>NC_053036.3:513563078-523563078 GCF_002575655.3 Aegilops tauschii subsp. strangulata
TTATTATTGCCTCTAGGGCATATTTCCAACAGTCTCCCACTTGCACTAGAGTCAATAATCTAGTTCACATCACCATGTGACCAACATCCAAAGAGTTTACTAGAGTCAACAATCTAGTTCACATCACTATGTGATTAACACTCAATGAGTTCTGGTTTGATCATGTTATGCTTGTGAGAGAGGTTATTTGTCAACGGGTCTGAACCTTTCAGATCCGTGTGTGCTTTACGAATATCTATGTCATCTTGTGGATGCTACCACGCGCTATTTGAAGCCATTTCAAATAATTGCTCTACTATACGAATCCGGTTTACTACTCAGAGTCATCCGGATTAGTGTCAAAGTTCGTATCGACGTAACCCTTTACGACGAACACCTTTTCACCTCCATAATCGAGAAAATTCCTTAGTCCACTAGATACTAAGGATAAGTTCGACCACTGTCATGTGATCCACTCCCGGATCACTATTGTACCCCTTGACCAACTCATGGCAAGGCACACTTCATGTGCGGTACACAGCATAGCATACTGTAGAGCCTACGTCTAAAGCATAGGGGACGGCCTTCGTCCTTTCTGTCTCTCTTCTGCTGTGGTCAGGTCTTGAGTCTTACTCAATACTCACACCTTGTAACACAGCCAAGAACTCCTTCTTTGTTGATCTATTTTGAACTCTTTCAAAATCATGTCAAGGTGTGCGTTCTTTGAAAGTATCATCAGGCGTCTTGATCTATCTCTATAGATCTTGATGCCCAATATGTAAGCAGCTTTATCCAGGTCTTCCTTTGAAAAACTCCTTTCAAACAACCCTTTATGCTTTCCAAAAATTCTACATCATTTCGGATCAACAATATGTCATTCACATATACTTATCAGAAATGTTGTAGTGCTCCCACTCACTTTATTGGAAATACAAGTTTCTAACAAACTTTGTATAAACCCAAAAACTTTGATCACTCCATCAAAGCGTATATTCTCACTCCGAGATGCTTGCTCTAGTCCATGGAAGGATCGCTGGAACTAGCATACCTTTTAGCAACCTTAGGATCGACAACACCTTTCTGATTGTATCACATACAACCTTTCCTTACGAAAACTGGTAAGGAAACTTGTTTTGACATCCATCTGCCAGATTTCATAAATGCAGCTAATGCTAACATGATTCCGACGGACTTAATCATTGCTACGGATGAGAAAATCTCATCGTAGTCAACTCCTTGAACTTGTGAAAATACTCTTTGCCACAAGTCGAGCTTCATAGACGGTAACATTACCGTCCACGTCCGTCTTCTTCTCAAAGATCCATTTATCTCGGATTACATGGCTTCTAACCATTTGTCGGAATATGGGCCCACCATCGCTTCTCCATAGCTCGTAGGTTCATTGTTGTCTAGCAACATGACTTCCAAGACAGGATCACGTACCACTCTGAAGTAGCACGCATCCTCGTCGTCCCACGAGGTTTGGTAGTGACTTGATCCGAAGTTTCATGATCACTATCATAAGCTTCCACTTCAATTGATGTAGGTGCCACAGGAACAACTTCCTGTGCCCTGTTACACACTAGTTGAAGTGACGGTTCAATGACATTATCAAGTCTCCACCATCCTCCCACTCAATTCTTTCGAGAGAAACTTTTCCTCGAGAAAGGACCCGTTTCTAGAAGCAATTACTTTTGCTTCCAGATCTGAAATAGGAGGTATACCCAACTGTTTTTGGGTATTCTATGAAGATGCATTTATCCGCTTTGGGTTTGAGCTTATCAGCCTGAAACTTTTTCACATAAGCATCGCAGCCCCAAACTTTTAAGAAACGACAACTTAGGTTTCTCTAAACGGTGTTGTCTCAACGGAATTGCGTGGTGCCCCTTTTAAAGTGAATGCGGTTGTCTCTAATGCCTAACCCATAAACGATAGTGGTAATTCGATAAGAGACATCATGGTATGCACCATATCCAATAGGGTGTAGTTATGATGTTCGGACACACCATCACACTATGGTGTTCCAGGCGGTATTAATTGTGAAACACTTTCCACAATGTCTTAATTGTGTGCCAAACTCGTAACTCAGATACTCATCTCTATGATCATATCACGGACACTTTATCCTCTTGTCACGACGATCTTCAACTTCACTCTGAAATTACTTGAACCTTCCAATAATTCAGACTTGTGTTTCATCAAGTAAATACACTCAGCATCTACTCAAATCATCTGTGAAGTAAGAACATAACGATATCCACTGCATGCCTTAGCACTCATTGGACTGCATACATCAAAATGTATTACTTCCAATAAGTTGCTCTCTTGTTCCATCTTACTGAAAACGAGGACTTTTAGTCATCTTGCCCATGTGGTATGATTTGCATGTCTCAAGTGATTCAAAAATCAAGTGAGTCCAAACGATCCATCTGCATGGAGTTTCTTCATGCATATATACCAATAGACATGGTTCGCATGTCTCAATCTTTTCAAAAACGAGTGAGTCCAAAGATTCATCTACATGAAGCTTCTTCATGCGTTCTATACCAATATGACCCCAATGGCAGTGCCACAAGTATGTGGAACTATCATTACTATTTTATATCTTTTGGCACGAACATGTGTATCACTACGATCGAGATTCATTTTAGGTGCAAGACCATTGAAGGTATTATTCAAATAAACAGAGTAACCATTATTATCCTTAAATGAATAACCGTATTGTGATAAACATAATCCAATCATGCTCAACGCAAACACCAAATCTCGATAGTAGAGGGAGCATGCGATGCTTGATCACATCAACCTTGGAAACACTTCCAACACACATCGTCATCTCACCTTTAGCCAGTCTCCATTTATTCCGCAGCTTATATTTCGAGTTACTAACACTTAGCAACCGAACCGGTATCTAATACCCTGGTGCTGCTAGGAGTACTAGTAAAGTGCACATTCATATAACGTATATCCAATATACTTCTGTCGACCTTGCCTGCCTTCTCATCTACCAAGTATCTAGGGTAGTACTGCTTCAGTGACCGTTCCCCTCATTACAGAAGCACTTAGTCTCCGGTTTGGGTTCAACCTTGGGATTCTTCACTAGAGCAGCAAACGATTTGTTGTTTCACGAAGTATCCCTTTTGCCCTTGCCCTTCTAGAAACTAGTGGTTTTACTAACCATCAACAATTGATGCTCCTTCTTGATTTCTACTTTCGCGGTGTCAAACATCGCGAATAGCTCAAGGATCATCATAATTATCCCCAATATGTTATAGTTCATCACGAAGCTCTACTAGCTTGGTGGCAGTGACTATGGAGAACCATCACTATCTCATCTGGGAGATTAACTCCCACTCGATTCAAGCGATTGTGGTACTCAGACAATCTGAGCACATGTTCAACGATTGAGCTCTTCTCCCTTAGTCTGTAGGCTTAAGAAACTTGTCAGAGGTCTCATACCTCTTGACGTGGGCACTAGTCTAAAATCCCAATTTCAGTCTTCGGAACATCTCATATGTTCTGCAACGTTTCAAAAACGTCTCTTGTGCCACAATTATAAATCGTTAGCATTACGCACTGAACTATCACGTAGTCATCAAAACGTGTATGTCAGATGTTTCGTAACATCTACAGACGACGCTGAGGTTCAGCACACTGAGCGGTGCATTAAGGACATAAGCCTTCTGTGCAGCAATGAGGACAATCCTCAGTTTACGGACCCAGTCCGCATAATTGCTACTACCAACTTTCAACTAAATTTTCTCTAGGAACATATCTTAAACAGTAGAGCTAAAGCGTAAGCTATGACATAATTTGCAAAGACCTTTTGACTATGTTCATGATAATGAAGTTCATCTGATTATTGAATGAACTCCCACTCAGATAGACATCCCTCTAGTCATCTAAGTGACACATGATCCGAGTCAAACTAGGCCGTGTCCGATCATCACGTGAGACGGACTAGTCATCATCGGTGAACATCTCCATGTTGATCGTATCTACTATACGACTCATGTTCGACCTTTCGGTCTCTTGTGTTCCGAGGCCATGTCTGTACATGCTAGGCTCGTCAAGTCAACCTAAGTGTTTCGCATGTGTTCCGAGGCCATGTCTGTACATGCTAGGCTCGTCAACACCCGTTGTATTCGAACGTTAGAATTTATCACACCCGATCATCACGTGGTGCTTCGAAACAACGAACCTTCGCAACGGTGCACAGTTAGGGGGAACACTTCTCTTGAAATTTTAGTGAGGGATCATCTTACTTACTACCGTCGTTCTAAGCAAATAAGATGCATAACATGATAAACATCACATGCAATCAAATAGTGACATGATATGGCCAATATCATTTTGCTCCTTTGATCTCCATCTTCGGGGCACCATGATCATCTTTGTCACCGGCATGACACCATGATCTCCATCATCATGATCTCCATCATTGTGTCTTCATGAAGTTGTCTCGCCAACTATTACTTCTACTACTATGGCTAACGGTTAGCAATAAAGTAAAGTAATTACATGGCGTTTTCATTGACACGCAGGTCATACAATAAATTAAGACAACTCCTATGGCTCCTGCCGGTTGTCATACTCATCGACATGTAAGTCGTGATTCCTATTACAAGAACATGATAAATCTCATACATCACATATATCATTCATCACATCCTTTTGGCCATATCACATCACATAGCATACCCTGCAAAAACAAGTTAGACGTCCTCTAATCGTTGTTGCATGTTTTACGTGGCTGCTATGGGATTCTAGCAAGAACGTTTCTTACCTACGCAAAAGCCACAACGTGATATGCCAATTTCTATTTACCCTTCATAAGGACCCTTTTCATCGAATCCGATCCGACTAAAGTGGGAGAGACAGACACCCGCTAGCCACCTTATGCAACTAGTGCATGTCAGTCGGTGGAACCTGTCTCACGTAAGAGTACGTGTAAGGTCGGTCCGGGCCGCTTCATCCCACGATGCCGCCGAATCAAGATAAGACTAGTAACGGCAAGTAAATTGACAAAATCGACGCCCACAACTACTTTGTGTTCTACTCGTGCATAGAAACTACGCATAGACCTAGCTCTGATACCACTGTTGGGGAACGTAGCAGAAATCAAAATTTTCTACGCATCACCAAGATCAATCTATGGAGTACTCTAGCAACGAGGGGAAGGGGAGTGGATCTACATACCCTTGTAGATCGCGATGCGGAAGCGTTGCAAGAACGCGGATGGGGAAGTCGTACTCGTAGCGATTCGGATCGCGGTTGATTCCGATCTGAGCACCGAAGAACGGTGCCTCCGCGTTCAACACACGTGCAGCCCGGTGACGTCTCCCACGCCTTGATCCAGCAAGGAGAGAGGGAGAGGTTGGGGAAGACTCCATCCAGCAGCAGCACGACGGCGTGGTGGTGATGGAGGAGCGTGGCAATCCCGCAGGGCTTCGCCAAGCACCGCGGGAGAGGAGGAGGAGGAAGAGGGGTAGGGCTGCGCCGAAAGAGAGACGTTCTCGTGTGTCTTGGGCAGCCCAAACCTCAACTATATATAGGGGGGAGGGGGCTGCGCCCCCCTCTAGGGTTCCCACCCCAAGAGGAGGCGGCCAGCCCTAGATCCCATCAAGGGGGCGGCCAAGGGGAGGAGAGGGGGGCGCCCCACTAGATGGGCCCTAAGGCCCATCTGGACCTAGGGTTTGCCCCCTCCCACTCTCCCATGCGCCTTGGGCCTTGGTGGGGGGGCGCACCAGCCCACTTGGGGCTGGTCCCCTCCCACACTTGGCCCACGCAGCCTTCTTGGGCTGGTGGCCCCACTTGGTGGACCCCCGGGACCCTCCCGGTGGTCCCGGTACATTACCGATATCACCCGAAACTTTTCCGGTGACCAAAACAGGACTTCCCATATATAAATCTTTACCTCCGGACCATTCCGGAACTCCTCGTGATGTCCGGGATCTCATCCGGGACTCCGAACAACATTCGGTAACCACGTACAAACTTTCCCTATAACCCTAGCGTCATCGAACCTTAAGTGTGTAGACCCTACGGGTTCGGGAACCATGCAGACATGACCGAGACGTTCTCCGGTCAATAACCAACAGCGGGATCTGGATACCCATGTTGGCTCCCACATGTTCCACGATGATCTCATCGGATGAACCACGATGTCGGGGATTCAATCAATCCCGTATACAATTCCCTTTGTCTATCGATATGTTACTTGCCCGAGATTCGATCGTCGGTATCCCTATACCTTGTTCAATCTCGTTACCGGCAAGTCTCTTTACTCGTTCCGTAACTCACATCATCCCGTGATCAACTCCTTGGTCACATTGTCACATTATGATGATGTCCTACCGAGTGGGCCCAGAGATACCTCTCCGTTTACACGGAGTGACAAATCCCAGTCTCGATTCGTGCCAACCCAACGGACACTTTCGGAGATACCTGTAGTGCACCTTTATAGCCACCCAGTTACGTTGTGACGTTTGGTACACCCAAAGCATTCCTACGGTATCCGGGAGTTGCACAATCTCATGGTCGAAGAAAATGATACTTGACATTAGAAAAGCTCTGAGCAAACGAACTACACGATCTTGTGCTAGGCTTAGGATTGGGTCTTGTCCATCACATCATTCTCCTAATGATGTGATCCCGTTATCAACGACATCCAATGTCCATGGTTAGGAAACCGTAACCATCTATTGATCAACGAGCTAGTCAACTAGAGGCTTACTAGGGACATGGTGTTGTCTATGTATCCACACATGTATCTGAGTTTCCCATCAATACAATTCTAGCATGGATAATAAACGATTATCATGAACAAGGAAATATAATAATAACCTATTTATTATTGCCTCTAGGGCATATTTCCAACAGTTCATAGGCACGGACCATAGTCTGAGTTGAATCTAGTAACGGTATTCGGATGGAGAACGATTTAACTAGAAGCTTAGTAACGGTTTTCGGATGGAGACACGGCTAACTGGATCATAGTAACGGTATTCGGATGGAGAACGAATCAGCTAGAACTCAGTGACGGTCTTCGGATGGAGAAACGGCTAGACTAGATTCTTGTTTATGACCTGTGACATCTGAGGATCATGTTTTATTTTTTTTTGTTATTATTATGGACTAACCATTTACATTATATATTTTATTGAGTATCCCTGGGATGGTTCTACCTCCTGGATATTCACTGTGATTATTTATCTTTTATAATCCCTTTATGTGGTGTCGCTCAGATGCCCGACTGCGGCATGCTTGTTGTTTATTTATCTTTTATAAGCCCCTTATGTGGTGTCGCTCAGACGCCCGACTGCGGCATGCTTGTTGTTTATTTATCTTTTATAAGCCCTTTATGTGGTGTCGCTCAGACGCCCGACTGCGGCATGCTTGTCGCTTATTTATCTTTTATAAGCCCTTTATGTGGTGTCGCTCAGACGCCCGACTGCGGCATGGTTACTCTTGCATTTTCCTCTCGAGGAGTCATTCAGACACTCGCTTGGCCCTCAGTATTTTACTTTGGGATTTCGGGAGGACTACCGCCCGACTTCTCTTTTGTTTCCTCATGCATCATTAACTCTACGTCTGATTGCACTTGTTAATCTGTTCTCATGCATCGTGTTTACATTTGTTATATCTCATGTTCGAACTATCTTGCGAGTACTCTCATAGTACTCACCCACGTACTGCATGTTCATATTATCTCTGCATGCGAGCAACGCAGACTTTTGTGGCAGACGTTGTGATCATAATTATTTCGGAGTATGATTATCTCCTGTTATATTATACCCGTGTTCTTAATGTTTGCGAGTACATTCAAACGTACTCACTGGCTTGTCCCTGGCTATTGTCTTGGCCAGATTTTCGCGCATGGAGAAAAGCATCGCGGTGACAGCCTCGGAACCTACGTATTGACGATAGCAGCCTCGCGAAGATAGGAGTTATCCTGGTCAGCTGTTCTTGTGGGAATGGAGTCCCATAGACGCAGTTGTATCACAGACCGCTTCCGCCATCAACCACTAGAAACCAAATGTTGTACTCCTAGGCCACAATGGTCTTGTACTACATATTTTTGTACCTTGCTTGGAATTCTTGTATCAAGTTGGTGCCTCATCAGCTAACAGTAATCCTGGGGCTGGTGAGCACAAAGGCCGTTTTCTGGGAAATTATATCCCGAAAATCCGGTCGTGACAGTCGGAAGCTGCTACGTCGCTGACAATCGTATCCCCTCTGCCGTCCGACAACGACGGCGACGACCAAACCTCCTCCGATCGACAGCCAAAACTACGGCGAAAGCGCGGGCGTGGTGGCGGCCATGTCGGGACGTCGTTTGGTATGGACGGTCGGCGGCTGCGCGGTGAGGAGGCAGCCGGAGAATAGCGGCGGCGCCGGCGGCGGGGCGGGGCTGGGAGAGGGGTGTAGGTGTTGGAAGCGAAGGGACTGCTAGTGTACCCGACAGGCGGGCCACGGGAGGACAAGGGCGTGCGGCAAGCCCGTCCGCGCGATGTCCGTTTCGCCCCAAACTCAGCGCAAGTTTGGGCCGGGGATGGGTCGAACACGGACGGAATCCGGACATTTGTCCGTTTGGGGCCGCACGTTGGGCCGCACTATTCGTTCGTTCTACTTTAAACGGACGCACCCGGATAAGATAGGGTCGTGCGGTGGAGTTGGCCTTATTCCAGAAAGAAGGACGCTAGGAAAGAAAATGGAAGATTGAAGAAGAAGAAAAAAATATGACATGTGGGGCCGTGTGGTCAGGGTACTAATTTTAGGGATTTGAATATGAAGGTTCATTTACGTCACGCTCTACCACCTCAAGGTTTTTGCAACGAGATGGCAACCGAAATAATCAAAATCAGTATGTCCTCCGTGTTGACAACCGATTTGTGTCGATGGATCTACGTTCGAAACTGTTTCGATGAAAAAGAAAACTTGAGCTCTCTTGTGGTGGGGCACATGTGAATGGAGCACGTCGTCCAACACCACCCCATCCCATCAAGCCATCAGCCGTGACAGGAGCACGTCGCGCGCGCCTCGCCGGCTGATCCGACGGGTCAGCCAGCCCCGTCGCCCGTCTCGCAAGTCGCAAGGCTGTCCTCACCCCGCAGGCGTGCAGCACCTCGGTTCCCGCTCACCCCGGCATCCACGAGATACGGGCGTATCCGCTCCTCTAGCCCCCCTTTCGTTGCGCTTGGGTACGCGCACCACCTACGGCCAGTAGCATCGTGCAGGACAGCGTCGCCGCCGTGGCACAGGGGCCACGCACATCGTCACGCCCGCGTACCGTTCTGGCTTTCCCGTTCTCCGAAACGACTGGCACGCGTCCGCTGGATCATGCATGCTCTCGCGGCCCGAGCGCGTCGCTCGCGGTCACTACTCCGTCCTCGCTGTGACGCCACGGACAGGCGGTTACGGTGGCAGGCAGGCAGGCAGCCACCGACACGGCACCGGCAGGGCTCGCTTTTGAGCTCACCGCGGCAGCCGCAGGGTCCACGCTTCTCCGTGCGGGGAAAGAAGGAGGGGACAGACGGACGAGCGAGCGAGAGAACGGCAAAAAGGCGGGGAGGGGATACGATGCGGCAACAAGCGGACAAAGCAGGAAGGAAAACGCCTCGGCGCGCAAAGCAGAAGGTTTTGCCATTGCCAATGCAGGAGAAACCCCAGAAAGCGAACAAAACCCCGACCCACTTCCGTTTCACCGCTCGCCCACGCCGCTCCACGTTCTTCCCCCTGCTCTCCCACGCACGCGACGCGACGCGACGAGGCGGGCACTGCTCCGGTCCACGGGGTGCTTCGCCTGCCGACCCGTCCCATCGCGGCGCATCGTGCATCGTCTTGTCTTCGCGGCCAAGCTTTCTCTCGGCCCCGGTCTGCTCTGGTCTTATATTTTACGGAATCGATAACTCCTGAACGCGCTGCATTTTGATATTTCCGTCCGAACGCCTCCTGCGCCGTCAGATTTACAGTACGAATCTTAAATCGGCTGGGTTGTCACGTCACGCAAAAAACCCGTTTGGGCCCGACACTACCGACCCCGAACGCCTCAGTCTGTCTCTCTCTCTTATCCTTTCCCCAACCATACCTCTGCTCACTTTGCTGCGCATTCTCGCCGCCGTCGCCAACATCAACCGCAGATCAGCTCCCGCCCGACCACCGCCTCCGCCGCGCGCATCGACGGCTACCGCGGGACGAGGAGGCACGCAGTTCCCTCGACGCCCTCGCGTGGGGAGCATGGCAAGCCTGCGGCAGGCGCGCGGGAAGGAGCCCCGCAGGTCCCGCGGCGGCCTCGGGGAGGAGCATGGCAAGTTCCGGCGGCGGCTGGGCGATGAGGAGGTGCGGCCACCACCTATCCACCTGGTGCGCCGCCGATGCCGTCGAAGTTGGTGTTTGGTGCGGGCAGAGAGGAGCGGCGAGAGGGAGATGGGGGGAGAGGCGGTGGGCGACGCAGGGGGAGGGCGGATCCGGCGAGACACGCGGACCACCCTGATGCGCCTTCGGCTTCCATGCGGGAGCCAGCCGCCCCGTTCCCCGCGACGGCCATGAGCGCCAAGCTCCTCAAAGCTACAGCCATGGCGTGGCGGCTACCGCACCGCCGGGGAGGAGATGCAAGCCACCGCGTTGCCGCAAGGACGAGGTACCGGCCACCGTGCCGCCGGCGTGGAGAAGGGGTAGGCACGGCACCCGTTCTAGAGAAGTGGAGTGTGTTCTACAGGCTTACATCTCGCCGCGCGTTCTACAAATTGTGCAGCTCCTTTCTGAGGTATGAATCGTGTCCTCGCCTCTCCCGTTCCAGTTCTTCTACTAACTAATGTGAGTTTTCCCGAGACGAGTTGCCGTCCTGCTGATTGCTGGATTTTTAGAAGATAATCAATAGAGGTGTTGGTTAGTATTAGCTGCAGGAGAGGAAAGCGCTGGGTGCTCCCGTCGTCGCACACAGTCGCTGAGGAGAGCCGGCGCCTATGGAGGACGTCGAGTGGCAGTGGCAGTCGCTCCCGCTTCTTGTGACGCCCCCGATTCAATCGTACACTAATCATGCACGCAAACGTGTATGATCAAGATCAGGGACTCACGGGAAGATATCACAACACAACTCTAAAACATAAATAAGTCATACAAGCATCATAATACAAGCCAGGGGCCTCGAGGGCTCGAATACAAGTGCTCGATCATAGACGAGTCGGCGGAAACAACAATATCTGAGTACAGACATAAGTTAAACAAGTTGTCATAAGATGGCTAGCACAAACTGGGATACAGATCGAAAGAGGCGCAGGCCTCCTGCCTGGGATCCTCCTAACTACTCCTGGTCGTCGTCAGCGGGCTGCACGTAGTAGTAGGCACCTCCAGTGTAGTAGGAGTCGTCGTCGACGGTGGCGTCTGGCTCCTGGACTCCAGCATCTGGTTACGACAACCAAGTAGAAAGGAAAGGGAGAAAAGCAACCGTGAGTACTCATCCAAAGTACTCGCAAGCAAGGAGCTACACTACATATGCATGGGTATATGTGTAAAGGGCCATATCAGTGGACTGAACTGTAGAATTCCAGAATAAGGGGGGATAGCTAGTCCTGTCGAAGACTACGCTTCTGGCAGCCTCCATCTTGCAGCATGTAGAAGAGAGTAGATTGAAGTCCTCCAAGTAGCATCGCATAGCATAATCCTACCCGGCGATCCCTCCTCGTCGCCCTGTTAGAGAGCGATCACCGGGTTGTATCTGCCACTTGGAAGGGTGTGTTTTATTAAGTATCCGGTTCTAGTTGTCATAAAGTCAAGATACAACTCCGGGTCGTCCTTTTACCGAGGGACACGGCTATTCGAATAGATAAACTTCTCTGCAGGGGTGCACCACATAACCAACACGCTCGATCCCATTTGGCCGGACACACTTTTCTGGGTCATGCCCGGCCTCGGAAGATCAACACGTCACAGCCCCACCTAGGCACAACAGAGAGGTCAGCACGCCGGTCTAAATCCTATGGCGCAGGGGTCTGGGCCCATCGCCCATTGCACACCTGCACGTTGCGAACGCGGCCGAAAGCAGACCTAGCCTAGTAGGCGTTCCGGTCCAATCCGGCGCGCGCCACTCAGTCGCTGACGTCACAAAGGCTTCGGCTGATACCACGACGTCGAGTGCCCATAACTGTTCCCGCGTAGTTGGTTACTGCATATAGACCAAATGGCGAGCAGATCAAATACCAAGAACTCGTTAAGCGTGTTATTTTGAAGTAACCGCGGACGCCGTCCAGGGCCAGGCCCACCTCTCGCCTAGGTGGTCTCAACCTGCCCTGTCGCTCCGCCACAAGATCCACTCGCGGGTACTCCTACGAGCCGACCCGACTTTAGTCACCACAGGTGTCATGTATAGAGTATATAAGTATATACCCGTGATCACCGCCCAAGTGATCACGGCCCGATAGTATAGCACAGCAGACGGACAAGAATGTAGGGCCACTGATGGAAAACTAGCATCCTATACTAAGCATGTAGGATTGCAGGTAAAGGTAACAACAGTAGTGGCAAAGACAGGCTATGCAGCAGAATAGGATTAACGGAAAACAGTAACATGCTACACTACTCTAATGCAAGCAGTATAGAGAAGAATAGGCGATATCTGGTGATCAAGGGGGGGGCTTGCCTGATTGCTCTGGCAAGAAGGAGGGGTCGTCAACAGCGTAGTCGGTCGGGGCACCAGCAGCGGCGTTGGTCTCGTAGTCTACCGGAGACAAGAGGGGGAAGAAACAATGAATACAATGCAAACAGATGCATAACGATGCATGACATGACAAAGCGTGATGCTAGGTGTGCCCTAACGCGGTAGTAGGTGATACCGGCGAAGGGGGGAACATCCGGGAAAGTATTCCCGATGTTTCGCATTTTCGGACAGATGGACCGGAGGTGAAATGTTGCATGTTCACTATGCTAGGGACGTGTGGTGAACGAACGGGCTGCGTATCCGGATTCGTCTCGTTGTTCTGAGCAACTTTCATGTAGAAGTATTTTCATCCGAGTTACGGATTATTTTATATGATTTTCTAAAGTTTTAATCATTTTCTGAATTTAATTATTTATTTAAAACCCACATTATCCAGAACAGTATGGGATGACGTCAGGATGACGTATGTGTGATGTCAGCAGTCAACAGCGCGGTTGACTGGTCAAAACTGACACGGGGGACCCACGTGTCATAGACAGTGGGTTAAACAGAGTTCAAACTAATCTAATTTAGTTAGTAAGACTACTGGGCCCACCTGTCAGTGTCTATTTAACTAAACTTATTAGTTTTAATTATAAAAATGTTTATTTGGATAATTAACCGAAGGGGGGCCCACACGTCAGTGTCACTGGGCAGCCCTGTCAGCAGTTGACTGGGTCAACCCAGTCAACTGGGGCCCGCGGGGCCCGCTGGCAGTGACCCTGGGGTGGCCCCAGGTGTGCCACATCGGCGGTGGCCGGCGGCTCGACGCCGGCGATGCCAAAATGCGGCGGAGGGCCTCGGGCCTCGTCGGATTTCGCCTACGGGCGACCATTTCGCGCGCGCTAGGGTGCGTTCGAACGGGCATCCATCGAACGGGCCTCGGGCATCTAAAAAAATGTTTTCTCCACCATAATTACCAGTGCAATATTTGGCACCCACCGAACATTTTTGTTTTGACATTTGAAAACTTTGGGTGTTTGTCACTAATTCATTTTTTAAATTTGAGATGTTTTGATCTAACACTTGATTAGCAACAGTAACAGAGATGACATGGCATCATCAGGAGAGTTTTACTGTAGCCTAATTATCCGGGCGTTACACTTCTGCTACGAGTGTATTGTGATGCCCCCCGATTCAATCGTACACTAATCATGCACGCAAACGTGTACGATCAAGATCAGGGACTCACGGGAAGATATCATAACACAACTCTAAAACATAAATAAGTCATACAAGCATCATAATACAAGCCAGGGGCCTCGAGGGCTCGAATACAAGTGCTCGATCATAGACGAGTCAGCGGAAGCAACAATATCTGAGTACAGACATAAGTTAAACAAGTTTGCCTTAAGAAGGCTAGCACAAACTGGGATACAGATCGAAAGAGGCGCAGGCCTCCTGCCTGGGATCCTCCTAAATACTGCTGGTCGTCGTCAGCGGGCTGCACGTAGTAGTAGGCTCCTCCGTGTGTAGTAGGAGTCGTCGCCGACGGTGGCGTCTGGCTCCTGGGCTCCAACATCTGGTTGCGACAACCAGGTAGAAAGGAAAGGGGGAAAAGAGGGAGAAAAGAAGCCGTGAGTAATCATCCAAAGTACTCACAAGCAAGGAGCTACACTACATATGCATGGTTATATGTGTAAAGGGCCATATCGGTGGACTGAACTGCAGAATGCCAGAATAAGAGGGGGATAGCTAATCCTGTCGGAGACTACGCTTCAGGCCACCTCCATCTTGCAGCATGTAAAAGAGAATAGACGGTAAGTTCACCAAGTAGCATCGTATAGCATAATCCTACCCGACGATCCCCTCCTCGTCGCCCTGTTAGAGAGCGATCACCGGGTTGTATCTGGCACTTGGAAGGGTGTGTTTTATTAAGTATCCGGTTCTAGTTGTCATAAGGTCAAGGTACAACTCCAAGTCGTCCTGTTACCGAAGATCACAGCTATTCGAATAGATAAACTTCCCTGCAGGGGTGCACCACATAACCCAACACGCTTGATCCCATTTGGCCGGACACACTTTCCTGGGTCATGCCCGGCCTCGGAAGATCAACACGTCGCAGCCCTACCTAGGCACAACAGAGAGGTCAGCACGCCGGTCTAATCCTAAGCGCGCAGGGGTCTGGGCCCATCGCCCATTGCACACCTGCACGTTGCGTGGGCGGCCGGAAGCAGACGTAGCAACCTCCATTACAAAGGAAGTCACGTTACGCGGTCCAATCTGGCGTGCGCCACTCAGTCGCTGACGTCACGAAGGCTTCGGCTGATACCACGATGTCGAGTGCCCATATCTTTCCCACGTAGTTGGTTAGTGCGTATAGACCAAATGGCCAGACTCAGATCAAATACCAAGAACTCGTTAAGCGTGTTATTTTGGAGTAACCGCGGACGCCGACCAGGGCCAGGCCCACCTCTCACCTAGGTAGTCTCAACCTGCCCTGTCGCTCCGCCACAAAGATCCACCTAGAGGGCCGTCGGGACAAAGGTCCTTTCAGCCCCCAATCTGTGAATCACTCGCGGGTACTCCTCGAGCCGACCCGACTTTAGTGACCACATGTATCATGTATAAAGTATATAAGTATATACCCGTGATCACCTCCCAAGTGATCACGGCCCGATAGTATAGCACAGCAGACGGACAAGAATGTAGGGCCACAGATGGAATACTAGCATCCTATACTAAGCATGTAGGATTGCAGGTAAAGGTAACAACAGTAGTAGCAAGGACAGGCTATGCATCAGGATAGGATTAACGGAAAGCAGTAACGTGCTACACTACTCTAATGCAAGCAGTATAGAGAAGAATAGGCGACATCTGGTGATCAAGGGGGTGGGCTTGCCTGATTGCTTTGGCAAGGAGGGGTCGTCAACACCGTAGTCGTACTGGGTAGCGGCGGCGTCGGTCTCGGTGTCTAGCGGGAGAAGAGGGGGGAAGAAACAATAAATACAATGCAAACAAATGCATGACGATGCATGACACGACAAAGCGTGATGCTAGGTGTGCCCAATCGCGGTAGTAGGTGATACCGGCGAAGGGGGGAAACATCCGGGAAAGTATTCCCGGTGTTTTGCGTTTTCGGACAGATGAACCGAAGGGGGAAAGTTGCGAGTTCAATAGGTTAGGTATGTGTGGCGGACGAACGGGCTGCGTATCCGGATTCGTCTCGTCATTCTGAGCAACTTTCATGTAGAAAGTATTTTCATCCGAGTTACGTATTATTTTATATGATTTTCCAAAGATTTAATCATTTTCTAATTTTAATTATTTATTTAAATCCAACATTATCCAGAACAGTGCATGATGACGCAGGCATGACATCAGAGTGATGTCAGCAGGTCAACTGGTCGGTTGACCAGTCAAACCAGACAGGTGGGTCCAGTGGGACCCACATGTCATTGTCAGGGGCACTAACAGGGGGGTTTAGACTAACTAAATGGGTTAATTAGCGGGTGGGGCCCAGTAGTCAGTGAGAGAGTAGGGTTTTAATTAGCTAAACTATTTAATTAACTAATTATTCTTTTTATTTATTTCGTTTATTGAGGTGGGGCCTATAGGTCAGTGAGACAGGGGCGGCCCAGTCAGCAGTTGACCAAGTCAACATGGTCAACAGGGCCCACCTGCAGTGACCCAGGGTTGGCCCCAGGGCCAGCCACGTCAGCGGCGTCGGCGTTTAGCCGCCGACGGCCTCAAACGCGGCAGCGGCGCACGGGAGGCCGCGGGATTTGGCTACAGGCCACCAAAATTGACGCGGGGGGTCGCGTTCGAACGGGGAGTCGATGCCGTGTCGAATGGTGATGCCGGCCGGAGTTGGGGCCGCCGGAGACGGCGTCGGCGAGGAGCCCAGGCGACGGCCGAAGCACGGGCGGGTCGGAGCCGGCGCTAGGAGGCACGGGAGGGGCGCTGGTGGTTGCCACCGGCTCCTGCGAGCGTTCTGAGCACGACAGCAATCTCAAACGAGGGTTGCGGTGGCCGGAAGCGAGCAGTACGACGTCGCCGGCGGTGGGGTGTTTCGGGCAAGCAACGGCAACGGCGTTGCGGCGCGCTATTGGGCAAACGGAAGGGCTAGTCGGGCCCTACTCGACGCAACGAGTTCAACGGAATCATGCCCATGACCATATGGTCACCGGCGACGAGATCCGCGGTGGAGCGTTCGGGTGCTACGGCGACAACTAGCTATGGCGCAAATGCGCGAACTAAAATGGCCTGGGAGGTTCTACGCGATGCGGGGAACACGGTGCGCACGGGCTCGTGACCACTTGGTCGCCAGAGCCACGCCGGCGACGAGCTTGGGCGAAGCCGCGTTCGGGCACGGCATGGAGGAGGAGCTACGGTGGCGGAAATGCTCGGGAAAGAGAGGGGAAAGAAGTGCATGCTCACGTTGCTCCTGTAGGTGTGCTTAAGTGGGCTCGAGGAGGGCTCGGTGCGGCGGATTCGGCGGCGAAGCTCGTCGGAGCAGAGGAGGAAGACGGTGGCGTCGTGGGCGTTGCGGTGGCTCCGAACTCCAACGGGGTGCACCGGTCGAAGCAGCGGACGATGGCGGCCCTTGGAGACACAGTGGGGCAGCAAGGTGGGCACGGTGGCCGTGGCTAGGCCGGAGCCATGGCGGCGGTGGCGCTCGGATGCGGTGGGATGGATCTGAGGGGAGAGGGAGAGGCGCAGGGACCGAGGGAGGGGGAGCGGGGGCGAGTGGGAGAGGGGATCAAGGAGGCGAGGGCGTGGCGGCCTTATCTCCTCCCGGCGTCGGTGCCGGCGAGGCGGTCGGGTGGGGACGCGCCCCTGTTCCAACCCGGGTCGGGGGAACAGGGAAGGGAGACGAGGCAGGGGGGCCGGGTCGGCTGTTGGCAAGCTGGGCCAGGTGGGCCGGTCTGGCCTGTGAGCTGGGTCGCCTGGTCCAGTGGGGGGCCCTTTTCTCTTTTTTTTATTTGTCTTCTGCTTTTGTATTTTCTTTTCTTTTATTTCTTTTCCTTTTCTGTCTTAATTCACTTTAAAATACTTAGGCATTTTCTAAAAATGAGTTTTCTCCACAATAATTACCACTGCAATATTTGGCACCCACTGAACATTTTTGTTTCAATGTTTGAAAACTTTTGTTGTTTGCTATATTTTGAATTTGAATTTTAAACCGGTTTTGAACTAACGAGAGATTAGCAACAGTAACGGAGGTGACGTGGCATCATTAGCAGAGTTTCACTGTAGCTTAATTATCCGGGCGTCACAATTCTCCTCCACTACAAGAAATCTCGTCCCGAGATTTAAGAGGTAGAGAAGGGGGGAGGTCTAGTTAAGAAATTATAACGGATCTTCTCGGCCTTGGTTGCTCTTCTCGAAGAGGTCGATCCATTACATTGATGTCTTCATTTCTCTGCTTCAGGTCATCATGATGAAGTCATCATCCTTTCTTCGGAAATTTCATCGTACTTACGAAAGGACAAGGGGTAACTTCGGAAGAATGGACCTTACAAGGTTGACTATGTGGCAGATAACTCAGGGAATGTGGTAGAAAGTAACTCTCGAGTAGATACTTAAGAAAATATCGAGAGTAAAGTAAGAAGGTGCCATGAGAAGTTTCCAATGGGCAGGCAATCGTTGGATGGCCTAATCAGAAGGTGAAGGGGGTTCAGAGCAACGAGAATAAGTATTGCGTCTGATATCAGAATATATCACTTGGCAGGTGGCCCGTGAATTACATAAGAATTGAAGCGCGAGGAATAACTTTGACAATAGGGAGTACAGTAGAGTCAGGTTTCGATCCTGTGGAACTGTGGGTTATGGGCCCACCAAGTGGGTTAAAAGTAGGAAGGGCGATGACGTCTTGCACGATCATGTAAGCAAGGTATGTCAGAGGATAGCCTATCAGTTATGTCCGCAACAACATCAGTACCAAGGGCGAGGGACGGAGAGAACCATTTTCCTGCTCGTTGAACGAGGCGGACCAATAGGCAAAGTTCTCGTCCATCGGTGGCTACCGGAATGTCATCAACAATAGTAACAGGTTCTTGCTGACAGAATTGTACACCGAGGTGTTTACATAAGCAGGAGAATATTGCTGCTTAGATCATATAGATCACAAGAAAGGTTCAAACAAACAATGGAAAGTAAAATATGATTATCATATTAAACAGAACAATGGAAAGGAAAATGTGTTTAAACACATAATTCAGGGGTATATCCTTCCAAGAACAATCAGGGCATGATATCCATGTCAAGATATAACATAGAAAACCCTTTAGGTAAGAGGAGAAAGAAATTTCATGACATTACCCATACAAAGGTGTTTGGATAATTGATAAGGAAAATTTAGCATTGTGCTTCAATTGTTCTTATCGATGATCGGAGTACCACAGACAAGCTTCGAGATAGCATGGACATGGTCTTCAAGCAAAAGTCGGACTTTGGATACACAAAGGATTCATCAGGAACAACTTATAGAATAAGTCTTACAATTTCCTCATGGAAGAATGGCTAACCTTGCTAGAAAGGAAACTATAACAATAGGTCCTCCGGCCAGGTGTGCTAGGCATGACAACACCTTACCGAGTGATATAGAGACCAATGTTATAACTCTTGGAATTATGTTCCAACCATCATATCTGACCGAGGTTCAGATCTGTTTGGTGTCAGAATACCTCTGACTTAGGATGCCAGAGAAGACAAGGTGCAACAAAAATTGACGAGAAGACATTGTAAGATTCTTGGGAAATGAACTATGGGAGTGAGTTCTGAAACAAGAGTTCATCATGAAACCAAGGAGAGGATGAGGGGTGGCTGATGGACTCAATGACAATTCCTCGAGATTTCCAAAAAGATGGATTTCCACAATCATGTGATCAAGGAGATAACATTTGTCAGATCAAGTGACATAATGATGTATGCTGGAGGAAAACATACGCAATTAATCATTGGTTGAAAGGTGCACCCGAAATATGGGCTGGGTTGCACGATCAATGTTAGAATGGTGACTTAATGAACAAAAGAATTAGAATGAAACTCGACCATTCACTTCAAAGCAATAGGGTTGCTAGAAGTTTTGAATTCACACATCATAGTTCAATTGTCGGTATTCCGGTTGGAAACAACACGGGTACCAAGAAAGAATGGTGGGGGTGAGAAGTATCACTATACTAGGGTTGCTAGAAGTGTATCAACGGCGTCGCCAGCCATCGACCCCTCCATTTCGAGCTTGCTCGAGGTACAAGATGCATTCGTCCATCTCATCGCTACGAAATTTGTTGAAGCTGCAAGTCTGATTAATCAATCCATTCCACCGGTGTTGTTTCAGTATTTGCCATGCTTTTGTTTTAATTGTGTTTTTGCACTGACAGTCAGTACAAGTAGTAGAATAGAGTGTCAAGCATATCAGACATACATAACCTGGTCCCATGTTGCTTTCATGTTGATTCAATCAAATCTAATTGATCGTTTGAGACAATCTCTATTTTGGTTCAGTAATGTCATGTTCATTTTACTGTCGGAGTGATCCATCGAGTCCATGCATGCATTTTTGGTTGATTGGTTCAGTACATATGGCCATGCAATTGAAGAAGAAACAGTCTACAATCATTGATCGAGCATACTATGGGCAAACATTTTTTATTGCCATGCCAATTAAATTTTTTATTTGACACAGCGAATTAACTTCTATTGCCAAGACGAAGGCAATTTTTCGGCAAATAAAAATGGAAATTTTAGTTCAGGAATCATGGCGAATTTCTAAATTTAACCATGGCAACTCTATTTTCATTTGACCATGGCAAATTTTGTTCAAAGATCATGGCAAGTTTCAATTTCTCATTAAGTAACCATGGCAACTTTTTTTTCATTTGATCTTGGTAAGTTTAGAAATTGATCATGGCAATTTTAGTTCGTAGATCATGGCATTTTTTAGTCTCATGTATTCCGCTTGGCAACATTTTTTTAGCCAGGACGATGGCAATTTTTAGTAAATGACCATGGGAAATTAAGTTTATGATGCATGGTAAATTTAATTATTTAAACATGGCAAAAGAATATTTAGTAAATCACGATGGCAATTTTTCTGAATGTTAAGTACATCCAGAACTTCTGTCGCGCCCTTGTTTGGCAAATTTTACTTCATTTTTTGCCATGGCAAAAATACCTTTATTCACACGGCAAATTTTAGTTTAAGTTTCCATGGCAATTTTTTTTGTTTAAGTTTCCATGGCAAATTTATTGTAAAGAGCATGGAAATTTTGTTTTAAATATGATGGCAAATTTACATTTCCAGAACATGGCAAATTTAACTATGTAGCACGGCAAGTATACTTGCAGAGCCATGGCAGTTTTTTAATTTATTTGCCATGGCAAAATTACTCCATTTTTTGCCATGGCAATTTTTTACTCCATTTTTGTCATGGCAAATTTAACTTCATTTTTTGCCATGGAAAAAATACTTTTATTTTTCACATGGCAAATTTTATTTTTAGTTGCCATTGGAAATTTTATTTTTAGTTGCCATGGCAAATTTATTGTAAAGAGCATGGAAAATTAATTTAAATATTATGGCAAAGTTACATTTGTAGAACATGGCAAGTTTTACTATGTAGCATCTTAAATATATTTGTGTAGCCATGGTATTTTTTAATTTATTTTCCATGGCAAAAGTACTACATTTTTGCCATGGCAAAAATTAAACCATTTTTGCTATGACAAATTTAACTCCATTTTATGCCATGGCAAACTTCTTTAGTTAACATGTTCAAAAACATGCAAACTTGCTATGGCAAAGTTATAGATGTTCAAAACATGGCAATCTTTGCCATGGCAACATAAGATGTTAAAAAATATGGCAAATTTGCCATTGCATTTTAAAATGTTCAAAAACATGGCAAACTTTAATATGTTTAAAAACATCGTAATTTCTTTTAATTAAGTTTTGTCCAAAAACATGGCAAACTTCTTTTAATTAACATGTTCACAAACATGCAAACTTGCCATGGCAACTAAAGATGTTCGGAAAAATGCCAACATTGTAGATGTTAAAACATTTGTAAACTTGCCATGACAAATTTAAGATGTGCAAAAACATGGCAAAATTCTTTTTTAATTAAGTTTGTACAAAAACATGGCAAACATGCAAACTTTCTTTAACTAAGATGTTCAAAAAACATGGCAAACTTGCTATGGCAACTAAAGATATTCAAAAACATGGCAACCTAAGATGTTAAAAAACATGGCAAACTTGCCATGGCAACTAAAATCAGTATTGTTGATAGAAGTTTTTTTTCTCCATGGCAATTAAATGCATTTTTTGCCATGATTAGTTTTGTCTTTTTGCCATGTCCATCCGTAGAATGTTTGTCATGGCCATTACAAATTAGATTCAGAACACAACGAGTTTGTTCTTTCAAATTTCTTTTTGCCATGGCAAAAAGTTTTGATCCTTTGAAATTTGTTTTGCCATGGGGATTACATGTACGATATCATCACAACTTAAGATGTTTTCTCCATTCTTTTTCCGAAAATTTTCTATGTGTCTGGAGAGAACTTCTTTCACCATATCACTTCATGGCAACTTTTCATTTTTTTTATAAACATCATACTGATGGCAATTTTTCGTACTGGTGAGATTCAGATTGCCATGACTTCTTCCTTTTTTTGAGCCATTTTTTAAAATATAAACTTGAACATGGTAATTTTTTTCATAGAATTGCAAAAGTCCATGGCAATTTTGTTGTGCACAGAAAAACTGGGCCTTTTACTAGTCATAACTTTGCCTAAAAAAATAGTCATAACTTAATATGGGCTTTATTTATTTTTTGTTTTGCTTTTCGGGCCCGGTGGTTGGGGCGTTCGCGCTAGGGCGATCTCCTCCCGAATGAGTTTGTTCGGTCCATGCTCCCTCCCGTCCCGAACAAAACGTTCGGTCTGGGGTGCTCCCAACGGAACGTTCGGGAGTTATCGACGTCCATATTTTAACGGAAGGCGTGAGGGAGTGGTTGAAGAAAACTGGTTGACACCCGACACAGCGTCGCGCCCGAGAAGCACGCGGTTCACTGCGCTGCCGCAGGCTTTGCCCTGCCTTCTCCTCCCAAATGCCGAGGGAAAAGGGCATGGCCCTTTGGGGTTTCTTCGACGGCAACGACGCCGGCGGCGGACCTGCGCCCGACATGAACGGGTTCCCCTGCTACCCCGCCGCCGGCCCGGGCGCCCTCGCCTCCTCCTCCCTCTCGCCGCCTTCCTCCCTTGCCCCGGTACGCGCCCTCTTACTCCACGTCGTGTAGTGGCAACTATTTGGGGTTTCTTCTTCTTTCTGTGGTCCGGCCCGGTGACTGCGAAAGGCGTGCCTTTTCTTTGCATTGATCCCTTTCCCGTGGCTAACCGCAGGCCGCCGGCGTCGTGAAGGCGGAGGACGGCAGCCGGCCGATGACACGCCACCTCCACGCCGTCTCCGGAGGCGATGCCGGCGGCGGCGAGGACGACGAGGTCGCGCCAGAGCCTGGCCGCCACGGCAAGCGCAAGAGGCCCCCCAACGCGCGCCACACCCCTCGGCAGATCCAGGAGCTCCAAGCGTACGCGCGTGTACCCATACGTCCCTTCATGCCGTGCTCGCTTCTTTCATCATGCTCATGCATGCCGCTGTTGATCGGTGCAGGTTGTTCGAGCAATGCCCCCACCCAGACGAGAAGCAGCGGGCGGCGCTGGGCAAGAGGGTCCGCCTCCAGCCGAGTCAGGTCAAGTTCTGGTTCCAGAACCGCCGCACGCAGTTGAAGGTAATTAACCAGTCTGATCGAGCGCTCCAACACTCTCGATCCTTTACTCGTGCACTTACAACACGGCTGATTCCTCTCTGTGGTGGTTCATCTTGCAAGAGGGAATCTCTGATGCACGAGAACCAGCTGTTGATGGCGGAGAACGGCAAACTGCGCGCCGAGAACCTGTCCCTCCGGGTGGAGATGGCGCATCCAGTGTGTGGCGGCTGTGGCGGCCCGGTCCCGGCGATGCTCGACGAGTCGCCGTCCCTGGAGGAGGACCTGCGCGTCCAGAACGCCACGCTCAAGAACGAGCTCAGCCGGCTCTGCGCTCTCGCTTCCGCGTTCCTTGGCAGGTCCATTTCCTTCGTGGCGGCGCCACCAACGCCAGGCTCGCCAGTGGAGCGCATTGGCTCAATGCCGTCGGCCACCGTGGCCAACTCGACGGTCACCGAGTTCACGGGCAGCCCCTCCAGCCAAACAGTGGGAATGGCGATCACGCCCATGGCGAAGGCTGGCATCGACAGGTCCGTGTTCTTGGAGCTTGCGACGAGTGCAATGGATGAGCTTGTCAAGATGGCGCAGATGGACGAGCCGTTGTGGATTCCAAATGTACCCTTGCCTGGTTCCCTTGCCAAGGAGACGCTCAACCATGAAGTGTACTTGAGGACCTTCTCACCAGCCATAGGGGTCAAGCCCCCGGGGTTTGTATCCGAGGCCTCTAGGGAGTCCGGCATTGTAAGCAGTGACGGCAGCGTCGAGCTTGTGGAGACTCTGTTGGATGAGGTTGCCCTCATCTCACTATGCCCTCCCTTCTCGTTGCTATTCCCTGTATGTCTGAACTTACATTGCCTGTTTTGAAATCTTGCTTCAGAGACGGTGGTCCCGTTTTTTCTCGTGCATAATCGCCGAATCGTCGACGACCGAGGAGATCTCTACTGGAGCTGCAGGGAATAGACATGGTGCATTGCTGCTTGTGAGTGTTCGTGTTGATCAGTATCCAGTGTCCATATGCACGTCTTATAGTCACTTAATTGTAGCATCCACTAAGTGTTTCGTCTATCATTGCAACAGATGCAGGCAAAGCTGCAGGTTCTTTCACCTCTTGTCCCTGTTAGGGAGGTGGCATTTCTCAGGTTCTGCAAACAGTTGGGTGAGGGTTTATGGGCTGTAGTGGATGTTTCCATGGATGGGTTGGGAATGGAGCAAGGCCTAGCCGTGGCATCCACCACTGCAAATATGAAGTGCCGGAGGCTGCCTTCTGGCTGTGTGGTGCAAGATACCCCCAGTGGCTTCTGCAAGGTACACCATCCTCTCTACATTCACTTGTTCACATCATGTTCTTGGGTTGGCAATTGACAGCAATGTTAGCACGCCTCAAACTCGCCTGCTTCTGTGTTCATTTATTAGTACCAGTTCTGCATGACCACATGAGAATGATCTTTTCAGAGTGCGAAATGCAAGTTTGTTCCAGTTCTGCATAACCACATGAGGATGTTCTTTTCAGAGTGCTTTTTCAGTTGGTTTAGTGTGTTATTGACTGATAACCGTGCTGTATAGTATTCACAAAGCCAAAAGGGTAGGCTCAGTTTTTCAATAGATTAAGTAACTGTGGTTGCAAGCCCACCACCTCAAGTTAGGTAATCGATTGTCAGCGGACAGGGTAAACAAGTGATTTGTGAATAATTAACTGGATTTATAATCCAGTATTTCTTCCCAAGCATGTGCCTTTTCTTTGTTTAATCTTGAGTCCAGTTCTTGAAACGAAAACCCTATACTAACTGCCCACAATATGATCAATTTGTCTCATTGTCGAGAATTTAAGATCTTGACCACTAAGTCTATTGTTTGTCTTCATGGAAGGTACTTTTAGTCTTTTAAAGAGGAAGGTTCAGTTATTTTTTGCACATCTAATTCACGTACCATCAGCTTTTTTCTGTGCTATCTGTCCATAAGTTGACAAGGGGTTATGTCTGCCATACGTGTGGCATATCACACAGGCCGTGCATCAGTGCATCTGAAGAAGGATCAGCTGTTCGTATATCAGTCATGTTATGTGGTTTCCTGTTTATCTTCCCTTCAACGACTCATCGTTTGTTGATTAGGTGCAATCAACAGTGTGGGAAATATGTCAAATTATAGTTTTATTGGAATGTAATCATTCGATACATGTTACAATGTAGGAGTTCATAATAGGTTGGTATCTTGAGATAGAATTAGTCTAAATTATTCTCTGCTCTTCTTCATATTAAAAACTTGGTCAAAATATTTCGGCAAAACGTAAAAATATGATTTGCTAACACTGCATACCAAATACTTACACTAGTGTTCCAGCAAAAAAAATAAAAAATACTTACACTAGTGTACCTGACACTAGTAGAATTGCACTGCAGAGCTTGAGATTGTGTTTTGGGCATGCATTCATGCACTTACGTGCTAACAGATGCAGTTGAATTTACACTGCAGGTTACATGGGTTGAACATACAGTATACGATGAATCCTCCGTGCACCAGCTCTACCGGCCTCTCCTTCGGTCTGGCCTTGCCCTTGGTGCAGGGCGGTGGCTTGCGACACTACAGCGCCAGTATGACTGCTTGGATGTTCTCATGCCGAAGCAAGACTCGTCAGGTACAGAAATATGATAATCTGCAACATCTATGTGACATGCTTTGTATGGTATTGCTTCCTTGGAATTAAAATGGCAATGTACCACATTTTTCACAGATGCCATGTTGGAAGGATCACGGAGCTTGCTGAGGTTGGCAGAGAGGATGATGGACAACTTCTGTGCGGGGGTGAGCGCATCTTCTGCTGAATGGAGCAAACTGGATGACGTCACGGGGAGCATTGGGGAGGATGTGCGTATCATGGCACGTAGGAGTGTGGATGAACCTGGGGTGCCAGCTGGTGTGGTGCTGTGTGCTGCCACATCGGTGTGGATGCTTGTAACACCCAAACGGCTTTTCAACTTCCTGTGCAATGAGAAAACCCGAGCTGAATGGGACATCCTAAGCAAGGGTGGCCCTATGCAGGAGGTGACAAAAATCTACAAGGGGCAACAGAATGGCAATGCCGTATCTCTACTGAAGGCCACTGTGAGTATTATCTATAGCTTCGCCTAGTTGTTGCTCCTTCTATGCTTATTAGAAACATTGCATGTTTAACTGACTAGTAGTCGGGAGGCTTTTCAGTGATCTAGAAGCTGAGCTCATTTGGTGCTTTAGTCTTGGGAACAATGCATCACTTTAGATTTTCGGAAGAAGAAAAAACACGTATATTTAAAACTTGTTTCTGTGCTCTGAATGTTTGTTCAGAAGGTGTAACGTGTAGATATGGGTCAGGCATAGTTAGTACCGAGCATTGGCTCTGTGCGTCAAATGATGTAGAGGCGGGGCGTGATCCTCCTTTTTTGCAAAAAAAAGTTAATACTGAGCATGATGACGAATGAAGCGTGTGAAGTTGAAGTTATATTCTTGAGGAAGAACGTAAGATGTTTTCACCAGCCTTGCTACCACTTCTATTCCAAAACTAAATTAGACGGTACTTTTAGGATTCATGCAGTCAAGCTTGAATTACTACAGTTGTACACAAAATCATGAAATTTACTAGTATGTTTATCAATGAAAGTACTCGACATAAATGTCTTGTATAATTTTAACTAGCATAGAACTTGAAAAGGCAATGGTCAGATATATTTATTGGAGGAGAAATATGAAACAGCAATCGTTATTTTCTTGGGAACGCGCCCAAATGTGTCATTTCGTAATAGAAGAAAACAGCAAGAGACTGAATGTAGGAAGTAAATTAGGATGTGTGTTGGTATCGAAGTTCTTTTCCAAAACCAAATTAGATGTGCTTTTAGGATTCGTGTAGTCAAGCTTGAATTACTGCAATTCGTGCTTTTAGATGCTTAGGACGGAGGGAGTAGTATGTTATCAATGGAAGTGCTCGAAATCAAACGTCCATATATGAAAACAGCAAGGCTCGAGATCAAATGTTTTTTTTAATAATTCATGCAGTCAAGTGGAGACATATATGAAAACAGCAAGGTTTTTTTTGTTCTAAATCTGTGTGAACTTCCATCTAGTTTCTGTGAACATGTACTGTGCCATTTTGGGTGATCATAAGCATCTAATTGACAGAAAACCTCATCGTGTTGTTTGATCATTTCTGGCTTCAGGATGTTAATCGTGCTTGATTTCTTCCTGGCCTTCCTTTTTCTTACCTCAACCCTAATGTCTTACATTACATGGACAGGCCCCAAACACCCACCAGGACAGCAGCATTCTGATCCTACAGGAGACGTGCACAGATGCATCCGGCTCAATGGTGGTGTACACCCCAGTGGACATCCCAGCAATGCGCCGTGTCATGGGCGGAGAAGGCGACCCGGCATCGATCATGCTCCTGCCATCCGGTTTCGCCATTCTGCCCGGCGGTCCAAGCATGTCTGGCGACGACGGTCACAAGACATGCGGCTCGCTGCTCACCGTGGCGTTCCAGATACTCGGGAACAGGCAGCCCACCGGGAAGCTCACCGTGGAGTCGGTGCAGACCGTGGACAGCCTCATCTCCTGCACCAT
The DNA here is from genome assembly GCF_002575655.3 of Aegilops tauschii subsp. strangulata. Taxonomy (NCBI): domain Eukaryota; kingdom Viridiplantae; phylum Streptophyta; class Magnoliopsida; order Poales; family Poaceae; genus Aegilops; species Aegilops tauschii. Next base: position 513,591,051 of record NC_053036.3, read on the forward strand.
CAACAGGATCAAGACGGCGCTGCGCTGCGACGCCTGAGCGAGCTTGGAGACCGGGGAACCTTTTTGGCCTAGGAGCGAGCGAGCAGACGGTGAAGGGTCTTAAGAGTCAAGAACGAACCGCGAAAATAGGAGTGTGGCCTTTGCTGGGTGGTAAGGACAATGGTGGTGGTTCGGGTATTGACTCGGCCTTCTCCCGGCTGTTCTCTACCATGGCATTTGCATTTTGGACAGACAGTTGGAGGCTAGTCTTCTTAAGCTTTTGTTTGCATTTTGGCCCGGACTTGGTAGTGTTGGTAGCTATGAGGTTCCATGTTTTGGGGATAACAAGATGTGATGCTTTCTGTAGGAACTCGCTCTGAATGGCCATGTTCCGTTGGCCATATGTTCGGTTTCTTTTGAGGCAGCCTTAGGTCCCAAGAATGGTATCCAGCAAGCAATAGTCATCTACTAGAAATAATCACCTTTGTAATGTTGTTTTGTCATGTACTCCCGCCGTTTCAAAATAAGCGTCGTGGTTTTAGTTCCACCACACTCATTTTGGGACGTAGGGAGCAACAGTCATGGTGCAAGGGCACGGAAATGTGAACACAAAGTAGCTGTAAACTCTGGGACATGGAGTTTCTACACTCAGCTCAAATGCATCATGAACAGCAAAATAAAAAAAATGTTTAAAACAAAAATATCTCAAGATTTTTGGCAACAAACATTACTGAATTTTCTGCATACATGCAAATTTTCATGAAGAAAAAACATCCTTAATGCTCCGGGCAAAAGAAACAAAATCGATGCTCCAAGAAAATTATTTTTGAAAGCATTTTGGAGTGTTGATTTTGTTATTTTTTACCGAGACCTCCACAGATGCAATTTCAACAGTTTGCACGCAGGCAGAAACCCATGCAATGTTTATTGTAAAAAAATCAGAAATTTTTGAATTTTTTCTTGTTTTTTTTCAGATTTTACTATCCGTAGCCAGAGCATTTGAGCTCAGGATTAGAAGACAACTTTCGTAAACTCTGTTCATAAATTCAGACAGTTGGACTGTAAAATTCAGACCTAAAATAAAAATGCAAGGAAATGATGAATCCATTTTCTGCCAATCCATAATTGATATGCAGTTGACTTGGATAACTGACGGTTCCTTCATGATGGTGGTACGACAGCTCAATAGACTACAAAAGACCCGAAAAATACCCAGATTAGTTCCGAAATACAGCAGTTCTCGAACTACGAGGACTCAGTCTCCTCACTAGTCACTACAGGCTACAACTACATCTCCGATGCTAAACAAGCATAAATAGTTCACTTCAGCAAAGAACTATCTTACACACTGAGATACCACGACAGAGGAGCGATAAAACAGGCTATGCATGACAACACTGTTAACTGGTGTCAGAGCAGCTGCACAGCGTTAGGCCTTTGCTGTTTCTCTCACCAGAGCAAATTTGGCCAGAAGGCCAGAAAGCTGAAGGAATGACCCAACGCCATCACAGATCCTCATGTGCGCAAATCCCGTTTCCTGTGCGGACAAACATGAAACTTTAGTTGACGGTATAAATCAGAAGAGACGACGGCATAAACAACATGACTGGGTTTACCTTCAGCAGTTCCAGCTTCAGATATTCAGCCATGTCATAGTTCTTGATGACACGGAAGAGGGTAGTGATGATGTCAGTAGGAGAGTAGCCCAAATCATAGAGTTGCTTTAGGCCAGAGCAGGCCTCATCAAACTTCCCATCGAGTACATTTTTCACCATACTCTTGACATGCAAGGGATGTGGTTGATCGCATACCTAGAACCAGTTCATCGTTGCTGTTAATTGAAGAAGTATTGCAGAATTCAGATGATGCAAAAAGAGATAACTCGTGCCAACCTTGAACACATTTTCTTGATTAACAAAACGGAACCCGCTGACTGTAGCTTGCAAATTGTTCAAAGCTTGCCTCATGTCACCATCAGCAGTAAAAATGATGGCTTCAAGACCTTCTGGCACATAAGGGACCTTCATTGATCAACATACAGGCAGTAAGAACAATATGGTGGTATCAGCATGATCAAATGGATTTCAACACTACAAAATAATAATAATAATAACAACTGAAATTCGCAAAACTGGGAGTTGCCTGTTTGCAGTTTTGCAGGTAAGTAAGCTCCTGGAGGTCTCATATCAACCATCCTTGTTACCAAATCGCAAAATAATAAGTTTCTATATCGAACAACTCAGTCTGTTCAACAGTTTAGGATGACCAATAGGATATGCACCTCTTGACTCAGACCAGTGAGCCTTGAAGTACATTCAGTAAAGTAGTTACACAGGTACTACTTGCTAAGGCCAAACTGACTTATCCTCATGGGATAGGCATACACTTTAACTATCTAGTTACAGGATTATTATCAGTTCACAGTAACAGCCACTCCACATGCACTAGTTGCCATATAATCTTAATTAACTGGTTCAGAAAATAACAACCTCTTCAGCAAGAACAGTCAATTAGCATTAAATACTTGTCTGATCCCATTACTTATGATAATAGGGATCGGAAGCATTCACGGTTAAATACCATATCAGCAGCAAAGCCTCTACATGTTCAGGTAAGAATTAAGAGCAGCAGTCAAGCAACCAAACTGTGTAATGGCACCAGCAAGATGCATATCTCTATTGCTGCTCATGGTGGTTGGAATCAGTACCCTAAACTACAGCTACTTATCAGCACTGCAAATTATCTCTCCAACTAGGAGATAATTCTTCATGATACCAAATTAATCTTCTTGATTATTTATTAAGGTACCCTGTAATTCATATACAGTTGTAGTTCTGCCTTTCCCGCTCGTAAAGAAAAAGGCTAATTTCATTTTCCTTAACTGCGGAACAGGACTGTCATCTGAGTGCTCTTATATAATCATTAGTAATATTAATTTACAATCATTATGCACAGATGACAAGCAGGGTGAAAGGTCAAAAGTGAATGGCAGACGATGTTATAAATAAATAAGAACAGTTAATACATGCAAACATATCCTCAATGTTATAAAAAATAACAAAACATATGTCGGATCATGTATCAGAAAAAGGGGGTTCTCTTAATCTTCAATTAGTGACAAAGCACATTAAATTGACAATAATTTAAGGTGGTTGGAAAATTATGCGTATGAGTAAGGGTTTCAGCAGTTCACATGCATAAACATCCAGGAGTCCACATTGGGTAAATGTATTTGACAGTTATGGCGGTATGAATGAACAGCTAAGTCCCAGCTTTATCTTCTAACTGAGCCAACAAAGACAGTACCCTCCAATAGCTATGTCCTTGCAAAGTTGCAACTACCAGGGCTACTAAACATTACCTTCTCAGCTGCCACCACGACCATAAGGCGGCCAAGGATCTCCTGATCTGAAAGCCTCGAGAACCGGACAATAGCGCAGCGACTTTGGATGGGTTCAATGATTTTAGATGAAGTATTGCATGCAAGAGCAAATCTTGTGGTGTTGGAATAAATCTCCATGGTTCTTCTCAGTGCTTGCTGTGCTCCTGTTGTCATGCTGCACATAGCAAGTGTGAGGCACAAACAGAAACTGAAAACATAGTTACCTATATCACTGAACAACATTTCGAGCCATAATCCAAGCTCTTCAAAATATTGTAATACTACACTTGCAGATGGAGTTGCTATCTATACCATGTGTCACTACGATGATAAACATTCTGGTGTGATATTCATGGCAGAGAGTCTGGTTTTTAGGGCAATGCCCTTTGACATGTACATTTGTATTCTGTTTAGGGGCAATTGAAAGGGCCGTGTTTATTCAGTAAGCTCTGATGAGTGGGCCAACCATGTCAGATTTGCTAACAAATGGGAGGTTTGGGTGCTGTGTGAATAGTTAGAGCGAGAGTTGTGGTTCCATGAAAAAAGACTCGAAAGCCAAAGGTGTGATGAATTGTTAAAATTTCTGCTGTGGTCCCATGAAAAAAGACTCAAAATGCGTGATAAACTGTTAAAATTTCTGCTGAAGTTGTGGTTCTGAGCAATTCATTTTTTAATATATACATGTAGGGTTTCCCCTGATTATTTTCACAGAAAAATACAATGACCTCTATCTAGTTCATTGTAATGTGGGCCAGTCATCGGTTCATAATCCAGTATGAATCATAGCATTCTCGAGTGTGAAACCAACCGATGGTGAGCTAGCAACAAGGTAACTAACATGTCTTTTTATTTCTCGGGCTATCACCGACATCACACAGGCCTGAATCCCACTCTGGGGATGGCATTACCTGTCAGCTTCGTCCAGTATGACGATCTTGTGCCGTCCGGGTGGCAGTGTGACCTTCTTCTGCGCGAACATCTTGATCTTGTTCCGCACCACATCAAGCCCCCTGCAAAAGCACGGATCGGCCATCACACGCCCAATTCATACAGCCACGGGCCGCAAGTACAAAATCAAGTCACGGCGGCAGCAACCTGTCGTCCGAGGCGTTGAGCTCGAGCACTCCCTCGCGGTAGCTGGGCCCGAGCATCTCGTGGGCGAGCGCCAGGATGCTCGTCGTCTTCCCGGTCCCCGGAGGCCCCTGGCGAGAAAAAGACATGGGAGTAGAGGAAACGGGGTGAGGTTTCCGTGTTGCGAGGGTGCGCGCGGAAGGTGTTCGAGGAAATGGCGCTTACGGAGAGGATGAGGTTGGGCATGTTGCCGTCGCGGGCGATGACCTCGAGGCGGCTGACGGCGTCGGCGTTGCCGACGACATCGGCGACGCGGCTGGGGCGGTACTTCTCCACCCACGGGATGTCGTACGTGTCGGCGGGGGCGGCGGCCGCGGAGGAGGCGGCGGCCATGGCGCTGGGGTGGGGTTTTTTTTTTTTTGAGGGGAGGGGGGGGGGGGGGGGACCTTTCGGTTGTGGAGGGAATAGTGGGGAAATTGCCGGGCCAGCGGCGCGAGGGTTTTCATTCCGGCCCTCGGTCGCGCTTTCAAGACGACGGCCTGGGTGGACGGCTGCGATCGACCACACTGATCTGGAGGATTTTCATTAAAAATGAAATGTATCTTACCAACATTTTCCTATAGGTCTTTCTGCTATCTCTTTCATTTTTACATCTCTTTCCCACCCTATTTTGGAGCCAAATTCGGTTTGGCTTGTGCGGCACGGGAAATGCTTGTGGAAATGCAATACACAAAGATTTAGAAAAAAAAAACATAAGGATACTCATCTGCGCTCATGGGTTATGAATAACACACTGTTAATGATGGTGTCAGCTAACCGCTTGAAGTTGACAAGACAATCAGTGGTTTGTTGAAGATCCACGTGACGACGAACTTCTATATCTATATGTGAATACACATGGTCATTTAAGGCAACTTATCATCTATTGGTTTTCTTAATCTTACAAATTGAAAGCTCATTGGATTAGAGGTCCTTACGGAAAACTATCAAGAAACGATTTTGTGTTGGAAATCTCACTGGGTTAGAGGTATTAAACTTCTATGACATTGTCTGAACTTACATTGTCGTGCAGGGAAGAAGTTAACAACCTTTGAGTCCATTAGAAATCAAATTATTGATAATCGGGTCTGGATGAGTCACATGTTTTCCGCGGTTGTCTATTCTTTTGATGTTTCACTCCATCTTAGAAGACCAAAGTGACAACGGGTATATCGTCAAAGTCTCCTTCGAGTTTACTTTCCACTCCATAAAACATTGCATCATATGGATGATGTAGCAAAAGCCATGCCGATTTTTATGGAGTGTGTCTGAACTACTAAAGATTGTCCAAAAAAATCAAGAAGCACCCTAGCCGCTCTCTAAGTTAAACGCTCAGGTTAAGTCATTTTGCACATTTTTTCACGCCTACATTAAAATGCCTCAAATACGTTAATGAAACCATCTGCACCAACACCAATAAAAAAATGAAATACATCGTGGTCTCTAGGGATGATCGTCTTCTTCTACCCCACCAACCCGATAGAGCGTCGCGCTCTCTTTGTCGCTGTAGCCAACCAGCCGTCATTGGTCGTGGAAGGGTTCATCAGAGCAATAGTCTTTCCAAACCAACGCCCTGTACATGAACCAACCAAGAGTCGTTGCCTTGGGAGATCCACATATTCAAGATCCCAACCTCCAAAAAGCTCGTAAGCTTACATGGAAAACGAGGTTGCACCGACGTGGTAGAGAGGAGTTCGGAGGACCAAACTATAGAGGGAAGTCATCATCGGCACGCCAACAAACCCTACAAACAGTAACCTTGCACGCCAGAAAGACCTCACCCCCTGCTAGACAGCAGAAGCCTCCTCATAGGATCCAAAAAGGAGCCCCCCCAGACGTCATTGCTCACCTTGAGCATTGACATCGACGAAGGGGGATCGATCCAAGCCGTTGCACTGGCACCACCACCTGCACCATCCCCCGTGTTCCACGTTGTTGATAAGAGGGGCAACACCAAGAGCAAGATATCCCCCCCCCCCGACAGCTGCTAGTAGAGGTAACCCCTCGCTACTGACCACACCTTTCACTCACCATCTTCCTGCCGCCCTGCAACCTCCGCCACCAATGTCGTTGTCGACCCTCAAGCAACTGCACAAAAGCAGCCTGACGACCGAATGCCCCACGCCCCGATGGCCCATGTCTGCCGCCCTCGTCAGCGACCCGCACCGCCGCCACACACATGCACACGCACGAGAACCACGTCTTGCCACCTCGCGCCAGCCAGTGAGTTGCCCCGCTGCCGTCGTCCTCGGATCTAGGCAAACTTTCCCAGGCAGAGCCTATGGTGGCGGTGCGAGGAGGGAGGGGCTGGGTGGAAGGGTGGCGCACTAGGTTTTTCGCCCCTGAGTCAGCAGGGCGGGCGACACTGGGGGGGAGCTCAAGCAACGCTTGATTTACCCTTGTAAAATCACATTGCCACTATTTTTTTAATGGCCGCCGGGGGGGGGGGGGGTAAATCCCCGCCTGAATATATTCGATTGAATTTGCCTAGAAGCCTCACAGCTCCATACAAATGGGTTCAAGTGAACCGAAGTGCACGGGGAAGAACAACAAAGAAGAAACACAACAAAAAAACCATACAGACAGCCGAACCCCGAAAGGACCACCAAAGAAGAGCACACAGGGGGAAGAAGACCTCTCGACAACACCAAGCGGTGTCGTTGCCAGCCCCCGAGAAGCTCAACCACCAAAGAGCCACCAACGAGCTGATTCTGGATGCACCACGGCCACTAACCACCATCATGAAACTCACGAGCACAACCAGCAAGGAGGGGGTCTTTAGCTTCCATCTCCATCTGACCAAGCAAGGAGAAGAACCTTGAACGTTGGTCGTCTGGTCGCCACCCAACAACACCCCACGGATACAAGTGTCATATGAGAGTCAGGTGATTCAAAGAGGAGGGTAACGACCCCGCTAACCCGGCTTCAAATGAAAAATCAAACCCATTCCAGTGCAAGGGCGAGCCTAGATCATGTCAACAGAGCACAACCACCCCCACTCCACCACCTCCCACACCCCTGCAGCAAGCGACTATCATTTTCACTGACCAAGCATGATACGTCTCCGTCGTATCTACTTTTCCAAACTCGTTTGCCCTTGTTTTGGACTCTAACTTGCATGATTTGAATGGAACTAACCCGGACTGACGCTGTTTTTAGCAGAATTGCCATGGTGTTATTTTTGTGCAGAAATAAAAATTCTCGGAATGACCTGAAAATTCACGGAGATCATTTTTTGAATTAATAAAAAATATTGGCGAAAGAATCAACAGAAGGGGGCCCACACCCTGGCCACAAGGGTGGGGTGCGCGCCCACCCCCTGGGGCGCGCCCTCCGACCTTGTGGGCCCCCTGGACCTCCACCGACCTCAACTCCAACTCCATATATTCACTTTCGGGGAGAAAAATCAGAGAGAAGGATTCATCGCGTTTTACGATACGGAGCCGCCGCCATGCCCTGTTCTTCCCGGGGAGGGCAGATCTGGAGTCCGTTTTGGGCTCCGGAGAGGGGAATCTGTCGCCATCGTCATCATCAATCATCCTCCATCACCAATTTCATGATGCTCACCGCCGTGCGTGAGTAATTCCATCGTAGGCTTGCTGGACCGTGATGGGTTGGATGAGATTTACCATGTAATCGAGTTAGTTTTGTTAGGTTTTGATCCCTAGTATCCACTATGTTCTAAGATTGATGTTGCTATGACTTTGCTATGCCTAATGCTTCTCACTAGGGCCCGAGTGCCATGATTTCAGATCTGGACCTATTATGTTTTCATGAATATATTTGTGTTCTTGATCCTATCTTGCAAGTTATAGTCACCTACTACGTGTTATGATCCGGCAACCCCGGAGTGACAATAGTCGGGACCACTCCCGGTGATGACCGTAGTTTGAGGAGTTCATGTATTCACTAAGTGCTAATGCTTTGGTCCGGTACTCTATTAAAAGGAGGTCTTAATATCCCTTAGTTTCCAATAGGACCCCGCTGCCACGGGAGGGCAGGACAAAAGATGTCATGCAAGTTCTTTTCCATAAGCATGTATGACTATATTCGGAATACATGCCTACATTATATTGATGAACTGGAGCTAGTTCTGTGTCACCCTATGTTATAACCGTTGCATGATGAATGCCGTCCAACATAATTATCCATCATCTATCCATTGCCTACGAGCTTTTCACATATTGATCTTTGCTAAGTTACTTTTCCGTTGCCACTGTTACGATTGCTACAAAACTGCTACTGTTACTTTTGCCACCATTGCCGTTACTTCCATACTACTTTGCTACTAAATAATTTGCTGCAGATATTAAGTCTTTCAGGTGTGGTTGAATTGACAACTCAGCTCCTAACACTTGAGAATATTCTTTGGCTCCCCTTGTGTCGAATCAATAAATTTGGGTTGAATACTCTATTGGGGAACGCAGTAATTTCATAAAAATTCATACGATCACGCAAGATCTATGTGATGCACAGCAACAAGCGGGAGAGTGTAGTCCACGTACCCTCGTAGACCGTAAGCGGAAGCGTTATGACAACGCGGTTGATGTAGTCGTATGTTTTCACGATCTGACCGATCCTAGTACCAAAAGTACGGCACCTCCGCGATCTCCACACGTCCAGCTCGGTGACATCCCACGAACTCTCGATCCAGCTGAGTGTCGAGGGAGAGCTTCGTCAGCACGACGGCATGATGACGGTGATGATGAAGTTACCAGCGTAGGGCTTCGCCTAAGCACTATGACAATATGACCGAGGTGGATTATGCTGGTGGGGGGCACTGCACACGGCTAAGAAAGTTGTCTGTTGTGTGTTCTAGGGTGCCCCCTTGCCCCCGTATATAAAGGAGCAAGGGGGGAGGCCGGCCGGCCCTAGGGCGCGCCAAGGAGGGGAGGAATCCTCCTCCTAGTAGGAGTAGGATTCCTCCTTTCCTAGTCCTACTAGGAGGGGGAGGAACGAGTAGGAGAGGGGAAGGAAAAAGGGGGGCGCCGCCCCCCTCCTAGTCCAATTCGGACTCAAGGGGGAGGGGCGCGCGGCCTGCCCTGGCCGCCCCTCTCTCTCTCCACTAAGGCCCATCTAGGCCCACTAGTTCCCCGGGGGGGTTCCGGTAACCCTCGGGCACTCCGGTTTTCTCCGAAATCACCCGGAACAGTTCCGGTGTCCGAATATAACCGTCCAATATATCAATCTTTATGTCTCAACCATTTCGAGATTCCTCGTCATGTCCGTGATCATATCCGGGACTCCAAACAACCTTCGGTACATCAAAACACATAAACTCATAATACCGATCATCACCGAACGTTAAGCGTGCGGACCCTACGGGTTCGAGAACTATGTAGACATGACCGAGACACGTCTCCGGTCAATAACCAATAGCGGAACCTGGATGCTCATATTGGCTCCCACATATTCTACGAAGATCTTTATCGGTCAAACCGCATGACAACATACGTTGTTCCCTTTGTCATCGGTATGTTACTTGCCCGAGATTCGATCGTCGGTATCTCAATACCTAGTTCAATCTCGTTACCAGCAAGTCTCTTTACTCGTTTCGTAATGCATCATCCCGCAACTAACTCATTAGTCACATTGCTTGCAAGGCTTATAGTGATGTGCATTACCGAGAGGGCCCAGAGATACCTCTCCAACAATTGGAGTGACAAATCCTAATCTCGATCTATGCCAACTCAACAAACACCATCGGAGACACCTGTAGAGCATCTTTATAATCACCCAGTTACGTTGTGACGTTTGATAGCACACAAAGTGTTCCTCCGGTATTCGGGAGTTGCATAATCTCATAGTCATAGGAACATGTATAAGTCATGAAGAAAGCAATAGCAACATACTAAACGATCAAGTGCTAAGCTAACGGAATGGGTCAAGTCAATCACATCATTCTCTAATGATGTGATCCCGTTCATCAAATGAGAACTCATGTCTATGGCTAGGAAACTTAACCATCTTTGATTAACGAGCTAGTCAAGTAGAGGCATACTAGTGACACTCTGTTTGTCTATGTATTCACACGTGTACTAAGTTTCCGGTTAATACAATTCTAGCATGAATAATAAACGAAGGCTACTTGTTCCTTGTATATATATATATAGAGGAAAGGGGTTATTTTTCCTTTACGGCAATAAGAGTTGATTCCCTTGCTTGTAGTTTTGGATCGAACATTTATCATGATATAAGGAAATATAAATAACAACTTTATTATTGCCTCTAGGGCATATTTCCTTCAGTCTCCCACTTGCACTAGAGTCAATAATCTAGATTACACTACTAGAAAAAGGCTTACTAGTGGCGCACCAGTTTTGCCTACTAATGACGCACTACTGGTGCGCCACTAGCACCACGCCACTAGTATTTTTTACTAATGGTGCACCGCTGGTGCGCCATTAGTATCTGGTATACTAATGGCACACCAGGCCGTGCGCCATTAGTATAGGCCACGGTGCGCCATTAGTATGCCTCCTAGGGGGCCATATATACCCATGTGCTTTGCCATACTAATGGCGCACTGCGGGGTGATGCGCCATTAGTATCCTTTGGCATACTAATGGCGCACTGCTGGGTGATGCGCCATTAGTATCCTCTGGCATACTAATGGCGCACTGCGGTGTGATGCGCCATTAGTATCCTTTGGCATACTAATGGCGCACGTTGGTGTGATGCGCCATTAGTATTTATATTAGGGATTTTTTTCTTTTCTGATTTTTGCACAGATTACAAAATATATTATTGGACAGAATATAAGCAACAGCAGATTCATCGAATACAATAGAAGATTAGTCTCCGAATACAATTCATCATATTAGTCTCCGAATTCAAAAGACCGAACAAAGATAGAACATTACAAGTCTCGAGACCGCGAGTAGCGAGTTTGTCTTCACATTACAAGTCGATATCGATCATCTAAACTACCATCACATAGAAGAGAGCTGCGGTCATCACGATGAGCATCATCGCGATGAAACTGGTCTTCATCCGGTTCCTCCAACGCTCCCTCCTCTCTCTCCCGCTAGATAGCGCGCGTATCTAGATTCCGCCTCCGCCCTAGTGGTGTACCCTTTGTAACTGTTACCGCTGAAACGGTGAACCTGTCTCCGACACTCCTCCCAGTCGTCGTAGACTCCGGGAACCTTACCCTTGTACACGACATACGACGGCATCTCTATGCACTAGCCAAACAACAGACAATACATAAGCAATATATAAGTATGCAACAAAAGGATCGGAAGAGAAAAGCAAGACATTAATAGCACGATTCATGGTCCTACTAATAAATAGCATCGATTACATCTAAGTTGAATGACTGTCCAAACCAAAGAGACATACAAGTTCATTAAAGTTTAATTACAACATGAGCTAATCAATGTTTTAGAACTACACATAGCATCACTACTTTCGACTCGACTCATGGGACCGGAGCGTGGATGAAGCCGCCGTCTGTCGTGATGGTCATGAAGTCGCAGGCGTTGTCAGCCTGCATTTGTAGCGTTGTGTCTATCTCACTGTTGGACGGTTGAAATTTGAGGTAGAACTGCCCCGAGGTACGAAGGACATCTTGATGGATGATTTCTGCAAACTCCGACTGGATGCGAAAGAATTCTTGTCGGATGTCCGCGTCCTGGATTGCCGCCAAGCTTGCGGCCCAATCTTTGAGATTATTTGGTAGCAGAAGGTGATTATGGTCCCGCACGATCGCCCGCATGTGATGGAGGGCGTAGTAGGCATCCTTCTGACCGCCAGGCGGCTGCTTGACGCAGGGGAACGTCGTATTGTGGGTGAACACGTGCCTGCCGTACCTACGAACTGGCCTCTTAAAGGTGCCTCCAGATGCGGCGTAGCCGGGGAGAGCATCATCAAGAACTTTCTTGATATTTGTGTAGTCTATCTTGAAGTCACGGTCCGGGTCGAAATACGTGGCCATGGAATATTTCGGGCTTAAGAGGATGAGTGTGCAATGTGTGTCACTACACAGAACACAGAATGTTAGAAAAAAAAGAACGATCAAAATATAAGAAATCATATGTTACGGGGCGGTTAGGAGATGACTTACTCGGGAAAGTAAGGCACGAGGAAGTTATCCTTATCTGGGTTTGCCAGAATGACGCCTTCGAGGTGTGAACTCACGACTTGCCGGTCCCCAGCGCTGCCCAAGATCTTGGCACACATGTAGAAGGGGTCGACTATCACAATGTCCGGGGTCTTGTCTCTAATGATCTGCATCTCCATACTCAGCGAGAACAGCCGAACGAAGGTGTAGTGCAGCGGATGAAGGTTAAGCATAGCAAAGATGTCATCAAACCGCAGGACGATCGTACCCCCTACGGCGCTATCCACAAAGCCCTTGCCCTCTGGCACCTTGGCCACAAAAACCGGGTATGCCACATCATTCTCTCTAAGATGCCGCTTCTCCAAAGAAAGAACACTGTCATGGAGACTCCGCATAGCACCGGTTGCAGCATTGAGCATATTTGTCGGTAGCATCGGCCTACCCGCCACATGCACCCTCCTCGAGATATCCTTAGGTGAAGGTGGCCCGTCCTGAGCACGGATCGTACTTGGTGCCGGCTGGCTTGCACTGGCGCCCTTGTTAGTCTTTCGTTTCCGTCCCTTCTTCCTGATCTGCTGCAATGGGATCGAGTTCTGCTCAGAGACCGCCTTCTTGAGCGTGTTGGGGCTGATAATATTTGGCACCTCAGCTATCTGAGGCTCGGTGAAGGCGGCAGTTGGAGGCGTCTCCTGAGAACTGAACGCCAGATGACGCCTATTGCAATTGGGTTTCTCCGCCGTACCAGCTAGATCGCGGTCATCTTTTTCAGGGTTGGGTTCTTGAGAAGGAGGCCCGCAGAACTCGTCACCGTACCCATGTTCGGCAAAGTACTTATCGACGTTGGAAAATGTACCGCCGTCGTTGTCGTCGTCGTCCGGATCCTGTGCCATATGCATGTCCGGATCCTGTGCCATAGGGATGTCCGGCAGTACGGTAGCGTTGCGGCGTTCTTGCCATGGCTTGGCGCTGGCACGACTGGCGGTCTTGTCTGTGGGGTGGTGTCCCCCGCCCCCAAACGAATCTGGCTCTTCGGCCAAAGCAGGGGCCAGCTTACACAGGCGCTGAGGGTCATCACATCATCTTCGTCGGCCCCAGCGGGTCGAATCGGAGGTAACAACTCGTCGCAGCCTGGCAGCACCCGAACCAGTTCAACCCTATACAAGGTGGGTGGCATCGGATTACCGTGGAACACGCGGTTGCCCGGTTGAACGATTCTGCCCTTGGCGACATCGACCAACTCGCCGCCCACGAAGTGCAGGAGAGTGCAAGGAACATCGGTGGCGCCCTGCGAAAACATGTAGGGCCTCAAGGATGCCCAGTCAAAGGCAAGGAGATGAAGTCATCGGCCGAGAGGCTTATTTACCGTGATGCCGTCGAGCTCGGCTAATGTCGAGGCACCGCCAACGGCGGGCGTGCGCGTGCAACTGACGGAGGGGCCGCTTGCTGGCGAGGTGCCGACCGGCGTACACCCGGGTGCATTAAGGTCCAATGCCCATGCCGGCGCCGGAGACACGAATACCGCCTCTGCCGGAGACACCAATGGCGCCGCCTGCGCGTTATGCGAGTTGCTGGCCGTGAAGCTGGGAACCGGGGGAGGCCCCTGTTGGCCGCCCGCAATCCACGTCGTCAGCCCCTGAATCAAGGTAGGCACAATGGCGGTAAGCGTCGTTCCCAGTTGTTGTTGCACTTGCTCTTGGACAATCTCCGGAATCCGCGCCACTTGTTCCTTGAGTTCTTGAACCTCGCGCGACTGGCTTTCCGAGCTGGTCTTTTTCTCCTTTCGCCCACCAGCGGTATAGTATGACGACCATTTTGTGGACAAGCCTTTGCCGGCCACACGACCAGCTGACGACGGCTTACTGAGCTTATCCTTGTTATTCATTACGTTCAACGCCCTATTTAAAGGGGTGTCAAAAGGGGAGCTCTGAGACGACCCCGCGCTACTGCTTTCAGCCTCCTGCGGAAGGAATGTGAACCATTTAGAAATTTGGCTTCATTAATTAGAATGCAACCATATGGAGCTAATTACGCGGGGGTGTATTCCTTACCAGAACAAGCTCAAGCGCCCTGGTCTTCGGATCCGTGGTAAGCTCCTTTGTTACCGGGTCCTCCTTGTACCAGGCCCTGACAAAGTTCCTGGTCTGCTTGTCACGTAATTTCTCGAAGCGGGGCGGTAGGCCTTGCTCGGCATGCTCCGCATCCTCCTTGTCCCATATAGGCTCCGCCACTCTGTAACCGCCGGGACCGAGTTGGTGGACCCCTAAGTTCAACTCCCGCATTTCTTTCCCCCACTAACTTGATTCGGAGATTGCGCTGCTCTCGCACTTGATCTTGAACTCCTTGTAGTCATCTTCGCTCATCAAAGGATATTTCGCCTTGATCTTCTCATAACTATCACCTTTTTCAATCATTGCCTTCACCGTGCTTCTCCATGTAGACAGGGCCGTGCTCATCCTCGTGAGGGCGGCACTGTTCACTTTATTCCCTGAGAGGCGTGTGTTTGCAAACTCAGCGGGGAACTTGTATCGTTCGTGCAGCTTCGTGAAGAGGAGGCTGCGCAAATTTCCTCGGTCCTTATGCCTTAGGTTCTCGGTGTTGATCGAGACGGTGCTCCGGAGAATGCACCCGAGCTGAACCGAGTACCCCTTGACTACATGTTTGGGCGCCGTTGGATGCCCGTCGGAGTTCACTTCAGTAAATTCCTCCTTGACGGTGCCGAGCACGTTCGGGCGCCGGTCCTTCCGTTGCCTCTTCGGTTGGTTGCCATCTGTGCGTGCGCCGCCATCATCAGTGGTGGCATCCTCGGCGGCACCATCAGTGGTGTCATCCCCGACGCCACTAGGGGTTGTGTAGTCAGGATCGGTGTCTTCCGCGGCGGTGTCCTCATAGCGGTGAGGTTCTTCCTCCATCTCCTGGGACAGCTCCCAGAATTGCTTGCCGCCCGAACCGCCGGCCTCATCGTTGTGGGCCATGTTTCGCTCTAAATAGGAAAAAAGTTTGGTCAAAAAGTTGGTTATTGTCAAGGAACAAGATCATGGTCTCATCATTTAGGGTTTGTCGACACCGAGGCATCCTAAAAGCTAAGCTTTTATCATTTAGGGTTTGTCGACGCCGAGGCACCCTAAAAGCCTAAGCGTACATCATTTAGGTTCTCATCGACACCGAGGCACTCTAAAAGCCAAGGTTTTATCATTTAGGGTTTGTCGACGCCGAGGCACCCTAAATGCTAAGTTAAGTTTTCATCATTTAGGGTTTATCGATGCCGAGGCACCCTAGGTTGACTGATATATATGGGTATCTTCTAATAATATACCCTACTTAATTAAGGACAAACAGCAAGAGACAGTAAACATATCACACTTCTATATGTATAACACAAGAGGCAGTTGATCCTACTTAATTAAGTACTAAGATACCCCGGCCCATGCATTAGTCGCAAGTACCCCATATGTCCTATTTTTAGCAAAGTCATGCTAAAATTCACGGAAAATTTCAGCATGACCTTTGCTGAAAATAGGACATATGGAGTACCCGAATTTGCCGGAACGGAAGTTAATCGACATTCCGGCAAACTCAAGGGCCTCTCGGGGTACCTGCAAAATCATTATCCAATGAAGGAATTGCGCTGCACACTGCTGCCTCACGCTGCTGCCAAAATCATTATCGACATGCTGGTACTGTGTTTCTCAAAAAACATCTTGCCAGCTAGTAGACCATCATTTGCCAGGCCAAATTGAGGCCAAACAGAAAACCAATGTGGCCATGGCACAAAGTCCATGACCCAGAACAGGAGACATCTGAAACTATACAAGTATACAAGCCTACACTAGATGCATACCGCTCCCTTATGAAGTACAGAGAGGAACTTTGCTATGCTCACTAGATACACAAAATGAACAAGATCACTATTCATCAGCAAGTAAACTCTGTATAATTGAATACTTCTCTGGTATAATCAGCTTCCAACAGAACAAGTACAGATTTTGCCCCACCTGTTCTGGTCTCTATCACTGAATGACTCTGTAACAGCTGGTGATGAACCCCACAAGACTGTACTCAAGTTCTGCAAGAATCCCCAACAGAAGAATTACACAAAGTAAGTAACAGCGAACAAATTTTCGACCAAATTACACGGCAGCACTGGGAGACCCAGGGATGACCCAAGGGTGGGGTGCTAACTTATGACACGCTAAAAAGAACCAATATCTCACATCAAAATATGCCTAACAAAAAGCATACTGTAGCGGATAAATGCCTTTTGCAAAATATGTTTAAATCACAAAGCAGAAACCCTATCAAGTTCAACATTAATACAAGTAAAATTAGACGCTGAATGATTTCTAGCATCGCAGCCTGAATACAGCAAAGTCAAAGAAATATTTTGTTGGCATCCAACGGCAGGGCTTGTTTAAGAGTTTTAAATAACTTACAAGTTAGACTGTCCAATAACTTCAGCAACTGAATGCTAAGGTAGAGTAGATATAAAACTAAGGGGGTTGTTATACTATGTGTTGGACACAATGATGTTTACTCTGTTCGGGCATAATGAGCTCTACTTGTTACAATGTCCAATGGCAAACGGAAAAGGCCAAGACATAAAGTTACTACATATTGGTGATTCCCAGCAAAAGATTTCTAGCATCACAACTTGAATACAGCAAAGCCAAAAAATATGATTTTCTAGCATCCAACAGCAGGGCTTGTTACAACTAAGGGAATGCCACATGATACTACTACTGTATCTAATACAACAACATGACACTTGTTACTGTATCTAATGTTCCTACAACTACTGTATCTACAACAGTAGCACATGATACTGCTACTGTATCTACAACTACAACTACTACAACAACATAAAACTACTATGCATCATCTTCCTACTATACTTGCTACTCATCTTCAGAACCAAACAACAGCAAAAACAGAACCAAACTACTATCCATCCATCTAGCAAGCAACTAGCACAACTCATCCATCCATCCATCAAGCATCATATACCTAACTAACATCAACATACATACATCTATCTAACATCCATTGATCCGTGTAACTAGCAGCATGAACAAGAGAGGAACAGGGAACAGTGACATGGACAAGAAGCATAGAGGCAAGGAAGAGAGGCTCACCCCAGGCCGCGGTCGAAGGAGAGCAGCTGCTGGCCACGCGCAGGAAGAGACGGCGGGAGGTGGTGGCAAGGGTCACAGCACCGTCCTTGGCTCGCCGGCTGCTGCGGAGGTGACCGGTGGCGGAGGACGGCAGGGGCACGCAGGGTGTGGGCCCGTCGGGGCTGCGCTCGCCGGCTGCTGTAGGGGCCGGAGGAGGCCCTCGCTCGTCGGAGGGAGGAGGAGAGGAGAGGAGCGCGGGGGCGGCGGGGGTGGAGTCCCGCGGGGGTCGGGGCGGCGGCGTCGGGGCAGCGCAAGACCACAGCGGCGGCGGCGTCGCCGACGGCGTGCAGGCGCGACGGACGGAGGGGGCGGAGCAAGGGGGCGGCGGCGTACGGTTGGGGTCGAGTGGGGGATCTGGCGAGGGAGGGAGGGAGGCCACAGTGCGAGGGGAATAGGTGGAGTGGGGGGAGGGTTAGCAATGGCGCACCTCCCCAAGTGCGCCATAAGTACGACGATAGCAATGGCGCACCTCACCCTGGTGCGCCATTAGAAATTACTAGCCCGACTGGTCAGGTTATATTCCACCAAACCCTATCTCCATCAGAACACGCCCACTAGCCCGACTGGTCAGCACGCAACACACACACTAGGAGGTCCTGGGTTCGATTCCCAGGCTCCCCAATTTTTGTTTTTATGCATTTAAAATGCTGTTTGATATTTATTTGTGTTTAAATATGTTCAAACTTGTTTAAATCATAACAGTAATATTTTTTTATAAAAACAGTAATAATTTTTTTTAAAAATATCATCAAATTTGTTATTTGAAAATATTTATGAATATGAAAAAATATCATCAAATTTGTTATTTGAAAATATTTATGAAATACAATCGAGAAATGAAGGCTACAGTTTAAATACAATCGATCTTAGCTAGCTATCTGTTCACAATCTTCTTGCCCTTATTTTTCGTAAATGGAGTTCTTCTCTTGAACGGACGTCCTTTAGGTAGGGTGGTCCTGCTTCTTCTTGTGGTGTATGCTGATACTTCATCGTCGTCGTCATGTTCCATCTTCGGGTCGCCGTACTTGTCGAAGTCTTGCTCATTGGCGACTCCATCCATTCCGATGATCTTCCTTTTGCCTCTCCTCACGACAACACGACTGGGCTTTGACGGGTCGGTAATGAAGAAGCATTGGTCCACTTGGGAAGCCAGTACCCATGGCTCATTTTTTGCGGTGACGTTCGCGCCTGCGGTCTTGGATTTGGCTTCGGGTATAACCATGGTGGTGAAATGCCGGTCTTCTTTTATGACGCTCTTGGCCCATCTGACACGGAACATCGGGACCTTCTCTCCATCGTAGCTCAGCTCCCAGATCTCCTCGATCCTTCCGTAGTATCTGTCCTTGTCGTTACCGGTGTAGGATTCCATCGTTACCCCGGAGTTCTGATAACCATCGCTCTTCATGTCCTTGTCCTCGGTGTAGAATGTGTAGCCGTTGATATCGTACGCCTCATACGTCATCAGGTTGTGCTCGGCGCCCTGTGACAAGGCGAATATGAGTTGTTCTTCCGCGGAAGAATCCTCATGTAAAGGGTACGACAGAAGCTTCTGCTTGAACCAACGCGTGAAACATGAGTTGTGCTCTTTGATTATATCTCCGTCTGTCCTCTGTTGGCCTCGGTCATTGTACGTCTTCTCAATAAACGTTCTGTGCTCTACCACCCAAGGATCGACCACGTCTATGTGTTGTAGCGCGACTAGGTTTGCTCTTTCAAAGTCGGCGAGTCGACCATCGAAGTCGACATGCATTTCGCGGCGACCCTCACGGTGACCCCATCCAGCGAGCCTGCCGAGGTGCCTGTTGACGGGCAGACCAACGGGGTTCTCGATGCCTAGATAATTCGTGCAGTAGGAGATGCACTCTTCGGTCAGAAAGCCCCTGGCTATGCTTCCCTCTAGATGTGACATGTTGCGAACGTATCCTTTGATGACACCATTCATCCTTTCGAACGACATCATGCTGTGCAGGAACGTCGGCCCGAGTTGGATGATATCCTCCACGATATGGACCAGCAGATGCACCATAACGTCGAAGAATGCGGGCGGGAAGTACATCTCAAGCTCGCATAGTATCACCACGATCTCTTCTTGTAGCCTTCTGAGTTGCCTCACGCCAACCGACTTCCGAGAGATGACGTCGAAAAAGTTGCATAGGCCAAATAGCGTTTCACGGACGTGCGCGTCCATGATCCCACGGATTGCAACTGGAAGTATCTGCATCATCAGCACGTGACAGTCGTGAGACTTCATCCCGCTGAACTTCTGCTTCGCTGAGTCTAGGTATCTGCTTATCTTCCCCGCGTAACCATAAGGGTGTTTTACTCCTACGAGGCAGGTGAAAAACTGATCGATCTCCTCCTGACTTAGAGTGAAGCACGCGGGAGGGAAGTCATTTCCGGTCTTCTTCGCCTTTTTGCCTTTGCGATGACTTTCCGTGTTCTGCTTCGCCTCATCATCATCATCATCATTAGCGTGAAGCTCCTCCCTGATGCCCATTGATTTTAAGTCTGCCCTTGCTTTCGGCCCATCTTTGGTCCTCTCTGGCATGTTGAGCAGGGTACCAAGCAGACTCTCGCACACGTTCTTCATGATATGCATGACATCAAGGCTGTGAGGCACACGGTGGATCTTCCAGTACGGCAAGTCCCAGAAAACAGAGCTCGTTTTCCATACCTTCAGCAATGGCTCTGGCGCCTTAAGCTTTCGCTTCTTTCCCGGCTCTGGCGCCTTTTGCTTCTTTCCCGGCAGTGGGCAATCTTTCCAATTTTTCAACAGCTCGTCTATTTCCTCGCCGCTCCTCGTACGCGGGCGTCTTCGGGGTTCGGTTTCACCATCGAACAGATCCTTGCGTTTCCTCCACGGGTCATCGTCGCGAAGCCACCTTCGATGTCCCATGAACACGGTTTTCGAAGACCCGGGATCTCTATCTAGCTGGCGATACGTTGTGTCATCCATGCACCTGACGCATCCAGAAAATCCGTGGACCACCTGCCCCGCGAGATATCCGTAACCGAGATAGTCGTGCACCGTCGTGAGCAGTGCGGCTCTCATAGGGAAATATTCTTTCTCTGCGGCGTCCCACGTATTGGCTGGCGTTTTCCACAGCGTGTCTAGCTCCTCTTTCAGCAGCCCCAGATACAGATTGATGTCGTTCCCTGGTTGTTTCGGCCCTTCAATTAGCATACTCATGTGAATGTACTTCCTCTTCATGCACAACCAGGGGGGAAGGTTGTACATCCACACAAACACAGGCCAGGTGCTATGTGTGCTTCTCTGGCTGCCAAACGGATTGACTCCATCGGTGCTCGCGCCCAGCACGATGTTCCTTGGATCGTTCCCAAATTCTGGGTGTTCGAAGTTCAACGCTTGCCACTGGCTCCCATCCTTAGGGTGACTCAGCATCTTGTCTTTTTTATTTATCTCCGGATCATTTGCGTCATCTTCTCGCTTCTTCTCCTCCCTATCCGCGTGCCAACGTAGGAGCTTTGCTACCTTAGGGTCCGCGAAATACCGCTGCAGACGAGGAGTGATCGGAAAGTACCACACCACTTTTCGAGGAGCTTTCTTCCTCTTCTTGTATCGAGTGACGCCGCACACCGGACATATGGTAGACTCCGCGTGCTCGTCCCGATAAATGATGCAATTGTTCATGCACACATGGTATTTCACGTGCGGTAAATCCAGAGGACACACAATTTTCTTCGCCTCCTCGAAACTGGCCGGGCACTTGTTCCCCTTGGGAAGACGTTCGTGCCAGAATGACATGTTCTCGTCAAAGCAGGCGTCGGTCATTTTGTGTTTTACCTTCATCTCCAGAGCCATGAGCGTTACTTTTAGGCGGGTATCCTCGGGCCTGCATCCTTCATACAATGGAGTAACCGCGTCTATCTCCAGTTGATCCAGCTTGGCTTTCTCTCAGGCGGCAGCTCTTGCGTTATCCGTCTGCTTGAGAAGCAGCTCTTGAATATGAGGGTCCTGCACCCAGCCCATCGATGGTCCATCGTCGTCTGCTCTGCCGGCATCTTCATCTTCATGATCATGCCCTTCGTCTGCTCCCGCATCTTCCTCATCATCATGTCCGGCATCTTCTACATGATGACTGTGTATAGCATCACCGTCGTGATCATGTCCTGGAGATTCTTCGTCTTCTCGCTCGCCCGAGCCGCGGTGGTTGTCTTGCTGCCCATCCTCATTTCTTGCCCGACCCCCATGGACGACTTCATAGTCATCTTCATCACCTTGCCACCGATAGCCATCCATGAAACCACGCAAGAGCAGGTGGTCCCGCACCTGCCCGGAATCCGGGTCCGCAATAAGGCTCTTCAGCTTGCATATTCGACACGGACATCTTATCTCCGTCTCGTTCTTTTCAAGCATCTCGGCCTTCGCGGAGCTCAAAAACCTATTCATGATGCCTTCGGTCATCGTGCGGACCATGGTCGCCTGCGGGGTAGAGCAAAACGATATTTTAGAACCAAGAAAAAATTTGGCATGACTTTCCCTAAAAATAGGACCAAAAAGAATGCATAGTGCCAAAATTCTCGCCGAAACGGAAATGAATCAACATTCCGGCGAAATATTGGCAACTATCGCATTTCAAATACCGGTACCTACAAACACAAACATATATGCAACACCACAAACATATGCAACACCACAAACATACATAGATCTAGCTAGGCCATAAAAAGTGCATGTGCACGTTGTTCAAGAGGGAGAACAACATAAAGATAGCTTCCCCCTTACTTACCTATCAAAAAAAGGTAATTTAACCACTTAATTTGGATGAATTTATGGTGCAAATGAGGTGAGGAGGAGGAGGCAGCCGAGACAAGCTTGGAGTAGGAGGTGGAGAGAATGAAGTGGGGAAAGTGAGTGGGTAGGTGTGGCTGTCCAAAATATCTAGCTCGTCCCAGGTTACTAATGGCGCACCACCACCTAATGCGCCATTAGTAACCCTGGTTACTAATGACGCACCTGCTGGTGGTGCGCCATTAGTAGTTTTGCAAAAAAAAACACTAATGGCGCACCAGGGAACAGTGCGCCATTACTAGTTTAAACTAGTAATGGCGCACTGTTTCCTGGTGCGCCATTAGTAGTTTTGCAAAAGAATAAAAAATAAAAAAATTTAGTAGTGGCGCACTATCTGGCTGGTGCGCCATTACTAGTTAGAACTAGTAATGGCGCACTGTGCCCTGGTGCGCCATTAGTATGTTTGGAAAAATAAAAAAAATTGTTACTAATGGCGCACCGTGTGGCTGGTGCGCCATTAGTGTCTTTCACACTAATGGCGCACCACCACATGGTGCGCCACTGCTATATAGCAATGGCGCACCACGTGTCTGGTGCGCCATTAGTGGCCATTCCATCTATAGCCCTTTTCCTAGTAGTGTTACATAGTAATGATTCTAACACCCATGGAGTCTTGGTGTTGATCATGTTTTGCTCGTGAGAGAGGCTTAGTCAACGGGTCTACAACATTCAGATCCGTATGTCTCTTGCAAATCTCTATGTCTCCCTCCTTGACCTGATCGTGGATGGAATTGAAGCGTCTCTTGATGTGCTTGGTTCTCTTGTGAAATCGGATTCCTTTTGCCAAGGCAATTGCACCAGTATTGTCACAAAAGATTTTCATTGGACCCGATGTACTAGGTATAACACCTAGATTGGATATGAACTCATTCATCCAGACTCCTTCATTTGCTGCTTCCGAAGCAGCTATGTACTCCGCTTCACACGTAGATCCCGCCACGACGCTTTGCTTAGAACTGCACCAACTGACAGCTCCACCGTTCAATATAAATACGTATCTGGTTTGTGACTTAGAGTCATCCGGATCAGTGTCAAAGCTTGCATCGACGTAACCATTTACGATGAGCTCTTTTTCACCTCCATAAACGAGAAACATATCCTTAGTCCTTTTAAGGTATTTCAGGATGTTCTTGACCGCTGTCCAGTGATCCACTCCTGGATTACTTTGGTATCTCCCTGCTAAACCAATAGCAAGGCACACATCAGGTCTGGTACACAGCATTGCATACATGATAGAGCCTATGGCTGAAGCATAGGGAACATCTTTCATTTTCTCTCTATCTTCTGCAGTGGTCGGGCATTGAGTGTGACTCAACTTCACACCTTGTAACACAGGCAAGAACCCTTTCTTTGCTTGATCCATTTTGAACTTCTTCAAAACTTTATCAACGTATGTGCTTTGTGAAAGTCCAATTAAGCGTCTTATCTATCTCTATAGATCTTGATGCCCAATATATAAGCAGCTTCACCGAGGTCTTTCATTGAAAAACTCTTGTTCAAATATCGTTTTATACTATCCAGAAATTCTATATCATTTCCAATCAACAATATGTCATCCAAATATAATATTAGAAATATTACAGAGCTCCCACTCACTTTCTTGTAAATACAGGCTTCTCCAAAAGTATGTATAAAACCATATGCTTTGATCACACTATTAAAGCGTTTATTCCAACTCCGAGATACTTGCACCAATCCATAAATGGATCAGTGGAGCTTGCACACTTTGTTAGCATCCTTTGGATCGATAAAACCTTCGGGTTGTATCATATACAACTCTTCTTCCAGAAATCCATTCAGGAATGCAGTCTTTACATCCATTTGCCAAATTTCATAATCATAAAAGGCAGCAATTGCTAACATGATTCAGACAGACTTAAGCATCGCTATGGGTGAGAAGGTGTCATCGTAGTCAACTCCTTGAACTTGTTGAAAACCTTTCGCAACAAGTCGAGCTTTGTAGACAGTAACATTACCGTTAGCGTAAGTCTTCTTCTTGAAGATCCATTTATTCTCTATGGCTTGCCGATCATCGGGCAAGTCAACCAAAGTCCACACTTTGTTCTCATACATGGATCCCATCTCAGATTTCATGGCCTCAAGCCATTTTGCAGAATCTGGGCTCATCATCGCTTCCTCATAGTTCGTAGGTTCATCATGGTCAAGTAACATGACCTCCAGAACAGGATTACCGTACCACTCTGGTGCGGATCTTACTCTGGTTAACCTACGTGGTTCAGTAGTAACTTGATCTAAAGTTATATGATCATCATCATTAGCTTCCTCACTAATTGGTGTAGGAGTCACAGGAACTGATTTCTGTGATGAACTACTTCCAATAAGGGAGCAGGTACAGTTACCTCATCAAGTTCTACTTTCCTCCCACTCACTTCTTTCGAGAGAAACTCCTTCTCTAGAAAGGATCCATTCTTAGCAACGAATGTCTTGCCTTCGGATCTGTGATAGAAGGTGTACCCAACAGTCTCCTTTGGGTATCCTATGAAGACACATTTCTCCGATTTGGGTTCGAGCTTATTAGGTTGAAGCTTTTTCACATAAGCATCGCAGCCCCAAACTTTAAGAAACGACAACTTGGGTTTCTTGCCAAACCACAGTTCATAAGGTGTCGTCTCAACGAATTTAGATGGTGCCCTATTTAACGTGAATGCAGCCGTCTCTAAATCATAACCCCAAAATGATAGCGGTAAATCAGTAAGAGACATCATAGATCGCACCATATCTAATAAAGTGCGGTTACGACGTTCGGACACACCATTACGTTGTGGTGTTCTGGGTGGCGTCAGCTGCGAAACTATTCCGCATTGTTTCAAATGAAGACCAAACTCGTAACTCAAATATTCTCCTCCACGATGAAACTATATTTTCTTGTTATGATGATTTTCCACTTCACTATGAAATTCTTTGAACTTTTCAAATGTTTCAGACTTATGTTTCATCAAGTAGATATATCCATATCTGCTCAAATCATCTGTGAAGGTGAGAAAATAACGATACCCGCCGTGAGCCTCAATATTCATTGGACCACATACATCAGTATGTTTGATTTCCAACAAATCTGTTGCTCGCTCCATTGTTCCAGAGAACGAAGTTTTAGTCATCTTGCCCATGAGGCATGGTTCGCAAGTACCAAGTGATTCATAATCAAGTGATTCCAAAAGTCCATCAGAATGGAGTTTCTTCATGCGCTTTACACCAATATGACCCAAACGGCAGTGCCACAAATAAGTTGCACTATCATTATCAACTCTACATCTTTTGGCTTCAATATTATGAATATGTGTGTCATTACTATCGAGATTCAACAAAAGTAGACCACTCTTCAAGGGTGCATGACCATAAAGGATATTACTCATATAAATAGAACAACCATTCTTCTCAGATTTAAATGAATAACCGTCCCGCATCAAACAAGATCCAGATAAAATGTTCATGCTCAACGCTGGTACCAAATAACAATTATTCAGGTCTAAAACTAATCCCGAAGGTAGATGTAGAGGTAGCGTGCCGACGGCGATCACATCGACTTTGGAACCATTTCCCACGCGCATCGTCACCTCGTCCTTAGCCAATCTTCGCTTAATCTGTAGTCCCTGTTTCGAGTCCCAAATATTAGCAACAGAACCAGTATCAAATACCCAGGCACTACTGTGAGCATTAGTAAGGTGCACATCAATAACATGTATATCACATATACCTTTGTTCACCTTGCCATCCTTCTTATCCGCCAAATACTTGGGGTAGTTCGGCTCCCAGTGACCAGTCCCTTTTTGCAGTAGAAGCACTCAGTCTCAGGCTTAGGTCTAGACTTGGGCTTCTTCACTTGAGCAACAACTTGCTTGCCGTTCTTCTTGAAGTTCCCCATCTTCCCTTTACCCTTTTTCTTGAAACTGGTGGTCTTGTTGACCATCAACACTTGATGCTCCTTCTTGATTTCTACTTCCGCAGCCTTTAGCATTGCGAAGAGCTCAGGAATTGTCTTGTTTATCCCTTGCATATTATAGTTCATCACGAAGCTCTTGTAGCTTGGTGGCAGTGATTGAAGAATTCTGTCAATGACACTATCATCAGGAAGATTAACTCCCAGTTGAATCAAGTGATTGTATACCCAGACATTTTGAGCATATGCTCACTGACAGAACTATTCTCCTCCATCTTGCAGCTGTAGAACTTATTGGAGACTTCATATCTCTCAATCCGGGCATTTGCTTGAAATATTAACTTCAACTCCTGGAACATCTCATATGCTCCATGACGTTCAAAACGTCGTTGAAGTCCCGGTTCTAAGCCGTAAAGCATGGCACACTGAACTATCGAGTAGTCATCAGCTTTGCTTTGCCAGACGTTCACAACGTCCGTTGTTGCTCCTGCAGCGGGTTTTGCACCTAGTGGTGCTTCCAGGATGTAATTCTTCTGTGCAGCAATGAGGATAATCCTCAAGTTACGGACCCAGTCCGTGTAGTTGCTACCATCATCTTTCAACTTAGTTTTCTCCAGGAACGCATTAAAATTCAATGGAACAACAGCACATGCCATCTATCTACAACAACATAGACATGCAAAATACTATCAGGTACTAAGTTCATGATAAATTAAAGTTCAATTAATCATATTACTTAAGAACTCCCACTTAGATAGACATCCCTCTAATCATCTAAGTGATCACGTGATCCAAATCAACTAAACCATGTCCGATCATCACGTGAGATGGAGTAGTTTTCAATGGTGAACATCACTATGTTGATCATATCTACTATATGATTCACGCTCAACCTTTCGGTCTCAGTGTTCCGAGGCCATATCTACATACGCTAGGCTCGTCAAGTTTAACCCGAGTATTCTGCGTGTGCAAAACTGGCTTGCACCCGTTGTATGTGAACGTAGAGCTTATCACACCCGATCATCACGTGGTGTCTCGGCACGACGAACTTTCGCAACGGTGCATACTCAGGGAGAACACTTGTACCTTGAAATTTAGTGAGAGATAATCTTATAATGCTACCGTCAATCAAAGCAAAATAAGATGCATAAAGGACAAACATCACATGCAATCAATATAAGTGATATGATATGGCCATCATCATCTTGTGCCTTTGATCTCCATCTCCAAAGCACCGTCATGATCACCATCGTCACCGGCGTGACACCTTGATCTCCATCGTAGCATCGTTGTCGTCTCGCCAACTATTGTTTCTACGACTATCGCTACCGGTTAGTGATAAAGTAAAAACAATTACAGGGCGATTGCATTGCATACAATAAAGCGACAACCATATGGCTCCTGCCAGTTGCCGATAACTCCGTCACAAACATGATCATCTCATACAATAAAATTTAGCATCATGTCTTGACCATATCACTTCACAACATGCCCTGCAAAAACAAGTTAGACGTCCTCTACTTGTTGTTGCAAGTTTTACGTGGCTGCTATGGGCTAAGCAAGAACCATTCTTACCTACGCATCAAAACCACAACGATTTTTCGTCAAGTGTGCTGTTTTAACCTTCAACAAGGACCGGGCGTAGCCATACTCGATTCAACAAAAGTTGGAGAAACTGTCACCCGCCAGCCACCTGTGTGCGAAGCACGTCGGTAGAACCAGTCTCGCGTAAGCGTACGCGTAATGTCGGTCCGGGCCGCTTCATCCAACAATACCGCCAAATCAAAGTATGACATGATGGTAAGCAGTATGACTATTATCGCCCACAACTCATTTGTGTTCTACTCGTGCATATAACATCTACGCATAAACCTGGCTCGGATGCCACCGTTGGGGAACGCAGTAATTTCAAAAAAATTCCTACGATCACGCAAGATCTATGTGATGCATAGCAACAAGCGGGAGAGTGTAGTCCACGTACCGTCATAGACCATAAGCGGAAGCGTTATGACAACGCGGTTGATGTAGTCGTATGTTTTCACGATCCGACCGACCCTAGTACCGAAAGTACGGCACCTCCGCGATCTGCACACGTTCAGCTCGGTGACGTCCCACGAACTCTCGATCCAGCTGAGTGTCGAGGGAGAGCTTCGTCAGCACGACGGCGTGATGACGGTGATGATGAAGTTACCAGCGTAGGGCTTCGCCTAAGCACTACGACGATATGAACGAGGTGGATTATGGTTGAGGGGGGCACCGCACACGGCTAAGACAGTTGTCTGTTGTGTGTTCTAGGGTGCCCCCTTGCCCCCGTATATAAAGGAGCAAGGGGGAGGCTGGCCGGCCCTAGGGCACGACAAGGAGGGGAGGAATCCTCCTAGTAGGAGTAGGATTCCTCCTTTCCTAGTCCTACTAGGAGGGGGAAGGAAGGAGTAGGAGAGGGGAAGGAAAAAGGGGGGCGCCGGCCCCCTCCTAGTCCAATTCAGACTCAATGGGGAGGGGGCGCGTGGACTGCCCTTGCCGCCCCTCTCTCTCTCCACTAAGGCCCATCTAGGCCCACTAGTTCCCCGGGGGGGCTCTGGTAACCCTCCGGCACTCCGGTTTTCTGCGAAATCACCCGGAACACTTCCTGTGTCCAAATATAGCCGTCCAATATATCAATCTTTACGTCTCGACCATTTCGAGACTCCTCGTCATGTCCGTGATCATATCCGGGACTCTGAACAACCTTCGGTACATCAAAACACATAAACTCATAATACCGATCGTCACCTAACGTTAAGGTGCGGATCCTACGGGTTCGAGAACTATGTAGACATGACTGAGACACGTCTTCGGTCAATAACCAATAGCGGAACCTAGATGCTCATATTGGCTCCCACATATTCTACGAAGATCTTTATCGGTCAAACCGCATAACAACATACGTTGTTCCCTTTGTCATCGGTATGTTACTTGCCCGAGATTCGATCGTCGGTATCTCAATACCTAGTTCAATCTCGTTACCGGTAAGTCTCTTTACTCATTCCGTAATGCATCATCCCGCAGCTAACTCATTAGTCACATTGCTTGCAAGGCTTATAGTGATGTGCATTACCGAGAGGGCCCAGAGATACCTCTCCGACAATTGGAGTGACAAATCCTAATCTCGATCTATGCCAACTCAACAAACACCATCGGAGACACCTGTAGAGCATCTTTATAATCACCCAGTTACGTTGTGATGTTTGATAGCACACAAAGTGTTCCTCCGGTATTCGGGAGTTGCGTAATCTCATAGTCATAGGAACATGTATAAGTCATGAAGAAAGCAATAGCAACATACTAAATGATCAAGTGCTAAGCTAACGGAATGGGTCAAGTCAATCACATCATTCTCTAATGATGTGATCCCGTTCGTCAAATGATAACTCATGTCCATGACTAGGAAACTTAACCATCTTTGATTAACGAGCTAGTCAAGTAGAGGCATACTAGTGACACTCTGTTTGTCTATGTATTCACACATGTACTAAGTTTCGGGTTAATACAATTCTAGCATGAATAATAAACATTTATCATGATATAAGGAAATATAAATAACAACTTTATTATTGCCTCTAGGGCATATTTCCTTCATACTCTACCCTAAAAAACTGTTGTGATCCCCTACACTTGTGGGTTATCAAGACCTTTTTCTAGCACCGTTGCCGGGGAGCATAGCTATATTTGTTGAGTCACTTGGGATTGTTATCAATTTATCACTATGAAGAATCTGAAGGATGCTAAGACTAAGATTTATCCCTCTAAGATGAGGGGAGGTAAGGAACTACCATCTAGCTCTGCTTGAGATTCACCTTCTATTATATGTAAACTTGTAACACCACCACATGCTATTAATCCTGATATGTCACAAGTTATTGATGATGCTACTTTTGCTATGAATGATACTTATGCTGATGTTAGTACCTTGCTTGATGATGATGATGATGATGATGATGTGCCACTAGGTGACTTTCTTGATGAACAAATTGCTAGAGTAAGACAACATGATATTGTTGAAACTGATGATGAGCTTGAAACTGAAAATCTTGAAACACCTACTAGAACTAGCCCTCCTAGATATGAATTGCCTAAGGTACCGAAAGGTTATGTTATGAATGAGGATACAACTAGAGATATTCTTGCTTGTAACGATAGAGATGATCTAGAGAAATTATTATGCAAGTATAAAGAAAACTCCTTGAATGCTAGAATGCAATATGATCCTAAGTTTGCTACTTCACCTATCTTTATTGATGATAAGGATTATGAATTCTCTGTCGACCCAGAGTTAATTACTTTGGTTGAATCTCATCCTTTCCATGGTTATGAAACTGAAACTATTGTGGCACATCTTACTAAGTTGAATGACATAGCCAACCTTTTTACTCATGATGAGAAAACTCGCTATTACTATATTCTCAAATTATTTCCGTTCTCATTAGAGGGTGATGCTAAAGCTTGGTAAAATACTCTTGCTCCTAGTTGTGTGCGTAGTCCCCAGGATATGATTTATTACTTCTTTGAAAAATATTTCCCTGCTCATAAGAAACAAGCTGCCTTACAGGAAATATTTAACTTTGTGCAAATTAAAGAAGAGAGTCTCCCACAAGCTTGGGGAGGCTTTTCCAATTGCTTAATGCTTTTCCTGATCATCCTCTTAAGAAAAATGAAATAGTTGATATCTTCTATAATGGACTAACTGATGCTTCTAGGGATTTCCTAGATAGTTGTGCTGGTTATGTTTTCAGGGAACAAACTATTTGGCAAGCTGAAGAATTATTGAATAACATATTGAAAAATTATGATGATTGTACTCTTCCTGAACCACCGCTTAAACCCACTCCAAAGAAGAGGGGTATCTTATATCTCAGTCTTGAAGATATGCAAGAGGCAAAGAAATCTATGAAGGAAAAAGGTATTAAAGCTGAGGATGTCGAAAATTTACCTCCTATTGAAGAAATACATGGGCTTGATACATCATCACCACCTAAGGTGGTAGAGGTAAATTCTCTAATGAAATTCAATGATAATGACAATCCTCACAATATGCACCCTAACCAATGCCTTTATGAGTTTGAAAACTACATTAGAAAACAAGATCACTTCAATGCAAATATTATGAAACAATTGAAATACAATTCTGATATGATTGCTCGCTTGAGTGACTTGTTATTTAGAATCTCAAATGATGTTAGAGGTGTGGGAAAGCATGCTTCTATGGTTCAAACTCAGTTAGAACATGTTGCTAAATCTCAAAGAGAGTTGCTTGATGAAATGAATAATAATATAAGTGACTTTGCTATTAGAGTAGCAACTAGAGGAGGTAAAATGACTCAGGAACCACTTTATCCTGAGGGACACCCAAAAAGAATTGAACAAGACTCTCAAAGAGTTAACACCGATGCACGTAGTCCTTCTAAAAATAAAATAAATAAAAATGATAGGACTTTGCATGCCTCTAGTGAACCTGAAGTAGAAAAACCTCCTGATAATGATAATGAAATTTCTATCTCTGATGCTAAAACTCAGTCTGGTAATGAACACTCACCTTCTGGTAATGAAAAAGATAATGATGAGGTTCATGAAAATACTCAAACAAATAGTAAAGAACCAGACAATGATGTTGAGATATAACCTGCAGTTGATCTTGATAACCCACAACCCAGGAATAAAAGATATGATAAAAGAGACTTTGTTGCTAGAAAACACGGTAAAGAAAGAGAACCGTGAGTTCAAAAACCTATGCCCTTTCCACCTAAGTCAACTAAAAAGAAAGATGATGAAGAATTTGAATGCTTTGCTGAAATGCTGAGGCAAGTCTTTTTGTGTACTCGCTTGACTAATATCTTAAAAATGCCTTCTTATGCAAAGTACATGAAAGACATCATCACCAATAAGAGAAAAATACCGGAAGCTGAAATCTCCACCATGCTTGCTAATTATACTTTTAAAGATGGAGTACCTAAAAAACTTGGAGATCCGGGAATACCAACTATACCTTGCTCCATCAATAGAGATTATGTGAAAACTGCTTTATGTGATTTAGGAGCTGGTGTTAGTGTTATGCATTTCTCTTTATATAAAAGACTTGATTTGAATAAACTCACACATACTGAAATATCTTTGCAAATGGCTGACAAATCAACTGCTATACCTATCGGTATTTGTGAGGATGTGCCCGTTGTTGTTGCTAATGCTATTATTTTGACTGACTTTGTTATACTTGAGATGCCCGAGCACGACATCATGTCGATTATCCTTGGTAGACCATTGTTGAATACTGCAGGGGGTGTTATTGATTGCAATAAAAGCAAGGTCACTTTTCATATCAATGGTAATGAGCATATGGTGCACTCTCCGAAGAAACAATCCCAAGTGAATGGTATTAATGTTATTGAAAAATCTCCGACAATTACTATTGGAGGTTTTGAATTTCCTCTTCCTACTGCCAAAAAAGAAATATGATATTCTTATTGTTGGGGAAATGCATATCCTCGTTGAGGTAACCTAGTGTTATTCGAAAATTCTCCGATTTCATGTCATTCGGAAGAAGTTTGTTAATAAGACTTGATCAACCTTGTTAATTGATTCCTTTTGATTAGCATGAGATGGATGCATTTAGAAGGCACAAACCTCTGTAACCATCTTATACTTCCTGTTATTTAGATTAAATAAAGCAAAAATAGTATTTTCTGTCTATTTTCTGAATTATCCGTGCAATAAAAAATGTCCCGAAAATAAAAGTTATCCAAATGCCCTGAAAATTTAGTATGATTTTTTATAGAATATTTGAGAATTTTTGGCACTAAGAACACACCAGGGGGCCTCACCAGCTGGCCACGGGGGTGGAGGGCGCTCCCCATGTCCTTGTGGGCCCCACGAGGCCCCCCTCCATTTATTCCAGCACCCATCCGCTCCTTCTTCCTCCAGAAAAAAAATCACTCCATAGCTCAAACTCGTGTTCTTGCTCATTGCTGCCATTTTTGATCTCCTTGCTCAAAGCTCCATTCACAAAACTGCTTTGGAGGATTGTTCTTCGGTATGTGACTCCTCCAATGGTCCAATTAGTTTTTGTTCTAGTGCTTTATTCGTTGCAAATTTTTGCTGCTGTGGTGACCCTATTCTTGAGCTTGCATGTCAAATTTTTATGGTCCAAAGTAGTTTTTGTTGGGAAACGTAGCATGCAATTTCAAAAACAATCCTACGCTCACGCAAGATCTATCTAGGAGATGCATAGCAATGGGAAGGGGAGAGTTTGTCTACATACACTCGTAGACCGAAAGCGGAAGCGTTTGACAACATGGTTGATGTGGTCGAACTTCTTCTTGTTTCGACCGATCAAGCACCGAACGTACGACACCTCCGAGTTCTGCACACGTTCAGCTCGATGACGTCCCTCAAACTCTTGATCCAGAAAAGTGTCAAGGGAGAGTTCTGTCAGCACGACGGCGTGGTGATGGTGATTGTGAAGTGTGATGCCTACTACGCAACCTTCTTCTTGTAGACGTCGTTGGGCCTCCAAGTGCAGAGGTTTGTAGGACAGTAGCAAATTTCCCTCAAGTGGATGACCTAAGGTTTATCAATCCGTGGGAGGCGTAGGATGAAGATGGTCTCTCTCAAGCAACCCTGCAACCAAATAACATTGAGTCTCTTGTGTCCCCAACACACCCAATACAATGGTAAATTGTATAGGTGCACTAGTTCGGCGAAGAGATGGTGATACAAGTGCAATATGGATGGTAGATATAGGTTTTTGTAATATGAAAATATAAAAACAGCAAGGTAACTAATGATAAAAGTGAGCATAAACGGTATTGCAATGCTAGGAAACAAGGCCTAGGGTTCATACTTTCACTAGTGCAAGTTCTCTCAACAATAATAACATAATTGGATCATATAACTATCCCTCAACATGCAACAAAGAGTCACTCCAAAGTCACTAATAGCGGAGAACAAACGAAGAGATTATGGTAGGGTACGAAACCACCTCAAAGGTATTCTTTCCGATCAATCCGTTGGGCTATTCCTATAAGTGTCACAAACAGCCCTAGAGTTCGTAGTAAAATAACACCTTAAGACACACATCAACCAAAACCCTAATGTCACCTAGATACTCCAATGTCACCTCAAGTATCCGTGGGTATGATTATACGATATGCATCACACAATCTCAGATTCATCTATTCAACCAACACATAGAACCTCAAAGAGTGCCCCAAAGTTTCTACCGGAGATTCAAGACGAAAACGTGTGCCAACCCCTATGCATAGGTTCATGGGCGGAACCTGCAAGTTGATCACCAAAACATACATCAAGTGAATCAATAGAATAACCCATTGTCACCACGGTTATCCCACGCAAGACATACATCAAGTGTTCTCAAATCATTAAAGACTCAATCCGATAAGATAACTTCAAAGGGAAAACTCAATCCATTATAAGAGAGTAGAGGGGGAGAAACATCATAATATCCAACTATAGTAGCAAAGCTCGCGATACATCAAGATCGTGCCGAATTAAGAACACGAGATAGAGAGATCAAACACATAGCTACTGGTACATACCCTCAGCCCCGAGGGTGAACTACTCCCTCCTCATCATGGAGAGCGCCGTGATGATGAAGATGGCCACCGGTGAGGGATCCCCCTCCGGCAGGGTGCTGGAACAGGGTCCCGATTGGTTTTTGGTGGCTACAAAGGCTTGCGGCGGCGGAAATCCCGATCTATTATGTTTCCCGAATGTTTTAGGGTATATGGGAATATATAGGCGAAAGAAGTCGGTAAGGGGAGCCACGAGGGGCCCACGAGGGTGGAGGGCACGCCAGGGGGTGTGCGCGCCCCCCTGCCTCGTGCCTTCCTTGTTGATCCCCTGACGTGCACTCCAAGTCTCCCGGATTGCTTTCTTTCCAAAAATAACTTTTCCGAAGGTTTCATTCCGTTAGGACTCCGTTTGATATTCCTTTTCTGCGAAACACTGAAACAAGGGAAAAAGCAGAAACTGGCACTAGGCTCTGGGTCAATAGGTTAGTCCCAAAAGTAATATAAAAGTGCATAGTAAATCCCATAAAACATCCAAGATGGATAATATAATAGCATGAATACTTCATAAATTATAGATATGTTGGAGACGTATCAGCATCCCCAAGCTTAATTCCTGCTCGTCCTCGAGTAGCTAAATGATAAAAGAAAGAATTTATGAAGTGTGAATGCTAGCAGGTGCATAAGTTTGATCAATGATAACTTCAATCACCTTTTCTAGCATCATTATATGTCATAACAGTAGCTCAACTCATAGAACTTTGCATGATCAAGTAACAAACTATTCACATGTTAACGTATAGATCATAAACTTTCTTGAAAACTAACAAACTATGTTCTCAGTCATCAAACAATTACAATTCATCTTATTTTCAGGAAGAGTCTATGTCAGAGCTTTGATTCAGCAAACTTCACATACTCAACTATCATTTAGTCTTCCATGATTGTTACCACTCAAAGCATATTTTTAGAACAAATGGTATTCATCGAACATAGAGAAAGATAGGGGCTTAATGTTTCGCCTCCCAACCTTTTACCTCAAGGGTAATGTCAACAGTAATAATTCATGCTCAAATATATTTGAACGACCATATATGCTTAGATCTTTCTATCACATGATGCTTGCCAACTAAAGAGTAGGTTGGAAAGAGAAGGAATACTACTGACTCTTGCATAAAAGTAAAAGATAGGCCCTTCACAGAGGGAAGCAGGGATTTGCAGAGGTGCCAGAGCTCGAAGCAAAAACAGAGATGAAAATAATTTTGAGAGGTATGCTTTCATTGTCAACATAACGACCAAGAGTTCCCAATATCTTCCATACTACATACATTATAGGCGGTTCCCAAACAGAAAGGTAAAGATTTTTACTCCCCCTCCACCAACAATCATCAATCCATGGCTTGCCCGAAACAACGGGTGCCTCCAACTAACATCAATCATGGGGGAGTTTTGTTTGCAATCATTTTTTTATTTGATTTCGATCTTTTGATCATGGGACTGGGCATCCCAGTTACCAGCCATTTTCTCGTGAATGATGAGCGGAGTCCACTCATCGTGAGAATAACCAACCTAGCATGGAAGATACTGCTAGCCCCTAGCCGCTACATGAGCGATTCGGGCATACAAAACAGATTATTATTTGAAGGTTTAGAGTTTGGCACATGCAAATTTACTTGGAACGGCAGGTAAATACCGCATATAGGTAGATATGGTGGACACTCATAGAAGAAACTTGGTTCAAGGATTTTGGATGCACAAGCAGTATTCCCGCTTAGTACAGATATTTTGGCTAGCAAAGGATTCTAAATAGAAAGCACCACATGTTAGAGGATCCATAACAATATAACTTCTATACAAATATACCCAAGCACAACTCATTATGTTGTCTTCCTTGTCCAACTTCAACTAATTTGCTCAGGTTTGAAAATAATAAATGGGGATCACAATCATAGAAGATGTCCAAGATAGTATATTTATATGTGAAATCTCTCTTCCTTCAATATTCTTTCATGAATTGTTCAAGTGACCAATACAATGTTTGCTAACCTTCAATAAATTTACCACCTCTACTTCTTATATGTGAAGGCATTACTCCCCATGGGAAAGGCATATGAAACATATACAATTTCAGATTTATGACATTCAAATCATTCAATGATTTACTCGTAGGATATAAGTGAAGCACACGAGTAAATGACAAACTACTCCAAAAAGATATAAGTGAAGATCAATGAGTAGTTAAATAATTATTTAGCTATGTGAAGACTCTCCCATTTAATAATTTCAGATCTTGGTATTTTATTCATACAGCAAGCAAAACAAAATAAAATAAAATGACGCTCCAAGCAAAACACATATCATGTGGTGAATAAAAATATAGCTCCAAGTAAAGTTACCGATGAACGAAGACGAAAGCGGGGATGCCTTCCGGGGCATCCCCAAGCTTAGACGCTTGGTTATCCTTGAATATTGCCTTGGGGTGCCTTGGGCATCCCCAAGCTTAGGCTCTTGCCACTCCTTATTCCATAGTCCATCGAATCTTTACCCAAAACTTGAAAACTTCACAACACAAAACTTAACAGAAAATCTCGTGAGCTCCGTTAGCGAAAGAAAACAAAACACCACTTCAAGGTACTGTAATGAACTCATTCTTTATTTGTATTGGTGTTATATCTACTTTATTCCAACTTCTCTATGGTTTATAAACTATTTTACTAGCCATAGATTCATCAAAATAAGCAAACAACACATGCAAAACAGAATCTGTCAAAAACAGAACAGTCGGAGGTAATCTGTATCAAACGTATACTTCTGGACCTCCAAAAATTATAAAATAAATTGTTGGACCTGAGGAATTTGTCTAGTAATCATATGCAGAAAGAATCAACTAAATAGCACTCTCCAGTAAAAAGTTTTAGCTAATCTCGTGAGCGCTAAAGTTTCTGTTTTTTACAGCATGATCATAAAGACTTCACTCAAGTCTTCCAAAAGGTTCTACTTGGCACAACACTAATTAAAACACAAAAACGCATCTAAACAGAAGCTAGATGGATTATTTATTCCTAAACAGAACCAAAAAGCAAGAAACTAAAATAAAATTGGGTTGCCTCCCAACAAGCGCTAA
This sequence comes from Aegilops tauschii subsp. strangulata, assembly GCF_002575655.3. Taxonomy (NCBI): domain Eukaryota; kingdom Viridiplantae; phylum Streptophyta; class Magnoliopsida; order Poales; family Poaceae; genus Aegilops; species Aegilops tauschii. The sequence continues at coordinate 513,629,151 of NC_053036.3, forward strand.
CGTTTAACGCCCCTAGCTAGGCATGATGATTTCAATGATGCTCACATAAAAGATAAGAATTGAAACATAAAAGAGAGCATCATGAAGAATATGACTAGCACATTTAAGTCTAACCCACTTCCTATGCATAGGGATTTTGTGAGCAAACAACTGATGGGAACAATAATCAACTAGCATAGGAAGGCAAAACAAGCATAACTTCAAAACTTTAAGCACATAGAGAGGAAACTTGGTATTATTGCAATTCCTACAAGCATATATTCCTCACTAATAATAATTTTCAGTACCATCATGAATGAATTCAACAATATAACCAGCACCTAAAGCATTCTTTTCATGATCTACAAGCTTATAAATTTTATTACTCTCCACATAAGCAAAATTCTTCTCATTCGGAATAGTGGGAGTATCATAAGAGACTCAAATACTATAAATTGTTTCCACATTAAAAGAGTAATGTTCAGAAAAAGGGTAATCATAATCATGACAAGTTTTATAAATATAATCATCACTACTTTTCATAGCATAAGTTTCATCACAATAATCATCATAAGTAGCAACTTTGTTCTCATCATAATCGATTGAAACCTCTTCCGAAATAGTGGATACATCACTAAATAAAGTCATGACCTCTCCAAATCCACTTTCATAAATATTATAAGATTCAACATCCTCCAAAATAGTGGGATCATTACTTCCTAAAGTTGACACTCTTCCAAACCCACTTTCATCAATGTAATCATCATAGGTAGAAGGCATGCTATCATCATAACAACTTTGCATATCAAAACTTGGGAGGCTAAAAATATCATCTTCATTAAATGTAATCATCATAGGTAGAAGGCATGCTATCATCATAACAACTTTGCATATCAAAACTTGGGAGGCTAAAAATATCATCTTCATTAAATGTAGCATCCCCAAGCTTGGGACAAACATTAATTTCAGCAAATATATTCTCAAATATGTCATTCTCATTAAACATAGCTTCCCCAAGCTTGGGCCTTTTCAAATCATAAGCATAATCACTCTCATCATTAATAGTATGGATAGCACCAATAGTATAGCAATTATCATATTCTTCCAAGCAAGTGCCAAAAAGATTTTCAAGATCATAAGAAGTATTATTATCTTCCCAATCATAATCATCACAACAAGCAATAGGAATAACGAGATCATCATCAAGTGCATCATCTTCCACAATTATTTTTGATTCATTTTCATGAGGCACAACAATAATAGGAGCAACATTATTTGGGAGAGATATCTTTTTACCTCTCTTCCTTTTTCTTTTCTTCTTCTTCACCACATCATGTGTGGGTTCAATCCTCTTTTTGGAGCTCCTTATTAATGAGATTGGTTGAATAGAAGGCTCCTCCTCGTTACCTGATTCATCATAAGAAATAATAGGAGGATATTGGGAAGTCTCTTCCCTTTCATTAGTATTTTCTTCATCTTCTATTTGTTTTCTTTTCTTTATGTAGTTGGCAATATAAGGATTTTCAATGCAATTCACCGCACAATACACATAAATTTCTTCTAGTTCAAAATGAAGAACTCTATCAAGGACAAATTCTGGAATGACCTTAGTTTTACGTTTCATTTCTTCATAACCCAAGAGCAAACTAAGTTCATTATGATGTGCAAGGGAAATCAAGTCATCACAATTTTTGGACACGATATGATCATGAAACAATTTGCATTGGGTACTGAAATGATCATGTTCATTGCAAAGTTCACAAGTACGGCTAAGAAAATTTAAATTTTTAGCACAAACATCTAGCCTTTCTTGCAACAATTTAGTTTCTAAATGCTTATGCCTCTTGCAATATCTATCTTCCCTATTTGGTGTGTACTTGCAAACCCAATACACTCCACAAAAATCGACATGCTTATAAGAGATATTTTCATCATGACTAGTGCAATCATCATTAGTACTATGGATATTCAAGGAGTTCATACTAACAACATTGCAATCATGCTCATCATTCAAAGATTTAGTGCCAAACATTTTAATGCATTCTTCTTCTAACACTTTGGCACAATTTTCCTTTCCACCATACTCATGAAAGATATTAAAAAGATGAAGCGTATGAGGCAAACTCAATTCAATTTTTTTAGTTTTCTTTTATATACTAAACTAGTGATAAAACAAGAAACTAAAAGATTCGATTGCAAGATCTAAAGATATACCTTCAAGCACTCACCTTCCCGGCAACGGCGCCAGAAACTAGCTTGATGTCTACTACGCAACCTTCTTCTTGTAGACGTCGTTGGGCCTCCAAGTGCAGAGGTTTGTAGGACAGTAGCAAATTTCCCTCAAGTGGATGACCTAAGGTTTATAAATCCGTGGGAGGCGTAGGATGAAGATGGTCTCTCTCAAGCAAACCTGCAACCAAATAACAAAGAGTCTCTTGTGTCCCCAACACACCCAATACAATGGTAAATTGTATAGGTGCACTAGTTCGGCGAAGAGATGGTGATACAAGTGCAATATGGATGGTAGATATAGGTTTTTGTAATCTGAAAATATAAAAACAGCAAGGTAACTAATGATAAAAGTGAGCGTAAACGGTATTGCAATGCTAGGAAACAAGGCCTAGGGTTCATACTTTCACCAGTGCAAGTTCTCTCAACAATAATAACATAATTGGATCATATAACTATCCCTCAACATGCAACAAAGAGTCACTCCAAAGTCACTAATAGAGGAGAACAAACGAAGAGATTATGGTAGGGTACGAAACCACCTCAAAGTTATTCTTTCCGATCAATCCATTGGGCTATTCCTATAAGTGTCACAAACAACCCTAGAGTTCGTAGTATAATAACACCTTAAGACACACATCAGCCAAAACCCTAATGTCACCTAGATACTCCAATGTCACCTCAAGTATCCGTGGGTATGATTATACGATATGCATCACACAATCTCAGATTCATCTATTCAACCAACACATAGAACCTCAAAGAGTGCCCCAAAGTTTCTACCGGAGAGTCAAGACGAAAACGTGTGCCAACCCCTATGCATAGGTTCATGGGCGGAACCCGCAAGTTGATCACCAAAACATACATCAAGTGAATCAATGGAATAACCCATTGTCACCACGGTTATCCCACGCAAGACATACATCAAGTGTTCTCAAATCATTAAAGACTCAATCTGATAAGATAACTTCAAAGGGAAAACTCAATCCATTACAAGAGAGTAGAGGGGGAGAAACATCATAAGATCCAACTATAGTAGCAAAGCTCGCGATACATCAAGATCGTGCCGAATCAAGAACACGAGAGAGAGAGAGAGATCAAACACATAGCTACTGGTACATACCCTCAGCCCCGAGGGTGAACTACTCCCTCCTCGTCATGGAGAGCGCCGGGATGATGAAGATGGACACCGGTGAAGGATCCCCCCTCCGGCAGGGTGCCGGAACAGGGTCCCGATTGGTTTTTGGTGGCTACAGAGGCTTGCGGCGGCGGAACTCCCGATCTATTCTGTTTCCCGAAGGTTTTAGGGTATATGGGAATATATAGGCGAAAGAAGTCGGTAAGGGGAGCCACGAGGGGCCCACGAGGGTGGAGGGCGCGCCAGGGGGGGTGGGCGCGCCCCCTGCCTCATGCCTTCCTCGTTGATCCCCTGACGTGCACTCCAAGTCTCCCGGATTGCTTTCTTTCCAAAATTAACTTTTCCGAAGGTTTCATTCCGTTTGGACTCCGTTTGATATTCCTTTTCTGCGAAACACTGAAACGAGGGAAAAAGCAGAAACTGGCACTGGGCTCTGGGTCAATAGGTTAGTCCCAAAAGTAATATAAAAGTGCATAGTAAAGCCCATAAAACATCCAAGATGGATAATATAATAGCATGAATACTTCATAAATTATAGATACGTTGGAGACGTATCAAAGTGATCCGCGCAGGGCTTCGCCTAAGCAGTACGTGAATATGACCGGAGGCGTAAACTATGGAGGGGGCGCCGCACACGGCTAGGAATCAATGTTGTGTGTTCTAGCGGTGCCTCCCCTCATATATATAGGTTGGAGGGGAGGAGAGGCAGCCAAGGGGGTGCCCCAAGTTGGAGGAATCCTACTTGGGCGCCTCCTAATTCGGGCTCCCCCTTCCATATTCATTTGGAGGGGGAGGAAGGAGAGAAGGAAGGGGGGGTCGAATCCCTCCCCTTCCTTTCTCTCTTCTCCTCTTTTGGCCTACATGGGGCGCACCAGCCCCCTAGGGGCTGGTCTGTCCCCTTCTTGGCCCATTAGGCACATGTAGTTGCCGGGGGGATGCCCGGAACCCCTTCCAGTGACCCAATATGTGCCCGATACCCCCAGAACACTTCCGGTGTCCGAATATCATTGTCCTATATAATCTTTACCTCTCGACCATTTCGAGACTCCTTGTCATGTCCGTGATCTCGTCCGGGACTCCGAACAACATTCGGTCACCAAATCACATAACTCATATAATACAAATTCGTCATCGAACGTTAAGCGTGCGGACCCTACGGGTTCGAGAACTATGTAGACATGACCGAGACACCTCTCCGGTCAATAACCAACAGCGGAACCTGGATGCTCATATTGGTTCCCACATACACTACGAAGATCTTTATCGGTCGTACCGTAATGACAACATACGTTATTCCCTTTGTCATCGGTATGTTACTTGCCCGAGATTCGATCGTCGGTATCTTCATACCAAGTTCAATCTCATTACCAGCAAGTCTCTTTACTCGTTCCGTAATACATCATCCCACAACTAACTCATTAGTCACATTGCTTGCAAGGCTTATCATGATGTGTATTACCGAGAGGGCCCAAAGATAGCTCTCCGATACTCGGAGTGACAAATCCTAATCTCGATCTATGCCAACCCAACAAACACCTTCGGAGATACCTGTAGAGCATCTTTATAATCACCCAGTTACGTTGTGACGTTTGATAGCACACAAGGTATTCCTCCGGTATCCGGGAGTTGCATAATCTGATAGTCAAAGGAATATGTGTATGACATGAAGAAAGCAATAGCAATAAAACTTAATGATCATTATGCTAAGCTAACGGATGGGTCTTGTCCATCACATCATTCTCCTAATGATGTGATCCCGTTCATAAAATGACAACTCATGTCTATGGTTAGGAAACTTAACCATCTTTGATCAATGAAGTGTCTAGTAGAGGCCCATTAGGGACACTGTGTTTTGTCTATGTATCCACACATGTATCAAGTTTCCGGTTAATAAAATTCTAGCATGAATAATAAACATTTGTCATGATATAAGGAAATATAAATAACAATTTTATTATTGCCTCTAGTGCATATTTCCTTCAGTTTTAATGCATTATATGGCCTCTAGGCACTTGTAGGAGTAGTTGCTACCAATTTTGTTGAGTTTGGTTCACTTTTATTTCGAGTCACTAAAAATTTCAGAAATTTTTCAGAGAAAGAAAAATGTCTAGGAGAATGTACCAAGGTGGTTCTTCAAGGAAGGAAGCACCGAGGCGTGCAATACATGAACTGGACCCTGAACTGTTGGGGAACGTAGTATGTCAAAAAAATTCCTACGATCATGCATGATCTATCTAGGAGAAGCATAGCAACGAGTGGGGAGAGTGTGTCCACGTACCCTCATAGACCGAATGTGGAAGCGTTTAGTAACGCGGTTGATGTAGTTGAACGTCTTCGTGATCCAACCGATCAAGTACCGAACGCACGGCACCTCCGCGATCTGCACACGTTCAGCTCGGTGACGTCCCTCGAACTCTAGATCCAGCTGAGGTTGAGGGAGAGTTTTTCCAGCACGACGGCGTGGTGACGGTGATGATGAAGTTACCGACGCAGGGCTTTGCCTAAGCACTATGACAATATGACCGAGGTGGAAAACTGTGGAGGGGGGCACCGCACACGGCTAAAGATCAACTTGTGTGTCTATGGGGTGCCCCCGTCCCCCGTATATAAAGGAGGGGAGGAGGAGGCCGGCCGGCCACAAGGGGCGCGCCAAGGGGGGAGGAATCCTACTCCTAGTAGGAGTAGGTTTCCCCCTTTCCTAGTCCTAGTAGGAGAAGGGGGGGAGGAGGAGGAGGAGAGAAGGAAGGAGGGGGACGCCGCCCCCTCCCCTTGTCTAATTCGGATTGGGGCAAGGGGGGGGGCGCGCCACCTCCTGGCCAGCCCTCTCTCTTGTCCACTAAGGCCCATGAGGCCCAATAGCTTCCCAGGGGTTCCGGTAACCACCGGTACTCCGAAACTTATCCGATACGACCCGAACCATTCCGGTGTCCGAATATAACCTTCCAATATATGAATCTTTATGTCTTGACCATTTCGAGACGCCTCGTCATGTCCGTGATCTCATCCAGGACAACGAACAACCTTTGGTCATCAAATCACAAAAACTCATAATACAATTCGTCATCGAACGTTAAGCATGTAGACCCTACGGGTTCGAGAACTACGTAGACATGACCGAGACACATCTCCGGTCAATAACCAATAGCGGAACCTGGATGCTCATATTGGCTCCTACATATTCTACGAAGATCTTTATCGGTCAAACCGCACAACAACATACGTTGTTCCCTTTGTCATCGATATGTTACTTGCCCGAGATTCGATCGTCGGTATCATCATACCTAGTTCAATCTCGTTATCGGCAAGTCTCTTTACTCGTTCCATAATGCATCATCCCGCAACTAACTCATTAGTCACATTGCTTGCAAGGCTTATAGTGATGTGCATTACCGAGAGGGCCCAGAGATACCTCTCCGACAATCGGAGTGACAAATCCTAATCCCGATCTATGCCAATTCAACAAACACTATCGGAGACACCTGTAGAGCATCTTTATAATCACCCAGTTATGTTGTGACGTTTGATAGCACACTAAGTGTTCCTTCGGTATTCAGGAGTTGCATAATCTCATAGTCATAGGAACAAGTATAAGTCATGAAGAAAGCAATAGCATTAAACTAAACGATTGAAAGGACCACGATGTCGCCTAGAGGGGGGTGAATAGGCGTTTTAAAATCTTTTACGGATTTGGCTATATCCTAATGCAGAAATAAACTAAGCGGATACTTTTCAAGCACAAATCCTAAATATACTAGGCTCACTAAGTGCACCAACAACTTAGGATAAACAAGATGAGAACAACGAGGATATGAGTAAGCACAAGTAAGTCACACAAACTTACTCAATGTATATCACGAGATATGGAAATGAATAATACCCACAAGGCCACAACCACAAGTAAGCAATACAAGCTTACAGAAATTGTATCACAATATATGGAATTGAATGATACAAGCAAACTCAAGTAAGCACTACAAGCTTACACAAGTTATGTCACAAGATATGGAAATGAATGTTACAAGCTAGCAATTCACACTAAGCATAAGACAGAACAATAGTAGAAAGTATGAATTGTGAATATAAAGTGTAGTCCTAAATAATCTCTTCAAGGGAATGGCCAACACAATATAATGAGGACAACAAGATATAGTGAATGCACGGTTAAGTGACCAAAGTAAACCACAAGTAAGGAGTTAGGGTTAGGGATAACCAAAGTCACGGAGACGAGGATGTATCCCGATGTTCACTTCCTTGGAGGGAAGCTAGTCACCGTTAGAGAGGTGGATGTTACCACAAAGGCACACCAACACCATGAAGGCTCACCCTATTCTCCTTGAGATATCACCACGAAGGCGATTCTCAACCACTAGTGGTAGACCTTGAGGCGGCCTCCAAACCTTCACAAACTTTCTGGGGGACAAATCACAAGCTGATTCCTCACCGGAGCACTCCTACCGCCTAGGAGTCTCCAACCTCCAAGAGTAACAAGAACAAAGGGTAAATGCTCAAGGCTTGCTCAAATCACGAATTCCTTTGGTCAAGAGAGGGAGAGGGAGTGGATCTATCACTTGATTGGAAAAACTCTCAAGAACTCTCACGAATCTCTCCGGGATCTAAGATTTGGTGTAGGAGAAGTGAGAGGGAGCCACTTGTGTTCTTGGGGCGATTTGGGATGAAGTGGTCAACCCTCTACCGGATGGGTAGAGGGATATATATAGTGGTAGTGCAAATATGGCCGTTGGAGTGTAAGTGGCTGTGCCGGGCTGGACATCCGGGCCTGGGGCCGGACATCCGGCTGCTGTGAAGTGTGCACACACATACGCAGAAAAACAGGTTACAGGGCCCAGACATTTGGCCGAAGCCCGGACATCTGGCCAAACTTGGGGCCCCGGACATCCGACGCATACAAACAACATTTCAGTAAGGTTTCTGGACATCTACGACCGGACATCCGGGGCAGGGGCCGGACATCCGGCGATTTCACACAAATCAGACGCCCTCTGGATAGCAGTGGCCGGACATTCGAGGAAAAGCCCGGACATCCGGCCAACACAAAAACTGCAGCCGCCCCAAAAGTAAAACATGCATAACTTTCACATCCGGACTCTGATTTTGATGATCTTGGGATCGTTTTGAAGCTATGGAAAAGCTCCAGGTCCTCACATAGAGAACCACCTGAGGGAGTCCTGGATTAGGGGGTCCTCGGACAGCCAGACTATATCCTTTGGCCGGACTGTTGGACTATGAAGATACAAGATTGAAGACCTCGTCCCGTGTCCGGATGGGACTCTCCTTGGCGTGGAAGGCAATCTTGGAAATACGGATATGTAGATCTCCTCCGTTGTAACCGACTCTGTGTAAACCTAGCCCCCTTCGGTGTCTATATAAACCGGAGGGTTTAGTCCGTAGGACAACAACAACAATCATACCATAGGCTAGCTTCTAGGGTTTAGCCTCTACGATCTCGTGGTAGATCAACTCTTGTAATACTCATATCATCAAGATCAATCAAGCAGGAAGTAGGGTATTACCTCCATCGAGAGGGCCCGAACCTAGGTAAACATCGTGTCCCCCGCCTCCTGTTACCATCCGCCTTAGACGTACAGTTCGGGACCCCCTACCCGAGATCCGCCGGTTTTGACACCGACATTGGTGCTTTCATTGAGAGTTCCACTGTGCCGTCATCACAAGGCTGGATGGCTCACCTCGTTGTCAAGGACAACATCACTTCTGGGGGAGCCCTGACTGTAGGCCAAACTCTCCGACTAGGCGGTTTCGTCATGATCGCCTATTCGGCCGCTGCGCCGACGATGACTTCTCGGGTCATCGAAAACAGCCTCCACGTCAGCTCGGGACTCGCCGAGCAGTTGGATCCAATAGAACTCTCTTGTTTGAACGAGCTCTTGGATCGCATCGCCGCTTTGGGAGTCGCTACAGACTATGATCAGATCGGGCTTAAACCCGACATGATTCAGACATGCCTGGAAAAACAGACCGGCAAAACAGTGGAGGCATACGTAGACGATGTGGTCGTTAAAACCAGACATGTCGAATCCTTAATAGATGACTTGAGGCTCACGTTCGACAATCTCCGAACATACGACATCAAGCTCAATCCGGAAAAATGCGTTTTTGGCATGCCCACCGGAAAGCTCCTGGGCTTCATCGTCTCCAGTAGAGGAATTGAAGCAAATCCGGCTAAAATCCGAGCTCTGTCACAGTTGGCTATCCCAACTGACCTCAAGCAAATCCAGAAATTAACTGGATGCGTGGCAGCCTTAAGCCGCTTTATCTCCTGATTAGGAGAAAAGGCACTACCCCTTTATCGCCTTCTTCGGCGCACCGAACACTTCGAGTGGACGGATGCGGCCACGGCCGGATTGGAAGAAATAAAAGCCATCCTGGCCACCAACCCAATCTTGGCCGCGCCAAATGCCGGCGAACCAATGCTGTTATATATAGCGGCAACTCACCAAGTTGTAAGCGCAGTGCTCGTCGTTGAACGAGAGACGGACGGACATAAATTCCCACTTCAAAAGCCGGTATACTATGTATCCACTGTCCTCACTCCATGCAAATCACGGTACCCACATTATCAAAAGATAGCATACGCGGTATTTATGGCATCCCGGAAATTACGACACTACTTTCAAGAGTGTTCAATTATGGTGGCCTCGGAAGTACCACTCAACGACATAATAAACAACCGCGATGCCACGGGCCGGATTGCCAAATGGGCTATCGAGCTCCTCCCGTTCGACATAACATATAGACCACGGCGAGCCATTAAGTCGCAAGTACTGGCCGATTTTGTCGCCGAGTGGACAGAAGCCGAACTCCATAAAGAATACGGCGCGTACTCCAATTGGATCATGCACTCGACGGCTCTAAAATGCTGGCTGGTCTGGGGGCTGGCGTCGTCCTGACGCCCCCCACCGGAGATACAGTCCAATACGTACTCCAAAGACTATACACAGACTCCAACAACACAGCTGAATACGAGGCCCTGTTACATGGTCTCTGGATGGCAGTTTCCATGGGCATTCAACACCTGGAGGTGCGTGGGGACTCGAACCTCGCAATATCCCAAATAAATGGAGACTTCGATGCAAGGATCCGAAAATGGCGGCTTATCGCAACGCCGTCCTGAAAATGTCAGCTCGGTTCGAGGGGCTTGAATTCCACCATGTGGCTCGGGAAAACAATTAGGCGGCGGATATCCTCGCCCCTATCGGCGCTAAGCGCGACCCTGTCCCACCTAACATCTTCTTGGAAAGGCTGTTTAAGCCATCTGTGGTATGGGAAGGGGACACCGGTAACAATCGTCCGGACCCGACCACAACACCAGATACCGAACACTCTGACGCAATCGGAGGCTCTGCCACCGAAATAACACCTTCAGCCCATGTGATAATGGCCGTCATCGCCCCGTGGACAGAACCATTCCTGGCCTACCTAACTAGGCAGGAACTACCCGAGGACCGAAATGAGGCACGCTGCATAGTGCAGTGGTCTAAAGCCTACAAGGTTCACGAGGGAGAGCTTTATAAGAAAAGCACTACCGGAGTCCTTCAAAGGTGCATCTCCAAAGAGGAAGGGCGGAAGCTTTTGGCAGAAATCCATGCCGGACTCGGCGGCCACCACGCTGCAGCCCAGGCCCTTGTAAGCAAGGCCTTCCGTACAGGTTTCTATTGGCCGACGGCCCGAGCAGACGCACAGGACCTTGTTCAACGTTGCGTCGGTTGCCAGCTTTTTGCAAACCAAAGCCATATGCCGCCTACCGCTCTCGAAACAATCCTCATTACCTGACCCTTTGCGGTCTGGGGGCTTGATATGGTCGGACCCCTCAAAGGGGGAACCCATAAGAAAAAATACCTATTGGTCATGGTGGACAAATTCACCAAATGGATAGAAGCCAAACCAGTCAAAACGGCTGAATCCGGACCAGTGATAGACTTCATATCTGGGGTTGTACACCGTTATGGCATCCCCCACAGCATCATCACCGACAACGGCTCGAACTTTACACCCAACGAGGTAAAACTGTGGTGCAGCAACATGGGCATCAAGCTCGATTATGCTTCTGTCTATCACCCGCAAGCTAACGGTCAAGTCGAGCGAGCAAATGGTCTTATCATGAGCGGCATTAAACCCAGATTAGTGCGGTCCTTAAAGGAATCAAAAACGCACTGGGTAGAGGAGCTCGACTCCGTACTATGGGGGCTGCGGACCACGCCGAATCGCACTACCGGATACACACCGTTTTTATGGTGTACGGCGCAGAGGCGGTACTGCCCTTGCGACATAATTCATGACTCACCTCGAGTGCGCATGTATGAAGAAAAAGAGGCCGAGCTCGATCGGCAGGACAGTTTGGACGCCCTGGAGGAGGAGCGTGACGTGGCAAAAGCCCGTTCCACATTCTATCAGCAACAGGCTCGAAGGTATCAAAGCAGAGAAGTACGGCCAAAACCTATAACGTTGGCGAACTCGTTCTACGCCTACGGAGAAGAAAAAGAACAAGCTCAAGCCCAAATGGGAAGGTCCCTTCATTATTGACCAGGTTCTGACCGGTGGAGCGTACCGTCTGCGGGATGCATCGGATAATCGACTCGAGCCAAACCCATGGAACGCAGCCAGACTCCAAAGGTTCTACGCCTAGTGCTGGACTCTATGTTCGTCTCCTTACCCCCATCAATTTTTTACATATCCGTTATCTGTCTTTTCTCTCTTTCCTTTTTCCTTTTCTTCAAGGCCTTAAAAGGCTAAATTGTGTCTTGACCACACAATCTTGACGCGCTAACCGCGCTCATTATACCTGGGGGCTTCTTATACAGAAGCTTAATATAACTATTTTCCGGGCTTTATGCCCCACACATGTGTTATCCTTCCACATGTACCTTTTTTCGCCATTATATGCATCGATATGACTTAAGTTTTGGCCAAGCTGGGTTGCCTGGCTCTTGTGTTTATGCCCTACGTTCTCGTTAATTCGGCTAGGGCATAAGGGGAGCACCTCTGCGATTGTTACTGCCAGGTCAGCCGGATGTGTACCTCAGACTGGGTGAAGCCGAAAGCTAGCGTTCTTAAGGGAATACTCGGTTGGTGAACAAAAGATGACTTTTATTTATTTTAATACATGCCCCCAGATGTTTATAGCCTGCGTCTCTTTTCGCAGTTCAGAAATGCACATTAGGGCATGCGTACCCAGGGAAAGGAACCCTTAACGGAACTATTTTCCCTGGAAGATGTTTCTTACTATCCATGTAATATAACATAGCTAGTTGGGTACTTGTCTGGTCAAGCACTTATGACCCCTACGACTGGTCTCCACGCGTACCCCGGTTTTTACATAACTGAGCGGGTATTCGGATACACTCCGGACTATTGGGTCCAGAGGTCGAAGCGAAAAGGTCCGCCATGAAAAATGATTTACAATCCGGCTAGGGACAGTATATGTCACTTGAAGTACACAGTCACTTAGACTGACTAAATTCTTCTTCTACACCATCCAACAGGCTATCTAGCCTACAATCCTGCTGGGAATACTTTGCGGCTAATTCTACTTGGTCATACACCAAACTGACGGGGATCTCCTTCCCGTCAGGCCCCACAGGTCCGACCTCGGCCATGTGGTTAGGGTCAACCTTGGTATACCGCGTCTTCACCATTGCCCAGGCTTCCCTCTCGGCAGGCTGATATCTTCCATAATCGGAAGCGCCGCCGCGCTCCCTTGAGCTTCTCTACCAGCTCCCCCATGCCCCCTGGCAGGGAGACGGATGGCCACAAGGCTTGGGCAATGCCCTGCATCACCCGCTGAACTTGTTCGTGCAGTTGCGAGAGCTCTGGCAGAAGATCACCCGCGGACCCGGGCATCTCCTCCTCGTGACGACCCGTCAGCATACCTGCAGATATGAATCTGTTAGCCGGTTTCTTCGCCGAACTCTTTAAAAGTTTGTTCAAGCACTTAGTGAAAATGCCGCGTCGAAGCCTCTTATTCTCCTTTACGGAGTCAGCAAGCTGGGCCCGAACATCCTTCAGTTCCACGCCCAGCTGGATATTGGCATCTTGGAGATTATTTTTCTCCTGCCTAACCTTTTTAAGCACGCGCTCACCAGCCTTTAGCTGTCGTTGGGCATGCGGCTCATTCCCTATCACGACCTCCGGATTCGCTCCGGAGTCATCTGCAGAATCTATTGTTAGATTTGCATGCATGCCGCATACTCTCTGGTACCTATCATTCTTTACAATAGAGACAAGTGTTACCAGAGGGGGCCTTCTCGGACTCCTTCAACGCAGCAACTGCGACCCGTAGCTGGGCTTTGCACTCTTCCAGCTCTTGAGACAATTGGGTATTCTTCTCTGTAAGAACCTGCACAAATAATGATCCTTAAATCAGTTGTGTCAACTATTTCAAGTCTCAGGGGCTACTGATATATATATAATCATCAGATTTTCTTACCCGTATATCCTTTACATACTGGTCCGTGGCTCTGGCAAGACCATTTTGAGCAGCACGGATGTATGCGTCTCCTGAGTTGAAGGCATCAAACGCCTCTTGGGAGAACCAAGCGTCACGGAGTACGGCCCGGCGACGCCTGTGATTCATGGCGCTCTCCACTTCGGAATTTGTAGCGGATAGTCTATCCGCATCCTCTGTAGGAGGAGCCTCCGGCGTTCGCCCCGTGTTAGCTTCCGCCTCTATGTCCGGCCCTGGAGCCCGACTGGTGGAGGCGTGATCGGCAACCTCTCCGGATATAGTCCAGCGAGCGTTTTTCCTACTAGGAAACGTGGACGTTATTATATTTTAAAAGACGACAACCATGGAGCGAGGTTCTGTATCATACCTCTGCGATGGCGTCTCAGTCCTGACCGCCTTCCTTTTTAGCCTACCCGGCTTTGGTGCCCCTTGTTGGCGAGTCACTGCGGGTTCGGCATGGCGTCCCGAGGGCCTTCCCTGTAAGACACCATATGTGTACGGTAGGTGAAGTGCATAAAAGGGGATCCTTCTCAGAAGTTGGGACTCTGGTTTTACTTACATGCGATGCAGGGAGTAGCCCAGGATAGTCGGCTATGATGGCCACCATGGCATCATCATTGATAGAATGTCCCGTCGATCAGCTCCACAAATATGACTGGATCCTCTTCGAGTCCGGGATCGAGGGCCCGGTCAGGGTCCTTCGGTTGTGGAGGCGGGCTGTGGACCTCCCTTACAGTTTTGCAGTTCCTGCCATGAAACGGCAAGGTAAGTACTTATGACGAAGAATGCGGGAAGGTTGGGAGTAAAAGGTGACAGCTCACCCAGCTCGGAGGGTTGTACATGGAGAATCCATCCCGTGGCTTAATGCGGATGAACTCCTCTTCCTCTCCCTTGTACAAATCGGACAGGATTTTTGCTAGAGCAGCAACTGAGTCCGGTCCCTTACGCCCGCAGCGGGTGGCATCATCTTCCCCGTTAAAGTGCCACATGGGGTGTCCTCAATATTGAAGTGGCTGCACTCCCCGCATTATACATATTGACATAACCTCGATTATTGTCAATCCTGATTGAGCCAGCATTTTTATCCGGCCCATCAGGTAAAGGACTTCTCCGTTATCTTCGTCCCGAGGGCTCCGAGGGCGCCAGCTGCAGCGTTTCTTCAGGGGAGCGTTGTCGAACTCAGGGAGGCCCATCCGAATAGGGTCCGGAAGGGGGACGTCCTCCATATAAAACCACTCCAAAGGCCAGTCCTCGGATGTCTTCTTTGGAGTACCGGACAGGTATCCGGTCCCGGCGATGCGCCATATTTCGGCTCCGCCCACTTGGTACAGTGACCCCTCCTGTGTACGGGGTACGAGGCAGAATAGCCTCTTCCATAGCTCGAAATGAGCTTCGCAGCCTAGAAACAGCTCGCAAAGGGCAACATAGCCAGCAATGTGTAATATGGAGGCGGGAGTGAAATTATGCGGCTGGAGGCCATAGAACTCCAGGTGCCCGCGGAGGAACGGATCAATTGGAAATCCGAGCCCTCTTAATAAGTAAGGGACGAGGCATACCGCTCCCCCATGGATGGGCTGGGAAAGATCTCCGCTTGCTCCCCGCCGTTATAGGTGGCAAGCCCGGCTCGAACGGGGACCATATACGCTGGAGGGAGAAACCCCTGGGTCTGTAACTCTACTAATTGGCTGTGGGGGACGAAACACTTCTTCCAATTGCCGGGCTTAGGGCTACGGGAGCGAGAGGAGGAGCTGCGATGACCGGCCATGTTGGAATGGATTTTTTCCGGGCATGCTCCGATGGATACTCGTTGTGGGAGGATGGTGTGATCTGGATATGAGAATCCCCGTCTCTTTAATAGACGATTTACCCACATGGCTAGGGTGGCAATTGTAAAAATGCCCCGACTTCGCGCATTCTCTCGACGCGTGGAGAATACCCATTATTAGGCGCGGAAGCCAAGGAGTGCAACATTTATGGGAAGCCGGACACTACTCAAACAAGTATTCAGAATTTGGAGAAGAACCCGCCTTGCAATGCCAAAGACAATCTGCGCGCCGGACTCATCGCCATTGAAGCCTGGTTCGGGGGCTACTGAGGGAGTCCTGGATTAGGGGGTCCTCTGACAGCCGGACTATATCCTTTGGCTGGACTGTTGGACTATGAAGATACAAGATTGAAGACCTCGTCCCGTGTCCGGATGGGACTCTCCTTGGCGTGGAAGGCAAGCTTGGCAATACGGATATGTAGATCTCCTCCCTTGTAACCGACTCTGTGTAACCCTAGCCCCCTCCGGTGTCTATATAAACCGGAGGGTTTAGTCCGTAGGACAACAACAACAATCATACCATAGGCTAGCTTCTAGGGTTTAGCCTCTACGATCTCGTGGTAGATCAACTCTTGTAATACTCATATCATCAAGATCAATCAAGCAGGAAGTAGGGTATTACCTCCATCGTGAGGGCCCGAACCTGGGTAAACATCGTGTCCCCCGCCTCCTGTTACCATCCGCCTTAGACGCACAGTTCGGGACCCCCTACCCGAGATCCGCCGGTTTTGACACCGACACCACCCAAGATAAACCAAAATGGAGGGTGCAAAGTACGGAAAGGTAAGATCATATACTTTGGGGAACCTATTTGGCTATGGATTTACTTATGTAGATCGATGTATAGGCATATTGTATTTGTATTGGATAGGAGTGAAATATGCCTATGTTGGAATATGATGTGAGGAAGTAGAAATAGAAGATGTTGACTTGAGCAAATCTATCACTAGCCCCTTTGATCCCCTCTTAAAAGTGCGGGATCCCTATAACTCAAGAATCATAAAAGAACTATACTAGATAGCTTCCGGAAACTCATTCTTGAGCATATATCCTTTTCGACGGTCATCGATCCTCACAACTAAAGCCAAAGGAACTAATACCTTTGACTAAAGCATTCCAATTGAGCTTGATGTTGACGTTTATGCTTGGCTCAAGTCAGAACGATGATCTTGATCATGACACTTGGTGAAGGCTTCAAATAGCTCCCCCATAAGCCATGCGGGGAGCATTGCATTGTATTCATCTTCATACGTTAGTCATGTGATCATCCACAAGCTTCAAGCATGTAATCCTTCAGGATGGCTATCTTGAACTTGCCCTCGTCAACCATGATTATCAACACTTGATGTCATCTTCTCATGGACACTTGAGATCTCTCTCTCTCTCTCTCTCTCTCTCTCTCTCTCTCTCTCGATGCGAGCCCATGAGAATCACCTAACCCTCAAAAACATAGACAACACATAGTATGGGTTAGTACACAGAGTGCAATTGATAATTTCTTATCATACCACAAAGATCCTATGGGGTGCATCGTTTGCGCTCGTGTGTTGACCATTTAGAGTTCGATCTCGGAGCTTCATCTTGGTCAACCGATATCTCTACTCCATGTTTAATCTTGACATCATGAAGGGTATATTGAATTCTTCACTTGAATAGCTTGTTCAATCATGACTCAACACATGAGTCCATTATGATCATATCTTTGAGCCAATCCTAGAATTCATCATACAAATCATCCTTTTAAGCTCTTGATCCATTATGGCTCAAACCATAGCTCTAAGCATGGCAACCCTTAAGATACTCCACTGAACTCCATTTTGATCATCTCGATGTAATTGTTGCTTCAAAGGAGTTGTCTTCCGTTATTCTTCAATCATTTTTCAATGGGACTAACCTTCAAATGTATATCTCAATGCAAACATTAGTCCTATAGGATTGTTATTTAATTACCAAATCCACACATGGGGACTACATGTACTTTCAATCTCCCCCATTTTGGTAATTGATGGCAATCTCAACAAGAGAGTTTATAAAATGAATTTTTAAACAAGCATGCAATTTATCTGAGGATAAACTGTAAACTTGGGATTGTTGTACTATCATCAAGACACTACACAAGCATTTGATGATAGTACACCCATAGTATATAGAGCAAACTCCCCCACAATACATGCATGTGTGAATGAACTTTGAACGTCATTGCATATATTGGTTGACATAAACTAGGAGAAGATTTATCTATATACAATACTCATCCATGCAACAAGAATATATAACAAGGGTAGATATGCATGAGTGACAACAAGCACTACAAAAATACTTGTCTTAAACCCTCTAAACTTCTCCCTCGTTGGCAACAAATGCCAAAATGGATGGAAAAAATCTAGAAGACTAATATAGTATGAGTTCCTCCTTAATGTGTGCATATCGTGAAAATGTGAGTGAAATCAAATGCACATATTCAATGATGAAAAATTTGAGGAGCTCAACCCATATTTAGGATCTAGAATGCAACAAGATAGTATGATATGAAAATAATATTAAACATGGGAGGAAGACATTCAAAAGATCCAAAGGACATATTTTGGACAAGATAAAATAGGTATATCTAATGTGATCATTATGTCAAGTATGGGTCCAAAATACATCCAAAACACATGAGTGCGCAAGGATATATGCAATGCATACAAGCACTCACGACACAACCTCTTACTGAAGCCACTATACGAATAAAAGCAACACACAAAGTGGCCGGCAAGGAATAAATGATATCAAGGAAAGATATGAACTTTATTATGTATAAAAATTTCTAAGTGGCCAATAATAATCATGATATGTATCCACATGTGAATCCACTATTATACAACTTTGAGCCTAGCATAAGAGAAAGGTGCATGTCACAAAGCACATGGCACAAATTGATCTCATTTGCATAACACAAAGTGACGCAAGCAATCAAAAGATCCGATGAGACAGAAGGATAAAATAATATTATGATTTGAGCAAAGGAGTGTTCTAAGGAAAATAGAAAAGCTCCCCATGATTTGTGCACTATTTAGATTTTTTTATTTGGATACAAGTGCCCAAAATAGGATCATCACTCCCCCAAAATCAATAGGAACACAAAACAATTGCAAGCAAGCATAGATAAGAAAAGAAGCCTAGCAATTTCAACAAACATATGGTTGAGCGACATGTAAATGAGGCAACCTAATAATAGGCACAACCAAAACAATGTGTGTGAGTCATGTCAAAGCACTTGAGAAGACTAATAAGGATGATAATTAAGCATCAACATAGTCTTGAGTAAATGAGATACAAGGTGCCAGACATATCCTTCCCACACACACAAAGTTAAGCAGGTCACACACACATCAAGCAACTGGGTTCACAAGCTCACTAATAGCAAATTAAAAATCAAAGCTTGTGACAACCCATGGTGAAGATAGGAAATAATAGGCTTGTCAAGACAAGCACGAGGAGAACAAACTTCACCAAACATGAGTACACTAAGATGCAAAGAGGTAAGACACGCACTCAAACAACGAATGCTTCCATGGAGCCACCAAAGATATAAAAAGAGAATGAAACGGTGGACATGAAAGAATAGGGATATCAACTAGAGATGTAACTTCTCTCACGTGTATAAGATTCTAGGTAGATGACAATCATGGTGATATATACCACAAAGAAGGATGTACACATGAAATGGTTACAAAAGGAAAGAATAAGATATCCAAACAGGAGTCATAAAATATACCAATGAGATCTTTGCTTGAAAGCATAGCACATGGCTTAATATTATCTTATTGTATATTAATGAACTCCAAACACACAACCATCAAAGACATCACAACTAGCAACAGGAGATCATTGTTTGGATGCTTTGAGAAAGGAAACAAGTATCACAGGAACGAGTCAAGAAATTCATGCCATGATGCAACCTACACAAGGTTGACCCCATTTCTATATATATGCATGAAGTAAATACTTGTTACCGAGATAGCATTGGTACGAAGTCATAGATCAATAAAATGTACAAGCTTGGCTCTAATTTCCTCATAGTGCCGCCACCTTCATGAATAAGCCAAGCACCCAATGCTTCTCAAATGTACCTAAAGCATTTTAAGTACAATATGGTCCCCAAACTTATTGGGTCCGAAGTAGTTAGCATAACTACAACACATAGGGTAAAACCACTTAAGTATGTGCATATCGATATGAATTTGAATTTCATGCACATATTAGCTTTTAAGAATTTGATGGATTTACCATATATATGGGATCAAATAAAGCAAACAAGGCATGTGAATTTACACATAGTAACTATGCATGCACATGCCTACCAAAATCCAGGGAGATACAAAATGGACAAATGAACACATAACCATTAATACTTCCAGTAACATCACTAGTCATTCATGTTGTCCAAAATAAATCAAAGTGACAAAATCAACATATGATAGAACACAAAGTTCAACATATGAACCAAGGAAAACCAATGAGCATATAAGATATGCATTGCACACACACTCATAGGAATATCTCACTCAAGTAGATATAGGATACTATAAACAATGACATAACAAACTCCCATAACTCCATACAAACCAATAAGATGAACTCGAACAAAATGGTATTCCGAGTTATCATTCGGCGTTGAAGCGACATAAGTACATGATCATCTATACTAACACAAGCATAACATTAAAGTTTAGAAATAAACACAATGCTTGGATAGTATATTATTAACATTCCAATTAGATAGATCATCATGCAAAGCAACAATTCGAATAGCTTTGATCAAACGATTTTCCGAATATGATTTTGAAGATAGCCATGGGCAAAACTGCACAATAATGCCATATGTAAACAAGGCATTGCATGCCACAGAGATATAAGATAATCTCAAATATATTCTAAGTGGCATCCCATAATTGTACACATTTAACAAGGATTGTGATATGCACAAAGCATATCACTCCCCCATAATGTGGTGATCCATTAATATCTCAAAAGAGCCCAATAAGATGCAACTAAAATGCAATGAAGGCTCGAGACTACACACACAAATATATGACTTGCATTGCAACCTACACATGCTAGATAACATAAATCAAGCATATTAGGAGATACAACCTATACAAGCACATTCTAGGTACAAAACCTAAACATGCATGGGGCTAGTAACTTTCAATGTAGACAATATAAATCCAAGTTACCGCCACGGGGTGCATTGGAATGACAAATATGATGATAATTCACTTGACTTGGTTTGAACCATAATGAATGGTGAGAATAATTTTTCTTCATGAACTAGCCAAGTCTCCAATGCCCTCCACACACCTATTGATCAAGTTTGAGCTCGATGGTCCCCAACCACGTTGGGTCCTAAGAAGTTCGCAACAATAGGCTTGGCAACCCAAATGGTCTTATCCACTTTTCAAACCCCTTTGGGCACGAACATACTTGGCAAACATATTACCATCAATATCCTTCCTAAGTGAATAATGATCATTGATAATTGGAGGCTTAGAGATGTTACCGTTGGGACATGATGAAGCTATGTGTCCCTTCTTACGGCAAATATAGCAACATGTACTCCCCCTTCTCTTCTTCTTTACTTTCTCAACTTGGGAAGTAATAACATGGTTCATCATGGATAGTGGCCATTCTTCAACTTGAGGTTGAACTTGAGATTGAGCTTGAGGCCGCTTCCCTTTATAAGCCATTTTCTTCAATGAACAAGATCTCACATGATGCCCAACCTTTTTGCACTTAAAGCAAGAAATGTTGGACTTATTCTTGTCTTGGTCTTGCCCCCTTTTCTTGTTCATGGACTTCTTCTTGTTGGAGTGAAAACTATGTCCATCATCGCACTTTTCCAACTCTTTCTTCAAACTAGTGATTTGGGCCTTGAGCTCATTAATTTCCTCTACATGGTTAGTTTCAAGACTAGAAACAAGAGGACTAGTGGAAGTAGAAACTTCATGGTTAGAGCAACAAGACAAGGTGAGCAATTCATCATGAGGTGTATCAATATCATGTAGAGAGGAATTGCAAGGACTAGCACATGGCAATAAGGCATTTTGAGTAGAAGATGTGCTAATATCCACATGAGACTCACACGATTTTACCTTGGTGCACATAGCCTCATGAGCTAACTTTATCCCATCATGAGAGATTAGAAGATCCTCATGAGTGCCCGAGATATTTTCATAACTTTCTTCCAATTTCCCATAATTGCTAGTTAGCAAATCAAGTTGAGTCCTAAGCTTAGCATTTTCTTTCAACATCGGTGCTTCACACAAGATAGAGTTAGTAGCACAAGCATCATTATAAATATGAGAGGAGCATGTAGAAACTAGAAACTCCGCATGAGTAGCTTGAAGTTCCTCATGGGACTTAGAGAGTTTGGTGAGCTCTCCTTTGACATTCTTGTAGCCAAGGTCAAGGTGCTCAAAATCCTCTTTAAGTTTACAATGAGTAACTTCAATCTCTTCTTTTAAAGACCTCAAGTCACTAAGACATTGATGAGCCTTAGCAAGTTCATGTTCAAGTTGTTCACTTTTCTCTTGCTCATTAAGAAATAAGTCATTATGTTTTTTAAAGCAAGCAAGAACATCTTGGAACCTTTTATAAGTGTTATTTTTAGCTCTGTGAAGAGTTTTCCCAATCTCATAGAGATTTTGAGCCAAGTCATCATCATCATCTTCATTACAACTATCATCATTATCGCTAAGAGAAGATGATACCTCGTCATTACCTCTTGCCATGAGGCACATGTGAACAAAGGGGGTTGATGATGATTCTTTTGGAGAAGAGGGTTCTTCATCAATCAAGCATGCCTCATCTTTCTTGATTTCCTCTACATGGTTAGTCATAGAACAACTAGAGGAAACCAAAGCATTTCTATCATGGCAACATGGGAGAGAAAGCATATCATCACAAACGAGCTTAACATCATCATCACAAGATATTTCCTCACTCACCATGTCATTACCTTGTGGCACACCACAAAGTGTGCAAGTAATCGGAGGTGGAAGCAATAGAGAGCTCTTCATGATTTAAAAATGTGGAGAACTCCTCCATCAACTCCCCCAACAGGATATTATCTTCATCAAGATTGGACCCACCATATATATCTTCAAGTTTGGTCCAAGTCTCATGAGCCGACTTGCAAGTCATGACTACCTTAAACACTTCAAAGGTTAAAGTTTGATGAATGATAAGAGAAGTATCACAATCAAGATACATATCCTCAATAGATGGAGAAAGTCCATCCTTTGGAATAGAAATTCCTACAAGGACAATTCGCAAAGCATTTGGACCCATGGCCCGAAAGTGACAAAGCATGTGAATTCTCCATAGGTGATAATTTGTGCCATCCAAATAAAAAGTGTTGTTGTGCACTAAATCATTAGTCGAAATCGATACTCTCTAGGCGTTGAAGCCTAAAAAGGAGAGACCTTGCTCTGATACCAATTGAAAGGACCACGATGTCAAGACGACAGCCCTCGATCGCTTTCAAGACGACGGCCTGGGTGGACGGCTGCGATCGACCACACTGATCTGGAGGATTTTCATTAAAAATGTATGTATCTTACCAACATTTTCCTATAGGTCTTTCTGCTATCTATTTCATTTTTACATCTCTTTCCCACCCTATTTTGGAGCCAAATTCGGTTTGGCTTGTGCGGCACGGGAAATGCTTATGGAAATGCAATACACAAAGATTTAGAAGAAAAGAACATAAGGATACTCATCTGCGCTCACGGGTTATGAATAACACACTGCTAATGATGGTGTCAGCTAACCGCTTGAAGTTGACAAGACAATCAGTGGTTTGTTGAAGATCCACGTGACGACGAACTTCTATACCTATATGTGAATAAACATGGTCATTTAAGGCAACTTATCATCTATTGGTTTTCTTAATCTTACAAATTGAAAGCTCATTGGATTAGAGGTCCTTACGGAAAACTATCAAGAAACGATTTTGTGTTGGAAATCTCACTGGGTTAGAGGTATTAAACTTCTATGACATTGTCTGAACTTACATTGTTGTGCAGGGAAGAAGTTAACAACCTTTGAGTCCATTAGAAATCAAATTATTGATAATTGGATCTGGACGAGTCACATGTTTTCCGCGGTTGTCTGTTCTTTTGATGTTTCACTCCATCTTAGAAGACCAACGTGACAACGGGTATATCGTCAAAGTCTCCTTCGAGTTTACTTTCCACTCCATAAAACATTGCATCATATGGATGATGTAGCAAAAGCCATGAGGATTTTTATGGAGTGTGTCTGAACTACTAAAGATTGTCCAAAAAAATCAAGAAGCACCCTAGCCACTCTCTAAGTTATTTTGCACATTTTTCACGCCTACATTAAAATGCCTCAAATACGTTAATGAAACCATCTGCACCAACACCAATAAAAAAATGAAATACATCGTGGTCTCTAGGGATGATCGTCTTCTTCCACCCCACCAACCCGATAGAGCGCTCTCTTTGTCGCTGTAGCCAACCAGCCGTCATTGATCATGGAAGGGTTCATCATAGCAATAGTCCTTCCAAACTAACGCCATGTACATGAACCAACCAAGAGTCGTTGCCTTGAGAGATCCACATATTCAAGATCCCAACCTGCAAAAAGCACTACAAAAAAGACACATCCGTGACATTTTGGGCCGAACGATTTTTTTTCTGTCATACATATGACACTTCTATGACGATAATTGTGACAAAACCCGGTATCATCATAGATGTGGTGGGCTCCTACTTCTATGACAAAAAATCATGACAGAAAATGGGTTTTCGTCCTGGGCGGGCCGGAGACGCAGCTGCATGACATTCTTTGGGCCGTCCATGACGGAAAAAACCGTGGTAGAAGCGAGGGTGAGGAAAATTTTGGGGAGTTCCCTGTTACGGTGGGAGGTCAGGGGACGAGCGATGCACGTTTCTCTCGTACACGTACGCGCATGTGTGCGAGGCGTTGGCTCTAACTGAACCCGAGCGAGGCGTTGGGCTCTAACTGAACCCGAGCGATTGCACTGCAGGCTACGCGTTACTGAACCCGAGCGATCGATCGATGGCTGTTAACTGAACCCGATCGAGCGATTCCTTCGCTACTGCTGCTAACTGAAGCCGATCGATGCTGCCTCTGGGATGAACAGTGAGTGTTGCGGGGGGGGGGGGGGGGTTGGATGAACAGTGAGCGGTGGCGTTGCCTCTGGATGAACAGGACCCCGTGGTGTGGTGGAGGGCTGGATGAACAGTAGACGATGGAGGGGTGCCCGTGGAGGGGTGGTTGAACAGGACCCCATGGTGTGGAGGGCTGGATGAACAGTAGACGGTGGAGGGGTGCCCGTGGAGGGGTGGTTGAACAGTAGCCGGTGGAGTAGCGTGCGGTGGAGGCTGGATGAACAGGATCCCGTGGAGGATGGAGGAGGTCGACGGTAGCCCGTGGAGGCTGGAGGAGGTCGACGGTGGAGATGAACAGTATCCCGTGGAGTCCCATTTTGCGGTACGCCACACCCCTCCCGATGAACAGGACCCCCGTTTCGACTGTAGGAGGTCCGTTTCGTCCGTTTTGCGGTACGCCACACCCCTCCCGATCAACAGGACCCCCGTTTCGACCGTAGGAGGTCCGTTTCGTCCGTTTCGCCGTACGCCACACCCCTCCCGATCAACAGGACCCCCGTTTCGACCGTAGGAGGTCCGTTTCCTCCGTTTTGCGGTACGCCACACCCCTCCCGATCAACAGGACCCCGTTCCGAACGTAGGAGGTCTGTTTCCTCCGTTGTGCGGTACGCCAGGCCTCGTTTCCATCACATGTTCCGTCCAAGCCCTCCAGATGAACACGACCATGCATTCTGTTCCGACCCAGCTGGTTGGCTCCCACGCGTTCCGTTGCCTCCCGATGAACACGACGCATTCCGTTGCCTCCCCATGAACACAACGCATTCCGTTGCCTCCCCATGAACACGACGACGACGCTGTTTCTCCGTTCCGACCCAGCCATGTACACGAGCCCTGGCCGTACGTAGGCGCGAGTAGGCGTTCGAGACCCCGCCCGTATGTACACATACGTGGCCGTATTTTCTTTCTTGCACCCTGGCCGCTGTACGTACGTGTACATGCTACGTGCGCGCCTCTACTACGACACGTACGCGCCTCTACTACGACACGTGCACGCCTCTACATCCACCAGTATATATGTACGTACACGTTCGTGGCCAGAATGACAATGCTACGTACGCTTCGACCAGGTGGGTCCCGACTGTCAGGCACTTCCTTGCCTGCGAAGATGTAGCTGGTGGGTCCCAGCAGTTAGGGGGCGAATCACTTTTTTTGCCCGGACGCACTTCCTTGCGTGCGAAGATGTAGCTGGTGGGTCCCAGCAGTCAGGGGCAAACGTTTTTTCACGAAATACGGTGGCCCGTCCGGTGGGTCCCCGCTGTCAGGTGGAGGAATAATTACTTTGCACGTAATAAGGAGGCACTTCCTTGCTGTGGCCGTGGACCCAGCTGTCTGCCTCTCCACGTATAGTCCACGTCCGATGGAAGCCGTTCCTTGACCACGTTGACCACGCCGCGCCGAGAGCACCAGGGCGGTGGACGACGGCGAGGCCTAGGAAGGGGACGACGCGGAGCCGGGGAAGACGCGGTAGTGGATGCCCACGCGTAGAGGAGTACGAGGGTTCACTGGTTCGCTGCGGTGTGAGGCTGTCGTCGCCGCAGAATAATAGGGGGTGTGGGTGAGTAGAGGGATGGCCTGGCCAGCGGTGGGAGTAGTAGGGGGCGGTGAGGCCTCCACCGCATCGCAGCCGGCCACGAGAGGCAGGAGCACGAGGCACGACCGGCGCTGGTTTGGGCGGCTGGAGTAAGAAGACCAGAGGTTGAAGAAGCACTACGGTCGTTGGATGGACATCGTACGGTCACTAGAGCTAGAATCGTGCATATTGACTAAGTTGACAAAGCCCTCGGTCCCCGTCAACTTAGTAGGCCCACAAGTCAGCCTGCCACTATACTGGGTCCCAGCTAATAGGGGGAGTATTCATTTTTTTGTGCGTAATAAGGAGGCACTTCCTTGCGTGCGAAGATATAGCTGGTGGGTCCGAGCTGTCAGCGGCGGTAACATTTTTTTCACGAAATACAGAGGCCCTTTCGGTGGGTCGCTGATGTCAGGTGGAGGAATCATTATTTTGCGCGTAATAAGGAGGCATTTCCTTGCGTGCGGCCGTGGACCCAGCTGTCGGCCTCTCCACGTACAGTCCACTTCAGATGCATGTCGGTCGTTGACCACGTTGACTAGGCCGCGCCGAGAGCACCAGGGCGGTGGACGACGGCGAGGCCTAGGAAGGGAACGACACAGAGGCAGGGAAGACTCGGCAGTTGTTTCCCACGCGGAGGGGAGTATGACTGTACGAGGGTTTACTGGTTCGTCTGCCGTCGCCGGAGAATAACAACAGGTGTGGGTGAGTAGAGGGATGGCTAGGCCAGCGATGGGAGTATGGTGGGGCGGTGAGGCCCGCGCGGCAGCAGAGCCGGCCGCGGGGAGGAGGGAGCAGGCAGTCCCGCAGGCGCTTGTTTGAGCGGCTGGAGCAGGAAGAGCAGAGATTGAAGAAGCACGACGGGCGTTGGATGGCCATCCAACAGTCACTGCTTGTGCGTCAACCTTTTTTTTGGGAAAGCCTCAAATCTGTGGAAAACAGCATACAACCCATCTGCCATTATTTCTAACAATTTACAGCCCATTTGCTAATTATTAAGGTTTTTTTGGAGCCCATATTCTTTTTGTTAGCATTGCAGCCCATATTGTGGCCACGGTTAAAAAATTATACGAATTTTTTGCATATTTCGGTGCGGTCCGAACTGTTTTTAATCCCGAAATTTCAACTCACATTCAAACTGATTTTAAAAATAAATGTATATCAATATAAAATCCAACAAATTCTCCACGCATAAAAATTAATGTAATTTAAAATCTCGAAATGAAAAAAAGATATTTGAAACTAATTACCGGTTTGATGTGTTTTAAAAATGTACAGCCCATTTCTCATTACTGATGGGCCATTTTCTCGGCCAGCCGAATGAAAGCTCTCCTCGTCTTGAAAGATTTACAGCCCAATAGGCCTGACAAAGCGACTTACTTGGCAAATCACAAAAAAACTGGGCTGTGGCCGTGGACCCAGCTGTCAGCCTCTCCACGTACAGTACTCTTCCGATGGAAGTCGTTCCTTGACCACGTTGACCACGCCGCGCGGAGAGCACCACGGCGGTGGACGACGGCGAGGCCTAGGAAGGGGACGACGCGGAGCCGGGGAAGACGCGACAGTGGAAGCCCGCGCGGAGAGGAGTACGAGGGTTCACTGGTTCGGCTGCGGTGTGAGGCTGCCGTCGCCGCAGGGCCTGGCCAGCGGTGGGAATAGTAGGGGGCGGTGAGGCCTCCGCGGCAGCACAGCCGGCCACGGGAGGCAGGAGCATGCGGCACGACCGGCGCTGCTTTGGGCGGTTGGAGCAAGAAGACCAGAGGTTGAAGAAGCAGTACGGCCATTGGATGGACATCGTACGGTCACTGGACTAGAGGTTGAAGAAGCACTAAGGCGACGCCGGAGGAAGAAGACGAGAGATTGAAGGTGCGTGCCGGCTGTTGGATATAAATCCAATGGCTGTGGATGACACAATCATTTGTTGACCAAGTTGACAATGCCCTGCGTAGGCTTCGACCTATTGGCCCACATGTCAGCCTGCAAAAATGTGGCAATATTTAACCCATGTTTTCTAGAATGTACAGTCCATTTGCTGGGCTGGGTGAACAAATAATTTCGCATCAATCAGGCCCATTTATATTTTCTAAGAAATCCCAGCCCATTTGCACTTCCTTGAAATACACGTATTAGGTGGGCTCGTTATATATATAATGTTATGTTAGAAGGAGCAATTAATATCAAAGAATAATCCGGAGAGGCACATTATATATATATATATATATATATATATATATATATATAATTAAGAAATTAGCGAGTTATTGCTCAAAATAAAAATGAGCGTGTTATTATTAAATTGGTCCTTAAAATCTTCGCAAGCTTTTGTACGCAATCACCAGGATTTTCCTTGCCTGTGAGTCAAAAACAACCAGGATTTTCCTTGCCAACTTCCGTTAAACATTTACTTTTATAAGTTAATAACAAATGGGATGTTTTTATAATGTAATATATAAGTCTCTATAAAATATACGATAATAGTAATAATATAAATATATATAATGTGGTTAGAAGGGAAAACATAAATTGGACACATCATTACTTTTATAAGAGACATGCGTTTTATACCCCACAGTAGGCATACTAACAAGTTCACACACAAATACAACAGAAAAAGGTAAACATTCATATCAAACTCAGGTTCATAGGACACGTTCATATTCATAGCCAACATTCACTATCAACAACTCAAAAGATTCATATATACACAAGCTCAGCATATCTATGCATCCAAATGATTGATAGATCACACGACAATATTCATACATAATTCACAAAAAGATTCAGATATACACATGTTCAGTATGTTTATGCATCCAAATGATTGAGATCACAGCCAATATGATCCATGGACGAACTTTAATTACCTAGGGTACAGGCTGGTAAATGGCGTTCAATCGGAGGTACTTCTTGCTAAAATTAGTTCTTGTACGAGTAAACTTTTGAGTACATAAGAGGCAGCACAGACAATCTGAACTTTGCTTGTAGGTTTATCCTCAAATAGTGGCCTCGTGCCGAGGGAGGTTTGAGCAACTTGGCCACTACTTTCATCCAACTAGTTTACTGGCTCATCTTGGTCTTGTATCTCGCCAAAATTCTACATTGCAGACGAGAAAGGAGACGGTTGAGAAAATGAACCACCCAAATTTTTTGTGCAGTTCAACTGAAATGGAGCATCGTTGGCGTGCAGACTGATTAAGTGCCAGATGAATATACGCGTCAACCAACTTGTCTGGAATCTTTAGACTCCATGCCATATAGTTCGCTACCGTATGTGCCGATAACCAAAAGGCACAAGTTGGGACCAAAGACTGGACTGGGTTTTTCTGGGCTATGCACCAAGCATTAATTTTGGCGTTCACTCTCCTAATACTTGGAGTTTGACAATTGGTTGGCGCCGGTTGATACTCGAATGAATATAGGCACTTCTTGTCAACATCGATGCTTGTCTGAGTGAACTTTGGAGTACATAGCAGCAACATAAGTACCTGTCCATCTGATCATTTTGTGCAGTTCTACTGAAATCACCCGATGTAATGATTTGCCTGCGAGTTCAGGCTCCAAATTACTCCTTTATGAAAGCGGCAAACAGTAGCACAATACCAAATTACCAATACATATGACAGGCACAATAATCAGGATAAAGACCAGTACCAACCTGTGTGAGGTAGCATATCAATTACTATTTCCTTTGACTGGAAGCCGAGATAAGCCAAGCGACTGACAGCAAAGGAAGAAAGCAAGCGGAGATTAACGACTGACAGGAAAGGACGGAAGCTGTCGAGGCAATGAAGCACCCAAAGTTTTTGTGCAGTTCCACCAAAATCGAGCATCCCCGTTGGCACATATATTGAGAGAGTGAGATTACTGTAATAGTGGGACTAGTTGATGAAACATACACTAACAAATAGAAGCACCCTCATTATCTTAATGGGTAAAGTTAGCAACATAGTAGTCTTGCTTAAAGAGAGGTATTAGTTTATTTAATCGGTGCCAATTAGCTCAACTCAACACTCAAAGCATTTCCATTTATCATAGGTTGCAAAACTTTAACGTGCAAAGATAAAGGAGTTTCTCATGACAGTAGCACGATACAAATAGAGATGACAGCAAACTAATATGGATGAAGGCCTTAGGCCCGTACCAACCTGAGAAAAAAAGCTTATTCATGTAGTCCCATAAGAGATGATAAAGCACTCACTGGAATCACACAATAGTATATATTTTTGTGCACTTCAAATGTATGGTTGAAATCACTCTTGTTTACCAGTGCTGAGATGATATCGAAAGATTATCAAGAACTTCCAGCAGAGTTAAAGCACTGGCTGGGATACAGTTCATTGTATTGTCTTGTGTAGTTCCACTCAAATGTATGATTGTCACAACATGATCCCTATTTGCACAAGTAGGAACAAGGTGAAACCTTCATTAGCTTAGTGAGAAAGGATAGGAAGACATTAGCATATTACTCAAATAGTAGCATCAAATTCATGACGGACAATACGCAAAACATTGCCTCATTGAACCAATGGCAATAAATTGACATGCAAAACAATAGTACTATTATGTCATGACACTAATAATATTCCCTCCCTGCTCCACCACATGATTCACCTCCATAGACAAACATACACACGTACATGATTCAGCATAGGGTCCTACTAAAGATTTGTCTAACTCCAACAGGAAAATTAGGCAGTAATAAATTAGTGGTACTTAAGTACTCCTAATTAATTAAGTGAGACAGCAGAAGTGGAAGGGCTCCCTGGAGGATCGTCTCACATGTAAGGTAGTCGTTGCCGGAGCCCTTGAATGGCCTCGACTGAGGCCTCTGGCTTCAGCAAGATCGCCTTGGCACTGTTTATTCTTCTTCTTCTTCCTCTTCATGCTCTCTTTCTCTTTCTCCTCACAAGTTGGTGAAACCAAGTACATGATTGGCCTTCTAATTCAGAATTGGTTTTGTCAGTGAGGGAGTACAAGTGTACTAGTAAAAAACAACATTATTTTCTCATGGCAGTCGAAAAATAGAGATGAACACATGCATTAAATATCATTCTTACCTAAAGGAAGGTTATGACGCCAATATGGATGATGAGGATTGGAACACAGATCTCCCTTTGCGCAGTTCCACCAAAATGAACCAACTGTTCCATTCTGACATTCCAGTTAAACAGCACAAAAGTCACTTCTTTTAAGAAGAGTTTTGTGCAGTGCACCAAAAGGTCACAACAGCAACCAGGTGAATTGGATATCCCTGTTTGCACAAAAAGGCACAGAGGAAACAGTCAGAGTCTCAAACAATTACAGGCAAAAACATTTGGCTAAACTTGTCATGGCTTATAACAGTGGCATGGCTTCATTTTTACCAGGGACATTAGATTAAGAACAACTAAGGCTGCGTTCGGTTCACAGGTTTGGTGCAGGATTTTCGTAGGAACACAATTCCTACGGTATTCTTTCACTTCCAACCATTCGGAACACAGAAAAGGTGAATAGTATTTCATAGGAAAGCTGGTCTGGTAGTACTGATTCCATAGGATTAGAAACATCCACGCGCTGCTCATTTTTTGGGCGGAAGCCCGAGGCAGGCGCTCGCTGCCATCCGTTAGACAGGTTGCTGTGCTGTGTTGCCGGAATAAAAAAATCAACCTATGTGTGGTACGTGAGGTGAGGACAAGAGTAGTCACTGTGCAGCTGAATAAACAAATAGCATCTCATACTGCCAAGCATGCTACTCTAAAAAAACAAATCTGTACATTTCGTAGTACATCCGAACACATTCTCTTGAGAGTTTCCTCCGGTTCGTTGTTCCATAGTTTTATACCTACATTCCTTTCCTATTCCCCTATTTTCATCAAGACCTATGTTTTCTACCCCTTTATTCCGAACGGAGCCTAAATATTTGGTATAAGGGCATGGGACAGTGGGTGCACCAGCAGTCCAGCACCATGTACGTAAACATGGGCATAAAGTGGCGATTCATAGTTTGTTGCCCCGAGAAACAAACATCCAAGAAACATATCTGGGTTGGTCCCATTTTTGTTCACTCTAGCCACCTACTCCTATGTGTGGATAGCAAATCTAGTCTTGGTCATACCACTATGTACAACGTTACCCCTATATTTCCCTTTTCGACCAAGAGACCGGTTGGATGACCAGTCTGTACTACTTTCACCCCCTTTCCTTCCTGTTTGTACCAAGTCCGATGTACATACTAAGTTCCCCCACCCCCACTTTATTTCTTGTTTGAACCAAGTATTCCCTCCATCCGGAATTACTTGTCATCAAAATGGATGTGTCTAGAACTAAAATACATCTAGATACATCCATTTCAATGACAAGTATTTTCGGACGGAGGGAGTACAAGATTCGACTCCATGAAGTAGCTTTACCTCTAACAATAGAAGAAAAAAAATAAGACGTTGGACTATCCGATCGAGAGGGGCTGAAAGGTAGAAAATGATGCACATGCAGTGACATAGCGAGCTGGGGAAGTAGAGCTAAGGCGGTTTCGAACAAAGATATACCTGAAGGTCGTCGGGATGTGGATAGGTGGGCGGCGGGAGGCCGGATCCGCCCACAGGCAACGACGAAGGGATCAGAGGACCTCCCGCGCCGGCGCTCGGCCAGAGATAACGGTGCGGCCGGCAGTGGGTCTCCTCCCTCACTGTCGACGACGGCCTAAATGCTGCCCCTCCTCCCCTTCACCAGCGGAGGGGGATACGTCCGGATCTGTAACCAGCGGTGAGGATAGAAAGCCAGTGTTTTTTGAAGGGAGAAAGACAGTGTTAGTACCCCTATCTTGTTTAGATTTGGAGAGGATGAGAGTGTGTGAATAGAGCAACCCTAGCAAGCAAGCGCGGAGGCTCCGGCCTATATATACGTAGTGGGGTAGTTTTCCTTTTTCACTCCATCAAAACAATCGTTTAAAATTGTGTACTACTACATGCCAGGTTGCGGTTTTTTTAGTTGTTGATTGTTTTTTTGAGATAACTACCTGCTTGTTCCAAGTGGTGTTACGGTGTGCCAGGTCGCACTTTGTATCGTTCAAGTCTGGTACTACAGGTGCCTCCATTAAATGAACAACCACCCCCTCGTAAAAATTGTGAACAAGCCCACGGCTAAAATTAGCGGAAACGTGGGTTGCCCCAACATGCATTATTATTTATATTTTCTACTCCCTCCGTTCCTAAATTAAGTCTTTTTTATTAGCCACACCTAAGACAAGAATTTTTTTATTAGCAGTGAACCCCACATGTCATAGACACAAAAATTGTGGCAAGATTCCCTTAGGCAAGCCAAAGTGTGTCTAACAATTTGAGCAACTCAGGTTAGGCAAGTGTGGGAAAAATAATGTGGCAACATAAGACAAACATAGTCACAATCCAAACAACCCCGTAATTTTTTGTGACATGCATGAAAATTTGGTTAATTAAATTTATAGTCAAAATTTGGCAAGGTGCATCAAAGCAACACATGCAACTATCAAAAGGAAAGTCACGGCATGCATGCATGCGTTGTACTCCCTCCTTTTCCAAATATAAGTCTTTTTAGAGATTGCAACAAGTGACTACATACGAAGCAGAATATGTCTACTCCTACATACGAAGTAGCCCATTTGAAATGTGTAAAAAGACTTATATCGAGTGCAGTGCTTTGATGTGTCGCATCAACTCATACAAGACCGAGAAATTTGATTACTACAACGCCCTCTCCCTCGCGGACTGAGCTCCGGTGCCTTAACTGCACCTGCCTTTGGCTGCATGACAGGAGGGCCAACCACCTGTTGGGCCCACCTGTCATTGACGCAAAGGCAGGAGCAGTAAGTAGAAGCTTTCGCTACACGCTATCCCTCCCACACGAGGTGGACGGACATGCAGCAGTGGATTCGATACTGTAGAAGTAGGAGTAACATCATTGTTCGTCTTCTCGAAGAGGCGAAGAGCCAAGCGTAACCCGAACGTGGCAGTTGAGAACGCTCGCGTGGTGCGGTTCCTTGGAGTACTAGCCAGGCTCTTGCATGAGACAAAATTGCTATTGTTTAACAATTAAACTCCATTATCCATTGGTTGATACTCATTCTGCATAGGTCCACGCGCTTAGCACCGTTTCCTCGTGGGGTCACCAATGTTTATTTGCTAATTAATAGCATTGCATGCAATGAACTAGCCATTGCAAGTCATTAAAAGCATGCACACCTCTCATCTCTTATTGGTTGATATGTCAAGAAACAAGAAACAAGGTAGAAGTTAATGCACCGCGCCTAAGTGTTTTGGGACTATTTGGTTTTCGTAAGATGACTTACACACCTAGACGGAGGGAGTAGTATAGCCCTGTAAACCGGAAAGGAGTATTTGCCTTTCTAGAGATTTCAACAAGTGACTAGACTACACCGTGTGCAGTACTCCCTCCCTTCCGGTTTATAGGGCTCAAATCTCAAATCTCATGAACCAAGGCATTTCGCGATTGGAGGAATGTATCTCGTACTTTACAAAACTACCCTAATTAAACTCATGCATTAATTACGTAGTTCTCTCGTTTTCCTCTCCGCCTTGGTCGCGGTGCACAATATTGAGCACTCCTATATGACTAGCCGCTCTATCTACATGCGGGACATTTCAAAGCATCCGGGCCCGCGTGCCATCCACCAAATCACAGCGAGGTGCTACAGTCGAGACTCACCTGTCACCCCGGTGTGGCCGTCATGACCCGTCATATCACATAACCCATACCTTTACCAGCAGTGGTAAGGTGGCCTCCAAGTTGGACTGGACGAAGCAACCATCATTTCACTGGAACGCTCGTTCAAGCCCTTTCTTCCCTTTCTTGAAGAAAACCTCACTCCAGGCTACTCACTTCTGCCATTTTTCTTCTGTACCGACGAAGGAAAGGTGGGCGAATCAGTTATGCTGCTATATTTTCATTCCAAGAATCTTCTTTTTGCGAAGCACCGACCGATTCTCACATCCTATTCTTTTCCCGTTTTCATTGCGATTGTGGTTTCCTTTCGATTGCTTTTTGTTTGTCAGTTCATTGATGGATCCTGGAGCACTAGGCAAAGAGTTGCCGGCGGACAACCCACTGGAGACAGCGATCTCCAGGAAGCGAGCACCGACCAACGAGTTGACCATGTTGGCGGGCCAACCCATGGAGACGAAGAACTCCAAGAAACAAGCACTGGCCAAAGAGTTGAGGATGTTGGCGGACGAACTCCTCAAAGAAAGTTGGAAGAACAGCAAGGGCCCCACCGTGCCTACCCCAGGAACTCTGATTGCCACCTATGTGAGGCTCAAGACCGAGTTTGAGGAGATAGTCGCCGTTGAGAAGCAGTATTCCCCTGGCAAGGTGATGGCCCCCATCGAGGACGAGGAGATGGCCCCCGGAGGGATGAGATCCCCTGGTGAGCTGCACGAGGTAAAAAATAATGACTTATTACCATAGTTGTGGTTTTTGATTATTTGCAATGTGCTTGCTAATATGTTAGGGTTGTGCAGGTGCCGGTGGACGTCCTTGATGATTCCGATGTCGTGGCCCGTCCTATTGGCATCGCCCCGGAGATCGATTCCGATGCCGCTGTCCATCCTGTGGACATCGCCCCAGAGATCGATTTCGATGTCGCGGTCAGTCCTGTGGACATCGCCCCAGAAATCGATTCCCATGCCGCTGTCCGTGCTGTGGTCATTGCCCGAGAGATCGATGACAAGAAATAGTTGGTCGCGCTAATCCTTCAGGGTAGTTTGCATTGCCCTGTGTTTAATTACCAGAACAATGCGTGTTATCAAACCATCTTAGGGCTAGTGCACTGTCTTGTGTGGGCGGATCTTGCTACTTTTGTTTAATAGTGAATCATGCGATGAATCATGCGAACCCTCTCTGAGTTATGGAAACAGATGTATCCTCACCAGCTTTTGATGTAATATATGGCATGCTTAGATGTAAGTTTGAACTATTTATCATATCAGCAGGCCTTGTTTGATGATTCTTGGTGTTAGTAGGCTAGCTACTGTGCAAGCTATAGTACTTGCAAAACACTCACCAAAGAGAAACGTTGGGGCTGATGAGCTCGTGGTACGCTTATACTTATCCCTCGTCGATTGACCAATAGCCCTAGCTCCTAAAATTGTAGGCTTAGCGATCGATCAGACAATAGTCGACATACATTCAGGCCTCATTTGGTTCATAGGGTAGGAAAATCGTAGCAAAAGTACAGAGAACGTGCAACACAAATCATAGCAGTGCAGAGACGTACTCCCTCCGTTCCAAAATAGATGACCTAGGCGGGCTAGTTTGGCCTAGTGGGTTTTAGTGATATGACGTGGTACAGTGCCATCCAGTCTTCGCATGTGGTAGCAGTATTGCGGGTACAGTAAGTTTTCTTGAAGAAGCGGAATTCAACGAAGTCATGATGGTTCCTTCGTCCGAACAACTTACAGTGGGAAAGGTTGGGCCTGCGATACGACCGGGGTAGACCAGGATAATTTTGTGCATGGCAGGTGGACCAGGATGGTCGACGTCCCACATGTCGGCGAATGAAAGTATTCTTTCCGATATAGAGGACGAGCAACGAGTATTCATTGTTTATTTTTTATGAAAGCTATTGTCTCCACTGTTACGACGGAGGAGTGTGAAACACGGCAGCCCAGTGAACTTGGCATGTGCACCACTCCCTCCTTTCTCATGTAATGCCCCAATTACAGCTTTTTCTCACTTTCTCTCTATCTATTTCCTCTCAAATGTTTTTTACCTTTCTTTTTTTAAGACACAATTGTTTTTTATGCCTTTTTTTAGAATTATTTTTTTATACCTAGGAGCACGTGTAGAGACGGGCTCTTGCAGAGCCCACTCCTTGACTTTGTCAATGCCTCTCTCTCCTCCACATAAGGAGTACTACTTGCTATGCATGCATGCGGCGGGCAGCTGGCGTCTTGAGGGGCCAGGGCGGTGAGAGCGGGCTCCGGAAGCGGTCCAGACTCCAGCATGGCCCACCTCACATTATCACCATATATTTCTTGGAGTCCGTGCGCGGCGGGCGGGCGATCTCTTCTCCCTCCCCCGTTTCTCTCTTCTCAGCCGACACCCGCCGAGCGATTAGATTTCGGCTATCGACGGTTTATTCAATTACGGTCCCACATGTTAGTGAAATTGCAAGACAACGCGTGTCCCCTCTGGTGAGCGGCGTGTGAGCCGGACTGTCGGGGTTGCGACGCGTACGAGTCGTAAGTGTGCCACCTTTTCCTTTAGAACTTGCGAAGCGTAACATTTTCGCGCGATCGATCGATAGAAATCCAGAACAAAATGACGAGGGCGGTGCTTTCCCGCTCGTTAGGCGGGCTAGTTCGAGTGATATGACGTGCTACAGTGCCGTCCACTTGCTCCATTTTTATGTAAGCAAGAGTTTACACTCTTACGCGGGAGGAGTGCGAAACACCGCGGATCTGATTTTGATCGAGGGATAACTGTTCCCTGCCAAATAATGGAGGATTGTTAGCGATTATAGCATGATAGTTAGGGCATCTCCAGCGCTGGCCCACAAATTTACACCGGCATCTGTCCGAGGACACTGATGGATGCCATCCGATGCTGCCCGCATACCTTTCGACAACTATATGAACTAACCGGACGAAATTCGTGCAAACAAAGCAAATTTCAAATTAACCGGATGAAATTCATTACATTTTGAAAACTTTTCCTACAAACTGGACGAAATTCATTACATATTTCGCACAAACCGTACTAAAACCTACTGTAAACCTAATCTAAACGATCGCCGGCGCCCGACCACCATGTCCGGCCATGAACCCGAGAAAGCCGGCCATTACCTTTGCCTCCTCCTCATCCGCCTCGATAACCTCCTCCACCAGAGCGGCGGCAACCTACCGTGTACTACTCTTCCTCGCTGTCGGCTGCGCCTGCGCAAGCGCGCCGGCTTCGTGGTCGTGGCGGCGGAGGGCGGCCGGGGTGCTGGCGATCTCCTTCGTTTGCTCCTGCGACAGTACGTCGAAGAGAGCTTTGGAGCGTGCCCGGAGCGGAGCCGCCGATGTCCCTCGTCTACTCCTACGACAGTACGTCCAAGAGAGCTTCAGAGCGCCAGGAGGCCATGGTTGAAGTGGTGCCGACAGAAGGAAGGGACCGGAGGAGAATAAGTGTGGGTCTTTGGCTATGGCTGGGAGCTGGGGCTCAAGTTAATATAGCGGGCGAATGGCAATGAGCCGCGGCAGACGGATGGACAACTGGCCCCGGAGTAGGTTCGTCGGGCGTGAATGCGGACGCTGCTTCAGTGACTTAACTGCAGATGCGTTTGGGTTACTGACATGTGGGCCCAACGGGCATCTGGCCCGCATGTCAGTGACACACCAATTGCACCTGCAGTTAAGTCCGGTGAATGCGGCATTGACATTCTGGAGAGACGGTGACCGTTTCAAGCGGGAAGCGCGCGCTAGCGACGGAAGGGGTTTCGGTGTGTAGTGGCACTAAGATCGGCCGCTCACGATAGTACATACTCCGTACCATTCTACCATAGTACCCTCTCTAGCTTAGGCTGTTTTATAGATTGTTGTTGTGATGGACGATATACATGAGCAAGGCGGTCCGAGTATGACCGTTGGTGTTGAGCCAGGTGAATACATGCTCGGCATTCGCGTAGGCCTCCATCAAATGTCTAAACAGTAATTTCAGGCACCACCGGGGCGCGCAGGTGATGGGCTTGCCGTTTGTGTTGCGCCATGAGCAGGAATTTGATTTCGAGGGCGACGTGCATGCATTAGCATGCTTTGTCAGCGTGAGCGTGAGTGTCTGACGTGAAGTATTTCATTTTCATTTGGCTGACGAGGGTGCGTTGCAGCGACGAGTCCGTGGTTTGATTCCCCACATACGCATAATTTTGGTTTTTACAGTATTTCTTTCTCCATTGACAGGTAGGCCCGCATAGATAAAGAACACGAGCTAATGAGGCGCATGCGGACTATTTGACTGGTCAACCAGACAAATACGGAACTATACGCTGAGCCAATGACCGTATAATCACCATATCTCGTATACAATGATGAAAGTGAGCTATCAAGACAAGTTCGATGACCGCCAATGCATTTTACTCGGTAATAAATGACCAGGATTGAAGGGGAATCCAAATTTGCTTCGTCTTCTGTCCTTGAGCTCTTGACAGACCAATGCACTATACGGTTGTCCGGCCACTCCACCCAGAGCTCTCACCAAGCGTCGTTCATGCTACCGCGCCGCACACTAACCGGTAAGGCAGCGATGACATCCCGCCGCGCCGAGTTCCTCGCCACCCACGACCGCACACAAAATGGTAGGGAAGCGATGGCATCCCGCCGTGCCGAGTTCATCACCGCTCGCGACCTCACAACTATGTGGGAGGAATTTGAAGATGCCAAGGCCGAATGGGCGGTAGAGCAAGAGGCGGCCAAAGCCGCACAGAGGGAGCGGAAAAGTCAGAAAGCACTCAAGAAAAGAGAGGCCCGCCGCCGCAAGAAAGAAAAGGACGCACGCGTGCTGCGGAGAGGTCGGCGGAGATCCAAGCACGGTGGGGTGTCGCCGACAAAGCTGGGAAGGAGAACGACGGCGTCTGGCCAGCATGTGAGAAGTAGTAGTACTAGTAGTTACTGTGTGTGTCTGTGTCTGAGTACGAGCATGTACCAATACTACTAGTTACTACTGTAGTTTTTAGAGCAAATTACCAGTACATTAGCCTAGACTAAATGGAAAAATTCCTATCCTAAGCATCAAATGGCATCTCTTTCTCTATAGGAATTGAGATGCATGTCATCTCACTTCCTATGATTTTCATATTCCTATCCTATGAACGAAAGGAGGCCTCTGTTGGAGTAACTACTGTACCTAGCAGTACTGCTGGTATAGTAGTTTTCTTCAAGAAGCAGAATTCAACAAAGTCATGATGGTTCCTTCATCCGAGCAACTTCAAAGTGGGAAGTGGGCCTGTGATTTGACGGCTCATTAGTCATTGTTACTGCGGCGCGACGACCTGGGTGACTCTCCCTTGGAGTTCTGCGTGCATGGCAAGTGGACCAGGATGGTCGACGTCCCACATGTTGGCGAACGGAAGTATTCTTTCCGATATCGAGGAGCAAGGAAACCACGTGGTATAGTATCACTGCTGATTGGTTCGCAAAAAAAATAGTATCACTGCCGATTTATAATTATTTTTTATTTCTGATGAATGCTAGCGTTTCAACTCTTACGACGAAGGGTGCCAAACACGACACGTGCTGGATGTCCCACACGTCAGCGAAAGGAGTGGGACATGAACCGCGTGGTAGAGCCCAGTGTAAAAAAACAGTGTGGTAGAGCGTCTCCACTTCTTCCACTTCTGGGTCGGGGACCACATGTAGTAGTACTTAGTGGTATGAACGATACAAAGTGCGACCTGGAGAGAAAGACACGTCTAGTTGGAAGGTCTCGGGGCATACACGTAAACAAATATAAAAGTTAATATGAGCCTCCAACTAATATAGTAGTAGTAGAGTACTTAGGCACGTACTCCATAACATCACCGTGCATTGCACGTACAACATTTAGTGGTAGTACGTAGTAAGAGACAAATGCCGTCCAAGAGTTCCCTTCTCGACCTACTTTTGGGTGTTTGGTAGAGTGTATGGAGGGTGCATGAGTCCACACTAGTTTAGCACAAATACACTAGAAGCATGCATGAAGAGAGCATGCATGAAGAGGGGTGTTGAGTTGAGCATGCATGAAGAGGGAACAACTATGCTGAGACGAGAACGCAACCAAACACACCCTATATGCCACGCATGTTCATACCATTTGTACCTTTCTACTTCACTTACTGCGCTACATTACTCAGGTTCATACGTCCACTCATGGGTACATGTCCGTCTCGTAGTTGTAGTCTCACGTGTTCTTCATATAGATGGAACGATCCTTGCATAACACGTGCACCTTGATGCTAGATGTCTCGCGTGTTGGCAAAAGGATGAACAAAGCTCACGTAAAAAAAATAGAGTGGAAGAACATAGATTACGGACGACCGAGAAGGAGCGAGGAACCTCGTGGTGGAGCATCTGCACTCATAATATTTAATATTATTCAGCGATATAAAATTAACCAATCATCTCCACAGTGGACTGGAAGAGTACGAAACACGGCAGCCCAGTGTAGTTACATCATACTAGTACATGGCTAACCCACGCTATCACCATATTTCTTGGCTTCCGTGCAACACCTATCTCTAGTAATCCAGCAGCCTGTATCGCTTCTCCCTCCTCGTCTCTATCAAAGTGCGGTGGGCTGGCGTTTCTGCCGTCTATTGAGGTCGGTTAACTATCACATGTTAGCGACATGCCAAGAGCATTCTAAAAAAAATTCCTTTCACGTTCCGTTTTCAAAAAGAAAAAATCCTTTCACGTACGAATTTGCATGTATGCTTTGAGCAACTTGCATGTCCTATACTGCTCCTGTTTGATACTCTAACTTAGCTAGAGGTTAGACTAACTCATGACTAACCCTGAACTAACTGTAGCCAAAGAGGTGTTTGGGTGACAGAGTTAGATTGACAATAAATGCACTTCATGGAGAGAGAAAAGTGATTTTTCAGTGGTCCCAATGAGAACTATCTCCAGTTAGCACCTCTTGGGTGGGATATTTTTTTTGGTGGGTTCGGTGCAACTTGCTCCAATTTAAACCCTCATGCTTGGGTACTTTAGGGCTATTTGAGCCCCAACTAGATCAAACTAACTCTAACCCATGGATCCAAACAGGGCCTATGGCCAGTCTCGACGCGGAGCAGTCGCGTGCACCGGGAAGCGGCGCTCTCTCGGCCGTCGCGCCACTTCAAAGCCAGTGCCAGTGAGAGGTCGCCTCCGCTCTGGCCGGGCATTAATGCGGCACTGACGCTCCAGGGCGACGCTGACCGTTTCACGCGGGAAGCGCGCGCTGGCAAGGGAGTATAGGTTTTGAACCGTTTCAGGTGTAGTACTGGTAGTTTGCAAAACTACTCAATTATTGCACTCAGTTTCCTAAGAAATTGTGGTAAAAAACGTTACTCCACAGCCCGCTTCCCTTCTCCTTCCTCTTCCACCGCCCGTGCACGTTCGCGGGAAGCGACCGGTCAACCCTTATATAGGAGTGCTAGCACAAAAAGATGCATGCATGACCATTAAAATTTCCATATTAAAGCGCCGCTCCGGCGGGAGTATGGCGTATGTTGTTACCTTCGGCCGGCCCATGGCTACCGGGCGACGGCGACCAGAGAAGAGGCGGCGGGAGGGGAATGAATGCAGCTACTGTTTGGGTTCGCCTTCCGGCTTAAATAAATGCGCAGCATCACGTGTACCCGCGGGTGCACAAATTGTAACATACGTGTCTGCTTAAGTGGGCGTCACGTAACTGGTGTGTGTGTGAGAGAGATTCTGAGAGACAGAGTGCGTGTGTGCGACTCTACTCTTCGGACATGTACTCAACCTTTTGCATCGGGATATAAGTAAAATGGTATTTACTTTAGCTAGTGATTTACGTGGCTATGTTAACGTGGTTGTGTCAAAAACTGTCACTTCCTGCTCGTGATTTGCGTTATATAATTACAAGCAAGATTCTCGTGCATTGCACGGAACATCAATATGCATTTTTTTACAGAACACATGTTGTGATTGACCCATGCAGGAGTAATCCCATGTGTAAAAACTAATGATATCTGGAGAATTTTATCGGAAAACTGGTATCTCGAGAATGTCATCGAAAAAATGAAAGATGAGAGATAAGGAGAGGAGGAGTGGAGCGTGGTGGTGACTGGTGGTCGGAATGGGCGGAGGCATGGGGATGGACGGCGCCAGCAGGCGCCAGCGGCCACCATGCATGCTAGATTGTTCCAGAGACTTATTCCTTTTTTAATTGCTGAGCAATGAGGTTGCGGGAGATAATGATGTGGAGAGAGGTGCGGGTATCTTTTGTAAAATTATCATAGTTTGCTTTCTATCCTCAGATATAGATCATACTGTATGTATTACAAGATGGCAGGCACACCATCACCGCCAACTCGTTTTTTTATAAGGGTACAGATGATAAGTTTGCTAACTACTAAAGTAAAGTGGAATTTGTCCATGTTATGCAAGTAAATAAAGGTGATTGTTTATCATACGGGTAAGGTTGGATGAAGGGTGGTAGGAACAAATGCTCCGCCTAGAGCATGTGTGTGTGAGATGGAGTCTTAGTGTGTGTGCGTGGGGTGTGTGTGAGAGAGAGAGAGAGGAGAGAGAGAGAGATGGAGTCCTAGTTTGTGTGTGTGTGTGTGAGAGAGAGATGGAGTCTTAGTGTGTGTGGGGGGTGTGCGTGCGTGCGTGTGTGTGTGAGAGAGAGAGAGATGGAGTCTTAGTGTGTGTGTGTGTGGGGGGGGGTGCGTGCGTGCGTGTGTGTGTGTGTGCGCGCGTGTGTGTGTGTGTCGCGGGGTCCTCTGTGGCGGATGTAATTTAAGTGTGCATGGCTTCATCATAGAGAGGTGATGTGTATGGCAGAGGCCACCAATGATGGGGTGCGAGAGAGAAAATGCCCGTAGAGAGGGAAGAGAAGGTGTGTGCGCGTGAGAGGAGTCGACATCGAGAGAACGTGTTTGTTCGAGAGACACCGAGGAAGACTACTATATATCGATGGTGCATGTAGGCGGGAATTAAACAAAGGGATGGTCTTATTGGTTTCGGGGATACAGGGGAAGAGTGAGAGGCGGGGGGGGGGGGGGGGGGTAGCTAGAAGGAGAT
Source organism: Aegilops tauschii subsp. strangulata (assembly GCF_002575655.3). Classification (NCBI taxonomy): domain Eukaryota; kingdom Viridiplantae; phylum Streptophyta; class Magnoliopsida; order Poales; family Poaceae; genus Aegilops; species Aegilops tauschii. Next base: position 513,673,319 of record NC_053036.3, read on the forward strand.
TGTTAAGTGTGAGTGTGTGTTTTACCCATCCAAGCGGAAGTTATGTGCACAAAAGAGGAGAACGATTCGATGTGGCGTTAGGATTGAGGGTAATTAACTACGTATGGAGACATAGAGACCTTGAACGTGCATGTGTGAGAGGTATACATGTATACGTGGGATGTGTGTGTGTGCGCGCGCGCATGATCGAGATAAAAGAAAGAAGACATAAGTCATAAGATCAACGACATGGGAGAGACGGATCGGTATGACAATATGCATGCATGTGAGAATGCAGGGAAGAAGGCCCGACAATTGAGCATGTGTTTTTGTCTTTAAGAGATAGTGGCGTGGGCTGGAGCATGCATCTATGGCGAGCAGAGGGAGTGAGGCGCAACGATTGTGCAAAAGAGACCAACCTATAAATGCATATGTATGGAGAGACATATATAGTGTGGGTGATAGGAAGCAAGACTCCGTGCGAGAAAGAAATGTTGACGGAGAAACTACAGATAGATACAGAGATGGAGATGCTAGCTAGAGGGACATCCGCTAGTTTGGGTGTTGGAGATGACCGTCGGGTGGTTCAAAGGTGAAGTTATATATGTGTGTGAGATGGCACTTGACTGCATGTAGAGAGAAACATATGTAGTGTGCGTGATAGGAATCAAGAGTGAGGGCGAGAAAGAAGGTTGATGGAGAAACAGATAAATAGAAAGATAAAGATGCTAGCTAGTGTGCGTTAGAGATAGGAGTCGAGTGGATCAGAAGGCTGGCTTATGTGTGTGGGTGTGAGAGAGATAGAGAGACGGTGCATGTGAGTCACATACAAATAGATATCAGAGAGAAATGAGATCCAGAGAGACGGAGTTTTGTGTTTGCGAGAGAGAAAGATATTTCACAACGAGAGTGATAGCTAGAGAGACATACGAGGGAATGCAAGATATCTCTAGGGAGAGAGGGTGTGTGTGAGCGACATACAAGAGAACAATGGAGAAATATGAGACCCTGGGAGACAGAGTTTGTGTTTGTGTGTGAGAAAGAGATATTGAAGAGGAAGAGTCATAGGTTCTCATATCTAAGGAGCGAAAGACATCTCTGTATGTGGGGTGTGCGAGTGGCACACATGGGAATAGTAGAGAGAAATGAGACCCCAGGAGACAAAGTTTTGTGTTTGTGTGAGAGAAAGAGATTCCACATGGAGAATCATAGTTAGAGGCACATAGCAGGGAGCGAGATATACTTAGAGAGAGATAGAGTGATGAAGGTCGAGGGAGAGAGTACCGTCAGTGTGTTACGAAGATAAAAGATCATTGTCGACATACAAGTAGCACAAGAGATACCTGAGAGACGATGAACGCGTATAGGTCCAGAGAGATAGTCCTATATAAGCATGACTGATAGCTATATGAGACGAATATCTGGATTAAAGGGGATTCAAATATTTAAATTGGAGATCACGACATCGATAATATCATAACGCAAATTGGTGTATCAAACATGCATATTCATTTGAATTTGGGCACACGTGTAATGTTATATAGTTTATCAATATTGGTGATCCATAGATTCTTCAATTACAAACAATGCATGGTTTATATGCAATTAATGTCTAAACGGGATTACACTATATGTTGCGTGTGTGAAACACATTATACATGTTTGAGAAGTAATAAAAACCCGCATGAAACACACATTAATTGGAGACAGTTAGCGAGGAATGCATACATTGGATTTCAACATAAAGTGGTTTCAAATATTTGAAAATCCAAATTGATGGATACAACCTTATGAATCTGAGATCATGCCATTTGTAAACCATATTTATGTATAAATGGTGTTGTGCTTTTGAAAGTATATATAAAAAATGATGTATATAAAATGTAATTCCAATTGAAAATGGATCCCGCCCAAAAAAATAGAATACAAACGGGATTCGAATTGAGTTGGCACGGTAAACGTTCACTCTGCAAAATTTGAACGAAGCGGGGAAAGTTGCAGTAACCGCCCGAAACCAAAATCTGCGAGATGGAAATCACTACTGCCTATCCTTGCCACGCAAAGCCTATCTGCTGGATTTCTATAGGTTTTGATAGGGGTAGGTTTGTAATTTCACCCAAACATGACGTAACCGCCTCTCACCCGGATTCATACACGGTGGGCGCCAAAACACAGTGTGTCCTCGGCCGAAATCGACTCCCTCCCCGATTCATATTCATACACGGTGGGCGCCAAAAATAAACTCTCGTCGGCAAATATTCGGTGTATGCGAGATTACCGTCCTATCCCCAACCGACTAATGTTGCTGTGATGTAGTAGAAATTTGAAGGGGGCTAAGTTTGTAAATTTCCTCGCATTTGAGACAAGCGCGCCCTGAATACATGGTTCCCCCCTTCCTCTCTACCTCCCTTTTCCCCATTCGTACTCCGTGGGCGCCAAAACACCCTCTCCATCCCACCCTCCTCCATCCGCCACCGTCCGCCACCCCATCCACCGCTGTCCTCCTCCACCATGCCAGAGCTGATACCCCGACGCCGCCGTCCATTACAAGAGATCGACCTCTCTCATCCATGGCTTCGGACCGGGATCCTTGCATCCCATCCTCTCGCTTCATCCCCGCCGTCGTCCACCTTGCCGGCGCCGCTCCTACGACCGTCTTGTCCACCGCGCCCCGCCGCCACCGTCTACCCTCCTAGATATGCTTCCATGCCGCTGACAGCCATCGCTACCGCAGCACCATCAAATTCTCAGCAGATGCGTACACGGCGCCGCACCAGAGGCGGTACTCTTTCGTATCTGCTCAACTTATTTATCACAGCAAGAAAATAGATCGCCACTGCTTTACTCTGATTTCTTATCTTGGTTGCGAAGTTGCCTTTGTCCGGTTTGCACCTTCAGATCCGCCATGGCACGCTCAACACTATACTCCCAATGCTTATGGTTTTCCCCTTTTATATTCCACACCAGTTAAATCACAGTAGACTAAATTTCAAAATTGGGTCAGTCGATTTTTCAGAGCTCGCCGGAGTTCGCCGGTGCGATCGAAGGAGCTCGTGTGGTTGTGGGGCCTCGCCGAACGAAGAAAACTCGATGCGGGTGGGGGTTGGGGCGGGGATGGGGTGGCGGAGGAACACATGCGGTGGGGGCCGGTGGTCCGGCCGGCGGCCCGTGCGGTGTTCTGTATGGGAAGAATCAGAGACGAGGGAGAAGAAGGGTTAGGAGACGTAGGATCTTCATCCAACCGCCTGAAATGGTTGAGAGACAGCTGGGAGTTGCATTCTTAATGCGCTCTGGTTCATCATGTGTGGGCACTGCGCAACCAACATTTTATTATCCAAAATCTACTTGCTCTTCTTTACCATGTTCCTCTTCCGTTCTTCTTTAATATGTACTCTCTCCGTTCCTAAATACAAGTCTTTGTATAGATTCCACCGTGGACTACATATGGAGCAAAATGAGTGAATCTACACTCTAAAATGTATATGGATACATCTGTATGTGATCCATAGTGGAAATCTCTACCGAGACTTATATTTTGGAACGGAGGGAGTATGATAGTAGTACAGTATGTTCCTTGTACTGAAGATGAGCAGGGACATTTGCAGTGTAGAGGTCTATACGGTCGGTTGTGATGGACACTTTGAGCCTCTTTGATTCGTAGGATCTTGTAAACATAGGAATAGGATTTGTAGTGGCCTGCCCACTTGAATCCTATAAGAATAGCAAGGAAATGCGGGGAGCTGTGTCGCCTTTGAGAGTTACACTGATATTAACAGTACCGCACCTTCACTTGAAGAGAGCTGGTATCCGAAGCCTTTCTAGCCGTACCGGCAATACTAGCACATATATTCCAGCAAGTTCCACTTTGCTTATTTTACTCTGATGCTTAAGGTTTTCCCGTTATATCTACACTATGATCTGTGTAGCTGCTTTGTGTCGCACTAGCAGCAGTCCACTCTTGAAGCTAAACACTGCAATGACTTACAAAATTGGCACCAAGGCGTTGAGTGCCATTCTGGATGCAATGAAACTCATACGCTCCCCACGTGTTGATTCTTGTTCAGAATATGATCCTAATGACTATTCTAACCTCGAGGAGTCAAAGGCAGATGGCCTGTCCTGTTCACCCATCAAGGTGCCTGTTCTAATTTGGCAATGTTTTATTGATTGTGGGTATCTTGCATATGTTGTCTTGCATTTCTTCTACTTTGTTGCACCGCCATCTGCTTAGTTTACTCATCATATATGTCGAGATGCCATGCCCATCCATTATCAATACATATTCCATCTGTCATCATACCATGTTTTTCCACTCAAATGCTGTTCTTGTGCATCAGACATAAAAAAGGAAGAGGGTGATTGCCGAACCTGAAGGAGCACCAGCAAAGTCCTTGAAAAACGTGGTGGTGCCGGAGAAATCAGACAGCACCCCACTTATATTGGCTGTACAACCAGTGACACAAAACGTAGGACCGACTCCAGCAGACTGTACCCATACTTCACTGGCCACACCACTAGCCCCACCACACAGGACCTGCACTCCAGCAAAAGGTATACCGATTTCATTTGCCATAGCACCAGCTGTACCACAGAAAAATCCCACTCCAGCAAAAAGTACAGCAAGTCCACCGGCCGAAGACCTATCCCAACTGCAGAGACGGCCAATTCCTGCAGATTGGAACTCCATTCCATTTATTCCCAGTTTAAAAGACAATGCTTTCAATGTTGTTAGGGACTACGTGCATATATTCCCATCATGGGAAGATTATTGTGAAGACAAACACCATTTTCACATCTTCCTGTCCAACTTACGTGTAAGTGCTATTATTCATGGTTATTATTTTCCTGTTTTTTGCTGATTGAACACATCAATGATTTACATTACATTGTTGTAACTAGGTGAGGGTCAATCTGGATAGTCATGAAGAGCACAGCTTGCTTGTGCTTTTCAAGGAAGCATTGCAGCAGTATCGGTGTCACCTGAGGAAATCACACTTTGATGGCAAGTTTATAAACGAATTTCCGGTGAAGTCTCCTGTGCTAAATTTAGAAGACATTGAATGGAAAAACCTTTTTATGCACTGGTCTCATTCCCAGGATGAGGTACTGTCTATGAAATCACATGACAATTTGAACTTCTACTTTTCCGCATGTGCCTTACGGATCTTTTTTGCAGGAAATATGCTCGAAGAAGAATTCCGGTTTGACAAGAATGACAGGATATCGCAAATATGCTGCCTGCTGCTTTGCTCTTGTTAGTACCTGTTGTCGTGTATCACTGTACTTGCATACATACCTGGTTCATTATGTGACAGCAGTATGCATGATAGCTTGCTTATCAATTGTTCGCTCCAAATTATCTGATCTGTATGAATGGTTACATTAGTGTAGAATATATCCAATGCCAATGTTTTTTAGCTCTGCATTGTTCTTGTAAGTACATGCTGTCCTTTATTAGTGTACTTATAATGACAGGTAGTTGTTCATGTACCATCACTCTGCAGCTTATTTTCCTTTGCCCTCCATTTTCTACACATCAGATCTATATTTACTCTTACCATAAGGTTGGTAATGAAGAAGTTTAGCTGTGCATTGCTCTTGGGTGTACCTTTTGCCTGTATCGCTGCACTTACATTTATAGCTACTTGGTTATGTAGCATCACTCTTCATCTTATCTTAAATATTCTCCATTTTTTTGTATATTATCACATCTATATTTACTCTTAACAAAACGTAGAATAAAGGCAATGCTTTTGAAGAAGATTCTGTGGTAAACTTCTTGAATTGCCCCCCCCCCCCTCAGCATGGACAAGGCCTTTATAGAGCCTGTCTTCACCAATAATGTAAGTTTGTCCATCTCAAGCCTTCAAACTTTGTTGTATATATTTGGTTAGGCATGACTGCAACAGCTGTTTATTTTTGGTGTTTGCATCAAATTGCTTGTTTAAAGTTTATTATGTAGTTGATAAACAAAAGTTTGTCCTTTCTCAATTTAAGTTTTCAGTTGTACAACCAAGTTCCTTCTTCATACCATGTAAATTAAACTATACAGAGCAAGTGATCTTCTTTTGCACTGCATGTATGCTTCTGTTCTTCATCCGTAATCCAGTGGTGTGGTGAACCTACCCACTACAGCACAGTGTCATATTCTGCAATGTCTTAACTATGAACAATGTCATATCATTCTACTATTATTTAAACCGTCTCTTTATTTGCCAATCTGAAATGGTATAAATTGATAGCACACTAACCATTGATACTAATGAGTTCTTGATCTGTAATCCAGTGGTGTCGTGAAGCTGCGAACTCCTTCACAATGTCATTTCCTGCCATGTCTTGACCTGAACAATACCATATTGTGTTAATGCAATTTTAAACTGTGTCACTTTATTCGTCAGTAAGAAATGTGATGAATTGTCAGCACTGATACTTTTATGTGCAAAACCTGTCATCTGTCTGCTTGTTTATCTTTCAGAGTGAAGAAGATATAAGTGTTGAACAAGCGCAGTCTCATCTTCTTGCTCAGCTGCTTGCGCTGCAGCTCCCCAGCAGGGCTAACCTTTCTTGAACTCTATTGAAGTGCTGTCGGTTTTTTATATTATTTTGTCGGCGTGTTTATTTGCACTGGTGGCGATCTTTGATGCCCAGTGTATGTAATCTGCTGTCTGCTTGTGCTTTATTATCATAGTGGCAAACTTTGATGCCCAGTGGATGTAATATGCCATAATTTCTTTATTGTATAATCTAGGTTTTTTCTTATTCACGATGCTGCAGTTATTTTACTGTATATATATCCTGTCTTCGCAGTAAACCGGCCAAACCGTAAAATTATGGTACATAATCGGGCCGTCATGCAATCACGATGTAGGTTGGGCGTGAAACGTGCCGAACAGCTCACGGGCCGGTAGCAGCCCGAAATGAACCCCGGCCCACGATTGTGCGAATCAAATCATGGGCTTTTAACATGCCAAAATTGTCTCGGTCCTTGTTTGGCCCAATCAGATATCGGCTGCGAGCAGGCCGGATGCAAACCGGGCCGTAGTTAGGCCCAACTATATGACGGGCTTTTAACAGGCCAAAATTAATATAGGGCCAAAATGTTAAATGGGCCCTTAACAGGCCAAAACTAATATCAGGCCGAATTACTAAGTGGGCCTTTAGCAAGTGGGCCCAAAAGCATACTGTCCAGTTGACGGGCCGAATCTGATATGGGCCATAATTGAGCCCAAAGCCTCTTAATGGGCCGAACCTGATCTGGGCCGTAATTTGGCCCAGAACATGGTAGGGTTTTAACGGGCCAGATCTCATATGGGCCACTATTAGGCCCGGAGCGTGGCAGGCCATTAATGGACCGGATCAAATATGCGCCGGCATTTGGCCCAAAACATGGCAGCCAGTTAATGGGCCGGCCTACTAGGGTCCTCAAAATCTTGTGGGCCTACAGCTGGGCCGGCCCATTAATGTCGGTGAAATCTCGTGGGCCTTTAGCTGGGCCGGCCCATTATGATCCGCAATAATCTTGTGGGCCTTTACCTGGGCCGGCCAATTATGGCACACAAAAATCTTGTGGGCCTTTACCTGGGCCGGCCCATTATGGCCCGCAAAATCTTGTGGGCCTTTAGCTCGGCCAGCCCATTATGGTCCGCAAAATCTCATGGGCCTTTAGCTGGGCCGGCCCATTATGGTCCGCAAAATCTTGTGGGCCTTCAGTTGGGCTGGCCCATTTAAACTTGATGGGCCGGTCCACGTGTCAACATATCATAGGCGCGTCTCGCCCATTGGATGAGTGACACCTGTGCCAACGCGGACCTGACACGTGTCTCCTCCAGCCAATGATGAATTTACACATGGAAAATCCCCATTGGTCGGGGCTGTTAACGGGTTATCGGATCCAAAACCCGACCCGATAGCTTAACGGTGTTCCGTTACGGCGGATGCCACGTGTCGGTCACCCTTGACGAAAGCACTTCTGTGATGCGCGATTTATCGTCATGGAAGTGGACACTTCCGTGATGATAATTTTGGTAATGTTATGGAACACTTCTATGACAACACAGGTATGACTATCTTGATTCTGTCATAAATTTGTCATGGATGTACATGCATGACAAAAAACACGACCTACTATGACAAACACGTATCATCACGGAAGTGTATTCTTTTTGTAGTGAAGCTCGTAAGTTTACATGGAAAATGAGGTTGCACCGACGTGGTAGAGAGGAGTTCGGAGGACAAAACTATAGACGGAAGTCATCACCGGCACGCCGACAAACCCTACAAATAGTAACCTTGCACGCCAGAAAGACCTCACCCCCTGCTAGACAGCAGAAGCCTCCTCATAGGATCCAAAAAGGAGCCCCCTAGACGTCATTGCTCACCTTGAGCATTGACATCGACGAAGGGGGATCGATCCAAGCCGTTGCACTGGCACCACCACCTGCACCATCCCCCGTGTTCCATGTTGTTGATAAGAGGGGCAACACCAAGAGCAAGATATGCCCCCCCGACAGCTGCTAGTAGAGGTAACCCCTTGCTACTGACCACACCTTTCGCTCACCATCTTCCTGCCGCCCTGCAACCTCCGCCACCAATGTCGTTGTCGACCCTCAAGCAACTGCACAAAAGCAGCCTGACGACCGAATGCCCCACGCCCCGACGACCCATGTCTGCCGCCCTCGTCAGCGACCCGCACCGCCGCCACACACATGCACACGCACGAGAACCATGTCTTGCCACCTCGGGCCAGCCAGTGAGTTGCCCCGCTGCCGTCGTCCTCGGATCTAGGCGAACTTTCCCGGGCAGAGCCTATGGTGGCAGTGCGAGGAGGGAGGGGCTGGGTGGAAGGGTGGCGCACTAGGTTTTTCACCCCTGAGTCACCAGGGCGGGCGACACCGGGGGGGGGGGGGCTCAAGCAATGCTTGATTTACCTTGTAAAATCACATTGCCACTATTTTTTAATGGCCGCCGGGGGGGGGGGGGGTAAATCCCCACCTGAATATATTCAATTGAATTTGCCTAGAAGCCTCACGGCTCCATACACATGGGTTCAAGTGAACCAAAGTGCACGGGGAAGAACAACAAAGAAGAAACACAACAAAAAAACCATACAGACAGCCGAACCCCGAAAGGACCACCAAAGAAGAGCACACAGGGGGAAGGAGGCCTCTCGACAACACCAAGCGGTGTCGTTGCCAGCCCCCGAGAAGCTCAACCACCAACGAGCCACCAACGAGCTGATTCTGGATGCACCACGACCACTAACCACCATCATGAAACTCACGAGAACAACCAGCAAGGAGGGGGTCTTTAGCTTCCATCTCCATCTGACCAAGCAAGGAGAAGAACCTTGAACGTTGGTCGTCTGGTCGCCACCCAACAACACCCCACGGATACAAGTGTCATATGAGAGCCAGGTGCTCCAAAGAGGAGGATAACGACCCCGCTAATCCGGCTTCAAATGAAAAATCAGACCCATTCCAGTGCAAGGGCGAGCCTAGATCATGTCAACAGAGCACAACCACCCCCACTCCACCACCTCCCACACCCCTGCAGCAAGCGACTATCATTTTCACCGACCAAGCATGATACGTCTCCGTCGTATCTACTTTTCCAAACTCTTTTGCCCTTATTTTGGACTCTAACTTGCATGATTTGAATGGAACTAACCCGGACTGACGCTGTTTTTAGCAGAATTGCCATGGTGTTATTTTTGTGCAGAAATAAAAATTCTCGGAATGACCTGAAAATTCACGGAGATCATTTTTTGAATTAATAAAAAATATTGGCGAAAGAATCAACATAAGGGGGCCCACACCCTGGCCACAAGGGTGGGGGGCGGGCCCACCCCCTGGGGCGTGCCCTCCGACACTGTGGGCCCCATGGACCTCCACCGACCTCAACTCCAACTCCATATATTCACTTCCGGGGAGAAAAAATAGAGAGAAGGATTCATCGCGTTTTACGATACGGAGCCACCGCCAAGCCCTGTTCTTCCTGGGGAGGGCAGATCTGGAGTCCGTTTTGGGCTCCGAAGAGGGGAATCCATCACCATCGTCATCATCAACCATCCTCCATCACCAATTTCATGATGCTCACCACCGTGCATGAGTAATTCCATCGTAGGCTTGCTGGACCGTGATGGGTTGGATGAGATTTACCATGTAATCGAGTTAGTTTTGATAGGGTTTGATCCCTAGTATCCACTATGTTCTAAGATTGATGTTGCTATGACTTTGCTATGCCTAATGCTTCTCACTAGGGCCCGAGTGCCATGATTTCAGATCTGGACCTATTATGTTTTCATGGATATATTTGTGTTCTTGATCCTATCTTGCAAGTTATAGTCACCTACTACATGTTATGATCCGGCAACCCCGGAGTGACAATAGTCGGGACTACTCCCGGTGATGACCGTAATTTGAGGAGTTCATGTATTCACTAACTGCTAATGCTTTGGTCCGGTACTCTATTAAAAGGAGGTCTTAATATCCCTTAATTTCCAATAGGACCCCGCTGCCACGGGAGGGTAGGACAAAAGATGTCATGCAAGTTCTTTTCCATAAGCATGTATGACTATATTCGGAATACATGCCTACATTATGTTGATGAATTGGAGCTAGTTCTGCGTCACCCTATGTTATAACCGTTGCATGATGAATGCCGTCCAACATAATTATCCAGCATCGATCCATTGCCTACAAGCTTTTCACTTATTGATCTTTGCTAAGTTACTTTTCCGTTGCCACTGTTACGATTGCTACAAAACTGCTACTGTTAGTTTTGCCACCGTTACCGTTACTTCCATACTACTTTGCTACTAAATATTTTGCTGCAGATATTAAGTCTTTCAGGTGTGGTTGAATTGACAACTCAGTTGCTAACACTTGAGAATATTCTTTGGCTTCCCTTGTGTAAAATCAATAAATCTGGGTTGAATACTCTGTTGGGGAACGCAGTAATTTATAAAAAATTCCTACGATCACGCAAGATCTATGTGATGCACAGCAACAAGAAGGAGAGTGTAGTCCACGTACCCTCGTAGATCGTAAGTGGAAGCGTTATGACAATGCGGTTGATGTAGTCGTATGTTTTCACGATCTGACCGATCCTAGTTCCGAAAGTACGGCACCTCCGCGATCTGCACACGTTCAGCTCGGTGACGTCCCATGAACTCTCGATCCAGTTGAGTGTCAAGGGAGAGCTTCGTCAGCACGACGGCATGATGACAGTGATGATGAAGTTACCAGCATAGAGCTTCGCCTAAGCACTACGACAATATGACCGAGGTGGATTATGGTGGAGGGGGGCACCGCACACGGCTAAGACAATTGTCTGTTGTGTGTTCTAGGGTGCCCCCTTGCCCCCGTATATAAAGGAGCAAGGGGGGAGGCCGACCAGCCCTAGGGCGCGCCAAGGAGGGGAGGAATCCTCCTCCTAGTAGGAGTAGGATTCCTCCTTTCCTAGTCCTACTAGGAGGGGGGAGGAAGGAGTAGGAGAGGGGAAGGAAAAAGGGGGGCGCCGCCCCCCTCCTAGTCCAATTCGGACTCAAGGGGGAGGAGGCGCGTGGCCTGCCTTGGCCGCCCCTCTCTCTCTCTCCACTAAGGCCCATCTAGGCCCACTAGTTCCTCCGGGGGGTTCCGGTAACCCTCGAGCACTCCGGTTTTCTCCGAAATCACCCGGAACACTTCCGGTGTCCGAATATAGCCGTCCAATATATCAATCTTTATGTCTCGACCATTTCGAGACTCCTCGTGATGTCCGTGATCATATCAGGGACTCCGAACAACCTTCGGTACATCAAAACACATAAACTCATAATACCGATCATCACCGAACGTTAAGCGTGCAGACACTACGGGTTCGAGAACTATGTAGACATGACCGAGACACATCTCCGGTCAATAACCAATAGCGGAACCTGGATGCTCATACTGGCTCCCACATATTCTACGAAGATCTTTATCGGTCAAACCGCATAACAACATACGTTGTTCCCTTTGTCATCGGTATGTTACTTGTCCGAGATTCGATCGTCGGTATCTCAATACCTAGTTCAATCTCGTTACCGGCAAGTCTCTTTACTCATTTTGTAATGCATCATCCCGCAACTAACTCATTAGTCACATTGCTTGCAAGGCTTATAGTGATGTGCATTACCGAGAGGGCCCAGAGATACCTCTCCGACAATTGGAGTGACAAATCCTAATCTCGATCTATGCCAACTCAACAAACACCATCGGAGACATCTATAGAGCATCTTTATAATCACCCAGTTACATTTTGACGTTTGATAGCACACAAAGTGTTCCTCCGGTATTCGGGAGTTGCATAATCTCATAGTCATAGGAACATGTATAAGTCATGAAGAAAGCAATAGCAACATACTAAACGATCAAGTGCTAAGCTAACGGAATGGGTCAAGTCACTCACATCATTCTCTAATGATGTGATCCCGTTCATCAAATGAGAACTCATGTTTATGGCTAGGAAACTTAACCATCTTTGATTAGCGAGCTAGTCAAGTAGAGGCATACTAGTGACACTCTGTTTGTCTATGTATTCACACGTGTACTAAGTTTTCGGTTAATACAATTCTAGCATGAATAATAAACATTTATCATGATATAAGGAAATATAAATAACAACTTCATTATTGCCTCTAGGGCATATTTCCTTCAGTATCCTACTTGCACTAGAGTCAATAATCTAGATTACATAGTAATGATTCTAACACCCATGGAGTCTTGGTGTTGATCATGTTTTGCTCGTGAGAGAGGCTTAGTCAACGGGTCTACAACATTCAGATCCGTATGTATCTTGCAAATCTCTATGTCTCCCTCCTTGACTTGATCGTGGATGGAATTGAAGCGTCTCTTGATGTGCTTGGTTCTCTTGTGAAATCTGGATTCCTTTTGCCAAGGCAATTGCACCAGTATTGTCACAAAAGTTTTTCATTGGACCCGATGTACTAGGTATGACACCTAGATCGGATATGAACTCATTCATCCAGATTCCTTCATTTGCTGCTTCCGAAGCAGCTATGTACTCCGCATCACACGTAGATCCCGCCACGACGCTTTGCTTAGAACTGCACCAACTGACAGCTCCACCGTTCAATATAAATACGTATCCGGTTTGTGACTTAGAGTCATCTGGATCAGTGTCAAAGCTTGCATCGACGTAACCATTGACGATGAGCTCTTTGTCACCTCCATAAACGAGAAACATATCCTTAGTCCTTTTCAGGTATTTCATGATGTTCTTGACCACTGTCCAGTGATCCACTCCTGGATTACTTTGGTACCTCCCTGCTAAACTAATAGCAAGGCACACATCAGGTCTGGTACACAGCATTGCATACATGATAGAGCCTATGGCTGAAGCATAGGGAACCGCTTTCATTTTCTCTCTATCTTCTGCAGTGGTCGGGCATTGAGTGTGACTCAACTTCACACCTTGTAACACAGGCAAGAACCCTTTCTTTGCTTGATCCATTTTGAACTTCTTCAAAACTTTATCAAGGTATGTGCTTTGTGAAAGTCCAATTAAGTGTCTTGATCTATCTCTACAGATCTTGATGCCCAATATATAAGCAGCTTCACCGAGGTCTTTCATTGAAAAACTCTTGTTCAAATATTGTTTTATGCTATCCGTAAATTCTATATCATTTCCAATCAACAATATGTCATCCACATATAATTTTAGAAATGTTACAGAGCTCCCATTAACTTTCTTGTAAATACAGGCTTCTCCAAAAGTCTGTATAAAACCATATGCTTTGATCACACTACAAAGCGTTTATTCCAACTCCGAGATGCTTGCACCAATCCATAAATGGATCGTTGGAGCTTGCACACTTTGTTAGCATCCTTTGGATCGATAAAACCTTCGGGTTCCATCATATACAACTCTTCTTCCAGAAATCCATTCAGGAATGCAGTCTTTACATCCATTTGCCAAATTTCATAATCATAAAATGCAGCAATTGCTAACATGATTCGGACAGACTTAAGCATCGCTACGGGTGAGAAGGTCTCATCGTAGTCAACTCCTTGAACTTGTCGAAAACCTTTTGCAACAAATCAAGCTTTGTAGACAGTAACATTACCGTTAGCGCCAGTCTTCTTCTTGAAGATCCATTTATTCTCTATGGCTTGCCGATCATCGGGCAAGTCAACCAAAGTCCACACTTTGTTCTCATACATGGATCCCATCTCAGATTTCATGGCCTCAAGCCATTTTGCGGAATCTGGGCTCATCATCGCTTCCTCATAGTTCGTAGGTTCGTCATGGTCAAGTAACATGACCTCCAGAACAGGATTACCGTACCACTCTGGTGCGGATCTTACTCTGGTTAACCTACGTGGTTCAGTTGTAACTTGATCTGAAGTTATATGATCATCATCATTAGCTTCCTCACTAATTGGTGTAGGAGTCACAGGAACTGATTTCTGTGATGAAATACTTTCCAATAAGGGAGCAGGTACAGTTACCTCATCAAGTTCTACTTTCCTCCCACTCACTTCTTTCGAGAGAAACTCCTTCTCTAGAAAGGATCCATTCTTAGCAACGAATGTCTTGCCTTCGGATCTGTGATAGAAGGTGTACCCAACAGTCTCCTTTGAGTATCCTATGAAGACACATTTCTCCGATTTGGGTTCGAGCTTATCAAGTTTAAGCTTTTTCACATAAGCATCGCAGCCCCAAACTTTAAGAAACGACAACTTGGGTTTCTTGCCAAACCACAGTTCATAAGGTGTCGTCTCAACGGATTTAGATGGTGCCCTATTTAACGTGAATGCAGCCGTCTCTAAATCATAACCCCAAAACGATAGCGGTAAATTAGTAAGAGACATCATAGATTGCACCATATCTAATAAAGTGTAGTTACGATGTTCGGACACACCAGTACGTTGTGGTGTTCCGGGTGGCGTGAGTTGCGAAACTATTCCGCATTGTTTCAAATGAAGACCAAACTCGTAATTCCAATATTCTCCTCCATGATCAGATCGTAGAAACTTTATTTTCTTGTTACAATGATTTTCCACTTCACTTAGAAATTATTTGAACTTTTCAAATGTTTCGGACTTATGTTTCATCAAGTAGATATCCATCCATATCTGCTCAAATCATCTGTGAAGGTGAGAAAATAATGATACCTGCCGCGAGCCTCAATATTCATTGGACCACATACATCAGTATGTTTGATTTCCAACAAATCTGTTGCTCGCTCCATTGTTCCGGAGAACGGAGTTTTAGTCATCTTGCCCATGAGGCATGGTCCGCAAGTACCAAGTGATTCGTAATCAAGTGATTCCAAAAGTCCATCAGAATGGAGTTTCTTCATGCGCTTTACACCAATATGACCCAAACGACAGTGCCACAAATAAGTTGCACTATCATTTGAAGGAAATATGCCCTAGAGGCAATAATAAAGTTATTATTTATTTCCTCATATCATGATAAATTTTTATTATTCATGCTATAATTGTATTAACCTGGAAAGATAATACATGTGTGAATACATAGACAAACATAGTGTCACTAGCATGCCTCTACTTGAGTAGCTCGTTAATCAAAGATGGTTGAGTTTCCTAAACCATAGACATGAGTTGTCATTTGATTAACGGGATCACATCATTAGGATAATGATGTGATTGACTTGACCCATTCTGTTAGCTTAGCACATGATCGTTTAGTTTACTGCTATTGCTTTCTTCATGACTTATACATGTTCCTATGACTATGAGATTATGCAACTCCCGATTACCGGAGGAACACTTTTTGTGCTACCAAACGTCACAACGTAACTGGGTGATTATAAAGGTGCTCTAATGGTGTCTCCGATGGTACTTGTTGAGTTGGCATAGATCAAGATTAGGATTTGTCACTCCGATTGTCGCAGAGGTATCTCTGGGCCCTCTCGGTAATGCACATCACAATAAGCCTTGCAAGCAATGTGACTAATGAGTTAGTTGCGGGATGATGCATTACGTAACGAGTAAAGAGACTTGCCGATAATGAGATTGAGCTAGGTATTGAGATACCAACAATCGAATCTAGGGCAAGTAACATACCGATGACAAAGGGAACAACGTATGTTGTTATGCGGTTTGACCGATAAAGATCTTCGTAGAATTTGTGGGAGCCAATATGAGCATCCAGGTTCCACTATTGCTTATTGGTCGGAGATGTGTCTCGGTCATGTCTACATAGTTCTCAAACCCGTAGGGTCCGCACGCTTAAAGTTCGGTGACAATCGGTATTATGAGATTTTGTGTTTTGATGTACCGAAGGTAGTTCGGAGTCCCGGATATGATCACGGACATGACGAGGAGTCTCGAAATTCTCGAGACGTAAAGATCGATATATTGGACAACTATATTCGGACACCGGAAATGTTTCGGGTGGTTTCGGAGAAAACCGGAGTGCCGGAGGGTTACCAGAACTCCCCCGGGAGAAATAGTGGGCCTTATGGGCCTTAGTGGAGGGAGAGAAGGCTGGCCTAGGGCAGGCCGCGCGCCCCTCCCCCTCTGGTCCGAATTGGACTAGGAGAGGGGGGGGCGGCGCCCCCCTTTCCTTCTCCCTCTCCCCCTTCCTTTCCCCCTCCTAGTAGGAGTAGGAAAGAGGGGAGTCCTACTCCTACTAGGAGGATGACTCCTCCTGGCGCGCCCTACAGGGGCCGACCGGCCTCCCCCCTTGTTCCTCTATATACGGGGGCAGGGGACACCTCTACACACACAAGTTGATCTGTTGATCTCTCCCAGCCGTGTGCGGTGCCCCCCACCATAATCCACCTTGATCATATCGTAGCGGTGCTTAGGCGAAGACCTGCGTCGGTAGCATCATCATCACCGTCATCACGCCGTCGTGCTGACGAACCTCTCCAGCGAAGCTTTGCTGGATCGGAGCTTGCAGGACGTCATCGAGCTGAACGTGTGCTGAACTCGGAGGTGCCGTGCGTTCGGTACTTGGATCGGTCGGATCGTGAAGACGTACGACTACATCAACCGCGTTGTGCTAACGCTTCCGCTTTCGGTCTATGAGGGTACGTGGACACACTCTCCCCTCTCGTTGATATGCATCATCATGATCATGTGTGTGTGTAGGAAACTTTTGAAATTACTACGTTCCCCAACATCATTATCAACTCTGCATATTTTGGCTTCAATATTATGAATATGTGTGTCACTACTATCGAGATTCAACAAAAATAGACCACTCTTCAAGGGTACATGACCATAAAGGATATTACTCATATAAATAGAACAACCATTATTCTTAGATTTAAATGAATAACCGTCTCGCATCAAACAAGATCCATATATAATGTTCATGCTGAACGCTGGCACCAAATAACAATTATTCAGGTCTAAAACTAATCTCGTAGGTAGATGTAGAGGTAGCGTGCCTACGGCGATCACATCGACTTTGGAACCATTTCCCACGCGCATCATCACCTTGTCCTTAGCCAATCTTCGCTTAATTTGTAGTCTCTGTTTCGAGTCCTAAATATTAGCAACAGAACCAGTATCAAATACCCAGGCACTACTGTGAGCATTAGTAAGGTGCACATCAATAACATGTATATCACATATACCTTTGTTCACCATGCCATCCTTCTTATCCGCCAAATACTTGGGGCAGTTCCGCTTCCAGTGACCAGTCCCTTTGCAGTAGAAGCACTCAGTCTCAGGCTTAGGTCCAGACTTGGGCTTCTTCACTTGAGCAGCAACTTGCTTGCCGTTCTTCTTGAAGTTCCCCTTCTTCCCTTTACCCTTTTTCTTGAAACTAGTGGTCTTGATGACCATCAACACTTGATGCTCCTTCTTGATTTCTACTTCCGCAGCCTTTAGCATTGCGAAGAGCTCGGGAATTGTCTTGTTCATCCCTTGCATATTATAGTTCATCACGAAGCTCTTGTAGCTAGGTGGCAGTGATTGAAGAATTCTGTCAAAGACACTATCATCAGGAAGATTAACTCCCAGCTGAATCAAGTGATTGTTATACCCAGACATTTTGAGTATATGCTCACTGACAGAACTATTCTCCTCCATCTTGCAGCTGTAGAACTTATTGGGGAATTCATATCTCTCAATCCGGGCATTTGCTTGAAATATTAACTTCAACTCCTGGAACATCTCATATGCTCCATGACGTTCAAAACGTCGTTGAAGTCCCGGTTCTAAGCCGTAAAGCATGGCACACTGAACTATCGAGTAGTCATCAGCTTTGCTTTGCCAGACGTTCACAACGTCCGGTGTTGCTCCTGCAGCGGGTCTTGCACCTAGCAGTGCTTCCAGGATGTAATTCTTCTGTGCAACAATGAGGATAATCCTCAAGTTACAGACCCAGTCCGTGTAGTTGCTACCATCATCTTTCAACTTAGCTTTCTCTAGGAACGCATTAAAATTCAACGGAACAACAGCACGAGCCATCTATCTACAACAACATAGACATGCAAAATACTATCAGGTAATAAGTTCACGATAAATTAAAGTTCAATTAATCATATTACTAAAGAACTCCCACTTAGATAGACATCCCTCTAATCATCTAAGTGATCACGTGATCCAAATCAACTAAACCATGTCCGATCATCACGTGAGATGGAGTAGTTTTCAATGGTGAACATCACTATGTTGATCATATCTACTATATGATTCACGCTCGACCTTTCGGTCTCAGTGTTCCGAGGCCATATCTGCATATGCTAGGCTCGTCAAGTTTAACCCGAGTATTCTGCGTGTGCAAAACTGGCTTGCACCCGTTGTATGTGAACGTAGAGCTTATCACACCCGATCATCACGTGGTGTCTCGGCACGACGAACTTTCGCAACGGTGCATACTCAGGGAGAACACTTGTACCATGAAATTTAGTGAGAGATCATCTTATAATGCTACCGTCAATCAAAGCAAAATAAGATGCATAAAGGATAAACATCACATGCAATCAATATAAGTGATATGATATGGCCATCATCATCTTGTGCCTTTGATCTCCATCTCCAAAGCATCGTCATGATCACCATCGTCACCGGCGTGACACCTTGATCTCCATCGTAGCATCGTTGTCGTCTCGCCAACTATTGTTTCTACAACTATCGCTACCGCTTAGTGATAAAGTAAAAACAATTACAGGGTGATTGCATTGCATACAATAAAGCGACAACCATATGGCTCCTGCCAGTTGCCGATAACTCCGTTACAAAACATGATCATCTCATACAATAAAATTTAGCATCATGTCTTGACCATATCACATCCCAACATGCCCTGCAAAAACAAGTTAGACGTCCTCTACTTTGTTGTTGCAAGTTTTACATGGCTGCTACGGGCTGAGCAAGAACCGTTCTTACCTACGCATCAAAACCACAACGATTTTTTGTCAAGTGTGTTATTTTAACCTTCAACAAGGACCGGGCGTAGCCATACTCGATTCAACTAAAGTTGGAGAAACTGTCACCCGCCAGCCACCTGTGTGCGAAGCACGTCAGTAGAACCAGTCTCACGTAAGCGTACGCGTAATGTCGGTCCGGGCCGCTTCATCCAACAATACCGCCGAATCAAAGTATGACATGCTGGTAAGCAGTATGACTATTATCGCCCACAACTCATTTGCTTTCTACTCGTGCATATAACATCTACGCATAAACCTGGCTCGGATGCCACTGTTGGGGAACGCAGTAATTTCAAAAAAATTCCTACGATCACGCAAGATCTATGTGATGCATAGCAACAAGTGGGAGAGTGTAGTCCATGTACCCTCGTAGACTGTAAGTGGAAGCATAATGACAACGCGGTTGATGTAGTCGTATGTTTTCACGATCCGACCAATCCTAGTACTGAAAGTACGGCACCTCCGTGATCTGCACACGTTCAGCTCGGTGACGTCCCACGAACTCTCGATCCAGCTGAGTGTCGAGGGAGAGCTTCGTCAGCACGACGGCGTGATGACGGTGATGATGAAGTTACCAGCGTAGGGCTTTGCCTAAGCACTATGACAATATGACTGAGGTGGATTATGGTTGAGGGGGGCACCACACACGGCTAAGACAGTTGTCTGTTGTGTGTTCTAGGGTGCCCCCTTGCCCCCGTATATAAAGGAGCAAGGGGGAGGCTGGCCGGCCCTAGGGCACACCAAGGAGGGGAGGAATCCTCCTAGTAGGAGTAGGATTCCTCCTTTCCTAGTCCTACTAGGAGGGGGAAGGAAGGAGTAGGAGAGGGGAAGGAAAAAGGGGGGCGCTGTCGGTGTCAAAACCGGCGGATCTCGGGTAGGGGGTCCCGAACTGTGCGTCTAAGGCGGATGGTAATAGGAGGTGGGGGACACGATGTTTACCCAGGTTCGGGCCCTCTCGATGGTGGTAATACCCTAC
The DNA here is from genome assembly GCF_002575655.3 of Aegilops tauschii subsp. strangulata. NCBI lineage: Eukaryota > Viridiplantae > Streptophyta > Magnoliopsida > Poales > Poaceae > Aegilops > Aegilops tauschii. Next base: position 513,693,673 of record NC_053036.3, read on the forward strand.
TTCCTGCTTGATTGATCTTGATGATATGTGTATTACAAGAGTTGATCTACCACGAGATCGTAGAGGCTAAACCCTAGAAGCTAGCCTATGGTATGATTGTTGTCCTATGGACTAAACCCTCCGGTTTATATAGACACCGAAGGGGGCTAGGGTTACACAGAGTCGGTTACAAGGGAGGAGATCTACATATCCGTATTGCCAAGCTTGCCTTCCACGCCAAGGAGAGTCCCATCCGGACACGGGACGAAGTCTTCAATCTTGTATCTTCATAGTCCAACAGTTCGGCCAAAGGATATAGTCCGGCTATCCGAGGACCCCCTAATCCAGGACTCCCTCAGTAGCCCCTGAACCAGGCTTCAATGACGATGAGTCCAGCGCGCAGATTGTCTTCGGCATTGCAAGGCGGGTTCCTCCTCCGAATACTCCATAGAAGATTTTCAACGCAAGGATAGTGTCCGGCTCTGCAAAACAAATTCCACATACCACCGTAGAGAGAATAATATTCCCACAAATCTAATCTGCTGACGCATTTTGCAGCATGACATCACACCACGACCCGGCCATTATTCGAACCATTTTTCACAACCAGCCACTGCACATATCGTGAGGTGGTTTCCTTGGCACGTCTTGTCGAAGCAGAGATTGTGTCCCCTTATCACGGGATTCTCATCAATACGGGTGTGGGTAACCCAACCGCGCCATCAATTACGGCGCTTGGGGAATAAGCGATTTTACCAGGTGAGTGGGGAGGCGCATCGCCTCTTCCGCCCTTATAAAGGGACAAGGATTCACTCTTTTCACCCACGCCTTCTTCCTCCTTGCTCATCCATTTTTCACACTCGAGCTCCAGCGCCCAAGTTCGCGTTTTTCTCCTCAAACCACTCCAAGCATGTCCGGAGCGGGAGGCAAGTGGATGGTCTCCTCCGTCACGGAGGAGAACATCACAAAGCTACGGGGGGGGGGGCAGATATCTAGCCGCGGATATCGCACACCGGCTTCTAGATGCGGGGCAGATCGTCCCTACGCCAGAGCCCCATGAGAGGGTGGTTTTCCTTACCGACTTCGTCCGCGGACTGGGATTTCCCCTCCACCCGTTTGTCCGCGGGCTCATGTTCTAGTACGGGCTGGATTTCCACGATCTAGCCCCCAATTTCATCCTCAACATCTCGGCGTTTATCGTCGTGCGCGAGGCCTTCCTCCGCATCAGTCCCCACTTCGGCCTATGGCTGAAGACCTTCAATGTTAAACCGAAGGTGGTGGTCAGTCAGCAAGCGGAGTGCGGAGGCGCCATGGTGGGCAAAATGCCTAACGTCACCTGGCTCGAAGGCTCCTATGTGGATACCATAAAGGGGTGGCACTCGGGGTGGTTCTACATCACCGAGCCGCGCGACACCAACTGGGTGGCGGCCCCCGAATTCCGATCCGGAATCCCCACACGGCTCACCTCCTGGAAAGAGAAGGGCCTGTCCTGGGGTTCATCGGTGGAGCTGACCGGACTCCAAAAATGCATCAGAAACATGATGAGCAAGAAAATCAAGCTTGTCAATGTGGTCCAGGTCATGCTCTTCCGCCGGATCCTCCCGTGTCAACGACGGGCATTCAATTTGTGGGAGTTTGACCCGGCCGAGCACCAGGCGCTGCGAGAGCTCTTTGACATGACGCACAAGGATGTCTGGAAGGTGCTGTTCAAGGGCGCCGAGGTACCTCCTCCCCTTACCGAGGACCGCGGACTCAGCGCAAAGCGTCCTGCCAATCCGGTGAGTTTTTCATATCTCATAGGATGTTTATTTTCCCAGTTTAATCATGTGCGGGATCTAAGCCTCCATGTCATTTAACAGGACTGGGTAGAGACAGCAGAGCAGATCGATTGCCCAGCCCCCCTGCCTGAAGATCCTGCAGATGCTCTCCTAACGGAGATGCTGGTTCCGGCACCTTATGAGGTGCTGGAGAAGAAGGCCGAGAAGAAGGCCACGGGGACCCGAAAGGGTCTCTGGCGCAAGGTTATATCGGACTCATCGTCCGAAAACTCCGAGGCACACTCCTCCCACGAAGACGAGGATGAGGAAGAGGAAAGTTCTCCCCCCTGTCGGGGGGGGGGGGACAAGAAAAGGAAGGCCGCCCCAACCGGGGAAGCCGAAGGGTCCAAGAAGGGAAGGACCCTCCTCCCGGACTGCTCCACGACGGCCGCCTACAGCGACGGCGAGTGGTTGCCCAGGGACAAGCCCCTGGTGAAGTAGTAAGTGTCCGGATTCGATAGTAATTCACGGTATGTTTTATTGCACTGCTTCTCATCACGCCGAACATGATTATGCAGTCCATCCCGAGCCCATATCGATGTATCTTCATCGGATGGTTCTTTGGACCCGTCGGATATGAATAGCGATTCACTTCTGACCGCCTCCACCCCTTGCCCTACGGATAACGTCGAGGTGTTGTCTCAAAGGGCACCGAGCCGAGGGGAGGTAGTCCTGGAGGCGCCTCAAGGCGACGTTCCGGACCCTGGGCGCAAGGGGAGCAAGACTCTCATGGGCTCCAAATTCGGCCCCCAGCCAAACGCTGCGCCGGAACCTCCAGTGGTTCCGAACTCTGTCAGGCGACCCCCCATTAAGAGGGGCAAGCCGCCTGTGTCGGTGACCTCTGTCCATCCAGAGGCATCGGACAACTTGCTGGAAGCGCTTCGCGGCGCTTCCATTGATGAAGAACACCACACTATTATGAGTGCGGTGGTCAAGAAGGTTCAGTCTGCCAAGAGCGGACTGACTGAAGCCTATGCCAGCCTCCTAACAGGCTTTGAGGTAAGTAACCAGATTATAAGAGAATGTGACCGCATAGACACTAGCCCCTGATGCTCTGTTTGGCGTTTGCGAAGAAAGGCCGAATAGAGGATCAAATAATAACCGCAGGAGTCTAATCGAAATATGTCTATGTGCATATGCAGGCTTCACTGCTAGCCGCTGCCGCACGTACTGCGGAGGTCGCCGCACTGAAGCGGGACCTTGAGTGGTCCAAGGAAGAGCTCGGCCTTGCCAAAAGGCAGCTCGAAGAGAACAAAGGTAAGTTATACCCCGTCTGTATGTTGATAAAAAAACAAGGGTGGTTGCTTAGATCATAGGATCGTCATGAATTTTTCCAAGGGCCACGACCGAAGTGACGACCCTGAAGAAGGTGCTGTCCGAGGCCGAGGACAAGGCGGCCAAGGAGCGCATTGAGCGGGAAAAACAAGAGGCTCGGGTGGGCGAGGTGCAGCAAGAGCTACAGGCTCTCGTCAAGAAACACGAGTCCTTGGAGCTTGACTCTAAGACGCGAGAGTCCGAGCTTGCGAAGGCCCTCGAAAGTGCACAACATACCAAGGCCGAAGCCCAAAAGGCCCTTCAGGAAATTGAGGCGGTTAAGAAGATAGCGACGGGTAAGGCATTCAGTATGCAAAGCAAGCATGTGAGAGAAAATTTCCTTTTACTTACCCGAGTTCGGAGCTCTCCAGGAGCGTTCGCAAATCTACCCCGCAGTGTATCAGATGCCTCAGAATTCTACCGGGCCGAGGAGGGGAGCTCGACGGAGAAGCTAGTCTCAGTATACTGGGACTGAACACCCTATGCCCTTGAGCGACCAGCTGAAGCAACTGGTCGAGCTCCACAAGGCGGCCGAACAGGCCATGAAGGGTCTTATAGTCCGGATGTGGCCTGGCGATCCCCTGCCTGATAGCTACTTCGGCCTGGTGAGGCGGCTTGTGAATGCCTACCCGCGGCTTGATGTCAGAAAGCGGTATGTCTGCATCGAGGGCGCGCGCAGGGCTTTTGCCCGAGCAAAGGTGCACTGGGCGAAGCTGGACGCCGAGAAGCTGGTGAAGGAGGGGCCGCCAGAAGGCAAGGAGCATCGCCACCCCGAGATGTATTATAACAGTGTCCTGAAGGGTTCTCGCCTTGTGGCGGAGGAATGTACTAAGGATGTAATATTCGAATGAATGTACTCATGCGATCCTGTAATATGAAACGAGTTCATTTGTGCTATGCAACGCTTGTGAATTTAAAATATTACCTTCTGTGCGTCCGTTTATAAAATCTGAGAGTTGGCCAGTCGTCGGCTTCTGCCCCCATGTAACTAGTACTGAGGTGTTCGGGATAAACCTGAGCACTCTTTATCCCAATTTTGGGTCCTTCGAGGGAGGTGTTCAGCACAACGAACCAGGCAATCGGACTATAAGGCTTTATCACTCTCACTTAGCCATAGAAGTCTACAATTTTAAATTTTGGCGAAGCCCCTAGTATTCGGAAGGCCGAATTTGGGGTGCTATATACGCCTAAGTCGGGCAAGGCCGACTCCTCGCCCGAAGCGGAAAAAGTCTTTAAGGACTTGAGACCTCTCGAACAGCGACCAACTCTCGCCTTATCATGACAGTCAGTTTTCGGCTTTCTCTACTGAGGTGCTCATCCGAAAGAACCGGGACACAATCGCAGTAGTTTGCCCAGCGCTACCTTAGCCGATATCGCGGAACGTAAGGTACCAAAACATGGGAGCCGGGCAAACCCAACTATTGACCCAAGACATGATTCAGAGCTGATGCATATAATGCTATAAGTTCGGGGTGCCGCACTATCGAAAGTGTTCGGACTTCTCACGCCGTATTATGGAGTATACTGAAGCCCCTGGCATACTAGTCGTACCAGAATGTACGGGTGCAAGTTGTCGTAAATAAACAGACAAGAAAAAAGAAGGGTAATGCAATTATAGACTAATGCTACACATTGTTATTTAAATAATACGTCGAAGTGTACTGATACAAGTAGTGCAATAAGCAAAAAATAGGACTATTTGACATGTCCTATCCAAGGGTAAGCTACGTATGGGTATAAAAAATGGGTACTTCGATTGTTATTAGAGACCACCTGGGGATTCCCTTGTACGTCTTAGCTTCTTGCCTCCTTGGTTGTTCCTTCCCGTAATGTGTCCAGCAATCAGACTGCCGGAAAGGGCTTCCAGAGAGTAAGGTCCTGAAAGAGAGGAAATGATAAAGGTATACAGTCCCTGGGGCGGTTGAGCCGCATTGTGGGACGTGCCCTGGTCGTGCCCCCGCCTATGCCATATTTTTAGTGCGTAATTTTGTACGCGCGACACAGATTTCGTCGCTTGACTGGGACTAGGACGGGGGCCGAATTGCTAGGCAAGCTCTGAACGTGCCAGGCGATCCTGTTGCAGGTTACTCCGGACTCGCTTGAAGGTGTCCGGGGGCTTTATCGCCGAATTGGCGGTTTGCCCTAAAAGGCTGCTTTGTGCCTCAGCTGCGAGGGCTGCAGTGTGCTCCTCCGTGCGGAGCGAGCGTTCTGTGTTTCCATTGACTGTTATAACCCCACGAGGTCCTGGCATTTTGAGCTTGAGGTATGCATAATGCGGTACCGCATTGAATCTGGCAAATGCGGTTCGCCCGAGTAGTGTGTGATAGCCACTGCGGAACGGGACGATATCGAAGATTAACTCCTCGCTTCGGAAGTTGTCCGGAGATCCGAAGACCACTTCCAGTGTGATTGAGCCCGTGTAATGGGCCTCTACACCTAGGATGACACCTTTAAAGGTGGTTTTAGTGGGCTTGATCCTCGAGGGGTCTATGCCCATTTTGCGCACTGTATCCTGATAGAGCAGGTTCAGGCTGCTGCCGCCGTCCATAAGGACTCGGGTGAGGTGAAATCCGTCGATGATGGGGTCAAGGACCAGTGCGGCAGATCCACCATGACGGATACTAGTGGGGTGGTCCCTGCGATCGAAGGTGATCGGACAAGAGGACCATGTGTTGAACTTTGGGGCGACTGGCTCCATCGCATAGACGTCCCTTAGTGTGCGTTTCCGTTCCCTCTTGGGAATGTGGGTTGCGTATATCATGTTCACCGTTTTCACTTGTGGAGGGAACCTCTTCTGTCCTCCTGTGTTCGGCGGCCGGGGCTCCTCCTCGTCATCGCTATGCAGCCCCTTGTCCCGGTTTTCAGCATTCAACTTGTCGGCCTGCTTGAACACCCAGCATTCTCTGTTGGTGTGATTGGCTGGCTTATCGGGGGTGCCGTGAATTTGACACGAGCGATCGAGTATGTGGTCCAAACTGGACGGGCCCGGATTGCTTCTTTTGAACGGCTTCTTCCGCTGACCGGATTTAGAGCCGCTGAATCCGGCATTGACTGCCGTGTCCTCGGCGTAGTCGCCGTTGTTGCGGCGCTTGTGTCTGTTACGACGCGGTCTGCCGTTAGTATCCTTTGTATCTGAAGTGCCATGACTTCTTGATGTGTTGTTGCTGCGAGCCAGCCAGCTGTCTTCGCCTGCGCAAAAGCGGGTCATGAGCATCGTGAGGGCTGCCATAGACTCGGCTTCTCCTAGCCGAGGTGCCGGGCGAGCCACTCGTCATGGATGTTATGCTTAAATGCCGCTAAAGGCCTCTGCATCCGGACAGTCGACAATTTGGTTTTTCTTAGTTAGGAACCGGGTCCAGAATTGCCTGGCCGATTCCCCTGGCTGCTGAGTTATATGGTTCAAGTCATCAGCATCCGGTGGTCGCACATAAGTGCCCTGGAAGTTGTCATGGAATGCATCTTCCAAATCCTCCCAATTGCGAACGGAGTCTGCTGGCAAGCTATTCAGCCAATGCCGAGCTGGTCCTTTGAGTTTTAGTGGGAGGTACTTGATGGCATGTAGATCATCACCGCGAGCCATGTGGATGTGGAGGAGGAAAGCCTCGATCCATACCGCGGGGTCTGTTGTACCATCATATGATTCAATATTTACGGGTTTAAAACCCTCTGGGAATTCTTGATCCATTACTTCATCAGTGAAGCATAGGGGGTGTGCGGCGCCTCTGTGTCGGGCTATATCACGACGCAGTTCATATGAGTCTTGTCTGCTGTATTCGGTTCGGCCGGATTTGCTTTTAGTGTATCCGGCGTGACGGTCATCGTCCCGCGTTGGTGCGCGCCCCCATGATCCGTAGATCAATCTTGCATGTTTTGCCTTGTTTTCCAATACGTCTCGCAGGCCCCGCGAGTTGCCCCGGGCCTTGGTATTTTTGTTTGATTGGCGGCGGGGTGCGGGCTGGACTTTGGGCTGAAATGCCTCTCTGTCTCGGCCACGAGGTGGCCGATCAGCCGCATCATACGCTGGTGATGTAGGTTTCAATGCTTCCTCCTCGAGGTGAGGTAGCAACCTGCGCTTTGGATAACTCTTGGTTGGGCGCTCGAGTTCGTATTCCTCGGCTGCCAGGACTTCGGTCCATCTATCTGCTAGCAGATCTTGATCAGCTCGAAGCTGTTGTTGCTTTTTCTTCAGGCTATTTGCTGTGGCTATAAGCCGGCGCTTGAAGCGTTCCTGCTCGACGGGATCCTCAGGCACGACAAATTCTTCGTCGCCGAGGCTCACTTCATCTTCGGAGAGAGGCATGTAATTGTCATCCTCTGATTCTCTGTTTGCTGCCTGTTCCGGAGGGCTAGCTTGTTCATCCTCCCGCTCGAGGTCTGGCTGGAGGGGATTATCATCGTCTTCGGCACTATCCGGAGCGTTATTGTCTCTTGTGCCAGTATCGCTGCTTTTGCTATGGCGAGACTTAGAGCGGCGCCGCTGACGTCGGTGCTTGGATTGCTTCTTGGAGGGATTATCCTCCGTTGTCTTGTCACCATCCCCTTCTTTGGGGGTGTCCACCATGTATATGTCATATGATGAGGTGGCCGTCCAGCGCCCGATGGGTGGTGGTTCTTGTTCGTCTCCTGCATCGTCGTCCATACCGTCGATGTCTTCGGAGCCGAAGTCGAGCATGTCGGTTAAATCGTCGACAGTGGCTACTAAGTGGGTGGTGGGTGGGGCGCGAATTTCTTCGTCGTCCGCATCCCATTCTAGCCGGTCATAGTTCGACCAAGGGTCTCCCGACAGGGAGAGAGACTTCAACGAGTTTAGTACATTGCCAAAAGGCGAGTGCTGAAAGATATCCGCGGAGGTAAACTCCATGATCGGTGCCCAATCGGATTTGATGGGTACGGACACAAGCGGCTCGGAGTCCGTGGCCGGGGACGAATCTGACGGTTCGGCAACACGGGTCTCGTTGGAGGTGAGGTCAGTATTCGGCGCTATCGCCACTGAGTGTGCGGCCTCCGTGGCAGGGTCCATCCACCCGTCCACAGATGGTGCAATTTGTTCCGGATTGAGGGCCAGAGTAGTTGCAGGTGTGATCTCCCGGACACAGTCCGACGGCAGAGGTAAATCGTGCTCGTCGTGATTGTGCGGCGCACCTGACATGGGCTCGAATCCGTCGAAGATCAAGTCTCCGCGGATGTCAGCAGTATAGTTCAAGTTTCCAAACCTGACCTGATGGCCAGGGGCGTAGCTATCGATCTGCTCCAGATGGCCAAGCGAGTTAGCCCGCAGTACGAAGCCGCCGAATAAGAAGATCTGTCCGGGGAGGAAAACCTCACCCTGGATCGCATCGTTACCATCGAGTTGTCCGATGGTCGAAGGAGCCATCAAGCCTTACGGTGACGGCACAGTGGAACTCTCAATGAAAGCACCAATGTCGGTGTCAAAACCGGCGGATCTCGGGTAGGGGGTCCCGAACTGTGCGTCTAAGGCGGATGGTAACAGGAGGCGGGGGACACGATGTTTACCCAGGTTCGGGCCCTCTCGATGGAGGTAATACCCTACTTCCTACTTGATTGATCTTGATGATATGAGTATTACAAGAGTTGATCTACCACGAGATCGTAGAGGCTAAACCCTAGAAGCTAGCCTATGGTATGATTGTTGTCCTACGGACTAAACCCTCCGGTTTATATAGACATCGGAGGGGGCTAGGGTTACACAGAGTCAGTTACAAGGGAGAAGATCTACATATCCGTATTGCCAAGCTTGCCTTCCACGCCAAGGAGAGTCCCATCCGGACACGGGACGAAGTCTTCAATCTTGTATCTTCATAGTCCAACAGTCCGGCCAAAGGATATAGTCCGGCTGTCTGAGGACCCCCTAATCCAGGACTCCCTCAGGCGCCGCCCCCTCCTAGTCCAATTCGGACTCAAGGGGGAGGGGGCGCGTGGCCTGCCCTAGCCGCCCCTCTCTCTCCACTAAGGCCCATCTAGGCCCACTAGTTCCCCGAGGGGGGGTTCTGGTAACCCTCCCGCACTCCGGTTTTCTCCGAAATCACCCGGAACACTTCCGGTGTCCGAATATTGCCGTCCAATATATCAATCTTTACGTCTCGACCATTTCGAGACTCCTCGTCATGTCCGTGATCATATCAGGGACTCTGAACAACCTTCGGTACATCAAAACACATAAACTCATAATACCGATCATCACCGAACGTTAAGCGTGTGGATCCTACGGGTTCGAGAACTATGTAGACATGACCGAAACACGTCTCCGGTCAATAACCAATAGCGGAACCTGGATGCACATATTGGCTCCCACATATTCTACAAGGATCTTTATCGGTCAAACCGCATAACAACATACGTTGTTCCCTTTGTCATCGGTATGTTACTTGCCCGAGATTCGATCGTCGGTATCTCAATACCTAGTTCAATCTTGCTACCGGCAAGTCTCTTTACTCATTCTGTAATGCATCATCCCGCAACTAACTCATTAGTCACATTGCTTGCAAGGCTTATAGTGATGTGCATTACCGAGAGGGCCCAGAGATACCTCTCCGACAATTGGAGTGACAAATCCTAATCTTGATCTATGCCAAATCAACAAACACCATCGGAGACACATGTAGAGCATCTTTATAATAACCCAGTTACATTGTGACATTTGATAGCACGCAAAGTGTTCCTCTAGTATTCGGGAGTTGCATAATCTCATAGTCATAGGAACATGTATAAGTCATGAAGAAAGCAATAGCAACATACTAAACGATCAAGTGCTAAGCTAACGGAATGGGTCAAGTCAATCACATCATTCTCTAATGATGTGATCCCGTTCATCAAATGACAACTCATGTCTATGGCTAGGAAACTTAACCATCTTTGATTAACGAGATAGTCAAGTAGAGGCATACTAGTGACACTCTGTTTGTCTATGTATTCACACATGTACTAAGTTTCCGGTTAATACAATTCTAGCATGAATAATAAACATTTATCATGATATAAGGAAATATAAATAACAACTTTATTATTGCATCTAGGGCATATTTCCTTCATACTCTACCCTCGAAAATTGTTGTGATCCCCTATACTTGTGGGTTATCAAGACCTTTTTCTGGCACCGTTGCCGGGGAGCATAGGTGTATTTGTTGAGTCACTTGGGATTGTTATCAATTTATCACTATGAAGAATCTGAAGGATGCTAGGACTAAGATTTATCCCTCTAAGATGAGGGCAGGTAAGGAACTACCATCTAGCTCTGCTTGAGATTCACCTTCTGTTATAAGTAAACTTGGAACACCACCACATGCTATTAATCCTGATATGTCACAAGTTATTGATGATGCTACTTCTGCTATGAATGATACTTATGATGATGTTAGTACCTTGCTTGATGATGATGCTGATGTGCCACTAGGTGACTTTCTTGATGAACAAATTGCTAGAGTAAGACAACATGATATTGTTGAAACTGATGATGAGCTTGAAACTGAAAATCTTGAAACACCTACTAGAACTAGCCCTCCTAGATATGAATTGCCTAAGGTACCGAAAGGTTATGTTATGAATGAGGAGACAACTAGAGATATTCTTGCTTGTAACGATAGAGATGATCTAGAGAAATTATTATGAAAGTATAAAGAAAAATCCTTGAATGCTAGAATGCAATATGATCCTAAGTTTGCTACTTCACCTATCTTTATTGATGATAAGGATTATGAATTCTCTGTCGACCTAGAGTTAATTACTTTGGTTGAATCTAATCCTTTCCATGGTTATGAAACAGAAACTGTTGTCGCACATCTTAATAAGTTGAATGACATAGCCAACCTTTTTACTCATGATGAGAAAACTCGCTATTACTATATTCTCAAATTATTTCCGTCCTCATTAAAGGGTGATGCTAAAGTTTGGTACAATACTCTTGCTCCTGGTTGTGTGCGTAGTCCCCACGATATGATTTATAACTTCTTTGAAAAATATTTCCCTGCTCATAAGAAACAAGCTGCCTTAGAGGAAATATTTAACTTTCTGCAAATTAAAGAAGAGAGTCTCCCACAAGCTTGGGGGAGGCTTTTCCAATTGCTTAATGCTTTGCCTGATCATCCTCTTAAGAAAAATGAAATAGTTGATATCTTCTATAATGGACTAACTGATGCTTCTAGGGATTTCCTAGATAGTTGTGCTGGTTATGTTTTCAGGGAACAAACTATTTGGCAAGCTGAAGAATTATTGAATAACATATTGAAAAATTATGATGATTGGACTCTTCCTAAACCACCGCTTAAACCCACTCCAAAGAAGAGGGGTATCTTATATCTCAGTCCTGAAGATATGCAAGAGGGAAATAAATCTATGAAGGAAAAAGGTATTAAAGCTGAGGATGTTGAAAATTTACCTCCTATTGAAGAAATACATGGGCTTGATACATCATCACCACCTAAGGTGGTAGAGGTAAATTCTCTAATGAAATTTAATGATAATGACAATCCTCACAATATGCACCCTAACTAATGCCTTTATGAGTTTGAAAACTACATTAGAAAACAAGATCACTTCAATGCAAATATTATGAAACAATTGAAATACAATTCTGATATGATTGCTCGCTTGAGTGACTTGTTATTTAGAATCCCAAATGATGTTGGAGGTGTGGGAAAGCATGCTTCTATGGTTCAAACTCAGTTAGAACATGTTGCTAAATCTCAAAGAGAGTTGCTTGATGAAATGAATAATAATATAAGTGACTTTGCTATTAGAGTAGCAACTAGAGGAAGTAAAATGACTCAGGAACCACTTTATCCTGAGGGACACCCAAAAAGAATTGAACAAGACTCTCAAAGAGTTAACACCGATGCACGTAGTCCTTCTAAAAATAAAAAGAAGAAGAAAAATGATAGGACTTTGCATGCCTCTAATGAACCTGAAGTAGAAAAACCTCCTGATAATGATAATGAAATTTCTATCTCTGATGCTAAAACTCAGTCTGGTAATGAACACTCACCTTCTGATAATGAAAAAGATAATGGTGAGGTTCATGAAAATACTCAAACAAATAGTAAAGAACCAGACAATGATGTTGAGATAGAACCTGCAGTTGATCTTGATAACCCACAACCCAGGAATAAAAGATATGATAAAATAGACTTTGTTGCTAGAAAACACGGTAAAGAAAGAGAACCGTGAGTTCAAAAACCTATGCCCTTTCCACCTAAGTCAACTAAAAAGAAAGATGATGAAGAATTTGAATGCTTTGCTGAAATGCTGAGGCATGTCTTTTTGTGTACTCGCTTGACTGATATCTTAAAAATGCCTCCTTATGCAAAGTACATGAAAGACATCATCACCAATAAGAGAAAAATATCGGAAGATGAAATCTCCACCATGCTTGCTAATTATACTTTTAAAGATGGAGTACCTAAAAAACTTGGAGATCCGGGAATACCAACTATACCTTGCTCCATCAATAGAGATTATGTGAAAACTGATTTATGTGATTTAGGAGCTGGTGTTAGTGTTATGCTTTTCTCTTTATATAAAAGACTTGATTTGAATAAACTCACACATACTGAAATATCTTTGCAAATGGCTGACAAATCAACTCCCATACCTATCGGTATTTGTGAGGATGTGCCCGTTGTTGTTGCTAATGCTACTATTTTGACTGACTTTGTTATACTTGAGATGCCCGAGGACGACAACATGTCGATTATCCTTGGTAGACCATTGTTGAATACTGCAGGGGCTGTTATTGATTGCAATAAAAGCAAGGTCACTTTTCATATCAATGGTCATGAGCATATGGTGCAGTCTCCGAAGAAACAATCCCCAGTGAATGGTGTTAATGTTATTGAAAAATCTCCGACAATTACTATTGGAGGTTTTGAATTTCCTCTTGCTACTGCCAAAAAAGAAATATGATATTCTTATTGTTGGGGAAATGCATATCCCCGTTGAGGTAACCTAGTGTTATTCGAAAATTCTCTGATTTCATGTCATTCGGAAGAAGTTTGTTAATAAGACTTGATCAACCTTGTTAATGGATTCCTTTTGATTAGCATGAGATGGATGCATTTAGAAGGCACAAACCTCTGTACCCATCTTATACTTTCTGTTATTTAGATTAAATAAAGAAAAAATAGTATTTTCTGTCTATTTTCTGAATTATCCGTGCAATAAAAAATGTCCCGAAAATAAAAGTTATCCAAATGCCCTGAAAATTTAGTATGATTTTTTATAGAATATTTGAGAATTTTTGGCACTAAGAACACACCAGGGGGCCTCACCAGCTGGCCACAGGGGTGGAGGGCGCGCCCCCTGTCCTTGTGGCCCCCATGAGGCCCCCCTCCACTTATCCAGCACCCATCCGCTCCTTCTTCCACCAGAAAAAAATCACTCCATAGCTCAAACTCGTGTTCTTGCTCATCTTGCTGCCATTTTTGATCTCCTTGCTCAAAGCTCCATTCACAAAACTGCTTTGGAGGATTGTTCTTCGGTATGTGACTCCTCCAATGGTCCAATTAGTTTTTGTTCTAGTGCTTTATTCATTGCAAATTTTTGCTGCTATGGTGACCCTATTCTTGAGCTTGCATGTCAAATTTTTATGGTCCAAAGTAGTTTTTGTTGGGAAACATAGCATGCAATTTCAAAAAAATTCCTACGCTCACGCAAGATCTATCTAGGAGATGCATAGCAACGGGAAGGGGAGAGTGTGTCTACATACCCTCGTAGACTGAAAGCGGAAGCGTTTGACAACGCGGTTGATGTGGTCGAACTTATTCTCGTTCCGACCGATCAAGCACCGAACGTATGACACCGCTGAGTTCTGCACACATTCAACTCGATGACGTCCCTCGAACTCTTGATCCAGAAAAGTGTCGAGGGAGAGTTCTGTCAGCACGACGGCGTGGTGATGGTGATTGTGAAGTGATCCGTGTAGGGCTTCACCTAAGCACTACGTGAATATGACCGGAGGTGTAAACTATGGAGGGGGGCGCCGCACACGGCTAGGAATCAATGTTGTGTGTTCTAGCGGTGCCCCCTCATATATATAGGTTGGAGGGGAGGAGAGGCAGCCAAGGGGGTGCCCCAAGTAGGAGGAATCCTACTTGGGCGCCTCCCAATTCGGCCTCCCCCTTCCATATTCATCTGGAGGGGGGAGGAAGGAGGAGGGAGGAGAGAAGGAAGGGGAGGCCGAATCCCTCCCCTTCCTTTCTCTCTTCTCCTCTTTTCTTCCCCCTATTTTGGCCTACATGGGGCGCACCAGCCCCCTAGGGGCTGGTCTGTCCCCTTCTTGGCCCATTAGGCCCATGTAGTTGCCGGGGGGATGCCCGGAACCCCTTCCGGTGACCCGATATGTACCCGGTACCCCCGGAACACTTCCGGTGTCCGAATATCATTGTCCTATATATGAATCTTTACCTCTCGACCATTTCTAGATTACTTGTTATGTCCGTGATCTCATCTGGGACTCTGAACAACATTCGGTAACCAAATCACACAACTCATATAATACAAAATCGTCATCGAACGTTAAGCGTGCGCACCATACGGGTTCGAGAACTATGTATACATGACCGAGACACCTCTTTGGTCAATAACCAACAGCGGAACCTGGATGCTCATATTGGTTCCCACATATTCTACGAAGATCTTTATCGGTCGTACCGTAATGACAACATACGTTATTCCCTTTGTCATCGGTATGTTACTTGCCCGAGATTCGATCGTCGGTATCTTCATACCAAGTTCAATCTCGTTACCAGCAAGTCTCTTTACTCGTTCCGTAATACATCATCCCACAACTAACTCATTAGTCACATTGCTTGCAAGGCTTATCATGATGTGTATTACCGAGAGGGCCCAAAGATAGCTCTCCGATACTCAGAGTGAAAAACCCTAATCTCGATTTATGCCAACCCAACAAACACCTTCGGAGATACCTGTAGAGCATCTTTATAATCACGCAGTTATGTTGTGACGTTTGATAGCACACAAGGTATTCCTCCGGTATCCGGGAGTTGCATAATCTCATAGTCAAAGGAACATGTGTATGACATGAAGAAAGCAATAGCAATAAAACTTAACGATCATTATGCTAAGCTAACGGATGGGTCTTGTCCATCACATCATTCTCCTAATGATGTGATCCCGTTCATCAAATGACAACTCATGTCTATGGTTAGGAAACTTAACCATCTTTGATCAACGAAGTGTCTAGTAGAGGCCCATTAGGGACACTGTGTTTTGTCTATGTATCCACACATGTATCAAGTTTCTAGTTAATACAATTCTAGCATGAATAATAAACATTTGTCATGATATAAGGAAATATAAATAACAACTTTATTATTGCCTCTAGGGCATATTTCCTTCAATTTTAATGCATGATATAGCCTCTAGGCACTTGTAGGAGTAGTTGCTACCAATTTTGTTGAGTTTGGTTCACTTTTATTTCGAGTCACTAAAAAATTCAGAAATTTTTCAGAGAAAGAAAAATGTCTAGGAGAATGTACCAAGGTGGTTCTTCAAGGAAGCAAGCACCGAGGCGTGCGATACATGAACTGGACCCTGAACTGTTGGGGAACGTAGTATGTCAAAAAATTCCTACGATCATGCATGATCTATCTAGGAGAAGCATAGCGACGAGTGGGGAGAGTGTGTCCACGTACCCTCGTAGACCGAAAGTGGAAGCGTTTAGTAACGCGGTTAATGTAGTCGAACGTCTTCGTGATCCAACCGATCAAGTACCGAACGCACGGCACCTCCGCGATCTGCACACGTTCAGCTCGGTGATGTCCCTCGAACTCTAGATCCAGCTAAGGTCAAGGAAGAGTTTTGCCAGCACGACGGCGTGGTGACGGTGATGATGAAGTTACCGACGCAGGGCTTCGCCTAAGCACTACGACAATATGACCGAGGTGGAAAACTGTGGAGGGGGCACCGTACACGGCTAAAGATCAACTTGTGTGTCTATGGGGTGCCCCCTCCCTCGTATATAATGGAGGGGAGGAGGAGGCCGGCCGGCCACAAGGGGTGCACCAAGGGGGAGGAATCCTACTCCTAGTAGGAGTAGGTATCCCCCTTTCCTAGTCCAAGTAGGAGAGGGGGGAAGGAGGAGGAGGAGAGAAGGAATGGGGGGGTGCCGCCCCGTCCCCTTGTCCAATTCGGATTGGGGCAAGGGGGGCACGCGCCACCTCTTGGCCAGCCCTCTCTCTTCTCCACAGAGGCCCATGAGGCCCAATAGCTTCCCGGGGGGTCCGGTAAACCCCGGTACTCCCAAACTTAGCCGATACGACCCGAACCATTCCAGTGTCCGAATATAACCTTCCAATATATGAATCTTTATGTCTTGACCATTTTGAGACTCCTCGTCATGTCCGTGATCTCATTCGGGACTCCAAACAACCTTCGGTCATCAAATCACAAAAACTCATAATATAATTCGTCATCGAACGTTAAGCGTGTAGACCCTACGGGTTTGAGAACTATGTAGACATGACCGAGACACATCTCCGGTCAATAACCAATAGCGGAACTTGGATGCTCATATTGGCTCCTACATATTCTACGAAGATCTTTATCGGTCAAACCGCACAACAACATACGTTGTTCCCTTTGTCATCGGCATGTTACTTGCCCGAGATTCGATCGTCGGTATCATCATACCTAGTTCAATCCCGTTACCGGGAAGTCTCTTTACTCGTTCCATAATGCATCGTCCCGCAACTAACTCATTAGTCACATTGCTTGCAAGGCTTATCATGATGTGCATTGCCGAGAGGGCCAGAGATACCTCTCCGACAATCGGAGTGACAAATCCTAATCTCGATCTATGCCAACCCAACAAACACCATCGGAGATACCTGTAGAGCATCTTTATAATCACCCAGTTACGTTGTGACGTTTGATAGCACACAAGGTATTCCTTCGGTATCCGGGAGTTGCATAATCTCATAGTCAAAGGAATATGTGTATGACATGAAGAAAGCAATAGCAATAAAACTTAACGATCATTATGCTAAGCTAACGGATGGGTCTTCTCCATCACATCATTCTCCTAATGTTGTGATCCCGTTCATCAAATGACAACTCATGTCTATGGTTAGGAAACTTAACCATCTTTGATCAACGAAGTGTCTAGTAGAGGCCCATTAGGGACACTGTGTTTTGTCTATGTATTCACACATGTATCAAGTTTCTAGTTAACACAATTCTAGCATGAATAATAAACATTTGTCATGATATAAGGAAATATAAATAACAACTTTATTATTGCCTCTAGGGCATATTTCCTGCAATTTTAATGCATGATATAGCCTCTAGGCACTTGTAGGAGTAGTTGCTACCAATTTTGTTGAGTTTGGTTCAATTTTATTTTGAGTCACTAAAAATTTCAGAAAATTTTCAGAGAAAGAAAAATGTCTAGGAGAATGTACCAAGGTGGTTCTTCAAGGAAGCAAGCACCGAGGCGTGCGATACATGAACTGGACCCTGAACTGTTGGGGAACGTAGTATGTCAAAAAAATTCCTACGATCATGCATGATCTATCTAGGAGAAGCATAGTAACGAGTGGGGAGTGTGTGTCCACGTACCCTCGTAGACCGAAAGTGGAAGCGTTTAGTAACGCGGTTGATGTATTCGAACGTCTTCGTGATCCAACCGATCAAGTACAGAACGCACGGCACCTTCGTGATCTGCACTCGTTTAGCTCGGTGACGTCCCTCGAACTCTAGATCCAGCTGAGGTCGAGGGAGAGTTTCGCCAGCACGACGGCGTTGTGACGGTGATGATGAAGCTACCGACTCAGGGCTTCGCCTAAGAAGTACGACAATATGACCGAGGTGGAAAACTATGGAGGGGGGCACCGCACACGGCTAAAGATCAACTTGTGTGTCTATGGGGTGCCCCCGTCCCCCGTATATAAAGAAGGGGAGGAGGAGGAGGGCCGGCCACAAGGGGCGCGCCAAGGGGGGAGGAATCCTACTCCTAGTAGGAGTAGGTTTCCCCCTTTCCTAGTCCAAGTAGGAGAAGGGGGAAGGAGGAGGAGGAGAGCAGGACGGAGGGGGGCGCCGCCCCCTCCCCTTGTCCAATTCGGATTGGGGCAAGGGGGGCGCGCGCCACCTCCTGGCCAGCCCTCTCTCTTCTCCACTAAGGCCCATTGTCGGTGTCAAAACCGGCGGATCTCGGGTAGGGGGTCCCGAACTGTGCGTCTAAAGCGGATGGTAACAGGAGGCGGGGGACACAATGTTTACCCAGGTTCGGGCCCTCTCGATGGAGGTAATACCCTACTTCCTGCTTGATTGATCTTGATGATATGAGTATTACAAGAGTTGATCTACCACGAGATCGTAGAGGCTAAACCATAGAAGCTAGCCTATGGTATGATTGTTGTTGTCCTACGGACTAAACCCTCCGGTTTATATAGACACCGGAGGGGGCTAGGGTTACACACAGATTCGGTTACAAGGGAGGAGATCTACATATCCGTATTGCCAAGCTTGCCTTCCACGCCAAGGAGAGTCCCATCCGAACACGGGACGGAGTCTTCAATCTTGTGTCTTCATAGTCCAATAGTCCGGCTAAAGTATATAGTCCGGCTGTCCGAGGAACCCTAATCCAGGACTCCCTCAGTAGCCCCTGAACCAGGCTTCAATGACGATGAGTCCGGCGCGCAGATTGTCTTCGGCATTGCAAGGCGGGTTCCTCCTCCGAATACTCCATAGAAGATTTTGAACACGAGGATAGTGTCCGGCTCTGCAAAACAAATTCCACATACCACCGTAGAGAGAATAATATTTACACAAATCTAATCTGCTGATAGCCTTTCATAATGTGACGTTCTGCCATGGTCTGGTCATGACGAACTGTTTTTCCGAGCCTGCCACTACACGTGTTGTGAGGCGGTTTTATTGGCACGTCCTGTCGAAGCAGAGATCGTGTCCCTCTTTTCACGGGATTCTCATCAATAGGGTGTGGGTAACCGAATCGTGCCTGCTGGTATGACTCCTCGATTTTAGGCAAGTTCCAAACGGCCACGCGGGGGACGCTTGATATTTACCCTCTTTATAAAGGGGCCAAGGCTTGTCCTTTTTCTTCTCGCGCTCGATCCTTCCCTTCCCCCACCTTGAATTCCAACACTCAAGGCTCAGGCTAAGCGCTTCGGACCTTCAATCATGTCCGGATCCAACCTTCAAGGCCGGTAGATGGCCTCCTCTGTCACAGAGGAGGACATCAAGAAGCTAAGAGAAGCCAGGTAACTGACCGCCGAAATCTCGCACAGGCTGCCTGCTCAAGGACAGGTCATCCCCACTCCCGAACCCAACGAGAGTGTCGTATTTATTTCCCACTTCCTCCGAGGGCTAGGCTTTAGTCTTGATCCCTTTGTTAGAGGGCTTATGTTCTACTACGGGCTCGATTTCCATGATCTGGCTCCGGATTCCATCCTTCACATCTCGTCTTTCATCGTCGAGCGTGAAGCCTTCCTCCGCATCACCCCACACTTCGG
Source organism: Aegilops tauschii subsp. strangulata (assembly GCF_002575655.3). Taxonomy (NCBI): domain Eukaryota; kingdom Viridiplantae; phylum Streptophyta; class Magnoliopsida; order Poales; family Poaceae; genus Aegilops; species Aegilops tauschii. Next base: position 513,713,285 of record NC_053036.3, read on the forward strand.
CTTATGGCTCAAGACCTTCAATGTGAAGCCGAAGATGATTGAGGGGCGACACGCAGAGTGCGGAGGTGCCATAATAAACAGAGGCGCCGATGCTCCATGGCCAAAGGGTTCCTTCCTAGAGACATCCAAGTTATGGCAGCGGGAGTGGTTTTACATCACCGCTCCCCGAAGCGCTAAGTGGGTAGCTGCCCCCGCCTTCCGTCCGGGCCCTCCACCACAATTGGCGTCATGGGTCAACAAAGGGCTAGACTGGGGGCCAGCTAATGATGTGCCGACATTGCAGAGCCGCATCCGAGATCTCTTCAAGGGAGATGTCAGCCTTGTCAAGGTAATGCAAGTCATGCTAGTTCGTCGGGTCCTGCCATGCCAACGTCGATCTCTCCGTATGTGGGAGTTCAACCCGGAAGGACCGTGAACTATTCAGCAATTCTTCGGCGCGTCGCTCGAAGAGATGTATGGATTGTTCTTTGGATCACGAATAAAGTGTCCGGACACCACCGAGGATGTGGGTCTGAACTGCAATCGTCCAGACACCCAAGTAAGTAATTCCGCGGCCGAACACGTTGTCTCTTTATTTATCACAACATCATTCTGAGAAGTCGGTCTTTGACTAGGACTGGATAAAAAACGCGAAGATGATCATGTGTTCGGCCCCCCTTCCCGAAGGCTCACCGGATCCTGTACTAGCCAGGATGCTTGAGCTTGCGCCTTATCAAGCGCCATCAGGGGAAGATAAAGGGAGGAACAAAGAAGCCGAAAGCGAGCCTCACTCATTATTCATCCAAAACCGGGGGAATTAGTGCCTCCGCGAAGGAGGATAACCGGGGAGAAGAATCTAAAATTCCCTCTCCCCAAGGAAGGAAGAGGGCCGCCTCTGAAGACTTGGAAACAATGGTTTTCAAACGAGGGAAGAAACCTTTGTCAGGGGGCCCTACCCCGGAGGGCATCCTTACCGCACAGTGCCCGCAAGGGGACCAGCCCTCCACCGAGCTGTAAGTAAACAAAAGTACTTTATAGTAAATATACCCTGCTTCATTTCTGAGAACAATAACCGAGACGTATGTCTTGTAGTTCGGATCGTAGCCCTTCTCGACAGAGTTCGTCTTCGGGGGATCTTCTTCCGGAGATGATGGAGAGCGAAACACCTCCCCGTGCCTCCCTGCCTCATGAGGCGGACGACCCTGAGGTGTCGTCACGGAGGATTTCTCCTGATCCACCAAGGCCAGAAGGTAACCCTTCGGCCACCCAAAGTCTGGAGTATTCAGCTCCTAAGGAGAGCCACAAAAAGAGTCTGGGACTGTCCGGCGCACGACCGGACGCACTGATGAGTCTTCTGGAGCAAGCGGCTATCTCAGAGGCACATCGTACTCTAATGGGTACGGTGTTTGAGAGAATTTCATCCGCTGAAAGTGGGTTGCATGAAGCCTTTATGAGCCTGCTAAGAGGCTTTGAGGTACGCAAAGTAATATTTTTTTTGACGGTACCGCACACGCTAGGTGTGCCCTATGCAGATAGTAGCCCGTGAGACTTTGGTTGCTGTGGAAGGCGGCAAACAGAGGATCATAGTCCCAGGTAATGATCATGCTGCTTTCATGTGTAGGCGGCTGAGGGTTCGGTGGCTAGCCGGCCTGGTGAGTTTGCCGAACTGAAGCGGCAACTTGATGCGGCAGATGCCGACATCGTGCTTGTAAACAAGCGGCTTGACGAGGCACAGGGTATGTATTCTCCGGTGGTCAACATATATTAAGAGGAGCATGATGCTAGTATCTGTAATATGCTGTGACTGCAGATGGAGTTGCCGTCGTGGAGACCCTTCGGGCGGAACTTGCCCGAGCCAAGGAACAAGCCAGGAAGAGTGATGCGGCCGCCCTAAAGGCGGTCGAAGAGCTAAGAGCCGAACAGGTTGCGCATTGCCAGAGCAAAGAGAAAATAGCCAAGATGGCTGTTGAGTTGAAAGATGCCGCCGACCGTTATGAGCTTCTTGAAAAGGAAAGCCAAACGAAGATGGCGGACCTGGAGAAAGCCATGGTATCAACCAAGGAAGACCGCTCTAAAATCAGAGCAGCGAAGGAGGAGCTACGTCAAGCTGGCGATATCGCGGCTGGGAAGCCCTTTTTGTTGCGGACGAAGTTCGGAGATCCTAAGTATGCCCTTCTGGATCAATTATGGAGTTCTGCAGACGCGTACTTGGATTTGGCAGCGAGTGCTGCTGATGCGACCGAGTTTTTCAAAGATCAAAAAGATCACGAAGTGGAAAAGCTGTTCTAGTCGCAGTTCAATGTTCCAGTGTGTCCACTGCTGTTAAATGAGCAAATGGCCGAGTGGGCCGAGCTCCATAGGTTGTCCGGGCTTGCCATGAGGTCTGTTGTGGATCATCTTTGGCCGGAAGGACCAAGGCCGAATATTTATTTTGGCTTAGTGCAACGATTCCTTGGTGTTGTGCTGCATATCGACGCTGTGAAGAGGTCGACGTGCATAGAGGGTGCGCGGATGGCTCTTGCCCGTGTCAAGACATACTGGCCAGAGATGGAGGCCACCGCTATTGCAACCGAGAGTTCGACCGTAGGCCGGGTATCGGCCGAGCACTATTTTGAAGAAGTCCTAGAAGGCGCTCGTTTAATAGAGGCTTAGTGCTCGAAGAGTATCATGTTCTAGAGACATGTATCCCAATTGTAAGAACAATGCTATTTGAATTATAAAGGCTGTGTTTATACTTTTGCCTGAAAGTATTATTATGCCTCCTGTGCGGTCGTTTATGTATATATATATAACCTGAAAGTTTGCAGTCGTCGACTTCAGCCCCCACGCATATAATGCAGGGGTGTTCGCAAAAGTGCGTGTTCACACTTGATCCAACGTCTTGGTCCATTAAGGAGGTGGTAGCGCGGCAAACGAGGCAATCGGACTATATTGCTTTAACACATTCACTTAACCATAGGAGTTTGACAGTGGGGCTACTATATAGCCCCTGGTACTTCCGCGCTCATCCGAGTACGGGGCGCGTACGTACATGACCGGGAAAACCGGTCCTTCGTTAATGCGGAGGAATCCCGAAGATTCCGATGAGTCATCGAGTGGTTGACTAGTCTCGCGCTTTATCATGACAGTCAGTTTTCGGCTTTCTCTACTGAGGTGCTCGTCCAGATGAACCAGGGAACAATCGTAGTAGTTCTCCTGGTGCCACCTTAGCCGATAGAGTGGAACGTAAGGTAGCAAAACACGGGAGCCGGGCAAACCCAACATTTGACCAAAGACATGATTCGGAGCTGATGCATATAAGGCCAAACTCGCGACGCCGAACACTCCCTAAAGTATTCGGTCTTTACAACATATACCGGGCTGAGTAACGCCCTTGAACCCTGAATTTCCAGGTACGTGCATTAGTCTGACGTGGCGAAATGCCAATAACGCCAGCATCCCTCTCGGTTGTGTTGAGTATCCGGAGGGTGTGAAGCAACAAGAGACAGTAAGAAAGGTTTACACAGGGTCTTAATCTAAAAAGAAACCTTTGAGCGGGGCCCTGCTGCACGTCTGTGCCTGTGTCTCCGTTGTGCCGTATCCTGGAAGGGTGTAGCACGATTATCATCTGTTAAAAGAGAAGAACTTAGATGAAATTTGTCATGCGAAAAATTGGTTATTCTTAATAAACCATTAAAATTCAAAATAAGGTCGAGCCAAACTGTAGACTTGTTTTTTTACATGCGGGAAGCCCCTAGCACCGTCTACGGGGGTATATTCATCAACCCAATCTCAGGTTTATCTAAGCTGTTACAGCTAGTGGTGCGCCGGACTCGTCTAGCCGTGTCCGCGGTCTTGACGACCGATTGTTTATGCTAGTTGGAGAGGCCATTTAGTGTCCGGCTGCTAAAGCCGCCGCACATTCTTCCGCGCGTAAGGAACGCTCAGTGTTTCCACTAACTATGATGATGCCGCATGGACCGGGCATCTTGAGCTTAAGATAAGCATAATGCGGTACTGCATTAAAATGAGCAAAGGCCGTTCTTCCGAGTAGTGCTTGATAGCCGCTTCGGAATGGAGCGATGTCGAAGGTTAACTTTTCACTTCGGAAGTTGTCGGGGGAACCGAATACAACCTCTAGTACAAGAGAGCCCGTGCAGCGGGCCTCTAGGCCTGGTATTACTCCTTTAAAGGTAGTATTGCTTTGGCTAATTCTCGTTGGGTCTATCCCCATTTTGCGGACTGTGTCCTGATATATCAGATTAAGACTACTGCTGCCGTCCATGAGGACTTGGGTGAGATGGTGTCCGTTGATTATTGGGTCGAGCACCAAGGCAGCCAATCCTCTGTGCCGGACATTGGTCGGGCTATCCTTGCGATCAAAAGTGATCGGGCAGGTCGACCAAGGGTTGAACTTGGGGGTGACGGGCTCTACGGCGCATACGTCTCGGAGTGCGTGTTTGCTCCTCCTCTTCATCACGTGAATCGTGTTCACTGTTCTGACCTCTGGTGGGAACTTTTTCTGTCCCCTAGTGTTTTGCTGGCGAGGCTCATCCTCGTCTTCACTTGGTGTCTCCCTCCCCTTGTGTTCGGCGTTTAGCTTACCGGCCTGCTTGAAGACCCGGCATTCTCTGTGGGTGTGATTTGCAGGTTTATCGGAGGTGCCGTGAATCTGACATAATTTGTCTAGAATCTTGTTTAGGCTGGACGGTCCATCTCTGTTGCCTTTGAAAGGCTTTTTCCATTGACCGGGTCGAGAGCCCCTAAATCCGGCATTTACCGCCGTGTTGTCTGGGTTGTCTTTGTTATTTCGATGCTTGCTTTTACTGCGTCGTGGTTTTCCAGTGCCATCCCTGACTTCAGATGTGCCTGGGTCGGTGGTGCTACTACGGGCCAGCCAACTATCTTCGCCCGCGCAAAAGCGGGTCATAAGGCTTGTTAGGGCTGCCATTGTCCTCGGTGTTTCTTGGCCGAGGTGTCCGGCGAGCCATTCGTCTCAGACGCTGTGTTTGAAAGCTACTAAGGCTTCGGCGTCCGGGCAGTCGACGATTTGGTTCTTCTTAGTGAGAAATCTGTTCCAAAGCTTTCGGGCTGACTCTCCGGGCTGTTGAATTATATGACTTAAATCGTCTGCATCCGGAGGTCGGACATAGGTCCCTTGAAAGTTAGCCCTAAAAGCATCCTCAAGCTCCTCCCAACTTCCAATTGAATTTTCGGGGAGGCTCTTCAGCCAGTGTCGAGCTGGTCCTTTCAGCTTGAGGGGCAAGTACTTGATGGCGTGGAGATCGTCTCCGCGAGCCATATGGATATGGAGGATGAAGTCCTCAATCCAGACCCCAGGGTCTGTCATTCCGTCGTACGCCTCTATGTTCACGGGTTTGAATCCCTCTGGAAATTCGTGATCCAGCACCTCATCGGTGAAACATAGGGGGTGCGCAGCACCCCCTGTATTTGGATGTGTCATGGCGTTCTAACGGTTGTAGTGTTAGGTTTTTATTATGCACTGGAGCGCGCTTCCTAGATCCGTAGATGGATCTGGTCACGCCGGCTTTTTGATGCAAGTCCTCGCGTGAATCGTGTGCTGACTTATGCGCGGCCTCGTTAGCCGCCCTATCGCGGCCACGAGGTGGTCAATCCGACCGGTCGGCCGTTTTATTTTTCGGTTGTGTAGGCTCTAAGGCCTCATCATCGAATTCAGGCAACAGCTTGCGCTTTGGATAGCTCTTTGTGTGGTGACTCCACCATACTTTTCTTCAGTGTCGAGCACTTTGTTCCATCTATTGTTGAGCGTATTCTGTGCATCCTTAAGCCTTTGCTTCTGCTTCTTCAGACTCCTCGCGGTGGCAATAAGCCTTCTATGGAGGTTCTCTTGTTCCAAGTGCCTCTCCGGGATGATGTGATCGTCGTCCGGACTGTTTTCCTCTCCGGAGAGAGGTTGATGAGCTTTATCCTCGGCGTCGCCGTTATCGGACAGCGGCTCCGTACTATGTTCGCCATCCGCTGGTTCATCCTGCTCTGTTGTTGGGTCCATGTGGTCGTCGTTTCCTCTGGAGTCGACCGGGGTATTGTTTTTTCTTGCGCTGTTATCATTGTTTTTGCCGAGGCGGGATTTGGAGCGGCGCCTACACCGTTGCTTTGGTTGCTTCTTGAGGGAGCTATCCTTCGCTGCATCCTTCCGTTCCTCGTCATTGTTCTGTTTGGGTGTATCCACCATATATACATATCGTGTGATGAAGTGGTTGTCCAGCGCCCTGTGGGCGGTGGTTCCTGTTCCTCTCCTGCATCGTCGTCCATACCGTCGATGTCTTCGGAGTCGAAATCGACCATGTCGGTTAAATCGTCGACAGTGGCTATTAAGTGGGTGGTGGGTGGGGAACGAATTTCTTCGTCGTCCGCTTCCCGTTCGGGCCAGACATAGTTCAGCCAAGGGCTTCCTGACAAGGAGAGAGACCTTAATGAATTTAGCACATCGCCAAAAGGCGAGTGCTGAAAGATATCCGCGGAGGTAAACTCCATGATCGGCGCCCAATTAGATTCGATAGGCATGGACGCAGGCGGTTCGAGGCCTATGGCCGGGGATGAATCCGAGGATACGGCGACACAGGTCTCATAGGAGGTGATGTCAGTATTCGGCTCTATCGCCACTGAGTGTGTGGCCTCCGAGGCGGGGTCCATCCACCCATCCTCGGACGGCGCAATCGACTCCGGATCTAGGGCCGGAGTAGGCATAGGTGTGATCTCCCGAACACCGTCTGGCAGCAGAGCTAAGTCGTGCTCGTCGTGACTGTGCGGCGCACCTGACATGGGCTCGAATCCATCAAAGATCAAGTCTCCGCAGATGTCGGCAGTGTAGTTTAAATTTCCAAACCTGACCTGACGGCCAGGGGCGTAGCTCTCGATCTGCTCCAGATGGCCAAGCGAGTTGGCCCGCAGTACGAAGCCGCCGAATACGAAGATCTGTCCGGGGAGAAAAACCTCACCCTGGATCGCATCATTGGCGATGATCGAAGGAGCCATCAAGCCTTTATCGCGACGCACAGTGGAACTCTCAATGAAAGCACCAATGTCGGTGTCAAAACCGGAGGATCTCGGGTAGGGGGTCCCAAACTGTGCGTCTAAGGCGGATGGTAATAGGAGGCAGGGGACATGATGTTTACCCAGGTTTGGGCCCTCTCGATGGAGGTAATACCCTACTTCCTGCTTGATTGATCTTGATGATATGAGTATTACAAGAGTTGATCTACCACGAGATCGTAGAGGCTAAACCCTAGAAGCTAGCCTATGGTATGATTGTTGTTGTCCTACGGATTAAACCCTCCGGTTTATATAGACACTGGAGGGGGCTAGGGTTAAACAGAGTCGGTTACAAGGGAGGAGATCTACATATCCGTATTGCCAAGCTTGCCTTCCACGCCAAGGAGAGTCCCATCCGGACACGAGACGGAGTCTTCAATCTTGTGTCTTCATAGTCCAACAGTCCGGCTAAAGTATATAGTCCGGCTGTCCGAGGACCCCCTAATCCAGGACTCCCTCACCCATGAGGCCCAATAGCTTCCCGGGGGGTTCCGGTAACCCCCGGTACTCCGAAACTTATCCGATACGACCCGAACCATTCCGGTGTCCGAATATAACCTTCCAATATATGAATCTTTATGTCTTGACCATTTCGAGACGCCTCGTCATGTCCGTGATCTCATCCGGGACAACGAACAACCTTCGGTCATCAAATCACAAAAACTCATAATACAATTCGTCATCGAACGTTAAGCGTGTAGACCCTGCGGGTTCGAGAACTATGTAGACATGACCGAGACACATCTCCGGTCAATAACCAATAGCGGAACCTGGATGATCATATTGGCTCCTACATATTCAACGAAGATCTTTATCGGTCAAACCGCACAACAACATACGTTGTTCCCTTTGTCATCGGTATGTTACTTGCCCAAGATTTGATCGTCGGTATCATCATACCTAGTTCAATCTCGTTATCGGCAAGTCTCTTTACTCGTTCCATAATGCATCATCCCGCAACTAACTCATTAGTCACATTGCTTGCAAGGCTTATAGTGATGTGCATCACCGAGAGGGCCCAGAGATACCTCTCCGACAATCGGAGTGACAAATCCTAATCCCGATCAATGCCAACTCAACAAACACTATCGGAGACACTTGTAGAGCATCTTTATAATCACCTAGTTACGTTGTGACGTTTGATAGCACAGTAAGTGTTCCTCCGGTATTCAGGAGTTGCGTAATCTCATAGTCATAGGAACATGTATAAGTCATGAAGAAAGTAATATCATTAAACTAAATGATTGAAAGGACCACGATGTCGCCTAGAGGGGGGTGAATAGGCGTTTTAAAATATTTTACGGATTTGGCTATATCCTAATGCAGAAATAAACTAAGCGGATACTTTTCAAGCACAAATCCTAAATATACTAGGCTCACTAAGTGCACCAACAACTTAGGATAAACAAGATGAGAACAACGAAGATATGAGTAAGCACAAGTAAATCACACAAACTTACTCAATGTATATCACGAGATATGGAAATGAATAATACCCACAACCACAAGTAAGCAATACAAGCTTACAGAAATTGTATCACAATATATGGAATTGAATGATACAAGCAAACTCAAGTAAGCACTACAAGCTTACACAAGTTATGTCACAAGATATGGAAATGAATGTTACAAGCTAGCAATTCACACTAAGCATAAGATAGAACAATAGTAGAAAGTATGAATTGTGAATATAAAGTGTAGTCCTAAATAAACTCTTCAAGGGAATGGCCAACACAATATAATGAGGACGACAAGATATAGTGAATGCACGGTCAAGTGACCAAAGTAAACCACAAGTAAGGAGTTAGGGTTAGGGATAACCAAAGTCACGGAGACGAGGATGTATCCCGATGTTCACTTCCTTGGAGGGAAGCTAGTCACCGTTAGAGAGGTGGATGTTACCACGAAGGCACACCAACGCCATGAAGGCTCACCCTATTCTCCTTGAGATATCACCACGAAGACAATTCTCAACCACTAGTGGTAGACCTTGAGGCGGCCTCCAAACCTTCACAAACTTTCCGGGGGACAAATCACAAGTTGATTCCTCACCGGAGCACTCCTACCACCTAGGAGTCTCCAACCTCCAAGAGTAACAAGAACAAAGGGGAAATGCTCAAGACTTGCTCAAATCACGAATTCCTTTGGTCAAGAGAGGGAGAGGGAGTGGATCTATCACTTGACTGGAAAAACTCTCAAGAACTCTCACAAATCTCTCCGGGATCTAAGATTTGGTGTAGGAGAAGTGAGAGGGAGCCACTTGTGTTCTTGGGGCGATTTGGGATGAAGTGGTCAACCCTCTACCGGATGGGTAGAGAGACATATATAGTGGTAGTGCAAATATGGCCGTTGGAGTGTAAGTGGCTGTGCCGGGCCGGACATCCGGCTGCTGTGAAGTGTGCACACACGTACGCAGAAAAACAGGTTACAGGGCCCGGACATCTGGCCAAACTTGGGGCCCCGGACATCCGGCTAAGTGCCGGACATCCGGCTAAGTGCCGGACATCCGGCGCATACAAAAAACATTTCGGTATGGTTTCTGGACATCTACGGCCGGACATCCGGTGATTTCACACAAATCAGACGCCCTCTGGATAGCAGTGGCCGAACATCCGGCCAACACAAAAACTGCAGCCGCCCCAAAAGTAAAACATGCATAACTTTCACATCAGGACTCCGATTTTGATGATCTTGGGCTCGTTTTCAAGCTATGCAAAAGCTCTAGGTCCTCACATAGAGAACCACCCAAGAGAAACCAAAATGGAGGGTGCAAAGTACGGAAAGATAAGATCATATACTTTGGGGAACCTATTTGGCTATGGATTTACTTAGGTAGATCGATGTATAGGCATATTGTATTTGTATTGGATAGGAGTGAAATATGCCTATGTTGGAATATGATGTGAGGAAGTAGAAATAGAAGATGTTGACTTGAGCAAATCTATCACTAACCCCTTTGATCCCCTCTTAATAGTGTGGGATCCCTATAACTCAAGAATCATAAAAGAACTATACTAGATAGCTTCCGGAAACTCATTCTTGAGCATATATCCTTTTTGATGGTCATCGATCCTCACAACTAAAGCCAAAGGAACTAATACCTTTGACTAAAGCATTCCAATTGAGCTTGATGTTGACGTTTATGCTTGGCTCAAGTCAGAACGATGATCTTGATCATGACACTTGGTGAAGGCTTCAAATAGCTCCCCCATAAGCCATGCGGGGAGCATTGCATTGTATTCATCTTCATATGTTCGTCATGTGATCATCCACAAGCTTCAAGCATGTAATCCTTCAGGATGGCCATCTCAAACTTGCCCTCGTCAACCATGATTATCAACACTTCATGTCATCTTCTCATGGACACTTGAGATCTCTCTCTCTCTCTCTCTCTGTGTGTGTGTGTGTCTCTCTCTCTCTCTCTCGATGCGAGCCCATGAGAATCACCTAACCCTCAAAAACATAGACAACACATAGTATGGGTTAGTACACAGAGTGAAATTTATAATTTCTTATCATACCACAATGATCCTATGTGGTGCATCGTTTGCGCTCGTGTGTTGACCATTTAGAGTTCGATCTCGGAGCTTCATCTTTATCAACCGATATCTCTACTCCATGTTTAATCTTGACGTCATGAAGGGTATATTGAATTCTTCACTTGAATAGCTTGCTCAATCATGACTCAACACATGAGTCCATTATGATCATATCTTTGAGCCAATCCTAGAATTCATCATACAAATCATCCTTTTAAGAGCTTGATCCATTATGGCTCAAACCATAGCTCTAAGCATGGCAACCCTTAAGATACTCCACTGAACTCCATTTTGATCATCTCGATGTAATTGTTGCTTCAAACGAGTTGTCTTCCATTATTCTTCAATCATTTTTCAATGGGACTAACCTTCAAATGTATATCTCAATGCAAACATTAGTCCTATAGGATTGTTATTTAATTACCAAAACCACACATGGGGACTACATGTGATTTCAATGATCATAGTGCTAAGCTAACAGATGGGTCTTGTCCATCACATCATTCTCTAATGATGTGATCCCGTTCATCAAATGACAACACATGTCTATGGTTAGGAAACTTAACCATCTTTGGTTAACGAGCTAGTCTAGTAGAGGCATACTTGGGACATTCTGTTTGACTATGTATTCACACATGTACTAAGTTTCCGGTCAATACAATTCTAGCATGAATAATAAACATTTATCATGATATAAGGAAATATAAATATCAACTTTATTATTGCCTCCAGGGCATGTTTCCTTCAGTCTCCCACTTGCACTAGAGTCAATAATCTAGATTACATAGTAATGATTCTAAAACCCATGGAGTCTTGGTGCTGATCATGTTTTGCTCGTGAGAGAGGCTTAGTCAACGGGTCTGCAATATTCAGATCTGTATGTATCTTGCAAATCTCTATGTCTCCCTCCTGGACTTGATCCCGTATGGAATTGAAGCGTCTCTTGATGTGCTTGGTTCTCTTGTGAAATCTGGATTCCTTTGCCAAGGCAATTGGACCAGTATTGTCACAAAAGATTTTCATCGGTCCCGATGCACTAGGTATGACACATAGATCGGATATGAACTCCTTCATCCAGACTCCTTCATTTGCTACTTCCGAAGCAGCTATGTACTCCGCTTCACACGTAGATCCCGCCACGACGCTTTGTTTAGAACTGCACCAACTGACAGGTCCACCGTTCAATGTAAACACTTATCCGGCTTGCGATTTAGAATCATCCGGATCAGTGTCAAAGCTTGCATCGACGTAACCATTTACGACTAGCTCTTTGTCACCTCCATAAACGGGAAACATATCCTTAGTCCTTTTCAGGTATTTCAGGATGTTCTTGACCTCTGTCCAGTGATCCACTCCTGGATTACTTTGGTACCTCCCTGCTAAGCTAATAGCAAGGCACACATCAGGTCTGGTACACAACATTGCATACATGATAGAGCCTATGGCTGAAGCATAGGGAACATCTTTCATTTTCTCTCTATCTTCTACAGTGGTCGGGCATTGAGTCTGAATCAACTTCACACCTTGTAACACAGGCAAGAACCCTTTCTTTGCTTGATCCATTTTGAACTTCTTCAAAACTTTATCAAGGTATGTGCTTTGTGAAAGTCCAATTAAGCGTCTTGATCTATCTCTATAGATCTTGATGCCCAATATATAAGCAGCTTCACCAAGGTCTTTCATTGAAAAAAAAATTTCAAGCATCCTTTTATGCTATCTAGAAATTCAGTATCATTTCTGATCAACAATATGTCATCTACATATAATATCAGATCTACAGAGCTCCCGCTCATTTTCTTGTAAATACAGGCTTCTCCAAAAGTCTGTACAAAACCATATGCTTTGATCACACTATCAAAGCGTATATTCCAACTCCGAGATGCTTGCACCAGTCCATAAATGAAACACTGGAGCTTGCACACTTTGTTAGCACCTTTTGGATCGACAAAACCTTCTGGTTGCATCATATACAACTCTTCTTTAAGATATCCATTAAGGAATGCAGTTTTGACATCCATTTGCCAAATTTCATAATCATAAAATGCGGCAATTGCTAACATGATTTGGACAGACTTAAGCATCGCTACGGGTGAGAAGGTCTCATCATAGTCAACTCCTTGAACTTGTCGAAAACCTTTTGCAACAAGTCGAGCTTTGTAGACAGTAACATTACCGTCAGCGTCAGTCTTCTTCTTGAAGATCCATTTATTCTCTATGGTTGGCGGGCAAGTCAACCAAAGTCCACACTTTGTTCTCATACATGGATCCCATCACAGATTTCATGGCCTCAAGCCATTTCACGGAATCTGGGTTCATCATCGCTTCCTCATAGTTCGTAGGTTCATCATGGTCAAGTAACATGACTTCCAGAACAGGATTACCATACCACTCTGGTGCGAATCTTACTCTGGTTGACCTACGAGGTTCAGTAGTAACTTGATCAGAAGTTTCATGATCATCATCATTAGCTTCCTCACTAATTGGTGTAGGAATCACTGGAACTAATTTCTGTGATGAACTACTTTCCAATAAGGGAGCAGGTACAGTTACCTCATCAAGTTCTACTTTCCTCCCACTCACTTCTTTCGAGAGAAACTCCTTCTCTAGAAAGGATCCATTCTTAGATGGGATCCTATGGGTATCCTATGAAGACACATTTCTCCGATTTGGGTTCGAGCTTATCAGGTTGAAGCTTTTTCACATAAGCATCACAGCCCCAAACTTTAAGAAATGACAACTTGGGTTTCTTGCCAAACCACAGATCATACGGTGTCGTTTCAACGGATTTAGATGGTGCCCTATTAACGTGAATGCAACTGTCTCTAATCATAACCCCAAAACGATAGCGGTAAATCAGTAAGAGACATCATAGATCGCACCATATCTAATAAAGTGCGGTTACGACGTTCGGACACACCATTACGCTGTGGTGTTCCGGGTGGCGTGAGTTGCGAAACTAGTCCGCATTGTTTCAAATGAAGACCAAACTCGTAACTCAAATATTCACCTCCACGACCAGGTCGTAGAAACTTTATTTTCTTGTTACGATGATTTTCTACTTCACTTTGAAATTCCTTGAACTTTTCAAATGTTTCAGACTTATGTTTCATCAAGTAGATATACCCATATCTGCTCAAATCATCTGTGAAGGTCAGAAAATAACGATGCCCGCCGCGAGCATCAACACTCATCGGACCGCATACATAGTATGTATTATTTCCAACAAGTTTGTTGCTCACTCCATTGTTCCGGAGAACGGAGTCTTAGTCATCTTGCCCATGAGGCATGGTTCACAAGCATCAAGTGAATCATAATCAAGTGATTCCAAAAGCCCATCAACATGGAGTTTCTTCATGCGCTTTACACCAATATGACCCAAACGGCAGTGCCACAAATAAGTTGCACTATCATTATTAAACTTATATCTTTTGGCTTCAATACTATGAATATGTGTATCACTACTATCGAGATTTAATAAAAATAGACCACTCATCCAGGGTGCATGACCATAAAAGATATTACTCATATAAATAGAACAACCATTATTCTCTGATTTAAATGAATAAACGTCTCGCATCAAACAAGATCCAGATATAATGTTCATGCTTAATGCTGGCACCAAATAACAATTATTCAGGTCTAAAACTAATCCCGGAGGTAAATGTAGAGGTAGCGTGCCGACGGCGATCACATCGACTTTGTAACCATTTCACACGCGCATCATCACCTTGTCCTTGGCCAATCTTCGCTTAATCCGTAGCCCCTGTTTCGAGTTGCAAATATGAGCAACAGAACCAGTATCAAATACCCAGGTGCTACTACGAGCATTAGTAAGGTACACATCAATAACATGTATATCAAATATACCTTTCACTTTGCCATCCTTCTTATCCGCCAAATACTTGGGGCAGTTCTGCTTCTAGTGACCAGTCCCTTTGTAGTAGAAGCACTCGGTCTCAGGCTTAGGTCCAGACTTGGGTTTCTTCACTTGAGCAGCAATTTGCTTGTCGTTCTTCTTGAAGTTCCCCTTCTTCCCTTTGCCCTTTTTCTTGAAACTAGTGGTCTTGTTGACCATCAACACTTGATGCTCCTTCTTGATTTCTACCTCCGCAGCCTTTAGCATCGTGAAGCGCTCAGGAATTGGCTTATCCATCCCTTGCATATTATAGTTAATCACAAAGCTTTGTAGCTTGGTGGCAGTGATTGAAGAACTCTGTCAATGACACTATCAACCAGAAGATTAACACCCAGCTGAGTCAAGTGATTGTGGTACCCAGACATTCTGAGTATATGCTCACTGACAGAACTATTCTCCTCCATTTTGCAGCTGTAGAACTTATTGGAGACTTCATATCTCTCAATCCGGGCATTTGCTTGAAATATTAACATCCACTCCTGGAACATCTCATATGCTCCATGACATTCAAAACGTCGTTGAAGTCCCGGTTCTAAGCCGTAAAGCATGGCACACTGAACTATCGAGTAGTCATCAACTTTGCTCTGCCAGACGTTCATAACATCTGGAGGTGCTCCTGCAGCGGGTTTGGCACCTAGCGGTGCTTCCAGGACATAATTCTTCTGTGCAGCAATGAGGATAATCCTCAAGTTACGCACCCAGTCTGTGTAGTTGCTACCATCATCTTTCAACTTAGCTTTTTCTAGGAACGCATTAAAATTCAATGGAACAGTAGCACGGACCATTTATCCACGACAACATAGACATGCAAAATACTATCAGGTACTAAGTTCATGATAAATTAAAGTTCAATTAATCATATTACTTAAGAACTCCCACTTAGATAGACATCCCTCTAATCATCTAAGTGATCACATGATCCATATGAACTAAACCATGTCCGATCATCACGTGAGATGGACTAGTTTTCAATGGTGAACATCACTATGTTGATCATATCTACTATATGATTCACACTCGACCTTTCGGTCTCAGTGTTCCGAGGCCATATCTGCATATGCTAGGCTCGTCAAGTTTAACTCGAGTATTCTGCATGTGCAAAACTGGCTTGCACCCATTGTATGTGAACGTAGAGCTTATCACACCCGATCATCACGTGGTGTCTCGGCACGATGAATTGTAGCAACGGTGCATACTCAGGGAGACACTTGTACCTTGAAATTTAGTGAGAGATCATCTTATAATGCTACTGCCGTACTAAGCAAAATAAGATGCATAAAGGATAAACATCACACGCAATCAATATAAGTGATATGATATGGCCATCATCATCTTGTGCCTTTGATCTCCATCTCCAAAGCATCGTCATGATCACCATCGTCACCGGCTTGACACCTTGATCTCCATCGAAGCATCGTTGTCGTCTCGCCAACTATTGCTACTACGACTATCGCTACCACTTAGTGATACAGTAAAGCAATTACATGGCGATTGCATTTCATACAATAAAGCGACAACCATATGGCTCCTGCCAGTTGCCGATAACTGTTACAAAACATGATCATCTCATACAACAATTTATATATCATCATGTTTTGACCATATCACATCACAGCAAGCCTTGCAAAAATAAGTTAGACATCCTCTACTTTGTTGTTGCAAGTTTTATGTGGCTGCTACGGGCTTCTAGCAAGAACCGTTCTTACCTACGCATCAATACCACTACGATTTTTCGTCAAGTTTGCTGTTTTAACCTTCAACAAGGACCGGGCATAGTCACACTTGATTCAACTAAAGTTGGAGAAACAGACACCCACTAGCCACCTGTGTGCAAAGCACGGCGGTAGAACCAGTCTCATGAACGCGGTCATGTAATGTTGGCCTGGGCCGCTTCATCCAACAATACCGCCGAATCAAAGTATGACAAGCTGGTAAGCAGTATGACTATTATCGCCCACAACTCTTTGTGTTCTACTCGTGCATATAACATCTACGCATAGGCCTGGCTCGGATGCCACTATTGGGGAACTTAGTATTTCAAAAAAAATCCTATGAACATGCAAGATCTATCTATGAGAAGCATAGCAACGAGTGGGGAGAGTGTGTCCACATATCCTCGTAGACCGAAAGCGAAAGCGTTTAGTAACGCGGTTGATGTAGTCGAACGTCTTCGTGATCCAACCGATCAAGTACCGAACGCACGGCACCTCCGCGATCTGCACACGTTCAGCACGGTGACATCCCTCAAACTCTAGATCCAACTGGGGTCGAGGGAGAGTTTTTCCAGCACGACGGCGCAGTGACGGTGATGATGAAGCTACCGACGCAGGGCTTCACCTAAGCACTACGACAATATGACCGAGGTGGAAAACTGTGGAGGGGGGCACCGCACACGGCTAAAGATCAACTTGTGTGTCTATGGGGTGCCCCCCTCCCCCGTATATAAAGGAGGTGAGGAGGAGGCCGGCCGGCCACAAGGGGCACGCCAAGGGGGGAGGAATCCTACTCCTAGTAGGAGTAGGTTTCTCCCTTTCCTAGTCCAAGTACGAGAAGGGGGACGGAGGAGGAGGAGAGAAGGAAGGAGGGGGCGCCGCCCCCTCCCCTTGTCCAATTCGGATTGGGGCAAGGGGGCGCGCGCCACCTCCTGGCCAGCTCTCTCTCTTCTCCACTAAGGCCCATGAGGCCCAATAGCTTCCGGGGGGTCCGGTAACCCCCGGTACTCCGAAACTTATCCGATACGACCCGAACCATTCCGGTGTCCGAATATAACCTTCCAATATATGAATCTTTATGTCTCGACCATTTCGAGACTCCTCGTCACATCCGTGATCTCATCCGGGACTCCGAACAACCTTCGGTCATCAAATCACAAAAACTCATAATACAATTCGTCATCGAACGTTAAGCGTGCGGACCCTACGGGTTCGAGAACTATGTAGACATGACCGAGACACATCTCCGATCAATAACCAATAGCGGAACCTGGATGCTCATACTGGCTCCTACATATTCTACGAAGATCTTTATCGATCAAACAGCTCAACAAGATACGTTGTTCCCTTTGTCATCGGTATGTTACTTGCCCGAGATTCGATCGTCGGTATCATCATACCTAGTTCAATCTCGTTTCTGACAAGTCTCTTTACTCGTTCCGTAATGCATCATCCCGCAACTAACTCATTAGTCACATTGCTTGCAAGGCTTATAGTGATGTGCATTACCGAGAGGGCCCAGAGATACCTCTCCGACAATCGGAGTGACAAATCCTAATCTCGATCTGTGCCAACTCAACAAACACCATCAGAGAGACCTGTAGAGCATCTTTATAATCACCCAGTTATGTTGTGACGTTTGATAGCACACTAAGTGTTCCTCCGGTATTCAGGAGTTGCATAATCTCATAGTCATAGGAACATGTATAAGTCATGAAGAAAGCAATAACAATAAACTAAACGATCATAGTGCTAAGCTAACGGATGGGTCTTGTCCATCACATCATTCTCTAATGATGTGATCCCGTTCATCAAATGACAACACATGTCTATGGTTAGGAAACTTAACCATCTTTGATTAACGAGCTAGTCTAGTAGAGGCATACTAGGGACATTCTGTTTGTCTATGTATTCACACATGTACTAAGTTTCCGGTTAATACAATTCTAGCATGAATAATAAATATTTATCATGATATAAGGAAATATAAATAACAACTTTATTATTGCCTCTAGGGCATATTTCCTTCATGAACCACCAAGGGAAGCTCAAGTGAAGCCGTGTGAATGGCCATCGGATGAATTTATGGATCGTGCGGGTTTCAAGGAGGAGTTCTATGCGTACGTACAAAATGCCGGCCTTGAGGATTTCTTATCAGACAATTGCTTACAGTATTTATCTCATTGATTCGTTCGTGCAGAGATTTGAGTTCTCATCTAAGCGTAATACTCATACTGTCTTATTTGATCTTTATGATGAATCTTATACCATGGACCTAAAAGATTTTTGTGATGCATGCAAAATTCCACAATGGGGTAACCTTAGTGAGCCTCTAAAATCTCAATACACTGATCTCCTTGCTAGCATCACCGTTGGAGAAACTAGAAATATCACACAAGCTACCATAGGGAGCATTCATTTTCCTGCCATACACTACTTTGCTCTCTTTATAGAAAGATGCATTAATGGTAAACATGATCATAGCCACCTTTGCATACCAGATCTTAGTGTCCTCAAATGTGCGGTTTTAGGCGATAAGCGATATAACTTGGGGGCCATTATTGTTAGGAGGTTACATCTTAATGCTAAAGATGGAGATTTATTTGGTGGGATTTATGCAACTCGTTTAGCTAATTATTTGGGAGTACCCGTAAGAGGGTATGATATTGAGTTGCCACCTGCTTTTCTAGATTATGAGGCTATGGTACGATATCAGTTTCTTAAGAGGAACGAACAGTTCCTTCACTACAGACTAATCTTTGATAGACGGCACGTCGTCCCTGTTACTTTTCCTACTCGTGCTTTCTTTAACTTTCAGGCAAATGAGTGATATTTTATAACTAGAGAGGAGGCAAATGAGTATGAGAGAACAGTGGAGGTTGCTCGCCTCCAGGATGCAGCTCGCCAAGCAATAGCTGCTGCATCTTAGTACAACCCCGACTACCACTTTGGATATCCACCAGGCCATCCATGGGCCTAGACAAACTTAAGCCAAAAGCCTAAGCTTGGGGGAGTACGTATTTCTCACCGACATTATATTCATGTTCACACACTTATTTCAGTTGTCGGTGTTTATACTTTTCATTGTATTATCCATGTTAGTTTATTTCTTTTTTCGCTTTCTTCTTGTGTGTTTGAAAAACCTTAAGAAAAACCAAAAAATAGTTGTAGTTAGTGTACTTTCTATGCATGCTTCCTTGTAGTATTAAAAGAAAATCCAAAAAGATTTCTCGTTCTTCTTTTGCTTGTTGGGAGCTTTCCCATGTAAATAGTTTTTCTCGTTCTTGTTTTACTTTCTTCAGAAAAACAAAAACTCCAAAAACATTTCAATGTGTTTCTTTGAAATTCTTTTCTTTTCTTTGGGGGTCGAGAGGAGAAGACCACGACGAAAATGTTGAGTGGCTCTCATATGCATTATTGATGGTCTAACAAAGAGCCCATATTACCTTGTCTTCTCCTTCGAATAATGTTTGCAGATTCCAGCTTAGTCCAATGCACGAGCACTCTTATTATTATCCACACGGTTCGGTTGTGCAAGTGAAAGGCAATAATGACGATTTATGATGAAATGATTGAGATGAGGAAAAGCTGGTATGAACTCGACCTATCTTATTTTTGTAAATATGATTAGTTCATCGTTCCTGGTTCAGGCTATTATGAATGAAACATGTTTGCAATGACAATTAGAGATTATAGTTATTCATGCCATGCTTAATCAGCTAGGAGTTTATAATGGTTTACCTTGCGTGCCAACATGGAAATTAAAATGGTCGTGATGTAGTATGATAGGATGGTATCCTCCTTTGAATGATTCGAGTGGCTTGACTTGGCACATGTTCACGCATGTAGTTGAAACAAAATCAACATAGCCTCCACGATATTTATGTTCATGGTGATTTATATCCTACTCATGCTTGCATTCAATGTTGGTTAATCTCAATGCATGTTTATGACTGTTGTCGCTCTCTAGTTGGTCGCTTCCCAGTATTTTTCTAGCCTTCACTTATACTAAGCGAGAATATTGCCTGTGCATCCACTTCCATAAACCCCAAAGTTGTTCCATATGAGTCCACCATACCTTCCTATATGCGGTATTTACCTGCCGTTCCAAGTAAATTTGCATGTGCGAAACTCTAAACCTTCAAATAATAATCTGTTTTGTATGCTCGAATCGCTCATGTACCAACTAGGGTTGTCAATATCTTCCATGCTAGGTGGGTTATTCTCATGATGAGTGGACTCCGCTCATCATTCACGAGAAAATGGCTGGTAACCGCGATGCCCAGTCCCATGCTCAAATCAAATCAAAATAATTGCAAACAAAACTCCCCCAGGACTGTTGTTAGTTGGACAGTACCCGTTGTTTCGGACCAGCCATGGAGTGTGCTTGTTGGTGGTGGGGGAGTATAAACTTTACCATTCTGTTTGGGAACCGCCTATAATGTATGTAGCATGGAAGATATTGATACGTCTCCAATGTATCTATAATTTTTTATTATTCCATGCTGTTATATTATCAATCTTGGATGTTTTATAGTCATTCTATATCATTTTTTGGTACTAAACTATTGACATAGTGCCAAGTGCCAATTGCTGTTTTCTGCATGTTTTTTACATCGCAGGAAATCAATATCAAACAGAGTCTAAATGCAACGAAACTTCACAGAGATTTTTTATGGACCAGAAGACACATATTGGGCCCTGGCTGTGCCTGGGGGTGCTCCGAGGAGAGCACAACCCACCAGGGCATGCTAGGAGGCCCAGGCCCACCCTGGTGGGTTGTGCCCACCTCGAGTGCCTCCCGGACCACCTCTTTGATCTATAAATACCCCAATATTCCCAAAACCCTAGGGGAGTCGACGAAGTATTCATCCCGCCGTTGCAGAGTCCAGAACCACCAGATCCAATCTAGACACCATCTCGGATGGGGTTCACCACCTCCATTGGTGCCTCTCCGATGATGCGTGAGTAGTTCTTTGTAGACCTTCGGGTCCGTAGTTAGTAGCTAGATGGCTTCCTCTCTCTTGCTGAATTCTCAATACAATGGTCTCTTGGAGATCCATATGATGTAACTCTTTTGCGGTGTGTTTGTTGGGATCGATGAACTTTGAGTTTATGATCAGATCTATCTTTTTATATCCATGAAAGTATTTGAGTTTCTTTGATCTCTTTTATGCATGATTACTTATGGCCTCGTATTTCTTCTCCGATATTTGGGTTTTGTTTGGTCAACTTGATCTATTTATCTTGCAATGGGAAGAGGTGCTTTGTAGTGGGTTCGATCTTACGGTGCTTGATCCTAGTGACAGAAAGGGAACCAACACGTATGTATCGTTGCTACTAAGGATAAAACGATGAGGTCTATCTCTACATAGATAGATCTTGTCTACATCATGTCATCGTTCTTATTGCATTACTTCGTTTTTCCATGAACTTAATACACTAGATGCATGCTGGATAGCGGTCGATGTCTGGAGTAATAGTAGTAGATGCGGGCAAGAGTCGGTCTACTAATCTTGGACGTGATGCCTATGTAATGATCATTGCCTGGATACCGTCATGATTATTTGAAGTTTTGTCAATTGCCCAACAGTAATGTCAGGACCCCGATTCCAAGTCACATCGATCTAGCTGGTAACACCTCATATCACTTTGCGGCCTCACGCACGGTATTCCCACGGGTGTCGCCTTACCAAGGCCCAGGACCGTTTGCGCCTTTTGGCTCACGTATATGATAGTGTCGCTAGCATCCATATGACAGAGAACCCGGGCCGACATGACTAGTCGTGAACCCAAAGTGGCACTAACTTACGGGGACAGGCATACATGAATCAACATCGAGCATGTCGGTCAGCAGCGTGCGAATCCGGGCTGTAGCACTGGGCTAACAGGACTCTGGTGAACCGGGCTGTAGCAGGCTAGGTAGGACTCCGGATGTCACCGCGTGACATTTCCCCGAAGGGACAGACACAGGAACAAAGTGAATCACATGCCGGCCAGTCAAGTGTTCCGGGCGGTAGTGCTGGGCTAGCAAGACTCCGGTGAACCGGGCTATAGCGGACTACTATGGCTCATGGAAGCACAAGACTACATTTCCCCATAAGAGAGGCTACCAAGGATAAACAACTAGGTTGTCGGATCCCACACATACCAAGCATTTCAATCATACACACATTATGCTCGATATGTGCAAATACAACATGGCATCACAACAAGACTCTACGACTCAGAGTATTTATTCATTAGGCCCCGAAGAGCCAGATATTACAAACATGGGTCTCATGACCCAACATTCAGAGCATACAAGTCAAAGCACATGCGGAAGCTTAACATGTCTGAGTACAGACATCTACAAATGAAAAAGGCTGAGAAGCCTGACTATCTACCAGATCCTGCCGAGGGCACAAGATCGTAGCTGAGGTATCAAGCTAAACGTCGAAGTCCACACGGAACTACTAGCGAGACTGACGTCTCTCTGCAAAACATAAAATAAGCAAACGTGAGTACAAATGTACCCAGCAAGACTTACATCAGAACTATCTACATATGCATCGGTATCAACAAAGGGGGTGGTGGAGTTTAACTGCAGCAAGCCAGCTTTGACTCGATGGCTATCCTGAACTACGACTACAAGTAACTCTTTTGAGGTGGCGCACACGAGTCCACATATTCACCATATCAATACACCACTATGGATCTGCTCCCGTCTCCCTACGAGAACGCTATCCATAGCACTCACGCTTATCTTGCGCATTTTAGAGTATCCACTTTCACTTGTCTATGAACTGTACAAGCGACCCAGAAGTCCTTCTCCGCGGACACGGCTATTCGAATAGATGATGTTAACCCTGCAGGGGTGTACTTCGTCACACACGCTCTCGCCACTTACCACCATGTACACGTCGTGTACCTCGGCAACCTTCAAGCGGAAGCCTGGCGAGGGAGTCGGCCACGACCTGACTAACCACACAAGTCTCTAGTCCAGGTTTATCACCTATTCGGGTTCCATCCGCAAGGAGATCCGGCCGGGGTGTCGCTCACGGCCCCAAACGATGTGTGCAGGGTTCCCGAGCCCACCATCCGGGTGCCACTCGGTACACCAGGCCACGTGTGCCTAGTCTGTCCCAAGCCCACCTGTACCAGGTGCCACTTGGTAGACTACTAACACTACCTACAAACACCAGAAACTAGTTGCAACTCCTGGACAGAGATCAGGTTGATTAATAAGTCGAGAGAGCTTGGAGCGCCCGGAGCCCAATGTGTGGTAGTAACTGTTCATGGATCACAAACACAGAACTCAGTTCCTGAGGACGGTTTCAATGAGACAACCCACCATGTACTCCTACATGGCCTCTCACCGCTACCTTTACCAAATCGTGTTCACACTTAGCTCTCACACAGTAGGACATGTTCACAACTATCCAATTCATTCCCGATGAATCAGACCTGACACAACTCTAAGCAATAGCAGGCATGACAAACAAGCATGAATGAGTACGCACATCAGGGCTCAAACAACTCCTACTCATGCTAGTGGGTTTCATCTATTTACTGTGGCAATGACAGGTTATGCAGAGGATAAAGGGGTTCAGCTACCGCAACAAGTAAAAGAGAGCAGGAGCGAGAGAGTGGGATTGTATCGGAATGAACAAGGGGTTTTTGCTTGCCTGGCACTTCCGAAGATCATATAGCTCTTCATCAGTGTCATCGAACTCATCGTCGGAACCACGTCTATCGAGAGGGGACAACACCGGCAAACAGAGAAGAAACACGATCAATGCAATGCACAATATGATGCATGATCATGACATGTCAATATGCTGTGTGTTGGCCTAATGCAACTACAATCAGCTGGGTTTGAGTTATTTTGAACCCAAGGTTCAAGTTCAAACTCAAACTATGAATTATAAAATGCATTATCATGTTTTGATATAAACAGAAGGTTTAAGTTGCTTTATCATGCATGAAACCAGTGCAGATGGATAGGTCGGATTTTTCTGATCATTTTTCATATATAACTTGTTTCATTTGGAGCTACGGTTGAATTTCTATGAATTTTAGAAGTTTAGGGCATTTTCTGGAATTTCCTGTATAAGAATAATTCCAGTAATTAAATTACTGCGTCAGCACTACGTCAGGATGACGTCAGCAAGTCAACGGGTCGTCCAGGTCAAACTTGACGTGTGGGGTCCACACGTCAGTGACTAACTAACTAACCTAAATTAATTAGTGTTAAACTAATACTAACTAGAAGCGTCAGGGGGGGTGGCCCACGCGTCAGTGAAACAGGGGAGGTCAAACCCCCTGGTCAGCGGGGTCAAACCCGCCGGACTTGGTCCACGGCTCGTCTCCGGTGAAGCCCGAGACGGCGGAGGGGCTACGATGCACGGGAGGAGGAGTTGGTGGTGTCTACGGGCTCCTGGTGCTGCATTGAGCACAGCGGTGAGCTTGGCTTCGAGCCACTGTGGCTCTAGCCACGTCGGCGACGAGGCACGGCGGTGGCGAGCTTCGGCCGCGGTGGTTAGTGGGGCTAGAGGAAGAAATCGACGGCGGGGAGAGAGGGGTTGGGGTGAGGGGCTCACGGCGGTTGCAGCGGTGGCCTCTTCGAGCTCAGGGAAGGCCGGACGGCGACGAGTCGACGATGCGGATCCGTGGCGGCCGACGATGAAGAAGAGGTCGGGGACGGTGTTTTGAGGCGTCTGGCGTCGAGTGGGTCGACGGGGAGGATGAGGGCGTCGAGGCGGAGGCCATGGACACGTCGGCGAGGCGAGGGAGGGCCTGTGGCCATGGCTACAGCGACAGCGAGCTCGCGGCTGTCTCGGCCATGGTGGAGAGGGCGAGAGGGAGGCGAGGGGGAGAATGGCGGGGCGGTCAGAGCGATCCAGACGGCTCTGGCGGGTCTGTCCGCGGCGCCACGCAAGCTAGCAGGCAGGAGGTGGCACGGGCGCGTGTGTGCGCACGGCGAGCACGCGCTCGGCGTCCTTCTGGCGCGGTGGAGACGACGACTGGCGTCGGCCAGCTGGTTTGGGCCGTGCTGGGCCAGGCTAGGTGAGTTTGCTCTCTCTCTCTCTCTCTTATTTCTGTTTCTGTTTTCTTTTTCTGTTATTTGTTTTGATTTAGTTTTAAGCACTAAACCATTTTGCTTTCTTCTGATAATTCTGCAGGGACTAAAAGGATTATCCCAAAGCCCCTCACAATTTCTCAGAATTATTGGACACATATTCGATATATAGCAAATATAAATCCAATGCAAATAGTTATTGCATTAGCTTCAAATGCCCAAAATAAATATTTATGAGCTCCTAAAAATATTGGTTTGAATTTTAATTCTGGCCAATATTTTCATAGAGAAACATGAACATTTTCTTGGACCTATTTGAAGCAATTTTTATCTTGGTCTTTTTCAGAAATGATTTCTGAGGCTTCACATGTCCCCATTTCAAATTCATTGAAATTTAAACATGATGCACACATGACTAGCTAGCCTAGAGCAAACCAGAACTAGGGATGTGACAACTCACCCCCACTAAACAAAAATCTCGTCCCGAGATTCAAGCGTAGGGTAAGATGAAAGGGGAACGCAAAGTAACATAATCTTCACAATCCAATTGTTCTTCTCGAAGATGTTGATTCATTGCATCATCTTGATCTTGACATCTTTTCTTTCGAGAGCTTCATCCAACTATGATGACGGAAGAGAGGGAAACTCTACAGGATTGATCTTCTTGAAGATCGAGCTATACAAGATCAACTCGCGGAATGAGATGTTGAAACATCTCGAGTTGAGACACAAAACACATCGAGAGGGATGGAAGAACAAACGATGAGATTTGATTTGGTGGGCAACAATCCCACGCTTAGATAATATGGTGCATGGGTTCCAAAGCAGCGAGGAGTTAATTGCCATGACTCCATAACGGGGCACCTTAGGAAAGGTGACTCGTAGAATTATTCCCTTAAGTGGCAAAAAGAATTACTTTTGATACAAAGATCGTTGAAACTCTTTATACCAGCCTAAGGCAATCACAAACAATCGTGTGAGCGAATTCGAAAGAATGGCATACTCATACTAGAAGGAATGATGTGGACTACCTTGTTGAAGACAACACCATGGATGATTTTGCTTATCATCGGGGATGGATGGGACCCATAGTAGGACCACTTTTGAAGATGATCCTAAACAGTAATTACTGAGGTGCAAGCTGGGAACAAAATGCAAATGCTGGGTATGATTCTGGTAACTGGGGATAACTCAACGAGAGTGATTCCACCGTTGAATGGTTCTAGCATAATCGAGGAAACCGAGAGCACAAGGACCCCTGAGGATCAACTTCTAGAATAAGTTGCACTAAATCCTCATGGAGAAGATGGTTAAACAGCTCAATCAAGATACTACAATGATAGATCTTCCGGCTAGGTGTGTCGGCCAGAACATCAACCTTGTCGGGACCTACATCATAATCTTGGAAAAGTTCCAACCGTCATATCTGCCTGAGATTTGGATCTAGTTGGTAACAGGATATTCCAGACTCATCGAGTCCAGAAGAAAATGAAGGTTTGCAACACAAATCGACGAGATGACGTTGCGAGATTCTCGGGAAATGAGCTACGGTAGCAAGCTCCAAAACAGGAGCGGGTTCTGCTACAAACATGTGAACACATTGTCCTAGATAAGCATGGCCACAGAGTAGTCTTACAATAAAACACTACCGAGTTCTAGTTGGGAACCATCTTCGAGGATATCGAAGCCCTTGCATAAGTCCGGATCCTAAGAAGGAACTTCTTCTCCTTGAACAAATCAATCAGTGGCTTGGTGTGCTAGGGATACATATAGAATGAAGGTTGCAAGTCTCCAAACTACGGTATACTTCGCACATATGCATGACCGACTTGGAACGATTCCAGAGGAAGCAAAACAAACTTTCTCAAATTCACGGCGGCAACTTGCATCTAATGCACATGAATTAGAGGAAGTCACTTCTTTCATCCAACATATGCTTCATGAACGGAACATGAAGGCAATGCTTACAAAGTTTCCAATACTAGCTGGATGTTCAACATGAATCATGGAGAAGGTAGCGGTGTTGCTGATGGGCTCAACAACAATTCATCCAGGTTTCCATGGAGATGGAATTCCATAATTATGTGAACAAGTGATAGCATTGGTCAGACCCAAAGGATATAATGGTGTATGCTCGAGGGATCAACCACGAGTAAGACAACATTATGAATATCGTTGGTTCTGATTTGATTTGACGATGGCCCACACTCAAATCAAGGGTTGGGCAAGACGATAGGTTCAACAACTGATCACGAGGACCAATCGATGAAGAAATCATCTTTCTACAACAAACACAAGATATCCCTTTGGAATGAACTAAGTTAGGCAAGCTTTTATCTTCCAACTCTCCAAGTTGTTGTTCAGCTTAACCAACTAGCTCAGGGGTATCCAACACAGATTCTTGGAGAAAGGGTGGTTTACAAGAATACCAACATGATCATGAACTCAACATAGCGGTCAGGTGACGACCTGGTGATACTTCCGAGAAGATATTCGGAAAATCACGTACCACCGATATGTTGCTAAGCTCGAGAACAATCTTGCTTTTCAGGGCAAGACGATATGACCAAGAGAGTGATGGATTGACACAATCCTATCTCATTAATTGAGGGGTGCACCAGGGAAAATGGACTAGGTAACACGATCAATCTCAGGATGATGATTGAATAACCAACACGCTAAGAATGAGATTGTTGTCCATTAACTACCAAGCAACGGGGTTGCTAGGATTATTGATTTCACGCATCACGATTCACTTGTCGGTGTTCCGGTTACAATAACACGGGACCGAGAATGAATGATGATGGCGAGGAGTATCACTGCGTCAAGAATTCACAAAAGGTGGTGCAATTCCTACGATATTCTCGACATAAAGGGGGTAATACTCGAAGGTAGAACAGAACAAAAGTTGGTTAGGCATTTGATCTGCGGAATACAACTACTTTGACCCAATCCCAGAGATGGACGAGGTACTGGAGTTTGTTTCTCCTAGTCATTCCGGATTAGAATGGCTTGACAGACCACAAGAATAATAGGCATCGATAACACAAATGCACAATTACTCCTGACTATCAATTGATAGACGAGGGCCAGAAAATAACTAAAGAGGGACAACTCAAAGAAACATATGATTTTCTGAGTTGTGGGTGCATAGATTAGCATGTCGAACGAGTTCAACATATTTCTTCCGGATAACCGATGCAGAAGAAGAAGGACTGGCAGATTCACAATTTGAATGGAGTACTCCTCAAGAGCGCCCTGGTTGTGATCTTTTGGTTAAAAGAACTT
This sequence comes from Aegilops tauschii subsp. strangulata, assembly GCF_002575655.3. Lineage (NCBI taxonomy): Eukaryota > Viridiplantae > Streptophyta > Magnoliopsida > Poales > Poaceae > Aegilops > Aegilops tauschii. The sequence continues at coordinate 513,741,833 of NC_053036.3, forward strand.
CTGCCATAATGGTTCATGGTATTTGGAAGAAGGAAATACCACGGACCTCGAGGACTGTCGCAAGGTTACTAATATCTTAAGGGAACTAGCAAATACTAACAACATGAAGTAGGGTGAATCTCGGGTTCAAAAACCCAGGAGTAGAATACCTACTACTAAGTAGCATCACGGGATGCTTTCGAGAATAATGGCCAGAATCATCACACTGGGGATGCAAGCATTGCTAGATTACTAAGTGGTCCTCTAAGACACCTAGGGTCATAATAATAACTCCAACATATATGTCAAGGCAACAGAGTACCTCAACTCAACGATTAGTGTGGTTAATTTGGCCCAAAGGAACATCAAGAACGGAAAGAAGGGATTGCAAATGCATCCGATTATTTAGAAGCCTGGGATGACTCGGACAACATAATGGCTGTAAATGCTCAAAAAGATTTGAGACATCCTGCAAAAATGGTGGCATAACCATTCAGAATCACAATATCAAGGTTTCGAGATCAACTGTCAACACATGGAAGTAGTAGAAACTAAACTGAGGCTTCAGACCAACAATCCTACGAGTCTACGGATTAGTAACACGTGATCCTGATAGAAAGATGAGAAGCCTAGTTCTTAATCCCCGTAGAGGAGAAGAGGTTGACTCAGATCAGAAGGGCATAAGGTAAAGGAGTAAAAAGAGCCTTGCGTTCCCTCCCACAATCAATTCCCTTATATAACTAAAGCATTTCTAGACACAACTTCGACCAGTTTGGCTTGGAAATCCTACAGGCAGTCAGGCTCTGATACCAAAGCTGTCAGGACCCCGATTCCAAGTCACATCGATCTAGCTGGTAACACCTCATATCACTTTGCGGCCTCACGCACGGTATTCCCATGGGTGTCGCCTTACCAAGGCCCGGGACCGTTTGCGCCTTTTGGCTCACGTATATGATAGTGTCGCTAGCATCCATATGACAGAGAACCCGGGCCGACATGACTAGTCGTGAACCCAAAGTGGCACTAACTTACGGGGACAGGCATACATGAATCAACATCGAGCATGTCGGTCAGCAGCGTGCGAATCCGGGCTGTAGCACTGGGCTAACAGAACTCTGGTGAACCGGGCTGTAGCAGGCTAGGCAGGACTCCGGATGTCACCGCATGACATTTCCCCGAAGGGACAGACACAGGAACGAAGTGAATCACATGCCGGCCAGTCAAGTGTTCCGGGCGGTAGTGCTGGGCTAGCAGGACCCCGGTGAACCGGGCTGTAGCAGACTACTATGGCTCATGGAAGCACAAGACTACATTTCCCCATAAGAGAGGCTACCAAGGATAAACAACTAGGTTGTCGGATCCCACACATACCAAGCATTTCAATCATACACACATTATGCTCGATATGTGCAAATACAACATGGCATCACAACAAGACTCTACGACTCAGAGTATTTATTCATTAGGCCCCGAAGAGCCAGATATTACAAACATGGGTCTCATGACCCAACATTTAGAGCATACAAGTCAAAGCACATGCGGAAGCTTAACATGTCTGAGTACAGACATCTACAAATGAAAAAGGCTGAGAAGCCTGACTATCTACCAGATCCTGCCGAGGGCACAAGATCGTAGCTGAGGTATCAAGCTAAACGTCGAAGTCCACACGGAACTACTAGCGAGACTGACGTCTCTCTGCAAAACATAAAATAAGAAAATGTGAGTACAAATGTACCCAGCAAGACTTACATCAGAACTATCTACATATGCATCGGTATCAACAAAGGGGGTGGTGGAGTTTAACTGCAGCAAGCCAGCTTTGACTCGATGGCTATCCTGAACTACGACTACAAGTAACTCTTTTGAGGTGGCGCACACGAGTCCACATATTCACCATATCAATACACCACTATGGATCTGCTCCCGTCTCCCTACGAGAACGCTATCCATAGCACTCACGCTTATCTTGCGCATTTTAGAGTATCCACTTTCACTTGTCTATGAACTGTACAAGCGACCCAGAAGTCCTTCTCCGCGGACACGGCTATTCGAATAGATGATGTTAACCCTGCAGGGGTGTACTTCGTCACACACGCTCTCGCCACTTACCACCATGTACACGTCGTGTACCTCGGCAACCTTCAAGCGGAAGCCTTGTGAGGGAGTCGGCCACGACCTGACTAACCACACAAGTCTCTAGTCCAGGTTTATCACCTATTCGGGTTCCATCCGCAAGGAGATCCGGCCGGGGTGTCGCTCACGGCCCCAAACGATGTGTGCAGGGTTCCCGAGCCCACCATCCGGGTGCCACTCGGTACACCAGGCCACGTGTGCCTAGTCTGTCCCAAGCCCACCTGTACCAGGTGCCACTTGGTAGACTACTAACACTACCTACAAACACCAGAAACTAGTTGCAACTCCTGGACAGAGATCAGGTTGATTAATAAGTCGAGAGAGCTTGGAGCGCCCGGAGCCCAATGTGTGGTAGTAACTGTTCATGGATCACAAACACAGAACTCAGTTCCTGAGGACGGTTTCAATGAGACAACCCACCATGTACTCCTACATGGCCTCTCACCGCTACCTTTACCAAATCGTGTTCACACTTAGCTCTCACACAGTAGGACATGTTCACAACTATCCAATTCATTCCCGATGAATCAGACCTGACACAACTCTAAGCAATAGCAGGCATGACAAAGAAGCATGAATGAGTACGCACATCAGGGCTCAAACAACTCCTACTCATGCTAGTGGGTTTCATCTATTTACTGTGGCAATGACAGGTTATGCAGAGGATAAAGGGGTTCAGCTACCGCAGCAAGTAAAAGAGAGCAGGAGCGAGAGAGTGGGATTGTATCGGAATGAACAAGGGGTTTTTGCTTGCCTGGCACTTCCGAAGATCATATAGCTCTTCATCAGTGTCATCGAACTCATCGTCGGAACCACGTCTATCGAGAGGGGACAACACCGGCAAACAGAGAAGAAACACGATCAATGCAATGCACAATATGATGCATGATCATGACATGTCAATATGCTGTGTGTTGGCCTAATGCAACTACAATCAGCTGGGTTTGAGTTATTTTGAACCCAAGGTTCAAGTTCAAACTCAAACTATGAATTATAAAATGCATTATCATGTTTTGATATAAACAGAAGGTTTAAGTTGCTTTATCATGCATGAAACTAGCGCAGATGGATAGATCGGATTTTTCTGATCATTTTTCATATATAACTTGTTTCATTTGGAGCTATGGTTAAATTTCTATGAATTTTAGAAGTTTAGGGCATTTTCTGGAATTTCCTGTATAAGAATAATTCCAGTAATTAAATTACTGTGTTAGCACTACGTCAGGATGACGTCAGCAAGTCAACGGGTCGTCCAGGTCAAACTTGACGTGTGGGGTCCACACGTCAGTGACTAACTAACTAACCTAAATTAATTAGTGTTAAACTAATACTAACTAGAAGCGTTAGGGGGTGGCCCACGCGTCAGTGACACAGGGGAGGTCAAACCCCCTGGTCAGTGGGGTCAAACCCGCCGTACATGGTCCACGGCTCGTCGCCGGTGAAGCCCGAGACGGCGGAGGGGCTCGGGATTTGCCCACGGTCGACCAAATCGGTCGCGGTTTGGTCCTACGCGTAGCTGGGGCTCGCGCGCATCTGGTAGGGCAAGTGGGAGGAGCTGGGGTGGAGCGAGCTCGCCGGAGTCGAGCTCGTGGCGGCGGCTGGAGTTCGGACGGGGCTGGGGTCGGCGCTACGGTGCACGGGAGGAGGAGCTGGTGGTGTCTACGGGCTCCTGGTGCTGCGTTGAGCACAGCGGTGAGCTTGGCTTCGAGCCAGTGTGGCTCTAGCCACGTCGGCAACGAGGCACGGCGGCGGCGAGATTCAGCCGCGGTGGTTAGTGGGGCTAGAGGAAGAAATCGACGGCGGGGAGAGAGGGGTTGGGGTGAGGGGCTCACGGCGGTTGCAGCGGTGGCCTCTTCGAGCTCGGGGAAGGCCGGACGGCGACGAGTCGACGATGGGGATCCGCGGCGGCCGACGATGAAGAAGAGGTCGGGGACGGCATTTTGAGGCGTCTGGCGTCGAGTGGGTCGACGGGGAGGATGAGGGCGTCGAGGCGGAGGCCATGGACACGTCGGCGAGGCAAGGGAGGTCCTGTGGCCATGGCTACGGCGACAGCGAGCTCGCGGCTGTCTCGGCCATGGTGGAGAGGGCGAGAGGGAGGCGAGGGGGAGAATGGCGGGGCGGTCAGAGCGATCCAGACGGCTCTGGCGGGTCTGTCCGCGGCGCCACACAAGCTAGCAGGCAGGAGGTGGCACGGGCGCGTGTGTGCGCACGGCGAGCACGCGCTCGGCGTCCTTCTGGCGCGGTGGAGATGACGACTGGCGTCGGCCAGCTGGTTTGGGCCGTGCTGGGCCAGGCCAGGTAAGCGCCAGGTGAGTTTGCTCTCTCTCTCTCTTTTATTTCTGTTTCTGTTTTCTTTTTCTGTTATTTGTTTTGATTTAGTTTTAAGCACTAAACCATTTTGCTTTCTTCTGATAATTTTGCAGGGACTATAAGGATTATCCCAAAGCCCCTCACAATTTCTCAGAATTATTGGACACATATTTGATATATCGCAAATATAAATCCAATGCAAATAGTTATTGCATTAGCTTCAAATGCCCAAAATAAATATTTATGATCTCCTAAAAATATTGGTTTGAATTTTAATTCTGGCCAATATTTTCATAGAGAAACATGAACATTTTCTTGGACCTATTTGAAGCAATTTTTATCTTGGTCTTTTTCAGAAATGATTTCTGAGGCTTTCACATGTCCCCATTTCAAATTCATTGAAATTTAAACATGATGCACACATGACTAGCTAGCCTAGAGCAAACCAAAACTAGGGATGTGACAAGTAATTTGTTCACCCACTGTTTGCTATTTTCCTCGAGAGAAGCCACTAGTGAAACCTACGGCCCCCGGGTCTCTTTCTCATATTATTTGCCTTTGCGATCTATTTTCCTTTGCTTTTATTTTCAGATCTATTAAACTAAAAATACAAAAATACCTTGCTGCAATTTATTCTTATTTATTTTATTTGGCGCTCGATCTATCAATCTACTACAATTTACCTCACGTCCGTTTGCCTATCTTGAGGCGCTGTACCCGGAAGGGATTGACAACCCCTTTAACACGTCGGGTTGCGAGGATTTGTTATCTGTGTGCAGGGGTTGTTTACGTTGTGTTGCTTGGTTCTCCTACTAGTTCGATAACCTTGGTTTCACATCTGAGGGAAATACCTACCACTGCTGTGCTGCATCATCCCTTCCTCTTTGGGGAAATACCGACGTAGCTTCAATCCGCATCAAAAGGAATTTCTGGCGCCGTTGCTGGGGAGGATCTTCAACATATACCAGGTTCCTAATCACAAATCTCATCTCCTCGCAATTTACATTATGTGCCATTTGCCTCTCGTTTTCCTCTCCCCCACTTCACAAAAATTTGCCGTTTTATTCACCCCTCTTTTTCGTTCGCCGTTCTTTTGCTTTTAAGTCTTGATGGCTAGCGCTCCTACTCCTCCTTTGTCACCAGATTTTGAAGTTCTTTACTTCAAAAAAAAATAAGGAGAAAATTTGAAAGATGCTTGGTATAGCCTTATGGAATCTTATAGCATTTGCAATTTAAAAGGAGACGCTAAGATCATGCTTCATAATTTTTACATAGGATTGGCTTTGCATCATAGACAACTCCTAGACTACGCCGCTAAAGGGAATTTTATTGAGCTTGATGCCAATGCTGCCTATGAAATTTTAGAAGGAATTTTGGGAGTTCCACCTCAAATGAAGGGGTTTTCTTTCACCCCTGAGGGAGTTCAAATGTTGGACAAACTTGGTGATTTGCATAAACATATGGTTGAAATACAGAAATATAATGAACCCCTCAAACACCTCAATGGTAGTATCAATCGCATGAATACCTTAATTACTCTTTGCAACAAGCGATTGGATATTTTGGATCTAAAGTTGGTTTCTTTTACGGAGAATTTAGGGAAGCGTAAAGAGCCTCCTTGGTTTGAGAAAACCCTTACTAAATTTTCCAAAACTTCAGATGACAATACTTAGATCCTTGCTTTATGCCTAGCTAAGGGCGTAAAACTATAGCGCTTGTTGGGAGGCAACCCAATGAATAAAATATATTTTTGCTTTGTGCTTTCTGTTCTTGAGTGTTTGCACAATTATGCTACTGCTATGATTGTGTTTTTTGTGTTTTAATTAGTGTTTGTGCCAAGTAAAGCCTATAGGATCTTCTTGGGTGATAGTTGTTTGATCTTGCTGAAAAACAGAAACTTTTGCGCTCACGAAAACAATTCTCATTTTTTACTAGAGAGTGATAAAATGCCAATTCTTTTTGCAGAAGATTAATATAAGAATTTCCCAGGTCTTCCTATTTTTTCAAAAAAATTGGAGTTCCAGAAGTTTTCGAAATAGTCAGATTGCTACAGACTGTTCTGTTTTGACAGATTCTGTTTTTCTTTGCGTTGTGTGCTTACTTTGATGGCTCTATGGTTTTCTTTGATGAGTTTTTGCCATATAAAAGTTGGAATACATTAGATATAATGCAAAAACAAAATATGAATTGGTTTGGTACAATACTTATAGTAGTGATTTGCTTTATTTTACTAACGGATCTCACGAAGGTTTTGTTGAGTTTCGTGTGATTGAAGTTTTCAAGTTTTGGGTTATCTTACGATGGATGAAGGAATAAGGAGAAAGAAGAGCCTAAGCTTAGGATGCCCCGGCATCCCAAGCTATTATCCAAAAATGAGCAAACAACTAAGCTTGGGGATGCCCCCGAGTGGCATCCCCTCTTTCTTCTAACGACCATTGGTATTTTACTCGAAGCTATATTTTTATTCGTCACATACTATGTGTTTTGCTTGGAGCATCTTGTATGATATGAGTCTTTTCTTGTTTTATTTTGTGTTTGAAGTCTTGATCCCTTGCTGTACACACCCATTTGAGAGAGCCAAAATCATGTCATGACTTGTTAGAATTGCTCTCTATGCTTCACTTAAATATTTATGAGCTATGGACTTGCTCTAGTGCTTCACTTATATCTTTTTGAGCATGGTGTGCTTTAGTATTTTTGAAGAAATGATCTCTTGCTTCACTTAGATTTATTTGAGAGTTAGTAAAATTTCCAAGAAATTCTCTCTTGCTTCACTTAAATTAATTTGAGAGAAAGAAATAAATAGTATGCTCATGATCTTCACTTATATTTGTTTGAGCTTGTCAAAAGCAACACATGAAAATTAGTCCCAAAGTAATAGATATCCAAGAAGGATATAATAAAAACTTTCATGAAGATCATTGGACAAAATAAACTTGATTCTTAGTAATAGTTTTGAGATGTGACTATGTGATATGTGAGTTATGTTGATGAGTAATTATGCTTTAGTAAGAATATGGGTGTTAAGGTTTGTGATTCCCTATGCAAGCACGAAAGTCAATAATTATGCAATGAAATTATATCCTACTTGTGGTGCATTATTCGGTGTTAATTATGCTTAATGCTCGCTTATGAGATTATTCGTTTCTTGGTTGGTAGCTTCCCAATCTTTTTGCTAGCCTTCATTTTGCACTAAGTATGATCTCTACTTGTGCATCCAAAAACCATTAAACCAGTTTTGCCACATGAGTCCACTATATCTACCTATATGCGGTACTCTTTTGCCGTTCTAAGCAAATTTGCATGTGCCATCTCTAATTTTCAAAATAAACTTCTCTTTTGTGTGTTGTTTCGCTCGCGGAGCGGTGAAGGGTGGCTAATATTTTCCATGCTAGATGTGTTATTCTCACGATGAGTGTTCACTTGTCATTGCATGAGAGTAAGGCAAAGGTATTAGGGATGCCCAGTCCCGAAATGAAAAATGAATTTACTTTATGTTGTCAAATAATAAATTCCTTGGAAAGTGTTGGCATGGAGGGAAACCGTGGATACGGCTAGCCATGGAAAGTGAAAGTATAGTTGAAAAAGGAATAAACTTTATTTTCTGTTTGGGAACCGCCTATGATATATCTAGCATGGAAAGTGTTGGTAACTCTAAGTCGTTTTCGTTGGTGGGAAGGATACACCTCCCAAAATGTTTTTACCTCTAAGTTTTTCGCTTTGAGCTCTGGCACCTCTACAAATCCCTACTTCCCTCTGCGAAGGGCCTTTCTTTTGCTTTATGCAATTTTTATTTTTAAAAATTTGAGTCTCCATCTTATCTTAGAAAAGCACCAACTAGGAGGCAATATGATCGTACTTGAGTATTGGGTGTAGCTAATATGCGAGTGTGTTTCATGAATGGATCAATGATTGAGCATAATGGGCTGATAACTTATTTTAGCGTTGATATTTTGAAAGACATGGTTGCTTGTTGATATGCTTGAGTATTTAAATTATCATGTCAAAACTAGACTATTGCTTTGAACAATATAAAAGTCCAAATGTCCATGCTATAAAGAAAAGAAATATGATATGACATGATAGGCAGCATTCCACATCATAAATTCTGTTTTTATCACTTACCTACTCGAGGACGAGTAGGAGTTAAGCTTGGGGATGCTGATATGTCTCCAACGTATCTACAATTTTTGATTTGTTTCATGTTGTTATACTATCAATCTTGGATGTTTTATAATCATTTTATATCATTTTTGTACTAACCTATTGACATAGTGCCAAGTGCGAGTTGCTGTTTTCTGCATGTTTTTTACATCGCAGGAAATCAATATCAAACGGAGTCCAAATGCAACGAAACTTCATGGAGATTTTTTATGGACCAGAAGACACATATTGGGCCCTGGCTGCACCTAGGCGGGGCTCCGAGGAGAGCACAACCCACCAAGGCGCGCCAGGAGGCCCAGGCACGCCCTGGTGGGTTGTGCCCACCTCGGGTGCCCCCCAGACCGCCTCTTTGCTCTAAAAATACCCCAATATTCCCAAAACCCTAGGGGAGTCGATGAAATATTCATCCAGCCGCCGCAGAGTCTAGAACCACCAGATCCAATCTAGACACCATCTCGGATGGGGTTCACCACCTCCATTGGTGCCTCTCCGATGATGCGTGAGTAGTTCTTTGTAGAACTTCGGGTCCGTAGTTAGTAGCTAGGTGGCTTCCTCTCTCTCACTGAATTCTCAATACAATGGTCTCTTGGAGATCCATACAATGTAACTCTTTTGTGATGTGTTTGTTGGGATCGATGAACTTTGAGTTTATGATCAGATCTATCTTTTTATATCCATGAAAGTATTTGAGTTTCTTTGATCCCTTTTATGCATGATTACTTATGGCCTCGTATTTCTTCTCCAATATTTGGGTTTTGTCGTGGTTTTGTCACGGCAGATGTCCTAGAGAAAGGACTTAGTCGTGGAGCCATCGCTACGGGTTAACTTAAAGGGGTTAAAGCGGACAAGGGACGCAAGAGAGTTTTATACTAGTTCGGCCCCTTACGATGAAGGTAAAAGCCTACGTCTAGTTGTGATGGAATTGTTGGGGTTTCGATGACCAGGGAGCGAATACGCTTTACCTGAGTCTCAAGTTGTTGTCTGTTGTCCTTGAACCGCCGCCGGGTCGTCCCCTTATATACATGGGTTGACGCCCGTCGGTTTACAGAATCCCAAGGCCGGCTCATAATCGTGTCCGGCTCGGTCTCTGCTACTTCTATCTTACAACACAAGTTTACATATCAATGCCGGTTTATGTCTACAGGCCTTAAACCGGCTTTGGGCCCTGGGCCTTCATAAAGTGTCACCGTCTGTCTTCATGGACTTCAGATACAAATGAACTACTTATGGGGTTAACCCGACCTCTCCTGGCCGGTTTACGCCCAGTGGTAATATCCCCAACATTAGGCCCCAGATTGATTTGAACAGGTTCATGTCAATCCTCAATACTTAAGAAAATTTCTTCTTCAACATCTTCACATAATCTTGTAAACCGCTGTGACATCATCTTCTAGGACCATGGTAAACCGCCGTGACGTCACCTGTTATTTAAAACTGTGTATAATCCACCTTCATTAATGAGCCTCCGACAATCGAGGCGACAGCTCCGCCTCATATCCAAAATTTAGGCTCCTCGATTTTTGCGCCTGACGCTTATCTTTCTACCCTTATAAATAGGGCCAGGGGGTCTTTCCATCCCCCCCCCCCCGTATCTCTTCACCTCATCTTCTTCCTTGCACTGCCCATCCTTTGGAGCTCCGCCGCCACCATCGATCTTCGTTTCTTCCTCCGCGACGGCCGCTGCATCAACCTGATCGGACCAGAAAAACGCGGCAATCCTCCGTTGCTTCCTCAGCACCAGTACGTTCCTCCTTTCTTACTCCAGATCGACCATTAGGGTTCGTCGTTCTTCGTAGTTCTTCGAAGTTCTTGAATTTATCTGTTTCTCTTTAGCAGTACCAATGGCTAGTTTGGATTTGCTTTTTCCAAAGCCTTTGTACTTTAAACTCCTGCTTCCTTGTTAGAACATCTGCCTTGTATAAAACTCATCTCAACTTGGTGAACCTTTAACACGCTGGGAATTAGGTCAGAATATATTTTGTTTTTTCCAACGTGCGGTAGATCTGAAATTACCATGGCAAGATGTGAAACTTGTTTCTTCCTTCACTTATACACTTTTAATACCAGATTGGGCGGTTTAACTTCATATACAAAATGATGACCCAATAGATACCATTAGTCCCTTGTTGAACCGCCAATGCATTCATCATTGTACTGTTTCCATTGTCAGATTCCGGTTTACGAATAACCAATTTCGGTTTAACAATATGCTTACATCCTTATACCGTTGTATAGTTGTCCATTGTAAATCTTAAACCGGCAATAATCATGTTTCAGATCTTTCATTGCCATGGCCAAGCAAGTCTATGAATGCAATTGGGCTCCTTCTCGAGTAACCGAAGAAGAGTTAAACAATCTTGTTAAAATGGGCGCTTTAGCCAAGAAAGATGCCATCCACTAGAGGGTCCCTGGCCCGGAAAATCCTCCTACACCCAAGGACGGAGAGGTAGTCGTGTTTGCTGACCATCTGAGTCGAGGTTTTAGCCCTCCCGGTTCGAAATTTTTCTGAGATGTACTAGCCAATTTTCAGCTGCGCCCTCAAGAAATTGGTCCCAATTCTGTGACCAACATCTGCCACTTCCAAGTCTTCTGTGAGGTTTATCTGCAAGAGGAACCTACAGTCGAACTGTTTAGGGATTTCTTTCACTTAAACCGTCGCACAGAGTTCTCGGATGGACCCAATACGGAACTGGGCGGAATGGCGGTTCAGAAAAGGAAGGAAACCACTTTCCCTCACCCCAAGCTCCACAGTCACCCCAAAGAGTGGAACTAGACCTGGTTTTATTGCAAGGATACATCTCCACCTGATGAAAACCCCCTGCCGGGTTACCGCCCTGAACGCCTGAGCAACACACATCCTTTTCCTCAAAGGTTGACTGCAAAAGAAAGGGCCAACTATGCTCCTCAATTATCAAAGCTTAGAGCCTTCATGGCAAATGGTTTGACAGGAGTTGATCTTGCTCGTTGTTGGATAAGCTGGAGTATTCTGCCCTTAAGCCGGCGCTCCGGTTTGATGTGTGAGTATACGGAGAGTTTGAAGGATGCTCAACGGCACATTGACATTCAGCTTACAGATGCAGAAGTCACTGAGGCTGTAAAAAAGATGCTGAACGAACCGGAGGCTGTCTGTGCCCAAACCGGACTACTCCCTTTTTGCACTTTCAACAAACCACCAGCTGTAAGAATCATATAATCTTTTTATCTGAAGTTGCTTCTGTCCAAATATTCTCTGAAAGTGTGATTATCTTCTGACAGGGTGATGATCCGTTCTGGAACAAGAAACCACCACAAAACAAACTGGCGAAGCCGCAAGATAAACCGGTCAAGCCAGTTCGTCCAAAGACCAAGGTTGTTAAAAAACCTGCCAAGAAAAGGACCATTGCATCCTCCGATCTACCAGCTGATGACGATGTGGGTAATCCGGAATCAGAGGTAGAACTTGACTCTCTTGGTTCATTTTTCGTACACCTCATTGACAATGATTATTATCAGGACGACGCTGAAGGCAGTCATGCTGATGATGTAGAGGTAATCATTCTTTCCTTCGATTCAGATCCTCTGCCGACATCAAAAATCCGTCGAGCAAACCGGGAAGTAAAATTTTCTCACCCCTTGCTTACTTGGACCCAAACTTTCTTTTGAAGACACAGCAGCACGAGGCTCGCCACACAACCCGACACAGCGACCAGGTAGTTACCTCCGCCGGTTTACCGAACACTCCTGTTCGGAAACGCCGATCAGAGGTCTCTTATCCCCTTGACACTTCATGCCCCAAAGCGGGTTGTTTCCGCCATTGTCTTAACCCGTCTGATTCAAATTATCAGGGTACTTCTCACTCATCTTCTGGCGAATCGTCAGCCACAAAGCTTCCACCCCTCAAAACAGTTCTTGGGTGAGTCATACACTTACTTTTATCCTTGATATGTTATTTTACTATATACTGCACTGATCCTCTTGTTTATTCTTCTCAGCGCCAAGCCCAGACCCAGCAAGAAGGCTCGGTTGAATAAACCGGCTGATGAGGACGTGGCTATTGAACCGGAGAAAACTCCAGATCCTGAAGAGACCAACATTGATGCCATACTGAATGACCCTCCACCTCAAGATCTTGACTTCGTTGCAGAGCAGGTAGAAGTTGACACCACAAGCCATGCTAACCAGCCAACCAGCCCTGTCCGGACTGATGACAAATCGGTCAGTCCAGTGAAAAATACTGACAAACCGCCAACCCCAGTAACGGCTGCTGATGACAAAGACGATGATATTATGATTACTGGCACTGGCCATACCACTCCTGGCAAACCAGTCCCTTTGTCAAAGCATACTACCAAAGATGAGCTCTCTGCAATTGGCAAAGGCAAATGGAACGCCGATTTTTCCAATTATGCCCATCTGAATGCTCAAGACCTTCACTCCGGCTTCTTGAACCGTCTATACACCAGCCGTGACTATGAAGCCGGTTTGGTAAATTTAATGAAGGAGCGATATGAGGTAACTACATAAGTGTTTCTCTCTTACATCTAATTGCAGCTTATCAACTCCAGTAGAACCCAAGTAACAGTTTAGTATACCAATCTAAACCGGGACTTAATAACAATTTCAGGTTTGCAACAATGCATCCTAACTTCACTGATGTAGCCCCCAAGGGCCGGTTTAACTTTATAAAGATGAACCGGGACTTTGTAGCAGAATTCCCATATCAGCAAGTCTGAGCAAACACACATTAGCCCCCAAGTGCCAAGTTTAATACTTGTATTGTGCTTGGGACTTGCAAAAATTTCTCATAAAGAGCAAATATGCATTAGGCCCCAAGTACCAAGGGCATAACTTGTTATGTGCTTGGTACTTCAAACATGTACTGTCAACTCATTATATATCTGTCTCTTTATAGGCTGATCTGAGCAAGAAGGAAAGCCAAACCGCTGATCTGCAAGAAAACCTCAAGACCCAACAAGCTGAAGCTACCAAAGCGAAGGAAGAATTGACCAGCGCTCTAGGCGCTACGGAGAAACTGAAAGAGGGCTTCAACAAAGAGCGGGCGGATTGGGAGACTGAAAAATCCGCTTTGATAAAAAGGGCTGAAAAAGCAGAAGCTGCTCTTAAACCGGTGGTTGATGAACTGACCAGCGTAAAGCGGCAGATTCATGCCATGTCTGCTGCTGTGTTCGGTAAAACATCTTTTCCTTAATACTTTCAACATATCTCTCCCATGTGTTGTCGGTTTACTGATGTGTACAATGGTGCAGGAACTCGCATTAGCCATCTGGGCTCTGATGTACAGAAGAAGTTGAAAACTGCCTACACTCTGATAGAGCAGCTGTATACCGGTGCGCAGCGGATCATCTATACTGCTTCACATAATAATCCTCCTCCCACTTTGATCAAGGATACCTTAGAAAGGTTATCTATGCTTCCTACCCGAGTAGACGAGCTAAAAAAGTCTGCCGCTAGAACGGGCGCTTTGGCCGCACTAACCCGGGCAAAAGCATGGGTACCTGACTTTGATCCAGTGGAGGTGGCCCAAGGCTATCCCAGTTTAAAGGAAGACAGAACAGAATTTGGCAATGATGATCTTCGAATCATAAACCGGGAAGTACACCCATTCGCTTGTCAACTGGTTGAAGAGGCAGATCTTTCATACTATCAGGCGAGTTATGATGATAAGAACAGACGGGTTGCGGCACCAATTCCAGAAGCGCAAAATCTTATCCCACCAATCCGTAAGCACACTTATGCCCCTAACATTGAACCGTCCACGCTGATAAGCGATGAAGCTGTATTCCAAGCCCTGACTGGGATCGACTGGGCAACTGTTGATTTCCAGCCACTGGGTAGAGAGGAGGGAGTTGAATCGGTGCGAGATGATCCGCGGCCGTCAGGCCAAGCTGGTGACCAACCATGAACCGGAGGCCGGTTTAGTCTTCTACATGCTGCAACCTGTATTTGAGAAAACAATTATCCTTTTGGGCACTGAAACGCCTTGTAATATGCTAGTTAAAATACTTGGTCTGGTATGCCTTCGTGCATATTTATCTGCGACTGATGCTTGCTTAATCCGACATGCTTAAGATATGATATTCATAATCCATAGCCATTTATTCAAGCTGTTCCTGCAGATAAGAAGCTTAAAGCGCCCTGGTGGTTTACCCCCGGGCGGGTCATGATACCCAAATATATATATGATCAAGGTCTGTAACCAAGGTTGTAAAAGATAACCAAATATGGAAATATATAATACCTGCGACCTTTAGGCATGATGTTGGCTGACCAACTTTGTAGTGAGGGCCATAACCCTACTCTGGAGGATAAGTAACTCCTGATATATGATGCCGGTTTACAATAAAACCGTTCCGGGTTGTGAGAAACCCCGGTTTATTCCATACTGGTGCCTTTGAATCAAAACCAGACCAGGCTGATAGTCTCCGGATTATAATTTGATCGTGTACTAACAACTTGTAGTTGACAGCCTAACCGGGTTGATAAACACCGGTTTTAAAAACGTCACAAATCTTATGAAACAAAGAAAACTTAGCAAAAGGCAAATAAAAACCGTTGTAGTCGAGGCTTTTCACGGGCTGCCAGGCCCCAAATTCGAGGCTTTTCATGGGCTGCCAGGCCACTGAGTTAAACCATTTTTGCAAAGCCTTTTAAGACGGTCCCCAATCCTTAACCAATCATCATTTTAACTTGACAAGTTCAGGGTCTTCATTTTAGAGTAACTTGTCAAAGTTCGAAGGGTCATACCAGGTTTACCTGGGCGGAGTGACTTACTTAAATAGGCAGGTTAACCCAGGGTTTTAGGTGTATACACCAGGCTTCCAAGCCATGGCTTGATAGCCTGTTACAAGTGTAGATTCTTAGTTCATTTCGACAGCAAAGAATCCCCAAGCAACATTGTGAGTTGTGCTCAGTGGGTGCCTATGTTTGAGCTGTTGTTTTACAATGCTCTCTTTGGCCCTGGATTGATGTGGCTTTGAGCCGATCAAGAGGTGTGACTGTGGTTCGGATACGACCAAGCCCCCAAGTGATGCTGTGGCATTGCACCGATCAAGAGGTGTAGCTATGGTTCGGATACGACCAAGCCCCCAAGTGATGTTGTGGCATTGCGCCAATCAAGAGGTGTAGCTATGGTTCGGATACAACCAAGCCCCCAAGTAATGTAATATAAAGCTTTGAGAAGCTAAATCAAGGGGTAAACCGGACGCCGCTTTGTAGGCTCCATGTAAACACACATGATGTAATAAAAACAATAGATACCCCGCTTTAGCTGAGGTTCCGGTTTATTATATTGATCATAATATATACAATGTCATAATATGTACATAAGCAGAGCCTATAGCTCAAGTATAGTAGGGCCGAAGATGAGCAATATTCCACGGCCGGTTGGTCTCCTCCTCCGATTTACGTGAGTCTTTGCGCTCTCGAACATCGATTAGGTAGTATGACCCGTTGTGCAGATTCTTGCTGACCACAAAGGGTCCTTCCCAAGGGGGGGATAGCTTATGCATATCCGTCTGATCCTGGATGAGCCGAAGCACCAAATCACCTTCTTGAAAGGTTCTGGTTCTAACCCGGTGGCTATGATAACGACGCAGATCTTGCTGATATATCGCCGGACGGGCTGCCGCCATGTCATGTTCCTCATCTAACAGGTCAAGAGCTTCTTGCCGTGCCTTCTCGTTGTCAGCTTCAACATATGCCGCTACACGAGGCGAGTCATGACGGATGTCACTAGGAAGAACTGCTTCCGCTCCATAAACCATGAAGAATGGTGTGTATCCTGTCGATCTGTTGGGTGTGGTATTGATGCTCCACAACACAGAAGGTAACTCCTCAACCCAACAACCTGGCGTCCGTTGCAAAGGAACCATAAGCCGGGGTTTGATGCCTCTCAAGATCTCTTGATTGGCCCTCTCCGCTTGACCATTAGACTATGGGTGAGCCACTGATGACACGTCAAGCCGGATGTGCTCACGTTGACAGAACTCCTTCATGGCACCTTTTGACAGATTGGTACCATTGTCTGTTATAATGCTGTGTGGAAAGCCGAACCGGAAGATCACCTTTTTGATGAATTGAACCGCCGTGGCTGCGTCACACTTACTAACTGGCTCTGCCTCCACCCACTTTGTGAACTTATCAACCGCCACCAAAAGGTGGGTCTTCTTGTCCTTGGACCTCTTGAAAGTCCCAACCATATCCAGCCCCCAAGTTGCAAACGGCCAGGTGATTGGAATCATCCTCAATTCTTGAGCCGGTACATGAGCGCGCCTTGAGAATTTCTGACAGCCATCACATCTTTTGACCAAGTCCTCGGCATCAGCATGAGCTGTCAACCAATAGAAACCGTGATGAAACGCCTTGGCCACCAAAGATTTTGAACCGGCGTGGTGACCACAATCTCCTTCGTGGATCTCACGCAAAATTTCACGGCCTTCCTCAGGAGACACACAGTGTTGAAACGCCCTTGTCACACTGCAATGATGTAACTCTCCATTGATAATAGTCATGGACTCGGACCGCCGGATTATCTGCCTGGCCAAAGTTTCATCCTCTGGTAACTCGCCCCAGTTCATATACGCCAGATATGGAACCGTCCAATCCGGGATAACATGAAGAGCCGCCACCAACTGTGCCTCCGGATCAGGAACAGCCAAATCCTCTTCACCAGGGAGCTTGACGGACGGATTACGCAAAACATCCAGGAAGACATTAGGTGGAACCGGTTTACGTTGGGAACCCAGGCGGCTTAAAGCGTCTGCCGCTTCATTCTTCCGCCGGTCCACATGATCCACCTGATAACCTTTAAAGTGACCTGCAACAATATCCACCTCACGACGATATGCTGCCATTAGTGGGTCCTTAGAATCCCAAGTGCCGGACACTTGTTGAGCCACCAGATCCGAGTCACCGAAGCACTTAACTCGGCTTAGGTTCATCTCCTTAGCCATCCGAAGACCATGGAGTAAAGCCTCATATTCAGCTGCATTGTTAGTGCAAGGGAACATTAAACAGAGAACATAACAAAACTTATCACCTCGTGGGGAAGTTAATACGACTCCAGCCCCCGAGCCCTCCAATTGCCTGGACCCATCAAAATGAATAGTCCAATAAGTATGATCCGGCTTCTCCTCTGGTGCTTGTAATTATGTCGAATCATTGATGAAATCCACAAGTGCCTGAGATTTGATCGACGTTCGGGGTATGTATTTCAACCCGTGAGGCCCGAGCTCTATAGCCCACTTAGCAATCCGGCCAGTTGCTTCCCTGTTCTGGATTATATCTCCCAACGGAGCAGAGCTGACCACCATGATGGGATGACCTTGGAAATACTTCTTAAGCTTCCAGCTTGCCATAAAAACCCCATACACCAATTTTTGCCAATGCGGGTACTTCGGCTTGGACTCAATAAGTACCTCACTGATATAGTAGACCGGCCATTGAACCGGATATTCCTTTCCCGCCTCCTTGCACTCCACCACAATAGCCACACTAACAGCCCGGGCGTTAGCTGCCACATATAGCAACAATGGCTCTTTGTCAACCGGAGCAGCGAGAACCGGCGGATTAGCCAGCTGCCACTTTAAGTCCTCAAATGCTTCATTAGCGGCGTCACTCTAGATGAAGTTATCCGTTTTCTTTAGCATCTGATACAAAGGGATGGCCTTCTCGCCAAGGCGACTAATAAACCGGCTCAATGCGGCAATCCGGCCTGCCAGGCGTTGAACATCATTGATACACTTCGGTTTGGCCAAGGAGGTGATGGCCTTGATCTTTTCCGGATTAGCTTCAATACCCCGGTTAGACACCAAAAAACCAAGAGCTTGCCTGCAGGTACACTAAAGACGCACTTGGCCGGATTAAGCATCATTTTGTAAACCCGCAGGTTATCGAAGGTTTCCTTCAAGTCATCAATCAATGTCTCCTTCTTCCTTGGTTTCACCACAATATCATCCACATAGGCGTGAACATTGCGGCTGATCTGTTTATGAAGACAATTCTGCACACACCGTTGATAAGTCGCCTGGGCACTCTTGAGCCCAAAGGGCATGGACACATAGCAGAAGGCTCCAAAGGGAGTTATGAAGGTTGTCTTCTCCTGGTCCTGAACTGCCATTTTGATCTGATGATAACCAGAATATGCATCCAAAAAGCTCAAACGCTCGCAACCCGCCGTAGCATCAATAATTTGATCAATACGAGGGAGGGTAAAAGGATCTGCTGGACAAGCTTTGTTAAGGTCTGTGTAGTCCACACACATACGCCAAGTGCTGTTCTTTTTAAGGACCAGCACCGGATTAGCCAACCACTCAGGATGGAATACTTCAATGATAAATCCAGCCGCCAAGAGCCTGACTACTTCTTCTCCAATAGCTTTGCGTCTTTCTTCATTGAACCGGCGGAGAAACTGCTTGACCGGTTTATACTTGGGATCAACATTGAGAGTGTGCTCAGCGAGTTCTCTCGGTACACCTGGCATGTCAGAAGGCTTCCATGCAAAGATGTCCCGATTCTCACGGATGAACTTGATGAGCGCGCTTTCCTATTTCGGATCCAAGTTAGCGCTGATGCTAAACTGCTTGGACGAATCGCCAGGCACTAAGTCAACAAGCTTAGTCTCATCAGCCGATTTAAACTTCAGGGTCGGATCATGCTCTGTAGTTGGTTTCTTCAACGAAGTCATATCTCCCGGATCAACATTGTCCTTGTAAAACTTCAACTCTTCTGTTGCACAAACCGACTCAGCATAAGCCGCATCACCTTCTTCACACTCCAGAGCAATCTTGCGGCTCCCATGCACGGTTATAGTTCCCTTGTGACCCGGCATCTTGAGCTGCAGATAGACATAACAAGGTCGTGCCATAAACTTAGAATAAGCTGGCCGTCCAAATAGGGCATGATACGGGCTTCTGATTTTCACCACTTCAAAGGCCAAGGTTTCTGATCTCGAGTCATGCTCATCTCCAAAAGCCACCTCCAGAGCTATCTTTCCAACAGGATATGCCGACTTACCAGGCACCACACCATGGAACACCGTATTGGACGGTTTAAGATTTTTATCTGTTAACCCCATGCGACGGAAAGTTTCATAATAAAGGATATTGATACTACTCCCTCCATCCATGAGTACCTTAGTGAACTTATAACCTCCCACCTGAGGTGCCACCACCAGAGCCAGATGACCCGGATTGTCAACCCGGGGTGGATGATCTTCTCTACTCCACACAATCGGCTGCTCGGACCAGCGCAAATAACGGGGCACCGTTGGTTCAACGGCATTCATCGCCCTTTTATGAAGCTTCTAATCGCGCTTGTCCAAGCTAGTGGTGAAGACATGATACTGTCCGCTATTCAACTGCTTCGGGTTGCTCTGGTAACCCGACTGTTGCTGCTGTTGATTGCCCTGATGATTATAGCCACCTTGGTTACCCTGATTACTTTGATTGTTATGTCCACCCTGATTACCGTGGAAGCCTGACCCGGAATTTCCTCCACCATAACCCGGCACATGAGACCCGAGGCCCGAACTGCCTCCTGGTCCATGATCATACCGGAAAGAATCAGAATTTTTGAACTCTTGCATGATGTAACAATCTTTCCAGAGGTGCGTGGATGGGATCTCCTTCGTCCCATGCTTTGGACAGGGCTGGTTCAACAGATAAGACAAACGGTCCGGATTAGGACTTGGCCCTCCACCGCGCTGGGGCGGTTTACCCTTACGCCGCTGGCCCTTGTCATGTGTATTAGTATTAGCCACAAAGTCTAAACTGTGGTCCGCCTTACGCTTGCCACTGTTTCCGTGACCCGCCGGGTTGTGGTGCTGCCCCTTGGCGTTGCCGCTCTTTTTTCCCTTCCCTATCTTATCATCGTCAGACTCGGGATCCTTGGTACTATCAGAGTCGGCATACTTCACCAGTGCAGCCATGAGGGTTCCCATGTCATTACAATGACGTTTGAGCCGTCCCAACTTCAACTTCAGGGGTTCAAACCGGCAATTGCCTTCCAATGTTAAAATTGCGGTGTCAGCGTTGATGCGGTCCGATGAATGCAAAATCTCTGAAACCCGGCGCACCCAATGGGTTGTTGACTCTCCTTCCTCCTGGACACAGGCAGCTAAGTCCATAATTGACATGGGTTGCTTGCATGTATCCTTGAAATTCTGAATAAACCGGGCTCTCAACTCGGCCCATGACCTGATAGAATTAGCCGGTAAGCTCTTTAGCCAAGTGCGGGCCATCCCTTCTAGCATCATGGTGAAGTATTTCGCACATGCCACATCATCCACATCCAGCATCTCCATGGCCATCTCATAGCTTTCGACCCATGTTTCAGGGGATAAATCGGCGGTGTAATTCGGCACCTTGCGCGGGCCCTTGAAATCCTTGGGCAGGCGCACATTGCGCAATGCTGGGACGAGACACGGCACTCCTAAAGAACTAGAGGTAACTCCTGGTTCCACATATGTGGTTGGACGAACCGGAGTAAGCTGACGGGCTTCAAGCTGCGCCGCTAACTCGGCCTCTCTGCGTGCCCGAGCCCGGTCCACCACCTCCTGAGCATCACCAGCACCACCCGCCGGGTTATTGCCACGGGGCGGATCACGGTTCCGCGCATTGCTTGACACTGCCGGTTCATCCATACGCCTGCTGTAACTCCGGCTTGGACGGGGAGTGGAATGAATCCGATCGTGACTATATGAATAAGCCTCCTGTTGAACCAAGGCTGTCTGAAGAAGCTCCTTAACCCGACGCGTCTCGACCGCCGCCGGAGAATCTCCTTCGATCGGGATGGCCGCCAGCCGTGAAGCGGCAGCGACAATGTTGTCCATCGGGTTAGAGTAATGACCCGGTGGCGTGGGGACATGCGGTGTTACAATGTTGTTCTGACGAGGCGGTTCCACCAAACATGGCTGAACCGGCGCCCCTGCTCCAGGTGCCTCCGTCCGGTTTACCACCGGCGGATTACTGGTCCCTGCTCCTGGGGTGTTAAAGAGATTTCTAGCGCCATAAACCGGCGGCAGGCGAGATCGGTGCCTCCTCTTCAGGACTTCGTTCGACGCACTCTGATCCAGCATAATCCGGTAAGCTTGTGCATCCAAATCGACCCGCTCCGCGGCCATCCTGGTATCCTCAACTGCTAAGTCGGCTTTCGCCTGGGTGATCTGATCTTTCACTTTCGCGATTTCCGCATTGTGTGCATCCTAATCCGCCGGGTTAACCTCCGCCATCAGCGTTGCCAACGCGTCAAACAAAATAGATAGAACCTGAGCTGGCGGTCGCATAGGGCCTCCTGCCCCGGCCGCTGTTGCCGCTGCCGATCCAGAAATCATCGCCGCTCAGGTCGAAGAGTGGAGCGCCGGTTGCGTACCGGCCATGAAGATCGCAACCCGGTTTGGCAGATCAAAGGGGTCCGGAATACTGTCGCCATCGGAACAGCCCCCAATCCGGCCATCTTGTAACTGATATAATGACTCGGTCTCTTCGGTCGATGACTCACCGCCGGAATAAACGACGGTCTCACCACCAGATTCCGATCTATCCTCAGATTCCCCTCCATGGATAACTCCCATGAAGGCACGCTTCATGACAGGCTTGACCCGGGCAGATCTCGCACGCTGAGCCGTTTTGACGAGGCCGGTGCAGATGTCCGGCTCAGGGCCCGGTTCGCCGAACTTGCCAATGAAAACGTGTATGCCACCAAAGGGGACCCGGTACCCGACTCGATTGAGCCGGCCTCGGGGCCCCAGCCTGCATCGTCGATGTAGAGCTTGCCGCGACGACTCTTGGTCATCCGGCCCACAGCGTAACCCTTGAGTCCTTCAAAGTTGGCCTCCAAGAACTTGAAACCATCGTGTGATAGCCCCACGGTGGGCGCCAACTGTCGTGGTTTTGTCACGGCAGATGTCCTAGAGAAAGGACTTAGTCGTGGAGCCATCGCTACGGGTTAACTTAAAGGGGTTAAAGCGAACAAGGGACACAAGAGAGTTTTATACTAGTTCGGCCCCTTACGATGAAGGTAAAAGCCTACGTCTAGTTGTGATGGAATTGCTAGGGTTTCGATGACCAGGGAGCGAATACGCTTTGCCTCAGTCTCGAGTTGTTGTCTGTTGTCCTTGAACCGCCGCCGGGTCGTCCCCTTATATACATGGGCTGACGCCCGTCGGTTTATAGAATCCCGAGGCCGGCTCATAATCATGTCCGGCTCGGTCTCTGCTACTTCTATCTTACAACACAAGTTTACATATCAATGCCAGTTTATGTCTACAGGCCTTAAACCGGCTTTGGGCCCTGGGCCTTCATAAAGTGTCACCGTCTGTCTTCATGGACTTCAGATACAAATGAACTACTTATGGTGTTAACCCGGCCTCTCCTGGCCGGTTTACGCCCAGTGGTAATATCCCAACAGGTTTTGTTTGGCCAACTTGATCTATTTATCTTGCAATGGGAAGAGGTGCTTTGTCGTGGGTTCGATCTTATGGTGCTTGATCACAGTGACAGAAAGGGAACCAAGACGTATGTATCGTTGCTACTAAGGATAAAATGATGGGGTATATCTCTACATAGATAGATCTTGTCTACATCATGTTGATAACCCACAAGTATAGGGGATCGCAACAGTTTTCGAGGGTAGAGTATTCAACCCAAATTTATAGATTCGACACAAGGGGAGCCAAAGAATATTTGAAGGTATTAGCAGCTGAGTTGTCAATTCAAGCACACCTGGAGATTAATTATCTGCAGCAAAGTGATCAGTAGCAAAGTAGTTTGCTAGTTTTGATAATAGTGACAGCAGCAACGGTAACAGTAACAGTGATAGCAGTAATTTGTAGCAAGTATAACAGTGATGATAGCAATAGTAACGCAGCAGAAACAATATAGGATAAATTTGTAGGGATTGGATCGGTGACTTGTTGGATGATATTCATCATGTGGCAGTTATAAACTAGGGCAATACGGCACTAGCTCCAGTTCATCGATATAATGTAGGCATGTATTCCGTAAATAGTCATGCATGCTTTATAAAAACAACTTGCATGACATCTTTTGTCCTACCCTCCCGTGGCAGCGGGGTCCATATTGGAAACTAAGGGATATTAAGGCCTCCTTTTAATAGAGAACCGGAACAAAGCATTAACACATAGTGAATACATGAACTCCTCAAACTACGGTCATCACCAAGAGTGGTCCCGGTTGTTGTCACTTCGGGGTTGTCGGATCATAACCGTAGTAGGTGACTATAACTTGCAAGATCGGATATAAAACATGGATATAATGATGAATTCATAAATGGTTCAGATCCGAGTTCATGGCACCCGGGCCCAAAGTGACAAGCATTAAGCATAGCAAAGTCGTAGCAACATCAATCTAAGAACACAGTGGATACTAGGGATCGGGCCCTAATAAAACTAACTCATTTACATGATGAATCTCATCCAACTCCTCACCGACCAGCGAGCCTACGAAGGAATTAATCACTCCCGGTAGGGAGCATCATGGAATTGGCGATGGAGATTGGTTGGTGATGACGAAGAACGAGGATCCCCCTCTCCGAAGCCCCAAACGGACTCCAGATCTGCCCTCCCGAGGAAGAACAGGGCTTGGCGGCGGCTCCGTCTCGTGGATCGCGATAATTATTTCTCCCTGATTTTTTCTGGAAATATGTGATTTTATAGTATCAGGGGGGGTTGTCAGCGGGGCCACCAGGTGGGTACAACCCACCTGGGCGCGCCAGGAGAGGGAGCGCCCTGGTGGGTTGTGCCCACCCAGGGGCCCCTCTCTGGTGGGTCTTGGCTCCAAAAATTCTTATTATTGATATAAAAAATCCTCGCAAAGTTTCCTTCCATTCCGAGAACTTTCATTTCTGCACAAAACAACACCATGGTAGTTCTGCTGAAAACAACGTCAGTCCGGGGTTAGTTTCATCCAAATCATGCAAATTAGAGTCCAAAACAAGAGGAAAAGCATGAGAATAAGTATATACGTTGGAGACGTATCAACTCCCCCAAGCTTGAACCTTTGCTTGTCCTCAAGCAATTCAGTTGATAAACTGAAAGTGAGAAAGAAAAACTTTTACGAACTCTTTTGCTCTTGTTTGCATAAACAAGCTTAAACAGCACCCAGGTTTTCAGCCAACATTATAACTAACCATGTCAACAATAACTTTAAATATTATAATGACTCATATCAATGACATAATCAGCTAGCGAGCAATAATAAGATATCTCAAACAGCAACATGTTGTCAAAACAACCATGATATAATATGACAATAGTGGTATCTCGCTAGCCCTTTCTGAGACCGCAAAACATAAATGCAGAGCACCTCCAAAGTTCAAGCAGCGACTAAACATTGTAATTCATGGTAGAAAAGATCCAGTCATGATGCACCCAACATTAGGTACACACAATGCATAAATCATGACAGTTGTGCTCTACTCAGTTTCTCGCGCTTGTTTTTAGAAGGTGATGACACAACATAAAAGTAAATAGAAAGTCCCTTCGCAGAGGGGAGCAAAGATTTGCAGAGGTGCCAGAGCTCAATTTTTAAAACAGTGATAAATGATATTTTGGGACATGCACCCTTCTCATTCACTTCACGACCATCAGTTATCAACATCTTCCATGCTAAGAATGCTAGTGGCGGTTCCCAAGCGATAAAAGTAAAGGTTTACTCCCCCTTCCGCTAACAATCACATTCCGCGGCTTGTCCGAAACAACAGGTGCCATCCAAACCAACAATAGTCCCAGGGGAGTTTTGTTTAATTATTTGCATTTTTTGAGTTCGGGACTGGAATCCCTATTACCGCGCATTTCCTCGTGCGATGGCGAGTGAATAAACACTCGACCTGAGGATAACCCGCAAAGCACGGAAGATATCGACCACCTCCTGTCGTTCCATGAACGATCCAGGCACACAAAAAGGATAATTTTTAGAAGTTTTTAGAGGTGGCACATGCAAATTTACTTAGGACGGCAGGGTAATACCGTATATAGGTAGGTATGGTGGACTCATCTGGAATAACTTTGGGTTCAAGGTTTTTGATGTACAAGCAGAATTCCCACTTAGTACAGGCGAAGGCTAGCAATTAAGATTGAGAAGCGGCCAGCTAGAGAGCAACAACGATCATAACCATGCATTATGCGTAAGTAACATTGGACACTAGCATGAGTAGGATATGAACACCATGAACATAAATATTATAGAGGCTATGTTGGTTTTGATTCAACTACATGCATGAACATGTACCAAGTCAAGCCACTCGAACATTCAGAGGAGGATACCATATCATCATGTACATCACAACCATTTTAACGCTTTGTTGATATCCAAGATAAATCATTATCCACTCCCAGCTACTTATGCATGGCATGAGAAACTATAATCTCTAATTACCATTGCAAACATGTTTAATCATAATGGGTTGAAGCCTGGATACTAGGTTAAACATATTTACACAAGCAGAACAAGTCGAGTTCATACCAGTTTCTCTTTGCCACGGCCAGTTCATCGAATGTCGTCATTATTGCCTTTCACTTGCACGACCGAATGATATGAAAATAATAATAGTGCAAGAGTGCCGTGGACTAAGCTGGAATCTGCAAACATTTTATTCAATAGGAGAAGACAAGGTAAAATGGGCTCTTTATTAGCTCAACAGTTATTCATATGAGAGCCACTCAACATTTTCATCGTGGTCTTCTCCTTGGTAAGACTCGGATAAAAGAAAAGAAATTCAGAGAAACACATTGAAATATTTTTGGAGTTTTTAGTTTTCTTTTTAATATTACTACTAAGCATGCATAGAAAGTAAATTACTACAACTATTTTTTTTGGTTTTTCTAAAGTTTTTCAAACACACAAGAAGAAAGAAAGAAAATAAATCTAAGCATGGATGGTACAATGAAAAGTGTGAGCACCGACAAATGGAATAAGTGGACATGAATGTAATGTCGGTGAGAAACACGTACTCCCCCAAGCTTAGGCTTTTGGCCTAAGTTGGTAATCGATCAGTACCCTGGAGGGTAGTAGTCGGCGTGGTAGCTCACGGAGGCTCTCAGTGCGGATGCCTCGGCATGCCGGGCTGCCACCACTGCTGCGTTGTGAGCTCGGGCCTCGCTCTCAGAACAAAATATCTCCCCTTGTTGTGGCAATCAAAGAGAGCAGGCGCAGGAAAATATGTGTCCACAACATGTGATTGGTTAAACAACAAATTATAAGTGAAGTTATCAGCCCTTCCCTTGAGAATCTTATGTTCCTTTAAGGCATCAAAATATAAATATCGAGTAGGTAGGATAGGATCAAAGGGCAAAGGTGAAACACCCAGTCCATGTGCTAGACATGTGGCATAAATTCCACCATAGAACCAGCCACTCATGGCGTTATGCTGAAGTCTACGCGCAACAATCGCTCCAAGGTTAAAATTCCTTTCACTAGAGAGAGCGGTGTGAATGAGACTCAAGTCTGGCGAGCAAAGTATGCTACAGTCTTGCTTGCCTACTATGCATTTCCCGTTAAATAATGCAAAGTACTCAATTGCGGGAAAGTGAATGCTCTTTATTCTTCCTTGTCTCACTCCTCTATTTTCACCGTAACAAAGGCTAGTCAAGAAAGACTCATACTCAGCCTTTGGTGGCTCATCAAGCGAACCCCAAAATGGAAGTTTGCAATGGTAAGCAAAATTCTCAAGTGGGATAGTAAATGGTTCATCATAAAGCATAAAAGACACCCTAGAGTCACATGGAAATATTTAAATCCTTTGACAAATGATTCAGTGAGGAGTTGGTGTTGTTCGCACTTATCTGAAAGGTAGGAACCGCGATCGGCATTGTGAACATATTGCTCAAATTCCTCCTTGATGCTTGATGGTAGCTGGAACTACGTCGGTATTTCCCCGGAGAGGGAGGGATGATGTAGCACAGCGACGGTAGAGTATTTCCCTCAGTTATGAAACCAAGGTATCGAACCAGTAGGAGAACCAAGCAACACAACGTAAACAGCACCTGCACACAAATAACAACACCTCGCAACCCGACGTGTTAAAGGGGTTGTCAATCCCTTTCGGGTAATGGCGCCAGAAATTGGCAAGCGGACGTGAGGTAAATTGTAGTAGAAATAATAGATCGCAAATAAAATAAAACGCAGCAAGGTAATTTTGTATTTTTGGTTTAATAGATCTGAATAAAAATGCAAAGGAAAAGTAGATCGCAAGAAAATATATGAGAAAGAAGACCCGAGGGCCGTAGGTTTCACTAGTGGCTTCTCTCGAGAAAAATAGCAAACGGTGGGTAAACGAATTACTCTTGGGCAATTGATAGAACTTCAAATAATTATGACGATATCCAGGCAATGATCATTACATAGGCATCACGTCCAAGATTAGTAGACCGACTCCTGCCTGCATCTACTACTATTACTCCACGCATCGACCGCTATCCAGCATGCATCTAGTGTATTAAGTTCATGGAAAACGGAGTAATGCAATAAGAATGATGGCATGATGTAGACAAGATCTGTTTATCTATATGGCGGTATATATAGATCCCGTCTTTTTATCCTTAGAAGCAACGATACATACGTGTCGTTTCCCCTTCTGTCACTAGGATCGAGCACCGTAAGATCGAACCCATACCGAGCACCTCTTCCCATTGCAAGATAAATAGATCAAGTTGGCCAAACAAAACCCAAATATCGGAGAAGAAATACGAGACTATAAGAGATCATGCATACAAGAGATCAAAGAAACTCAAATAACTTTCATGGATATAAAAATATATGACTGATCATAAACTCAAAGTTCATCAGATCCCAACAAACACATTGCAAAAGAGTTACATCATATGGATCTCTAAGAGACCATTGTATTGAGAATTCAGCGAGAGAGAGAAAGCCATCTGGCTACTAACTACGGACCCAAAGGTCTACAAGGAACTACTCACGCATCATCGGAGAGGCACCAATGGAAGTGGTGAACCCCTCCGTGATGGTGTCTAGATTGGAACTGGTGGTTCTGGACTCTGCGGCGGCTAGATGATATTTCGACGCCTATTCTAGGGTTTCTGGAATATTGTGGTATTTATAGAGCAAAGAGGCGGTTCGGGGGCACTCGAGGTGGGCACAACCCACCAAGGCGCGCTTGGGCCTCCTGGCGCGCCCTAGTGGGTTGTGCCCCCCTCGGGGCACCCCCCCTAGGTGCAACTAGGGCCCATTGCCTTCCTTCTGGCCCATAAAAAATCATCGTGAAGTTTCATGGCATTTGGACTTTGTTTGATATTGATTTCCTGTGATGTAAAAAACATGGAAAAAACAGCAACTGGCACTTGGCACTATAGGTTAGTACCAAAAAATGATATAAAATGACTATAAAATGATTATAAAACATCCAAGATTGATAATAAAACAACATGGAACAATCAAAAATTATAGATACGTTGGAGACGTATCAATGCCCACACACACCATATAGTCATCGCAAGGCCATAAGCATGTTTTGGTGGCGGCATCTCGTGTTGAACGTTCACTTGGTTCAACATAAGACCGGCGGGCAGAACTGTCACTAGAAGATGCCCCCGAGGATCGTCTCCTCGAAGAACTCCTTCCAAATAGGTTCATCATGTCTGCGTACAATTTTCTGAAAATAAAATTTTTTGGGGTGGCAAAAATTTGTCAACAAAACTTCACAAAATTGATAGCAACACTCATAGGGATACTAGAGGCCATAGCAAGCATTCAAACTACTTAGAACACTAAGAATTGAACGTGCAAGCACATCTACAGCAGCACCAAGAGTAACTAATTATTCAAAGTATAAACCACTAAAACAAAAAACTAATTGGACATATGGTGGAGTCACATACCAAGCACAATCCCCCGAAACAGTTTCAGAAATGGAACTTCGAGCAAAGAGATCGAAATCCGCGGGTTTGAGCTCAAACACGGGAGAGAGAGCAATGGGGATTTTTTCCTGGAGGTGCGTGATGATGTGGGCTAAAGATATAAGTGAGGGGGCCCACGTGGGGACCACAACCCACCAGGGCGCGCCTGGGGGTCCTGGCGCTCCCAGGTGGGTTGTGCCAACCTGGTGCATGATACGTCTCCAACGTATCTATAATTTTTTATTGTTCCATGCTATATTATATTCTGTTTTGGATGTTTAATGGGCTTTATTATACACTTTTATATTATTTTTGGGACTAACCTATTAACCGGAGGCCCAGCCCAAATTGTTGTTTTTTGCCTATTTCAATGTTTCGAAGGAAAAGGATATCAAACGTAGTCCAAACGGAATGAAACCTTCGGGAACGTGATTTTCGGAACAAACGTGATCCAGAGGACTTGGAGTCTACATAAAGCAATCAACGAGGAAGGCACGAGGCAGGGGGGCGCGCCCTCCACCCTCGTGGGCCCCTCGTTGCTCCACCGACGTACTTCTTCATCTTATATATACCCATATACCCTAGAAACATCATATACGGAGCCAAAACCCTATTTCCACCGCCGCAACCTTCTGTACCCGTGAGATCCCATCTTGGGGCCTTTTCCGGCGCTCCGCCGGAGGGGGCATTGATCACAGAGGGCTTCTACATCAACACCATAGCCTCTCCGATGATGTGTGAGTAGTTTACCTCAGACCTTCGGGTCCATAGTTATTAGCTAGATGGCTTCTTCTCTCTCTTTGGATCTCAATACAAAGTTCTCCTCGATCTTCTTGGAGATCTATTCGATGTAATCTTCTTTTGCGGTGGGTTTGTCGAGATCCGATGAATTGTGGGTTTATGATCAAGATTATCTATGAACAATATTTGAATCTCCTCTGAATTCTTTTATGTATGATTGGTTATATTTGCAAGTCTCTTCAAATTATCAGTTTGGTTTGGCCTACTAGATTGATCTTTCTTGCAATGGGAGAAGTGCTTAGCTTTGGGTTCAATCTTGCGGTGCTCGATCCCAGTGACAGAAAGGGAAATGACACATATTGTATTGTTGCCATCGAGGATAAAAATATGGGGTTTATATCATAATGCATGAGTTTATCCCTCTACATCATGTCATCTTACTTAAAGCATTACTCTGTTCTTATGAACTTAATACTCTAGATGCATGCTGGATAGCGGTCGATGTGTGGAGTAATAGTAGTAGATGCAGAATCGTTTCGGTCTACTTGTCACGGAAGTGATGCCTATATACATGATCATACCTAGATATTCTCATAACTATGCTCAATTCTATCAATTGCTCGACAGTAATTCGTTTACCCACCGTAATACTTATGTTATCTTGAGAGAAGCCACTAGTGAAACCTATGGCCCACGGGTCTATCTTCCATCATATTAATCTCCCGACAACAAGCTATTTCTGGCGCCGTTTATTTTACTTTGCATCTTTATTTACTCTTTATCATAAAAATATCAAAAATATCATCTTATCATATCTATCAGATCTCACTCTCGTAAGTGACCGTGAAGGGATTGACAACCCCTTTATCGCGTTGGTTGCAAGTTTCTTATTTGTTTGTGTAGGTGCGTGGGACTCGAGCGTGGTCTCCTATTGGATTGATACCTTGGTTCTCAAAAACTGAGGGAAATACTTACGCTACTTTACTGCATCACCCTTTCCTCTTCAAGGGAAAACCAACGCAGTGCTCAAGAGGTAGCAAGAAGGATTTCTGGCGCCGTTGCCGGGGAGTCTACGCAGAAGTCAAGACATACCAAGTACCCCTCACAAACTGTTATCCCTCGCATTACATTATTTGCCATTTGCCTCTCGTTTTCCTCTGCCCCACTTCACCTTTGCCGTTTTATTCGCCACTCTTTTCCGTTTGCCTTTTTCTCATTAGATCTTTTGTTTGCTTGTGTTGCCATGTGCCTTCTATATGCTTGCATCTTCGCTTGCTGAAAATCTATTGTTATGGATCCTCATCCCCTTGCTAATCTTTTTAAGAGATCCAATTATGATGAACCTATTGCTAGTGACTTGAGTGCACTAGATTATCTTTATGAGGTTTTGCTTGAAATTCATGAATCTGAAAATTGTGATGAAGAAATTTATGAAAAGATCCACAATACCTCCCTGAATAAAAAGCATGGTTGCAATGATTTTACTATAAATTCTCTTGATGTCAATTGTGCTAATAATATGCAAAACCCTAAGCTTGGGGATGCTAGTTTTGCTATGTCTACCACTTGTTGCAATGATCATGATTGGGGTTATTCTTCTTATGATCTTGAAAATTTATTTAAGCCCCATGATGAATATGAGATTGATAATAATGTTTGCAATAATATTGAAAGTGGGTTTGGAAGAGTGTCGACTTTAGATCCCACGTATTTGGAGAATGTTCAATCTTATGAATTTTTTGATAAAAGTGGGTTTGGAGAGGTCATGACTTTAGTTAATGATAATCCCACTATTTTGGAAGAGTGTCAACTTTGCATGCATGTGGATCGTGTTGAAAATATTTTATGTGATAGCTATATTATTGAATTTGCTTATGATCCCACATGTAATTACTATGAGAGAGGAAAATATGGTTGTAGAAATTTTTATCTTACTGAATTACCTCTCGTCATGTTGAGATTGCTATCGTCTCTTTCTTCTTCCTTGCATATGCTAATTTTTGCTTGCTGTGATAATTTGTTTGCATATAAAATACCTATGCATAGGAAGTATGTTAGACTTAGATGTGTTTATCATGTATTCTTAATGATGCTCTCTTTATGTTTCAATTCTTATCTTTGATGTGAGCATCATTGAAATTATCAATGCCTAGCTAGGGGCGTTAAACGATAGCGCTTGTTGGGAGGCAACCCAATTTTATTTTAGTTTTTTTTGCTTTTGTTTCTGTTTAGGAATAAATAATCCATCTACCCTCTGGTTAGATTTGTTTTTGTGTTTTAATTAGTGCTTGTGCCAAGTTAAACCTATAGGATCTTCTTGGATGATAGTTATTTGATCTTGCTGAAAATTCCAGAAACATTCTGTTCACGAAAAAATTGTTTAAAATCACCAGAACGTGATAAAATACTGATTCCAATTGCAGTAGATTAATAAACAAATTTTCTAGGTCGTACTATTTTGGTAGAATGTTTTGAGTTCCAGAAGTTTGCATTAGTTACAGATTACTACAGACTGTTCTGTTTTTGACAGATTCTGTTTTTCGTGTGTTGTTTGCTTATTTTGATGAATCTATGGCTAGTAAAATAGTTTATAAACCATAGAGAAGTTGGAATACAGTAGGTTTAACACCAATATAAATAAAGAATGATTTCAATACAGTACCTTGAAGTGGTGTTTTGTTTTCTTTCGCTAACGGAGCTCACGAGATTTTCTGTTGAGCTTTGTGTTGTGAAGTTTTCAAGTTTTGGGTAAGGATTTGATGGATTATGAAACAAGGAGTGGCAAGCGCCTAAGCTTGGGGATGCCCATGGCACCCCAAGGTAATCTAAGGACACCAAAAAGCCAAAGCTTGGGGATGCCCCGGAAGGCATCCCCTCTTTCGTCTTTGTCTATCGGTAACTTTACTTGGAGCTATATTTTTATTCACCACATGATATGTGTTTTGCTTGGAGCATCTTGTATGATTCGAGTCTTTGCTTTTTAGTTTACCACAATCATCCTTGCTGTACACACCTTTTGAGAGAGACACACATGATTCGGAATTTATTAGAATACTCTATGTGCTTCACTTATATCTTTTGAGCTATATAGTTTTTGCTCTAGTGCTTCACTTATATCTTTTAGAGCACGGTGGTGGATTTGTTTTATAAAAAAAATTGTTCTCTCATGATTCACTTATATTATTTTGAGAGTCCTACAAAACAGCATGGTAATTTGCTTTAATCATAAAAATTAGTCCTAATATGATAGGCATCCAAGATTAGTAATTTTTTTCTTATGAGTGTGTTGAATACTATGAGAAGTTTGATGCTTGATAATTTTTTTGAGATATGAAGATGGTGATATTAGAGTCATGCTAGTTGAGTGGTTATGAATTTGAGAAATACTTGTGTTAAAGTTTGTGATTCCCGTAGCATGCACGTATGGTGAATTGTTATGTGATGAAGTCGGAGCATGATTTATTTATTGATTGTTTTCCTTATGAGTGGAGGTCGGGGACGAGCGATGGTATTTTCCTACCAATCTATCCCCCTAGGAGCATGCGCATAATACTTTGCTTTGATAACTTGTAGATTTTTGCAACAAGTATATGAGTTCTTTATGACTATTGTTGAGTCCATGGATTATACGCACTCTCATCCTTCCACCATTGCTAGCCTCTCTAATACCGCGCACTTTTCGCCGGTAGCATACACCCACCATATACCTTCCTCAAAACAGCCACCATACCTACCTACCATGGCATTTCCATAGCCATTCCGAGATATATTGCCATGCAACTTACCATCGTTCTGTTTACTATGACACGCTTCATCATTGTCATAATTGCTTTGCATGATCATGTAGTTGACATCGTATTTGTGGCAAAGCCACCGTTCATGATTCTTTCATACATGTCACTCTTGATTCATTGCATATCCCGGTACACCGCTGGAGGCATTCACATAGAGTCATATTTTGTTCTAAGTATTGAGTTGTAATTCTTGAGTTGTAAGTAAATAAAAGTGTGATGATCATCATTATTAGAGCATTGTCCCAAGTGAGGAAAGGATGATGGAGACTATGATTCCCCCACAAGTCGGGATGAGACTCCGGACGAAAAAAAGAGAAGGACAGAAAAAAAAGAGAAGGCCCAAAAAAATGAGAGAAAAAGAGAGAAGGGACAATGCTACTATTCTTTTTTCCACACTTGTGCTTCAAAGTAGAACCATGATCTTCATTATAGAGAGTCTCCTATGATATCACTTTCATATACTAGTGGGAATTTTTCATTATAGAACTTGGCTTGTATATTCCAATGATGGGCTTCCTCAAAATGCCCTAGGTCTTCATGAGCAAGCGAGTTGGATGCACACCCACTTAGTTTCTTTTGTTGAGCTTTCATATACTTATAGCTCCAGTGCATCCGTTGCATGGCAATCCCTACTCACTCCCATTGATATCTATTAATGGGCATCTCCATAGCCCGTTGATACGCCTAGTGGATGTGAGAATATCTTCTCCTTTTTTGTCTTCTCCACAACCACCATTCTATTCCACATATAGTGCTATGTTCATGGCTCACGCTCACGTATTGCGTGAAGATTGAAAAAGTTTGAGAACACCAAAAGTATGAAACAATTGCTTGGCTTGTCATCGGGGTTGTGCATGATTTAAATATTTTGTGTGGTGAAGATAGAGCATAGCCAGACTATATGATCTTGTAGGGATAACTTTCTTTGGCCATGTTATTTTGAGAACACATAATTGCTTAGTTAGTATGCTTGAAGTATTATTATTTTTATGTCAATATTAAACTTTTATGTCGAATCTTTCAGATCTGAATATTCATACCACAAATAAGAGAATTACATTGGAAATTATGCTAAGTAGCATTCCACATCAAAAATTCTGTTTTTATCATTTACC
The DNA here is from genome assembly GCF_002575655.3 of Aegilops tauschii subsp. strangulata. NCBI lineage: Eukaryota > Viridiplantae > Streptophyta > Magnoliopsida > Poales > Poaceae > Aegilops > Aegilops tauschii. Next base: position 513,776,941 of record NC_053036.3, read on the forward strand.
TACTCGAGGACGAGCAGGAATTAAGCTTGGGGATGCTTGATATGTCTCCAACGTATCTATAATTTTTGATTGTTCCATGCTATATTATATTCTGTTTTGGATGTTTAATGGGCTTTATTATACACTTTTATATTATTTTTGGGACTAACCTATTAACCGGAGGCCCAGCCAAATTGCTATTTTTTTGCCTATTTCAGTGTTTCGAAGGAAAAGGATATCAAACGGAGTCCAAATGGAATGAAACCTTCGGGAACGTGATTTTCGGAACAAACGTGATCCAAAGGACTTGGAGTCTACGTAAAGCAATCAACGAGGAAGGCACGAGGCAGGGGGGCGCGCCTACCCCCCTGGGCGCGCCCTCCACCCTCGTGGGCCCCTCGTTGCTCCACCGACGTACTTCTTCCTCCTATATATACCCATATACCCTGGAAACATCATATACGGAGCCAAAACCCTATTTCGACCGCCGCAACCTTCTGTACCCGTGAGATCCCATCTTGGGGCCTTTTCCGGCGCTCCGTCGGAGGGGGCATTGATCACGGAGGGCTTCTACATCAACACCATAGCCTCTCCGATGATGTGTGAGTAGTTTACCTCAGACCTTCGGGTCCATAGTTATTAGCTAGATGGCTTCTTCTCTCTCTTTGGATCTCAATACAAAGTTCTCCTCGATCTTCTTGGAGATCTATTCGATGTAATCTTCTTTTGTGGTGTGTTTGTTGAGATCTGATGAATTGTGGGTTTATGATCAAGATTATCTATGAACAATATTTGAATCTCCTCTGAATTCTTTTATGTATGATTGGTTATCTTTGCAAGTCTCTTTGAATTATCAGTTTGGTTTGGCCTACTAGATTGATCTTTCTTGCAATGGGAGAAGTGCTTAGCTTTGGGTTCAATCTTGCGGTGCTCGATCCCAGTGATAGAGAGGGAAACGACACGTTTTGTATTGTTGCCATCGAGGATAAAAAGATGGGGTTTATATCATATTGCATGAGTTTATCCCTCTACATCATGTCATCTTACTTAAAGCATTACTCTGTTCTTATGAACTTAATACTCTAGATGCATGCTGGATAGCGGTCGATGTGTGGAGTAATAGTAGTAGATGCAGAAATAGTTTCGGTCTACTTGTCACGGACGTGATGCCTATATACATGATCAAACCTAGATATTCTCATAACTATGCTCAATTCTATCAATTGCTCGATAGTAATTCGTTTACCCACTGTAATACTTATGCTATCTTGAGAGAAGCCACTAGTGAAACCTATGGCCCACGGGTCTATCTTCCATCATATTAATCTCCCGACAACAAGCTATTTCTAGCGTCTTTATTTTACTTTGCATCTTTATTTAATCTTTATCATAAAAATACCAAAAATATTATCTTATCATATCTATCAGATCTCACTCTCGTAAGTGGCCGTGAAGGGATTGACAACCCCTTTATCACGTTGGTTGCGAGGTTCTTATTTGTTTGTGTATGTGTGTGGGACTCGAGCGTGGTCTCCTATTGGATTGATACCTTGGTTCTCAAAAACTGAGGGAAATACTTACGCTACTTTACTGCATCACCCTTTCCTCTTCAAGGGAAAACCAACACAGTGCTCAAGAGGTAGCAGTGCACCTCCCTCTGGAATTATTTGCACCAAAAATTCTTAAATATTCATAAAAAATCATATAAAATTTTCAGGGCATTCTGAGAACTTTTATTTTTGGGTCACTTTTTTATTGCACGGTAAATTCAGAAAACAGACAAAACATGGCATTTTATTTTATTTAACTAATAAAAACAAAAAACAAAAAGTAAAGACAGAAGGTAGTGCTTACTAAATTCATCAACTTCATACCGTTCAAAAATGATCCATTAATAAGGTTGATCAGGTCTTATTAACAACCACTTTCGATTAGCATGAAACCGAAGAACTTTCGTAAATCACTAAGTTACCTCAATGGGGATATGCATTTCCCCAATAATAAGCATTTCATATTTCTTTTTGACAGTAGGTAGAGGTATTTGAAAAGTTCCAATAGTGATTGTCGGAGATTTTTCAATAACATTAATAGCATTCACTTGGAATTGTTTCTTTGGAAAGTGCACAGTATGCTCACTACCATTTATATGAAAAGTGACCTTGCTTTTATTGCAATCAATAACAGCCCCTGCAGTATTCAAGATAGGTCTACCAAGGATAATCGACATGTTGTCGTACTCGGGCATCTCAAGTATAACAAAGTCAGTCAAAATAGTAACATTAGCAACAACAACGGGCACATCCTCACAGATACCGATAGGTATGGCAGTTGATTTGTCAGGCATTTGCAAAGATATTTCAGTAGGTGTGAGTTTATTCAAATCAAGTCTTTTATATAAAGAGAAAGGCATAACACTAACACCAGCTCCTAAATCACACAAAGCAGTTTTCACATAATTCTTTTTGATAGAGCAAGGTATAGTTGGTATTCCCGGATCTCCAAGTTTTTTAGGTACTCCATCTTTGAAAGTGTAATTAGCAAGCATAGTGGAGATTTCAGCTTCCGGTATTTTTCTATTATTTGTGATGATGTCTTTCATATACTTTGCATAAGGAGGCATTTTCAAGATATCAGTCAAGCGAGTACGCAAAAAGACTGGCCTCAGCATTTCAACAAAGCGTTCAAATTCTTCATCATATTTCTTTTTAGCTGACTTGGGTGGAAAAGGCATAGGTTTATTAACCCACGGTTCTCTTTCTTTACCGTGTTTTCTAGCAATGAAGTCTCTTTTATCATACCTTTTATTTTTAGGTTGGGGGTTATCAAGATCAACAGGTGGTTCTATCGCAACATCATTATCTGGTTCTTTTTCATTTGTAGGTTGAGAGTCTTCATGAACCACATCATTATCTTTTCCATTATCACTAGGTGAGTGTTCATTACCAGATTGAGTTTCAGCATCAGAGATAGAAGTTTCATTATCATTATCAGGAGGTTTCTCTATTTCAGGTTCACTAGAAATGTGCAAAGTCCTATCATTTTTCTTTTTCTTTTTCTCTTTGGAAGCACTAGGTGCACTAGTGTTAGCTCTTTGTGAATCTTTTTCAATTCTTTTAGGGTGTCCCTCAGGATAAAGTAGTTCCTGAGTCATTTTACCTCCTCTAGTTGCAACTCTAACAGCAAAGTCATGCATATTATGATTCATTTCATCAAGTAATTCTCTTTGATATTTAGCAACTTGTTCTAACTGAGTTTGAACCATAGAAGCATGTTTTCCAACACCTCTAACATCATTTGAAATTCTAAATAACAAGTCACTCAAGCGAGCAATCATATCAGAATTATATTTCAATTGTTTCATAACATTTGCATTGAAGTGATCTTGTTTTCTAATATAGTTTTCAAACTCATAAAGGCATTGACTAGGATGCATATTGTGAGGATTATCATTTTCATTGAACTTCATAAGAGAATTTAGCTCTACCACCTTAGGCAGTGGTGGTGTATTAAGCCCATGTATTTCTTCAATAGGAGGTAAATTTTTAACATCCTCAGCTTTAATACCTTTTTCCTTCATAGATTTCTTTGCCTCTTGCATATCTTCAAGACTGAGATATAATATACTCCTCTTCTTCGGAGTGAGTTTAGGCGGTGGTTTAGGAATAGTCCAATCATCATAATTTTTAATATGTTATTCAATAATTCTTCAGCTTGAGCAATAGTTCGTTCCCTGAAAACACAACCAGCACAACTATCTAGGAAGTCCCTAGAAGCATCGGTTAGTCCATTATAGAAGATATCAAGTATTTCATTTTTCTTAAGAGGATGATCAGGCAAAGCATTACGTAACTGGCAAAGCCTCCTGCAAGCTTGTGGGAGCTCTCTTCTTTAATTTGCACAAAGTTAAATATTTCCTATAAGGCAGCTTGTTTCTTATGAGCAGGAAAATATTTTTCAGAGAAGTAATAAATCATATCCTGGGGACTACGCACACAACCAGGAGTAAGAGTATTGTACCAAGCTTTAGCATCACCCTTTTATGAGAAAGGAAATAATTTGAGAATAAAGTAATAGCGAGTTTTCTCATCATGAGTAAAAAGGGTGGCTATATCATTCAACTTAGTAAGATGTGCCACAACAGTTTCAATTTCATAACCATGGAAAGGATTAGATTCAACCAAAGTAATTAACTCTGTGTTGACAGAGAATTCATAATCCTTATCATCAATAAAGATAGGTGAAGTAGCAAACTTAGGATCACATTTCATTCTAGCAATGAGAGATTTTTCTTTATACTTGTGTAATAATTTCTCTAGATCATCTCTATTATTGCAAGCAAGAATATCTCTAGTTGCTTCTTCACTCATAACATAACCTTCCGGTATCTTAGGCAATTCCTATCTAGGAAGGATAGTTCTAGCAGGTGTTTCAGGAGTTTCAGTTTCAAGCTCATCATCAGATTCAACAACATCATGTTGTATAACTCTAGCAATTTGTTTATCAAGAAAATCACCAAGTGGCACACCATCATTATCAAGCAAGGTACTAGCATCATCATAAGCATCATTCATAGTATAAGTAGCATCATCAATAACTTGCGACATAGTAGAATTAATAGCATGTGGTGGTGGTGCAAGTTTACTCATAATAGAAGGTGAATCTAAAGCAGAACTGGATGGCAGTTCCTTACCTCCCCTCGTCTTTGAGGGATAAATCTTAGTCTTATGACCCTTCAGATTCTTCATAGTGATAATATGATAATAATCCCAAGTGACTCAACAAATATAGCTATGCTCCCCGGCAACGGCGCCAGAAAAATGTCTTGATAACCCACAAGTACAGGGGATCGCAACAGTTTTCGAGGGTAGAGTATTCAACCCAAATTTATAGATTCGACACAGGGGGGAGCCAAAGAATATTTTAAGGTATTAGCAGCTGAGTTGTCAATTCAACCATACCTGGAGATTAATTATCTGCAGCAAAGTGATCAGTAGCAAAGTAGTTTGATAGTTTTGATAATAGTGACAGCAACAACGGTAACAGTAACAGTGATAGCAGTAATTTGTAGCAAGTATAACAGTGATGATAGCAATAGTAACGCAGCAGAAACAATATAGGATAAATTCGTAAGCATTGGATCGGTGACTTGTTGGATGATCTTCATCATGTGACAGTTATAACCTAGGGCGATACGGCACTAGCTCCAGTTCATCGATATAATGTAGGCATGTATTCTGTAAATAGTCATATGTGCTTTATTAAAAGAACTTGCATGACATCTTTTGTCCTACCCTCTCGTGGCAGCGGGGTCCATATTGGAAACTAAGGGATATTAAGGCCTCCTTTTAATAGAGAACCGGAGCAAAGCATTAACACATAGTGAATACACGAACTCCTCAAACTACGGTCATCACCGAGAGTGGGCCCGGTTGTTGTCACTCCGGGGTTGTCGGATCATAACCGTAGTAGGTGACTATAACTTGCAAGATCGGATATAAAACATGGATATAATGATGAATTCATAAATGGTTCAGATCCGAGTTCATGGCACCCGGGCCCAAAGTGACAAGCATTAAGCATAGCAAAGTCGTAGCAACATCAATCTAAGAACATAGTGGATACTAGGGATCGGGCCTAACAAAACTAACTCGATTACATGATGAATCTCATCCAACTCCTCACCGACCAGCGAGCCTATGAAGGAATTACTCACTCCTGGTGGGGAGCATCATGGAATTGGCGATGGAGATTGGTTGGTGATGACGAAGAACGAAGATCCCCCTCTCCGGAGCCCCAAACGGACTCCAAATCTGCGCTCCCGAGGAAGAACAGGGCTTGGCGGCGGCTCCGTCTCGTGGATTCCGATAATTCTTTCTCCCTGATTTTTTCTGGAAATATGTGATTTTATAGTATCAAGGGGGTCGTCAGCGGGGCCACCAGGTGGGTACAACCCACCTGGGCGCGCCAGGAGAGGGGGGCGCACCCTGGTGGTTTGTGCCCACCCAGGGGCCCCTCTCTGGTGGGTCTTGGCTCCAAAAATTCTTCTTATTGATATAAAATATCCTCACAAAGTTTCGTTCCATTCTGAGAACTTTCATTTCTGCACAAAAACAACACCATGGTAGTTCCGCTGAAACAACGTCAGTTCGGGGTTAGTTTCATGCAAATTATAGTCCAAAACAAGAGGAAAAGCGTGAGAAAAGGTAGATACGTTGGAGACGTATCACATGTCATCATTCTTATTGCATTACTCCGTTTCTCCATGAACTTAATACACTAGATGCATGCTGGATAGCGGTCGATGTGTGGAGTAATAGTAGTAGATGCAGGCAAGAGTCGGTCTACTAATCTTGGACGTGATGCCTATGTAATGATCATTGCCTGGATATCGTCATGATTATTTAAAGTTTTGTCAATTTCCCAACAGTAATTTGTTCACCCACCGTTTGCTATTTTCCTCGAGAGAAGCCACTAGTGAAACCTACGGCCCTCGGGTCTCTTTCTCATATTATTTGCCTTTGCGATCTATTTTCCTTTGCTTTTATTTTCAGATCTATTAAACTAGAAATACAAAAATACCTTGCTGCAATTTATTCTTATTTATTTTATGTGGTGTTCGATCTATCAATCTACTACAATTTACCTCATGTCCGTTTGCCTATCTTGAGGCGCCGTACCCAGAAGGGATTGACAACCCCTTTAACACGTCGGGTTGCGAGGATTTGTTATCTGTGTGCAGGGGTTGTTTACGTTGTGCTGCTTGGTTCTCCTACTGGTTCGATAACCTTGGTTTCACATCTGAGGAAAATACCAACCGCTGCTGTGCTGCATCATCCCTTCCTCTTTGGGGAAATACCGACGTAGCTTCAAGCCGCGTCAGATACCGAGATCTCTTGGTTGTTATGTTGACAATGAAAGCATGCCGCTCAAAATATTATTTATCTCTATTTCAAAACTCGAGCTCTGGCACCTCTGCAAATCTCCCGCTTCCTTCTGCGAAGGGCCTATCTATTTACTTTTATTACCGAGTCATCATCCTCTTATAAAAAGCACCAGTTAAAGAGCACCACTGTCATTTGTATGCATTGTTATTAATTTATATTGAGTATGACTGGATCTCTTTTACCATGAATTACAATGTCTAGTCAGTACTTGATCTTCAGAGGTGCTCTGCATTTATGTTTTGCGGTCTCAGAAAGGGCTAGTGAGATACCATCTTGTTATACCATGTCATGATTGTTTTGAGAAAGTGTTGTCACCCGAGATTTATTATTATTGCTTGCTAGTTGATTATGCCAATGATATGAGTAAATGTGAGACCTAAACGTTATTGTGAATATGGTCAGTTCATAATCTTTGCTAAAAACTTGAATGCTGGCTTTACATATTTGCAACAAGAAGATCAAACAGAGTTTGTAAAGTTTTTCTTATCACTTTCAGTTTGTCAACTGAATTGCTTGAGGACAAGCAATGGGTTAATCTTGGGGGGGTTGATACGTCTCTGTCGTATCTACTTTTCCAAACTCTTTTACACTTGTTTTGGACTGTAACTTGCATGATTTGAATGGAACTAACCCGGACTTACGCTGTTTTCAGCAGAATTGACATGGTGTTATTTTTGTGCAGAAATAAAAGTTCTCGGAATGACCTGAAAATTCATTTAGATCATTTTTGGAATTAATAAAAAATATTGGCAAAAGAATCAACAGAAGGGGCCCCACACCATGGCCATAAGGGTGGGGGCGCGCCCTCCGACCTTGTGGGCCCCCTGGACCTCCACCGACCTCAACTCCAACTCCATATATTCACTTTCGGGGAGAGGAAAATCAGAGAGAAGGATTCGTCGTGTTTTACGATACGGAGCCGCCGCCAAGCCCTGTTCTTCCTGGGGAGGCCAGATCTGGAGTTTGTTTTGGGCTCCGGAGAGGGGAATCCATCGCCATCGTCATCATCAACCATCCTCCATCACCAATTTCATGATGCTCACCGCCGCGCGTGAGTAATTTCATCGTAGGCTTGCTGGATTGTGATGGGTTGGATGAGATTTACCATGTAATTGAGTTAGTTTTTGTTAGGGTTTCATCCCTAGTATCCACTATGTTCTAAGATTGATGTTGCTATGACTTTGCTATGCCTAATGCTTGTCACTAGGGCCCAAGTGCCATGATTTCATATCTAAACCTATTATGTTTTCATGAATATATTTGTGTTCTTGATCCTATCTTGCAAGTTATAGTCACCTACTACGTGTTATGATCCGGCAACCCCGGAGTGACAATAGTCGGGACCACTCCCGATGACGACCGTAGTTTGAGGAGTTCATGTATTCACTAAGTGCTAATGCTTTGGTCCGGCACTCTACTAAAAGGAGGCCTTAATATCCCTTAGTTTCCAATAGGACCCCGCTGCCATGGGAGGGTAGGACAAAAGATGTCATGCAAGTTCTTTTCCATAAGCACGTATGACTATATTCGAAATACATGCCTACATTATATTGATGAATTGGAGCTAGTTCTGTGTCACCCTATGTTATAACCGTTGCATAATGAATGCCATCCAACATAATTATCCATCATCGATCCATTGCCTACGAGCTTTTCACATATTGATATTTGCTAAGTTACTTTTTCGTTGCCACTGTTACGATTGCTACAAACTGCTACTGTTACTTTTGCCACCGTTACCGTTACTTCCATACTACTTTTGTTGGGGATATAGCTATTGAGTTAACCCGCCTAGGAGGGGCCGGGTTAAGCCCAGGGCGGCCAATCAAGACAAAGCCATGGGCTGCAGAAGATGGCGGTTCATTAAGTAGACTCGCTAAGGGCCCGAAGCCCGAAGGTGACTTAAGGCCCAACAAGTATAAACCGCCATATAAGTGTAACTTGTATTACAAGGCAGGTGTGTTTAGTCACCGAGCCGGACACATTGTTTATGAGCCGGCTCGGACTCTGTAAGCCACCGGGCGTCAACCTGTGTATATAAAGGGACGACCCGGCGGCGAGTTAGGGCAAGAAACAAGAGATCGAAAGCTAGGTCAAGCGTATTCGCTCCCTGGTAATCGAGACATAAGCAATACCACCTCAAACTGGATTAGGCCTTTACCTTCACAGCAAGGGGCCGAACCAGTATAAACTCCCTGTGTCCTTTGTCTTGTTTAACCCCTTTAAGCTAATCTCGTTGCGATGGCTCCACGACTAAGTCCTCATCCTAGGACATCTGCCGTGACAACCCCACGACAGTTGGCACCCATCGTGGGGCTATCGCACGATGGTTTCGAGTTCTTGAAGGGAAACTTTGAAGGGATCAAGGGTTACACTGTGGGCCGGATGACCAAGAGTCGTCGCGGCAAGCTCTACATCGACGACGCAGGCTAGGGCCCCGAGGCCGGCTCAATTGAGTACGGGTACCGGGTCCCCTTCGGCGGAATTCACGTCTTCATCGGCAAAATCGGCGAACCGGGCCCTGAGCCGAACATCTGCACCGACATCATCGAGACGGCTCAGCGTGCGAGACCCGCCCGAGTTCAGCCCGCTAGGAGGCATGCCTTCGTGGGATTCATCCATGGAGCAGAATTTGAGGAAGGATCCAGGTCTGGCGGTGAGACGGCCATCTATTCTGATGGTGAGTCGTCCACGGACGAGACTACCTCGTTATATCAACTGCAAGACGGCAGGCTTGGGGGCTGTTCCGATGGCGACAATATTCCGGACCCCTACGAGCCGCCGAACCGGGTCGTAATCTTCATGGCCGGTACACAGCCAGTGCAGAATTCTTCAACTGCAGCGGCATTGATTTCTGGGTCAGCAGTGGCGACGGCGGCCAGGGCAGGAGGCCCTGTGCGCCCGCCGGCTCAGGTCTTGTCCGGCTTAGTAGACGCTTTGGCAACACTGCTGACGGCGGAGGTTAACCCGGCGAACCGAGATCAGCATAACGCGGAAGTCGCAAAGTTGCGAGATCAGATAGCTCAAGCCAAGGAAGACCTGGCAGCTGAGGACACTAGGATGGCTGCGGAGCGGGCTGCGTTGGATGCTCAGGCGCAGCGGATTCAGTCAGAGTCTTTCCTGCTCATGCTAGATCAGAACGCTTCAAACAAAGTCATGAGGAGGAGGCATCAGACTACGAGGCGAGAAATCTCTTTAACATGCCCGGAGCAGGGACCAGTAACCAGCCAGTGGTAAACCGGATTGAAGCACCTGGGATAGGAACGCCGGCTCAGCCGCGTATGATGGACCCGTCTCGTCAGAACAATATCCCACCACAACATGTGCCGACGCCACCGGGTCATTAATCTAACCCCTTGGATAACATGATTGTTGCGGCGACACGGCTGGCAACTCTACGAGTTGAAGGTGAGTCGCCGGCGGCAATGGAAATATGACAAGCCGGAGAATTGCTTCAGACGGCTGTGGCCCAACAGGCGGCTTACTCTTACAGTCGTGAGAGGATTCATTCAACCCCTCACCCAAGCCGGAGTTATAGCAGACATATCGAGGAGCCGGCTGTGTCAAGCAGCAGGCGATACCGTAACCTACCCCGTGGACATAACCCGGCGGGCGGTGGAGATAATGCTCAGAATGTAGTGGATCAGGGTAGAGCGCATCGAGAGGCTGAGCTGACGGCTTAGTACGCGGCTCGTCGGCATTCTCCGGTTCGCCCGACAACTTCAGTGGAGACAGGTGTAACCTTCAGGACTCTGGGTGTGCCATGCCTAGTGCTAGCTCTGCGTAACGAGCATTTGCCCAAGGATTTCAAGGGTCCTCGCAAGGTGCCTAACTATACAGCTGACTTACCCCCTGAAGCATGGGTTGAGAGTTATGAGATGGCTATGGAGTTACTGGATGTTAGCGATGCTGCGTGTGCTAAGTATTTCACCATGATGTTGGATGGGACAACCCGGACCTGGTTGAAAGGATTGCCTGCCAATTCCATCGGGTCATGGGCTGAGTTAAAAGCCCGGTTTATCCAGAATTTCAAAGATACATGTAAGCAGCCTATGTCAATTGTGGATCTAGATGCCTGTGTCCATGAAGAGGGTGAGTCAACAACCCATTGGGTGCGCCGGGTCTCAACTATCTTACATTCATCGGATCGCATCAATGCCGGTTCGGCAGTCATAATATTAGAGAAGAATTGTCGTTTTACGCCTCTTAAGCAGAAGTTAGGACGGCTCAAGCGCCACTGCAGTGACATGGGGGAGTTGATGGTGGCTCTGGTTAAGTATGTTGACTCTGATGGTACCAAGGACCCCGAGTCTGATGATGAAAAGCCGGGAAAGGGAAAGAAGAGCAGCAGCACCAGAGGGCAGCAGCATAACCCGGCGAGTCAGGGAGGCAATGGTAAGCGCAAAGCTGATAATAGTTTGGACTTTGTGGCTAACACCAATGTGCAGAATAATGGTCAGCGTCGTAAGGGTAAGCCACCCCCACGGGTTGGAGGGCCAGGCTTCAATCTTGAGCAGCTGCTAAATCAACCCTGCCCAAGACATGGTACGCGGGAAAGACCGTCTGGTCACCTCTGGAAGGATTGCTTCATTACGAAGGAGTACAAAAATTCCAATCTGTTTCAAGACAATCACGGGCCAAGCGGCGGCTCAGGCTCCGGCTCTCAGGGTCCGGGTTACGGTGGCGGCGGTTCTAATTCCGGCTTCCAAGGCAATCAAGGGAACCAGGCCAATCAGGGTGGTTATCATCAACAGTCAGGTCACGGGAATCAGCAACAGCAATCTGGGTATCAGAGTAACCCGAAGCAGATGAATAGCGGGCAGTACCACGTCTTCACCACAAGTTTATGCAAGCGGGATCAGAAGCTCCATAAAAGGGCGGTAAACGCTGTTGAGCCGGCAGTTCCCCGTTACTTGCGCTGGTCTGAGCAGCCCATTGTGTGGGGTCGGGAAGATCACCCGCCCCGGGTTGATAATTCGGGTCACTTGGCTTTGGTGGTCGCACCTCAGGTCGGAGGATATAAGTTCACTAGGGTACTCATGGATGGAGGTAGCACCATCAATATCCTTTATTATGAAACTTTCCGTCGCATGGGGTTGACTGATAAGAATCTTAAGCTGTCGAACACTCTTTTTCACGGCGTGGTGCCTGGTAAGTCGGCATACCCAGTTGGTAAGATAGCTCTGGAAGTTGCTTTGGGAGATGATCATGACTCTAGGTCGGAGACATTGACCTTTTAAGTGGTGAAAATCAAGAGCCCTTATCATGCTCTGTTTGGACGGCCGGCTTATGCTAAGTTCATGGCAAGGCCTTGTTATGTTTATCAGCAGCTCAAGATGCTGGGTTACAAGGGAACCATCACGGTGCACGGAAGTCGGAAGATAGCTTTGGAGTGCGAAGAAGGTGATGCTGCTTATGCTGAGTCTGTCTGTGCAACAGAGGAATTGAAGTTTTATAAGGACAATGTTGACCCGGCAGATATGACATCTTTGAAAAAACCAACTACGGAGCATGACCCGGTCTTTTAAGTCGGCAGATGATACCAAGCTGGTTGATTTTGTTCCTGGCGATTCATCCAAGCAGTTCAGCATCAGTGCTAATCTAGATCCGAAATAGGAAAGCGCGCTCATCGAGTTCATCCGTGAGAACCGGGACATCTTTGCATGGAAACCTTCTGACATGCCGGGTGTACCGAGAGAACTCGCTGAGCACACTCTTAATATTGATCCCAAGTTTAAGCCGGCCAAGCAGTTTCTTCGTCATTTCAATGAAGAGAGGCGTAAGGCCATTGGTGAAGAGGTAGCCCAACTCTTGGCGGCTGATACATCTCCGTCGTATCTACTTTTCCAAACATTTTTGCCCTTGTTTTGGACTCTAACCCGCATGATTTGAATGGAACTAACCCGGACTGACGTTGTTTTCAGCAGAATTGCCATGGTGTTATTTATGTGTAGAAACAAAAGTTCTCGGAATGACCTGAAACTCCACGGAGATTATTTTTGGAAAATATAAAAAATGCTGGCGAAAGAATCAAGTCCAGGGGGCCCACACCCTGGGCACGAGGGTGGGGGCGCGCCCTACCCCCCTGGGCGCGCCCCCCTGCCTCGTGGGCCCCCTGGAGCTCCACCGACCTCAACTCCAACTCCATATATTCGTGTTCGGGGAGAAAAAAATCAGAGAGAAGATTCATCGCGTTTTACGATACGGAGCCGCCGCCAAGCCCTAAACTCTCTCGGGAGGGCTGATCTGGAGTCCGTTCGGGGCTCCAGAGAGGGCAATTCGTCGCCATCGTCATCATCAACCATCCTCCATCACCATTTTCATGATGCTCAGCGTCGTGCGTGAGTAATTCCATCGTAGGCTTGCTGGACAGTGATGGGTTGGATGAGATTTATCATGTAATCGAGTTAGATTTGTTAGGGTTTGATCCCTAGTATCCACTATGTTCTGAGATTGATGTTGCTATGACTTTGCTATGCTTAATGCTTGTCACTAGGGCCCGAGTGCCATGATTTCAGATATGAACCTATTGTGTTTTCATGAATATATGTGAGTTCTTGATCCTATCTTGCAAGTCTATAGTCACCTACTATGTGTTATGATCCGGCAACCCCGAAGTGACAATAATAGGGACCACTCCCGGTGATGACCGTAGTTTGAGGAGTTCAGGTATTCACTAGTGTTAATGCTTTGGTCTGGTACTGTATTAAAAGGAGGCCTTAATATCCCTTAGTTTCCATTAGGACTCCGCTGCCACGGGAGGGTAGGACAAAAGATGTCATGCAAGTTCTTTTCCATAAGCACGTATGACTATATTTGGAATACATGCCTACATTACATTGATGAATTGAAGCTAGTTCTGTGTCACCCTATGTTATGACTGTTACATGATGAACCGCATCCGGCATAATTCTCCATCACCGATCCAATGCCTACGAGCTTTTCACATATTGTTCTTCGCTTATTTACTTTTTCATTTCTACTGTTACAATCACTACAAAACCCAAAAATATTACTTTTGCTACCATTACCGTTACTTCCATATTACTTTGCTACTAAATACTTTGCTGCACATACTAAGTTACCCAGGTGTGGTTGAATTGACAACTCAACTCCTAATACTTGAGAATATTCTTAGGCTCCCCTTGTGTCGAATCAATAAATTTGGGTTGAATACTCTACCCTCGAAAACTGTTGCGATCCCCTATACTTGTGGGTTATCAAGACTATTTTCTCGCACCGTTGCCGGGGAGCATAGCTCTATTCTTTGAGTCACTTGGGATTTATATTTGCTGGTCACTATGAGGAACTTGAAAGACGAGAAAACAAAAATTTATACCTCAACTATGAGGGGAGGTAAGGAACTGCCATTTAGCTCTGCACTTGATTCACCTTCTGTTTTGAGTAAGCTTGCGACACCTAAACCTGCTTCTGCTATTAATTCTGATATGTCGCATCTTATTGATGATGCCACTTCTGCTATGCATGATACTTATGATGAAACTACTTCTATGCTTGATACTACTGTGCCACTTGGTGAATTTCTTGATGAACAACTTGCTAGGGCTAGAGAGAATGAAATTATTTAAACTGATAATATTGATGAAAGTGATGATGAAGACTCTCCCAATAAATATGAATTGCCTGTTGTGCCTGAGGGCTATGTTATGGATGAAGAAACTGCTAGAGACTTTCTTGCTTGCAATGATAGGAGTGATCTTAAGAAATTATTAGCTAAGCTTAAACAAAAAACTCTGAATGCTAGAATGAAATATGATCCTGCTTATGCTACTTCACCTATCTTTGTTACTGATAAGGACTATGAATTCTCTATTGATCCTGATATAATTACTTTGGTTGAGTCTGATCCTTTTTATGGCTATGAATCTAAAACTGTTGTGGCACATCTTACTAAATTAAATGATATAGCCACCCTGTTCACTAATGATGAGAGAACTCGCTACTTTTATATCCTTAAAATATTTTCGTTCTCATTAAAGGGTGATGCTAAGATATGGTTTAATTCTCTTGATCCTGGTTGTGTGCGTAGTCCCCAGGATATGATTTATTACTTCTCTGCTAAATATTTCCTTGCTCATAAGAAACAAGCTGCTTTAAGGGATATATATAATTTTGTGCAAATTGAAGAAGAGAGTCTCCCGCAAGCTTGGGGGAGGCTTCTCCAATTACTTAATGCTTTGCCTGATCATCCTCTCAAGAAAAATGAAATACTTGATATCTTTTATAATGGACTAACCGATGCTTCCAGAGACCACCTGGATAGTTGTGCTGGTTCTGTTTTCAAGGAAAGAACACCGGATGAAGCTGAAATTTTATTGAATAATATGTTGACAAATGAAAATAATTGGACACTTCCTGAACCAACTCCTAAGCTAACTCCAAAGAAGAGGGGTGTTCTATTTCTCAGTCCTGAAGATATGCAAGAGGCAAAGAAATCTATGAAAGAAAAAGGTATAAAAGATGAAGATGTTAAGAATTTACCTCCTGTTGAAGAAACACATGGTCTTAATTTACCATCTGTTGAAGAAATGCATGATTTTAATCCATTACCTATTGAAGAAGAAACACATGGTCTTGATAACCCGACACAAGTAGTAAAGGTAAATTCTCTCTATAGATATGATAAAGCTGAAGTCCCTCCTACTAAGTTTGCTAGCCAATGTTTGGATGAGTTTGATAACTTTATGGTTAAGCAAGAAGATTTTAATGCTTATTTTGGTAGACAATTAAAACAAAATGCTTATATGATTGAACACTTGGGTGATTATATGTCTAGAGTTAAAGGTGAACGTAAACTCATTGGTAAACATGCTTCTATGGTTTCCACTCAAGTAGAACAAGTACTTAAAGCTCAAAATTATTTGCTCAATGAATTAAATAGTAAGAATAATGATTATGCTGTTAGAGTGGCTATTAGAACTAGTAAGATGACTCAGGAACCTTTGTATCCCGAAGGCCACCCTAAGAGAATTGAGCAAGATTCTCAAAGAACTAATATAGATGAACCTAGTCCTTCTAAAAAGAAGAAAAACGATAGGACTTTGCATGCTTCTAGTGAACCTATTCCTGAACCACCTGAGAATCCAAATGATATTTCTATTTCCGATGCTGAAACACAATCTGGTAATGAACATGAACCAAGTGATAATGTTAATGATGATGTTCATGCTCAACCTAGAAATGATAATGATGTAGAAATTGAACCTGCTGTTGATCTTGATAACCCACAATCAAAGAATCAACGTTATGATAAGAGAGACTTTGTTGCTAGGAAGCACGGTAAAGAAAGAGAACCATGGGTTCAGAAACCCATGCCTTTTCCTCCCAAACCATCCAAGAAAAAGGATGATGAGGATTTTGAGCGCTTTGCTGAAATGATTAGACCTATCTTTTTGCGTATGCAATCAACCGATATGCTCAAAATGAATCCTTATGCTAAGTATATGAAAGATATTGTTACTAATAAAAGAAAGATACCGGAAGCTGAAATTTCCACCATGCTTGCTAATTATACTTTTAAGGGTGGAATACCTAAGAAACTTGGAGATCCAGGAGTACCAACTATACCATGCTCCATTAAAAGAAACTCTGTTAGAACTGCTTTATGTGATCTTGGAGCCGGTGTTAGTGTTATGCCTCTCTCTTTATATCGTAGACTTGATTTGAATAAGTTGACACCTACTGAAATATTCTTGCAAATGGCTGATAAATCAACTGCTATACCTGTCGGTATTTGTGAGGATGTGCCTGTTGTGGTTGCAAATGTTACTATTTTAACGGACTTTGTCATTCTTGATATTCCCGAGGATGATAGTATGTCTATTATTCTTGGAAGACCTTTTTTGAATACTGCAGGGGCTGTTATTGATTGCAACAAAGGCAATGCCACTTTTCATGTTAATGGTAATGACCACACGGTACACTTTCCGAGGAAACAACCTCAAGTCCACAGTATCAATTCTATTGGAAAAAATTCCATCGATTATTTTTGGAGGTTTCGAATTTCCTCTTCCTACTGTCAAAAAGAGATATGATATTCTTATTATTGGGGATGTGCATATCCCCGTTGAGGTAACATAGTGTTATTTGAAATTTCTCCGGTTACATGTTATTCGGAATGAGTTTGTTAACAAGACCTGATCAACCTTGTTAGTGGATTCCTTTTGATGAGCATGAGATGGATGAAGTTAGAAGGCACAACCTTCTGTACCCTTCTTTTACTTTCTGTTATTTAGTTGAAATAAAGTAAAAATAGTATTTTTCTGTCTGTTTTCTGAATTATCCGTGCAATATAAAAATACCCCGAAAATAAAAGTTCTCCAAATGCCCTGCCAATTTAATATGATTTTTTCTGGAATATTTGAGAATATTTGGCACTGAGAACACAGCAGGGGGAGCTGGCACCTGGCCACAAGGGTCCAGGGCGTGCCCACCCCCTAGGCGCGCCCCCTGCCTCGTGGGCCCACGGTGGCTCCCCTCCACTTATTCCTGCACCCACACACTTCTTCTTCCTCCCAAAAAAATCACCATCCAGCTCAAGCACGAGTTCTAGCTCATTTTGCTCTGATTTTCGATCTCCTTGCTCAAAGCACCTCTCACAAAACTGCTTTGGGGGATTGTTCCTTGGTATGTGACTCCTCCATTGGTCCAATTAGTTTTTGTTCTAGTGCTTTATTCATTGCAAATTTGTGCTGCCTAGGTGACCATGTTCTTGAGCTTGCATGTCAAATTTATATGGTTCCAAGTAGTTCTAATGCATGATATAGTCTCTAGGCACTTGTAGGAGTAGTTGCTATCAATTTTTGTTGAGTTTGGTTTACTTTTATTTGAAGTTACTAAAAATTTCAGAAATTTTCAGAAAATGATGAAGAGATTTTTTTAGGGGCTCATCGAGCCGAAGCTCGAAGGAAAAGCAAAGTGAAGAAGCAGAGAGGCCCAAATATAATCTGCCTCGCACCGCGGAAGTTCGGCTGTGTGAATGGCCTTGTGATGATTTCTTGAGAGCAGTCGGGATTTATGATGATTTTTATGAATTGGCTAAGAATGCGGGCCTCACCAACTTCCTCCACGACCAGATCGAACAGTATATCTTACTCACCAATACTTTTGTGCAAAACTTCTACTATTATCCTAAGGAATCACCTCCTTCAGTAGAGTTTCATTTATATGATGTGGTTAAGAAGATGTCACTATATGAATTTTGCAGGGTTTGCAAAATACCTTTCGAGGGTAGCTTAGAGGAACCACATCATAGAGATGTGGATGGGTTTATTGATACTATTACTGTAGGGGAAACTACGAAGGTTTCTGATGCAAGAATCACTAGCATACATTTTCCTGTTTTACGCTACTTTGCAATATTTGCTAGTCATTGCTTAATTGGTCGCGGAAACTGTGGAAACCCTAGTGTTCCTGATATTATTATTTTGTTCCATGCTTTATTCCGTGATGACTCTGTTAGTATGGGCGCTATTATTGCCAAACGGTTAAGTCTGAACCATACAAAGGGCCCCATCTTTGGAGGTGTCTATGCTTCGCGCCTCGCTGCATACTATAACATACCTATTAGGCACTATGAGAAAGAAGAAAAATTATTGCCTGCTGTTTATTTAGATTATAAGAGTATGGTAGTGCATGACTTTATTGTTAAGAATAGGGAAGGGGCGCTTAAATACAAACTATTATTTGATAAACATCACTCTGAGACTATTACCTTGTCTGCTCCTTCCTTGTTTGATTTATCTGCAGGCCAGTATCTCGTTCCGCTAGCGACCATCCAGGCATACAGGGACCCTACATCAGCCACAGAGCTAGAGCCGGAACCACAATTTGATCCTCCACGACAGTCTAATTACCAGTGGGATCCGGAAGTAATTGCCAATCAGTGGCAATTAGAGGCTTCTCTTCTTAGTACGACCCCAACTATAACTTTGGATATCCGCCGGGCCAGCCGTGGCAATAGACCAACTTAGGCCAAAAGCCTAAGCTTGGGGGAGTACGTATCTCTCACCGACATTACATTCATGTTCACACACTCACTGCTAGTTGCCGGTGCTCATACTCTTTCACTGTAATATCCATGCTAGTTTATTTTCCTTTTTATGCTTTCTTCTTGTGTGTTTGAAAAACCTTAAGAAAACCAAAAATTTAGTTGTAGCTTTTAGCCAATTTACTTTCTTGCTGTAGTAGTAATAATTAAAAAGAAAACCCAAAAATATTTTCTGTTCTTCTTTTGCTTGTTGGGAGCTTTCCCATGTAAATAGTTTATTTCTTTTCTTTTCTTTGGGGGACGATAGGAGAAGACCATGATGAAAATGTTGAAGTGGCTCTTATATGCATTATTGTTGATTTAACCAAGAGCCCATATTGCCTTGTCTTCTCCTATTTATTGAATGCTCGCAGATTCCAGCTTAGTCCAATGCACGTGCACTATTATTTTTATTCACATCGTTCAGTCGTGCAAGTGAAATGCAATTATGACGATATATGATGGACTGATTGAGATGAGAGAAGCTGGTATGAACTCGGCCTCTCTTGTTTTTGTAAATATGATTAGTTCATCGTTCCTGATTCAGCCTATTATGAATAAACATGTTTGCAATGACAATTAGAGATTATAGTTGCTTATGCCATGCTTAATTAGCTAGGAGCTTATAATGGTTTACCTTGCGTGTCAACATGCTATTAAAATGGTTGTGATGTGGTATGATGGGGTGGTATCCTCTTTTGAATGATTCAAGTGACTTGACTTGGCACATGTTCACGCATGTAGTTGAAACAAATCAACATAGCATTCATGATATTTATGTTCATGGTGGATTATGTCCTACTCATGCTTGCACTCAATGTTTATTAATTTTAATGCATGTTCATGACTGTTGTCGCTCTCTAGTTGGTCGCTTCCCAGTCTTTTTCTAGCCTTCACTTGTACTAAGCGGGAATACTGCTTGTGCATCCAATCCCTTAAACCCCAAAGTTATTCCATATGAGTCCACTATACCTTCCTATATGCGGTATCTACCTGCCGTTCCAAGTAAATTTGTATGTGCCAAACTCCAAACCTTCAAATGAAATTCGGTTTGTATGCTCGAATAGCTCATGTATCAACTAGGACTATCCATATCTTCCATGTTAGGCGGGTTATTCTCAAGAGGAGTGGACTCTGCTCCTCACTCATGAGAAAATGGCTGGTCACCGAGATGCCCAGTCCCATGCTTTATGCAAATCAAATCAAAATAATTGCAAACAAAACTCCCCCGGGACTGTTGTTAGTTGGAGGCACTCGTTGTTTCAAGCAAGCCATGGGTTGATGCTTGTTGGTGGAGGGGGAGTATAAACTTTACCATTCTGTTTGGGAACCGCCTATAATGTGTGTAGCATGGAAGATATCGCCATCTCTTGGTTGTTATGTTGACAATGAAAGTATGCCGCTCAAAATATTATTTATCTCTATTTCAAAACCGAGCTCTGGCACCTCTACAAATCCCTGCTTCCCTCTGCGAAGGGCCTATCTATTTACTTTTATTTGAGTCATCACCCTCTTATTAAAAAGCACCAGCTGGAGAGCACCGCTGTCATTTGCATTCATTACTGTTAATTTATATTGGGTATGACTATGATTGGATCTCTTTTACCATGAATTACAATGTTTAGTCAGTCCTTGATCTTTAAAGGTGCTATGCATTTATGTTTTGCGGTCTTAGAAAGGGCTAGCGAGATACCATCTTGTTATATCATATCATGATTGTTTTGAGAAAGTGTTGTCATCCGAGATTTATTATTATTGCTCGGTAGTTGGTTATGCCATTGATATGAGTAAACATGAGACCTAAATGTTATTGTGAATATGGTTAGTTCATAATCTTTGCTGAAAACTTGAATGTTGGCTTTACATATTTACAACAACAAGAGCAAACAGAGTTTGTAAAAGTTTTTCTTTATCACTTTCAGTTTGTCAACTGAATTGCTTGAGGACAAGCAAAGGTTTAAGCTTGGGGGAGTTGATACGTCTCCGTCGTATCTACCTTTCCAAACACTTTTGCCCTTGTTTTGGACTCTAACTTGCATGATTTGAATGGAACTAACCCGGACTGACGCTGTTTTCAGCAGAATTTCCATGGTGTTATTTATGTGCAGAAACAAAAGTTCTCGGAATGACCTAAAACTCCACGGAGATTATTTTTGGAAAATATAAAAATACTGGCGAAAGAATCAAGGCCAGGGGGCCCACACCCTGGGCATGAGGGTGGGGGGCGCGCCCTACCCTCCTGGGCGCGCCCCCTGCCTCGTGGCCCCCCTGGAGCTCCACCGACCTCAACTCCAACTCCATATATTCGTGTTCGGGGAGAAAAAAATCAGAGAGAAGATTAATCGCGTTTTACGATACGGAGCCGCCGCCAAGCCCTAAACTCTCTCGGGAGGGCTGATCTGGAGTCCGTTCGGGGCTCTGGAGAGGGGAATCCGTCGCCATCGTCATCATCAACCATCCTCCATCACCAATTTCATGATGCTCACCGCTGTGCGTGAGTAATTCCATCATAGGCTTGCTGGACGGTGATGGGTTGGATGAGATTTATCATGTAATCGAGTTAGATTTGTTAGGGTTTGATCCCTAGTATCCACTATGTTCTGAGATTGATGTTGCTTGACTTTGCTATGCTTAATGCTTGTCACTAGGGCCCGAGTGCCATGATTTCAGATCTGAACCTATTATGTTTTCATGAATATATGTGAGTTCTTGATCCTATCTTGCAAGTCTATAGTCACCTACTATGTGTTATGATCCGGCAACCTCGAAGTGACAATAATCGGGACCACTCCCGGTGATGACCGTAGTTTGAGGAGTTCATGTATTCACTATGTGTTAATGCTTTGGTCCGGTACTCTATTAAAAGGAGGCCTTAATATCCCTTAGTTTCCATTAGGACCCCGCTGCCACGGGAGGGTAGGACAAAAGATGTCATGCAAGTTCTTTTCCATAAGCACGTATGACTATATTTGGAATACATGCCTACATTACATTGATGAATTGGAGCTAGTTCTGTGTCACCCTATGTTATGACTGTTACATGATGAACCACATCCGGCATAATTCTCCATCACCGATCCAATGCCTACGAGCTTTTCACATATTGTTCTTCGCTTATTTACTTTTCCGTTGCTACTGTTACAATCACTACAAAACCCAAAAATATTACTTTTGCTACCATTACCGTTACTTCCATATTACTTTGCTACTAAATACTTTGCTGCAGATACTAAGTTATCCAGGTGTGGTTGAATTGACAACTCAACTGCTAATACTTGAGAATATTCTTTGGCTCCCCTTGTGTCGAATCAATAAATTTGGGTTGAATACTCTACCCTCGAAAACTGTTGCGATCCCCTATACTTGTGGGTTATCAGCGGCTGGGTTTATTGTTGAAGTTTTTCATCCTGAGTGGTTGGCTAACCCGGTGCTGGTACTTAAGAAGAACGGCACTTGGCGTATGTGTGTGGACTACACGGATTTAAACAAGGCTTGTCCGGCTGATCCTTTTGCTCTCCCTCGTATTGATCAGATTATTGATGCTACGGCGGGTTGTGAGCGTTTGAGTTTTTTGGATGCTTATTCTGGTTATGATCAGATCAAGATGGCGGTTAAGGACCACGAGAAGACAGCTTTTATCACTCCCTTTGGAGCCTTCTGCTATGTTTCTATGCCTTTTGGGCTCAAGAGTGCCCAGGCGACTTACCAGCGATGTGTGCAGAATTGTCTCCATAATCAGATTGGGCGCAATGTTCATGCTTATGTGGATGATATTGTAGTGAAATCCAGAAAGAAGGAGACCTTGATAGACGATTTGAAGGAGACCTTTGATAATCTCCGGGTTTACAAGATGATGCTTAACCTGGCCAAATGCATTTTTGGTGTGCCGGCAGGCAAGCTCTTGGGTTTTCTAGTTTCTAACAGAGGCATTGAAGCTAATCCGGAGAAGATCAAAGCCATTACTTCTTTGGCTAAGCCGGCGTGTGTCAATGATGTTCAACGTCTGGCGGTTCGTATTGCGGCTCTAAGCCGGTTGGGAGAGACGGCTATCCCTCTGTATCAGATGATGAAAAAGACAGATAACTTTGTCTAGAGTGATGCCGCTAATGCAGCATTTGAGGACTTGAAGAAACAGCTGGCTGAGCTGCCCGTTCTTGCTGCTCCTATTGATAAGGAGCCATTGTTGTTGTATGTGGCTGCTAATGCCCGGGCTGTCAGCGTAGCTATTGTGGTGGAACAGAAGGAGGCAGGCAAGGAATATCCGGTTCAAAGGCCGGTTTACTACATCACTGAGGTGCTTATCGAGTCCAAGCAGAGGTATCCGCACTAGCGGAAGCTTGTATATGGGGTGTTCATGGCCAGTCGGAAGCTTAAGCAATATTTTTTGGGTCATCCCATCACTGTGGTTAGTTCTACTCCCTTAGGGGATATTATTCAGAACAGAGAAGCCACAGGTCGGATAGCCAAGTGGGCCATTGAGCTTGGACCTCATGGTTTGAAGTATATGCCTCGCACGGCCATCAAGTCTCAAGCACTGGTGGATTTCATCAATGATTGGACAGAGTTGTAGATGCCTGAAGAAAAGCCAGATAACACGTATTGGACTATTCACTTTGATGGGTCCAGGCAATTGGAGGGCTCGGGGGCTGGAGTTGTGCTAGCTTCCCCTCGAGGTGATAAATATTGTTATGTTCTCCGGTTGATGTTCCCTTGCACTAACAATGCAGCTGAATATGAGGCCTTGTTCCACAGTCTTCGGATGGCTAAGGAGATGAACTTAAGCCGGGTGAGGTGCTTTGGCGACTCAGATTTGGTAGCTCAACAAGTTTCTGGTACTTGGGATTCTAAGGATCTACTCATGGCGGCTTATTGTCGAGAGGTTGACACTATTGCGGGTCACTTCAAGGGTTATCAGGTTGAGCATATTGATCGAAGGAAAAACAAGGCGGCTGATGCTTTAAGCCGGCTCGGCTCTTAGCGTAAGCCGGTGTCGCCTAACGTTTTCTTAGATATTCTGTATAACCCCTCAATCAAGTTGCCTACAGAGGAAGATCTCGCTATTCCTGACCGAGAAGCACAATTGGTGGCGGCTTTTCATGTAATTCCTAATTGGACAGTTCCATATTTGGCTTATATGACCCAGGGCGAGTTACCTGAGGATGAAACTTTGGCCAGGCAGACAACCCGGCGGTCCAAATCAATGACCATTGTCAATGGAGAGCTACATCATCGCAGTGTTACAGGGGCGTTTCAACGTTGTGTTTCACCTGAAGAAGGCTGTGAGATTCTGCGAGAGATTCATGAAGGAGATTGTGGCCATCATGCCGGCTCTAAATCTCTTATGGCTAAGGCTTTTCGTCATGGATTTTATTGGTTGACGGCTCATGCTGATGCTGAGGATCTGGTCAGTAAGTGTGATGGATGTCAGAAATTTTCACAACGAGCCCATGTGCCAGCTCAAGAATTGAGGATGATTCCAATTACTTGGCTGTTTGCAGTCTGAGGGCTTGATATGGTTGGACCCTTCAAAAGGTCCAAGGATAAAAAGACACACCTCCTGGTGGCAGTTGACAAATTTACAAAGTGGGTTGAGGCAGAGCCGGTTAGCAAATGTGATGCGGCAACGGCGGTTCAATTCATTAAAAAGGTGATTTTCCGTTTTGGTTTTCCCCACAGTATCATAACTGATAATGGCACTAATCTATCCAAGGGTGCTATGAAAGAATTTTGTCAACGTGAGCATATCTGGCTTGACGTGTCGTCAGTGGCTCATCCCAAATCTAATGGTCAAGCCGAGAGAGCCAATCAAGAGATCTTGAGAGGCATCAAGCCCCGGCTTATGGTTCCCCTACAGAGGACGTCGGGTTGTTGGGTGGAAGAGTTCCTTCGGTGTTATGGAGCATTAATACCACCCCCAACAGATCTACGGGTTACACGCCTTTCTTCATGCTTTATGGAGCAGAGGCGGTTCTCCCGAGTGACATCCGTCATGACTCACCTCGTGTGGCGGCTTATGTTGAAGCTAACAATGAAAAAGCACGTCAGGATGCGCTTGATCGGTTGGATGAGGAGCGTGACCTTACGGCGGCTCGTTCGGCGATTTACCAGCAAGATCTGCGCCGCTATCACAGCAGCCAGGTTAAGACCAGAACCTTTCAGGAAGGTGATTTGGTACTCTGGCTTATCCAGGATCAGACTGATATGCACAAGTTATCCCCACCTTGGGAAGGACCCTTTGTGGTCAGCAAGAATCTAAACAATGGGTCATACTACCTTATCGATGTTCAAGACCACAAGGACTCACGCACGTCGGAGGAGGAGACCCGCCGGTCGTGGAATATTGCTCATCTTCGGCCTTACTATACCTGAGCCACCAGCTCTTCTGATGTACATATTTTGACAATGTATATATTATGATCAATATAATAAAACCAACATCTCTGATAAAGCAGGGCCTCTGTCGTTTCTCTTTAAATAATGAGTCTTTATTGAAATATCAATTGGCCACTTGGGGGCTCTCGGCTTATTGAGCGAGGCTATGATTACCCTCTGATCCGGCTTAAACGCCATGTTTACAAAAAAACACTTGGGGCCTTGTTACCCAGGTTAAAGGGACCAAAGAGAGTCTGTTGCAAAGCACAACTCAAACATAGGTGCCCACTGAGCACAGCTCAAAAATATTGCTTTGGGGCTCTTTGTTCAAAGGACAAGAGTTTTTATGACCCTTGTAATAGGCTTAAAAGCTAGGCTTGGAAGCCAGGTGTATTCACCTAAAAACCCGAGTCATCCTGCCTTTTTAAGTCTGTCACTCCGCCCAGGTAATCCTGGAATGACCCGCCGTACTTTTGACAAGTCAATCTTATACAGACCCTGAACTTGTCAAAGTTAAAACGACGATTGGTTATGAGAGGTCCGGCTTATAAGGTTTGTATGAAGGTTTAACTCAGTGGCTGTGCATCCCTTGAAAGCACTTGATTTTTAGGCCTGGCAGCCTATGAAAAGCCTTGTTTCCTTTTGTTTTTTATTCAAAAGATTTTTTGAGGTTTATCCTTTGTGACACGTTAAAATCCAATGAGGCTTATAATGCTTTATGGTTACAATTCACCGGTGTTTATTAACCCGGCCTGGCTTTCGACTATAAGTCGCCAGTATATGATAAGATAATATCCGGTGTTTATTAACCCGGCCTGGCTTTGTTCATAAGTTGGCAATATATGACAATTCAACAGAGCATTTGAGTGCTCAAATTTTTTGGGTTATCACCCTTACTGCACTGGCTTGATAAGTCGGCAGTGTGATCAAATATCACAGGTATGATATATCTTGTTATGATTATATATGGTTCTAATTGAACCAGCCCTGTTATAAACTATTTTAGTTTCCAGTGATTATATATTGGGTATTATGACCCGTCCTACGGTAAACCGTCAGGACACTTGTGATATGTTTGTATGCAGGAACAAATTTAAATTGCCAATATTACAAGAACAAGTGGCAGATCTTAAATTGGCGGATCAACAGTGTGATGTAAAGCAAAATATGCACAATGGCATAGCAAATCAAGAAGTTTAAGCTAGCCTATTACAAGGCATCTGATAGCCCAACGAGACTAAGCATTCATCAAAGTTATCAGTACAATACATCGGCTTATGATTGTTGGCGGGTTGAAGCCTCAGGATCTTCTTGCACCTCTTCTTCATCCTCAACTCCTTGCTTATCCATCAGCTGGAAGTCAGGCGTAGCCCAGTTGATACCGGTCAACGCTCTAAACACAGCTTCATCGTCAATAAGATTTGATGGATCAATGTCAGGGGCAAAGGTGTGCTTACGAATCGGAGGAATAAGATCTGTTGGTTGGTGAACCGGCGCGCCAATTTTCTTGTTGTCAGCATCATAAGCCGCCTGGTATGTAGATAAGTTGGTTTCGTCAGCTAGCTTGCTTGCTAACGGACGCATAGCTCTCGCTATTTCTGCAAAGTCGTCCGCACTGAAGTCAGATCCATCTTCTTTAACATTGTGCAGCCATTGGCCAAATCTTCCGTGTCAAGATCGGCCTGCCATGCTTTGGCCCGGCTTAAGGCAGTCAAAGCGCCAACTCTAGCAGCTCCCCGTTTCAAGTCATCGATTCTTTTGGGCAGTACTGATAATTGCTTCAAAGTGTCTTGGATACGTGTTGAAGGAGTTTTCTTATGCATCGTAGCAGCGATTGTTCGTTGGGCACCAGTATATAGCTGTTCTACAAGAGTATAGACAGCTTTAAGCCGGATGCGCATATCTGAGCCCAACTTAGCGCTCCTCGAACCTGTATCAATCAAGGTACGGGTAAGCCGGCAGACGTTTCTAAAATAATTCTTACAATGCAAGGGAGATATGTTCTTACCAAAGATGGCTGATGACATAATATTAATCTGCTGCTTTAAGCCGGATAACTCTTCAGTCACCGGCTTAAGCGTGGCCTCAGCATCTTCAGCTCTTTTCAGCAGGGCTGACTTCTCTGTCTCCCACTCTGTTTCTTTAGTTTTAAATCTTTCCTTCAATTTTTCCATCGCTGCTAAAGCATTGGTCAGTTCATCCTTGGCTTTGGAAGTTTCGGCTTGTTGAAGATTTGATGTTTTCTCGGAGGTCGGCGACTTGGGATTCCTTACTGCTAAGCTCAGCCTGCAAGAGATAAACAATTTGTGAGATGGTACGAAGTCCCAAGTACAATACAAGTATTATACTTGGCACTTGGGGGCTAATGTCCATTGCTTCTTCAAATACTACGAAGTCCCAAGCACAATACAAGTATTGTCCTTGGCACTTGGGGGCTAATGCATATCGCTCTTATCAAGAAATGAATATATTTGTTGACCCGGACAAAGGGTGGTGATCCGACTTATGAAGACTACGAACAACATTATTTCCTCAAAGATGATAAGTCCCGACTTAACATAATTGTTAAGCCAACCCTTGGGGGCTACGGATGCAATGTTTACTTCCACTACTCAAAAGTCCCGGCTTAACATATCTATTAAGCCGGCCCTTGGGGGCTACATAAGCAGAGTTGAAGTGCTATTATCATAAGTCCCGGTTCATATTCGAAATATAAACCGGCCCTTGGGGGCTACTGATTTTTATGTATGCAACTATTGAAGTTTACAGCACATTCTATTCTATCATGTCCAATAAACTTGGCGGCTAATGGAAATATATTTATAGGAAAGGAAGTGACAGCGTTTACCTCATAACGGTCCTTCATCAAGTTCACTAAGCCGGCTTCAAAGTCACGGCTGGTGTATAAACGGTTCAAGTAGCCAGAATGGACGTCTTGGGCGCTAAACTGGGTGTAGTGTTCTAAGTATACCTTCCACTTGCCTTTATCCTCAGCAGAAATTTCTTCTTTGGTGCTGTGCCTGGATAAGGCAGTAGGACGACCTGGTGTTGTGAAGCCATGACCAGTAATGGTAACATCATCATCCTTTTCTGCCGGCTTAACAGGACTGTCTGTTCTGAAAGGGCTCGGCGGATTGGTATTAGTCGGGTTAGCATTCATCGGGTCAAGGTCAACATTGTGGTCTTCTGTTGGCAAATCATCAATAATATTATCAGCAATTGGATGAGAAGACTCTGGTTGTTGTCTTTCCGGCTCAGACGGATTGGGATCATTGACCGGCTTATTCAGTTTTTCCTTTTTACTGGGTTTAGCTTGGCCCCTGAAGAACAAGAAATAAAAAGAAGTCAAGGTGATGATCAAGCACAAAAAATGGAATAATTGAAAATAGTCTTACCCAGGTACAGTCTTGAAAGTTGGAATTTGTGTTCCTGTTGACTCGCCAGAGGAGGAATGAGAATTCCCCTGATAGTTTGAATCAGACGGGTTAAGAGGTTGTCGAAAATAACCCGCCTTGGGGTAAATTATGTCAGAAATATGTAAGACCTCTGGACGGCGTTTGCAAAGCGGAGTGTTTGGTAAGCCGGAGGAAGTAATCACGTTGCCACTATGCCGGGTCGTGCGGCGAGCTTCATGTTGCTGTTTCTTCAAAAGAAAGTTTGGATCCAAGTGAGCTAGAGGGTGAGAAAAACTTACTTTTCGGCTTGCTTGTCGAGTTTGCTGTGTTGGCAAAGGTTCTGAGCCGGAGGAAAGAATAATTACCTCTACATCACCTGCACGTCTGGCCTCTGCGTCATCCTGATAACAATTATTGTCAATGAGATGTATGAAAAGGAGCCAAGTGAATCAAGTTCTACCTCTGACTCATGGTTATCATCGTCATCATCAATGTTTAACTCGGCAGATTCGGCGGTTTTCTTCTTGGTGGGCTTCTTGTTAGCCTTGGTTTTGACACGAGACGGTTTGGCTGGCTTATCCTGCGGTTTTCTCTTCCAAAATGGATAAGCAGCCTGTTAAGATTGAAAAAGATCATAAGTTGATATTAAAGCATAAGGATTAAGCAGAAGATGGCAAGTCTTACCGCTGGTGGCTTATTGAAAGTACAGAAAGGACTAAGTCCAGTTTTGCTGCACTCTTTTACAGATTCATTCAACAATTTTTTGGTGGCTTCAGTGACTTCTGCATTAGACAAGTGAATATCACAATGGCGCTGAGGATGTTTTACATCACCAGTATATTCGCACATTAAGCCGGGGCGGCGGCTTAATGGCAGGATACTCTAAGACAGCCAGCACCGGAAAAAGTCAATGTCAGTTAAGCCGTTGGCCATAAAGGCTCTGAGCTTTGAAAAGGCATGTGCATATTTGGCCCGTTCCTTTGAATCAAGCCGTTGGGGAAGTGGATGGTCGTTACTAAGCCGGTGATCCCGGTAACCCGACAAAGGATTTTCGCCAGCTGGGGATGTATCTTGAACATGGAACCAAGTTTGGTTCCAATCTTTGGGGTGACTATGCAGCTTGGCATGAGGAAAACTGACATCTTTCCTCTTTTGTATAATGACTCCACCAAGTTCTTGGCATGGCCCATCAACAAACTCAGTTTGGCGGTTTAAATAATAGAATTCCCTGAATAGATCAACTGAGGGCTCTTCTTGAAGATAAGCTTCACAGAAAACTTGGAAATTGCAGATGTTGGACACGGAGTTGGGTCCGATATCAGGAAATGAAGCACATCGCGATTTTTTTTTGAGCCGGGAGGGCTGAACCCCCGACCCAGGTGATCAGTAAAAACAGTTACTTCTCCATCTTTCGGTTGAGGAAGGACTTCGTCACCAGGAGCCCTCTAGTGGATATCAGTGGTGACAAAATTATTCAGTTCTTCTTCGGTAACCGGGATTTGACCCAATTGCAAGACGTGTATATCTTAGCCATTTTATCAATGATCTGAAAGAAATGTTATGTCGGGTCAATATTACATGGTTAAGCCGGCTTATGGTTAACAGGGAAACAGTCAAGAAGCATGCATGGGCATTAACCCGGAGATTGGAATTACAAAGTTACAGTAAACTATTGACGGCTTAAGAGGGGACTAATGGTACCTGGCGAGTTACTATTTTTGTTAGTTAAGTTGTTCATACCGATGTTGAAAGAACATATCTACGGATGAAAAAATGGCTAAGTGTTGAGAAAAACAGTTTTCACAGATTGATGCTATAATTTCAGATCTGGCGCACTTCAGTTAATGCAAAAATATTCAGACCTAAAAGTATCGGTGCTCGAGCAGTTCATGGGTACAGATCAATTTTCTAAATACGGAGGAGATATTCTAAATAGTAAAATGGATTGCTGAGATTGCCGCGGTACAGGAGGAATGCCAAGTTTGAATCAAAAATCCTACAGCCAAGAACAAGGACGAGCTTCGATGAACTCCATTGAAACCCTAACGGATCTAGGAGGAGAGAGGAAGAAGGAGAACTAACCGGGGCTGTTGAGCAGCGGAGGTGCGCGGACGAGATCTGATCCGAACAGGTTGATGCAGCGGCCGTTGTCGGAGCAGAGGCGAGGGTCGACAGCGGCGGCAGAGCTCGAGCGCTAGGGCGTCGCAAGGTGGAAGACAAGACGAAGAGGCACGGGAAAAAAGTGAAAGAGACCTTCGGCCCTATTTATAAGGCGAATGGATAAGTGGCATGCACGGGAATCGAGGAGGTCCAAAATGAATATGTAACAGTGCAGACGCCTCGATTTCCAGAGGTTCATTAAAAATGGGGAGATACATAAAGAGTTTGGATTTGTATAAAATTAACGACAGGTGACGTCACGACAGGTTATCATGATCTCAGAAGATGACGTCACGGCGAGTTACAAGGTTTCATGAGAGTAATGAGAAGGGGTTTTTCTAAGTGTTGAAGATTGATATGAACAAGTTCAAATCAACCTGGGGCCTAATGTTGGGGATATAGCTATTGAGTTAACCCACCCAGGAGGGGCCGGGTTAAGCCCAGTGCGGCTTATCAAGACAAAGCCATGGGCCGCAGAAGATGGCGGTTCATTAAGTAGACTCGCTAAGGGCCCGAAGCCTGAAGGTGAGTTAAGGCCCAACAAGTATAAACCGCCATATAAGTGTTACTTGTATTATAAGGCAGGTGTGTTTAGTCACCGAGCCGGACACGTTGTTTATGAGCCGGCTCGGACTCTGTAAGCCACCGGGCGTCAACCTGTGTATATAAATGGATGACCCGGCGGCGAGTTAGGGGTAAGAAATAAGAGATCGAAAGCTAGGTCAAGCGTATTCGCTCCTTGGTAATCGAGACATAAGCAATACCACCTCAAACTGGATTAGGCCTTTACCTTCACAGCAAGGGGCCGAACCAGTATAAACTCCCTGTGTCCTTTGTCCCGTTTAACCCCTTTAAGCTAACCTTGTTGCGATGGCTCCACGACTAAGTCCTCACCCTAGGACATCTGCCGTGACAACCCCACGACAACTTTGCTACTAAATATTTTGCTGCAGATATTAAGTCTTTCAGGTGTGGTTGAATTGACAACTCAGCTGCTAATACTTGAGAATATTCTTTGGCTCCCCTCGTGTTGAATTAATAAATTTGGATTAAATACTCTACCCTCGAAAACTGTTGCGTTCCCATATACTTGTGGGTTATCAAAGCACGACTCCAAGATGATGCCTTCAGCAAGGGACACGACGCAGGTTGCGCCGTCATCATCCAAACTAGGAGGACATGGACTAGGGGTTTCCCCTAGATTCAAAGAGGAGGAACATTAGCCTCACAACGACGCCTCCAAGGAGGATTACGGAGCCCATAGGAGTCATCATCGCCGGCTCCGGTTGGAGCAGGGTTTACACCCGATCTGCGACGACGCCCTCCCCTGGGCGGCGTCTGATAACTGAGAATTATAGCACACCTGGAGACCTGCACCGCCGCAACGCCAAACACCACACCACTGCCACCACTAGCTGGAACGACCACAGTCACACCACCACCACCCTTGTCGGGCGGAGACCCGCACGACCCATATCTGGTCACCCGAACAACCACCAACGTAGTGCAGGAGCCACCCACGACCACCTGGTGAGAGGGAGGCGACGCGAAAGCAACCGGAAAGTGTCGCGCCTGGGCATGGCCGTCGGCAAAGAATCGAGCTACCACCCCACATGTGTTGGCCCAGATCGGGACCCGCACCATCGCCACCCAACCTCAGGCCAACCACGTAGCCCCAGCTCCACCTTGCGCCACGACCGACGCCCGAGCTGCCACCTCCACGCTAAAGTGAAGCCGCCGCCGCCCGCCCGCCTCCGAGTTTCCAGATCCAGTACAACGCGTTGCCCTCCTCTAGCGACGAAACGAACACGAGGAACCAGATGCGCCCCACGCGCCACTTTCCCCGGAGCGCACACGACCTTCGCCGGCGGCCCCTCGAGCGGCGGCGAGACAGGGGGGAAGGTAGGATGGGGGGACGCGACAACGCGACAAGGGGATTCCGGCGTGTCCCCAGAGGAGAGGTGATGCAGGGGGAGTCAATGTGAACACCATAAACTTAATGTGTACTCCCTCTATAAAGAAATAGGGAAATAACGATCTCTACGCTCTTATATTTCTTTATGGAGAGGAGCGCATAGATCTAATCGCTCTTATATTTCTTTGCGGAGGGAGTAATAACCAGGTGAAAATAAATCACAAGTTGATTGTTGTGAAATTGCAATACTGGACGAGTACATTATCCATTTTTTTTTCGTCGGCAGCGAACTGCCTGCAATGTGACATCATCAACCACAGCTGGTCCAACCCGCATTCCCCATCGTAGAAGCGGGGGAGGAAAAGGGGGAAAAGCGAGAAAGGACTCTTCCAGTCTCCAACCCATCCCAATTCCCTTCCCCCGTGGAAATAGACTTCTTCCCCTCTCTCGATCTCGCAGGCCTCCCTCGATGTCCAGCAGCCGCGGCGACGCGCTCCTTGACTCGGCGCCGCTGCTCGGCGGCGGCGCCGGCGGGGGGCAGCGTAGAGGCAACGCGCTCCGCCGGCCGTCGCTGCGCGGCGCCGCGCGCCTGCTGCGCCGCAGCGGGCGGCGTGCGATGCGGGAGCCGTCGATGCTCGTGCGGGAGGCGGCGGCCGAGCACCTCGAGGAGCGGCAGGCGGACTGGGCCTACTCCCGCCCCGTCGTGGCGCTCGATCTCCTCTGGAACATCTCCTTCATCACCGTCGCCGCCGTCGTGCTCGTGCTCAGCCGCAACGAGAAATCCCCCATGCCGCTCCGGACCTGGGTCGCCGGCTACGCCCTGCAGTGCGTCGTCCACATGGTCTGCGTCGCCGTCGAGTACCGGATGCGCCGAAGCCAGCGCGGCGGGGCCCCGGCGCCCGCCGACGAGGAGAGGGGCAGCGACGGCTCGTCCTCGTCTAGCGACGAGGATGCCAGCGAGCACCATCTTCGTGGTCGCGACACCGATTACGTCAGGTAATTGGAGGGATTTCACAACTAGCGGACATTTCTAAGCTGTTTAGGCACAACCCTGGTTGTTTCAAGCTACCTAGAAAGTTCAGCGAAACCGGTTTATGAAAGTTTAATTCCTAATTGATTTTTCGTCAAGTAGTCCCTAGCCACGGTAGTGATAACTTTGATTGATGTACACCCGCAAAAAAAAAAACTTTGATTGATATAGTGCCTATGCGCCATTCTACAAGGAAAGACAGACCATTGCATAAGCCGTGTCAGTATTATACAGTTCTCTACCCCCAAAAATTATACAGTCCTGCAACAGTATGTTGGTAGGTTCCATGGATGGTTTCTTAATCTGTGATGTTCAGCGGTGAAGCAAGGAAGGTGAAGTGAATTCATGGTAGAGTGTTCTAAATACAGTTGTGAAGTTTAGTTTGGTCTGTTATGGCCTGTTCATCTTGTTTAGGTGTACTTCTGCTACCGAAGGGGGTTCAAAGATTCTAGTGTTGTGCTCTTGATAATAGCATTATATTTTACTATCCTCTGCGATCATGCTGGCATAAGTTTCTCTTCCTTGTTTTCATGACACGTTTTGTGTGTCTCCCTGTTTCTTCTGCTCGATAAAACATGGTAGTGATTATAAGTGTCACATCGGTTGTTGTATTCATGATGTGTATTTAAATATTCATCATGTGATTCCATATACGAGTGTTCATGTGTCAGCATGCAATATTTCCATTATGTCTTGTTCAGCTGTACCTGATTATATCATTGTGGTTTACTCTCGCAGTTTGGCAAAGCATCTGGAGTCTGCAAATACAATGTTCTCCTTCATATGGTGGATAATTGGATTTTACTGGATATCTGCCGGGGGTGAAGAGGTTATCCGTGATGCACCTCAACTATACTGGTACATATATGTTTGAAGTGATATCCCACTTCTCAACTGTCCTTATTTCTTCTGTTCAGTATCATAAACAAGTTTTTCTATGTCTTGCTTTGCAGGCTTTGCATAGTCTTCCTGGCGTTTGATGTGTTCTTTGTTGTTTTCTGTGTCGCTCTGGCTTGCATTATTGGTATTGCCGTTTGTTGCTGCCTCCCTTGCATTATAGCAATTCTGTATGCTGTCTCTGATCAGGTATGGCTTTCAAGTATTTGAAATATGGCAATACAATCTATAGATGCTTGCTAGGATCCAGTTCTGTGTCATACTGTTGATTCTCCTACAGATTTAACTATGAGCAGTTAACTCTCATATGCCAATCTTGCTATTAGTTAACCTTTCTTTGCCATACTATCAAAATCAGGAAGGAGCATCTGAAGATGATATTCGCCAAATTCCGAAATATAAATTCCGTAGGATGGATGAACCTGAAAAGGATTCTGCTGATGCCACTGAGTCTTCTGGTGGAATAATGATAGAGTGTGGCACCAACCAACCTATAGAGAAAGCACTTGCAGCTGAAGATGCAGTAAGTTCTCATGTCCTCGT
The DNA here is from genome assembly GCF_002575655.3 of Aegilops tauschii subsp. strangulata. Lineage (NCBI taxonomy): Eukaryota > Viridiplantae > Streptophyta > Magnoliopsida > Poales > Poaceae > Aegilops > Aegilops tauschii. The sequence continues at coordinate 513,812,225 of NC_053036.3, forward strand.
CTTTTGGTTATGCATGTCTTTGCCCTAACAATGCATGAGGTACTGCAACTCTGAACCTCTTCGATTATACTTTGGACCATCTCACGTAGTATTGTTGGTTCATCATTTATCATGACGGAATCATGCCCAATCAATAGGAGGGAATAAAACCATGATTCTGTTTCAGTCAGCTCATACTAATGAAATACCTGGCTTTGGTGCATTTAGTTATTTGTTTGGGAAAGTACATTTGCTCCTCTAAAAAATGGTCGTTTTTAACCAATCCCCTAAACTTAACGGAGTACATTTTTGTTTGGGTCTGTCTAGATGTGCCCTAGTTATTGCACATCTAAGTGACTCAATCAAACTAGAAAGAAAAAGAAAAAGACAACAGAATATGCTTGCACGAATCTAACATAAAATCAATGACATAGGACTTAGATTTGCAATACTTAGAGCACATCTAGATGTGCTTTAGCAAAACTGTTTTTGTTTTTCCCAAATCTTTCCAATTTTAGTTTACATAGTACATTTCAACTACATATTTGCACGCATATTAAGTCCATCCATGATAATTAAGGTTCACACAATTCACGAATATTACAAATTCATAGTTTAGAAACCAAATTATTTAAATTCAAACACACGAAAGGGTTCCAATGAAGTAAAGAGCATGATAAAAGCACAACTACGAAGTGCTATGGAGATGCCACTGATGCTCAGCAAGATCATCTTGGAGCTGGGTATGAACTTCTCGGTTCTCTATTCTGTGTTGCGCAGCGAGGAATCCTTGTATCCTATTTGCGTCATGCTCTGGCTCAACAGGTGGCGGAGGTGTCACGGGCCCCCGGCGATGTTGAGCCGATACTAGCGATAGACGTGGCGTTGAGATGGCCGGCAGTGCACGGTGAGGCTACGAGGAAGAAGATCCGAGCCGCTTTCCAGTGTCGAGATCGATGCGACGGCGGCTTTTGAGCTTGATTCCAGCGGCGGCAACGGCCGGCGACCGGCTCGGACTGGGGCAGGAGGGTGGCGAGGACGAAGGGAGGCAGTGGGGTGTCGACGGAGGCGGTGGGTAGTCGCCACAGCAACGCCGGCGACGACGCAGCATGGGGTGGGGACGGCGCAGGAGCGCGTGAGGGGGCCGAAACTTGTACTCAGCCGGGCGGAGGCCGAGGAGGATAAATTTTCCTGCACTAAAGGTTATATGGGTTCGGCTAGGTGCCGGTTAGAGGAGGAAACCGGAATTTATCCTCTAACCGGTTATAGGGGATCGGTTAGAAATGCTCTTAGCCATGCATGACTTCAGTTTTCATCAGCAAGAACTACGAGCATCAAACCATTTGCTTGTTGTATGGCTCATGATAGGGAACTCTGCATTCATGCTTCTGTAAAACCTGTGCACGCCAGGATACAACATCATTTTCCGCACTACGTTTCTGTTGTTGTGCTATCTGGTTTTTCTTTCAACTTTCGACAGGATATAACCATGTTGTATCGTTTGCATAAGTGATGCTTTATGATATTAGTACAAGAATTCCATCCACTCATTGTTCGCCTTGTCAATGCAGGAGTGCTGCATTTGCATTTCAGCATACGATGATGGTGCAGAGCTGCGTGAACTCCCTTGTGGCCACCATTTCCACTGTGCCTGCATTGACAAGTGGCTGCACATCAACGCAACATGCCCCCTGTGCAAGTTCAGTATCCGGAAGGGCGGCAGCAGCAGCGGTAGCGAGGAAGTATAAATGTATCCCACTTGAGAATGCCATCGGTCCGACTTCACGCCTGAGTCCTCGCTAATGTGGTGTAAATTTTTGTATCCCAAATGTGCTGATAGTGTCAATCATGTCATGTCTTAAAGGTGACTAAAGTGCTGTCCATATTACAGAATTAGTTCTGGGGTGTATCTCTGCAGTTCGGACTATATGCTTAGTTACCCAGTGGGCTGTATAATTATGTTTGAGCGATTCATGCTATATCCCCATACCTGTTTGTGTCAAATCGGGCTTGCAAAATTCTTAGTTGATTTTTTACAGCTGCTGAAACAGGCCAGGGATATAGTTCCGGGCTGTAAAATGGTTTGCTCAATGATGCATCTCGTGTGGTAACTTATATGCGGTTCTCCTCCAGCATCGCTTTTCTTGACTGGTACTCTTATATCTTACAGTATAATTTTTCAAAGCATTTTACTGAGCTGGTTGCCATGGAAGGGAGAACTGTTCGTAGTACTAGTGCAATTTCGCTTCAGTAAACCATCACATCGGGAAAAAACAGTGGTTTGAGTGTTCAGTAAAAGGTGAAATAATCGAAATGTAGCCGTTCTGGAATATCACATAATGGAGGAGGAGGACCCACGGTTGTCTGCTGGTCTGTGATCCAGCAGCATTGAATACACCCCAGACCGCCAGATGATTCAGGAATTTCAAATCACCTCCCCGCAATTCTCTCTTCTTTTCGAGAAACCACCTCCTTTGTGGACAGACACCCGCACATCGGGCGCGATTTAGGAGCCCGAAACTTCACCAGATGAGCAGGAGACTTACCATCGATGACCAGATATATAAATTATACCCTACCTCTATAAACACCATCGAGAGACTGAGCCAGCATATCATTTTAAAAATTTACGAAATCACCGTAAACGCCTTCATAGTCGACGTGAACGTTTCGTCTCACTGACACACAACACCGAAAATCCTAAAATAAATTCAGGATAAATATGACCACCAGAACTTAAACCCTGATGGGGTGAGAATACCACTGTTGTAATTATTCAATCACAAGTTGGCTTGTAAAATTTGAGAGGAGCCGCCGCAAGAAATATTCAAAAGGAGAGAGATGGCCGTACCCGGTACGCCGGTCGCTTTCACTACTAGTCTTCCGTCTTCAGTGCTCCCTTCACTGCCGTGCCGAGGGCCAAACAAGGCGGCTGCCTATCGTCGTTACCGTTTGACGGTTTCCGCTCACGCGATTGCGTGCGGCCTCGTTTGTTCCCCACGCCGGACCAAACCCCTCTCCCCCCCCCCCATCCTTCCGTTATTTTTCTCCCACAGCTGCTTTCTCTGTGCACTCCGCACTCGCACCGCGCAGCTTTCCGCCCCGCTCCCTCCTCCTCCTCCGCGCCCCCGAAACCCTCGAGAGGTTCTGCGCGGCGGCGGCGGCGGCAGCCATGGACTCTGCTGCGTCGCTCCTCGAGGCGTACCGCCGCGACCGGCGCCGCCTCCTGGGCTTCCTCCTCTCCTCCGCCGGCGGCCGCGCCGTCGACCTCTCCCGCGTCGATCTCGACGCCGTCAGCGCCGACTACGCTCTCGACTGCGTCGCCTCCGGTAAGGCGGTCTCTCCCCTGCCCCTCCCCCATCCATACCCGGCCGTGTGTGTGCGGCGCGGGTGGAGCGTTTATTATGAAATTGAATCGAACTAACTGTCGGTTGCGCGTGTGTGTGTTTTTATTGATATATATCAGGCGCGCAGTTTGACGCTTCAGAGGCCACCAGGAGGTACTTTGACGACAGGAGGTACCCGATCATGGTATGTCTGAGCTGCCCGCTCCAAAGTTCCCATCCATTTCAGCTCCGAAGTTTGATTTGGCACCTTGTTTCGTTGGATAATTGCTCCTGGTCAATAAATGAGTAGTGTTACATCAACAGAAATTCTTAGGAGCTGGTGGGGGGATGGAAGCCAAGAGTGATCCTAATGTTTGCCCCCCTCTAGTTAATAGTAAGAATGCATTCAAATTGCGTGCAACAACAGCAATAGGAGCGTTACAGAGCCATAGTTTAATGGAAGCCTATGCTGAAGTCTAATAGAAGCATATTCACCTTGTAGTAAAAAACCCATTAATAACAGGGGTGTATGGTGCAAATATTTGTATGCAGCTAGACATGAATCCATCCTCAATGCTAATCAGTATGTTACTGTAGTTAAATATATGAGATGACTAGCCTTTGATGCGAAGAATAGAGTTTTACCAGATTTAAGCAGCCCTCCATGATTTTCGAGGTTTATACGCATGTTGCACTTCTGCACAATACTTTGTATGAAGATACTAATTACTCGTCTTGCCCTACCATGTTTGATGTTTTGTACGTAGTGATAAACATAAACCCATTACACCTTGGCCTGCAATTCACCAATTAAATGCTACTCCCTCCGTCCCATAATGTAAGACGCTTTTTGACACTACACTAGTGTGAAAAAACGTCTTACATTATGGGACGGAGGGAGTAGAAGTTAAATAACAGTTTAATGATCCATGAACTACTGCTTGCAAATTTTCTGCAATTGTTAAGAATTTTCCATTCAACAGACGAGCTCGCCATCAGGGAACTCATATTTTCTTCTTTCAAGGCCAGAAGGCTCTGGTTCTCCTCCAAAGAAAGTAGCACCGGACATTGGACCCGAACCACCTGCAGAAGAGAACTCAAGTAGAGCAAGAAAACATAGTGATTCTTTTGAAGTAGCAGTTAATATTCAGGGAGCATCCTATGTCCTGAAGGATCTTAATTTGGCAAATACATCTCCTCAGCATGCCAAAGAAATGGATCTTCTTTCTCTAGGTTTACCTAGATTAAATGCAGGTAGACAAATATTTGTGCTGTGCTTCGCTCCCCCCTCTCTTTTACGAAGGGCAACTAGTATTTCCTAATTTGTACTCTTGAACTAATTCTGTACTCTGTATTGGACCTTTAAGAATTGTCTGATGATGATCTAAGAGAAACAGCTTATGAGGTCCTTCTGGCTTCTCTATTTGTCAGGTAATTCACACGTAAACTCGACTCTATGTGCATATTCTATTTACACCATTGACTCATTGTTGTGATCTCTTCCTTAATCATATGTAATCAACAGTGGAAAACTGTACTTTGCTGAAGAGAAGAGAGAAAAGAAGCCTAAATTCTTGAAGGGTTTGAGGTCAAAGACTGAAGGATCTAATTCAGCACCTCAGATGGAAAATTATTATACCCACCATCTTGATTTGATCCGAGTACAAATGGAGGCAAGGTCCTCCACCAATTTCTGTACTATCCCGTCTTTTTGTTAGTTTAACTAAAAATAACTTTTGTGATTTGCTTTTGAAATACCTAGCAACGATAGCAAGATTCTTTATGTTCACATGATGCCAAACTTATGTGGTCTCCCTTCATTCCATGTGTTATTTTTATTGAGGACTGAAGTGTGCATACTGCATAATGATCTGAGGAAGATTAGACTATCAGAGGATTCTATTTGTTTTCCCTTTTATCAATACCATTTTCTTCTTGTTTTTTGGACTCCAAATTTTCCTGTGGTGATCCGAGGACAGAAGGTTCTAGCTAAGAGAATTTCATTCTTTTTGGTTCTGGGTGATTTTGAACTTCTTTTTTTATTCTGTTTCCCTGATTATGATACAAGGGGATAGTGTGGATAGAACTCACTATAAGAACACATTCTTTCAGATATCAGAATCTATGGATACATTGGCTAAGAGAGCTTTAAGACGTATTGGTTCGAAGATGGTGCAGGGACAACTTGACGTGCCTTGCATATCACTACAACTCTTAAGCTCTGTTGGCAAATTTGATTTCCCAACAGAAAGATTGCGTGTACAATGGCAGAGAAGACAGGCAAGAATCTTTAGTTGTTTCTCTCTACAGCATGGATGCTTGTTCAAACTATTATTCACAATTCTGCTGTCCAGGCAAATGTTCTAGAAGAATTACTTCTGTTCTCAGCATCTCGTGAGTGCAGTATGAGTGAAACATTGCGGATAGTTCTCTCCAAGCTAAAAAATACAGAGGCAAGTACCATTATCCATATCTTACATCATTTTGTATTGATTAATGTTACTAGTGTCTCATAGGCCACATCAATTGTTTAATCTTTCTCTTCAAGTTGGCCTCAGTCTTGAAATTGAGTTGCGTCTATATTTGCGCCATAAACTATTCCAGGACTGGGTTGTGAGTGTTCCTGATGGGCGTATTGAGGTCTTGACTATCATTGAAAGATACAACACAAGACTATCTGCAGCTCCAAAGAAGTTCGGCCTTAAAGGCGAAACCTACCATTGGACTCAGAGCTATCATTTTAATTCTAGGCTATATGAGAAACTTCTCTCCAGTGTCTTCGATATGCTTGAAGATGGACAACTTGTAGAGGTTTGTTTTTCTTTTTGGTATGCTTAGAAAAAACACACCCTGCTTTTATTGCATATATAGCTGAATTGTTCTTGAACGACAATGGGCCATTAAGTCAAAGGTTGCATCTTGAGTTCCTGACAGTGTTATTCTGTTTGCTACCAGGAGGCTGATGAAATACTTGAAACAATGAAGCTGACCTGGCCTATATTGGGCATTACCCAAAAGTTGCATGACGCCCTGTATGCTTGGGCGCTTTTCCAGAAGGTCTATTTACTACTATGTTTGTTCCCCATTTTCTATCGGAAGAATTCTACTTTTCAACCCTGAATTCTGGCAAAAGTTCATTTTCCAACTCTGAACTTTTAAGACCGGTTGGTTCACAACTTTCAACTATTGAAACCATGCTTTTTTCACCCTCTGGTAGTTTCACAAGTGGTTTTGGGTGATATGGATGACGTGTCTACACATCATTGCTATGTCAGCAAGTTCCATGTATTCATCTGTTCCTAACAATTTTTCTTACATCTCTAGCATTTATTGTGGATTTTTTTAACCCAAATGGTGGGGCTTGTTTTAGATTGTGTTTCATCGTAATATTTGTTCATGGCAGTGAGGTGGCGGACACATGGCATCCATGTCAGTTAAAACCACCCGCAGAACCATCTGAGCGTGAAAAGTATGTTCCAGTAGATTGGGTTTGCAACTAAAACGATTTTAGAGTCCAAGGCTGAAAACTGAACTTTAGCCAGAGTTCAGGGTTGAATAATAGTCATTTCTTTTGTAGTAGCAAGTTGTTCGTCCGTTGCTGCGGCATTATAATCATGCATACTGTTAGACTTGGAGTTACAGAAGATCCATTTGTCACAAACAGATAGAAGGAATATAAACAGTATATTTTTATTGGCTATACCAGAAAAATGACATGCATGTTTGAAACAGTGAACTCACTTTTGCCATGACAATATATAGCATAGACTACACATACTGGTTCAAATTTGGCTGATAATATAGTACTATAAAAAATTGTGGACCTAAATACTGGGTTAAGACACATGATTGGGTGGTTCTTGTGGGCAAAAACAACTCAACTTCAGGGGCAGTTTAGAAAATTGCACGGGTCCCACTTGTCAGAGCAAAGGGAGTGGCAGACGGGCCAGCGCCACCAACTGTTATATTTATAGTAGTAGACATTTAGGATATTATCTTCTGCCATTTTTCAAAATGATTGCATTGTGAATGTATAGGTTCTCCATCAGGTTACCTTCATTTCCAGTGCTGTAGAAGCACCTAGTTGTATATTATTTTGAATGGCAGTAGGGATTTGCTGATCTGTTTACTAACATGTTGAATGGCATTGGCATATATTGTTTGGTGAACTTAGCAACTTAGAATTGAGAAACGTTTTCAGACTTACTTTTGAACAAATGGTACAGTTCATTGTTTCAACCGATTGTCTTGTGAATGATAATAAAATAATTCGTTTTTACTCTGCTTACTTCATTTCTTACATGGAAAGCTTCTTTCTTCCATTCTTCAAACATGTTATTCTTGGCAAGAGCATTTTGTTAGTGCTAGTGCCATGCCAGTGATGTCATACTGATTTGTATGGTTATTTTCCTTCTGTTCAGTTTGCTCAAACTGGGGAAATTCTTCTACTGAAACAGACAGACCTTCAGATACAGAAACTAAAGTTACATAATAATGTTAGAGAAGCAGAGCTGTATATAGATAGCTTTGTTTGTTCTGTGGAAGGATTTGGCAGCAATGGCACTCTAAATTTGGTGGACAGTGCCCTTCTTAAAATAAACATGTGGTGCCATAGACAACTGAAGAATTATCACTTATACTTCAGTCAGGTTTGTTACCTCCCTTGTTTGGATCCTTAAATGTTTCAGCTGAGGATTTTTTTTAATCCATCAGGCCATCAACCTATAGCTAGATGTGCCTTCATGTTGTACCAAACCTGTTAACACAAGTTATATCATTTAGTTACTGTAATGTAATTCATGAAGGATGAATAGAGGATTATAGCCTAGGTCATATGTATTACTTCTTAGATGCACTCTTTGGTTCAGGCTGGTTCTGAAGTTAACCTGACTGTCTTGTGACCTATGATTTGACAAATGTTTATGTCCATGTACATGTTAGAAATTTATCATAGGGCCAAGCAGATGATGGAAGTACAGTTTCTTGAATCATAACCATGGTCCGCCAATTTCTTTCTATTGCCGAATAAACATAGGTTTTCTGTTTCTCTTATGTAATTCTTCTGTAGGCTGTTTTCTGTGTCTGCGGATTTTTCTTTAGTTAGGCTTTAGGATCTTTTTTCTAGATTTTCGCTCTTTTCGGCCTTTACCTGTACTTCGGGTCACATTTTCTCTCCTAGACAAATGCATGTTCCAGAAAAAAACTTGAGTTCAAAACGCTTAAAACAGTTGCAGATGCAGGTTAGTCATCCATTATTATTTGTCTCATGAGTCATGGCCTTCACCTTAATCAGTTTCGACAATGATTTAGTGCGATTTACATTTGTTTTGTCTGAAAGTTATTTTTATATAGGGAAAAAAGGGCTTGGCCCTTCCAATTTATATTACCAGAAACCAATCCGCAAAGCTGGTATAATGCCGCGACAAAGTTTGCCATAAGAGCTTCTTAATGTTGCCTTTCTGCTACAGGCTAACTGTTCAATCTTCGAGAGCATGCTGAACTTGGTATTACTTACGGCGGCAAATCTTACTGATGATGATGAGGAAGCCATGGTTAGATATTTTTTTAATTCTCCTAAAGTACTTCTATTCATACATGCACCCTCGTTAACCTGGAATGGAGCCTACCAACTAAAGGGGGAGTGGATGCACGATCCCACCACCCAGGAGGCCAGGACTGAGTCCTTTCCAACTGAATTGGCGTGCCTATTTTTCTTAATTAAATCGATACCTAGTTCCTTGAGTGTATATCCAATGCATCCTGCCCTTACAGCATTTTACCCATTCTGGTTAAATAAAAATATTCCTGTGTTAGTTTGACATAAGTAGAGATAATCTTTGAATATTGATGTAACATATTTAACTCCAAACTATCAAAGTCATATATACCCTGCAAGGCCTGACATAGTCATGATAATTGACACTAAGGTCCATTCAGCAGGGAAATTCTCAGAAAAGAAGTGTTTACAACTTGCTCAAACTAGGAAATACTTGCCGGTGAGCCGTACATGAACGTTCCTCATAAAAAAACATTTTCCTTAAAAAATTTATGTGGTAGATCAAACATTTTGCTTTGTATGTCTACTTCTAGACTTTTGTCATGACCTACAGAATGTGAGAAGATAAGAAACAAAAAAAGTTTCAGTTGGATCAGATTGTTCACTAGTCATGTTTGTACCGTGGTTGATAATGTAATCAATGCTGTAAGGAGTTAAGATAAGATGTAGATCATCATCTTGAAGGCCTGAATTGATCTTTCTCATAGTAATTCCGTCAAATTCTTTTAACAGTGTTAATAAAACACGGACACGAGTGCTCCCTTTTGGCCAGTTTGATCCCTCTTGTCATCTAAAGTCACTTGGGGTGTTTTGGTTCATCAGTTAGCTTGTCTTGTGTGTTGGATGCTAACCTTTTCTTGTTCCTCTTATTAGGCCATGTTTGAATGGCCTGGGATCTGTCCCATCCAAACAAGGCCTCATTAATAATTTTTGGTTCCATTAAGAAGCTCAAATTTGCCTCATAAGTTGCTTTCAGGGTTCACAGTGGAATGCTTTAATATATTTTGGATTTATTTCAGCTCATTGGGACCTCACTTGGCAGTACACCAGAATCTACGTTGATCCACATACTCGTTGTCAGATCCATTCAAGCTGCATATAAGAATGTGAGTTAAACCATCCTGTGTCCCACTATCAAATACATTTGGCAAAAACTAGAGCATGATTTTTAATGTTTCATATTTCCATTATGCTTCATTAGGCCCTAATTTCAGCAGATGGCCAATCAAAAGCAGAATTTAAGCATCCATTGATATTGCTTGCAAGTGAGCTAAAGCTATTAGTGGAGAAAGAGTGTTCTGCATTCAGCCCAGTACTTCACAAATATTATCCTGAAGCTGGAAGAGTAGCACTAACTGTCTTTCACCTACTTTATGGCCAACAACTGGTTAGTAAACTCCCTTGTCCAGCTCAGCTGTGATATTTTTATTGTGTCAACTTGTAATGATTTTTTGCTACTACCATTGGTGTGAAGGAGCTGTTCCTGGAAGGGAGTGATCATTCAGAAAGCTTGAAAGAGATACTTGGAGCATCAAACAGCTTTGAGCTCTGTATAGCTCAGAAGCTTTACTCGATGTACGGGGAAGCTGCTGGGTCTTCATTGTCTAACTTCCTAAAACCATACATGGTAAGGCATGAGGATGTGCTTTGTGCTCATGATACATACTATTTGGAAGTGTTCTTTATCCTGAAAAAGACTTAGAAATGCTTTATACATTTGGGCTTTTTTTGAAGAACATAATGAGCATAAAATAATCTTCTCCCTCTACCCCTATGATGCAATTTTTGTAAACATGAAATATCGTGTACAATCCGTTCTGCTAATTTCATAGCTGATGGTACCAAAGTAATGTAGAACTATGGAAGCCAGTGGTTTGATATGCTACTAAGAACCTTTTTTATTGTGCCTGTCAAACTGCCAAGCTATCCTGATTTTGTAGATGCCTTGCTGTTTCTTGAAACAATCATCTTGACGCAATGTCTTCCCTAGTAGTTTATTCATAACTTCAAAACCTAATCTTATTACAATGCCAAGACAATTATTTATACACTTGTCGCAAAATAAAATGAAATTATAAACAACCGAGTTGGGAGTCACATGGAACAAATTTCATGCACTTAACTTTCAAAATACCTTGCAAGCAACTTATCACAACAGCAGTCATTTTCCATTTACTTACGAGGCAAACATTAAAGTACAACAATGAGATATCACTTGGTCTCATTTTTAGTTTAGATCAAACTGTATTGGTGTGCCAAGTGGCATTTCCATGGTTACATTATTTTGGACTAAATGACGCCTTTTAAATTTTAAACAGATAGATCGTTTTTCTTCACCCATCATTCTTCAGTGGCTTCATGCTCAACACGAGAATGTTTTGGAGTGGACAAAGCGTACCATTGAGATTGAGGTTTGTTACCCTATGCAAAATTCACTGCTAAGGTTTTTAGTGCATAGTTAATTATGCTAGAACATCCTGAAAATGATTCTGCATTTTCTTCGCATTGATGCTCACATGGAAAATAGGAAAGTTCCTCTGTAGATTTTGGTATAAAGTGGCGTGATTGTAAAATTGTGCATGCGGATATTTTTTGGTGCAAATTTGATCACATTCATTTTTAGTGCCACATGGTTCATACAGTAACTTGATTGCTAGCTCAATGCATTTTATGATGTTAAATTGGTAGTTACAGTCTTGCAGTCAGGTTAAATCTTGCCAAGAAAGAAGAAAATTTGAGCTTCATTTATTGTTACAAGATAATAATATTAACTACAATGTCAGATTTGAACACCCTTAGTGGGATAGCTCAGTGTTGATTTTATTGAAACTGGCATGGTAAGTTTCAACAAACTGAACCGGTGCTACATATGTAATAATCAGACACATATGGTTGTTGTTATTGACACAACTCTGTAACTAGTACTGCCGTCACAACAAGATGACGGTAGCCCATATGACATTCTTTAGTTGGTGACTTCAATTTTTTCTATTTTAGATTCCTCTTTAATAGCTAACTCTTACTTCGGACTTTTGTTATGCATCATAAATTTCTTTTGTTTGCCTTCTGTATGTATTTTTTTTGTCTTCTTTTAAGTGTTCAAGACAAATTGTTCATGCGGGCTGTTGTTTCATCTCTGGCCCATAGGATTGGGAGCCTCTGTCAGTTCACAGGAAACTAGCAACATCTATGGTTGAAGTCTTCCGGATTGTGGAGGAGGTCAGCTTTTCTTCTAATGAGCTCATTTACCACCATATTTTATGTGCCTGAAGAAAATGAAGAGAAGAAAAAAAAATCCCTTGCTTTTGGATGATTTGGTGCAAACTTATTAGTAAACATGGTGATTACTAGGAAACGAGCCTAGCTCATTTGATTGCGCGAGTGGATGTACAATCCCACCACCTGGGTTCATCATCATGGACACAAATTTAGGCTCCTATTTATATTGCCGGGGTTTCCCTTAAAAATATGCTATCTGATCTTGATGCAATCTGAATATTTGAAAGTTCAGTATGGAGGCAGAATCTTCAATATTTCCAGTCACTGCCTGAATGTTGAAGTTCTTAAAAAAATCGACGGCTGTTCTACTACAAACGCACATTTTCCTTATTTTTTTATTCAGTTAATACTCTTATATTTGCTTGGGGCTTATCTGATCATTCTATGTGCAGACTATTGATCAGTTTTTTAACTCAAGTCTACCTCTGGATATTGTCCACCTGCGGAGTCTGCTTATAGGGATCACTAGCAGCCTTCAAGTTTATTTGCTTCACATGGAAAATCAACAAGGTATACCTTAATTCTGCGTAAATGGCAATGCCCTATCTTGTATCCACTGTTAGGAAACGTGAGGAAGAGAGAATGACCGAACAGTTTTCTGTATTGAGGAGGAGAGAGAGATATACAAGGTTACATGGGCCTGGGCCTCACTCTAGACTATGGGCCTGGGCCTGTACAAGACAAACACAACATATATACTTGACACCCCCCCCCCCCCCTTCAAACTTAAGGTGGGTCAGGAGCATCTGATACACCAAGTTTGAGAGTGTGAAACCTATGCTGATCTCTAGTTTGTGCCTTGGTGAAGAAATCTGCGACTTGAAGCTCTGATGGGACATATTGTAGCTTGACAGTGGATTGTTGACAATGAGATCGAGTGAAAAAGGCATCCACACCAATGTGTTTGGTCAACTCATGCTTGACTGGATCATTAGCAATCTGAATAGCAGCAGTGCTGTCACAAAGAAGAGGTGTTGGTGTATGACATAAGACACCAAGATCATCCAATAGCCAGCGAAGCCATACAATCTCTGCTGTAGTAGTAGAGAGAGCCCTAAGCTCTGCCTCGGCGCTGGAGCGAGACACAGCAGTTTGCTTCTTTGATTTCCATGCAATGAGAGATGTACCAAGAAATATGCAATAGCCAGTGACCGAGCGACGATCAATAGGATCACTCGCCCAAGTGGAATCAGAGTAAGCATGAAGCTGGAGCTGACTGGAATTAGCATAGAACAAGCGGCGAGATGTAGTTCCCCTTAAATACCTAAGGACTCGGAATAGGTGACCATGATGAACTGAGGTGGGAGCACAGACAAATTGACTGAGAATATGGACCGCATGTGCGATGTCAGGTCTGGTCACTGTGAGGTACACTAGACTGCCGACAATGTGACGATAGCGAGAGGCATCCTCAAGAGGAGTGCCATCAGTAGGACGCAACTGCAGCTGAAGCTCCATAGGTGTAGCAGCAATGCGCGTGTCAGTGAGACCTGAGCGAAGAATCAAATCCTGAGTGTACTTTTGCTGGGAGATATAGTAACCATCATCGGTATGCTCGACCTCAATCCCGAGAAAATAGCTGAGAGACCCCAAATCTGACATCTTGAATTGTTCACTCAATTTTTTCTTAACAAAATCAATATACCCAACATCATCTCCAGTGATCAACATGTCATCTACATAAAGTAGAAGCAATGTACGGCCATGCTCAGATGTATGGATGAAGAGTGCAGGGTCATGACTATATCCAAGGAAGACACACTGAGCAGACTGAGCAGTCAACTTGGTACTCTCACGAGGTGCTAAAAGAACATAACAAGTACAACCAAAGACACGGAGGTGGTCATACGTGGGAGGAGAACCAAACAAAACCTCACCAGGACACTTGCCCTCAAGGCGAGTAGAAGGTTGGAGATTGATAAGATAAACAGCAGTTGAGATAGCTTCACCCCAAAAATGAGTGGGGACAAAGGAAGAAATCAGAAGGGTACGAGCTGTCTCAACAATATGGCGATGCTTACGCTCAGCAACGCCATTCTAAGCATGGGCACCAGGGCATGAAAGCTGAGGGAGAGTACCCTCAGATGAGAGAAACTCGCGAAAAGCAGTAGATAGATACTCCCCCCCGGAGTCGGAACGAAAAACACGAACAGCACTGGAAAACTGAGTATGGACCATATGTACAAAAGCCTTATATATAGAAAACAACTCAGAACGATGCTTCATAAAATAGACCCAAGTATGTCGAGAGTGATCATCAACAAATATGACATAATGTTTGTGGCCACCTTTCGAAACAAAGGGGGAAGGACCCCATACATCAGAGTGCACTAAATCAAAAGGATGACTAGAATGAGTAGTGCTGGAAGAGTATGGAAGCTGTATTTGTTTCCCTAGCTTACAACCCTTACAGTGAAAACCAGCATCTATGGAAACATGACCCAAAACACCTTGTCGAACAAGGGAAGATAAACGAGAACCACACAAGTGACCTAAGCGATGGTGCCACTGGGCAAAAGAAAACGACGAAGTGGATCTTGATGTTGATGCAGCCATCCGGAACGCGGATGTGGTGGAAGCTGAAGGAAGGTGTAAGGTGTCAAGGATGTAGAGGGATGTGGATCCTCTACGGCGATGGCCAGTTCCAATGACCCTCTTGCTCTGACGGTCCTGCACATAACAAAATGAGTCATCAAAACCAACAAAGTAGTTCATATCAGCAAGCTGGCCAACAGACATAAGATTCATGGACAGCTCTGGAGCAAAGGAGATGGCAGGAACAGAAAACTTGGATGTGCAAAGAGAACCCTGATGAGTAATAGAACAAGGTGTACCATCAGCAGTCTGAACAGAGGCACCATCCCGCACTGGCTGGCAAGACACAAGCTGAGAGCGATCAGAGGTCACATGGAAAGAAGCTCCAGAGTCCAGAACCCAAGGCTGGGTTGCAGCAACAACGGGCTGAGAGAGAACAGATGCAGAAGCACCCCTCGCTTGCTGCTGATAAGGAGCCTGGGGTGCACGACGCTGCTGATTGAGGGCCCGTCTAGCCTGAAACTCAGCTAACAGCTCTGGATGAAGCTTGAAACAACCATCTCTGTGGTGTCCTGCCTTCTTGCAGAACGAGCAGACGACAGCTGAAGGTGTGGCCTTGGAGGCACCTAGCCGCTGAGGAAAAGCCAGAACACTAGTGTGTAGAGTCTGCGCAGAAGTAGCCCCAAGAGAACGGAGACGAGTCTCCTCAGCGATCAAGCTAGCAAGTGCCTCTGTCAAGGTGGGAGGAGTCGTGCGACCAAGCAATTGAGTGCGAATGTTCTCAAAGTCTGGCTTGAGACCCATCACAAACTGAAACATGAGAGTCTGATGGTCATACTTTTCCTTTGCTGCACATGACTCACAACCAGAATTACCCTTTGGAACCATGGAACCTAGCTGCCCAGTGATGCGAGTGAAAGCTCCATAGTACTCTTCTATGGACATGTCTTCTGGCTGCCGAGTGTTGTGTAAATTCTGCAACAAGGAGAAATGAAGTGCACTGCTGGGCTGAAGGTAGCGCTGCTCAAAGTACTTCCATATCTCTTTAGCTGAAGTGTGATGCTCATTCGGAGTGAGGGTTCAACACCCAGAATTAAAACTCCCATCACACGATCATCGATCTTTTGCCAAGACTTCCTTGCTGCATCATCATTTGGACTAGGTGGATCATCTGTCAGATGAGAAACAAAACCAGCCGTCCTCAAGACAGTCCGGGCAGAAAATGCCCATTCCCTGTAGTTTGAACCATCAAGCTTGATATCTATGATCGAAGAACCAAATCCGAAATCATTTCTTGCCATAGTGGTGAGCGGCCAGCAGCTGGAAACACCCAATCTGATAGCAGCTGCAGGCAGCAACAAGAGAAGAGCAGCAGACAGCCACAAACAGGAGCTGGATCTCACTGGATAGAAGGAGGAGCTTGCTGGATCTTGCTGGATAGAAGGGGGAACACCTGGAGCTTGCTGTAGAGCAGGGAAGGCACCAAGAGCTTGCTGGAGATGGCTGCTGGAGAGCAGGGGAAGTATTCTCACAGAGTAGCTGTGAGGACACACAGAGGAGCTGCTGGAGAGCAGCTCCTACAGGTTGATGACGAAGATGGGATGGGACAGCGATGTGGATGTCTCCTCACCAGACAGATCCGCCTGAATCACCTCACCGGCGGCAATTTCATGGGTGGCGGCTGGAAGAGGGACTAGGGTTTGGTCCTGGTCTGATACCATGTTAGGAAACGTGAGGAAGAGAGAATGACCAAACAGTTTTCTGTATTGAGGAGGGGAGAGAGATATACAAGGTTACATGGGCCTGGGCCTCACTCTAGACTATGGGCCTGGGCCTGTACAAGACAAACACAACATATATACTTAACATCCACAAGGTCTCATTTGTACAGTACATTTGCAGTAGGTATGACAGAAAGTAACCAACATGAGTCCTAATCTCATCACATCAGGTGTGTCAACGGAACTGCTCACTTTATAAGTGAACTGTTGACCTCAATCTTAGAACGAAGACTACACTGAGTCGGCATCATACTGATGCTGGTGTTACTTGCGCAGCCTTGTGACTAGGTTTACTATTAACAGATCTGTCAATGGGTATCATGAGATCTCTGTGTTGGTATTCTTGCAATATAAGGACTATTATAATTTAATGTGAAACATCATGTATCTTTGAAAAGATTATGAGTTTGCCACATGTGGTACTGTTTTTGGTACATATTTGAATTAGTACTTGGATTATTAGACATATATACCAGCTAAATACTCGTGCATTGCTATGGAAGTTAAATGCTGATGTATTGCTATAAAAGTTTTTTTTAATTGCGTGAGTTGTTTAAACGCCTGTGTCATTGTAGTCCCTAACTTTGTGCAGATAACAAAAACTGAAAATATACATGAATCGAATCAACTAATCAAAAGACTGATACATTTGCCTACCACATCCTAGAGGCTGTGGGATACCGTTACAACCATCATCTTCTTTGCTTTTAACCAACTAGAAGGGTAGGGCGCGCTTCGCTGCGCCGTTGGTTTTGTTGGCTTTTCATAATTTTGTTACCCACTCTATTTCAAAATATAGAGGTTATTAGTTTTTTGAAAAGTCAAACCTGTCAAAATTCATAATATCAAATCGGTATCATTGGATTCATCATGAAATGAATTTTCATATGTTATTCATTTAGTATTGTGGATGACAGTACTTTTGGCTCTGAACTTGGTCTACTTAGTTTGGCGAGTGGGGGAGATGATGGAGTGTGTTTTATTTCTATTTATATAATATGGTGTTTTGGTGGGCCTTTAGTGGTGTGATTCTATGTTATCTGCTAATCAATCCATATTGATGTGAATATTTTTTGCATCGGTGGTTGCATGTAATATATTGGCGCTTATTTTTTTAGGTGATGAGAGGGTGCGCATGATTGATATGTTTTCATAGGCCAATTGGTGCTAATTGAGTTGAAAAATCGTTGCCCCAGTCCAAACCGTGAACCAAATCCAAAATTGAATACCTCGATGAAAGAGCTCCAAAATTAGGGGGGAAATGACTTAAAAGAAATTAATGGGAGAGCTCCTCGAGAAATTGTTGACCCAGTTGGAGACCTCAGTTGATTGTGGGGCCTTAAAATTTAGGGAGCATGGTGTATAAAAATAATTTAAATGAGAGAGCTCCTTGAGAAATTGCTGAACTGGTCAGAAGTCAAAACCGGATGACCCAATTCCAAATTGAAGACCTCAATTGATTGTGAGGTCTTAAAAATGAGGGAGCATAGTGTATATTTGATGATGAGACCTTAAAAATTAAGGAGCATAGTGTACTAAAAGAATTGAATGAGAGAACTCCTTGAGAAATTGGTGACCCGTTCAAAAAACCGGATAACCCAATTTCAAATTGAAGACCTCAATTGATTGTGAGACCTTAAAAATGAGGGAGCGTAATGTATAGTTGATTGTGAGGTCTTAAAAATTAAGGAGCATAGTGTATTGAAATAATTGAATGAGACAGCTCCTTGAGTATATGACAATAGTTACAAACACATGGTAAATTGTAGCATCGTTCCATGCAGGATTTGCATCCATAAGTGATATAAACAGATGAACATCTACTGCTCTATCAAGAAATGCATCGTTCTAAGATATGAATAAATGAACTAATCAACACTGTTCTAAGATATGAAGGAATGAACTAAACAACACTGCTACCCGCAAAAATATAACACTGCTACGGAAAACTTATTTCTGGTAAACAATGTGTTTTATTCTTACAAACTGAACATCCAGGTTTCTGAAGCCAGGTTCATGGCTTCATCACAGGCTGGGTTCATGGGGCTAGTACACTTGTTTAGTTACAAACAGACAATGATGGAATCACATATTACACGATGACTAATCACAGAGTGCTCGTGTATTTAACTCTGCTATTCTCAATATAGGCATCTAATCAGGCTGCCAAGCAAAATAGAACTATGTACATAGTGTGGCTGTTCATACGGACACTCAACAATGAAATAATAATTTTAGTAAATCTGGAGGAGTGGCTGCAAAAACAAATCGGCGGACGCTGGTGGACAACAGGACGGCGGCCTCCGGTGGCGTTGGTGGAGAATGGTTGGCCGCTCGAGTTGCACGGCTGCCAGCGGCGCTGCTCAAGAAGGTGGAGGAGGACTGCAGCGGTGTGTGGTGGAGGCGGAGAAGACGGGGAAGAGGAGGAGGCGCATGACACGGTGGTCTCAGCTGCCGGGGCAAGCTGCCATCGGGGAGGGATGGAGAGGGGGAGGTAGCAGCGAGTACGGTCGGGGGCGAGCAGCGGCAGCGCTAAGGTCGACCAGGGACAAGTAGGGCGGCGGCGATGTCGGCCGACAAGGACCTGGGACGGCGACCGACGGCTGGAAGGAAGCGATGGGAGGAAGCGAAGGTGGTCCGGCGGTGGTTGTCGCCATGTTCGCGAGAGAGGGAGAGAGGGGTTCGGTCATGGCGGCCCGCATGAGAGCGACACGCTGCCCGTGGCCTGACTCAGATCGAACCGACGTTGCCCTCGGGCTGACCAGCGGGGTCCACGATCGTTTCCTCGTTACTCCGCATACCCCAACCTCACGATCAGAGTCAAAATTGGACCGACCATGAAATCGATAGGCTCAATTGAACGAGAGCGCTTTTGCCCCTAGGGAGCTTAGTGATATAGTAGATGCGTTAATACTTATCAAGCACAATAGCATGTAGCAGTTTCACAAGTATATAGCATCTACTTTTTAAGAACTCTATTGATTACTTTTGCTTTGTTGTATCAGTAACTGTTTTTTCTTCATCTGTTGATTGCAGTTTCTAGAGCTACCCTGCTTCCTGTTGCGCCAGTCTTGACACGTTATGCGGAATCAGTTAATCCATTTGCCAAAAGGAAACTTATTGAGCCTGCAGTTCGTGAAGAAAAGGTGGCTAATAAATTGAACAATTTGACTGTCCCAAAATTATGTGTGAAACTCAACACCCTTCAGGTAAGACATTTTGGTTACCTCCCACCCCCTCCCAACCCGCATGACTGGATTTTTCATTAAACCCTTTCAGCAATGCGTCTCTGACCTGCATTTTGTAGATGCACATTTGTGTTAATTTTAATCAAATGCTGCCATGGTCATAGAATCAAAGTTTTTGTTTTGTTTTGAACATGGGTTATTCAATTATGGAAAACATCATAAATACAAAAGTCCTCGGTCAGTTTCGACGCGCAGGTCGGCACTGCACCAAGCATAACCCCTCCATAATCAAAGGTTTATTTTAATAATTTTGAGTTTCCAAAACACATGAGAAAATGGCAGTCTTGCCCACGGAGCCGGGTGCACCCGTGGAGCGTGGGCACAGGGGGCTTGTCTCCTACATGGAAGATACCCATGAATGTCACTGGGACTGGGATGACATGGTTACTCGAATATCAAAATACGTAATAAATGGCTTCACTACTCCACACCTCTCACACAATTGTGTAAGCCTGCTTTGTGTTTGGTAAAAGCATATCGGGCCACTTGCTTCATATGAGTTCTGCACTTGCAAATAGCTCTTAGCAGCCCACTGCCCACGAACATCCAGCTATACCCTTTTCAGCACGTCACACCTCCAGTTCCATTCCGGTTAGTACCATACCGGTTGTCTATGAAAGGAGGGTCAGGCAAGTACCAGGCTTGCGTTGGCGGGTTTTGGATAGCATCACCCGCTCAAACCATCCCTAATCTTGTCATGGAATGATTTCATAAAAGTTCTATTACTTTGCCGGCATTTTTAATCTTCCACATGGTCTAGATAAACAGAATCGCTTCCATTATTCCTGTCACAACATGCGCTATTTTTAGTGTCAATTTTCTTATGATCCAGTTATTTG
The DNA here is from genome assembly GCF_002575655.3 of Aegilops tauschii subsp. strangulata. NCBI lineage: Eukaryota > Viridiplantae > Streptophyta > Magnoliopsida > Poales > Poaceae > Aegilops > Aegilops tauschii. Next base: position 513,832,769 of record NC_053036.3, read on the forward strand.
CTGAATGCTGCAGTACATTAGAGATCAACTTGATACCATAGAAGAGGGCATCAAACAATCCTGGGTCGATGTCCAGTCAGGTAATCCACGCTCTGCGGCCCATTTTTGTTGTTACAGTGCTGTGCTGTGGAAAATCTAGTTAGTGAGAGATTTGTTGTTGTAGATCCAAAAACATGCTTTCAACTTACCAGTCTTATTTGTTCTAGCAAGATTTTGTTGTTTGAACTCCAAAAAATAATGCTATTAACTAACTAGTATGTTCAAATCTGTAGGAAGTAAGTGTGTTTCAAAATCCACAGCAATACCAAACGTTTGTCCTTCTGTATTTTTCATATCACATGGTTGTTATCATGGTATCCTTGAATTCATGGTAAACCGATTATTTTTATGCCTTTTTCTTCCCTAACTGGGGATGCATTTGTTTTTGCAATCATATGGGTCAATGGAGACTTATGAACAATGTGGGGTCGGGGGGCTGTTAGCTTGACCTTAAAAACGGTTACAAGCTCAAAGACTGTTTAACGAGCTGCTCTAGAGGAATTTCATATGCATGTCTAGGATCATTGGTGTTGAGAAATTCGAGCCTTTATGCCATGGGCTTCTTGGACTGTTGATACCGTAAGCAAGAGTTATGAATTGTTTTTCGACATACAACTGACTATTGTCTTTTTCATTAGGTTGAAGGCGTCAATATAACAAAAGTACAGCAAGACAAAAACAGAAACAAAGACTCCTAGGCATAACAACAAAACAAATTAAGCAAGAGTTATGAGTTGTCCATATGTGAAGTTTGCCAAGCTTAGTGTTATAGATGATACCTTATGCATAAGTAGTATTTGTTCCTGTACTTGTATTGAAGTTGTGGAGTGGTAGACTCTTCTCGTCTTATATGCCAATTGAAGGAGTTCTCCGAAAAAGCATCATCGTGTGATGATTCGATTGATGAGACGCAGTGTATGGAAGGAAAATTACAAATGACTAATGTTTGTTCCTCTTTTCTTGCAGCTGTGGGATTGTTAGACTATTTGTCTTGTATGACCAGTGAAGGAGCTACTTCAAAAAGTTCGCCTTCTGATGAGTCGATTGATGAGTTATTTACAATATTTGATGATGTGCGAAGGACTGCGGTGAATATAACTGACACAATCTTGAACTTCATTGGTGAGCTACATAGTCTGTGCTCTCCACAATTCACTTCTATTTGTTGACATCATGGAACAGGCAACCTGTTAGAAACATTTTGCTATCTGTTTATCTTTAACTCTTAAAATCTAGGGAAGTGTTGTAACGTTTGACTAGTACATCTGGGTAATTACCGTATTGAGCTGATCAGCATGGCTGAATGGGAGGGATTTTAAAAGAAAGATGAGATTAGACCATGGATTCGTGGAACTAATGTGTGAGAGCGCTGAACTTGAAGAAGTCCTGACTGATAGAATCAGAGCTGCGTGTACCAGAACCCTTTCAGGCCTAAAATACCAACTGAACTCATCCTCTAGAGAAACAATGTACTCCCTCTGAACCAAAATTTCAATCTAAAGATAAGATAACTTTCCATCTAACATAAATATCAACTTGCCCCCTAGATGACTAAATTATTCTTAAGCCTATTCAGCCGACCCTAGTATTGTGCTATGGCTGCCCTAGGTGCACCAACTCCATGGGACTCAACACTTGACGGGCTGGACGTCTGATGCCATGTGCCCGTGATAGTTTATTGCTAGAGTTATGGCACTCGCTTTATGTTTCCTCCTTGTAATGTGCATATACCCCCACTGAGCCATTATAACACAACTAGCTCATTGTATAGCACTTTAGTTAGACCAAGATGTGCTTTGGGTAAGGTACATGATAGATCATGGCGATGTACTATTGCTGAAATTGTGAAACTTTCTGTGTTCGTTCACGAGCAATACAATTTTTTATTATTTTAAATGTATAAGGAATAATAGTCTTGCACTCTTCTGTTGCATTAGCCTGATATTTCTTGGAAGAACCATTATCCCGATACAGTTCACTTGAGTTGCCAGAGAAATGCTTTGCAGGAACAAGGGCTGTATTCTGGGATATGAGGGACTTGCTTCTTTTCTCCTTGTACCGTACTAGCGTTGAAAGTGCACGCATGGAGATTTTTATCCCTACAATTGAACAGGCAGTGAATCCAAACTTGGGATACTTAGACATGTTCAGTCAGTAAACATGTCTTGCTTTTAGCTTTATTAACTGATGAACGACATATGCTGCAGGTTCTTGATCAGGTATGTGATCTAATCGTTGACGTGTTGAGAGACCGAGTGGTGCTGAGAGTTTTTCAAGCATGCATGGTATATGTCTAATGCTCTCATAGGTGCAGTTTTTTTTAAATATCTTATTTATTTGATGGTTAAATTTCAAACGTTAACTTTAATTAGGAAGGATTCATTTGGGTCCTACTGGATGGAGGTCCATCCCGCGCATTTTTGGAGACAGATGTGAACTTGATGAAAGATGATCTGGCTATGCTCAAGGTGAAAAAAACAAGACTTAAGCACTTGTATATTGTACATACTGTGAGTTAGAAAAGAAGCAAGATGCTTGCAAGACATCGGGCATATCATTTTAACAAGTTGACAACTTTGTGAAACTGGACATATGATTGTAAGATCTATTTGTCGTAACTGCTGAATATTTTCTTGTAGGATCTTTTTATAGCAGAAGGCCAAGGTTTACCATCAGATGTTATTGAAAAGGAGGCTAAATTAGCTCAGCAGATTTTAGACCTCTATGTGCTAAAGGTCTAGTGCTTCTTTTTCTTCAATCTTTTATCCAAGAAAAATGCTATGAAGTAGCTAACTTAAGGAAAGCTACCGACTGCTGTTTTTCAGGCTGATACAATCATTGATTTGCTGATGAAAGCAAGTGAACATATGTCACACCATCTTGAACCGGCAACTGCTCGGAGAAGAAATGTACATGATGTCCATACCCTCCTTCGAGTTTTGTGCCATAAAAAGGATAATGGTGCCTCCACATTTTTGAAAATCCAGTATCATCTTCCAAGGTCCTCAGGTGAGACAAAATTAGTGATGCATTATGATTGACGTCTCTCAGCAACAGTAATACGCGCTATTATTTTCTGTAATTTGGTCCCTGATCCTCTGCTTCAGTTCATCATTATCAAAACACATGCACATAACACTGATCTATCTTACATACTCACAGCCCAAAACTGCTAACCTATGGGATCAAACTAATGGATGTAATCCTCCACTAACACACCCCCCCCCCCCCGGAATTGTCTGTGGGGTTTCATGGTAAACAACCAAATGATGCCATGTCAGTTCTGTAATCACCAATCCGTAGTGCCCCCATCTGGAAGTGTGGCATCGCTCCTCACTGCCGATGCGCGTTTCGAGTAGCATGCGGACTTCACCTCAACTGTTATACATAACTGAAGAATTACAATCATTTCAGTTCCTGTGAAGTAAAATGAAGTAGACTTCACCTCAAATGTTATACATATCTGAAGAATTACAATCATTTCATCACATATCTGAAGAATTATGTAATGACCACAAGTTCTCCGTTGATGCAGATTATGACGATGTTCCTGTGAAGGATGCACCATCTAAAGTACCTATATTTTCAGACATGCTGAATAGGGGTGCTTCATTTAATTGGTCAGAAACTGGGCAGCAGAGTTTTAGGATTATGAAGAAGAAACTGCAAGAAGCTAGTTGGCAGTAAAAGGTGTCTCGGTTGGAAAATTCTGCTGAGTTTGCACATGTCCTTCGCATATCTGTGAAATAGGCAAGTAATAAGGAAAATCTAAATTTGTATAGCACATGGATACATGCAAATAGATGTTATCCCTTTGTTTTCTGCAGTCAAGCTGAACCTAATGTTCCCTCTTTTTACCTCTTATTACCTTCACATGCTGCATTGAATTACTTATGTCCGTTCTATGCACAAACATTTCTTCCTGCATATAATGCTACAATGTCTGATGAATATTGTAGACTTCAATTTTATCCACAAGGGATGAAGCATTCCCTGTGATTATATGATTAACACAACATCCTTCCTAATGATTATATCCACATTTTCATGTTTGTGTTTTTATGCACTCTTAAATTATTGTTTAACTTTTTAAAGTTATTGCACTTGTAAAATTCAGAACGAGTAGAGTGTTATTTATTTGTTTTGATGAGAATGCTCGTCAACGTTGCAGATCACGCTGTTTGGACAGAAGATGCAACTTTGCATATGTTCACGAAGTAGCAAACGAAGGCATTGCTATAAGGCCTTTTTCTACACATAATGGATTAATGGCGTCCTGATCTTTAAACGGTTACGACCTCATTTGATGCCGCCTGGCACTAAGCAAGAGACGAGGAAGAAGCAAAGAAGCTTCAATTGGTGATTTGTGAATGACGAACTGAGCTTTTACCTGAGATCATCATGATCCAGCTAAAAGAGATGAAGATTTGCCCTCGCAAGGAAGAGAAGCATCACAGGTAAGTTACTTCACTAGTACCACATACGATGTGCCAAACGAAATAAATAAATAAACCGTTATCTTTTCTGTCTTGCAGGATCTCTGTTCTGAAAATAATGTTCCTATTTTCTGTCTTTCAGGGTCTCAGTTCTGAAAATACATGTTATGTTTCTGTTCTTTCCCAGTGCAATTTCCATGTGGAAATCATAGCAGCCACCTGTGGTGACGTAATCCTGCCTCCCCAGCTTGATTAAGTCTTCGCTGCAGATCAATATATGTGGAGATCTGTAGTATTGTAGTATCACAGATACTAACAGATTCTTGGAAAGATCACCAGGTACATTGTCCGCGAGCATTTCTGATCTTTTCATAGAACAACTTGATTTTTCACTCACAAGCCGCCAACTTTTGCTCTGCATTGTCCAGCACTTAATGAGAAGTGACAACAGGCTTGCATGTGTAAATATGCGGAAAAAGGAATGGTTGGGCGACCTCCTTCAAAACCAAGCTTCTAAATATTGTATTCTAGAAAATGTTTGCAGATATCAACCAGTGTAGCCAAATTTGTGGATGACAAAAAAATATTGAATTTTTTGATGGCGATGAATTTAGTACAATAGATGCACCATTTGTCAAACAATTTTGTGGAGATGGTTTCCTTTTTCCTGTATGTAAAACCTCGGTAGTTATTCTATTTTTTTTTTTCAAGAGAGGAATGGTATATACATGAATAGCAAGACAGTGACAGTACTTTTCTGATATGGCTATATGTATGTATGTACTAATACTGAAGCGAATCCGATATATAAACTGAGATTATGGGAAGCTTACTCGAAACATTTATAGCGTGACTGCTGTGTTCTGAACTTTGGAGGTTCTTTTTTGACTTGTGGTATGTGGCATCATATGACTTTCTTTCATGTGCCTCTATGATTTCTTAGTTTTTTTGGCAACCTTGTTTTCTGTGCCCCACTGACTTTGCTCCGGTAGGGCTTGAATCATAAGCTAAGAATCTGTCTATATTGATAAACCTTACTTCTTTAACCGAATAGGTGTAGGTTTTCCATTATCGTTTTCTCAAAGAATATGTTGCTCTCATAATAGGTTCATAGGGTAGTTTGAGAGAGTGGATTTTTGGAACATGGGTGCATTAGAGGACTTTATTTTAAATAATTTAAAAATCACATTAAAAATTTCAAAAAATGCTGAAAAGAATTCTACATGTTCATATGGATGGATATTACACATGTGTAAATTTTGGTGATGAAATAAGTAAACATGTGAGCTATAAAAACATGACAAAATGATGATTTCTAAATACTGAATAATACATGCACTATTCATCTTTCCGAAATCATGATTTTGTCATTTGTGTGTAACTCACATGGTTACTTACTTCATCATCAGAGTTTGCATGTGTTTAACATACATCCATATGAACATGTGGAATTATTTTTGGAATTTTTTTGAAACTTCAAAATACCATTTTGACACTATATAGGGCTCCAATGCACCCTTGCACCAAAGTGACTTTTTGATAGTTTGATTTTCTTCATTGAGAAGTGTTCCATCCCTTTTCTTATAGGGACTCAAACCTTCTTTCATATCAATAACAACCCCAATTGTTCTCAGGAATGGTCTTCTTAGCATAACGGGACATGAAAGATTGCATTCAATATCCATTACTGTAAAGTCATAGGAACATAATTTCGATTCGCTATAATAGGGACATCATCTACTCTTCCCAATGGCTTCTTGATAGTTGAATTTGCTTGCTAAATGTAAATTCAAGAAAAGACAGTCTTTGAACCAAAAACATCATACAAAACGCTAGCACATAAATCATTTAAATCAAAGTTACTAATTGTGATCTTAATGGTAGGTTCCCATCCATCTTTTTTTTTTTGGAATAGAACTTCCAGTTTTGGTTTTTCTTCTCTAGCTTTTTATGACGCCTTCTGCAGTGTGTTATGTAAAGACTATTGTATCATCAGCATTAGGCATTTTAACAAATTCTTGTAGAACCTTTATCACTTCAGCAAGAGTACAATCATCACAATTATAAGTTTTTTTATCCAAAATAGTGGGATAAACACTACCTATAGTTTGACCTCTCCAAAGCCACTTTTGACATATTCGCAATCATATTAAACTAGTGGGATCATTACTAACTAAATTCATGGCATCTCCAAGCCATTTTTTAGGAATATTGCGAACATATAATCCTTTAAGAAGTTCATCGGTAATAGTGGTACCTAAAGTCTTGACCTCTTCAATACCACTTTCAGCAAATAATTCAGCTAGTTTCTCTTTGCAATCTCTCTTTCTCCCTTCTAGCCCTAATCATCACAAGTGTGCTAGTTGTATAATATATTTTAGCTTGTATAGCTTAAGACTTAGACATATCATCTTTAGAAGGCATATTTTATTATTTTCAGCATTTCAACATCATGTGCCAGATTATCAACTTTATGTGATGTGTTGTCTAGTTTTTCAAGCTTGCCACTGACCACAGTATTGATTTCTGTGTGTAGCAATGAATTCTTTTATGACACTTTTAAAAAATCAAACCACCAACTTTATTCATTTGTAACATCGTTTGTGAGAAGGGCCACAATTTCATCTAAAGGCTCCTCAAACCAATCAATTAGTCGAATGAAATCGAGCCAACCTAGTCGCTACTCTGTTACAATGCTCAAACATAGAAATACGAAAATCACAAGCAGACTGATAACAGCCGTCAAAAAAGCCACTGCCGCACCCGTTGATTGTCCTCCATTCTTCATGGTTTCAATGACCTCCAAACTATCAGAAATAATAACGAGACGATTGTAGCCCCACCCTTTGTGCAAGTGATAAACCAAATTTGAGAGCCAAAGCTTCAACCGTTAAGACATTTGCACACCCCCCACACACATTCAATGAGTATGCCCCTGTTATCCCTCAGGACCGCTCCAATAGTGTCCCTAAGTAGGTCTTGATCAAAAGTTGCATCACATTTAGTTTGACGAAACCACGAGGGGCATGATCCATCCCCATTTTTCATGGTAGCCTCTGGAGAAGAAGTAATGACAAAGCTAGTCGTGAGTGCACGAATCCCCATTGAAATTTGAAAGGCACTCTGAACTGTCTCCTCATGGACCAACTTACGTCTTTTCCCACCATAAATACCAGGTAGTAATTGCAATCACCCCAGAACATTATAGACATCCACAATGGATAGATCCTGATCTGTTAAAAGAAGTAGGAATTCCAGAACCGCCTTCCTAGCACATCAACTTCGCAGGCTCTATTAATAATTTCGTTGATCCCCGGCCTCCTTCAACTTGTCTTGCTTTTTTGCAGAGAAATAACACGTGTTTTGTATCTTTCGGACTGGGCCGGTCCTGAGATTTCAGGGGCCTAGGGCAAGACAATGCAGAGGGGCCCTAAGGCCACTTTTTTTCATATTTTAAGTGCAAATAAATACAATACTACTTAGTACACTATATTTTGTGTTGCCATGTCACCTGGATTATCCAAAAAAATCGAGAGCATAAACATTTATAGTGAAAGTTGGCCGCTCTTATCAATCAACACTTATTTTTTTGGGATTTTTATTTCTGTGCCCCTGGTTCCTTAGTTCTACTCATTCATCCTCACGCTCTTAACTTTTGCTCACTTTTCCCCACTCCCTTGCCCGAAACCCTCAGAACTGGTCACAGCGGACGTTGTCGTCGGGTCAATGGCTTGACCGTTAACTCTGACGAGTGGGGCCGCGTAGGGCGGAGTCCACATTTTGACCGTTGCGTGGTAACCAGTGGGGCCGCGAAACTGACACTCATTGTAACCTAAATCAGATCCAGTCGCTTCCGCGCCGCCCCCTCCGCCGCCGTCGTGCCGCCTCCGCTGCAGTCGTGCCGCCTCTGCCGCAGTCGTGCCGCCTCTGCCGCATCTACCCTCTCTCCCCATCTAGGATTAGGAAGCGATGTCGAGGGGGGCACCCCGTCCGGCCCATTGACCGTGTAGATGATTGGGTCGAATCAGAGGCTGATAATTCATGGATTCCACCTGGGTAAGCATCGTTTTCCTCTCAAATTGATTAAGAGATCCATAAATTAGGCTGTATTTGACCACCGTTGGCGTGAATCAGTGCAATTTATCTAAAAAAATTCGGCCTAATTGCGCCCTTTATCTTATTTCAATCGAATAGGGTAGATCTTGCACTTGCTTTTCGGCTGGCGGTTAGAATGGAAACTAGCGAGCTGCGTGGAACTAAACCGTGTATGATTTCTGGATTTTTCTATCCTGAAGTGGTAGAAACCAGCGTTTCATTCAGAGATTTCCGCGAGGCACTCTATTTGTGAGTATCCGTGGAGCTCTGCCGATGCTGTTGAACTGGGATATTTTGACAGTACCGAGCAGAGATTTGTCCCATTAACTTGTGATGAGCATCTGGGATTGCTATTTAGTTTGAATGCTGACAGCCGTTTCGGTAAAATCCATATCGGTGTGCTTCAGGCACGCAAACAACGTATCCCGAAGGGTGTTCAGACATCATCTGTCTCTGCTAATAGCGAGCGTCCTCGCACTCCTTGTAGGTCAAGGAGTGCGAGACCAAGTAAACCTAGTGGTTCTAAAAGCCACAACATGTCGGCTACCGCTAATTCTTCCACTTCTCCTCTCCCTTCTGCACCTGATGTAGAAGTAGATGCAGAGCCTGACGAGGAAGTGCCTCGACATGATGATGAGGATGAGATTCTATTCCCTGAACTGGTAGATAGAGCCAGTCAACAGGCAGTGGAACATGAATATCCAGAGGAACCTAGCAGCCGTGCTAGATTTGATGACACTGACGATGAAGAGAGGGAGGAGAACATCGACTCCTTAGTTTTACAAGAATATAATGGTGAGGACATGCCAAAAATTGAGTGGAACAGGGAGAATCCTGACCTTACTCCAGGAACCGTATTCGAATCGATGGTGGAATGTCGTAGTGCAGTGACTACATATTGCATTCTCACTGAAAACTCTTATGAGGTTGATAGGAGTGAGCCAGGAAGATTCACGGTTCATTGCCCTTATGATAGGTGTAGGTGGAGGTTGCATGCATCCACTATGCGAAAGAGCAAATTGATTCAGGTATTACAACTGAATATTGTTATCAGATTATTTATCCATTCTATATTCAGATCACGTGTACTTGTTCTTAATTGTATTTGACATCATTTTTCATTTTGTTTCAGATAAAAAGCAACCCACATGGGCACACTTGCCCACCTGGATGGGGAGGGGGAAAGGACAAATCTAAGCTTGCAAAGACTAGGTGGGTGGCTGATGCAATCTTGGATTGGGTGAGGGAAACACCAACAATTGGTCCAATAGCACTCCATGGGAAGCTATTTGAGAAGTACAAGATTAATGTACAGTACATGATGATTTTCTATGCTAAGGAAAGGGCTCTTGATAGGATTAATGGTCCATGGAATGAGAGTTTTCAGTTGCTTTACACCTTCAAAGCTGAAGTGGAGACGGCTAGTCCAGGGAGTGTTGTAGAGATTGACAAGCATACAGTTAACTACAAATTAAAAGGGAAGGCACTGGAGAAGGAGTGCTTCAGGAGGGCTTTTGTTTGTTTCAAGGCTTGCTGGTAGGGGTTTCTGATGGTTGTAGGCCCTATTTGGCTGTCGATGCAACTGCTTTGAATGGAAGATGGAGAGGCCAGCTAGCAGCAGCTTCTGCAGTTGATGGACACAACTGGCTATTCCTAGTTGCATTTGGTGTGTTGGAGGTAGAGTGTGAGGAGAGTTGGGTCTGGTTTCTGCAGCAGTTGCGCAACATTATAGGTACACCCTCAGGTTTAGTTATACACACAGATGCTTGCAAGGGTTTAGAAACTGCAGTAGAAATTGTATTCCCTTGAGTGGAACATAGGGAATGTATGCGACACCTAGTGCAGAATTTTAAAAAGAAATTCAAAGGCAAAGTTTATGATGAGAATCTATGGCCAGCATCATACACATGCAGCTTGAGGAAGCATGAGCACCATTTGAGAGTGTTGTATGCTCTTTGGTGAAGGAGTACATGGATGAACATCATGGAAAGCTGTGTTCAAGAAGCAAATTCAATGAAATCTGCAAAGTAGACTATGTGACCAATAACCTCGCTAAGTGTTTCAATGCAAAGTTTAAGTCAGTGAAAGGGCTTTTGTTATGGCAAGCATTTGATAAGATCAGGCAGATGATCATGGTAAAGATGGATCTTCGTAAAAGAATTGCAGAAACACAATATGTTGGCCATCTTATGCTCCCATCTCTGATTAAGGCATTGCATGCCAAGGCAAGAGCACTAAGGATGAAATGCATTCGACCGTCGACATACGAAGCTGAGGTGACATACACTGACAGTAAAAATAGGGAATGGAGATATCCAGTGAACCTTGCAACCAATGAATGCAGCTGTAGGCAATGGCAGATCCGCGGGAAGCCGTGCATACATGCCCTACATCTCATGACTATTATTGAAGGTGAAGATGGTGAAGTCGATCAGTATTGCTCTAAAAAATTTGTCTGTTGCCAAATTTAGGGCTGCTTATGCTGAAAATGTGCCTACACTCTTGGGAAAAGACCAATGGAACATAGTAGACCCAGGGTTCAAACTCCATTCTCGTGTACTGACTAGACCACCAGGAAGACCAAGGAAAAACAGGATAAGAGCTGGTGAAGAGGGTCGTGTAAAAAAACAGCATAAGTGCAAAAGATGTGGTATCCTAGGGCATATTGCTAGGCGTTGTACCAATCCAGTTGATGCATCATTTGGAGAAGAGAAACAATGGGCAGCAACAAATGCAGAGGAGAATACAGCATCAGAGGAGAATGCAGCAAGTTTAGAGGATAATGCAGCAGTAGAGGAGAATGCAACAAGTTTAGAGAATGAAGCAACTGAAGTAGCAGCTTGGTATGTGTGCAATCTTTCCATTTTTTTGCATTTGTTCTCTTTTTTATCGATGGCTAAGCTTATTTCTGTTTGACCCAGCTCTAGGATAATTAGAGGCACAAGACAAAAAAGACCTAGAGAGGATGAAACTTCGGTTGAACCATCATCTGATGCGGAATTTGAAACCATGACTTACGAAGGTTTTGAAGCTATAAGAGAGGAGGAAGTTATTTTGTCTGAAGTTCCTTTAAAGATTAGTGAGCCCACAGATGACCGTCAACTGGTCATCACTTGCTCGATCAATCAAAGCTCAACAAAATCGCCACCACCAGAAGTGAAGATCAGAAGCAACAACACAAAGCTTTCAAAAGCACAAAATATCCCGGCCAGGGAAACCAGAAGCAAGACGGTTAACCCATCCCGGAACACAAGGAGCAAGGCAAAGATTTGAATTTGAACTTGAATGCAAGTCATAAACTTTGAACTTTAAAGATTTGTAATAAGGATTCTGTCGTCAATTTGAAGTACTGTGAAAACTTGTAAGGTGTAATAATTCTATTTGTAAACTTTGAATTTGAACTACTGAGGCAAACTTTGAATTTGAACCAACACTTGAAGTCCATTCCCCTGTGGTGTGAGTTGCACAGTTTGCTGAACTATTATAAACGTTAGGTGATCAGTCTGTTCTCTTTTGCGTGGTAAAACTTGTAGTCATGAGAAATGTGCTCCAAATGAGCTCCCAAGCTAGGGTAAACAACCCCATTTGTAATCAAGTTTTTTTGGACCTACTCCAAATGAGCCAAATATTTTTTATTAACACCAAATCAATCTATATAGTGTAGATTCGAAGAATCACTATTTATTGAATTATCTTTCTATTTTTACATTTTTTTCAAAAAATATACTTTAATAGAAAAACCATTAAAAACACGTTTACCATATGAAAATGGAAAACTAAGTCCAGATCCTTCTTATTCACTTTGAAATCAAGCTTTGGTGTTTTTTTTGATTTTTTTTAATTTTCAAAAATGAAGGGAAACCCTACCTCCTCTCCTTGATCTCTATGAAATGTTGTACGTGATAGCTCATATGTGTGAAGGTTTTTTCATGAAAATGTCCATAGACAAAGTTTATGATTTTTGGTTGGTAACATGGCACACAAGACAACATTGTGCGCAGGTTTTATATATTTTTGATTTTTTTAATTAATGGTGCTCATTTGACCTCGATCGTGCTAGCTAGGTTTTTTTTTCTCTAAATGTACGTATACCAATTTTAGTATTTTTCCTCGTTAGTGTGTCCTATAAAACGACGAACGACGAAGGTTTCATATTTTTTCAATTTTTTAAAATTATTTATGCTCAGTCAAAGCCTTTGAAACCCCATTGACCAGCTCAAAACCCCTCTAAACCCCGTGGGGTTTCGCCTAACCCTAGCTCCGAACGTCAGCCGTCCGATCATACCCTAGCGCCAAGCGACAGCCCTCAGATGTGGTCTTCTAGAAGTAATGCCGAGGGCAGGATGCGTGCAGGCTCCGCGCCGTTGGATCACATGGACGGCTCCACATCGTTGGATCATGGGGCGATCCGCGAGACTTGTTGGTTGTGCCTCCCCTTTCTTCGGGTACCCCTTTCTTCTGGTGCTTATTTTGCAGCAATGAGAGGAGCCACTCCTCCTCTGCTTCTTCTTCTCCGGTGACGAGAGGAGCCACTCCTCTGCTTCTTCTTCTCCGGCGACTTTAGGTGACATGTCGAGCTCCACTTCAGCCTCCCGCCCCTCGTGGACCCAGTATGGTCCACTTCCCATGGAGCGATGTCCTGACTGCCCACGTAGCACGCCACTGATACCTCGAAGGAGGTCAAGAATGGCAACTATGGGCGCGAGTTCGTGAAATGCGAGAGCAAGCCAGATGGGCAGGTTAGATCTCATGATTTTTCTCTGATTTCTTTTTCTATTTGCTTTTAATTCTTTTTCGATCTGGGATTTAGGGTTCATGTTTCCGTTTCATATCGTGAAGAAATGCACACATTTTGAATGGCCGGATGACTACGTTAAGCGGATTCAATTCAATGGGGCCCCAACCCGGGAGCTCAATCTGCCATCAGCACCAACGAATTTGGTCTCTGAAAGTGCTGCTCTGATAGTTGGGGATGCAGATCTGAAGGGGGAAATAAAGAAGATGAACAAGAACTTGAAGTAGATGATTCAATTGAACAAGCAGGCGAATCTGATAGCTTTAGGATTTTATCCCTTTTAATTTTGTGTAGTTGCTCTAGGATTTGCTTACTTGCTGGTCATCACTCGTTAGAGATGTTATTAGTGTGGTGTCATGTGCTCTAGGATTTGGTTAAATTTGTGGATCATGTGCTCTACGATTTGCTTAAATTTGTGGATCATGTGCTCTATGCTCTGTGTTGCTTAATTTGTGGATCATGTGCTCTATGCTCTGTGTTGCTCAATTTGTGGATCATGTCAGTTTCGTCAGTTTTGTACACTTTCAGTTTCTTCAGTTTCGTCAGACAACACCGACCGCAGAAAAAAAACCCGTAGTTCTAGGGCCCAAATTGAAACTAAGCTCTGGTTGGGCCGTCTCATTGCGTTGAGTCACGCGTTGGCTCTGTTATTTTCCTTGATTATTACCATGGTAAATCCATTTATTGCCATGCCGAACAAAAATAGTGCATGATGGTAAATCGATTTATTGTTGGACTTGCACATGTCAAATTTATTTGTACATATCATGGCAATTTCCTTCTGTATATAGCCTACGGCACAACACTTTCATTTTTTGACATGTGGGTATTATAAACATGTTTTTGTTGCAAGCAAAATATTGTATACACGTTTTTTTGTTTTTGTTTTTTTATTAAGAACATGTCAAACTTAATTATGTAGATCATGATATCCATCTGAAACCACATCTCAAATAAAGTCCGGTGGCACCATTAGCCAGCATATTGATACGTCTCCAACGTATCTACTTTTTCTCACGCTTTTTCTCTTGTTTTGGACTCTAATTGGCATGATTTGAATGAAACTAACCCCGGACTGACGCTGTTTTCAGCAGAACTATGATGGTGTTGTTTTTGTGCAGAAATAAAAGTTCTCGGAATGGAATGAAACTTTGCGAGGATTTTTTATATCAATAATAAGAATTTCTGGAGCCAAGACCCACCAGAGAGGGGCCCCTAGTTGGGCACAACCCACCAGGGCGCGCCCCCTCTCCTGGCGCACCCAGGTGGGTTGTACCCACCTGGTGGCCCTGCTGACGACCCCCCTGATACTATAAAATCACATTATTCCAGAAAAAATCAGGGAGAAAGAATTATCACGATCCACGAGATGGAGCCGCCGCCAAGCCCTGTTCTTCCTCGGGAGGGCAGATCTGGAGTCCGTTTGGGGCTCCGGAGAGGGTGATCTTCGTTCTTCGTCATCACCAACCAATCTCCATCGCCAATTCCATGATGCTCCCCACCGGGAGTGAGTAATTCCTTTGTAGGATCACTGGTCGGTGAGGAGTTGGATGAGATTCATCATGTAATCGAGTTAGTTTTTTTAGGGCTTGATCCCTAGTATCCACTATGTTCTTAGATTGATGTTGCTATGACTTTGCTATGCTTAATGCTTGTCACTTTGGGCCCGGGTGCCATGAACTCAGATATGAACCGTTTATGAATTCATCATTATATCCATGTTTTAGATCCGATCTTGCAAGTTATAGTCATCTACTACGTGTTATGATCCGGCAACCCCGGAGTGACAACAACCGGGCCCACTCCCGGTGATGACCGTAGTTTGAGGAGTTCATGTATTCACTATGTGTGTTAATGCTTTGTTCCGGTTCTCTATTAAAAGGAGGCCTTAATATCCATTAGTTTCCAATATGGACCCCGCTGCCACGGGAGGGTAGGACAAAAGATGTCATGCAAGTTCTTTTTAATAAATCACGTATGACTATTTACGGAATACATGCCTACATTATATCGATGAACTGGAGCTAGTGTTGTATCGCCCTAGGTTATAACTATCACATGATGAATATCATCCAACAAGTCATCGATCCAATGCCTACGAATTTATTTATATTGATCTTGCTGCGTTACTATTGCTATCATCACTGTTACACTTGCTACAAAATTACTGCTATCACTGTTACCGTTACCATTGTTGCTGTCACTACTATCAAAACTATCAAACTACTTTGCTACTGATCACTTGCTGCAGATAATTAATCTCCAGGTGTGGTTGAATTGACAACTCAGCTGCTAATACCTTCAAATATTCTTTGGCTCCCCTTGTGTCGAATCTATAAATTTGGGTTGAATACTCTACCCTCGAAAACTGTTGCGATCCCCTATACTTGTGGGTTATCACATATCCATCTAGAGAGCATGTCTAGGGCTCGGCTACGGCACCATATCCATCTAGAGAGCATGTCTACGGCTCGGCTACAACACCATATCCATCGACCGATATCTCACGTAGCAAGCATACATCCATAACATAAAAAGTAGCAACCATAGCATATTTCTTACATAAAACATAGGGTGCCCTAAACCATAGCATAGGCCACAAACTATTCAAAAATTAGCTTGTTTTTTTCATACAATATACGGAATAGGGCCACCAACAATTTAAAAAAGTTAGCTTTTCTTCTTATTCTTTTCAACATCAACATGGCTCATTTTTCTAGCTTTAGTTTCCTTTTTGACACTTCAACTAGTCCATTATCCGGGCGTGCGAAAACTTGACCCTACTCTAAATGGGCGAAAACTTGCTGGTTTTCATTGAGGAATACCCTTTCATTGATTGATTTAGCAAAAGGGCTCGTGTACGGCACCATATCCATCTAGCGATTTATCTCATGTCAAATAAGATATAAATAGCAAGCAAAAACACTGATAACCAACGACATATCAAATAAGGGTAGAAAGCATAACAAAGTTCTTAGGGGATAACACGACAGAGATTAAAAGTTCACGGTACAACCAACGACATAATTAAGATAGAAATATATAAAAGATAAAAAGCCCTAACACCCTAGGGCAAGACAAGCTCACGAGACCAAGACTTCACCACCATCTTCACTGCGCCTCCTCTTCACTGCTTCTCCTCTCCATGCCGTCCTGGCCGATGTAGTAGGGGAGACTGTGCATACCATCGCGGGTGGGGAAGATGCAGTCGAAGTTTGTGAAGATGTTGTGGGTTGTGAATGCGATGAATTCGCATCCACACCAAAAAAACCTTGCCGAGGAGGTAGTACGCATCAAATCTGTTGCTGAAGGTGACGGTGAGCCCTATCGGCGGAGTCCTGGAGTTTGGACGCACTTCCTCCAGTCAGAACATCACCGGCGAGCCTACCGGGAGGTGGGCGAAGCCCGCACGGAGGAACCACTCGGCAAACCCCCTTGCACCCCTCCAGCGTGAGAACGCCCACACGCGGAGCATCCTCTCCACGATGACGCTGGCCGGATACCGTCTCTCCGGCACGGTCGGTGGGGGCTCGAAGGTGGGGCCGTTGTACTGCATCCTCGCCTCGCTTTGAGAGTGCTCTGGGTTTGGGTGAAGAAGAGAAGGGGCGGCGCAAATGGATGTGTGGAGAATAGGTGGAGGGGTGGTGGTTTAAATAGGGAAAGGGAAGGGAAGGGGAGTGGCACCGACCGCGCTTTGGATTTTCTACGTTCAAACGAGTCGCGTCGATCGATATGCCACTTTAATTGCCAACAAGTTTTAATTGCCACGTTGAATAGATGCGAGTGGATCGAAAAGTGTGAAACAATGCTCTACATCGAGGAGACACACGTGGGAGACGATACGAACCAGCGGCAGCAACCGTCCCTGCGTCCATGGCGGCTCGCGTGAAAATGAGGCCGGTCAGCGTCCGTCGCGGCTTGCATGAAAAAGAGGTTGGTCAGCGCATCGTGGTGGCGGGCGGCGGCGCATGCAGGTAGGCTAGCTACGTGCATGCATAGCAGGCTAACTGGACATGTCGTGCATGCATAATAGGCTTCTGTCGTTGCGGCACGCGCATGGCCCAAGTCTAACCACGGCCCAACTGGCTAACCGCGGCACCGTCCGCCGCGACCCCACTCATCAGGTCCAACGGGCGACACAGTCAGCGCGGCCCCACTCGTCAGAGTTAACGGTCAAAGCACTGACCCAACGGCATCCACCTTTTGTGACCAGTTCTGAGGGTTTCATGCAAGGGAGTGGGGAAAAGTGAGGAAAAGTTAAGAGCGTGGGGATGAATGAGTATGGCTAAGGAACTAGGGGCACAGATGTAAAAATCCCTATTTTTTGTGTTACGTGAATCGTAACACTTTTTTGCCAACTAGAATATCATCATATTTTTTACTAGGTTGTTCTTCAACGGTAACTAAAGCTAATTCCTCGGAATTCCTAGCGGTAGAAGTACTTGTATATGTTTAAGAAAATGTCAATATCTTCTTTCTGGATCTCAATCAATTCATATTCATGTCTTCCTTTTTTACTCTATTATCATATGGATTCTAGCTAACAATTTTAAATTAACAAAAAATGTTGTTAATTACCACCTAAACATATGATACAAGTAATTAAGAACACGTCTAGTTAAAATAAAATGTTAAGAAAGGCATGGAACAAGGTACCTAGATGGCTTGAAATTAGAAATTGCAAGATTTCGCCGCTGCTTCCGAGTCACGAGAAAAACTAGAGTTCCTCTTTTCTAATCCCAATCAACACAAGAAATCAGAGTGCGAGGAGGACATATATACAAGGATGAACTTCTTCAAACAAATGAACGATCCGACAAGACTATTGAAAGAGGGGATTTGCATTGAAGATAACATTGATTGGAATCTGGAAAATCACATTTCCTACTTCCACTAATCGCACCCAGCAGCCAGAAAACACATTTGAAATGCGCTGGCGGGGTGCCATAGACCTTGGCATGGTTGATTCGTTGCCAAATTGAGGGAGAGGAGTAGTAGGCGAGAAGTCTATGGCGTGCTGCAAGTCGAGAAGTAATCGATCTGTTACGGTTCCTTTTTCTTTTCTCTAAAATCAATTGGTCGATCTACTATATGGGTTGAACATCAAACACGTGCAAGGAACAAAGAACCAAGCCATCGGGGGCCCCTTCATAATCGGGGGCCCAAGGCGGCCGCCCCTCCGCCCCCCTCAGGGTCGGCCCTGCTTTCAGACCATAAAAGTAGGACAAACATTGGGGCGATACTTTCATATGTCCATTTGCAAGTGTAACACGACACATATGTACTATGCAATATATGCCAAATAAAAATCTTAACCTTTGTACCAAACCTTACAACAAATAGGGTTAACATTGGTTTATCCCATTCCATTATTACTTCTCAATTTCATTCCATGTTGATGGTCCCATTCTACGGAGTAGGTTGACCAGACCGAAAATGAACCGTTTTTCATGAAGCTCCAAGTGACAAAATCTTGCATGTCATGTCGAGGTAGAGGGATGGAAAGAACACATTTGCATCACTAGACGATAAAGTTTGTCTAACCAGATCTTCATCGTAGTTATTAGAACCCGGATCAATAAAATCTGCCACCCAAGATAACAAGTGAGCCCCTTTAGGAGTGATAAGTAGGCATATTATTATGGTCCTAATAACTTCCATAAGAAGTTTGGGAATTTTGAGAAGATGCTCTAGCATAGTTGTTACTAAAATGTCTTATAAGCATTGTTGTTAAAATTGTTTCTTGCAATAAAGTTCACATCAACTTGATCATTATTTTGTTCAGTAAGTTAAGTTATAGGAACATATTTAGGATCTATAAGAACTTGTTTGGAAGTAATCATATACATACTCATATCAACTTTATAATTTAAGCAAGCAATTTCTTCAACAAAACTTACCTTCTTACCTGTTGGAGCTATTTTTGTGTGACATTGGCCATAAATTGCCATCATCTCATTAAGTAGAGTAGTGGCTCTTCCCAAAGTATAATTTCCATGAAGGTCCCACCTGCAACAGAGTCTAGTAGATTCCTAGACATATAGTTTGATACACATCATGAAATGTTTATAATACCATTCGATCAATCAAAACCTATGCATGACAATTCTTAGTTATAATTTTGATTATTTCCCAAGCTTGGGCTACATGATCATGCTCAAGTTGTTTGAAATTCATGATAAGATTTATTAATTGTATGATTTTTATAGGAGGATAGTATTTTCCAATGAAATAATCCTTATATTTATTCCATCAATCAATACTATTCTTAGGTAAAGATAACAACCATTCCTTTTCTCTAGCTCTTAATGAAAATAAAAAGGTTTCAGTTTGACAATGTCAACCTCCACCTTTATATATTTTTGTCATATCACATAGCTCAATAAAATTATTTAAATGAGAGGTAACATCTTCATTATGAGAACTATAAAATTGATCTATCATTACCAAGTTCAATGAAGAAAGGTTGATTTATTAAGATTCAAACTTAGTAATTGGCTGAGAAATAGGTGTATTAATGAAATCATCATTATCGGTACTTGTAAAGTCATAAAGTTAAGTATTTTTAAGAGAAGTACCCATGATAACTAAGCTAAAACAAATAATAACTACTTGTTGTAATTCAAATCTTTTTGTTATTTTTTAGTTTTTTAAAGTACATGAAATACAATTAAAGAAAACAATAACTAAGCAAAATAAATAATAAGGAAGTAAAACAATTGATTGAAGGACCTATGCCTTGGTGAAAAAACTCCTCCTAACAATCTCATAATTTGATTGATGGCAAGTTCCTATTAATGCCGCCATAATTTTTTGCTTAATGATACGTCCAAACGTATCTATAATTTTTGATTTTTAAATGCTATTATGTCATCACTTTTGTATGCTTTATATGCCATTTTATATTATTTTTCTAGACTAACCTATTAATCTAGTGTCTAGTGCGAGTTCTTGTTTTTTGTGTGCATTTTTTGGCTTTCGAGAAAATCCATACCTACAGAAGTCCAAACACGACGAAACTTTTTAACGATTTTTTTCTAGACAGTAAGAGACCCTGGAAGCTTTGGGGAAGGACCGGAAGACCCACGGGGGCCCCACAAGGCAGGGGCATGCCCTGGGGGGTAGGGGCGCCACCCTGGCTTGTGGGCACCTCTAGCTCCGTTTGCCCTAATTCTTGGCCTATAAATATCCATATATTCCGAAACCCTCGGAGTGAGACCAAAACAATTTTATCGTCATCACAAGCCTCTGTTTCGAAGCGATCCCATCTGGAGCCCCCCTCTCTCTCTGATCTTCAATACAATGATCTCTTCAGAGATCTATTCGATGTAATTCACATGATGTGTTTGTTGGGATACAATGAATTGTGGATTTATGGTGGGATTGTTCATTGATTTATTGATTCTCTTTGAATCTTTCTCTTGTGTAATTTTATAGCTATGTATGCTCTATGATTTATCCATCTACTTTGGCCAAGTTCGATTAATTTATCTTCAGAGGGAGTGGTACATAGTAGTGGGCTCAATCTTGCGGTGATCTTGTCCAGTGACAAAAAGGACAAAGGCACGTATTGTATTGTTGCCACTAAGGGTATAATGACAGGGTTTGGTCATATTGATTGTTCTCTTCCTGTCTACATTATGTCATCTTGCTTATTGTGTTACCACGTTTCTTATGAAATTAATACTTTGAGATGCATGCTAGATAGTGGTCTTGGGGTGGGGTAATATTAGTAGTAGTAGATGAAGTTGGATTATGATCTACTTATCACAGACGTAATGCATATGTGAGATTATGCCATGAATGGTCATTGTAATAATTTGCGATATTCCGTGAATTACCCAACAGTGGTTTGTTTACCATGCATATACATGCTTTCGAGAGAGATGCCTCTAGTTCACTAGATGCATATCTCTCATGAGCATAGTAATGAAATTTCCTATAAATACTATGAAATGTTAGCCTACCATTGATGCCCACTTGCCTCTCATCGCAGCTCAGTCACCATTGATGCACAGTTGCCTACCATTGCTGCTCAGTTTCCTAACTTTGCAAATTAGTTGCCTACAAATATGGTGACGTTGCTTATCATTGTTTTTCTATGTTGCCAACAAACACTAAAGTTTTCTGCTGGTGATGCTTAGTTGCCTGCCATTATTGTTTCAGTTGCCTACAATACATTGAAAAGTTATACATAAGTATTGCTAAGTTGCATATCTATGAAACTAAGTTGCTTACCATACCAAAAAAGTATTTTATGCAACTAAGAATGATGTTAAACTACTCGCTAGTTATGGAAGACAACTTAGGATGAATGTTAGCCTACCTCGAAAATTAAGTTGCCTACACGTACTATCAACTTGGAGGCGGAACTAAACTAGTTATGGTAGCAAACTTAGAGGTGAAGCTAGTTCACTTGGTAGTCATTGTAGCTAACTTCAAAGGGATTTTCGATGATAGACAATCATCCTACACAGACTAATAGTAAGTTGCTTTCCTATATTACTAAAGTTGCTTCCGTTTCACCCAAAGTTGCTCATAAAAAAGTTAGTTAAAACATACTCATATAGGATCTTGTTTGTAAGAGCTCGTCGCGGGGTACCTAGCCATGAAAACAAATCTTAATTTTGATGACCGGTTCAAAAGTTATAGCTTATTGAAATATTGAAAATGCAAATTAAATGCATGCAACGTGGGATCTTGCTAAGAAATCACATGATGGGTGGACGCACTAAGACACGGTGTACTGATACGTCTCCAACGTATCTATAATTTTTGATTGCTCCATGCTATATTATCTTCTGTTTTGGACATTATTGGGCTTTATTATTCACTTTTATATTATTTTCTGGACTAACCTATTAACCGAGGCCCAGCCCAGAATTGCTGTTTTTTGCCTATTTCAGAGTTTCACAGAAAAAGAATATCAAACGGAGTCCAAACGGAATGAAACCTTCAGGAGCGTGATTTTTGGAACGAACAAGATCCAGGAGACTTGGACCCTACGTAAGAGAAGCTTCCAGGAGGCCATGAGGTAGGGGGGCACGCCTACCCCCCCAAGGCGCGCCCTCCACCCTCGTGGGCCCCCTGTTGCTCCACTGACGTACTCCTTCCTCCTATATATACCTACGTACCCCCGAATGATCAAAACAGGAGCCAAAAACCTAATTCCACCGCTGCAACCTTCTGTACCCACGAGATCCCATCTTGGGGCCTGTTTCGGAGCTCCGCCAGAGGGGGCATCCATCACGGAGGGCTTCTACATCAACACCATAGCCTCTCCGATGAAGTGTGAGTAGTTTACCTCAGACCTTCGGGTCCATAGTTAGTAGCTAGATGGCTTCTTCTCTCTTTTTGGATCTCAATACAATGTTCTCCCCCTCTCTTGTGCAGATCTATTCGATGTAATCTTCTTTTTGCGGTGTGTTTGTTGAGACCGATGAATTGTGGGTTTATGATCAAGATTATCTATGAACAATATTTGAATATTCTTTGAATTCTTTTATGTGTGATTGGTTATCTTTGCAAGTCTCTTCGAATTATCAGTTTGGTTTGGCCTACTAGATTGATCTTTCTTGCAATGGGAGAAGTGCTTAGCTCTGGGTTCAATCTTGCGGTGTCCTTTCCCAGTGACAGTAGGGGCAGCAAGGCACGTATTGTATTGTTGCCATCGAGGTAACAAGATGTTTTTTTATCATATTGCATGAATTTATCCCTCTACATCATGTCATCTTGCTTAAGGCGTTACTCTGTTTTCATGAACTTAATACTCTAGATGCATGCTGGATAGCGGTCGATGAGTGGAGTAATAGTAGTAGATGCAGGCAGGAGTCGGTCTACTTGTCTCGGACGTGATGCCTATATACATGATCATACCTAGATATTCTCATAACTATGCTCAATTCTGTCAATTGCTCAACAGTAATTCGTTCACCCACCGTAAAATACTTATGCTCTTGAGAGAAGCCACTAGTGAAACCTATGGCCCCCGGGTCTATCTTCATCATATTAATCTTCCAACACTTATTTATTTCCTTTGCTTTTTTACTTTGCTTTTATTTTACTTTGCATCTTATCATAAAAATACCAAAAATATTATCCTATCATATCTATCAGATCTCACTCTCGTAAGTGACCGTGAAGGGATTGACAACCCCTTATCGCGTTGGTTGTGAGGATTTTTTTGTGTAGGTACGAGGGACTCGCGCGTAGCCTCCTACTGGATTGATACCTTGGTTCTCAAAAACCGAGGGAAATACTTATGCTACTTTGTTGCATCACCCTTTCCTCTTCAAGGGAAAACCAACGCAGTGCTCAAGTGGTAGCAAGAAGGATTTCTGGCGCCGTTGCCAGGGAGGTCTACGCAAAAGTCAACATACCAAGTACCCATCACAATCCCTTATCTCCCGCATTACATTATTTGCCATTTGCCTCTCATTTTCCTCTCCCCCACTTCACCCTTGCCGTTTTATTCGCCCTCTCTTTTCCGTTTGCCTCTTTTTCCCCGTCTCTTGTTTACTCGTGTGTTGGATTGCTTGTTTGTCACGATGGCTCTACCTAGATTTGGTGATCTTCACCTTAAAAGGTTAGAAGAGATCGAAAGCAATGTCAGGAGTTTTATGGTTTTGCAATTTGAGCATAATAATTTCTTCAGAAATGAGCTTAAGGAACAAAAAAGCTTTATGAGTTATATGAATAAAGAGCTCGATGATATGTCTAAAGAATTTGATGGTTTGAGATCCCAAATTGCTCGCCTTGAAAAGTTGATAGCTGAAATATCGGATAAGCAAGCTACCTTAGTTAATAAGATGGCAGCTAAACTGGATTTCTATGAAAATAAAGATGAAGATCTAAAAGTTATTGATGTGTCCCCTATTAAATCTTTGTTTTGCATATGAATCTTGGTAATGATGGGACTGAATATGATCCACCTTTACCTAGAAGGCGTTCCAAAAATTCGGAGTTTTCAGATCTTGATGCTAAAATTGATAAAAGTGGGATTGAAGAAATCAAAACCCTAGATGTTAAACCCACTATTTTGGATTTCAAGGAATTTAATTATGAAAATTTCTCTTTGATAGATTGTATTTCCTTGTTGCAATCCGTGCTAAATTCTCCTCATGCTTATAGTCAAAATAAAGCGTTTACTAAACATATCGTTGATGCTTTGATGCAATCTTATGAAGAAAAACTTGAGTTGGAAGTTTCTATCCCTAGAAAACATTATGATGAGTGGGAACCTACTATTAAAATTAAGATTAAGGATCATGAGTTCTATGCTTTGTGTGACTTGGGTGCTAGTGTTTCCACTATTCCCAAAACTTTGTGCGATTTGCTAGATTTCCGTGATTTTGATGGTTGCTCTCTAAACTTGCACCTTGCGGATTCTACTATTAAGAAACCTATGGGAAGAATTAATGATGTTCTTATTGTTGCAAATAGGAACTATGTGCCCGTAGATTTTATCGTTCTTGATATAGATTGCAATCCTTCGTGTCCTATATTCTTGGTAGACCTTTCCTTAGAACGATTGGTGCAATTATTGATATGAAGGAAGGGAATATTAGATTCCAATTTCCATTAAAGAAATGCATGGAACACTTCCCTAGGAAGAAAATAAAATTACCATATGAATCTATCATGAGAGCCACTTATGGATTGCCCACCAAAGCTGGCAATACCTAGATCTATCCTTGCTTTTATGCCTAGCTAGGGGCGTTAAACGATAGCGCTTGTTGGGAGGCAACCCAATTTTATTTTTAGTTTTTTTTGCTTTTGCTTCTGTTTAGGAATAAATCTTTGATCTAGCCTCTGGTTAGATGTGTTTTTATGTTTTAATTAGTGTTTGTGCCAAGTTAAACCTATAGGATGTTCTTGGAAGATAGTTATTTGATCTTGCAGAAATTTCCAGAAACTTTCGGTTCATGAAAACAATTGTTAAAAATCACCAGAACGTGATAAAATACCTTTTTTTGAGGGAAGAACGTGATAAAATACTGATTCCAATTGCTTTTGATCAATAAACAAATTTCCTAGGTCTTCCTATTTTGGCTGATTTTTTGGAGTTCCAGAAGTTTGCGTTAGTTACAGATTACTACAGACTGTTCTGTTTTTGACAGATTCTGTTTTTCGTGTGTTGTTTGCTTATTTTGATGAATCTATGGCTATTAAAATAGTTTATAAACCATAGAGAAGTTGGAATACAGTAGGTTTAACACCAATATAAATAAATAATGAGTTCATTATAGTACCGTGAAGTGGTCTTTTGTTTTCTTTCGCTAACGGAGCTCACGAGATTTTCTGTTGAGTTTTGTGTTGTGAAGTTTTCATGTTTTGGGTGAAAGATTTGATGGATCATGGAACAAGGAGTGGCAAGAGCCTAAGCTTGGGGATGCCCATGGCACCCCCAAGATAATCTAAGGACACCAAAAAGCCAAAGCTTGGGGATGCCCCGGAAGGCATCCCCTCTTTCGTCTACTTCCATCGGTAACTTTACTTGGAGCTATATATTTATTCACCACATGATATGTGTTTTGCTTGGAGCGTCTTGTATGATTTGAGTCTTTGCTTTTTAGTTCACCACAATCATCCTTGCTGTACACACCTTTTGAGAGAGCCGTACATGATTTGGAAATTATTAGAATACTCTATGTGCTTCACTTCTATCTTTTGAGTTATATAGTTTTGCTCTAGTACTTCACTTATATCTTTTAGAGCACGGTGGTAGATTTGTTTTATAGAAACTATTGATCTCTCATGATTCACTTAGATTATTTTGAGAGTCTTAAATAGCATGGTAATTTGCTTAAATAATCCTAATATGCTAGGTATTAAAGTTTAGTA
Organism: Aegilops tauschii subsp. strangulata; assembly: GCF_002575655.3. Classification (NCBI taxonomy): domain Eukaryota; kingdom Viridiplantae; phylum Streptophyta; class Magnoliopsida; order Poales; family Poaceae; genus Aegilops; species Aegilops tauschii. The sequence continues at coordinate 513,858,977 of NC_053036.3, forward strand.
AAAACTTTCTTATGAGTGTGTTGAATACTAAGGGAAGTTTGATGCTTGATGATTGTTTTGAGATATGGAGGTAATAATATCAAAATCGTGCTAGTTGAGTAGTTGTGAATTTGAGAAATGCTTGTGTTGAAGTTTGCAAGTCCCGTAGCATGCATGTATGGTAAACGTTATGTAACAAATTTGAAACATGAGGTGTTCTTTGATTGTCCTCCTTATGAGTGGCGGTCGGGGACAAGCGATGGTCTTTTCCTACCAATCTATCCCCCTAGGAGCATGCGCGTAGTGCTTGGTTTTTGATGACTTGTAGATTTTTGCAATAAGTATGTGAGTTCTTTATGACTAATGTTGAGTCCATGGATTATACGCACTCTCACCCTTCCATCACTGCTAGCCTCTTCGGTACCGTGCATTGCCCTTTCTCACATTGAGAGTTGGTCAAACTTCGCCGGTGCATCCAAACCCCGTGATATGATACGCTCTTTCACACATAAACCTCCTTATATCTTCCTCAAAACAGCCACCATACCTACCTATTATGGCATTTCCATAGCCATTCCGAGATATATTGCCATGCAACTTTCCACCATTCCGTTTATCATGACACGTCCATCATTATCATATTGCTTAGCATGATCATGTAGTTGACATAGTATTTGTGGCAAAGCCACCATTCATAATTCTTTCATACATGTCACTCTTGGTTCATTGCATATCCCGGTACACCGCCGGAGGCATTCATATAGAGTCATACTTTGTTCTAGTATCGAGTTGTAATCATTGAGTTGTAAATAAATAGAAGTGTGATGATCATCATTTTCTAGAGCATTGTCCCAAGTGAGGAATAAAAAAAAGAAAAGAGAAAGGCCATAAAAAAAAGAGAAGGCCCAAAAAAAATGAGAGAAAAAGAGAGAAGGGACAATGTTACTATCCTTTGCCACACTTGTGCTTCAAAGTAGCACCATAATCTTCATGATAGAGAGTCTCTTGTTTTGTCACTTTCATATACTAGTGGGAATTTTTCATTATAGAACTTGGCTTGTATATTCCAACAATGGGCCTCCTCAAGTGCCCTAGGTCTTCGGGAGCAAGCAAGTTGGATGCACACCCACTTAGTTTCTTTTGTTGAGCTTTCATACATTTATAGCTCTAGTGCATCCGTTGCATGGCAATCCCTACTCCTTGCATTAACATCAATCGATGGGCATCTCCATAGCTCATTGATTAGCCTCGTTGATGTGGGACTTTCTCCTTTTTGTCTTCTCCACATAACCCCCATCATCATATTCTATTCCACCCATAGTGCTATGTCCATGGCTCGCGCTCATATATTGCGTGAAGGTTTATAAGTTTGAGATTACTAAAGTATGAAACAATTGCTTGGCTTGTCATCGGGGTTGTGCATGATGAGGGCATTCTTGTGTGACGAAAATGGAGCATGACTAAACTATATGATTTTGTAGGGATGAACTTTCTTTCGCCATGTTATTTTGAGAAGACATAATTGCTTAGTTAGTATGTTTGAAGTATTATTATTTTTATGTCAATATGAACTTTTATCTTGAATCTTTCGAATCTGAATATTCATACCACAATTTAGAAGAATTACATTGAAATTATGCCTAGTAGCACTCCGCATCAAAAAATTTGTTTTTATCATTTACCTACTCGAGGACGAGCAGGAATTAAGCTTGGGGATGCTTGATACGTCTCCAACGAATCTATAATTTTTGATTGCTCCATGCTATATTATCTTCTGTTTTGGACACTATTGGGCTTTATTATTCACTTTTATATTATTTTTGGGACTAACCTATTAACCGAGGCCCAACCCAGAATTGCTGTTTTTTGCCTATTTCAGAGTTCCACAAAAAAGAATATCAAACGGAGTCCAAACGGAATGAAACCTTCAGGAGCGTGATTTTTGGAACGAACAAGATCCAGGAGACTTGGACCCTACGTAAGAGAAGCTTCCAGGAGGCCATGAGGTAGGGGGGCACGCCTACCCCCCCAGGGCGCGCCCTCCACCCTCGTGGGCCCCCTGTTGCTCCACTGACGTACTCCTTCCTCCTATATATACCTACGTACCCCCGAATGATCAAAACAGGAGCCAAAAACCTAATTCCACCGCCGCAACCTTCTGTACCCACGAGATCCCATCTTGGGGCCTGTTTCGGAGCTCCGCCGGAGGGGGCATCCATCACGGAGGGCTTCTACATCAACACCATAGCCTCTCCGATGAAGTGTGAGTAGTTTACCTCAGACCTTCGGGTCCATAGTTAGTAGCTAGATGGCTTCTTCTCTCTTTTTGGATCTCAATACAATGTTCTCCCCCTCTCTTGTGGAGATCTATTCGATGTAATCTTCTTTTTGCGGTGTGTTTGTTGAGACCGATGAATTGTGGGTTTATGATCAAGATTATCTATGAACAATATTTGAATATTCTTTGAATTCTTTTATGTATGATTGGTTATCTTTGCAAGTCTCTTCGAATTATCAGTTTGGTTTGGCCTACTAGATTGATCTTTCTTGCAATGGGAGAAGTGCTTAGCTCTGGGTTCAATCTTGCGGTGTCCTTTCCCAGTGACAGTAGGGGCAGCAAGGCACGTATTGTATTGTTGCCATCGAGGTAACAAGATGTTTTTTTATCATATTGCATGAATTTATCCCTCTACATCATGTCATCTTGCTTAAGGCGTTACTCTGTTTTCATGAACTTAATACTCTAGATGCATGCTGGATAGCGGTCGATGAGTGGAGTAATAGTAGTAGATGCAGGCAGGAGTCGGTCTACTTGTTTCGGACGTGATGCCTATATACATGATCATACCTAGATATTCTCATAACTATGCTCAATTCTGTCAATTGCTCAACAGTAATTCGTTCACCCACCGTAAAATACTTATGCTCTTGAGAGAAGCCACTAGTGAAACCTATGGCCCCCGGGTCTATCTTCATCATATTAATCTTCCAACACTTATTTATTTCCTTTGCTTTTTTACTTTGCTTTTATTTTACTTTGCATCTTATCATAAAAATACCAAAAATATTATCCTATCATATCTATCAGATCTCACTCTCGTAAGTGACCATGAAGGGATTGACAACCCCTTATCGCGTTGGTTGCGTGGATTTATTTGTTTTGTGTAGGTACGAGGGACTCGCGCGTAGCCTCCTACTGGATTGATACCTTGGTTCTGAAAAACTGAGGGAAATACTTACGCTACTTTGCTGCATCACCCTTTCCTCTTCAAGGGAGAACCAACGCAGTGCTTAAGAGGTAGCATGTACCAGGTGCTTTTCATGCGTGTTAATTCCTTTATGTGGGTTGATTATTAAGGACGATGTCCGGGGGACAAGAGCATGTATTTCTTGTCGTGTAGCACGTGCGGCACCTACAACAAAATCGTGCAACTGCAGGATCTAGCATTTAGGTTCTTTATTATCATGTGCCTGTAGAATTACTATCCCTTTTTTGGATTTATTCATTCTTATAAACACTAAAGCAAACTACTTAAATATATATTTTTGCGTATCGCTAACTACTAAAATATAACTCATCATAATTTTAATTATGAAGTTGCTAGCCCCACATACCGTTCCCGACTAAAAAAAGCATGTCTACCATTTGAATTTCTAGTTGTATGCTCAACGTTTAAGTAGTAATTTCATCCGGCCAAACTGACAAAGTGGTAACTATTTTTCTATAAACATTTCTAACCAAAATTTTAAACGTAATGTGATATCAGAAAAAAGTATTTTAAGTTCTTTGTTTTTTTGAGTTGTTATTAGACAAGTCCTTCATCAACCGGATGGAACAAATATATGTTGTACCTTGTTATTTTGAGTTAAAATAGTAATTTTACAAATGAAGAAAAGTTCTACAAATAATTATAGTACCAATAAAAGCAATTCTAATTTTCATATCCAAATTTGAAACATAGTTGTAGAAACAATAACGAGAAAACATTTGCATGGTGAACAAAATGTCTGAATCCGTGGCCCGACTCTCATCACCAAAATAACAACTTGTGTTCGTATAGTTTTGTTTCAACATAAATTTGAATTTTTTATAATGCTACTTTAACCTTACATCTCCACATAACTTCAAGAACATTCAACCTCAGAAATGAGAGTTATGGAGAATAGGTGCACCGATTATTACCCCTTCAAGGATTGGATACATGGACGGTGTCACTAACAAGACGACAATTATTTTTCTCTAAAATATATTTTGAATATGTTTTTTAAAATATGTGATGAACATATTGTAAATACACGATGAACACTTTTCTATATATGCCACGAACATTTTCCAAATACGCGATGAACATTTTTTTTCAGTATGCGATGTACATTTTTGGATACGCAATGAATATTTTTTTAGCACACGGTGAACATCTTTTAAATAGACGTAGTCATTGTTAAAATCATTGAATATTTTTGAAATACTTGACAAACACTTTCTAAGTACACAATGAACAATTTTTGCCAGGTAGTTTCTTCCTGAATCAGTTTGGTTTCATGCCTGGGAGGTCGACCATGGAAGCCATTTTCTTGGTACGACAACTTATGGAGAGACACATGGAGCAAAAGAAGGACTTGCATATGGTGTTCATTGACTTGGAGAAGGCCTATGATAAGATACCGCGGAATGTCATGTGGTGGGCCTTGGAGAAACACAAAGTCCGAGCAAAGTACATTACCCTCATCAAGGGCATGACAAGTGTTCGAACAAGCGATGTCGACACTGATGAATTCCCAATTAAGATAGGACTACATCAGGGTCAGCTTTGAGCCCTTATCTTTTTGCCTTGGTGATGGATGAGGTCACAAGGGATATACAGGGAGATATCCCATGGTGTATGCTCTTTGCGGTTGATGTGGTGCTAGTTGACGATAGTCGGACGGGGGTAAATAGGAAATTAGAGTTATGGAGACAAACCTTGGAATCGAAAGGGTTTAGGCTTAGTAGAACTAAAACCGAATACATGATGTGCGGTTTCAGTACTACTAGGTGTGAGGAGGAGAAGGTTAGCCTTGATGGGCAGGTGGTACCTCAAAAGGACACCTTTCGATATTTGGGGTCAATGTTGCAGGAGGATGGGGGTATTGATGAAGATGTGAACCATCGAATCAAAGCTAGATGGATGAAGTGGCGCCAAGCTTCTAGCATTCTCTGTGACAATAAAGTGCCACAAAAGCTAAAAGGCAAGTTCTACAGGACGGCGGTTCGACCCGCAATGTTGTATGGCACTGAGTGTTGGCCGACTAAAAGGTGACATGTTCAATAGTTAGGTGTGGCGGAGATGCATATGTTGAGATGGATGTGTGGCCACACGAGGAAGGATCGAGTCTGGAATGATGATATACGAGATAGATTTGGGGTAGCACCAATTGAAGAGAAGCTTGTCCAACATCGTCTGAGATGGTTTGGGCAGCAAGCCTCCAGAAGCTCCAGTGTATAGCGGACGGCTAATGCGTGCGGAGAATGTCAAGAGAGGTCGGGGTAGACCGAATTTGACATGGGAAGAGTCCATTAAGAGAGACCTGAAGGATTGGAGTATCACCAAAGAACTAGCTACAGACATGGTGCGTGGAAGCTTGCTATCCAGGTGCCAGAGCCACGAGTTGGCCGCGAGATCTTATGGGTTTGTATATGTGGCGGACATGTTTTGAATACCGGGTGATTATTTGAAATACACAACAAACTCTTTTTTCGAATACACGATCAAGATTGTTTCTAATATGCAACAAACGATTTTGGAATACCTTTGAATGTTCTTCCGCTCTTTTAGTTTATTTTTTCAAAATGAATGAAATATAAAAACTAAACATAAGTTTAAGAGAATATGTACAACTAGAAAAAAAATAAAAATCAAAAGAGAAAAAAAGCAGGCTTACATGTGCTCCTTTGTACGTGCAGCGTCTATCTGCTGTGTGACATGTGGCTCCGCACGCCATGAGCGACAACATGAGGCGTAGCAGCACCCACATTCAAACAACGCAGAGGGACATTATGTTTTTTCATGGTAATACATGTCTCATTCATATCATAAAGATCAAAGTATAAGTCACGTAAGGACCGACATGAAAAAACTGAAAAGATAGCAGAATATCTCTAGGTTTGACACCAATGCCCGTGACCTACCTCCGGCACCACCACAGCAGCCACCGAAGAAAAGAATGACGAATCACCTCCTCAACCGAGCTCGACGCGGCTCCATCGCTGATATGCAGCTTTGCGGACTTCCAAGGTGGCTCACCAAAAGTGAAGCCATTGTCGTTGAACGAAGCAGGCTGGGCAACACCTCGGACCCGCCATCAAACTTCAGATTTGGCACCCCACTGATACGTCTCCAACATATCTATAATTTTTTATTGTTTCATGCTATTATATTATCTGTTTTGGATGTTTTATATGCATTAATATGCTATTTTATATTATTTTTGGGACTAACCTATTAACCTAGAGCCCAGTGCCAGTTTCTATTTTTTCCTTGTTTTTGAGTTTTACAGAAAAGGAATGTCAAACGGAGTCCAAACGGAATAAAACTTTCGCGATGATTTTTCTTGGACCAGAAGACATCCACGGAGCTTGGAGAGGGGGCCAGAAGAGTCCTGAGGGCTCCACAAGCCCTTAGGGCACGCCCTCGGGGGGCGCCCTGGCTTGTGGGCCCCACAGAAGTCCTCCAACCCTAATTCTTGGCCTATAAATTCTTAAATATTCCCAAACCAACAAAAGCGTCCACCAAAATACTTTTCCGCCGCCGCAAGCTTCTACATCAACATTATTGCCCTTCCGATGAAGCGTGAGTAGTTTACCACAGACCTACGAGTCCATATCTAGTAGCTACATGGCTTCTTCTCTCTCTTTGATCTTCAATACAATGTTCTCCTCAATGTTCTTGGAGTTCTATCCGATGTAATATTCTTTTGCGGTGTGTTTGTCGAGATCCAATGAATTGTGGATTTATGATCAGATTATCTATGAATATTATTTGAGTCTCTTCTGAATTCTTATATGCATGATTTGATATCTTTGTATTTCTCTTCGAATTATCGTTTTGGTTTGGCCATCTAGAGTGGTTCTTCTTACAACGGGAGAGGCGCTTAGTTTTGGGTTCAATCTTGAGGTGTCCTCACCCAGTGACAAAGTACGGGTAGCAAGGCACGTATTGTATTGTTGCCATCAAGGGTAAAAATATGGGGTTTTCATCATATTGCTTGAGTTTATCCCTCTACATCATGTAATCTTGCTTAAAGCGTTGCTCTGTTCTTATGAACTTAATACTCTAGATGCATGCAGGAGTTGGTCGATTGTGGAGTAATAGTAGTAGATGTAGAATCGTTTCGGTCTACTTGACACGGACGTGATGCCTATATTCATAATCATTGCCTTGGATATTGACATAACTTTGCACTTTTCTATCAATTGCTCGACAGTAATTTGTTCACCCACCGTATGTTTTCTTACAAGAGAGAAGCCTCTAGTGAAACCTATGGCCCCCGGGTCTATTTCCCATCATATATTTTCAGATCTATAAACCAAAAAACCCAAAAATACCTTGCTGCAATTTATTTGTTTTTACTTTGTTTTACGTTTTAGTAATCTTTTATATCTATCTCTATCACATCTGATCCTTGCAAGTGACAGTTAAGGGATTGACAACCCCTTTATCTCGTTGAGTGCAAGTGTTTGATTGTTTGTGCAGGTGCATAAATTGGAGACTTGCTTGGACCTCCTACTGGAATGATACCTTGGTTCTCAAACTGAGGGGAATACTTATCTCTACTTTGTTGCATCACCCTTTCCTCTTCAAGGGAAAAACCAACGCAAGCTCAAGAAGTAGCAGGAAGAATTTCTGGCGCCGTTGCCCGGGAGGTTCTACATCAAGCCTACCAAGTACCCATCATAAACTCTTATCTCTTGCATTACATTATTCACCATTTGCTTCTCGTTTTCCTCTCCCCCACTTCTAAAACGTTTTCAGAAAATGACAAAAATATTTGCCTTTTTTTTCACCCTTTTTCCGTTCGTCTTTTCATTTGCTTTTTGTTTGCTCGTGTGCTAGATTGCTTGTTTTGCTATCATGGCTAGCTCCTCTATCATAGTTGATACCCCGGAAAACAAAGTTCTTAATTTTAAACAAAGGGGTGGGGAGAATCTAAAAGATACTTGGTATAGAATTTGCAATGCTCAAAATAGATCTATTCGTAAGCAATCCACTACCGTTCTTCTTAAAAAAATATGTGGGTGTTACGACTTGGAATAGATATGTGCTAGATACCATTACTGGGGGTAATTTATGAAGGAAATATGCCCTAGAGGCAATAATAAAGTTATTATTTATTTCCTCATATCATGATAAATGTTTATTATTCATGCTAGAATTGTATTAACTGGAAACATAATACATGTGTGAATACATAGACAAACATAGTGTCACTAGTATGCCTCTACTTGACTAGCTCGTTAATCGAAGATGGTTAAGTTTCCTAGCCATGGACATGAGTTGTCATTTGATTAACGGGATCACATCATTAGGAGAATGATGTTATTGACTTGACCCATTCCGTTAGCTTAGCATTTGATCGTTTAGTATGTTTCTATTGCTTTCTTCATGACTTATACATGTTCCTATGACTATGAGATTATGCAACTCCCATTTACCGGAGGAACACTTTGTGTGCTACCAAACGTCACAACGTAACTGGGTGATTATAAAGGTACTCTACAGGTGTCTCCGAAGGTACTTGTTGGGTTGGCGTATTTCGAGATTAGGATTTGTCACTCCGATTGTCGGAGAGGTATCTCTGGGCCCTCTCGGTAATGCACATCACTATAAGCCTTGCAAGCATTGTGACTAATGAGTTAGTTGCGAGATGATGTATTACGGAATGAGTAAAGGGACTTGCCAGTAACGAGGTTGAACTAGGTATTGAGATACCGACAATCGAATCTCGGGCAAGTAACATACCGATGACAAAGGGAACAACGTATGTTGTTATGCGGTTTGACCGATAAAGATCTTCGTAGAATATGTAGGAGCCAATATGAGCATCCAGGTTCCGCTATTGGTTATTGACCGGAAACGTCTCTCAGTCATGTCTACATAGTTCTCGAACCCGTAGGGTCCGCACGGTTAAAGTTAGATGACGATCGGTATTATGAGTTTTGTGTTTTGACGTACCGAAGGTAGTTCGGAGTCCCGGATATGATCACGGACATGAAGAGGAGTCTCGAAATGGTCGAGACATAAAGATCGATATATTGGACGACTATGTTCGGACACCGGAATGGTTTCGGGGAGTTTCGGACACATACCGGAGTACCGGGGGGTATCGGAACCCCCCGGGGAGTTTAATGGGCCAAGATGGGCCTTAGTGGAGAAGAGGAGGGGAGGCTAGGGCTGGACGCGCGCCCCCTCCCCCTCTAGCCCAAATTGGACAAGGAGGGGGGGCGGCGCCCCCTTTCCTTCCCCCTCTCTCCTTCCCTTCCTTTCCCCCTCCTACTCCAACTAGGAAAAGAGGGAGTCCTACTCCCGGTGGGACTAGGACTCCTCCCTGGCGCGCCCTCCTCCTGGACGGTCGCCCCCTCCCCCTGGTCCTTTATATACGAGGGCAGGGGGCACCTCTAGACACAACAATTGATCTCTTGATATCTTAGCCGTGTGCGATGCCCCCCTCCACCATATTCCACCTCGATAATATCGTAGCAGTGCTTAGGCGAAGCCCTGCGTCGGTAGCATCATCATCACCGTCACCACGCCATCGTGCTGATGAAACTCTCCCTCAAAGCTCGGCTGGATCGGAGTTCGAGGGATGTCATCGAGCTGAACGTGTGCTGAACTCGGAGGTGCCGTACGTTCGGTACTCGGATTGGTCGGATCGTGAAGACGTACGACTACATCAACCGCGTTGTGCTAACGCTTCCGCTTTCGGTCTACGAGGGTACGTGGACACACTCTTCCCTCTCGTTGCTATGCATCACCATGATCCTGTGTGTGCGTAGGAAAATTTTGAAATTACTACGTTCCCCAACAGTGGCATCCGAGCCAGGTTTTATGCGTAGATGTTATATGCACGAGTAGAACACAAGTGATTTGTGGGCGATACAAGTCATACTGCTTACCACCATGTCATACTTTGGTTCAGCGGTATTGTTGAATGAAGCGGCCCGGACCGACATTACGCGTACGCTTACGCGAGACTGGTTCTACCGACGTGCTTTGCACATAGGTGGCTGGCGGGTGTCAGTTTCTCCAACTTTAGTTGAACCGAGTATGGCTACGCCCGGTCCTTGAGAAGGTTAAAACAACACTAACTTGACGAACTATCATTGTGGTTTTGATGCGTAGGTAAGAACGGTTCTTGCTCAGCCCGTAGCAGCCACGTAAAACTTGCAACAACAAAGTAGAGGACGTCTAACTTGTTTTTGCAGGGCATGTTGTGATGTGATATGGTCAAGGCATGATGCTATATTTTATTGTATGAGATGATCATGTTTTGTAACCGAGTTATCGACAACTGGCAGGAGCCATATGGTTGTTGCTTTATTGTATGCAATGCAATCGCCCTGTAATGCTTTACTTTATCACTAAGCGGTAGCGATAGTCGTAGAAGCAATAGTTGGCGAGACGACAACGATGCTACGATGGAGATCAAGGTGTCGCGCCGGTGACGATGGTGATCATGACGGTGCTTCGGAGATGGAGATCACAAGCACAAGATGATGATGGCCATATCATATCACTTATATTGATTGCATGTGATGTTTATCCTTTATGCATCTTATTTTGCTTTGATTGATGGTAGCATTATAATATGATCTCTCACTAAATTTCAAGATAAAAGTGTTCTCCCTGAGTATGCACCGTTGCCAAAGTTCGTCGTGGCGAGACACCACGTGATGATCGGGTGTGATAAGCTCTACGTTCATCTACAACGGGTGCAAGCCAGTTTTGCACACGCGGAATACTCGGGTTAAACTTGATGAGCCTAGCATATGCAGATATGGCCTCGGAACACTGAGACCGAAAGGTCGAGCGTGAATCATATAGTAGACATGATCAATATAGTGATGTTCACCATTGAAAACTACTCCATCTCACGTGATGATCAGACATGGTTTAGTTGATTTGGATCACGTGATCACTTAGAAGATTAGAGGGATGTCTATCTAAGTGGGAGTTCTTAAGTAATATGATTAATTGAACTTAAATTTATCATGAACTTAGTACCTGATAGTATTTTGCTTATCTATGTTGATTGTAGATAGATGGCCCATGTTGTTGTTCCGTTGAATTTTAATGCGTTCCTTGAGAAAGCAAAGTTGAAAGATGATGGTAGCAATTACACGGACTGGGTCCGTAACTTGAGGATTATCCTCATTGCTGCACAGAAGAATTACGTCCTGGAAGCACCGCTGGGTGCCAGGCCTGCTGCAGATGCAACTGACGACGTTAGGAACGTCTGGCAGAGCAAAGCTGATGACTACTCAATAGTTCAGTGTGCCATGCTTTACGGCTTAGAACCGGGACTTCAACGACGTTTTGAATGTCATGGACCATATGAGATGTTCCAGGAGTTGAAGTTAATATTTCAAGCAAATTCCCGGATTGAGAGATATGAAGCCTCCAATAAGTTCTACAGCTGCAAGATGGAGGAGAATAGTTCTGTCAGTGAACATATACTCAAAATGTCTGGGTATAACAATCACTTGATTCAACTAGGAGTTAATCTTCTGGATGATAGTGTCATTGACAGAATTCTTCAATCACTGCCACCAAGCTACAAGAGCTTCGTGATGAACTATAATATGCAAGGGATGGATAAGACAATTCCCGAGCTCTTCGCAATGCTAAAGGCTGCGGAGGTAGAAATCAAAAAGGTGCATCAAGTGTTGATGGTCAACAAGACCACCAGTTTCAAGAAAAAGGGCAAAGGGAAGAAGAAGGGGAATTTCAAGAAGAACAACAAACAAGTTGCTGCTCAAGAGAAGAAACCCAAGTCTAGGCCCAAGCCTGAGACTGAGTGCTTCTACTACAAGCAGACTGGACACTGGAAGCGGAACTGCCCCAAGTATTTGGCGGGTAAGAAGGATGGCAAGGTGAACAAAGGTATATGTGATATACATGTTATTGATGTGTACCTTACTAGAGCTCACAGTAGCACCTGGGTATTTGATACTGATTTTGTTGCTAATATTTGCAACTCGAAACAGGGACTACGAATTAAGCGAAGACTGGCTAAGGACGAGGTGACGATGCGCGTGGGAAATGGTTCCAAAGTCGATGTGATCGCCGTCGGCACGCTACCTCTACATCTACCTTCGGGAGTAGTGTTAGACCTGAATAATTGTTATTTGGTGCCAGCGTTGAGCATGAACATTATATCTGGATCTTGTTTGATGCGAGACGGTTATTCATTTAAATCTGAGAATAATGGTTGTTCTATTTATATGAGTAATATCTTTTATGGTCATGCACCCTTGAAGAGTGGTCTATTTTTGTTGAATCTCGATAGTAGTGATACACATATTCATAATGTTGAAGCCAAAAGATGCAGAGTTGATAATGATAGTGCAACTTATTTGTGGCACTGCCGTTTGGGTCATATTGGTGTAAAGCGCATGAAGAAACTCCATATTGATGGACTTTTGGAATCACTTGATTATGAATCACTTGGTACTTGCGAACCATGACTCATGGGCAAGATGACTAAAACGCCGTTCTCCGGAACTATGGAGCGAGCAACTGATTTGTTGGAGATCATACATACTGATGTATGTGGTCCAATGAATGTTGAGGCTCGCGGCGGGTATCGTTATTTTCTCACCTTCACAGATGATTTGAGCAGATATGGGTATATCTACTTAATGAAACATAAGTCTGAAACAGTTGAAAAGTTCAAAGAATTTCAGAGTGAAGTGGAAAATCATCGTAACAAGAAAATAAAGTTTCTACGATCTGATCGTGGAGGAGAATATTTGAGTTACGCGTTTGGTCTACATTTGAAACAATGCAGAATAGTTTCGCAACTCACGCCACCCGGAACACCACAGCGTAATGGTGTGTCCGAACGTCGTAATCGTACTTTACTAGATATGGTGCAATCTATGATGTCTCTTACTGATTTACCGCTATCGTTTTGGGGTTTTGCTTTAGAGACGGCTACATTCACGTTAAATAGGGCACCATCAAAATCCGTTGAGACGACGCCTTATGAACTGTGGTTTGGCAAGAAACCAAAGTTGTCGTTGCTTAAAGTTTGGGGTTGTGATGCTTATGTGAAAAAACTTCAACCTGATAAGCTCGAACCCAAATCGGAGAAATGTGTCTTCATAGGATAGCCAAAGGAAACTGTTGGGTACACCTTCTATCACAGATCCGAAGGCAAGACATTCGTTGCCAAGAATGGATCCTTTCTAGAGAAGGAATTTCTCTCGAAAGAAGTGAGTGGGAGGAAAGTAGAACTTGATGAGGTAACTGTACCTGCTCCCTTATTGAAAAGTAGTTCATCACAGAAACCAGTTCCTGTGACACCTACACCAATTAGTGAGGAAGCTAATGATATCGATCATGAAACTTCAGATCAAGTTACTATTGAACCTCGTAGGTCAACCAAAGTAAGATCCGCACCAGAGTGGTACGGTAATCCTATTCTGGAGGTCATGTTACTTGACCAAGGTGAACCTACGAACTATGAAGAAGCGATGGTGAGCCCAGATTCCGCAAAATGGCTTGAGGCCATGAAATCTGAGATGGGATCCATGTATGAGAACAAAGTGTGGACTTTGGTTGACTTGCCCGATGATCGGCAAGCCATTGAGAATAAATGGATCTTCAAGAAGAAGACTAACGCTGACGGTAATGTTACTGTCTATAAAGCTCGACTTGTTGCAAAAGGTTTTCGACAAGTTCAAGGGATTGACTACGATGAGAATTTCTCACCCGTAGTGATGCTTAAGCCTGTCCGAATCATGTTAGCAATTGCTGCATTTTATGATTATGAAATTTGGCAAATGGATGTCAAAACTGCATTCCTGAATGGATTTCTGGAAGAAGAGTTGTATATGATGCAACCAGAAGGTTTTGTCGATCCAAAGGGAGCTAACAAAGTGTGCAATCTCCAACGATCCATTTATGGACTGGTGCAAGCCTCTTGGAGTTGGAATAAACGTTTTGATAGTGTGATCAAAGCATATGGTTTTATACAGACTTTTGGAAAAGCCTGTATTTACAAGAAAGTGAGTGGGAGCTCTGTAGCATTTTTGATATTATATGTGGATGGCATATTGCTGATTGGAAATGATATAGAATTTCTGGATAGCATAAAAGGATACTTGAATAAAAGTTTTTCAATGAAAGACCTCGGTGAAGCTTCTTACATATTAGGCATCAAGATCTATAGAGATAGATCAAGACGTTTGATAGGACTTTCACAAAGCACATACCTTGACAAAGTTTTGAAGAAGTTCAAAATGGATCAAGCAAAGAAAGGGTTCTTGCCTGTGTTACAATGTGTGAAGTTGAGTCAGACTCAATGCCCGACCACTGCAGAAGATAGAGAGAAAATGAAAGATGTTCCCTATGCTTCAGCCATAGGCTCTATCATGTATGCAATGCTGTGTACCAGACCTGATGTGTGTCTTGCTATTAGCCTAGCAGGGAGGTACCAAAGTAATCCAGGAGTGGATCACTGGACAGCGGTCAAGAACATCCTGAAATACCTGAAAAGGACTAAGGATATGTTTCTCATTTATGGAGGTGACAAAGAGCTCGTAAATGGTTACGTCGATGCAAGCTTTGACACTGATCCGGACGAGTCTAAATCGCAAACCAGATACGTGTTTACATTGAACGGTGGAGCTGTCAGTTGGTGCAGTTCTAAACAAAGCGTCGTGGCGGGATCTACGTGTGAAGCGGAGTACATAGCTGCTTCGGAAGCAGCAAATGAAGGAGTCTGGATGAAGGAGTTCATATCCGATCTAGGTGTCATACCTAGTGCATCGGGTCCAATGAAAATCTTTTGTGACAATACTGGTGCAATTGCCTTGGCAAAGGAATCCAGATTTCACAAGAGAACCAAGCACATCAAGAGACGCTTCAATTCCATCCGGGACCAAGTCCAGGTGGGAGACGTAGAGATTTGCAAGATACATACGGATCTGAATGTTGCAGACCCGTTGACTAAGCCTCTTCCACGAGCAAAACATGATCAGCACCAAAACTCCATGGGTGTTAGAATCATTACTGTGTAATCTAGATTATTGACTCTAGTGCAAGTGGGAGACTGAAGGAAATATGCCTCATATCATGATAAATGTTTATTATTCATGCTAGAATTGTATTAACCGGAAACATAATACATGTGTGAATACATAGACAAACATAGTGTCACTAGTATGCCTCTACTTGACTAGCTCGTTAATCGAAGATGGTTAAGTTTCCTAGCCATGGACATGAGTTGTCATTTGATTAACGGGATCACATCATTAGGAGAATGATGTGATTGACCTGACCCATTCTGTTAGCTTAGCATTTGATCGTTTAGTATGTTGCTATTGCTTTCTTCATGACTTATACATGTCCCTATCACCATGAGATTATGCAACTCCCGTTTACCGGAGGAACACTTTGTGTGCTACCAAACGTCACAACGTAACTGGGTGATTATAAAGGTACTCTACAGGTGTCTCCGAAGGTACTTGTTGGGTTGGCGTATTTCGAGATTAGGATTTGTCACTCCGATTGTCGGAGAGGTATCTCTGGGCTCTCTCGGTAATGCACATCACTATAAGCCTTGCAAGCATTGTGACTAATGAGTTAGTTGCGAGATGATGTATTATGGAACGAGTAAAGGGACTTGCCGGTAACGAGGTTGAACTAGGTATTGAGATACCGACGATCGAATCTTGGGCAAGTAACATACCAATGACAAAGGGAACAACGTATGTTGTTATGCGGTTTGACCAATAAAGATCTTTGTAGAATATGTAGGAGCCAATATGAGCATCCAGGTTCCGCTATTGGTTATTGACCGGAAACGTGTCTCGGTCATGTCTACATAGTTCTCAAACCCGTAGGGTCCGCACGCTTAAAGTTAGATGACGATCGGTATTATGAGTTTATGTGTTTTGATGTACCGAAGGTAGTTCGGAGTCCCGGATATGATCGCGGACATGACGAGGAGTATCGAAATGGTCGAGACATAAAGATTGATATATTGGACGACTATGTTCGGACACCGGAATGGTTTCGGGGAGTTTCGGACACATACCGGAGTACCGGGGGGGTACCGGAACCCCCCGGGGAGTTTAATGGGCGAAGATGGGCCTTAGTGGAGAAGAGGAGGGGCGACTAGGGCTGGTCGCGCGCCCCGTCCCCCTCTAGTCAGAATTGGACAAGGAGGGGGGCGGCGCCCCCTTTCCTTCCCCCTCTCTCCTTCCCTTCCGTTGCCCCTCCTACTCCAACTAGGAAAAGAGGGAGTCCTACTCCCGGTGGGAGTAGGACTCCTCCCTGGCGCGCCCTCCTCCTGGCCGGCCGCCCCTCCCCCTGGTCCTTTATATACGGGGGCAGGGGGCACCTCTAGACACAACAATTGATCTCTTGATCTCTTAGCCGTGCGTGGTGCCCCCCTCCACCATATTCCACGTCGATAATATCATAGCGGTGCTTAGGCGAAGCCCTGCGTCGGTAGCATCATCCTCACCGTCACCACGCCGTCGTGCTGACGAAACTTTCCCTCAAAGCTCGGCTGGATCGGAGTTCGAGGGACGTCATCGAGATAAATGTGTGCTGAACTCTGAGGTGCCGTATGTTCGGTACTCGGATCGGTCGGATCGTGAAGACGTACGACTACATCAACCGCGTTGTGCTAACGCTTCCGCTTTCGGTCTACGAGGGTACGTGGACACACTCTCCCCTCTCGTTGCTATGCATCACCATGATCCTGTGTGTGCGATGGAAAATTTTGAAATTACTACGTTCCCCAACAATTTCATGGGTAGTCACACGATGGATGCTTACAATGCTATGTTAAATCTAGTGGGATCTCCACCACTTATGGTTAATGAAACAATTTTAACTTTGGAACATGTGATGTAACGACTTGATATTGTTGAAAATAAAATTTCCACCGTAGAGCTTATTGAGAATTTGGATAAAAAGATCAATAATCACATTACTCAACTTGGATGAAGCTGGGGGTCAGTTTGAAGAACTTTAAGGAAAAAGAACCCATAGTTAATGAGAAAATTGATCAAGATTCCTTTTGAATTGATAAATCAGAAGATATTGTTACTAACTTGGGTTCCACTTTTGCCGCTGTCAAAACTACTCCAAAACTTCCTCCTACTAAAACTACCAAGTTTATTTATGTTCCTAAAAATAAGGGTGAATCTTCTAGTAAAGAAAACGGAGATCTTAAGATGATAAGTGTTCACTCTAACTTGATCAATATTATAAAGGAACCAATTGCTATAAGTGAATTTCCTTATTTATTGCCTAGGAGTGTGACTATTTATAAAACCAAAGAATCTCCTAGGGGTTATAAGTGTGCAATTGAGTAAGTGAATACCAAAGATGACAATACCTAGATCTATTGCAATATGCCGAGCTAGGGGCATTCAACAATAGCGCTTGTTGGGAGGCAACCCAATTTTCTTTTTATGTTTTTTGTTTTTGGTTATGTTGTTAAATAAATACACATTATTACCTCTGTAGTAATTGTGTTTTGGTGTTTTTAATTAGTGTTTGAGCCAGGTAAAGCCTTTGGGATACTTTGTTATATCGTTGATTTGATCTTGCTAAAAAACAGAAACCTATTCAATCATTGCCAAAATGTTAAAACATCACAGAAATGTGCTTTTGATCTAATTTTTTTTACAAAAGATTGATATATGAATTTCCTATGTTTTCCTAATTGTTCAGATTTTTTGGAGTTACGGAAGTATACGTAATTTTCAGATTACTACAGACTATTCTGTTTTTGACAGATTCTGTTTTCTATGTGTTGTTTGCTTATTTTGATGAATCTATGGGTAGTATCGGGGGTATGAACCATGGAGAAGTTGGAATACAGTAGATATTACACCAATATAAATAAATATTGAGTTCACAACAGTACAAAAGTGGTGATTTATATTTTTATACTAACAAATCTCATGAGTTTTGTGTTGTGAAGTTGTGAAGTTTTCAAGTTTTGGGTAAAGATTTGATGGAGTATGGAATAAGGAGTAGCAAGAGCCTAAGCTTGGGGATGCCCAAGGCACCCTAAGGTAATATTTAAGGACAATCAAGCATCTAAGCTTGGGGATGCCCCGGATGGCATCCCCTCTTTCGTCTTTGATCCATCGGTAAATTTACTTGAGGCTATATTTTTATTCACCACATGATATGAGTTTTGCTTGGAGCGTCTTGTATGATATGAGTCTTTGCTTTTAGTTTGCCACAATCATCCTTGATGTACATACCTTTTGAGAGGGACACACATTAATCGTGAATTTATTAGATTACTCTTTGTGCTTCACTTATATCTTTTGAGCTAGGCAATTTGCCCTAGTGCTTCACTTATATCTTTTTAGAGCATGACGGTGGCTTTATTTTATAGAAATTGTTGAACTCTCATGCTTAACTTATATTATTTTGAGAGTCTCTAAACAGCATGGTAATTTTCTTAGGTTATGAATTTAGTCCTAATATGGTGGGCATCCAAGAGGGCCTTTGTCGTCCGCTAGCGGACGACAAAGAGGCAGGGTGGGCCGATAGTGAAGGGCAGCTAACGTCCACTTTCTTTGCCGTCTGCTAGCTGATGGCAAAGAAACTTTGCCGTCCGCTAGCAGACGGCAAAGAAACTGGCCGTTCTAACGTCCGTTAGCTAGGCTCTTTGCCGTCAGCTAGCGGTCGGCAAAGAGCTGTGCCCTATATGTATCAAAACGCCCTCGCGCCCTGCCCCTCTCTCTCCCTCTCCCCTCATCCCAACCCCGCGCCGCCGCCCCGCCCCGGCCGCCCCCCTCGCCGCGCAGCCCCGGGCCGCGTCGCCGCCCCGGCCTCCTCGCTGCCCCGGCCACCCCGACAGGCCGCGCCGGCCCCACCCCGGCCGCCTCGCCGCCCCGACCGCTCCAAGGTGAGACATTTTTTTTCTTCTGTTTTTTAGATTTAGTTTAATTAGGTTTAGTAGAATTTAGTTTAGGTTTTGTTTTGTTTAGTTAGTTTACTTTAGGTTTAGTTTAGTTTAGTTTAGTTTAGGTCAAGTTTCTGGTTTAGTTTAGTTTAGGTTTAGTTTAGGTTTAGTTTAGTTAGTTTAGTTTAGGTTTAGTTTAGTTTAGGTTTAGTTTAGTTTACTTTAGGTTAAGTTTCTGGTTTATTTTGAACATGTGAAATTTGTTTTTATTTCTTTAGTTCGAGCATTTATTCCCGCTTCGACGTTGACGATGCCTATCCCGCATCCTCGTCGTCAACTCGATGGAGGAGGCCTGCTTGATCAGAGGGGCCATGTATGAGACTGGGCTCCGCCGGGCTGGTACTGGGAGGTGCTACCTTCCGGGGGGCGCAGGTTGGTGAGGAGTCAGCCCGTCGTTGACCCGATCCTTGTTTGGTGGCGATCGCGTGGGCCAGTGACGGTGCCGAGGCTTTCGGACACCGCGGAGGTGGTACGTCCCTCGAGGAGGACGAGCATGTCCATTGCTACATGGTTGCGTTGGAGGGCAGGTTCGACAATACCTGGCAGGTACTTGAGGGATCTCATTGGAGCTATGATCCTGTGATGGTTCCTTCTCTTTGGGTGTCCACCGCCCGCGCCGATACCCGTCGGGCGCTACGGTTCTAGATGTATTAGCGATGCTATATGTATGATACTATTCGAGATGTATTAGTGATAATATTCGACGATGTACGGACGCAAGAGATGATCACTAGTAAAAAAATACACTTCCGTGATGATACGTGTTTGTCACAGTAGGTCACGTTTTTTGTCATGCATGTACATCCATGACGATTTTATGACAGAATCAAGATAGTCATACCTGTGCTGTCGTAGAAGTGTTCCATGACATTACCAAAATTATCATCACGGAAGTGTCCACTTCCATGACGATAAATCGCGCGTCACAGAAGTGCTTTCGTCAAGGGTAACCGACACGTGGCATCCACCGTAATGGAACGCCGTTAAGCTATCGGGTCGGGTTTTGGATCCGATAAACCGTTAACAGCCCCGACCAATGGGAAATTTCCACGTGTAAAATTCTTATTGGCCGGACGAAACACGTGTCAGCTCGTCAGTGGGTCAGATAGGCGCCTATGATATGTCGACATGTGCCACGGCCCACCACTGGCCCATTTAGCTTACAAAGCCGGCCCGTTTGACTTGGTCAAAAGTTAACGGGCTGGCCCATGAAAAGCCTGTTAACGGTCTCTTCGCAAATAGCCCATTTTACGGCCCGTTAACTCACGGCCCGTTAGGCCCTAAAGGAAATCGGCCCAACAACGTCATGTGGGCCGTCGAATAGAAAACCAGCCCATTTCACTTTCGGCCCATGTATGGCCCACGACGTCTTTTGGCCCATATGAGGCCTTCGTATCTTTCGGCCCTTTACAGGCCCACGGTGACTCTAGCCCATAATGAACAGCAATTTTCTTTATACCCGTTAACGGCCCGTGATTTACATGGGCCGTTTCCAGCCCGTGTTAGCTTTCGGCCTATTGACGGCCCATACGTTCTTGGGCTCCTTTTCGGCCCTCGATTACTTCCGGCCCGTTACTGGCCTGTTCCCCTAATGGGCCAAATTCGGCCCATGGCAAGAGTCGGCCCATTACTGGCATGTTCCCCTAATGGGCCAAATTCGGCCCATGGCAAGAGTCGGCCTGTTACTGGCCTGTTACCCTAATGGGCCAAATTCGGCCCATGGCAAGAGTCGGCCCGTTTCTGGCCTGTTAACCCGTTGCGCCGTTTCCAGCCCGTCCTATATTCTGTCCCATTAACGACCCGTTATGCCTGTGACAGAATTAAGCCTTTGCTGTCCTACGGCCTGTTAACGGCCTGTTACCGTGCTGGGCCGATACCAATTACGCCCGGTTACGGCCCATGGAGACCCATTTATCCGACGGCCCGAGGCCCACCGATTACAGGCCCATTTATCGACGGCCCGTAGGAGACCCATGGATCCTACGGCCCGTATATGGCCCATGGTAGTTGCGGCCACTAGCAAACCAGGGAAAAAGAAGACTAGGAAATAAATAAGGCCGAAACTAACGCTAGGCTATTAAGGCGATTGCACAGATTACATCCACTCGGCATCAAAGATCGCCACCAGTGCAAATATAGGGAACACCCTACACTATACAAAAATGGCTTGTTGTTTTCTTCAGCCGGTGGCTGCAGGTTAAGAATAAATTTTGTATCGCACCAAAACAAATTACAACTATATAACAAAAGGAAGGTTGGCATAAAACTTAACAGTCTAGCAGATAAATGCACCACCAGAAGTTCAGAAGCTCAGTTCATTTGACCTGACTGTTACGTTTTCATGCTGTATTGTCCGATGGAGCACCATAACCCTCGCCTTCATTTCCCCTAGGCTCCTGAACAACATAGCAAATGTCTGATAGTCTGGTTTCAAAACCATGCATATCTTGACGACATTGAGCAATGTTTCTCCTTGTTTCACAAAGGGTCTCTGTTAGGGAATGGACTTGTGTCTGGAGCGCAGATACAACATTGCTTTGAGCTTGCATATCTCGATCATGAGGCAGTTTGGACGATGTTGCCTTAACAACCAACCCAGTATTACGCAGGAACGTGCTTTTGGCACTGTTAGTGGACAGGTACTGACCCACTGCAGCAAGAGCTGACATTGCGGTTATAGTTGCCTCGCCACCTTCAGAAGGTGGCGGTTCCACCATTTTTTCCATAGCTCACTGAAAATTTGAGGTTTTACATTAGTAGTACCAGAACAGAAGATATTAAGGAGGCAGCAAAACCAAACAAAATAGCTTTGGTCTATATACAGAACTTATTCTGGTGAACCCATGTAAAATATTAGTTGTATTTTATTGCAAAGTACATAATAAAACCAGGTTCCAAACATATGACCATGTACCATCGCTAATGTATTGTCTATTTCTTCACATTGTATTGAGGGCTAAGGATAAAGAGACGAAGTTTATAATACGGTAAGCATAGTATGACATCATTCATATCACAAAACAACTGAGAACAGACAAACAGGCAATTGTAATGTTGTGTGGGCAAGTCCAGCACGGAACTAGATTACGGGTCAAGATCAAAGGAACATCACTCCTCTCTTTTAAACCTTGTAAGGTGCAATGATACGCTAAGACAATTGTGTATAAAATTGAAAAGAGTAATAGACATTGGCTGCAAACCATGCAGTTCAAGGCACAAGTCAGAGTAAGTAGTAGTTAAAAGGCATGAGGATTAAGGACTTACAATAGCGGCTTTGACTGGTGTAGTCATGCCCTTCTTCTTGCTGGTGTGACAGTCCTTGAAGATTTCCACAGCATTTGGTTCAGGTACTTTTTGGTCCTTGCGGGCTTTCCTCTGCATTTCGAACAAGTCAATATAGATCTGATAATATGGTACAGCGAAAAGACTGAAACAATAGCTAATTACAAGAGCCTCGCATTGTGCAATATAGCTACGAGATCCTGCCGTCTGTTGGAATTTCACTTTCGTACGGTTGGCCTTGTTCTTTGAACAGTTCACCTACAAGAAGATAGATTTGTGTGGCACATGCGTAAATAAGACTTCAACATGTGATCTGATCACATATATATAATGTACCTGATACTTCGGATCAGACCAGTGTTTAACAAGGCCCCTCCAGTCTTCATCTGATATATTTTCCACTGGAGATGTTTGGGAAAGTTCACTGTTAGCCTTGCCTTCAAAGTGAGTTTTCCTCAAGTTATACCGATACTGTCGTAGAGCAGACTTGAAAACATGGGTGCAAGCTTGTCTGGTTGCATCATCTTGGCTATCCAACTTGAACCTCATCTATTGAAAATTATGGGAGTCTCATTATCAGCAACCTAGAAAGTATGGGACAGAGCAAGACGATATTACTAGTTTCCATACATAACCATACTTACAGATAAATGGTCGAGGAAGGTGTTGAACTGGGTTTCTTCTTTGTCATTCCTGTACTGAATCCATGTTGGGAGGATACGTACATGACACCTAACGGCAACCGCTGCCTCTGATACTAACTTGGCTGACTCTGTAGCATCACGTGGCCTTTTTAAACCTGCCTCAAAACGGATCTCCATTCTTCCTCCTCTAGATTTAGTTAACCTATCGAGCATTATCCATGGTGTTTGTTTCCTCTTGCGCCTAGGTGCTAGTCCAACAACGAACATAGGAAGTGTTACTGTACATCAAACTGTGAGACTACATATAAAGAAGCATGCAACTGTAACTTGACTCCAGCAACTACCTTCTTGCTGTTGAAGCTCACAAGGTTCATCTGATATTGCCAACTCGTCTTGTGTCAAGAGTGCTTGGGAAGTAGTGTCAGGTGGCAAGGGAGCTTGGGAACGTGCTGCTAGCTCAGTTGACGCACGAGTAAGTCGTGCAGCTGGTAGTACTGTGGTAGGTGTTGCAAGAACTAGGGCTGTCTCTGCTTGTTTGGTGGCATCTATTTGTTTCTGTTTGGCTTTTTTTTTGCAACTCGTGTAGCATGGGATGCCGTGTTTGTAGAATTTTCCGCTGGACTTTGACCTTCTATTGCACCATCAGTACCAGCAGAATCTGCAGGATTCATCCACTTCTCATTCCGTGCCATTCTGTGTTTCTTCCTCTTTCTCTGTGCCATGTTAAGTCAAGCTGACAAGAAAAACGAATAACAATTTAGTTCTTCAGAACAAATTGATGCGTGATGCAGACGAACTGAACTTTGATGTTAGACAACCACATGATAGGAGGATTTAATATGTATGAAAAACAGGACGGAAGAGATAACCAGAACTATGATGTGTAAACTAAGAAGAAGACATTTCACCAAATTAGAAGCAATGCAATGGAAGGTAGACACCATATGAAAGATGCTACAAATATCGCTCTGCCAAGTTAACAGTGTCTCATCATAAATGGTGTTTAAACAAATGTGAAGCAGTACAAGAAATAAATCATATGCAAGATGCAAACAACATCACACTACCATGTTAGAGGTCTCTTGTCATTAGTGCCATTGCATATTCACAGCTTATGATGTGTAAACTAAGGAGAAGGCATTTCAACAAATTAGAAGCAATGAAAGCTAGACACCATATGAAAGATGCAACGAATATCACTCTACCAAGTTAAAACTATCTCGTCATAAGTGCCATTTCAACAAATTAGTAGTACAAGCTAGAAAAGAATGTGAGATGTAACCTATATCACACTCCGAAGTCAAACGTGTCTTATGATAAGTGATTGTTGCAGGTTACACAACAGTAGTAATTTGATGTAAGAACATGGTGTGATAGATAGATATTGTATGTTCTAGAAACAGGAACACGTGTCTTGTTCAAGTATAATGTGTAAAGTAAGCAGATGGAATTCAACAAAATTAGAAGCAATACAAGCTAGACATCACACATAACATGCAACCACATATAACAGTGCCAAGTTAGAGGGAGCACCGGTGATGCTGCACTAGGGGAGACGTGCTCATCATAAACACAGCTTTGTTGAGTGTCTATGCATGTGTTGTCTTGGAAATCATCTTGGGGGTGTGGAGGAGTAGAAACTGTAGAGGCCCTCCGTTCGGAAGGAGCACCTTTATCCGCTGCCTTGCTAACTTCCTTCCGCTTTATTGATTTTGAATTGTCAAGTAAAACTGACAAGAAAAAGCAATAAAATTCTCTCTCAGGACTCTTCATGCATGATACTGACAATCACTACTTTGATGTAAGGCAAACACATGATACCAGGATGGAATATGTACGAAAAACAGGACGGCATGGTGTTCACAACTGTTTGTGTAAACTAAGCAGAAACCATTCCAGCAAATAAGAAGCAATGCAAGCTAGACACCACATGAAAGATGCAACCAATATGACTCTGCCAAGTTAAAAGCGTCCCATCATAAATGGAATTTCAACAAATTAGAAGCAGCGCATGCTATAAATCATATGAAAGATGCAACTAATATCACACTGCATAGACTAAAGGTGTCTCATCATGTTGATTGATGCGGGATACAAAAAAACAATAGTTTTATGTAAGGACATGCTTAATAGACAGATGTACTATGTACTAAATACAGGAAGGCATGTCACATTAACAGGTATAATGTATAAGCTAAGCAGACTAGCACATGCAGTTTAATCAGATTGGAAGAATTACAATCTAGACACCATATGCAACATGCAACCACATATCACGCTGCCAAGTTAGAGCAAGCACCTGCGATGCTAGTGTAGGGGAAATGCTATAATCAACTACAGAGCTACGTTCACTATCTTCATCTAGCATTTCTGTTTCTTGAGAATCATGTCGGGAGGCTGACGCTGCATTCTTTAAATGAGGAGTAGTCCCTTTGCCTGCCTGCCTCGTCATAAGTGATTGATGAGGGATACACAAGAACATTAGTTTGATATAAGAACATGGTTAATACTCAGATGTACTAGTATGTACCAAAAACAGAAAGGCATGTCATATTCAAAGGTACAATGTGTAAGCTAAGCAGATGCAATTTAACCAAATTGGAAGCAATACAAGCTAGACATCCGGCTGGAGTGGTGAGCATGATCATCTAGGACCTGAGAGCCTGGTGGGAGGCGGGCTGCTTTGCCACCATCGCAGCTTTTTAGTTGGCTTCCAGGTGATGCCTATCTTTGCTGGGCTTGTCACTGGCTCGGCCAGTGCCCTGACTAGCTATTTGTCTTCTGGTGCTCACGGGATGGTGGTTCATGTAAAAAAATATCTCTCCTTATCTTACCGACTTCGGCCTTTCGAATACAAGCTAGACACCATATGGAACATGCAACCACATATGACACCGCGAAGTTAAAGCAAGCACTTGGGATGGTGGTTCATTGCGAGCGAGGTCATCAACTCCAGAGCTACGTTTACCATCTCCATCTGCTAACACTGCACCCTTTATAGTGCTGTAACGTGTCTTGCCTACCCGCATACGAAGCTGGAGCGACTTCTCTCTTTTCTTTTTGGCTTCTCTCATGGCAGCAGAGTCTGAAATACCCTTGCATAAAAACACAATAGTGAGAGTAAGGGTGAAGTGTGTGCAGAACTAGTGCACTGTAAAAGTAGCAGATAGCAGGTGGCTGAAAAATAAATGACAGGAGACATATGATAGCTCTACAACATTGCATGGCAAACAAAATTAGATTCTACCCCTTATGATTTTGTAATATATGAGCATAGGAAATGCAGGTACTCCTCCAGCACACCACCACATCTGGTCATATCTAAGATAACAGTCGACTAAAAATAAATAGGTCAGTCGATTTTTTTAATGAACCGTCCGATCTATAAGGAACGGGCAGATGGCCTTCGTCTACCTCCCGCCAGTCACTGTTGATGATCTTTCTCGAACCGCCAGCGACCACCGGCCCAGACCCCTGGCTCCACCGCCCCGCCCGGCCCTCCCATCGACCTCACACCACCGCCGTGCTTGGCAGCGCCCCTAGGCCATCCCTTTAATCCCGGCCGACCTCCAGATCAGGCGCCAGTAGCTCTAGGCCGCACACGCCCCTAAGATAAACACCAAGGCGCTGCTTCCCCAGCGTAATA
This sequence comes from Aegilops tauschii subsp. strangulata, assembly GCF_002575655.3. NCBI lineage: Eukaryota > Viridiplantae > Streptophyta > Magnoliopsida > Poales > Poaceae > Aegilops > Aegilops tauschii. The sequence continues at coordinate 513,885,734 of NC_053036.3, forward strand.
GGCATACTAGGGCCTGTTACACCGGGGAATGCTTCCGTTAATTGGGAATCAACTGGCCAAAAATTGAAATTCAGGGGGGCGACGGACCTCTAGCTAAGGTGAAATAGTATATGAGGAGAAACCTTGTGCATCGCGAGTTACTAGGAACATCTAGTATCAAGAAGAAGCGGTCAACTAGTGTCTTCTGTGGGATGAATACCGTGCAAGCAGAGACGTAAGATTTGCACGAATAAGGGAAGAGGAGTACCTTTTTCGGTTGCTGGTGTGGTCACCTCCACATGTCGCGCCGATCTTCTTCTTTTTACCAGGGAAACCGATGTTCTGTAGGGTGCAGGCTTGGACAAACCCATGGCCAAATTGTTGACTGTGTTGCTGTGGCCGTATGTCGGCGGAGGGGAAGCAGATCCGAGGCGGCGAAGGACGGCGTAGCAGGAACAGCTCCGGTGCGGTGAAGGGTGGCGAAGTTGGAGCGGCAGCGGTGAGGCGCAGGACGGCGTGGTTGAACTGGCTCGGGTACGGACGGCTCGACCTCGGCTTCAACTACTAGCCATGGAGGGCGTTGCGGTTGAGGTTGCGGTGGACGATGACGTCGGGGTATCGGCTCCGGCGTGATGGAGGAGGGCGGCGGTTGATGGGTGGGATGGGGTGGCGGACGGAGGACGCCGGGGTTTCGCGGCTGGTGGAGAGGTAGTTTTGGCGCCCACGGAGTATGAATGGGGAATCGGACGGGTGGGGGGGAACCATGTTTCGGTCTGGGACGCACTTGTTTTTGGCTTTTTTGAACAGAAGATGGGACGCGCTTGTTTGAAATTTGGGGAAAGTACAAACTTTGCCCCCCCTCTTAAATTTCGGGCCTACTGCGGGTCGGGGGTAGGATGGTAATCCCAGGTGTCCCAAATAGTGGGCGGGAGCGATTTCGGCCGCGCGCATGTGTGCTTAGGCGGCCATTGTGTATGAATGTTTTTCGGATGCGGTTGCGTGGCGTCTAGATGAAGCTACAAACCTACCCCGGTTTAGACCTTTGGACGTTGGACGGGTAGGTTTCACGGGTCGGAGTTATTAGAAAAGTAATTTCCTTGTACTACCAAACATTGATCTCACGCGGTTTCGGGCAAGTAGAGGCTCTTTTGGCGCTTCGTTCGAAATTTTGAAACACAAGCATTCACATTTAGAGTACTCTTGAACTATGAGGATTGACCTAAATAGACAACGTTATATTTGACCTTGTATGTTTGAAAACCTCATTAAATTATCCGCTTCTTTTTGAAATTTTGACACTTGAAAATCCTATAACTACGATTATTTTGGAATGGAGGAGCTAAATTTGAATCTATTTTGTACACGACTACATATGCTATTATGTACAAAATCAGAGCAAAGATTGGTGCCCCCATAATTTAGGTATGGTTTATAAATGCCATGATATCAAATTCAAATAATTGAATGGACTTCATGTTGAATTCTATTTTTTTAACCACCTTAAGTTGAATTCAAATGTATGCTAGTTCATAGGTAGCAATTTATAATGTCCATTGTGTAACTTTCGTATGTATAATGTGCTTTACACACACAACATGAACTATACTCACGTTTATATTCGATTGCTAAAGCGATGTATTGTCTGGAGTTCAAAATACTAACTATGTGGATCAATTGTGTCGAATAATAACATAGACATGCTCAAATTCGATAGAATCTAGATGTCTGATGGATCAATGACCGCTCCTTGCGCGAATTGCAAATATCATGATCCCATCCTAATATTTGGATACAATTTATATCTTTAATCAATGTGTAGAGCAGTCTTTTATGTGTAGTTTCACTCTCCATCGGTAGTCTCTCACACATGCTCACACACTCTCTCCCGAGGTGTCTTTCTCGCACACATGCTCTAGATATAACCCTCCCTCCCTCTCGTAACCATTTACAACTGTTTTCACTAACCTTTATCACAAGCACTCTTCCTCTCGCAAACATACACACGCACAATCCTCATCGACCCTTTCTATATACATGGACCTGCCTACGTGTCTCATGTATGCACATTATCTTTACGCCTGTCTCTCACACATTGTCTCACACCTCTCTTCCTAATCGACGAGTATGATTCTAGCAGAGCATTCTGTAGGATGCCCCTTAAAGTTAGGTTGGATGAATAGTAATATCAGAGATAAAGGGGTTACCTTAGTCCGAGAACCCAGGGTTACAAATCCTAGCCGGCTTTGTCAGTGGACACAGAGTCCTTCACAATTCTGCTATCTTTGTCTTGTACGACTAGTCATCCATGGGTCTTCCTAAATGCGTCACGGGCTGACCAATGTGGCGCAGGACGGAACCGAACGAAGGGCCTCACCTCGACCCACCGGACCTCATGCGGTGACACACCCTCTGCCCCCACGTCTCATTATCTTCTCACACCCACACATACCAACACAAACACCACACACACAGAAAATTTCTCCTGGTGCCTCTATTCCCTCCCCCCTTGCATATACACACTCAAGGGAATGGAATCTCTTGTCGTGACGTCATATTCGTCTCTCTCTCTCTAGACCACTCTCATTTCTAGTGCTATCTCTCCCACGCCCCCTCCCCCCCCCCCCGTCGGCCCCTCTATCCATGCCTCTCTCGAATACATAATACACACACATACCTCTGTAGGCCCCGCCAAATGCATCAACTACACATTCACACATGTTACATCACGTACCCCATTGATCTAAAAAGCCCTCTCTTCATGTTTATTTCACATACAACATTCCTTTTGAATAAAGTGTGGCCAAAAAATTATTTTAGAGTTTCTACATATATACAACATTACAAAGTTATATGGAGGAGTACGAACGCTAATTTGCATTGCATGGTGCCCACAATGATATTTATTCCGCACTGTGAATTTGCATATTTTTATACTATATACAAAGTTAGTCATAATAAAGAGAAACGAAAAGCATATCTCTCTCCATCGCATACCCCCCCTGTACGCCCCTTTCACGTATGCACACAAAACTATCTCCAGGCCCTCTAAAAGTAAGCCCCCAAAAAATTCACGCATGTTTCATCTTTCTCTCGCGATATATGCAATGACGATCATTGTATTTGAAGCGAAAGCACGATACGTACATTGGACTTCAGAATCCACTCATTACGGTCACCATTTACGTTTAGTGGTTATTATACAGTCACGGGCTCACCGTACAACTCTGTATTCGCTCATGACATGACTAGTTGACCAGTTAAACGCTCCACGTGGCACCTCTAGTGTTGCATCACATTATCTCACTACCATCGTGCCCACCTGTCGACTTGTATCTACTCTACATCTACACTCTTATAAAATACATAAAATACACTCTTATAAAAAACAGAGTTGGTGATGATGGTGTGCCTGCCATCCTGCAATATAGGTCGTCCGATTTATATCTGACGGATAGGAAAGAAACTATGGCAATTTTACAAAAAGGTACCCACACACCTCTCCACATTTGCAAATAAGGCCTTCCCTCGTTCATCCTTTTCTCTCACAAGATAAACAAGTCATACAAATGCATCTTGATGTTACGTGCAACGCACGGGCATCTTGCTAGTTAGAATGAAAACAAACGACAAAAAAATATTTGGACGGTGGTTCAAAATCATGACCGCGGGCACAGCGGACAAGGTGGCCTTGTATTGGTATGCTGAGCCGTCTGTTTTAACACATAGGAGCTGGTGTGGTGATTATACACACACGCACGCATGCACACGAACTGCATCCACGCAACACTCACACAAACACATGCACCCACGCACGCACGCAACACTCACACGTACACACGCAGCCACGCACGCACGCAACACTCACACGCACGCACACACGCACGCATGCATGCACACACCAGTACACCACACGACCAACACACACTCTCACGCTCAAGTGCTCAACCTACACGTGCATGCGCAACATCAGGCCCTGACAGACACATACACAACCAGGTGATTCTCACGCACGGGTTGGAGCCTTGTCGCGCCTGCGTAAATTTGTGTTTATCTGACCTTTTGCCTATGCGAACTGACAGGTGGGACCCACAAGGAACGTGGTCAATTTAACTAGTCAACATGGCGCCACGCAGACTATTTGGCCGGTCAACAGAGTGCAATCCGATGCTGAACTGTGAGCAAGTGACCGTATAATCACCGCAAAATGTATATAGTGACCGTAATCAGCTTATTCTGAAGTTCGGTGACCGTATTACGCTTTTCTCTCTGTAGGCCCTCCAAAACTACATCTCTACACGTTCTTGCATGTTACATCTAACAACTATGCAATACAACACTACTACTACACTCTAACACAATAAATCATATGTGTTTTTAGTTTTACTAGATATCATATTGTTACTTATAATTATTCAGTTTGCATACATTAAAATTGCCTTTGAAATGTATGGCCAGTATCATCTACCGTGCGGGAAAAATCCCGCCCTTTCCTGTTTAATCGGGTTTGTATCGATGGATCGTGCGAAACAGCAAAACTATAGTACTATACAGTACTACAAGTGACAGTTCACTGGGCCGTCGTGTCGTCTACTCCTCCGCCGTAAGAGTGGAGCGCTCGCTTTCATAAATCTTCTAGTCCCTTTCGCCGACATGTGGGACATCAAGCTACCGGGTCCACGTGCCATACCGGAATACAGTGCAGAGCAGCCGGGGTGAAGCACCCCAGTCATGGCGCCGGCGTAGTAATGAGCAATGAGGCATCAAATCACAAAGCTGCACCTTTCCCGCAGTTAAGTTGGAGGGACGAAGCAACCATCATTTCACTCGTTGCTGAATCCGCTTCTCCCTCATCTTCTTCAACTTAACCACGTGTTGCTTCTGCCGTTGTTCTGCCTCATGTGGGACGCGAATCGGCTTGGTAAAGCACTGACACGTGGGACCGCATATTAGCAAACCGCCAGGACAACGTCCTCCGAAAATAAGAAGCCTAATCTTAGACTTACAAAGGGCTACGTAGCTGCTACGTATACTTTCCATCTAATCTATATATGCCCCCCTGATTTTCAGGTGGGGTGGGCCTAATCCTCTCCTTTAATCCAATCAAATAGTCCCACATCACATCAGTTCGTAACTTTACATAAACCATTACGTGGATGTAGCATTGCTCAAATAAGAAACCTCCCCCGCCATCCGCGCGGCAAAATCACCTCCTTTTTACTAATCTTGATTCTATAATTTTTTAGATCAATATAATTGAGATTTGTATAGATAGCACACAGGAGCAAAACCAAGTGGTACGGTTAAGGGCATCCACAATGTGTAGCCAAATGTGAAAATAGCTTTTGGCATCGTGGGAACCATTGTGGACGGTGTTGCCAAAGCCAAAAAGATGGAACCAAAGCTCCCTGATTGATTGATTGAAGGAATAGAAAAATGCAACGTCTCTCCTCTTTCTCCCATGCTTGGACGCATGTAGTACAGTATAGAGCACAGAGTCTACTCCCCTGTCCCTTCTATCACAAATAACAAAGCAGTGAGGCGTCAAATCACAAAAGCATGGACGAAGCAACCATCATTTCACTCTTCGCTGACTCCGCTTCTCCATCGTCTTCTTCGAGAAACCATCTCACCGCACTAGTACTCCTAGTAGTACTAGTAAAGGACTTCCTGGATGCAAATAAGGCGGTTGTCTCGGCTTGCAGGCGGCACTTGTGAACGACTTACCATGGTCTCCCTCAATGGTGTTCTCCGTCGAACGCACTTCGCCAAACCACCAAAAAAAAGATATCGTCGACGTCACCGCAATGGGGAAGGAAGTCAAATATAGTTACTACCTCCATTTTTTGTACACAAGGCCAGTATATCAAAATTACAATTTGCAAAGGGCCACTAACACTAATCGAGGCAAAATTGATGGGGTTAGCAACCAAGGACATTAATATCCCCTGCATGCATGCGGAAGTGAGAAGGTTGGTTTGCATGGCGCTGCATTAATCAAGCGATGAGGAGTGAGATAGTTAGCTCTTTGGTCTTTGGAGAAAAAAATACGCATTAATTGACATGTCAAACGAGGATTTGTATCGATTAAATCCCGCGAAGGAAAACCCCGCCTTTCTTTTTTAACACTAGTACTCCTAGTACGTACGTACTTATCCTGTTTGGGTCTAGGCCTTGCATTGCCAAACTTCGCCACACATTTTTGCCAAGCTTGCCTAAAGTTTTCAAAATGAGAAGGAGGTACACTTGCGCACGGCTGTCGCGGTCGCACAACACCCTCACACGGTCGCTCCTGCATGCCGCGGTCGCACCGCACCCTCACATAGTCGCTCCTGCACGCCGCAAACCCAACCAAGGGAACGCACCCTCACTGACACGTGCTGTCGCATGTGAATAAACCAAACTCAGCCATCCTATCGCTGACACATAATTTTCGTTCATAGAGTATGTTTATCCAACCGCATGAGTATCCGTACGGCCCGTGCGGTGGTCTGTTGGGGAAGAAGAAGAGGTGAGGAAGAAGGAAAGAAGGGTTAGGAGACGTAGGATATTCATCCAACCGCCTGAAATGGTAGACTGACCCAAGTCAGGCGACTTGCATAACAAATATATGTTTTTACACAACAAAAGATCCATAAAAACAACAACATAAAGAAAAACTATCACTGCTCGCGGAAAGAGACGGCCTCGTCGTCTTTGGCTGCCGGCGCGAACCAGCCGTCGCTGCCGACGTGTGTCTCCGCACCGTGGTTGTCCTCGGCCTCCAGCTACTCGTTCAAGCGGAGCGTGCGGGCGCTCTGCACGGACGAGAGCACAACCCGGTTCAAGTCGAGGACCTCCGGTTCCGCCTGCAGGAGGGCCTCGATGGTAGCGGCATCCGCGCGCTCCGCGTCGAGTCGAGCCTCCGCCGCCTGGTTCAAGTCCAGGACGTCTGGTTCCGCCTGCAGGAGGGCGTCGGTGAGAGCAGCATCCACGCGCTCTGCGTCGAGTCGAGCCTCTACCGCCCGGTTCAAGTCCAGGACATCCGGTTCCGCCTGCAGGAGGGCCTCGATGGCAGCGGCATCCGCGCGCTCCGCCTCAAGTTGAGCCTCCGCCGCCCGGTTCACATCCACGACATCCGGTTCCGCCTGCAGGAGAGCCTCGATGGCAGCGGCATGCGCGCGCTCAGCGTCGAGTTGAGCCTCTGCCTCCCGGACCTCCTTTAGTATCGCCATGTTGAACCGCTGGTCCGCCTGCACCATGGGGGACTCGGACGCCGGCACGAAGTCGACGTCCATCATCTCATACCCATCGGGGGTCTTCTGCGCCACGACCTCCGCCATGAACATTGGATCGGCTTCCTCCTCCTCGTAGCTTGGCTCCAGAGAACTCGGGGATTGGCCCGCCGCAAAGCGAGCTTGGGAATGGAGGTCTGTGGCGCCGACCTTCGCCGCGATTTCTGCGCGGCGCTCCGGCGTCAGCATCTTGTAGTAAGTGATCTTGCGGCGCACCATGGATTTCCGGCGAACTAGGGGACGCTTGATGCGGGCTAGGGGATCGAAAGGTGGGGGAATGGGCTGGATATTTGGTGTGGTTTTAGGGCAGTGGCTGGCGTAGGCCGAGCAGCGAAGGTTCTGGTGTGAATAGTGGTTCCGGTGACGATCGGTCAATCGGTTTTGACTGTACATCGCTCTTGTCGCGTTCGCGTTGCAGCCCGGCACGCTGGACCCTCCACGTCGCTCACCGAATGGAACGCGCTTCTTCTTGCGTTTTCGCTCGCTTGTGGGACCGCAGTTGAGAGCAAACCGACGTCCCTCCCCCTCCCCCGCTCGCGTCATTTATTATACCACCACTCCCTCCGTTTTATGCGGAGTAAATAAAAATAGAGGGAGTATACTACGGATGAGGATCCCCTGACGTGGCCGAACCCATTGAGTAACTGACATGCGGTGCCTAGCAAGCATGGGGTCCGCCAGTAAGTGACCGAAAGGGAGGGTAAGGCAGGGATACCCACGTCAGAGGATCCACTTCCACTATACTACTTTGACCAAATGTTAGAGTAATAATATATGACATGCAACTTACACAAAGCATACAGGGTCTAATGCGTTTTTTGAGGCTAACTTTGACCAAATGTTAGAGTAATAATATATGACATGCAACTTACACAAAGCATACGGTCAAATTCGTATGTGAAAGGAGTTTCCAATGATATAATTTTCACATTATACATCTCATGTACTATTAACCTTGTCAATAGTCAAATTGGAAACCATCTCGAGTACAAATCTAGGAGTACGTACGAATCTAACAATATTGATTGGGCGTTGTTGAATGTTGATACCTTTTTGATTAAAGTAGAGATACTTTGACTACACATAAAACTTATATGTAAACTAGAAAGGATAGGGGGAGTATATTGTACGTTCAAAAATGAAACGAACATTGAATACCCTTTATATATGATTTGCGGATGCTATGATCACCGGTTCAAAATTTTGAATCCGCCTTAGGTATCACGTGCCCCCACTCGTTCCCTCTCGATTTCATCTCGGGGTCCGGAGATCTATTGAAAGAGGACTAGGGTGGGTACATGCGAATGATACTCGGCGGAATGTTCAAATGAGGCATGCGGGAGGATGGACTCGACTGGAGGGCGACATGATCGATGGAGAAGAGGGTTGGAGAGGAATGAGAAATAAGCAAACGCCACATGATTATACTTGAACGGCTCAAATAAACAATAAGTTGTCTCGCTTGGCCTACATAGTGAAAGGCCTATGCGCAACGCGGAGCACTGACGCTCGAATATGGCCGGGAAAACAGGGAAACCGACATGTGGGGCACACCCGTCGGGACGACGTAGCGCAGACTAGTCCAATGGAGGAGCTGGCCCACGACCTCCTCGCCACTGACAACCGTTCATGTGGGTCGTTAGGGCCAACAACGGGGCGCAGCTCCAGCACCGCCTCTGGACACGGCGACCGCGGTGAGCGACACGCTCATATCATCGCTAGACACGGTCGGTTTCAGTGTGCCGAGGGTGGCGTTAGTGTTGTGGCACGACCAACGGTATGTTTGGTTTGTGCCCAAGGTTGCCCCATCAAAGCATTGGGGAGCCAAAATTTTGGTTGAGGTATTGGTTGCCCATGATTTGGCCGACATTGGCAAGAAAAATGAACTAGAGTTGGCTAGAGTTCATTAGCATGCCAAACAAATGGCAACCATCCAAACAAAGACCAATCTTTGGGTCATGACCAAAATTTTGGTTGAGGTATTGGTTGCCCATGATTTGGCCGACATTGGCAAGAAAAATGAACTAGAGTTGGCTAGAGTTCATTGGCATGCCAAAAAAATGGCAACCATCCAAACAAAGACCAATCTTTGGGTCATGACCAAAATTTTGGTAAGGTGCACTTTGGCCACAATCCAAACACACCCCAACACCCGGCTCATCGAGGATGCACGGGGCGTCGCGACGCGTCTGCGGAGTGGTGTAGCACGGCCAACTGCATCCTCTGGACCTGAGACCATGCCGGGTCGTCTTGCTTTTTCAATGACATGCGGGGATCGCATGTGAGCAAAGGGCATCTCCAATGTTGCCACGACCGCAGCTGACTACCCTGACACACCAAAACCCTCGTCCCTCGCGTCGTCGCGCGGTGCGTTCCCGGCCGGCGCCAGCTGCCCGCATTCATGTCGTCCGTTCGTATGTCGTCGTTAAGAGGCTCGGTGCCCGAGGAACCAACTCCGGCGACTTAATGAGTAAGGTGGCGTGACACCAAATGAACTCTAGCATCAAGGTGGCGTGTCATGCAAGAAAATGGAGATATGCAGTGCGTAAGTGAGTCGTGCACTTCGATGGCACCTAGTACTACGCAAAAAAAATTCTCCTCGATGGCACGTGAATAGTGCATGTACTCAATGACAGAGCATGGGATGGTAGCCATGGACATGGTCGGCCCTTTTTGAAGAGAGTGCTAGTAAATAACTTTGATGTGTCCCGTCAACTCGCAGAACGACGAGAAGCTTGCTTACTACGCCTTCTCCCTCGCCAACGCGTGCACGGTGGCTCGCGGCACGAGGAGAAACTTTTGCTTACAAGCGGTGGACGTGCAGCAGTTCATTTGGTGTCAGATTGCCAAAAGTATTACTGTAGTACCATAATTATTGTTCGACTTCCGGAAGAGGAGAAGAGCCAAGCGCAAGGTCACCTACTAACCTAGTACAGTACTACTATAGCCAAAGCTGGTCCACCTTTTTAGAGCATGGTTAATTAATATAGGCGGCTCTTGCAGCGGCACATCATTTAGAGCAAGTACTCTCTTCGTAGGAACAAAGGAAGTGAAACAAAAGTTGGAGTGGATGCTAGATTGCCAATTAAAACATGATTACATAGGAAAAAATTCCTATAGCATTCTATCCTATGAATCAAACGACCAATGTAGGAAAATTATGAGGGGGGGTCTCTCCAACAGTGTTCCTTGGCTCGCACCTAGCATAACGGTGGTCGAACTTGGAGTCATTCATCTGGTACACATGGCATCTCAGATCTGGACACAAGGTGACGCGACCTCTCACTTCCTCCGCCATTTGAAGCGGCGCGCCGGTGGAGGGCTAGCATACTCCAATATTAGGTTGGCTCTATGTGATGTGGCAACTTCATATACTAACCGGATGCTAGCTATACTACTACGGTACTCACACTCCAAGAAGTGACTCGAAAACCATTCATAAATTGAGTCTATGACATGCATTCACAACTGAAATGTACCATTAATTAAATACAACAAGTCATCAACACACAACGACAATGAGGATACATGTTGGATTATAGATTATTTCCAACAAAATGGAGATATGAAATGGAGATTATTTCCAACGACGCGGGAAATCTAGCATCAAGGTGGTGTGTCATGCAAGAAAATGGAGATATGCAGTGCGTAAGTGAGTCGTGCACTTCGATGGCACCTAGTACTACGCAATATTTGTTTCTCCTCGATGGCACGTGAATAGTGCATGTACTCAATGACAGAGCATGGGATGGTAGCCATGGACATGGTCGGCCCTTTTCGAAGAGAGTACTAATAAATAACTTTGATGTGTCCCGTCAACTCGCAGAATGACGAGAAGCTTGCTTAGTACGCCTTCTCCCTCGCCAACGCGTGCGCGGTGGCTCGCAGCACGAGGAGAAACTTTTGCTTACAAGCGGTGGACGTGCAGTAGTTCATTTGGTGTCAGATTGCCAGAAGTACTACTGTAGTACCATCATTATTGTTCGACTTCCGGAAGAGGAGAAGAGCCAAGCGCAAGGTTACCTACTAACCTAGTACAGTACTACTATAGCCAAAGCTGGTCCACCTTTTTAGAGCATGGTTAATAAATATAGGCGGCTCTTGCAGCGGCACATCATTTAGAGCAAGTACTCTCTTCGTAGGAACAAAGGAAGTGAAACAAAAGTTGGAGTGGATGCTAGATTGCCAATTAAAACATGATTACATAGAAAAAAAATCCTATAGCATTCTATCCTATGAATCAAACGACCAATGTAGGAAAATTATGAGGGGGGTCTCTCCAACAGTGTTCTTGGGCTCGCACCTAGCATCACGGTGGTCGAACTTGGAGTCATTCATCTGGTACACGTGGCATCTCAGATCTGGACACAAGGTGACGCGACCTCTCACTTCCTCCGCCATTTGAAGCGGCGCGCCGGTGGAGGACTAGCAGACTCCAATATTAGGTTGGGTCTATGTGATGTGGCAACTTCATATACTAACCAGATGCTGGCTATACTACTACGGTACTCACACTCCAAGAAGTGACTCGAAAACCATTCATAAATTGAGTCTATGACATGCATTTGCAACTGAAATGTACCATTCATTAAATACAACAAGTCATCAACACACAACGACAACAAGGATACATGTTGGATTATAGATTATTTCCAACAAAACATTCTAGCAAATACTAAAGTTTTCATCACACAACAAATAACAAGCAATGAAATGAACTTCAACTCAACCAATCCTCGGCGTTGGAAACGCTTGCTTTGAACCATAGGTGCTCTGGGAAGGGCCAGCTATTGTCAATATCGAGAGCAACGCAGGACTGATCATCCAGGCTGAAGCGGCATATATCAGGACCAGGGTAGGGAACCACCGAAATGTCTGAGGTATAGATACATTTGCTTCTCATAAATGATAGTAACGTTGTGTCAACAGCAGCTGGATCGCCTTTCACCATCATTGGATAGTTTGGTCCAAGGAAGAGCGAGTTTGCTCCAAGACTATCAATATTGAACCAGGGAGAAGGTGTTGGCGCTAGCACACTAGTATCTGTCCTGAATACCATGCAACGGGTGTTGGAATAGGTCAGGAGAGAGTGACCATGGGAGACAACACCTGCTTCCTCAGTAGTAACAGTCTGAGTGCACTGTATATAGACAAGAAGAGGTGATCCGTCGGAATTAGTTGCCAGGCGCCACTGAGTATATAAGTTTCGCTCCTCCTCATGCTCGTGATCATCACCATCGTCATCTGCCCCTTGCTTATAAATTTTTTCAAGTATAGGTGGTGGAATGTTCACAGGACCTTGGAAACACAAGAAGAAGGTTAATTAGTAAAGGGAAACTTGCTAACCCGCATGCATGTGGATGAAACAATTATAATTATGGTGGAAGACAAACGTACCAAAACTACGAGGACCCCATGCAAAAACAGTGCCACGAGTGGTGGCAGCAAACACAAGATCCTCGTATTCAATTGCATCACAGTACACATCCGTGTATAGAAACTGATTTTTGAGCAATATCCATCCAGTCGAACCCCGAAGGACGGGAACAAGCTTGTCGAAGATAGCAACAACTTGATAGTTCTTGTAATTCCAAGAGCGGTTGGGAACTCAAAAAATTGCTATCTTCAGTAGACGACAGTCACCATGATCGTATTTGAACGTACGTAGATCATCTGTGTGCTCAACCTCAGGGCACTCGGAGATTTTTGGAAGTGGAATCCGCTGACGAGTGTACACATTCACAAGTTCCCACTCACAATTGTACCCAATATAAACAACCCAATCTCCATTTGCGCCAGCCCAGGACTTACCCTTAAGCGATGGCATCTTGACATAACACGTATCATTATCAAGCGGCATCAACTTGCACAAGGCGAGGCCTCCGTCGTCCGCGCCCATGCGAACAGGCTTATAGCGAAGAAGATAAGGGAGATCAAACCACTCCTGGACCCTTGGGTTCCTTGTAATGATGTTATTAGTTGAGTCGAGAATGGTCTTGAACGAACCTGCCATGCTAGCCGAGGTGATGACGTCGCACCGATCAATGAGTTCCCCCACCACGTCATCTTTTAGATCGGGGCAAGAATAACGGGGTCGTTTCCGGCTTGTTCCCTCCATCGAGAAGACGATCGAACAATGGTAGAAGGAAGGGTGAAGGCAAATGGAGGAGGGAGGAAGAGCGTGCGACAACAGTTCCAAATCGAGAGGGGAAGGCGAAGAGTCGGTGGACGGTTGTCAGTTTGCCACGGTACACGAAGAGGCGCCCCGACCTACACGTCCTTTCGGAAGTTCTACAAAAGGACTCGCCATCATCTCACTGACATGTTGGAACGGGACCACATGTCAACGAAACATCGTGTGTAATTTCTCGTGCAAAATGCGATCTGGCCGTGTTGGCCCGAGGTGCCGCATTATTTCTCGACTTTATTTTTTTAATGGCGTGCCGTTCAGTTTTGAAGCACGACTAACTGGTACTGTTTGCAGAGAAAATATAAACTACTCTACCACTACTCCACCTCTAGTACTAGTAGTATAAAAAAGATATATAGGCTGGAGCTTCAGAGCTTTCTTGCTAAGGGTTGCCCACTTGCTTCTCACACTATCACCCTCTCTCCAGATCTAAAAAAGACGGCCTCTCTCTCCCTCCTCACCGGTGGTCACAGATCCGCCGGGGAAGAAAAGGACGTGCAGTGTTGACGCACTCGTCGTCGGCGAGCGAGGTCACGCACTGACGACAAGGCCGTCCTCTCAGACCTATCGCCCACGCGGGATGGCCTCCGTCCCCAAGCTCGCTGTCGTAGTGCGTGTGGAGGACGATGACCACGAGCGAAGCCACTTCCCGCCGACCCTCAGGTATGCTACCTCTTTTCGAACCATACCCTTGTTCTATTGCCCCATCTGCCATGTCGCTGCATGTGGATCTTTTTCCACTCCACCATCTTCCCAATTTGCTATCCTCTGCTCTGCTGGTCACGCAGACGAAAACCTTAATTTGCACTATTAAAGGAAACCCTACTTCATGCAGACTAATCCATGTCTAGGTTGAATAAGGAAAGGAAGGGAGACTGTACTGTCCAAGAGAGTAGGCATCGAACCCGCATCTAGGTTGAGAAGGGGAAAATCAGTAGCTAAGGAACGAGTCTCGTGTCTCTTGGTTGAAGAAGGGTAGAAAGGCATGACAACGCAATAGAGAATGACCAGGTCGATCGGTTTGTTGTCCTCACATAGGAAAAAGGTGGCTAAACATAACAAAAATGGGACGTAATCCACATATGCTGCCTGGATATTGTTGCTCTGGGCAACCATACCTCCCTCACCACTCTATGTGTCCGTGGAGGTACATCGTACTGGTGCGCCCACTGTCCGAATGGGCCTCGCATGCTCTTAGTCTAACTTTTTTGCTGTTAGTATAACGCCAGCAGTCAATTCAAGCAATGCTACTGCTAAAGTGATGCCACATTTAACCTATGCCGCACTCAGTCTAATGCCACCGATAAATTTAAGCAATGCCATTTAATGTCACTGGATTATTTCAGGGTTAGCTGTTGATTGTGGATGTATTAAAGATTTTTCAACTAAGGCATTCTAATGATGTTGCACAGCCAGTATACCAACGATGAAACTTGTTACTACCTTCAGATTTTTGCACTGTTAATGCTTATAGATTACATACCTCACTTTCATGAGATAAGTTAATTTTTTTCTACAGTGTCACCAAAATGCCAAGGCGCTGATGTCATTTTATTTTGGTTAAACTGCACAAAAAATTATGAAGACAAGAGGAAAGGTTAAGAGTGGGCACCTCCTCCTCCGGCTGTTCTCTTGATTCGTTCGATCAAGCTTTTATGTTTGATCGATTATCAAGGTTGGGATAGCAATTTTTAAGGTCCCCCCGAGTTCGAAATGATATTTACCTTGGAGGTACATGGTTTGCAATTTTTTTATACTGTCATTAGTTAATAATGCTAGTTACCTTCAGACTTTTGTATTTGGTTTAATGCTCATGCACAGCTAGTATACCAATGCTGAAACGTGTTACCTTTACATTTTGTATTGTTAATTCTTATAGAAATCTTCCAGTGCCAAAGTTTATTGAAATCTGTTCAGTAAAACCATTGTACTATACCCTGTAATAAAATAACTACTCTACTGTTGCACTAGCCACTGGATTAGTGTATATTTGTAGTATTCGAAATTTCGAATGGTGTTGCATTAACGTATGGACATAAATAAAGGGTGGCAAGCTTTCCCAGATATGTGCTCAAGAAAACTACTACCTGTTTTTCTAAATACTAGTAGACGTTTGGGTACTTTAAACTGAACCGCAAAAACCTCTTATATTAAGGAACAGAGGGTGTAGAGTTCACTCAAATTATCCCGGTAAAGCTAGTCACACCTTTGTTAAAATTAATGTTCATTATGTTTTCGGAGGAGGTCAGTAAGTTTGTCTCTAATGCCTGTCGACTACATACCTGACATCATGATGTAATGTTAAGTCATTTCCTTTTGTACAGTGTCACTGAATTGTCAAGGCGGTGATGGCATTTTATTTTAGTTAAACTGCACAAAATATGCTAAAAAGAAGAGGAAAGGTCGGGAATCGATCATTCTTTCAGAAAGAACTATATATGTCTTTCTGACATCAGCCTCTGTTGCCTTATTTATTCCTTCAAAAAGGTGGTTAGAAACAGTCTTGCTACCTTTTCCCATTAAGAAATTGGAATGCTTATATTTGTGAGTCTATGCTTCAACTAGTGCCACTTTTATAGTAATCACACTTTCAATATCTATGCAAACAGGGATGCTCGAGTTTAGTGGAACTGCACAAAAAGTCCAACTGGTTCAACATTAGGAGCATGTTTTCTCCCAAACCTTTATATCCAATTGGTGGCACTATGAGCTGTTCATTAAGAAGGTACATGGTTTGCTACTATCTTGCTACTCTTTTTGTACTGCCATTAGATAGTAATACTAGTGGTTTGCATGTGAATTTATTGGCAGGGTGGACCTACATTGGAGGTGCAGGACATGATTCAATGACTGGATGCTCAATTTCGGTTGTATCGATTTCACCTCTTCCATCACTGCGAACATGGATATCCTTGGTCTGATGAAGAATAGGCGCTATATTTCTGCTCTGAACAAGCAAATCAATTCAGTATGAAATTGTGCAGGGCAAAATATGACTGTATCAAATTGTCCAGTGCAAAACATGACAGATCTAAGCGGAAGAGACATGTTTAAACCGAAAATACAAGGTGGGGTATATGTTTACTAGCTGCTTGATATTTGTGCAGACAGAGATGTCTGCCCGTTGCTATTTAGCAAACACACAAAGTGACCGCAATTTTGGTTGAACTGCACAAGAGAATAGTATAGTCACTGCATGCAGTACCATTTGAAAATAGACACAGAAAGATTGGATAGTCACTTCATGGACTGCAGAAAAGTAGTACTGTACTAATTATTGGCCAACACTAGGTGCTTCATTGCTTTGGTCTGATTATACAATGGGCATCATTTTGCCTAAGTTAAAGTTTGTATTCCGAAAATAGCCTCGCTGTGTGATCAAGAGAAGACCAAATCATATTGCAGTGGATGTTCCTCCATCATGTGTGGTTCATTCCCATGGTTCCAGTTGTTGGTGAAACCACTTACGTTTGCAAGAGGAATTGTAGACTTCACAAACAAATTTGTCATTCAGTCTGTACTGAATGTTGGCCAAGAGAAGCATCCATGTTAGTAGGAAGAACATATGTTTTTTCTAGATCTTTGCTTTTGGAGCTACATATTTGTATATGATCTGTGAATCATTGAGATGCATTAACATGTTGATCTTATGTATGGGAATCGTACTAGTTGGTTTTAGTTGTGGCTGATCTTTGCTTTTGGAGCTACATATTTGTATATGATCTGTGAATCACTGAGATGCATTAACAGTTCCTTATATCTGTTCGCTCAGTGTTTACAAGTTACCGATCGATCACTAGCTAGCCTACTAATGCGCTCCTGGCTGTTTTAGTTGCGACGCAAGATCCGAAGTGGCAGATTTTTGAATAAAAATGCCTACCTCTGAAGAAACTAACAAGCTGCTCTGAAGAAAATGCCATGCGAATTTGAAGAAACTGCTAGAAAAAACGTTCGCAAATGCCTTATCTCCCAGCTAAAGTTCATCAATTAATGCCCTCGGCTGTGACTCGTTGCATGCTGCTCCGCGTACTGGCTGCGAGCGATTTTGAGTGCCCGCATGCAGCCGGCCGTAATTAAGGCAGCTAACTGATGCGAAAAAAGATGCGCTATAATTGTTGCGGGCCTTTTAAATCCGTGGAATCATTATTGACAAGGAGGGAGATGATTCGAGTGCACTCGTTTGACCGTAATGCCGGCGTGCGACCCAGCACGGACGGACGGGACGGCACTGTCAGAATTTCAGTTTCTCTAGTTTTCCACGGCAAGCTGGCGTGCTAAGCCATGCCTGCTTCATTATGCATTGAATTCCGATGACCGTCGCGCTACCTTCCGCTTATAAGTACTTTTCTCGGCCTTCTATGGTGGCACCGTGACCCAACTCGCCCTATCCTCATAAGCCCCCACCGGCCCGACGTTGCTTGCCACTTATCCTCGCTCTCGCCACGTCCGCCATGCCCCTGCCCGTCCGCGATAGGCATGGCCGGAGGCGGTCACCGCCGGAACTAGTGTTCGGTTTTTCACCGGAAGGCAGACGGAGGGAGGAGGCATTCTATCGGTCTTTAGATGGCAATGCGGAGATCGAGGAATTGTTGGAGCGCGACCGCCTGGCGGAGGAGCAGGAGTTGTTGGAGCGCGACCGCTTGGCGGATGAGCAGCGTATCGCCGATTTGCGCCGCCAGCGGGACATGGAGCAGCAGCGCACCGACACTCTGAGTCGCGAGCAGAGCGCCCGCACGTGGGCCGACTACGTGGAGGCCGGCGCCCGGCAAATAGCCCTAGAGGCTGCCGGGCACGCACGCGTTCGCGACGCTGATTTTTACTACCAGCTCGTCAAGTGGGTTTCCCGCTTAGAAGCCGAAGCTTCGGTGGACCACACCGGCATGGAAAGGGCCAACGCGTGCGAGCAACGTGCCCTATCGCACGTCTGGCAAGTCCGAGGCGAGGCGGAGGACGCTGGTGCCGGCGTTTAGCGTGTACCGCAGATGGTGGCCGGTATCGTCTAGTTAGCTAAGAGTAAGTTAGTACTTGTACGCTACTAGAGTATTAGTGGAAGTAGATAATTAACTTGGCTATGATGGTTGTCAACGTGGAAGTTCAGTACTCTATATGTGGATCAGACCTGTTACTTTGCTCTGAATGTTGAACTTTCCGTTTGAACATATGGAATGGGCTGTTATTTTTTTAAATGGGTTGTATTTGTCCTCCACGGGTTTAGTGGCTGACTTGTGGGCCTACCAAGTTGACGTGTACACAACCAGGAGATGATTGTACGTGGAGAGGATGACAGCAGGGACCCGCCAAGGTCATGGCAGTACGCAAGTAAAGTGCCTCCTTATTTCAATCCAATAAAGAAAATGGCTCCTCGTAATGGATTTCTGACATCTGGGTCCCATGCCATTGTCAACGTAGTCAATAAATGAGAGAGTTGCACAACGAGCGACTGACATCAGGGACCCAGCAGCTCGCCCAGTTATTTTTGTTTTGGGTTAATTTGATAAATGCCACTCCAAATCTGGTGTTTCTAAGAAATGCCATTGCAATTTCCAAACTTTGAAAAATGCCATTTCATGCCATCCCCAGTGGCATTTTTTGAAGTCTGGAGTGGCGTTTTTCAAAGTTTGCAAATTGCAGTGACGTTTTCCAAAGTTTGCAAAAATTGCAGTGGCATTTTTCAAAGTTTGGAAATTGCAGTGGCATTTTTATGAATCGCCATATTTGTTGTGGCATTTATCTCATTTGTTTTTGAGACGAAAGCAGGGTGTCAACTGGGCTGTGCGGGGCACTCTGGCATGTCTAGACAGCCTTCTCTTTTATGTTTACCACAGACCAGCCCAGTAGTTTTTTTTTCTTTCTGAAAATGGCTAGCCCAGTTTTTTTGTGTTTTGCCAAGTAAGTCGCTTTGTCAGGCCTATTGGGCTGCAAATCTTTCAAGATGAGGAGAGCTTCATTCGGCTGGACGAGAAAATGGCCTATCAGTAATGAGAAATGGGCTGTACATTTTTAAAACACATCAAACCAGTAATTACTTTCAAATTTCTTTTTTCATTTCAAGATTTTAAATTGCATTAATTTTTATTCGTGGACAATTTGTTGGATTTTATATTGATATACATTTATTTTTTAAATCAGTTTGAATGTGACTCGAAATTTCGGGATTAAAAATAGTTCGGACCGCACCGAAATATGCAACATTTCGTATAATTTTTTAACCGTGGCCACAATATGGGCTGTAATGCTAACAAAAAGAATATGGGCTCCAAAAAAACCTTCAGAATTAGCAAATGGGCTGTAAATTATTAGAAATAATGGCAGATGGGTTGTATGCTGTTTTCCACAGATTTGAGGCTTTCCTAAAAAAAGGTTGACGCACAAGCAGTGACTGTTGGATGTCCATCCAACGGCCGTCGTGCTTCTTCAATCTCTGCTCTTCCTGCTCCGGCCGCTCAAACAAGCGCCGACAGGACTGCCTGCTCCCTCCTCCCCGCGGCCGGTTGTGCTGCCGCGCAGGCTTCACCGCCCCACCGTACTCCCATCGCTGGCCTAGCCATCCCTCTACTCACCCACACCTGTTGTTATTCTCAGGCGACGGCAGACGAACCAGTAAACCCTCGTATAGTCGTACTCCCCTCCGCGTGGGAAACAACTGCCGAGTCTTCCCTGCCTCCGTGTGGTTCCCTTCCTAGGCCTCGTCGTGGTCCACCGCCCTGGTGCTCCCGGCGCGGCCTGGTCAACGTGGTCAACAACCGACATGCATCTGAAGTGGACTGTACGTGGAGAGGCTGACAGTTGGGTCCATGGCCGCACGCAAGGAAATGCCTCCTTATTACGCGCAAAATAATGATTCCTCCACCTGACATCTGGGACCCACCGAAAGGGCCTCTGTATTTCGCGAAAAAACATTACCGCCGCTGACAGCTCGGACCCACCAGCTATATCTTCGCACGCAAGGAAGTGCGTCCTTATTACGCACAAAAAAATGAATACTCCCCCTGCTAGCTGGGACCCAATATAGTGGCAGGCTGACTTGTGGGCCTACTAAGTTGACGGGGACGGAGGGCTTTGTCAACTTAGTCAATATGCACGATTCTAGCTCCAGTGACCGTATGATGTCCATCCAACTGCCGTAGTGCTTCTTCAACCTCTGGTCTTGTTGCTCCAGCCGCCCAAAGCAGCGCCGGTCGTGCCGCATGCTCCTGCCTCCCGTGGCCGGCTGTGCTGCCACGAAGAACTCACCGCCCCCTACTATTCCACCGCTGGCCAGGCCCTGCGGCGACAGCAGCCTCACACCGCAGCCGAACCAGTGAACCCTCGTACTCCTCTCCGCGCAGGCTTCCACTGCCGCGTCTTCCCCGGCTCCGCGTCATCCCCTTCCTAGGCCTCGCCGTCGTCCACTGCCCTGGTGCTCTCGGCGCGGCGTGGTCAATGTGGTCAAGGAATGGCTTCCATCGGACGTGGACTGTACATGGAGAGGCTGACAGCTGGGTCCACAGCCGCAGCAAGGAAGTGCCTCCTTATTACGCGCAAAATAATTATTCCTCTAGCTGACGGGCCACCGTATTTCACGAAAAAAACGTTTCCCCCTAACTGCGGGGACCCACCAGCTACATCTTCGCACGCAAGGAAGTGCGTCCGGGCAAAAAAATGATTCGCCCCCGTGACTGCTGGGACCCACCAGCTACATCTTCGCAGGCAAGGAAGTGCCTGACAGTCGGGACCCACCTGGTCGAAGCGTATGTAGCATTGTCATTCTGGTCGCGAACGTGTACGTACATACTAGTCGATGTAGAGGCGCGCACGTGTCGTAGTAGAGGCGCGCACCTGGCATGTACACGTACGTACAGCGGCCAGTGTGCAAGAAAGAAAATACGGCCACGTACGTACATACGGGCAGGGTCTCGAACGCCTACTCGCGCATACGTACGGCCAGGGCTCGTGTACATGGCTGGGTCGAAACGGAGAAACAGCATCGTCGTCGTGTTCATGGGGAGCCAACCGGCTGGGTCAGAATGGAATGCGTCGTCGTGTTCATCGGGTGGGCTTGGACGGAACAGCCGATGGAAACGAGGCATGGCATACCGCAGAACGGAGGAAACGGCCTTGTGTTCGACCGGCCACGTTTGAAACGGGATCCTGTTCATCAGGAGGGGTCTGGCGTACCGCAAACGGAGGAAACGGACCTCCTACGGTCGAAACGGGGGTCCTGTTGATCGGGAGGGGTGTGGCGTACCGCAAAACGGAGGAAACGGACTTGTGTTGGAGCGCTACGGTCGAAACGGGGGTCCTGTTCATCGGGAGGGGTGTGGCGTACCGCAAAACGGGACTCCACGGGATACTGTTCATCTCCACCATTGACCCCCTCCAGCCTCCACGGGCTACTGTTCATCCACCGTCGACCTCCTCCAGCCTCCACCTGCGACTGTTCATCCACGGGCTCCTGTTCATCCAGCCTCCACCACGCGCTACTCCACCGGCTACTGTTCAACCAACCCTCTCCACGGGCTCCTGTTCAACCACCCCTCCACGGGCTACTGTTCAACCACCCCTCCACGGGCTACTGTTCATTCTGCCCTCCACGGGGTGGTCCTGTTCATCCTGCCCTCCACGGGGTCCTGTTCATCCAGCCCCAACCGGCTCGATCGATCGGGGTCATGTTCATCCAGAGGCAACACCACGGGGTCCTGTTCATCCACCCCCACCGGGAACTGTTCATCCAAACCCCCCAGCAACCCTCACTGTTCATCCAGAGGCAGCATCGATCGGCTTCAGTTAGCAGCAGTAGCGAAGGAATCGCTCGATCGGGTTCAGTTAACAGCCATCGATCGATCGCTCGGGTTCAGTAATGCGTAGCCTGCAGTGCAATCACTTGGGTTCAGTTAGAGCCCAACGCCTCGCTCGGGTTCAGTTAGAGCCCAACGCCTCGCACCCACGCGCGTGCGTCTACGAGAGAAACGCGCATCGCTCGGCCCCGACCACCCACCGTAATCGGGAACACCCCGATATTTTCCTCGCCCTCGCTTCTACCATGGTTTTTTCCGTCATGGACGGCCGAAAGAATGTCATGCAGTTGCGTCTCTGGCCCGCCCAGGACGAAAAGCCCATTTTCTGTCATGATTTTTTGTCATAGAAGTAGGACCCCACCACATCTATGATGATACCGGGTTTTGTCACAATTATCGTCATAGAAGTGTCATAAGTATGACAGAAAAAAATTCGTTTGGCCCAAAATGTCACGGATGTGTCTTTTTTTGTAGTGGATGTAGTTTTGCTTATTGAATGCATGCTAATTTAGTTTACCCGGGGACGAGCGGGTTAGGGGGTTCCTCGGTGTCGATGGTACCCTAAATAGCAAGTATCGTCAGTGCGAGATACATGTGGCCGTCGGTGTCGAATACTACATCCATGTCCCACAAGTGACACAGGGGTCCTGCGTCCCGCAGCAACAGTTCTCGGCGTCGATGGCGGTCGAACGCCATTGTGTATTTGTCTGGCAGCCTCAGAGATGACAATTGAAAGCTAAGTGTTGAAACTTGAAACACCCAAACTGAATCAAGTCGGTTTGGTTGTTTGAAATTTCAAAACTTGGCTTTAATCCTCATCGTAGAGGCTGCCAGACAAATTTGCCAAGGTGTTCGACCATCATCGGCAACCAGAACTATTGTTGCGGGACGCCGGACGCCGGCGTCACTTGTGGGACGTGGATTTAGTGTTCAACGCCGAGCGCCTCATGTATCTTGCACCGATGGTACTTGCTATTTAGGGTTCTATCAACGCCGAGGAACCCCTAACCCGCTCGTCCTGTTGTAAATATTTAGTTAGGTTGATGGAAAAAACAATATTGCTATCAAACTCATCTTTCGATTTAAATGTGCAGTTTTTTCGTCACGCGAGGGTCTAGTGTTCGACGACCTCCGCCCCTGCGTTCGTGGGTTAGCACAAATGACATCTCATCCCCCCTTGATTTGCTCTGTTCCGGTCTTCGTGCCGATGAAACTTGCTAGCTATAGATGTCTTCAATCATCAGTATGCGTGACCACTATGCGTCTCCTGTTCGAAAGGGTTACATCTATAAATATGCATGCATTTGCATATTTATAACCATGATTCTTTCGAATTGTCCAACGTTATCCATGGACATCCCGAGTATGTGTAGATTGGGTTCGTTTTCCCATATGCTCTGCTCTGGATCCGATGTAGAATTTTGTCAGTGCCTCCCTGTTGTTCTCAGGGTACACATCCTCTCTGCTTATTGCCAAGAAATGTATCAGGAGAACAGCGGGGAGGTGCTGCCGAAATTTTGCGTCGGATCCGGAGCAAAGCATGGAAAACGAACCCAATCTACACATATTCGGGTGGGATTAGGACCTATCTTTACCTATTAGCGTCTAGGTTGCATGGACGTAATAAAAGTGACAAACTCCATTAACTGATGAATATATACATGTTGATTTATATATATATATATATATTTCTTATGTGTCCATTAGCTAGGCAAGATGACTGATCGTGCGTGGATGTACACCGGTCACACTAGTCAGAAAGACATGACCACTAAATGGTTAACAAAAACCAAGGGGTTTCTGAGAGCCGCATTTGCAGATGGCCAGAGGACAACATGGTGCCCCTGCGGCGGGTGCAACAATTGGCACAAGAGGACATAGGATGAAATGGGCAAACACCTGCAGAAGTGGGGTTTTACGCCAGATTATACGGTATGGGTGAGAAGACGCAGACCAAAATCCCCGTTAATGTTCTTCGGTATATGCCAATCGTACCAAGACTTCAACGTATTTTCATGGTCGAAGAGACGGCAAGATAGATGACATGGCACAAAACGGGCAAAAGAACCCAACTAGATGCAGATGGGAAGCTGATGATGGTGCACACATCGGACGGTGAAGCATGGAAGAGCTTTGATGCATTACATGATGACAAAGCGGTAGATCCGAGGCATCCTCGAGTCAGCATCAACATGGATGGGTTCAGTGTGTTTGGTCTGACGGCAGCCCAATACAGTTGTGGCCCGTATTTGTCTTTCCACTCAATCTCTCCCCCCCGGACAGATTATGCAAAGAAAGAACATTTTCCTGACATTGATAATTCCAGGGCCCAACTATCCGGGGAAGAATATGAATGTGTGCATGCAGCCACTAAAGGACGAATTGCAAGAAGCCTGGGATAATGGGTTCAAGACATACGATGCCTTTAGCAAACTAACTTCATAATGCGTGTCTGGTACATGTACTCGACGCATGACTTGCCGGCGTATCCGCTATTCGTTGGCTGGTGTGTGCATGGAAGGTTCCCGTGCCCCACATGCAAGGGAGCTCTTGAGTTTCGTTGGCTTCAGGCCGGTCGCAAGTTTTCTTGCTTCGACATGCATAGACAGTTCCTGGATCCTAGCCATAAGTTTAGGAAAGACAAGAAGCACTTCATCAGAGGTAGAGTTGTCGAAAACTCTGCACCACCTGCGTTGACAAGCCAAGAGACACTAGATCAGTTAAACGCTCTCGAGCCAGATCCAGAGCGTCCAGGGTATTTCAAGGGGTATAATTCGAAACACGCCTGGACTCACAAGACATGCTTGTGGGATCTGCCTTACTTCAAAGACCTCCTTTGCCCACACAACATCGACGTGATGCACACTGAGAAGAACATTGTCGAGGTACTTTTTGGTACATTGTTCGGCATAGATGGGAAGTCAAAGGATAATACTAAGGCTAGAGTCAACCTGGAGGCGCTATGTGATAGGCCGTTACAAAACATGAAAGAACTGAAAGGAAAGCAGAACTGGACGAAGCCAAAGGCATGGTTCAATCTTGGAAGGCCAACTATGAGGGAAATTATCTTGTGGGTGCAACAGCAGTTGATGTTCCCCGATGGGTATGCAGCGAATCTAAAGAGGGGAGCGAGTCTTGATAAATTGAAGATATTTGGTCTCAAGAGTCACGATTGGCACATATGGATTGAGCGGGTAATGCCGGTGATGTTGTGTGGCTTCATCCCTGAGGATGAATGGCTAGTACTGGCAGAGCTGAGCTATTTCTTCCGTGTTCTCTGTGCGAAAGAACTATCACCTGGCCTGCTAGAAGAAATGGAAAAGTTGGCGCCGGAGTTGATCTGCAAGTTAGAGAAGATCTTTCCGCTGGGCTTCTTTAATCCAATGCAGCACTTGATTTTGCATCTCCCAACCGAGGCAAGATTGGGGGGGGGCTGTGCAAAATTGTTGGTGCTACGCCACTGAGAGGATGTAGAAGACGCTACGAGCAAAATGTAAAAATAAACGTAGAATTGAAGCATTGATGGCTGAGGCATTCATTACTGAGGAGGCGGCAAACTTCGTGACAGCACACTACAAAGCTAAAAATCATCATTTGCATAATCCGAAGCCTCGGTACAATGCCGACGAACCTAAAAACGGTGGATCCAACCTCAGCCTATTCAAAGGGGATCTTGCACCAGCCGGTGCTTCTAATTCCTTAACTTTGGATTTCGAAGAATGGCAGATCATTTTGTTGTATATCTTCACCAACCTAACAGAAGTGCGGCCATACATCGAGTAAGTTCTCGGTACATTGTTTCGCAACTTCTAATTCCTTTGAACTACTCTTATTCCCGGATAAATTTGATACAGTCGATACGTCGCCATATTCTCGTATGGAGCGGTGATCCAAAAGGATTCCGTCGAAGAGTATGAGCTTCTGGCAAAGTATGGACGCGGCTATCCCGGTTTCATCTCTTGGTTCAGACAAACGGTAATTTCTATTAGACAATTTCATTTCTTCGTCTAATTTGTGGCTAATGCAATAATCCCTTTTGTATTAAACTTGTAGGCTAATTCAGAGCTTATGGACGCCGAATTGAGACAAGTCGCTAATGGTTTTGACTATAAGGTCTGTTCATTTGACAAATACGACATCAACGGGTATCGCTTTCGTACCTATGGCAAAGAGCTATCTATGGCCGACCGAAAGTCTACAAATTGTTGTGTCTTTGCTATCGGGGAAGGAGATACCGAGTATTATGGAAGAGTTGAAGCAATTTATGAACTTCAATTCTATGGTGCAAACCCACCAAATGTCGTAGTCTTCAAATGTTATTGGTTCCAACCGAAGGAGACTAGAAGGACTCATGAACATATAGGGCTAGTGGAAATCAATCAAAGCACCCATTTGGATGTTCCCGATGTCTATATGATGGCTCAACAGGCAACCCAAGTTTTCTATCTACCGTGGGCCTGTCAAAGTGATCCTAATCTCAAAGGGTGGGATGTCGTTTATGAAGTGTCGCCACGTGTTAGACCACCTCCCCCAATGAAGATGATTATGCACCTCACATTAACCCAGACACATATGAAGGAGAATTCTTACAAGAAACGTGTCTTTCCAAAAAAACATTTCAAGAAACACTCTACTTCACCCCAGAACATTGAAGTAGACAGCGATAGTGAACCCGACTTCACCCCTCAGCCGGAATAAGAAGAGCCTGAACTAGAAGAGGTTACTGCTGTGGATGACCTGTCAATGCTTGACAGATTACGTAGAGGTGGCCTTCCACATGATGATGATGCATTTATTAATGATGATGATGAGCACGTCATTACTGATAGTGATGATGATGATGCATTTATTGATCCCGAAGAATTTATTGAACCAGATTATGATTAGGTATTCATTTTTTATGTTGTACTTGATTTATATAGTTACTTGTATGATTGTATGATTTATATAGTTACTTGTACATTTTTCTTACTTTGTATGATTGTTTCTTATACATAGTGCCATGGTCTTGATGTCCGTCCCCGTCAGCCCTCGCCCGCTTTATGATTCAGATGTGGTAAATTCTCTTTCGTAACTATTTGTTGCATTTCTCGTTTATGACAATTATGGCCATCAAGTTGACATAGAGATATTTTAATCTAGGAGGTATGTGAACCGGAATTTGAAACCGACCCTCTTATCGAGAAGTTAAATTTAGTTGAAAAAGGAAATGAGTATTTGAAAGAAAAAATTAAAAGAATTGAAGAAGAGAAGATGACATTGGAGTTGTATGTTGCCGATGTCGTCGATGATCACAAGATGAAGATGAATGCAATGCGCTTGAAGATGGATGGAATGCGCCTGAAGCTTAAGAAGATTAGAAAATATGCCATTGATAATGAGGCTTGGTATCATTATGCCGTTGGATCAATCTTTACCTTAGTTGCGATCTTCATCGCATTTGTTGTGATGAGGGTAAGTTTTCTCTAGTGTTTTGCTTAATAAATGCATACTTAGCTTACTTTCCTCCTAAATGGCATAACTACCTAAGTTAGAAAAAAATGAGCTATACTTTGCTTTCTTTCCTAAAAAATGTCATGATAATCTTTGTTACCTCCAAAATGATATAGACTTACCTTCCTTTCCTCGAAAATGACATAATAACTTTAGTAAGCTCCAAAATGCCCCATTTACCTAGCTTAGCTCTAAAATGACCTACACTTAGAAAAAGAAAGAGAAGAAAAAAAATCTTCTTCTTCTTCTTCTTCTTCTTCTTTTTCTAGATAGTCTTCTTCTTCTTCTAACTTGATTCTTTCCCAATTTGCAGATTTGCTTTAGATGAGGAAGCTTGCATTGATGGAGTCTACTCTTCTCTTTATGCTTCCTTCTTGTTTTGATTTTGTACGATGAACAATGTCAAACTTGCTACCTATATATGTATGTATGGATAAAACCATTGTATGCTTGTTGTTGGATATGTTGGCTATGTATATGTGTTGGATGAAACCATTTGCCATGTATATGTGTTGGATGATCATATCCATATGGCAGGGATATGATTTGGTATGTATATGTGTTGGTATGCTTGTCGAAAGTATTTTCATATGTGTGTGTGTATATATATATGTGAAATTCTGTCAAATTGAATGGTTTCAAGAAAAAACAGGGGCTATATAGACTCTTTGCCGTCAGCTGGCGGAAGCCAAAGAGCTTTGCCATCAGCTAGCCGACGGCAAAAAAGCCACGTGTCAGCTACCCGTGCAACCTGGGGCAGTAGGCTGCCTATTTTGTTGCTTTATCGTCCGCTAGCGGATGGCAAAGAACGTTTAATATTTGCCGTCATCCAGCTGACGGCAAAGCTACCAAATAGGCCAGCCCCCCAGGTGCTGCCATGTGGCATGCTTGGCCGTCCGCCGGCCGACGGCAATGATTCAATGTTATTTGTCGTCCGCTGGCTGACAGCAAAGATACAAAGGTCTTTGCCGTCCGCCAGCCGACGGCAATGAACGCCGTTAACCCCTTAACGGGCCTAAGCTGACACGTGCGCCGTCCAGGCTCTTTGCCGTCGGCTGGCGGATGATACGTCTCCGTCGTATCTATAATTTTTGATTGTTCCATGCCAATATTATTCAACTTTCATATACTTTTGGCAACTTTTTATATTATTTTTGGGACTAACATATTGATCCAGTGCCCAGTGCCAGTTCCTGTTTGTTGCATGTTTTATGTTTCGCAGAATATCCATATCAAACGGAATCCAAATGGGATAAAAACGGATGGAGAATATTTCTGGAATATTTAGAGAATTCCGGAAGAAGAATCAACGCGAGACGGTGCCCGAGGTGGCCACGAGGCAGGGGGGCGCCCCTGACCCTCGTGGGCCACCCGTAAGGCGGTTGATGCCCTTCTTCGGCCGCAAGAAAGCTAATTTTTGGTAAAAAATCACGGCAAAGGTTTCAATCCAATCGGAGTTACGGATCTCCATATATACACGAAACGGTGAAAGGGCAGCAGAGAGAACGCAGAAACAGAGAGAGACAGAGAGATAGATCCAATCTCGGAGGGGCTCTCTTCCCTCCCATGCCATGGGAGCCAAGGACCAGAGGGGAAACCCTTCTCCCATCTAGGGAGGAGGTCAAGGAAGAAGAAGAAGAAGCGGGGCCCTCTCCCCCTTGCTTCCGGTGGTGCCGGAACGCTGCCGGGGGCCATCATCATCACCGCAATCTTCACCAACAACTTCACCGCCATCATCACCAACTCTTCCCCCCTCTATGCAGCGGTGTAACCTCTCTCTTACCCGCTGTAATCTCTACTTAAACATGGTGCTCAACGCTATATATTTTCCCAATGATGTATGGCTATCCTATGATGTTTGAGTAGATTCATTTTGTCCTATGGGCTATTTGATGACCAAGGTTGGTTTGAGTTGCATGTTTTATTATTGGTGTTGTCCTATAGTGCTCTCCGTGTCGCGCAAGCGTGAGGGATCCCCGTTGTAGGGTTTGCAATATGTTCATGATTTGCTTATGGTGGGTGGCGTGAGTGACAGAAGCACAGACCCGAGTAAGTAGGTTGTTTTCGTATGGGATAAAGAGGACTTGATGCTTTAATGCTATGGTTGGGTTTTACCTTAATGATCTTTAGTAGTTGCGGATGCTTGCTAGAGTTCCAATCATAAGTGCATATGATCCAAGTAGAGAAAGTATGTTAGCTTATGCCTCTCCCTCAAATAAAATTGCAATAATGATTACCGGTCTAGTTATCGATTGCCTAGGGACAAATAACTTTCTCGTGACAACAAGCTCTCTACTAAAACTAATTTAGTTGTGTCTTCATCTAAACAGCCCCTACTTTTTATTTACGTGCTCTTTATTATCTTGCAAACCTATCCAACAACACCTACAAAGTACTTCTAGTTTCATACTTGTTCTAGGTAAAGTGGACGTTAAGCGTGCGTAGAGTTGTATCGGTGGTCGATAGAACTTGAGGGAATATTTGTTCTACCTTTAGCTCCTTGTTGGGTTCGACACTCTTACTTATCGAAAGAGGCTACAATTGATCCCCTATACTTGTGGGTTATCAAGACCTTTTTCTGGCGCCGTTGCCGGGGAGCAATAGCGTGGGGTGAATATTCTCGTGTGTGCTTGTTTGCTTTATCACTAAGTAATTTTTATTTGCTGTTCTTAGTTGTTCTTTATCTTTAGTTATGGATATGGAACACGAAATACCAAAAAATTAGGTGTACTTGCTACTCATGGAGATGGGGAACCTCCTAAAACCCGCGATGCTGGTTATGTGAAAGATATTATGTACTACTTTGATAATCCTGAGAAAACCCCATTCAACTATGTAATGGGAGTAACGTTGGATCAACGTGAATACTTTAGGGATTATCGCTTGACTCAAAAAGGGAAACTATTATGGGATCAAATTCATATATTGAAGTGGTATGCTAGGCAACTATGCTTGAGTTATGATTATACTTGTTGCTCTAGGATGAAGGCTCCACACCTTCCCTTTTCATGCAAATTTAATGATAATAAAACCTTAGCTTCTTATGCTAATGGTATATATGATTACTATGATGTGGAACAAATAGAAGAATTTGTTGCTTTTATGGGTGCTTGTGAAATTGAATCTATGTTTAAAGAGTTTGAAGATTTTGATGATGCTGGTTATAGACCTGAAAATTTAGCTATCCTCCAATATTGCTATGATAATTATGAATACAATTCCGATATTAATGCACTTATTGAGAAAGTCTCCGCTGTCCAAGAAGAGACTAATATTTTGCAGGAATCTATGGAAGAAGAAGTTGATGAAACTGTGAGCTCATTGGATGAAAAAGATGAGGAGGAGAGCGAAGAACAAAAGGAGGAAGAGCGGATTAGCTACCCGTGCCCACCTTCTAATGAGAGTAACTCTTCAACTCATACATTGTTTAATTCCCCTTCGTGCTTGCCGAAGGATGATTGCTATGATGACTGTTATGATCCCATTGATTCTCTTGAAATATCCCTTTTTGATGATGCTTGCTATGTTTGTGGCCAAGATGCCAATATGAATTATGCTTATGGAGATGAACTTGCTATAGTTCCTTATGTTAAACATGAAATTGTTGCTATTGCACCCACGCATGATAGTCCTATTATCTTTTTGAATTCTCCCGACTACACTATATCGGAGAAGTTTGCCTTTATTAAGGATTATATTGATGGGTTGCCTTTTACCGTTGCACATGATGATTTTGATGAATATAATATGCATGTGCTTGCTGCTCCTACTTGCAATTATTATGAGAGAGGAACTATATCTCCACCTCTCTATGTTTCCAACATGATAAAATTGCAAGAAACTGTTTATACTATGCATTGGCCTTTACTATGTGTGCATGAATTGTTCTTTTATGACACGCCGATGCATAGGAAGAGAGTTAGACTTCGTCATTGCATGGTATATGTTATTTTGTGCTCACTACTAAATTACAAATCATTGCTAATTAAAATTGGCTTTGATATACCTTGGGATCCGGGTGGATTCACTACTTGACCACTATATGCCTAGCTTAATGGCTTTAAAGAAAGCGCTGCCAGGGAGACAACCCGGAAGTTTTAGAGAGTCATTTATTTCTGTTGTGTGCTTTTATGTAGTTTAAAAATAAAAATAATGTGCCAAGGTTTGCCTTTAGGATGTTTACGATGCTTGTTGGTTTGTGCGGTGCAGGACAGAAACTTTGGCTGTAGTGCGCGATTTTACATTTTTTTACTGGAACGTCAAATGGTTCTGATTCTTTTTGCACTGTATTTCTATACAAATTTTTTATTCTCCCTAATTTTGGCAGAATGTTTCAAGTATCATAAGTATGGTGAATGTTCAGATTGTTACAGACTGTTCTGTTTTAGACAGATTCTGTTTTTGATGCATAGTTTGCTTGTTTTGATGAAACTATCAATTTATATCAGTGGATTAAGCCATGAAAAAGTTATATACTACAGTAGACACAATGCAAAAACAAAATATGAATTGGTTTGCAACAGTACTTAGAGTAGTGATTTGCTTTATTATACTAACGGATCTTACCGAGTTTTCTGTTGAAGTTTTGTGTGGATGAAGTGTTCGATGATCGAGAAGGTCTCGATGTGAGGAGAAGGAAGAGAGGCAAGAGCTCAAGCTTGGGGATGCCCAAGGCACCCCAAGTAAATATTCAAGGAGACTCAAGCGTCTAAGCTTGGGGATGCCCCGGAAGGCATCCCCTCTTTCTTCAACAAGTATCGGTATGTTTTCGGATTCGTTTCGTTCATGCGATATGTGCAATCTTGGAGCGTCTTTTGCATTTAGTTTTCATTTTTCTTTTATGCACCATGCTGGTATGAGATAGTCCTTGGTTTATTTATAGAATGCTCTTTGCACTTCACTTAAATCTTTTGAATATGGCTTTATAGAATGTTTCATGTGCTTCACTTATATCATTTGAAGTTTGGATTGCCTGTTTCTCCTCACTTAGACAACCGCCATTTGTAGAATGCTCTTTTGCTTCACTTATATTTGTTAGAGCGTGGGCATATCTTTTGTAGAAAGAATTAAACTCTCTTGCTTTACTTATATCTATTTAGAGAGATGACAGGAACTGGTCATTCACATGGTTAGTCATAAAATCCTACATAAAACTTGTAGATCACTGAATATGATATGTTTGATTCCTTGCAATAGTTTTGCGATATAAAGATGGTAATATTAGAGTCATGCTAGTGGGTAGTTGTGGATTGTATAAATACTTGTGTTGAGGTTTGTGATTCCCGTAGCATGCACGTATGGTGAACCGTTATGTAACGAAGTTGGAGCATGAGGTATTTATTGACTGTCTTCCTTATGAGTGGCGGTCGGGGACGAGCGATGGTCTTTTCCTACCAATCTATCCCCCTAGGAGCATGCGCGTAGTACTTTGTTTCGATGACTAATAGATTTTTGCAATAAGTATATGAGTTCTTTGTGACTAATGTTGAGTCCATGGATTATACGCACTCTCACCCTTCCATCATTGCTAGCCTCTTCGGTACCATGCATTGCCCTTTCTCACCTCGAGTTGGTGCAAACTTCGCTGGTGCATCCAAACCCCGTGATACGATACGCTCTATCACACATAAGCCTCATTATATCTTCCTAAAAGCAGCCACCATACCTACCTATCATGGCATTTCCATAGCCATTCCGAGATATATTGCCATGCAACTTCCATCATCATCATATACATGACTTGAGCATTCATTGTCATATTGCTTTGCATGATCGTAAGATAGCTAGCATGATGTTTTCATGGCTTGTCCGTTTTTTGATGTCATTGCTACGCTAGATCATTGCACATCCCGGTACACCGCCGGAGGCATTCATATAGAGTCATATCTTTGTTCTAGATATCGAGTTGTAATATTGAGTTGTAAGTAAATAAAAGTGTGATGATCATCATTATTAGAGCATTGCCCCAGTGAGGAAAGGATGATGGAGACTATGATTCCCCCACAAGTCGCGATGAGACTCCGGACGAAAAAATAAAAATAAAAAAAGAGAAAGGCCAAAAAAAGAGAGAAGGCCCAAAAAAAGAAAAAAAATGAGAGAAAAAGAGAGAAGGGGCAATGTTACTATCCTTTTACCACACTTGTGCTTCAAAGTAGCACCATGTTCTTCATATAGAGAGTCTCTTGAGTGATCACTTTCATATACTAGTGGGAATTTTCATTTTAGAACTTGGCTTGTATATTCCAACGATGGGCTTCCTCAAATGCCCTAGGTCTTCATGAGCAAGCAAGTTGGATGCACACCCACTTAGTTTCAGTTTGAGCTTTCATATACTTATAGCTCTAGTGCATCCGTTGCATGGCAATCCCTACTCCTCACATTGACATCAATTGATGGGCATCTCCATAGCCCGTTGATTAGCCGCGACGATGTGAGACTTTCTCCTTTTTTGTCTTCTCCACATAACCCCCATCATCATATTCTATTCCACCTATAGTGCTATGTCCATGGCTCACGCTCATGTATTGCGTGAAAGTTGAAAAAGGTTTGATAACGTCAAAAGTATGAAAGCATTGCTTGGCTTGTCATCGGGGTTGTGCATGATGTGAATATTTTGTGTGGTGAAGATGGAGCATAGCCAGACTATATGATTTTGTAGGGATAACTTTCTTTCGTCTTGTTATTTTGAAAAGATTGCTTTATTAGTAGGCTTGAAGTATTATTGCTTTTATGGCAAATGATAGACTATTGCTTTGAATCACTCGTGTCTTAATATTCATGCCATGATTAGACAAATGATCAAGATTATGCTAGGTAGCATTCCACATCAAAAATTATTTTTGTTATCATTTACCTACTCGAGGACGAGCAGGAATTAAGCTTCGGGATGCTGATACGTCTCCGTCGTATCTATAATTTTTGATTGTTCCATGCCAATATTATTCAACTTTCATGTACTTTTGGCAACTTTTTATATTATTTTTGGGACTAACATATTGATCCAGTGCCCAGTGCGAGTTCCTGTTTGTTGCATGTTTTATGTTTCACAGACTATCCATATCAAACGGAATCCAAACGGGATAAAAACGGACGGAGAATATTTTTGGAATATTTAGAGAATTCCGGAAGAAGAATCAACGCGAGACGGTGCCCGAGGTGGCCACGAGGCAGGGGGCGCCTGGCCCCCTGGGCGCGCCCCTGACCCTCGTGGGCCACCCGTAAGGCGGTTGATGCCCTTCTTCGGCCGCAAGAAAGCTAATTTTTGGTATAAAAAAAATCATGGCGAAGGTTTCAATCCAATCGGAGTTACGGATCTCCATATATACACGAAACGGTGAAAGGGCGGCAGAGAGAACGCAGAAACAGAGAGAGACAGAGAGATAGATCCAATCTCGGAGGGGCTGTCACCCCTCCCATGCCATGGGAGCCAAGGACCAGAGGGGAAACCCTTCTCCCATCTAGGGAGGAGGTCAAGGAAGAAGAAGAAGAAGAAGGGGGGCCCTCTCCCCCTTGCTTCCGGTGGCGCCGGAACGCTGCCGGGGGCCATCATCATCACCGCAATCTTCACCAACAACTTCACCGCCATCATCACCAACTCTTCCCCCCTCTATGCAGCGGTGTAACCTCTCTCTTACCCGTTGTAATCTCTACTTAAACATGGTGCTCAATGCTATATATTATTTCCCAATGATGTATGGCTATCCTATGATGTTTGAGTAGATTCGTTTTGTCCTATGGGCTATTTGATGATCAAGATTGGTTTGAGTTGCATGTTTTATTATTGGTGCTGTCCTATAGTGCTCTCCGTGTCGCGCAAGCGTGAGGGATCCCCGCTGTAGGGTTTGCAATATGTTCATGATTTGCTTATGGTGGGTGGCGTGAGTGACAGAAGCACAGACCTGAGTAAGTAGGTTGTTTGCGTATGGGATAAAGAGGACTTGATGCTTTAATGCTATGGTTGGGTTTTACCTTAATGATCTTTAGTAGTTGCGGATGCTTGCTAGAGTTCCAATCATAAGTGCATATGATCCAAGTAGAGAAAGTATGTTAGCTTATGCCTCTCCCTCAAATAAAATTGCAATAATGATTACCGGTCTAGTTATCGATTGCCTAGGGACAAATAACTTTCTCGTGACAACAAACTCTCTACTAAAACTAATTTAGTTGTGTCTTCATCTAAACAGCCCCTACTTGTTATTTATGTGCTCTTTATTATCTTGCAAACCTATCCAACAACACCTACAAAGTACTTCTAGTTTCATACTTGTTCTAGGTAAAGTGGACGTTAAGCGTGCGTAGAGTTGTATCGGTGGTCGATAGAACTTGAGGGAATATTTGTTCTACCTTTAGCTCCTCGTTGGGTTCGACACTCTTACTTATCGAAAGAGGCTACAATTGATCCCCTATACTTGTGGGTTATCAGCGGACGGCAAAGACCTTTGTATCTTTGCTGTCCGCCAGCAGACGGCAAAGAAGCCTTTGTCATAGCCTGTTCAGCCGGACGTGTTGCCGTTAGCTGGCTGACGGCAAAGGTCTTTGCCGTCCGCCATGTGTGCTTTTGCCGTCCGCCATGGCTGACGACAAAGTTCCTGATTCCTGTAGTGAAAGATGGTGATATTAGAGTCATGCTAGCAAGTAATTGTGGATTGGTAGAAATACTTGTGTTAAAAGATTGTGATTCCCGTAGCATGAACGTATGGTGAACCGTTATGTGATGAAGTCGGAGCATGATTTATTCTTTGATTGTCTTCCTTCTGAGTGGCGGTCGGGGACGAGCGATGGTCTTTTCCTACCAATCTATCCACCTAGGAGCATGTGTGTAGTACTTTGTTTCGATAGCTAATAAATTTTTGCAATAAGTATGTGAGTTCTTTATGACTAATGTTGAGTCCATGGATTATATGCACTGTCACCCTTCCACCTTTGCTAGCCTCTCTAGTACCACGCAATTCTCGCCGGTGTATTAAACCCACCATATACCTTCCTCAAAACAGCCACCATACATACCTATTATGGCATTTCCATAGCCATTCCAAGATATATTGACATGTAACTTCCACCGTTCCGTTTATTATGACATGCACCATCATTGGCATACTGCTTTGCATGATCATGTAGTTGGCATAGTATTTGTGACAAAGCTACCGTTCATATTTTTTATACATGTCACTCTTGATCATTGCACATCCTGGTACACCGCCGGAGGCATTCATATAGAGTTATATTTTGTTCTAGTATCGAGTTGTAATTCTTGAGTTGTAAGTAAATAAAAGTGTGATGATCATCATTATTAGAGCATTGTCCCATGTGAGGAAAGGATGATGGAGGCTATGATACTCCCACAAGTCGGGATGAGACTCCGGAATTTTTTTAGAAAAAAGAGGCCAAATAGCCCAAAATAAAAAAATGAGAGAAAAGAGAGAAGGGACAATGTTACTATCCTTTTTCCACACTTGTGCTTCAAAGTAGCACCATGATCTTCATGATAGAGAGTCTCCTATTTTGTCACTTTCATATACTAGTGGGAATTTTTCATTATAGAACTTGGCTTGTATATTCCAATAATGGGCTTCCTCAAATTGCCCTAGGTCTTTGTGAGCAAGCAAGTTGGATGCACACCCACTTAGTTTCTTTTTGAGCTTTCATACACTTATAGCTCTAGTGCATCCGTTGCATGGCAATCCCTACTCACTCACATTGATATCTATTGATGGGCATCTCCATAGCCCGTTAATTCCCCTAATTGATGTGAGACTTTCTCCTTCTTCTTGTCTTCTCCACAACCACCATATTCTATTCCTCCTATAGTGCTATATCCATGGCTCACGCTCATGTATTGCGTGAAAGTTGAAAAAGTTTGAGAACACCAAAAGTATGAAACAATTGCTTGGCTTGTCATCGGGGTTGTGCATGATAAAACACTTTGTGTGATGAAGATGGAGCATAGCCAGACTATATGATTTTGTAGGTATAACTTTCTTTGGCCATGTTATTTTGAGAAGACACGATTGCTTTATTAGTATGCTTGAAGTATTATTGTTTTTATGTCAATATTAAACTTTTGTTTTGAATCTTATGGATCTGAATATTCATGCCAGAATAAAAAAGATTACATGGATAAATATGTTAGGTAGCATTCCACATCAAAAATTCTGTTTTTATCATTTACCTACTCAAGGACGAGTAGGAATTAAGCTTGGGGATGCTTAATACGTCTCCAATGTATCTATAATTTTTGATTGTTCCATGCTATTATATTCTCTGTTTTGGATATTTTATATGCATTAATATGCTATTTTATATTATTTCTGGGACTAACCTATTAACCTAGAGCCCAGTGCCAGTTTCTATTTTTCCTTGTTTTTGAGTTTTACAGAAAAGAAATATCAAACAGAGTCCAAACGGAATAAAACTTTCACGATGATTTTTCTTGGACCAGAAGACATCCACGGAGCTTGGAGAGGGGGCCAGAAGAGTCCCGAGGGCTCCACAAGCCCTTAGGGAGCGCCCCTGGCCTGTAGGCCCCATGGGAGTCCTCCAACCCTAATTCTTGGCCTATAATTCCCAAATATTCCCAAACCAACAGAAGCATCCACCAAAATACTTTTCCGCCGCCACAAGCCTCTGTTCCCGTGAGATCCCATCTTGGGGCCTTTTCCGGCACCCTGGCGGAGGGGGATTCGATCACAGAGGGCTTCTACATCAACATTATTGCCCTTTCGATGAAGCGTGAGTAGATTACCATAGACCTACGGGTCCATAGCTAGTAGCTAGATGGCTTCTTCTCTCTCTCTTTGATCTTCAATACAATGTTCTCCTCGATGTTCTTGGAGTTCTATCCGATGTAATATTCTTTTGCGGTGTGTTTGTCGAGATCTGATGAATTGTGGATTTATGACCAGATTATCTATGAATATTATTTGAGTCTCTTCTGAATTCCTATATGCATGATTTGATATCTTTGTATTTCTATTCGAATTATCGGTTTGGTTTGGCCAACTAGATTGGTTCTTCTTGCAATGGGAGAGGTGCTTAGTTTTGGGTTCAATCTTGTGATGTCCTCACCCAGTGACAAAGTAGGGGTAGCGAGGCACGTATTGCATTGTTGCCATCAAGGGTAAAAAGATGGGGTTTTCATCATATTGCTTGAGTTTCTCCCTCTACATCATGTCATCTTACTTAAAGCGTTGCTCTGTTCTTATGAACTTAATACTCTAGATGCATGCAGGAGTCGGTCGATGTGTGGAGTAATAGTAGTAGATACATAATCGTTTCGGTCTACTTGACACATACGTGATGCCTATATCCATAATCATTGCCTTGTATATCGGCATAAGTTTGCACTTTTCTATCAATTTCTCGATAGTAATTTGTTCACCCACCGTATGTTTTCTTTCAAGAGAGAAGCCTCTAGTGAAACCTATGGCCCCCGGGTGTATTTTCCATCATATATTTTCAGATCTATAAACCAAAGAACCCAAAAATACCTTGCTGCAATTTATTTGTTTTTACTTTGTTTTATGTTTTAGTAATCTTTTATATCTATCTCTATCATATCTCATCCTTGCAAGTGACTGTGAAGGGATTGACAACCCCTTTATCGCGTTGGGTACAAGTGTTTGATTGTTTGTGCAGGTGCATAGATTGGAGACTTGCTTGTACCTCCTACTGTATTGATACCTTGGTTCTCAAACTGAGGGAAATACTTATCTCAACTTTGCTGCATCACCCTTTTCTCTTGAAGGGAAAAACCAACGCAAGCTCAAGAAGTAGCACCCACCACGACTAAGACGCCGAAGGAGGAAATCACACCTGTCATCCATCAACCACGGACATTATGTTCCTGCAATCATCGCTCACAACGAAGGCTGACATACAATTACAGAACAAAAGTGAATTTCCCTTGAACAGTGTCCGTATATACTCCCTCCATTTCATAATATAAGTTATATTAGTTTTTTGAAAAGTGAAACGCGTGCTTGTTTGACCAAGTTTTTAGAAAATAGTATCGACATTTACAGTACCAAATAGATCTGTCATGAAAAGTATTTTCATATTTTATTTATTTTATATTGTAGATGTTGATATTTTATTCTATAATCTTGGTCAAACATAAATAAGATTGACTTGCACGAAAAGCAATACACCTTATATTCTGAAATGGAGGGTGTATAACAGAAAAGTCAGAAGGTGCGGATCCGGATGCCCTAATATTTGCACGAGATAGGGGCCTCCATTTAGCTCGGCCACCAAAACCCTCACCCACACTTTTCCCCAACATAATAACCAAAATTGG
Source organism: Aegilops tauschii subsp. strangulata (assembly GCF_002575655.3). Classification (NCBI taxonomy): domain Eukaryota; kingdom Viridiplantae; phylum Streptophyta; class Magnoliopsida; order Poales; family Poaceae; genus Aegilops; species Aegilops tauschii. Next base: position 513,925,739 of record NC_053036.3, read on the forward strand.
AGACAGACTCGTTAATTAGATGATTTTATTTCATAGGGCCAATATCATAGATTTTGTTTCTCTATGAAATGCTTTGGCATGCAAAAAATACTTGAGAGTTTTTTGCAAGCAATTTTGAAAGAACAAATTTAGCATCATTGAGCCTAACTTCACAATAAATTTTTTTCTACGAAACTCTACAATATAACTCCACTGAGACACATGGGAAGGAAGACTTCGACACCCTCAATAATTCAGTTGTATTTTTAGTCTATACCTACTAGTGAGTTGCACGTGCTTTTCACGTGAGTTGGATATATTGTTAGAACACAATGTTGACAAACAACTGACACGTACATATTACATGCATAAAGTTAAAGATACAAATTTGTTACTAATGATAGTTAAATCTATTGAAAAGGGAAAACCTTAGCTGCATAGCGCTCCAATACGTATATATAACACATTATATGTATGCACCTCAATGGTTAAGTTCATGAATATGAGAGGATAGTGTTGCAACATTTGATTGAAATTCTTTGTAAAGATATATGGATTGTAAGAAATGGTTGATCAGAAGTCTTTAATCTTGAGTAAAAAATTCACAAGTAATATCATAAATGGATAGACTTTTATTCAAGCGAGAAACTCTAATGGAGCAAGAGCATGCATGAAGATCTATAATAAATCATAAATGGATACGCCTTTATTCAAGCGAGAAACTCTACTAGAGCAAGATCATGCATGAAAGATTCTAGAATAAGTTAATAATTATTGGAAACTTCTAGATAGTACACATGGCAGAATCATAATTGATAAGAAATCGAATGGTCAGTATTTTTTTGAAAAACACCCCATATATTAATTAAGCCAAAGAAAAGTTCTTACAATCATTCGTTACAGCATACACCATGCAGGGCGGAACGGAATTTAAAATAATCCCATCGGACCTAGTACTAAAGCTAAACTTAGCAATCTCATGCGCCACCCCATTGGCAGTCCGACTTATCTTTGCGATATTAATTTTTTTGATCATCCTAGATATACTAAGAGCCTCATTCATCAGATCAGCCAGAGGGGGCCTGTCAAGCTTCTCATTTGCAAGAAATGAATGTACGAAAGCACAGCCAATCTCTAAAATAATAGATTGGTGAAGGGTGATACCTATATAAAGTCCTGCGAGGCAGGCACGGAGCTCAGCCTCATTCACACTGGTACACCGATCAATAAAGTCCCACAAAGAAACAAAAATTTCTCCAGATGAATTACGAGCTACACCCCCACACTGGCTGCATTAGTACTGTCCACAAAACTGGCGTCAACATTGATCTTGATATAACCATTAGGGGGAGGGGTCCACACCACATGATCTTTTAATGGTGCGTAATCCTCTACAACTCCGCACCTTCTCCTTACCTTTGTTGCTAGCATCCAATTGAGCGGTGTCATGATTGGACGTGAAAATGGTCCAAAAATTGTCCACAAAATGTGCAGAGGCATTAACGGATTCTTTCCCCTTCCCAAAAATTAAATCATTTCTCAAATGCCATGCTCGCCAGAAAAGAAACAAGATTTGCTCCCTTTGCCGCAAACCCAATTGTGCCAGCAAAATCAATAACCAAGTTGGTCCTGTGCACTTGAAGAACTCTTCATCCGGAATATTCCACCACTCTCTCACGGCTATTCGAAGAGCACGAGCTTTAGAACAACTCACTAGAGCATGAAAGATGTCTTCATCTTGAACCTCACAAATAGAACACATACATGAATCAGTCTGATGGTGCTTGACTCTATTCATCTCGACTGCCAAGCTATTGGTAGCAGCTCGCCACGCAAAAATCTTGATTTTCTAAGGTATATTAGCCTTCCATATTATCTCCCAAATCCCTTTTCCCCCCTTTGCTTCGCCACTAGATTGGCCAACAGGATCCTGGCTATCCTTCAAATTAAGCGCAAAATTGTACGCACTTTTAACAGAAAATATACCATTCTTCTCATGGTGCCACGCAACAAAATCCCCATCCCTAGAGGCCTGAATACGAATCTTAAGAATTTCCTCCACATCATGTGGATAGAATGGATACTTGATCAAATTTTCATCCCAGCACTTTTGCCCGCTCATGAATAAATCATGTAACAATTTCAACTTGGTATTATGCCTTCTAGCTGAGATTTTTAGGCCATGCCTCCTAGGTATCCAATTATCCCTCCATATATTAATACTAAATCCATCACATACCCGCCAAATGATCCCCTTCTTAAAAAGTTCCAGGCCATGTGTAATACCTTGCCAAGTCACAGAACTAGCATGCGGAAAGACCGTATGAAGAGTATGCCCCTGAAGGTAATACTTTGCCTTCATCAACTTCGCACGTAGGGAATCCGGATAAACCAACAACCGCCATGCCTGTTGGCCAAAAGAGCTTGATTAAAAAGCCTGAGATCACGGAAACCCATCCACCCTTACCTTTTGGTCTTGTTAGTTTGTCCCACGCCAACCAATGAGTTTTTCTTCTTTCTTCTTCATTTCCCCACCAAAAGTTCCTTATAATCTAGGATAACTCCTCACAAAGGGAAGCCGGAAATTTGAAAATCCCCATAGCGTACACAAGTAGAGCCTGAATTACTGTTTTGATTAAATCTTCCTTGACTCCACAAGAAGCATATTTTTCAATCCAGTCAGAAAGCCTTTAAAAAATATCTTTAGTATACTTAAACATACCAGCCTTCATTCTACCCTCTGGGACTGGTAATCCAAGATATTTATCCTCGAACCCCTCCACGGTAATTTTTAAGATAACCATAATAGTCACTTGTTTCTCCAAGCTGCATTTTTCCCAAACATTATGGAACACTTATCAGGGCTTAACATCTATCCAGTTCCCTTCTCATACATCGTCAGAATATTTTTAATTGCTAAAGCTTGATCAAAAGAACCCTTGAAAAATAGCAGACTATCATCTGCAAATAACAAGTGAGAAATACCAGGAGCTTGTCTAGTCAGTCTGAATTCCTGGAGAACTCCCCTGGCACATGCGTTATTAAGCAACAAAGAAAGCGCCTCAGCCACAAATAAGAACAAATAAGGAGATAAAGGATCTCCCTGCCTGAGCCCCTGAGAAGGTAAGAACGACTACATCAATTGACCATTAAAGCGCACCGCAAATTTCATCGAAGTAACACAACTCATAACCCATTTAATCCATTGCGGCGCAAAACCTAACGCACCCATCATACTTTGCAAAAATTGCCAATCCACACGGTCATAGGCTTTGGCTAGGTCCAACTTATAAGCACAATATCCCCCTCTTAAATCCTTAAGCGTACTTAACGAATGCATACATTCAGGCTATGAAAGCATTATCAGAAATTAACCTTCCCGGAATAAACGCACTTTGGGTAGGGGACATCATACCATCGAGGAGCGGTCGCATCCTGTTAACAAGACACTTGGAAATAATCTTATAGATAACATTGAACAAACTGATCGGCCTGAAATCATTGATTGTTTGAGGATTCTTGATCTTCGGGGTGAGAATAATAGTTGTATTATTAATACCATCAGGCATAATTCTAGAAATAAAAAATTGCTGCATAGCCTTGACAATATCATCTTTGATTAGACCCCAATTCCGCTGAAAAAACCTCGCAGGAAAGCCATATGGCCTTGGCGCTTTTAGCGGTCCCATTTGAAAAAGGCATCACTTATTTCTTTTTCCGTAAAAGGTTGCATAAATCATCATTCATGCCATCAGTCACACGGGGCTTGACTAATGAAATAATGTGCGATGGATCAACCGAAGCATCACAAGAATAAAGTTGTTTAAAAACGAGTTTGTCATACCTTTTATTTCCTCGAGATTTTCGTGAGACAACCATCATCCTTCCTAAGAGCCGAAATAGATTTTTTTGCTCTATGATAACCCATAAGTATAGGGGATCGCAACAGTTTTCGAGGGTAGAGTATTCAACCCAAATGTATAGATTCGACACAAGGGGAGCCAAAGAATATTTGAAGGTATTAGCAGCTGAGTTGTCAATTCAACCACACCTGCAGATTAATTATCTGCAGCAAGTAATCAGTAGCAAAGTAATATGATAGTTTTAGTAGTAGTAACGGTAGCAACGGTAACAGTAACAGTGATAGCAGTAATTTTGTAGCAAGTGTAACAGTGATGATAGCAGTAGTAACTTAGCAAAAACAATATAAGATAAATTCGTAGGCATTGGATCGGTGACTTGTTGGATGATATTCGTCATGAGACAGTTATAACCTAGGGCGATACGGCACTAGCTCCAGTTCGTCAATATAATGTAGGCATGTATTTCGTAAATAGTCATACGTGCTTATGGAAAGAACTTGCATGACATCTTTTGTCCTACCCTCCCGTGGCAGCGGGGTCCATATTGGAAACTAAGGGATATTAAGGCCTCCTTTTAATAGAGAACCGGAACAAAGCATTAACACATAGTGAATACATGAACTCCTCAAACTACGATCATCACCGGGAGTGGTCCCGACTATTGTCACTCCGGAGTTGCCGGATCATAACACGTAGTAGGTGACTATAACTTGCAAGATCGGATCTAGAACATGGATATAATGGTGATAACATAAACGGTTCAGATCTGAGTTCATGGCACCCGAGCCCAAAGTGACAAGCATTAAGCATAGCAAAGTCATAGCAACATCAATCTTAGAACATAGTGGATATTAGGGATCAAGCCCTAACAAAACTAACTCGATTACATAATGAATCTCATCCAACTCCTCACCGACCAGCGAGCCTATGAAGGCATTACTCACCCCCGGTGGGGAGCATCATGGAATTGGCGATGGAGAAGGGTTGGTGATGATGAAGAACGAAGATCCCCCTCTCTGGAGCCCCAAACGGACTCCAGAGCTGGCCTCCCGATGAAGAACATAAGGTGACGTCGGCTCCGTCTCGTGGATCGCAATAATTCTTTTTCCCTAATTTTTTTTCTGGAAAAATAGGATTTTATAGCGTTGGTTTCAGGGTCTGCGGGGCCACCCCACCTGAGCGCACCAAGAGAGAGGGGCGCACCCTGGTGGGTTGTGCCCACCCAGGGGCCCCTCTCCGGTAGGTCTTGGCTCCAGAAATTCTTGTTTATTGTATAAAAGTTCCTTGCAAAGTTTCGTTCCATTCCAAGAACTTTTATTTCTGCACAAAAACAACACCATGGTGGTTCTGCTGAAAACAGCGTCAGTCCGGGGTTAGTTTCGTTCAAATCATGCAAATTAGAGTCCAAAATAAGAGGAAAAGCATTAGGAAAAGTAGATACGTTGGAGACGTATCACTCTCCAGGAAGCTTTTCGCTGAAAATATTTTGTATTACGATCTCCCCCTTTAATCTTGTCCAGACAAGATCTCTGCTTCCATAATATTTCTTCCCTGATAAGAAGTTCATCCATCTCCCCTAGAATTCTCTTTCTTTCCAACACAGCAGAATGATCAGTTCTATTTAACAAAATGTCTAGTCTCTTACGAGCCCCGTCAAGTTTCTTAGGCAGATACACAATATGCACCCGGCTCCATCCATGAAGAGATTTCATTAATTTTTCTAAATTATTAGCAACATCTTTCAGATCCTTAATATTTGATCCTCTATTCCAACAATCATTAATCTGTTCATCCAAAACACGACCTTCCCTCTCCCAGTAAGATTCATATTTCAACTCTCTAGCAAACCTCCCCTCCCGAGCATTACCCATCAACTCAATAAAATGGGGCAATGATCATATCTGGAGCTAATAATATGGGAGACCTTACATTGAGGGAAAATAGAAGACCAAAGGGGGCATGCCACTTCACGGTCAAGACGTACCTTAACATTCTTGTTGCCCTCTTGCATATTATTATATGTCCACGGAGCACCTTGAAAGCCCAAATCAAATAAATTGCACTCAGACAGAACTTCACGAAAGTTAGCCATGAGTCTAGGAGATCTCTTATGTCGAGAGACATGTTCATTTTTTCATATAGCTTCGTTAAAATCCCCCACCATAAACCAAGGTCCAACACCAAGAGGTTTAATCCGCCTCAAAAGTTCCCACATAACATACCTCTGGCTCGCCTTAAGCTCTCCATAAATAAATGTGCACCTCCACTTTGTACCATCACCCTTGTTGATGTACATGTCCACAAAATGTTCACCATTTTTGTTCAACCCACAAGAATATGCTCCATCCCAAAACACGACTAGTCCTCCACCTTTACCATGGCCAGAAACAGTAAACACATTATTCATACCCAACCGGTAACGCAAAAGCTCAACATACTCTTTATTTTTCCTAGTTTCCGAAAGAAAGATAACATTGGGACGGTGCGTCTTAGTCGGACACACAAGCTCTTGAACCATACAAGGTTGTCCCAGCCCTCGACAGTTCCAACTGAGAATTTTCATGGCTCCTAACGGGCGTCATCAAACGCGCCCGTCGGTTGAACGGAAGCCCCAGGGTTGTTTGCTTCCTTAGGAGTGCCACCTTCCTCCTTTTCTTCTCCCACGGATTCTCTCCTCCTCTCCTGAAGATCTTCCTCTCCCCCATCTATCTCTTTAGTTACATGAACCATAGCCCCATCGACACCTACTACAGCCTCAACCCTCTCACCACACACTCTTTTACAAGTTACAGAGATGTCATTTTCACTCTTATACTCTAAACTCTCAGAGCTATTGCTATTCATAGTAAAAACTAAGCCTTAATCTTCAGAACGACGCCTCTTACTTCCCGCCGTGCTCTCTAGGATGGCAGCATAGGCGACCTTTCGACTAGATAACTCGCTGCCACTATTTGGGGGAGTGGGAACCCCAAACTTGACATGCTTGGCACACACACCATGACCAGCAGCACGCTCCACTTGCTCCTCTCTATACATTCTTTTCCAGCGGCCCCATTTTGATTCAGCTCCATTTTCATCAAAGTCCAGCCGGGAAGCACTCCCGGCCAGACCAGCAAGGACGCTTGTTGAGCCACCATCAGCCGGCAACACCTTTGCCGCAACCAGAGGTAGAGCGCCCTGGATTTGCCACGTCTTGACCAGCAGATTGAGTTCATCCAACGATACATATTTAAACTTACTCACACACTATATAATGGTATACCTATTAATAAAGGAAATAGATATTCCTGGTCTGTTGTACTATTTTATAAAAAAAACCCTGATGTTTCTGATAATTAAACCACAATCCAATTTTAAGTTAGATTTTTGGTTTAGTAGGAAACCTCCTCATATTTCTCATAATCAACCCGCAAACCAGTTTTAAGTCAATTTTTCACCTTAGCGGGAAACCCCGTAATAATTGGGTTAATAAACCCACAGTACATATCAAATGCTTTTTAAAATATCCATATCTTTTGAACCTAACTTCAAATTCAACATGTTATACATGAATTTTGATTATAAAAATATGTAGAATCTAAATATGATGTTATTTTATCTGTTAATCATTTTAAAAATGCTACTTACGGTGCAACCTTAATGAACAACGCATGATTCTTTTTCTTTCATATCGACTTGTATTGAAAATAAACACCTCAGCAAAATCAGGGTTGGAGACGAAACAAACCATCTATAACCATCGACGAGAGTGCGAAGGAGGATAACTAACAACACAAATGGGATGTCATGTGTTGAAAGAAAGGATGTGTACCTATTAGGGTCCTGAGTCATGATTATTGGGTTAGGAGAGTGTGATGTTTTTTTCTTCACAAACTATTTTGCTAGTTTCGGCAAATTTGACCTATAAACGAAATCAAATCACAGAATGAACTGTCCGTAAAACTATTTCACGCGGCTGACCCGTGGCGCCTAGCTCTCAGTCGCTGCACTAGTGCAACGCCTGGGAGCTAGGCGCTGCACTAGTGCAACGCCTGGGAGCTAGGCGCTACACTGTATAGTGTGGCGCCTAGCTCTCAGGCACTGCACACTGACTTAGTAATTTTCGGATCACACGGGTGCGACGCTGGCTGTGTAGCGCCTAACTGTGAGGCGTTGCACAGTGTAGTGTGGCGCCTTCGTGTCGGGCGTTACACAAAAAGTTCAGCCGCGTGAAATAGTTTCACGGATAGTTCATTCTGTGATTTGATTTCGTCTATTGGTCAAATTTGTCGCTAGTTTCTATAGGGGTTCTATGGGTTTGTGCTACTTAAATATGACCTTGGCGTTTTTGCAAAAAGAAAGAAGAAAACTCTACAATAAACCATGGCATCGAACTCTTCTCATTTTCCCAACCCTAGGTCTACATGGAAATCAGACAGGCCCTAACTACCAAACAATCTACCAGTTGTTCTACATGGCTTTGCTGATTCTACATTGTGCTACCAGCAATGCAATTCATGTCACGTCAAGACACAAAGACATCATAGTGCGAGCTAGAGTGGTACACGATTTAGATCCTAATCTAGTGCTTTCCGCTACGATCACGCGAGGACGCGAGGTGGATTTAGATCCTGCTAGTGGCTTCCGCTACGATCACGCGAGCCCCCGTCAGGCCTCGCCGCCGCCGCCGCCCGCACGGACAGCGAAAGCACATTCAGATCCGACCGCTCCGTCCTCATAGCCTTCCCTTGTTCTCGCCGGGCGGCGTGCCTCTCGTCGACGCCGTCGTCGTCGTGTTCTTGCTCCTCCTCGTCGTCTTCGCCGTCCTCCTCTGCCCCATTTCCCTCATCCCCTCCCCCGTGCCCGTGCTCGCGCGACCTCTTGCTCCCTATCGCGACGCCGAACAGCATCGGCTTCGCGCCTGCGGCGCCGTGCCTCTCGTCCTCCTCCCCCACTTCCTCCCCGCCGTGGTCATACCGCCAGACGAGGTGCCGCACGCCGTCGCAGACGCGCCGCGCGCGCGCGAGCTCCCGCGCCAGCCTCGCGTTCTCGCGCCGCAGCCGCGCGTTCTCCTCCTCCAGCTCGGCCATCGCGCCGGTGGCCACCAGCGCCAGCCCGGGCGGCGGCGACGACGAGACCGCGGCGTCCCCGCCGGAGCTCGTCGGCGTGGGTGAGATCGGAATCGCCGTCGCAATCGGCGTCGCCATCATCGCGGGCGCCGGCGCCCCGGCGCCAGATCCCTTCCGCCTCTGTATCGCGCCGAGCAGGCGCTTCTCCCCTTTCCTGAAGCACTCGTTGGCGAACTCCCACCTGTCAAGGCCTATCTTCCTGAATCCCTGCACAACAAACGCAGCAGCACCCTTGGTAATCTGGATCTACCGAACTGGCCGGAGAGAGGTGGGTGGGCGGAGACGGAACGTACGTAGGTGTTGAGCTGGCGGACGAAGGAGGCGAAGTTGCTGTGCTTGAAGTTCTTGGGGAGGAGGTCGCGCTCGAACTCGGCGCGGCGCCACACCACGAACGCCGTGCCGGACTCGTTCCAGGAGATGGTGTCGTCGGTCTCCGGGTCGTCCACCATCGCGTACGTCTTGGTGAGGAACGGCGGCGTCCCCGCCCCCAGCGCCGGCGACGCCATTGATGAGTTGGTTGAGGGCGATGGTTCTGGTGGTGCTCTTGCGAGAGGAGACGGCGAGATTTGGTTTGGTTGCACAGGAAAGGAAGGAATGGTCTAGAAATGGGGATTTTGTGATGGGGATAGGCTGGGGATGGGGCGAGAAGCATCCAGCGGGTTCTGGAAGGTTCCGATCCTTTCTAGTCGGCCACGTGGCGATGTTTCTAGAACCGGCGCTGCTGGATCCGGGATTCAAGACGGGCTGAGATTCAAGTCGGCCACGTGAAGGACGGTTTGGGTAGCCAATATTTTGACTATTGTTTGAGTTTTTTTACGATGTTGTTTCAGTTTTAAGCAACCCTACAAAGAAAATAATAAATGAGATTGTTTATATGACACACTCTCCTTTCACTACTATAAAATTAAAACGAGTGAACAGACACACTAAAACGTGTAACTGATTGCGCGTTGCTCATGGGCAAAGCTCGTCGTTTGGTGTTGCCCGGTGGCCATGATCGTGTGGGTGGCGTGGTAGTCGGGGTGCAGCGTTCGATGGCGGTGAGTGTTGGCCGGGGTGAAAACCTGCTCTATCTTCGGATGGACTGGCGGCGGCGTAGCTCGTTCCCTTCTTGAAGGCGTTGTCGCAGCTCTCATTGCCTGTCGTGTGGCTCCTGGGGAAACTTTGATCCTCGGATCGGGCGGTGGCGACGCTCCGGTGTCGTTACCTTCCTGAAGGCCCGTCTTGAAGCCCACGGTTCGCCGTATGCGGCTTCATCTCTTCGTGGTGGCGTGTTCACTGGTGGAGCCTCCGGTTGCTCTTGTAGTGCTAAGTGTAGTTTGCTGCGCTCGGCGCCTATGTATCCCGCCTTGGGTGTGTGTTGTGGTGGAGTGTGTCTGTTCCGAAATGTTGTTGATCATGGCTTTATATATAAAACGAGGTGAAAGACTTTTTCGATAAACATGTAACTGATTAAAAATAGTAGAACACCTTAAAATATATAAAAGTGATTAAAAATAGTAGAACATCCTATGACAGTAAACGGAGGGAGTAAGTCTGAAAACTTTTTAGACTGATTGTAAGATAAAATAATGGTCGACTCTAATCGATTTAGTAGATATAATGGTCGACTCTAGTTGATTTGATAGATCCGAATCAACGGTTCTATTTCTTCAACCTTTAGCCACTCACACCTTTATCCGTCAAATCTTTGTACTCAATTCTATCATCATCTCTCAGTAATCTATTAAATCTCAGGGTCATAGTTTTCTTCTCTTCAATCTCAGACTAACCCCTACACCACGGCCACAAACCTTCATCATCACCTATGTTCCGCATCTTTATCGCCTCCAGGCCAATCTAGACCGTCTTCGCTCACGTCATTTCACGCTTCATGAGCATTAGTCACACAAAAAACACATTGTTTAAAAAGTGAGTGCGGAATCTAAAAGTTTCAGTTGCAAGCCTAGCAAAACCACCAGACCTTTAAGTAGTCAATTTTTTCATCATGTTTTAATTGGCATGTTATCTTAGAAAGGAGAACGAACTACAGTTGCCTGGTGATTAAGGACAAGCTAAAATTTTGGTAACAATTAAAGAGCCGACTTTTTGACCCTCGTTACAAATTGGTAGGTTTTTTTTCATCATCAGCCAAACGTGCCCATATTGCCTAAAGGAAAGTATTTTAGAAAGGCTAACACACTGCCTTGACGCGGTAGAGGGCTAGAGGCAGTGTTGACGATAATAGACAACGTCCCTCAAGAAAGAGGATGGAACAAGGGCAGAGGGCGGGCGGGGGGGGGGGGCAAAGAATGACACACGCCAAGGTATATGACTCTGAATTGCAAGAGATGTGGGTCACTTTACTCCCATGAAAAACTTTTTTTCTGGTCCATGAAATATGTGCTAACGGTTCACGTTGGGGTCATTTACATCTATTGTCGTCAACTATGTGTACATGGAACGCAAGCGAGGCACTGGCCCCACCCGTAGTGGGCGAGAGCGGGTGACTGTCATGGCCATGAAAATCTTTTTCTGAAGACCCCCTGGATTTATTCAAATTGCACATAGATGCCCTCAAACAGTCGAATCATCTGGCAGCCTGTGCATACTTGTGCATAGGTCCCCGTATATTCGTCATATCCATTTGATTGCTGGCACATTTTGTGTCTCTTTCTTCACGCTCTCTCTCCCGATTCTCCGTAGGCGGCAATGGTGTGGCACAACATGACAATAATTTTCACCTTGAAAGATAGACAAAACCTCGATCACGACGACCCGGTGAAGAAGCCCCCCCCCCTTGTACGACGAGTTCTCATCGTCCAAGCTTTTTATTCTCCCACCCCTCTCTGGCACAATTTTGGTTAGGATTTTGTGGGTATCTTATCGACATGGTTCATTTTTGTGTTGATTTTGTCCTCTGATGATGGTTGACAACATAGATAGGGTGTCGCCCCCATTGGATTTGTTCCCCTCTCGATTCATTCTAGGGTTTAGTTGGGCTTCTGAAGGTGGCACGTTTGGTCATAACTGGTGTCTGATAGGTGGCTTGATACGTCTCCAATGTATCTATAATTTTCTATTGTTTCATGCTGTTATATTATCATTCTTGGATCTTTTATAATCATTTTATAGTCATTTTATATCATTTTTTGGTGCTAACCTATTGACATAGTGCCAAGTGCCAGTTGCTGTTTTTTGCATGTTTTTTACATCGCGGGAAATCAATATCAAACGGAGACCAAACACCGCGAAACTTTTTGCGGATTTTTTATGGATCAGAAGACTCCCGATGGGCCAGAGCAGCACTTGGGGGTGCCCCGAGGGGGGCACAACCCACCAGGGCGCGCCTGGGGGCCCAGGCGCGCCCAGGTGGGTTGTGCCCACCTCAGTGGCCTCCCACACCCCCTCTTCGCCCTATAAATTCTCAAATATTCCAAAAACCCTCGGGGTTAACCTAGATCAGAAAATCCGCCGCCGCAGGGCTCTGTAGCCACCAAAAAACAATCTAGACCCTGTTTCAGCACCCTGCCGGAGGGGGAGATCATCACCGGTGGCCATCTTCATCATCCCGGCGGCCACCACGATGAGGAGGGAGTAGTCCACCCTCGGGGCTGAGGGTTTGTGCCAGTAGCTATGTGTTTAATCTCTCTCTCTCTCTCTCTCGTGTTCTTGAGATGTCACGATCTTTATGTATCGCGGGCTTTGTTAATATAGTCGGATCATATGGTGTTTTCCCCTCTCTATCTTGTTGTGATGAATTGAGTTTTTCCCTTTGAGATTTCGTTGTTATCGGATTGAATACTTTTATGGATTTGAGAACACTTGATATATGTCTTGCAATTGAATACTCATGGTGACAATGGGGTATCGTATTGATTCACTTGATATATGTTTTGGCACTCAACTCGCGGATTCCCGAGGTGACATTGGGGTAATCTATGCATAGGGTTGATGCACGTTCCTGTCTTTGTTTCTCCGGTAGAAATCTTGGTGCACTCTTTGAAGTTTTTTGTGTGGGATTGAGTATTTATGAATATGAATTTGCTTTGGTGTTATTTTAGTACGAACTCTATGATAGATCGAACGGAAAGAATAGCTTTGTGTTATTTTAGTACGAACTCTTGAATAGATCGAACGGAAAGAATAGCTTTGAGGTGGTTTCGTACCCTACAAACAATTTATTCTTATGTTCTCTGCTAGATAGGAACTTTTGAGTGATTCTTCATCGCACTTTGAGGGATGGTTATATGATCCAATTATATTAGCATTGTTGGGAGATTGCACTAGCGAAAGTACGGACCCTAGGCCTCATTTTCAAGCATTGCAATACCGTTTTGTGCCCATTTACTATTTGTTACCTTGCTGTTTTTATTTATTCAGATTATAAAAATATATTTCTACCATCCATATTACACTTTTATCACCATCTCTTCGCCGAACTAGTGCGCCTATACAATTTGCCATTGTATTGGGTGTGTTGGGGACACAGGAGATTTCTTGTATTTGGTTGCAGGGTCGTTTGAGAGAGACTATCTTCATCCTACGCCTCCCACGGATTGATAAACCTTAGGTCATCCACTTGAGGAAAAATTGCTACTATCCTACAAAACTCTGCACTTGGAGGCCCAACGCGAGTCTACGAGAATAAAGTTGCGTAGTAGACATCATGGCCCATTTGGTTATAGACATGTTGTGGAAGTAGCTAGTATATGAACTTTGGACATGGAACATCAACTTAAAATTTGAATATAACTAACATTCTGAATATAATGTTAACTCAATTTTTGAACACCACTATCCGATAGCCGTTGAATTTTTTGGTACTTCCCTAACTAAATTTGAGTTTTAAGGCCAAATCAACTTCATAGAAATTATAAATTTAGGACTACTTATATGTTATTGGTCAAAAAATTCAGATATTGTTGATTTTAATCTATCCAAATCCATGTTTTCTTTCTTCTACCTTTAGCCACCACCTCTGCCCAATAATCTTCTTCCATAAGCTTTTGTCATATAAGGGCTACCACGTCTTGCCATCACCCCTTGGCCATCCCTTTAACCTCGGGAGATGGTTTTACCCTTCGATTCATTCCCTTCACCACAAATTCCCTACGATGAACTAACCCTTGCACCGCAACCATGAATCTCCATCGTTATCGGCAGTCACTCTGAACCTCATCGTTCTCGTCTCCAACTTGGTTCAGGCTCGTATTCGTCACCGTTTTGTTTGAATGAACATAAATCACCAAAATCAGACTATTAAGATATCGACTGTATTTTCTAAAATTTGGCCACATGAGCTTTAGCAAATTCGTAAAAGATATTGTAGTCAATATTTGGCTGTTTTAGTTGCCATGCTTTGGCGAATGTTGCCAAGGAAGACGAACCAAAATCGGCTAAGGATTTTGTACACAAAAGCCCAATCAAAAACTGCCACCTCTAACAACCATGTAACAACCCTGTGAAGATTCTGTGTGTGTAGTATTGTTGTTTTGTACACATGCCAAAATTGTGTGATGCCTCATGGTGAACAGGCCACCACTCACCATCCAACTTTTCTTTTGAGTGTACTCTCACCATTCAACCTTTTTTAATGAGACTTACCATCCAAGTCTTTTCCACTGGAACTTACCATTCAACTTCTTTTTTAGACAAAGTTAACTTTCAACTTTTTTTTGAGACAAACTTAACATTCAACTGATTTAGATACTTCATTCCATAGTTTTTCTTTTTGAGAGAAACTTCATTCCATAGCTGAATAATGTTTCAGGCCCAAGCCCAATTACACCTCCAAAGCCCGACAGCACTACCGGCCCAAGCCATGACCGAATTCCTCTAAAATGGAAAGAAAACGTAAAAGCCTACACATGCTTGATGGGGGAAAGCCGGCGCCCGGCGCTCAGGCGTCAGCGCGCCCACGTTTCTCGATCTTGCCCCGAGGCCTCGCATCTTGCGCACTCCCGCTCCATTAAAAGCCCAACCGCGCCGTACCCAAAGCTCCCTCGAAACCCTAGCCGCCACCTTCCACCAAGGCACCAACCCACCCGCTGCACCCATCACACCTACGCGCCGACGGCGTACGCCATGCAGCGCGCCGCCGTAAGGTTCGCTTCCATGGCCACCCGCCGCTTCGCTGCGTCGGCCACCCGCCCGGGGCTCCCAACTGGCGCGGTGCCTCTTCGGCCTGCCGCGGCGGCGGTGGTCAACGGCACCTCGCGGTCATCCCTCCAGCCAACTGTTGCTGCCGCCGCGGCGGCTATGTGTGCCCGGCGCGGGTACGCCGGCAGGTCTCGGGAGACGAAGACGGTCAGCGAGGAGGAGGAGGACGACGACGACGGCGACTTCTTCGACGATATGTCGTGCGACGAGGACTCCGACGACGACTCCGACGGCGACGATTTGGAGGACGCTGATCTGTATGCTTCCGGAAGTGACTAGGAGGAACCAGTGAAGAAGCGCGGGAGGTGCTGACTGCTGAGAGCTCGGCTCTGTCGAGAAATTTTGTTGTTTCGTTTCTTTCTCGAGATGGAGAACAAAATAAGCCATGCCATTTTACCACCAGGCATGCTCAACATTAAATTGTATGCTACAGGAAAATTGTTTGTGTTTGTAGTACCTAAATTTCAGCTTGTTGAATCGTCAATTTATTGGATTTCAGAGTGATATATAGCCTACAGTCTGTAGGAAAATTGGTACTTTGGCAATGAGAATTGAACGGGGAAAGGAAATTTAACTGTGCTCGTTGTGCAACAGACCAGCGGTGCTTCTTGCTTTTGTGTGCTGGTTCTCAGTGTGCTGCTCCCTGGCTCTCAGTGAAGGCTCGGCTCCACGCTCATTTGTCGTTGTGCACCTTTTTTTCGAGAATCTCATGTGGTTGTGCATCTTTGCCCTAGCTTTTTGTGTGCTGGTTTGCGAACGGGATCCGGTCAAGGCGATGCGGGATGCAAGCTTGTGAAGGGAATGCAAGCGAGCGAGGCTGAAGCTCTACAATGGGCCGGGCTCGGTGTGTGTATACAAAAATATATCATGGGTTGGGCGGGCCACGACATGATTTTACTCTCTTGGAGCTCCGCCGGTGGAGGCAAATTTAACAATTTTGACCTGGGACGAAATCAAATCACATAATAAACTGCCCGTGAAACTATTTCACGCGGCTGACCTTTTTGTGTGGCGCCCGACACGCAGGCGCCACACCTTACGGTGCAGCGCCTAGCACGGAGGCGTTGCACCTCTATCCATCGTGGCAGCCCCTGAGCCCGCACCCATCAGTGCAGCGCCTTCGAGCTAGGCGCCACACATGTAATGTGCAGCGCCTAGCGCTCGGGCGCTGCACTGTGACTTATCCAGCCGCGGCGGCCCTCTCCTCCCCCACCCACCCCATTGCACCAGCAGTTACAGAAACACGCGGCGGCGGCCCTCTCCTCTCCCCCTCTCAATCCCCTCTCCCAAATCCTTCAGACCTGACGATTTGGTCCATGGATTCCTTCACCAATCCATCCTAGAAGGTACTTTCCTCCGATCCCCTTCTTTCTATCCATATAATGTACGCTATTTTGAAGATTTTGGGGAACCCTTGTTTGATTAGATTAGATTAGAATGTTGCATGTATTAGAATCTTGCATGTATTAGATGCCTAATTTTGCAACCCTAGTTTAGTTGATTTTATTGAAAAGATATGGTTTGGATACATAGGTTGACATGTTATTTTATATGGAAAAGATATTTGTATTTAATCTTGCATGAAGTAGGTCTAGTTTAGTTTATTTGTGTTCAAATTATATTCGTATTGACAAGAATGCTTTGGATACATATGCTTTGAATTTTGCATATAGTAGGCGTACTTTAGTTTATTTGTATTCAAAAGATAATCGTGTTGACAAGAAAGCTTTGTTTGAAATTGTTAGGATGGTTTGGCTTCTCGATGATCACTGGGACCATCAACACCGGTCGTACGCTATGTCGGTGGAGCAGCGGGTAATAATGAAAGTGGCCGGTGTTATGAATTTCGTGTTTATTTGAAACATAAATGCCCTATATGTAATTTTATGATTTATTTGTTTGTAGGAGCTTGCACCTCTGAAGCTTCGGTCTCACGGGGTCAACCTTGGGGGGATGCGCTATGACGAGCGGTACACACTGTATGTAAGGGAGACAGGACTTCTCCCTTTCATTCAGTTGGTCACCCGATCGACGCCACCCCTCAATGCTGCAGCAATCATCGCGCTTATTGATCGTTGGAGGCCAGTTTCCATCTTCGGACCGGGGAGATGACCGTGTGAAAGGATCGATATAGTTGACTAGAGGGGGGGTGAATAGGCAACTAACAATTTTTAGCTTTTCTTTACCAAATTAAACTTTGCATCAAAGTAGGTTGTCTAGATATGTAACTAGGTGAGCAACCTATATGATGCAACAACAACAAGCACACAAGCAAGCCAAAGGATAAAACACAAATGAACTTGCACAAGTAAAGGGATAAGATAACCAAAAGTGGAGCCGGTGGAGACGAGGATGTGTTACTGAAGTTCCTTCCTTTTGAGGGGAAGTACGTCTCCGTTAGAGCGGTGTGGAGGCACAATGCTCCCCAAGAAGCCACTAGGGCCACCGTATTCTCCTCACGCCCTCACACAATGCGAGATGCCGTGATTCCACTATTGGTGCCCTTGGAGGCGGCGACCGAACCTTTACAAACAAGGTTGGGGCAATCTCCGCAACTTAATTGGAGGCTCCCAACGATACCATGAAGCTTCACCACAATGGACTATGGCTCCGCGGTGACCTCAACCGTCTAGGGTGCTCAAACACCCAAGAGTAACAAGATTCGCTAGGGATTAGTGGGGGAATCGGATTTCTCTTGGCGGAAGTGTAGATCGGGGCCTTCTCAAGCACTCCCGAACAAATCAACAAGTTTGATTGGCTAGGGAGAGAGATCGGGCGAAAATAGAGCTTGGAGCAACAATGGAGCTTAGGAATGAAAGAGGTAGTCAACTAGAGGAAGAAGACGCCCCTTATATAGTAGGGAATCAAATCCAACCGTTATCCACTTAACCAGCCCGCGACCTGCGGTACTACCGCCCCTGACAAGCGGTACTACCGCAAGGCCACACGGTACTACCGCGAGTGACCGCAGTACTACCGTTGCAACGGCAGGAACTAGGTCAGGCCTGAAGCACAGAGGCTGAGGGCGGTACTATCGCTTCCCCTTGCGATACTACTGCAACGCAGGAATGGCCTAGCCTGGGAAGGGCGCGGATGAATAAAAATACATCCGTGACTACTTTCGCTGAAAAACAATCGATGCAAAAATCCGACACGATACTACCGCACATGGCATGCGGTACTACCGCTCAGGGAGCGGATGTAAAAACTTACATCCGCCCCTACTTCCGCTCATGTGCCTGTGCCAGACCAGAACACACGATACTACCGCGGGCATGGGGCGGTACTACCGCGTAGGGCGCGGATGTAAAAAATTACGTCCGCCCCTACAGCCGCACGAGCAGCTGAGTCTGGTCCGAGGCCACGGTAGTGCGGCTCCGTAGGAGCGGTACTACCGCGGGCGCCTACGGTACTACCGCAGGGGCCTGCAGTACTACCGCAGGGGCCTGCGGTACTACCGCTCCGTAGAGCAGTACTATCGCATGCCCCAGAACAGCAACACTTAGGAATCCTTCTTTTTGCATAGAAATGAGGTGAACGGAGAATGCTCCAAAGTGCAAGGGGAAAGGTGGTGAAGGAAGAAAACGTGTACGTGAAGATTCCATCCGAACCTTTCTGAAGCGGACCCCCTCTTAATAGTACGGCTTTCCTACGACTCAACTCCACCGAAAAGAAACGTAGAAAAATGCCGTCTTCAATAGTCTTAGAGGGGCACCAAACCGTCTTGTGCCTAGCGATGAAACATCTGAAAACCTCAAGGCACGCGATTAGTCCGCAAAAGCATTGTCATCAATCACCAAAACACCTTAAGGATAAATATGCCCTTACAATTTCCCCTTTTTGGTGGATTGATGACAACACGGGATTTGCACAAAGGGAAAAGATATAGAGCATAGGCAAACCCCACATCTCTAAAATATAGACGGGCTCCCCCTAGATGTGTGCAAACTAGATAGGTGCTTTGGACTGCACGGCACACATACTAGGATCAACACTCCCCCTATATTTTACAGACAAGGCATATCTTGTAATAAAAGGCTAACACTAAGCAAGATAGCATACAGGAGCATAACATAAATAGCACAAAATATCATAAGCTCACTAAGAAACGATAGAGTGCATATGTCTTACACCATATGAAGGAAAAGTCTCACAAGCGCAAACCAAACCAAAGCAAACGAGGTTCGACAGACCAAACGCAAACGAAGCAACACGATAAAACGACTCGCAAATCCTACACTCTCTCCCCCTTTGGCATCAAGACGCCAAAAAGGCAGAGAGGACACCTACACACAAGTGGTGACTCAAGCGGAGTAATCACTCGCACGCTCCTTATCAGACTCGGCAGCGGGGACGGTCTCCTCGAAATCCTCCTCAGAATCAGACCACTTGAAGCCTTGCTTCGCCATCCATTCTGCCTCTGGGGTGATGTGCTTCTCTGACCCGCTGGATTTTGCCTCACCAAAGACCTTCATGATCTTCTTGTCGCGGCGGCGACTCTCCTTGGAAGCAACGTGAGTCCTATACTGCCCCTTTGCCTGCATGCAGAACAGAGTCTTCATCTTGTCCTTCAGCTTCTTGGCCCACGAGGGCTCAGAGGAGCGAGGGGCAAACCCAGCAGCACGGTCCCCACCAGCATCCTCCGCCTCAGCCTCCTCCCCATCAACAGCCCTCTGAGCAGCAGTCGCCTCAGCACGAGTAGTAGTGTTGGCCCACTTGGGCTTGACACGGAGACTGATGGACTCATGACGAACCCAGTCTGGAGCAAGGAACTCATCACCGGAGAACAGCTTCTCCCAAGTCTTGGAGATCAACAGAAACAGGTACGGTCCATAGATGGGAACCTTGCGGTTGAACACCGTGAACCGAAGCTCACACCACATGATATGTGAGACATCAAGAGGTTGAGACTGAGACACACGCGCCTCCTCGCACAGGAGCATCATATCCACCAGATAGGCATGTACCTTGTCCTTGTTACCAATGCGAGGGAAAAGAGATTTGCGGAAGATGCGATACATGATGTCCAGAAATGGGTGCGGCACCCACGTCGTCTTGCCACTGGGAAGTGTCTTCGCAACATAATACTGCTGTAGCCTGTTCTTGTTGGCTGACTCAGGGTTGGCATGAGGGCGAACACCAACGAGTGTGTTGAGCCCCTCATCATGTACGTGGAGCAAATCCATGAAGTCCTTCCAGGTAGCAGTCAACTGACGTCCATTGGTCATCTAGGTCATCCTTCGATCCTCCCAGAGTGAAAGTGAACTGAGGCAAAGAACTGGCAAATAATCTCAGGGTCATAGTCCAGATGGAAGGAGATCACATGTTCAATGCCAAACTGCTCCACCAAGTCCAGAGCCTCTCCAAAATAAGCACGGTGCTTGTCCTGCCTCATGTGATTCATGTCAATCCACTTGACCTCCACATAGGTGTTTTGCTTGGCCTTGATCACATCCAGGTAGATGAGAGTCTGCTGCTTGGTCCAAAACAGGTCATTGCCTCTGAAGATAGCACGGGCATTCACATACGGGTTGATCTGCCTTCTAGAGATAAACTCAGAAAGAGGTATCTCGTCCATGCCCTTTGCGGGTTCCTTGTACTTGCTAGCGGAGGACTTGACATGGCGCTTGGGGGCACTGGAGCCCTCTGGAGCTTCATCTTGATTGCGCAGACGCTTGGAGCCAGTGTCACGACTGGGATTGGAACGACGAGCAGGAGCACCGGAGCCACCACCTAAGACACAAAGCAAAAAGCACACACAAGAAGCGAGAAGAATCAATGCAAAGACCTCAGCAAAGCAAGGGAAACATGTAGAAAGCATACGTGGTAACTGCCAAGAGGAAGATTGGACAACAACGGTAGTACTGCCAGATCGCGCGGTACTAAAATTTTAGTACTGCTCCTAGTCGCGGTAGTACCGCGTGAAGGCGCGGTAGTACCGGGGCTAGGGGCGGTAGTAGGACTTTAGTACCATGGCTCGTGCGGTAGTACCGCACCTGACGTGCGGTAGTACCGCACACGCGGTAGTACCGCACAAGAGGTGCGGTAGTACCGCACGGCATCAGATCCGAACCACTTTGAATCTGAGAACAACCGCGAAAATGAGGCGGTACTACGGTTGATCAAATCTACCACGGGACAACATATCAAGTATAATTTCTACGCAACACTACTCTCCTACATCCTACTCTTGCATAGATTTGGCCTAAAATCTCAAGAACATATGCATCTCCCCAAAAACCTAGAGGCAAAGGAACGAACAAAAGAGAGAGGGATTTGGGGAGAAACCTTGTTCCATGGCAAGAGGAAGTGGTGGGGAACGATCCCACCGGTCGGAATCCGAGGAGAGCGACCGGAGACGGAGATCCGGCGAGGGACTCCGGCGCCGTTCTTGAGCGAGCGAGAGAGAGAGAGAGACGGCATGGGGAAAACTAACGAATGGGTATGGGGGAGTTAGAACTCCCCCTGCCCATCCTTAACCCCCACGCGCCTTCGACAGCGCGGTAGTACCGCACCTCATTGCGGTAGTACCACCTGGGCGGAAGTATCGCACCGAGGCAGTAGTACCGCTCGTCCAGGCGGCAGTAAAAAATTACTGCCGCGCTGGGTGCGGAAGTACCATGCGCTCTACATACGGTAGTACCGTGGCGTGCCGCGGTAGTACCGCAAGCTCAAGAAAATGCACGTTTCCGAAAACACGAAAAACAAGGCCTTTGCACAGAAACCTTCAAGCGAACGGGAACCCAACACGCTGACACACAAGACAACTCACACAAGAAGGACACGACGAATGGAAGACAAGAGACGACAAGGGCTAAGACACTCAACACAACCTCTCAAAGAAGAGGGCGGTGGCCGGAGCCACCTATGTTTGAGACGATTGGTATGGCACCGCGAAGAATTATCCTTGGGCCCATGACCAAAGCTCGTCTTTGAAGCACAAGTACCATAAAAATGGCTAATGTGAAAGAGTTGATCAATTTATGCATAATGGGGGGAGGGAGAGTTCATTGAGAGAACAACACTCCCCCTATGTCCATGCCTACATCTAAACTAGACATCAAGTTGAGTATGGTGAGGTCTGCAAGGGTTCAAGTCACATTGCTCGAATCAATGATATTTAGCTCATGCCTTAACTCGCGAAATCTTGCTTCATCCAAAGGCTTCGTGAAAATATCTGCAAGGTTATCATGAGTGTTGACATAGTTGAGCTCGATCTCCCCTCGCTTAATGTGATGCCGGATGAAGTGATACCGAATCTCAATATGCTTCGTCTTGAAGTGTTGCACCGGGTTGAGAGAGATCTTGATGGCACTTTCATTGTCACACCAAAGAGGCACTTTGTCACAAGTGACACCGTAATCCTTTAAAGTTTGCCTCATCCAAAGAAGTTGTGCACAACAACTGCCGGCGGCCACATACTCCGCTTCGGTGGACGAGAGAGACACACAACTTTGCTTCTTGGAAGACCAACTCACCAAAGAGCAACCAAGAAATTGGCACCCTCCGGAAGTGGACTTCCTATCCACTTTGTCCCCCGCCCAATCGGAATCCGAATACCCTACAAGCTTGAAGTTTGCTCCTCTTGGGTACCATAGGCCAAAGTTTGGGGTATGAGCCAAATATCGAAAGATTCGCTTGACCGCCACAAAGTGACTTTCCTTAGGTGCGGCTTGAAACCGTGCACAAATTCCCACACTCAACATGATATCCGGTCTAGATGCACAAAGGTAAAGCAAGGATCCAATCATGGAACGATATACCTTTTGATCCACCGCTTTACCATTGGGATCAATGTTAAGTTGGCACTTGGTGGGCATTGGAGTGGAAGCCGGCTTGACATCACTTAGCTTGAATCTCTTGAGCATGTCTTGAGTGAATTTGGCTTGGTTGATGAAGGTTCCTTCTCTTCTTTGCTTCACTTCGAACCCGAGAAAGAACTTCAACTCTCCCATGGAAGACATCTTGAACTTTGAGGTCATGAGAGCGGCAAATTCCTCATTGAAAGCTTTGTTAGGGGAACCAAAGATTATATCATCAACATATAGTTGGCACACAAACAACTCCCCTTTGACCTTCTTAGTAAAATGAGTGGGGTCGATTAGCCCAACTTCAAATCCACGGTCTTGTAACAACTCGGTAAGGTGGTCATACCACGCACGTGGGGCTTGTTTAAGGCCATAGAGTGCCTTATCGAGTTGATACACATGATCGGGAAAGTAGGGATCCTCGTGTCGGGGAACGTAGTAATTTCAAAAAAATTCCTACGCACACGCAAGATCATGGTGATGCATAGCAACGAGAGGGGAGAGTGTTGTCCACGTACCCTCGTAGACCGAAAGCGGAAGCGTTATCACAACGCGGTTGATGTAGTCGTACGTCTTCACGATCCGACCGATCAAGTACCGAACGCACGGTACCTCTGAGTTCAGCACACGTTCAGCTCGATGACGTCCCTCGAACTCCGATCCAGCCGAGTGTTGAGGAAGAGTTTCGTCAGCACGACGGCGTGGTGACGATGATGATGTTCTACCGACGCAGGGCTTCGCCTAAGCTCCGCAACGATATTATCGAGGTGTAATATGGTGGAGGGGGGCACCGCACACGGCTAAAAGATCGTAGATCAATTGTGTGTTCAGAGGTGCCTCCCTGCCCCCGTATATAAAGGAGCAAGGGGGGAGGCCGGCCGACCCTTGGGGCGCGCCAAGGAGGGGGGGAGTCCTCCTCCTACTAGGAGTAGGACTCCCTTTTCCTAGTCCAACTAGGAAGAGAGAAGGGGGAAGGAAAGAGAGGGAGAGGGAGAGGGAAAGAGGGGCCGCGCCCCCCT
Organism: Aegilops tauschii subsp. strangulata; assembly: GCF_002575655.3. Lineage (NCBI taxonomy): Eukaryota > Viridiplantae > Streptophyta > Magnoliopsida > Poales > Poaceae > Aegilops > Aegilops tauschii. The sequence goes on from NC_053036.3 coordinate 513,949,657, forward strand.
CCCCTAGTCCAATTCGGACTCCTCATGGGAGGGGGCGCACCACCTCCTGGGCTGCCCTCTCTCTCCCCTCAGGCCCACTAAGGCCCAATACTTCCCCGGGGGGTTCCGGTAACCCCTCCGGCACTCCGGTTTTATCCGAAACTTCTCCGGAACACTTCCGGTGTCCGAATATAGTCGTCCAATATATCAATCTTTATGTCTCGACCATTTCGAGACTCCTCGTCATGTCCGTGATCATATCCGGAACTCCGAACAACCTTCGGTACATCAAAACATATAAACTCATAATAAAACTGTCATCGTAACTTTAAGCGTGCGGACCCTATGGGTTTGAGAACTATGTAGACATGACCGAGACACCTCTCCGGTCAATAACCAATAGAGGAACCTGGATGCTCATATTGGTTCCCACATATTCTACGAAGATCTTTATCGGTTAGACCGCATAACAACATACGTTGTTCCCTTTGTCATCGGTATGTTACTTGCCCGAGATTCGATCGTCGGTATCTCGATACCTAGTTCAATCTCGTTACCGGCAAGTCTCTTTACTCGTTCCGTAATACATCATCCCACAACTAACTCATTAGTCACAATGCTTGCAAGGCTTATAGTGATGTGCATTACCGAGTGGGCCCAGAGATACCCTCCCACAATCGGAGTGACAAATCCTAATCTCGAAATACGCCAACCCAACAGGTACCTTTGGAGACACCTGTAGAGCACCTTTATAATCACCCAGTTACGTTGTGACGTTTGGTAGCACACAAAGTGTTCCTCCGGTAAACGGGAGTTGCATAATCTCATAGTCATAGGAACATGTATAAGTCATGAAGAAAGCAATAGCAACATACTAAACGATCGAGTGCTAAGCTAACGGAATGGGTCAAGTCAATCACGTCATTCTCCTAATGAGGTGATCCCGTTAATCAAATGACAACTCATGTCTATGGCTAGGAAACATAACCATCTTTGATTAACGAGCTAGTTAAGTAGATGCATACTAGTGACACTCTGTTTGTCTATGTATTCACACATGTATTATGTTTTCGGTTAATACAATTCTAGCATGAATAATATACATTTATCATGATATAAGGAAATAAATAATACTTTATTATTGCCTCTAGGGCATATTTCCTTCAGTCTCCCACTTGCATTAGAGTCAATAATCTAGATTACACAGTAATGATTCTTACACCCATGGAGTCTTGGTGCTGATCATGTTTTGCTCGTGGAAGAGGCTTAGTCAACGGGTCTGCAACATTCAGATCCGTATGTATCTTGCAAATTTCTATGTCTCCCACCTGGACTAAGTCCCGGATGGAATTGAAGCGTCTTTTGATGTGCTTGGTTCTCTTGTGAAATCTGGATTCCTTTGCTAAGGCAATTGCACCAGTATTGTCACAAAAGATTTTCATTGGTCCCGATGCACTAGGTATGACACCTAGATCGGATATGAACTCCTTCATCCAGACTCCTTCATTTGCTGCTTCCGAAGCAGCTATGTACTCCACTTCACACGTAGATCCCGCCACGACACTTTGCTTAGAACTGCACCAACTGACAGCTCCACCGTTCAATGTAAATACGTATCCGGTTTGCGATTTAGAATCGTCCGGATCAGTGTCAAAGCTTGCATCAACGTAACCACTTACGATGAGCTCTTTGTCACCTCCATAAACGAGAAACATATCCTTAGTCCTTTTCAGGTATTTCAGGATGTTCTTGACCGCTGTCCAGTGATCCACTCCTGGATTACTTTGGTACCTCCCTGCTAAACTTATAGCAAGGCACACATCAGGTCTGGTACACAGCATTGCATACATGATAGAGCCTATGGCTGAAGCATAGGGAACATCTTTCATCTTCTCTCCGTCTTCTGCAATGGTCGGGCATTGAGTCTTACTCAATCTCACACCTTGTAGTACAGGCAAGAACCCTTTCTTTGCTTGATCCATTTTGAACTTCTTCAAAACTTTGTCAAGGTATGTGCTTTGTGAAAGTCCAATTAAGCGTCTTGATCTATCTCTATAGATCTTAATGCCTAATATATATGCAGCTTCACCGAGGTCTTTCATTGAAAAACTCTTATTCAAGTATCCCTTTATGCTATCCAGAAATTCTATATCATTTCCAATCAGCAATATGTCATCCACATATAATATCAGAAATGCTACTGAGCTCCCACTCACTTTCTTGTAAATACAGGCTTCTCCAAAAGTCTGTATAAAACCAAATGCTTTGATCACACTATCAAAGCGTTTATTCCAACTCCGAGAGGCTTGCACTAGTCCATAAATGGATCGCTGGAGCTTGCACACTTTGTTAGCTCCCTTTGGATCGACAAAACCTTCCGGTTGCATCATATACAACTCTTCTTCCAGAAAACCATTCAGGAATGCAGTTTTGACATCCATTTGCCAAATTTCATAATCATAAAATGCGGCAATTGCTAACATGATTCGGACAGACTTAAGCATCGCTACGGGTGAGAATGTCTCATCGTAGTCAATCCCTTGAACTTGTCGAAAACCTTTCGCAACAAGTCGAGCTTTATAGATAGTAACATTACCATCAGCGTCAGTCTTCTTCTTGAAGATCCATTTATTTTCAATGGCTTGCCGACCATCGGGCAAGTCAACCAAAGTCCATACTTTGTTCTCATACATGGATCCCATCTCGGATTTCATGGCTTCAAGCCATTTTGCGGAATCTGGGCTCACCATCGCTTCTTCATAGTTCGTAGGTTCGTCATGGTCTAGTAACATAACCTCCAGAACAGGATTACCGTACCACTCTGGTGCGGATCTTGATCTAGTTGACCTACGAGGTTCAGTAATAACTTGATCTGAAGTTTCATGATCATTATCATTAACTTCCTCACTAATTGGTGTAGGTGTCGCAGAAACTGATTTCTGTGATGATCTACTTTCCAATAAGGGAGCAGGTACAGTTACCTCATCAAGTTCTACTTTCCTCCCACTCACTTCTTTCGAGAGAAACTCCTTCTCTAGAAAGGATCCATTCTTAGCAACGAATATCTTGCCTTCAGATCTGTGATAGAAGGTGTACCCAACAGTCTCCTTTGGGTATCCTATGAAGACACATTTCTCCGATTTAGGTTCGAGCTTATCAGGTTGAAGTTTCTTCACATAAGCATCGCAACCCCAAACTTTAAGATACGACAACTTTGGTTTCTTGCCAAACCATAGTTCATAAGGCGTCGTCTCAACGGATTTTGATGGTGTCCTATTTAGAGTGAATGCAGCCGTCTCTAAAGCATAACCCCAAAACAATAGCGGTAAATCAGTAAGAGACATCATAGATCGCACCATATCTAATAAAGTACGATTATGATGTTCGGACACACCATTACGCTGTGGTGTTCCGGGTGGCGTGAGTTGCGAAACTATTCTGCATTGTTTCAAATGTAGGCCAAACTCGTAACTTAAATATTCTCCTCCACGATCTGATCGTAGAAACTTTATTTTCTTGTTACGATGATTTTCAACTTCACTCTGAAATTCTTTGAACTTTTCAAATGTTTCAGACTTATGTTTCATTAAGTAGATATACCCATATCTTCTCAAATCATCTGTGAAGGTGAGAAAATAACGATATCCGCCACGAGCCTCAATATTCATCGGACCACATACATCTGTATGTATGATTTCCAATAAATCTGTTGCTCTCTCCATAGTTCCGGAGAACGGTGTTTTAGTCATCTTGCCCATGAGGCACGGTTCGCAAGTACCAAGTGATTCCAAAAGTCCATCAGTATGGAGTTTCTTCATGCGCTTTACACCGATATGACCTAAACGGCAGTGCCACAAATAAGTTGCACTGTCATTATCAACTCTGCATCTTTTGGCTTCAACATTATGAATATGTGTGTCACTACTATCGAGATTCATTAAAAATAGACCACTCTTCAAGGGTGCATGACCATAAAAGATATTATTCATATAAATAGAACATTATTCTCTGATTTAAATGAATAACCGTCTCGCATCAAACAAAATCCAGATATAATGTTCATGCTCAACGCTGGCACCAAATAACAATTATTTAGGTCTAATACTAATCCCGAAGGTAGATGTAGAGGTAGCGTGCCGACGGCGATCACATCGACTTTGGAACCATTTCCCACGCGCATCGTCACCTCGTCCTTAGCCAATCTTCGCTTAATCCGTAGCCCCTATTTCGAGTTGCAAATATTAGCAACAGAACCAATATCAAATACCCAGGTGCTACTGCGAACATTAGTAAGGTACACATCAATAACATGTATATCACATATACCTTTGTTAACCTTGCCATCCTTCTTATCCGCCAAATACTTGGGGCAGTTCCGTTTCCAGTGACCAGTCTGCTTGCAGTAGAAGCACTCAGTTTCAGGCTTAGGTCCAGACTTGGATTTCTTCTCCTGAATAGCAACTTGCTTGCTGTTCTTCTTGAAGTTCCCCTTCTTCTTCCCTTTGCCCTTTTTCTTGAAACTAGTGGTTTTACTGACCATCAACACTTGATGCTCCTTTTTGATTTCTACCTCCGCTGCCTTTAGCATTGCGAAGAGCTCGGGAATTGTCTTATCCATCCCTTGCATGTTATAGTTCATCACGAAGCTCTTGTAGCTTGGTGGCAGTGATTGAAGAATTCTGTCAATGACGCTATCATCCGAAAGATTAACTCCCAGTTGAATCAAGTGATTATTATACCCAGACATTTTGAGTATATGCTCACTGACAGAACTATTCTCTTCCATCTTGCAGCTGTAGAACTTATTGGAGACTTCATATCTCTCAATCCGGGCATTTGCTTGAAATATTAACTTCAACTCCTGGAACATCTCATTGCTCCATGACGTTCAAAACGTCGTTGACGACCTGGTTCTAAGCCGTAAAGCATGGCACACTGAACTATCGAGTAGTCATCAGCTTTGCTCTGCCAGACGTTCATAACTTCTGGTGTTGCTCTTGCAGGAGGCCTGGCACCTAGCGGTGCTTCCAGGACGTAATTCTTCTGTGCAGCAATGAGGATAATCCTCAAGTTACGGACCCAGTCCATGTAATTGCTACCATCATCTTTCAACTTTGCTTTCTCAAGGAACGCATTAAAATTCAACGGAACAACAGCACGGGCCATTTATCTACAATTAACATAGACAAGCAAGATACTATCAGGTACTAAGTTCATGATAAATTCAAGTTCAATTAATCATATTACTTAAGAACTCCCACTTAGATAGACATCCCTCTAATCAACTAAGTGATTACGTGATCCAAATCAACTAAACCATGTCCGATCATCACGTGAGATGGAGTAGTTTCAATGGTGAACATCACTATGTTGATCATATCTACTATATGATTCACGCTCGACCTTTCGGTCTCCGTGTTCCGAGGCCATATCTGCATATGCTAGGCTCGTCAAGTTTAACCTGAGTATTCCGCGTGTGCAACTGTTTTGCACCCGTTGTATTTGAACGTAGAGCCTATCACACCCGATCATCACGTGGTGTCTCAGCACGAAGAACTTTCGCAACGGTGCATACTCAGGGAGAACACTTTTATCTTGAAATTTTAGTGAGAGATCATCTTATAATGCTACCGTAAATCAAAGCAAGATAAGATGCATAAAAGATTAACATCACATGCAATCAATATAAGTGATATGATATGGCCATCATCATCTTGTGCTTGTGATCTCCATCTCCGAAGCACCGTCATGATCACCATCGTCACCGGCGCGACACCTTGATCTCCATCGTAGTATCGTTGTCGTCTCGCCAACTTATTGCTTTTACGACTATCGCTACCGCTTAGTGATAAAGTAAAACAATTACATGGCGATTGCATTGCATACAATAAAGCGACAACCATATGGCTCCTGCCAGCTGCCGATAACTCGGTTACAAAACATGATCATCACATACAATAAAATATAGCATCATGTCTTGACCATATCACATCACAACATGCCCTGCAAAAACAAGTTAGACGTCCTCTACTTTGTTGTTGCAAGTTTTACGTGGCTGCTACGGGCTTAGCAAGAACCGTTCTTACCTACGCATCGAAACCACAACGATAGTTTGTCAAGTTGGTGCTGTTTTAACCTTCGCAAGGACCGGGCGTAGCCACACTCGGTTCAACTAAAGTGAGAGAGACAGACACCCGCCAGTCACCTTTAAGCAACGAGTGCTCGCAGCGGTGAAACCAGTCTCGCGTAAGCGTACGCGTAATGTCGGTCCGGGCCGCTTCATCTCACAATACCGCTGAACCAAAGTATGACATGCTGGTAAGTAGTATGACTTATATCGCCCACAACTCACTTGTGTTCTACTCGTGCATAGCATCAACGCATAAAACCAGGCTCTGATACCACTGTCGGGGAACGTAGTAATTTCAAAAAAATTCCTACGCACACGCAAGATCATGGTGATGCATAGCAACGAGAGGGGAGAGTGTTGTCCATGTACCCTCGTAGACCGAAAGCGGAAGCGTTATCACAACGCGGTTGATGTAGTCGTACGTCTTCACGATCCGACCGATCAAGTACCGAACGCATGGTACCTCCGAGTTCAGCACACGTTCAGCTCGATGACGTCCCTCGAACTCCGATCCAGCCGAGTGTTGAGGAAGAGTTTCGTCAGCACGACGGCGTGGTGACGATGATGATGTTCTACCGACGCAGGGCTTCGCCTAAGCTCCGCAACGATATTATCGAGGTGTAATATGGTGGAGGGGGGCACCACACACGGCTAAAAGATCGTATATCAATTGTGTGTTCAGAGGTGCCCCCCTGCCCCCGTATATAAAGGAGCAAGGGGGGAGGCCGGCCGGCCCTTGGGGCGCGCCAAGGAGGGGGGAGTCCTCCTCCTAGTAGGAGTAGGACTCCCCTTTCCTAGTCCAACTAGGAAGAGAGAAGGGGGAAGGAAAGAGAGGGAGAAGGAGAGGGAAAGAGGGGTCGCGCCCCCCTCCCCTAGTCCAATTCGTACTCCTCATGGGGGGGGGGGCGCCACCTGTTGGAAATATGCCCTAGAGGCAATAATAAATGGTTATTATTATATTTCTTTGTTCATGATAATTGTCTATTGTTCATGCTATAATTGTGTTATCCGGAAATCGTAATACATGTGTGAATATATAGACCACAACGTGTCCCTAGTAAGCCTCTAGTTGACTAGCTCGTTGATCAACGGATAGTCATGGTTTCCTGACTATGGACATTGGATGTCATTGATAACGGGATCACATCATTAGGAGAATGATGTGATGGACAAGACCCAATCCTAAGCATAGCATAAAAGATCGTGTAGTTCGTTTGCTAGAGCTTTTCCAATGTCAAGTATCTTTTCCTTAGACCATGAGATCGTGCAACTCCCGGATACCGTAGGAGTGCTTTGGGTGTACCAAACGTCACAACGTAACTGGGTGGCTATAAAGGTACACTACGGGTATCTCCGAAAGTGTCTGTTGAGTTGGCACGGATCGAGACTGGGATTTGTCACTCCATATGACGGAGAGGTATCTCTGGGCCCACTCGGTAATGCATCATCATAATGAGCTCAATGTGACTAAGGAGTTAGCCACGGGATCATGCATTACGGTATGAGTAAAGTGACTTGCCGGTAACGAGATTGAACAAGGTATTGGGATACCGACGATCGAATCTCGGGCAAGTAAAGTACCGATTGACAAAGGGAATTGTATACGGGATTGATTGAATCCTCGACATCGTGGTTCATCCGATGAGATCATCGTGGAACATGTGGGAGCCAACATCGGTATCAAGATCCCGCTGTTGGTTATTGACCGGAGAGGCGTCTCGGTCATGTCTGCATGTCTCCCGAACCCGTAGGGTCTACACACTTAAGGTTCGGTGACGCTAGGGTTGTAGAGATATTAGTATGCGGAAACCCGAAAGTTGTTCGGAGTCCCGAATGAGATCCTGGACGTCACGAGGAGTTCCGGAATGGTCCGGAGGTGAAGAATTATATATAGGAAGTCCAGTTTCGGCCACCGGGAAAGTTTCGGGGGTTATCGGTATTGTACCGGGACCACCGGAAGGGTCCCGGGGGTCCACCGGGTGGGGCCACCTATCCCGGAGGGCCCCATGGGCTGAAGTGGGAAGGGAACCAGCCCTTAGTGGGCTGGGGCGCCCCCCCATGGGCCTCCCCCTGCGCCTAGGGTTGGAAACCCTGGGGGTGGGGGGCGCCCGACTTGACTTGGGGGGGAAGCTTCCCCCCTGGCCGCCGCCCCCCCTTGTAGATGGGATCCAGGGCCGGCGCCCCCCCCCCCAGGGGGCCTATATATAGTGGGGGCGAGGGAGGGCAGCAGCACCACAGCCCCTGGCGCCTCCCTCTCCCCCTGCAACACCTCTCCCTCTCGCAGAAGCTTGGCGAAGCCCTGCCGAGATCCCCGCTACTTCCACCACCACGCCGTCGTGCTGCGGGATATCCATCAACCTCTCCTTCCCCCTTGCTGGATCAAGAAGGAGGAGACGTCGCTGCTCCATATGTGTGTTGAACGCGGAGGTGCCGTTCGTTCGGCACTCGGTCATCGGTGATTTGGATCACGGCGAGTACGACTCCATCAACCCCGTTCACTTGAACGCTTCCGCTCGCGATCTACAAGGGTATGTAGATGCACTCCTTTCCCCTCGTTGCTAGTATACTCCATAGATGGATCTTGGTGATGCGTAGGAAATTTTAAAATTCTGCTACGATCCCCAACAATGGCATCATGAGCCAGGCCTATGCATAGTTACTATGCACGAGTAGAACACAAAGCAGTTGTGGGCGTAGATGTTGTCAATTTTTCTTGCCACTACTAGTCTTATCTTGTTTCGGCGGTATTGTGGGATGAAGCGGCCCGGACCGACCTTACACGTACGCTTACGTGAGACAGGTTCCACCGACTGACATGCACTAGTTGCATAAGGTGGCTAGCGGGTGTCTGTCTCTCCCACTTTAGTCGGAACGGATTCGATGAAAAGGGTCCTTATGAAGGGTAAATAGAAATTGTCATATCACGTTGTGGTCTTACGTAGGTAAGAAACGTTCTTGCTAGAAACCTATAGAAGCCACGTAAAAACTTGCAACAACAATTAGAGGACGTCTAACTTGTTTTTGCAGCATGTGCCTTGTGATGTGATATGGCCAGAAGATGTGATGAATGATATATGTGATGTATGAGATTGATCATATTCTTGTAATAGGAATCACGACTTGCATGTCGGTGAGTATGACAACCGGCAGGAGCCATAGGAGTTGTCTTTATTTTTTGTATGACCTGCGTGTCATTGAATAACGCCATGTAAATTACTTTACTTTATTGCTAAACGCGTTAGCCATAGAAGTAGAAGTAATCATTGGCGTGACAACTTCATGAAGACACAATGATGGAGATCATGATGATGGAGATCATGATGATGGAGATCATGGTGTCATGCCGGTGACGAAGATGATCATGGTGCCCCGAAGATGGAGATCAAAGGAGCAAAATGATATTGGCCATTGAAAGAAATATGCCCTAGAGGAAATTATAAAGTATTATATATTTCCTTATATCATGATAAATGTTTATTATTCATGCTAGAATTGTATTAACCGGAAACATAATACATGTGTGAATACATAGACAAACAGAGCGTCACTAGTATGCCTCTACTTGACTAGCTCGTTAATCAAAGATGATTATGTTTCCTAGCCATAGACATGAGTTGTCATTTGATTAACGGGATCACCTCATTAGGAGAATGACGTGATTGACTTGACCCATTCCGTTAGCTTAGCACTCGATCGTTTAGTATGTTGCTATTGCTTTCGTTCATGACTTATTCATGTTCCTATGACTATGAGATTATGCAACTCCCGTTTACCGGAGGAACACTTTGTGTGCTACCAAACGTCACAACGTAAATGGGTGATTATAAAGGTGCTCTACAGGTGTCTCCAAAGGTACTTGTTGGGTTGGCGTATTTCGAGATTAGGATTTGTCACTCCGATTGTCGGAGAGGTATCTCTGGGCCCACTCGGTAATGCACATCACTATAAGCCTTGCAAGCATTGTGACTAATGAGTTAGTTGCGGGATGATGTATTACAGAACGAGTAAAGAGACTTGCCAGTAACGAGATTGAACTAGGTATCGAGATACCGACGATCGAATCTCGGGCAAGTAACATACCGATGACAAAGGGAACAACGTATGTTGTTATGCGGTCTGACCGATAAAGATCTTCGTAGAATATGTGGGAGCCAATATGGGCATCCAGGTCCCGCTATTGGTTATTGACCGGAGACGTGTCTCGGTCATGTCTACATAGTTCTCGAACCCGTAGGGTCCGCACGCTTAACGTTACGATGACAGTTTTATTGAGTTTTGATGTACCGAAGGAGTTCGGAGTCCCGGATGAGATCGGGGATATGACGAGGAGTCTTGAAATGGTCGAGACGTAAAAATCGATATATTGGACGACTATATTCGGACTTCGGAAAGGTTCCGAGTGATTCGGGTATTTTTTGGAGTACCGGAGAGTTACAGGAATTCGTATTGGGCCTTAATGGGCCATACGGGAAAGCAGAGAAAGGCCTCAAAAGGTGGCCGCACCCCTCCCCATGGTCTGGTCCGAATTGGACTAGGGAAGGGGGGCGCACCCTTCCTTCTTTCTCCTTCCCCCTTCCCTTCTCCTACTCCCACAAGGAAAGGAGGAGTCCTACTCCCGGTGGGAGTAGGACTCCCCCCTATGGCGCGCCTCTCCTCTTGGCCGGCTGCCTCCCCCTTGCTCCTTTATATACGGGGGCAGGGGGCACCCCAGAGACACAACAATTGATCCTTGAGATCTTTTAGCCGTGTGCGGTGCCCCCCTCCACCATAATCCACCTCGATAATATCATAGCGGTGCTTAGGCGAAGCCCTGCGTCGGTAGAACATCATCATCGTCACCACGCCGTCATGCTGACGAAACTCTCCCTCAACACTCGGCTGGATCGGAGTTCGAGGGACGTCATCGAGCTGAACATGTGTAGAACTCGGAGGTGCCGTGCGTTCGGTACTTGATCGGTCGGATCATGAAGACGCACGACTACATCAACCGCGTTGTGATAACGCTTCCGCTGTCGATCTACGAGGGTACGTGGACAACACTCTCCCCTCTCGTTGCTATGCATCACCATGATCTTGCGTGTGCATAGGAATTTTTTTTGAAATTACTACGTTCCCCAACAGTGGCATCCGAGCCTGGTTTTATGCGTTGATGCTATGCACGAGTAGAACACAAGTGAGTTGTGGGCGATATAAGTCATACTGCTTACTAGCATGTCATACTTTGGTTCAGCGGTATTGTGAGATGAAGCGGCCCGGACCGACATTACGCGTACGCTTACGCGAGACTGGTTTCACCGTTCGGAGCACTCGTTGCTTAAAGGTGACTGGCGGGTGTCTGTCTCTCTCACTTTAGTTGAACCGAGTGTGGCTACGCCCGGTCCTTGCGAAGGTTAAAACAGCACCAACTTGACAAACTATCGTTGTGGTTTCGATGCGTAGGTAAGAACGGTTCTTGCTAAGCCCGTAGCAGCCACGTAAAACTTGCAACAACAAAGTAGAGGACGTCTAACTTGTTTTTGCAGGGCATGTTGTGATGTGATATGGTCAAGACATGATGTGATATAATTTGTTGTATGAGATGATCATGTTTTGTAACCGAGTTATCGGCAACTGGCAGGAGCCATATGGTTGTCGCTTTATTGTATGAAATGCAATCGCCATGTAATAGTTTTACTTTATCACTAAGCGGTAGCGATAGTCGTAAAAGCAATAAGTTGGCGAGACGACAACGATACTACGATGGAGATCAAGGTGTCGCGCCGGTGACGATGGTGATCATGACGGTGCTTCGGAGATGGAGATCACGAGCACGGTGCTTCGAAGATGGAGATCACAAGCACAAGATGATGATGGCCATATCATATCACTTATATTGATTGCATGTGATGTTAATCCTTTATGCATCTTATCTTGCTTTGTTTGACGGTAGCATTATAAGATGATCCTTCACTAAATTATCAAAGTATAAGTGTTCTCCCTGAGTATGCACCGTTGCGAAAGTTCTTCGTGCTGAGACACCACGTGATGATCGGGTGTGATAGGCTCTACGTTCAAATACAACGGGTGCAAAACAGTTGCACACGCGGAATACTCAGGTTAAACTTGACGAGCCTAGCATATAACAGATATGGCCTCGGAACACGGAGACCGAAAGGTCGAGCGTGAATCATATAGTAGATATGGTCAACATAGTGATGTTCACCATTGAAACTACTCCATCTCACGTGATGATCGGACATTGTTTAGTTGATATGGATCACGTGATCACTTAGAGGATTAGAGGGATGTCTATCTAAGTGGGAGTTCTTAAGTAATATGATTAATTGAACTTGAATTTATCATGAACTTAGTCCTGATAGTATTTTGCAAATTATGTTGTAGATCAATAGCTCGCGTTGTTGCTTCCCTGTTTTATTTTGATATGTTCCTAGATAAAATTATGTTGAAAGATGTTAGTAGCAAAGATGCGGATTGGATCCGTGATCTGAGGATTATCCTCATTGCTGCACAGAAAAATTATGTCCTTGATGCACCGCTAGGTGACAGATCTATTGCAGGAGCAGATGCAGACGTTATGAACATTTGGCTAGCTCAATATGATGACTACTTGATAGTTTAGTGCACCATGCTTAATGGCTTAGAACCGGGACTTCAAAGACGTTTTGAACGTCATGGACCATATGAGATGTTCCAGGAGTTGAAGTTAATATTTCAAGCAAATACCCGAGTTGAGAGATATGAAGTCTCCAACAAGTTCTATAGCTAAAAGATGGAGGAGAATCGCTCAACTAGTGAGCATGTGCTTAGATTGTCTGGGTACTACAATCGCTTGAATCAAGTGGGAGTTTATCTTCTAGATAAAATAGTGATTGACAGAATTCTCTAGTCACCATCACCAAGTTAGTAGAACTTCGTGATGAACTATAGTATGCAAGGGATGACGAAAGTAATTCCCGAGCTCTTCGTGATGCTAAAATCGATGAAGGTAGAAATCAAGAAAAACATCAAGTGTTGATGGTTGACGAGACCACTTCAAGTGTTGATGGTTGACGAGACCATTAGTTTCAAGAAAAGGGCAAAGGGAAGAAGGGGAACTTCAAAAAGAGCGGCAAGCAAGTTGCTACTCAAGTGAAAAAGCCCAAGTCTGTACCTAAGCCTGAGACTAAGTGCTTCTACTGCAAAGGGACTGGTCAACCGGAAGCAGAACTACCCCAACTATTTGGTGGATAAGAAGGATGGCAAAGTGAACAAAGGTATATTGGATATACATGTTATTGATGTGTACTTTACTAGTGTTTATAGCAACCCCTCGGTATTTGATACTGGTTCAGTTGCTAAGAGTAGTAACTCGAAACGAGAGTTGCAGAATAAACAGAGACTAGTAAAAGGCGAGGTGACGATGTGTGTTGGAAGTAGTTCCAAGATTGATATGATCATCATCGCACACTCCCTATACTTTCGGGATTAGTGTCGAAACTAAATAAGAGTTATTTGGTGTTTGCGTTGAGCATGAATATGATTTGATCATGTTTGTTGCAATACGGTTATTCATTTAAATTAGAGAATAATTGTTATTCTTTTTACATGAATAAAACCTTCTATGGTCATACACCCAATAAAATAGTTTGTTGGATCTCGATCGTAGTAATACACATATTCATAATAATGAAGCCAAAAGATGCAAAGTTAATAATGATAGTGCAACTTATTTGTGGCACTGCCGTTTAGGTCATATTGGTGTAAAGCGCATGAAGAAACTCCATACTGATGGGATTTTGGAATCACTTGATGCTTGCGAACCATGCCTCATGGGCAAGATGACTAAAACGCCGTTCTCCGGAACTATGGAGAGAGCAACAGATTTGTTGGAAGTCATACATACAGATGTATGTGGTCCAATGAATATTCAGGCTCGTGGCGGATATCGTTATTTTCTCACCTTCACAGATGATTTGAGCAGATATGGGTATATCTACTTAATGAAACATAAGTCCGAAGCATTTGAAAAGTTCAAAGAATTTCAGAGTGAAGTGGAAAATCATCGTGACAAGAAAATAAGGTTTCTACGATCTGATCGCGGGGACAAATATTTGAGTTACGAGTTTGGTCTTCAACTAAAACAATGTGGAATAGTTTCACAAATTCACGCCACCTGGAACACCACAGTGTAATGGTGTGTCCGAACATCGTAACCGTACTTTATTAGATATGGTGCGAGATATGATGTCTCTTACCGATCTACCACTATCGTTTTGGGGTTATGCATTAGAGACAGCTACATTCATGTTAAATAGGGCACCATCAAAATCCGTTGAGACGACGCCTTATGATCTGTGGTTTGGCAAGAAACCAAAGTTGTCGTTTCTTAAAGTTTGGGGTTGCGATGCTTATGTGAAAAAGTTTCATCCTGATAAGCTCAAACCCAAATCGGAGAAATGTGTCTTCATAGGATACCCAAAGGAGACAGTTGGGTACACCTTCTATCATAGATCCGAAGGCAAAACATTCGTTGCTAAGAATGGATCCTTTCTAGAGAAGGAGTTTCTCTCGAAAGAAGTGAGTGGGAGGAAAGTAGAACTTGATGAGGTAACTGTACCTGCTCCCTTATTGGAAAGTAGTTCATCACAGAAATCTGTTCCTGTGACTTCTACACCAATTAGTGAGGAAGTTAATGATGATGATCATGTAACTTCAGATCAAGTTACTACCAAACCTCATAGGTAAACCAGAGTAAGATCCGCACCAGAGTGGTACGGTAATCCTGTTCTGGAGGTTATGTTACTAGACCATGACGAACCTACGAACTATGAAGAAGCGATGGTGAGCCCAGATTCCGCAAAATGGCTTGAGGCCATGAAATCTGAGATAAGATCCATATATGAGAACAAAGTATGGACTTTGATTGACTTGCCCAATGATCGGCGAGCCATTGAGATTAAATGGATCTTCAAGAGGAAGACGGACGCTGATAGTAGTGTCACTATCTACAAAGCTAGAGTTGTCGCAAAAAGGTTTTCGACAAGTTCAAGATGTTGACTACGATGAGAGTTTCTCACTCGTATCTATGCTTAAGTCTGTCCGAATCATGTTAGCAATTGGCGCATTTTATGAAATCTAGCAAATGGATAAACAAAACTGCATTCCTTAATGGATTTATTAAAGAAGAGTTGTATATGATGCAACCAGGAGGTTTTGTCAATCCTAAAGATGCTAACAAAATATGCAAGCTCCAGCGATCCATCTATGGACTGGTGCAAGCATCTCGGAGTTGGAATATACACTTTGGTAAGTTGATCAAAGGATATAGTTTTATACAGACTTGCGGTGAAGCCTGTATTTACAAGAAAGTGAGTGGGAGCACTACAACATTTCTGATAAGTATATGTGAATGACATATTGTTGATCGGAAATAATGTAGAATTATTCTGCAAAGCATAAAGGAGTGTTTGAAAGGAGTTTTTCAAAGAAAGACCTCGGTGAAGCTAGTTACATATTGAGCATCAAGATCTATAGAGATAGATCAAGACGCTTGATAAGTTTTTCAATGAGTACATACCTTAACAAGATTTTGAAGTAGTTCAAAATAGAACAGTCAAAGAAAGAGTTCTTGCCTGTGTTACAAGGTGTGAAATTGAGTAAGACTCAAAGCCCGACCACGGCAGAAGATAGAAAGAGAATGAAAGTCATTCCCTATGCCTTGGCCATAGGTTCTATAAAGTATGCCATGCTGTGTACCAGATCTATTGTATACCCTACACTGATTTTGGCAAGGGAGTACAATAGTGATCTAGGAGTAGATCACTGGACAGCGGTCAAAATTATCCTTAGTGGAATAAGGATATGTTTCTCGATTATGGAAGTGACAAAAGGTTCGTCGTAAAGGGTTACGTCGATGCAAGTTTTGACACTAATATAGATGACTCTAAGTCTCGGTCTAGATACATATTGAAAGTGGGAGCAATTAGCTAGAGTAGCTCCGTGCAGAGCATTGTAGACATAGAAATTTACAAAATACTTACAGATCTGAATGTGACAGACCCGTTGACTAAAATTATCTCACAATCAAAACATGATCACACCTTAGTACTCTTTGGGTGTTAATCACATAGAGATGTGAACTAGATTATTGACTCTAGTAAACCCTTTGAGTGTTGGTCACATAGAGATGTGAACTATGGGTGTTAATCACATGGTGATGTGAATTATTGATGTTAAATCACATGGCGATGTAAACTAGATTATTGACTCTAGTGCAAGTGGGAGACTGAAGGAAATATGCCCTAGAGGCAATAATAAAGTATTATATATTTCCTTATATCATGATAAATGTTTATTATTCATGCTAGAATTGTATTAACCGGAAACATAATACATGTGTGAATACATAGACAAACAGAGCGTCACTAGTATGCCTCTACTTGACTAGCTCGTTAATCAAAGATGGTTATGTTTCCTAGCCATAGACATGAGTTGTCATTTGATTAACGGGATCACCTCATTAGGAGAATGACGTGATTGACTTGACCCATTCCGTTAGCTTAGCACTCGATCGTTTAGTATGTTGCTATTGCTTTCGTTCATGACTTATACATGTTCCTATGACTATGAGATTATGCAACTCCCGTTTACCGGAGGAACACTTTGTGTGCTACCAAACGTCACAACCTAAATGGGTGATTATAAAGGTGCTCTACAGGTGTCTCCAAAGGTACTTGTTGGGTTGGCGTATTTCGAGATTAGGATTTGTCACTCCGATTGTCGGAGAGGTATCTCTGGGCCCACTCGGTAATGCACATCACTATAAGCCTTGCAAGCATTGTGACTAATGAGTTAGTTGCGAGATGATGTATTACGGAACGAGTAAAGAGACTTGCCGGTAACGAGATTGAACTAGGTATCGAGATACCGACGATTGAATCTCGGGCAAGTAACATACCGGTGACAAAGGGAACAACGTATGTTGTTATGCGGTCTGACCGATAAAGATCTTCGTAGAATATGTGGGAGCCAATATGGGCATCCAGGTCCCGCTATTGGTTATTGACCGGAGACGTGTCTCGGTCATGTCTACATAGTTCTCGAACCCGTAGGGTCCGCACGCTTAACGTTACGATGACAGTTTTATTGAGTTTTGATGTACCGAAGGAGTTCGGAGTCCCGGATGAGATCGGGGATATGACGAGGAGTCTTGAAATGGTCGAGACGTAAAAATCGATATATTGGACGACTATATTCGGACTTCGGAAAGGTTCCGAGTGATTCGGGTATTTTTCGGAGTACCGGAGAGTTACGGGAATTCGTATTGGGCCTTAATGGGCCATATGGGAAAGGAGAGAAAGGCCTCAAAAGGTGGCCGCACCCCTCCCCATGGTCTGGTTCGAATTGGACTAGGGAAGGGGGGCGCACCCTTCCTTCTTTCTCCTTCCCCCTTCCCTTCTCCTACTCCCACAAGGAAAGGAGGAGTCCTACTCCCGGTGGGAGTAGGACTCCCCCCTATGGCGCGCCTCTCCTCTTGGCCGGCTGCCTCCCCCTTGCTCCTTTATATACGGGGGCAGGGGGCACCCCAGAGACACAGCAATTGATCCTTGAGATCTTTTAGCCGTGTGCGGTGCCCCCTCCACCATAATCTACCTCGATAATATCGTAGTGGTGCTTAGGCGAAGCCCTGCGTCGGTAGAACATCATCATCGTCACCACGCCGTCGTGCTGACGAAACTCTCCCTCAACACTCGGCTAGATCGGAGTTCGAGGGACATCATCGAGCTGAACGTGTGTAGAACTCGGAGGTGCCGTGCGTTCGGTACTTGATCGGTCGGATCGTGAAGACGTACGACTACATCAACCGCGTTGTGATAACGCTTCCGCTGTCGATCTACGAGGGTACGTGGACAACACTCTCCCCTCTCGTTGCTATGCATCACCATGATCTTGCGTGTGCGTAGGATTTTTTTTTGAAATTACTACGTTCCCCAACAACCATATCATGTCACTATTTGATTGCATGTGATGTTTATCATGTTTTGCATCTCATTTGCTTAGAACGACGGTAGTAAGTAAGATGATCCCTTATAATAATTTCAAGAAAGTGTTCCCCCTAACTGTGCACCGTTGCGAAGGTTCGTTGTTTCGAAGCACCACGTGATTATCGGGTGTGATAGATTCTAACGTTCGCATACAACGGGTGTTGACGAGCCTAGCATGTACAGACATGGCCTCGGAACACACGCAATACACTTAGGTTGACTTGACGAGCCTAGCATGTACAGACATGGCCTCGGAACACGGAAGACCGAAAGGTCGAGCATGAGTCGTATAGAAGATACGATCAACATGGAGATGTTCACCGATCTTGACTAGTCTGTCTCACGTGATGATCGGACACGGCCTAGTTAACTCGGATCATGTTTCACTTAGATGACTAGAGGGATGTCTATCTGAGTGGGAGTTCATTGAATAATTTGATTATATGAACTTAATTATCATGAACTTAGTCTAAAATCTTTACAATATGTCTTGTAGATCAAATGGCCCACGTTGTCCTCAACTTCAATGCGTTCCTAGAGAAAACCAAGCTGAAAGATGATGGCAGCAACTATACAGACTGGGTCCGGAATCTGAGGATCATCCTCATAGCTGCCAAGAAAGATTATGTCCTAGAAGCACCGCTAGGTGAAGCACCCATCCCAGAGAACCAAGACGTTATGAACGCTTGGCAATCACGTGCTGATGATTACTCCCTCGTTCAGTGTGGCATGCTTTACAGCTTAGAACCGGGGCTCCAAAAGCGTTTTGAGAAGCATGGAGCATATGAGATGTTCGAAGAGCTGAAAATGGTTTTCCAAGCTCATGCCCGGGTCGAGAGATATGAAGTCTCCGACAAGTTCTTCAGCTGTAAAATGGAGGAAAATAGTTCTGTTAGTGAGCACATACTCAGAATGTCTGGGTTACACAACCGCTTGTCTCAGCTGGGAGTTAATCTCCCGGATGACGCGGTCATCGATAGAATCCTTCAGTCGCTTCCACCGAGCTACAAGAGCTTTGTGATGAACTTCAATATGCAGGGGACGGAAAAGACCATTCCTGAGGTATATTCAATGCTGAAATCAGCGGAGGTGGAGATCAGAAAGGAACATCAAGTGTTGATGGTGAATAAAACCACTAAGTTCAAGAAAGGCAAGGGTAAGAAGAACTTCAAGAAGGACGGCAAGGGAGTTGCCACGCCCGGTAAGCCAGTTGCCGGGAAGAAGCCAAGGAATGGACCCAAGCCTGAGACTGAGTGCTTTTATTGCAAGGGAAGTGGTCACTGGAAGCGGAACTGCCCCAAATACTTAGCGGACAAGAAGGCCGGCAACACCAAAGGTATATGTGATATACATGTAATTGATGTGTACCTTACCAGTACTCGTAGTAGCTCCTGGGTATTTGATACCGGTGCGGTTGCTCATATTTGTAACTCAAAACAGGAACTGCGGAATAACCGGAGACTGGCAAAGCACGAGGTGACGATGCGCGTCGGGAATGGTTCCAAGGTCGATGTGATCGCCGTCGGCACGCTACCTCTGCATTTACCTACGGGATTAGTTTTAAACCTCAATAATTGTTATTTAGTGCCAGCTTTGAGCATGAACATTGTATCTGGATCTCGTTTAATTCGAGATGGCTACTCATTTAAATCCGAGAATAATGGTTGTTCTATTTATATGAGAGATATGTTTTATGGTCATGCCCCGCTGGTCAATGGTTTATTCTTGATGAATCTCGAACATGATGTTACACATATTCATAGTGTGAATACCAAAAGATGTAAAGTTGATAACGATAGTCCCACATACTTGTGGCACTGCCGCCTTGGTCACATTGGTGTCAAGCGCATGAAGAAGCTCCATGCAGATGGACTTTTGGAGTCTCTTGATTACGAATCATTTGACACGTGCGAACCATGCCTCATGGGTAAGATGACCAAGACTCCGTTCTCCGGAACAATGGAGCGAGCAACCAACTTATTGGAAATCATACATACCGATGCGTGCGGTCCAATGAGTGTTGAGGCTCGCGGAGGATTTCGTTATGTTCTCACTCTCACTGATGACTTAAGTAGATATGGGTATGTCTACCTAATGAAACACATGTCTGAAACCTTTGAAAAGTTCAAGGAATTTTAGAGTGAGGTTGAGAATCAACGTGACAGGAAAATAAAGTTCTTACGATCAGATCGTGGTGGAGAATATTTAAGTCACGAATTTGGTACGCACTTAAAGAAATGTGGAATCGTTTCACAACTCACGCCGCCTGGAACACCTCAGCGAAATGGTGTGTCCGAACGTCGTAATCGCACTCTATTGGATATGGTGCGATCTATGATGTCTCTTACCGATCTACCGCTCTCATTTTGGGGCTATGCTTTAGAGACTACCGCATTCACTTTAAATAGGGCTTCGTCGAAATCCGTTGAGACGACACCGTATGAATTATGGTTTGGGAAGAAACCTAAGCTGTCGTTTCTAAAAGTTTGGGGATGCGATGCTTATGTCAAGAAACTTCAACCTGAAAAGCTCGAACCCAAGTCAGAAAAATGCGTCTTCATAGGATACCCCAAGGAAACTATTGGGTATACCTTCTACCTCAGATCCGAAGGCAAGATCTTTGTTGCCAAGAACGGGTCCTTTATGGAGAAAGAGTTTCTCTCGAAAGAATTAAGTGGGAGGAAAGTGGAACTTGATGAGGTGATAGTCACCTCTTCCGAACCGGAAAGTAGCACAGCGCGGGAAGATGTTCCTGTGGTGCCTACACCGACTGGGGAGGAAGTTAATGATGATGATCATGAAGCTTCAGATCAAGTTACTGCTGAACTTCGTAGGTCCACAAGGACACGTTCCGCACCAGAGTGGTACGGCAACCCTGTCCTGGAAATCATGTTGTTAGACAACGGTGAACCTTCGAACTATGAAGAAGCGATGGCGGGCCCGGATTCCGACAAATGGCTAGAAGCCATGAAATCCGAGATAGGATCCATGTATGAAAACGAAGTATGGACTTTGACTGACTTGCCCGATGATCGGCGAGCCATAGAAAATAAATGGATCTTTAAGAAGAAGACAGACGCGGATGGTAATGTGACCATCTATAAGGCTCGACTTGTCGCTAAGGGTTATCGACAAGTTCAAGGGGTTGACTATGATGAGACTTTCTCACCCGTAGCGAAGCTGAAGTCCGTCCGAATCATGTTAGCAATTGCCGCATTCTATGATTATGAGATATGGCAAATGGACGTCAAAACGGCATTCCTTAACGGCTTTCTTAAGGAAGAATTGTATATGATGCAGCCGGAAGGTTTTGTCGATCCTAAGAATGCTAACAAGGTATGCAAGCTCCAGCGCTCCATCTATGGACTGGTGCAAGCATCTCGGAGTTGGAACATTCGTTTTGCTGAGATGATCAAAGCGTTTGGGTTTACACAGACTTATGGAGAAGCCTGTGTTTACAAGAAAGTGAGTGGGAGCTCTGTAGCATTTCTCTTATTATATGTGGATGACATACTATTGATGGGAAATGATATAGAATTATTGGAGAGTATAAAGGCCTATTTGAATAAGTGTTTTTCAATGAAGGACCTTGGAGAAGCTGCTTATATATTAGGCATCAAGATCTATAGAGATAGATCAAGACGCCTCATTGGTCTTTCACAGAGTACGTACCTTGACAAGATATTGAAGAAGTTCAATATGGATCAGTCCAAGAAGGGGTTCTTGCCTGTATTGCAAGGTGTGCAATTGAGCACGGCTCAATGCCCGACCACGGCAGAAGATAGAGAAAAGATGAGTGTCATCCCCTATGCCTCGGCCATAGGGTCTATTATGTATGCCATGCTGTGTACCAGACCTGATGTAAACCTTGCCGTGAGTTTGGTAGGAAGGTACCAAAGTAATCCCGGCATGGAACACTGGACAGCGGTCAAGAATATCCCGAAGTACCTGAAGAGGACTAAGGATATGTTTCTCGTTTATGGAGGTGACGAAGAGCTCGTCATAAAGGGTTACGTCGACGCTAGCTTCGACACAGATCTGGATGACTCGAAGTCACAAACCGGATACGTGTATATTTTGAATGGAGGGGCAGTAAGCTGGTGCAGTTGCAAGCAAAGCGTCATGGCGGGATCTACATGTGAAGCGGAGTACATGGCAGCCTCAGAGGCAGCGCAAGAAGCAATCTGGATGAAAGAGTTCATTACCGACCAAGGGGTGATTCCCAATGCGTCGGGCCCGATGACTCTCTTCTGTGACAACACTGGAGCTATTGCCCTTGCCAAGGAGCCCAGGTTTCACAGGAAGACCAGGCATATCAAGCGTCGCTTCAACTCCATTCGTGAAAGTGTTCAAAATGGAGACATAGATATTTGTAAAGTACATACGGACCTGAATGTAGCGGATCCGTTGACTAAACCTCTCCCTAGAGCAAAACATGATCAACACCAGAACGCTATGGGTGTTCGATTCATCACAATGTAACTAGATTATTGACTCTAGTGCAAGTGGGAGACTGTTGGAAATATGCCCTAGAGGCAATAATAAATGCTTATTATTATATTTCTTTGTTCATGATAATTGTCTATTGTTCATGCTATAATTGTGTTATCCGGAAATCGTAATACATGTGTGAATATATAGACCACAACGTGTCCCTAGTAAGCCTCTAGTTGACTAGCTCGTTGATCAACAGATAGTCATGGTTTCCTGACTATGGACATTGGATGTCATTGATAACGGGATCACATCATTAGGAGAATGATGTGATGGACAAGACCCAATCCTAAGCATAGCATAAAAGATCGTGTAGTTCGTTTGCTAGAGCTTTTCCAATGTCAAGTATCTTTTCCTTAGACCATGAGATCGTGCAACTCCCGGATACCGTAGGAGTGCTTTGGGTGTACCAAACGTCACAACGTAACTGGGTGACTATAAAGGTACACTACGGGTATCTCCGAAAGTGTCTGTTGAGTTGGCACGGATCGAGACTGGGATTTGTCACTCCGTATGACGGAGAGGTATCTCTGGGCCCACTCGGTAATGCATCATCATAATGAGCTCAATGTGACTAAGGAGTTAGCCACGGGATCATGCATTACGGTACGAGTAAAGTGACTTGCCGGTAACGAGATTGAACAAGGTATTGGGATACCGACGATCGAATCTCGGGCAAGTAAAGTACCGATTGACAAAGGGAATTGTATACGGGATTGATTGAATCCTCAACATCGTGGTTCATCCGATGAGATCATCGTGGAACATGTGGGAGCCAACATGGGTATCCAGATCCCGCTGTTGGTTATTGACCGGAGAGGCGTCTCGGTCATGTCTGCATGTCTCCCGAACCCGTAGGGTCTACACACTTAAGGTTCGGTGACGCTAGGGTTGTAGAGATATTAGTATGCGGAAACCCGAAAGTTGTTCGGAGTCCCGGATGAGATCCCGGACGTCACGAGGAGTTCCGGAATGGTCCGGAGGTGAAGAATTATATATAGGAAGTCCAGTTTCGGCCACCGGGAAAGTTTCGGGGGTTATCGGTATTGTACCGGGACCACCGGAAGGGTCCCGGGGGTCCACCGGGTGGGGCCACCTATCCCGGAGGGCCCCATGGGCTGAAGTGGGAAGGGAACCAGCCCTTAGTGGGCTGGGGCGCCCCCCCATGGGCCTCCCCCTGCGCCTAGGGTTGGAAACCCTGGGGGTGGGGGCGCCCCACTTGACTTGGGGGGGAAGTTTCCCCCCTGGCCGCCGCCCCCCCCCCCTTGTAGATGGGATCCAGGGCCGGCGCCCCCCCCCCAGGGGGCCTATATATAGTGGGGGGGAGGGAGGGCAGCAGCACCACAGCCCCTGGCGCCTCCCTCTCCCCCTGCAACACCTCTCCCTCTCGCAGAAGCTTGGCGAAGCCCTGCCGAGATCCCCGCTACTTCCACCACCACGCCGTCGTGCTGCTGGATCTCCATCAACCTCTCCTTCCCCCTTGCTGGATCAAGAAGGAGGAGACGTCGCTGCTCCGTACGTGTGTTGAATGCGGAGGTGCCGTCCGTTCAGCACTCGTTCATCGGTGATTTGGATCACGGCGAGTACAACTCCATCAACCCCGTTCACTTGAACGCTTCCGCTCGCGATCTACAAGGGTATGTAGATGCACTCCTTTCCCCTCGTTGCTAGTATACTCCATAGATGGATCTTGGTGATGCGTAGGAAATTTTAAAATTCTGCTACGATCCCCAACACCACCTCCTGGGCTGCCCTCTCTCTCCCCTCAGGCCCACTAAAGCCCAATACTTCCCCGGGGGGTTCCGGTAACCCCTCCGGCACTCCGGTTTTATCCGAAACTTCTCCGGAACACTTCCGGTGTCCGAATATAGTCGTCCAATATATCAATCTTTATGTCTCGACCATTGAGAGACTCCTCGTCATGTCCGTGATCATATCCGGAACTCCGAACAACCTTCGGTACATCAAAACATATAAACTCATAATAAAACTGTCATCGTAACTTTAAGCGTGCGGACCCTACGGGTTCGAGAACTATGTAGACATGACCGAGACACCTCTCCGGTCAATAACCAATAGCGGAACCTGGATGCTCATATTGGTTCCCACATATTCTACGAAGATCTTTATCGGTCAGACCGCATAACAACATACGTTGTTCCCTTTGTCATCGGTATGTTACTTGCCCGAGATTCGATCGTCGGTATCTCGATACCTAGTTCAATCTCGTTACCGTCAAGTCTCTTTACTCGTTCCATAATACATCATCCCGCAACTAACTCATTAGTCACAATGCTTGCAAGGCTTATAGTGATGTGCATTACCGAGTGGGCCCAGAGATACCTCTCCGACAATCTGAGTGACAAATCCTAATCTCGAAATACGCCAACCCAACAAGTACCTTTGGAGACACCTGTAGAGCACCTTTATAATCACCCAGTTATGTTGTGACGTTTGGTAGCACACAAAGTGTTCCTCCGGTAAACGGGAGTTGCATAATCTCATAGTCATAGGAACATGTATAAGTCATGAAGAAAGCAATAGCAACATACTAAACGATCGAGTGCTAAGCTAACGGAATGGGTCAAGTCAATCACGTCATTCTCCTAATGAGGTGACCCCGTTAATCAAATGACAACTCATGTCTATGGCTAGGAAATATAACCATCTTTGATTAACGAGCTAGTCAAGTAGAGGCATACTAGTGGCACTCTGTTTGTCTATGTATTCACACATGTATTATGTTTCCGGTTAATACAATTCTAGCATGAATAATAGACATTTATCATGATATAAGGAAATAAATAATACTTTATTATTGCCTCTAGGGCATATTTCCTTCACCTCAAACCCGGGGGGTTGCTTGACATATACCAACTCATTAATAGGACCATTAAGGAAAGCACTTTTCACATCCATTTGTTGCAACTTAAAGTTGTGATGAGAAGCATAAGCAATCAACAAACGAATGGATTCAAGGCGAGCAACGGGGGCAAAGGTTTCACCGTAGTCGATACCCTCGACTTGGGAGTAGCCTTGTGCCACCAACCTTGCCTTGTTGCGAACAATGGTCCCATGGGCATCTTGCTTGTTCTTGAATATCCACTTGGTTCCAATGACATTGTGGTTCCCCGTTGGCCTTGGCACCAATCTCCACACCTTGTTGTACTCGAAGTTGTTGAGTTCTGCATGAATGGCATTAAGCCAATCCGGATCTTCGAGCGCCTCATATACCTTTGGGGGTTCAACACAAGAGACAACGCGTGATGTTCATAATAGTTTGCCAATTGTCTACGAGTGCTTACCCCCTTTTGGATGCTCAAGCACATTCTTCATGAGATGACCCTTGGTGGAGAGCTTGGAGGCAATCTTGGCGGCACGACGCTCCAATTCCTCCTCGGGGGTGAGACGAGGAGCGGTCACTTGATCATCTTGAGCGCCGTCTTGAGCTTGTTCTTGATCTTGAACTTGCTTGGAGGAGAGAACTTGACCTTGGGCATCACATGGTGACTGAACACCGTCTTGAGGTTGATCTTTCCCTTGGTCATGTTCATTAGGTTGAGGGCCTTCACTTTGTTCTTCAGAAGCGTGTGGGCCTTGGGTTGGTGATGGCTCCACTTGAGTGGAGCATTGTCCTTCTCCTTCGGCCAAAAGGGGTTCCTCGATGGGTAGGATAAACCCAACTCCCATTCTTCTTATTGCTTGAGGAGGAATTTCATCACCTACATCACAAGTGCCACTTTGCTCCACTTGGGAGCCGTTATTCTCATCAAACTCCACGTTACATGTCTCCTCAATAAGTCCCGTGGACTTATTGAGGACACGGTAAGCATAAGAGTTTGTAGCATAACCAACAAATATGCCCTCACAAGCTCTAGCCTCAAATTTAGTCAAACGAACACCTTTCTTGAGAATGAAACACTTCCACCCGAACACCCGAAAGTACTTGAGGTTGGGCTTGTTACCGGTGAGTATCTCATATGGAGTCTTGTTCAAGCCCTTTCGGAGGTAGAGCCGATTGGATGCATGACACGCGGTGTTGATGGCTTCGGCCCAAAAGTTGTACGGAGACTTGAACTCCGCCATCATGGTCCTTGCCGCATCCATCAACGTCCGGTTCTTCCTCTCTGCTACACCATTTTGTTGAGGGGTGTATGGTGCGGAATATTGATGCTTGATCCCCTCATCACTAAGAAACTCATCCAAGGTGTAGTTCTTGAACTCGGTGCCGTTGTCGCTTCTTATAGTCAAGATCTTTGCATTGTGTTGACGTTGGGCTTCATTCGCAAAGTCAATGACGGTTTGTTGGGTCTCGCTCTTCCTCTTGAAGAAATATACCCACATGTATCTTGAATAGTCATCCACAATCACCAAGCAATACTTTCTACCCCCAAGATTATCAAAGGATGGAGGCCCAAAGAGATCCAAGTGAAGGAGCTCCAAAGGCCTCTTCGAGTAAATGATAGTCGTGGGAGGGTGAGCCTTCTCATGTAGCTTTCCTTTGATACAAGCACTGCAAGCACGATCTTTAGCAAAACTAACATTTGTTAGTCCACGAACATGGTCCCCCTTAAGAAGACTTTGCAAAGATCTCATATTGACATGGGCTAGACGGCGATGCCAAAGCCATCCCACATCAACTTTAGCCATTAGGCATGTCGCGGTCTTAGTGGGTCACTCCGAAAAGTTGATCACATAGATACCGTTCTCGACATGCCCAACGAAGGCTACTTTAAGAGTCTTGCTCCACAAGAGGGCCACGGTATCAATATCAAAGAATGTGGCAAAACCCATGATTGCAAGTTGACAAACGGAAAGTAAATTGTATGCAAGGGACTCAACAAGCATGACCTTCTCGATCGTGAGATCATGAGAGATGACAACTTTGTCGAGTCCCAATACCTTAGAAGACGAGGCATCACCCCACTCGACATTGGTGGGCATGGATGGAATCTTGTGCACGTCCACCACCAAGTCCTTGCTTCCGGTCATATGATTTGTAGCTCCACTATCGAGCAACCATGATCCCCCACCAGAAGCAAACACCTACAAGAGATCAATGCTTGGTTATAGGTACCCATTTTGTAATGGGTCCTTTGATGTTAGTGACAAGGGTTTTAGGAACCCAAATAGACCATTCAATGTACTCATAAAGAGAACCAACAAATTTGGCATAAACATGCCCATCACTAGCACGACATAACACATAAGAAGGGTTAAAGTCGCCGGCTTTGTTGGGAGGGGTGGCATTGCCCTTCTTGACACCACCACCCTTCGCATTGTTCTTCTTCTCCTCGGAAGCACCCTCTCACTCCTTCACAAAAGTTTGCTTGAGGGGAGGAGGTCGTTTGGTCTTGTCATTCTTCTTCTTGTTCTTGGGCTTGGGTGCGAACCCAATCCCCTCCT
Organism: Aegilops tauschii subsp. strangulata; assembly: GCF_002575655.3. Taxonomy (NCBI): domain Eukaryota; kingdom Viridiplantae; phylum Streptophyta; class Magnoliopsida; order Poales; family Poaceae; genus Aegilops; species Aegilops tauschii. The sequence continues at coordinate 513,977,689 of NC_053036.3, forward strand.
TGGCCACAACTTCCTTTTGATTGCTCAAAAGGTCGTTGAGGTTCTTCTCACCTTGTATGCACGACACAAGTCCTTTCTCAAGTTGCTCTTTCAAATTAGCATTCTCCTCAACAAGATGCACATGCTCACAACAAGGGTTAGTAGCATTTGCATTATCAATTAACACCATATGAGGAAATGTGGCTTTCTCCTTGGTTAGCTTCACTTGGAGTTGATCATGAGACTCCTTGAGGCTAGCATGAGAACCCTTCAAGACTTTGTGAGCCTTGTCAAGTATGTCAAACTCCTCTTTGAGTCTAGCAAGGTCAACCCCAAGCTTGGCTTTCTCGGAATTGAGCACACGAGAAACAACAAGAGCATGATCAAGATCTTTCTTTAACTTAGCATGATCATCGTTGTGTGACTCCTCAAGAGCCAAACGAAGACCACGCTCTTCCTCAAGAGCATTGGAAAGATCCGAAATCTCATCGGCATAGTCTCGACTATGCCCCTCCATCTTAGAGATGGTATCTTCGTGAGCCTCGATCATGTCATTGGCTTCACCAAGTTGTTCCAAGAGAGCAACGAAGTGCTTCTTGGATTTACCCTTGAGTTTACCCATAAAGGACTCAAACTCATTCTCCTCCACATTAGATCCCTCATGTTCATCAATGCAATCCGTCAAAGAAGGATGATCAATGATGGTAGTTTTGATGTTGGGGGTTACCTTGTTGGTGGCTTTAGCCATGAGGCACTTGGCGATGATGCTCTCATTAGGAGAATCGAAGAGAGACACACGTGGAGTCGTCGCAATGGCAACGGAGGCCATGGCAACCGACCCACCTTCTTCTTCATCATCATCATCCTCATTGTACTCTTATTATACCACCAAAGCCTTGTGAGGAGTCTTCTTGGTGAAGTTGCTCTTGTTGGGAAAATACTTGGCCTTGTCCTTTCGGATGAGCTTGCCACCATTGTCTTCCCTCTTCTCATAAGGGCACTCCGCAACAAAGTGGCTCACATTGCCACAATTATAGCAAGCTTTAGCGCCACTTGAGTTGCTCTTGTTGAAGTTGGGCCTCGTGTTCTTCTTGTTCCAAAATTGCCTAGAAGCAAGAGCCATGTGTTCATGATAGTCATACTTTGTATCTTCGGGGTTGCTCTCCTCTTCATCCTCTTCTTCTTCTTCAACATAAAACTTGGCCTTCAATGCAAGGTTGGGCTTCTTTGCCCTTTGGGAGCGAAGCACCGCATTGTCGGTGGTCTTGTCCAAGATGCTCATAGCCACAAACTCATCCAACACTTCACTTGAGGACAAAGTGTGGAAGTCCGGCCTTTGACGAATGACGGAGGACATGGCCTTGTGGTAGGGCATCATTTCCTTGAGGAATTTGTGCTTGATCCAATTGTCATCTGTGTCCTTGCTTCCATGATCTCGGAGTGAGACCGCGAGTTTGGTTACTCTCCAATAAAGCTCACGAGGTTCTTCATCCTCTTTCATTGCAAACTCGTCGGCTTCATCTTGCACCACTTCATAGTTGGAGCGTTGAATGCTTGCGCTTCCCCGGTAGAGGGAAACAACTTGGTGCCATGCATCTTTGGCCATGGCATAGGGCCGGAGATGAGGAAGATCTTCGGGTGGAATTGCATCTTGGATGATGAAGAGAGCATTCTCATTGAATTGATTATCCGCGGCTTCTCGAGGAGTGAAGTTGCTTCGGTCATGCGAATAGAAACCTTCTTCAATGATTCTCCAAAGATTACTATTCACATGATTTAAATGACGCTTGAACCGATATACCCGAGAATCAAAGTCCTCATTTTTCACAATCTTAGGAGGAGGACCGGCATGATTTAAGTGAGTAGAAGGAATCGGTCCACCATAAACAAGTGGAGGTTCCACATGGGCAAAGATGCCGGTGCCATTTTTACCACTAGAGGAAGGGGCTTTTTCACTAGTAGCTTCCCCCTTGTCGGAGTTAGCATCCGTCACCTTGTTAGTGGGATCACCCACTTTCAACGGTACGGTGGATAGTTTAAGCCCTTCAATGAATTTATTAAACATGCTTTCAACCTCGGTCGTCATGGAGGTTTTCAATGTGTCCAAGGCCACATTGAATTCCTCACGAGAGACCGTGGTTCCCCCATCGCCCGTAGACGAGAATGGATTCACACCGGAGTGCTCCTCCGCACCGTCTACGGTGTCAACCATACTCTTCAGATGGCAACGTCCTTAATAAAGAGACGAGGCTCTGATACCAATTGAAAGGATCGATATAGTTGACTAGAGGGGGGTGAATAGGCAACTAACAATTTTTAGCTTTTCTTTACCAAATTAAACTTTGCATCAAAGTAGGTTGTCTAGATATGCAACTAGGTGAGCAACCTATATGATGCAACAACAACAAGCACACAAGCAAGCCAAAGGATAAAACACAAATGAACTTGCACAAGTAAAGGGATGAGATAACCAAGAGTGGAGCCGGTGGAGACGAGGATGTGTTACCGAAGTTCCTTCCTTTTGAGGGGAAGTACGTCTCCATTAGAGCGGTGTGGAGGCACAATGCTCCCCAAGAAGCCACTAGGGCCACCGTATTCTCCTCACGCCCTCACACAATGCGAGATGCCGTGATTCCACTATTGGTGCCCTTGGAGGCGGCGACCGAACCTTTACAAACAAGGTTGGGGCAATCTCCACAACTTAATTGGAGGCTCCCAACGACACCACGAAGCTTCACCACAATGGACTATGGCTCCGCGGTGACCTCAACCGCCTAGGGTGCTCAAGCACCCAAGAGTAACAAGATCCGCTAGGGATTAGTGGGGGAATCGAATTTCTCTTGGTGGAAGTGTAGATCGGGGCCTTCTCAACCACTCCCGAACAAATCAACAAGTTTGATTGGCTAGGGAGAGAGATCGGGAGAAAATGGAGCTTGGAGCAACAATGGAGCTTAGGAATGGAAGAGGTAGTCAACTAGAGGAAGAAGACGCCCCTTATATAATAGGGAATCAAATCCAACCGTTATCCACTTAACCAGCCCGTGACCTGCGGTACTACCGCCCCTGACAAGCGGTACTACCGCAAGGCCACACAGTGCTACCGCGAGTGACCGCGGTACTACCGTTGCAACGGCAGGAACTAGGTCAGGCCTGAAGCACAGAGGCTGAGGGCGGTACTGCCAGAGGTGCGGTACTACCGCTCTCCCTTGCGGTACTACCGCAAGGCAGGAATGGCCTAGCCTGGGAAAGGCACGGATGAATAAAAATACATCCGTGCCTACTTCCGCTGAAAAACAATCGATGCAAAAATCCGACACGGTACTACCGCACAAGGCATGCGGTACTACCGCACAGGGAGCGGATGTAAAAAAATACATCCGCCCCTACTTCCGCTCATGTGCCTGTGCCAGACCAGAACTCACGGTACTACCGCGCGCATGGGGCGGTACTACCGCGTAGGGCGCGGACGTAAAAAATTACGTCCGCCCCTACAGCCGCACGAGCAGCTGAGTCTGGTCTGAGGCCACGGTAGTGCAGCTCCGTAGGAGCGGTACTACCGCGGGCGCCTACGGTACTACCGCAAAGGCTTGCGGTACTACCGCAAGGGCCTGCGGTACTACCGCTCCGTAGAGCAGTACTACCGCATGCCCCAGAACAGCAACACTTAGGAATCCTTCTTTTTGCATAGAAATGAGGTGAACGGAGAATGCTCCAAAGTGCAAGGGGAAAGGTGGTGAAGGAAGAAAACGTGTACGTGAAGATTCCACCCGAACCTTTCCGAAGCGGACCCCCTCTTAATAGTACGGCTTTTCTACGACTCAACTCCACCGAAAAGAAACGTAGAAAACGCCGTCTTCAATAGTCTTCGAGGGGCACCAAACCATCTTGTGCCTAGCGATGAAACATCTGAAAAACTCAAGGCACGCGATTAGTCCGCAAAAGCATTGTCATCAATCACCAAAACACCTTAGGGATAAATATGCCCTTACACCGTGACGCTCCAGGATATTGCTATGATCACCGGTCTTCCTATCGAGGGGAATCCTCTATGTATGAACACCGATTCTGATGGGTGGCGCGCGCAGATGCATGCCCTTATCGGTATGGTTCCTCCGGAGCCTTGGGAACCAGAAGCAGAAGACAAGAAGAAGGAAAGAGTCATAGTCGGTGCTCCTTTCGGTTGGATTGCATGGAACTTTGGTACTTGCCCCGAGGAAGCTAATGAGGATGAGGTCAAGACATATGCTCGTGTCTACATGTGGTACGTTATATCCAGGACTATGTTTGCTGATGGCACAGGCAAGAATGCTCCATGGATGTGGCTGAAGGCGTTGACCGTCTTCGATAGCAAATGGAGTTGGGGTTCGGCGACACTGGCTTACTTGTATAGACAGATATGAAGTTGTTTCTTTTTTACTTCATTGCTACATTATCAATGTGATCTTCCTGTTAATTCAACCATTTTCTCTTCTATGTGCAGTTGGACGAAGCCTATTGTAGGCCATCTGAAGGTATTGGTGGTTGTATGCTCGCACTTTCCATATGGAGTTGGGAGCGTTTGCCGGTTGGACGACCGAAGACAGTGAAGTACGAGGATTGGGACGACAAAGACGACCCACTATGGCTCCCCACTTGGGCTTACAAGTGGGATGTGTTAAATGAGACGACGGATGATCCCTCGGTCATGTACAAGTTGTACAAGACTGAGCTGGACATGATCACGGCTGAGCAGGTGACTCGACATTGCATAAGTGATTCTCATGCTTCTATCATAACTCCAAATCAATTTTGCATTCTATGCTATTTTGCAGGTGGAATGGGAGCCGTATGGAAGTGGGGATAGTTTTGGTAACCCTATAGAGTTCAGGTTGAATCCGATGTGCACTAGGGATAGGGATCTTTGGCATATGCGGTGCCCACTCATATGCAACTGGGCGGTTGAGCTTCACCTGCCACATCGGGTGTACCACCAGTTTGGTTTGTTCCAGCCACACCCGCCGGAGTGGAAGGACACATACAAGTTGCTACACGCGTAACATATAATTAACCTTGAGCACTTAGCAGCTTCTCGGCGGTTTCGATGGTGCTAATATTCTGACTCTAACTTGCAGGTTGGATAGGAAAAAGCAGCGGAAGATCAAGGATTGGGCCAAGCATCACAGGAACTATGTCGTACAGTTCGCGCTTAGTGTGGAGCAAGCTAAGGCTGGAAAACGAGCCCAGCTTCGTGAGCACTGCCCGATGGCGTTCAACAACTATCTCACATGGTTTCTTGCAAGTACCCGTGTGGAGGTATGCAAGCCAGCGTATAATGAGGAGATTTTGGAAGATCCCACCGTTTTCGACGAGCTAACCCAGCACGAGTACAACGCATTAGTCAGGAAAGGCAACTCAGTCCCTTCAGCTCCAATGATGAACTTTGTGGTATTTGCCCTTTTTGCTTTTCCATTCGCATTATTCACATTTTCGCTTCCCTGACACGTTAATGTCGTTTCTGTTCATAGCGTGCCCAGATCAAGAAAGCAGCTGATGAGACCGAGACTATTCTGGAGATAACCCCGGTTGGGAAAGGCGATGGGGAAGGTGCACTACGAGCATTCATTAAAGTTCACGTGTCCTTCAAACTACCACTTAACATGTGTTGCTACGTTCGATAGCTAATTCACTTGTACATGTTGCAGCGCCAGGGCCAAAAGTTAAGGCGACTATCAAACCTTTTTGTTTGTCGTGACCCCGAGTATGTATCACCAGAACGGTCTAGGTCGGCGACACCATCAGATCCCACTTCTGGCCATGGTGATCCTTTGGATGATGAGGATGTGGGTGTGGTCACCCAAGAGGTATGGCATGAGCATATATTGAATTATTGATGCATTGCTAACTTTATCCTCACACATGGTCTTTTCCATATCTTTTGTTGTTGTAATAGGATCCTGATGATATGACCTTGGGGACCTATCAAGTTCGGTCAGCATACGAGTTAAAGCCTAGGAAGGGAATCAATAAATACACACCTGAAGACTTCACCCAAAGAGTCAAAAGGATGGCCGGCACCTTGCGGATGGCGGCTTTGTATGACTATGTGGATGACACGGAGGAACCGGAGCCGGAGGCAGAGCGTGTTGCTCTTCCTAGGAAGGCGAAGAAGATAGCAAACAGGAGGGGGGAGCCAAAAAGCGCACAAGGAACTAGTCGTCGTCCTCTATTTGTTATGTAACTCGCCTAGTGGGCGTTTTGCTTATGTTGAACTTGTCATGTCGTTGAACCTGGAGCGGTGGTAGCTAAGAAATGTTGTCTTTGTTGAACCTGAAAATGTTGTCTTTGTTGAACCTGAAAATGTTGTCTTTGTTGAACCTGACATGACCCAGTTAATCTAAGAAATGTTGTCTTTGTTGAACCTGACATGACCCAGTTATTCTGTGATGCATGCCTGAAAATGTGCCTGACATGACCCAGTTCGAGGGACAAAAAAACACTAAGTGTTGGTGTGGCGCCTAGCACAGAGGCGCCACATCGTATAGTGCAGCGCCCCAGAGCTAGGCGTTGCACTATACAATGTGGCGCCTAGCCTGGAGGCGCCACACCAAGACTTAGGGATTTTTTCGCCCCAAAATGGATGCAACTTTCTGTTGCTCTTTGGACAACCCTTCCCAGTCGTGCAACGCCTCCAAGCTATGCGTCGCACTAAGCAATGCAACGCCTAGCTCGGAGGCGTTGCACGCGCGGGAAGAGCTGTCCAGAGAGCAACAGTTTGCAAGTTACAGACTGGTGTGGCGCCAAGCTTGGAGGCGCCACATCGTATAGTGCAATGCCCCAGAGCTAGGCGCTGCACTATACAATGTGGCGCCTCCAAGCTAGGCGCCACACCAAGACTTAGCGATTTTTTCGCCCCAAAATGGATGCAAACTTTCTATTTCTCTCTGGACAGCTCTTCCCAGGCGTGCAATGCCACCGATCTAGGCGTTGCACTAAACAGTGCAACGCCTAGCTGGGAGGCGTTGCACGCCTGGGAAGAGCTGTCCAGAGAGCAACATAAATTTTGCAAGTTACAGACTTGTGTGGCGCCTAGCCTGGAGGCGCCACATTGTATAGTGCAACGCCCCAGAGCTAGGCGTTACACTATACAATGTGGCGCCTCCAGGCTAGGCGCCACACCAGTCTGTAACTTGCAAAATTTCTATTGCTCTCTGGACAGCTCTTCCCATGGCCAAGTCCACCACCAAGGCCAAGACCATCACCACGGCCAACACCACCACCACGGCCTAGACCACCACCATGAGCTCTACCACCACCACGGCCTCTTGTAAGTCCTAGTTGTCGACCTCTTTGTTGCCTAGATCCTCTTTGGCTACCACTTGGTTGGCTACCATTTGGTTGGCTTGGCACTTGTTGGCTACCACTAGGTTGGCTACCACTTGGTTTCCTTGGCACTTGTTGGCTACCACTTGGTTGCCTTCGCACTTGTTGGCTACCTCTTGGTTGGCTTGGCACTTGTTGGCTACCACTTGGTTGGCTTGGCACTTGTTGGCTACCACTTGGTTGGCCCCCTTGTGTAGCTCCTTGTTGGCTTGTGCTAGCATCATTTTTCTTGGACCTTTTCCTTGGTTTCGTACATTTTCTTTTGTTGTGGCCATGACCTTTGCATTGCCCACAACGGGAGCTCTCACGAGGCTCTTGGAATTGGTCGTTGCCCGCTTCGCGGCGGCCACCATGGCCCCATCCGTCCATGTTGCCTCTAAGACGCTTTGTCTTACGTCTACCCCGTTTAACAACCTTCAACTCCGGATCCGGCCATAGTTGAACTCCATGGTACTCCGGCCATTGTGATTGGTCAAAGTATGGGTGAAAGCGGGGAGCCCATGTTTTCTTGACCGTCATGATTGAGAACTCCAACTCCCTCACGGTGAGGGGGTGATTGATGTCCACATTCCTAACGCGACCGGCGGTATACAAGTGTGAGCATGGGAGATGAAGCAACAATGGCCTCCCGCAAGAGCAATCACAACGTGTTAACGACACCTTGAAAGCCCGACCTCCATGTTGGCGGCCATCGTTTGTGGTTCCTCCTAGCTCTTTCACTTCGTACTTCCACTCTTCGTTGTCATATAGTATAGCTTCTTCTAAGTCCGCCTTCCGTGATTGAAATTCCAACCATTCATCAACCTTGGGTGGGAACTTGTACTTGTACTTGCGCTTGTTCTCACCCGCTATCTGTGCATCCGTTCGAGTACTTTAGAAAGTACGCATTCATCTTGTCAAATGTGTATTGAATTATTGCCGTCACGGGTAATCCACGTGCACCTTTGAGCACCTTATTGAAGCATTCGCCCATATTGCTTGTCATTTGACCATATCTCCGACCATCTTCATCAAAAGCACGTGCCCACTTGTTCCGGTATTGAATGTGCCTATTGAGAAAGTCTTGACCCCCGGGATCAAGTTTTTTGTGTGCGAGCAATTTGTTATACAAAGTGGCGAACCGCTTGTCGGAGAAAGCGAGACAACAATCTTGAAGATCATCGGCCAACTCCTTAAGGCCACATGCCCTATAGAAGTTCGAACAAAAGTGCCTCATGCACCATCGATGGTGCAACGGAGCATGCCTGGGAATGTCAATCTCCACCGCGTTAAGAATTCCTGGATACCGATCCGATATGACACAAATTTCCCTTTGAGCGGGTAACACCTTCGTCCTCAAAAGATGCAAAAACCACTCCCAGTTGTCATTGTTCTCCACCTCAACCAAAGCAAATGCCAATGGCAACACACGGTTATTGGCATCACTTGCTATCGCAACCAACAAGGTGCCCTTGTATTGTCCGGTCAAGAACGTGCCATCAATGGCAATGACCGGCCTACAGCGTTCGAAAGCCCTCACGCATTGCTCGAACGCCCAAAATGCACGGCCAAATACTCGGACTTTCCTTCCTTCATGAACCGTTGTTTTTTCCCCATGAGGCTCGACCACATGAACCGTGCCCGGGTTTGTCGCGGCCATGGCTAACAACAACCTAGGGATTCGGTTGTATGCTTCCTCCCAAGTACCATACAACATCTTAAATGCGTCTTGCTTCGCCTTCCATGCCTTGCCGTACTTCACCTTGTAATGAAAGATGGCTTTCACAAGGTCAATGACATGTTGGACGCTCATTGTTGGAAGTGTGGATATTGAGTTGGAGAGCCTGTAAGCGATGAACTCGGACGTGAGTTGTCTGTGGTCTTGGGACACAATCTTGCCATCCACCCTTTTGCCTCGGCACATGTGAGTTGGCACACAACTCACTACGTGCCAAGTGGGACCTCCTTTCCATGGTCTTGCACGCACAATCCACAGACATATTTCATCTTCACATGCACATGCAACCGTGTAGCGCACATTGACGTCCGAGTTCACCACCTTGTGTGGACAATAATGCGTAACCGAGTAGTTGTCGAGCCACATCTTCAATTCCAAGAAGGTTTCGAACTTAGACCCTTTAGCAATCCAGTTCTTGTCGTCTTCCAAATCACGGTGAGAGCTTGGCGCCTAACCCCAAGAGATATACCTTGGCCACCATCTACCACGGCTTCATCCGCGAGACTAACCTTGAACAATGTAGTCCGATGATCCCGACCGAATACCTTCTCGAAAGCTTCGGCCTCCTTCACCGTGAACCCCTCCTCATCAACTTGTTCATCGGGACCTTCGTCATCCGAATCCGATGCATAGCCACGGGAATAAGGGATGGAATGGTCCATTGTCTCTTGCAAATGATATTTGTCGAGATCACCCACATTGTTGTCATGGAGATCAACTTCATTGTCATCGTCCGCATACTCATCATTCTCCTCTTGCAAAGCTTCATCTTGGTTGTTTGTAAACGGGCTCAATGTTGGCCTCACTTCTTGGGTCAAAAGAGGTTCAACAATTTCATCTCGCTTCAAAGGTGGGGGGCTACTAGCAACCAAAGGGGAGGGGTTCCGGTTCAAGTCCAAATGCAAACTTGAATCAACCTTCTTCGTTGCAAATAACTCAAGAGCCTTGACAAGTGATTCGGCCACCGTCTCCTTGTATGCAACCCAACGTTGCTCCGAGTTGACACGCATTGTCTTCCAACGGATGTGCATTCCAAAACCAACATTATACCTTCCCTCCAACTCAACGATATCACTAGGGTCCATCCAATTCAAATCTTTCCTCACTTGTTGCAAGAGCTCCGCATAGCTAGGACTACTATCAAACACCATGTCAAGCTCATCCGGGTCCGGTTCAATATTGCCTTTCAAGAAGGCGTCTTTGTCCCCATGATGAACAAACACACATGTTCTTCCCATCCCTATAAGCATTCAAACAACACAACGTAACATTGCTTCCATGAGTACTAATCCAAGGATTAACACGGAATACAAACACTAAAATATATATGAAACAACAACCCTAACCCTAAACCTAAACCTAACCCTAGCACCAACATAAGAACACCCATAAGAATAACCCTAACATACTAACAAGCCTAATCATAGGAAATTGGCAAACAAACATCTCACATCTCCATGCAAATCTCTAGATCCAAACAAAACTAGGGTTTCCCCAAACTAGCAACAATTGAGCAATTTGATAACATTACTTGGATGAAAACAAGGGGATCGGAGAAGATTACCTTGAGGGAGGGTTTGACTTCGAAATCCACGGACAAATTCTTCAAATTTGCAAGATTTAGGAGAGGATTTGAGAGGGGGGAGAGGGGGAGAGGGGGCAAAGCTCGGGTTGGGGTGTGTGGGGTGGGGGAGTGGGGGAGGGGGGCCAGCCAAGCGGCTGGATAAGTCACAGTGCAGCGCCCGAGCGCTAGGCGCTGCACATTACATGTGTGGCGCCTAGCTCGGAGGCGCTGCACTGATGGGTGCGGGCCCAGGGGCTGCCACGGTGGACAGAGGTGCAACGCCCCAGAGCTAGGCGCTGCACCGTAGGGTGTGGCGCCTGCGTGTCGGACGCCACACAAAAAGGTCAGCGACGTGAAATAGTTTCGCGGGCAGTTCATTCTGTGATTTGAATTCGTCCCGAGGTCAAAATTGTCAAATTTGCTGCCGGTGGACATAGGGCAGCAAAGCAAGGATGACAACAAATCTAATAATGAAAGAGGTGTGAATGCTAGACTGGCAAGAAAAGAAAGGAGCCAGGATGGCAGGTTTGTTTGATGATTGTAGCACTTTAAACACTACTTGCATCATTGCACCTGTTCCAAACCGGGCTTGATCAGGGCTCAGCCCGATCCTGCATCCACCAATGGTCAACAACACTACGACACGTCAACCATTATTATTTGGTATTATATTTAGTTTCTTTACGACCTTGTACTCCCAACGATTACTAAGTATTTGTCTTTTAGAGATTTCAAATGGACTACCACATACGGATGTATATAGACATATTTTAGAGTGTAGATTCACTCATTTTGCTCCGTATGTAGTCACTTGTTAAAATCTCTAGAAAGACAAATATTTTAGGAACAGAGTGAGTAATTTTTTTAAAGGAAAATACTACCTTGTAAATGAAGTTGTTGTAGGTGGAGGTGAGCTCATTCTCCACTCCACCCAACCTCTCTCATCCATGTAAGGCCCACTAGATCCTTCTGGCTTGTGAGAGTTAATTACCCACTGCCCTTCAGTCTCCCTCATTCATCCGAATCCATGAGACTCTCTACTTGGAAAGAAGAAGATAAGCAATAAAACAAGGAGTAAAGAATAATGCAATTAGGGAGTCTCAAACCTCACGCTTGCCTCTGCATGTAGCTTGAACAAACCAGTAAGCGACCACCTCACTCTTGTTTTGAATGAATAAGTATTAAAACTACATTTCAACGCCTATTTATTTACCGCGACACGAATCAACTAAACAATCCACCATTCTACCCTCTCCCCCTCCTTCGGGTCTCCTCCCCTATTTGCGCCCTCCAACCGCCGCTCCTTCTCTTAATCTATGGCATTCTACCTTCTGAATTTCAAAATCTTGGAATGGCTCCGCTGCTATAAATCTTGCACCGATGCTCTCATGACTATGCAATTACACAAGTGCGGTGTTGCACGCTTGTTTGAGTTTTTCTTTGCAGTGTTGCAAGTTCATTGGTTGTTGTCTACCACTAATTCAATACAACTCAATTAAAATACTTTATCTATAGGCACGATCCTTCCTGTACGACAAGTGCCCGATACTACAAATCAATCCGTTTATATGTTGTTCACTAACACATCAGACGGTGCATAGGAATTGCTCGTACACCTATCGGATGCACACAATTTGATACATAGGATAATCGTTGCTAGACTAGAGTTAAAAGCAACTATATGATACAAACTCATGAAGACTCAAAAGCATCGGTTGGTCACAATCTTTCACAATTTTTTTCAATAAAAAAAGCTGTAGCATCGGACTACTCCAAGTTTGTGTGGCGGGCCCTCATCTGGGCCGGGCTTTGGCCCAGAACACCCGCGAGCTCGAGCACCACCATCTCGAACAGCACAAACATGGCCCCCTCGTACAGGCTCCCCATCGGCAGCTTCGCCTGCGCCGCCGCGCCATCCTCGTCGTCAGCCATGGTCTGCGCGGGGAGGTGGGCCACCACGTCGGCCTGGCGCCCAGGGAAATCTCCCTCCGGCCTCGCGGTGAGCAGCACGACGCGCGCGCCGGCGCCTCGCGCCACGCCGCAGATGGCGTCGACGGTGGAGAACGCGCCCGGTCCCGCGGAGGCGACGAGGAGGTCTCCCGATAAGGCGGGCGGCGCCGTGACGTCGCCGACGCAGTGTGCGGTGAGGCCGAGGTGCGCCAGGCGCATGCAGAGGGCGCGCATCATGAGGCCCTCGCGCCCGACGCCGTGCACGAACACGCGGCCTCCCCGGGAGGACGCGGCGGCGAGCTCAGAGACTAGGACGGCGCGCGCCGGGGGGTGCGCGGATGGCGCGGCGAAGACGGCCGCGATCTGAGCGCATATGGCGGAGGCGTCGGCCAACGCCGGGGAGGCGGCACCGCGGCCGCTCATCGTACAAGACTACAAGTTTATCTTATCCGCAGCTCTCGTGGAGTGGTGGAGCACTGGACTCCTTTAGTCAACGGCCTCAGCCCTTTGGATGCGGTTGATGGGGTATCATCACAAACTTCGGCCGCGCTTGGCATGGGGTATTTTTACCAGCTCAAAACCAAGTGTGGACCCGTATTACGCACCTGTAAAATAAATAGGGCACGTCTAGATGTGCTCTAATTATTGCACATCTAAGGCCCCGTTCGGATCCTCTCCTGCTCCCAGCTTCTAGGCTCAGCGCATGGAGCTGTTCCGAACGCGGCAACTTCAAGAAGCTAGCTTCGCGGAGCACACGACCCTGCCAGTGCAAAAACGAGAAGCTAGTCGAACCCAGCTCCCAGCTTCCAGCTCAAAACGAGAAGTTGGAGTTCGTTGAAATTACATGGGAATGCCACCACTAAGTTGCGTACCGGTTCGATCTATTTCCTCCCGAGCTCCTGTACGAGCCAGCGAGTAGACGTGGACCCTTCCACACCTTTCGCTCCGAACTGGGCCGGCAGCCCATGTCACCATCTGCGTTCCCTAACAGCTCATGCCCGTGTAGCCCAGCGCCAGCCCATGCAACGGAGGGAGAAGCTGGCCACAGCCTCCCGAACACACGCAGCACCTCACGGGAAGCTGGAAGCTGGAGACGTGGATTTCATGAACCTGGAGGACTTCCGGACGGGGCCTAAGTGAGTGAATCAAGCATAAAGAGGAAAAGAATAAAGAAAAAGAAAACACCCACACAAATCTCAACATAAGATCAATGACATAGGCCTTAGATGTGAAATACTTATGACACATCTATATGTAATTTTCAAAATTGGGACACATATATGTAATTTTCAAAAAAGAAAAATGTATGCATACCGATGTTCATGCAATTGTTCGATCTATATATATACTCCTACCTAATAATAAAAAGAGGTGTGCTTCTCTTATTTTTTGGTTCATTCACCATACTATTTTTAAAATAAAACTATAAAACTACTCGAGGTGGTACGAATTATTTGTCGAGGCAGGGAGCTTCTATATGTCGTGCCCCACATAGGGACGGCTCTCGACTGGGCCGTTCCATTAATCGCTGAAACAACGAAAAAATCAGTGAAAAAAGTGAGCGCCCACGTGGGATCTAACCCTGTAAGGGCTCGTCGTTCGCAAGATGAGTTGATGAGCTTCAATATTAATTAGGAGGACCGCGTGTTATAACAGCGTGCAGCCACTACCATATCTAAACTGCGAAAAAAATCACTGAAAACAAATTTGCCAATGCGGGGGATCGAACACTTCACCACCCACTTGTCCGGCTCATCATTCACCGCATGAGCTGATGAGCTTCAATATTTAATTATGAAAGGCGGATTGTAAGAACTGGAGCAACGACCAGACATAAAATATTGTTTTCAATTTTGAAATGCGTTTTTTCATTTGTTTCTTTATTGGTTTTTCTTTCCTTTTTCTCTTTTTCTACCTTTTTTCTAAAAAAAAAATTCGAAAACTATTAGCATTCTGAAAAGAATTCAAAAAATATGCGCTTTTTCTCAACAAACTGTTTGCAATGACATAAACTGTTTGCTTTTCAACATGTTCGGAAATTTAAAAATTGTTTGGATTTTCATTAAATGTTCCAATTTTCAAAAATTGTTTGGAATATAAAAAATTCTTTGCATTTGTTTCCAATTTTTTTGAAAAATAGCAAAAATTGTGCATATTTGCAAAAAATAAATCGCAGGTGCCAAAAATTTTCGGTCTTGAGTTTGTGGGAAAGTTTCAAATGGGAACATTTTTTGTCATTCTGAACAATGTTTCTAAAACATGATTTTTTCAAAAAAAAAGCCAAACAATTTTTTTAAATGTCAAAAATTTTTAGTTTATGAACAAAAGTTAGAAAACCTGAAAAATTCTTGAGAAACACAAACATCTTTTGAAAAACTATAACATTTTTTTAGTTTTTGAACAAAATTTTAAGAAAACCTTAACAGTTCAAAAACATGAACATTTAATTCTGCGAGAGGCACAACCTCTCGGAAAGAGAGAGAAAAATGTGTTTTTTCTTCTTCCACGAGAGGCACTGATTTACTTCACGTGGAGGGGCACAATTGTGCCTCTCAGAAATAGAGAAATAGTGGGAAAATGTCGTGCTTCCGGCTTTGTTTTTTTTGGATTTTTTCATGAAAAAAGGTTCCTCAAAACCTATGAACATGGGATCTAGTTTCGAAAATCTCGACACGAGAAATTCAACGGTGGAAACGGTTCGCGCTTTGTACGCGTGATTTAAGAGGTAAAACATTTTGAATAAACGAATCTACGAAAAAAAAAGAAAAACTCCAAGGTTGCGACACATGCAATAAGCCACCTGCCACAACCTAGGAAGATGTGAGTGAACTTTCCAAGGGGTACCCATGATTTCAGCCTTTTAGTCCCAAGCCCTGTTTGGCGCCTTAAGTGTCACTTAAAGGCCACTTGGCAACTATTGTGCACCTCCTCTTCACCTTGGGCTCGAGCCATCTATTTTTTTTCATTTTTAATAGTATAAAATTTGAACTAGCATTGGTTTTGGGGGACCTTCCAACGGACGTTTAGCTGTTTTTTGAACGGTTTTCTTTGTTTTTTGTTCAGCACGAGTTTTGCTCTTTTTTTTATTTTTGTCTTCTCTTTCTTTTTTCTTCCTTTTATCTTTTTTTAAATGTGTGCATATCAATTTCATGAACTTTTCTCAAATCCCAATTTTGTTTTCCAAATTTCTCAAGCTTATTACAATTTTTATAAATTTGTGAAATTTTTGTTTACTATTCAAAACCCACAAACTTTTTCAAATCTGTGAGTTCTTTTTCATATCCGCAATATTTTCCTGTTTTTGCAAACTTTTTTCAACATCCAATAACTTTTTACTAAGCTGCACACTTTTTTTTTTAAAATGCATTTTTTTTTCAAAATCCATGAACTTTTAAAATTTTATGAACTTTTTCATATATGTGCACTTTTTTGAAATTTATGAATTGTTTTCTGTATTCATGAACATTTTCCAAATTCATATTTTTTCCCAATATATATACATTTTTTTCAAAAAAATTGAACTTTTCATATTCAAGTTTTTTTAAATATGTAATCTTTTCAAATCCATGATTATTTTTCAAAAAATTGCTAATTTGTTTTCCAACGAATTTTTGCAGGACATTTTTACCAAAAGTCAGCCATCAACTGATCTATCTATCAACGCATCGGAGGTCCACCTGCCAACCAGGCGTAGCTAGACCAACCTAGTACGCGCAAGCGGGAGGTGTGTGTGGGGGGGGGGGGGGGAGGGCGGTAGTTGGCCTAACTATCTCTTAATGTGTTGGTTAGGAGCTCTCCATTTTTTCGCTAGGATACGTCCCCGCGCAAGCACTTATGATAGAGGCCCCGCTCGATCCTCTTTCTATTGGGGAAAATTGTTGGTAGAAAAACACATCATGAAAATTCATTAATTTACCTAGATAGTGTGAGAAAAAACAAAAAAACACACATTTTGGCATGCTTAAAACACAAGAAAAAAGTTTCCATGTTCATGTAAAAAATCACATATATGTTCAAATGTCAATGTTTTGGCATGTTTAAGATTCATGTATTAAAAATCATCTTAAAGTACGTACGAAAAGTTGCCATGTTAAATTGCCTACCCAAATGCTAGGTATGCCTTAGTAAAAACACAAAATGATTGTTATGGTGTGTGTTATAATAAAAGTGCCATTCCATGTTCAAATAATTTGAAGTGGTATTAAAAAATTACCATGGTTTGCTCAAATAAATTTCAAATGATGTCTACAAATAAAATTGCCATAGTCCAAAAAAAACAATTTACAAAAAAAAAATCAATTTGACTTGGTATGCTAAAAAAATCAAAATGATGAGGTATGTACGAAAATAAGTTTGCCATGGTCGAAAAATATAATTTGCCATGTTACAAAAAATAAATTGCCATGGTACTAAAATAAATTTGCCATCATGAACACTACAAAAAGAAAGAATTTGCCATGGTCTAATAGTATAATTTGCCATGTTACAAAAAAACAATTCCATGGTACTGAAATAAATTTGCCATCCTGAAAAGTAACAACAACAACAACAACAAAGCCTTTAGTTCCAAACAAGTTGGGTAGGCTAGAGATAAAACCCATAAGATATCGCAGCCCATCATGAAAATTAAGAAAAGAAGAAATTTCCATGGCCCATAAATAAATCTAGGACGATGGTCTAGTAGGACCGTGGCCTTGATGACTTCTCGTTCGCGACAAAAAACGACATGTTGGTTTTGGCGCAAAGGTTACAAGGAATATTGGTGGTCTGACTCTTGGATCCATGGTTCTTTTGCTTGTGATGACTTCTTCTCAGTGGCGATGGTCAGTAGAACTGTGGTCTTGATGTTTCACATTTGCAGTCAACGATAGACTTTGAAGCAGGGCTATAGCAATCCTTGAGGCGACCTAATTGCTTTGGTTTGTTCTGAATTGGATCATGATGTTTTATATAGTACACCTTACATGAACACTATGGAACGACTATGTTAGTAGTCAAAATGTCCTCTAGGTTTGTGGGACACGAAGGGAAATCTAGTACCTCGATGATCTATAATGTTAGAAAACTAGTGACGGGCGACAATGGAGTGCCATGCGGCGGCGCACCATTGGTCCTATTGGGAGGAAGAATGCGGTCGGGCCAAGATTTCAATGTACTTTCTTTAATTTTTAGGGTTGTTTGTACAGCCAACTCCTATTTGATGCTTCACGCGCCGTTTAAAGGCAAATTAGTACAGCGCGCACACCCCCTCCCGCGATAGAACCTTTATGGGCCCGCCCATATAAGGCACTAGCGGGAAGCTCCTGTTCCCGGTTCTGTGAAGCTTTTGTCCCATTTTTCTTATTTCATGTTTTTGATTTTAGACCTTTTTGTTCTTTTTTTCTTTTACTTTTTTCTCAAATGTGTGAAATTTTTTGCAAGTAGAAAACTTTTTCAAATTCATGAACATTTTCAAAATCTGTAACATGTTTCAAATACATGAATTTTTTTGAATCCATGAATGCTTTTTCCAAATGCATGAATGTTTTTCAAATTCTCAATTTTTCCCAAATCTTATGGGTTTTTTAAATCCGCGAACTTTTTCCCAAGTCTGCGATTCTTTTCACAAAATTGATGAACTTTTAAAAAATTCACAACATTTTTTTTACAAAATCCATGAAGTTTTTCCAAATTCATGATTTTTTTTCATATTCATGAAGTTTTTCAAATCCAGGTTTTTTGATTTTTTTTTACAAAAGTCAAACACTCAACCATCGACCGAACGAACAAAGGACGAGCAACCTGAAGGAAGAGACATGTGACCGTGCAACCCTGTATTGGGCCGGCCCAAGCAAGTGGAGCGCAGGGTGGCGAGTTGGCGCACAAGGATGCTAGTGACAAAATCACTAATTGAGGAGTACTCCTTTCAAAGATCAGTTCCACCTCTTCGGGTTGCGACAAGTGGCGCGTTGCATGTGCGCATTTGTCGCAACCTGTGAATTTTCCCTTTTTCATAGATTCGTTTATTCAAAACGTTTTATCTCATAAACCGTGCGTTCAAATGTTCAATTTTCACCATTGGATTCCTCGCGTCGAGATCTTCAAAACTAGATCTCATGTAATAGGTTTTGACGAACTTTTTTTCACGAAAAAACCGGACGGAAAAAGGACGGACGAAAAAACAACACCGGGAGCATGTTTTTTTCCTTTTTGAAAGCTTGCCGCGCCTCTCACGAAAGCAAAACCATGTCTCTTCCGGAAGGAAAAAATGCTTTTTTTCGTTTGTAAGAGGCACAACCGTGCCTCTCGTGGAAGCAAATCCGTGCATCTCGCGGAAACAAGACCGTACCTCTCGCAGAAGCAAAAAAACGTGTTATCTTTTTCCGTTCCCGAGAGGCACGGTTGTGCCTCTCGTGGAAGCAAAACCGTGCCTCTTGCGAAAGAAAAAAAATGCTTTTTTGTCGAAAAGCTAAGGAAGACCGGTAGAAAACTGAAAAGCCAAAAAAACAAAAAAAAAACTATCTAAAAAGCCGAAAAATGTGTGCGGAAAATAGAAAAATCAAAATCCGGTGGGAACGACCAGAGTGTGACACTTGGCGGCGGCTGAGAGCGCGCTAGCCCACCCCAAGTGACCCTTGGGGAGGCTCCCGAACAAGTGCTCCTCAGTTAGTTGCTCCTTGCCATCGAGGGCAGATCCTGGCGCTTCAGGCGACCATTACTGTACATTTTGCAAACGGGCGCCTGAGGCCTCCAAGATCGGCCGGGCCATTTAGCTATTTTTTATTCTTTCTGTTTTATTTATTTCCGTGAACTTGTTCCAAAATTGGTAAAGTTTAATAAAACGATGAACTTTTTCAATTTTGTGAACTTTTTACAGAATTGATGATTTTTTTCAAAATCGATGAACTTTTTTAAAAATTGATGTTTTCTCACAAAAGTTCTACAAAACAGATAAACTTTTATTTTTCAAATTTGATAAACTTTGTTTTTCAAAATTTATGAACTCTTTTTATATTCATGAAATGTTTTTCAAAATCTGTGAACTTTTTTGAATTCATGACTTTTTTTTTTGTTTTTCCGATTTTTTCTTGCTTTTCTTTCTCAAATGAGAACGTGTACATGGGCCGGCCCACCAGCGCGGGCACGTGGGCGCCAGAGAGCTTCACTGGCGCCTGAAGCGTTGAATAGGAGGGTGTTTTTTCTTCTGACGACGAGGGCAGAGCCATTTAATCTTGTGGTCGGCTCCCATTTTAACGTGCAAGTAACATCGTGCCAGTAGTAAAAATCGGGGGCAACGGCAACATCAAAGGCAGAGCTCAGATCTCAATCCTCCTACTGCTTCAGTGTTTGCTATTTTTTTGTGAAGACAGGGTTTCGTTATTCGTACCGTACGCCGGGGGGTTCACATACACGCAGTGCACCCCTGTTTCTCCTTCACAGCTGGCCCAAATGAGATTTTTTTAGTAACGGCCCAAATGAGTTGCCTCACATGGCCACCCAAACGGTTCCGGTTCCTCGGATAGGGAGAGAGGTCCGTGGCCCCATAGGCAGAAACTCGAAACTGGCTGCTCAGATCCAAGAGGCCCTTTTCTCAACAAAAAAAAGATCCAAGAGGGCCGGACCACAAAACCGCAGACCCAACGTTTCGGCCATGAGAATCCCGCTAGAGCTAGCATTAAGCAATCGAAGTGGCAGTGCTCGCTGAAGGTCCCCCCTCGCGTTGTACTGGGCCGGCCCGTTAAGGGCGCGCAGTGCTAAAAATAGATAGAAGGCATTAAGCGATCGAAGCGGCAGCGGGTGATTCCTATATGACGCTCGTTAGCGTCAAATCTTCGTAGCTTCGCTGAAGAGCGGGACTTGTCGCTTCCACTTGGGCCGGCCCACGATTCAGATTCGCACCTGTTTCTTCGTTGCGGTTGTTTCTGTTTCTTCGATGCGGGATCATGCGAACCTTCGTGAAGGTTCCTGGCCGGTTTTGGGAACTTTCTAGAAGGTTCCCTGGACCTTTTTTTCTGTTTTGTTTTTACTAGGGTTTATTCTATTTTCGATTTTTTTTTCTTCCTTTTCTTTTTCTCTGCTTATTCCTTTCTTTCCTTTTTTTTTCCTTTTTACTGTTTCTTTTCTCTGTTTTACATTTTTTTAGTATATAAAAGGTCCACCACGTATTAAAAGATGTTTATCGTATATTAAAAAAGTATTCACCTTATATTATTAAAAAAATGTTCATCGTACATTAAGATATTGTTCACCTTGTATTTTAAACTTGTTCCGTATATCAAGAATTTGTTCAATGCATACTACAAAATGCTCATTGTGTATTTCGAAAACTTGTTCAGTGTATATCACAGAAATGTTCAATGTGTTTTTAAAATTGTTCAGCGTATATTACAAAAAAGTTCAATGTATATTTAAAAATTGTTCAGCCTATATAAAAAAATTGTTCATGTTTTCAACTTTTGTTCACTTTTTCAAAATTCGTGTTTTAGAAGTTGTTCGAGTTTTGATTTTTCTTCTCATGTAAAAAATTATTGGCTTTTCTGAAGGAAAATTGTTAACATTTTCCCAATGTGGAACCTTTTAAAAACGGGTCCGCCTCTGTAGCTATTACTTAAAACTTTTAGCATATCCTGCTTAATTTTCGTGAGTTTTTACATTTAGCGCTTACAAATGGGCCGGCCCGTTTTGCGTGCTCTTCAGCAAATGCTCTGCTGTTCGCCGCTCGCGAGCGTCCAATAGAGAAGAAAATAGGGTAAACTGGATTCGATCCAGGGTCAAGTGCAGCGAACGTAGCCAATAGGCTACACTCAAGATCATGTTATACTAGTTGGGCGCGCCTTACTTGAGGTATAAAAATAGCTGGGCGCGCCCAAATTTTCTTTTCTTTCTCAATTTTCTTCTACACTATTCGGGTTTCTTCCCTTTCTCAAGATCATGTTCAACATTTTTCGTATACTCATTCAACATTTTTAATACCTATTTAAACATTTTTAAATATTTTTTAACATTTTTAATATTTATTCAATATTTTTAAACACTTGTTCAGCATTTTTCAAATTCTTGTTCAACATTTTTTAATACCTATTCAACATTTTACAAATACTTGTTCAACATTTTTTGATTACTCATTGAACATTTTTAATACTTATTCAAAATTTTCAAACACATGTTCAATATTTTTCAAATACTTGTTCAACATTTTACAAATACTTGTTAAACATTTTTAAAATGTGTTTTCAAAGAGTGTTTTCTGTAATACACCAACACACATACACACACAAGGAGTCCATTTTCCTACTAATATATATACTTTTAAAATATAAATAAAAGTATAAATTTCTTGCATGGATGAAAAAAACAGTTCATGAAGTGAATATTCTACAGCCAACATAGTTCATGTTACCTTGATCTATTAGTAGAGCACGTTCCAAGCAGTAGTTGGGATGGCTAGCAGCAGCAGCTCATAAGAAGCGACCAGTGTTTGAATCCTGAAACAGGTTTTTTAGATTTTCGGTTTTATGCATTTACGCTGTATATAAAACCTCGCGGGCCGGCCCATCTGGGGCACCTCCCCGACGCGAGGCTTCTCATGCGCTCGCGTAAGGCTGGCCATAGTGAGGAGTATCATATATCACGCATATCTTTCCCTAACAATAAAGCACGGATTGACTCCTTGGGTTCACCGTCACAATACGCTTCTTCCCGTGAATTTACGCTTTCAATTTTTTTCACCTATATTATTTTCTACATCCGAGGTGATACTATTCATCTAAAAACGTTTACTTCCAGAATTTTATCCGTTCACGTGTGGGCCGCTTGCCCTGTCCACTTTGTTGGTCCGACTCCCTCGCTGTTATCGGCCCGTGTTGAATAGTCCCACCTTGCTCCCGTACAACAAATCCCACCGGTTTATATACTTTTACAGATTGGTTGTCAACAAGCCAAGCAACAGGAGCTCGATGAGATTGAACGGAACAGCAATGATTGCGCTGAGCAGAGGTCGATGCGGTGCCGTAAATTCACGAGCGAAGAAATACGGTAAGGATCGAAACAAGCAACCTACACGCATCCAAGGAGAGGAAAAGAGGGGCACCGGCCGGTATGGAGGCGGGCGGCGCAGAGGGAGGCCTGGCGATGTGGACAAGGGCCACGTAGTTGGGAGATAGCTCTCTCAGTGGGGTTTTTTGGTGGGGAGATTGCTTTTTTTTAATGGCTACCGACGAGAAGCTGCCGGACCACCGAGCCACCGATTGTAAAAAAAATTCTAGTCGAGCACCGATTGTAATTAATTGCTTTCATTTGTTGTTACCGTCATACTTTAATATTCATGACTACCACATATTATGAATATGTTATCAGATACAATAATTAAAAGTTAGCAAAATATTACAAATAAATATTTCTTGAGGGACAAGATATTTGGAGCTCATCGACTTGCTGACAATTAAAATTCCTCAACTCTGGATGTCACCGATCTTGTTGGCGAGACACGAAGGAGAGGGGGAGGGGTGAAGAGTAGAGAGAGAAAGTGACAACAGTACATCTTGCTCGCGTCCTGTTTTGCCCCGCACGCCAGTTGGGGGGATCACTCCCCTCCGTTTAACCATCTCTCCCGCAACTCTGCGTGCCCTAATCCTGATCACCAACGAGGCGAGATGATGATGTCCAGAGAAGTTGTCATGCTGGCGAGTGGGGTGTGCTCCTACTGCTAGCGGCAACATGTCAACAAAATAACGCCAAGCATTGTAAACTATTTACCTTCCAGACATCATATTTTTAAAGTGGAAAAGTATAGATATAAATTAATGTTAATAAGGATTCAGAGGGAGAGAAGAACAGTAGGGCGTGATAAATGGAAATAAGTGGACGGATGGGACGGGTAACAATGTATCCCGTTGCAACGCACGAGCATTTGTGCTAGTGATACTAGTGTATGATCCTACATCCATAGTTCATAGTATCATTGATTAGTATCATAGGTGGTCTTATTAATTGCCATGCAAGACACATAGTAGCATAACATTTATTATGATAAATATCTACTTATGTTACTATAACCCTCTTTCTTCTTTAATTGTGTGCTACATAAGCATATTTATGAGTCCCAAGGCATGATACCGTTTAGAGCCTAAAGGTAAATAGGGGCGCCCATGAGAATCCCAACCCCGCCGTACCGCCGGGCTGTCTCCCGCTGCCAATACATCGCCGAGACCATTTCCCCGGACCCGCGAGGCTTTTCCCCGCAGAACATATCCCTCACAGGATCTACTATCTACCACAGCCCTATATATCTTTCCGCAAAGTTTGCGCCAAAACAGCGGGAATCCAGAGAGAGGGATAAACAAATGGTGGCTTGCCAAAGCCGGAGCATCGCGGTGAACTTTTGATGCCACAATGCACAGCAAAGCAGGCGCACACTGCATCTGGCTAAATCCGGCAGTGCTGGCTTAGCTAACTACGTCGATCACGACGATAATAATAACCAATGCAGTGCACCCAGCTCCGGCTGCACTTGCACATGCAGGTAGGAAGAAAAAGGGCTTGTGCATTATACTCCAACTAAAACTGAATTAACGGGCCGTGATCATTTGCAACTTGCGGGCCAGTGAGGTCACGGAGTGCGTCGAGGCCCCCTCCCCGCGTTGAGCCTCGAACTAGACGAGCAAGCAATACTACAATAATGATACATGAGGGCTAATTAAACACAATCATTAGGCCGTGTCCTCCTCCCCCGTGCGGCGGCGCCGCGCCGCACCGGGCCCTCTCCGCCGGGCCTCCCTCTCCTCCCGCCGCTGCCGCCGAGGGCATCGCAGGCTAAGCCTGCGGGCCGCGGCGGCGGCGGCGCCAATCTTCTTCGGCCGGTGATCGGATCTGGGTGGCGGCGACCCACTCCGGCCGATCCAAGGGCGATGGTGCAGGCCGGTGGCGACCAGGGTTGTCGTGCTGATGGCGGCGACGAAGAGATCACGTCGGCGGCTAGGGTGTCCGATCTGGATCCCATTCGGATCTTGATGGTGGTTCCTCGAGCCGTCATGCGCATCCTTTGTTCCGGCGCGGCAAGCGGCCTCTGGACTAGGCACGCGACACGAGGACGTCGGGGGCTCCGGCCCTCGGTGTGGAGGTGGTGGCCATCTTCTTCGCTGGAGGTGGTCGGCTAGATGGTTGTGGATTCTCGCATCCAGTCTCGGCGTACAGTGGGGAGACGGGGCTGCCGGTGAAAACCATGCTATGACTCGGGTCATGGCGGGCGATGGCGGCGTTTTCGCGTCGTTATCTTGTTGAAGACATCGCCTCTGCAGCTTCTGTCGACTTGCTTGCGCTGCTATGGGTGAAAACCTTGATCCGGAGTTTCCGGATCAGACGATGGCGGTGCTTTTGGGCGTCGTTTTCCCTCATGGGGGCATCGTTTTTTTGAGCAACGGCTGGATGCAGGACCAGAGGACGGATTCTTTGGTGGAGCGGTGCGGCATCTCACTCATTGATGGCGGCGGGTCTCGGCGGCATGGCGCTGTGGTGACTCTGCGTCCGATGCGCGGAGATGGACTCGCGCAGGAGGGTGACGCGGTCTGTTGTCGTGGTGGCGTCGACGGCAGCTAGACCGGGCAAGGTAGATGCAGCAGTACAGCTCTGAAGATGGATTGGTGGCAGGTGGCTGCGGCGGCCTCAGACCCGGCAGGCGTCCTGGTTGAGGAGTGCGCCGGACTGGTAGGTGACCCATACCCGGCAGGCGTCCTAGATGGGACCTCAGGTCTTAGATGTTAGGTTTGGCTCCGAGGTCTGTTTGGTACTAGGCCCAGACTATCAGCATCCCTTCATCACTTGGATAGGAGTAGCGACACTTTTGTTGCCTAGCCGGTGGCTTCGGTCTTACTGTTGTATGACTTTGTAAGGTCTTGTGTGAATAATTAATAAAGTGGCTGCATGCATCATACAGATGCAGAGACCGGGGTTCTCCTCCATTTTTATAAAAATAAAAAATAAAAATTAGGCCGTGTCACAAGGGACAGGCTTGCACGGGAAGCACCAGCACCAGCACCAGCACCAGCAGGGATGATGAGTGCAGTGCTGCTGCTACTCGACTTTGTCCAACTGTTGCTACTAGTCTTTTCTGAACCTGACGGCTTCGCCATGCCTTTCAGTTTCTTCACTGCAGTAGGCAAACGGATGACATGGGCAGGAGCATGCAGCAGACACAATGGAGCAAGCAACAGTAACTGGTCAATTACTTCGGGGAATCTGAGCAGTAGCCGATGGAACGTGTGCTTGAGTGACTGCTGGTGTTCGTTCTTGGTTAGTCAATGATGCCGGATTTAAGATAGGTAAAGCTAGCTAGCCTGTGCTGACCAGCAGCACGTCTTGGTCAGTTCCAGGTGAGTCCCAAACCTTCCGATAATGGACCGAACTGGTGTGCAGCAGCAGAGATGATTGCTTAAACCAGCGCCTAATTGGACGCGAAATGCCTCTAGAAGCACTGCACGGCCATTATTAAATACTACTCCCTCCGTAAACAGAGTATAAACGCTATATTTGTTTACGAAGGGAGTACTAATATAATCTAGTCCCTCTGTCTCATAATATAAGTACTTCTTCCCTCTCATAACATAAGAGTGAGCGGCAGAAACGTTGGGACGAAGGGAGTAATAGCGACGTGAAGCGCTGTTGAACTGATCGAATCTCCGTGGTCAAGATCAAGATGCTCTGTTCTAGCTAGCTTGTCCAATATGATATTCCTTCTTCTGCTCTGAATCTCTACGGCCTGTGCTGTGCTAAGTTGCTAACCACCCTGGATGGTCGTTGGCGAGGGAGGACGCAGCGATGTATTGCACGTCCGCCACCATTATCTGCAGATTATTCGGTGAACCTATTATTTCCTAATCACGTGAAGCCATGACACGCCCACTCAAAATGGTACTGCTACCATCGTTTGCTTCTGGCATTAAGGGCATCTCCGACGTCGACCCGCAAATATTCTGCAACCGTCTGGACTGCGCGATTGGAAGCGTGAAAGTCATCTAACGTAGACCTGCATCGGTCTACGGGGCGGTCCGGACGCGATTTCTCTCGCAAACGGAGATAAAAATGGAGGAGGTTTGCGGGAGTCCGGATCGATCCCAAGCCCGCTTCTGACCACCCTGACCCACTAAAAAACCCTCCCCGCTCCCGTGTGTTTTCGGTCAGCGCCGCTCCAGAGCATCAGCGCCTGCATTCATACTCTTCCAGAGCGGACGCGACCGCTCATTGGCGTCGGCATTGAAGCGGCCGCGCCAGCCGAGAGAGCGCCACCCACGCCGCTTCCTGGTGCAGGTGACTGCCACGCGTTTAAACGACATGACGGCCGCCCAGCCGTCTGTCGCCCGCAATGATGGCACGTGGTTGCCAAGGCGTCTCCTCCGGCACCACCCGTCCGTCCCTCTGCCGTCCACCGGTGCTATATAAACCGCTGCCCCGATACCCCCGGCCATAGCCACAGTCATCCCTCTCCGCACCACTCCCCGCCATGAATTCCTCTGCCGCCAAAGCTCTCTGGGACGGGCTGAGTCGGAGCAGAAGAAGGCCATGTCCGCCATTGCTGCCGGCTGGAGGCCGGCACGCAGCCGGAGGACGTGCAAATGGAGGACGCCTCCAACAACGAGCCAGCGCCACCCTCCTCTTCCTCTGTGGCACCCTCCTCCTCCGCTCCACCCTCGCTGGTGCATTGTACCATGACCATCGGCGAGGTCCGTGCCCATTATATGGACATGGTGCGGGAGGAGCAGATCCGGGAGGCGCAGGCCGATGCCAAATACAACCACAAACTCCTCTAGGAGCATCTACAGGCAGAGGAGTAGGTCACCGGCTCACCGCTGATACGTCTCCAACGTATCTATAATTTTTGATTGTTCCATGTTGTTATATTATCATTCTTGGATGTTTTACAATCTTTTTATATTTTTTTGGTACTAACCTATTGACATAGTGCCCAGTGCCAGTTGCTGTTTTCTGCATGTTTTTTACATCGCAGGAAATCAATATCAAACGGAGTCCAAACGCAGCGAAACTTCTTCTGGATTTTTTTTGGACAAGAAGACATCCAGTGGGCCAAAAAAGTACCGAAGAGGGAGCCCGAGGTGAGCACAAGACACCAGGGCGCGCTTGGAGGCCCAGGCGCGCCCTGGTGGGTTGTGCCCACCTCGGTGGCCTCCCGCACCGCCTCTTTGCTCTATAAATACCCCCAATATTCCAGAAACCCTAGGGGAGTGGACGAAAATCAATTCCAGCCGCCGCAAGTTCCAGAAACCACAGATCCAATCTAGACACCATCACGGAGGGGTTCATCATGCCCATTGGTGCCTGATACGTCTCCAACGTATCTATAATTTTTGATTGTTCCATACTATTATATTATCTGTTTTGGATGTTTAATGAGCTTTATTATACACTTTTATATTATTTTTGAGACTAACCTATTAACCGGAGGCCCAGCCCAAATTGTTGTTTTTTGCCTATTTCAGTGTTTCGCAGAAAAAGAATATCAAACGGAATGAAACCTTCGGGAACGTGGTTTTCGGAACAAACGTGATCCAGAGAACTTGGAGTGGACGTCAAGCAGCAGACGAGGAAGCCACGAGGTAGGGGGCGCGCCCTCCACCCTTGTGGGCCCCTCGTGGCTCCACCGACCTGCTTCTTCCTCCTATATATACCTACGTACCCCGAAAACATCCAGGAGCACCACGAAAACCTAATTCCACCGCCGCAACCTTCTGTACCCGTGAGATCCCATCTTGGGGCCTTTTCCGGCGCTCCGCCGGAGGGGGCATTGATCACGGAGGGCTTCTACATCAACACCATAGCCTTTCCGATGATGTGTGAGTAGTTTACCTTAGACCTTCGGGTCCATAGTTATTAGCTAAATGGCTTCTTCTCTCTCTTTGGATCTCAATACAAAGTTCTCCTTGTTTCTCTTGGAGATCTATTCGATGTAATCTTCTTTTGCGGTGTGTTTGTCGAGATCCGATGAATTGTGGGTTTATGATCAAGATTATCTATGAACAATATTTGAATCTTCTCTGAATTCTTTTATGTATGATTGGTTATCTTTGCAAGTCTCTTCGAATTATCAGTTTGGTTTGGCCTACTATTGATCTTTCTTGCAATGGGAGAAGTGCTTAGCTTTGGGTTCAATCTTGCGGTGCTCGATCCCATTGACAGAAAGGGAAACGACACGTATTGTATTGTTGCCATCGAGGATAAAAAGATGGGGTTTATATCATATTGCATGAGTTTATCCCTCTACATCATGTCATCTTGCTTAAAGCGTTACTCCGTTTTTATGAACTTAATACTCTAGATGCATGCTGGATAACGGTCGATGTGTGGAGTAATAGTAGTAGATGCAGGCAGGAGTCGGTCTACTTGTCACGGACGTGATGCCTATATACATGATCATGCCTAGATATTCTCATAACTATGCTCAATTCTATCAATTGCTCAACAGTAATTTGTTCACCCACCATAATACTTATGCTATCTTGAGAGAAGCCACTAGTGAAACCTATGGCCCCCGGGTCTATTTTCCATCATATTAATCTTCCAACACTTAGCTATTTCTATTACCGTTTATTTTACTTTGCATCTTTATTTCTCTTTATCATAAAAATACCAAAAATATTATCTTATCATCTCTATCAGATCTCACTTTTGCAAGTGGCCGTGAAGGGCTTGACAACCCCTTTATCGCGTTGGTTGCAAGGTTCTTATTTGTTTGTGTAGGTACAAGGGACTTGCGTGTGGCCTCCTACTGGATTGATACCTTGGTTCTCAAAAACTGAGGGAAATACTTACGCTACTTTGCTGCATCACCCTTCCCTCTTCAAGGGAAAACCAACGTTGTGCTCAAGAGGTAGCAAGAAGGATTTCTGGCGCCATTGCCGGGGAGGCTTACGCCAAGTCAAGTCAAGGCTCAAACTCCCGACAACACGCCGATTTCTGGCGTCGTTGCCGGGGAGTCTACACACAAGTCAAGACATACCAAGTACCCATCACAAACTCTTATCCCTCGCATTACATTATTTGCCATTTGCCTCCCGTTTTCCTCTCCCCCACTTCACCCTTGCCGTTTTATTCGCCCTCTCTTTCGGTCGCCTCTTTTTCGCTTTCTTCTCGTGTGCTTGTGTGTTGGATTGCTTGTTTGTCACGATGGCTCAAGATAATACTAAATTGTGTGACTTTTCCAATACCAACAACAATGATTTTCTTAGCACTCCGATTACTCCTCTTACCGATGCTGAATCTTGTGAAATTAATTATGCTTTGTTGAATCTTGTCATGAAAGATCAATTCGCCGGCCTTCCTAGTGAAGATGCCGCTACCCATCTAAATAGCTTTGTTGATTTGTGTGATATGCAAAAGAAGAAAGATGTGGACAATGATATGGTTAAATTGAAGCTATTTCCGTTTTCGCTTAGAGATCGTGCTAAAACTTGGTTTTCATCTTTGCCTAAAAATAGTATTGATTCTTGGAATAAGTGCAAAGATGCTTTTATCTCTAAGTATTTTCCTCCCGCTAAGATCATCTCTCTTAGAAACAATATTATGAATTTTAAGCAACTTGATCATGAACATGTTGCACAAGCTTGGGAGAAGATGAAATTAATGATACGCAATTGCCCTACTCATGGTTTGAACTTGTGGATGATTATACAAAAAAATTATGCCGGATTGAATTTTACTTCTAGAAATCTTTTAGATTCGGCCGCGGGAGGCACTTTTATGGAAATCACTTTAGGAGAAGCTACTAAACTCATAGATAATATTATGGTTAATTATTCTCAATGGCACTGAGGCAGTCCTGGACTAAGGGGTCCTCGGGCGTCCGGCCTATTATCTATGGGCCGGACTGATGGGCTGCGAAGACACGAAGGCCGAAGACTATACCCATGTCCGGATTGGACTCTCCTTGGCGTGGAAGGCAAGCTTGGCGATCAACTATGAAGATTCTGTCCTATGTAACCGACTCTTTGTAACCCTAGATCTCTCCGGTGTCTATATAAACCGGAGGGCATAGTCCGGATAGGCGGATACTCATTATCATATTCACATAGGCTAGACTTCTAGGGTTTAGCCATTATGATCTCGTGGTAGATCAACTCTTGTTATACCCATATTCATCAAGATCAATCAAGCAGGAAGTAGGGTATTACCTCCATAGAGAGGGCCCGAACATGGGTAAATATCGTGTCCCCCGTCTCCTGTTACCATCGATCCTAGACGCACAGTTCGGGACCCCCTACCCGAGATCCGCCGGTTTTGACACCGACATTGGTGCTTTCATTGAGAGTTCCACTGTGCCGTCGGCAAAGGACTCGATGGCCCCTTCGATCGTCAGTGATGATGTTGTCCAGGGAGAAACCTTTCTCCCCCGACAGATCTTCGTATTCGGCGGCTTCGTACTGCGGGCCAACTCCCTTGGCCATCTGGAGCAGATCGATAGCTACGCCCCTGGCCATCAGGTCAGATTCGGAAGCCTGAATTACGTCGCGGACGTCCGCGGAGACTAGATCTTCACCGGATTCGAGACCGCAGCGATCGCTCCCCCTCTCCCCGATGAACACGACTTAAATCTATCATCGGATCCCATCCAGGAGATGATTCCTATTGCTGCAACGGCCTTAGAACCGAAGCATATCGTGCCCTCCGAGGCCACAAGGTCCGCGGCATTTGAGCCGCACACGGACTCGACATCCTGCAATATCTACGTCAATGGAACTCCGGACTCGTCTCCGGCTATACGTTCTGGACCAGGCACGCCTGTGGACACCGAGCTGGATCGGTCATCGATTTTCGAATTTAGCGCCGCAGACATCCTCCAGCATTCACCTTTGGGTGACGTGCTAAACTCTTTACAGAACTTGTCCTTGGAGAAGGACTCACAGCCGAACTATATTCGGTTTGAGCTAGAGGTAGACGACGAGGAATTTTGCTTCCCACCCGCCACCTTCTTCATAGCCACCGTCGATGACTTAACCGACATGCTTGACTATGGCTCCGCAGACATTGAGGACATGGACGACGATGCCGACAAAGAACAAGGCCGAGACCCGCTATTTACTGGACGCTGGATGGCCACCTCTTCGTACGACGTGTGCATGGTTGATACACCTAAAGGATCTGGCGATGACAAAGAAGAGCCAGACGCAAATAAACCCTCTGAGACGCAGTCCAAGCGTCGGCACCCCAAACGCCGCTCCAAGCCGCGTCGCTCTAAAGATAGCAACACTGTCACCGGAGAAAATAGTACTCCGGGCGACGCCGAAAACAACGAAGACCCTGTCGGAGCCACTTCCGAACAGGAGGAACAGGACGACAGGCAAGACAACCCTGACGAACAGGCCGTAGAAGATGACTCGGAGGACGATAGTTACCGTCCACCCTCCAAAGAGGAGACAAGCCTCGGCAACGAAGACTTCATCATGCCTGAGGATCCTCTAGAGCAGGAGCGCTTTAAACTCCAGCTCATAGCCACCGCAAGGAGCCTGAAAAAGAAACAACAGCAGCTTCAAGCCGAACAAGATCTGCTTGTCGACAGATGGACAGACGTCCTGGCAGCCGAAGAATACGACCTCAAGCGCCCAGCCAAGAGCTACCCAAAACGCAGACTGCTACCTCAGTTTGATGAGGAGGCGCCAGATCCCACACCTCCCTCGCGCAACGCGGACCGACCAGCACGTGGTCGGGATAGAGCGGCGGACCGGCCACCCCGTGGTCGGGATAAAACGGCAACTCAGGCCAAACAGCAGCCCGCCCCACCGCCTCGCAAAAACAGGGACAGACCAGCTCGGGACCATACATACGATCTCCGGCAGGAACGGGACAGTAGAGCAGGACATACAAGATCGATCTACGGGTCACGAGGCCATGCCTCTAGGCACGACGACGGCTACCTATTCGAACGTGACAAACCTAACCACGCCCGGGCCGAATGCCGCAGCCGGACTCCATCAGAGCTCCGCCGCGACGCGGCCCGCTATAGAGGCGCCGCACACCCTCTCTTCTTCACAGACGAGGTGCTGGATCACGAATTCCGCGAGGGGTTCAAGCCTGTCAACATTGAATCATACGACGGCACAACCGATCCTGCTGTATGGATCAAGGATTTTATCCTCCATATCCACATGGCTCGAGGAGATGACCTCCACTCCATTAAATACCTCCCACTAAAGCTTAAAGGGCCAGCTCGGCACTGGCTTAACAGCCTGCCTGAAAATTCTATCGGCAGTTGGGAGGACTTGGAAGAAGCTTTCCTGGACAACTTCCAGGGAACGTATGTCCGGCCACCAGACGCCGATGACTTGAGCCACATAGTTCAACAACCCGGAGAATCAGCCAGAAAATTCTGGACTAGGTTCCTAACTAAAAAGAACCAGATCGTTGACTGTCCGGATGCCGAAGCCCTAGCGGCCTTTTAAGCATAGCATCCGGGACGAATGGCTCGCCCGCCACCTCGGCCAAGAAAAGCCGAGGTCCATGGCATCCCTCACGGCACTTATGACCCGCTTCTGCGCGGAAGAGGATAGTTGGCTGGCTCGCAGTACAAACACAGCCAACGACACAGGCCCCTCCGAGGACAAAAACAGCGCCGTCAAGTTCCGGCGCAACAGACACAAACGCCGCAGCAATGGCGATAACACCAATGACACAACAATTCATGCCGGATTCAGTGGCTCCAAGTCCAGCCAGCGAAAGAAGCCCTATAAAAGGAGCAGCGGAAGACCATCCAGTTTGGACCGCATACTCGATCGTCCTTGCCAAATACATGGCACCCCAGACAAACCGGCAAACCATACTAACAGAGATTGCCGGGTCTTTAAACAGGCCAGCAAGGTAAACAGCAAAAAAGGGGAGTCACAGAGCGAGGACGATGACGAGGAGCCCCGGCAGCCGAGCACTGGAGGGCAAAAGAAATTTCCCCCTCAAGTCAAAACGGTGAATATGATATACGCTACACATATCCCCAAAAGGGAGCGCAAGCGTGCACTCAGGGACGTCTACGCGGTAGAGCCAGTCGCCCCCAAATTCAATCCATGGTCATCATTCCCGATCACCTTCGATCGTCGAGATCATCCAACTAGTATCCGTCATGGCGGTTTGGCCGCATTGGTCCTCAACCCAATCATCGACGGATTTCACCTGACCCGAGTCCTAATGGACGGTGGAAGCAGTCTTAACCTGCTCTATCAGGATACAGTACGAAAGATGGGCATCAATCCCTCACGAATCAGGCCCACCAAGACTGCCTTTAAAGGAGTCATACCAGGCGTACAAGCCCGTTGTATGGGCTCAATCACGCTGGAGGTGGTATTCGGATCCCCGGACAACTTCCGAAGCGAAGAACTAATCTTCGATATCGCCCCCTTCTGCAGCGGCTATCACGCACTGCTCGGACGAACCGCGTTCGCTAGATTCAACGCGGTGCCGCACTATGCTTATCTCAAGCTCAAGATGCCCGATCCACGCGGCGTCATAACAGTCAATGGAAATACGGAACGCTCCCTCGGCACAGAGGAGCACACAGCCGCCCTAGCAGCAGAGGTACAGAGCGGCCTTCTCAAGCAGCATCATAATCCGGCTGCCGAGCCCCTGGACACCGTTAAGAGAGTCCGGACTACACTACAATAGGACAGTCTGGCTCGTCAAGAACCGAATTAGCAATTTGGCCTCTATCCCAACCCTGATGAGGGAATGTCATTGGTACCGCGCGTACATAACTACGCAACCAAAACCCCATGGGTACTGACATAACTCGCTCGCGATCCACAGTGCGGCTCGACCAACCATGGATTCGCACGCTTTTATCTTCTCCTTTTATTATGGGTTTTTTCTCTTTTCAAGGTTCATACGGACGACCCGATTGCAAGAACACACTAAGGAGGCAAGGAGCTCCGGCTTACAAGGGAATATCCAGGTGGTCTCTAAACGATCTCCATACTTGTTTTAAATACCCGCACGTAGCTCGCCCTTGGTTGCGGCATGTTAAATAGCCTTATTTGCTTATCGCATTACTTGTACAAAGTATGCTTCGATGTACTAGTTACATCACAATGGTGAATACACGGCAGCGTCAGCTTATTATTTCATTTTCCCGTTTTCTCACCTTGGTATTTGTTACTCATTGCACACGTACACCATGGTACGTATTACTACGCCAAGGGCTTCATCACACCCCGCACTAAGGCAGTAAAAGTCCGAACACTTTTATAGTATAGTTCGGCACCCCGAACTTATAGCATTATATGCATTGGCTCCGAATCATGTCTTTGGTCAATAGTTGGGTTGCCCGGCTCCTGTGCTTACTACCTTACGTTCCGCTACATCGGCTAGGGTAGTAAAGGGAGCAAGGTTGTCAGAATTGCGATTTTGAATCGGATCGGAGCTCCTATGGTAGGATCGCAAATCGTAGAATCTTCACTATCAGGATCGTAAAAACGTAGATTCTATGAACTAAAATCGTAGAATCAGAGTGGTTTGTTTGGATCGTAAACTCGTAGAATCGTATAACAGAATCGTGATTCTGACAACCATGAAAGGGAGAACTACTGCGATTGTGTCCCGGTTCTTCCGGACGAGCACCTCAGTAGAGAAAGCCGAAAACTGACTGTCATGATGCGGCGAGAGCCGGTCAGCTGTTCGAGAGGTTCCAAATCGTTGGAGATTTTTTCCGCTTCTTGCGAAGAATCGGTTCTTCCGATTAGGCGTGTATAGCGCCCCTACTTCGGCCTTCCGAACACCAGGGGCTTCGTCAACTTTCTTAATTGTCAAACTCCTATGGCTAAGTGAGGGCGGTAAAGGCCGCATAGTCTGATTGCCTTGTTCGTTGCGCTAAACACCTCCTTTAAGGACCAGAATGTGGAGTAAAGAGTGTTTAGATTTATCCCGAACACCCCTGTACTATCTACGTGGGGGCAGAAGCCGACGACTGGTCAACCCTCAGATTTAATAAATGGTCGCACAGGAGTTAAAATTTTACAATCATAAACATTATACTACATAACATCATTGTTCCATATTACAGAACAAGGTAATATACATGTTCTCATGGGAATATAACATCCTTCGAACATTGCTCCGCCACAAGGCGTGACCCCTCCAGAACACCGTCAAAATAGTGCTTGGGTCGACGATGCTCCTTGCCCTCCGGTGGTCCCTCGGTCATCAGCTTC
Organism: Aegilops tauschii subsp. strangulata; assembly: GCF_002575655.3. Taxonomy (NCBI): domain Eukaryota; kingdom Viridiplantae; phylum Streptophyta; class Magnoliopsida; order Poales; family Poaceae; genus Aegilops; species Aegilops tauschii. The sequence goes on from NC_053036.3 coordinate 514,013,429, forward strand.
TTGGCATCCAGTTTCGCCCAATGCGTCTTGACGCGGGCAAAGGCCATACACGCACCTTCAATGCAGACCGACCGCTTCACGGCTTCGAGCCGCGGACAGGCACTCACAAGCCGTTGCACCAGTCTGAAGTAGCTGCTAGGTATGGGATCAGCAGGTCACAGCCGGACTATTAGGTCCTTCATGGCTAGCTCTGCCAACCTGTGCAGCTCGACCAACTGCTTTAGCTGGTCGCTGAAGGGGGATGTTCGGATCCCAGATGTTGGGACCAGAACAACTTCTCCGTAGACATCCCTTCCTCGGCTTTGTAATGCTCGGCAACATCTGATACACTGTGCGGCAGATCAGTAAACGCCCCTGGAAAAATCCAAATTCAGGATAAGTACAAGGAACGTTTCTTCTATATACTTGCTATGCACGGTGAAAGACTTACCCGCTGTAATCTTCTTGGCCGCCTGAATTTCCTGCAGGGCGCTCTGGGCTTCCTGCGCGCTCTGGCAGACCTTCGCCAATTCAGGCTCTTGCGCCTTACAATCGCGCTCCAGGGACTCAAATCTCTCTACCGCGCCCTGGAGCTGTTGCTGCGCCTCGACAACCCGGGCCTCGTGCTTCTCGTGCGAGGCGCGTTCCTTGGCCGCTTTGTCCTCGGCCTCGGCTAGCGCCTTCTTAAGGGTTGCCACCTCAGTCGTGGCCCCTAATAAAGTTTACGGCACTTTAGTCCAGTCGGACAATTCATTTTTTCGAAATATACCCACAGGTTACTGCATACCTTGGCTATCCTCCAGCTGCTTCTTCACGAGGCCGAGCTCCTCCTCGGCCCGCTCCAGTTTCTGCTTCAGTCCGGAGACCTCCGCAGCATGAGCAGTGGCAGCCTGCAGCAATACCTGCTTATTCACATAGACAACTCATGTTAGACTCCTGCAATATTTATTCTTGATCCCCTGTCCGGCTTTTCTTCCCGAACACCAAACAGAGCATCAGGGGCTACTGTCTATACTGTGATATTTTTCCTACAATCACATTACTTACCTCAAAGCCCGTTAGAAGGCTAGTGCAGGCTTCGGTCAGACCGCTTTTGACGAACTGAACCTTCTCTATCACCGTGTCCATAAGGACATGATGTTCATCCACAATAGAGGCACCTCTAGCAGATTATCCGGTGCCTCTGGTTGGACAGAGGTCACCGGTGGAACAGGCACGCTCCCTCCTTGTAGGGAATGCCATTCGCTGGACTCTGGAGCCGTGTAGATCTCCGGAATGGTATCCGGCTGAGGTCCGAAGGGAACTCGGGCCCCGTCACCAGTCCCCATGGGGACTTTTTCCCCCGCATGTCCAGCGGCCGAAGAGTCATCCTGGGGCGTCACCCCGATGATCTCCGGAACCTCCCCCCGGCCTGGGAAGGTCTTTTTGGACACCACTTCGTCATCGCCCTTGGGTGAGACGGAATGAGCAGGTGGCGGAGACATGCTAGCCATCTCCTTCGAATGCAGCGAATCCTCTGTCGAGGATCGCGGGGAGCCATCGCGTGCCGGACTGCAGTGACAAAGCTTATAATATGTCAATATTACAAACCAAGAAGATCATACATTTGCGGATTCTGGTACTTACGAGGCGGCCCGAGGCTTGGTCCGGCGAGGTCGTTCCGGACTGTTGTCAACATCCCATGCGGAGTTATCCGCGAGGGATCCTTTAACCCTCTTAGATGCTTTCGCCTCCGGACTTGTGGGGGCCGATCTCTTCTTCCTCCCCACTTCAGGTGGGGAGTCACTTTCTTCTTCCTCTTCATCGTCGTCGTCAGTGGACGAACAGGAAGACTCGCTCCCGGACGTCACGTCCGGAGTGCCTTTACGGGGAAGGCCCCTTTTGGCCCCTTTTGCCGCTTTCTTGGCCATTTTCTCTGGCACCTCGTAAGGTGCCGGAAACAACATCTTCGTTAGAAGTGGGAATTCTTGGTCTTCGGGTAACGGAGCCGGACAGTTAATCTGCTCCGCTGTCTCTATCCAGGCCTGTAAAATTAATAGGAATGCTTAGACCTTTCCTTCAAAGTATGCCAGTAAAGGGTACACCTTGAAAGCATGAAAGAACCTACCGAATTAGCCTGGCGTTTCAAGCTAAGCCCGCGATCCTCGGTCGTGGGCGGTGGTGTCTCACCGGCCTTGAAGAGCACTTTCCAGATGTCTTCGTGCGTCGTATCAAAGAACTTTAGTAGCGTCTGGTGCTCGGCCGGATCAAACTCCCACAAATGGCAAATCCGGCGTTGGCACGGTAGGATCCGGCGGAAAAGCATAACCTGGATCACATTGACGAGCTTGATTTTCTTGGTCATCATGTTCCAGACGCATGTCTGGAGCCCAGTCAGCTCGTCCGAAGAACCCCAGGCCAGGCCCTTCTCTTGCCAGGAGGTGAGCCGCATCGGGGCTCCGGATCGGAATTCTGGGGCCGCCGCCCAATTGGTGTCGCGCGGCTCGGTGATATAGAACCACCCCGATTGCCACCCCTTCACTGTCTCCGCAAATGAGCCTTCGGGCCAGGTGACGTTGGGCATCTTGCCCACCATAGCGCCTCCGCACTCTGCTTGTTCACCGCTCACAACTTTCGGCCTCACATTGAAGGTCTTCAGCCACAGGCCGAAGTGAGGTGGGATGCGGAGAAAAGCCTCGCAAACGACGATAAATGCCGAAATATTGAGGATGAAGTTGGGGGCTAGGTCATGAAAATCCAGCCCGTAGTAAAACATCAACCCACGGACAAACGGGTGAAGAGGGAACTGTTGGGAAACGTAGTAATTTCAAAAAAATTCCTACGCACACGCAAGATCATGGTGATGCATAGCAACGAGAGGGGAGAGTGTTGTCCACGTACCCTCGTAGACCGACAGCGGAAGCGTTATCACAACGCGGTTGATGTAGTCGTACGTCTTCACGATCCGACCGATCAAGTACCGAACGTACGGCACCTCCGAGTTATACACACGTTCAGCTCGATGACGTCCCTCGAACTCCGATCCAGCCGAGTGTTGAGGGAGAGTTTCGTCAGCACGACGGCGTGGTGACGATGATGATGTTCCACCGAAGCAGGGCTTCGCCTAAGCTCCGCAACGGTATTATCGAGGTGTAATATGGTGGAGGGGGGCACCGCACACGGCTAAGAGATCTCAAGGATCAATTGTTGTGTCTCTGGGGTGCCCCCTGCCCCCGTATATAAAGGAGCAAGGGGGAGGCAGCCGGCCAAGGGGAGAGGCGCGCCATAGGGGGGAGTCCTACTCCCACCGGGAGTAGGACTCCTCCTTTCCTTGTGGGAGTAGGAGAAGGGAAGGGGAAAGGAGAAAGAAGGAAGGGTGCACCCCCTTCCCTAGTCCAATTCGGACCAGACCATGGGGAGGGGTGCGGCCACCTTTTGAGGCCTTTCTCTCCTTTCCCGTATGGCCCATTAAGGCCCAATACGAATTCCCGTAACTCTCCGGTACTCCGAAAAATACCCGAATCACTCGGAACCTTTCCGAAGTCCGAATATAGTCGTCCAATATATCGATTTTTACATCTCAACCATTTCGAGACTCCTCGTCATATCCCCGATCTCATCTGGGACTCCGAACTCCTTCGGTACATCAAAACTCAATAAAACTGTCATCGTAACGTTAAGCGTGTGGACCCTTCGGGTTCGAGAACTATGTAGACATGACCGAGACACCTCTCCGGTCAATAACCAATAGCGGAACCTGGATGCCCATATTGGCTCCCACATATTCTACGAAGATCTTTATCGGTCAGACCACATAACAACATACGTTGTTCCCTTTGTCATCGGTATGTTACTTGCCCGAGATTCGATCGTCGGTATCTCAATACCTAGTTCAATCTCGTTACCGGCAAGTCTCTTTACTCGTTCCGTAATACATCATCCCGCAACTAACTCATTAGTCACAATGCTTGCAAGGCTTATAGTGATGTGCATTACCGAGTGGGCCCAGAGATACCCCGACAATCGGAGTGACAAATCCTAATCTCGAAATACGCCAACCCAACAAGTACCTTTGGAGACACCTGTAGAGCACCTTTATAATCACCCAGTTACGTTGTGACGTTTGGTAGCACACAAAGTGTTCCTCCGGTAAACGGGAGTTGCATAATCTCATAGTCATAGGAACATGTATAAGTCATGAAGAAAGCAATAGCAACATACTAAACGATCGGGTGCTAAGATAACGGAATGGGTCAAGTCAATCACGTCATTCTCCTAATGAGGTGATCCCGTTAATCAAATGACAACTCATGTCTATGGCTAGGAAACATAACCATCTTTGATTAACGAGCTAGTCAAGTAGAGGCATACTAGTGACACTCTGTTTGTCTATGTATTCACACATGTATTATGTTTCCGGTTAATACAATTCTAGCATGAATAATAAACATTTATCATGATATAAGGAAATATATAATACTTTATTATTGCCTCTAGGGCATATTTCCTTCAGGAACCCCAGCCCGCGGACGAAATGTGTAAGAAACACAACCCTCTCGTGGGGCTCGGGAGTAGGGACGATCTGTCCCTGGGCCGGGAGTCGATGAGTGATCTCCTTGGCCAGATATCCGGCCTCCCGGAGCTCCTTAATATCCTTCTTCTTGACGGAAGAAGCCACCCACTTGCCTCCAGCTCCGGATCCGGACATCTTTGGAGTGCTTTCTCGAACGAGGGAAGGGCTAAAGCTTGGGCGCTGGAGCTCAGGGACGGAAGGGCTGAGGACGAACCAAGGTGCGGGTAAAGAAGGGGAATCCTTATCCCCCTTATAAAGGCCATGAATGCCAAGCGCCTCCGCACTCACCTTAAACTTGCCTATTCCCAAGGGCCGTGCAAACGACACGATTGGGTCGCCCACACCCGCATTGATGAGAATCCCGCAATAAGGGGACACGATCTCTGCTTCGAGAAGACGTGCCAATAGCAACCGCATCTTGAAACGTGGGATGGCAGAAGAAAAACGGTTCGAAATTATGACCGGGCAGACGTAATGTCATGTTGTAAAAAGCTGTCAGCGGATGGGACTCGTGTAAAATATATACTCTCTGCGGTTGTGTATGGTGTGTGTAACAGGTCCGGATACAATCATCGCATCCGAAGACTATCTTGGAGTTCGGAAGAAGGGGAACCCGCCTTGCAATGCCGAAGACAATCTGCGCGCCGGACTCCTCGTCATTGAAGACAGGTTCGGGGGCTACTGAGGGAGTCCTGGACTAAGGGGTCCTCGGGCGTCCAGCCTATTGTCTATGGGCCGGACTGATGGGCTGCGAAGACACGAAGGCCGAAGACTATACCCGTGTCCGGATTGGACTCTCCTTGGCGTGGAAGGCAAGCTTGGCGATCAACTATGAAGATTCCTTCCTATGTAACCGACTCTTTGTAACCCTAGATCTCTCCGGTGTCTATATAAACCGGAGGGCATAGTCCGGATAGGCGGATACTCATTACCATATTCACATAGGCTAGACTTCTAGGGTTTAGCCATTACGATCTCGTGGTAGATCAACTCTTGTAATACTCATATTCATCAAGATCAATCAAGCAGGAAGTAGGGTATTACCTCCATAGAGAGGGCCCGAACCTGGGTAAACATTGTGTCCCCCGTCTCCTGTTACCATCGATCCTAGACGCACAGTTCGGGACCCCCTACCCGAGATCCGCCGGTTTTGACACCGACAGGCACACTGAAAGATCTACTAGTAAAAAGGTTCATGCAATTGAAGAAATTAATGTTTTGAGTGAAAAGTTGGATGAACTTATGAAATTGTTTGCTAATAAGAGTGTTTCTTCAGATCCTAATGATATGCCTTTGTCTACTTTGATTGAGAATAATAATGAATCTATGGATGTGAATTTTGTTGCTAGGAGTAATTTTGGCAACAACGCGTATAGAGGAAACTTCAATCCTAGGCCGTTCCCTAGTAATTCCTCTAATAATTATGGTAATTCCTAGAACAATTCCTATGGAAATTTTAATAAGACGCCCTCTGAATTTGAGACTAGGGTTAAAGAGTTTATGATTTCTCAAAAGAATTTCAATACTTTGCTTGAAGAAAAATTTCTTAAAGTTGATGAATTGGCTAGGAACGTGGATAGAATTTCTCTTGATGTTGCTTCTTTGAAACTTAGATCTATTCCACCTAAGCATGATATCAATGAGTCTCTCAAAGCTATGAGAATTTCCATTGATGAGTGCAAAGAAAGAATCGCTAGAATGCGTGCTAAGAAAGATTGCTTTGTAAAAGCGTGTTCTTCTAGTTTTAATGAGAATAAAGATGAAGACCTAAAAGTTATTGATGTATCCCCTATTAAATCTTTGTTTTGCAATATGAATCTTGATAATGATGGGACTGGAGATGAGTCAACTTTAGTTAAAAGGCGTCCCAATAATTCAGAGTTTTTAGATCTTGATGCAAAATCTGGTAAAAGTGGGATTGAAGAGGTCAAAACTTTAGATTTCAGTGAACCCCACTATTTTAGATTTCAAGGAATTTAACTATGATAATTGTTCTTTAATAGATTCTATTTTCTTGTTGCAATCCGTGCTAAATTCTCCTCATGCTTATAGTCAAAATAAAGCCTTTACTAAACATATCGTTGATGCTTTGATGCAATCTTATGAAGAAAAACTTGAGTTGGAAGTTTCTATTCCTAGAAAACTTTATGATGAGTGGGAACCTACAATTAAAATTAAAATTAAAGATCATGAATGCTATGCTTTGTGTGATTTGGGTGCTAGTGTTTCCACGATCCCAAAAACTTTGTGTGATTTGCTAGGTTTCCGTGAATTTGATGATTGCTCTTTAAACTTGCACCTTGCGGATTCCACTATCAAGAAACCTATGGGAAGAATCAATGATATTATTATTGTTGCAAATAGGAATTATGTGCCCGTAGATTTTATCGTTCTTGATATAGATTGCAATCCTTCATGTCCTATTATTCTTGGTAGACCTTTGCTTAGAACGATTGGTGCAATTACTGATATGAAGGAAGGGAATATTATATTCCAATTTCCGTTAAGGAAAGGCACGGAACACTTCCCTAGAAAGAATATTAAATTACCTTATGAATCCATTATGAGAGCCACTTATGGTTTGCCTACCAAAGATGGCAATACTTAGATCTATCCTTGTTTTTATGCCTAGCTAGGGGCGTTAAACGATAGCGCTTGTTGGGAGGTAACCCAATTTTATTTTTGTTCATGTTTAGTAATAAATAATTTGTCTAGCCTCTGGTTGGATTCGGTTTTGTGTTTTAATTAGTGTTTGTGCCAAGTAAAACCGTTAGGATAACCTACGGTGATAGTTATTTGATCTTGCTGTAAAAAACAGAAACTTTGTGGGCACGAGATTAGTTTTCATAAATCACAGGAATGTTATTTTCAGTTGATTCTTTTTGCAGTAGATCAATAAAGAAATTAACTAGTACTTCCTAATTTGGTGGAATTTTTTGCGTTCCAGAAGTTTGCGTTAGATACAGATTACTACAGACTGTTCTGTTTTTGACAGATTCTGTTTTTCGTGTGTTGTTTGCTTATTTTGATGAATCTATGGCTAGTAAAAGAGTTTATAAACCATAGAAAAGTTGTAATACAGTAGGTTTAACACCAATAAAAATAAAGAATGAGTTCATTACAGTACCTTAAAGTGGTGGTTTGTTTTATTCCGCTAACGGAGCTTATGAGATTTTCTGTTGAGTTTTGTGTTGTGAAGTTTTCAAGTTTTGGGTAAAGATTTGATGGATTATGGAACAAAGAGTGGCAAGAGCCTAAGCTTGGGGATGCCCATGGCACCCCAAGGTAAAATTCAAGGACAACCAAAAGCCTAAGCTTGGGGATGCCCTGGAAAGCATCCCCTCTTTCGTCTTCGTCTATCGGTAACTTTACTTGGAGCTATATTTTTATTCACCACATGATATGTGTTTTGCTTGGAGCATCTTGTATGATTTGAGTCTTTTATTTTTAGTTTGCCACAATCATCCTTTCTGTACACACCTTTTGAGAGAGACACACATGATTCAGAATTTATTAGAATACTCTATGTGCTTCACTTATATCTTTTGAGCTATATAGTTTTTGCTCTAGTGCTTCACTTATATCTTTTAGAGCACGGTGGTGGTTTTATTTTATAGAAATTATTGTTCTCTCATGCTTCACTTATATTATTTTGAGAGTCTTCTTAAACAACATGGTAATTTTCTTTAAATGCAAAATTAGTCCTAAAGTGATGAACATCCAAGATAGGTATAATAAAAACTATCATATTAAGTGCATTGGATACTATGAGAAGTTTGATGCTTGATGATTGTTTTGAGATATGAGGATGGTAATATTAGAGTCATGCTAGTTGAGAAATTATGAATTTGAGAAATACTTGTGTTGAAGTTTGTGATTCCCGTAGCATGCACGTATGGTGAACCGTTATGTGATGAAGTTGGAGCATGATATATTTATTGATTGTCTTCCTTATGTGTGGAGGTCGGGATCACGCGATGGTTAACTCCTACCAACCCTTCCCCTAGGAGCATGCGTGTAGTACTTTGTTTTGATGACTTGTAGATTTTTGCAATAAGTATGTGAGTTCTTTATGACTAATGTTGAGTCCATGGATTATACGCACTCTCACCCTTCCACCATTGCTAGCTTCTCTAATACCACGCACCTTTCGCCGGTATCATACACCCACCATTTACCTTCCTCAAAACAGCCACCATACCTACCTATCATGCCATTTCCATGCCATTCCGAGATATATTGCCATGCAACTTTCCACCGTTCCATTTATTATGACACGCTTCATCATTGTCATATTGCTTTGCGTGATCATGTAGTTGACATTGTATTTGTGGCAAAGCCACCATTCATAATTTTTCATACATGTCACTCATGGTTCATTGCATATCCCGGTACACCGCCGGAGGCATACACATAGAGTCATATTTTGTTCTAAGTATCGAGTTGTAATTCTTGAGTTATAAGTAATAAAAGTGTGATGGTCATCATTATTAGAGCATTGTCCCATGTGAGGAAAGGATGATGGAGACTATGATTCCCCCACAAGTCGGGATGAGATTCCGGACTAAATAAAAAAAAGGCCCAAGAAAAAAAAAGAGAAAAAAAGAAAAAAAATGAGAGAAAAAGAGAGAAGGGACAATGTTACTATCCTTTTTCCACACTTGTGCTTCAAAGTAGCACCATGATCTTCATGATAGAGAGTCTCCTATGTTGTCACTTTCATATACTAGTGGGAATTTTTCATTATAGAACTTGGCTTGTATATTCCAATGATGGGCTTCCTCAAAATGCCTTAGGTCTTCGTGAGCAAGCAAGTTGGATGCACACCCACTTAGTTTCTTTGTTGAGCTTTCATACATTTATAGCTCTAGTGCATCCGTTGCATGGCAATCCCTACTCACTCACATTGATATCTATTAATGGGCATCTCCATAGCCCGTTGATACGCCTAGTTGATGTGAGACTATCTTCTCCTTTTTTTGTCTTCTCCACAACCACCATATTCTATTCCACGTATAGTGCTATGTCCATGGCTCACGCTCATGTATTGCGTGAAAGTTGAAAAAGTTTGAGAATACTGAAGTATGAAACAATTGCTTGGCTGAAACTAGGGTTGTGCATGATCTAAATATTTTGTGTGATGAAGATAGAGCATAGCCAGACTATATGATTTTGTAGGGATAACTTTCTTTAGCCATGTTATTTTGAGAAGACATGATTGCTTAGTTAGTATGCTTGAAGTATTATTATTTTTATGTCAATATTAAACTTTTATCTTGAATCTTTCGGATCTGAATATTCATGCCACAATAAAGAAAATTACATCGAGAAATATGCTAGGTAGCATTCCACATCAAAAATTATGTTTGTATCATTTACCTACTCGAGGACGAGCAGGAATTAAGCTTGGGGATGCTTGATACGTCTCCAATGTATCTATAATTTTTTATTGTTCCATGCTATTATATTATCTATTTTGGATGTTTAATGGGCTTTATTATACACTTTTATATTATTTTTGGGACTAACCTATTAACCGGAGGCCCAGCCCAAATTGCTGTTTTTTTGCCTATTTCAGTGTTTCGCAGAAAAAGAATATCAAACGGAGTCCAAACGGAATGAAACCTTCGGGGACGTGATTTTCAGAACAAACGTGATCCAGAGAACTTGGAGTGGACGTCAAGCAGCAGACGAGGAAGCCACGAGGTAGGGGCGCGCCTACCCCCCTGGGCGCGCCCTCCACCCTCGTGGGCCCCTCGTGGCTCCACCGACCTACTTCTTCCTCCTATATATACCTACGTACCCCGAAAACATCCAGGAGCACCACGAAAACCTAATTCCACCGCCGCAACCTTTTGTTCCCGGGAGATCCCATCTTGGGGCCTTTTCCGGCGCTCCGCCGGAGGGGGCATTGATCACGGAGGGCTTCTACATCAACACCATAGCCTCTCCGATGATGTGTGAGTAGTTTACCTCAGACCTTCGGGTCCATAGTTATTAGCTAAATGGCTTCTTCTCTCTCTTTGGATCTCAATACAAAGTTCTCCTTGTTTCTCTTGGAGATCTATTCGATGTAATCTTCTTTTGCGGTGTGTTTGTCGAGATCCGATGAATTGTCGGTTTATGATCAAGATTATCTATGAACAATATTTGAATCTCCTCTGAATTCTTTTATGTATGATTGGTTATCTTTGCAAGTCTCTTCGAATTATCAGTTTGGTTTGGCCTACTAGATTGATCTTTCTTGCAATGGGAGAAGTGCTTAGCTTTGGGTTCAATCTTGCGGTGCTCGATCCCAGTGACAGAAAGGGAAACGACACGTATTGTATTGTTGCCATCGAGGATAAAAAGATGGGGTTTATATCATATTGCATGAGTTTATCCCTCTACATCATGTCATCTTGCTTAAAGCGTTACTCCGTTTTTATGAACTTAATACTCTAGATGCATGCTGGATAGCGGTCGATGTGTGGAGTAATAGTAGTAGATGCAGGCAGGAGTCGGTCTACTTGTCACGGACGTGATGCCTATATACATGATCATGCCTAGATATTCTCATAACTATGCTCAATTCTATCAATTGCTCGACAGTAATTTATTCACCCACCGTAATACTTATGCTATCTTGAGAGAAGCCACTAGTGAAACCTATGGCCCCCGGGTCTATTTTCCATCATGTTAATCTTCCAACACTTAGCTATTTCTATTACCGTTTATTTTACTTTGCATCTTTATTTCTCTTTATCATAAAAATACCAAAAATATTATCTTATCATCTCTATCAGATCTCACTTTTGCAAGTGGCCGTGAAGGGCTTGACAACCCCTTTATCGCGTTGCTTGCAAGGTTCTTATTTGTTTGTGTAGGTACGAGGGACTTGCGTGTGGCCTCCTACTGGATTGATACCTTGGTTCTCAAAAACTGAGGGAAATACTTACGCTACTTTGCTGCATCACCCTTTCCTCTTCAAGGGAAAACCAACGTTGTGCTCAAGAGGTAGCAGTGCCTCTCCGATGATGCGTGAGTAATTCACTGTAGACCTATGGGTCCGTAGTTAGTAGATAGATGGCTTCCTCTCTCTCATTTGATTCTCAATACAATGGTCTATTAGAGATCCATATAATGTAACTCTTTTTGCGGTGTGTTTGTTGGGATCCGATGAACTTTGAGTTTATGATCAGATCTATGTTTTTATCCATGAAAGTTATTTGAGTGTTCTTTGATCTCTTATATGCATGATTGCTTATAGCCTCGTATTTTTTTCCCGATATTTGGGTTTTGTTTGGCCAACTTGATCTATTTATCTTGCAATGGGAAGAGGTGCTTTGTGATGGGTTCGATCTTACGGTGCTTGATCCCAGTGACAGAAGGGGAAACGACACGTATGTATCGTTGCTATTAAGGATAACAAGATGGGGTCTATTTCTACATAAATAGATTATGTCTACATCATGTTATCGTTCTTATTGCATTACTCCGTTTTTCCATGAACTTAATACACTAGATGCATGCTGGACAGCGGTCGATGTGTGGAGTAATAGTAGTAGATGCAGGCAGGAGTCGGTCTACTAATCTTGGACGTGATGCCTATATAATGATCATTGCCTGGATATCATCATGATTATTTGAAGTTCTATCAATTGCCCAACAGTAATTCATTTACCCACCGTTTGCTATTTTTCTCGAGAGAAGCCACTAGTGAAATCTACGGCCCCCGAGTCTCTTCTTTATTATATTTGCCTTCGTGATATTTTTTTATTTGCTTTTATTTTTAGATCTATTAAACCAAAAATACAAAAATAATTTGCTGCACTTTATTTTATTCATGATCTATTTATTCAATCTATTACAACTTTCTCCCGTCTACTTGCCAATTTTTGGTGCCGTTGCCCGAAAGGGATTGACAACCCCTTTAATACGTCAGGTTGCGAGTATTTGTTATTTGTGTGCAGGTGTTGTTCACATAGTGTTGCGTGGTTCTCCTACTGGTTCGATAACCTTGGTCTCATCACTGAGGGAAATACCTACCGCTACTGTGATGCATCATCCCTTCCTCTTTGGGGAAATACCGATGTAGTTCAAGCCGCATCAACCACCGGCAGGGCGGTCGTGCCGGACGCGGACCTGGCGGAGCAGGAGGCGCTGCTCGAGTCCTACCGCTTCGCCCACGAGATCCGCCTCGCCCGCTGGCGGTACCGGTAGCGGGTGGCGGAGGTGGCGGCCGCTGGCAAGGAGTGCGACGACGAGGCGTTGTTCGGAGACACAGACAACGAGGAGGCCACGCCCCGGCGCCAAGACCACGAAGAGGCCGGTACGTCTGCGGGCGCCGCCGGCAGCGAGGAAGAGTAGTGCACGGTAGGTCGCCGCCACTCGTGTCCCAGGAAGGCCACTTGTCAGTCTGAAATCCGGCAGACCTCAGGGTAGGGGGTCCCGAGCTGTCGATCTCGGACGATGGTAACAGGGGCAACAATGTTTACCCAGGTTCAGGCCCTCTTAATGGAGGTAAAACCCTACGTTCTGCTTTGGTTTATATTGCTGGAGTTGTATCGAGCACACAGTTAATCTACCTCGAGATCGTGAGTTGTGTTCTACCTCTAGAGCTAGGTGAATGTAATTGTGATACCGTCCCCTCTACGGGCTAAACCCCTTGGCTTATATACACGCCAGGTAGGGTATCTAGGGTTACATGGTCAGTATCCAGAGGATCGCATGGAGTCGACTAGGGATATCTTGGAGCATACGTCAAGTCGTCGTCACGTATAGTCTTGATCTCATCCTTTTTTTAGGGGAATCTTGATCTCATCCAGGCGTACAGCTTTTTGAGTCTTCCTTAATGGGCATGTGGGTCCACTGGCCCAACCCGATGACTATGGGCCGGCTAGGCTAGTACCCCCTAGTCCAGGACACCAGTAGCCCCCGAAGTGGTCTTCTATGCTGAGGATGACCTCCTTGAAGTAAACAACCTCGGATCCGAAGTCCTTGGCTTGACAGTCGAGTTCTCCTTCACTAGTAACTTGAGATTTCTTCCCTTTAAAGTATATCATGAACCACCAATCAAAGGAACAGCATTCCCTGACTTCGGCGTGGCCAAACTCGTTCAACGTCTGAAGACGCAAGATTACTTAGCCTTGAAGGCCAGCCATACATGTGTGAATAGTGTTTACTAGCCTGACAACTTTATCGAAGAGGCGCTTACCCACGACTGGTCAAGCAGCTACTGCTCACCCACATCGTGGCCCGAGGCGATCTTTTTACTGGCGCGTCCCATCAAAGTGGAGATAGTGCCCCTTTTCTTAGGGATATCATTAAGATTTTGTTTCTCCCCGTACGCATAATGGCATCTTTTACGGGGGTGGCGATTTCACCGGTGCGGCAGGAGGACTCTTGGCCTTTCACCGGCCTATAAGAGCAAAAGAATTGCAATGGAAAGAACCACACTCTCATTTCCCCCGCCTGCAGCCTCTTGAGCCCCATCACTCAGATCCAATCTCGCCTTCCTCCTTTGTTGTGCCCAAGATCCCATTCCTAGCCATGCCTGACGCCACCCTCAAAGGGCACTGGGTTGGTTCCTCTGTTACAGAGGGCACCATCCAGGAGCTGCGCAACGCGGGGTACATCCCCACCAACGTCGCCACCCGAGCACTGGGCCCCAACCAGCAGGTGCACGCTCCCAACCCCGTGGAGAGGGTGGTCTTCGTTCCCCACCTCATCATAGGTCTGGGGTTCCCGCTGCACCCCTTCGTGCACGGGGTAATGTTCTACTATGGGCTAGATTTCTACCATATGTCCCCGAACTCCATCCTCCACCTCACCTCCTTCATCACGGTCTGTGAGGCCATTCTCCCCATCGAGCCGCACTTCGGCCTATGGCTGAAGATCTTCGGCGTCAAGCCGAAGTCCAGCGGCTCTGATCTGGCGGAGTGTGGAGGTGCCATGATCAACAAGAACCGGAAGGTCAGCTGGTTCAAGGGTACCTTCATAGAGACCGTCAAAGAGTGGCAGCGCGAGTGGTTTTACATCACCGAGCCACTCACCGCGGGCCAGGCCGAAGTCCCGGCGTTCTCGGCTTGGCCCCTGCTACTTCTTGAGCTTGCGTTGGTTTTTCCCTTGAAGAGGAAAGGGTGATGCACCAAAGTAGAGATAAGCATTTTTCTCAATTAAGAACCAAGGTATCAATCCAGTAGGAGGAACACACAAGTCTCCAATGATTGCACCTACACAAACAAACAAATACTTCCACCCAACGCGAAAAAGGGGTTGTCAATCCCTTCACGGTCACTTGCAAGGATGAGATCTGATAGAGATAGGTATAAAAGATAATTAAACGTGCAAAATAAGGTCAAGGCAAATAAATTGCAGGAAGGTATTTTTGTCCTTTTGGTTTATAGATTTGAAAATAATATGATAAAAATAGACCCGGGGGCCATAATTTTCACTAGAGACTTCTCTCTTGAAAGAACACATACGGTGGGTAAACAAATTATTGTTGAGAAATTGATAGAAAAGTGCAAAGTTATGACGATATCCAAGGCAATGATCATGAATATAGACATCATGTCTGTGACAAGTAGACCGACTCCAACCTGCATCTACAACTATTACTCCACACATCGACCGCTATCCAGCATGCATCTAGTGTATTAAGTTAACAAGAATGGAGTAACTCCTTAAGCAGTAGAAGCTAATGCCTAACTGTTTGAATGACAACGGCTTTGTCCGAGCTTGAGGTACTCAAGGCCGAGCTTGTGAGCATGTGGCGTTTAACCTCACCATTAGTGCATGTGGCGTTCAAAGACGTGTTCATTGCTTCTGTCACCTTTACCGGAACTGCATCCAAGACCTCCTGCATATTTGTAACACCATCTGACGTAAATAGATCTTTGTAGAACCGAGTTGCCATCTCCTCGACCTCATTAATGTTGCTGATCACATCACCATTGGAATTGTGTAGTGATTTTATGAGGTTTTCACTTCTTCTCATCGTGGCTCTCAAATGGAAGTAACGAGTGTTTTTATCTTCGCAGCTAAGCCATTCCACACGCGACCGTTGCTTCCACAGTATCTCTTCCCGGTGGTATAGTTCCGCAAGACACTCAACAACTTTCACCTCCTGGTGAGACGGACCGACTCGGCCCAGTAAGTTTCTTAGTATTTCCAGCTCATGCTTGAGACGTTTTATTTCTCTCCGTACATTCCCAAAAGTAAGATGATCCCAACTAGAGAGGTCACCTGACAGCTCCCGCAACTTATCTTGGACCTCTGTCACTAAACATGCATCTGGGATCTTCTTCCAAACCGCATCAACACAAGTTTTCTGGTCTGGGTGAGTTTCCCACATCATCTCGTACTTAAAGGGTATAGCATCCTTATTATCCATAAGATCTTCTGCAAACTTCAATACAATTGGGCTATGATCCGAGCAGGCTGCTGAGGCGTGATCGAGCTGCACCACTGGGAATAGCGAGCACCATAAGTTGTCCGCCACCGCTCGATCTAATCCGACCCTTGTAAAAGAGCCACCTGCTACTCTTTTCTCGAAAGTCCAGGGGATCCCACTATATCCCACATCAGTTAAACAACACACATCTAGGGCATCTCTAAATCCATCCATTTGGGATTGACTCCTCAAACCCACTCCATCATGCTCCGAGTGATGTAAAACTTCGTTAAAATCACCTATAACTAGCCATGGGAGAACTGAGGTCCTGACTAGTGAACGAAGGGTGTCCCAGGTCTTGTATCTCTCGGCGACCTTTGCCTCTCCATAGATGCACGATAACCTCCATGGATTTGGTCCCAAATCAGAAACAACAACATCAAAATGGTACTTTGAGTAGCCTTAAACTTTCGATTTCATTTCATCATTCGTGAAGATTTTCAGAATTCATGAACATTTTTAAATTTCACGACCATTTTTTGAATGTGCGTATGGACCTTTTCAGAATCGTGAACATTTTTTTAATCTGTGAACATTTATTGAATTCAGAAACTTTTTGGAAATTGCGAATAATTTTGAATTCATGACCAATTTTTTAAACCGCGAGATTTCATAAAATCATGATTCTCAAATTCGGGAACATTTTTTTCATTAGTGAACATTTTTGAATTCAGAACTATTTTCCAAATTCATGAACATTTTATGAAGTCCTAAAAAAACATATTTGTGAACAGATTTTGAAAATCAGGATATTATTTGAAATCTTGAACATTATTTTCAAATTTGACATTCATGACCAATTGTCTGAGTAAAAAAATAGGGGTGCGCAGCCCGCACATGTGGCCCAAAATGCATGTTGGCGACGCAATGGTTTGCACGATTGGTATGTACTCAGTTTGACCAAGTTTGTAGGAAACAATATGAACATTCACAATAACAAATTTATATGATGTGAAAATATATGCAATGATGAATCCAATGTCATATATTTATTGGTGTATATGTTAATATTTTTTTTACAAACTTGTTAAAAGTATATATAAAGTTTGACTTTAGACAACCCTAATACGCGGAGTAAATAAAAATGGAGGAAGTATTTGCCAAGCTACGCGGCAAATAGGACCTCTCAGTCGCACATGACCTCCTATTTGATGCTAGTAGCGTCAATTGGGCGAAACGCACATGGTGCATGCTTATGGGCCGGTCCACTCTCGTTATACTTTAGTAAGGCTCAAACGAGTGGTTTTCTGTTGATGCACGGTAGTGACACGCACCTTATCGACCCCCCCCCCCCCCCCCCCCTCACATAGGAGGCTGTAGCCAGGTTTTGTGAAAGTCTTTTTTGTGAAAGCATGTTCTTTTTAAGTCAACATTATTGAAATGCCAATTTTTTCCCAAAAGTTTGGATTTTTCTTTTGAAAAATTAAACTTTAATTGAAACATTATTTTTTTTTTAAAAAGTTATGAACGATATTTCAAATTGCTATTTCTTTAGAAAATTTGGACAAAAACTAAAATTCTGAACTTTTTCTAAGAAAGTGAACAACTTTCGAAATTTCAAAACTGAAATTAAAAATGCGAACATTTGTTGAGGAACATGAGAAAAAATTAAAATTCAAAACATTGTTTGAAAACACAAACACAATTTAGAAAATGAGAAAATTTTCTGAAAACATGAACATTGGTTGTAAAATGAGAACAGATTTTGAATATCCAAACATTGTTCTAAAAAGGAAAAAAACCAAAACATGTGGAATAGGATTCACCAGTCGGCATGGCCCGAACTAAATGTCTTACCTTATTCACGGTCGCAGCTGGCCATGCAAAGGCGCGGGCGTGGAGAGGAGAGGGCGAGTGATAGATAGCATTTGTCGCAGTCGGCCATGTACGCAGGCACATGACGGCGCACACATGGGGGACATGACTGTGCGGGCGCCTCCGCAGCACACAACGCCGGAATCGCCAAGTCAGCATGGCCTCAGTTTACAAGACGAACAACTCGCATGGCTAGGCATCAAATCAAACAAAACACACCAACAAACCTTGGACGGCCCCTATTTGTATGGCGCGACGGTGGTAGTAGCATGTTTTAAGCAGTAAAAACCTTACTGCATTAACGCCCATGGCCCAGCCGCACAGGGAGAGAAGCCCGTGGCCCATGGGCAGAGAAACCGGAAACCGGCCGCGCAGATCCGAGAGGGCGCGCGCAGGCCCGGACCACAAGCGCCCGGCAGATCCAACGTTTCGGCCATGAGAATCCCAGCCCCGCCGTACCGCGGTCTGTCTCCCGCGGCCGCTACAGCGCCGAGACCATCTCCGCCCGCGAGCCTCTTCCCCGCAGACCATATCCCTCGCAGAATCTACCACAACCCTATTTATTTTTTATTTTTTTCCCCATCTTTTCGGCAAAGCTTGCGCTAACACAGCGGGAATCTAGAGACAGGGATAAACAAATGGCGGCTTGCCAAAGGTGGAGCACCGCGGTGAATCTAGACGGCCGTGGTCTCCACTTTTGATGCCACGATGCGCAGCAAAGCGGAGCAGCGCACACACTGCACCTGGCCGCTAAATGCAATGCGCTGGTGCTTAGCTTAGCTACAACGACGATGATGACGACAATAATAACCAATGCAGTGCACACAGCTCCGGTTGCACATGCACGGGGGAAGGGCTCCCTTCTACATTAGGAGTATGCTGCCACTAAACCTGAATTAACGGGCCATAATCATTTGCCACTTGCGGGCCAGTGAGGTCACGGAGTGCGTCGTCGAGGGGGGGGCCCTCCCCGCGTTGAGCCTCGAGTACAATAACGCAGATCGCGATCCGGCGAGAAACGACTTGTTAAAGACAATTATGCATGAGGGCTAATTAAACACAATCATTAGGCCGTGGTCACAAGGGACAGGCTTGCACCGGAAGCACCAGCACCAGCAGGGACGATGAGTGCTGCTACTCGACCTTGTCTGCAACTGTTGCTGCTACGCTGGTCATTTCTGAATCTGACTGATATTCTCGTCGTCACCCCTTTCAGAAAAGCTCGTCACCCTGTCGCTGACAGATCGCTGCCGAGTTTCTTCACCGCAGTAGCCAAAAGGATGACATGAGCAGGATGCATGCGGCAGGCACAACAGTAACAGGATGCATGCGGCAGGCACAACAGTAACAGGTCAACTAGTTCACCGAATCTCAACAGTAGCCGATGGAACGTGTGCTTGCTTTGAGTCACTGCTGGTGTTCGTTTCTTGGTTAGTCAATGATGCCGGGTTTAAGCTAGGTACTCCCTTCGTTCAGAATTACTTGTCATAAAAATGAATGTATCTATAACTAAAATGCATTTAGATACATTCATTTCTTGAATAAGTAATTCCGAACTAAAGGAGTATAAGCTAGCCAGCCTCTGCTGACCACAAGCACGTCTTGGTCAGTTCCAACTTCCAAGCGAGTCCCAAACGACCTTCCAATAATGGACCGAATTGGTGTGCAACAGCAGAGATGATTGCTTAAACCAGCGCCTAATTGGACGCGAAATGCCTCTAGAATCACTGCACGATTACTATTATATACCAGTATTATAATCAAACAGGGACGTGAAGCGTTGTTGAACTGATCGAATCTCCATGGTCAAGATGCTCTGTTCTAGCTAGCTTGTTCAATATCCTACTCTTTTTTGGTCTGAATCTCCACAGCCTGTGCCGTGCTCAGTTGCTAATAACCACCCCGGATGGTGGTTGACGGGGGAGGACGCAGCGATGCATTGCACGTCCGCCACCATTATCTGCACATTATTCGGTCAACTTTATCATTCATGGGGCGACCCATTTCGTCCGCCGCCGTCCGTTTAGGTCGGCGCGGATACAAAACGCGGCTCAACGCGTCGACCCATGCGCGTCTGCTTTTCGTCCGCGGACGACCCATTTCCTGTCTTTTTAGCCAGATTTGCGTCGACGCAGACACGCGATAGACGCGCGCACGCTCGCCTTCTCCTCTCCTCATGCCCGCTCAGCCCCTCACCCCCAGCCAACAGCAACCCTTGCCCGCCTCCTTCGTCGCCGACGCCGCTGCCGATTTTTGCGGCGACTCTGCCAGCTGCCGCCGCCTCCACATCTGCCCAGCAACGCCGCCCGCTCCCCCGTCGCCCGCCACCACCGTCTTGCCGCCGGGGAGCAAACTGCTTCCCACCGCCGCTCCCCCCACCGCACAGCTGCCCGCGACCAAGAAGCCGCCTCGCCGCCCCGGCCAGATCCGACCGGCATGCTCGTCGGACACCGGCAGGGCAGCTAGCTGGTCCGTGCGCGCCGCGACTCCCCTCGCCGGCCGTCTCCTTCTTCGACGCCCGCAAGCTGTTCGACAGTTTGCCAAGGTACGAAATAGACTCCACCGACGAGTTCTTTTTCCACAATTTCCTTTGCGACTCCGAAGATTCGTCGTCCGACAACGAGGAGGAGATATTGGCTGTCGTGTTGGTCCATCACCACCTCGACAGCCAACGGCCGTTGTTCCGTGGCTCCATTCCGGGCCACCTTCCGGCGTTGAATCGCAACCGAGACAGCGGGCATTTCCTTCTTTGGAAGGACTACTTTGATACAACAAACCCGTTGTTCAAACATCAAAAATTCTACCGCCGTTTCCGTATGAGTAGGCATCTTTTCAATCGTATTAGAGAGGGGGTGTTCGGCTATGATGACTATTTCGAGTGCAAAGAGGATGCCGTCGGCAAGATTGGTTTCTCCTCTTATCAGAAATGCACTGCCGCCATCCGAATGCTTGCATACGGAGTGCCCGGTGATCTCATTGACGAGCACGTCCGTATGAGCGAGTCTACATGCAGAGTCCGTGTATAAGTTCTGCAAGGCTGTTATTGCTGTGTTTGGCCCTGAGTACTTGAGAGAGCCGACAGCTGAAGATACAGCCCGTTTGTTGGCGATGAATGCCAGAAGGGGCTTCCCAGGGAAGCTTGGCAGCATAAACTGCATGCACTGGGAGTGGAAGATGTTGGGGATCGTAGCAGCAATTTAAAATTTTCTACGCATCACCAAGATCAATCTGTGAAGTCATCTAGCAACGAGAGAGATGAGTGCATCTACATACCCTTGTAGATCGCGAGCGGAAGCGTTCAACGGAACGGGGTTGATGGAGTCGTACTCGTCGTGATCCAAATCACCGATGATCCTAGCGCCGAACGGACGGCACCTCCGCGTTCAACACACGTACGGTTGGGAGAGACGTCTCCTCCTTCTTGATCTAGCAAGGAGGGGGGAGAGGTTGATGAAGATCCAGCAGCACGACGGCGTGGTGGTGGAAGCAGCGGGTGTTGGAAATATGCCCTAGAGGCAATAATAAATTGGTTATTATTATTATATTTCCTTGTTCATAATAATCGTTTATTATCCATGCTAGAATTGTATTGATAGGAAACTCAGATACATGTGTGGATACATAGACAACACCATGTCCCTAGTAAGCCTCTAGTTGACTGGCCCGTTGATCAATAGATGGTTACGGTTTCCTGACCATAGACATTGGATGTCGTTGATAACGGGATCACATCATTAGGAGAATGATGTGATGGACAAGACCTAATCCTAAGCCTAGCACAAGATCGTGTAGTTCGTTTGCTAAGAGCTTTTCTAACGTCAAGTATCATTTCCTTAGACCATGAGATTGTGCAACTCCCAGATACCGTAGGAATGCTTTGGGTGTACCAAACGTCACAACGTAACTGGGTGGCTATAAAGGTGCACTACAGGTATCTCCGAAAGTGTCTGTTGGGTTGGCACGAATCGAGACTGGGATTTGTCACTCCGTGTAAACGGAGAGGTATCTCTGGGCCCACTCGATAGGACATCATCATAATGTGCACAATGTGACCAAGGAGTTGATCACGGGATGATGTGTTACGGAACGAGTAAAGAGACTTGCCGGTAACGAGATTGAACAAGGTATCGGGATACCGACGATCGAATCTCGGGCAAGTAACATACCGATAGACAAAGGGAATTGTATACGGGATTGAATGAATCCCCGACATCGTGGTTCATCCGATGAGATCATCGTGGAACATGTGGGAGCCAACATGGGTATCCAGATCCCGCTGTTGGTTATTGACCGGAGAACGTCTCGGTCATGTCTGCATGGTTCCCGAACCCGTAGGGTCTACACGCTTAAGGTTCGATGACGCTAGGGTTATAGGGAAAGTATGTACGTGGTTACCTAATGTTGTTCGGAGTCCCGGATGAGATCCCGGACATCACGAGGAGTTCCGGAATGGTCCGGAGGTAAAGATTTATATATGGGAAGTCCTGTTTTGGTCACCGGAAAAGTTTCGGGTGCTATCGGTAATGTACCGAGACCACCGAGAGGGTCCCGGGGGTCCACCAGGTGGGGCCATCGGCCCCAGAGGGCTGTGTGGGCCAAGTGTGGGAAGGGACCAGCCCCTAGGTGGGCTGGTGCGCCTCCCACAAGGGGCCCAGGGCGCAGGAAGGGGGGGAAGGGGGAAACCCTAGGCTAAGATGGGCCTAAGGCCCATCTAGTTGGGCGCCCCCCTCTCTCTTCCCCTTTGGCCGCCCCCCAAGTCCCATCTAGGGCTGGCCGCACCCCTTGGGGGGGGAACCCTAGATGGGGGCGCAGCCCCTCCCCCTCCCCTATATATAGTGGGGGTTTTGGGGCTGCCATACACATGAGACTTCCTCTCTTTTGGCGCAGCCCTACCCCTCTCCCTCCTCCTCTCCCGCGGTGCTTGGCGAAGCCCTGCAGGATTGCCACGCTCCTCCATCACCACCATGCCATCGTGCTACTGCTGGACGGTGTCTTCCCCAACCTCTCCCTCTCTCCTTGCTGGATCAAGGCGTGGGAGACGTCACCGGGCTGCACGTGTGTTGAACGCGGAGGCACCGTTCTTCGGTGCTTAGATCGGAATCAACCGCGATCTGAATCGCTATTAGTACGACTCCTTCATCCGCGTTCTTGCAACGCTTCCGCATCGCGATCTACAAGGGTATGTAGATGCACTCCCATTCCCCTCGTTGCTAGATTACTCCATAGATTAATCTTGGTGATGCGTAGAAAATTTTGAATTATTGCTACGTTACCCAACAGTGGCATCATGAGCTAGGTCTATGCGTAGTTTCTATGCACGAATAGAACACAAAGTAGTTGTGGGCATCGATTTTGTCAATTTACTTGCCGTTACTAGTCTTATCTTGATTCAGCGGCATCGTGGGATGAAGCGGCCCGGACCGACCTTACACGTACACTTACGTGAGACAGGTTCCACCGACTGACATGCACTAGTTGCATAAGGTGGCTAGCGGGTGTCTGTCTCTCCCACTTTAGTCGGATCGGATTCGATGAAAAGGGTCCTTATGAAGGGTAAATAGAAATTAGCATATCACGTTGTGGCTTTTGCATAGGTAAGAAACGTTCTTGCTAGAATCCCATAGCGGCCACGTAAAACATGCAACAACAATTAGAGGACGTCTAACTTGTTTTTGCAGGGTATGCTATGTGATGTGATATGGCCAAAAGGATGTGATGAATGATATATGTGATGTATGAGATTGATCATGTTCTTGTAATAGGAATCACGACTTGCATGTTGATGAGTATGACAACCGGCAGGAGCCATAGGAGTTGTCTTAATTTATTGTATGACCTGCGTGTCACAGAAAACGCCATGTAATTACTTTACTTTATTGCTAACCGTTAGCCATAGTAGTAGAAGTAATAGTTGGCGAGACAACTTCATGAAGACACGATGATGGAGATCATGGTGTCATGCCGGTGACGAAGGTGATCATGCCGCGCCTCAAAGATGGAGATCAAAGGCGCAAGATGATATTGGCCATATCACGTCACTTTATGATTTGCATGTGATGTTTGTCATGTTTACATCTTATTTGCTTAGAACGACGGTAGCATAAATAAGATGATCCCTCACTAAAATTTCAAGAGACGTGTTCCCCCTAACTGTGCACCGTTGCGAAGGTTCGTTGTTTCGAAACACCACGTGATGATCGGGTGTGATAGATTCTAACGTTCAAATACAACGGGTGTTGACGAGCCTAGCATGTACAGACATGGCCTCGGAACACATGCAAAACTCTTAGGTTGACTTGACGAGCCTAGCATGTACAGACATGGCCTCGGAACACAAGAGACCGAAAGGTCGAACATGAGTCGTATAGTAGATATGATCAACATAGAGATGTTCACCGATGATGACTAGTCCGTCTCACGTGATGATCGGACACGGCCTAGTTTGACTCGGATCATGTGTCACTTAGATGACTAGAGGGATGTCTATCTGAGTGGGAGTTCATTAATCAGATGAACTTAATTATCATGAACATAGTCAAAAGGTCTTTGCAAATTATGTCGTAGCTTACGCTTTAGTTCTACTGTTTAAGATATGTTCCTAGAGAAAATTTAGTTGAAAGTTGATAGTAGCAATTATGCGGACTGGGTCCGTAAACTGAGGATTGTCCTCATTGCTGCACAGAAGGCTTATGTCCTTAATGCACCGCTCGGTGTGCTGAACCTCGAGCGTCGTTTGTAGATGTTACGAAACATCTGACATACACGTTTTGATGACTACGTGATAGTTTAGTGTGTGATGCTAATGGTTTAAAATTGTGGCACCAAAGACGTTTTTGAAACGTCGCAGAACATATGAGATGTTCCAAAGACTGAAATTGGGATTTCAGACTAGTGCCCACGTCAAGAGGTATGAGACCTCTGACAAGTTTCTTAAGCCTGCAAACTAAGGGAGAAAAGCTCAATCGTTGAGCATCTGCTCAGATTGTCTGAGTACCACAATCGCTTGAATCGAGTGGGAGTTAATCTTCCAGATGAGATAGTGATGGTTCTCCATAGTCACTGCCACCAAGCTATTAGAGCTTCATGATGAACTATAACATATCAGGGATAGATATGATGATCCTTGAGAAACTTGCGATGTTTGACACCGCAAAAGTAGAAATCAAGAAGGAGCATCAATTGTTGATGGTTAGTAAAACCACTAGTTTCTAGAAGGGCAAGGGCAAAAGGGATACTTCATGAAACAACAAATCATTTGCTGCTCTAGTGAAGAATCCCAAGGTTGAGCCCAAACCCGAGACTAAGTGCTTCTGTAATGAGGGGAACGGTCACTGAAGCAGAGCTACCCTAGATACTTGGTAGATGAGAAGGCAGGCAAGGTCAACAGAAGTATATTGGATATACATTATATGAATGTGTACTTTACTAGTACTCCTAGCAGCACCAGGGTATTAGATACCGGTTCGGTTGCTAAGTGTTAGTAACTCGAAATAAAAGCTGCGGAATAAACGGAGACTAGCTAAAGGTGAGATGACGATATGTGTTGGAAGTGTTTCCAAGGTTGATGTGATCAAGCATCGCATACTCCCTCTACCATCGAGATTGGTGTTAAACCTAAATAATTGTTATTTGGTGTTTGCGTTGAGCATAAACATGATTGGATTATGTTTATCGCAATACGGTTATTCATTTAAGGAGAATAATGGTTACTCTGTTTATTTGAATAATACCTTCAATGGTCTTGCACCTAAAATGAATCTCGATCGCAGTGATACACATGTTCGTGCCAAAAGATATAAAATATTGATGATAGTACCACATACTTGTGGCACTGCCATTTGAGTCATATTGGTATAGAACGCATGAAGAAGCTCCATGTAGATGGATTTTTGGACTCATTCGTTTTTGAAAAGATTGAGACATGCGAACCATGTCTATTGGTATACATGCATGAAGAAACTCCATGCAGATGGATAGTTTGGACTCACTTGAGTTTGAATCACTTGAGACATGCAAATCATACCACATGGGCAAGATGACTGAAAGGCCTCGTTTTCAGTAAGATGGAACAAGAGAGCAACTTGTTGGAAGTAATACATTTGATGTGTGCAGTCCAATGAGTGCTGAGGCACGCAGTGGATATCGATATGTTCTTACTTCACAGATGATTTGAGTAGATACTGAGAATATTTACTTGATGAAACACAAGTCTGAATTATTGAAAGGTTCAAGTAATTTCAGAGTGAAGTTGAAGGTCGTCGTGACAAGAGGATAAAATGTCTGTGATATGATCATAGAGATGAGTATCTGAGTTACGAGTTTGGCACACAATTAAGAAATTGTGGAAATTGTTTCACGACTAATACCGCCTGGAACACCACAGTGTGATGGTGTGTCCGAACATCATAACTGCACCCTATTGGACATGGTGCATACCATGATGTCTCTTATCGAATTACCACTATCGTTTATGGGTTAGGCATTAGAGACAACTGCATTCACTTTAAATAGGGCACCACGCAATT
Organism: Aegilops tauschii subsp. strangulata; assembly: GCF_002575655.3. Lineage (NCBI taxonomy): Eukaryota > Viridiplantae > Streptophyta > Magnoliopsida > Poales > Poaceae > Aegilops > Aegilops tauschii. Next base: position 514,039,737 of record NC_053036.3, read on the forward strand.
CCGTTGAGACGACACCGTATGAACTATGGTTTAGAGAAACCTAAGCTGTCGTTTCTTAAAAGTTTGGGGCTGCGACGCTTATGTGAAAAGTTTCAGGCTGATAAGCTCGAACCCAAAGCGGATAAATGCATCTTCATAGAATACCCAAAACAGTTGGGTATACCTCCTATTTCAGATCCGGAAGCAAGGTGATTGTTTCTAGAAACAGGTCCTTTCTCGAGGAAAAGTTTCTCTCGAAAGAATTGAGTGGGAGGATGGTGGAGACTTGATGAGGTTATTGAACCGTCACTTCAACTAGTGTGTAGCAGGGCACAGGAAGTTGTTCCTGTGGCACCTATACCAATTGAAGTGGAAGCTTATGATAGTGATCATGAAACTTCGGATCAAGTCACTACCAAACCTCGTAGGTCGACAAGGATAGGTACTACTCCTGAGTGGTACGGTAATCCTGTCTTAGATATCATGTTGTTAGACAATACTGAACCTACGAGCTATGGAGAAGCGATGGTGGGCCCATATTCCGACAAATGGTTAGAAACCATGAAATCCGAGATAGGATCCATGTATCAGAACAAAGCATGGACTTTGGTGAACTTGCCCGATGATCGGCAAGCCATTGAGATAAATGGATCTTTAAGAAGAAGACGGACATGGACGGTAATGTTACCGTCTATGAAGCTCGACTTGTGGCAAAGAGTATTTTCACAAGTTCAAGGAGTTGACTACGATGAGATTTTCTCATCCGTACCGATGCTTAAGTCCGTCGGAATCATGTTAGCATTAGCTGCATTTATGAAATCTGGCAGATGGATGTCAAAACAAGTTCCCTTACTAGTTTTCGTAAGGAAAGGTTGTATGTGATACAACCAGAAGGTTTTGTCAATCCTGAAAGATGCTAACAAGTATGCAAAGCTCCAGCGATCCTTCTAAGGATTGGAGTAAGCATCTCGGAGTTGGAATGTATGCTTTGATGAGATGATCAAAGATTTTGGGTTTATACAAAGTTTGTTAGAAACTTGTATTTACAATAAAGTGAGTGGGAGCGCTACAACATTTCTGATAAGTATATGTGAATGACATATTGTTGATCCGAAATGATGTAAAATTTCTGGAAAGCATAAAGGGTTGTTTGAAAGGAGTTTTTCAAAGGAAGACCTGGATAAAGCTGCTTACATATTGGGCATCAAGATCTATAGAGATAGATCAAGACGCCTGATGATACTTTCAAAGAACGCACACCTTGACATGATTTTGAAAGAGTTCAAAATAGATCAGCAAAGAAGGAGTTCTTGGCTGTGTTACAAGGTGTGAGTATTGAGTAAGACTCAAGACCTGACCACAGCAGAAGAGAGAGAAAGGACGAAGGTCGTCCCCTATGCTTTAGACGTAGGCTCTACAGTATGCTATGTTGTGTACCGCACATGAAGTGTGCCTTGCCATGAGTTGGTCAAGGGGTACAATAGTGATCCGGGAATGGATCACATGACAGCGGTCGAACTTATCCTTAGTATCTAGTGGACTAAGGAATTTTCTCGATTATGGAGGTGAAAAGGGGTTCGTCGTAAAGGGTTACGTCGATGCGAACTTTGACACTAAACCGGATTCGTATAGTAGAGCAGTTATTTGAAATGGCTCCAAGTAGCGCGTGGTAGCATCCACAAGATGACATAGATATTCGTAAAGCACACACGGATCTGAAAGGTTCAGACCCGTTGAATAAAACCTCTCTCACAAGCAGAACATGATCAAACCCTAGTAAACTCTTGGGTGTAGTCACATGGCGATGTGGACTATGAGTGTTAATCACATGGCGATGTGAACTAGATTATTGACTCTAGTGCAAGTGGGAGACTGTTGGAAATATGCCCTAGAGGCAATAATAAATTGGTTATTATTATTATATTTCCTTATTCATAATAATCGTTTATTATGCATGCTAGAATTGTATTGATAGGAAACTCAGATACATGTGTGGATACATAGACAACACCATGTCCCTAGTAAGCCTCTAGTTGACTGGCTCGTTGATCAATAGATGGTTACGGTTTCCTGATCATGGACATTGGATGTCGTTGATAACGGGATCACATCATTAGGAGAATGATGTGATGGACAAGACCCAATCCTAAGCCTAGCACAAGATCGTGTAGTTCGTTTGCTAAGAGCTTTTCTAATGTCAAGTATCATTTCCTTAGACCATGAGATTGTGCAACTCCCAGATACCGTAGGAATGCTTTGGGTGTACCAAACGTCACAACGTAACTGGGTGGCTATAAAGGTGCACTACAGGTATCTCCGAAAGTGTCTGTTGCGTTGGCACGAATCGAGACTGGGATTTGTCACTCCGTGTAAACGGAGAGGTATCTCTGGGCCCACTCGGTAGGACATCATCATAATGTGCACAATGTGACCAAGGAGTTGATCACGGGATGATGTGTTACGGAACGAATAAAGAGACTTGCCGGTAACGAGATTGAACAAGGTATCGGGATACCACGATCGAATCTCGGGCAAGTAACATACCGATAGACAAAGGGAATTGTATACGGGATTGAATGAATCCCCGACATCGTGGTTCATCCGATGAGATCATCGTGGAACATGTGGGAGCCAACATGGGTATCCAGATCCCGCTGTTGGTTATTGACCGGAGAACGTCTCGGTCATGTCTGCATGGTTCCCGAACCCGTAGGGTCTACACACTTAAGGTTCGATGACGCTAGGGTTATAGGGAATAGATATACGTGGTTACCCAATGTTGTTCGGAGTCCCGGATGAGATCTCGGACGTCACGAGGAGTTCCGGAATGGTCCGGAGGTAAAGATTTATATATGGGAAGTCCTGTTTTGGTCACCGGAAAAGTTTCGGGTGCTATCGGTAATGTACCGGGACCACCGGGAGGGTCCCGGGGGTCCACCAGGTGGGGCCACCGGCCCCAGAGGGCTGCGTGGGCCAAGTGTGGGAAGGGACCAGCCCCTAGGTGGGCTGGTGCGCCTCCCACAAGGGGCCCAGGGCGCAGGAAGGGGGGAAGGGGGAAACCCTAGGCTAAGATGGGCCTAAGGCCCATCTAGTGGGGCCCCCCCCTCTCTCTCCCCCTTTGGCCGCCCCCCAAGTCCCATCTAGGGCTGGCCGCACCCCTTGGGGCGGGAACCCTAGATGGGGGCGCAGCCCCTCCCCCTCCCCTATATATAGTGGGGGTTTTGGGGCTGCCATACACATGAGACTTCCTCTCTTTTGGCGCAGCCCTACCCCTCTCCCTCCTCCTCTCCCGCGGTGCTTGGCGAAGCCCTGCAGGATTGCCACGCTCCTCCATCACCACCACGCCGTCGTGCTGCTGCTGGACGGTGTCTTCCCCAACCTCTCCCTCTCTCCTTGCTGGATCAAGGCGTGGGAGACGTCACCGGGCTGCACGTGTGTTGAACGCGGAGGCACCGTTCTTCGGTGCTTAGATCGGAATCAACCGCGATCTGAATCGCTACGAGTACGACTCCTTCATCCGCGTTCTTGCAACGCTTCCGCATCGCGATCTACAAGGGTATGTAGATGCACTCCCCTTCCCCTCATTGCTAGATTACTCCATAGATTGATCTTGGTGATGCGTAGAAAATTTTGAATTATTGCTACGTTACCCAACAGCGGGGATCTCGGCATGGCTTCGCCAAGCTCAGCGAGAGGGAGAGGTGTTACGGGGGGAAGAGGGAGGCGCCAGGGGCTTGGGTGTGCAGCCCTCCCTCCTCCCTCTTTATATAGGGTCCCTGGGGGGCGCCGGCCCCTAGAGATCTAATCTCAAGGGGGGCGGCGGCCAAGGGGGGGACTTGCCCCCCAAGTCAGGTGGGGCGCCCCCCACCCCCAGGGTTTCCAATCCTAGGCGCAGGGGGAGGCCCATGGGGGGCGCACCAGCCCACCAGGGGCTGGTTCCCTTCCCACTTCAGCCCATGGGGCCCTCCGGGATAGGTGGCCCCACCCGGTGGACCCCCGGGACCCTTCCGGTGGTCCCGGTACAATACCGGTACCCCCCGAAACTTTCCCGACGGCCGAAACTGGACTTCCTATATACAAATCTTTACCTCCGGACCATTCCAGAACTCCTCGTGATGTCCGGGATCTCATCCGGGACTCCGAACAACTTTCGGGTTATCGCATACTAATATCTCTACAACCCTAGCGTCACCGAACCTTAAGTGTGTAGACCCTACGGGTTCGGGAGACACGCAGACATGACCGAGACGACTCTCCTATCAATAACCAACAGCGGGATCTGGATACCCATGTTGGCTCCCACATGCTCCTCGATGATCTCATCGGATGAACCACGATGTTGAGGATTCAAGTAATCCCGTATACAATTCCCTTTGTCAATCGGTACGTTACTTGCCCGAGATTCGATCGTCGGTATCCCAATACCTCGTTCAATCTCGTTACCGACAAGTCACTTTACTCGTACCGTAATGCATGATCCCTTGACCAATCACTTGGTCACATTGAGCTCATTATGATGATGCATTACCGAGTGGGCCCAGAGATACCTCTCCGTCATACGGAGTGACAAATCCCAGTCTCGATCTGTGCCAACCCAACAGACACTTTCGGAGATACCTGTAGTGCACCTTTATAGCCACCCAGTTACGTTGTGACGGTTGGTACACCCAAAGCATTCCTATGGTATCCGGGAGTTGCACGATCTCATGGTCTAAGGAAATGATACTTGACATTAGAAAAGCTTTAGCAAACGAACTACACGATCTAGTGCTATGCTTGGGATTGGGTCTTGTCCATCACATCATTCTCCCAATGATGTGATACCGTTATCAATGACATCCAATGTCCATGGTCAGGAAACCGTAACCATCTATTGATCAGCGAGCTAGTCAACCAGAGGCTCACTAGGGACATGTTATGGTCTATGTGTTCACACATGTATTACGATTTCCGGATAACACAATTATAGCATGAACAATAGACAATTATCATGAACAAGGAAATATAATAATAACCATTTTATTATTGCCTCTAGGGCATATTTCCAACAGTCTCCCACTTGCACTAGAGTCAATAATCTAGTTACATTGTGATGAATCGTACACCCATAGAGTTCTGGTGTTGATAATGTTTCGCTCGTGGAAGAGGTTTAGTCAACGGATCTGCGGCATTCAAATCCGTATGCACTTTACAAATATCTATGTCTCCATTTTGAACATTTTCACGAATGGAGTTGAAGCGACGCTTGATGTGCCTGGTCTTCTTGTGAAACCTGGGCTCCTTGGCAAGGGCAATAGCTCCAGTGTTGTCACAGAAGAGAGTCATCGGCCCCGATGCATTGGGAATAACTCCTAGGTCGGCAATGAACTCCTTCATCCAGATTGCTTCATGTGCTGCCCCCGAGGCTGCCATGTACTCCGCTTCACATGTAGATCCCGCCACGACGCTTTGCTTGCAACTGCACCAGCTGACTGCCCCACCATTCAAAATATACACGTATCCGGTTTGTGACTTAGAGTCATCCAGATCTGTGTCGAAGCTAGCATCGACGTAACCCTTTACGACGAGCTCTTCGTCACCTCCATAAACGAGAAACATATCCTTAGTCCTTTTCAGGTACTTCAGGATATTCTTGACCACTGTCCAGTGTTCCATGCCGGGATTACTTTGGTACCTTCCTACCAAACTTACGGCAAGGTTTACATCAGGTCTGGTACACAGCATGGCATACATAATAGACCCTCTGGCCGAGGCATAGGGGACGACACTCATCTTTTCTCTATCTTCTGCCGTGGTCGGGCATTGAGCCGTGCTCAATCTCACACCTTGCAATACAGGTAAGAACCCCTTCTTGGACTGATCCATATTGAACTTCTTCAATATCTTGTCAAGGCATGTGCTTTGTGAAAGACCTATGAGGCGTCTCGATCTATCTCTATAGATCTTGATGCCTAATATGTAAGCAGCTTCTCCAAGGTCCTTCATTGAAAAACACTTATTCAAGTAGGCCTTTATACTTTCCAAGAATTCTATATCATTTCCCATCAATAGTATGTCATCCACATATAATATGAGAAATGCTACAGAGCTCCCACTCACTTTCTTGTAAACACAGGCTTCTCCATAAGTCTGTGTAAACCCAAACGCTTTGATCATCTCATCAAAGCGAATGTTCCAACTCCGAGATGCCTGCACCAGCCCATAGATTGAGCGCTGGAGCTTGCATACTTTGTCAGCATTCTTAGGATCGACAAAACCTTCCGGCTGCATCATATACAATTCTTCCTTAAGGAAGCCGTTAAGGAATGCCGTTTTGACGTCCATTTGCCATATTTCATAATTGTAGAATGCGGCAATTGCTAACATGATTCGGACGGACTTCAGCTTCGCTACGGGTGAGAAGGTCTCATCGTAGTCAACTCCTTGAACTTGTCGATAACCCTTAGCGACAAGTCGAGCTTTATAGATGGTAACATTTCCATCCGCGTCTGTCTTCTTCTTAAAGATCCATTTATTTTCTATCGCTCGCCGATCATCGGGCAAGTCTGTCAAAGTCCACACTTTGTTTTCATACATGGATCATATCTCGGATTGCATGGCTTCAAGCCATTTGTTGGAATCTGGACCCGCCATTGCTTCTTCATAGTTCGAAGGTTCACCGTTGTCCAACAACATGATTTCCAGGACAGGGTTGCCGTACCACTCTGGTGCGGAACGTGTCCTTGTGGACCTACAAAGTTCAGTGGTAACTTGATCATGATCGTCATCATTAACTTCCTCTCTATTCGGTGTAGGCACCACAGAAACATTTTCTTGTGCTGCGCTACTTTCTGGTTCGAGAGGGGTCATCTCATCAAGTTCCACTTTCCTCCCACTTACTTCTTTCGAGAGAAACTCTTTCTCCAGAAAGGACCCGTTCTTGGCAACGAAGATCTTGCCTTCGGATCTGAGGTAGAAGGTATACCCAATGGTTTCCTTAGGGTATCCTATGAAGACGCATTTTTCCGACTTGGGTTCGAGCTTTTCAGGTTGAAGTTTCTTGACATAAGCATCGCATCCCCAAACTTTAAGAAACGACAGCTTAGGTTTCTTTCCAAACCATAATTCATACGGTGTCGTCTCAACGGATTTCGACGGAGCCCTATTTAAAGTGAATGCGGCAGTCTCTAAAGCATAACCCCAAAATGATAGCGGTAGATCGGTAAGAGACATCATGGATCGCACCATATCCAATAGAGTGCGATTACGATGTTCGGACACACCATTACGCTGTGGTGTTCCAGGCGGCGTGAGTTGTGAAACAATTCCACATTTCCTTAAGTGTGTGCCAAATTCGTGACTCAAATATTCCCCTCCACGATATGATCGTAAGAACTTTATTTTCCTGTCACGTTGATTCTCAACCTCACTCTGAAATTCCTTGAACTTTTCAAAGGTCTCAGACTTGTGTTTCATTAAGTAGACATACCCATATCTACTCAAGTCATCAGTGAGGGTGAGAACATAAGGATAGCCACCGCGAGCCTCAACGCTCATTGGACCACACACATCAGTATGTATGATTTCCAATAAGTTGGTTGCTCGCTCCATTGTTCCGGAGAACGGAGTCTTGGTAATTTTGCCCATGAGGCATGGTTCGCACGTGTCAAATGATTCATAATCAAGAGACTCCAAAAGTCCATCTGCATGGAGTTTCTTCATGCGTTTGACACCAATGTGACCAAGGAAGCAGTGCCACAAGTATGTGGGACTATCATTATCAACCTTACATTTCTTGGCATTCACACTATGAATATGTGTAACATCACGTTCGAGATTCATTAAGAATAAACCATTGACCAGCGGGGCATGACCATAAAACATGTCTCTCATATAAATAGAACAACCATTATTCTCGGATTTAAATGAGTAGCCATCTCGCATTAAACGAGATCCAGATACAATGTTCATGCTCAAAGCTGGCACTAAATAACAATTATTGAGGTTTAAAACTAATCCCGTAGGTAAATGTAGAGGTAGCGTGCCGACGGCGATCACATCGACCTTGGAACCATTCCCGACGTGCATCGTCACCTCGTCCTTCGCCAGTCTCCGCTTATTCCGCAGCTCCTGCTTTGAGTTACAAATATGAGCAACTGCACCGGTATCAAATACCCAGGAGCTACTACGAGCGCTGGTTAGGTACACATCAATAACATGTATATCACATATACCTTTGGTATTGCCGGCCTTCTTATCCGCTAAATACTTGGGGCAGTTCCGCTTCCAGTGACCGGTTCCCTTGCAATAAAAGCACTCAGTCTCAGGCTTGGGTCCATTCTTTGTCTTCTTCCCGGCAGCTTGCTTACCGGGCGCGTCAACTCCCTTGCCGTCTTTCTTGAATTTCTTCTTACCCTTGCCTTTCTTGAACTTAGTGGTTTTGTTCACCATCAACACTTGATGTTCCTCTCCCTGCTGTGGAAAATATGGACCAAGATTTTCTGTTCCATATACCTGACAAATGTCCTACCTCTCATGCACCAATCTGTCAGGCCATGGAGGAAGGTGTACAGGACAAGGGTAAAGAGAATATTGGGGTAGCTGCAAATCTGCATGATGTGGAGTCACAGGCCTTGCTGCAACCTTTTGGCCAGGAAAACTTAAGGAAGAGGAGAAGTGGAAAAACTCCACTTGTGGAAACAGAGGTAAGAAGAAGTGACAGAATTAAGAAAGACAATGCTGGTTACAAGAGAAATTCTTGCCCTAATAATAATTGCTTACCTTGCAATGCTGCCCCTCCCATCATCAAAAAATCAGTTGTTAAAAATCTCACTGCCTCTTTCTGTAAGGTTTCTGAGGGGGAACTGGAGGACATGCTGGCCAAGAAGCCCAAGAGAATGGATGAGGAGGTTTTGGACAAGGTGCCCTTGGCCAAAGGAGAAGGACATGCTACCACCTCTTCTTAATGTTTAGGGACCCCTCTTGGAGTGTTGTGTGGTGGGATTGTGTCTGTAGTCCCACACCTCTTAGTTTGTTGCTGCTTTTGCCAACTATAAGACTTGGGTCTTGGTGCTTTCTGAACCTTGTTTGCCTGTGGCTGTACTTTCCTGCTAGTCTTTTCATGTGTCATCTTTGGTTGCACTGCTGGAATTATGTTCTGTTGTGGATCAGGGCATTATGCCAGCTTCTTCCCTTCTTGGATGATGATCAAGTGGTGGTGCTTGCTCTCTGGTACAAAATCTTTTTTTGTTTCCATGAATAACAACAACAGAAACTGGAATATCTTAAATTGGAACATTAGAGGTATGAATTCTGAGGACAAATGCTTGGCTTTAAGACAGAAGATTGATGAGAGTGATTGTAATATTGTGTGCCTTCAAGAAACCAAAAGAGAGACCTTTGACACTGCCTACTTAAATTTTTTTTGCCCCTCTAGAATTAATAACTTTTCCTTCCTCCCCTCTGTTGGAGCTTCTGGGGGGCTTCTTGTGGCGTGGAATGGCTCACAATTCTCTGGGGAGATCATTGCACAAAACAAGTTCTCACTTTCCATGCAGTTCACCAGTTTACTTTCCAATCAGTCTTGGATTCTTTCAAATATCTATGGCCCATGTGATCCTCAAGACAAAATGGAGTTTATTCACTGGTTTCTAAATATTCACATGCCTGATGATGTTGACTGGATATTAATGGGTGATTTCAACCTTATGAGGGCTCCATCAGACAGGAACAGACCTGGGGGAGATGTTAATGATATGCTTATGTTCAATGAGGCCATTAGTAACCAAGGTTTGGTTGAATTACCTTTGCATGGTAGAAAGTTCAGTTGGAGTAACATGCAGCATGATCCTTTGTTGGTCAAACTTGACTGGTTTTTCACTTCTGCCTCCTGCATGACTTCTTTCCCTAATACAATTGTACTACCACTTGCAAAACCTATATCTGATCACTTGCCCTGTGTAATTAAAATTGGCACTTCTATCCCAAAGGCAAGAGTATTCAGGTTTGAGAACTATTGGCTGCATCATTCTGATTTCAAACAAGTTGTTGCCTCTGCTTGGAGCATCCCAGTTGGAAACCTCGATTCTATTAAGTCTTTGAATGCTAAGTTCAAGATTTTAAGAAGAGCTTTGAAGCTGTGGGCTAAATCTCTGTCCTGTCTGAAATCTACAATTGCAAAGTTAAATGAACTACTCTTCATGTGGGATTTCTTTGAGGAATTTAGAGAACTGGATACTCATGAATGGAGCTGCAGAGCTATTCTTAAAGAACAACTGCTTATTTTACTGAGGAACCAACAGATTTATTGGAAGCAGAGAGGGAAAATCAAGGGGGTGAAGTTTGGAGATGAAAACACAAATTTTTTTCACACAAAAGCTTCCATCAATTACAGGCATAACCATATTGCTATTCTTCACAATGAGGACCAAATGGAGATCTCAGATCATGCTGGTAAAGCTGCTATTCTCTTGGATGCTTTCAAGAAAAGAATGGGCACATCCCAAGAAACCACAATGCACTTTGATCTGGGTTCTTTGTATGGGCAGAGACAACATTCAGATATTTTTGCTAATCTGGAATTGCCTTTCACTGCTGAAGAAATTGAAGCTGTTGTCCATGCTCTCCCAAATGACAAGTCTCCTGGCCCTGATGGTTTTAACAATGAATTCCTCAAGTCTTGTTGGGATATTATTAAAGAAGATGTGCTCAAATTCATTTATGATTTTCATGCAGGGCACATCTCCCTTGAGAGTTTGAACACTTCTTTTATAACTCTCATTCCAAAGGGTAATTCTCCATTGACTGCAAATGATTTTAGGCCTATCTCTTTACTGAACAGCTGTCTGAAAATTGTTACTAAGTTGCTGGCAAATAGACTGCAAAAGGTGATTCTGCAATTGGTACACATCAACCAATATGGATTCCTTAAAGAAAGATCTATTCATGACTGTTTGGGGTGGGCTTATGAGTATTTGCACCAATGTCATAAGTCAAAAGAGGAAATCATTGTTCTGAAATTGGATTTTGAAAAGGCTTTTGACACCATTGAACATCAGGCTATGCTGGATATTTTAAAAGCAAAGGGCTTTGGGGACAGATGGCTTACTTGGATCAAATTATTGTTTACTTCTGCATCTTCTGCTATACTACTAAATGGTGTTCCTGGAAAAAAATATTATTGCCTTAGAGGTGTAAGGCAGGGGGATCCTCTGTCCCCTCTTCTCTTTGTGCTGGCTGCTGATCTACTTCAGACAATTCTCAATAAGGCAATGCACCTGGGTTTGGTAACTTCTCCCTTGCAAGTAGAGTCATGCCCTGATTTTCCAATTGTCCAGTATGCTGATGACACCTTGGTTATTCTGCAAGCAGATGCAAAGCAATTACATTGCCTCAAAGCCCTTCTCAATACTTTTGCTGATGCCACAGGCCTGAAAGTGAACTACAATAAATCAAGTATGGTTCCAATAAATGTGCCAGAAGAGAAGATGGAGATTTTAATAAATACTTTTCATTGCAAGAAGGAATCTTTTCCAATCAAGTATTTGGGAGTACCCCTAGGCCTCCATAAGCCTACTGTTGAACAATGTTTTCCCCTTGTCACAAGACTGCAGAAGAAGATTGTGGGTTTGTCCACCTTTATGACTTTGGCTGGGAGATTATTGCTTGTGAAATCTGTCCTCAACTGTTTATTGATATATCTCATGGGATGCCTTGATGTGCCTATTACCATCAAAACCCAAGCCATAAAGTACTTGAGACATTGTCTTTGGAGAGGCCCTGATTTGGAGGACCATAGACCTGCCATGGTGGCATGGAGTACTGTGTGTAGACCTAAAAATCAAGGTGGGTTAGGAGTGATTGATATTTTTGTCCAGAATAAAGCATTGCTTCTCAAGAACCTGCATAAGTTCTACAACAGACACAATATTCCCTGGGTCAATCTGATTTGGCAATCTTACTACAGCAATGATTCTCTACCTGGTAATAGCTGGCTGGGATCTTTTTGGTGGAAGGCAAACCTTAAGCTGCTTGATAACTATAAATCCTTGGCCAGATGCAACATAGGTGATGGAAAGAGTGCTTATTTTTGGACTGATCTTTGGCACTCACACTGCTTGCAAGACATGTTCCCCCACCTATTCTCATTTGTGAAAAACAAGGATGCTACTGTTCACACCTTTCTCCAAACTGAATACTTAGAGGACCTATTTCATCTGCCTCTGACTGTGCAAGCTTTCCAGGAATTTGAGGCTATAGAGGACATCTGCATTACTTTAAGGGCCTCTGATACTTTGGATTGCACAGATACATGGAGCTACATCTGGGGAACTGAGCAATTCTCTGTGGCTAAGGCATACAAAGTGCTGATGGGAGTCAAAGTTGTGCCACAACAGTTCAATTGGATCTGGAGCAGTTCTTGTCAGCCAAAACATAAGGTGTTCTTTTGGAGACTACTTCATGACAGGCTCAATACTAGAAATCTTCTGAGAAGGAAATCATTTCAGCTGGGCAACTATAACTGTGCTGTCAACAATTGCCCACAGGAAGAGACTCTCCAGCACCTTTTCTGGACTTGCCCTTTTGCTGCACAGTGTTGGGATCTGATCTGCCCTTCAAGACAGGCAAATGTTTCAATCATGGAAGCTTTTCTTGATCTCAAGCAGAAACTTCATGTTCCTTTCTTCATGGAGATAGTCATCCTTGCCTCTTGGGCTATTTGGATCTCCAGGAACAACATGATTTTCCAAGCAATTCAACCCAGCATTCAAAGGTGGAAAGCCATCTTCAGGGAGGAGCTCTCTCTTCTCAGATTCAGAATTAAAAAGAGCTATGCTGGAGCATACTGTTTTTGGCTGGATAATCTTGTGTTGTAATCCTTTTTTTTTCTTAGTTGTTTAGTTGTTTTTTTCTTTCCTATGTCTTTTGTTTTTCCTTCTTGGCTTATCTCAAGCCTTTTGTACTCTGGTTCCTTTCTGGGACTTTACCTTTTTTTTAGATTAATATAAACAAAAAATTGCAGTGGGGTTTTGCCCTACTGTGTACAGTCAAAAAAACACTTGATGTTCCTTTTTGATCTCCACCTCCGCTGATTTCAGCATTGAATATACCTCAGGAATGGTCTTTTCCATCCCCTGCATATTGAAGTTCATCACAAAGCTCTTGTAGCTAGGTGGGAGCGACTGAAGGATTCTGTCAACGACCGCGTTATCCGGGAGATTAACTCCCAGCTGAGACAAGCGGTTGTGCAACCCAGACATTTTGAGTATGTGTTCGCTGACGGAACTATTCTCCTCCATCTTACAACTGTAGAACTTGTCGGAGACTTCATATCTCTCGACCCGGGCATGAGCTTGGAAAATCATTGTCAGCTCTTGGAATATCTCATATGCTCCGTGCTGCTCAAAACGCTTTTGGAGCCCCGGTTCTAAGCTGTAAACCATGCCGCACTGAACCAGGGAGTAATCATCACTACGCGACTGCCAGGCGTTCAGAACGTCTTGAGTTGCTGGGAAAACAGGTGCATCACCTAGCGGTGCTTCAAGGACATATGCTTTCTTGGCAGCTATCAGGATAATCCTCAGGTTACGGACCCAGTCCGTGTAGTTGCTACCATCGTCTTTCAGCTTGGTTTTCTCTAGGAACGCGTTGAAGTTGAGGGCAACATTAGCGTGGGCCATTTGATCTACAAGACATATTGTAAAGATTTTCAGACTAAGTTCATGATAATTAAGTTCATCTAATCAAATTATTAACAAACTCCCACTCAGACAGACATCCCTCTAGTCATCTAAGTGATACATGATCCGAGTCAACTAGGTCGTGTCCGATCATCACGTGAGACGGACTAGTCATCATCGGTGAACATCTTCATGTTGATCGTATCTGCTATACGACTCATGTTCGACCTTTCGGTCTCTTGTGTTCCGAGGCCATGTCTGTACATGCTAGGCTCGTCAAGTCAACCTAAGTGTATTGCGTGTGTAAATCTGGCTTACACCCGTTGTATGCGAACGTTAGAACCTATCACACCCGATCATCACGTGGTGCTTCGGAACAACGAACTTTCGCAACGGTGCACAGTTAGGGGGAACAATTTCTTGAAATTTTAGCGAGGGATCATCTTATATATGCTACCGTCGTTCTAAGCAAATAAGATGTAAAACATGATAAACATCACATGCAATCAAATAGTGACATGATATGGCCAATATCATTTTGCTCCTTTTGATCTCCATCTTCGGGGCGCCATGTTCATCATCGTCACCGGCATGACACCATGATCTCCATCATCATGATCTCCATCATCGTGTCTTCATGAAGTTGTCTCGCTAACTATTACTTCTACTACTATGGCTAATGGTTAGCAATAAAGTAAAGTAATTACATGACATTACAGTTGACATGCAGGTCATAAATAAATCAAGACAACTCCTATGGCTCCTGTCGGTTGTCATACTCATCGACATGCAAGTCGTGATTCCTATTACAAGAACATGATCAATCTCATACATCACATATATCATTCATCACATCCTTCTGGCCATATCACATCACATGACACTTGCTGCAAAAACAAGTTAGACGTCCTCTAATTGTTGTTGCAAACTTTTACGTGGTTGCTATAGGTTTCTAGCAAGAACGATTCTTACCTACACCAAAACCACAACGTGATATGCCAATTTCCATTTACCCTTCATAAGGACCCTTTTCATCGAATCCGATCCGACTAAAGTGGGAGAGACAGACACCCGCTAGCCACCTTATGCAACTAGTGCATGTCAGCCGGTGGAACCTGTCTCACGTAAGCGTACGTGTAAGGTCGGTCCGGGCCGCTTCATCCCACGATGCCGCCGAATCAAGATAAGACTAGTAACGGCAAGTAAATTGACAAAATCGACGCCCACAACAACTTGTGTTCTACTCGTGCATAGAAACTACGCATAGACCTAGCTCATGATGCCACTGTTGGGATCATAGCAGAAATTTAAAATTTTCTACGCATCACCAAGATCAATCTATGAAGTCATCTAGCAACGAGAGAGATGAGTGCATCTACATACCCTTGTAGATCGCGAGCGGAAGCGTTCAAGGGAACGGGGTTGATGGAGTCGTACTCGTCGTGATCCAAATCACCGATGATCCTAGCGCCGAACGGACGACACCTCCGCGTTCAACACACGTACGGTTGGGAGAGACGTCTCCTCCTTCTTGATCCAGCAAGGAGGGAGGAGAGGTTGATGAAGATCCAGCAGCACGACGGCGTGGTGGTGGAAGCAGCGGGGATCTCGGCAGGGCTTGGCCAAGCTCAGCGAGAGGGAGAGGTGTTACGGGGGGAAGAGGGAGGCGCCAGGGGCTTGGGTGCGCAGCCCTCCCCCCTCTTTATATAGGGGCCCTGGGGGGGCGCCGGCCCCTAGAGATCTAATCTCAAGGGGGGGCGGCGGCCAAGGGGGGGACTTGCCCCCCAAGTCAGCTGGGGCGCCCCCCACCCCCAGGGTTTCCAACCCTAGGCGCAGGGGGAGGCCCATGGCGGGCGTACCAGCCCACCAGGGGCTGGTTCCCTTCCCACTTCAGCCCATGGGGCCCTCCGGGATAGGTGGCCCCACCCGGTGGACCCCCGGGACCCTTTCGGTGGTCCCGGTACAATACCGGTACCCCCCGAAACTTTCCCGATGGCCGAAACTGGACTTCCTATATACAAATCTTTACCTCCGGACCATTCCGGAACTCCTCGTGATGTCCGAGATCTCATCCGGGACTCTGAACAACTTTTGGGTTACCGCATACTAATACCTCTACAACCCTAGCGTCACTGAACCTTAAGTGTGTAGACCCTACGGGTTCGGGAGACACGCAGACATGACCGAGACGACTCTCCTGTCAATAACCAACAGCGGGATCTGGATACCCATGTTGGCTCCCACGTGCTCCTCGATGATCTCATCGGATGAACCACGATGTCGAGGATTCAAGTAATACCGTATACAATTCCCTTAGTCAATCGGTACGTTACTTGCCCGAGATTCGATCGTCGGTATCCCAATACCTCGTTCAATCTCGTTACCGACAAGTCACTTTACTCGTACCGTAATGCATGATCCCTTGACCAATCACTTGGTCACATTGAGCTCATTATGATGATGCATTACCGAGTGGGCCCAGAGATACCTCTCCGTCATACGGAGTGACAAATCCCAGTCTCGATCTGTGCCAACCCAACAGACACTTTCGGAGATACATGTAGTGCACCTTTATAGCCACCCAGTTACGTTGTGACGTTTGGTACACCCAAAGCATTCCTATGGTATCCGGGAGTTGCACGATCTCATGGTCTGAGGAAATGATACTTGACATTAGAAAAGCTTTAGCAAACGAACTACACGATCTAGTGCTATGCTTGGGATTGGGTCTTGTCCATCACATCATTCTCCCAATGATGTGATCCCGTTATCAATGACATCCAATGTCCATGGTCAGGAAACCGTAACCATCTATTGATCAACGAGCTAGTCAACTAGAGGCTCACTAGGGACATGTTATGGTCTATGTGTTCACACATGTATTACAATTTCCGGATAACACAATTATAGCATGAACAATAGACAATTATCATGAACAAGAAAATATAATAATAACCATTTTATTATTGCCTCTAGGGCATATTTCCAACAGAAGAACTATCCTTCTGCTTGGCAAGGGCAGTATAAGGGCCATGTCAGGGCTTGCACTGTCATACTAGAGGCCATGGCGTCTCAAGATCTCTGGATCTGGCACTCTTTCTTTGGCATGGCTGGATCACACAATGATATCAACGTGCTTCAGCGCTCGCTGGTGTTTGCTAGGCTTGCCGAAGGCAACAGCCCACCGGTGAACTTTACTGGCAACAACCACAACTACGACAAAGGATACTACCTGGGTGACGATATCTATCCTTAGTGGACCACTATTGTCAAGACAATACCCAACCCTGTCGGGGAGAAGAGGAAAAGATTTGCCCAAGAGCAAGAGAGTGCTAGGAAGGATGTCGAGCATGCCTTTGGTGTTTTGCAATCTCGGTGGGGCATCGTTCGGTATCCAGCTAATACCTGAAGCACGCAGAAACTATATATGGGAAGTGATGACTGCTTGTGTGATCATGCACAATATGATCGTAGAAGACGAGCGCCCGGAACGTCTGTACGATCAAGTCTTTCAGTTTCAGGGTGAGAATGTTGTGCCTGAGTATGGAGTAGCGGCAATGTTTGAGCAGTTCACCCAATTTCATCAAGACATGCGTGATTAGGAAACTCACATGCAACTGCAAAATGATTTGGTTGAGCATATGTGTGCTCATGTTGGCAACCAATAGATGTATCTTCTTTTATTCGTTTGCAAAACTATGTGAAACATTTTTATTTGTACTCGGCTTGTAAAACTATACTCCCTCCGTCCCATAATGTAAGACGTTTTTGCAAGCTATGTTAGCTTGCAAAAACGTCTTATATTATGGGACGGAGGGAGTACTATTTTATTCGGTTTATTTGACAATATGTTTGAATGCAAATCATCAATGTAAAATTGGGCGGCCACGCCGGCATATATGGGTCGGCGCGTTGGTGCGCTGCTAACCCATATCAAAAACATGACGGACGCGGGGCGGACGGCCGACCCAAACAGATAAAAAACGGACGAAATCGCCGTCCGTTTGGGTCGCCAGTTGCTCTAATCACGTGAAGCCATGACACGCCTGCTCAAAAGAAAATAGGACACATATCGTTTGCATTTGCCTCGGGCAGCAAAGCGGCGATGCTATGTGACGCAGAAGCTAGGGTGGGTCTCGTGTGTTGGCTGCTGGGTCCATGAAAATACCAATTTACGAATCATTTCGCATTTTTGCTGCTTAAAGTGAGCTGTCTGCAGTTGATCGATCGTGGGGTTCAAACCAACCAACAAGCCTCCGGGACAGACAGACGGCAAGATCCCATCTCGCGCACGCACACGGACGGACGGACGGAAGCTGGGAGCCAAAGGGCAAAGGCGACCCCGGAAGGAAGGGGCAAGAATAAAGATGGCATCATATTATCCCGTGCTCGCTCGGGCGTACGAGTGGTGCGGTGGATCTCGCAGCGTACCAGCATGTCTCCCATCGCTGCTACAGCACAAGACACTTCCATATGGCACCACCACCGAGGATTCCATCTCCATGCAGCAAGCATCTGTCCAATCTAATCTAATCTGGTCTGACGAGAGCACGAGCAGCAAAGTTCAGATCCACAACGAGCTCGCTGCGTTGCGTTGCAGAGCTGAGCAAGAAGTACATTCTGATAAGGTCATTCTAGTACTCAACGCTCTGTGCTGTGTGTTCGTTCAGCGGTTGTGTCCTCCAGTGGTGCACCTCGAGGCTGTCACGCATACGGGGGGTGCGGTGCCGTGCCGTGCACTGCCGATTTGACTACAGGTGAGGTCACGGCGTGCGTACGTAGCAGCACACGCGCACCGTGGACGGCGGCCAGTGGCGCTAAGAAAATCAAAAACTGCCGCCGAACCATCCGATAAACAACGGCACGTAGGCGCTCCGCTCAACAAGTTGTCGACCTGCAAAATGAGCTGGTTGAGTGCAGCGCAGATCGCCACCCCAATCGTGACCGGAACCAGCGCAATGATCCGGGCGTGGCCAGAACGTTCAGATTCGGACAGGGCAGAGAGAGAGAGCGCGTACCGCCACCACTGCTCTGCAACTGCAACCGCAACCGCAAGCCCGCGCTGCACGGCTCAACCAATAGTAATTCATTCAGGCCCTAGCAGCGCAGCGGCGGTAAATTCCTTTCTACTGTTCCGCGCATCACAATCCGTGGCCTTTCCGGCCGTCTCCGACGTGCCCTGACCTCCAAAACCTGTGTGCGGCAGGCAGGTAAACCAAACAAAACCAAACGACATGGGGGAATGGTCAGGGCAGGAGTGTCGCGGACGGGAGCAAACTAATCTGACTCTTTCAACGGGACTACCACCAGTCACAGGTTCAGGTTCAAAGCAAAGCAAAGCCTCCGTTGACTACCGTAGTTCAATATCCGTTTGTGCCCCGATACCAATGATGGCGAGAACCAGTGCACTGTAACACTAACACATCCGCGTGCTTAAAATAACCGAGACCTATCTGACAGGAGGTGCGCTTTGTAATTGTCAGCAGTGCTGTCATGGCGGTCAAACCCTTCATGCTTTGTCTAGATTAATTGTTTTTTTGTTAATTAAGTACGTAATAATGTGACGCTCGTACGTGCGGCCAGGAGCGGCATGCACTGCTCGCACTGACGAGTCACGCCAGTTCACGCAGCGTCGTGGCTCTGTCAGAAGCATTACGGCCACCTGTACTGGGTCGTCTCAACTCAACTCATCTCATCTCATCATGCGGAGAATGAATGCTTTGAGAGTAGTTGTTACGGAAGCAGTGACCTAACATAGATTGCTCGACGTTATCTCACCGGGACCAGCACGAGAAAATTAATATGACGCCAGTTACAAACACATAGGAGTAGCTGCGACTTGCATTGGTCTCCACATGTCAATCATCCAGGCTGAGTAGTAACCTAATGGTTTGACAAACAGCCTCAACCAATCTCGTTTAGATTAGGCACCACTGACTGACATATTTAGAGGCAAATCGTCCGTCGTCTTGGCTCTTGCTCGAGCCAAGTGAGGCTTACGAGTATACAATTGCATGCTAAATGTTTTAGTGAGTTGAACCTGGAGAAGTCCCGGCGAATAGCATCGGAGCCACATGCACCACAAGAACCCATTCCATTTCCAACCCTAAAATAGCAGTGGAACGAACTAACTTTTATTTTGTGAAGCAAGTGGCACCAAGTTGGATCTCTATTTAGAGAACCATAGTTTACGTACCGACCAAATAATGCAAGTTCCAAAGTTGCAGCAGCAGGATAACACCCACTCTACCGCATTTGCAGATGTTTACAAAGAAAAACACAGGGCATAGCACAAGATACTACTCCCTCCATCCGAAAATACTTGTCACCAAAATGGATAAAAAGGGATGTATCTTGAACTAATATACGTCTAGATACATCTTTTATTCATTTTGATGACAAGCATTTTCGGACGGAGGGAGTACTCAACAGATTCAGGACCAGTATATTTATGGGACGAACAAGTAACATGGTGGGATCGATCAATCAATCAAGGGATCAACCACCAAAAGGTCCCATTACAGGGACAATAATTACCTTTTCAGCAGCCGCACAAGGCCCACACCAAACAGCTTACAGCCAGAACCACAAGCTAATCACATCTGAAACTGAATAGTACAAGCATACAAGCATATGTTGAAGAGAACTGGACACTGAATTTTGAACGAATGAACAAATTTTCCGTATACTCGGATGACAGTTCCATCAGTCTCCCTCCCACACATTCAGCGGGAGGGGGGAGAATTTACACTCAACTTCCACTAACATTTCCGCGTCATATCGTCAAATCAATAGAGCAATCGAAAGAAAGAAAGAAAAAGGGGCAAAGAACAAATCTGATCTAGACTGAAAGATCTCTCTACAAAAAAAAAGGGGTGGTACAAAGCTAGCTAGCGAGCTAATAGCTACAGGGCCTGCCACGAACAACAACCGCTGATGATGAAGAGATCTCGGAGGACCACCGGGTTGATTATGTACAAGCACTGGTCCATGCGCGATTCAGCAGCAGCAGGAGCGCCGAGCATGTGATGTCTTGTACCAAGAAACCGCACACACGCGATGGTCCAGCGCCATAGCTGGGGTGCACGGGCGCTTTTCCTTGATGGCCGGCCATGTGAGACGCGCCAATGCTGCCGTTCACTTGCTTTCACCGGGCGCTCCGGATGAACCGGTCACTGATGCACCGGCAGGCCGTAATTCTGGAACGACCTGATCCTGCCGTCCCACCCCGCCGTGACGATCACCCGGCCCCAGGAGTTCGCCGTGCTCTGGGAGCAGTTCCTCAGAAGCTTGTGCTGCGTCTCGTCCAGGCTTGCGCCGATCGAGCCAGACGGCAGCATTTCCTCTGGCCAAGTTGCCGAGGCGCCTTTGCACGAGGGCTCCGCGAACAACTCCTGGTTGAGGTTGAAAATGCCAGGGGCAGAGGGTCTTGAAGGAAAACTTTTGCTGGAGCTGTACTTGAATTGGATATGAGAGGCCAAGGAAACATGGCTCCTTGGTTTTGTGCCGTGCCATGGTATCGCGATGGCTGCGTTGTTGGATAGGAAGCGCTCAGAGGAATATGTGGTTTTCGCTTGTCGCCACACAGAATCATCTTGGTTGTCACGGTTCCAGACATAAATGTTGGAGTCTTCACTGGCAGAAACTATGTGCTCCCCGTCTGGTGTGAAGGATGCTGACATCTGGCATGAACCACTTCGGAGTCCTGATGATGGTTTAGAAATATTATTAGTCCATTGAAAGTTATGATTTTAGAGAGAAAAACTATAGAGGTAAATGTTGAATATAGCAAAAGGAATAGAATAAGTATTTGAGACGTACCACTGTAATTCTGAATCACATTGGTTCCGTCAAGCATTCTGATCTTGGAGTCAGCAGATGTTACCATTAGTTTACTTGGGTTGTTTGGACAGAACTGCCATGGAAATGGAAGAGCAATAGTAAGAAACATGCTTGATGAAAAAGGGCTGATGAAGATATCAGTTGCAACAACAGTCATCCTTTTCTTGTAAGTAGATGATTACCTGAAAATTTGTGATTCTCTTCAAAGAGGATTTCTTGCCACTGAGTGCAATCTGAGTTTCCAACCGCAGCAGGTTGTCCGATGCGTCATAAAACCGACAATTTCCAGTAATCGTTCCAACCACTGCACCCTGCAGAAAGCCGAAGGAAAATTGGAGATCAGTCTCCAAACTATCGAGGTACCGAATTAATCAAAATAACTACAATGGTGCACTAAAAACGTACCTTTCCATCAGGTCGGTAACAGACCGCTGTAACTATGTCCCTAACATCTGCCCAGTCCACAACGCTGCATCTAGTTATGTCCCATACACGAACTTTGCCGTCAATCGATCCAGTGATGAAGCAATTGTCGTTCGTCGGATTAAATTGGACACAAGTCACTGAAAAAATATGGAGAGCAAACTGTCAGCTTCAACCCATGAGCAAAGGTATAGGCAAGCAGAGAAAATATGAATTTGCAAGCCTACCAAAGTTGCTATGCGGGAAAACTTTGATGCAGTTTGCAGATCCAATTTCCCACAGGCGGACAGTTTTGTCTGTCGAAGCCGACAACAGATGCTGCAAGGTATCAAATTTTAACCATCATCAATAAACAGGTATATATAAGAGAAACAAAGAACAATCCCATTAGGTTGATAAAAAACACATTTCTTCAACTGACCTTGTTGTTTGACCAGGACAGATCCAATACATCAGCAGAATGCCCATAGAACTCGTGCAACGGTTCCTCTGAAATTTGGAAAACCATTGTTGGAATCACAATGCAGGTAGAGTCTCCAGTCTTCTTCATGCCCATACTCTTGGATTTGCGCAGCTTCTCGCTGTCGACGCTCACCGGCGCCAACCCATTCTTGCGCCGCGCTTTGAGGTAGACGCAAGAGGGGTCATCCAGAGGAATTTTGCAGTCATCAGACTGCGAAACACCCCAAACCCGGACGACTCCGTCTTCGCCGCCGGTTGCGAGGAACTGCCCATCAGGACTGAACTTCATCGTAAGGATGGCACCATCGTGTCCCTTGATCACTTGGCCTTGGTAGAGCGCAGACAATTCCTTGGACCGCTTCCGGTACGATCGGACCTTGACTCTCTCATACCTTCCACCATGAATCGGCTCGCTGTCAGAGGAGCTGGTGCTAGGTTCATCCGCCGCATTATCCACAGCACAAACGGCCACGCCGAGCCTCTCCAGCCACCCGCTTCTCCTCATCTCAACCGTCCTCGGAGCGCCGGAAGGCTTGCCATTTCGGCTCATAAGCCGCCGGATAAACGAGAACGAACTGGAGCTCCTGCTGACCTTGCTGCTGCCATCGTCCTTGCTGGATCCACCGACGGAATTGTCGTCCGACGCGCCGCCCTCGTCGTAGCTCGTGGTCTCCTCCGTGGACCAACTGGACATGGAGCAGTCGTTCTCCGAGTGCGACGACAGCCTCCCAGTCTCCGGCACAGCCTCCTCCTCCTGCTGCTTCTCCGCCTCGCCGGCGGCAAACACGGGATCCACTGCCTGCCTGGGGCTCGGGCCGCACTCGAGGCCCATGCTTCTGAAGAAGCGCTCCTTCCTGTCCCGCACGCTGTCGAGGCCATCGAGGCCGCCGGACGACCACGGCAATGCCGGTGCCGGGCTGGGCGCCGGCGAGGCCAGCAGGTCCTGGCGCGTGTCGAAGAAGGCCTCCTCCTCCGCCTCCTCCAGCCTACCGCTACTACTAGTGCTCTCCCGCACTAATTGGCACGACTCCATGGATCGATCGCTGTTGGGAGGCTGCAAGAATGATACAGTTGCAGATAAGAAACAGTGGGGAAACAATCGCATCTCAGAGCGCCGTGCGGGCGCGCGCTTATATAACAGTGGACGGGGGAAGGAAGTAAAGCGGCAGGGCAGCGCTGAATTGCCTCGGCGGCAACTTGCGGACGAGAAAGAGAGCGCGGACGGACGGACGGACGCGAGGGGAGGGGAGAGGAGAATTATTTAAAAAACAGGCGTGATTAATCAAGAGTTAATAAAGAAAGAAATTAGAGCACCAAATCGGAACTAATCAATTGCCCCGTATCTGCCATGAAATCCCGGGCCTCGCGTGGCGGAATCGGCCCCGAGCAATGCATGCATCTGGCCGCGGCGACGCCAAGTTAACGAACAGCCAGCCGCTCGCCCGCCCGCGCGCGCCCATTGTTAAAGCGGAGAGCCAGGCGAGGAGGGAGGCGCTGCGCCAACGAACTAAGAAAAGAACTTTTTTTTCCCTCTCGTTGAAGGAACGGGCGGTGAAGCGAATTGGGCGACACATATCTCGAAAGGATTTGCCGACGGGGAATAGAAAAACTCGCGGGAGGGGAAGCGCACCTGGGCCGAAGGGGAGGGCAGGACCGGCGCGCGCGCTCGCTCGCTCGCTCGCTCGGGAATTGGGGTTCCGAGGGAGGGACGGAGGAGGGTGTCGGGCCTGTCAGCAGCGGCGAGGCGCGTGTTCTTGGGTGGTGGTCGCCGGGCGCGGGAGCGGCGGCGGCGCCGGCAGCATGGCGCAAATGGGGAATGGAGGATTGGAACGGAATGGAATCGACGGGAAGGCGGAAAGATCGAAGGGAGAAAGGGGGTGGGCGAATCGGAGATGGGAGCGATTTATTAGGACGTGGAGGGAGGGAGGGGGCTGGGCATGGGGTCCCGGCCCCGGCCTGGCCTCCGTCCCCATCACCATCGCCAGATTTGGAACCAGCACGCCAAAAAGAAACGGAGGATTTTTTTAAAATTTTATAGAGAGTTTTATTAATCCCGGTAACCCCCCACTGCGCCAAGACGAGAGCCAGGAATCTTCACCAGGAGAATAAAAGTTTGAGCAGTAGTACTAGTATATCATTTTTTATACCACTAGCATCGAAAAAATGTGATCCTCAAAAAAAAAAAAAAGCATCGAAAAAATGTTAGTGTAGCATCGTATTCACATACTAGTAGTACACAATTAGCAGCATCAACTGTGGTGTTGCGAATTCGCTTTTGCCCGCTGACTTATTGGTTTTTCGGTGGTTCGATCTCTATCTCAGTGCCTGTCTGGACGTTTCTGGCACAGTGCCACTGGTCAAGCGCTCATGCTAGTACCACTACCAACTTCTTTTCTCTTCTTTCTTTTTTCCTCTGTTCTTTCTTTCATTTTTATTCTTGATAAAATAAGTGGACGGTGTAATAATCTGTGAGCAGTACCAGCGTCGTCTGCGTGAGCCATTAACCGTCTACTGCTCGTAGGCCTGGGTCTATGGTATAGGGCCTTGCCGCTGCCTCCACGTACTGCGAACGGCTACTGCATCACACCGATTTGCTCGTGTAACCCTTGCCTGACGCGGATCTTTTCCCTTGCTCCCGTGGGATTGATGTGCGGGTGCCTACTTCCTGCATCGCCTGTCAGGACCCGGGAGTGGTAACTTCTTTTTCACCGCCGGAAACCGGTAATTAAACGGCGACAAATTGTTTTGCATTTGCCGTGGCGACGGCAAACTGCTGCTTGCCCAGGACGTTGAACAATGTCGAATTATGTCCCATGTTGAAGTATGGGAACGTATCCGGTGCACCCGCGCTTGTGATGCTACCGGTGCAACGGATATAATAGAATATTTTAAAAAATCTAGCACGTTAATGCAACATCAATGTATGATGCCACAAAATTTTGTAATATTTTTTAAGATACAAAAATGAAAAATTTGACATTAGTATGATAATGGGTCAAATCTAAAGCCCAAGTTATGTTATGTACTATTCAGTGTTGAATTATTTTTTTCGAGTAATGTTTCAAAATTTGACTTGAAATTTTGTGACAGCCTACATTGATGTTGTGTGACTGTGCTAATTTTTTTTCATATTTTTTTGAACATTTTAAAATCACAATATGTTCGGTGCACCGGTAGCACCACAAGCTCCGGTGCACCAGATATTTTCCCGTTGAAGTATGCTATCGACGTATACACAAACAAGGGTTGACCCCTTCAAAAAAACAAGGGTCGAGCCCTGCTGTTTTTTAACTGAGTACAATCGAAGTCCCTCACAGACACGAGCATATTTTTTCATCTCTATGAACACACACGCATATCTTACCCATATGAGCACCTCGAATAGATTTAGGTGACTTCTTTTAATTTATCTAAAAATGCTATGCCGAACCCCTGTTGTTCGCGGATATATCCACACACGTCCAAGCAACAAAAGGACCATACTTTTTCATAAGATTGAAGATACTTACGGCTGCTTGCATAAAACAGACTAGTTCCTAATAGACAAGTAGGGAACACTTTTTATTCGCAAAAAAAGTAGGGAACAATTTGATGCACCTAAACACATCCAGCTCCTGCACCGAGTAGACCCGCGTCGACCCATATGTCATCTTTGAGCGCTACTTCTGCGACAAAGAGGACAAGGGGGTAAGAGCAAGTGCGAGAGTTAGTGAACTTTCCCTATCTACAATCCTACTCTAGTTACGATGAACTAGTAAAACATATCATCATTTTTGTAGTTTGATGGTATGTATGATGAACTTCGCCCATACTATGTCAAAACTATGTATGAATGGTGTGCCATGGAATGGACGTATGTGTGTTGATTTGTGTTGTATGCTGGTGTATGGATTTTAGGGTCTGTATATGAGAAGGATGTCTATGGACGCAGATAAATGAGGGGCCAACCAATACCCTCCACGAACGCGTCCAGACATCCATAGACATATAGGGCCACAAATTAACTATTTGTCGTCGAAGATACTCTAAGAGCATCTACAACCGAACTTAGCAAATCTAGCCCCATATACGCTCGCGGGGGGTGTCCGTGCGCATCCGTGGACAGCGCCGGATGGCCACTCATTTGGCCTGCCGGACAGCCACACACCTCAAATATGGATCCTCAAATCCATGCGGTCCATGCACGTGAATCATAGTTCACAATTTCGACAAATCAGCAATGCGGCAAAGCTAAATAAATCATAGTTTAATAATCCGGACATGCCAAAATGAAATTCAAGTCCGAGCATGACGTATCACTCGCTAGCCCAATCACTGGCCGGACACCATCCATGTCGCCTGCTTTGCGGCCATCTCCGCCTGCTACACGGCCAACCTTGCATCATGCTCCGCCTGCACCCATGTCGCCTCCTCTGCCTGCATCCTTGCCGCCGCCTCCAGTGCTGCCATCGCCACTCTCGCTGCCTTGTACTCCCTACGTTCATTGATCTTCTTCTTCATCCCTATAAGCCACTTCTTTGCATGCTCATCCAAGAGGCTTTAGTCCGCCAACATGATCTTCGCATCCTCCGCGTCTCAAGCAAGTTGCCAACCTCTCATTCTCAAGCTCCATCTCTCCAAATGTCCAGGCCTTCTCCAGCTCCTATTTGATCGCCACCTCTTTCTTCTCCAAATCGATCTTCTCCGTCTTGATTTGCAGTTTCTTACTTGTCCTCTATTGGTCCCAATCCATCCTCTCCTTTGCGCATCCAACATGAGTTTGTACCTCTCCTCTTTCTCGTTCCCCCTTATGGAAAAAATGTCCGTCCATGTGGAGGACATTTTTGTCGCCGCGGCGTCATGGGAGGCCCTCGCCTTATCCCACTTGTTTCCCATTACTTGTCGGCTATTCTTTGACACGCTGGCTCTTCCATTCTCCCCTACAATATATTCTTCTTCGTCGTCCAACTCAATTGATTGGTGGGGGCTTGACCCATTATTCTTCCTCTTGCCGTGGGATCTTTCACAAGTTGTGTCCACTTTGATTTGCCATTCAATAGCACCCAACAATGGCTAAAATCAAATGGCTTATTCTCTGTTTCTTGATACATCGTGGCCGCCACCATCGTCCAGCAAACAATGTATGTATTACAATGCGAATGCAATGAAAAAACTAGCAATTGAAATGATGAAAAAAAATTGCGTGCATTGCCACTCCCATCCCACTTTGAGGGCGCCCAAGCATTTGTGCATAGTAGCCGACGCACTAGATCACTTCCCCTTGAATGACCCTCCATGATGTTGCTGAGATGCCACATTGCAGGTGGTCACAATAGGATGCGGCTCCACATAGTGTTTGTGTTCATGATAGTGCTTGTGGATCTTCTGCCAATACCTATTGTCCTTTTGCTCCATGCCACATAGTGGGTCCAAGGTTGTGGCCAACCAAGATTTAACCAACAAGATGTCCTCAAAAGTTGTGAATGATGGACCTCTTGACTTGGGCACCTTTGCCTTCTTTTTCTTGTTGGGATTAGGGTTTGATGTTCCGTCAACTTCAAACGTATGACCATTTGGACCCCCCAACTTGTATAGTCCATTCGGGTCGGATCTTGATTATCATTGATCATGTTCGACAATATGTTCTCCTAAAATTATCACAATTTGAAAAGAACTAAGGTGTAAGCAATGATCGGAATTGAGCAAAAAAGGTGTTGAATCCTGTTGAGTCATTTTGTCGAACAAGACGTGGGCAGACTACGCGTCACCGCTGCACGTGCTAGTCCGCGCCTGTTGGAGCTGTGGCGAGTGAAAGAAATTTTCACATATGTCTCCCTCCGCGTCGGCGGAAAACACTCCGGAATGCCCTCCCAACCGGCAATCGGATCGTCCTTTGACCCGACCGGGTCAGACGGCGCGATCCTTGTCGGCGGCCGCATGGAAGGGTTTTGGTGGTCCAAGCGCGGCCGGGTGAACGCTCCTCCTCGAGGTCCACATGCGCTCCCTGCGATGCCACTTCCCTTTCCCGCTGTCTCCATCGCCGGTTTCTATGTTTTTTTTATTGGCTAGTGATCGGGCCGTCCACCAGTGCCTTTAAGGCCAGTTTGAGGTGCCCGACTGTAGATGCTCTAGCATACTGTTGCTGCTACCTTCCACTCTCTTGGTCCTCTTGGGCGTACCGTGTAGTGTATGTTTCTTTTACCTAGTCAGACGAACCGTTTGGCAAGCGGTCAGCTTGGGTTAGCCGCATCTTCCCTTCACAACATGCCACAGATATTACTGTCATTAGAAAACATCAGTCAGCATTGGCGTGTCTTCTCAACTGTGCAAACTAGCTACTTCTCCGGATGTTGATAAAAAGGAGAGCGCAAGCTCCAGCTGACCAAAGAACAACAACAAAAAGTAGTATTGCTACTATTTCCTTTGGAGAGAGAAAATATAAAAATATTGCATAATAACAAGTGATGTGTCACATGAAACCAAATGTGGCGAGCTACGTGGGCTTGCATGCTTGCGTGGCCCGTCTTCATATAAGAAAGAAGAGAATGGTGAATGCTGGAATAGATACGTGGATATGCACGGGCCGGGCAGGTAATATATGTAGACGTATCCATCTCCAGCTAACCCAACAACCCTATATTTGCTTAAGGTTGATGTGTGGTTGGGCAAAGATGCCGAGGGCGGCAACAACCGCCGATACATACACCAGTGACGCGTCTACCGATAGCTAGCTTACGTGTTTGCTTATGTTTAGGACTTGTCTTGGGGACACCCATCTTTACAACAGAGCACCCCCTCTGTAAAATATAAAAGCGTTTAGATCACTACTCGCTCTCGTATTATTTTATAAAGAGAGCACTAATAATTTGTACTTTTGGAAATTCAGGCAAAGTGCGGTTTGTTCGATAGCTACATTTATCTACCCGTATGTTGACTTCTAAATTTTTATTGACCTATAAATTGTGGAGTCGACTTTCCCTTCGTTTTTGGACGCTTATTTAGTATATTGTGCTCCGTTTACTTCCGTTAGGCGCAGTACTCGTACGCTTTGACATGAAAAAATAGTGGTCCATAAATTAACTCCGATCATACTGCAAGAGGTACTAGTACTACTATATTGTTGGTGGCGAGTTGCCACCATTAATCACAGGACCAGAGGCTTGCTGTCATGTACACTGATGATTAGCTAGGATTTTAGCATTTTCTTTCTGGATACGCCGTAGCTAGGGCAATCCTATATGGAAGGATTATTCGTTGTTCGTTGCGCCCCTAGATGAAGCAGCTTGTTGCCTAAGGTAGTACTACTGTCACACCTCTTGTAAGAGTAGAGATAACTTTTTCTGACTAATTGAGTGCTTTAGCTCCTAACAAACTCGCTGTTTCTATCAAACTAGTAGCTATCTTTGCATCCTTTGGCTTGGTTGCGACTAGTGGAACTTGGGCCAACGTGAGTACGATTTATTTTCTAATTTGGTTACCTTCGGAGTGCAAATTAGGCGTGGCGTCAGTAAGCTAGCATCACACAGTGCTGATTTTGTCAGGGTTTGCCGGTCATGCATCCGACTCAAGCCCCTGGCCCCTGAAATGACTCTCTACTGACTCTGTTTATTATTATTGCGCACGTACATCCGGTTTATTCGGACATGACCATAGACCTAATTAAACAATACAAAGTTCTATGGATACCTAATATTCTTGCTCGATTGCGGCATCAACTGCTAGAGAGATGATGTCTATCCTCGGGGAACCTCATTGTATTCCTAAGTGCTTTTACTTTCTGAGTGCCGTGAATACTGATTACTACTGAATAATACTTTAATTTATTGCATTGGTACCATCCGTTGCTAATGGTAGGCTAGTAGTAGTACTGTTTAAGTTCCCATAAAATTGACAAATCTAGGAATAGACATCACCAAAGTTGTAAATCACGAAGCAGCAGAGATTAGATCAAACCGCACACAGAAGACGACATTGAGTTGGATCGGAATAGTGCCGTCTGATCGATCGATAACTATCACCGAAAAGGTGACAAAAACTAACATATCAACGAGAGGCTCGAAATAAACTGCAGATCCGTGTAGTCAGGTGCTACTCCCTCCATTCCATATTACTTGTCATGATTTTAGTTCAAATTTGAACTAAAACCACGACAAGTAATATGGAACAGAGGGAGTAGAGGGTAACAGTTCAGTTTTTCAGCTACATTTACATTTCCTAGTGTGCAACATAATAATACCTGTAAAGTGTGGTGTCTCATCTCATGCATGTACAGTTTGCAGCTGGCAGCTCGGCATTGTTTTATGATTTATCACACACATCACCGCAAGCTAGCAGTAGCAGCACAATAAACTTATAGCAGTACTGGACTGACGGTCGCTAAGATTAGGCTTAGCTGTTGCTGTTACAGTAACATAACATAAAAAGCATATGATAAGATAGAAAGGGTCACATTCATGGAAGGATCCTTCGATTCCATAGGCCATACCGCCATAGGAGGCATGTGACTGCTATAAGTTACTGTTGGGGACTGTGTGGCTGTTGGCTAAACTTGGCCAGAATGGGATCGTCGCCCATCACAGGAAATAGCCAAAAAGTGCCACAAAGA
The DNA here is from genome assembly GCF_002575655.3 of Aegilops tauschii subsp. strangulata. NCBI lineage: Eukaryota > Viridiplantae > Streptophyta > Magnoliopsida > Poales > Poaceae > Aegilops > Aegilops tauschii. The sequence goes on from NC_053036.3 coordinate 514,070,685, forward strand.
TACTACTCTTACCACTCCAATGCGGTTGATGGATGGAATGGATAAATCAGCCTTTTCCTCTCTGGATTGCAGGAGGGCAAGTGATGGTAAAAAGGAGGGAAAAGGAAATTGTTCCATATATGATGTGAGATGAGATGGATGGATCTACCACTGTTCATAGGACTTGCAAGATTGGGCGGGCCTTTTTTTCCCCTGATGGTACGTACACAATGATTGTGCTCACATGCGCCAACTTGCACAGCACATGAAAACGTAGCCATGGGCCACAGCAATTGGTGCAAATTCTGGGTGCGTTGAGTTGCTTTCTTCTTCTTTTTGGTACCACGCGCAAATTAAAACCGGTTGCTGCGAGATCTGACGAACGGACGGGTGTTCGGGCTCTGGAGGTCGAATTGTACGTCCCAATTGTCGCGCGGAGTGGGCAGAGATCATAGGATGCTCGTCGCTGTAAAGAGGCGGTGGTACGCGCCCGCGAGAAAGAGCCAGGAAAAGGCCCTCTGGCTGGATGCACCGCCGGTGACGTTCAGAGAAGCACCCTTGTAAGTTTCGGGGGAACTGTGAAGCATCATCAGTGCAGTTTTCAGAGAAACGAAATTCCTTGGCTTTACTGCTGCATGTTTCCTTGGCACGCGGCAGCGGCCACAGGCTCTTAAGGACTCTGGCGGTGCTTGCTATTCTATGCCGCGTCGCCGGTCGACCAAATACCAGGTCAGCGCAGACGCGATTAGACTAGGTACACGCTCCTTTCTGCAACAGGCGGTGCTTGCAACACGTATGCTACACTACAAGATGATGAGTCGTGCCCGCTGACTTGGACGCACAGGACTGGGAATTCTGCCGGACCTCTACTTCGTTGTGTAGTAGTACTCCTGTCTAGGCCTCCACGAAAATGACCTCTCGTCTCCGGCGTACGTATGTCTGAGCAGTGAGCAGTGATGATTTCTCCTCTGTAAATATCGACGTTTTGGTAATTACTACTAGCGTAGAAACTTAATCACATCGCCTAGCTAGATCAAGCGTAGTACACTGTCGTGCAAATTAACATTCCAAGTCACACTGCCGGTTACCAGGAGTTAACCCATTGCTGGCATGGTGCGGTTAGTACTGCTGTCTGCTGCTGTCGATTTTTCTTTAGCTGATGCTGTCGTTTTCGCGGAACACGATTCTTGGTGGTCGGCAAGATTGATCCAGTGCAGCGTATTTGGTTTAGAATACAATTGGCGGTGCGTTCCGTACATACTACTAGCGTCAAGGATCGGAAATAAGTTGATGCCTGCGTATCAATCCCACTTGATGACAGTAGTAGTAATAAAGGGTGCATCTCGTTCCATCACACTTGCTGCCGTGCCGAGCGCAGGAATAGTTCATGAGGCCACCGGTTGGCTGGCGGCTGCCATCTCTGCATCTGCGTGCCGAGCCGACGTGCCGTGTCCCCGGCGGCCAGGCGGAGTAGCCTACTGTTGCGCCACCGACGGCGCGGCCGTGGCCTCTGCCTGCGGCGTCTTTCAGGCGGTCGGAGAAGGTAGTAGTACAGGCTTCGGCCGCCGACAGCCGGGCGACAGGACGCCGGCCTTGGTGAAGCGCCAGGAGTCAGCGGTTTAATGGGTAAAGTAGTGGTAAGAAACGACACGCGTGTCCGAGGAAGCACTGTGGACGGATGGTTTCGTTCTGCCGCCGTCTCTGTTCGCAGGGGACATGCGGGCGGCTGCCGCCTGCTGCTGGGTTTAAGATAGCCCTGCCGTCTCCCGATCCAAAAGCCTGGGAGGTTTCTGCGTGCCGGTGCCGTTCCATAATTTCGTCGTGCCTTTATTTTTGGCAAACATTTCCATACCACTGGAAGCAGACCAACCGATGACTACGGATACCATGCATGCTAGCCAAGCCACAGGCCTGCAATTAAGCTACGTACTACGTCGGTGCACGCTGTACTTGTACTAAAACGTGGCCATTCACTGCACCTAACTTTAGAGTGTCATGCATGCATGAGGTTTAATCTGGATGCGCTAAACGTACGTAGGTAGTCGAACTCGACTAGAGGTGCTGGTGAAATTAAATACTGCAGGCATATGTAGGTAGTCGATCCCCGGTGCAGTATGGTTTCACATATAAATAACCACTAGGCAGCGGCATTTCTTACAGTTGCGCAGCTGACTTTGATGATTTAATAGTACTAACAAATTGACTTGGCAGAGTTGACGTCCCTAGAAGAAAAGCGTACTGCTAAATATTCTGATTGCCAGCCATATATGGCCACCATGAACTGGGTACGTGGAAGCTAGCTCGTTAAGCAAACCCTAATGTAGAAAGATGCGATGCTTTGCGTCGGTAGCCAGCGGTCCATGCGCATAGTATAAACAACCGTATCTCTCACCCAAGTGGTTAACAAATTGAAACCTGCGTTCATCCTTTTAAAGAAGAGGAAGAGATGCAATGCATGCCCGCATACGGGTTCAAACAGTGTCGACCCTGCTGAGAGCAAATCCCAGGAACCCTCGATCGGGAGCTATCAAGGCCACAAGCTGCGCCTCGTAATGCTGAGCCAAATACTAGTTATCTTTGTCAGATTGAGTCCTAGGAACTGCATCGTCGATTCCCATGTTAGGAGTACATGCGATGCACCTCTTTATCGCAGACACGCTGAGTGCCCTGCACTGCACTGTACCGAGTAGAGCCAGCCAGCTGACTCTTTGCACGCCCAGCCCAGGCTGCATAAATTAAACCGCTTGCTTCCCAATTGTTAAAGGTAGAACAAAAAATCCTATACAAACAGGATAAGAAGTTCCCGGCTCATGCATGCATGCATGCACGCCTGTTCTAGACGATCCCGGTGCAATGAACTCGAGTATTAGCTAGCCTAGTAGCTGAGCTAAACCAAGAGAGAAGAATAGTACTCCTAATATAAGACACTTTGGGTGCGCCTACACGTCAGTCGGCTGGTTTTTCAATTTGGATAAATCGATCATTCTGGACCATTGGATGAAGATCGTTGGACGCTTGGACCTTCTTCTTCCTCACCTCTTCTTCTTTCCAGACCGCCAATCAAGCCGCCAGCCACCGCCGCGGCCGGCTGCACTCCCACGACCGCCTCGCCGCCCCCCACTGCTGGTCTAGCTGCCGGCGGCAGTCATCCCTCTAGACCCGCCTGCGTTTGGGTTTTTTCTCCAGCGAAGTGCACCACCGCCGTCCACCACCCCCACCTTAAATCGTAAGATAGATATAATGGGCTAGCCCTCCGGCGAGCCCCTTTCCTCTCCTTCCTTCCCTCCGGCGAACTCTTAAAAATCAACTGACCCTAATTCAAAAATCAGTCGACTCTCATTTAGCTAAACTGAGACATTTTATAGTGATCTAAAGGGAGTACTGTTTTGGGAGTTAACAGAGTCCGTGAAATAGTCTGATCGAATATGTGGCAACACATGAAATAATGTGATCGGTCCCGTTGATCAACACGTGGCACTTTAGTCTCGCTGTTGCCTGGCCTGATGATGTGTGTGCATGGCGACAAACTATCGAATGCCGCCAAGGTCTGGAGTCCTGGACATATATGATCACCCCAGCCGCGCGTCCGTGCAGTTTCTTTCCTTGCCCAACAATTTGTCGGTGTGGAAGTCGCCCCTCGAGACGATTCCCTACCAGGGAAAGCGATCGAGCAGGACAAGGACTACATCAGCTACATGCTTGGGCTGCACATAAGTAATCAAACGAGGCCACAGCGCGAAGCTACTTGGCACCCGGCGTGGGCATAAACAAACCGCACATACCCAACAATGCATTGCATTGCATGGGCGCCTACGCTCTGCATAAAGTCAGTGATATATCACCGGAAAGGTCTGCGTTCTAGTATGTTGTGTGTGTATTGTATACACAGCTTTGTCGTTTTGCTGTATAAAAATTGTTCTCGACGGTTGACAAGCACATGCACGCAGTGAGTTCATCGTCTCAAGCATGCATGCAGGCGCGCGGCGCGGTGCATGGCGGTGGTCTGGGCCGGCACCAATTTATTTAAGACACGATGGCGGCTTTGCCAGCCGTGAGGCGTTTGCTGTTTTGGATGGTACGGTGTCAGACTCCGTTGCTCCCTAGCATCGTATGTAGACGCGCCTCTCCAAGGCTCAACGAATTAAGTTTGGTTCCTGCAGGCTCTAGCTGGCTGAGTGATACAGTGCAACATCACACGACGTACGTGTATGTGAATCGGGCGCGTGGTGGTGGTTTGAGTTGGTCAGGTGGCAGATGAATCGGGCGCGTGCACTGTCACCTTGCAAGTTCAGTAGACTGTCCATGTCCATGTCAATGCATTTGGCGCATAGCCCCGTGAAAGGAAGGAAGGAAGGAAGGAAGGAGAGGACTTCGTGGCTTCGATGCTTAGAACAGTTAGTGCATGTAAATCATGTAAATGTAAGAGAAACGGAGTAATACTCAGACATGAGCTCATGATATACTTACTCCATGATGATCAGTGAAGTTTCTCCAAAGAAAGTTTCTCGTTTCTCCAAAAAAAAAAACTGATGATCGGTGAAAAAACTATACCGAGATATAGACTGCTGGAAACAAACAAGGCGGAGGTCGGGCTTTCCTTGGTCGGACCCAGGAGCAAGGTAACGTCGCATATCATCTCCAAGCCAGCCCAATCTGGACCATCGACGGTCGTTGAGCCCATGGATCATGGATGCATCCCTGTCGAACCCTAGAATTTTCCCTAGTTTGGCCACGCCCATTAATTTGCTAGGGACAAACCGCCGTTGCACTCACCAAGTGACCAGGTGTACGTTACTTCGAGTTGGTCAGGTGGTCGACGCATTTGGCTCGTAGCTCTAGCGGAAGGAAGCGCCGGGCTTCATGTGAAATGGAAATGGGAGTATATCACATTTTGAGGAGAAATAAAATGTCTGGTAGCCTGAAGATGGAGATGTTTCATAATGCATGTACGACAAAGTGCTCTCACACAGGATTCCAAGTCTACTTAGGTTTCGATCTGAATGACTTGAGACTGTAACTGAATGTTTTTCTTCCTTTTTCTTCTTCCAGGATGTAACAACTGGACGTTGCAAGCAATGGATAACGCAGAGTTAAGTCAAGGAAGAGGAAGCCAAAGACGACGCCCCTGCAGTTGGATTGCACTGGACTCAGCATTTTACTCTTGTTTTACCTTCTTTGTAGTTGTAGAAAACTCCGATATGGTTTTACCATCTAAAGCTTAAGGGAAAAACTTTTGGACTATTACCCATCATTTCAAAGATAAGCTAAATCACTAGCTAATTTATTTATTCTTCCAATATACTGGTTTGTATTAGCAGTCGGGACACGTAAGAATGAGCCAACACAATTGTCTTCGAGCGGGCAATACAGTGAGCACCGTGCCAAAGAACATCACCTGGCCCATATCATGTACCAATCCATCGTGGTCACATATGTAGAAATTGTAGTATAGCTGAATATTTGTGTTGTGGTGTCCCTGTATTGATCTATTTCATGATTAAAGATGAATAGATTGAAAGTTACCCGCAAAAAAATATATATATATCAGAGTACAATGAATATGAGGTAGGCTTGGAGTTCAAGGCAAGTCGTAGTATGTTAAAGCTATTCTATTTGTACCTCCTTATCTCTGTCTTACACACAATTGTTAGAAACAAAAAATGGAGAGCCGACCTGTCGATCGGTCGAGGCCATGCACATGCACCCATCCAAGACCAAACCCCAGATGGAGCTTTCGCTAGTTTGGGTCCCCTGTCCTTGATCCGGTAGGAAACAAACTGCTGCCAAGGCTCGCCAACAGTATAAACACTGTGCATAGCAAGATTGCCCATGCTGTACGTACGTATCTCCTCATTAATTCCTGTGTGGGAGAAGGAGTACTTTGTCGTAATCTATACGTACGTACTCCTTCTAGCTAACAGTGGATCGAGCAGAAACTTGGTATGCATGTAGCTTCTACTTGTTACTATCTGTTTATCAGTCTACGTTATGATCATCGCACACGAATTGTATGTTCAGCCTGCGCTGCTTCCTTGCAATGCTGCTGCTCAAAATATGTTAGAATTGCACCGTTAAAGCATCGAGCATCAACTTGCTAGCCTCCGTTCGTACCTATCTGCTGGATTGGACCGGTGCCGCGTGCATGCGCGGGAGAGGCGACAAATGCAACCAAAGGGACAAGACACCGCACCGCACGCGGGCACCGAGGGAGACGTGAACGATCAACACCGATCTGCCATAACGCCATTGCATGCGCGCGTACGCAGACGAACAATCCGTCTACTTGCGTACGCACGCGCGGGCTCGATCGGCGCGTCTCGATCGGTTCATCGCATCGATGTCAATCATCGATTCATCATTGCAGGGCGAGCCCGCGCGTCCTTATCGATCGCCCTGCAGCGGTGCCGCGCCTCGCCTTGCTTTTCATATCCGGGCTACCAAGCTAGCTAATTAAACGTAGTAGCAAGCATCCAACAATGTGCAATATTGTTGCAGAGCCTCCTCCTGCATGTGGGAGCAACGCTGGCTGAGCATTTGTCTCGGCTTCGGTTGTTGAATGCAACGTCGCTGGCGACATATGTATCCATCTTGGGACTGACTACCAGTCAGTCGACTGAATTTATGAAATGGGTCAGTCACTTTTTTTACCCCCATAGAACGTGGGGTGTGGTGTATCGTGTGCGTGAGCTAGCTTAGTTTCAGCTGCGTCCATGCGTGAACTAGCTAGCTCCGTGTCGCGCGTGAGCTTGCTAGCTCCGGCTTTGTCAGTGCGTGAGCTGGCTGGCCAAGGTTAGTGGCATGATATTGCATTGCACAAAAGAAGAAACAAAATGTAAAAACGCATAAAACAAACAATGACGAAAAATTGCATATATTTTTTTGAAAAGGAGGAAAGCCCCCAACCTCTGCATGAGAATGATGCATGCAGCCAATTTATTAACCAAAAGTACGTAAATAGAGTCTGAGGAATAGAACTAGCTCACAAAAGGAGTGCAAGAACAGTAAAGATAAAAAGATGTCACAGCCGGCGGAAAAACAGGCTACGATGACTAAACACCTAGCCTTGGTATTACACTTTGAGAAGAAAAAAAACTAAAACAAAATCAAAATAATTAAATTTTCTAAGAAAGTATGAAACCCTTTAAGAAGAAAGAAAATGAAAATGAAAAAACTTTCAAAACATGCACACAATTTGCATTGATGTTACACTTTTTGAAAAATGCAAAGAATAAGCATATAATAGTGCATTTTTTGCATTCTACTATAATTTCCATAGAGTGTAACTGAAATAATCTATTTCCTTTAAGAAGAAACACAACTAAAAAAAACTTGCGCATAACTTTGCACCAAAATTGCACTTTATCGTATTATGCAAAAATAATCATATAATCATGAAATTTTGGCGCTGTATACTATTTATTTGTATATAATTACACTCAGCCAAGAACCCACAAAAAACAATAATAACCAATAAAGGAAAGAAAATGGGAAAAATAAAAAACCATACAAACAGAAAACATAAATAAAAATTGAAGCAAAAAATACCCTTAAATAGAGAGAAAATGATATAAACAACTAAAACAAAATAATGGCAAAATTTTCACACAATGCACATAAATTGCGCTTTGTTATAATATGCAAGAATAAACACATAATAGTGAAATTTTTCGCAAAAGGAAATTATCTAAAGAAAGAATGAATTAGTGGCATTGGTATTTAATCCATGGTGTCTCTACTTCTCCGGATCAAAATAATGAATTAGTGGTATCGGTATTACCGTTTAAGAAGAAATAAAAGTAAAAAACAATAATTATAACATTTGCACACGGTTTGAATAGAAATTGTGCTTTTTTATAATATGCAAAAATAAGCACAAATGGTGAAATTTCATAAAAAAATTCCTATGTAGGAATGAATTAGAGGTATTGGTATTACCCTGAAAGAATAAAGAAAATGAAATAAAACTTGAAAAAAATTAAAATAGTGAAGTTTTCTAATAAACAATGATTAGTGTCATTGGTTTCCCATTAAATAAGAAAGGAACTGAAAATAATAAAACAAATAATAATATTTTGCAAACAATTTGCACAGAAGTTGCGCATTTTTAGTGTACATATAATCATGAAATTTTGGCACATACTGTATAGTATTTTTTGTATATAATTACGCTTAGCCAAAAACCCACAAAAAAAATAACCAATGAAGGAAAGAAAATGGGGAGAAGAAAACCCATAGAAACAGAAAACAGAAATATATCAAAAAATCAAAAAATATCCACAAAATAGAAATAAAACCAACTAACAAAGAGAATCCCACCAACTAACAAAGAGAATCCCAAAAACAAAAGAAAAAGCACATAAAAACAAAAAGTATTAAAAATCAAGGGAGAGAGAGGAGGGTTGAATTGCACAGTTAAGGGGCTTCGGCCCAGAAAGAAATCGACTGACCCAAATAAGGGGTCAGTCAGAAAAAGAAAGAGGCCCACACAACAGACAACACAAGTGAGAAAAAAAACGCAGCACGAATCTTACAGAAAAATCCAATGGCGACAAATTCGACTAACCCAAAAGTGAAATTTCAGCTGACTGAAATGTAGCTAAAGTGATCCATCTTGCATGCCCGGCCGGTCCGCAGTTTGTGAGATCACGATTTTTTTTCCTTTTTTTGCGAGGGAGATCACAATTTAACGACAAAAAAAGATGCCGACTATGTATATGTAGCGCTAGAAGTTGATTATGCACTCACTCCTAGGGATGGCACCCACTGGGCTTGGGTACGGGTGGAGCCACCTCATACCCTTATCCATCTCCACTGAGCTTACTCATCACCAATATCGACGGGTACCCGCGAGTAAAATTACCCATGTTTGCAAAGCATTAATTTGAACAACTCATAGTCATAAACGTCAACATATAATCATAATTGACAATAGCGGATTATAACAACAACACATACTTATATACAACAACACATTTAATAAACAATATCACTTTCTCGTGAACAACAAACACAGCAAAACAACATCACAATTTCATGACAAAGTGTTGGATGTAAAGATAATTTTGAGTTCACATAGATATTATATGGCTACATGGATATGTGGGTATATGATTCCATACCCATACCCGATCTACCCGATGGGTTTCAATTTTTCCTATTTATATACCCATGGGTAACTTTTTGTCCCGTACCCTTAACCTAATAGGGTCTTTACCCGCAGGGTACATGGGTAATGGGTACCCATTGCCATCCCTCGCTCTATTTCAAAATATTTTAAGGCCTGTTGTCCTAAGGCAAAGTCTTTAGGTTTGATTAATTCTATTGAGAAATACTCATCACAAAAAAAAGTCTATTGAGAAATATAATAACATCTACTTATAACAAATTAGTTTCATTACATTTACTGTAAAGTTATTGACGCCCAAGTGAAGGCTCCGGCATTCTAGCAGCGCGACGTGGCTCAGCGGGGCATCGGAAAGCCACGCCGACTCGTCCGCCACAAACTTGAGGGTGCTGAAACGAATGTTGCCGAAAGAGGACGACGAAGACACTATCTGCACCATAGCTTCTATGAACGCTTGCCACACGATGGGCGCCAACTGTAGTGGTTATTTCTCCGACAATATGCAAGGGGTGTGTTTGGAGGAGCGTAGAGACTATCAAAAGATGTAGACATAGTACGCACAAGGAATTACATAGCCCCCCCCCCTGCTTTGGAGGTAATACACTACTCATGTGTGTGGTGTTTTTGCTCTTGCACGTAAAGCTTACAAGGATGTTCAACTCTCAGCCCTACGCCCCTCTTCCGGCTTATATGGAGTGCACTAGGAAGGGCACATTAATGACGACAGTAATGGCCCAGGAACGACTGACTGTTTCCTAGACATAACTAGTAGTAATGACCGGAAATAACAAGATACACCGCCGTTGGGTAACGACCACACTTAATTCATAGTGGAGATTGTGGGAGGTGCCTCCGTTAGCCGAGTGATAGTAGGCCTTCCGGTAACCAATGAATGGAGGGGAAGATGCCCGACTGGAAGTTTGACACCGACCGGTAGATGAACCTCTGCTAGGCTGTCCCATGGGCTAAAATCTTCATGGTCCTGGGCCATTGGCTGGTCATATATCGTCGTTCAGACGGCGAGCTCGTAGCAGAAACAGAGAGTAGCGGCAAGCGTTAACGGTGTCCTGGATTACGGGGTGCTAATCATGTTGGCCCTCAATCATGGACTGGGTCGAGGAACCCCAAAATAATCGACAAGTAGGCCACGTTTGCCACTCAAGATGACATCTTCCGAAGACTTATCACAAACTCCAAGACATGCTTTTGAATCACCAGTGTGTTTATCTCGTGATGTAACCGACCTATATGTAACCCTAGGTACCCCCGGTGCCTATAAGCCAAGGGGTTTGTTGACACCTGATTTTGGCATGATACAAAATGCAACTAAGATGGCCTCAAATATAAAGGTTTTCAACATGAAAATGTTTTGCTTCATCAAATGGTACAAGTTTGATGTTTGGGTCATCGCCATCTGACCTCATCTTAGGGGCCGAAACTGTGTTCAAAGTTCTAAAATTCATGTTCAGATCACTGTTTTGCCAATTACGCCTCCAAGAGGACCTCAGATGAAGGAGCACTCTACATGTATTATCTTCATCTCATCGAGGCGATTGATTTTGATACATAAATCATCCCAATCCGAGTTCGTATACAAAAGTTAGAGGCAACACTCTGCGGGCCGACCCTGAGTGAAAAAGTGGCACGAGGTACCAGACACACACCTAGGTGATGTATGATGGGTCACGCGAGCTATTCGGCCTTTGCCGGTCGAGTGAAGCTTACAAGCCAAGTGAAAAGCTTGCCGGTGAAAAGGTTGACGACCGAGTGAAAAGCTTGCCGGCCAAATGAAAAGCTTGCCGGCCGAGTGAGAAGCTTGCTGGTGAAAAGGTTGTCGGCCGAGTGAAAAGCTTGGCGGCCAAATGAAAAGCTTCCAGCAAAAAGGTTGCTAGCCAAGTGAAAAGCTTGCCGGCCAAGTGGAAACTGTTAATTTTGGCCAATCTAACCAAAAGCTGAAGACGGGCTCAAAAGATTGTCTAGATGGCCTCGAATAGAAAAGTGCTCTACACGGAAGTTGTGCGTATCGTTGAAACGGCTAACTTTTCTTTTGGAGTCATCATCATCTGAGATAGTATACGACCTGCAAGGTTGCTTCAAGACTCGGACAGTTCAGTAACTGCATGACCGAGTCCGACTGGAAATTAAAGATGGTCACATAGAGTATTGAAGATGGCCTTATTTGGAAAATTGATCAGCAGGGGAATTGTTCGTCTCATCGAGGCACACAAGTTTGGTATTTTGATCGTCTCAATCGGAGGTCATATGCAAATACTATGACCCGCATAAGGAGCAAGACAGAAGTTTGGGCCAGATTTGGGCTGAATCCGAGTTAGACTAGAACTAGGACTCTAGGACATGAATTGATGTAATTTTCTTATAAGAAAAGCCTAGATGAATCGTTTACTTGTACGGAAGTCCAGCCGCCTCTTATATATGTTGGGGGTGATGCCTACTGAAACAAAACACAATCGAATAAATCAATATACTACTTTTTCATCTACGTTTTATCTCTCCATGGTTTTTCTTTCTCATTCTTCGCTGTTCCTTGAGTTTGAGAGCTGCGAATGCCGAGGCTCTAGGGGCGAGTGAATCAACCCAGGGCAGCCCATAGCCACCGCACCCCCTGATGGGTTCCCTCCCGGGCGTGTGGGGTTTCGGGTCAACAAAAGCACCCACCGGCTGTCTTGCTTATCGCGCTATCGGTCGGGTCTCCTTTGACGTGAGCTGCGGTGCATCACCCCCGGCGTCGAGGGTACACATGGCGTGTTCGTGTGTAAACATACTTTTTGGTGACTGCGCTGGGTAATCAAATTCAATCATCATCGTCATCCATCATGTCTGATCTTCCCAAGCCACCCGAGGTAGACACTGATAACATCATTAAGGCTAGTCTTGATGAGTTATCGGTCGACCATCGCCAAGTACAAGAAGGCGCACAAAGAGAAGGAGTTGCAGGAGTTCCTTGCAAAATTGAAGAAGGATCGCCAAGGCAACATCACTCTGATTGAAGAAATCAAGTTCCTTCCTCTTCAAGCCGAGTAGGTTAAACCCTCTGTGAGTGCTATCTTTTCTCCTGAGTAGTGGGCTGAAATAGAAAGCCATATTGCTGATGGCAATAATCTGGTCTATCGAACTTTCTTAGATAATACTAATGCTTAGAAAATATTCCTCAATCGTCTAGTTGTAATGTTGGTGCGCCTGCTAGCGTGCAAAACCCTAATCTGGCTTTACCTATTTCGTCAGTGCTTCCCGCACCATTGAGTTATCATCTTACATATACGAATCAGATTGTGGCTGAACCCATTAATCATATCATGATTATGCCATGTGCGGTGGCAAAACCGGACCAATGCTACTTATAGGTGCAAACGCTACTAGGCCACAACCGAACTATGGTTCTACATACATGCCACAGCTCCTGCCTACAGCTAGTAATCCTACTCCTCCTATGCCACTGCAGCAAGCTTCGTCGTCTACTACGGACGATGCTCTAGCTAATTTTAGAGAGGAGATGGCTAAGATGCTTCGAGAGAATTTCGGAGTTGAGTTACCTCGGAATCGGATTTACCAAAAATCGTATCCCGAGTACTTTGATGCAATTCAGTGCCCTCCGGGATATAAGATTCCAAATTTTGTTAAGTTCAATGGAGAGAGCGTCGGTGTCAAAACCGTCACACCTTGGTGTAAGGGGTCCCGAGCTGTGGATTCTCGGATCAATGGTAATAGGAACGAAGGAGACGATGTTTTACCCAGGTTCGGGCCCTCTCTAAGAAGTAAAACCCTACGTCCTGCTCTCGTTTATATTGATAGAGTATCAGGTACAGAGTTGATCTACCTCGAGATCGTATGCTGTGGTCTAAACCCTAATGGTATGATGATGAATGTCATAATAATCTATCGACTAGCCTAGCATCGGCTTACATAATGTACCAGAGGCCTAGGATAACAAGAGTCCTAGTCGAATACGTCGATGGAGAGGAGTCCTTATCTTGATCACCCACTCTTGTGTGATATTCCTCGTATATGTCATCGGCTGTCCGAACTGGCCCAATAGTGAACCGCCATGGGGGTCCTTGGCTCGATCCATCTGGTCGGAGACAACATGGTGAGTACCCCCTAGTCCAGGACACCGTCAGTAGCCCCCTGAACCGGTCTTCAAGTTGGGGACGCTCCTCTATTCTTCGTATTCAGTCGTCGGCCGTCGGTCTTGAAAACTGGTTCAACAAATCTTCCCATCTTCGATCTTGAGGATTGCCGAGCTGAATCCGAAGAGTTCACACGTCGGGCAATGGTGGAAGGGTGAGAGTGCATATAATCCATGGACTCGACATTAGTCATAAAGAACTCACATACTTATTGCAAAAGTCTATTAGCTATCATAACAAAGTACTAGGCGCATGCTCCTAGGGGGATAGATTGGTAGGAAAAGACCATCGCTCGTCCCCTGACCGCCACTCATAAGGAAGACAATCAATAAATAAATCATGCTCCGACTTCATCACATGACGGTTCACCATACGTGCATGCTATGGGAATCACAAACTTTAACACAAGTATTTCTACCAATCCACAATTACTTACTAGCATGACTCTAATATCACCATCTTTATATCTCAAAACAATATGCAAGGAATCAAACTTCTCATAGTATTCAATGCACTTTATATGGAAGTTTTTATATATCCCTCTTGGATGCCCATCATATTAGGACTAAATTCATAACCTAAGCAAATTACCATGCTGTTTAGAGACTCTCAAAATAATATAAGTGAAGCAAGATAGTTCAACAATTTCTATAAAATAAAGCCACCGCTTTGCTCTAAAAAGATATAAGTGAAGTACTAGAGCAAATTGCCTAGCTCAAAAGATATAAGTGAAGCACAAAGAGTATTATAATAAATTCATGATTCATGCGTGTCCCTATCAAAAGGTGTGTACAACAAGGATTATTGTGGCAAACTAAAAAGCAAAGACTCATATCATACAAGACGCTCCAAGCAAAACACATATCATGTGGTGAATAAAAATATAGCCTCAAGTAAATTTACCGATGGATTGAAGACGAAAGAGGGATGCCTTCCGGGGCATCCCCAAGCTTAGGCTCTTGGTTGTCCTTGAATATTACCTTGGGGTGCCTTGGGAATCCCCAAGCTTAGGCTCTTGCCACTCCATATTCCATAGTCCATCTAATCTTTACCCAAAACTTGAAAACTTCACAACACAAAACTCAACAAAAAACTCATGAGATCTATTAGTATAAGAAAATAAATCACCACTTTAGGTACTGTTGTGAACTCATTCTTTATTTATATTGGTGTATTATCTAATGTATTCCAACTTCTCCATGGTTCATACCCCCCGATACTACCCATAGATTCATGAAAATAAGCAAACAACACATAGAAAACAGAATCTGTCGAAAACAGAACTGTTTGTAGTAACTTGTAAACTTCGAATACTTCTGTAGCTCTAAAAATTCTGAAAAATTAGGACAACAGAGGCAATTCATATATCAATCTTGTGCAACAATTCATGATTTTATCGCGCTTCTGTGATTTTAAACAATTCTGTTACTGGGCGCAAAAGTTTCTGTTTTTCAGCAAGATCAAGTCAACGATATACAAAGTATCCCAAAGGCTTTACTTGGCTCAAACACTAATTAAAAACACTAAAACACAATTACTACAGAGTTAATAATGTGTATACTCATAAAAACAGAAAAGAAAAATATTGGGTTGTCTCCCAACAAGCGCTTTTCTTTAAAGCCTTTTAGCTAGGCATTGATAATTTTAATGATGCCCATGTGAAAGATAGCAATTGAAACACGAAGAGAGCATCATGTAGCATGTGAAAAGAAAGTTTAAGTCCAACATACTTCCTATGCATAGGCATTATGAGCATAGTTTTCATAGCAATATTTAAGTATGTCAAAATTTTTAGATTTGTAGAGAGTAATATCATACTTTTCAATCAAAGAAGCAACTTCATAAGGACCCTTAAAAGCAACAAATTATTCAATTTGTTCGATATCATAGTAACTATAAACACCTTTGGCATGAGAAGATAGGATTTCATTATCAAAACTCACATAGGTAGGGAAGGTGTTTTTTAGGGTTTTCTGAGCAACAAGTAAAATCATAAATTTCACATAGATTCCAAGCATAGCATAGCATAGCAAACAATTTATTTGATTCCATAAGAGTCCCCCTTTTTGAGACAAACTGTGATGCACATAATGAGCACATGCTCATCTAATGATTTTCCCTCAACTAAGCTAGTTGGGGTTTCAGCACGAGCACACATGGATCGAAGATGATCCAAGTAGAAAACTTTAAGTGGATCCATATCAATAGATTTTTAGCAAGCAAACATGCAAGCAAACAGAAGGCACATGGAAACACAAGCAAACATAGCAAACAAGCAAAAAGACATACGGAAAGAAGGCGAATAAAAAGGCAAATATTTTTGTGTTTTTCTAAAAACGTTTTAGAGGTAGGGGAGAGGAAAACGAGAGGCAAATGGCGAATAATGTAATGCAAGAGATGAGAGTTTATGATGGGTACTTGGTAGGCTTGACGTAAAACCTCCCCGGCAACGGTGCTAGAAATTCTTCCTGCTACTTCTTGAGCTTGCGTTGGTTTTTCCCTTGAAGAGGAAAGGGTGATGCAGCAAAGTAAAGATAAGTATTTCGCCCAGTTTTGAGAACCAAGGTATCAATCCAGTAGGAGGTACGAACAAGTCCCCAATCTATGCACCTGCACGAACAATCAAACACTTGCACCCAACTTGATAAAGGGGTTGTGAAAGGATCGAGAAGAGGTGTCTAGAGGGGGGTGAATAGACTCTAAGTAAGAAAAGTTGCACTTTTTAATTTCTTTAAGTTGATGTGGAGTTTTGGCACAAGTTTAAACATTCACAATACATATCAAGCAAGCATGACAAGAGTATATGAGCAGCGGAAAGTAAAGCATGCAAGTTGCAAGAATGTAAAGGGATGGGATTGGAGTGTGCAAACGCAATTTGGAGACACGGAGATTTTTTATCCGTGGTTCCGATAGGTGGTGCTATCGTACATCCACGTTGATGGAGACTTCAACCCCTGAAGGGTAACGTTTGCGCGAGTCCAAGGAGGGCTCCACCCACGAAGGGTCCACGAAGAAGCAACCTTGTCTATCCCACCATGGCCGTCGCCCACGAAGGACTTGCCTCACTCGGGTAGATCTTCACGAAGTAGGCGATCTCCTTGCCCTTACAAACTCCTTGGTTCAACTCCACAAACTTGACGGAGGCTCCCAAGTGACACCTAACCAATCTAGGAGACACCACTCTCCAAAAGGTAATAGATGGTGTGTTGATGATGAACTCCTTGCTCTTGTGCTTCAAATGATAGTCTCCCCAACACTCAACTCTCTTTCACAGGATTGGATTTGGTGGAAAGATGATTTGAGTGGAAAGCAACTTTGGGAAGGCTAGAGATCAAGATTTATGTGGTTGGAATGGAATATCTTGACCTCAACACAAGTGTAGGTGGTTCTCTCTCAGAAAATGTATGTTGGAAGTGTAGGCATGTTCTGATGGCTCTCTCTACGAATGAAGAGTGGGTGGATGGGTATATATAGCCTCCACACAAAATCTAACCGTTACACACAAATCACCAAACTCGGTGGGACCGATTCAGAGAACTCGGTCAGACCGATTTAGTTCATAATGTGACCGTTAGGCATTTCGGTGGGACCGATATAATCAACTCGGTGGGACCGATGTGCTAGGGTTAGGGTAAAGCCTCAACTCGGTTTGACCGATTACACAAACTCGGTGGGACCGATTTGGGTAATAAGTGAAACAGAGGGTTAGCCAAGCAAACTCGATGGAACCGATTGCATACCTCGGTGGGACCGAAATTATTGCAATAGGCAACAGAGAGTTTGCAAGCCCATCTCGGTGAGACCGAGATCCCATCGATGAGACCGAATTGATTAGGGTTTCTGGCAGCGGCTATGTCAAGAGAACTCAGTGGCGCCAGATAGAAAGATTCGGTGGGGCCGAGTTTGACTTTTGGTTTGGGACATATGTGGATGTGAGAAAGTGGTTGAGGGCTTTGGAGCATATCACTAAGCACTTTGAGCAAGCAAGCCATTAAGCAACACCTCATCCCCTCTTAATAGTATTGGCTTTCCTATGGACTCAATGTGATCTTGGATCACTAAAATAGAAAATGTAGAGTCCTGAGCTTTGAGCTTGAGCCAATCCTTTGTCCTCAACATTTTGAAGGGGTTCCACATCCTCTAGTCCATGCCACTCCATTGTTGAACTTATCTGAAACATACTAGGTAGAAGCATTAGTCCAACAAGAGATATGTTGACATTAATTACCAAAATCACCCAGGGAGCACTTGTGCTTTCAATCTCCCCCTTTTTGGTAATTGATGACAACATACATCAAAGCTTTAGATAAAGATATAGAGAGTAACAAGTAAAGCTTTGGAAAGACATGTAACATGCATAGGCTCCCCCTACATGTATACAATCATGTAAATATGGAATATAGGAGCATGTGAATGCATAAGCATGACAGAGTAAGCAATGTGTCACATGTATCTTGGCTATATGCATTAGAGCAAATGATGTGAGTATAGGAAATGTACCTTCATGCTCATGAGTCCTTCTTGCAAGCAGTATGTACATCAGCAAGAAATCCTCATGCACATGACTGTGATGCATATACTTACCTTGTGGTCTTGAGTTGGCTTAGGAAGGAATGAACCTAAGTAAACAAGGTTAGATAACACAGATACATCTACTAGCCAGAGCAAACAAAAGAAACCACAAGAGTGCCAAGACTGGGATGACATGTAGAGAGTGAGTACTGAGTACTCTATTGGATATAGACATGTCCCCAAAGGTAAAGATGTGCAATGAATTCAAGGATTTCCTTCCCTTAGATGTCTTGCTCCCCCTGAATCTTGCATGGGATACTGGGAGAAGATAGGGAACAGAAAATCAGAGCAAAGAAAAGAAACAGAGCTAATGCAAACAATCGAATATGAACATGTCTTTCCCCCTCTTAAAGACATGTGATTTCTCTCCTCTTGAACACCAAGCATCTGGGGTTTCTTTCTTCCCCCCTGAGTATTCTCTCCCCCTAAAGAAATGATTAAGCTTTGATGTGATCTCTCTCTCCCCCTTTGACATCAATTTCCAAGAAGGGCTCTTCTTGATTTTGTTACAAATGGGTTTGGTCCTTGAGTCACAGAACAAAGCAGCAAGTCAAATGTGATGCTGGTAGAGGACAAGAATCATTGAGTGGAGCTGGAGCAAAAAGAATGCAGGAACAAGTGGCAAGTTGTCTTTTCTGCAGTGAAATCGGTAGCACCGAGTTGTGTGCTTCAGTTGCACCGAAAGGATTCGGTTGGACCGAAAGAAACAAATCGGTGTGACCGAGTTCATCATAGTGAAAACACTTGTCACCTCAGCTCACTAGAAAATTAAGATCTCATAAGGATTTGCAAGGAATTAGCTGAAAGATTTGCAATGAATTGGATGCAGGGAATGCAGAACACAAATAAACAGAAAAGGAATCTAGATGAAGTTTTTTTTGAAAGGGAAACAAATATGCATGAGACAAATGCAAGAGCATGGAGAAACACAAGAGAACTTCATCTAGAATTGGGCGGCGACAAAGTCACCTATGTTAGAGTATATTGACTTAGGAGTCAAGTGAGGGCACTTGATCATAGGTCATACTCATCGTTTAAGCTCAAAATGGGGTTACCATTTTTCGTTTAAGCATCTTGATGTATTCTCATCTTATTGAGTTGCTTTGACCCATGACTTGGAGTAAAGCTTCTCTAAGATGGAATAACATACCTTGGGTGGTGGTGTTGATCTTGATCATGTAGTTTTGCAAGGAAGAGCACTTGTGTATCCAAAATGACAATCATAAAACTTAATATAGAATTTGTCAAAGGATATGTTTGAAGGGTTTCGTGCTTCCTTGTCTTCAACCACCATTGTGTAGAGACTTGGTGATGTAGAAATTGCTCAAGATGTGAGTGGGTTGCAATTTCATAGATTTAGATTCATCCAAGTACCTACAAGGGTTATATAGCATGCAAGGGTGCAAATACATCCAAGACATATAAATAGCATCATGAAAGAAATATCAAGCATTAGTCAAAGGCTCATGCCTTGCATGTATCCAAATGGAGTTCCTACTCCAAGTTTGAAGCATCAATGATGTTCAATTCTCCTCTCAAACGGCAAAAGACTTTCTCATCAAGCGGTTTGGTGAATATATCCGCCAATTGCTTATCGGTGCGAACATGCTTAAGATCAATGTCCCCTTTGGCAACATGATCTCGAATGAAATGATGACGAACTTCAATATGTTTAGTTCGAGAGTGTTGCACGGGATTGTGAGCAATCTTAATATCACTTTCATTGTCACAAAGCAATGGAACATGTTTCACATATATCCCATAATCCTTGAGAGTTTGGGTCATCCAAAGTAATTGAGCACAACATGAACCAGCGGCAATGTATTCCGCTTCGGCGGTGGATAAGGATACCGAGTTTTGTTTCTTGGAGGACCAAGACACAAGAGATCTACCAAGAAATTGACAAGTACCCGAAGTGGACTTTCTATCAACCTTGTCTCCGGCATAGTCCGAATTGGAGTAACCAACAAGATCGAAAGAAGACCTCTTAGGATACCAAATGCCAAAATTTGGTGTGTGTATTAAATATCTCACTATCCTTTTCACAGCCTTAAGATGACACTCTTTAGGGGCCGCTTGATATCGTGCACACATGCACACACTTAGCATAATATCGGGACGAGAGGCACATAGATATAACAATGAACCAATCATGGAGCGGTAAACCTTTTGATCAACCGGTTCACCATCTTTGGTCAAATCAAGATGTCCACTAGTAGGCATGGGTGTAGTCATACCTTTGCATTCTTGCATATTGAACTTCTTGAATAAGTCCTTGGTGTACTTTGTTTGAGAGACAAAGGTACCTTCCTTAGTTTGGTTGATTTGCAAACCGAGAAAGAATTTGAGTTCACTCATCATAGACATCTCAAACTTCTCCGACATTAGCTTTCCAAACTTCTCACTAAAGTGAGGGTTAGTCGAACCAAATATAATATCATCAACATAGATTTGGCACACAAATAGTTCTCCATTGACCCTTTTAGTAAAAAGAGTAGAATCATTTTTTCCAATTTCAAAGCCTTTTTCAATAAAGAACTTGGTCAAGCATTTATACCACGCTCTAGGAGCTTGTTTAAGACCATAAAGAGCTTTGTGAAGTTTGTAAACATGATTAGGTTTCTTAGGATTGACAAAGCCGGGAGGTTGCTTAACATAAACTTCCTCCTCTATTTCACCATTTAGAAAAGTACTTTTAATGTCCATTTGGTACAAGGTGATATCATGGTGATTAGCATAGGCAAGTAAGATGCGAATGGACTCAAGTCTAGCAACGGGGGCATATGTCTCACCATAGTCCATACCTTCGACTTGAGTGTAGCCTTGGGCGACGAGACATGCTTTGTTGCGAACTACTTGTCCATCTTCATCTTGCTTGTTGCGAAATACCCATTTGGTACCAATGATGTTGTGGTTGTTGTCGGGCTTCTCAACCAATGTACAAACTTGATTTCTCTCAAAGTTGTGTAGCTCTTCATGCATGGCGTTTATCCAATCCGGATCTTCCAATGCTTCTTCAACCTTCATAGGTTCAATGCTAGAGATGAATGAATAATATTCACAAAAGTTAGCCAAACGAGTTTTAGAGCGAGTGATTCTCCCGGTTTGGATATCATTGTAGATTTGCTCGACGGAATGGTCTTGGACGACTCTTGCTCGAACATGTGAGAGCTTTTGCTTGGCTCGGGGTGGAACATCCTCATCATCTTGTTCTCCTTCTTGGCCTTCTTCATTGTTGACGTTGTCGTTCTCTTGTCGTGGTGGAGAAGGAGGTTGTTGATGTTCATCTTGGTGTACTTCCTCGCTTTCTTCATCTTGG
Source organism: Aegilops tauschii subsp. strangulata (assembly GCF_002575655.3). NCBI lineage: Eukaryota > Viridiplantae > Streptophyta > Magnoliopsida > Poales > Poaceae > Aegilops > Aegilops tauschii. Next base: position 514,091,824 of record NC_053036.3, read on the forward strand.
TGTGTCCCACTTGTAGATGCTTCCGTATCAACTCTTGGTTCACCTTGTCGTGAGGTGGAGGCTTCAACTTGGACGGATGAGGTACTCTCCTTCACCTCCGTTGGACGAATCTTGCCAATAGACAAGTCTTGGATTGCTTCCGAAGGGTCTTTGTCTCCTACATCAATTGGCAATTGCTCTACTTGCGAGCCGTTAGATTCATCAAACTTGACATCTACCGTCTCTTCAACCTTTCGGGTGAAATTGTTGTAGACACGGTAAGTGTGAGAGTTTGAGCCATAATCAAGTAGGAAACCTTCATGAGATTTAGGAGCAAATTTAGAACGGCGATGCTTATCAAGAATGTAGCACGTTGAGCCGAATACTCGAAAGTATCCAACTTGGGGTTTGTTACCGGTGGGGAGCTCGTATGCCGTCTTGCCGAGTAGCTTGTGAAGATACAAGCGATTTGTTGCATGACAAGCTGTCTCAACCGCTTCCGCCCAAAAGTGTTTTGGAGTCTTGTACTCATCAAGCATCATTCATGCCATCTCAATAAGAGTTCGGTTCTTCCTCTCAACAACTCCATTTTGTTGAGGTGTGTACGTAGCCGAGAACTCGTGTGAAATCCCTTCTTCGTCAAGAAAGGTATCCACATTTGCGTTCTTGAACTCCGTTCCGTTGTCGCTCCGAACCTTCTTGATCTTCACGTCAAATTGATTTTGGGCCTTCCTAGCGAAGTTTTTGAAGATCTTTTGGACCTGCGATTTATCATCAAGAAAGAACACCCACGTAAATCTTGAAAAATCATCGACTATGACTAGACCAAATGAGTTACCACCGAGACTCTTGTAGGCATTGGGACCAAAGAGATCCATGTGAAGTAGCTCGAGCGGTCTTCTCGTGGTCATGATGTTCTTCACGGAGTGACTCCCTCCAACTTGTTTTCCTGCTTGACAAGCACTACAAAGTCTATCCTTGTCAAATATAACATCTTTTACTCCAAGGATATGATCACCTTTAATAAGCTTATCAAGATTTCGCATGCCCACATGACCTAACCTTCTATGCCACAACCAACTTTTAGAAGATTTAGCAATTAAGCAAGTTCTAGATTGAGCCTTTTTAGTGAAATCAACAATGTAAAGATCACCTCTACGTATACCGGTAAAGATCATTTATGATTGTCTCTTCGAAACACTTGGCAATCTACTTCAGTAAATAGGACATTGAAACCGAAATCAGCAAGTCTAGATACTGAAATTAAATTGTACCCAAGAGATTCAACGAGCATGACATTTTGTATGGAGCTATCATGTGAGATGTCCACCTTACCGAGGCCAACCACCTTACCCTTTGAGTTGTCACCAAAAGTGACATACTTTCGAGGGCCATCATTTTCAGCAAGCTCACGAAACATATCCTTGTCTCTGGTCATATGATCAGTACATCCACTATCAAGGACCCATTCCTTTCCTCCAGCCATGTAGCCGCGAAGATTAGCCATAAGACCAAAGTGTCTCATCGCATCGTCAAGATCCTAGTCACTGTCATCATCCTCATCATAGTATCCATGTTCAACACCGTCTTGTATTTGATCAATTCCTAGAGAGGGCAATTCATTAGATAAATGATCATCACAATGGTCATCTTTATGAATTCTAATAGCTTCGGAGATGATATTGCTAATGATTCCAACATCTCCTTTGGCACACATGAGATTGGTAAGCTCAAAGAGACAATTACCAAAAATAGGATCACTAGAATTCATCTTACTCAAGGCAATAGACTTATGAAGAATTTCATCTAAGTTTTGCAAGGAATAGTTTGGAAATCTTTCCTCAAGAAATCTCCATATAGTGTAGGCACAATCAAGAGTAGGCAAACATCCAATCAAGTTTCTAGGCAAGCCTCTAGTGATAAGATTAACAGTTCTAAGGTTGTGGATCATGTCAATAGACTCATCAAGGGTAGGATCCAAAGGATCAACATGAGGTGCACAGGGGCTAGTAATGTACTTGTTCAAATGATATTCATTGAAAATCTCAAGCATCTCATTTTCCATTCATGAAAGAACTCTCCATCAAGAATAGGCACTCTATGTCTAAGACTCCCCAAAGTAGACACATCCATCTTCCTCCAATGGTGATTAAACCAAAGCAATGGAGACCAATGCTCTGATACCAATTGAAAGGATCGAGAAGAGGTGTCTAGAGGGGGGTGAATAGACTCTAAGTAAGAAAAGTTGTAGTTTTTAATTTCTTTAAGTTGAAGTGGAACTTTGGCGTAGGTTTTAACATTCACAATACATATCAAGCAAGCATGACAAGAGTATATGAGCAGCGGAAAGTAAAGCATGCAAGTTGCAAGAATGTAAAGGGATGGGATTGGATTGTGCAAACGCAATTTGGAGACACACAGATTTTTTATCCGTGGTTCCGATAGGTGGTGCTATCGTACATCCACGTTGATGGAGACTTCAACCCACGAATGGTAACGGTTTCGCGAGTCCACGGAGGGCTCCACCCACAAAGGGTCCACGAAGAAGCAACCTTGTCTATCCCACCATGGCCGTCGCCCACGAAGGACTTGCCTCACTCGGGTAGATCTTCACGAAGTAGGCGATCTCCTTGCCCTTACAAACTCCTTGGTTCAACTCCACAATCTTGACGGAGGCTCCCAAGTGACACCTAACCAATCTAGGAGACACCACTCTCCAAAAGGTAATAGATGGTGTCTTGATGATGAACTCCTTGCTCTTGTGCTTCAATGATAGTCTCCCCAACACTCAACTCTCTTTCACAGGATTGGATTTGCTGGAAAGATGATTTGAGTGGAAAGAAACTTGGGGAAGGCTAGAGATCAAGATTTATGTGGTTGGAATGGAATATCTTGACCTCAACACAAGTGTAGGGGGTTCTCTCTCAGAAAATGTATGTTGGAAGTGTAGGCATGTTCTGATGGCTCTCTCTACGAATGAAGAGTGGGTGGAGGGGTATATATAGCCTCCACACAAAATCTAACCGTTACACACAAATCATCAAACTCAGTGGGACCGATTCAGAGAACTCGGTCAGACCGATTTAGTTCATAATGTGACCGTTAGGCATTTCGATGGGACCGATATAATCAACTCGGTGGGACCGATGTGCTAGGGTTAGGGTAAAGCCTCAACTCGGTTTGACCGATTACACAAACTCGGTGGGACCGATTTGGGTAATAAGTGAAACAGAGAGTTGGCCAAGCAAACTCGGTGGAACCGATTGCATACCTCGGTGGGACCAAAATTATTGCAATAGGCAACAGAGAGTTTGCAAGCCCATCTCGGTGAGACCGAGATCCCATCGGTGAGACCGAATTGATTAGGGTTTCTGGCAGTGGCTGTGTCAAGAGAACTCGGTGGCGCCGGATAGAAAGATTCGGTGGGGCCGAGTTTGACTTTTAGTTTGGGACATATGTGGATGTGAGAAAGTGGTTGAGGACTTTGGAGGATATCACTAAGTACTTTGAGCAAGCAAGCCATTAAGCAACACCTCATCCCCTCTTAATAGTATTGGCTTTCCTATGGACTCAATGTGATCTTGGATCACTAAAATAGAATATGTAGAGTCCTGAGCTTTGAGCTTGAGCCAATCCTTTGTCCTCAGCATTTTGAAGGGGTTCCACATCCTCTAGTCCACGCCACTCCATTGTTGAACTTATCTGAAACATACTAGGTAGAAGCATTAGTCCAACAAGAGATATGTTGACATTAATTACCAAAATCACCAGGGAGCACTTGTGCTTTCAGGTTGTCAATCCCTTCACGGTTAATTGCAAGGATGAGATCTGATAGAGATAGATATAAAAGATTACTAAAATGTAAAACAAAATAAAAGTAAATAAATTATAGCAAGATATTTTTGGGTTTTTTGGTTTATAGATCTGAAAATATATGATGGTAAATAGACCTGGGGGCCATAGGTTTCACTAGAGCTTGTCTCTTGAAAGAAAACATACAGTGGGTGAACAAATTACTGTCGAGCAGATAAAAAAGCACAAAGTTATGACGATATCCAAGGCAATGACTATGCATATAGGCATCACGTCCGTGTCAAGTAGACCGAAACGATTTTGCATCTACTACTATTACTCCACACATCGACCGCTATCCAGCATGCATCTAGAGTATTAAGTTCATAAGAACGGAGTAACGCCTTAAGTAAGATGACATGATGTAGAGGGATAAACTCAAGCAATATGATGAAAATCCCATCTTTTTATCCTTATGGCAACAGTACAATACGTGCCTCGCTACCCCTACTTCGCAAGATTGAACCCAAAACTAAGCACCTCTACCATTGCAAGAAATACCAATCTAGTTGGCCAAACTAAACCAATAATTCAAAGAGAAATACAAAGATATCAAATCATGCATATAAGAATTCAGAGAAGATTCAAATAATATTCATAGATAATCTGATCATAAATCCACAATTCATTGGATCTCGACAAACACACTGCAAAAGAATATTACATCGGATAGAACTCCAAGAACATCGAGGAAAACATGGTATTGAAGATCATAGAGAGAGAAGCCATCTACCTACTACTATGGACCCGTAGGTCTTTGGTAAACTACTCACGCGTCATTGGTAGGGCAATAGGGTTGATGTAGATGCCCTCCGTGATCGAATCCCCCTCTGGCAGATCGCCGAAAAAGTCCCCAAGATGGGATCTCACGGGAACAGAGGCTTGCGGCGGTGGAAAAGTATTTTCGTGGATGCTTCTGATGTTGGGGGAATCTTTGGGAATTCATAGGCCAAGAATTAGGGTTAGGAGACCTCCGAGGGGCCCACAAGCCTAGGGGCGCCCCCTAGGGCTTGTGGCCTCCTCGAGGGTCTTCTGACTTCATCTCCAAGTCCTACGGATCTTCTGGTCCAAGAAAAATTAATCGCGAAAGTTTTATTCCGTGTGGACTCCGTTTGATATTCCTTTTCTGTAAAGCTCAAAAACAAGGAAAAAACATAAACTGACACTGGGCTCTAGGTTAATAGGTTAGTCCCAAAAATAATATAAAATAGCATATTAATGCATATAAAACATTCAAAAGAGATAATATAATAACATGGAACAATAAAAAAATTATAGATACGTTGGAGACGTATCAGGTGGTCTCGAGCTGTGGATCTCGGATCGAGGGTAACAGGAACAGGGAGACGATGTTTACACAGGTTCGGGTCCTCTTGATGGAGGTAAAACCTACGTCCTACTCTTTTTTATATTGAGGAAGATGTGTTCTAACTTTAGGGCTAGGTGAATGAGATTGTGTTGAAGTCCCTTCTACAGGCTAAACCCTTTGGCTTATATACATGCCACGTAGGGCATCTAGGGTCACAAGGTCGACATCTTGGCGTGGAGGCGGCATGAGAAGTATTGGAGTGTACGTTAAGTCTTCAGCATATGCGGTCCTAATTACACCCCTGTCGGTGTCAAAACCGGCAGATGTCGGGTAGGGGGTCCCAAGCTGTGTGTCTTAGGATCGATGGGTAACAGGAGACGAGGGACACGGTGTTTACCCAGGTTCGGTCCCTCTCCAAGAGGTAAAACCCTACTCCTGCTCGATTATATTCGATGTGTATGATTACAGAGTTGATCTACCTTGAGATCATATGTTGTGGTCTAAAACCTAAGGGTATGATGAATAATGTCATAATCATCTATCGACTAGCCTAGCCTCGGCTTATATAATGTACCAGAGGCCTAGGATAACAAGAGTTCTAGTCGAATACGTTAGTGGAGAGGAGTCCTTGTCTTGATTACCAAGTCTTGTGGAATCTTCCTCGTGTATACATCGGCTGTCCGAACTGGCCCATGAGTGAATGGCCATGGGGGTCCTCGGCCCAATCCCACTAATCGGGAGACGACGTGGTGAGTACCCCCTAGTCCAGGACACCGTCAGTAGCCCCCTGAACCCGGTTTTCAAGTTGGGGACGCTCCTCGATTCTTCCGAACTGTTCTTCATCTTCGGTCATCGTTTTTGAAAACTGGTTCAACAAATCTTCTCATCTTCGATCTTGAGGATTTCCGAAGTGGATCCGAAGAGTTTATACGTCGGGTATCCGAGGAGCTCCTTTAAGTTATCAGCCTTTATCAATGCCTTGTTATTTTTACGCCCACCTCGGGTTCGAAGTGTTTCCCATGCGGCGGTGTCCTCTCGCGTCCGAGCTCCAACGCCGGACTGCATTCAAGGTATCTTTTGCGGCCGAGCACCAACGCCGAACCGCATTCGAGGTATCTTTTGCGGCCGAGCACCAACGCCGGACCGCTTCCGAGCTCCAACTGTAAGTGCATCTAGTGCCCCTTAGTGAATTTTGGTGTATTGAAGACTTATAGGTTAAGGGACTAATGCGTTTGTGAGTGTACACAGGTCTATAAGTCTATGAGGAGTTTGATATTTACAGAGAAAGTCGACCCCTAAAAATGAATGTCTTCAACTGAAGACTTTGGATTTTTGAAGACTTTCTGAAGACTTTGAAAGTGAAGAAATTGGTGTGACCCTGAATACTTGGTATTCATACGAGGAACATGAAGCGTGAAGACTTTTGTTTTCGTAGTTTCATTTTCTCTTTCTTGAGTCATAGGAAACACCGTACTGTTCAAGGGGGTCGAGGAAAAACTAAAGAAAAGTTTCCAAGTGATGCTCAACTCAAATCCTACACCTACCAATCCTTTCGAGTGAAGCCATTGGAAATCTCGTGCAGTTCAGTCAATTCCTTCAGTGACAGAGACGAAGCTCTTCTGGTCTCTAAGGAATTTGTTCTGACTGAGGAGTTAGGAATTCGCCAGTGCGGATTGCTGATAATCCCCAAGTGCAGGGAATCATCGTAGCAATTTCCAAAGGTGGAAGTGATAAGTATGGAGTGTCGAACCCACAAGGAGCTAAAGGTAAGATCAATATTCTCTCAAGCCCTATCTACCACTGATACGACTCTACGCACACCGAACGTTCGCTTCCAACTAGCAACGAGAAATAAAACTACGTTGTGGGTATGAAGAGGATAACTTTGTATGGTATCGGAGAGCTAAAACATAAAAGTAGGTGCTGTTATCATAAAGTTAGAATATATTACTAAATATTATAAATAGCGAGTGTGGAATAATGATGGATCGGTGTGCGGAATTGTCCTAGGCAATTGTTAACAAGACCGATAGTCGTCATTGCAATTTCATATGAGGGAGAGGCATAAGCTAACATACTTTCTCTACTTGGATCATATGCACTTATGATTGGAACTCTAGCAAGCATCCGCAACTACTAAAGATCATTAAGGTAAAACCCAACCATAGCATTAAAGCATCAAGTCCTCTTTATTCCCATACACAACAACCCCCTTACTCGAGTTTGTGTTTCAGTCACTCACCAACCCACTATAAGCGAATCATGAACGTATTGCAACACCCTACAGCAGGAATCCCTCACGCTTGCGCGACACGGAGGGCACCATAGGACAACACCAAAATAAAACATACAACTCGTACCAATCTAGATCATCAATCAACCCAAAGACAAAGGATATCTACTCAAAACTTCATAAGATGGCAACACATCATTGGATCATAATATGTGGCATAAAGCACCATGTTCAAGTAGGGATTACAGCGGGGTGCGGGAGAGTGGACCGCGTAAAATAGATGAGGATGGTGATGATGATGGTGATGTTGATGAAGACGATCACCGCGGTGATGATTCCCCTCCCGATGGCACTCCGGCGCCACCGAGAGAGAGGAGGAGAGGTTCTCCCCCTTGTGCTTCCTCCTCCATGGCCTCCCCCCTAGATGGGGAGAGGTTCTCCCTCCGGTCCTTGGCCTTCATGGCGATGATGGCCCCTCCGGGATCCTCCTCCATGGCCTCCGGTGATGATGGCCCGCTCCGGCAGGGTGCCAGAGAGGGCCTAGATTGATTTCTCGTGGCTACAGAGGCTTGCGGCGGCGGAACTTCTGATCTAGGTTAATTTTCCGAGGTTTCTGTATTTATAAATTTTTTTGGCGTCGGTCTCACGTCAAGGAGGTGCCCGAGGCGTCCACGAGGCAGGCCCACACGCCTGGGGGGGGGGGGGGGGTGGGCGCGCCCCCACCCTCGTGGGCGCCCCGGGACTCTCCTGGCCCAACTCTTTTACTCCGGGGTCTTCTTTTGGTCCATAAAAAATCGTCAAAAATTGGCACGTCAATTGGACTCCGTTTGATATTCCTTTTCTGTAAAACTCAAAAGCAAGGAAGAAACAGGAACTGGCACTGGGCTCTAGGTTAATAATTAGTCTCCAAAATCATATAAAATAGCATATAAATGCATATAAAACATCTAAGATGGATAATATAATAGCATGAATACTTCATAAATTATAGATACGTTGGAGACGTATCAGCATCCCCAAGCTTAATTCCTGCTCGTCCTCGAGTAGGTAAATGATAAAAGAAATAATTTATGAAGTGTGAATGCTAGCAAGTGCATAAGTTTCATCAATGATAGTTTCAATCACTTTTTATAGCATCATTATATATCATAGCAGTAGCTCATCTTCATAAAACTTTTCATGATCAAGTAACAAGCTATTCACATGTTAAATTATAGATCATAAACTTTCTTGAAACTAACAAACTATATAGTCAGTCATCAAACAATTGCAATTCATCTTATTTTCAGGAAGGGTCTATGTTAGAGCTTTGATTTAGCAAACTCCACATACTCAACTGTCATTTAATCTTTCACAATTGCTAACACTCACGTGATATTTATGGGTTCAAAGTTTTAATCGGACACAGAGAAAGATAGGGGCTTATAGATTCGCCTCCCAACCTTTTACCTCAAGGGTAATGTCAACAATAATAGTTCATGATAACTTACATCCAATTGGATATATATATATATCTTTCCAACACAATGTGCTTGCCAAAGGATAAAATGTAAAAAAAAGAAAAGGTGAAGATCACCATGACTCTTGCATAAGGGTAGAAGATAAAAGTAAAAGATAGGCCCTTCGCAGAGGGAAGCAGAGGTTGTCATGCACTTTTATGGTTGGATGCACAAAATCTTAATGCAAAAGAACGTCACTTTATATTGCCACTTGTGATATGGACCTTTATTATGCAGTCCGTCGCTTTTATTTCTTCCACATCACAAGATCGTATAAAGCTTATTTTCTCCACATTAATAGATCATACATATTTAGAGGGCAATTTTTATTGCATGCACCGATGACAACTTACTTGAAGGATCTTACTCAATCCATAGGTAGGTATGGTGGACTCTCATGGCAAAACTGGTTTAAGGAATGTCTGGAAGCAAAGTAGTATCTCTACTTGGTACAAAGAATTTGGCTAGCATGAGGGGGAAAAGCAAGCTCAACATGTTGGATGATCCAAGAAAATATACTTTATTTCGGATACAAGAAAACACCCATTAAGTTGTCTTCCTTGTCCAACATCAACCTTTTATCATGTCATATTTTAATGAGTGCTCACAATTACAAAAGATGTCCAAGATAGTATATTTATATGTGAAATCTCTCTTCCTTCAATATTCTTTCATGAATTATTCAAGTGACCAATTCTACGTTTGCTAACTTTCAATAAGTTTACTACCTATACTTATTATGTGTGAAGTCATTACTCCCCATGTTATAAGCATATGAAACATATATAGATTCAGATTTATGATATTCAATTTTTCAACCATTTACTCATAGGATATACATGAAACACGTGAGTAAATGACAAACTACTCCAAAAGATAATAGTGAAGGACACTGAGTAGTCAAATAATTAACTAGCCACGGGAGGATTTTTTTTCATTTAATATTTCAGATCCAATGATTTTATTCAAACATCAAGTAAAATTGAAAACACACTCCAAGCAAAACACATATCATGTGGCGAATAAAAATATAGCTCCGAGTAAGGTATACCGATAGTTTTGAAGACGAAAGAGGGGATGCCTTCCGGGGCATCCCCAAGCTTAGCCGCTTGAGTCTTCCTTGAATATTACCTTGGGGTGCCTTGGGCATCCCCAAGCTTAGGGTCTTTCCACTTCTTATTCTCCTCATATCGATATCTCACCCAAAGCTTGAAAACTTCAATCACACAAAACTTAACAAAACTTGGTGAGATAGGTTAGTATGATAAAGGGTAAACCATTCACTTTGGTACTGTATAAGACAAGGTTCATAATTGTTCCCACACAATGTCTACTGTACCATATCATTTCTACAATCTATATTGAGAAATATAAGCCATAGAAACTAGAAAACAAGCAAACTATGCAATGAAAACAGAATCTGTCAGAAACAGAACAGTCTGTAATGATCTGAACATAAACCATACTTCTGCTACTCCAAAAATTATGAAATAAATTGGTGGACGTGAGGAATTTGTCTATTAATCTTCTGAAAAAAGAATCAACTCAAAAACACTCTTCTGTAAAAAATGGTAGCTAATCCCGTGAGCGCAAAGTTTCTGTTTTTTACAGCAAGATCACATTAACTTTCAGCCAAGTCTTCCCAAAGGTCTTACTTGGCACTTTATTGAAACAAAACCTATAAAACATGATTACTACAGTAGCTTAATCATGTAAACACACAAAAACAGTAAGGGTAAATATTGGGTTGTCTCCCAACAAGCGCTTTTCTTTAATGCCTTTTAGCTAGGCATGATGATTTCAATGATGCTCACATAAAAGATAAGAATTGAAACACAAAGAGAGCATCATGAAGAATATAACTAGCACATTTAAATCTAACCCACTTCCCATGCCTAGGGATTTGTGAGCACATAATTTATAGGAACAAGAATCAACTAGCATAGGAAGGCAAAACAAGTATAACTGCAAAACTTTAAGCACATAGAGAGGAAACTTGGTATTATTGCTACTCCTACAAGCATATATTCCTCCCTCATAATAATTTTCAGTAGCATCATGAATGAATTCAAAAATATAACCATCACATAAAGCATTATTTTCATGATCTACAAGCATAGAAATTTTTCTACTCTCCACATAAGCAAAATTCTTCTCATTCGGAATAGTGGGATCACTAATTCCTAAAGTTGACACTCTTCCAAACCCACTTTAGATGATAATATTATTCATACTCCAAAAGATATAAGTGAAGTTCATGGAGCATTCTATGATTAATATCGACTAACCAATATCCAAGCTCAAAATGTATAAGTGAAGCACACGAAGCATTCTATAAAACCATACTCAGAAGATTTAAGTGAAGCACAAAGAGCAATTGTATAAGATCATACTTAAAAGATATAAGTAAAGCAGATGAAGTATTCTATAAATTTATGAAGGGACATCTCATACTAGCATGGTTCTTAAAGAAAAATAAAAACACAAAGGACACAAATCATGTGAACAAAACAAAAACCGAGGTATACCGATATTTGTTGAAGAAGAAAGATGGGATGCCAACCGGGGCATCTCCAAGCTTAGATGCTTGAGTATCCTTTGAAATATTTACTTGGGGTGCCTTGGGCATCCCCAATCTTGAACTCTTGCCTCTCTTTATTCTTCTCATATTGATAGCTCCTCGATCTTCAAACACTTCATCCACACAAAACTTTAACAAAAAACTTTGTGAGATCCGTTAGTATAACAAAGCAAATCACTACAATAAGTACTGTTGCAAACCAATTCATATTTTTTTTTGCATTATAGCTACTGTAATATAACTTTTCCATGGCTTAATCCACTGATAGAAATCGATAGTTTCATCAAAACAAGCAAGCAATGCATCAAAAACAGAATCTGTCTTAAACAGGACAGTCTGTAGTAATCTGGAAGTTTAGCAAACTTCTGTAACTCCTAAAATTATGAAATAAATTTGAAAATTTGAACAATTTGTACAGAAGTAATGTGCAAAAAGTTTCAGACCCATTTTACTTTCCAGTAAAAAATGTAAATTCATGCACTACAGCCAAAGTTTCTGTTTTTGTTCTGCACATAGTAAGCAAGCAATCTAATCATCCTAAAACCAAAGCTTGGCACATTATTTTTATAATACAATGGATATGCACAAGGGGATAATTACTTACAGAGAAACTTCCATGAAAAATTCTACATTGTTTCCGTGAGCATGAACACAAGTGCTCAAGGTCGACCCTCACTTCTTCAATGCATAACTTTCCAATCACTTCTCTTTTTGAAAGACTTTTTAGGCATGAGAGGCAAGTAATAATTTTTTTGTATTTTCATTCTTTTAATTTTTTTTGTATGTTTCACCCACAACTAAACATAAACAAAAAGGAAAAACAAAATCTACTTAGTGAAGAAAGCAAACAAGCACACACGAGAATATCAACCCCACGCTATTGCTCCCCGGCAACGGCGCCAGAAAAGAGCTTGATAATCCCCAAGTGCAGGGAATCATCGTAGCAATTTCCAAAGGTGGAAGTGATAAGTATGGAGTGTCGAACCCACAAGGAGCTAAAGGTAAGATCAATATTCTCTCAAGCCCTATCTGCCACTGATACGACTCTACGTACACCGAACGTTTGCTTCCAACTAGCAATGAGAAATAAAACTACGTTGTGGGTATGAAGAGGATAACTTTGTATGGTATCGGAGAGCTAAAACATAAAAGTAGGTGCTGTTATCATAAAGTTAGAATATATTACTAAATATTATAAATAGCGAGTGTGGAATAATGATGGATCGGTGTGCGGAATTGTCCTAGGCAATTGTTAACAAGACCGATAGTCGTCATTGCAATTTCATATGAGGGAGAGGCATAAGCTAACATACTTTCTCTACTTGGATCATATGCACTTATGATTGGAACTCTAGCAAGCATCCGCAACTACTAAAGATCATTAAGGTAAAACTCAACCATAGCATTAAAGCATCAAGTCCTCTTTATTCCCATACGCAACAACCCCCTTACTCGGGTTTGTGTTTCAGTCACTCACCAACCCACTATAAGCGAATCATGAACGTATTGCAACACCCTACAGCGGGAATCCCTCACGCTTGCGCGACACAGAGGGCACCATAGGACAACACCAAAATAAAACATACAACTCGTACCAATCTAGATCATCAATCAACCCAAAGACAAAGGATATCTACTCAAAACATCATAAGATGGCAACACATCATTGGATCATAATATGTGGCATAAAGCACCATGTTCAAGTAGGGATTACAGCGGGGTGCGGGAGAGTGGACCGCGTAAAATAGATGAGGATGGTGATGATGATGGTGATGTTGATGAAGACGATCACCGCGGTGATGATTCCCCTCCCGATGGCACTCCGGCGCCACCGAGAGAGAGGAGGAGAGGTTCTCCCCCTTGTGCTTCCTCCTCCATGGCCTCCCCCCTAGATGGGGAGAGGTTCTCCCTCTGGTCCTTGGCCTTCATGGCGATGATGGCCCCTCCGGGATCGTCCTCCATGGCCTCCGGTGATGATGGCCCCCTCCGGCAGGGTGCCAGAGAGGGCCTAGATTGATTTCTCGTGGCTACAGAGGCTTGCGGCGGCGGAACTTCTGATCTAGGTTAATTTTCCGAGGTTTCTGTATTTATAGGAATTTTTGGCGTCGGTCTCACGTCAAGGAGGTGCCCCAGGCGTCCACAAGGCAGGCCCACACGCCTGGGGGGGGGGGGGGGGGTGGGCGCCCCGGGACTCTCCTGGCCCAACTCTTTTACTCCGGGGTCTTCTTTTGGTCCATAAAAAATCGTCAAAAATTGGCACGTCAATTGGACTCCGTTTGATATTCCTTTTCTGTAAAACTCAAAAACAAGGAAAAAACATGAACTGGCACTGGGCTCTAGGTTAATAGGTTAGTCCCAAAAATCATATAAAATAGCATATAAATGCATATAAAACATCTAAGATGGATAATATAATAGCATGAATACTTCATAAATTATAGATACGTTGGAGACGTATCAATTGCCTACAAGTGAGGAACATGATAGCCCTGAGGAATTTGAATCTCAAATTTCTGACCGTTGCTGTGCTATGCGCCAGCTGTCCCAAAATATCTTATCCACCTAACAGTCATATCATTGAAGGGCATTTATGTCTTATCATGTCTACTACTCCCTAGGCTATAAATAGCCGCCCCCTACAACCACTAGCTGGTTGGCTGCTCCGAGAGAAACTGACACTTGTCATTGAGAGCATCCCATCCTCCGAGGACTTTGAGCGAAAATCATCAAGTGAGGAAAACCCAAACCCAAACACCTACAAACCCAAGTGATTGAGCATCACTGAAGAAATTGTTCCTGTGTGGATCCGATGCTTGTTACCTTTGAAGACTGTGCATCTTCTAGACGGTTAGGCGTCATGGTCTAGAGCATCCAAGAGGAAATTGTGGATCACCGAGTGACCGAATTTGTGAAGGTTTGGAAGTCACCTGAAGACTTACCATGAGTGATTGGGCGAGGTCTGTGTGACCTTAGCTCAAGGAGAATACGCTGAGGACTGTGTGTCCTCAGGTTTAAATACCTAGCTGCTCCAACCAGACGTACAACTGTCACAACAGTTGGAGCTGGTCTACCAAATCATTGTCTTCACCGAGCTAACTGGTTCTATTTCCTCAACCCTTCCATATCCTCATTACTGTGTTGTGTGCTTGTTCATATCTGTTTGAAGACTTTGACTGAAGACTTTCTCAATTTCCTCAGTTCAATTTCTTCAGTCTGTTTGTCTTCATCCTGTTATCCCGTGCTTACGCTTTCTGTACTCTGTGTCTGTTTTCATTTCATAATGAAGTCCATGTTTATGTTATGTCATGTATGCATCTGAGTACTTATTCCGCTGCTAGTAGTTCTTCGCTTAGGAATTTCCTCACCCTGAAATTCCTCAGTGAAGAATTCATAAAAATCGCCTATTCACCCCCCTCTAGTCGACTTAACGCACTTTCAATTGGTATCGGAGCAAGGTACTCCCTTGTTCTGTGTGATTTTGGTTTAACCGCCTGGAGTTTTAGCTATGTCGACCGCATGTACGAAGAAAGTGGCTTGCCCCATCTTTGACGGTCATGATTATCCAAAGTGGAAGGCCATGATGAAGAAGCGACTCATGGCAATGGACAGTGAGGTGTGGACCATCACTGAGATTGGTGTTACTGATCTCTGCAAGATGGCGGAAGCTGATGATATTCGCAGGTACACTCGACTTGACATCACTGCGAAGGATGTCATCTGCTCATGCTTATCCCAAAACCAGTTCAGGAACATCAAGCATCTCTGTCATGCGAAGCTTATCTGGGACCGTCTATCTGATGTCTATGAAGGTCATCGAACTTGTCATGAACCTTGGTTTGAGGAATTCAAGGAATCGCTCAAAATGATGACTTTTGGACCTGAATCATCATCCTCTGCACCATGCCTTATGTCAAAAGGTGCCAAGGTAACTGAATGCTACCTATTTGAATCTAGTGATGATGAGTCTGGTGATGAATTTGGGCCTAGCTATACCAAACATGCTAAGATTGCTGTGAAACAACAAAAGGCTTTTGAAAAGATTCAAAATATGTTAGATAAAAGTGATGATATGTTGGGTGAAGAAATGGATCACACTAAAACCTTGACTGAAAATCTTCAGAGACTTCAGTCTAAGTTTGACAACCTTCAAAGTCATCATAACACTCTCTTATTTGATCATGAGAAGCTTTCTTATAAATTTCGTCAAAGAAAGCAAGATCTTGAGAAGCTAAGGGTGAGTTATGAAGATCTTCAGAAGGAGCGTGATTCATTACTTGCTCAATAAATCAACGCTGCTCAGGAAGAATTCATTCCTCCATGTTTGGAGTGCATTGAACGTGAATCTGCTAATTCTTTGCCTGAAAGTTCAAATGCTTCTATTGCTGCAAATTCTTCACCTGTCTCTGCTATCACTAATTCCTCATCTGAGGATATTGCTAGTATCACTGACAATGCAGGGCTAAAGGAATTGTATATGACAGGCATGTACAAAAGCCTCAAAGGGCATCAGGCTCTTTGTGATGTGCTTAAAAAGCAGATCCTCAATAGGAACCCTATGAAAGAGGGTATTGCCTCTAAAAGGAAACTCAATGCTGATGGAACATACTGGAAGCCTGAGCAGTACCCCAAAACCTCATGGGTTGCTGCGAAGGGACCTCCAGTAGATCCATCTAGTTTATCTGGCTTTGCATGTGAATCTCCTCATTCTTCTGATGAGTCGTTTGACTCCAACTATAAGCTGTTCAAAAATCAGAATGGTGAAGTATTTGCTAGATATGTTGGCACTAACTGTAGGAACGGTTCCCCTATGAAGAAAATCTGGGTTCCCTAAAGGTGCCTTGAAAGTCTTCAGGTGAATGTCATCATGACACCACCTGTGAAGAATAGGAACCCCAGATCAAATTCTTCATATGGATCCAAGTCCTCATACGGACCAAGTTCCTCACGTGGATCAAATTACTCAAAAGGATCAAATTCCTCATATAAACATCATCGTGCTAACACTTCTGTTTCGCAGGGAAGATCTAAGGGCTATGAATATGTGCATTATTCTTCCAACCATTATGTTCATAAGTCCTCGAAAAATTTCTCTGCTTATTCATATGCTTACCCTAACTCCTCTTATGTGAAACGAAGTGGACTGGCTTCTATGCCACCTTTCTCTTATCGAGCTCGCAGAATGATGAACTCTTTGCCACCCCTTCAGATGTGGGTGGTGAAGAAAAAGAACTAATCTCTTGTGCAGGGTCAGGTGTCTAGACGTACTTAAACGTCTGAAGAATTTGCTGGAGACCTGAATATGCTTGAAAGGACACAAGCTAATCATGAAGAAATGAACTTTCATTTCTCACGTCCTCATACTGCTTGATGAAATTGATGTCATATTCTTCACTGATGAAGTATATGAGTTCGTAAGTTGCACTAATTCATCTGCAGGATGATCAACCCAAAGCCACTGAGTGGGTCCTGGATAGTGGATGTACAAACCACATGACTGGTGACAAGAATATATTGATGGATGCTCCTTCATCTCCATCGCATCTGAAGCATATCACCTACGCTGACAAAGGAAAAAGCAAGGTATTGGGTCTAGGTAAGGTTGCGATCTCAAAGGATCGACACATGGACAAAGTCATTCTTGTCTAGTCCTTAAGATTCAACCTCATGTTAGTCTCAATGCTTTGTGATCTTGATATGGTTGTTATCTTTGGCAAGTATCGTTGTGTTGTGATCATGGAAGCTGACCATTCCAAAGTCTTCGAATGCTTTAGGAGAGGAGACCTGTATATTGTTGATTTCTCTACAGGACCACAGCCTGCTATATGCCTACTTGCAAAAGCTTTAGAAGGCTGGCTATGGCATCGACGACTTGGTCATACTGGCATGAGGAACTTGCACACTCTCGTGAAGAAGAAGCATGTCATTGGCATTAAGAATGTCAAATTCCTCAAGGATCAATTGTGCGGAGCCTGTGAAGCTGGAAAGATGACCAAGGCCAAGCATCCAGCGAAGACTACCACTCGTCCATTTGAATTGCTTCACATGGATCTCTTTGGTCCTAACCATTATTCTGCATTCACCAATGAAGCATCTCTATATGGCTTTGTCATTGTTGATGATTACTCTCGTTACACATGGGTACATATCGTCACTTACAAACGTGAAGTGCAGGAAGTCTTCAAACGATTTTCCTCGAGGGCTTCGACCAACTTTGGTGTGAAGATCAAGCACATCAGAAGTGACAATGGAACTGAGTTCAAGAATACTGGTCTTGATGACTATCTTGATGAACTTGGTATTACTCATGAGTTATCTGCTCCTTACACTACTCAGCAGAATGGCGTCGTGGAGCGCAAGAACATGACTCTTGTAGAGATGGCTCGCACTATGCTTGATGAATACAAGACACCTCGTCATTTTTGGACTGAGGCAATTGATACTGCATGCCACATCATCCACAGGGTATATCTTCACAAATTCTTCAAGAAGACTGCATATGAACTCCTCACTGACAAGAAACCCAATGTGAGTTATTTCAAAGTCTTCGGTGCCAAATGTTGGATTAGAGATCCTCATCACAATTCTAAATTTGCACCGAAAGCACATGAAGGTTTTATGCTTGGTTATGGAAAGGACTCACACACCTATAGAGTCTTCAACACCGTTCACCACAAGGTTGTTGAAACTGTAGATGTGCGGTTCGATGAAACTAATGGCTCGCAAAGAGAGCACCTACCTCCTGTGCTAGATGAACAGTCTCCTGAGGAAACCATCAAGTTCAAGGCTACTGAGGATGTCATTCCTACCGAAGAATCTGCTGTAGAAGTTATTCCAGACCGTGAAGAACATCATGCTGGTGCACCTGAGGAAAATGGATCTGAAGAAAATGCTGATCAAATCCCTCGTCGCCAACCCGCTCATCCTCGAGTTGCAAATGAAGTGCAGATTGAGAAAATCATCAGCGACATCAACACACCAGGTCCTCTCACACGCTCAAAAGCTTCACATTTGTCTTACTTTTGTGGGCACTTTGCTTTCGTCTCTATCACAGAGCCCACTAAGGTAGATGAAGCATTTCTGGAGCCTGAGTGGATTCAAGCTATGCAAGAAGAATTACATCAGTTCGAGCTCAACAATGTCTGGGAACTTGTCAAGAGACCAGACCCTCTCAAGCACAATATCATCGCCACAAAATGGATCTACCGCAACAAGCAAGATGAAAATGGCCTTGTGGTGAGGAATAAGGCACGACTTGTAGCTCAAGGCTACACACATGTTGAAGGAATTGATTTTGTTGAAACTTTTGCACCTGTTGCTAGACTTGAGGCTATTTGCATATTACTTGCTTATGCTAACCATCATAATATCATATTATATGAAATGGATGTGAAAAGTGCATTTGTCAATGGTAAGCTTGAGGAAGAAGTATATGTTGCTCAACCCCCAGGTTTTGAAGGTCCAAAGCATCCTGACAAAGTCTTCAGACTCAATAAGGCCCTCTATGGCCTCAAGTAGGCCCCTCGGGCGTGGTATGATACTTTGAAGGAATTCCTCATGAAGAAAGGATTCAAACCCGGTTCACTTGACCCAACTCTTTTCACCAAAACCTATGATGATGAATTATTCGTGTGCCAAATATATGTTGATGATATTATCTTTGGCTGTACTGACCAACGTTATAGTGATGAATTTTCCTATATGATGACTGAAGAATATCAAATGTCTATGATGGGAGAATTGAAATTCTTCTTAGGTGTTCAGATACGACAACAACGCAATGGCATGTTCATATCTCAGGAGAAATGCCTCAAAGATGTACCGAGGAAATTCGGCATGCAAGATTGCAAAGGCGTCAAAATCCCTATGCCCACAGATGGCCATCTATGCACTGATGAAAATGGTATTGACTTTGATCAAAAGGTATACCGCTCCATGATTGGTTCTTTATTGTATTTATGTGCATCTAGGCCGGATATTATGCTTAGTGTTTGCATGTGTGCCCGCTTTCAAGCTACACCGAAGGAATCACACCATAAGGCTGTGCAGCATATTCTTCGATATCTAGCTCACACTCCAACACTTGGATTATGATATCCCAAGGGCTCAGCTTTTGATCTCATTGGATATTCATACTCTGACTATGCTGGTGATCGTGTGAACCGCAAGTCAACATCAGGCACATGTCATTTCCTCGAACAATCTTTGGTCCGTTGGTCCTCGAAGAAACAGAATTGCGTATCACTTTCTACTGCTGAAGCTGAGTACATTGCTGCTGGTTCGTGCTGTGCTCAATTGCTATGGATGAATCAAACCCTCAAGGACTATATCATCAACGTCAAGAATGTGCCACTCTATTGTGACAATGTGAGTGCCATCAAGATTGCTCATAACCCAGTTCAGCACTCGAAGACAAAGCACATTCAGATTCATCATCATTTTCTTCGTGATCGTGTGTTGAAGGGCGACATCTCTATCGAGCACGTGAAGACTGAAGAACAGCTAGCCGATATCTTCACAAAGCCCTTGGATGAGAAGAGATTTAGCAAGTTGTGGTGTGAGCTAAATATCTTAGAATCTTCGAATGTCCTTTCAAAAGGACACACATCCTAACACTTATGCTAAATTGATGACTTAGATGTGCAACACATGAAGTAACGTTTTTCTTCAATCAATGAAGACTAACACTCTAAGTGTGAAGAAATTAATGAAGAATATGATTCCTAGAGCCCTACGACAATTGTACGCGGTGTCTGAAATCAGCATTCTTATACGGTGGGTCACGCCACCAACAAAAGTTGTAAATCTTCAATTTGAGTTTTTCTTCCTTTTTGAAATTCATCAGTTGTTCAATTTCTTCAACTTTGCATTATCTTCACTCTCTCTGTCGTTTTTCTTCATTGGCTATATAAATATATGAGTTTATGTCCTCTACAGCATTCACTTATTGCTAATTCTTCAAGTTGCCTTTTTCTGCTAAGTGAATGTGATCGGACCCTTCCCCCTCTATGCTAAACTCAACCCAGTCTGTTCACAAATTCTTCATGTGCGTTCTATTTGAAACCCGTTCAAAATCTTCACTGTGTCCTTGTCAGCTGAAGAATGTGCGAATGAAACCTTAAAATATTCTAATCTGAATTTTTAGCTTTTTGCCGCTAAAACGTTCCACATTCCACGATATGATTATCTATTCACCCATGATCTCACACGATCTCCACCTCACAGTACGTGGGTGACACATGTCGCACGAATGAGAAGGGTCAGGGGCACGTTTGTCCATTTTCCTTGGGCGAGCGATTTTTCACCTCGGCTATATATACCCCTCACCCTCCTCAGACTGTTTTTACTCCGCTCGACCTCACTCCCTCGCTCGAGATCTCAAAAACCTAGCGCCACCGCTACTTCTATCATCGCCGGTGAGGAAGAGCTTCGCTGCCTCGACCTCGTCGCCGTCGTACTCGCGCCGGCCGCGGATTTCTTCACTCCGCCGCCGCTGTAGCTGTCTTCCTCAACCAAGTTAGTGCGTGGAAGATCTGAACCGACGAGCTTCAAATCTACTACTCACAGTTTGTCGTGTTCTTCGTCAAGGGTAATTAAAAATCACTTTTACTGCCCTTGTTGATTCCTTTGATTTCTACAAATCTTCAAAAGGTGTTTATTCTTCAATCTTCACACTCTAAACACCTCACACAAACATCTGTTCGTGATCTGTTTCCCTAAGCAATGTTTTTCTTCAAGATTCCTCAATTGTGTGGATTTTCAATCTATACAACTCTGGAACCTAAGACAAAGAACGCTTAGTGAAATTCCTCAAGACACATCTGGTCAAATTCCTCAAACTTGTTCATTTTGCAACAACTTCTGAGAACGCATATGACCTCTCCAAATTCTTCGCACCTATACTCTGTTCACAGGTACACATGCCCGCTGCTGAATCACTAGGTTCTCATCAACTTAAATCATTTGCAGTGTTCCTCGAAGAAAAGTTACATACCTCTTCAGAGAATTCTATTGTTCAGATTCCTCAGCTGAAGAAAATGGCTGACGGGAAGAAACCTCAAAAGGGAGGGAAGAAACTTGAAGTCAACACTGCGTTTGAGATACCCGATGACATCTATGCAGGGTACTGCACTCCTCCTCATGAAACAAAGAATGAGCGCAAAGTGCGCATTCAGAAGATAGAGAGGAGATGGGCCAGAGAATGGAGGGATGTCACGCCCAATATGCGATACTATCCTAAAGAGACTCGAATGCCCCACCAAGGATAGAACCGCATATTGAAACGCTTTTGCAAGGTGGATATCATTACATCAACATTACATAATATTTGGGGATACATACAAGGCATACAAATGCCGCAAGAATACATCAAAACATAAGCTCAACATCCGTCTACGGATGAAACATAAACAGAAACTCAAACGACATCCACCCTGCTAGCCCAGGCTGCCGACCTGGAACCTATCCCCTGATCGAAGAAGAAGCAAAAGAAGAACTCCAAAACAAGTAACATCGCTCTCGCGTCATGATCATCGCATAACCTGAACCTGCAACTGGTGGTGTAGTAATCTGTGAGCCACGAGGACTCAGCAATCCCCTTACCATGGGTATCAAGACTAGCAAAGCTTAAAGGGGAAGGGATGGATAAAGTGGTGAGGTTGCAACAGCGACTAAGCATGTATGGTGGCTAACTTACGCAAATGAGAGCGAGAAGAGAAGCAAAGGAACGGTCGTGAAACTAGCAATGATCAAGAAGTGATCCTGAACTCCTACTTACGGCAAACATAACCCATAAACCGTGTTCACTTCCCGGACTCCGCCGAGAAGAGACCATCACGGCTACACACGCGGTTGATGCATTTTATTAAGGTCAAGTGTCAAGTTCTCTACAGCCGGATATTAACAAATTCCCATCTGCCACATAACCGCGGGCACGGCTTTCGAAAGATAAATACCCTGCAGGGGTGTCCCAACTTAGCCCATGATAAGCTCTCACGGTCAACGAAGGATATTCCTTCTCCCGGGAAGACCCGATCAGTCTCGGAATCCCGGTTACAAGACATTTCGACAATGGTAAAACAAAACCAGCAAAGCCGCCCGATGCGCCGACATCCCGATAGGAGCTGCACATATCTCGTTCTCAGGGCAACACCGGATGAGACATCCTACGAGTAAAACCAGACCTCGAGTTTCCACGAGGTGGCCCCACAGTCTACTCAGTTCGGACCAACACTTAGAGAAGCACTGGCCCGGGGGGGGGGGGGTAAAATAAGATGACCCTCGAGAGAGCGACTCCCTAGGGAAAAGAAATAGGCTGAGCAAATGGTAAAACCAAGGTTGGGCCTTGCTGGAAGAGTTTTATTCAAGGCGAACTGTCAAGGGGGTCCCATAAATCACCCAACCGTATGAGGGACGCAAAATCAAGGAACATCACACCGGTATGGCAGAAACTAGGGCGGCAAGAGTGAAACAAAACACCAGGCATAAGGCCGAGCCTTCCACCCTTTACCAAATATATAGATGCATTAAAATAATATATAAGAGATATTGTGATATCCCAACATAAACATAATCCAACATGGAGCAATCTTCATCTTCACCTGTAGCTAGCAACGCTATAAGAGGGGCCGAGCAAGCGGTAACATAGCCAAACAACGGTTTGCTAGGAAGGGTGACAAAGGTTAGAGGTTCATGGCAAAATGGGAGGCTTGAGGAACAAGTGAATAGGTAGCGCAGCAAAGCGATAGAACGAAGCATCTAGCATAGCAATGATAGTAATGAGATCCAAGGTGACGGTCATCTTGCCTGAAATCCCGCTAGGAAGAAGAACAAATCCATGAAGAAGAAGAAGCCACGAAGACGAACGAATCCTCACGATCGCAACGACACGGGAACTATCGAGAAGAAGCACACAACAAGGTAAACACACCACACATGAACAAGACATGATGCTCAACCAAGAATGATGCATGACAAGGCTAAACGAAGCTACTCATGACAAGAGATGATGCATACGAGAACAACACATCAAGGCAAGTTTAAATGAGGCCGGGATCAACATATACCAATTCCGGTAAGTCCTCATATGCATATTTCGAAATTGGTCCAGAACTGAACAAACATTAAGTTGAAGTTGTTAAACAGCAAGTTAAAGGGCACCATGATGATCTACACGAAATTCTAGTCAAGTTACATATAAAGTTCATTAGATTCGGAGCTACGGCCTAGAAGATATGAGCAAAACAAGATAAACATGGCATTGATGCAAAATGCATACAAACATCAAGCAAACACCTCAAAACAAGGATGCAACATGATAATATGAGACTACATGCAAATCTAAGCAAGTTTCATATAGAGCACGCTCAAAACGGAGCAACGGTGCAACACATACACTCCAAACAATACATAGCAACAATCTGTCCAAAACAGCAACTAGGCATATGGCAAACATCAAAACAATATGCTACAGCAACCCAACATGAAAACAAAAGGCATGACCATGATGTACGGGTAAATCACAATAAAACATGAACACTGAGCTATCTCCAGAAATCACTAGAACATGCTCAAAAGGACATGGCAAAATTGCAAATAATAACAGGTTCACAGACTTGGCGAAATTACTGGACATGGCAGAAATAACATCAGGTTGCAATGTTCAGAGCACGAAATCAACATGCTACAAGAACTTAACATGGCAAAACAAGGCATGGAATGAATCTACTCAAAGCATATAACAAAAGTCCCTTACTGACCATAAGCCAAAAGGACAAGAAGATATGATGGCAAGCATGTAAACATAGCAAGTTTCGTTATCAGGTTTCAGACTTAGCAAAAAACAGAGCATGGCAGAAATAATAATATGTAGGCCTCTTTGTGAGCTTGATGCACTCACTACAGAGCAATGCATGACAAACCAAGCATACCTACAGCAAGATGGCATGTTTATGAAGCTAACCATGGCAAGAACAATAGCATAGCATGTATGGATCAACTACAATAAGCTTGGCAAAATTGCATCTCATGTTAAGAATCTGCCAGAAATATTTTATAGCAAAAGTAGAGCAAGATTGAGACATCCTATGGCACTCCATAATTGAAAAAAGGGCAGGAATGGATCAATTACAACAATAGCTACAAAACATCCTTACTGAACATCTCCAAAATATGCATGGATATCTCTGTAGCATCAAGTTTACATGGCAACAAAATTACAGCAGACAAGGACTTGGAGAAATCACCAAGTCCCTGAAATCAGAAATATTACGGGGCCTACTTTGCATGCTTGTGCTAGTCACGACAGAGATCACAAAAATACATGGACTACACCACTGGAAAGATGGCATGGCATACTTCAAAATACATGTAGAGCTCATGCTCATAAGATGCACAGATTAAATGATACAAAAATGACAACTCTCCAAGTTCTGATAAGAACCAGAGAATAACAGCAACTAGCCCTCTTCCAACAGAGATTTGGGCCTCAAGATGACCTCTAATGAACATGGTGCAATTGAACAAAATGAATAGCATCACGAGGCGAACAAATCGACATATTACACGCGCGAATCGGAGCTACATGCAAGAAGTTACGATGCTATGAACATGGCATGATAATGACAAAGTTTAGGACTTAGGCAAAAAAAACGACCTCGAGGGGAAACGAAGTCAACGCGGGCTCGATCGGATCGGGCGCCGGCCTCGAGGGCAGAGGCGGCGATGCACCGGCGGGGAGCTCACCGGACGGCGCGGGGCCGGCGCGCTGACGGTGGAGGGCGGCGGCGCCAGTCGAGGCGGAGGCGGGGCGCGGCGACGGGAGAGGAGGGAGGTCGCCGGGGCGAGGAGACGGCGGAGCTCCGGCGTCGAGGCGCGCTCCGGCGGCGGGGCGGGCAGCGCACTCCGGCGGGCGACGGGCCGCGGGCTCGAGCGCCGGCGGGGAGGCATGCGCGGAGGCGGCGGGGTCCGGGGCAGCCGGCGGCGGGGACGAGGCGCGAGGCGGCGAGGCGCGCGGTGGCCGGCGGGATCGGGCGGCGGGCGGCGGCGGGGCACGCGGGCCTGGGCGGGCCGCGCCTGGGCCCGGCGGGCCGCGGCGGCGGGGACGGCGGCCAGGACAGGTGGCGGCGTGTGATTCGCGGAGGGGGCGGTTGGACATGTCCGACGGCGGCGCGGACATGTCCGGCGGCGCGAGGGGAGCGGAGCTAGGGTTAGGGTGGAATTCATCCGCGAATTTCGGGAAGGGGCACCTATTTATAGGTAGAGGGAGCTAGGGGAGTCCAAACAAGGTGCGGTTTTCGCCCACGCGATCGTGATCGAACGACCGAGAGCATGGCAGGGACTTAGAGCGGTTTTGGGACTGTTTGAAAGGGGGTTCTGCTGCAATGCCAAAACGGACTTAGCGGATGCCCGGTTAACCGATGGAGTACCAAACGACCTCCAAATGGAACGAAACTTGACCGGTGGTCTACCGGTGGTATACTAGGGCCACTTGGCAAGCCTCGGTCCATTCCGAGAAAGTTTGACACCCGCACACGAAAGAAATCAAGAGGGGTGCACCGGAGGGGATAGGAGCGCCGGATTGCAAAACGGACAACGGGGAAAATGCTCGGATGCATGAGACGAACACGTATGCGAATGCGATGCACAAGATGACATGGTATGAAATGCAGATGATGACATGGCAAAATGCAACACGCAAGCAGATGACATGGCAACGACAGCGGATAACTGGCAGACACCTGGCGCATCGGATCCGGGGCGTTACAAGGGAATATCGTTATGTAACTCCAAAGTACATGAAGAAATTCGCTGTACACCCTCCATGCCCAAGACCTCCACTGGCACTTGGCCAAGAAGCTGATCCCTCAAGCATCAGACGTGGCAAGGAATTTCCCGCTGAATGGGCCAAGCGTCAAGCTAAACTGGCCAAAATGGCAAAAGAGGTAGTGAAGAAATTCAATGAAGATTCTGCTGCTGCCACTACTGAGGCCTCTGCTAGCAAGCCTAAGAAGACAATGCCTAAGAAGCCCGCATGCAAGCCCAATGCCTCTGCTTAAATGCCCCCACGGCCAAGCTCCTCAGCAATGCCCTCACGACCCAATTCTGCTAAGCCCTCACAACAAATTCCTCATGCTGCTCCAGCTCCTCCAAAACCCTCAGCTCCTCCGGCAAAGTCCTCAGCACCTGTGCATCTTGCCTCGTGTCAAAGGACCACCGGAAAATCAATTGCCTCAGGAGCCTCTACAAGTTCTTCAGCTCCTCCAAATTCATCAACACGCCCTACCTTGCTGAAGACCAAGGCCACTGCTGGACGAGGCTCTAGACCAAGTCCTCACAAGAAGCAGGTTGCCTTTCAAGTACCGTCCGATGAAGACGAAGCTGATGATGAGGAACTTGCCGAAATCATTAGAGATGGACAGCAAAGGGCCGCTAGAGCCAAAGGAAGTGAAGTTCCTCTCTTACTGGATCCAAAGTTGATCCTTGAGTATATTGATCTCTGGCACAAGGACCCCAACACACCTGTGCCTGACTTCAAGCTCACCCTTGGCCAAAGTCACATGCTGACCGCCTTCATTGGCGAAGAAAAATGGAAATTTGAGAAGGCCAGGCAGCTGAAGAAAGCTCAATACAAGAAAGAGCGCTTTCTGAAGAAGAATGTTGTCAACATGACGACTGATGAACTTGTTGCTATCCAAAGTGAGATCAAAGGACTCAGTGATGAATTCAATGTCTACCGCATAGATTGGCTTGGAGCCAAAGTCAGATTTGTGAAGTTGGCTGAGAATTTCACCTCAAGAGCTGAATTTCCTCAGGGTGAAGCATCTTCTCAGCCCACTGAAGAACATGCCAGCACCGCTAATGAAAATCAGGCTGCTGATGAAACTGCAAGTAATAGGGCTGATGAAGCTATTCCAGCCGCTGATGAAATTGCCAGGGCAACCACTAGTGTTGCGCCTAAGGAACAAGCTAGGCCAGCTGAAGCATCTGTCGCTGTGCCTGAAGAAACTGAACCTATCAGGCCAACTGCACCAGTTGTGCCTGAGGAAAATGAACCAATTTCCTCTGCTCCTCCTGCACCAACGCCAAATCCCATTCTTCCTTCTGCATCAGATGTGAAGAAAACCAAGGCTGCGGAGCGAGCAGCTGTGAAGAAGAGGAAAGCATCTGCTTCATCAGATTCTTCAGCACCGAAGAAGATGAAGAAACTGACCAGCTCTTTTAAAAATCCTATTGATGCTATTCCTGTTTCGAGCATGCCATCAAAGGAACTCATTCCCTTTGGTGAAGATTATGAGATCCCAAGCGGATCTGATGAAGACGTTCCCTCTGCTGCTTCTTCAGAGCAGTTGGATGAAGGAATTGAAGTGGATAATATCCCTTCAACCCCAGTCGTCTCATCGCCTATGCCTCAATTCATAGCTGAAGAGGTAGGCGCTGAAGAATTGAATGAAGAAGATGAAGACGTGGACATTGGGAGCACCACTCCAGTGATGAATGATGATTTTTGGGAAAGTCAACACCCCAACTCTCCCATGTTCACACCACTTCAACAAATTCCTCAGTCCCCAGTGCACACTGAAGTTCAAATGGGTTTTGAAGAACATCACTCCACAGCCCAAGCCGAAGAATCCCTTCTCCAAGAAGCAGAACTTCAAGGCTGATAATTTCTTCCATGAGCATGTATTCTTCACAGATTACAATCCTTATGACTCTGCTCGTCTACGAAGGAAGCGTTTCTGGACTGCAAGCCAAGCCAACTTCTATTCTTCACTGCTTTTCGATAAGGATCATGAGCATATTCCTCATGTGGACATGGAATCACTGCCTTGCTTCACACCAGTCCTCAATGTGCTTCATGAAGCTGGGCTACTAAACTTCTGCACCGACATCGTATATTGGAATGAAGAGCTAATTCTTCAGTTCTACGCGATGCTGCACATCACAGGAAATGCTGAAGGTGTGAATTCTTGGGTGTTGGACTGGATGACAAAAAACACTCACTTCAAAGCACCGGCCTCTGAATTGCTTCATGCCCTGCCTGTCAGTCCTCCCCTTGAAGGTGCACATTGTATATATCATGAACCTGAACTATCTGACCATTACATGCAAGTCCTAATGAAACCGCTGAAGCCTGGTCAAGCCCCAAGGACCAAATTCCTCGTGAAGGAATTGCTGTATGTGCCACGGACTGTCTATCGCATTATGACCAAGACACTGAGTCCAATCAAAGGCCACGACTCGAATGAAGAAGAGGTCGTTGGCATCATGAAGAATTCACTTTTCAACATTATCCATGGAGTTCCAATCAACTACCATGATTTCTTCATGAGGACTCTGGCAAATGTTGCATTGTCGCCTTTTGAGTTGAAGCCTTACGCTCCTTGGATTATGAGATTCCTCAGAACAAGGTCTTCAATCAATTTCAAGGCTGACTTTCAAAATCATCTCAGCTACTTGCGCCCAATAGAAGTCCTCAAGCGGACATATTCCTCAGTTGATGAAAAGGGCAAGGCACCTGCTGTTATTGATGAAGGCGTTCGTCCATTGGATGGTCAGTTCCGCAAAGCTGCATCTTACGCCACCAATGATGACTCTGCCACTCATGACTCTGTGCTAATGCCTCAAAGCAAAATCCTCAAGGCACAGCTCCAAGGGTGATGACTGATCGTGAGCTTCTCCTCAGTCTTCACCAGAAGGTCGATCGCAACCACAAATGGGTTAAGCGTCAGTTTGATTCTATTCTTCACAACATGACTTCTACACACAATTTAGTGAAGAAGAACCACTACTACCTCCATGAAGTATTCAATCGCACCTGGGCTATTCTATCTCATCTTTATGGTGAAGAAGATCTGACGCAGATGGGCTTCAAGCAAGACTTTGACTGGTCTCAACCACCGGCGAAGAAATTCAAGAAAGTCAAAGTTCCTTCCTTGGTAGCCAGCTCATATTCTTCATCGCGCGAGACTGATGAGCATGAAGATTTGGACGACACTGCGGCAGGCCCAACTTCAACTACCGACCCCAACAACACTGGCACTCCTCCATCGACTTCGTGATATTCTTCAGGGGCGTTAGTCCTCATTTTTCATCCCTTTTGGTCATTTGATGACAAAGGGGGAGAAATTTGAGTTAGTCTTCAAGCGGGTCTCTATATATGGGCGTTTTTTTGCTAAGATTACAACTCTCGTTCTTTTGAAGACTTTGTTGGATCGAGTTGTAAACTTAAACCCGATGGTGGTCTGATACTTTCGCTATGTTCTTCTGCATGCTGTTTCTTCATATATGTTATGCACGCATGCTGAATTACATCAGTCACCATATTTCATCATGCATTTCAAACTCTTCATATCATATGTTAAATGCGTGTATGAATTACAAGATATAGGGGGAGATCTCCATGATTTTACTCTTTAAGTGTGCATTGCTTCAAAAGCAAATTCCTCACTATGCACATCTTCATGGGGAGTTCTTCTATATCTTGCAATCAAATTCCTCAATATCAGTCTTTACACTTCATATGTTTATCCCCGTTGAAAACTTAACCTATATAGTCATCAATCACCAAAAAGGGGGAGATTGTAAGTGCATCTAGTGCCCCTCAGTGATTTTGGTGTATTGAAGACTTATATGTTAAGGGACTAATGAGTTTGTGAGTGTACACATGTCTATAAGTCTATGAGGAGTTTGATATTTACAGAGAAAGTCGACCCCTAAAAATGAATGTCTTCAACTGAAGACTTTGGATTTCTGAAGACTTTGAAAGTGAAGAAATTGGTGTGACCCTGAAGACTTGGTATTCATACGAGGAACATGAAGCGTGAAGACTTTTGTTTTCATAGTTTCATTTTCTCTTTCTTGAGTCATAGGAAACACCATACTGTTCAAGGGGGTCGAGGAAAAACTAAAGAAAAGTTTCCAAGTGATGCTCAACTCAAAATCCTACACCTACCAATCCTTTCGAGTGAAGCCATTGGAAATCTCGTGCAGTTCAGTCAATTCCTTCAGTGACTGAGACGAAGCTCTTCTGGTCTCTGAGGAATTTTTTCTGACTGAGGAGTTAGGAATTCGCCAGTGCGGATTGCCCACAAGTGAGGAACATGATAGCCCTGAGGAATTTGAATCTCAAATTTCCGACCGTTGCTGTGCTATGCGCCAGCTGTCCCAAAATATCTTATCCACCTAACAGTCATATCATCAAAGGGCATTTATGTCTTATCATGTCGGGCTGCTCCCTAGGCTATAAATAGCCGCCCCCTACAACCACTAGCTGGTTGGCTGCTCCGAGAGAAACTGACACTTGTCATTGAGAGCATCCCATCCTTCGAGGACTTTGAGCGAAAATCATCAAGTGAGGAAAACCCAAACCCAAACACCTACAAACCCAAGTGATTGAGCATCACTGAAGAAATTGTTCCTGTGTGGATCCGATGCTTGTTACCTTTGAAGACTGTGCATCTTCCAGACGGTTAGGCGTCATGGTCTAGAGCATCCAAGAGGAAATTTTGGATCGCCGAGTGACCGAATTTGTGAAGGTTTGGAAGTCACCTGAAGACTTACCACGAGTGATTGGGCGAGGTCTATGTGACCTTAGCTCAAGGAGAATACGGTGAGGACTGTGTGTCCTCAGGTTTAAATACCTAGCTGCTCCAACCAGACGTACAACTGTCACATCAGTTGGAACTGGTCTACCAAATCATTGTCTTCACCGAGCTAACTGGTTCTATTTCCTCAAACCTTCCATATCCTGATTACTGTGTTGTGTGCTTGTTCATATCTGTTTGAAGACTTTGACTGAAGACTTTCTCAATTTCCTCAGTTCAATTTCTTTAGTCTGTTTGTCTTCACCTGTTATTCCGTGCTTACGCTTTCTGTACTCTGTGTCTGTTTTCATTTCATCATGATGTCCATGTTTATGTTATGTCATGTATGCATCTGAGTACTTATTCCGCTGCTAGTAGTTCTTCGCTTAGGAATTTCCTCACCCTGAAATTCCTCAGTGAAGAATTCATAAAAATCGCCTATTCACCCCCCTCTAGTCGACTTAACGCACTTTCACCAACGCCGGAATGTATCCGAGCTCCAACAACGGACTGTATCCGAGGTGTCATAGATTACCTCAGTCTTGAAAAAGTTAAAAAGTATTCAAACGAGCTTAATGTCGGAGATGCCCTCTATGGAGCCAGCCACTTGCAACCGAGCTTTATGCCGGACTGCTTCGAGCTATCTTTTGTAGTCGAGCGCTAACGCCGGACTGTATCCGAGGTGGTGCACCACCTCGGCCATGGGCTGATTTTTATGAATTTAATTCCGAATTGTGCAATGTATTCTCTGCCGAGATGTATAGCTAGTAGCCCTCAAGGTGCGTGTTAGCCTAATATCCGGGATGCACCCGAAGGATAAAATCAAACCACTGACCCCAGTAGCCCCTTAGACTCAGGTCGATTCGTGAAATCGGCGTGAGGATCAATTCCCAGCTCGGCAACATACTTAGGAATAGAAACTCGGTGTAATATATTAGAGGAAATAGTGATCGGTGAACGGGCCCTTGAGAGAGGGTCTTGAGAAGTTGCCGTAATATATTAGCTTGATGCCTGATAGGTGCAGATGGTACCTATTGTTGTCCGAATACGCGTTTGCCCATAGTTCGGTTAAGCCGAACACTAAGCACTTTGAATTTTCTGCTTCGAATAGGCAATGTAGTAGCCCCCAAGACACTGGTCGGGTGGCAACACCAGATCAGGGGATCGATGTGCCCCTTTAATATTAGTAAATGATAAGCCCGAAGCCCAGTAGCCCCCGAGCCTTAATGTGGGCAAGAGTGGCCGAATTAAGGATCGATATCCTGATTAAAATCACAATTTAAGTGTAATGACTCTATGTATCCAAGTACTTCACATCATTAATGCTCGGATCCGTATTGTACAAAACTTTGTTCACCGACCATCGACTTCAACCTCTTCGGCCAGTCGCCGAGGAGTGTTTTCCTACTTTACAAAGCCATTATAAGGGAAAATATTTATGGAAAACAAGGTGATCCGGCCATACAGTTTAATAAACAAAGGTACACAGAGAGATATGAAACATCTTCCAAAGAAAATAATCCTGCTATCGGTTCCTTTCTTTGGGTTGTCATGCTGATCATGATCATGAAACCTCACCTCCGATCAAGGTGGTAGGAAAATATTGAGGATTTAGTTTGGGGAAAGTTCCCAAACTCTATGGTCTTAAGGAACCGAAATTTTCACTTCCGACGTTGCCGACCAATTATATTCTTAAGATAGCTAGCTTTCGGCTTCACCCAGTCTGAGGTACTAATCTGGATGACCCGGTAGTAACAATCACAGAGGTGCCCCCTTTACCCCCTAGCCGAACAATCGGGAACGCAGGGTTAAACACAGGAGCCAGGCAACCCAGCTTGGCCAAAATCTTAAGTCAAATTTGATGCATATTTATGTCTTTATAACGATGATTACGGAAGGCAGCGCTTGTATACCGAATACAAATGCCGGTGATATGTTTATTTTGACTCCGTTGCGACCGTTTATCAGTTGAAAGTGGCCCATCATCGGCTTCCACCCCCTTGTAGATGCTACGCAGGGTGTTTCCGTAATAACAAAACAACCCTTAGCTGACATCTCGGTGCCCGAAGGCGGTTGTGTTAGCGGAAACGAGGCAACCAGATATGCGGGCTTTATAACTTTCACCTAGTCATAGGAGCTTAAAGTTGGGAGGCCAGTTACTAGCCCCCGGTTAGTGTTCGGCGATAGCCGAGGTCAAGCCGTAAACACTTCGGCCAATGTTATGAACGACCCGTCATTCAACACAGGGTGACCTCTATCGATCTTATAGTTTAACACAGTCATCAGATCGCTGACGAGTTTACGCTTATTGTGACAGTCAGTTTTCGGCTTTCTCCACTGAGGCGCTTAATCATGCAAGCTGGAAGCACAATCACAGTGGTTCTCCCTTTGCACACCTAGCTGAACAAAGCGGAACCTAGGAGGCAAGCATAGGAGCCAGGCAACCCAACTATTGACCGAAGACACAATTCAAAACTGATGCATATAAAGCAATATCCGAGAACGCTTTTCCGAGGACTCCATGGGGTACCTTGGTTTTGGTGGGTTCGGCTGTAGTTTCAGGCCCCCGTTAATATTGCCAATGCTTTAAAGGCGTCTGGCATTGCACTGCTCGGGAACTAGTCCCGATGTGGCGTGTATTTTGTCAACACCGAGGTGTAGTGCGGCGGGAAAGATGCCGAGCTGTAGGTCGGAAAAAATCTCCCGAGTTGAACTAGGATGCAGGGTACCTCGGTCATGAGGATGTCCCGCTTCATGAAAGAAAAACATACAAATAGCTAAAAAAGTGCCATAAGCTCGAAAAGCCAAAAAGTTATGTAAAAGCTTGACGTCCGAACTAAATCAAGTCATTTGGTGGCAATCCGAAAATTGGTCTTGAAATTTTTGTGCTTCTGCCGCGCATTAATATGACACATCCGATCTCAAGTCTTCAAGCGGGTCAGCCTACGGCTGCAACCTCCTATCCCGAAGGTGGAGCACTTCTCGTTAGGCCAGTTTAGCGAACTAAACTCGAGCGGCTTTGAGAGAGAAACTAGGCTCCCCGGGTATTGACCACACACTCGTGTCGAAAAAGGAGTGATAGAAAAAGACTTTGCAATGGCTAGGAAGAAAACAATTATTATAGAACGGCTCGTACAAATTTTAGAGCCCCCAGTTAACTTGGGTAAAGGAAGTGTTTTTAACAAACAACATTTGTTGACAAACTAAGTTTTTAACACAAATATAATGTTTGGTCGAACCGAACAAGAATTATATAAAAAAACTGAGCATGGAAGCGACTTAGCTGGTTAATGTGCTCGGTGTCGATGCATGGCCCGAGCTTACGGCGGGACGAGGTCCCAGCCCCCAAGCCGGTCCCGAGGTGGTAGAGCGAATAGCTCGGCACTCCGAAGTGGCGACATAGCATGGCCGATGTGGCAAGGTGGAACCCCCAGTCCGTTCGAGGTGATGGAGCAGGCCGGCTGTATGACGCCGAAGTTCCCGGTGTGGGTTAATGAAGTGATGACGAAGCCCCCGGTCCAGCCGAGGTGACGTGGTACGTCGGTACGCTGAGGTGACAGTGCTGCCCAACCCGGATCATTTACCTGTGCACAGGAAATAGTGCAAGCCGAAGATAATAGTAATAATAATAAATTAAAAAAAATCGTAGCATAATAAATAATTTATGCAAAGTGAGTAATAAAAGAAATATGGCCCGTGTGCCAAACACGCGATGAGGTAGAGCTCTCTCAGCGATGCCGAAGTCCCCGAGGCAACCGAACATGTCGGTAAGGCAATTCGACCAACAAGGTGATCACGCGAGCCGATTTACGCCGATTGGGACGACGATGTCGGCTTGCCGAAGTGACTGCGTGATGCAGTCGAAGTCGATTACCTACACATGTAAAATAGTGCAGTCCAAAAAATAATAATATAAATATATAATAAAAAAATCCTCGCATAATTAATTTACGCAAAATAATATATTTTTAAAGAGATGTGGCTTGGCGTCGAAGCCAATGTCGGTGCTGGGCGCCGGCGTGACAAAGACTATATTCACAGGGTGGTCCGAGTCCCCGATGAAGCGTTCACCGAACTGTGGACGGGAAACTAACCGAACCATCACGCAACCATCGTTAATGCGGCCATCATTTGATAGACCTGTGTACAGGTGATGGAAGAAACCAGAGTAATAATTCCTCGGGAAAAATAAACCCAAGTAAGAAAAAATTACTTGGATTAATAGCACTTGGTTTATCTGTTGTAGCAATCTGAAGAAAGGTTACTCCCAAAATTGGGACTCGATTCGCACACCCATTGTGTTGGGGATATTACTATTAGGTGTAAACCGGCCAAGGAAGCCGGGTTATCCCCATAATGGATTGTTTATGTTTGAAGCCCATGAAGACCAGGAATAAAGCGGTTCACTCAAAGGCCCAAGGCCCAAAGATAGATAGGGCCTGTAGCTATGAACCGCCATATAATGTATAACTTGTATCGTAAGGTATAGCCAAGTTGAGACCGAGCCGGTATGTGTATAAACCGGCATCGGGACTCTGTAAGCCGGCGGGCGTCGACCTGTGTATATAAAGGCATGACCCGGCGGCGGTTTAGGGACAACTGACAACAACTCGAGACTCAGGCAAAGCGTATTCGCTCCCTGGTCATCGAAACCCCAGCAATTCCATCACAACTAGACGTAGGCTTTTACCTTCATCGTAAGGGGCCGAACTAGTATAAAACTCTCGTGTCCCTTGTCCGGTTTAACCCCTTTAAGCTAACCCGTTGCGATGGCTCCACGACTAAGTCCTTTCGCTAGGACATCAGCCGTGACAATTCCACGACAGTTGGCGCCCACCGTGGGGCTATCGCGCGATGGTTTCGAGTTCTTGAAGGGCAATTTTGAAGGGCTCAAGGGATACGCCGTGGGCCGGATGACCAAGAGTCGTTGCGGCAAGCTCTACATCGACGACGCAGGCTGGGGCCCCGAGGCCAGCTCAATCGAGTATGGGTACCGGGTCCCCTTTGGAGGAATTCACGTCTTCATCGGCAAGATCGGCGAACCGGGCCCTGAACCGGACATCTGCACCGACCTCGTCGAGACGACTCAGCGTGCAAGCCCTGCCCGGGTTCAGCCCGCCGTGAAGCGTGCGTTCGTAGGATTCATCAATGGTGCGGAACTTGAACCGGCGTCCGATGGCGAGACCGTCGTCTACTCACATGACGAGTCGTCCACCGGGGAGACCGAGTCACTGTACCAACAGCAAGATGGCCAGTTTAGGGGCTATTCCGGTGGCGACAGTATTCCGGACCCCTTTGAACCGTCGAACCGGGTTGCGATCTTCATGGCTGGAACTCAGCCCACGTTGCAATCTTCAACCGCGGCAGCAATAATTTCCGGATCGGCAGCTGGGGCGGGAGGCCCCGCATGCCGGCCGGCCCAAATCTTGTCCGATTTATTGGACGCCTGGACGACCTTACTGACCACACAAGTTACCGCCGACACCCAAGATCAGCATAATGCGGAGGTGGCTAAGCTGCAGGATCAGATAACTCAAGCTAAGGAGGACTTAGCGGCTGAAGAAACCAGGATGGCTGAGGAGCGGGCCGCTTTAGAGGCACAAGCACAGCGGATTCAGGCGGAAAATTATTGACTCCTGTTGGATCAGAACGCTTCAAACGTCATGTTAAGGAGAAGGCATCAGTCACGACTACCATCGGTTTATGAGGCAATGAATCTCTTTGGCACGCCAGGAGCAGGAACCAGTAATCCGGCAGCGGTAAACCGGACTGAGACACCGAGGACCGGATCACCGGATCAGCCACGGGTGACGGATCCCCCTCGACGGACCCATAACCCGCTGCAGTATGTACCGGCGCCGCCGGGTCACTTCTCCACCCCTTTGGATAATATGATCGCTGCCGCATCACGATTAGCCGCTATTCCAATGGAGGGTGAATCCCCAGCGGCGGTCGAGACGCGGCGTGCTAGGGATCTTCTTTAGACGACTATGGTGCAGCAGCAGGCTTATTCATACAGCCGAGACAGAATTCATTCAACCCCACACCCGAGCCGGAGTTATAGCAGGCACATCGATGAACCGGCTGTGTCAAGCAGTGTGCGGAACTGAGACGCTCCTCGAGGACCTAATCCGGCGCGTGGTGGGGCAAATGCTCAGGATGTGGTGAACAACGGAGCATGTCGAGAAGCCGAGTTAGCAGCGCAGGACCGTCAGCTCACTCCGGTTTGTCCGGTGGCTTCCGTAGAGCAAGGCCTTACTTTCAGCTCTTGGGGGGTGCCCTGCCTCGTCCCGGCTTTGCGCAATGTACGGCTGCCCAAGGATTTCAAGGGCCCCCGTAAGGTGCCTAATTACACCGCTGATGTGCCTCCCGAGTCATGGATTGAGAGTTATGAGATGGCTATGGAGATGTTAGATGTGGACGAAGCAGCCTGCGCGAAATATTTCGCTATGATGTTGGATGGAACAGCTCGCACGTGGTTGAAAAGCTTACCAGTTAATTCCATTTGGACATGGGCTGAGTTAAAAGCCCGGTTTATAGCAAACTTCAAAGACACGTGCAAGCAACCTATGTCAATTGTGGACTTAGCCGCCTGCGTCCAGGGAGAAGGCGAGTCAACAACCCATTGGGTGCGCCGGGTTTCAGAGAGCTTACATTCTTCAGATCGCATCAATGCCGACTCGGCGATTATAACATTGGAGGGGAATTGTCGGTTTCAGCCTTTAAAGTTGAAGTTGGGATGGCTCAAGCGTCACTGCAATGACATGGGAACACTTATGGCTGGTCTGGTTAAGTATGCTGATTCTGATAGTACCAAGGACCCCGAGTCTGACGATGACAAACTGGGGAAGGGAAAGAAGAGCGGCAACGCCAAGGGGCAGCAGCATAACCCGACGGGCCACAATAATAATGGTAAGCGGAAAGCAGATCATAATTCAGATTTTGTGGCTAACACCAATACACACGGTAATGGTCAGCATCATAAAGGAAAGCCGCCCCCAAGAAGGGCAGAGCCCAGTCCTAATCCAGAGCGCCTGAATTACCTGTTGAACCAGCCCTGCCCGAAGCATGGAATGCAGGACAAACTGTCCACGCACCTCTGGAATGATTGTTATATCATGCGAGAATTCAAAAATTCAGATTTCTTCCGGAATGATCATGGACCATCCGGCGGTTCAGGATCCGGGTCCAATGGGCCGGGTTATGGAGGAGGCAACTTCGGTTCAGGATTCCAAGGCAATCAGGGTGGACATGGCAATCAAGGCAATCAGAGCAACCAGGGTGGTTATAACCAACAAGGACCGCAACAGCAACAGTCAGGGTACCAAAGTCACCCAAAGCAGTTGAATAGTGGACAGTACCATGTTTTGACCACCAGCTTATGCAAACGCGATCAGAAGCTTCATAAACGAGCGGTGAACTCGGTTGAACCGGCAGTGCCTCGTTATTTGTGATGGTCTGAGCAGCCTATTGTCTGGAGCCGAGAGGATCACCCGTCCCGGGTTGACAATCCGGGTCATTTGGCGTTGGTGGTGGCGCCTCAGGTTGGAGGTTATAAGTTCACTAAGGTGCTCATGGACGGAGGCAGCAGTATCAACATCTTATATTATGACACCTTCCGTCGTATGGGGTTGACAGATAAGAATCTTAAACCATCAAACACTGTTTTCCATGGTGTGGTGCCTGGCAAATCAGCCTATCCGGTTGGTAAAATAGCTCTGGAAGTCGCATTTGGAGATGAGTATGACTCAAGATCAGAGACATTGACTTTCGAAGTGGTGAAAATCCAAAGCCCGTATCATGCCCTGTTTGGACGGCCGGCTTATGCTAAGTTCATGGCACGACCCTGTTATGTTTATCTGCAGCTCAAGATGCCGGGTCATAAAGGGACTATCATAGTACATGGAAGCCGCAAGATCACTTTGGAGTGTGAGGAAGGTGATGCGGCCTATACTGAGTCGGTTTGTGCAGCAGGGGAGTTGAAGTTCTATAAGGACAACGTTGATCCGGCGGACATGACTTCTTTGAAGAAACCAACCACGGAGCATGATCCGGCCTTGAAGTTTAAATCGGCTGATGAGACTAAGATGGTTGATTTTGTGCCCGGCGATTCATCCAAACAGTTCATCATCAGTGCAAATCTGGATCCAAAATAGGAAAGCGCGCTCATCGAGTTCATCCGTGAGAATCGGGATATCTTTGCATGGAAGCCTTCAGACATGCCAGGTGTACCGAGGGAACTCGCTGAGCACACCCTTAATATTGATCCCAAGTTTAAACCGGTACGACAATTCCTTCAACGGTTCAATGAAG
Source organism: Aegilops tauschii subsp. strangulata (assembly GCF_002575655.3). Lineage (NCBI taxonomy): Eukaryota > Viridiplantae > Streptophyta > Magnoliopsida > Poales > Poaceae > Aegilops > Aegilops tauschii. Next base: position 514,131,170 of record NC_053036.3, read on the forward strand.
AGAGGCGCAAGGCTATTGGTGAGGAGGTAGCCCGGCTCTTGGCGGCAGGGTTCATTATTGAAGTTTTTCATCCGGAGTGGTTGGATAATCCGGTGCTGGTGCTTAAGAAGAATGGCACCTGGCGTATGTGTGTGGATTACACGGATTTGAACAAAGCGTGTCCGGCTGATCCTTTTGCCCTCCCCCGTATCGATCAAATCATTGATGCTACGGCGGGTTGTGAGCGTTTGAGTTTTCTGGATGCTTATTCAGGTTATCATCAGATTAAGATGGCAGTTAAGGACCAGGAGAAGATAGCTTTTATAACTCCCTTTGGAGCCTTCTGCTATGTGTCTATGCCCTTTGGGCTCAAGAGTGCCCAGGCAACTTATCAGCGTTGTGTTCAGAATTGTCTTCATAACCAGATTGGGCGCAACATTCATGCTTATGTGGATGATATTGTGGTGAAGTCCAGGAAGGAGGAAACATTAATAGATGACTTAAAGGAGACCTTTGATAACCTCCGAGTTTATAAGATGATGCTCAACCCGGCCAAGTGTGTTTTTGGTGTGCCAGCAGGCAAGCTTTTGGGTTTTCTGGTGTCTAACAGGGGCATTGAAGCTAATCCGGAGAAGATCAAGGCTATTACTTCACTGGCTAAACCGAAGTGCATCAATGATGTTCAGCGACTGGCAGGCCGGATTGCAGCATTGAGCCGGTTTATAAGTCGTCTCGGGGAGAAGGCCATCCCTTTATATCAAATGCTGAAGAAAACGGACAACTTTGTCTGGAGTGATGCGGCTAATGAAGCGTTTGAGGCTCTAAATCGGCAGCTTGCCGAACCACCTGTTCTTGCTGCTCCCATGGACAAGGAACCATTGCTGTTATATGTGGCTGCTAATGCTCGGGCTGTCAGCGTGGCTATTGTGGTGGAGCGCAAGGAGGCAGGAAAGGAGTATCCGGTTCAACGGCCGGTTTATTATATCAGTGAGGTGCTCATTGAGTCAAAACAGAGATATCCACATTGGCAGAAGCTTGTATATGGGGTTTTTATGGCGAGCCGGAAGCTGAAGCAATACTTTCAGGGCCATCCCATTACTGTGGTCAGTTCTGCTCCTTTGGGAGATGTCATCCAGAACAGAGAAGCGACTGGCCGGGTTGCTAAGTGGGCTATTGAGCTTGGGCCTCACGGATTAAAATATATGCCTCGCACGCCCATCAAGTCTCAAGCACTCATGGATTTCATCAATGACTGGACAGAGTTGCAGGTGCCGGAGGATAGACCGGATAACACATACTGGACGATTCATTTCGACGGATCCAGGCAATTGGAGGGCTCGGGGGCTGGAGTGGTTCTTACTTCCCCTCGAGGTGACAAATTTTGTTATGTTCTCCGCTTGATGTTTCCTTGTACTAATAATGCAGCTGAGTACGAGGCCCTGCTCCATGGTCTTCGGATGGCTAAGGAGATGAATCTGAGCCGGGTTAAATGTTTTGGTGACTCGGACCTAGTGGCTCAACAAGTTTCTGGTACTTGGGATTCCAAGGACCCCCTCATGGCAGCGTATCGTCGAGAGGTGGATATTGTTGCAGGTCATTTCAAGCGTTATCAGGTTGATCATGTAGACCGGCGAAAGAATGAAGCGGCGGACGCTTTAAGCCGGTTGGGCTCCCAGCGTAAACCGGTGCCGCCCAATGTTTTTCTTGATGTTTTGCATAACCCGTCGGTCAAGCTACCCACGGAGGAAGACTTAGCTATTCCTGATCCGGAGGCTCAGTTGGTAGCGACGCTTCATGTCACCCCGGATTGGACGATCCCATATTTGGTGTATATGAACCGGGGTGAGTTACCAGAGGATGAAGTTCTGGCCAGGCAGATAATCCGGCGTTCCAAGTCCATGACTATTGTCAATGGCGAGCTACATCATTGCAGTGTCTCAGGGGCTTTTCAACGTTGTGTTTCTCCTGAAGAAGGTCGTGAAATTTTACGCGAAATTCACGAAGGTGATTGTGGTCATCATGCCGGTTCAAAGTCCCTGGTGGCTAAGGCTTTTCGTCACGGTTTCTATTGGCTGATGGCTCATGCTGATGTTGAGGACTTGGTCAAAATGTGCGATGGCTGTCAGAAGTTTGCACGCCGGGCTCATGTTCCGGCTCAGGAGCTGAGGATGATTCCAATTACCTGGCCGTTTGCAACCTGGGGGCTTGATATGGTTGGACCCTTTAAGAGGTCTAAGGATAAGAAGACCCACCTCTTGGTGGCGGTTGATAAATTTACCAAGTGGGTGGAGGCAGAGCCAGTTAGCAAATGTGATGCAGCCACGACGGTTCAATTTATGAAGAAGGTGATATTCCGTTTTGGTTTTCCACACAACATTATAACATGGCACGAATCTTTCCAAGGGTGCTATGGAGGAGTTCTGTCAAAGAGAGCACATCCGTCTTGATGTATCTTCAGTGGCCCACCCCCAGTCTAATGGTCAAGCGGAGAGAGCTAATCAGGAAATCTTGAAGGGGATCAAGCCCCGGCTTATGGTTCCTTTGTAGAGGACACCGGGTTGTTGAGTTGAAGAGCTGCCTTCCGTTTTATGGAGCATTAACACCACCCCCAATAGATCTACGGGTTATACACCCTTCTTCATGGTTTATGGAGCGGAAGCTGTCGTTCCAAGTGATATTCGTCATGACTCACCATGAGTGGCAGCTTATGTTGAAGCAGATAATGAAAGAGCACGCCAGGATGCGTTGGACCTGTTGGATGAGAAACGGGACGTAGCGGCGGCTCGCTCGGTGATTTATCAGCAAGACCTGCGGCGTTATCACAGTCGCCGGGTTAAAACCAGAACTTTTCAAGAAGGCGATCTAGTGCTCCGGCTTATCCAAGATCAGACCGATATGCACAAGTTATCCCCACCTTGGGAAGGGCCCTTTGTGGTCAGCAAGAATCTGAACAACGGATCATATTATCTCATTGATGTTCGAGAGCATAAAGACTCACGCAAGTCAGAGGACGAGACGATCCGGCCGTGGAACATAGCTCATCTACGGCCGTACTACACCTGAGCCATAGGCTCCTATCATGTACATATTTTGACGATGTATATATTATGATCAATATAATAAACCGGAGCCCCAGCTAAATCGGGGTATCTACTGTTCTTCTCATATCATGAGTGGTTACACGGAGGTTTCTGTTTGTAAAGCGACATCCGGTTTACCCTTTGAATCAGCTTTATAACTGTCTATCAATATGAGTCACTTGGGGGCTTGGTCGTATTTGAACCATAGCTACACCTCTTGGCTGGCTCAAGGCCACAAAAGAAAGTGACTTGGGGGCTTGGTTGCATTCGAACCATAGCTACGCCTCTTGGCTGGCTCAAAAGCCACGACAGTAAGTCACTTGGGGGCTTGGTTGTGTTCAACCATAGCTACACCTTTTGGCTGGCGCAATGCCATTACTTACGGGCCAAATAGTGTTGTCAAGAACAACTCAAACATAGGCACCCGTTGAGCACAGCTCAAAATGTTGCTTGGGGATTCTTTGCTATCGCAATGAACAAAGAAATCTACACTTGCAATAGGCTATCAAGCCGTGGCTTGGAAGCCTGGTATATACACCTAAAACCCCGGGTTAACCTGCCTTCATTAAGTAAGTCACTCCGCCCAGGTAAGCCTGGTATGACCCGCCAACTTGACAAGTCAATCGCATATGACCCTGAACTTGTCAATGATAGACCGACGATTGGTTAAGGATTGAGGACCATCTTAAAAGGCTTTGTAAAATGGTTTAACTCAGTGGCCTGGCAGCCCATGAAAAGCCTCGCATTTGGGCCTGGCAACCCTTGAAAAGCCTCGACTACAAGTTTTTTTCTTTGGTTTTTATTGGTCAGTTTTGTTTTTCTCCCTTGTTAAAGTTTTGAGCTAAACCGGCGTCCAATGGCCTGGCCTGATTATAAGTCATCCGTATAAACCGGTGTTTATTTAACCCAGCCTAGAGTTAAATATAAGTTGCCAGGATGATCATCCGGTGTTTATCATAACCCGGCATCACTTATTATATACCAGCATAACATGGTTTGAGTTATCAATACTCAGTATTTGGGTCGTCACCCTTATTACAAGAATGTTGGTAAACCAACAAAGTGATTCAATATCACAGGTATGATATGTTTCATATTTCATTATTTAAAGCTATGGTTATCAACCTTGGCTATATATTGGGCATTATGACCCGTCCGGTGGTAAACCGCCAGGACAGTTTTCACTTTGTTTTATGCAGAAACAGGGCTGTATAAAACCGATAAAGATCATAAGCAAATATAGCATGATAGATTAACAATATTGTGTGCAACAAGTATGCACGATGGCATATCAGATCAGCTGTTCAAGCTAGCCTATTACAAGGCGTTTCGACTGCCCATAAGAATGATTGTTTTTCACAAGGATGACAATAGGCACAAGTTAAACCGGCTTCCAGATTATGATTCTGCCTCAGCTTGATGTGAAGGTTGCGGATCTTCCTGCGCCGGTTCATCCTCCTTCTCTCCACCCAGTGGCTGGAAGTCAATAGTTGTCCAATCAATTCCTGATAAGGCTTGAAAGACAGCTTCATCGTGTATAAGATCAGACGGTTCAACATCAGGCACTACAAAAAAATACACTTCCGTGATGATACGTGTTTGTCACAGTAGGTCACGTTTTTTGTCATGCATGTACATCCATGACGATTTTATGACAGAATCAAGATAGTCATACCTGTGCTGTCATAGAAGTGTTCCATGACATTACCAAAATTATCATCACGGAAGTCTGCACTTCGATGGCGACAAATCGCGCGTCACAGAAGTGCTTTCGTCAAGGGTGACCGACACGTGGCATCCACCGTAACGGAACGCCGTTAAGCTATCGGGTCGGGTTTTGGATCCGATAACCCGTTAACAGCCCCGACCAATGGGGATTTTCCACGTGTAAAATCATCATTGGCTGGAGGAACACGTGTCGGCTCATCGTTGGGACAGATGTCATCCACTGATTGGACAGAAGGCGCCTATGATACGTCGACACGTGGCACGGCCCAACAGAGGCCCATTCCTGTGAAAAGGCCGGCCAGTTTGACTTGGTCAAAAGGTGGCGGGCGGGCCCATGGAAAGCCTGTTAACGGCCTGTTCGCATATAGCCCATTTACAGCCCGCTAACCCAAGGCCCGTTACGCCCTATCCGAATTAGGCCCAGTAGCGTCATCTAGGCCATCCAATATGATTCCAACCCATTTTCACTTCTGGCCCATGTATGGCCCATGACGTCTTTCGACCCATATGAGGCCCTATGTAACTCTTGGCCTATTAACGGCCCGTGGTGAAACTGGCCCGTAATGAACAGTGTATCACTTTACACCCATTAACGGCCCGTGGTGAAACTGGCCCGTAATGAACAGTGTATCACTTTATACCCATTAACGACCCGTTATTCCATTGGGCTGTTTCCAGCCCATGTTATCTTTCGGCCTTCTCAGAGCCCATTTATTCTTGGGCTCATTTCCAGCATTCGTTTACTTACGGCCCGTTACTGTCATTTTCTGCTTGTGGGCCAAATTCATCCCGTGGTTACAGTCGGCCCGTTTGTGGTCCGTTAATACGTTGGGCCGTTTTCATAGCGTCATCAAATACGGCCTATTAACGATGGCCCGTTATGGTCGGCCCATGAACGGACGATTCCAACTCTAGCCTGTTTACGGCCATAATGCGGCCTGTTATTGGCCCATGTTTGGCCAATCGATCATACGGCCCGTATAAGGCCCATTGATGATACGGCCCGTAGAAGGCCCATTGTTTCTACGGCCCGTAGAAGGCCTACTGTTTCTACGGCCCGTAGAAGGCCCACTGTTTCTACGGCCCGTAGGAGGCCCAGTGTCACTACAGTAAATATTAGCCCATGGTTATTGTGGCCTAGTTTTAAAAAATAGGTTATTGCAGCCACTAGCAATCCGCGGAAAAAGAACTGCACTGACTACAAGCAAACAAATAAACAAGACAACAAGGAAATAAATAAGCAAGCAACTTAAGCTAGGCTATCACGGCTATTACACATATTACATCCACTGGGCATCAAAGTTCGCCACCAGTGGAAATATAGGGAACAAAGCAGCATATAAACGCTGCAGCAAAACAAGTCCAGAACTGAAACCACTTCAGAAGAGTTCAAGAAACAATATCCTGGGTACCCATAATGTTGGCAAGCTTATTAACTTTCTCTTGTTTGGCGCTTAAATCCTCCAGCGCTTGCTGTTGCACAAGAAAGTACGCATCTAAATTCTGCAGGGACTTCCTCAGTCCTTCGGCTTCTTGCCGCAACACAGCTGACTGATGCCTTTCAGCTTGTAGCTGAGACTGAAGAAGCCGAAGTGATTCAGGCAGCGAGTTCGAAGAGCTTGTGCCAGCGGTACTGGCCAGTAACTCAAACACTACATCGACGCAGGACTGTGGGGTTTTCTCACTGTCTACAAGATTGTTTTTATCACCTTTCTTGGAGACCAACAGGGTTGTCTCACTATCTTGAACCTTATCTGCATTACTTTCTCTACCATTGCATAGTGGGGTGCTCTTCTCCAATATTCTGTTTGCATACTACAAGAGAAACAAGCAGACACATCACAGGTTTAGCTTGTAGTATACGAAACTCATTTTGGTAAACCGGTTCAGTAGTAAGGTGGACAGGATAACAACATGAAACAAACATATATCCATGTACTATGGTCACTGTATTGTCCATATCATTCTAGTTTATGTTCCCTAATCAAGATAGAGATACAGTTCAACTCATATATTTTTAAGACACATCAGCATAGACAGAATATAAGTGTGAGAAACTACACAACATTGGCAGCACTTGTAATGTGCATCACATGAGAACATAACAGTTTATACAACTTGAACTGAAATCAACATAGAGAAAGAAGTTAGAACAACAATCCAGTTAATGAAATAGGTTTAAAACATACCTGTTGCGCCATTGGAGTTTCAATTGGATCCTTCAAATTCGAAAGTAGTTGGTATGAGTAAATACAGTGATGCAACAGCAAAGGAGTATGGACCATAGCTACGGAATCTGACCTGAGAACAGTTGCTCTTCTGCTTTAAACGTGGAGTTTGGGTTAGCTGTGGTGGTCTTCGTGCTTTGGGCACTGCAGTAGCTTTACAAACTGCTCGTGTGGGGGTACTCTGTGGTGGACATGGTGCTTTGTCAACTATAAGTGGGTTACTATCCGCTGGGGTGGCGGTTAGATGGGTTATAGCTGGTTCTTTGCCCAATGGTGTAAGTGTGCAATCTGGAAGAGTCTCGATTATGTGTGGTGGGGCTAGTTTGTGGGCCAGTACAACCATGGTTCTATCTGCATCGACGGGTAGCACTGTCTTTTGTGAAGAACGAGTTTTTGCTCCCTTAGATACTGCCATCACCCCCTCCAATTCAAATAGCTGATAAACAAGAAAAGAAATTGAACGTACAGACATTGTATGATAGACAGATGTGGTAATTCACATATATGTTGTCTAACCAAACAGGACAGCATGAGACAATTTCACATATATGATGCCTAACTAAACAGGATAGCATGACACAGTTTCAGATATATGATGGATAACTTAACAGGATATAATGGCATAATTCAACATATGATGAGTACCTAAACAGGATGACATGACAAAACTATATGATGTCTTTCTAAAATAGGTTGGGATGAAATAATTCACATACATGTTGTCTAAGTATACAGGATGGCATGATATAATTGACATAATTGATTCATATACTAAGCAGCTGGCACTCGCATGTATGATCTCTAAACTAAGCAGATAGAATTCAATATTGTGCATATGATGTCTAAACTAAGCAATGCAAGACACCATATGCATCATATGAGAAATATAAACATTGCAACTTAGAGCATACACCTCAGGTGGGATATAGGACTGGTCATCTGTCTCTGAATCCTCCTCTGAGGAGCTCCCGGTAACCATCGAGATATATGCTTCAACAGGTACCATTGCCTGCTCTGAAGACCTTGTTTTCACTCTAGATTTTTCCATGACTGGCTCAAATGGCTGATACACATGAAGAGTAGTTCAATATACACAGATTGTCGACAAATGGAATACGTAATGAAAAAAAAGATGGCATGAGATAATTCACATATATGATGCCTGGCTCCATGGCGGTGCATAATTCACATATATGATAACTGCCTGAAAAACATGGCATTGCATAATTCACATATCTGATATAGAAAGCAAACAGGAGGCATTCACACAAAGCATGTCTAATTTAAGCAGATGGCATGGCAATGCAAGACACCATATGCATGATATGAGCAATATAACCCAGCCAAGTTAGAGCATGCACCTCGGGGGGGGGGGGGAATACGACTGGTCATCTCTCTCTGAATCCTCCTCCGAGGAGCTATCTATAACCAGCAAGAAATCTGCATCGACAGGTAGCACTGACTGCTCAGAAGACCTTGTTTTCACTCCAGATTTTCCCATGACCGACTCAAATGGCTGATGCAGAGGAAGAGTAGATGAATGTATAAACATTGTTGACAAATGGAATACATTATGGAAAAAAATATGGCACAATACAATTCACATATACGATGACTGGCTAAACAGGATGGCATTGCATGATTCACGTATATGATGCCTGGCTAAAGAAGATGGCATTGCATAATTCCCATATACTCCCTCCGTTCCTAAATATTTGTCTTTTTAGAGATTTCAAATGGACTACCACATACGGATGTATATAGACATAATTTAGAGTGTAGAGTCACTCATTTTGTTCCGTATGTAGTCACTTGTTGAAATCTCTAAAAAGACAAATATTTAGGAATGGTGGGAGTATGATATAGAAATGAAACAGGTGGCATTCACACAAAGCAAATCTAAACTAAGCTGATGACATATAAGATGTATAATGTAAGCAATGCAAGGCGCCATATGCATGATATGACCAACATCAGCATGCCAGGTTAGAGCAAACACCTCAGGTGGTAAACAGGCGTGGTCGGCTCCTTCTGAATCTCCATCTGAACTTTTATCTTCCTCTGGAATACAATCTGGAAATGCAGGAGGGGGGGGGGGCACTTCGCCCACCATGGAGCGGCGTCTGCATGACATTATATTCGCACGCAACGGTCTTCTCTTTTTCTCTACATGTTCAGTACGATTGTGTACAATATCTGACATGCATAATAATAATAAATAGTTAGATTTTGTAAGGCCTAAGGGGTGCATGCAAAAATCAAGACTGATGGTAGCAAACGAGTGGATGGATCCAAAACTAATGATAGCAGGTAGATTATAGCTTCAGTTTAAAAAGATAGACAATGGATCATCTATTGTTTGTTGCCCACCCAACATGAACCACATAGAAGACCCCAGATGAACCAGATAGTAGACAGATACTATTCGTTGCTGGCTCGATATGAGACCCATGGGCAATTCAAAACTCAAGATTGAACGATAAAGTAGCAGGTAAGAATAACCGATGTATAACGTAAGCAAACACGAAAGACTGCGACCTCTCTTCCGGAACTGTGTAGTCCTCAGGTTCATCTGCTCAGTCGATGATGGCAATGCAGTTGGCGTGGCTGCCGGCAACGGGGAAGATGATCTGAGGCGGCGAAAGGAAGTCTGCTGGGGGGATCTCTGCTGCAGTGAACGCTTCTGTCGATGGTGCACCTCAGGTGGGGTGGATGACGGCACGGCAGGAGTAGGACATAACACACAGAGTTTTCTTTGACGCCTATCTGAAAATGAAGTAAATCTGTAAGGGCTCCTTAGAATTGGAGGATTCTATAAACGCAAGGACAGGAAAAACACAGGAATAGGATAGGAATGCACGTGCAAAACAGAGCATTTGGAAACATAGGATTTCAGTCAACCTGGGTGTTTGGCTCACATGAATTGGAAGAACAGAGGAATGGAGAAACAAAGTGATGCGATGAGTGTACAACCTCTTTGGCATAGCCTTGTGGACCTCAGCATCATTGGGTTGGACGTGGAGGATGGTGATGATGCTGGTGTGACTGTCGGAGGCGGGTAAGAAGATCCGAGGCCTCTGGAAATGGCGCCGAGGGTACTGCGCCACTGTGATGGACGGTTCCATCGTTGGAGCAGCTCCGCTAAGGTGTACGGCGACGAGGCTGAAGCATGACAAGACAGAAAACGTTAATCTGAAGTGGGACCCTAATATCATCTGCAATAGATGATGTAAAATACATCACCAAAAAGTGCTAGATGTAAAACGCATCAGCCGCGCCACGGCCGCTCCGACAGATGCTGTAAGTACTGTTCACTCTGAACTTAACTGAAGAAAATGAACTTCACAGTCGAAACTGAATTTTATTGTCGAAACTAATTGAACTAGTAACAGAGCATTGCAATAGATGTTTAGGGCGTTCGAGCACTAGTAGCAGAGAAGCAGTGATCTAAATCAGCAGACGCTTGAGCAGGGAACGCACTAGCAGAGAGCAAGTCGTGCAGTAGCACCGCGAGCGAGTGCTAAAGCAGCAACTCCTGTAGCTGCCGGAGGTCGTGCAAGAGCAGCAGCGGCGCAAGCGAGAGCAAGAGCAAAGCAGCAGCACGAACGAAAGCAGGAGCAGTGCAGCAGCGCGACCGACAGCAAGAACAGAGCCGCAGCGTGAGCGAGAGCCGGAGCAGCAGCAGCTAGTGCCGTTGTGGAAGTCGCCGCCGAGGAAGCAACGACATGGGGGAGAGACGCCATGGATGATGTGGCCGGCGACGGCGCCGTCGATGGAGACACGCCATGTCTGCTCGGTATCGAGCACCGGCAGCCCCGTGAGATCGAATAAAAGATAAAATGCAGCGGTGAGTGCAGAACGGTGAGTGCGTAACCTCCTTGATGGCGCCGAGTTGGCCTCGGCTTCATCGGAGGAATTGGTGAGGGTGCTGTGGTTCTGGTGGGGCAGGTCAAGACGGCGCTGTGGGGATTGAGGTGGCGCGATAGACGAGGCGAACGTCGGGGTAGCTCCTTGGAGGTGGAGGACGGGGCGGCTGATCCGGCGGGACGACGAGATCGACAACGGATCCTCATCCGGTGCGGTGGATGAGGGACGGCGAGCTGTTGCGGTGGACGACGTAGTCGGGGAAGAGTCTCCGGCTGGGCGGCGGTCGGGAGGCCGACGGAGGAGCGTGGGGTTTCGCGGGTTTTGGCGGCCTCAGTGTACGAATGGGGGGGGCGAAGGGGGAGGGGGGAGCCAAGATTAGGGACGCGCTTGTCCGAAATGTAGGGTAAGTTACCAGCCTACCCCCACCGGTTTTGACACCGCGATGTGGAGCTTCATTTCCGGCTGAGGGGTAGAAGGGGGGTTTCGCGTGTCTGGGCTGCGGGAGCGATTTCGGATGAGGAGGGAGTTCTCGCGCGCGTCCAAATTTCGGGAAAACAAGGCGCGGCGCGGGTTGAAGAAGCGGGAGTTTCAAAGCAGGTGAGACAAAAGATACTCGAGCTTGAAAATTTCGGGATAACAAGGTGCGGATTCCTTGTTCGGCAGAACAAACTTAACGTGTAAAAAAACAATTCATACAAGACACAAGAGAGTCATGTCCCATTTTACTATATTGGTATAGATGCCATTGAAAAAACTACAAGAAAAATGTAAAAAAAATCGGGAGAACAAGATTACCCTGCACAGTACCAAATCGATTCGCACTTCCCTCAACAACAACAAAAAACAAATCAATTCCCACCAAAGAAAGAGTAATGTCCCTTTTTATATGATTACAGATGCCATGATCTCGAATTTCAATTTTTGAATCCACGTTATGTTGAATTCGAATATATCGTTAGGTGACCTTGCGGTTTATAATTGATGTAGTCGTACATTTTGATCTTCCATCATATATGAACATTTTACTCCACCATGTGAACATATATATTGTCGTCTACCATATGGACTAAATTTGAATCAATTTTCCTTATTTGAATATGATTGTTGTCAAGTTATACAATAATTTAATATTATCTTGATAACAAAAAACATACATATAGCAGTAATCATATTTCACTATGAACTACATGTACCATACGCTCTCCAATTCAAATATTTGTATCCATTTTATGTTGAATTCAAATCATAGTACATTATTGGTCTAGGTAGCGAGATGTTTGGGATAATCTAAACCCTGTTTTCATATGTATAATTTTTGGCTGAATTGGGACAAGTTTTGGTATAAGCCTCTTGCAAAACCGGAGATTCTCTCAACAAGCCTCGTGGTTCCGAGAGGGAACGTGTCACCTTTGTGCGCGAAACGATATACGCTGCCTCCCCCCTGATTTTATTTACAGAGGCAACATAGAACTACATGAGTGCCCTGTTAAATTTTGGAATTATTTCGGGTTCATTTGGCCTTTTTATACATTAATTGAGTTTCTGGACTTTTAATGTGCATAATCTAAATATGAATTGCATGCACATGCTCCGGTGCACCAAAGTGGGTTGAAAAATCACATGTGTGTCCTTGGTTGCCATGGAAGAAATGAGAATGAAATTCAAACATCTGGGCGTCATGACTCGGCCGAGAACATCGAGAAACTTTGATTTTAAATTCATGTAAAACCAAAACTCGCCTAGAAATCATGAAACTTGGCATGGTGTCATGTCATGGCACTAACATGTTGTGGTAAAAAATTGGGCCGACTTGGAAGCTCGTGGGTCTAAGAGGGAACGTGCCACCTTTGAGTGTGAAACGATATACGCTGTCCCCCCTTGAGTTTCTTAATAAAGGCAACATAGAACTACATTAGTGCCCTGTTAAATTTTGGAATTATTCCGGGTTCGTTTGTCGTTTTTTATACATTAATTGAGTTTCTGGTCATTTAATGTGCATAAGTCAAATTTGAACTACAAGCACATGCTCTCGTGCACCAAAGTTGGTTGAAAAATCACATTTGTGTCCTCGGGTGAATTTCTAGGTCCCATGCAAGAAATGAGAATAAAATTAAAACATCTCGGCATCGTGGCTCGACCGAGAACATTGAGAAACTTGGTTTTAAAATTCTTGTTAATCGAAAACACGTCTGAAAATCATGAAACTTGGCATGGATGTCATATCATGGTACTACCATGTTGTGGTAAAAAAATTAGCCGAATAGGAACAGATTTTGGTATAAGCTTCTTGCAAACCGAAGCTTCTCTCAAGAAGGCTCGTGGTTCTAAGAGGGAACGTGCCACCTTTGAGTGCAAAACGATATACGTTGTCCCCCTTGAGTTTATTTACAAAGGCAACATAGAACTACATGAGTGCCCTGTTAAATTTTGGAATTATTCCGGCTTCGTTTGGCCTTATTTACACATTAATTGAGTTTTTGGTCATTTAATGTGCATAATACAAATTTGAACTACAAGCACATGCTCCCGTGCACCAAAGTTGGTTGAAAAATCACATTTGTGTCCTCGGGTGAATTTCTACTCCCTCCTTCCATCTATATAGGTCCTAATGCGTTTTTTGAGGCTAACTTTGACCAAACGTTAGAGCAATAATATATGACATGCAACTTACACAAAGCATACCTTCAAATTTGTATGTCAAAGGAGCTTCCAATAATATAATTTTCATAGTATACATCTCATGTGCTATTAATCTTGTCAATAGTCAAAGGCTGTCTTGAAAAACACATTAGGCCCCATATAGATGGAAGGAGGGAGTAGGTCCCATGCAAAAAATGAGAATAAAATTCAAACATCTGGGCATCGTGGCTCGGTCGAGAACACTGAGAAACTTGGTTTTAAAATCATGAAACTTGGCATGGTGTCATGTCATGGTAGTACCATGCCGTGGTAAAAAAAATTGGCCGAATAGGAACAAATTTTGGTATAAGCTTCTTGCAAATCGGAGCTTCTCTCAAGAAGGCTCGTGGTTCTGGGAGGGAATGTGTCACCTTTGTGTGCATAATTCAAATTTGAAATACAAGCACATGTTCCAGTGCACCAAAGTTGGTTGAAAAATCACATGTGTGTCCTCGGGTAAATTTCTAGGTTCCATGCAAGAAATGGGAATGAAATTCAAAATTCTGGGCGTCGTGGCTGGGTTGGAAACATTGAGAAACTTAGTTTTTTAATTCCTGTAAATCCAAAACACGCATGAAAATAATGAAACTTGGCTTGGTGCCATGACATGGCACCAACATGCTGTGGTAAATTTGCAGTCCGATTTGCGAAGGCGCACACATTAACAATCAACAAAGTCATTTTGGAACAAGTGCTGTCACGTTACAATCGGAAACACAAGTATTATTGAAACCGTGGGCGTTCTACTTACTAGTACCATTTACGTGCCGCCACGCGTCCCCATTTTTTATTAGCTAGGAGGCGCCGTGCAGGGTAGCTATTTGAGTACGAGAGGCGTGCGATCAGACCCCTGCGCGTGCTTATCGGGAGGAGAGCCCTTTGACCTCCATCTGCCGTCCACCTCTCTCCCAAGGTCTCCATTAATGGCGCCCGAGCCTCTGTTTAATGGCGTGGTTATGTCTCACTTGACTGAGATTTAAGAGAGAAAAAAGAAAATTTGAAAGCACGGATCTTGATGTAAGATCCGACGGACCTATATAGCATCTACTGCACCTTATAGGAAGACTGATGAATATATAAGGACGATTAATTTATTTTTTGATCAAAGAAGGGCTTGCCCCTTCCGATTTTCATTACTGAAAACCACCACAATTCACAAGAAGTTCAGCACAACACCAGCCTAACACGAAGGACTAAAAGCTACCAGATTGAAATCGCAACATCCCAAGAGGCCAACAAAGGCCAAACATCCGCGCTAGAACCCAACATTTCAGAACCGACGACACAATCCACATCCTAAACCGATTATTACATCAAAAGAAACCAGGAAACTGAAGGAAGCCCAGCAACAACTAGAAGAACAGCAACGCCAGGGTCGCCACAGCAAGAGTTTTCTTCATTCCAGCCTTGCAACATTGATCTTCCACAGAAAGATAAGGACGATTAATTGTCTTACATAAGTAGAAAGATAATTAAAAAGCCACATGCGGCTACGCCCGAAATACACAAGGGCAAAAGAAGAAGGAAGACAAGGATCTGGCTCGCTGATCTCTACTTTCTTGATGCGTTGCTGCAGGCCGCGGGAACTAGTCTCTGCGGCGAGCGGCGATGAGCTCTTTCATGTCCTCAAGACGCTGCTTGAGAACATCCACGGATTCCTCCACTAGCCTTTGGCGCTCGTTGCGGAGCATGTCATTCTCGTCCATAAGTTTCTTGACGATGACGCCGGTCCTCTTCAACAAGGCACTGGTCTCCTCCTGCTGGTCTGCACTTCGGACGATCTTGTCCCTCAGCAGGTCACGCTCGGCCCGGAGCCTCTCATTGCCCTCCCTTAGTTGCCGGATGATGCCGGTAGCCTGTTCAAACGAGGCTTTCATGTCGTCCTGCAGCCTCGCCCAGCCAGAGATCTGATCCATCTGGCTATGGACGATCACATGCATGCGCCTGTAACAGTCGTCGCCTGCCCGCGAGAAATTTTCCCAGGCCGCCGCGGCGTGGCGGGACATCTCTGCTGCATTCGTGGCGCGGTGGGACATCTCTGCTGCTTCCGCGGCGCGGCGGGACCAGTCTGCTGCATCGACGACGCGACGGGACCTCTGTTCTACTTCAGCGGCGCAGTGGGACCTCTGTGCTGCTACTTCCGCATGGCGGGACATGTCGGCTGCTCTCGCAGCGAGGTGGGACATCTCTCGTGCTTCCGCTTCCATGCTCACCTCTCCCTGGTGGCAATCTCTCGACCCAGAACTCACGCTGGCCATGGCAGAAGCAGGGGAAGGATGCTGAATGACTTGTTTGTTTTTGTGGATGAGGAGTTGAGGAGGAATGTGCAGTCATCTTGGCATACTAGTATTTATAACCGAGTACTAATACGCTCCTAAGTGGGAAACCGTTTAGGTTGTGATCGGTGTGAACAGGTTTGCAATTCAATATAGCGTGGTACTAATACGCTCCTAAGTGGGAAACCGTTTAGCTTGTGATCGGTGTGAACAGGTTTGCAATTCAATATAGCGTGGAGTAATTTGGAATGTGACGAGACGCAAGCTCAAAATTTATTGACGGTTCTAGTTTTGAAGTGCGGCACTATTCCCGGATGGAGTACTTCTTTTTCTACTCCCTCCTTTCCGGTTTTATAGGGCTTATCTCAAAATTTTAGTTTTTCCATTTTATAAGGCTCAATTTGGTTGTTCCCCAACACATGTTCAGATTCCAAGGTGCATTAACTCATTGCATGCAAGTATTAAGAGAAAATTGACCAATGCATGTACTTTATGCATGCATGCATGCATTGCAATTAATGCATTGATAAACATAATTTTTTGAGAAAAACAAGAGCATTAATTAGGTGCTTTTGCAAACTACAAAAAATATTCCACCACTCACCATCTTGGTTGGTGAGATTTTTGAATTAAGCCCTATAAACCGGAAAGGAGGGAGTACTGCTGTGTACGTGCAATAACTGGCACCGTCGTATACATATCTTACGGTTAATGGGGCGTTCGACAGGAAGAGCCGCGTGCCGAGCTCTAGGCTAGTCTTTTTTTCCAGACGCATTAAACCTATCTCTCGGGACTTCTCGCACGCACCATCGTGCCACCCACAAAAACTTGTACTCTGAGTTTAGTAGTACGTTATACAGGAAGAGAAGAGGTGCACGCACGCACTCGTCCTCTCACACACGCGTCTGTTTTTTCTCAAAAAGGAGGATGATGACCCCCGGCCTCTGCATCTGGGAGTCACACACGCATCTGTAGCTACGAATTGTAGTGTTCTCAACCATCCGATTGGCTCTATCATGGATGTACCTATATACTAAAACATGTCTAGATACATCTATATTTTGACAAATGGAAGGCATGTATTGTGGAACGGAGGGAGTGCTTGTCATCAAAATGGATAAAAAGGGACGTATCTAGAACTAAAATACGTCTACATACATCTCCTTTTATCCATTTTGATGACAAGTAGTACTTCTTACCCAAAGGAACTTTATATCCAACAGACACAAAATATCCGTTCGACTGTTGGAAATTACTGATCTGATGTCGAAGTAATTGCTGCATCGCCACCAAAACCCACCATTTCTTAAGCTAAAGTAGACCAAGGTAATCCCTAGATTAGCATATTACTAAGATAAACAGAAGGCACTGTAGAAACATTTAGGACGTGAGCTTGTCAATCTGAATGTGGAGGGACACAAGCTTAGCCCCGACCAGCAGCTTGGGCGGAACTGTCAAGAAGGTCAGCTCCTGCACGTCGACGTCGCCGGGATCCTTGCTGCTTGTCACCTCCATTTCCACCTTGACGGCGTCGGTCGTGCCTTTGGGCTCCCCCGGCGGGCCGTTCGCCCGCAGCTTGGCCACGTAGTGCAGCAGTGGGGACGCCCCCGCTCTAATGCAGACGACCGACACGGCGATAGGCGCGCCGATGTCGAGCACGCCGCCGACCAAGAAAAACGCGCGGCGGTCCTCCTCCGCGAACAGCAAGAGTTTTGGCTCCGACAGTGGCACTTGCAGCTGGAGCACCTTGCCGTACTGGATCCTGTGCACGGGTATGGGATGCGCGGTGCTGATGTGGTGGTAGAGCGCCGGCGGCGGGCCTTCGTAGCCGCAGACGGGCACGGGGCATTTGCAGAGCGCGAGCGGACACACGCTCTGGTGATCGGCGAGCTTGTGGTAAGTGACGTAGAGCCCACAGTGTAACACCCACGATGCGGCTATATCTCCCACGTGTCGAGGCACGACTTAGAGGCATAACCGCATTGTGGTTTTGTCGCAAGAAGGGTCATCTTCACACAATCCCATGTAATGAACAAGAATGGGATAAAGAGTTGGCTTACAATCGCCACTTCACACAAAACATAATAAATCATACATCAATCAGAGTACACACATAGGTCCGACTACGGAACCAAAATAAAAGAAGACAACCCAACTGCTAGATCCCTGATCGTCCCAACTGGGCACCACTACTGATCAAAATGAAAAGACACAACACAACGAACAAGATCTTCATCGAGCTCCCACTTGAGCTCAGTTGCGTCACCTGTACTGGTATCATCGGCAGCTGCAACTGTTTTGGAAGTGTCTGTGAGTCACCAGGACTCAGCAATCTCACACCCGCGAGATCAAGACTATCTAAGCTTATAGGAAAGGATGGGGTAATGAGGTGGAGCTGCAGCAAGCACTAGCATATATGGTGGCTAACATACGCAAATAAGAGCGAGAAGAGAAGCAACGGAACAGTCGTCAACTAGTAATGATCAAGAAGTGATCCTGAACTCCTACTTACGTCAAACATAACCCAAAAACCGTGTTCACTTCCCGGACCCCGCCGAGAAGAGACCATCACGGCTACACACACGGTTGATGCGTTTTAATTAAGGTGACCCTCGGGAGCGCGACTCCCAAGGAAAAAGAAATAGGTGATAGGCAAATGGTAAAACCATGGTTGGGCCTTGCTGAAGGATTTTTATTCAAAGCGAACTGTCAAGGGGGTCCCATAAATCACCCAACCGCGTTAGGAACGCAAAATCAAGGAACATAACACCGGTATGACGGAAAACTAGGGCGGCAAGAGTGGAAAAAAATACCAGGCATAAGGCCGAGCCTTCCACCCTTTACCAAGTATATAGATGCATTAATAATATAAGAGATATTGTGATATCCCAACATAAACATAATCCAACATGGAGCAATCTTCATCTTCACCTGCAGCTAGCAACGCTATAAGAGGGGCTGAGCAAAGCGGTAACATAGCCAAACAACGGTTTGCTAGGAAGGGTGACAAAGGTTAGAGGTTCATGGCAGTTTGGGAGGCTTGAAGAGCAAGTGAATAGGTAGCGCAGCATAGCAATAGAGCGAACAACTAGCAAGCAAAGATAGAAGTGATTTTGAGGGTATGGTCATCTTGCCTGAGATCCCGCAAGGAAGAAGAACGAGTCCATGAAGAAGACAAACGGATGTAGTCGAACGAATCCTCACAACTCCAGAACGAAACCGAAGCTAACAAGAGAAGCAACCCGGAAACAAACAAACAACATAGTAAACAACCATCACATAAGCATGGCATGATGCACAAACAAGTATGATGTATGTCCGGTTTAATGAGCATGGCATGGCAAAGTGCAACAAACAACACTACAAATTAAGTGGAGCTCAATATGCAACGAGTTGCATATTGACGAAACACCACATGACTCATTTAGTTCTCTCTCGGTTATGTACCCAACAATATTAAATGTTGATTAACATGGCAAGAGGTGAAGCATAAGTAAACTAACTATCTAGGCAATTTAAATGAGGCCGGGACAACAAACAACAATTCCGGAAAACCCCCATATGTCATTTAACAATTTAAAACAAACAGCAATTTTAAACATTTAAATGTTGTTATCATGATGCGGATGACAATGCAAGTTTTAAGCAATTTTATGAAAATGTTGACATGAGCATGTTATGAAGCATTTGTCACCATGGCGGAAGGAAAAGGGTGCCATGGCGGTGAAAGGGAAATGGTGCCACGGCAACATCCCGGCTCCGATAGCTCACGGAGATACCGGTGCAAAAGAAGTGGGCGTGAGCGTGTCATGCAAGGATGCTGGGGTGCTCCCGGATTCCGGGTTCCCACGGTACGGCGGCAAGGCAATCGAGGTACGCGCAAAGACCTCTCTCGGAAACGGTGCAAACACGAGCATCTCATACAACACACACGCATTCGTTCACGGGCGGTCGTTCTCGGCGGTTATACCTTTGAAGCGTGTATTTCGGGGCGGTTCAAAATCGTCGAGGGAAGTAGTGGTACACACGAAGGTAGTCGAACTTGGCGGTTCCGTTACACGGGTCTTCGGCGACGGTAGTGATACACGGGTCGAAGAGGAACTTGGCGTATCCACGCGTAGGGGTACTTGGCGATCGACGAACGTCGTGGTACTTGTAGCTCGTGTAACTCCACCGTTCGTTGCGTAATCGTACATGGGTCTCGGGTCTTGGTCCTTCTTCTTCTGCTTGCTTCTGCCGGACTTGGCAGGCTTGGACGATGGCAGTGGAGCCTGCAGCTCTAGGTCGAGGGAGGGGTTGCGACGTTGATTAGTGAACAAATACTGTGGATAATTTGCGGGCGTCCCCGGCGTAGGAAGAAGTCAGCAATGCCCTGCAGGAAGCCATGCCTTGCCTGCGGCGGTGAGGTCGAAAGAAGGCACGATCTGTCGCAGTCTTCCACAGGCACGGGAACAACGCCACGAACGAGCCCGCGTCTCCCTCCGATCCGCTCGACAGAGGAGGCGAGGAGGGGACTCCGGGAGCAGTAGAACAAGAGGCCCCAGGCAGCTGCTGCGGGAGGCGGAGGCTCCACGTCGACGGCCGGCAAGAGGGAGCCCGGGAATCCGCCAGAACCGAGGCTAGGGCGGCGGCTTGGGGAGGCGGACGAGCTCCAGAACGGGCACGTGGAGCAGAGCAGTAGCGATGCGGGTCTCGCGCAGGAGATGGGGTCGTGGTCGCGGCGTAGACGGAAGCAGAGGGCGACGCGAGGCAGGGGCGCCGGAGTTGGCCTCCAGTGGCGGCGCGGGAGGCCAGGCGCGGCGTCCTTGCGAGGCAACGGCGCGGAGGAGGGCCGACGACGGGGCGCGACGGAGCTCAGTGGGCTTGCTCCGGCGGAGATGTTTGAGCGGGGGCGGACGCCGAGGAGAGGAAGGAGCGGTCGTCGGGGCCATGGGGATCGACACGAGGAAGAGAGCGAGAGGAGGGAGAGATGGGGATCAGGCGCGAGGAGAGGGATAGGTGGTCGGGCACTGGCGGCGGTGCGGGAGGAGATGGGGATGGAGAGAGGCTAGGGTTAGAGCTGGGCGCGGCTGGGCCTAGGTGGGCCGCGGGGATGGGCCGTCTTGGAGTTGGGAGGCCCAGCTGGGCCGGCTGGGGGTTTATCTCTTCTCTCTCCCTTATTTCTTTGGCAGAAAAGAATTAGAGAAAAGGAAAAGAAAGAGAGGGTTAGAGAAAGAATTTGCGCATGCGTTTAATTTTCCCGGGCTCATAAAAATGTGCTTTTTCCGAGAAAATAGAAAAGGCCAGATTGAAAAATATAAATTCAAACTCATTTGAATTCAATTCAAATGGGTTTGAACTAGGACTTGATAAAAGGAAGGTCCAAAAATGTTCGGATTTTTGGTGGAGCTCCGGAATATGATGAAAGAATAAATGGCAAGGTTGGAGACCAAGAATTAAGATAACAAAGGCATTGGGATATTTGCAAGTGTGTTATGGTGAACTCCAATTAATGGAATATTTTAATATAGCTCCCTAATAATATTGGGAGGATATATGTTATAAAGAGAAATCACCATGTGCATTTCCCTCGATTTAAATGGATCGAAGATCCATGCAATTTACTTAGTTGAGTTTTTTAAAAATTAATGAGATGATGGCATGATGACATGATGCAATGAAAAAAATAAAAAAAATAAAAAAAGGGCAAGCACAAAAGAAACACACGGTGATCACGAAAATATGGAAGTCTTCTGAAGCGTCGGTCTTGGGGCGTTACAACACTCCACCACTACAAGAGGATCTCGTCCCGAGATCTAGGATGGCACCGGAGATAAATGGAAAGGGAAGAGGTAAAACAAATTGCTTCTTTGACAAACGAGTGAAACCAAAGAACCTTGAGAGCTTAAACAATTTTGAGAAAAGAATACAACGAAGATGAACAAGATTACAAACACTCCGGTTGGAAAAATGGAAGAGATAGAATATGAACTTGGCAAAATGAAAGCACTTGGACGAGACTCCGGTTAAAAGAGGAATGATCGACACAACACTCCGATTAAAACAAGATAAAGAAGGAATAAGAATGATATAATTTGGGCAGCACTCCGACTGTAAATGGAAGGAACTGAACATGATCTTGACAAGATGAGAGGATACTCGATGAATTTAACAACACACTGCCTCCGTAACTAATGAAAGAATGGCACAAGGGGTAAGAAAGATTTCAGACAGCCCTCCTGTTGAGGAAGGAGACAAAACTTGATAAGATGAGAGAACTCGAATGAAAACACGACACTCCGGCTAAACGGATAAGAAAGGAAAAATTACATGATCTTGACAAAACAAGATGATTGGTCGAAGAGAGCAACATCACAAAGCCTCCGGAAACAATGCATGATAGTTAGATAGTTGGAGTGAATAGAACGAAGAATGAAACCAACATCTCCTACCATAAATGAATTTTAAAGAGCATCCTTACGAAGTAGGATTGAACGGAGTTGTTGGAAAACCAACAATGAAAAGAATAAGCTTGTAGTGGGCTTATGGAAACATCTCAACATTATGAGGTGACAAACGGCCACTAAAGGAAGCCATTGGTTTGAGTGAGAGCACCAAGGCAATGAAAAACTTCTTTCACCAAGAGGATAGGAGAAAACTTGGATCATTGATAAGCACCATAATAGCAACATTCCTTAGGGAAGGCTCTAGGTGAAACATGACACAAGATAAATCCAACGAAGAGATTGGTGGATTTAAAATATCTCATTCTTGACAACATGTGAATCATGAAACGCGAACTCAAATTGTCAAGAATGACATAACACCATCTCAAAAGATAAGGTAGAAAGAATTGCACTTTGGAATGCGAGATGAAGAATGCTTGAACTCCTCAAAACAAACATGTGTTGAGCACCATTTTTATTTTGAAGTATGGCTTGACGGATCTTAACTCCGAGAGAAATCTTGAAGAACAATTGAAGAATGAAAAGAATCCTTGCAATGATTTAGATGGGGCTTCGCGCGAGTTAACTGAGAGAGATTGGAACTCCGGAAACAAAAGGTGAACAACTTAGCACCGACAAATTGATATCACGAATGAACTCCAAAAGAAAGGATTAAACACTTGGATGAAACAAGAATAAGAATTACAATGTGCGTATCCTTCACCAATTTAGATTGATAACAAGCAACAGATTTGGCATACCACTTATACTTGTAGGAAGGATTAAGAGAGATATAGCGTAAATTTGAATAAGGTCTTCATCGAACCACCGGTAGGATTTGGAAACAACGAATGAATTGATATGATAACGAGGGAAGAGAAATCTTGAACGAACCACCGCGAGAATTGAAAATGAAAGTAGCAAAGGCACAATTCAACGGAAAGAATTAGAAAATGAATGAAGATACTTGACAGAATTTAGATACACGAGAACGAAGAGATCATGAACTGATTAGAGGATATTTGAGTGATGCACCGGTATGATTTGGAGAACGAGAGCTGAAAGCTTGAATGAATAATTCTGAGGTGATGGGCTCCGAAGAATCAAACTGAAAAGACTTCTGAAATGCTCCGGGTGGGTAAGAAAAGAATTATGCGATTGGAAACAATTTGAGAGGATGGCAACAACTAAGAACCATGAATCTTCAAGAGAACGGACCAAGATTCAAGAGAAATTCTTCTTCGGTCTTCAAATGTTGAGAATGACGATGAGCAGCACCACCATGAATTGTTGAGGCACTCCAGAATGACAATTAGAAAGACTGAACCAACAATGAAAAGAATTTGAAAGATCTTGGAGAAAGACATTTGACTGATGATAATTCATTCTTACGTCAAACTTTGTAATGAATTTGAGAATAACTCCAGAAAAATTAGAAGAGTCAGGTAAGATCCTGGGAAAATACCTGTGGGTTAGGGCCCACTCAAAAGAAACACCGTTGAAATGATTACTTGACAAGGAGATTGCACCGGTTGAATTAAATGGCTCAAAAGAGATAACAACCTCGAGATAGCTTGAACGGATTGGGAATGGAAATGCGAATCTTCTGAGATATCTTCAGCACTCCAAATAACATGAATAGCAAGAGGTGGATGATTAAGAGATATACCGGCATGATAAAGCATTTGAAACAGGGAAAGGAATGTGACCAACATTGAAGGCTTGAATTTAGTCCACCGGAGAAGAAAAAGAATGAAGAATGAAAAACTTGAAGCTTCGTTAGTATCTTCATGGGAAATCACCGGATAAGAACATTCAAAGAAAAGAATGAAGAGACTTCACATCAATAAAAAGGATACTTGATTAAGAAATCTGAGTCCTTAAAGAAAAATGGGTGGGAGGGTGGGAAAACAAAGACAACTTGGGTCGGATGAAACAAACACCGTTGAGAAAAAGCTTAGAATTGATCTTGCGGATGGGGAGAATGATGGTATCATCTTGAAGAGAAAATGCACCGGTTGGAAATAGAATTAAGATGGCAATATCGATGGTCAAGAAGGATTAGTATTCACATAGCAATATGAGAACACCGTTTAGGAAAAGGTATGGATTCAACATTTGACTTCGAAGCAACTCGAATACCACAAATAAAACAAAACAAAGGATTGGCTTGCAAAATAAGCCGGAACAAACATATGACAGAGATTTCGTCCGAAGTTTTCGTGGTGGGGCCCACACGGGCTCGATCGTATAGCACCATCATGTACAAGGCAGTGCACATGACATACGAAGCGTCCCCGAGTCGGCATAGCCAAGGACTCTTTAAGACACTACGAGACCACTGTAAAACCAACCGTGGAAAGGCGGACCACTAGACGTCAAACCCCAATCTCATATCATGCATCTGTTAGAAAGATATCCTAGGAGCTACTTGAATTCCCACTTATAAACTCCCGAAACTTTCTGGTTATGCAATCAGGTGTTGGGGATACAGGGGACACAAAATATATATCACCCAAACTAACAATCCCTAGATCCAGGTGTATCCATCCGTCAACACATAACCAAGAAACCTTCGGAAATCGTTTACCTCAACCTTCGAAAAGCATCTGTTATACGAGTTATGGCAATACTCCCGAACTCCCGCCCCAGTACTGGGTGGCGTCGAGGTGATCTCACCAACAACTGCATAAAAGAGATTTTTGATGTCGGCGAAACTCAGGTATTCCAGAACTGCAACGATAAAATTGTGACGACAACACCTCGGAGCTCAACTCCCCGGGACACTGCCACAACCCCTAAATGTCAGGAGGCACCAAGAACAATGTTCTCGTCACAAAACCATCGGAACGGTTCCAAGATACCCGCGTGATCCTAAAAAAAAATTAGTGAAATTTGAGGAGAGAAAAGTCAAAACTTCTACGTCAGGAGGCCTCACCAGAGCGACGAAGGGACTCAGGAGTAAAAAGAATCCTACTCTCCGATATATATAATCCTAAGACTCAAAACATTTTTGTTCTAGACTCAACAACGTCAGCGATTCGATCAAGCAGGGGGCTCCTAAGTCGGGGATGGCTCTGATACCAACTTGTAACACCCACGATGCGGCTATATCTCCCACGTGTCGAGGCACGACTTAGAGGCATAACCGCATTGTGGTTTTGTCGCAAGAAGGGTCATCTTCACACAATCCCATGTAATGAACAAGAATGGGATAAAGAGTTGGCTTACAATCGCCACTTCACACAAAACATAATAAATCATACATCAATCAGAGTACACACATAGGTCCGACTATGGAACCAAAATAAAAGAAGACAACCCAACTGCTAGATCCCTGATCGTCCCAACTGGGCACCACTACTGATCAAAATGAAAAGACACAACACAACGAACAAGATCTTCATCGAGCTCCCACTTGAGCTCAGTTGCGTCACCTGTACTGGTATCATCGGCACCTGCAACTGTTTTGGAAGTGTCTATGAGTCACTAGGACTCAGCAATCTCACACCCGCGAGATCAAGACTATTTAAGCTTATAGGAAAGGATGGGGTAATGAGGTGGAGCTGCAGCAAGCACTAGCATATATGGTGGCTAACATACGCAAATAAGAGCGAGAAGAGAAGCAACGGAATGGTCGTCAACTAGTAATGATCAAGAAGTGATCCTGAACTCCTACTTACGTCAAACATAACCCAAAAACTGTGTTCACTTCCCGGACCCCTCCGAGTCAAGTGTCAAGTTCTCTACAACCGGACATTAACAAATTCCCATCTGCCACATAACCGCGGGCACGGCTCTCGAAAGTTTATACCCTGCAGGGGTGTCCCAACTTAGCCCATTATAAGCTCTCACGGTCAACGAAGGATATTCCTTCTCCCGGGAAGACCCGATCAGTCTCGGAATCCCGGTTTACAAGACATTTCGACAATGGTAAAACAAGGCAGCAAAGCCGCCCGATGTGCCGACAATCCCGATAGGAGCTGCACATATCTCGTTTTCAGGGCAACACCGGATGAGACATCCTACGAGTAAAACCAGACCTCGAGTTTCCACGAGGGGGCCCCGCAGTCTACTCAGTTCGGACCAGCACTTAGAGAAGCACTGGCCCGGGGGGGGGGGTTAAAATAAAGATGACCCTCGGGAGTGCGACTCCCAAGGGAAAAGAAATAGGTGATAGGCAAATGGTAAAACCAAGGTTGGGCCTTGCTGAAGGAGTTTTATTCAAAGCGAACTGTCAAGGGGGTCCCATAAATCACCCAACCACGTTAGGAACGCAAAATCAAGGAACATAACACCGGTATGACGGAAAACTAGGGCGGCAAGAGTGGAACAAAACACCAGGCATAAGGCCGAGCCTTCCACCCTTTACCAAGTATATAGATGCATTAATAATATAAGAGATATTGTGATATCCCAACATAAACATAATTCAACATGGAGCAATCTTCATCTTCACCTGCAGCTAGCAACGCTATAAGAGGGGCTGAGCAAAGCGGTAACATAGCCAAACAATGGTTTGCTAGGAAGGGTGACAAAGGTTAGAGGTTCATGGCAGTTTTGGAGGCTTGAAGAGCAAGTGAATAGGTAGCGCAGCATAGCAATAGAGCGAACAACTAGCAAGCAAAGATAGAAGTGATTTCGAGGGTATGGTCATCTTGCCTGAGATCCCGCAAGGAAGAAGAACGAGTCCATGAAGAAGACAAACGGATGTAGTCGAACGAATCCTCACAACTCCGGAACGAAACCGAAGCTAACGAGAGAAGCAACCCAGAAAGAAACAAACAACATAGTAAACAACCATCACATAAGCATGGCATGATGCACAAACAAGTATGATGCATGTCCGGTTTAATGAGCATGGCATGGCAAAGTGCAACAAACAACACTACAAATTAAGTGGAGCTCAATATGCAACGAGTTGCATATTGACGAAACACCACATGACTCATTTAGTTCTCTCTCGGTTATGTACCCAACAATATTAAATGTTGATTAACACGGCAAGAGGTGAAGCATAAGTAAACTAACTATCTAGGCAATTTAAATGAGGCCGGAACAACAAACAACAGTTCTGGAAAACCCCCATATGTCATTTAGCAATTCAAAACAAACAACAATTTTAAACATTTAAATGTTGTTATCATGATGCGGATGACAATGCAAGTTTTAAGCAATTTTATGAAAATGTTGACATGAGCATGTTATGAAGCATTTGTCACCATGGCGGAAGGAAAAGGGTGCCACGGCGGTGAAACGGAAATGGTGCCACGGCAACATCCCGGTTCCGATAGCTCACGGAGATACCGGTGCAAAAGAAGTGGGCGTGAGCGTGTCATGCAAGGATGCTGGGGTGCTCCCGGATTCCGGGTTCCCACGGTACGGCGGCATGGCAATCGAGGAACGCGCAAAGACCTCTCTCGGAAACGGTGCAAACACGAGCATCTCATACAACACACACGCATTCGTTCACAAGCGGTCGTTCTCGGCGGTTATACCTTTGAAGCGTGTATTTCGGGGCAGTTCAAAATCGTCGAGGGAAGTAGTGGTACACACGAAGGTAGTTGAACTTGGCGGTTCCATTACACGGGTCTTCGGCGACGGTAGTGATACACGGGTCGAAGAGGAACTTGGCATATCCACGCGTAGGGGTACTTGGCGATCGACGAACGTCGTGGTACTTGTAGCTCGTGTAACTCCACCGTTCGTTGCGTAATCGTACATGGGTCTCGGGTCTTGGTCCTTCTTCTTCTGCTTGCTTCCGCCGGACTTGGCATGCTTGGACGATGGCAGTGGAGCCTGCAGCTCTAGGTCGAGGGAGGGGTTGCAACGTTGATTAGTGAACAAATACTATGGATAATTTGCGGGCGTCCCCGGCATAGGAAGAAGTCAGCAATGCCCTGCAGGAAGCCATGCCTTGCCTGCGGCGGTGAGGTCGAAAGAAGGCACGATCTATCGCAGTCTTCCACAGGCACGGGACAACGCCACGAACGAGCCCGCGTCTCCCTCCGAGCCGCTCGACAGAGGAGGCGAGGAGGGGACTCCGGGAGCAGCAAAACAAGAGGCCCCAGGCAGCTGCTGCGGGAGGCGGAGGCGGAGGCTCCGCCTCAACGACCGGCAAGAGGGAGCCCGGGAACCCACCAGAACCGAGGCTAGGGCGGCGGCTTGGGGAGGCGGACGAGCTCCAGGACGGGCGCGTGGAGCAGAGCAGCAGCGATCGCGCAGGAGATCGGGTCGTGGTCGCGGCGTAGACGGAAGTACAGGGCGACGCGAGGCAGGGGCGCCGGAGTTGGCCTCCAGTGGCGGCGCGGGAGGCCAGGCGCGGCGTCCTTGCGAGGCAACGGTGCGGAGGAGGGCCGACGAGGGGGCGCGACGGAGCTCAACGGGCTTGCTCCGGCGGAGATGTTTGAGCGGGGGCGGACGCCGAGGAGAGGAAGGAGCGGTCGTCGGGGCCATGGGGATCGGCACGAGGAAGAGAGCGAGAGGAGGGAGAGATGGGGATCGGGCGCGAGGAGAGGGAGAGGGGGTCGGGCACTGGCGGCGGTGCGGGAGGAGATGGGGATGGAGAGAGGCTAGGGTTAGAGCTGAGCGCGGCTGGGCCTAGGTGGGCCGCGGGGATGGGCCGACTTGGAGTTGGGAGGCCCAGCTGGGCCGGCTGGGGGTTTCTCTCTTCTCTCTCCCTTATTTCTTTGGCAGAAAATAATTAGAGAAAAGGAAAAGAAAGAGAGGGTTAGAGAAAGAATTTGCGCATGTGTTTAATTTTCCCGGGCTCATAAAAATGTGCTTTTTCCGAGAAAATAGAAAAGTCCAGATTGAAAAATATAAATTCAAACTCGTTTGAATTCAATTCAAATGGGTTTGAGCTAGGACTTGGTAAAGGGAAGGTCCAAAAATGTTCGGATTTTTGGTGGAGCTCCGGAATATGATGAAAGAATAAATGGCAAGGTTGGAGACCAAGAATTAAGATAACAAAGGCATTGGGATATTTGCAAGTGTGTTATGGTGAACTCCAATTAATGGAATATTTTAATATAGCCCCCTAATAATATTGGGAGGATATATGTTATAAAGAGAAATCACCATGTGCATTTCCCTCGATTTAAATGGATCGAAGATCCATGCAATTTACTTAGTTGAGTTTTTTAAAAATTAATGACATGATGGCATGATGACATGATGCAATGAAAAAAATAAAAAAATAAAAAAAAGTGCAAGCACAAAAGAAACACAAGGTGATCACGAAAATATGGAAGTCTTCTGAAGCGTCGGTCTTGGGGCGTTACACACAGCCTTCGTACGGGCACTC
Organism: Aegilops tauschii subsp. strangulata; assembly: GCF_002575655.3. Classification (NCBI taxonomy): domain Eukaryota; kingdom Viridiplantae; phylum Streptophyta; class Magnoliopsida; order Poales; family Poaceae; genus Aegilops; species Aegilops tauschii. Next base: position 514,160,738 of record NC_053036.3, read on the forward strand.
CACCCTCACCGACGAAAGGACGGAGTCCACCGCCGTGTTCCGCACGTCGAAGCCACCGCCGCGCTCGCACTTCTGGCACTGCCGCTGGTTCCCGGGGCGCTCGACGCGGCTGTCCGCGCAGGCCAGGTGCCCTCCCTTGCACTGTAGAAATCAATCGAACAGCACATCAATCAAGAAACATGCACCTTGCTCAATCAGCCGAACGGACGAGGTGTATTCGAACCTCATACACTGGAGGCGTCAAGGGGCGGAGGCACAAGGTGCAGTGGAGCACGGTGAGGTCCATCGAGACCTTAGAGAGCTCCATCGTCGGGTCCTGTTCGGTCCGCATGATCTCGCCCTCCTCGTGCACAACCATCTCTCGACTTGGGCCGGGGTATTACAAAGCTTTACCGTCACATATTTTATACTACTTCAAGGTGCATTAAATCAACACATGCAAGTATCAAAAGGAGAGTCACGGCATGCATGCATGCGTTGTAATTAATGCATCGGTAAATGCAAATTATTGAAATATATCGACTGCAGTGCTTTGATGTGTCGCGTCAACTCGTACATCAACGAGAAGTTTGACTATCCTCTCCCTCGCGGACTTAACTGCACCTGCCTTTGGCTGTATGACAGGTTGGACACACACCTGTCGGGCCCACCTATCATACACGCAAAGGCAGGAGCGTCCCTCCCTCGCCCATGAGCGTGGTTGCTGGCAGGACTAGGAGAAGCTTTCGCTACGCGCTCTCCCTCCCGCACGCGGTGGACATGTAGCAGTTCAATCGGTGTCAGATGGCCAGAAGCGTACTGTAGTACTCCTCCAGTGCAGTAGTACTCCGTCATTGTTCGACTTCCCGAAGAGGCGAAGAGCCAAGCGCAGCCCGGACGCTCGTGTGGCAGTTTCATGTGTAGAGTAATCTAGGATAGCGTGTATCGTGCATGTAAGCTTAAAATCGTTGGGGTCGGCTCCATGCTATGTGGCCGTCTCGAAGTTAAAATAAAAGTCTTCTGGCCCTACCTGACACCCTGGTGATTGTAGTTTGCACGCTCATCTGGTTAAGACAGGAATATATATTTTAATTTGCTTTTTTTCGAAAAGGGGGGACTCCCCGGCCTTTGCATCAGAACGATGCATACGGCCACATATATTTTAATTTGTGGTGGGTAAATGTTAGAGGTTGGAGCAAATATATTGTACACTGCGGGTCTTTCAGCCAAGTTTAGAGGCAAGCATGTGGGGCCAGTGCTATGATGTGTCGCGTCAACTCGTACAACGAGGAGAAGCTTGAATTTACTACACGCCTTCTCCCTCACCCATGCGTGCGGTTGCTCGCAAACGAGGACATGCTTTTGCTTAGTAGTACTTCTACAACAAGCTATCCGTCCCGCTCGCGGTGGACAGACATGCAGCAGTGGATTCGACACTATAGAGGCAGTAGTAGTAACATCATTGTTTGTCTTCTCGAAGAGGCAAGAGCCAAGCGCAAACCGAACGTTGCAGTTCCGAACATTGGAGCACGCATATAGCCAGGCTCTTGCATGAGACAAAATTGCTATGTGAGCCCACTATTGTACTAGTACGTACAACTACTTGCTAGTTTAGCCCTGTAAACCAGAAAGGAGTATTTGCCCTTCTAGAGATTTCAACAAGTGACTAGACTACACCGAGACGGAGTACATATGGAGCAAAATGAGTGAATCTACACCGTAAATAAATACGTACTAGTTCTATCGTTTTCCTCTCCGAGGTGCACAATATTGAGTATACTGACTAGTCTCTTTTTGACACGCATTTACGTTTTTTTACACAGTACAGACGCAAGCGCTCATATACACGCCCATACACTCACCCCTATGAACGCACACACGCACGACACTATCATCTTGAAATTTACGAAGTCACCATAGGCACCTCGTCGTCGACGGGTCCATAGGTGCTTGAATGCCAAGGAGGGAGAGGGTAGCGGTTCCCGAGACGTTGAACGGTCAATGATGCATCCTCAATTACATGCAGAGGGAATTAATTGGAGAAGCAGAATAGAGCCAGCACGATGTGAATGCAACAGAGTTTGGACTCTCATATAATAAAGGCGCCCCACCACTCCAATCCATCTACTCCCAAGTCTCTGCGCAACACTGCTCACTCCAATCCAAGACCAAGTGACCAGAAGCCACAAGCACCTACGGAGGCGATGGACGCGAGCGGCAGTCGGCTGTGCCAAATCATCCAAGGCACCGGCCTGCGGCCCTGCACCGCGCAGCGTTTCCAGACGGTGCTGGCGACCGCAGGCATCGTAGCCCTCGCCAACGCCGGCTTCGCCTCTCGCATGGACGACATGATGGTTAACTCCATCCGCAAGTTCACCGCCGTCAAGAAGTGCACACACGACCTTGCTGTACTGCTCCAGCCCGCGCGCCCAGGCTCCTCATTGCCTGCCACCCTCATCGGCCTCCATGGTGACGAACTCTTTCAAGCCCTGGTGGCCCTGCAGGTGCCGGAGGTCGCGACGAAGAATGTGCACCTCGAGGCCGCGCTCGCCGCGCAGCGCCTCGCCATGCAAGAAACCGTCGACCTGCACATCCACGTCTACGAGGAAATCGTCTACATAGGCCACTACAAGGCAAGCGAGGACAGAAAGACGTTGGCCTTCTTCCAGCGGCTGGAATCTTTGGACACCATTGTTCAGCAGCACGTCGACTGGCCACGAAAGCCGCTGCTACTTAGGCGCCGTTCGGTGGGCCGGTGCCCTGAGTCGAGGAGGTGGACGTCGTCGATGGATGCATCTCTTCTTGCCTCCTGTAACCAGCACTGCATCGCCTCGTGGCCTTAATGTTTTATTAGTATAGTACTCCCTCCGTTCCCAAATATAAGTCTTTCTAAAGATTCCAGCAAGTGACTACTACATACGGAGCAAAATGAGTGAATCTACACTCTAAACTATGTCTACATACATCTGTATGCTGTATTCCATTTGAAATAGTATCTAAAAAGGCTTATATTTATGAATGGAGGGAGTATATGGCATTTTTATTCCAGTCGTAACGTTTTCACTGTGAGGTGGGGCCACAGTTGAGCAAACCCACCCCGCCCCCCGGGCGTCGGCCGAGTTTAGAATTACTAGAAGAGAGAAATGAGGGAGGCGAGCTAGCTGTAGCACGGACGCTGTTGTCAGATGGGACTCGTGTTTATAGAATAGGAGTACTGAGCACTCGTGCCTCTTTTTTTTGCGGGAAAAATTAGTCGTATGTCTAGTACCACTAGTTGGGTGCGTGCGACCTATAGCTGTCATCACTTTAGGTCTCCTTTTCGAACCGCGGCTACGCTTCACAGTACATATTATTTCACGCATTTATCCTCCTATATGTACTCCTAGGCTATTTCCACGTGCTCCCATTCGCCGACATGTGGGACATAGAGCATCTGGGTCGTAGTGCATGCACGACTCGGAGCATATGCCCGGGTACTTTACATTTCAGACCTCACGAATTACATGCAAACCCCCCGCAGAAGAATAAATAAATGAATGAATTACTACATGAAACCGGATTATTTTCATGGAAACCGGAGCACGTTCATTAAATTTTGGACATAACACGTTTATAAAAAATGACCGAACCGAAACCAGTCTAAGGGCCTCTTTGATTTTTCCCGCAAAAAATGGCCTCTTTGATTCGCAGGATACTGAAAACACAGGAATGGGGAAAGTATGATAGCGATGAACCGAGACGAGGAGAACTCTAACTCAGTTAGAGGTTAGAGTTAGATTCTAACCCTGAACTAACTCTAAACCAAAGAGGTGTATGGATGGCAGGGTTAGATTGACAATAAATGCTCTATCTCAATCATTTGACTACTTTGGACCCTATTTCCTGCCGGATTTGGAGGGTGCTTGGATACGTTTTAGTTCCATGACTAAAAGTAGTGGGACTAAAACTTGCTAGCCTAACCCATGCTTGGATCCAAATACTAAAGAGACTAAAATCAAGTTAATGAGCATTTATTATCCTCCAAACCCTCCAATCCAGAACTCGCCTGTGTTAAAGGAGAGGAGTTAAATGAGGAGAGAGAGGACTAATCCACATTTTAGTAGGGGTACCCCTGACTAAATTTTTTTAGTCTCAAGACTAGTTTTAGCCCCTCTTTAGTCAGGGATGCTTGGAACTTTAGCCTCTTAAAGAGACTATTTTTAGTCAGACTAAAATAAGTCCCTTGGATCCAAGCACCCTCTTGGTGTGGCCGGATCTTCTGTGGCCTCCTCCCGCTCACAATTGACATAAACGAACCATCTATACAAATCAAGCATGCAAAACATGATAATTTTTACTTTGTCCATACAAATGAGATATCCCACTTAAACATACAAGTCGTCAATCAAGCTTCACAAAATAAAAAAACACTTCATGAAACACAGAATGAGCTAACTCATCACGGAAGTCATTCACGATAGAGAGGGAGCCCGGAGCCCCTCACACACCGAGGGAGGAGCTCACCATCGTCGCTCTGGAGAAAGGCTCTGTAGAGCCCAAGCCCCGGGAACCCCTCCGACACCGGCACTTGCGAGTTGAGGTCGACACCGGCATGGGTAGCAGGGCCGCTTGCCGCCAACTGGGAACTTAATCTTTGGGCCTCTAGAAATAATGCAAGCCTGTAACTAAAATACCTAGAAAGGTGAACTGAATCTTTGGGCCTCTAGAAATAATGCAAGCCTAAAACTGAAATACCTAGAAAGGTGAACTAAATCTTTGGGCCTCTAGAAATAATGCAAGCCTGAAAGTGAAATACCTAGAAAGGTGAACTGAATCTTTGGGCCTCTAGAAATAATGCAAGCCTGAAACTGAAATACCTAGAAAGGTGAACTGAATCTTTGGGCCTCTAGAAATAATGCAAGCCTGAAATTAAAATACCTAGAAAGGTGAACTAAATCTTTGGGCCTCTAGAAATAATGCAAGCCTAAAATTGAAATACTTAGAAAGGTGACCTGAATCTTTGGGCCTCCAGAAAGATTTATTACCTCCTGAAGCAGCATCAAACAATTCCATGCGTGCACCACAAATCTATACCAAGTTTGATCAGGATCTACTTTTCCAAATCAGAATTAGCGCTAGAGCAATCAAGATCAATGATATGGCCGTGAGACAGAGAAGGAACGAACAAACTCACCCCTCTCGCGACCTCCCTGGTAGATGCGCCGCCGCCGCGCACGACAGAGGGAGAAAAACGACTAGTGAAGGGGGAGCGGGGCGACCTTCGAAGGCCGGAGGGAGAGGGCGGCCGGAGTAGGGCGGCGGAGGCCGGAAGGAGAGGGCGGCCGGAGGAGAGAGAGGGTGAGCGGCCCTATGGGGAACAGAGAGGAGTCATGCGAGAGGGGAGGAGCGATCTGGTGCGGGCAGGGGAGATTTTTTAGTTCTCTTTTAGTGGGCCCGAGGATAACTAACCCAATTAGAACCTCTCCACCGGGCTAGTTTTTTAGCTGGGTTAGAGCAAACTAGCTCAAACTAACCCCTTTTGTTTCGATAATTTGAGTCTATTTCAACCCAACTAGCTCTAACTCAGGGATCCAAACAAAGAGGAGTGTTACTGTACATGCTGCAGTGTGGACCGTAGCACATTGTTTTTTATGGCCATATCACCACATTGTTTTCTACTGCTGGTTCACTGGGCTGCCGTGGTTCGCACTCCTCCGACCTGAGTAGTACTGTAGTATAGTACTAGTATATACCGCATCATTCTTTGCTCCTTCTTACTACTCCGACATGTGGGAGAGCTAGCATCCGGGTCGACGTGTCATGCACCAGATTAGAGCGCGGAACGGAAGGGGGGCATCACCCCGGTCGGAGCACCAGTAATTCATGACTATAGTGAGTGGTCATATCACAAGTCTTTCCAGCACTAACGCGCCGTCAAATCGAACAACCCCACTCGCTCACCCTCCTCGCCTCTCTGTCAAACCGCCTACCCGAAAACTGCCGCGCGTACTGCCCGGGAAAAGCCCCGCCCACAAATTTTAACTACGCGAAAACAGTTCGAGCTTGTTCGTTCTATATAAATACAGTACTTACTGTATGTTTATTCACCCGTGGGGTTGTTCAATGAATGGAGGGGCGGGGAGCACAAGTTAACAATACTGTAGTACTACTAGTAGTAAGTAGGAGTCATACAGTAGTCACCTTAAATAGAGAGTTTCTTTTCTTTAATGCCACATACACAAATTGAAACGCTTGTTCTGGAGAGAAAAAAGATAATCACTCCACTATATATGGACGCAGGGGCCTGAGGGCTTGCTTTACTAGGGTTGCTCTCTTCATTCTCTCATCCTCTCCAGATATAAACAAGACAGCGGTAGCGACATTTTCTCTCTGCTCACCGCTGGTCACAGATCCGGCCGGATCCCTTCGGCCGGTGTGTGTAGAGGACTAAAAGGTGCATCATTCACGCGGTCATCTCCGCCGAGGGAGGAAACCCACAGCTGCCGGAGGGGCCCGATCCTCTGCCCGTGCCGTTCTCTCCGACACAGCACCGACTCGGGAGGTCCTCCGACCCTTCTTCCTCCCTGCCGTATTGTCCGCAGATCCGACCTGCCGCCGCCGACATCCCGGCGACCCTCAGGTATAAGTTCTTCGAAAGCGGCCTTGCTCTACTGCCCCAGCTCCCCACGTGTCTGCATGTGCATCTTTTTCTACTCCCATCAGCTCTTCCAAAGCCACCTAAATTTTTAGTATTATTAGAGGCAAAGCTACTTCATGCATTCGAATCTAGGGATTTGTTCAAACAACGAAGAAAGGGGGGAAAGTTGTAGCATGAATCTAGGACTTGATTCAAAGAGGAAATAATATGGTGAAAGTTGTAGAGACCGGATACCCAACCGGTCTCTTGGTTGAAAAGGGAAATAATGGGAAAACGCAGTACAAACTGGATAAGGAACATATCTATTATTGGTTGAAAAAAGGATAGAAAGTGGCGGCTGGTGGACAAGTCAACAGAGTATGTCCAGGATTAGATTTTCTGCCATCACATAGTAAAAGGTCTCTAGGATTAGATTTGCTGCCCTCACATAGTAAAAGGTCTCAGGATTAGATTTGCTGCCCTGACATAGTAAAAGGTCTCAGGATTAGATTTGCTGCCCTCACATAGTAAAAGGTCTCTAGGATTAGATTTGCTGCCCTCACATAGTAAAAGGTCTCTAGGATTAGATTTGCTGCCCTCACATAGTAAAAGGTCTCCAGGATTAGATTTGCTGCCCTCACATAGTAAAAGGTCTCCAGGATTAGATTTGCTGCCCTCACATAGTACAAGGTCTCCAGGATTAAGTTTGCTGCCCTCACATAGCATGAACAAACTCGGCATCACCACTTTATGCCTCCTTGTAGGTACATTGTGCTGATGCATCCACTGTCGCATGTCCTTATACCAACCTTTTGCTGTTGTTAATGTAAGGGCGCATGTAAAATGAAGCGATCACACTGTTACCTTAGGGACATGTCTAACCAGTGTTATTGTTAATCTAATGCCTCCAGTGATAAGATGCAATTAAACTGTGTTACAAATGGCACTCCTGCTGTTTTCCCCAGTATGATAAGTAAGTTGCTCCTTTACGCTGCTGAGTGTCCTGGTGTCCCCACGGTCCCATGCCCTTAAACCAACTCTTTAGCTGCTGTTGATTTACTGTGTCTGGTAAACAAGCAATGCCACCATTAAAGTAATCCCAAATTTGAGGAATCTCATTGTTGATCATAATGCTTCTGGTAACATGAAGCATTGCTGACGTTTTAAAATTTCTATTGTCCTTGCGTGATTGCCATGAACATAATTAAGATGCTTCTTTTCATTTTGTATATGTTTCATATATTCTTATTGACCAACAACTGTTTACTTTCTATCTTTTTGTGCAGATAGGGATATCCATTTCACCTTGTTGCTATTGTGACCTTTTGGTGAACTGCACAAAACACTTTTTTTGGAATGAGTGTCTTGTGCAGTTCAACTAAAATGTCACGTGGGCAACATCTCTCAATTTTGGTGGAACTGCACAAAATGGTGATTGGAGTTTCCAAAATCTCCGTCAAGTTCTGCTGGTAATCTCGTGCAACATTTTATTAGCCTTTGCAAGATGGAGCCGTCACTGTCACCACAATGGCACTTTATTTTAGTGGAACTGCACAAAAGGATAAGAAAATTATAGTTGCACCTTACATGAGCCGGACAGCCAACCTTAATGTTCCTCAATTTTAGTGAAACTACTAAAGAAGAACCTGCCAGCTCACAAGAGCAAGTACTTCTTGCTAGCTGAATGATGCAATCTTTGCTTCATTTCAGGTGAACTGCAGAAAAAGGCGCATGAATTGAATCATGGAACTCCAGGCAGACCTCATCCAAGTAGAGCTGGAGGTTGAGTTCAAGGAGGCCGCTATTAAAGCAAAATCATGCTCTCCAGTCTCCTTGTTTGTGCTGTGCAAACAGGAATACTCAACTACAGATGTTGTGACGGTCAAGGGCATTCGCCAAATTCTTCGTTTGTATGACATGGCTAGCCAAGATGGATTTAATCCCGATATTCACTTTATCAAAAGGCTCTAATGGGTTGGTTCTGAATCTTGCAAGCTGGGAATCAGTGAGATGTGTAGGCATCTTTGTTGTACTTATTATTTGAATCTTATTTATTGGTTCGGAATCTTGCAAGCTGGGAATCAATGAGATGTGTAGGCATCTTTGTTGTACTTATTATTTGGATCTTATTTGTTGGTTCTGAATCTTGCAAGCTGGGAATCAATGAGATGTGTAGGCATCTTTGTTGTACTTATTATTTGGATCTTATTTGTTGGTTCTGAATCTTGCAAGCTGGGAAACACGGCATGATGATGCAGAGGACAACAACCATAACAAACAGTTCAAACTTGGTAGTATTATCTTTGTGAAAGTGCGACAAATGTGCTGACCGTGTGCGTCCTAAGAATAATAATTCTAATTGTTGTGCATGTTGATCCTGTGGCACTGATAGAACGAGCGAATGCATTGCTTGTTTTAAGTATAAATTTCTATTAAAGCTAATTAAATTTAAGTAAAGTGACCACTAACTCCTGTTATTACAGTACCAATACAGACCCGCTCGTGAACCGACGTGTGGCCGAGGGTGCATCTTCTGCCGGGCGTGCAGCGGACGAGGGAGGGGTAGTAACTGTTGTCGCCTGTAAACACTCAACTTACTGTTGAATCCAGTTCCCCAAGAGCGAAAAAATGAACTGCTGCTGCCGCCTACACACTCGTTCACTCGAAGAGACTCCAATGGAGATCCGAGGGGTGAGCCTGCTGGATATGGACTTCAGCAAGGAGTTCCCCTTTGAGTTCGCCGTTCAGTCCTATGGCTGCACCAAGTTGAATGTGATGTACACCAACGATACGGACTCGGTGAAGCTCTGCCTCGCCTTAGTCCTATGGCTGCACCAGGTTCTGGAGCATTCGCCCATTTCATCGGCAGCGCCGACTGCACCTTCGCTACGGTGGAGAGAAGGAAGAACGCGACGATTCGGCCATCTGGTGCAACAAGCTTGTCGACATCCAGAAGCAATACAAGATCATCAGCAACGGGCAGGAGAAGGACTCCGTGGTTGACCTCGCTGAGACCATCATCGACCCCTGATACGCCAACATGAAAGAAGATGACCTGAACACGTGGGAGGTACCTCTTAATCTAGCCTACATAACCTACGCGGCCAAGGACGCATACGCATGCTACGACATGTACAGGCAGATCTTGGACATGAGGGCGTGTCTGCTTCCCGTAACCGACGAGTACACGGACAGCCGCAGCGTCATGATCAAGCGTGCCAGGAAGGTCTAGATGTTGTACTTTATCTGTTTATAAGCACCTTTATCATCTGAGTGTTTCATGCATTAGCCTATGTGTCGTAATTATCTGTTTTGTCCGAAATATTTCTTTTAAGAACCCATTAACCTGATTGCTTTTTTAGTGGCTATTTGCTTATGTATGTAAACTAATTCACTTATCCGTAAAAAAAACTAGTTCACTCGGCTGCCGTGCTTTGAATCTCCTTCCTCCCAACATATTCCCCTCCTCAGGTGGACCGAGTAGGTCTCTGAATTTTCTCCCACTTTCTTTTTCGATGTAAACTGAGTTTTCTCCCAGTACTTTCCCCTAGAACCAACTCAACTGTCCCACGTCTAGCCTAAAAAATAATAATACCCCACGTACTATTAACTCATCAAATTAAAATGATATTTTATTTCGTAAGTTGAAAGTTCTTACATGATAATAATAATTGTTTATATATAACTTGGCAAGTTAACTCCTAGTGATTGCGTACATAAGCTTGCAAAGATTTTACTGACGTGCAATCATGTGTTTATGTTTTTATAACATTTCTCCGTCTAGCCCAACATGATATTTTCACCCAGCCCAGCAAGTCCGCGGATTTCGAGAAAAATGCAAATGGGATTTAAATGGGCTGCATAGATGCTACATCATTGTTTCACCCAGCCCACCAAATGGACTAAAAAAACAAATGGACTGGCTGACATGTGGGCCAGTAGGTCGAAGCCTAAGAAGGCGTTGGATTTACATCCAACGGCCGGCATTCTTCTTCAATCTCTCGTCTTCTTCCCCCAGTGCTGCCGGAACCGCCTGCTCCAGCCTTCGGCGTCCAGCGGCGTTGTTTTGCGCTCCTCAGCGAAACGCTACCCCGCCGACGGCCAAGCCATCCCTCCACTCCGCACCTCCTGTTATTGTCTGCCGAGTGTAGGCCCACCCCACACCGGAACCAGTCAAGTTTCCCACTCCTCTCCATCTGCAACTCCACTGCCGCGTCTTCCCCATCTCCGGGTCATTCCAGTCTGGGGCCTCGCCGTCGTCCACCGCTTCGGTGCGCTCGGCGCGGCGTGGTCAACATACGAGAGTCATCGGAAGAGGACTGTACGTGGAGAGCCTGACGGCTGGGACCCACGAGGTCCATGGTCGCACGCAAGGAAAGTTCCTCCTTATTACGCACTGTACGTGGGAAGGGATTCTGTATTTCGCGAAAAAAACGTTCCCCCCGCTGACAGGTCGGACCCACCAGCTATATCTTCGCACGCAAGGAAGTGCCTCCTTATTACGCACCAAAAAATGAATACCCCCTGCTAGCTGGGACCCACCATAGTGGGTGGCTGACTTGTGGGCCTACTAAGTTGACGAGGACAGAGAGCTTTGTCAACTTAGTCAATATGAACGATTCTAGCTCCAGTGACCGTACGATGTCCATCCAACGGCCATAGTGCTTCTTCAACCTCTGGTCTTCTTGCTCCAGCCGCCCAAAGCAGCGCCGGTCGTGCCGCGTGCTCCTGCCTCTCGTGGCCGGCTGTGATGCCGTGGAGGCCTCACCGCCCCCTACTACTCCCACCGCTGGCCCAGGGTATCCCTCTACTCACCCACACCCCCTGTTATTCTGCGGCGACGGCAGCCTCACGCCGCAGCCGAACCAGTGAACCCTCGTACTCCTCTCCGCGTGGGCATCCACTGCCGCGTCTTCCCCGGCTCCGCGTCGTCCCCTTCCTAGTCCTCGCCGTCGTCCAGCGCTTTGGTGCTCTCGGCGCGGCGTGGTCAATGTGGTCAACGACCGACTTCCATCGGAAGAGTACTGTACGTGGAGAGGCTGACAGCTGAGTCCACGGCCACAGCCCAGTTTTTTTGTGATTTGCCAAGTAAGTCGCTTTGTCAGGCCTGTTGGGCTGCAAATCTTTCAAGACGAGGAGGGCTGGCCGAGAAAATGGCCTATCAGTAATGAGAAATGGGCTGTACATTTTTAAAACACATCAAACCGGCAATTAGTTTCAAATATCTTTTTTTCATTTCGAGATTTTCAATTACATTATTTTTTATGCATGGAGAATTTGTTGGATTTTATATTGATATACATTTATTTTTAAAATCAGTTTGAATGTGAGTGGAAATTCCGGGATTAAAAACAGTTCGGACCGCACCGAAATATGCAAAATTTCGTATAATTTTTTAACCATGGCCACAATATGGGCTGTAATGCTAACAAAAAGAATATGGACTCCAAAAAAACCTTAAGAATTAGCAAATGGGCTGTAAATTATTAGAAATAATGGCAGATGGGCTGTATGCTGTTTTCCACAGATTTGAGGCTTTCCTAAAAAAAGGTTGACGCACAAGCAGTGACTGTTGGATGTCCATCGAACGGCCGTCGTGCTTCTTCAATCTCTGCTCTTCCTGCTCCAGCCACTCAAACAAGCGTCAGTGGGACTGCCTGCTCCCTCCTCCCCGCGGCCGACTATGCTGCCGCGCAGGCCTCACCACCCCACCGTACTCCCATCGCTGGCCTAGCCATCCCTCTACTCACCCACACCTGCTGTTATTCTCCGGCGACGGCAGATGAACCAGTAAACCCTCGTACAGTCGTACTCCCCTCCGTGTGGGAAACAACTGCCGAGTCTTCCCTGCCTCCGTGTCGTTCCCTTCCTAGGCCTCGCCGTCGTCCACCGCCCTGGAGCTCTCGGCGCGGCCTGGTCAACGTGGTCAACGACCGACATGCATCTGAAGTGGACTGTACGTGGAGAGGCCGACAGCTGGGTCCACGGCCGCACGCAAGGAAATGTCTCCTTATTACGCGCAAAATAATGATTCCTCCACCTGACATCAGGGACCCACCGAAAGGGCCTCTGTATTTCACGAAAAAAACGTTACCGTCGATGACAGCTCGGACCCACCAGCTATATCTTCGCACGCAAGGAAGTGCCTCCTTATTTCTCACAAAAAAATGAATACTCCCCCTGTTAGCTGGGACCCAGTATAGTCGCAGGCTGACTTGTGGGCCTACTAAGTTGACGGGGACGGAGGGCTTTGTCAACTTAGTCAATATGCACGATTCTAGCTCCAGTGACCGTACGATGTCCATCCAACGGCCGTAGTGCTTCTTCAACCTCTGGTCTTCTTGCTCCAGCCGCCCAAACCAGCGCCGGTCGTGCCTCGTGCTCCTGCCTCCCGTGGCCGGCTGCGATGCGGCGGAGGCCTCACCGCCCCCTACTACTCCCACCGCTGGCCAGGCCATCCCTCTACTCACCCACACCCCCTGTTATTCTGCGGCGACGGCAGCCTCACACCGCAGCGAACCAGTGAACCCTCGTACTCCTCTACGCGTGGGCATCCACTGTCGCGTCTTCCCCGGCTCCGCGTCGTCCCCTTCCTAGGCCTCGCCGTCGTCCACCGCCCTGGTGCTCTCGGCGCGGCGTGGTCAACGTGGTCAAGGAACGGCTTCCATCGGACGTGGACTGTACGTGGAGAGGCTGACAGCTGGGTCCACGGCCGCAGCAAGGAAGTGCCTCCTTATTACATGCAAAATAATTATTCCTCCACCTGTCAGCGGGGACCCACCGGACGGGCCACCGTATTTCGCGAAAAAAATGTTTGCCCCTGAATGCTGGGACCCACCAGCTACATCTTCGCACGCAAGGAAGTGCGTCCGGGCAAAAAAACGATTCGCCCCCCACACTGCTGGGACCCACCAGCTACATCTTCGCAGGCAAGGAAGTGCCTGACAGTCGGGACCCACCAGCTACATCTTCGCAGGCAAGGAAGTGCCTGACAGTCGGGACCCACCTGGTCGAAGCGTACATAGCGTTGTCATTCTGGTCGCGAATGTGTACGTACATATATACTGGTGGATGTAGAGGCGCGCACGTGTCGTAGTAGAGGCGCGCACATAGCATGTACAGGTACGTACAGCGGCCAGGGTGCAAGAAAGAAGATACGGCCACATATGTGTACATATGGGCGGGGTCTCGAATGCCTACTCGCGCATACGTACGGCCAGGGCTCGTGTACATGGCTGGGTCGGAACGGAGAAACATCGTCGTCGTCGTGTTCATGGGGAGGCAACGGAATGCGTCGTGTTCATGGGGAGGCAATGGAATGCGTCGTGTTCATGGGGAGGGGTGTGGCGTACCGCAAAACGGAGGAAACGGACCTCAACGGGGGTCCTGTTGATCGGGAGGAGTGTGGCGTACCGCAAAACGGAGGAAACGGACCTCCTACGGTCGAAACGGGGGTCCTGTTGATCGGGACGGGTGTGGCGTACCGCAAAACGGAGGAAACGGACCTCCTACGGTTGAAACGGGGGTCCTGTGGATCGGGAGGGGTGTGGCGTACCGCAAACGGACGAAACGGACCTCCTACGGTCGAAACGGGGGTCCTGTTGATCGGGAGGGGTGTGGCGTACCGCAAAACGGACGAAACGGACCTCCTACGGTCGAAACAGGGGTCCTGTTCATCGGGAGGGGTGTGGCGTACCGCAAAACGGGACTCCACGGGATACTGTTCATCTCCACCGTCGACCTCCTCCAGCCTCCACGGGCTCCTGTTCATCCAGCCTCCACCGCGCGCTACTCCACCGGCTACTGTTCAACAACCCCTCCACGGGCACCCCTCCACCGTCTACTGTTCATCCAGCCCTCCACACCACGGGGTCCTGTTCAACCACCCCTCCACGGGCACCCCTCCACCGTCTACTGTTCATCCAGACCTCCACCACACCACGGGGTCCTGTTCATCCAGAGGCAACGCCACCGCTCACTGTTCATCCAAGCCCCCCCGCAACGCTCACTGTTCATCCCAGAGGCAGCATAGATCGGCTTTAGTTAGCAGCAGTAGCGAAGGAATCGCTCGATCGGGTTCAGTTAACAGCCATCGATCGATCGCTCGGGTTCAGTAACGCGTACCCTGCAGTGCAATCGCTCGGGTTCAGTTAGAGCCCGACGCCTCGCTCGGGTTCAGTTAGAGCCAACGCCTCACTCACACGCGCGTACGTGTATGAGAGAATCGTGCATCGCTCGGCCCCCGACCTCCCACCGTAACCGGGAACTCGCCGAAATTTTCCTCGCCCTCGCTTCTACCACGGTTTTTTCCGTCATGGACGGCCCAAAGAATGTCATGCAGCTGCGTCTCCGGCCCGCCCAGGACGAAAAGCCCATTTTCTGTCATGATTTTTTGTCATAGAAGTAGGAGCCCACCACATCTATGATGATACCGGGTTTTGTCACAATTATCGTCATAGAAGTGTCATATGTATGACAGAAAAAAAATTTGTTCGGCCCAAAATGTCACGGATGTGTCTTTTTTTTGTAGTGAGGAGCGTAAGTGTGCTTACGGATCGGCGGGATCAGATTTTCCACGTCATAAGTTGGAGCACTTATTCGCTTGCCACTGGCGTCATATACATTCTAGTAAATTGACAAGTTAGGATCTTCAGCCAACTTACTTGCCAGTGGTCGCATCTCTCTTGTGATAGCCCGGAGATCGTCATTGTTAAATTCTAAACCGTCCTCTTTTTGGCTTGGGCAACCATTTCCAACATCTTCCGGATCAAGGTCAGAGATCCAGGCCTTGGCGCGCGTCAGTGCAGTAAGGGCACCGGACCTAGCAGCAGATTTCTTCAATTCCACAATCCGGGCAGGCATCATAGACAATTTTTCCAGCGTTTCCTTGATTAGCGACGGGGGCGGATGGTTATTGGAAGCTGTGCAGATGGCTCGTTGTGCGCCGGTATAAAGCTGCTGTACCAAAGTATAGACGGCCTTCAAATTTTTGCGCATATCTACGCCAAGATGAGTAACACGGCTACCTGCAAAAGGATCATATTATTATTAAACCGAAAGTTTTTATTACTGGTGTTGTTACATATTGGTGAAGAGATTGTTACCAAAGATGGCAGAGGTCATGGCATCAATCTGCCGCTTCAGGATGCTCAGCTATTCTGTGGCCGGTTTAAGGGTGTTTTCCGCATCTTCTGCCCGCTTTAACAAGGTGGGTTTTTCAGTTTCCCAATCTGCCCGTTCGCCTTTGAAGAATTCCTTCAGCTGCTCCATGGTTGTTAAAGCGGTGGTCAGCTTGCTCTTAACTTTGCAAGTTTCGTCTTGCTGAGACTTGATGTTTCCTTGGATATCAGTGATTTGGGAGTCTTTTTTGGACAACTCAGCCTGCAAAATACAGATAATAAGTTAGCATTACAACATTGAAGTCCCAACCACATAACAAGTTACCTACTTGACACTTGGGGGCTAATGCGGATTGCTTCTTATCATCTATTAATTGAAGTCTCAAGCACATAACAAGTTATATACTTGACACTTGGGGGCTAATGCGTATTCGTTTAGATTCAGATGGATTGTCATCATTATAAGTGGTGAGATTAATAGGATGTACCGGTTCATTCTAAAAAGATATAAGCCGGTTCGTGGGGGCTACACCAGCAAAATGCAAATATCGATTCAAGACCCTGTTCAAACCAATGTTATGCACCGGCCCTTGGGGGCTACTGGAGTTGATACGTTAGACCAGTTCTAACAAAAGGACTATTGGAATATTTATGCAAAGGGAAAGTGATATTTACCTCATACAGCTCCTTCATCAGGCCTACTAAACTGGCTTCAAAGTCGCGGCTTGTATACAGGCGGTTTAAAAAACCAGAATGAAGGTCTTCAGCACTGAGGTTGGTATAATTGGATAACTCGGATTTCCATTTCCCTTTGTCCATAGCAGAATTTATTCTTTGGTACTATGCTTTGATAACGCGACAGGACGACCAGGGGAGCTGAAACCAAGGCCAGTTACGACAACATCGTCGTCCGTAGTTTTGGCAGAGCTTGGCGGTTTATCGGATGCTTTAGCCGGACTCGGCGGATCAACAGTTGGACTTAGTGGATCAGCTGACTGGCTTGTTGGATTATTTTCTACCGGTTCAACAAGCGTGTCGGTTGCTTGAGGTTCCGGATTATCAATAACAGTGTTAGCCTCCGGGTCAATAGCCTCTGGGGTTTTCTCCGGCTCGGTAGCCGGTTCATGGTCGGTTGGCCTATTCAATCTAGCCTTCTTGCTTGGTTTGGCTTTAGCACTGAAAAAGAGCAGACACGAAGATCGATATGAGAATGTAATACAAGACCAAAAAGTTAAAAGTATGTTATGCTTACCCAGGGACGGTTTTCAGAGGAGGAAGTTGTGTCGCTGACGACTCACCGGACGATGAATGGGAAGTTCCCTGATAATTTGAGTCAGACAGATTAAGAGGATATCGGATTTAACCCGCCTTAGGGTAAAGGGTGTCAGGAGTATAAGCAACCTCTTGGCGGCATTTGCGAACCGGCGAATTTGGTAAACCGGAGGAGGTCACCACTTGGCCGCTATGTCGAGTTGTGCCGCGAGCTTCATGTTGCTGCGTCTTTAAAAGAAAGTGCGGGTCCAAATAAGAAAGAGGGCATGAAAATTAACTTTCCGAATGGCTCGACGGATTCTTGGTACTGGCACAGGATCAGAATCAGAAGAAAGAGTAGTTACATCATCAGCATGGCTGGCTTCAGCTTCATCCTAATAATGGTCATTGTCAATAAGGTGTATAAAAAATGAACCGAGAGAGTCAAGTTCTACCTCTGAATCCGGAATATCCAGATCATCATCAATAATGGGCTTGGACGGTTCAACGTTCCTTCTTTTCATAGGCTTTTTTGAAGCCTTGGTCTTAAGCCGAGGATTCTTTACCGGTTTATCTTGTGAATTTTTCTTCCAAAATGGATCATTGGCCTGCATAGACAAATAGTAAGTCATCAAAGGAGAAATTTAACAAAGGATTGATAAAGGCAGAAATACGGTAGATTATACCTTTGGCGGTTTATTGGCAGCATAGAAAGGACTGAGCCCGGTTTTGCTGCATACATCTATTGGCTCATTAAGCATCTTTTTAACATCTTCGGTGACTTCATCATCAGTCAGCTGGATGTCAATATGGCGTTGCGGGTCTTTCAGATCCCCTGTGTATTCACACATTAAACCGGGCTGCCGGCTTAAAGGTAAAACGCTCCATGAAAACCAGCATCGGACAAAATCCACACCTGTCAGCCCATTTGCAACAAAGGCTCTGAGCTTTGCCAGTTGAGGGGCATATTTTGCTCGCTCCTGGGCGGTCAACCGTTGAGGAAAGGGATGAGCTTGGGTAAGCCGGTGTGGACGGTAACGACAAAGGATTTTCATTGGTTGGGGCTGTGTTGCGGCAGTAGAACCAAGTCTGATTCCAGTCCTTAGGATGACTATGAAGCTTGGCATGAGGGAAATCAACATCTCTCCTCTTCTGAATTGAAACCCCGCCTAGTTCAGTATTGGGGCCATCCGTAAACTCAGTACGGCGGTTTAGATAAAAGAAATCCCGGAACAGATCAACAGTAGGCTCCTCTTGCAGGTACACTTCACAGAATACTTGCCAGTCACAAATATTGGATATGGAGTTTGGACCGATATCTTGGGGATGGATTTGAAAGTCGGCGAGCACGTCACGGAAATTTTTTGATCCGGGAGGAGTCAAGCCTCGGCTCAGGTGATCAGTAAATAAAATAACTTCTCCGTCTTGGGGTTTAGGAGGAAATTCTGGACCGGGGACTTGCCAATGAATAGTGTCCTTATTTGCTAAAGCGCCCGTTGCAACACAACCAGCCAGCTGCGCTTCCGTAACCCGGGAAGGAACCCAATTACAGGAACAGAATTGTTTGGCCATTTCTGGTGACAAGCTGGAAAAAAGCACGGTATCCGGGTTAAAGTTCATGGTTACAACTTACAAACCGGTGCAATGATGGAAGACGATGATATTTCAAGCATTTGGGTGTACTAAACCAGATTTCAGCACTTAAAGCAGGTTGGCGGTTTAACACAGGGCTAATGGTATATGATGAGTTATCAAAGTTTAAAGGATAAACCGCCCACAATGGTATAGAGGCTACAGATTCACAAAAATTTCGAAGTATGGCACAAACAGATTTCACATATCGGTGGTATAAATTTGGATCTGCCACAGTTCTAAAAAGAGGAAATAAATTTAACCTAAAATGGGGGTAGTGGAAGAACACGTTTGTTTGATTGGATCTCAGGCAGTAAAAGGTGTTTTCTGAGGTTGGTAAAGGACGCTAGACTATCATCGCCTACTTCTACTATCAGTTGCAAATCAAGTTATGAGATCTAAGAATAGAAAGAAGACGAACAGGGAAGAACACCGACGAACGGCGGAACCCTAATGCAGATCTGAGGTTGAAAAGGAAATGAACTCACCGGTGCTACGGAACAGCGGAGGAGCGCCGCGTTGCTCTGGTTCGATTAGGTTGATGCAACAGCCTTGGTTGATGTAGATATGAAGGTCGACGGCGGCGGTAGAGCTCGGGTTCTGAGACGTCGCGAGGAAGAAGAAGGAGACGAAGAGAAAGGGGGAAAATGGAAAGGACCCTCGGCTATATTTATAAAGACAAAAGGATAAGGGTCAAGCGCAAGAATCGAGGAGCCTAACAAATGGATATGTGACAGATTTGTCGCCTCGATTGTCGGAGGCTCATTAATGAAGGTGAGGAATATACCATTTAAAATAACAAATGACGTCATGGCGGTTTATTATGATTCTGGATGATGACATCATGGCGGTTTACAAGATTTATGCGAAAATATGGAAGATGAAATTTTCTCAAGGTTTTGGAGATTGACATGAACTAGTTCAAATCAATTTGGGGCCTAATGTTGGGGATATTACTATTAGGTCTAAACCGGCCAAGGAAGCCAAGTTATCCCCATAATGGATTGTTTATATTTGAGGCCCATGAAGACCAGGAATAAAGCGGTTCACTCCAAAGGCCCAAGGCCCAAAGATAGACAGGGCCCGTAGCTATGAACCGCCATATAATGTATAACTTGTATCGTAAGGTATAGCCAAGTTAAGACCGAGCCGGTATGTGTATAAACCGGCATCGGGAGTCTGTAAGCCGGCGGGCGTCGACCTGTGTATATAAAGGCACGACCCGGCGGTGGTTTAGGGACAACAGACAACAACTCGAGACTCAGGCAAAGCGTATTCGCTCCCTGGTCATCGAAACCCCAGCAATTCCATCACAACTAGACGTAGGCTTTTACCTTCATCGTAAGGGGCCGAACTAGTATAAAACTCTCGTGTCCCTTGTCCGGTTTAACCCCTTTAAGCTAACCCATTGCGATGGCTCCACGACTAAGTCCTTTCGCTAGGACATCTGCCATGACAATTCCACAACACATAGCCTGATGGGCGATGAAGTGACGGCATGACGATGCTGGCAAAGGTTGGCTCGCCGAGGCAAAGCCCCCGGTCCAGCTAACGTGATGAAGCTGGTCGGCTGGTGATGTCGAAGTCTCCGGGGTAGGCTGATGAAGAGATCGTGAAGCCCCCGGTCTAGGCCGAGGTGACAGAGCGGGCCGGTAAGGAGACCTTGCAGCTGCCATGTCAGCCGAGGTGTTGAAGCAGTTCGGCGTGATGGACATCAGCTTGAAGAAGGAATAGTGCGGCCATGCCGACGTAGGTCGTGAATTGTGACGCGGTCAACATTGGCTTGATGAAGTGACTGTGCGTTGATGCCGGTGTGCCCGCTCCGTGTAATCCGTGGGGCGGCGATGTTAGTGATGATTTATCATTCGCGATGCCGAACTCTTGTCCGGCTCGCCGAGATGATGATCCGAAGAAGTTGAGCTCGGCTCAACAAAGCGACGACGTGTCTAGCGCAGGTCGGCAGACGTGGAGTAAGGGCTGGTTTGACACCGGCGCGACGGTAAAGATTAGCTCCGAAAAGGAGCAAAATTTGTGAGCATGTGTTCGGAAACAAAACACAATACCCTAGAAAGAGATTCTTTCAAAAAGGTTGTCCAATATCCTGTCCATGAAGAAAGATGAACCCAGGTCGGATTCGTATTCGCGCAGAAAACTGATCCGAAAAGTGATGCACTAATCGGAAGGTTCCCGGAGTTCGAACAGTCGGATCGAGCTGAAATTTTGAGAGGAGGTAGATATGGAAATTCCGCAGAAGATGAACGGTTGGATCTTCCAAAGGACCTCTGAGATAGGCTCTAGTGACCACGCCTTAAACTCGTCCAGATTCCCGTCCAGACTCGACAAGTCTCCAGTATATCACAGATCGCCGGAGATTCCTCCATCGGAACGCAACAAAATTTTGCAGGGTTGTTGTAGACTCAATTCCGCACAATTCCACCGAAGCAATCGTCAAAGAGATGCTCGAGGAAGTGGTGAGGGTGGATACAAATTCGCTGTCCAGAAAAACAACGCGCTCGCTCAAGGGCAACGTTGACGTTGAGCCCCCGAGCTCCATGAATAATTCATCCATGATATTGATAGAGATCAGAGTTGATGTTCACGAAGGCTCTCGTCCGAACATGATGATCTGACGTGTAGCGCAGTCCTCGGTCGAGCCAAGGTGACCGGTCGAGCCGGTGACAAAGATGCCGATGTCGCAGTTGATCTGTAGGCTGGCCATCAATCCTTCGTCGATCTCACAACGGAACTCTCAATGAAAGCACCATTACTGACGGTGTCCTGGACTAGGGGGTACTCACCATGTCGTCAGTTCACTCATGGGCCAGTTCGGACAGCCGATGTATACACGAGGAAGATTCCACAAGACTTGGTAATCAAGACAAGGACTCCTCTCCACCGACGTATTCGACTAGGACTCTTGTTATCCTAGGCCTCTGGTACATTATATAAGCCGAGTCTAGGCTAGTCGATAGATGATTGTGATATTATTCATCATACCCTTAGGTTTTAGACCACAACATATGATCTCGAGGTAGATCAACTCTGTAATCGTACACATCGACTATAATCAAGCAGACGTAGGGTTTTACCTCTTAGAGAGGGCCCGAACCTGGGTAAACACCGTTTCCCTCGTCTCCTGTTACCCATCAATCCTAAGACACACAGCTTGGGATCCCCTACCCGAGATCTGTCAGTTTTGGCACCGACACCCCCATCGTGTGGCTTCCGGGGTCTACCTCGAGATGAATGAGAGCCCACCGGCTCATACCAAGGAGCATGGGCCGACTAGGTTGGCACCCCTAGTCCAGGACACAGTGAGTAGCCCCTGAACTGGTCTTCGATGCCGAGGATGACGTTCTTGGACTTTGCTCCCGGAGTCTTTGGCTCGATAGGCAAGTTCCCGTGAATGATTCCTCCAGGTCAGCCCCATTAGAGGTGACTCGGGCAGCTGTTCCTTCCCGCGCATCCAATTGGAGCGCTGCGCTACCCAAGGATACCTGGCGGACAGATCTTACAGCAATCCGCGCAGGATTATCATCCATCAACGGGCAAGTACACGCGGAGAGTCATCCTTCCCCTCGAGAGGACGAAAGGGTATGCTTCAAGTCTTTCTTATTCTGTGGCCTAGGGTTTCATATTCACCCCTTCCTCCGGGGCCTGTTGGAGTTCTATGGCTCCAATTCACCACTTCACCCCAACTCGATTGTACTTATCGCGGGGTACATCGCCCTTCACTACAAAAAAACACTTCCGTGATGATACGTGTTTGTCACAGTAGGTCACGTTTTCTGTCATGCATGTACATCTATGACGATTTTATGAAAGAATCAAGATAGTCGTACTTGTGCTGTCGTAGAAGTGTTCCATGAAAATATTGAAATTAGCACGGAAGTGTCCACTTCCATGACGATAAATGCCGCGTCATGGAAGTGTTTCGGGTCGCCGTTAAGCTATCATTTTTGGTTTTGGATCCGATAACCCGTTAACAGCAATGGCCAATGGCGATTTTCCACGTGTAAAATTCTCACTGGCCAAAGGAACCACGTGTCAGCTCCGCGTTGGGATAGATGTCAACCATCCAATGGATAGGACTCACCAATGAAACGTCGACACGTGGAACGGCCCAATAGAGGCCCATATAGATTAAAAAGCTGGCCCAGTAAAAGGCCCACAAGATTTCGACAGATACTAATGGGTCGGCCATTAACATCCTACCATTTTCTGGGCCAAATTATGGCCCATATCAGATACGGCCCGTTAAAAGCCTGCCATATTATGGGTCAATTTACGGCCCATATCATATCCGGCCCGTTAACAGCCTGCAATAGTTTGGGACAAATTATGGCCCATATTTGATCTGGCCCGTTAACTGCCTGCCGCATTTTGGGCCAAATTACGGCCCATAACAATACGGCCCGTTAACAGCTACTATGACCTTGGGCCCATTGAGGGCCCGATTTGATGATCCTACGGAGGTTGCCGTCGTGCCCCTCTACATGCTACCACTACCTGCCCACCTGTCATTCATGCGCGGCCACTACTTGACGGGCATGAAGGTAAACTGGATCGTCGTCATCCAACAATCCAGTAGTCCATGGTGTCTCGTGGATATGTGCACCCAGCGAGAGATCACCCTTCCATCATTGGATACCGCCGGCATCGAGCCTGGCGGCCTGCTAGACACTCCTTCCTACTACGCATGAGACGTGTTGAGATTTTGGTTCGACCTCCGTTTGCTGAAGGTTGTAATCTATGAAGTGCCCACACCATTAGAAGACTACATGGATTACAAGCTCATTTCCTTGTTTGAACGGGGATTAGTCTATCTGGAATCCGGTGTCCATACATGGTTATGGCTCATCATCAATCCTGTTTACCCTCCATTTCTGTCTGATGCTATAGTGCACGATGGCATCATTTACGCGGTCGACACACAAATTGGCTGCATATACTGGTAGAATCAATCATCGTGTAATTGTTCTATCTCATGTCATCTTTACCTTATGAATACAACTGCCTGTTGATTGTTAGAAATTTAGAATAGATACTATGACTATAACCACATCATTGCCATATGTTCCTCTCAATTCCTAGATTTTTCTGACCACACATGTTATTGTTAGAGTTGATATGAGAACAATTGGCATCTAATGATTGTTAGAATAGATATTACGAGTATAACCTCATGATTGCTATATGTTACTCTCATTTCCAAGATTTTTATAACCATGCATGTTATTGTTAGAGTTGATATGAGAACTGTAGTAACCGCTGTGGTAGAATATGAGTAGGCCCTGTCATAACTGTTTTCCTCTCATTTTTACATGATGTTTCAACCATGACATATTGCTAGAATATGTAAGCCATTTGCTTATTTTTTTAAAATTGGGGTATGCTTATGACCACGACATTGTAATTCTCTACTATGATCTGTGTCACTGTTATAATAATCTTAATTCCCCACATACTCTGAACTTGATTGTATATTTTTGTCCTTTTGGTCTCCAATTTGATTTGTTGTAGCAGACGCAAATGCGCTGGCCTTTATAATTCCAGGACCTGGAAATATACAAGTCAATGGGTGGTGGTTTATCGCTCGTTCAACTGACGGTGAGCATTTGATGCTCGTTCGCACGTACCAAAGTGACCAAACCATTTCATCAAACCACATGCAGTACAATGCGTGGGGTGTTCGCGACTGTGATGGCTATGGATGCTTCATGTTCGAGAAAGATCCCAGCTCCGTTGGGCCAGGCGTATTCAACTGGAGGCGGCTTTACAGCCTCGGCAACCACTCCATGTTCCTCGGGCTAAATTATCTGATCATCCAACCAATCATCGATCATATCATCGGTGATGATTACCGTGCTATGCAACTTCCATTCGCCAGGGGGAACTGTGTTGACACATCATACCATGGGTTTAATGAATCACCATAACCAGAGATTCGTCGACGATAGCTTGTTGCCAGATGATCTTCAGTGTGTGAAAGGCATCAAGCTTCCAAGCGATGACTGGATTTTGCAAACCCAACATGCGGCAATGTGGTTCATGCCAACAACAAATATGCACAACTTGATTCGTATTGATATCTAGACTGAGCCATGTATCTTGCTGCTCTAGCATGACCCTCTTTTGTTGGATATTATGTATTGTAGTTAGTTTGAAGGATATATGCCTTTCTGGGATCAAGTGCATCCTAAATCATGTGCGTAGTGATAACCCACAAGTATAGGGGATCAATTGTAGCCTCTTTCGATAAGTAAAGAGTGTCGAACCCAACGAGGAGCTAAAGGTAGAACAAATATTCCCTCAAGTTCTATCGACCACCGATACAACTCTACGCACGCTTGACGTTCGCTTTACCTAGAACAAGTATGAAACTAGAAGTACTTTGTAGGTGTTTTTGGATAGGTTTGCAAGATAATAAAGAGCACGTAAATAAAAAGTAGGGGCTGTTTAGATAAAGACACAACTAAATTAGTTTTAGTGGAGAGCTTTTTGTCACGAGAAAGTTATTTGTCCCTAGGCAATCGATAACTAGACCGGTAATCACTATTGCAATTTTATATGAGGGAGAGGCATAAGATAACATACTTTCTCTACTTGGATCATATGCACTTATGATTGGAACTCTAGCAAGCGTCCGCAACTACTAAAGATCATTAAGGTAAAACCCAACCATAGCATTAAAGTATCAAGTCCTCTTTATTCCCATACGCAAACAACCTACTTACTCGGGTATATGCTTCTGTCACTCACGCCACCCACCATAAGAAAATCATGAACATATTGCAAACCCTACAGCGGGAATCCCTCACGCTTGCGCGACACGGAGAGCACCATAGGACAGCACCAATAATAAAACATGCAACTCAAACCAATCACGATCATCAATTAACCCATAGGACAAAACGGATCTACTCAAACATAATAGGATAGCCATACATCATTGGGAAATAATATATAGTGTTGAGCACCATGTTTAAGTAGAGATTACAGCGGGTACAAGAGGGGTTACACCGCTGCATAGAGGGGGGAAGAGTTGGTGATGATGGCGGTGAAGTTGTTGGTGAAGATTGCGGTGATGATGATGGCCCCCAGTGGTGTTCCGGCGCCACCGGAAGCGAGGGGGAGAGAGGGCCCCTCCTTCTTCTTCTTCCTTGACCTCCTCCCTAGATGGGAGAAGGGTTTCCCCTCTGGTCCTTGGTCTCCATGGCATGGGAGGGGCGAGAGCCCCTCCGAGATTGGATCTGTCTCTCTGTCTCTCTCTCTGTTTCTGCGCTCTGGGATTCTGCCTTTTCACCGTTTCTTCTATATCCGGAGATCCGTAACTCCGATTGGATTGAAACATTCGCCCAGATTTTTCTGCGAAAATTAGCTTTCTTGCGGCCAAAGATGAGCAGCAACCGCCTTAAGGGGGGCCCATGAGGGTCAGGGGCGCCCCCCTGCCTCGTGGCCCCCTCGGGCACCGTCTCGTGTTGATTCTTCTTCCCATATTTCACAAATATTCCAAAAATATTCTCCATCCGTTTTTATCCCGTTTGGACTCCGTTTGATATGGGATTTCTGCGAAATATAAAACATGCAACAAACAGGAACTGGCACTGGGCACTGGATCAATATGTTAGTCCCAAAAATAGTATAAAAAGTTGCCAAAAGTATATGAAAGTTGTATAATATTGGCATGGAACAATCAAAAAAATTATAGATACGGCGGAGACGTATCAGCATCCCCAAGCTTAATTCCTGCTTATCCTCGAGTAGGTAAATGATAAAAAAGATAATTTTTTTATGTGGAATGATACCTAGCATAATCTTGATCACATAATCTAATCATGGCATGAATATTAAGACACGAGTGATTCAAAGAAATAGTTTATCATTTGACATTAAGACAATAATACTTCAAGCATACTAACCAATCAATTATGTCTTATCAAAATAACATAGCCAAAGAAAGCTCATCCCTACAAAATCATATAATCTGGCTATGCTCCATCTTCACCACACAAAGCATTCAAATCATGCACAACCCGATGACAAGCCGAGCAATTGGTTCATACTTTTTAACGCGCTTCAGCCTTTTCAACCCTCACGCAATACATGAGCGCAAGCCATGGACATAGCACTATGGGTGGAATAGAATATGATGATGGAGGCTTGTGTGAGAAGACAAAAAAGGAGAAAGTCTCACATCGACGCGGCTAATCAACGGGCTATGGAGATGCCCATCAATTGATGTCAATGTGAGGAGTAGGGATTGCCATGCAACAGATGCACTAGAGCTATAAGTGTATGAAAGCTCAAACTGAAACTAAGTGGGTGTGCATCCAACTTGCTTGCTCATGAAGACCTAGGGCATTTGAGGAAGCCCATCATCGGAATATACAAGCCAAGTTCTATAATGAAAATTCCCACTAGTATATGAAAGTGATAACTCAAGCGACTCTCTATAAGAAGAACATGGTGCTACTCTGAAGCACAAGTGTGGTAAAAGGATAGTAACATTGCCCCTTCTCTCTTTTTCTCTCATTTTTTTATTTTTTTGGTGGGCTTCTTTGGCCTCTTTTTTTATTTGGGCTTCTTTGGCCTCTTTTATTTTTTGTAAAGTCCGGAGTCTCATCCCGACTTGTGGGGGAATCATAGTCTCCATCATCCTTTCCTCACTGGGGCAATGCTCTAATAATGATGATCATCACACTTTTATTTACTTACAACTCAATATTACAACTCGATACTAGAACAAAGATATGACTCTATTTGAATGCCTCCGGCGGTGTACTGGGATGTGCAATGATCTAGCGTAGCAATGAAAAAAAAACGGACAAGCCATGTAAACATCATGCTAGCTATCTTACGATCATGCAAAGCAACATGACAATAAATGCTCAAGTCACGTATATGATGACGATGGAAATTGCATGGCAATATATCTTGGAATGGCTATGGAAATGCCATGATAGGTAGGTATGGTGGCTGTTTTGAGGAAGATATAAGGAGGTTTATGTGTGATAGAGCGTATCGTATCACGGGGTTTGGATGCACCGGCGAAGTTTGCACCAACTCCCGTGGTGAGAAAGGGCAATGCACGGTACCGAAGAGGCTAGCAATGATGGAAGGGTGAGAGTGCGTATAATCCATGGACTCACATTAGTCATAAAGAACTCATATACTTATTGTAAAATATTATTAGCCCTCAAAGCAAAGTACTACTACACATACCCCTAGGGGGATAGATTGGTAGGAAAAGACCATCGCTCGTCCCCGACCGCCACTCATAAGGAAGACAATCAATAAATAGCTCATGCTCCAACTTCGTTACATAACGGTTCACCATACGTGCATGCTACGGGACTTGCAAACCTCAACACAAGTATTTCTCAATTTCACAATTACTCAACTAGCACGACTCTAATATCAGCACCTTTATATCGCAAAACTATTGCAAGGAATCAAACATATCATATTCAGTGATCTACAAGTTTTATGTAGGATTTTATGACTAACGATGTGAATGACCAATTCCTGTCATCTCTCTAAATAGAGATAAGTGAAGCAAGAGAGTTTAATTCTTTCTACAAAAGATATGCCCATGCTCTAGCAAATATAAGTGAAGCAAAAGAGCATTCTACAAATGGCGGTTTTCTATGTGAAGAGAAACAGGCAGTCCAAACTTCAAATGATATAAGTGAAGCACATGAAGCATTCTATAAAGCCATACTCAAAGAATATAATTTAAGTGCAATGAGCATTCTATAAATCAACCAAGGACTATCTCATACCAGCATGGTGCATAAAAGAAAAATCAAAAGACGCTCCAAGATTTGCACATATCGCATGAACGAAACGATTCCGAAAACATACCGATACTTGTTGAAGAAAGATGGGATGCCTTCCGGGGCATCCCCAAGCTTAGAAGCTTGAGTCTCCTTGAATATTTACTTGGGGTGCCTTGGGCATCCCCAAGCTTGAGATCTTGCCTCTCCTCCTTCTCCTCACATCGAGACCTTCTCGATCATCGAACACGTCATCCACACAAAACTTCAACAGAAAACTCGGTAAGATCCGTTAGTATAATAAAGCAAATCACTACTCTAAGTACTGTTTCTAACCAATTCATATTTTGTTTTTGCATTATAGCTACTGTAATATAACTTTTCCATGGCCTAATCCACGGATAGAAATTGATAGTTTCATCAAAACAAGCAAACTATGCATCAAAAACAGAATCTGTCAAAAACAGAACAGTCTGTAGCAATCTGAACATTAACCATACTTCTGGTACCCCAAAAATTCTACCAAAATTAGTAAAAATAAACAATTTGTATAGAAATACAGTGCAAAAAGTTTCAGAACCGTTTGACGTTCCAGTAAAAAAATTTGAAAAATCGCGTACTACAGCCAAAGTTTCTGTCCTTCACCGTACAAACCAACAAGCATTGTAAACATCCTAAAGGCAAACCTTGGCACATTATTTTTATAATACAATGGAATTGTACAAGGGGATAATTATTTTTATTGAAAAGTTTCCATAATTAATATTCACAAAGTTTCCGTGAGCATGAACAAAGTTCAAGGAGCTCTCCCACTTCAACAATGCTTGTCTTTCTCACTTTCTCTTTCCTTTTTGAAAAGTTTTAGGTTCCCCTCTTTAATTTTTTTTGTTTTTAAACTATATAAAAGAACTCAACAGAAATAAATGACTCTCTAAAACTTCCGGGTTGTCTCCCTTTTAGCGCTTTCTTTAAAGCCATTAAGCTAGGCATATAGTGCTCAAGTAGTGAATCCACCCGGATCCCAAGGTATATCAAAGCCAATTTTAATTAGCAATGATTTGGCATTTAGTAGTGAGCACAAAGCAACATATATCCAGCAATGAAGATGTCTAACTCTCTTCCTATGCATCGGCATGTCATAAAAGAACAATTCATGCACACCTAGTAAAGGCCAATGCATAGTATAAGCAGTTCCTTGCAATTTTATCATGTTGGAAACATAGAGAGGTGGAGATATAGTTCCTCTCTCATAATAATTGCAAGTAGGAGCAGCAAGCACATGCATATTATACTCATCAAAATCATCATGTGTAGCGGAAAAAGGCAACCCATCAACATAATCCTTAATAAAGGCAAACTTCTCCGATATAGTGTAGTCGGGAGAATCAAAAAGATAATAGGAGTATCATGTGTGGGTGCAATAGCAACAATTTCATGTTTAACATAAGGAACTATAGCAAGTTCATCTCCATAAGCATAATTCATATTGGCATCTCGGCCACAAGCATAGCAAGCATCATCAAAAAGGGATATTTCAAGAGAATCAATGGGATCATAACAGTCATCATAGCAATCATCCTTCGGCAAGCACGAAGGGAAATTAAACAATGTATGAGTTGAAGAGTTACTCTCATTAGAAGGTGGGCACGGGTGATCAATCCGCTGTTCCTCCTTTTGTTCTTCGCTCTCCTCCTCATATTTTTCATCCAATGAGCTCACAGTTTCATCAATTTCTTCTTCCATAGACTCCTGCAAAATATTAGTCTCTTCTTGGACAGCGGAGACTTTCTCAATAAATTCATCAATATCGGCATTGTATTCATAATTCTCATAGCAATATTTAACGATAGCTAAATTTTTAGGTCTATAAACAGCATCATAAAGATTTTCACACTCTTTAAATACAGATTCAATTTGATAAGCACCCATAAAAGCAACAAATTCTTCTATTTGTTACACATCATAGTAATCATATATACCTCTAGCATAAGAAGCCAAGGTTTCATTATCATTAAATTTGCATGAAAAGGGAAGGTGTAGAGACTTCATCCTAGAGCAACAAGTATAATCATATCTCAAGCATAGTTGCCTAGCATACCACTTCAACATATAAATTTGATCCCATAATAGTTTCCCTTTTTGAGTCAAGCCATAATCCCTAAAGTATTCACGTTGATCCAACATGTCTCCCATAACCAAATTGAATGGGGTTTTTCAGGATTATCAAAGTAGTACATAATATCTATCACATAACGAGCATCGAGGGTTTTAGGAGGTTCCCCATCTCGATGAGCAGCAAGTACACCTAATTGTTTTGGTATTTCATGTTCCATATCCATAACTAAAGATAGAGAACAACTAAGAACAGCAAATAAAAATTACTTAGTGATAAAGCAAACAAGCACACACGAGAATATTCACCCCACGCTATTGCTCCCCGGCAACGGCGCCAGAAAAAGGTCTTGATAACCCACAAGTATAGGGGATCAATTGTAGCCTCTTTCGATAAGTAAGAGTGTCGAACCCAATGAGGAGCTAAAGGTAGAACAAATATTCCCTCAAGTTCTATCGACCACCTATACAACTCTACGCACGCTTGACGTTCGCTTTACCTAGAACAAGTATGAAACTAGAAGTACTTTGTAGGTGTTTTTGGATAGGTTTGCAAGATAATAAAGAGCACGTAAATAAAAAGTAGGGGATGTTTAGATAAAGACACAACTAAATTAGTTTTAGTGGAGAGATTTTTGTCACGAGAAAGTTATTTGTCCCTAGGCAATCGATAAGTAGACCGGTAATCACTATTGCAATTTTATATGAGGGAGAGGCATAAGCTAATATACTTTCTCTACTTGGACCATATGCACTTATGATTGGAACTCTAGCAAGCGTCCGCAACTACTAAAGATCATTAAGGTAAAACCCAACCATAGCATTAAAGTATCAAGTCCTCTTTATTCCCATACGCAAACAACCTACTTACTCGGGTATATGCTTCTGTCACTCACGCCACCCACCATAAGAAAATCATGAACATATTGCAAACCCTACAGCGGGAATCCCTCACGCTTGCGCGACACGGAGAGCACCATAGGACAGCACCAATAATAAAACATGCAACTCAAACCAATCACGATCATCAATTAACCCATAGGACAAAACGGATCTACTCAAACATCATAGGATAGCCATACATCATTGGGAAATAATATATAGTGTTGAGCACCATGTTTAAGTAGAGATTACAGCGGGTACAAGAGGGGTTACACCACTGCATAGAGGGGGGAAGAGTTGGTGATGATGGCGGTGAAGTTGTTGGTGAAGATTGCGGCGATGATGATGGCCCCCGGTGGTGTTCCGGCGCCACCGGAAGCGAGGGGGAGAGATCCCACCTCCTTCTTCTTCTTCCTTGATCTCCTCCATAGATGGGAGAAGGGTTTCCCCTCTGGTCCTTGGTCTCCATGGCATGGGAGGGGCGAGAGCCCCTCCGAGATTGGACCTGTCTCTCTGTCTCTCTCAGTTTTTGCGCTCTGGGATTCTGCCCTTTCACCGTTTCTTATATATCCTTAGATCCGTAACTCCGATTGGATTGAAACCTTCGCCCTGATTTTTCTCCGAAAATTAGCTTTCTTGCAGTGAAAGAAGAGCAGCAACCGCCTTACGGGGGGCCCACGAGGTTCAGGAGCGCACCCCCTGCCTCGTGGCCCCCTCGGGCACCGTCTCGCGTTGATTCTTCTTCCCATATTTTACAAATATTCCAAAAATATTCTCCGTCCGTTTTTATCCCGTTTGGACTCCGTTTGATATGGGGTTTCTGCGAAACATAAAACATGCAACAAATAGGAACTGGCACTGGGCACTGGATCAATATGTTAGTCCCAAAAATAGTATAAAAAGTTGCCAAAAGTATATGAAAGTTGTATAATATTGGCATGGAACAATCAAAAATTATAGATACGACGGAGACGTATCCCGTAGTTGTACTGATAATGATGATGGAGATGCTGTGCAGAAGCCATATAGATACCAGTTAGGCTTCAAGTGTGTACTTGTTGGTGAAAGGGTTGTCCAATGAGAATTATATTTTGTATTACTCATGTGGCCTACAAAGTCTGTCGCACAGCCTTGTAACTTTGTAGGCACCTGTTTTTAAGCTCGTTCTAAACACTCTTGCATAATGCCCTTAAAACTAAGCCTTTTGCAATGCCCCTCTAATATTATTTAAAGCAACATGGAAGGAACCTGGAGATTGGATGAGTATACTCCATTTCTAACTTTGTAGTAGTAGTAGTCCTCTATATCATATATTGAGCTACTCGTACTAGTAAGTAGTACTTGTACGACTGGTAAGTAGTACAGTAGTCTAGTATATGTCGGTCAAATTATTCATCATGTCCTCATATTGAATTGACGTGACAACACGCTGCGCGTGAGGTGACACAAGAGTCCGGCGGCACGTTCGGTTCACCAAAGTGAGCCTCACCCCTCTGGTAGTACAACAACAATCTCTCATTCTCTACAAAATCATTCTCCCATGCTCTCCCGCTCTCCCCGCCTCCTAGTCGCCTCATTGTTCCGATCCAGTTGGTACGATGAGCTACTGGAGCTGCTATACTTCATCGCAAGTAGTCAAAAGGAAGACGCTAAAAAAATTGATCTCAACAAGGATGCTCTTAAAGCTAGCCGCATGAAGGAAGGAACCAGCGAGGCCGCTCCTGTGAGTATTCGTCCAGTCGACCCGTATGATGATTTCGATCTTTATGATTGTTTTCAAGTCTTTGGAGTATGCATGTAGTAATGAAGATGAGACCCCAGTTTGTTCGGGTGTTGTGGACTTTAGATTTCAAGTAGCACTCATCTGTCGAAATCTTTCACCATTTACTTAATTAAACAGTTGATTGATCATACATTGAGTACCATTTAACTAGAATTAATCGATGCAAGTCCAAGAAGGATTGGCCGGTGCTGCTGGCTGGCGTCAAGTTCGATCCCACGGACCAGGAGCTGATCGAGCACCTTGAGGCCAAAGTGAGTCCTGACAGCGCGAGATCTCACCCTCTCATCAGTTTGTTCATACCGACCATCGACAGCGAGCACGACATATGCTACACCCATCCTGAGAAACTTCCAGGTGAGACACCGACCGGCCGTATACTTGCACAAAATATATTCCTTTGTTTATACCTCTATTTTTCTTTTTAGACACAGACTTAGTGAAGCAATTACAATTTGACAGTAAATAAAAAGTGAAGCAAGTGACTCAACATACCAAAGATGTTATAAAAAATGCCAACTACCCTAAACTTGTATTCGCCAATACTGCAGGTATCACACCGAGTGGCCTAAGCAAGCATTTCTTCTAGCGCAACTCCAGGGCATTCAAAAGGGGCACGCGGACGCGTCGCAAGATACAATTGGAGTGCGACATGCACGCAATGTGGTACAAGACCGGCAATACCATGCCGGTGATGGTCAACGGTCGGCAGACGGGCAACAAAAAGGTTCTGGTGCTGCACACCAGCAAGAACTTCGCCCAGCAGAGGAGTAATTGGATGATGCACCAGTACCACCTCCAGGACTTGGAGCAACAGAAGGAGCGGGAGCTGGTCCTCTGCAAGATTTTCTACCAGACGAACACTAGGGCCAAGACTAAAAATATTATAAGTTAGTTTGGTATTGGTACTTGTTCTACCTGGTCGTCTGCAAGTTGGTATTATTGTTAAGGATCTTTTGGTATGAACTTGGCATTTGTTTCCAACCATAGTGTCGAGGGTCGACATGGATATAAAGCTGAATCATTTGTTGTGAAACGACTTTTTAGGCCCCTGATATTTTTATGGGTAGCATAAGCACCTGCCGTTCGAATTCCCATTTCTCCAAGATTTTAACATCTTCGAGTACGCACGAGATCCATCAGGTTTCATGGGCTGATAGTTGGACGCATCACGTCAGGATTGGGCTATGGCACACTAGGCCCATCTAGAAATTGTTAAAAGAGAGGATCGATGGATTTGGGCCTTCAAGAACAGTTAAGTGTCGGGACCTCGATCACGTGAAGCACCTCCCATGGACTCAAAAAAGGCCTTGTTGGTTATTATTAGTTGAAATATGTAAAATTTTCCATAATAAAAAGAAATATGTAAAATGCAATGAATTTGGTCCGGTTTCAATGAAAATCATCCGATTTGCATGAAAGTCATCCGTGGAACCACAAGACGGTTGTCCATACAAAGCCTAACCGTACGGAACCAGCAGGTCCATGGCCGTACGCAAGAAAGTGCATAGACTTATTATCACAATGGAAAAATAATGCTGACGTCTAAGACGGTGAAGCCCATGAAATTTTCAACGTAGTCAATAAATGAGAGAATTCTACAAATACAAACTGACAACCGGGATCTAACATGTTTATTGGTTTTTGAGGTCGAGCATCTATCAACTGGGCTGTAGAGGATAGATTTTGTTTTTAACATGCCCAGCCCATGACGACAATGAGGCACAAAGATCTAGCAGGTATTAACTGGCCTCTGGCCCGCCAACCTTAGTTATATTTTCTCTTAGAACATCCGCATGCCCGTATTTTTACTGAAGGAAACACACAACCCAGTTTTATTTTCCTCTAAAAACGCCATGTCCTACTTCTGTTTTCTGATCTCTACCTATAGTTTTACTAGTTAATATACATATATTATTATATTGAAAATACGTAAAGTTCCCTTTCCACCTTTACATCCTTATTTTTTGTTGTTGTTTTCCTTCCCAGCGCTGATTTTTTACCATTGGTTTTCCCTAAAACTAACTCTGTCCCACGTCTTATTAGCTTACAAAAATAAAACAAAATTTTTATTTGGCAAATCAATAAGTTCTTACAAAATAAATGTTTGTCATCATAAGTTGGCATGTTAATCATGCTGATTATGTTCAAAAATCGTAACAAAACGTGTAAAGATTTTACGGACCAATGTAATCATAGATGTGCAATGACGTCTCAATGTACCAGAATGTTTATGCTACCGTCGCAACTCACGCGCAAATTATCTACCTTATAATAAACTGTCGAGACCAGGTTTATTTTAACATTACTCGGTCTAGCCGTGCTGGGCTGCAAATCATTTTTTTTGCAAATTGTCGGGCTGCAAATCTTTCAAGACAAGGATGGATCCATTCGGCTTGCCCAAAAAATTGGGCTCTAATAAGTAATATGAAATGGGCTGTAATAAGTATTAACAAACGGGTTGTAAATATAAAAAAAGTAGCAAACTGGCAATTACCCCTTAAAAAAGTAACCTGGAAATTATTTTCAAATTTTGTTTTTCCTTCCAACTTTTAGATTTTAAATATCATTAGATTTTAAGCTAATTTTTTTCTCATTTTTTTGTTTCTGACTCAAAATTTCTGGATTAAAGTAGTTCAGACTCCACCGAAATATGCAAAATTAGGTTGAACTTTTTGACCATGGTCCTGGGCAGAAAATGGGTTGTAATAAATTCCTTAATAATTAGCAAATGGGATACAAATTATAAAAAAAATAGAAAATGGGTTGTATGTTGTCTGCCACAGATTTGGAGGCTGACTTGTGGGCCTACTAAGTTGATGCGTACACAAGGTTTCTCAAAAAAAGAAACTTAGTCAACAATCGACTCTACCAGCGTGAGACTGTTAGATGTCAATCAAATGGCAATTGTGCTTCTTCAGTCTCTGATCTTCTGGTTCCAGCCGCCCAAACTAGCGCTGGTGGAACCGCTTACTCCCGCCTCCCGTGGTCGGCTGTGCTGCCGGGCAAGCCTCACGACCCCACCCTACTTGCATCACTGGCCTGGCCATCCCTCTACTCAGACACACCTCTTGTTATTCTCCGGCGACGGCAACCTCACACTGCAGCCGAACCAGTAAACCCTTGTACCCCCTCCGCGTGGGAAACAACCGTCGAGTCTTCCTCGGCTCGGGGTCGTTCCCTTCGTAGGCCTCGCCGTCGTCCACCGCCTTGGTGCTCTTGGTGCGGCATGGTCAACCTAAGACATCCATTAGAAGAGGACAGTACGTGGAGAGGCTGACAGCTAGGCCCACGGCCGCACGCAAGGAAGTGCCTCCTTATTACACGCAAAATATTGATTCCTCCACCTGACAGCGGGGACTCACTTGAAGGGCCTCTGTATTTTGCAACCCCCCCCCCCCCCCCGCTGACAGTTGGGACCCACCAGATTTGGAGGCTGACTTCTGGGCCTACTAAGTTGACGCGGACGCAAGGCTTTGTCAACTTAGTCAATATAAACGATTCTAGCTACAGCGACCGTAGGATGTAAATCCAACGGCCGTGCTGCTTCTTCAACCTCTGGTCTTCTTGCTCCAGCCACCCAAACCAGTGCCGGCCGTACAGCCTGCTCCTGCCTCTCATGTCCGGCTTTGCTGCCACATAGGCCTCACCGCCCCATCCTACTCCCATCCCTGGTCTGGCCATCCCTCTACTCACCCACACCTCCTGTTATTCTCCGGCGATGGCAGACGAGCCAGTAAACCCTGATACCGCTCCGTGTTGAAAAAAACTATCGAGTCTTCTCCGGCTCCGGGTCGTTCCCTTCCTAGGACTCGCCGTCGTCCACCGCCTGGGTGCTCTCGGCCGGCGTGGTTAACATGGTCATCGAACGACATCCATCGGAAGAGGACTGTACGTGGAGAGGCTGACAGGTGGGTCCACTGTCGCACGCAAAGAAGTGCCTCCTTATTACGCGCAAAATATTGATTCCTCCACCTGACAGCGGGGACCAACCATATGGGCCTCTGTATTTCGCAAAAAAATGTTCCCCCAATTGACAGTTGGGACCCACTAGCTATAGCTTCGCACGCAAGGAAGTGTCTCCTTATTACGGGCAAAAAAATGATCCCCCCTGCTTGCTGGGACCCACTAGATTTGGAGGTTGACTTGTGGGCCTACTAAGTTGACGCGGACGCAGGGCTTTGTCAACTTAGTCAATATAAACGATTCTGCCTGTAGTGATCGTAGGATGTAAATCCAATGGTCGTGCTGCTTCTTCAACCTCTGGTCTTCTTACTCCAGTCGCCCAAACCAGCGCCGGCCATACCACCTGCTCATGCATCTCGTGGCTAGCTATGCTGCCGCGCAGGCCTAACCGCCCAACCCGACTCCCATCGCTGGCCTGGGCATCCCTCTACTCACCCACACCTCCTATTATTCTCCGGTGACGGCAGACAAACCAGTAAACCCTCGTACTCCCTCGATGTGGGAAATAACTGCTGAGTCTTCTCGGGCTCTGGGTCGTTCCCTTCCTAGGCCTCGCTTTCGTCCACCGCCTTGGTGCTGTCGGCGCGGCGTGGTCAACATGGTCAACGGACGACATCCATCGGAAGAGGACTGTATGTGGAGAGGCTGACAACTAGGCCTATGGCCGCATGAAAGGAAGTGTCTCCTTATTATGCGCAAAATAATGAATCATCCACCTGACAGTGGGGACCCATCGGAAGGGCGTATGTATTTTGCAAAAAAATGTTTCCCCCTGACAGCTAGGACCCACTAGCTACATCTTTGTACAGAAGGAAGTGCCTCCTTACCCTCTGACAGCTGGGACCCACCAGGTCGAAGCGTACGTAGCGTTATCTGTTGATGTCTACTACACAACTTTATTGTTCTAGACTCGTGTTGGGCCTCCAAGCGCAGAGTTTTGTAGGATAGTACCAATTTTCCCTCAAGTGGATGACCTGAGGTTTATCAATCCGCGGGAGGCGTAGGATGAAGATGGTCTCTCTCAAACAAACCTGCAACTAAATAACAAAAATTCTCTTGTGTCCCCAACACACCAAATACAATGGCAATTTGTATAGGTGCACTAGTTCGGTGAAGAGATGGTGATACAAGTGTAGTAATCATAGTAGATATTGATTTTTGTAATAGTAACAACAAAAAATCAGCAAGGTAGCAATTGATAAAACAGAGCACAAATGGTATTGCAATGATTGAAAATGAGGCATAGGGTCCGTACTTTCTCTAGTGCAATCTCTCAACAATGCTAATCTAATTGGATCATATAACCATCCCTCAACGTTTGATGAAGAATCACTCCAAAGTTCTTGCCTAGTGGAGAACATAAGAAGAAATTGTTTGTAGGGTACGAAACCACCTTAAAGTTATTCTTTCCGTTCGATCTATTCAAGAGTTCGTACTAAAATAACGCAAGTTATTCTTACCATTCGATCTATCCAAGAGTTCATACTAAAATAACACCATATGATACGCATCAACCAACTCTAATGTCACCTAGATACTCCAATGTTACCACAAGTATCCATGAGTTAATTATACGATATGCATCAAACAATTTTAGATTCATAATACTCAATCCAACAAAAAGAACCTCAAAGAGTGCCCCAAGATTTCTACTAGAGAAACAAAGACGAGAACATGCATCAACCCTATGCATTGATTACCCCAATGTCACCTCGGGAATCCGCGAGTTGAGTGCCAAAACACATATCGAGTGAATCAATATGATACCCCATTGTCACCACGGGTATTCATAGCAAGAAATACATCAAGTGTTCTCAAATCCATAGAAGTAATCAATCTGATAAAAACGAAATCTCAAAGGGAAAACTCAATTCATCACAATAAGATAAAGAGGGGAAAATATCATATGATCCAACTATATTAACAAAGCCCACGATACATCAAGATCATGACATCTCAAGAACACGAGAGAGAGAGATTAAACACATAGCTACTGGTACAAACCCTCAGCCCCGAGGGTGGACTACTCCCTCCTCATTATGGTGGCCGCCGGGATGATGAAGATGGCCATCGGTAATGATTTCCCCCTCCGGCGGGGTGCCGGAACGGGGCCTAGATTGTATTTTCGTGGCTACAGAGGCTTGCGGCGGCAGAACTTCTAATCTAGGGTTATCTTTGGGGGTTTTGGAATATTTGGGAATTTATAGGGCGAAGAGGCGGTGGGGGAGGCCACGAGGTGGGCAGAACCCACCAGGGCGCGCCTGGGCCCCCAGGCCCGCTCGGGTGGGTTGTGCCCCCCTCGGGGCACCCCTCTGGTACTTCTTTGGCCCACTGGATGTCTTCTGGTCCAAAAAAATCTCCAAAAAGTTTCGCCGTGTTTGACTCCGTTTGGTATTGATTTTCTATGAAGTAAAAAACAAGCAAAAAATAGGAACTGGCACTGGGCACTATGTCAATAGGTTAGTCTCAAAAAAATGATATAAAGTTGCTATAAAATGATTGTAAAACATCCAAGAATGATAATATAACATCATGGAACAATAAAAAAATTATAGATACGTTGGAGACGTATCATCTGTCTGGTCGCGAACGTGTACGTACATAGCGATCGATTGGTCTCTGTTGCAACAATGAACCGTGGCCGAGTAAGGAGTGACACGTGTCGTAGTAGAACCACCAACGTAGCATGTCACGCAATCCTGTCTATATCGTGTACACGTACGTACAATCACGCTGTAAGAAAGAAAATATGGCTATGTACGTACATATGGGCAGGGTCTCGAACGCGTACACCGACGACGTCTTGTTCATCGGCGGTCAACCGGCTAGGTCGGAATGGAGGAAACAGTGTCGTGTTCATCGGGAGGCAACCGACTGGGTCGGAATACGTCCTATTCATCGGGAGCCAACCGACTTGGACAGAAGAGCCAAACAAGGTCTTGTGTACCGCAGAACGGAGGAAACAACCTTTTGTTCGATCATGTACAATCGAAATGGGGTCCTGTTTATTGGGAAGGGTCTAGCTTACCGCAACACGGAGAAAACGGACTTCTGTTTGAGTGCCTGCAGTCGAAACGGGGTCCTGTTGATCGGGAGGGGTCTGGCGTACCGCAAAACGGGACTCCACGGGCTAATGTTCATCCACCGTCTACTGCCTCGCTCCAGCCTCGGGCTTCTGTTCATCCACCATCGACTTCCTCCAGCCTCCACCGGCTACTGTTCATCCAGCCTCCACGGGGTCCTGTTCATTCACCCCCAACCGACTAGGGGTGCGGTGGCCTTCTCGGGGTCCTGTTCATCCAGCGGCAACCACCTACTACCACGGGGTCATGTTCATCCAACCCCCACTAGGAGTTGTTCATCCACAACCAACCAACTAGCTTGACTTGCCACGTCTCGACTCGTTCTATGTATTGCGCGCACAGTAGCAACGGTCACTGTTCATCGAGAGGCAACCCCACGCCGGCTGGTTGCGTCTTGCATGGGGGCTCGATCAGCTTCAGTAAGCAGCAATAGCAGCGATCGATCGCTCGGGTTCAGTTAGCAGTAGCAGCGAAGAAATTGCTCGGGTTCAGTCAGTAGCGAAGGAATCACTCGGGTTTAGTTAATAGCCAAGGGATCGACCACTCGGGTTCAGTAACGTAGCTAGTGCAATCGCCCGGGTTCAGTAAGCGAACGCCTCACTCGGATTTAGTTAGAGCCAATGCCTCGCACACACGGATGTACGTACAAGAGAGAAACACGCAAACCACAATGCATCGCTCGGCCCTGACCACCCACCGTAATCGGAACTCCCCAAAATTTTCCTCGCCCTCGCTTCTACCACGATTTTTTTCATCATGGACGGCCCAAAGATTGTCATGCAGGTGCGTCTCCGTCCTGCCCAGGACAAAAAGGCCAATTTCTGTCATGATTTTTGTCGCAGAAGTAGGAGCCCATCACATCTATGATGATACGTGTTTCTGTCACAATTATCATCATAGAAGTGACATAACCATGACAAAAAGTTTTCGTTCGGGCCATAATGTCACGGATGTGTCTTTTCTGTAGTGACTACGATGAACTATGATGGACCCCGACAAACTCTGCATGAACTACAATGGAGAGGAGCACTTACAGATCTGCGAAAGAGGAGATTTGAAGGCTCCAAACTTTGTGGGTGCAGCCGTAACAACTTCAGTGGGAGTCCGTCGATGGTGGCTCTATTGTTACAGTTGTCATGAGAGGCGGCGAGCTCGAAAGGGCGCAGTGGCGTTGGAAATGAGAGGAAGAAGAAGGGAAAAAGAGCAGAGGAAGTAAAAGGGAACCCTGTGGCGCACCGCTCTATTTATACGGGGCGGGGAACACGAAATGACTGCCGTGAAATTCCAGAGGGCGCAATAGATTGTGGCTGAAAAGACTCCTGTTTCTCGCGCCTGATAAGACAAAACATATCCGCTCAAAGATCCATTATGACGTCATGCGCTAATTTTGGGAAAACAGTAAGGTAATGTCACGATGTAGGATGGAAAGGAAAATGCTAAGTGCAAGGAAGGATTCGTAAGCCGGCAAACCGCTTGACCCATCCACGAGTTATAATGGTGAAGGCAAAGATCAGAGGAACAAAAGGATTCCGGCTCATCAGATTAGACCCAGATTTAACCTTTGATAATTTTTTTTCTTTATTTATTTATTTTTTAGAATAACATTTAGTGTGGATAAATCCAAGCTAAACTGGGGGCTAATGTTGGGGATATTCCCCAGGGGATGACCCGGCCAGAAGGAGTGACCCGGCCTAGAGCGCATCGGCTCATGGATCACTTCAACGGACCGGATCAACACAGGTGACAGGCCTAGAAACCTAAGGTGTGGCTTGGCAAGAGCCCATCTTATGGAGGTTCTTGATGGGCCAGCTTATGAAGGCCCAGATGTGAAGATTCTTCTTGCTTGGGAGATAAGACTAGTAGGAGGCAGAGTAGAACACGGGTTGTACTACAACCCGAAATCTATTGTAAACCTAGGGACTCGACCTAGTATATAAAGGGAAGCCCCTAGGATGGAAAGACTTAAGTTGCAATCTCTTGAAAGCTAGGTTAGCGAATCTGCATCCTTGTAATCGAGATCTCCAGAATATCAATCAAGCAGGAAGTAGATCTTTACCTCCGTCGTGAGGGGCCGAACGTGGGTAAACTCGTGTCTTTTGTTCCCGATCAACCCCGTTCAAGCTACCACCTAGTTGTGATGGCCTCCACACTTAGTCCTTTCACGAGGACATCCGTCGTGACAAAACCGCGACACCATCCATATCGCTTTCTTCATCGCCATCTTGCCTCTTGCTCCTCCTACTCTGCGGCCATCCTTGCGTCATGCTCCGCGTGCTCTGCTTGCACCTTTGTCGCCTCCTCTGCCTGCATCCTTGCCTCTGCTTCCGCTGCTGCCATCGCCGATCTTGCTGCCTTGTACTCCATACGTCCATTGATATCCTTCTTCCTCCCCATAAACCACTTCTTTGCATGCTCATCTAAGAGGCTTTTGTCTGCCAACATGATCTGCGCATTCTCCGTGTCTCGAGCAAGTGGCAACCTCTCCTTCTAAAGCTCCATCTCCCCAAATGTTCAGGCCTTCTCGAGCTCCCATTTGATTCACCATCTCTTCCTTCTCCAAATTGATCTTCTCCCTCTTGATTTGCAGTTTCTTGCTAGCCCTCTACCAGTCCCAATCCATCCTCTCCTTTGCGCATCCAACATGAGATTGTACCTTTCCTCTTTCTTGTTCTCCCTTACGGAAAAAATGCGCATCCATGTGGAGGACATTTTTGTCGCCACGACGTCATGGGAGAGCCTCGTCTTCTCCCACTTGTTTCCAATCACTTGCCGGTTATTCTTTGGCGCGGTGTCCCTTCCATTCTCCCCTATAATATATTCTTCTTCGTTGTCCAAATGAATTGATTGCTGGGGGCTTGACCCATCATTCTTCATCTTGTCGTCCTTGAGATCTTCCACAAGTTGTGTCCACTTTGATTTGCCATTCAATAGCACCCAACAATGGGTAAAACCAAATGGCTTATTTTCCGGTTCTTG
Organism: Aegilops tauschii subsp. strangulata; assembly: GCF_002575655.3. Taxonomy (NCBI): domain Eukaryota; kingdom Viridiplantae; phylum Streptophyta; class Magnoliopsida; order Poales; family Poaceae; genus Aegilops; species Aegilops tauschii. The sequence continues at coordinate 514,203,913 of NC_053036.3, forward strand.
ATACATAGTGGCTGCGACCACCGTCTAGCAAACAATGTATGTATAACAATGAGAATGCAATTAAAACTAGCAATTGAAATGATGACAAAAAAACTTACGTGTGTTGTCACTCTCATCCCACTTTGAGGGTAGCCAATCATTTGTGCATAGTAGCCGATGTACTTCTTCACTTCCCCTTGAATGACCCCCCATGATATTGTAGAGATGCCACATTCCGAGTGGTCACGATAGGATGCGGCTCCACATAGTGTTTATGTTCATGATAATGCTTGTGGATATTCTCCCAATACCTATTGTCCTTTTGCTCTGTGCCATATACTGGGTCCAATGTTGTGGCCAACCAAGATTTAACCAACATCCTCAAAAGCTGTAATGCTGGACCTCTTGCCTTGGGCACCTTTGCCTTCTTTTTCTTGTTTGTGTTGCGGTTTGATGTTCCACCAACTTCAAACGTATGACCATTTGGATCCCCAAACTCTAGTCCATTCGGGTTGGATCTTGGTTATCATTGATCATGTCCAACGGAATGTTATCCTAGAATTATCACGATTTGAAATAAACTATGGTGTACGCAACTAATTGCAATGATATATGCAAAGCAATGACCAGAATTGAGCAAAAAAAGGTACTGAATCATGTCGTTTCATTCTGTCGAACAGGACGTGGGCAGACTACGCGCCACCGATGCACATGCTAGTATGTGCATGTTGGAGTTGTGGCGAGTGAAAGAAATCATCTGCCTCCCTCTACGTCGTTGGAAAACACTCCGGAATGCCCTCCCAATCGACCGGGTCAGTCAGCGCGATCCTTGTCGCCGGTTGCATGTTCGGGGGCTAGGCGCCGCGGGGGTGAACGCTGCTCCTTGAGGTCCACATCCGCTCCGTGCAACGCCACTTCCCTCTCCCGCTGCCTCCGTCGCCGGTTTCTATGGCTTTTTCTGACTACTAGTGATCGGGTTGTCCACCCGTGTCTTTGAAGCCGGTTTGAGGCCAATAGATGAATAAAACTATTGCTTATATTATGTTTAGCACAGGGTACATGGCTATATATATTGGTAAAAACTGACTTAGAATAGATATTACAAACCGACTTGGAGTAGGAAACTTGTGATCCAGGGAACAGTCTAACATCCCCCCGCAGTATCAACGGGAGGCTCGATGACGTTGAGATTGGAACTTACTGATGTGAAGACCATGATCAAGAGTACCTTTCAAATACGTAAGAACATGTTTGACATGATTATAATGCATAAGTCATGGATCATGCATATGGAGACATGCTTGACTACGGTATAGAGTAGGATCATGGAAAGGTTCACCGTCAGCGGATAGTTTGAAACTGGTATCAACAGGGGTGCGAGAGGACTGACTGTCAAGCATGCCAGCACGATTAAAAAGATCAAGAGTATACTGATGTTGGGAAAGAAAAAGGCCAGAAGAATCACGAAGAACAGCAATGCCCAAAAAATGATGAAGAGTACCAAGATCAGTCATGGAGAATTCAGAACAAAGAAGGGTAATAATATGATCTAAAAAGGTTTGAGAAGATGCAGAGAGAATGATGTCATCTACATAAAGAAGGAGGTAGGCAGTTTCAGAATTGTGGTGGTACACAAAGAGAGAAGTGTCAGAAAGGGAAGAAGTGAAACCTATCGTTTGGATGAAAGAAGGGAAACGTTGCAACCAGGCTCGTGGAGCTTGTTTGAGACCATAAAGAGATGTCTGGAGAAGGCAAACAAGATTTGGATAGGAAGGATTTTCAAAACCAAGAGGTTGCTAACAATAGACGGTTTCTTAAAGAGAACCATGGAGGAAAGCACTTTTTACATCTAGTTGATGGAAGGGCCATGCGGAGGAAATAGCGATGCTAAGAACAGTACGAATGCTGCTGGGCTTGACAACATGAGAGAATGTTTCATCATAATCAATGCCATGTTTTTTAGAGTAACCGCGACAGACCGAGCGGGCTTTATAGCGGGAGAGGCTCCCGTCAGAGTGGAATTTTTGGCGAAAGACCCATTTGCGAGAAATGATATTTGTATTGGAAGGACGAGGAACTAACTACCAAATATTGTTTTGAATTAAAGCATCGTATTGTTCTTGTTGGGAAACGTAGCATGTAATTTCAAAAAAAAATCCTACACTCATGCAAGATCTATATAGGAGACGCATAACAACGAGGGGGAGAGCATTGATGGTGCGGAGAGAACGCTTGGCTTTACCGTTTTGAGGAGAAGTGTAGGGACAAGAGAAGCGAAGAAGAATGCCATGTGTTAAGACGAAGGTACGATTTTGAATGTTGTCAAACTCATGGCAGTTATCACACCGAATGAAATGAATAGGGAGGAAGAAGTGGACAAAAACATAGCACTAAAAAATTAGAAAAAGAGAGTAAACATTGGATTTGATGCGGAGAGGAAAGGTCCATGCAAAGTGAGTAAAATCGTCCAGTATGACAGGATAGTATTTAAAACCAGGAACAGTTGCAACGGGTGATGTCCATAATGACAATGTATTAATTCAAAAGGATAAGTATTAGAAGAGCTAGAGGAGCTAAAGCGAAGATGCACATGTTTGCCTAACTGACAAGACTCGCAAAACAAAGAATTGTGGGAATTACGATTACATGGTATGGAAAATTCACTAGTATAGATGCTAAAACAGCAGGGTTGGGATGACCCAAACGATGATGCCAAAGGTCAACGGAGGCCACCATGGATGTAGGAGGAGCGGCGGCAGGAACACCATGAAGAGAGTAGAGTTCACCGGAGCTATTAAAGCTGGTGATCTCGGCCTTGGTCTGGTAATCCTTCACAGACAAGCCAAAAGCATCAAATTCAATAGAAACGAGATTGTCGCGAGTAAATTGGCGAACAAAAATTAAGTTTTTAAGAAGAGCGCGTGCAACAAGAACATCGCGAAGAAGAAGTGGTTTAGTGGGAGAGGGAAGTTGAGCCTAACCTGCATAGTATATGGGAATAGATGAACCATCACCAGGACAAATGGAAGGAAACGGAGAAGGAGTGCAAGAAGAAAGGAAATTACTTGATGCAGACATATGACTAGAGGCACCAGAATCAAAAATCCAATCCGTACATGAGTTTCCCTGGGCAGCAAAGTTGTTTATGGCCTGGAGAAAGGCGGCTTGATCCCGCTCGGCGGTGCAGGTGAGGTTGGTGTTGGTAGCACGGCGGCTGATATGCCGGTGAAGGCAGGAGAGCCGACGAGGGCATGTAGTAGAGACTTCCATCAGTAGGAGAGGGCGAGAGAGCACTGTAAGCAGCATACAATGGAGCGGCATGATATGCGTTCGCCGGCTGTCAAGGGGTGAGGAACCCAGGGGCACCAGTATGCGGAGGAAGGCCGGGTTGCCAAGCACTGGTGTAGGCAGGTGGAGCGCCAAGGGGGGATGGGGCAGACCATGCCATAGGCCATGCCTGGACAAACCCGGTCCATGGATCATGCGGAGGACGCCAGGATGGAGCCACAGGTGGAGCAATCGGAGCCGGCGCAGGTTTGAAGGCGGAGGTGTCGAAGGAGGCGCTGAGCGCGTCGAGGTCGGCCTGTAGATGGGGTTTTTGCCGCGATAGTTGGGACTGGGGCACCAGCCTGGAGGTGGCTGTACGGATGGCGTCAGGGGCGGCGTGGCAGCAGGAGCTGGCGGGGGAGGTGACGATGGGGATGGCGTAGGAGGACGAGCCGCGGCATGGAAGACCCGTGGGCAAGAGTCCTTGCGAGCTTGAGTGTTCGCCGCGGTCATAATCTAGATTACATTGTAATGATTCTAACACCCATGGAGTCTGGGTGATGATCATGTTTTGCTCGTGGAAGAGGCTTAGTCAACGGGTCTGCCACATTCAGATCTGTATGTATTTTGCAAATCTCTATGTCTCCCTCCTTGACTTGATCACTGATGGAGTTGAAGCGTCTCTTGATGTGTTTGGTTCTTTTGTGAAATCTGGATTCCTTCGCTAAGGCAATTGCACCAGTATTGTCACGAAAGATTTTCATTGGACCCGATGCACTAGGTATTACACCTAGATCGGATATGAACCCCTTCATCCAGACTCCTTCATTTGCTGCTTTCGAAGCAGCTATGTACTCCGCTTCACATGTGGATCCCACCACGACGCTCTGCTTGGAACTGCACCAACTGACAGCTCCACCATTCAAAATAAATACATATCTGGTTTGTGACTTAGAGTCATTTGGATCAGTGTCAAAGCTAGCATCGACGTAACCGTTTACAACGAGCTCTTTGTCACCTCCATAAAGGGAAACATATCCTTGGTCCTTTTCAGGTACTTCGGGATGTTCTTGACCCTTGTCCAGTGATCCACTCCTGGATCACTTTGGTACCTCCCTGCCAGACTTATGGCAAGGCACACATCAGGTCTGGTACACAGCATAGCATACATGATAGAACCTATGGCTGAGGCATAGGGAATGACTTTCATTTTCTCTCTATCTTCTGCAGTGGTCGGGCATTGAGTTTGACTCAATTTCACACCTTGCAACATAGGCAAGAATCCTTTCTTTGACTGATCCATTTTGAACTTCTTCAAAACTTTGTCAAGGTATGTGCTTTGTGAAAGTCCTATAAACGTCTTGATCTATCTATATAGATCTTGATGCCCAATATATAAGCAGCTTCACCGAGGTCTTTCATTGAAAAACTCTTATTCAAGTATCATTTTATGCTATCCAGAAATTCTACATCATTTCCAATCAATAATATGTCATGCACATATAATATTAGAAATACTACAGAGCTCCCACTCACTTTCTTGTAAATACAGGCTTCACTGAAAGTCTGTATAAAACCATATGCTTTGATCACCTCATCAAAGCGTATATTCCAACTCCGAGATCACTACTGGAGGATGCTGCTAACGCGACACTACGATTAGAGACCCTTCAACAAACTGTGTGCGATGCCATAATCGCAAACGGTGCTGTATGAAAACCGTCAGAAATGTGTAAAACGTTTGCGATGACGGATGCATCAAACATGGTTCAGGTTTTAGTTGCGTGTGCGATGAAGGGAATACGGTTCAGTTCAGTGAACTGTTTGCGATGAGGAGGAACAAAAGAAACGGGCAGCCAGATGGAGGCGTGTGCGATACACAACATACGGTTCACTCGGATGAACTGTTTGTGATTAGGCAACACAAAAGAAAGGGTCAGCCAAATCAAAGGTGTGTCCGATATACGACACGGGGTTCACTCGGATGAACTGTTTGCGTTGAGACATGAGAACAGAAACGGTTCAAATGAACAAGATGTGTGTGATACGAGGCAAACATGTCTGTAATCGGAGACGTGTGCGAAGACCGATAACAACACAGACGATTACTGCTAACAAGCCATGTGTGTTGTGAGCAAACAATTGCTGGTATACAATTGTGAGTGATTGATGAAAACATCACCGACGGGTTTGTAGCGACCAGACCTCAAATGGCCTGTGCTGCTGTGCACCAGTGTCATCCCTGGATCAGTAATGCTGACACGCACAGTACAAATGAAGGATTTATAACAGAGTAGCAATCACACACTTATTACATCGAATAACTCCGAAGAGTTAAAGTATGATAAATATGGCTTAAGGCCATCTAAAAACGATAACAGCGGAAGACTTGGAAGATAAGTGAGTCCATCACTCCAGCGGCATCACTGAGTATAAGACCACGACCTAAGGCACCTTACTCGTCGTCTGAAAAGTCTGCAACATGAAACGTTGCAGCCCGAAAACGGGTCAGCACATAGAATATGCTGGCAAAGTAACACATAGAGAGCAATGAACAATAATAATGCTATACTATATGCATATATGGCTGGTGGAAAGCTCTATGGTTATAGTTTTTGCGAAAAGCCAATTTTATCCTACTGCAAAGGAATAAATTTTATTTAACTATCATGGTGGTTGAAACATTGAGAAGGTACCTCCAACTCAATCCCAATTAAGTGTCATCATTAACCCAACAAAATTAATTAAAAGTATCACGGTGATGAGATTCAAATGATAATCCAAGTACTAGATACTCAAGTTGTCCATAACCGGGGACACGGCTAACCATGATTAGTTTGTACACTCTGCAGAGGTTTGCGCACTTTTCCCCACAAGACTCGATCGCCTCCGCTTGATTCTCGCACTGCATGATGTTTGAGAAACGGATGACCGAGACACAGTCTTTCAGAAACAATCACTCTTTACTCTGGATGGACCGGTACACCTACTTTCCCCTACATCTGCTAGTCCACCTCTTCAAGAGATCCTGTAACCTACTCAGCTATGCTAGAGCCCATAATAGCTTGTGGCTGCACACGTAAGTTTCTAGCATGAATAATCTTATGATCCCTTTGAGCCTGGGTGCCGGACCTTATACATACAGACAACACTGGGTTCTCCAGGTGCCTCAATCCACCCAGATGTGAGTTATAGTTGCCACCTTAAGTTGAACCATTAATAAACATCTCACATCTGTCGTGAATACCTCTCAAACCCAAATCCACGTCTACGAGCATAGCATGGCAATATAATAGCAACATAGAAGTACCTCCCAAGGGTTTGATAAGAAAACAGGTAATAGGTACTACCTCAACTACTTCCCAGAACCCATAGTTTAATTAGATCCTAATCATGCAATGTTTGAGGAATAGATCTAATGCAATAAAAACTGGGTATGGAAGGTATGATCAAAGTGTTACTTGCCTTGCTGATGATCCGCAAAACCTAGCGATTCGAAGTAACAAGCGGCACACTCCGGGTACTCTATCGCAAACAAACAAGCATACAATCAGTACTCATCTAATGCACAGGTAAAACTCAAATAAATGATCCAACCAGAAAGTTCAACTTAAGAACTCCGGTTTGCAAAAAGAATCAACTCGAAAGAAGCAACGAAAGTCAAACGGCGAAAGAAAGAAACTTCGTTTGCTAATATGGATCTAGGTCAAATTTTACTGTAGCAAAAACTTGTTTGAGTAGATTAAACGGAAAGAGAATTTCGAGACGAAACTCTAGGCGCTTGAATCGCCTGATTCCGATAAACGAGCGAGAAAATAAACAGAATCGAAGATTTGATCAGAGATCGAATCTGAGAAAATAACGAGAAAATCCGACGAAAAGAAAAACGGACGAACGGTTAAATAACGGACGGTCGTTAACAGAGAAAAACCGACGAACACGTTCGTTAAAACGAACGGTTCGGTAAACGCTCGCAAAATAATAAAACCAAAAAAAACCGATCTAGGTTTTTTTTAAACAAAGGGTTTTTTTTAAATGAAAACCGGCAACGACGAACGGCAGCGGCAGTACCTCGATGGGCGGACTCCGGCGAGGGCTCCGGCGGGCGCGGGGCTTGGCGGCGGGGTGCGGGGGTCGGGGGGGGGGGCGAGGGGAGGCGGCTCCGGCGATGAACGGGCGGCAGCGGGCGCGACTCCGGCGGCGGCGGCGGCGAGATGCGGGCGGCGGCGGCGGTGAGTGCGGCGGCGGCGGCTCGGGTTGAGGGAGAGAGAGAGGGGGGCCTATTTAAGGAGGGGGGGGTCCGAAGCTTGGGGAAGGGGGCGGCCGGGGCGGCGTGGCCGGGGCGGACTCCGGCGGCGGCTCGGCGTCGTGCGGGAAGAGGAGATGCGCGAGGCGGGCCGTCGGCTGGGCCTTTGGCCCAGTCGGCGCGCGGGCGTTTTTTTTTAAATAAGTTCCGCGGAAAATAATACGTAGAAAAATAAATAAAAATCGGAAAAATATAAAATAAATTTTCCCCGTCTAGTTAGAAAATCTAAAATAGGGTGAACATTTTTTTAAATCAAAATAATTATTTTTGAAAACATGCAATATTTTTAATGCAATAAAAATTGCAAATAAAATCCAATTAAATTCCAAATAATGATTTTAACACTTTTCCTCCAGTATTTCAATTGCTTTGGAGAAGTCATATTTTCTCCTCTCGTTTATTTTAAAATGAAATATTTTTCCGGAGAGAAAATAATTAAAACCACAATCCTCGTCTTATTATTTGATGAAAATCTAATATGAAAATTCGAGAAAATCCCCAACTCTCTCCGAGGGTCCTTGAGTTGCTTAGGATTTATCGAGGATTTGTCAAAATGCAATAAAACATGATATGCAATGATGATCTATGTATAACATACCAAATTGAAAATTTGGGATGTTACAGGGTTCCATTGTTTAGTCCGTGTGCGATGTGATTTTCTTTGTCTGCACAACATCTACGATCTGTCTACAGCATCAACATATATACTTAAAAAGACAGCTTTGCATAACCAAATTAAGCATAAAATTACACAAGTGACTACACACATAACATTTCCACACAGCAAAGAAAGCAATTACATGCATACTAAAGTAGGAGAAACGAGGATCAAATCATCTACTTATTGTTGCGACGACGCTTGCCATTGCTCTGCTTCCGGCTGGGTCCCTGGTCGTTTTGGGGAAGGAGGCATTTCCTCATGTCAACGATCCGCCTGTACATGTCGTAGCTCGTGTACGCCTCTTTGGCCGTATACACGACGTGAGCTTTGTCGAGTTTCTCCATCCAGGCCGAGTGCTAGGCACGCTTGTCATTGTTGCACGAATTCTTCATGTCTCTGTAGTAGGGGTCGATGATGGCCTTGGCGAGGTGAACCAGTGAGTCCTTCTCATGCTCCTTGCTACCCCTGATCTTGTATTGGCCCTGGATGTCGACAAGATTCTGGCAGGCGATGCCCGAATTCTCGAGCGCCTTTACATCGTTGGTAATGTCCACTGTAGCGAACATGAAGTGGGGGTTGTTGACAAACCTGGCGGAATGCTCGCAAGGCCTTGTGGCCAGGCAGTAGTTTTAGACAAGGACGTGGTGGTGCACGCACATCTGGGCGACAGCGACCTTGGGACGAGACCCGACACTAGCGCGGGTGTACTCGAGGTCGAACCCAACCACCTTGTACTTCTCCTCGGCAAGCAATAGCTCCATGATGTGGATGGAGTGCTCCGCCCATACCGGGTCGTTGGTGTACACCACCGAGAGGTCCATGAACCTTCTATGGGTGTCCACCACGGCACGCATGGTGAACTGCTGCTTGTCGTCGGCAGCAGCTTGGAGCGCCATTGGAGCCGCGCAGGATACCCTCTAAGAATTTCTTGTGGTGGGTGTGCTTCTTGCAATGGTGGGGCGCGATCGAAAGGTTGAAGAGACACAAGGGTAGGTTAAATGGTCGCTGTAATAAATGGGGGCCAGCCAGCCTGTAATCGTCACATCTTGTCACGGCGTTCATAGCGGAGGACTCCAGAATCCAGTGCACGCTTGACAACACCGCACACCAGGCGTGGGCTCGAAGAGCCTATTCCCGTGCTACCGCGCTGTTTACCGCGCAAGCTTCCCGCCAGCCTAGTTTGGCCACACATCGGCTACAAGCGGGACAAATCGTGGGCGTTTATTGGCAAAAAGCTTTGTAAAAACGGAGTGTGTGGAATGAATTCGGTCATAAGTTTACCCTTGGGTGATGAGGTCAAAGTTACACAGAAGGGTGATGATGGACACTCGAGTGCGATAATTAATTCTGTGCTCTACAGTGCACACGGTGGAAGAAATCAACTGTGTGCAATATTGTTGAAGATCGCAGTCAAGTTAGCTATACAGATCGTGTGCTGTGAGGTCGACAAGGTAAACTGATTCGAGAATGGTTAATAAAATCTAAGACCATTGCATATTAAGGTCAAAATAGTGCTTGCAATATACGAGTCTCATATGATGCCATTTCAACGATTGTACCATAAAAGCTCGAAATGTTACAAGGTTCAAATTCCAGAGTTATATGGCTAAAATTCGAAGATTACCAGGTTCAAACTGACATTAGAAATGAAATTTAGCTCATCAGCTGCAAACGCTCACGCTGATGCGCTGAACATGGACATCAGAGAGGTTCAAACTAATATCACCGCTTCTAAGTCTGGCTTCGAAACCTCACAATTTTTGCAAAGGGGTCAGCCACTGAGAAGTCATGTATGGGGTTGACCCGATGACTTCCGATTACTCTGTCATCTGAAGTTCCAAAATGAAATTCACTATTTTTGGAGCCTACTCCATTCTGTTGTAGGCGCCGGCGCTAATCAACAAACCATTCATTTTTGCGAAACAAATGTAGGGCAAACCTCATTTCCTTCAACACCCTTGCTCTAAGAACAAAGAACCTGGTGAATATAATCTTCGGTAAGGTCCCTCGGTAGGAGTTCAAAGTAATTTCTGAGAGATGCAGATCTAGGCATTCGACGTGATTGTTATATTGTATCACATTATCCACCACTGGGCCTAATCTTATCTGCAAAAGAAGAAAACGTGTTAGTGCCTACATGCAGTTTTGAACATTACTACAAGCCTAGATATTTGGTTTGCAGGATTTGTTAAATGCACTAACATGCCATCTTCGATCTGACATGATTAACATGGGCATTTGATTAGATTCTAGAAAAATGTAGCCTTCTTCACAAGAGGTTGGAGTGGATGAAAAGTACCCTAAGAAAACTAGTACTGATGAATCCACAGGAGAAATGCTTATTGAATGTAACCATATGGATGAAGCAACCAATATGGGGGGGCATGTATGTACTGAAATCCTCCAAAAGAACCTTCAGAAATCGTAGTACATTGTCATTGTAAACCTGGAAAAAGGTGTCACAAATTGAACTCCCTTATGGTTAATATTTAACAGGAAAGGAACATCACCTCGATATATAGCTTCTCCAGGCACGGAAAGCATCTCAGGAAACTGACAACTTGCTCCAGGTCGGGCCCGATAGATTCTAGTGCCAAGACCTTCACTGTGCGCAGTTTCGGGGTCAAGCTTGTCGGAATCATTTTCTGAATGACAGACGAACAAATATCTTCAAAATTAGAAATAATGTTAATTTGTAGAAGGAGAGGTAGAAGGCGGCTGTTGTACGTGAACGGGTGTGGATCCAATAACAAGTTCAGAGTATTTGTCAGACGAGTAGCCCACCACTGTCAATTTTGGCGCAGAAATGACATTGATTCTTGTTGGACCATCTTGATCAACTACAAGTAATCTCTCAAGTGCAAGTGTGTCCTGGATGACCATACCGTGGTCCACCTTTTGTGATGTCTTCCTGCCGCACCAGCAACACACATAAACAGTCCGGAGATTCATGGAGGTGATGTGGAAGGTACTCAACCCATTGATCGCCTGAAGACGAAGGTACTCGAGTGCAGTACAACCATGGAGAAGGCGCTCCATGTCACCCTTTGAGAGGCAGACGACGACGAGCTCGAGGTGCTTCAGTCATGGTAGAATAAGAGCGGGCGCGTCATTAAGGGGCGGGAAATGGCAGTTCCTGAACTTGGTGACGCGCAGCGTGGGCGCGAGGCGGAGTGCGGACGTTGGCAGCGACCGCATATGCCCATCATCAAAAGTGAGCTCCTCGAGCTGATCTAGGGCGGGGGATCGGAACCAGTCGTCAAGCTTGGCTTGGTCCTTGCCGTTAGAACGGAACTTGCCCATTCTAAGGCCTTTGGTTGGGCCAAGGTGACTGCCGAGGATCTTGGAGAATGCATCCAAGCTTTTGCGATAGCCATGGCAGAGCTCGTGGGTGTTGATGAGGTCGAGAGGGCTGGAGTTCCATAGGGGGCCACCGCCGAGAAAGGAGGGTTGTCCGCGCCCCATATTTGATTGGGAGGAGGGAGATGATGACTCTCAACATATCATCGGGAAGGCTGCTGATTAAGTCTAGGCCTGCTGGAGTCGCTTGCGGTTCTAACTCGCCCCGCCTCCGCTTGTTGGCAGCCCCGTTCTCCACCTCTGGAGTCTCCTTGTCAGTGGCGCTTTCTAATAGAAATGGGAGTACAGGGAATATTTAGTTAAAACAGGTCAATAGAAAAGTGTATTGGTAACTAGAAGTTATTAGGTAGGAATATAGTAAGATAAGGGAATAAGAATTGGTTGCTTAAATACTACACAATTCATTTGACATTGCTGGGTAAGTCAACATATGCAGATAGTTGAAAAGAAAACTTACTTCGAACAAAGTCTGGATGGATGATTTTGTTGGGGAAGTTAGCATATATCTCATGACCAGGCCCTTCTATGTGCAGTGCAATTTTAGTGCCATCTTTCAGTACATAAAACTTTGCAATTTCATTCCAAAAGCCAGTGCCAAAATAGGAGTCACCATGTTCATCAAGTCTTACAGTAGCAACGATTGTAAATCCATGGTTTGTGCGCAGTATGACATTCGTGGAGCCTTGATGTATGTAAAGGGAAAAATTGTGCACTACATAATCTGTTGCATAGCGAGGGATGTCCTGCAGAAAATGGTAGGGTTGTTAAAGAAAATATGGTAACATGCAAATATGGGCCCAAATTGAAAAAACTGTACATCAGTTGAAATCGAAGGACAAAAGTCTATAATTAAACAGATAGGGTAAACATGATGTCATGGAAATATGAGAGTAATCCAAAGAACAATACATCATTAATTTGCCTAATATAGAAAGAAGAGGGGAAATCCCATTCGACGTATATGGTGCATGTGGCACCTTTTATCCAAATGTCGCAATATTTAGAATATGTTCAGGAAAGTAGGCCATGCCAATCGATTTAGGGTAAGATTTAACATACCGCGCGCGTCCTCAAGTTATCTGGTACGATGAGATGGAATCTCTGGCGGCGGTCGCCAAGTCCTGAATTATCGGCGCACTGCACATTCTATGAATGAAAGAAAACCCTCAAATCAGCTCGAATAAAAATGAATTCACGGCGATTTCCGCCGGGTGATTAAAGGAGGCAGATGAACTGGGATAAGAGACGAGATAATATTTCGTTAAATTAGTTACCTTGTCGTCCATGAGAAAGAACCGTTAGTACGGCAGATTCCCCAACCGAGTGGAGCTGGGTCGACCGCGAGCAGCGTTGAGAAAGTCAATGCGGTAGGCGGCGGCAAGCGGAAGTGGCGAAATGCTGTGGGCTTTGCCGGCAGCCTGGCGGCGGCAGGCGTCGAGCTAAGTGTTTACCGCCGCGATAGGCGGTGCCATGGCATAGACGCGGAGGAGCTTGTGCAGGTGTGAATGGGGAACATGCCGGAGGGGCCGAGGTGGGTGGCGGGCGGGGTGAGGGTTTTCGTGACATGGGGATGGTGAGGGTTTTCTTTTTTCTTTTTTGAATTGGGTGGTGAGGGTTTTCTGTCCCACAAAGAATTTTGGGGGCGACGGTTTACTAGAGCGAACCGTGTGTGATTGACGCAGCATGCAAAATGATAGACATTGCACACTGTTCCAATTTTGGGAACCGTGTGTGATTGACGTACTACCTCCGTCCTGGTTTATTGGTCCCCCATTGTAATTTTTACCAAAATTTGGCGAAATATTTAACATACTCAGACATAGATAATAAGCGTACACATACATACACTACAAAAAAATACACTTCCGTGATGATACGTGTTTGTCACAGTAGGTCGCGTTTTTTGTCATGCATGTACATCCATGACGATTTTATGACAGAATCAAGATAGTCATACATGTGCTGTCGTAGAAGTGTTCCATGACATTACCAAAATTATCATCACGGAAGTGTCCACTTCCATGACCATAAATCGTGCGTCACAGAAGTGCTTTCGTCAAGGGTGACCGACACGTGGCATCCACCGTAACGGAACGCCGTTAAGCTATCGGGTCGGGTTTTGGATCCGATAACCCGTTAACAGCCCCAACCAATGGGAAATTTCCACGTGTAAAATTCTTATTGGCCGGACGAAACACGTGTCAGCTCGTCAGTGGGTCAGATAGGCGCCTATGATATGTCGACATGTGCCACGGCCCACCACTGGCCCATTTAGCTTACAAAGCCGGCCCATTTGACTTGGTCAAAAGTTAATGGGCTGGCCCATGAAAAGCCTGTTAATGGTCTCTTCGCAAATAGCCCATTTTACGGCCCGTTAGGCCCTAAAGGAAATCGGCCCAACAACGTCATGTGGGCCGTCGAATATAACACCAGCCCATTTCACTTTCGGCCCATGTATGGCCCACGACGTCTTTCGGCCCATATGAGGCCTTCGTATCTTTCGGCCCTTTACAGGCCCACAGTGACTCTAGCCCATAATGAACAGTAATTTTCTTTATACCCGTTAGCGGCCCGTGATTTACATGGGCCGTTTCCAGCCCGTGTTAGTTTTCGGGAAATTACCTCTAGCCCGGAGCCAGAGGTATTGACGGCCCATACGTTCTTGGGCTCCTTTTCGGCCCTCGATTACTTCCGGCCCGTTACTGGCCTGTTCCCCTAATGGGCCAAATTCGGCCCATGGCAAGAGTCGGCCCGTTACTGGCCTGTTCCCCTAATGGGCCAAATTCGGCCCATGGCAAGAGTCGGCCCGTTACTGGCCTGTTACCCTAATGGGCCAAATTCGGCCCATGGCAAGAGTCGGCCCGTTTCTGGCCTGTTAACCCGTTGCGCCGTTTCCAGCCCGTCCTATATTCTGGCCCATTAACGACCCGTTATGCCTGTGACAGAATTAAGCCTTTGCTGTCCTACGGCCTGTTAACGGCCTGTTATCGTGCTGGGACGATACCAATTACGCCCGATTAGGGCCCATGTAGACCCATTTATCCGACGGCCCGAGGCCCACCGATTACAGGCCCATTTATCGACGGCCCGTAGGAGACCCATGGATCCTACGGCCCGTGTATGGCCCATGGTAGTTGCGGCCACTAGCAAACTAGGGAAAAAGAAGACTAGGAAATAAATGAGGCCGAAACTAACGCTAGGCTATTAAGGCGATTGCACAGATTACCTCCACTCGGCATCAAAGATCGCCACCAGTGCAAATATAGGGAACACCCTACACTGTACAAAAATGGCTTGCTATTTTCTTCAGCCGGTGGCTGCACGTTAAGAATAAATTTTGTATAGCACCAAAACAAATTACAACTATATAACAAAAAGAAGGTTGGCATGAAACTTAACAGTCTAGCAGATAAATGCACCACCAGAAATTCAGAAGCTCAGTTCATTTGACCTGACTGTTACGTTTTCATGCTGTATTGTCTGATGGAGCACCATAACCCTCGCCTTCATTTCCCCTAGGCTCCTGAACAACATAGCAAATGTCTGATAGTCTGGTTTCAAAACCATGCATATCTTGACGACATTGAGCAATGTTTCTCCTTGTTTCACAAAGGGTCTCTGTTAGGGAATGGACTTGTGTCTGGAGCGCAGATACAACATTGCTTTGAGCTTGCATATCTTGATCATGAGGCAGTTTGGACGATATTGCCTTAACAACCAACCCAGTATTATGCAGGAACGTGCTTTTGGCACTGTTAGTGGACAGGTACTGACACACTGCAGCAAGAGCTGACATTGCGGTTATAGTTGCCTCGCCACCTTCAGAAGGTGGCGGTTCCACCATTTTTTCCATAGCTCACTGAAAAGTTGAGGTTTTACATTAGTAGTACCAGAACAGAAGATATTAAGGAGGCAGCAAAACCAAACAAAATAGCTTTGGTCTATATACAGAACTTATTCTGGTGAACCCATGTAAAATATTAGTTGTATTTTATTGCAAAGTACATAATAAAACCAGGTTGCAAACATATGACCATGTACCATCGCTAATGTATTGTCTATTTCTTCACATTGTATTGAGGGCTAAGGATAAAGAGACAAAGTTTATAATACGGTAAGCATAGTATGACATCATTCATATCACAAAACAACTGAGAACAGACAAACAGGCAATTGTAACGTTGTGTGGGCAAGTCCAGCACGGAACTAGATTACGGGTCAAGATCAAAGGAAGATCACTCCTCTCTTTTAAACCTTGTAAGGTGCAATGATACGCTAAGACAATTGTGTATAAAATTGAAAAGAGTAATAGACATTGGCTGCAAATCATGCAGTTCAAGGCACAAGTCAGATTAAGTAGTAGTTAAAAGGCATGAGGAGTAAGGACTTCAACAGCGGCTTTGACTGGTGTAGTCATGCCCTTCTTCTTGCTGGTGTGACAGTCCTTGAAGATTTCCACAACATTTGGTTCAGGTACTTTTTGGTCCTTGCGGGCTTTCCTCTGCATTTCGAACAAGTAAATATAGATCTGATAATATGGTACAGCGAAAAGAGTGAAACAGCAGCTAATTACAAGAGCCTCGCAGTGTGCAATATAGCTACGAGATCCTGCCGTCTGTTGGAATTTCACTTTCGTATGGTTGGCCTTGTTCTTTGAACAATTCACCTACAAGAAGCTAGATTTGTGTGGCACATGCGTAAATAGGACCTCAACATGTGATCTGATCACATATATATAATGTACATGATACTTCGGATCAGACCAGTGGTTAACAAGGCCCCTCCAGTCTTCATCCGATATATTTTCCACTGGAGATGTTTGGGAAAGTTCACTGTTAGCCTTGCCTTCAAAGTGAGTTTTGCTCAAGTTATACCAATACTGTCGCAGAGCAGACTTGAAAACATGGGTGCAAGCTTGTCTGGTTGCATCATCTTGGCTAGCCAACTTGAACCTCATCTGTTGAAAATTACGGGAGTCTCATTATCAGCAACCTAGAAAGTATGGGACAGAGCAAGACGATATTACTAGTTTCCATACATAACCATACTTACAGATAAATGGTCGAGGAAGGTGTTGAACTGGGTTTCGTCTTTGTCATTCCTGTACTGAATCCATGTTGGGAGGAAACGTACATGACACCTAACGGCAACCGCTGCCTCTGATACTAACTTGGCTGACTCTGTAGCATCACGTGGCCTTTTTAAACTTGTCTCAAAACGGATCTCCATTCTTCCTCCTCTAGATTTAGTTAACCTATCGAGCATTATCCCTGATGTTTGTTTCCTCTTGCGCCTAGGTTCTAGTCCAACAACGAACATAGGAAGTGTTACTGTACATCAAACTGTGAGACTACATATAAAGAAGCATGCAACTATAACCTGACTCCAGCAACTACCTTCTTGCTGTTGAAGCTCACAAGGTTCATCTGATATTGCCAACTCATCTTGTGTCAAGAGTGCTTGGGAAGTAGTGTCAGGTGGCAAGGGAGCTTGGGAACGTGCTGCTAGCTCAGTTGACGCACGAGTAAGTCGTGCAGCTGGTAGTACTGTGGTAGGTGTTGCAAGAACTAGGGCTGTCTCTGCTTGTTTGGTGGCAGCTATTTGTTTCTGTTTGGATTTTTTTGCAACTCGTGTAGCATGGGATGCCGTGTTCGTAGAATTTTCCGCTGGACTTTGACCTTCTATTGCACCATCAGTACTAGCAGAATCTGCAAGATTCATCCGCTTCTCATTCCCTGCCATTCTGTGTTTCTTCCTCTTTCTCTGTGCCATGTTAAGTCAAGACGACAAGAAAAACGAATAACAATTTAGTTCTTCAGAACAAATTGATGCGTGATGCAGACGAACTGAACTTTGATGTTAGACAACCACATGATAGGAGGATGTAATATGTATGAAAAACAGGACGGAAGAGATAACCAGAACTATGATGTGTAAACTAAGAAGAAGACATTTCACCAAATTTGAAGCAATGCAATGGAAGGTAGACACCATATGAAAGATGCTACAAATATCGCTCTGCCAAGTTAACAGTGTCTCATCATAAATGGCGTTTAAACAAATGTGAAGCAGTACAAGAAATAAATCATATGCAAGATGCAAACAACATCACACTAGCATGTTAGAGGTCTCTCGTCATTAGTGCCATTGCATATTCACAGCATTACATATTCACAGCTTATGATGTGTAAACTAAGGAGAAGGCATTTCAACAAATTAGAAGCAATGAAAGCTAAACACCATATGAAAGATGCAACGAATATCATTCTACCAAGTTAAAACTGTCTCGTCATAAGTGCCATTTCAACAAATTAGTAGTACAAGCTAGAAAAGAATGTGAGATGTAACCTATATCACACTCCCAAGTCAAACGTGTCTTATGATAAGTGATTGTTGCAGGTTACACAACAGTAGTAATTTGATGTAAGAACATGGTGTGATAGACAGATATTGTATGTTTTAGAAACAGGAACACGTGTCTTATTCAAGTATAATGTGTAAAGTAAGCAGATGGAATTCAACAAAATTAGAAGCAATACAAGCTAGACATCACACATAACATGCAACCACAAATAACAGTGCCAAGTTAGAGGGAGCACCGGTGATGCTGCACTAGGGGAGACGTGCTCATCATAAACACAGCTTTGTTGAGTGTCTATGCATGTGTTGTCTTGGAAATCATCTTGGGGGTGTGGAGGAGTAGAAACTGTAGAGGCCCTCCGTTCGGAAGGAGCACCTTTATCCGCTGCCTTGCTAACTTCCTTCCGCTTTATTGATTTTGAATTGTCAAGTAAAACCGACAAGAAAAAGCAATAAAATTCTCTCTTCAGAACTCATTCATGCTTGATACTGACAATCACTACTTTGATGTAAGGCAAACACATGATACCAGGATGGAATATGTACGAAAAACAGGACGGCATGGCATGTTCACAACTGTTTGTGTAAACTAAGCAGAAACCATTCCAGCAAATAAGAAGCAATGCAAGCTAGACACCACATGAAACATGCAACCAATATGACTCTGCCAAGTTAAAAGCGTCCCATCATAAATGGAATTTCAACAAATTAGAAGCAGTGCATGCTATAAATCATATGAAAGATGCAACTAATATCGCACTGCATATACTAAAGGTGTCTTGTCATGTTGATAGATGCGGGATACAAAAAAAACAATAGTTTTATGTAAGGACATGCTTAATAGACAGATGTACTATGTACTAAATACAGGAAGGCATGTCACATTAATAGGTATAATGTATAAGCTAAGCAGACTAGCACATGCAGTTTAACCAGATTGGAAGAATTACAATCTAGACACCATATGCAACATGCAACCACATATCACGCTGCCAAGTTAGAGCAAGCACCTGCGATGCTAGTGTAGGGGAAATGCTGTAATCAACTACAGAGCTACGTTCACTATCTTCATCTAGCATTTCTGTTTCTTGAGAATCATGTTGGGAGGCTAACGCTGCATTCTTTAAATGAGGAGTAGTCCCCTTGCCTGCCTGCCTCGTCATAAGTGATTGATGAGGGATACACAAGAACATTAGTTTGATGTCCGAACATGGTTAATACACAGATGTACTAATATGTACCAAAAACAAAAAGGTATGTCATATTCAAAGGTATAATGTGCAAGCTAAGCAGATGCAATTTAACCAAATTGGAAGCAATACAAGCTAGACATCCGGCTTGAGTGGTGAGCATGATCATCTAGGACCTGAGAGCCTAGTGGGAGGCGGGCTGCTTCGCCACCATCGCAGCTTTTTAGTTGGCTTCCAGGGGATGCCTATCTTTGCTGGGCTTGTCACTGGCTCGGCCAGTGCCCTGACTAGCTATTTGTGTAACACCCCGCATGTAACTTGCCATATTTGTAACTCCGACTCTTGCCATTTTCGGCTATGTGTTATGTTTTTCCCTCCGTTGTTGGGTTTTGTCTTTCGTTTTGTATTTTGTCATGTCATGCATTTTCATATCTTGTCATCATGTGCATTGCATTCGCATACGTGTTCGTCTCATGCATCCGAGCATTTTCCCCGTTGTCCGTTTTCCAATCCGGCGCTCCTATCTCCTCCGGTGCACCCCCCTAGTTTTCTTTCGTGTGCGTGTGTCAAACTTTTTCGGAATGGACCGAGGCTTGTCAAGTGGTCTTATTATACCACCCGGAGACTACCGGTCAAGTTTCGTTCCATTCGGAGGTCGTTTGGTACTCCAACGGTTAACCGGGCCTCCGCGATGTCCATTTAAGTGTCCAGCAAAAACCCCTCCAAAACCAGTCCAAAACCCACCAAACTCTCTTCCATGCTCTAGGTCGTTCGATCACAATCGTGTGGGCGAAAACCGCACCTCATTTGGAGTCTCCTAGCTCCCTCTACCTATTTATAAGTGGGCATCCCGAAAAACGGATTCGCAGACGAACCCTAGCTTCTCCACCGCGCGCCGTCGGACGAAATCGTCCCCCGCCGGACACGTCCGACGCCGCCTCCTCGCCCTATCAGCCGCCGCCACGTCATCCGGGCGCCGCCCGCGCCGCCGCGGCCCGCGAGCCCACTGCCGGCCCGCCCCGGGCCGCAACGGGCCCGCGCAACTCGCCACCCGCGCCGCCGGGCGCCGCCGCCGCCATCTCCTTCGGCCGCCGCCGCGCCATCACCGCCGACCCCCGCCGCCGCGCCATCATCGCCGGCGCTCGCCGCCCCCGCCGGCGGCCCCCTCCTCCGGCGCCGCCGCCTCGTCTCCTCCTCCCTCCGACCGCCGACCGCCGGCCCCTGCTCCTCCTCCGGTCGCCGGCCCGAGTTCCTGTAGCGAGGCTTCGATCCGATCTGGTTCTCTCTCTTTTCTCTTTGCCCCGTTGACTTTCTCGCTCTAATATTTTTTCCAAGTCCCAGAAATCTTCAGCATGTGCTCCTGTTCGAGATGCGATAACTTTGTGCATGTAGCTCCGATTCGCACGTGTAATATGTCAGATTGTTCGTCTCGTGATGCTCTTCATTTTGTTCAATTGCACCATTTTCATTAGAGGTCATCTTGATGCCCAAATCTTCGTTGGAAGACGGCTAGTTGCTGTTAATCTCTGGTTCTTATCAGAACTTGGAGATTTGTCATTTTTTGTATCATTTATTCTGTGCATCTTTTGGGCATGAGCTCTACATGTGTTTTGAAGTATGCCTCCAGTGGTGTAGTCCATGTATTTTTGTGATCTCTGTGGTGACTAGCACAAGCATGCAAACTAGGCCCCATAATATTTCTGATTTCAGGGACACAGTGATTTCTCTAAGTCCTTGTCTTCTGTAATTTTGTTGCCATGTAAACTTGATACTAGAGAGAGATCCATGCATATTTTGGAGATGTTCAGTAAGCATGTTTTGTAGCTATAGTTGTAATAGATCCATTCCTGCGATTGTTTGCACTTTTAGAGTACCATAGCATGACTCAATCTTGCTCTACTTTTGCTATAAAATA
Organism: Aegilops tauschii subsp. strangulata; assembly: GCF_002575655.3. Lineage (NCBI taxonomy): Eukaryota > Viridiplantae > Streptophyta > Magnoliopsida > Poales > Poaceae > Aegilops > Aegilops tauschii. The sequence continues at coordinate 514,224,951 of NC_053036.3, forward strand.
TTTCTGGCAGATTCTTAACATGACATGCATTTTTGCCAAGCTTATTGTAGTTGATCCATACATGCTATGCATTTTAGGTGCTATCTTGCTGTCTTTCGCAGATTAGTGCCATTCTTGTTTTGCTTGCCATTTGCAAACCGTGCATCCGATTCCGGTGATCTTTATATCGATTTCGACCGAAATCATCTCATCTTTCCATTGGCATGCTTGGTTTGCCAAGTTACTGCCATGTTCATCATTTTCCTTCCGGAGCACGCATATACATCGCATACCATATCTTGCATATCATACATGTTTTGCATCATATTGCTTGCGCATTTCTCGTTGTTGATTGTGGTACCATTTGTTTGTGTTCTTGTCTTGGGTAGAGCTGGGAGACGAGTTCGTGAACGAGGAACCTGTTGAGTACGCTTACGAGGATCAAGCTTTCGACAACTCTGAGAATCTTGCAGGCAAGATGACCACCCCTCGAAATCACTTCTATCTTTGCTATGCTAGTTGTTCGCTCTATTGCCATGCTCGCTACCTATCACTTGCTATATCATGTCTCCTATTTCAGCCATGTCAGCCCCTAACCATCCTTTCCTAGCAAACCGTTGTTTGGCTATGTTACCGCTTTTGCTCAGCCCCGCTTATAGCGTTGCTAGTTGCAGGTGAAGTTGAAGTTTGTTCCATGTCGGAACATGGACATGTTGGGATATCACAATATCTCTTATTTAATTAATGCATCTATATATTTTGGTAAAGGGTGGAAGGCTCGGCCTTATGCCTGGTGTTTTGTTCCACTCTTGCCGCCCTAGTTACTGTTATACCGGGATTATGTTCCTTGAGTTTACGTTCCTTACGCGGTCGGGTGATTTATGGAACCCCCTTGACAGTTCGCCTTGAATAAAACTCCTCCAGCAAGGCCCAACCTTGGTTTTACCATTTGCGACCTATACCTTTTTCCCCCGGGTTTTCTAGAGCCCGAGGGTCATCTTTATTTTAAACCCCCGGGCCAGTGCTCCTCTGAGTATTGGTCCAAACTGTCAGTCGCCGATGGCCACCAGGGGCAACTCTGGGCTGGCCTATCGGAAGCTTGGACAATCCGGTGTGCCCTGAGAACGAGATATGTGCAGCTCCTATCGGGATTTGTCGGCACATTCGGGCGGCTTTGCTGGTCTTGTTTTACCATTGTCGAGATGTCTTGTAGACCGGGATTCCGAGACTGATCGGGTCTTTCCGGGAGAAGGTTTATCCTTCGTTGACCGTGAGAGCTTATGATGGGCTAAGTTGGGACACCCCTGCAGGGTATTATCTTTCGAAAGCCGTGCCCGCGGTTATGAGGCAGATGGGAATTTGTTAATGTCCGGTTGTAGATAACTTGTCACTGGACCCAATTAAAATACATCAAGTGCGTGTGTAGCCGTGATGGTCTCTTCTCGGCGGAGTCCGGGAAGTGAACACGGTCTGTGTTATGTATGACGTAAGTAGGTGTTCAGGACCTCTTCTTGGTCATTGCTAGATGACGTCCGTTCCTTTGTTTCTCTTCTCGCTCTCATTTACGCAAGTTAGCCACCATACATGCTTTTGCCGCTGCAGCTCCACCTCTTTGCACCTCTTGTCCTATAAGCTTAAATAGTCTTGATCTCGCGGGTGTGAGATTGCTGAGTCCCCGTGACTCACAGATACTTCCAACACCAGTTGCAGGTGCCGACGATGCTGGTGCAGACGATGGCGTCAATCTCAAGTGGGAGTTCGACGAGGAACGTGGTCGTTACTATGTGTCTTTTCCTGATGATCAGTAGTGGAGCCCAGTGGGACGATCGGGGATCTAGCATTTGGGGTTGTCTTATTTTCATCTGGATTTTGACCATAGTCGGTCTATATGATTGTATTCTGGATGATGTATGATGATATTTATGTATTGTGTGAAGTGGCGATTGTAAGCCAACTCTTTATCCCATTCTTGTTCATTACATGGGATTGTGTGAAGATGACCCTTCTTGCGACAAAACCACTATGCGGTTATGCCTCTAAGTCGTGCCCCGACACGTGGGAGATATAGCCGCATCGTGGGTGTTACAAGTTGGTAATCAGAGCCATCCCCGACTTAGGAGCCCCCTGCTTGATCGAATCGCTGGCATTGTTGAGTCTAGAATAAAAATGTTTTGAGTTTTAGGATTATATATATCGGAGAGTAGGATTCTTTTTACTCCTCAGTCCCTTCGTCGCTCTGGTGAGGTCTCCTGACGTAGAAGTTTTGACTACTCTCTCCTCAAAATTCACTAAAAAATTTTTTAGGATCACGCGGGTATCTTGGAATCGTTCCGATGGATTTGTGACGAGAAACTTGCTCGCTTCGCTAAACAAGACGTTCCTGATGAGAAGAGCATGATCTATCACTTCAGAGGTGGCCTTAAAGAGGATCTGCAGTTAGCTCTCGTTCTTGTTGAGCCTACTCAGTTTGATCAATTCTACAATATGGCACTGAAGCAAGAGGCTGCTCAGCTCAAGTGTGAGGCTTCTAAGAAGAGAGTCAGGGACGCAGTTCAGTCTTCTTCTTCCTCACTTGTGACAGCTAAGCAACAGAAGTTCTGGTTGCCTCCTCCTCCTCCGTTTCGTCAGCCTTACCAGCAGAAGAACAAAGGTGGCCATGGTTCTTCAAATTCTTCCAACTCTGGCTATCAGAACAAGTCTCAGAATCAAGCTCCAAAGTCCAATGCTCCTTATCACCGTCAACTCTCAGAGGTGACTTGCAACAAATGTCAGCAGAAAGGTCACTATGCTAACAAGTGCTTCAACCAGAGGCGTCTTCCTCCTCCTCCTGTCAGATCTTCCAGCAATGCAGTGGTCAAGCATAATCCAAAGTTTGCAAAGGTGAATATGATGAATGCAGCTCAAGCGGAGGAATCTACTGACGTGATAATGGGTAATCTTTCTGTTAATGATTTTCCTGCAAAATTTCTTTTTGATACTGGTGCATCGCTTTCTTTCATATCAAGACCTTTTGCATCCAAGCATGAATTGCATTTCCAAGGATTGCCTAGGCCGTTAGCAGTTGTCTCTCCGGGCAAATGCATGAATGCAAGTTCCATGGTTCCGAATGTTACCATCAAGATGGGCGATTATGCATTTCTGTCTTCTCCAATTGTTCTTGGTGACTCGGATATTGATCTAATTCTCGGGATGGACTGGCTTTCTAAGCACAAGGCTCAACTTGATTGTGCTGCCAGAGAAATTCAATTGACACACTCGTCTGAGGATGTGTTTGTTTTTGCCGCTCGTGATGAAACCATTCGGTTTTTCTCTCTCAATGAGAAGGGCGAATTGGATGCCATCTCTCAAATTCCAGTCGTTTGCGAGTATCAAGATGTCTTTCCAGAAGAGCTTCCGGGTATGCCTCCGCACCGGCCAGTTGAGTTCGTTACCGAACTAGAGCCTGGTACTGTACCCGTTTGCAAGCGTCCATACAAGCTTGGACCAAACGAGCTGAAGGAATTGAAGAAGCAGCTCGATGAACAAGAACGTTTGGGTTTGATCAGACCGAGTTCTTCTCCATGGGGTTGTGGTGTTATTTTTGTCAAGAAGAAGGATGGCACGGACCGACTTTGTGTCGACTACCGTCCATTGAACAAGAAGACAATCAAGAACAAGTACCCACTTCCCAACATCAATGAGCTTTTGAGCAACTCAAGGGCGCTAAAGTATTCTCGAAGCTTGACCTTCGTATGGGTTATCATCAGATTCGCATTCGTGAAGAAGATATTCCCAAGACAGCATTCAGAACAAGCTTTCGTTCTTATGAATATACTGTCGTGTCTTTCGGCCTTGTCAATGCTCCTCCGGTGTTCTCTCGGATGATGAATTTCATCTTCAACCCCTATGCCAATGAATTCGTTCTGGTGTATCTTCATGATATCTTGGTCTTCTCCAAGAACAAGCAGGATCATGCCAAACATTTGCAATTGGTGCTCGACAAGCTCAGAGAGTATCAATTCTATGCGAAGTTCTCCAAATGTGAGTTTTGGCTCGATGAAGTTCTTTTCCTTGGTCACATCATCTCTGCCAAAGGCATCGCTGTTAACCCCGAGAAGGTGTCCGCAGTTCTGGATTGGGAACCTCCTCAAAATGTCAAGCAGCTCCGCAGTTTTCTGGGTCTTGCAAGCTATTGCCGAAGATTCGTTGAGAATTTCTCCAAAATTGCAAAGCCTCTTTCCAACCTCCTACAGAAGCATGTGAAGTATGTCTGGTCTCCTGAGTGTGACGTTGCTTTCAACACTCTCAAACAGAAACTAGTCACAGCTCCTGTCTTGACTCCTCCTGATGAATCCAAGCCGTATGAAGTTTTCTGTGATGCTTCTCTCCAAGGTCTCGGTGCTGTGTTAATGCAAGAGAAGAAAGTTGTGGCCTATACCTCTCGGCAGTTGAAGCCCAACGAGAAGAACTACCCCACTCACGATCTTGAGTTGGCGGCAGTTGTCCATGCATTGGTTACGTGGAGACATCTCTTGTTGGGAAGACAAGTGGACATTTTCACCGATCACAAGAGTCTCAAGTATATTTTCACTCAGCCCAACCTCAACCTCAGGCAGACTCGATGGGTCGAAATGATTCAAGAGTACAATCCGAGTATCGAATATACTCCAGGCAAAGCAAATGTCATTGCAGATGCTTTAAGCAGGAAAGCTTATTGCAACAGCTTAATTCTCAAGCCTTTCCAACCGGATCTTTGTGAAGCTTTCCGCAAGCTGAATCTCCAAGTTGTTCCTCAAGGTGTTCTTGCCAAACTCATTGTATCTCCTACTTTGGAAGATCAAATTCGTGAGGCACAACTCCTTGATGCCATGGTGAAGAAGGTGAAACGTGGTATCGACAAGGGTCTCTCCAAATACAAGTGCTATCGCATTGATGACAGAGACACTTTGTTCTTCGAGGACCGGATTGTGGTTCCGAAAGGTGATCTAAGGAAAGTCATAATGAACGAAGCGCACAATTCTCTCCTTTCCATTCATCCTGGAAGTACGAAGATGTATCATGACCTCAAGCAGTCGTATTGGTGGACTCGAATGAAGCGAGAAATTGCTCAATTCGTGAATGAATGTGATGTCTGCCGAAGAGTGAAAGCAGAACACCAACGACCAGCTGGTCTCCTCCAACCTCTTGCTATCCCAGAATGGAAGTTTGGTCATATCGAAATGGACTTCGTGACTGGATTTCGAAAGTCCAAGCGCGGAAATGATGCTATTTTCGTTGTCATTGACAAGCTCTCTAAAGTGGCTCATTTCCTTCCAATCAAAGAATCCATCACAGCAGCTCAGCTGGCAGAGCTCTACACCTCCAGAATTGTCTCCTTGCACGGCATTCCACAATTGATTTCTTCTGATCGTGGAAGCATCTTCACCTCTAAGTTCTAGGACTCCTTCCAGAAGGCCATGGGCACAAACATTCGCTTCAGCACAGCTTTCCATCCTCAAACTAGTGGCCAAGTCGAGCGAGTCAATCAAATTCTTGAAGATATGCTCAGGGCTTGTGTCATTTCCTTCGGCATGAGATGGGAAGATTGTCTTCCTTATGCTGAATTCTCCTACAACAACAGCTTCCAAGCGAGTTCGGGCAAGGCCCCATTCAAGATTCTCTATGGCAGAAAGTGCCGTACTCCTCTCAATTGGTCAGAGACTGGTGAACGCCAACTTCTTGGCAATGACTTAATCACTGAAGCTGAAGAGATGTGTAAAGTCATCCGTGATAATCTCAAAGCCGCGCAATCGCGTCAGAAGAGTTACTATGATAGTAAGCATCGTGACTTGGCTTTTGAGATCGGAGACCATGTCTACCTCCGCGTCTCTCCAATGAAAGGCACTCGTCGCTTCGGTATCAAAGGGAAGCTTGCCCCGAGATACGTGGGTCCTTTCAAGATCATTGGCAAAAGAGGCGATCTCGCCTATCAACTTGAGCTTCCTTCCAACTTCGCGAACGTGCACGATGTGTTCCACGTGTCACAGCTCCGCAAGTGCTTCAAGACGCCTGAGCGCACTATCAACTTCGAAGAGATTGACCTCCAAGAAGATTTGTCTTATCATGAGCACCCAGTTGCTATTCTTGAAGAAACTGAGCGCAAGACTCGCAACAAGTCTATCAAATTCCTCAAAGTGAAGTGGTCGCACCATTCCGAACGGGAAGCCACGTGGGAACGCGAGGACCTTCTCCGTTCCGAATATCCGGAGTTCTTTCAGTCCTAGATCTTGGGACGAGATCCTCTCGTAGTGGTGGAGTGTTGTAACACCCCGCATGTAACTTGCCATATTTGTAACTCCGACTCTTGCCATTTTTGGCTGTGTTATGTTTTTCCCTCCGTTGTCGGGTTTTGTCTTTCGTTTTGTATTTTGTCATGTCATGCATTTTCATATCTTGTCATCATGTGCATTGCATTCGCATACGTGTTCGTCTCATGCATCCGAGCATTTTCCCCGTTGTCCGTTTTCCAATCCGGCGCTCCTATCTCCTCCGGTGCACCCCCCTAGTTTTCTTTCGTGTGCGTGTGTCAAACTTTCTCGGAATGGACCGAGGCTTGTCAAGTGGTCTTATTATACCACCCGGAGACTACCGGTCAAGTTTCGTTCCATTCGGAGGTCGTTTGGTACTCGAACGGTTAACCGGGCCTCCGCGATGTCCATTTAAGTGTCCAGCAAAAACCCCTCCAAAACCAGTCCAAAACCCACCAAACTCTCTTCCATGCTCTAGGTCGTTCGATCACGATCGTGTGGGCGAAAACCGCACCTCATTTGGAGTCTCCTAGCTCCCTCTACCTATTTATAAGTGGGCATCCCGAAAAACGGATTCGCAGACGAACCCTAGCTTCTCCACCGCGCGCCGCCGGACGAAATCGTCCCCCGCCGGACACGTCCGCCGCCGCCTCCTCGCCCTATCAGTCGCCGCCACGTCGCCCGGGCGCCGCCCGCGCCGCCGCGGCCCGCGAGGCCACGGCCGGCCCGCCCCAGGCCGCACCGGGCCCGCGCGCCTCGCCACCCGCGCCGCCGGGCGCCGCCGCCGCCATCTCCTCCGGCCGCCGCCGCGCCATCACCGCCGGCGCTCGCCGCCCCCGCCGGCGGCCCCCTCCTCCGGCGCCGCCGCCTCGTCTCCTCCTCCCTCCGACCACCGACCGCCGGCCCCTGCTCCTCCTCCGGTCGCCGGCTCGAGTTCCTGTAGCGAGGCTTCGATCCGATCTGGTTCTCTCTCTTTTCTCTTTGCCCCGTTGACTTTCTCGCTCTAATATTTTTTCCAAGTCCCAGAAATCTTCAGCATGTGCTCCTGTTCGAGATGCGATAACTTTGTGCATGTAGCTCCGATTCGCACGTGTAATATGTCAAATTGTTCGTCTCGTGATGCTCTTCATTTTGTTCAATTGCACCATTTTCATTAGAGGTCATCTTGATGCCCAAATCTTCGTTGGAAGACGGCTAGTTGCTGTTAATCTCTGGTTCTTATCAGAACTTGGAGATTTGTCATTTTTTGTATCATTTATTCTGTGCATCTTTTGGGCATGAGCTCTACATGTGTTTTGAAGTATGCCTCCAGTGGTGTAGTCCATGTATTTTTGTGATCTCTGTGGTGACTAGCACAAGCATGCAAACTAGGCCCCATAATATTTCTGATTTCAGGGACAGTGATTTCTCTAAGTCCTTGTCTTCTGTAATTTTGTTGCCATGTAAACTTGATACTAGAGAGAGATCCATGCATATTTTGGAGATGTTCAGTAAGCATGTTTTGTAGCTATAGTTGTAATAGATCCATTCCTGCGATTGTTTGCACTTTTAGAGTATCATAGCATGACTCAATCTTGCTCTACTTTTGCTATAAAATATTTCTGGCAGATTCTTAACATGACATGCATTTTTGCCAAGCTTATTGTAGTTGATCCATACATGCTATGCATTTTTTCTTGCCATGGATAGCTTCATAAACATGCCATCTTGCTGTAGGTATGCTTGGTTTGTCATGCATTGCTCTGTAGTGAGTGCATCAAGCTCACAAAGAGGCGTACATATTAATATTTCTGCCATGCTCTGTTTTCCGCTAAGTCTGAAACCTGATAACGAAACTTGCTATGTTTACATGCTTGCCATCATATCTTCTTGTCCTTTTTGGCTTATGGTCAGTAAGGGACTTTTGTCATGTGCATTTAGTAGAACACTACCATGCCTTGTTTTGCTATGTTAAGTTCCTGTAGCATGTTGATTTCGTGCTCTGAACATTGCTACCTGATGCTGATTTCTGCCATGTCCAGTTTTTCACTAAGTCTGTGAACCTGTAATCTTTTGCACTTTCGCCATGCTTGTTTGAGCTTGATATGTTGTGAACTAGCTGTATCTCAGTGTTCATCTTTTGTCAAGCATCTCCTATAGATTACTGGCATGTGCTTTGTTGCTATGTTGGGGTGCTGTAGCTTTGTTGCTTGTTGCATTTTAGGTGCTATCTCGCTGTCTTTCGCAGATTAGTGCCATTCTTGTTTTGCTTGCCATTTGCAAACCGTGCATCCGATTCCGGTGATCTTTATATCGATTTCGACCGAAATCATCTCATCTTTCCAGTGGCATGCTTGGTTTGCCAAGTTACTGCCATGTTCATCATTTTCCTTCCGGAGCACGCATATACATCGCATACCATATCTTGCATATCATACATGTTTTGCATCATATTGCTTGCGCATTTCTCGTTGTTGATTGTGGTTCCATTTGTTTGTGTTCTTGTCTTGGGTAGAGCCGGGAGACGAGTTCGTGAACGAGGAACCTGTTGAGTACGCTTACGAGGATCAAGCTTTCGACAACTCTGAGAATCTTGCAGGCAAGATGACCACCCCTCGAAATCACTTCTATCTTTGCTATGCTAGTTGTTCGCTCTATTGCCATGCTCGCTACCTATCACTTGCTATATCATGTCTCCTATTTCAGCCATGTCAGCCCCTAACCATCCTTTCCTAGCAAACCGTTGTTTGGCTATGTTACCGCTTTTGCTCAGCCCCGCTTATAGCGTTGCTAGTTGCAGGTGAAGTTGAAGTTTGTTCCATGTCGGAACATGGACATGTTGGGATATCACAATATCTCTTATTTAATTAATGCATCTATATATTTTGGTAAAGGGTGGAAGGCTCGGCCTTATGCCTGGTGTTTTGTTCCACTCTTGCCGCCCTAGTTACTGTTATACCGGGATTATGTTCCTTGAGTTTACGTTCCTTACGCGGTCGGGTGATTTATGGAACCCCCTTGACAGTTCGCCTTGAATAAAACTCCTCCAGCAAGGCCCAACCTTGGTTTTACCATTTGCGACCTATACCTTTTTCCCCCGGGTTTTCTAGAGCCTGAGGGTCATCTTTATTTTAAACCCCCGGGCCAGTGCTCCTCTGAGTATTGGTCCAAACTGTCAGTCGCCGATGGCCACCAGGGGCAACTCTGGGCTGGCCTATCGGAAGCTTGGACAATCCGGTGTGCCCTGAGAACGAGATATGTGCAGCTCCTATCGGGATTTGTCGGCACATTCGGGCGGCTTTGCTGGTCTTGTTTTACCATTGTCGAGATGTCTTGTAGACCGGGATTCCGAGACTAATCGGGTCTTTCCGGGAGAAGGTTTATCCTTCGTTGACCGTGAGAGCTTATGATGGGCTAAGTTGGGACACCCCTGCAGGGTATTATCTTTCGAAAGCCGTGCCCGCGGTTATGAGGCAGATGGGAATTTGTTAATGTCCGGTTGTAGATAACTTGTCACTGGACCCAATTAAAATACATCAAGTGTGTGTGTAGCCGTGATGGTCTCTTCTCGGCGGAGTCCGGGAAGTGAACACGGTCTGTGTTATGTATGACGTAAGTAGGTGTTCAGGACCTCTTCTTGGTCATTGCTAGATGACGTCCGTTCCTTTGTTTCTCTTCTCGCTCTCATTTACGCAAGTTAGCCACCATACATGCTTTTGCCGCTGCAGCTCCACCTCTTTGCACCTCTTGTCCTATAAGCTTAAATAGTCTTGATCTCGCGGGTGTGAGATTGCTGAGTCCCCGTGACTCACAGATACTTCCAACACCAGTTGCAGGTGCCGACGATGCCGGTGCAGACGATGGCGTCAATCTCAAGTGGGAGTTCGACGAGGAACGTGGTCGTTACTATGTGTCTTTTCCTGATGATCAGTAGTGGAGCCCAGTTGGGACGATCGGGGATCTAGCATTTGGGGTTGTCTTATTTTCATCTGGATTTTGACCGTAGTCGGTCTATATGATTGTATTCTGGATGATGTATGATGATATTTATGTATTGTGTGAAGTGGCGATTGTAAGCCAACTCTTTATCCCATTCTTGTTCATTACATGGGATTGTGTGAAGATGACCCTTCTTGCGACAAAACCACTATGCGGTTGTGCCTCTAAGTCGTGCCCCGACACGTGGGAGATATAGCCGCATCGTGGGCATTACAATTTGTCTTCTGGTGCTCAAGGGATGGTGTATCATGTAAAAAAATATCTTTCCTTATCTTACCGACTTCGGCCTTTCGAATACAAGCTAGACACCATATGGAACATGCAACCACATATGACACCGCGAAGTTAAAGAAAGCACCTGGGATGGTGGTTCATTGCGAGCGAGGTCATCAATTCCAGAGCTACGTTTACCGTCTCCATCTGCTGACACTGCACCCTTTATAGCGCTGTAACGTGTCTTGCCTACCCGCATACGAAGCTGGAGCGACTTCTCTCTTTTCTTTTTGGCTTCTCTCATGGCAGCAGAGTCTGAAATACCCTTGCATAAAAACACAATAGTGAGAAGTAAGGGTGAAGTGTGTGCAGAACTAGTGCACTGTAAAATTAGCAGATAGCAGGTGGCTGAAAAAATAAATGACAGGAGACATATGATAGCTCTACAACATTACATGGCAAACAAAATTAGATTCTACTCCGTATGATTTTGTAATATATGAGCACAGGAAATGCAGGTACTCCTCCAGCACACCACCACATGTGGTCATATCTAAGATAACAGTCGACTGAAAATAAATAGGTCAGTCGATTTTTTTTAACGAACCGTCCGATCTATAAGGAACGGGCAGATGGCCTTCGTCTACCTCCCCGCCAGTCACTGCTGACGATCTTTCTCGAACCGCCAGCGACCACCGGCCCAGACCCCTGCCTCCGCCGCCCCGCCCTCCCATCGACCTCACACCACTGCCGTGCTTGGCAGCGCCCCCAGGCCATCCCTTTAATCCCGGCCGACCTCCAAATCGGGCGCCAGTAGCTCTAGGCCGCACACGCCCCTAAGATAAACACCAAGGCGCTGCTTCCCCGGCGTAATAGGCGTACTAGCGCCTGTTACGCCGGGGAATGCTTCCGTTAATTGGGAATCAACTGGCCAGAAATTGAAATTCAGGGGGGCGACGGACCTCTAGCTAAGGTGAAATAGTATACGAGGAGAAACCTGGTGCATTGCGAGTTACTAGGAACACCTAGTATCAAGAAGAAGCGGTCAACTAGTGTCTTCTGTGGGATGAATACCGTGCAAGCAGAGACATAAGATTTGCATGAATAAGGGAAGAGGACTACCTTTTTCGGTTGCCGGTGTGGTCACCTCCACATGTCGCACCGATCTTCTTCTTTTTACCGGGGAAACCGATGTTCTGGAGGGTGCAGGCTTGGACGAACCCATGGCCAAATTGTTGACTGTGTTGCCGTGGCCGTATGTCGGCGGAGGGGAAGCAGATCCGAGGCGGCGAAGGACGGCGTAGCAGGAACTGCTCCGGTGCGGTGGAGGGTGGCGAAGTTGGAGCGGCAGCGGTGACGCGCAGGACGGCGTGGTTGAACTGGCTCGGGTACGGACGGCTCGGCCTCGGCTTCAACTACTAGCCGTGGAGGGCGTTGCGGTTGAGGTTGCGGTGGACAACGACGTCGGGGTATCGGCTCCGGCGTGATGGAGGAGGGCGGCGGTTGATGGGTGGGATGGGGTGGCGGACAGAGGACGCCGGGGTTTCGCGGCTGGTGGAGAGGTAGTTTTGGCGCCCACAGAGTACGAATGGGGAATCGGACGGGTGGGGGGGAACCATGTTTCGGTCTGGGACGCGCTTGTTTTTGGCTTTTTTGAACAGAACATGGGACGCGCTTGTTTGAAATTTGGGGAAAGTACAAACTTTGCCCCCCTCTTAAATTTCGGACCTACTACGGGTCGGGGATAGGATGGTAATCCTAGGTGTCCCAAATAGTGGGCGGGAGCGATTTCGGGCGCGCGCATGTGTGCTTAGGCGGCCATTGTGTATGAATGTTTTTAGGATGCGGTTGCGTGGTGTCTAGATGAAGCTACAAACTTACCCTGGTTTAGACCTTTGGACGTCGGGCCGGTAGGTTTCACGGGTCGGAGTTATTAGAAAAGTAATTTCCTTGTACTACCAAACATTGGTCTCACGCGGTTTCGGGCGAGTAGAGGCTCTTTTGGCGCTTTGTTCGAAATTTTGAAACACAAGCATTCACGTTTAGAGTACTCTTGAACTATGAGGATTGACCTGAAGAGACAACGTTATATTTGACCTTGTATGTTTGAAAACCTCATTAAATTATCCGCTTCTTTTTGAAGTTTTGACACTTGAAAATCCTATAACTACGATTATTTTGGAATGGAGGAGCTAAATTTGAATCTATTTTGTACACGACTACATATGCTATTATGTACAAAATCAGAGCAAAGATTGGTGCCCCCATAATTTAGGTATGGTTTACAAATGCCACGATATCAAATTCAAATAATTGAATGGACTTCATGTTGAATTCGATTTTTTTAAACCACCTTAAGTTGAATTCAAATGTATGCTAGTTCATAGGTAGCTATTTATAATGTCCATTGTGTAACTTTTGTATGTATAATGTGCTTTACACACACAACATGAACTATACTCACGTTTATATTCGATTACTAAAGCGATGCATTGTCTGGAGTTCACAATACTAACTATGTGGATCAATTGTGTCGAATAATAACATAGACATGCTCAAATTCGATAGAATCTAGATGTATGATGGATCAATGACCGCTCCTTACGCGAATTGCAAATATCATGATCCCATCCTAATATTTGGATACAATTTATATCTTTAATCAATGTGTAGAGCAGTCTTTTACGTGTAGTTTCACTCTCCATCGGTGGTCTCTCACCCATGCTCACACACTCTCTCCCGAGGTATCTTTATCGCACACATGCTCTAGATATAACCCTCCCTCCCTCTCGTAACCATTTACAACTGTTTTCACTAACCTTTATCACAAGCACTCTTCCTCTCGCAAACATACACACGCACAATCCTCATCGACCCTTTCTATATACATGGACCTGCCTACGTGTCTCATGTATGCACATTATCTTTACGCCTGTCTCTCACGCATTGTCTCACACCTCTCTTCCTAATCGACGAGTACGATTCTAGCAGAGCATTCTGTAGGATGCCCCTTAAAGTTAGGTTGGATGAATAGTAATATCAGATATAAAGGGGTTACCTTAGTCCGAGAACCTAGGGTTACAAATCCTAGCCGGCTTTGTCAGTGGACACAGAGTCCTTCACAATTCTGCTATCTTTGTCTTGTACGACTAGTCATCCATGGGTCTTCCTAAATGCGTTACCGGCCGACCAATGTGGCGCAGGACGGAACCGAACGAAGGGCCTCACCTCGACCCACCGCACCTCACGCGGTGACACACCCTCTGCCCCCACGTCTCATTATCTTCTCACACCCACACATACCAACACAAACACCACACACACAGAAAATTTCTCCTGGTGCCTCTATTCCCCCCCCTTGCATATACACACTCAAGGGAATGGAATCTATTGTCATGACATCATATTCGTCTCTCTCTCTAGACCACTCTCATTTCTCGTGCTATCTCTCCCACGCCCCCCGTCGGCCCCTCTATCCATGCCTCTCTCGAATACGTAATACACACACATACCTCTCTAGGCCCCGCCAAATGCATCAACTACACATTCACACATGTTACATCACGTACCCCATTGATCTAAAAAGCCCTCTCTTCACGTTTATTTCGCATACAACATTCCTTTTGAATAAAGTGTGGCCAAAAAATTATTTTAGAGTTTCTACATATATACAACATTACAAAGTTATATGGAGGAGTACGAACGCTAATTTGCATTGCATGGTGCCCACAATGATATTTATTCCGCACTGTGAATTTGTATATTTTTATACTATATACAAAGTTAGTCATAATAAAGAGAAACGAAGAGCATCTCTCTCTCCATCGCATACCCCCCTATACGCCCCTTTCATGTATGCACACAAAACTATCTCCAGGTCCTCTAAAAGTAAGCCCCCAGAAAATTCACGCATGTTTCATCTTTCTCTCGCGATATATGCAATGTCGATCATTGTATTTGAAGCGAAAGCACGATACGTACATTGGACTTCAGAATCCACTCATTACGGTCACCATTTACGTTTAGTGGTTATTATACAGTCACGGGCTCACCGTACAACTCTGTATTTGCTCATGACATGACTAGTTGACTAGTTAAACGCTCCACGTGGCACCTCTAGTGTTGCATCACATTATCTCACTACCATCGTGCCCACCTGTCGACTTGTATCTACTCTACATCTACACTCTTATAAAATACATAAAATACACTCTTATAAAAAACAGAGTTGGTGATGATGGTGTGCCTGCCATCCTACAATATAGGCCGTCCGATTTATATCTGACGGATAGGAAAGAAACTATGGCAATTTTGCAAAACGGTACCCACACACCTCTCCACATTTGCAAATAAGGCCTTCCCTCGTTCATCCTTTTCTCTCACAAGATAAACAAGTCATACAAATGCATCTTGATGTTACGTGCAACGCACGGGCATCTTGCAAGTAAGAATGAAAACAAACGACAAAAAAATATTTGGACGGTGGTTCGAAGTCATGACCGCGGGCACAGCGGACAAGGTGGCCTTGTATTGGTATGCTGAGCCGTCTGTTTTAACACACAGGAGCTGGTGTGGTGATTATACACACACGCACGCATGCACACAAACTGCATCCACGCAACACTCACACAAACACATGCACCCACGCATGCACGCAACACTCACACGTGCACACGTAGCCACGCACGCACGACACACTCACACGCACGCACGCAACACTCACACGCACACACACATGCATGCATGCACACACCAGTACACCACACGACCAACACACACTCTCACGCTCAAGTGCTCAACCTACACGTGCATGCGCACACATCAGGCCCTGACAAACACATACACAACCAGGTGATTCCCGCGCATGGGTTGGAGCCTTGTCGTGCCCGCGTAAATTTGTGTTTATCTGACCTTTTGCCTATGCGAACTGACAGGTGGGACCCACAAGGAACGTGGTCAATTTAACTAGTCAACATGGCGCCACGCAGACTATTTGGCCGGTCAATAGAGTGCAATCCGATGCTGAACTGTGAGCAAGTGACCATATAATCACCGCAAAACGTATATAGTGACCGTAATCAGCTTATTCTGAAGTTCGGCGACCGTATTACGCTTTTCTCTCTAAAGGCCCTCCAAAACTACATCTCTACACGTTCTCTCATGTTACATCTAACAAATATGCAATACAGCACTACTACTACACTCTAACACAATAAATCATATGTGATTTTAGTTTTACTAGATATCATATTGTTACTTATAATTATTTAGTTTGCATAGATTAAAATTGCCTTTGAAATGTATGGCCAGTATCATCTACCGCGCGGGAAAAATCCCGCCCTTTCCTGTTTAATCGGGTTTGTATCGATGGATCGTGCGTAACAGCAAAACTATAGTACTATACAGTACTACAAGTGACAGTTCACTGGGCAGTCGTGTCGTCTACTCCTCCGTCGTAAGAGTGGAGCGCTCGCATTCATAAATCTTCTAGTCCCTTTCGCCGACATGTGGGACATCAAGCTACCGGGTCCACGTGCCATACCGGAATACAGTGCAGAGCAGCCGGGGTGAAGCACCCCAGTCATGGCGCCGGCGTAGTAATGAGCAATGAGGCGTCAAATCACAAAGCTGCACCTTTCCCGCAGTTAAGTTGGAGGGACGAAGCAACCATCACATCATTTCACTCGTTGCTGAATCCGCTTCTCCCTCATCTTCTTCAACTTAACCACGTGTTGCTTC
Source organism: Aegilops tauschii subsp. strangulata (assembly GCF_002575655.3). NCBI lineage: Eukaryota > Viridiplantae > Streptophyta > Magnoliopsida > Poales > Poaceae > Aegilops > Aegilops tauschii. The sequence goes on from NC_053036.3 coordinate 514,241,126, forward strand.
TGTCGTTGTTCTGCCTCATGTGGGACGCGGATCGGCTTGGTAAAGCACTGACACGTGGGACCGCATGTTAGCAACCCGCCAGGACAACGTCCTCCGAAAATGAGAAGCCTAATCCTAGACTTACAAAGGGCTACGTAGCTGCTACGTATTCTTTCCATCTAATCTATATATGCCCCCCTGATTTTCAGGTGGGGTGGGCCTAATCCTCTCCTTTAATCCAATCAAGTAGTCCCACATCACATCAGTTCGTAACTTTACGTAAACCATTACGTGGATGTAGCATTGCTCAAATAAGAAACCTCCCCCGCCATCCGCGCGGCAAAATCACCTCCTTTTTACTAATCTTGATTCTATAATTTTTTAGATCAATATAATTGAGATTTGTATAGATAGCACACAGGAGCAAAACCAAGTGGTACGGTTAAGGGCATACACAATGTGTAGCCAAATGTGAAAATACCTTTTGGGATCGTGGGAACCATTGTGGACGGTGTTGCCAAAGCCAAAAAGATGGAACCGAAGCCTCCTGATTGATTGATTGAAGGAATAGAAAAATGCAATGTCTCCCCTCTTTCTCCCATGCATGGACGCATGTAGTACAGTATAGAGCACAGAGTCTACTCCCCTGTCCCTTCTATCACAAATCACAAAGCAGTGAGGCGTCAAATCACAAAAGCACGGACGAAGCAACCATCATTTCACTCTTCGCTGACTCCGCTTCTCCATCGTCTTCTTCGAGAAACCATCTCACCGCACTAGTACTCCTAGTAGTACTAGTAAAGGACTTCCTGGATGCCAATAAGGCGGTTGTCTCGGCTTGCAGGCGGCACTTGCGAACAACTTACCGTGGTCTCCCTCAATGGTGTTCTCCGTCGAACGCACTTCGCCAAACCACAAAAAAAAAGATATCGTCGACGTCACCGCAATGGGGAAGGAAGTCAAATATAGTTACTACCTCCATTTTTTTTGTACACAAGGCCAGTATATCAAAATTACAATTTGCAAAGGGCCACTAACACTAATCGAGGCAAAATTGATGGGGTTAGCAACCAAGGACATTAATATCCCCTGCATGCATGCGGAAGTGAGAAGGTTGGTTTGCATGGCGCTGCATTAATCAAGCGATGAGGAGTGAGATGGTTAGCTCTTTGGTCTTTGGAGAAAAAAATACGCATTAATTGACACGTGAAACGAGGATTGGTATCGATTAAATCCCGCGAAGGAAAACCCCGCCTTTCTTTTTTAACACTAGTACTCCTAGTACGTACGTACTTATCCTGTTTGGGTCTAGGCCTTGCATTGCCAAACTTCGCCACACATTTTTGCCAAGCTTGCCTAAAGTTTTCAAAATTAGAAGGAGGTACACTTGCGCACGGCTGTCGCGGTCGCACCGCACCCTCACACAGTCGCTCCTGCACGCCGCAAACCCAACCAAGGGAACGCACCCTCACTGACACATGCTGTCGCATGTGAACAAACCAAACTCAGCCATCCTATCGCTGACACATAATTTTCGTTCATAGAGTATGTTTATCCAACCGCATGTTGGGGAGTATCCGTACGGCCCGTGCGGTGGTCTGTTGGGGAAGAAGAAGAGGTGAGGAAGAAGGAAAGAAGGGTTAGGAGACGTAGGATATTCATCCAACCGCCTGAAATGGTAGACTGAACCAAGTCAGGTGACTTGCATAACAAATATATGTTTTTACACAGCAAAAGATCCATAAAAACAACAACATAAAGAAAAACTATCACTGCTCGCGGAAAGAGACGGCCTCGTCGTCTTTGGCTGCCGGCGTGAACCAGCCGCGCTGCCGACGTGTGTCTCTGCACCGTGTTTGTCCTCGACCTCCAGCTACTCGTTCAAGCAGAGCGTGCGGGCGCTCTGCACGGGCAAGAGCACAGCCCGGTTCAAGTCGAGGACGTCCGGTTCCGCCTGCAGGAGGGCCTCGATGGCAGCGGCATCCGCGCGCTCCGCGTCGAGTCGAGCCTCCGCCGCCCAGTTGAAGTCCAGGACGTCCGGTTCCGCTTGCAGGAGGGCGTTGATGAGAGCGGCATCCGCGCGCTCTGCGTCAAGTCGAGCCTCTGCCGCCCGGTTCAAGTCCACGACGTCCGGTACCGCCTGCAGGAGGGCCTCGATGGCAGCGGCATCCGCACGCTCCGCCTCAAGTTGAGCCTCCGTCGCCCGGTTCACATCCACGACATCCGATTCCGCCTGCAGGAGAGCCTCGATGGCAGCGGCATGCGCGCGCTCCGCGTCGAGTTGAGCCTCTGCCTCCCGGTCCTCCTTTAGTATCGCCATGTTGAACCGCTGGTCCGCCTGCACCATGGGGGACTCGGACGCCGGCACGAAGTCGACGTCCATCGTCTCATACCCATCGGGGGCCTTCTGCGCCGCGACCTCCGCCATGAACATTGGATCGGCTTCCTCCTCCTCGTAGCTTGGCTCCAGAGAACTCGGGGATTGGCCCGCCGCAAAGCGAGCTTGGGAACGGAGGTCTGTGGCGCCAACCGCCGCCGCGATTTCTGCGCGGCGCTCCGGCGTTAGCGTCTTGTAGTAAGTGATCTTGCGGCGCACCATGGCTTTCCGGCGAACTAGGGGACGCTTGATGCGGGCTAGGGGATCGAAAGGTGGGGGAATGGGCTGGAGATTTGGTGTGGTTTTAGGGCAGTGGCTGGCGTAGGCCGAGCAGCGGAGGTTTTGGTGTGAATAGTGGTTCCGGTGACGACTGGTCAATCGGTTTTGACTGTACATTGCACTTGTCGTGTTCGCGTTGCAGCCCGGCACGCTGGACCCTCCACGTCGCTCACCGAATGGAACGCGCTTTGTCTTGCGTTTTCGCTCGCTTGTGGGACCGCAGTTGAGAGCAAACCGACGTCCCTCCCCCTCCCCCGCCCGCGTCATTTATTACACCACCACTCCCTCCGTTTTATGCGGAGTAAATAAAAACAGAGGGAGTATACTACGGATGAGGATCCCCTGACGTGGCCGAACCCATTGAGTAACTGACATGCGGGGCCTAGCAAGCATGGGGTCCGCCAGTAAGTGACCGAAAGGGAGGGTAAGGCAGGGATACCTACGTCAGAGGATCCACTTCCACTATACTACTTTGACCAAATGTTAGAGTAATAATATATGACATGCCACTTACACAAATGTCAGAGTAATAATATATGACATTCAACTTACACAAAGCATACAGGGTCTAATGCGTTTTTCGAGGCTAACTTTGACCAAATGTTAGAGTAATAATATATGACATGCAACTTACACAAAGCATACGGTCAAATTTGTATGTGAAAGGAGTTTCCAATGATATAATTTTCACATTATACATCTCATGTACTATTAATCTTGTCAATAGTCAAATTGGAAACCATCTCGAGTACAAATCTCGGAGTACGTACGAATCTAACAATATTGATTGGGCGTTGTTGAATGTTGATACCTTTTTGATCAAAGTAGAGATACTTTGACTACACATAAAACTTATATGTAAACTAGAAAGGATAGGGGGAGTATATTGTACGTTCAAAAACAAAACGAACATTGAATACCCTTTATATATGATTTGCGGATGCTATGATCTCCGGTTCAAAATTTTGACTCCGCCTTAGGTATCACGTGCCCCCACTCGTTCCCTCTCGATTTCATCTCGGGGTCCGGAGATCTATTGAAAGAGGACTAGGGTGGGTACATGCGAATGATACTCGGCGGAATGTTCAAATGAGGCATGCGGGAGGATGGACTCGACTGGAGGGCGACATGATCGATGGAGAAGAGGGTTGGAGAGGAATGAGAAATAAGCAAACGCCACATGATTATACTTGAACGGCTCAAATAAACAATAAGTTGTCTCACTTGGCCTACATAGTGAAAGGCCTAATGCGCAACGCGGAGCACTGACGCTCGAATATGGCCGGGAAAACAGGGAAACCGACATGTGGGGCACACCCGTCGGGAAGACGTAGCGCAGACTAGTCCAATGGAGGAGCTGGCCCACGACCTCCTCGCCACCGACAACCGTTCATGTGGGTCGTTGGGGCCAACAACGGGGTGCAGCTCCAGCACCGCCTCTGGACACGGCGACCGCGGTGAGTGACACGCTCATATCGTCGCTAGACATGGTCGGTTTCAGTGTGCCGAGGGTGGCGTTAGTGCTGTGGCACGACCAACGGTATGTTTGGTTTGTGCCCAAGGTTGCCCCATCAAAGCATTGGGTAGCCAAAATTTTGGTTGAGGTATTGGTTGCCCATGATTTGGCCGACATTGGCAGGAAAAATGAACTAGAGTTGGCTAGAGTTCATTGGCACGCCAAAGAAATGGCAACCATCCAAACAAAGACCAATCTTTGGGTCATGACCAAAATTTTGGTTGAGGTATTGATTGCCCATGATTTGGCCGACATTGGCAAGAAAAATGAACTAGAGTTGGCTAGAGTTCATTGGCATGCCAAAAAAATGGCAACCATCCAAACAAAGACCAATCTTTGGGTCATGACCAAAATTTTGGTAAGGTGCACTTTGGCCACAATCCAAACACACCCCAACGCCCGGCTCGTCGAGGATGCACGGGGCGCCGCGACGCGTCCACGAAGTGGTGTAGCGCGGCCAACTGCATCCTCTGGACCTGAGACCATGCCGGGTCGTCTTGCTTTTTCAATGACATGCGGGGATCGCATGTGAGCAAAGGGCATCTCCAACGTTGCCACGACCGCAGCTAACTACCCTGGCACACCAAAACCCTCGTCCCTCGCGCTGTCGCGCAGTGCGTTCCCAGCCGACGCCAGCTGCTCGCATTCATGTCGTCCGTTCGTATGTCGTCGGTAAGAGGCTCGCTGCCCGAGGAACCAACTCCGGCGACTTAATGACGCACCCGGACGCTTGGCCTCACCGGAATGCGCTACTTAAAGCGGCAACGCCCAGCTAACCTCCACACCATAGCGCATCGTCCTCCTACCTGGCACCACATCCACCATGACCGCAAGTGCGAACGCTCTGCGAGAGAGCTTGTCTTCGGGGATGAAGCTCGAGGTCGCCGCCCTCGCTCAAGTCTCCTCTCGCAACGCACTAGCGGCGTAGCCAGACGCGGACGCGACCGCACAAGCGGTGGCCACGCTGGCGGCCGACGATGGGAGCACCATCAGCCACGCGTCCTACTTGCCGCCGTCCAACGTCCGGCACCGCCGAGGTCGGGGACTCCTCCGAGGATGAGTAGGGCATGGGAGGCGGCAGGGCATGGTGTGCCAACTGGCCGGTCCGTATCCCGTGTTCTACTCTTCCTCGCCGGAGACCACACCTTCAGTTCACGTGTCTTGAACCCCGCCCCCGTACATAGAGATCGCAGATGGAGGACGTCGGTCGCCGCCGTAGAATAGGCTTAGGGTAGGGTTTCTTTTATTTTTCTGTCCTATAAAAGTTCGAAATGTAATGAAAATCTACCGTGTTTGCATTAATCTCGGCCGGTGTATATGAACTTTCACAATAATATACATATTGTAGGAGTACTAGCAAGATACCCGTGCATTGCACGGAAGATCAAGATCTTGTGGGAGAAAAGGATGAACGAGGGAAAGCCTTATATGCAAATGTGGAGAGGAGTGCGGGTAAATTGTCATAGTTTTATTCCTATCCGTTAGATATAGATCGGACGACCTATATTGCAGGATGACAGGCACACCATCATCACCAACTCTGCTTTTTATTGAACCGAGACAAATCTAACATGCGAACTAAAATAAACACATAGGGTCTATACATACACAAATTATCTTAGGCACTGCAATAGTACGTCCACTACACATTCACGCATTTCACATCGTTCTACATCTACGGGAACCTACGAAAGGGTTAACGTAAATTGCCTCTCTCTCTCCTCCCCTGATTTTCATGGTGGTGGGCCCCTCCCTCCCCCCAATATACAATCAACAGCTCACACGTTTCACATTACGTTAATTACGTAACTGGGATTACGTAGGTGTAGCATTACTCGTCCTAAAAAACCCAACTAAGCCAACCTCCCAGCATATCACGCGGGAAAAGACCCGGCCGCGCCGTTTTAGTCGGGATTACCGGATTACTAGTAGTAGTATCGATGGATCGCGCGAAGCAACAATTTTTTTTGAGGGGGCGAAGCACCTAGTTTAAAAGGAAAAAAGGCGGTACACTCACAGCACTCCTGTCGCGGTCGCATTGCACCCCACACACGTTCGGTCCTGCACACGGCTCACGCAAACGGAACGTGCTTCGGCTTGCCTCTTCACTGACACGTGGAACTGCACTTGGAGAAACCGACCATGCGCCAAACTCCCCCCGCCCACCGCGCAAAAATCCTCCCCCCCCACACCCAAAAATTCCCCCCAAATCCGATTCAACCGCCCTTCGGCCAACTAGCCAATAATATTCCCCAAACCCCCCTCCCCCTGTCTCCCTCCACTCCATTCGCTCCGCCAAAGCCGCCCTCCCCGCCGTGCCGATACATCGGCGCCGCGGTTCAGCGATCCTCTCGCTCCCACAGTACGCTCTCGTAGACTGCCGTCCTCTAGCCGCGCCGCCACCTCTGGCTATGTTCTTGTGGAGGCGCACGGCGGTCAGCGCCGCCACCGCTGGCGACGTTCGTGTGGAGACGCACGGCGGTCAGCTTCTCCCAAGGTACGCGCATTCTAGACTGAGGCCCCGTTCACGTCGGTGTAGCGCTGAATGTTAGCTGATAGACGCAGTTAATCTCACTATTTGACGAAATAGTTTATTGTCAATATGCTCTGCTTAAGAAGCTTCCTTGCCCTGTTCTGCACTCAATCTGCTTAGCTGAGATGGCATGCCAAGGCCGATTAGTTGCTAAAATATCCTGCCATATATTTATTGTGACGTAGATTGCCATGGTCTAGTAGCCAATCTGTTAGGTGAAATAGCTCTACACCGTTTTATACTCGATCTTTGTTGCTGCGATGGCCTTCGATAGTTCGATGGTTGTGTGCTCGGCCTCATTGACTGCTGAAACAACCTGCCATAATTTGGCACTCAAATCTGTTTGCTGAATTAGCTTTACATATATTTCGTTACTTAGATCTGCTCGTCCAAATATCTTGCCATAGCTTTAGACATCGACCTAGGTATTTTTTTCTGGACTTCATAAAAAACATATATGTTTTTCCTGTAATATCTAGTAGAAGAACTAATTTGTATGTCTAACAGATGGACAGGACTTGGATAACTTCTGCTCGAAGATTCTCCGCTGCATATGTCGAGGGGGTTGAAAACTTCATGAACTTTATCAGAGCTGAGTACGGTGGTCCGAAATCAGATGTGCTCTGCCCGTGTAGCAGTTGTATGAATTCAGTTACAAGACCCCAGTCAACTGTGCAAAATCATCTACACTTGTATGGGATGTCGGTCACATATACTAGGTGGGTTCATCATGGTGAAGCTGTGAACGTCAATATTATTGACTACGTGGAAGCAGCAGATCACCATCTTGATCAGCCTGATGCTCAGGTGGAAGAGGAGGAGGATGTGGTGGTGGCGGAGCCAGTGAGTTTGACCAACATTGAAACAATGCTACGAAATGCTCGTGCATTCCGTGAACTTTCACCTGCAGAAGAAAAACGGTGGGCCCGCATGTTGGAACAATGCAACGTTGCTGTCACACCAGGAAATAAGCTGTCAGTATTCTCAGCTATGGTCACCTTTCTTCAGGTGAAGATATCTGAGCGGATGACCAACAAATCATTCGATGCGATGTTGGCTGCTTTCCGCAAATCTTTCCCAGATGCGTCTGAGCTGCCACACACCTACAGTAAAATGAATAATTTCCTTCGTGAAGTTGGAATTGGATATCATATGATCCATGTTTGTAAGAATAATTGTGTTCTGTTCCGGAAGGATTATGCCAACTTAAGTGAATGCCTGAAATGCAAATCATCAAGATGGAAAGATGGCGATGCTGTGAAGAGGATTCCTCATAATGTTCTGAGACATTTTCCAATTACACCAAGATTGCAGAGGTTGTTTCATGATGCTGAAACAAGAGAGGATGTACTGTGGCATTCTAGGAACCAGGAGTACAGAGATCAGAATGTAATGAGCCATCCATCTCATGGTAGTGAGTGGAAAAGCTTCAATGATAAACACAAAGAGTTTGCTGCTGACCCGAGAAACATTAGACTTGGCTTAGCTTCAGATGGATTTAACCCATTTGGCCACCAGAGCGCCACATATAGCATGTGGCCAGTGCTTGTTATCCCTTACAACATGCCTCCAAATGTCTACACCAAAGAATCAAACTACATGATGGCCTTGCTCATCCCAGGTCCAAAAAGTCCTGGAAAGGATTTTGATTTGTTCATGGAGCCTCTTGTGGAGGAACTTCAACAGCTATGGAAGGGTGTTCTCACTCGAGACCTATATAGCAGCCCACCAACTGATTTCTTTCTGCGTGCTGTTATAATTTGGTGCATCCATGATTATCCGGCTTTGGGCACTATGTCAGGGCGAACGACACATGGTTACAATGCATGTGTTCGCTGTGACAGGAATCCGCTGTCATACGCAATACTTAGCAAGATCTGTTACATTGGACACCGCCGTTTCCTTGCCAAGGACAAGCCGCATCCTAGAAAATACCGAAGACATGTGTTCAATGCAAAGCATGAAAACCGTGATGCGCCAAAGAGGCTCACCGCCGATGAGTTGCAAGTGGAATTAGAGAAGGTCAGGCATATTACACCAGGAAACCATCCTGGTAATGGTAGCGGGAAAAGGAAGCGTGGCAGGGTAGAAGAGAGATTATTGTTTACCCGCATGTCCACTTTGTGGGCCTTGGAGTATTGGAAAGATTTGGATCTGCGGCATAATCTTGATGTGATGCACATCAAGAAAAATATATGTGACAGCATTATCGACACACTTCTTAATATTGAAGGCAAGATGAAAGATACCTTAAAATCTAGGATTGATTTGACACACCTGGGTATCAGAAAGGATTTGCAGGTGCAAGATGAGGGTAAACCACGGGATATGGCACCAGCTGTGTACGTCTTGAACAAGGTAAAAAGAAAAGAATTCTACGAGGTCCTGTCACGTGTGAGATTCCCACATGGATATGGTTCCAACCCTGAAAGGAGAGTCAGTGCAGATGGAAACAAGGTACAAGGGTTGAAAACTCATGACTGCCACGTCCTACTTCAAAGGGTTTTACCTGTTATCCTCAGAGGATTGGGCCGCCCTGACTTATACAGAGCAGTTGCAGAGTTGGGACAATTCTTCAGGGAACTCTGCAGTAGGAATATCAGGATAGATGCTTTGGAGCGTCTTAGAGACAAGATACCAACTATCCTATGCGACCTTGAGAAGATATATCCTCTAGCCTTCTTTGATGTGATGGTGCATTTGGTTGTTCGTCTACCTGATGAGGCACTACTTAGAGGTCCAATACAGTATGGCTGGATGTACCCTATTGAAAGGCGGCTAGGCACTTTCAAGGGCTATGTTAGGAACAGAGCTAGACCCTAGGGTTCCATTGCAGAGGCCTACATTGCTACAGAAGCGTTGACATTCTGCTCAAAATACATTGAAACAACTGATCAGCTTAGCAAAGAGGTGGGTGAAGACAATCCCGGGCTCAATGTTTTCGATTATTCTGTTCGAGTTACAGGGAAGAGTCGACAAGAGGACAAACCTAAAGATTTGGACAAAATGGTTTGGTATGTGTTGAATAACTGTCCTGAGATACCACCTTATATCAAGTAAGTGCAGTACTGCAGCTTATACATCGTAATCTACTAAACTTGCAGCACATTCTTATATATTTAGATGTTTGACGCGATCACTATGTTGTGCAGCATCTACAAAGAGGAGTTACTGCCGCAAAATCCAAGAAACATTGACAAACTGGTTATGGCAGGATTTGCGAAATGGTTCAAGAACCGTGTAAGCTTTTGAAGTGCACTGTCAGTTTTTTTAATATATTGAGTACATAAGATGATCAGCTTGTCTATTTTCTAACCATAGGTTAAGAAGATGCGGGAGGATGGGCAGGCAGTTGATGATGCCCTTTACTCACTAGCAATGGGTCCTGATACTCGGGTAAGACATTATGAATCTTGCGTTGTTGGAGATGTGCACTACAACACCCTTGCACGAGACGAAGGCAGGAAGACACAAAACAGTGCCATCATGAGCACGGATACATATGACAAAGAGACAACTAAAATGTATGCTAACATAACAGACATTGTTCAGTTGCAGTATATCTCCAGTTTCGAGGATCATCGGTGTGTGGTTCTGTTGTGTTGTCATTGGTATAACCTATTTTCCAGGATTGCAAAACCCAGAGCTGATGATTATTTCAAATCCATCAATGTCAAGGCGGCGTACCAGACCAACGAGCCTTTTATTTTGGCAAATCAAGCAACACAGATATTTTTCTTGGAAGATACATTTGCACGTAGCGATGACTGGAGAGTATTGCAAAGGTTTGAGCAGAGGAATTCGTTTAATGAAGTTGCACAACAAGATGATGCTTACACTGCTCCTGATGTACAAGATAACACAGATGTTCTTAATATCTTTGAGAACCATCACGTCAATGACGCCGGCGAAAAGATTGCCTGTCGTGCTGTGGACATACAAGAGTTCATCAAGAAGAAGCCAACGTTCGAGGACGTTGAGGACGAAGAAGAAGATGACACCATGGGGAATTACGATTCAGACTGATACACATGGCGAAGATGTTGACGATGCTGCTGCGGATGATGATTACATTGCTTTTGTCGTATTTGCCTGTCAGAAGACATTTTTTTATCTACTATGTGAAATTGTGTTTGCTATGACAACTGAAACCTGATGAACATGTTGTTTAGTATTTTGCTGTGAGAACATCACTTGTTATGTATGCTGATTCGTGTTTGGTGATTGTATGACAACTAAAACATGATGACATTGTTGTTTAGTTGTACTTATATTTGGCTATGAAACTTGAATTTGATGACATAGTTTGCTGTTGGACTGCAATTTGCTCGACGTCTTCGAATGAGAACAAAGCTGACCCGACAGGGCCTCTGCTATTTATTTATTTATATGAGAAAAAGGGGATACCCCCTGATTTCCGTTAATAGAAATCATTAGATGTTTGCAACACTACGCTCAGCCTGCTACACAGGTTTCATTCATTACTAGTTTCAGCAAAGTGCTCATGTCGTAGCCACTGAATACATCACGAGTGCTACATACACTGCAAATAAAGAGACAATCATCCTACAGAGCACATCGATTTTGCCCATTATCTTCACAAGCTCTTTCATCTCCTCATTGCTGTCAAGGCCGTTCAGCATGTTGCTTGGCCATGATCAGAGGAACTGCATCTTTAACCTTCTGCTCTGCATCTTCCTCTTCTGCCGTTCCTTCAGTTACTTGTCCAACACCCCAACCTGCTGGTATTGGGATTCCTCGGCTAACCAAATAATCAGGGTAGTTGCATTCCCCCACATCAGCAACTTCCCAGAAATACAAATCACACGAATCTTCCATTTTCTGCACGAGTCAAATTGGAAGATCATCAACCAAACTATTAAAAAAATCAGCAACTGAAAGCAGCAGAACAACACTTAAACATATTATTACCCCATGATTCGGGCATTTGTAGAAGACTCGGCCTGGGTTGCGGATTGTGGTTGAGACGCGACGGATGACTCTGCGTGATTTGCAGCAGTGGCACCACACCAACGGTAGCGGGTTGCGATGAGCAATCGGCTGCGGTGCGTGTGCCGGCGGGGGTGTGATGAGACCCACAGGCGATGGTACAGGTGGTGACTTGGCGCATATCTGGTTGTTGCCTGCTGAAGAGCAGGTGGACGAGCAGCCAGCGGACATGGTTGCTGCGGCCAGAGCTTCTGATGCTAGGCAGAGTAAGTAGAGAAGAGGAGAAGCGAACGTTGGATATGTCAGTTTCATTACTTGCAGAGTAGCATAGCACCATATATAGTCATAGTCTAGGTTTGGATTCGAACCAGCTACAGGAGCACGTCTTTCTTTTTTCTAAAACTCGGCAACGTCTCTTTACTGGTACACTAGCTTGTTCTGTACGCCTTCCCAAGTCTTTGATTTTCTTTCCCTTTTTTTGCGAGGAAGGAAGGAGGACAAAATTGAGAGTTCCTGGGACTCGAACCCAAGACCTCTCGGTTGAAAACCATGGGTGCTAGTCACTTATGTGGCGAACGTTCCCTGTGAGGAGGACGACAGACAAACGCATTTTCCTCGCAGTTTTCTTCCTATATATAAAAAAGTATGCTACTTGGTGTCCGCTTAGTCAACAAACGATTGTGCCAACCTTGACCGTTGGATTGACATTCAACGTCTGTCGCGTTTCTTCAGTCTCTTCTTCCTCGAGCCGCCAAAGCCAAACTAGCGCCGGCGGGACCGCCTGCTCCCGCCTCCCACGGCTGGCTGTGATCTTCCCCGGCTCCTTTTCATTCCCGTCCGAGGCCTCACCATCATCCTCCGCCTTGGTTCGCTCGCCGCGGCGCCGCCCTCCGGTGTTGTCAACATGGTCAACAACCGAGAGGAATAAGGAGATGACTGTACATGGTGAGGATGACAGTAGGGACCCAGCAACGCGCGTAGTAATTTTGTTTTTTCGGGACGGAGAAGGGTATCAACTGGGTTGTGTGGGACCCGTGGCCCGTCTAGCCCAGGCTTTTATTTCATATGTTTAGCACATGACCAACCCAGTTTGTTTTTTTCCTTTCTGAAAATGGCTAGCCAGCTATTTTGTTTTTTGCAGAATAACCAACGTAGGCCTACTTGCTTTTCTACGCCATGCTGGGCCGGAAATCTTTCAAGACGAGGAGGGATGCATTTTGCCCAGAAAATGGGCTATAAGTAATAAGAAATGGGCTATAAGTAATAATAAATGGGTTGTAAAATGAAAAAATACAGCAAACAGGCAATTAGTTCCAAAATACTGTTTTCTTTCGGATTTTGATATTTTAAATTTCATTGTTTTTGTGCGGGTAAAATTTCATTGAATTTAAATTAAGGTATATTTAGATTTAAAATTAATTTGAATCTGGCTAGAAATTTCAGGCTGTATGCTGTTTGGGACAGATTTGGAGGCTGACTTGTGGGTCTACTAGGTTGACGTGTACTTTGGCTTTGTCAACTTAGTCCACAAACGATTCTAGCAGTAGTGACCGTTGGATGTTAATCCAACGGCCGTGCTGCTTCTTCAATATCTGATCTTCTTGCTCCAGCCGCCCAAACCAGCTCCGGTGGGACTGCCTGCTCCCGCCTCCCGTGGCCGGCTGTGCTGCCGCAGAGGCCGCACCGCCCCACCCTACTTCATTGCTGGCCAGGCCATTCCTCTACTCAACCACACCTCCTGTTATTTTCCGGCGACGGCAGCCGGACCAGTAAACCCTCGTACTCCCCACCGCATGGGCAACCATTGCCGAGTCTTCCCCGGCTCCGTGTCGTTCCCTTCCTAGGCCTCGCCGTCGTCCACCGCCATGGTGCTCTCGGCGCGGCCTGGTCAACGTGGTCAACGAACGACATCCATCAGCCATGGACTGTACGCGCAAAATAATGATTCCTCCACCTGACAGCTGGGACCCACCGGAAGGGCCTGTGTATTTCGCGAAAAAAATGTTCCCCCCGCTGACATGTCGGACCCACCAGCTATATCTTCGCACGGAAGGAAGTGCCTCCTTATTACACAAAAAAAAAATGAATACCCCCTGCTAGCTGGGACCCACCATAGTGGGAGGATGACTTGTGGGCCAACTAAGTTGACGGGGACGGAGGGCTTTGTCAACTTAGTCAATATGAACGATTCTAGCTCCAGTGACCATACGATGTCCATCCAACGGCCGTAGTGCATCTTCAACCTCTGGTCTTCTTGCTCCAGCTGCCCAAAGCAACGCCGGTCGTGCCGCATGCTCCTGCCTCCCGTGGCCGGCTGTGCTGCCGCGGAGGCCTCACCGCCCCCTACTATTCCCACCGCTGGCCAGGCCCAGCGGCGACGGCAGCCTCACACCGTAGCCGAACCAGTGAACCCTCGTACTCCTCTCCGCGCGGGCTTCCACTGCTGCGTCTTCCCCGGCTCCGCGTCGTCCCCTTCCTAGGCCTCACCGTCGTCCAGCACCATGGTGCTCTCGGTGCGGCCTGCTCAACGTGGTCAAGGAATGACTTCCATCGGACGTGGACTGTACGTGGAGAGGCTGACAGCTGGGTCCACGGCCGCAGCAAGGAAGTGCCTCCTTATTATGCAGAAAATAATGATTCCTCCACATGACAGCTGGGACCCACAGGACGGGCCACTGTATTTCGCGGAAAAAACGTTTCCCCCTGACTGCTAGGACCCACCATCTTCATCTTCGCACGCAAGGAAGTGCGTCCGGGCAAATAAAAAACGATTCGCCCCCATGACTGCTGGGACCCACCAGCTACACCTTCGCACGCAAGGAAGTGCGTCCAGGCAAAAAAAATGATTCGCCCCCCTGACTGCTGGGACCCACCGGCTACATCTTCGCATGCAAGGAAGTGTGTCCGGGCAAAAAAAAAACGATTCGCCCCCCTGACTGCTGGGACCCACCAGCTACATCTTCGCAGGCAAGGAAGCGCCTGACAGTCGGGACCCACCTGGTCGAAGCGTACGTAGCATTGTCATTCTGGTCACGAACGTGTACGTACATACTGGTCGATGTAGAGGCGCGCACGTGTCGTAGTAGAGGCGCGCACATGTCGTAGTAGAGGCGCGCACGTAGCATGTACACGTACGTACATCGGCCAGGGTGCAAGAAAGAAAATACGGCCACGTATGTGTACATACGGGCGGGGTCTCGAACGCCTACTCGCGCATACGTACGGCCAGGGCTCGTGTACATGGCTGGGTCGGAACGGAGAAACAGCGTTGTCGTCGTGTTCATGGGGAGGCAACGGAATGCGTCGTGTTCATGGGGAGGCAATGGAATGCGTCGTGTTCGTGGGGAGGCAATGGAATGCGTCCTGTTCATCGGGAGGCAACGGAACGCGTGGGAGCCAACCGGCTGGGTCGGACCGGAATGCGTGGTCGTGTTCATCGGGAGGGCTTGGACGGAACAGGCGATGGAAACGAGGCCTGGCGTACCGCAAAACGGAGGAAACGGACCTCCTATGTTCGGAACGGGTCCTGTTGATCGGGAGGGGTGTGGCGTACCGCAAAATGGAGGAATGGACCTACTACGGTCGAAACGGGGGTCCTGTTGATCGGGAGGGGTGTGGCGTACCGCAAAACAGACGAAACAGACCTCCTACAGTCGAAACGGGGGTCCTGTTGATCAGGAGGGGTGTGGCGTACCACAAAACGGATGAAACGGACCTCCTACGGTCGAAACGGGGGTCCTGTTGATCGGGAGGGGTGTGGCGTACCGCAAAACGGACGAAACTGACCTCCTACGGTCGAAACAGGGGTCCTGTTCATCGGGAGGGGTGTGGCGTACCGCAAAACGGGACTCCACGGGATACTGTTCATCTCCACCGTCGACCTCCTCCAGCCTCCACGGGCTATCGTCGACCTCCTCCAGCCTCCACGGGCTCCTGTTCATCCAGCCTCCACCGCGCGCTACTCCACCGGCTACTGTTCAACCACCCCTCCACGAGCACCCGTCCACCGTCTACTGGTCATCCAGCCCTCCACACCACGGGGTCCTGTTGAACCACCCCTCCACGGGCACCCCTCCACCTCTACTGCTCATCCAGCCGTCCACACCACGGGGTCCTGTTCATCCAGAGGCAACGCCACCACTCACTGTTCATCCAACCCCCCCCCCCCCCCCCCCCGCAACGCTCACTGTTCATCCAATCGATCAGCTTCAGTTAGCAGCAGTAGCGAAGGAATCGCTCAATCGGGTTCAGTTAACAACCATCGATCGATCGCTCGGGTTCAGTAACGCGTAGCCTGCAGTGCAATCGCTCGGGTTCAGTTAGAGCCCAACGCCTCGCTCGGGTTCAGTTAGAGCCAACGCCTCGCACACACGCGTGTACGTGTACGAGAGAAACGCGCATCACTCAGCCCCCGACCTCCCACCGTAACTGGTAACTCCCCGAAATTTTCCTCCCCCACGCTTCTACCACGGTTTTATCCGTCATGGACGGCCCAAAGAATGTCATGCAGCTGCGTCTCTGGCCCGCGCAGGACGAAAAGCCCATTTTCTGTCATGATTTTTTGTCATAGAAGTAGGAGCCCACCACATCTATGATGATACCGGGTTTTGTCACAATTATCGTCATAGAAGTGTCATATGTATGACAGAAAAAATTCCGTTCGGCCCAAAATGTCACGGATGTGTCTTTTTTTGTAGTGATAAGCATAGTTCAACCATATGTACATAGTTCAACCGTCATTAAGCATACTCAATCGTACATAGTTCGATCCATCCCACATCTCATCTCACATGTGGCCGGCACGATCCTGAATATTCTCCAGGTACTCGGCGTACGCGTCGTGCGCCACCCTGCGAGAATACTTCTGCTTAAAGGAGCCAACTGCCCGTCCTCTTGCATGCGCAAGAACACTTAGATACGCATCATGAATCTTGTGGTTGCAAAATGGGCATCCATAGCCATCGTTCCAGGTCCTAATACGCCTGTTATGCATTCCCGCATAAAGCTCCCTCAGGATTCGCCTCTTGTACCTGCTCTGGGCATCTTCATCCTCGCTGTCCACGTCGTCAGACAGCACCTATACATATAGTAAAACAAATTTGGCATCAAATCACTGATTACATGCCGTGAAGTAGGATTAGGAATTTATGGCTATTTATTTATACATATTCAGAGATTATGGTTCGATTTTTAAGCACAGTCGTCTATGTACAGACCAATCTTGAAGAAAATAATGGCACAAACATACGTAGGTCATTCAAAATCAATTGTCAAGTCCTGGCTAGGAATTATTAGCACGAACACTAACCCTAGTCGGATTACTAGCAGAAATCATTTGCACAGGTGAAACAACTAATCACTTATCACCTGTACCATTCAAACAATCAATACACTACACGGATCTAACGGAACTTACTCAGATTTCATGGATTGGGAGAACATAACCACATGATTTCTATTCCAAAAAGTGGGAGCCAGGAGTAACCAGAGAAACCCTATGATCTATTTGACACATAAATGGGTATAGATGACTAACCAGCTGTCCGTCGTCGTCGGAGTCGTCGTCGGAGTGGTCGTCGGAGTCGTCGCCAGAGTGGTCGTCGGAGTCGGTGTGGAACTCCGCCTCCGGCTGTGGAAGCTCGACGTCGTCGATGCCGTCAGGGTGCAGCGATAACTCGCCGGCGGTGACGGCAACCTCTATCTCCATGTCCACGCCGTGCTCCGGTGCTTTAGCAGCCCCGGCGTCGCCACTCCCTCTGATGGGGCGCTTCGGTGGTATCCTCATACACTGATGGCTTTGAGGACTGAGAGCGGCGTCGAGGTTGCAAGCGGAGAGAGAGGATTGTGTGTGCGTAGCGAGGATGGGGGTGCGGCCACTCGGGCGCACCATTAATATGGAGTAGTGGGAGTTTTGGGAGAGAGGCGGGCGGCGGTCAAACCGATGGCTCGCCTGCCGGTGAGCCTGCGCACCGGACTGCTGGCATGCCTACCAAAGTTTCACACAGCTACTCGCACGCCTCCCGATGACACTGCGCGGCGAGCACGCCTCCATCAATTCACACACCTGCACGCACGCCTCCCAGTCTGCCTGCGCGGCGGACTGCTCGCATGCGTCCCGTCAACTCACGCCTGCTCGCACGCCACACGGGTCGCGCGGCGGCACGTATATTGTTTTTCTATTTGGATGATTAATGTTGCCGCTTTATTGCTTAACCGAAGCATGGCACGTATCCATTGTTGGTCTAACGCTCACGGTTTGAATAAATAATCCGTTTGGGATATTGGTTCCCAATTATTAATAATCTCTAGTCTGTAATTAGATAAAGATTACACCAAAACTGGTCTCAAATTTGACAAAAAAAGTACAATGCCACTTTGTATTGGTGTCCATATGACAACACAATAAGTTTCATGAACTTCAAATAAGTTTTGGATATACTAGAATTTAAAAATCGAGATTCTCAATGTTTGAAATTTGTTGCACGGGGAGTAAACATGCACCCAGTGAGACACATGTGTTTTTGCAATCCATTTAGGTGCACTGTCACGTGTGCATGTAGCTCAAATTTGATTTTTGCACATTATACCCATAGAAAGTCAATCAATGTACTAAAACGTCTTAATGATCTATGTGAATTTTTTGAAATTAAAACGTCCCTCCTTTGGTAACATGTATGTTCACCGCGGGATAATTAATTTAACATGCATCGTAGTTGCGGTGGATTCGCGGTGTGTGTGTGGGTGTGTGCGTCTGGGGGTGGTGGGTGGCTTGCAGTACACGACGAGTTGTGAGCCACCGTGTGGGTTGGCCGTTTTGTTAGGCAGGCTAGTGCCACATCAGAGTCGTGAAATCGTTATTTAAAACATTGCACAACCCTTTCATACATAAATGTTTTGGCCACATGCAGTCGATGGTTGTCCTACACGACACTCGATACTCGCGTGTGACGCTTTCTGTGGGCCCGCGAGGTCGTCGTCCATCACTTTGATGAACAACCGGCGAGGTTAATTTAACCAGCAAGGTATAATCTTTTTTGTTTGTGTTATGGTGGTATATAGTACGCGTCGAAGAGGTGGGAGGGGACTAGCATATATACTATACGTATGCGTCCGTGAACAAGTACACCTCACTCAGTGTCGGGACTTTTTGGTTACCGAGGCACGTGCCACATCAAAATTGTGAAATTGGTTATTCAAACAGCACACAATAGCTTTTTGGGCCACATGCATATATATCCTAGCTAGGACACTCATGTGTGACGCTTCCATCTGTGGGCCCACGAGGCCATCGTTGATGCATGCATGCATGCATCACTTTGACCTACCTCGGGAGAGGTTAATTAATTTCACCATCGATGAGGATTCTTTTGGGTTGTACATATATTACGGCAGGAGCATATAGTATGCGGTGAAGAGGGGGGAAGGGGACCATCATATGTAGTACACTTGATATGAACCTCTCGCTCTCTGTGGGTGCATGGTTTACGGCTTTTGAGGCATGTGGCACATCAAAGTTGTGCATTTTGGGTATTAAACATATATATGTTTGCCCCACATGCAAAGAGGTGGTGGTTGTCCTCTCGCACCCACTTAAGCGGTTATCAGCGATATCGATGCTTTCCATCTGTGGGCCCGCTTGGTCCATCACTTCTTTTTGCCTGACAACAAGAGAGGTTAATTTGACTTAGGAGGGGATTAGTATTTTTTCTCTGGGCTGGCATGCATGATACACTTTGAGCACACACATATGCATATGTACGCATGAATCCCTCCCATCAAGTCGAAGTGGCTAGTACAACGACACCATCATGAACCGATCTCGCTCTGTGTGGGGAGCTAGTGTACGATTTTTGACACACGCGCCATATCAATGTTGTGTATTCAAACATGCATGCATGCATCACCTCCATACATATGCATGTAGTGGTTGCCTTCGAACGATACACTCCCTCACGTGGTTATCGGCGACAAGCCTATATATTCATGGGCCCGCGTGGACATCCATGATCACCTTGCCCAACAACAAGATAGGTTACCATGGCGGATTCTTCATTTGGTTAGTGTTATTGTAGTATAGGTCATGGTGAGATTCAGACCTAATTAAGTTTGAGCGCATATACTATGCACGCATGCATGCATATATAAATCCCTGTCGTTGGCTTGAAGTGTGGTGTAACATACATATGCATCGTCAACCTAACCCTCACTCAGTGTGGGGATTTCTAGTTCGAAATCACGGTGCCACATCAAAGTTGTTCATTGTTACTCAAAAACACACCTCTCCATACATATGTTTGGGCCACACGCATGCAGTGGTTGTCTTCGGGGACTAGCTACTTGCATGATTATTAGCGAGCTAGCCCATCTCCGGGGTCGCATGGACGGACATCACTTTGATCAACAACAAGAGAGAGTTTGTACGACCAAGGTGGATTATTCTTGGTCCGTTTACGATCCATCTTGGTGAGATATATGCCTCTCTGTCCCACCGACCGAAAGTGTGTGTGTGGGGGGGGGGTTGCTACACCGCACTTTGCTAGGTGAACCTCGGATGGGGGGCATGCATTCATAGCTTAATTAGGATTCCCTTCGTGGCGGGGGGGGGGGGGGGTGGGGCTGCTAGCTACTTCACACTTTGCTAGGTGAACCTCGGTTGGGGGGGGAGGGGGCATGCTCATAGCTTAGGATTCCCTTCGTGCCGACACGAGGGGGTGGGCTGCTAGC
Source organism: Aegilops tauschii subsp. strangulata (assembly GCF_002575655.3). Classification (NCBI taxonomy): domain Eukaryota; kingdom Viridiplantae; phylum Streptophyta; class Magnoliopsida; order Poales; family Poaceae; genus Aegilops; species Aegilops tauschii. The sequence goes on from NC_053036.3 coordinate 514,261,484, forward strand.
TACTTCGCACTTTGCTAGGTGAACCTCGGTTGGGGGGGACATGTGCATTCATAGCTTAGGATTCCCTTCGTGCCGACACGAGGGAGGGGTGGCTGCTAGCTACTTCACACTTTGCTAGGGTGAACCTCGGTTGGGGGGGAGGGCATGCATTTATAGCTTAGCTAGGATTCCCTTCGTGCCGACACGAGGGAGGGGGCTGCTAGCTACTTCGCACTTTGCTAGGTGAACCTCGGTTGGGGGGCATGCATTCATAGCTTAGGAATCTCTTTGTGCCGACACGAGGGAGGGGGGCTGCTAGCTCTACTTCACACTTTGCTAGGCGAACCTCGGTTGGGGGGCATGCATTCATAGCTTAGGATCCCCTACGTGCCGAGACGAGGGAGGGGGCTGCTAGCTACTTCACACTTTGCTACGGTGAACCTCAGTTGGGGGGGCATGCATTCATATATAGCTTAGGATTCCCTTCGTGCTGACACGAGGGAGGGGGGGGCTGCTAGCTACTTCACACTTTGCTAGGTGAACCTTGGTTGAGGGGGAGGGGGCATGCATTCATATATAGCTTAGGATTCCCTTGGTGCCGACATGAGGGAGGAGGGGGGCTGCTAGCTACTTCGCACTTTGCTAGGTGAACCTCGGTTGAGGGGGTGGGGGCATGCATTCATAGCTTAGGATTCCCTTCGCGCCGACATGAGAGGGTGGGAGCAAGCAATACCGTGCGCTTTGCGAGAGAGGTGCCACAGCGAAGTTGCATTTGGTATTTGAAAATCAAACCACCTTTTTTGATACATAATTTTGGTCCACATGCAAGTGTGTTCGTGTTCTGACCCTCTCCCGCGTCATTTTCTGCCAAATTTATGAACATTAGAAAAGTCGGACGACGCAACAGACACGGTTCACTCAAACTAACCGTGTGCCACGCCGGTGCACCTGTCACGCACACATCCGCATAGTACATTGGGCTCCGCGAGGCTGCCCCTCTCAAAAATATCTGCCCACTTCGAGGGTTTTTCTGTTTCATAACACACGGTTGTTATCTCCGGACCGTGTGCGATGTTTCTTGTTCCCAATCCCGCCTGCATCGAAAATATCTGCCTGCCTCGAGGGTTTTTCTTTTTCATAACACACGGTTGTTATCTCCACACCGTGTGCGATGCACTATCATCAAAATTTTCAATTGCCCGGCATTTCACTCCCGCGTAGTAAAATTTTCAGTACCCGCGTCATTTCCTCAAACACCCCGCGCCCCCTCCTTACACACACACACACCAAAACCTCCTCGGGCATGCGCGCGTGCACACACACACACACTCCCTCGCTCGAAACCTAGCAAAGTCGCCGCCGCCACCGCAAGGCCTCCGTTGTCAACATCTGCCGGTTTGCTCGTGCAGCTTACCCACCAATCTCCATACCCAGGCCGCCCTGAGTTTCTTAGATGACGCCTGCCGAACGCCCCCTTTCCCACAGATCCCCATCCCCCACTCCAGAGCGTCGCAGCATAAGCCCGGCTACGCTTCCCGTGGAGCTCGAGGAGCGACTGGCCCAAAAGAGGTGTATAGCGGTCTCTTCGCCCGACGTCGCCGAGGAAGCTGATGACCATTACTGGCGGCAGGCACTCAAGCAGCGGGCTAGAGTATGCGGGCATGTCTCATCCGCCGGCTACGACATCGAGGTCATCGACAGCGACGCCCTGAGGCGGGCTATGTCACAGATTAAGTGGCCCACCCCCAACCCCTCGGGTTCAACCGCCGTCGATCTCATCCATGGCCCCGCCGCTGATCTCCTCTGGCTCGCTGTCAACAATTTGCCATTCTACATCGCCATCGAGCCCCTTTTGTCATTTCTGAAGGACACGTTCTGCGACGCTGGCTTGGGATCCACAGCTTCCAAGTCAGACCTCATCGATGGCGACCACAAGGAGGGCACCCTCTCCAGCTCTTCCAAGGGGAAAGAGCCCATCTGCTCTTCCAAGGGGAAAGCGCCCGTCTGTGACATCAGGGAGGGCACCCTACAGCCGTGCTCTTCCAAGGGGTAGGAGCCCATCTGCGACAACATGGAGAGCATCCAGGGTCCATGCTCTTCCCACGGGAACGAGCCCATCTGTGACAAGTGAGGAAACCCATGATTTGTTTATTTCAGTTGTTCACAAAGTGATGCTCTATATGTGCAATTATTTACTGTGCAGTACATTTCATCAATCTAGTTTTGAACATACCGATAGGAATGCGTATATTTGCTTGCTTTTAAGCCTGTGATACCTAGCATATGCCTGTTTTAAAGTTTTTTGATTGTTCGGTTGTTTGTAGTTAGCATATGTTCAGTTTCAAATGCTATCTTTGGTTGTTCGTAGTATGCCTTGTTTATTCCAGTTATTCACAACGTGATGTTCTATATGTGCAAGTATGAACTGTGCAGTTCATACTCATCGGTACCAGTTTCAACAATACCACTATGAATGACTACATTTGGTTGCTGCATCTTGTAGTTAACACGCCTTTCCATTTTTATTTACCCATAATCGGTGTACTTAGACCGGCACAATACCAGTTTGAATGACCATGTTTGCTTGTTGTTAAATGTTAGGCCTGTTGCAGTTAGCACACGTTTCCACTTGTTTTGCTTTACTAGCGTGCTTAAACCTGCACACTGAAGCTATCTTTTGGAGATTATTTTGCCTGCCATGTGTAATTTTGGTTGATGTTTAGCCTGTTGTGCTTAACATGCTTCTTGATGTACCTACACAGGACAATTTTGGGAACGACTGTTGTTTTCCATCGAGGTTAGTTTCATCCCATGGCTTATATCTGCTCACTATTCAGGATATCCGTAGCTGCTACCATATAGGCAGGCGGCTGATAAGGGACTAATCAGTGAATCGGACTTTTAACTGAATATATCTGCAACCCATTTTTCCTTAGGTTAACTAGGGCCATATGTAATATATCTGAGGCTACATAGCAACATGCACTGTACTTAATATCTAAATATGCAACCCTAGGCTACATAGCAACAAGGAAGACTTTTAAATTAATGTTCTAATGATGTCTAGATATACGTAGAAGAGCAGCAGCAGTAACAGCAACAACACAGCCCTATTTGGATACTCAACTTAGCTAGATGTTAGAGTTAGTTTCTAGCTCATTACTAACCCTGAACTAACTCCATCCAAAGAGTTGTTTGGATGGCAGGGTTAGATTGACAATAAATGCACTAGGAGAACTAGCTCCAATTAGCACCTCTTGGGTTGGATCCTAGTTTTTTTGGGTGGGTTATAGATGCAACTAGCTCAAACTAGCCCTCATGTTTAGATATACTTTAGGGCTATTTGAGCCCGAACTAGCTCAAACTAATGGTAACCCGTGGATACAGCAGTAGATAATTTTTAAGAATGAACTAAACTCCTTATGGCCCATAATATAAGATGTTAATTCATCTAATATGTGAGTATATTGGATGTTATAAGATACTCCCTCCGTTCCTAAATATTTGTCTATTTAGAGATTTCAAATGGACTACCACATACGGATGTATATAGACATATTATAAAAGAGTGTTGTACTACATCATTGTGCCATTGCTGTTTAGCTTCTAATATTAACTTGGTGCTTTTAGGTACATATGTCATTGGTAAAGATCCGCGTTTCGACCCTTTCTGCGTATGGGGCAATGAGATATCGATGACCCAGCATCAAGTGAGGAAGCTGATAAAGATTGTTAGTAAAATGGGTCCAAAGATGGCAATTAAACTATTTGTTTACACTTTATCCAAGACAACAGCGAACTGCAGGATGGTAAGTAAGAACTCTGCAACCTTCTTTTTACTGCCCATAATGAGTTGTGTTAGATGACAATGTCTAAAATCGTATTCCTTTGCAGTGGTTGCCAAAGCAGTTTACTCAAGATTACCTCTCAAACTACATGATTGGTGGGCTTGCAAAGGTTAAAGTATTTCTACCAGAACATGATGATTATCTAGATGTTTTCATGAAGACCGTGAAGGATGGGCGGTCGGCCATCACAAGAGTCGTGCATGCCTTCTGCATGGAGGAGGGCACAATATGGGCATTCCGCTTCACCTTGTTCAGCAACCAGAATATATTTCGCCTCTTTCTTTACCGTCTTTAATAGTACAAGTATACAACTGTGGTTCATCATTCTTTATTTGGTTCTTATGTAATTCTTGAACATATGTACCTATGAATCAAATAATGCATTGGTTGTTTGAACCTGATCGATATGAATAAAGCTGTAGCATACATTCAAATTCAAATTCAAATCCAAATCCGGTACAATTTGGAAAAGCAGCAATTAAATTACGGTGAAATTACGCTCTCTAGGTTGTTACGGCACACACGGTTGGTAAAACACAAACGTTTGCGATATGCACCATAATCCGAGACGGCTCATAGAAAGGAAACGTGTGAAAGCATGCACACAGTTGTCGTTTGCAAAGCGTGTGCGATGTCAGACAATATCACAAACGGTGCGGGCAAACTAAACATTTGTGTTAGTTGCCTTATCGTACATGATTCGCAACCATGAACTATTTCTGATGAAGTATGCATCGTAAACGTTGCACCACAGAATAGCATGTGCGATAGTTGTCGTGTACGACGATGTTACGACGGTCCGATGTTTCGTAATCCTGTCCGACACTCGTACGGCGATTAGCTAATCTTCTTAACGGTGAACCGTTTGTGATGGGCCGCGCATCATACACGTTCTATAATAGTGAACCGTTTATGATGGGCCGCGCATCGTAAACATAGCACCATAGAATACCGACCGCGATGGCAATGCGAGCAGAAACGAGTAGGAGTATTGTAGGGGCCCTATCCCCGACGGTTTCTGGGCCATGTGGGAAGGACCCCCCCTATCGCCCACACTCACTTGGCGACGGTTCCAAATGACGTCGCGGAAAGGGGTTTTAAACCGTTTGTTTAGAACCGACGCGTACCAGTGGATGCTTGCACCAGTCCATAGATGGATGGCTGGAGCTTGCACTCTTTGTTAGCACCTTTAGGATCGACAAAACCTTCTGGTTGCATCATATACAACTCTTCTTTGAGAAATCCATTAAGGAATGCATTTTTGACGTTCATTTGCCAGATTTCATAACCATAGAATGCGGCAATTGCTAACATGATTCGGACAGACTTAAGCATCGCTACGGGTGAGAAGGTCTCATCATAGTCAACTCGTTGAACTTGTCGAAAACCTTTCGCGACAAGTCGAGCTTTGTAGACAGTAACATTGCCATCAGCGTCAGTCTTCTTCTTGAAGATCCATTTATTTTCTATGGCTCGCCGATCATCGGGGAAGTTGACCAATGTCCACACTTTGTTCTCATACATGGATCCTATCTCAGATTTCATGCCCTCAAGCCATTTATCGGAATCTGGGCTCATCATAGCTTTTTCATAGTTCGTAGGTTCACCATGGTCTAGTAACATGACGTCCAGAACAGGATTACCATACCACTCTGGTGCGGATCGTGCTCTGGTTGACCTACGAGGTTTAGTAGTAACTTGATCTGAAGCTTCATGATCATCATCATTAGCTTCCTCCCTAGTTGGTGTAGGCATCACTGGAACGGTTTTCTGTGATGAGCTAGTTTCCAATTCGAGAGAAGGTACAATTACCTCATCATGTTGTATTTTCCTCCCACTCACTTCTTTCGAGAGAAACTCCTTCTCTAGAAATGTTCCATTTTTGCAACAAAGATCTTGCCTTCGGATCTGTGGTAGAAGGTGTACCCAATTGTTTCCTTAGGGTATCCTATGAAGACGCACTTCTCCGATTTGGGTTTGAGCTTATCAGGCTGAGGCCTTTTGACATAAGTGTTGCAACCCCAAACTTTAAGAAATGGCAACTTAGGTTTCTTGCCAAACCACAGTTCATACGGTGTCATCTCAATGGATTTAGACGGTGCCCTATTTAACGTGAATGCAGCTGTCTCTAATGCATAACCCCAAAACGATAGTGGTAAATCGGTAAGAGACATCATAGATTGCACCATATCTAATAATAACATAATTGGAATGATAGGAAACAAGGCCTATGGTTCATACTTTCACTAGTGCAAGTTCTCTCAACAATAATAACATAATTGGATCATTTAACTATCCCTCAACATGCAACAAAGAGTCACTCCAAAGTCACTAATAGCGGAGAACAAACGAAGAGATTATGGTAGGGTACGAAACCACCTCAAAGTTATTCTTTCCGATCAATCCGATTGGCTATTCCTATAAGTGTCAAACAGCCCTAGAGTTCGTAGTAAAATAACACCTTAAGACACACATCAACAAAAACCCTAATGTCACCTAGATACTCCAATGTCACCTCAAGTATCCGTGGGTATGATTATACGATATGCATCATACAATCTCAGATTCATCTATTCAACCAACACATAGAACCTCAAAGAGTGCCCCAAAATTTCTACCGGAGAGTCAAGACAAAAACGTGCGCCAACCCCTATGCATAGGTTCATGGGCGGAACCCGCAAGTTGATCACCAAAACATACATCAAGTGAATCAATAGAATAACCCATTGTCACCACGGTTATCCCACGCAAGACATACATCAAGTGTTCTCAAATCATTAAAGACTCAATCCGATAAGATAACTTCAAAGGGAAAACTCAATCCATTACAAGAGAGTAGAGGGGGAGAAACATCGTAAGATCCAACTATAATAGCAAAGCTCGTGATACATCAAGATCGTGCCAAATCAAGAACACGAGAGAGAGAGAGATCAAACACATAGCTACTGGTACATACCCTCAGCCCCGAGGGTGAACTACTCCCTCCTCGTCATGGAGAGCACCGGGATGATGAAGATGGCCACCGGTGAGGGTTCCCCCTCCGGCAGGGTGCCGGAACAGGGTCCCAATTGGTTTTTGGTGGCTACAGAGGCTTGCGACGGCGGAACTCCCGATCTCTTCTGTTCCCCGATGGTTTTAGGGTATATGGATATATATAGGAGGAAGAAATACGTCAGGGGAGCCACGAGGGGCCCACGAGGGTGGAGGGCGCGCCCAGGGGGTGGGCGCGCCCCCCTGCCTTGTGCCTTCCTTGTTGATTCCCTGACGTGCACTCCAAGTCCCCTGGATTGCTTCCGTTCCAAAAATAACTTTCCCGAAGGTTTCATTCCGTTTGGACTACGTTTGATATTCCTTTTCTGCGAAACACTGAAACAAGGGAAAAACAGAAACTGGCACTGGGCTATGGGTTAATAGGTTAGTCCCAAAAATATTAGGAAAGTGCATAATAAAGCCCACAAACATCCAAAACTGATAATATAATTGCATGGAACAATAAAAAATTATAGATACGTTGGAGACATATCAGCATCCCCAAGCTTAATTCCTGCTCGTCCTCGAGTAGGTAAATGATAAAAACAGAATTTTTGATGTGGAATGCTACTTGGCATAATTTCAATGTAATTCTTCTTAATTGTGGTATGAATATTCAGATCCGAAAGATTCAAGATAAAAGTTCATATTGACATAAAAATAATAATACTTCAATCATACTAACTAAGCAATTATGTCCTCTCAACATAACATGGCCAAAGAAAGTTCATCCCTACAAAATCATATAGTTTAGTCATGCTCCATTTTCGTCACACAAGAATGCTCTCATCATGCACAACCCCGATGACTAGCCAAGCAATTGTTTCATACTTTAGTAATCTCAAACTTTTTCAACCTTCACGCAATACATGAGCGTGAGCCATGGATATAGCACTATGGGTGGAATAGAATATAATGATGGGGGTTATGTGGAGAAGACAAAAAAGGAGAAAGTCTCACATCAACGCGGCTAATCAATGAGCTATGGAGATGCCCATCGATTGATGTTAATGCAAGGAGTAGGGATTGCCATGCAACGGATGCACTAGAGCTATACATGTATGAAAGCTCAACAAAAGAAACTAAGTGGGTGTGCATCCAACTTGCTTGCTCCCGAAGACCTAGGGCATTTGAGGAAGCCCATTGTTGGAATATACAAGCCAAGTTCTATAATGAAAAGTTCCCACTAGTATATGAAAGTGACAAAACAAGAGACTCTCTATCATGAAGATTATGGTGCTACTTTGAGGCAGAAGTGTGGTAAAAAGGATAGTAACATTGTCCCTTCTCTCTTTTTCTCTCTTTTTTTTGGGCCTTCTCTTTTTTATCGCCTTTCTCTTTTTTTTATTCCTCACTTGGGACAATGCTCTAGAAAATGATGATCATCACACTTCTTATTTATTTACAACTCAATGATTACAACTCGATACTAGAACAAAGTTTGACTCTATATGAATGCCTCCGGCGGTGTACCGGGATATGCAATGAACCAAGAGTGACATGTATGAAAGAATTATGAATGGTGGCTTTGCCACAAATACTCTGTCAACTACATGATCATGCAAAGCAATATGACAATGATGAATGTGTCATGATAAACGGAACGGTGGAAAGTTGCATGGCAATATATCTCAGAATGGCTATGGAAATGCCATAATAGGTAGGTATGGTGGCTGTTTTGAGGAAGATATAAGGAGGTTTATGTGTGAAAGAGCGTATCATATCACGGGGTTTGGATGCACCGGCGAAGTTTGCACCAACTCTCAATGTGAGAAAGGGCAATGCACGGTACCGAAGAGGCTAGCAATGATGGAAGGGTAAGAGTGTGTATAATCCATGGACTCAACATTAGTCATAAAGAACTCACAAAATTATTGCAAAAATCTACAAGTCATCAAAAACCAAGCACTACGCGCATGCTCCTAGGGGGATAGATTGGTAGGAAAAGACCATCGCTCGTCCTCGACAGCCACTCATAAGGAGGACAATCAAAGAACACCTCATGTTTCAAATTTGTTACATAACGTTTACCATGCGTGCATGCTACGGGACTTGCAAACTTCAACACAAGTATTTCTCAAATTCACAACTACTCAACTAGCACAACTTTAATGTCACTACCTCCATATCTCAAAACAACATCAAGCATCAAACTTCTCTTAGTATTCAACACACTCATAAGAAAGTTTTTACTAGTCTTGAATACCTAGCATATTAGGATTAAGCAAATTACCATGCTGTTCAATACTCTCAAAATAATATAAGTGAAGCATGAGAGTTCATCTATTTCTTCAAAATAAAACCACCATTGTGCTCTAAAAGAAATAAGTGAAGCACTAGAGCAAACGACAAACTACTCCAAAAAGATATGAGTGAAGATCAATGAGTAGTTAAATAATTATGTAGCTATGTGAAGACTCTCTCTCATTTAAGAATTTCAGATCTTGGTATTTTATTCAAACAGCAAGCAAAGCTAAAGAAAATAAAATGACGCTCCAAGCAAAACACATATCATGTGGTGAATAAAAATATAGCTCCAAGTAAAGTTACCGATGAATGAAGACGAAAGAGGGGATGCCTTCCGGGGCATCCCCAAGCTTAGGCTCTTGGTTATCCTTGAATATTACCTTGGGGTTCCTTGGTCATCCCCAAGCTTAGGCTCTTGCCACTTCTTATTCCGCAGTCCATCGAATCTTTACCCAAATCTTGAAAACTTCACAACACAAAACTTAACAGAAAACTCGTAAGCTCCGTTAGCGAAAGAAAACAAAACACCACTTCAAGGTACTGTAATGAACTCATTATTTATTTATATTGGTATTAAACCTACTTTATTCCAACTTCTCTATGGTTTGTAAACTATTTTACTAGCCATAGATTCATCAAAATAAGCAAACAACACACGAAAAACAGAATATGTCAAAAACAGAACAGTCTGTAGTAATCTGTAACTAACGCAAACTTCTGGATCTCCAAAAATCCTAAAATAAATTGGTGTACCTGAGGAACTTGTCTAGTAAAAATCTGCAACAAGAATCAACTAAATAGCACTCTCCAGTAAAACGTTTTAGCTAATCTCGTGAGCACTAAAGTTTCTGTTTTTTTACAGCATGATCATAAAGACTTCACCCAAGTCTTCCCAAAGGTTCTACTTGGCACAAACACTAATTAAAACACAAAACCACATCTAAAAAGATGCTATATGGCTTATTTATTACTAAACAGAACCAAAAAGCAAGAAACTAAAATAAAATTGGGTTGTCTCCCAACAAGCGCTAACGTTTAACGCCCCTAGCTAGGCATGATGATTTTAATGATGCTCACATAAAAGATAAGAATTGAAACATAAAGAAAGCATCATGAAGAATATGACTAGCACATTTAAGTCTAACCCACTTCCTATGCATTGGGATTTTGTGGGAAAACAACTTATGGGAACAATAATCAACTAGGATAGGAAGGCAAAACAAGCATAACTTTAAAACTTTAAGCACATTGAGAGGAAACTTGATATTATTGCAATTCCTACAAGCATACATTCCTCCCTCATAATAATTTTCAGTAGCATCATGAATGAATTCAACAATATAAACGGCACCTAAAGCATTCTTTTCATGATCTACAAGCATAGAATTTTTACTACTCTCCACATAAGCAAAATTCTTCTCATTCGGAACAGTGGGAGTATCATAAGAGACTCGAATACTATAAATTGTTTCCACATTAAAAGAGTAATGTTCAGAAAAAGGGTAATCATAATCATGACAAGTTTTATAAATATAATCATCACTACTTTTTATATCATAAGTTTCATCACAATAATAATCATAAGTAGCAACTTTGTTCTCATCACAATCGATTGAAACCTCTTCCAAGATAGTGGACTCATCACTAAATAAAGTCATGACCTCTCCAAATCCACTTTCATAAATATTATAAGATTCAAAATCCTACAAAATAGTGGGATCATTACTTCCTAAAGTTTACACTCTTCCAAACCCACTTTCATCACTATAATCATCATAGGTAGAAGGCATGCTATCATCATAACAAATTTGCATATCAAAACTTGGGAGACTAAAAATATCATCTTCATTAAACGTAGCATCCCCAAGCTTGGGACAAACATTAATTGCAGCAAATATATTCTCAAAAACATCATCTTCATCAAACATAGCATCCCCAAGCTTGGGCCTTTTCATATCATAAGCATAATCACTCTCATCATTAATAGTATGGATAGCACCAATAGTATAGAAATTATCATATTCTTCCAAGCAAGTGCCAAAAAGATTTTCAAGATCATAAGAAGTATCATTATATTCCCAATCATAATCATCACAACAAGCAATAGGCATAACGAGATCATCATCAAGTGTATCATCTTCCACAACTATTTTTGATTCATTTTCATGAGGCACAACAATAATAGGAGCAACATTATTTGGGAGAGGTGTCTTTTTACCTCTCTTCCTTTTTATTTTCTTATTCTTCACCACACCATGTGTGGGTTCAATCCTCTTTTTGGAGCTCCTTATTAATGAAATTGGTTGAATAGAAGGCTCCTCCTCGTTACCTGATTCATCATAAGAAATAATAGGTGGATATTGGGAAGTCTCTTCCCTTTCATTAGTATTCCTTTCATCTTCTATTTGTTTTCTTTTCTTTATGTAATTGGCAATATAAGGATTCTCAATGCAATTCACCGCACAATACATGTAAATTTCTTCTAGATCAATATCGAGGAATTTCTCGAGGTTATATTCTGGAATAATCTTAGTTTGACGTTTCAATTCTTCATAACCCAAAAGCAGACTAAGTTCATTATGATGTGCAAGGGAAATCAAGTCATCACAATTTTTGGACACGATTCGATAATGAAATAATTTGCATTTGATATTTAAATGACCATGTTCATTGCAAAGTTCACAAGTATGGCTAAGATATTTTAAATTTTCAGCACTAACATTTAGCCTTTCTTGCAACCATTTAGTTTCTAAATGCTTATGCCTCTTGCAATATCTATCTTCCCTATTTGGTGTGTACTTGCAAACCCAATACAATCCACAAAAATCGACATGCTTATAAGAGATATTTTTATCATGACTAGTGCAATCATCATTAGTACTATGGATATTCAAGGAGTTCATACAAACAACATTGCAATCATGCTCATCATTCAAAGATTTAGTGCCAAACATTTTAATGCATTCTTCTTCTAACACTTTGGCACAATTTTCCTTTCCATCATACTCACGAAATATATTAAAAAGTTGAAGCGTATGAGACAAACTCAATTCCATTTTTTTGTTTTCTTTTATAGACTAAACTAGTGATAAAAACAAGAAACAAAAGGATTCGATTGCAAGGTCTAAAGATATACCTTCAAGCACTCACCTCCCCGGCAACGGCGCCAGAAAAGAGCATGATGTCTACTACACAACCTTCTTCTTATAGACGTTGTTGGGCCTCCAAGTGCAGAGGTCTGTAGGACAGTAGCAAATTTCCCTCAAGTGGATGACCTAAGGTTTATCAATCCGTGGGAGGTGTAGGATGAAGATGGTCTCTCTCAAACAACCCTGCAACCAAATAACAAAGAGTCTCTTGTGTCCCCAACACACCCAATACAATGGTAAATTGTATGGGTGCACTAGTTCGGCGAAGAGATGGTGATACAAGTGCAATATGGATGGTAGATATAGGTTTTTGTAATATGAAAATATAAAAACAGCAAGGTAACTAATGATAAAAGTGAGCACAAACGGTATTACAATGATAGGAAACAAGGCCTAGGGTTCATACTTTCACTAGTGCAAGTTCTCTCAACAATAATAACATAATTGGATCATTTAACTATCCCTCAACATGCAACAAAGAGTCACTCCAAAGTCACTAATAGCGGAGAACAAACGAAGAGATTATGGTAGGGTACGAAACCACCTCAAAGTTATTCTTTCCGATCAATCCATTGGGCTATTCCTATAAGTGTCACAAACAGCCCTAGAGTTCATAGTAAAATAACACCTTAAGACACACATCAACCAAAACCCTAATGTCACCTAGATACTCCAATGTCACCTCAAGTATCCGTGGGTATGATTATACGATATGCATCACATCATCTCAGATTCATCTATTCAACCAACACATAGAACCTCAAAGAGTGCCCCAAAGTTTCTACCGGAGAGTCAAGACGAAAACGTGTGCCAACCCATATGCATAGGTTCATGGGCGGAACCCGCAAGTTGATCACCAAAACATACATCAAGTGAATCAATAGAATAACCCATTGTCACCACGGTTATCCCACGCAATACATACATCAAGTGTTCTCAAATCATTAAAGACTCAATCCGATAAGATAACTTCAATGGGAAAACTCAATCCATTACAAGAGAGTAGAGGGGGAGAAACATCATAAGATCCAACTATAATAGCAAAGCTCGTGATACATCAAGATCGTGCCAAATCAAGAACACAAGAGAGAGATCAAACACATAGCTACTAGTACATACCCTCAGCCCCGAGGGTGAACTACTCCCTCCTAATCATGGAGAGCGCCGGGATGATGAAGATGGCCACCGGTGAGGGTTACCCCTCCGGCAGGGTGCCGGAACAGGGTCCCGATTGGTTTTTGGTGGCTACAGAGGCTTGCGACGGCGGAACTCCCGATCTCTTCTATTCCCCGATGGTTTTAGGGTATATGGATATATATAGGAGGAAGAAATATGTCAGGGGAGCCACGAGGGGCCCACAAGGGTGGAGGGGCGCCCAGGGGTGGTGGGCGCGCCCCCTGCCTCGTGCCTTCCTCGTTGATTCCCTGACGTGCACTCCAAGTCCCCTGGATTGCTTCCGTTCCAAAAATAACTTTCCCGAAGGTTTGATTCCGTTTGGACTCCATTTGATATTCCTTTTCTGCGAAACACTGAAGCAAGGGAAAACAGGAACTGGCACTGGGCTCTGGGTTAATAGGTTAGTCCCAAAAATATTATAAAAGTGCATAATAAAGCCCGTAGACATCCAAAACAGGTAATATAATAGCATGGAACAATCAAAAATTATAGATACGTTGGAGACGTATCACTCGACACCATGATCTCCATTGTTGCGTCGTGGTCATTTCAAACTATTGCTTCTACAACTATCGCTAACGCATAGTGATAAAGTAAAGCAATTACATGGCGTTTGCATTTCATACAATAAAGAGACAACCATAAGGCTCCTTCCGGTTGCCGATAACTTTTACAAAACATGATCATCTCATACAATAACGTATATCACATTATGTCTTGACCATATCACATCACAACATGCCCAGCAAAACACAAGTTAGATGTCCTCTACTTTGTTGTTGCAAGTTTTACGTGGCTGCTACGGGCTTCTAGCAAGAACCATTCTTACCTACACATCAAAACCACAACGGTGATTTATCAAGTTATTGTTTTAACCTTCAACAAGGACCGACCACAGTCAAATTTGATTCAACTAAAGTAGGAGAAACTAGCCACCATTATGCAAAACTAGTTGCATGTCTGTCGGTGGAACCGGTCTCATGAACGTGGTCATGTAAGGTTGGTCCGGGACGCTTCATCCAAAAATACCGCCGAATGAAAAGAAGACATTGGTGGTAAGCAGTATGACGATCGCCGCCCACAATTCTTTGTGTTCTACTCGTGCTTATCATCTACACATAGACTGGCTCGGATGCCACTGTTGGGAAACGTAGCATGCAGTTTCAAAAAAACTTCCTACGCTCACGCAAGATCTATCTAGGAGATGCATAGCAACGAGGGGGAGAGTGTGTCTACGTACCCTCATAGACCTTAAGCGGAAGCGTTTGACAACGCGGTTGATGTAGTCGAACTTCTTCTAGATCTGACCGATCAAGTACCGAACGTACGGCAGCTCCCAGTTTTGCACACGTTCAGCTTGATGATGTCCCTCGTCCTCTTGATCCAGCAAGATGTCGACGAAGTAGATGAGTTCCGTCAGCACGACGGTGTGGTGACGGTGATGGTGAAGTGATCCGCGCAGGGCTTCGCCTAAGCACCGCGAGAATATGATCGGGAGTGTAAACTGTGGAGGGGGGCGCCGCACACTGTCGGTGTCAAAACCGGCGGATCTCGGGTAGGGGGTCCCGAACTTTGCGTCTAAGGTCGATGGTAACATGAGACATGGGACATGATGTTTACCCAGGTTTGGGCCCTCTCGATGGAGGTAATACCCTATTTCCTGCTAGATTGATCTTGATGAATGTGAGGATTACAAGAGTTGATCTACCACGAGATCGTAATGGCTAAACCCTAGATGTCTACCCTGTATGATTAGGATTGCCTCTACGGACTAAACCTCCGGTTTATATAGACACCGGAGGGGCCTAGGGTTGTACAGAGTCGGTTTACAGAGGAAGGAATCTTCACATCCGAACGCCAAGCTTGCCATCCACGCAAAGGAGAGTCCCATCCGGACACAGGAGAAAGTCTTCTATCTTGTATCTTCGTGGCCCATCAGTTCGGCCCATGTCACACAGGCCGGACGCCCGAGGACCCCTTAATCCAGGACTCCCTCAGTAGCCCCCCAACCAGACTTCAATGACGATGTGCCCGGCGCGCTGATAGTCTTCGGCATTGCAAGGCGGGTTCTTCCTCCGAATACTTCAAGGCATCTGATCGAAGAGTTGTACTCGGCTTCCCATTTAATGTCGCACTTCTTGGCTTCTGCGCCTCCATTGCTTCGGCTTCCATGTGTCGAGCGAACACGAAAGGTCAGAGTATTTTTGCACATAACACCCACACCAAGCGGAAAATCCCTAGACCTTGCCAGGGGAAACCATCCAACACATGGCTAGCGCCCCCAGTTCTTCCTCCCGTCCTCATGGCTTCTAAAAAGGCGATTGGGAGAAATGTTCAGTATACCATGACCAGCTGAGTAAGCTTCAAACGCAGGGATTCCTTCCCCCCGCGGATTTAGTCCCCGTTCGGGCAGGATTAACCTCCTTTACAGGCGAAGCCCTGGTGGAAAATTTTCCTAATCCAACCAGGGGGGAGCGAGTGTGCTTCGTATCCTTCTTAATAAGAGGCGTCGGGTTTCCAATCCACCCTTTCCTCCGACGTCTACTGGAATACTACGGTCTCCAGCTGCACAACTTCACTCCTGCCTCCATCCTGCATATCGCGGGTTTTGTCGCTCTTTGCGAGCTATTCCCAGGCTGTGAGGCCCACTTTTAGTTATGGAGGAAGCTATTCTGCCTCGTCCCTCGTACCAAAAGGGATCAGTATTCGAGGTGGGCGGCGCTGAGGTATGGCGCATAGCCGGGACCGGATACCTGTCCAGAACGCCGAAGAAGGCATCCAAAGAATGGCCCTCAGAGTGGTTCTATATTGAGGATGTCGCTCTCCCTGACCTAGTCCGAATGGTTCTTCCCGAATTTACCAGTGCTCCATTGAAGAAACGCCACAGCTGGTGCCCTCGGAGCCTCGAGGAGGAGGATAGTGCGGAAGTCCAACAATTAATGAGCAAGATAAGGACACTCGCCCAGTCCAGATTATCAATAAACAAGGTAACGGCCACTTCCATATCGCGAGGTGTTCAGCCGCTCCAATTCAGGGGGCTCCCTATGTGGCACTATAATGGGGAAGATGACGCCTCACGCTGCTGACGAAAGGGTGCGGATTCCCTCACTGCCCTGGCCGCAATATTGGCGGATCTGTATAAAGGGGAGAAAGAGGAGTTCACTCGTCTTACGCGCTGAGAGGGATTTTCCATGTACAACCCTCCTAGCTGGGTGTGTTTTAACCCCACCACTTTACTCAATCCTTTCCCTGAGTCATGTTTAATTTACATTAACCCATCCATTTGTAACATGAATGGCAGAATGTTACCGCGAGGATCTACAGCCCTGCTCCACAGCCGGAGGACCATAATCGGGACCTTGACCCCGGATTCGAAGAGGATCCGAAAATATTCGTAGAGCTTGAAGAGGGAGTATTCTACCAGGCGAGCTATGATGGCACAGAAGTGGTCATCACGGCCGACTATCCCGGCCTCCTTCCTGCCTCGCATGTAAGTAATCAGGAGACATGTCCTCTGAAAGAGCTTCCTCATTATGCCTCACCCACCGCACTGTCTTGTGCTCCAAAGGGGAGGCGCTCGGCGTGCCATGCCGCACCAGAGGCGTCTCGCAAGAGAGCGGCGGCCACGCCGGGCAAGTCTTCGAAGAGGAAGGCAAATGACAACACGGCCGAGCCTTCATCAAAGAGGTATGGCTTTTTAAATATGCCCTCTGGCAGTCACACGAACTGTGACATCGGCCATTGTGTCTTATCAGGAAGAGTATCCGTCGGACTATGTCCGGGGAACCTGCTGGCCGCGCCTCCAGCAGTCAGGTTCCAGACCCCGTCTCTAGGGCAGGGGCTGACACGGGAATGACGCCGGATTGTCCTCCTTCAGAGGATTCGGATGATGTATCCGTCACGAACTCTGAAGTGGAGAGCGCCATGAATCATCGGCGCCGGAGGGCCGCTCTTCGGGACCCTGGCCTTACAAAAGAGGCATTCAATGCTTTCAGCTCGGCTAATGCATACATCCGAGCTGCTCGAGATGGGCTTGCCAGAGCCACGGACCAGCATTTGAAAGATGTGCATGTAAGTACGCATTGTACAGATCTGGTAATCATGTACCAGTAGCCCCCGAGACTTGAAATAGTTGAAACAACTGATTTAAGGATCATTGTATAATCAGGTACTCACAGAGAACAACAACATGCTATCTCAGGAGCTGGAAAAGTGTCAGACTCAGCTAGCTGTAGTTACCGCCGAACTAGAGAAGTCCAAGGAGGCACCGCCTGGTAATGTTCCCTTCCATCCAGGAAAAGTATAATCATGTACCAGTAATGTTAATACTGTTGCGTTTCTAATGATAGGATCAGCAAATCAACTGCAAGAGGAACTGAAAGTCGCGCAGGCAGGTAAATGAGAGGCCGAAAGGCAACGGGCCGCACGCGAACGTGTGCTGACACGAGTCGGGGATGAGAAGAACAAGTTGCACGGCTCCAACACCAGGCTGGGCGAAGAGCTAAAAGATGTACGAGCCCAGCTGGCTGACGCCGTAAAGGAGAATAGGAGGCTACGGGGCGGCATATTCAGTATGCTTTTGAACTTGCCTCTGTGTAATTCAGCGAAAAAATGAACTGACAGATTTATGTCTGCAGGTATGCTGACCGGCCGTCCTGAAGAGGAAATGTCCGGATCTCAAGGGGATATGCTGCAAGAGCTGTCCCAAATGTACGAGCGAGCTCGGCAATCAATGCGGAGCGTTGCCAAGGCCTTGTGGCCATCCGCCTCCCCTCCAGGGAGTATGTAGGAGCTTGTGAAGTTATTCCAAGGGGCTCGGCAACGCTTTCGATTATGGAAGATATCAGCCTACTGAGAAGGTGCGCGAGAAACCTGGGCCATGGTAAAAACACGGTACACCAAGCTTGATCCTAATCATATGGCCCGGGTCGGACCTCGGGGATCAGATGGACAAGAAATTCCAGTGAGTTTGGTATATGACCAAGTAAATATAGCCGCCAAGTTTTCCCAACAGGATTGTAAGCTAGACAGCCTGTTAGACGGCATAGAAGAAGAAGTTTTTGAGTCCAAGTGACTATGTACTTCAATTGACAAATTTGTCCCTAGACGGATTGTAAAACGATTGTCATGGCAGACCTTTTCGCTTCGACCTCTGGACCTGAAGGTGCGGAGTGTTTCCGAATACCAAATCGGCAATGTAGACTGGGGTATGCCTGGAAACCAGGCGTAGGGGTCATGGTTGCTTCAACAAACAAGTTGTATCCGGCTAGCTATATTATATTACTTGTTGATTGTAAGAAACATCTTCCAGGGAAAATAGTTTCGTTAGGGGTTCCTTTCCCTGGGCGAACATGCGTTAGGATGCATGCCCAAAATGTGATTGAAAAATCGCAGTATATGTAAAATCTGGAGGTTCATAATGTAGTAAGAGTAAAACGTCTTTAGTTCACCGACCGAATATTCCCTTAAGAACGCTAGCTTTCGGCTTCACCCAGTCTGAGGTACAAGTTCGGATGACCCGGCTGTAACAATCGCAGAGGTGCTCCGTTTATGCCCTAGCCGAACAAACGGGAACGTAGGGCATAAGCACAGGAGCCAGGAAACCCAGCTTGGCAAAAACTTAAGTCATAACGGTGCATATAATGGCGAAGAAAAGGTACATATGAGGAAAGGACACATATGTCATGAGCTTGATGCTCGGAAAATAATAATAAGCTTCTGTAAAAGAAGCCCCCAGGTATTATTGCCGTATACATTGAAGGATGTGTACGTCATAGGTGTGCGGGCTAGCCGCACAAGAGCCATAGAGCTAGAGAAAAAATTGAAGAGAGAAAAAGTGGAAACAAAGGGAGAAGAAGACGAACAAAGAGTACGGCTCTAGGCGTAGAGTCT
The DNA here is from genome assembly GCF_002575655.3 of Aegilops tauschii subsp. strangulata. Taxonomy (NCBI): domain Eukaryota; kingdom Viridiplantae; phylum Streptophyta; class Magnoliopsida; order Poales; family Poaceae; genus Aegilops; species Aegilops tauschii. The sequence continues at coordinate 514,280,805 of NC_053036.3, forward strand.
TCGGAGTCTGGCAGCATTCCACGGGTTCGGCTCTAAGCGATTGTCCGATGCATCACGCAGGCGGTATGCTCCTCCAGTGTGAACTCCATCGATGATGAAGGGACCCTCCCACTTGGGCTTGAGTTTGTCCTTTTTCTTTTCTGGCAAGCATAGAATGAGTTCACCAACATTGTAAGTCTTGGCCCGCACTTCTCTGCTTTGGTATCTGCAAGCCTATTGTTGATAGAATGCAGAACGGGCTTTTTCAACATTGCGCTCCTCCTCCTGGGCATCTAAACTGTCCTGCCAATCGAGCTCGGCCTCTCTCTCTTCATACATGCGCACTCGAGGTGAGTCATGAATAATGTCGCAGGGCAAAATGGCCTCTGCGCCGTACACCATGAAGAATGGTGTGTATCCGGTAGTGCGATTGGGCGTGGTCCGCAGCCCCCAGAGTATGGAGTCGAGCTCCTCTACCCAGTGCTTGTCTGATTCTTTAAAAGACCGCACTAGTCTAGGCTTAATGCCGCTCATGATAAGACCATTAGCTCATTCGACTTGACCGTTTGTTTGTGGGTGGTAGACAGAGGCGTAATCGAGCTTAATGCCCAGGTTAGCACACCAGGTTTTCACTTCATCGGCTGTAAAATTGGAGCCGTTATCGGTGATGATGTTGTGTGGAACACCATAACGGTGCACGACACCGGATATAAAGTCTATCACTGGTCCGGCTTCGGCCGTTTTAACCGGTTTGGCCTCTATCCACTTGGTGAATTTATCTACCTTGACCAGCACATATTTTTTCTTATGGCTTACTCCTTTAAGGGGACCGACCATATCAAGCCCCCAGACCGCAAAAGGCCAAGCAATGGGGATTGTCTGCAGAGCAGTAGACGGCATATGGCTTTGATTGGCGAAAAGCTGGCATCCGACATAGCGTTGGACAAGGTCCTATGCATCTGCTCGGGCCGTCGACCAAAAGAAACCTGTACGGAAGGCTTTACTTACAAGGGCCCGAGCTGCGGCGTGGTGACCGCCGAGACTAGCATGGATTTCGGCCAGAAGCTGCCGTCCCTCTTCTTCGGAGATACATCTTTGAAGGACTCCGGTAGCACTTTTCTTGTAGAGCTCTCCGTTATGGACCTTGTAGGCTTTCGAACGCCGAACAATGCGGCGAGCCTCATTCTGATCCTCAAGGAGCTCTCGCCTATTAAGGTAGGCCAAGAAGGGTTCGGTCCATGGGGCAATTACTGCCATTATTAGATGGGCTGATGGTGTTATTTTGGTGGCTGAGCCCCCCATGATATCGGTATTGAGTTCGGAATCTGGGGGTATAGTCGGATCCGGACTAGTGTTGCTGGCTTGCTACTCTCATCCTGCCACACCACGGATGGCTTGAAGAGCCTTTCCAAAAAGATGTTAGGCCGGACGGGGTCACGTTTGGCGCCCATGCGAGCAAGGACATCCGCCGCTTGATTACCTTCTCGAGCCACATGATGAAACTCGAGTCCCTCGAACCGAGCTGATATTTTGAGTATGGCGTTACGATAGGCCGCCATTTTTGGATCTTTAGCGTCGAAGTCTCCATTTATTTGGGATATTGCGAGATTTGAATCCCCGCGCACCTCCAGGCGTTGTATGCCCATGGAGGTAGCCATCCGAAGACCATGCAATAAGGCCTCATATTCGGCTGCATTGTTGGATTCTGTGTATAATATTTGGAGTACATATTGGATTGTGTCTCCAGTGGGGGATGTTAAGACGACGCCCGCTCCTAAGCCGGCCAGCATTTTAGAGCCATCGAAGTGCATGATCCAGTTGGAATATGTGCCATAATCTTTAGGGAGTTTGGCCTCTGTCCATTCGGCGACGAAGTCGGCCAATACTTGGGATTTAATGGCTTGGCGTGGTTTGTAGGTTATGTCGAATGGCAGGAGCTCAATGGCCCACTTGGCAATCCGGTCCGTAGCGTCGCGGTTGTTTATTATGTCATTAAGTGGTACTTCAGAAGCCACCGTGATCGAGCACTCTTGAAAGTAGTGTCGTAGCTTCCGGATGCCATGAAAACCGCAAATGCTATCTTTTGGTAATGAGGGTACCGGGATTTGCATGGTGTGAGGACAGTGGATACGTAGTAAACCGGTTTCTGAAGTGGGAACTTGTGTCCGTCCTCTTCTTGCTCAATGACGAGCACCACGCTCACCACCTGGTGTGTTGCAGAGATGTATAATAACATCGGTTCACCGACGCTCGACGCGGCCAGGATTGGGTTGCTCGCTAAAAGAGCCTTTATTTCTTCCAGTCTGGCCGTTGCCGCATCCGTCCACCTGAAGTGGTCGGTGCGTCGGAGAAGGCGATAAAGTGGCAGTGCTTTTTCTCCTAGTCTGGAGATAAAGCGGCTTAAAGCTGCCACGCATCCGGCTAGTTTTTGGACCTGTTTAAGGTCTGTTGGTGTAGCCAATTGTGACAAAGCTCGGATTTTGGCTGGATTTTCCTCAATGCCTTTGTTGGAAATGATGAAGCCCAACAGTTTTCCAGCGAGAACGCCGAAAACACACTTCTCCGGATTGAGCTTGATGTCATATGTACGGAGGTTGTCGAATGTGAGACGCAAGTCATCTATTAATGACTCGACGTGCCTACTCTTGATGACGACGTCATCCACATATGCTTCGACTGTCTTGCCGATTTGTTTCTCCAGGCATGTTTGAATCATACGTTGGTAGGTAGCGCCGGCGTTTTTAAGCCCAAAGGGCATAGTGTTGAAGCAGAAAGGCCTGTATGGGGTGATGAATGCCGTTGCGGCTTGATCGGACTCCTTCATTTTGATTTGATGGTATCCGGAGTATGCGTCAAGGAAACACAATGAGTCGTGTGCTGCTGTGGCATCAGTGATCTGATCGATGAGGGGAGGGGGAAGGGATCCTTGGGGCAAGCCTTGTTGAGGTCTTTGAAATCGACGCACAGGCGCCAGGATTTATCCTTCTTTGGCACCATCACCAAGTTTGCTAGCCAGTCCAGGTGTTTTATTTCTCTGATGAATCCGGCCTCGATTAACTTGGCTAGCTCCTCCCCCATAGCTTGTCGTTTGGGTTCGGAAAAGTGCCGCAATGTTTTCTTGACCGGCTTATCACCTTTCAATATATTGAGGCTGTGTTCGGCCAAACTGCGTGGGATGCCTTGCATATCAGAAGGGTGCCAGGCGAATATGTCCCAGTTCTCGGGCAGGAATGCTCATAGTGCAGCGTCGACCGTTGGGTCCAGCTGTGCCCCGATGGAAGATGTCTTCTTGGGGTCCGTCGGGTAGACTTGAAATTGACTATTTCGTCTGCTGGTTTGAAGGAGGTGGATTTGGGCCACTTATCAAGGATTACATTGTCCCAATCCACCGTGGAGCGTAGTGTGGTTAACTCTTCGGCCGCCAGGGCCTCGGACAGCGCCTCGAGGGCTAGGGACGCGGTTTTGTTTTCGGCGCGGAGTGCTATGTCCGGATCACTGGCGAGAGTGATAATACCGTTGGGCCCGGGCATCTTGAGCTTCATATACCCGTAATGAGGTATAGCTTGAAAGCGTGTGAATGCGTCTCGCCCCAACAGGGCATGATATCCACTATTGAAAGGGGACACTCGGAAGGTTATCTCTTTGGACCGATAGTTCTCCGGTGTTGCGAATACCACGCCAAGTGTAATTTTCCCCGCGCATTGCGCCTCCCGGCTGGGAATGATTCCTCGGAATGTCGTATTACTATGCTCGATGTGGCTCCTGTCTACTACCATTTTATTGAGTGTATCCTCGTAGATGAGGTTTAGTCCGCTGCCGCCATCCATGAGCACTTTAGTGAGCCGAAAGCCATCCACAATTGGATTGAGGACCAAGGCGGCTGGTGTCCGGACTGACCGGAATTTTGGTTCTTCACTGGCATTGAAAGTTATGGCGTGTCATTCCAGGGGTTTATTGTTGCGACTTGGAAGACTTCGGCGAGGTCGCAGAGTGCCCTCTTGCGTCGATTGTTTGAAGCGAAAGTTTCGAAGACTGTCAATACTCTGAGGTCGTCGTCTTCGGGGGGGGGGGGCGTTGCTCTGAGGTGTTTTTGGTGAGGATATCCTCGCCGCTCTTGGCCACTTGCCGGAGTCTCCAACATGCTCTAAGGCTGTGGGTTGGTATGATATCCGGTGTCGTGTGTATTTTGCATGGCCTATCGAGCCATCCCTCCAGAATGGTTCAGCGTCCCGTAGTGGGCTTGGTTTTCTTCACTATGGGGTCGGGTGCCCCGCGAGGGTGCATCCTTTTTGTTCGTCAGAGGGGTTGAGTGTAGGCTGGTGGTTCCTGCTACCTCTTGAGCACTGCGTTGGTTTTCCCTTGAAGAGTAAAGGGTGATGCAGTAAAGCAGCGTAAGTATTTCCCTCAGTTTTGAGAACCAAGGTATTAATCCAGTAGGAGGCCACGCACGAGTCCCTCGCACCTACGCAAACAAATAAATCCTCGCAACCAACGCAATAAAGGGGTTGTCAATCCCTTCACGGTCACTTACGAGAGTGAGATCTGATAGATATGATAAGATAATATTTTTGGTATTTTTATGATAAAGATGCAAAGTAAAGAAAGCAAAATAAAAACGTCGCCAGAAATAACTTGTTGTCGGGAGATTAAATATGATGGAAAATAGACCCGGGGGCCATAGGTTTCACTAGTGGCTTCTCTCAACAGCATAAGTATTACGGTGGGTAAACAAATTACTGTTGAGCAATTGACATAATTGAGCATAGTTATGAGAATATCTAGGTATGATCATGTATGTAGGCATCACGTCCGAGACAACTAGACTGACTCCTGCCTGCATCTACTACTATTACTCCACACATCGACCGCTATCCAGCATGCATCTAGAGTATTAAGTTCAAAAGAACAGAGTAACGTTTTAAGTAAGATGACATGATGTAGAGGAATAAAATCATGTAATATGATATAAACCCCATCTTGTTATCCTCGATGGCAACAATACAATACGTGCCTTGCTGCCCCAACTGTCACTGGGAAAGGACACCGCAAGATTGAACCCAAAGCTAAGCAGTTCTCCCATTGCAAGAAAGATCAATCTAGTAGGCCAAACCAAACTGATAATTCGAAGAGACTTGCAAAGATAATCTTTATCACAAACTCCAACACAAGTATTTTTCAATTCCACAATTACTCAACTAGCACACACTACAAAAAAAAGACACATCCGTGACATTTTGGGCCGAACGAAATTTTTTTCTGTCATACATATGACACTTCTATGACGATAATTGTGACAAAACCCGGTATCATCATAGATGTCGTGGGCTCCTACTTCTATGACAAAAATCATGGCAGAAAATGGGCTTTTCGTCCTGGGTGGGCCGGAGACGCAGCTGCATGACATTCTTTGGGCCGTCCATGACGGAAAAAACCGTGGTAGAAGCGAGGACGAGGAAAATTTCGTGGAGTTCCCTGTTACGGTGGGAGGTCGGGGGCCGAGCGATGCGCGTTTCTCTCGTACACGTACGCACGTGTGTGCGAGGCGTTGGCTCTAACTAAACCCGAGCGAGGCGTTGGGCTCTAACTGAACCCGAGTGATTGCACTGCAGGCTACGCGTTACTGAACCCGAGCGATCGATCGATGGCTGTTAACTGAACCCGATCGAGCGATTCCTTCGCTACTACTGCTAACTGAAGCCGATCGATGCTGCCTCTAGATGAACAGTGAGCGTTGCTGGGGGGTTTGGATGAACAGTTCCCGGTGGGGGTGGATGAACAGGACCCCGTGGTGTTGCCTCTGGATGAACAGGACCCCGATCGATCGAGCCGGTTGGGGCTGGATGAACAGGACCCCGTGGAGGGCAGGATGAACAGGACCACCCCGTGGAGGGCAGAATGAACAGTAGACGGTGGAGGGCTGGATGAACAGTAGCCCGTGGAGGGGTGGTTGAACAGGAGACCGTGGAGAGGGTTGGTTGAACAGTAGCCGGTGGAGGCTGGAGGCTGGATGAACAGGAGGCCGTGGATGAACAGTCGCAGGTGGAGGCTGGAGGAGGTCGACGGTGGATGAACAGTAGCCCGTGGAGGCTCGAGGGGGTCGACGGTGGAGATAAACAGTGTCCCGTGGAGTCCCGTTTTGCGGTACGCCACACCCCTCCCGATGAACAGGACCCCCGTTTCGACCATAGCGCTCCAACACAAGTCCGTTTCGTCCGTTTTGTGGTACGCCACACCCCTCCCGATCAACAGGACACCCGTCTCGACCGTAGGAGGTCCGTTTCCTCCGTTTTGCGGTACGCCAGACCCCTCCCGATGAACATGATCCCGTTTCAAACGTGGCCGGTCGAACACAAGGCCGTTTCCTCCGTTCTGCGGTACGCCAGGCCTCGTTTCCATCGGCTGTTCCGTCCAAGCCCTCCCGATGAACACGACGACGCATTCCGTTCCGACCCAGCCGGTTGGCTCCCCATGAACACGGCGACGACGTTGTTTCTCCGTTCCGACCCAGCCATGTACACGAGCCCTGGTCGTACGTATGCACGAGTAGGCGTTCGAGACCCTGCCCGTATGTACGTACGTGGCCGTATTTTCTTTCTTGCACACTAGCCACTGTACGTACGTGTACATGCTACGTGCGCGCCTCTACTACGACACGTGCGCGCCTCTACATCGACCAGTATGTACGTACATGTTCGCGACCAGAATGACAATGCTACGTACGCTTCGACCAGGTGGGTCCCGACTGTCAGGCACTTCCTTGCCTGCGAAGATGTAGCTGGTGGGTCCCAGCAGTCAGGGGGGCGAATCATTTTTTTTCCCGGACGCACTTCCTTGCGTGCGAAGATGTAGCTGGTGGGTCCCCACAGTCAGGGGGGAAACGTTTCTTTTTGCAAAATACGGTGGCCCGTCCGGTGGGTCCCCGCTGTCAGGTGGAGGAATAATTATTTTCCGCGTAATAAGGAGGCACTTCCTTGCTGCGGCTGTGGACCCAGCTGTCAGCCTCTCCATGTACAGTCCACGTCTGATGGAAGCCATTCCTTGACCACGTTGACCACGCCGCGCCGAGAGCACCAGGGCGGTGGACGACGGCGAGGCCTAGGAAGGGGATGACGCGGAGCCGGGGAAGACGCGGCAGTGGAAGCCTGCGCGGAGAGGAGTACGAGGGTTCACTGGTTCGGCTGCGGTGTGAGGCTGCTGTCGCCGCAGGGCCTGGCCAGCGGTGGGAATAGTAGGGGGCGGTGAGTTCTCCGCGGCAGCACAGCCGGCCACGGGAGGCAGGAGCATGCGGCATGACCGGCGCTGCTTTGGGCGGTTGGAGCAACAAGACCAGAGGTTGAAGAAGCACTATGGCCGTTGGATGGACATCATACAGTCACTGGAGCTAGAATCGTGCATATTGACTAAGTTGACAAAGCCCTCCGTCCCCGTCAACTTAGTAGGCCCACAAGTCAGCCTGCCACTATACTGGGTCCCAGCTAGCCGGGGGAGTATTCATTTTTTTGTGCGTAATAAGGACGCACTTCCTTGCGTGCGAAGATATAGCTGGTGGGTCCGAGCTATCAGCGGTGGTAACATTTTTTCACGAAATACAGAGGCCCTTTCGGTGGGTCCCAGATGTTAGGTGGAGGAATCATTATTTTGCGCGTAATAAAGAGGCATTTCCTTGCGTGCGGCCGTGGACCCAGCTGTCAGCCTCTCCACGTACAGTCCACTTCACATGCACGTCGGTCGTTGACCACGTTGACCAGGCCGCGCCGGGAGCACCAGGGCGGTGGACGACGGCGAGGCCTAGGAAGGGAACGACACGGAGGCAGGGAAGACTCAGCAGTTGTTTCCCACGCGAAGGGGAGTACGGCTATACGAGGGTTTACTGGTTCGTCTGCCGTCGCCGGAGAATAACAACAGGTGTGGGTGAGTAGAGGGATGGCTAGGCCAGCGATGGGAGTACGGTGCGGCGGTGAAGCCTGCGCGGCAGCACAGCGGGCCGCGGGGAGGAGGGAGCAGGCAGTCCCGCCGGCGCTTGTTTGAGCGGCTGGAGCAGGAAGAGTAGAGATTGAAGAAGCACGACGGCCGTTGGATGGACATCCAACAGTCACTGCTTGTGCGTCAACCATTTTTTAGGAAAGCCTCAAATCTGTGGAAAACAGCATACAACCCATCTGCCATTATTTATAATAATTTACAGCCCATTTGCTAATTCTGAAGGTTTTTTTTGGAGCCCATATTATTTTTGTTAGCATTACAACCATATTGTGGCCACGGTTAAAAAATTATACGAAATGTTGCATATTTCGGTGCGGTCCGAACTGTTTTTAATCCTAAAATTTTGAGTCACATTCAAACTGATTTTAAAAATAAATGTATATCAACATAAAATCCAACAAATTGTCCACGCATAAAAATTAATGCAATTAAAAATCTTGAAATGAAAAAAAAAATTGAAAGTAATTGCCGGTTTGATGTGTTTTAAAAATGTACAGCCCATTTCTCATTACTGATAGGCCATTTTCTCGTCCAGCCGAATGAAGCTCTCCTCGTCTTGAAAGATTTGCAGCTCAATAGGCCTGACAAAGCGACTTACTTGGCAAATCACAAAAAACTGGGCTAGCCATTTTCAGAAAGAAAAAAAACTACTAGGCTGGTCTGTGGTAAACATAAAAGAGAAGGCTGTCTAGACATGCCAGAGTGCCCCGCACAGCCCAGTTGACACCCTGCTTCCGTCTCAAAAACAAATTAGATAAATGCCACAACAAATATGGCGATTCATAAAAATGCCACTGCAATTTCCAAACTTTGAAAAATGCCACTGCAATTTTTGCAAACTTTGGAAAACGCCACTGCAATTTGCAAACTTTGAAAAACGCCATTCCAGACTTTGAAAAATGCCACTGGGGATGGCATGAAATGGCATTTTTCAAAGTTTGGAAATTGCAATGGCATTTCTTAGAAACACCAGATTTGGAGCGGCATTTATCAAATTAACCCAAAACAAAAATAACTGGGCGAGCTGCTGGGTCCCTGATGTCAGCCGCTCCTTGTGCAACTCTCTCGTTTATTGACTACGTTGACAATGGCATGGGACCCAGATGTCAGAAATCCATTACGAGGAGCCATTTTTTTATTGGATTGAAATAAGGAGGCACTTTGCTTGCGTACTGCCATGACCTTGGCGGGTCCCTGCTGTCATCCTCTCCACGTACAATCATCTCCTGGTTGTGTACGCGTCAACTTGGTAGGCCCACAAGTCAGCCTCTAAACCCGTGGAGGACAAATACAACCCATTTAAAAAAATAACAGCCCATTCCATATGTCCAAACGGAAAGTTCAACATTCAGAGCAAAGTAACAGGTCTGATCCACATCTAGAGTACTGAACTTCCACGTTGACAACCATCATAGCCAAGTTAACTATCTACTTCCACTAATACTCTAGTAGCGTACACGTACTAACTTACTCTTAGCTAACTAGACGATGCCGACCGCCATCTACGGTACACGCTAAACGCCGGCACCGGCGTCCTCCGCCTCGCCTCGGACTTGCCAGAGGTGCGATAGGGCGCGTTGGCCCTTTCCATGCCGGCGTGGTCCACCGAAGCTTCGGCTTCTTAGCGGGAAACCCACTTGACGAGCTGGTAGTAAAAATCGGCGTTGCGAACGCGTGCGTGCCCGACAGCCTCCAGGGCTATTTGCCGGGCGTCGGCCTCCATGTAGTCGGCCCACGTGCGGGCGCTCTGCTCGCGACTCAGCGTCGGTGCGCTGCTGCTCCTTGTCCCGCTGGTGGCGCAAATCGGCGATACGCTGCTCATCCGCCAAGCGGTCGCACTCCAACAACTCCTGCTCCTCCGCCAGGCGGTCGCGCTCCAACAAGTCCTTGATCTCCGCATTGCCATCTAAAGACCGATAGAATGCCTCCTCCCTCCGTCTGCCTTCCGGTGAAAAACCGAACACTAGTTCCGGCGGTGACCGCCTCCGGCCACGCCTATCGCGGATGGGCGGGGGCATGGCGGACATGGCGAGAGCGAGGATAAGTGGCGAGCAACGTCGGGCCGGTGGGGGCTTATGAGGATAGGGCGAGTTGGGTCACGGTGCCACCATAGAAGGCCGAGAAACAGTACTTATAAGCGGAAGGTAGCGCGACGGTCATTGGAATTCAATGCATAATGAAGCAGGCATGGCTTAGCACGTCAGCTTGCCGTGGAAAACTAGAGAAACTGAAATTCTGACTGTGTCATCCCGTCCCGTCCGTGCTGGGTCGCACGCCGGCCTTACGGTCAAACGAGTGCACTCGAATAATCTCCCTCCTTGTCAATAATGATTCCACGGATTTAAAAGGCCCGCAACAATTAAAGCGCATCTTTTTCGCATCAGTTAGCTGCCTTAATTACGGCCGGCTGCATGCGGGCACTCAAAATCGCTCGCAGCCAGTACACGGAGCAGCATGCAACGAGTCGCAGCCGAGGGCATTAATTGATGAACTTTAGCTGGGAGATAAGGCATTTGCGAACGTTTTTGCTAGCAGTTTCTTTAGATTCGCATGGCATTTTCTTCAGAGCAGCTTGTCAGTTTCTTCAGATGTAGGCATTTCTATTCAAAAAACTGCCACTTCGGATCTTGCGTCGTAACTAAAACAGCCAGGAGCGCATTAGTAGGCTAGCTAGTGACCGATCGGTAACTTGTAAACACTGAGCGAACAAATATAAGGAACTGTTAATGCATCTCAATGATTCACAGATCATATACAAATATGTAGCTCCAAAAGCAAAGATCAGCCACAACTAAAACTAACTAGTACGATTTCCATACATAAGATCAACATGTTAATGCATCTCAATGATCACAGATCATATACAAATATGTAGCTCCAAAAGCAAAGATCTAGAAAAAACATATGTTCTTCCTACTAACATGGATGCTTCTGTTGGCAAACATTCAGTACAGACTGAATGACAAATTTGTTTGTGAAGTCTACAATTCCTCTTGCAAACGTAAGTGGTTTCACCAACAGCTGGAACCATGGGAATGAACCACACATGATGGAGGAACATCCACTGCAATATGATTTGGTCTTCTCTTGATCACACGACGAGACTATTTTTGGAATACAAACTTTAACTTAGGCAAAATGATGCCCATTGTATAATCAGACCAAAGCAATGAAGCACCTAGTGTTGGCCAATAAATAGTACAGTACTACTTTTCTGCAGTCCATGAAGTGACTGTCCAGTCTTTCTGTGTCTATTTTCAAATGGCACTGCATGCAGTGACTATAGTATTCTCTTGTGCAGTTCAACCAAAATTGCGGTCACTTTGTGTGTTTGCTAAATAGCAACGGGCAGACATCTCTGTCTGCACAAATATCAAGCAGCTAGTAAACATATACCCCACCTTGTATTTTCGGTTTAAACATGTCTCTTCCGCTTAGATATGTCATGTTTTGCACTGGACAATTTGATACAGTCATGTTTTGCCCTGGACAATTTCATGCTGAATTGATTTGCTTGTTCAGAGTAGAAATATAGCGCCTATTCTTCATCAGACCAAGGATATCCATGTTCGCAGTGATGGAAGAGGTGAAATCGATACAACCGAAATTGAGCATCCAGTCATTGAATCATGTCCTGCACCTCCAATGTAGGTCCACCCTGCCAATAAATTCACATGCAAACCACTAGTATTACTATCTAATGACAGTACAAAAAGAGTAGCAAGATAGTAGCAAACCATGTACCTTCTTAATGAACAGCTCATAGTGTCACCAATTGGATATAAAGGTTTGGGAGAAAACATGCTCCTAATGTTGAACCAGTTGGACCTTTTTGTGTAGTTCCACTAAACTCGAGCATCCCTGTTTGCATGGATATTGAAAGTGTGATTACTATAAAAGTGGCACTAGTTGAAGCATAGACTTACAAATATAAGCATTCCAATTTCTTAATGGGAAAAGGTAGCAAGACTGTTTCTAACCACCTTTTTGAAGGAATAAATAAGGTAACACAGGCTGATGTCAGAAAGGCATATATAGTTCTTTCTGAAAGAATGATCGATTCCTGACCTTTCCTCTTCTTTTAAGCATGTTTTGTGTAGTTCAACTAAAATAAAATGGCATCACCGCCTTGACAATTCAGTGACACTGTACAAAAGGAAATGACTTAACATTACATCATGATGTCAGGTATGTAGTCGACAGGTATTAGAGACAAACTTACAGACCTCCTCCGATAACATAATGACCATTAATTTTAACAAAGGTGTGACTAGCTTTACCGGGATAATTTGAGTGAACTCTACACCCTCTATTCCTTAATATAAGAGGTTTTTGCGGTTCAGTTTAAAGTACCCAAACGTCTACTAGTATTTAGAAAAACAGGTAGTAGTTTTCTTGAGCTCATATCTGGGAAAGCTTGCCACCCTTTATTTATGTCCATACGCTAATGCAACACCATTCGAAATTTCGAATACTACAAATATACACTAATCCAGTGGCTAGTGCAACAGTAGAGTAGTTATTTTATTACAGGGTACAGTACAATGGTTTTACTGAACAGATTTCAATAAACTCTGGCACTGGAAGATTTCTATAAGAATTAACAATACAAAATGTAAAGGTAACACGTTTCAGCATTGGTATACTAGCTGTGCATGAGCATTAAACCAAATACAAAAGTGTGAAGGTAACTAGAATTATTAACTAATGACAGTATAAAAGAATTGCAAACCATGTACCTCCAAGGTAAATATCATTTCGAACTCGGGGGGACCTTAAAAATTGCTATCCCAATCTTGATAATCGATCAAACATAAAAACTTGATCGAACGAATCAAGAGAACAGCCGGAGGAGGAGGTGCCCACTCTTAACCTTTCCTCTTGTCTTCATAATTTTTTGTGCAGTTTAACCAAAATAAAATGACATCAGCGCCTTGGCATTTTGGTGACACCGTACAAAAAAATTAACTTATCTCATGAAAGTGAGGTATGTAATCTATAAGCATTAATAGTGCAAAAATATGAAGGTAGTAACAAGTTTCATCGTTGGTATACTGGCTGTGCAACATCATTAGAATGCCTTAGTTGAAAAATCTTTAATACATCCAGAATCAACAGCTAACCCTGAAATAATCCAGTGACATTAAAGGGCATTGCTTAAATTTATCGGTGGCATTAGACTGAGTGCGGCATTAGTTAAATGTGGCATCACTTTAGCAGTAGCATTGCTTGACTTGACTGCTGGCGATATACTAACAGCAAAAAAGTTAGACTAAGAGCATGCGAGGCCCATTCGGACAGTGGGCGCACCAGTACGATGTACCTCCACGGACGCATAGAGTGGTGAGGGAGGTATGGTTGCCCAGAGCAACAAATATCCAGGCAGCATATGTGGATTACGTCCCATTTTTGTTATGTTTAGCCACCTTTTTCCTATGTGAGGACAACAAACCGATCGACCTGGTCATTCTCTATTGCGTTGTCATGCCTTTCTACCCTTCTTCAACCAAGAGACACGAGACTCGTTCCTTAGCTACTGATTTTCCCCTTCTCAAGCTAGATGCGGGTTCGATGCCTACTCTCTTGGACAGTACAGTCTCCCTTCCTTTCCTTATTCAACCCAGACATGGATTAGTCTGCATGAAGTAGGGTTTCCTTTAATAGTGCAAATTGAGGTTTTCGTCTGCGTGACTAGCAGAGCAGAGGATAGCAAATTGGGAAGATGGTGGAGTGGAAAAAGATCCACATGCAGCGACATGGCAGATGGGGCAATAGAACAAGGGTATGGTTCGAAAAGAGGTAGCATACCTGAGGGTCGGCGGGAAGTGGCTTCGCTCGTGGTCATCGTCCTCCACACGCACTACGATAGCGAGATTGGGGACGGAGGCCATACCGCGTGGGCGCTAGGTCTGAGAGGACGGCCTTGTCATCAGTGCGTGACCTCGCTCGCCGACGACGAGTGCGTCAACAATGCAAATCCTTTTCTTCCCCGACGGATCTGTGACCACCGGTGAGGAGGGAGAGAGAGGCCGTCTTTTTTAGATCTGGAGAGAGGGTGATAGTGTGAGAAACAAGTGGGCAGCCCTTAGCAAGAAAGCTCTGAAGCTCCATGTAACGCCCACGATGCGGCTATATCTCCCACGTGTCGAGGCACGACTTAGAGGCATAACCGCATTGTGGTTTTGTCGCAAGAAGGGTCATCTTCACACAATCCCATGTAATGAACAAGAATGGGATAAAGAGTTGGCTTACAATCGCCACTTCACACAATACATAAATATAATTCATACATCATCCAAAATACATACGTATAGACCGACTACGATCAAAATCCAGATGAAAATAAGATAACCCCAAATGCTAGATCCCTGATCGTCCCAACTGGGCTCCACTACTGATCATCAGGAAAAGACACATAGTAACGACCACGTTCCTCGTCGAACTCCCACTTGAGATCGACCCCATCATCGGCACTGGCATCGTCGACACCTGCAACTGTTTTGGTAGAATCTGTGAGTCACGAGGACTCAGCAATCTCACACCCGCGAGATCAAGACTATTTAAGCTTATAGGAAAGGATGGTGTAATGAGGTGGAGCTGCAGCGGCAATAAGCATATATGGTGGCTAACATACGCAAAAGAGAGCGAGAAGAGAAGCAATGGAACGGTCGTCATCTAGCAATGACCAAGAAGTGATCCTGAACCCCTACTTACGTCATACATAACTCAAACCGTGTTCACTTCCCGGACTCCGCCGAGAAGAGACCATCACGGCTACACACACAGTTGATGTATTTTAACTGGGTCAAGTGACAAGTTCTCTACAACCGGACATTACAAATTCCCATCTGCCTCATAACCGCGGGCACGGCTTTCGAAAGATAATACCCTGCGGGGGTGTCCCAACTTAGCCCATCATAAGCTCTCACGGTCAACGAAGGATAAACCTTCTCCCGAAAAGACCCGATCAGTCTCGGAATCCCGGTTTACAAGACATTTCGACAATGGTAAAACAAGACCAGCAAAGCCACCCGAATGTGCCGACAAATCCCGATAGGAGCTGCACATATCTCGTTCTCAAGGCACACCGAATGGGCAAGACGTCGGGTTGGCATAGACCCTGGTTGCCCAGGGGGCGCCGAACATCGCCCAGTTTGGGCCAGCACTCGAAGGAGCACTGGTCCGGGGGTTAAAATAAGATGACCCTCGGGCTCGCGAAAACCCGGGGGAAAAGGCTTAGGTCGCAAATGGTAAAACCAAGGTTGGGCCTTGCTGGAGGAGTTTTATTCAAGGCGAACTGTCAAGGGGGTCCCATAAATCACCCAACCGCGTAAGGAACGCAAACTCAAGGAACATAATCCCGGTATAACAGAAACTAGGGCGGGAAGAGTGGAACAAAACACCAGGCATAAGGCCGAGCCTTCCACCCTTTACCAAAATATATAGATGCATTAATTAAATAAGAGATATTGTGATATCCCAACATATCCATGTTCCACATGGAACCAGCTTTAACTTCACCTGCAACTAGCAACGCTATAAGAAGGGCTGAGCAAAAGCGGTAACTTAGCCAAACAACGGTTTGCTAGGAAAGGATGGTTAGGGGCTGACATGGCAATATGGGAGACGTGATATAGCAAGTGATAGGTAGCGCAGCATGGCAATAGAGCGAACAACTAGCAAAGCAAAGATAGAAGTGATTTCGAGGGGTGGTCATCTTGCCTGCAAGGTTCTCAGAGTTGTCGAAAGCTTGATCCTCGTAAGCGTACTCAACAGGTTCCTCATTCATGAACTCGTCTCCCGGCTCTACCCAAGATAAGAACACAAGCAACGGAACCACAATCAATCACGAGAAATGCACAAGCAACATGATGCAAAACATGTATGATATGCGAGATATGATATGCGATGCATATGCGTGCTCCGGAAAGAAAATGATGAACAAGGCAGTAACTTGGCAAACCAAGCATGCCACTGGAAAGATGAGATGATTTCGGTCGAAATCGATATAAAGATCACCGGAAACGGATGCACGGTTTGCAAATGGCAAGCAAAACAAGAATGACACGAATCTGTGATTAACAGCATGATAGCACTTAGAATACATCAAGAAACTATGCTACAGCACTCCAACATAGCAACAAAGCATATGACAGTATTCTACAGGAGATTCTTGACAAAAGATGAACACTGAGCTACTGCTAGATCACAACATATCAAGCTCAAACAAGCATGGCAAAAGTGCAAAAGATATCAGGTTCACAGACTTAGTGAAATTACTGGACATGGCAGAAAACAGCATCAGGTAGCAATGTTCAGAGCACGAAATCAACATGCTACAGGAACTTAACATGGCAAAACAAGGCATGGCAGTGTTCTACTAAATGCATATCATGTTAAGAATCTGTCAGAAATATTTTATAGCAAAAGTAGAGCAAGATTGAGTCATGCTATGGCAGTCCATAATTGCAAACAAGGGCAGGAATGGATCAATTACTACAACACCTACAAAACATCCTTACTGAACATCTCCAAAATATGCATGGATCTCTCTGTAGCATCAAGTTTACATGGCAACAAAATAACAGCAGGCAAGGACTTAGAGAAATCACCAAGTCCCTGAAATCAGAAACATTACGGAGCCTACTTTGCATGCTTGTGCTAGTCACCACAGAGATCACAAAAATACATGGGATACACCCTTAGAAAGATGGAATGGCATACAACAAAACCCATGTAGAGCTCATGCCCATAAGATGCACAGATTAAATGATACAAAAATGACAAATCTCCAAGTTCTGATAAAAACCAGAAGATAACAGCAACTAGCCCTCTTGCAACAGAGATTTGGGCATCAAGATGACCTCTAATGAACATGGTGCAATTGAACAAAATGTAGAGCATCGCGAGACGAACAATTTGAAATATTACACGCGCGAACGGAGCTAAGAACAGAGAGTTATGCACTGTTGAATAGGGACACATGCTGTGAAATATCAATGACTTGGAAGAAATCTAGGGTTCGGGAAAAGTCAACCTCGGCAGTTTGACTCGATCCAGATCGAGGAAGAGCTCGAGCTCGGGCTCTCCGACCGGAGCTGGCGGCCGGCGACGGAGGAAGGAGAGGAAGGCGGCGAGGAGGCGGCCGGAGGAGGGCGGCGCCGGCCAGGCAGTGCGGCGCGGGGCGGCGCGATGGCGGCGGCGGCGGCGCGGCGAGGCGGCGCCGGCGCGGGCAGGCGGCGGGGCAGGCGCGTCGGGCGGCGGCGGTTCGGGCCCCGCGGGCCAGGCGCGGGCCGGCGGCGCGGGAGCGGCGGCGGGACACGTGTCGGCGCGGGATTCGTCGGTCGGCGAGGGCGGACGTGTCCGGCGCGGGCGGATTTGTCCGGCGGAAGACGCTAGGGTTTGATCTGCGTACGTTTTCGGGAGGGGATGCATTCTTATAGGTAGAGGGAGCTAGGAGAGTCCAAATGAGGTGCGGTTTTCGCCCACACGATCGTGATCGAACGACCTAGAGCATGGAGATGACTTGGAGGGGTTTTGGGCTGGTTTTTAGGGGGGTTTTGCTGCACACACAAATGGACATTGCGGATGCCCGGTTAACCGTTGGAGTACCAAACGACCTCCAAATGGAACGAAACTTGACCGGTGGTCTCCGGGTGGTATACTAAGGCCACTTGACAAGCCTTGGTCCATTCCGAGAATGTTTGACACCCGCACACGAAAGAAAAACAAGAGGGGTGCACCGGAGGAGATAGGAGCGCCGGATTGCAAAACGGACAACGGGGAAAATGTTCGGATGCATGAGATGAACACGTATGCAAATGCAATGCACATGATGACATGATATGAAATGCATGACATGAACAAAAAGCAAAACGAAAGACAAAACCCGACCACGGAGGGAATATCATAACACATAGCCGAAAATGGCAAGAGTTGAAGTTACAAATATGGAAAGTTACATGCGGGGTGTTACAACACTCCGCCACTACGAGAGGATCTCGTCCCGAGATCTAGGACTGAAAGAACTCCGGATATTCGGAACGGAGATGGTCCTCGCGTTCCCAGGTGGCTTCCCGGTCGGAATGGTGCGACCACTTCACTTTCAGGAATTTGATTGACTTGTTGCGAGTCTTGCGCTCAGTTTCTTCAAGAATAGCAACGGGGTGCTCATGATAAGACAAATCTTCTTGGAGGTCAATCTCTTCGAAGTTGATAGTGCGCTCAGGCGTCTTGAAGCACTTGCGAAGCTGTGACACGTGGAACACATCGTGCACGTTCGCGAAGTTGGAAGGAAGCTCAAGTTGATAGGCGAGGTCGCCTCTTTTGCCAAAGATCTTGAAAGGACCCACGTATCTAGGGGCAAGCTTCCCTTTGATACCGAAGCGACGAGTGCCTTTCATTGGAGAGACGCGGAGGTAGACATGGTCTCCGATCTCGAAAGCCACATCACGGTGCTTACAATCATAGTAACTCTTCTGGCGCGATTGCGCGGCTTTGAGATTATCACGGATGACTTTACACATTTCTTCAGCTTCAGTGATTAAGTCATTGCCAAGAAGTTGGCGTTCACCAGTCTCTGACCAATTGAGAGGAGTACGGCACTTTCTGCCATAGAGAATCTCGAATGGGGCCTTGCCCGAACTCGCTTGGAAGCTGTTGTTGTAGGAGAATTCAGCATATGGAAGACAATCTTCCCATTTCATGCCAAAGGAAATGACACAAGCCCTGAGCATATCTTCAAGAATTTGATTGACTCGCACGACTTGGCCACTAGTTTGAGGATGGAAAGCTGTGCTGAAGCGAATGTTTGTGCCCATGGCCTTCTGGAAGGAGTCCCGGAACTTAGAGATGAAGATGCTTCCATGATCTGAAGAAATCAATTGTGGAATGCCGTGCAAGGAGACAATTCTGGAGGTGTATAGCTCTGCCAGCTGAGCTACTGTGATGGATTCTTTGATTGGAAGGAAATGAGCCACTTTAGAAAGCTTGTCGATGACAACGAAGATAGCATCATTTCCGCGCTTGGACTTTGGAAAACCAGTCACGAAGTCCATTTTGATATGATCAAACTTCCATTCTGGGATAGCAAGAGGTTGGAGGAGACCAGCTGGTCGTTGGTGTTCTGCTTTCACTCTTCGACAGACATCACATTCATTCACGAATTGAGCAATTTCTCGCTTCATTCGAGTCCACCAATACGACTGCTTGAGGTCATGATACATCTTTGTACTTCCAGGATGAATGGAAAGGAGAGAATTGTGTGCCTCGTTCATAATGACTTTCCTTAGATCACCTTTAGGAACCACAATCCGGTCCTCGAAGAATAAAGTGTCACTGTCATCAATGCGATAGCACTTGTATTTGGAAAGACCCTTGTCGATACCACGTTTCACCTTCTTCACCATGGCATCAAGGAGTTGTGCCTCACGAATTTGATCTACCAAAGTAGGAGAGACTATGAGGTTGGCAAGAAAGCCTTGAGGGACAACTTGGAGATTCAGCTTGCGGAAAGCTTCACAAAGATCCGGTTGGAATGGCTTGAGGATTAGGCTGTTGCAATAAGCCTTCCTGCTTAAAGCATCTGCAATGACATTGGCTTTGCCAGGAGTATATTCAATACTCGGATTGTACTCTTGAATCATTTCGACCCATCGAGTCTGCCTGAGGTTGAGGTTGGGCTGAGTGAAAATGTAGTTGAGACTCTTGTGATCGGTGAAAATGTCCACTTGTCTTCCCAACAAGAGATGTCTCCACGTTATTAATGCATGGACAACTGCCGCCAACTCAAGATCGTGAGTGGGGTAGTTCTTTTCGTTGGGCTTCAACTGATGAGAGGTATAGGCCACAACTTTCTTCTCTTGCATTAACACAGCACCGAGACCTTGGAGAGAAGCATCACAGAAAACTTCAAATGGCTTGGATTCATTAGGAGGAGTTAAGACAGGAGCCGTGATTAGTTTCTCTTTGAGAGTGTTGAAAGCAACATCACACTCAGGAGACCAGACATACTTCACATGCTTCTGGAGGAGGTTGGAAAGAGGCTTTGCAATCTTGGAGAAATTCTCAACGAATCTTCGGCAATAGCTTGCAAGACCAAGAAAACTGCGAAGCTGCTTGACATTCTGAGGAGGTTCCCAATTCACAATTGCGGACACCTTCTCGGGGTTAACAGCGATACCCTTGGCGGAGATGATGTGACCAAGAAAAAGAACTTCATCGAGCCAAAACTCACATTTAGAGAACTTCGCATAGAATTGATACTCTCTGAGCTTGTCGAGCACCAATCGCAAATGTTTGGCATGATCCTTCTTATTCTTGGAGAAGACCAAGATATCATCGAGATACACCAGGATGAATTCATTGGTATAGGGGTTGAAGATGAAATTCATCATCCGAGAGAATATTGGAGGAGCATTGACAAGGCCGAAAGACACGACAGTATATTCATAAGAACCAAAGCTTGTTCTGAATGTTGTCTTGGGAATATCTTCTTCACGAATGCGAATCTGATGATAACCCATATGAAGGTCAAGCTTCGAGAATACTTTAGCACCTTTGAGTTGCTCGAATAACTCATTGATGTTGGGTAGTGGATACTTGTTCTTGATTGTCTTCTTGTTCAATGGACGGTAGTCGACACAAAGTCGGTCCGTGCCATCCTTCTTCTTGACAAAAAGAACACCACATCCCCATGGAGAAGAACTCGGTCTGATCAAACCCAGACGCTCTTGTTCATCGAGCTGTTTCTTCAATTCCTTCAGCTCGTTGGGTCCAAGCTTGTATGGACGCTTGCAAACGGGTTCCGTGCCAGGCTCTAGCTCGATAACAAACTCAACTGACCGGTGAGGAGGCATACCCGGAAGCTCTTCCGGAAAGACATCTTGATACTCACAAACGACTGGAATCTGAGAGATGGCATTCAATTCGCCCTTCTCGTTGAGAGAAAATAACCGAATGGTTTCATCACGAGCGGCATAAATGATGACATCCTCCGAAGAATGTGTCAACTGAATTTCCCTAGCAGCACAATCAAGTTGAGCTTTGTGCTTAGAAAGCCAGTCCATCCCGAGAATTAAATCAATATCCGAGTCACCAAGAACCATTGGAGAAGACGGAAATTTATAATTGCCCATCTTGATAGAAACATCGGGAGCCATCATTTTGGTATTCATGAATAATCCCGGAGAGGAAACCACTATCGGCTTAGGCAGATCAACAGTATGCAAATTGTTCATGGATGCAGAAGGTCTTGATATGAAAGAAATAGATGCACCAGTATCAAACAAGACTTTGCAGGAATATCGTTAACAGGAAGATTACCCATTATCACATCAGTAGATTCCTCTGCTTGAGCTGCATTCATCATGTTCACCTTTGCAGACTTTGGATTATGCTTGACCACTGCATTGCTGGAAGATCTGACGGGAGGAGGAGGAGGAGGCAGGCGCCTTTGGTTGAAGCACTTGTTAGCATAGTGAACTTTCTGCTGACACTTGTTGCAAGTCACCTCTGAGAGTGGACGGTGATAAGGAGCATTGGACTTTGGAGCTTGATTCTGAGACTTGTTCAGATAGCCAGAGTTGGAAGAGTTGGAAGAACCATGGACACCTTTGTTCTTCTGCTGGTAAGGCTGACGAAACAGAGGAGGAGGAGGCAACCAGAACTTCTGTTGCTTAGCTGCCACAAGTGAGGAAGAAGAAGACTGAACTGCGTCTCTGACTCTCTTCTTAGAAGCCTCACACTTGAGCTGAGCAGCCTCTTGCTTCAGTGCCATATTATAGAATTGATCAAACTGAGTAGGCTCAACAAGAACGAGAGCTAACTGCAGATCCTCTCTAAGGCCACCACTGAAGTGATAGATCATACTCTTTTCATCAGGAACGTCTTGTTTAGCGAAGCGAGCAAGTTTCTGAAACTGGATGTTGTATTGATACACAGACATGTTGCCTTGCTTGAGATTGCGGAATTCCTCACGCTTGCTCTCAACAACACTTTGTGGAATGTGGTGCGCTTTGAAATCCCGACAGAAGTCAGTCCAAGTGATCACACGACCTCCTCTGGAATCTTTGTATTGTTGATACCAATCAGCAGCTTGGTCCTTGAGCTGAAAAGAAGCGAACTTGACATAGTCCTCAGGCCTGACATTGCTACATTCAAAATGCTTGTTGATGTCCACGAGCCAATCATCGGCATCCGTGGCCTCGGCACAGTAGCTGAAAGACTTGGGCTGATTTGCGAGAAACTGGTTTAGTGTAGCGAAGTTAGGCTGATTGTTGCCTTGACCTTGATTGCCTTGATTGCCTTGCCCTTGAGTACGTTCTTGCAAGAGTTGCAGAATCATCTGAGCATTGGCGTTGGTGGCTGCCATGATAGGTTGCCATGCCTCTGGAGGCGGAGGTGGTGGCGGAGGGTTCGCTTGACTCCCTTCATTACGTTCCGGATTCGGACGCGTTGGCGGAGCCATCCTGAAGAGGGTGACATCCGTTAGCGTCTTGATAGACAAATAGATAGGTAGAATCAACCGATAGAAATTGCAACATATAGTCTTCACAATAAACATTCGAACGAAGATGAACGAATGAATTCCGTAGTGAATCATCACACTTCCATTAAGTTGAGAAGCCACTTGAAAAAGATATGGAATCAGCATATGACTTCGAAGCAACTCGAATATCACAAATCAAAACAAAACAAAGTATTGGCTTGCAGAATAAGCCGGAACAAACATATGATAGAGATTTCGTCCGAAGTTTTCGTGGTGGGGCCCACACGGGCTCGATCGTACAGCACCTTCATGTACAAGGCTGTGCACATGACATACGAAGCGTCCCCGAGTCGGCATAGCCAAGGACTCTTTAAGACACTACGAGACCACTTTAAAACCAACCGTGTACAGGCGGACCACTAGACGTCGAACCCCAATCTCATATCATGCGTCTGTCGGAAAGATATCCTAAGGCTACTTGAATTCCCACTTATAAACTCCCGAAACTTTCTGGTTATGCAATCTGGTGTTGGGGATACAGGGGACACAAAATATATCACCCAAACTAGCAATCCCTAGATCCAGCTGTATCCATCCGTCAACACATAACCAAGAAACCTTCGGAAATCGTTTACCTCAACCTTCGAAAAAGCATCCGTTATACTAGTTATGGCAATATTCCCGAACTCCCGCCCCAGTACTGGGTGGCGTCGAGGTGATCTCACCAACAACTGCATAAAAGAGATTCCGATGTCGGCGAAACTCAGGTATTCCAGAACTGCAACGATAAAATTGTGACGACAACACCTCGGAGCTCAACTCCCCGGGACACTGCCACAACCCCTAAATGTCAGGAGGCACCAAGAACAATGTTCTCGTCACAAAACCATCGGAACGATTCCAAGATACCCGCGTGATCCTAAAAAAAATTAGTGAAATTTGAGGAGAGAATAGTCAAAACTTCTACGTCAGGAGACCTCACCAGAGCGACGAAGGGACTGAGGAGTAAAAAGAATCCTACTCTCTGATATATATCCTAAGACTCAAAACATTTTTGTTCTAGACTCAACAACGCCAGCGATTTGATCAAGCAGGGGGCTCCTAAGTCGGGGATGGCTCTGATTACCAACTTGTAACGCCCACGATGCGGCTATATCTCCCACGTGTCGAGGCACGACTTAGAGGCATAACCGCATTGTGGTTTTGTCGCAAGAAGGGTCATCTTCACACAATCCCATGTAATGAACAAGAATGGGATAAAGAGTTGGCTTACAATCGCCACTTCACACAATACATAAATATAATTCATACATCATCCAAAATACATACGTATAGACCGACTACGGTCAAAATCCAGATGAAAATAAGATAACCCCAAATGCTAGATCCCTGATCGTCCCAACTGGGCTCCACTACTGATCATCAGGAAAAGACACATAGTAACGACCACGTTCCTCGTCGAACTCCCACTTGAGATCGACCCCATCATCGGCACTGGCATCGTCGGCACCTGCAACTGTTTTGGTAGAATCTGTGAGTCACGAGGACTCAGCAATCTCACACCCGCGAGATCAAGACTATTTAAGCTTATAGGAAAGGATGGTGTAATGAGGTGGAGCTGCAGCGGCAATAAGCATATATGGTGGCTAACATACGCAAAAGAGAGAGAGAAGAGAAGCAATGGAACGGTCGTCATCTAGCAATGACCAAGAAGTGATCCTGAACCCCTACTTACGTCATACATAACTCAAACCGTGTTCACTTCCCGGACTCCGCCGAGAAGAGACCATCACGGCTACACACACAGTTGATGTATTTTAACTGGGTCAAGTGACAAGTTCTCTACAACCGGACATTACAAATTCCCATCTGCCTCATAACCGCGGGCACGGCTTTCGAAAGATAATACCCTGCAGGGGTGTCCCAACTTAGCCCATCATAAGCTCTCACGGTCAACGAAGGATAAACCTTCTCCCGGAAAGACCCGATCAGTCTCGGAATCCCGGTTTACAAGACATTTCGACAATGGTAAAACAAGACCAGCAAAGCCACCCGAATGTGCCGACAAATCCCGATAGGAGCTGCACATATCTCGTTCTCAAGGCACACCGAATGGGCAAGACGTCGGGTTGGCATAGACCCTGGTTGCCCAGGGGGCGCCGAACATCGCCCAGTTTGGGCCAGCACTCGAAGGAGCACTGGTCCGGGGGTTAAAATAAGATGACCCTCGGGCTCGCGAAAACCCGGGGGAAAAGGCTTAGGTCGCAAATGGTAAAACCAAGGTTGGGCCTTGCTGGAGGAGTTTTATTCAAGGCGAACTGTCAAGGGGGTCCCATAAATCACCCAACCGCGTAAGGAACGCAAACTCAAGGAACATAATCCCGGTATAACAGAAACTAGGGCGGGAAGAGTGGAACAAAACACCAGGCATAAGGCCGAGCCTTCCACCCTTTACCAAAATATATAGATGCATTAATTAAATAAGAGATATTGTGATATCCCAACATATCCATGTTCCACATGGAACCAGCTTTAACTTCATCTGCAACTAGCAACGCTATAAGAAGGGCTGAGCAAAAGCGGTAACTTAGCCAAACAACGGTTTGCTAGGAAAGGATGGTTAGGGGCTGACATGGCAATATGGGAGACGTGATATAGCAAGTGATAGGTAGCGCAGCATGGCAATAGAGCGAACAACTAGCAAAGCAAAGATAGAAGTGATTTCGAGGGGTGGTCATCTTGCCTGCAAGGTTCTCAGAGTTGTCGAAAGCTTGATCCTCGTAAGCGTACTCAACAGGTTCCTCATTCATGAACTCGTCTCCCGGCTCTACCCAAGACAAGAACACAAGCAACGGAACCACAATCAATCACGAGAAATGCACAAGCAACATGATGCAAAACATGTATGATATGCGAGATATGATATGCGATGCATATGCGTGCTCCGAAAAAAAATGATGAACAAGGCAGTAACTTGGCAAACCAAGCATGCCACTGGAAAGATGAGATGATTTCGGTCGAAATCGATATAAAGATCACCGGAAACGGATGCACGGTTTGCAAATGGCAAGCAAAACAAGAATGACACGAATCTGTGATTAACAGCATGATAGCACTTAGAATACATCAAGAAACTATGCTACAGCACTCCAACATAGCAACAAATCATATGACAGTATTCTACAGGAGATGCTTGACAAAAGATGAACACTGAGCTACTGCTAGATCACAACATATCAAGCTCAAACAAGCATGGCAAAAGTGCAAAAGATAACAGGTTCACAGACTTAGTGAAATTACTGGACATGGCAGAAAACAGCATCAGGTAGCAATGTTCAGAGCACGAAATCAACATGCTACAGGAACTTAACATGGCAAAACAAGGCATGGCAGTGTTCTACTAAATGCATATCATGTTAAGAATCTGTCAGAAATATTTTATAGCAAAAGTAGAGCAAGATTGAGTCATGCTATGGCAGTCCATAATTGCAAACAAGGGCAGGAATGGATCAATTACTACAACACCTACAAAACATCCTTACTGAACATCTCCAAAATATGCATGGATCTCTCTGTAGCATCAAGTTTACATGGCAACAAAATAACAGCAGGCAAGGACTTAGAGAAATCACTAAGTCCCTGAAATCAGAAACATTACGGAGCCTACTTTGCATGCTTGTGCTAGTCACCACAGAGATCACAAAAATACATGGGATACACCCTTAGAAAGATGGAATGGCATACAACAAAACCCATGTAGAGCTCATGCCCATAAGATGCACAGATTAAATGATACAAAAATGACAAATCTCCAAGTTCTGATAAAAACCAGAAGATAACAGCAACTAGCCCTCTTGCAACAGAGATTTGGGCATCAAGATGACCTCTAATGAACATGGTGCAATTGAACAAAATGTAGAGCATCGCGAGACGAACAATTTGAAATATTACACGCGCGAACGGAGCTAAGAACAGAGAGTTATGCACTGTTGAATAGGGACACATGCTGTGAAATATCAATGACTTGGAAGAAATCTAGGGTTCGGGAAAAGTCAACCTCGGCAGTTTGACTCGATCCAGATCGAGGAAGAGCTCGAGCTCGGGCTCTCCGACCGGAGCTGGCGGCCGGCGACGGAGGAAGGAGAGGAAGGCGGCGAGGAGGCGGCCGGAGGAGGGCGGCGCCGGCCAGGCAGTGCGGCGCGGGGCGGCGCGATGGCGGCGGCGGCGGCGCGGCGAGGCGGCGCCGGCGCGGGCAGGCGGCGGGGCAGGCGCGTCGGGCGGCGGCGGTTCGGGCCCCGCGGGCCAGGCGCGGGCCGGCGGCGCGGGAGCGGCGGCGGGACACGTGTCGGCGCGGGATTCGTCGGTCGGCGAGGGCGGACGTGTCCGGCGCGGGCGGATTTGTCCGGCGGAAGACGCTAGGGTTTGATTTGCGTACGTTTTCGGGAGGGGATGCATTCTTATAGGTAGAGGGAGCTAGGAGAGTCCAAATGAGGTGCGGTTTTCGCCCACACGATCGTGATCGAACGACCTAGAGCATGGAGATGACTTGGAGGGGTTTTGGGCTGGTTTTTAGGGGGGTTTTGCTGCACACACAAATGGACTTTGCGGATGCCCGGTTAACCGTTGGAGTACCAAACGACCTCCAAATGGAACGAAATTTGACCAGTGGTCTCCGGGTAGTATACTAAGGCCACTTGACAAGCCTCGGTCCATTCCGAGAATGTTTGACACCCGCACACGAAAGAAAAACAAGAGGGGTGCACCGGAGGAGATAGGAGCGCCGGATTGCAAAACGGACAACGGGGAAAATGTTCGGATGCATGAGACGAACACGTATGCAAATGCAATGCACATGATGACATGATATGAAATGTATGACATGAACAAAAAGCAAAACGAAAGACAAAACCCGACCACGGAGGGAATATCATAACACATAGCCGAAAATGGCAGGAGTTGGAGTTACAAGTATGGAAAGTTACATGCGGGGTGTTACACTCCAGCCTATATATCTTTTTTATACTACTAGTACTAGAGGTGGAGTAGTGGTAGAGTAGTTTATATTTTCTCTGCAAACAGTACCAGTTAGTCGTGCTTCAAAACTGAACGGCACGCCATTAAAAAATAAAGTCGAGAAATAATGCGGCACCTTGGGCCAACGCGGCCAGATCGCATTTTGCACGAGAAATTACACACGATGTTTCATTGACATGTGGTCCCGTTCCAACATGTCAGTGAGACGACGGCGAGTCCTTTTGTACAATTTCTGAAAGGACGTGTAGGCCGGGGCGCCTCTTCGTGTACCGTGGCAAACTGGCAACCGTCCACCGACTCTTCGCCTTTCCCTCTCGATTTGGAACTGCTGTCGCACGCTCTTCCTCCCTCCTCCATTTACCTTCACCCTTCCTTCTGCCATTGTTTGATCGTCTTCTCCATGGAGGGAACAAGCCGGAAACGACCCCGTTATTTTTGCCCCGATCTGAACGATGACATGGTGGGGGAACTCATTGATCGGTGCGACGTCATCACCTCGGCTAGCATGGCAGTTTCGTTCAAGCCCATTCTCGACTCAACTAATAACATCATTACAAGGAACCCAAGGGTCCAGGAGCGGTTTGATCTCCCTTATCTTCTTCGCTATAAGCCTGTTCGCATGGGCGTGGACGACGGAGGCCTCGCCTTGTGCAAGTTGATGCCGCTTGATAATGATACGTGTGATGTCAAGATGCCATCGCTTAAGGGTAAGTCCTGGGCTGGCACAAATGGAGATTGGGTTGTTTATATTGGGTACAATTGTGAGTGGGAACTTGTGAATGTGTACACTCGTCAGCGGATTCCACTTCCAAAAATCTCCGAGTGCCCTGAGGTTGAGCACACAGATGGTCTACGTACGTTCAAATACGATCATGGTGACTGTCGTCTACTGAAGATAGCAATTTGTCGAGTTCCCAACCGCTCTTGGAATTACAAGAACTATCAAGTTGTTGCTATCTTCGACAAGCTTGTTGCCGTCCTTCGTGGTTCGACTGGATGGATATTGCTCAAAAATCAGTTTCTATACATGGATGTGTACTGTGATGCAATTGAATACGAGGATCTTGTGTTTGCTGCCACCACTCATGGCACTGTTTTTGCATGGGATCCTCGTAGTTTCGGTACGTTTGTCTTCCACCGTAATTATAATTGTTTCATCCACACGCATGCGGGTTAGCAAGTTTCCCTTTACTAATTAACCTTCTTCTTGTGTTTCCAAGGTCCTATGAACATTCCACCACCTATACTTGAAAAATTTTATAAGCAAGGGGGAGATGACGATGGTGATGATCATGAGCATGAGGAGGAGCAGAACTTATATACTCAGTGGCGCCTGGCAACTAATTCCGATGGATCACCTCTTCTTGTCTGTATACAGTGCACTCAGACTGTTACTACTGAGGAAGCAGGTGTTGTCTCCCATGGTCGCCCTCTCCTGACCTATTCCAACACCCGTTGCATAGTATTCAGGACGGATACTAGTGTGCTAGCGCAAACACCTTCTCCCTGGTTCAGTATTGATAGTCTTGGAACAAACTCGCTCTTCCTTGGACCAAACTATCCAATGATGTTGAAAGGCGATCCAGCTGCTGTTGACACAACGTTACTACCATTTAAGAGAAGCAACTGTATCTATACCTCGGACATTTCAGTGGTTCCCTACCCTGGTCCTGATATATGCCGCTTCAGCCTGGATGATCAGTCCTGCATTGCTCCCGATATTGACAATAGCTGGCCCTTCCCAGAGCACCTATGGTTCAAAGCAAGCGTTTCCAACGCCGAGGATTGGTTGAGTTGAAGTTCATTTCATTGCTTGTTATTTGTTGTGTGATGAAAACTTTAGTATTTGCTAGAATGTTTTTTTGGAAATAATCTATAATCGAACATGTATCCTCGTTGTCATTGTGTGTTGATGACTTGTTGTATTTAATGAATGGTACATTTCAGTTGCGAATGCATGTCATAGACTCAATTTATGAATGGTTTTCGAGTCACTTCTTGGAGTGTGAGTACCGTAGTAGTATAGCCAGCATCCGGTTAGTATATGAAGTTGCCACATCACATAGAGCCAACCTAATATTGGAGTATGCTAGCCCTGCACCAGCGCGCCACTTCAAATGGCGGAGGAAGTGAGAGGTCGCGTCACCTTGTGTCCAGATCTGAGATGTCACGTGTACCAGATGAATGACTCCAAGTTCGACCACCGTGATGTTAGGTGCGAGCCCAGGAACACTGTTGGAGACACCCCCCTCATAATTTTCCTACATTGGTCGTTTGATTCATAGGATAGAATGCTATAGGATTTTTTTCCTATGTAATCATCTTTTAATTGGCAATCTAGCATCCACTCCAACTTTTGTTTCACTTCCTTTGTTCCTACGAAGAGAGTACTTGCTCTAAATGATGTGCCGCTGCAAGAGCCGCCTATATTTATTAACCATGCTCTAAAAAGGTGGACCAGCTTTGGATATAGTACTACTGTACTAGGTTAGTAGGTGACCTTGCGCTTGGCTCTTCTCCTCTTTCGGAAGTCGAACAATAATGATGGTACTACGGTAGTACTTCTGGCAATCTGACACCAAATGAACTGCTGCACGTCCACCGCTTGTAAGCAAAAGTTTCTGCTCGTGCTGCGAGCCACTGCGCACGCGTTGGCGAGGGAGAAGGCATAGTAAGCAAGCTTCTCGTCATTCTGCGAATTGACGGGACACATCAAAGTTATTTATTAGTAATCTTGGAGTAAACTCGCTCTTGGACTAAACTCGCTCCTTGGACAAAACTATCCAATGATGGTGAAAGCCGATCCAGCTGCTGTTGACACAACGTTACTACCATTTATGAGAAGCAACTGTATCTATACGTCATACATTTTGGTGATTACCTACCCTGGTCGTGATATAGTAGGCCGCTTCAGCCTAGATGATCAGTCCTGCGTTGGCCTTGAGACTTACAATAGCTGGCCCTTCCCAGAGAATCACTTGTGGTTCAAAGCAAGCGTTTCCAACGCCGAGGATTGGTTGAGTTGAAGTTCATTTCATTGCTTGTTATTTGTTGTGTGATGAAAACTTTAGTATTTATAATCTATCCTCGTTGTTGTTGTGGTTGATGACCTGTTCGATGTAATAAAATGATATGCCTGTGATAAATTTACTAAATTTATGAATGGCTATTGAGTCGCTTCTCTGACTGGGTGCTGCGATGAGGCAAAAAAATATTTTCCGAATACATAATTGTACGTGCATTGCTACAGGTTATCGGATGAGGCCAATCAACAATAGTACACTATTTGTACTAGCTTCACATGCTGCACTATCTCTACGTCTACGTACGTAATACAACAATTTTTAAACTTGAGACCAGCCACCCATCCTCACAAAGAACACTTTTTAACCTAGCACAGACTCCAGGAAATTTGGCCACAATGTGAGGTGGGCCATATGTTAATGTGTTCGCTGTACGTAACCAGCACCTCGAATCCTCGATACTACTACTATAACTAGTACTAGGAGTAGTAGGGTGGCATGGGCCAGAACAAGCATTCACGTCCAGGAGTACGGCACACACCACCAGCACGACTTCCATCTGACACCATATTTCTTGGAGTCCGTGCTACAGCAATCTCTTCAACCTAGTCGTTTCTCTAACTCAGCCATCGCGCGGCGGGCGAGGTGGGGGTTTGCCGATAGTCGGTTTCCTCAACTGCGGTCCCACTTGTAAGGCCAACTCCAACGCACGACCCCAAACGGACCTCTGTTTTGCCCGGATTCTGTCCGTTTGGGTAGGGCAATGGGTCGTGTCCGGGCCATTTCTCGGATGCGGTGGTCGTGCGCGAACGCGCGACCGCATCCCGGCCGCGTACATTTTTCTTTGCAAACACATATCTTTTTTTCATCATTGATTTTTTGGTACATGGAAATACATCACCAAAATTTTGACTAGAAAAGCAAGACCAAAGAAAACAAGAACCACAAGAATACATTTTAGAAGATATCCAACTTCCATAACTGCTCCTGTAAGTTGGATTAGTGCCTTCTCGATGCATTCATTGTTGATCTGCGGAGGCTCGATCTTGCGTGCTTCTTTCTTCTTCGAGTGTAAAGAGGTAGACGTGTCTAGCCTCTATTCTATCAACAAGTGCACTAGTCTCATCTCTAGCCTCTATGCTAGCTAAAAGAGCTAGAACATCTACTAAATTGTGCTCTATCAATATATCATTATACTCTTCTTCCCAATACCAAAACTTGCATCCATTCTACACAATAAAATTTGAAGTTAGCACAACTAGTCTAATCCGAGAGCACAACCGAAGATTTGGTCGAGTTCTTCCTCCTTTTGCCGACACGTGGGACATCCAGCATCCAGGTCATGTCATGCAAGAAAATAGAGTGGTAGGTGAAGCCACGTGATGTGCATCTTGGGTTAAACTGTAAATAAAATCTCACTACTCTTGAGTAACTCCAAAAGCGGCCACCGAAGATCTTTATTGGATTTGTTTTTCATCACCAGCACGTCGAGGTGAAAGATGTGCAGGTTCAGTGGGTCCTCTTGCGTTTTCACTGACATGTGGGACCGCATATGAGCAAACAGACGATGGGCTCCGCGCGTCTGCTGGCTGGCTGAGAAGAGAGATAGAGGAGGGCTGAGCACGGACTCTAGGAAATTTGTTCTACGTACTCGATATAGTGGAGTAACCAGCACCTTGATATAGTGGGGTGGCATGGGCCATAACTAGCATTCATGTCTAGCAGTACGGCACACGCCACCTACACGAGTCCCATCCGACACCAATTTTCTTGGAGTCCGTGCTAGCTACAACCATCTCTTCTCCCTCCTGTTTTCTCAGCCATCGCGCGGTGGGCGGGGTGGGGGTTTGCCAATAGTCGGTTTGCTCAACTGCGGTCCCACTTGTAAGTGAAAATGCAACACAGCACACATTCCCCATTGAGTGGCGTGCCGGACAAACCGTGTGGGGGTGCGACGCGAACACGGCGGGCTTTTCCTTTTGAACTTGTAACTTGTAAAATTTGGTTCTGCTCCATGGGGCGACCGATAGATAGAAATAACGATTTTCCCTAGAGTAATGAGAAGTTTGGTTCTGGCACGGTTCATGCATGGAGTACGTAGGAAAATTATGAAGTTGATGCGAAAGGTAAGATAATTACTAGTAGTACCATATACTACTACATGGATTTGACGGAAAGATAAAGATACATACGGATCCATCAACGACATCCTCACGCCCTAGTGCACCGGGTCACCAACCGACGTGTGAGGAGCAGCGGCGTTGGCGGCAAGCTCAACGTGCTTCTAAACAATGTCGTCCAAGGTTGCCCTGCGGTCCAAGAAGGCCAGTGTCCTATCGTCCTCCTCTTGCATGTAGTAGTCCTTGTGGACGATTTGCGCGTAGACGTGGGTGATTATGTCGATGGTGTCTTGCTGTGCCAGGCACTGCGTGGCGAGCGCGACCTCGAGGTGGACATTCTCCGGCGCGACGGCGGCAGTCGCAGGGCCACCAGTGCGTCGAAGAGGTTGTCACCATAGAGGCTGTTGAGGGTGGCAGGCATCATAGAGCCTGGGCGCGTGGGCTGGAGGCATACGTCAAGATCGTCCACGAGCTTCTTGACGACGGTGAACTTGTCGAGGAAGCCGACGAGGACCTCGTCGAACAAGGAGACGAAGTTGTCGTCCAAGCGGCCCCTTGCCCTAGCGGCCTCAAGCACTACATGGAGACATTCCTCGGTGCCAGGATGCAGGCCGGCGTCGTGGACCATCTGGCACAGCCGGCTGATGCTCGCGCTCATCGCCTCCATGGGTCTAGCTTCTAGTCAACTGATCTTGCGATTGGAGTGATCACTCTTGCCCTTAGGTGCGCAGGTGCGTAGGATTTCATAGATTGGACTGGCGGGAGCCTTTATATGAGAAGTGCAGACTGCGTTGAATTCACGTGCGTGTTGGCCATCTACTCCTCGCCCCTCTACTGCACCTGTCGTTGGCTGTATGACAGGTTGGCCAGCCACCCATTGGACCCACGTGTCATACACCCAAAGGCAGGTGTAGTAAGTCAATGAAGCCGCGTCCCCCTCCGTGCCCGTGCATGCTTTCAATGACTTGAGACTAACCAAACATCACATGCGGTGGTTAGTTCATTGCATGTAATCCTATTAAGTAGCAAAAAGACATTAAGTTACCTCCCCGATAGGAATAAAACAATACACCATGTATTTATTTACAGAGGGAGTATAGCCAGCATCCGGTTAGTATATGAAGTTGCCACATCACATAGAGCCAACCTAATATTGGAGTATGCTAGCCCTCCACCGGCGGGCCGCTTCAAACGGCGGAGGAAGTGAGAGGTCGCGTCACCTTGTGTCCAGATCTGAGATGCCACGTGTACCAGATGAATGACTCCAAGTTCGACCACCGTGACGCTAGGTGCGAGCCAAGGAACACTGTTGGAGAGACCCCCCTCATAATTTTCCTACATTGTCGACGACGAGGTGCCTATGGTGACTTCGTAAATTTCAAGATGATAGTGTCGTGCGTGTGTGCTTTCATAGGGGTGAGTGTATGCGCGTGTATATGAACGCTTGCGTCTGTACTGTGTAAAAAAATGTAAATGCGTGTCAAAAAGAGACTAGTCAGTATACTCAATATTGTGCACCTCGGAGAGGAAAACGATAGAACTAGTACGTATTTATTTACGGTGCAGATTCACTCATTTTGCTCCATATGTACTCCGTCTCGGTGTAGTCTAGTCACTTGTTGAAATCTCTAGAAGGGCAAATACTCCTTTCTGGTTTACAGGGCTATACTAGAAGGTAGTTGTACGTACTAGTACAATAGTGGGCTCGAGTAGCAATTTTGTCTCATGCAAGAGCCTGGCTAGATGCGTGCTCCAATGTTCGCAACTGCAACGTTCGGTTTGCGCTTGGCTCTTCGCCTCTTCGAGAAGATGAACAATGATGTTACTACTACTGCTTCTACAGTGTCGAATCCACTGCTGCATGTCCATCCACCGCGAGCGGGACGGATAGGTTGTAGAAGAACTACTAAGCAAAAGCCTGTCCTCGTTTGCGAGCAACCGTGCGCATGGGTGAGGGAGAAGGCGTGTAGTAAAATCAAGCTTCTCCTCGTTGTACGAGTTGACGCGACACATCATAGCACTGGCCCCACATGCTTGCCTCAAAATTTGGCTGAAAGACCCGCAGTGTACAATATATTTGCTGCAACCTCTAACATTTACCCACCACAAATTAAAATATATGTGGCCGTATGCATCGTTCTGATGCAGAGGCCGGGGAGTCCCCCCTTTTCGAAAAAAAAACAAATTAAAATATATATTCCTGTCTTGACCAGATGAGCGTGCAAACTACAATCACCAGGGTGTGAGGTAGGGCCAGAAGACTATTTTAATTTTTTTTAAAAACTTCGAGACGGCCACATAGCATGGAGCCGACCCCAACGATTTTACGCTTACAGGCACGGTACACGCTATCCTAGACTACTCTACACATGAAACTGCCACATGAGCGTCCGGGCTGCGCTTGGCTCTTCGCCTCTTCAGGAAGTCGAACAATGATGGAGTACTAATGCACCGGAGGAGTACTACAGTACGCTTCTGGCCATCTGACACCGATTGAACTGCTGCATGTCCACCGCGTGCGGGAGGGAGAGCGTGTAGCGAAAGCTTCTCCTAGTCTTGCCAGCCACCATGCTCATGGGCGAGGGAGGGACGCTCCTGCCTTTGCGTGTATGACAGGTGGGCCCGACAGGTGTGTGGCCAACCTGTCATACAGCCAAAGGCAGGTGCAGTTAAGTCCGCGAGGGAGAGGATAATCAAACTTCTCGTTGATGTATGAGTTGACGCGACACATCAAAGCATTCCACTCGATATATTTCAATAATTTGCGTTTACCGATGCATTTATTACAATGCATGCATGCCGTGACTCTCCTTTTGGTACTTGCATGTGTTGATTTAATGCACCTTGAAGTAGTATAAAATATGTGACGGTAAAGCTTTGTAATACCCCGGCCCAAGTCGAGAGATGGTTGTGCACGAGGAGGGAGAGATCATGCAGACCGAACAGGACCCGACGATGGAGCTCTCTAAGGTCTCGATGGACCTCACCGTGCTCCACTGCCCCTTGTGCCTCCGCCCCTTGAATTGTAGTTTCTCAACGAGTTGTGCTGAACTTCTTGTGAATTGTGGTGGTTTTCAGTAATGAAAATCGGAAGGGGCAAGCCCTTCTTTGATAAAAAAAATTAATCGTCCTTATATATTCATCAGTCTTGCTATAAGTCGCAGTAGATGCTATATAGGTCCGTCGGATCTTACATCAAGATCCGTGCTTTCAGATTTTCTTTTTTCTCTCTTAAATCTCAGTCGAGTGAGACATAGCCACGCCATTAAGCAGAGGCTCGGGCGCCATTAATGGAGACCTTGGGAGAGAGGTGGATGGCAGATGGAGATCAAAGGGCTCTCCTCCCGATAAGCACGCACAGGGGTCTGATCGCACGCCTCTCGTACTCAAATAGCTACCCTGCATGGCGCCTCCTAGCTAATAAAAAATGGGGACGCGTGGCGGCACGTAAATGGTACTAGTAAGTAGAACGCCCACGGTTTCAATAATACTTGTGTTTCTGATTGTAACGTGACAGCACTTGTTCCAAAATGACTTTGTTGATTGTTAATGTGTGCGCCTTCGCAAATCGGACTGCAAATTTACCACAGCATGTTGGTACCATGTCATGGCACCAAGCCAAGTTTCATTATTTTCATGCATGTTTTGGATTTATAGGAATTAAAAAACTAAGTTTCTCAATGTTTCCAACCCAGCCATAACGCCCAGAATTTTGAATTTCATTCCCATTTCTTGCATGGAACCTAGAAATTTACCCGAGGACACACATGTGATTTTTCAACCAACTTTGGTGCACTGGAACATGTGCTTGTATTTCAAATTTGAATTATGCACACAAAGGTGACATGTTCCCTCCCAGAACCACGAGCCTTCTTGAGAGAAGCTCCGATTTGCAAGAAGCTTATACCATTATTTGTTCCTATTCGGCCAATTTTTTTTACCATGACATGACACCATGCCAAGTTTCATGATTTTAAAACCAAGTTTCTCAATGTTCTCGACCGAGCCACGATGCCCAGATGTTTGAATTTTATTCTCATTTTTTGCATGGGACCTACTCCCTCCTTCCATCTATATAGGGCCTAATGTGTTTTTCAAGACAGCCTTTGACTATTGACAAGATTAATAGCACATGAGATGTATACTATGAAAATTATATTATTGTAAGCTCCTTTGACATACAAATTTGAAGGTATGCTTTGTGTAAGTTGCATGTCATATATTATTGCTCTAACGTTTGGTCAAAGTTAGGCTCGAAAAACGCATTAGGACCTATATAGATGGAAGGAGGGAGTAGAAATTCACCCGAGGACACAAATGTGATTTTTCAACCAACTTTGGTGCACGGGAGCATGTGCTTGTAGTTCAAATTTGAATTATGCACATTAAATGACCAGAAACTCAATTAATGTGTAAATAAGGCCAAACGAAGCCGGAATAATTCAAAATTTTAACAGGGCACTCATGTAGTTCTATGTTGCCTTTGTAAATAAACTCAAGGGGGACAACGTATATCGTTTCGCACTCAAAGGTGGCACGTTCCCTCTCAGAACCACGAGCCTTCTTGAGAGAAGCTTCGGTTTGCCAGAAGCTTATACCAAAAAGTTGTTCCTATTCGGGCCATTTTTACCACAACATGGTAGTACCATGACATGACATCCATGCCAAGTTTCATGATTTTCAAACGTGTTTTGGATTTACAAGAATTTTCAAACCAAGTTTCTCAATGTTCTCGGCCGAGCCACGATGCCCAGATGTTTTAATTTTATTCTCATTTCTTGCATGGGACCTAGAAATTCACCCGAGGACACAAATGTGATTTTTCAACCAACTTTGGTGCACGAGAGCATGTGCATGTAGTTCAAATTTGACCTATGCACATTAAATGACCAGAAACTCAATTAATGTATAAAAAATGACAAACGAACCTGGAATAATTCCAAAATTTAACAGGGCACTAATGTAGTTCTATGTTGCCTTTGTTAAGAAACTCAAGGGGGGGCAGCGTATATCGTTTCACACTCAAAGGTGGCATGTTCCCTCTTAGAACCATGAGCTTCCAAGTCGGCCCAATTTTTTACCACAACATGTTAGTGCCATGACATGACACCATGCCAAGTTTGATGATTTCCAGGCGAGTTTTGGATTTACATGAATTTAAAATCAAAGTTACTCGATGTTCTTGGCCGAGTCATGACGCCCAGATGTTTGAATTTCATTCTCATTTCTTCCATGGGACCCAGAAATTCAACCAAGGACACACATGTGATTTTTCAACCCACTTTGGTGCACCGGAGCATGTGCATGCAATTCATATTTAGATTATGCACATTAAAGTCCAGAAACTCAATTAATATTTTAGTCATTTTTTGTGTTCTAAAATGCCTGCCGGCTCGCGGAAGGACGTGTTGCCGGCACACGCGCGGATTCAATGAAGGCAGGCGGGGCAGTCTTAAGCTGGTTGCACGCGGTGAGGAGGCGTGCTCAGCCGGGCCTGCAGCGAGTGCGGCCCTCTTGGCCGGCGCGCTGGTTCAATGCCTGCGCTATGAGAGGTCGCATCCGTGTCAGAGCAATCACTCCCTCTAGTCCTTTTTTGTTTGGGTATAACAAAATCTCGTTTTCCATTCACATTTTACAAGTAAAATTCGTGGACAAACTTTGACCCAAAGTACGATGGGGACTAGTAAACCAGAATGGAGGTAGTAGTTTTTTTTAATCAAAGAAGGGTTTCCCCTTCCGATTTTCATTACTGAAAACCAACATCTAAATCTAAACCATAGTATTTGCCCTAGAACTACCAGGTTCAACATCTCGCAACATAAACCCATACAACCTCCATCGCAAACAAAAACCATACAACCATACGCCAAGGAGGTACGTAGTACTATGAATTCCATTTTCGCTCCATACCAATCGTTCTAAAAACTACTTACTACTTATAACGCGCCATTGAAAATCGGAACTCTTAACCCCGCTAAAAAAATGATATTTTAAACGTGGCTACTCGATCTGTGGCAACTGGCGAGCCACCGCACTCCAAGTCGTTCACCTGTGGTCCCGACCATCAACTCCTACGGATCAAATTATCACGCGAGCTGACTATTCCTACAAAGGTGCTCCACCACGTACCCGGTACCCGCGAATGCAGCAATCGTGCACCTAGGGTTTTAGGGTTTATTTGTTAATGTCGCCTTTACGTAACACTCATGTGTGCGAGACAGCGAGAGGCCGACTGCGTGTGTGCGCCTCTTCTCTTCGTATATGTACTCCACCGTTTGTCTGGTGTCCAAAAAATTATAATAACTACTAGCAATGTGCCAATGCATTGCCACACGATCAAAGTAGATTAATACATATTCACCGATTTGATGGAAAAAAAGTCTAGTTTTGAAATACGTATATCACTAAAAATATGTTATGTTTCACTCAAAATATATTCCTTTGGCGGTTTTGATGAGATAAGGGAGGAATGTTGTTGGTTTCAAGATTCGAGAAGTGGTATATGTCTAATTTCTACTCTTACTAGCAAGATGCCCGTGCGTTGCACGGAACATCAAGATCTTGTGGGAGAAAAGGATGAACGAGGGAAGGCCTTATCTGCAAATGTGGTGAAGAGTGCGGGTAAATTGCCATATTTTCCTTCCTATCCGTCAGATATAAATCGGACGACCTACATTGAAGGATGGCAGGCCCACCATCATCACCAACTCTATTTTTTATCCCTACTCTTATAAAAAGCATTGTCGGTGATGATCGTGTGCCTGCCATCCTGCAATATAGGCCGTCCAATCTATATCTGACGGATAGGAAGGAAACTACGGCAATTTTGCAAAAAGATACCCACACCCCTCTCCACATTTGCAAATAAGGCCTTCCCTCGTTCATCCTTTTCCCCCACAAGAGAAACTACTCATACAAATGCATCTTGATGTTCCGTGCAACGCATGGGCATCTTGCTAGTTGTTGCAAAAAGCCCATGTGTGTGTGAGAGAGAGGGAGAGTGGAGGAGGACAGAGTGCATGTGTGACAAAGACACAAGGAGTGTGTGTGCGATAGGTATCAGCTTAAAATGAGGCGATAGTGTGTGTGTGCACGATCGAGAGGGTGTGTCTCAAGAAGGGAAGAAAAATCTACATAGATACAAGGAGCGGGAGAGAGACATGTATGCGATGGTGGAAGCACGAGTGTGTGGGTGTACAAACCTGTCTAGAGGCTAGCTAGTCGATAAATATTTGTGAGAGAAATACGAGTCGGGGTGTGAAAGCGAGAGTTTTGTGTGTGTGTGAGAGAGACGGTAGTCGGGAAGGGGAGTGGAAGCAGGAGTTGTGTGTGTGTGTCTGTGAGAGAGAGAGAGGAGACGGTAGTCGGGGTTGTCTGATCGGTAAACAAATGAATAATGTCAGTCTGGGATGGAGACGAAAAGGAGACCGCAACAAATGTTGTGTCTACAGGAGAGAGAGAGAGAGAGTAATTTTAGTGGTATGAGTCATATGTAGAGACATATAGGGTGTGTGAGAGAATCCCATAGAGAGAAAGACAAAGTGAAAGACGAGTGGAGACTGTGTGTGTGGCGGTGAAAAAGAAAACTTAGGTACCGAGTGATACCAGAGAACAGTAGAGACGTGAGAGATAATGAAAACCGTGTAATGTATAATGATAGGGAGAGTGTGACACTTCTCAAGGGAGACGTCGAGAGACCATGTTTGCGAGGATAGGAGAAACATGAAGTGAGCGTGCGGGTGAGCTGGAGAAAAGAGAGTGATAGCTACCTGAAGGAGCATGCATGCGAGAGAGATGGGCGTGAAAGGAGTGAACAAAAAAGGGATTCAAATATTTGAATTCGAGATGATGATACATGTAATCCATACTCGAACCAAAATTGATCTATCAAACATGCATACTCATATGAATTCACGCACATCTATGTTATTTAATATGTAGATATTACTGATCCATGCATTTTAGTAGAACATAATTTGGTTAAAAAAATTCGAATTCAACCTTAAGATTTCGAGATCGTTGTATTTGTAAATCATATTATACATATAAAGTAGCAGAATTCTTTGTTGTGCTTTTGAAAGTATATATAAAAAATGATGTATATAGAATGTAATTCCAATTGAAAATGGATCCCGCCCGGAAAAAAAAGAATACAAACGGGATTCGAATTGAGTTGGCACGGTAAACGTGCACTCTGCAAAATTTGAACGAAGCGGGGAAAGTCGCAGTAACCGCCCGAAACCAAAAACTGCGAGATGGAAATCACTACTGCCTATCCCTGCCACGCAAAGCCTATCTGCTGGATTTCTATAGGTTTCGATAGGGGTAGGTTTGTAATTTCACCCAAACATGACGTAACCGCCTCTCACCCGGATTCATACACGGTGGGCGCCAAAACACAGTGTGTCCTCGGCCGAAATCGACTCCCTCCCCGATTCATATTCATACACGGTGGGCGCCAAAAACAAACTCTCGTCGGCAAATATTCGGTGTATGCGAGATTACCGTCCTATCCCCAACCGACTAATGTTGCTGTGATGTAGTAGAAATTTGAAACGGGGGCTAAGTTTGTAAATTTCCTCGCATTTGAGACAAGCGCGCCCTGAATACATGGTTCCCCCCTTCCTCTCTACCTCCCTTTTCCCCATTCGTACTCCGTGGGCGCCAAAACACCCTCTCCACCCCACCCTCCTCCGTCCGCCGCCGTCCGCCACCCCATCCACCGCCGTCCTCCTCCACCATGCCAGAGCTGATACCCCGACGCCGCCGTCCATTACAAGAGATCGACCTCTCTCATCCACGGCTTCGGACCGGGATCCTTGCATCCCGTCCTCTCGCTTCATCCCCGCCGTCGTCCACCTTGCCGGCGCCGCTCCTACGACCGTCTCGTCCACCGCACCCCGCCGCCACCGTCTACCCTCCTAGATCTGCTTCCACGCCGCCGATAGCCATCGCTACCGCAGCACCGTCAAATTCTCAGCAGATGCGTACACGGCGCCGCACCAGGGGCGGTACTCTTTCGTATCTGCTCAACTTATTTATCGCAGCAAGAAAATAGATCGCCACTGCTTTACTCTGATTTCTTGTCTTGGTTGCGAAGTTGCCTTTGTCCGGTTTGCACCTTCAGATCCGCCATGGCACGCTCAACACAATACTCCCAATGCTTATGGTTTCCCCTTTTATATTCCACACTAGTTAAATCACAGTAGACTAAATTTCAAAATTGGGTCAGTCGATTTTTTAGAGCTCGCCGGAGTTCACCGGTGCGATCGAAGGGGCTCGGGTGGTTGTGGGGCCTCGCCGAATAAAGAAAACTCGACGCGGGTGGGGGTTGGGGCGGGGGTGGGGGTGGGGGTGGCGGAGGAACACAGGCGGTGGGGGCCGATGGTCCGGCCGGCGGCCCGTGCGGTGTTCCGTATGGGAAGAATCAGAGACGAGGAACAAGAAGGGTTAGGAGACGTAGGATCTTCATCCAAACCGCCTGAAATGGTCAAGAGACAGCTGGGAGTTGCATTCTTAATGCGCTCTAGTTCATCATGTGTGGGCACTGCGCAACCAACATTTTATTATCCAAAATCTGCTTGCTCTTCTTTACCATGTTCCTCTTCCATTCTTCTTTAATATGTACTCTCTCCATTCCTAAATACAAGTCTTTGTATAGATTCCACCATGGACTACATATGGAGCAAAATGAGTGAATCTACACTCTAAAATGTATCTGGATACATCTGTATGTGATCCATAGTGGAAATCTCTACCAAGACTTATATTTTGGAACGGAGGGAGTATGATAGTAGTACAGTATGTTCCTTGTACTGAAGATGAGCAGGGACATTTGCAGTGTAGAGGTCTATACGGTCGGTTGTGATGGACA
Source organism: Aegilops tauschii subsp. strangulata (assembly GCF_002575655.3). Taxonomy (NCBI): domain Eukaryota; kingdom Viridiplantae; phylum Streptophyta; class Magnoliopsida; order Poales; family Poaceae; genus Aegilops; species Aegilops tauschii. The sequence goes on from NC_053036.3 coordinate 514,323,306, forward strand.
CTTTGAGCCTCTTTGATTCGTAGGATCTTGTAAACATGGGAATAGGATTTGTAGTGGCCTGCCCACTTGAATCCTATAAGAATAGTAAGGAAATGCGGGGAGCTGTGTCGCCTTTGAGAGTTACACTGATATAAATAGTACCGCACCTTCACTTGAAGAGAGCTGGTATCCGAAGCCTTTCTAGCCGTACCGGCAATACTAGCACATATATTCCAGCAAGTTCCACTTTGCTGATTTTACTGTGATGCTTAAGGTTTTCCCGTTATATCTACACTATGATCTGTGTAGCTGCTTTTTGTCGCACTAGCAGCAGTCCACTCTTGAAGCTAAACACTGCAATGACTTACAAAATTGGCACCAAGGCATTGAGTGCCATTCTGGATGCAATGAAACTCATACGCTCCCCACCTGTTGATTCTTGTTCAGAATATGATCCTAATGACTATTCTAACCTCGAGGAGTCAAAGGCAGATGGCCTGTCCTGTTCACCCATCAAGGTGCCTGTTCTAATTTGGCAATGTTTTATTGATTGCGGGTATCTTGCATATGTTGTCTTGCATTTCTTCTACTTTGTTGCACCGCCATCTGCCATGCCCATCCATTATCAATACATATTCCATCTGTCAACATACCATGTTTTTCCACTCAAATGTTGTTCTTGTGCATCAGACATCAAAAAAGAAGAGGGTGATTGCCGAACCTGAAGGAGCACCAGCAAAGTCCTTGAAAAACGTGGTGGTGCCGGAGAAATCAGACAGCACCCCACTTATATTGGTTGTACAACCAGTGACACAAAACGTAGGACCGACTCCAGCAGACTGTACCCATACTTCACTGGCCACACCACTAGCCCCACCACACAGGACCTGCACTCCAGCAAAAGGTATACTGATTTCATTTGCCATAGCACCAGCTGTACCACAGAAAAATCCCACTCCAGCAAAAAGTACAGCAAGTCCACCGGCCGAAGACCTATCCCAACTGCAGAGACGGCCAATTCCTGCAGATTGGAACCCCATTCCATTTATTCCCAGTTTAAAAGACAATGCTTTCAATGTTGTTAGGGACTACGTGCATATATTCCCATCATGGGAAGATTATTGTGAAGACAAACACCATTTTCACATCTTCCTGTCCAACTTACGTGTAAGTGCTATTATTCATGGTTATTATTTTCCTGTTTTCTGCTGATTGAACACATCAATGATTTACATTACATTGTTGTAACTAGGCGAGGGTCAATCTGGATAGTCATGACGAGCAAAGCTTGCTTGTGCTTTTCAAGGAAGCATTGCAGCAATATCGGTGTTTCCTGAGGAAATCACACTTTGATGGCAAGTCTATAAACGAATTTCCGGTGAAGTCTCCTGTGCTAAATTTAGAAGACATTGAATGGAAAAACGTTGTTATGCACTGGTCTCGTTCCCAGGATGAGGTACTGTCTATGAAATCACATGACAATTTGAACTTCTACTTTTCCACATGTGCCTTACGGATCTTTTTTGCAGGAAATCTGCTCGAAGAAGAATTTCGGTTTGACAAGAATGACAGGATATCGCAAATATGCTGCCCGCTGCTTTGCTCTTGTTAGTACATGTTGTCCTGTATCACTGTACTTGCATACATACCTGGTTCATTATGTGACAGCAGTATCCATGATAGCTTGCTTATCAATTGTTCTCTCCAAATTATCTGATCTATATGAATGGTTACATTAGTGTAGAATATATCCAATGCCAATGTTTTTTTAGCTCTGCATTGTTCTTGTAAGTACATGTTGTCCTTTATCAATGTACTTATAATGACAGGTAGTTGTTCATGTACCATCACTCTGCAGCTTATTTTCCTTTGCCCTCCATTTTCTACACATTAGATCTATATTTACTCTTACCATAAGGTTGGTACTGAAGAAGTTTAGCTGTGCATTGCTCTTGGCTGTACCTTTTGCCGGTATCGCTGCACTTACATTTATAGCTACTTGGTTATGTAGCATCACTCTTCATCTTATCTTAAATATTCTCCATTTTTTCGTATATTATCACATCTATATTTACTCTTAACAAAATGTAGAATAAAGGCAATGCTTTTGAAGAAGATTCTGTGGTAAACTTCTTGAATTGCCCCCCCCCATCATCATGGACAAGGCCTTTATAGAGCCTGTCTTCACCAATAATGTAAGTTTGTCCATCTCAAGCCTTCAAACTTTGTTGTATATATTTGGTTAGGCATGACTGCAACAGCTGTTTATTTTTGGTGTTTGCATCAAATTGCTTGTTTAAAGTTTATTATGTAGTTCATAAACAAAAGTTTGTCCTTTCTCAATTTAAGTTTTCAGTTGTACAACCAAGTTCCTTCTTCATACCATGTAAATTAAACTATACAGAGCAAGTGGTCTTCTTTTGCACTGCATGTATGCTTCTGTTCTTCATCCGTAATCCAGTGGTGTGGTGAACCTACCCACTACAGCACAATGTCATATGCTGCAATGTCTTAACTATGAACAATGTCATATCATTCTACTATTATTTAAACCGTCTCTTTATTTGCCCATCTGAAATGGTGTAATTTGACAGCACACTAACCATTGATACTTATGAGTTCTTGATCTGTAATCCAGTGGTGTCGTGAAGCTGCCAACTCCTTCACAATGTCATTTCCTGCCATGTCTTGACCTGAACAATACCATATTGTGTTAATGCAATTTTAAACTGTGTCACTTTATTCGTCAGAAGAAATGTGATGAATTGTCAGCACTGATACTTTTATGTGCAAAACCTGTCATCTGTCTGCTTGTTTATCTTTCAGAGTTAGGAAGATATAAGTGTTGAACAAGCGCAGTCTCATCATCTTGCTCAGCTGCTTGCGCTGCAGCTCCCCAGTAGGGCTAACCTTTCTTGAACTCTATTGAAGTGCTGTCGGTTTTGTATATTATTTTGTCGACGTGTTTATTTGCACTGGTGGCGATCTTTGATGCCCAGTGTATGTAATCTGCTGTCTGCTTGTGCTTTATTATCATAGTGGCGAACTTCGATGCCCAGTGGATGTAATATGCCGTAATTTCTTTATTGTATAGTCCAGGTTTTTTCTTATTCACGATGCTGCAGTTATTCTACTATATATATATATATATATATATATATCCTGTCTTCGCAGTAAACCGGCCAAACCGTAAAATTACGGTACATAATCGGGCCGTCACGCAATCACGATGTAGGTTGGGCCTGAAACGTGTCGAACAGCTCACGGGCCGGCAGCAGCCCGAAATGAACCCAACTATATGACGAGCTTTTAACAGGCCGAAATTAATATAGGGCCAAAATGTTAAACGGGCCCTTAACAGGACAAAACTAATATCAGGCCGAATTACTAAGTGGGCCTTTAGCAAGTGGGCCCAAAAGCATAGTGTCCAGTTGGCGGGCCGAATCTAATATGGGCCATAATTGAGCCCAAAGCCTCTTAAAGGGCCGGACCTGATCTGGGCCGTAATTTGGCCCAGAACGTGGTAGGCTTTTAACGGGCCGGATCTCATATGGGCCACTATTAGGCCCGGAGCATGGCAGGCCATTAATGGACCGGATCAAATATGGGTCGGCATTTGGCCCAAAACATGGCAGCCAGTTAATGGGCCGGCCTACTAGGGTCCTCAAAATATTGTGGGCCTACAGCTGGGCCGTCCCATTAATGTCGGCAAAATCTCGTGGGCCTTTAGCTGGGCCAGCCCATTATGATCCGCAAGAATCTTGTGGGCCTTTACCTGGGCCGGCCCATTATGGCACACAAAAATCTTGTGGGCCTTTACCTGGGCCGGCCCATTATGGCCCGCAAAATCTTGTGGGCCTTTAGCTGGGCCAGCCCATTATGGTCTGCAAAATCTCGTGGGCCTTTAGCTGGGCCGGCCCATTATGGTCCGCAAAATCTTGTGCGCCTTCAGTTGGGCCGGCCCATTTAAACTTGATGGGCCGGTCCACGTGTCAACATATCATAGGCGCGTCTCGCCCATTGGATGAGTGACACCTGTGCCAACGCGGACCTGACACGTGTCTCCTCCAGCCAATGATGATTTTACACGTGGAAAATCCCCATTGGTCGGGGCTGTTAACGGGTTATCGGATCCAAAACCCGACCCGATAGCTTAACGGCGTTCCGTTACGGTGGATGCCACGTGTCGGTCACCCTTGACGAAAGCACTTCTGTGACGCGCGATTTATCATCATGGAAGTGGACACTTCCGTGATGATAATTTTGGTAATGTCATGGAACACTTCTACGATAGCACAGGTATGACTATCTTGATTCTGTCATAAATTTGTCATGGATGTACATGCATGACAAAAAACGCGACCTACTGTGACAAACACGTATCATCACGGAAGTGTATTTTTTTTTGTAGTGACAACCATGATATTACCACCTTTATATCTCAAAACAATTATCAAGCATCAAATTTCTCATGATATTATAATTAAAGCAAATTGCCATGCTGTTTTAAGACTCTCAAAATAATATAAGTGAAGCATGAGAGATCAATAGTTTCTATAAAACAAATCCACCGCCGTGCTCTAAAAGATATAAGTGAAGCACTAGAGCAAAAACTATATAACTCAAAAGATATAAGTGAAGCACATAGAGTATTCTAAGAATTTCCGAATCATGGGTGTCTCTCTCAAAAGGTGTGTACAGCAATGATGATTGTGTCAAACTAACAAATAAAGACTCAAATAATACAAGACACTCCAAGCAAAACACATATCATGTGGTGAATAAAAATATAGCTCCAAGTAAAGTTACCGATGGAAGTAGATGAAAAGAGGGGATGCCTTCCGGGGCATCCCCAAGATTTGGCTTTTAGGTGTCCTTAGATTATCTTGGGGTGCCATGGGCATCCCCAAGCTTAGGCTCTTGCCACTCCTTGTTCCATAATCCATCAAATCTTTACCCAAAACTTGAAAACTTCACAACACAAAACTTAACAAAAAATCTCGTGAGCTCCGTTAGCAAAAGAAAACAAAACACCACTTCAAGGTACTGTAATGAACTCATTCTTTATTTATATTGGTGTTAAACCTACTGTATTCCAACTTCTCTATGGTTTATAAACTATTTTACTAGCCATAGATTCATCAAAATAAGCAAACAACACACGAAAAACAGAATCTGTCAAAAACAGAACAGTCTGTAGTAATCTGTAACTAACGCAAACTTCTGGAACTCCAAAAATTCAGCCAAAATAGGAAGACCTAGACAATTTGTTTATTGATAAGCAGAAATTGGAATCAATATTTTATCACGTTCTGGTGATTTTTAATAATTATTTTCGTGAACAGAAAGTTTCTGGAATTTTCAGCAAGATCAAATAACTATCATCCAAGAAGATCCTATAGGTTAAACTTGGCACAAACATTAATTAAAACATAAAAACACATCTAACCAGAGGCTAGATCAAATATTTATTCCCAAACAGAAGCAAAAAGCAAAAAAATAAAAATAAAATTGGGTTGCCTCCCAACAAGCGCTATCGTTTAACGCCCCTAGCTAGGCATAATAGCAAGGATAGATCTAGGTATTGCCATCTTTGGTAGGCAATCCATAAGTGGCTCTCATAATAGATTTATATCCTTTCTAGGGAAGTGTTCCATGACTTTCCTTAATGGAAATTGGAATCTAATATTCCCTTCCTTCATATCAATAATTGCACCAATCGTTCTAAGGAAAGGTCTACCAAGAATAATAGGACATGAAGGATTGCAATCTATGTCAAGAACAATAAAATATACGGGCGCATAGTTCCTATTTGCAACAATAATAACATCATTAATTCTTCCCATAGGTTTCTTAATAGTGGAATCCGCAAGGTGCAAGTTTAAAGAACAATCATCAAAATCACGGAAACCTAGCAAATCACAAAAAGTCTTTCGAATCGTGGAAACACTAGCACCCAAATCACACAAAGCATAGCATTCATGATCTTTAATTTTGATTTTAATAGTAGGTTCCCACTCATCATAAAGTTTTCTAGGGATAGGAACTTCCAACTCAAGTTTGTCTTCATAAGATTGCATCAAAGCATCAACAATATGTTTGGTAAAGGCTTTATTTTGACTATAAGCATGCGGAGAGTTTAGCACGGATTGCAACAAAGAAATACAATCTATCAAAGAGCAATTATCATAATTAAATTCCTTGAAATCCAAGATAGTGGGTCCATTAATATCTAGAGTTTTGATCTCTTCAATCCCACTTTTACCAAATTTTGCATCAAGATCTAAAAACTCCGAATTTGTGGAACGCCTTCTAGGCAAAGGTGGATCATATTCAGTCCCATCATTATCAAGATTCATATTGCAAAACAAAGATTTAATAGGGGACACATCAATAACTTTTAGATCTTCATCTTCATTTTCATAGAGACTAGAAGAACATGCTTTCACAAAGCAATCTTTCTTAGCACGCATCCTAGCGGTTCTTTCTTTGCACTCATCAATGGAAATTCTCATGGCTTTGAGAGACTCATTGATATCATGCTTAGGAGGAATAGATCTAAGTTTCAAAGAATCAACATCGAGAGAAATTCTATCAACGTTCCTAGCCAATCCATCCACTTTAAGCAATTTTTCTTCAAGCAAAGCATTGAAATTCTTTTGGGAATTCATAAACTCCTTAACACTAGTCTCAAATTCAGAGGGCATCTTATTAAAATTTCCATTAGAATTGTTGTAGGGATTACCATAATTATTAGAGGAATTACTAGGATACGGCCTAGGATTAAAGTTTCCTCTATGCGCATTGTTACCAAAATTATTCCTACCAACAAAATTCACATCCATAGATTCATTATTATTCTCAATCAAAGTAGACAAAGGCATATCATTAGGATCAGAAGAAACACTTTTATTAGCAAATAATTTCATAAGTTCATCCATCTTTCCACTCAAAACATTAATTTCTTCTATCGCATGCACTTTTTTATTAGTGGATCTTTCGGTGTGCCATTGAGAATAATTAACCATAATATTATCTAGGAGTTTAGTAGCTTCTCCTAAGGTGATTTCCATAAAAGTGCCTCCCGCGGCCGAATCTAAAAGATTTCTAGAAGCAAAATATAATCCGGCATAAATGTTTTGTATAATCATCCACAAATTCAAACCATGAGTAGGGCAATTACGTATCATTAATTTCATCCTCTCCCAAGCTTGTGCAACATGTTCATGATCAAGTTGCTTAAAATTCATGATATCGTTTCTAAGAGAGATGATCTTAGCGGGAGGAAAATACTTAGAGATAAAAGCATCTTTGCACTTATTCCAAGAATCAATACTATTTTTAGGCAAAGATGAAAACCAAGCTTTAGCACGATCTCTAAGCGAAAAAGGAATAGCTTCAATTTAAAAATATCATTGTCCACATCTTTCTTCTTTTGCATATCACACAAATCAACGAAGCTATTTAGATGGGTGGCGACATCTTCACTTGGAAGGCCGGCGAATTGATCTTTCATGACAAGATTCAACAAAGCAGCATTAATTTCACAAGATTCAATATCGGTAAGAGGAGCAATCGGAGTGCTAAGGAAATCATTGTTGTTGGTATTGGTAAAGTCACACAATTTGGTATTATCTTGAGCCATCGTGACAAGGAAGCAATCCAACACACGAGCAAATAAGAAGCAAGCGAAAAACAGGCGAACGGAAAAGAGAGCGGGCGAATAAAACGACAAGGGTGAAGTGGGGCAGAGGAAAAGGAGAGGCAAATGGCAAATAATGTAATGCGGGAGATAAGGGTTTGTGATGGGTACTTGGTATGTTGACTTTTGCGTAGACTCCCCGGCAACGGCGCCAGAAATCCTTCTTGCTACCTCTTGAGCACTGCGTTGGTTTTCCCTTGAAGAGGAAAGGGTGATGCAGTAAAGCAGCGTAAGTATTTCCCTCAGTTTTGAGAACCAAGGTATCAATTCAGTAGGAGGCCACGCACGAGTCCCTCGCACCTACACAAACAAATAAATCCTCGCAACCAACGCAATAAAGGGGTTGTCAATCCCTTCACGATCACTTACGAGAGTGAGATCTGATAGATATGATAAGATAATATTTTTGGTATTTTTATGATAAAGATGCAAAGTAAAGAAAGCGAAATAAAAACGGCGCCAGAAATAACTTGTTGTCGGGAGATTAAATATGATGGAAAATAGACCCGGGGGCCATAGGTTTCACTAGTGGCTTCTCTCGAGAGCATAAGTATTACGGTGGGTAAACAAATTACTGTTGAGCAATTGACAGAACTGAGCATAGTTATGAGAATATCTATGTATGATCATGTATATAGGCATCACGTCCGAGACAAGTAGACCGACTCCTGCTTGCATCTACTACTATTACTCCACACATCGACCGCTATCCAGCATGCATCTAGAGTATTCAGTTCAAAAGAACAGAGTAACGCTTTAAGTAAGATGACATGATGTAGAGGGATAAACTCATGCAATATGATATAAACCCCATCTTGTTATCCTCGATGGCAACAATACAATACGTGCCTTGCTGCCCCTACTGTCACTGGGAAAGGACACCGCAAGATTGAACCCAAAGCTAAGCACTTCTGCCATTGCAAGAAAGATCAATCTAGTAGGCCAAACCAAACTGATAATTCGAAGAGACTTGCAAAGATAACCAAGCATACATAAAAGAATTCAGAGAAGATTCAAATATTGTTCATAGATAAACTTGATCATAAACCCACAATTCATTGGTCTCAACAAACACACCGCAAAAGAAGATTACATCGAATAGATCTCCACAAGAGAGGGGGAGAACATTGTATTGAGATCCAAAAAGAGAGAAGAAGCCATCTAGCTAATACTATGGACCCGAAGGTCTGAGGTAAACTACTCACACATCATCGGAGAGGCTATGGTGTTGATGTAGAAGCCCTCCGTGATCGATGCCCCATCTGGCGGAGCTCCGGAAAAGGCCCCAAGATGGGATCTCACGGGTACAGAAGGTTGCGGTGGTGGAATTAGGTTTTTGGCTCCGTATCTGGTAGTTTGGGGATACGTAGGTATATATAGGAGGAAGAAGTACGTCGGTGGAGCAACATGGGCCCCACGAGGGTGGAGGGCGCACCCAGGGGTAGGCGCGCCCCCCTACCTCGTGCCTTCCTGGTTGATGTCTTGACGTAGGGTCCAAGTCCTCTGGATCACGTTCGTTCCAAAAATCACGTTCCCAAAGGTTTCATTCCATTTGGACTCCGTTTGATATTCTTTTTCTGCCAAATTCTGAAATAGGCAAAAAACAGCAATTCTGGGCTGGGCCTCCGGTTAATAGGTTAGTCCCAAAAATAATATAAAAGTGTATAATAAAGCCCAATAATGTCCAAAACAGAATATAATATAGCATGGAACAATAAAAAATTATAGATACGTTGGAGACGTATCAGTTCCCAGCGAAATGTCTGAGGTTTCCAGGCGCTTTCCATTGCGCAGTACTTCTGTACTATGATTGCCAAGTCAGCGAAGTGTGATACGCGACGGCGGTTGATGGAGTTGAGGATTCCTTCGTCCATACAATTATTGCAGAACACTGAAATTGCGTCCTCGTCCCGGCAATCTTTAATCTTGTCCTTGATAAGGAGGAATCTGGCCCAAAAGTGATGGACTGTTTCCTGAGACTGCTGTCGTACGTACATGAGGTCGCATATATCCGGAGAGCCGGAATTGCTTGGCGAATATCGCTTGTGGTGGGTGGGTGGCTTTAAATCCGATCCCTAACCCAATTTGGAGTCCGGAATTTGAACAACTTCCGAACTTATTAGTTCGGGCTCCGGGATGTTGAATGATTTTTCAGGCTCGACGCCTGATTCTATGTTGGGGACTGGGAGTGCCATCCCGACAGGTATCCGGCTCTTCGAGCTCGGAAATCCGAACATAGCTCGTCCTCAATATCGGGAAAGAGTCGTTGTCTTGCTCCTCTATGACCGCTATCTGATGGGTGATTGGCGGAGATTTGATTTCTCTCTGATCGGGTTTAAGCCCAATCTGATCATAGTCTGTAGCGACCCCCATGGCGGCGATGCGATCCAGGAGTTCATTTAAAGACGACAACTCCGCCGGATCCATCCGTTTGGAGTATTCGGAGTCAACACGGAGACGATTTTCGATGACCTGAGAAGTCATCATCGGCTTGACGGCCGAACGGGCGGTCATGGTAAAGCCGCCCAGCCGGAGGGTTTAGCCTGAGGCCAGGGCTCCTCTGGTGGTGATACCATCCTTGATGACAAAGCGAGCCATCAATCCTTTCTTCGACATCACAGTGGAACTCTCAATGAAAGCACCAATGTCGGTGTCAAAACCGGCGGATCTCGGGTAGGGGGTCCCGAACTGTGCATCTAAGGTCGATGGTAACAAGAGACGGGGGACACGATGTTTACCCAGGTTCGGGCCCTCTCGATGGAGGTAATACCCTACTTCCTGCTTGATTGATCTTGATGAATATGAGGATTACAAGAGTTGATCTACCACGAGATCGTAATGGCTAAACCCTAGATGTCTAGCCTGTATGATTATGATTGCCTCTACGGACTAAACCCTCCAGTTTATATAGACACCGTAGGGGCCTAGGGTTGTACAAAGTCGGTTTACAGAGGAAGGAATCTTCACATCCGAACGCCAGGCTTGCCATCCACGCAAAGGATAGTCCCATCCGGACACGGAAGAAAGTCCTCTATCTTGTATCTTCGTGGCCCATCAGTCCGGCCCATGTCACACAGGCCGGACGTCCGAGGACCCCTTAATCCAGGACTCCCTCACACACGACTAACAATTGATGTAGTGTGTTCTAGGCGCCTCCTTCCCTACATATATATTGGTGGGAGGGGAGGAGAGGCAGCCAGGGGGCACCCCAAGTAGGCCGAATCCTACTTGGGGTCTTCCCCAATTCGGCCTCCCCCCTTTCCATAATTGCCGGAGGGGGAAAAGGGAAGGGGAAAGAGAGAAGGAAAGGGGGGCGAACCCCCTCTTTCCCTTCTCCCACTCGGCCTCCTTCCATAGGGGGCTGCGCCACCCCTTGTGGGCTGGTGTGCTCCCCTCTCATGGCCCATATGGCCCATATATTCCCCCGGGGGGTTCCGGCAACCCCTCCGGTACTCCGATAAATACCCAATACACTCCGGAACACTTCCGGTGTCCGAATACTATTGTCCTATATATCAATCTTGACCTCTCGACCATTTCTAAACTCCTCGTCATGTCTGTGATCTCATCCGGGACTCCGAACAACATTCGGTCACCAAATCACATAACTCATATAATACTAAATCGTTATCGAACGTTAAGCGTGCGGATCCTACGGGTTCGAGAACTATGTAGACAAGACCGAGACACCTCTCCGATCAATAACCAATAGCAGAACCTGGATGCTCATATTGGCTCCTACATATTCTACGAAGATCTTTATCGATCGAACCGTTATGACAACATACATTATTCCCTTTGTCCATCGGTATGTTACTTGCCCGAGATTCTACCGTCGGTATCTTCATACCTAGTTCAATCTTGTTACCGACAAGTCTCTTTACTCGTTTCGTAATACATCATCCTGCAACTAACTCATTAGTCACTTTGCTTGCAAGGCTTCTTATGATGTGTATTACCTAGAGGGCCTAGAGATACCTCTCCGATACTCGGAGTGACAAATCCTAATCTCGATCTATGCCAACTCAACAAACATCTTTGGAGATACCTGTAGAACATCTTTATAATCACCCAGTTACGTTGTGATGTTTGATAGCACACAAGGCATTCCTCCGGTATCCGGGAGTTGCATAATCTCATAGTCGAAGGAATATGTATTTGACATGAAGAAAGCACTAGCAATAAAACTGAACGATCAATATGCTAAGCTAACGGATGGGTCTTGTCCATCACATCATTCTCCTAATGATGTGATCCCATTATCAAATGACAAATCATGTCCATGGTTAGGAAACCTTAACCATCTTTGATCAACGAGCTAGTCAAGTCGAGGCTCACTAGGGACACAGTGTTTGTCTATGTATTCACACATGTATTTAGGTTTTCGATCAATACAATTTTAGCATGAATAATAAACATTTATCATGAATAAGGAAATATAAAATAACAACTTTATTATTGCCTCTAGGGCATATTTTCTTCACTTCTTGCATGGCAGCAGCCCAATTCGGATCAAGAAGAGCAGTTTTGTAAGTTCTGGGGATAGAAGAGAGAGATGTGGTAGCATGTAGGTTGAGCCGATCTGTGGGCTGACGAAAACCTGATTTGGCGTGAGTACGCATGCCATGATCATTGACAGGGTGACAGTAGGAACAACTTTAGCTGGTAGGATGGAAACAGGGGGGTCTGGTGTAGGAGAAGATGCGTACGGTGGGTGGGGTGGTGTTGGGTTGTGTGGTTGCGGGTTGGGTGATGGTGGGTTGGGTGGTGGCGAGTTGTTTGGTTGCGGGTTGGGTGGTGATTGGGTGTTTGATGGTGGGTTGGGTGGTGTCTGGGTGTTGGATGGTGGGTTGGATGGTGTCTGGGTGTTGGATGGCGGGTTGGGTGGTGCTATCGTGACAATAGGTGCGGTAGGTGGAGCTGCCATGACAGGAGTGTAGAGGTGGAATGGACAGGGAGAAGAGGTGGCGACGGAGGTAGGGATGATTGATGGTGTGTCGGTGCGTTGCGCAAAAGGAAAAATATGTTCGGCGGATGTAACGTGGCGAGACACGTTTACCCGTCTAGTTTGTAAATCAAGACAGCGGTAACCTTTGCGTTGGACAAAAAACCAAGAAGGAGACATGGGATAGATCATGGAGAAAGTATGTTTTCAGAGGTTGCATAGGCATTTGGAAAGCAAAGACAGCAAAAAACACGAACCTCAGAGTAATTGGGATGGCAAAGGAAAAGAGAGTAATAGGGAGTGATATTTGGATTGGTTTTGGAGGGGCAAATATTGAGAAGAAAGGTGGCTGTGTGGAGTGCTTTTGCCCAGAATTTTGATGGCATGAAGGACTGAACAAGAAGTGTACGAACAATGTCATTGATGGTGCGGAGAGAACACTCGGCTTTACCGTTTTGAGGAGAAGTGTAGGGACAAGAGAAGCGAAGAAGAATGCCATGTGTTAAGAAGAAGGTACGATTTTGAATGTTGTCAAACTCACGATAGTTGTCACACTGAATGAAACAAATAGGGAGGAAGAAGTGGACAAAAACATAGCACTGGAAATTTAGAACAAGAGAGTAAACATCGGATTTGTTGCGCGGAGGAAAGTGTTGTAGAACGCAGTAATTTCAAAAAAAATCCTACGATCACGCAAGATCTATCTAGGACAAGCATAGCAACGAGCGGGGACAGTGTGTCCACGTACCCTCGTAGACCGAAAGCGGAAGCGTTATATCAATGTGGTTGATGTTGTCGTACGTCTTCACGATCCGACCGATCCTAGCACCGAACGTACGGCACCTCCGTGTTCAGCACACGTTCAGCTCGATGACGTCCCTCGTACTCTTTATCCAGTTGAGGTTGATAACCCACAAGTATAGGGGATCGCAACAGTTTTCGAGGGTAGAGTATTCAACCCAAATTTATTGATTCGACACAAGGGGAGCCAAAGAATATTCTCAAGTATTAGCAGTTGAGTTGTCAATTCAACCACACCTGGATAACTTAGTATCTGCAGCAAAGTATTTAGTAGCAAAGTAATATGATAGTAGTGGTAACGGTAACAAAGGTAACAGTAGCAAAAGTAATATTTTTTGTATTTTGTAGTGATTGTAACAGTAGCAACGGAAAAGTAAATAAGCGAAGAACAATATGTGAAAAGCTCGTGGGCATTGGATCGGTGATGGAGAATTATGCCGGATGTGGTTCATCATGTAACAGTCATAACATAGGGTTACACAGAACTAGCTCCAATTCATCAATGTAATGTAAGCATGTATTCCGAATATAGTCATACGTGCTTATGGAAAAGAACTTGCATGACATCTTTTGTCCTACCCACCCGTGGCAGCGGGGTCCTAATGGAAACTAAGGGATATTAAGGCCTCCTTTTAATAGAGTACCGGAACAAAGCATTAGCACATAGTGAATACATGAACTCCTCAAACTATGGTCATCACCGGGAGTGGTCCCGATTATTGTCACTTCGGGGTTGCCGGATCATAACACATAGTAGGTGACTATAGACTTGCAAGATAGGATCAAGAACTGACATATATTCATGAAAACATAATAGGTTCAGATCTGAAATCATGGCACTCAGGCCCTAGTGACAAGCATTAAGCATAGCAAAGTCATAGCAACATCAATCTCAGAACATAGTGGATACTAGGGATCAAACCCTAACAAAACTAACTCGATTACATGATAGATCTCATCCAACCCATCACCGTCCAGCAAGCCTACGATGGAATTACTCACGCACGGTGATGAGAATCATGAAATTGGTGATGGGGGATGGTTGATGATGACGACGACAACGAATCCCCCTCTCCGGAGCCCCAAACGGACTCCAGATCAGCCCTCCCAAGAGGTTTTAGGGCTTGGCGGCGGCTCCGTATCGTAAAACGCGATGAATTCTTCTCTCTGATTTTTTCTCCCCGAAAGCAAATATATAGAGTTGGAGTTGAGGTCGGAGGAGCTCCAGGGGGCCCACGAGGTAGGGGGGCGCGCCCTCCACCCTCGTGGACAGGGTGTGGGCCCCCTGGTCTTCATCTTTTGCATGGATTTTTTATTATTTCCAAATAGACGTTCCGCGGAGTTTAAGGTTCCGAGAACTTTTGTTTCTGCACATAGATAACACCATGGAAAGTCTGCTGAAAACAACGCCAGTCCGGGTTAGTTCCATTCAAATCATGCAAGTTAGAGTCCAAAACAAGGGCAAAAGTGTTTGGAGAAGTAGATACGACGGAGACGTATCAACTCCCCCAAGCTTAAACCTTTGCTTGTCCCCAAGCAATTCAGTTGATAAACTGAAAGTGATAAATAAAAACTTTTACAAACTCTGTTTGCTCTTGTTGTTGTAAATATGTAAAGCCAGCATTCAAGTTTTCAGCAAAGATTATGACTAACCACATTTGTAATAACTCTTAGGTCTCATGTTTACTCATATCAATGGCATAATCAACTAGCGAGCAATAATAATAAATCTCGAATGACAACACTTTCTCAAAACAATCATAATATGATATAACAGGATGGTATCTCGCTAGCCCTTTCTGAGACCGCAAAACATAAATGCAGAGCACCTTTAAAGATCAAGGACTGACTAGACATTGTAATTCATGGTAAAAGATATCCAGTCATAGTGATACCCAATATAAATTAATAGTAATGAATGCAAATGACAGCAGCGCTCTCCAGCTAATGCTTTTTAATAAGAGGGTGATGACTCAACATAAAAGTAAATAGATTGGCCCTTCGCAGAGGGAAGCAGGGATTTGTAGAGGTGCCAGAGCTCGATTTTGAAATAGAGATAAATAATATTTTGAGCGGCATACTTTTATTGTCAACATAACAACCAAGAGATGGCGATATCTTCCATGCTACACACATTATAGGCGGTTCCCAAACAGAATGGTAGAGTTTATACTCCCCCTCCACCAACAAGCATCAATCCATGACTTGCTCGAAACAATGAGTGTCTCCAACTAGCAACAGTCCCAGGGAGAGTTTTGTTTGCAATTATTTTGATTTAGTTTGCATAAAGCATGGGACTGGGCATCCCGGTGACCAGCCATTTTCTCGTGAATGAGGAGCGGAGTCCACTCCTCTTGAGAATAACCCGCCTAGCATGGAAGATAAGGGCAGCCCTAGTTGATACATGAGCTATTCGAGCATACAAAACAGAATGTTTATTTGAAGGTTTAGAATTTGGCACATACAAATTTACTTGGAATGGCAGGTAAATACCGCATATAGGAAGGTATAGTGGACTCATATGGAATAACTTTGGGGTTTAAGGGATTGGATGCACAAGCAGTATTCCCGCTTAGTACAAGTGAAGGCTACAGAAGACTGGGAAGCGACCAACTAGAGAGCGACAACAGTCATGAACATGCATTAAAATTAATAAACATTGAGTGCAAGCATGAGTAGGATATAATCCACCATGAACATAAATATCGTGAAGGCTATGTTGATTTGTTTCATCTACATGTGTGAACATGTGCCAAGTCGAGCCACTTAAATCATTCAAAGGAGGATACCACCCCACTATACCACATCACAACCATTTTAATAGCATGTTGGCACGCAAGGTAAACCATTATAACTCATAGCTAATCAAGCATGGCACAAGCAACTATGATCTCTAATTTTCATTGCAAACATGTTTATTCATAATAGGCTGAATCAAGAACGATGAACTCATCATATTTACAAAAACAAGAGAGGTCGAGTTCATACCAGCTTTTCTCATCTCAGTCAGTCCATCATATATCGTCATAATTGCCTTTCACTTGCACGACCGAACGATGTGAATAATAATAAGAGTGCACATGCATTGGACTAAGCTGGAATCTACGAGCATTCAATAAACAGGAGAAGACAAGGAAATATGGGCTCTTGGTTAAATCAACAATAATGCATATAAGAGCCACTTCAACAATTTAATCATGGTCTTCTCCTACGGCCCCCAAAGAAAATAAAAGAAATAAAACTATTTACACGGGAAAGCTCCCAACAAGCAAAAGAAGAACGAGAAATATTTTTGGGTTTTATTTTTAATTATTACTACTACAGCAAGAAAAGTAAACTAACTAAAAGTTACACTTTTTTTCTTAAAGTTTAACAAACAAACAAGAAGAAAGCAGGAAAAAGAAAATAAACTAGCATGGATAGTACAGTGAAAGAGTATGAGCACCGACATCTAGCAATGAGTGTGTGTGAACATAAATGTAATGTCGATGGGAAATACGTACTCCCCCAAGCTTAGGCTTTTGGCCTAAGTTGGTTTATTGCCAAGGATGGCCTGGTGGATATCCATAGTTGTAGCTGGGGTCGTACTAAGCTGCAGCGTGGCGGCGAGCTGCCTCCGCCCTCCTCTCGTACTCATCTGCCTCCTCTCTGGTAATAACATATCTTCCTTTTGCCTGATAATCAAAGAAGGCAGGAGCAGGAAGAGTAATACGGACAGCATGACGTCTGTCAAAGATTAAGCGATATCGGAGGGGTGATTCATTCCTCTCGACAAACTGGTGGTAAATCATAGCATTATAGTCTAAATAGGTAGGTGGCTACTCAATATCATCCTCACGAACGTCCACACCAAGAAAATCAGCTAAGCGGGTTGCATAAATTCCTCCAAAGAAGTCTCCATTAAATCTATTATGATGCAACCTACATGCAACAATGGCTCCCAAGTTATAAGTTTGGTCTCCTAACACAGCACTCCTAAGAATACTGAGATCAGGGACACACATGTGACATGCTTCATCTTTACCATTTATGCACCTACCTATGAAAAGAGCAAAATAATGTATAGCAGGAAAATGAATGCTCCCTATGGTAGCTTGTGCTATATCTCTAGATTCCCCCACAGTTATGCTAGCAAGAAAATTTCTAAATTCAGATTTGCGAGGTTCACTAGCACTACCCCATTGCGGAAGTTTGCAAGCAGCGGTAAAATCCTCTAAGTCCATAGTATAAGATTTTTCATAGAGATCAAACAGGACAGTTGGAGAATTACGTGAATATGAAAATTCAAACCTCCTCACAAAGGAACTAGTGAGATAGTGGTACTGGCGGCATTTGTCTGCCTCGAAGCTCACAAGATCAGCGTTACGCAAATATGCGTTAAATTCTTCCTTGATTCCCGCTCGATCCATAAAATTTTCTGAAGGCCATTCACAAGGCCGCACTGGAGCATCCCTTTGTGGCTCATCGTCAGCATCACGCATTGCAAGCCTGGGTCCTTGCTTCCTTGAAGAACCACCTTGGAACATTTTCCTAAGCATATTTCTTCCTCTGAAAAATTTCTGAATTTTTTTAGTAACTTCAAATAAAAGTGAACCAAGCTCAATAAAATTGATAGCAACTACTCCTACAAGTGCCTAGAGACTATATCATGCATTAGAACTACTTGGAACCATATAAATTTGACATGCAAGCTCAAGAACATGGTCACCTAGGCAGCACAAATTTGCAATGAATAGAGCACTAGAACAAAAACTAATTGGACCAATGGAGGAGTCACATACCAAGGAACAATCTCCCCAAGCAGTTTTGTGAGAGGTGCTTTGAGCAAGGAGATCGAAAATCGCAGCAAAATGAGCTAGAACTCATGCTTGAGCTGGATATTGGTGTTTGTCGGAGGAAGAAGAAGTGTGTGGGTGCAGGAATAAGTGGAGGGGAGCCACCGTGGGCCCACGAGGCAGGCAGTGGAGGACCTAGAAAGTATTTGGAGTGGGGGCAAACTAATTGACTGGGGGCATATTCTATAGAAATTTAAAGAATTTAAGAATATTTTTCCAAAAACACAAGCAAATCGTACCGAAATTTCATATTTTTAGTGGGTGCCTAGGCCCCCACTCACCATAACGTGGGTTCGCCCCTGGAGGCAGGGGGCGCGCCCTCCACCCTCGTGGCCAGGTGCTTGCCCCTCCTGCTGTGTTCTCAGTGCCAGATATCCTCAAAAATTCTAGAAAAAATCATATTCCACTTTCAGGGCATTTGGAGAACTTTTATTTTCGGGGTATTTTTATATTGCATGGATAAATCAGTAAACAGACAGACAAATACTATTTTTACTTTATTTCAACTAAATAACAGAAAGAAGAAAGAGGGTACAGAAGGTTGTGCCTTCTAGTTTCATCCATCTCATGCTTATCAAAAGGAATCCGCTAACAAGGTTAATCAAGTCTTGTTAACGAACTCATTCCGAATAACATGGAACCGAAGAAATTTCGAATAACACTATGTTACCTCAACGGGGATATGCACATCCCCAATAATAAGAATATCATATTTCTTCTTGACAGTAGGAAGAGGAAATTCAAAACCTCCAAAAATAATTGATGGAATTTTTCCAATAGAATTGATACTATGGACTTGAGGTTGTTTCCTCGGAAAGTGTACCGTATGCTCATTACCATTAACATGAAAAGTGACATTGCCTTTGTTGTAATCAATAACAGCCCCTCCAGTATTCAAAAAAGGTCTTCCAAAAATAATAGACATACTATCGTCCTCGGGAATATCAAGAATAACAAAGTCCGTTAAAATAGTAACGTTTGCAACCACAACAGGCACATCCTCACAAATACCGACAGGTATAGCAGTTGATTTATCAGCCATTTGCAAAGATATTTTAGTAGGTGTCAACTTATTCAAGTCAAGTCTATGATATAAAGAGAGAGGCATAACACTAACACCGGCTCCAAGATCACATAAAGCAGTTTTAACATAGTTTCTTTTAATGGAGCATGGTATAGTGGGTACTCCTGGATCTCCTAGTTTTTTAGGTATTCCACCCTTAAAAGTATAATTAGCAAGCATGGTGGAAATCTCAGCTTCAAGTATCTTTCTCTTATTTGTAACAATATCTTTCATATACTTAGCATAAGGATTCATTTTGAGCATATCAGTTAATCGCATACGCAAAAAGATAGGTCTAATCATTTCAGCAAAGCACTCAAAATCCTCATCATCCTTTTTCTTGGATGGTTTGGGAGGAAAAGGCATGGGTTTCTAAACCCATAGTTCCCTTTCTTTACCGTGCTTCCTAGCAACGAAGTCTCTCTTATCGTAACGTTGATTCTTTGATTGTGGGTTATCAAGATCAACATCAGGTTCAATTCCTACATCATTATCATTACTAGGTTGAGCATCATCATGAACATCATCATTAATATTTTCATTAGGATCATGTTCATTACCAGATTGTGTTTCAGCATCAGAAATAGATATATCATTTGGATTCTCAGGTGTTTCTGCAACAGGTTCACTAGAAGTATGCAAAGTCCTATCATTTTTCTTTTTCTTCTTTTTAGAAGGACTAGGTGTATCAATATTATTTCTCTAAGAATCTTGCTCAATTCTCTTAGGGTGGCCTTCAGGATACAAAGGTTCCTGAGTCATTCTACCAGTTCTAGTAGCCACTCTAGCAGCATAATCATTTTTCTTACTATTCATTTCATTAAGCAAATCATTTTGAGCCTTAAGTACTTGTTCTACTTGAGTGGTAACCATAGAAGCATGTTTACTAATGAGTTTAAGTTTACCTTTAACATTAGCCATGTAATTACTCAAGTGTTCAAGCGTATCGGAATTGTATTTCAATTGTCTACCAAAATAAGCATTGAAGTTTTCTTGTTTGACAATGAAATTATCAAACTCTTCTAAGCATTGTCTAGCAGACTTATAGTGAGGAATATCACCTTCATCAAATCTATAGAGAGAATTTACCTTTACTACCTGTGTCGGGTTATCAAGACCATGTGTTTTTTCAATAGGTAATGGATTAGGATCACATATTTCTTCAACAGGCGGTAAATTAAGACCGTGTATTTCTTCAATAGGAGGTAAATTCTTAACATCTTCAGCTTTAATACCCTTTTCTTTCATGGATTTCTTTGCCTCTTGCATATCTTCAGGACTGAGAAATAGAACACCTCTCTTCTTCGGAGTTGGTTTAGGAATAGGCTCAGGAATTGGCTCAGGAGCTGGCTCAGGAAGTGTCCAATTATTTTCATTTGTCAAAATATTATTCAATAGAATTTCAGCTTCATCCGGTGTTCTTTCCCTGAAAACAGAACCAGCACAACTATCCAGGTAATCTCTGGAAGCATCGGTTAGTCCATTATAAAAGATATCAAGTATTTCATTTTTCTTAAGAGGATGATCAGGCAAAGCATTAAGTAACTTGAGAAGCCTCCCCCAAGCTTGTGGGAGACTCTCTTCTTCAATTTGCACAAAATGTATATATCCCTTAAAGCAGCTTGTTTCTTATGAGCAGGCAAATATTTAGCAGAGAAGTAATAAATCATATCCTGGGGACTACGTACACAACCAGGATCAAGAGAATTAAACCATATCTTAGCATCACCCCTTAATGAGATCGGAAATATTTTAAGGATATAAAGGTAGCGAGATTTCTCATCATTAGTGAACAGGGTGGTGATATCATTTAATTTAGTAAGATGTGCCACAACCGTTTCAGATTCATAACCATGAAAAGGATCAGATTCAACCAAAGTAATTATATCAGGATCAACAGAGAATTCATAATCCTTATCGGTAACACGGATAGGTGAAGTAGCAAAAGCAGGGTCAGGTTTCATTCTATCATTAAGAGATTGCTGATTCCATTTAGCTAATAACCTCTTGAGCTCATATCTATCTTTGCAAGCTAAAATAGCTAAAGAAGCTTCTTTATCAAAAACATAACCCTCAGGAATAACAGCAAGTCTTCATCATCACTTTCATCAATATAATCAGTTTCAATAATTTCTTTCTCTCTAGCCATAGCAATTTGTTCATCAAGAAATTCACCAAGTGGCACAGTAGTATCAAGCATAGAAGTAGTTTCATCATAAGTATCATGCATAGCAGAAGTGGCATCATCAATAACATGCGACATATCAGAACAAATAGCAGAAGCAGGTTTAGGTGTCGCAAGCTTACTCAAAACAGAAGGTGAATCAAGTGCAGAGCTAGATGGCAGTTCCTTACCTCCCCTAGTAGTTGAGGGATAAATTATTGTCTTAGCGTCTTTCAATTTCTTCATAGTGACCAGCAGATATAAATCCCAAGTGACTCAAAGAATATAGCTATGCTCCCCGGCAACGGCGCCAGAAAATAGTCTTGATAACCCACAAGTATAGGAGATCGCAACAGTTTTCGAGGGTAGAGTATTCAACCCAAATTTATTGATTCGACACAAGGGGAGCCAAAGAATATTCTCAAGTATTAGCAGTTGAGTTGTCAATTCAACCACACCTGGATAACTTAGTATCTGCAGCAAAGTATTTAGTAGCAAAGTAATAGGATAGTAGTGGTAACGGTAACAAAGGTAACAGTAGCAAAAGTAATATTTTTGGTATTTTGTAGTGATTGTAACAGGAGTAACGGAAAAGTAAATAAGCGAAGAACAATATGTGAAAAGCTCGTAGGGATCGGTGATGGAGAATTATGCCGGATGCGGTTCATCATGTAACAGTCATAACATAGGGTGACACAGAACTAGCTCCAATTCATCAATGTAATGTAGGCACGTATTCCGAATATAGTCATACATGCTTATGGAAAAGAACTTGCATGGCATCTTTTGTCCTACCCTCCCGTGGCAGCGGGGTCCTAATGGAAACTAAGGGATAGTAAGGCCTCCTTTTAATAGAGTACCGGAACAAAGCATTAGCACATAGTGAATACATGAACTCCTCCAACTATGGTCATCACCGGGAGTGGTCCCGATTATTGTCACTTCGGGGTTGCCGGATCATAACACATAGTAGGTGACTATAGACTTGCAAGATAGGATCAAGAACTCACATATATTCATGAAAACATAATAGGTTCATATCTGAAATCATGGCACTCGGGCCCTAGTGACAAGCATTAAGCATAGCAAAGTCATAGCAACATCAATCTCAGAACATAGTGGATACTAGGGATCAAACCCTAACAAAACTAACTCGATTACATGATAGATCTCATCCAACCCATCACCGTCCAGCAAGCCTACCATGGAATTACTCACGCACGGCGGTGAGCATCATGAAATTGGTGATGGAGGATGGTTAATGATGACGACGGCGACGAATCCCCCTCTCCGGAGCCCCAAACGGACTCCAGATCAGCCCTCCCGAGAGGTTTTAGGGCTTGGCGCGGCTCCGTATCGTAAAACGCGATGAATTCTTCTCTCTGATTTTTTTTCTCCCCGAAAGCAAATATATAGAGTTGGAGTTGAGGTCGGAGGAGCTCCAGGGGGGCCACGAGGTAGGGGGCGCGCCCTCCACCCTCGTGGACAGGGTGTGGGCCCCCTGGTCTTCATCTTTTGCATGGATTTTTTATTATTTCCAAATAGACGTTCCGTGGAGTTTCAGGTCATTCCGAGAACTTTTGTTTCTGCACATAGGTAACACCATGGAAAGTCTGCTGAAAACAGCGTCAGTCCGGGTTAGTTCCATTCAAATCATGCAAGTTAGAGTCCAAAACAAGGGCTAAAGTGTTTGGAAAAGTAGATACGACGGAGACGTATCAGAGGCCGAGGGAGAGTTTCGTCAGCACGACGGCGTGGCGATGGTGATGATGAAGTTACCGGCGCAGGGCTTCGCCTAAGCACTACGACGATACGAGGTGTGTAACTGTGGAGGGGGGCACCGCACATGGCTAAAAGATCAACTTGTGTGTCTATGGGGTGCCCCCCTCCGCCATATATAAATGAGGGAGGGAGGAGGAGGCCGGCCAAGGGGTGGCGCGCCCAAGGGGGGGAGTCCTACTCCAAGTAGGTTTGGCTCCCCCCTTTCCTATTCCTATTAGGAGAAGGAGGAAGGAGGAAGAGAGAAGAAGGAAAGGGGGGCCGGCCCCCCAAACCCTAAACCAATTTGGTTTGGGCCTAGGGGGGCGCGCCCCACCACTTGCCCGCTGCCTCCTATCTCCACTAGGGCCCATTAAGGCCCATTGACTCCCCGGGGGGTTCCGGTAACCTCTCGGTACTCCGAAAAATATCCGATACACTTCGGAACCCTTCCGGTGTTCGAATATGACCTTCCAATATATCAATCTTTATGTCTCGACCATTTCAAGACTCCTCATCATGTCCGTGATCTCATCCGGGACTCCGAACAACCTTCGGTCATAAAATCACATAAACTCATAATACAAATCGTCATCGAACGTTAAGCGTGCGGACCCTACGGGTTCGAGAACTATGTAGACATGACCAAGACTCATCTCCGGTCAATAACCAATAGCGGGACCTAGATGCTCATATTTGCTCCCACATATTCTATGAAGATCTTTATCGGTCAAACCGCATAACAACATACGTTGTTCCCTTTGTCATCGGTATGTTACCTGCCCGAGATTCGATCATCGGTATCTCAATACCTAGTTCAATCTCGTTACCAGCAAGTCTCTTTACTCGTTCCGTAGTGCATCATCCCGTGACTAACTCATTAGTCACATTGCTTGCAAGGCTTATAGTGATGTGCATTACCGAGAGGGCCGAGAGATACCTCTCCGAAACACAGAGTGACAAATCCTAATCTCGATCTATGCCAACCGAACAAACACCATCGGAGACACCTGTAGAGCATCTTTATAATCACCCAGTTACGTTGTGACGTTTGATAGCACACTAAGTGTTCCTCCGGTATTTGGGAGTTGCATAATCTCATAGCCATTGGAACATGTATAAGTCATGAAGAAAGCAATAGCAATAAACTAAACGATCATAGTGCTAAGCTAACGGATGGGTCTTGTCCATCACATCATTCTCTAATGATGTGATCCCATTCATCAAATGACAACACATGTCTATGGCTAGGAAACTTAACCATCTTTGATTAATGAGCTAGTCAAGTAGAGGCATACTAGGGACACTCTGGTTGTCTTTGTATTCACACATGTACTAAGTTTGCGGTTAATACAATTCTAGCATGAATAATAAACATTTATCATGATATAAGGAAATACAAATAACAACTTTATTATTGCCTGTAGGGCATATTTCCTTCAGTCTCCCACTTGCACTAGAGTCAATAATCTAGTTCACATCGCCATGTGATTTAACACCAAAAGTTCACATCATCATGTGATTAACACCCATAGTTCACATCGCCATGTGACCAACACCCAAAGGGTTTACTAGAGTCAAATAATCTAGTTCACATCACCATTTGATTAACACCCAAAGAGTACTAAGGTGTGATCATGTTTTGCTTGTGAGAGAAGTTTAGTCAACGGGTCTGCCACATTCAGAGCCGTATGTATTTTGCAAATTTTCTATGTCTACAATGCTCTGCATGGAGCTACTCTAGCTAATTGCTCCCACTTTTAATATGTATCCAGATTGAGACTTAGAGTCATCCGGATCAGTGTCAAAGCTTGCATCGGCGTAACTCTTTACGACGAACTCTTTATCACCTCCATAACCGAGAAATATCTCCTTAGTCGTCTAAGGATAATTTTGACCACTATCCAGTGATCTACTCCTAGATCTCTATTGTACCCTCTTGCCAAAATCATGGTGAGGTACACAATAGGTCTGGTACACAGCATAGCGTACTTTATAGAACCTATGACAGAGGCATAGGGAATGACTTTTCATTCTCTTTCTATTTTCTGTCATGGTCGGTTTTGAGTCTTTACTCAATTTCACACCTTGCAATACAAGCAAGAACTCCTCCTTTAACTGTTCCATTTTGAACTACTTCAAAATCTTGTCAAGGTATATACTTTGTCGAAAGTCTTATCAAGCGTCTTGATCTATCTCTATAGATCTTGATGCTCAATATGTAAGCAGCTTTACCGAGGTCTTTCTTTGAAAAACTCCTTTCAAACTCTCCTTTATGCTTTCCAGAAAATTCTACATCATTTCTGATCATCAATATGTCATTCACATATACTTATCAGAAAGGCTGTAGTGCTCCCACTCACTTTCTTGTAAATACAGGCTTCACCGCAAGTCTGTATAAAACTATATGCTTTGATCAACTCATCAAAGCGTATATTCCAACTCCGAGATGCTTGCACCAATCCATAGATGGATCGCTGGAGCTTGCATATTTTGTTAGCACCTTTAGGATTTGACAAAACCTTCTGGTTGCATCATATACAACTCTTCCTTAATAAATCCGTTAAGGAATGCGGTTTTGTTATCCATCTGCCAGATTTCATAAAATGTGGCAATTGCTAATATGATTCGGACAGACTTAAGCATCGATACGAGTGAGAAAATCTGATCGTATTCAACACCTTGAACTTCTCGAAAACCTTTTGCGACAATTCGAGCTTTGTAGATAGTAACACTACTATCAGCGTCCATCTTCCTCTTGAAGATCCATTTATTCTCAATGGCTCGCCGATAATCGGGCAAGTCAATCAAAGTCCATAGATTGTTTTCATATATGGATCTCATCTCAGATTTTATGGCCTCAAGCTATTTTGTGGAATCTGGGCTCATCATCACTTCCTCATAGTTCGTAGGTTTGTCATGGTCAAGTAACATGACTTCCAGAACAGGATTACCGTACCACTCTGGTGCGGATCGTACTCTGGTTGACCAACGAGGTTCGGTAGTAACTTGATCTGAAGTTTCACGATCATCATCATTAACTTCCTCACTAATTGGTGTAGGAATCACTGGAACTGATTTCTGTGATGAACTACTTTCCAATTTGGGAGAAGGTACAATTACCTCATCAAGTTCTACATTCCTCCCACTCACTTCTTTCGAGAGAAACTCCTTCTCTAGAAAGTATCCACTCTCACCAACAAAGAACTTGCCTTCGGATCTGTGATAGAAGGTGTACCCAACAGTTTCTTTTGGGTATCCTATGAAGACGCACTTCTCCGATTTGGGTTTGAGCTTATCAGGCTGAAACATTTTCACATAAGCATCACAACCCCAAACTTTAAGAAACGACAGCTTAGGTTTCTTGCTAAACCATAGTTCATACGATGTCATCTCAACGGATTAGATGGTGCCCTATTTAACGTGAATGCAGCTGTCTCTAATGCATAACCCTAAAACGATAGTGGTAAATCGTTAACTGACATCATGGATCGCACCATATCTAATAGAGTACGGTCACGATGTTCGGACACACCATTACACTGTGGTGTTCCAGGTGGTGTGAGTTGTGAAACTATTCCACATTGTTTTAAATGAAGACCAAACTCGTAACTCAAATATTCGCCTCCGCGATCAGATCGTAGAAACTTTATTTTCTTGTCACAATGATTTTCCACTTCACTCTGGAATTCTTTGGACTTTTCAAATGTTTCAGACTTATGTTTCATTAAGTAGATATACTCATATCTGCTCATATCATCTGTGAAGTTCAGAAAATAACGATACCCGCCACGAGCCTCAACACTCATCGGACCGCATACATCAGTATGTATTATTTCCAACAAGTCTGTTGCTCGCTCCATTGTTCCGGAGAATGGAGCCTTAGTCATCTTGCCCATGATGCATGGTTCGCAAGCATCAACTGATTCATAATCAAGTGATTCCAAAAACCCATCGGCATGGAGTTTCTTCATGCACTTTACACCAATATGACCTAAACGATAGTGCCACAAATATGTTGCACTATCATTATCAACTTTGCATCTTTTGGCATCAATATTATGAATATGTGTATCATTACGATCGACATTCAATAAACCATTTATATTAAGTGTATGACCATAGAAGGTTTTATTAATGTAAACAGAACAACAATTATTCTTTGACTTAAATGAATAACCGTATTGCAATAAACATGATCCAATCATATTCATGCTCAGCGCAAACACCAAATAACATTTATTTTGGTCCAACACTAATCTCGAAGGTAGAGGGAGTGTGCGATGGTGATCTTATCAACCTTGGAATCATTTCCAACACACATCGTCCCTTCGCCCATAACTAGTATGTGTTCATTCTGCAACTCCTGTTTTAGTTACTACTCTTAGCAACTAAACCAGTATCAAATACTGAGGGGTTGCTATAAACACTAGTAAAGTACACATTAATTACATGTATATCAAATATACTTTTGTTCACTTTGCCATCCTTCTTATCCGCCAAGTATCTAGGGCAGTTCAACTTCCAGTGACCATTTCCTTTGCAGTAGAAGCACTCAGTTCCAGGCTTGGGTCTAGCTTTCGGCTTCTTCATGGGAGCAGCAACTTGCTTGCTATTCTTCTTTGAAGTTCCTCTTTCTTTCCCTTTGCCCTTTTCTTGAAACTAGTGGTCTTGTAAACCGTCAACACTTGATGATATTTCTTGATTCCTACCTTCGCTGATTTCAGCATCACGAAGAGCTTGGGAATTACTTTCGTCATCCCTTGCATATTATAGTTCATCACTAAGTTCTAGTAACTTGGTGATAGTGACTAGAGAACTTTGTCAATTACTATCTTATCTGGAAGATTAACTCCCACTTGATTCAAGCAATTGTAGTACCCAGACAATCTGAGCACATGCTCACTGGTTGAGCTATTCTCCTCCATCTTGTAGGCAAAGTACTGTCAGAGGTCTCATACCTCTCGACACGGGCATGAGTTTGAAATATTAATTTCAACTCTTGGAACATCTTATATGCTCCATGACATTCAAAACGTTTTTGAAGTCCCGGTATTAAGCCATAAATCATGGTGCACTAAACTATCAAGTAGTCATCATATCGAGCTTGCCAAACATTCACAACGTTTGCATATACTCCTGCAATAGGTCTGTCACCTAGCGGTGCATCAAGGACATAATTCTTCTGTGTAGCAATGAGGATAATCCTCAGATCACGGACCTAGTCCGCATCATTGCTACTATCATCTTTCAACTTATATTTCTCTAGGAACATATAAAAAATAAACGGGGAGCTACATCGCGAGCTATTGATCTACAACATAGATATGCTAGTACTACCAGGACTAAGTTCATGATAAATTAAAGTTCAATTAATCATATTACTTAAGAACTCCCACTTAGATAGACATCCCTCTAATCACCTATGTGATCACGTGATCCATATCAACTAAACCATGTCCGATCATCACGTGAGATGGAGTAGTTTTCAATGGTGAACATCACTATGTTGATCATATCACTACTGTAGGAGACTGCTAACGCGACACTACGATCAGAGACCCTTTGCCGAAACTATGTGCGATGCAATAATCGCAAACGATGGTGTAAAAAACCATAAAAAGGGTGCAAAACGTTTGCGATGATGTATGCATCCAACACGGTTTAGGTTTTAGTTGCGTGTGCGATGAAGGGCATACGGTTAATCCATTCAAACTATCTGCGATGAGGTAGAACAACAGAAACGGGCAGCCATAACAATGTGTGTGCGATGCAGGACACACGGTTAATCCATTCGAACTATTTGCGATGAGGTAGAACAACAAAAACGGGCAGCCATATCAATGTGTGTGCGATATATGTCATACGGTTAACTCGGATGAACTGTTTTCGATTAGGGAACACAACAGAAACGGTTCAACTTAACAAGATGTGTGTGATATGCAGCATACAATTCACATGGATGAACTGTTTGCGATGAGCCAAAAGAACACAAACGAGTCATGTAAACAAGATGTGTGTGATACGTGGCAAACAGCCGACTCGGATAAACTATTTGCGATGAGAAGTTACAACACAGATGGTCAATACAGTTACTTCGTGTGTGATTCTATGTGTACAAACAACTTTGAAAAATGCAAACTAGTTGCTTGCGGTGGCTAGGAGTATCGCACACGATGCATCTGCGAGTACTCGTGTGCGATGATTAGTATGTTACACATATGTTTCCTTATGTGAACATGTGTGTGAATTTGCAATATGGACAGTTAATATGCAAATGCCTTCTGGACATCGGGCACACACTTGAACTCAATGAACTGTGTACGATACTAATACTTTCCATGAAAATTTATGAACTTGGGTAACAGCATTTGAGTAACATATATATAGTGGTTACACTATTCGACAAAAGGAGGATCTTCGTAACACGGTTTTGACAACCATATGGTCCATATCTACATACTTAACATAGTAACAACTATCACATTTTAAGAGGCTAAGGGCCAACAACCATATGGTCCATATCTACATACTTAACATATATAGTAACAGCTAGCACATTTTAAGAGGCTGAGGGCCAACAACCACAACTATCCACTGGAAGCAGCTTGATCACGGCGACTCGGCATCTCGTCAATGAAAAGGAAGAGCCCTCCCGTGCCTTGGTAGAGCAGGAGTAGAATAGTGTCTCCAATTTTCCAATATGGATGCATTGCCACGAGAAGCGAGAACTTGTTAATTTGAATGGTTCCATTTTTGCGGGAAATGCAGTACCTTGCAATCACTTTGGCGTTATTAGCAGGCACAAGTGTAATTCGACCACGCCGGGAAATCGATCCAGGGACAGCTACAGGGGGCAATTTCTGTTGACATGTAGAATAAAAAACAATTGTAGCATATCATTGAAGATATATATAGTTTATGAGCATCAACATTAAAGTAAGACTTTTTACCAGCGCTTTGTGCACACAATTGGTCTTGTTCGGTGTGTGCACCTTAGGTCTAATTAATCCCATCCAAAATCCAGCGTTCATACGCTGTGCTATTCTGTCAGATTATCAACAAAGTTTATGACATGCTTCAAGTCCTTCCAGTGAAATTTGGTACGCTTAGTAACATAGAGATCATTCACTATGCATCCAACATATCCTGCTTAAAAGGTGGAAAAGTATTATTTATTCAGAACATGGCAGAAGAATATACAGTGCGCATAAATTGGTAAACAGAATTTGTTACTGCCTAGGAACGGAGTCAGAATATGATATCACAATTGGTTGCTTAAATAGTAATATGACAGCATGAAGAAAGTTGAAAGGACACTAACCTCGATCAGACTTTGATGGGCTGATGACGTTGGGGAAGTAAACATCCATGTTAATTAGACCAGGTTGTGGTGCACGCACTAGAATTTTATTGCCAGCTTTCAGTTCATAACACTTAGACATTTTTCTCCAAAGGTCCGCATTAAAATAAGAGTGACCATCTTTATCAAGTTTTACGCTAACCATCATTGTAAATCCATGTTGCGTTGTCAATATGACATCCTGGGAGTCATCAGCAAAGTAAAGCCCAAGATTTCCTTCTACTCATGTTCTTGCAAAGCAAGGGATTTACTGCTTGAAATGAAAATTAAGATCGTAAATTAGATATATTGAAATAACCTAGCAAGATGCAAATATGGGAGTAACTGATAGAACATATCCATATATAGATGCAAGCAAAGTACAAAAATATAGAATTAAAAATATATAATGTAACAAAGATTTGATGCAAATATATAGATAATGTAGCAACAGACGATATATGTTCACAAATTTAGGCCATGCCGACCGTGGTAGGTTGAGATTGAACATACCGAGCGCTCCCTGAAGTCATCCGGAATGGTGAGATAGAACTTCGTTTCCGACTGGCCACGACCACAGTTGCCCGATTTGTGCTCGCACTATGCACACATGAATGAACACCCACGAATCAGCTAGAACAAAAATGATTCCACGGCGATTTCCGCCGGTTGATTAACAGCGACGGACGGACTTCGATAAGAGATGAGTGAATATTTTGCTAATTAAGTTGATTACCTTCTCCATGAGAAAAATCCCCGGCCCAATCCCGCAGAAAACCCAGTCGACCAGAGTCTAGAATGTCGATGCAGATAGGCGGCAGAAAGTGGTGGAGGCGAAATCCGGTGCCGTTTGGAGCGCGACCTACGGCCGCCGCCAACAGCCGTCGAGCTTAGGGTGCAGAGTTGCGGAGGGGTCCGCGGCGAGTGAGTGGGGACGAAGTGGGCGAGGGTTTTCCTTTCCTTTTGCATGTGTGAGTGAACACACACGGTTCGCAGAGGCGACGGAGATGAACCGTGTGCGATATTAAATCACCGAGATTGAATGGAATCCAAATTTCCTTTGTCTTTCATCCATAAGTTTTTTTCTACGATGAACATAAACCCTGCTAATCACCGTGTTCAAATTTGACACTTTTCCGGCTTCATTTACAATATTTAGGGGATTATGTGCATTTTGTAGGCATTAATGCACGTAATTCAAATTCAAACAATTGGTGCATGAAAGGGTGCACAAGAACGGTCTGGAAAAACCATACTCGTGGTATTTAGTAATTTCTCAAGCCTTTTACAAGGAATGGGCAGAGATTTCAACGGAGTCAACCACAAACGCGTCATTTACTGGGTTATCAACTATAGAACAATGAAATATGTGCTTGAAAAACATGACGGCTGGCATGGTGCCATGGTATGGCCTCATCGTGCCCTGGTTAAAAGCTGAGAAAGTTTGATTTATGTCGTCATGCACGCCCTTCATAAATCGAACCATCACCGAGGAAGTTCAATGCTTTCGAGAGGGAAATCACCAAGATTGAAGGAGAATCCAAATTTCCGTCCTAGTTTGTCTTTCAGTTTTTTTTCCAACGATCAACATACCGCCTCAAATGAAACGTGTTCAAATTTGACATTTTTCCGAACTCATTTACCATATTTAGGGGATTGTGTGCATTTTCTAGGCATTAATTATGCACATAATTCAAATTCGAACAATCGATGCATGAAAAGGTGCACAAGAACGGTTTGGAAAACCATGCTCGTGCTATACAAAAAATGATACACATGGTTGGAAAACATGACGCCTGGTGTGGTGCCATGGTATGGCCTCACCATGCCCTGGTAAAAATTGGAGAATGTTTTCCTTATGTCGTGATGCGTGCCTTTCATAAAACGAACCATCATCCGAGGAAGTTTCATGGTTTCGAGGGGGAAATCACCAAGATTGAAGGGGGATCCAAATTTCCTTTGTCCTTTGTCCACGAGTTTTTTTCTACGATGAGCATACAACCTGCAAATCACCGTGTTCAAATTTCGCACTTTTCCGGGTTCATTTGCCATATTTAGGGGATTATGTGCATTTCCTAGGCATTAATGCGCATAATTCAAGTTCAAACAATCAATCCACAAGAACGGCCTAGAAAACCATGCTCGTTCCATTTAGTAAATTATCATGCCTTTTACAAGGAATGGACAGCTATTTCGATGAATGTGTGGCAATAGTCAACCACAAATGTTTGTTTGTTTGGTTTTCAACTATAGAAAAAATGAAATAAATGCTTAAAAAACATGACGCCTGGCATGGTGCCATGGTATGACCTCACCAAGCCCTGGTAAAAATTTGAGAAGGTTTGGCTTATGTCGTCATGCACGCCCTTCATAAATCGAACCATCACCGAGGAAGTTCCATGCTTTCGAGAGGGAAAATCCCCCAGATTGAAGGGGAATCCTAATTTCCGTCCTAGTTTGTCATTAAGTTTTTTCCAACGATCAACATACCGCCTCAAATGCAACGTGTTCAAATTTGACATTTTCCCGGGCTCATTTACAATATTTAGCGGCTTATGTGCATTTTCTAGGCATTAATGGACATAATTCAAATTCGAACAATCGGTGCATGAAAAGGTGCACAAGAACGGTCTGGAAAACCATGCTCGTGTTAATTAGCACATTCTCATGCCTTTTACATGGAATGGACAGATATTTCGATGAAATGTGTGGCAATAGTCAACCACAAATGTTTGTTTGTTGGGTTTTCAACTATAGAAAAAATGAAATAAATGCTTAAAAACATGACGCTTGGCATGGTGCCATGGTATGACCTTACCATGCCCTAGTAAAAAATGAGAAGGTTTGGCCTATGTTGTCATGCACGCCCTTCATAAGTCGAACCATCACCGAGGAAGTTCCATGCTTTCGAGAGGGAAAATCCCCAAGATTGAAGGGGAATCCTAATTTCCGTCCTAGTTTGTCATTAAGTTTTTTTCCAATTATCAACATACCGCCTCAAATGCAACGTGTTCAAATTTGACATTTTCTCGGGCTCATTTACAATATTTAGGGGATTATGTGCATTTTCTAGGCATTGATGGACATAATTCAAATTCGAACAATCGGTGCATGAAAAGGTGCACAAGAACAGTCTGGAAAACCATGCTCGTGTTATTTAGCACATTCTCATGCCTTTTACAAGGAATGGGCAGATATTTCAAGGAAATGTGTGGCAATAGTCAACCATAAACGCGTCGTTTACTCGGTTAACAACTATACAAAAAATGAAACACATGGTTGGAAAACATGACGCCTGGCTTGGTGCCATGGTATGGCCTCACCATGCCCTGGTAAAAATTGGAGAATGTTTTTCTTATGTCGTGATGCGCGCCTTTCATAAATCGAACCATCACCGAGGAAGTTTCATGGTTTCAAGGGGGAAATCACCAAGATTGGAAGGGGGGTCCAAATTTCCTTTGTCCTTTGTCCACGAGTTTTTTTCTACGATGAACATACAACCTGCAAATCACTTTGTTCAAATTTGGCACTTTTCCGGGTTCATTTGCCATATTTGGGGGATTACGTGCATTTCCTAGGCATTAATGCGCATAATTCAAGTTCAAACAATCGATGCATGAAAGGGTCCACAAGAACGGCCTAGAAAACCATGCTCATGCCATTTAGTAAATTCTCATGCCTTTTACAAGGAATGGACGGATATTTCAATTAAATGTGTGGCAATAGTCAACCACAAATGTCTATTTCTTGGGTTTTTCAACTATAAAAAATGAAATAAATTCTTAGAAAACATGACGCCTGGCAAGGTGCAATGGTATGACCTCACCATGCCTTGGTAAAAATTTGAGAAGGTTTGGCTTATGTTGTCATGCACGCCCTTCATAAATCGAACCATCACCGAGGAAGTTCCATGCTTTCGAAAGGGAAATCCTCAAGGTTGAAGGGGAATCCAAATTTTCTTCGTTCTTTGCCCTGGAGTTTTTTTCTATGACGAACATACACCCTGCAAATCACCGTGTTCAAATTTGGCATTTTTCCGGGCTCATTTACCATATTTAGGGGATTATGTGCATTTTCTAGGCATTTAGCGCATATAAATCCAATCCAGCTACAGGTGCACGGGTGTGATGTGAGGGACGTGGATTGCCGTTTGATCGGGGCGCATCCAACAGTGCACATGTGCGATCCGCGTGGCTGGGTTCTGGCCAATCATAACGCAACACACAATAGGCTCAGTGCACACTGTTTCCGGAAGCGACGGAGATGAACTGTGTGCGATAATGAACGAGCAAAATTGTAAGGGAATCCAAATTTTTGTTGTTGTTGTTTGTGGTTGAGCTCTTGAATACCACCGCACTGTACGGCTGCCCGGCCCCTCCGTCCCAGAGCTGTCTCCAGGCGTCGTCCATGGCACCGCGGCGCATAGTAACTGGTAAGGAAGCGATGGCATCCCGCCGCGCCGCGTTCCTCGCCGCCCGCGACTGCACACATGGTAAGGAAGCGATGGCATCTCGCCGCGCCGAGCTCATCGCCGCCGGCGGCCAGGCAGTTACATGGGTGGACTTTGAGGCTGCCATGGCCGAAAGGGTGGTGGATCTAGAGGCGGCCAAAGCCGCATAGAAGGAGCGGAAAAGGCAGAAAGCAGTCAAGAAAAGAGAGTCCCGCCGCCGCAAGAAAAAAGAGGCCGCACGCCGTGGTGAGGAGAGCTTGGCGGAGATCGAAGCACGGTGGGCTGCCGCCTACAAGGCCGGGAAGGAGAACGCCGGCGTCTGGCCAGCATGCCCTGATGGCAGCATGTGAGAAGTAGTTTAAGTTTGTAGTATTAGAGCAAATTACCAGTAGTACTTTAAGTTTGCAGTATTAACGTACAATGTCGGTAAGAGCATCCTTTGAGTGCTTTGAGCGTTGATTAGCATGTGTGCCCGTGTGCGTTTTTTTGCGTTAATCACTAGAAGATCACAAAACACACGGTTTCTATGTCGTACCCGTCTGCGTTTTTTGCGTTAATGACCCATAAGTCAGTTACCTGTGCGATATTTCCTAATAAACCAGGCGTACCATTGACCAAAAAAAATCAAGTACACGTGTACATTTTTTTGGAGACGGGATCTGCCAACTTTCTTTTTTCTCGCACACGAGTATTTTACGCGCTTCGTCTGTGTTGTGTGTTTCCCCCGCCCAAGTTTCAAATTATGCACTAAAATTTTCATTAGGCACGCGATTTCAGAATTTATTCCTCCAACCACATCCCCTTCCCCTCAGTATCCCCCCTCCCTCGCGCCTCCCCCTATCGGCATCTCAAACCGCCGCCGCCGCAACCACAGCTTCAACCACATCTATGTTCTGCTCGGATCCAGTCAGGTAACCCACCGATCTCTATCACGTCCCCGGCCTGATTGCTTAAATGGCGCCTGCGAAACATCCTCATGCCTCCAAATCCCCCCTGCCAGGAGCTGATGGCGGTCCATAGCGCGATGGCCGTTGTGCGTGTTGACCCGGATGAACACCTCGCCTCCTCCGCCGCCGCCGACATGGTGCAGGCTCTGGCCCAGATGAAGTCCCCCAGCGACTACCCCCCAGGACTTAACAGGTAAGATCTGACCAGCTAAATCTTACCAATACCACTTGCAACGGCTATGATTTGTACGGTTGATGTATTAAGCAGGTTCGTGCCTTGTTTATTTCAGTACTACACAGTGTGTGATATTCAAATATTACCGTGTCTAGCTCAATTTCACCAATACCAGCAACAAACTTACAATACATGACTCAGGATATCACTAGAGATGCCGCCCATTTGCTATTTTTAGTGGATGCTAACCCTGTTGCACTTAACATGCATGTCCATGTACTTACGCAGGGTCATAATGGCCGATGCTTGTGTTTGCTGTCGAGGTGAGCTGCATCTCATGTCTTACAGTATTTCACATAATTTGTGCAATTGCAGTTTAACTTCTACCCATTTACTGGTTGCCTGTAGGTACACATGTCAGTGGCACTGATCCACGCTTCGACCCGGAGGAACAGCTCGCCTCCGCCGTCGCTGACTTTGGGCGAGCTCTGGCCAAGATGAAGTGCCCCAGCAACTACCTCTCATGACTTACCAATTATGTACTCACCAGTTCAATCTTACCAATACCAGTTGCAATTAATGGCTATGTTCTGTACGGTCGATGTATTAAGCATGTTCTAGTAAACATGCCTAACACGTTTTGCTACTATCCCTACCTTTTTATAGACATCTGGGCCATTCTCTGCTCTGGCAGCACCTGCCTTGTGATGGTTAACTATGCCAATTGCATTTTTATCAGTACCGGTTTCAATGTCTATTAAGCCTGTTGCAATTAACAGTTGAATCCATTTTTAAACAGTTGCATTTCAATGGCTACAAACTTACAAAACATGACTTAGGATGTTGTTAAGCCTATTGCAATTAACAGTTGTATCCATTTTTAATCTGTCAATTTGCTACCATGCTACTCTCCGCAATGAAGATATACTAGAGATGTTGCCCCACTTTCTATTTTTGGTGGATGCTAACCCTGTTGTACTTAACATGCTTGTCCATGTACTTATGCAGGGTCATAATGGCCGATGCTGTTGTTTGCCGTCAAGGTTAGCTGCATCCCATGTCTTACAGTATTTCACATCATTTGTGCAATTGCAGTTTAACTTCTACCATTTATTGGTTGCCTGTAGATACACATGTCAGTGGCACTGATCCATGCTTCGACCCGGAGGAACAGCTCGCCTCCGCCGCCGCTGACTTTGGGCGGGCTCTGGCCAAGATGAAGTGCCCCAGCAACTACCTCTCAGGACTTACCAAGTATGTACCCACCAGTTCAATCTTACCAATACCAGTTGCAATTAATGGCTATGTTTTGTACTGCCGATGTATTAAGCATGTTGTAGTAAACATGCCTAACATGTTTGAGCTATTTTCCCTACCTTTTTATAGACAACTTGGCCATTATCTGCTTTGGCAGCACCTGCCCTATGATGTTTAACTCTGCCAATTGCATTTTTATCAGTACCAGTTTCAATGGCCATTAAGCCTGTTGCAATTAACAGTTGTTTCCATTTTTAAAGAGTTGTATTTCAATGGCTACAAACTTACAAAACATGAATTAGGATGTTGTTAAGCATGTTGCAATTAACAGTTGTATCCATTTTTAATCCGTCCCTTTGCTACCGTGCTACTCTTTCGAAATGAAGATATCACTACAGATGCTGCCGTTTTATTACCATTTGCTATTTTTGGTGGATGTTAACCCTGTTGTAGTTAACATTGGCTTTCCATGTACTTACACAGGGCTACAATGGGCGATGTTGTTGTTTGCCGTCGAGGTTAGCTGCATCCCATGTCTTATACACCATCTATTCCTAAATATAAGTATTTTTAGAGATTCCAATATAGACTACATAAGGAGCAAAATGAGTGAATCTAGATTCTAATCTAAACTATATCTATAATTCTATATACATCCGTATGTAGTTCATATTGAAATCTCAAAAAAATACTTGTACTTAGGAACATAGGTAGTTGTATTTTACATCATTTGTGCAATATCAGTTTCGCTTCTAACATTTACTGGTTGCTTGTAGGTACATATATGAGGGGTACTGATCCACGCTTCGATCCCTTTTGCGTATGGGGCAATGAGATATTCATGAACAAGCGTCAAGTGAGGAAACTAAGAAAGATTGTTAGGCGAAAGAAATGGCTGATTGGAATTAAGCTCTTTATTTACACTTTGTCGAAGACAACAGTGAACTTTAGGATGGTAAGTAATGTGTTGCCTTTTCCCCCTGCCCACAGCAAGTTACTCTATTAGACCTCAGTATCTGATATTTTTCTCTTTTCAGTGGTTTCCGAAGCTATTTAATGATGATTATCTTGCAAACTACATGACCGGAGTGGAGGCAACTAAGGTTAAAGTATATAATTCATGCTACCATGATAATGCTCTAGAAGTCTTCCTGAAGGCGGTGAAGGATGGGTGGGCGATCGTCACAAGGGGTTGGACAAAAGTGGTTCGTGCCTATGGCATGCAGGAAGGCACATTATGGGCATTCCGCTTCTTCAACACCGTCGGCAGTCAAAATGATTTACACTTGTCTCTTCACCTTTACCGCCTTTAAATACTGCGGTTCATCATAGTAAATTGCTGCCTAATCATGTAATTACTGAACATATTGTACTGGCAATTTTATTTATGGAATCGTTGTTGAACCATTGTGCTGAGAATTTGAATTTCACGTTTCGTATTTCAAAATTTCCAATTAGAATAATAAATTACAGGGAAAAATAAAAATAGAACAGACGGTCATGGACCTTTGCAAACGGTTCTAGCAGTAAAAGCGCTTGCGATGGATAGCCCAATGCCACACAGTTTTCTACATCCAATCGTGTGTGATGTAGTTAATGAAAGCAAACAGTTAACCAAGGCAGAGCGTGTGTGATAGTTACACCTTTCACACACGAGCGTATACATAAAACCGTGTGGGATATACATCCAAACGGAAACGTTTTCCCTGGATTGACTGTGTGGGATGTACATAAGAACGGAAACGTATTCCTTGGATTGACTGTGTGTGATATACATATGAACGGAAATGTTTTTCTAGGATTCACCGTGTGAGATGTACATACCTACGGAAATGATTTCTGGGATTCACCGTGTGGGATGTACATACCTACGGAAATGATTTCTGGGATTCACCATGTTGGATGTACATAATTACGGAAATGATTGGGTTTCGATGCCTCGCCCGATCGCACATGGCCCCAGCCTGGGTCCCAGGAGGGCCTATCCCCGACGATTTCTGGGTCGTGTGGGAACGACACCCTATCGCACACATTCACTTGGCGAGGGTTCCAAATGCCGTCGCGGAAAGGGGTTTTAAACCGTTTGTTTAGGACCGACGCGCACCAGTGTATCTTCTATATGATTCACGCTCGACCTTTCGGCCTCAGTGTTCTGACGCCATATCTACATATGCTAGGCTTGTCAAGTTTCACCCGAGTATTCTGCGTGTGCAAAACTGGCTTGCACCCGTTGTATGTGAACATAGAGCTTATCACACCCGATCATCACGTGGTGTCACCCTATTATCACTCAGGGAGAACACTTATACCTTGAAATTTAGTGAGGGGTCATCTTATAATGCTACCACCGTACTAAGCAAAATAAGATGCATAAAGGATAAACATCACATGCAATCAAAATAAGTGATATGATATGGCCATCATCATCTTGTGCCTTTGATCTCCATCTCCAAAGCACCGTCATGATCACCATCGTCACCGGCTTGACACCTTGATCTCCATCGAAGCATCGTTGTCGTCTCGCCAACTATTGCTTCTACGACTATCACTACCGCTTAGTGATAAAGTAAAGCAATTACATGGCGATTGCATTTCATACAATAAAGCGACAACCATATGGCTCCTGCCAGTTGCCGATAACCGTGTTACAAAACATGATAATCTCATACAATAATTTATATAATCACGTCTTGACCATATCACATCGCAACATGCCCTGCAAAAACAAGCTAGACGTCCTCTACTTTGTTGTTGCAAGTTTTACATGGCTGCTACGGGCTTAGCAAGAACCGTTCTTACCTACGCATCAAAACCACAACGATTTTTCGTCAAGTTTGCTGTTTTAACCTTCAACAAGGACCGGGCGTAGTCACACTCGATTCAACTAAAGTTGGAGAAACAGACACCCACTAGCCACCTGTGTGCGAAGCACGTCGGTAGAACCAGTCTCGCGTAAGCGTACGCGTAATGTCGGTCTGAGCCGCTTCATCCAACAATACCGCCGAATCAAAGTATGACATGCTGGTAAGCAGTATGACTATTATCGCCCACAACTCTTTGTGTTCTACTCGTGCATATAACATCTACGCATAGATCTGGCTCGGATGCCACTGTTGTGGAACGCAGTAATTTCAAAAAAAATCCTACGATCACGCAAGATCTATCTAGGAGAAGCATAGAAACGAGCGGGGAGAGTGTGTCCACGTACCCTCGTAGACCAAAAGAGGAAGTGTTATATCAACGTGGTTGATGTAGTCGTACGTCTTCACGATCCGACCGATCATAGCACCGATCGTACGGCACCTCCGTGTTCAGCACACGTTCAGCTTGATGACGTCCCTCGTACTCTTGATCCAGTTGAGGCCGAGGGAGAGTTTCGTCAGCACGACGGCATGGCGACTGTGATGATGAAGTTACCAGCGCAGGGCTTCGCCTAAGCACTACGATGATAAGACCGAGGTGTGTAACTCTGGAGGGGGGCACCGCACACGGCTAAAAGATCAACTTGTGTGTCTATGGGGTGCCCCCTCCCCCGTATATAAAGGAGGGAGGAGGAGGAGGCTGGCCAAGGGGTGGCGCGCCGAAGGGGGGGAGTCCTACTCCAAGTAGGTTTGGCTCCCCCCTTTCCTATTCCTATTAGGAGGAGGAAGGAGGAGGAGAGAAGAAAAAGGGGGGGCCGGCCCCCCAAACCCTAAACCAATTCGGTTTGGGCCTAGGGGGCGCGCCCCACCACTTGCCCGCTGCCTCCTATCTCCACTAGGGCCCATTAAGGCCCATTGACTCCCGGGGGGTTCCGGTAATCTCCCAGTACTCCGAAAAATATCCGATACACTTCGGAACCCTTCCGGTGTTCGAATATGACCTTCCAATATATCAATCTTTATGTCTCGACCATTTCGAGACTCCTCATCATGTCCGTGATCTCATCCGGGACAACGAACAACCTTCGGTCATCAAATCACATAAACTCATAATA
The DNA here is from genome assembly GCF_002575655.3 of Aegilops tauschii subsp. strangulata. NCBI lineage: Eukaryota > Viridiplantae > Streptophyta > Magnoliopsida > Poales > Poaceae > Aegilops > Aegilops tauschii. The sequence goes on from NC_053036.3 coordinate 514,364,700, forward strand.
CAAATCGTCATCGAGCGTTAAGCATGCGGACCCTACGGGTTCGAGAACTATGTAGACATGACCGAGACTCATCTCCGGTCAATAACCAATAGCGGAACCTGGATGCTCATATTGGCTCCCACATATTCTACGAAGATCTTTATCGGTCAAACCGCATAACAACATACGTTATTCCCTTTGTCATCGGTATGTTACTTGCCCGAGATTCGATCGTTGGTATCTCAATACCTAGTTCAATCTCGTTACCGGCAAGTCTATTTACTCGTTCCATAGTGCATCATCCCGTGACTAACTCATTAGTCACATTGTTTGCAAGGCTTATAGTGATGTGCATTACCGAGAGGGCCGAGAGATACCTCTTCGAAACACGGAGTGACAAATCCTATCTCGATCTATTCCAACCCAACAAACACCATCGGAGACACCTGTAGAGCATATTTATAATCACCCAGTTACGTTGTGGAGTTTGATAGCACACTAAGTGTTCCTCCGGTATTCGGGAGTTGCATAATCTCATAGTCATAGGAACATGTATAAGTCATGAAGAAAGCAATAGCAATAAACTAAACGATCATAGTGCTAAGCTAACGGATGGGTCTTGTCCATCACATCATTCTCTAATGATGTGATCCCGTTCATCAAATGACAACACATGTCTATGGCTAGAAAACTTAACCATCTTTGATTAACGAGCTAGTCAAGTAGAGGCATACTAGGGACACTCTGGTTGTCTATGTATTCACACATGTACTAAGTTTCCGGTTAATACAATTCTAGCATGAATAATAAACATTTATCATGATATAAGGAAATATAAATAACAACTTTGTTATTGCCTCTAGGGCATATTTCCTTCAGAAAGGTCCATTCAAAGTGAGTAAAATCGTCTAGTATGACAACATAGTATTTAAAACCAGAAACACTTGCAACGGGTGATGTCCATAAATCACAATGTATTAATTCAAAAGGACAAGTACTAGAAGAACTAGAGGAGCTAAAGGGAAGACGCACATGTTTGCCTAACTGACAAGACTCGCAAAACGAAGAATTGTGGGAATCACGATTACATAGTATGGAAAATTCACTAAGCATAGATGCTAAAACAGCGGGGTTGGGATGACCCAAATGACGATGCCAAAGGTTGAGGGAGGCCACCATGGATGTAGGACGAGCAACGGCAGGAACACCATGAAGAGAGTAGAGTTCACCGGAGCTATTAAAGCGGGTGATCTCGGCCTTGGTCTGGTAATCCTTCACAGACAAGCCAAAAGGGTCAAATTCAACGGAAACGAGATTGTCGCGAGTAAATTGGCGAACAAAAATTATGTTTTTAATAAGAGCGGGTGCAAAAAGAACATCACGAATAAGAAGTGGTTTAGTGGGAGAAGGAAGTTGAGCCTGACCTACACAATATATGGGAATAGATGAACCATCACCAAGACTAATGGGAAATGGAGAAGGGGTGCAAGAAGAAAGGAAATTACTTGATGCAGACATATGACTATAGGCACCAGAATAAAAAATCCAATCCGTACCTGAGTTTCCTTGGGCAGCAAAGTTGTTTATGGCCTGGAGAAAGGCGGCTTGATCCCTCTCGGCGGTGCAGGTGAGGTTGGTGTGGGTAGCAGTGGCGACTGATATGCCGGTGAAGGCAGGAGAGCCGACGAGGGCATGTCGTAGAGACTTCCGTCAGCAGGAGAGGGCGAGGGAGCACCGTAAGGAGCATACGATGGAGCGGCATGATATGCGTTCGCCGGCTGTCGAGGGGTGAGCAACCTAGGAGCACCAGTATGCGGACGAAGGCCGGGTTGCCAAGCACCAGAGTAGGCAGGTGGAGCGCCAAGGGGGGACGGGGCAGACCTGGGCATAGGCCATGCCTGGACAAGCCCGGTCCATGGATCATGCGGAGGACGCCAGGATGGAGCCGCAGGTGGAGCACTCGGAGCCGACGCAGGGTTTGAAGGCGGAGGTGTCGAAGGAGGCGCCGAGCGCGTCGAGGGCGGCCTGTAGATGGTGTTTTTGCCGCGGTAGCTGGGACTGGGGCACCAGCCTGGAGGTGGCTGCACGGATGGCGTCGGGGGCGGCGTGGCAGCAGGAGCTGGCGGGGGAGGCGCTGATGGAGATGGCGTAGGAGGACGAGCCGCAGCATGGAATACCCGTGGGCAAGAGTCCTTGCGAGCTTGAGTGTCTGTCGCGAGCTGCAACATGGAGTGGACTTCGGCGAAGGTTGGAGGAGGCCGCATCATGGGGATGAAGGAGGCCTGCTTGTCGAAATCCTCGCTCAGCCCAACGACGATGATGTTGATGAGTTGTGTCTCGCTGGCGGGATCACCGAGTTCGCGAAGCTCGTCGCCGATGGCCTTGACACGCTGACAGAAAAGATTTACCAGGGCATCGCCTTGGGTCAGGTTACGAAGCTCGGTGTGCAGAGCATTTTTCCGAGCATCGCTGTTGCTCTGAAAAAGCTGGCGAAGAGAGCCCTAGATGTTGGCAGCGGTGGTGCCGTCGTGATCAAGCATGTTGAAGATCTCGGTGGTGATGCGGGTGTAGAACCACTGAACAATCGCGAGATCGTCTTTCACACATTGAGGATCATGAGGGCGAGGAGGACTGTTGGCGGCGACGTGAGAGCGGAGGTTGCAGCGTACCAGGCGTAGATCAAAGAGGTGACGCCAATGATAATAGTTGTGGGCGGTGAGGTTGGGGACGATGGGGATGAAAGGGCTGACATCGGTGATGGTGTCGGCGAGCGACATGGGTGCAGCCAGAAGAGTAGTAGGGGGTGTGGTGGTGCTAGGGAAAGAGTAAAGGAAGAAGAGGCCGCCGCGGTGGCGGCTCTGGCGATGATAGCATCCCGGCGCTCGAAGTAGCCGGGCGGCGGCGGCGGTGGTGGGGTGGGTGGAGCCATACCCCAAACCCTAGGATCGAAAAACTGATACCATGATAGATGAATAAAACTATTGCGTATATTATGTTTAGCATAGGGTAGATGGCTATATATATTGATACAAACCAACTTAGACTAGATATTACAAATCGGCTTGGACTAGAAAACTTGTGATTCAAGAAATAGTCTAACAAAAGTGCCCAACTATAGATGCTCTAACATACTACTGCTACTACCTTCCACTCTCTTGGTCCCCTTGGGCGTACCGTATAGTGTGTTTTCTTTTACCTAGTCAGACGAACCGTTTGGCAAGCGGTCAGCTTGGGTTAGCCGCCTCTTCCCTTCACAACATGCCACACATATTACTGTCACTAGGAAACATCAGTCAGCATTGGCGTGTCTTCTCAACTGTGCAAACTAGCCGATACATACACCAGTGACGCGTGACGCGTCTACCCATGGCTAGCCTACGTGTTTGCTTATGTTCACGACTTGGCCTTGGTGGCACCCCATATTTAGAACAGAGTATTCCTATGTAAAGTAATATAAAAGCGTTTAAATCACTGCTCCGCTCTATTATTAGTACTTTATAGAAAGTACTAATAATTTGTATTTTTGATAATTCAGACAAAGTGCGGTTTGTTTGATAGCGACATTTATCTACCCGTATGTTGACTTCGGAATTTTTATATTGACCTATAAATTATGGAGTCGACTTTCCCTTCGTTTATGGACTTTATTTAGTATATTTAGTATACTGCCGAAAATTCGTTTCTAAGCCCGTGCTCAGATGCACCTGATATCCCAACCATCTGTTCACATCCGGATCTGAGCGTTTCCAATATTTCTTACCGTATTTCTCTCACGTATGCTCTCGGTATTGGAGGGCCTGACAGGTTGCATTAACTCGCCTCCCAACGGGAGGGGCGTCTCGGTACTGTTGGCCCGACGGACCAGAGACTTTTCTGGGCCGGAGCGAGATCGACATCACGCCGGAGTGGATGTCGCGTATCAGCCGGGACGCGTGCCCCGGAAACTGGGCTGATGGCTGGAGCCGCGCGCGCCGTTAGTGGCCATGGTCGTTGCCGACGGAGCCACAGACGCGGGTAGGTCGAGCGCTGGAGCCACTGCGTAGCGGCGCGCTGAGCGCCAGTCGTCGCGTCCGCGTCGCCGCACCGCTGTGTAGTGCGTAGCCGTCCAGCTGGACGCATGCAGGCCGTAGGCGCACCTCGTCGTTGCTGTCGATGGCTTGACGCGCCGGGGTCGAAGGCAAGAACCACTGGGGTCGTCGCCACGCCATTGCAGCCGATGTTGTGCCCGCAGGAGCCGCAGTGAAGGGCGCCTCCCGGGAGTGCGTCGTGCGCTAGTGGGTGCTGCCACGCCGGGCACCAGAAGATGGGAAGCCGCGCCCGCATTGTGCGCTCGCGCCGGGGGGCTTCACCCCTTGGTTCTGATGGAACCGCGCCGCCGGCCGTGCCGACATCGCTCAAACACCATGTGCTGGGCGTGGCCACCGAATGGAGCACAGAGCGAGGGCTCCGTCAACACGCGCGCCACGTGGTGGCTGTGTAGACTATTGGTCCACGCCATAGCTGGGCTGTGGTGTGGGGAGCTGCACATCGTCCTGGATTACGCATGCGATGCGATGCCGATCTCATTGCGGTGATTGGAGAAAGGAGGATGCAACAAAGACTACTTCCCATGAAAGAATAGGTGTTGTTGTTTGGAGCAGAACAAGAGCGGGGACAACGAGCAGCGAATTGAAGAATACGACAATTTTTTCCTTTCTCTAGACTTGGATGCTTTTCGATTCGAAAATTTGTTTCTGAGCAAGCTCTGCGACATGACAAGCGAATTGGTTGGAACATTCTGAACTGGGCCATAGCTCACTTTGGCGGTCGTCGTCCTGTCCCTAGCTCAGGACTCCACCGTGACGGACTCAGCTCATGCCCTCTACGAACAGCCCCACGCCCAGCACTGTAGATGACAGTATAGCAGCAGTATTCCTTTTTTCCAGCCAAATAAGCTGACGCGTCTGACGCACTTTTTCCCCATCCCAATGCATCTGCCAACGACTGGGATAACAGGTGCAGCTGAGCTCGAGCACCAAATCACCCCTTCCGTATACTGCCCCGTTTACTACCATTCACTACTAGCACAGTACTCGTACACTTTGACATCAAAAAATAATGGTACATAAATTAACTCCGATCCTACTGAAGGAGGTAGTACTACTATATTGTTGGTGGCGAGTTGCCACCATTATTCATAGGACCAGAGGCCTGCTGTCAGAGCATCTCCAACAGCCGCGCCGAAAGGCGCGCGCGAGCGGTAAACCGAGTTTTTAGCGCGCGGGACGTTTCGGCGCGCTCCAGCGGTGGCGGGAAAGTCGCGCGCGGGAACCGTTTGCGCGCGCTATTTTTGGCGCACCGCTTTCGACGCGCCTATAAAATGCGGCGCTCGCCACGCACCTATTCCACACACTTCTCTTCCTCTTCCGCTGCCACGCGCGCCTCCACCGCTTCCTCGGTTGCTTCCGCTGTTACGCGCGCCACCGCTCCAGCGCCCCGCCACCTACGCGCCATCATGCCGCCGCGCCGCCGAGGAGCGTCGGCTCCCGCGGCGTCCGCCAGCGCCCCAACGGCGGGTTCTACGCCGAGATACGGTCCGGCCAACTCCGGCTCGGCCTCGGCACCTTTGAGACGGCGCACGAGGCCGCCCGCGCGTATGACGCCGCGGCGTGGCGCCTAGGCAGGCCGCGCCCGCAGGTGAACTTCCACGACGTCCACACCCTCCAGCAGGCGCTGGACGTCGCCCCGCCGCCTCGTCTTCGCACGGCACAAGACCATGCGGAGCACGCTGAGCGGCAGCGCCGCCTCCTCGTCGCCCATGAGGACGAGCGGACCATGGAGGAGTGCCGCTGCCGCCACCTGGAGGACGTCACCTACGAGCAGCCTACTGGGCAAGGCGCCGCGAGGAGGACACGCAAAGGCGCCGCGACGAGCGGTTGGATAGGCGTCGGCGAAAGGCTCTGGCGATATCGCAGTGCGACGTCGTTCAAAATGGTGGGCAGTCGATCTTTTCGGCTGATGATGACCGTTGGTTGGACATGTGGATCGATACCTTTGACCAGACCAGCGACGATGACGATGACGACGACGACTGGGAGTAGGCTGTAGTTGCGTATGTAGTTGCACTATCTAGTAGTTTTTTTTATGTCGTTGCACTATTTAGTAGTAGTTTTTTTTTATCTATCTATGCTATGGAACTATGTAAAATATCTATGTATCGTTTTTTTATCTATGAATTTTATTTATTATTTTATTTAAAAAAATGTACGCAATGTTTAGCGCGTGCTGCATTTTAGCGCGGCCGCTGGAGCTACGCGCGCGCGCTCAATTTTGACACGTCTACTGGAGCCAGTGCTGCTGGCCGCGCCAAACCAGGCGAATGGCGCGTGCCAAATGCGTTTTTTGCGCGCTGCGTGTTGCGAGGCGGTTGGAGATGCTCTCATCTGCACGGATGATCAGCTGGGATTTTAGGATTTTTCTTATGGATACGTAGTAGCTAGGACAATCCTATAAGGAAGGATTATTCGTTGTTCGTTGCGCCCCTAGATGAAGCAGCGTGTTGCCTAGGTAGTACTACTGTCACACCTCTTGTAAGAGTAGATAACTTTTCCCGAGTAATTAAGTGCTTTAGCTCCTAACAAACTCGCTGTTTCTATCAAACTAGCTATCTTTGCATCCTTTGGCTTGGTTGCGGCTAGTGGAACTTGGGCCAGTGTGAGTACGACTTATATTTTCAAATTAATTTAGTTTCCTTCGGAGTGCAAATTAGGCGTGGCGTCATTAAGCTAGCATCACACAGTGCTGATCCTCAAAAATAAAAAGCATCACACAGTGCTAATTTTGTCAGGGTTTGCCGGTCATGCATCCGACTCAAGTCCCTGGCCCCTGAAATGACTCTCTACTGACTCTGTTTATTATTATTGCGCACGTACATCCCGTTTATTCGGACATGACCATAGACCTAATTAAACAATACAAAGTTCTATGGATACCTAATATTCTTGCTCGATTGCGGCATCGACTGCTAGAGAGATCGATGATGTCTATCATGTTCATGTCTATCCTCGGGGAACCTCATTATATTCCTAAGTGCTTTTACTTTCTGAGTGCCGTGAATACTGAATACTGATTAGTACTGAATAATACTTTAATTTTCTGCACTGGTACCATCTCGAGACATGGTGGTATTATCAGTTGCTAAGAGCAACTCCAATGGAGCGACCCATTTCGTCCGCCGCCGTCCGTTTGGGTCGGCGCGGACACAAAAGTCGGTTCAACGTGCCGACTCAAACGGACGCGCGTCCGCTTTCGTTCGCCTGCCGACCCATTCCTGGCCCATTTTTGAGCCGGATTTGCGTCGGCACGGACACAAGACTCAACAGCATACCCTCGCCCGCCTGCTTCGTCGCCTACGCCACCGGCCATTTTTTCGATAGAAAAAGATACATAGATAGTTCTAGCGTACGCAGATAAAAAAAAAAGACCAACTACTCGTCGTCGCTTTCCGACTCCGACTCGGTAATGTCCTCCTTCGACGTCTGAATGTAGGCATTAGCATACTGCTCGTCCTCGAAGTACCACCCCGACGTTTCTCGTAGCTTCAGTTTCAATTGAGCGGTCTGCTTCCGCGCACGCTTGTCCTGCGATAAGTGGCTTGCTCCGTCCTCCTTGCCTCCCTCTCCGTCCTCCTTTACTTGTAGAACTGGCACTCGTCGACGATGTCCTGCGGGAAGCGTTCGCGCTACACCACCATGGCTTCCACGTCCATCTCGGCGATGGCGAGGCGACGCTGCCGCCTCCGGTGGACACGACGATCCTCGTCGATGAAAAGCCGCGGGAGAGGCGCGAAATCCTGCGCCCGCTGGCTCGACACGTCGGGAAAATTCATCTCCCCACGAGGCCTCAGGAGGCGCCACGCCCCCACGTCGTGCGCGCGGGCGCCTTCTCTGCGGTGTCGAAGGTGCCGAGGATGAGGCGTTTCTCGCCAAACCAGATCTAGGAGGAGAAGGCGCTGGAGCGGCGCTCGCGGACTCCGTGAAAATCTGAAGCGCCCAGGCGGCGAATCGACATGGTGGCGCAGAGGCGGCGAGGCTAGTGAGAGGGGGCGAGACGAGTGGGCGGCGGACAGAGTGTGGAGGGAGCGCCTTCTTATAACGAGCGCCGGCCGCGGCGCTCGTTATACCTTTCCCGCGCGCTAGAGCGCCAAAACCAGCGCTCGCTAGCCCGATTTTCGCCCGCGCGCGAACCTTTCTTGCACGCTGGAGCGTCAAAACCAGGGCGACGACATGGCCGCTGGCATGATCTACAGCACGCGCGGTCATGAAATGGGTCGGCGCGTTGGGCGCACTGCCGACCCAAAAACGGACAAAAGCGCCGTCCGTTTGGGTCGGCCGGTTGGAGTTGCTCTAATGGTAGACTAGTACCGTGAATGGACAGTCGCACGGAGGAAATTTTCTCCATCATTTCTCTCAAAAAAAAAAGAAAATTTCCCCATCTTTCCCCTTTGTCCTCTTGCAACACTGTTGGTTCCCAAAGAATTGGCAAATCTAGGAATAGGCATCACCAAAGTTCTAGATTTGATCAAGACGACATTGGGTTGGGTCGGACTCCATCGAATAGTGGCGTCTGATCAAGAACTATCACTGAGAAGGTGACAAAAGCTCAACGAGAGGCTCAAAACAAACTGTAGATCAGTGTAAACCAGGTGCTAGATGGTAACATCATGCAATAATAACTGTAAAGTGTGATGTCTCATCTCATGCATGTACAGTTTGCAGCTCGCAGCTTGACATTGTTTTATCACAAACATCACCGCACATCAGACCCTCCCCAGGTCGCTCCCGCGGGCGGCCCGGGAGCGAACCCTAACCGCCGCCAGCGCAAGCCCCTCCGGCCCCTCCTCCCCTCGCCGCCGCCGGCGGACGTCGCCGGGCGAAGCCCGCGCGGCTCGGCGGCGGCGGGGCCTTTCCCTCCTCCAGCTCGGGCAGGGGCGGCGCGGGCCGTTCGTTCGTGCGGGGACTCGGCTCGGCGCGGCGCTCGCACGGGTGCGCACACCGGCGTGGGTGGCCGTGCTCGGGGCGGCGCGGCGAGGGCGCGAGGGGCGCGGCCTGGGCGCGCAGGGCGCGGAGATGGGCGTCCTCGTTCCGGTGATTTGAGGTGCGGCCTCGGTGCGCCTCGACGGGATCTGGCGGGGACGGCATAGCGGGTGGCGGCGCTCCGGCGGCTCCTGGCGCGTGGATCCGGCGGGTGGGGATGCGGACTGCGGCTCCTGGCTGCTCGACGAGACCCCTCCCGGCGATGCTGCGGCTGCAGTGGGTTGCTCGGGCTTCAGCCCGGCAGCCTTGCTTGGCGGGATGGGGTGGGGTGGCGGCCCCCCTCCCGGCTTGGTGCTATGGAGCTGGTCGACTTGCTAGCCCGGCGTGGCTGGCAGCGCGGTGGAGGCTGCCGGGGCGGCGGCCCCGGATTTGGTGGAAGCGGCTTCGGCTGGGGGGTGGTGCGCGCGTCTGGGCGTGGTGGGTCGTGGGATCCCACGGCCAGTACAGGGTCGTTCTCAGCAGGATGGGTTTGTTGGCTGGCAGGTGCGAGCAGGTGGTCGTTGAGCATCTCCGAGAGAAATCCTATGTCCGGCCTTTGCCGGATCCGGTGACGGCGACGCCCATGGGCGTCGTGCTCTTTCTTGGAAGCGTTGCTGCTGTGTGGTGCTCCTCCCCCTTGCCGTGGCCTTAGCTCCAGAGGGAAACCTCAAATCTTCGGGATCGGGCGATGAAGGCGCCTTCACGTCTTCTTCCTCTTTGGGGGCATCGTCTCGGAGCTGGCCACAACCTGGAGACCAGTGGTTGGCGGCATCTTCGCCGCGTGGGTTGCGGCATCTTCGCCGCATAGTTTGCTGAGGCGGCTAGATTGGGGGCGCTTATTTCTGTTTGGCAACGATGATGGCGTCGAGAGGAGCTTTGGTCGTGGCTCGGGCTTCGGTAGTCGGATCTTCCCGGCGTGTCTGAGGTGCTCTTTCGTTGGTTGCTTTGAAGTCGGAGCTGTGGTGGAGTGTGTCCATGCGGTGACGATGCCAGGCGCTCGGTGGTCGGTTACGGAGGGCACGGTCGGCGCAAGTCCTGCATATCTCCTTTGTGATGATCGTCGTCAGAGTCGGAGCTGTCGGTTGTTCGCGCGTGTGGCCTTCTGTTGGCATGTGCCGTCATGGTTTCTGTGCAGCTGTTTGTAGGTCTGTGATCCCATGTTGGTGGCCAGGTTGGCTGGTGGTACCCATGTTATGTGGGTTGGATTGTATCGGTTTTAGCCCGGTTTTCCGTCAATTAGCGGGGCAACTCTCACTCATTCTTAATTAATGGAAATGGCAAGTCTTTTGCCTCGTTTCAAAAAAAAAAATCACCGTAAGCTAGCACTAGCAGCACAATAAACTTATAGCAGTACTGGACTGACGGCCGCTAAGATTAGGGTTAGCTGTTGCTGTTGCAGTAACATAACATAAAAAAGCATAGGATAGGATAGTACCAAGGGTCATCACATTCATGGAAGGATCCTTCGATTCCATAGGCCATACCGCCATAGGAGGCATAGGAGGCATGTGACTGCTATTACTTACTGTTTCTGGGGACTGTGTGGTTGTTGGCTAAACTTGGCCAGAATGGGATCGTCGCCCATCACAGGAAAGCGGCCAAAAAAGTGCCACAAAGATAATACTCTTACCACTCCAATGCTGTTGATGGATGGAATGGATAAATCGGCCTTTTCCTCTCCGGATTGGAGGACGGCAAGTAAAAAGGAATAGTGGCTCCATATATGATGTGAGATGGATGGATCTACCACTGTTCATAGGACTTGCAAGATTGGGCTGGGACTTTTTTCTTTTCTTTTCTTGATGGTACGCCTCGACATGATTGTGCTCACATGCGCCAACTTGCACGGCACATGAAAACGGAGTCATGGGCCACAGCAATTGGTGAGAAGCGAGCAGGGAAAATTCTTGCCTTGCCTTGCCTTTTCTTCTTTTTGGTACCACACGCAAATTAAAACCGGTTGCTGCGAGATCTGACGGACGGGTGTTTGGACTCTGGAGATCGAATTGTTGAGTACGTACCAATTGTCGCGCGGAGCGGCAGGGATCATAGGATGCTCGTCGCTGTAAAGAGACTGCAGTACGCGCCGCGCGAAAGAGCCAGGAAAAGGCCCTCTGGCTGGATGCACCGCCGGCGACGTTCAGAGAAGCTAAGCACAAGCACCCGGGAAGCATCATCTCAGTGTAGTTTTCAGAGAAACAAATTCCTTTTGGCTTTACTGCTGCATGTTTCCTTGGCACACGGCAGTGGCCACAGGCTCTTTGAAAGACTCTGGCGGTGCTTGCTATTCTATGCCGTGTCGCCGGTCGACCAAATACCAGGTCAGCGCAGACGCGATTAGACTAGGTACACGCTCCTTGCTACACGTATAGTACTACAGCGGTACAAGATGATGAATCGTGCCCGCTGACCTTGGACGCACAGGACTGGGAATTCTGCCGGACCTCTACTTCGTTGTGTAGTACGTACTTGACTAGGCCTCCACGAAAATGATCTCTCGTCTCGGGCGCATATACATCTGAGCAGTGATGATTTCTCCTCTGTAAATAACGATGGTTTGGTAATTCGCTTCAGCGTAGAAACTCAATCACGTCGCCTAGCTTCCATCAAGCGTAGTACACCGCCGTGCAGATTAACAAATGGGTGGAATCAGAACATTCCAAGTCACACTGCCGGTCACCAAGAGTTAACCCTTGCAGGCATGGCGCGGTTAGTACTTAGTACTGCTGTCGATTTTTCTTTAGCAGCTGCTGTCGTTTTCGCAGGACAGATTCTTGGTGATCGGCAAAGATTGATCCAGTGCAGCGTATTTAGTTTAGAATACAAATTGGCGGTGCCTTCCGTACATACTAGCGTCAAGGATCGGAAATAAGTTGATGCCTGCGTATCAATCACACTTGATGACAGTAGTAATAATAAAGGGTGCATCTTGTTCCATCACACTTGCTGCCGTGCCGAGCGCAGGAATAGTTCATGAGACCACCGGTTGGCAGCTGCCATCTCTGCATCTGCGTGCCGGTGCCGTGTCCCCGGCGGCCAGGCGGAGTAGCCTACTGTTGCGCCACCGACGGCGCGGGCGTGGCCTCTGCCTGCGGCGTGTTGTTTCAGGCGGTCGGAGAAGGTACAGGCTTCGGCCGCCGACAGTCGGGCGACAGGACGCCGGCCTTCGTGAAGCGCCAGGAGTCAGCGGTTTAATGGGTAAAGTAATGGTAAGAAACGACACGCGTGTCCGAGCACTGTGGACGGATGGTTTCGTTCTGCCGCCGTCTCTGTTCGCAGGGGACATGCGGGCGGCTGCCGCCTGCTGCTGGGTTTAAGATAGCCCTGCCGTCTCCCGATCCAAAAGCCTGGGAGGTTTCTGCGTGCCGGTGCCGTTCCATAATTTCGTCGCGCCTTTATTTTTGGCAAACATTTCCATACCACTGGAAGCAGACCAACCGATGACTACGGATACCATGCATGCTAGCCAAGCCACAGGCCTGCAATTAAGCTACGTACTACGTCGGTGCACGCTGTACTTGTACTAAAACGTGGCCATTCACTGCACCTAACTTTAGAGTGTCATGCATGCATGAGGTTTAATCTGGATGCGCTAAACGTACGTAGGTAGTCGAACTCGACTAGAGGTGCTGGTGAAATTAAATACTGCAGGCATATGTAGGTAGTCGATCCCCGGTGCAGTATGGTTTCACATATAAATAACCACTAGGCAGCGGCATTTCTTACAGTGGTGCAGCTGACTTTGATGATTTAATAGTACTAACAAATTGACTTGGCAGAGTTGACGTCCCTAGAAGAAAAGCGTACAACATATTCTAATTGCCAACTATATATGGCCACGATGAACTGGGTACGTGGAAGCTAGCTCGTTAAGCAAACCCTAATGTAGAAAGATGCGGTGCTTTGCGTCGCTAGCCAGCGTTCCATGCGCATGGTATAAGCAATCCTATCTCTCATCCAAGTGGTTAACAAATTGAAACTTGTGTTCATTCTCTTGAAGAAGAGGAAGAGATGCAATGCATGCCCGCATATGGGTTCAAACAGTGTCGATCCTGCTGAGAGCAAATCCCAGGAACCCTCGATCGGGAGCTATCAAGGCCACAAGCCGTGCCTCGTAATGCTGAGCCAAATACTAGTTATCTTTGTCAGACTGAGTCCTAGGAACCGCATCGCCGATTCCTATGTTACATGCGATGCACCTCGTTATCACAAACACGATGAGTGCCCTGCACTGCACTGTACCGAGAAGAGGCAGCTGACTCTTGCACGCCCAGGCTGCATAAATTAAACCGCTTGCTTCCCAATTGTCAAAGGTAGAACAAAAATCCTAAGAAACACAAGATAAGAAGTTCCCAGCTCATGCATGCATGTACGCCAGTTCTAGACGATCCACGGGGCAAAGGACTCGAGTATTAGCTAGCCTAGTAGCTGAGCTAAACAAAGAGAGAAGAATAGTACTCCTAATATAACTATATAAGATCGGAAATCCGTTGCTCACGGGAGCGCACGCTCCTGCACGTCAAAAATATTTTAAAGTGTGAAAAAAATATCAAACAAAAATTTGACGCATACATCTCGACATTATATCTATGCATGTCAAGGTTCAGAGAAAACTGACATTTTTTGTGGCTTGTGTAAAAAAGACAAAAGGATGTCTTGTGAAAAGCATTTTTTAACACCGGATTTTGTCTTTTTCACACACGACACATAAGTTGTCGGTTTTTCGCGAAATGACTTTGTGAGCATGTACAATATCGAGATGTACGCGCCAAGTTTTTGTTTGGTATTTTTTGACATTTCAAAATATGTTTGAAACACATTTTAAAATCAGGAGCATGCGCTCCCATGTGCCAAAACGCCACTCTCAACCACCGCATGTTAGTCCACTGGTTTTTCAATTTGGGTCAATTGACCGTTCTGGACCTTTGGATGAAGATCGTATGGCGCCTGGACCTTCTTCTTCCTAGACCGACAAACGTGCCGCCGGCTACCGCCGCCCCCTCGCAGGAACCACCATCCCCCCCCCCCCCCCCCCCCCCCCCCGCCGGTCTAGCCATCGGCTATCACTCTAGCCATGCCCGCGTTTGGGTTTTTCTCCGGCAAAGTGCACCATCGCCGTCCACCACCACCACCACCCTAAACCGTAAGAAAGATAATGGGGTAGCCCTCCAGCGAGCCCCTTCCTTCTCCTTCCTTCCATCCGGCGAACTCTCAAAAATCGACTGACCCAAATTCAAAAATCAATCGACTGTCATTTAGCTAAACTGAGACATTTCAGTGATCTAAAGTGAGTACTGTTTTGGGAGGTAACAGATTCCGTGAAATAATCTGATCGGATATGTGGCAGCACGTGAAATAATCTGATCGGTCTCGCTGATCAACACGTGACACTTTAGTCTCGCTGTTGCCTAGCCTGATGATGTGTATGCATGGCGACAAACTATCGAATGCCGCCAAGGTCTGGTGTCCTGGACATACACCCGTGCGTCTGTGCAGTTTCTTTCCGTCCCGAATAATTTGTCGGTGTGGAAGTCGCCCCTCCAGACGATTCTCTACCAGGGAAAGCGATCGAGCAGGACACGCACTAGATCAGCTACATGCTTGGGCTGCACACAAGAAATCATACAAGGCCACAACGGGAAGCTACTTGGCACCCGGCATGGGCATAAACAAACAGCCCATACCCAACAATGCATTGGATTGCATGGCGCCTAACCAACGGTGCACGGCCAGCAAGGTGACAAAAAGACAGGGAGGAAAATCGATCGACCCGATGGACGGACGGAAGGCACATGCATGGGCGCCCACGCCCTGGTATGTTCTGTGTGTATTGTATACGCACAGCCTTGTCGTTTTGCTGTATAAAAATTGTGGGCATACCGGGTACGTGGCGGGAGGTACGTGCTCGACGGTTGACAAGCACATGCATGCAGTGAGTTCATCGTTTCAAGCATGCATGGGGTGCATGGCGGTGGTCTGGGCCGGCACCAATTTATTTAAGACACGATGGCGGCTTTGCCAGCCGCGAGGCGTATGCTGTTTTCGATGGTACGGTGTCAGACTCTGATGCTAGCATCGTATGTAGACGCGCCTGCCCGGCCCTTCCATACTTCTAGTAGTACGAATTGAGTTTGGTTCCTACAGGCTCCAGCTGGCTGAGTGATACAGTGCAACATCACACAACGTACGTGTATGTGAATGCATTCACTGGTGGTTGTTTGAGTTGGTCAGGTGGGCAGATGAATCGGGCGCGTGCACTGTCACCTTGCAAGTTCAGTAGAGTGCCCATGTCCATGTCGATGCATTTGGCACGTAGCCCCATGAAAGGAAGGGAGGAAGGAGAGGACTTCGTGGCTGGTAGGGCTTCGACGAAATGGTAACAGGAGACGATCACGAGATTGGGAAAGGTAAAAGTCTGGTAGGTTGAGATGCATCGAACAGATAGTGCATATAAATCATGTAAGAGAAACGGGGTAATACTGCTCAGACATGAACTCATGAGATACTTACTCCATGATGATCAGTGAAGTTTCTCCAAAGAAAGTTTATCGTTTCTCAAAAAAAAAAAACTATTGATCGGCGAAAAAACTATACCGAGATATAGACTGCTGGAGTAATCCAATTCAGCAGGCCCGTTTGTCTTCGGCGGGCCAGGCTCCCGTGGGGGTGAATGGAAACAAACAAGGCGGAGGTCGGGCTTTCCTTGGTCGGACCCAGGAGCAAGGTAACGTCGCACATCATCTTAAAGCTAGCCCAATCTGGACCATCGACGGTCGTTGAGCCCATGGATGCATCCCAGTCGAACTCTAGAATTTTCCCTAGTTTGGCCACGCCCATTAATTTGCTAGGGACAAACTGCCGTTGCACTCACCAAGTGACCAGGCGTACGTACTTTGAGTTGGTCAGGTGGCCAGATGAATTTGGCTTGTGTAGCCCGTACGTGCAAGTCGAGTACAGTGTCAAAGTCGACGCATTTTGCTCGTAGCTCTAGAGGAAGGAAGGAAGGACATGTGAAATGGAAATGGGAGAAGATCTCATTTGGAGGAGAAATAAAATGTTTGGTAGCCTTGAGATGGAGACGGTTCATAGTGCATGTACGACAAAGTGCTCTCAGACAGGATTCCAAGTCTACTTAGGTTTCCATCTGAATGACTTAAGACTGTAACCAAATGTTATGCTTATTTTTTTCAGGTTGTAACAACTGGACGTTGCAAGCAATGGAGAACGCAGAGTTAAGTCAAGGAAGAGGAAGCCAAAGACGACGCCCCTGCAGTTGGATTGCACTTGAATGCAGATTTTTTGAGCTCATCCACCCGGGCCTCGCTATCCTGACTCTCCAATATTGCTTTGAGACATGTGCTACACAACTAACTTACTACATGAAATTTTCTCTTTATGTTTCTCTCATATAAAACATGTTCAAGACATATTCTATATGAGAGAAACAAAAAAGAGAAAAGCACTCGCACGAATCGCGATGCAGCGAATGAATGGCTAGATAAAAGGGGCCTGGGCCCACCTGCTCTAAAACATGTTTTCTGATTGGACTGGACCCAGCAGTTAGCCGCGTCCATCACATTTTACTCTGGTTTAACCCCTTTTTTTCTTCTTTGCATTTGTAGAAAACTCCGATCCGATTTTACCATCTAAAAGCTTAAGGGAAAAACTTTTGTACTATTACCCACCATTTCAAAGATAAGCTAAAGCACTATCTAATTTATTTATTCTTCACATATACTGGTTATATTAGCAGTCGGGACACGTAAGAATGAGCCAACACAACTGTCTTCGAGCGGGCAGTACAGTGAGCACCGTGCCAGAGAACATCACCCATATCGTGTACCAATCAATCATGGTCACATCACCCATATCGTGTACCAATCAATCGTGGTCACATATGTAGAAATTGTAGTATAGCTGAAGAGCGTGGTGTTTGTGCACCCACACACATTGCACCCCGATGCACCCATGATAAAAAAATTAGCAAAACATTCAAAAAATTCTGAAACTTTGTGGATGTGATTATGACCAAATGTTTTAGGTGCCTTCAAAATTTGGTGACGATATAACATCGGAGGAAATCTGTACAAGAAAAACAAAGTTTTTGCTGAAAACATCTAAACAGTAACGTGGGTGCAGAGCATCATTTGTATTTCGTTTTGTACAGAGATCATTTGATGTTTTGGGGTGACCAAACTTTGTAAGCTCCTAAAATATATTTTTATATTTTTTCGAATTTACTGTTCACTGCGTGGGTGCACCCAAGGTGGGTGCAGCCACTACTTTCCCATAGCTTAATATTACCGAAAAAGGGTTACCCCGCTTTATATTATAAAGCAACCAACACCGATCACATAGCAGCTGCTAGGGCGAGCAGCACATCAAGCCCGAACGAAACGAGAAAGAAAGAAGAAAAAGAAAAAATGCCAACAATGGCAGCTCGACAAAGCGCAGAAGACCCGCCACGCTGCGCCCCCTGGATTCGTCCCACCACCGTCCAAGGCTCCGCACTACCGCGTACCAAGCAGAAGCTCCAAGAAGGAAAGCGACACCGACGATGCTGCTGCCCGGACGTGTCCTAGGGTTTTCCCCGGCACACGGAGGGGAGTGGGGGATGGCACCACCGACACCCTACATGAAGGAAAGGTGGCACCCTTAGGCGTCACCTTGTCGGTGCCGGAAGAATCGGCATGGATTTGTCCCGAACCCCAAACCCCACTACCCAATCGATCCGGGGCCAACCAACCAACTTGCCGCCCACCTGCATGCGCCACTGCAGTCTTGAAGCTCCCCACCACGAGGCCGAGAGGATGGAGAGAGGAGCGCCAGGAATCGGGAGCGGCAGCACCGGACCCACGCGGGAGGGAACCACCTCCACTGCCATCGTGTGGGAGGCCCGTTCCTCAAGCACCGTCGCGGTCGCCATCCGGACGCGGCAACAGGGCATACCAGGCCACCCCTGGCCCGGCCAGGCCCAAATCGGGCCCGCAAAGCCCCGCCCGCCACGCTGCAGCAGGGGCGGCACCAGCGCCGCTACCACCCATTGTGTTGTTGTGTTGCTGCATTAATCTACCTCATGATTTTTCTTGCGGGGATCTACCTCATGATTAAAGATGAATAGATTGGAAGCTTACCCGCAAAAAAGTATATATACGAGTACAATGTATATGAGGTAGGCTTGGAGTTCAAGGCAAGTCATAGTATGTTCAAGCTATCTGTACCTCCTTATCTCTATCTTGGACACAATTGTTAGAAAAAAAATGGAGAATCGACCTGTCGATCGGGCGAGGCCATGCGCATGCACCCATCCAAGACCAACCCCAGATGGAGGTTTCGCTGGTTTGGGTCCCCTGTCCTTGATCCGGTAGGAAACAAACTGCCGCCAAGGCTCGCCAACAGTATAAACACTGTGCATAATTAGATTGCCCATGCTGTACGTACGTATCTTTTTTTTTGCGGGATTTTTTTTAATTCTTGTGTGGGACAAGGAGTACTTTGTACGCAATCTATACATACGTACTAGCTAACAGTGGATCGAGCAGAAACTTGCTACGTATGTAGCTTCTACTTGTTACTATCTTGTCTATGTTATGATCATCGCAGACGATATGCCTGCACTGCTTCCTTGCAATGCTGCTGCTCAAAATTTTAGCTTAGTCAGCGATGCTATCTAAGCGGTCTGTTAAAATTGCACCGTGTAAAGCATCGAGTATCAATTTGCTAGACTCCATTCGTATCTATCTGCTGGATTGGCAACTCAACGATCGGTGCCGCCTGCTGCATGCGGGAGAGGCGACAAATGCAACCAAAGGGACAAGACACCGCACCGCACGCGGGCGCCGATGGAGACGTGAACGATCAACACCGATCTGCCATGACGCCATTGCGCGCATATGTACGCAGACGAACAATCCGTCTACTTGCGTACGCACGCGCGGGCTCGCGTAAGCCGATCGGTTCATCACATCGATGTCAATCATCGATTCATCATTGCAGGGCGAGCCCGCGTGTCCCTGTCGATCGTCCTGCCGCGCTCCTTGCTTGTACATATCCGGGCTACCAATCTACATAGCTAATTAAGCATAGCACCCAACAATGCGGAATATTGTTGCGGCCAGCTAGAGCCTCCTGCATGTGGGCGCAACGCTAGCTGAGCATTTGTCTTGGCTACACGGTTGTTGAATGCAACGTCGCTGGCGACACATGTATCCATCTTGCACGCCCGGCCGGCCAGCAGTTTGTGAGATCACGATTTGCTGTTGTTTTGTAACGACAAAAAAGATGCCGACTACGGATAGGTACCACCAGAAGTTTAGTATGCATTCCCTCCGTTTTCAAAATATTTGAAGGACTAGGTTTGTCCTAAGGCAAAGTTCTTTAGGTTTGATCAAGCTTGTGATTTTTCTTTTGAAGGAAGCTCGTGATATACTTTACTCCATGAGACCATCATGATCAGTGAAAAAACTATACAAAGATATAGACTGCTGGAGTAATCCAATTCAACAGGCCCGTCTGTCTTCGGCGGGCCAGTCGCATATTATCACAGCCAGCCCAATCTGGACCATCGACGGATCTCTCTCCAAAAAAAAAAACTTGACCATATCGACGGTCATTGAGCCATGCATGCATCCAGTCTAACCCTAGAATTTTCCCTAGTTTGGCGCACCGTCACATGGCAACATCCAGCGCTTGCGGTCTATCCGGTGCTGAGGATTCTTGGCGGCGTTTGCTC
This sequence comes from Aegilops tauschii subsp. strangulata, assembly GCF_002575655.3. NCBI lineage: Eukaryota > Viridiplantae > Streptophyta > Magnoliopsida > Poales > Poaceae > Aegilops > Aegilops tauschii. The sequence goes on from NC_053036.3 coordinate 514,384,464, forward strand.
ATTCAATGCACTATGTCCAGATGCATATGGGCTTTGGGGGATGAAGAATTGGTAGATCAGTTAATGGCAGTAGCTGAACCAAGCGCTAAACAATGGCTTTTCTCACTGATGAACTTATTATCACGTGCGGACTTTGTGAAGCTAGTGTTGACGTTCTGGGCGACGTGGTCAGCAAGGCGGAAAGCTATACACGATGGGGTCTTCCAAAGCCCTCACTCAACGCACATGTTCATTGGTAGGCTCATCTCTGAACTGGACATAATACGACAAGCAACACCGGCGAGGAGTAGCGGTGGGAACACCAACAACACCTCGGTCCAGAGGAGAAGATCACGGCCAAGAGCGCCACCCCATGGCTTTGCATGCCAAAATTCATGTAGACGCGGGTCTATCCAATACCAGGGGCGCGGCCGCTGCAGTGTGTCGAGATGAACTCAAGAACTATTTGGGAAGCTCTTCTCTAGTTATGTACAGCAAACAAAGCGCTGCAACACTTGAAGTGATCGCATGTAGGGAGGCATTATCATTGGCGGAAGATCTGGGACTGCACAGAATCATCATGTCGTCAGATGCAAAACAAGTGGTAGGTGACCTAGATAGCAACAGCCGAGGTCTCTATGGAGCTATCATCACGGAAGTTAGATCAAGAGCAAAAAGTTTTGCATGTAATTTCATTTTCGAAGGTCGACCAGTTAATTTAGATGCTCACAAACTAGCTAGATTTTCGGTTTCCTTAGATCAGGGGCGCCACCTATGGCTTATCTAACCCCATGATGCAAATTGTATCCCACTTTCTGTGGATTAAGACGAATAAAGCTCTGTTTTACCCCTCATTTTTTTCAATTGCTAGGGGACAGATTGCCGTTGCACTCACCAAGTGACAGGCGTACGCACTTTGAGTCGGTCACAGGTGGTCAGATGAATTTGGCGTGTGTAACCCGTACTTGCAAGTCGAGTACGGTGTCAACGTCGACGCATTTGGCTCGTAGCTCTAGAGGAAGGAAGTGCTGGGCTCCATATGAAATGGAAATGGGAGGAGATATCACATTTCAAAGAAAAATAAAATGTTTGGTAGCCTTGAGATGGAGACGGTTCATAGTGCATGTACGATAAAGTGCTTTCAGATAGGATTCCAAGTCTAGTTAGGTTTCCATCTGAATAACCTAAGAATGTAACTGAATGTTTTGTTTATTTTTTTCAGGATGTAACAAGCGGACGTTGCAACTTGCAAGCGATGGAGAACGCAGAGTCAAGTCAAGCCAAAGAAGACGCCCCTGCAGTTAGCTGCGTCCATCGAGCCTTGCTCCGGTGCACCCCCCCCCCCCCCCCCCCCCCCACTCAATTTCTTAGGGGTAAACTTGACCCCCGCCATCTATTTTTTCTCCGGCCCGCCGCTGCCCATATCCAAGCCCCGTAGCCCATACCCAAGCCCCGTATAACCCGTATAACCCATACGTATGTATAGGTGTCCTCCCGAAAAAAAAGATGGCACGACCCCACGACCAGGTACGACCTGCTGACGGCCGATCCATCAATCACGCATGCAACTCCATCATTCACGCAGCTCGTCCATCATTCTGTTGAGGTTCTGTAGGAATATCGGCGGCGGCGATCTCGTCCGAGAGCGCGCGCGGCACCATCTTGAACCTCCAGCGCTCGCAGGTACCGCATCCCGGTTCCCCACATTTGTCTCGCTTGCGGCTGCATCAAACGAACTGCCGCCATTTTCGTCGTAGTGGTTAACCTAGCGGAGCGGGTAACCTAGCTTTCCGGCGGTCCAGGCCATCGCAGATCTGGTTCTGGTAGTGCTGCTCGTCGTGATACAAAGTGATCACACGAGCTAAAGTGGGTTTCTTCTTTCTAGGGTTAATCAGCGTCGGTTGCCATCGGTTGTGTGCACGACGGCTCCGTTATTTGATGCGGTGGCTTACCTAGATATCCGGCGATCCAAAGTGATCACGACTGGTGCCGTGGGCTAGGTATCCGGCGGCGCATGTTATCACGGGTAGCGCTGCTTCTCACGATCCAAAGTGATCACGTACTGGTGCCGTGGGCATCTTCCTTACTAGGGTTGACGTACCTTAACGCCGATGACCGGTGTGGAGAGGGGGGAGGATCCATGGGTGGTCAGAGGTCGTCGGTGTCGGTTGTGTGCACGATCTGAACGCCCTCGGTTGGGGCGCTCTCCGGCTGGCGTAGTTTATTTAACATCCGTGATCGTGTGCTAGGTGTTGTATATTTCAACATTGATAATGTTTGCACATGTGATGATACATATTATCTGTTGTAGGAAATGGCGGACGATGAGTTAACTGATATGATGTATGACATGGAGTTTGGAGAACTGATGAAAGACTGGATAGAAGATTGGTCAGATGATGAAAATTCAGATCGTGGAGAGAGGTCGGAGAATGGGGACGAATTGGAAGATCGTAATGTGAGTGGCATTATCATGTTATAATTTTTTGGTGGCATTCGACAAGATTATATTTTTGTGTTGAAAATTTATAGATGGATGAGCATCATGAAGGTCAGGAAAACAATGAGCATGATGATGGTCAGGAAAACAACACGGAGATCTCAAATGAAGATTACATTAGTCAGGTATGGAAGTGGAATTTTTGTTGGCATGCAAATTGAATTTATCCTGGAATATTATATGATAAGTACTTATGTATTTGTGTTATATTTTTCAGCTCATTTCCGAATGTCATAATGCGTACGACTATTATGGTGAATCCGACGCGGAGACATGCCTTTATGACGAATCATTAGCTGCACCTGATTCTGGGGAGTCGCAGTCGTTGGTCATCATGAGTGAGGTATGTATGTAATCAATGTTGTATGGAAGTAATGTTATGCCCTAGAAAACTGTTTTCATGGCCATGTTATGATTGTGTAGGTGACAGAAGATGAGGGGAAAAAGAATGTCCAAGATACTGCCAGTGCAGATGGTAAGAGGGATATGTTCATGCAGATAATACAAATGACTTTTATGTCACACGATGCTGCGTATGATTTCTACAACAGCTATGCTAGAGATAATGGTTTCAGCATTAGAAAGAATAAGGTCAGGTATAGCAAAACCGAGTCACATCATATGCGTTATAGGCGGTTTGTTTGTTCCAGACAAGGAAAACATGACAACAGGTTGCTAACCGAGGAAGGACACAGCCATAGGCTCAGACCCGAGACACGCTGCCACTGCGAAGCGCACCTGACCGTGAAGCTTGACCAAAGGCATGGGGTTTGGTATGTTGATAGTTTTGAGGACAAGCATAGCCATATCTTGGCAGGACCGGATGAGGTACCTTTTCTTTGGTCCCACAGAAAAATCAAAGAGTACCAGAAAGCTGAGATAATGTCCATGGGAGCTGCAGGGATTAGAATTCACGACATGATGGATTCCTTCATCAGCAAACATGTATGGTATGGCGGTGTTGGTTTTACCAGGCGTGAAATATACAACCTTTGCGCCAGGGAGAAGAGGAAGCTGCTTTCAAAAGGTGATGCTGCCACAGCCATAGGCATCACGGCTAGTAGGAAACAGAGGGATCCTAGCTTCTTTTTCGAGTACAAGCTAGATAAGGAAGGACATATGAATAGGATGTTCTGGTGTGACTCCCAGTCTCATCATGACTATGAGGACTTCGGCGATACGTCCATTTTGCATCATGCTTTTATATCGATATTTATTGCATTATGGGCTGTTATTACACATTATGTCACAATACTTATGTCTTTTCTCTCTTATTTTACAAGGTTTACATGAAGAGGGAGAATGCCGGCAGCTGGAATTCTGGGCTGGAAAAGGAGCAAATATTAGAGACCTATTCTGCACAACTCCAGAAGTCCTGAAACTCCACGGAAGTTAGTTTTGGAATATATTAAAAATATCGGGTGAAGAAAGCACCAGAGGGGAGCCATGCACCGTCCACGAGGGTGGAGGGCGGGCCCTACCCCCTGGGCGCGTCCCCTGCCTCGTGGGCCACCTGGCAGGCCCCCGACGCCCATCTTCTGGTATAAGGTGTCTTTTTCCCTGGAAAAAATACAGAAGAAGCTTTCGGGACGAAGGGCCGCCGTCTCGAGGCGGAACCTTGGCGGAATCAATCTAGGGCTCTGGCAGAGCTGTTCTGCCGGGGAAACATCCCTCCGGGAGGGGGAAATCGTCACCATCGATCCTCTCATCGGGAGGGGGTCAATCTCCATAAACATCTTCACCAGCACCATCTCCTCTCAAACCCTAGTTCATCTCTTGTATCCGATCTTTGTCTCAAAACCTCAGATTGGTACCCGTGGGTTGCTAGTAGTTTGATTACTCCTTGTAGTTGATGCTAGTTGGTTTATTCGGTGAAAGATCATATGTTCAGATCCTTTATGCATATTAATACCCCTCTGATTATGAACATGAATATGATTTGTGAGTAGTTACGTTTGTTCCTGAGGACATGGGAGAAGTCTTGTTATAAGTAGTCATGTGAATTTGGTATTCATTCGATATTTTGATGAGATGTATGTTGTCTTTCCTCTAGTGGTGTTATGTGAACGTCGACTACATGACACTTCACCATTGTTTGGGCCTAGGGGAAGGCATTGGGAAGTAATAAGTAGATGATGGGTTGCTAGAGTGACAGAAGCTTAAACCCTAGTTTATGAGTTGCTTCGTAAGGGGCTGATTTGGGTCCACATGTTTCATGCTATGGTTAGGTTTACCTTAATTCTTCTTTCGTAGTTGCGGATGCTTGCGAGAGGGGTTAATCATAAGTGGGATGCTTGTCCAAGGAAGGGCAGTACCCAAGCACCGGTCCACCCGCATATCAAATTATCAAAGTAACGAACGCGAATCATATGAGCATGATGAAAATTAGCTTGACGATAATTCCTATGTGTCCTTGGGAGCGCTTTCCTTTATATAAGAGTTTGTCCAGGCTTGTCCTTTGCTACAAAAAGGATTGGGCCACCTTTCTGAAGCTTGTTTACTTTTGTTACTTGTCACCCGTTACGAATTACCTTATCATGAAACTACCTGTTACCGATAATTTCAGTGCTTGCAGAGAATACCTTACTGAAAACCGCTTGTCATTTCCTTCTGCTCCTCGTTGGGTTCGACACTCTTACTTATCGAAAGGACTGCGATAGATCCCCTATACTTGTGGGCCATCAAGACTCTTTTCTGGCGCCGTTGCCGGGGAGTGAAGCGCCTTTGGTAAGGAAAAATTTATATAGTGTGCTTAAATTTACTGTCACGTGTTACTATGGAAAATAATCCTTTGAGGGGCTTGTTCGGGGCATCTTCACCCTGACCAGTAGAGCAAAGAGTTGCTCCTCAACCTACTGAACCTACTGAAAATGTTTACTTTGAAATTCCTTCGGGTATGATAGAGAAACTGCTAGCTAATCCTTTTACAGGAGATGGAACATTACATCCCGATATGCACCTAATCTATGTGGATGAAGTTTGTGGATTATTTAAGCTTGCAGGTATGCCCGAGGATGTTATCAAGAAGAAGGTCTTCCCTTTATCTTTGAAGGGAAAGGCATTGACATGGTTTAGGCTATGTGATGATATTGGATCATGGAACTACAACCGATTGAGATTGGAATTTCATCAAAAGTTTTATCCTATGCATCTGGTTCATCGTGATCGTAATTATATATATAATTTTTGGCCTCGCGAAGGAGGAAGTATCACTCAAGCTTGGGGGAGGCTTAAGTCAATGTTATATTCATGCCCCAATCATGAGCTCTGAAGAGAAATTATTATTCAAAAAATTTATGATCGGCTTTCTCTCAATAATCGCTCCATGCTCGATACTTCTTGTACTGGTTCCTTTATGATGAAGAATATTGAATTCAGATGGGATTTATTGGAAAGAATTAAATGCAACTCTGAAGATTGGGAACTCGACGAAGGTAAGGAGTCAGGTATAACACCTAGGTTTGATTGTGTTAAATCTTTTATGGATACCGATGCTTTTCGTAAATTTAGCACTAAATATGGACTTGACTCTGAGATAGTAGCTTCTTTCTGTGAATCATTTGCTACTCATGTTGATCTCCCTAAAGAGAAGTGGTTTAAATATCATCCTCCCATTGAAGTAAAAGTAGTTGAACCTATTAAAGTTGCAGAAAAGACTATCACTTATAATGTTGATCCTATTGTTCCTACCGCTTATATTGAGAAACCACCCTTCCCTGTTAGAATAAAGGATCATGCTAAAGCTTCAACTGTGGTTCCTAAGAGTAAGGCTAGAACACCTACACCCCCTTAGCAAATTAAAGTTGAACCTAGTGTTGGTATGGTTAAAGATCTCTTGGTCGATAATATTGATGGGCATGTTATTTACTTCTGTAATGAAGCTGCTAGAATTGCTAGACCCGATACTAAAAATAAACATAGACCTGTTGTAGGCATGCCTATTGTTTCTGTTAAAATAGGAGATCATTATTATCATGGCTTATGTGATATGGGTGCTAGTGCGAGTGCAATACCTCATTCCTTATACGAAGAAATTATGCATGATATTGCACCTGCTGAAATAGAAGGTATTGATGTCACTATTAAGCTTGCCAATAGAGATACTATTTCACCAATTGGGATTGTTAGAGATGTTGAAGTCTTGTGTGGGAAAGTTAAATATCCCACTGATTTTCTTGTTCTCGGTTCCCCACAAGATGACTTTTGCCCCATTATATTTGGTAGACCCTTCTTGAATACTGTTAATGCTAGGATAGATTGCGAAAAGGATATTGTTACTGTTGGTTTAGGGGATATGTCTCATGATTTTAATTTTGCTAAATTTCGTAGACAACCGCATGATAAAGAATTTCCTAGCAAAGATGAAATTATTGGTCTTGCTTCTATTGCCGTGCCTCCTAATGATCCTTTAGAACAATACTTGCTTGACCATGAAAATGATATGTTCATGAACGAAAGAAGGGAAATAGATGAAGTATTCTTTAAACAGGGACCTTTATTGAAACACAACTTGCCTGTTGAAATCCTAGGGGATCCTGCTCCACCCAAGGGTGATCCCATGTTTGGGCTTAAACCATTACCTAATACTCTTAAATATGCTTATCTTGATGAAAAGAAGATATATCCTGTTATTATTAGTGCTAACCTTTCAGAGCACGAAGAAGAGAAATTATTGAAAACTCTGAAGAAGCACCGTGTTGCTATTGGATATACTCTTGATGATCTTAAGGGCGTTAGTCCCACTCTATGCCAGCACAAAATAAAATTGGAGAAAGACGCTAAACCGGTTGTTGATCACCAACGACGGTTAAATCCTAAGATGAAAGAAGTGGTAAGAAATGACATACTAAAGCTCCTGGAGACAGGTATAATTTATCCCGTTGCTGATAGTCAGTGGGTATGTCCCGTCCATTGTGTCCCTAAGAAGGGAGGTATTACTGTTGTTCCTAATGATAAAGACGAATTGGTCCCACAAAGAATTGTTACAGGTTATAGAATGGTAATTGATTTCCGCAAATTAAATAAAGCTACTAGAAAAGATCATTACCCCTTACCTTTCATTGACCAAATGCTAGAAAGATTATCCAAACATACACATTTTTGCTTTCTAGATGGTTATTCTGGTTTCTCTCAAATACCTGTGTCAAAAGAGGATCAAGAAAAGACCATTTTTACTTGCCCTTTTGGTACCTTTGCTTATAGACGTATGCCTTTTGGTTTATGTAATGCACCTGCTACCTTTCAAAGATGTATGACTGTTATATTCTCTGACTTTTGTGAAAAGATTGTTGAAGTTTTCATGGATGATTTCTCCGTGTATGGAACTTCTTTTGATGATTGCTTAAGCAACCTTGAGTGAGTTTTGCAGAGATGTGAAGAAACTAATCTTGTCTTGAATTGGGAGGAGTGCCACTTTATGGTTAATGAAGGTATTGTCTTAGGGCATAAAATTTCTGAAAGAGGTATTGATATTGATAAAGCTAAAGTTGACGTTATTGAAAAGATGTCGTGTCCTAAGGACATTAAAGGTATAAGAAGTTTCCTTGGTCATGCCGGTTTTTATAGGAGGTTCATTAAAGACTTCTCAAAAATTTCCAGGCCTCTGACAAATCTCTTGCAAAAAGATGTTCCATTTGTCTTTGATGATGATTGTGTAGAAGCATTTGAAATACTTAAGAAAGCCTTGATTTCTGCACCTATTGTTCAGCCACTTGATTGGAATTTACCCTTTGAAATTATGTGTGATGCTAGTGATTATGCGGTAGGTGTTGTTCTAGGACAAAGAGTTGATAAGAAATTAAATGTTATCCAATATGCTAGTAAAACCCTAGACAGTGCCCAGAGAAATTATGCTACTACTGAAAAAGAATTTTTAGCAGTTGTATTTGCTTATGATAAGTTCAGACCTTATATTGTTGATTCTAAAGTAACTGTTCACACTGATCATGCTGCTATTAAATACCTTATGGAAATGAAAGATGCTAAACCTAGACTTATTAGATGGGTTCTCTTGCTACAAGAATTTGATTTACATATTATTGATAGAAAGGGAGCTGAGAACCCCGTTGCAGACAACTCGTCTAAGTTAGAGAATGTTCTTGATGACCCACTACCTATTGATGATAGTTATCCTGATGAACAATTAGCTGCCATAAATGCTTCTCGTACTGCTCCATTGTATGCTTATTATGCCAATTACATTGTTGCTAAATTTATACCACCTAGTTTCACATACCAGCAAAAGAAAAAATTTTCTATAATTTAAGACATTACTTCTGGGATGACCCACACCTTTATAAAGAAGGAGTAGATGGTGTTATTAGACGTTGTGTACCCGAGCATGAACTGGAACAGATCCTACGCAAGTGTCACTCCGAGGCTTATGGAGGACACCATGCTGGAGATAGAACTGCACATAAGGTATTGCAATCCGGTTTTTATTAGCCTACTCTTTTTAAAGATGCCCGTAAGTTTGTCTTGTCTTGTGATGAATGTCAAATAATTGGTAATATTAGTAGACGTCAAGAAATGCCTATGAACTATTCACTTGTTATTGAACCATTTGATGCTTGGGGCTTTGATTATATGGGACCGTTTCCTTCCTCTAATGGGTATACACATATTTTAGTTGTTGTTGATTACGTTACTAAGGGGGTAGAAGCTATTCCAACTAGTAGTGCTGATCATAACACCTCTATTAAGATGCTTAAAGAAGTTATTTTTCCGAGGTTAGGAGTCCCTAGATACTTAATGACTGATGGTGGTTCACATTTTATTCATGGTGCTTTTCATAAAATGCTTGCTAAGTATGATGGTAATCATAGAATTGCATCTCCATACCACCCATAGTCTGGTGGTCAAGTAGAACTGAGTAATAGAGAGATTAAATTAATTTTGCAAAAGATTGTTAATAGATCTAGAAAGAATTGGTCCAAGAAACTTGATGATGCATTATGGGCCTATAGAACTGCATATAAAAATCCTATGGGTATGTCTTGATGACCCACAAGTATATGGGATCTATCGTAGTCCTTTCGATAAGTAAGAGTGTCGAACCCAACGAGGAGCAGAAGGAAATGATAAGCGGTTTTCAGCAAGGTATTCTCTGCAAGCACTGAAATTACAGGTAACAGATAGTTTTGTGATAGGATAATTTGTAACGAGCAACAAGTAACAAAAGTAAATAAAGTGCAGCAAGGTGGCCCAATCCTTTTTGTAGCAAAGGACAAGCCTGGACAAACTCTTATATAGAGAAAAGCGCTCCCGAGGACACATGGGAATTATCGTCAAGCTAGTTTTCATCACGTTCATATGATTCGCGTTCGGTACTTTGATAATTTGATATGTGGGTGGACCGGTGCTTGGGTGCTGCCCTTACTCGAACAAGCATCCCACTTATGATTAACCTCTATTGCAAGCATCCACAACTACAGCAAAAGTATTAATGTAAACCTAACCATAGCATGAAACATATGGATCCAAATCAGCCCCTTACGAAGCAACACATAAACTAGGGTTTAAGATTCTGTCACTCTAGCAACCCATCATCTACTTATTACTTCCCAATGCCTTCCTCTAGGCCCAAATAATGGTGAAGTGTCATGTAGTCGACGTTCACATAACACCACTAGAGGAGAGACAACATACATCTCATCAAAATATCGAATGAATACCAAATTCACATGACTACTAGTAGCAAGACTTCTCCCATGTCCTCAGGAACAAACGTAACTACTCACAAAGCATATTCATGTTCATAATCAGAGGAGTATTAATATGCATATAGGATCTGAACATATGATCTTCCACCAAATAAACCAACTAGCATCAACTACAAGAAGTAATCAACACTACTAGCAACCTACAGGTACCAATCCCAGACTTAGAGACAAGAATTGGATACCAGAGATGAACTAGGGTTTGAGAGGAGATGGTGCTGGTGAAGATGTTGATGGAGATTGCCCTCTCCCGATGAGAGGAGCGTTGGTGATAACGATGGCGATGATTTCCCCCTCCCGGAGGGAAGTGTCCCCAGCAGAACAGCTCTGCCGGAGCCCTAGATTGGTTCTGCCAAGGTTCCGCCTCGTGGCGGCGGAGTCTCGTCCCGAAAGCTTGCTTATGATTTTTCTTCGGACGAAAGACTTCATATAGCAGAAGATGGGCACCGGAGGGCCAACAGGGGGCCCACGAGGCAGGGGGCGCGCCTAGGGGGGTAGGGCGCGCCCCCCACCCTCGTGGCCAGGGTGTGGGCCCCCTGTTGTAATTCTTCCACTTAGTATTTTTTATTATTTCCAAAAATAACTTTCGTGGAGTTTCAGGACTTTTGGAGTTGTGCAGAATAGGTCTCTAATATTTGCTCCTTTTCCAGCCCAGAATTCCAGCTGCCGACATTCTCCCTCCTTATGCAAACCTTGTAAAATAAGAGAGAATAGGCATAAGTATTGTGACATAATGTGTAATAACAGCCCGTAATGCAATAAATATCGATATAAAAGCATGATGCAAAATGGACGTATCATGTCTCCGTATAAAATGGTTGAGGGAAAAGCATGTCACGTACCTCTCGAGCTAGAACACAAGGCATTGGGCCATTAAAGAGCTCAATTATGATTTCAAACTTGCCGGTGAGAAGAGACTATTTGACATTAGCTCACTTGATGAGTGGAGAACCCAGGCCTATGTGAATGCCAAACTGTTTAAAGAAAAAGTTAAAAGATGGCATGACAAAAGGATACAAAAGCGTGAGTTTAATGTAGGTGATTATGTTTTGTTATACAACTCCCGTTTAAGATTTTTGCAGGAAAACTCCTCTCTAAATGGGAAGGTCCTTACGTTATCGCGGAGGTCTATCGTTCTGGTGCCATCAAAACCAACAACTTCGAAGGCACAAACCCGAAGGTGGTTAACGGTCAAAGAATCAAACATTATATCTCAGGTAATCCCATAAATGTTGAAACCAATGTTATTGACACCGTAACCCCGGAGGAGTTCATAAGGGACACTTATTAGAACATTTCAGACTCCAAAAAGGAATAGGTATGTGGTACGGTAAGTAAACTGACTCCAAAACAGTTCTAATAGCAATTTTTCTCTGTTTAGGAATATTTAGAAAAATAGGAAAATAAGAAGTAGTCCGGAAAGGACACGAGGCCCCCCTGGGCGCGCCCCCTGCCTCGTGGACACCTCGTGTGCCCTCCGGACTCCGTTTTCTTGCACGATACTTCTTTTGGCTGGTAAAAATTCATTATATAATCTCCCGAAGGTTTTGACCACCGTACCATGACGAAATCCTTTGTTTTTGTTTTGAGCTGTTTTTTGCCAGATTTTCTCAAGGTCAGGCATCATGTCGTCCCCCTCCTCCAACAACGTGGGCGACGATGCTTGGCTAATGAAGGTAGAGACGAAGCAAGAAGAAATCAGGGAAATCAAGGGAGGTGACAAGATCAAGGAAGCTGCAGAGGAGCAAGTCCCGGCAGTAGAAGAAGAAGGCTTCTTTCAACCCCACTACAATCATCTCACCCCTACTGAAATTGAAGCTTTCAAGATGATTGAGCTAGCTCGCATACAAAACAAGTATCTCACACGTGAAAATATTTTGTTGCAAGAGCATATCACTGCATTCAAGGGCATTATCCGCAAGTTGGAGGATCTCCCACGCTCGATGTGCGATACCCCGTCATCAACAACTCCATCATCACCACCCCCGAAGAAAGAGACAAAAATACATGGGTATGGGAACTCCCCTTGGCAACTGCCAAGCTTGGGGGAGGTGCCCCGGCATCGTATCACCATCACACTCCTATCTTTACTGTTTTTCTTAGTTCGATCCTTTTGGTAATATCTTGATCTAGTAGAATAAAGTTTTAGTATGATCTAGTTTTGAGTTTTGCTTTATGATCCTTCTATGTAATCGAGTCCGTGAGCTATATATAATAAAGATTAGTTTTGAGTCGAGGGCTTTGCTATCTTGCTATGATCTTGAGGGAATAAATGAAAGAATAAAAAGAAATAAAGAGATCATATTGATCTTATGGAGAGTAATGACTTCACATATAAAGAGTATGATGAATAAAAGTTGTTGAGAGTTGACAAACATAGTTTTGGTCATCGTTGCAATTAATAGGAAGTAATAAAGAAAGAGAGGTTTTCACATGTAAATATACTATCTTGGACATCTTTTATGATTGTGAGCACTCATTAAAATATGATATGCTAAAAAGTTGATGTTGGACAAGGAAGACAACGTAATGGGTTATGTTTTCTTATATCCGAAATAAATTATATTGTCATGGATCATCCAACATGTTGAGCTTGCCTTTCCCCCTCATGCTAGCCAAATTCTTTGCACCAAGCAGAGATACTACTTGTGCTTCCAGATATCCTTAAACCCAGTTTTGCCATGAGAGTCCACCATATCTACCTATGGATTGAGTAAGATCCTTCAAGTAAGTTGTCATTGTTACAAGCAATAAAAATTGCTCTCCAAATATGTATGATTTATTAATGTGGAGAAAATAAGCTTTATACGAGCTTGTGACATGGAAGAAATAAAAGTGACAGACTGCAAAATAAAGGTCCCTGTCACAAGTGGCAATATAAAGTGACGTTCTTTTGCATTAAGATTTTGTGCATCCAACCATAAAAGCACATGAGAACCTCTGCTTCCCTCTGCGAAGGGCCTATCTTTTATTTTTGTCTTATACCTTATACAAGAGTCATGGTGATCTTCACCTTTCCTTTTTACACTTTATCCTTTGGCAAGCACTATGTGTTGGAAAGATCCTGATATATATATCCAATTGGATGTGGGTTTTCATAAAGCATTATTGTTGACGTTACCCTTGAGGTAAAAGGTTGGGAGGCAAAACTATCTTTCTCTGTGTCCGATTAAAACTTCATACCCATAAGTATTGCGTGAGTGTTAGCAATTGTGAAAGACTAAATGATAGTTGAGTATGTGGACTTGCTGAAAAGCTCTTATATTGACTCTTTCCGATGTTATGATAAATTACAATTGTTTCAATGACTGATATAGTTTGTTAGTTTTCAATGAAGTTTCTGATTTATACTCTACATTGTGAATAGATTGTTACTTTAGCATAAGAAATCATGACAATATATATATACATATGTTGTTGTTCTAAAGAATGATCATGATGCCCTCATGTCCGTATTTTGTTTTATCGACACCTCTATCTCTAAACATGTGGACATATTATTCGATATCGGCTTCCGCTTGAGGACAAGCGAGGTCTAAGCTTGGGGGAGTTGATACGTCCATTTTGCATCATGCTTTTATATCGATATTTATTGCATTATGGGCTGTTATTACATATTATGTCACAATACTTATACCTTTTCTCTCTTATTTTTACAAGGTTTACATGAAGAGGGAGAATGCCGGCAGCTGGAATTCTGGGCTGGAAAAGGAGCAAATATTAGAGACCTATTCTGCACAACTCCAAAAGTCCTGAAACTCCACGGAAGTCGGTTTTGGAATATATTAAAAATATTGGGCGCGCCCTACCTCCTGGGCGCGCCCCCTGCCTCGTGGGCCACCCGGCAGGCCCCGACGCCCATCTTCTGGTATAAGGTGTCTTTTGCCCTGGAAAAAATACAGAAGAAGCTTTCAGGATGAAGCGCCGCCGTCTCGAGGCGGAACCTTGGCGGAATCAATCTAGGGCTCCGGCAGAGTTGTTCTGCCAGGGAAACATCCCTCCGGGAGGGGGAAATCATCACCATCGTCATCACCATCGATCCTCTCATCGGGAGGGGGTCAATCTCCATAAACATCTTCACCAGCACCATCTCCTCTCAATCCCTAGCTCATGTCTTGTATCCGATCTTTGTCTCAAAACCTCAGATTGGTACCTGTGGGTTGCTAGTAGTGTTGATTACTCCTTGTAGTTGATGCTAGTTGGTTTATTCGGTGAAAGATCATATGTTCAGAACCTTTATGCATATTAATACCCCTCTGATTATGAACATGAATATGATATGTGAGTAGTTACATTTGTTCCTGAGGATATGGGAGAAGTCTTGTTATAAGTAGTCATGTGAATTTGGTTTTTGTTCGATATTTTGATGAGATGTATGTTGTCTTTCCTCTAGTGGTGTTATGTGAACGTCGACTACATGACACTTCACCATTGTTTGGGCCTAGGGGGAAGGCATTGGGAAGTAATAAGTAGATGATGGGTTGCTAGAGTGACAGATGCTTAAACCCTAGTTTATGCGTTGCTTCGTGAGGGGCTGATTTGGATCCACATGTTTCATGCTATGCTTAGGTTTACCTTAATCTTCTTTCGTAGTTGCGGATGCTTGCGAGAGGGGTTAATCATAAGTGGGATGCTTGTCCAAGGAAGGGCAGTACCCAAGCACCGGTCCACCCACATATCAAATTATTAAAGTAACGAACGTGAATCATATGAGCATGATGAAAACTAGCTTGACGATAATTCCCATGTGTCCTCGGGAGCGCTTTCCTTTATATAAGAGTTTTTCCAGGCTTGTCCTTTGCTACAAAAAGGATTGGGCCACCTTGCTGCACCTTGTTTACTTTTGTTACTTGTCACCCGTTACGAATTACCTTATCATAAAACTATCTGTTACCGATAATTTCAGTGCTTGCAGAGAATACCTTACTGAAAACCGCTTGTCATTTCCTTTTGCTCCTTGTTGGGTTCGACACTCTTACTTATCAAAAGGACTACGATAGATCCCCTATACTTGTGGGTCATCATTCGGCGACGTGCTTGTATTTGATAGCACGTACAAGATGAACCGGTATGGTATGCCATTCATACCTTTTGTTGCTCTTAACAATCATAGGAAGACCACTGTTTTTGCTTGTGCCATTGTTTGGGACGAGACCGAAGAGACATATGTGTGGCTGCTGCATACTTTTTTGAGGTCCATGTGTCAAAAGATGCCGAAGAGTGTTATCATGAACGCCGACGCTGCGATGATCAAAGTAATTCACCAAGTCTTGCCAGACGTGTGGCACCGTATATGTACGTGGCATATAGAAAAAAATATGAAGATTCACCTCAGTCACAAGTCCTTTAAGGAGTTCCGAACTCTTCTGTACTACAGCACGTCCATGGCCACGTTTGAGGAGAGATGGCACGCGTTTTCCAAAAGATGGCAGTCAGAAAAAACAGTAACATGGTTGAGATGGATGTATAAGAAGAGGAGACGGTGGGCCGCGGCTTATCTGACAGAGGGGTTTTGGCTTGACATGAAAAGCAACCAGAGGAGTGAAAGTATCACTCATGCCTTCACCTCCACCTAGACGGTGAAATGACCCTGGTGGATATGATTTTGCACTATGAGAATGCCGTTGTACGTATCCGTGAGAACAAGGCACGAGGTGACTACACGGCCTCACAGAGTTTAACGGTGCCAGTATCTAGCTCGAGGGAACTTGAGATAGCTGCTTCTCACGTCTTCACTCAGCAAACTTCTATATGTTGCAAGCTGATCTTAGGAAATTGGCGGCATGGAGATTGTAGAAATAAAGCTCGGAGACGGATCATAGCAGTACATCATGGCCTAGAAGAATAACTGGAAGAGCCGTTTTTGGGTGGAGTACACACCAGTAAATTCTGCAGAAACTATAAGGTGCAGCTGTAGAAGAATGATTCGAAAGGGTCTACCTTGCAAGCACATATTCCATGTACTGAAGTACTTGAATATATCTGAAATACCAAAGTGTTTAGTTCTTGTGAGGTTCTGTAGGATCGAAAGTATGTCTAGAGGGGGGGGGGGGTGATTATACTATTTGACCAAATAAAAATCTAGCCTTTTCCCAATTTTAAGTCTTGGCAGATTTTAGCAACTTTGCACAAGTCAAGCAATCAACCTACACATGCAATTCTAAGAGTATAGCAGCGGAATGTGAAACAATTGCACATGAAGCTAAAGGGAGGAGTTTGAGGGAGCAAAGGCAATGTAGACACGCAGATTTTTTATCCGTGGTTCCGATAGGTGGTGCTATCGTACATCCACGTTGATGGAGACTTGAACCCACGAAGGGTAACGGTTGCACGAGTCCACAGAGGGCTCCACCCAAGAAGGTTCCACGAAGAAGCAAGCTTGTCTATCCCACCATGGCCATCGCCCACGAAGGACATGCCTCACTAGGGTAGATCTTCATGAAGTAGGCGATCTCCTTGCTCGCACAAACTCCTTGGTTCAACTCCACAATCTTGACGGAGGCTCCCAAGTGACACCTAACCAATCTAGGAGACACCACTCTCCAAAAGGTAATAGATGGTGTGTTGATGATGAACTCCTTGCTCTTGTGCTTCAAATAATAGTCTCCCCAACACTCAACTCTCTCTCATAGGATAGGATTTGGTGGAAAGATGATTTGAGTGGAAAGCAACTTGGGGAAGGCTAGAGATCAAGATTTATGTGGTTGGAATGGAATATCTTGACCTCAACACAAGTGTAGGTAGTTCTCTCTAAGAAAATGTATGTTGGAAGTGTAGGCATGTTCTGATGGCTCTCTCCACGAATGAAGAGTGGGTGGAGGGGTATATATAGCCTCCACACAAAAACTAACCGTTACACACAATTTACCAAACTCGGTCAGACCGATTCAGTTCAGAATGTAACCGTTAGGCTTTTCGGTGGGACCGACATGTCAACTCGATGGGACCGATTTCATTGGGGTTAGGGCATAAAGTAATCTCGTGAGAACGATTACACAAACTCGGTGGGACCGACTTTGGTAATAAGCTAACCAGAGAGTTGGTCAGGCAAACTCGGTGGGACCGATTCGCTCATTTCGGTTGGACTGAAACGTTACGAAGGGGAAATAGAGAGTTTGCATTGCGAACTCGGTGGGACCGATCTCTCATCTCGGTTAGACCGAAACATTACGAAGGGAAACAGAGAGTTTGCAATCCCATCTCGGTGAGACCGAGATCCCTATCGGTGAGACCGAAATGACTAGGGTTTGTGGCAATGGCTATGTCAAATGAACTCGGTGGCGCTGGATAGAAAGTTTCGGTGGGGCCGAGTTTGACTTTTTGGTTTGGGACATATGTGGATATGAGAAAGTGGTTGAGGGTTTTGGAGCATATCACTAAGCATTTTGAGCTAGAAATCCATTAAGCAACACCTCATCCCCTTTTAATAGTATTGGCTTTCCTATGGACTCAATGTGATCTTGGATCACTAAAATGAAAATGTAGAGTCTTGAGGTTTAGAGCTTGAGCCAATCTTTTGTCCTTAGCATTTTGAGGGGTCCACATTCCTAATCCATGGCATGCCAATCATTGAACTTTCCTGAAATATTTATCTTGAAATAGCATTAGTTCAATGAGCTATACGTTGTTAGTAATTACCAAAACCACCCAGGGATAGTTGCACTTTCAGGTTCACGAAAGACGCAAGGTTGGGACTGCCCGCAAGGCGCACAAGCAATCTGTTGGGATTTGGATGGACTGGGGCAACTGAAAGAATGAAATATAGCCAGGTCACTGTGTTGGCTTTAGAAGCTATGCATGCGGCATGCAAACACCCAGCTTTGTGGGATCAGTTACAGGAGAGTTTGAAGGCCGTGATAGCTAAGAGCCATGAGTATGACCAGCTAATGGAAAATTTGAGTAAGAAAACGGTTGATCTTAGTAGGTGTGCAATTGAATATGTAGACGATGGTGAAGGCAACATAGTTGAAGTTCAAGATCCTATTAAAGTATCAACGAAAGGTGCAACTAAGATAGATGAGAACCGCCCTATGTCGAAAAATGGTAGGCCACTTTCATACGACGAGATCATAATCAGGTGCGGCGCATGCAAATTGCTAGGGCACACTAAACGCAGCAAGAAATGCAAACTAAATAAAAAGTAAGTTTTTGTACGCATTGTAGGTTATAATTGTTTTTAACTTGTCATTCATTTACTTTTCCTATTATCTTGTACAGAAGCGTGGTGGGCGAAGAAGAGTAGAACAGTTGCTAGAGTTATGTACGGATGAATCCAGTGATCTAATAGTGAGGTGTTTACAATGTGTTACTGCATACATGATATATACTCTTGCAAGAGGCCAGTACCTCGAGATAGCGCTTGTAGCATATATGGACTAAATAGGAGGTGGTCACTAGGGACTTTAATCATGGAAAATGGATAGCATTTTAGCCATTGTAATGATCGCATCTTTTGTGTTGTCCACTCTAGTTGTATTATATTAGAAAACTAGACGATACTCGGCACGTTGTTGCGGGAATGTTTTGCAATATATTCATAGAAAAATGGTTACATGGAACATGTATATGTTGTTGTGGGAATCTTTTGTTTGCATGTTGTGGTGGACCTTTCTCTATGCATGTTGAATGATGAGGTGGCAAACTTGCAAGTTAAGAGAAATAGGTTAGTGGGGGCTAGTTGTTTAGATATAGAAGATGTAATTATGTGTGGTAATAATTAATTTTTTTTCACTCCTCTGGTTCACCACCATTTAGATATAGAAGATACCAGCTCACTTGGATCTAGAGTATAGACTTGGTACCGAAAAACACACCATTTTCCCCTCATAAAGAAAAGAAAACCCCACCATTTTATGGCTTGTTGTGTAACTCGGGCCGCTTGTCGCGATGACGTGGAGGGGGCGGGGGGGCGACGGATGCCGTTAGACGGTGCGACACACGGCCGCTCCCATTGCCGAGCCCATTTTTTTATTACAACCCGTTTAAATGGGCCGCGCTGGCCACCTGGTCGGGGCGGTTCTTCCCTCGCGATCTCCACGCGCGTTCTGTCTATCCATTGCGACCACCGCTGCCGCCGCCACCGATCCACGTCTTGCCGTCGGCCGCGTTACGCCATGGTTTCGTGGAGCGACGAGTCGAGCTCTTCTTCGGACGGCGAATCCGTGACTAGCCTGCAGGTACGCTCCTACTATATAATCTCCAGATAGTGCTAGGCTTAGGGTTAGGGTTCTTCATTTCCGGGTTTTAACGCAGGGCGTTGATTTGTGCATTATCTCTGTTGTTTCGTTTAGCTTCCTACGACTATCCCTTGCTATGAATGGATTGGCATTGCTCACGATCTGTCTTCTCGTTGTCTGCATCGAGAACCTTGCGTCAGGCTAGTTGCTTTTGATTCCTTGGACACTAGCAGACGTTTTCTTGCCTGTGGTCAGAAGGTATGTTGTTCCGTATTGTAAATATATGTTTAAATTAGCTCGTGCTCGATTTACTTCGCGGTAATCCATTGTTCTGCCAATAATTGCATACAATTTCAATTAATTTGTGCATTTACAAAGTCCGTATTTATGTTGTCTTTTTTATGGTCTAATCTTTGTTTTAGCCCATAATAGCATATACTTGTAGTTAATTGATCCATATATATATGATTGAGACCATTTGTGCATGCTACATTTTTTGTGGCCCATAATTTGTGCATGCTACATTTTTTGTTTATATGATTGAGACCATATTTGCAGTGCATTTCATGTAATTGTAGTGCATTTGTGCATATATGATTGCGACCATATTTTTTCATACTGTAGGAAGAAGTGAAATGTAACTATGTGGAATGGGTAGACCCGGAGTGGTAGTGGCTGCGAAGTTCTGCCCTAGAGAACTGTGGAGCATGTATGACGAAAAGCTGAGACAGAATGTTAAGAATGCTGAAGAAAATTTCAAGTTAATTGGAGAAAAGAGGAGGACGGAGGAAGAGCTGAGATTTTTCAAAATGGAGTTTACTAAAATGGTGGCTGATAAGGAGGATGCTCTCACGCAGTTGGGCAATGCAAGATTGTCACCTAGCGATCTCAAAGAGGAGCTGGAGAAGAATAAGATGGCCGACCATGGTTGTGCCAATCTACATCAGGTCCTGAGGGCAAAGGCTGAGAAAGACCGGGACCGGGTGGTGCTAGAGAGAGACCAAGTGATGAGAGAGAGGGACCAGCTGAAGCAAGAGAAGAAAAAACTTGAGTATATTATTGCAGATTTTCTCAAACAGAAGCATGGGTACGTTGATAAGATCTAGAAGCTGAAGTAGATTTGTGATGAATTTTAAGTATGTTTTGTGGTTTATTGTTAAACTAAATGATCAAGTCCAATCTGCATTGTGGCCAGTTCAATTGTGTAAGGCCTAAGTATATTATATTAACTAATAAATTATATCACTTTCGAAAAAGTTTTCCCTTCTCTGACCTGCATCCTAATGCGGGTTCTCGGCTAAGCACTGGAATTCTTTTGCTTCCACCGAAGCTCTAAATCCTACTGATCAAGGGGGCGAAAGAGTTGTGATCATGTGATTGATGGTGCTACTCATCCTGATCTTCATGATGTAGAAAAGGAAAAGGCCAACAAAAATGCAGCACGAAAATTTGTGCAATGTGATTTCAGGCAACACATAACGCCAAGGGAGTCTGGCACAAGACACGAGGAAGATCCACCTGCGGACGCCGATCCCGAGAGATCCAGCGACAATCATGCACACGAGATCCCAGGCGGATCCGCCTACTCCACCCACCGCAGGATCCATGGGTGGCCCCTCTGCGTCCAACACGCGGGCTGTCTCCACCGAGCGGTCGGGCGGGACCGGACCTGGCGCGTCCCCCCGCGCCAACTGGCGCTCGTCGAATTGGTCGCACGTGCCGGGACCAGATCTGTCGTTGTCTCGGGCGCGGGATCCCACACCGGATGGCATGACAGCCGAGGGTGATTCTCAGGCAAAAAAAGGAATTTGTCGAAATTTTATTTTTGTTGTTGTTGAATAATGCCAAATCAAATCAAAAAAATCCAAAAGTAAAAAGGAAATGAATGACGCTTCCATGGAAGAAAAGAATGAACACAACAGCAAAAAACATTAAGCTAAAACAACTGAAGGGAAGCAAAAATTTATTGGTATGAAACATATAGTCTGACTGCATTACACATACACATGTATGTGTAAGCGACCAAAAATCCAGACAAAATCCAAGGTATCGTGCTTATTACATGAATGATAGAAAATCAAAGTTGTCCATGCCGGGAAACGTGCTTCCGGACTTAAAACAAACGACTAAAACTAGAATCTTGAATCATGTATGATGTCTTCGCGCCTTGCTTTTCTTTGCGATGTCGTGAATTTTGTTCTTCACACATTCGAGCATGTTGGTAGGTGAGAGAACCAACTCGGCGACGAGACGCCTTCTCCTTGCATTAACCGTGTCCTACAATTTTTAGAAGAAGGTTTAATAAATTGAAGTTGGTATTATACGACAATTGTATAAGTGTACGAACAGAGAGGACAAATTACCTGGGTAAAATCGGCGGTCCATCGTTCCCCGTCTCAATGCTCCATAACCTCAGTCACAAAAAAGCCACAAGAGTTCCTAATATATATGCAAACATTAGTCATTGTGCACATGATGAACCATAACTCACCCGTCCTCTTGTTGTGGCATGTCCATCTGAGCTGTCATAGGCCACTTAGTGATGTCTGGATATTTTCCAGGTGTAATACGGTTTGCCTCTTCAAAATCAATTGCTATTGCTAGTCGCTATTTCAAAGAAAGTAGTAGTGAGAAACCAAACGATATTTCATATGTAGAATACTCGATGTTGGGGAGAGTACCAGTGCTTTCACAGTGTCGAGAGAGAAGTCGAGAGGATAGAGCGAATCCATAACTCGGAATTATTTCTTGCGGTTGTGTGCTACCTCTTGAGCATGCGTTGGTTTTCCCTTGAAGAGGAAAGGGTGATGCAGCAAAGTAGCGTAAGTATTTCCCTCAGTTTTTGAGAACCAAGGTATCAATCCAGTAGGAGGCCACACGCAAGTCGCCTTATACCTACACAAACAAATAAGAACCTTGCAACCAACGCGATAAAGGGGTTGTCAATCCGTTCACGACCACTTACAAAAGTGAGATCTGATAGAGATAATAAGATAAATATTTTGGGTATTTTTGTTGTATAGATTGAAAAGTAAAGATTGCAAAATAAAATAGACCGGAAACTTATATGATGGAAAATAGACCCGGGGGCCATAGGTTTCACTAGTGGCTTCTCTCAAGATAGCATAAGTATTACGGTGGGTGAACAAATTACTGTCGAGCAATTTATAGAATAGTGCATAATTATGAGAATATCTAGGCATGATCATGTATATAGGCATCACGTCCGCGACAAGTAGACCGAAATGATTCTGCATCTACTACTATTACTCCACACATCAACTGCTATCCAGCATGCATCTAGAGTATTAAGTTCATAAGAACAGAGTAACACATTAGGCAAGATGACATGATGTAGAGGGATAAACTCAAGCAATATGATATAAACCCCATCTTTTTATCCTCGATGGCAACAATACAATACGTATCGGTTCCCTTTCTGTCACTGG
Source organism: Aegilops tauschii subsp. strangulata (assembly GCF_002575655.3). Classification (NCBI taxonomy): domain Eukaryota; kingdom Viridiplantae; phylum Streptophyta; class Magnoliopsida; order Poales; family Poaceae; genus Aegilops; species Aegilops tauschii. Next base: position 514,407,286 of record NC_053036.3, read on the forward strand.
GATCGAACACCGCAAGATTGAACCCAAAGCTAAGCACTTCTCCCATTGCAAGAAAGATCAATCTAGTAGGCAAAACCAAACTGATAATTCAAAGAGACTTGCAAAGATAACCAATCATACATAAAATAATTCAGAGAAGATTCAAATATTGTTCATAGATAATCTTGATCATAAACCCACAATTCATCGGATCTCGACAAACACACCGCAAAAAGAGTTACACCGAATAGATCTCCAAGAAGATCGAGGAGAACTTTGTATTGAGGTCCAAAGAGAGAGAATAAGCCATCTAGCTAATAACTATGGACTCGAAGGTCTGAGGTAAACTACTCACACATCATCGGAGAGGCTATGGTGTTGATGTAGAAGCCCTCCGTGATCGATTCCCCCTCCGATGGAGCGCCGGAGAAGGCCCCAAGATGGGATCTCACGGGTACAGAAGGTTGCGGCGGTGGAAATAGGGTTTGGTGGTCCTCCTGGATGTTTTCGGGGTACATGGGTATATATAGGAGGAAGAAGTAGGTCGGTGGAGCTACGAGGGGCCCACGAGGGTGGGGGCGCGCCCAGGGGGCAGGCGCGCCTCCCTGCCTCGTGGCCTCCTCGTTCGTTTCTTGACGTCCACTCCAAGTCCTCTGGATCATGTTTGTTCTAAAAATCACGTTCCCAAAGGTTTCATTCCGTTTGGATTCCGTTTGATATTCCTTTTTTGCGAAACACTGAAATAGGCAAAAAAAAACAACAATTTGCACTGGGCCTTGGGTTAGTAGGTTAGTCCCAAAAATAATATAAAGGTGTATAATAAAGCCCATTAAACATCCAAAACAAATAATATAATAGCATGGAACAATCAAAAATTATAGATACGTTGGAGACGTATCAAGCATCCCCAAGCTTAATTCCTGCTCGCCCTCGAGTAGGTAAATGATAAAAATAGAATTTTTGATGTGGAATGCTACCTAGCATACTCTTCAATGTCATTTTTCTTTATTGTGGCATGAATGTTCAGATCCGAAAGATTCAAGACAAAAGTTTAATATTGACATAAAAACAATAATACTTCAAGCATACTAACTAAGCAATTATGTCTTCTCAAAATAACATGGCCAAAGAAAGTTCATCCCTACAAAATTAGATAGTTTGGCTATGTTTCATCTTCGTCACACAAGAATGCTCTCATGATGCACAACCCCGGTTTCAGCCAAGCACTTGTTTCATACTTTAGAATTTTCAAACTTTTTTCAACTTTCACGCAATACATGAGTGTGAGCCATGGATATAGCACTATGGGTGGAATAGAATAATATGATGGAGGTTATGTGGAGAAGACAAAAAAGAGAGAAAGTCTCACATTGACGCGGCTAATCAATAGGCTAGGGAGATGCCCATCAATTGATGTCAATACAAGGAGTAGGGATTGCCATGCAACGGATGCACTAGAGCTATAAATGTATGAAAGCTCAACAAAAGAAACTAAGTGGGTGTGCATCCAACTTGCTTGCTCACGAAGACCTAGGGCATTTGAGGAAGCCCATTGTTGGAATATACAAGCCAAGTTCTATAATGAAAAATTCCCACTAGTATATGAAAGTGACAAAACAAGAGACTCTCTATCATAAAGATCATGGTGCTACTTTGAAGCACAAGTGTGGAAAAAGGATAGTAGCATTACCCCTTTTTATTTCCTTTTTTATTTTTTTATTTTTTTGGGCCTTCCTTTTTTATTTGGCCTTTTTTTTATTTGGGACAATGCTCTATTAATGATGATCATCACACTTCTATTTATTTACAACTCAATGATTACAACTCGATACTAGACCAAAATATGACTCTATATGAATGCCACCGGTGGTGTACCGGGATGGGCAATGAATCAAGAGTGACATGTATAAAATAATATGCATGGTGGCTTTGCCACAAATACGATGTCAACTACATAATCATGCAAGGCAATATGACAATGATGAAGCGTGTCATAATAAACGAAACGGTGGAAAGTTGCATGGCAATATATTTCGGAATGGCTATGGAAATGCCATGATAGGTAGGTATGGTGGCTGTTTTGAGGAAGATATAAGGAGGTTTATGTGTGACAGAGCGTATCATATCACGGGGTTTGGATGCACCGGTGAAGTTTGCACCAACTCTCAATGTGAGAAAGGGCAATGCACGGTACCGAAGAGGCTGGTAATGATGGAAGGGTAAGAGTGCGTATAATCCATGGACTCAACATTAGTCATAAAGAACTCACATACTTATTGCAAAAATCTACAAGTCATCAAAAACCAAGCACTACGCGCATGCTCCTAGGGGGATAGATTGGTAGGAAAAGACCATCGCTCGTCCCCGACCGCCACTCATAAGGAAGACAATCAAAGAACACCTCATGTTTCAAATTTGTTACATAACGTTTACCATACGTGGATGCTACGGGACTTGCAAACTTCAACACAAGTATTTCTCAATTTCACAACTACTCAACTAGCACAACTTTAATATCACTACCTCCATATCTCAAAACAATCATCAAGCATCAAACTTCCCTTAGTATTCAACGCACTTATATGAAAGTTTTTATTATATCCATCTTGGATGTCTATCATTTTAGGACTAATTTTATAGCCAAAGCAAATTTCCATGCTGTTCTAGAGGACTCTCAAAATAATATAAGTGAAGCATGAGAGATCAATAATTTCAATAAAATAAATCCACCACCGTGCTCTAAAAGATATAAGTGAAGCACTAGAGCAAAATTTTCTAGCTCAAAAATATAAGTGAAGCACATAGAGTATTCTAATAAATTCCGAATCATGTGTGTCTCTCCCAAAAGGTGTGTACAGCAAGGATAATTGTGGTGAAGTAAAAAGCAAAGACTCAAATCATACAAGACGCTCCAAGCAAAACACATATCATGTGGTGAATAAAAATATAGCATCAAGTAAAGTTACCGATGGACGAAGACGAAAGAGGGGATGCCTTCCGGGGCTTCCCCAAGCTTAGGCTTTTGGTTATCCTTGAATTTTACCTTGGGGTGCCTTGGTCATCCCCAAGCTTATGCCCTTTCCACTCCTTGTTCCATAATCCATCAAATCTTTACCCAAAAACTTGAAAACTTCACAACACAAAACTCAACAGAAAATCTTATGAGCTCCGTGTTGGGGAACGTAGTAATTTCAAAAAATTTCCTATGCACACGCAAGATCATGGTGATGCATAGCAACGAGAGGGGAGAGTGTTGTCCACGTACCCTCGTAGACCGAAAGCGGAAGCGTTAACACAACGCGGTTGATGTAGTCGTACGTCTTCACGATCCGATCGATCAAGTACCGAACGTACGGCACCTCCGAGTTCAGCACACGTTCAGCTCGATGACGTCCCTCGAACTCTGATCCAGCCGAGTGTTGAGGGAGAGTTTCGTCAGCACGACGGTGTGGTGACGATGATGATGTTCTACCGACGCAGGGCTTCGCCTAAGCATTACTACGATATTATCGAGGTGTAATATGGTGGAGGGGGGCACCGCACACGGCTAAGAGATCAATAGACCAATTGTGTGTCTAGAGGTGCCCCCTGCCCCCGTATATAAAGGAGCAAGGGGGGGGGTTCGGCCGGCCAAGGGGAGAGGCGCGCCAGGAGGAGTCCTACTCCTACCGGGAGTAGGACTCCCCCCTTTTCCATGTTGGACTAGGAGAGAGAGGGGGAAGAGGTGGAGGGGAGGAAGAAAGGGGGGGGCGCCGCCCCCCTCTGCTTGTCCTATTCGGACTGGGGGGGAGGGGCGTGCGGCCCTACCCTGGCCTCCTCTCCTCTCTTCCACCTAGGCCCACTAAGGCCCATTAAGTTACCGGGGGGTTCCGGTAACCTCCCGATACTCCTGAAAAATCCCGATTTCACCCGGAACACTTCCGATATCCAAACATAGGCTTCCAATATATCAATCTTTATGTCTCGACCATTTCGAGACTCCTCGTCATGTCCGTGATCACATCCGGGACTCCGAACAACCTTTGGTACATCAAAACATATAAACTCATAATATAACTGTCATCGTAACGTTAAGCGTGCGGACCCTACGGGTTCGAGAACTATGTAGACATGACCGAGACACCTCTCCGGTCAATAACCAATAGCAGAACCTGGATGCTCATATTGGCTCCCACATATTCTACGAAGATCTTTATCGGTCAGACCGCATAACAACATACGTTGTTCCCTTTGTCATCGGTATGTTACTTGCCCAAGATTCGATCGTCGGTATCTTAATACCTAGTTCAATCTCGTTACCGGCAAGTCTCTTTACTCGTTCCATAATACATCATCTCGCAACAAACTCATTAGTTGCAATGCTTGCAAGGCTTAAGTGATGTGCATTACCGAGAGGGCCCAGAGATACCTCTCCGACAATCGGAGTGACAAATCCTAATCTCGAAATACGCCAACCCAACAAGTACCTTCGGAGACACCTCTAGAGCACCTTTATAATCACCCAGTTACGTTGTGACATTTGGTAGCACACAAAGTGTTCCTCCGGTAAACGGGAGTTGCATAATCTCATAGTCATAGGAACAGGTATAAGTCATGAAGAAAGCAATAGCAACATACTAAACGATCAAGTGATAAGCTAACGGAATGGGTCAAGTCAATCACATCATTCTCCTAATGATGTGATCCCGTTAATCAAATGACAACTCATGTCTATGGCTAGGAAACATAACCATCTTTGATCAACGAGCTAGTCAAGTAGAGGCATACTAGTGACACTCTGTTTGTCTATGTATTCACACAAGTATTATGTTTCCAGTTAATACAATTCTAGCATGAATAATAAACATTTATCATGAAATAAGGAAATAAATAATAACTTTTATTATTGCCTCTAGGGCATATTTCCTTCAGTCTCCCACTTGCACTAGAGTCAATAATGTAGTTCACATCGCCATGTGATTTAACATCAATAGGTCACATCTTTATGTGGTTAACACCCATAGTTCACATCGATATGTGACCAAAACCCAAAGGGTTTACTAGAGTCAGTAATCTAGTTCACATCGCTATGTGATTAACACCCAAAGAGTACTAAGGTGTGATCATGTTTTGCTTGTGAGATAATTTTAGTCAACGGGTCTGTCACATTCAGATCCGTAAGTATTTTGCAAATTCTATGTCTACAATGCTCTGCACGGAGCTACTCTAGCTAATTGCTCCTACTTTCAATATGTATCCAGATTGAGACTTAGAGTCATCTGGATCAGTGTCAAAATTTGCATCGACGTAACCCTTTACGACGAACCCTTTTTGTCACCTCCATAATCAAGAAACATATCCTTATTCTACTAAGGATAATTTTGACCGCTGTCCAGTGATCTACTCCTAGATCACTATTGTACTCCCTTGCCAAAATCAGTGTAGGATATACAATAGATCTGGTACACAGCATGGCATACTTTATAGAACCTATGGCCAAGGCATAGGGAATGACTTTCATTCTCTTTCTATCTTCTGCCGTGGTCGGGCTTTGAGTCTTACTCAATTTCACACCTTGTAACACAGGCAAGAACTCTTTCTTTGACTATTCCATTTTGAACTACTTCAAAATCTTGTTAAGGTATTTACTCATTGAAAAACTTATCAAGCGTCTTGATCTATCTCTATAGATCTTGATGCTCAATATGTAAGCAGCTTCACCGAGGTCCTTCTTTGAACAGTCTGTAGTAATCTGTATCATACGCAAACTTCCTGAACTCAAACAAATATACAAAAATAGGACGACCTAGATAATTTGTTTATTGATCTACTGCAATTGGAATCGGTATTTTATCACGTTCTGGTGATTTTTAAAAATTGTTTTCGTGAGCAGAAAGTTTCTGACTTTTTCAGCAAGATCAAATAACTATCATCCAAGAAGATCCTATAGGTTTTACTTGGCACAAACACTAATTAAAACATAAAACCACATCTAACCAGAGGCTAGATGAATTATTTATTGAATAACAGCAAGGAAAAATATTTGGTTGTCTCCCAACAAGCGCTTTTCTTTAAAGCCTTTTAGCTAGGCATTGATAATTTTAATGATGCTCACATGAAAGACAAGAATTGAAGCGCAAAGAGAGCATCATAAAACACGTGACAAACACATCTAAGTCTAACATACTTCCTATGCATAGTCATATTATAAGCAAACAAATTTGCAAGGCAAGCAAAAACTAGCATATGCGAGGAAGCGGAAGGAAACAATAGCAATCTCAACACAACGAGAGGTAATTTAGTAACATGAAAATATCTACAACCATATTTTCCTCTCTCATAATAATTACATGTAGGATAATAAGAAAATTCAACAATATAGCTATCACAAAACATATTCTTAACACGATCCACATGTATGCAAAGTTGACACTCTTCCAAAATAGTGGGATTAACATAAACTAAAGTCATGACCTCTCCAAACCCACTTTTATCAAAAACTTCATAAGATTGAACATTATCCAAATATGTGGGATCTAAAGTTGACACTCTTCCAAACCCACTTTCAATACTATTGCAAACAGTATTATCAATCTCATACTCATCATGGGGCTTAAATAAATTTTCAAGATCATAAGACGAATCACCCCAGTCATGATCATTGCAACCAAGTAGTAGACATAGAAAAATTAGCATACCCAAGCTTAGGGTTTTGCATATTATTAGCACAATTTACATCAATAGAATTTATAATAAAATCATTAGAATCATGCTTTTTATCCAAAGATCCATTGTGAATCACTCCATAAAGTACTTCATCACAATTTTCAGATTCATGAATTTCAAGCGAAACTTCATAAAGATAATCTAGTGCACAAAACTCACTAGCAATTGGTTCATCATAATTGGATCTCTTAAAAAGATTAGCAAGCGGATGAGGATCCATAGATCTTAGGTTCTCTGTTTAGCAATAAATACACAATTATTCCAACCAAACGAGCAACAAGCCAAGTAAGACATCAAGGCAAACGAAAAGACGAACAGAAGAAGGGCGAAGAAAAGGCAAAGGTGAAGTGGGAGAGAGGAAAACGAGAGGCAAATGACAAATAATGTAATGCAAGGGATAAGAGTTTGTGATGGGTACTTGGTATGTCTTGACTTGTGCGTAGACTCCCCGGCAACGGCGCCAGAAATCCTTCTTGCTACCTCTTGAGCATGCGTTGGTTTTCCCTTGAAGAGGAAAGGGTGATGCAGCAAAGTAGCGTAAGTATTTCCCTCAGTTTTTGAGAACCAAGGTATCAATCCAGTAGGAGGCCACACGCAAGTCGCCTTATACCGGCACAAACAAATAAAAACCTTGCAACCAACGTGATAAAGGGGTTATCAATCCCTTCACGACCACTTGCAAAAGTGAGATCTGATAGAGATAATAAGATAAATATTTTTGGTATTTTTGTTGTATAGATTGAAAAGTAAAGATTACAAAATAAAATAGATCGAAAACTTATATGATGGAAAATAGACCCCGGGGCCATAGGTTTCACTAGTGGCTTCTCTCAAGATAGCATAAGTATTACGGTGGGTGAACAAATTACTGTCGAGCAATTTATAGAATAGTGCATAATTATGAGAATATCTAGGCATGATCATGTATATAGGCATCACGTCCGCGACAAGTAGACCGAAATGATTCTGCATCTACTACTATTACTCCACACATCAACTGCTATCCAGCATGCATCTAGAGTATTAAGTTCATAAGAACAGAGTAACACATTAGGCAAGATGACATGATGTAGAGGGATAAACTCAAGCAATATGATATAAACCCCATCTTTTTATCCTCGATGGCAACAATACAATACGTATCGGTTCCCTTTCTGTCACTGGGATCGAACACCGCAAGATTGAACCCAAAGCTAAGCACTTCTCCCATTGCAAGAAAGATCAATCTAGTAGGCAAAACCAAACTGATAATTCAAAGAGACTTGCAAAGATAACCAATCATACATAAAATAATTCAGAGAAGATTCAAATATTGTTCATAGATAATCTTGATCATAAACCCACAATTCATCGGATCTCGACAAACACACCGCAAAAAGAGTTACATCGAATAGATCTCCAAGAAGATCGAGGAGAACTTTGTATTGAGGTCCAAAGAGAGAGAAGAAGCCATCTAGCTAATAACTATGGACTCGAAGGTCTGAGGTAAACTACTCACACATCACCGGAGAGGCTATGGTGTTGATGTAGAAGCCCTCCGTGATCGATTCCCCCTCCGGCGGAGCGCCGAAAAAGGCCCCAAGATGGGATCTCATGGGTACAGAAGGTTGCGGCGGTGGAAATAGGGTTTCGTGGTGCTCCTGGATGTTTTCGGGGTAGATGGGTATATATAGGACAAAGAAGTAGGTTGGTGGAGCTACGAGGGGCCCACGAGGGTGGAGGCGCGCCTCCCTGCCTCGTGGCCTCCTCGTTCGTTTCTTGACGTACACTCAAAGTCCTCTGGATCACGTTTGTTCCAAAAATCACGTTCCCGAAGGTTTCATTCCGTTTGGATTCCATTTGATATTCCTTTTCTGTGAAACACTGAAATAGGAAAAAAAATAGCAATTTGCACTGGGCCTTGGGTTAGTAGGTTAGTCCCAAAAATAATATAACAGTGCATAATAAAGCCCGTTAAACATCAAAAACAGATAATATAATAGCATGGAACAATCAAAAATTATAGTTACGTTGGAGACGTATCATTGTGCATCACCACGGTGATCCAGTGTGTATTGCCGACGTTCAATGGGATAACGACTAAAATGTGGAACGCATTTGTAATCAGATGCAATAATGCTTGTTAAAATGAGTGTTAATGAACTAGTAAGAACATATCGTACCTTATCACGGACGGTATACTCGTCCCGAACCCTACGTACTGCTCCAGCTCTGCTCAGCGCACTATCCATGTTGTATGTCGACGGTTTAGGGTTGTCTCGTGCCTTAGCAAGATCAACAAGGTATTTGGACCTCCAGGCTGGATAGAGGTGCCGATCATGAACAACGCGCAAAATAATAGAACATTTCATGTTCATAGGTGACACCTAGATTATGCACTTAAATAGAAGGACATGCTAATAGAACTTACGTCATCCGCCAGCCATGTATGCTCAAGTACCGGTCGTATACTCTCCACAGTCACAGAGGTGCCACGTTCATTGTAGTAAACTCTTTTTCTCATATTCTTCTCAGACCGAGCAGCTGCCTCCACAAACATAACAGCAGCATCGATGGGTTTCGGCGTCAAATCGTCCTTAACAACCCCTTCCATGTCATGGTCATTAAACACAGCTGCATGATAAATTACGAATGTCAAGAACGGTGAGTACATGAAATGGTAGTAAATTACGCAATAAGTTAGCTAGTAACGGTACCTCTAGTTGCGGTAGTGTTGCCGGATGGCTTAGTACCACGTGCGTTTCGCTTGCTGGGCTTGTCAAGTGCAAAGGGGGATTCAAATTTCTTGGGAACAGTCCGTTGGCGCTTCCCGGATATGACATCGTCTTCTTTTGCGGTTGCTGCAGACTTTTTCCCCTTGCTCTTACCCACCATCCTGTCAATAGAACTTGCAGAAATGTCAATGTCGGACGATTCTGCTCGAGGAGAATTACCTATGATCCAAGGGTTCTCCGGTGTTGCGCCGCACTCATCAGTAGGCTTCGTTGTCTTGTCAACATTTAACTTGGCAGGTGTTTTCTGGTTAACAAAGAAATAATGTGATAGGTTTAGTTTATGAAAATGAAGATGCATAATTTAGATAAATGAAGACAAATAAATGAAAACATACTTCCTCATCATTGTTGTTCTGGTTTCCAACAGGCTCGTCAGGCTGTGTCAAATCAATCACCGGCTCTAGACCGTCAGATTCATCCTTGTACATGAATTCTTTTTTCTGGCGGACCATTCTGAAAGGAATCCAGTTCTTCGTCTGCATCGTTGTTGCCGGAAGCCACAGCAGCCGCTGGCTTGTACATCACACCATTTTGGTTCAACTTCTCTAACAATCTCTGCATTACATAAAAAAGATTAATTAATGTGGGCATGGTTTTGCAACTTAAAGAATGTTGTAAACATAGAATTAAGGGTGTGTCAGCTCGGCTACTTGATCCGGTATTTCCTTCATTTGGCTGTGTATGTAATCCATACACCACTTCATGATGAGCTTCATCATCTCGTCTGCGTTTGAGGCTAACTTGGCCTTCTTTGCTGCACCAACGGTGGGCTTCATTTTTGGCTTTTCTGGTTCGGGTACTTTGCGCTCCTACGCCCTATACTCCTTGGTTATGTTGTCTTCAATCTGCATGTGAAATACAAGTACATGTGATCAATAAAAATATTAATACAATTAATTATGTTATATAAAAGATTTAAGAAGTACCCAACGCAATGAATTACCTTGACGTTACCACAGCCACGGCCGTGGTCATAATCAAACTTGTCTCTCCTAGAGGCTGCAGCTTCAGTCCAATTCCTCATGAGAGGTTCCATGGACAAGCTAGGATTGAACGCGCATTCACCTTCGAGAGGCTGAACCTTCTCCTAGTATAAGTACTGCATGAATATGAAAATTTACAGTTAGTACTATACAACAGGTAAATTTGCAAGCATATTTATTTTTGCAATGGTACAAGTCTGAAAGGTGTACCTGCAGGAGAGCTAAGTTGCCTCTCGGCCATTGGCGGAGGTGTTTGCTTTTCCTCACGTAGCGAAGGCAGTCCAGCAGAACCCTGTGGGTGAACGCATTCCAATTAATCTTGGATATACGCTTCACATCGTCCACCAATGCGTAATATTGCTTTGGGACAGTCTTGCTCGACAAGGGAGCAAGAACTGTTCCAAGAAACACGAGGACAACTTTCCGAAGGAAATCGTCGTCGGCAGATTTATTTTTTGTGATGTCAACAATCAGATCATCGATGACTATATTACCTGTGGTCTTGCTCTGGAATTGAGGCGGCACTCGATCTTTAACATCCTCACCTTCCTCACTGAGAATACCTTCTGCCGACAGTCCGTGGTTCTCCAAGGACAAGATGCACTCAACATCCACGGCACCGAGAGACACTTCGCCAACAAGTCTTGTACAATGAATCTGCCCTTGCTAGGATCAAAAATCTCAACCATGTACCGGATCAACAGTGTTCGCATCATGAGCGAAGGTATCTGAAGCATGCTACTGGTGTTTCGGCAAGTGCGGCGCGTTGACCGGAAGATAGACCGGCAAGAAGTTTGCACCATTTTTCAACGGCGCAAACAATTTCTCCATTGAGTTCATCCATCCCGTTGAAAAAAAAACTTGGTTACAGTAGCAAAAATTGTTTAATCAACTTTTTTCATAACATACTGTTGGATAAAACATAATAATGGAATACACTATCCAACAGTAGATCGAAAACTATACAACATAATTCATTCATACTGAAACATTCAGCAGAGACACGTGCATCACATAAATTGACAGTTTAAGAAGTACTTATTTAACCAATTAGTTTCAGAATCAAAAGTAACATAATTTATTTATTCATTTATTTTCATATGGTGCTGTACAAATAGATATAAGAATCGGTGACACTGCCTAATTGACAGTGAATCGAAAAGAAAAGTACAAAATTATGCATACTGGAACATGCATCAAACAAACATGCAACACATACAATATTAGTGGGCGTATCATAGTTGCAACATGCATGTCTTAGGGCATTGCTATAACTTAAAGTGACTATGCTATAACTAAAACTCATTAAAAATTCTTGTTTATTCATCAATCCAACCTAAAAGTGTAAGACAATAAACTACATGCAGAAACTAATTTGCAATCGTAGGGCTACCTAATCTAATACACGCACAAACAAATCTACTATCATAGGCCTATCTAATCTAATACACGCACAAACAAAAAAATCTAATCCAACAGATGTAATGTGAAGATTATGCGCTAATTAATCTTAGCGCTATGGAATCTAACACACGCACAAAGACAAGCATCATGAATGCGGTACGGCAGCCAACATACTGGATCGGTCGATGAAGATGGAAGTTGTCGGCGTTGCAACATGGACGTAGTTCGTCCACGGCGGCCAGTACGCGCTGACGATCTGGAGGTTCTCGACGATCTTGCTGGAGTTGGGCGGATGCTAGGGATGCAGCTGTCGTCGACTCGGCGGTAGGAGCCGTCGTAGACGACATGTACGACGATGCCGGGACTATATAGGAGGAGGAGGATCTCCTAGGTCATCGTAACCACCAGGGAAAGTATGCCCGTGATCGTTGCTTTCCTTGGTTGAGGAGATGCAGTACGTGCTCCTAAAATAAAGGGATAGGCTTACCACGCTCGACGTTTTTATTTTGTGGAGATTCCTATCCGGGAATTGTGTAACAAATCCCGGCTGCTCCTCTCTTCGAGCAACGAGGGACTCGTGTCATGTACTTTTTATCTTTTATTCTTTTTCTTTTCTTTTTCATATTAGAAAATTTTGAAATCAAATAAATATTTCAACTCAACCAAATGGTCCCAAAAATTTTTTCACACAATGGGATCACCATGGAAAGCATGCATGCCAATTCTCGTCGATTTCCGACAATCGATGCATTTACTAGGATTTTGCCGGCGAAAAATCCCCGAAACGCCATCCGGACGTGACACAACATTCGTTCGGTGTCTGGAATGGCTCAGATGTTGCATGGGGGTCTACATTGGGCATCCTCACATGGTGCCAAACTTTGGTGTAATTTCATGCAGGCCAGCAGATACCACATGTGCAACCAACAGCATTCGGGTCTGTCGGAGGGGCAGACCGAAACATGTTGTTTCTCTATATTGAACCAAATGGCTCCAAAGTTTTTCCACACAATGGGATCACCATGGACATCATGCATGCGAGTTCTCACCGATTTACGACAGTCGATGTATTTACTAGGATTTTGCCGGTGAAAAAACCCCGAAACGCTGCCCGGACGTGACACAACGTTCGTTTGGTCTCCGGAATGGCTCAAATTTTGCTTGGGGGCCTACATTGGGCATCCTCACATGGTGCCAAACTTTGGTGTCATTTCATGCAGGGCACCACATAGCACATGTGCAACCAGTAGCATTCGGGTCTGCCGGAGGGGGAGCCCGAAGGACGTTGTTTCTCTAAGCTCAACCAAATGGTACCAAATTTTTTCCACACAATGGGATCACCATGGACATCGTGCATGCCAATTCTCACCGATTTCCAACACTCGATGTATTTACTAGGATTTAGCCGGCGAAAAAACCCCGAAACGCTGCCCGGACGTGACACAACGTTCGTTCGATGTCCAAAATGGCTCAGATGTTGCTTGGGGGCCTACCTTGGGCATCCTCACATGGTGCCAAACTTTGGTGTCATTTGATGCAGGCCACCACATAGCACATGTGCAACCGGCAGCATTCGGGTCTGCCGGAGGGGGAGCCCGAAGGACGTTGTTTCCCTAAACTCAACCAAATGGTACCAAATTTTTTCCACACAATGGGATCACCATGGACATCATGCATGCCAATTCTCACCGATTTCCGACACTCGATGCATTTACTAGGATTTTGCCGATGAAAAAACACCAAAACGCTGCCCGGACGTGACGCAACGTTCGTTCGATGTCTAGAATGGCTCAGATGTTGCATGGGGGCCTACATTGGGCATCCTCACATGGTGCCAAACTTTTGTGTCATTTGATGCAGGCCACCACATAGAACATGTGCAACCAGCAGCATTCGGGTCTGTCGTAGGGGGCGCCCGAAGGACGTTGTTTTTCTAAACTCAACCAAATTGCACCAATTTTTTTTCCACACAATGGGATCACCATGGACATCATGCATGCCAATCCTAATCGACTTCCGACACTCGATGCATTTAATAGGATTTTGCCGGCGAAAAAACACCGAAACGCTGCCCGGACGTGACGCAACGTTCGTTCGGTGTCCGGAATGGCTCAGATGTTGCATGGGGGCCTACATTGGGCATCCTCACATGGTGCCAAACTTTGGTGTCATTTGATGCAGGCCACCACCTAGCACATGTGCAACCAACATCATTCTGGTCTGCCGGAGGGAGAGCCCGAAAGACGTTGTTTTTCTCGACTCAAGCAAATGGAATTTTGAAATACAATAAAATTTATAATTAACAAGTGAAACAGAAGACAACATACATTCATGGTATTTTGAATTTTAAAACTATAATAAGAAATAAAAGACAAAACATATACTTCATAGACAAATATTTTTCAAATAGAAAACAGATTAAAATATTAGAATTAAGAAGTGAAATAAAAGACAACATACATTCATGCAATTTTGAATTTCAAAACTGTACGAAGAAATAACAGAGAAAAAATATATTTGATATACTTTTTTGAAATAGAAAACAGAAAAGATATATTATAATGAAGTGGAAACATATTATCTAGCATTTTTTCAATTATAAAAGTGTGAGAATAACTGAATGAGGAAAAATAGATTTCATTTTAAACTATTGTAAATATAAAAATAAAATAAATATTTAATTGAATAAGTGAAATATAACACATTAATTTTAAATATCATACCTTTTTCTAGTGGCAAATCAAAACTTTATTGCGAAGTAGCAGCTCGGTTTAAATATGGTAATATTCTGCGCGCGGGTGAGGGTGGCCTGGGACGGCCCACCCGAATTAGGCTCAAGCGAGCATCGCGCCGGGCACAGCCGAGGGGTGCAGGGAGTTTAGTCCCACCTCGCCAAGCGAGGGGAGCTCGCACCGGTTTATATACCGGGCTGAGCCTCCCCTCTCAAGTTCCTTTCTAAAGTGGGCAGCACATTGCCTAACCCTATCCGTCCCTCCCTTGTGGGTCCTACTAGCAGTTTATATTTACAATCCGGCGGGCCTGCATCCTGGCCCAATAAATGACTGGGGACCTAGTCATATGCAGGTCGTTGAATTGTGAACTATGCAGCTAGTAGGCGGGCTTTTTTGTCATATTTCATTTTTTGCATTTGTCACATGTCAATTATTTGTTGTTCTTCAAATCACCTCATAAAATAATATAACACAACATTTTTCGCACATTTATGAATTTTATAACTGTCAGAACAAATAAAAGAGAAAAAATATATGTGATTTAAATTTATTTTAGAGATAAAAACTTAAAAGAAATATTATAATTGACAAGTGAAATGAAAGAGAACATATTATCTTGCATAATTTGAATTGTAAAACTGTCGGAATAAATGAAAGAGGAAAAATAGATTTGATTTTAAAATATTCGAAATATAAACAAGAAATGAAATACGTAAACATCATGACAATGCACACATCCATTGCAGCCAGTCCATTTGCCTCATCTTTTGGCAAGAACAAGCTAGAGCTGTACACACCCAAAGTCATTTTTTAATTTTTTTTTGCATATGTCACATGTCTAATTTTGCACATTTTTATATTGGGGTGATTTGGGAGTGGTGGAAAAAATCACCTTTGTTCAAAAACTGGCTTAAGTTAGACCAAATGGCCCCTCCGGAATGCGGTGATTTTTTCGACCACCTCCAAATCACCTCAATTTTTGCACACATGATCTCTTGCACAAACAAAGCTAGGTTTCCAAGGTTTTATATTTTTTTGAATTTTTCCAAATTTATACTGCCCTCTAGACCGACTGATCAAAACATCGGTCTATACCTTAAGGGGGCATTGTAAAATATATTTTTTCCAAATTTTATTTCATAACCATCTTTGGAACATGTGGGTCACCATGTAAAAGAAAATTTGGGTGATTTGAAGGTGGTGAAAAAAATCACCTTTGTTCAAAAACTAGCTTAAGTCCAAATGGGAAATGGCCCCTTAGGAATGCGGTGATTTTTTCGACCACCTCCAAATCACCCCAATATTTGGACACATGATCTCTTGCACAAACAAAGCTAGGTTTCCAAGGTTTTATATTTTTTTGAATTTTCCTGAATTTATACTGCCCTCTAGACTGACTGATCAAAACATCGGTCTATACCTCAAGGGGGCATTGTAAAATATTTTTTTCCAAATTTTCTTTCATAGCCATCTTTGGCACATGTGGGTCACCATGTAAAAGAAAATTTGGGTGATTTGGAGGTGGTGGAAAAAATCACCTTTGTTCAAAAACTGGCTTAAGTTTAGACAAAATGGCCCCTCCGCAATGCGATGATTTTTTCGACCACCTCCAAATCACCTCAATTTTTGGACACATGATATCTTGCACAAACAAAGCTAGGTTTCAAAGGTTTTATATTTTTTTGAATTTCTCTTAATTTATACTGCCCTCTAGACTGACTGATCAAAACATCGGTCTATACCTCAAGGGGGCATTGTAAAATATTTTTTTCCAAATTTTCTTTCATAGCCATCTTTGGCACATGTGGGTCACCATGTAAAAGAAAATTTGGGTGATTTGGAGGTCGTGGAAAAAATCACCTTTGTTCAAACACTAGCGGAATGCGGCGATTTTTTCGACCACCTCCAAATCACCTCAATTTTTGCACACATGATCTCTTGCACAAACTAAGCTAGGTTTCCAAGGTTTTATATATTTTTTTTTATTTTTTTGAATTTATACTGCCCTCTAGACTGGCTGATCAAAACATCGGTCTATACCTCAAGGGGGCATTGTAAAATATTTTTTCCCAAATTTTCTTTCATAGCCATCTTTGGTACATGTGGGTCACCATGTAAAAGAAAATTTGGGTGATTTGGAGGTGGTGGAAAAAATCACCTTTGTTCAAAAACTGGCTTAAGTCCAAATGGCGCCTCCGGAATGCGGTGATTTTTTGGACCTCCTCTAAATCACCTCAAATTTTGCACACATGAGCTCCTACTCAAACATAGAGATAGGTTTCCAAGGTTTCACAATTTTTTGATTTTTTGTGAATTTTGTATGCCCTGCCCAATGCCAGTTTAAAACAAGCGGCTTCACGAAGCCACTATAAATTTTACAAAATTATAAAAAAAGAAATCTTTCTTATTCTTTCTATTTATATCAAGGAGATCATGCCTACAAAAAATGAGGTCATTTGGAGGTGGTGGAAAAAATGACCTTGCTACAAGAACTGGATTAGGTGAGACCAAACGGTCCGTCCGAAATGAGGTCATTTTTTGGACCTCCTCTAAATGACCTCAAAATTTGCACACACGCTCTCCTACTCAAACATAGATAGGTTTCCAAGGTTTCACATTGTTTTGATTTTTTTTGAATTTTTTATGCCCTTCCCAATGCCGGTTCAAAACATGCGGCTTCATGGAGCCACTATAAATTTTAGAAAAGGAGATCTTTCATATTACAAAAATCAACTTGCATTTCATGAATAAACTCCTCATATTACAAATAATCGTTACATCTTAATTCAAATGTTGTTTTTTCCACACACACACACACCATCTTTAACTACTTTTCATTATTATTTGATGAAATGATGGAATATGTGCTCAGTTATTGGAACATTTGATCATATGGTGGAGTATTTGCTATTTTTGCTTACTCAAATGTTGGAAAGATGTCATATGTGTGGATGAACAATTTCCACTTACTTCACTAAACAACATTAATTAACTTAACACAAAGTTGTAAATTTGGTAGGATTTGCTTATGGGCACAACATGTTGCACATGGCCACAGCATGGGAATTAATTGCACCATTGCCACAACATGTTCCACATGGCCACAGCATGGGAAGTGTTTGCAGCATGTCTGATCAGTGAAGAAACACTGATGCAGCATGTCTGATCATTGCAGCAGGTAGATTCAGAAAATGCACACTCAAACAGATCATACATCACAACATCTAAATCTAAGGAACCATAATGGCAAATTTAAGGAACCCAAATATAGATATAAATATAGGTTACTACCATATATAGCAGCATCCACACAACACACTTGGTGATGCAGACACCTCCAAGTTCAGAAAACTACCAAGTTCACATCACAGTACTACACTTAGATAAAGTTGATACTACATTACGACATAAAGTTTCCACCATCAGACTACCACATTAAGTTCACCAAAAGCACTGAGGCCTTCCTCCATCTCATGACAACCAAGGTCTAGGGCAACTACCTGTTAGGGCTTCTTAGGACCTTCAGGAGGGCAGAATACTGGGCCCTCATTTTGTAGTCATCACCGCTGATAGCTGTAGCCCGACAATGTTCCATAAGATGCTCCATTAACCCAGACCTGGGCTTGGGCCTGCTGCAGTAGGGGCAGCGGAACTTGTCCGTCTTCTGGTTGTGGTACTTACCAGATCCATGGGCCCTGATCTTCTCCACCTCCTTCTCTTCAAAGGACTTGACGTTCCCCTCGAGCACATCATCTCCAGAATCATACTGCACACATTAATGACTGACATTAATACATTATGCATTTAAAACATGTAAGACTAACTCAATGCACAAATAACATTTCAAGTAGGCCTTACCTCGTATGGCTCATCATCACTAGCATATGGGTCGAACTCAGTCATGTCAAACTTCCTCTTGTTGCCCTCAAGATCCCCCTTCTGCTATATTGTCAAGTAATTAAGCACATCAATTACAAGGAATTGAATTGCAGTTCAAAGAATGTCATTACAAACAAAATTGTGAATTTGAACTACAAAGGTATGTTGCAAGGGACCAATATTGCCAATATATTTTCTAATGCAAAAACAATTTAATATGAAACCTACAGATAAACACATAAATCTACCTAAACAATTTGTTTTTGCATAATGAAGGAAAGCTCCAAACTATATTGAAAATGTGCACTGGTTACACATGGTCTCTATGGTATTGGTAGGGTTATGAACATAGACTGTATATGAAGCTATATATGAACTAATTCATAGACTATATATGAAGCTATATAGATACTAAACAGTAGGGTTATGAACATACAAGTTCATTGATATGTACATACAAATAAATGCTTTCCTTATAAATACAGAATCTAAGCAATCAAGCAACAAATAAATGTTGTCCTTCATATATGCTAATGAAAATCCTAGCTAGATTCTTGACATTCCCTGGATTAACCCAACACTTTTCTTTTGTGTGTGTCCAAGTTATGAGGTTGAAACTACACTAATCTTTCTTAGATCAAAAGAACATCAAGGCGTAGCTAAAAAAGCCTACACAGTTAATTACTTGGGGACATACAAATCCAGATTTTACTTTTGAACATCATATGTAGGTATAAATCAATAGCCATTCCTCTCTTATTAACCAATGAAATAGCAGTTTTTGACACACAATGCAAATAGGACCTTTATATATAACTTCACAAACATATCAGGTTTTCATTTCATTTCAAATATTAATAAATATTCAGTTCTGAGCAGTTCTGAATGAGCACTCATATGTCAGAATGAGTGAAATGGTGAAGCCTAACTCCTACATCTAATTAAAATACCCTAACTCAACCATCTAATTAAAAAACACTAACTCCTAGATCCACTGGATCATTGAATCACAAAGTTTACTTACATATATCATTGAATATAAATGAATCCATTACAAATAACACTAACTCATACATCTAATTAAAATATCCTAACTCTTACTTCTATTGCATCATTCAGTCACACAATTTAATTACATTTATCACTTGCTATAAGTGAATCCAATACAAAAAAAACCTAACTAAACATCTAATTAAAAACACTAAGTACTACATCTACTACCTGATTCAATCACAGAATCTACATATAACTGGCTATAAATGAATCCAATACAAAAAAACCCTAACTAATCATCTAATTAAAAAACCCTAACTACTACATCTACTTGATGATTCAATCATAGATTCAACATATAACTGGCTATAAATGAATCAAATACAAAAAAACCATAACTAAACATCTAATTAAAAAACCATAACTACTACATCTACTGGACAATTCATTCACAGATTCTACATATAACTGGCTATAAATGAATCCAATACAAAAAACCTAACTAAACGTCTAATTAAAAAACCCTAACAACTACATCTACTGGATGATTCAATCACAGATTCTACATATCACTGGCTATAATTGAATCCAATACAAAAAATCCCCAACTAAACATCTAATTAAAAAACCCTAACTACTACATCTACTGGATGATTCAATCATAGAATCCAAACTTAACCTTCACTATAAATAAATCAAACATCTAAAAACCCTAATTTTCAGAAGGGGATGTAGCAACTAGCAACAACAAAAAACCCTAACACCTAAATCTACTACTTAACGGGGGTAACTACCAACAAAGGGGACTGCTGGTAAGGATTACGTGCAGGTCCACGTGCTCGCCGCCGGCCTCCGCAGGTCCATGAGACGGGCCGCTCGACGTTGTCACACCAAGCTCCGGCACGGCGGAGTCCACCACGACCACCTTCTTCTCCTCCAGATCCGCCGCCGCAGCACCTCCTGCACCCGCACCGCCGACGAGGGCCTGCACGGCATCTGCCACGGTCTCTGCGCCCGTCTTCTCCAGATCTCCGTCCGCGACGGCGGCTTTGCCACGTCCTTGCTCCGTCCGAGCCAGAAGCAAGCAAGAGGAGAGAGGGAGGTGGTGGTGGTGAGCGAGCAGGTGGGGTGGCCGGTGAGGGAGACGATGAGGCAGAGAAGAGAGGAGGGAGAGGGAGGCGATTTGGGGGAAATGGGGTGGGCGATGCGGCCGGTGCCCGTTCCCCTCCTCTTATACTAGGGGCCTTTTTTTGGAAATTATCCGCGCACACGTGCACGCACACGACCACGGGGAAATGCAACCGCCAGCGTATAATACACGTACACGCCCGGCGTACAATAGTACACGGGCCGACACGGGCTCGTACAGGGCTCTACGACTGGTCTACGCACGCTCTATGCCCACCTGAAATGACCATCGTGCCCCTCGTTATGAACCGCTATCGACGCATCTGGACCGTCCTTGTGTTTTTCCCACTCGCGTTCAGCCCAGGGGGGAGCACCGGAGCAGAAACGGCGTCCATCACTGTCTACTCCGGTTTTACCATATTCTCTCTTCTTCGCGGTTGTAGAACACTCCGTAAGAGAAACTCCAATGGGGCGATCCATTTCGTCCGCCGCCGTCCGTTTAGGTCAGCGCGGACAAAAGAGGAGGCCCAACGCGCGGACCCAAACCCAAATCGAGTCCGCTTCGCGTCCGCGCCGACGCATTTGCCGCCCAAATTTGCGTCCCAAATGCGTCGGCACGGACGCCACGCGCGCCTTCTCGGTGTTTGCCGCGTCCCCACCTGGCGGTCGTCCAACTGCCTGTGACCTACCTGGTCAGCTTAATTTACGACCTCGGGCCCATGCGTCAGCGACGGCGGTCGTCCTTTTTTAAGCCAATCGTGCGGCGGGGCCGTCCACATCCGCTTCCAGCCAGCCCCCGTCCCCATCTAGCCACACTCTGCTCCCACGTCGCCGGAAACCCTAGCCACCCCAGCGAAGCCAGATGGGGCTCTTCTCCGGTGAAGGCAGCAGCAACGCCAAGGGCAAGTATCCCGCCATTCCTTTTTCGTCGGAGTTCCTCCTGCCTCCGCCGGTGCCAGCTCGCCGGCCAAGGCAGCGCATCAATGTGCCAGTGCACCAGGCGGAGTGGCACTGGTAGCACCGCGTGACTCTCCCGTACACCGACGCCACCCTTACGCACGACAGCTGGCACCTGGATCCGGAGAGGGTCCCAGTGTCGGGGGCACCGCGGTCAGCTAGGGCGCATGCAGAGGAGGTGCGGCGCCGGCGGGCGCTCTTGACGCCGGAGCAGCGCCGCGACCCTGCCTACGCAACCGACTCGCCCAACCCGGCTCGCTGGTTCGCCTTCGAGCACGAGGAGGCGAGGCGACGCGGCGTTTGTGAAGTCGATCGCACCTTGCCGCCGCCCCCGCTCGTCGTCCGCGAGGAGGACCAGGCGACGGAGGTGAAGGAAATATGCCCTAGAGGCAATAATAAAGTTGTTATTTTATATTTCCTTATATCATGATAAATGTTTATTATTCATGCTAGAATTGTATTAACCGGAAACTTGATACATGTGTGAATACATAGACAAAACACAGTGTCCCTAATAAGCCTCTACTAGACTTGCTCATTAATCAAAGATGGTTAAGTTTCCTAACCATAGACATGTGTTGTCATTTGATGGACGGGATCACATCATTAGGAGAATGATGTGATGGACAAAACCCATCCGTTAGCTTAGTATATTGATCGTTCAGTTTTGTTGCTATTGCTTTCTTCATGTCATATACATATTTATTTGACTATGAGATTATGCAACCCCCGGATACCGAAGGAATACCTTCTGTGCTATGAAACGTCACAACGTAACTGGGTGATTACAAAGATGCTCTACAGGTATTTCCGAAGGTGTTTGTTGGGTTGGCATAGATCGAGATTAGGATTTGTCACCCCGAGTATCGGAGAGGTACCCTGGGACCTCTCGGTAATGCACATCATAATAAGCCTCGCAAGCAATGTGACTAATGAGTTAGTTGCGGGATGATGTATTACGGAACGAGTAAAGAGACTTGCCGGTAACGAGATTGAACTAGGTATGAAGATACCGACGATCGAATCTCGGGCAAGTAACATACCGAAGACAAAGGGAATAACGTATGTTGTCTGTACGGTATGACCGATGAAGATCTTCGTAGAATATGTGGGAACCAATATGAGCATCTAGGTTCCGCTGTTGGTTATTGACCGGAGAGGTGTTTCGGTCATGTCTACATAGTTCTCGAACATAGGGTCCGCACGCTTAACGTTCGATGACGATTTTGTATTATATGAGTTATGTGATTTGGTGACCAAATGTTGTTCGAAGTCCCGGATGACATCACGGACATGACGAGGAGTCTCGAAATGGTCGAGAGGTAAAGACACATACATTGCATGATAATATTCGAACACCGGAAGTGTTTTGGGGGTACCGGGTACATATCGGGTCATCGGAAGTGGTTCTGGGCATCCCCCGGCAACTACATGGGCCTAATGGGCCAAGAAGGGGACAG
The DNA here is from genome assembly GCF_002575655.3 of Aegilops tauschii subsp. strangulata. Classification (NCBI taxonomy): domain Eukaryota; kingdom Viridiplantae; phylum Streptophyta; class Magnoliopsida; order Poales; family Poaceae; genus Aegilops; species Aegilops tauschii. Next base: position 514,430,280 of record NC_053036.3, read on the forward strand.
ACCAGCCCTTAGGCGGCTGGTGCACCCCATGTAGGGCAAAATAAGGGGGGAGGAAAGAGGGGAAGAGATAAAGGAAGGGGAGCAATTCGGCCTCCCCCTTCCTTCTCTGCTCCCTCCCCCTCCGGATGAATATGGAAGGGGGGAGGCCGAATTGGGAGGCACCCAAGTAGGATTCCTCCTACTTGGGGCGCCCCCTTGGCTGCCTCTCCTCCCCTCCAACCTATATATATGAGGGGGGCACCTCTAGAACACACAACATTGATTCCTAGCCGTGTGCGGCGCCCCCCTCCACAGTGTACCCCTCCGGTCATCTTCACGTAGTGCTTAGGCGAAGCCCTGCACGGATCCCTCCAACCTATATATATGAGGGGGGGGGGCACCTCTAGAACACACAACATTGATTCCTATCCATGTTCGGCGCCCCCCTCCACAGTTTACACCTCCGGTCATCTTCACGTAGTGCTTAGGCGAAGCCCTGCGCGGATCACTTCACCATCACCGTCACCACGCCGTCGTGCTGACGGAACTCTCCCTCGACACTTTGCTGGATCAAGAGTTCGAGGGACGTCATCGAGCTGCACCTGTGCAGAACTCGGAGGTGTCGTACATTCGGTGCTTTATCGGTCGGAATGAGAAGAAGTTCGACTACATCAACCGCGTTGTTAAACGCTTCCGCTTTCGGTCTACGAGGGTACATAGACACACTCTCCCCCTCTCCTTGCTATGCATCTCCTGGATAGATCTTGCGTGAGCGTAAGAAATTTTTGAAATTGCATGCTGTGTTTCCCAACAGTGGCATCCGAGCCAGGTCTATGCGTAGATGATATGCATGAGTAGAACACAAAGAGTTGTGGGCGGTGATCGTCGTGCTGCTTACCACCAATGTCTTATTTTGATTCGGCGGTATTGTTGGATGAAGCGGCCCGGACCAACCTTACATGACCACGTTCATGAGACTGGTTCCACCGACAGACATGCAACTAGTTTTGCATAACGGTGGCTGGCGGGTGTCTGTTTCTCCAACTTTAGTTGAATCGAATTTGACTGTGGCCGGTCCTTGTTGAAGGTTAAAACAGCAAACTTGATAAATCACCGTTGTGGTTTTGATGCATAGGTAAGAACGGTTCTTACTAGAAGCCCGTAGCAGCCACGTAAAACTTGCAACAACAAAGTAGAGGACGTCTAACTTGTTTTTGCAGGGCATGTTGTGATGTGATATGGTCAAGACATGATGTTATATACGTTATTGTATGAGATGATCATGTTTTGTAAAAGTTATCGGCAACTGGCAGGAGCCTTATGGTTGTCGCTTTATTGTATGAAATGCAAATGCCATGTAATTCCTTTACTTTATCACTAAGTGTTAGCGATAGTTGTAGAAGCAATAGTTGGCGAGACGACAACGACGCTATGATGGAGATCAAGGTGTCAAGCCGGTGACGATGGAAATCATGATGGTGCTTTGGAGATGGAGATCAAAGGCACAAGATGATGATGGCCATATCATGTCACATATTTTGATTGCATGTGATGTTCATTTTTTATGTATCTTATTTTGCTTAGTACGGCGGTAGCATTATAAGATGATCCCTTACAAAAATTTCAAGGTATAAGTGTTCTCCCTGAGTATGCACCATTGCGATAGTTCGTCGCGCTGAGACACCACGTGATGATCGGGTGTGATAAGCTCTACGTTCACGTACAACTGGTGCAAGACAGTTTTGCACATGCGGAATACTTGGGTTAAACTTGACGAGCCTAGCATGTACATACATGGCCTTGGAACACTGGAGACCGAAAGGTCGAACGTGAATCATATAGTAGATATGATCAACATAGAGATGCCCACCATTGAAAACTACTCCATCTCACGTGATGATCGGACATGGTTTAGTTGATATGGGTCACGTGATCATTTAGATGACTCGAGGGATGTCTATCTAAGTGGGAGTTCTTAAGTAATATGATTAATTGAACTTAATTTATCATGAACATAGTCCTGATAGTATTTGCAAATTATGTTATAGATCAATAGCTAGCGATGTGGGTCCCCGTTTATTTTTGATATGATCCTAGAGAAAAATAAGTTCAAAGATGTTAGTAGCAATGATGCAGACTGGGTCCGTGATCTGAGGATAATCCTCATTGCTGCACAGAAGAATTATGTGCTTGATGCACCGCTAGGTGACAAACCTATTGCAGGAGCAGATGCAGACGTTATGAACGTTTGGCAAGCTCGGTATGTGATACGTCCATTTTGCATCATGCTTTTATATCGATATTTATTGCATTATGGGCTGTTATTACACATTATGTCACAATACTTATGCCTATTCTCTCTTATTTTGCAAGGTTACATAAGGAGGGAGAATGCCAGCAGCTGGAATTCTGGGCTGGAAAAGGAGCAAATATTAGGGACCTATTCTGCACAACTCCAAAAGCCCTGAAACTCCACGGAAGTTATTTTTGGAAATAATAAAAAATATTGAGCGGAAGAAATACCAGAGGGGGCCCACACCGTGGCCACGAGGGTGGGGGGCGCGCCCCCTGCCTCGTGGGCCCCCTGTTGGCCCTCCGGTGCCCATCTTCTGCCATATGAAGTCTTTCGTCCGAAGAAAAATCATAATCAAGCTTTTGGGACGAGACTCCGCCGCCACGAGGCGGAACCTTGGCGGAACCAATCTAGGGCTCCGGCAGAGCTGTTCCGCCGGGGACACATCCCTCCGGGAGGGGAAAATCATCGCCATCGTCATCACCAACGCTCCTCTCATCGGGAGGGGGCCAATCTCCATCAACATCTTCACCAGCACTGTCGGTGTCAAAACCGGGGGATCTCGGGTAGGGGGTCCCGAACTGTGCGTCTAAGGCGGATGGTAACAGGAGGCGGGGGACACGATGTTTACCCAGGTTCGGGCCCTCTCGATGGAGGTAATACCCTACTTCCTGCTTGATTGATCTTGATGATATGAGTATTACAAGAGTTGATCTACCACGAGATCGTAGAGGCTAAACCCTAGAAGCTAGCCTATGGTATGATTGTTGTTGTCCTACGGACTAAACCCTCCGGCTTATATAGACACCGGAGGGGGCTAGGGTTACACAGAGTCGGTTACAAGGGAGGAGACCTACACATCTGTATTGCCAAGCTTGCCTTCCACGCCAAGGAGAGTCCCATCCGGACACGGGACGAAGTCTTCAATCTTGTATCTTCATAGTCCAACAGTCCGGCCAGAGGATATAGTCCGGCTGTCCGAGGACCCCCTAATCTAGGACTCCCTCAGTAGCCCCTGAACCAGTCTTCAATGACGATGAGTCCAGCGCGCAGATTGTCTTTGGCATTGCAAGGCGGGTTCCTCCTCCGAATACTGCATAGAAGATTTTGAACACGAGGATAGTGTCTGGCCCTGCAAAAGAAATTCCACATCCCACCGTAGAGAGAATAATATTTCCACAAATCTAATCTGCTGACAGCTTTTCATAACGTGGCGTACTGCCATGGTCTGGTCATGACGAACCGTTTTTCCGAGCCTGCCAGTGCACGTGTTGCGAGGCGGTTTTATTGGCACGTCCTGTCGATGCAGAGATCGTGTCCCTCTTTTCACGGGATTCTCATCAATACGGGTGCGGGTAACCCAACCGCGCCATCAATTACGGTGCTTGGGGGATAAGCGGTTTTACCGGGCAAGTGGAGAGGCGCAGAATACCTGCTGCCTTTATAAGGGGATAAGAACGCCCATTCGCACCCACACTTTCTTCATCCCGATCCATTCCCTCCGCCCGAGCTCCAGCGCCCAAGCGTTCATCTTTTCTGCCCACAAAGGCCTTCCGAAAATGTCCGGATCCGGAGCAGGAGGCAAATGGATGGCCTCTACCGTCCGGGAGAAGGATATCAAAAAGCTTCGGGAGGCCGGGTATCTGGCCAAGAAAATCAGCCACCGTCTCCCGACGGCGGGACAGATCGTCCCTACTCCGGAACCCCACGAGAGGGTTGTATTCCTCCCTCACTTTGTCCGCGGGCTAGGGTTTTACCTCCACCCGTTCGTTCGCGGCATCATGTATTACTATGGGATCGATCTTCACGATCTGTCCCCTAATTCCTTCCTCAACATCTCGACATTCATTGTCGTGTGCGAGGCTTTTCTCCGCATCTCGCCACACTTCGGCTTATGGCTGAAGATTTTTAATGTGAAGCCCAAGGTAGTGGGCGGCGAGCACGCCGAGTGCGAGGGCGCTATGGTGAGCAAGATGCCCAATGTCATATGGCCAACAGGCACCTTTAACGATTCTTTCAAGGAGTGGCAACAGCAGTGGTTTTATATCACTGAGCCGCGCAGCACGGAATGGGCCGCTACTCCTGAGTTTCGATCCGGTGCCCCCTGCGGCTTACATCCTGGGTCAAGAAGGGCCTGAACTGGTCCTCGTCCGACGAACTGTCGGTGCTCCAGACGCGCGTTAAAGATATGGGAGACAAGAACATTGAACTCGTCAATGTAGTCCAGATGATGTTAGTTCGCCGGATCTTGCCTTGTCAACACCGGACTTGCAATCTATGGGAATTCGATCCGGCCAGGCACCAAACCTTACAAGAGCTTTTCAGCTCCTCGCACAAGGACATCTGGAAGGTGCTTTTCAAGTCCAGCAAATCATGGCCGGACTCCGCCGAGGACCGCGGGTACCAACTGTCCCGCCCTGCAAGTTCGGTAAGTCATCATACTTTTTATCCGCATAACCCAAAGGAAGCGCTTAACGTGTTTTCTACAACTCTCCCAGGGCTAGACGAAGAAGGCGGAGCGGATCCATTGTCCGGCCCCGCTGCCTGAAGAACCGGCCGTCCCATTTCTGGTGAAGATGCTGGTCCCGGCGCCTTACAAGGTGCCGAAGAAGACGGCCGAGAAGCAGGCCAAAAAGACCCGGGGCGGCCTTCGTCGCCGCGGCACTTCGGACACAATATCCGAAGGCTCTGATGCCCGTTCCGCCTCCGAAGAGGACGAGGAGGAGGAGGAAGATGAATCCCCTGCGGGAGGAAGAAAGAAGAGGACGGCCTCCATACACTTGGAGGCCGAGCCGCCCAAAAGGGGAAAGGCTCCTCTTCCGGAGGAATCCACTGCCGCCGCCGACAGCGGCCTGGCGTGGGATCCCAGGGCCCAGCCCCTGGTGAACTCATGAGTATATAAAATCCGAGTACGTTTATGCGTCCAGACTCATCATGGCATGGTATTTTAACCTGAGACATATTTATTGTAGTCCAGCGAGGTCCTGTATCAAACAATCCTCATCAGAGGATTCGCTGAGCTCGGATGCTATGGAGAGCGGGACGCCCCCAAAGGCCCCTTCCTCCAAACAGGTGAATAACACCGAGGCTTCGTCCCAGAAGGACCCCAGCCAAGGAGGAGAGGAAAAGACCGTGAAGGTGGTGCCTGGAGGTCAAACTTCAGGGGCCGGACACATGGGGGAGAAAATTCCCATGGGAGCTGACGGCGGGGGCCATCTGGAATTTGGCTCCCAGCCGGATACAGTTCCGGAGACCAATACGGCTCCAGAATCAGGCAGGCAGCCTCTCTCAGCTGGAGGGGACATGCCTGTTCCACCGGCAACCTCTGTCCAACCAGAGGTGACGGATGCTTTGTTGGTGGCGATGAAGAGCGCCTCCATCGTCAATGAACACCGTGCCCTTACGGGTGCGGTGATTGAGAAGATTCAGTCTGCTGAGAGTGGACTGAATGGAGCCTGTATCAGCCTTATAAAAGGTTTTGAGGTATGTTTTATGAGGTTTCGAAGAGTGTCATGGTATGGATAGTAGCCCCTGATACACTGTTCGGTGAAGGAAAGAACCGGACAGAGGATCAAATTTATGTTCACGGGAAGACTCGTTGAATGACATCTATTTCGCTTCTGTTATAAGCAGGCGTCTGTAGCGGCTGCTGCCTCTCATACTGCGGAGATCTCCGGACTGAATCAAAGTCTGGAGCGGGCCAAAGAAGAACTTGGCCAGTTGAAAATGCAGTTGGGAGATAAACAAGGTATGCACAAGTCTTGTTCGCGTTTATTGCGAATGAATTTTCAGTATGATGAAATAAGCTTCATGATTTGCGCTAGGGATGGTGACCGAAGTCGAGGATCTTAAGAAGGTTGTGGCCGAGGCCGAGAAAAAGGCAGCCACAGAGCAGGCTCTTCGTGAGAAGCACGAGGCCAGGGTTATTAAAGTTGAGCAGGAGCTGCAAGAGGCCGTGAGGAAATGCGAGACCTTGGAGCAGAGTTTAACGGAGAAAGAATCCGAACTCACCAAGGCGCGTTAGGCAACGAGCGATGCCCGGGGGGAAACCCAAAGCGCCCTGCAGGGGATCCAAGAGGCGAGAAAGATCGCGGCGGGTAAGGCTTTTTCCATGTAAAGCAAGTATTTGAGGGAAAATTATGTTTCTAATTTGGCATTCGGATTTCTCAGGGGTATTTGCCAAGCTGCCCCGCAGTATATCAGATGCCGCCCAATTCTACCGAGCCGAAGAAAAGAACACTGTGGATAAGCTCTTCTAGTCGCAGTATTTGGCACCGAATTATCCGGTGCCCTTTGTCGATCAAGTGAAATAGCTGTTCGAACTGCATAAGGCGGTGGAACTGGCCATGAAGGATATGATTATCCGGCTATGGCCCGCCGAGCCGATTCCAAGCAGCTACTTCGGGCTCGTGAAGCGGCTTGTGAGTGCCTGCCCTCGACTTGATGTCATCAACCGGTCGGTCTGTATAAAAGGTACGCGAATGGCCTTCGCCCGCACAAAGGTGCACTGGGGGAGATGGATGCTGAAAAGCTGATGACCGAAGGACCGCCAGAGGGGAAAGAGCACCGCAAGCCCGAATTATATGATGAGAGTGTCCGGAAAGGATCCTACCTTGCAGCGGAGCTATGTACCAAGGACATTATATTTCCATGAAATCAAATCATGTTGTCCTTTGCAATGTTTGAACAAGGTCATTTATATTATTTATTGCTTCTTATATAAAAGTTTATCCTCCTGTGCGGCCGTTTTATATATTAATCATCAGAGTTGGCCAGTCGTCGGCTTCTGCCCCCCACGTAAGAAGTACGGGGGTGTTCGGGATAAACCTGATCACTCTTTATCCCAGTTTTGGGTCCTTCGAAGGAGGTGTTCAGCACAACAAACCAGACAATCGGACTATAAGGCTTTATCACTCTCACTTAGCCATAGGAGCTTTAGGAAGGTAGGCGCAGCCCCTAGTGTTCGGAAGACCGCACGGGGGGCTCTATAAGCACCTGATCGGAAGAAAAACTGATCCATCGCACGCTGCATGGGTTATGGCATTATGCGGGAGAAATCCTTAAAGATTTTGTAACCTCTCGAACAGCTGACCAGCTCTCGCCGTATCATGACAGTCAGTTTTTGGCTTTCTCTACTGAGGTGCTCGTCTGGAAGAACCGGGACACAATCGCAGTAGTTCTCCCAGTGCTACCTTAGCCGATATAGCGGAACGTAAGGTACCAAAACATGGGAGCCGGGCAAACCCAACTATTGACCCAAGATGTGATTCGGAGCTAATGCATATAATGCTATAGGTTCGGGGTGCCGAACTTCCGTGAAGGTGTTCGGACTTTATTGTCGTGTTATGGGTAAAACGAAGCCCCTGGCATATTTTAAGGCATACCGTTGTGTACGGATGCTACTTGACAAAAGAATTTCAATAAGAAATAACAGCAGGTAAGAGTCATATAAATCCACATGTTGTATTTGAATAGTACGTCTATGCGTATGAGTACAGGTAATGTGATAAAAAAGGAATATGACTGCGGAACCTGCTGAGACCAGGGGGGAAGAAGCTGAGTGCGGATCCGGAGTATAGCCGGATGGTCATTGCGGGGAATGTCTAAGGATTCCCTTGCGCGTTCAAGCTGCCTCCGTATCGCCCGTCCTGGTCGGCGCAAAGGTGAACCTGCGAAGGAAATGTAAGAAATGTTTGCGTGCCGGAGAGCGGTTGAGCCGCCGAGTGCGGCCTGTCCTGGCCTTCGCCGGAGTGTTTAATCGAGCTCTGGACGAGTCGGGCTATCCTTCCGCGAAGTAGTTCGGAGTCCCTTGACGGTGTCCGGGAGCCTGGACATCGACTCGAGGTTCGGCTGCAAGGTGCTGCTCGTTGCTTCTGCTGTTAAGGCAGTGGTGTACTTGTTGGTGCCGAGGGAAGGTTCGGCCTTGCCATTAACCGTGATGATGCCGCGTTGACCGGGCATCTTGAGCTTACGGTAGGCATAATGTGGCACCGCGTTGAATCGAGCGAACGCGGTTCGTCCGAGCAGTGCCTGATAATCACTGCGGAAAGGGACGATTTCGAAGATTAACTCTTCAGTACAGTAATTTTCTGGTGATCCGAAGACTACCTCAAGGGCAATGGAGCTTGTACAGCTGGCTTCCACACCTGGTATAATGCCTCTGAAAGTGGCTTTAGTGGGTTTGATCGCCGAATGATCGATGCCCATCTTGCGCACTGTGTCCTGGTAAAGCAGATTTAGACTGCTGCCTCCGTCCATAAGGACTCGTGTGAGGTGGAACCCGTCAATTATTGGGTCGAGGACTAGTGCAGCTGGATTGCCCTGATTGGCGTTAACCGGACGATCCGTGCGGTTGAAGGTGACCGACCCTAGTTTATATTGTGGGACGACTAGTTCTGTTAAGTCGGCATCCCTAAGGGTGCATATCCGGTCCGAGTTGGGAATTTGGGTGGTGCTTACCACATTCACTGATTGAATTTGCGGGGGGAATTTCTTTTGCCCTCCTGTGTTCAGTGATCTGGGCTCTTCATCGCCATCATCGCTTTGAGACCCCCCTTCTCCGTTTTTGGCGCCTGCCCTGCCGGCTTGTTTGAAGACCCAGCATTCTCTGTTGGTATGGGTGGCTGGCGTTCCTGGGGTGCCATGAATTTGGCATTGGCGATTGAGTATGCGGTCCAGACTGGATGGACCCGAATTGTTATTTTTGAGTGGCCCTTTCCGCTAACCGGACTTTGAGCCCCTAAACCCGGCATTAACTGCCGTATCTTCGGCGTTTTCACCATATTTGCGGCGCTTGTGTTTGTTGCGTCGTGGTTTGCCGTTGCTATCCCTGGCCTCTGATGTGCCAGGTTTGCTTGCTGTATTGTTACTACGAGCCAACCAGCTATCTTCGCCCGCGCAAAAGCGGGTCATAAGTGTCGTGAGGGCTGCCATGGATTTTGGCTTCTCTTGGCCGAGGTGCCGGGCGATCCATTCGTCACGGATGTTATGCTTAAATGCCGCTAAGGCCTCTGCATCCGGACAGTCGACAATTTGGTTCTTCTTAGTTAGGAACCGGGTCCAGAATTTCCCGGCCGATTCCCCTGGCTGCTGAGTTATATGACTTAAATCGTCAGCATCCGGTGGTCGCACATAAGTGCCCTGGAAATTGTCCAGGAATGCATCTGCCAGGCTCTCCCAACTTTCGATGGAGTTTGCCGACAAGCTATTGAGCCAATGCCGAGCCGGCCCTTTGAGTTTTAGCGGGAGATACTTGATGGCATGTAAATCATCCCCGCGGGCCATGTGAATGTGGAGGAAGAAGTCTTCTATCCATACCGCGGGGTCTGTAGTACCATCATATGATTCAATGTTTATAGGTTTAAACCCTTCTGGGAATTTGTGATCCATTACTTCATCGATGAAGCATAGGGGGTGTGCGGCGTCTCTGTGCCGGGCAATGTCACGACGCAGTTCATACGAGTCTTTTCTGCTGTATTCGGCTCGGCCGGATTTGCTTTTAGTGTATCCGGCGTGACGATCATCGTCACGCGTTGGGGCGCGACCCCGTGATCCGTGGATCGATCTTGTATGTCCTGCTTTGTTTTCCAATACGTCTCACAGGTCCTGCGTGTTGCCCCGGGCCTTGGTGTTTTTGTTTGAATGGCGGCGGGGTGCGGGCTGGACCTCGGGCTGATATGCCCCTCTATCTCGGCCACGAGGTGGCCGATCAGCCGCATCATACGCTGGTGATGTAGGTTTTAATGCTTCCTCTTCGAGTTGGGGTAGCAACCTGCGCTTTGGGTAACTCTTGGTTGGACGCTCGAGTTCGTATTCCTCGGCCGCCAGGACTTCAGTCCATCTATCCGCTAGCAGATCTTGATCAGCTCGAAGCTATTGTTGCTTTTTCTTCAAGCTGTTTGCTGTGGCTATAAGCTAGCGCTTGAAGTGCTCTTGCTCGACGGGATCCTCAGGCACGATAAATTCTTCGTCGCCGAGGCTCACCTCGTCTTCGGAGAGAGGCATGTAATTGGCATCCTCTGATTCTCCGTCTGCTGCCTGTTCTGGAGGGCTAGCTTGTTCATCCTCCCGCTCGAGGTCTGGCTGGAGGGGATTGTCATCGTCTTCGGCACTATCCGAAGCATTATTGTCTCTTGTGCCGGTATCGCTACTTTTTCTATGGCGGGACTTAGAGCGGCGCCGCTGACGTCGGTGCTTGCATTGCTTCTGGGAGGGATTATCCTCCGTTGCCTTATCGCCATTGCCTTCTTTGGGGGTGTCCACCATGTATATATCATATGATGAGGTGGCAGCCCAGCGCCCTGTGGGCGGTGGTTCTGTTCGTCTTTTGCATTGTCGTCCATACCGTCGATGTCTTCGGAGCCGAAATCGAGCATGTCGGTTAAATCGTCGACAGTGGCTACTAAGTGGGTGGTGGGTGGGCAGCGAATTCCTTCGTCGTCCGCATCCCATTCTTGCCGGACATAGTTCGGCCAAGGGACTCCTGACAAGGAGAGAGACCTTAATGAATTTAGCACATCGCCCAAGGGCGAGTGCTGAAAGATATCCGCGGAGGAAAACTCCATGATTGGTGCCCAATCAGATTCGATTGGCACGGACGCAGGCGGTTCGGGGCCCGTGGCCGGGGGCGAATCCAAGTATCCGGCAACACGGGTCTCACAAGAGGTGAAGTCAGTATTCGGCTCTATCGCCGCTGAGTGTGCGGCCTCCATGGCGGGGTCCATCCACCCGTCCTCGGACGGCGCAATCTGCTCCGGATCGAGGGCCGAAGTACCTGCAGGTGGGATCTCCTGAACACTGTCCGTCGGCAGAGCTAAATCATGCCTGTCGTGACTGTGCGGCGCACCTGACATGGGCTCGACTCCGTCGAAGATCAAGTTTCCGCGGATGTCGGCAGTATAGTTCAAGCTTCCAAACCTGACCTGATGGCCAGGGGCGTAGCTTTCGATCTGCTCCAGATGGCCAAGCGAGTTGGCCCGCAGTGCGAAGCCACCGAATACGAAGATCTGTCTGGGGAGGAAAACCTCACACTGGATCACATCGTTGCCAATGATAGAAGGGGCCATCAAACCTTGTGGTGACGGCACAGTGGAACTCTCAATGAAAACACCAATGTCGGTGTCAAAACCGGCGGATCTCGGGTAGGGGGTCCCAAACTGTGTGTCTAAGGCGGATGGTAACAGGAGGTGGGGGACACGATGTTTACCCAGGTTTGGGCCCTCTCGATGGAGGTAATACCCTACTTCCTGCTTGATTGATCTTGATGATATGAGTATTGCAAGAGTTGATCTACCACGAGATCATAGAGGCTAAACCCTAGAAGCTAGCCTATGGTATGATTGTTGTTGTCCTACGGACTAAACCCTCCGGTTTATATAGACACCGGAGGGGGCTAGGGTTAGACAGAGTCGGTTACAAGGGAGGAGATCTACACATCCGTATTGCCAAGCTTGCCTTCCACGCCAAGGAGAGTCCCATCCGGACACGGGACGAAGTCTTCAATCTTGTATCTTCATAGTCCAACAGTCCGGCCACAGGATATAGTCCGGCTGTCTGAGGACCCCCTAATCCAGGACTCCCTGAAGCACCATCTCCTCTCAAACCCTAGTTCATCTCTTGTATCCAATTCTTGTCTCTAAGTATTGGATTGGTACCTGTAGGTTGCTAGTAGTGTTGATTACTCCTTGTAGTTGATGCTAGTTGGTTTATTTGGTAGAAGATCATATTTTCAGATCCTATATGCATATTAATACTCCTCTGATTATGAACATGAATATGCTTTGTGAGTAGTTACGTTTGTTCCTGAGGACATGGGAGAAGTCTAGCTATTAGTAGTCATGTGAATTTGGTATTCGTTCGATATTTTGATGAGATGTATGTTGTCTCTCCTCTAGTGGTGTTATGTGAACGTCGACTACATGACACTTCACCATTATTTGGGCCTAGAGGAAGGCATTGGGAAGTAATAAGTAGATGATGGGTTGCTAGAGTGACAGAAGCTTAAACCCTAGTTTATGCGTTGCTTCGTAAGGGGCTAATTTGGATCCATATGTTTCATGCTATGGTTAGGTTTACCTTAATACTTCTTTTGTAGTTGAGGATGCTTGCGATAGGAGTTAATCATAAGTGGGATGCTTGTCCAAGTAAGGACAGTACTCAAGCACCGGTCCACCCACATATCAAATTATCAAAGTACCGAACGCGAATCATATGAACGTGATGAAAACTAGCTTGACGATAATTCCCATGTGTCCTCGGGAGCGCTTTTCTCTATATAAGAGTTTGTCCAGGCTTGTCCTTTGCTACAAAAAGGATTGGGCCACCTTGCTGCACTTTATTTACTTTTGTTACTTGTTGCTCGTTACAAATTATCTTATCACAAAACTATCTGTTACCTATAATTCAAGTGCTTGCGGAGAATACCTTGCTGAAAACCGCTTATCATTTCCTTCTGCTCCTTGTTGGGTTCGACACTCTTACTTATCGAAAGGACTACGATAGATACCCTATACTTGTGGGTCATCAGTATGATGACTACTTGATAGTTTAGTGCGCCATGCTTTACGGCTTAGAACCGGGACTTCAAAAACGTTTTGAATGCCGCGGAACATATGAAATGTTCCAAGAGCTGAAATTGGTATTTCAGACTCATGCCCGAGTCGAGAAGTATGAGACCTCTGACAAGTACTTTGCCTACAAGATGGAGGAGAATGGCTCAACTAGTGAGCATGCGCTCAAAATGTTTGAGTACTACAATCACTTGAATCAAGTGGGAGTTAATCTTCCAGATAAAATAGTGATTGACAGAGTTCTCTAGTCACTATCACCAAGTTACTCGAACTTCGTGATGAACTATAATATGCAAGGGATGACGAAAACGATTCCCAAGCTCTTCGCGGTGCTGAAATCGGCAAAGGTTGAAATCAGGAAAAGATCATCAAGTGTTGATGGTTAAGAAAACTACTAGTTTCAAGAAAAAGGGCAAAGGAAAAGAAAGGGAACTTCAAGAAAAATGACAAGCAAGTTGTCACTCCCGTGAAGAAGCCCAAAGCTAGACCTAAGCCTAAAACTAAGTGCTTCTACTGCAAACGGAATGATCACTGAAAGCGGAACTACCCCAAATACTTGGTGGATAAGAAGGATGGCAAAGTGAACAAAGGTATATTTGATATGCATGTTCTTGATGTGTAGTTTACTAGTGTTCATAGTAGCCCGAGGGCATTTGATACCTGTTCAGTTGCTAAGATTAGTAACTCAAAACAGGAGTTGCAAAATGAACAAACTAGTTAAGGCCGAGGTGACGATGTGTGTTGGAAGTGATTCCAAGGTTGATAAGATCACCATCGCACACTCCCTCTACCTTAGGGATTCGTGTTGGACCTAAATAATTGTTATTTGGTGTTTGCGTTGAGTATGAATATGATTGGATCATGTTTCTTGCGATACGGTTATTCATTTAAGACAAACAATAGTTGTTGTTCTGTTTACATGAATAAAACCTTCTATGGTCATACACTCAATATAAATGGTTTATTGAATCTCGATCGTGGTGATACACATATTCATAATATTGATGCCAAAAGATGCAAAGTTGATAATGATAGTGCAACATATTTGTGGCACTGTCGTTTAGGTCATATTGGTGTAAAGCGCTTGAAGAAACTCCATGCAGATGGGCTTTTGGAATCACTTGATTATGAATCATTTGATTCTTGTGAACCATGCCTCATGGGCAAGATGACTACGACTGCGTTCTCCGGAACAATGGAGCGAGCCACTGACTTATTGGAAATAATACATACCGATGTATGCGGTCCGATGAGTGTTGAGGCTCGCGGCGGGTATCGTTATTTTCTGACCTTCACAGATGATTTGAGCAGATATGGGTATATCTACTTGATGAAACACAAGTCTGAAACATTTGGAAAGTTCAAAGAATTTCAGAGTGAAGTGGAGAATCATCGTAACAAGAAAATAAAGTTTCTACGATCTGATCGCGGAGGCGAATATTTGATTTACGAGTTTGGCCTTCATTTAAAACAATGTGGAATAGTTTCACAACCCACGCCACCTAGAACACCACAGCGTAATGGTGTGTCCGAACATCGTAACCGTACTTTATTAGATATGGTGCGATCTATGATGTCTCTTACCAGTTTACCACTATTGTTTTGGGGTTATGCATTAGAGACATCTGCATCACGTTAAAAAGGGCAGCGTCTAAATCCGTTGAGACGACACCGTATGAACAGTGGTTTGGCAAGAAACCTAAGCTGTCGTTTCTTAAAGTTTGGGGTTGCGATGCTTATGTGAAAAAGCTTCAGTCTGATAAGCTCGAACCCAAATCGGAGAAGTGCGTCTTCATAGGATACCCAAAAGAAACTGTAGGGTACAGTTTCTATCACAGATCCGAAGGCAGGATCTTTGTTGCTAAGAATGGATCCTTTCTAGAGAAGGAGTTTCTTTCAAAAGAAGTGAGTGGGAGGAAAGTAAAACTTGATGAGGTAATTGTACCTTCTCTCGAATTGGAAAGTAGCTCATCACAGAAAACCTTTCTCGTGATGCCTACACCAACTAGGGAGGAAGCTAATGATAATGATCATGAAACTTCAGATCAAGTTACTACCAAACTATGAGGAGGCGACGCGGCGTTCGCGAAGTCGACCGCACCGTGCCGCCGCCCCCGCTCGTTGTCCGCGAGGAGGACCAGGCGACGGAGGTGAAGGAAATATGCCCTAGAGGCAATAATAAAGTTGTTATTTTATATTTCCTTATATCATGATAATTGTTTATTATTCATGCTAGAATTGTATTAACCGGAAACTTGATACATGTGTGGATACATAGACAAAACACAGTGTCCCTAGTAAGCCTCTACTAGACTAGCTCGTTAATCAAAGATCGTCAAGTTTCCTCACCATAGACATGTGTTGTCATTTGATGAACAGGATCACATCATTTGGAGAATGATGTGATGGACAAGACCCATCCGTTAGCTTAGCATATTGATCGTTCAGCTTTATTGCTATTGCTTTCTTCATGTCATATACATATTCCTTTGACTATGAGACTATGCAACCCCCGGATACCGGAGGAATACCTTGTGTGCTATCAAACATCACAACGTAACTGGGTGATTATAAAGATGCTCTACAGGTATCTCCGAAGGTGTTTGTTGGGTTGGCATAGATCGAGATTAGGATTTGTCACTCCGAGTATCGGAGAGGTATATCTGGGCCCTCTCGGTAATGCACATCATAATAAGCCTTGCAAGAAATGTGACTAATGAGTTAGTTGCGGGATGATGTATTACGGAACGAGTAAAGAGACTTGCCGGTAACGAGATTGAACTAGGTATGAAGATACCGACGATCGAATCTCGGGCAAGTAACATACCGATGACAAAGGGAATAACGTATGTTGTCATTACGGTACAACCGATAAAGATCTTCGTAGAATATGTGGGAACCAATATGAACCATCCAGGTTCCGCTGTTGGTTATTGACCGGAGAGGTGTCTCGGTCATGTCTTCATAGTTCTCGAACCCGTAGGGTCCGCACGGTTAACGTTCGATGACGATTTTGTATTATATGAGTTATGTGATTTGGTGACCGAATGTTGTTCGGAGTCCCGGATGAGATCACGAACATGAAGAGGAGCCTTGAAATGGTCGAGAGGTAAAGATTCATATATTGGACGATGATATTCGGACACCGGAAGTGTTCCGGAGGTACCGGGTACATATCGAGTCACCAGAAGTGGTTCCGGGCATCCCCCCGGCAACTACATGGGCCTAATGGCCAAGAAGGGGACAGACCAGCCCCTAGGGGGCTGGTGCGCCCCATGTAGGCCAAAATAAGGGGGAAAGAAAGAGGGGAAGAGAGAAAGGAAGGGGAGCAATTCGGCCTCCCCCTTCCTTCTCTCCTCCCTTCCCCTTCCTTCCCCCTCCGGATGAATATGGAAGGGGGGAGGCCGAATTGGGAGGCGCCCAAGTAGGTTTCCTCCTACTTGGGGCGCCCCCTTGGCTGCCTCCCCTCCCCTCCAACCTATATATATGAGGGGGGCACCTCTAGAACACACAACATTGATTCCTAGCCGTGTGCGGCTCCCCCCTCCACAGTTTACGCCTCCGGTCATGTTCACGTAGTGCTTAGGCGAAGCCCTGCGCGGATCACTTCACCATCACCGTCACCATGCCGTCGTGCTGACGGAACTCTCCCTCGACACTTTTCTGGATCAAGAGTTTGAGCAACGTCATCGAGCTGAACGTGTGCAGAAGTCGGAGGTGCCGTACGTTCGGTGCTGGATCGATCGGAACGAGAAGAAGTTCGACTACATCAACCGCGTTGTCAAACGCTTCCGCTTTCAGTCTACCAGGGTACGTAGACACACTCTCCCCCTCTCGTTGCTATGCATCTACTAGATAGATATTGCGTGAGCGTAAGAAATTTTTGAAATTGCATGCTATGTATCCCAACAGGAGGCCGCCTAATAGGCGGCTCTTGTGGCGGTCTAGCGGGAGAGCGAGGAGGACGAGCGGCGCAGGGCGGCGACGGCCGAGGAAGAGGAGGCGGCGTACGAGGCCGCCATGGCGCAGGCCATGGCCCTCTACGCGACGGGCGACTGCGTCCTGCCGCCGGTGGCCCGGCCGTCCCCTGTCAAAGCCGAGCCGGAGCCGGAGCTGGAGCCATTCCCCTTCGAGTGCTACTCCTGGACGGGAGTAGTGTGCGAGTGGGTCAGTGCGCCACTGGTCTGGTTGGGGGCGACGCGGGCGCAGGAGGCGGCGTACGTCGAACAGTGGCGCCAGCTTCGGATGGCCGAGGAGCGCCGCCACGGCAAGTACCTCGAGATGCTCGAGCGCGACGCCGAGAACGAGCAGCGCGACACCGAGGAGGAGCAGCGCGAGGCCAAAGAGGAGGCACGCCAGGTCGCGGCGGCACAGGCGGTGGCACATCCCGCGCCCGACATGAACGCCCTCTGGAACACGGCCTTCCCCTGGGCCAGCCCTGCGCCAACGCTCATCGACCTCACGGACCCCGAGGACGACGACGCCGCCGCCTAGGGCAGCGTGCCGCCTAGTAGTTTAGTTTGTTTTTCATTTTCTTTTAATGTAAATGTGGACGCGTGGACTCTCGTCGGCCTTCGTGGCCGGCTTTAATGTTTAATTAATGTTGTTTTTATTTTTAATGCATGTATTTTTTTTTCTCCCGCCGTCAAAATGGGTCGGGCAAGCGTTGGGCGCATGCGCCGACCCAAACGCGGAAGCGGACATTCGTGTCCACCTGGCCGACCCAAACGGACAAAAAACGGACAAAATCGCTGTCCGTTTGGGTCGGCATATTAGAGTTGCTTTAATGATTTTACCAGTAAAAGATTAAGCAGAGGGAGTTGCTCTAAAAAATTTACCAGTAAAAGATTAAGCAGAGCGATTGGACTATATCCAGAAACTCCGTCCAACATGAGTGATCACTAACTAAGGAAAATAAATATATTCAAAGATATGCTAAAGCACTAGCTAATTTATTTATTCTTCAAATATACTGGTTATATTAGCAGTCGGAGCACGTAAGAATGAGCACCATGCGAGAGAACATCGCCCGTATCGAGTACCAATCCATCGTGGTCACAGAAACTAAAAATGGAGAGCCAACCCGTCGAGGCCATGCATCCATCCAAGACAATGTTTTCGCTGGTAGGAAACAAACTGCCGCCAAGGCTCGCCAACAGTACAAACACTCTGCGTAACTACATTTTCCATGCTGTACGTATACATACGTATCTCTTCATTAATTCTTTCGTGAGAGAAGGAGAACTTTGTACGTAATCTATACATACATAGTAGCTAGCAGTAGCAGCAGAATAAACTTATAGCAGTACCGGACTGACGGCCGCTAAAATTAGGCTTAGCTGTTGCTGTTGCAGTAACATACAATAAAAAAGCATAGGATAAGATAGTACGAAGGGTCACATATCCTTCGATTCCATAGGCCATACCGCCGTAGGAGGCATGTGACTGCTAGTAGTTACTGTTCTGAGGACTTTGTGGCTATCGGCTAAACTTGGCCAGAATGGGATCGTCGCCCATCACAAGAAAGCGGCCAAAAAAGTGCCACAAAGAAATTCTTACCTCTCCAATGCTGTTGATGGATGGAATGGATAAATCGGCCTTTTCCTCTCCGGATTGGAGGAGGGCAAGTATATAAAAAGGAATAGCTCCATATGTGATGTGAGATGGATGGATCTGCCACTGTTGGGCGGGGCCTTCTTTTATGTTGGTACGTACACAATCATTGTGCTCACATGCGCCAACTTGCACGGCACATGAAAACGAACTCATGGGCCACAGCAATTGGTGCAAAGCGAGAAGTGGAAAACTCTTGGTGCGGTGCGTTGCTTTCTTCTTCTTTTAGGTACCACACGCAAATTAAAACCGGTTGTTGCGAGATCTGACGGACGGGTGTTCGGACATTGGAGGCCGAATTGTAGTACGTACCAATTGTCGCGCGGAAGGGCAGGGATGGCTCGTCGCTGTAAAGATAGAGAGAGAGGGCTCGTCGGTCCGTCCGTCCGCGCCACGAGAAAGAGCCAGGAAAAGGGCTCTCTGGCTGGCTTGGCTGAGCAATGCTACACACACGTCTAGGATTTTTGGGCTTGGCTGGGCGCACCACCGATCTGGTTCCGAGAAGCATCTGTTAATTCTCAGGGAAGCATCGGTGCAAACTGAGAAACAAATTCCTTGGCGTTTTGCATTGCTCGGATGGAAGTTTTTTTTTTTTGCATGGGATGGAAGTTTACTGCAGCGTGTTTCCTTGGTACTCCCTCAGTCCAAAAATACTTGTCCGGGGAATGAATGAATTTAGATGTATTTTAATTCTAGATACATTCATTTGCAACCATTTCTCCGGCAAGTATTTCCGAACGGAGGGAGTACACGACAACGGCTACGGGCCTGAGGACTCTGGCGGAGTCTACGCTGTGTCGGCAATCGACCATACCAAGTCAGCGCAAGCGTTATTAGACTAGGTATACCTTCCTTTCTGAAACGGACCGGCTACGTCTAGGTGTAGCACTCGTGGCTGTTGACCTGGACGCGCGGGACTGGGAATTCTGCCGGACTTGTAATTCGTTGTGTAGTACTTCCTCCCGTTATTTTTACTCCACGTATTAGATTTGTGTCAAGTCAAACTCTACAAAATTTATATTAAACAATATCAATATGTATATATATATATATATATACTATAAAACTACATTTCATAATGAATCTAACAATATTGACTTGGTATTAGAATGCTGATACTTTTTTCTATAAGTTTGGTCAAAATAGAGATACTTTCATTTCGGACAAAATTTATATGAAGACTTAAAAAGACTGGAGGGAGTAGTACACTACTCCGTCTTGGGCTCGACTTGACCCTGACCATAATTACCTCTCGTCTTGGGCGTCATATACTTGAGCGGTGGTAATTTCGAATTTCCCCTCTGTAAGATCGGTGGTTTTGTAATTCGCTTAAGCATCAAAAATCAACCACATCTCCCGGCGTGGGTGCTGCTGGTACCCTGCCGTGCAAATTAACAAATGGCTGGAATGGGAACATTCCAAGTCACACTGCCGGTTACCAAGAGTTTAATCCATCACCGCCGTCGAAGAATAGCCGATGGTGTCGTTTTCGCATAATACGATTCCTGGTGGTCGGCAAGATTGATCTACGAGTACTAGATTACAATTAGTGTTGCCTTCCGTACATGTAGTGTCAAAAGGATCGGAAGTAAGTTGCTCGGTTGATGCCCGCGTCTCATTCGCACATGTGATAATAAGGAAAGGGTGCAACTCGTTCCAGCACACTTGCTGCCGCGCCGAGCACCGGAATAGTTCACGAGGCCACCGGGTGCATCTCCGTGCCGTGCCGTGTCCCCGGCAGGAACGTGACCCGCGCAGGCGCAGCGATGGATCGATCGGAGCCCGGCGGCCAGGCGGAGTAGCCTACTGTTGGGCCGCGCGGCTGTGGCCTCTGCCTGCGGCTTGTGTCGGGCGGTCGGAGAAGACGAGAAGTGCATGCTTCGGCCGCCGACAGGGCGCCGCCGTTTGTTTGTTAAGCGCCAGTACTCAGCGTTTTAATGAGTAGTAATGGTAACAGCCTAACAGGTGACACGCTTGTCCGGGCACTGTGGACTGATGGTTTCGTTCTGCCGCCGTCTCTGTTCGCAGGGGACATGCGGGCGGCTGCCGCGTGCAATCTACTCTACTCCAAAAGCCTGCTGTTTCCCGATCCAAAAGCCTGGGAGGTTTCCGTGTGCCGGTGCCGTTCCATAATTTCGTCGCGCTTTTACTCATTTTTGCCCGTTCCGTATCGCGCCACTGCATATGCATGCTAGCCAAGGCCAAGCCACAGGCCTACAATTAAGCTACGGTGCACGCTGTAGTACTTGCACTGAAACGTGGCCATTCACTGGAGTGTCATGCATGACATTTATCTGGATGCGGTATACTACTCGAGTAGAGGTGCTGGTAAAATTAAATACCGCAGGCATATGTGGGTAATCGATCTCCAGCGCTGCCACGATGCAGTTTTGCAGTATGGTTTCAAATCAAATATAATAACCAGCAGGCAGCGGCATTTCTTACATATGTGCAGCTGACTTTGACGATTTAATAGTACTAATAGATTGACTTGGTAGAGTTGACGTTTTTTTTACCAAGTGGTCATCTTGGTAAGCTATCAACAAAAATTGCAATCAAAGAGTTGACGTTTTTTTTCTGGAAATGGAGGCATGGCCCCGGCCTCTGCATCATGATGATGCATGCGGCCCTCTTATTAACAATCCAGAAAGTATCGTCGTAAAAGTCTTACAACTCGCAAACGGAGCAAAACAAAGTAAAATAAGGAAAATCACATGCGGACAATGACAACCGATACGGTAATAAGAAGGATAACCTCCCTAGACTCCTATCCTGTTATGCGAGCGCCATCCGAACCGGTTGAAGATAACCCGAGCTACCATCTCTCATTGGTTGCACCCAGTAACCAAAGGCTCCCAGGAGTCCATATGAGTGAGTAAGGACCACGTACGGATCCAAGCTGTAGCTCTGAAGATAACCTGCAAAAAAGAAGTTAATTGCACGTTGGTACCACACTGCGCACCTACTCATGAATCAGTACCACTACTCGTGCATGTCGCAGTTCAGTACCAACTCAGGGCCTAAGTGGTGCATAACGGCCTAAGGAGCGTATAAGCGCGTATTGACCGCGTATCCAACAGGTCGGGCCCACATGTCAGGTGACACGCTGGCCGAATCGGCGCGTGGACGGGTCGCTGACTCGGACGAGTCCGGCCTAACGGGCTAGGTTGAACCGAGCCGCCGGTTCGAACCCTAACTCTCGTTCCCCTCTCCCTCTCCTCCTCGTGCTCCTCTGTGTCAATGGCGACGGCGAATCCGGGCGGCGGCGGTGTAGGCGGCGGCTCGAGCAGCGGTGGCGGTGTGGGCGGATACGGAGATCTTCCTGGCCTCGGGGCCGATGCGCACCCAGGATTGGCCGAGGGCGACGGCGACAGTTCGTCGTACTACTCGAGCAGCGAGGAAGAAATGGAGGAGGCCCCGCTGACCATGGAGCAGCGCCTGCGGATGGCAGAGATCTGGGTCGCCAACCCTTTCACGAGCCATCACTGGACCCATGGATGTGGTGGAGTGCTGTAAGTCCTCCTCCCTCTCCTCTGTTCTTTCTTCCAATTTGGGGGCTAGGGTTAGTGTTAATGAAAATGTCCAAATTTGCTGGCACTTGTAGTGTGGAGGAGGCTATCTGGGATGTTAGGATTCCCTTTGATGCCCTACATAATTTGGATAGGAAGATATGCAGTTCTGATGTCACTTTTCTCAATCTGTATGCACTGTTGCATACACAAGGATTTACATTCTCTGATGAATTGTATCACAAGGAGAACACATGCATAGGAGAGCAGAGAGAGCATGACCTAGACTTGATTGACACAAACATTAAATTGCAGCAAATTAAGAAGCAGCATGAGCATACTTTAGTTTTGAATCTGTTAGTTAGAGCAACAGCCACTGACAGTGCTGCAATTCAGAGAAATGCTGAACTACAAACCATTCTTTATGCACCACCAGTTGTGTATGATCTCAGTGAGCCAGCTGTGCTTGCTGTTGATGACCAAGGGGTTGTTTTTAATAGTCAGGGCAGTAGTAGTACCAATGTTGAAGCTAGTGGTTTTTGCACACAAGAGAGCAAAAATCTAGGTAAACAAAAGCTGAAATCTGTGATGGAGGATGAAGTTTTGTTGGAGGAGGGATATTTACAGTAGTGATAATTCAGAAGGGGCATATGACAGTGACAACTACTTCGAGAAGTACAGGATTTCTCAAGACACAATGATAATAGATGGAAAGAGACAAGCAGATGAGGAACAACTAGCAGATGATCAAGATGAATATTCAGATGATGAGTCAGAAGAGGAGGAACAACTGCATTATGAGGGTGACACTGAGGTTGAGGATCTGTTTGAGAGGGAGGAGGAAGAGAGTGGGGATGAAGAGAGGGAGGAGAGCTTGAATGTGGAGTTAGCTCAACAGTTGCAGGTAGAACCTCCAAAGAAGAGACAGAAGCTGCCAATTAGGAGGTGCCCCACCACTAGAACACATTCTAGTGTTTTAAAGGAGGTGAAGAAAGATTTCATTCCTTCATCAGATGAAGAAGAAACTGGTTGGCTGATGGATAGTGAAGATGATGGGCATGAGCCACTACAATTTGTCCTAAAGAAAAGCAAGAAGAGTAGGGCACATAAAAGAAAACCTAGGATATGGTTCAATGAAAAAATGGAGCACCCACACCAGCAATTATGTAAGTACATGTGCTTCACAAATCAGCAGCAATTCAGAGATGCTCTGTTGAGCTTCCACATTTCGCAGGCAAGAGATTTCAGATATCATAGAAACTCTGACCAAAGGATCATTGCATGTTGCAGAAATGAGCACTGTCAGTTCCACATTGTTGCTGCTGTGATCAAAGGTGAAAAGACTTTTGCTATAAAAAATGAACCTGGAGCACACTTGCCCTACCACTACAGAGTCTTCCAGGGTTAGTGGAAAGTGGCTTGCAAAGACATACGAGTCATTGTTCAGGTCTGATCCAACCACTAGCATACAAACTCTGATTGATGCCTGCAATGAGAAGTATGGTGTTGAGGTTCCTAAGCACATGGCCTATAGGGCCAAAAACTTAGCTGTGGAAGCTGTCTTAGGAGAGCACAAGAAGCAGCATCCCAGGTTAAGGGACTATGCAGCAACCATCATGCAGACAAACCCTGGAAGTAGGGTTGTAGTTACAACTCTAGTTCCTAAAGCAACAAAAAAATACCACATCCAGGGCCAAGGTTTCATGCAATGTTTTTCTGCTTAAATGGAGCAAGGGAGGGATTTCTCAATGGATGCAGACCTTTCATTGGTTAGTTAGTTGTTTCTTTGCTTTAGTTTCATTGCTATGTACATGATTACACCTTTGCTGTAGTTTCTTTGCTATGTACTGACTTAATTGGTTCTTTTTTTTTGCAAAACAGGTGTTGATGGATGCTTTATTAAGCTGACCACATGTGCACAGATCCTTGCTACCACTGGCAGAGATGGCAATAACAACATTTATCCAATTGCATTTGCCATGGTTGGTCAGGAGGTTACAGCAAATTGGTGCTGGTTTCTGCACCAACTCAAGATATGTCTAGGAGGAGAAGTTGGCCAATTTGGTCCTTATACTATCATGTCAGATAGACAGAAGGTAAGTACTTGGTTTGCTGTGTGATTTCAGTAGCATAGTTTGTTGGTTTTTTCAACTATATCTGTAGTCAGTAGCTTAGTTTGTTGTTGTAATTTCAACAGGGGCTACTCAATGCAGTGAATAGAGTATTTCCAAACTGCCACCAAGATATTGTCTTAGACACTTATATGCAAATTTCCAGAATACTGGTTTTAGGGGGGAGATCTAAAGAAATGCATGGATAATGCCAGTTATGCTTACAATGAATATAAGTTTAATATTGCTATGAATTATTTAAGAAATGAGTGTGAGGATGCTTGGATCTGGCTTAATGCAATTCCTAAGAAAACATGGGCAAGGCATGCTTTTGACACTAACTGCAAGACATATTTGGTTGTTAACAACCTATCTGAGGTGTTCAACAAGTATATTCTTGATTTTAGGAGAAAAAAAGCCTATTAGGACTATGGTTGATGGTATTAAGGACAAGCAAATGGTGAGGTGGCCTGAGAAGAGAGAGAGAGGAAAGGCAGCTTTCTGAGAGATCACACCACACTATGCTGAGAAGCTAGAGCTGGAAAAGGAGAGGGCAAGATACTGCAAACCCATTCAAGCTGGTGTTAATTTATGGCAAGTGACCAGTGGGCAGCAAACACACCCTGTGAACTTGGATAATCATACATGTGGTTGCAGAAAATGGGACCTCAGTGGCCTACCATGCAACCATGCAATTTCAGCAATTAACAAGGCCAAGAGGTTTCCAGAGGACTTTGTTTGCAAATTCTTCAGAAAACCATTTTATGTGGCAGCATATGAACCTATGATCTTTCCTGTTCCTGGTGAACATGACTGGATAAGGACACCTGGACCAGACATAGAGCCACCAGAATTTCATGTTAGGAGAGGAAGAAAGCAAGAGAAGAGGATCAAGGGCAAGTTTGAAGTGCCAAAGCCAAAGGACAGCAGTAGAATGGCCACAATAACATGCTCTAATTGTGGTCTCCAAGGCCATAGATACACCAACTGCCTGAAACAATTGAAACCAGATTTGGCTATGAGGAAAAACAAGCATGTGGTAATACCAAATCTCACTTCTTTTGTATTAGTTGACTAGTACATTTATTAATATTTTTATGTTGTCTACTAATACCAATCTCACTTCTTTTTGCAAGACACCTGCAAGATCACAGCAGCAACCTACACCTGCAAGATCACAGCCCCCACCTGCAAGATCACAACAGCAGCCTCCACCTGCAAGGTCTGGTGCAAGGACTGGTGCAAGGACTGGAGCAAGGTCTGGTGCAAGATATGGAGCAAGGTCTGGTGCAAGTTCACAGCCATCAACTAGTGGTGCAAGGCCATTCACTGCCCCAAGATATGCAACTCCTTCTACATCTTCTGCCCCAAGAAGTCACACTGGTTGGATGACCTGGTTTTCTCCCAGTGGTAACATATGAGTGTCATGAGTTGTTGTTTCTCAAAACTATGGTACTGATCAATGTTTTGTGTCCTGAACCATGGTTGGATGCTTAGGTTTGACTGTACTGAACCAACAAGTCAAACTGGTTGGATGATTATGTTTGAGTGTACTGAATTGCTATCAACTATCTTACCTGAGTTAATTTTTAATGTTATGGGCAATGTTATGCTATCAATTTGGCAATGTTAAGATTTGATGATTAGTGTTATTGGCAATGTTAAGGTTTGATAATGAGTTTTGATGATTAGTTTTGTTGGCCTTGTCAATGTTAAGGTTTGATGATGAGATTTGATGATTAGTGTTATTGGCAATGTTAAGGTTTGATAATGAGTTTTGATGATTAGTTTTGTTGGCCTTGTCAATGTTAAGGTTTGATGATGAGATTTGATGATTAGTGTTATTGGCAATGTTAAGGTTTGATAATGAGTAACCACTTTGGTTTAGGGGGTTCTCGACGTCGACGGACCCTAACTGAGTAACCAATTTGGTTTAGGGGGTTCTCGGCGTCGACGGACCCTAAATGACTAACCACTTTGGTTTAGGGGGTTCTCGACGTCGACAGACCCTAAATGACTAACCACTTTGGTTTAGGGGGTTCTCGACGTCGACGGACCCTAAATGACTAACCACTTTGGTTTAGGGGGTTCTCGACGTCGACGAACCCTAAATGACTAACCACTTTGGTTTAGGGGGTTCTCGACGTCGACGGACCCTAAATGAGTAACTACTTTGGTTTAGGGGGTTCTCGACGTCGACGGACCCTAAATGAGTAACCACTTTGGTTTAGGGGGTTCTCGACGTCGACGGACCCTAAATGACAACAACTTAATCATGTAACATATTAACCAACTAAGACAAGCAACTCAAATCATAAAAGAGTTCAACATCTTGGTTCAACAAGACAAGCAACTAAAATCATAAAAGAGTCCAACATCTTGGTTCAAGCAACTAAGACAAGCAGCAAATATGATTCTAACACAACATACTAGAGTTAACATAGTGGTTCACAGCAACAACAATGTGGTTCACAACAACACCATAGTGGTTCACAACAACTTAAAGCAACAACATAGTGGTTCACAACAACTACACATCCATAGTACATAACTTAGTTCACAACAACACCATACTTCACAAAAGGTCAGCAAAGCAAGCATTCTTCTTCTTCATGTTGATCTGGATCTTGCGCTTGCTCTTCCTCTACATCTTCATTCTGACAAGATGTCCAGGATCCCCTTCAATTTCTGCTTGTTCTTCTCCTCTGACTTCAACAGTTCAGCAATCTGAATCTTTAGCTGATCCCTCCTTGCTGTGAGCTTGTCATGCCCCTTCTTGAGATCACCCATGTGAAGGAGCAGCTGGGTGTTCTCCTGGGTGAGCTTTTCCTCAGATTTTTTGAGTTCATCAACCTGGAATTGCAGGTTCCTGGTGGATGTACTAAGCACTTCCTTCTCTTTTAGATGATTGAACTTTAGGTTCCTGATGCAAGTGCCTTGAAATTGTGTGAGGTTCATCAGTACTTTATACTTCTCCTGCAGCTTGAAGATCTCTGCATCTTTCTTCCCCATCTCTGTCTTCATGTCAGATACAACTGAATCAGAAACATGCACATTCTGCATCTTAGCCTGCAAATAGCTGAAATCTACCATCCTATCCTCTTGAGCATTGAACAGTTGGTGCACATCTTCAACCAATTTTTCATAGTTGGCCTCTAGATTATTTTTTTCTTCAGTCAAATGGTGAATAGTGAGTGAACTCTCCAGGCTATCCTTCCTCCTATCACTCTTGCTGTCATGATACATTTCCCATAGCTTCAACAAGGCATTCTGCAATGTAAGAGGCCACTCTAGGTCAACCCAGAGAACAATACCATAGTTTTCATCTTCCTGCAATATAAACAACCATAGCATGTGCAAAATCAATCTCGTAGGCAAATTATTTAAGCAATAAACTTTGAGCAACTGGCTTTAAACAATGAATTTTGAGCATCTTTAAACAATGTAGGACCCTAAATGACTAGCCACTGAATTAAAAAAAATGAACTTTAAGCATCTTTGAGAAACAACTTTAATAATATAGCCAACTAAAGAATGAACCTCTGACACTAAACACTAACTGGATTTTGAGCTTCTGACATTGAATCTCTCTGACCTTAAACAATCAAATAATTTGCAAAGTGAGTACTCTTGTGAGCTAAACAATGATTATCTGCACTACAAACTAAGCTGTTGACCAATTATAAAATTACTGGCCAAATTAAATATACATGGCAAGCATCAACACATTTTCTAATCCACTGATTAGCATCAGTAGTACTAAATGGCTACAAAATGACCATCACAGCTATGGTACAAGAGTACTCATTAAACAATTTGCATCAGCACATGGCTAGATTAAAGAACATGAATTCTATGCACTGGACTGGACAATTCTATGCACATGGCTAGATTAAACAATACAATTAACACATAGTTTGGACAGAATCTTACACTCTTAGGACAGACTAAGAACCTCATGCCCGTGTTAAATGCTTCGAATGCTACACGCCTCTCAGCCACCACACCATGCTGATGGCAAAGAACTTTGGGTGCTGTCTCAATGCCACTGTAGTCTTGGTCTTCAATGTTAGCAGGGATCTACAGGACCAAAAGGAAAATAAAATCCCCAAATCAAATCAAATCCCCCCAAATCAGATAACCCAACCCTAACCCTAGCTCTACAACTCACCCAGTAATGCATGGCTTCGTCGTCAGAGAGGTTCATGTATTGCACGCTTGAGTCCTGGCTGCTCTCGTCCTCCATGGTGCGACGGCGAGCCGGTTGAGGTGGCGGCGGCGAATCGAAGAGAGGAGGGAGAGCGGAGTGAGAGTGAGGTCGAGCGAGAGTGAGGCGAGTCCGACCCACGACCGAGCCGACCGAGCCCATGTAACCGACCGCACCGGCCTCGTCCTAGTCAGCGCACCGGGCACGCGCCGATTGGCCACCGTGTAACCTGATAGGTGGGCCCGGTCTATCAGATACATGGTCAATACTCACTTATATGGCTGTCAGTCCATTTTGTAACAGTTAGGCCCTGAGTTGGTACTGAACTGCGACATGCACGAGTAGTGGTACTGATTCGTGAGTAGGTGCGCAAGTGTGGTACCAACGTGCAATTAACTCGCAAAAAAGTTAAAGTGTGTTGTCTGTTAAAAATCATACTATCATTCCTGCAGTTCCATATAGCCCATAATAGCGCACATATTCCAATCCGAATATGAGCCGCAGTAATCTGTTCAACCCCAGCTAACCACGTCCCAAACAAAGACGCAATATCTACTGGAGGATTAATATTAAAAGCTATATGAATCGTTCTCCAAACTCCAAAGTAACTTGGCAAGTGGGCATTCAAGAAATAAATGTTGTATTGTTTCATCATGATCACAAAAATAACACCGCGAACTGCCTACCCATCGCCTCTTAATTAAGTTGTCCTTTGTGAGTATCACTTGCTTGTGGACAAACCACATGAAGATTTTAATACGCAAAGGAATCTTAACCTTCGAAATGTGCAGCGACCTTGAGAGGGGGCCTGAATTAATCAGATCCATATAGAAAGATTTCACCGTAAAACATCCCATTCTTAGTTAACTTCCATTGTGTTGAATCCGGCTGGTCAGAGAGTTGAACTTCTATCAATCTCCGAACCAAGTGCATCCAGGCGGTCCATCTCTCACCAACTGACACACGTCTGAACTGGATATTCAAGGGAATAGTTTGAAGGATGGTGCCTACGTAATCCTCCTTACGTTGCACAATATTATAAAGGATAGGATATTGGACGGCCAGGGGCGTCTCTCCTAACCACGTATCCTCCCAAAATCTTGTTGACATCCCATTGCCAACCAAGAATTGGACCCTACGAAAGAACATGTCCTTCGTTCGCATAAGTCCCTTCTAGAACGACGAGTCAGTCGGTCTCATGGTAACCTGGGCTAGTGTTTTCGAATGCAAATACTTATTGCGCAGAATTTGAGACCACATGCCCCCCGGTTCTGTCTCTAATCTGTATAACCATTTGCTCATAAGACATTTATTCTTAATTTCTAAGTTCTCAATACCGAGACCCCCTTGGTCTTTAGGTCGGCAAAGGATATCCCATTCCGCGAGACGGTATTTCCTCTTGGCCTCACCAGACTGCCAAAAGAAATGAGATCTAAAGAAATCAAGTCGCTTTTGGGCCCCTTTCGGAATTTCGAAGAACGAAAGTAGAAACATCGGCATACTAGTCAGTACTGAGTTAATCAGAACTAGCCGACCTCCATATGACATAAGCTTGCCCTTCCAGGAGCTAAGTTTTTTTTTCAATTCGTTCTTCAATACATTTCCATTCTTTATTGGATAGTTTACGGTGATGGATCGGTAGACCCAAGTAACTGAATGGTAAAGCACCTAATTCACATCCGAACAATTGTCTGTTAGTGTGTTCCTCGTCTTTGGCCTTCCCAAAACAGAACACCTCGCTCTTATGAAAATTAATTTTTAAGCCAGACAATTGTTCAAAGAGACACAAGATAAGTTTCATATTACGTGCCTTAGCCATGTCATGTTCTATGAATAAAATAGTGTCATCAGCATACTGTAGAATGGATACCCCTCCATCGACTAGATGAGGAACTAGACCCTCTACATGGCCATGCTGCTTGGCCCTGCCAATAATGACGGCCATCATATCTGCCACAATATTGAACAGAAGAGGTGACATGGAGTCCCCTTGTCGCAACCCCTTATGTGTCTGGAAATAGTGACCGATGTCATTGTTCACCTTGATTCCAACACTACCTTTCTGGACTTGGGTGTCCACTTGGTGCCTCCAGGTTTCACTAAAACCCTTCATGCGCATTGCCTGCTGAAGAAAAGGCCACTTTACTTTATCATAAGCCTTCTCAAAGTCCACTTTGAAAATAACCCCATCCAGTTTCTTCGAGTGGATCTCATGAAGCGTTTTATGTAGAACGACCACCCCTTCCAGTATGTGCCGTCCCGGCATAAACGTTGTCTGGCTTGGTTGGATCACTGAATGAACAATTTGTGTCAATCTATTGGTTCCAACCTTTGTGAAAATTTTGAAACTCACATTCAGCAGACAAATGGGCCGGAATTGTTCGATCCGAACAGCCTCATCTTTCTTAGGTAACAGAGTTATCGTATCAAAGTTAAGATGAAATAACTCCAAATGGCCATCGAAAAAATCGTGAAACATAGGCATAAGATCATCTTTAATAATATGCCAACATTTCTTATAGAATTCAGCTGGAAACCCATCTAGTCCCGGTGCTTTATTCGGCTTCATTTGGGATATTGCCTGGTGAACTTCTTCATTCGGCTTCATTTCTTATAGAATTCAGCTGGACTCCTTCCCGCACCTCACCCCCAGCTCATCCGGTGTAGCCGGGGTGGGAAGAACGCCATAGACCTCCTGTCCAGGCGCCCCTCCCAAGGAAATCAGGTCGGGCGCAGGTAGTCGGGTGCTATGGGTCTCCTGCCCACGCCCCCCTCCCCCGCTCGCGGCCAACCCGGCAGTGTCGACCTGACCACCGGGTGTGGAATCAATCATGTCTGGGTTGCAGTCAACGTGTCGCTTGAGTGCCGTCATCGCCTCGCAGTCCAGACTCACCACCGGTCGCAACTCAAGTTCCATCGGGTCGTCTGCCTCGACTCTGGTGCTCCATAACCGACTAGGAGCCGACCTCGGTCCAAACGAACCAAAGCGAAGCGTGTTCATCAGAGTTGTGGACGGGGGCGCCTCTTTGGCAGAGCTGTCTGCCTTATCTGGTTGCGCAGTAGGCCCCTTGTCCGACTCCTGTGGTGAATCATCGGATCCCTTATCCTGATTCCCGGGCGCGCCGCCCCCCTCAGTCGTGTCCATATCCTGAGTCTCCTCCCCATCCTGGGAAATCGGAGTATCCTCGATCTCAAGCTCTAAAACATAAGTGACTCCAGCATGTGTCCATCTAACCACATCTGGTATGAACTCAACACTCACAACACTGACCAGCAACCTCGCAGCCCCTTGTGCACGAGTGAAAGGCATGTCAACCTTTTCTGTCTTACCAATCATAGCGCCCAAGCTCCAAGCAATCAGAAAGTGCTTAATCAGTTTTGGTGGTGCACCAAATAACCGTACCCACACCTTCTCCAAAGGTGTACCCTCTGGTTCCTCCTGCTTCCACTCATCAAAAGCAATAATAATGTTGGTGCTTGGGACTCTACACAAACCCCACTTGAGAAAATGCATTTGATCCTCTTTAGTGGGAAAATCCACCTTATAAGCCTGTCCCTCTAACTGTTCCAAATGCCACTGACAATTACCTGGCACCAGGTCACGCAGTTGTCTCGCGATCTGAGCCTCAGTCAACTGTCCATTAGTAACCCGGACTACTGCTGGGAAGGAACTCTCAACCATCTGCGGTAGAGGGTCCACCTCCGGTGTCTCAAAGAACATCAACTCCTTGCAACAGACACCAAATATGTTAATGCCAGGTTTAGGACCGGATAGGAGTGGGCAATCACCGGTCACATGCTGAGATCGGAAGCAATAGTCACAAAGCTCATTAGTACACTCTGCCACAAAGTGACCGGGTTCACCACATCTATAGCAAGGCAACTTTTTTTTCTTAATTGCCCACTTCAAGAGTTTTTCTCCCTCCGCTTTCTTCGGCCCTTTGTCAGACGTGCCATCCCTAGGTTTAGCAGCTCTAGAAGCCGCCGGAACTGTCACTGCTGCTAGAGCCCTAACCGCGTCAACCGCAGCCGCGGGCAACGTGGATGAGTCTCCCACCACATCTGCTGAGTGCTCGAGCTCCTCCCCCGAGGCCATGTCCGCAACAGGCGGTGGTGGCTGTGGAAGACGTCGAGGTGGAGGTGGGCGTCTCCCTCTCACACCACGTCGATATCCACCCCGGAAGCGATCACTGCGTCCGGTGACGCCTTCAACAAAATTACCGGGCGGACCTTGAAAATGTCCTGGACCATCACTGTTGTACCAGTTATATCCACGGCCGCCACCGGACGAAGATCCACGGTGCAACCCCTCACCATATGCATCATATCTATCGTCTCCCCACTGCCCGTAACGGTTGTAATTCTGCCCATCTCTACTGTATCCACCACGCCCCTGCGCACCACAACCCCTTCCTAGGGCCGGCGCCTTGGCTGCCGGTGGCTGCGGCTGTTCCTCCGGCTGGCGCGCGATTTGACCGATCAGCATGTGCCATCGCCTGAGAGCTGGAGGCATCGGCCACCGAAACCTGCCGCGCGGTGGACTGGACACCCCGGCCGGCCCCGGCTCTAGGCTGTAGCCCCGCAGCCATCGGCCCTTGAGGAGGCAGGCCGCCGCGTCCGGCGCCGCCTACCGCACCAGCAGACGGGGCGCCACGGCCGGCACCACCGGCGCCAACAGCCGGCAGAACGGCCGGTAGAGTTGACGTCCCTTGAAGAAAAGCGTACTGCTACATATTCTGATTGCCAACTATATATGGCCACGATGAACTGGGTACGTGGAAGCTAACTCGTAAAGCAAAGCCTAATGTAGAAAGATGCGGTGCTTTGCGTCGCTAGCCAGCGTTCCATTCTTTTAAAGAAGGGGAAGAGATGCAATGCATGCCCGCATATGGGTTAGTTCAAACAGTGTCGACCCTGCTGAGAGCAAATCCCACGAACCCTCGATCGGGAGCTACCAAAGCCACAAGCTGCGCCTCGTAATGCTGAGCCAAATACTACGTGCATCGTCGATTCCCATGTTACATGCGATGCACCTCGTTATCGCGAACACGCTGCGTGCACTGCACTGTACCGAGTAGAGCCAGCCAGCTGACTCTTGCACGCCCAGCCCAGGCTGCATAAATTAAACCGCTTGCTACCCAATTGTCAAAAGTAGAACAAAAAATCCTATACGAACAGGATAAGAAGTTCCCAGCTCATGCATGCATGCATGCACGCCTGTTCTAGACGATCCCCGGTGCAAAGCACTCGAGTATTAGCTAGCCTAGTAGGTGAGCTAAACCAAGAGAGAAGAATAGTACTCCTAATATAAGACATTTCGGGTACGGCTACACGTCAGTCGACTGGTTTTTCAATTTGGGTCAATCAACCGTTCTAGACCATTGGATGTGTTAAATTGTGATTCAAATTCTACCGTATTGGACTAGACGTAGTACATACGGTGTGGGTTTGCGTTGGTACCGACGCGTATGAGTACAACTCGATTACTTGTCCTCCAAGGACTCTCATGTATTGCCCTCATATATACCACATGTAGTCGCACCTCAGACGGCCTGTCGTCTCGTGCTTGTAATACTCCTCCTCATAGTAATTGCGCCCTCGTGTGTTCGTGGTTTTCTCCCGCAAGGGTTTCCATGTTAAATCCCTGTGTCTCTCGTGTCTCGTTTATTTGTCGTTATTATCTAACAGGATGAAGATCGTATGACGCTTGGACCTTCTTCTTCCTCACCTCTCTTCTTTTCAGACCGTCCAACATGCCGCCGCCCACGGCCGGCTGCACTCCCACGACCGCCTCATCGCCCCCACCGCTGGTCTAGCCAGCAGCGGCGGCCATCCCTCTAGA
This sequence comes from Aegilops tauschii subsp. strangulata, assembly GCF_002575655.3. NCBI lineage: Eukaryota > Viridiplantae > Streptophyta > Magnoliopsida > Poales > Poaceae > Aegilops > Aegilops tauschii. The sequence continues at coordinate 514,464,402 of NC_053036.3, forward strand.
CCCGCCCGCGTTTGGGTTTTTTCTCCGGCGAAGTGCACCACCGCCCCCCACCACCGCCACCCTAAATCGTAAGATAGATAATGGGCTAGCCTGCCGGCGAGCCCCTTCCCTCTCCTTCCTTCCCTCCGGCGAACTCTCAAAAATCGACTGAGCCCAATTCAAAAATCAGTCGACTGTCATTTAGCTAAACTGAGACATTTTAGCGATCTAAAGGGAGTACTGTTTTGGGAGTTAACAGATTCCGTGAAATAGTCTAATCGAATATGTAACAACACATGAAATAATTTGATCGGTCCCGCTCATCAACACGTGGCACTTTAGTCTTGCTGTTGCATGGCCTGATGATGAGTGTGCATGCCGACAAACTATCGAATGCCGCCAAGGTCTGGAGTCCTGGACATTACATATAGTATGATCACCCCAGCGTGCGTCCGTGCAGTTTCTTTCCTTGCCCAACAATTTGTCGGTGTGAGTGTGGAAGTCAACTCCAGACCATTCTCTCCCCAGGGAAAGCGATCGAGCAGTACATCAGCTACATGCTTGGGCTGCACATAAGAAATCATACAAGGCCACAGCGCGAAGCTACTTGGCACCCGGCGTGGGCTTAAACAAACAGAACATACCCAACAGTGCATTGCATGGCATGGGCGCCTAACCAACCGCGCACGGCCAGCAATGTGACAAAAATACAGGGAGGGAAATTGATCGACCTAATGGACGGAAGGCACATGCATGGGCGCCTACGCTCTGCATAAAGTCAGTGATCGATATATCACCGGGAAGGTCCTCGTTCTAGTATGTTGTGCGTGTATTGTATACACAGCCTTGTCGTTTTGCTGTATAAAAATTGTGGGCATACCGGGTACGTGGTGGGAAGTACGTGCTCGACAGCTGACGAGCACATGCGTGCAGTGAGTTCATCGTTTCAATCTGCAGCCCTTCAAGCATGCATGCAAGCGCGCGGCGCGGTGCATGGCGGTGGTCTGGGCCGGCACCAATTTATTTAAGACACGAAGGCGGCTTTGCCAGCCGCGAGGTGTATGCTGTTTTCGATGGTACGGTGTCAGAGTCGCCAGCATCGCATGTAGACGCGCCTGACCGGCCCTCCATGCTTCTACTAGGAATTAAGTTTGGTTCCTGCAGGCTCCAGCTGGGCTGAGTGATACAGTGCAACATCAAACGAGGTACGTGTATGTGAATGCATTCACTGGTGGTGGTTTGAGTTGGTCAGGTGGCAGATGAATCGGGCGCGTGCACTGTCACCTTGCAAGTTCAGTAGAGTGTCCATGTCCATGTCGATGCAGTTGGCGCATAGCCCCGTGAAAGGAAGGAAGGAGAGGACTTCGTGGCTGGTAGGCTTCCATGAAATGGTAACGGAAGACGATCCCGATTGGGAAACGTAAAAGGGCAGTTCTTTTGATGGCTTCTACTTAGGTTTCCACCTGAATGAAAGACTGTAACTGAATGTTATGCTTTTTTTTCTTCTTCTAGGATGTAACAACGGGATGTTGCAAGCAATGGAGAACGCAGAGTTAAGTAAAGGAAGAGGAAGCCAAAGACGACGCCCCAGCAGTTGGATTGCACTGGACTCAGCATTTTACTCCTGTTTTCCCTTCTTTGTAGTTGTAGAAAACTCCGATCTGGTTTTACCATCTAAATATTGATGGAAAAACTTTTGGACTATTACCCACCATTTCAAAGATAAGCTAAAGCACTAGCTAATTTTTTTATTCTTCCAATATACTGGTTTGTATTAGCAGTCGGGACACGTAAGAATGAGCCAACACAATTGTCTTCGAGCGGGCAATACAGTGAGCACCGTGCCAAAGAACATCACCCGGCCCATATCGTGTACCAATCCATCGTGGTCACATATGTAGAAATTGTAGTATAGCTGAATATTTGTGTTGTTGTGTTCTTGTATTGATCTGTTTCATGATTAAAGATGAATAGATAAGTTTACCCGCAAAAGAAGGTATATATATGAGTACAATGAGTATGGGGTAGCCTTGGAGTTCAAGGCAAGTCGTAGTATGTTAGAGCTATTCTATTTGTACCTCCTTTTCTCTGTCTTAGACACAATTGTTAGAGAGAAAAAAAATGGAGAGTCGGCCTGTCGATCGGTCGAGGCCATGCACATGCACCCATCCAAGACCAACCCCAGATGGAGCTTTCGCTGGTTTGGGTCCCCTGTCCTTGATCCGGTAGGAAACAAACTGCCGCCAAGGCTCGCCAACAGTATAAACACTGTGCATAACAAGATTGCCCATGCTGTACGTACGTATCTCCTCATTAATTCTTGTGTGGGAGAAGGAGTACTTTGTACGTAATCTATACGTACGTACTAGCTAACAGTGGATCGAGCACAAACTTGGTATGAATGTAAGCTTCTATACTTGTTACTATCTGCCTATCAGTCTACGTTATGATCATCGCACACGATATGCCTGCGCTGCTTCCTTGCAATGCTGCTGCTCAAAATATGTTAGAATTGCACCGTTAAAGCATCCAACATCAACTTGCTAGCCTCCGTTCGTACCTATCTGCTGGACTAGATCGGTGCCGCGTGCATGCGGGAGAGGCGACAAATGCAACCAAAGGGACAAGACACCGCACCGCACGCGGGCACCGAGGGAGACGTGAACTATCAGCACCGATCTGCCATAACGCCATTGCATGCGCGCGTACGCAGACGAACAATCCGTCTACCTGCGTACGCCGATCGGCGCGTCTCGATCTATTCTGTTCATCACATCGATGTCAATCATCGATTCATCATTGCAGGGCGAGCCCGCGCGTCCTTATCGATCGCCCTGCAGCGGTGCCGCGCTTCGCCTTGCTTGTTCATATCCGGGCTACCAAAGCTAGCTAATTAAGCGTAGTAGTAAGCATCCAACAATGTGGAATACTCTTGCAGCGTCAGCTAGAGCCTCCTCCTGCGTGTGGGCGCAACGCTGGCTGAGCATTATTTGTCTTGGCTACACGGTTGTTGAATGCTACGTCGCTGGCGACACATGTATCCATCTTGCTCGCCCGGCCGCTCAGTAGCTTGTGAGATCACGATTTGCTGTTGCCTCTGGAGGTATACACTACTCCTGTGTGTGGTGTTTTTTGCTCTTGCATGTAAAGCTTACAAGGATATTCAACCCTCTGCCCGGTGCTCCTCTACTGGTTTATATGGAGTCCGTTAGGAGAGGTGCCATGACGGGCCGGTATTAATGATGGAAGTAAAGGCCCATGAGCGACCGACTGTTTCCTAGCCATAACTATTAAAACAACCACAATTAACAAGATATACCACAATTGGGTAACGACTGTTAAAGTGTATAATTTAAATGTATGTACGGTACATGTATAAACCGTACATATATTGAGTAGATAAGGTCGGCGTTGCGTTTGTAATCCGGTTGTTAGGTTTGTTGCAGATGATCTCGTATCTCTTGTATAGATCATTACTTGGAGATCAATCTAGCAACTACCTGACAACTAACCCTGTAATCTCTATGCCTATATAAACACGCAGCGCGTCCCTGCTAAGGCATATGCTTCACACTATTTTACATGGTATCAGAGCTACGACGTCTTGAGTTCAAGACCCTGCCGACGCAGTATTAAATAAAACGTGCGGCCTACAGAGATCCCACGTCTAAGGACTACAATAGCCTTGACGTGAGGGGCAGTGTTGAAATATAGTGCCCGCCTCCCTCCATCAGTTCGGACTTTTGGATGAATTGGCTGGAGCATGAATTCAATATGGTATCAGAGCCATTCTCCTCTAGCACATCCTCTCTGCGCCGCCATGGCTTCCTCGAGCACCGCTGCCGCCGCCGAATCCGTCCTCATCCCCATAGCCGAAAAACTCCATCGCTCCAACTTCAATGTCTGGCGTGCGCAAGCCCTAGCCACCATTCGCGGCGCCCAACTAGTTTCCTACCTCGATCTAGAGAGGGAGATCCCGGCGCCCAAGCTTGTTGATAAGGACGGCAAGCCTACTGACGTGCCCAACCTGGCCTATGAGATCGACAGGGCATGAGATTCTCAGGTTCTAAGTTTTTTGTTGAATTCCATCTCACCCCCTGTGATGGTTCAGATTGCAAACTGCACCACGGCGTCAGCAGCATGGACCGCAATCACAGAGATATTCATCTCCCAGACGCAGGCGGCCATCGTCAACACGAGGATCACCCTCTCCACCACCAAGAAGGGGACTTCCACCATCGCCGAGTACCTTGGCCGCATGAAGGCCCTTGGTGATGAGATGGCTGCCATCGGCAAGCCGCTCCCCGACGACGGCATGGTGTCGTACATCCTCGCCGGGCTCGACTTCGACTACATGTCCTTCGTCTCCTCCGTCTGCGCCAGGACCGTCCCCATCAAGCCCAACGAGGTCTACTCCCAACTGATCAGCTTCGAGAGTCGCCTCGCCATGTTCAAGGGAAACTCATCATCATCCCACTCCTCCGCCAACGCCGCTGATACGTCTCCAACGTATATATAATTTATGAAGTATTCATGCTATTATATTATCCATCTTAGATGTTTTATATGCATTTATATGCTATTTTATATGATTTTTGGGACTAACCTATTAACCTAGAGCCCAGTGCCAGTTTCTGTTTTCTCCTTGTTTTCGAGTTTTGCAGAAAAGGAATACCAAACGGAATCCAATTGACGTGCCAATTTTTGATGATTTTTTATGGACCAAAAGAAGACCACGGAGCATCGGAGTTGGGCCAGAAGAGTCCCGGGCTGCCCACGAGGGTGGGGGGCGTGCCCACCCCCCTGGGCGCATGAGCCTACCTCGTGGACAGTTCGGGCGCCTCCTTGACGTGAGACCGACGCCAAAAATTCCTATAAATACAGAAACCTCGGAAAATTAACCTAGATCAGAAGTTCCGCCGCCGCAAGCCTCTGTAGCCACGAGAAATCAATCTAGGCCCTCTCCGGCACCCTGCCGGAGGGGGCCATCATCACCGGTGGCCACAGAGTAGTGTCCCGGAGAGGCCATCATCGCCATGAAGGCCAAGGATCAGAGGGAGAACCTTTCCCCATCTAGGGGGGAGGCCATGGAGGAGGAAGCACAAGGGGGAGAACCTCTCCTCCTCTCTCTTGGTGGCACCGGAGTGCCATCGAGAGGGGAATCATCGCCACGGTGATCGCCTTCATCAACATCCCTACCATCATCACCATCCTCATCTCTTTTACGCGGTCCACTCTCCCGCACCCCGCTGTAATCCCTACTTGAACATGGTGCTTTATGCCACATATTATGATCCAATGATGTGCTGCCATCCTATGATGTTTTGAGTAGATATCCTTTGTCTTTGGGTTGATTGATGATCTAGATTGGTACGAGTTGTATGTTTTATTTTGGTGCTGTCCTATGGTGCCCTCCGTGTCGTGCAAGCGTGAGGGATTCCCGCTGTAGGGTGTTGCAATACGTTCATGATTCGCTTATAGTGGGTTGGTGAGTGACTGAAACACAAACCCGAGTAAGGGGGTTGTTGCGTATGGGAATAAAGATGACTTGATGCTTTAATGCTATGGTTGGGTTTTACCTTAATGATCTTTAGTAGTTGCGGATGCTTGCTAGAGTTCCAATCATAAGTGCATATGATCCAAGTAGAGAAAGTATGTTAGCTTATGCCTCTCCCTCATATGAAATTGCAATGACGACTGCCGGTCTTGTTAACAATTGCCTAGGACAATTCCGCACACCGATCCACCATTATTCCACACTCGCTATTTATAATATTTAGTAATATATTCTAACTTTATGATAACAACACCTACTTCTATATTTGAGCTCTCTGATACCATGCGAAGTTATCCTCTTCATACCCACAACGTAGTTTTATTTCTCGTTTCTAGTTGGAAGCAAACGTTCGGTATACGTAGAGTCGTATCAGTGGCTGATAGGGCTTGAGAGAATATTGATCTTACCTTTAGCTCCTTGTGGGTTCGACACTCCATACTTATCACTTCCGCCTTTGGAAATTGCTGCGATGATTCCCTGCACTTGGGGATTATCAAGCTCTTTTCTGGCGCCGTTGCCGGGGAGCAATAGCGTGGGGTTAATATTCTCGTATGTGCTTGTTTGCTTTCTTCACTAAGTAGATTTTGTTTTTTCCTTTTTGTTTCTGTTTAGTTGTGGGTGAAACATACAAAAAAATTAAAAGAATAAAAATACAAAAAAAAATATTTGCCTCTCATTGCCTAAAAAGTTTTTCAAAAAGATAAGTGATTGGAAAGTTATGCATTGAAGAACTGAGGGTCGACCTTGAGCACTTGTGTTCATGCTCATGGAAACAATGTAAAAAAATTCATGGAAGTTTCTCTGTAAATAATTATCCCCTTGTGTATATCCATTGTATTATAAAAATAATGTGCCAAGCTTTGGTTTTAGGATGATTAGATTGCTTGTTTACTATGTGCAGAACAAAAACAGAAACTTTGGCTGTAGTGCGTGATTTTACATTTTTAACTGGAAAGTCAAATGGGTCTGAAACTTTTTGCAAATTACTTCTGTACAAATTGTTCAAATTTTCAAATTTACTTCATAATTTTAGGAGTTACAAAAGTTTACTAAACTTCCATATTACTACAGACTGTCCTGTTTTTAAGAGATTCTGTTTTGCGTGTGTTGTTTGCTTATTTCAATGAATCTATGGCTAGTATCGGGGGGTATGAACCATAGAGAAGTTGTAATACAGTAGGATTAACACCAATATAAATAAAGAATGAGTTCATTACAGTACCTAAAGATAGTGATTTGCTTTATTACACTAACGGATCTCACAAAGTTTTTGTTAAAGTTTTGTGTGGATGAAGTGTTCGAAGATCGAGGAACTATCAATATGAGAAGAATAAAGAGAGGCAAGAGTTCAAGCTTGGGGATGCCCAAGGCACCCCAAGTAAATATTTCAAAGGATACTCAAGCATCTAAGCTTGGGTATGCCCCGGTTGGCATCCCATCTTTCTTCTTCAACAATTATAGGTATACCTCGGCTTTTGTTTTGTTCACATGATTTGTGTCCTTTGTGTTTTTGTTTTTCCTTTAAGAACCATGCTAGCATGAGATAGCCCTTCATTGATTTATAGAATACTTTATGTGATTCACTTATATCTTTTAAGTATGATCTTATAGAATTGCTCTTTGTGCTTCACTTAAATCTTTTGAGTATGGTTTTATAGAATGCTTCGTGTGCTTCACTTACATATTTTGAGCTTGGATATTGGTTAGTCTATATTAATTGTAGAATGCTCCATGAACTTCACTTATATCTTTTGGATTATAAATAATACTATAATTTAAAGTGGGTTTGGAAGAGTGTCAACTTTAGGAATTAGTGATCCCACTATTTTGGAGGGTGTTGAATCTTAGTGTGATATTTATGAAAGTGGATTTGGAAGAGTGTCAACTTTAGCTAATAATGATTCCACTATTTCGGAAGAGGTTCAAATTGAGTATGAGAACAAAGTTGCTATCCATGATGCTACTGAAAATTATTATGAGGGAGGAATACATGCTTGTAGGAGTTGCAATAATATCTAGTTTCCTCTCTATGTGCTTAAAGTTTTGAAGTTATACTTGTTGTGCCTTCCTATACTAGTTGATTCTTGTTCCCATAAGTTGTGTGCTCACAAAAAATCCCTAGGAATAGGAAGTTGGTTAGAATCAATTGTGCTAGTCATATTCTTCAAGATGCTCTCTTTGTGTTTCAATTCTTGTCTATTATGTGAGCATCATTGAAATCATCATGCCTAGCTAAAAGGCATTAAAGAAAAGTGCTTGTTGGGAGACAACCCAATATTTATCCTTACTGTTTTTGTGTGCTCACATGATTAAGATACTGTATTAATCATGTTTTATAGTTTTTGTTTCAATAAAGTGCCAAGTAAGACCTTTGGGAAGACGTGGGAGAAAGTTAATGTGATCTTGCTGTAAAAAACAGAAGCTTTGCGCTCACGAGATTAGCTGTCATTTTTTTACAGAAGAGTGCTTTTGAGTTGATTCTTTTTGCAGAAGATTAATAGACAAATTCCTCACGTCCACCAATTTATTTCATAATTTGTGGAGTAGCAGAAGTATGGTTTATGTTCAGATCATTACAGACTGTTCTGTTTCTGGCAGATTTTGTTTTCATTGCATAGTTTGCTTGTTTTCTAGTTTCTATGGCTTATATTTCTCAATATAAATTGTAGAAATGATATCATTGTGTGAGAACAATTATGAACCTTGTCTTTGACAGTACCAAAGTGAATGGTTTACTCTTTATCATACTAACCTATCTCACGAAGTTTCATTAAGTTTTGTGTGATTGAAGTTTTCAAGCTTTGGGTGAGATATCGATATGAGGAGAATAAGAAGAGGAAAGACCCTAAGCTTGGGGATTCCCAAGGCACCCCAAGGTAATATTCAAGGAAGACCCAAGCGCCTAAGCTTGGGGATGCCCCGGAAGGCATCCCCTCTTTCGTCTTCGAAACTATCGGTATACCTTACTCGAAGCTATATTTTTATTCGTCACATGATATGTGTTTTGCTTGGAGAGTATTTTCAATTTTACTTGCTGTTTGAATAAAATTATTGGATCTGAAATATTGAATGAAAAAGAATCCTCCCACGGCTAGTTAATTATTTGACTACTCAGTGTTCTTCACTCATATCTTTTGGAGTAGTTTGTCATTTACTCATGTGCTTCACGTATATCCTATGAGTAAATGGTTGAATAAATTGAATGTCATAAAACTAAATTTATATATGTTTCATATTCTTATAACATGGGGAGTAATGACTTCACACATAATAAGTATAGGTAGTAAACTTATTGAAAGTTAGCAAACGTAGAATTGGTCACTTGAACAATTCATGAAATAATATTGAAGGAGGAGGGATTTCACATATAAATATACTATGTTGGACATCTTTTGTAATTGTGAGCACTCATTAAAATATGACATGCTAAAAGGTTGATGTTGGACAAGGAAGACAACGTAATGGGTTATGTTTTCTTATATCTGAAATAAAGTATATTGTCATAGATCGCCCAACACGTTGAGCTTGCCTTTCCCCCTCATGCTAGCCAAATTCTTTGCACTAAGTAGAGATACTACTTGTGCTTCCAAATACCCTTAAACCCGGTTTTGCCATGAGAGTCCACCATACCTACCTATGGATTGAGTAAGATCCTTCAAGTAAGTTGTCATCGGTGCAAAGCAATAAAAATTGCTCTCTAAATATGTATGATTGATTAGTGTGGAGGAAATAAGCTTTATACGATCTTGTGATGTGGAAGAAATAAAAGCAACGGACTGCATATTAAAGGTCCATATCACAAGTGGCAATATAAAATGAAGTTCTTTCGCATTAAGATTTTATGCATCCAACCCTGAAAGCGCATGACAACCTCTGCTTCCCTCTGCGAAGGGCCTATCTCTTACTTTTATCTTTTACCCTTTGGCAAGTACATTGTGTTGGAAAGATTCTGATATATATATATATATATATATATATATATATATATATATATATATATATATATATATATATATATATATATATATATATATATATATCCAATTGGATGTAAGGCATCATGAACTATTATTGTTGACATTACCCTTGAGGTAAAAGGTTGGGAGGCGAATCTATAAGCCCCTATCTTTCTCTGTGTCTGATTAAAACTTTGAACCCATAAATATCGCGTGAGTGTTAGCAATTGTGAAAGACTAAATGATAGTTGAGTATGTGGATTTTGCTAAATCAAAGCTCTGACATAGAATCTTCCTGAAAATAAGATGAATTGTAATTGTTTGATGACTGATAACACAGTTTGTTAGTTTTCAAGAAAGTTTATGATCTATACTTTAACAGGTGAATAGCTTGTTACTTTATCATGAGAAGTTCTATGAGATGAGCTACTGTTACGACATATAATGATGCTAGAAAAGGTTACTGAAATGATCAAACTTGTGCATCTGCTAGCATTCACACTTCATAAATTATTTCTTTTATCATTTACCTACTCGAGGACGAGCAGGAATTAAGCTTGGGGATGCTGATACGTCTCCAACGTATCTATAATTTATGAAGTATTCATGCTATTATATTATCCATCTTAGATGTTTTATATGCATTTATATGCTATTTTATATGATTTTTGGGACTAACCTATTAACCTAGAGCCCAGTGCCAGTTTCTGTTTTCTCCTTGTTTTTGAGTTTTGCAGAAAAGGAATACCAAACGGAGTCCGGTTGACGTGCCAATTTTTGATGATTTTTTATGGACCAAAAGAAGACCAGGGAGAATCGGAGTTGGGCCAGAAGAGTCCCGGGCTGCCCACGAGGGTGGGGGGCTCGCCCACCCCCTGGGCGCATGGGCCTGCCTAGTGGACAGCTCGGGCACCTCCTTGACGTGAGACCGACCTTAAAAATTTCCATAAATACAGAAACCTCGGAAAACAAACCTAGATCAGAAGTTCCGCCACCGCAAGCCTCTGTAGGCACGAGAAATCAATCTAGGCCCTCTCCGGTACCCTGCCGGAGGGGGCCATCATCACCTGTGGCCATGGAGGAGTATCCCGGAGAGGCCATCATCGCCATGAAGGCCAAGGATCTGAGGGAGAACCTTTCCCCATCTAGGGGGAGGCCATGGAGGAGGAAGCACAAGGGGGAGAACTTCTCCTCCTCTCTCTTGGTGGCACCGGAGTGCCATCGAGAGGGGAATCATCGCCACGGTGATCGTCTTCATCAACATCACCACCATCATCACCATCCTCATCTCTTTCACGCTGTCCACTCCCCCGCACCCCGCTGTAATCCCTACTTGAACATGGTGCTTTATGCCACATATTATGATCCAATGATGTGTTGCCATCCTATGATGTTTTGAGTAGATATCCTTTGTCTTTGGGTTGATTGATGATCTAGATTGGTACGAGTTGTATGTTTTATTTTGGTGCTGTCCTATGGTGCCCTCCGTGTCGCGCAAGCGTGAGGGATTCCCGCTGTAGGGTGTTGCAATACGTTCATGATTCGCTTATAGTGGGTTGGTGAGTGACTAAAACACAAGCCCGAGTAAGGGGGTTGTTGCGTATGGGAATAAAGAGGACTTGATGCTTGCTATGGTTGGGTTTTACCTTAATGATCTTTAGTAGTTGCGGATGCTTGCTAGAGTTCCAATCATAAGTGCATATGATCCAAGTAGAGAAAGTATGTTAGCTTATGCCTCTCCCTCATATGAAATTGCAATGACGACTACCGGTCTTGTTAACAATTGCATAGGACAATTCCGCACACCGATCCACCATTATTCCACACTCGCTATTTATAATATTTAGTAATATATTCTAACTTTATGATAACAGCACCTACTTTTATATTTTAGCTCTCCGATATCATGCAAAGTTATCCTCTTCATACCCACAACGTTGTTTTATTTCTCGTTTCTAGTTGGAAGCAAACGTTCGGTATACGTAGAGTCGTATCAGTGCCAGATAGGGCTTGAGGGAATATTGATCTTACCTTTAGCTCCTTGTGGGTTCGACACTCCATACTTATCACTTCCATCTTTGGAAATTGCTGCGATGATTCCCTGCACTTGGGGATTATCAGCCGCCTCTTGCGGCGGCCGTGGTGGCTTCACTCGTGGAGGCCGCGGCAGGAACGGAGGTGGTCGTTGCTATGCTGGTGGCCGTGGCAATGGAGGCAACGGCGGCCATGGCAACGGCAATGGTCACGATGGACGTGGCCATGCAGGAGGAGGCGGCCGTAACGATCTCCCGGAGGTCTTCTGTCAGATCTGCAAGAAGCAAAACCACACGGCTATCGAGTGCTACCGGCACTTTGACATCGCATTCACCAAGGAGAAGAGTGCAAGCGCCGTGTCCAACTCATCCTATGGCGTCGACACCTACTGGTACGTCGACACTGGCGCCACCGACCACATCACCGGCGAGCTGGACAAACTCACCATGAGGGAGAGGTACAATGGCCATGACCAAGTGAACATGCCCAACGGGTCAGGTATGAAAATTACTCATGCTGGTCAATCTTATGTTCGTACTCCCACTCGCAATCTTCATCTAAAAGATGTCCTTTATTCTCCTAAAGCCACAAAAAATATTGTTTCTGCCCATCGTTTGGCTCAAGATAATCATGTGTTTCTTGAAACTCACCCTCGCTTCTTTTTCATCAAGGACAAGGCAACGAGGAGCACCCTCCTTCAAGGCAGGTGTAGAGCCGGTCTCTATCCCCTATCATCAGCTTCTTTACACCCGGGCTGGCAAGCTTTTAGCGCCACCAAGATATCTCCTTCAATGTGGCACACTAGATTAGGTCATCCGTCTTCGCAAATCATCCAGCATGTTCTTAGGCAGAATAAAATTCCTTTTTCCAATCGAGACCTGAATAAAGAAGGAGTGTGTGATGCATGCCAAAAAGGCAAAAGTCACCAGCTCCCATATCCAAATTCTAGTAGCACTTCGAATGCTCCTTTAGAGCTCATTTTCTCTGATGTATGGGGGGCTGCCCGTGATTGTATAAATAAGAAAAACTATTATGTGAGTTTTATCGATGATTACAGCAAGTTCACCTGGATATTCCTTCTTAAACATAGATCTGAAGTTTTTAAAGTGTTTCATGAATTTCAAGCACTTGTCGAGAGACTCTTTGACCGTAAAATCATCACCATGCAAACAGACTGGGGTGGTGAGTATGAGCGTTTGAACTCCTTCTTCCGCCAAATTGGCATCACACACCATGTTTCTTGCCCACACGCTCATCAGCAAAAGGGCTCTGCCGAGAGAAAACATTGCCATATCGTCAAAGTTGGTCTCTCCCTCCTAGCACATGCGTCCATGCCCTTGAAATTCTGGGATGAAGCATTCATTGCTGCCACATACCTGATCAACCGTACTCCCAGCAAAGTAACCTTGAAACACCCTTGGAAAAACTTTTTCATGAGAAACCAAACTACCATGCTCTTCGCACCTTCGTTTGTGCTTGTTGACCTAATCTCCGTCCTTTCAATTCTCACAAATTAGAATTCCGATCAAAGCAATGTGTGTTTCTCGGTTATAGCAATCTTCACAAGGTTTCAAATGCCTAGATAACGCTGCTGGACGTGTCTACATCTCCCATGATTTTGTGTTTGATGAAACAATTTTTCCTTTTGCTGTTCTCAATCCAAATGCCGGCGCCCTCATTAGATCTGAAGTTCTTCTTCTATCTGAAAATACCTCGCCTACTTCTGTTGATCACGGGGACGAACATCTAGCTAATGATCCTTCGGGTAATTTTCATGCAAATCCTGCTATAAATTTTGGTGGAAATCCTGTTTTGCGTCATGATTTTATGCAGCAGCAAGAGACAAACACATGACACGAGGCGGATTCAGGTGCTGCACCAGATCCTGATGGTAGCGATCCTGAAGGCGATCCGTCCTCGCCAGACGCGCCAGGCAGCGGTGGCGTATCCGCCTCGGGGCCAGGCAGGCCATCGTCAGGCGGCCACGTGTCGCCCCGCGGTCACGCGGGCGAGAAAGCGACATCTTGTGTTGGGCCCCAAACTGGTGGCGGGCCATCCGCTCCGACGCGTCTGACCAGGCGGTCCCTCGACTCCGCCAACCAACCAACTTGGCCCGACGCAGACGCGAGAACGGGCGCAGGCGCGCCGCTGTATGGCCCCGACAGCATCCGCCTTGGATCGGGCGCCGCTGGATCGCGTGCTGCCTCGGACTCCGCTGGATCCTCTGCGCCATGGGATCCTGCTGCAGCTCCTGTGCAAGCGCCGAGAACACGATCACAACATGGAGTTCCAAACCAAAAATTCATACTGATGGTACGGTCATGTATCACAAGCGTTTTGGAGGTCTTTCTGTCACGGGTGAACTCAATAATCTAAGTGAGGCTTTTGAAAGTAAAAACTAGAAAAATGCTATGGATGAGGAATAAAATGCTCTTGTTCAAAATAGGACTTCGCACTTAGTCCCTCCAGCACGGGGGAGAAATATCATTGATTGTAAATGGGTTTATAGACTTAAACGGAAAGCTAATGGAGAGATAGACAGGTACAAGGCTAGACTGGTGGCAAATGTTTTTAAACAAAGATATGGTATAGATTATGAGGATACCTGTAGCCCTGTTGTTAAAGCAGCGACTGTCAGACTTGTTCTCTCTGTTGCAGTATCAAACAGTTGGAGTCTTCGTCAATTGGATGTGCAGAATGCGTTTCTTGATGGTGTTCTAGAGGAGGAAGTTTAACTGAAACAACCACATGGGTATGAGGTAAAAGGCAAGCAACATCATGTGTGCAAACTTGATAAAGCACTATATGGTTTGAAACAAGCACCTAGAGCATGGTACTCTAGGTTAAGTGAAAAACTTCAAAGGCCTGGATTTTGACCCTCAAAGGCAGATACATGTCTCTTCTTCTATAAAAGAGGCAAAGTAATCATTTTTATGTTGGTATATGTTGATGACATAATTGGGGCTAGCTCATCACATGAAGCAACCAATGCACTATTAGAAGATCTAAAAAAGGATTTTGCTCTAAAAGACCTTGGTGACTTGCATTGTTTCTTGGGCATAGAAGTAAAGAAGGTAACGGATGGTATACTTCCAAGTCAAGAAAAATATGTGTCAGACATACTGAAGAGATCAGGTATGATGAATTGTAAGATTTCAAATATGCCTCTTTCAACCATTGAAAAATTGTCTAATGAAGAAGGTGAGCCTTTGGGAGCCGAAGGAGCTACAAATTATAGAAGTGTTGTAGGTGCTCTGCAATACTTAACACTTAAAGACCTGATATATGTTTCCCTGTCAACAAAGTATGCCAGTTTTTGCATGCTCCTACTCTTCAGCATTGGACTACAATTAAAAGGATTCTGAGATATCTCAGAGGTAGTATGAGTATAGGGTTAAAGTTCACAAAATCAACCTCAACTTTGGTAAGTGCCTTCTCTGATGCAGATTGGGCAGGCTGTCCTAATGCCAGAAGGTCTACAGGAGGTTTTGCAGTTTTTTTTGGACCAAATCTTATATCCTGGAGTGCAAGGAAGAAAGCAACTATGTCAAGATCTAGCACCGAAGCTGAATACAAAGCTTTGGCTAATGCTATAGCCGAGTTGATATGGGTTCAGGCTCTGCTTAATGAACTTGGCATAAAACACTCTTCTGTTGCACGCTTATGGTGTGATAACATTGGTGCTACTTATCTGTCAGCAAATCCAGTGTTCCATGCAAGACAAAAACATATTGAGCTTGATTATCATTTTGTTCATGAAAGAGTAGCTAAGAAGCTACTAGACATACGGTTCATTCCTACGAATGATTAGGTTGCAGATGGTTTTACCAAGGCCTTGTCATGGAGCAAGTTGCAAGAGTTTAAGAACAATCTCAACTTGGTGAACTTGTGATTGAGGGGGCGTGTTAAAGTGTATAATGTAAACGTATGTACGGTACATGTATAAACCGTACGTACGAGTAGATAAGGGTCGGCGTTGCGTTTGTAATCCGGTTGTTAGGGTTGTTACAGATGATCTCGTATCTCTTGTATAGATCATTACTTGGAGATCAATCTAGCAATTACCTAACAACTAACCCTGTAATCTCTATGCCTATATAAACACACATCGCGTCCCTGCTAAGACATACGCTTCATGCTATTTTACAACAACCACACATAATGCGTAGTGGAGATAGTGGGCGATTCCTCGATTAGCCGAGTGACCGCTGGCCCGTCCGAAACCGACTGAAGTTCCTTTCCCGATTGGAAGTTTGACAATGTCCGGTAGATGAACCCTTGCTAGGCCGTCCCATGGGCTAAAATTTTCATGGTCCTAGGCCTTTAGTTGGGCAATATATCGTTGTGGGCCTCCCTAGTGGTAGCTAATGAGAGCACTGGCAAGCGGCACAAAGGATGATCTGGTAAAATGTCAGGAGTGTAGTTCTAAATAGTGAGAAAAAAGCCCCAAAATAGTAGTGATCTCCAATGGGGAAACAGAAAACAAATAAAAATGGGAAATCACGCCAGTCGTTGGAGGCGGGCCCACCAACGCACAGGGGGTCTGTGATGGGGCGCTTGGCATGGGTTTTTGGGTGAGCAGAGCGGTCACTCTTTATTCTTTTTCGGGCACCTTTTCCTGTTGTGTTCTTTTCTTCCAGGTTATCCCCTCTTTTTCCTGTTTTCTTCCATTTGTATTTCACTACCCTTTTTCTTTGGAAAATTAACAAGTTTTTTTAAAACCATGATTTTCCAAAAGCTCATAAATTTTCACCCAAATTCACAAAAAATGCTATATTTACTCAACATTTTTAAATTCATTAATTTTTTTGAAATTTCTTGATTTTTTGTAATTCATTGTGATTTTTAAATTATCAACTTGGTTTGAAATTTGTAGGCAGTTTTTAAAATTGTAGACTTTAAGAAGGATACATGAACTTTTATCTGTGATTTGTTCTTCTAAATTCGTGAACATTCTCGAATGTGTGGACATCTTTTGAAATACATTTTTTTGGATTTAGAAGTATTATTGTAAATTTACAAAAAAAGACGATAATTTTTTTAAAATGCAATGGATCTTTTTGAAAAAACAGATTCTAAAAAAATCTGCCGAAATAAATAGAGCAGTCAAACAATCGACAAGAAAATAGACAAATCGCCAGCGTGGAAAGCCGATGAAGCCATACATGGGCCGCGGCTCAGCTGGTCTTTTACCGAGTGAAGGACTTCCTGCCAACCGGGCAATAGAAACTCTCACAAAACCTATATCTCGCTTATTGAAAGTGCTAGTTATCGACTAGAGGGAGGGTGAATAGGCGATTTTTATGAAAGTCTTCGAAAGATGCAAGATCTTCGAAGACAGACAACCAAACAACACCTATTCGATATGCAGCAGAAGATACGCTACGCTAGACATGCCATAGTCAAGTAAAGAGTACAATGAAAGCACGAAGACTAATAGCAGCTAGGTAGAACAGATCAGAATGGGAAGATAGTATGAAGCCAAACACATGAAGGTCTCCGAACAGTGAAGTCAAACAAATCAGGCAAGCAAGCAATGAATTCACGAAGACAAACTGAAATGTAAAGGAGGTAGCGGATAGAACTAGTTTCTTGGTGAAGACAAGGATTTGGTAGACCAGTTCTAGTTGCTGTGACAACTGTATGTCTAGTTAGAGAGGCTGAGATTGAACTCAGAAGACCACGTATTCACCTTATTCCCCTTGAGCTAAGGATACTTAGTCCTTTCCCAATCACTCAGGTAAGTCTTCAAGGTAGACTTCCAAACCTTCACAAAGTCCGTTCACTGGCGATCCACAATGACTCTTGGATCTTCAGAACGTGATGCCTAACCGGCTGGAGGATACACAGTCCTCAAGTGTAATAAGTCTTCAGATCACGCAGACAGAAAGACTTCAGTGATGCCAACACTCTCTGGGCTTTGCGTGTTTTGGGTTTTGTCCTCGCAAGGATTCTCTCTCAAAGGCTTCGGAGGTGGGTTGCTCTCAAACGACAAAAGCCGTGCACAAACTCTGAGCAGCCACCAATTTATGGTGGAGGGGGGCTATTTATAGCCAGCAGGCAACCCGATATGATATGTCCAAAATGACCCTGGGTCACTTAGGAACTGACACGTGTCCAACGGTCTGATTCTAGACTCACACGGCAGCTTGACTTGGGCTACAAGCCAAGCTGACTCATCCAACTCTGGATAAGATTTTCTCTCGTTGTCTTCACTCGAAGACATAGGATTTGGGTTAAGTATCACATCAGTTTCTCTGACTTTGTTCACTTGGACCCCACTTAATAGTTTGGAGGTTCCTATGACTCAAGAAAAGGAAAATGAAAATACGAAAGATACTATGTCTTCGCAGTCCATTTTCTTCAAATGAATGCTTTCATGAGTCATTATCTTCAACGTGAATGTCTTCACGAACCACCATTGTCTTCAATGTCTTCATACATTTTTAGGGGTCATCTCTGGTAGGTAAACCGATTCAATGAGGGACTTCTACCTGTGTTATCCTGCAATTCTCACAAACACATTAGTCCCTCAACCACGTTTGTCGTCAATACTCCAAACCAACTAGGGGTGGCACTAGATGCACTTACACTTATACTGAGTGATCCTTATGTCTCACCTAAAGCTTTTTTCTCCCCTTGTTGTAATTGGACCGGCCCGTTGGTTCGTTTTTTTATCGCTCTACTTTCTACGGTTGCTGGCTGTAGTCTGCACGGTGGATGTGAAGGAAATATGCCCTAGAGGCAATAATAAAGTTGTTATTTTATATTTCCTTATTCATGATGAAGGTTTTTTATTCATGCTATAGTTTTTTTTGACTGGGATATTCATGCTATAGTTGTATTGATCGGAAACCTAAATACATGTGTGAATACATAAACAAATACCGTGTCTCTAGTGAGCCTCTATTAGACTAGCTCGTTGATCAAAGATGGTTAAGGTTTCCTGAAAGTGCTAGTTATCGACTAGAGGGGGGTGAATAGGCGATTTTTATGAAAGTCTTCAAAACATGGGGGCTTTGAAGACAAATAGTAGAAATGAACCTATTGATATGCAGGGGAAGGTACATTACACTAGACAAGCCATAGTTAAGTAAGCATTGAAGTGAAAGCAAGAAGACTATTAGCAGCTAGGTAGTATGGATCAGGATGGAAGACAGTATGAAGCCAAACAGTAAACAGTCCTTACACAGTGAGGACAATCAAATGAAGCAAGCAGGCAATGACTTCACGAAGACAAACTGTAATGGAAGGGAAGTGAAGGATAGAACCAGTTGCTTGGTGAAGACAAGGATTTGGTAGACCAGTTCCAGTTGCTATGACAACTGTACGTCTGGTTAGGGAGGCTGAGATTTAACTCAGAAGACCACATCTTCACCTTATTCCCCTTGAGCTAAGAACACTTAGTCCTCGCCCAATCACTCTGGTAAGTCTTCAAGGTAGACTTCCAAACCTTCACAGACTTCATTCACTGGCAATCCACAATGGCTCTTGGATGCTCAGAACGCGACG
Source organism: Aegilops tauschii subsp. strangulata (assembly GCF_002575655.3). Classification (NCBI taxonomy): domain Eukaryota; kingdom Viridiplantae; phylum Streptophyta; class Magnoliopsida; order Poales; family Poaceae; genus Aegilops; species Aegilops tauschii. The sequence goes on from NC_053036.3 coordinate 514,483,440, forward strand.
CCTAACCGGCTGGAGGATTCACAGTCCTCAAGTGTAACAAGTCTTTAGGTCACGCGGACAGAAAGACTTTAGTGATGCCTACCACTCTTTGGCTCTGGGTGTTTTGGGCTTTGTCCTTGCAAGGATCTCTCTCTCAAATGCTTCGGAGGTGGGTTGCTCTCAAACGACAAAAGCCATGCACTAACTCTGAGCAGCCACCAATTTATGGTGTAGGGGGTGGGCTATTTATAACTGTTTGACACGAGAAATAATAAAAATAACGTGGGTTATTGTATTATTATCTCTCTACGGACGAGGGAAAATAAAACGTTGTGGGCGTGCCAGTGTACTAAGTACACAAATAAACATAGGGAAACATGCACTTTATTAATCTATCATTAGAGAAACAAAATTACAAGTTCCCTTTACATATGCGCTCCGTGGCCTACTAGCGCGGCCAGCCTGACTGTAGAGACTGCGGTCTCTTGGTTCCCGGGGCCTGGAAAGGCTCCCGGTTAATTACTCCCGCGGGTTACTCCGCGAGACACCTCCGATTAAGCCATGTGGTCGTCTTCGCCGCCTTCGCCTTGCGTTCTCCACACATGATGATGGTGGTGTATGGGCAGCCGCAGACCTCGTGTCCTCATCGGTACACGGGCCGCTCAAAACATGGATTTCTGCTAGCCACATCGCCCTTGTCGTCACGCCTCGTCGGTCTTGGCGGCGATGATGTAGTTGGGGTTGAAATTGCATGGGTCCTGCTCGGCTCGGACTTCTAGACGACCTAGCAGACTCGTCGGGGGTATGCAAGGGGTATGCCTCCCGGGAGTAACTTGTTTAGGAGACCGGCGTTGATGTAATATCGTCGCACGTTGACATCGGCATGGCCGGTGTGGTTGGTGCCTCATCTCAGCTAGACGCCGAGTACTCGGCAGTTTGTCAAGACAAAGGCACCGCCACTTAGGGCCGTGGAAAGGTGGTGTCATGGAGACCTTGTCGCCTTGGTTGGTGCTACGCCAAAGGGTGACCTGAACGCTGGTGACGCCATTGACCTGTACATCGAGACCTATACGCCAAAAAACTGTCCACCGCAAAGAGTGTGCCTCACTTGATTGAACGCTAAGTCTATGATAGTCCGCTTTATCAAGGTGCCCCGTCTGACGAACTTGTGGAGAGATGATCGTATTTGTTGTGTTGCCTTGTCTCAGCTAGACGCCAGGTTCCGTGGTCTACCAAGACAAGGGTGCCTCCTAATGGGGTCGACGAAATGTGGTGTCGTAGAGGCCGTGCCGCCTCTGTAGGTGCTACACCAAAGGGTGACCTGTACGCCGGCGACACCATGGACCTGTACACCAGCACTCGTATGCAGGACATGTCGGCCATGGAGGGTGCGCCTCTCGAAGGAGGGACCGGCCTTGGGCTGCAATATCGAGAGCTCTGGTTCCGCCAATGTCGTCCCCTCTGACAAAAGGTAGCAAAAGACCTCTACGCCCGTGACCTGTTCACCATGGACCTATTAGTCGTGGTCCTGTGCGTCGAAGAGACATGCTCGCCATGGACTTGTCTCAGGCTACGTTGTCGTGAGCTTCGGTTCCTCCATGCCGTCTCCTCCGGTAAGCAAGACCACCGACCTGTTCCCGGCGATCGGGACACCAAAGACTTCTGCACTAGAGAGACCTGTTCGCCATGGACTTGATTCGGGCTACATCATTGCGAGCTCCAGTTCCGCCACCCCGTCTCCGCCGATAAGCAAGATCACCGACCTGTTCGCCACGATCAGGACGCCAAAGACTTGTGCACCGGAGAGAGACCTGTTCGCCATGGACTTGACTTGGGCTACGTCGTCGCGAGCTCCGGTTCTGCCACCTCGTCTCCTCCGGGACACCAAACCTATTACACAGGATCTGAGCTCCATGGACCTGTGCACCGGTGACCTGTTCGCCAAGGACCTGTGCGTCGCGACCAATACACCGGTGACCTGTTCTTCAAGGACCTGTGTGTCACGACTTGTTCGTCGATGACCTGTGCGTCGCAACCTGTACACCGTGTCCTGTTCGCCGAGGACATGTAGGCCGCCATGATAGAGACCCAGAGCTAGCGGTTGGGCTACGTCGTCGGCGAGCTCCGACTGCTTCCGAGTATCTCCAAACAGAAGCGTGATGCTTGGCTTGTCGTAGGCAATCTCCGGCGGTGTTGGTGTCATTTGCTGGTGGGATGAAGTCGTCCCCGGCTGTTGGGGATATTACCACTGGGCGTAAACCGGCCAGGAGAGGCTGGGTTAACTTCATAAGTAGTTCATCTGTATCTGAAGCCCATGAAGACAGATGGTGACGCTCCATGAAGGCCCAGGGCCCAAAGCCGGTTTAAGGCGTGTAGACACAAACTGGCATTGAGATGTAAACTTGTGTTGTAAGATATACGTAGCAGAGACCGAGCCGGACAAGATTATGAGCCAACCTCGGAGTCTGTAAACACACGAGCGTCAACCCATGTATATAAGGGGACGACCCGGCGGCGGTTCAGGAACAACAAACAACAACTCGAGACCCAGGCAAAGTGTATTCGCTCCCTGGTCATCGAAACCCCATCAATTCCATCACAACTAGACGTAGGCTTTTACCTTCATCGAAGGGTCTGAACTAGTATAAAACTCTCTTGCGTCCCTTGTCCGCTTTAACCCCTTCGAGCTAACCCGTAGCGATGGCTCCATGACTAAGTCCTTCCTCTAGGACATCTGCCGTGATAAAACCACGACAGTTGGCGCCCACCGTGGGGCTATCGCACGATGGTTTCAAGTTCTTGGAGGGCAGCTTCGAAGGACTCAAGGGTTACGCTGTGGGCCGGATGACCAAGAGTCATCGCGGCAAGCTCTACATCGACGATGCAGGCTGGGGCCCCGAGGCCGGTTCAATCGAGTACGGGTACCGAGTCCCCTTTGGTGGCATACACGTTTTCATTGGCAAGATCGGTGAACCGGGCCCTGAGCCGGACATCTGCGCCGACCTCGTCGAAACGGCTCAGCGTGCGAGATCTGCCCGGGTCAAGCCTGTCATGAAGCGTGCCTTCGTGGGAGTTATCCATGGAGGTGAATCTGAGGATAGATCGGAATCTGGTGGTGAGACCGTCGTTTATTCCAGCGACGAGTCATCGACTAGAGAGACTGAGTCGTTATATCAGTTACAAGATGGCCGGATTGGGGGCTGTTCCGATGGCGACAGTATTCCGGACCCTTTTATCTGCCAAATCGGGTGGCGATTTTCATGGCCGGCACGCAACCGGCGCTCCACTCTTCGACCGCAGCGGCGATGATTTCCGGATCAGCAGCAGCGGCAGCGGCTGGGGCAGGAGGCCCTGTGCGACCGCCAGCTCAGGTTCTATCTGATTTGTTTGATGTATTGGCAACGCTGATGGTAGAGGTTAATCCGGCGGACCAGGATGCACACAATGCAGAAGTCGCGAAAGTGAAAGATCAGACCACCCAGGCAAAAGCCGACTTAGCAGCTGAGGATACCAGGATAGCCGCGGAGCGGGCCGCTTTGGATGCACAAGCTTACCGGATTATGCTGGATCAGAGTGCGTCGAATGAAGTCCTAAAGAGGAGGCACCGATCTCGCCTGCCGCCGGTTTATGAAGCTAGAAATATCTTTAACACCCCAGGAGCAGGAACCAGCAATCCGCCGGTGGTAAACCGGGCAAAGGCACCTGGAGCAGGGGCGCCGGTTCAGCCACGTTTGGTGGATCCGCCTCGTCAGAACAACGTTGTGGTACCTCATGTCCCCACACCACCGGGTCATTACTCTAACCCAATGGACAACATTGTCGCTGCCACTTCACGGTTGGCGGCCATCCCGATCGAAGGCGATTCTCCAGCAGCGGTCGAGACTCGTTGGGTTAAGGAGCTTCTTCAGACAGCCTTGATTCAACAGGAGGCTTATTCATATAGTCGCAATCGGGTTCATTCCACTCCCCGTCCAAGCCGGAGTTACAGCTGGCGTATGGATGAACCAGCAGTATCAAGTAATGCGCGGAACCGTGATCCGCCTCATGGCCATAACCTGGCGGGTGGTGCTGGTGAGGCTCAGGATGTGGTGGACCGGGCTCGGGCACGCAGAGAGGCCGAGTTAGCGGCGCAGCATGAGGCCCGTCAGCTTACTCCGGTTCGTCCAACCACATCGCTGGAGCCAGGAGTTACCTCTAGTTCCTTGGGAGTGCCATGTCTTGTCCCAGTGTTGCGCAATGTGCGCCTGCCCAAGGATTTCAAGGGCCCGCGCAAGGTGCCGAATTACACCGCCGATTTGTCCCCTGAAACATGGGTTCAAAGCTACGAGATGGCCATGGAGATGCTGGACGTGGATGATGCGGCATGTGCGAAGTACTTCACCATGATGCTAGAAGGAACGGCCCGCACTTGGCTAAAGAGTTTACCGGCTAATTCTATCAGGTCATGGGCTGAGTTGAGAGCCCAGTTTGTTCAAAATTTCAAGGATACATGCAAGCAACCCATGTCAATTGTGGACTTAGCTGCCTGTGTCCAGGAGGAAGGAGAGTCAACAACCCATTGGGTGCGCTGGGTTTCAAAGATTTTGCATTCATCAGACCGCATCAACGCTGACACCGCAGTTTTAACATTGGAAGGCAATTGCCGGTTTCAGCCCTTGAAGTTGAAGTTGGGATGGCTCAAACGTCATTGTAATGACATGGGAACCCTCATGGCTGCACTGGTGAAGTATGCCGACTCTGATAGTACCAAGGATCCCGAGTCTGACGATGACAAGACAGGGAAGGGAAAGAAGAGCGGCAACGCCAAGGGGCAGCACCACAACCCGGCGGGTCATGGAAACGGCGGCAAGCGTAAAGCGCAGCACGGTTTAGACTTTGTGGCTAACACTAATACGCACGACAAGGGCCAGCGGCGTAAGGGTAAACCGCCCATGCGGAATGGAATGCCGAATCCTAATCCGGACCGTTTGTCGTATCTATTGAACCAGCCCTGTCCAAAGCATGGGACGAAGGAGGAACCATCTACACACATCTGGAAAGATTCTTATATCATGCAAGAGTCCAAAAATTCTGACTCTTTCTGGTATGATCATGGATCAGGAGGCGGTTCGGGCTCTGGATCTCATGGGCCGGGTTATGGCGGAGGAAATTCCGGTTCGGGATTCCATGGCAATCAGGGCGGACATAACAATCAAAGTAATCAAGGTAATCAAGGTGGCTATAATCATCTGGGCAATCAGCAGCAGCAGCAGTCGGGTTACCAGAGCAACCCGAAGCAGTTGAATAGCGGACAGTATCATGTCTTCACCACTAGCTTGGACAAGCGCGATCAGAAGCTTCATAAAAGGATGGTGAATGCCGTTGAACCGGCGGTGCCCCGTTATTTACGCTGGTCCAAACAGCCCATTGTGTGGAGTAGAGACGATCATCCACCCCGAGTTGATAATCCGGGTCATCTGGCTCTGGAGGTGGCACCTCAGGTGGGAGGTTATAAGTTCACTAAGGTACTCATGGATGGAGGTAGTAGTATCAATATCCTTTATTATGAAACTTTCCGTCGCATGGGGCTAATAGATAAAAATTTTAAACCGTCCAATACGGTGTTCCATGGTGTGGTGCCTGGTAAGTTGGCATATCCTGTTGGTAAGATAGCCCTGGAGGTGGCTTTTGGAGATGAGCATGACTCGAGATCAGAAACCTTGACCTTTGAAGTGGTGAAAATCAGAAGCCCGTATCATGCCCTATTTGGACGGCCGGCTTATGCCAAGTTTATGTCTATCTACAGCTCATGATGCCGGGTCACAAGGGAACTATAACCGTGCATGGAAGCCGCAAGATTGCTCTGGAGTGTGAGGAAGGCCGTGAAATTTTGCGTGAGATCCACGAAGGAGATTGTGGACACCACGCCGGTTCAAAATCTTTGGTGGCCAAGGCGTTTCATCACGGTTTCTATTGGTTGACAGCTCATGCTGATGCCGAGGACTTGGTTAAAAGATGTGATGGCTGTCAGAAATTCTCACGATGTGCTCATGTACCAGCTCAAGAATTGAGGATGATTCCAATCACCTGGCCGTTCGCAACTTGGGGGCTGGATATGGTTGGGCCTTTCAAGAGGTCCAAGGACAAGAAGACCCACCTTTTGGTGGCGGTTGATAAGTTCACAAAATGGGTAGAGGCAGAGCCAGTTAGTAAGTGTGACGCGGCCACGGCGGTTCAATTCATCAAAAAGGTGATTTTCCGGTTTGGCTTTCCACACAGCATTATAACAGACAATGGTACCAATCTGTCAAAGGGTGCCATGAAGGAGTTCTGTCAACGTGAGCACATCCGGCTTGACGTGTCATCAGTAGCTCACCCCCAGTACAATGGTCAAGCGGAGAGGGCCAATCAAGAGATCTTGAGAGGCATCAAACCCGGCTTATGGTTCCTTTGCAATGGACGCCGGGTTGTTGGGTTGAGGAGTTACCTTCAGTGTTATGGAGCATCAATACCACACCCAACAGATCGACAGGCTACACGCCTTTCCTCATGGTTTATGGAGCGGAAGCGGTTCTTCCTAGTGACATCCGCCATGGCTCGCCTCGTGTAGCGGCATATGTTGAAGCGGACAACAAGAAGGCACGACAGGAAGCCCTTGACCTGTTAGATGACGAGCGTGACATGGCGGCAGCCCGTTCGGTGATTTACCAGCAAGATCTACGTCGTTATCATAGCCGCCGGGTTAGAACCAGAACCTTTCAAGAAGGAGATCTGGTGCTTCGACTCATCCAGGATCAGACGGATATGCACAAGCTATCCCCCCCTTGGGAAGGGCCTTTTGTGGTCAGCAATGATTTGCACAATGGGTCGTACTACCTAATGGATGTTTGAGAGCGCAAAGACTCACGTAAATCGGAGGAGGAAACCATCCGGCCGTGGAATATTGCTCTTCTTTGGCCCTACTATACTTGAGCTACAGGCTCTGCTTATGTACATATTATGACATTGTATATATTATGATCAATATAATAAACCGGAACCTCAGCTAAAGCGGGGTATCTGTTGTTTTCTTACATCACGTGTGGTTACATGGAGCTTGCAAAGCGGCGTCCGGTTTACCCCTTGATTTAGCTTCTTAAAGCTTGATATCAGATCACTTGGGGGCTTGGTCGTATCCGAACCATAGCTACACCTCTTGATCGGCACAATGCCACATCATCATTTGGGAGCATGGTCGAACCCGAACCATGACTACGCCTCTTGATCGGCGTAAAGCCACAGAATCACTTGGGGGCTTGGTCGTATCCGAACCATAGCCACGCCTCTTGATCGGCGTAATGTCACAGCATCACTTGGGAGCATGGTTGAACTCGAACCATGACTACGCCTCTTGATCAGCGTAAAGCCACAGAATCACTTGGGGGCTTGGTCGAGCCCGAACCATAGCAATGCCTTTTGATCGGCGTAATGCCACAGCATCACTTGGGGGCTTGGTCGAACCCGAACCATAGCAACACCTCTTGATCAAATTTGGGGCCTGGCAGCTCGTGAAAAGCCTCGACTACAACAGTTTTATTTGCCTTTTGCTAAGTTTCTTTTTCTTTTGCTAAGATTTGTGATGTTTTCAAACCAGTGTTTATCAACCCGGTTGGGCTGTCAGCTACAAGTTGTCAGTACATGACCAAGTTATAATCCGGAGACTATCAGCCCGGTCTGGTTTTGACTCATAGTCACCAGTATGGAATAAGCCGGTGTTTATCACAACCCGGAACGTTTTTTTGTAAACCGGCATTATATAACAGGAGATACTTTTACTCCGGATTAAGGTTATTACCTTCATTACAAGGTTGGTCAGCCAACACTATGCCTAAAGGTCGCAGGTATCATATATTTCCATACTTGGTTATCTTTTGCAACCTTGGTTATAAAACTTGGTCATATATATAGTTGGGTATCAGGACCCGCCCGGTGGTAAACCGCCAGGGCGCTTTAAGCTTTTTATCTGCAGGAACAATTGGAATTAATAGCTATGGATTATGAACATCATATCGCAAAGCATGGCGGATTAACACGCATCAGTTGCAGATAAATATGCATGAAGGCATAACAGACCAAGTGTTTTAACTAGCCTATTACAAGGTGTTTCAGTACCCAACGGAATAATTGTTTCTCAATAAACATTGCAGTATGGAAGGTTAAACCGACCTCCGGGTTATGATCACTGAGCAGCTTGACCTGACGGCTGCGGGTCATCTTCCACCGGTTCTTCTTCTTCGTCCCTACGCAGCGGCTGGAAGTCAACAGTTGTCCAGTCTATCCCAGTTAAAGCTTGGAACACAGCTTCGTCACTTATAAGGGTGGACGGTTCAATATCAGGGGCATAAGTGTGCTTACGGATTTGAGGGATCAGGCTTTGAGTTTCAAGAGCTGGTGCAGCAACCCGCTTGTTATTGATATCATAACTCGCCTGATAATGTGAAAGATCAGCTTCTTCAGCAAGTTGACAAGCCAGTGGACGTACTTCCCAGTTTATGGCGCGGAGATCTTCAGTGCAAAGTTCTGATCCGTCCTCTTTCAAGCTTGGGTAGCCCTTAGCCACGTCCGTCGGATCAAGATCAGGCACCCATGGTTTTGCCCGGGTTAGTGCGGTCAGAGCGCCAGCCCTTGCAGCAGACCTCTTCAGCTCTTCTATCCAGGCAAGCAGCATAGATAGCCTGTCTAAGGTATCCTTGATCAACGTCGGGGGTGGCTTATTGTGCGAAGCGGTGCAGATAATCCATTGTGCGCCGGTATAAAGTTGCTCTATCAGCGTGTAGGCAGCTTTCAACTTCTTCTGCATATCTGAGCCCAGATGGCTAATGCGGGTTCCTGTATCATTACAAACATCAGTAAACCGGCAACACATGAGAGGATATGTTGAAAGCATAAAGGAAGGAGGCTTACCAAACACAGCAGAGGTCATAGCATGCACTTGCCGCTTTACACCAGCCAGCTCGTCAACCACCGGTTTAAGAGCGGCTTCTGCGTTTTCAGCCCTCTTTATCAAAGCGGCTTTTTCAGTCTCCCAAGCCGCCTACTCTTTGTTGAAGCTCTCTTTTAGTTTCTCCATAGCGCCTAGAGCGCGGGTCAACTCTTCCTTCGCTTTGGAGGCTTCAGATTGCTGGGTTTTGATGTTCTCCTGCAGATCAGTGGTTTGGCGTTCCTTCTTGCTCAGCTCCGCGTGTAAAGAGATAGATACATAATGAGTTGACAGTACATATTTGAAGTACCAAGCACATAACAAGTTATGCCCTTAGTACTTGGGGGCTAATGCATATTTGCGTTTACTCAGAAATTTTTACAAGTCCCAAACACAATACAAGTATTAAGCTTGGCACTTGGTGGGCTAATGTGTGTTTGAAAAGATGTTGATATGGGAATTCTTCAACAGTCCCGGTTCTTCTTTATAAAGTTCAACCGGCCCTTGGGGACTATACCGGCGAAAGAACAGTATGGCAAATTTTAAGGAACCGGTTCATCTTAACGAGGTAATCCGGTCTCTGGAGGCAAAATATGCAAAGATAAGTTGTGACAAAAGTCCCGGTTTAGATAGGCATCATAAGGGGACAATTGCATTTTTATCCCTAGTTGGTTCCTACCCACGGGTTTTGCCCTTACTTTTCGAGCTTGCTCAGTTTTGCCCTTACTTTTTCCATCGTGGTCTCTCAAATGCCCTTTGACCGTTTGACCAAAACTTTGAAAATTCATAACTAATTCACATGAACTCAGAAAAATGCAAATAAGATATCAAAATGTTCAGATAAACATTACCTTTATGTGCATACATTTGCATTCAGGACAAAAGCAACCTTTAAACTACCTGAGGTAATTAATGTTATTAACATTATTAAAAATAAAAAGGTATAAACAATATTTTTTTCATGAATAAAAATTACATGCAAATGTAGGTGATGTTTTCTGAACATCCAGATATCTTATTTGCATTTTTCTGAGTTCGTATCATTTTGTTATGAATGTTCTAATGACTTTGACCATTATTTGGAAAATTCATAACAAATTGATACGAACTCGGAAAAATGCAAATAATATATCAGGATGTTCAGGAAACATCACCTACATTTGCATGTAATATTTATTCATGGAAAAAATATTGTTTATACCTTTTTAATTTTAATAATGTTAATAACATTAATTACCTCAGGTAGTTTAAAGGGTGCTTTTGTCCTGAATGCAAATGATATGCACATAAAGGTAATGTTTATCTGAACACTTTGATATCTTATTTGCATTTTTCTGAGTTCGTATGAATTAGTTATGAATTTTAAAAGTTTCGGTCAAACGGTCAAAGGGCATTCGAGGGACCTCGACGGAAAAAGTAAGGGCAAAACTGAGGAAGCTCGAAAAGTAAGGGCAAAACCCATGGGTAGGAACCAACTAGGGGCAAAAATGCAATTGTCCCGTATCATAAACCCTCACTTGGGGGCTACTAGGAATTGATAAACTACAATTGGACAAAAGAGAAAAATGGTAGTTACCTCATATCGCTCCTTCATCAAGTTTACCAAACTAGCTTCATAGTCACGGCTGGTATACAGACGATTCAAGAAGCCAGAATGAATATCTTGAACATTGAGGTTGGCGAAGCTTGATAAATCGGCATTCCATTTGCCTTTGCCGATAGCAGAGAGATCATCTTTGGCAGTATGCTTTGACAAAGCTACAGGGTTGCCTGGAGTGGAGTGGCCCATGCCAGTAATCATAACATCATCGTCTTGTTCATCAGCAGCTCTTGCCGGAGTTGGCGGTTTATCAGTGTCCTTCGCTAGACTGACCGGTTTGTCACCAGTTCGGACAGGGCTGGTTGGCCGGTCTGCATGACTTATAATATCAACTTGCACTTGTTCAGCAAGGAAATCATGGTCTTGAAGCGACGGATCGTGAAGCATGGCGTCAGCATCGGTTTCTTCCAGCTCTGGAGTTGTTTCCGGTTCAGCAGCTACATTTTCATCAGCCGGTTTGTTTAACCGAGCTTTCTTGCTGGGTCTTGGCTTGGCGCTGCGAAAAGATAAGACATAAGGATCAGTACAGTATGAAAAGATAACATATCAAGAATAAAGACATGTGCATAACTCACCCAGGAACTGTTTTGAGAGGTGGAAGTTGTGTGGCCAAAGACTCGCCAGAGGATGAGTGAGAAGTACCCTGATAATTTGAATCAGACGGGTTAAGAGGCTGGCGAAAACAACCTGCTTTTGGGCATGAAGTATCAATGGGATAAGAGACCTCTAATCGGCGTTTCCGAACCGGACTGTTCGGTAAACCGGCGGAGGTAACTACCTGGCCGCTGTGCTGGGTTGTACGGCGAGCTTCGTGCTGCTGCGTCTTCAAAAGAAAGTTTGGATCCAAATAAGCAAGAGGGTGAGAAAATTGTACTTTCCGGTTTGCTTGACGGATTTTCGATGTTGGCAGAGGATCTGAATCGGAGCAAAGAATAGTTACCTCTATGTCCTCAGCGTGACTGCCTTCAGCGTCGTCCTGATAATAATCATTGTCAATGAGATGTACGAAAAATAAACCAAGAGAGTCAAGTTCTACCTCTGATTCCGGATTACGCACATTGTCGTCAGCTGGTAGATCGGAGGATGAAGTGGTCCTTCTCTTGGCAGGTTTCTTGACAACCTTGGTCTTTGGACAAACTGGCTTGACCGATTTGTCTTGCGGTTTTGCCGGTTTATCTTGTGATGGTTTCTTGTTCCAGAATGGATCATCACCCTGTCAGAAAAATAATCACACTTTCAGATAATATTTGGACAGAAGTAAATTCAGACACAAAGGATTATATGATTCTTACAGCTGGTGGTTTATTGAAGGTGCAGAAAGGGAGTAGCCCGGTTTGGGCACAGACGGCCTCCGGTTCGTTCAATATTTTCTTTACAGCCTCAGTGACTTCGTCATCTGTAAGCTGAATGTCAATGTGCCGCTGAGCATCCTTCAAACTCCTCGTGTACTCACACATCAAACCGGGGCGCCGACTTAAGGGCAGAATGCTCCAGCTTATCCAACAACGAGCAAGATCGACTCCTGTCAAACCGTTCGCCATGAAGGCTCTAAGCTTCGAAAGTTGGGGAGCATAGTTGGCCCGTTCTCTTGCTGTCAGCCTCTGAGGAACGAGTGTGTGTTGCTCAGGCGTTCAGGGCGGTAACCCGGCAGGGGTTTTTCCTCAGATGGAGAGGTATCCATGTAGTAAAACCAAGTTTGGTTCCATTCTTTGGGGTGGCTGTGGAGTTTGGGATGGGGGAAGGTGACTTCTTTTCTCTTCTGAACCGCCATCCCGCCCAGTTCCATATTGGGTCCATCTGAGAACTCGCTGCGACGGTTTAAATGAAAGAAATCCCTAAACAGTTCGACTGTAGGTTCCTCTTGCAGATAAGCTTCACAGAATACTTGGAAGTGGTAGATATTGGTAACAGAGTTGGGGCCGATGTCTTGAGGGCGCAACTGAAAATTGGCTAGCACATCTCGGAAATTTTTTGAACCGGGGGGGCTAAAACCTCGTCCGAGATGATCAGCAAACACGATTACTTCTCCATCCTTGGGTGTAGGAGGATTTTCCGGGCCAGGGACCCTCCAGTGGATGACATCTTTCTTGGCTAGGGCGCCCGTCTTAACAAGGTTGTTTAATTGCTCCTCGGTTACTCGAGAGGGAGCCCAATTGCACTCATAAACTTGTTTAGCCATGACAAGGAAAATCTGAAACATGAGTATTACCGGTTTAAGATTTACAGTGGACAACTATACAGCGGTATGAGGATACTAGCATTTTGGTAAACCGGAGTCTGGCAATGGAACAGTTAATGCATTGGTGGTTCAACAGGGGACTAATGGTATCTACCGGGTCATCATTTTTTCTGTGAGGTTAAACCGGCCAATCTGGTATTCAAAGGGTGTAAGAGAAGGAAGAAACAAGTTTCACATCTTGCTATGGTAATTTCAGATCTACCGCGCATGGGAAAAACAAAATATATTCTGACCTAAATTCCAGTGTACTGAAGGTTCACCAAGATGAGATGAGTTGGATATCAAACAGGTGCTGAAACTGCTAAAGCACGAGATCTATGTAGTTTAAACTACTACCGCACGAGACCTATGTGGTTTTTGGATCTAACCCACGGATATAAACAACGGAAAAGAAGGGCGGCGACGAACACCGATGAACGATGGAAACCCTAAGCGCAGATCTATGGTAAGAGAAAGGGGAGACTTACGGATGCTGTTGGGCAGCGGCGGCGCGCGGAGGAGCTCTGGTATGTTTAGGTCGATGCAGCGGCCAAAGTTGGTGCAGCGGTCGAAGGTTGACGGCGGCGGCTGAGGTCGAGGGTTCGGGTGTCGCGAGGATGAAGATGAAGCGAAGAGGCACGAGGGGGAAACTAGAAAGGCCCCCTGGCCCTATTTATATGGAGATAAACGACAGATGCGAAAATCGAGGAGCCGGATTTCTGGATAAGGTAATGTTGTCGCCTCGATTGTCGGAGGCTCGTTAATGACAAGTCACGTCACGGCGGTTTACCAAGATCCTAGAAGATGATGTCATGGCGGTTTACAAGATTGTGTGAAGATGTTGAAGAAGAAATTTTCTCAAGTATTGAGGATTGACATGAACCAGTTCAAATCAATCTGGGGCCTAATGTTGGGGACATTATCACTGGGCGTAAACCGGCCAGGAGAGGCCGGGTTAACTCATAAATAGTTCATCTGTATCTGAAGCCCATGAAGACAGACGGTGACGCTCCATGAAGGCCCAGGGCCCAAAGCCGGTTGAAGGCGTGTAGACACAAACCGGCATTGAGATGTAAACTTGTGTTGTAAGATATACGTAGCAGAGACCGAGCCGGACACGATTATGAGCCGGCCTCGGAGTCTGTAAACCGACGGGCGTCAACCCATGTATATAAGGGGACGGCCCGACGGCGGTTCAGGAACAACAAACAACAACTCGAGACCCAGGCAAAGTGTATTCGCTCCCTGGTTATCGAAACCCCATCAATTCCATCACAACTAGACGTAGGCTTTTACCTTCATCGAAGGGGCCGAACTAGTATAAAACTCTCTGGCGTCCCTTGTCCGCTTTAACCCCACTAGTAGAAAACGGGGCAAAGGTCACAGGGCAGTTTTCACATTAGCCCCAGTTCAGTCACGAACCAGGACCCATGGGGGCATTCGTCCCGGTTCGTGAGCCCAGGGGGGCGGCCGGGGCCTCGTGGGCATTGGTCCCGGTTCGTATGGAACCATTTGTCCCGGTTCGAGCCACGAACCGGGACTAATGGTCCTCGCTCCTGGCCCACAACCATTTGTCCCGGTTCTTGGCATGAACCGGGACAGAAGGCCCGGATTTAGTACCGGTTCATGCCACGAACCGGGACCAATGAGGTGCCTATATATACCCCATCGCCACGGCAGAGCACTCCACAGTGCTCTGTCTTTCTCTGGCAAGCGAGGGGAGGGCTTTGTGGTGCTCTAGCTCACCTCCTATGCACATGAGGTGTTCGATGAAATGCCCGAGCCACACTAGTTAATCTTTCTCCTCTCGAAACTCGACCTCTGACCTCCATTTTCCTCGAGATTTGTCTAGGTTTAGCGGCCCGTAACGTCCCATTCCCGTCTTCACCGCCGTCGACCGCCCGCGCCGATCTCGTCGCTGGCAACACCGTGGTGAGCCTCTTGTTCTTATCTTCTTTTAGAAAGAAAAAAAATTCTTACTTTAGATAGATACTTGTCTAGTTTTCTTACTATTTTATTCCTTCTTATTACATAGTGCGATGGTTTTGGTATCCACCCCCGTCGGCCCTCGTCCTGTCTATGATTCGGATGTGGTATATATTATCTTTTTATAACTATTTGATTCATTTATTGTTTATGACAAATATACCGACCAGCGTGACATAGATTTTATTTATCTAGGAGGTGGTTGAACCGGAAATTCTAACCGACCCAATTGTCGAGAGGTTAAATTTAGTTGAAGAAGAAAACAATTACTTGAAGGAAAAAATAAAAAAAATTGAGGAGGAGAAGATGATATTGGAGTTGCATGTTGCGGATGTCGTCGATGATCACAAGATCAAGATGGATGCAATGCGCTTGAAGATTAGAAAGATTAGAAAATATGCCATTCATACCGAGGCTTGGTATCATTATGCCGTTGGATCAATTGTTACCTTGGTTGCGATTATGATCGCATTTGTTTTCGCATTGAAATGTTTTACATAGTTTCAATGTATGGTTTAATTAATTAGATGCTCTGGAGAGCTATATATATGTTGTTAGATGAGAACTATGTATGTACTTTGGTTCTAATGTGATGATGAACTTCTATTAATTTGGTCACTTAATTATCTATTCATGATGTTCTGTAATGGTTTTTGACACACTTAATTATATATAACGCACGCAGATGAACCGGCAATGGATGTACGGTGACAGACACACCTCCGAGTACATTAAGGGCGTGCATGATTTTCTCGAAGTGGCTGAGGCAAACAAGCAGAATGGTTTTATGTGTTGTCCATGCCCTACATGTGGGAATACGAAGTCTTACTCTGGCCGGAAAATCCTTCATGCCCACCTGCTTTACAAGGGTTTCATGCCACACTATAATGTTTGGACGAGGCACGGAGAAATGGGGGTTATGATGGAAGACGGCGAAGAAGAAGAGGACGATGACAACTATGTGCCCCCTGAATACGGTGATGCTGCAACGGGGGAAGCTGCTGAAGATCAAGAGGAACCAGACGATGTGCCCAATGATGCTGCAAGGGGGGAAGCTGCTGAAGATGAAGAGGAACCAGTGCCCGATGATGATGATCTCCGCCGGGTCATTGTCGATGCAAGGACGCAATGCGAAAGTCAAAAGGAGAAGCTGAAGTTCGATCGCATGTTAGAGGATCACAAAAAAGGGTTGTACCCCAATTGCGAAGATGGCAACACAAAGCTCGGTACCGTACTGGAATTGCTGCAGTGGAAGGCAGAGAATGCTGTGCCTGACAAAGGATTTGAGAAGCTATTGAAAATATTGAAGAAGAAGCTTCCAAAGGATAACGAATTGCCCGACAGTACATACGCAGCAAAGAAGGTCGTATGCCCTCTAGGATTGGAGGTGCAGAAGATACATGCATGCCCTAATGACTGCATCCTCTACCGCGGTGTGTACAAGGATCTGAATGCATGCCCGGTATGCGGTGCATTGCGGTATAAGATCAGACGAGATGACCCTGGTGATGTTGACGGCGAGCCCCCCAGGAAGAGGGTTCCTGCGAAGGTGATGTGGTATGCTCCTATAATACCACGGTTGAAACGTCTGTTCAGAAACGAAGAGCATGCCAAGTTGATGCGATGGCACAGTGAGGACCGTAAGAAAGACGGGAAGTTGAGAGCACCCGCTGACGGGTCGCAGTGGAGAAAAATCGAGAGAAAGTACTCGGCTGAGTTTGCAGCTGACCCAAGGAACGTATGGTTTGGTTTAAGCGCGGATGGCATTAATCCTTTCGGGGAGCAGAGCAGCAATCACAGCACCTGGCCCGTGACTCTATGTATGTATAACCTTCCTCCTTGGATGTGCATGAAGCGGAAGTTCATTATGATGCCAGTTCTCATCCAAGGCCCTAAGCAACCCGGCAACGACATTGATGTGTACCTAAGGCCATTAGTTGAAGAACTTTTACAGCTGTGGACTGGAAACGGTGTACGTACGTGGGATGAGCACAAACAGGAGGAATTTAACCTGCACGCGTTGCTATTTGTAACCATCAACGATTGGCCCGCTCTCAGTAACCTTTCAGGACAGACAAACAAGGGATACCACGCATGCACGCACCTGTTTAGATGACACTGAAAGTATATACCTGGACAAAAGCAGGAAGAATGTGTACCTGGGCCATCATCGATTTCTTCCGACCAACCATCAATGTTGAAAGAAAGGCAAGCATTTCAAAGGCGAGGCAGATCACTGGAAGAAGCCCGCCATGCGTACCGGTGATCACGTACTTGCTATGGTCAATGATTTACACGTAATCTTTGGAAAGGGTCCCGGCGGACTAGCTGTTCCGAATGACGTTGAGGGACACGCACCCATGTGGAAGAAGAAATCTATATTTTGGGACCTACCCTACTGGAAAGAGCTAGAGGTCCGCTCTTCAATCGACATGATGCACGTGACAAAGAACCTTTGCGTGAACCTGCTAGGCTTCTTGGGCGTGTATGGGAAGACAAAAGATACACCTGAGGCACGGGAGGACCTGCAACGTTTGCACAAAAAAGACGGCATGCCTCCGAAGCAGTATGAAGGTCCTGCCAGCTACGCTCTTAGGAAAGAAGAGAAAGAAATCTTCTTTGAATGCCTGCTCAGTATGAAGGTCCCGACTGGCTTCTCGTCGAATATAAAGGGAATAATAAATATGCCAGAGAAAAAGTTCCAGAACCTAAAGTCTCATGACTGCCACGTGATTATGACGCAACTGCTTCCGGTTGCATTGAGGGGGCTTCTACCGGAAAACGTCCGATTAGCCATTGTGAAGCTATGTGCATTCCTCAATGCAATCTCTCAGAAGGTGATCGATCCAGAAATCATACCAAGGCTAAGGAGTGATGTGGCGCAATGTCTTGTCAGTTTTGAGCTGGTGTTCCCACCATCCTTCTTCAATATCATGACGCACGTCCTAGTTCATCTAGTCGACGAGATTGTCATTCTGGGGCCCGTATTTCTACACAATATGTTCCCCTTTGAGAGGTTCATGGGAGTCCTAAAGAAATATGTCCGTAACCGCGCTAGGCCAAAAGGAAGCATCTCCATGGGCCATCAAACAGAGGATGTCATTGGGTTTTGTGTTGACTTCATTCCTGGCCTTGAGAAGATAGGTCTCCCTAAATCGCGGTATGAGGGGAGACTGACTGGAAAAGGCACGCTTGGAGGGGGGATATTCTTGGTCTGAAGCACACTACACAGTTCTACAGAAATCTACCTTGGTGACCCCGTATGTCGATGAACACAAGAACAGTCTGTGCTCCAAACACCCGGAGCAGTGTGACGACTGGATTACATGTGAACACGTCAGGACTTTCAGCAGTTGGTTGGAAACACGTCTCAGAGGTGACACCACTGTTTGTGATGAGTTGTACTCGTTGTCCAGGGGACCATCTTTGACTGTATTGACTTACAAAGGATACGAGATAAATGGGAATACATTTTACACGATCGCCCAAGATCAAAAGAGCACCAACCAAAAAAACGGTGTCCGCTTTGATGCAGCAACCGAGAGGGGAAAGGACACATATTATGGTTACATAATGGACATATGGGAACTTGACTACGGACATGATTTTAAGGTCCCTTTGTTTAAGTGCAAATGGGTCAATCTGTCAGGAGGCGGGGTACAGGTAGACCCACAGTACGGAATGACAACAGTGGATCTGAACAATCTTGGGTACACTGACGAACCGTTCGTCCTAGCCAATGATGTGGCACAGGTTATCTATGTGAAGGATATGTCTACCAGACCGAGGAAAAGAAAAGATAAGGAAGCGAATACATCATACGATGAGCCAAAGCGGCACATAGTTCTTTCAGGAAAAAGGGACATTGTGGGAGTGGAGGGCAAGACAGACATGTCTGAAGATTATGAAAAGTTTCATGAAATTCCTCCCTTCAAAGTCAAGGCTGACCCAAGCATCCTGATAAACGATGAAGATTATCCATGGTTACGGCGCAATAAGCAAATGACACAAGCGAAGAAAAAGTGAAGACTTTCTCCCGCAACTATTATGATGATAGCATGCCAACTTTGTAATAGACGAGTATGATACCATTGTCCGTTTTGTACGAGAAGTGCATCTAGTTTTTGCCGTAACCCTCTCAACTTTCTTGCACATGCTATGTGGATGAAATGATGATACCATGCCAACTTTCAACCTTTTCAGAGTTCATTTGAAATGCTTTATAAGCCCTGAGTGCAGAGAGGTTAGGCCCGTAAGCCTGCTTTAGAGAGGAGCTCGACAGCTCAGGCGCACCGCACCTTATAAATAGGTGCGGCTCTCTCTTAGCTAGCGAGGTGGGACTAAACTCACCACCACGCCGCTGTGCAAGGCCATTGGTCCCGGTTGGTGGCACGAACCGGGACCAATTCCACCCTTTGGTCCCTGTTGGTGCCATGAACCGGTACTAATGAGGCTGTGGCCCCACGAGCACCTTTAGTACCTGTTCGTGGCACGAACCGGTACTAGAGTTTCTTACTAGCTAAGCAGTTTTTTAGTCCCACCTCGCTAGCTGAGAGGCACTAGGAGCTGTTTATAAGCCCTGAGTGCAGAGACGATGAAGAAGAGGCGCAATGCTCACGTTGCTTAGCTTCAAGCCTTGAGGAATAAGGTAGACTGCATCGAGCTATGTGCAGTGCAGTCTACACTATTCCGAAAGGCTTGAAGCAAATCAACGCGCATTGCGCCTCTTTTTTATTTTTAATCATTAAAAGCAAAAAGAATTTTCATAAAGAACTTTTTTTTATAGAAACTTTAATAGCAGAAAGAATTATCATAAAGTAAAATAAATAAGTAATTAGAAACAAAATAAAATAAAATAAATAATTTTTTTGTTGTAAGTAGAAATAAAACAAAATAAATATAGCAAAAAAGAAAATAAAAAAACTAAATACAGCAAAAAGAATTTTCATAAAGAACTAATGGCACTAGAAAGTAAAATAAATAAGTAATTAGAAACAAAATAAAATAAATAAGTTTTTTTGTTGTAAGTAGATATAAAACAAAATAAATATAGCAAAAAAGAAAATAAAAAAACTAAATACAGCAAAAAGAATTTTCATAAAGAACTAATGGCACTAATAGAAAGTTTATATGTTTTCTAAAACTAATGGCACTAACAGACAGTTTATAATTTTGCTGACCTAAAAGCAAAAAGAATTAAAAAATAAAGCAAAAAACAAAAGAAAATAAATAATGCAAAAAATTTAAAAAACTGCCACCTATTGGGCCACCACGGCCTGAATACGACTAGAAACCCAACCTGGGCTAGGATTCAGGCCCGCAGAAGGCCCAATAGGCCAACAGACAGCATAGTGTGAGATTAGGCCCGTAAGCCTGCATTTGAGAGGAGCTCGAGAGGGCAGCTGCAGCGGGGCTTATAAACCACTCCGAGCCCCTCTCAACTAGTGAGGTGGGACTAAACTTTTGGCTGCGACGCGGACAGCAAGAGGCCTTTGGTCCCGGTTGGTGGCACCAACCGGGACCAATGCCCCCCCCCCTTTAGTCCCGGTTGGTGCCACCAACCGGGACCAAAGGCCGCCGCTTCCCGCCCTTTGGGCTGCTGAAAAGAGGCCTTTGGTCCCGCCTTTGGTCCCGGTTGGTGGCACCAACCGGGACTAATGCCTACCTTTAGTCCCGGTTGGTGCCACGAACCGGGACTAAAGGATTTGCTATATAAGTCCACACTTAGGAAATTTTTGACATACCTCGCCAGTTGCCCCCGACGCCGCCAGGCTGCCCGTGCTCGCCGTCGCCGCCCGCTCCTCATCGTCGTCGCCCCGCGCCCTTGCCTCGACGGGTCGCCGCCCGGTGCTCGTCGCCGTCGCCCTGCCCCCACGCGCCGCCCCGCCTCGTGTTCCCCTGCTCGCGCGCGCCGCCTCGGCGCCCCGAGCCCCCCTGCCCGGCCCGCGCGTGCTCGCCGGCGCCCTCGCCGCCCCCGCCCCGTCCCGGCCCCGTGCGCCGGCGCCCTCGCCGCCCCCGCCCCCGCCCCCGCCGTCGCCATCGTCCTAGTCGCCCCCGCTGTGAGAGCCGCCGCCCCGGCTCTGTTTTTTTATTTTTATTAGTTTAATTTTTTTGTTCATATGTGATGTATATGTGTATGTGGCTATAATGTATATGTGAACAAAAAAAATTGTATGTATGTAGATGTTCAAAATGTATGAATATATATGTCAAAAATATTTTTTTGTTCATATATAGAAAGTTTTTATATATGACAATGGATATATATTCGATATATATGAGAAATGATGATCCACATGGAAAAGTTTTATATATGCAAAAGTTACAATTTTAGAAAAGTTTTATATATCTAGCTAGGAAGGGAAGAAGAAGAAAAAGAAGGATAGGAAAGAAGAAAATAAGAAGAGGAAAGAAAGAAGAAGAGGAGAGGAAGAAGAGGAGATATAAATAAGAAGAGGAAAAAAGAAGAAAAAGAAGAGGAGAAGAAGAAAGGAATAGAGGAGAAGAAGAAAAAATAGAAAATATTCTATTTTTTCTTCTTCTCCTCTTTTTTTCTTCTTTTTTTTCTTCAATCCTCTCCTCTATTCCTTTCTTCTTCTCTCCTCTTTTTATTTCTTCTTTGTTTTCTTATGTTTTATCGGGTCTGTCATCGTCGATATATACCCCTCCCGATAACTTCAACACGAGGGGGGATAACTTCAACACGAGGGGGGTCGATACCCCCCCTCCCCGATAACATTATTTTCCCGTGTATATATGTCGTCGTTGTCGATATAACCCCCTCCTGATAACTTCAACACGTGGGGGGGGGGTCGATATACCCCCTCCCCGATAACATTATTTTCCCGTGTATGTATGTTGTCGTTGTCGATATTACCCCCTCCCGATAACTTCAACACGAGGGGGATAACTTCAACACGAGGGGGGTCGATATACCCCCTCCCCGATAACATTATTTTCCCGTGTATATATGTCGTCGTTGTCGATATAACCCCCTCCTGATAACTTCAACACGTGGGGGGGGGGGGGGTCGATATACCCCCTCCCCGATAACATTATTTTCCCGTGTATGTATGTTGTCGTTGTCGATATTACCCCCTCCCGATAACTTCAACACGAGGGGGGATAACTTCAACACGAGGGGGGGTCAATATACCCCCTCCTCGATAACATTATTTTCCCGTGTATGTATGTCGTCGTTGTCGATATAAAACCCCCTCCCGATAACTTCAACACGTGGGGGGGTCGATATATACCCCCTCCCCGATAACATTATTTTCCCGTGTCTGTATGTCGTCATGTCGATATATATAACTCCCTCCCAGATAACTTCGACATGATGGACGGTCGATATGTATACCCCCTCTCGACCGTGATAACTTATACCACGGGAGCACCCCCCGGCCCTCTCGCTCGACCAAAACTCTCGAGGACACCCAAAACCTAGAAAAAAACGATGTCGGTCTCCTACCCCCTCCCGCCACGCCCCTACCCTTGAAGCGTTGCCTAGGCCACCCCAAACCCGGAATAAGCTAGGTCTACGTTTGCACTAATATATCCACCTGCTGTCATGTTTGTGTAATAATTGCCATGTTGTAATATTTGCAGAAACAATGGAGCACGGACGAGATGAGCAAGCAGAAGAGGTGTTGGGGGACATAATCTTAGCCGGAGGTGATATCTTGTCGTATCTTAACGACAATGATGGTCTGGAAGAACAGGGTGAAGAAGCAGGCTGCGGTGATGGAAGAGTGGAGGAGGAAAGACATGATTATGATGGCTCCGGTGACCCAATGCTGGTGCAAGAAGGAGCCCGTGGTGACGGCTCCGGTGATCGAACAGAGTCCGGCCAGGTAAATATATTAGTTAAGCCTGTGCTGACTAGCTAATTGATGCATTCATTGTTTTGGTATGTACACATATTAATTAACACTCGTCTTTCTTCTTTTTTCTAGCCCTCCGGATCGAGCACAACTGCGGCAAAGAGACAAGGCCCGAAGAGAAAGTTGCGCTCGGATGAAAGGTTTGAGATCATAGCAATCGCGCGCGACGGCCAACCGATTGAACCCCTCCGGACAAAGGATGCTTTTGCTGCTCAGTGCGGGGTTCTAGTTAGGGACAAGATCCCGATCAGCATCCACCAATGGTATAAGCCTAAGAAGGAAGACCCTGAGGTGTCTTATGTCAATGATATGCAGAAAGATGATCTTTGGACTGAGCTGAAGGCAAATTTCACCCTACCGCCAGAGGAGGATCCGGAGAAGCCAGTTAAAGAGCAATTAATCAAGTCTCATGCTCTTAAGAAGATGGCAGACCTATTCAGGAGGTGGAAGAATGAGCTGAAAACGTTTGTCGACAAAGAAGAGACACCTGAATTCATCGGCCGGTATGACAAGATCAGAGATCACTGGCCCGCATTTGTGGCCCACAAGACATCGGAAAAGAGTAAGAAGATGTCAGCGACAAACAAGATGAATGCTGCGAAGAAGAAGCTTCACGATCGCACGGGGTCAGGTGGCTACCTCAAAGCCCGGCCTAAGTGGGCCAAGTCTGAGAGGGATCTGCTTGATAAAGGGATCGAACCACAGACAATGAACTGGCCAGACCGTTGCCGGACTTGGTTCTTCGGGGCTGGCGGAACCTTGGACCCTGTATCAGGGAGGTGTCGTTGGACGGACGAGCAACTTGCAATACCCGTCAAGAAGATTCAGCACTATATCGATGCAGCGCAGCAAGGGACGTTCGTTCCAGACAGAGAGAACGACGAGCTCACAATGGCCCTCGGGAATCCTGAGCACCCTGGACGGACACGAGGCACGCCAGGCTCCGTTCCGTGGAAGGCTGGTTTTCCGGACGCGGGCGGTTACAAAACCCAGAAGAGGAGGAAAAAAGTGGAGCAGATCCAAATTCAGCGTCTGCACGAAAGGGTTCAAGTGCTAGAGGAACGAGACAACAATAGAGATGCCGAAACTGCCCCCGAAGCTACACCGCCATCTCAGCGTAGAAGCAGCGTGGCTTCCACCGAGCTGCCTCAGCTGGAGCATGCGGCTACTCCTAGCTACCCCGTGGATGCTATCACGGAGTCTCAACATTGCCACCTTATGGCGGAATGGCAGAACTTGAAAGTCAAGGCAGCTGTTGGCTCTGTTTTACCTACTGAACCCGACGCAACCTACCACTGCCGGCAGATTCCAGATGGATATGCTAGGGTGATGGTGGATGAAATAACGGAGGGATTTGAGGACCTCCAGCTTGACCACCCTACCGGTGAAGGGGAGACTCGGCTGGGTTTAGCTCTAAAGACTCCATGCCTATGGCGGAAGGAGCTCATCAAGCTTCCGAACTGGACGGCTCTGGCGAGTAAGGGCACTCCGCCTCCTCCTCCGCCGAGTGATCAGGGCACTCAGCCTCCTTCTCCGGCGTGTGGCGGCACTCCGCCTCCTTCTCCGCCAGCGCTGGCGCGCCAGAGCAGCCAGCCTCCTCCTTCTCCGCCTCGTCAGCAAGGGCAGAAGAGACCCGCCGCTGCTGCGGCTGCTCCGGCGCGTCATAGTCCTTCTCCTCCGCCTCGTAAGCAAGGAAAGAAGACAGCCGCAGCCGCTCCGTCTGCTCTGCCGGCGTCTAGCAGTACAGCTGCCAGAGGAGGGAGGCAATACAGATTCGGTCCTTCTCTGAAGACTCCAGAGAAGTTACCATATGAGAGGACCGAGGAGGAGAACGCGAAGATCGTGCGAGCCGAAGTGAGTAACTTCTTTGAAGGGGTCAAAGCAAAGAAACATCCACCTCCGGAGGAGAAGGTAGATCCGGTGAAAGCAAAGCGCACTCTGGCTGCCCCTGACAAAACCACCAAAGTCTCCGCCAAAAGGCAACTATGAGCGCGTTCTTGCAAAGGCATATGCCGAAGCGGAGCGGTCGGGAAGTACTGTCAGTGATAAAAGGATGAAAGAACGACGAGCTGGGAAAAAAATTGCCCAGTTCGGTGAACAAGAGAACCAATCGTGCCCCCCGCTCAAGGTGTCAAAAGACATCGTCGCTAATGATCCGGGTATGGTGCCCGGTTATACCGATCTTGGAGATTACCTGCCCGACGATGTACATTATGAAATCATGGAGGTGGACGAACACAAATACCATTACGGGAAGCCTCTCGTCAAAGATGTCAAATCTCTAAGCACGATGATGCGAAGACTACATGATTGGTACATGAAAACCTGCAGAGAGTCTGATTGGATGAGTACTTTAACGCTGAGAGTTAAACCGGAGCATGACCTCGTTGGAATTGAACTGCTGAATGTTCCATTTGAGGATTTCTTCCAGTTTTACAATCTAATGTCCCTCGATAAAACAACGATCACTTGCTACTGTCTGTAAGTAGTACTACTTCTGTCATTAAGTCTCTCTATATAGGTCAGCTCTTTCATTGCATGTATTTATACTTATCCTCACTATATTATGCAGATTGAAGATCGCCGAATTGAAGAAAAGACAAATCGGTGATATTGGGTTCATTAACACAAATCTCATAGATGATTATCAGGTTAAATTTCGTGCCAAAGAAGCCGAGGCCAACTTGCTACAATCGTCGGTAATAAATCAAAACAAAGATATAATACTCTTTCCTTACAACTTCAAGTGACTGTTACTGTCTTCTGCATATTCGGTTTCCCTTTATTAGTCCAGGTTATGGTAATGTAATTGATGACTTATGCATGCATGCGCAGCTTCCACTATATTCTCCTAGAGATTAAGCTTGAGCCGGGAGTAGTAACCGTCTTAAACTCGAGACGAAAAGATCCCCAGGACTATGCGAACATGACTCAAATGCTCCAGAAGTAAGTTAAATCGATCATTATCCACCATATCAGCAACTTTGTTCATTTCCTGATATCAAGTAATTGTTTTCTTTGTCTGGCAGGGTTTGGAGAAAATTCACCTCAAAAGCCCCGGGACTGCCGAACCAGCTGCAATTTAGACACCCAAAAGTAAGTACTATAGTAGCATGTTCCGCGCATCTCCTAGTGATTCAAGCGCTAGTTTGATCAATACCATTTAGCATGCTTGCTTATCAATTTGATTGACCTCTATTTCTTGTAAAGTGGTTGTGGCAGCAACCCGGGAATAATTACTGTGGATACTACATTTGCGAGTCCATCCGCTACCATACCTGTGAGCGGGGCTACACTGAAGAACAATATGAAGTGCGTAAGCAATAATATTCACAATTTTATTTTATTACCATCATTTGTGTTGAGTTTTATTTATTCATATATATATGTATTGACCCCCTTCTTCAAATTAGATTTTTCGGGAGCGGGATGAACTCCTAGCACCAGATCGTATGCGAGGAATTCAAGAGGAATTGGCGGCATTCTTCCTTGACCACGTGATCGCTGAAAACGGAGAATACTATGTGGACCCTGTGTTCCTACAATATAATTAAGAGATTGTATTGTAAGAGATAATTATTGTATATATGTAGCCGGTAGTGTCGGATAGATATACGAGAACTTGTTGTTCGACCAATATCTCGGAGAAGGAGAGGTGGTCGATATCACTTCTCTCTGTATGCATATATATATATATATATATATATATATATATATATATATATATATATATATATATGTTCATGACGATCTTTTGTTTCCTTCATTTGATTACTAGCTAGCGTGTCTACTTCTCTCCATACGTATATAGTACGTAGCGTCGACAAAGCACGGAGATAAGAAATGACACTTCTCTCTATTAATTAGCTAGCTAACACAATATATGAAACACCTAAATTAACCCCCCAAAACCCCTAAACCACCCCCTTTCAAAAAAACAAAAACCTCAGCTCCTGCCAGGTGCTGACGCGTGGATGCCTATTGGTCCCGGTTGGTGGCACCAACCGGGACCAAAGGCCCTCCTGCCTGGGCTCCCCGCACCGGCCACGTGGAGGGCCTTTAGTACCGGTTCGTGTAAGAACCGGGAGTAAAGGGCTAGGGCATTAGTAACGACCCTTTAGTCCCGGTTCCAGAACCGGGACTAAAGGCCCTTATGAACCGGGGTAAAAGCCCCTTTTCCTACTAGTGCCCCTTCGAGCTAAGCCGTAGCGATGGCTCCACGACTAAGTCCTTTCTCTAGGACATCTGCCGTGATAAAACCATGACACCGGCGGTGTTGTAGTAGGAGTTACCCTATGGTACGAGAAGAGCCCCGCTCGTCCGAGGCCACCTCCGTTGGGTGCGTCATCCGCCGCCTCCACGACACCTGGTACGAAAAGAGCACCGCATCGTCCGCGGCCACCTCTGTTGGGCGCGTCGTCTGCCACCTACATTGCACCTGTTAGGAGAAGAGCATCGTGTCCCGCGCACACTCTGGCGCCACGAGCGTGTGTCATCCTTGATACTGCCATCATGGGTGATCTCGCTCTTGATGCCGCCGCCACGGACGTGTCTCATGCGATCTGCTTAAAAAAATATTATACGTACCATAGATGCACACAGCAATTGCTATCCATGGCAATATCGCCCGAGTGCACAGCCGTCATCTCGGCAACGTGCTCGGCACCATGGCGCGTCAGTCGGACGAGGCCGCCGAGGCAGCGCCTCCCTCTAGATTTTAGGGTTTGCTGCTTGAGATATCTTCGTGCGTTCCTCCTTGATGGATGGATGCATGTACGTAGGTTTGTTCCCGTGCCTCAGCTCTCCTCGGGTGTTCTTAGGCATCCTGCAAAATAGATAATAACACATAGAAAAAGAAGATCAGTGCATGGTTACGTGTGTATCTTCCCGCACGCGTGTTTCTGCGGCCGGCATGTACGCGCGTCCGCCGCTCATCCTCGACGCTCCCGCCATAGGCGCGTCTTCTTCTGCGTGTTTTCTTTCTCCCCTCTGTTGCGTACGTGAGGTCTTGGCTCCAGCGCGTCATTGCGTGGTAGCTCCTAGTGCTTTCTCTTCTGTATCCTTGACGCTGCCGCAAGGGCCGGCGCGTCTCCTTCCTGCGTGGTTCTTCTCTTGGATGCCTTGTCTCTCCTTTTTCTCCTTTGCGCCTTGCCCTGGTCAAGTATTTATAGGCTGGAGGAGCTAGGGTTGGATGGATGTTTAACGCGCAGCCCCGGCGCTGAGGTTTCCTTCTGTTGTTTTTCTTGACGCGCAAACCTGCACGAAGAAAAGGATTGAAAATCTCGTATATACCTTGTTTATGCGACGCGTGACCATCTAGGTGATTCTGGAGTGTCGGTTGCTCGTATTTCCATATTTTCTTCTCCTGCCGATTATAGGTATGTACTTGTACGCACCCAAATATTTACTTGCCAAGCAAACGATTCAATTAGCCAGCTTTGTACGTGTTTGTAGTTTGCACCCCGCTAAAACATAGATATTTCATGCACTGGCCAGCCGTACATACTAGAATACGTATCTATATGCTATATGCATATGAACGGGTATTCGGATATGTAACGCAAGCTTGCCGGTATTCAAATACATAACTATGTATATGTGTCTAAGCTAGCTATGCGTCTAGACTAAAATAACCCGTGGTCAAGACGTGTGTGTGCATGAACATATAGTAGTTGCACCATGCATGAACAGTACGTGCGTGCATGTACCATGCAATAGCATTTTTGCCTTTATTAACACCTTGCCTTCGCCCATCTAGCCTGCATCAAAACTCATTAAAAAAAATATTATCTTATGCAACAGTGCACAAAAACTCGTCAAACAATGGCCAGAAGGCAACCCGACTTGATTTGTCCGAAATGACCCTGGGTCACTAAGGAACCGACACGTGTTCAACGGTCGGATTTCAAACACACGCGACAGCTTGACTTGGGCTACAAGTAAAGCTGATTCATCCAGCTCGGGATAAGATTTGCTCTCATTGTGTTCGCTAGAAGACATAGGATTTGGTTGAGCATCACATCAGTCACTCTAACTTTGTTCACTTGGACCCCACTTAACAGTACGGTTGTTCCTATGACTAAACAAAGAAGAAAAGGAAACTACGAAACAACCATGTCTTCGCACTTCATAGTCTTCACGTGAATGTCTTCTCATGTCATAATCTTCACTGTTAATATCTTCACAAACCACCATTGTCTTCAATGTCTTCACACATTTTTAGGGGTCATCTCTGGTAGGTAAACCGAATCAATAAGGGACTACTACCTGTGTTATCCTGCAATTCTCACAAACACATTAGTCCCTCAACCAAGTTTGTCGTCAATACTCCAAAACCAACTAGGGGTGGCACTAGATGCACTTACAATCTCCCCCTTTTTGGTGATTGGTGACAAACTGGTTGAAGTTTTCAACGGGGATAAAAGTATGAGAAAGTTAAGGATTTAAGGTATTGTCTTTATAAGTAGCAAAAGGCTCCCCTAAAGATGTGCATATAAGTAGTTTGCTTTTGAATACAAATGCACATGGCATGTTTTACTTTGTGGAGATCCTCTTCACTTATGAAGACAATTCATCATGCATATAAGAGATAACGAAGATAATGAAATGCATAGTGAAAAATAGACGTCTGCGGAATGGCTTCATGCGGGATTTATCATCGCATCACAGTGTGGCAGCAAAAATAACGTAGCAGTCGACCATCGAGTTTAAGTGTTACAACCCAAAAACCAAATTGGTCAAAAGACGAGAGTTGTAACGACTTAGCAAAAATTAATGCAACCACCCATAATGACCCGCTTGAAGACTATCAACTCATATGCTTCTCCCCTTTTGTCAGTAATGACCAAAAAGGTTTGAAGACATAGAGTATCTACTCGTTCCCAGACGGAGTAGATGATGCAGCAGGGTCGACGTTGGAGTTTGGTGGTGCAGACGGGCCTGATGCAGTGTCGTGGTGCAGTGCAGCCAAGGTTGGTGAAGTGGCGTAGTCTTCTTCATCGACGACTCTCGCAACAATAGTTGCAGCCGAAGACGAATGTTTAGAATCTTCAATAAACGGCGTGCGACGGCAGCTTGCATTTGGTGGAGGCATGGAATCAAACTTGAAGTTCTCTATGAAGCCATCTTCACGAAGATCGTCTTCAGGACAGAGCATTGTGAGGCTCTTCTAGGACCGCCGACAGGCTTCATGTGCAACAAATGAGTTCTTGGTGGCCAAGTTAAGGATGCGATTGACATCCACAAGAGACTCTGCATCTAACGTTTCAGCCAGTCATGATGCTTATCCTGCTTCTGATGCAAAGCCACAAGAAGCTCTCGGTCATTGAGTACACGAGATCGCTTTCGAGGCCTTTGGGCAATAGTACTTGCAGTGGCTTCAGTGTTAGCACAGTGTGGCACTCTCATGTTTCCAGCCAGAGGATAAGCGGGGGTTGCATCATTGGGGACAAGAATTCCTTCGATTGGTTGCGTGAAGCTTTGAAACTCAGCATTCTGAAGATGTAGGGGCTTCTTGGCAGGCTCAGGGTAGATGGCTTCAATAGACAGATCAATCTCAGGCAGAAAAACAATGTGGTTACGCGCTGAGGGCTGATAGTCTATAGTGGAATGAAGCTTAATCAGGAGCATCACCCATGGAGCATAGAACTTCAGGACAAACAGATCAATCCCAGAAGCAGCAAGTTGTCTGATGAAGAAATCCTGGGTGTTGAATCTGATGCCATTGATGATATAGAATACCAAAGTCTTCATGGCTCCTTCAAGTTTAGCTTCAGAAGAGTGTCCCTTGATCGGCCATAGAGTACGCCTCAGAATATGGTATACTGTGCGTGGCAAGTACTTGAGGTCCTTCACAAAGAACTCCTTTGGGTATTCAGCGTCTTGAGGCAATGGCTTCATCATGCTGAGCATCTGGCTCATGTTTGGTTCAGGCCTCTGGAATATGCTCTGCAGCTCATCTCTATGAAGCTGACAACCAGGTTCATATAATTCATCTGGAGTGGGCAGGGAAGTAAGCTTGATGATGTCTTGAGCTTTGGCTTCGTGATGTACATCACCTGCCATCCACTCAAGGATCCAAGTCTTCAGATCCCTATTGTAGCCGCGAATATGGAGGGTGGCATAGAACTACAGTAGAAGCTCTTCATTCCAGTGTTCTTTGTTAGTCACGAACGGCAGAAGACCAACATCCCTAAAGCAGTCAAGAGCTTCTTCAAGACAAGGCATCCCAGCTATAGCTTCACAATCCAGACGCATGTGTGGAAAGATCTGCTCTTGGTTGTAGAGGATGCACGAGTAATAGCTTCGCTGCTGATAACTCCAGAATCTGTCGGAGGAGATCTTTGGCTTCGAATAAGGATTCTTGGTGCTATCAAAGAAAGTATTGTGATCTCTAAAGCTATGCACGCTGAAAGAACCCTGTGTGGTTGCAGCACTTGGAAGCCTTGGCAGCCTAGGCTTGGGCTTCTGAACTTGAGGCCTCTGCTCTACATGGTAATCATATTGTGGCCCGGGAGTAGTGGGTGGAACCGTAACTAGCCATCTGACTGTGATAAGCTGACCTTCACGATTGAATGCCTGTTCCATGGTGTGAGGCCTTGGAGGAGGAACAACGTCTTCCGAGACGATTAGCGTCAAGGTGACTTCAACATTCTCATCAGCTTCAGGCTCCACATTGTCTTCAGCCATGACCGAGTAATTGGCTTCACTGGCGTTGTTTGTGGCAGCCTCAGGATTTTCAACCTCCATTTGTTCAAGGACTGGAGGGTCGGGCACAATCACATGCTCCTCGAGAATGACTTGATCACTAGCAGGGGGTGTGGCAACACTTTCTTCTTCTTTGTCTTCATCGGCTGGTGCAGCCCGAATGTCTTCAGCAACTTTGGCTTCGGACTCTCAGGCATTCGCAGTAGGGGTGGCTTCAGGAAACACTTGACGTGCGACTGAGCTTTGTTGCACTTTCCCTTATGGAATGCTCGACATGGTGACCTGTGCCCTAGGGCCTTTGCGAAGCCTGCGAAACGCTGGCGACGCCTTTGGTAAGGGAGTGGTATGTACCATGTAGTTGTCGTCGCCAAGCACTGGAGAGGTGACTTGAGGTGTTGTTCTTGGTGCTCATCATGTATAGGGGTGTCTTGCTATTGGCGCTCCGCCCATGAGTCATCTTGAGCAATTGGCATCAGTGGACGACCAATGCTAATGAGTTCACTGCTCGTGAGAGCAGGCGATGATACCGACTGGGACTGGAGCTGAGGAAGGACTACATCACCATCAACATTGTCTTCATGACCAATGTCTTCAGCTGTGTTGGGGTCAGCAGCTGGAACTTCTTCACTTGTATGAGCCTCTGTGGAAGAAGGCTCATGAATCACTAGACGACGCTCTTGGTTGGTCGAGGCAGGAAGAGCAACGGAGATAGGTTCAACAATGAGGGGCTCTGGGGCAGCAACACGATCTTTCTTTGAAGACTTTGTCTTCAGTTTCTTCTTGGATGGAGCACTATCAGAAGTGTCGTTGTGCTTACGCTTCCTGGCTTCGGCTTCTGCTGCCCTTGTTTTCTTCAGCTCTGAAGCTGCTGAGGTGACCTTAGGCTTTGAGCCAGTCATACTGGCAGGGAAGACAATACGAGGTTCTTCCTGCCTTGGTGCGTCAGTTTGGGCAGCAGCAGACTTCTTTTGCTTGGCAGCCATCCTGGGGTCGATGCCAGGACGCCTAAGAGCCTTTCGCTTTTCAGCTTCATTGTGGGCTTGAACACACTTCTGCGCATAATACTTCATGCACTCGCGAGAGCCTTTGGCTTCTTCTCTCTTCTTGTGGAACTCTTCCTTAAGATCATGTAGCATCTTCTTGAAGATTTGCACATCAGCCACACCGAGCTTGGCCATGTGCTTCTGGAAATGTGCCTTCTCATGATCAATCTTGTTCTTGAGCTCGACGATTTTCTGAGCCAAGGCCAATTCGTTGGCAATGGCTCCATGGAATGTGACGCTGATGTCCACGGGCAGCTGAAGGTCATCAATACTGATGCTCTGGTCATCAAACCACTCATCAATAAAGTTGTTCAAAATATCAACATCAAAGAGGGGCAGATCATTGAAGATCTCCGCCACTTGCTTGCTCTTGATCAGCATCTCAAGTGCTTCATCACCAAGATCTTCATCGCTAGACAGATCAACAGTGTCTTACTCGTTGCGTAGTACTGCAGCAGGAGTCAGTTCATGCCCAGAAATCTTCTTGGGCTTCTTGGTCTTCTTGGAGACACGAGACAGATCTTCAGACTGCACACTGGGTTCAGGAGGTGCAGCCTTCAACGGCTTCATAGTCGAAGCTTTCGGTGTGGCAGAGGGCTTCGAAGCTTTTGACTTCTTTTTCTTCTGCTTCGGCGGAGCTGGTGCATCTTCGGAGTCTGCGTCATCAGTTGATTGCTCCACTGTGGCCCTCTGAGCAGCAATGTGGGAGAGGAGCCCATCGAAGCTAGTGAAGGGGCCGATGACATTCGGATTGGCGTCGCGAGTGCCATCCCGCCTTGGAGCAAACGGACCAGGGTTGAAGCTGAGTCGAAAATACCTTTTGTTCTTGGCTGCTGACTCTTTGGCGAACTGATAATTGCGCTTGAAAAGATTGTCTTCGCGACACCATAACATGGATGATGGGTCGGCACTCTCAGGCTTCGGTCCTCGGACCATGCACGGATAGAAACCTTGGGCAATAGCTTCAGGCTTCGATTTTGGCTGCATATTTTTGTACAGAATATCGCCCCATGGGCGCTTGATGGCGTTCTTCTCAACATACTCAGCAGTGACAAAGTTATATTTGAACCACTGCTCTGCCCAATAACTTTGAATCCATTGGATTCGGGTCTTTGCAATGATTGTAGTTCTCCTCAGGATCAGTTTTGTATAATTCATGCAGATTCGAAGGCAGATCTAGAGCTGTATTGCCTCGGTGCTGCGTGCCACCTTTCCTAGCAGACTTCTCTGTGGCCATGATATTCAAGCAGATAGGCTTCAGAACAGTAAAAGGCTTCCGTCTACTGGTTAGACAAGAACTGGATTCGGGGGAGTGAATATGATGTTGTAAGAACTCTGCAAATGAATGCAGACTATGAGAACCAAGGGATTCTCCCACGGACATGTACCTGTGACAGCATTAGAGGTGCGAGGGAAGGGGAAGAGGTAATATGCATTCTCAGAAGATTTTGAAGATAAATCAGTTCGAAGACATTGACCTCATAGAGCGAAGACATTCACTTATTTGAAGAGAGTTGGTTCCAGATTTGTACGAATCCAAGAGTAAGTACAAGTGAGGAATCTAAATAGTTATGAAGCATAAGTGAATATCATTTGCATGATATGAGATGCAGACAAGGACAAATCCATATTTGGAAGTCTAGAAACCACTTTTGGTTGAAGTGGATGGATTTGACGGATCAAAAGGACAGTAAAAAGTGAGATTTAATTACCGCTGACGAACTGCTAGACGAGGCAGAGAAAGAAGCCGAGCAGTTCGATCTCCCGCACCCTAACTTGGCGGCGGAAGACACCTACAGCGGCGGCGGAGAGGACGAGGTCCGCGACCGGCGTGAGGACGGCATCGAAGAGGTCGCGACAGCTAAGCGCTTCGTCTCCGGCGTCGACGCGAGCTAGCGGAGGCGCTAGGGTTTGAGCGATGTGGCGAGGTGGAAGAAAGGATAATGACCGCATGGGGTGAGTATTTATAATGTAGAGGGTTGCACAGCGTAATTACGCAGGTGCCCCTAGCGGTTCACATCTGACGGACACGTGGCGTGCATGCAACCCATTGAAAGTTGTTCAATGTTCCCACGCATGCCTGGTTTGTCGGGTGGTCGTTCCGGCTTCTCCGGGATTCAGGCAAAAGAGATATATCACTGAAAGCAGTTTTAAATGTGTGTCTCTATATCTTCAGCTGACAAGGATGCAGTGAAGATGTTCGACAGGTTTCAACAGAATGCATATGACTAGATAGATAGAGTTTGAGGAAGAAGCACAAAAGGGGTTAGGGTCCGATCACATTCACTTAGTTCAGAAAAATGGCAAGTTCGAAGACATAGCTATAAGTGAATGTTGTAGAAGACAGAACACCATATATATATATATATATATATATATATATATATATATATATATATATATATATATATATATATCAAGAGACTAAATCAACACTGTGAAGATAAACCATGAAGATAAATCAATGTTGAAGACAAACCAAATGCAAAGATAATGCAATCATGACGCCAAAAGAAAGTCTTCGAGAAAATTTGGTGGCGACGTTACCCACCGTATAGGAAGTATTAGACCCAGACACCGCGCACAATTATCGTGGCGATCCGAAGTCAAATTCCGCGTTAATATATCACACTTACTGTGTATGTCTTCATTGGTTGAAGATATACGTTACTTCGTGTGTTGCACATCTAAGTCATCAACATGCATAAGCGTTAGGATGTGTGTCCAATCACAGGATATTTGAGGATTCTAAGATATTTAGCTCCACCGCAACTTGCAAAACCTTTTCTCATCCAAGGGCTTTGTGAAGATATCTGCCAATTGCTCTTCAGTGTTGACGTGAATGATATCAATATCTTCCTTCATGACATGATCTCTGAGAAAGTGATGACGGATCTGAATGTGATTTGTCTTCGAGTGCTGAACTGGGTTGTTGGCAATCTTAATGGCGCTTTCATTGTCGCAATAGAGTGGCACATGCTTCAGGTGGATGCCATAGTCCTTGAGAGTTTGCTTCATCCATAGAAGCTGAGCGCAGCAAGATCCAGCAACAATGTATTCAGAATCAGCAGTGGAGAGGGATACACAGTTCTGCTTGTTTGAAGACCAACAGACAAGATATCGTCCAAGAAAGTGACATGTGCCTGAGGTGGACTTGCGATCAACCTTGTCACCCGCATAATCAGCATCTGAGAATCCAACTAGATCAAACTCTGAGCCATTTGGATGCCATAATCCTAGTGTTGGGGTGTAAGCTTCACAGCCAAGTGATGCGATTCCTTTAGTGCCGCTTGAAATCGGGCACACATGCAAATGCTAAGCATTATATCTGGCCTAGATGCACATAAATAGAGTAAAGAACCAATCATGGAGCGGTATACCTTTTGATCGAACTCTTTACCATTGTCGTCGGGACCCAATTGACCTTTGGTTGGCATTGGCGTCGTGTACCCTTTGTAGTCTTGCATTCCAAACTTCTTCAGGCAATCTTTGACATATTTTTCTTGTGATATGAAGATGCCATTTCTCTGCTGACGGATTTGAAGACCGAGGAAGAATTTCAGCTCACCCATCATGGACATCTGATATTGCTCTTGCATCATATGCCCAAACTCATCACTGTATCTTTTATCAGTGCAGCCGAAGATAATGTCATCCACGTAGATTTGGCATACAAACAGTTCAACATCATATGTCTTCGTGAAGAGAGTGGGATCTAGAGAACCAGGTTTGAAGCCTTTGCTCTTCAGGAAGTCTTTGAGTGTGTCATACCAAGCTCGAGGTGCTTGTTTGAGGCCATACAATGCAATGTTGAGCTTGTATACCATGTCAGGATGCTCTGGGTCTTCAAAACCAGGTGGTTGTGCAACATACACTTCTTCTTCAATTTTTTCATTGAGAAAGGCACTCTTTACATGCATTTGGTACAGAAGAATGTTGTTGTGGTTGGCATAGGCTAACAGAATGCGAATGGCTTCAAGCCTAGCCACAGGAGCAAATGTTTCATAGAAGTCAATCCCTTCAACTTGAGTGTATCCTTGAGCAACGAGACGAGCCTTGTTTCTGACGACTTGACCATGCACGTCTTGTTTGTTGCGATAGATCCATTTGGTGCCAACGATATTGTGCTTGCGAGGATCAGGATGCTTAACTAGCTCCCAAACATTGTCCAGCTCGAACTGTTGAAGCTCTTCTTGCATAGCTTGAATCCATTCAGGTTCCATGAAGGCTTCATCAACTTTCTTGGGTTTAGATAGAGAGACAAATGCAAAGTGCCCACAGAAATTTGCTAGCTGTGTTTCTCTTGAACGAGTGAGTGGACCAGGTGCATTGATGCTGTCAATTAT
The DNA here is from genome assembly GCF_002575655.3 of Aegilops tauschii subsp. strangulata. NCBI lineage: Eukaryota > Viridiplantae > Streptophyta > Magnoliopsida > Poales > Poaceae > Aegilops > Aegilops tauschii. Next base: position 514,520,139 of record NC_053036.3, read on the forward strand.
CTTCTCAATCTGTACTTCATTTGCAACTCGAGGATGAACTGGACGAAGATTTTGCCCTTGCTGATCATTGTCTTCATCTTCAGCATTGGGTTTAGGCTGAGCAGTGTCTTCGGGTTGATTAGGTGCAAAAATGATGATTTCCTCTTCAGCCTGTGCCTCTGAAGGTATGATTTCTCCAGTACCCATAAGCTTGATAGATTCACTTGGTGATGCTTCATCTAGCACATTTGGCAGGTGCTCTCTTTGCGAGCCGTTAGTCTCATCGAACCGCACATCCACAGTTTCAACCACTTTATAGTGAAAGAGGTTGAAGACTTTGTAGGAGTGCGAATCCTTTCCGTAGCCAAGCATAAAACCTTGATGTGCTTTCGGTGCAAATTTTTACGTGTGATGTGGATCCTTGATCCAGCACCTAGCACCAAATGCTCTGAAGTAGTTGAGGTTTGGCTTCTTAGCAGTCAGGAGCTCATATAATGTCTTCTCTAGAAGCTTGTGAAGATAAATACGGTTGATGACGTGGCATGCAGTATCAATGGCTTTAGGCCAGAATTTCCTTGGTGTTTTGTACTCATCAAGCATCGTCCGTGCCATCTCAATGAGGTTTCTGTTCTTGCGCTCCATGATGCCATTCTGCTGAGGTGTGTATGGAGCTGAGAACTCATGTGTGATGCCCAATGTATCAACATAAGTGTCGAGGCCGGTGTTCTTCAATTCTGTGTTGTTGTCATTCTGATGTGTTTGATCTTGATGCCATAGTTGGTCATGGCACGATTGGCGAATCGTCAGAAGACATCCTGCACTTCATTCTTGTAGAGGATTATGTGCACCCAAGTATATCTAGAGTAATCATCAACAATAACGAAGCCATAGAGGCAAGCAGTGGTAGTAAGGGTGGAGTAGTGAGTAGGGCCAAATAAGTCCATGTGAAGCAGCTCGAAGGGACATGTCGTCATGATTGTCTTCGAGGGATGCTTGGCCCTAGTCATCTTTCCAGCTTCGCAGGCACCATAAAGATGATCCTTCTTGAACTTGATGCCCTCGATGCCTACGACATGCTTCTTCTGCGCGAGAGTGTACAAGTTCCTCATGCCAACATGCCCTAGCCTTTGATGCCAGAGCCAGCATTCTGAAGCTTTTGCTAGAAGACATAAGGCCAGCTGTGGTCCTGCTGAGAAATCTACCATGTACAGATCATCCTTTCTGTACCCTTCAAAGGCTAGAGATTTGTCAGATTCCATAAGCACAAGGCAACGATATTTTCCAAATATCACAATCATGTTCAGATCACAAAGCATTGAGGCAGACATTAAGTTGAAACCAAGGGATTCAACAATCATCACTTTATCCATGTGTTGATCCTTTGAGATTGCAACTCTACCTAGACCCAATACCTTGCTTTTACCAGTGTCAGCAAAAGTGATTTGACTCTTGTCAGACGGACGTAAGGTTGAATCCATGAGAAGACTTCGATCACCAGTCATCTGGTTAGTGCGTCCACTATCCATAATCCATTCTGAAGCCTTTGGTGTCATACCCTACAGTGCAATTTAGGGCATAGACTTCACCAAGTGTATTGTGAAGCATAAACATTTGACGAACAAGCGGATTATGAAAGTTCGGATCTTGGTTAGGATAAATAGGATGTTTGTCAAGGAATCCTTGGACGAAATACATAGTAAGACCATTTTGGCATTTTATCTTGCGTTCCACAAGATGTTTTAGGTCCCCAGCATAAGCATCATAAGCCTTTGATTTCCGACTGGAGACCTTTCCCTGCAAAAGAGAGTTAATTTTTCTTAACCACCCACATCTTCAGGGGTGGCTTAGAAGCAATGAGTCTAAGTGCAGCATGTGAGAACTTCGGCTTTGGAGCCCTAGCAAATAGCCTTGCAGGAGGTGAATAATAGTCATAAGAATAAGCAGAAAAGAACATAGCGGTTTGATGAAACACACTCATATTCATAAGTCTGAGTATGGTTTCCCTGCAAAACATTGGCGTTAGGGTGACTCTGGTGAGTCCTCTGTCTGTATGAAGCCTTTGGACCATATGAAGCCTTTGGTCTGGGGTTTGTCTTCGTCCCAGGTGGTGTCATGATGACATTCACAGGAAGCTTCTCAAGACAACTTTTGGGCATCCAGATCTTCTTCAAAGGTGGTCCATTCCTGTAGTTAGTACCAATATACCTGGAAAACACTTCACCATTCTGATTCTTAAACAGTTTATAGTTTGCATCAAAGGATTCATCAATGATAATCGGGTTAGCACAAGTGAAGCCAGATAAGGTAGATGGATCCACTGAAGGTCCCTTTGCAGCAACCCATGTGGTTTTGGGGTACTGCTCAGGCTTCCAGTATGAACCATCAACATTCATTTTCCTCTCGAACCCAACACCCTCTTTCCTAGGGTTTCGGTTTAGAATCTGTTTCTTTAGGACATCACATAGAGTCTGATGCCCTTTGAGAATTTTGTACATTCCTGTTTCAAGCAATGTCTTCAACCTGGCATTCTCATCAGCAATAGTAGTGGTATCCTTAGTAGAGGGGTTAGTTACCACATCAGCAGTTGAAGATATTGCAACAGTAGCAACAGTAGAACATTCAGCAACAGAGATAGCATTATCACGCTCATGACATTTTAGACATGGTGGTTCAAAGCCTTCCTGAACGGAACTGATCTGTTGAGCGCGGAGTGACTCGTTCTCCTTTTGAAGATCTTCATGAGTCGCTCTCAAGTTCTTGCTTCCTTTGAAGATAATCATAGGAAAGCTTTTCATGAGTAGTTGAGAGCGTTTCATGACGAATTTCAAGTTCCTCATACTTAATGTTAAGATTTTTATTGTCTTCAATTAAGGACTAAGTTCGAGTCATTTCCGCGTCCAACAGGTCATCGCTTTTGTCTAGCACTTTTGAATATGTTCCATAGCAGTTTGTTGTTCTGTTGCAATTTTAGCAAGTGTTTTGTAGCTAGGTTTAGATTCACATCCACAGTCATCTTCACTAGATGTTTGAAAGTAAGCATCGCGTGAGTTTACCTTGGCACCACATGCCATGAAGCAGTAGGTAGGAGCAGAGTCATCCTCATCATTAGCATCAGTGTTGGGGATGAGACCATTGTCGTCGGTGTTGAAGATGGACTTGGCGACATACGCTGAAGCCAGAGCTAGGCTTGCCACGCCTGAATCGGACTCCTGCTCAGACTCCACCTCCGCCTCCTCAGAAGCAGACTCCTCCTCTAAATCCATCTCCTTGCCTTCAAAGCGCGAGTTCGGCCATAGTTGGGGCCATAGATGTCTCTCTTCTTAGATAACTGGAACTCATGTGTGTTGAGTCTCTCAAGTATGTCAGACGGATCGAGAGTCTTGAAGTCAGGACGTTCTTGAATCATTAGGGCCAGGGTGTCAAATGAGCTGTCAAGTGATCTCAGAAGCTTCTTGACAATTTTGTGCTTGGTGATCTCAGTGGCGCCAAGTGCGCGAAGCTCATTTGTGATATCAGTGAGGTGATCAAATGTCAGCTGGACATTCTCATTGTCGTTTCTCTTGAAGCGGTTGAAGAGGTTGCGAAGAACATCAATCCTTGAGTCTCTTTGAGTTGAGACGCCTCCGTTGACCTTGGAGAGCCAGTCCCCGACTAGCTTTGTAGTTTCCAGTGCCCTCACACGGCCGTACTGTCCTGTGATCAGATGAACACAGATGATGTTCTTGGCAGTCGAATCCAGTTGAATGAACCTCTTGACATCAGCAGCGGTGACACCTTCACCGACCTTGGGAACGCCATTCTTGACGACATACCAGAGGTCGACGTCAATGGCTTCAAGATGCATACGCATCTTATTCTTCCAGTAGGGGTAATCAGTGCCATCAAAGACAGGCACGCAATGGAGACCTTGATTATCCCTGCAGTCGACATAGCTAAAAATCCAGGTGGTTAAACCGAATCACACAGAACAAGGGAGCACTTTGCTCGGATACCAATTGAAAGTGCTAGTTATTGACTAGAGGGGGGTGAATAGGTGATTTTTATGTAAGTCTTCAAAACACGGGGGCTTTGAAGACAAACAGTAGAAATGAACCTATTGATATGCAGCGGAAGGTAGATTACACTAGACAAGCCATAGTCAAGTAAGCATTAAAGTGCAAGCACGAAGACTATCAACAACTTGGTAGTATGGATCAGGATGGAAGACAGTATGAAGCCAAACAGTAAACAGTCCTTACACAGTGAAGACAATCAAATAAAGCAAGCAGGCAATGACTTCACGAAGACAAACTGTAATGAAAGGGAAGTGAAGGATAGAACTAGTTGCTTGGTGAAGACAAGGATTTGGTAGACCAGTTCCAGTTGCTGTGACAACTGTACGTCTGGTTAGGGAGGCTGAGATTTAACTCAGAAGACCGCATCTTCACCTTATTCCCCTTGAGCTAAGAACACATAGTCCTCGCCCAATCACTCTAGTAAGTCTTCAAGGTACACTTCCAAACCTTCGCAGACTTCGTTCACTGGCAATCCACAATGGCTTTTGGATGCTCAGAACGCGACGCCTAATCGGCTGGAGGATTCACAGTCCTCAAGTGTAACAAGTCTACAGGTCACGCGGACAGAAATACTTCAGTGATGCCTAACACTGGCTCTGGGTGTTTTGGGGTTTGTCCTTGCAAGGATCTCTCTCTCAAATGCTTCGGAGGTGGGTTGCTCTCAAACGACAAAAGTCGTGCACTAACTCTGAGCAGCCACCAATTTATGGTGTAGGGGGTGGGCTGTTTATAGCCAGGAGGCAACCCGACCTGATTTGTCCGAAAATGACCCTCGGTCACTAAGGAACCGACACGTGTCCAACGGTCGGATTTCAAACACACGCGGCAGCTTGACTTGGGCTACAAGTAAAGCTGACTCATCCAGCTCTCATTGTGTTCTCATTGTGTTCGCTCGAAGACATAGGATTAGGTTGAGCATCACATTAGTCACTCTGACTTTGTTCACTTGGACCCCACTTAATAGTACGATGGTTCCCATGACTCAACAAAGAAGAAAAGGAAACTACGAAAGAACTATGTCTTCGCACTCCATAGTCTTCACGTGAATGTCTTCTCATGCCATAATCTTCACTGTGAATATCTTCACAAACCACCATTGTGTTCAATGTCTTCACACATTTTTAGGGGTCATCTCTGGTAGGTAAACCAAATCAATAGGGGACTACTACCTATGTTATCCTGCAATTCTCACAAACACATTAGTCCTTCATCCAAGTTTGTCGTCAATACTCCAAAACCAACTAGGGGTGGCACTAGATGGACTTACATTTCCTAACCATGAACATGAGATGTCATTCGATAATGGGATCACATCATTAGGAGAATGATGTGATGGACAAGACCCATCCGTTAGCTTAGCATAATGATCGTTCAGTTTTATTGCTATTGCTTTATTCGTGTCAAATACATATTCCTTCGACTATGAGATTATGCAACTCCCGGATACCGGAGGAATGTCTTGTGTGCTATCAAACGTCACAAGGTAACTGGGTGATTATAAAGATGCTCTACAGGTATCTCCGAAGGTGTTTGTTGAGTTGGCATAGATCGAGATTAGGATTTGTCACTCCGAGTATCAGAGAGGTATCTCTGGGCCCTCTCGGTAATACACATCATAAGCTTGCAAGCAAATGACTAAGGAGTTAGTCACGAGGTGATGTATTACTTAACAAATAAAGAGAATTTTCGTTAACGAGATTGAACTAGGTATGAAGAAACCCACGATCGAATCTTGGGCAAGTAACATACCGATGGACAAAGGGAATTACGTATGTTGTCGTAACGGTTTGACCGATAAAGATCTTCGTAGAATATGTAGGAGCCAAGATGTGCATCCAGGTTCCGCTATTGGTTATGGACTGGAGAGGTGTCTCGGTCATGTCTACATAGTTCTCGAACCTGTAGGGTCCGCATGCTTAACGTTCAATGACGATATAGTATTATATGAGTTATGTGATTTGGTGACCGAATGTTGTTCGAAGTCCTGGATGAGATCACGGACATGATGAGGAGTCTCGAAATGGTCGAGAGGTAAATATTGATATATAGAAAGAGGGTATTCGAACACCGAAAGTGTTTCGGGGTGTACCGGGTACTTATCGGGTCACCAGAAGGGGTTCCGGGCACCCCCGGCAAAAGATATGGGCTTTATGGCCAAGAGGGGAAACGCACCAGCCACAAGGGGCTGGTGCGCCCCCCATATGGGCCGGCCTAGGAGGAGAAGGAAAGAGGGAAAGGGAAAGGAAAGAGTGGAATATGATTCACCCTTCCTTCCCTCCCCCCTCTTTCCTCCCCCTCCGACAAACATGGCAGGGGGCGGCCAAGGGCAGGAGCCCAAGTAGGATTTAGACCTACTTGGGCGCCCCTTGGACTCTCCCCTCTCCCTCCCACCTATATATATATATATATATATATATATATATATATATATATAAGGAGGGGCGCCTAGCACACGACAGACAATAGTCTAGCCGTGTGTGGCCCCCCTCCACCGTTTACACCCCCGGTCATATTTTCGTAGTGCTTAGGCAAAGCCCTGCGGAGATCACTTTACCATCACGTTCACCATGCCGTCGTGCTGACGAAACTCATCAACTACCTCGACGTCTTGCTGGATCAGGAAGGCGAGGGACGTTACCGAGCTGAACGTGTGCAGAACGCGAAGGTGCCGTGCGTTCGGTACTTGATCGGTTGAAGTGCGAAGAAGTTCAACTACATCAACCACGTTGTAAAACGCTTCCACTTACGGTCTACAAGGGTACGTAGACACACACTGTCCCTCATTGCAAAACTTTTTTAGCCCGCCGGGCTACCTCGCTTCTGTTGGGGATGCTCTCAGGACTTGCGAGATTGGGCGGGCACTTGGAGTTATGCAACTTGCGTCTTATATTCAGTTTCATGCTAGAACTTTGAAAATACGGTTTTGTGGTCACCCAACTTAACCTGAGTGTGCAAATACAGTCACAGTACGTGTATGCTGGCGCACCCATATGTATGGCCCCACTTGTCAGTGAGTGATGGCACTAGGCATGATTTTTTTTTGCATAAATCACCCTCACAATTTTTTAATTATGAAAAAAGTCAACAAGTACGACACATACTTGCATAAAAAAACCTTCACATTTTTTATATACAGAAAACCCAACGAAAGTGCTACCACCAAAACCGGGTCGGATGTAACTCGAACCCCGACCAACTGTTTTAGAGCAACTTTAGCAGACCCCGCAAAATTCCGGCGAGTATACGGGCTCAGCCCAATTTTCTGGCTAGAACAGAGCCCGTATACTCGCCCGGCCCGTAATTTTTTTTACCGCGGCCCGCAGACCCCCCCAAGCAGTATATCTACAGGTTCGCGGTGCATTTGTGGGTCGAAACCCTATCCCCCCGCCGCCGTGTCTCTCCGCAATTCCCACTAAAAAAGACACATTCGTGACATTTTTGGCCGAACAATTTTTTTTTCTGTCATACATATGACACTTCTATGACGATAATTGTGACAAAACCCGGTATCATCATAGATGTGGTGGGCTCCTACTTCTATGACAAAAGATCATGACAGAAAATGGGCTTTTCGTCCTGCGCGGGCCGGAGACGCAGCTGCATGACATTCTTTGGGCCGTTCATGACGGAAAAAACCGTGGTAGAAGCGAGGGGGAGGAAAATTTCGGGGAGTTCCCGGTTACGGTGGGAGGTCAGGGGCCGAGCGATGCGCGTTTCTCTCGTACATGTACACGTGTGTGTGCGAGGCGTTGGCTCTACTGAACCCGAGCGAGGCGTTGGGCTCTAACTGAACCCGAGCGATTGCACTGCAGGCTACGCGTTACTGAACCCGAGCGATCAAGCGATGGCTGTTAACTGAATGCGATCGAGCGGTTCCTTCGCTAATGCTGCTAACTGAAGCCGATCAATTGGATGAACAGTGAGCGTTGCGGGGGGGGGGGGGGGGGGTTGGATGAACAGTGAGCGGTGGCGTTGCCTCTAGATGAACAGGACCCCGTGGTGTGGAGGGCTGGATGAACAGTAGACGGTGGAGGGGTGCCCGTGGAGGGGTGGTTGAACAGGACCCCGTGGTGTGGAGGGCTGGATGAACAGTAGACGGTGGAGGGGTGCCCGTGGAGGGGTGGTTGAACAGTAGCCGGTGGAGTAGCGCGCGGTGGAGGCTGGATGAACAGGAGCCAGTGGAGGCTGGAGGAGGTCTACGGTAGCCCGTGGAGGCTGGAGGAGGTCGACGGTGGAGATGAACAGTATCCCATGGAGTCCCGTTTTGCGGTATGCCACACCCCTCCCGATGAACAGGACCCCCGTTTCGACCGTAGGAGGTCTGTTTCGTCCGTTTTGCGGTACGCCACACCCCTCCCGATCAACAGGACCCCCGTTTCGACCATAGGAGGTCCGTTTCGTCCGTTTCGCGGTACGCCACACCCCTTCCGATCAATAGGACCCCCGTTTCGACCGTAGGAGGTCCGTTTCGTCCGTTTTGCGGTACGCCACACCCCTCCCGATCAACAGGACCCCCGTTTCGACCGTAGGAGGTCCGTTTCCTCCGTTTTGCGGTACGCCACACCCCTCCCGATCAACAGGACCCCGTTCCGAACGTAGGAGGTCCGTTTCCTCCGTTTTGTGGTACGCCAGGCCTCGTTTCCATCGCCTGTTCCGTCCAAGCCCTCCCGATGAACACGACCACGGATTCCGTTCCGACCCAGCCGGTTGGCTCCCACGCGTTCCGTTGCCTCCCGATGAACACGACGCATTCCGTTGCCTCCCCATGAACACGACGCATTCCGTTGCGTCCCCATCAACAAGACGCATTCCGTTGCCTCCCCATGAACACGACGATGACGATGTTTCTCCGTTCCGACCCAGCCATGTACACGAGCCCTGGCCGTATGTATGCGCGAGTAGGCGTTCGAGAACCCGCCCGTATGTACACATACATGGCCGTATTTTCTTTCTTGCACCCTGGCCGATGTACGTACGTGTACATGCTACGTGCGCGCCTCTACTACGACAGGTGCGGGCCTCTACTACGACACGTGCGCGCCTGTACATCGACCAGTATGTACGTACACGTTCGCGACCAGAATGACAACGCTACGTACGCTTCGACCAGGTGGGTCCCGACTGTCAGGCACTTCCTTGCCTGCGAAGATATAGCTGGTGGGTCCTAGCAGTCAGGGGGGCGAATCGTTTTTTTTTTGCCCGGACGCACTTCCTTGCGTGCGAAGATGTAGCCGGTGGGTCCCAGCAGTCGGGGGGCGAATTGTTTTTTTTGCCCGGACGCACTTCCTTGCGTGCGAAGGTGTAGCTGGTGGGTCCCATCAGTCAGGGGGCGAATCGTTTTTTTTCCCGGACGCACTTCCTTGCGTGCGAAGATGAAGCTGGTGGGTCCCAGCAGTCAGGGGGAAATGTTTTTTCCGCGAAATACAGTGGCCCGTCCGGTGGATCCCAGCTGTCAGGTGGAGGAATCATTATTTTCCGCGTAATAAGGAGGCACTTCCTTGCTGCGGCCGTGGACCCAGCTTTCAGCCTCTCCACGTACAGTCCACGTCCGATGGAAGTCGTTCCTTGACCACGTTGACCAGGCCGCGCCCAGAGCACCACGGCGGTGGACGACGGCGAGGCCTAGGAAGGGGACGACGCGGAGCCGGGGAAGACGCGACAGTGGAAGCCCGCGCGGAGAGGAGTACGAGGGTTCACTGGTTCGGCTGCGGTGTGAGGCTGCCGTCGCCGCAGGGCCTGGCCAGCGGTGGGAATAGTAGGGGCCGGTGAGGCCTCCGCGGCAGCACAGCCGGCCACGGGAGGCAGGAGCATGCGGCACGACCGGCGCTGCTTTGGGCGGCCGGAGCAAGAAGACCAGAGGTTGAAGAAGCACTACGACCGTTGGATGGACATCGTACGGTCACTGGAGCTAGAATCGTTCATATTGACTAAGTTGACAAAGCCCTCCGTCCCCGTCAACTTAGTTGGCCCACAAGTCATGCTCCCACTATGGTGGGTCCCAGCTAGCAGGGGTATTCATTTTTCTGTGCGTAATAAGGAGGCACTTCCTTCCGTGCGAAGATATAGTTGGTGGGTCCGACATGTCAGCGGGGGGAACGTTTTTTCGCGAAATACAGAGGCCCTTCCGGTGGGTCCCAGCTATCAGGTGGAGGAATAATTATTTTGCGCGTACAGTCCATGGCCGATGGATGTCATTCGTTGACCACGTTGACAAGGCCGCGCCGAGAGCACCATGGGTGGACGACGGCGAGGCCTAGGAAGGGAATGACATAGAGCCGGGGAAGACTAGGCAATGGTTGCCCACGCGGTGGGGAGTACGAGGGTTTACTGGTCTGGCTGCTGTCACCGGAAAATAACAGGAGGTGTGGTGAGTAGAGGAATGGCCTGGCCAGCAATGAAGTAGGGTGGGGCGGTGCGGCCTGTGCGGCAGCACAGCCGGCCATGGGAGGCGGGAGCAGGCAGTCCCACCGGAGCTGGTTTGGGCAGCTGGAGCAAGAAGATCAGATATTGAAGAAGCAGCACGGCCGTTGGATTAACATCCAACGGTCACTGCTGCTAGAATCGTTTGTGGACTAAGTTGACAAAGCCAAAGTACACGTCAACCTAGTAGACCCACAAGTCAGCCTCCAAATCTGTCCCAAACAGCATACAGCCCGAAATTTCTAGCCAGATTCAAATTAATTTTAAATCTAAATATACCTTAATTTAAATTCAATGAAATTTTACCCGCACAAAAACTATGAAATTTAAAATATCAAAATCCGAAAGAAAACAGTATTTTGGAACTAATTGCCTGTTTGCTGTATTTTTTCATTTTACAGCCCATTTATTATTACTTATAGCCCATTTCTTATTACTTATAGCCCATTTTCTGGGCAAAATGCATCCCTCCTCGTCTTGAAAGATTTCCGGCCCAGCAGGGCGTAGAAAAGCAAGTAGGCCTACGTTGGTTATTCTGCAAAAAACAAAATAGCTGGCTAGCCATTTTCAGAAAGGAAAAAAAACAAACTGGGCTGGTCATGTGCTAAACATATGAAATAAAAGCATGGGCTAGACGGGCCACGGGTCCCGCACAACCCAGTTGATACCCTTCTCCGTCCCGAAAAAACAAAATTACTGCACGCGCTGCTGGGTCCCTACTGTCATCCTCACCATGTACAGTCATCTCCTTATTCCTCTCGGTTGTTGACCATGTTGACAACACCGGAGGGCGGCGCCGCAGCGAGCGAACCAAGGCGGAGGACGATGGTGAGGCCTCGGAGGATCACAGCCAGCGGTGGGAGGCGGGAGCAGGCGGTCCCGCCGGCGCTGGTTTGGCTTTGGCGGCTCGAGGAAGAAGAGACTGAAGAAACGCGACAGACGTTGAATGTCAATCCAACGGTCAAGGTTGGCACAATCGTTTGTTGACTAAGTGGACACCAGGTAGCATACTTTTTTATATATAGGAAGAAAACTACGAGGAAAATGCGTTCGTCTGACGTCCTCCTCACAAGGAACGTTCGCCACATAAGTGACTAGCACCCTTGGTTTTTAACCGAGAGGTCTTGGGTTCGAGTCCCAGGAACTCTCAATTTTGTCCTCCTTCCTTCCTCACAAAAAAAGGGAAAGAAAATCAAAGACTTGGGAAGGCATACAGAACAAGCTAGTGTACCAGTAAAGAGACGTTGCCGAGTTTTAGAAAAAAGAAAGACGTGCTCCTGTAGCTGGTTCGAATCCAAACCTAGACTATGACTATATATGGTGCTATGCTACTCTGCAAGTAATGAAACTGACATATCCAACGTTCGCTTCTCCTCTTCTCTACTTACTCTGCCTAGCATCAGAAGCTCTGGCCGCAGAAACCATGTCCACTGGCTGCTCGTCCACCTGCTCTTCAGCAGGCAACAACCAGATATGCGCCAAGTCGCCACCCGTACCATCGCCTGTGGGTCTCATCACACCCCCGCCGGCAAACGCACCATAGCCGATTGCTCATCGCAACCCGCTGCCGTTGGTGTGGTGCCACTGCTGCAAATCACGCAGAGTCATCCGTCGCGTCTCAACCATAATCCGCAACCCAGGCCGACTCTTCTACAAATGCCCGAATCATGGGGTAATAATATGTTTAAGTGTTGTTCTGCTGCTTTCAGTTGCTGATTTTTTTAATAGTTTGGTTGATGATCTTCCAATTAGATTCGTGCAGAAAAGGGAAGATTCGTGTGATTTGTATTTCTGGGAAGTTGGTGATGTGGGGGAATGCAACTACACTGATTATTTGGTTAGCCGAGGAATCCCAATACCAGCAGGTTGGGGTGTTGGACAAGTAACTGAAGGAACGGCAGAAGAGGAAGATGCAGAGCAGAAGATTAAAGATGCAGTTCCTCTGATCATGGCCAAGCAATAGCTGCTGAACGGCCTTGACAACAATGAGGAGATGAAAGAGCGTGTGAAGATAATGGGCAAAATCGATGTGCTCTGTAGGATGATTGTCTCTTTATTTGCAGTGTATGTAGCACTCGTGATGTATTCAGTGGCTACGACATGAGCACTTTGCTGAAACTAGTAATGAATGAAACCTGTGTAGCAGGCTGGGCGTAGTGTTGTGAACATCTAATGATTTCTATTAACGGAAATCAGGGGGTATCCCCTTTTGCTCATATAAATAAATAAATAGCAGAGGCCCTGTCGGGTCAGCTTTGTTCTCATTCGAAGACGTCGAGCAAATTGCAGTCCAACAGCAAACTATGTCATCAAATTCAAGTTTCACAGCCAAATATGAGTACAACTAAACAACAATGTGATCATGTTTTAGTTGTCATACAATCACCAAACACAAATCAGCATACATAATAAGTGATGTTCTCACAGCAAAATACTAAACAACATGTTCATCAGGTTTCAGTTGTCATAGCAAACACAATTTCACATAGTAGATAAAAAACGTCTTCTGACAGGCAAATACAACAAAAGCAATGTAATCATCATCCGCAGCAGCAGCGTCAACATCTTCGCCATGTGTATCAGTCTGAATTGTAATTCCCCACGGTGTTATCTTCTTCTTCGTCCTCAATGTCCTCGAACGTTGGCTTCTTCTTGATCAACTCTTGTATGTCCACAGCACGACAGGCAATCTTTTCGCCGGCGTCATTGACATGATGGTTCTCAAAGATATTAGGAACATCTATGTTATCTTGTACATCAGGAGCAGTGTAAGCATCATCTTGTTGTGCAACTTCATTAAACGAATTCCTCTGCTCAAACCTTTGCAATACTCTCCAGTCATCGCTACGTGCAAATGTGTCTTCCAAGAAAAATATCTGTGTTGCTTGATTTGCCAAAATAAAAGGCTCGTTGGTCTGGTACGCCGCCTTGACATTGATGGATTTGAAATAATCATCAGCTCTGGGTTTTGCGATCCTGGAAAACAGGTTATACCAACGACAGCACAACAGAACCACACACCGATGATTCTCGAAACTGGAGATATACTGCAACTGAACAATGTCTGTTATGTTAGCATACATTTCAGTTATCTCTTTGTCATACGTATCCGTGCTCATGATGGCACTGTTTTGTGTCTTCCTGCCTTCGTCTCGTGCAAGGGTGTTGTAGCGCACATCTCCAACAACTCAAGATTCATAATGTCTTACCCGAGTATCAGGACCCATTGCTAGTGAGTAAAGGGCATCATCAACTACCTGCCCATCCTCCCGCATCTTCTTAACCTATGGTTAGAAAATAGACAAGCTGATCATCTTATGTACTCAATATATTAAAAAAACTGACAGTGCACTTCAAAAGCTTACATGGTTCTTGAACCATTTCGCAAATCCTGCCATAACCAGTTTGTCAATGTTTCTTGGATTTTGCGGCAGTAACTCCTCTTTGTAGATGCTGCACAACATAGTGATCGCGTCAAACATCTAAATATATAAGAATGTGCTGCAAGTTTAGTAGATTACGATGTATAAGCTGCAGTACTGCACTTACTTGATATAAGGTAGTATCTCAGGACAGTTATCCAACACATACCAAACCATTTTGTCCAAATCTTTAGGTTTGTCCTCTTGTCGACTCTTCCCTGTAACTCGAACAGAATAATCGAAAACATTGAGCCCGGGATTGTCTTCACCCACCTCTTTGCTAAGCTGATCAACTGTTTCAATGTATTTTGAGTAGAATGTCAATGCTTCTGTAGCAATGTAGGCCTCTGCAATGGAACCCTCGGGTCTAGCTCTGTTCCTAACATAGCCCTTGAAAGTGCCTAGCTGACTTTCAATAGGGTACATCCAGCCACACTGTACTAGACCTCTAAGTAGTGCCTCATCAGGTAGATGAACAGCCAAATGCACTATCACATCAAAGAAGTCTGGAGGATATATCTTCTCAAGGTCGCATAGGATAGTTGGTTTCTTGTCTCTAAGACGGTCCAAAGCATCTATCCTGATATTCCTACTGCAGAGTTCCCTGAAGAATTGTCCCAACTCTGCAACTGCTCTGTATAAGTCAGGGCGGCCCAATCCTCTAAGGATAACAGGTAAAACCCTTTGAAGTAGGACGTGGCAGTCATGAGTTTTCAACCCTTGTACCTTGTTTCCATCTGCACTGACTCTCCTTTCAGGGTTGGAAGCAAATATATGTGGGAATCTCACACGTGACAGGACCTCGCAGAATTCTTTTCTTTTTACCTTGTCCAAGACGTACACAGCTGGTGCCATATCCCGTGGTTTACCTTCATATTGCACCTGCAAATCCTTTCTGATACCCAGGTGTGTCAAATCAATCCTAGATTTTAAGGTATCTTTCGTCTTGCCTTCAATATTAAGAAGTGTGCCGATAATGCTATCACATATATTTTTCTCGATGTGCATCACATCAAGATTATGCCGCAGATCCAAATCTTTCCAATACTCCAAGTCCCACAAAGTGGACCTGCGGGTAAACAATAATCTCTCTTCTACCCTGCCACGCTTCCTTTTCCCGCTACCATTACTAGGATGGTTTGCTGGTGTAATATGCCTGACCTTCTCTAATTCCACTTGCAACTCATCGGCGGTGAGCCTCTTTGGCGCATCACGGTTTTCATGCTTTGCATTGAACACATGTCTTCGGTATTTTCTAGGATGTGGCTTGTCCTTGGCAAGGAAACGACGGTGTCCAATGTAACAGATCTTGCTAAGTATTGCGTATGACAGCGGATTCCTGTCACAGCGAACACATGCATTGTAACCATGTGTCGTTCGCCCTGACATAGTGCCCAAAGCCGGATAATCATGGATGCACCAAATTATAATAGCACGCAGAAAGAAATCAGCTGGTGGGCTGCTATATAGGTCTCGAGTGAGAACACCCTTCCATAGCTGTTGAAGTTCCTCCACAAGAGGCTCCATGAACAAATCAAAATCCTTTCCAGGACTTTTTGGACCTGGGATGAGCAAGGCCATCATGTAGTTTGATTCTTTGGTGCAGACATTTGGAGGCATGTTGTAAGGGATAACAAGCACTGGCCACATGCTATATGTGGCGCTCTGGTGGCCAAATGGGTTAAATCCATCTGAAGCTAAGCCAAGTCTAATGTTTCTCGGGTCAGCAGCAAACTCTTTGTGTTTATCATTGAAGCTTTTCCACTCACTACCATGAGATGGATGGCTCATTACATTCTGATCTCTGTACTCCTGGTTCCTAGAATGCCACAGTACATCCTCTCTTGTTTCAGCATCATGAAACAACCTCTGCAATCTTGGTGTAATTGGAAAATGTCTCAGAACATTATGAGGAATCCTCTTCACAGCATCGCCATCTTTCCATCTTGATGATTTGCATTTCGGGCATTCACTTAAGTTGGCATAATCCTTCCGGAACAGAACACAATTATTCTTACAAACATGGATCATATCATATCCAATTCCAACTGCACGAAGGAAATTCTTCATTTTACTATAGGTGTGTGACAGCTCAGACGTATCTGGGAAAGATTTGCGGAAAGCAGCCAACATCGCATCAAATGATTTGTTGGTCATCCACTCAGATGTGTTCACCTGAAGAAAGGTGACCATAGCTGAGAATACTGACAGCTTATTTCCTGGGGTGACAGCAACGTTGCATTGTTCCAACATGCGGGCCCACCGTTTTTCTTTTGCAGGTGAAAGTTCACGGAATGCACGAGCATTTCGTAGCATTGTTTCAATGTTGGTCAAACTCACTGGCTCCGCCACCACCACCTCCTCCTCCTCTTCCACTTGAGCATCAAGCAGATCAAGATGGTGATCTGCTGCTTCCACGTAGTCAATAACATTGACGTTCACAGCTTCACCATGATGAACCCACCTAGTATATGTGACCGACATCCCATACAAGTGTAGATGATTTTACACAGTTGACTGGGGTCTTGTAACTGAATTCATACAACTGCTACACGGGCAGAGCACATCTGATTTCGGACCACCGTACTCAGCTCTGATAAAGTTCATGAAGTTTTCAACCCCCTCGACATATGCAGCGGAGAATCTTCGAGCAGAAGTTATCCAAGTCCTGTCCATCTGTTAGACATACAAATTAGTTCTTCTACTAGATATTACAGGAAAAACATATATGCTTTTTTATGAAGTCCAGAAAAAAATACCTAGGTCGATGTCTAAAGCTATGGCAAGATATTTGGACGAGCAGATCTAAGTAACGAAATATATGTAAAGCTAATTCAGCAAACAGATTTGAGTGCCAAATTATGGCAAGCTGTCTCAGTAGTCAATGAGGCCGAGCACACAGCCATCAAACTATCGAAGGCCATCGGAGCAACAAAGATCGAGTATAAAACGGTGTAGAGCTATTTCACCTAACATATTGGCTACTAGACCATGGCAATCTACGTCACAATAAATATATGGCAGGATATTTTAGCAACTAATTGGCCTTGGCATGCCATCTCAGCTAAGCAGATTGAGTGCAGAACAGGGCAAGGAAGCTTCTTAAGCAGAGCATATTGACAGTAAACTACTTCGGCAAACAGTGAGATTAACAGCGTATATCAGCTAACATTCAGCGCTACACCGACATAAACGGGCCCTCAGTCTAGAATGCCCGTACCGTGGGAGAAGCTGACCGCCGTGCGTCTCCACATGAACGTCGCCAGCGGTGGCGGCACTGACCGCCGTGCGCCTCCACAAGAACGTAGCCAGAGGTGGCGGCGCGTCTAGAGGACGGCAGTCTACGAGAGCGTACTGTGGGAGCAAGAGGATCGCCGAACCGCGGCGCCGACGTATCAGCGCGGCGGGGAGGGCGGATTTGGCGGAGCGAATGGAGTGGAGGGGGACAGGGGGGAGGGGGTTTGGGGAATATTATTGGCTAGTTGGCCGAAGGGCGGTTGGATCGGATTTGGGGTAATTTTTGGGTGTGGGGGGGGAGGATTTTCACGCGGTGGGCGGGGGGACTTTGGTGCATGGTCGGTTTCTCCAAGTGCAGTCCACGTGTCAGTGAAGAGGCAAGCCGAAGCGCGTTCCGTTTGCGTGAGCCGTGTGCAGGACCGAACGTGTGTGGGGTGCAATGCGACCGCGACAGGAGTGATGTGAGTGTACCGCCTTTTTTCCTTTTAAACTAGGTGCTTCGCCCCCTCAAAAAAAAATTGTTGCTTCGCGCGATCCATCAATACTACTACTAGTAATCCGGTAATCCCGACTAAAACGGCGCGGCCGGGTCTTTTCCCGCGCGATATGCTGGGAGGTTGGTTTAGTTGGGTTTTTTAGGACGAGTATTGCTACACCTACGTAATCCCAGTTACGTAATTAACGTAATGTGAAATGTGTGAGCTGTTGATTGTAGATTGGGGGGAGGGAGGGGCCCACCACCATGAAAATCAGGGGAGGAGAGAGAGAGGCAATTTACGCTAACCCTTTCGTAGGTTCCCGTAGATGTAGAAAGATGTGAAATGCGTGAATGTGTAGTGGACGTCCTATTGGAGTGCCTAAGATAATTTGTGTATGTATAGACCCTATGTGTTTATTTTACTTCGCATTTTAGATTTGTCTCGGTTCAATAAAAAGCAGAGTTGGTGATGATGGTGTGCCTGTCATCCTGCAATATAGGCCGTCCGATCTATATCTAACGGATAGGAAGGAAACTATGACAATTTACCCGCACTCCTCTCCACATTTGCAGATAAGGCTTTCCCTCGTTCATCCTTTTCTCCCACAAGATTTTGATCTTCCGTGCAACGCACGGGCATCTTGCTAGTACTCCTACAATATGTATATTATTGTGAAAGTTCATATACACCGGCCGAGATTAATGCAAACACGGCAGATTTTCATTACATTTCAAACTTTTATAGGACAGCAAAATAAAAGAAACCCGACCCTAAACCTATTCTACGGCGGCGACCGATGTCCTCCATCTGCGATCTCTATGTACGGGGGCGGGGTTCAAGACCCGTGAAGTGAAGGTGCGGTCTCCGGCGAGGAAGAGTAGAACACGGGATACGGACCGGTCAGTTGGCACACCATGCCCTGCCGCCTCCCATTCCCTACTCATCCTCGGAGGAGTCCCCGACCTCGGCGGTGCCGGACGTTGGACGGCGGCAAGTAGGACGCGTGGCTAACGGTGCTCCCGTCGTCGGCCGCCAGCGTGGCCACCGCTTGTGCGGTCGCGTCCGCGTCCGGCTACGCCGCTATTGCGTCGCGAGAGGCGACTTGAGCGAGGGCGGCGACCTCGAGCTTCATCCCCGAAGACAAGCTCTCCCGCAGAGCGTTCGCACTTGCGGTCATGGCGGATGTGGTGCCAGGTAGGAGGACGATGCGCTATGGTGTGGAGGTTAGCTGGGTGTTGCCGCTTTAAGTAGCGCATTCCGGTGAGGCCAAGCGTCCGGGTGCGTCATTAAGTCGCTAGAGTTGGTTCCTCGGGCACCGAGCCTCTTAACGACGACATACGAACGGACGACATGAATGCGGGCAGCTGGCGCCGGCTGGGAACACACCGCACCACGGCACGAGGGACGAGGGTTTTGGTGTGTCAGGGTAGTCAGCTGCGGTCGTGGCAACGTTGGAGATGCCCTTTGCTCACATGCGATCCACGCATGTCATTGAAAAATCAAGACGACCCGACATGGTCTCAGGTCCAGAGGATGCAGTTGGCCGCGCTACACCACTCCGTGGACGCGTCGCGGCGCCCCATGCATCCTCGACGAGCCGGGTGTTGGGGTGTGTTTGGATTGTGGCCAAAGTGCACCTTACCAAAATTTTGGTCATGACCCAAAGATTGGTCTTTGTTTGGATGGTTGCCATTTTTTTGGCATGCCAATGAACTCTAGCCAACTCTAGTTCATTTTTCTTGCCAATGTCGGCCAAATCATGGGCAACCAATGCCTCAACCAAAATTTTGGTCATGACCCAAAGATTGGTCTTTGTTTGGATGGTTGCCATTTCTTTGGCATGCCAATGAACTCTAGCCAACTCTAGTTCATTTTTCTTGCCAATGTCGGCCAAATCATGGGCAACCAATACCTCAACCAAAATTTTGGCTACCCAATGCTTTGATGGGGCAACCTTGGGCACAAACCAAACATACCGTTGGTGGTGCCACAGCACTAACGCCACCCTCGGCACACTGAAACCGACCGTGTCTAGCGATGATATGAGCGTGTCGCTCACCGCGGTCGCCGTGTCCAGAGGCAGTGCTGGAGCTGCGCCCCGTTGTTGGCCCCAACGACCCAGATGAACGGTTGTTGGTGGCGAGGAGGTCGTGGGCCAGCTCCTCCATTGGACTAGTCTGTGCTACGTCGTCCCGACGGGTGTGCCCCACATGTCGGTTTCCCTGTTTTCCCGGCCATATTCGAGCGTCAGTGCTCCGCGTTGCGCATTAGGCCTTTCACTATGTAGACCAAGCGAGACAACTTATTGTTTATTTGAGCCGTTCAAGTATAATCATGTGGCGTTTGCTTATTTCTCATTCCTCTCCAACCCTCTTCTCCATCGATCATGTCGCCCTCCAGTCGAGTCCATCCTCCCGCATGCCTCATTTGAACATTCCGCCGAGTATCATTCGCATGAACCCACCCTAGTCCTCTTTCAATAGATCTCCGGACCCCGAGATGAAATCGAGAGGGAACGAGTGGGGGCACGTGATACCTAAGGCGGATTCAAAATTTTGAACCGGTGATCATAGTATCCGCAAATCATATATAAAGGGTATTCAATGTGCATTTCGTTTTTTAACGTACAATATACTCCCCCTATCCTTTCTAGTTTACATATAAGTTTTATGTGTAGTCAAAGTATCTCTACTTTTATCAAATAGGTATCAACACTCAACAACGCCCAATCAATATTGTTAGATTCGTACGTACTCCTAGATTTGTACTCGAGATGGTTTCCAATTTGACTATTGACAAGATTAATAGTACATGAGATGTATAATGTGAAAATTATGTCATTGGAAACTCCTTTCACATACGAATTTGACCGTATGCTTTGTGCAAGTTGCATGTCATATATTATTACTCTAACATTTGGTCAAAGTTAGCCTCGAAAAACGCATTAGACCCTGTATGCTTTGTGTAAGTTGCATGTCATATATTATTACTCTAACATTTGTGTAAGTTGCATGTCATATATTATTACTCTAACATTTGGTCAAAGTAGTATAGTGGAAGTGGATCCTCTGACGTAGGTATCCCTACCTTACCCTCCCTTTCGGTCACTTACTGGCGGACCCCATGCTTGCTAGGCCCCGCATGTCAGTTACTCAATGGGTTCGGCCACCTCATCCGTAGTATACTCCCTCTATTTTTATTTACTCCGCATAAAACGGAGGGAGTGGTGGTATAATAAATGACGCGGGCGGGGGAGGGGGAGGGACGTCGGTTTGCTCTGAACTGCGGTCCCACAAGCGAGCGAAAACGCAAGACGAAGCGTGTTCCATTCGGTGAGCGACGTGGAGGGTCCAGCGTGCCGGGCTGCAACGCGAACGCGACAAGAGCGATGTACAGTCAAAATCGATTGACCGGTCGTCACCGGAACCACTATTCACACCAGAACCTTCGCTGCTCGGCCTACGCCAGCCACTGCCCTAAAACCACACCAAATCTCCAGCCCATTCCCCCACCTTTCGATCCCCTAGCCCGCATCAAGCGTCCCCTAGTTCGCCGGAAAGCCATGGTGCGCCGCAAGATCACTTACTACAAGATGCTGACGCCGGAGCGCCGCGCAGAAATCGCGGTGGCGGTCGGCGCCACAGACCTCCGTTCCCAAGCTCGCTTTCCGGCGGGCCAATCCCCGAGTTCTCTGGAACCAAGCTACGAGGAGGAGGAAGCCGATCCAATGTTCATGGCGGAGGTCGCGGCGAAGAAGGCCCCCGATGGGTATGAGACAATGGACGTCCACTTCGTGCCGGCGTCCGAGTCCCCCATGGTGCAGGCGGACCAGCGGTTCAACATGGCGATACTAAAGGAGGACCTGGAGGCAGAGGCTCAACTCGACGCAGAGCGCGCGCATGCCGCTGCCATCGAGGCTCTCCTGCAGGCGGAACCGGATGTCGTGGATGTGAACCGGGCGGCGGAGGCTCAACTTGAGGCAGAGCGCGCGGATGCCGCTGCCATCGAGGCCCTCCTGTAGGCGGAAACGGACGTCCTGGACTTGAACCGGGCGGCAGAGGCTGGACTCGACGCAGAGCGCGCGGATGCCGCTCTCATCGACGCCCTCCTGCAGGCGGAACCGGACGTCCTGTACTTGAACCGGGCGGCGGAGGCTCGACTCGACGCGGAGCGCGCGGATGCCGCTGCCATCGAGGCCCTCCTGCAGGCGGAACCGGACGTCCTCAACTTGAACCGGGCTGTGCTCTCGTCCGTCCAGAGCGCCCGCACGCTCCGCTTGAACGAGTAGCTGGAGGCCGAGGACAACCACGGTGCGGAGAAACACATAGGCAGCGACGGCTGGTTCGCGCCGGCAGCCAAAGACGACGAGGCCGTTTCTTTCCGCGAGCAGTGATAGTTTTTCTTTATGTTGTTGTTTTTATGGATCTTTTGCTGTGTAAAAACATATATTTGTTATGCAAGTCGCCTGACTTGGGCCAGTCTACCATTTCAGGCGGTTGGATGAATATCCTACGTCTCCTAACCCTTCTTTCCTTCTTCCTCACCTCTTCTTCTTCCCCAACAGACCACCGCACGGGCCGTACGGATACTCCCCAACATGCGGTTGGATAAACATACTCTATGAACGAAAATTATGTGTCAGCGATAGGATGGCTGAGTTTGGTTTGTTCACATGCAACACCACGTGTCAGTGAGGGTGCGTTCCCTTGGTTGGGTTTGCGGCGTGCAGGAGCGACTGTGTGAGGGTGCGGTACAACCGCGGCGTGCAGGAGCGACCGTGTGAGGGTGCGGTGCGACCGCGACAGCCGTGCGCGAGTGTACCTCCTTCTCATTTTGAAAACTTTAGGCAAGCTTGGCAAAAATGTGTGGCGAAGTTTGGCAATGCAAGGCCTAGACCCAAACAAGATAAGTACGTACGTACTAGGAGTACTAGTGTTAAAAAAGAAAGGCGGGGTTTTCCTTCGCGGGATTTAATCGATACAAATCCTCGTTTCACGTGTCAATTAATGCGTATTTTTTTCTCCAAAGACCAAAGAGCTAACCATCTCACTCCTCATCGCTTGATTAATGCAGCGCCATGCAAACCAACCTTCTCACTTCCGCATGCATGCAGGGGATATTAATGTCCTTGGTTGCTAACCCCATTAATTTTGCCTCGATTAGTGTTAGTGGCCCTTTGCAAATTGTAATTTTGATATACTGGCCTTGTGTACAAAAAAATGGAGGTAGTAACTATATTTGACTTCCTTCCCCATTGCGGTGACGTCGACGATATTGTTTTTTTGGTGGTTTGGCGAAGTGCGTTCGACGGAGAACACCATTGAGGGAGACCACGGTAAGTCGTTCGCAAGTGCCGCCTGCAAGCCGAGACAACCGCCTTATTTGCATCCAGGAAGTCCTTTACTAGTACTACTAGGAGTACTAGTGTGGAGAAGCGGAGTCAGCGAAGAGTGAAATGATGGTTGCTTCATCCGTGCTTTTGTGATTTGACGCCTCACTGCTTTGTGATTTGTGATAGAAGGGACAGGGGAGTAGACTCTGTGCTCTATACTGTACTACTTGCGTCCAAGCATGGGAGAAAGAGGAGAGACGTTGCATTTTTCTATTCCTTCAATCAATCAATCAGGGAGCTTCGGTTCCATCTTTTTGGCTTTGGCAACACCGTCCACAATGGTTCCCACGATGCCAAAAGCTATTTTCACATTTGGCTACACATTGTGGATGCCTTTAACCGTACCTCTTGGTTTTGCTCCTGTGTGCTATTTATACAAATCTCAACTATATTGATCTAAAAAATTATAGAATCAAGATTAGTACAAAGGAGGCGATTTTGCCTCGCTGATGGCGGTGGAGGTTTGTTATTTGAGCAATGCTACATCCACGTAATGGTTTACGTAAAGTTACGAACTGATGTGATGTGGGACTATTTGATTGGATTAACGGAGAGGATTAGGCCCACCCCACCTGAAAATCAGGGGGGCATATATAGATTAGATGGAAAGTATACGTAGCAGCTACGTAGCCCTTTGTAAGTCTAGGATTAGGCTTCTTATTTTCGGAGGACGTTGTCCTGGCGGTTTGCTAAAATGCGGTCCCACGTGTCAGTGCTTTACCAAGCCGATCCGAGTCCCACATGAGGCAGAACAACGGCAGAAGCAACACGTGGTTAAGTTGAAGAAGATGAGGGAGAAGCGGATTCAGCAACGAGTGAAATGATGTGATGGTTGCTTCGTCCCTCCAACTTAACTGCGGGAAAGGTGCAACTTTGTGATTTGACGCCTCATTGCTCATTACTACGCCGGCGCCATGACTGGGGTGCTTCACCCCGGCTGCTCTGCACTGTATTCCGGTATGGCACGTGGACCCGGTAGCTTGATGTCCCACATGTCGGCGAAAGGGACTAGAAGATTTATGAAAGCGAGCGCTCCACTCTTACGACGGAGGAGTAGACGACACGACGGCCCAGTGAACTATCACGTGTAGTACTGTATAGTACTATAGTTTTGCTGTTTCGCACGATCCATCGATACAAACCTGATTAAACAGGAAAGGGCGGGATTTTTCCCGCGCGGTAGATGATACTGGCCATACATTTCAAAGGCAATTTTAATGTATGCAAACTGAATAATTATAAGTAACAATATGATATCTAGTAAAACTAAAAACACATATGATTTATTGTGTTAGAGTGTAGTAGTGTTGTATTGCATAGTTGTTAGATGTAACATGCGAGAACGTGTAGAGATGTAGTTTTGGAGGGCCTACAGAGAGAAAAGCATAATACGGTCACCGAACTTCAGAATAAGCTGATTACGGTCACTATATACGTTTAGCGGTGATTATACGGTCACTTGCTCACAGTTCAGCATCGGATTACACTCTGTTGATCGGCCAAATAGTCTGCGTGGCGCCTTGTTGACTAGTTAAATTGACCACGTTCCTTGTGGGTCCCACCTGTCAGTTCGCATAGGCAAAAGGTCAGAAAAACACAAATTTACGCAGGCGCGACAAGGCTCCAACCCGTGCGCGGGAATCACCTGGTTGTGTATGTGTCTGTCAGGGCCTCATGTGTGCGCATGCATGTGTAGGTTGAGCACTTGAGCGTGAGAGTGTGTGTTGGTCGTGTGGTGTACTGGTGTGTGCATGCATGCGTGCGTGTGTGCGTGTGATTGTTGTGTGCGTGCGTGTGAGTGTTGCGTGCGTGCGTGGCTGCGTGTGTACGTGTGAGTGTTGCGTGCATGCGTGGGTGCATGGGTTTGTGTGAGTGTTGCGTGGATGCAGTTCGTGTGCATGCGTGCGTGTGTGTATAATCACCACACCGGCTCCTGTGTGTTAAAACAGACGGCTCAGCATACCAATACAAGGCCACCTTGTCCGCTGTGCCCGCGGTCATGACTTCGAACCACCGTCCAAATATTTTTTGTCGTTTGCTTTCATTCTTACTAGCAAGATGCCCGTGCGTTGCACGTAACATCAAGATGCATTTGTATGACTTGTTTATCTTGTGAGAGAAAAGGATGAACGAGGGAAGGCCTTATTTGCAAATGTGGAGAGGTGTGTGGGTACCTTTTTGCAAAATTGCCATAGTTTCTTTCCTATCCGTCAGATATAAATCGGACGACCTATATTGTAGGATGGCAGGCACACCATCATCACCAACTCTGTTTTTTATAAGAGTGTATTTTATAAGAGTGTATTTTATAAGAGTGTAGATGTAGAGTAGATACAAGTCGACAGGTGGGCACGATGGTAGTGAGATAATGTGATGCAACACTAGAGGTGCCACGTGGAGCGTTCAACTGGTCAACTAGTCATGTCATGAGCAAACACAGAGTTGTACGGTGAGCCCGTGACTGTATAATAACCACTAAACGTAAATGGTGACCGTAATGAGTGGATTCTGAAGTCCAATGTACGTATCATGCTTTCGCTTCAAATACAATGATCTTCATTGCATATATCGCGGGAGAAAGATGAAACATGCGTGAATTTTCTGGGGGCTTACTTTTAGAGGACCTGGAGATAATTTTGTGTGCATACGTGAAAGGGGCGTACAGGGGGGTATGTGATGGAGAGAGAGATGCTCTTCGTTTCTCTTTATTATGACTAACTTTGTATATAGTATAAAATATACAAATTCACAGTGCGGAATAAATATCATTGTGGGCACCATGCAATGCAAATTAGCGTTCGTACTCCTCCATATAACTTTGTAATGTTGTATATATGTAGAAACTCTAAAATAATTTTTTGGCCACACTTTATTCAAAAGGAATGTTGTATGCGAAATAAACGTGAAGAGAGGGCTTTTTAGATCAATGGGGTATGTGATGTAACATGTGTGAATGTGTAGTTGATGCATTTGGCGGGGCCTAGAGAGGTATGTGTGTGTATTACGTATTCGAGAGAGGCATGGATAGAGGGGCCAACGGGGGGGGCGTGGGAGAGATAGCACGAGAAATGAGAGTGGTCTAGAGAGAGAGAGACGAATATGACGTCACGACAAGAGATTCCATTCCCTTGAGTGTGTATATGCAAGGGGGAGGGAATAGAGGCACCAGGAGAAATTTTCTGTGTGTGTGGTGTTTGTGTTGGTATGTGTGGGTGTGAGAAGATAATGAGACATGGGGGCAGAGGGTGTGTCACCGCGTGAGGTCCGGTGGGTCGAGGTTAAGCCCTTCGTTCGGTTCCGTCCTGCGCCACATTGGTCGGCCCGTGACGCATTTAGGAAGACCCATGGATGACTAGTCGTACAAGACAAAGATAGCAGAATTGTGAAGGACTCTGTGTCCACTGACAAAGCCGGCTAGGATTTGTAACCCTAGGTTCTCGGACTAAGGTAACCCCTTTATCTCTGATATTACTATTCATCCAACCTAACTTCAAGGGGCATCCTACAGAATGCTCTGCTAGAATCGTACTCGTCGATTAGGAAGAGAGGTGTGAGACAATGCGTGAGAGACAGGCGTAAAGATAATGTGCGTACATGAGACACGTAGGCAGGTCCATGTATATAGAAAGGGTCGATGAGGATTGTGCGTGTGTATGTTTGCGAGAGGAAGAGTGCTTGTGATAAAGGTTAGTGAAAGCAGTTGTAAATGGTTACGAGAGGGAGGGAGGGTTATATCTAGAGCATGTGTGAGAGACCACCGATGGAGAGTGAAACTAATCATAAAAGACTTCTCTACACATTGATTAAAGATATAAATTGTATCCAAATATTAGGATGGGATCATGATATTTGCAATTCGCGTAAGGAGCGGTCATTGATCCATCAGACATCTAGATTCTATCGAATTTGAGCATGTCTATGTTATTATTTGACACAATTGATCCACATAGTTAGTATTTTGAACTCCAGACAATGCATTGCTTTAGCAATCGAATATAAACGTGAGTATAGTTCATGTTGTGTGTGTAAAGCACATTATACATACAAAAGTTACACAATGGACATTATAAATAGCTACCTATGAACTAGCATACATTTGAATTCAACTTAAGGTGGTTTAAAAAAATCGAATTCAACATGAAGTCCATTCAATTATTTGAATTTGATATCATGGCATTTGTAAACCATACCTAAATTATGGGGCACCAATCTTTGCTCTGATTTTGTACATAATAGCATATGTAGTCGTGTGCAAAATAGATTCAAATTTAGCTCCTCCATTCCAAAATAATCGTAGTTATAGGATTTTCAAGTGTCAAAATTTCAAAAAGAAGCGGATAATTTAATGAGGTTTTCAAACATACAAGGTCAAATATAATGTTGTCTATTTAGGTCAATCCTCATAGTTCAAGAGTACTCTAAACGTGAATGCTTGTGTTTCAAAATTTCGAACGAAGCGCCAAAAGAGCCTCTACTCGCCCGAAACCGCGTGAGACCAATGTTTGGTAGTACAAGGAAATTACTTTTCTAATAACTCCGACCCGTGAAACCTACCGGCCCGACGTCCAAAGGTCTAAAACAGGGTAGGTTTGTAGCTTCATCTAGACGCCACGCAACCGCATCCGAAAAACATTCATACACAATGGCCGCCTAAGCACACATGCGCGCGGCCGAAATCGCTCCCGCCCACTATTTCGGACACCTGGGATTACCATCCTACCCCTGACACGCAGGAGGTCCGAAATTTAAGAGGGGGGCAAAGTTTGTACTTTCCCCAAATTTCAAACAAGCGCGTCCCATCTTCTATTCAAAAAAGCCAAAAACAAGCGTGTCCCAGACCGAAACATGGTTCCCCCCACCCGTCCGATTCCCCATTCGTACTCCGTGGGCGCCAAAACTACCTCTCCACCAGCCGCGAAACCCCGGCGTCCTCCGTCCGCCATCCCGTCCCACCCATCAACCGCCGCCCTCCTCCATCACGCCGGAGCCGATACCCCAACGTCGTCGTCCATCGCAACCTCAACCGCAACGCCCTCCACGGCTAGTAGTTGAAGCCGAGGCCGAGCCGTCCGTACCCTAGCCAGTTCAACCACGCCGTCCTGCGCCTCATCGTTGCCGCTCCAACTTCGCCACCCTCCACCGCACCGGAGTTGTTCCTGCTACGCCGTCCTTCGCCGCCTCGGATCTGCTTCCCCTCCGCCGACATACGGCCACGGCAACACAGTCAACAATTTGGCCATGGGTTCGTCCAAGCCTGCACCCTCCAGAACATCGGTTTCCTCGGTAAAAAGAAGAAGATCGGCGCGACATGTGGAGGTGACCACACAGGCAACCGACAAAGGTACTCCTCTTCCCTTATTCATGCAAATCCTACGTCTATGCTTGCACGGTATTCATCCCACAGAAGACACTAGTCGACCGCTTCTTCTTGATACTAGATGTTCCTAGTAACTCGCGATGCACAAGGTTTCTCCTCATATACTATTTCACCTTAGCTAGAGGTCCGTCGCCCCCCTGAATTTCAATTTCTGGACAGTTGATTCCCAATTAACGGAAGAATTCCCCGGCGTAACAGGCGCTAGTACGCATATTACGCCGGGGAAGCAGCGTCTTGGTGTTTATCTTAGGGGCGTGTGCGGCCTAGAGCTACTGGCGCCCGATCTGGAGGTCGGCCAGGATTAAAGGGATGGCCTGGGGCGCTGCCAAGCACGGCGGTGGTGTGAGGTCGATGGGAGGGCGGGGCGGCGGAGGCAGGGGTCTGGGCCGGTGGTCGCTGGAGGTTCAAGAAAGATCGTCAACAGTGACTGGCGGGAGGTAGACGAAGGCCATCTGCCCGTTCCTTATAGATCAGACGGTTCATTAAAAAATCGACTGACCTATTTATTTTCAGTCGACTGTTATCTTAGATATGACCACATGTGGTGGTGTGCTGGAGGAGTACCTGCATTTCCTGTGCTCATATATTACAAAATCATACGGAGTAGAATCTAATTTTGTTTGCCATGCAATGTTGTAGAGCTATCATATGTCTCCTGTCATTTATTTTTCAGCCACCTGCTATCTACTACTTTTACAGTGCACTAATTCTGCACACACTTCACCCTTACTCTCACTATTGTGTTTTTATGCAAGGGTATTTCAGACTCTGCTGCCATGAGAGAAGCCAAAAAGAAAAGAGAGAAGTCGCTCCAGCTTCGTATGCGGGTAGGCAAGACACGTTACAGCGCTATAAAGGGTGCAGTGTCAGCAGATGGAGACGGTAAACATAGCTCTGGAGTTGATGACCTCGCTCGCAATGAACCACCATCCCAGGTGCTTGCTTTAACTTCGCGGTGTCATATGTGGTTGCATGTTCCATATGGTGTCTAGCTTGTATTCGAAAGGCCGAAGTCGGTAAGATAAGGAAAGATATATTTTTTACATGAACCACCATCCCGTGAGCACCAGAAGACAAATAGCTAGTCAGGGCACTGGCCGAGCCACTAACAAGCCCAGCAAAGATAGGCATCACCTGGAAGCCAACTAAAAAGCTGCGATGGTGGCGAAGCAGCCTGCCTCCCACCAGGCTCTCAGGTCCTAGATGGTCATGCTCACCACTCCAGCCGAATGTCTAGCTTGTATTGCTTCCAATTTGGTTAAATTGCATCTGCTTAGCTTACACATTATACCTTTGAATATGACATACCTTTCTGTTTTTGGTACATACTAGTACATCTGTGTATTAACCATGTTCTTACATCAAACTAATGTTCTTGTGTATCCCTCATCAATCACTTATGACGAGGCAGGCAGGCAAGGGGACTACTCCTCATTTAAAGAATGCAGCGTCAGCCTCCCGACATGATTCTCAAGAAACAGAAATGCTAGATGAAGATAGTGAATGTAGCTCTGTAGTTGATTACAGCATTTCCCCTACACTAGCATCGCAGGTGCTTGCTCTAACTTGGCAGCGTGATATGTGGTTGCATGTTGCATATGGTGTCTAGATTGTAATTCTTCCAATCTGGTTAAACTGCATGTGCTAGTCTGCTTAGCTTATACATTATACCTGTTAATGTGACATGCCTTCCTGTATTTAGTACATAGTACATCTGTCTATTAAGCATGTCCTTACATAAAACTATTGTTTTTTTGTGTGTCCCGCATCAATCAACATGACGAGACACCTTTAGTATATGCAGTGCGATATTAGTTGCATCTTTCATATGATTTATAGCATGCGCTGCTTCTAATTTGTTGAAATTCCATTTATGATGGGACGCTTTTAACTTGGCAGAGTCATATTGGTTGCATCTTTCATGTGGTGTCTAGCTTGCATTGCTTCTTATTTGCTGGAATGGTTTCTGCTTAGTTTACACAAACAGTTGTGAACATGCCATGCCGTCCTGTTTTTCGTACATATTCCATCCTGGTATCATGTGTTTGCCTTACATCAAAGTAGTGATTGTCAGTAGCATGCATGAATGAGTTCTGAAGAGAGAATTTTATTGCTTTTTCTTGTCGGTTTTACTTGACAATTCAAAATCAATAAAGCGGAAGGAAGTTAGCAAGGCAGCGGATAAAGGTGCTCCTTCCGAACGGAGGGCCTCTACAGTTTCTACTCCTCCACACCCCCAAGATGATTTCCAAGACAACACATGCATAGATACTCAACAAAACTGTGTTTATGATGAGCACGTCTCCCCTAGTGCAGCATCACAGGTGCTCCCTCTAACTTGGCACTGTTATATGTGGTTGCATGTTATGTGTGATGTCTAGCTTGTATTGCTTCTAATTTTGTTGAATTCCATCTGCTTACTTTACACATTATACTTGAATAAGACACGTGTTCCTGTTTCTAGAACATACAATATTTGTCTATCACACCATGTTCTTACATCAAATTACTACTGTTGTGTAACCTGCAACAATCACTTATCATAAGACACGTTTGACTTCGGAGTGTGATATAGGTTACATCTCACATTCTTTTCTAGCTTGTACTACTAATTTGTTGAAATGGCACTTATGACGAGACAGTTTTAACTTGGTAGAGTGATATTCGTTGCATCTTTCATATGGTGTCTAGCTTTCATTGCTTCTAATTTGTTGAAATGCCTTCTCCTTAGTTTACATATCATAAGCTGTGAATATGCAATGCTGTGAATATGCAATGGCACTAATGACGAGAGACCTCTAACATGGTAGTGTGATGTTGTTTGCATCTTGCATATGATTTATTTCTTGTACTGCTTCACATTTGTTTAAACGCCATTTATGATGAGACACTGTTAACTTGGCAGAGCGATATTTGTAGCATCTTTCATATGGTGTCTACCTTCCATTGCATTGCTTCTAATTTGGTGAAATGTCTTCTTCTTAGTTTACACATCATAGTTCTGGTTATCTCTTCCGTCCTGTTTTTCATACATATTACATCCTCCTATCATGTGGTTGTCTAACATCAAAGTTCAGTTCGTCTGCATCACGCATCAATTTGTTCTGAAGAACTAAATTGTTATTCGTTTTTCTTGTCGGCTTGACTTAACATGGCACAGAGAAAGAGGAAGAAACACAGAATGGCAGGGAATGAGAAGCGGATGAATCCTGCAGATTCTGCTGGTACTGATGGTGCAATAGAAGGTCAAAGTCCAGCGGAAAATTCTATAACAATGGCATCCCATGCTACACGAGTTGCCAAAAAAGCCAAACAGAAACAAATAGCTGCCACCAAACAAGCAGAGACAGCCCTAGTTCTTGCAACACTTACCACAGTACTGTTGGGGATCGTAGCAGAATTTTAAAATTTTCTACGCATCACCAAGATCCATCTATGGAGCCTACTAGCAACGAGAGGGAAGGAGTGCATCTACATACCCTTGTAGATCACGAGCGGAAGCGTTCTAGTGAACGGGGTTGATGGAGTCGTACTCGTCGTGATGCAAATCACCGATGACCGAGCGCCGAACGGATGGCACCTCCGCGTTCAACACACGTACGGAGCAGCGACGTCTCATCCTTCTTGATCCAGCAAGGGGGAAGGAGAGGTTGATGGAGATCCAGCAGCACGACGGCGTGGTGGTGGAAGTAGCGGGATCCCGGCAGGGCTACGCCAAGCACTAGCGGGAGGGAGAGGTGTTGCAGGGGGTGAGGGAGGCGCCAGGGGCTGTTGTGTTGCTGCCCTCCCTCCCCCCCCCCACTATATATATGGTCCCTGGGCGGCGCCGGCCCTGGGAGATCAGATCTCCAAGGGGGCGGCGGCCAAAGGGGTTGGAAGGTGGCTTCCCCCCCAAGCCAAGTGGGGGGCGCCCCCACCCCTAGGGTTTCCAACCCTAGGCGCAGGGGAGGCCCAAGGGGGGTGCACCAGCCCACCAGGGGCTGGTTCCCCTCCCACTTCAGCCCATGGGGCCCTCCGGGATAGGTGGCCCCACCCGGTGGACCCCCGGGACCCTTCCGGTGGTCCCGGTACAATACCGATAACCCCCGAAACTTTCCCGGTGGCCGAAACTGGACTTCCTATATATAATTCTTCACCTCCGGACCATTCCGGAACTCCTCGTGACGTCCGGGATCTCATCCGGGACTCCGAACAACTTTCAGGTTTCTGCATACTCATATCTCTACAACCCTAGCGTCACCGAACCTTAAGTGTGTAGACCCTACGGGTTCGGGAGACATGCAGACATGACCGAGATGACTCTCCGGTCAATAACCAACAGCGGGATCTGGATACCCATGTTAGCTCCCACATGTTCCACGATGATCTCATCGGATGAACCACGATGTCGAGGATTCAATCAATCCCGTATGCAATTCCCTTTGTCAATCGGTATGTTACTTGCCCGAGATTCGATCGTCGGTATCCCAATACCTTGTTCAATCTCGTTACCGGCAAGTCTCTTTACTCGTACCGTAATGCATGATCCCGTGGCTAACTCCTTAGTCACATTGAGCTCATTATGATGATGCATTACCGAGTGGGCCCAGAGATACCTCTCTGTCATACGGAGTGAAACATCCCAGTCTCGATCCGTGCCAACCCAACAGACACTTTCGGAGATACCCGTAGTGCACCTTTATAGTCACCCAGTTACGTTGTGACGTTTGGTACACCCAAAGCACTCCTACGGCATCCGGGAGTTACACGATCTCATGGTCTAAGGAAATGATACTTGACATTGGAAAAGCTCTAGCAAACGAACTACACGATCTTTTGTGCTATGCTTATTATTGGGTCTTGTCCATCACATCATTCTCCTAATGATGTGATCCCGTTATCAATGACATCCAATGTCCATAGTCAGGAAACCATGACTATCTGTTGATCAACGAGCTAGTCAACTAGAGGCTTACTAGGGACACGTTATGGTCTATGTATTCACACATGTATTACGATTTCCGGATGATACAATTATAGCATGAACAATAGACAATTATCATGAACAAAGAAATATAATAATAACCATTTATTATTGCCTCTAGGGCATATTTCCAACAGTCTCCCACTTGCACTAGAGTCAATAATCTAGTTACATTGTGATGAATCGAACACCCATAGAGTTCTGGTGTTGATCATGTTTTGCTCTAGGGAGAGGTTTAGTCAACGGATCTGCTACATTCAGGTCCGTATGTACTTTACAAATATCTATGTCTCCATTTTGAACACTTTCACGAATGGAGTTGAAGCGACGCTTGATATGCCTGGTCTTCCTGTGAAACCTGGGCTCCTTGGCAAGGGCAATAGCTCCAGTGTTGTCACAGAAGAGAGTCATCGGGCCCGACGCATTGGGAATCACCCCTAGGTCAGTAATGAACTCCTTCATCCAGATTACTTCTTGCGCTGCCTCTGAGGCTGCCATGTACTCCGCTTCACATGTAGATCCCGCCACGACGCTTTGCTTGCAACCGCACCAGCTTACTGCCCCTCCATTCAAAATATACACGTATCCGGTTTGTGACTTCGAATCATCCAGATCTGTGTCGAAGCTAGCATCGACGTAACCCTTTACGACGAGCTCTTCGTCACCTCCATAAACGAGAAACATATCCTTAGTCCTCTTCAGGTACTTCAGGATATTCTTGACCGCTGTCCAGTGTTCCATGCCGGGATTACTTTGGTACCTTCCTACCAAACTTACGGCAAGGTTTACAACAGGTCTGGTACACAGCATGGCATACATAATAGACCCTATGGCCGAGGCATAGGGGATGACACTCATCTTTTCTCTATCTTCTGCCGTGGTCGGGCATTGAGCCGTGCTCAATTGCACACCTTGCAATACAGGCAAGAACCCCTTCTTGGACTGATCCATATTGAACTTCTTCAATATCTTGTCAAGGTACGTACTCTGTGAAAGACCAATGAGGCGTCTTGATCTATCTCTATAGATCTTGATGCCTAATATATAAGCAGCTTCTCCAAGGTCCTTCATTGAAAAACACTTATTCAAATAGGCCTTTATACTTTCCAAGAATTCTATATCATTTCCCATCAATAGTATGTCATCCACATATAATAAGAGAAATGCTACAGAGCTCCCACTCACTTTCTTGTAAACACAGGCTTCTCCATAAGTCTGTGTAAACCCAAATGCTTTGATCATCTCATCAAATCGAATGTTCCAACTCCGGGATGCTTGCACCAGCCCATAGATGGAGCGCTGGAGCTTGCATACCTTGTTAGCATTCTTAGGATCGACAAAACCTTCCGGCTGCATCATATACAATTCTTCCTTAAGAAAGCCGTTAAGGAATGCCGTTTTGACGTCCATTTGCCATATCTCATAATCATAGAATGCGGCAATTGCTAACATGATTCGGACGGACTTCAGCTTCGCTACGGGTGAGAAAGTCTCATCGTAGTCAACCCCTTGAACTTGTCGATAACCCTTAGCGACAAGTCGAGCCTTATAGATGGTCACATTACCATCCGCGTCTGTCTTCTTCTTAAAGATCCATTTATTTTTTATGGCTCGCCGATCATCGGGCAAGTCAGTCAAAGTCCATACTTCATTTTCATACATGGATCCTATCTCGGATTTCATGGCTTCTAGCCATTTGTCGGAATCCGCGCCCGCCATCGCTTCTTCATAGTTCGAAGGTTCACCGTTGTCTAACAACATGATTTCCAGGACAGGGTTGCCGTACCACTCTGGTGCGTAACGTGTCCTTGTGGGCCTTCGAAGTTCAGCAGTAACTTGATCCGAAGCTTCATGATCATCATCATTAACTTCCTCCCCAGTCGGTGTAGGCACCACAGGAACATCTTCCCGCGCTGCGCTACTTTCCAGTTCAGAAGGGGCGACTATCACCTCATCAAGTTCCACTTTCCTCCCACTTAATTCTTTCGAGAGAAACTCTTTCTCCAGAAAGGACCCGTTCTTGGCAACAAAGATCTTGCCTTCGGATCTGAGGTAGAAGGTATACCCAATGGTTTCCTTAGGGTATCCTATGAAGACGCATTTTTCCGACTTGGGTTCGAGCTTTTCAGGTTGAAGTTTCTTGACATAAGCATCGCATCCCCAAACTTTTAGAAACGACAACTTAGGTTTCTTCCCAAACCATAATTCATACGGTGTCGTCTCAACGGATTTCGACGGAGCCCTATTTAAAGCGAATGCGGCAGTCTCTAAAGCATAGCCCCAAAATGAGAGCGGTAGATCGGTAAGAGACATCATAGATCGCACCATATCCAATAGAGTGCGATTACGACGTTCGGACACACCATTTCGCTGAGGTGTTCCAGGCGGCGTGAGTTGTGAAACGATTCCACATTTCCTTAAGTGTGTGCCAAATTCGTGACTTAAATATTCCCCTCCACGATCTGATCGTAAGAACTTTATTTTCCTGTCCCGTTGATTCTCAACCTCACTCTGAAATTCCTTGAACTTTTCAAAGGTCTCAGACTTGTGTTTCATTAGGTAGACATACCCATATCTACTCAAGTCATCAGTGAGAGTGAGAACATAACGATAGCCACCGCGAGCCTCAACACTCATTGGACCGCACACATCAGTATGTATGATTTCCAATAAGTTGGTTGCTCGCTCCATTGTTCCGGAGAACGGAGTCTTGGTCATCTTACCCATGAGGCATGGTTCGCACGTGTCAAATGATTCGTAATCAAGAGACTCCAAAAGTCCATCTGCATGGAGCTTCTTCATGCGCTTGACACCAATGTGACCAAGGCAGCAGTGCCACAAGTATGTGGGACTATCGTTATCAACTTTACATCTTTTGGTATTCACACTATGAATATGTGTAACATCACGTTCGAGATTCATTAAGAATAAACCATTGACCAGCGGGGCATGACCATAAAACATTTCTCTCATATAAATAGAACAACCATTATTCTCGGATTTAAATGAGTAGCCATCTCGCATTAAACGAGATCCAGATACAATGTTCATGCTCAAAGCTGGCACTAAATAACAATTATTGAGGTTTAAAACTAATCCCGTAGGTAAATGTAGAGGTAGCGTGCCGACGGTGATCACATCGACCTTAGAACCATTCCCGACGCGCATCGTCACCTCGTCCTTCGCCAGTCTCCGCTTATTCCGCAGCTCCTGTTTTGAGTTACAAATATGAGCAACCGCACCGGTATCAAATACCCAGGAGCTACTACGAGTACTGGTAAGGTACACATCAATTACATGTATATCACATATACCTTTGGTGTTGCCGGCCTTCTTGTCCACTAAATATTTGGGGCAGTTCCGCTTCCAGTGACCACTTCCCTTGCAATAAAAGCACTCAGTCTCAGGCTTGGGTCCATTCCTTGGCTTCTTCCCGGCAACTGGTTTACCGGGCACGGCAACTCCCTTGCCGTCTTTCTTGAAGTTCTTCTTACCCTTGCCTTTCTTGAACTTAGTGGTTTTATTCACCATCAACACTTGATGTTCCTTTTTGATTTCCACCTCTGCTGATTTCAGCATTGAATATACCTCAGGAATGGTCTTTTCCATCCCCTGCATATTGAAGTTCATCACAAAGCTCTTGTAGCTTGGTGGAAGCGACTGAAGGATTCTGTCAATGACCGCGTCATCCGGGAGATTCACTCCCAGCTGAGACAAGCGGTTGTGTAACCCAGACATTCTGAGTATGTGCTCACTGACAGAACTATTTTCCTCCATTTTACAACTGAAGAACTTGTCGGAGACTTCATATCTCTCGACCCGGGCATGAGCTTCGAAAACCATTTTCAGCTCTTCGAACATCTCATATGCTCCATGTTTCTCAAAACGCTTTT
This sequence comes from Aegilops tauschii subsp. strangulata, assembly GCF_002575655.3. Classification (NCBI taxonomy): domain Eukaryota; kingdom Viridiplantae; phylum Streptophyta; class Magnoliopsida; order Poales; family Poaceae; genus Aegilops; species Aegilops tauschii. Next base: position 514,557,356 of record NC_053036.3, read on the forward strand.
GGAGCCCCGGTTCTAAGCTGTAAAGCATGCCGCACTGAACGAGGGAGTAATCATCAGCACGTGATTGCCAAGCGTTCATAACGTCTTGGTTCTCTGGGATGGGTGCTTCACCTAGCAGTGCTTCTAGGACATAATCTTTCTTGGCAGCTATGAGGATGATCCTCAGGTTCCGGACCCAGTCCGTATAGTTTCTGCCATCATCTTTCAGCTTGGTTTTCTCTAGGAACGCATTGAAGTTGAGGGCAACGTGGGCCATTTGATCTACAAGACATATTTGTAAAGATTTTAGACTAAGTTCATGATAATTAAGTTCATCTAATCAAATTATTCAATGAACTCCCACTCAGATAGACATCCCTCTAGTCATCTAAGTGAAACATGATCCGAGTTAACTAGGCCGTGTCCAATCATCACGTGAGACGGACTAGTCAAGAGCGGTGAACATCTCCATGTTGATCGTATCTTCTATACGACTCATGCTCGACCTTTCGGTCTTCCGTGTTCCGAGGCCATGTCTGTACATGCTAGGATCGTCAAGTCAACCTAAGTGTATTGCGTGTGTTCCGAGGCCATGTCTGTACATGCTAGGCTCGTCAACACCCGTTGTATGCGAACGTTAGAATCTATCACACCCGATCATCACGTGGTGCTTCGAAACAACGAACCTTCGCAACGGTGCACAGTTAGGGGGAACACTTTCTTGAAATTATTATAAGGGATCATCTTACTTACTACCATCGTTCTAAGCAAATAAGATGCAAAACATGATAAACATCACATGTAATCAAATAGTGACATGATATGGCCAATATCATTTTGCTCCTTTGATCTCCATCTTCGGGGCGCCATGATCATCTTCGTCACCGGCATGACACCGTGATCTCCATCATCATGATCTCCATCATCGTGTCTTCATGAACTTGTCACGCCAATGATTACTTCTACTTCTATGGCTAACGCGTTTAGCAATAAAGTAAAGTAATTTACATGGCGTTATTCAATGACACGCAGGTCATACAAAAAATAAAGACAACTCCTATGGCTCCTGCCGGTTGTCATACTCATCGACATGCAAGTCGTGATTCCTATTACAAGAATATGATCAATTTCATACATCACATATATCATTCATCACATCTTCTGGCCATATCACATCACAAGGCACATGCTGCAAAAACAAGTTAGACGTCCTCTAATTGTTGTTGCAAGTTTTTACGTGGCTTCTATAGGTTTCTAGCAAGAAAGTTTCTTACCTACGTAAAACCACAACATGATATGCCAATTTCTATTTACCCTTCATAAGGACCCTTTTCATCGAATCCGTTCCGACTAAAGTGGGAGAGACAGACACCCGCTAGCCACCTTATGCAACTAGTGCATGTCAGTCGGTGGAACCTGTCTCACGTAAGCGTACGTGTAAGGTCGGTCCGGGCCGCTTCATCCCACAATACCGCCGAAACAAGATAAGACTAGTAGTGGCAAGAAGAATTGACAACATCTACGCCCACAACTGCTTTGTGTTCTACTCGTGCATAGTAACTACGCATAGGCCTGGCTCTGATACCACTGTTGGGGATCGTAGCAGAAGTTTAAAATTTTCTACGCATCACCAAGATCCATCTATGGAGCCTACTAGCAACGAGAGGGAAGGAGTGCATCTACATACCCTTGTAGATCGCGAGCGGAAGCGTTCTAGTGAACGGGGTTGATGGAGTCGTACTCGTCGTGATCCAAATCACCGATGACCGAGCGCCGAACGGACGGCACCTCCGCGTTCAACACACGTACGGAGCAGCGACGTCTCCTCCTTCTTGATCCAGCAAGGGGGAAGGAGAGGTTGATGGAGATCCAGCAGCACGACAGCGTGGTGGTGGAAGTAGCGGGATCCCGGCAGGGCCTCGCCAAGCACTAGCGGGAGGGAAAGGTGTTGCAGGGGGTGAGGGAGGCGCCAGGGGCTGTTGTGTTGCTGCCCTCCCTCCCCCCACTATATATAGGGTCCCTGGGGGGGCGCCGGCCCTGGGAGATCAGATCTCCAAGGGGGGCGGCGGCCAAAGGGGGGGGAAGGTGGCTTCCCCCCAAGCCAAGTGGGGGGCGCCCCCACCCCTAGGGTTTCCAACCCTAGGCGCAGGGGAGGCCCAAGGGGGACGCACCAGCCCACCAGGGGCTGGTTCCCCTCCCACTTCAGCCCATGGGGCCCTCCGGGATAGGTGGCCCCACCCGGTGGACCCCCGGGACCCTTCCGGTGGTCCCGGTACAATACCGATAACCCCCGAAACTTTCCCGGTGGCCGAAACTGGACTTCCTATATATAATTCTTCACCTCCGGACCATTCCGGAACTCCTCGTGACGTCCGGGATCTCATCCGGGACTCCGAACAACTTTCGGGTTTCCGCATACTCATATCTCTACAACCCTAGCGTCACCGAACCTTAAGTGTGTAGACCCTACGGGTTCGGGAGACATGCAGACATGACCGAGACGACTCTCTGGTCAATAACCAACAGCGGGATCTGGATACCCATGTTAGCTCCCACATGTTCCACGATGATCTCATCAGATGAACCACGATGTCGAGGATTCAATCAATCCCGTATGCAATTCCCTTTGTCAATCGGTATGTTACTTGCCCGAGATTCAATCGTCGGTATCCCAATACCTTGTTCAATCTCGTTACCGGCAAGTCTCTTTACTCGTACCGTAATGCATGATCCCGTGGCTAACTCCTTAGTCACATTGAGCTCATTATGATGATGCATTACCGAGTGGGCCCAGAGATACCTCTCCGTCATACGGAGTGACAAATCCCAGTCTCGATCCGTGCCAACCCAACAGACACTTTCGGAGATACCCGTAGTGCACCTTTATAGTCACCCATTTACGTTGTGACGTTTGGTACACTCAAAGCACTCCTACGGCATCCGGGAGTTACACGATCTCATGGTCTAAGGAAATGATACTTGACATTGGAAAAGCTCTAGCAAACGAACTACACGATCTTTTGTGCTATGCTTATTATTGGGTCTTGTCCATCACATCATTCTCCTAATGATGTGATCCCGTTATCAATGACATCCAATGTCCATAGTCAGGAAACCATGACTATCTGTTGATCAACGAGCTAGTCAACTAGAGGCTTACTAGGGACACGTTATGGTCTATGTATTCACACATGTATTACGATTTCCGGATGATACAATTATAGCATGAACAATAGACAATTATCATGAACAAAGAAATATAATAATAACCATTTATTATTGCCTCTAGGGCATATTTCCAACAAGTACTACCAGCTGCACGACTTACTCGTGCGTCAACTGAGCTAGCAGCATGTTCCCAAGGTCCCTTGCCACCTGGCACTACTTCCCAAGCACTCTTGACACAAGACGAGTTGGCAATATCAGATGAACCTTGTGAGCTTCAACAGCAAGAAGGTAGTTGCTGGAGTCAAGTTACAGTTGCATGCTTCTTTATATGTAGTCTCACAGTTTGATGTACACTAACACTTCCTATGTTCGTTGTTGGACTAGCACCTAGGTGCAAGTGGAAACAAACATTAGGGATAATGCTCGATAGGTTAACTAAATCTAGAGGAGGAAGAATGGAGATCCGTTCTGAGGCAGGTTTAAAAAGGCCACGTGATGCTACAGAGTCAGCCAAGTTAGTATCAGAGGCAGCGGTTGCTGTTAGGTGTCATGTACGTATCCTCCCAACATGGATTCAGTACAGGAATGACAAAGACGAAACCCAGTTCAACACCTTCCTCGACCATTTATCTGTAAGTATGGTTATGTATGGAAACTAGTAATATCGTCTTGCTCTGTCCCATATTTTCTAGGTTGCTGATAATGAGACTCCCATAATTTACAACAGATGAGGTTCAAGTTGGATAGCCAAGATGATGCAACCAGACAAGCTTGCACCCATGTTTTCAAGTCAGCTCTGCGATAGTATCGGTATAACTTGAGGAAAACTCACTTTGAAGGCAAGCCTAACAGTGAACTTTCCCAAACATCTCCAGTGGAAAATATATCGGATGAAGACTGGAGGGGCCTTGTTAAACACTGGTCTGATCCAAAGTATCAGGTACATTATATATATGTGATCAGATCACATGTTGAAGTCCTATTTACGCATGTGCCACACAAATCTATCTTCTTGTAGGTGAACTGTTCAAACAACAAGGCCAACCGTACGAAAGTGAAATTCCAACAGACGACAGGATCTCGTAGCTATATTGCACACTGTGAGGCTCTTGTAATTAGCTGCTGTTTCACTCTTTTCGCTGTACCATATTATCAGATCTATATTGACTAGTTCGAAATGCAGATGAAAGCCCGCAAGGACCAAAAAGTACCTGAAACCAAATGATGTGGAAATCTTCAAGGACTGTCACACCAGCAAGAAGAAGGGCATGACTACACCAGTCGAAGCCGCTGTTGTAAGTCCTTAATCCTCATGCCTTTTAACTACTACTTACTCTGACTTGTGCCTTGAACTGCATGGTTTGCAGCCAATGTCTATTACTTTTTCAATTTTATACACAATTGTCTTAGCGTATCATTGCACCTTACAAGGTTTAAAAGACAGGAGTGATGTTCCTTTGATCTTGACCCGTAATCTAGTTTCGTGCTGGACTTTCCCACACAACGTTACAATTGCCTGTTTGTCTGTTCTCAGTTGTTTTGTGATATGAATGATGTCATACTATGCTTACCGTATTATAAACTTCGTCTCTTTATCCTTAGCCCTCAATACAATGTGAAGAAATAGACAATACATTAGCGATGGTACATGGTCATATGTTTGGAACCTGGTTTTATTATGTACTTTGCAATAAAATACAACTAATATTTTACATGGGTTCACCAGAATAAGTTCTGTATATAGACCAAAGCTATTTTGTTTGGTTTTGCTGCCTCCTTAATATCTTCTTTTCTGGTACTACTAATGTAAAACCTCAACCTTTCAGCGAGCTATGGAAAAAAATGGTGGAACCGCCACCTTCTGAAGGTGGCGAGGCAACTATAACCGCAATGTCGGCTCTTGCTGCAGTGGGTCAGTACCTGTCCACTAACAGTGCCAAAAGCACGTTCTTGCGTAATACTGGGTTGGTTGTTAAGGCAATATCGTCCAAACTGCCTCATGATCAAGATATGCAAGCTCAAAGCAATGTTGTATCTGCGCTCCAGACACAAGTCCATTCCCTAACAGAGACCCTTTGTGAAACAAGGAGAAACATTGCTCAATGTCGTCAAGATATGCATGGTTTTGAAACCAGACTATCAGACATTTGCTATGTTGTTCAGGAGCCTAGGGGAAATGAAGGCGAGGGTTATGGTGCTCCATCGGACAATACAGCATGAAAACGTAACAGTCAGGTCAAATGAACTGAGCTTCTGAACTTCTGGTGGTGCATTTATCTGCTAGACTGTTAAGTTTTATGCCAACCTTCCTTTTGTTATATAGTTGTAATTTGTTTTGGTGCGATACAAAATTTATTCTTAAGGTGCAGCCACCGGCTGAAGAAAACAGCAAGCCATTTTTGTATAGTGTAGGGTGTTCCCTATATTTGCACTGGTGGCGATCTTTGATGCCGAGTGGATGTAATCTGTGCAATCGCCTTAATAGCCTAGCGTTAGTTTCGGCCTTATTTAGTTCCTAGTCTTCTTTTTCCCTGGTTTGCTAGTGGCCGCAACTACCATGGGCCATATACGGGTCGTAGGATCCATGGGTCTCCTACGGGCCGTCAATAAATGGGCCTGTAATCGGTGGGCCTCGGGCCGTCGGATAAATGGGTCTACATGGGCCGTAATCGGGCGTAATTGGTATCGGCCCAGCACGGTAACAGGCCGTTAACAGGCCGTAGGACAGCAAAGGCTTAATTCTGTCACAGACTAACGCTTTAAGTAAGATGACATGATGTAGAGGGATAAACTCATGCAATATGATATAAACCCCATCTTGTTATCCTCGATGGCAAAAATACAATACGTGCCTTGCTGCCCCTACCGTCATAGGGAAAGGACACCGCAAGATTGAACCCAAAGCTAAGCACTTCTCCCATTGCAAGAAAGATCAATCTAGTAGGCCAAACCAAACTGATAATTCGAAGAGACTTGCAAAGATAACCAATCATACATAAAAGAATTCAGAGAAGATTCAAATATTGTTCATAGATAAACTTGATCATAAACCCACAATTCATCGGTCTCAACAAACACACCGCAAAACAAGATTACATCGAATAGATCTCCACAAGAGAGAGGGAGAACATTGTATTGAGATCCAAAAAGAGAGAAGAAGCCATCTAGCTAATACTATGGACCCGAAGGTCTGAGGTAAACTACTCACACATCATCGGAGAGGCTATGGTGTTGATGTAGAAGCCCTCCGTGATCGATGCCCCCTCCGGCGGAGCTCCGGAAAAGGCCCCAAGATGGGATCTCACGGGTACAGAAGGTTGCGGCGGTGGAATTAGGTTTTTGGCTCCGTATCTGGTAGTTTGGGGGTACGTAGGTATATATAGGAGGAAGAAGTACGTCGGTGGAGCAACGTGGGGCCAACGAGGGTGGAGGGCGCGCCCAGGGGGTAGGCGCGCCCCCTACCTCGTGCCCTCCTGGTTGATGTCTTGACGTAGGGTCCAAGTCCTCTGGATCACGTTCGTTCCGAAAATCACGTTCCCGAAGGTTTCATTCCGTTTGGACTCCGTTTGATATTCTTTTTCTGCGAAACTCTGAAATAGGCAAAAAATAGCAATTCTGGGCTGGGCCTCCGGTTAATAGGTTAGTCCCAAAAATAATATAAAAGTGTATAATAAAGCCCATTAATGTCCAAAACAGAATATAATATAGCATGGAACAATCAAAAATTATAGATACGTTGGAGACGTATCACGCCACCTACCGGCGCATGATCCAAACATGCCTCGGGAAACAGATCGGCAAAACAGTGGAGGCCTACGTGGACGACATCGTCATCAAAACTAGACACGTTGAAACACTAATAGACGACTTGCGTCTCACATTCGACAACCTCCGCACATACGACATCAAGCTTAACCCGGAAAAGTGCGTCTTCGGCGTCCCCGCCGGTAAACTACTGGGCTTCATCGTTTCCAACAGAGGAATTGAAGCAAATTCAGCCAAAATCCGAGCTCTGTCGCAGTTGGCCAGGCCAACCAAACTTAAACAGGTCCAAAAACTTGTCGGGTGCGTGGCAGCTTTAAGCCGCTTTATCTCCAGGTTGGGGGAAAGGCGCGGCCCCTTTATCGCCTTCTGCGGCGCACCGATAACTTTGAATGGACAGACGCAGCGACAGCCGGACTGGAAGAAATCAAAGCCCTTTTGGCAAGCAACCCAGTACTGGCCGCGCCAAACGTCGGCGAACCAATGCTCCTATATATATCGGCAACACACCAGGTGGTGAGCGCCGTACTCGTCGTCGAACGAGAGCAGGACAGACACAAATTTCCACTCCAAAAGCCGGTATACTACGTATCCACCGTCCTCACACCATGCAAATCCCGGTACCCCCACTATCAAAAGATAGCATATGCAGTCTTCATGGCATCTCGAAAATTGTGACACTACTTTCAGGAGTGTTCGATCACGGTGGCTTCCGAAGTGCCCCTCAATGATATAATCAACAACCGGGATGCAACGAGCCGGATTGCCAAATGGGCCATTGAGCTCCTGCCATTCGACATCACGTACAAACCACGTCGAGCCATCAAATCCCAGGTACTGGCTGACTTCGTCGCCGAATGGACAGAGGCCGAACTCCCTAAAGAGTACGGCGCATATTCCAACTGGGTGATGCACTTTGACAGCTCCAAAATGTTGGCAGGGCTAGGGGCGGGCGTCGTACTAACGTCCCCCACAGGAGATATCGTCCAGTACGTACTCCAAATATTATACACAGACTCCAACAACGCAGCCAAATACGAGGCCTTGCTACACGGCCTTCGGATGGCCGTATCAATGGGCATACAACGCCTGGAGGTGCGCGGGGACTCGAACCTCGCAATATCCAAAATTAATGGAGACTTTGATGCCAAATATCCAAAGATGGTAGCTTATTGCAATGTCGTCTTGAAGATGTCGGCTCGGTTCGAGGGGCTCAAATTTCATCACGTCGCCCGCGAAAGTAATCAGGCGGTAGACGTCCTTGCTCGCATTGGCGCTAAGCGCGACCCCGTCCCACCTAACATCTTCCTCGAAAGGCTCTTTAAGCCATCCGTGGTGTGGCAAGGGGGAGACAGCAACGACAGTCCCGTTCCGAACACAAACACACATAGCGAACACGCCGATATCATCGGAGGCTCAGCCACCGAAATAACACCATCGGCCCACCTCATCATGGAAGTAATTGCCCCGTGGACCGAACCATTCTTGGCCTACTTTAATAGGAAGGAGCTCCCAGAAGATCAGAACGAGGCTCGCCGCATCGTCCGGCGTTCGAAGGCCTATAAAGTTCACAAGGGAGAGCTCTACAAGAAAAGCGCTACTGGAGTCCTTCAAAGGTGTATCTCCGAGGAGGAGGGGCGGCAACTTTTGGCAGAAATTCCCGCCGGTCTCGGTGGGCACCACGCCGCAGCCTGGGCACTTGTCAGCAAGGCCTTCCGAACAGGATTTTATTGGCCTACGGCCCGGGCAGACGCACAGGACCTTGTCCAGCGCTGCGTTGGATGCTAACTCTTCGCCAACCAAAGCCATATGCCCCCAACCACCCTACAAACAATCCCCATTACATGGCCCTTCACGGTCTGGGGCTTGGACATGGTTGGACCCCTTAAAGGGGGAGCCATAAGAAAAAATATCTGCTGGTCATGGTCGACAAATTCACCAAGTGGATAGAGGCTAGACTAGTTAAAACGGCCGAATCCGGACCGGTGATCGCATTTATATCCGATGTGGTGCACCGCTATGGTGTACCGCACAGCATCATCACTGATACCGGTTCCAATTTCACAGCCGATGAGGTGAAAACCTGGTGTGCTAATCTGGGCATTAAGCTCGATTACGCCTCTGTCTACCACCCGCAAACAAACGGTCAAGTCGAGCGAGCCAATGGTCTTATTATGAGCGGCATCAAACCCAGGCTAGTGCGGTCTTTGGAAGAATCAGACAAACACTGGGTCGAGGAGCTTGACTCCGTACTCTGGGGGCTGCGGACCATGCCCAACCGTACTACCGGATACACACCTTTCTTCATGGTGTACGGCGCAGAGGCTGTATTGCCCTGCGATATTATAGATGACTCACCTCGAGTGCGTATGTACGAAGACAAAGAGGCCGAGTTGGATCGGCAAGACAGCCTAGACGCCCTGGAGGAGGAGCGCGACGTTGCTAAAGCTCGTTCAGCATTTTATAAACAGCAGGCTCGAAGATATCAAAGCAGAGAAGTACGGGCCAAGACTTATAATGTTGGCGAACTCGTTCTGCGCTTGCCGGAGAAGAAAAAGGACAAACTCAAGCCCAAATGGGAGGGTCCCTTCATAATTGATGAAGTTCTTACCAGAGGAGCGTATCGTCTTCGTGACGCATCAGACAATCGCCTAGAGCCGAACCCCTGGAACGCGGCCAGATTCCAATGGTTCTATGCTTAGTGCCGAACTCTTTGTTAGTCTCCTTCTCCCTATAGTTCCCATTACTTTTTCTCCCTTTTACACAATTCTTTTCGCTTTAAAGCTCTCATTCGGCTCGACCGAACACTGCTGACGTACACATTTTTACATATGTACGCCCATCATACCCGGGGGCTTCTTTCACAGAAGCTTGTTAATACTATTTTCCGAGCATCAAGCTCATCACACATGCGCGTTTTTCCCGTATGTCTTTTCTTCACCATTATATGCATCGATATGACTTAAGTTTTGGCCAGGCTGGGTTGCCTGGCTCCTGTGCTTACCCCTACGTTCCCGATTGTTCGGCTAGGTGGTAAAGGGAGCACCTCTGTGATTGTTACTGTCGGGTCATCCGGATGTGTACCTTAGACTGGGTGAAGCCGAAAGCTAGCGTTCTTAAGGGAATATTCGGTCGGTGGATGAAAAATATTTTTCGCACTCACTCTATCGTGAACCCCCAGAAGCTATACACACTGTGATTTTCACATCACAATTCAGACATGTCTACTAATGCATGCACACCCAGGGAAAGGAACCCTTAACGGAACTATTCTCCTTGGAAGATGTTTCTTACAATCTCAATGTAATATAACATAACTAGTCGGATACAACTTGTCTGTTCAAGCAACTATGACCCCTACGCTTAGTTTTCCACACATACCCCGGCCTATTCGGCCGCGACGGTATTCGGAAACACTCCGCACCTTCGGGTCCGGAGGTTGAAGCGAAAAGGTCTGCCATGACAAATGGTATACAATTCAGCTAGAATTTCACATCGTGAGGAAAGTACATAGTCACTTGGACTCAAACACTTCTGCCTCTATACCATCTAACAGGCAGTCTAACTTACAATCCTGTTGGGAATATTTGGCGGCCACCTCTACTTGGTCATATACTAAACTAACGGGAATTTCTTCCCTATTCGGCCCCAACGGTCCAACCCGGGCCATGTGATTAGGATTCAGCTTGGTATATCGCGTCTTCACCATGGCCCAAGCTTCTCGCGCACCCTCTCGGCAGGCCGATATCTTCCATAGTCGGATACTCCGCCGCGCTCCCTTGAACAGCTCTACAAGCTCCTCCATACTTCCTAGAGGGGAGGCGGATGGCCATAAGGTCTTAGCGACACTCCGCATGGCTAGCCGAGCATGCTCGTGCACTTGCGACAGTCTTTGCAGTAGATCACTTGCTGATCCGGACACCCCCTCTTCAGGACGGCCCGTCAATATACCTGCAAGCATAGCTATATCAGTTCCATTTATCTCCGAACTACTAAAAAACAACAAGTTCGGAAACATACTGAACATGCCGCCCCGCAGCTTCTTGTTCTCCTTTACGGAGTCGGCTAGCTGGGCCCGCACATCTTTCAACTCTTCACCCAACTTAGTGTTGGAATCCTGTAGCTTGTTTTTATCTTCTCTGACGCGGGTCAGCACACGCTCGCCTGCGGCGTGTTGCCTCTTTGCCTCTCTTTCTCCCTCTTGGGCAATCTTCAGCTTCTTCTCAATTTGAACAGGCGACCCTATTATGCGATCAGTGGCAGTATTAGCACAGTTGGTATACATCTACTGTTCTTCGATGGAGGGGAACGTTACCAGTGGACAGCTTCTTCAAATTTTCCAGTTCGGCGGTAGCAGCATTTAGCTGCGCCCGACACTGTTCCAGCTCTTGGGTTAGCAGGTTGTTCTTCTCTATAAGAACCTGGTGATACAACGGTCCTTAAATCAGTTGTACCAACTGCTTTCAGTCCCGGGGGCTATTGGCATATGGCTATCCTATTCGGACAAAGAAAACTTACCCGCACGTCTGTTAAATGCTGCTCGGTGGCTCTACTAAGCCCGTTTCGAGCAGCTCGGATATACGCATCAGCTGAACTGAAGGCATGGAATGCCTCTTCTGGGAACTCCGGGTCTCGTAAAATAGCCCTACAGCACCGATGATTCATGGCGCTCTCCACTTCCGAGTTGCTAACGGACATATTCTCCGAACCCTCGGCCGAAGGATAGTCCGGCACGGTTCCTATATCGGCTCCCGCCTCTACAACGGGGTCTATAACCCGGGCGCTGGGAGTACGGCTGGCCGGACCCTCGAGCTTAGTCCGGTGAACCTTTTTCCTCGTACCAAACAAACGTGCAAGTTACAATTGGATGTGACTACTAAAGTATACCTTCAAATCCTTACCTCTTTGACGAGGAACCGGTCGTGTCTTCACCGACATTCCTTTTGGAGGCCTTGCTCGGCGCCGGAGCCGCTCTTTTTGGAGCCGCCCCCGGAGTAGTGTGACGCGCCGAACGCCTCCCCTGTGGAGCACGAGACAGTGCGATGGGTGAGGCAGTGCGAGGAAGCTCTTGCGTATGAGATTTTCTCTTGAAGACTTACGTGGGAAGCAGGAAGAAGACCAGGGTAATCGGCGATAATGGCCACTTCTGTGCCATCATAGCTCGCCTGGTAAAACACCCCTTCCGCGAGTACCACGAATACATCCGGGTCTTCTTCGAACCCAGGATCCAGCTCCCGGTTGTGGTTCTCAGGCTGTGGGGCAGGGCTGTGAAACCCCTCGGTGATTTTTTGCCAATGCTGTTATAAGTGGATTAGAAATTTATCAAAGGTAATCCGGGAGGCAGAATGAGCAGAGCAGAAGGATTGGGGGCTTACCCAACTGGGCGGATTATACATAGAATATCCATATCTGTGATTGATGCGAAGAAATTCCTCCTCCTCCCCTTTGAACAGCTCGGCCAGTATCTTGGCTAGAGCGGCAGGGGTGTCCGGACCTTTCCGACCATAGCGGGAGGCGTTGTCCTCCCCGTTGTAGTGCCACATCGGGAGCCCTCTGTATTGAAGCGGCTGAACCCCACGCACTAGGAAGACCGCCACTACCTCAACCATTGTTAATTCGGACTGGGCGAGCGTCTTTATCTTGCCCAGGAGCTGACGAACCTCCGCACTGTCATCCTCTTCAAGACTCCGGGGACGCCAACTATGGCGTTTCTTTAGCGGGACGCTTGCAAAGTCAGGGAGACCATTTCGAACTGCGTCGGGAAGTGCAACGTCCTCAATGTAGAACCATTCGGAAGGCCATTCCTTTGCTGCCCTCCTTGGTGTGCCGGACAGGTATCCGGTATCGGCGATGCGCCACACTTCGGCTCCACCCACTTCAAATATTGACCCCTCGTGGTTGCGCGGGAGAAGACAGAACAATTTTCTCCACGGTTCGAAATGGGCTTCGATGCCCAGAAATAACTCGCATAGAGCGACGTAACCTGCGATGTGCAGGATAGAGGCGAGAGTGAAGTTGTGCAGCTGGAGGCCATAATATTCTAGAAGCCCCCGGAGGAACGGATGAACGGGAAATCCAACTCCTCTTAGCAGGTAGGGGACGAAGCACACTCGCTCCCCCCGGATCGATTAGGGAAGTCCTCCGCCTGAGTCACACCATTGAAGGAGGCAGACCCTGCTCGGACAGGGACCAGATCCGCGGGAGGAAGAAATCCCTGCGTTTGCACCTTTGCTAGTTGACTATGGGTCACAAAGCACTTCTCCCACTCGCTTCTCTTTGGGCTGGAGCGGGAGGAGGAGCTGGGAATGCTAGCCATGATGGAATGGTTTCTCCTGGGAGTTTCCGGGGATTCTCTCGGTGGGGTATCGCCTGGATCTGAGATCCAGTATCCTTAAATAGGCGTTCTGCCTTGCGTGGAGGAGGTGTTATTCGCAAAAATACCTTGACTCTCCGCATTCGCTCGACACGTGGAAGACGAAGTTATTAGCGCACAGAAGCCGAGGGGAGCGATTTTGATCAATCGCCGAATATGTTACTTGGAGAGGGAACCTGCCTTGCAACGCCGAAGACAATGTGCGCGCCGAACACCTCGTCGTTGAAGCCTGGTTCGGGGCTACTAAGGGAGTCCTGGACTAAGGGGTCCTCGCGCGTCCGGCCTGTTATTCCGTGGGCCGGACTGATGGGCTGTGAAGACATGAAGATCGAAGATTGAGCCCGTATCCGGATTGGATGCTACTTGGCGTGGAAGGCAAGCTTGGCAACCGACTATGTAGATTCCCTCTAATGTAACCGACTCCATGTAATCCTAGATCTCTCCGGTGCCTATATAAACCGGAGAGCATAGTACAGATAAAGGCAGATTCATTACCATATTCACATAGGCTAGGCTTTTAGGGTTTAGCCATTACGATCTCGTGGTAGATCAATTCTTGTAACACTCATATTCATCAAGATCAATCAAGCAGGAAGTAGGGTATTACCTCCATAGAGAGGGCCCGAACCTGGGTAAACATCGTGTCCCCCGTCTCCTGTTACCATCGATCCTCGACGCACAGTTTGGGACCCCCTACCCGAGATCCACCGGTTTTGACACCGACAAGCCCCTTCCGCCTCCAGCTGCCATGTGGGGCCGCATGTGGGGCTCCGGCCGCGGCTCCGGGAGCAGGTCCGATGGGGGCGGCGACCACGAGCGCGAGCGGCGTGTCCGCTCGAACGGCGTGAGGAAGCGCAGGGTGAGGAAGTGGACGAACAGGGGCCTCTCACCGCCGTCGAGCTTCCGCTTCTGAGGAGATCGGGAGTCGCGGCGTCGTCGGGCCTGAGGACTTCGTCGCCGATGCCGATGCGGTCGCGGCCGCCATTGCCGAATGCAGCTTGCGTGAGGAGGCGGAGCGCCGGCGCCACCAGGAGGAGCTCGAAGACCTCATGTTCCAGCAGGCGGTCGCAGCGAACCTTGCCGCCAAGGAGAAGGACGACGAGTGGCGGAGGATCCGCGAGGAGCAGAAGGAGAAGTACATCGACCTTGGCAGCTTCGACAAGGAGGATTGAGCTCCTCCACCGCGTCGTCCATGGCCGCGAGCTCGCCGCCCTCTAGTACTAGTAGTGAATGTAGTATGTAGTATGAACTAGTTTTTATAATGAATTAGTGTTTGATCATGTAGTATATGTAATATGTGATGAACTACTACGGTTGCAATTTCTCCCACGTTTTTTTTTAAATTATGCAGTTCCATATACAGTTTCTGTTCGGCCGCACACGTTTTCGGCCCGCAAACGAGATCTTCGTCGAACTACAAACACGTTTTGCAGGTCGGGATTTTGCGGGGTCTGCTAGACATGCTCTTGAAAAAGAACACTCTAGCCGCTACAAACTCTAGGTGAGTATATGTCCAGTATAGATAATGAACATCTAATATGTACTTAAATATGGAGAATGTTGAGTTTAAATGGGCTGCGTATATTGCTGCCCATTTTGCACGTGCTATTTTTTTTAAGATACTCGTAAAACATGTGTTATATATAAACGGCAGAGCTAAAATCCTGCCAACTGGTGGTTTGCAATAGGCGCGTACAACTCACGAGCCGCTCGATCCGAATCCAACGTTGCGCGTCGTCCGTGGTGCGCGCAGCGCGCGTGGCGATAGCCGTTACCTCGTTTCCCTCTCGATGACAAGCGGGCCCCGCGAAACCGCCCGTCTTGCCCAATGCCCACGATCCCCACTCCCCCCCTCTCCCGCTTCGCCCGCATTACTTCTTCCCCGTCTGCTTCTGCGGTTTGCATTCGAATCCCCTCTCGCTACCCTCCCCCTCGTCCGCGACGGTTGCTGGTGGTGGCGTGGTCCGGTTCGCGGCGGACGCCGTTTGAATGTGCGGTGAGGAATGCATTCCCCACCCCTTTGTCTTCCTGTTTTGCTTCGCCGATATCTTCCCGCCGGTCCGCCATTGATTTCTACTGCACGGAGCCTTCGAATCCGGTGGGTTGTTGTTCCCATTAGGTTAGATTATATTAGTTTAGGCCGGCTTCTAGTTTCTGAATCGGCGTTGAGGAGCGCATCCCCCCACCCGCCCCCGCTCTGGATTCCTGTTGCTCCACCAGCATGCTCCGCCGTTATTTTTGGTGTTCGGACCCTTCGATTCCGGCCGGTTGTTGTTCCCATTAGGTTAGATTAGGTCGCCTTCTAGTTCTAGTTGAATATGGATCAGAAATCTGGTTCAATTTGTGTGAAATTAGTTGGCTGGTGGGTGTGGATAGGTTTGGTAAGCGTGGTCGGTTCTACTAAGGATTTTCCCACACGTTTTTTTGTTCTCCTGTTAGTGTCGTGGATGTGGATTTTTAGGACATGCAATAGTGTTTGGTGTTTATGGATTTTAAGATGTGCATTAGTGGCTGAGGATTTGAAAAGTAACCCTACACTACTAGGAAAAGGGCTATAGATGATATGGACACTAATGGCGCACCAGACATGTGGTGCGCCACTACTATATAGCAGTGGCGCATCATGTGTTGGTGCGCCATTAGTGTCCAAATACTAATGGCGCACCACATCCACGGTGCGCCACTAGTAACAATTTTTTTTTTCAAAACTAGTAATGGCGCACCAGGGGATAGTGCGCCATTACTAGTTAAACTAGTAATGGCGCACCACATCCACGGTGCGGCACTAGTAATTTTTTTCCTAATTTTTTAAAAAAAAATTCAAAACTACTAATGGCGCACCGTGTGTGTGGTGCGCCATTACTAGTTGAACTACTAATGGCGCACCACTCCCACGGTGCGCCATTAGTAACTTGCCCCAAAAATTCCACCGAATGCACCCCCCCCCCCGGTGGACCGCCTTTTCAGTTTTAGAAAAAATAAAAGAAAATGATGGAAATGTCAAAAAAATAAAAGAAAATAAGTTTCCCATGTGATATGTGGTCTACTTGTTGGGAAAATTTACAAATATGAATTTCGACTTTATTGGCAAAATCTCTCTAGAATTTGTAAAATGGGCATAACTTTTGCATACGAACTCGGATTAAAAAGTTTTTTATATGAAAAATCATCTACTCGAAAAGATACATCCGAATTTAACGGGGGAAACCCCGTTAAACATTTTCAGAATCCTCAAAAACCTAACAGAAAAAAAGTTACGGGGCTTTTAAGATCCGGAGAGGCAAAAAAATTCAAAAAAAAAACAAACTCAGTAATGGCGCACCTGCCCATGGTGCGCCATTACTATCTTCCCGCCTTCAAAATTCAAACTATATAAAAAAAATAAAAAAAAAGTTAGTAATGGCGCACCTGCCCACGGTGCGCCATTACTATCTTCCCGCCATCAAAATTCAAAATAAATCAAAAAAAATAAAAAAAGTTAGTAATGGCGCACCTGCACTTGATGCGCCATTACTATGCCGTATATATGGCTGGGCGGGGTCCTCTCCTCCTTACCTCTTCATTGTTCTCCTCCACTCCACCTCTCCTCCACTCCATCTCCTCCTCTCCTGCACTCCATCTCCCCTTCTCTCCTCCACCATACTCCCCTCCTCCTCTCCGGCGACCTCCTCCTCCTCCTCTCCGGTGACCTCCTCCTCCTCCTCTCCGGCGACCTCCTCCTCCTCCTCCTCTCCGGCGACCTCCTCCTCCCTCCTCTCCTCCCCTCCCCTCACGGTTTCTCCTCCCTCCTCTCCGGTGATCTCCTCCTCCCTCCTCTCCGGTGATCTCCTCCTCCCTCCTCTCCGGTGATCTCCTCCTCCCTCCTCTCCGGTGAGCTCCTCCTCTCCTCTCCTCCCCTCCCCTTATGGTTTCTCCTTCCTCCTCTCCGATGCTCCGGTGAACTCCTCTCCGGCGACCTCCTCCTCCTCTCCGGCGACCTCCTCCTCCTCTCCGGCGATGTAGGCGAGCGCCTCTCCGCCGACCTCCTCCTCCTCCTCTCCGGTGACCTTGGCCCTCCTCTCCGGCGAACTCCTCTCCGGCAAAAGAACACGGCAAAAGAACGTACAAGATCCAAAAACGAGAACAAAATTTGAAAAAATATCGTGCAAAAAAACGAGCAAAAAAAGAGGAAAAAATGGGCAAAAAAATCGCGATCCAGATCCAAATTCAAAATTCAAAAATAGCAATGGCGCATCACCCCACAGTGCGCCATTAGTATGGCAAAGCACATGTGTAAATATCGCCCCCTGGGAGGCACACTAATGGCGCATGTTGGTCTATACTAATGGCGCACGGCGTGATGCGCCATTAGTATACCAGATACTAATGGCGCACCAGTGGTGCGCCATTAGTATTTAATACTAGTGGCGTGGTACTAGTGGCGCACCAGTAGTGCGCCATTAGTAGGCAAAACTGGTGCGCCACTAGTAGGCCTTTTCCTAGTAGTGCTAAGTTTATTCACAAAATGTTGTTATGTTGGTTTTGTTTGATGCGGTCTCTCTATCGATTAGGCTTGTGGTGCTCTAATTAGCATGTTTACAATGCTTGAATTTCCTGTGATGTTTTGTTCTGTTTAATTATCATGATGTTTGTATTGAACTTGCCAATGACATTGCACTCAAATTACCAGATGTTGAAGCACTGCTATTATCGGTGTTGTTTGTTATGGTTAAATTATCATGATGATGGTATTACACTTACTATTACCATGTTACTGTAGTTACCAGTATTTTTCTAGTCTAACTACATGCAGCATAATGCTCATTTCTTATTCAATGGTCTGGTTGTTTTTTGTGTGCTTACCGACATCATTTTTGTGATTATTAATGACCATGTGTCAATGCTAATTTTATCACTGGTAATTTGGTTGTACATCATCAAATTGATGCCGCCTTTCTAACTTACCAATACTATTGTGCCTCATTTATCAGTGACACATGCTTTTATATACATGTGCCATCTGTTTTGCTATAGTTTAGCAGGTGTGGTGAACCAAGTGCAGTTTGCTTGATTTATTTATCAGTTGTATTATTGCTTTGTCAAACCCCAGTTTTATAAATGTTGCTGTTAATTGTGATATCTGTTTTTCACAAGTCATCTAATTGGTTTCATTTGCTTTCTTTTTTGTTCCTACGTGACAGGGACACAATGCCGAGGAAGTGCAAAGGAGATAGTGATGGAATCGACGAGGTTCCTTCAAAAAAGGCGAAAACGCCCTCCTCCGCGGAACAGAGCCTCACCCAGTTCGCTTCTTCTAGCATGCAAGGACATGAATGATGACAGGAAGGCTGCCATTGATGATATGGATTTCACAAGCCTTCGGAATATCCAGTGTGACCATCTATTTAACAATCTCAGTGTGTGGCTTGTTGATCTGTACGACCCCGATTCCCGTGAGGTGGTCGTACCAGGGCGAGGCAGGCTTCCGGTTAATGAGGAATATGTGCATAGTGTTATGGGTGTGCCGCGTGGAGGGAAGGATGTCCCTTACAACCTCCCTACTGAAGCTGATATTGAGTTAGGGCTTGAGTTGTTTCGCGAGCTTGGATATGCCCCTAAAATGACTGATCTTGTTGATCTCATAAAGGGTCCTGAAAATGGTGATGATACTTTCAAGCGTATGTGGCTTTTGCTTGCGGGGAATACAATCATTGCCCCGACCACCTCCAACAAAGTTAGCCCCAGATGGTATGTTGTGCTGGTAAGTTATTATGTAATTCTGTCATTTTCTTTCTTGTGTGCCTGATAACTTTACTGTATGTCAGTGTGGTAACTTTCATAGTTTTTGTGGTGCATTCGGTGAACTTCAGTTTCTTTTTGTTTTCAACTTGCAGCGTGACATCGATGGTATTAAAAATCTCAATTGGTCCAAATTTATTGCTGATGAACTACACAAGGCGCTGCTGAAACGCAAGCCTACCAGGGGTTGCCTTCTCTTCTACAATGTAAGCGACGATGCTTTCCTCTTACCTTCTTTTTTGTCATTTGTCATCTTTTTGTCATTTTGTGTCTGATTTTTGTTCGTGTTTACCATGACGCTTGTATTTTTCTTATCAGCTATTGTACATTCATGCAATTGATCTTTCTGGACTCGGCATCGTATTGCCTGATGGTCCTTTTCCCATCAATGTCTGGACGAAGAAGCTGATAACTCTTGTCCTCAACAAGGATGTTCAGGCTGACAAAGTTTCTTTCGGGAAACTACCGGTAATCTATATCTATGTTTTCAGTTCACACACTGCTTTGCAACTGCATTTTCTTTTCATTGTTTTTTGTTGTTACTTATCTGACTTGTCACTACATTTTTTTCCAGTTGAAGCCTGAGTTTGGCATGAATTTCTGTCTGTTTGGTGGTCTGGAAGGTCTTGACAAGTTTATGTGTGTTCATACTGCCCCAAGCTACAGTCAGGAGGTGAGCATGTAACCTCGTTTTTTGTTTTTTTTTGTTATTCTATGTTTTTTCATAGGCTGATAACTTATTTGTTGCACTCAATGTGGTGACCCTCTTTTGATGTCAACTTGACACTCTTTACTAATGCCATCAGATATTTGTTGTTTCCAATGTGTCATATCATCTATAAAGGATAATAATTATGTTTGCAACCTTGTGACAATTCTTAGTGTAATGCCTTGATAACTTTGTTACATTCCTGTGATAACTTGGTATCATGATAACTTTGGTTGCATTCCTGTGGTATTTTTTTTGTAAAGCCTTTGATAACTTAAGTTCTTTTCTGATATCTAATTGTGCTATTTTAGCTTTCTCGTATATTGATGTTCATTTTCATGGTGTCTGAATGTGTGTTAAGTCATGAATACATTCATGTGTTGACTGCAACGACACCACACATTTTTGTTTGATACTGTTCATGTGTGTGCTTTTCGTGAACTCATGATAACTTTTGTTGCATTTTGGTGATAACCTACTATTTATTTATTTTTTGCATTTTTTCTGTTGAACAGAAATTTGCCAAATCAACTCAGATAGTTGCTCGGTTCATGTCCACCATGGCTAGCATACTAGGCGATCTTGTGCAATCATTTACCGCTTTGGATGATGGGGGCCATTCAGATGCATCCCGTCAGCTAGACACTGGATTGAATGTTCTTCTTCTGCTGCCCGTACGACGGCAAGGACCACGCGCTCATCGCAAGGCAGGCGGCCAGAAATCCCTGGAAAGAATGTTACTGAAGATTCTGACAGTGATGACGAGTACCACGGAGGCAATGATGCTGAGTCTGATGATGATGACGATGGTGATGATATGGATTATCGATTTGTTCGTCGTCGCCGTAACAATCCTTTCGTTGCTTCAGGCAGTGGTACTGCGAATGTACATACGGGGCAACGGTCCAGCTAATGATGACACCACACATCTGGATGATGTAACTATCAAAGCTCATGAGAACACGGGACCAGATGTTGAATACATGCCTGTCCGCCGTGTCGATGAGAACCTCAATGAGTCTCAGATCATGCTCACTAGCACCTCTCACGCAGCATCAGTCAGATCAGGTGATGGAGGGCTTAGCCAGCAAGGTCTGACAGACACGCAAGCTGAGGCGGCTACTGAATCTTCTGTCAAGCGGTGTGGTTCTCAGCTTTTGTTTGTAACATGTGGTAACTTAGGTTTAACAACATGTGTAATCTCACTACTACTCTTGTGTACCCATATTTCAGTCGTTCGAAAGATAAATCCGCTGTGAAAAAGGTGCAATTCGCCAAGGCCAGATCCTCTCCACGACTTAGGGCAACATTATCGCAGACAACATCATCGGAGACAACAGAAGTTATCCATCTTGATGAACCTCCCACGGCGACATCCCCGTCTGATAAAGCAGCAGCAACTAGCAAGGGCGCATCTGATGCTGTTGCGACGACATCAGCTGGTGTTTCTGATGACCCTGTAGATCAGCTTGCTGCAGCGACAACTGTTACTGCTGTTGTTGAAGATATCGCCAGCGCGGCTGCGGCTGTTGAATGTGAAAATGAAGTCGTTGCCAATGTAGGGCATGATGAAGGTGAAGGTATTTCTGTCTCCCATCACCTTTTTTCTTGTATGTAATGATGATTTATGTTGACGATGTGTTAAATCTTTTTTCGCTGTAGCCGTTCGTGTCATTGAAGAAGTTGTGGGAGGTACCCGAGTCAATATGCCTATTGATACGGCTACAGCTGGAGGTCAAGAGAATGATGCCCAGAATCCTGCGGCCACAGGTTGGTAACTTCACTTTCTTCTGTTGATTACTTGTCTGTTTAAGCCATGATAACTCAAGTTAATGTTCTGACATTAATAAATACAATGTCCACTACATGTTTTCCTGATGCATTTTTTCCATTTTTGTGTGTTACTTTTGGTGTTTGTTGCAGTAGCTGACCCTGTGTTGGAGTCAAGCACCCCTGGAGCTGGAGAATATGATGGTAATTTTACGCCACCTAGCTGCTCTCTTGGGCTTGATGCCATCTTTGGTGCGAGTCCACAAGTGCCACCATCTACTGAAGCAACTCCAACGGCTCAAGCTGCACCAGCATTGGCTCAAGTACCACCTGCAGTACCAGAAGCATCGGCGGCGGCACCATCGGCTCAAGTTCCAACTGCAGCACCAGAAGCATCGGCGGCGCCGCCATCTGCTCAAGTACCACCTGCAGCACCAGAAGCATTGGCGGCAGAGGGATCGGATCAAGTTCCACCTGCAGCACCAGAAGCACCTGCGGCGGCTCCATCGGCTCAAGTACCACCTGCAGCACCAACTACTGGCCCTATCGCTGTTCTAGGGCTTGCATATCCTGTTGCTGCTGGCTCCAAGGGCAAGACAGTGGTGAAAGTTACCAATGCGCAACCGGTTTCTTGGGCTCCGCCACCCAACTCTCGTAAGTGAAGACATTGCGTCTTCGCTTTCTGCAGCAAGAGTGATGGATTGACATATGTCAGTGTACATCTTTTGTTTGTGGTTTGGTGTGCTCCCGTTATTTATGTGTTTGGAATTTGCTATTCCTTCGTGTGTATGGATGAATGTAATACTACTTCTATGCTTTATGTGATGTAAATGAACATCTGTGCTTGCAGTACCCGGAATATATATTTCTGTTGTGTTCCCTACAATATTTTGTACGACGCTAGCATAGATGATAACTCCAACCTCTTTCCCCCTGGTAACTTTGTCAGTTTTGAAAGCTGATGTTATCCGTTACTAACTTTTATCCGTTACTAACTTTAGTAAGCGCGTGATACATACATCTCCTATCATTCCCTATTTATTTTCCTTAATTTGTTGTCATGCTTACAAAAAACATTACTGCACTGGTAGTAGCAGGTGTGTATTCTTATTCATCTGAAATTTGTTATTATTCCCTCATTTTTTTAATTACCCTGATAAGTCTATTTGACACTATCTTGGTAACTCAAATGTTCAAATCCTGATAATTTATGAACCATTGACATGATAAATCCAGCCACATATACATTCTTTACCAATTCTGGGCTATACAATTCTTTTTGGTCTCTCTTTAATACATGTTTTGATGTTATCACACCTGTTCCTCATTATGCACCAGTGCTATCTAATTTGTTCTTTAAAAAGCCCATACCAGTGTGCTGGTAATCCACATTCACATCACCTGGTATTTTCTATAATGTGGGCCTGATAACTTATTGTATATTGTCTCAATTTTTAATACTTGTTTCTTTTCAATATATTATCTTGTTTATCACTACTGTTCATGTCCTCATCGCTCTTTTTTTATTTATGTAACACCTGAAGGTGGTCGTGTGCAAGTGTATGATGTCGAGATTGACGATGATGAGGTTCTCATGTTTTGGGAAGAATTTGAACATGACAATCCAGCATTAAAAGGGAAATCTAATGTTCAAATAGGTGTTTTTTTCTGCTCCATGAACATTGCAACCCTTGCACAAACCCCTTCCTTTGTTTTTCAACTATGGACCACCACTTGATAATTAAAACATGTGGCAGTTGATAAGTTATGACCACCACTTGATAATTCTTTCACCCTTCTGCTGATAACTCATGTTTTCAATGTTTTTTGACTTTTTGCTTTACTCATGTCCTTGTTACATTATACATCTTAGTTATGTTTTTTCTGTTTTTACCAGACAACCCTCAAAGTCCAACATTTGTTACACCAGAGTTACCACCTCGCACAGAGCATTTAGTACGCAGTTCAACCCCTAAATCCTTTATTCGGAAAGTTAGGGTCACCCACCCGTCCAAATACCTGCTCCCGCCTTTTGCCACCCTCACACCGACCGAGGAGGAAGAGTTTGTTTACAATGAAGTTATCAAGCATACTACTGATTCTAGCTCTAAGATTAAAGAGTATGTTTCCATCCTTTTCTCATTTTTAACATAAATCATTATTTGTGTGCCATTTTTTGAAATGTATTTTTAAAATCTTTTTTTGTATTTGTAGTGTTAGGGTCATCGACATTGATGGTAGGTGGGTCACCCTCGGTGAGCTTGCCAATTGTGTGAAGGGAATTGGGCAACTATCAACCAGCATTGCTGAGTTACATGTTCGCATTCTCTAGTATAAGGAAACGCCAAACAGGCTCATCTTCCCTTGGCTGCTATCTGTGTATCTGTTGATAGGAGACTTCAATTCCAAGTGTGTATTGAAGTATTTCCGACGGGACAAGTTTTACATTCTTAGTCACCAGGATCAGGTATGTTATGTTTGCTGGATCTGGTATGTTATGTTTGCTTGCCCTGGTAACTCTGCAGTTAGAGTCTTGGATGTTAATATTAGTACTCTTATCTTTTTTACGCTGACATTGTTTGTTCTTCATGTCATGATAATCTCTATCCTGCACACTAGCAATTTTGACCTTTATGCCCTGATAATTTTTTTCTAGTTGCCTCCCATGTGAATTTCATGACCATTTGTTATCTTGGTAATTTTGTTTCTTTCTCTCCTTCCATGCTTACTGCCTTTTAATTTTTTGCAGCTGCTATTCCCTGCTTTGCAGAAGTTGGTCCTCGGTCCAAATGACGGGCATTGGTATGTGTTGTCACTAAATCTTAGGGCGAAGCGGTTCGAAGTTCTAGATTCATTGCGTGAACAAGATAGTCCTTCTCTTCTTGAGCATGCGACAAGATACATGAATGCTATAAAGAAGGCTTGGTTGATAAATTACAAGGACTCGCATAAGCAGATTCAGGACTATGAACTTGTGTACATTGATGTGTTGAAACAGGATAATGGGTTAGTTGTGGATTATTCACTCTCTTTTTAACACCCCACTATATGCTCTTATCCCTGTTTATTGACCCGGTCGCAAACTCCAATTGAACTGATTGTGTGTTGTTTTTTTCATCACGAATCTTTCAGCATTGATTGCAGATTTTTTTGCCTGCACGTATCTTGAGGTGTGGGATGGCAAAAATGTTCCGGCCTTAACTCATGATCAAATTCTAGCTCTCTGGAAAATTTTGACATTGAGGTGGTTAGATCATGATCAAAACAAGTGCAAGCAGTGGCGTTATCATCTGTTCGGCAGTGGGTGATGAGGTGATAATTGTTTTACGACAGTGTGATAACTTCTACCAAAATGTGCTGATAACTTTTTACATGAATCTGTCATGACAATGTCATGGAGCAAAGTGTTGACATGTTGTTTTACTATAGTATACACAGTCAAAAGTCACTGACCAGATGATAAATTCACTGTTGTGATTATAATTTTGATCACATTTGATTTGGTAACTGCAATCATCTTCTGGTTGAAGACCGGGATTACTTTATTCTAATTTTTAGAAGTCCAAGCAGGCGTAATTTTTTGTTCATAAGTAATACAATGCAGTGCCGGTAGCCTTCAAAAAATGTAGATATAAAATTTTTGGATTTACAAATCCATGACAATTCCATCATACATTGCTGGTAACTGGCATAATAGGGTACTGATAGCTTGCATAAAATATAGATATACACTTTTTGCATTACAAAGCCATGATAAATCCATGATACAATGCTGATAACTGGAATGTTATGGGGCTTGTAGCTTGCACATTATGGTCCATAAAAAGAATGTAGCCACCATCTTCCCTTTTAATAGCACCTTCTTCATTTATCTTGCTAGGGGAGATTTGCATTTGCGCTTGTCATGGTCCAGACTCCCGCACACACCACATTTCCTTTTTGGCTTGGGTTTTGCAATCTCAAAACCTGACTGCTTCCTTTTTGACTTTGGCCGCCCCTTCGTTTAGTCTTGGGAGGGTCTAGTATCAACTTTGTGTTTGAGGACGGAGCTGCGTCAGGATGTCGGGGCTGGATGACAAAAGCAAGATTGTTTTTCCTAGCATGTATCATCACACGCACACTTTCTTGCTGTGTGGCAGGGTTACCCTGTCGCTGCACATTAGTAGCATTTTCTTGTTGTGTGGCGGGGTTCTCCTGTCGCTGCACATTAGTGGCACTTGTTTGCTGTGTGGCTGGGTTCTCCTGTTGTTTTGCATCGGGGGTGTTTTGGTGCTGTGTGACGGAGTTGTCTTCATTCACCCGCCCCACAGGTATCAAGCAGGAATCCGGCTGTCCTTGAAACGATCCTTTTGCCTCTTCCTTTTCCTTTCTTGCTTTTCTAAGTTGATTGTTCTTCAGGGTTTCAAGCTCCTCCTTGAAATTATACATGTGTTTTCTTACCAATCTGGTCCCGTCATCTGTTAGGCAAGCGTCTTTGGCTGATGCCTTAAATTCTTTAAGAATTGACGTGTATCGCATGACGTTTTTCCCCTCCTCTGGCATAGACTTCTTAACTGTTGGCTGTTCGAAATCAGGTTGAATAAGATCCTCCTCTGGATCCCAGGTCCACCTCTTTAGGATTTACTTTTCAGGTATCTCGTATACCCCAATCTGGTCCATAACTCGTAGTACGTGTGCGCATAGTAGTCCGTCACGATCAAACTTGCAGCAAGTACACGAGTATGTCTCTTCATCCATGTTTGCTTGCACATGGTAGTCCCTGTCTCCATATTTTGGTATTATCCCCCACACTGAGCTGACCTTGAAAGTACCATCATGCAACGTGTCGCATTTGTAGGCTGATTTCACCTTCATCTCCACTTGGAACTTGCAAAACAGGTTATGTGTGTACAACCCCCGCACCTGCATCTCCAGCGGGTTCATCGAGTACATTTCGGTTTCTTTGTACACTGTTTCCAACTGCTCTTTTGACACGCTAGCCATCACCTTATCCTGTATCGCAGTGTACTCTTATGCGAATTCGACCAGTGAGTTGTTTGGGTTGACATACTTCTTGAGCACAGAGTTAAGACCCTCGCTTCTTGTCGTGGTCTGCAAGAACGGAAAAAAATCGTGCATATAGTATACTGATGACCCACAAGTATAGGGGATCTATCGTAGTCCTTTTGATAAGTAAGAGTGTCGAACCCAACGAGGAGCAGAAGGAAATGACAAGTGGTTTTTAGTAAGGTATTCTCTGCAAGCACTGAAATTATCGGTAACAGATAGTTTTGTGATAAGGTAATTTGTAACGGGTAACAAGTAATGAAAGTAAATAAGGTGCAGCAAGATGGCCCAATCCTTTTTGTAGCAAAGGAGAAGCCTGGACAAACTCTTATATGAAAGAAAATGCTCCCGAGGACTCATGGGAATTATCGTCAAGCTAGTTTTCATCACGCTCATATGATTCGCGTTCGTTACTTTGATAATTTGATATGTGGGTGGACCGGTGCTTGGGTGCTGCCCCTCCTTGAACAAGCATCCCACTTATGATTAACCCCTATTGCAAGCATCCGCAACTACAAAATAAGTATTAAGGTAAACCTAACCATAGCATGAAACAAATGGATCCAAATCAGCCCCTTACGAAGCAACGCATAAACTAGGGTTTAAGCTTCAGTCACTCTAGCAACCCATCATCTACTTATTACTTCCCAATGCCTTCCTCCAGGCCCAAACAATGGTAAAGTGTCATGTAGTCGACATTCACATAACACCACTAGAGGAAAGACAACATACATCTCATCAAAATATTGAACGAATACTAAATTCACATGACTACTTATAGCAAGACTTCACCCATGTCCTCACGAACAAACGTAACTACTCACAAATCATATTCATGTTCATAATCAGAGGAGTATTAATATGCATAAAGGATCTCAACATATGATCTTCCACCAAATAAACCAACTGGCATCAACTACAAGGAGTAATTAACACTACTAGCAACCCACAGGTACCAATCTGAGGTTTTGGGACAAAGATTGGATACAAGGGATGAACTAGGGTTTTAGAGGAGATGGTGCTGGTGAAGATGTTGATGAAGATTGACCCCCTCCCGATGAGAGGATCGTTGGTGATGACGATGGCGATGATTTCCCCCTCCCGGAGGGATGTTTTCCCGGCAGAACAGCTCTGCCGGAGCCCTAGATTGGTTCCGCCAAGGTTCCGCCTAGTGGCGGCGGTGTTTCATCCCGAAAGCTTTCTCCTGATTTTTTCGAGGGTAAAAGACTTCATATAGCAGAAGATGGGCATCGGAGGCCTGCCAGGGGAGCCACGAG
This sequence comes from Aegilops tauschii subsp. strangulata, assembly GCF_002575655.3. Classification (NCBI taxonomy): domain Eukaryota; kingdom Viridiplantae; phylum Streptophyta; class Magnoliopsida; order Poales; family Poaceae; genus Aegilops; species Aegilops tauschii. The sequence continues at coordinate 514,585,218 of NC_053036.3, forward strand.
GCAGGGGCGCGCCCAGGGGGGTAGGGCGCGCCCCCACCCTTGTGGATGGTGGGTGCCCCTCTCTGGTACTTTCTTCGCTCTGTATTTTTTATTAATTCCAAAAACTGCCTCCGTGAAGTTTCGGACTTTTGGAGCTGTGCAGAATAGGTCTCTAATATTTGCTCCTTTTCCAGCCCAGAATTCCAGCTGCCAGCATTCTCTCTCTTCATGTAAACCTTGTAAAATAAGAGAGAAAAGGCATAAGTATTGTGACATAATGTGTAATAATAGCCCATAATGCGATAAATATTGATATAAAAGCATGATGCAAAATGGACGTATCATATACCGGGACCCAACACTTCCTGTTCTCCCACAGCCATTTGAAATGCTCGTTCTCGATCTGGCCATACGCTTCCAACATCACCCACCACTTGTGCTCAAACTCCTCAACTGCATTCATAACATAAACATGGTAACATCAAGTATTGAAGGATGGTAACCTTGGTTCAAACATATTGGTAACTAGGAACACCACTGTTGTTGATAATTCTTTCACACACACTTGGTTACTTTAGTTCAAGCATCATGGTAAGTACTTTGCACACAGGATGATTTTTTTTGTCCACAGCGAATACCACTCTGTGTGTGTAGTACAAGCAACATTTTTAACTAGCAACAAAAAGAGATTCCTATCAATCACCACTCGCTGGTGATTGAAAAGTTTTGTTGTAACTAGTGGGGTGAACAGCTGAAATGCGTTCAACAAACATGAACATGATAGGGGTAGTACGGAAAATAATTAATGTAGGTAATTTTGTTATAATCCTCTGGTAACTTGTCACCTTATTACATGGTAATTGTTGATATCATGCATGTAAACCCATTTCTTGTGTTTTAAGTTAGTGAGGGTGGGAAGTAAAATACCAGTCAGGCTGTTGTCAACATAATCCTTGAATGCATTGTTTAGTGGCTAATCGTCAGCCATCAGCTTCCCAAGCTTCTCCGGTGCTTTTTTCATTATATGCCCGTGGCAATTCCTGTGTACTATCCCGATGAACACCTCATCAATAGCACTCCTCATTGCAAAATCTTGATCTGTTATTATGTTCTTTGGCGCAATTCCACCCATTGCATGCAAGAATGCATTAAACAGCCACACAAAGTTACCAGATAGTTCGTTTCGAAAAAACCCACAACCAAACTGGATTGATTGCCCATGGTTATTAATGCCAATGAAGGGCACACAGGGCATCTTGTACATGTTTGTCATGTATGTTGTGTCGAATGAGATGACATCATTGTATCTAGCATATGCCCTGCGCGACACAGCGTCTATCCAGAACAAATTTTCCACTCTGTCCTCATCATCAAGCTTTATTCTCCAATAGAAATCTGGATCTTGTGCCTTCATATCTTGGAAGTATGAGATTATGCTCCCCACATCAGCATGGCGATACTCCATCCGGAATTTAGCTCGCTGGTTTGCGATGTCCTTTGTTGTGTATGGTACATCTTTAGGATTCCCGTAGAACCATGACATTAGTTGCATGTGTCGTGCTGTCTCTATGTTGCATCCGTGCAATATCTTCAAGAAGTCATGCTCATCTTTTGGAATGTTCCTATGTGATGATAGGAACTTTGTCAAGGACGGCTTTTGGACAAGCATCCCACTTATGATTAACCCCTATTGCAAGCATCCGCAACTACAAAAGAAGTATTAAGGTAAACCTAACCATAGCATGAAACAAATGGATCCAAATCAGCCCCTTACGAAGCAACGCATAAACTAGGGTTTAAGCTTCTGTCAATCTAGCAACCCATCATCTACTTATTACTTCCCAATGCCTTCCTCTAGGCCCAAACAATGGTGAAGTGTCATGTAGTCGACGTTCACATAACACCACTAGAGGAAAGACAACATACATCTCACCAAAATATCGAACGAATACCAAATTCACATGACTACTTATAGCAAGACTTCTCCCATGTCCTCAGGAACAAACGTAACTACCACAAATCATATTCATGTTCATAATCAGAGGAGTATTAATATGCATAAAGGATCTGAACATATGATCTTCCACCAAATAAACCAACTAGCATCAACTACAAGGAGTAATCAACACTACTAGCAACCCATAGGTACCAATTTGAGGTTTTGGGACAAAGACTGGATACAAGGGATGAACTAGGGTTTGAGAGGAGATGGTGTTGGTGAAGATGTTAATGAAGATTGACCCCCTCCCGATGAGAGGATCGTTGGTGATGACGATGGCGATGATTTCCCCCTCCCAGAGGGATGTTTCCCTGGCAGAACAGCTCCGCCGGAGCCCTAGATTGGTTCCGCCAAGGTTCCGCCTCGTGGCGGCGGTGTTTCGTCCCGAAAGCTTTCTCCTGATTTTTTTCCAGGATAAAAGACTTCATTTAGCAGAAGATGGGCATCGGAGGCCTGCTAGGGGGCCCACGAGGCAGGGGGGTGCGCCCCCCACCCTCGTGGATGGTGGGTGGCCCCCCTCTGGTACTTTCTTTGCTCAGTATTTTTTATTAATTCCAAAAACTGCCTCCGTGAAGTTTCAGGACTTTTGGAGCTGTGCAGAATAGGTCTCTAATATTTGCTCCTTTTCCAGCCCAGAATTCCAACTGCCGGCATTCTCCCTCTTCATGTAAACCTTGTAAAATAAGAGAGAAAAGGCATAAGTATTGTGACATAATGTGTAATAATAGCCCATAATGCGATAAATATTGATATAAAAGCATGATGCAAAATGGACGTATCAACTCCCCCAAGCTTAGACCTCGCTTGTCCTCAAGCGGAAGCCGATAACGAAAAATATGTCCACATGTTTAGAGATAGAGGTGTCGATAAAATAAAATACGGACATTCGGGCATCATGATCGTTCTTATAACAGCAATATATATATATATATATATATATATATATATATATATATATATATATATATATATTGTCATATGATTTCTTATGCTCAAGTAACAATCTATTCACAATGTCAAGTATGAATCAGAAACTTCATTGAAAACTAACAAACTATAATCTCGGTCATTGAAGCAATTGCAATTTATCATAACATCGGAAAGAGTCTATATAAGAGCTTTTCAGCAAGTCCACTCACTCAGCTATCATTTAGTCTTTCACAATTGCTAACACTCACGCAACACTCATGGGTATGGAGTTTTAATCGGACACAGAGAAAGATAGGGGCTTATAGTGTTGCCTCCCAACCTTTTACCTCAAGGGTAATGTCAACAATAATAGTTCATGATAACTTACATCCAATTGGATATATATATATATATATATATATATATATATATATATATCAGGATCTTTCTAGCACAATGCACTTGCCAAAGGATAAAATGTAAAAAGGAAAGGTGAATATCACCATGACTCTTGTATAAAGTATGAGACAAGAATAAAAGATAGGCCCTTCGCAGAGGGAAGCAGAGGTTGTCATGTGCTTTTATGGTTGGATGCACAAAATCTTAATGCGAAAGAACGTCACTTTATATTGCCACTTGTGATATGGACCTTTATTATGCAGTCCGTCGCTTTTATTTCTTCCACATCACAAGATCGTATAAAGCTTATTTTCTCCACACTAATAAATCATACATATTTAGAGAGCAAATCTTTATTACATGCAACAATGACAACTTACTTGAAGGATCTTACTCAATCCATAGGTAGATATAGTGGACTCTCATGGCAAAACTGGGTTTAAGGATATTTGGAAGCACAAGTAGTATCTCTACTTGGTGTAAAGAATTTGGCTAGCATGAGGGAGAAAGGCAAGCTCAACATGTTGGATGATCCATGACAATATACTTTATTTTAGATATAAGAAAACATAACCCATTACATTGTCTTCCTTGTCCAACATCAACTCTTTAGCATGTCATATTTTAATGAGTGCTCACAATCATAAAAGATGTCCAAGATAGTATATTTATATGTGAGAGCATCTCTTTCTTTATTATTTACTATTAGTTGCAATGATGACCAAAACTATGTTTGTCAACTCTCAACAACTTTTATTCATCATACTCTTTTATATGTGAAGTCATTACTCTCCATAACATCAATATGATCTCTTTATTTCTTTTTATTCTTTATTTTTTCTTTTTTTCCCTCTAGATCATAGCAAGATAATCAAGCCCTTGACTCAAAACTAATCTTTATTATATATAGCTCACGGATTCGATTACATAGAAGGATCATAAAGCAAAACTCAGGACTAAATCATACTAAAACTTTATTCTACTAGATCAAGATATTACTAAAAGGATCGAACTAAGAAAAAGGGTAAAAATAGGAGTGTGATGGTGATACGATACCGGGGCACCTCCCCCAAGCTTGGCAGTTGCCAAGAGGAGTGCCCATACCCATGTGTTTATGTCTCCTTCCGCGGAGGTGGTGATGATGGAGTTGTTGATGATGTAGGCTTGTCGTCCATCTTCCAAGGCATAGGCTCACCATCATAGAAGGATGATCGAGTCTCCGGGATCCTCAAATCTGCAGCCAAACTCATCATCTTGAATCTATATTCATACTCACACTTTTGGTTTTGCAGGTCATAGATCTGGGCTTGGAGGTGCTCGATTTTTTCGTGAAGCTTGAAGATGGCCTCCCCAATATCCTTGGCATCCAGCTTGTGGTTGTTAGTGAACTCCGTGATCATTATGTGGTTGGCGTCAAGTCCACGTTCCACCACTCCTGGCACTTGAAAACTTGTTGCTCCATTGCTTCGAGTCTTGTCTCCACGCTTCCGGTCCTCCTTGGTCCCTCAACATCGCGGATATGCAGCAACCCCTCGCGCATCTCAATGGTTTGAGGATGTTGCAGCACTTCCGCGAGGTAGGGGTTGATGACCTTCTCGAAGAACTTGTACTTGGGGGCACTTGGAGACATCATGGTGATCTAGATCTGTCAGAAAAATAGCTCGAAACAAAAACAGAGGATATTTGCATGGTACGGTGGTCAAAACCTTCAGGAGATTATATAATGAATTTTTACCGACTAAAAGAAGTATCGCACAAGAAAACGGAGTCCGGAGAGCACACGAGGTGCCCACGAGGCAGGGGGCACGCCCAGGGGGGTAGGGCGCGCCCTCCACCCTCGTGGACGCCTTGTGTCCTTCCCGGACTGCTTCTTATTTTCCTATTTTCTTAAATATTCCAAAACGGAGAAAAATTACCATTAGAACTGTTTTGGAGTCGGTTTACTTACCGTACCACATGCCTATTCCTTTTCGGAGTCTGGAACGTTCTGGAAAGTGTCCCTTATGTATTCCTCCGGGGTTACGGTTTCAATAACATTAGTTTCAACATTTATGGGATTACCTGAGATATAATGCTTGATTCTTTGACCGTTCACCACCTTCGGATTTGTGCCTTCGAAGTTGTTGATTTTTATGGCACCGGAACGATAGACCTCCTCGATAACGTAAGGACCTTCCCATTTAGAGAGAAGCTTTCCTGCAAAAAATCTTAAACGAGAGTTGAATAGCAACACAGAATCACCTACATTAAACTCACGCTTTTGTATCCTTTTGTCATGCCATCTTTTAACCTTTTCTTTAAACAGTTTGGCATTCTCATAGGCTTGGGTTCTCCATTCATCGAGTGAGCTTATGTCAAATAGCCTCTTCTCACCGGCAAGTTTGAAATCATAATTGAGCTCTTTAATGGCCCAATATGCCTTGTGTTCTAGTTCGAGAGGTAAGTGACATGCTTTTCCATAAACCATTTTATATGGAGACATACCCATAGGATTTTTATATGAAGTTCTATAGGCCCATAATGCATCATCAAGTTTCTTGGACCAATTCTTCCTAGATCTATTAACAGTCTTTTGCAAAATTAATTTGAGCTCTCTATTACTAAGTTCTACTTGACCACTAGACTGCGGGTGATATGGAGATGCAATTCTATGATTAACATCATACTTAGCAAGCATTTTACGAAAAGCACCATGAATAAAATGTGAACCACCATCAGTCATTAAGTATCTAGGGACTCCAAACCTCGGAAAAATAACTTCTTTAAGCATCTTAATAGAGGTGTTATGATCAGCACTACTAGTTGGAATAGCTTCTACCCACTTAGTAACGTAATCAACAACAACTAAAATATGTGTATACCCGTTAGAGGAAGGAAACGGTCCCATATAATCAAAGCCCCAAACATCAAATGGTTCAATAACAAGTGAATAATTCATAGGCATTTCTTGACGTCTACTAATATTACCAATTCTTTGATATTCATCACAAGACAAGACAAACTTACAGGCATCCTTGAAGAGAGTAGGCCAATAAAAACCGGATTGCAATACCTTATGTGCAGTTCTATCTCCAGCGTGGTGTCCTCCATAAGCCTCGAAGTGACACTTGCGTAGGATCTGTTCCTATTCATGCTTCAGTACACAACGTCTAATAACACCATCTACTCCTTCTTTATAAAGGTGTGGGTCATCCCAGAAGTAATGTCTTAAATCATAGAAAAACTTTTTCTTTTGTTGGTATGTGAAACTAGATGGTATAAATTTAGCAACAATGTAATTAGCATAATCAGCATACCATGGAGCAGTAAGAGAAGCATTTATGACAGCTAATTGTTCATCAGGGAAACTATCATCAATAGGTAGTGGGTCATCAAGAACATTCTCTAACCTAGACAAGTTGTCTGCAACGGGGTTCTCATCTCCCTTTCTATCAATAATATGCAAATCAAATTCTTGTAGCAAGAGAACCCATCTAATAAGTCTAGGTTTAGCATGTTTCATTTCCATAAGATATTTAAGAGCAGCATGATCAGTGTGAACAGTTACTTTAGAATCAACAATATAAGGTCTGAACTTATCACAAGCAAATACAACCGCTAAGAATTCTTTTTCAGTAGTAGCATAATTTCTCTGGGCACTGTCTAGAGTTTTACTAGCATATTGGATAACATTTAATTTCTTATCAACTCTTTGTCCTAGAACAGCACCTACGGCATAATCACTAGCATCACACATAATTTCAAAGGGTAAATTCCAATCAGGTGACTGAACAATAGGTGCAGAAATCAAGGCTTTCTTAAGTATTTCAAATGCTTCTACACAATCATCATCAAAGACAAAAGGAATGTCTTTTTGTAAGAGATTAGTCAGAGGCCTAGAAATTTTAGAGAAGTCCTTAATGAACCTCCTATAGAAACCGGCATGACCAAGGAAACTTCTTATACCTTTAATGTCCTTAGGACATGGCATCTTTTCAATAGCGTCAACTTTAGCTTTATCAACTTCAATACCTCTTTCAGAAATTTTATGCCCCAAGACAATACCTTCATTAACCATAAAGTGGCACTTTTCCCAATTCAAGACAAGATTAGTTTCTTCACATCTCTGCAAAACTCAATCAAGGTTGCTCAAGCAATCATCAAAATAAGTTCCGTATACGGAGAAATCATCCATGAAAACCTCAACAATCTTTTCACAAAAATCAGAGAATATAGCCATCATGCATCTTTGAAAGGTAGCAGGTGCATTGCATAAACCAAAAGGCATACGTCTATAAGCAAAGGTACCGAAAGGGCAAGTAAAAGTGGTCTTTTCTTGATCCTCTTTTGACACAGGTATTTGAGAGAAACCAGAATAACCATCTAGAAAGCAAAAATGTGTGTGTTTGGATAATCTTTCTAGCATTTGGTCAATAAAAGGAAAAGGGTAATGATCCTTTTTAGTAGCTTTATTCAATTTACGGAAATCAATTACCATCCTATAACCTGTAATAATTCTTTGTGGGATCAATTCATCTTTATCATTAGGAACAACGGTAATACCTCCCTTCTTGGGGACACAATGGACATGACTTACCCACTGACTATCAGCAACAGGATAAATTATACCTGCCTCCATAAGCTTTAGTATTTCTTTTCTTACCACTTCTTTCATCTTAGGATTTAACCGTCGTTGGTGATCAACAACTGGTTTAGCGTCTTTCTCCAATTTTATTTTGTGTTGGCATAAAGTGGGACTAATGCCCTTAAGATCATCAACAGTATATCCAATAGCAGCACGGTGCTTCTTCAGAGTTTTCAATAATTTTTCTTCTTCCTTCTCTGAAAGTTTAGCACTAATAATAATAGGATATATCTTCTTTTCATCAAGATATGCATATTTAAGAGTATCAGGTAATGGTTTAAGCTCAAACACGGGATCACCCTTGGGTGGAGGAGGATCCCCTAGGATTTCAACAGGCAGGTTGTGTTTCAAAATAGGTCCCTGTTTAAAGAATACTTCATCTATTTCCTTTCTTTCATTCATAAACATATCATTTTCATGGTCGAGCAAATATTGTTCTAAAGGATCATTAGGAGGCACGGCAATAGAAGCAAGACCAATAATTTCATCTTTACTAGGCAATTCCTCATCACGGGGTTGTCTACGAAATTTAGCAAAATTAAACTCATGAGACATATCCCCCAAACCTATAGTAACAACATCCTTTTCGCAGTCTATCCTAGCATTAATAGTATTCAAGAAGGGTCTACCAAATATAATGGGACAAAAGTTATCTTGTGGGGAACCAAGAATAAGAAAATCAGCAGGATATTTAACTTTCCCACACAAGACTTCAACATATCTAACAATCCCAACTGGTGAAATAGTATCTCTATTGGCAAGCTTAATTGTAACATAAATTTCTTCTATTTCACAGGTGCAATATCATGCATAATTTCTTTATATAAGGAATGAGGTATTGCACTTGCACTAGCACCCATATCACACAAGCCATGATAACAATGATCTCCTATTTTAATAGAAATAACAGGCATGCCTACAACAGGTCTATGTTTATTTTTAGTATCAGGTCTAGCAATTCTAGCAGCTTCATCACAGAAGTAAATAACATGCCCATCAATATTATCAGCCAAGAGATCTTTAACCATAGAATACTAGGTTCAACTTTAATTTGCTCAAGGGGTTTGGGTGTCCTAATATTACTTTTGTTGACCACAGTTGAAGCTTTAGCGTGATCCTTTATTCTAACAGGGAAAGGTGGTTTCTCAATATAAGCAGTAGGAATAATAGGATCATTATAAGTGATAGTCTTTTCTACAACTTTAATAAGTGCAACTACTTTTACTTCAATGGGAGGATTATATTTAAACCATTTCTCCTTAGGGAGATCAACATGAGTAGCAAATGATTCACAGAAAGAAGCTACTATCTCAGAGTCAAGTCCATATTTAGTGCTAAATTCACGGAAAACATCGGTATCCATAAAAGATTTAACACAATCAAACTTAAGTGTTATACCTGACTCCTTACCTTTGTCGAGGTCCCAATCTTCAGAGTTGCATTTAATTCTTTCCAATAAATCCCATTTGAATTCAATAGTCTTCATCATAAAAGAACCAGTACAAGAAGTATCAAGCATGGAGTGATTACTGAGAGAAAGCCGAGCATAAAAATTTTGAATAATAATTTCTCTTGAGAGATCATGATTGGGGCATGAATATAACATTGACTTAAGCCTCCCCCAAGCTTGAGCGATGCTTTCTCCTTCGCGAGGCAAAAAATTATATATATAATTACGGATGAACAAGTTGCATAGGATAAAACTTCTGATGAAATTCCAATTTCAATGGGTTGTAGTTCCGTGATCCCATATCATCACATAGCCTAAACCATGTCAATGCCTTTCCCTTCAAAGATAAAGGGAATACCTTCTTCTTGATAACATCCTCGGGCACACTTGCATGCTTAAATAATCCACAAACTTCATCCACATAGATTAGGTGCAAATCGGGATGCAATGTTCCATCTCCTGTAAAAGGATTAGCTAGCAGTTTCTCTATCATACCCGAAGGAATTTCAAAGTAAACATTTTCAGTAGGTTCAGTAGGTTGAGGAGCAACTCTTTTCTCTACTGGTCGGGATGAAGATACCCCGAACAAGCCCCTCAAAGGATTATGTTCCATAGTAACAAGTGACAGTAAATTTCAGCACACTATATAAATCTTTCCTTACCAAATTCCACCTACCAAAGGCTCTTCACTCCCCAGCAACGGCGCCAGAAAAGAGTCTTGATGACCCACAAGTATAGGGGATCTATCGTAGTCCTTTCAATAAGTAAGAGTGTCGAACCCAACGAGGAGCAGAAGGAAATGACAAGCGGTTTTCAGTAAGGTATTCTCTGCAAGCACTGAAATTATCGGTAACAGATAGTTTTGTGATAAGGTAATTTGTAACGGGTAACAAGTAATGAGAGTAAATAAGGTGCAGAAAGATGGCCCGATCCTTTTTGTAGCAAAGGACAAGCCTGGACAAACTCTTATATGAAGGAAAACGCTCCCGCGGACACACGGGAATTATCGTCAAGCTAGTTTTCATCACGCTCATATGATTCGCGTTAGTTACTTTGATAATTTGATATGTGGGTGGACCGGTGCTTGGGTGCTGCCCTTCCTTGGACAAGCATCCCACTTATGATTAACCCCTATTGCAAGCATCCGCAACTACAAAAGAAGTATTAAGGTAAACCTAACCATAGCATGAAACAAATGGAACCAAATCAGCCCCTTACGAAGCAACGCATAAACTAGGGTTTAAGCTTCTGTCACTCTAGCAACCCATCATCTACTTATTACTTCCCAATGCCTTCCTCTAGGCCCAAACAATGGTGAAGTGTCATGTAGTCGACGTTCACATAACACCACTAGAGGAAAGACAACATTCATCTCATCAAAATATCGAACGAATACCAAATTCACATGACTACTTATAGCAAGACTTCTCCCATGTCCTCAGGAACAAATGTAACTACTCACAAATCATATTCATGTTCATAATCAGAGGAGTATTAATATGCATAAAGGATCTGAACATATGATCTTCCACCAAATAAACCAACTAGCATCAACTACAAGGAGTAATCAACACTACTAGCAACCCACAGGTACCAATCTGAGGTTTTGGGACAAAGATTTGATACAAGGGATGAACTAGGGCTTGAGAGCAGATGGTGCTGGTGAAGATGTTGATGAAGATTGACCCCCTCCCGATGAGAGGATCGTTGGTGATAACAATGGCGATGATTTCCCCCTCCCGGAGGGATGTTTCCCCGGCAGAACAGCTCCGCCGGAGCCCTAGATTGGTTCCGCCAAGGTTCCATCTTGTGGCGGTGGTGTTTCGTCCCGAAAGCTTTCTCCTGATTTTTTTTCAGGGTAAAAGACTTCATATCGCAGAAGATGGGCATCGGAAGCCTGCCATGGGGCCCACGAGGCAGGGGCGCGCCCAGGGGGGTAGGGCACGCCCCCACCCTCGTGGATGGTGGGTGGCCCCCCTCTGGTACTTTCTTCGCTCAGTATTTTTTATTAATTCCAAAAACTGCCTCCGTGAAGTTTCAGGACTTTTGGAGCTGTGCAGAATAGGTCTCTAATATTTGCTCCTTTTCCAGCCCAGAATTCTAGCTGCCGGCATTCTCCCTCTTCATGTAAACCTTGTAAAATAAGAGAGAAAAGGCATAAGTATTGTGACATAATGTGTAATAACAGCCCATAATGCGATAAATATTGATATAAAAGCATGATGCAAAATGGACGTATCACATACCGGGACCCAACACGTCCTGTTCTCCCACAGCCATTGGAAATGCTCGTTGTCGGTCTGGCCATACGCTTCCATCATCACCCACCACTTGTGCTCAAACTCCTCAACTGCATTCATAACATAAACATGGTAACATCAAGTATTGAAGGATGGTAACCTTGGTTCAAACATATTGGTAACTAGGAACACCACTGTTGTTGATAATTCTTTCACACACACTTGGTTACTTTAGTTCAAGCATCATGGTAAGTACTTTACACACAGGATGATTTTTTTTGTCCACAGCGAATACCACTCTGTGTGTGTAGTACAAGCAACATTTTTAACTAGCAACAAAAAGAGATTCCTATCAATCACCACTCGCTGGTGATTGAAAAGTTTTGTTGTAACTAGTGGGGTGAACAACTGAAATGCGTTCAACAAACATGAACATGATAGGGGTAGTACAGAAAATAATTAATGTAGGTAATTTTGTTATAATCCTCTGGTAACTTGTCACCTTATTACATGGTAACTGTTGATATCGTGCATGTAAACCCATTTCTTGTGTTTTAAGTTAGTGAGGGTGGGAAGTAAAATACCAGTCAGGCAGTTGTCAACACAATCCTTGAATGCATTGTTTAGTGGCTCATCGTCAGCCATCAGCTTCCCAAGCTTCTCCTATGCTTTTTTCATTATATGCCAGCGGCAATTCCCGTGTACTATCCCGATGAACACCTCATCAATAGCACTCCTCATTGCAAAATCTTGATCTGTTATTATGTTCTTTGGCGCAATTCCACCCATTGCATGCAAGAATGCATTAAACAGCCACACAAAGTTACCAGATAGTTCGTTTCGAACAAACCCACAACCAAACTGGATTGACTGCACATGGTTATTAATGCCAATGAAGGGCGCACAGGGCATCTTGTACATGTTTGTCATGTATGTTGTGTCGAATGAGATGACATCATTGTATCTAGCATATGCCCTGCGCGACGCATCGTCTATCCAGAACAAATTTTTCACTCTGTCCTCATCATCAAGCTTTATTCTCCAATAGAAATCTGGATCTTGTGCCTTCATATCTTGGAAGTATGAGATTTTGCTCCCCACATCAGCATGGTGATACTCCATCCGGAATTTAGCTCGCTGGTTTGCCATGTCCTTTGTTGTGTATGGTACATCTTTAGGATTCCCATAGAACCATGACATTAGTTGCATCTGTCTTGCTGTCTCTATGTTGCATCCGTGCAATATCTTCAAGAAGTCCTGCTCATCTTTTGGAATGGTCCTATGTGATGATAGGAACTTGGTCAAGGACGGCTTTCTTATTAGAGGGTGGTTGTGGTCGTCGTTGAAGCATTTGACTCTCCACCACGCATCCGTGTGGGTGATGTAAAGGTGGGCCGGACATCCGACCTCACAACCTTCCCTCTTTTCCTCTTCTTCACGATGCCTTTTGGGTCCTGCACATCCTCTGTCTCCTCCTTGTTTGTTTTTGGCTTGCCGTATTTCCCACAAACCAAGAGGACTCTGCTTACAGTATCGTCTTTAATTGTTTTTTTGTATTCCAGTCTCATTCCAAACCCATGTCTGAGTGCATATACTTGTAGTGATCATAAGTTTCCTCAAAAGTATCAAACATCATCGTTTCATCAGGAGGCTTCGGTGTGGAGTATGCCTCGGTGTTTTTGTCTGTTCAGCATTCTCTCCTCCTATTTCTGGACTCGCTGGCTCGCTGGCTGAATGATCAAAGAAGCTTTCTCTCCCCCCTATGTTGCTAGTAGTCGGTTCTTTGCTTGTCTCTCGGGCCATCGGGTTGCTTCTAGATGTAGCACCTGTAATGTTTTTGAAGTTGTTAATTTGTGTTGTATTTCTACACGCCAAAACTAGTGGTAACTTGTACTCCAATTGCTTGGTAAAGTTTGCATGCATTAAGATGTTCTTGTAGCTGTAAATTGTAATGCATATTGCAATGATAATTCGTATGCAACAAGAGTGGTAATTCTACCTAATTTCATGGTAACTTTTTTGTGTGCATTAAGCTTGATGATTGTGAACTGATTCATGGTGAATGTGGTAGTTGTAAATAACATAGGTGGTAGTTGCAATTCAAGTATGATGGTAACAAGTCTGTGTATAAAAATGTGGTAGCATGGTAAATGTTTTTACCTTCGTCTATTTTGTTGTTGTTGGCAGAACCAAAGCTTGATGTGTGTGCATATTCACACTGTTGGTTTGTCCCCACACCACACATCATGATATCCACATTACCCCCGTTGTCATGCGCCATTTTTTTGTGTTGCAGCACCTGCTAGCACATACAATTGCATCCATCAATTCCACACTTACAAGCAATTTTGATTATTTTTTCGCAACAACTATATTTTTTTCTTTTTCTGCACTGTTTACTTCTTTTTTATAACAGGTATCATTTTGGGAGTAACCAGCGTATGGGAGTATGATAGCGATAGTTCCTATCAACCTCATTTAATCAACATCATTTCTTTATCAAAAAATTCCAGTGGCAACAATGTAAATCAACACATGCTATTCTTGTAGTGTTTTAGCACCTTTGGTTATGAGATTTCCTGGTAAATTGTAATGAATTAGCATGATAACTTGTTCAATAAAAAAGGATCTTTTTTATGTTGAATAAGTGTTAAAGGATGCTGATTACTCAATGCACACACTCTGGTAATCTATATTCAATCGAAATGGCAACTCAGTTATTAATGAGAAATTTCATACATGTAGTTCTAACATGCTTCAAAAAAGATAGCTTAATAGAATGATGATGATAACCTATATGGATTTATGATGGTAACTCAATGATGAGGTAACTCAATGATGTAATTTGTAGGTAGGAACATGGATCAATTTTACCAACTTTGTGGCTGTAAAATAGGAAAATTTATTCAATCTTTGTTGGTAACCTGACTGAATTTGAATGGTAACTCAATTACAACCGAGGAATTACACACATGCAGTAAAAGGACTACCTTTTTTCTGCATCCTTTTGGCTTTCTTATTTAGTTCTTGTTGTTCTTTCCCCATGTTTTTTCCCCTTGATTTTATTGGTATGAAATGCAAATGCAGCATGTGTATAGAGGTTCAATCACTTACCTCCTTGCTTTTTTGCCTGATTATGGCGAAATTGAGACGAACTGATGTATTTGTCCTAGTAGCATGCGGTATCCCTTGTGATGTTGTTGTGGTAAACCAGGCCCTCTCTCAAATCCCTGTGTTTGGTAGTGTTTTTCGTGGTTTTTTTTGGTGGATCAGATCTGGGGCGCAGGTCGCCGGCGATGGAGGCGCGTCGGGGAGAGAGGAGAGAACAGATCCGGGCAGGTGGCTGTTTCCTGCGATGAAGGTAAGAAACTAGGTTTTGGGGTGGTAAGTCACGTGCGGGGGGGAGGTGTGCCAAAGGGGCTGTGTTTTCTGTCTTGGGCCTCATGCGTTGCGCGTGGTGGGCCTCGCGAAAGAAGGCTGGGTCGCTCTGCCAAAGTGGGTCGCGCGCGGGAGGGACGCGGCTGTACGATCGTGCGGATCTGATGTTTATTGTCCAGTCGACTGGTGGTTAGTCGCTTCCATATATAAATGTATTTATTACATATATATTTGCACATACTTTTTAAGATAAAAACATTTACTAAATTTTTTATAAACCACTGTGTTATATAAAGTGTGTATTACATATTTGGTTTTCAAAATTATTATTTTAAATATACAAACATTTCAATAATTATACGCACATTTGTATAGTTCAATGTTTGTATAATTTAAACTATTGATATTTTGAAATTATAAATTTGAATATGGACATTCAATCCTGCCTCCTATTTAATTTATATATCTTTTTTGAATAAAAGTCTTGTGTAAAAGTTATACACAAGTGAATATTCATAAATATTTGTATTCATCATTTTGTATAGTTTAAATATAAGCTGAAAGTGTATATTTTTTGATTCATTAAACATATTTATTAGTAAACATTTTCATTGTTTTTATTAACAAAACATATTTTTTATAATACATAGGTCTGTATTTAAGTATTTTTATTTACTAATCATCATTTGTATGTATAGTGTTTTTAACACACAAATATCCGAACATAATTTTATTACTTATATTTTACAAATATCTTAAATGCATGTATTACTCGTGTTTTACTTAACATTTCATATATAATACACATGTTTTTATTTACAAATCATCGTTCGTATGTATAATACATTTAACACACAAATATTTAAACAAAACTTTATTACTTGTGTTTAACAAATAATTTCTTAAAAAAACAGCGCGTGCAAAATGAGCCGCAGTATACAGCATTTAATCTCCAGATGCGTTCACTTTGAGGAAACATAGGGGTGTTATCGTGGACAGACTCACATTGGATGGTGTAGTGGGGGTGTATCTGGTGCACCGGGACAATTTGTGCTACCGGTGCACCGGGACAATTTGTGCTACCGGTGCACCGGTCGCCCGTGCACATTCAAAAATGTTCGAAAAAATCCGGAAAAAAATTAGTGCATTGACACAACATGAATGTATATTGTCACAAAATTTTAGATCGCTATTTGAAATAATGCTCGAGATACGAAAATAACAAATTTGACACTAAATAGTACATAACACAAGTTGGTCTTCAGTTTTGGCCCATTAGCACATTGACGTCAAATTTGTCATTTTTGTATCTTGACCATTGTTTTGAATTTTGATTTGATTTTTTGTGACAACACACATTGATGTTGTACTGATACATTAAATTTTTGTCGGATTTTTTTGAATTTTTTTGGATGTGCAACGGGGTCCGGTGCACCGGTAGCACCAATTGCCTTGGTGCATCAGATACGTTCCCCAGTGTAGTGGCCTCACCGTCCCTGGTTAAAATAGTTCGGCGCGGGTTTGAATCCCGCCGCAGCTTTTTTCTGTTGTCAATTTTCGCATATAGCGGCAGTGTTGTGGTCGGATTTTTAGTGAGGGGGTGTACTGCCAAGATGCGTCGCAGTAGTTCACTCTTTTCGCAAAATAAAAAACATGAGGGTGTTTTCTGTAAAAAACATCCTGCCCAGCTTCACCACTCACTGACAGGTGGGTCCATACACATGGATACACTCGTATACGCGTACTATGACTGTATTTGCATGCTTGAGTCAAGTTAGGTGACCATAAAATCGTATTTTTAAAATGGGTCTGTCTAGAACTCAGTCGACTGAGAGTTGACGAGTCTCAGTCGAGTGACGTCATCGTAGTTTTTCTTGCCACAAACGGCATGGCTAGATGCTACAACCGATGTTGAAAAATGTTGCGACAGTTTTGCAAGTAATGGCAATTGATGCTGCAACTGATGTGACCAAAATGCTACAACCGTCAATGACGGATGTTACAACCGATGAGACGTTGTTGTTGAGTAAATAGGCAATTTCTTGATTAAATTAATCCACGAGTAAATCACTAGCATGGCATTGACACAAATAAACGCATATTGATATCCAGTCAAGCTAGCACATACTACGCTAATTGCAGAGAGATCTACGTATAACGCTAGCATGGCTAAAACAGAAAACAATAGGAGCGGGATAAATGAGTTATACCCTCTAGTAGGCCATGCAGAGGCCGCGGCTTTGGTGGCAGCAGCGGCGTTCTCGGCGGCCTTCTTGTCGGCTTCAGCTTTCTCGGCGGCGGCACATTCAGCGTCGGTGGACATGGTGATGATGAATGCGACGCGGACGTAGAGGAAGTAGACGATCGGAAGTGAGCAGTCGCGTAATCGCTGCCCAAAAACCTATTCGCCCCTCACCCCGTACAGGAACCAGAAGGGCGTGGTTTCGGAGACCTGCTCTCCCGTCGACCGTGTATGCGGCGGACGGGATGGAGTCACCGGCGGCAGCAGCAGCAAGGGAACGACGGTGGGCGTGCGCGTGGAGCAGATGTGACCTGTTCGTGGCGGCTAGGGTTAGGAGACACCGCACACTTATATAGGCGTAGCCGCGTGGAGAGACGTGGGCTCGACCCACGTCCGTGACAGCCCACGATCCGACGTCTCAGATCGTGGCCCAACTATCAGAGAACTCTCCGTTAGTGACTGGCAAAAATAAGCGCGTAGGTGTGAGCTCGGCTCGGCTCAATCCCGCAACCCGCGGCGCGGCGCGGCGCGGCGCGTCGTGACGAGGCGTGGCGTGGCGAGGCGAGCGGCGGAGGAGGAGTGCGCGAGGGCCTCTTCTCTTCTCAAGCTCCAATAGCATGTAGAACAGAAACCCTTATAAGGAGGTCCAACTCCTCTTCCACTTCCGGGGTGGGACTAAACTTCCCACTACACCTAGTGCCATATAACCCAAAAGGGGCCTTAGAGATTTTTCAGAAATTGCTATATGGGCCTAGAGCCCATCTCAAATTTCAGCAATCCCCCACCAGATCTCGAGGGCCCATTGTGTCCTGTGTTCCAATTACTGTGTCGATATACCAGTGTTTTAGTGAAGACCTGTTAAGGTTGAACTTCACCTAGAGCAAGTAGCTACACTCCTTCACAACTGAACAATGGACTATGCCTTGAATTGTCAGTTTGGCGTAAAGAAGTTTCACCACATGTCTTACTAGTACTAGGCTGTCGAAGGCTGACCCCTCGGGTGGAGCATATAAGTCACACTCCTGGCCTATTCATGAGCTTACTAGAGATCACCCCAATCTCATAGGCTGCGACCAGCAGTCGGGCTCATATAGGTGTGTTCCTCCAAAGATCGCTCTGTAGGATAGCATCTTGCTTTCATAAGCTTTGTTACACATTAAGACAATGGTCATCCTACCATACAGTATCGAGAGTATTGCGTCTCCAACGGAGTGGGTTAGTATAGTTACTCTCCTCAATTCACCACTGGCTTGTTTTCCCAGGTCCTACTTCACGGGATCTCCGATCACATAGGTTGGGTTACCACCATGGCAACTCAGGTGGGTCTCATACCCATCTCCCTCGATGCATTATCTATCACAACACGTTATAGCCCTTTCGTAAAGGGATCTGCCAGATTCTTAGCCGTATGGACATAGTCCAACGCTATCACTCCGGAGTTTCTTAATTTTCTCACAGCTTTTAATCTCATTCTTATGTGTTTGTTGGACTTCATGTTGTCCTTTGAACTCTTCACCTTGGTGATGACAATCTGATTGTCACAGTTCATAAGGATAGCCGGAACCGGTTTATCAACCAATGGCAAGTCCATCAAAAGATCTCGAAGCCATCCTGCTTCAACACCAGATGTGTCTAATGCTGTTAATTCTGCTTCCATTGTCGATCGCGTTAAGATCGTTTGCTTGCAAGACTTCCAGGAAACAGCACCACCTCCAAGAGTAAACATATACCCAGTTGTGGCCTTCATCTCATCAGCATCAGAGATCCAATTCGCATCACTATACCCTTCAAGTACCGACGGGTCTCCGGTATAGTGAAGTCCATAGTTCATAGTACCTTTCAGATAGCGCATAACTCTTTCAACATCATGCCAATGTACATCACCCGGTTTGGAAACAAACCGGCTTAATTTGCTCACAGCAAACGCGATGTCAGGCCTCATTACGCTCGCTAGGTACATTAGTGAACCAATGATTTGAGAGTATCTCAATTGATCTTTAGTCGTGCCTTTGGACTTTCGAATCACCACGCTAGGATCATATGGTGTTTGAGATGGTGCACAGTCCGAATATCCAAAACGACTCAACACCTTCTCAACATAGTGGGATTGCAGAAGTGTAATCCCACCCTCATTATCTCTCAGTAGCTTGATGTTCAAGATAACATCAGCCACACCAAGGTCTTTCATCTCAAAGTTCTGAGATAGAAATGATTTGACCTCCTCATGACTTTGAGGTTTGTTCCAAATATCAATATGTCATCAACATACAAGCACAGTATAACTCCTTCGCCCCCACCATGGCGATAGTATACACATTTGTCAGCCTCATTAACAACGAAACCAACAGATGTGAGAGTTGTATTAAACTTATCATGCCATTGCTTAGGTGCTTGCTTCAGGCCATATAAAGATTTCAGCAACCTACACACCTTTCTTTCCTGACCATCTATCACAAAGCCATCTGGCTGTTGCATGTAGATTTCCTCGTTTAGCTCTCCATTCAGAAAAGCCATCTTAACATCCATCTGATGGACGAGAAGACCATGCGAGGCCGCCAACGAGAGTAATACTCGAATGGTGGTCAGTCTAGCCACAGGTGAATAAGTATCGAAGAAATCTTCCTCTTCTTTCTGGTCATAGCCCTTGGCCACAAGCCTAGCCTTGTACTTTTCAATTGTACCATCGGGCCTAAGCTTCTTCTTGAACACCCACTTACATCCTAATGGTTTGCAACCATAGGGACGGTCAGTGATCTCCCATGTCCCGTTAGCCATGATGGAGTCCATCTCGCTACGGACCGCATCCTTCCAGTAATCATCTTCTGGAGAGGCATACGCTTCTGAAATAGAAGTGGGAGTGTCATCCACGAGGTACAAGAAGAAATCATCACCAAAGGTCTTTGCAGTCCTTTGTCTCTTGCCCCTACCAAGGGTTTCCTCGTCATCCTCCTCAGGATTTTCATCATGTGTTTGTTCATAATATTCCATAGGGATGGCAGGTTCGGGAGTCTCCTCAGATTCCTGTCTAGAAGTGCTTTGCATATCTCTCATAGGAAAAATATCCTCGAAGAATGTAGCATCCTTAGACTCCATAATTGTACCGACCTTCTGGTCAGGTACCTCAGATTTCACTACTAGAAATCTATAGCCAACGCTGTTCTTAGCGTAGCCCAAATTAACGCAGTCCACAGTCTTGGGTCCAAGCTTACGCTTTTTGGGGATCGGCACATTGACTTTCGCCAAACAGCCCCAAGTGCGCAAGTACGAGAGTGTTGTCCTTCTCTTCGCCCATTTCTCATAGGGAGTGATCTCATTATCCTTTGTCGGAACTTTATTCAGGACATGACATGCCGTCAATATAGCCTCCCCCCACCATGCATTGGATAAACCCGATGTATCTAACATGGCGTTAACCAAATCAGTTAGAGTACGGTTTTTCCGCTCGGCAATCCCGTTTGACTGGGGTGAATAGGGAGGCGTCCTCTCATGAATAATGTTGTGTTCCGCACAAAAGGAATCAAACTCACTCGAGAAGTACTCTCCACCACGATCTGACCGGACTCGTTTAATTTTCTTTTCAAGTTGATTCTCAACTTCTGCCTTATAGATTTTAAAGTAGTGTAGAGCCTCATCTTTAGTATTTAACAGATACACATAGCAATATCTAGTGGAATCATCTATCAATGTCATGAAGTATTTCTTTCCACCTTTAGTCAACACACCATTCATCTCACAAAGATCAGAATATATGAGTTCTAATGGTGCCAAGTGTCTCTCCTCCGCGGCCTTGTGAGGCTTGCAAGGTTGCTTAGCTTACACACATGAAAGGCAATTAGAACCTTTGGCTAAAGTGAAACTCGGGATTAAATCCAACTTGGCTAGCCGCGTCATAACACCGAAACTAATGTGACAAAGACGTGAGTGCCAAACTTCAGATTCATTAACATTCGAATGAATATGGTTCACAACTTTATTACAAAAATCTGCGAGGGAAAGGCGGAACATCCCTCCGATCTCATAACCTTTTCCAACAAAGAGTCCATATTTCGTAACAACTAGTTTATTAGACTCGAAAACCAATTTAAACCCTTCTCTACATAGAAGGGAGCCACTAACGAGGTTCTTCTTGATGGCGGGGACATGCTGCACGTTCTTCAGTTGCACGATCCTTCCCGAAGTAAACTTCAGATCGACCGTGCCAACACCATGAACAGAAGCACTCGCGCCATTCCCCATCAATACGGACCCGTGACCTGTGACCTGGTAAGAAGTGAACAATGAAATGTCAGCACACACATGAACACCTGCACCTGTGTCCACCCACCAATCGGTAGGCTGAAACATTGAAAAAACAGTAAATAAATTACCGTACCCAGATGCACCATTCTCATTATTGCCCACAATCATGTTGACAGACTTGGAGTCCTGTCCTGACTTCTTGTACTTGTTTGGGCACTTGTTGGCCCAATGTTCAACCGAACCACAAGTAAAGCAGCCCTCGTCCTTCTTGTTCTTCTTAAAGGTCTTCTTACCCTTCTTCTTAAAGTCGGTATTGTGTTGGACACCGTTCTTTCCCTTGGGCTTGTGGGAGTTATGGTTCCTCTGGTTCACCATGTTGGCAACAGAAGTTCCTTCGACCCCTTTTCCGTGCGAGTCCTTTGCCCTTGAATTCTGCTCAACACTCAGATGACCAATGACATCCTCTACAGAGAATTCACGCCTCGATGTTTTAGAGTGGTGGCAAAGTTCCTCCAGAAATTAGGGAGCTTAGCGATTATGCAGCCCGCGACAAACTTGCCCGGTAACTCGCACTTAAGAAGTTCAAGCTCCTTAACAATGTGTATTATCTCATGAGCCTGCTCCAATACAGGACGGTTTTCAACCATCTTGTAGTCGTGGAACTGCTCTATAACATACATCTCACTCCCTGCATCGGCGGCCCCGAATTTAGATTCGAGCGCCTCCCACAAGTCCTTGGCGACATGCACATGTAAATATGTGTCGACCAGTTTATCTCCGATCACGCTAAGAACTACTCCGAGAAACACAACGGTAGCCTCCTTGAACGCCTTCTCCTGTTCAGGAGCAATCGTTCCCGTGGAGACACCGGTGACCCAGAACACGTTCATAGCCGTGAGCCATAATGTGGTCTTAGTCTGCCAACACTTAAAGTATGTACCGGTAAACTTATCCGGTTTCAGTGCAGCGGCAAAGCCACTTGCCGAAAAATTCCTACACATATTAGGTTTTGGATTGTCGAGTAAATAGGTGATTTCTCGATTAAATTAATCCACGAGTAAATCACTAGCATGGCATTGACACAAATAAACGCATATTGATATTCAGTCAAGCTAGCACATACTACGCTAATTGCAGAAAGATCTACGTATAACGCTAGCATGGCTAAAACAGAAAACAGTAGGAGCGGGATAAACGAGTTATACCCTCCAGTAGGTCATGCAGAGGCCGCGGCTTTGGTGGCAGCAGCAGCGTCCTCGGCGGCCTTCTTGTCGGCTTCAGCTTTCTCGGCAGCGGCACGCTCGTCGTCGGTGGACATGGTGATGATGAATGCGACGCGGACGTAGAGGAAGTAGACGATCGGAAGTGAGTAGTCGCGTAATCGCTGCCCAAAAACCTATTCGCCCCTCACCCCGTACATGAACCAGAAGGGCGTGGTTTCGGAGACCTGCTCTCCCGTCGACCGTGTACGCGGCGGACGGGATGGAGTCACCGACAGCAGCAGCAGCAGCAGCAGCAGCAGCAGCAGCAGCAAGGGAACGACGGTGGGCGTGCGCGTGGAGCAGATGTGATATGTTCGTGGCGGCTAGGGTTAGGAGACACCGCACACTTATATAGACTCGACCCACGTCCGAGTCCGTGACAGCCCACGATCCGACGTCTCAGATCGTGGCCCAGCTGTCAGAGAACTCTCCGTTAGTGACTGGCAAAAATAAGCGCGTAGGTGTGAGCTCGGCTCGGCTCAATCCCGCAACCCGCGGCGCGTCATGACGAGGCGGGCGGCGAAGGAGGAGTGCGCAAGGGCCTCTTCTCTTCTCAAGCTCCAATAGCATGTAGAAGAGAAACCCTTATAAGGAGGTCCAATTCCTCTTCCACTTCCGGGGTGGGACTAAACTTCCTACTACACCTAGTGCCATATAACCCACATGGGTCCTTAGAGATTTTTCAGAAATTGCTATATGGGCCTAGAGCCCATCTCAAATTTCAGCAGTTGTGCTACAATCGATGAGGGACAACATCCTATAACCAATAAGACGGATGCTGCAAACGGTAGGAAAAAAAGTTGCAAACGTTGGGACAAAATGTTGCATGGTCGACTGAGACTTGGTTAAATCTTAGTCGACTGATTTTTAACAAGCCCGTTTTAAAATTCTAGTGCCAAACTGAACATACAACGTAAGTTCCATGACTCCAGATGATATTGTCCCTTCTTTTCTCGATAGTACGTACACAATGATTGTGCTCACATGTGCCAACTTGCACGGCACATAAAAACGTACTCGTGGGAATTCTTGGTGGGTTGCCTTCTTATTCTTTTTGGTACCACACACAAATTAAAACTGGTTGCTGCGAGATCTGACGGACGGGTGTTTGCACTCTGGAGGTCGAATTGTACATACCAATTGTCGCGCGGAGCGGCAGAGGATTTCTATTATAGGATGCTCGTCGCTGTAAAGAGACAGTAGTACGCGCCGGCGCGAAATAGCCAGGAAAGGCCCTCTGGCTGGATGCACCGCCGGTGACGTTCAGACACGCGTCCGTCAGAAATGTTTCAGTGGAAGCATCGGTGCAATTTTCAGAGAAACAAATTCCTTCGCTTTGCTCTGCTAGAGGTTTACTGCCGCGTGTTTCCATGGTAGTACACGACGACGGCTATGGGCTAGGACTCCGGCGGAGTCTACGCCGTGTCGACGATCGACCGAATACCAAGTCAGCGCAAGCGTGATTAGACTAGGTATATATGCATGTTGCTTTCTGAAATAGGCCGGCTACATACGTCTAAGCGGTGCTTGTCACATGTACTGTAGTCTGTAGTAGTTGCTGTTGACATGGACGCGCGGGACTGGGAATTCTGCCGGACTTGTAATTCGTTTTGTAGCACTCTGAGAGCATCTCTAGCAGACCCGGATTTCGTCAAACTGTAAACTGTGTTTATAGTTCGCACGGGAAGCTTATGCAGGCTCAAAATCACGGCAACAGAACAGAAACTGTATCCAAACCCTTAAAATTTTAAAGCAAAAGCTCGCCGGAGCTTGCTTGCATAGATAGTTCTTCTTCGTATAGTTAGTTCTTCTTCACATAAGTTCGTACACAACATGCATATATTGCATATAAGTTCGCCGGAGCTAGACCGGGCCTACGCTACCGTACCACAACACATAATTGAGCTCACCGGAGCTCGTGCAGTAGCTGCCCAGCGGCGGCGCTCAATCGGAGTCGGAGGAGTCGAGGTCGATGTAGATCTTCGCCTGCTCCGCCTTCATCACTCGTAGGTCAGCCTCCTTGGACGCGTGCGCCTGCGACGCGGCGACGCCCGTCTAGAGGAAGAGCCGCTCGTACTCGAGCTCGCGCCGGATGCGCTCTTCCATCTCCTCCTGCTCCCTCGCGGACCGCTCGAGGACGACGCGCTCGAGGAGCTCCTCCTGCCCCGGGGAGGAGGTAGTCCTCGGGCCCGATGACGCCGCGGCGCGGCGGCGCATCGGGCACGGCCCGAGGAGAGAGTTCCTCCTCCGGCTCGCTCTTCACCGGAATGAGCCGCGAGCTCGATGCGCCCGCGGATGCTCCCCGCGGACCAGTTGCCGGAGGAGGTGTGGCGGAGGCGGGCGAGCTCGCGATCGAAGTCCTCAAGCTTGCGGCGGTCAAACGCCGGCGGCGGCCGGCTACCGGGGTTCAGCCACCGACGCGCCCTCTGCCTCATCCCCGGAGCCGTCCATGGCTTTCGCAGGCTTGCCGGCGGCGAGAAATCGAGCAGCGCGGTGGGGAATTGGGGGAAATGCGGCTGCGGGGGGATAGGGTTTCGACCCGCATCTACCCTGCAAACCCGCAGTTATACTGCTTCGGGGGTAACGTTTGCGGACGTGCCGGACGAGTATACGGGCTCTGCTCTGGCCAGAAAATTGGGCCGAGCCCGTATACTCGGCGGAATTATGCGGGTTCGCGCGTTATGCAGAGTCTGCTAGAGTTGCTCTGATAAGAGCATCTACGACCGGGCGTCCCAGATCCGCCTCATACACCCGGCACACCCGGTCATGATTTTCTGACCCAGACGGTCTCCTCAAATGGGCCTCAAACATCCGGGCTGACTGACACCTCTCTTATCCAGCCCAAATATGGGGCGTCCGGGCACGCCCGTCATGTAGGACTGGCGAAGGGGTCCCACGCGGACTCGTCCGGAAACCCGGCGGTCCGGTGGACGCCTACTCTGTCGCCGCGATGTGAACGTTGCGTGGCGCCGCTCCAGCTCGCCGCCCAAGAGCAAATCCACCTATTTAACCCGGCCGGAGTCCTGCAACCCTAGCCCATCCACCCCCGTCCCCTCTTCGCGCCGCCGGTCCGAACCCATCCACCTCCTACCTCTCCCGCTCCGGCCGTCTGCCCACGCTCCAGCGCTCCGCCATGATCTGGAGGAAGATCACCTACTATGCAATGCTCACGCCGGAGCACCGCTATGAGATCCAGCTGGAGATCCGGGCGAGACAAGCCGCGCGCGTCGCACGCATCGCTGTCAGGCCGCCTCCGGGCTTGCCGGAGCTCGAGGAGGAGGAGGAGGAGCAGCCGGGGAAAGAGGAGGAGGAGGAGGAGGAGCTGGCTCCGATGGAGGTGGAGGAGGCGGAGAATGCGGAGCAGCCGGAGCCTGTCGGGCTTCAACATGGAGCAGGCGGACGCGGAGTTCGCCGTCGCCCAGTCGGAGGAGATGACGGAGCAACAGGACATCCTGGAGTCTATCCAGAATGAGGCCTATGTGAAGGCCAACCGGGCATTCCTCCGGCGGGAGCAGGTGGCATCCGACGCGCTCTTTGCTGAACTCGACGCTGAGATAGAGGCAGAGGAGGCCGGAGCGGAGCAGCCGGAGGAGCCAGAGCTGCAGCTGCTGCCAATGCTGCCGGTGCCGGGCAGGGAGATCGTCGGCATCTCCGATGATGAATAGCTAGGTGATCGACGTAGTATGTAGGTTTATTTCGTTTGCATGTTTTTGTTTGAATTTAAGAATATAGTATGAGATGTCCAGATACAACTCGTGAAATTTAAGGCGTGTTTGGTCACTGCCCGCAGACGCGTCCGCGGA
This sequence comes from Aegilops tauschii subsp. strangulata, assembly GCF_002575655.3. NCBI lineage: Eukaryota > Viridiplantae > Streptophyta > Magnoliopsida > Poales > Poaceae > Aegilops > Aegilops tauschii. The sequence goes on from NC_053036.3 coordinate 514,611,742, forward strand.
TATTTGAGGGCCCATATTTGACGTATCCGCCGGTAGATGCTCTAACATCACGGACTTGAGTAGGCCTCGACGATAATGACCTCTCGTCTTGGGCGTCATAGCGTATATTTGAGCAGTGATAATTCTGAATTTCCCCTCTGTAGTACCGGTGGTTTGGTAATTCACTTGCCTATTACTACCCGTCGTGATTTATTGATCCTCTTTGTATTTTGTGTCAAATTTTGATCAAAATTTAATTAATAAAATGTTAATGTATGTCAGCAAAAATTATAACATTAGATTTGTATCTGAACGTAGTTTTTAATGTTTTATGACACGCATGAACATTTTTTTAATTAAATTTAATGCCAAAATTTAACACAAATTTCGCACAAAAAAATTGACATAAAATATAATGAAGAGAAATAAACCAGGACGAAGGTAGTAGCTTCCATCGAGCGCAGGTTCTCGTACACTGCGTTGCAAATTAACAAACGGGTGGAATCAGAACATTCCAAGTCACACTGCTGGTTACCAAGAGTTAATCCATTGGCCACCCTTGCTGGCATGCAGTGAGTACCATTTAGTACTACCACTGCTGTCGATTTTTCTTTGGCCGGTGTTGTCGTTTCCACAGAATACGATTCGTGGTGGTTGGCAGGATTGATCTAGTGCAGTGTATTTATTTAGTTTACAATACAATTTAGCTAGTGCCGCGTTCCGTGGATATAGTGTCAAGGATCGGAAATACCAGTAGTAAGCTGCTAGCTTGATGCCTGCGTCACAGTCAATTTGTACCCAAAAAGACCTACGGTAGTACAGTACTCAGTGCTACTTTACGTGTCAAGGGTGCAAATCGTTTCCATCACAATTGCTGCCCCGCCGAGCGCAGGTATTGTTCAGGTCTTCATGAGACCACCGGTTGCCGTCTCTGCTCCTCCGTGCCGGCGCCGTGTCCCCGGCAGGAACAGGAGCCCGGCCAGGCGGAGTAGCCTACTGTTGCGCCACCGACGGCGCGGGCGTGGCCTCTGCCTGCGGCGTGTTGTTTCAGGCGGTCGGAGAAGGTACAGGCTTCGGCCGCCGACAGTCGGGCGACAGGACGCCGCCCTTTGTGAAGCGCCAGGAGTCAGCAGTTTAATGGGTAAAGTAATGGTAAGAAACGGCACGCGTGTCCGAGCACCGTGGACGGATGGTTTCGTTCTGGCACCGTCTCCTGTTCGCCTGCTAGGTTTAAGACAGCCCTGCTGTGCGTTGCGCCCAGTTATGTTTGCCGATCCAAAAGCCTGGGAGGTTTCCTTGTGCCTAGGGCTGGAAAAAAGGCTTGAAACTCGGCGAGCTAAATGAGTAGCTCGTGACTCGGATCGAATCGACTCGAACTTGAAGAATAACGAGTTGAGCCGAGCTTTAGTTTAAGATCGTTTATAGACCAAGTTAAACGAGCAAATCTCACGAGTACTCATCTAACTCGTTAGGCTCGGTACAAAAGATCAGCCACTTCCAATACAAAAAAGGATCAACGACTCAGCACCCTACATCCCAGACGCACGACACAAGGTCCAACCGCATAGGAGACTCATGTGTTATAAGAAAATTACAATTGTTTAGTGATATATATGTTTAATATATACATAATCATTTTTATCATATTTGAGGGTTTTATTTTCATATCTTTAAAAAACTTAACAAGCTAAATGAGTAAGCTCGCGAGTTATACGAGTCGAGCCAATTTTGGGTTTGAGCTCGTTATAGTAACGAGTCGAAACGAGCTAGCTCGTTAACGAAACGAGCTCTAGGGAGTCGAGCCGAGCTGACTCGACTCGGCTCGAATTCCAGCCTTACTGTGCCGGTGCCGTTCCATAATTTCGGTTGCACTTTTACTGTTGGCAAACGTCTCCGTACCATGGAGGCATGGAAGCAGACCGGTAGCTACTCCCGCCTCCGTGCACCGCGTACTTTCGCTCCAACGTACGTGGCCATTGCGAACCAACCTTTGGTTGGATGGTTGGAGGGACCGTGGTATCCCAGCCCATCAGGGTTCAAGTCCTGGTGCACGCATTTATTTCAGGATTTCTGGCGATGCGCATTCAGTGGAAGGCGACGTTCCCGTCGACGACGAGGTGCCTACGGTGACTTCGTAAATTTCAAAATGATTTGCTGGCTTGGTTTTTCGGAGGTGCTCATAGGGGTAGGATGAATGTGTGCGCGTTCATAGGGATGGGTGTATGTACGTGTATATGAACGCTTGCGTATGTATTGTGTTAAAAAAACGTACGTGGCCATTCAATGTACCAAACTATATTTACTTCTATGCTTTAGAGTGTCTCCGTGCAATTTATCTGGATGTGGTATACTGCAGCATATGTGGACATTCGACCTCTAGCTGCCACGATGCAGTTTTGCAGTATGGTTTGAGATATACTAATCAGGAGGCAGCCGAAAATCCAACTCGATGATCAGGCTCATCTACTCCCGCTAAAAAAACAAAAAAATTCTAGAAAATTTTGAAAAAATCTAATTTTTTTGGATGGTAGATAATTTGATGTGTGAGGTCCTCTCTAAGTTTTAACTAATTTGGACATCTGAGAAGCTCTCTGCAAAGAAGACAAATCGGATGAAAACAGTGTGTGAACAGTAAACATTTTTATAGATCCCGATTTTGTCTTTTTTGCTGAGAGCTGCTCAGATGTCTAAATAAGTTAAAATTTGGATCGGACCTCACGCATCAAGTTATCTACCACCAAAAAAAAAATAGAATTTTTTGAATTTTTCTAGCATTTGGTTTGATTTTTTTTTCTGGAAGGGGTGCAGATAAGCCCAGGAGCAGAAACTCCACGTCTGGAGGCAGCGGCATTTCTTAAACTCGTGCAGCTGACCTAAAAGTTTAATAATACTACTCAATTGACTTGGTAGAGTTGACGTCCCTAGAAGAAAAGGCGCACATATTCTGCTTGCCAGCTATATATGGCCACGATGAGCTAGGTACGTGGAAGTTAACTCGTTAAGCACAACCTGATGTAGAAAGATGCGGTGCTTTGCGTCGGTAGCAAGCGGTCCATGCGCATAGTATAAACAAAGCTATCTCTCATCCTAGTGGTTACTAGGTTGAAACCTGTGTTCATATTTTTTAGGGAAGGATAAGATGCAACGCATGAGCCCATACGGGTTCAAATAGTGTCGACCCTCGTGATAGCAAATCCCACGAACCCTCGACCGGGAGCTATCAAGGCCACAAGCTGCGCCTCGTAATGCCGAGCCGAATATTAGTTATCCTTGTTAGATTGAGTCCTAGGAAGTGCATCGTCGATTCCCATGTTACATGCGATGCACCTCATTATCGGGAACGCGCTGCGTGCATTGCACCGTACCGAGTAGAGGCAGCTGACTCTTGCACCACCAGGCTGCATAACATAAACCGCTTGTCTCCCGATTGTCAAAGGGAGAACAAAAATCCTATAAACACAAGATAAGAACTTCCCAGCTCATGCACGCCTGTTCTAGACGGACCCCGGTGAAATCATCTGATCGATGCCGCCAGATCAACACGTGGCACTTTCCTCTCGCTGTTGCCTGGCCGTGCGTCCGTGCAGTTTCTTTCCTTCTCCAACAATTTGTCGGTGTGGAAGTCGACTCCAGACGATTCTCTCCCAAAGAAAGCGATCGAGCAGGACACGCACTGCATCAGCTACATGCTTGGGCTGCACATAAGGAATCATACAAGGCCACAGCGCGAAGCTACTTGGCACTTGGCGTGGGCATAAACAAACAGCACATCCCCAACAATGCATTGCATGGCGCCTGACCAACCGCACACGGCCAGCAAGGTGACAAAAACACAGGGAGGAAAACTCATCGAGCTGATGCATGGTCGGAACACATGCATGCATGGGCGCCTACGCATTGCATAAAGTCAGTCATGTATCCCACTCAAAAAAAAGTCAGTCATATATCAGTATATCACCAGAATGGTCTGCGTTCTAGTAGTATATTGTGTGTGTATTGTATACACATGGCCTTGTCGTTTTGCTGTGTAAAAAATTTCGGCATACCGGGTACGTGGAGGGACGTACGTGCTCGACGTACGGCTGACGAGCACATGCAGTGAGTTCATCGTTTCAATCTGCAGCCCTTCGTGCATATGCATGCAGGCGCGCGGCGGTGCATGGCTCCTTTGCCTGCCGCGAAACGTACGCTGTTATGGATGGTACGGTGTCAGAGTCCGATGCCAGCATCGCATGTATGCGCGCCTGGCCGTGGCCGGCCCTCTCCAAGGCTCAGCGAATTAAGTTTGGTTCCTGCAGGCTCCAGCCGGCTGAGTGATACAGTGCAACATCACACGACGTACGTGTATGTGGACGCATTCACCGGTGGTAGTTTGAGTTGGTCAGGTGGTCAGATGAATCGGGCGAGTGCACTGTCACCTTGCAAGTTTAGTACGTAGAGTGTCCATGTCCACGTCGATGCAGTTGGCGAGGAAGGAAGGAGAGGTCTTCGTGGCTGGTAGGCTTCGATGAAATGGTAACGGGAGAAGATAAAAAGTCTGGTAGGTTGAGATGCAGACAATACGTAGTGTGATGCAAATCATTTATACGAGAGATGTAGAGTGTTTTTTTTTTTTTTTTTGAGGATAGAGAGATTGCTGGAGCAATCCAATTCAGCCGGCCCGTTTATCTTTGGTGGTCCAGGCCGTGGGGTGGAATGGAAAACAAAGTGAAGGTCGGGCTTTCCTTGGTCGGGCCCACGAGCAAGGAAACGTTGCACATCATCTCCAAGCCAGCCCAATCTGAGCCATCGACGGTCGTTGAGCGAGTCCGTACACTCAATCCCAACAGAAGATGTGAGACTTCACAGGAATATGGCGACTGTTGAGGAGAAAGAGGATCGAACACAGCGATCGTATTGCATCAGCAGGACACTTATACAGAGGGGAACAGCGGGCGTGGGCGCACGATGGTGATCGTGGCCAGGCCGCGTTCGAGAGGAGGCGATCGTGGGCGCTTTGGCTAACAAAACCGCACCCACGTCTGCTACTACTACTACTCTACGGTACAAGTGCGTATAATACATGAGGTTCAACACCCCCCCCCCCCCCCCCGTCATGACGTCGCGAGAGCCGTCTGATGAAGATCCGACGGATGCATGCGCCCCGGACGTGCGCGCGGGGCTGGAGGAGGAAAGGGGCGCGGATGGTGACGCGGGTGGGGTCGTGGAGGAGGGGCCGCTAGATGATGATCCAACGGATGGGTTTGAACCCAAATTTGGCGCGCAATGCGGATGAGTGGGCGCGGGTGGGGAGGGGCGTGGGGTGGTGCCGTTCGCTGGTTGCGCACGAATAGGGGCGGAAACGAGACGAGGAGGCGACGGCGGTGGTGTGGGTGGGAGGCGTGGCGCGGCATAAGGGAAGGTGAGCTCGTCGAACCGCACATGGCGGGAAGTGAGAACGCGGCAAGAAACAGGGTCATAGCAGCGATAGCCGCGATGATCAGGTGGATAGCCGAGGAAAACACAAGGCAGAGAGCGGTGATCGAGCTTATGGCGCGCGGTGGAGGTAGTATTGGGGTAGCATAGACACCCAAACACCCGGAGGGAGGAGTAATTAGGTGGAACCCCGAGGAGCAGCTCGTAGGGCGTGCTCGGAGAGCTAGCAGTGCACGGTTTGTAGTTGAGGAGGAGGGTGGCGGTGGCTAGAGCTTCGGCCCTGGTGTCGACGGGGGTTGGCGCTGGCTTGCAGGCGTCCATGGCAGCGGAAGAGGGAGGGTGGTTGGGCGCGAAGGGATTGGCTTCTTCGGCTCTGATACCATGTTGAGGAGAAAGAGGAGAAAGAGCATCGAACACAGCGATCGTATTGCATCAGCAGGACACTTATACAGAGGGAAACAGCGGGCGTGGGCGCACGATGGTGATCGTGGCCAGGCCGCGTTCGAGAGGAGGCGGTCGTGGGCGCTTTGGCTAACAAAACTGCACCCACGTCTGCTACTACTACTCTACGGTACAAGTGTGTATAATACATGAGGTTCAACAGCGACCACAGATCACTGCCAGACATGCTGGGCGCAGGACTCATGGCGCCATTCCCGACTGGAATGCACTATGGCTCGCTGCGTGTGGGCTCTTACAGATGATGACATATCGTCTCTTTTACAAGCTACAACAGAAGGGAATGCCAAGAGATGGATTTTTTCATTGATAGAAGTTTTGCCGCATGCACACTTAATCAAAAATGTTGTGACGTTGTGGGCGATCTGGTTGGCGCGCCGCAAAGCAATACATGAAGGAATTCTTCAGAGTCCTCACGCCACCAACTCCTTCGTTATCAGTTTTATTGCGGAGCTTGAAGCTATTAACGAAACAAATCAGCAACAGGCTCGTCAAGTGATTGTGGCGTCAAGGAGTGCAGATGCGAGGTATGAATGGAGGGCACCAGCTTGTGGCATGGCAAAAATTCACGTTGATGGGGGTCTGGCGAGAGTTGGGAATGGAGGATCATCAGCAGCAGTGTGTCGGGACCAGGATGGCACGTACCTGGGCTCTTCGGCGTTGGTTTTCAGCGATATTCATGACCCGGCGACACTAGAAGTTCTTGCATGCAGAGAAGCTACGGCACTTGCGCAAGACCTCTTGCTAAGGAGAATCGTTATTGCATGTGATTGCAAAACTGTGGTGCAAGAGATACATAAGGGATCGGCTGGCTCTTACAGTGTGACCATTAAGGAGATTGAAGCTTCGGCAAGGGATTTTGATAGTTGCGTTTTTACTTTTGAAAGTCGTGTTTTGAATTTTGAGGCTCATAGTTTGGCCAAGTTTTTTTCGTCTTTAGCAGTGGGTAATCATGTGTGGCTGGGCTTACCGCATGACCCGTTTGAAATTCCTGTAAACCGAACCCCGTCTTAATAAAGTGTTGGTTTACCGCTAAAAAAAACAATTTCTCACTCCAACCTTAGGATTTTCCATAGTTTGGCTACGCCCATTTCTACTAAAAAAAAGGCTACGCCCATTTAGTTGCTAGGGACAGATTGCCGTTGCACTCACCAAGTGACCAGGCGTACGTACTTTGAGTCGGTCAGGTGGTCAGATGCATTGGGCGTGTGTAACCCGTACGTGCAAGTCGAGTACAGTGTCAACGTCGACGCATTTGGCTCGTAGCTCTAGAGGAAGGAAGGAAGGACCGGGCTTCATGTGAAATGGAAATGGGAGAAGAGATCACATTTGCACTAGAAATAAAATGTTTGGCAGCCTGGAGATGTAGACGGTCCATAGTACGTACATGACTACATGTACGACAAAGTGCTTTCAGACAGGATTCCAAGTCTACTACGTTTCCATCTGAATAACGTAAGACTGTAACTCAATGCTTTGCTTATTTTTTCAGGATGTAACTGAATGTTGCAAGCAATGGGGAATGCAAAGTTAATTCAAAGGAAGACGAAGACCCTGCATTTGCGTCCATCCCATTTTACTCCGGTTTTACCATTTTTTGCTCTTCTTTGCAGAAAACTCTTATCCGATTTTATCATCTGGAGTAAAGGATAAAGCGGAGGGAAGAACTTTTGGCTATCATCCACCAATTCCGTCCAACATGTGTGCTCACTAAAATGTATACTTAGCTAAATTTACTTATTCTTCAAATATACTTATCATATTAGCAGTCGTGGCACTGAAGAATGAATGAGCCAACACAATTCTTTTCAAGCGGGCAGTATAGAGAGCACCCCGCGAGAATGCAAATAGGAGAACATCGCCCATATCAAGTACCAATCCATCGTCGTCGCAGAGTCGACCCGTCGATCGGTGCATGCCATGCATCAATCCAAGAGCAACCCCTGATGGGATGGAGCTTTCGCTAGTTTGGATCCTGTCCTTGAGCCGGTAGGAAACAAACTGCCGCCACGGCTCGCCAACAGTATAAACACTGTGCATAACTACATCTACATGCCCCATGCTGTGCGTACGTATCACTTCATTAATTCTTTCGCGGGGAAAGGAGAACGTTGTACTACGTAACGTAATCTATATATACATACTACTTGTTTAGTAGCTAACAGTGGATCAAGAAGGAGTACTTGTTTAGTATCTATCTATCACCGCACTCGACCCATGTTCACTCCCGATCAGTACGGAGCATGCACTGCTTCCTTGCAATGCTGCTGCTCAATTTAGCTTAGACGCCGATGCTTTCCGAGTGGTCTGCTAAATTTGAATCGTAAAAGCATCGAACATCAACTTGCTAGCTTCCATTCGTACCTATCTACTGGATTGGCACCTAGGCGAGAGGCGACAAATGCAACCAAAGGGACAAGACAGCGCACCGCACGCGGGCACCGAGGCAGACGTGAACGATCAACAACGATCTGCCATAACGCCATTGCATGCGCGCGTACGCAGACCAACAATCCGTCTACTTGCGTACGCACGCGCGGGCTCGATCGACGCGTCCCGATCGGTTCATCGCATCGATGTCAATCATCGATTCATCATTGCAGGACGAGCCCGCGCGTCCCTGTCGATCGCCCTGCAGCGGTGCCGCGCTTCGCCTTGCTTGTTCATATCCGGGCTAGCAAGCTAGCTAGTTAAACGTAGTGGCAAGCATCCAACAATGGGGGATATTCTTGCAGCGCCAGCTAGAGCCGGCCTCCTCCTGCGAGTGGGCGCAACGCTAGCTGAGCATTTGTCTTGGCTACACGGTTGTTGAATGCAACGTCGTTGGCCACACATGTATCCATCTTGCACGCCCGGCCGGTCAGTAGTTTGTCAGATCACGATTTGCTGTTGTTTTGTAAGGACAAAAAAAGATGCCGACTCCGGATAGGCACCACCAGAAGTTTAGTAAGCATTCCCTCCATTTTCAAAATATTTGAAGGACTAGGTTTGTCCTAAGGCAAAGTTCTTTAGGTTTGATCAGGTCTATAGAAAAATATAATATAACATCTACTTACAATAAATTAGGTTCATTACATTCTCTATAAAGTTATTGACGCGGAAGTGAAGGCTCCTGTCGGATCACGGGTTCCGGCAAAACCTTTAAGGTTCGAACTCTGGGGTGCGCGCGAAGTTCTTTCCCTCCTACCGATCCACGCCCTAACTCGCTAAGATCTCGCGGACGAACTCGCAACACAAAGATACAAGATTTATACTGGTTCGGGCCACCGTTGTGGTGTAATACCCTATTCCAGTGTGGTGGTGGTGGATTGCTTTTTGGGCTGATGATGAACAATACAATGGGAAGAGCAACCTCCTGAGGTTGGGGATTCTTGTGTTTGGTGTGTGGCTAAGGATTGACTCTCGATCAGATGTGATCAAGCTGCCCCTATTGTGGTGGCTAGTTCTACTTATATAGGCCCTGGTCCTCTCCCCAAATATTGAGCGGGAAGGGAGCCAACAACGGCCAATTTGAAAGGGGACAGCTAGTACAGCTTATCCTGACAAAAAGTGGTCTTCGCCTGCGGAAAGCTCTGGTGGTGACGCCGTCTCGGGCTCCACGGTGACCTCCGTCTTGCCGTTCAGCTGGTCTTGGTCTTGTTGCACTGATATGGAAACCTTTGCCTGACGCCTCGGTACTCCGCGCCTGCGCTGGCCTCCTTAGCACCAAAGAGGAAACAAGGATGCTGCGCGCGCTGGCGCCTGCCTGATCCCGATCGTCATGGCTCACGTCACGAGAGCCTCGCGAGGTTTGCCCTGCCTTGATATCTCCGCTCCTCGCGAGGCAGCCTGGTGAGGCCGCTCCTGAGGAGGTCTTGCGTCGTCCGCCTCGCGAGGCTTGGCCCCTCGCGAGGGTCTTGAATGCCTTGTTGATGAAGATGGGCCGTACAGGCCTGCTAGCAAAGCCACGCCGTGGGCCGCAGGCAGGCAAGTCTGGGGACCCCCGTTCCCAGAACGCCGACAGTAGCCCCCGGACTCAAGGTGCGCTCGGGCTTGGCTTCGAGGCGAAGCCAAGGGTCAAGTGCGGAGCGCCGCGGGCCCTAAAAGCCTGCGGCCTTGGTCGACGCGTGGCGGTTGATTGGACGTGGACGTCTCCGCTTCCCCATGCTGCCTCGGCAACTGCTCGACTTGACAAGTCCCTGCGACATGCAAGGAAAATCATCATTGCCTGTGATCGTGGGAGGCGCCGGTTGGCCTTCTTCCGCTATAATGGGGAGGGGGCGGAGCCCCCATCGCCCATCCCTTCTTGGTTCGCTTGCTTCTTCCTCCTTGTTCCACCGCTAGCAGCAATGGCACCGATCCGAAGGTTTTCTGCTGGCGAGAAAGGGAAGGCCCCCCGCGATTATCCGGGGCCGCTTCCGCCGAAGAAGAGGCTGGTTCGTCGTCGTGACGAAGCAGCAATGCAGGTGGTGACGAGGCCTTGGTGCGAGCGGCCTCCTCCGGGGTATCCACTACCCCTGTACGCCCAAGCCGGGGGCGCTGGAGGAGGGAGCGATGAGCGGCGCCGCCCGTGCCGCGTCCGTGGTCACCGCGCAATGGCGATGCGTGCTGTTGCTCCTGGAATCCACGCCGCTGATTCCTCGCGCGAGCTTGTGCTATGGGCGCCGATGCCTCCAAGCTCTTGGATCCGCTTCCCGTGGTTCTTCTCTAACGTGATGCCGCTGAGGGGGCCCCTCGAGCTCTGGCTGCAGCATGCTGACTGCAACGCTTCGGCGACCGGAGCAGAGATCGAAACGGTCCCCACCGGCAAGATCTTCATGACCCGCGGCTGGGGTGAGATCGCGCGGGTTTGCCGTGCGAGAGGCGCCCTCGCGATCCACTTTGAGTACGGGTCCACGCTCTTCTTCAAGGTCTTCGACGCGGAGGGCCGCCGCCTGGAGTGTTGCCCTGGAGGGGAGCGCCAGGTTGACGTGCGCTCCGCTCGCGGCTACTCCAGCAGCAGCAGCCTCTGGGAGTCTAGCGGTTCTCCTGAGCTTTACGAGACTCCGGAGACGAGCGACGATAGCTACGTGCCCCCGAGCTCTCGCCGTGCTCGGAGCAGGGCCGGCCGCGGCGTCCAGCCGCGCCGCCGCTGATCTGGATGGGGTCGGCGCCGGCCTCCCGTGGCCCACTGTTGATGATGGCGTCCGCCACGGGAGGGTGTAGATAGAATTCCCTTAAGTTCTCGTTTTCGGTTTCCTGCGAGGAGTCAAGTAGCACCCCGTGGGGGTGTGTAAAGGGTCTGTATTGCCTTTTGTGTACGTCTTCCTTGTTATGAAAAATTGCGAACGCAAGTCCCGTTAAGGCTCGGTCTCCCCTTTCCATCCTCGCGATAGCTTGTTGCTCTACGCTGACAGGTCCCGGTCCCCAAGCAGGCTACAGCCGTCGCTAGTATGCCAGGTCGCGTGCCGTGGTCAAGGCCAGGAGGTGTGCGGCCCGAGGTCCAGTAAGAGCCCCTGAGGTGCGATGCTCAGGAGGTCCCCTTTAGCGCTCAAGCAGCCATGGTAAGGCAAGAAAGGGAGGCGACGTGGCCGCAACGGGGCTGCGGCGTGCGTGACCCTTAGGCTTCATCAATCAGTCGATCTGGGCGCGAGACTTATCTTGGCGGTTTGGGGTCGATTCCTTGTGATGCGCCAGGCTGGCGCGCAAGCTTCCACAGCATAGCTAGGTTGGGCCCATACGAGCCTCCCTCCTCCCATGCTCTCCTTAGTGCTCTACGTCCTCAGGTCCCGGCCCTCGAGCGAGCTCAGCCACCGCTGGTATGCCAGGTCGCGATGGCGTGGTCAAGGCCAGGGGGTGAGGGCTGGAGAGCCAGTAAGAGATCCTGAGTCGCGATGCTCAGGAGCCCCCCTTTAACGCGCAAGCGGATTACACGAGAGAATAGGAAGCTTGCGGTGCCACCTGCTATCCTCCTCACGAGATCCCTGCGAACCAGCACAAGGAAGAAACATGGTTTTGCCGCTTCGGTTGTCAGCCTGTCACTGGTTGCTCCGCGAAGGAATGAAGGCACTGAGGGCCTGGTGAAGTGACGTGCGCGGAGCATGTCGCGAGCCAGAGCTCGACCGCTGAGGTTTGTCGACGTGGCAGGGACGGACCCATGCACCAGCGCCGTGCATGTGTGAGTAGCCCCCGAGGGAGGTGATAGTCGAGCAAGCAACAGTCATGGACAGGTTAAGCATGAAAGACAGATCAGCTTGGGTAAATGCGGAAAGATACACGTCACTTGGGTCAGACCCGAGCGGCTTGGGGATGATGCAGCCCGAGGGGCGCCCCCAGTAAGGTAAGCTAAAGACATAAGCAAAAGGGATACACGCCACAGGGACGGACCCACGCGGCCTGGGAATAATGCAGCCCGAGGGGCGCTCCCAGCTAACGAACTTGGAAAATGTCACCTGGTTCTGTCGACGAAGGAGAGTTGGTGCAGCTGAAGGCGTGCCGCGAAGGGGTAGCTCCTCACGAGTCACCGGGGCCCTGAGCCTCGAGAGGCTCTGGGGGCTCAGGCGGTTCTTTGAGGATCGTCTCCATCTCCGCCAGGAAGGCACGGTGCCTGGCCTCCTGAGCCGCCAGGGTGTTGGAAATATGCCCTAGAGACAATAATAAATTGGTTATTATTATATTTCCTTGTTCATGATAATCGTTTATTATCCATGCTAGAATTTTATTGATTGGAAACTCAGATACATGTGTGGATACATAGACAACACCATGTCCCTAGTAAGCCTCTAGTTGACTAGCTCGTTGATCAATAGATGGTTACGGTTTCCTGACCATGGACATTGGATGTCGTTGATAACGGGATCACATCATTAGGAGAATGATGTGATGGACAAGACCCAATCCTAAGCCTAGCACAAGATCGTGTAGTTCGTTTGCTAAGAGCTTTTCTAATGTCAAGTATCATTTCCTTAGACCATGAGATTGTGCAACTCCCGGATACCGTAGGAATGCTTTGGGTGTACCAAACGTCACAATGTAACTGGGTGGCTATAAAGGTGCACTACAGGTATCTCCGAAAGTGTCTGTTGGGTTGGCACGAATCGAGACTGGGATTTGTCACTCCGTGTAAACGGAGAGGTATCTCTGGGCCCACTCGGTAGGACATCATCATAATGTGCACAATGTGACCAAGGAGTTGATCACGGGATGATGTGAGTTACGGAACGAGTAAAGAGACTTGCCGGTAACGAGATTGAACAAGGTATAGGGATACCGACGATCGAATCTCGGGCAAGTAACATATCGATAGACAAAGGGAATTGAATACGGGATTGATTGAATCCTCGACATCATGGTTCATCCGATGAGATCATCGAGGAGCATGTGGGAGCCAACATGGGTATCCAGATCCCGCTGTTGGTTATTGACCGGAGAGTCGTCTCGGTCATGTCTGCATGTCTCCCGAACCCGTAGGGTCTACACACTTAAGGTTCGGTGACGCTAGGGTTGTAGAGATATTAGTATGCGGTAACCCGAAAGTTGTTCGGAGTCCCGGATGAGATCCCGGACGTCATGAGGAGTTCTGGAATGGTCCGGAGGTAAAGATTTATATATGGGAAGTCTTATTTTGGTCGCCGGAAAAGTTTCGCACTTTATCGGTATTGTACCGGGAGTGCCGAAAGGGGTCCGGGGGTCCACCAAGGGGTCCACCAGCCCCGGGGGGGGCCACATGGGCTGTGGGGGGTGCGCCTTGGCCTATATGGGCCAAGGTAACCAGCCCCAAGAGGCCCATGCGCCAAGAGATAAGATAAACGGAGAGTCCTAAAGGGGGAAGGCACCTCCGAGGTGCCTTGGGGAGGAAGGACTCCTCCCTGGCCGCACCCTTCCTTGGAGGAAGGGCCAAGGCTGCCCCCCTCTCCCTTGGCCCTATATATAGTGGGGGGAGGGAGGGCAGCAATATCCTAGCCCCTGGCGCCTCCCTCTCCCTCCCGTGACACCTCTCCCTCCCGTTAGTGCTTGGCGAAGCCCTACCGGGATCCCCGCTACTTCCACCACCACGCCGTCGTGCTGCTGGATCTCCATCAACCTCTCCTCCCCCTTGCTGGATCAAGAAGGAGGAGACGTCGCTGCTCCGTACGTGTGTTGAACGCGGAGGTGCCGTCCGTTCGGCGCTAGGATCATCGGTGATTTGGATCACGACGAGTACGACTCCATCAACCCCGTTCTCTTGAACGCTTCCGCTCGCGATCTACAAGGGTATGTAGATGCACTCCCCTTCCCTCGTTGCTAGATTACTCCATAGATTGATCTTGGTGATGCGTAGAAAATTTTGAATTTCTGCTACGTTCCCCAAAAGTGGCATCATGAGCTAGGTCTATGCGTAGTTTCTATGCACGAGTAGAACACAAAGAAGTTGTGGGCGTAGATGTTGCCAATTCTTCTTGCCGCTACTAGTCTTATCTTGTTTCGGCGGCATTGTGGGATGAAGCGGCCCGGACCGACCTTACACGTACGCTTACGTGAGACAGGTTCCACCGACTGACATGCACTAGATGCATAAGGTGGCTAGCGGGTGTCTGTCTCTCCCACTTTAGTCGGAACGGATTCGATGAAAAGGGTCCTTATGAAGGGTAAATAGAAATTGGCATATCACGTTGTGGTCTTACGTAGGTAAGAAACGTTCTTGCTAGAAACCTATACAAGCCACGTAAAAACTTGCAACAACAATTAGAGGACGTCTAACTTGTTTTTGCAGCATGTGCCTTGTGATGTGATATGGCCAGAAGATGTGATGAATGATATATGTGATGTATGAGATTGATCATATTCTTGTAATAGGAATCACGACTTGCATGTCGATGAGTATAACAACCGGCAGGAGCCATAGGAGTTGTCTTTATTTTTTGTATGACCTGCGTGTCATTGAATAACGCCATGTAAATTACTTTACTTTATTGCTAAGCGCGTTAGCCATAGAAGTAGAAGTAATCGTTGGCGTGACAACTTCATGAAGACACAATGATGGAGATCATGATGATGGAGATCATGGTGTCATGCCGGTGACGAAGATGATCATGGTGCCCCGAAGATGGAGATCAAAGGAGCAAAATGATATTGGCCATATCATGTCACTATTTGATTGCATGTGATGTTTATCATGTTTACATCTTATTTGCTTAGAACGACGGTAGTAAGTAAGATGATCCCTCACTAAAATTTCAAGAGACGTGTTCCCCCTAACTGTGCACCGTTGCGAAGGTTCGTTGTTTCGAAGCACCACGTGATGATCGGGTGTGATAGATTCTAACGTTCGAATACAACGGGTGTTGACGAGCCTAGCATGTACAGACATGGCCTCGGAACACATGCGAAACACTTAGGTTGACTTGACGAGCCTAGCATGTACAGACATGGCCTCGGAACACAAGAGACCGAAAGGTCGAACATGAGTCGTATAGGAGATACGATCAACATGGAGATGTTCACCGATGATGACTAGTCCGTCTCACGTGATGATCGGACACGGCCTAGTTTGACTCGGATCATGTATCACTTAGATGACTAGAGGGATGTCTATCTGAGTGGGAGTTCATTAATCAGATGAACTTAATTATCATGAACATAGTCAAAAGGTCTTTGCAAATTATGTCATACGCTTTAGTTCTACTGTTTAAGATATGTTCCTAGAGAAAATTTAGTTGAAAGTTGGTAGTAGCAATTATGCGGACTGGGTTCGTAAACTGAGGATTGTCCTCATTACTGCACAGAAGGCTTATGTCCTTAATGCACCGCTCGGTGTGTTGAACCTCAGCGTCGTCTGTAGATGTTGCGAAACATCTGACATACACGTTTTGATGACTACGTGATAGTTCAGTGAGTAATGCTAACGGTTTAGAATTGTGGCACGAGAGACGTTTTTGAAACGTCGCAGAACATATGAGATGTTCCGAAGACTGAAATTGGGATTTCAGACTAGTGCCCACATCAAGAGGTATGAGACCTCTGACAAGTTTCTTAAGCCTGCAAACTAAGGGAGAAAAGCTCAATCGTTGAGCATGTGCTCAGATTGTCTGAGTGCCACAATCGCTTGAATCGAGTGGGAGTTAATCTCCCAGATGAGATAGTGATGGTTCTCCATAGTCACTGCCACCAAGCTAGTAGAGCTTCGTGATGAACTATAACATATCAGGGATAGTTATGATGATCCTTGAGCTATTCGCGGTGTTTGACACCGCGAGAGTAGAAATCAAGAAGGAGCATCAATTGTTGATGGTTAGTAAAACCACTAGTTTCTGGAAGGGCAAGGGCAAAAGGGATACTTCATGAAACAGCAAGTCGTTTTCTGCTCTAGTGAAGAATCCCAAGGTTGAACCCAAACCCGAGACTAAGTGCTTCTTAATGAGGGGAACGGTCACTAAAGCAGTACTACCCTAGATACTTGGTAGATGAGAAGGCAGACAAGGTCGACAGAAGTATATTGGATATACGTTATATGAATGTGTACTTTACTAGTACTCCTAGCAGCACCAGGGTATTAGATACCGGTTCGGTTGCTAAGTGTTAGTAACTCGAAATAAAAGCTGCGGAATAAACGGAGACTAGCTAAAGGTGAGATGACGATATGTGTTGGAAGTGTTTCCAAGGTTGATGTGGTCAAGCATCGCATGCTCCCTCTACCATCGAGATTTGGTGTTTGCGTTGAGCATGATTGGATTATGTTTATCGCAATGCGGTTATTCATTTAAGGAGAATAATGGTTACTCTGTTTATTTGAATAATACCTTCAATGGTCTTGCACCTAAAATGAATCTCGATCGTAGTGATACACATGTTCGTGCCAAAAGATATAAAATAGTAATGATAGTTTCACACACTTGTGGCACTGCCATTTGAGTCATATTGGTATAGAACGCATGAAGAAGCTCCATGTAGATGGATCTTTGGACTCAGTCGTTTTTGAAAAGATTGAGGCATGCGAACCATGTCTATTGGTATATATGCATGAAGAAACTCCATGCAGATGGATCGTTTGGACTCACTTGATTTTGAATCACTTGAGACATGCAAATCATACCACATGGGCAAGATGACTGAAAGGCCTCGTTTTCAGTAAGATGGAACAAGAGAGCAACTTGTTGGATGTAATACATTTTGATGTGTGCAGTCCAATGAGTGCTGAGGCATGCAGTGGATATCATTATGTTCTTACTTCACAGATGATTTGAGTAGATGTTGAGTGTATTTACTTGATGAAACACAAGTCTGAATTATTGAAAGGTTCAAGTAATTTCAGAGTGAAGTTGAAGATCATCGTGACAAGAGGATAAAATGTCTGTGATATGATCATAGAGATGAGTATCTGAGTTACGAGTTTGGCATACAATTAAGACATTGTGGAAAGTGTTTCACAATTAATACCGCCTGGAACACCATAGTGTGATGGTGTGTCCGAACATCATAGCTGCACCCTATTGGATATGGTGCATACCATGATGTCTCTTATCGAATTACCACTATCGTTTATGGGTTAGGCATTAGAGACAACCGCATTCACTTTAAAAGGGGCACCACGCAATTCCGTTGAGACGACACCGTTTAGAGAAACCTAAGTTGTCGTTTCTTAAAAGTTTGGGGCTGCGATGCTTATGTGAAAAAGTTTCAAGCTGATAAGCTCGAACCCAAAGCGGATAAATACATCTTCATAGAAAACCCAAAACAGTTGGGTATACCTCCTATTTCAGATCTGGAAGCAAAAGTAATTGTTTCTAGAAACGAGTCCTTTCTCGAGGAAAAGTTTCTCTCGAAAGAATTGAGTGGGAGGATGGTGGAGACTTGATAAGGTTATTGAACCGTCACTTCAACTAGGGTGTAGCAGGGCACAGGAAGTTGTTCCTGTGGCACCTACACCAATTGAAGTGGAAGCTTATGATAGTGATCATGAAACTTCAGATCAAGTCACTACCAAACCTCGTAGGACGACGAGGATGCGTAATACTTCAGAGTAGTGCGTGATCCTGTCTTGGAAGTCATGTTGTTGGACAACGATGAACCTATGAGCTATGGAGAAGCGATGGTGGGCCCATATTCCGACAAATGGTTAGAAGCCATGAAATCTGAGATAAAGGGATCTTTAAGAAGAAGACGGACATGGACGGTAATGTTACCGTTTATGAAGCTCGACTTGTGGAAAAGAGTATTTCCACAAGTTCAAGGAGTTGACTACGATGAGATTTTCTCATCCATAGCGATGCTTAAGTCCGTCGGAATCATGTTAGCATTAACTGCATTTATGAAATCTGGCAGATGGATGTCAAAACAAGTTTCCTTACCAGTTTTCGTAAGGAAAGGTTGTATGTGATACAATCAGAAAGGTTTTGTCGATCCTAAGGATGCTAAAAGGTATGCTAGCTCCAGCGATCCTTCCATGGACTAGAGCAAGCATCTCGGAGTCAGAATATACGCTTTGATGGAGTGATCAAAGTTTTTGGGTTTATACAAAGTTTGTTAGAAACTTGTATTTACAATAAAGTGAGTGGGAGCGCTACAACATTTCTGATAAGTATATGTGAATGACATATTGTTGATCCGAAATGATGTAGAATTTCTGGAAAGCATAAAGGGTTGTTTGAAAGGAGTTTTTCAAAGGAAGACCTGGATAAAGCTGCTTACATATTGGGCATCAAGATCCATAGAAATAGATCAAGACGCCCGATGATACTTTCAAAGAACGCACACCTTGACATGATTTTGAAAGAGTTCAAAATAGATCAGCAAAGAAGGAGTTCTTGGCTATGTTACAAGGTGTAAGTATTGAGTAAGACTCAAGACCTGACCACAGCAGAAGAGAGAGAAAGGACGAAGGTCGTCCCCTATGCTTTAGACGTAGGCTCTACAGTATGCTATGCTGTGTACCGCACATGAAGTGTGCCTTGCCATGAGTTGGTCAAGGGGTACAATGGTGATCCGGTGAAGGATCACATGACAGCGGTCGAACTTATCCTTAGTATCTAGTGGACTAAGGAATTTTCTCGATTATGGAGGTGAAAAGGAGTTCGTCGTAAAGGGTTACGTCGATGCGAACTTTGACACTAATCCGGATGACTCTGAGTAGTAAACCGGATTCGTATAGTAGAGCAATTATTTGAAATGGCTCCAAATAGCACGTGGTAGCATCCACAAGATGACATAGATATTCATAAAAGCACACACGGATCTGAAAGGTTCAGACCCGTTGACTAATAACCTCTCTCATAAGCATAACATGATCAAACCAGAACTCATTGAGTGTTAATCACATAGTGATGTGAACTAGATTGGTGACTCTAGTAAACTCCTTGGATGTTGGTCACATGGTGATGTGACCTATGAGTGTTAATCACATGGTGATGTGGACTAGATTATTGACTCTAGTGCAAGTGGGAGACTGTTGGAAATATGCCCTAGAGGCAATAATAAATTGGTTATTATTATATTTCCTTTTTCATGATAATCGTTTATTATCCATGCTAGAATTGTATTGATTGGAAACTCAGATACATGTGTGGATACATAGACAACACCATGTCCCTAGTAAGCCTCTAGTTGACTAGCTCGTTGATCAATAGATGGTTACGGTTTCCTGACCATGGACATTGGATGTCGTTGATAACGGGATCACATCATTAGGAGAATGATGTGATGGACAGGACCCAATCCTAAGCCTAGCACAAGATCGTGTAGTTCGTTTGCTAAGAGCTTTTCTAATGTCAAGTATCATTTCCTTAGACCATGAGATTGTGCAACTCCCGGATACCGTAGGAATGCTTTGGGTGTACCAAACGTCACAATGTAACTGGGTGGCTATAAAGGTGCACTACAGGTATCTCCGAAAGTGTCTGTTGGGTTGGCACGAATCGAGACTGGGATTTGTCACTCCGTGTAAACGGAGAGGTATCTCTGGGCCCACTCGGTAGGACATCATCATAATGTGCACAATGTGACCAAGGAGTTGATCACGGGATGATGTGAGTTACGGAACGAGTAAAGAGACTTGCCGGTAACGAGATTGAACAAGGTATAGGGATACCGACGATCGAATCTCGGGCAAGTAACATATCGATAGACAAAGGGAATTGAATACGGGATTGATTGAATCCTCGACATCATGGTTCATCCGATGAGATCATCGAGGAGCATGTGGGAGCCAACATGGGTATCCAGATCCCGCTGTTGGTTATTGACCGGAGAGTCGTCTCGGTCATGTCTGCATGTCTCCCGAACCCGTAGGGTCTACACACTTAAGGTTCGGTGACGCTAGGGTTGTAGAGATATTAGTATGCGGTAACCCGAAAGTTGTTCGGAGTCCCGGATGAGATCCCGGACGTCACGAGGAGTTCCGGAATGGTCCGGAGGTAAAGATTTATATATGGGAAGTCTTATTTTGGTCGCCGGAAAAGTTTCGCACTTTATCGGTATTGTACCGGGAGTGCCGAAAGGGGTCCGGGGGTCCACCAAGGGGTCCACCAGCCCCGGGGGGGCCACATGGGCTGTGGGGGGTGCGCCTTGGCCTATATGGGCCAAGGTAACCAGCCCCAAGAGGCCCATGCGCCAAGAGATAAGATAAACGGAGAGTCCTAAAGGGGGAAGGCACCTCCGAGGTGCCTTGGGGAGGAAGGACTCCTCCCTGGCCGCACCCTTCCTTGGAGGAAGGGCCAAGGCTGCCCCCCCTCTCCCTTGGCCCTATATATAGTGGGGGGAGGGAGGGCAGCAATATCCTAGCCCCTGGCGCCTCCCTCTCCCTCCCGTGACACCTCTCCCTCCCGTTAGTGCTTGGCGAAGCCCTACCGGGATCCCCGCTACTTCCACCACCACGCCGTCGTGCTGCTGGATCTCCATCAACCTCTCCTCCCCCCTTGCTGGATCAAGAAGGAGGAGACGTCGCTGCTCCGTACGTGTGTTGAACGCGGAGGTGCCGTCCGTTCGGCGCTAGGATCATCGGTGATTTGGATCACGACGAGTACGACTCCATCAACCCCGTTCTCTTGAACGCTTCCGCTCGCGATCTACAAGGGTATGTAGATGCACTCCCCTTCCCTCGTTGCTAGATTACTCCATAGATTGATCTTGGTGATGCGTAGAAAATTTTGAATTTCTGCTACGTTCCCCAACACAGGGCGCGCTGCAAGTTGCGCTGGTAGACGAACGACACGCTCGGCAAGCCAAAAGGCATGCAGACATAGTTGTGCGGTGGACCCTCACATCGGCCCACGCGCAGAGGCCAGAAAAGCTCCTGAGAGGCGCTCCTGTTGAGCCCTGGGACGTCGACGCAGACGCGCAGCCCCGCATCCTCGCCTGGATGGGGAGTTGTGCCTCGTGAGCGGCGGTCGCCGCGCATGGCCCTTGCGTCTTGTAGTTCCTGAGTGGCCTTGGTGATGAACTCCTGAGCGGTGGGCGCTCCTTGCCCTGTGTTCTCCTGAGGGAAACGTGCCTTGAAGCACACCTCCAAGTGGTGCCCGAGCGCCTCCCTCGTGATGTGGGCAAGGTCTGAGGCCCTCAAGGAGAGAGCCCCCGAGCCCTGCCCGAGGAGGGCGCCGGGCGCGCCTTCCTATGCGATGGAGGGAGGCGCCCCTGGAGCGGGCGCTGATCCTGACGAGGCTCGAGCTACGACGCCATCCTCCTGAGATCCTGCATGGCGCAGCTGCTTCTTCTTCTTGGGGAGGGCCTCAGGAGGGCCCTCGCCTTTGCTATCGGGGTCGTCGATTGCTGTAGCTTGAAAGGCACGCTCGAGGGAGCACACCGCGTCTCTTTCTTCGCACGGGACTGTGATGATTCCGCCACTTCCTGGCATCTTGAAAACGTTGTAGCCGTGGTGCGTCACCGCCATGAACTTGGCCAGGGCTGGATACCCAAGGATGGCGTTGTATGGCAGACGGATGTGTGCGACATCGAAGTCGATGAGCTCGGTGCGGTAGTTCTTGCGTTCCCCGAAGGTGACAGGGAGGCGGACCTGCCCTATCGGTGTGGTGGAACCATCGGTCACTCCTAAGAAAGGCTTGGTAGGCTGAAGCTGGTCATATGGCACTTGGAGGCTGTCGAACGTATCGACGGACAGGACGTTAAGCCCTGCGCCGCCGTCGATGAGGGTCTTGGTAAATTGAACATTGCTGATGACTGGTGAACAAAGCATTGGGAGAGCGCCAGCGGTGGCTGCGCACTTGAGCTGATCTGCCGAGTTGAAGGTGATGGCGCACTGGGACCACCTGAGCGGGCGTGTGGCCTCGAGCTTGGGGAGGACTGCGTTCACTTCACGAGCAAACTGTTTGAAGATACGCTGCGAGGCTGGGGCCTGGGCTCCGCCCAAGATGCAGGCGATAGCGCGCGGCTCCTGGAAGCCCCCAGCCCCCTCGTCTTGATGGTGGTCGTCGTTCCTTCTTGGCAGTGGCGGCAGCGGGGGAAGACCGGCGTTGCCCTGAGGTCGATCCTCACGATGCTGGTCTCTCCAGGCACCCTCGCGAGGATGATCCTGCCAGCGGTCCTCGCGAGGCCTGTCACGCCACCCTGGCGGGCCACGGTCGTCCCAGCGTCCGCTGCCACTTCCTCCTCCTCAGCCGTAGCCCCGGTCGCCGCGTTCGGGGCGCCGACCGAAACGTCCTTCACGAATGGCTCTGAGCTCTTGACAGTCACTGGTGTTGTGGGTGTTTAGGTTGTGGAAGGCGCAGAACGGTCGGCTGTTCTTGGATGACTCGGGCTGATCTCTGCCTCGCTTGGTGTCCGGCTCCGCTGCGAGCACAGCTGCTTCCTTGCGCTTCACGTCCTTGGCCTTGGCCTTCTTCTCCTCTGCACCCGCAGCTGGCAGCTTGAGGAGGGAAAGGCGCCCCTCCTTCACTCTTACGCACTTGATCGCTAGGTTGAACAGCTCCTGAGATGTGCACAGCTCCTCGTGGATAGCGAGCTCTTCCTTCATCTTGATGTTGCGGACGCCATCGGAGAACGCGGAGATGATGGCCTCATCCGTCACCTTGGGGATCTTGAGGCGAGTGTTGTTGAAGCGCTGGATGTACTTCTGGAGGGTCTCTCCTGGTTGTTGCTTGATGCGGCGCAGGTCACCCGCGGCCGGCGGGCGGTCGCGAGTGCCCTGGAAGTTGGCGACGAAGCGGTCGCGCATCTCGTCCCAGGAGGAGATCGAGCCCTGAGGCAGGTTCAGGAGCCACGAACGGGCGCCGTCCTTGAGTGCCATAGGGAACCAGTTCGCCATGACTTTCTCGTCGCCGTTGGCCGCTTCGATGCTCAGCTCGTAGAGCTGCAGGAACTTCGCGGGGTCGAGGGTGCCGTCGTAGCGAGGAGGCAGATCCGGCTTGAACTTACCCGGCCAGGCGACGCTACGCATCTCGGGGGTGAAGGCGCGGTAGCCGGCCGTGGTTGCCGGGGCCCGTCTCGGAGGTGGAGCTTGGTCTTGATGAGGCCCGCATGCCGCCACCGCTGGTAGCGCGCGGTCTTGGCGAGGCGGCGCGGGGAGCACAGGTGCAGCTTCTTGCGACCGAGGAATTTCTTGGCAGCTTCTCTCTTCGCGCGCGGGCACCGGGCATGGTGGGTCGCGCCGTGGGGCCGCGCGCCTTGGCGCCAAGGCACCGTCTTGGGGCAGAGATGGTGGAGGCGCTCCATGAGCCACGTCGCCCGTGGCTGGCGAAGGGCGAGGCAGAGAGAGGGACGGCGCCGGGGAGCCCCTGCGGCGCGGACGAGCTCGGCGACGCGGTCAAGCCAGTCCTCATAGAGGTCGTCGACCGGGCGGTAGCGCAGGAGCTCGTTCGCCATGAGGAGCGTGGCCTGCGCGTCCATGGGAGCGCGACGTGCGTGGGACGAGGAACCGGCCGGGGTCAGCGATGGAGTGGCGGTGCGGCCGTCCTGCCGCACCGACAGGTGCAGCGAGGACGCTTGCTGCTCGTTCCCCGCCGGGCCGGTGGCGGCGTTGGCGGCAGGAGACGGAGAACGACGAGGTGGCCCGCCGACGGGAGCCGTCTGAGCAACGCGAGCGGTGAGGGCAGCCCGGCGCTCAGCTCGAGCGCGGCGAGCGTCTGCCATGGAGGCGACGGAGCGCCGGAGCGCCGATCGACGGAAGGGAAGCTATGGCGCACCCCTACCTGGCATGCCAAATGTCGGATCACGGGTTCTGGAAAAACCCTTAAGGTTCGAACTCTGGGGTGCGCGCGAAGTTCTTTCCCTCCTACCGATCCACGTCCTAACTCGCTAAGATCTCGCGGACGAACTCGCAACAAAAAGACACAAGATTTATACTGGTGCGGGCCACCGTTGTGGTGTAATACCCTACTCCAGTGTGGTGGTGGTGGATTGCCTTTTGGGCTGATGATGAACAATACAAGGGGAAGAATAACCTCCTGAGGTTGGGGTGTTCTTGTGTTTGGTGTGTGGCTAAGGATTGACTCTCGATCATATGTGATCAAGCTGCCCCCTATTGTGGTGGCTAGTTCTACTTATATAGGCCCTGGTCTTCTCCCCAAATATTGAGCGGGAAGGGAGCCAACAACGGCCAATTTGAAAGGGGACAGCTAGTACAGCTTATCCTGACAAAAGCGGTCTTCGCCTGCGGAAAGCTCTGGTGGTGACGCCGTCTCGGGCTCCACGGTGACCTCCGTCCTGCCGTTCGGCTGGTCTTGGTCTTGTTGCACTGATATGGAAACCTTTGCCTGACGCCTCGGTACTCCGCGCCTGCGCTGGCCTTCTTAGCACCAAAGAGGAAACAAGGACGCTGCGCGCGCTGGCGCCCGCCTGGCGCCTGCCTGATCCCGATCGTCATGGCTCACGTCACGAGAGCCTCGCGAGGTTTGCCCTGCCTTGATATCTCCGCTCCTCGCGAGGCAGCCTGGTGAGGTCGCTCCTGAGGAGGTCTTGCGCCGTCCGCCTCGCGAGGCTTGGCCCCTCGCGAGGGTCTTGAATGCCTTGTTGATGAAGATGGGCCGTACAGGCCTGCTAGCAAAGCCACGCCGTGGGCCGCAGGCAGGCAAGTCTGGGGACCCCCGTTCCCAGAACGCCGACAGCTCGGGCGTTCCGGCAGTGCAACGTCGCTCAGTGGGGAATGCCCCACCGAATCATCCTCCACAAACTCGAGGATGTCAAAATGAATCCTGCCGGGCGAAAACGACGAAGATACCATCTGCACCATTGCTTCGATGGACACTGGACACACAACGGGTGCCAATTGTTGTGGTTATTTCCCTGATAATATGTAACAGGTGTGTTTGGAGGAGCTTAAGACTATCGAAAGATGTAGACCGGAGTACGCACGAGGAGTTAGATAGGTTCGGGCCCTGTGCTCTGGAGGTAATACAGTACTCTTGTGTGTGGTGGTTTTGCTCTTCGATGTAAATCTTACAAGGATGTTCAATCCTCAGCCCGGTGCCCCTCTCCCAACTTATATGGAGTGCGCTAGGAGGGGTGCGATGACGAGCCGGTTTTAATGACCGCAATAATGGCCCAAGAATGACCGATTGTTTCCTAGCCATAACTAAGTAGCAACGACCGAAATTAACAAGATATACCGCCGTTGGGTAACAACCGCACTTAACGCGTAGTGGAGATCTTGGGCGATGCCTCCGTTAGCCAAGTGACCGCTGCCCTACCCGTAACCGATGACTTAAGGGGAAGATGCCTGACTAGAGGTTTGACACCGACCGATAGATGAACCTTACTAGGCTGACCCATGTGTTAAACTCTTCATGGTCCTGTGCCGTTAGCTGGGCCGTCTATCATTGTGGGCCTCCCTGGTAGGCATCCCCTCGTTAGACGGCTAGCTCGTAGCAGCAACAGAGAGAGCAGCAGCAAGCGCCACTAAGGAGGATCTGGTCAAATGTCTGGAGTAGTTCTAAATAGTGAGACCAAAGCTAAAAAAATAGTGATCTCCAATGGGGAAATAGAAAACAAATAAAAATGGGACATCACGCAAGTCATTGGTGGCGGGCCAACTAACGTACAGGGTATCTGTGATAGGCCGACCCAATTACCATCAAGTTGTTCCATCTCAATGGGGGTTGCTGGGCATTAGTTCTCTTGGGTGAACATAGCGGTTGCTCTTTTTCTTTTTAGGAAACTTGTTTTTGGTTTGTTGATATTTTTCTAGTTTTGGTTGTTGTTTTTCCCTGTTTTTCTTGTTCAATTAGTTCTTTTGTATTTTATATTCTTTTCTTTAGAAAATACACAAGCTTTTTTAAAATCATGATTTCACAAAAGCTTGTGACTTTTTTTTCCAAATTTGCAAGATTTTTTTAAAATGAGTGAATATTTTGAAATTTGAAAACTATTATTTTTAGTTAGTGAAAATTTTAAATTCATGATTTTTTCAAAAGTTCATGAACATTTTTTTAATTCATGATGATTTCTTAAAATTCTTGACCTTTTCAAAATTTGTGGATTTTTTTCAAAATTCATTCATGAACTTTTATCAGTGATTTGTTTTCAAATTCCTCAACATTCTCGAATGCGTGTGAATTTCCTAAAATACAAGTTTTTTTAATATTCAACCATTTATGAGTAATATGGTTAATTCACAAGAAAGAATGATACAAATTCATTTAAATTAAATGGAACCTTTTAGAAAAAATAGAAATTTAAAAAGTAAAAATCCGCCAAAATAAACAAAGCGGCCGAACAATCAGCTAGAAAATACAAAATCCGCAAGTGGGGGAAGCCGATGAAGTGATACATGGGCCGCAGTTGCACTGGTCTATTAGCAAAGGAGTTCCTCCCAACCAGGCGATAGAAATTATCCGTTGATGGCCTAATGGCTGTTTGGCCTATGCCACGTCTCAGGATGTGCTTTTAGTTTCATAGATTTTCAGAGATCTTTTGGTCCATAATTGAGCCCAGATCATATTCGAGGAGGGCCTGGCGTCTGCATTCTCCCCATGAAAGAAGTACTATGACTATGTACGTGAACAGCGAAAGGTCCTATATGACGCGCATTCGTCCGATAGACGCACGCCGCTCAAGGAGCTCCCCTGACTAGGCCGGCCCAGAATGAGTGTCTGTATCGAAAACAATGAAAAAAAAGCTATAAAAACTAAGGTACGCGCGAGAGGGATCAAATTAAGGATAACTTGGCGGTAAACGGTGGTGCGTGGCCAATGGAATAGATGGAGATTGGTGTCTATATATGCAGCGCGGTATACAAGAACTAACAATGGTGTCAGATTTATTTTCGAATTTGAACACGTTTTTTTTGAAAAAGTAAATATTTTTTACAAGACAAATATTTTTAAATTTGTGATTTTTGAATAAAAACATGAAAATTATTTGAACTTGTAAGTCTATAGAAATCTCAAACATTTTTTAATCTTGATTATTTTGGAAACATGCGTCATTTTGAATTTTTGAACAAATTTGAAGACACGTACATTTTTCAAAAACATATTTTTTTTGCAAACTGGGAACCTGGAAGTAGGAACATTTTTAGAAGTTCTGAACAATGTTTGAAAGCACGATCATTTTCTAAATTCCTGAATAATTTTTGAAAAAGCAAACATTTTTCAAATATCTAACCAAAATTTGAAAAACAGAATATTTTTTGAAGTTTTGAACATTTTATAATAAACCCCATCATTTGATGACATTTACGAACATTTTTTGAATTTGTGAACAAAATTCAAAAGTTGGAGCAAAATTTGCTGAACCATTTTTGAAAAGCTGTAACATCTTTAAATTTCCAAACCTTTTTTTGAATATCTAAACAAATTTATGACCGGGAACATTTTTTAAGTGGTGAATAAATTATCATAAACGCAAGCATTTTTTGTATTTACAGACATTTTTCAGAAAACATAAATATTTTTTTGGAAAAAGGGAAAATAAAAGGAATAACAAAAAAAAATGAAAGGAAATAAAAAAACTGGTTGAGGAACCTGCAAGAAGGTTCCCAAAATTGAAAAAACCGATTGGGGACCCTCCTAGAAGGTTCCTTAAACATAGATCGCTTAAACGCCTTAATGGGCTGGCCCAGATGAACGCTCGCTCGGCATGCATGTGCGAACGACGAAATTTGTGTATCTTTTTTTCCGTGAACTGCGTAGCCTTTAGTTGAGCCTTCCGACTAACCCGTGATAGACAGCGAGTTGAGAATACACTCGCACATTTGCCCGTGCATTGCAACGGGGGAGTATTTGTGTATCAAAAAAAGTTTCCGCAACGAGGAGCCGCAGTCTTCTCCCGCGTCATATTTATCCTCAGAGATCTTGATAATGTTTGGGTTGGTCGGTGTCACGGCGACCACCCAACTCGTGTCTTTTTTTCCTCCGGGTCCACTTCCGTTTTGGAGTTGTGGCTGCCTCGTCATTTGGTGGCTGTCCTGCGACCTTCGGGGGATAGTTGCTTCGTCCACTCTCTCATACGATGGAGTAACCGAATGGATTACTAACTGTAGCACATAAATCCCATTTTGTTTGCATAAATATCCCTTCTTTATCAGGGCTTATCTCGGCCAGCCCACTAGCAGGCCCCGAAACAGGCTTTGTTTGTAAGGCATGAGTAAAAATCTAAAAAAGGGCGCGTCGAAGAATCGAACTCACGGCCTCAAAGATCCTACCACGTGGTGCTAGCTATATGAACAAACGCATCATGTTATCCATGGCCAGCGGCAATATTTAAGAACATAGTGTAGTGTAAGATTCCAATCTTTTTTCTTTTTTATTTCTGAATATTTTTAGAAACGTGATTATTTTTAAATTCCAAACATTAAAAAAAACACGAAATAATTTTCAAAAATTCCTTATATTTGGAAAAGCACGAACATAATTCTAAGTGAGAAGTTTTTTTGTAATTAACAAAAAGTTTTGAAACATGAAAGTTTTATAAAGACACAACTTTTTTTTGAATTTGTGAATTTTTTAAAAAGGAAACATGTGTTAGTAAAATAGTTTTTTTAATTTGGATAAAATTAAATGCATTTTTTAATTATTTGAAAATTCCAAATATTTTTCAAAACGTGAAAAGTATTTTGGAATTCTGAATATTTTAAAATCTTGAACAAAATTTAAAATTCAAATTATTTTTTAATATATTGAATTTACTAAAAAGGGGAAAACAAAAAACAAATTTAGGTGGAAACAAATAAAGAGGAAAGAAATTGACAGAGGAGCGGAAAAAGAAAAATAGAAAAAACACGGAAAAACAGAAATGACCGGCCAAGTCCTGGGCACACGTGCAAAGCCCTGGCATGTGGCAAATAGAGTTTTCCTAGCTGCATGGGCAGGAAAATAAGTGGGCTGACTTCACTGGGCCATAACATGCGCGTCTCATGTACGAATTTCTGGACAAACCGTTTCTATAGCAGACCGATAGAGAAAAAATTACTACCACCCTGGATAGATTTGTTTTTCTTTTCGACAGTGAACGGACAAAAAAATTAGAGAAAGGCACCTTCCTTTAATATTGCATATAGACTAGCACATATGTCCGTGCGTTGCAACAAGAGAAGTAATTGACATGTCCACCAAAGCGTATATCAATGCGACGCGACAATATTCGGACGGTGCCACCTCACGGCAGATGGGATACACACGCCGAGGTTGAAATTTACTCCCTCCTTTGTTGTGGTTATCTTACGAAAGTCTTAAAAATGGACTATTAACACAAGATTGATTGACTCCGGAAGGATTCATTCATCAACTATAGGTTCTCCCCCTCATAGCAACAATCCTGAAATCTTGTCTTACATACCCGCTTAATTTATATTAACACAACCATCCATGCAAATCTAACAATTTTATTTATTTAGAGCCAATCAGCCATGCTAGCCCAAATCCATTTAATTCTTCGCTCCCTTCGTTCCTTGGTTCTTGAAGTGGCTTCCCAATTTGTACATAGTTTACAAATGTATATAAATTGATGTATTCTCATGCAAAGAGTCGAGGTGAGAATTTTTAATTAAATAATGAACTTATTTTTTTTAGCACGATCACATGCTAGGTCAGCTGGTTGGGGCCTTTGCGGTCATGAGTTTCAATCACACAAAGCACAAAAAAAATTTGATACTCCTTAGTCTGCAGAAAAAAGAGTGCAATGCAGGCCCTCCTAACATATTTTATTTAAAATATCTAGCCAATTCAAATGAGGTAAACACACACATATATTCGCTACTCCTTAGTCTATAGAAAAAAAGGTGCACTGCAGACCCTTCTAGCATACTTTATTTAAAATATGTAGCCAGTTTAAATAAGGTAGAAAACATTTAATATTCCATAGCAATTAATTAGGTTAATTAAGGTTATGCCCTAAAAAGAATTTTATATTAGTTAACATGAACGACTAGTAGCACGGTTGGAAACAAGCATTTTTTTCATCAAATTATATATAAATTATTTTAATCCAAGTTAAGGTTGCAAAGTTATAACATGATCATTTTAGCATATTCTCTGTAAATAATAAAGATCAGGGACCTAAACGGGCTGAAACAGAGTGAATTAGGCCTACTGTAGTTGAATGTGAAATACTAACCAATGCCCTGGTGCGTGCGATTGTGGGTACAGAAGTTGGGCCAAAACCCAACAGATAGAGAGAAGGGAGAGGGACTTAATATTGGACCGCAGATTATTTTAAACAGCGGGCTCTTTATAAAAGTACGACCGCAGATGGGCAGAAACACTCCGTACTTTATTAGTAGGTATAGATATAGACTTGGTTGCTTTTTTTTCACCAATGCGATGGAATGCCCGGAACGAAAGAAGAAAAAGGATATGCACCCTGGCTTCTTCTCGAATGAAACTTCTGGCCCTCCAGATCGAGAAAAAACAAGACACATAGTCGTAGCAATGGTAATCAGGTTGACAGTCTGAGTCTGAGAGGAGAGCGGCGGGAGCGAGCCATCAAGCGCAATCTACATATGCAGCGCGGTATATAGATTATCAATAGATTATTTTGGAATTTGAACACATTTTTTTGGAACAAGTGAATATTTTGTACAAGACAAATATTTCAAATTTGTGAACAATTTTATAAAAGTATGATCATTATTTGAACATGTAAGTTTTTTTGAAACCGCAAACATTTTTTAATCTTGATTTTTTGAAAACAACACTCATTTTCAAATTTGAACAAATTTTAAAACACCTATTTATTTTTTGCAAAATGGGAACAATTTTCCAAAAATTTCCAAAATTTGAAAGGAGAACATTTATTGTCATCTATGATTTTTTTATACTTCGAACAAAATTTTGAAAAGGCAAATATTTTTCGAATTTGTGAACAAAAAATTAAGTAGGAACATTTTTTGAAGTTCTGAACAACGTTTGAAAGCACTTTTTTTTTCTAAAATCTTGAATTAGTTTTGAAAAAGGAAACCTTTTTGAATATTTAACCAAAATTTCAAAACCAGAACATCTTTTGAAGTTTTGAACATTTTGTGGTAAAGACAACCATTTTATGAAATTTACAATTTTTTTAATTTTTAGCAAGAAGTTGGAACTTTTTTGAACTGTTGAACAAATTTTGAAAAGCAGTATCATTTTTAAATTCCCAGTTTTTAATATGTGAACTAAATTAGAGACCAGGAACATTTTTGAAGTTGTGAAAAAATTATGATAAACGCAATTTTTTTTGTATGTACCCACATTTTTTGGAAAACACAAAAAATAAATTTGAAAAAGGAAAAAAAAGAAAAGAAATCACAATAATAGAAAGAAAAAACCGGTCCAGGAACCTCCGAGAAGGTTCCCAAAACCGAAAAAACCAGTTGGGACCCTCCTAGAAAGTTGTTTAAACATGGATCACTAAAACGCCTTAACGGGCCGGCCCAGATCAACGCTCGCTCGCCATGCCTGTGCGAATGACGCAATTTTTGTATCTTTTTTTCCGTGAACTGCGTAGCTTTCAGTTGAGCCATCGGACTAATCCGCGTGAGATAGGGAGTTGAGAATACACTTTGTTGCTTTCTTTGTTTTTCACCAATGCGATGGAATGCCCGGACCGAGAGAAGAAAAAAGATACGCACCCGGGCTTCCTGCACCTGCACAGTCCGGCGACCGTTTTGGCACGAAAACTGCCGGCCCTCCGGATCAATCAACAAAAAACAGGAGACGCAGACGCAGAGTCGCAGACAATGGGAATCAGGTAGGCAGGCTGAATCTGAGTGGAGAGCGGCGGGAGAGAGCCATCAGCCGCGGGGCCCCGACCGCAATAGCGCCAGGAACTCACCTGATCGGAACCACCAGACCAGAGGCAGCAGGAGGATGTCAAATTCCAGCGCCGAGGTCGACCCGCGAAAGCGACCTCCACGATCGATCATCGTTCATCCCTCTCCCACAAGGACAGCGCTCTGCTCCGGGTCACACACCTTGGCCCCGCCTTCGCCTCCTCCGCGTAGCTTGCGCCGTCGGGCCGGCGCGTGGCCCCGTCCACCGGGAGACGACGAAGAAGCCACTGCCGTGGTGCAGGAAGGCCGTCCGTCCGTCCGTGCGCGCCGCACTTTGGCCGCCGCCGGCCGGCGCGCAGCGCGCACAAGTCAACCCCTGCTACTGCGGGCGCGTGCGGCTGCCATAGCCTTGCCGTGTCTCGGCTCGTGCAGGAATATGCATGGACAGCGCCATGGTTGGGCCGGATACGCGGCGGATTTGATTTGACCTTCAAGCGCCAGCAGCACCACGATCTTCCGTCCGTCCGTTGGGCTATTCTTGCGATCTCTGACTCGAGAGAGGCTGACCGGTCGAGAAACTGGGCACGTCCTGTGCCCGAGTGGAGGCGGTGAGGAGGTGAGGTCACGACGGCGACGGTTGGAGACGCGCGACGACCCGGAGATGAAATCCGGGGCGCGCTGTCGGGCGCCGCTGTTGTGCTAACCTGTCCATGTCCAGCCTCGTCTGGGCCAATCGCGGGGCTCGATTAAGCGTGCCAACGGGTTTTCCTTCCGTGTGATGGCGAGCGAATCCACTCAGGTTTTTATAAATGGGTAGCCGTGAAATTCTCCACCGCTGGCCGTTTGTGGATGCTTGCGCTGGCGATCGCGTCGCCGTCTTCCTTTTCTTCTGATTAGATGTCTGAAGAGATCGTCGGTCAAGGACAGACGTATTGCGTCTCTTCAAAGCGCGTGTGTATGCTACGAGTGTGTACACAGTCAGAGAAGATGTTTGGAATCCGCGAAGGCTGTTCTTTGTTGAAAGGAAAAGCCAATCCTCGCATTTTCGCCGCATCTCTTATTCCCGCGGCGCGATCCGAGTGATGCAGGAAAAGTAGTAAATCCACCAAGGGAAAAGGTCTTGCTCGGAACATCCCTGTATTCTCCACCGCCTTCGGATGAGGCAGCGGCACGGCAGCATGCATCTGCGGAGCTAACACACTGTTAGTGGTTTTCGAAAATCCAAGCAGACCATGTGTATCCATGTCTGCGTGCTAAACACTGTGTGTTGAAGCGAAAATGGGCCGATGCATCATCCATGCCATGCCACGACGGCTCCCACATCTTCTGTTCTGAACTCTTCTTGTGAGACTGTGGTGACCATATCCATATATATGTATTATCCATCTTCAAAGCAGCTTGACTGCGGCTTGACCATCACGCGTGACCAAACAGCAGTTTTATACTGGTAGTAGACTAGTAGTACAGGGCCGGGACAGGAAGAGAACAAAACCCACCGTTGTCCCGTTCCCAGTTCGATCGTTCCCCAAGTTGTTGCTTCGGAAACCCAATATTCTCCTGGATCGCAACGTCCCAAGCAGCTAGAGACAAGACGAGGGAAAGAGGAAGAGGACGAAGTGTGTGGTGAGCTGAGCAGACGTGCTAATGGCCGGTTCTAATCTAATACTAACAATCACTTGTAAAGAGGGGTCTGCGAGATGCTAGTACGTATTAAACTAGGAGGGATAGGAGGGCGATTGAAAGCTGCAGTCGGCCTGCCTGCCTGCCCGTGAAACCCAGAGGATCGTGGAATTCCATGCGTTCCTTTCCGCGGATCACAGGCATTGGATTCTTGCGACGTACGTCTGGTTGCCGCGTGGAGTGTGCATCGGACGGGGACCTCCTCCTCTTGTCGTTTCAGTTTCGTACTAGCACTAATCTGGTTATTACCACTCCACTGATGGCGGGAGATACACTACTACTTCCTCCGTTCACAAATATTTCCTCCGTCCCAAAAGCTGCTTTTGAGGATGGAGGGAGTATAAGGGCCGGTTCTTTTAAGTCGCTCCATGAAAATAAGCTGCTCTCGAAATAAGCCCCAAATAAGCTGTTGTGGAAATGAGTCCATAAAAATAAGCCATCTAGTTCTTTCCAGATTCTGTCATTCAGCGTATTTTCTCACGTCACATGAAGAGTCTGTAATACCCTTGAACTATAATTTAGGACTTAGTTACACTAACATCATTGTCTTGTATATGAATATCACAAAATGTTAAACACCATTACAATACACATGTTTATACCACAATCATCAACAGGACAATGTACGGAAAATGCTCACTGTCCAATAGATAAAAAAAAACCTTACTAACTAACCACAAATACTTAGCAATAGGAAAGAAAAAAATGAATCAATCAATTTGACGTACAGAAAATGGATCAACCAATTTGACATCACAATTTGATGTATAAAAAATGGACCAACCAATTTGACATCTGGATGTCAATTTGATCATAAGTAAAAAAAAGGCTTGCAGGCAATAGCTCGAACACCATGCGGGTCCGCCAACACCAAAGCTAGGTCAGCAGGGGCCAGTGCGGGATAGACGGAGATGCAGGGGGGAGGAAAACTCGCCGGTGATGGCTGCTCCCGCTCGGGCTCGGGCTCAGAGACGGTGGATCGAAGGGGAACGGTGGGGGTGCATGACCAGGGCCTTGGTGATGGTTGCTCCCGCTCGGGCTCGGGCTCACGGCCAGCTGTAACGTGGCCTCTGTCCTCGGCGGCAAGCTGCTGATGGGGCGCACGTCGGCGGCTCGAAGAGTGGTGGCCGTTGAAACCATATCGGGAGCTCGAGACGAGCTCCCCTCCTCCTTTATGTTCTGGTTGCACACGTGGGCGTGGCCTTTTTTTTTGATCGGGTTCGTGGGCTGGTCACGCGGTGGCATTCTGGCAATTATTTGCACCAACTCCAGGGGCAACCACATATACCACTTCATTTTTAAGTAGCTTCTCAGGGAGTCAGGGGAGCTGGTCTACCCCCAGCTTATTTTTGTTGTGAAGGAGGAGGGCGTGAAAATAAGTTAAGCCCAACAACCCAATTCGAGTTCTTTTGGGCTTTTGGCTTAATTTGGCAAGAAGTTGAAAAAACCTACAAAAGAACTTGCCCTAAGAAGTTTTAGATATTTCAATATGGAGTACATTCAGACTAAAATGAGTGAAGAAACACACTAAAACATGTCTATATATTCCCCTAAAAAAATAAAACATGTCTATATACATCCGATTCACAAAAAGTTAGATCATCTTTATATTTGTGTACGGAGGAAATAATTAATAGATGTGGGAACTCCTGTCTCCCTGTTTTGTTTGAAATCGGGCAATCAGTCCAAGTACCTGTGCGAGTAGCCAGGAGCATGCATGCATGCATAATGCCCTAGCCGTGTTTGCCCTATTTATGCATGCATAGCATACTGATCTGCTCGGAAAAGGCCAAGAACAAGAACAAAAACAGGAACAAGGAAGTGATCCGAGAGCATGCAACACATGCATGGCGTACTTCCTGTCGTAAAAAGTTGCCCAGTTATCACGCGATGTGATCGATACTCCGCTGGCAAACTAGGCAGATATGCTGGTGTTGGATCTTCGTGCTGGATTTCGGTGTTCCCGCGCCGCCCTCGTGCCAAAGCTTTCGACGATACTAGCACACCAAGTTTTACACATGTCGATCTTGATATTGCACCTGCCCACTCCCAAACACCTCTAAAGATATTTAGTTTCCTCCACACAAAAAAGGAGTAGTTAGTTACGTACCCACGTGTTAGTTGAAAAAAGTTTTGCGCCGTGCAAATCTGTTGTCCTTCATGATGAAACAGCACGGGATCGATCGTCCGGAAAATTGTTAAATACTCCGTAGTAGAGATTACAATGCACACAATGCATGGTGCTAGCTTGCATGGATCTTTCATTGTGAAGGAAAAAGGGAAAGAAAAGATCGATACGGTTTGGTACAGTGAGATCCGAGATCATCAGGCAATCCCATTTAAGTGTAAACAAGCCTTGTGTACTACCTCATCCCGTCCCCACAGATGTACCGAGGTGCACGCCATTGGCTGCCGCATTACAGGGAAATAATTAGGGCAGACAGCGCATGCACCGGCCCAGGCTATAGGTACGTACATGCATGCAACGCTGTTCCTGCCTCATTGGCTCAGATGGCTGTAATGTATCGATCAGCCATGATACAGATACAACCTGGAAGTGGAGGAGCGATTGGACCGGCCGGCTGCTTTGCAAACTTCTGCTGTTCCGCTGCATTGAAGCTGGCTCAAATCCATGATACACTTGGATACTTGCCAAACTGTGCATAGCCCAAAGGAGAAGCCTTTTACACTGTTCTTTCCAGCATTGTATTGTACCCTTACCACTACCAGCTGCCGCTGCAGTAACTTGATGCTCACGCTGTAATTCTGGTAAAAATGTGGTGCCGGTGGCAGGAAACTCATGTGGCCCTCTGTAACACGAGGCAGACAACTAACCGCGGGGCTGCAGCTGCGGTGCAGTCGATTGGACGCAAGAAAGCCGCCATGGCCAGCAGAGATAGGGAGAGGACCAGGTTCATCAATCTGCAAAGTGGAGGCCAGGGCCCTGCAGTGCTCTTGTGTAACATCCGGAAGGACCCTACAACTTCTATCTCGTTACCACCATGCCATGCTACTCTCATGATCATATATTTGAACCGCAGGTGCGAGTGGTCACAGGCAATCAAAGATTTGGCGTCGATGTGCTCACTTTCAAGCCCTGAGGTTGTTGCATTGCATGCATAGCTGCAATAATGCGCAAGCGAACAAAAGAAAAGGCGGTAGGAGTACGTTGCGCTGCTGGACATGGGAGAGTCTAGTTGTGTTTGTGTGGCAACGACGGATCGGTTAACTGACCCGAGAAATGCATGGGCCACACAGGGCGGTTTTAAACAGATTTGGCAATGATTGCTTGACCTAACAAATTCCATGCTTAGGCAAGAGACGAGGAGGAAACCTGGCAGATGAATAATGGCGAAAACGATAGTAGAGGGGAGCGGGTCAATCCTGGCTCCACGAGGCCTGAATGGGTCCTGATTTAAAAGACAACGAACGAATCAGCTGCCACTTTATTCGTATTCTCTTCCGACTTTTACTACCTTTGGGACTAACCTTGCACAAGTCCACGTTGAGGTCCTCTGGTGGAAATGATGGCTCCAAGAAAGTTCTCTTTGCTATAGTCTTCTGCGTTTCAAGAAAAGTACCACTTCCTAGGATTGTTAGAGATATCACACGAAATAGAGAACCGATAAAAACAAATCAACACAACGTGAAAACCGCTTCAATGCAAAGGAGAAAAAACCACGAACACCAAACAACGAAACTTCACTATATTAGAAGAGATTACAAAGGCCAGAGATTTACAAAAATGAATTTATCCCATGCAAACGTTTAGGACTTGGAACTCTGTTGTGCTGGTTCCACCACAAGAAAATTAACCATCTAGGTCACGCTTAGTTTGCAAGAAAGAGACTATTAGCCACGTATTCATACATTGCTTGATGGCTATATGTCTGGCGTGTAGTAAAGTGTACTTTTGGGATGACGGAATCTAGATTCGTACAAGAAATTTGTAGATGGGTAAGGGCATGGCCATCGCTCCAACAGGAGCAGTCAGGCCTTCTACCGTCGACTGGAACCTAGGATATCATGCCACCCACGTTGTCTTAATGGTTTCAGTTACTCAACGGTAATATTATCTAATTAAATACGGTAGTTACTAGTAGTTAGTAGCACGGGTGCCCGCACTACAGCTAACTAGGCAGTAGTAGCGCGGGTGCCACCCGCGCTACAACTAATTATCTATAGCGCCTGTGTGGGACCCGCAGTACTAATATTAATTTCAAAAATTATTATTTTTGGTTTGCGTATTTACGCAGTCTATAGGTTTTCTCGATCTCGTGCGTGCTGTCAATGGCCGCAACGGTTCGATCCAGCGAAGGCAGGGGTCGCCGGATGCGCGGACGGGAACACCAGACCAGATCCTGTGGCGGTTGCTGGAGAGGGACCGGATCCAGGGAAGAGCAAGGCGGCGGTGTGTGGCTCATCTTCGCGGCCAAGGCAGAGAGCTCTTGGTCATCCATGGCGATGACCTGCACGGGCATGGCCATGGGAGGGTGAGTCAAACCAGAGGAAGAGAGGGAAACAGAGAAACGAGGGAGAGAGGAAGGAGATGGAGGGAGAAGCGGGGCTGGTCACCGGTTGTGAGGTGCTGCGACGAGGTGCCATGGAGGCGTGGGGGAAGACCGGCGAGCTCCTGGATGCTGGCAGCGCGAGGCGGCGGCTTCCTTGAGCGCCATGGAGGAGGAGGCACGCATGGGCAGCAGCTCCATGAGAGAGCCTAGGGAGAGAGGAGGGGAGAGGGACGGGCGATACGAGGGATTCGAGGGAGGAGATTGGGATTTCACGGCTGTTAAAAAAACCTATCTTAGCAGTAGCACGAGGGACGGGGACCGCACTACTGCTGAGTGGGGTTTATACACCGTAGTTAATATCAACTTAATAGCAGGGCAGGGTTTATACCCCGCGCTACTACTATCAACTTAGTAGCAGCGCGGGGTTTGTACCCCACGCTACTACTATGGCTGTCCAGGGGC
This sequence comes from Aegilops tauschii subsp. strangulata, assembly GCF_002575655.3. Classification (NCBI taxonomy): domain Eukaryota; kingdom Viridiplantae; phylum Streptophyta; class Magnoliopsida; order Poales; family Poaceae; genus Aegilops; species Aegilops tauschii. Next base: position 514,650,313 of record NC_053036.3, read on the forward strand.
ACGGTGGGGACCACTTAGTAGTAGTGTGGGCTTTATACCCCATGCTACTACTATCAACTTAGTAGGAGCGCCGGGGAGCGCGTGCCAGATAAACTGTGCCACTACTAAGTAGTTAATTACCTATAGGGGTTTTCCTCGTAGTGAGTAATTGCCAGGGAACAGTCGGGCGCACATGAGGCCATGAATAGCATTATTACCGGCCCGTATACCCCCCCCCCCTAGCGACTGTCGCCGTTCTGGGATCGGGGGTACCTAGACCTGCCTACATGCGGCCCAGTGCGCGACCTCATCGACGGCCCGGTGCGGCCCAGCGGCAAGACCCCCAAGACAAGACCCTCACGAGGGCCCCCGGCCTCGCAAGGCGGACGAGCCAAGACCTCCCGAGGGGCAGCTCTCCGAGCCTGCCTCCCGAGGAGCGGATATTTCTATGCAGGTACCCGGCCTCACGAGGCTCTCGATGACGTAAGCCATGACGACCAAGGCCAGGCGGGCGCCAGCGGGCGCAGAGGAGGACAGTTTCCTCTTTGGTTCTAAGGAGGCAAGGACGTACGTGGGTTCCCAAGGAATCCCCCAAAGGTTTCCATTCCAGTGCAACAAGACCAAGACCACGAGCTCGGCAGGATGGATGTCATCGTCAAGCCCACCTATGCGTCATGACCAGAAGCTTTGCAGGCGAATACCACCTTTTGTCAGGATTAGATGTACTTCTTGTCCCCTTTGAAATTGGTTGTTGTGGAATCCCTTCCTGCCTAAGCTATGAGGGAAGAGGACCGATTCATCCTCACCATTCGAGCCCTCGCGAGGCAGCTCTTCCACTGTACTAGTTCATCCTCTACCTCCTTGTGAGGCCAATCCACCACAAAGCAGGAGTAGGGTTTTACACCGTAAGGTGGCCCGAACCTGGGTAAATCTCTGCGTTCATCTTCTTCCCTGCTTGCACGAACTCGACGAGGCTAGGCCGTGAGGCGGTGAGCTCGAGGCTAGAGCTGGTTGAGATCTTTGCACATGCCCCAAAGTTTGAACCTTCTTGGGTCTACGGAGCCCGATTCCGACATTTGGCGCGCCAGGTTGGGGCGTGTCGAAATCCTCCCTCGAGTTCCGCTTCATCTCCGCTCCGTCGCTCCCATGGCCGATGCCCACCGAGCCCACGCCGAGCGCCGGGCTGCTCGCGTCGCCCAGACGGCGCCCGTGGGCCACGGTGCCACGCGTCGTTCCACCCACAGCTAACACTACCACTGACCCGGCTGCTCACAAGCAAGAAGATTCGTCGTTGCCACCCTCCGTGCGGCGTGATGGCAGCACCGCCACTCCGTCTCTCACTCCCGCCACGGTGTCATCCACCCACACTCGCCGTGGGCCAGCGAATGCGCAGGCTGCGCTGCTCATGGCGCGCGAGCTCCTGCGCTACAGCCCCGCCGACGAGGGTTACGACGCCTGGCTGGGCCGCATCACCGAGCTCGTCAATGCCGCCGGTGAGGCCCCGACGCTCTCCCACTCGCTCCGTCCGCCGCCCTCCTAGGCGGGCGACGTGGCCCATGGCGCGCCTCCTCATCCTCCTCCTCTACGCGACGCCGATCCCGAGCCCAGACGGGACGCGCGCTGATACGTCTCCAACGTATCTATAATTTTTGATTGTTCCATGCTATTATATTATCTGTTTTGGATGTTTATGGGCTTTATTATACACTTTTATATTATTTTTGGGACTAACCTATTAACCAGAGCCCAGTGCTAGTTTCTGTTTTTCCCTAATTTCAGTGTTTCGCAGAAAAGGAATATCAAACGGAGTCCAAACGGAATGAAACCTTCGGGAGAGTTATTTTTGGAACGGAAGCAATCCATAAGACTTGGGGTGTACGTAAGGGAAGCAACGAGGAAGGCACGAGGCAGGGGGGCGCGCCCACCCCCTGGGCGCGCCCTCCACCCTCGTGGGCCCCTCGTGGCTCCCCTGACGTATTTCTTCTTCCTATATATACCAATATACCCTAAAACCATCGGAGAACAGAATAGATCGGGAGTTCTGCCGCCGCAAGCCTCTGTAGCCACCAAAAACCAATCGGGACCCTGTTCCAGCACCCTGCCGGAGGGGGATCCCTCACCGGTGGCCATCTTCATCATCCCGGCGCTCTCCATGATGAGGAGGGAGTAGTTCACCCTCGAGGCCGAGGGTATGTACCAGTAGCTATGTGTTTGATCTCTCTCTCTCTCTCTCTCTCTCTCTCTCTCTCTCTCTTGTGTTCTTGAGGTGGTACGATCTTGATGTATCGCGAGCTTTGCTATTATAGTTGGATCTTATGATGTTTCTCCCCCTCTACTCTCTTGTAATGGATTGAGTTTTCCCTTTGAAGTTATCTTATCGGATTGAGTCTTTAAGGATTTGAGAACACTTGATGTATGTCTTGCGTGGGATACCCGTGGTGACAATGGGGTATTCTATTGATCCACTTGATGTATGTTTTGGTGATCAACTTGCGGGTTCCGCCCATGAACCTATGCATAGGGGTTGGCACACGTTTTCGTCTTGACTCTCCGGTAGAAACTTTGGGGCACTCTTTGAGGTTCTATGTGTTGGTTGAATAGATGAATCTGAGACTGTGTGATGCATATCGTATAATCATACCCACGGATACTTGAGGTGACATTGGAGTATCTAGGTGACATTAGGGTTTTGGTTAATTTGTGTCTTAAGGTGTTATTCTAGTACAAACTCTATGGTAGATTGAACGGAAAGAATAGCTTCATGTTATTTTACTACGGACTCTTGAATAGATCGATCAGAAAGGATAACTTTGAGGTGGTTTCGTACCCTACCATAATCTCTTCGTTTGGTCTCCGCTATTAGTGACTTTGGAGTGACTCTTTGTTGCATGTTGAGGGATAGTTATATGATCCAATTATGTTATTATTGTTGAGAGAACTTGCACTAGTGAAAGTATGAACCCTAGGCCTTGTTTCCTAGCATTGCAATACCGTTTACGCTCATTTTTATCATTAGTTACCTTGCTGTTTTTATATTTTCAGATTACAAAAACCTATATCTATCATCCATATTGCATTTGTATCACCATCTCTTCGCCGAACTAGTGCACCTATACAATTTACCATTGTATTGGGTGTGTTGGGGACACAAGAGACTCTTTGTTATTTGGTTGCAGGGTTGCTTGAGAGAGACCATCTTCATCCTGCGCCTCCCACGGATTGATCAACCTTAGGTCATCCACTTGACGGAAATTTGCTACTGTCCTACAAACCTCTTCACTTGGAGGCCCAACAACGTCTACAAGAAGAAGGTTGTGTAGTAGACATCAAGCTCTTTTCTGGCGCCGTTGCCGGGGAGGCTAGGTAAGCGGCACTCACACCCCGTAAACTAAGCTCTTTTCTGGCGCCGTTGCCGGGGAGGTGAGTGCTTGAAGGTATATATTTAGATCTTGCAATCGAATCTTTTTGTTTCTTGTTTTATCACTATTTTAGTCTATAAAAGAAAACTACAAAAAAATGGAATTGAGTCTGTCACATACGCTTCATCTTTTTAATATCTTTCGTAAGTATGATGAAAAGGAAAATTGTGCTCAAGTGCTAGAAGAAGAAGTCTATAAAATGCTTGGCATAAAATATGTGAATGATGAGCATGATTGCAATGTTGTCGGTATGAATTCTTTGAATACCCATGATGCTAATGATATGCAAAGCCACAAGCTTGGGGAAGCTATGTTTTATGAAGATGATATTTTTTTGTCCCCCAAGCTTTGATGAGCAATTTTACTATGATGAAAGCATGCCTCCTATCTATGATGATTATTGTAATGACACATATGCTTTAAAGAGTAATGATAACCATGAAACTTGTCATCTTGATCTTAATTTTCAATCACATGATAGTTATTTTGTTGAGTTTGCTCCCACTACTATTCCGAATGAGAAGAATTTTGCTTATGTGGAGAGTAGCAAATTTTCTATGCTTGTAGATCATGAAAAGAATGCTTTAGGTGCTGGTTATATTGTTGAATTCATTCATGATTCTACTGAAAATTATTATGAGGGAGGAATATATGCTTGTAGGAATTGCAATAATATCAAGTTTCCTCTCTATGTGCTTAAAGTTTTGAAGTTATGCTTGTTTTGCCTTCCTATGCTAGTTGATTATTGTTCCCATAAGTTGTTTGCTCACAAAATCCCTATGCATAGGAAGTGGGTTAGACTTAAATGTGCTAGTCATATTCTTCATGATGCTCTCTTTATGTTTCAATTCTTATCTTTTATGTGAGCATTATTGAAATCATCATGCCTAGCTAGGGGCATTAAACGATAGCGCTTGTTGGGAGGCAACCCAATTTTATTTTAGTTTCTTGCTTTTTGGTTCTGTTTAATAATAAATAATCCATCTAGCTTCTGTTTAGATGTGGTTTTATGTTTTAATTAGTGTTTGTGCCAAGTAGAACCTTTGGGAAGACTTGGGTGAAGTCTTTATGATCATGCTGTAAAAAACAGAAACTTTAGCGCTCACGAGATTAGTTAAAACGTTTTACTGGAAAGTGCTATTTAGTTTATTCTTTTTGCAGATGATTACTAGACAAATTCTTCAGGTCTACCAATTTATTTTAGAATTTTTGGAGTTCCAGAAGTATACGTTTGATACAGATTACTACAGACTGTTCTGTTTTTTACAGATTCTGTTTTCTATGTGTTGTTTGCTTATTTTGATGAATCTATGAGTAATATCGGAGGGTATAAACCATAGAGAAGTTGGAATACAGTAGATATTACACCCATATGAATTTAGAATGATTTCACAACAGTACCTAAGTGGTGATTTATTTTCTTATATTAACGGAGCTTACGAGTTTTCTGTTAAGTTTTGTGTTGTGAAGTTTTCAAGTTTTGGGTAAAGATTCGATGGACTATGGAATAAGGAGTGGCAAGAGCCTAAGCTTGGGGATTCCCAAGGCACCCCAAGGTAATATTCAAGGATAACCAAGCGTCTAAGCTTGGGGATGCCCCGGAAGGCATCCCCTCTTTCGTCTTCGTTCATCGGTAACTTTACTTGGAGCTATATTTTTATTAACCACATGATATGTGTTTGCTTGGAGCGTCATTTTATTTTCTTTTGTTTTTCTTGCTGTATGAATAAAATACCAAGATCTGAAATTCTGAAATGAGAGAGAGTCTTCACATAGCTACATAATTATTCAACTACTCATTGATCTTCACTTATATCTTTCGGAGTAGTTTGTCTTTTGCTCTAGTGCTTCACTTATATCCTCTTAGAGCACGGCGGTGGATTTATTTTGAAGAAATAGATGAAATCTTATGATTAACTTATATTATTTTGAGAGTCTTTAGAACAACATGGTAATTTTCTTTGGTTATGAATGTACTCCTAATATGATGGGCATCCAAGAGGGATATAATAAAAACTTTCATATAAAGTGCATTGAATATTAAGAGAAGTTTGATTCTTTATAATTGTTTTGAGATATGAAGATGGTGATATTAGAGTCATGCTAGTTGAGTAGTTGTGGATTTGAGAAATACTTGTCCTAAAGTTTGTGATTCCCGTAGCATGCACGTATGGTGAACCGTTATGTGATGAAGTCGGAGCATGATTTATTTATTTATTGTCTTCCTTATGAGTGGCGGTTGGGGACGAGCGATGGTCTTTTCCTACCAATCTATCCCCCTAGGAGCATGCGCGTAGTACTTTGTTTCGGTAACTAATAGATTTTTGCAATAAGTATGTGAGTTCATTATGACTAATGTTGAGTCCATGGATTATACGCACTCTCACCCTTCCACCATTGCTAGCCTCTCTAATACCGCGCACCTTTCGCCGGTATCATACACCCACCATATACCTTCCTCAAAACAGCCACCATACCTACCTATCATGGCATTTCCATAGCCATTCCGAGATATATTGCCATGCAACTTTCCACCGTTCTGTTTATTATGACGCTCCATCATTGTCATATTGCTTTGCATGATCATGTGGTTGACATTGTATTTGTGGCAAAGCGACCGTTCATAATTCTCATGTCACTCATGAGTCATTGCACATCCCGGTACACCGCCGGAGGCATTCATATAGAGTCATATCTTCTTCTAAGTATTGAGTTGTAATTCTTGAGTTGTAAGTAAATAAAAGTGTGATGATCATCATTATTAGAGCATTGTCCCAGTGAGGAAAGGATGATGGAGACTATGATTCCCCTACAAGTCGGGATGAGACTCCGGACTAAAAAAAAGAGGCCATAAAAAAGAGAGAAAAGGCCCAAATAAAAATAAAAATAAAAATAATGAATGAGAGAAAAAGAGAGAAGGGACAATGCTACTATCCTTTTACCACACTTGTGCTTCAAAGTAGCACCATGACCTTCATGATAGAGAGTCTCCTATGCTGTCACTTTCATATACTAGTGGGAATCTTTCATTATAGAACTTGGCTTGTATATTCCAATGATGGGCTTCCTCAAAATGCCCTAGGTCTTCGTGAGCAAGCGAGTTGGATGCACACCCACTTAGTTTGTTTTTGAGCTTTCATACACTTATAGCTCTAGTGCATCCATTGCATGGAAATCCCTACTCACTCACATTGATATCTATTGAAGGGCATCTCCATAGCCTGTTGATACGCCTAGTTGATGTGAGACTATCTTCTCCTTTTTGTCTTCTCCACAACCACCATTCTATTCCACCTATAGTGCTATGTCCATGGCTCACGCTCATGTATTGCGTGAAGATTGAAAAAGTTTGAGAACATCAAAAGTATGAAACAATTGCTTGGCTTGTCATCGGGGTTGTGCATGATTTAAATATTTTGTGCGATGAAGATAGAGCATAACCAGACTATATGATTTTGTAGGGATAGCTTTCTTTGGCCATGTTATTTTGAGAAGACATGATTACTTTGTTAGTATGCTTGAAGTATTATTGTTTTCATGTCAATATTAAACTTTTGTTTTGAATCTTATGGATCTGAATATTCATGCCACAATAAAAAAGGATTACATTGATAAATATGTTAGGTAGCATTCCACATCAAAAATTCTATTTTTATCATTTACCTACTCGAGGACGAGCAGGAATTAAGCTTGGGGATGCTGATACGTCTCCAACGTATCTATAATTTTTGATTGTTCCATGCTATTATATTATCTGTTTTGGATATTTATGGGCTTTATTATACACTTTTATATTATTTTTGGGACTAACCTATTAACCCAGAGCCTAGTGCCAGTTTCTGTTTTCCCCTTATTTCAGTGTTTCGCAGAAAAGGAATATCAAACGGAGTCCAAACGGAATGAAACCTTCGGGAGAGTTATTTTTAGAACGGAAGCAATCCAGAAGACTTGCGGTGTACGTAAGGGAAGCAACGAGGAAGGCACGAGGCAGGGGGGCGCCCACCCCCTGGGCGCGCCCTCCACCCTCGTGGGCCCCTCGTGGCTCCCCTGACGTATTTCTTCCTCCTATATATACCAATATACCCTAAAACCATCGGAGAACAGAATAGATCGGGAGTTCCGCCACCGCCAGCCTCTGTAGCCACCAAAAACCAATCGGGACCCTGTTCCGGCACCCTGCCGGAGGGGGGACCCCTCACCGGTGGCCATCTTCATCATCCTGGTGCTCTCCATGACGAGGAGGGAGTAGTTCACCCTCAGGGCTGAGGGTATGTACCAGTAGCTATGTGTTTGATCTCTCTCTCTCTCTCTCTCTCTCATGTTCTTGAGGTGGTACGATCTTGATGTATCGCAAGCTTTGCTATTATAGTTGGATCTTATGATGTTTCTCTCCCTCTACTCTCTTGTAATGGATTGAGTTTTCCCTTTGAAGTTATCTTATCGGATTGAGTCTTTAAGGATTTTAGAACACTTGATGTATGTCTTGCGTGGATACCCGTGGTGACAATGGGGTATTCTATTGATCCACTTGATGTATGTTTTGGTGATCAACTTGCGGGTTCCGCCCATGAACCTATGCATAGGGGTGGCACACGTTTTCGTCTTGACTCTCCAGTAGAAACTTTGGGGCACTCTTTGAGGTTCTATGTGTTGGTTGAATAGATGAATCTGAGATTGTGTGATGCATATCGTATAATCATACCCACGGATACTTGAGGTGACATTGGAGTATCTAGGTGACATTAGGGTTTTGGTTGACTTGTGTCTTAAGGTGTTATTCTAGTACGAACTCTATGATAGATGGAACGCAAAGAATAGCTTCATGTTATTTTACTACGGACTCTTGAATAGATCGATCAGAAAGGATAACTTTGATGTGGTTTCGTACCCTACCATAATCTCTTCGTTTGTTCTCCGCTATTAGTGACTTTGGAGTGACTCTTTGTTGCATCTTGAGGGATAGTTATATGATCCAATTATGTTATTATTGTTGAGAGAACTTGCACTAGTGAAAGTTTGAACCCTAGGCCTTGTTTCCTAGCATTGCAATACCATTTACGCTCATTTTTATCATTAGTTACCTTGCTGTTTTTATATTTTCAGATTACAAAAACCTATATCTATCATCCATATTGCACTTGTATCACCATCTCTTCACCGAACTAGTGCACCTATACAATTTACCATTGTATTGGGTGTGTTGGGGACACAAGAGACTCTTTGTTATTTGGTTGCAGGGTTGATTGAGAGAGACCATCTTCATCCTACGCCTCCCACAGATTGATGAACCTTAGGTCATCCACTTGAAGGAAATTTGCTACTGTCCTACAAACCTCTGCACTTGGAGGCCCAACAACGTCTACAAGAAGAAGGTTGTGTAGTAGACATCACGCGCCCGCGCGACCCGCCGCGTGGGGTATCGGCGCCGACACGGGATGAGGGAAGCTGCCAGGTGGTGCGGCGGCCATAAGGTGAAGCACGTGTGTTCCCCGCACCAGCATCAGGACCATGCGCCGCCAGAGGCCGCGGCGCACGGACGTCAAGATCGATCTCCCCACGCGCGTGATGCGCCCGTGAGTGCAGCAGGCTGCCGCGCCTTCACCCCAGAGCTGCGCCGCGTCGTCTGGCCCGACAAGTTCAAGATAGACCTGCCTCCACACTACAACGGCACCGTCGACCCTGCAGAGTTCCTCTAGCTCTACTCGCTGAGCATCAAGGTGGCAAATGGTGACAACAAGGTCATGGCAAACTGGTTTCCCATGGCCCTCAGGGACGGCGCACGCTCCTGGCTCCTGCACCTCCCGGAGGGGTCGATCTCCTATTGGGATGAGCTTCGCGAGCCCTTCATCGCCAACTTCTAGGGCACCCATGATCACGCCCCTGCAGTGAATGACCTGCGGCGCGTGAAGCAGCAGCCGGGCGAGACCCTGCACAAGTACATACATCGCTTCACGAAGGTTCGCCTCAAGATCCCGAAGGCGTCAGACAAGGCCATCATCTCGGCGTTTACCGATAGCGTCAGGGACATCAAGATGAAAGAGGAACTTGCCATCCACGATGAACTGTGCTCGGCCCTGGATATGTTCAACCTGGCGAACAAGTGTGCAAGGGCCAAAGAGGGTCGCCTCTCCCTCATCGAGCTTCCGGAGGCTGACCTTGAATACAAGAAGGCCAAGGCTAAGGAGGTGAAGCGCAAGGGCCCCGCCGTGCTCGCAGCAGAGCCCGAGATGAAGCGTGGCCACGACCATGATGAGCCTCCCAGGGGAAATAGCCCGTTCCGCGTCTTCTACAACGTACACAACCAAAACACCAACGACTGCCAGGAGCTCAGGGTGCTCCGTGACGGGAGCCTCGGCCGTCGCCCCGAGCGTGGCGACCGTGGCTACGGCCGTGGAGGAGGCCGCTGGGACAACCGCGACCCTCGTCAGGACTGGCGCGACCAGCATGGCAAGGACCGCTGGCGTGATGACCCTGGCGACGGACCCTGGCACGACCAGCCTCGTGAGGCCCGTCCTCAGGGCAATGCCGGTCTCCCTCCACTGCCGCCGCCTAGGAGAAATGACGACAACCGACAGGATGATGGGGCTGGGGGCTTCCAAGAGCCCCGTGCGATCCCATGCATCCTAGGTGGTGCCCAGGCCCCTGCCTCAAACCGCATCTTCAAGCAGTTCTCTTGCAAGGTGAATGCGACCCTCCCGTAGCATGAGGCCGCACGTCCCCTCAGGTGGTCGCGGTACACCATCACCTTCGATTCCAAGGACCACCTCAAGTGCTCGGCCGCCGCAGGCGCCTTCCCATGCTCTGCACACCCACCATCAGCAACGTCCTCGTCACCAAGACCCTCATTGACAGTGGCGCTGGGCTCAACGTTCTCTCCGTCGAGACATTTGAGACGCTTCAGGTGCCCTATGATCAACTCATGCCATCCAAGTCGTTCTTTGGAGTGACCGATGGATCGACCGTCCCCCTAGGGCAAGTATGCCTCGCAGTCACCTTCGGCAAACACGAGAACTACCACACCGAGCTCATCGACTTCGACGTCCCCCACATCGGCCTCCCGTACAACGCCATCCTCGGGTACCCTGCCCTTGCCAAGTTCATGGCGGCAGCCCACCATGGCTACAATGTCCTCAAGATGCCAGGGTGCAGCGGCATCATCACGGTCGCCTGCGATGAGAAGGATGCAGTTGGTGTCGCTTGAAGCTACGTCGGTATTTCCCCAAAGAGGAAGGGATGATGCAGCACAGCGGCGCTAGGTATTTCCCTCCGATATGAAACCAAGGTTATCGAACGATTAGGAGAACCAAGCAACACAACGTAAACAACCCCTGCACACAAATAACAACCACTCGCAACCCGACATGTTAAAGGGGTTGTCAATCCCTTTCGGGTAACGGCGCCAGAAATGGTGCATGGACGGGAGAAAGTTGCAATAGATTGAATAAATAGATAGCAAATAAAATAAAGTGCAGCAAAGTATTTTTGGTTTAATAGATCTGAAAATAAATACAAGAAAAAGTAGATCGCAAAGGCAAATATATGAGAAAGAGACCCGGGGGCCGTAGGTTTCACTAGTGGCTTCCCTCGAGAAAAATAGCAAACGGTGGGTGAACAAATTACTGTTGGGCAACTGATAGAACTTCAAATACTCCTGACGATATCCAGGGAATGATCATATAGGCATCACGTCCAAGATTAGTAGACCGACTCCTTCCTGCATCTACTACTATTACTCCACACATCGACCGCTATCCAGCATGCATCTAGTGTATTAAGTTCATGAAAAAATGGAGTAATGCAATAAGAACGATGACATGATGTAGACAAGATCTATCTATGTAGAGATTGACCCCATCGTTTTATCCTTAGTAGCAATGATACATACGTGTCAGTTCCCTTTCTGTCACTGGGATCAAGCACCGTAAGATCGAACCCACTACAAAGCACCTCTTCCCATTGCAAGATAAATAGATCAAGTTGGCCAAACAAAACCCAAATATCAGAGAAGAAATAGGAGGCTATAAGAGATCATGCATAAAAGAGATCAAAGAAACTCAAATACTTTCATGGATATAAAAAGACAGATCTGATCATAAACTCAAAGTTCATCGATCCCAACAAACACACCGCAAAAGAGTTACATCATATGGATCTCCAAGAGACCATTGTATTGAGAATTCAGAGAGAGAGATGAAGCCATCTAGCTACTAACTACGGACCCGAAGGTCTACAAAGAACTACTCACGCATCATCGGAGAGGAACCAATGGAGGTGGTGAACCCCATCCGATATGGTGTCTAGATTGGATCTGGTGGTTCTGGACTCTGCGGCGGCTGGATGAATATTTCGTCGACTTCCCTAGGGTTTTGGGAATATTGGGATATTTATAGAGCAAAGAGGCGGTCCGGGGGCACCCGAGGTGGGCACAACCCACCAAGGCGCGCCTGGTCCTCCTGGCGCCCTTGTGGTTTGTGCTCTCCTCGGAGCACCCCCTAGGCGCAGCCAGGGTCCATTATGTTCCTTCTGGTCCAAAAAATCTCCGCGGAGTTTCGTTGCGTTTGGACTCCGTCTGATATTGATTTCCGGCGATGTAAAAAACATGGAGAAAATAGCAACTGGCACTTGGCACTATATCAATAGGTTAGTACCAAAAAATGATATAAAATGACTATAAAATGATTATAAAACATCCAAGATTGATAATATAACAAGATGGAACAATAAAAAATTATAGATACGTTGGAGACGTATCAGCATCCCCAAGCTTAACTCCTACTCGTCCTCGAGTAGGTAAGTGATAAAAACAGAATTTTTGGTGTGGAATGCTGCCTATCATGTCATATGATATTCTTTTCTTTATAGCATGGACAATTGGACTTTTATGTGATTGAAAGCAATAGTCTAGTTTTGACATGATAATTTAAATACTCAAGCATATCAATAAGCAACCATGTCTTTCAAAATATCAACGCTAAAATAAGTTATCCCTAGCCCATCATGCTCAACCATTGATCCATTCATGAAACACACTCGCATATTAGCTACACCCAATACTCAAGTATGATCATATTGCCTCCTAGTTGGTGCTTTTGTAAGAGAAGATGGAGACTCAAATTCAAAATAAAAATTGCATAAAGTAAAAGAAAGGCCCTTTGCAGAGGGAAGTAGGGATTTGTAGAGGTGCCAGAGCTCAAAGCGAAAAACTTAGAGATAGAACATTTTGGGAGGTGTATCCATCCCACCAACGAAAACGACTTAGAGTTCCCAACACTTTCCATGCTAGATATATCATAGGCAGTTCCTAAACAAAAAATAAAGTTTATTCCTTTTTCCACCATACTTTCACTTTCCATGGCTAGCCGTATCCACGGTTGCCCTCCATACCAACACTTTCCAAGGAATTTATTATTTGATAACATAAAGTAAATTCATTTTTTTCATTTCGGGAATGGGCATCACTAAAACCTTTGCCTTACTCTCGTGCAATGACAAGTGTATAAACACTCATCATGAGAATAACACATCCAGCATGGAAAATATTAGCCACCACTCACCGCTCCACGAGCGAAACAAACACACAAAAGAGAAGTTTATTTTGAAAATTAGAGATGGCACATGCAAATTTGCTTAGAACGGCAAAAGAATACCGCATATAGGTAGATATAGTGGACTCATGTGGCAAAATTGGTTTAAAGTATTTTGGATGCACAAGTAGAGATCATACTTAGTGCAAAATGAAGGATAGCAAAAGATTGAGAAGCGACCAACCAAGAAACGGGTAATCTCATAAGCAATCATTAAGCATAAATAACACTGAATAATGCACCACAAGTAGGATATAATTTCATTGAATGAATATTGACTTTCGTGCTTGCATAGGGAATCACAGACCTTAACACCAATATTCTTACTAAAGCATAATTACTCATCAACATAACTCACATATCACATCATCATATCTCAAAACTTTTACTAAGAATCAAGTTTATTTTGTCCAATGATCTTCATGAAAGTTTTTATTATATCCTTCTTGGATATCTACCACTTTGGGACTAATTTTCATGTGTTGCTTTTCATAAGCTCAAACAAATATAAGTGAAGATCATGAGCATAATTTTTCTTTCTTTCTCTCAAAATAATTTAAGTGAAGCAAGAGAGAATTTCTTCAAAATTTTACTAACACTCAAATAAATTTAAGTGAAGCAAGAGAGTATTTCTTCAAAAATAATAAAGCACACCGTGCTCAAAAGATATAATTGAAGTACTAGAGCAAGTCCATAGCTCATAAAAATTTAAGTGAAGCACAGAGAGCAATTCTAACAAGTCATGACATCATTTTGGCTCTCTCAAATAGGTGTGTCCAACAAGTGATCAAGACTTAAAACACAAAATAAAACCAGAAAAGATTCATATCATACAAGATGCTCCAAGCAAAACACGTAGTATGTGACGAATAAAAATATAGATTCGAGTAAAATACCGATGGTCGTTAGAAGAAAGAGGGGATGCCACTCGGGGGCATACCCAAGCTTAGTTGGTTGCTCATTTTTGGATAATAGCTTGGGATGCCGGGGCATCCCCAAGATTAGGCTCTTCTATCCTTTATTCCTTCATCCATCGTAAGATAGCCCAAAACTTGAAAACTTCAATCACACAAAACTCAACAAAACCTTCGTGAGATCCGTTAGTTGAAGAAAGCAAACCACTACTATAAGTACTATATCAAACCAATTCATATTTTGTTTTTGCATTATATCTACTGTATTCAAACTTTTCTAGGGCAAAAACTCATCAAATAAAACCATAGAGCCATCAAAATAAGCACACAACGCAAAGAAAACAGAATTTGTTAAAATAGAACAGTCTGTAGCAATCTGACTATTTCGAAAAACTTCTGGACCTCCAAAAATTCTAAAAAACTAGGACGACCTGAATAATTTGTATATTAATATTCTGCAAAAGAATCAGGGCAAAAAAACTTTCTGGTAAAAAAGAGAATTGTTTTCGTGAGCGCAAAAGTTTCTGTTTTTTTCCAGCAAGATCAAACAACTATCACCCAAGAAGATCCTATTGGTTCTACATGGCACAAGCACTAATTAAAACACAAAAAACACAATCATAACAGTAGCATAATTGTGCAAACACTCAAGAACAGAAAGCAAAAGGCAAAAATAAATTTTATTCATTGGGTTGCCTCCCAACAAGCGCTATAGTTTTACGCCCTTAGCCAGGCATAAAGCAAGGATCTAAGTTTTGTCATCTTTGGTTCGAGATCCATAAGATGCCCTCATGATTGATTCATATGGTGGCCTAATTCTTGTTCTAGGAAAGTGTTCCATACCCTTCCTCAAAGGAAATTGGAACTTAATATTGCCTTCTTTCATATCAATCACAGCACCAATAGTGCGTAAAAACGGTCAACCAAGAATAATTGGACAAGACGGATTGCAATCAACAAGAACAATAAAATCTATGGGCACATAATTCCTATTTGCAAGAATAAGAACATCATTAATTCTTCCCATAGGCCTTTTAATAGTAGAATCAGCCAAGTGCAAATTTAAAGAACATTCTTCAAGATCGGTAAAGCCAAGCACATCACATAAAGATTTCGGAATTGTAGAAACACTAGCACCAAAGTCACACAAAGCAAAACATTCATAATTTTTAATCTTGACTTTGATAGTAGGTTCCCACTCATCATGCAATTTTCTAGGAATTAACACTTCTAATTCCAATTTTTCTTCAAAAGCTTTCATCATAGCATCAACAATATGTTTAGTAAAAGCTTTATTTTGTTCATAAGCATGGGGTGAATTTGTCATGGATTGCAACAAAGAAATACAATCAATCAAAGATCAACTATCATAATGAGAGTCTTTGTAATCCAAAAGAGTGGGCACATCACTAGCTAAAGTTTTGACCTCTTCAAACCACTATTATCAATTTTCTCAACAAGATTTTCACCCTCCAAAATATTGGGACGCCTTCTACCTAAAGTTGACTGTTCTCCGGTCCCTTTTTCATCAATCTTAACTTTACTAAACAAGGAATCAATAGAAGAAACACCAATCATTTTAAGATCTTCATCACTTTTGCAAAAGAAATCACTAGAAAATGCTTTTTCTAAAAATTCTCCTTTAGCTCTAAGCATAGCGGTTATTTTCTTACTTTCTTCCATAGAAACATAAAGATCTTTAATTGATTCATCCACTTGAGGCACAAAAAATTTCATCTTGAGATTTTCCACATCATGAGCAATTCTATCAACACTTCTAGACAAATCAGGAATCTTTCTCAACTTTTCTTCTATGGAAGTGTTAAAGGCTTTTTGCGAGTTGATAAATTCTTTAATATTGTTCTCAAGATCAGAGGTGTTCCTATTATTATTATAAGATTGATTTCCATAGGAATTACCATAATTATTAGAGGAATTACTAGGAAAAGGCCTAGGATTAAAATTACCTCTATAAGCATTGTTGTTGAAATTATTTCGAGAGATAAAATTCACATCTATGGCATCACTATTTTGCTCAATCAAAGTAGACAAATGCATATCATTAAAATCAATAGGAGCACTTTTACTAGCAACCAATTTCATAAGAGCATCAACTTTTTCACTCAAAGAAGAAATTTCTTCAACCGAATTAACTTGTTTACTAGCAGGAGCTCTTTCGGTATGCCATTGTGAATAATTTGCCATGATATTATCAAGCAATTTGGTGGCTTCAGCCAAAGTAATTTCCATAAAAGTCCCACCCGCGGCGGAATCTAAAAGATTACGAGAAACAAAATTCAACCCCGCATAAAAATTTTGTATGATCATCCAAAGATTGAACCCATGATTTGGGCAATTCCTTAGCATCCTTTTCATCCTTTCCCAAGATTGTGCAACATGCTCATGTTCAAGTTGCTTGAAATTCATGATCTGGGTTCTAAGGGAAATATTTTTTGCGGGCGGAAAATAGTTAGTGATAAAAGCATCTTTGCACTTATTCCAAGAATCGATACTATTGCGAGGCAAAGAAGAGAACCATTTTTTTGCAGAATCGCACAAAGAAAACAGAACTAATTTCATCTTCACCACATCATTGTCCACATCTTTTTTCTTTTGCATATCGCATAATTCCACGAAGGTATTAAGATGGGACGTGGCATCCTCATTAGGAGTATCAGAAAATTGATCTGTCATAACAAGATTCAGCAAAGCAATATTAATATCACAAGACTCCGCACTAGTGGCGGGAGGAGCAATCAGAGTGCCGATAAAATCATTGTTGTTGGTATTTGAGAAATCACATAACTTGGTGTTCTCTTGAGTCATGATGACCACACAACAAGATTGCACTAAAAAACAGACCCGGCAAGAAAACGGCGAGTGAAAAAGAGAGGCGAATAAAAAGGCAAATTTTTGTGAAGTGGGGAAGAGGAAAACGAGAGGCAAATGGCAAATAATGTAGATTGCGATGAGATGAGATTTGTGATTAGGAACCTGGTATATGTTGAAGATCCTCCCCGGCAACGGTGCCAGAAATTCCTTTTGATGTCGCTTGAAGCTACGACGGTATTTCCCCAAAGAGGAAGGGATGATGTAGCACAGCGGCGGTAGGTATTTCCCTCAAATATGAAACCAAGGTTATCGAACCAGTAGGAGAACCAAGCAACACAACGTAAACAACCCCTCCACACAAATAACAACCACTCGCAACCCGACGTGTTAAAGGGGTTGTCAATCCCTTTCGGGTAACAACGCCAGAAATGGTGCGTGGACGGGAGAAAGTTGTAATAGATTTAATAAATATATCACAAATAAAATAAAGTGCAGCAAAGTACTTCTGTATTTTTGGTTTAATAGATCTGAAAATAAATGCAAGAAAAAGTAGATCGCAAAGGCAAATATATGCGAAAGAGACCCGGGGGCCGTAGGTTTCACTAGTGGCTTCTCTCGAGAAAAATAGCAAATGGTGGATGAACAAATTACTGTTGGGCAATTGATAGAACTTCAAATACTCATGACGATATCCAGGCAATGATCATTATATAGGCATCACGTCCAAGACTAGTAGACCGACTCCTGCCTGCATCTACTACTATTACTCCACACATCGACCGCTATCCAGCATGCATCTAGTGTATTAAGTTCATGGAAAAACGGAGTAATGCAATAAGAACGATGACATGATGTAGACAAGATCTATCTATTTAGAGATAGACCCCATCGTTTTATCCTTAGTAGCAACGATACATACGTGTCGGTTCCATTTCTGTCACTGGGATCAAGCACCGTAAGATCGAACCCACTACAAAGCACCTCTTCCCATTGCAAGATAAATAGATCAAGTTGGCCAAACAAAACCCAAATATCGGAGAAGAAATACGAGGCTATAAGAGATCATGCATAAAAGAGATCAAAGAAACTCAAATACTTTCATGGATATAAAAAGATAGTTCTGATCATAAACTCAAAGTTCATCGATCCCAACAAACACACCGCAAAAGAGTTACATCATATGGATCTCCAAGAGACCATTGTATTGAGAATTCAGAGAGAGAGAGAGAGTTGAAGCCATCTAGCTACTAACTACGGACCCGAAGGTCTACAAAGAACTACTGACGCATCATCAGAGAGGCACAAATGGAGGTGGTGAACCCCATCCGATATGGTGTCTAGACTGGATCTGGTGGTTCTAGACTCTGCGGCGGCTGGATGAATATTTCGTCAACTTCCCTAGGGTTTTGGGAATATTGGGATATTTATAGAGCAAAGAGGCGGTCCGGGGGCACCCGAGGTGGGCACAACCCACCAGGGCGCGCCTGGGCCTCCTAGAGCCCTGGTGGTTTGTGCTCTCCTCGGAGCACCCCCCAGGCGCAGCCAGGGTCCATTATGTTCCTTCTGGTCCAAAAAAATCTCGTGGAGTTTCGTTGCGTTTGTACTCCGTCTGATATTGATTTCTTGCGATGTAAAAAACATGCAGAAAACGGCAACTGGCACTTGGCACTATGTCAATAGGTTAGTACCAAAAAATGATATAAAATGACTATAAAATGATTGTAAAACATCCAAGATTGATAATATAACAACATGGAACAATCAAAAATTATAGATACGTTGGAGACGTATTAGCAGTCTGCTCTCTTGGGCGCGCCTACCGAGCCGCGGCGGACGAAAACTCTGATGACGAGGGCGGCATCCTGCCTCCCGAGGCCACCCCCGCGAAGAAGAAGCAGCTCCTTCCCAAGAGCCGCCAGGAGGCCGAGCTGCCCGATGGCGGTGCCTCGGGTACCGCGTCCGCCGCGGGGACGCCCCTTCCTCCCGCATAGGAAGGCATGCTCGGCACCTCTCTCAGGACAGGCTCGGGGGCTTCCGTTTGGAGAGCCTTCAGCCTGCCCGGGGTGACGAGGAGGTGTTCGGGCACCACCTGGAGGCGTGCCTCGGTGTGCGCCCCCACGAGCAAGGAATGCGGTATGAGGCACCAGGCGCTCGAGAATTCATCACCAAGGCAATCGAGAAGCTTTAGGAGGCACAGGCCTGATACGTCTCCAACGTATCTACTTTTCCTAATGCTTTTCCGCTTGTTTTGGACTCTAATTTGCATGATTTGAATGAAACTAACCCCGGACTGACGCTGTTTTTAGCACAACTACCATGGTGTTGTTTTTGTGCAGAAATAAAAGTTCTCAGAATGGAACGAAACTTTGCGAGAATTCTTTATATCAATAATAAGAATTTCTAGAGCCAAGACCTGCCGGAGAGGGGCACCTTGGTGGGCAAAACCCACCAGGGCGCGCCCCCCTCTCCAGGCACGCCCAGGTGGGTTGTCCCCACCTGGTGGCCCCGTAGACCCTGATTCCGATGCTATAAAATCACATTATTCCAAAAAAAATCAGGGAGAAAGAATTATCACGATCCACGAGACGGAGCCGCTGCCAAGACTTGTTCTTCCTCGCGAGGGAAGATCTCGAGTCTGTTTGGGGCTCCGGAGAGGGGGATCTTCGTTCTTCGTCATCACCAACCCTTCTCCATCGCCAATTCCATGATGCTCCCCACCAGGAGTGAGTAATTCCTTTGTAGGCTCGCTGGTCGGTGAGTAGTTGGATGAGATTCATCATGTAATCGAGTTAGTTTTGTTAGGGCTTGATCCCTAGTATCCACTATGTTCCTAGATTGATGTTGCTATGACTTTGCTATGCTTAATGCTTGCCACTTTGGGCTCGGGTGCCATGAACTCAGATATGAACCGTTTATATTATCATCATTATATCCATGTTTTAGATCCGATCTTGCAAGTTATAGTCACCTACTACGTGTTATGATCCGGCAACCCCGGAGTGACAACAACCGGGCCCACTCCCGGTGATGACCGTAGTTTGAGGAGTTCATGTATTCACTATGTGTTAATGCTTTGTTCGGTTCTCTATTAAAAGGAGGCCTTAATATCCCTTAGTTTCCAATATGGACCCCGCTGCCACGGGAGGGTAGGACAAAAGATGTTGAAAGAACATGCGGTGCCCCCATGTTTGGTTTTGGTAATTGATGACAATCTCTATGGACTAATGGTTGCCTTGAGTTATATTTGAAGGATTTGTCCATAGTCATTTCTTGAAGTCCATGTGTTGGTTTCAAGGAGTTTATGTGGTGACCAAGGTGTTATTAAGGAATTATCCAAAGATTGGTCATGTGAGAGTAGAACTTATTGCAAGCATGTCTTGAAGAAGAAGATTGTGTGATCATTCATGTTTACCTTCAAGACATCATCCAAATGAAGAGAGTTGGAAAGAGTCAAGGTTGATCAAGACTAAGTCAAGAGTGAATCAAGTTGATCAACACACAAAGCGCACAAGATGTACCGAGAGGGA
Source organism: Aegilops tauschii subsp. strangulata (assembly GCF_002575655.3). NCBI lineage: Eukaryota > Viridiplantae > Streptophyta > Magnoliopsida > Poales > Poaceae > Aegilops > Aegilops tauschii. Next base: position 514,670,568 of record NC_053036.3, read on the forward strand.
TCAAGCGATCCCATGGTGTGGTAAGCATTGTCGATTACGCTTTGTGTACTAACCCATGATCTTCGTGAGAGTTCTTTGTGGGGTTAGGTTGCGGTGTGCAAGTTCAAGTGAAGCATCATGAAGAGATCAAATGCTTGAAGCTTGCCGTCCATTGTGGCGACAATGGACTTGTGAAGATGTTGCGGTGTGCAAGTTCAAGTGAAGCATCATGAAGAGATCAAATGCTTGAAGCTTGCCATCCATTGTGGCGACAATGGACTTGTGAAGATGTTGCGGTGCGCAAGTTCAAGTGAAGCATCATGACGAGATCAAATGCTTGAAGCTTGCCGTCCATTGTGGTGACAATGGACTGGTGAAGATGTGCGGAAGAGTGGCTCACCCATAGTGGAGTATGGGGGAGCAATCAACTAGTCTTCATCGAGCCAACACAACCAAGAAAGGTGGTGCAACTTGAGGGAGTCAAGATCGTCATCATCTAGCTCAAGTGGACCATGTGCAAGGCAAAGGTTTGCTCTTGATAGGTTTTCTATTTTACCGGTATCATGATGGTAGTTGGGAGACCGGGTTATAGGATCGATTGCCGTACTATCAAGGGGGGCTCTCAATGAGTAGCTTGATCGTATCGTTCATAGAGAGCTCAAACCATTGCATCCTTGCATCATCTTTGTTGGTTCTTGTTTGGTTCTTCTCTTTGTGAGTTTTGGAGCTTATGGTCATCTTGATGACAAGCTCGAGTTCATCGAAAATGGAGTTCACTCGCATCTTCTATGATGTTTTTGATGTTGGAGGTTATGCCGGTTCTTCTCGGTTGGAGGTTTCACTTCTCGGTCGTTGTTTTGATGCTACTCGTCTTTCTCAATCCAACAAGCTTGAGTTTGCTCAATTCGGAGTTCATATGCAGAAGTTATGGCAGTTTTGGTTTCTAGCGGTAGTACCGCGGCCAGAGCGGCAGTACCGCTTATCGCCCCAAGCGGTAGTACCGCTGTCCAAAGCGGTAGTACCGCCTATGGCCATAAGCGGTAGTACGGCTACGGTTCCGCGCTGGTACCGCCTCGATTTTGGGTCTTGCATTTTTCGTGTCGAGTTTTGCAGTAGTTGCACAGCAGTAAGGCATGGCAGTTCCACCTATAAGCGGTAGTACCGCCCTGATGGGCGGTAGTACCGCCTATAAGCGGTAGTACCGCTCCGGTCGGGCGGTAGTACCGCTACTGTTTTTTTGGTCCCGTGTTTTGCTCCTCCAGCGGTAGTACCGCTGGGGTGCGCGGTAGTACCGCTTATAAGCGGTACTACCGCCCCAAGGTTCATGTTTGGTTGCTCCTTTTCCCTGCTTCTTCCGCCAGAGCGGTAGTACCGCTCGTGTGCGGGCTGAGCACATAACGGTTGGATTTTCCCCCTTCTATAAAAGGGGGTCTTCTTCCCCATTGAACCTCATCTCTTGAGCTCGTGTTCTTCCCCCATTGTTGACCTTCTTCGAGCTTGCTAACTCTCAATCCCTCCATGGATTCTTGCTAGTTTTTGAGGGAAAAGAGAGAGGAGATCTAGATCCACATTTCCACCAATCACTTTCTCCTCTATGTGAGGGGAACCCCTTGGATCTAGATCTTGGAGTTCTTGGTGTTCTCCTTCTTGTTCTTCCTCTCATTTTCCTCCCTAGCATTAGTTGCTTCGGTGGGATTTGAGAGAGAAGGACTTGGGCACTCCGTGTGCCCTTGCCATTGCATTTGGTGCATCGGTTTGAGTTCTCCACGGTGATACGTGGAAGTTACAAGTTGAGAAGCTTATTACTCTTGGGTGCTTGGTGCCCTTGAGCTTGTTCCTCTTGGGTGCTTGGGCGCCCTAGACGGTTGGTGGTGTTCGGAGCTCAATCATTGTGGTGTAAAGCTCCGGGCAAGCGTCGGGGTCTCCAATTAGGTTGTGGAGATCGCCCCGAGCAATTTGACGGGTACCGGTGACCGCCCCCAAGGGTTGCCAAAGTGTACGGGTTCGGTGACCACCCCCAAGGGTTGCCATTTGTACGGGTTCGGTGACCGCCCTCAAGGGTCCCTTAGTGGAATCACGGCATCTTGCATTGTGCGAGGGCGTGAGGAGATTACGGTGGCCCTAGTGGCTTCTTGGGGAGCATTGTGCCTCCACACCGCTCCAAACGGAGATTAGCATCCGCAAGGGTGTGAACTTCGGGATACATCGTCGTCTCCGCGTGTCTCGGTTATCTCTTACCCGAACCCTGTACTTATGCACTTTACTTTGTGATAGCCATATTGTTTCTTGTCATATATCTTGCTATCACTTAGTTGTTTATCTTGCTTAGCATAAGTCGTTGGTGCACATAGGTGAGCCTAGTTGTTGTAGGTTTTGTGCTTGTCAAATTAACCGCTAGGTTTATTCCGCATTTGTTCAAGCCTAAACCGTAATTATTTTAAAACGCCTATTCACCCCCCCTCTAGGCGACATCCACGATCTTTCAGATGTCATGCAAGTTCTTTTAATAAAGCACATATGACTATTTACGGAATACATGCCTACATTATATCAATGAACTGGAGCTAGTGCCGTATCGCCCTAGGTTATAACTGTCACATAATGAATATCATCCAACGAGTCACCGATCCAATGCCTACGAATTTATCTTATATTGTTTCTGCTAAGTTACTACTTCTATCATCACTGTTACACCTGCTACAAAATTACTGCTATCACTGTTACTGTTACCATTGCTGCTGTCACTACTATCAAAATTATCATATTACTTTGCTACTGATTACTTGCTGCAGATAATTAATCTCCAGGTGTGGTTGAATTGACAACTCAGCTGCTAATACCTTCAAATATTCTTTGGCTCCCCTTGTGTTGAATCTATAAATTTGGGTTGAATACTCTACCCTCGAAAACTGTTGCGACCCCCTATACTTGTGGGTTATCAAGACCTTTTTCTGGCGCCGTTGCCGGGGAGCATATCTATATTTGTTGAGTCACTTGGGATTATTATCAATTTATCACTATGAAGAATCTAAAGGATCCTAAGACTAAGATATTTCCCTCAAGGACGAGGGGAGGTAAGGAACTGCCATCCAGTTCTGCTTTGGATTCACCTTCTGTTATGAGTAAACTTGCAACACCACCACATGCTATTAATTCTGATATGTCGCAAGTTATTGATGATGCTACTTCTGCTTTGGATAATGCTTATGATGATGCTAGTACCTTGCTTCATAATGATGATGTGCCACTTGGTGAAGTTCTTGGTGAACAAATTGCTAGAGTAATACAACATGATGTTGAATCTGATGATGAGCTTGAAATTGAATCTCCTGAAACACATGCTAGAACTAGCCTTCCTAGATATGAATTGCCTAAGGTACCGGAAGGTTATGTTATGAATGAGGAGACAACTAGAGATATTCTTGCTTGTAAGGATAGAGATGATCGATCTAGAGAAATTGTTATGCAAGTATAAAGAAAAAAAATCTCTGAATGCTATGAAATGTGATCCTAAGTTTGCTACTTCACCTATCTTTATTGATGATAAGGATTTTGAATTCTCTGTCAACCCAGAGTTAATTACTTTGGTTGAATCTGATCCTTTCCATGGTTATGAAACTGAAACTGTCGTGGCACATCTTACTAAGTTGAATGATATAGCCACCCTTTTTACTCATGATGAGAAGACTCGCTATTACTTTATTCTCAAATTATTTCCTTTCTCATTAACGGGTGTGCGTAGTTCCCAGGATATGATTTAGTACTTCTTTGAAAAATATTTTCCTCCTCATAAGAAACAAGCTGCCTTAAACAGGAAATCTTTAACTTTGTGCAAACTAAAGAAGAGAGTCTCCCACAAGCTTGGGGGAGGCTTTGCCAATTACTTAATGCTTTGCCTGATCATCCTCTTAAGAAAAATGAAATACTTGATATCTTCTATAATGGACTAACCGATGCTTCTAGGGACTTCCTAGATAGTTGTGCGGGTTGTATTTTCAGGGAACAAACTATTGGACAAGCTAAAGAATTATTGAATAACATATTAAAAAATTATGATGATTGGACTCTCCCCGAACCACCGCCTAAACCCACTCCAAAGAAGAGGGGTATATTATATCTCAGTCCTGAAGATATGCAAGAAGCAAAGAAATCTATGAAGGAAAAAGGTATTAAAGCTGAGGATGTTAAAATTTTACCTCCTATTGAAGAAATACATGGGCTTAATAAATTCTCTAATGAAATTCAGTGATAATGACAATCCTCACAATGTTCATCCTAGTCAATGCCTTTATGAGTTTGAAAACTATATTAGAAAACAAGATCACTTCAATGCAAATGTTATGAAACAATTGAAATACAATTCTGATATGATTGCTCGCTGGAGTGACTTGTTATTTAGAATCTCAAATGATGTTAGAGGTGTTGGAAAACATGCTTCTACGGTTCAAACTCATTTAGAACAAGTTGCTAAATCACAAAGAGAATTACTCGATGAAATGAATCATAATATGCATGACTTTGCTGTTAGAGTTGCAACTAGAGGAGGTAAAATGACTCAGGAACCACTTTATCTTGAGGGAACCCAAATAGAATTGGACAAGATTCACAAAGAAATAACACTAGTGCACCTAGTCCTTCTAAAAATAATAATAAGAAGAAAAATGATAGGACTTTGCATACTTCTAGTGAACCTGAAATAGAGAAACCTCCCGATAATGATAATGAAACTTCTATCTCAGATGCTGAAACTCAATCTGGTAATGAACACTCACCTAGTGATAAAGAAAAAGATAATGATGAGGTTCATGAGGACACTCAACCAAATAATGAAAAAGAACCAGATAATGATGTTGAGATAGAACCTCCTTTTGATCTTGATAACCCACAACCTAAGAACAAAAGGTATGATAAAAGAGACTTTGTGGCTAGGAAACACGGTAAAGAAAGAGAACCATGGGTTCAAAAACCTATGCCTTTTCCACCCAAGTCAACTAAAAAGAAAGATGATGAAGAATTTGAACGCTTTGCTGAAATGCTGAGGCCAGTCATTTTGCGTACTCGCTTGACTGATATCTTGAAAATGCCTCCTTATGCAAAGTATATGAAAGACATCATCGCAAATAAGAGAAAAATACCGGAAGCTGAAAATTTCCACTATGCTTGCTAATTATACTTTTAAAGATGGAGTACCTAAAAAACTTGGAGATCCGGCAATACCAACTATACCTTGCTCTATCAAAAAGAATTATATGAAAACTGCTTTGTGTGACTTAGGCGCTGGTGTTAGTGTTATGCCTTTCTCTTTATATAAAAGACTTGACTTGAATAAGATCACACCTAATGAAATATCTTTGCAAATGGCTGACAAATCAACTGCCATACCTATCGGTATCTGTGAGGATGTGCCTGTTGTTGTTGCTAATGTTACTATTTTGACTGACTTTGTTATACTTGAGATGCCCGAGGATGACAACATGTCGATTATCCTTGGTAGACCCTTCTTGAATACTGCAGGGGCTGTTATCGATTGCAATAAAAGCAAGGTCAATTTTCATATCAATGGTAATGAGCATACGGTGCACTTTCCGAAGAAACAATTCCAAGTGAATGGTATTAATGTTATTGAAAAATCTCCGACAATCACTATTGGAAGTTTTCAAATACCTCTACCTACTGTCAAAAAGAAATATGAAATGCTTATTGTTGGGGACATTCATATCCCCATTGAGGTAACTTAGTGATTTACGAAAGTTCTTCGGTTTCATACTAATCGAAAGTGGTTGTTAATAAGACCTGATCAACCTTATTAATGAATCATTTTTGAACGGTATGAAGTTGATGAATTTAGTAAGCACTACCTTCTGTCCCTACTTTTGTTTTCTGTTTTTACTAGTTAAAAAAAGAGAATGCCATGTTTTGTCTGTTTTCTGAATTTCCAGTGCAATAAAAATTGACCCAAAAATAAAAGTTCTCAGAATGCCCTAAAAATTTAATACGATTTTTTTCTGAATATTTCTGAATTTCTGGTGCAAATAATGTCAGAGGGAGGTGCACCAGGTGGGCACAACCCACCTAGGCGCGCCAGGACCCCCAGGCGCGCCCTGGTGGGTTGTGGTCCCCACGTGGGCCCCCTCACTTACCTCTTCATCCCACATCATCACTTACCTCCAGAAAAAAATCTCCATTGCTCTCTCTCCCGTGTTCTTGCTCTCAAACCCGCGGATTTCGATCTCTTTGCTCGAAGCTCCATTTCCGAAACTGTTTCGGGGGATTGTTGCTTGGTATGTGACTCCACCGTTTGTCCAATTAGTTTTTGTTTTTGTGGTTTATATTTGGAATAATTAGCTACTCTTGGTGCTGTTGTAGATGAGCTTGCATGTTGAATTCTTAGTGTTCTAAGTAGTTTGAATGCTTGCTTTGGCCTCTATGTATCCCTATGAGTAGTTTCTATCAATTTTATAAAGTTTTGTTGATACATTTTTGTCACCCCAATTTTTTTTATTTTCAGAAAACTGTACGCGGACATGAATATCTTTAGGAAGTTTGGCTCTAAGAAGAACTCCAAGGGTGTTATTGGGGAGTCTTCTGACAGTGATCTCCACCCTCAGAGGTTGGCGGATGTACAGCCGTGTGAATGGCCGCACACCCCATTCCTGGAAGAGGCTGGAATTCTTCAGGAGTTCACACAATATGTTGCTAATGCCGGCCTCACCGACTTCATTGCAGATGAGTGTGACCAGCACCAAATCCTCACAAACATCTTTGTTCAGAGTTTTACTTTCCTGCCTAGGAATAATCCTCCTGAAGTGAGCTTTGTTTTATATGCTGAAAACCATCATATACCACTTCCTGAATTTTGTGACGTATGCATGATCCCTTCTGATGGGAGCTTAGCCGAGCCTAGGCCGGCTGGGTTTGAGGCCTTTTATCGCACTTTGACAGTGGGAGATGAGAGAGGGGTGTGAGCCACCACGGCTGCTAGCATACACTTTCCTGCCGTACATTATTTTGCTTTATTTGTTGCTAAGTGCTTGCTTGCTAGAAATAAAGTAGGTGCGCTTAGCGCACCAGACTTTGCTGTTTTACGCCGAGCACTAGAGGGCGAGAACACTCATAGCTTGGGAGCTATTGTGGCTCATCACCTCCATCTTAATAAATCCCAGGGTGAAATACATGGTGGGATTTTTGCTACTCGTTTGGCGGCTCGCTTCAATGTTGAGATACGCCCTCATGATTACCCTCCGACCAAGGTTTACTTAGACCGTGCAACCATGGAACACCACCATTTTCTTGCACAAGATTATCCTAACATCCCCATTCCTTATAACCTGGTCTTTAGCGTTAAAACTCGTGATATTATTCCCTTGCCTGCACCTGCTTTGTTTGATTCTGTTGCCAGGGGCGGATATAGGATTATGCCTGCGGACATCATCGCCTACCGGAACGCTCAAGCTGCTGCAAAGGCAGCATAGGAGGAGCCTCAGCAGTGGGATGAGTGGATGCCTGCTCCTCAGGATCCCTACTACCCTCCAGGCTACTGATTGATTACCAACTTAGGCCAAAAGCCTAAGCTTGGGGCAGTACGTGTTTCTCACCGATGTTACATTCATGACTACATATCATTCTATTTGTCGGTGTTCACACTTTTCCATGGTATCATCCATGCTTAGATTTATTTTCTTGCTTTCTTCTTGTGTGTTTGAAAAACTTTAGAAAAACCAAAAAATTAGTTGTGGTAATTTACTTTCTATGCATGCTTAATAGTAGCACTAAAAAATCCAAAAAGAATTCCTTGTTCTTCTTGTACTTGTTGGGAGCTTTCCCGTGTAAATAGTTTTTCTCGTTTTTGCTTTTCCCTTTTATTTGCCTGTTCAAGAAAACCAAAAACTCCAAAAATATTTCAGTGCGTTTCTCTGAATTTCTTTTCTTTTTATTCGAGTTGTACCGAGGAGAAGACCACGATGAAAATGTTGAGTGGCTCTCATATGAATAATTGCTGAACTAATAAAGAGCACATTTTACCTTGTCTTCTCCTATTGAATAAAATGTTTGCAGATTCCAGCTTAGTCCACGGCACTCTTGCACTATTATTATTTTCATATCGTTCGGTCGTGAAAGTGAAAGGCAATAATGACGACATCCGATGAACTGGCCGTGGCAGAGAGAAACTGGTATGAACTTGACTTGTTCTGTTTGTGTAAATATGTTTAACCTAGTATCCATGATTCAACCCATTATGATTAAACATGTTTGCAATGACAATTAGAGATTATAGTTTCTCATGCCATGCATAAGTAGCTGTGAGTTGATAATGATTTATCTTGGATATCAACATAGCGTTAAAATGATTGTGATGTAGTATGATGATATGGTATCCTCCTCTGAATGTTCGAGTGGCTTGACTTGGCACATGTTCATGCATGTAGTTGAATCAAAACCAACATAGCCTCTATGATAATTATGTTCATGGTGTTCATATCCTACTCATGCTAGTGTCCAATGTTACTTATGCATAATGCATGGTTATGATCGTTGTTGCTCTCTAGCTGGCCGCTTCTCAATCTAATTGCTAGCCTTCGCCTGTACTAAGTGGGAACTCTGCTAGCACATCAAAAACCTTGAACCCAAAGTTATTCCAGATGAGTTCACCATACCTACCTATATGCGGTATTACCCTGCCGTCCTAAGTAAATTTGCATGTGCCACCTCTAAAAACTTCTAAAAATTATCCTTTTTGTGTGCCTGGATTGTTCATGGAACGACAGGAGGTGGTGGGTATCTTCCATGCTAAGCGGGTTATTCTCAGGTCGAGTGTTTATTCATTCGCCATCGCACGAGAAAAGGGTGGTAATAGGGATGCCCAGTCCCAAACTGCAAACATGAAAAAGAGTTAATCTCTTAAATAATCAAACAAAAACTCCCAATGGAGTCAAAATCTTTACTTTTATCGCTTGGGAACCACCACTAGCGTGCTTAGCATGGAAGATGTTGATAACTGATGGTCGTGAAGTAAATCAGAAGGGGGCATGTCTCAAAATATCATTTACCTCTATTTTAAAAACTTAAGCTCTGGCACCTCTGCAACTGCTTCCCTCTGCGAAGGGACCATCTATTTACTTTTATGTTGTGTCATCACCTTCTTAAACAAGCACCAGAAACTGAGAGAGCACAGTTGTCATGATTTATGCATTGTGTGTAGCTAATGTTGGGTGCATCATGATTGGATCTTTTCTACCATGAATTACAATGTTTAGTCGTTGCTTGAACTTTGGAGGTGCTCTGCATTTATGTTTTGCGGTCTCTGAAAGGGCTAGCGAGATACCACTATTGTCATATTATATCATGGTTGTTTTGACAATGTGTTGTTGTTCGAGATACCTTATTATTGCTCGCTAGTTGATTATGTCATTGATATGAGTCATTATAATCTTTAAGGGTTATAGTCGGCATGGATTGTTATGATGTTGGCTGAAAACCTGGGTGTTGTTTAAGCTAATTTATGCAAACAAGAGCAAAAGAGTTCGTAAAAGTTTCTTTTTCACTTTCAGTTTATCAACTGAATTGCTTGAGGACAAGCAAAGGTTTAAGCTTGGGGGAGTTGACATGTCTCCAATGTATCTACTTTTCCTAATGCTTTTCCTCTTGTTTTGGACTCTAATTTGCACGATTTGAATGAAACTAACCCCGGACTGGCGCTGTTTTTAGCAGAACTACCATGGTGTTGTTTTTGTGCAGAAATAGAAGTTCTCGGAATGGAACGAAACTTTGCGAGGATTTTTTATGTCAATAATAAGAATTTCTGGAGCCAAGACCTGCCGGAGAGGGGCACATGAGTGGGCACAACCCACCAGGGCGCGCCCCCCTCTCCTGGCGCGCCCAGGTGGGTTGTCCCCACCTGGTGGCCCCACAGACCCTGATTCCGACGCTATAAAATAACATTATTCCAGAAAATAATCAGGGAGAAAGAATTATCGCGATCCACGAGGCGGAGCAGCCGGCAAGCTCCGTTCTTCCTCGGGAGGGCAGATCTGGAGTCCGTTTGGGGCTCCGGAGAGGAGGATCTTCCTTTTTCTTCATCACCAACCCTTCTCCATCGCCAATTCCATGATGCTCCCCACCGGGAGTGAGTAATTCCTTCGTAGGCTCACTGGTTGGTGAGGAGTTGGATGACATTCATCATGTAATCGAGTTAGTTTTGTTAGGGCTTGATCCCTAGCATCCACTATGTTCCTAGATTGATGTTGCTATGACTTTGCTATGCTTAATGCTTGTCACTTTGGGCCCGGGTGCCATGAACTCAGATCTGAACCGTTTATGTTATCATCATTATATCCATGTTTTAGATCCGATGTTGCAAGTTATAGTCACCTACTACGTGTTATGATCCGGCAACCCCGGAGTGACAACAACCGGGCCCACTCCCGGTGATGACCGTAGTTTGAGGTGTTCATGTATTCACTATGGGTTAATGCTTTGTTCCGGTTCTCTATTAAAAGGAGGCCTCAATATCCCTTAGTTTCCAATATGGACCCCGCTGCCACGGGAGGGTAGGACAAAAGATGTCATGCAAGTTCTTTTAATAAAGCACGTATGACTATTTACGGAATACATGCCTACATTATATCAATGAAATGGAGCTAGTGTCGTATCACCCTAGGTTATAACTGTCACATGATGAATATCATCCAACGAGTCATAGATCCAATGCCTACGAATTTATCTTATATTGTTTCTGCTAAGTTACTACTGCTATCATCACTATTACACTTGCTACAAAATTACTGCTATCGCTGTTACTGTTACCATTGATGCTGTCACTGCTATCAAAACTATCATATTACTTTGCTACTGATTACTTGCTGCAGATAATTAATCTCCAGGTGTGGTTGAATTGACAACTCAGCTGCTAATACCTTCAAATATTCTTTGGCTCCCCTTGTGTCGAATCTATAAATTTGGGTTGAATACTCTACTCTTGAAAACTGTTGCAATCCCCTATACTTGTGGGTTATCAAGGCCATGCGCGGCAAGCGCCGCCCCGCAAGGTCTACCAGTGCAACTTCCGCCCCTGACGCGGGCGGCGGGCTGCATGTCTGCGCCGACATTCTGGGCCTCAACAGGGCTGCTTTGCAGGAGCTCTTCTGGCCGTCACACATCGGTCGGAGTGGGGGCTACCCCTGCAACTACATCTGCATGCCGTTCGACATGCTGAATGTGGGCGCCTCATACCAGCACCTCGTGCAGCGCGCTATGGCGTCTCACAAGGCGGTCCCCGACCCTTGCGAGCCCCCTGGGCGTCGTGAGCTCCCCAGGCCTCTGGAGCCGCCCAGCTCGTGAGGAGCATTCTACATGGCACGCGTCTTTAGCTACCTCGACACTTCTACAACACTAGTGCGAGGTGACTTTTTGGTTTGTTCAGTTGAGGGTGCCCCTCGGGCTGCATTCCTATCGGGCTATCAAGGTCCACCCCTGCAGTTGTGTCATTTCGTTCGTGTACCTTGAACGTGTTATGCTTTTGCAAGCTGCTGAGATCATTAACCTTACGTATGCTGTTGTATCACTCCTGGAGTCACTTCCGTGGGCTCCGAACATTGTCAGCTCTCCTTCTGAACGTCCCATGAGAGGGGGCTACCGACACGGTGCCTGTGCTCAGGTCCGTTCCTGCAGCGCGGATAAATCTAAGTGACTGAGCTCTGACCCTCGGGCCGGTCCCGTAAGCGTCACCTCGCCAGGTCCTTAGTGCCTTCGTCTTCTCACGGAACGATTATGAGCGGATCAGCAAGCGTGTGTCGCCTCTCGTGTGGTGTAGTCATTTAATTTGTAGGAACCTCAGGAGCCAAGTGTTCGAGTGACACTATGCCCCCTCATGAGGGTTGGTTTCGACCGAGTAGCTGTCCGACCAACAAAGGCTAAGTATATCAATCCGCTAGCCCCAGCCGCCGGCCAAGGCTCCTAGCAACCCCCGCAAGGCAAAGCCAGTCCTTCTCGGGGCAAACCTCTTGCACGTTAAAAGGGGGGCTCTTGACACTACAAAAAAATACACTTCCGTGATGATACGTGTTTGTCACAGTAGGTCATGTTTTCTGTCATGCATGTACATCCATGACGATTTTATGACAGAATCAAGATAGTCATACCTGTGCTGTCGTAGAAGTGTTCCATGACATTACCAAAAGGATCATCATGGAAGTGTCCACTTCCATGACGATAAATCCCGCGTCATAGAAATGCTTTCGTCAAGGGTAACCGACACGTGACATCGACCGTAATGGGTCGCCGTTAAGCTATCGGGTCCGGTTTTGGATCCCATAACCCGTTAACATCCCGGACCAATGGGGATTTTCCACGTGTAAAATTCTCATTGGCCGGAGGAAACACGTGTTTTCTCACCGTTGGGACAGATGTCATCCACTCATTGGACAAGAGGCGCCTATGATACGTCAACATGTGGCACGGCCCAGCAGAGGCCCATTCCGGTGAAAGGGCCGGCCCAGCTAAAAGCCCACCATGTTTTTTCAGACACTAGTGGGCTGCCCCTTAACATCCTGCCATGTTTTGGGCCAAATTGAGGCCCATAGTAGATCAGGCCCGTTCACAGCCTGTCGTGTTTTGGGCCAAATTACGGCCCATATCGGATCAGGCCCGTTAATAGGCCACTGTTCTTTTGGGCCCATTCTAAGACATGTTTGTATTTCAGCCTGTTAAATGCCCGTTAACCAGTTCGGCCCGATAATAGTTTTGCCCTGTTAGCGGCCCGTGGTGCATGTGGGATGTTGTGGGCCCGGTTTAACTTTAGGCCCTTTAACGGCCCATGCAGAAACTGGGCTATTTCTTGTTCGAAGTAACTTTAGGCCTCTTAACGGCCCATAGTCTTCGTGGATAAATTTCAGCCCAACAGGCCTATCGGCCTATTAATGGCCCGTGGAACAGTTGGGCCTAATTACAGCCCATGTTGAATCCGGCCTGCTTACAACCCATCTGATAATGGCCCGTGACACTTTTGGTCCTATGGCCCGAGTGGATACCGGCCTGCTTAAAGCCCATAATTTTAATTGGCCAAACAGGCCCGAGATTTATTTTGGCATGTTAACTGCTCGTCCTATTTGGGCCAAACATGGGCCTTTGGCAGTTTCGGCCTGTATTGGCCCGTAAATTTTTCGGTCCAACGCTGGCCCAATCTAGGTTTTAGCCTGTTAAAAGCCCATGGTATTCTCTGGCCCAGCTGGCTAGAACTTTACTCGGCCTGTTAAAGGCGGGAAACTACTATAGGTTTAGACCTGCTAATGGCCCAAGATGATTATAGGCCCACGTTTTGGCCCATATGAGTAATGGGCCGGCCTGAAGACCGACAACACTGAGATCCACTGAACCTTCCGGCCCAAATTACAGCATACCTACCAAAGAATAAACCTAGACTATACAATAAAGAAATTACGGCATATTACATCCACTGGGAATCAAAGTTCGCTACCGGTGATAATAAAGCGCAACATGACCGCGGATTACATATACTGGTCATCAAAGGTCGCCACCAGTGCATATAAACGCGCCGACAAAAGAATATACAAACTGAGAGCACTTCAGAAGGCACTAGGCCTGGCCAGGACGGGCCCCGCAAGCAGTCGAACAAGCTGATGAGACCTCAGTTGTGTCAACGATAGATGCTCCATCCCTAGCTGTATGGCACGATAGTGCGCATTGCAGTCCTCTGACATCTTCTTTGCATCTTTGACTTCAAGTCGGAGCTGAGCTGAAGCAAGCCTTTCCACTTTAAGTTGAGACTGAAGCAGTCGAACTGATTGAGGCAGCGACAACACAGAGGTTGTCTCACACCTGCTGGCGAGTAGCTTCAACTCACTGTCTTCATCAAGAAAGGACCTTGGGGTCATCTCGCTGTCCTCAATATGATTTGGCTCACTATCTTCCCTAAAGTTCTGCCTGGCATAAGAGATATGACTCTGAAAGAGAAACAAGGAGACACGTAACAGGTTTCACAATTATATAAGCAAATAAATGGATCTGTTCTGCATAAGGAACATGTTTTTACAACTACAATTTAAATCTGGTAGTTGTTGCAAACATCCAATCAGATGTAAACAGCAAAGTAAACAGCAGTGGAGGAAATGATGCCTATCCAACTCTATACTAGAACAAAGTTTGAAGGCTTGAGAAGGATGAACTTACATTACATGTTAACACGGGCTGGACAAAGCCCTTCTCCATGTTGATGGAAGGATAATTCAATAAATTCCCCAAAGAAAATTCTTTATAAGCGTTGCCATTATTCTACATTTTGCAAAGAGTAAATATAGATCAAATAATATTGGAAGAAACAGAGGATAATGAAGCTCAGGTGCAGACTGATGATACATAATCAAATAGCAATTAAGTACAGGGTTACAAGGCAAAAGGTACTGACAAGAGGAATGCAGACATCAACGTGTGCAGTGGCATTGGCTTTATTCAACATTTTGTTAAGAGTAAATGTAGATATGATAATTTGGAGAAAGTGGAGGGGAGGGCAGATAAGATGCAGAGTAATGCTAGGCAATCAACTATCTCGCGATGCAAGTACAGTAAAACCACCACCGTCCGTTATTACTTGTCGCTCAAATGGATGTATCTAGCACTATTAAGTTCTAAATACATCCAATTGATCAACAATTAATTCGATACAGAGGGAGTACATGACAACATGTACTTACATGAGCAATCCAAAACTTCATAACCATTGTGTTAATTCTACATTTATCTAAGAGTAAATATAGATCTTATAATTTCAAGCAAAGGGAGGATAAAGAAGCGAACATTTACAGTGATGCTACATAATCAAACAGCAATGAGTGTAAGTATGCTGACAAAGGGCAAGAGGTACTAGCAAGAGCAATGCAGAGCCCAATATTGTTATGAGATCCTATGATCCTTAGAGCAAGAAGATTCATCTGAAATTAGTTTTCATACAAGAGAGAAGGTAAGGCACATGCAGAAATTTAGGAGTTCAAATTTTCAATTGATATCATAGACAGTACGTGATGCTGGGCTCTCAGCATTTCTAATAGGGGTTTGGCTAGTGGAGTAGGGGTAAAGTGTGGTACAGTTGGGCCTGTGTTTTCTGTGGCTGCTGATCTATCTGATTTATCAGGTATCCCTACCTTTTCCAAATACGTAGTTTGTACTCCTTGAGGATCTGCACTCACCCTCTTCCTTTTGGACATCTATTACGAAAGAACAACATTTGACTGGAAAAACATAGTATGACGACACATGGAATAGGTACAGAAAATGGATAGGTATGGCATATACTAATATAGGATGCTTAAACTAAGCAGATGGTGTAACAAAGTAGAAGTAATGCAAGAGGTCATATGAAAAATATGTGCGACCAATACAACCTTGCCAAGTTAGAGCAAGCACCTTGATGGGTGAATAAGATAGGCCATCCTCCACCATGCCAAGTTTGTTAGCGAGTGGATTGTTTTGCAATATTCCTCTCGTGCGCCCATTCTCATATTCATTTTGATAATGTTCAATACCTGACATGCATGAAAACATGAAAACAAGTGAGATTATCTTTGTAATGCAGAAGTGATTCTAATCCGATACTGCCTCCCTGTAAACCCCTTTGTGCTATCTCTGCAATTCTTCTGAGAGATGCCATGCATGCTGTAATTTGGTGTGTGCATTAATATAATGTGGCCTACTACTCAAAATATGAGAGCTCCAGAAGTGATGATACTTCGCAGATGACAACTTCAACATATAGTAAAGAAGAACAAGTCAACCTGACCTGACATATTCAAAATGTACTAAGGGAGAACAACTTGACCTGACCAGTCGACCGCAAATGTCTCTACTACTCTTCCCATAAAGGAACATACTTATTAAAGAAGAGAAGAGGATCATCTTAAAGAACAGCAGAAGAGGAAGCAGATTGAAGATATTACAAGTCTTTCTATAAAATGTCGGTTGCCCACCCATGATGAACCGGAGCGCACAGAGAAATACTATTCCTTCCGGTCTCTCCATATGTGGCTCACATGCATTTCGAAACTAAAGTAGGAACATTTAGCTGACCAATTAAACATCTCTCAGTTTTAATAATATCAGCATAATATAGATTTGAATGTGTACAACTAAGCTTGTTTAGCTCGATGGGTGGAGAAGTGCTATTACGACACGAACCACGTAGGCTGATCGTGGTCATCATAAAATGGGGAAACCATAAGCATGATGAGTATAGTGTTGACCGTGGCAGTGGGATGGCAGATCTGAAGCTGCAAACCGCGCGAAGGGTAGTTAGCAACCGATGTTTGCTTTGAAATAACAATTAAGATTTGGTGTGGACAAGAAAGTACAGTCAACAAGTGACAAAGAAATGCAATTCTACTATCTCTCTATATGTCGCGACATGCATTTGGAAACTCAAGTGGGACCTTTAGCTAACCAATTAAATGTGTCTATTAACTAATATCAGTATCATATCACAATCATATTTGAACAACTAAGCTTTGGAATTTTGAGTGTTGTGTTGTTTAGCTTGAAGGGTGGAATAATTCTAGTATGACATAAAGCACCTACGCAGATCATAGTAGAGTATATAAAAGGGGAAAACCCTAAGCATCAAGAGTAAAATCAGGAAAGTGGAACTAGCTGGACTAGTGGGTGGCGCACATGCTTTTCAAAACGAATATAGGAACATTAGTTGACCAATTAAATGTTCTCTGTTTTAGTAATATGAGCATAATATCAGATTCGTATTTCAACACCTAAGCTTTGGAATTATGAGTGGCATGTTGTTTCGCTTGATGGGTTGAGGTCTTCAGGAGCAGTGCTAGCATGACACGAAGCACCTACGATGATGGTAGTGAATATAAAGGGGGAAAGCCAAAAGATTTACGAGTATAGTGACCGTGCCATGGCTGTCGGGTGGTAGGTGCGACATATGCCAACGGGTGGCTTATCATTGTGGGTGCCAATAAGACGTCGCCGGTGCCTGGAAACGGGATGAGGCGAAGACATGCACGCCGGCGGATCTTACCCAGGTTCGGGGCTCTCTGAGGAGATAACACCCCTAGTCCTGCTCTGCGGGGTCTCCGCATGATCACTAGATCAGGAAAAGTAGCTACAATCGCTCCTAGAGCTGTTGGGTTCAAGGGAGAAGAAGAACAAGGCTAGCTCTTGCTTCTCTCTCTCTATGGTGTGTGTGCTATGCTCAGAAGCCAACCCTTTGCATGGGTGCCCCGGGGGGTTTATATAGGCCTACCCCCCGGGGGTACAATTGTAATCCGGCTGGGCACTGGTCCCAGCCGTCAGTGTCTATGCTCGCCGGCTTCTCCGCCGGCTGTTGGGGCCCGCCGACTGGTGGGTCCCGCCGGCTGCCGGCCTCTTGGTCGACAGGCCGGCCCACCGCCTAGGGTCTTGTCGACGGCTGCTTACTGTAGCCTCGCCCCTGATGACGAGGGCTTCGTTGAGGTAAGCGTGGCTACAGTGGGCCGCCTCGAGGGCTCTCACTGTAGCCTTACCTCGTCTTGTCTCCTTAATGTGGCACATGCTTCGAGGGAGGGGGTAGCCGGCTTCTGGGGGCCGGCTGCGCCCTTGGCCGACTGGGGGAGGCTGGGCCGCCTTCGCGCCTCTCTCTGGCTGAAGGGGCCCGCCGCCCGTGGGCCGTACTGGCGTCCGCCGTGGGTGACGTCGAGGCTAGCATGGCTACAGTGCCGAGCCGGACGGGAGATGGCCATCCCGTACGGCGTCCTGTGGCCATGCCTGCCTCGGGCTTCGGGGGTAGTGGGCCGCACTATGGTCACACCCCGTCTTGTCACCGTTATGTGGCGTAGCTTTGGTGGTTGCGGTCTTGGCCGGCTTCTTGGAGTCGGCGCTCTTCGAGGCCGGCTTCTGGGAAGTCGGCGTCCTTTACGGCCGGCTTCCTGGAGTCGGCCACCCTGTGGTTATCCTGGGGGGGAGGTTGCTGAGGCTGGGTCGCCTTCCGTGAGTCGGCTTCAGAGGTAGCCGGCCAGGGAAGGTGGTCCAATGCTTGGAGTGCTTGAAGGCCCAAAGGCCTGATAATTTTTTGGAAGAGCCAGGGGCAGTCGGTTAGGCTACCCATGGCCATTTACTCCGACAATGGCGGATTTGAAGGTGCAAACCGGACAAAGCTACTTCGCAACCAATGTTTGCTTTCAACTAGCCACTATGATTTGGTATGGACAAGAAAAGTACAGTAAACAATTTACGATCTATTTTCTGGGTGAGATCAATTACTTACGCACATATGGAAGAGTATCACCTCTTTTGCGACGCCGTGTAGGCCCCTGCTGATACGTTGAGCGTGCTGCGGGTGCGATGGCTGTCGGCGGCGGGGAAGAAGACTTTAGGCGGCAGACGGCTGGGTCGGGGGATAAATCCTGTTGCCGTGGACGAGGCGGTCGTAGGAGCGGCAACGGCAAGGTGGACGACGACGCCGATGAAGCAAGAGGACGCGATGAAAGGATCCTGGTCTGGCGCTGTGGATGAGAGACATCCATCTCTTGCAGTGGACGACGGGGTAGCGGCTCCGGCAAGGTGGAGGATGGGGTGGCGGATGGAGGAGGCTGGCCGCAGTGGGGAGGTTGTTGTGGCGCCGATGGTGTATGAATGGGGAAATGGAGGGGGAGGGGGGATCTCAAACTTTGGGACGCGCTTGTTTGAAATGTGGGAAAGTTACGAACTTATCCCCGTTTAAAATTTCGGACATCACGTCGGTTGGGGATAGGACGGTAATCTCGCATCTCCCAAATATTTGCCTGTAGCGATTTCGGGTGAGGAGAGGGTGTTTTGCCGCCCACGGTGTGTATGAACGGGGCTGGCAGGTAGGGCGGTTGTGTCACGTCTGAGGGAAGTTACACATCTGCCCCTATTTAAAATATTTGCCTACATCGATTTCGGCCGAGGCGAGTTTGTTTTGTCGCCCATCGTGTATGAATGGGGAAATGGAGGGAGAGACACATGTCTTTCGGACGAGCTTGAATCAAATGTATTTTGCCGCCCACGTTTGGTGCCCACCGTGTCTGAATGGGCTCAGAGGCGGTCGTGTCACGTCTGATTGAAGTTACTAGTCTACCCCTATCGACAGCAGTGTAAATCCGGTCGATAAGGATGTCAAAGTGTCAGGGGTAGACAGTAATTTCCATCTCGCAAACACTTGCTTCGGGCAGCCCACAAATGATAGTGGGTGTTTAGCCGTTTCGTTCAAAACTTGAGAGAATTAGCATTCACGTTTGCCCTGGGCCCTGGCAACTAAATTCAAATCCAATTTGTACTCGATTACGAATATCCACCGATAATTCTACATTTTGTTATTTATTTCTTCAAAACCACAACAAAGATTTATTCCACCTTTATATATGATTACGATTTAGAAATGCCGTGATCTTCGAATTCAGTAGGTTGGATACACTTTGAGTCAAACAGTTATTTCATCCAATACAATATGCTCACACGAAAAACAGTTCACCTTATGCCAATCATACAAGTACTGAGGATTACCTCGCCTAAAAAATTCGGATCATTACAACACATGGACAACATAGGGGGTCTTACAACATAATCCATTCAGTGACATGACACAACATGCAAGTACATATTGACAATTTCAACTGGTATCTAAAGAAGAACTGGGATTACCTTGGGCTTCAAATAGCAGAAACACCAGGACCTCCTCCATCTTCAAATGCAGCATTCTTACTTCCTCCAATTCTTGGGTTGCTTGCATAATGTGCGCAGCTAATTGCATAATTTCCAGCCTCAAGATCAAGATTGCCTCATTCATGGCAGCCACACCATCTCTTTCTGCCTCTAGTAGAGCCTCAAGAACTATAATATCTGTGCTCAGACTGGTCTACAGCGGTGTTGCCTCTGAACTGCTACCATCTAGTAACATGGATGGCACATTGCTTCTACAAATAGATTCTGGGGTTGTACATTGTGTCCTAGTGTGAACGGCATCCCGAAAGGTTTCCGCCGGACATAAGTAAGAGATAGTTATCGCATGATCTAGGCAGTAAGCTTACATGGTAAACAACATACGAATTATGTCCGAGCAGGGCAAGCTATATTTAAATGGTTCGAAGCAGCATCGGCCGAAAAGAAATTAAAATGGTAAGATGAAACTAGGGATTTAAGTGGCAAATAAACGACATCCGCCAGTCCCATCTGGTTAGTTTATGCTAGCTCCCTGGTTCATTTTCCTAAAAAAACAAAAACTCTTTTGAACTATCATACCACTAGTGGACTTTAATCGGGATTAAACGGGACCCAGTTGACATTCCTAGTTGAAAGGGAGTGTACCACCATTGTATTTAAGTTGCCAAGGCCTCTAAGCAGTTCAAATAATCTGAGAAAGCACTTAACAGTGTGGCCTCATATAAACTACGAAGACGGTCTTGTGATGAAGTTCAGAGGAAAAGTTAAGGACTTAGATGAACTAGGCACGCATTTCTTTACGATAGTACAGCAGGCACTGCTGACATATTGGCCAACTTAGGTATAGCCTAACAAGTAACAAACAAGCATTCGAATCAACCAATACAACAAAGCAGACAATTGAACTATTTGTAATTCCGTAGGATTACAGGTTGAGGGCACAAGCCAAGAAAGCAGCCCACACACATTACATTTCACATGTACTAAAACACACTGGCTTACCATATGTTGCTGTGAAGCCTCGGTGTTGTTGCAATGTTCTTTGAAGATATCGTCAGCATCCCGTGGTTGCAAATCTAGTTGTTGTAGTTTATTCTGCACCCTCTATTTAGGTAAAATTAATTTTAATCACATGCACTGGTTCGAATTGATCATCAATGGTTCATCTAAACTAATGAAAGAAGGGTGTGTGCTTATACGACAATATATCTGCTTCACTCTATTTTATGCTTGTTCAAGGTGCCAGCCCCAAAAGAACAAATATTTTGCTTGATGGGGTTGGCAGCTCCATAATTAATAGAAGCATCAAATTAGTCATGCAACTTGGGAAGATCAAGAACACACAAAAAGTAATGAATAGAGGCTCGGAGCAGTGATGTAATAGCTAGCATCAGAAAATTTAGGGTAAAACAAACAAAAAGCAGCGGAACCACATGCTAGTTTGCTGATGTGTAATTAAGCATAGAGAACATGAAGCAGTCTGATGGAACCAACATGTGGCATCAGAACAACACCATTATCATAAATATAGCATGCAAGAAGTAAAATAGTAGGCAGTGATATCTAGGAAGTACAGTAATACTTAGGACAAAACTAAAGCATATTAACTATATGTGCACTAGTATGTAATTTAGTACATGTGACATGTTCACTGTGAGAAGCATGGCCCTACAGGTGCAAGTAGAATAACGTATCTCATGAAAAATTGAATGATGCCTTGAAGAAATTCAAAGGTGCGGTGCTTATGCTAAGAAAGTGAACGTAGGCACCAGCCGTTGGATAATAGTACCTGATTCTCGGCGGCGTATGGGTATCATTGTCATACTTGATAGCTAAGGATCATCGATGGTGCTCGTGTTGCAGTTGAGTTTGGGTCGGCTGTCACTGTCGCTGAAGCGGTTCCAGTGCTTTGGTTGCGGCACCTGTCGACATACAAGAAAGCTCATCTGTGGTAAGTGAATAGTTGCACGATAAAGAAGAGAAAAACCAAAGGAGTAGGCTGCGGCGTCAGTAAAACAGGGCCGGTGGAGTTGAATACGGCGTCCGTTGAGCGGGTCCGGTGCAGTGGACGAAGGCTTCGGCGGACGTGGTGTACAGTGCTTTCGGTGAGGAGGATCTATTGCGGCGGACGAGGGCTTGTATGAAGGGCCATCGATGGGGTGGACGAGGGAGTCAGTGAAGGGCCTACACTATGGTGGACGAGGGAGTCAGTGAAGGGCCTACACTGTGGTGGACGAGGGCGCCGGTTAAGCAGATCCGGATCGATGGACCATGATGGAGGTCAAGGAGATCTGGAGCGATGGACAAGCCAGTCGATGAAGCGGCTCCGGTGAAGTGGTGAGTTGGCAGTTGGGGGTTCCAAGGTGCGGAAGGTAGATCCGGCGGGGTGTGAGGTCCACCGCTGCAGCAGAGGACTAGATTCGGCGGCTTGCCGTGGTTGGGGGGGTCGGGGAGGGGAAGGGGAGGGGCTCTAGGGAAGAATGTTGGCGGCAAAGAGGGAAAACCAATGGAGTTACCAAAGTAGCCCTTTTCCGTTCATGTGGCAGGGGTAAAACTGGAATATCGCAGGGCTAAACTTTCGAGCGCGAGATATTTCGATGTGAGCGGGAAGTTTGAAAGCTTTTGGCGCCTGAAATTGTAAGTGTTCTGCTCTTGTACGGCCGACTATGATATCATGGCCGAGAATTTATTTGTTTTGCACGCAAAAAAAGTGCAAGTTTTGAAAATCAATGTCTCCAACTCGAAACTAAGATTGTCCATTCAATTCAAATATGGATCATTGAGCTAGTACAAGCAAATACCATCGTACGGTCCAATTCAAATGAAATTCCAAATGTGTTTATAAATATGATGACAAAATAAAAAATGTGTATGTGTATGAATAAAGTGGATGATTATAAAGTTTGAACATGCCCATATGTGTATATCTCTAGGTTTGATATATGAATTTGAAATCATGAAATCCCGGCTTAAAAAATGTACCTTTGTTTAAATGAATTACAAAAGCTAATGGTGGAGTCGAATTCCAAAATTCCAATCTTAGGTTTGTAATTCTGGTACATCAAGGTATATCACGCATGTTCAAAAGTATCGTTATCTCATAGTCCAAATTGTGAAACAAATTGATCAACCATGAGTGCACACACTATTGACCATATATATCTCAATTACGCTAAAGTCCCTCAAATATAGACACCTAACTCATTATCTGAAGCCAACACCCCCCACACACGCTGTTCTCTCCCGCAGACACGAACACACGAGCACATTAACACCCCCCTCTCTTCTAAAGTCCGGACCCTAATATAGGTCTCTTATCACTTTGTCTCTCGGGCATGCACACATCTCTTCCCCCACTCTCCATGTCTCCCGGCATCTCTCTTTCCCAAGCACACGCACTATGTAGAGTGTATCTTTCCCATACACACAAAACGTCGCCCCCAAACGTTTATCTCCCTAGTTATGCGGTTCTCGCGCACTCACCTCACACACCACCCCCACTGCAAACAAGCACACTTTGTCTCCTTGTGCACCACTCTCCTCTTTCTATCTCTCCCACATGCGGACCCGCCCCAGCTCCTTCCCTCTATACATATATGTCGTGACTCTTTCCATAGCTCCCTAATGTATCATCGTTCTCAATCTCGCACATTGTTCTGTACACCATCTATTCTAGATCTCTCATGAAGTCCCTATCACACACACGATGACTCGCTTCCCTTGCGTCTCCGTACATAGGCCAATTTCGAACA
Organism: Aegilops tauschii subsp. strangulata; assembly: GCF_002575655.3. Lineage (NCBI taxonomy): Eukaryota > Viridiplantae > Streptophyta > Magnoliopsida > Poales > Poaceae > Aegilops > Aegilops tauschii. Next base: position 514,693,976 of record NC_053036.3, read on the forward strand.
ACATCAACATTGTCTCCCTATCTATACGCCACTTATGGACACAAACGATCCCTCTCCCCCTATTTTCCTCTCTCTCTCTCTCTCTCTCTCTCTCTCTCTCTCTCTCTCTCTCTATCTCTCGCTCTCGCTCTCACACCCCTCTCCCACACACACTCGATGTCTCTTCCAAATAGTCTGCTCCCCGCCCGCACCCATGCTATCCCGCTACTACACATGCCTATGTCTCTCTTTGACACACATGTCACACCATTCCCCTTTCCGTATACTAGGTTTACATCATTAGTGGTCTCTCTACTCCACATACACACACTCTCTCTCACACACAAACGCACGCACAAACACGCACAAACACCCACCTAGCTATCTGGATCCTTCTTTTAAGACACAGACCCTTGCATATTCTCTACAGATATGTATATATCCCCCCTCGCTAGGTCAGATGCACACCAAAATTCTCCATCTCTCTAACACACACATCTCTCCCCATGCCTGCATGTGTATCTCACACACTCACTCTCTGATTATGTCTATGTGTCTCCACGTTACACAACACAAAAGCCCCATGTACATGTCTCTCTCTATCCTCCACACACATAGACACAAAGAATCTCTTATCATTGCCTCAATCTCTAGACATATCACACACACACACACTGTCTCTCTCTCTCTAGCAAACACGCTCAATAAGGGCTTTCCCTTGAATAACTAACCGTCTATTCATCAACAGTCATGGCAGTACGGCGAATACGAGACGTGAAAAAGAATAAACCTCCACGTGCGTAGACCACCTAGTATGACTACTAGGACTAGAGCAAGCCGAAAGCGCGCCACCGTCACCCCCTCCTTATCGGCGACGGGAAAACCTTTGTTTTACACAGTCGAGAAGTCATTGTGCTAAGGCCCGACATGCTGAGCCGTCGAATAGAATGTAGATCCTAGTTTACGGAAACAACTATCGATAATACGTTTGTATCTCCATACTTATATTTCTTCTCTTATAAAAAAACCGAGTTGGTGATGATGGTATGCATGCCATCTTGCAATAGACCTTCCGATCTATATCTGACAGATGGAAATTAAACTAAAAGATACCCGCAACTCTCTCCACATTTGCAGAGAAGGCCTTCCCTCGTTCATCCTTATCTCCAACAACCTCATTGTTGAGCAATTAAAAAAGGAAGCCTCTGGAACAAACTAGCCTGGTGGCCGCTGCCGGTGTCGTCCATCCCCTTGCCTCCGCTCAGTGCGACCACCAATCACCACCACGCCCCACTCCTCTTCACCTTATCTCCTTTTTCTCGAGATATCATTAGTTTTTACACATGGGATTACTCCTGCATGGGTCAATCACAACAAGTGTTTTATAAAAAAAATGCATCTTGTTGTTCCGTGCAATGCACGGACATCTTGCTAGTACTCCTACAGAAGACTAAGCTGGTGATGATGGTGTGTCTGCCATCCATCATTTCTGACCATTAGATCTACATCTAACGACTGTGAGGTAAGTTGTTGCCTTTTCTCACCAATTTGCAGAAAAACCCATAATTAGTATCTTAAAACCAATCACACCCCTCCCTCACCTCACCAAAACAGCCCAAGGAATATTTTCTGATTGAAACATATATATCTCTAGTGATATATGTATATCAAAATTAGAGTGTTTTGTATCAAGTTTGTGAATAAGTATTATTCTAATTATGTTCCGTTGCAACGCACGTGCAGATTGCTAGTATTTCCAACCATTCAAAAAAATGCTAGTATTTCCATAGTTTCGAGTTTTCCATCAAGATATTAGTCACTCATGGTTGATATTTACTTTCAATCACGTACACATAGGCACTATGTAACTACCCTTGCTTATTGGCTTCCAAAGCTTAATTTTCACTCCTACTTACAATAAGTAGAGTATTTAACAAAAAATACCACTTTCAACCAGCCCTAGGACGAAACTATTGTACAAAAATAGCAAAAACATACCCAAAATTTCATAATCCGTGCCAAAACCACTACCTAGTGTCGATTAGGCTCGTTTAAACCCGTTTATGACAGGGCTGGCCCACACGTACGTGCTGACGAGGCAGCTTAAACCAACACATTTTGTTTGACAGTTGACACGAGGGACCCACATCTGACTTTCTATCCTGTTATATTCCCCCTCAAATCATTATTTTTCCTGAACATTACTTCAAACAGTACGGATGCGTGTTCGTCGGTGGCGCCGGTGATGAGGGAGTTGGCCGCCGCTCCGCCGGACGGGCCGGATGTCGCGCTGGCCTCCGCACGGGTTGGCAGGCTGGCCCGAGTGTGACTCACGCGCGAGCAAGCCGCCGCGCTGGCCTTCGCTCGAGCCAGATGGCTGGCCTTAGCACAGCGTGCGCGAGGAAGCCGCCGCACCGCCGTGCCAATCTAGCTAGCAAACCTTGCAGACAAGCAGCTGGACAGAGCTATCTTGGCAAGCTAGCAGCCGCGAGCGCCGGATGGAGCTGGCATCCGGGCTGCCGCAAGATGGGCTCTGCACCGCTGGCGGTTTTGACCTCGCCTTCTGCCGGCGGCGGTAGCTGCGTCCCATGGCCGAGGATGACTAGGTGGACGGGCCGGAGGTAGGAGGTCACTCGGGGATTTTTGTGCATACTGACATGTAGGTCCCACAAGTCATAACGCCTAACTTGCCGGTCGAATAGAAGGCGTTGACTTAAGGGGCGACATGGGTTGAAACGTGCCTATAACGGCACTTTGTAGAGTAGTCGTTTCTTGGTAGGGTTGGTTGGTAAGGGCATGTACAATGGTTGATAAGGTAGTCGTATCTTAAGTCTGCCACGTATGCAAGTGGTAGTAGTTTCTTGGCATTATTAGTGGTTTCTTGGCATTATTAATGGTTTCTTGTAAGGAACAATGTACTACTAGTGACAAAAGGCGATTCTAGGTTGCGTTGTACTCCAATGAGTACTACTAGTGGTTGCGGGAGTGTATACCTCGTTTTGTGGGTTCGATCTCGACCGAACTCACGGCGGCCTTTTTTTAAAATAGTAACTTCGCTGCGAGCCAATATTGTACACATGTAGTTTGAGTTTTGAAGTCGAACGGACGTGTGGCACCACAATTAGGGTGCACTGGATAGCCCAGCCACGTGAACGGGTTTTCCTTCCCATCATCTCGTGGCTCGCGTGCTCGCCCTAGCCGCACCTCGCTTGCAGCTTCCTCTAGCATATTTAAACTAGCGCCTCCCAATTAAGCCCGAGGAACAGGAAAAGCCTGGCGTGGCATTAAGAACTATGCAATATGGCTATGTACGTAGTAAACTGCTAGTACTCTACTACTCTGTAGCTTGTGGCGTTGCACGCATGGACTTCACTCCATTATCGGCTCTATAAAAGAAATTCCTCTTGACGTGATTTTTTTGAAACAGAGGCAAAAGGTTTGCCTCATCTCATTCATAAAGAAGGAACTACTAACAAAGTTCGACGAGATCCATTACACCTCCACAAATGGAAGCGAAAAGCCTAGTCTCGCTGTATCAAATAACTCAAATGTTCTGCCCCCGTAGTAACTGTCGCTGATAAACAGGCTGCTAGTGTGTGCGTGAGAGGAGCGGCTGAGTAGGCCAGCTACGCGCTCGAATAGAGCACCGAGAGTACCCACTACGCAGGTGTACTTTCCCTGCATTGATAGTACAACAATGGTTCTAGAGAACAGTACTACCCTCCACTTCCAACTGTAGCTCCTTGGCCCTGAGATTCAAGAGTTCAAAACTGCTGCACTATATGAGAAGTATAGTACTACATCGACTACTAGTTGATAAAGTAGTACTAGTACTGATACAGTACGAGTACGTAGTAAATAATAGCCTCGGGAACGATCGAGGAGGTACAGTTGGAAGGGACGAGTCCTTGCGGTTACTACGCTCTCATCTCCTCCTGCCAGTCCCCCCCGAAGAGAAGGCAGTTCGTCGCTGCTCCCATGGATTCGCCAGGCGGTTCTCCTCCTCGTCGAGGCTGGGAGACCTAGGACGACGATCCTCTGGGAGAAATCGCACGCCGCTCCGATGTCCTCACCGCCGCAAGACTCGGTGCTTCCTGCACCAACTTTTTCAAGACGGTGCTTAAACAGGCTTGGGAAAAGGCCATGCTTGTTGGTCTTCCATGCGTCCTCGAGGAGAAGGTTCTTCTATGGGTTAATCTTTTGAACAGTCCACCGCTCCCTGGCCATGGTTGCACGTTGACTCCGCTAGAGTTGCCGACGTTGATAGGTAGTCGGATTTTGTCCGATGAGCAGGTCAGTCATGGAGTTTGATCATGTAGTACTTAGCTATTCCATTTCCATCCCGTAATTTCTCCGCTGCCCACCATCTTATATATAGGTCTGGGTCGGTGCCAACGAAGATTGGCTTGCATACCTCCGGCCGGATACCATCATCATTTTGCGCAACATCCACAACAGTGCGGCCATTCCCGTAGACCCCTTCTCCACCATTGGGATCGGCCTTCCGGACTGGCTGGGCTTGAATATGTATGATGATGCTAGCATGAGATTGAAGAAGATAGCAATTGTGTACCCGCCGACAAAGCGACGCGGCTACGACGATTACTATCTCATCGCGGTGTTCAACATAAGGATTGCCATCAATACAAGAGGCAGTAACGGCAGACAGGGCATAGGTTGGCGCATGTTGGCCGCGGCAGATTTGTACCCCTACACATTCAAAGACGCCGTGTTCCATCTAGACCGCATCTTCGCGGTGACATGCCAGGGGACTTGTTTCATCTGGTTGCCATCCTACGGTACGGGAGATTACAAACGGAATGCACAAACCATCATTTGCATCCCTAACGGTACTCCATTATTTTGTAGGTGTCGGTGTCAAAACCGGCGGATCTCGGGTAGGGGGTCCCGAACTGTGCGTCTAGGATCGATGGTAATAGGAGACGGGGGACACGATGTTTACCCAGGTTCGGGCCCTCTCTATGGAGGTAATACCCTACTTCCTGATTGATTGATCTTGATGAATATGAGTGTTACAAGAGTTGATCTACCACGAGATCGTAATGGCTAAACCCTAGAAGTCTAGCCTATGTGAATATGGTAATGAATATATCTTCCGGACTAACCCCTCCGGTTTATATAGATACCGGGGGGATCTAGGGTTTACATGGAGTCGGTTACATAAGAAGGAATCTTCATAGTTGGTCGCCAAGCTTGCCCTCCACGCCAAGGAAAGTCCAATCCGTACACGGGTATAGTCTTTGGCCTTCGTATCTTGACGGCCCATCAGTCCGGCCCAATGAAGAACAGGCCGGATGCCCGAGGACCCCTTAGTCCAGGACTCCCTCAGTAGCCCCTGAACCTGGCTTCAATGACGAGGAGTCCGGTGCGTAGATTGTCTTTGGCATTGCAAGGCGGGTTCCCCTTTTTTTCGAACTCCAAGATAGTCTTCGGACATGATAATTGCATCTGGACCTGTTATACACCATCCACAACCGCAGAGAGAATATAATATTTGCACGAATGTAATCTGTTGACAGCTTCTTTTCAACACGACATCGCGTCTGTCCGGTCATAATTTTGAACCGTTTTTCTTCTGCCATCCCATGTTTCGAGACGCGGTTGCTATTGGCACGTCTTGTCAAGGCAGAGATCGTGTCCCCTTATCGCGGGATTCTCATCAATGCGGGCATGGGTAACCCAACCATGCCGTTTATACAGCCCTTGGGAACAGGCAAATCCTAAGGCGAGTGAGGAGGCGTTTAATATTTGCTGCCTTTATAAGGGGATAAGGATTCCCCCTTCCTCTTCTCACGCTCTTTCATCGTCTCTGCCTCTCCGATCTCAAGCTCCAGCGCCCAAGTTCTCATCTCCTTTCCACTCAAGCAACCATGTCCGGATCCGGTGGTCAGGGCAAGTGGATGGTCTCCTCCGTCAAGGAGGAGGACATTACTAAGCTCCGGGCGGCCGGATATTTGGCGAAGGAGATCGCCCACCGCCTGACGGCCGAGGGACAAATTGTCCCCACGCCGAAGCCCACTGGGAGGGTAGTATTCATCCCCCATTTCTTCCGCGGGCTAGGGTTTCCACTCCACCCTTTTGTCCGCGGGCTGATGTATTATTATGTGATAGATTTCATGATCTGTCCCCAAATTCCTTCCTCAACATCTCGGCGTTTATCGTCGTGTGCGAGGCCTTCCTCCGCATCCATCCCCACTTCGGGCTGTGGCTCAAAGTCTTCAATGTGAAGCCGAAGGTGGTGGATGGCCAGCATGCAGAGTGCGGAGGAGCCATGGTGAGCAAGCTATCCAATGTCTCCTGGACCAAAGGCACTTTTGTGGAGACAGTAAAGGAATGGCAGAAGCAGTGGTTCTACATCACAGAACCTCGCGGCACCACCTGGGCTGCGGCTGCCGAATTCCGCTCCGGTGCTCCCATGCGACTCACCTCCTGGGTCGAGAAGGGTCCGGACTGGTGTTCACCTGATGAGCTGATAGTGTTGCAGACGCGCGTTCAAAGCATGGTGACCAAGAGCGTCAAGGTCGTTTACGTCATCCAGGTGATGCTGGTCCGCCGGATTCTTCCGTGCCAGCGCCGAAGCCGCCCTTTGTGGGAGTTCAATTCGAAGAAGCACCAGACCTTGAAAAGGCTCTTCGAGACTTCTCACGAAGGGGCCTGGAAGTTGCTCTTTAAGGGCAATGAGAAGCCACTGGCCACAGACTCAGACCGTGGTCAGGATTGTAAACACCCCGCTAGCGAGGTATGTTTTTTCTGACGTATCCCCGACTTAAATGTTTCGAGGATGATATCTAAGTTTTTATTATTGCTTTTTCAGGACCGGATGGAGAGGGCGAGGCGGCTCCAGTGTCCGGCCCCGCTGCCCGAAGAACCTGTCATCCCGCGCCTGGCGAAGATGCTGGTGTCGGCACCATATAAGGCGCCGGAGAAGAAGGCCAAGAAGAAGGCCAAGGGGGCCAAGAGTGGCCCCCGTCGCAAGGGCACTCTGGACGTGATGTCTGAAGACGACGAAGCTCATTCCTCTGTCCCTGAGGACAATGATGAGGAAGAGGAGGAGGAGGAGAACAACCCTCCACCCGAGGAGAAGAAGAAGAAGAGGGCGGCTTCAGCGCGTCTGGAGGCGGAGACGCCCAAGAAGGGGAGAGGCGTCCCAGCGGTCAACACCGCATGGGATGTCGACAGTAGTTCGGAACAACGCCCCCGTACTAAGCCTCAGGCCGCATCGTAAGTGACGTGGCTTGCTCGTGCGCATATCCGACCCTTTCTCTCCATTTATCTTTGACATAGTTTAACTGTAATATTGCAGTCCGACCCGTGACCTTATCCAGCGATCCTCATCTGAAGGTTCGTTGGCTCCGTCGGAGATGGCGAGCATGTCACCATCGCCCGCTTACTCCCCTGGGGCCAGGGACGACGCCGAAGTGCTGTCCCGGAGGACCGCTCTGAACCGGGGAGGAGCCCAGGACATTGTCCGGGTGGCGCCACAAGGTGGGACCTCCACCGCCGGACACATGGGGAGCCAATCCCCATGGAGACTGGCGAAGAGGGCCGTATCCAGTTCGGCCCTCAGCCAAATACGATTCTGGAGACCCATATGGCTCCGGAGACGGGCGAGCAACCCCCTTTGAAGGAGAGGGGTGCGCCGCCTCCACCAGTGGCTCCTGTCCATCCAGGAGCGCCGGCTGACCTGACGGGGGCGCTACGAAGCGCCTCCGTCGTGGAAGAGCACCATGTCCTTATGGGTGCGGTGATCGAGAAGATTCAGTCTGCCAAGAGTGGACTGAATGAAGCCTACAACAGCCTGTTAATAGGTTTCGAGGTAAGAAAGAGAAAAACCCCGTATAGTCCGTAGCCCCTGAGACGCTGTCCGGTGTTCGGCGAGAAGAACCGGACAGGGGATCAATCCTTAATTATAAGAGGCTGACTGAATATATATCGATAAGCAGGCATCCCTGTTGGCCGTGACCTCGCATGCTGCCGAGGTCTCCAAACTAAAGCGGAGGCTGGAGCGGACCGAGAAGGAGCTCGACGAGGTTAAGGTTCGGCTCCAGGATCAGCAAGGTGAGTAACGACTTGCTGTATGTTTGGGAAAGGATAAGCGCTGTATATTGACAGCGGTATTGTGATATGTGCAGAAGCCGTGACCGAGGTCGAGGCCCTGAGGAAGGCCCTGGGCGAGGCCGAGGAGCAGGCTGTCCAGCAGCAAGCCGCCCGTAAGAAGCTAGAGGCCCGGGTCAAAGAAGTCCAGCAGGAGCTCCAGGATGCGGTTAACAAATGTGAGACCTTGGAGAATGATGCATCGGCTCAAGGGAACGAGCTCACCAAGGCTCGCCAGAGCGCGGAGGCCGCTCGGAATGAGGCCCAGGCCGCCCTCCAGGAGATCCAGGAGGCCAAGAAGATCACAGCGGGTAAGGTTTTTAAGATGCAAAGCAAGTATGCGGAGAAGCAGTACCTTTTACTAACCCTGGTACGGAGTTCCCCAGGGGCTTTTGCTGATCTACCACGCAGTGTATCGGACGCCGTGGAGTTCTATGGAGCCAAAGGAGGGGGTTCCACGGAGAAGCTCTTCTAGTCACAATATGCGGTGCTAGAGCCTCCCGCGTCCTTCACCGATCAGCTGAAACAGCTGGTGGAGCTGCACAAGGTGGCCGAATTAGCCATAAAGAATTTGACAATCCGGCTATGGCCAGCCGAAGCTATGCCTGGCAGCTACTTCGGACTCGTGAGGCGGATGGTAAATGCCTGTCCTCGGCTGGACGTCATCAAGCGCTCCGCCTGTATTGAAGGTGCCCGTATGGCCTTCGCTCGCTGCATGATGTGGTGGGCGAAGATGAACGCTGTTGAAGTTGCCAGTGGGCCGCCGGAGGGCAAGGAGCACCGCACACCCGAGCGATATTTCGCGGATGTCGTAGAGGGGTCTCGACTTGTGGCGGCGCAATGTTCGCAGGACATTGTATTTGAATAAATGTATTCGTGTTGCCCTTTGCCTTGTATTATAGGAACAAAGCCGGTTTTTGTAAAATAATTTTATTATGCTTTGAATTGTTTCCTCCTCTGCGACCGTGTTATTTGTAATCTGAGGGTTGGCTAGTCGTCGGCTTCTGTCCTCGCGTAGGTAGTACGAAGGTGTTCGGGATGGATTCTAAACAATCTTGATCCAATTATATGGTCCCTTGGAGGAGTTGTTTAGCGCAACGAACAAGGCAATTGGACTGTACGACTTAAACGCCCTCACTTAGCCATAGGAGTTTTATAATTAAGCAAGTGCGCAGCCCCTGGTCCAAGCTAGGGTGCTGTCAGCGTCTGATCGGGGAGTGCCAATCCTTCGCATGACGCGGAAAAAATCTCCAACGATTTTGTAACCCTCGAACAGCTGACCGGCTCTCACCGTATCATGACAATCGGTTTTCGGCTTTCTCTACTGAGGTGCTCATCCGGTCAAGGCCAGGGCACAATCACAGTAGTTCTCCCTTTACTACCCTAGCCGATAGAGCGGAATGTAGGGTAGCAAGCACAGGAGCCGGGCAACCCAACTATTGACCAAAGACATGATTCGGAGCCAATGCATATAATGCTAAATTCGGGGTGCCGAACTTATATATAAGAATTGTTCGGACTTTGCCGCCGTATTGTGGGGCGACAAGTAGCCCCTGGCGAATATGAAACGTAAAAGAGTATTGATCCAGCAAATAAGCAAATCGAAATAAAACGAAGTAAGAAGCGGAAACCACAGAAACTGGGCCACGAACCATTTTTGTTATAACTGGATGGATACGTCAAGGCGTATCTTGTACAGATGGTGCGAGAAGTATCTGGGCCTACACACCTGTGCTGCTTCCCTTCGTTGTATGCCAATCCTTCTAAAGGACTCGTGATCAGGCCCGCGGAAAGAGGAACCTGAAACAACAAAAAAAGTAAAAGAACGTCTGTCCGGGATCTGTCTGGCCGAACTGTAGACCCCGGATTATCTTGTGCCTCCGTCGATGTCCATGGAATTTTGAGTGCGTAATTGTGTACGCGTGGTACGAATGCCACTACCTCATTGGGTCTAGGCTGGAGGCCGAATTGCTAGTCGAGCTCTTGACGAGCCGCGCCATCCTGTTGCAGTGATGTCTGGAACCTCTTAGTGATGTCCGAGGGCTCGACAGCCATACTATGGTGCTTCTTGAGAAGGCCGCTCTATACTTCTGCTGCTAGGGCGGCGGTGTGCTCCTCTGTTCAGAGGGAGCGTTCCGTATTGCCATTGACTGTTATGACGCCGCGTGGACCGGGCATCTTGAGCTTGAGATAAGCATAGTGTGGCACTGCGTTGAATCTAGCAAACGCGGTTTGTCCGAGCAGTGCGTGATAGCCGCTGCGGAAGGGGACGATATCGAAGATTAACTCTTCGCTTCGGAAGTTGTCCGGAGATCCGAAGACTACCTCCAACGTGATTGAGCCCGTACAGCGGGCCTCTACGCCTGGTATGACTCCTTTAAAGGTAGTCTTTGTTGGTTTGATTCGCGAGGGATTAATGCCCATCTTCCGCAGTGTGTCCTGATAAAGCAGGTTGAGGCTGCTACCGCCGTCCATACGGACTCGTGTTAGGTGAAACCCGTCAATAATTGGGTCGAGGACTAGTGCGGCCGAACCGCTATGGCGGATACTAGTTGGGTGATCCCGACGATCGAAGGTGATCGGGAATGATGACCACGGATTGAATTTTGGGGCGACTGACTTGCTTATCCGGGGTGACTTGAAGACCCAACAATCCCTGTTGGTATGATTGGCTTGCTTATCCGGGGTGCCGTGAATTTGGCACGGACGGTCGAGTATGCGGTCCAGGCTAGAAGGTCCTTCACTGTTTCTTTTGTAGGGCTTCTTCCGTTGGCCGGACTTGGAGCCACTGAATCCGGCGTTGACTGCGGTGTCATCGGTGTTGTCGCCAATGCTTTGGCGTTTGTGTCTATTGCGTCGGAGCTTTCCGGTGCTATTCTTGGCCTCAATGGGGCTTGCCTCGCTGGCTGTGTTTTTACTACGAGCCAGCCAGCTGTCCTCACCTACACAAAAGCGGGTCATGAGTGCCGTGAGGGCTGCCATAGACTTCGACTTTTCTTGGCCAAGGTGGCGTGCTAGCCATTCGTCACGGATGCTGTGTTTGAAGGCTGCTAGGGCCTCGGCATCCGGACAATCAACGATCTAGTTCTTTTTGGTTAGGAACCTAGTCCAGAATTTTCTGGCTGATTCTCCAGGTTGTTGAACTATATGGCTTAAGTCATCGGCGTCCGGTGGCCGGACATAAGTTCCTTGGAAGTTATCAAGGAAAGCCTCTTCCAAGTCTTCCCAGCTGCCGATGGAGTTCTCAGGCAGGCTATTTAACTAGTGCCGAGCTGGCCCTTTGAGCTTTAATGGGAGGTATTTGATGGCGTGGAGGTCATCTCCTCGAGCCATATGGATATGGAGAATGAAATCCTCGATCCATACTGCGGGATCGGTTGTGCCGTCGTATGATTCAATGTTGACAGGCTTGAACCCCTCAGGGAATTCGTGATCCAGTACTTCATCTGTGAAGCAGAGAGGGTGTGCAGCGCCTCTACATCGGGTCGCGTCATGGCGTAGCTTTGATGGAGTCCGTCCGCGGTATTCGGCCCGGGCGTGGTTAGGTTTATCACGTCCGAATAGGTAGCTGTCGTCATGCCTCGAGGCATGCCCTCGCGATCCGTAGATCGATCTTGTATGTCCTGCTTTATCGTCCAGGATCTGCCGGAGGTCGTACGTGTGACCCCGAACTCTTCCATCTCTATTTTTTCGAGGCGGTGGGGCAGGCTGCTGTTAGGCCTGAGTTGCCGCTTTATCCCGGCCGCGGGGTGGCCGGTCGGCCGCCCTGTCTCGACCACGTGGTGGTCGTTCCACATTACACGAGGGAGATGTGTGCTCCGGTGCTTCCTTATCGAATTGAGGTAGTAGTCTTCGTTTCAGGTAGCTCTTGGCTGGGTGCCTGAGGCCGTATTCTTCGGTTGTCAGGACATTAGTCCATCTGTCGACGAGCAGATCTTGTTCAGCTTGGAGCTGCTGCTGTTTCTTTTTCAGGCTCCTTGCAGTGGCTATGAGCTGAAGCTTAAAGTGCTCCTGCTCTAGAGGATCCCCTGACACGATGAAGTCTTCGTTGCCGAGGCTTGTCTCCTCCTCGGAGGGTGGACGGTAACTATCGTCCTCCGAGTCATCTTCTATGGCATGTTCATCAGTGTTGTCTTGCCTGTTGTCATGTTCCTCCTGATCGGATGTAGCTCCGACGGGGATTTCATTGTTTTCAGCGTCGCCTGGAGTACTATTTACTCCGGTGCCGGTGTTGCCGTCCTTTGAGCGACGAGGCTTAGGACGGCGTTTGGGGCGTCGGTGCTTGGACTGCGTCTCAGAGGTTTTATTCGCATCTGGCTCTTCTTTGTCGTCGCCAGATCCTTTGGGTGTATCAACCATGTACACGTCATACGAAGAGGTAGCCGTCCAACGTCCGGTGAATGGCGGGTCTTGGCCTTGCTCCTTATCGGCACCGTCGTCCATACCGTCGATGTCTACGGAGCCATAGTCAAGCACGTCGGTTAAGTCATCGATGGTGGCTATGAAGTGGGTGGCGGGTGGGGAGCAAAATTCTTCATCATCCGTCTCTAGGTCAAACCAGACGTAATTCGGCTGTGAGTCCTTCTCCAAGGACAAATTCTTTCAAGATTTTAGCACGTCACCCAAAGGCGAGTGCTCGAAAATGTCAGCGGCGCTGAACTCGAAGATCGATAACCGATCTAGCTCGGTGTCCGCGGGGGTACACAGTCCAGAACTTATAGCCAGAGATAAGTCCGAAGTTCCGTTAAAGCGAATATTGCAGGGCGTAGTCCGTGTGTGGCTCCAACGCCGTGGACTCTGCGGCCTCGGATGACACAATCTTCTTTGGCTCTAAGGCTGTAGCAGCAGCAGGAACCATCTCCTGGGTGTGATCCGATGACAGATTTAAGTCACGTTCATCGGGGTGAGGGGGAGCGATCGCCGCGGGCTCAAATCCCTTGAAGATCAAGTCTCCACGGATATCCGCGATGTAGTTCAAGCTTCCGAATCTGACCTGATGGCCAGGGGCGTAGCTGTCGATCTGCTCTAGATGGCCAAACGAGTTGGCCCGCAGTACGAAGCCGCCGAATGCGAAGGTCTGTCCGGGGAGGAAGGTTTCTCCCTGGACAACGTCATTACTGATGATCGAAGGGGCCATCGAGCCCTTTGCCGACGGCACAGTGGAACTCTCAATGAAAGCACCAATGTCGGTGTCAAAACCGGCGGATCTCGGGTAGGGGGTCCTGAACTGTGCGTCTAGGATCGATGGTAACAGGAGACGGGGGACACGATGTTTACCCAGGTTCGGGCCCTCTCTATGGAGGTAATACCCTACTTCCTGCTTGATTGATCTTGATGAATATGAGTGTTACAAGAGTTGATCAACCACGAGATCGTAATGGCTAAACCCTAGATGTCTAGCCTATGTGAATACGGTAAAGAATATATCTTCCGGACTAACCCCTCCGGTTTATATAGATACCGGGGGGATCTTGGTTACATAAGAAGGAATCTTCATAGTTGGTCACCAAGCTTGCCCTCCACGCAAAGGAAAGTCCAATCCGGACACGGGTATAGTCTTCGGCCTTCGTATCTTCACAGCCCACCAGTTCGGCCCAATGAACAACAGGCCGGACGCCCGAGGACCCCTTAGTCCAGGACTCCCTCAGCAAGGACCAGTCATCCCCCGATCAAAATAAGATCGCCGATCCTGGATGTGCATTTGCATCCGTGATTCGGTCTAACCTGGAACCTTGTAGTTGACTTCGGCATATTGGGATCAACTATCTTAGCAGTCGTTACCCATGGTACCACTGATGTGCAACATGGTCACACAATCTACCACAATCGGACCGTCACCATCTACCCAGGTATTCCATTTAGTATTATATTTTCTAACCCCTCGCCTTCTCTTTCATTGTTGTACTACGTACTAGTACTAGTAGGAGTACTTTTTACCTTGGAGGACGCGTATAGCTAGCTAGGCCCTTGAAGACTTGAACCCACTAGCTGCCACCATTTTTGTTTTTCCATGTCTTACTATCTCATCCATGTAGCCAAGAGTGGCTATATATAATAAGCCGGTTATTTTACTTCCTCTATACCGGAGTAGTACTATTTGCTGCACAGTATTACTGACCGCCATATTTGAGCACAACATTATTATGCATGGACCTTGACTCTGTACGTCACCATGTGTCCAGATCTGAGATGCCACGTGTACCAGATGAACGGCACCGAGTTCGACCCCCGTGATGCTACGTGGGTGCCGAGGAACACTCGTGGAGAGTACTCGCTTTTCATTGGGGACAGCAACCCCATTTTGAAGCGGATGCCACCTTCCGTGCACGACACCGAGGGCCTGCCGTTCATGAAGCATGATTGTCTCTTTAGTGCGCACCGCCTGATGAACGACATGCTGGGACACGCTATCCCTGATTTATGCCGCTTCAGCTTGGATGAGTCTCCATCGTGTGGAACCGGACTAGAAAGCCGCGACAATGATTCCCGTTGCCCACCGCTATGGATCGTGCCATCCATGAAGAACACCTGGGACTGGAACCTGGAGGAGGACATGTAGCCCATCTGTAACGTATAAGTGTGGTATGGTAAATTGTGAACGGTAGCGCTGTGAATATATGTAGACTAGTCGTGCACAAATTTATCACATGAATTGGAGATGAACTTGTGTGGCATACTAGCATTTGTCCTTTAGAATTTATTACTAGTAAATGTGTTATGTGTACGTGCAACTTGTGTGGCTGTTGCACGGGCTCCAACATGGTCTTTGAGAAAAAAAGGTGGCACAACTTTGGATATAGGTGACGTGGCGGCATCATACAGTAGCATCGTTTGCTATAGTTGTCGTATACTCCTACTAGGATGACAACTCCTATAAAACCTTACACTTGGCTCTTTGCCTCTTCGGGAGGTTCAACTGTTCGTACTCGTGTGAACCTTGCACTTGGCTCTTCGCCTCTTCGGAAGGTCCAACAACGATGATGCTACAGTACAATATGCTTCTGGCAATCTGACACCGATTGAACAGCTACACGTCCACCGCGAGGGCGAGGGCGAGCGAGAGGGAGAGGGAGAGGGCGCTGTAGTCAAAACCCTCTCCTCGTCCTGCGAGCCACCGCGCGTGTGGGCGAGGGAGAGGCGTAGTAAGCAAGCTTCTCCTCGTTCGGTGAGTTGACGGGACACATCAAAGCAGTACAAGTACTAGTCCTTTCCGGTTAATATGGCTTAATTTGAAACGAGAAAAATACACTGGTGGTCAACGTATGTAACAATACGCTCTTTACGGTCACTATATATAGTTTTCCGGTGATTATACGATCACTAGCTCATCGTAGAGCACCGTATTGCACCCTACTGACCGGCCACATAGTCGACGTGGCACTTTGTTGACTGGTTAAATTGTCACCTGGTTTCTGGGTCCCACCTGCTAGTTGGCAGAGCAAAGAAATCAGTTGAACAAAACTTTACGCACGCGCGACAAGAGTCGAACCCTTGCGCGCGAACCACCCTAGCTGTGTATGTGAGTGCATGCACTTGTACTCCCTCGTTCTTCCAACAAAGAGTGTACATCGGCTAAAAAACGAAGAGTGTACATCTACACTTCCAATGCATTTAGCCTTTAATCTAAAATCGATATTGATTGACTAATGCACCAACTTGTGCTCTAGCTATAGCTACATGTCTATCCTTAATTACAGCATGCAACAACCTTCATTTAATCTTCTTCCCTCAATGGTCGCATGCACACATAAATCGGCTACTTTTGGGTGTTAATTATGCCCTGGTCAATGTGTAAATATCTAAATGTACAGTCTTTCATGGACGTAGGGAGTAGGTTGAGCACTTGAGCGTGAGCGTGTGTTGCGTCGCGTGCTGTGTGCCGCATGGGTGCGTGAGTGTTGCATGCGTCCATGTGTACGTGTGAGTGTTGCATGTTGCATGCATGCATGCATGAGGCTTTTACTCCCTCCCATTGACATGTTCATATTTCAAGCTTCCTCTGTTCTCTCCATATTGTGATACTCACTGTGTTCCCAAATACGGAGTAAAAGCCTTCCTCTGTCCCACGGAGTATTTGTCTTTCTAGAGATTTCAACAAGTGACTACGTACGAAGCAAAATGAGTGAATCTACACTCTAAAATACGTCTACATACATCCGTATGTTGTATTCCATTTGAATGTCTAAAAAGACAATATTTAGGAACGGAGGGAGTAGCAAATGAACATTAAGTTCTCTTGTTTTTCCCTCCTTGGTCACGGTGCACAACCAAAGATGACTTATTCACCTGGATGGAGGGAGTAGATGGTCAAAGTTTGACACAAAATTAATGCATTGGTAAACATAATTTTTTGAGGAAAATGAGTGCATTAATTGAGTGTTTTTGCAAACTACAAAAATTATTCCACCACTCATCATCTACCTTGGTTGATGAGATTTTTGAATTGATCCCTATAAACCAGAAAGGAGGTAGTACTAGTACTCCTACCTTATTGGCGCCGGGTGCCTTGGCCAATGTTTCATCTTGTTGGACAGGATGAGGCTACTTCCAATGCATCGGTGCTTACATGGGGGTGCTAAGCACATTAAAAACTTTAGCAACTAAAGCTCGCAATGCTTACATGTACAGGTGCTTAACTTGTTGGTGCTAAGCATCCTTTATTTAATGATTTTGTAACTAAAGTTCTTCATGCATTGGTTGGATTCTTCCATTTAAGTCTTTTGTCTAGGTTCTCGTGCTTAGTACTGGGGTCACCACACTTATCTCTCTTGTTAATTACCTTGCCACATCAGGCTTTTTTCCTACATGGCAGGCTTAGCACCTGTAAGGCGGAGCATTGGGAGGGGCCCGAGCATACAGACATAGGGATATTGTAGATAGGAAGTCTTGGCGATCCATTATTCCCCATCTCGGTCAGAGAGAACTATTCAACTAGTCTTCACAGTGAAGTGACAATACACCCTGCAGCAGATGGGACACTTGATTAATAAGCTGAACCAGCGTGTTGGTGTTACTAAATCAGCCTTACCCAGTACTGCCATCATGTTTGCCAGTGGAGCACGCTTCCGCAAATACGACTAGGCACCTCTCTCCTCCATTAACTGAAATATGGGCCCTCTTGAGGTAGACCCACATGTCATCGGCGTAACTATTTACACTCTGAAGGACGGTATATCTTGGTAGTAGTACTAGTAGAATTGAGATTTAATGCACTTTCTTCCCCGTCTTTCACTCTTCTTCCTCCTCCTCTCTTCCCTATCGTCGGTCACACACCATTTCCCCCCGCTCACTGCTCGCCCGTCCGCGCCATCTTCCTTGGTAGCTCGCGCGTACCATATCCCCCCGCTCACTGCTCGGCCACACACGCCATCTTCTTCGCTCGCCCGCCTGAATCCACTTCCCCGCTGGCTCGTAGGCACCGAAAACCCCAGTCACTTAGCGCCCTAAAAAACCCTATGGCAGAACCGACTGACACACAGAGCCGTGACTGGAATTCCCTCCCCGATGTTCTCTTGGAGCAGATCTGTAATCGTATGGACCTGCTCAGCACCGTCCGTCTGGCCGCATGCTCGGTGTCTTTGTACCGTCTACTCATGTGATGCCCCGATTCAATCGTACACTAATCATGCACGCAAACGTGTACGATCAAGATCAGGGACTCACGGGAAGATATCACAACACAACTCTAAAATAAAATAAGTCATACAAGCATCATAATACAAGCCAGGGGCCTTGAGGGCTTGAATACAAGTGCTCGATCATAGACGAGTCAGCGGAAGCAACAATATCTGAGTATAGACATGAGTTAAACAAGTTTGCCATAAGATGGCTAGCACAAACTGGGATACAGATCGAAAGAGGCGCAGGCCTCCTGCCTGGGATTCTCCTAAACTACTCCTGGTCGTCGTCAGCGGCCTGCACGTAGTAGTAGGCACCTCCGGTGTAGTAGGAGTCGTCGTCGACGGTGGCGTCTGGCTCCTGGGTTCCGGCATCTGGTTGCGACAACTAGGTAGAAGGGAAAGGGGGAAAAGAGGGAGAAAAGCAACCGTGAGTACTCATCCAAAGTACTCGCAAGCAAGGAGCTACACTACATATGCATGGGTATATGTGTAAAGGGCCATATCGTTGGACTGAACTGCAGAATGCCAGAATAAGAGGGGGATACCTAATCCTGTCGAAGACTACGCTTCTGGCCATCTCCATCTTACAGCATGTAGGAGAGGGTAGATGGTAAGTTCACCAAGTAGCATCGTATAGCATAATCCTACCCGGCGATCCCCTCCTCGTCGCCCTGTTAGAGAGCGATCACCGGGTTATATCTGGCACTTGGAAGGGTGTGTTTTATTAAGTATCCAGTTCTAGTTGTCATAAGGTCAAGGTACAACTCCGGGTCGTCCTTTTACCGAGGGACACGGCTATTCGAATAGATAAACTTCCCTGCAGGGGTGCACCACATAACCCAACACACTCGATCCCATTTGGCCGGACACACTTTTCTGGGTCATGCCCGGCCGCGGAAGATCAACACGTCGCAGCCCTATCTAGGCACAACAGAGAGGTCAGCACGCTGGTATAAATCATATGCGCGCAGGGGTCTGGGCCCATCGCCCATTGCACACCTGCACGTTGCGTAAGCGGCCGGAGAGCAGACCTAGCTAGCAACCTCCATTTCAAAAAAAGTCACGTTACACGGTCCAACCCGGCGCGCGCCACTCAGTCGCTGACGTCACGAAGGCTTCGGCTGATACCACGACGTCGAGTGCCCATAACTGTTCCCAGGTAGTTGGTTAGTGCGTATAGACCAAATGGATAGACTCAGATCAAATACCAAGATCTCGTTAAGCGTGTTAATTGATGTAACCACGGACACCGACCAGGGCCAGGCCCACCTCTCACCTAGGCGGTCTCAACCTGCCTGTCGCTCCACCACAAAGATCCACCCAGAGGGCCGTCGGGACAAAGGTCCTTTCAGCCCCCAATCCGTGAATCACTCGCGGGTACTCCTCGAGCCGACCCGACTTTAGTCACCACATGTATCATGTATAAAGTATATAAGTATATACCCGTGATCACCTCCCAAGTGATCACGGCCCGATAGTATAGCACAACAGACGGACAAGAATGTAGGGCCACAGATGGAAAACTAGCATCCTATACTAAGCATGTAGGATTGCAGGTAAAGGTAACAACAGTAGTAGCAAGGACAGGCTATGCATCAGGATAGGATTAACGGAAAGCAGTAACATGCTACACTACTCTAATGTAAGCAGTATAGAGAAGAATAGGCGATATCTGGTGATCAAGGGGGGGGGGGGGGTTTGCCTGAAAGCTCTGGCAAGAAGAAGGGGTCGTCAACTCCATAGTCGAACGGGGCGGTAGCAGCGCCGGGCTCGTAGTCTATCGGAGAGAAGAGGGGGAAGAAACAATAAATACAATGCAAACATAAGCATGACGATGCGTGACGTGACAATGAGCGGTGCTAGGTGTGCCCTAACGCGGTAGTAGGTGATACCGGCGAAGGGGGCAAACATTCGGGAAAGTATTTCCGGTGTTTCGCGTTTTCGGGCAGATGAAACGGAGGGGGAAAGTTGCGTGTTTGCTATGCTAGGGATGTGTGGCAGACGAACGGGCTGAGTATCCGGATTCGTCTCGTCGTTCTGAGCAACATTCATGTATAAAGTATTTTCATCCGAGTTATGGATTATTTTATATTAATTCTTAAAGTTTTAAATCATTTTCTGAATTTCTGGAATTTATTTAATTCGAAAATATATTAAGAGGGAGCAAGAAATCTCGTCCCGATATTTAAGAGGGAGCAAGGGGGAAGGGATTTGGTTATGAAATTCTAACGGGTCTTCTCGGTGTGGGGTGCTCTTCTCGAAGAGGTCAATCCAATACGTTGATGCCTTCATTCCTCTGCTCCAGGTCATCATGATGAAGTCGTCCTCCTTTCTTCGAGAACTCCATCGTACGTACGAACGACAGGGGGTGGGCATTTCGGGAGAACTGACCTCTACGAGGTCGACTATCTGGTCGATACATCGAGGAAGGTGGCGGAAGTAACTCTCGAATCGGAACTTAAGAAAATATCGAGAGCAAAGTAAGGAGGTATTATGGGAAGTTTCGAGCGGGCAGGCAATCGTTCGATGCCTGATACGAAATGTGAAAGGGGTTCAGAGCAATGGGAATAAGTATTGCGTCTGATACCTGAATAGATCACTTGGCAGGTGGCCCGTGAATTACATACAAAGAGAAGCGCGAGGAATAACTTTGACAACAGGGTGTACAGGAGAGTCAGGTTTCGATCCTGTGGAACTGTGGGTTATGGGCCCACCATGTGGGTTAAAAGTAGGAAGGCGGAGACGTCTTGCGTGATCATGTAAGCAAGGCATGTCAGCGGATAGCCTGTCAGTTATGTCGGCAACAACATTGATACCAAGGGCGAGGGACGAAGAGAACCATTTTCCTGCTCATTTAAACGAGGCGGACCAATAGGCAAAGTTCTCATCCATCGGTGGTTACCGGAAGTCATCAACAATAATATCAGGGTCTTACTAACAGAGTGGTACAACAAGGTGCTTACCTAAGCAGGGAATTATTACTGCTCAGTTAAGTCAGATTACAAGAAAGGTTAATCAAAACAATGTAAAGGAAACTGTGTTTAAACACATATTTCAGGGGTATATCCTTCCCAAGGACAAGCAGAGCATGATAACCAAGACATGATATAAACTAGGAAACCCTTTAAGGTGAGGGGAGAGAAATTTCATGACATTACCCATTCAACGGTGTTTGGACAATTGAGCAAGAAACAATTAGCATTGGGATAAGTGTTCTTGTTGAAAATCAGAGTACCACAGACATGCTTCGAGATAGCATTGACATGGTCGTCCAGCAAAGGTCAGACTTTGGATACATGAAGGATTCATTAGGAACAACTTGTAGAATAAGTCTTACCATTTCTCATGGAAGAATAGATAACCTTGCTAAAAAGGAAAACTATAACATTAGGTCCTCCGGCCAGGTGTGCTAGGCATGACTTCACCTTATCGGGTCAAAGACCAATGTTATAACTCTTGGGAATATGTTCCAACCATCATATCTGACCGAGATTCCGATCTGATTGGTGTCAGGATACCTCAGACTTAGGAAGCCTAAGAAGAAAAGGAGCAACGCAAATTAAACGAGATGATATTGTAAGATTCTCGGGAGATGAACTATGGAAGCGAGTTCCGGAACAGGAGTTCATCATTAAACCAAGGAGAGGATGAGGAGGTGGCTGATGAACTCAACAATAATTGATCGAGACTTCCAAAAAGAGGGATTTCCACAATTGCGTGAACAAGGAGATATCATTAGTCAGATCAATGATATAATGACGTATGCTCGAGGAAAACATACACAATTTAACAATGATAGAAGGGTGCACCCGGAAATCTGGACTAGGTAGCACGATCAATGTTTGAATGATGATTCAATAAGCAATAGACTTAGAATGAAACTATTGACCATTAACCCCAAAGCAATAGGGTTGCTAAAAGTTTTGAAGTCGCACATCATAGTTTAATTGTTGGTTTTCTGGTTAGAAACAACACGGGGACCAAGGAATGAATGAATATGGAAAGAAGTATCACCTGTATCAAGAATTCTTAAGAGGTGGTGAAATTCTTAAGAGATGGTAATACTTCAAGATAGAACATAATACAAGCTGTATAGCAAGTCGCATCCACAACATGATCAATGTTGTGATGAAAGGAAGATAAGGATGTTGTTCATGGTAACTCAAATTACCAAGGGACGAGGATGACACTTATCATCATGAATTCGATCGATATCCTGGAAGGAGCCTAAAATTGTTGATGATGATCATGACAATTGTTGTCGAGAGGCTCCACGGAGAAGCAATCGAACAACGACCGCATTAAGCAAAAGGACTGATGCAACGAAAGATTAACTGAACCACATATATGACACAAACTCGGAATCAAGTTTGTGGTTCGAGGTGAAACGATAAGACGAGGAAATCGACGTAAGCTTAGCTTATATTCGAAAGCTGTGCTCCGAGAATAAGGACCGGGTGGCACAGTTAAACTATAGCACGATAACGATATAGTTGATCAGGCTAGGAATGACTTGATCGGGTACAAAATCGTACTTAAATAAGATTACTAAAGGTTGTTGAACCGTAGTGCGGACTCGGTCCAGTTATCGGTGTCTTTGAGTGTGTAATAACTCAGAGCCCATGAAAAATTGTAATGAGTGAGAATGTAGTACTTGATGAAGAACTCATAAGAAGTTATGCGGTTCTAGGATAATCTCGAGATACCAGGGGGTAATACTCGACGAAAGATCAAAGTAAAGGTTAGAATGGTGTATTGATCCATAGAAGACAAGTGCTTAAACTTTCCCGAGAAATGGGAACAAAGAAGAACAATATGGTCGAAACCATAACTACAAGGGGTCCAGTTTAATGACACCGAAAGAATTACTCGAATGAGTAAATATTCGGCAAGAAGCTTCCATGATAAGTTCCACATCGGTTCCATGGGCATGAACACAGAGTTCAAGGTCGACTCCCACTTCTCCAATGCATACCCTTTCATTCACTTCTCATTTTCGACGAAGTCATAGTGTTGAGATTTTATCTGGCATAACACCAATAGAGTATGACCCGTAGAAGTTTCCGGGTTCACACAGCTTATGGAAGGCATAGATTCAACCCATCGGGGTACCTAAGGAACATATACCACAAACTTCAGGAGTAAACAACACAAGCTCGAAAGCAGAGCATGTTCGACAAAGCAGAGGATACAATTTACCAAAGGCATTATGTATCCGAGAAAATACTCACAAAGTTATTGAATATGAAGGACGTTGTCGGATAAAATCCAACAAAGGAGTTGATGGTCCACAAGAGATCTGATGTCAGCATCGGTACTCAACTAGAAGAAGAAACAATGCGAAGGCATTGGATTATAGAAACAACTGACTAATTCAGAGCTCATCTGCAAAGGAATTATGATTTTCAAATCAAGGGATCAGAAGCCAACGGTCTGATTAAGAATGGATGAGTTGAATAGACTTAGGGGTACAATCGATGACAATTAGTTTGGTCGAGAACCAGCTCATGTGCAAAATGACATCTCAGCCGAAAAGATAATTTAAAAGGGTAAACCGATGATTGCGTGCATTCGCACTCATGTTGAATCAATAGGATCAAATGACGGTGTCAAAGGAGACTAATGAATATTGCCAGACATATGGGAAGCATCCATAATGCAAGCAGACAAGTATTTGCAGAGCAATAAGCTGCTAAGGATTTTTGGAGGATCGAATAGTATTTCGAAGACTTTTGTGAAACACTAGAACAACAGGGGATGAGCGGATACTCGGTAAGTGTGAGGAATTATCCGTAGGGGTATTCATGTGGTAAAGAACTTCAAGGCAGTAAGCTCAAAGGATTCTCGGGACAACAGAGAGTATTTCGGGGCATCTTGTAATAACAAGATCAACAGGGACTGCTTGTATGAACGACAAGTGTATGACTTTATCCATAAGGATATGTCGGTGGTAGGAAAATGCAAGGGCGGTAGGCACAAAGGTCTCGGGAAAACATTAAATAGTATATTCGGAAGTTTCTGATGCACCAAGCGATCATCTGAAATGAAGGGCTCTCCGGGTGGAAGTAGTTACGAGAACCTAGAGTCAGAGTAAGTAAAATCATTTAACCCGAATAGAAGAGATGTCAGAGTCCCAGAGTATAGGTCGACAAAAAAAAAATCCTAATACCACCCAAATGGCGACGTGGGCCCGTAAGGCACATAGCCATGTTAGTAAAAGTTTTTGCAATGTGTAGACTCGACTTCGGCCAAGGAGTGTGGAAGGGGGATTCCTACAGGCAGTCGGCTCTGATACCAACTTGTGACGCCCCCGATTCAATCGTACACTAATCATACACGCAAACATGTACGATCAAGATCAGGGACTCACGGGAAGATATCACAACACAACTCTAAAATAAAATAAGTCATACAAGCATCATAATGCAAGCCAGGGGCCTCGAGGGCTCAAATACAAGTGCTCGATCATAGACGAGTCAGCGGAAGCAACAATATCTGAGAACAGACATGAGTTAAACAAGTTTGCCATAAGATGGCTAGCACAAACTGGGATACAGATCGAAAGAGGCGCATGCCTCCTGCCTGGGATCCTCCTAAATTACTCCTGATCGTCGTTAGCGGCCTGCACGTAGTAGTAGGCACCTCAGGTGTAGTAGGAGTCGTCGTCGACGGTGGCGTCTGTCTCCTGGGTTCCGGCATCTGGTTGCGACAACCAGGTAGAAGGGAAAGGGGGAAAAGAGGGAGAAAAGCAACCGTGAGTACTCAGCCAAAGTACTCGCAAGCAAGGAGCTACACTACATATGCATGGGTATATGTGTAAAGGGCCATATCGTTGGACTGAACTGCAGAATGCCAGAATAAGAGGGGGATAGCTAATCCTGTCGAAGACTACGCTTCTGGCCATGTCCATCTTACAGCATGTAGGAGAGGGTAGATGGTAAGTTCACCAAGTAGCATCGTATAGCATAATCCTACCCGGTGATCCCCTCCTCGTCGCCCTGTTAGAGAGCGATCACCGGGTTATATCTGGCACTTGGAAGGGTGTGTTTTATTAAGTATCCAGTTCTAGTTGTCATAAGGTCAAGGTACAACTCCCGGTCGTCCTTTTACCGAGGGACACGGCTATTCGAATAGATAAACTTCCCTGCAGGGGTGCACCACATAACCCAACACACTCGATCCCATTTGGCCGGACACACTTTTCTGGGTCATGCCCGGCCGCGGAAGATCAACACGTCGCAACCCTACCTAGGCACAACAGAGAGGTCAGCACGCTGGTCTAAATCCTATGCGCGCAGGGGTCTGGGCCCATCGCCCATTGCACACCTGCACGTTGCGTAAGCGGCTGGAGAGTAGACCTAGCTAGCAACCTCCATTTCAAAAAAAGTCACGTTACACGGTCCAACCCGGCGCACGCCGCTCAGTCGCTGACGTCACGAAGGCTTCGGCTGATACCACGACGTCGAGTGCCCATAACTGTTCCCGCGTAGTTGGTTAGTGCGTATAGACCAAATGGATAGACTCAGATCAAATACCAAGATCTCGTTAAGCGTGTTAATTGATGTAACCACGGACACCGACCAGGGCCAGGCCCACCTCTCACCTAGGCGGTCTCAACCTGCCTGTCGCTCCGCCACAAAGATCCACCCAGAGGGCCGTCGGGACAAAGGTCCTTTCAGCCCCCAATCCGTGAATCACTCGCGGGTACTCCTCGAGCCGACCCGACTTTAGTCACCACATGTATCATGTGTAAAGTATATAAGTATATACCCGTGATCACCTCCCAAGTGATCACGGCCCGATAGTATAGCACAGCAGATGGACAAGAATGTAGGGCCACAGATGGAAAACTAGCATCCTATACTAAGCATGTAGGATTGCAGGTAAAGGTAACAATAGTAGTAGCAAGGACATGCTATGCATCAGGATAGGATTAACGGAAAGCAGTAACATGCTACACTACTCTAATGCAAGCAGTATAGAGAAGAATAGGCGATATCTGGTGATCAAGGGTGGGGGCTTGCCTGGAAGCTCTGGCAAGAAGAAGGGGTCGTCAACTCCGTAGTCGAACGGGGCGGTAGCAGTGTCCGTCTCGTAGTCTATCGGAGAGAAGAGGGGGAAGAAACAATAAATACAATGCAAACATAAGCATGATGATGCGTGACGTGACAATGAGCGGTGCTAGCTGTGCCCTAACGCGGTAGTAGGTGATACCGGCGAAGGGGGAAAACATCCGGGAAAGTATTTTTGGTGTTTCGCGTTTTCGGATAGATGAACCGGAGGGGGAAAGTTGCGTGTTTGCTATGCTAGGAATGTGTGGCAGACGAACGGGCTGCGTATCCGGATTCGTCCCGTCGTTCTGAGCAACTTTCATGTATAAAGTATTTTCATCCGAGTTACGGATTATTTTATATTAATTTTTAAAGTTTTAAATCATTTTCTGAATTTCTGGAATTTACTTAATTCGAAAATATATTATATACTAAATGCTAGGTGTACACAGAGAAGTGTACACAACAGTGGCATTACAGGCTGACAGGTGGGGCCAGCCTGCTCAGTCAGCAGGTCAACAGTTGACCTGTTGACTGGTAAACAGGTCAACATGGGGCCCACCTGTCATAGACTAGGACTAGCCCAGTCAGCACGTTGACTGGTCAAACTGACCAGTCGGGCCCATTAATCAGCGAGTAAGCTAAAGAACAGTGGTTTAGTTAATTTAATTAGTTAGTTAACAGGGTGGGGTCCGGCTGTCAGTATCCTAGTTTAATAACAGGGTTAGTTTAATTTATTTAAACTCTACAGTAGGTGGGCCCACAGGTCAGTGGGTGTTAGTGACGGCTGATAGCGGCTAATGGCTTGACGGGTGGGTCCCGCCAGTGTTTAAACACCGGCGCGCGCACCGGTGACCAAACCGACGACGGCGCGACGCGGGACAACGCCGGAAATCGGCCACAGTGGCCCATTTGGAGCGCGGTTAGGTCCTATGATGAGCTGATGCTCGCGCGCGTCGGGTGCGGCAAGCGGCAGGTGCCGACGTGGTCGGGAACAACACCGGCGATGAGCCGAAGCGGCGACCGGAGCACGGCACTGACGGGGAAGACGCAGGGGGCACGAGGGAAAGAGCTAGTGGGTGCTACGGCATCCTACGGAGATGTTGAGCACGATGGCGTGCTCAAACGCCAGCGGCGTGAGCTGTGTCCGCGACGGCGAGGTGAGCGGCGGAGCAAGCTTTCGGCCGACGGCGGATCAGTTACTAGAGCTCGCAATCGAGCGCGTGGAGTGAGGGGAAGGAGAGAGATGCTCACAGGGGGCCTGCAGATGTGCTAAGAGGGCGCGGGGAAGGCTCGATGACGACGAATGGGTGGCGGTGATCCGAGGTGGGCGAGGAGGAAGATGAAGTCGTCGCGGTCGCTGTAGGGGCTCCGAGCTCCAACTCGAGGTGGCAGGCGGTGTAGGGGACAACGACGGAGTGAACAGGCAATTTGGACGGGAGCGGGGAGGACGGTGGCCGCGAGGGCGACGTCGGCCATGGTGGCAGAGGCGTCGGAGGTGCGCGGGGAAAGGGGATCTGGCGAGAGGGGCGAACTGGGAGGCGTCTAGGGTTAGGGTTGCGCCAGGGAGGGTCGGCAGCGTCTTGAGGTCACCGGGGAGTCGCCGGATGGCCGCCCCGTGGTCCATCCGTGTCGTGGACGGCGCACGGAACTCCACCGCGCTGCGGTGAACAGAGAGGTAGGGGGTGGCTCGGCTGTTGGGCTGGCAGGCCTAAGTGCACAGTGCACTTAGGCCTTTTACATTTGTTTCTTTTTATATTTCTTTTTCTTTCTACTTTTCTTTTATTTATTTTTCTTTTACTGTTTTATTTTAGTTCCTCTTTTATTTTGGTTTTATAAATTATAATGTAAAATCCTAAATTAGCGATACTAATTATGCTACTTCCCCATTATCTTTTTGGCAACTAAATGAATAGTTTAATATTTTATAAAATACAAAAGGCATTTATTTAATTGTTTTAACTACTGTTTTAATTATCTTAAAGCCTTTAAGCATTCTATAAAAGTGTGGTTTCTCCACCATAATTACCCATGCAATATTTGGCACTAACCGAACATTTTTGTTTTAATGTTTGAAAACTTTTGTTGTTTGCCATATTTTGAATTTGAATTTTGAACCGGTTTCGAACTAACGCGAGATTAGCAACAGTAATCGAAGTGACGTGGCATCATTAGCAGAGAATTACTGTAGCTTGATTATCCGGGCGTCACAACTCGTCTGCAACCGGCCGGCTCTTTTCAAGACACCCTGCTTGCTGATGCCCGATCCTCGCAGGTGGCCCAGACACCGACTTGACGATCCTACGGAGGTTGTCGTGGTGCCCCTTGACATGCTACCACTACCCGTCCACCTGTCCTTCATGCGTGGCCACTACTGGGCGGGCATGAAGGCCAACTGGATCGTCCTCATCCACCAATCCGGTAGTCCGTGGCGTCTCGTGGATATCTACACCCAGCAAGAGATCACCCTTCCATCGTTGGATACCGCCGCCATCGAGCCTCGCGGCCCGCCGGACACCCCTGCCTACTACGCACGAGACGCGTCGAGCTTTTGGCTCGACCTTTGTTTGCTGAAGGTTGTAATCTGTGAAGTGCCCACACCATCAGAAGACTACATGGATTACAAGCTCATTGTCGTGTTCAACATGGGATTAGTCTATCTGGAATCCGGTCGCCCAACATGGCTCATCGTCGATCCTCTTCACCCAACATTTATGTCTGATGCTATAGTGCACCATGGCATCGTTTATGCGGTCGACGCACAGATTGGCTGCCTATACTGGTGGAATCTATCGCCGTGTAATTTTTCTATCTCATCCCATCTTTACCTTAAGAATACGACTACCTGTTCATTGTTACAAATTTAGAATATATAGTATTCTATAACCACATCATTGCTATATGTTCCTCTCATTTCCTAGATTTTATGACCACACATGTTATTGTTAGGGTTGATATGAGAAAAAATTGGCATCTAATGATTGTTAGAATAGATATTATGAGTATAACCTCATGATTGCTAAATGTTACTCTCATTTCCAGGATTTTTATAACAACGCATGTTATTGCTTAGAGTTGATATGATAACTGTAGTAAGTGCTATGGTAGAATATGAGTAGGCCCTGTCATATCTGTTTTCCTCTCTTTGTTACATGATGTGTGAACCATGATATCTTGCTAGAATATGAAAGCCATTGGGTTATTTTTTTTAACTTGGGGTATGATTATGACCACGGCATTGCAATTCTCTGTCTATGATAAGTGTCACTGTTGTAATAATCGTAATTCCACACATACTCTGAACATGATTGTTTATTTTTGTCCTTTTGGTCTCCAATTTAAATTGTTGCAGCAGACTCAAATGCGCTGGGCTTCATGATTCCAGGACCTGGAATCATACCAGCCGATGGGTGGTGGTTTATCGCTCGTTCAGCTGACGGCGGTCATTTGATGCTCATTTGCACGTACCAACTTGACCAAACCATTTCATCAAACCACATGCAGTACAATGCCTGGGGCATTCCTGACATTGATGGCTATGGCTGCTTCGTGTTCGAGAAAGATCCCAGCTCCGTTGGGCCAGGCGTATTCAACTGGAGGCGGGTTTACAGCCTCGGCCCACTCCATGTTCCTTGGGCTCAATTATTCGATCATCCAACCAATCATCGATCATATCACCGGCGATGATTACCGTGCTATGCAACTTCCATTCGCCAGGGGGAACTGTGTTTACACATCATACCATGGGTTTCATGAATCACCATATCCAGAGATTCGTCGACACAGCTTGTTGCCAGATAATCTTCAGTCTGTGAAAGGCATCAAGCTTCCATGCGATGGATGGCTTTTGCAAACCCGACATGCGGCGATGTGGTTCATGCCAACAGAAAATATGCACAACTTGATTCGTACTGATATCTAGACTGAGCCATGTATCCTGCTGCTGTAGCATGACCCTCTTTTGTTAGATATTATGTACTGTTGTTAGTTTGAAGCACTCCTCCTAACTCACCTGCGTAGGATGTACTGATAATGATCATGGAGATGCTGTGCAGAAGCCATATATATATATATATATACATATATATATATATATATATATATATATATCAATTAGGCTTCAAGTGTGTACGTGTTGGTGAAAGTGTTGTCCAATGGGAATTATATTTTGTATCACTCATGTAGCCCACAAAGTCTGTCGCACAGCCTTGTAACCTCTTACCCCATTTCTAAATTTGTACTAGTCCTCTATACCGTATATTGCACTACTCGTACTACTACCTCCCTCCTGGTTTACTGGTCCCCTTGGTAATTTGTGTCAAATTTTGACCATAAATTTCACTAACTAAATGTTAATGCATGTCACAAAAAAATTATATCGTTTTATTCGTATTTGAGCATAGTTTCCAATGGAATAATTTTTGGAGACATCCATTGACATTTTGTTAGTTAAACCTATGGTTAAAATGTGACACTAAATACGACTAGTAAGTAGTACAGTAGCAGTACTAGTATACGTCGGTCAAATTATTCATCATGTCCTCACATTGAATTGACGTGACAACACGCTGCGCGTGAGGTGACACAAGAATCCCGGCGGCGTGTTCGGGTATTGTGGACTTCAGATGTGGAGTACTACCACTTATCTGTCAAAATCTTTCATCATTCACTTAAAACAGTCGATTGATCATACATTGAGTACCATATAACTGGAATTAACCGATGCAACACCAAGAAGGATTGGCCGGTGCTGCTGGCTGGCGTCAAGTTCCATCCCACGGATCAGGAGCTGATCGAGCACCTTGAGGCCAAATGAGTGCTGACAGCGCGAGATCTCACCCTCTCATCGATTTGTTCATACCAACTATCGACAGCGAGCACGGCATATGCTACACCCATCCTGAGAAACTTCCAGGTAAGACACCGATCGGCCGCCTACTTGCACAAACATATTCCTTTGTTTATAGCTCTATTTTACTTTTTAGACGCAGACCTAGTGAAGCAATCACAATTTGACAGTTAATAAAAAGTGAAACAAGTGACTGCAACATGCCAAAGATGTTATGAAAATGCCAACTACGTACACTAAAACCTGTATTCGACAATGCTGCAGGTATCACACTGAGTGGCCTAAGCAAGCATTTCTTCCAGCGCAATTCTAGGGCGTTCAAAAGGGGCACGTGGACGCGTCGCAAGATACAGTCAGAGTGCGGCATGCACACAATGTGGCACAAGACCGGCAATACCTTGCCGGTGATGGTCAATGGCTAGCAGACGGGCAGCAAAAAGGTTCTGGTGCTGCACACCAACAAGAACTTCGACCATTCCGGCAAAAAAAGAACTTCGACCAGCAGAGGACAAACTGGGTGATGCATCAGTACCACCTCGGGGACCTGGAGCAAGAGAAGGAGCGGGAGCTGGTCCTCCGCAAGATTTTCTACCAGACGAACACTAGGGCCAGGACTAAAAAGATTATAAGTTAGTTTGGTATTGGTACTTTTACTACCATGTCGTCCGCAAGTTGGTATTGCTGTTAACAATCTTTCGGTATGAACTTGGCATTTGCTTCCAACCATCGTGCCGAGGGTCGACGTGGATATAAAGCTGAATCATTTGTTTCAAAACGAATTTTCAGGCACCTGATTTTTATTTGATGGGTAGCATAAGCACTTGCCGTTCGAATTCCCAGTTCTCCAAATTTTTCAAAACAAGTGCATGCACTTATTATCATGATGAAAAAACAATATACCTATTGCATCCCAATTATTAGTCTGTACTTGCAGCATTCTCTCGTTTATTGAGCAGGTATATTGTTTTTTCAGGTCGAGCAAGTTTCAACTGGGCTGTAGACTGCCCATGCTTGGTTTTGTTTTTAACAGGCCTAGCCCATGACGACAACGGGGCACAAAGATCCAGCAGGTATCTACTGGCCTCTGGCCCGCCAGCGTTACTTATATTTTGTCTTACAACATCCGCATGCAGATTTTTTACTGAATCAAACACATAGCCCAGTTCTATTTTCCTCTTGAAACGCCATGTCCTACTTCCATTTTCTAATCTCTACCTATAGTTTTACTAGTTCATATGCACGTATCATTATATTAAAAATACATAAAGTTTCCTTTTCATATTTACATCCTTATTTTTGTTGTTTTTTCCCTCCCAGCGCTGATTTTTTTACCACTAGTTTTCCCTTAAACCAACTCAATTGTCCCACGTCTTGTTTGCTTACAGAAACAAAACGATTTTTTTGGAAAATCAATAAGTTCTTAAAAATGTTTATCATTTCGGGATTACAACAGTTCGGACTCCACCGAAATATGCAAAATAAGGTTGAACTTTTTGACCATGGTCCTGGGCAGAAATTCGGCTGTAATAAATTGCTTAAGAATTAGCAAATGGGCTGCAAATTATTAAAAAAAATAGCAAATGGGCTCTATGTTGTCTGCCACAGATTTGGAGGCTGATTTGTGGGCTACTAAGTTCATGCGTACACAAGGTTTGTCAAAAAAAGAAACTTAGTCAACAATCGACTCTACCAGCGTCAGACCGTTAGATGTCAATCTAACGGCAATCGTGCTTCTTCAGTCTCTGATCTTCCTGCTCCAGCCGCCCAAACCAGCGCCGATGGAACCGCCTGCTCCCGCCTCCCGTGGCAGGCTGTGTTGCCGGGCAGGCCTCACGGCCCCACCATACTCGCATCCCTGGCCTGGCTATCCCTCTACTCACCCACATCTCATGTTATTTTCTGGTGACGGCAGCCGAACCAGTCAACCCTCGTACTCCCCACCGCGTGGGCAGCCACTGCCGTGTCTTCCCCGGCTCCGTGTCGTTCCCTTCATAGGCCTCGTCGTCGTCCACCGCCCTGGTGCTCTCGGCGCGGCGTGGCCAACGTGGTCCATGAAGGACATCCATCGGAAGTGGACTGTACGTGGAGAGGCTGACAGCTGGGTCCACGGCCGCACACAAGGAAATGCCTCCTTTCTACGTGCAAAATAATGATTCCTCCACCTGATATCTGGGACCAACCGAAAGGGCCTCTGTATTTCACGAAAAAAACGTTCCCGCCGCTGGCAGCTCGGACCCACCAGCTATATCTTCGCACGCAAGGAAGTACTTCCTTATTACGCACACAAAAATGAATACTCCCCCTGCTAGCTGGGACCCACCATATGGGAGGCTGACTTGTGGGCCTACTAAGTTGACGCGGACGGAGGGCTTTGTCAACCTAGTCAATATGAATGATTCTAGTTCCAGTGACCGTACAATGTCCATCCAACGGCCGTAGTGCTTCTTCAACCTCTGGTCTTCTTGCTCGAGCCGCCCAAACCAGCGCCGGTCGTGCCGCGTGCTCCTGCCTCCCATGGCCAGCTGTGATGCCGCGGAGGCCTCACCGCCCCCTACTACTCCCACCATTGGCCAGACATCCCTCTACTCACCCACACCCCCTGTTATTCTGCAGCGACGGCAGCCTCACACCGCAGCCGAACCAGTGAACCCTCGTACTCCTCTTTGTGTGTGCATCCACTTCCGCGTCTTCCCCGGCTCCGTGTCTTCCCCTTCCTAGGCCTCTCCGTCGTCCACCGCCCTGGTGCTCTCAGCGCGGCGTGGTCAACGTGGTCAAGGAACGACTTCCATCGGAAGAGTACTGTACGTGGAGAGGCTGACAGCTGGGTCCACGGCCGCAGCAAGGAAGTGCATCCTTATTACGCGGAAAATAATGATGCCTCCACTTGACAGCAGGGACCCACCGAACGGGCCACCGTATTTCACGAAAAAAGTTTCCCCCCTGACTGCTGGGACCCACTAGCTACAACTTCGCACGCAAGGAAGTGTGTCCATATTACGGGCAAAAAAAATGATTCGCCCCCTGACTGCTGGGACCCACTGATACGTCTCCAACGTATCTATAATTTTTGATTGCTCCATGCTATATTATCTTCTGTTTTGGACATTATTGGGCTTTATTATTCACTTTTATATTATTTTCGGGACTAACCTATTAACCGGAGGCCCCGGCCCAGAATTGCTGCTTTTGCCTATTTCAGAGTTTCGCAGAAAAAGAATATCAACGGAGTCCAAACGGAATGAAACCTTCGGGAACGCGATTTTCGGAACGAACATGATCCAGGAGACTTGGACCCTACGTCAAGCAACCAATAGGGAATCCACGAGGTAGGGGGGCGCGCCTACCCCACCAGGCGCGCCCTCCACCCTCGTGGCCCACCTGTTGCTCCACCGACGTACTTCTTCCTCCTATATATACCCACGTACCCCCAAACGATCAGATATGGAGCCAAAAACCTAATTCCATCGCCGCAACCTTCTGTACCCACGAGATCCCATCTTGGGGCCTATTCCGGAGCTCCGTCGGAGGGGGCATCGATCATGGAGGGCTTCTACATCAACACCCTAGCCCCTCCGATGAAGTGTGAGTAGTTTACCTCAGACCTTCGGGTCCATAGTTATTAGCTAGATGGCTTTCTCTCTCTTTTTGGATCTCAATACAATGTTCTCCCCCTCTCTCGTGGAGATCTATTCGATGTAATCTTCTTTTGCGGTGTGTTCGTTGAGACCGATGAATTGTGGGTTTATGATCAAGTTTATCTATGAACAATATTTGAATCTTCTAAATTCTTTTATGTATGATTGGTTATCTTTGCAAGTCTCTTCGAATTATCAGTTTGGTTTGGCCTACTAGATTGATCTTTCTTGCAATGGGAGAAGTGCTTAGCTTTGGGTTCAATCTTGCGGTGTCCTTTCCCAGTGACAGTAGGGGCAGCAAGGCACGTATTGTATTGTTGCCATCAAGGATAAAAAGATGGGGTTTTTATTATATTGCATGAATCTATCCCTGTACATCATGTCATCTTGCTTAAGGCGTTACTCTGTTCTTATGAACTTAATACTCTAGATGCATGCTGGATAGCGGTCGATGTGTGGAGTAATAGTAGTAGATGCAGGCAGGAGTCGGTCTACTTCTCTCAGACGTGATGCCTATATACATGATCATACCTAGATATTCTCATAACTATGCTCAATTCTGTCAATTGCTCAACAGTAATTTTTCACCCACCGTAAAATACTTATGCTCATGAGAGAAGCCACTAGTGAAACCAATGGCCCCCGGGTCTATCTTCATCATATTAATCTTCCAACACTTAGTTATTTCCTTTACCTTTTATTTTACTTTGCATCTTTATCATAAAAATACCAAAAATATTATCCTATCATATCTATCAGATCTCACTCTTGTAAGTGACCGTGTAGGGATTGATAACCCCTTATCGCGTTGGTTGCGAGGATTTATTTGTTTCGTGTAGGTGCGAGGGACTCGCGCGTAGCCTCCTACTGGATTGATACCTTGGTTCTCAAAAACTGAGGGAAATACTTATGCTACTTTGCTGCATCACCCTTTCCTCTTCAAGGGAAAACCAACGCAGTGCTCAAGAGGTAGCACCCACCAGCTACATCTTCGCACGCAAGGAAGTGCCTGACAGTCGGGACCCACCCGGTCGAAGCGTACGTAGCGTTGTCATTCTGGTCGCGAACGTGTACGTACATACGATCGGTCTGTCTGCAGGCTACGCACGTGCAAGGAAGGGCACGTGTCGTAGTAGAGGCACGCACGTGGCATGTACACGTACGTACAGCGGCCAGGGTGCAAGAAAGTAAATACAACCATGTACGTACATATGGGCGGGGTCTGAAACGCCTACTCGTGCATATGTACGGCCAGGGCTCGTGTACATGGCTAGGTCGGAACGGAGAAACTGCATCGTCGTCGTGGTCATGGGGAGGCAACGGAATGCGTCGTTTTCATCGGGATGCAACGGAACGCGTGCTGTTCATTGGGAGCCAACCGGCTTGGACGGAACAGCCAATGGAAACGAGGCCTGGCGTACCGCATAACGGAGGAAACGGCCTTGTGTTCGACCGGCCACGGTCGAAACGGGATCTTGTTCATCGGGAGGGGTCTAGCGTACCGCAAAACGGAGGAAACGGGCCTCCTACGATGGAAACGGGGTCCTGTTGATCGGGAGGGGTGTGACGTACCGCAAAACAGAGGAAACGGACTTGCGTTGGAGCGCTACGGTCGAAACGGGGGTCCTGTTTATCGGGAGGGGTGTGGCGTACCGCAAAACGGGACTCCACAAGATACTGTTCATCTGAGCCATCGACCTCCTCCAGCCTCCACGGGCTACTGTTCATCCACCGTCGACCTCCTCCAGCCTCCACCTGCGACTGTTCATCCACGTGCTCCTGTTCATCTAGCCTCCACCACTCCTCCACCGACTACTTTTCAACCAGCCCTCTCCACGGGGTCCTCTTCAACCACCCCTCCATAGGCTATTGTTCATCCAGCCCTCCACCGGCTACTGTTCAACCAGCCCTCCACGGGGTCCTGTTCATCCAGCCCCCCACGGGGTCCTGTTCATCCACCCCCAACCGGCTCGATGGATCGGTGTCCTGTTCATCCAGCGGCAACGGCCTCTACTACCACGGGGTCCTGTTCATCCAACCCCCATCAGGAACTGTTCATCCACCCCCCCCCCAACAATGCTCACTGTTCATCCAGAGGCAACATCGATCGGCTTTAGTTAGCAGCAGTAGCAAAGGAATCACTTGGGTTTAGTTAACAGCAAACGATCGATTGCTCGGGTTCAGTAACGTAGCTAGTGCAATCGCTCGGGTTCAGTTAGAGCCCAACGCCTTGCTCGGGTTCAGTTAGAGCGCAACGCCTCGCACACACGCGCGTACGTACAAGAGAAACGCGCATCGCTCGGCCCCCGACCACCCACCATAACCGGGAACTCCCCCGATATTTTCCTCGCCCTCGCTTCTACCACGGTTTTCTCCATCATGGACGGCCCAAAGAATGTCATGCAACTGCGTCTCCGGCCCGTCCAGGAGGAAAAGCCCATTTTCTGTCATGATTTTTTGTCATAGAAGTAGGAGCCCACCACATCTATGATGATACTGGGTTTTGTCACAATTATCGTCATAGAAGTGTCATAAGTATGATAGAAAAAATTTCGTTCGGCCCTAAATGTCACGGATGTGTCTTTTTTTGTAGTGTGCGCATCGCGCCTCAGGAGCTCCTACAGGCTCTCAAGCCCTCACCCCTTGGCCTTGCACATGGCATCGCGACCTGGCATACCAGCGGTGGCTAAGGTCCGCTCGAAAGCCGGGTCTTGCGGACGTAGAGCATCAAGCTGGGCGAAGAAGGGGGTGGTGCGCCTCACGGGGGGGGGGGCACGATGGAAAGGGGTGCGGTCTGGCAGCGCGGGTGATTCTTTTGAAATATGATGAGTGTCAAATTTCTCACGCACCCCTAGCGGGACTAGTGCTGGTTCATTTCAGAACAGGAGACGCCCACAGGATCAGAAGCTCCAGAGAAGTGCGCCCTCACGAACCAAGAGCCGCTGCGGGCTGCCAATGCACTAACCTAAGTTACCCTACTCACGCCGGGCACGAGCCTTACGACTAACACCTTATTTTCTAGCGACCTCGCTCGGGCAAGGAAACCCCCTCTTTAATCTTTCGGGAGCCGCTTGTGCGCCAAAAGGGACTTCGTGAGCATCACGCCTCAGGAGCTCTTACCGGACCTCGGGTCGTTCACCTCCTGGCTTTGCACACGGCATCGCAACCTGGCATACCAGCGACGGTTGAAGCTCACCTGGGGACTGGGTCTTATCAACGCAGAGCAACACGCTACCGTAAGATTAAAAAGGGATCCACGCCCAAGTGAGAGACGCAAGCATAGCCAGGATCATAAGCTGGAAACATTAGAGATAAAGGTGCAAGAGCCATGGTTCTTACACACCCCCACGGGGCCTTTCATGACTTCAATGCAGGAAAAAGAACAAAAGAGGCGGCCTGCCGAGGGTCATAGCTCAGGAGGCGCCGGCTCTGGCGTCGCGACACCTAGTCAGTGTCCTCCTCCTCCTTGACTCGGGCACGGTGACGTGGCGGCTCGTTGTAGTCGTCGTCGCTTAAACTCCCCCCGAGGGAGGTGCCCCCACTGCTGGAGACGTCACAGACGTCGCCAAGGGCAAGTTCACTGCCGAGGGCCTCGTCACTCCGTTGGTCGCCGTTGTCAGAGGGGTGGACGCCGCTGCCGCTACTGCCTGCCAGGCAGCATTCCAGGCGCCCGCCGTCTTCCCCGAAGACCTTGAAGAAGAGCGTCGTCGCCCGGTCATACTTGAAGTGGAGGGCGTGCCTCCCCTTCGAGCCGCAGGCACGGGCGATCGCTCCCCATCCCCGGGTCATGTAGACGTAGCCAGAGAGGGTGGCCTCAACCTCCGCTCGTGAGTGCTGGTTGCAGTAGCCATCGTGCTGCAGCCACAGCTCGACGGGCCCCCTCGTTGATAGATCTTCCGCCAGGGAATGTGGGAGATGGATCTAGGTGCTTGGCGGCCTCACCACCCACACCACGAACTCGCGTGCCGTGGGCTCCGTGTGAATCGGTGGGCGGAGAGGACGGGCCGCTGTCGCGTGCCTCCCTCCTCGGCCTCGACCTTCGTGGCTCCCATGGCCACCCCCACGGGAAGGACCCCTTCCGCGAGTGCTAGAGCCGGTGCGTACCCCATGCGGAGCACGCTCGCATCGGAGAGGGGCCGCCACGGGCGTCGTGGTAATCTTGCAAGGACGGCCTCGCCCTCTCTTCGGCGGGGGTGATCCTGGTTCATCCTGTGGAGCCTTCCCCTTCTCGGCAGCTGAGAACCTTCTCACCAGCGCCATGGATGCTATGGCAAGCGTGCAGAATGGGGGAGCGAGAACATGAAGATGGGTTGGGGGCTCCGTCTCACTCGCCCTCTTATAGGCGATCGGAGGCCAACCAGCGACCCTTCGCATTCGAGCAATGATGGCCCTGTAGGTGTGCACTAATCTTCTGTCAGCCTGGGCCGTTGCCAAGGCGACGTCGCGAAGTGGAGGTGTCCACGTCCCGTCGTGCGTCAAACCTGGCCCGCAGGCGATTGGGGCCCGCATTGCTTCGCCCTTGCCCCTTGGCTTCACCTCGAAGCCAGCCCGAGCGCGCCTTGGGCCCGGGGGCTACTGTCGACATTCTGGGATCAGGGGTACCCAGACCTGCTGATGACCCACAAGTATAGGGGATCTATCGTATTCCTTTCGATAAGTAAGAGTGTCGAACCCCAACGAGGAGCAAAAGGAAATGAAAAGCGGTTTTGAGCAAGGTATTCTCTGCAAGCACTGAAATTATCAGTGACAGATAGTTGTATGATGAGATGATTCGTAACGAGTAACAAGCAACAAAAGTAAACAAGGTGCATCAAGGTAGCCCAATCCTTTTTGTAGCAAAGGACAAGCCTAGACGAACTCTTATGTAAAGCAAAGCGCTCCCGAGGACACATGGGAATTGTTGTCAAGTTAGTTTTCATCATGCTCATATGATTCGCATTCGTTACTTTGATAATTTGATATGTGGGTGGACAAGTGCTTGGGTGCTGTCCTTCCTTGGAAAAGCCTCCCACTTATGATTAACACCTCTCGCAAGCATCCACAACTACGATAGAAGAATTAAGATAAATCTAACCATAGCATGAAACATATGGATCCAAATCAGCCCCTTACGAAGCAACGCATTGATATGTCTCCAACGTATCTATAATTTTTGATTGTTCCATGCCATTATATTATCTGTTTTGGATGCTTTATATGCATTAATATGCTATTTTATATTATTTTTGGGACTAACCTATTAACCTAGAGGCCAGTGCCAGTTCCTGTTTTTTCTCTGTTTTTGAGTTTCGCAGAAAAGGAATACCAAACGGAGTCCAAACGGAATAAAACCTTCGCGATGATTTTTCTTGGACCAAAAGACAACCAGGAGACTTGGTGATGAAGTCGGAGGAGCCACGAGGCGGCCACAAGGACGGAGGGCGCGCCCAGGGGGTAGGACGCGCCCCCAGCCTTGTGGGCCCCTCGTGCACCTCCTGCCCTAATTCTTTCGCCTATATATTCCCATATATCCCCAAACCACCAGAGGCATCCACGAAAACACTTTTCCACCGCCGCAACCTTCTGTACCCATGAGATCCCATCTAGGGACCTTTTTTGGCACCTTGCCGGAGGGGGATTCGATCGCGGATGGGTTTACATCAACTCTATTGCCCTTCCGATGAAGCGTGAGTAGTTTACCTCAGACCTATGGGCCCATAGCTAGTATCTAGATGGCTTCTTCTCTCTCTTTGATTCTTAATACCATGTTCTCCTCGATGTTCTTGGAGATCTATTCGATGTAAAACTTTTTTGCGGTGTGTTTGCCGAGATCTGATGAATTGTGGATTTATGATCAGCTTGTCTATGAATATTATTTGAATCTCCTCTGAATTATTTGATGCATGATTTGATATCTTTGTAATTCTCTTCGAACTATCGGTTTGGTTTGGCCAACTAGATTGGTTTTTTCTTGCAATGGGAGAAGTGCTTAGCTTTGGGTTCAATCTTGCGGTGTCCTTTCTGAGTGACAGTAGGGGCAGCAAGGCATGTATTTTATTGTTGCCATCGATGATAAAAAGATGGGGTTTTCATCATATTGCTTGAGTTAATTCCTCTACATCATGTCATCTTACTTAATGCATTACTCAGTTCTTTATGAACTTAATACTGTAGAAGCATGCTGGATAGCGGTCGATGTGTGGAGTAATAGTAGTAGATGCAGAATCGTTTCTGTCTACTTGACACGGACGTGATGCCTATATTCATGATCATTGCCTTAGATATCGTCATAACTTTGCGCTTTTCTATCAATTGCTCGGCAGTAATTTGTTCACCCATCGTATTATTTGCTATCTTGAGAGAAGCCTCTAGTGAAACCTGTGGCCCCCGGGTCTATTTTCCGTCATATAAGTTTCCGATCTACTATTTTGCAATCTTTAACTTTCCAATCTATAAACCAAAAATACCAAAAATATTTACTTTATCGTTTATCTATCTCTATCAGATCTCACTTTTGCAAGTAACCATGAAGGGATTGACAACCCCTTTATCGCGTTGGGTGCATGTTGTTTGATTGTTTGTGCAGGTATTCGGTGATTTGTGCGTTGTCTCCTACTGGATTGATACCTAGGTTCTCAAACTGAGGGGAAATACTTATCTATACTTTGCTGCATCACCCTTTCCTCTTCAAGGGAAAAACCAACGCAAGCTCAAGAAGTAGCTGGAAGAATTTCCAGTGCCGTTTTCGGGGAGATCTACGCCAAGTCAACACATACCAAGTACCCATCATAAACTCTCATCTCTTGCATTACATTATTCGCCATTCGCCCCACGTTTTCCTCTCCCCCACTTCTAAACAATTTTCGAAAAGATTTTCCTTTTCTTCGCCTTCTTTCGTTCATCTTTTGCCCTCATGTGTTACTTGGTTTGTTTGCTCGTTTGCTTGGTATAATTGTGTGTTTATTGAAAATTAGAAGCAAAGTTTATGGATCCTCATCCACTCGCTAATATTTTTAAAAGATCCAATTATGATGAACCAATTGCTAGTGAGTTGAGTGCACTAGATTATCTTTACGAGGTTTTGCTTGAAATTCGTGAATCCGAAAATTGTGATGAAGTGTTGAAAGAAGAAATTTATGAAGTGATTCACGATAGCTCCTTGAATGAAAAGCATGATTTCAATGATATTACTATAAATTCCATTAATGTCCATTGTGTTAATGATATGCAAAACCCTAAGCTTGGGGATGCTAGTTTTGCTAGGTCCACTACTTGTTGCAATGATCATGATTGGGGTGATTATTCTTCTTATAATCTTGAAAATTTATTTAAGCCCCATGATGAATATGAGATTGATAATGATGTTTGCAATAATATTGAAAGCGGGTTTGGAAGAGTGTCAACTTTAGATCCCACATATTTGGATAATGTTCAATCTTATGAAGTTTTTGATAAAAGTGGGTTCGGAGAGGTCATGACTTTATTTTATGATACCCCAGTATTTCGGAAGAGTGTCAACTTTGCATGCATGTGGATCATGAAGAGAAAATTTTATGTGATAGCTATATTGTTGAATTTGATTATGATCCTACATGTAATTATTATGAGAGACGAAAATATGGTTGTAGAAATTTTCATGTTACTAAATTACCTCTCGTTATGTTGAGATTGCTTCTGTTTCTTACTTCTTCCTTGCATATGGTAATTTTTGCTTGTCTTGATAATTTGTTTTCTTACAAAATCCCTATGCATAGGAAGCATGTTAGACTTAAAATCATTTGTCACATGTTTTTTTTATGATGCTCTCTTTGTGTTTCAATTACTATCTTTCATGTGAGCATCATTGAAATCTCAACGCCTAGCTAAGGGCGTTAAACGACAGCGCTTGTTGGGAGGCAACCCAATTTTATTTTTGTTTTTGTTTTTTAGGTTCTGTTTTGCAATAAATAATTCATCTAGATTCTGGTTAGATGTGGTTTTTGTGTTTTAGTTAGTGTTTGTGCCAAAGGCCTTTGGGATGGCTTACGGTTATAGTTGATTTAATCTTGCTGAAAAATAGAAAATATTGCGCCCAGTGACAGAATTGATCTGAGCTTCTGGAATGCGTTAAATTCTTGAATTTTTTACACAATATTGAGATACAAGTTGCCTCGGTTTGCCTAAATTTTCAGAATTTTTGGAGTTACAGAAGTATTCGGTGGTTACATATTGCTACAGACTGTTCTGTTTTTCAAAGATTCTGTTTTCTATGTGTTGTTTGCTTATTTTGATGAATCTATGGGTAGTATTGGGGGGTATGAACCATGGAAAAGTTGGAATACAGTAGATATTACACCACTATAAATAAAGAATGAGTTCACACCAGTACCAAAAGTGGTGATTTATTTTCTTATACTAACGGAGCTTATGAGATTTTCTGTTGAGTTTTGTGTTGTGAAGTTTTCAAGTTTTGGGTAAGGATTTGATGGACTATGGAATAAGGAGTGGCAAGAGCCTAAGCTTGGGGATACCCAAGGCACCCCAAGGAAATATTCAAGGATAACCAAGAGCCTAAGCTTGGGGATGCTCGGGAAGGCATCCCCTCTTTCGTCTTCGTCTATCGGTAACTTTACTTGAGGCTATATTTTTATTCACCACGATATGTGTTTTGCTTGGAGCGTCGTGTATGATTTGAGTCTTTGCTTTCTAGTTTGCCACAATCATCCTTGTTGTACACACCTTTTGAGAGGGACACGCATGAATCGTGATTTATTAGAATACTCTATGTGCTTCACTTATATCTTTTGAGCTAGGCAATTTTGCTCTAGTGCTTCACTTATATATTTTTAGAGCACGGCGGTGGTTTTATTTTATAGAAATTGTTGAACTCTCATGCTTCACTTATATTATTTTGAGAGTCTTTAAACAGCAAGGTAATTTTCTTTGGTTATAAATTTAGTCCTAATATGATAAGCATCCAAGAGGGATATAATAAAAACTTTCATATATAGTGCATTGAATACTATGAGAAGTTTGATTCCTTATGATTGTTTTGAGATATGAAGATGGTGATATTAGAGTCATGCTAGTGAGTAATTGTGAACTTGAGAAATACTTGTGTTAAAGTTTGTGATTCCCGTAGCATGCATGTATGGTGAACCGTTGTGTAATGAAGTCGGAGCATGAATTATTTATTGATTGTCTTCCTTATGAGTGGCGGTCGGGGACGAGCGATGGTCTTTTCCCACCAATCTGTCCCCCTAGGAGCATGCGTGTAGTACTTCGTTTTGATAACTAATAGATTTTTGCAATAAGTATGTGAGTTCTTTATGATTAATGCTGAGTCCATGGATTATACGGCTATTTTTTTTTAAATAATACATTTTTTTAAAAAAATTACAGAAATAATATGCAAAAAAAGATTTTTCAAAAATAATACACCATCGGCCTACTGCAGGCCGACAGAGCCCAGTCGGCCCACAGCAGGCCGACTGGAGGCCCATCAGTTTGCTGCTGGCCGATTGGGCTGTCGGCCAGCAGATTCAAGCCCAGTCGGCCCCCAGTTGGCCGACAGGGTCCAGTCGGCCTGCAGTTGGCCGATAGGCATGCAGTGGGCCGACTAGGCTCAGTTGGCCTGCTGTGGGCCGACTGGTGCATGCCTATTTTTAATATTACCGCGAATATTTTTTAAAAGTATATATTTTAACACGTTATGAATACATGGTAACATTTCTTCAAATACATTTTTAATGGAAATACCATTTTTTAAACCACACAACATTTTTTAAAATGCTTTTCTGAAAATTTCACAAACTTTTTTTAGAAACACGCAAATATTTTCTTAAAATGTCATGATCCATCTAAACATTTGTTAACCCACGTGATATGTGAGTATATTGATTGTAATATCATCTTATATTATGGGATGAAGGGAGTACCATTTTGTAGAATGTCATGGATATTTTTTGGAAACACGAGAATATTTCCAGCAAAGGTGACGTACATTCATTTAGTGGCACGAACCATTTGTTATCATATTTTCCAAAAAAATTGCATGCATTTTTTGAAAGGCGGGAACTTTTTCCATTGTGATGAACATTTGTTTTGAAAGTTATCGACATTTCCAAACTGCGCTTTTCGCGCCATCCATTTCCCGCCACCCATTTCCCGCCACCCATTTCCCGCCACCCATTTCCCGCCACCCGTTTCCCGCCACCCGTTTCCCTCCTCCCATTTCCCGCCAACATTTCCCGCCATACCGCAGTCGTTCTTTCCCGCCATTTTCTCGTCTCTATCTATAAAACCCCCTTCAGACGGAGCTGAATAAGCATTGCAGTGTAGTGTAGTTGAGATGTCCCATTATCCTTTCGATCGTAGTTTTCACCCTGGGATGAGCAGGACTCTTCTGAGGCTAGCTACCGATTTCAGGATGGATAATAGGATAGTT
The DNA here is from genome assembly GCF_002575655.3 of Aegilops tauschii subsp. strangulata. Taxonomy (NCBI): domain Eukaryota; kingdom Viridiplantae; phylum Streptophyta; class Magnoliopsida; order Poales; family Poaceae; genus Aegilops; species Aegilops tauschii. Next base: position 514,738,630 of record NC_053036.3, read on the forward strand.
CCATGGGACAAACTCACCGGTAGTGACACCATAATGAATGAGTTGGCTCACCAATTATGTAGTTCTGGGTGGCCTGAAAGGACCTATGAGGAGGTACGTAAAGAACTTCTTAGGTTGCATGACAGGTGGAAGAAGGTAGTGGTGCCGAAGAGTGAAACTTTCAGAAGGATTGCAGCAAATAATCCATGTTTATGGACTGAGGAGAGCGAGGACGAAGATGATATCTTCATGCCGCCGCTTCCGGGTTCTGCATCGTCGAAGGGCAAGAGTTCTTCATCATCGAAGGGCAAGGTTTCTGCATCGTCGAAGGGCAAGAGTTCTTCATCGTCGAAGGGCAAGAGTTCTGCATCGATCGAGGATGACGATGATGACTTCATGTAGTTTTTATGCTGTATGTTGTGAGTTCAGTTACGTGCCATTTAATTTGGATGTAGTTCTATCTAGTTGTTTGTAATGTCTCGTTGTATGAATATTATGTTCTATCTAAATATGATCTTGTAGAGTAGGCATATGTCTCGTAGAGAAGTACATAGTCATTTGTCTCATACATAGAATAGACATAAGTTCTCACACAGAAATAGATGGTAATGTCTCTACTGATACATAGGAGCGGCAATGACGACGTCTGGCCTGCCGGGGAGGCGGATCTCGAATGACAAATGCATCACATATAACTCGGTTTCCTATAGCAATGCAACTGAACAACCCTTTTCCATTCCCATTCGCTCAGCATTTCTTGAATCTTGCCATCATCAGTTATGTCAATCAATTTTCTTTCCCCAGGGCCATCCGAATGCTTCCCGCTGACGTAGTACACAAAATCGTCTTCCTTCAACCCTTGCTTCAACATGAATTTAGTCTTCAACCAATCAAAAGTGAGGTCCACTTCACTAACTTGCACAACACTTGGAGACAAGCCTTGGACATGAACAATAGGGCTAAGCACCCACTGAGTACTCTCAGCCATCTGCAACACACAAATCGCATTGAGTACCTACCCTACCCCTTAATATCCCCACTAACAAATATTAGACATGTCTATATATTACGAAGCTATATATTACAGAATATTAATGGAGCAACTAATACAATTCACCCTCCTACAATTATATTACGAATATTTGCCGTAGCAACTACAAATATTGACAAATTAATTAGTTGACATCTAAAAATATTAATAAAAACTACCGGAGCACGTACGAAAAATAAAATGTGGGCTTAAATATACCCTTGAAGCGTGCGTGCGAAGGATGAAGGACGAACGACGGCCACCAAACTGCCGGTGCTCCGGCTCGAACGAAGAATGACGAACAACAGCTTCACCTCCACCACAGTGCTCCAATTTACCACCAGCACACTGCAATGCTTATGCAGCTCCGTCTGAAGGGGGTTTTATAGGTAGAGAGGAGAAAATGGCGGGAAAGAACGGCTGCGATATGGCGGGAAAGGGTTGGCGGGAAACGGGTGGCGGGAAACGGGTGGCGGGAAAAGGGTGGAGGGAAACGGGTGGCGGGAAACGGGTGGCGGGAAAAAGATGGCGCGAACATATGGCGGGAAAAAGTTGGCGCGAACATATGACGATGATGACTTCATGTAGTTTTTATGTTGTATGTTGTGAGTTCAGTTACGTACCATTTAATTTAGATGTAGTTCTATCTATTTGCTTACAATGTCTCGTTGTATGAATATTATGTTCTATCTACATATGATCTTGTAGTTCCGATAACAGAGTACTAAAATAGAGTAGGCATATGTCTCGTACATAAGTACATAGTCATTTGTCTCATACATAGAATAGACATAAGTCTTACACAGAAATAGATGGTAATGTCTCTACTGATACAGATACATAGAAGCGTCAGTGACGACGTCTGGCCTGGCGGGGAGCCGGATCTGGAATCGGGGACCATCCCAACCTGTCGGGTGCCCTAACGTGACGAGGAGGAATCTCAGACTCTCCCTGGTCATGCTGTGTATCCTGTGTGGGGCCTGGTGGAGGAGTCGAAAACATGTTCATCCACTGGGTGTGCTGCGACATCTGAGCCTGTATGTTGTCCTCGGGATGTTGATCACTCCCCCACGTATCATGTGATGCCGACATAGACGCCTGATATCCATAGGCCCCTACGCGATGGAACGGTTCATCATGAAGAATGAGGTCGCGTCAATTAATATTGAAAACAATAAATATGAAGACACATACCTGCTGGGTGTGACGTCTGCTCTGGCTGAAACACGAAACTGGAGGGACCGTGCTGCTGTGGCTGTGGAGAAAACACGAAGCTCGACGTGGGACCATAGTGCTGCGGGTGCCACGTAGAACTGCCAGGTTGGTCAGGACGGGGTGGCCTGGTTGTCGGCTACTGTGCTAGGCGTGGACGTGGTTGATGTCGTTGCATGGAGTGACGCGGCTGCTCCTGCTCGTGCTGAACAACATCGGTTCTCCAGGTGCACGTGATAGCCTCGTACACAGTCCGTATCTTATTCTGAATTCTTTCCAAGAAGGGATGTACCACTGGACGATGTTGAAGAAGAGGTCCAGACGATAGTGATCGTCCAAAGGTGGTCACGTCGTCGTACAGTTCGCGTGTCAAGGTAGCCTGCAAATTTCCATGACGATTAATAATGTCTGTCTCTTGCACGTCAAAGTATGTGACAACATTACGTAAAGAAAAAATATCTTACCGCGTACTGCCTAGAGCCCGAAATATCATAGCTCGGGTACATATCCGACGGAGTAGGATCCGGTAACTCCTCTGGGTGGGAGTACTCAACAATGCGTAACCGTGTTCCGGTCATGTAGCGCCGCAAATAGAGATTGAATTCATCGAGATCGAAATTGTGATTCTCGTGCCATAGATTTGTGTTTGCTGTCTCCCATTCTATAACATACGACTCTAGTCTAACTAGCCATTCAGCAGTTGTCCTGTTCATGCCCTTCCTTGTCGTCCTAAAATTGTGGTGTGTGTTCAACAATTACCTAAAGCTTCGAATGGAGTACTATGAAAGAAAATGCAACATTGAAAAACTGGTTAATACCTGTGGATGTGTGCTGGCACCGGGTTCTCTATAGGGGGAGGTAGCTCCAACTGCAGAAGACCAAATTGCCTCATAACCCTCTGTTGTGCCATCTCCTCGACGAAGACATCGAAGATGATCTTCGATTTTGTCATCCAGTAATCTCGGTCCCTTGTGCATAGCACAGACATACCAGCAGGGTATCTCGCTTGTATGGCTGCTGCCGTGTAGGGCTGCCAGATTACCCCGGTGTACGCATCGAACTGCTCGTTCAATGCTGTGTACGCCTTCCTGGTCTGATCACTAGCAAAGCGTCTCTGCAGAGAATAATAGTTAGTAGCCGCTCGCATCGATCGATCTCTTGTGCAGAAAAAGTTGCATTAAACTACAACACGGTGCATACCTTGCGACGAGTCCAACACAGACCGAAAGTAGGCATGTCGATGCCCTCAACATCAAACATGGCGTCTATAGGCTCATGAACCCGTACATCTGGTCGCCCTATAGAGAACCTCTCCCACGACCACAGCTGTAGGAATAGAGGGCATCCAAGAAGGGCTGGCTTTCTCGATGTAAGCTGGCAACCGTTGCACATACCTCGGTATGTAGCCGCTAACACCGCCGAACCCCAACTCCTCTGTCTGATCTGATCCGCCGTCTGAGCGCTCGCTATCTCGAGTGCCATAGGGATGTAGAGGGCGCTGATAGTGGTGACATGGTTCTCCGTGAACATCACCTTGCCGAAAAGCCACAGTAAGTAGGCCTCGAGGCTCCGAGTGATCTGTTCCGCAGTCAAGGGCGCCCGGAAGTTCTGGATCTGCATTAAGCGAAGAGAAAGTTTTAGTAAGCCGCAATTATTTTCTGTACAATTTTATGCGCGATAACTTGAAGAGAATAGGTAGGGGAAATTACCCGGAAATTTAGCAACCACTCATACTTAGGTCCGTGATGCTCCCATACCGGATCGGGAGCATCCGGAAAAACACCGTGAAAACGTTCTGTGAGAGCTCGCTCCCAACCAGCCGGTGCGTCCAACGGTCCTACGGCATGACCTGCCAACGGTAGTCCCAGCAAAAGTGACACATCCTCCAGAGTAGGAGCCATCTCTCCCCATCTGAAGTGAAACGTGTGGGTCTCTGGCCTCCAACGGTCCACTAAGCAGCTCAGCAAAGACCCATCGATGGCGACGCGTTTCTCACCCGGGATAGACTCAACCAGACGCGCGAAAGGTAAAAGGCCGGCCCATTTCAACCTTCATCAGAGAACTTTTCAGTTACTATCTCCCATTTCAACCATTAATATGCATGTCAGTGTGCAAATTAATAAAGCACGTACCGCTGAAGCCATCCTGAGTGTATCTTCCAGTTTTCCTTAGGAGTGCGAGTGACGAGAGGCTCAAGCTTGCGCTCATACCATATCGCACCACGGTGACCCTTATCAATGTCCCCATTCAGCAACCACAATCCCGACATTCCCGCACTTACAAAATTCAGAGCAAAGTGCCACACTTAATAAAAATTCAGAACATAGTGCCACACTTAATAAAAATTCATAACATAGTGGCACACTTAATTAAAATTCATAACATAGTGGCACTCTTAATAAAAATTCAGAACATAGTGTCACACTTAATAAAAATTCAGAACATAGTGCCACACTTAATACAAATTTCAGAACATAGTGCCACAGCACACTTATTATAAATTCAGAACAAACTAGTGCTAGCTTAGCTTCTTCCTCTCGCCCTTACTCCTCTACTACCTCTACCTCCTCTTCTTCCCCGGTTGCCTCGTCCACGCCCAGTGACGAAAGTGGGACAATTAGTGTCCCTATGGCCAAATTCATTGCATAGAATGCATTGCCTAGTCGGACCTCCTGCTTCAGATTCATCCATATCATTTCGGATGCGCTGACACTGCCGTCTGCCTCTACTTGTACGCATATGCTCTGGGTTTGGAATGTAACGCCTATCGGCGGGGTTGAAGCTGTTGAAATTACCCATTGCTCGAAAACCCATCAGCTCACCTGTCCAGGTATTGAGGACAACCTCTTTCAGAAAATATGGAGACACAAACGATATTGCGTCCATTCGAAGCTGCCCGCAAGCAGCAAGTACATGTGAGCAAGGTAGGTGAAGCAATTTCGGTTTATTGCATGTGCACTCACACGTTGGCCAGGCTTCATTGCCAATTTTCACCTCATGCGTCCTCAACTCATTTGCACATCCGAATTTGTTGTTGGCTAAGCGGACCTCAAACCTTCTTTCTTAATTACCGATGGCGACTACAGTGTGTGACCTAGCTTTTTGCATCTTGTTGTCCATGTACTTCGTGACTCTTTCACAGTACCGTGTATTTGGGTTGTTCAAGATATGCTGCTCTGCTATTTGACGTCTGTCTCTGAAATACTTGACGGTGCCATAGAAAATACCCTCAACGATGGCTGTAAGTGGCAATGCCCGGTTTCCTCTGAGGACAAAGTTGTATGTTTCCGCGAGGTTCGTTGTCATGACACCGTACCTTGCTCCATGTGTGTCATGTAGCAAAGACCACCTCTCCAGAGGCTCATGCTCTATCCACTGCTCGAAGGTTTTAATCAACCTCCCGAGCCTTCTCCTAGTACCAGGTGGGTCAAAGCCTGGCAGGTCACATAGCCCAACAGCCTCCTCCTCCACGGCCGCTGTTCCTGTTGCCAACTGTGCAGCTACTGCTTCAACATGTGCCCTCACCGCTGCATCTCTTGCAGCTTTCCTGTCCCTCACGTGTCTCTGCGTGCACACATTAAGTCTGTCGTGTATCAAATTGTACTTCCATAACTGGTTCTGCTTGCAGAGTTTTTTGAACAGATTCATCAGGTTCTTATTTCTAAACTGCGAGAAGAAATTAGCCCCGAGATGGCGCATGCACCAACGGCACTGCAAGTCCTGCCATGGAACTTGTTCCTCAGGGCCTGGGTTTGTCAGTGTCCTTATCGCACTGAGTATACCTGCATGCCTGTCATGAAGGATGCACACATTCGGCTTCTCCTTGACAACTGATATTTTCAACTGCCTGAAGAACCATGTCCAACTTTCAATGTTCTCACTCTCCACAAAAGCAAATGCCCGTGGGACGACTTGATTTTGGCTGTCTTGACCTATGGCTGTCAGTATCTGACCCTTGTACTTGCCTGTGAGAAAAGTACCGTCAACACATATCACCGGTCGGCAATGCCTGAAAGCTTCGATGCATACACCGAAAGAGAAGAAGAGACGATGCAAAACCCTCACAGTTGGGAACTCTGGCATGAACATGTCTTGGATATCGATATAGGTGCCTGGATTCCGCTGCTTCAGGGTGTGGAGGAGGTGGACAACAGAGTCATATGCATCAAAATAAGAACCAAATATCCTCTCAAGCGCTGCATGCTTAGCCCTCCAAGCCTTGCCATAAGAAATTATGTACTTCAACCTGGCGAACACTTTTGTCTGCACTGCCTTCACTTCCATAGCTTTGCCTTGCACTATCTCATCGTAAAACAGTCGAGCAATAAGCGTGGATGAAAGGTTGGCATGATCTTGAGGGATGCAGGGAATAAGACAAGTGTGATTAACTAAGTCACTTATCACCCAACTTGTGCCATACTTAGGGAGAAAGCCGTGCACCCTTGCGGGACAATCTGCATTCTTGCATACCATTGTGAGGAATTTCTGACTGGACACCTCAGCTTTGAAAACCCTTTGCGTGGACATTGCCCAATTAATTATTGCATCCTTCAGGGCTTGCTTGTTCGGATACATAGCACCCGTCGCAATATTGTTCTGGTGATATTGCCAGGCTGAATCATGTCCATCATTCACGGTCATTGCAGATGATAAGTCATGATTCCACCATGCAGGATTCGGGACCTCCTCTGCATTTTCTTCTTCATCTGACTCGTCAGAATCATCGGCATGACCCCTTTCAACATCGGTGTCTTATTCTTCCATCTGGTTCTGCATGTGCCCATCTACCTCGTCAGCGTCCACCTCGCCATTGTAATCACCATCGGCATTTCCTCCTTCTACCTGACTACTCTGCCCTGGTTCATAACCATAAGCATTTCCTCCTTCTACCTGACTGCTCTGTCCTTGGTCGTAACCATAAGCATTTCCTCCTTCTACATGACTGCTCTGTCCTTCGTAGCCACCCTCCCCTTCATGTGCAGTGACCTCCTGCACGACGGGAAGCACTAAAGCAACAGGATTGCATCCCCTTCGTTCACAACCTTGTAACCACCGCACCCAATCGGAGTCTCCCTCTATTGGCCTCAAATAAGAGTAAATTTTTGAACTTGACCGTGTCCACAATGCATGAACACCGACGGTGTTTGTTTCAGTATCAAGACCTAAACTTGCCGCAATCCATTCTTTCAACTGACTAACAGACCATGTTTGTGGTGCGCTGATTGCAACCTCTATGTGAGTAAATTCACTCAGATCTGCTCCGAACTCATTTGTTTGGACAGTACCAGGACCATAGTAAAATCTCAACTTCACTACATCGGACATCTCGACTCACCTATTTTTTTTCAACATCGAAATACAAGTATTAGACATGTCTATATATATATATATATTACCAGGACCATAGTAAATAATATAATAAATAGGCCCATGTTTACTAATAATAAATAGGCCTCAAATAATATTATTCGTTTTGCTATGCACATGCCGCCGACCCCAACTCTTCAAACTCTTTTTTTTAACATCGTTTTTTAAATTTTTATTATGTTTCCAACTCTATTTTTTAACATCGTTTTTAACATGTAATATTATTCGTTTTGCTATGCACATGCCGACCCCAACTCTTCAAAAAAAAACTTGTCTCTTCTTTCCAAGTTTTTATTCATGTTTCCAACTTCTTATCCCGCAACTGTGTACGTGTCAAGTATTAAGCAACAACTTATTATCCCACTAACAACTAATACAATTCACACACCTACAACTATATTACGAATAATCGCACACAAATTTATTTTCACATCAAACGAAGCGTGCGTGCGAACGAATAATATTTACGTATACTACCGGGGCAAATAACAATATTTCCGTATACTACCGGGCCAAAAAACAATAATTGCACACAAATATTTACGTATACTACCGCGGAAAATAACAATATTTACGTATAATCCCGGACCGCCTACGATAAATAAAATGAGGGCTGAGATATACCCTTGAGGCGTGCGTGCGGACGAAGAACGAAGAACGAAGAAACACGAACAAAGAACGACGAACGACGAACGACGAACGACGAACGACGAACGACCTCCACCACCACCACCTCCACCACCTCCACGACCTCCACCACCACCACCACCTCACCACCCCAACTGCCCCAACGACGAACACTGCCCCAACTTCACCACCACCACCTCCACCAAAATGCTCACCACGACCACCACGAGCTACCCCGTCAGTAGATCGACACCTCTTTTCGCTGCCCTAAATGAGTTGAACCCATTCACGGTGCCAAAATCGCGAAAATGTAGCTCATTTAGGTGCACAAATGGGTGCCATTTTTCTGTAGAGAGAGGAGAAGGAAGAACACAGAAGAAAGGAGCAACGGGAGAAGAAGAATGGAGGAAGGAGAGGATATGGGCAGGGAAGGAGAAAAACAAAGCAGGAAAGAAAGAGGGAAGGAGAGGATAAGGGCGGGCTGGCCTGCGCGCGTCAGGTCGGCCGCACCCTGTCGGCCACCAGGTGGCCGATCGGCCTGCGGGACGCCGACAGGGGCGCACCACGCCGACAGGCCACTGCCTCCCCCCTCGCGACGTGGCACGACCAACCACAGGCCGCCGTGTGGCTGCCCGGCCTACAGTCGGCCTCCTGATAGCCGATCGGCCTGCTGTGGGCCGACTGGGCTCAGTCGGCCTGCAGTGGGCCGACGGTGTATTATTCTTGTAAATTCTTTATTCTGCGTATTATTTCTGTAATTTTAAACAAAAAATGTATTATTTAAAAAAAATTAGCGATTATACGCACTCTCACCCTTCCACCGTTGCTAGCCTCTCTAGTGCCGCGCAACATTCGCCGGTACCATACACCCACCATATACCTTCCTCAAAACAGCCACCATACCTACCTATTATGGCATTTCCATAGCTATTCCGAGATATATTGCCATGCAACTTTCCACCGCTCCGTCTATTATGACACGTTCCATCATTGTCATATTGCTTTGCATGATCATGTAGATGACATCGTATTTGTGGCAAAACCACCTTTCATAATTCTTTCATACATGTCACTCTATTCACTGCACATCCTGGTACACCGCTGGAGGCATTCATATAGAGTCATATTCTGTTCTAAGTATCGAGTTGTAATTCTTGAGTTGTATGTAAATAATAGTGTGATGATCTTCATTATTAGAGCATTGTCCCACGTGAGGAAAGGATGATGGAGACTATGATTCCCCCACAAGTCGGGATGAGACTCCAGATGAAAAAAAGAGGCCAAAAAATGAGAGAAGGCCCATATAAAAAACGAGAGAAAAAGAGAGAAGGGGCAATGTTACTATCCTTTTACCACACTTGTGCTTCAAAGTAGCACCATGATCTTCATGATAGAGAGTCTCCTATGTTGTCACTTTCATATTCTAGTGGGAATTTTTCATTATAGAACTTGGCTTGTATATTCCAATGATGGGCTTCCTCAAATTGCCCTAGGTCTTCGTGAGCAAGCGAGTTGGATGCACACCCACTTAGTTTCTTTTCGAGCTTTCATAAACTTATAGCTCTAGTGCATCCGTTGCATGGAAATCCCTACTCACTTACATTGATATCTATTGACGGGCATCTCCATAGCCCGTTGATACGCCTAGCTGATGTGAGACTATCTCCTTCTTTTTTTCTTCTCCACAACCACCTTCTACTCCACCTATAGTGCTATGTCCATGGCTCACGCTCATGTATTGCGTGAAAGTTGAAACAGTTTGAGAACATCAAAAGTATGAAACAATTGCTTGGCTTGTCATCGGGGTTGTGCATGATTTGAATATTTTGTGTGATGAAGATGGAGCATAGCGAGACTATATGATTTTGTAGGGATTAGCTTTCTTTGGCTATGTTATTTTGAGAAGACATAATTGCCTTGTTAGTATGCTTGAAGTATTATTGTTTTTATGTCAATATTAAACTTTTATTTTGAATCTTACGGATCTGAACATTCATGCCACAATAAAGAAAGTTACGTGGATAAATATGTTAGGTAGCATTCCACATCAAAAATCCTATTTTTATCATTTACCTGCTCGAGGACGAGCATGAATTAAGCTTGGGGATGCTTGATACGTCTCCAATGTATCTATTTTTTTATTGTTCCATGCTATTATATTATCTATTTTGGATGTTTTACATGCATTAATATGCTATTTTTATATTATTTTTGGGACTAACCTATTAACCTAGAGCCTAGTGCCAGTTCCTGTTTTTTCTCTGTTTTTGAGTTTCGCAGAAAAGGAATACCAAACGGAGTCCAAACGGAATAAAACCTTCGCGATGATTTTTCTTGGACCAGAATACAACTAGGGGCCCACAAGGGTAGGGCGCGCCCCCACCCTTGTGGGCCCCTCATGCACCTCCTGACCTAATTCTTTCGCCTATATATTCCCATATATCCCCAAACCACCAGAGGCATCCACGAAAACACTTTTCCACCGCCGCAACCTTCTGTACCCATGAGATCCCATCTAGGGACCTTTTCCGGCCCCTTGCCGGAGGGGGATTCGATCCCGGAGGGCTTCTTCATCAACTCTATTGCCCTTCTGATGAAGCGTGAGTAGTTTACCTCAGACCTACGGGTCCATAGCTAGTAGCTAGATGGTTTCTTCTCTCTCTTTGATTCTCAATACCATGTTCTCCTCGATGTTCTTGGAGATCTATTCGATGTAAAACTTTTTTGTGGTGTGTTTGCCGAGATCCGATGAATTGTGGATTTATGATCAGTTATCTATGAATATTATTTGAATCTCCTCTGAATTATTTTATGCATGATTTGATATCTTTGTAATTCTCTTCGAACTATCAGTTTGGTTTGGCCAACTAGATTGGTTTTTCTTGCAATGGGAGAGGTGCTTAGCTTTGGGTTCAATCTTGCGGTGTCCTTTCTCAGCGACAGTAGGGGCAGCAAGGCACGTATTGTATTGTTGCCATCGAGGATAAAAAAGATGGGGTTTTCATCATATTGCTTGAGTTAATTCCTCTACATCATGTCATCTTACTTAATGCATTACTCCGTTCTTTATGAACTTAATACTCTAGGTGCATGATGGATAACAGTCGATGTGTGGAGTAATAGTAGTAGATGCAGAATCATTTGGTCTACTTGACACGGACGTGATGCCTATATTCATGATCATTGCCTTAGATATCGTCATAACGTTGCGCTTTTCTATCAATTGCTCGGCAGTAATTTGTTCACCCACCGAATTATTTGCTATCTTGAGAGAAGCCTCTAGTGAAACCTATGGCCCCCGGGTCTATTTTCCATCACATAAGTTTCCGATCTACTATTTTGCAATCTTTTACTTTCCGATCTATAAACCAAATATACCAAAATATTTACTTTATCGTTTATCTATCTCTATCAGATTTCACTTTTGCAAGTAACCGTGAAGTGATTGACAACCCCTTTATCGCGTTGGGTGCAAGTTGTTTGATTGTTTGTGCAGGTATTCGGTGATTTGTGCATTGTCCCCTACTGGATTGATACCTTGGTTCTCAAACTGAGGGAAATACTTACCTCTACTTTGCTGCATCACCCTTTCCTCTTCAACGGAAAACCAACGCAAGCTCAAGAAGTAGCACGCATAAACTAGGGTTTAAGGTTCTGTCACTCTAGCAACCCATCATCTACTTATTACTTCCCAATGCCTTCCCCTAGGCCCAAATAATGGTGAAGTGTCATGTAGTCGACGTTCACATAACACCACTAGAGGAGAGACAACATAAATCTCATCAAAATATTGAACGAATACCAAATTCACATGATTACTTATAACAAGACTTCTCCCATGTCCTCGGGAACAAACGTAACTACTCATAAAGCATATTCATGTTCATAATCAGAGGAGTATTAATAATGATTAAGGATCTGAACATATGATTTTCCACTGAATAAACCAACTAGCATCAACTACAAGGAGTAATCAACACTACTAGCAACCCACAGGTACCAATCTGAGGTTTTGAGACAAATATCGGATACAAGAATGAACTAGGGTTTGAGAGGAGATGGCGCTGGTGAAGATGTTGATGGAGATTAACCCCCTCTCGATGAGAGGATCGTTGGTGATGATGATGGCTTCGTTTTCCCCCTCCCGGAGGGAAGTTTCCCCGGTAGAACAGCTCCGCCGGAGCCCTAGATTGGTTCTGCCCAAGTTCCGCCTCGAGACGGTGACGCTTCGTCCCCAAAAACTTCCTTCTAATTTTTTCCAGGTCAAAACACACCATATAGAAGAAGATGGGCATCGGGGGCCTTCCAGGTGGCCCACAAGGTAGGGGGCGCGCCCAGGGGGTAGGGCGCGCTGATGTCTACTACGTAACTTTATTCTTGTAAACTCGTGTTGGTCCTCCAAACGCAGAGTTCTGTAGGACAGTAGCAATTTTCCCTCAGGTGGATGACCTAAGGTTTATCAATCTATGGGAGGCGTAGCATGAAGATGGTCTGTCTCAAACAACCCTGCAACCAAATACAAGAAATCTCTTGTGTCCCCAACACACCCAATACAGTGGCAAATTGTATAGGTGCACTAGTTCGGCGAAGAGATGGTGATAAAAGTGTAATATGGATGGTAGAAATATATTTGTATAATCTGAATAAATAAAAACATCAAGGTAGCAACCAATAAAAGTGAGCACAAACGGTATTGCAATGCTTGAAAACAAGGCCTAGGGTCCATACTTTTGCTAGTGCAATCTCTCAACAATGCTAATATAATTGGATCACATAACCATCGCTCAACGTGCGGTGAAAAATCAATCCAAAGTTCCTATCTAGAGGAGAACATAACAAGAAATTGTTTGTAGCTATTCTTTCTGATCGATCTATCCAAGAGTTCATACTAAATTAACACCAAGTTATTCTTTCCGAGATCTATCAAGAGTTCGTACTAAAATAACACCAAGTTATTATTTCCGATCGATCAATCAAGAGTTCGTACTAAAATAACACCAAAGGAAATTCAAATTCATAATACTCAATCCAACACAAAGAACCTCAAAGAGTGCCCCAAGATTTCTACCGGAGAAACAAGGACAAAAACGTGCATCAAACCCTATGCATAGATTACCCCAACGTCACCTCGGGAATCCGCGAGTTGAGAGCCAAAACACATATCAAGTGAATCAATATAATACCCCATTGTCACCATGAGTATTCATATGCAAGACATATATCAAGTGCTCTCAAATCCATAAAAGTATTCAATCCGATAAAACAAAATCTCAAAGGGAAATCTCAATTCATCACAACAAGATAGAGAGGGGGAAACACCATATGATCCAACTATATTAACAAAGCCCGTGATACATCAAGATCGTGACATCTCAAGAACACGAGAGAGAGAGAGAGAGAGAGAGAGATTAAACACATAGCTACCGGTACAAACCCTCACCCCCGAGGGTGGACTACTCCCTCCTCATCATGGTGGCCGCCGGGATGATGAAGATGGCTACCGGTGATGATCTCCCCCTCCGGCGGGGTGCCGGAACGGGGTCTAGATTGGTTTTCGTGGATACAGAGGCTTGCGGCGGCAGAACATCCGATCTAGGGTTACCCTCGGGGTTTTTGGAATATTTGGGAATTTATAGGGCGAAGAGGCGGTGCGGGAGGCCACCGAGGTGGGCACAACCCACCTGGGCGCGCGCCTTGGGGCACCCCTCTGGTACTTCTTTGGCCCACTGGATGTCTTCTTGTCCAAAAAATCTCCAAGAAGTTTTGCTGCGTTAGGACTCCGTTTGGTATTGATTTTCCGCTATGTAAAAAACAAGCAAAAAACAACAACTCTCACTGGGCACTATGTCAATAGTTTAGTCCCAAAAAATGATATAAAGTTGCTATAAAACGATTGTAAAACATCCAAGAATGATAATATAACAGCATGAATACTTCATAAATTACAGATACATTGGAGACGTATCATGCGCCCTCCACCCTTTTGGATGGCAGGTGGCCCCCCTCTGGTCCTTTCTTCGCCCAATATTTTTTATATATTCCAAAATAATTCTTCGTGAAGTTTCAGGACTTTTGGAGTTGTGTAGAATAGGTCTCTAATATTTGCTCCTTTTCGAGTCCAGAATTCTAGCTGCCGGCATTCTACCTCTTCATGTAAACCTTATAAAATAAGAGAGAAAAGGCATAAGTATTGTGATATAATGTGTAATAACAGCCCATAGTGCAAAAATATCAATATAAAAGCATGATGCAAAATGGACGTAAACTCCCCCAAGCTTAGACCTCGCTTGTCCTCAAGCGAAAGCCGATATCGAAAAATATGTCCACATGTTTAGAGATAGAGGTGTCGATAAAATAAAATACGAACATGAGGGCATCATCATCATCTTTAGAACATCAACATATATTGTCATATGATTTCTTATGCTAAAGTAACAATTCATTCACAAGGTAAAGCATGAATCAGAAACTTCATTGAAAACTAACAAACTATGATCTCAGTCATTGAAGCAATTGCAATTTATCATAACATCGGAAAGAGTCAATATAAGAACCTTTCAGCAAGTCCACATACTCAACTGTCATTTAGTCTTTCACAATTGCTAACACTCACGCGATACTTATGGGTTCAAAGCTTCAATCAGACACAGAGAAAGATAGGGGCTTATAGTTTCGCCTCCCAACCTTTTACCTCAAGGGTAATGTCAACAATAATAGTTTATGATAACCTACATCCGAGGGGATATATATATATATATATATATATATATATATATATATATACAAATCTCTCCAACACATAGTGCTTGCCAAAGGAAAAAGTGTAAAAAGGAAAGGTGACGATCACCATGACTCTTGTATAAGGGTAGGAAATAAAAGTAAAAGATAGGCCCTTCGCAGAGGGAAGCAGAGGTTGTCATGCGCTTTTATGGTTGGATGCACAAAATCTTAATGCAAAAGAACGTCACTTTATATTGCGTCTTGTGATAAAGAACTTTATTATGCAGTCCGTCGCTTTTATTTCTTCCATATCACAAGTTCGTATAAAGCTTATTTTCTTCACACTAATAGATCATACATATTTAGAGAGCAATTTTTATTGCTTGCACCGATGACAACTTATTTGAAGGATCTTACTCAATACATAGGTAAGTATGGTGGACTCTCATGGCAAAACTGGTTTGAGGGATGTTTGGAAGCACAAGTAGTATCTCTACTTGGTGCAAAGAATTTGGCTAGCATGAGAGGAAAAGGCAAGCTCAACATGTTGGATGATCCATGACAATATAACTTCTATTCAGATATAAGGAAACATATCCCATTATGTTGTCTTCCTTGTCCAACATCAACCTTTTAGCATGTCATATTTTAATGAGTGCTCACAATTACAAAAGATGTCCAAGATAGTATATTTATATGTGAAGCCTCTCTTTCTTTATTACTTCCTATTAATTGCAACAATGACCAAAACTATGTTTGTCAACTCACAATAACTTTTATTATCATACTCTTTATATGTGAAGTCATTACTCTCCATACCATCAATATATGATCTTTTTATTTCTTTTTATTCCTTTCTTTTATTTAATTCCCTCAAGATCATAGCAAGAAAGTGGCCCTCAACTCAAAACTACTCTTTATTATATATAACTCACGGACTTGATTACATGGATTGAGATCAAAACAAAACTCAAAGCTATATCATACTAAAACTTTATTCTACTAGATTAAGATATAACCAAAAGGATCGAACTAAGAAAAACGATAAAGGTAAAGGTGTGATGGTGATACGATACCAGGGCACCTCCCCCAAGCTTGGCAGTTGCCAAGGGGAGTGTCCATACCCATGTATTTATGTCTCTTTCTTTGGAGGTGGTGATGATGGAGTTGTTGATGTATCCGTTAGCTTCATTAAGGCACCTTTCAGGACTTGCAGTTCTTGGAGCACACATTGGAGCATATTTGCATTCTTCTAGATTTCCTCCAAAAGATGCTTATTTTCAGGCCGCCAAGAACTCTTTTCTGCATTGCGTTACTTGGACGGGATATGTCCCAATTGGAGGGTATATGTGTACGAGGGGTGTTCTCCACTCCGTAATTATGAACCAAATTATGAAAGTTGTTCTGATGTAACCTGTGTAAGGGCCTCCTAGGGGGAAGCCCTTCTCGAACCTCTTGGTCTTCATGGTTGTTTGTAGTCCCTATTGCTTGATGGGGATTCGGAATAGTGGGGATGCCCGCCAGAGTATCTCTCTTCGATGCCGAAGGTTGTTCCTCAGATGAATCTCCGTCATCCTCCTCCATCGTGGCTCCCTCGGCATCCTCCCTTCTGAGTTCCATCTACATCAACCAAGCATCGCCTTCCGCGTTGTTGGAGGAGGGGGACGACATGATGCCTGGCCTTGAAAACTCTGCCAGAAAATAGCTCAAAACAGAAATAGGGGATTTTACCGTGGTACGGTGGTCAAAACCTTCGGGAGATTATATAATGATTTTTTACCAACCAAAAGAAGTATTGTGCAAGAAAATGGAGTCCGGAGGGCACACGAGGTGGCCACAAGGCAGGGGGCACGCCCAGGGGGTATGGCGCGCCCTCCACCCTTGTGGTCTCCTCGTGTCTCTTTCGGACTACTTTTAATTTTCCTAATTTTTTAAATATTCCAAAATAGAGAAAAATTACTATTAAAACAGTTTTGGTGTCGGTTTACTTACTGTACCACATACCTATTCCTTTTCGGAGTCTGAAACATTCTGGAAAGTATCCCTTATGTACTCCTCCGGTGTTATGGTATTAATAATATTGGTCTCAACATTTATGGGAGCACCTGAGATATAATGTTTGATTCTTTGACTGTTTACCACCCTCGGATTTGTGCCTTCAGCGTTGTTGATTTTGATGGCATCAGAACGATAGACCTCCTCGATAATGTAAGGACCTTCCCATTTAGAGAGAAGCTTTCCTGCAAAAAATCTTAAAGGAGAGTTGTATAGCAAAACATGATCACCTCACCTACATTAAAATCACACTTTTTTATCCTCTTGTCATGCCATCTTTTAACCTTTTCTTTCAACAAATTTCATGGTGCTACTTTGAAGCACAAGTGTGGAAAAAGGATAGTAACATTGTCCCTTCTCTCTTTTCTCTCATTTTTTTGGTGGGCTTCTTGGCCTCTTTTATTTTTGTAAAGTCCGGAGACTCATCCCAACTTGTGAGGGAACATAGCTTCCATCATCCTTTCCTCACATGGGACAATGCTCTAATAATGATGATCATCACACTTTTACTTACTTACAACTCAAGAATTATAACTCAATACTTAGAACAAAATATGACTCTATATGAATGCCTCCGACGGTGTACCGGGATGTGCAATGATCTAGCGTAGCAAATGAATTCAAAAAACGGACAAGCCATGTAAACATCACGCTAGCTATCTTACGATCATGCAAAGGAATATGACAATGATGGAGCGTGTCGTAATAAAACAGAACGGTGGAAGTTGCATGGCAATATATCTTGGAATGGCTATCGAAATGCCATAATAGGTAGGTATGGTGGCTGTTTTGAGGAACTTTTATGGTGGGTGTATGGTACCGGTGAAAATTGCGCGTCACTAGAGAGGCTAGCAATAGTGGAAGGGTGAGAGTGCGTATAATCCATGGACTCAACATTAGTCATAAAGAACTCACATACTTATTGCAAAAATCTATTAGTCATCAAAACAAAGTACTACGCGCATGCTCCTAGGGGGATAGATTGGTAGGAAAATACCATCGCTCGTCCCCGACCGCCACTCACAAGGAAGACAATTAATAAATAAATCATGCTCTGACTTCATCACATAACGGTTCACCATACGTGCATGCTACGGGAATCACAAACTTTAACACAAGTATTCTACAATCCACAATTACTTACTAGCATGACTCTAATATCACCATCTTTATATCTCAAAACAAATGCAAGGAATCAAACTTCTCATAGTATTCAATGCACTTTATATGAAAGTTTTTATTATATCCCTCTTGGATGCCCATCATATTAGGACTAAATTCATAACCAAAGCAAATTACCATGTTGTTTAGGGACTCTCAAAATAATATAAGTGAAGCATGAGAGTTCATCAATTTCTTCAAATAAAACCACCGTCGTGCTCTAAAAAGATATAAGTGAAGCACTAGAGCAAATGGCAAACTACTCCAAAAGATATAAGTGAAGATCAATGAGTAGTCGAATAATTATGTAACTATGTGAAGACTCTCTCTCATAAAAAAATCAAATCTTAAGTACTTTATTCAAGCAACAATCAAAACAACACAAAATGACATTCCAAGGATAGCACATATCATGTGAAGAAGCAAATACTTAGATTCAACCAAACTGACTGATCATTGTTGAAGAAGAAAGGTGGGATGCCAACCGGGGCATCCCCAAGCTTAGCTGCTTGGGACTTCATGAAATATTAATTAAGGATGCCTTGGGCATCCACAAGCTTGAGCTTTTGTGTCTCCTTAATTCCTTTTATATCATGGTTTCCCTAAATCTTGAAAACTTCATCCACACAAAACTCAACAAGAACTCGTGAGATGCGTTAGTATAATAAACCAAATCGTTCACTTGGGTACTGTCACAGACAAGATTCACAATTGTTCTCACACAATGCCTACTGTAACTTATCATTTCCATAATTTATATCACATAATATAAGCTATGGAAACACTAAGACATGCAAGCTATGCATTGAAAACAGAATCTGTCAAAAATGGAACAATTTGTAATGATCTGAACAACAACCATACTTCTACTAGGCCAAAAATTCTAAAACATTAGGACAACCTGGTAAATTAGTACATCAATCTTGTGCAAAAAGAATCAGGATTTTATCACGCTTCTGTAAAAAATGAAAATTATTTTACTGGGCATAAAAGTTTCTGTTCTTCAGCAAGATCAAATTAACTATCACCATAGACCATCCCAAAGGTCTTACTTGGCACTTTATTGAAACAAAAGCTATAAAACATGATTACTACAGTAGCATAATCATGTGAACACACCAAAACAGTAGGTATAAATATTGGGTTGACTCCCAACAAGCGCTTTGCTTTAATGCCTTTTTAGCTAGGCATGATGATGTCAATGATGCTCACATAAAGGGTAATAATTGAAACACAAAGAGAGCATCACGAAGCATATGACTAGCACATTTAAGCCTAACCCACTTCCTATGCATAGGGATTTTGTGAGCAAATAATTTTTGGGAGCAATAATCAACTAGCATAGGAAGGCAAAACAAGTGCAACTTGAAAACTTTCAACACATCGAGAGGAAGCTTGATATTATTGCAATATGTAAAAGCATATGTTCATGGGAGGCATCGGATGAAGATGGTCTCTCTCAAACAACCCTGCAACCAAATAACAAAGGGTCTCTTGTGTCCCCAACACACCCAATACAATGGTAAATTGTATAGGTGCACTAGTTCGGCAAAGGGATGGTGATACAAGTGTAATATGGATGGTAGATATAGGTTTTTGTAATCTGAAAATATAAAAACAGCAAGGTAGCAAGTAACAAAAGTGAGCAAAAACAGTATTGCAATCAAAGTAGCACCATGACGCTTTTACCACACTTGTGCTTCAAAGTAGCACCATGATCTTCATGATAGAGAGTCTCCTATGTTGTCACTTTCATATACTAGTAGGAATTTTACATTATAGAACTTGGCTTGTATATTCCAATGATGGGCTTCCTCAAAATGCCCTAGGTCTTCATGAGCAAGCGAGTTGGATGCACACCCACTTAGTTTCTTTTGTTGAGCTTTCATACACTTATAGCTCTAGTGCATCCGTTGCATGGCAATCCCTACTCACTCACATTGATATCTATTGATGGGCATCTCCATAGCCCATTGATACGCCTAGTTGATGTGAGACTATCTTCTCCTTTTTGTCTTCTCCACAACCACCATTCTATTCCACATATAGTGCTATATCCATGGCTCACGCTCATGTATTGCATGAAGATGGAAAAAGTTTGAGAACATCAAAAGTATGAAACAATTGCTTGGCTTGTCATCGGGGTTGTGCATGATTAAATACTTTATGTGATGAAGATAGAGCATAGCCAGACTATATGATTTTGTAGGGATAAATTTCTTTGGCCATGTTATTTTGAGAAGACATGATTGCTTTGTTAGTATGCTTGAAGTATTATTATTTTTATGTCAATATTAAACTTTTATCTTGAATCTTTCGAATCTGAACATTCATGCCACAATAAAGAAAAATACATTGAGAAATATGCTAGGTAGCATTCCACATCAAAAATTCAGTTTTTTATCATTTATGAAAGTGCAACTATCCCTGGGTGGTTTTGGTAATTCCTAACAACATATAGCTCATTGAGCTAATGCTACTTCAAGATAAATATTTCAGGAATGCTCAATGATTGGCATGGCATGGATTAGAAAGTGGACCCCTCAAAATGCTAAGGACAAAAGATTGGCTCAAACTCAAAGCACAAGACTCTACATTTTTCATTTTAGTGATCCAAGATCACATTGAGTCCATAGGAAAAGCCAATACTATCAAGAGGGGGTGAGGTGTTGCTTCATGAGTTTCTTGCTCTAAGTGCTTAGTAATATGCTCCAAAACCCTCAACTACTTTCTCACATCCTCATATGTCCCAAACCAAAAGTCAAACTCGGCCCCACCGAAGCTCTCTATCCGGCGCCACCGAGTTCAGTTGACATAGCCACTGCCAGAAACCCTAGTATTTTCGGTCTCACCGATAGGGATCTCGGTCTCACCGAGATGGGATTGTAATCAGTCTGTTTCCCTTCGTAACATTTCGGTCAAACCGAGATGAGCGATCGGTCCCACCGAGATTGCAATGCAAACTCTCTGTTTCCCTTTTGTAACGTTTCGGTCCAACCGAAATGAACGAATCGGTCCCACCGGGTTTGCCAGACCAACTCTCTGTTAGTCTATTACCAAAATCGGTCTCACCGAGTTTGGGTAATCGGTCTCACCGAGATTACGTTATGCCCTAACCCTAACGAAATCGGCCCCACCGAGTTGACATGTCGGTCCCACCGAAAATCCTAACGTTCACATTTTGAACTAAATCGGTCCGACCGAGTTTCATGATTCGGTTCCACCGAGTTTGGTGATTTGTGTGTAACGGTTAGATTTTGTGTGGAGGCGATATATACCCCTCCACCCACTCTTCATTCGTGGAGAGAGCCATCAGAACATTCCTACACTGCCAACATACATTTTCTCAGAGAGAACCACCTACACTTGTGTTGAGGTCAAGATATTCCATTCCAACCACATAAATCTTGATCTCTAGCCTTCCCCAAGTTGCTTTCCACTCAAATCATCTTTCCACCAAATCCAATCCCATGAGAGAGAGTTGAGTGTTGGGGAGACTATCATTTGAAGCACAAGAGCAAGGAGTTCATCATCAACACACCATTTATTACCTTTTGGAGAGTGGTGTCTCCTAGATTGGTTAGGTGTCACTTGGGAGCCTCCGTCAAGATTGTGGAGTTGAACCAAGGAGTTTGTAAGGGCAAGGAGATCGCCTACTTCGTGAAGATCTACCCGAGTGAGGCAAGTCCTTCGTGGGCGACGGCCATGGTGGGATAGACAAGGTTGCTTCTTCGTGGACCCATCGTGGGTGGAGCCCTCCGTGGACTCGCGCAACCGTTACCCTTCGTGGGTTGAAGTCTCCATCAACGTGGATGTACGATAGCACCACCTATCGGAACCATGGATAAAAAATCTCCGTGTCAACATTGCGTTTGCTCCCTCAAACTCCTCCCTTTACCTTCATATGCAATTGTTTTACATTCCGCTCCTATACTCTTAGAATTGCATGTGTAGGTTGATGACTTGACTTGTGCAAAGTTGCTAAAATCTGCCAAGAACTAAAATTGGGAAAAGGCTAGATTTTTTAGTTGGTGAAGTAGTCTAATCACCCCCCTCTAGACATACTTTCGATCCTACAAGTGGTATCAGAGCTTTGGTCTCCATTTGCTTTGATTTCCATAGCTTTTGGTGGTCATAGTCTTGGTTTCACAACCTTGGAGAGTATGGCATCTAGCGAGGGAAATTACCACCGTAGAGGTCCTTTCTTTGATGGTACAAATTTTGCTAGTTGGAAGCATAAGATGAAAATGGATATTCTTGGACATAACCCCGCCGTTTGGGCTATTGTGTGTATTGGCTTGCAAGGTGAATTCTTTGATGGGAGAGAACCAAACCGTGAAGCTACCGCGGAAGAGTTGAAGATGCTACAATACAATGCTCAAGCTTGTGATATTCTCTTCAACGGATTGTGCCCCGAAGAATTCAACAAAATGAGCCGTCTTGGGAATGCAAAGGAAATTTGGGATACTTTGATTGATATGCTCGATGGTACCGACTCCGTCAAGGAAACCAAATTGTATGTGCTTCAAAGTCAACTTGACAAGTTCAAAATGAAGGATGGTGAAGGCGTCGCTGAAATGTACTCTAGGCTTGCTCTCATCACAAATGAGATCGCTGGCTTAGGAAGTGAAGAGATGACCGATAGATTCATCATCAAGAAGATCCTAAGAGCCTTGGATGTAAAATATGATACCTTGTGCACATTGATCCAAATGATGCCCAATTACAAAGATCTCAAGCCAACGGAAGTTATTGGAAGAATTGTTGCTCATGCGATGTCACTCAAGGATAAGGAAGAGCTTCACAACAAGTCAAGTGGTGCTTACAAAGCCTCATGTGATGCTCCCACATCATCAAGTGAGAAGCAAACCTTCAATGAAGAATTGAGTCTAATGGTGAAGAACTTCAACAAGTTCTACAAGAGTAGAAGCAAGGAAAGAAGTTCCAAGTCAAGGTCCTACAATGACAAAAGATCTTCTAGTCGTGAGCGTAATTGCTACAATTGTGGCAGACCCGGACACTACTCCAATGAGTGTACGGCTCCCTACAAAAGAAGAGAAGATTCTCCCAAAAGAAGGAGTATAAGAGAAGAATCACCATCAAGAGAAAGAAGGAGTAGAGATTATCGTTGTGAACGAAGAGCCTCTTATAGAAGCAAGGATTCAGAAAGGAAGGACAAGTCATCAAGGAGCTACACAAAAAGAAGACATCAAGCTCATGTTGGTGAATGGGTATCCGGTTCCGACTCTGACCATCACTCCGAAAGAAATTATCACTCCGACTCCAAGTATACTCAAGATGAAGGTGTTTCCGGACTAGCACTTGTGACAACCAACTCCTACGACATATTTGACTCACCAAATGAAGGAATTGGGAGATGCTTCATGGCTAAAGGTCCAAAGGTAACACACCCCGAGTATGTTGATTTCAATAGTGATGAAGATGATTTGCTAGGAGATGATGATTTACTTATTGACAACTCTAGTTATGAAAACTATGATGAGCTTGCTATTAATCATGATAATCAAGATAAAATGAATGATGATGATAAGAAGGAGATTGAGCGTCTAACTAAAGAACTAAACACTCTTAAGTTAGCTCATGAAACTACCTTGGAAGATCATCGAGAACTTTTAAAGACTCATGATAAGCTACGCTTTGAAAAGCTCAAGCTTGAGCAAGAACATGAGTTTTTAAAGGCAATCAATGATGATCTTCGCAAGAAAAGTTCTTCTTACATTGCCAAGCGTTTACTCTTGTCTACTTACATGCCACAAGTTAAATCTAGCAACAAGAACAAGAAAGATTCTTCATCTAGTAGTAACAACAATCATGCTAAATCCAATGATGTTGCTTCTAGTAGTTCTCTTGATTCCACTAATGATTCTCTTAGCCAAGTTACACTTGAGCAAGAAAATGGCTTATTGAAGGGAATTATAGAGAAAGGTGTTTACAAGAGCCTTGCCGGACGTAAGCAATTTGAGGAAATTCTACGCAAGCAAGGAAGACACCGGAAGAATCAAGGTGTTGGTTTTGAACGAAAGTTCAATGCCAATGGAGTTGAGTGGGAAGAAGATCAATACTCCAAGACGAAGTTTGTTCCTCAACAAGAGAAGTATGATCCTACTTCTTTCAAAGGAACACAAGCTCAAGATGATCTTCCACCACAAGACCACAAGCGAAAAGGCAAGGACAAGCTTCAAGAGGATATTAATGCACTTGAAGAAGCACCCAAGGCCTTGGTCAAGTGGATTCCCAAGACTACATCAAGTTCTACTTCATCAAGTACAACTACAACTCCAACGATTCCCATCAAGATGGTGTGGATCCCAAAGAAGAAGAACTAGAGAGTTCTTGAGGGTGACTCCGCCAACGTACTTCACTCTCATCATTTTGGCAAGGACAAGTGCAAACAACTTTCATAACTTGCACTAGTTCAAGGAGTCACAAACCCTCTTGTTGGTAATACAAGGGACAAGGTAACCTAATGCTTTCATGGACATCATCTTGTGTACACATCACTCTATGTCTATGGATATCCTTGTTTGTTCCTTGTGGGACTAACCCGTGTAGGTATTGAAAGTGCAACTCACTCCAATGGATTGCTCCGAATGATCTACATCAACATCACTCTATGTCTCACCGATAGGGATCTCGGTCTCACCGAGATGGGATTGTAATCACTCTGTTTCCCTTCGTAACGTTTTGGTCAAACCGAGATGAGTGATCGGTCCCACCGAGATTGCAATGCAAACTCTCTGTTTCCCTTTCGTAACGTTTCGGTCCAACCGAAATGAGCGAATCGGTCCCACCGAGTTTGCCTGACCAACTCTCTGTTAGTCTATTACCAAAATCGGTCTCACCGAGTTTGTGTAATCGGTCTCGCCGAGATTACGTTATGCCCTAACCCTAACGAAATCGGCCCCACCGAGTTGACATGTCGGTCCCACCGAAAATCCTAACGTTCACATTTTGAACTAAATCAGTCCGACCAAGTCTCATGATTCGGTCCCACCGAGTTTGGTGATTTGTGTGTAACGGTTAGATTTTGTGTGGAGGCTATATATACCCCTCCACCCACTCTTGATTCGTGGAGAGTGCCATCAGAACATTCCTACACTTCCAACATACATTTTCTGAGAGAGAACCACCTACACTTGTGTTGAGGTCAAGATATATTCCATTCCAACCACATAAATCTTGATCTCTAGACTTCCCCAAGTTGCTTTCCACTCAAATCATCTTTCCACCAAATCCAATCCCATGAGAGAGAGTTGAGTGTTGGGGAGACTATCATTTGAAGCACAAGAGCAAGGAGTTCATCATCAACACACCATTTATTACCTTTTGGAGAGTGGTGTCTCCTAGATTGGTTAGGTGTCACTTGGGAGCCTCCGTCAAGATTGTGGAGTTGAACCAAGGAGTTTGTAAGGGCAAGGAGATCGCCTACTTCGTGAAGATCTACCCGAGTGAGGCAAGTCCTTCGTGGGCGACGGCCATGGTGGGATAGACAAGGTTGCTTCTTCGTGGACCCATCGTGGGTGGAGCCCTCCGTGGACTCGCGCAACCGTTACCCTTCGTGGGTTGAAGTCTCCATCAACGTGGATGTACGATAGCACCACCTATCGGAACCATGGATAAAAAATCTCCGTGTCAACATTGCGTTTGCTCCCTCAAACTCCTCCCTTTACCTTCATATGCAATTGTTTTACATTCCGCTGCTATATTCTTAGAATTGCATGTGTAGGTTGATTGCTTGACTTGTGCAAAGTTGCTAAAATCTGCCAAGAACTAAAATTGGGAAAAGGCTAGATTTTTATTTGGTCAAGTTGTCTAATCACCCCCCCCCCTCTAGACATACTTTTGATCCTACAATTTACCTACTCGAGGATGAGCAGGAATTAAGCTTGGGGATGCTTGATACGTCTCCAACGTATCTATAATTTTTTATTGTTCCATGCTATTATATATTTTGTTTTGGATGTTTAATGGGCTTTATTATACATTTTTATATTATTTTTGGGACTAACCTACTAACCCAAGGCCCAGTGCAAATTGCTGTGTTTTGCCTATTTCAGTGTTTCGCCGAAAAGGAATATCAAACGGAGTCCAAACGGAATGAAACCTTTGTGTCGGGGATATACCCCGCGGTATGACCCGGCCGGAAGTATGACCCGGCCGGGCTTGGCGTTTTCATTGGTAACCCGCCGAAGTGGCTACTCACGAGCCTGGCGACTCACGGATGGCCCTAATGGCGGGTCAGATAGAAGACTAGGCCCAAGGCCCAGAAGGCCGGCTCATGTTACGGTGGGCCAGTTTACGAGGAAAGGCATAAGGAGTTTTCCCTTAAGGGAGCAGACTAGGATTCCACTTGTAATAGACTAGTCCTAATCCTAATAGGACTCCACATGTAACCCGCCCCTTCAACTTATATAAGGAGGGGCAGGGCACCCCAAGAGGGAGAGGCAAGAAACAATCTCTAAGGCTAGACACAACTAAAGGGGAGCCGACTTATGCGGCGTCTCCCTGATGAGCATAATGAGATGTAGCCACAAACAACATATATTGCTATTACCGGATGATGTTTCCCGGGGCCCGAAGCTGTCTAAATCGTTGTCTTGTGTGTTGCGTCTCTCGTCCCGATCAACCCCTCTCAAGCTACCGCATAGATGCGTTGGCCTCGCGACTAAGTCCTGACACTAAGGACATCTGACGTGACAAATCCTCGACACTTCGGGAGAGTTATTTTTGGAACAACCGTGATCCAAGGGACTTAGAGTGGACGTCAAGAAACGAACAAGGAGGCCACAAGGCAGGGAGGCGCGCCTGCCCCGTGGGCGCGCCCCACCCTCGTGGGCCCCTCGTAGCTCCACCGACCTACTTCTTTCGCCTATATATACTCATATACCCCAAAAACATCCGAGAGCACCACGAAACCCTATTTCCACCGCCGCAACCTTCTGTACCCGTGAGATCCCATCTTGGGGCCTTTTCCGGCGCTCCGCCGGAGGGGGAATCGATCACGAAGGGCTTCTACATCAACACCATAGCCTCTCCGATGATGTGTGAGTAGTTTACCACAGACCTTCGGGTCCATAGTTATTAGCTAGATGGCTTCTTCTCTCTCTTTGGATCTCAATACAAAGTTCTCCTCGATCTTCTTGGAGATCTATTCGATGTAACTCTTTTTGCGGTGTGTTTGTCGAGATCCGATGAATTGTGGGTTTATGATCAAGATTATCTATGAACAATATTTGGATCTCCTCTGAATTCTTTTATGTATGATTGGTTATCTTTGCAAGTCTCTTCGAATTATCAGTTTGGTTTGGCCTACTAGATTGATCTTTCTTGCAATGGGAGAAGTGCTTAGCTTTGGGTTCAATCATGCGGTGCTCGATCCCAGTGACAGAAGGGGAAACGACATGTATTGTATTGTTGCCATCGAGGATAAAAAGATGGAGTTTATATCATATTGCTTGAGTTTATCCCTCTACATCATGTCATCTTGCTTAATGTGTTACTCTGTTCTTATGAACTTAATACTCTAGATGCATGCTGGATAGTGGTCGATGTGTGGAGTAATAGTAGTAGATGGAGGCAAGAGTCGGTCTACTTGTCGCGGACGTGATGCCTATATACATGATCATGCCTAGATATTCTCATAACTATGCACCTTTCTATCAATTGCTCGACAGTAATTCGTTCACCCACCGTAATACTTATGCTATCTTGAGAGAAGTCACTTGTGAAACCTATGGCCCCCGGGTCTATTTTCCATCTTATACGTTTCCAATCTATTTTACTTTGCAATCTTTACTTTCAATCTTTATCATAAAAATACCAAAAATATTATCTTATCATCTCTATCAGATCTCACTTTTGCAAGTGGCCGTGAAGGGATTGACAACCCCTTTATCGCGTTGGTTGCAAGGTTCTTATTTGTATGTGTAGGTACGAGGGACTTGCATGTAGCCTCCTACTGGATTGATACCTTGGTTCTCAAAAACTGAGGGAAATACTTACGCTACTTTGCTGCATCACCCTTTCCTCTTCAAGGGAAACCAACGCATGCTCAAGAGGTAGCACCGATCTAGGCTTATTTCTAGGGGTTTCTATATTTATAGGAATTTTTGGTGTCGGGAACAAGTCAGGGGGGTCCACGAGGTGACGACAAGGCAGGGGGTGGGCCCTCCACCCTTGTGGATGCCTCGTGGCTCCTCTGGTCCATCTCCGATACTCCGTGGGCTTCTTTTGGTCCATAAAAATCGTCGTAAAGTTTCAACTCGTTTGGACTCCGTTTGGTATTCCTTTTCTGTAAAACTCAAAAACAAGGAAAAAAAAGAAACTGGCACTGGGCTCTAGGTTAATAGGTTAGTCCCAAAAATAATATAAAATAGCATATAAAACATCCAAGATGAATAATATAATAGCATGGAACAATAAAAAATTATAGATACGTTGGAGACGTATCAAAGTGATGTTGGTATATTAGGATGTGGTTGAAACCATTGGATGGCCTTCCTGGACATGTTATCCAGAATTAGTACTTGTCCCATTTTGTCTTTCCTTGTTGGACATGTTATGGTTCAAGTGTCGATGGTGTCTAGTAGATAGTTTGCTAGCTATATACCTGTTGCTGATTGATGCTCTTGTGTTTAGCATTATACTCCTCGAATCATATTATACTATATCTAGTGTTCTTGTGGTTCTGTGAAGATGCATCATAAACATCTAGGTCTTTGAAGTTGGCTGAATCTGTTGCTTTATCATATATTTGGTCCATAAATCTATATTTCTATCAGATATCTTTCAATATCTAATTTTTCGATAGGCTGTACACTAAACCTGGAGGTTTGCAAATCTACTCCAGGAATAGTAGCGTCTCTAATGCTGGTAGCCTATGTGTTCACTATTTTACAGGAGCTCCAGATCTATGAAATTTGAAGTTCAAAGCCGTATAGCCCTACTCAGCAAAGAGTCGTCTCTTTTGTTTGACTGTAAAGGACTATAGATATCGTAATAGTAGGCATATTTGGGTTGTAATAGACTATGTATAGATTGTAGTAGACTTAGTGTTATTTGATGAACTACATTTGTACAATTCTGTTTGAAATATTGATTATGTATGTGATTTGAAAACGTGTGGAATTGAAACGTGACTCGTGGGACCCAGTTATGAAAATAATCTGAGCAGTTTTGAAATTTTTGTCAAGTGGGCCCAATGTCTGAGATAGTGTGGGACCCATCTGACTGGTGGGACCAGCTCCAAACTATAATGGCCCAAACAATGTTAAAAGGCCATGGGCCAGAAATAAATAAAAGGCCAAATTATAGGGTTTGGCCCATGTAGTTGACCAAAATTGGCAAGAAAAAATATAAATGGGCTGAATTGTTGGGCTCGGCCCATGTAAAGTAGTGAAATGGACCGGGCTGATTCTTATCAACGACCAATTCAATTGGTCACAATTTTGCCACGTCTACTTGCCATGTTGGATCCGATGTGACCTGGGCAGACAACCAGCGACCAAAACCAAAGGTTGTAGGTCCAACGACCTTTTGTTTTGATCATTGCCTTCTACAACCATATCATAGAGATGGTCGTTAAGTTTCATTAAAGATGGTCAGCTTTTGACCAATTGTTTTTGGTCATAAAAAGGTCGCAAATAAAAAACAATGACCATTCAGCAACCAATAGTGATGGTCGCAAGTTGGCATATTTCTTGTAGTGACGGTCCTCTAGACCGAGGAACCCGTAGAATCTCAAGCGGACCGCAGCAGCGATCTCCTGGACGCCTGATACGTCTCCAACGGATCAATAATTTATGAACTATTCATGCCAATATATTATCATTCTTGGATGTTTTACAATCATTTTATAGCAACTTTATATCATTTTTGGGACTAACCTATTGACCCAGTGCCCAGTGCCAGTTGCTGTTTTTTGCTTGTTTTTTACATCACATGAAATCAATACCAAACGGAGTCCAAATGCAACGAAACTCCACGGAAATTTTTTATGGACCAGAAGATACCCATTGGGCCAGAGCAGCACCTGGGGGGTGCCCCGAGGGGGGCACAACCCACCAGGGCGCGCCAAGCCTACCTGGAGCGCCCAGGTGGGTTGTGCCCACCTCGGTGGCCTCCCGTACCCCTTCTTTGCACTATAAATTCCCAAATATTCCGAAACCCATCGGGGTTAACCTAGATCAGAAGTTCCGCCGCCGCAGGCCTCTGTAGCCACCGAAAACCAATCTAGACCCCGTTCCGGCACCCTGCCGGAGGGGGGAATCATCTCCGGTGGCCATCTTCATCATCCCGGCGGCCACCACGATGAGGAGGGAGTAGTCCACCCTCGGTGCTGAGGGTTTGTACCAGTAGCTATGTGTTTGATCTCTCTCTCTCTCTCTCGTGATCTATATCATGGGCTTTGTTAATATAGTCGGATCATATGATGTTTCTCCCATCTATACTCTTGTTATGATGAATTGAATCTTTACCCTTCAAAGTTTTGTCTTGTCGGATTGAATATTCAGAGATGACAACACATGATATATGTCTTGCAATATGAATACTTGAGGTGACAATGAGGTATCCTATTGATTCACTTGATATGTGTTATGTCATTCAACTCGCGGATTCCCACGGTGATATTGGGGTAATCTATGCATAGGGGTTGATGCACGTTTTTCTCCGATGGGAACTTTTGGGTCTCTTTATGGTTCTTTGTGTGGATTGAGTATTATGAATATGAATTTGCTTTGGTGTTATTCTAGTACGAACTCTAGGATAGATCAAACGAAAAAAATAGCTTTGTGTTATTTTAGTACGAAATCTTGAATAGATCGAACGGAAAGAATAGCTTTGAGGTAGTTTCGTGCCCTACAAACAATTCCTATCTTTTGTTCTCCGCTAATAGGAACTCGGGAGTGATTCTTTATTGCACTTTGAGGGATAATCATATGATCCAACTATGTTAGCATTGTTGAGAGGTTGCACTAGCGGAAGTACGGACCCTGGGCCTCATTTTTAAGCATTGCAACACCATTTTTGTGCTCGTTTACTACTTGCTACCTTGCTGTTTTTATTTATTCAGATTATAAAAATATATTTCTACCATCAATATTACACTTTTATCACCATCTCTTCGCCGAACTAGTGCACCTATACAATTTGTCATTGTATTGGGTGTGTTGGGGACACAAGAGATTTCTTGTATTTGGTTGCAGGGTTGTTCAAGAGAGACTATCTTCATCCTACACCTCCCACGGATTGATAAACCTTAGGTCATCCACTTGAGGGAAAATTGCTACTGTCCTACAAAACTTTGCGCTTGGAGGCCCAACACGAGTCTATAAGAATAAAGTTGTGTAGTACACATCAAGATCTTTTCTGGCGCCGTTGCCGGGGAGGTGAATGCTTGAAGGTATATCTTTATATCTTGCAATCGAATCTTTTAGTTTCTTGTTTTATCACTAGTTTGGTTTATAAAAGAAAACTAAAAATGGAATTTAGGTTGCATCATTTTATTGATCATCTTTATGATATCTTTCTTGAAAATGATAGTTCAGAAAATTGTGCTCAATTGTTAGAAGAAGAAGTCAATAAAATGCTTGGCACAAAATAGTTGAATGATGAGCATGATTGCAATTTTGCTAGTATGAATTCTTTGAATATCCATGATGCTAATGATATGCAAAGCCATAAGCTTGGGGATGCTATGTTTGATGAAGATGATATTTGTAGTCCCCCAAGTTTTGATGAGAAAATTTATTATGATGAATGCATGCCTCCTATTTATGATGATTATGGCGATGAAATGTATGCTATATTGAATAATGATAACCATGAAACTTGTCATCATGATCTTAATTTTCAATCCCATGATAGTTATTTTGTTGACTTTGCTCCCAGTACTATTGATGAGAATAAATTTGCTTGTGTGGAGTGTAATAATTTTCTATGCTTATGTATCATGAAAAGAATGCTTTATGTGATAGTTATATTGTTGAATTCATACATGATGCTACTGAAAATTATTATGAGAGAGGAACTTATGATGCATGATGCTCTCTTTATGTTTCAATGCTTATATTTTATGTGAGCATCATTGAATCATCATGCCTAGCTTAAAATGCATTAAAGAAAAGCGCTTGTTGGGAGACAACCCAACACTTTTACCTACTGTTTTTGTGTGTTCACATGATTATGCTACTGTAGTGATCATGTTTTACAGCTTTCTTTTAAATAACGTGCCAACTGCCAAGTAAAGCCTTTGGGATCATGTTGGGTGATAGTAGATTTGATCTTGCTGAAAAACAGAAACTCTTGCGATCACTAGGATGAGTCTCATTTTTAATAGAAGAGTGCTTTTGAGTTGATTATTTTTGCAGAAGTTTAATATACAATTTCTCACGTGTTCCAATTTGTTTATTAATTTTTGGAGTAGCAGAAGTATGGTAGTTATCCAGGTCATTACAGACTGTTCTGTTTTTGACAGATTCTGTTTTCAATGCATAGTTTGCTTGCTTTCTAGTTTCTATGGCTTATATCGCTCAATATAAATTGTGTAAATGATATGCTAAAGTAGGCATTGTGTGGAAACAATTATGAATCTTGTCTTTGACAGTACCAAAGTGAAATGGTTTGCTCTTTATCATACTAACCTATCTCACGAAGTTCCGTTAAGTTTTGTGTGATTGAAGTTTTCAAGTTTTTGGTGAGATGTCCATATGAGGAGAATAAGGAGTGAAAATAACCTAAGCTTGGGGTTTCCCAAGGCACCCCAAGGAAATATTCAAGGAAGATCCAAGCAACTAAGCTTGGGGACGCCCCGGAAGGCATCCCCTCTTTCGTCTCCAACATTATCGGTAACCTCACTTGGAGCTATGTTTTCATTCATCACATGATATGTGTTTTACTTGGAGCGTCAATTTATTTTGTTATAATTTTCTTGATGTTATTTAGGATAATGTTTTGCATCTTTCTTTTCAATAAAAATGCCAAGGATAGCCTTTACCATGCTTATTTTACAAGTCTACATGTTGCTGTTTGAAAACAGAAAGTTTACCACTGTTGCAAAAATTCCCTAGAAAAGTAAGAGTGTGATAAAATGTTGAAACTTTTTGCAAATTAAGCTATGATAAATTCTCTACAGTTTGGTAGATTTTCATAATTTTTGGAGTTAGGGAAGTATGATTAATCTTGCATTCTTTACAGACTGTACTGTTTTGGCAGATTGCTGTTATGTTTGCATATGTTTGCTTGTTTAATGATCCTATTTGAGGATAGGAGTATTAAATATGCAGAGGCATTTAGTATGCAATGTTGAATAATAATTTTAGTGATTTGCTACAGTAGAGAATGATAAAGTTTTTGCATTGGTTTATACTAACTTATCTCACGAGTTCTTGTTGAGTGTTGTGTGGATGAAGTTTAAGATTTAGGAAAACCGTGATATGAAAGGAATTAAGGAGACACAAAAGCTCAAGCTTGGGGATGCCCAAGGCATCCCAAGTTAATATTCCAAGAAGTCTCAAGCATCTAAGCTTGGGGATGCCCCGGTAGACATCCCACCTTTCTTCTTCAACTATTATCGGTTAGTATCGGTTGAGCCTAAGTTTTTGCTTCTTCACATGATGTGTGCTATCCTAGAAATGTCATTTTGTTTTGTTTTGCTTGCTGTTTTAATAAATTACTTAATCTGAAAGTTTTTAAATAAGAGAGAGTCCTCAAATCGCTACCTATTTACTTAACTACTCGCATGATCTTCACTTATATCTTTTTGGAGTAGTTTGTCATTTACTCTTGTGCTTCACTTTTATCCTATGAGTAAATTGTTGAATAACTCAATATCATGAAGTTGAAATCATATCATGCCTAGTGATAGCTTCACATTGGGTTTAGAAAGTGAAATCTTTTGAAGCTTGACAATCACAATATTGGTCATACAAGCAATTCACGAATAATTAGTATAAGGAAGAGAACTTTCACATGAAAATACACTATCATGGAAATCTTTTGTGATTGTGAGCCCCCATCAAAATATTATATGCCAAAATTGTTGACGTTGGACAAGGAAGACAATGTAATGGTTTATGTTTGTTCATATTCACACAGAACTAATATTGTCATAGATCCTTCAACATGTGGTGCTTGCCCCCTATCTTTGCTAGCCAAAAATTCCCCACCATGTAGATTACTACTTGTGCATCCAAAAACCCTTAAACCCAAATCTTATTTTCAAGATTCCACCAAACCTACCTATATGCGGTATTTCCGTGCCGTTCTAAGCAAATTTGTATGTGCCATCTCTAATTTTCAAAAATAAATTTCTCTTTTGTGAGCTCGTACCGCTCGCGAGGCGGTGAGGGGTGGCCAATATTTTCCATGGTAGATGTGTTATTCTCACGATGAGTGTTTATTCACTTTTCATTGCACAAGAGTAAGGCAAAGGTTTTAGGGATGCCCAGTCCCGAAATGAAAAATGAATTTACTTTATGTTGTCAAATAATAAATTCCTTGGAAAGTGTTGGTATGGAGAGCACCCGTGGATACGGCTAGCCATGGAAAGTGAAAGTATGGTGGAAAAAGGAATAAACTGTATTTTCTGTTTGTGAACCGCCTATGATATATCTAGCATGGAAAGTGTTGGGAGCTCTAAGTCGTTTTTGTTGGTGGGAAAAGTATACCCCTCAAAATGTTTTTATCTCTCATTTTTTGCTTTGAGCTCTGGCACCTCTACAAATCCCTACTTCCCTCTGTGAAGGGCCTATCTTTTACTTTTATGTATTTACTTTCATGCAAGAGTCAAATTTGTTCTCTCTATTCCTTTTTATTTTTCTCTTTTGGCAAGCATCATGTGGTGAGGATAGATCTAGGCACATATGTCCGGTTGAATATGGGTAGCATGAGTTATTATTGTTGACATCACCCTTGAGGTGAATACGTTGGGAGGCAAAACAATAAGCCCCTATCTTTCTATGTGTCCGGTTGAAACATTTTGCTCATGTGTACGCGGTGAGTGTTAGCAATCATAGAAGACTATATGATGGTTGAGTATGTGGAGCTCTTACTTAGACTCCGTTGAATAAGTTGAATTTCAATTGCTTGGTGACTAAGAACATAGGTTGTTGGGTTTCAAGAGAGTTCATTGTTTAAACCTTAACATGTGAATTGGCTGCTACTACAACATGAGAAATTTTATGAGAAAGAATTGTTGTTATGATGCTAGGAAAAGTGATTGACATTGCCATTGATCAAACTTATGCATTTTGCTAGCATTCACACTTCATAAATTATTTCTTTTATCATTTACCTACTCGAGGACGAGTAGGAATTAAGCTTGGGGATGCTGATACATCTCCAACGTA
Source organism: Aegilops tauschii subsp. strangulata (assembly GCF_002575655.3). Lineage (NCBI taxonomy): Eukaryota > Viridiplantae > Streptophyta > Magnoliopsida > Poales > Poaceae > Aegilops > Aegilops tauschii. The sequence goes on from NC_053036.3 coordinate 514,774,150, forward strand.
TCTATAATTTATGAAGTATTCATGCCAATATATTATCATTCTTGGATGTTTTACAATCATTTTGTAGCAACTTTATATCATTTTTTGGGACTAACCTATTGACCCAGTGGCCACTTGCTGTTTTTTGCTTGTTTTTTACATCGCATGAAATCAATACCAAACGGAGTCCAAATGCAACGAAACCCCACGGTGATTTTTTATGGACCAGAAGACACCCATTGGGCCAGAGCAGCACCTTGGGGGTGCCCCGAGGAGGGCACAACCCACCAGGGCGCGCCAGGCCCACCTGGTGCGCCCAGGTGGGTTGTGCCCACCTCGGTGGCCTCACGTACCCCTTCTTTGCACTATAATTTCCCAAATATTCCGAAACCCATCGGGGTTAACCTAGATCAGAAGTTCCACTGCCGCAGGCCTTTGTAGCCACCGAAAACCAATCTAGACCCCGTTCCGGCACCCTGCCGGAGGGGGAATCATCTCCGGTGGCCATCTTCATCATCCCGGCAGCCACCACGATGAGGAGGGAGTAGTCCACCCTCGGGGCTGAGGGTTTGTACCAGTAGCTATGTGTTTGATCTCTCTCTCTCTCTCGTGATCTATATCATGGGCTTTGTAAGTTTAGTCGGATCATATGATGTTTCTCCCCTTTATACTCTTGTTATGATGAATTTAATCTTTACCCTTCAAAGTTTTGTCTTGTCGGATTGAATATTCAGAGATGAGAACACATGATATATGTCTTGCAATATGAATACTTGAGGTGACAATGAGGTATCCTATTGATTCACTTGATATGTGTTATGGCATTCAACTTGCGGATTCCCGCGGTGATATTGGGGTAATCTATGCATAGGGGTTGATGCATGTTTTTCTCCGATGGAAACTTTGGGGTCTCTTTATGGCTCTTTGTGTGGATTGAGTATTATGAATATGAATTTGCTTTGTTGTTACTCTAGTACGAACTCTAGGATAGATCGAACGGAAAAAATAGCTTTGTGTTATTTTAGTACGAACTCTTGAATAGATCGAACGGAAAGAATAGCTTTGAGGTAGTTTCGTGCCCTACAAACAATTCCTATCTTTTGTTCTCCCCTAATAGGAACTCGGGAGTGATTCTTTATTGCATTGAGGGATAATCATATGATCCAACTATGTTAGCATTGTTGAGAGGTTGCACTAGCGAAAGTACGGACCCTGGGCCTCATTTTTAAGCATTGCAACACTGTTTTTGTGCCCGTTTACTACTTGTTACCTTCCTGTGTTTATTTATTCAGATTATAAAAATATATTTATACCATCAATATTACACTTTTATAACCATCTCTTCGCCGAACTAGTGCACCTATACAATTTGCCATTGTATTGGGTGTGTTGGGGACACAAGAGATTTCTTGTATTTGGTTGCAGGGTTATTCGAGTGAGACCATCTTCATGCTACACCTACCACGGATTGATAAACCTTAGGTCATCCACTTGAGGGAAAATTGTTGTTGTCCTACAAAACTCTGCGCTTGGAGGCCCAACACGAGTCTACAAGAATAAAGTTGCGTAGTAGACATCAACACCATCCTTGGGGAGATCATGTTCCTTCTCCCCACCAAGGATGGCTACCGCACATAGGTCCTCGCATCTCGGTGGCGCACTCTGTGGCGCACCGGGCCTCTTAATTTCGACTGTCGTTCATGATTTTGAACTCCACTGAGCCATCATCTTCTCCCACCAGGGCTCCATTCAACGCCTCTGCATCCCGGCATGCTACTTGTTGCATATACCCTACATGATGGACGCCTGGCTGACATCCCGTCAATTCAGAAAACTCCAGCAGCTTGAGTTCTACCATTACAACGAAAATAGCTTACCACCAACCGTTGTATCTGTACCCTCACCACCGATGTCCATCTCATGGTTTTCCTCCTCTGTCCACACCGCCACCTTGGCCCGGTGCCATCTTGCAGACAATCTGATACAAATGCTTTGACTCCCACTGCTAAAAAAAACTTGTGCTTGTGGTGGTTGATATGTCGGAGGCCTCACTGCACAGCATCATCCACTCCAACTGACCTGCCTTGGAGCGCTTGCTGCTTGTTTCTGAAAAACAAATCCGTATCTGTTGTCCTCAAACAAATTCGCCTCCCTTGTAAGCATTGAATTTTTTTTAAAGGACAGGAGCTCATCATCGAAGATGCCCCTTCACTTAAAAGTTGCTCCTTGATTATTGTTATGCAACTTCACAAATAATTGTGGTCTCTGCGCCTAAACTCGAGACCTTGGGTGTAATTCGTGATCCGTTTAAAGGTTACAAGATGGTGGTTGGCTCCACACTTATTCTGGTACTGTATATTATCATCAACACTTTTGTAATCAAAAGCTGCATTTTTCATTTGTGAGCATAAGTTTTATATCATCTTGGAGTACACTTTTGGTACTAATATTATGTTCTATGCTCAATGAAGAGTTTGTCCATGGATAACCTACCAATGGTGATGGATTCTGTCAAGACCTTACATATCATTATGTGGTGTTTTGATCTCAACATGATTATTTTCTTGCTGCGATGCTTTCCATGTCTGGAGAATTTGAATATAGGGTTGATGATTTCACGCACATTGAAAGCCTATATATAATGTACTAGAATTAACCGTTCAGCTGTCGCTCTTTTGACATACTCTTCTTTTAGAAATTAACTATTTTCAGTCTTCATGTCTATTTATAAAAAAGCACATGGACAAAAAGGTATAACAAATCGGTGGCATAAGAAGCATCGGCATTTTCTCAGTTCTCATGACATTCGTTTTAGGACAATAACGCTGGAAGGATATGCATCCAACTATGCAAACACTAGCTTTGTCACATTCTTCCTGTTGAATGCAAGGGTACTATTGTCCGTGAGGATTAAGTTTTTTAACAAAAAAATTCTCACGGATGGACACGTTGGACAGCATAAATAGAAGTTTCAGGTGGACAAAAGGGCTTCTGAATGTGCTCGACTTCTATTTACAACAATTTGTCTTCATGTACCGGTAGATTTTCTGGCCCGGGATCTTGATTTTAAGGATCAGAACGATCCATATGATTGTGACTCCCGAAAACTTTGGTTGATTTAGATGTTATTGCCCTGTTCAATATGGGTTTTTTCTAAACCTGATAAATAATTAACCCTCGTGCTCTTACCATTTGTAAGCTAGAGTTAGTTGTTGTTGCCCTTTTCAACTCGGTTGTGACTCGTATTTTCTTTCAAACAGGGCCAATGGCTTGCCATTTCATTAATTAAATGCCTAAAAATCATATATATATGTCCTTGGGTGAATGTTTAGGTCCCATGCAAGAAAGGTGAATGAATTTCAAATATCTGGGCGTCGTGGTGCGGCCGAAAACATTGAGAAACTTCATTTTTTTAATTTCTGTAAATTCAAAACTCGCTTGAAAATCATTAAACTTTGCATGGTGTCTTGACATGTCACGAGGATGGTGTGGTAAAAAAATTGTCCAATTTTGGGATAAGTTTTGGTATAATCTTCTTGCAAACCGGAACTTCTCTCACGAAGCCTCATGGTTTCGATAGGGAATGTGCACCTTTGTGGGCGAAATGACATATGCTGCCTCTTCATGCCTTGATTTTTTACACAGACAACATAGACCAATAGGGGTGCTGCGCTAAAATTTGTAATTAATCCGGGTTCATTTGGCCTTTTTATATATTAATTGAGTTTTCTAGGCATTTAATGTGCATAATTAAAATTTGAACTGCATCCACATGCTCCAGTGCACAAAAATGGGTTGAAAATTTTCATAAATGTTTCCTTGGGTGAATGTTTAGGTCCCATGCAAGAAATGTGAATGAATTTCAAACATCTGGGCGTCGTGGCGCGGCCGAAAACATTGAGAAACTTGGTTTTTAAATTCCGGTAAATCGAAAACTCGCCTGAAAGTCATTAAACTTGGCATGGTGTCTTGACATGTCACCAGCATGCTGTGGTTAAAATTGTGTCTGATGTAGGGACAAGTTTTGGTATAAGCTTCTTGCAAACTAGAGTTTCTCTCAACAAGCCTGATGGTTCTGATGAGGAATGCACACCTTTGTGGGCGAAACGACATACGCTGCCTCTTCATGCCTTGATTTTTTTACAGACGCAACATAGACCAATAGGAGTGTCGTGCTAAAATTTAGAATTATTCCGGGTTTGTCGGGCCTTTTTGTACATTAATCGACATTTCTAGGCATTTAATGTCCGTAATTCAAATTTGAACTACATGCACATGCTGCAGTGCACCAAAATGGGTTAAAAAATTATAAATATATCCTTGGGTGTATGTTTAGGTCACATGCAAGAAATGGGAATGAATCAAAACATATGGGCATCGTGGCTTGGCCGAAAACTTTGAGAAACTTGGTTTTAAAATTTCTGTAAATCCAAAACACGCGTGCAAATCATGAAATTTGGAATCTTGCAAATCATGAAATTTGGAATGTGACGGGAATAAGCTCAAAATTTATTAACGGTTCTGGTTTTCCAAGTGCAGCATGATTCTCGGATGGCGTATCGTGGGCACGCGTTCTCGTATGCGTACGTGGTGTGGGCACTATAGGATGCACCGCAATCGGCGAAGTCATCACACGACTTGTTCCATTAACCGTGTGCGCTCGTTATTACCATCGCGCATGATTTTTTAATTAGAATGTGTGCCCGTCTACCGCATACGTGTACATATAGTGTCGTGGTTTTGTCACGGCAGATGTCCTAGAGAAAGGACTTAGTCGTGGAGCCATCGCTACGGGTTAGCTTAAAGGGGTTAAAGCGGACAAGGGACGCAAGAGAGTTTTATACTAGTTCGGCCCCTTACGATGAAGGTAAAAGCCTACATCTAGTTGTGATGGAATTGATGGGGTTTCGATGACCAGGGAGCGAATACGCTTTGCCTGAGTCTCGAGTTGTTGTCTGTTGTCCCTGAACCGCCGCCGGGTCGTCCCCTTATATACATGGGTTGACGCCCGCCGGTTTACAGAATCCCGAGGCCGGCTCATCATCGTGTCCGGCTCGGTCTCTGCTACTTCTATCTTACAACACAAGTTTACATGTCAATGTCGGTTTATGTCTACAGGCCTTAAACCGGCTTTGGGCCCTGGGCCTTCATGAAGCATCACCGTCTGTCTTCATGGACTTCGGATACAGATGAACTACTTATGGGGTTAACCCGGCCTCTCCTGGCCGGTTTACGCCCAGTGGTAATATCCCAAACATTAGGCCCTAGATTGATTTGAACTGGTTCATGTCAATCCTCAATACTTAAGAAAATTTCTTCTTCAACATCTTCACACAATCTTGTAAACCGCCATGACATCATCTTCTAGGATCATGGTAAACAGCCGTGACGTCTCCTATCATTAACGAGCCTCCGACAATCGAGGCGAAAGCTCCGCCTCATATCGAAAATTTAGGCTCCTTGATTTTCGCGCCTCACGCTTATCTTTCTGCCCTTATAAATAGGGCCAGGGGGTCTTTCCATTCCTACCCCCCCCCATATCTCTTCACCTCGTCCTCTTCCTTGCGCTGCCCGACCTTTGGAGCTCCGCCGCCACCGTTGACCTTCGCTTCTGCCTCAACTCCGGCCGCTGCATCACCCTGAACGCACCAGAGAATGGCGGCGCCTCTCCGCTCTTCCATCAGCATCGGTAAGCCTTCTTTCCTTCCGCCATAGATCTGTCATTAGGGTTTCAGTGTTAATCGGTGTTCGTCGGTGTTCATCGTTGTGCAATAGCTCTTTGATTCAAACCTTGATATTTATCCTGACGGCGATAGCCGTAGCCCTTCTTTTCCATCCATGCATCTCGTTTAAGTAGAAAATCCCATCTAAACCTTCATCAACTGCTTCGGTACCAATATTTAGGTCTGAATATATTTTCAGTTTCTGACATGCGGTAGATCCAAAATTATAATGCCAACTTGTGAAACCTGTTTTTCCCTTCACTTTTACATCTTTAATACCAGATTGGGCGTTTTTAACTTCATATACAAAATGATGACCCAGTAGATACCATTAGTCCCCTGTTGAACCGCCAATGCTTTCATCATTGTACTATTTCCATTGTCAGACTCCGGTTTACAAATAACCAATTCCGGTTTATCAATATGCTTGTATCCTTATACTGCTATGTAGTTGTCCACTTTAAATCTTAAACCGCCAATAATCATGTTACAGATTTCCATTGCCATGGCCAAGCAAGTCTATGAATGCAATTGGGCTCCCTCTCGACTAACGAAGAGCAGTTAAACAATCTTGTTAAAACGGGCGCTTTAGCTAAAAAAAGATGTCATCCACTGGAGGGTCCCTGGCCCGGAAAATCCTCCTACACCCAAGGATGGAGAGGTAGTCGTGTTCGCTGATCATCTCGGACGAGGTTTCAGCCCTCCCGGTTCAAAAAATTTCCGTGATGTACTGGCTAGTTTCCAACTGCGCCCTCAAGACATCGGTCCCAATTCTGTAACCAACATCTCCCACTTCCAAGTCTTTTGTGAGGTTTATCTGCAAGAGGAACCTTCAGTCGAACTGTTTAGGGATTTCTTTCACTTAAACCGTCGCACAGAGTTCTCAGATGGACCCAATACGGAACTGGGCGGAATGGCGGTTCAAAAAAGGAAGGAAGTCACCTTCCCCCATCCCAAACTCCACAGTCACCCCAAAGAGTGGAACCAAACTTGGTTTTACTGCATGGATACATCCCCATCTGATGAAAACCCCCTGCCGGGTTACCGCCCTGAACGCCTTAGCAACACACATCCTTTTCCTCAAAGGTTGACGGCAACAGAAAGGGCCAACTATGCTCCCCAATTATCAAAGCTTAGAGCCTTCATGGCGAACGGTTTAACAGGAGTTGATCTTGCTCGTTGCTGGATAAGCTGGAGTATTCTGCCCTTAAGCCGGCGCTCCGGTTTGATGTGTGAGTATACGGGGAGTTTGAAGGATGCTCAGCGGCACATTGACATTCAGCTTACAGGTGCAGAAGTCACTGAGGCTGTAAAAAAGATACTGAACGAACCGGAGGTTGTCTGTGCCCAAACCGGACTACTCCCTTTCTGCACCTTCAACAAACCACCAGCTATAAGAATCATATAATCTTTTTATCTGAAGTTGCTTCTGTCCAAATATTCTCTGAAAGTGTGATTATTTTCTGACAGGGTGATGATTCGTTCTGGAACAAGAAACCATCCCAAGACAAACTGGCGAAGCCGCAAGATAAACCGGTCAAGCAAGTTCGTCCAAAGACCAAGGTTGTTAAAAAACCTGCCAAGAGAAGGACCACTGCATCCTCCGATCCACCAGCTAATGACGATGTGGGTAACCCGGAACCAGAGGTAGAACTTGATTCTCTTGGTTCATTTTTCGTACATCTCATTGACAATGATTATTATCAGGACGATGCTAAAGGCAGTCATGCTAAGGACGTAGAGGTAACCATTCTTTCCTCCGATTCAGATCCTCTGCCAACATCAAAAATCCGTCAAGCAAACCGGAAAGTAAAATTTTCTCACCCTCTTGCTTACTTGGCCCAAACTTTCTTTTGAAGACGCAGCAGCACGAAGCTCGTCGTACAACCCGGCACAGTGGCCAGGTAGTTACCTCCGCCGGTTTACCGAACAGTCCGGTTCGGAAACGCCGATCAGAGGTCTCTTATCCCATTGATACTTCATGCCCAAAAGCAGGTTGTTTCCACCAGCCTCTTAACCCGTTTGATTCAAATTATCAGGGTACTTCTCACTCATCCTCTGGCGAGTCATCGGCCACGCAGCTTCCACCCCTCAAAACAGTTCCTGGGTGAGCTATGCACGTGTCTTTATTCTTGATGTGTTATCTTTACATACTGTATTGATCCTTATGTCTATCTTTTCTTTGCGCCAAGCCAAGACCCAGCAAGAAGGCTCGGTTAAGCAAACCGGCTGATGATAATGTAGCTGCTGAATCGGAAACAACTCCAGATCCGGAAGAAACCGACGCTGACGACATGCTTAACGAGCCGCCACCTCAAGACCATGACTTCCTTGCCGAACAAGTGCAAGTTGACACTACAAGCGATGCAAACCGGCCAACCAGCCCTATCTGAACTAATGACAAACCGGCCAGTCCGGTTAAGGATACTGACAAACCGCCAACTCTAGCGAAGGCTGCTGATGATCAAGATGATGACATTATGATTACTGTCACTGGCTACACCACTCCTGGCAACCCTGTCGCTTTGTCAAAGCATACTGCCAAGGACGAGCTCTCTGCTATCGGCAAAGGCAAATGGAATGCCGATTTATCAAGCTACGCCCATCTCAATGCTCAAGACATTCACTCTGCCTTCTTGAACCGTTTGTATACCAGCCGTGACTATGAAGCTAGTTTGGTAAACTTGATGAAGGAGAGATATGAGGTAACTACTATTTTTCTCTTTTGTCCAATTGCAGTTTATCAACTCCTAGTAGCCCCCAAGTGACGGTTTATGATACCAATCTAAACCGGGACTTTGTCATAACTTAACTTTGCATATTTAGCCTCCAGGGACCAGATTACTTCTTTATGATGAACCGGTTCCTTAAAATTTGCCATACTGCTCTTTCACCGGTATAGCCCCCAAGGGCCGGTTTAACTTTATAAAGATGAACCGGGACTGTATAAGAATTCCCATACCAACAGTTTTTTAGCAGACACACATTAGCCCCCAAATGCCAAGATTAATACTTGTATTGTGCTTGGGACTTGTAGAAATTTCTGATAAGGAGCAAATATGCATTAGCCCCCAAGTATCAAGGGCATAACTTGTTATGTGCTTGGTACTTCAAATATGTACTGTCAACTCATTATGTATCTGTCTCTTTATAGGCTGAACTGAGCAAGAAGGAAAGCCAAACCGCTGATCTGCAAGAGAACATCAAGTCCCAACAGGCCAAAACTTCCAAAGAAAAAGATGAGCTGACGAGCGCCTTAGCCGCTATGGAAAAGCTAAAGGAGAGCTTCGCCAAGGAGCAGGCGGATTGGAACACAGAGAAATCCGCTTTGCGGAAAAGAGCTGAAGACGCTGAAGCAGCTCTCAAACCGGTGGTAGACGAGCTGACTGGTGTAAAGCGGCAGATACATGCCATGACTGCTGCTGTGTTTGGTAAGCATCCTGACTTCATACTTTCAACATATCTTCCCATGCGTTGCCAGTTTGCTGATGTTTGCAATGATGCAGGAACTCGCATTAGTCATCTGGGCTCTGATGTTCGGAAGAAGTTGAAGGCTGCGTACATGTTGATAGAACAACTGTATACCGGCGCACAACGAATTATCTGCACCGCTTCTCACAATAAGCCGCCCCCGACGTTAATCAAGGATACCTTAGACAGGCTATCTATGCTGCCTGCCCGGGTAGAAGAGCTAAAGAGGTCTGCTGCAAGGGCTGGCGCTCTGACCGCACTAACCCGGGCAAAAGCATGGGTGCCTGATCTTGATCCGACAGGCGTGGCTAAAGGCTACCCAAGCTTAGAAGAAGACGGATCAGAATTTTGCACTGAAGATCTCCGCGCCATAAACCGGGAAGTACGTCCACTGGCATGTCAACTTGCTGAAGAGGTTGGACTTTCATTTTACCAGGCGAGTTATGATACCAATAACAAGCGGGTTGCTGCATCAACTCCTGAGGCTCAAAACCTGATCCCTCCAATCCGTAAGCACACTTATGCCCCTCACATTGAACCGTCCACCCTTATAAGCGACGAAGCTGTGTTCCAAGCTTTAACTGGGATCGACTGGACAACTGTTGACTTCCAGCCGCTGGGTAGGGACGAAGATGAACCGGTGCAAGATGATCCGCAGCCGTCAGGTCAAGCTGATAAGCAATCATAATCCGGGGGCCGGTTTAGTCTTCCACTTGCTGCAATGCTTATTGAGAAACAATTATCCCTTTGGGCACTAAAACGCCTTGTAATAGGCTAGTTAAAACACTTGGTCTGTTATGCCTTCGTGCATATCTATCTACAACTGATGCGTGTCAATCCGCCATGCTTAAGATATGATGTTCATAATCCATAGCTATTTATTCAAGTTGTTCCTGCAGATAAGAAGCTTAAAGCGCCCTGGCGGTTTACCACCGGGCGGGTCATGATACCCAAATATATATATGACCAAGGTTTATAACCAAGGTAAAAGATAACCAAATATGGAAATATATGGTACCTGTGACCTTTAGGCATAGTGTTGGCTGACCAACTTTGTAATGAGGGTAATAACCCTAATCCGGAGTAGAAGTAACTCCTGTTATATGATGCCGGTTTATCAGAAAACTGTTCCGGGCTGTGATAAACACCAGTTTATTCCATACTGGTGACTTTGAGTCAAAACTAGACCGGGCTGATAGTCTCCGGATTATAATTTGATTGTATACTGTCAACTTGTAGTTGATAGCCTAACCGGGCTGATAAACACCGGTTTAAAAAGTCACAAATCTTATTAAAACAAAGAAAACTCAGCAAAAGGAAAATAAAAACCGATGTAGTCGAGGCTTTTCACGGGCTGCCAGGCCCCAAATTTGATCAAGAGGTGTAGCTATGGTTCGGGTTCGACCAAGCCCCCAAGTGATGCTGTGGCATTACGCCGATCAAGAGGTGTAGCTATGGTTCGGGTTCGACCAAGCCCCAAAGTGATGTTGTGGCATTGCGCTGATCAAGAGGTGTAGCTATGGTTCGGATACAACCAAGCCCCCAAGTGATGTTGTGGCATTGCGCCGATCAAGAGGTGTAGCCATGGTTCAGGTTCGACCAAGCCCCCAAATGATGCTGTGGCATTGCGCCGACCAAGAGGTGTAGCTATGGTTCGGATACGACCAAGCCCCCAAATGATGCTGTGGCATTGCGCCGATCAAGAGGTGTAGCTATGGTTCGGATACGACCAAGCCCCCAAGTGATCTAATATCAAGCTTTCAGAAGCTAAATCAAGGGGTAAACCGGACGCCGCTTTGTAAGCTCCATTTAACCACACATGATGTAAGAAAACAACAGATACCCCGCTTTAGCTGAGGTTCCGGTTTATTATATTGATCATAATATATACAATGTCATAATATGTACATAAGCAGAGCATGTAGCTCAAGTATAGTAGGGCCGAAGATGAGCAATATTCCACGGCCGGTTGGTCTCCTCCTCCGATTTACGTGAGTCTTTGCGCTCTCGAACATCGATTAGGTAGTATGACCCATTGTGCAGATTCTTGCTGACCACAAAAGGTCCTTCCCAAGGGGGGATAGCTTGTGCATATCCGTCTGATCCTGGATGAGTCGAAGTACCAAATCTCCTTCCTGAAAGGTTCTGGTTCTAACCCGGTGGCTATGATAATGACGCAGATCTTGCTGATAAATCGCCGAACGGGTTGCCGCCATGTCACGCTCCTCATCTAACAGGTCAAGAGCTTCCTGCCGTGCTTTCTCGTTGTCAGCTTCAACGTATGCCGCTACACGAGGTGGGTCATGACAGATGTCACTAGGAAGAACCGCTTCCGCTCCATAAACCATGAAGAACGGTGTGTATCCTGTCGATCTGTTGGGTGTGGTATTGATGCTCCATAACACTGAAGGTAGCTCCTCAACCCAACAACCCGGCGTCCGTTGCAAAGGAACCATAAGCCGGTGTTTGATGCCTCTCAAGATCTCTTGATTGGCCCTCTCCACTTGACCATTGGACTGGGGGTGAGCCACTGATGTCACGTCAAGCCGGATGTGCTCACGTTAACAGAACTCCTTCATGGCACCCTTTGACAGATTGGTACCATTGTCTGTTATAATGCTGTGTGGAAAGCCAAACCGGAAGATCACCTTTTTGATGAATTGAACCGCCGTGGCTGCGTCACACTTACTAACTGGCTCTGCCTCCACCCACTTCGTGAACTTATCAACCGCCACCAAAAGGTGGGTCTTCTTGTCCTTGGACCTCTTGAAAGGCCCAACCATATCCAACCCCCAAGTTGCAATGACCAGGTGATTGGAATCATCCTCAATTCTTGAGCCGGTACATGAGCGTGCCTTGAGAATTTCTGACAGCCATCACATCTTTTGACCAAGTCCTCGGCATCAGCATGAGCTGTCAACCAATAGAAACCGTGACGAAATGCCTTGGCCACCAAAGATTTTGAACCGGCGTGGTGACCACAATCTCCTTCGTGGATCTCACGCAAAATTTCACGGCCTTCCTCAGGAGACCCACAGCGTTGAAATGCCCCTGTCACACTGCAATGATGTAACTCTCCATTGATAATAGTCATGGACTTGGACCACCGGGTTATCTGCCTGGCCAAGGTTTCATCCTCTGGTAACTCGCCCCGGTTCATATACGCCAGATATGGAACCGTCCAATCCGGGATAACATGAAGAACCGCCACCAACTGAGCCTCCGGATCAGGAACAGCCAAATCCTCTTCACCAGGGAGCTTGATGGACGGATTATGCAAAACATCCAGGAAGACATTAGGTGGAACCGGTTTACATTGGGAACCCAGGCGGCTTAAAGCGTCCGCCGCTTCATTCTTCCGCCGGTCCACATGATCCACCTGATAACCTTTAAAGTGAACTGCAACAATATCCACCTCACGACGATATGCTGCTATTAGCGGGTCCTTGGAATCCCAAGTGCCGGACACTTGTTGAGCCACCAGATCCGAGTCACCGAAGCACTTAACTCGGCTGAGGTTCATCTCCTTAGCCATCCGAAGACCATGGAGTAAAGCCTCATATTCAGCTGCATTGTTAGTGCAAGGGAACATTAAACGGAGAACGTAACAAAACTTATCACCTCGTGGGGAAGTTAATACGACCCCAGCCCCTGAGCCCTCCAATTGCCTGGACCCACGAAAATGAATAGTCCAATAAGTGTGATCCGGCTTCTCCTCTGGCGCTTGTAATTCAGTCCAATCATTGATGAAATCCACAAGTGCCTGAGATTTGATCGCCGTTCGGGGTATGTATTTCAACCCGTGAGGCCCGAGCTTGGTAGCCCACTTAGCAATCCGACCAGTTGCTTCCCTGTTCTAGATTATATCCCCCAAAGGAGCAGAGCTTACCACCGTGATGGGATGACCTTGGAAATATTGCTTAAGCTTCCGGCTTGCCATGAAAACCCCATACATCAATTTTTGCCAATGCGGGTACCTCTGCTTGGACTCAATAAGTACCTCACTGATATAGTAAACCGGCCCCTGAACCGGATATTCCTTTCCTGCCTCCTTGCGCTCCACCACAATAGCCACACTAACAGCCCGAGCATTAGCTGCCACATATAGCAACAATGGTTCTTTGTCCACTGGAGCAGCGAGAATCGGCGGATTAGCCAGCTGCCGCTTTAAGTCCTCAAATGCTTCATTAGCGGCATCACTCCAGACGAAGTTATCCGTTCTCTTCAGCATCTGATATAAAGGGATGGCCTTCTCGCCAAGGCGACTGACAAACCGGCTCAACGCGGCAATCCGGCCTGCCAGGCGTTGAACATCATTGATACATTTCGGTTTAGCCAAGGAGGTGATGGCCTTGATCTTTTCCGGATTAGCTTCAGTGCCCCTGTTAGACACCAAAAAGCCCAAGAGCTTGCCTGCAGGTACACCAAAGACACACTTGGCCGGATTAAGCGTCATTTTATAAACCCTTAGGTTATCAAAAGTTTCCTTCAAGTCATCAATCAATGTCTCCTTCTTCCTTGATTTTACCACAATATCATCCACATAGGCGTGAACATTGCGGCCGATCTGTTTATGCAGAAAATTCTGCACACACCGTTGATAAGTCGCTTGGGCACTCTTGAGCCCAAAGGGCATGGACACATAGCAGAAGGCTCCAAAGGGAGTTACGAAGGCTGTCTTCTCCTGGTCCTTAACTGCCATTTTGATCTGATGATAACCAGAGTATGCATCCAAAAAGCTTAAACGCTCACAACCCGCCGTAGCATCAATAATTTGATCAATACGGGAAAGGGCAAAAGGATCTGCTGGACAAGCTTTGTTGAGATCTGTGTAGTCCACACACATACGCCAAGTGCCATTCTTCTTGAGGACCAACACCGGATTAGCCAACCACTCGGGATGGAATACTTCAATGATAAATCCAGTCGCCAAGAGCCTGGCTACTTCTTCTCCAATAGCTTTTCGTCTTTCTTCATTGAACCGGCGGAGAAACTGCTTGACCGGTTTATACTTGGGATCAACATTGAGAGTGTGCTCAGCGAGTTCTCTCGGTACACCTGGCATGTCAGAAGGCCTCCATGCAAAGATGTCCCGATTCTCACGGATGAACTCGATGAGCGCGCTTTCCTATTTCGGATCCAAGTTAGCGCTGATGCTAAACTGCCTGGACGAATCGCCAGGCACGAAGTCAACAAGCTTAGTCTCATCAGCCGATTTAAACTTCAGGGCCGGATCATGCTCTGTAGTTGGTTTCTTCAACGAAGTCATTTCTGCCGGATCAACATTGTCCTTGTAAAACTTCAACTCTTCTGTTGCACAAACCGACTCAGCATAAGCCGCATCACCTTCTTCACACTCCAGAGCAATCTTGCGGCTCCCATGCACGGTTATAGTTCCCTTGTGACCCGGCATCTTGAGTTGCAGATAAACATAACAAGGTCGTGCCATAAACTTAGCATAAGCTGGCCGTCCAAATAGGGCATGATACGGGCTGCTGATTTTCACCACTTCAAAGGTCAAGGTTTCTGATCTCGAGTCATGCTCATCTCCAAAAGCCACCTCCAGAGCTATCTTACCAACAGGATATGCCGACTTACCAGGCACTACACCATGGAACACAGTATTGGACGGTTTAAGATTTTTATCTGTTAACCCCATGTGACGGAAAGTTTCATAATAAAGGATATTGATACTACTCCCTCCATCCATGAGTACCTTAGTGAACTTATAACCTCCCACCTGAGGTGCCACCACAGAGCCAGATGATCCAGATTGTCAACCCGGGGTGGATGATCTTCTCTACTCCACACAATCAGCTGCTCGGACCAGCGCAAATAACGGGGCACCGCCGGTTCAACGGCATTCACCACCCTTTTATGAAGTTTCTGATCACGCTTGTCCAAGCTAGTGGTGAAGACATGATACTGTCCGCTATTCAACTGCTTCGGGTTGCTCTAGTAACCCGACTGCTGCTGCTGTGATTGCCCTGATGATTATAGCCAGCTTGATTACCCTAATTACTTTGATTGTTATGTCCACCCTGATTACCGTGGAAGCCTGAACCGGAATTTCCTCCACCATAACCCGGCCCATGAGACCCGGGGCCCGAACCGCCTCCTGGTCCATGATCATACCGGAAAGAATCGGAATTTTTGAACTCTTGCATGATGTAACAATCTTTCCAGAGGTGCGTGGACGGTTCCTCGTTCGTCCCATGCTTTGGACAGGGCTGGTTCAACAGATAAGACAAACGGTCCGGATTAGGATTTGGCCTTTCACCAAGCTAGGGCGGTTTACCCTTACGCCGCTGGCCCTTGTCGTGTGTATTAGTATTAGCCACAAATTCTAAACCATGGTCCGCCTTACCCTTGTCGTCGTTTCCATGACCGCCGGGTTGTGGTGCTGCCCCTTGGTGTTGCCGCTCTTCTTTCTCTTCCCTGTCTTATCATCGTCAGACTCCTTGGTACTATCAGAGTCGACATACTTCACCAATGCAGCCATGAGGGTTCCCATGTCATTACAATGACGTTTGAGCCGTCCCAACTTCAACTTCAGGGGTTCAAACCGGCAATTGCCTTCCAATGTTAAAACTGCGGTGTCAGCGTTGATGTGATCTGATGAATGCAAAATCTCCAAAACCCGGCGCACCCAATGGGTTGTTGACTCTCCTTCTTCCTGGACACAGGCAGCTAAGTCCACAACTAACATGGGCTGCTTGCATGTATCCTTGAAATTCTGAATAAACCGGGCTCTCAACTCGGCCCATGACCTGATAGAATTAGCCGGTAAGCTCTTTAAACAAGTGCGGGTTGTCCCTTCTAGCATCATGGTGAAGTATTTCGCACATGCCGCATCATCCACATCCAACATCTCCATGGCCATCTCATAACTTTCCACCCATGTCTCAGGGGATAAATCGGCTGTGTAATTCGGCACCTTGCACGGGCCCTTGAAATCCTTGGGCAGGCGAACATTGCGCAATGCTGGGACAAGACATGGCACTCCAAAGAACTAGAGGTAACTCCTGGTTCCACCGATGTGGTTGGATGAACCGGAGTAAGCTGACAGGCTTCATGCTGCGCCGCTAACTCGGTTTCTCTGCGTGCCCGAGCCCAGTCCACCACCTCTTGAGCATCACCAGCACCACCTGCCGGGTTATTGCCACGGGGTGGATCATGGTTCCGCGCAGTGCTTGAAACTGCCGATTCATCCATACGCCTGTTGTAACTCCGGCTTGGACGAGGAGTGGAATGAATCCGATCGCGACTATATAAATAAGCCTCCTGTTGAACCAAGGCTGTCTGAAGAAGCTCCTTAACACGACGCGTCTCGACCGCCGCTGGAGAATCGCCTTCGATCGGGATGGCCGCCAGCCATGAAGCGGCAGCGACAATGTTGTCCATCGGGTTAGAATAATGACCCGGTGGCGTGGGGACATGCGGTGCCACAATGTTGTTTTGATGAGGCGGATCCACCAAACGTGGCTGAATCGGCGCCCCTGCCCCCGGTGCCTCCGCCCGGTTTACCACCAGCGGATTACTGGTCCCCGCTCCTGGGGTGTTAAAAAGATTTCTAGCGTCATAAACCGGCGGCAAGCGAGATCGGTGCCTCCTCTTCAGGACTTCGTTCGACGCACTCTGATCCAGCATCATCCGGTAAGCTTGTGCATCCAAAGCGGCCCGCTCCGCGGCTATCCTGGTATCCTCAGCTGCTAAGTCGGATTTGGCCTGGGTGATCTAATTTTTCACTTTCGTGATTTCCGCATTGTGTGCATCCTGATCCGCCGGGTTAACCTCCGCCATCAGCGTTGCCAACGCGTCAAACAAATCAGATAGAACCTGAGCTGGCGGTCGCACAGGGCCTCTTGCCCCGGTCGCTGCTGCCGCTGCCGATCCGGAAATCATCTCCGCTGCGGTCGAGGAGTGGAGCGCCGGTTGCGTGCCGGCCATTAAGATCGCAACCCGGTTTGGCAGATCAAAGGGGTCCGGAATACTGTTGCCATCGGAACAGCCCCCAATCCGACCATCTTGTAACTGATATAACGACTCGGTCTCTCCGATCGATGACTCGTCGCCGGAATAAACGACGGTCTCACCACCAGATTCTGATCTATCCTCAGATTCCCCTCCATGGATAACTCCCACGAAGGCACGCTTCATGACAGGCTTGACCCGGGTAGATCTCGCACGCTGAGCCGTTTCGACGAGGTCGGTGCAGACGCCCGGCTCAGGGCCCGGTTCATCGATCTTGCCAATGAAAACGTGTATGCCACCAAAGGGGACCCGGTACCCGTACTCGATTGAGCCGGCCTCGGGGCCCCAGCCTGCATCGTCGATGTAGAGCTTGCCGCGACGACTCTTGGTCATCCGGCCCACAGCGTAACCCTTGAGTCCTTCGAAGTTGCCCTCCAAGAACTTGAAACCATCGTGCGATTGCCCCACGGTGGGCGCCAACTGTCGTGGTTTTGTCACGGCAGATGTCCTAGAGAAAGGACTTAGTTGTGGAGCCATCGCTACGGGTTTGCTTAAAGGGGTTAAAGCGGACAAGGGACGCAAGAGAGTTTTATACTAGTTCGTCCCCTTACGATGAAGGTAAAAGCCTACGTCTAGTTGTGATGGAATTGATGGGGTTTCGATGACCAGGGAGCGAATACGCTTTGCCTGAGTCTCGGGTTGTTGTCTGTTGTCCCTGAACCGCCGGGTCGTCCCCTTATATACATGGGTTGACGCCCACCGGTTTACAGAATCCCGAGGCCGGCTCATCATCGTGTCCGGCTCGGTCTCTGCTACTTCTATCTTACAACACAAGTTTACATGTCAATGTCGGTTTATGTCTACAGGCCTTAAACCGGCTTTGGGCCCTGGGCCTTCATGAAGCATCACCGTCTATCTTCATGGACTTCAGATACAGATGAAATACTTATGGGGTTAACCCGGCCTCCCCTGGCCGGTTTACGCCCAGTGGTAATATCCCCAACATATAGCTTGACTAATTTCTGCACTATGTGTCTGTGTTGGTACTAGGTACGAGCTGATATATATGCATCCGCCGGCTTGTAGACGGCTATTTCCTGCTATGTTCAGGTGTTATATGCAATAATTACGCATGTCCTTGCTCGCTGTTGAGGCGGCCATGGCACACTCTACTCTCGTGTCTATCTGTGTGCTCTACTAGCGGTTGGGGCCGGCGCACGATCACGTTGGGGGCCCCATATTCACATGGTTACGCCACGCGCGTCGCCATGATGCAGTTACGTGCGGCACAATGGAGTTACGCACTACAAAAACTGCCATCCGGACGTGCCGATATTCTAGTCCGTCCGGCCTCCCCATTTATTCCCGGGGCCATTATAACCTTAGTCTTTCAACCTTTTGATCGCGCCCCACAACACAAACAAGCACACCCACGACGTCACATACAGAGAGGATAATATATCTAGCAACGCTCCAATGGAGTTTGGCGTGCATCAAGTGGAGACCCACGTAAGGGAGAAGGACCTCTCGATGGTGTACACCAACGTCCCGGCCGTGGTGGAGGACTCCATCAACACTATGGAGCAGTTACTTGTTCAAGATGACAAGTACAAAGTGGTCGGCATCGACCTCCAATACGCCCACGGTCGTGCCAGGTATGATCAGAATGTTGTCGTGGCCCAGTTGTGTGTGCGCCATGATGTCCTCGTCTACCACTACTCCCCGGATGTAGAGACTGGATGAATCTCACCTCAAGTTCACGGCCAAAAACATGTATACATTATGCGAGATGCACAGGCGGATCGTTGACATGAGGGAGTGCCCCCCTTCCTGTAATCGACGAGGGATCGAGCCACCAGCAGAGCAGCGGCGGCAAGCGTCACAAGAAGAAGTAGATGATGATTAGATGATCGTTTATCCTAGTTAATTATGCATGTAATAGTTTACTATGGTGTGTGCAAATGTCATGTGTGTACTAGCCACATGTGTAATTGAATGTTTAAATTTGTTATGCAATCATATCCTTATAAGTATATACGAAGCAAATCACAATGCACAAGGACCAAACTAGGGAACCCGTCAGTGGTGATTACATCGATCGCTGACAATTGTATAACAGCAAGCTTTTGCCCACAACACACATGACTTATTAGCAGCAATCGTATGTGTTATTATCGGCCGTTACACACATTTCTGATTATGGACCTGTTTGTCACATATCACACACATATTGTTAAGTTGATTTTTTCCGTTGTCTTGTGTGATCGCAAATAGTTCATCCGAGTGAACTGTCTGCCGTTTATCGCACACACACCTTGATATGTCTGATTGTTTCTGTTTTTTGGCTCATCACAAACAGCTCGTATGGATGAACTGTATGCCATGTATCACACACGCAACTCTAATCTGAATCGTGTTTGATGTATTCCGCATTGAAAATGTTTTGTATTATTGGTGACGGTTTTATCACAACACTGTTTGTGATTAATGCATCACACACAGTTAGGTCGAAGGGTCTCTTATTCATGTGTCGCTTTTGGACCATCCTGCAGCAGTGTTTCCTGGCAGAATCGCTCCGCCAGAGAGCAAAAGTGCTCCTGCCCAGGTTCCGCCTCGAGACGGCGGCGCTTCGTACCGAAACCTTCCTTTTGATTCTTTCTTGGTGAAATGGCATCATATAGCAAAAGATGGGCTTCAGAGGCCTGCCAGGGGCCCCACAAGCTCAGGGGCGCGCCTGGTGGGTCCCCCTCTGGTAATTCTTTCGCCAGTATTTTTTATATATTCCAAAATAATTCTCCATAAAATGTTAGGTCATTTGGAGTTGTGCAGAATATGTATCTTTGATGTAGCCCTTTCCAGTCCAGAACTCCAGCTGCCGATAATCTCCCTCTTCATGTGAAACTTGCAAAATAAGAGAGAAAAGGCATAAGAATTGTATCATAAAGTGAAATAACAATCTAAAACACAATCAATAACATTAGGAAAACATGATGCAAAATGGACGTATCAGAGGCAGAAGAAGACACTCATTGATGCAGCGAGACCTCACCGCCAACATGGCCGGGTGGAATGTCCAGCACCATCGTGCACCATCCACTGGAGAGATCGGCGCTGCCATCTCCATCCAAGGTCACCGCCCTGGCTTCTAGAGCCCCTCACACCACCTTGAGGTAGTAGACCCTCGTCGCCACCTTCACATGTAGAAGCGCAGCAGCCGGAGGGCTCCTTGGGTGGCAGCATGTAGGAGGGAGGGGTGGCGGCGTCTGTTAGGGTTGGATCGCTCCCGTGTCCCCCAGAGGGTCGACGTGAGAACCAAGGGATGTGTCGAGTGGCGGTGGGTCTGGTTGTCCATCGCGTACGTGGCAGCGGTGTGAATACCTACAAAGCCCCCTAGTTTGCCTTTGGTTTGCGGGAAAACGGACGTCCAGATCGGTCCGAGGACCGATGGGGTACCACAGTGGGTGGAAAATCACGTTTAGATTGCCCGGTCTGAACGGATGTAGACGGTATGAGGTTCTGCGTTGGACATATGCTAATGCTACAAGTGGCATCGGAGGGTTTAGCAAAAGAAGAGGTTGGACTCTATCGGTCTTGTGGATTGCTAGCTGAAAACGCGAGATCCGAAAAAGACAAACAAGGGAATGTTGCTTATCTTGTAGAAGTTTAGGTGATTGTGGAGGAAGGATGATGAGATCCTGGAAACCAGGCCTGTGTGTGAGGGAAAAAATGTAATAAGTGAACCTGGAAACCAAGTTGCGGCCCTGTAAGAGCATCCATAGCTGGGCGCCCCAAACCCGCCTCATACGCCCGGGCGGGTTGCCCGGTCACTGACCCGTCACGAATTTTCGACCCAGACGGGCGCCTCAAACGGGCCTCAAACGCCCGGGCTGACCGGCACCCCTCATATCCAGGACAAATATGGAGCGGAGCGTCCGTGACATAGGACTAATGATGGGGTCCCATGCGGCATCGCCCGGAAACCTGGCGGTCCGACGGAAGCCTCCTCCGTCGCCGCAGTGTGAACACCCCGTGCTGCTACTTCGGCTCGCTGCGCGAGGCGAAATCCAGATATTTAAGCCGGCCGGCGTCCCCCAACCCTAGCCCATGAAGGAAATATGCCCTAGAGGCAATAATAAAGTTGTAATTCTGTATTTCCTTATATCATGATAAATATTTATTATTCATGCTAGAATTGTATTAACCAGAAACTTGATACATGTATGGATACATAGACAAAACACTGTGTCCCTAGTAAGCCTCTACTAGACTAGTTCGTTAATCAAAGATGGTTATGTTTCGTATCCATAGACATGTGATGTCATTTGATGAACATGATCACATTATTAGGAGAATGATGTGATGGACAAGACCCATCCGTTAGCATAGCATATTGATCATTCGGTTTTATTGCTATTGCTTTCTTCATGTCAAATACATATTCCTTCGACTATGAGATTATGCAACTCCCGGATACCGGAGGATTGCCTTGTGTGCTATCAAACGTCACAACGTAACTGGGTGATTATAAAGATACTCTACAGGTATCTCCGAAGGTGTTTGTTGGGTTGACATATATCGAGATTAGGTTTTGTCACTCGGAGTATCGGAGAGGTATCTCTGGGCCCTCTCGGTAATGCACAGCATAATAAGCCTTGCAAGCAAATGACTATTGAGTTAGTCACGGGATGATGCATTATGGAACGAGTAAAGATGCTTGCCGGAACGAGATTGAACTAGGTATAGAGATACCGATGATCGAATCTCGAGCATGTAACATACCGATGGACAAAGGGAATTGTGTATGTTATCATAACGGTTCGACCGATAAAGATCTTCGTCGAATATGTAGGAGCCAATATTAGAATCCGGGTTCCACTATTGGTTATTGACCGGAGAGGTGTCTCGGTCATGTCTACATAGTTCTCGAACCCGTAGTGTCTGCACGCTTAACGTTCGATGACGATTTAGTATTATATGAGTTATGCGATTTGGTGACCGAATGTTGTTCGGAGTCCCGGATGAGATCACGGACATGACGATGAGTCTTGAAATGGTCGAGAGGTAAAGATTGATATATAGGATGATGATTTTCGGACACCGGAAGTGTTCCGGGTAGTATCAGATATTTACCGGAGTACCAGGGGGTTACCGGAACCCCCGGGGGGAGGAAATGGGCCATATGGGCCATAAGAGGGGAGCACACCTGCCCACAAGGGGTGGAGCCCCCCCCCCTTAGGCATGTGGCCAAATTGGAGAAGGAGCAAAGGGGGTTCACCCCCCCTTCCTTTCTCCCTTCCCCCTTCACTCTTTCTCTCCGGAAATAAGGAAAGGGGGGCGAATTGGGATAGGCACCCAAGTAGGATTCCTCCTACTTGGGGCGCCCCATGGGTGCTCCCCTCCCCCTCCCACCTATATATACATGGGGAGGGGGTGCCTAGAACACACAACAACATATGTTAGCCGTGTGCGGCGCCTCCCTCCACAGATTACACTTCCGGCCATATCTTTCTAGTGCTTAGACGAAGCCCTGCGCAGATCACTTCACCATCACCGTCACCACCCCGTCGTGCCGACGGAACTCTCTCTCGACACTTTGCTGGATCAAGAGTTCGAGGGACGTCATCGAGCTGAACGTGTGCGGCACTCGGAGGTGGCGTACGTTCGGTGCTTGACCGGTCAGAACGAGAAGAAGTTCGACTACATCAACCGCGTTGTCAAACGCTTCCGCTTTCAGTCTACGATGGTACGTGGACACACTCTCCCCCTCTCGTTGCTATGCATCTCCTAGATAGATCTTGCGTGAGTGTAGGAATTTTTTTGAAATTGCATGCTATGTTTCCCAACAATGGCATCCGAGCTAGGTCTATGCGTAGATGATATGCACGAGTAGAACACAAAGAGTTGTGGGCAGTGATCGTCATACTGCCTACCACCAATGTCTTATTTTGATTCGGTGGTATTGTTGGATGAAGCGGCTCGGACCAACTTTACATGACCATGTTCATAAGACCGGTTCCACCGGCGGACATGCAACTAGTTTTGCATAAAGGTGGCTGGCGGGTGTTTGTTTCTCCTACTTTAGTTGAATCGAATTTGACTACGGTTGGTCCTTGAAGAAGGTTAAAACAACAAACTTGACGAAACATCGTTGTGATTTTTATGCGTAGGTAAGAACGGTTCTTGCTAGAAGCCCGTAGCAGCCACGTAAAACTTGCAACAACAAAGTAGAGGACGTCTAACTTGTTTTTGCAGGGCATGTTGTGATGTGATATGGTCAAGACATGATGTGATATACGTTATTGTATGAGATGATCATGTTTTTTAGAAGTTACTGGCAACCGGCAGGAGCCTTATGATTGTCTCTTTATTGTATGAAATGCAAATGCCATGTAATTGCTTTACTTTATCACTATGCGTTAGCGATAGTTGCAGAAGCAATATTTGGCGAGACGACCACGACGCTATGATGGAGATCAAGGTGTCAAGCCAGTGTCGAAGGAGATCATGACGATGCTTTGGAGACGGAGATCAAAAGCACAAGATGATGATAGCCATATCATGTCACATATTTTGATTTCATGTGATGTTTATCTTTTATGCATCTTATTTTGCTTAGTACGGCGGTAGCATTATAAGATGATCCTTCACTAAATTTCAAGGTAAAAGTGTTCTCCCTGAGTATGCACCGTTGCTACAGTCCGTCGTGTTGAGACACCACGTGATGATCGGGTGTGATAGGCTCTACGTTCACATACAACGGGTGCAAGACAGTTTTGCACATGCGGAATACTTGGGTTAAACTTGACGAGCCTAGCATGTACAGACATGGCCTCGGAACACACGAGACCAAAAGGTCGAACGTGAATCATATAGTAGATATGATCAACATAGAGATGTTCACCATTGATGAACCCCATCTCACGTGATGATCGGACATGGGTTAGTTGATTTGGATCGCGTATCACTTAGATGACTTGAGGGATGTCTATTTAAGTTGAAGTTCTTAAGTAATTTGATTAATTAAACTTAATTTATCATGAACTTAGTCCTAATAGTATTTGCATATCTATGTTGTAGATCAATAGCTCACGATATAGCTCCTATATATTTTTTATATGTTCCTAGAGAAAACTAAGTTGAAAGATGATAGTAGCAACGAAGAATAGTCCGTGATTTGAGGATTATCCTCATTGCTGCAACGAAGAATTATGTCCTTGATGCACCGCTAGGTGACAGACCTATTGCAGGAGCAGATGCATACGTTATGAACGTTTGGCAAGCTCGATGTGATGACTAAATAGTTTAGTGTGCCATGCTTTACGGCTTAGAACCCGGACTTCAAAAATGTTTTGAATGACACGGAGCATATGAGATGTTCCAAGAGCTGAAATTGGTATTTCAGACTCATGCCCGTGTCGGGTGGTATGAGAACTCTGACAAGTACTTTGCCTACAAGATGGAGGAGAATAGCTCAACCAGTGAGCATGCACTCAGAATGTCTGGGTACTACAATCGCTTTAATCGAGTGGGAGTTAATCTTCCAGATAAGATAGTGGTTGACATAATTCTCTAGTCACTATTACCAAGCTACTAGAACTTCGTGATGAACTATAATATGCAAGGGATGACGAAAACGATTCCCAAGCTCTTCGTGATGCCTGAAATCGACGAAGGTTAGAAATCAAGAAAGAGCATCAAATTTTGATGGTTAAACAAGACCACTAGTTTCAAGAAAAAGGGCAAAAGGGAAAGAAAGGGAACTTCAAGAAGAATGGCAAACAAGTTGCCGCTCCCATCAAGAAACCCAAAGCTAGACCCAAGCCTGAAACTAAGTGTTTGTACTGCAAAGGAAATGGTCATTGGAAGCGGAACTGCCCCAAGTACTTGGCGGATAAGAAGGATGGCAAAGTGAACAAAGGTATATTTGATATACATGTTATTGATGTGTACTTTACTAGTGTTCATAGTAGCCCCTGGGTATTTGATACCAGTTCAGTTGCTAAGATTAGTAACTCGAAACAGGAGTTGCAGAGACTAGTTAAAAGCAAGGTGACGATGTGTGTTGGAAATGATTCCAAGGTTGATATGATCACCATCGCACACTCCCTCTACCTTCGGGATTAGTGTTGAACCTAAATAAATGTTATTTGGTGTTTGCGTTGAGCATGAATATGATTAGATCATGTTTATTGCAATACGTTTATTCATTTAAGTCAGAGAATAATTGTTGTTATGTTTACATGAATAAAACCTTCTATGGTCATACACCCAATGTGAATGGTTTATAGAATCTCGATCGTAGTGATACACATATTCGTAATATTGATGCCAAAAGATGCAAAGTTGATAATGATAGTGCAACATACTTGTGGCACTGCCGTTTAGGTCATATTGGTGTAAAGCGCATGAAGAAACTCCATGCAGATGGACTTTTGGAATCACTTGATTTTGAATCATTTGATACTCGCGAACCATGCCTCATGAGCAAGATGACTAAAACTCAGTTCTCCGGAACAATTGAGCGAGCTAATGGCTTATTGGAAATAATACATATCGATGTATGCGGTCCGATGAGTGTTGAAGCACGCGGCGGGTATCGTTATTTTCTGACCTTCACAGATGAATTGAGTAGATATGGGTATATCTACTTAATGAAACACAAGTCTGAAACATTTGAAAAGTTCAAAGAATTTTAGAGTGAAGTCGAGAATCATCGTAACAAGAAAGTAAAGTTTCTACGATCTGATCGTGGAGGCGATTTTTTGAGTTATGAGTTTGGCCTTCATTTAAAACAATGTGGAATTGTTTCACAACTCACGCCACCTAGAACACCACAGCGTAATGGTGTGTCCGAACGTCGTAACCGTACTTTATTAGATATAGTGCGTTCTATGATGTCTCTTACCGATTTACCACTATCGTTTTGGGGTTATGCATTAGAGACAGCTACATTCACGTTAAATAGGGCACCGTCTAAATCCGTTAAGACGACACCGTATGAACTGTGGTTCGGCAAGAAACCTAAGCTGTCGTTTCTTGAAGTTTGGGGTTGCGACACTTATGTCAAAAGGCTTCAGCCTGATAAGCCCGAACCTGTAACATCCCAAATTTTCAATTTGGTATGTTATACATAGATCATCATTGCATATCATATTTTATTTCATTTTGAACAAATCCTCGATAAATCCTAAGCAACTCAAGGACCCTCGGAGAGAGTTGGGGATTTTCTCGCATTTTCATATTTGATTTTCATCAAATTATAAAAATGAGGATTTTGGTTTTAATTATTTTCTCTCCGGAAAAATATTTCATTTAAAAATAAACGAGAGGAGAAAATATGACTTCTCCAAAACAATTGAAATACTGGAGGAAAAGTGTTAAAATCATTTATTGGAATTTATTTGGATTTTTATTTGCAATTTTAATTGCATTAAAAATATTATATGTTTTCAAAATTTATTTTGTGTCAAACAAATGTTCACCCTATTCTAGATTTTCTAACTAGACGGGGAAAATTTATTTTATCTTTTTTGGACTTTTATTTATTTTTCTACGAATTTTTCTGCGGAACGTATTAAAAAAAATCGCCGCGCCCGACTGGGCCGAGCCCAGCCGAGCCAGGCCGCCGGCCCGCCCGCCGTCTCCTTCCCCGCGACGACGCCCGCCGCCGCCCGGTGTCCATGGCGAGCACGGGAACCCCGGTGCCCCCTTCCCCAAGCCGCCGAACCCCCCCCCCCCTTCTATATATACCCCCCCTGCCTCCTCCTCTTACCCCGCCGCCGGAGCCGCCCCTCGCCGCCCGACCCCCGCCGCCCTCGCCGCCCCTCGCCGGAGCACGGGAGCCCCGCCGGAGCTCTGTCCCGACGAGGTAGACCTCGCCTCGTTTTGCCGGTTTTGTTTAAAAAAACCGTTCGTTTTAAAAAAAACCCTAAATCGATTTTTTTGGTTTTGTTATTTTGTGAACGTTCACCGAACCGTTCGTTTTAACAAACGCGTTCGTCGGTTTTTCTCTGTTAACGAACGTCCGTTCTTTAACCGTTCGTCCGTTTTTTTCTTTTTCGTCGGATTTTTCCGCGATTATCTCAGATTCGATTTCTGGTCGAATCTTCGTTTCTGTTTAACTTTTCGCTCGTTTATTGGAATCAGGCGATTCAAGCACCTAGAGTTTCGTCTCGAAATTCTCTTTCCGTTTAACCTACTCAAACAAGTTTTTGCTACTGTAAAATTTGACCTGGATCCAGATTAGTAAACGAAGCCTGTTTCATTCGCAGTTTGACTTTCGTTGCTTCTTTCGAGTTGATTCTTTTTGCAAACCGGAGTTCTTAAGTTGAACTTTCTGGTTGGATCTTTCATTCGAGTTTTACCTGTGCATTAGATGAGTACTGATTGTCTGTTTGTTTGTTTGCAATAGAGTACCCGGAGTGCCGCTTGTTACTTCGAATCGCTAGGTTTCGCGGATCATCAGCAAGGCAAGTAACACTTTGATCATACTTTCCATACCCAGTTTTATTGCATTAGATCTATTCCTCAAACACTTGCATGGTTAGGATCTAATTAAATTGTGGGAACTTTGGGAAGTAGTTGAGGTAGTACCTATTACCTGTTTTATTTATCAAACCCTTGGGAGTTACTTCTACGTTGCTATTATATTGCCATGCTATGCTCGTAGACGTGGATTGGGTTTGAGTGATATTCATGACAGATGTGAGATTGTTAATTATGGTTTACTTAAGGTGGCAACTAAAACTCACATCTGGGTGGATTGAGGCACCTGGGGAATCCAGTGTTGTCTGTTTGTATAAGGACCGCCACCCAGGCTCAAAGGGATCATAAGATTATTCATGCTAGAAACTTCCGTGTGCAGCCACAAGCTATTATGGGCTCTAGCATAGTTGAGTAGGTTACATGATCTCTTGAAGAGGTGGGCTAGCAGATGTAGGGGAAAGTAGGTGTACCGGTCCACCCGGAGTAAAGAGTGATTGTTCCTAAAAGACTGTGTCTCGGTCATCCGTTTCTCAAACATCATGCAGTGCGAGAATCAAGCGGAGGCGATCGAGTCTTGTGGGGAAAAGTGCACAAACCTCTGCAGAGTGTACAAACTAATCATGGTTAGCCGTGTCCCCGGTTATGGACAACTTGAGTATCTAGTACCTGGATTATCAATTGAATCTCATCACCATGTTACTTTTAATTAATTTTGTTGGGTTAATGATGATTTCTTAATTGGGATTGAGATGCTGTCAACCATCTCAATGTTTCACAACCACCATGATAGTTAAATAAAATTTATTCCTTTGCAGTAGGGAAAAATTTGCTTTTCGCAAAAACTGTAACCATAGAGCTTTCCACCAGCCATATATGCATGTAGTATAGCATTATCATTGTTCATTATTCTCTATGTGTTACTTTGCCAGCATATTCTATGTGCTGACCCGTTTTCGGGCTGCAACGTTTCATGTTGCAGACTTTTCAGACGACGAGTAAGGTGCCTTAGGTCGTGGTCTTATACTCAGTGATGCCGCTGGAGTTGATGGACTCACTTATCTTCCAAGTCTTCCGCTGTTATCGTTATTAGATGGCCTTAAGCCATATTTATCATACTTAATCTCTTTGGAGATATTCGATGTAATAAGTGTGTGATTGCTACTCTGTTATAAATCCTCCATTTGTACTATGCGTGTCAGCATTACTGATCCAGGGATGACACTGGTGCACAGCAGCACAGACCATTTGAGGTCTGGTCGCTACAAAGGTGGTATCAGAGCACACGCTGATTGTAGGACACGACCACTAAGCTTAAGCCCTAGAAAGCTTCTCTCTTCTCATTTCTGACCCCTCTCCTTTTTCTACTCTTTTAGGAATGGCGGATGCAAGGAGCAAGTTCATGCAACCAGATGAAGACACGCCTTTTGGTCGACACTTGAAGGAAGTCACTAAGTATTTGAACATAGGAATACCAAGCATCATCGGAACCTACAACGCCACATTACCCGAAGAGGAGAGCTGGAAGAAGAACTCAAAGCTACACGCGAGGATTATATGGAGGAAATCATCGCACTAGTAGGGAAGAATGACGTCCTGGAGAAGAAGATTGGAGTATTCATGGGAAATCCAGTGCCAAAAGCAGAAGTTGACGAATGCACTTGTCCGGATAACTACATCATCATCGACGACACCGACTCGGAACCAAGTGAAGATGACTTTGTTGATGAAGCTGGAGCAGACATCATGGAGTCTTCAACGGATCAGAATTTCTAGTAGACTACCATATCAGTAGTAGTTTTCCCCCATTTAATAGTATAGTTCAAGCACTTTGTAACGCTAGTTAGATCGATTGTTATGCCTTGTTTGAATTGATTGAGTGATATTGATTGTATTTGTCTCATGAGCATATGGGTAGTGTTTTCCCTCTAGACCTCATTCTACTCTTAACTCTCATCTTTTCTAACCTATCAGATGCCTCCGAGACGCGACACCGGATTTGTTTTCCCACCGGAGATCATCCAGTTGATTCAGCAACAGAATGCCCTAATGCAAGTGTTAGTGCAGAACCAAGGCAACAACAACAACAACCCACCGCCACCACCACCTGTTGATCACTTAGCCCGTTTCCTAAGGCTAAACCCGCCGGTGTTTTCCAGTAGCACCGAGCCGATTGTTGCAGATGATTGGCTCCGCAAAGTTGGAAGGGAGTTGACCACTGCAGGATGCACAGATGCGGAAAGAGTGCGTTTTGCCGCACATCAGCTAGATGGACCCGCAGCATCATGGTGGGAGAATTATACAGCCACGCACCCTATTGACACTGTCACATGGGACCAGTTTCAGCAAGCTTTCCGTACAGCTCATGTTTCAGCAGGAGCTATGGCTATGAAGAAGCGCGAGTTTCGCAACCTACGCCAAGGAGGACGCACCATAGGCCAGTATGTGGAGGATTTCAGTAAGTTAGCGCGTTATGCACCAGATGACGTTGCTACAGATGCTGCCAAGCAGGAGAAATTTTTGGAAGGACTGAATGATGAACTGAGTATGCAGTTGATGGTAGCAACCTTCAACAACTACCAGGAGTTGGTAGATAGAGCTCTCATGATTGAAGGAAAGCAACAGCAGATTGAAAACCGTAAGAGGAAGTATGGACAAGGGAAGTACAATTCTGGAGCTCAGCAGAAGCCACGATTTGCCCCGAAGCCGGGAGGACAATTTCAGCATACCCATGGAGGAGGTAGTTCGCACAACCATAATGGCTCCAAGAATGGTAATGGGAATGGAGGAACCAACGGACAGAACCGTACCAGCCCATCTACCCCAGCCAAGAGGGATCTAAGTCATGTTACTTGTTTCAAGTGCCAGAAGACTGGACACTATGCTACTGATTGTCCTGAAGCCCAAAATGGGAATGGCAATGGAAGCTCTGGGAAGAAGCCGAACCCGTTCAACAAAGGACATGTGAACCACGTGAGCGTGGAGGAGGTTGAAGCTCAGCCTGATGCAGTAATAGGTAAGTTTTTGGTTAAGTCATTTACTGCAACCGTTCTTTTCGATACTGGTGCATCGCATTCATACATATCAAGGGGATTTGTGAATAATTTTAAGCTGTCCACCCAAGTTCTCAAAACCCCTATGTTAGTAACCTCGCCAGGAGCAGAGTATATGGCCAGCCAAGGATGTTTTCAGATACCATTGGCCATTGGTAGGCATGTTTTCCCCTCAGACCTCATAGTTTAGGAGTCGCAAGGTTTGGATGTGATTTTGGGAATGGATTGGCTATCGTTGTATGGAGGAAACATCGATTGTGCCAGCAAGACGATTTTGCTTACCACCCCAAAAGGAAAAAGGATCAAGTATGTATCCAGGCATATGCCAAAGAGGACTCAAGTGAATTCCTTATCAGGAGTTGTACAGGAGGAAGTACCAGTGGTGAAGGATTATCCGGATGTATTTCCAGAAGAGTTGCCAGGCATGCCACCAGATAGAGACATTGAGTTCCTGATTGAACTTTTGCCAGGCACAGGGCCAATATCTAAGAGACCGTACAGGATGCCCGCAAAAGATTTGGAGGAAATTAAGAAGCAGATCAAGGAGTTACTGGATAAAGGCTATATTCGCCCAAGTTCCTCACCTTGGGGATCACCGGTACTTCTAGTGGAGAAGAAAGATGGATCGCTGAGGATGGTTGTTGATTACCGTGGATTGAATGAAGTGACCATCAAAAACAAGTACCCACTGCCGATGATCGATGATTTGTTTGACCGCCTACAAGGAGCTAAAGTATTTTCCAAGATCGATCTACGATCAGGATACCATCAGTTAAAGATTCGAGAGCAGGATATACCTAAGACGGCTTTTACCACCAGATATGGATTGTATGAGTATACCGTTATGTCATTTGGTCTGACTAACGCACCTGCCTATTTCATGAACCTGATGAACAAAGTGTTTATGGAGTTTTTGGATAAGTTCATTGTGGTGTTCATTGATGACATTTTAGTCTTTTCCAAGAATGAGGAAGAGCATGAGGAGCATTTGCGATTGGTACTTGAGAAGCTCAGAGAACATCAGTTATATGCCAAGTTCAGCAAATGTGAGTTTTGGCTGAAGGAAGTTGGATTCCTTGGACATGTTATTTCTGGAGAAGGAGTAGCAGTAGACCCTGCCAAGGTTGACACAGTGACAAGTTGGGAATCACCCACGACAGTTGGAGAAATCCGGAGTTTTCTTGGACTTGCAGGATACTACCGGAGATTCATCGAGAATTTCTCGAAGATTGCTAAGCCCATGACTGAGCTATTGAAGAAGGACACCAAATTCAATTGGACTAAGGAATGTGAAGCTAGTTTCCAGGAGTTGAAGAAACGATTGGCTACATCACCAGTGTTGATTCTGCCAGATCAACGCAAGGATTATGAAGTTTACTGCGACACTTCTCGTCGAGGACTTGGAGCAGTGCTTATGCAGGAAGGAAGAGTTGTGTCATATGCTTCACGACAACTTAAAACCCATGAGAAGAATTATGCTACGCATGATTTGGAGTTAGCAGCCGTGGTGCATGCGTTGAAGACATGGAGACATTTTCTCATCGGAAACCATTGTGAGGTGTATACAGATCACAAGAGTTTGAAGTATATTTTCACGCAGAAGGAGTTAAATCTCAGACAGAGGAGATGGTTGGAGCTTATTAAAGATTATGATATGAGATTGCATTATCACCCAGGAAAGGCTAACGTAGTAGCAGACGCGTTGAGCCGTAAGAGTCCTGTCAACACCCTCATGACAGGAGAGTTACCTCAGGAGTTAGCCAAGGACCTTCGCGAGCTATGTTTGGAGATAGTCCCAACAGGCTATTTAGCGACACTAGAGATTCAGTCTACCTTGATGGAAAGGATCAGAGAAGCTCAGAAGACAGACAAGGAGATTGAAGAGATAAAGGAGAAGATGAGCAAAGGAAAAGCCAAGGGATTTCGTGAGGATGAGCATGATACCTTATGGTTTGTGGACCGCGTATATGTGCCAAATGATCCGGAGATCAGGAAGTTGATTTTGCAAGAAGCCCATGATTCACCGTACTCGATTCACCCAGGGAATACCAAGATGTATTTGGATCTAAAGAATACTTTCTGGTGGACCGGAATGAAGAAGGATATTGCAGAATATGTAGCAGTTTGTGATGTGTGTCAGAGAGTGAAGGCAGAGCATCAGAAACCAGCAGGATTGCTACAACCATTGCCGATACCCGAATGGAAGTGGGATAAAATAGGCATGGATTTTATCACGGGATTACCCAGGACTCGTTTAGGCTATGACTCGATATGGGTTGTAGTCGACCGTTTGACGAAAGTGGCTCATTTCATTCCAGTGAAGACCACTTACACCAGTGCTAAGTTGGCAAAGATATACATGACCAGGATCGTATGTTTGCATGGAGTTCCGAGGACCATTGTATCAGACAGAGGAACCCAATTTACCTTGAAGTTTTGGAAGCAGTTACATGAAACATTGGGAACCAGGCTAGAATTTAGTACAGCTTTCCACCCACAGACAGATGGACAGACCGAGAGAGTCAACCAGATTTTGGAGGACATGTTGAGAGCTTGTGCACTAGATTATGGATCTAGTTGGGACGACAATTTGCCATATGCGGAGTTTTCTTATAACAACAGTTATCAAACCAGTTTGAAGATGGCCCCTTTCGAAGCCTTGTACGGAAGGAGGTGTAGAACACCGTTGTTATGGGACGAAGTTGGAGACCGTCAGTTGTTTGGACCAGATTTGATTAAGGAGTCTGAACAGAAAGTAAGGTTGATTCGCGATAGGCTCAAGGTAGCCCAGTCCAGGCAGAAGAGTTATGGTGATTCTAAACGAAAGGAGACAGTACACGAATTCGGAGACCGAGTTTATCTTCGAGTATCACCACTTCGAGGAGTGAAGCGTTTTGGAGTTAAGGGAAAGTTAGCGCCCCGTTTTATCGGACCATATAGAGTTGTGGAACGTATGGGAGAGGTTGCCTACAAGCTGGAATTGCCCGAAGGATTGTCTGGAGTTCATGATGTATTTCACGTCTCCCAGTTGAAGAAGTGCCACGCAGAGATGGCTGAGATACCACTGAGAGATACTGTGCCACTGGAAGTGATTCAGCTGGAAAGTGATTTGACCTATGAGGAGAAACCAGTCAAGATTCTTGAGTATGCCAGCCGAGTTACCCGCAGTAAGATTATCAAGTTTTGCAAAGTCCAGTGGAGTCACCACACGGAAGATGAAGCCACCTGGGAGTGAGAGGAAGATCTACGGAAGGACCACTCCCACCTGTTTTCTAGCCAACCCGAATCTCGAGGGCGAGATTCATCTTAAGGGGGGTAGGTTTGTAACATCCCAAATTTTCAATTTGGTATGTTATACATAGATCATCATTGCATATCATATTTTATTTCATTTTGGACAAATCCTCGATAAATCCTAAGCAACTCAAGGACCCTCGGAGAGAGTTGGGGATTTTCTCGAATTTTCATATTTGATTTTCATCAAATTATAAAAACGAGAATTTTGGTTTTAATTATTTTCTCTCCGGAAAAATATTTCATTTAAAAATAAACGAGAGGAGAAAATATGACTTCTCCAAAACAATTGAAATACTGGAGGAAAAGTGTTAAAATCATTTATTGGAATTTATTTGGATTTTTATTTGCAATTTTAATTGCATTAAAAATATTGCATGTTTTCAAAAATTTATTTTGTGTCAAAAAAATTTCACCCTATTCTAGATTTTCTAACTAGACGGGGAAAATTTATTTTATCTTTTTTGGACTTTTCTTTATTTTTCTACGAATTTTCCCGCGGAACGTATTTAAAAAAAAATTCGCCGCGCCCGACTGGGCCGAGCCCAGCCGAGCCAGGCCGCCGGCCCGCCCGCCGTCTCCTTCCCCGCGACGACGCCCGCCGCCGCCCGGTGTCCATGGCGAGCACGGGAACCCCGGTGCCCCCTTCCCCAAGCCGCCGAACCCCCCCCCCCCTTCTATATATACCCCCCCTGCCTCCTCCTCTTACCCCGCCGCCGCCTTCCGTCGTCGCCGCCGGAGCCGCCCCTCGCCGCCCGACCCCCGCCGCCCTCGCCGCCCCTCGCCGGAGCACGGGAGCCCCGCCGGAGCTCTGTCCCGACGAGGTAGACCTCGCCTCGTTTTGCCGGTTTTGTTTAAAAAAACCGTTCGTTTAAAAAAAACCCTAGATCGGTTTTTTTTGGTTTTGTTATTTTGTGAACGTTCACCGAACCGTTCGTTTTAACAAACGCGTTCGTCGGTTTTTCTCTGTTAACGAACGTCCATTCTTTAACCGTTCGTCCGTTTTTTTTCTTTTTCGTCGGATTTTTCCGCGATTATCTCAGATTCGATTTCTGGTCGAATCTTCGTTTCTGTTTAACTTTTCGCTCGTTTATCGAAATCAGGCGATTCAAGCACCTAGAGTTTCGTCTCAAAATTCTCTTTCCGTTTAACCTACTCAAACAAGTTTTTGCTACTGTAAAATTTGACCTAGATCCAGATTAGTAAACGAAGCCTGTTTCATTCGCAGTTTGACTTTCGTTGCTTCTTTCGAATTGATTCTTTTTGCAAATCGGAGTTCTTAAGTTGAACTTTCTGGTTGGATCTTTCATTCGAGTTTTACCTGTGCATTAGATGAGTACTGATTGTCTATTTGTTTGTTTGCGATAGAGTACCCGGAGTGTGCCGCTTGTTACTTCGAATCGCTAGGTTTCGCGGATCATCAGCAAGGCAAGTAACACTTTGATCATACTTTCCATACCCAGTTTTATTGCATTAGATCTATTCCTCAAACACTTGCATGGTTAGGATCTAATTAAATTGTGGGAACTTTGGGAAGTAGTTGAGGTAGTACCTATTACCTGTTTTATTTATCAAACCCTTGGGAGTTACTTCTACGTTGCTATTATATTGCCATGTTATGCTCGTAGACGTGGATTGGGTTTGAGTGATATTCATGACAGATGTGAGATTGTTAATTATGGTTTACTTAAGGTGGCAACTAAAACTCACATCTGGGTGGATTGAGGCACCTGGGGAATCCAGTGTTGTCTGTTTGTATAAGGACCGCCACCCAGGCTCAAAGGGATCATAAGATTATTCATGCTAGAAACTTCTGTGTGCAGCCACAAGCTATTATGGGCTCTAGCATAGTTGAGTAGGTTACATGATCTCTTGAAGAGGTGGGCTAGCAGATGTAGGGGAAAGTAGGTGTACCGGTCCACCCGGAGTAAAGAGTGATTGTTCCTGAAAGACTGTGTCTCGGTCATCCGTTTCTCAAACATCATGCAGTGCGAGAATCAAGCGGAGGCGATCGAGTCTTGTGGGGAAAAGTGCACAAACCTCTGCAGAGTGTACAAACTAATCATGGTTAGCCGTGTCCCCGGTTATGGACAACTTGAGTATCTAGTACCTGGATTATCAATTGAATCTCATCACCATGTTACTTTTAATTAATTTTGTTGGGTTAATGATGATTTCTTAATTGGGATTGAGATGATGTCAACCATCTCAATGTTTCACAACCACCATGATAGTTAAATAAAATTTATTCCTTTGCAGTAGGGAAAAATTTGCTTTTCGCAAAAACTGTAACCATAGAGCTTTCCACCAGCCATATATGCATGTAGTATAGCATTATCATTGTTCATTATTCTCTATGTGTTACTTTGCCAGCATATTCTATGTGCTGACCCGCTTTCGGGCTGCAACGTTTCATGTTGCAGACTTTTCAGACGACGAGTAAGGTGCCTTAGGTCGTGGTCTTATACTCAGTGATGCCGCTGGAGTTGATGGACTCACTTATCTTCCAAGTCTTCCGCTGTTATCATTATTAGATGGCCTTAAGCCATATTTATCATACTTAATCTCTTTGGAGATATTCGATGTAATAAGTGTGTGATTGCTACTCTGTTATAAATCCTCCATTTGTACTGTGCGTGTCAGCATTACTGATCCAGGGATGACACTGGTGCACAGCAGCACAGACCATTTGAGGTCAGGTCGCTACAGAACCCAAATCGGAGAAGTGCGTCTTCATAGGATACCCTAAGGAAACAATTGGGTACACCTTCTACCACAGATCCGAAGGCAAGATCTTTGTTGCCAAGAATGGAACATTTCTAGAGAAGGAGTTTCTCTCGAAAGAAGTGAGCGGCAGGAAAGTAGAACTTTATGAGATAATTGTACCTTCTCTCGAACTTTATGAGAAATCCGTTCCCATGATGCCTACACCAACTAGAGAGGAAGCTAATGATGATGATCATGAAAACATCAGATCAAGTTACTACTGGACGTCATAGGTCGAACAGAGCACGTTCCGCACCACAGTGGTACGGTAATCCTATCCTGGAAGTCATGTTACTAGACCATGGCGAACCTACGTACTATGAAGAAGCTATGATGAGCCCAGATTTCGATAAATGGCTTGAGGCTATGAAATCTGAGATAGGATCCATGTCTGAGAACAAAGTGTGGACTTTGGTGGACTTGCCCGATGATCGGCGATCCATGAAGAATAAGTGGATCTTCAAGAAGAAGACAGACGCTGATGGTAATGTCACCATCTACAAAGCTCGACTTGTCGCGAAAGGTTTTCAACAAGTTCAAGGGATTGACTACGATGAGACCTTCTCACTCGTAGCGATGCTTAAGTCGGTCCGAATCATGTTAGCAATTGCCACATTTTATGATTATGAAATTTGGCAAATGGATGTCAAAACTGCATTCCTTAATGGATTTCTTAAAAAAAGAGTTGTATATGATGCAACCAGAAGGTTTTGTCGATCCTAAAGGTGCTAACAAAGTGTGCAAGCTCCAGCGACCCATCTATGGACTGGTGCAAGCATCTCGGAGTTGGAATATACGCTTTGATGAGGTGATCAAAGCATATGGTTTTATACAGACTTATGGTGAAGCATGTGAAGGAAATATGCCCTAGAGGCAATAATAAAGTTATTATTTATTTCCTTATTTCATGATAAATGTTTATTATTCATGCTAGAATTGTATTAACCGGAAACATAATACTTGTGTGAATACATAGACAAACAGAGTGTCACTAGTATGCCTCTACTTGACTAGCTCGTTGATCAAAGATGGTTATGTTTCCTAGCCATAGACATGAGTTGTCATTTGATTAACGGGATCACATCATTAGGAGAATGATGTGATTGACTTGAGCCATTCCGTTAGCTTAGCACACGATTGTTTAGTATTCTGCTATTGCTTTCTTCATGACTTATACATGTTCCTATGACTATGAGATTATGCAACTCCCGTTTATCGGAGGAACACTTTGTGTGCTACCAAACGTCACAACGTAACTGGGTGATTATAAAGGTGCTCTACAGGTGTCTCCAAAGGTACTTGTTGGGTTGGCGTATTTCGAGATTAGGATTTGTCACTCCGATTGTCGGAGAGGTATCTCTGGGCCCTCTCGGTAATGCACATCACTTAAGCCTTGCAAGCATTGCAACTACTGAGTTAGTTGTGGGATGATGTATTACGGAACGAGTAAAGAGACTTGCCGGTAACGAGATTGAACTAGGTATTGAGATACCGACGATCGAATCTCGGGCAAGTAACATACCGATGACAAAGGGAACAACGTATGTTGTTATGCGGTTTGACCGATAAAGATCTTCGTAGAATATGTGGGAGCCAATATGAGCATCCAGGTTCCGCTATTGGTTATTGACCGGAGACGGGTCTCGGTCATGTCTACATTGTTCTCGAACCCGTAGGGTCCGCACGATTAAAGTTCGATGACGGTTATATTATGAGTTTATGTGTTTTGATGTACTGAAGGTAGTTCGGAGTCCCGGATGAGATCGGAGACATGACGAGGAGTCTCGAAATGGTCGAGACGTAAAGATCGATATATTGGACGACTATATTAGCACATCGGAAAGGTTCCGAGTGATTCGGGTATTTTTCGGAGTACCGGAAAGTTATGGGAATTCGCCGGGGAGTATATGGGCCTTATTGGGCTTTAGGGGAAAGAGATAGGAGAGGCTGGGCGCCCCCCCCCCCAAGGCCTAGTCCGAACTGGACTAGGGGGAGGGGCTGCGCCCCCTCCTTCCTTCTCTTCTCTCTCACCTTTCCTTGACTCCTACTCCTACTACTTGGAAGGGGGGAATCCTACTCCCGGTGGGAGTAGGACTCCTCCTAGGGCGCGCCATAGAGAGGGCCGGCCCTCCCCCTCCTCCACTCTTTTATATACGGGGAGGGGGGCACCCCTTGGAGGAACAACAATTGATCATTGATCTCTTAGCCGTGTGCGGTGCCCCCCTCCACCAGAATCCACCTCGATAATATCGTAGCGGTGCTTAGGCGAAGCCCTGCGTCGGTAGAACATCATCATCGTCACCACGCCGTCGTGCTGACGAAACTCTCCCTCAAAGCTCGGCTGGATCGAAGTTCGAGGGACGTCATCGAGCTGAACGTGTGCTGAACTCGGAGGTGTCGTGCGTTCGGTACTTGATCGGTCGGATCGTGAAGACGTACGACTACATCAACCGCGTTGTGCTAACGCTTCCGCTTTCGGTCTACGAGGGTACATGGACAAAACTCTCCCCTCTCGTTGCTATGCATCACCATGATCCTGTGTGTGCGTAGGAATTTTTTTGAAATTACTACGTTCCCCAACAGTCTGTATTTACAAGAAAGTGAGTGGGAGCTTTGTTGTATTTCTAGTATTATATGTGGATGACATATTATTGATTGGAAATGATATAGAATTTCTGGATAGCAAAAAAGGATACTTGAATAAGAATTTTTCAATAAAAGACCTCGGTGAAGCTACTTGCATTTTGAGCATCAAGATCTATAGGGATAGATCAAGACGCTTAATAGAACTTTCACAAAACACATACCTTGATAAGATTTGAAGAAGTTCAAAATAGGTTCAGTCCAAGAAGGGGTTCCTGCCTGTATTACAAGGTGTGAAATTGAGTAAGACTCAAAACCCGACCACGGCATAAGATAGAGAAAGAATGAAAGTCATTCCCTATGCCTCAGCAATAGGTTCTGTACGATATGCCATACTGTGTACCACACCTGATGTGTGTCTTGCCACTTATTTGGCAAAGAGGGTACAAGAGTGATCCAGGAGTGGACCACTGTACATCGGTCAAAATTATCCTTAGGTGCCTTAAAGAGGACTAAGGAAATGTTTCTCGGTTATGGAGATGATAAAGAGTTCGTCGTAAAGAGTTACGTCGATGCAAGCTTTGACATTGATCTAGATGACTCTAAATCTCAATCTAGATACGTATTGAACGTGGGAGCAATTAGCTAGAGGCTCCATGCAGAGCATTATAGACATAGAATTTGCAAAATACATACGGATCTGGATGTGTCAGACCCGTTGACTAAACTTCTCTCACAAGCAAAACATGATCACACCTTAGTACTCTTTGGGTGTTAATCACATAGCGATGTGAACTAGATTATTGACTCTAGTAAACCCTTTGGGTGTTGGTCATATGGCGATGTGAACTATGGGTGTTGATCACATAAAGATGTGAACTATTGGTGTTAAATCACATGGCGATGTGAACTAGATTATTGACTCTAGTGCAAGTGGGAGACTGAAGGAAATATGCCCCAGAGGCCATAATAAAGTTGTTATTTTATATTTCCTTATATCATGATAAATGTTTATTATTCATGCTAGAATTGTATTAACCGGAAACTTGATACATGTGTGGATACATAGACAAAACACCGTGTCCCTAGTAAGCCTCTACTAGACTAGCTCGTTAGTCAAAGATGGTTAAGTTTCCTAACCATAGACATGTGATGTCATCTAATGAACGGGATCACATCATTAGGAGAATGATGTGATGGACAAGACCCATCCGTTAGCATAACATATTGATCGTTCGGTTTTATTGCTATTGCTTTCTTCATGTCAAATACATATTCCTTCGACTATGAGATTATGCAACTCCCGGATACCGGAGGAATGCCTTGTGTGCCATCAAACGTCACAACATAACTGAGTGATTATAAAGATGCTCTACAGGTATCTCTGAAGGTGTTTATTGGGTTGACATAGATCAAGATTAGGATTTGTCACTCCGAGTATCGGAGAGGTATCTCTGGGCCCTCTCGGTAATGTACATCATAATAAGCCTTGCAAGCAAATGACTAATGAGTTAGTCACGGGATGATGCATTACGGAACGAGTAAAGAGACTTGCCGGTAACGAGATTGAACAAGGTATAGAGATACCGACGATCGAATCTCGGGCAAGTAACATACCGATGGACAAAGGGAACTGTGTATGTTGTCATAACGGTTTGACCGATAGAGATCTTCGTAGAATATATAGGATCCAATATGAGCATCCAGGTTCCGCTATTGGTTATTGACCGGAGAGGTGTCTCAGTCATGTCTACGTAGTTCTCGAACCCGTAGGGTCTGCACGCTTAACGTTCGATGACGATTTAGTATTATATGAGTTATGTGATTTGGTGATCGAATGTTGTTCGGAGTCCCGGATGAGATCACGGACATGACAAGGAGTCTCGAAATGGTCGAGAGGTAAAGATTGATATATAGGATGATGATATTCGGACACCGAATGTGTTCCGGGTAGTATCGGGTATTTACCGGAGTACCGGGGGTGTTACCGGAACCCCGGGTGGAAGATATGGGCCATATGGGCCATAAGAGGGGAGCACACCAGCCCACAAGCGGTGGCGCCCCCCTTAGGCATGTGGCCGAATTGGAGAAGGAGCAAAGGGGGTTCGCCCCCCCCCCCCCTTTTCCTTTCTTCCTTCCCCCTTCCCTCTTTCTCTCCGGAAATAAGGAAAGGGGGGTGGCGAATTGGGATAGGCCCCCAAGTAGGATTCCTCATACTTGGGGCGCCCCATGGCTGCTCCCCTCCCCCTCGCACCTATATATACGTGGGGAGGGGGCGCCTAGAACACACAACAACATCTGTTAGCCGTGTGCGGCGCCTACCTCCACAGATTACACCTCCGATTATATCTTCATATTGCTTAGGCGAAGCCCTGCGCGGATCACTTCACCATCACCATCACCACGCAGTCGTGCTGACGGAGCTCTCCCTCAACACTTTGTTGGATCAAGAGTTCGAGGGACGTCATCGAGCTGAACGTGTGCAGAACTCGGAGGTGCCGTATGTTCGGTGCTTGATCGGTCAGAATGAGAAGAAGTTCGACTACATCAACCGCGTTGTCAAACGCTTCCGCTTTCGGTCTACGAGGGTACATGGACACACTCTCCCCCGCTCGTTGTTATGCATCTCCTAGATAGATCTTGCGTGAGCATAGGAATTTTTTTGAGATTGCATGCTACGTTTCCCAACAGCCCGTCCACCTCCTCCCTCTCTGCGCCACCACCCGAGCCCGTCCGCCTCCTCTCCCCCGCTCTCCCACGCTCTTTGGCATCGCCATGGTCCGCCGGAAGACCACCACGTACGCTATGCTCACGCTGGAGTGCCAGAGGCAGATCGCGGAGGAGAGATCCAGGCAAGCCACGCCGCCCGGATCACTGTTGGGCTACCTCCGGACTCGCCGGAGCCGAAGGAGGAGCAATCGGAGGAGGAGGGAGAGCAGCTGCCGGAGCCGATGAAGGTGGCGGATCCGGAGGAGGACGAGGAGGAGCAGCCTGCTCTGGGGTTCAACAAGGCGGAGGTGGAGGCGGAGTTCGCCGTCGCCCAAGCCACGGAGATGGCGGAGCAGGAGGCCATCCTGGAGTCCATCCAGGATGAGGCCTATGTGGAGGCCAACCGGCAATTCCTCCGGCAAGAGCAGGCAGCATCCAACGCGCTCTTTGTCGAACTCGACGCGGAGATAGAGGAGGAGGAGATCGGAGCGGAGCAGCCAGAGGAGCCGGAGCGGCAGCTGACGCCCATGCTGCCGTAGCTGGGCACGAAGATAGTCGACACCTCTGACGAGGAATAGCTAGATCATCTACGTAGTACGTAGGTTTTATCGTTTGCATGCTTTTGTATGGATTTGAGAATCTAGTATGAGATGTCTGGATGCAGTTGTACTAATCTGAGGAGTGCCCGGTCACTGCCTACGAGCGTTTGAGAAGTCATATTTGTCA
The DNA here is from genome assembly GCF_002575655.3 of Aegilops tauschii subsp. strangulata. Lineage (NCBI taxonomy): Eukaryota > Viridiplantae > Streptophyta > Magnoliopsida > Poales > Poaceae > Aegilops > Aegilops tauschii. The sequence goes on from NC_053036.3 coordinate 514,816,910, forward strand.
TATGCGCCTTTGGATGCTCCTATATCTGATTTTCTTTAGGGGCGTTATTATATCTGATTTCCAGTATTGAAAATTGGGAGCCTTATTTCGAAAAAAAGAAGAAACTCAAGGCAAAAACAGACGGCCCAGTTACCCACGGGCCAACAACAACATCCTTTTCCCCTGCGCCGACGCTGTCTACGTCGCCTCGCCCGTGAAATGTGCGATCCGGCTCTGCTCCGAGAAGCGCACGAGCGAGAACAATCCATGATTTTGGCTTTGCAAAAGCGAACAAAAGGAAGCCGGAAGGAGACAGAACAACGCAGGATTGAACCTCGTTTCCTTTATATCTTCATCCGCAATCTGCATTCATGCGTCCTCACTTTTCAAACGAGCCCTTTCCAAGCCGGCGCGGGGGGGGGGGGGGGGGGGGGGGGGGGGGGGGGTTGCGACCCGCGAGGTGACGACAAGCCCGGCAGCCCATGATGGCCGGGTGGGGCACGCGGCGGTTCGCTCACCGGCCGGCGAGCGGGCGACACCATCATTCCAGAGTACTCGTCAATCATCACGCGCGCGTCCCACGCTGCGCCCTCTCTACTATCTAACCAGCGGCGCCGCGCGGGGCAGCCAGCCGGTTCAGCCGAGATGTGCGCGGGACGTCCAAAAACTCGCGGCGGGCGGGCGGGCGGGCGCACCAGCGATGGCGAGGGCGGGTGGGGCCGGACAGCGGCGCTCCCGGGCGCGGCGTGCGCTCCCCTGTCGGCGCGGGCGGGGCCGGCCCGTCGCTGGGTTCTCCGATTATACTTCTACCTCAGCGCGGCGCCGGCGTCGTGGCAGCGCGCGTGTGGCCCGCGGTGGGGCACGGACTCCACTACCAGCCCAGCCCACTACTACCGGCAGGCAGCGGGAGCGCGGGCACTGTGCCTGAGCGGTGACTCCTCACTTGCCATCGACGGCACAAGTACACGGCTCGGGGCGCGAGCTGGGCGTGGCCATCATTGGTGAGAACTGAGAAGCGAGCGTTACGGCCGGAGCAAGATGTGCGGTGTCAGCTTCCATCACTCGTGTGTAGCTCTCGGGATCGACCTGTCGATCTCACCGTCTTCTCCTGCCATGCATGCATCATGACTCTCCGGCCATAGGTGGATTGAGCTACAAGCTATACGATGTACCCACGTACGTGTATGTCGTTGGATTGATTCAACCACCTAACTTTAATATACATCTCACCTCTGATTTTTAGGGTAAAAAAATCTGACACCCTCAGTTACATTGGATCCTGATCTAATGCATGGCAATTAATCATTGCAGCATGACAATTTTCACTATAGAACATGGCAAATCCTATGCACAAGCATGTCAATTTTATCTGTTTTCACATGGCAAATCCGATCGTTAGATTTTAGCATTAAATATTTGACGTCAGATTTCTAACATTTTCCAAAAACTTAAGCACATAAGATATTAGGGGAGGAAAAACTGTTACGAGACAATGGCGTCACCGTTTATATCCTCAAACAAATTTGTCATTTTCCGATGACGATGCTTCAATCTTGCTCATGCATGTGGTACGGTGAAAGTTGGTATTTACACACACATATGTATATATGTATATTGTCTTCTTGCCTTGCAGAACATCCAAGATTTCTTTGATACAAAGGAACTCATGTTTTAAAAAAATCAAACCGTTAGAAGTTTCCTGATCGTTTGACATGATTTGATCATTAGAAAGTATTTGTAATGATTTATTTGCATATTGTTTGAGAGGAAACTTCCATATACTCAAATCTCTAGTTACATGTATTTTGGTTTTCATGTATTGTGTCAATTACTCTTTAGGGACAATTGTGTAGTTTTAAAATCCTATCGGATTACAAAACACTTGAGCTTTTTGTTTTGGAAATCCTACGAACCAAAAAAATTGAGCTAGTTGCCAAGAAAATTATCCACGAACATAGCCGGCGGTTTTGCACCATGATTTGTGTGATTTTACATCTGGTAGTTGCACATGCTAGAAAATATTGTTGTGCATGTAGTAGGCAACATTACTTCCATACAACAACCACAATGTGGTTGTTACATCTGCATATATCATCATTGATTATAAAGCTTTATACTTAACTCCTTGTAACTTTCAATTCAAAGAACACAACGTTCACATCATCTCAAAAAGTTATTTTAGCTTTCCATCAAGTCCTTATTTTATGAAACTGAGGCATCCTTCTCCAATTTCTATTAACAGAAACCTTACAGTTTGATTACATGGCCCTAAAACTAGAACAAGCCACCAAAAAGGTCAGCGCATAATCCTCCATCCTAAGAAGCAAAGCGGCTAAATAGGCATCAAACCACCAGACTCCAACTTATATTACAGACCAAAAACAATATCATCAATAAAACGAACTAAAGGAATAACAATTCTGGAGAGCGAAACTAAAACACGGCTAGATGGACGAAGTAGCGAAAGGAGAATTGATGCATCTAGGAACAAGACTGACACAGGAGATGTGGTCCTGCCAGAGATGTTGCCGGTTGAGGAAGTTCAGCCACTAATCCGCAGAACCCCCTGACGCCAACCATGTGATGCACGATAGACTTCACTTGCCACCTGCTCTATGATTTTTGCTCTCTACATCAACACCCTTTCACTTCCTTCCCTCATCTGCAAAATTTCCCAATTTGTTATTCAATGACATATCAACCTCATAAGCGCAATTCGATCATTTATTAGCTTTCTTTCAAAAGAAACATTATTTCTACATCTCTAAATTGTCCAAAAGATAGCAATGACACCAACTTACACCAACTTTTTAGTTTCCTTCTGAAAACTTTTTATCCAACTACTAAGGACATGATCAGGAATATACTTTAGATTAAAACTACATTTAAGAAAACCCCAGATTAGCTTAGCAACTCATATGAAGAATAAATGTTCAATGCTCTAATATTGGCCACAAAACACACAATTTTGGGGACCTATCGAACCTCTTTTCATCAAATTATCTGTAGTTAATATGCTATTTTGACCGTCAACCAAAGAAAACTTTATTTTTTTGGTGGAATTTTAATTTTCCATGATTTTTGTGTGTGAAAAAACACAATCATACATAGCAAGATATCTATAAAGCAATTTGACGGTAAAAAGAGCATCATCAGTTAATCATCAACTTAATATAATCCTTACTATAAGACATCATATTTTCCTCACACCTCATTTTGAGGCTATACTAAAGAGATGGAGTATCTCCCAGAGAGTTCTTCTAAATATAAACCCCTCATGTCCCTTTTGTAAGGCATCAACCATAGTGCTATTATGATCAAAACTTAAATTTTGCAGTCTAGCATAAGAAATTCTAAGAGCTTTGTCATCAAGCCACCAGTGTTCCCAAAATGTACTATCTACACATCGCCCACTATTTCTGCAGTGTTGATAAAATATGTGTTTGACTTCCATGATGCTAGAACAGAAATGCCAGTCACTAATATCATATTTAGTACCAAAGAGGCAACCATTATGAATAATTTTGTTCAGGAGGATCGTTTTGCCAGAGCCCACTTTTAGTTTGTAACTTCCACAACCAATTAACCAACAAAGATTTGTTCATGATCTCAAGGTTTAATATCCCCAAACCCCCTTGATCATTAGGTCTGCACCAAGTATTCCAATTCACCAGTGGTATTTTTTTCTTGTTGTTATCAACTTGACAAACAAGCCAAGCCATGAATAAATTGACTATCTTCTTCACCCCAATTGGGATGAGATAGAAAGACATCATTTATAAAGGTAGATTGCTTAGATAATATTGCACCAAACTCAGCCTGCCTGCAATGTTAAGCATTTTCCCTACCAACATCGACATCTATTTGATATCCTATCATCCACACGATTTAGTGTACGTTCCTAATTCTAACATTGGAAACATGACTTCCTAGGTACGCACTTCAAAGGTAAAACTCCCAAATTACAAGTATAATTTTCCTGGTAGAAATCAGTTTTATCCACATCATCCCCAAACAGGCATAACTCACTCTTGTGAAAATTAATAGTAAGCCCAAACATCATCTGTTCAAAAGCACAAATAATGAATTTTATTTTGCATTTTCAACATCATCTTATAGCAATAAAATTTTACCATCGGCATATTTAGGCATATTAACGCCATGGTGTAGAGCCCCATTTAGCACACCTTTAACTACTCCATTTTGTCCAACAATTTCCATAAAAATGGCAAGAACATCAAAAGCCAAATCAAAGAGAAGTAGTGAAAGAGAATCCTCTTGTCTGAGTTCTATAAAAGTTGTGAAGTTTGGCCCTATCTCATATTCACTTTGTTTCCTGCATGCCCCCCTCCTATGGTAAACATAATCTAGTCACATGGTTTATTAGGGAACCCCTTTATTTTTAACATTAGGTGTACAAAGGGCCATTCAATTTTGCCATATGCTTTTTCAAATCAACCTTAACAAAAGGGCACTATTTTTTAATGATGAATAGTGTTTAAGGCTTCATGCAAAATCACAACACCTTCCATTATGTATCTACCTTTGACAAAGACAGTTTGAGTGTGTGAAATAATAGGGTTTACCAACAAGCTTAACCTTCATAAGAACTTTAGTAATTATTTTGAAACTCACATTAAGAAGACATGTATGTCTAATCTTTTGGATTTGTTTTGCATCTTTGATTTTAGGAACCAAAGTCATAATGTCATAAATCAATTTAGTAGTATCCAACACACCCTTATGGATATCATCAAATAAATCCTTGAGATCTCATTTAGCCAGCGCTCGAAAATACTGGAAAAAACTCAATAGGTAAACCATCATGTCCCGGACTTCTGCTTTTTTTCATCATCTGAAAAGACAAAGCTTTCAAGTTTTCCATGGAAAAAGGTTAAACAAGCAGCTCAACATCTTCTCTAGTAATTTCAGGAATATCCCAATCAGCTAAATTTATATTAGCTCCATCACCACGTCCAAAATGTTTTTTTATAAAGTTCAGTAAATGTATTTCATAAGTGGGATGACCTGCCCAAAGAGGGAGAGCAGGTTTCCCTCCCTAAATAAATATAAAGAATTGCAATAACTAGTCCTCGAACATGTAATAGGGGCACGACGACAACTCCACTCACACAATAGGGGGCACGACGACAACTACACAACTTTAGCTCACGTCTGTTCATATCGAATATAGGTAAGTTTGATTGGGAAGAGTGGGCATGCCGAAGGAAAACAACATAAAATCAGACTCTCCTTATATCATCTTCCACTGATTCTAAATGAAAATTTGAAGATTATAAAAAACCTATATTTTGAATTGAAGAAGTCATGATGAGCAAACACGGTCTTACTTTGACCGGTGGTGGGAAATTAGGGTCCCCGTGATGCTGGTGTGGAAAACCTCTCAGCACTTTATCTCGCCTACTCGCTAACGTGGTAAATTTGACGATGGGGTCGTTTTGTGGCATATTTGTAGTTGTTTATTTCCTTTTTTTTAATACAAAGGATATCTGGGTGCACTTATATTCAGACCGTTGATTTTGGCTATGTGCATCATACCTGTGCAGAGGCCAGGTGCTGCTCATCACATTTCGTATCCCAGCGTATCTGCATGATGCTACATTCTGAGTTTCTAAAAGTGCCTCCATCCAAAAAAAATAGGCATATTTATTGCCATGCATTATGTTTTGAAGCAATAATTTGTAACACTTCATTCAAGTGTTCCGCATGGAAGCTCATATTTTGAACTGTACACGAGCACGCCTTAAAAGCTAAAACTCTCGACGAATTTTGTAGCCAGCGTCGACGACAACATGACTTGGGTAGCTCGGTCGGTGCGGCGTTGAAACGAATTACGCTGTAGACTGAAAACAAAGAGGCAGGTGCACTGTCGCGTAATAGAAAGGAAAAGAAAAGAAAAGAGAAAAGGTTGCACCAAACAGTGACGCCCAGGGAATTTAGAAGGCCGTGTCGCCGGCACGTGCGAGGCGGAGCGAGGCCCCCACCAAACCGCCATTCCCAGGGCTTCCTCCCTCGGTGCCTTCCCTTACAATGGTCGATGGAATCCCGGCCGGTTGACCGACCGCCCGACTCCTCGCGGCCTCCGATCGAGCAAGAACACCTATCGGCCCCCTTCCTCCCCCTCACAGTCGCGCATCGATAGATAGATCTGCTCCAATCCCCTCCCCTCGCCGAGCTTCTGGCAGCTGGAGTAGCTGTGAGAGGCATACGGAAATATTAAAAAAGAAGGGGGAGGGAATCCACTACTGGCCTAGCTATTTGAGCAAAACGTATGTGGGAAGAGCGGAGATAGGAGGGACAATTCCACTCACTGGCCAACCACAGCGCCTTCCTCCTCTCTCCCCTCCCTCCGCTCAAGAAATCTACCAAGAAGCAGGAGCTCCTCTTCGTCTTCCGGCCGTCGTCTTCCTCCTCGTATTCAGATTTCCGGAGCAAGAATTGGTTGGGGGGTAGCCAAAGTCCTTGCATGGATGCAGCCCACTGGCCCCAGGTAAATCTCTTTGTGAGAATTTGGCGTTTCTTCTCCTTGATCTTGCCGCTGTCTGTTCATCCTCCTCTCTGTGACATGGTTCTTGTTGTGTGCACGCTTTCTCTGATGGGAGCTCTCTCTGTGTGGGTGTCCTCTTGGAGTCTTGGGTCTTGTTCTTCCTTTATATGTTATGCTTTGTGTAGATCTATGCATCTGCAACACAATCAGCACCGCTCTCTCTTCTCCATAGGCATAGGCTTTAAGGTGAAGGTGAGCCCCCGGCCTGCGGCTTTAATCCTCTCTCCGCTGCCCTCCTCCCCCTTTTGATCCATGAAAGCACGCACCATCACCTTTCTTTTCCCCTCTTTCTAATCCCCCTTTCCTCACCATCATCCTTTTTTATCCCCTCCTCACCTCACCTCGCCCCTTCCTTTCTCATGGCCTTTCTTCTCTCTCTTGCCTCGCATCAAAAGAGGAGAGCAGCAGCCATGTCCTGGTGATGTGTGGCAGCAGTACCACAACCCTACAACAGCACAAGCAAAGTTGTGTTTTTTGTGTGTGGTGGTGTGTTTCTCTTTCATCCTTTCTTCTTCCCCGGCCCTTATCACCTTTTCCTTTGCCTTTCTCTGCTAGCTACCTCTAATCTCCCTTTGTATCCTTTTGCTTGGTTCTTAGTTGCACCGTAGAGATTCTTGACGCCCCCAGCCCCCACAGCGAGCCTCCCCACCTCCACCTCTCTGCTGCATGCTCGCTCACCACATGTTATCTTCCTGCGGTTTGTTCTTGCTTGCTCTAGGTGTTAGCTAGCTTGGCATGTAGCGGTCTTGTGTTGATCATCGTCTGTTCTCAACTTGTGACTGATCAAGTGCTGCGCTATGTGTGTATCTGTGTCCTCAGGGGCTAGGGCTGGTGAAGCCCATGGAGGAGATGCTGATGGGAGCACCAAGCGCGAACCAGCAGGTGCAAGGGTCAAATCCGAATCCACCGGCGCAGGCTCCGTCGTCGGCGCCTGGGGCTGGGGGACCCATGAGGGGCGGGACGCCGGCCATGGCAGTGGCGGGCTCCGGAGCTGGGGCGGGTAGCACGGAGCGGCGGCCGCGGCCGCAGAAGGAGAAGGCGATCAACTGCCCGCGGTGCAACTCCACCAACACCAAGTTCTGCTACTACAACAACTACAGCCTCCAGCAGCCGCGCTACTTCTGCAAGACGTGCCGCCGGTACTGGACGGAAGGCGGGTCGCTGCGCAACGTCCCCGTCGGCGGCGGCTCCCGCAAGAACAAGCGCTCTTCTTCGTCGTCCGCGTCAGCGAGCGCCTCAGCGGCCGCCTCCACGACCGCGTCCGTCGCGAACTCATCCATGCTCGGGGCGGCGCCGAACAAGAACCCGAAGCTGGCGCACGAGGGCGCAGCGCACGACCTGAACCTCGCGTTCCCGCACCACCAAGGCGGGATGCAGGCGCAGGCGGACTACATGGCGTTCCCGAGCCTGGAGAGCAGCAGCATGTGCAACCCGGGCGGCGGCGGAATGGCGGCCAATGGCGCCCGTGCCGGTGGCGCGCTCTCCGCGATGGAGCTGCTCCGGAGCACCGGCTGCTATATGCCGCTCCAGATGCCGATGCAGATGCCCGGGGAGTACGGCTCCGCGGGGTTCTCGCTCGGGGAGTTCCGCGCGCCGGCGCCACCGCAGTCGCAGAGCTTGCTAGGCTTCTCGCTGGACGCGCACGGTCCGGTGGGCGGGGCTTCCACGGCGGGGTACGGCTCCGGTGCCGGGATGCAAGGGATGCAGGACAGGTCGGGCAGGTTGCTGTTCGCGTTCGAGGACTTGAAGCCGACGGCAAACTCTGGCGCCGGTGGCGGTGAGAGCGGTGGTGGTTCTGGCGCGGGCGTGGATGGCGGCGACCATCAGTTCGAGCAAGGCAACAAGGAGCAGCAAGGCAACGGCACCCCCGTTGGGCAGCCCGACACGCCGGGGTTCTGGAACGGCATGATCGGCGGCGGCGGCACCTGGTAACATTGACGGCGGCGCCCATGCATGCATAGCTCATGCGATCGGAGCGTCGGCTGTGCGTGCATGCATGCGCTTCCAAGCTGCAGCTGGAGATAGGGCACAAAGGTTTAATAAGATGGTGGATATGGTGTTTGATATCTTTCTTTCTTTCTTTCTGGTGTTCTTCTTCTTCTTCCTTGGAATTGTGCTCTAGCCGTTCATTTGTGTTTGGTGATCGACTTGGGGGCTAGCTAGCTCTAACACATCAGACTATCAGAGTACACAACATTTTAATCTCTGTTCATCGGTGCCATGGATGCTACATGCTGGCCTGTGTGAAGCTTCATTTTAGGCCGGCCGGCTTGGAGTTAGCTAGCTAGGCGTCGGTACATACCTATCCAGTACTACGTACATGGCGCATGTGGTGGTGCGGTTTCTCTGGTTTGCAGGGCCAACTTTAGGAGACCTGTAGGAGTGGGGAGAGGACTGAGCTACAGTGTGTTTGGTGGTAACAACAATGCACTGCATGCATGCATGCACGGTGTTCCAGCTTTGTGTGTAGATGCAGATCGTTTGGGGACCGAGGGCTTCCAAGTTTGTAGTAGTAGCATGTAACTTTGTACTTATACTATTTGTTACTTATGTTACATACAATGAGTACAAGTACCATCACCTTTGTTTTCATATACAAATTCCTCTTCATTATTGTGCTTGTTGGTTTATGCATACATATATAGGCTCACCCAAAGTTGATCAGAAGAGGTATTTAGAGCATGTAATAATATGTGTCCTTGAATGTCATTTCCAGTTGAACTGATGATATTGGTGTACATCTTGCTGCCTGATTTTTATAAGCTTGTCTTTCTATCTGTCACCTCTCCCTGCCCTCCTTTTTCTTGTACTAGCAGGCAAAGCTCTGAGATGTCATGTCTCGCCACCGTCGCCCCGGAACCAAGAATCTTCCAGCCATGAAAAGCACTAGCGAGGGGAGGTAGCTAGGAGAAGTGGAGGGCATGGGCGCAAGAGAATAAGTACGTATGACAAACATCCCACTCCCTGAAAGAAAGATAGAAACTTTACTCGCTTCTCTCTCCTCACATGGTATTATTATATCATATGATGGCCATCTGCAGGTCCTTGAGCAGGCCATTTGTACTACCATCTATAATTATATTTTTGTAAACCTAAAGGTACACTGCCATGCTATCCCCTCTCCCACCATCGTGCTCCTTGCATCTCTGCCCCCTCCCTCCTCCTCTTTCTCTCATGTCAAGTGAGTAAGAATGCAGCAACTTTTCACTCATTTGTTTTTGTTTCTAGTTAGGCATTCACAGGCCCGGTTCACCTGCCCAAACCAAAAAGTTGTCACCTAATGATTCATCTCTTGCACCGATTTTGGTGTCATTTCCTTGTACTGCATGCATGCATGGCCTGCAGAGTATAATCACCTTCATTAGTTTACTGGGATGTCACACAAACTGGTCACATGCATGCATGCCAGCAGCTAGCCGTATCTTGGGGCTTGGGAGAACTTGGAAGGGCCCCAAAAACATTCTCCTAGGGATGAGGGCGTGGAAGGAATATTGCTTGACTGCCTTGTTCAAGCACTGGCCACTTTATTAAACAAGCAAACTATGCGATGGCCTACTACATATAGCTCTGTACAAACCATATGCAAGAGTTACTCCACTTGTACTATTGTTGTTATCTCCTTGATAGTACTAGTAGTAGTACCTAGTAGTAAGAGCTAGGGATATCTGGGTCAGTGGGTGAGGATAATATATGCATGCATGCATATGCTATTGTTGCCATGTTTTACACCAGCTGCATCACATCCTAAATGATAAATTTGAACTAAAACCACGACACATGTTACAGATCGGAGGGAGTAATGTTCTTATCGCTTGCTAAACTAGAACTACTGGGAATGGATGCTTACTGATCTAAATTGCATTCTATTAATTCTCATAAAAACGCATGCTACAGTATTAAATATTGCGCTAACACTCCATAATGTACTAGCTTTATTGATCCCCACAAGAAAAGGTAGTACTCTAGGTGATGTTTTGTAACTATCTCATTTCCCCACGTCTAGGCAGTACTAGTAGTTTTCCTCTCTGCTACTACTTGTATGCTATCGCTTGTGCTTTGTCTGCATGCTGTCCTTGCCCCACTCCATGCCATTTTAAGGAGCGTTAGCGCAATGGTAGGTCATTGTTGGTTGCATGGAGCCTAGCTGCCGCACACCATTAATGGTGGTGCGATCGCTTCCTTTCAGAGAGCACATACACATCTCTTTCGCCTATGCTGCATTCCATTGTGCGTGCATATGGTTGGGGATGTCCGGGGCCTCGCCTTTCAACCCGTTTATAGCAATCTCTACCTAAACTTGCAGCTCTTTGCACCTCCTTATTTATGGGAAAGAGGTGAAGCAGGTAGGCCGGAGGGCATATGTGCAAGTGTACCACGTACTGTGCTGTGTGCTCTTCTTCATTTTCATCTCAGCTCAGCTCCCTGCTTTCTGAACGCACTTTCACCAGGCATGCCACTTCCATGCATGCATGATCGATCGGCGCATCCACTCACGAGTTAGGTCCGGGTCTGATTGCCAGTGCTGCTTTCCGATGTGGAGGGTGCAAGTTGCTTCAAATGGCTGGTTTTACACATTGCAGAGAGCACAGGCGTGTTTTCCAGTAGCAGAATGGATGCTATTTAAATGCATATGTATCCACGCACGCCTTTTACCATGGCAGTACTATGACACCGCAGCTTCTTTTCTAGGGCAAAGTACCACCACCTCACGCGGCCCACTAATAGTTACCTGCACAAATCTAGCTACTGGCCTGGTACTAGTGTCTATCTGGTGTACACACTTAGGAGTCTGCGAGTGTATCTATGCAGGCCTATGATTGATGTTTACTGAAAAAATGAACTTATGGCGTATGGTTGTGTGCATTGCAATGATGCAGGGGCCTGGGTTTCAACCTCCTTTTCAAAAGGGGAAAAAAATAGCTTACAAAGCAACCAATGTTAATTAGAATCCCCATGTTCATTCAATCCAACATGACTGAATTAGAATCCACATGTTCATTCATTCCAACATGACTAAGGCTGGCCATAGTGGGGGTAACATAGTATCATGCACTTGGGACTCGTAAACATGCTTATGTGGCAGGGAATTAAAGAAGAGAGATGGTTATAGTAACATAGGTAGATACCGTAACATAATAAATATGATGCTACTATGAGTCATGCATCTATGATACTAGTCTATGATACTATGCACTATAAATGTAGTATCATACACTAGTATCATATGCATGATACTAGTATATGATACTCCCCACTATGACCAGCCTAATACACCTATGTCGGTGTAACAACTAGGCAAATAAATGACACAAATACTCCCTCCCTGGTCAAACATGGTTTGACCACGTTTATCAACAAATAAGAGCATTGCTAATATATATCCAACTGATGGATATATCATCTAAAAATGCTCGCTCATAATTAGCTATGGATACATAATGCATGACCAACCGCATCGTGTGTGACAAAGCTCGTTGTAGCCCATGTTGCGGATTGTTGTGGCTGACCGTAAATCTACATTCTGCTTCTATTCTCTCTCCTCCAATTCATGATAAATATCATGTGACAACTCTTATAGGTTGCTTGCACCCTTTTATACTTGCTCATGTAGTCCAATGACGTTAGCATGGTCTAAGGTGATGTGGTGAAACAATTAATTTCATCTTTTTGCCTCCATCTCCTCCTAACTCCCTCAACGCCATCGATAATTGTGTTAAACATGCATTGATTCTTCTCTCTCGACAAGCAACCAACAAACAAAACCATCTCGACCTTACTTAGCTCACTTCATTCTTTTTTTTGCGGGTGAAGTTCACTTCATTGTTGCGCCCTGAACCGCATTAAACCCATAGATAAGGGACAACATCGTTCAGTCGTCATGGAGAGTTGTGAGACGAAAGACGAACTCTGGAAAAGAAAACTTTGAAGTCACGTAGCCTACGTCCTGTCACCTTAACTAAGTACCTGCGTAAATTTTCTTGCGAAATCATCATGTCTTTTGGTCCTAGTTAGGCCGATGTCTACACCCAAGTAGCCCTAGGGTCAGCATCTGCCTTCATGCCCTGTCATCATCCTTATTCGTCGATTCACTTTGCAAATATGCTACTCCCACCGTCTAGGTGAATAAGTCATCTTAGATTGTGCACCGTGACCAAGAAGGAGGGGGAAACGAGAGAACTTAATGTTTATTTGCTAATTAATAGCATTGCATGCAATTAACTAACCACCGTATGTCGTGTTTGGTAGTCTCGAGTCATTGAAAACATGCACGCCCCACATCTCTTATTGGTTGATATGTCAAGAAACAAAAAATGAGGTGGGAGTTAATGCGTCGCGCCTAAGTGTTTTGAGATTATTTGATTTTTGTAAGGTGGCTTATACACCTAGACGAAGGGAGTGTTAGCCGGCACCACATCCGCAAAACCTCCACCCAAACTAGCTGGCCGGGGTCCTCTAATTAACTCGATGTGCAAATTACATGCAAATAGTTTTATGTTATGGTGATTAAGGTGAACCAATGGCGATAGTTTACGTTTAGATTGACCATATTGCGCCACCGAGAGAACAAATCCGAGCGACGGATTCATACATGAGAAATAAAGTATGTCTTCGCATAAGCCGAATGAAATGACTAAGCCGAAGGTGTTTTACCTGTGTAATCTAATCAGGATCCCATCGCACCTACGCAAATCTCAATGCGAAGAAGCTCCCAGGCGACTTAGATTTAGCAAAACTAAATGAAATATATTTCTAGAACAAACAGAAAAAAAAAGAATATGCTTGCATTTCTACCCACCTATAGCTACCGTTCCACCACTTAATTGACGTCTAAACGACAATATGTGTGGGTTTGATTTTGCGCACATGCCTATCCTACACCAAAAGAACCCTTCCAAAAGATGAAAACAACATGTCTCGCAAAAAAAAAAAAAGATGAAAACAACAAGACCAAGAAGAAAGAGCATCCCTATTGCTCAAGAAGTCAACAGATCTTGGATGTGGTGGAGTGGGGATACGTAGAATGCAAGGAACCAAAACTAAGATCCTTGGAGTAAGCACACTTACACTGTTACCCACAGGTACACCCAAAAAAAGGTATGTGCACTAGACCCACTCCGTTCCCAACCTGCAATGTATGAGAGTAATAGCAAAACATGAGACAACGTACCCGTATATATACTCCTATATCAACTTCCCCTCTGAATAATCCATCGACGACCGACACACTCGGGTTCAGTTTCGACGCGCGAGCCACGTTATCTGAGCGTCATGCTTTTATATATAAAAAGGGAGATTGGTAATTTCCTATTGGGGTACACTTTGCCTTGCAAGTTTTAATCCTAATGAGTGTAATTAATTAAGGACGCCAATATACATCTGATGGTCTTAGGGTGGTAATCGGAGCGAACGATCGTTTCCCATCCAGGGAGGAACAAATGAACGTTTCCTTTCGCTCTAAAAAACCACATGGAGTGAACGCTCTAATTGCCATGTGAAAAAGGGTAAAATTGGCAAGTTGTTGTATAAGGATTGCAATGTTTTAAAGTAAAAAATTGTCAGGTTGTATGTAAAAATTCTCATTTGGCGGGTATGATCTCTCCCGCTCGTCATGGTCGCGGGAAGGGCAAAATTGACAAATTTGACCTCGGAGCAAAAGTATTTCACAAACTAAACTGTTTTTGAAAATATTTCACACCGCTGACCCTTTTGTGCAGCGCCGGACAGCAAGACGCTGCAGCGCCTAGCTGTCGGGCGCTTCACAAATGTGGCGCCTGATTGTTAGGCGATGTACAGTAGAGTGCAGCACATTGCTATCAGGCGCTGCACATTAGGGTCAGCTGGGTGAAATACTTTCAAAAATGGTTTAGTTTGTGAAAAAGTTTGGGTTTGTTTAGGACGCATCTAGATGTGACATAATTATGTCACATCTAACCTGATGTCCACTATGTTTGTGGTCTATTTTTTTGTCTCTCTAGGACACATCCAGATGTGACATAGTTATGTCACATCTAACCTGGTGTCCACTATGTTTGTGGTCTTTTTTTTTTGTCTGTCTAGGACACATCTAGATGTGACATAACTATTTCACATCTAACCTGATGTCCATTATGATTGTGGTCTATTTTTTTGTCCCAGATTTTCTTTTTTTTTTTCCTTTTTTTTGAAACAGTAGATGTGACATCCCTAATAAACATCTAGATGTGAAATAGACAAACTGATTTTTTTTGTCTTGGCTTTTCTTTTTGTTCCTTGTTGTTGCGTTATTTGTAGGAGTTTAGATGTGAAATCTTTAGAAAACATCTAGATGTGAATTAGACAAACTGAAAAGTTTCACCCTGAGGTCGAATTTGTGTCTTTTGCCGCGGGAGGGGAGTGTGTGCCATTGATAGAATAAAAAATAACAAGAGACTTTTTTCATGAAATCCCTGCAAAAGAAGAGAGTATACCTCTTTCTATAAGATTTAAGAGAGCTGCGAAATACTGCACCGCGCGTCATCGATTGGAGAGGGGGAGACCGGTCAGGCTAGGCTAGCTGCCTCACTGTCGCTAACCACTACTAGCATGTCCTACGCGCCCATGTGCGACGTAGCTAGCCACACATTACATCTGCGCCGTCCTTCTTGCACATGCCGTATTTTTCCTTGCACGTACTGCACGTCGATGGGCGACGGCTCAGCGCATGTGCCCGTACGCGTGCGTGTCTCTACACATACGGCTGCCATGGCTACAGTACAGTACAAACAGCCACAAAAAATTACAAAAGGCGAAGGCGAGGTACGGGCGTCAGAGAGCGGCCTTGATGTGCATCAGGGCAGGGCAGGGCATGCATGCATGGGCTCCTGCCGCCGTGTCTTTTCTCTTCCTTCTATCCTTCCATTGGCGGGCTTGTTAGCGGGCGGTGCAGGCGCGGCAGCCTTTGTGAATCGAGGAGTGCTTTCACACCGCGATGGGCAAGGGGGAGTAGCTCCCGGCGGCAAATTTAACAAATTTGACCTGAGGACGAAATCAAATCACAGAATGAACTGTCCGTGAAACTATTTCACGCGGCTGACCTTTTTGTGTGATGCCCGACACGAAGGCGCCACACTACACCGTGCAACGCCTCACAGATAGGCGCTACACGCCTGGACAGCGTTGCACCTCAGACTGCCTAAAAATTGCTAAGTCATTGTGCAGAGCCTAAGAGCTAGGCGCTGCACTGTATAGTGTGGCGCCTAGCTCTCAGGCGCTGCACTAGTGGTTGCACTACAAAATGAAGCAACCACTAGTGCAACGCCTAGTGTGGCGCCTAGCTCTCAGGCGCTGCACACTAACTTAGTAATTTTCGGATCATACGGGTGCGATGCTAGCCAGGCGTGTAGCGCCTATCTGTGAGGCGTTGCACAGTGTAGTGTGACGCCTTCGTGTCGGGCGTCACACAAAAAGGTCAGCCGCGTGTAATAGTTTCACGGACAATTCATTCTGTGATTTGATTTCGTCCTCAGGTCAAATTTGTTAAACGGCAGGGAAAGGCCGGCGCCGGCCGGCATGTGGCGCCATCCGGATGTGTTTGGCCGCATGCAAACAACGCGATCCATCGACCGTCATGGGCTGCAGCCGGAACGAGCTCCACTCACCCACCGGCTGGGAATTGCATCAGCGCCACATGAGTATTTGGCACGGGTCACGTTCTGGCTATGGCGTGGCATACGGCCATCTGTGTGACCATGAACGTTTTTACGTAGTTGACGTTGTACAGTAAGATTGCAAGGGCTTCCCTAATGCTGACTCGCAAATTTCTCAGGTATATGTCCATTTTGTGTCGGACGAGAGGGAGTCATGCAACGCTAATTACAAAGTATCTGGCTGGGAGAAAAAATATATTAGATGGAGACCATGCATGTGATGGGATATTGTGGTGTGGTGTCCGGTTGGGAGGGGAAGAGAAGAGAGGGACCATGCATGTGCAGGAAAAAGGACCACACAGAGGCTTTTGATTCATCAGTGGATGTCCGGACTACAGTATAGCTCCCTCATGTTTGTCTCCACTTTGCCGAAAAACGGACGTCCGGATCACTACGCAGACCGGTGCATGACGGCCTTGGGTTGCAAGAGTGAAAAAATGTTGTCCAGTCAGACATATACCTAAGTTTTGTGGGTCTCCCTTGAAGATGGCTAAGAGGTCATGCCAAAAAAGACTGTAAAATCCTTGGGGTGGTACGTAACTCCTATTGGCGTGTCAACCATAGGCTTAGGCTAGGACGTAGGGTTGCGACAGTAGAAATATTTAATTTCAATGAAGTGTGAAATAAAGAATGTTCCTGACAGGTCCATCAGTGGGCGTAGTAGTACGATTGTTGCGATTTGATGGTGCCCATGGATGATCGCGCCCATCAATGCTGCCTGTGAGCGATAACGAACTGGCTGCACGCGGTCCTCAACTGAAAACGCTCGAGGTCCATTGGCGTACCGGCCTGACGCTACTTGCACCTGCTAGCTAGGTGAGGATAGCTAGGCCTGACGCTGTCGGGGGCTTTAATGGTTAAGCCGATCGTGCGTGCAATCGTTAGGACATCTCCAAGGCGGATCACCAACACGCCATAGGTCATTCGGACACGTTTAGGGCAACTCCAACGGGGAGATCTGAACGGACACAATATATATCCAATTTTTTGTCCGTTTGGATCGCCTAACGGAACCGGTGGCGACGTGCATCTGGCCCGTGCACCCAACGCGCATTATCTATTTGGAGTCACGTGGGTGTCGCGTGAGGCGTGAGCATGTGTGTGTGCGGGCAAGGCGAGCTGGAGCCAAGGTGTGAGCCTTTCGCTCGCTGTCATGATGAAAACAGAGCAGCCGGCGGCGAGGCATGGCAAGGCGTGGGGCTGCGTGGGCAGAAGTTGAGGAAATATGCCCTTGAGGCAATAATAAAGTTGTTATTTATATTTCCTTATATCATGATAAATGTTTATTATTCATGCTGAAATTGTATTAACCGGAAATTTAGTATATGTGTGAATACATAGACAAACAGAGTGTCCCTAGTATGCCTCGACTAGACTAGCTCGTTAATCAAAGATGGTTAAGTTTCCTGACCATAGACATGTGCTGTCATTTGATCAACAGGATCACATCATTAGAGAATGATGTGATGGACAAGACCCATCCGTTAGCTTAGCATAATGATCGTTTAGTTTTATTGCTATTGCTTTCTTCATGACTTATACATGTTCCTCTGACTATGAGATTATGCAACTCCCGAATACCAGAGGAACACCTTGTGTGCTATCAAACGTCACAACGTAACTGGGTGATTACAAAGATGCTCTACAGGTGTCTCCGATGGTGTTTGTTGAGTTGGCATAGATCAAGATTAGGATTTGTCACTCCATGTATCGGAGAGGTATCTCCGGGCCCTCTCGGTAATGCTCATCACTATAAGCCTTGCAAGCAATGTGACTAATGAGTTAGTTGCGGGATGATGCATTACGGAACGAGTAAAGAGACTTGCCGGTAACGAGATTGAACTAGGTATGATGATACCGACGAGCGAATCTCGGGCAAGTAACATACCGATGACAAAGGGAACAACGTATGTTGTTATGCGGTTTGACCGATAAAGAATATGTAGGAGCCAATATGAGCATCCAGATTCCGCTATTGGTTATTGACTGGAGATGAGTCTCGGTCATGTCTACATAATTCTCGAACCCGTAGGGTCCGCACGCTTAACGTTCGATGACGATCGGTAATATGAGTTTATGTGTTTTTACGTACCGAAGGTAGTTCGGAGTCCCGGATGAGATCACGGACATGATGAGGAGTCTCGAAATGGTCGAGACATAAAGATTGGTATATTGGATGACTATATTTGGACACCGGAATGGTTCCGAGGTGTATCGGGTATTTACCGGAGTACCGGGGGGTTACCGACCCCCCCCCCCGGGGTCAATCGGCCTTCATGGGCGTTAGTGGAAGAGAGGAGGAGGCGACCAGGTGGAGGCGCCCCCCACCCAAGCCCAATCCGAATTGGGGGGGGGGGGCTTTCCTTCTCTCCCTATTCCTCTTTCCTTCCCCTCCTAGTTGGACTAGGAAAGGGGGGAACCTACTCCTAGTAGGAGTAGGATTCCTCCCCTTCGGGCGCGCCCCATGAGGCCGGACGGCCCCCTCCTCCCCTCCTTTATATACGAGGGAGGGGGCACCCCATAGACATACAAGTTGATTTCTTAGCCGTGTGCGGTGCCCCCCTCCTTAGATTTCCACCTCGGTCATATTGTCGTAGTGCTTAGGCGAAGCCCTGCGTCGGTAACTTCATCATCACCGTCACCACGCCGTCGTGCTGACGAAACTCTCCCTCGGCCTCAGTTGGATCTAGAGTTCGAGGGATATCACCGAGCTAAAGGTGTGCAGATCGCGGAGGTGACGTGCGTTCTGTACTTGATCGGTTGGATCGCGAAGACGTTCGACTACATCAACCGCGTTACTTAACGCTTCCGCTTTCGGTCTATGAGGGTACGTGGACACACTATCCCCGCTCGTTGCTATGCTTATCCTAGATTGATCTTGCGTGATCGTAGGATTTTTTTTTGAAATACTACGTTCCCTAACAGTGGCATCCGAGCTAGGTCTATGTGTAGATGTTATATGCACGAGTAGAATACAAAGAGTTGTGAGCGATAATAGTCATACTGCTTACCAGCATGTCATACTTTGATTCGGCGATATTGTTGGATGAAGCGGCTCAGGCCGACATTACATGACCGCGTTCATGAGACTGGTTCTACCGCCATGCTTCGCACACAGGTGGCTAGTGGGTGTCTGTTTCTCCAACTTTAGTTGAATCGAGTGTGACTACGCCCGGTCCTTGTTGAAGATTAAAACAGCACACTTGACGAAAAATCGTTGTGGTTTTGATGCGTAGGTAAGAACGGTTCTTGCTAGAAGCCCGTAGCAGCCACGTAAAACTTGCAACAACAAAGTAGAGGACGTCTAACTTGTTTTTGCAGGGCTTGCTGTGATGTGATATGGTCAAGACGTGATGATATATAATTTGTTGTATGAGATGATCATGTTTTGTAACAGTTATCGGCAACTGGCAGGAGCCATATGGTTGTTGCTTTATTGTATGAAATGCAATCGCCATGTAAATGCTTTACTTTATCACTAAGCGGTAGCGATAGTCATAGTAGCAATAGTTGGCGAGACGACAACGATGCTTCGATGGAGATCAAGGTGTCAGGCCGGTGATGATGGTGATCATGACGGTGCTTTGGAGATGGAGATCAAAGGCACAAGATGATGATGGCCATATCATATCACTTATATTGATTGCATGTGATGTTTATCCTTTATGCATCTTATTTTGCTTAGTACGGCGGTAGCATTATAAGATGATCTCTCACTATATTTCAAGGTACAAGTGTTCTCCCTGAGTATGCACCGTTACGACAGTTCGTCATGCCGAGACACCATTTGATGATCGGGTGTGATAAGCTCTACGTTGACATACAATGGGCGCAAGCCAGTTTTGCACACGCAGAATACTCGGGTTAAACTTGACGAGCCTAGCATATGCAGATATGGCCTCGGAACACTGAGACCGAAAGGTCGTGCGTGAATCATATAGAAGATATGATCAACATAGTGATGTTCACCATTGAAAACTACTCCATCTCACGTGATGATCGGACATGGTTTAGTTGATATGGATCACGTGATCACTTAGATGATTAGAGGGATGTCTATCTAAGTGGGAGTTCTTAAGTAATATGATTAATTGAACTATAATTTATCATGAACTTAGTACCTGATAGTATTTTGCATGTCTATGTTGTTATAGATCAATAGCTCGCGATGTAGCTCCCCGTTTATTTTTGATATGTTCCTAGAGAAAAATAAGTTGAAAGATGTTAGTAGCAATGATGCGGACAAGCTCCGTGATCTGAGGATTATCCCCATTGCTGCACAGAAGAATTATGTCCTTGATGCACTGCTAGGTGACGGACCTATTGCACAAGCAGATGCAAACGTTATGAAGTTTGGCAAGCTCGGTATGATGACTACTTGATAGTTTAGTGCGCCATGCTTTACGTCTTAGAACCGGGACTTCAAAACGTTTTGAATGCTAAGGAGCATATAATATGTTCCAAGAGCTGAAATTGGTATTTCAGACTCATGCCCGAGTCGAGAGGTATGAGACCTCTGACAAGTACTTTGCCTACAAGATGGAGGAGAATAGCTCAACCAGTGAGCATGTGCTCAGATTGTCTGAGTACTACAATCGCTTGAATCAAGTGGGAGTTAATCTTCTAGTTAAAATAGTGATTGACAGAGTTCTCTAGTCACTATCACCAAGTTACTGGAACTTCGTGATGAACTATAATATGCAAGGGATGACGAAAGCGATTCCCGAGCTCTTCGCAATGCTGAAATCGGTGAAGGTAGAAATCAAGAAAAGCATCAAGTGTTGATGGATGACAACACCACTAGTTTCAAGTAAAAGGGCAAGGGAAAGAAAGGGAACTTCAAGAAGAATGGCAAGCAAGTTGCCACTCCCATGAAGAAGCCCAAAGCTAGACCCAAGCCTGAAACTGAGTGCTTCTACTGCAAAGGAAATAGTTACTGGAAATGGAATTGCCCCAAATACTTGGTGGATAAGAAGGATGGCAAAGTGAACAAAAGTATATATGATATACATGTTATTGATGTGTACTTACTAGTGTTCATAGTAGCCCCTGGGTATTTGATACTGGTTCAGTTGCTATGATTAGTAACTTGAAACAGGAGTTACAAAATGAACAAAGACTAGTTGAGGGCGAGGTGACGATGTGTGTTGGAAGTGATTCCCAGGTTGATAAGATCACCATCGCACACCCCCTTTACCTTCAGGATTAGTGTTGAGCCTAATATAAATGTTATTTGGTGTTTGCGTTGAGCATAATATGACTGGATCATGTTTATTGCAATACGGTTATTCATTTACGTCAAAGAATAATTGTTATTCGGTTTACATGAATAAAACCTTCTGTGGTCATACACCCAAGGTGAATGGTTTATTGAATCTCGATCATAGTGATACACATATTCATAATATTGATGCCAAAAGGTGCAAAGTTGATAATGATAGTGCAACTTGTTTGTGGAACTGCCGTTTAGGTCATATTGGTGTAAAGCGCATGAAGAAAGTCCATGCTAATGGGCTTTTGGAATCACTTGATTATGAATCACTTGATGCTTGAGAACCATGCCTCATGGGCAAGATGACCAAGACTCCGTTCTCCGGAACAATGGAGCGAGCAACAGACTTGTTGGAAATAATACATACTGATGTGTGCGGTCCAATGAGTGTTGAGGCTCGTGGCGGGTATCGTTATTTTCTAACCTTCACAGATGATTTGAGTAGATATGGGTATATCTACTTGATGAAACATAAGTCTGAAACATTTGAAAAATTCAAAGAATTTCAGAGTGACGTGGAAAATCATTATAACAAGAAAATAAAGTTTCTACGATCTGATCGCGGAGACGAATATTTGAGTTACGAGTTTGGTCTTCATTTGAAACAATGTGGAATAGTTTCGCAACTCACGCCACCTGGAACACCACAGCGTAATGGTGTGTCCGAACGTCATAACCATACTTTATTAGATATGGTGCAATCTATGATGTCTCTTACCGAATTACCACTATCGTTTTGGGGTTATGCATTAGAGACAGCTGCATTCACGTTAAATAGGGCACCGTCTAAAAGTTCGTTGAGACGACACCGTATGAACTATGGTTTAGCAAGAAACCTAAGATATCGTTTCTTAAAGTTTGGTGTTGCGATGCTTATGTGAAAAAGTTTCAACCTGATAAGCTCAAACCCAAATCGGAGAAGTGCGTCTTCATAGGATACCCAAAAGAAACTGTTGGGTACACCTTCTATCACAGATCCGAAGGCAAGATCTTTGTTGCTAAGAGTGGATCCTTTCTAGAGAAGGAGTTTCTCTCGAAAGAAGTGAGTGGGAGGAAAGTAGAACTTGATGAAGTAATTGTACCTGCTCCCTTATTGGAAAGTAGTTCATCACAGAAATCAGTTTCAGTGATTCCTACACCAATTAGTGAGGAAGCTAATGATGATGATCATGAAAACTTCTGATCAAGTTACTACTGAACCTCGTAGGTCAACCAGAGTAAGATCCGCACCAGAGTGGTACGGTAATCCTGTTCTGGAGGTCATGTTACTTGACCATGACAAACCTACGAACTATGAGGAAGCGATGATGAGCCCAGATTCCACGAAATGGCTTGAGGCCATGAAATCTGAGATAGAATCCATGTATGAGAACAAAGTGTGCACTTTGGTGGACTTGCCCGATGATCGGCAAGCCATTGAGAATAAATGGATCTTCAAGAGGAAGACGAACGCTGATAATAGTGTTACTATTTACAAAGCTCGAGTTGTCGCAAAAAGTTTTCGACAAGTTCAAGGTGTTGACAACGATGAGATTTTCTCACTCGTAGCGATGCTAAGTCTGTCCGAATCATGTTAACAATTGTCACATTTTATGAAATCTGGCAAATGGATGTCAAAACTGCATTCCTTAATGGATTTCTTAAAGAAGAGTTGTATATGATACAACAAGAAGGTTTTGTCAATCCTAAAGGTGCTAACAAAGTGTTACTATTACAAAGCTCCAGCGATCCATCTATGGACTGGTGCAAGCATCTCGGAGTTGGAATATACGCTTTGATGAGTTGATCAAGGCATATAGTTTTATACAGACTTGCGGTGAAGCCTGTATTTACAAGAAAGTGAGTGGGAGCATTACAACATTTCTGATAAGTATATGTGAATGACATATTGTTGATCAGAAATAATGTAGAATTTTCTGGAAAGCATAAAGGAGTGTTTGAAAGGAGTTTTTCAAAGGAAGACCTAGGTGAAGCTGCTTACATATTGGGCATCAAGATCTATAGAGATAGATCAAGACGCTTGATAAGATTTTTCAATGAGTACATACCTTGACAAGATTTTTGAAGTAGTTCAAAATGGAACAGTCAAAGAAGACGTTCTTGCCTGTGTTGCAAGGTGTAAAGTTGAGTAAGACTCAAAACACGACCACGGCAGAAAATAGAAAGAGAATGAAAGTCATTCCCTATGCCTCAGCCATAAGTTCTATAAAGTATGCTATGCTGTGTACCAAACCATTTGTGTACCTTGCGATGAGTTTGGCAAGGGGGTACGATGTTGATCCAGGAGTGGATCACTTGACAGCGGTCAAAATTATCCTTAGAATACTAAGGAGATATTTCTCGATTATGGAGGTGATAAAGTGTTTGTCGTAAAGAGTTGCGTCGCTGCAAGCTTTTACACCGATCCGGATGACTCTGAGTCTCAATCTGGATACATATTGAAAGTAGGAGCAATTAGCTAGAGTAGCTCCATGCAGAGCATTGTAGACATAGAAAATTTGCAAAATACATACGGCTCTGAATGTGACAGACCCATTGACTAAGTTCTCTCACAAGCAAAACATGATCACACCTTAGTACTCTTTGGGTGTTAATCACATAGCGATGTGAACTAGATAATTGACTCTAGTAAAACCCTTTGGGTATTAGTCACATGGTGATGTGAACTAATCACATAAAGATGTGAACTATTGGTATTAAATCACATGACGATGTGAACTAGATTATTGACTCTAGTGTAAGTGGGAGACTGAAGGAAATATGCCCTAGAGGCAATAATAAAGTTGTTATTTATATTTCCTTATATCATGATAAATGTTTATTATTCATGCTAGAATTGTAGTAACCGAAAACTTAGTACATGTGTGAATACATAGACAAACAGAGTGTCCCTAGTATGCCTCTACTAGACTAGCTCGTTAATCAAAGATGGTTAAGTTTCCTGACCATAGACATGTGTTGTCATTTGATCAATGGGATCACATCATTAGAGAATGATCTGATGGACAAGACCCATCCATTAGCTTAGCATAATGATCGTTTAGTTTTATTGCCATTGCTTTCTTCATGACTTATACATGTTCCTCTGACTATGAGATTATGCAAATCCCGAATACCGGAGGAACACCTTGTGTGCTATCAAACGTCACAACGTAACTGGGTGACTATAAAGATGCTCTATAGGTGTCTCCAATGGTGTTTGTTGAGTTGGCATAGATCAAGATTAGGATTTGTCACTCCGTATATCGAAGAGGTATCTCTGGGCCCTCTCGGTAATGCTCATCACTATAAGCCTTGCAAGCAATGTGACTAATGAGTTAGTTGCGGGATGATGCATTACGGAACGAGTAAAGAGACTTTCCGGTAACGAGATTGAACTAGGTATGATGATACCGACAATCGAATCTCGGGCAAGTAACATACCGATGACAAAGGGAACAACGTATGTTGTTATGCGGTTTGACCAATAAAGATCTTCGTAGAATATGTAGGAGCCAATATGAGCATCCAGGTTCCGCTATTGATTAATTATTGACTGGAGATGAGTCTCGGTCATGTCTACATAGTTCTCGAACCCGTAGGGTCCGCACGCTTAACGTTCGATGACGATCGGTATTATGAGTTTATGTGTTTTGATGTACCGAAGGTAGTTCGGAGTCCTAGATGAGATCACAGACATGATGAGGAGTCTCGAAATGGTCGAGACATAAAGATTGATATATTGGATGACTATATTCGGACACCGGAATGGTTCCGAGGTGTATCGGGTATTTACCGGAGTACCGGGGGGTTACCGGAACCCCCGGGGGATCAATGGGACTTCATGGGCCTTAGTGGTAGAGAGGAGGAGGCGGCCAGGTGGAGGCGCCCCCCCCCCCAAGCCCAATCCAAATTGGGTGGAGGGGGGCTTTCCTTCTCTCCCTCTTCCTCTTTCCTTCCCCTCCTAGTTGGACTAGGAAAGGGGGAACCTACTCCTAGTAGGAGTAGGATTCCTCCCCTTGGGGCGCGCCCCATGAGGCCGGCCGGCCCCCTCCTCCCCTCATTTATATACGGGGAAGGGGGCACCCCATAGACACACAAGTTGATTTCTTAGCCGTGTGCGGTGCCCCCCTCCACAGATTTCCACCTCGGTCATATTGTTGTAGTGCTTAGGCAAAGCCCTGCGCCGATAACTTCATCATTACCATCACCACGCCGTCGTGCTGACGAAACTCTCCCTCGGCCTCAGCTGGATCTAGAGTTCGAGGGACATCACCAAGCTGAAGGTGTGCAGATCGCAGAGGTGCCGTGCGTTCGGTACTTGATCGGTTGGATCGCGAAGACGTTCGACTACATCAACCGCGTTACTTAATGCTTCCGCTTTCGGTCTACGAGGGTACGTAGGCACACTCTCCCCGCTCGTTGCTATGCTTCTCCTAGATAGATCTTGCGTGATCGTAGGATTTTTTTTTGCGATGACACACTCTCCCCGCTCGGTCTACGAGGGTACTACAGGATGCTGCTAACGCCACACTACGATCAGAGACCCTTCGAGAAACTGTGTGCGACGCCATAATCGCAAACGGTGTTGTATGAAAACCGTCAGAAATGTGTAAAACGTTTGCGATGATGGATGCATCAAACACGGTTCAGGTTTTAGTTGCGTGTGCGATGAAGGACATATGGTTTAGTTCAATGAACTGTTTGCGATGAGGAGGAACAAAAGAAACGGGCAGCCAGATGGAGGCGTGTGCGATACACAGCATACGATTCACTCGGATGAACTGTTTGTGATTAGGCAACACAAAAGAAACGGTCAGCCAGATCAAAGGTGTGTGCGATATACGGCATGCGGTTCACTCGGATGAACTGTTTGATTTGAGACATGAGAACAGAAACGGTTCAACTTAACAAGATGTGTGTGATACGCGGCAAACAGGTCTGTAATCGGAAATGTGTTTGAAGACCGATAAGAACACAGACGGTTGCTGCTAATAAGACATGTGTGTTGTGAGCAAACGATTGCTGGTATACAATTGTGAGTGATTGATGAAAACATCACCGGCGGGTTCTATTGTTTAGTCCGTGTGCGATGTGATTTTCTTTGTCCGCACACCATCTACGCTCTGTCTACAGAGCATCAAAATATATACTTAAAAAGACAACATTGCATAACCAAATTAAGCATACAATTACACAAGTGACTACACACATAACATTTGCACACACCAAAGTAAGCAATTACATGCATACTAAAGTAGGAGAACGAGGATCTAATCATCTACTTATTATTGTGACGACACTTGCCATTGCTTTGCTTCCGGCTAGATCCCTGGCCGTTTTGGGGAAGGAGGGACTTCCTCATGTCAACGATACGCCGATACATGTCGTAGCTCGTGTACGCCTCCTTGGCCGCGTACACGACGTGAGCTTTGTCGAGTTTCTCCATCCAGGCCGAGTGCCTGGCACGCTTGTCCTTGTTGCACGAATCCTTCATGTCTCTGCAGTAGGGGTCGATGATGGCCTCGGCGAGGTGAACCAGTGAGTCCTTCTCATGCTCCTTGCTGCCCCAGATCTTCTATTGGCCCTGGATGTCGACAAGATTCTGGCAGGCGATGCCCGAACTCTCGAGCGCCTTTACATCGCTGGTGATGTCCACCGTAGCGAACATGTAGTGGGGGCTGTTGAAAAACCTGGCGAAACGCTCGCAAGACCTTGTGGCCAGGAAGTAGTGGTAGACGAGGACGTGGTGGCGCACGCACATCTGGGCGACGGTGACCTTGGGACGAGACCCGGCACAAGCGCGGGTGTACTCGAGGTCGAACCCGACCACCTTGTACTTCTCCTCGGCAAGCAACAACTCCATGATGTGGATGGAGTGCTCCGCCCAGACCGGGTCGTTGGTGTACACCATCGAGAGGTCCATGAACCTTCTGTGGGTGTCCACCACGGCACGCATGGTGAACTGCTGCTCCTCGTCGGCAGCCGCTCGGAGCGCCATTGGAGCCGCGCAGGATACCCTCTAAGAATTTCACGTGGCGGGTGTGCTTCTTGCAATGGTGGGGCACGATCGAAAGGTTGAAGAGACACAAGGGTAGGTTAAATGGCCGCTGTAGTAATAAATGGGCGCCGGCCGGCCTGTAATCATCACATCTTGTCACGACGTTCATAGCGGAGGATTCCAGAATCCAGTGCACGCTTGACAACACCGCACCCCAGGCGTGGACACTCGAGTGCGATAATTAATTCTGCGCTCTACAGTGCACACGGTGGAAGAAACCAACTGTGTGCAATAATGTCGAAGATCGCAGTCGAGTTAGTGATACGTCTCCAACGTATCTATAATTTTTTATTGTTCCATGCTATTATATTATCTGTTTTAGATGTTTAATGGGCTTTATTATGCACTTTTATATTCTTTTTGGGACTAACCTACTAACCAAAGGCCCAGTGCAAATTGTTGTTTTTTGCCTATTTCAGTGTTTCGCAGAAAAGGAATATCAAATGGAATCCAAAAGGAATGAAACCTTCGGGAGAGTTATTTTCTGAACAAACGCAATCCAGGAGACTTGGAGTGGACGTCAAGGAAGCAACGAGGTGGCCACGAGGTAGGGAGGCGCGCCCCCCACCCTCATGGGCCCCTCATGGCTCCACCGACCTACTTCTTTCGCCTATATATACTCATATACCCCGAAAACAGCCGAGAGCACCACAAAACCCTATTTCCACCACCGCAACCTTCTGTACCCGTGAGATCCCATCTTGGGGCCTTTTCCGGCGCTCTGCCAGAGGGGGAATCGATCATGGAGGGCTTCTACATCAACACCATAGCCTCTCCGATGATGTGTGAGTAGTTTACCACAGACCTTCGGGTCCATAGTTATTAGCTAGATGGCTTCTTCTCTCTCTTTGGATCTCAATACAAAGTTCTCCTTGGTTCTCTTGGAGATCTATTCGATGTAATTCTTTTTGCGGTATGTTTGTCGAGATCCGATGAATTGTGGGTTTATGATCAAGATTATCTATGAACAATATTTGGTTCTTCTCTGAATTCTCATAAGTATGATTTGATATCTTTGCAAGTCTCTTCGAATTATCAGTTTGGTTTGGCCTACTAGATTTATCTTTCTTGCAATGGGAGAAGTGCTTAGCTTTGGGTTCAATCTTGCGGTGTCCTTTCCCAGTGACAGCTGGGGCAGCAAGGCACGTATTGTATTGTTGCCATCGAGGATAAAAAGATGGGGTTTATATCATATTGCTTGAGTTTATCCCTCTACATCATGTCATCTTGCCTAATGCGTTACTCTGTTCTTATGAACTTAATACTCTAGATGCATGCTGGATAGCGGTCGATGTGTGGAGTAATAGTAGTAAATGCAGAATAGTTTCGGTCAACTTGTCGCGGACGTGATGCCTATATACATGATCATGCCTAGATATTCTCATAACTATGCGCTTTTCTATCAATTGCTCGACAGTAATTTGTTCACCCACCGTAGAATTTACTATCTTGAGAGAAGCCACTAGTGAAACCTATGGCCCCCGGCTCTATCTTCCATCATATAATCTCCCGTCAACTAGCTATTTCTGTCGCCGTTTAATTTGCAATCTTTACTTTCCAATCTATATCACAAAAATACCAAAAATATTTATCTTATTATCTCTATCAGATCTCACTTTTGCAAGTGGCCGTGAAGGCATTGACAACCCCTTTATCGCGTTGGTTGCAAGGTTCTTATTTGTTTGTGCGGGTACGAGGGATTTGTGTGTAATCTCCTACTGGATTGATACCTTGGTTCTCAAAAACTGAGGGAAATACTGACGCTACTTTGCTGCATCACCCTTTCCTCTTCAAGGGAAAACCAACACATGCCCAAGAGGTAGCAAGAAGGATTTCTGGCGCCGTTGCCGGGGAGGCTCACGCCAAGTCAAGTCAAGATTTGATCTCCTGCCAACGTGCGATTTCTGGCGCCGTTGCCGGGGAGATCTACGCACAAGTCAAGACATACCAAATACCCATCACGAACTCTTATCCCTCGCAATACATTATTTGCCATTTGCCTCTCGTTTTCCTCTCCCCCACTTCACCTTTGCCGTTTTATTCGCCCTATTTTTCGTTCGCCTCTTTTTGCTTGCTTCTTGTGTGCCTGTTTGCCCTGATGGCCGTGCCTAAAAACGTTGATCCTCACCTTAGAAGGTTGGAAGAAATTGAAAACAATGTTAGAAGCTTTATGACTTTGCAATTTGAGCATAATAATTTCTTTATAAACGAGCTTAAAGAACAAAAAAGCTTTATGGAATACATGAATAAAGAGCTTGATGATATGTCTAAGGAACTTTATGGTTTGAAATCTCAGTTTGCTCATCTTGAAAACTTAATAGCCCAAATTTCGGATAAGCAGGCCTCCTTAGTTAATAAGATGGCCGCCAAACCGGAAGAGCTAGAAGATAATAAGGATGAAGATCCAAAAGTGATTGATGTGTCTCCTATTAAATCTTTGTTTTGCAATATGAATCTTGATAATGATGGGACTAGAGATGAGTCAACTTTAGTTAAAAGGCATCCCAATGATTCGGAGTTTTTAGACCTTGATGCAAAAGTTGGTAAAAGTGGGATTGAAGAGGTCAAAACTTTACATAGCAATGAACCCACTATTTTGGATTTCAAGGAATTTAATTATGATAATTGTTCTTTGATAGATTGTATTTCCTTGTTGCAATCCGTGTTAAATTCTCCTCATGCTTATGATCAAAACAAAGCTTTTACTAAACATATCGTTGATGCTTTAATGCAATCTTACGAAGAAAAGCTTGAATTAGAAGTCTCTATCTCTAGAAAACTTTATAATGAGTGGGAACCTACTATTAAAATTAAGATTAAAGATCACGAATGCTATGCTTTGTGTGATTTGGGTGCTAGTGTTTCCACGATTCCAAAAACTTTGTGTGGTGTGTTAGGTTTCCGTGAATTTGATGATTGTTCTTTAAACTTGCATCTTGCGGATTCCACCATTAAGAAACCTATGGGAAGGATTAATGATGTTCTTATTGTTGCAAATAGGAATTGTGTGCCCGTATAGTTCATTGTTCTTGATATAGATTGCAATCCTACATGTCCTATTATTCTTGGTAGACCCTTCCTTAGAACGATTGGTGCAATTATTGATATGAAAGAAGGAAATATTAGATTGCAATTTCTGTTAAGGAAAGGCATTGAACACTTTCCTAGGAAGAAAGTTCAATTACCTTATGAATCTATTATGAGAGCCACTTGTGGATTGCATACCAAAGATGACAATACCTCAATCTATTCTTGTTTTTATGCCTAGCTAGGGGCGTTAAACGATAGCGCTTGTTGGGAGGCAACCAAATTTTATTTTTGTTCCTTGCTTTTGTTCCTGTTTAGTAATAAATAATTCATCTAGCCTCTGGTTAGATGTGGTTTTATGTTTTAATTAGTGTTTGTGCCAAGTAGAACCAATAGGATCTTCTTGGGTGATAATTATTTGATCTTGCTGAAAAAGACACAAACTTTGTGCTCACGAAAATAATTGTTAAAATTCACCAGAACGTGATAAATTGCCAATTCTTTCTGAAGTAGATCAATATAAATTTTTTCCAGGTTTTCCTAGTTTTTCGGAATTTTTGGAGTTCCAGAAGTATTTGAACAAATCAGATTGCTACAAACTATTCTGTTTTTGACAGATTCTGTTTTTTGTGTGTTGTTTGCTTATTTTAATGAATCTATGGCTAGTATCGGGAGGTATGAACCATAGAGAAGTTGGAATACAGTAGGTTTAACACCAATATAAATAAAGAATGAGTTCATTACAGTACCTTATTGTGGTGGTCTGTTTTATTTCGCTAACCGAGCTCATGAGATTTTCTGTTGAGTTTTGTGTTGTGAAGTTTTCAAGTTTTTGGGTAAAGATTTGATGGATTATGCAATAAGGAGTTGCAAGAGCCTAAGCTTGGGGATGCCCAAGGCACCCCAAGGTAAAATTAAAGTACAACCAAAAGCCTAAGCTTGGGGATGCCCCGGAAGGCATCCCCTCTTTCGTCTTCGTCCATCGGTAACTTTACTTGAGGCTATATTTTTATTCACCACATGATATGTGTTTTGCTTGGAGCGTCTTGTATGATTTGAGTCTTTGATTTTTAGTTTACCACAATCATCCTTGTTGTACACACCTTTTGGAGTGACACACATGAATTGGAATTTATTATAATACTCTTTGTGCTTCACTTATATCTTTTGAGCTAGATAATTTTGCTCTAGTGCTTCGCTTATATCTTTTTAGAGCACGGTGGTGGTTTTATTTTATAGAAATTATTGATCTCTCATGCTTCACTTATATTATTTTGAGAGTCTTATAGAACTTCATGGTAATTTTCTTTGGCTATAAAATTAGTCCTAATATGATGAACATCCAAGATGGGTATAATAAAAACTATCATATAAAGTGCATCGAATACTATGAGAAGTTTGATTCTTTATGATTGTTTTGAGATATGAAGATGGTGATATTAGAGTCATGCTAGTTGAGTAGTTGGGAATTTGAGAGATACTTGTGTTAAAGTTTGTGATTCCCGTAGCATGCACGTATGGTGAACCGTTATGTGATGAAGTCGGAGCATGCTTTATTTATTGATTGTCTTCCTTATGAGTGGCGGTCGGGGACGAGCAATGGACTTTTCCTACCAATCTATCCCCCTAGGAGCATGCGCGTAGTACTTCGTTTCGATAACTAATAGATTTTTGCAATAAGTATGTGAGTTCTTTATGACTAATGTTGAGTCCATGGATTATACGCACTCTCACCCTTCCACCATTGCTAGCCTCTCTAATACCGCGCACCTTTCGCCGGTACAATACACCCACCATATACCTTC
This sequence comes from Aegilops tauschii subsp. strangulata, assembly GCF_002575655.3. Lineage (NCBI taxonomy): Eukaryota > Viridiplantae > Streptophyta > Magnoliopsida > Poales > Poaceae > Aegilops > Aegilops tauschii. Next base: position 514,849,266 of record NC_053036.3, read on the forward strand.
CTCAAAACAGCCACCATACCTACCTATTATGGCATTTCCATAGCCATTCCGAGATATATTGCCATGCAACTTACCACCGTTCCGTTTGTTATGACACGTTTCATCATTGTCATATTGCTTTGCATGATCATGTAGTTGACACCGTATTTGTGCCAAAGCCACCTTTATAATTCTTTCATACATGTCACTCTTGATTCATTGCATATCCCGGTACACCGCCGGAGGCATTCACATAGAGTCATATTTTGTTCTAAGTATTGAGTTGTAAGTAAATAAAAGTGTGACGATCATCTTTATTAGAGCATTGTCCCAAGTGAGGAAAGGATGATGGAGACTATGATTCCCCCACAAGTCGGGATGAGACTCCGGATGAAAAGAAAAAGAAAAAAGAAAAAAAGGCCATATAAAAGGAGAAAAGGCCCAAATAAATAAAAAATGAGAGAAAAAGAGAGAAGGGACAATGTTACTATCCTTTTACCACACTTGTGCTTCAAAGTAGCACCATGATCTTCATGATAGGGAGTCTCCTATGTTGTCACTTTCATATACTAGTGGAAATTTTACATTATAGAACTTGACTTGTATATTCCGATGATGGGCTTCCTCAAAATGCCCTAGGTCTTCGTGAGCAAGCGAGTTGGATGCACACCCACTTAGTTTTTTTTGTTGAGATTTGATACACTTATAGCTCCAGTGCATCCGTTGCATGGAAATCTCTACTCACTCACATTGATATCTATTGATGGGCATCTCCATAGCCCGTTGATACGCCTAGTTGATGTGAGACTATCTTCTCCTTTTTGTCTTCTCCACAACCACCATTCTATTCCACATATAGTGTTATGTCCATGGCTCACACTCATGTATTGCGTGAAGATTGAAAAAGTTTGAGAATACCAAAAGTATGAAACAATTGTTTGGCTTGTCATCGGGGTTGTACATGATTTAAATATTTTGTGTGATGAAGATAGAGCATAGCCAGACTATATGATTTTGTAGGGATAACTTTCTTTGGCCATGTTATTTTGAGAAGACATGATTGCTTTGTTAGTATGCTTGAAGTATGATTATTTATATGTCAATATTAAACTCTTATCTTGAATCTTTCGGAACTGAAACATTCATGCCACAATAAAGAAAATTACATTGAGAATTATGCCAGGTAGCATTACACATCAAAAATTACATTGAGAATTATGCTAGGTAGCATTCCACATCAAGAATTTCTCGTGGTGGGTGTGCTTCTTGCAATGGTGGGGCGCGATCGAAAGGTTGAAGAGACACAAGGGTAGGTTAAATGGCCGTTGTAATAATAAATGGGGGCCGGCCGGCCTGTAATTGTCACGTCTTGTCACGGCGTTCATAGCGGAGGATTCCAGAATCCAGTGCACGCTTGACAACACCGCACCCCAGGCGTGGACACACGAGTGCGATAATTAATTCTGCACTCTACACTGCACATGGTGGTAGAAACCAACTGTGTGCAGTAATGTCGAAGATCGCAGTCGAGTTACAGATACGTCTCCAACGTATCTATAATTTTTTATTGTTCCATGCTATTATATTATCTGTTTTGGATGTTTAATAGGCTTTGTTATGCACTTCTATATTATTTTTGGGACTAACCTACTAACCAAAGGCCCAGTGCAAATTGTTGTTTTTTGCCTATTTCAGTGTTTCGCAGAAAAGGAATATCAAACGGAATCCAAACGGAATGAAACCTTCGGGAGAGTTATTTTTGGAACAAACGCAATCCAGGAGACTTGGAGTGGACGTCAAGGAAGCAACGAGGCGGCCACGAGGTAGGGAGGCGCCCCCCCACCCTTGTGGGCCCCTCGTGGCTCCACCGATCTACTTCTTTTGCCTATATATACTCATATACCCGGAAAACATCCGAGAGCACCACAAAACCCTATTTCCACCGCCGCAACCTTCTGTACCCGTGAGATCCCATCTTGGGGCCTTTTTCGGTGCTCCGCCGGAGGGGGGATCGATCATGGAGGGCTTCTACATCAACACCATAGCCTCTCCGATGATGTGTGAGTAGTTTACCACAGACCTTCGGGTCCATAGTTATTAGCTAGATGGCTTCTTCTCTCTCTTTGGATCTCAATACATATTTCTCCTCGATTCTCTTGGAGATCTATTCGATGTAATTCTTTTTGCGGTGTGTTTGTCGAGATCCGATGAATTGTGGGCTTATGATCAAGATTATCTATGAACAATATTTGGTTCTTCCCTGAATTCTCATATGTATGATTTGATCTATTTGCAAGTCTCTTCGAATTATCAGTTTGGTTTGGCCTACTAGATTGATCTTTCTTGCAATGGGAGAAGTGTTGGAAATATGCCCTAGAGGCAATAATAAAATGGTTATTATTATGTTTCCTTGTTCATGATAATTGTCTATTGTTCATGCTATAATTGTGTTATCCGGAAATCGTAATACATGTGTGAATACATAGACCACAACATGTCCCTAGTGAGCCTCTAGTTGACTAGCTCGTTGATCAACAGATAGTCATGGTTTCCTGACTATGGGCATTGGATGTCATTGATAACGGGATCACATCATTAGGAGAATGATGTGATGGACAAGACCCAATCCTAAGCATAGCACAAAGATCGTGTAGTTCGTTTGCTAGAGCTTTTCCAAATGTCAAGTATCATTTCCTTAGACCATGAGATTGTGCAACTCCCGGATACCGTAGGAGTGCTTTGGGTGTGCCAAACGTCACAACGTAACTGGGTGGCTATAAAGGTACACTACGGGTATCTCCGAAAGTGTCTGTTGGGTTGGCACGAATCGAGACTGGGATTTGTCACTCCGTATGACGGAGAGGTATCTCTGGGCCCACTCGGTAATGCATCATCATAATGAGCTCAATGTGACCAAGTGTCCGGTCACGGGATCATGCATTACGGTACGAGTAAAGTGACTTTCCGGTAACGAGATTGAACAAGGTATTGGGATACCGACGATCGAATCTCGGGCAAGTAACGTACCAATTGACGAAGGGAATTGTATGCGGGATTGATTGAATCCTCGACATCGTGGTTCATCCGATGAGATCATCGTGGAACATGTGGGAGCCAACATGGGTATCCAGATCCCGCTGTTGGTTATTGACCGGAGAGTCGTCTCGGTCATGTCTGCATGTCTCCCGAACCCGTAGGGTCTACACACTTAAGGTTCGGTGACGCTAGGGTTGTAGATATACTAGTATGCGGTAACCCGAAAGTTGTTCGGAGTCCCGGATGAGATCCCGGACGTCACGAGGAGTTCCGAAATGGTCCGGAGGTGAAGAATTGTATATAGGAAGCCCAGTTTCGGCCACCGGGAAAGTTTCGGGGGTCACCGGTATTGTACCGGGACCACCGGAAGGGTCCCGGGGGTCCACCGGGTGGGGCCACCTATCCCGGAGGGCACCATGGGCTGAAGTGGGAGGGGAACCAGCCCCTGGTGGGCTGGTGCGAAGCCCTGCCGAGATCCCCGCTACTTCCACCACCACGCCGTCGTGCTGCTGGATCTCCATGAACCTCTCCTTCCCCCTTGCTGGATCAAGAAGGAGGAGACGTCTTCCCAACCGTACGTGTGTTGAACGCGGAGGTGCCGTCCGTTCGGCGCTCGGTCATCGGTGATTTGGATCACGACGAGTACGACTCCATCAACCCCGTTCACTTGAACGCTTCCGCTCGTGATCTACAAGGGTATGTAGATGCACTCCTCTCTCTCGTTGCTAGATGACTCCATAGATTGATCTTGGTGATGCGTAGAAAATTTTAAATTTCTGCTACGATCCCCAACAAGAAGTGCTTAGCTTTGGGTTCAATCTTGCGGTGTCCTTTCCCAGTGACAGCAGGGGCAGCAAGGCACGTATTGTATTGTTGCCATCGAGGATAAAAATATGGGGTTTATATCATATTGCTTGAGTTTATCCCTCTACATGATGTCATCTTGCCTAATGTGTTACTCTGTTCTTATGAACTTAATACTCCAGATGCATGCTGGATAGCGGTCGATGTGTGGAGTAATAGTAGTAGATGCAGAATCATTCCGGTCAACTTGTCGCGGACGTGATGCCTATATACATGATCATACCTAGGTATTCTCATAACTATGCGCTTTTCTATCAATTGCTCGATAGTAATTTGTTCACCCATCGTAGAATTTGCTATCTTGAGAGAAGCCACTAGTGAAACCTATGGCCCCCGGGTCTATCTTCCATCATATTAATCTCCCGTCAACTAGCTATTTCTATCGCCGCTTATTTTGCAATCTTTACTTTCCAATCTATATCATAAAAATACCAAAAATATTTATCTTATTATCTCTATCAGATCTCACTTTTGCAAGTCGCCGTGAAGGGATTGACAACCCCTTTATCGCGTTGGTTGCAAGGTTCTTATTTGTTTATGCAGGTACGAGGGATTTGCGTGTAGTCTCCTACTGGATTGATACCTTGGTTCTCAAGAACCGAGGGAAATACTTACGCTACTTTGCTGTATCACCCTTTCCTCTTCAAGGGAAAACCAATGCATGCTCAAGAGGTATGAGTTAGCTATACAGATCGTGTGCTGTGAGATCGACAAGGTAAACTGATTCAAGAATGGTTAATAAAATCTAAGACCATTGCATATTAAGGTCAAAATAGTGCTAGCAATATACGAGTCTCATACGATGTCATTTCAACGATTGTACCACAAAACCTCGAAATTTTACAAGGTTCAAATTCCAGAGTTATATGGCTCAAATTCGAAGATTACAAGGTTCAAACTGATATTAGAAATGAAATTCAGCTCATCAGCTGCAAACGCTCGCGCTGATGCGCTGAACATGGATATCAGAGAGGTTCAAACTAATATCACCGCTTCTAAGTCTGGCTTCGAAACCTCACATTTTTTGCAAAGGGGTCAGCCACTGAGAAGTCATGTATGGGGTTTACCCGATGACTTCCGATTACTCTGTCATCTGAAGTTCCGAAATGAAATTCAGCATTTTGGAGCCTACTCCATTTTGCCACAGGCACCGGCGCTGATCAACAGACCATTCATTTTTGCGAAATAAATGTAGGGCAAACATCATTTCCTTCAGCACCCTTGCTCTGAGAACAAAGAACCTGGCGAATATAATCTCCGGTAAGGTCCCTCGGTAGGAGTTCAAAGTAATTTCTGAGAGATGCAGATCTAGGCATTCGACGTGATTGTTATATTGTATCACATTATCCACCACTGGGCCTAATCTTATCTGCAAAAGAAGAAAATGTGTTAGTGCCTACATGCAGTTTTAAGCATTACTATAGGACTAGCTATTTGGTTTGCAGGATTTGTAAAATGCACTAACATGCCATCTTCGATCTGACATGATTAACATGGGCATTTGATTGCATTCTAGAAAAATGTAGCCTTCTTCACAAGAGGTTGGAGTGGATGAAAAGTTCCCTAAGAAAACTAGTACAGATGAATCCAAAGGAGAAATGCTTATTGATTGTAACCATATGGATCAAGCAACCAATATGGGGGGGCATGTATGTACTGAAATCCTCCAAAAGAACCTTCAGAAATCGTAGTACATTGTCATTGTAAACTTGGAAAAAGGTGTCACAAATTGAACTCCCTTATGGTTAACATTTAACAGGAAAGGAACATCACCTCAATATATAGCTTCTCCAGGCACGGAAAGCATCTCAGGAAACTGACAACTTGCTCCTGGCCGGGCCCGATAGATTCTAGTGCCAAGACCTTCACTGCGCGCAGTTTTGGGGTCAAGCTTGTCGGAATCATTTTCTGAATGACAGACGAACAAACATCTTCAAAATTAGAAATAATGTTAATTTGTAGAAGGAGAGGTAGAAGGCGGCTATTGTACCTGAACGCGTGTGGATCCAATAACAAGTTCGGAGTATTTGTCAGACGAGTAGCCCACCACTGTCAATTTCGGCGCAGAAATGACATTGATTCTTGTTGGATCTTCTTGATCAACTACAAGTAATCTCTCAAGTGCAGGTGTGTCCTGGATGACCATACCGAGGTCCACCTTTTGTGATGTCTTCCTGCCGCACCAGCAACCACTACAAAAAAAGACACATCCGTGACATTTTGGGCCGAACGAATTTTTTTTCTGTCATACTTATGACACTTCTATGATGATAATTGTGACAAAACCCGGTATCATCATAGATGTGGTGGGCTCCTACTTCTATGATGAAAAAATCATGACAGAAAATCGGCTTTTCGTCCTGGGCGGGCCGGAGACGCAGCTGCATGACATTCTTTGGGCCGTCCATGATGGAAAAAACCGTGGTAGAAGCGAGGGCAAGGAAAATATCGGGGAGTTCCCGGTTACGGTGGGTGGTCGGGGGCCGAGCGATGCGCGTTTCTCTCGTACGTACGCGCGTGTGTGCGAGGCGTTGGGCTCTAACTGAACCCGAGCGAGGCGTTGGGCTCTAACTGAACCCGAGCGATTGCACTGCAGGCTACGCGTTACTGAACCCGAGCGATCGATCGATCCCTTGCTGTTAACTGAACCCGAGTGTGATTCCTTCGCTACTGCTGCTAACTGAAGCCGATCGAACACTGCTGCCTCCTTCCCTGGATGAACAGTGAGCGTTGTTGAGGGGGTTTGGATGAACAGTTCCCGGTGGGGGGTTGGATGAACAGGACCCTATGGTAGTAGAGGCCGTTGCCGCTGGATGAACAGTACCCCGATCGATTGAGCCGGTGGATGTACAGGACCCCGTGGAGGGATGGATGAACAGGACCCCATGGAGGGCTGGTTGAACAGTAGCTGGTGGAGGGTTGGTTGAACAGTAGCCGGTGGAGGACTGGATGAACAGTAGCCCATGGAGGGGTGGTTGAACAGGACCCCCGTGGAGAGGGATGGTTGAACAGTAGCCGGTGGAGGAGCGCACGGTGGAGGCTGGATGAACAGGAGCCTGTGGATGAATAGTCGCAGGTGGAGGCTGGAGGAGGTCGACGGTGGAGATGAACAGTATCCCTTGGAGTCCCGTTTTGCGGTACGCCACACCCCTCCCGATGAACAGGACCCTGTTTCGACCGTAGCGCTCCAACACAAGTCCGTTTCCTCCGTTTTGTGGTACGCCACACCCCTCCCGATCAACAGGACCCCGTTTCGACCGTAGGAGGTCTGTTTCCTCCGTTTTGCGGTACGCCAGACCCCTCCCGATGAACAGGATCCCATTTCCACCATGGTCGGTCGAACACAAGGCCGTTTCCTTCTTTCTGCGGTACGCCAGGCCTCGTTTCCATCGCCTGTTCCGTCCAAGCCGGTTGGCTCCCGATGAATAGCACGTGTTCCGTTGCCTCCTGATGAACACGACGCATTCCGTTGCCTCCCCATGAACACGACGACGACGCAGTTTCTCCGTTCCGACCCAGGCAGAGCCATGTACACGAGCCCTGGCCGTACGTATGCACGAGTAGGCGTTCAAGACCCCGCCCGTATGTACGTACGTGGCCGTATTTTCTTTCTTGTACCCTGGCCGTTGTACGTACATGTACATGCTACGTGCGCGCCTCTACTACGACATGTGCGCGCCTCTACTACGACGAGTGCTCTTCCTTACACGGCCACGGTTCATCGTTGCAGCCTGCAGATAGACCGATCATATGTACGTAGACGTTCGCGACGAGAATGACAACGCTACGTACGCTTCGACCAGGTGGGTCCCGACTGTCAGGCACTTCCTTGCGTGCAAAGATGTAGCTGGTGGGTCCCAGCAGTCGGGGGGCGAATAATTTTTTTTTGCCCGTAATATGGACGCACTTCCTTGCGTGCGAAGATGTAGCTGGTGGGTCCCAGCAATCAGGGGGAGAAAACATTATTTTTCAGGGTAAAAAGGATGCAGTTGCATGCATGCGTCCATGGGCGTGGTGCGTCCCCACTGTCAGCCTCTCACGTACAGTCATCTTCCGATGACTCTCGGTTGTTGACCATGTTGACCACACCATGCCGAGCGCACCAAGGCCGGTGGACGACGGCGAGGCCCCAGACTTGAATGACCCGGAGATGGGGAAGACGCGGCAGTGGAGTCGCAGATGGAGAGGAGTGTGAAACTTGGCTGGTTCGGGTGCGCGGCAGCACTGCGGCGGTGCCACCCACGGGAGACAGGAGCAAGAACAGAGGTTGAAGAAGGAGCACGGCTATTGGATTAAAATCCAATGGTCCAGCTGCTAGAATCATTTGTTGATTAAGTTGACAAAGCCCCGCATACACGTCCACTTAGTAGGCCCACAAGTCAGGCACCAAATCTAACGGGTCCCAGCTGTCAACGGGAGGAATAAATTTTTTCGCATAACAAGGAGGCACTTCATTCCGTGCGAAGATACAGCCGGTGGGTCCTATCTGTCAGGGGGAGGAAACAGCTTAATAAGGAGGAACTTTCCGTGCGTGCGACCATGGACCTCGTGGGTCCTAGCCGTCAGGCTCTCCAAGTACAGTCCTCTTCCGATGATTCTCGTTTGTTGACCATGCCGCGATGAGCGCAGCGAGGCCCCAGACTGGAACGACCCGGAGATGGGGAAGACGCGGCAGTGGAGTCGCAGACGGAGAGGAGTGGGAAACTTGACTGGTTCGGGTGCGGGGTGGGCCTACACTCGGCAGAGAATAACAGGAGGTGCAGAGTGGAGGGATAGCCTGGCTATCTGCGGGGTAGCGTTTCACTGAGGCGCGCAAAACAACGCCGCTGGACGCCGGAGGCTGGAGCAGGCGGTCCCGACAGCGCTGGGGGAAGAAGACAAGAGATTGAAGAAGAATGCCGGCCGTTGGATGTAAATAAAGGTGCTTATAAACAGATAAAGTACAACATCTATATCTTCCTGGCACGCTTGATCATGACGCTGCGGCTGTCCGTGTACTTGTTGGTTACGGGAAGCAGACACGCCCTCATGTCCAAGATGTGCCTGTACATGTCATAGCATGCGTATGTGTCCTTGGCCGCGTAGGTTATGTAGGCTAGATTCAGAGGTACCTCCCACGTGTTCAGGTCCTTGGTATCACTGTATTCTTTCATGTTGGCGTATCAGGGGTCGATGATGGTCTCGGCGAGGTCAACCACGGAGTCCTTCTCTTGCCCGTTGCCGATGATCTTGTATTGCTTCTGGATGTCGACAAGCTTGTTGCACCAGATGGCCGAATCGTCGCGTTCTTCCTTCTCTCCACCGCAGCGAAGGTGCAGTCGGCGCTGCCGATGAAACGGGCGAATGCTCCAGAACCTCTGATGGCCCTACAGCAGTGGTAGACGAGAACCTCGTCCCGCACACATACCTGGGCGACGGCGATCCGCTGGTCCCTATCAGGAGATGAATGGATGGGCACAAGGTCTAAGTCCTGCGACCTTGTGCTTTCTCGTCCTGTAGGTACTGCTTGAACTCGCGGCGAGGCAGAGCTTCACCGAGTTCGGATCGTTGGTGTACATCACATTCAACTTGGTGCAGCCATAGGACTGAACGGTGAACTCAAAGGGGGACTCCTTGCTGAAGTCCATATCCAGCAGGCTCACCCCTCGGATCGCCATTGGAGTCTCTTCAAGTGAACGAGTGGGTAGGCGGCGACAGCAGTGCATTTTTCAGCTCTTGGGGAACTGGATTCAACAGTAAACTGAGTGTGTACAGGCGACAACAGTTACTACCCATCCCTCGCCTGCTGCACACCCGGCAGAAGATGCACCCTCGGTGCATTCAAACGCCTCCATTAAGAAACCTACTCCGGCACACGTCAGTTCACGAGCGGGTCTGTATTGGCACTTTCACACATATAATACTACCAAGTTTGAACTGTTTGTTATGGTTGTTGTTCTCTGCATCATCATGTCGTGTTTCCCAGCTTGCAAGATTCAGAACCAACAATAAGATCCAAATAATATGTACAACAAAGATGCCTACACATCTCATTGATTCCCAGCTTGCAAAATTCATAACCAACAAATAAGATTCAAATCATAAGTACAACAAATATGCCTACACATCTCATTGATTCCCAGCTTGCAAGATTCAGAATCAACCCATTAGAGCATTTTGATAAAGTGAATATCGGGATTAAATCCATCTTGGCTAGCCGTGTCATAGAACCGAAGAACTTGGCGAATGCTCTTGACCGTCACAACATCTGTAGTTGAGTATTACTGTTTGCACAGCACAAATAAGAAGAGCATGATTACTACAATTGTGGCACTCCTTGAACTCAACCTGCAGCTCCACTCGGATGAGACCTGCCTGGACTTCCATGATTCAATTCATGCGCCTTTTTCTGCAGTTCACCTGAAATGAAGCAAAGATTGCATCATTCAGCTAGCAAGAAGTACTTGCTCTCGTGAGCTAGCAGGTTCTTTAGTAGTTGCACTAAAATTGAGGAACATTAAGGTTGGCTGTCCTGCTCATGTAAGGTGCAACTATAATTTGCTAATCCTTTTGTGCAGTCCCAGAAAAATAAAGTGCCATTGTGGTGACAGTGACGGCTCATCTTGCAAAGGCTAATAAAATGTTGCATGAGATTACCGGCAGAATTTGACGGAGCTATTGGAAACTCCAATCACCATTTTGTGCAGTTCCACCAAAATTGAGAGATGTTGCCCACGTGACATTTTAGTTGAACTGCACAAGACACTCATTCCAAAAAAGTAGTGTTTTGTGCAGTTCACCAAAAGGTCACAATAGCCACAAGGTGAAATGGATATCCCTATCTGCACAAAAAGATAGAAAGTAAACAGTTGCTGGTCAATAAGAATATATGAAACATACACGGAATGAAAAGAAGCATCTTAATTATGTTCATGGCAATCACGCAAGGACAGTAGAAATTTTAAAACGTCAGCAATGCTTCATGTTACCGGAAGCATTACGATCAACAATGACATTCGTCAAATATGGGATTACTTTAATGGTGGCATTGCTTGTTTACCAGATACAGTAAATCAACAGAAGCTAAAGAGTTGGTTTAAGGGCATGGGACCGTGGGGACACCAGGACACTCAGCAGTGTAAAGCAGCAACTTACTTATCATACTGGGGCATTAGATTAACAATAACACTGGTTACACATGTCCCTAAGGTAATAGTGCGGTCGCTTCATTTTACATGCGCCCTTACATGAACAACAGCAAAAGGTTGGTATAAGGACATGCGACAGTGGACGCATCAGCACAATGTACCTACAAGGAGGCATAAAGTGGTGATGCCGAGTTTGTTCATGCTCTGTGAGGGCAGCAAATCTAATCCTAGAGACCTTTTACTATGTGAGGGCAGCAAATCTAATCCTGGAGACCTTTTACTATGTGAGGGCAACAAATCTAATCCTGGACATACTCTGTTGACTTGTCCACCAGCCGCCACTTTCTATCCTTTTTTCAACCAATAATAGATCTGCTCCTTATCTACTGCGTTTTCCCATTATTTCCCTTTTCAACCAAGAGACCGGTTGGGTATCCGGTCTCTACTACTTTCACCATATTATTTCCTCTTCGAATCAAGTCCTAGATTCATGCTACAACTTTCCCCCCTTTCTTCGTTGTTTGAACCAAGTCCTAGATTCGAATGCATGAAGTAGCTTTACCTCTAATAATACTAAAATTTTAGGTGGCTTTGGAAGAGCTGATGGGAGTAGAAAAAGATGCACATGCAGACACGTGGGGAGCTGGGGCAGTAGAGCAAGGCCTCTTTCGAAGAACTTATACCTAAGGGTCGTCGGGATGTCGGAGGCGGCAGGTTGAATCTGCGCACAATACGGCAGGGAGGAAGAAGGGTCGGAGGACCTCCCGAGCCGGCGCTCTGTCGGAGAGAACGACACGGGCAGAGGATCGGGCCCCTCCGGCAGATGTGGGTTTCCTCCCTCGCCGGTGATGACCGTGTGAACGATGCACCTAGTTCACAACACACACCAGCCGAAGGGATCCGGCCGGATCTGTGACCAGCGGTGAGCAAAGAGAAAATGTCGCTAGCACTGTCGTGTTTAGATCTGGAGAGGATGAGAGAATAAAGAGAGCAACCCTAGTAAAGCAAGCACTCAGGCCCCGGCGTACATATATAGTGGAGTGATTATCTTTTTCTCTCCACAACAAGCGTTTCAATTTGTGTACGTGGCATTAAAGAAAAGAAACTCTCTATTTAAGGTGAGTAAGTCTATGACTCCTACTTACTACTACTACTACCTCCGTCCCGGTTTATATGTCACCTTTGTAGTTCATGCCAAATTTTGACCAAATATTTAGCTAACAAAATGTTAATGCATGTCAACAAAAATTATATCGTTGGATTCGTATTTCAACATAGTTATCAATGATATAATTTTTGGTAACATGCATGACCTTTTGTTAGTTCAATCTATAGTCAAAATTTGACACAATATACAATGGGGACCAATAAACTAGGACGGAGGTAGTAGTAGTAGTATTGTTCACTTGTGCTCCCCGGCCTTGCATTCATTGACCAACCCCACGGGTGACTAAACATACAGTACTAGTATTTATACAGAACGAACAATCTCGAACTATTTTCACGTAGTTAAAAGTTGAGGGCGGGGCTTTTCCCGGGCAGTACGCGCGGCAGTTTTCGTGTAGGCGGTTTGACAGAGAGGCGAGGAGGGTGAGGGAGTAGCGGATTCAACTTACTTACTGCTGGAAAGGTCGGGCTGTCCGATTTAACGGTGCGTTACTGCTGGAAAGACTTGTGATATGACTACTCACTATAGTCATGAATTACCGGTGGTACGACCGGGGTGATGCCCCCCATCCGTTCCGTACTCTAATCTGGTGCATGACACGTCGACCCGGATGCTGGCTCTCCCACATGTCGGCGAAGTACGTAGGAGGAGTGCGAACCACGGCAGAGGAGTGCGAACCACGGTAGCCCAGCGAATCAGCAGTAGAAAACAATGTGCTGATATGGCCATAAAAAACAATGTGCTACGGTCCAGACTGTAGCATGTACAATACTGCTCCTCTTTGTTTGGATCCCTGAGTTAGAGCTAGTTTGGGTTGAAATAGCCTCAAATTATCCAAACAGGAGGGGTTAGTTTGAGCTAGTTTGCTCTAACCCAGCTAAAAAAACTAGGGACTAGGGACTTTTTAGTTGGGACTAGAAAAAGTCCTAGGAAACTTATGAACCAAACAGGGCCTCAAGCACCTATGGAGGCGACTGCCGCTCGCGTCTATCGCGTGTCAGGAGACGTTCCTGTCGACGATGAGGTGCCTATGGTGCCTATTGTGCACCGGGACCAAGGCGGAGAGGAAAACGAGAGAACTACGTATTTATTTACGGTGTAGCTTCACTCATTTTGCTCCGTATGTACTCCGTCTCGGTGTAGTCTAGTCACTTGTTGAAATCTCTAGAAAGGCAAATACTCCTTTCTGGTTTACAGGGCTATACTAGCAAGTAATAGTGGGCTCACATAGCAGATTTGTCTCATGCAAGAGCCTGCCTATATGTGTGCTCCAAGGTTCGAAACTTCCACGTTCGGGTTGCGCTTGGCTCTTCGCCTCTTCGAGAAGACGAACAATGATGTTACTACTACTGCTTCTACAGTAGTATCGAATCCACTGCTGCATGTCCGTCCACCGCGTGCGGGAGGGATAGCCACCGCGCGCATGGGCGAGGGAGAAGGCGTGTAGTAGTAAAATCAAGCTTCTCCTCGTTGTACGAGTTGACACAACACATCATAGCACTGGCCCCACATGGTTGCCTCTAAACTTGGCTGAAAGACCCGCAGTGTACAATACTCCATTTGATGCAACCTCTAACATTTACCCCACCACAAATTAAAATATATATTCCTGTATTGACCAGATGAGCGTGCAAACTAGAATCACCAGGATGACAGGTAGGGCTACAAGATTATTTTAATAAAAAAAACATGGAGCCGACCCCAACAATTTTAAGCTTACACGCACGATACACTCTATCCTAGACTACTCTACATATGAAACTGCTACACGAGCGTCCGGGCTGCGCTTGGCTCTTCGCCTCTTCGGGAAGTCAAATAATGATGGAGTACTACTGCAGTGGAGGAGTACTACAGTATGCTTCTGGCCATCTGACATCGATTGAACTGCTGCATGTCCACCGCGTGCGGGAAGGAGAGAGTGTAGCGAACGAAAGCTTCTCCTAGTCCTGCCAGCCACCACGCTCATGGGTGAGGGAGGGACACAGCTTCATTGACTTACTGCTCCTGCCTTTGCGTCTATGACAGGTGGGCCCAACAGGTCGGTGGCCACCTGTCATGCAGCCAAATGCAGGTGCGCTTAGGGCGAGAGGGCGTTGTAGTAATCAAACTTCTCAGTCTTGTACGAGTTGACGCGACACATCAAAGCACTGCACTCGATATATTTAAATAATTTGCGTTTACCGATGCATTAATTACAACGCATGCATGCATGCCGTGACTCTCCTTTTGAAACTTGCATGTGTTGATTTAATGCACCTTGAAGTAGTATGAATATGTGACAGTAAAGCTTTGTAATAAAGCGAGAGATGGTTGTGCACGAGGAGGGCGGAATTCCGAGGAGGGCGAGATCATGCAGACGGAACAGGACCCGAGATGGAGCTCTCTATGGTCTCGATGGACCTCACCTTGCTCCACTGCCCCTTGTGCCTCCGCCCCTTGAAGCCTCCAGTGTATGAGGTTCGAATACACCTCCTCCGTTCGGCTGATCGAGCAAGGTGCAGGTTTCTTGATTGATGTGATGTTCGATTGCTTTGTGCAGTGCAAGGGAGGGCACCTGGCCTGCGCGGACTGCCGCGTCGAGCGCCCCGGGAACCAGCGGCAGTGCCAGAAGTATGAGCGCGGCGGTGGCTTCGACGTGCGGAACACGGCGGTGGATGTTGTCCTCTCCTCGGTGAGGGTGGAGTGCCCGCACGAAGGCTGTGGGCTCTACGTCACTCACCACAAGCTCGCCGATCACCAGAGCGTGTGTCCGCTCGCGCCCTACAAATGCCCCGTGCCCGTCTACGGCTACGAAGGCCTGCCGCCGGCGCTCTCCCACCACATCAGCACCGGGCATCCCATGCCTGTGCACAGGATCCAGTACGGCAAGGTGCTCCAGCTGCAAGTGCCACTGTCGGAGCCACGGCTCTTGCTATTCACGGAGGAGGACGGCTGCACATTTTTCTTGGTCGGTGGCGTGCTCGACATCGGCGCGCCTATCACCGTGTCGGTCGTCTGCGTTAGAGCGGGGTCGTCCCCACTTCCGCACTACGTAGCCAAGCTGTGGGCGAACGGCCCGGCAGGGGAGCCCAAAGGCAGGACCGACGCCGTCAAGGTGGAAATGGAGGTGACAAGCAGCAAGGATCTCGGCGACGTCACCGTGCACGAGCTGACCTACTTCACAGTTCCGCCCAAGCTGCTGGCCGGGGCTAAGCTGGCAAGATTCTACAGTGCCTTCTGTTTATCTTAGTAATATGCTAATATAGGGGTTAGCTCGGTCTACTTTAGCTTAAGAGATGGTGGGCTTTGGTGGCGATGCAGCAATTACTTCGACATCAGATCAGCAGTTAAAGTAATTTCCAACAGTCGAACGGATATTTTGTGTCTGTTGGATATAAAGATGTTATAGTAACTAGATAGTATGTTACCACATGCCTCTCTTTCTTGATATGTGTGATGTTACAGCAACTAGTTATGTTACCACATGCCCCTCTTTCTTCATTAATTACATGCCACATCATCTATTTTGCCTAGATAAGTGTCATGTTACCACCTATGTTACTCCCACTGTGGGTAGTCTAAGAGCAAGTACAATAAAGCTGAGTCAGCGGGCTATAAGAAATAAACTAGTATACTTCTGCTTAGTTGGATGAAAGAGAAGAGGAGAGAGAAGGTAAGCGGGCTCTTCGTGAAGAGCCAGCTCTAGCACGTGCTCCTAGGCACTTTGTGAGAATAAAAGGTGGGCCACATAATATAAAAGTAGTGCACTCTTTTGGTCTACTATTGTAAATGTTGGCAATAAGATGGGCTATAGATGACATGGCACTGACTTATAGCCAGCAACTGGCTATACTATTAACCATGCTCTAAGAGCAAGTATAATAGTACAAAGTCAGCAGGCTATAAGCAGGTCCATGTCATCAAAATCATAGCTGGAAAAGAGAGAAAGAAGGAAAAACAAGACAGCGGGCGCTTGAGCTAGCGCCGGCTACAGCGCAAGAAACAAGACATGCAGCCCGCATGCAGCCCTGTGAGCCAACTCTCATCTCCTCTCCACCAATCAGCATGTGTCCTCTTCCCTTCTTCCACATGCAAGCATTAAGTATTAGTAGCTAGTTTACAACCCACCTATTATACTAGCAGGCTATTATGAAGGCTTCAAGTGACATGGCATTGGCATATAGCCGCTTTGTTTCATAGTGGAGAGTATATGACACTACCCACTATGACCAGCCAAAGTCGAGGCGCGGATACCAACGAGGGCCTGGTTGTGTCTATACTTGGACAACTCACCTGACTGCATGCGCACCAGGCAGACGAAGCTCGTGTCGTGTTGGTGCCGTGTGTGGCCCGCACATTAACCAAAACCTCGCGCCTCCATATTAGCCTCTGCGTTTTAAACTTCTCAATCTCAAGGCCAAGGAGCAACGTGAAACCTATGATAGAGCCAATCGGATGGTTGAGAACAATACAATTCGTAGCTACAGATGCGTGTGAGAGAGAGGACGAGTGCGTGCGTGCACCTCTTCTCTTCCTGTATAACGTACTAAACTCAGAGTACAAGTGTATGTGGGTGGCATCGACCTAGGGAGCAGTGATGGTGCGTGCGAGAAGTCCCGAGAGATAGGTGTAATGCGTCTGAAAAAAAGACTAGTCTATAGCTCGCCACGAGGCTATTCCTGTCAAACGCCAAGCGTAAATATGTATCCGACGGTGCCAGTTTTTGCACGTACACAGCAGTAGAAAAAGAACTAGTACCATGGCATATGCTACACCATGGCCGAGAACACGTGCCCACGTTACGCCATCCGAGAATAGTGTCACACTTCAAAACTAGAACCATCAATAAATTTTGAGAGCGTCTCGTCACATTCCAAATTACTACTACCATGCTATATTTAATTGCAAACCTGTTCACACCGATCACAACCTAAACGGTTTCCCACTTAGGAGTGTATTAGTAGTACTCGGTTATAAATACTACTATGCCAAGATGACTGCACATTCCTCCTCAACTCCTCATCAAGTCAATCAAGCCATGGCCAGCGTGAGTTCTGGGTCGAGAGATTACCACCAGGGAGAGGCGAGCATGGAAGAGGAAGCACGAGAGATGTCCCGCCTCACCGCGAAAGCAGCCGGCATGTCCAGCCGCGTAGCAGTAGCAACACAGAGGTCCCGCGGCGCCGCCGAAGTAGCACGGAGGTCCCGCCGCGCCGTCGATGTAGCAGACTGGTCCGGCCACGCCGCGGAAGCAGCAGAGATGTCTCGCCGTGCTGCCGAAGCAGCAAGAAGGTCCCACCGCACCGCGGTGGCCTGGGAAAATTTCTCGCGGGCAGGCGAGGACTCTTACAGGCGCATGCATGCGATGGTCCATAGCCATATGGATCAGATCTCCGTGTGGGCGAGGTTGCAGGACGAGGCTACCGGCGTCATCCGGCAACTAGGGGAGGGCAATGCGAAGCTCCGGGGCGAGCGCGACCTGCTGAGGGCGAAGATCGCCGGAAGGGCGAAGCAGGAGGAGGAGACCGCTGCCTTGTTGCAGAGGATGGGCGTCATCATCAAGAAACTTATGGACGAGAATGCCATGCTCCGCATCGAGCGCAACAGGCTGGTGGAGGAATCCATGGATGCTGCCAAGCAGCGTATTAAGGACATGAAACTGATGACAGAGATCATCGTCCACCGCGAGAACTAGTCTCCGCGACCTGCAGCGCATAAAGAAAGTAGATATCAGCGAGCCAGATCGTTGTATGCGTCTTCCTTCTTCTTTTGCCCTTGTGTATTTCGGGCGTAGCCGCATGTGGCTTTTTTAATTATCTTCCTAATTATGTAAGACAATTATTATCCACTCTCGTCATCCTTATATAGATTCATCAGTCTTGCTATAAGTCGCAGTAGATGCTATATAGGTCCGTCGGATCTTACATCAAGATCCGTGCAAAAATTTCTTTTCAGATTTTCTTTTTTCTCTCTTAAATCTCAGTCGAATGAGACATTGCCACGCCATTAAACAGAGGCTCGGGCGCCATTAATGGAGACCTTGGGAGAGAGGTGGACGGCAGATGGAGGTCAAAGGGCTCTCCTCCCGATAAGCACGCGCAAGGGTCTGATCGCACGCCTCCCGTACTCAAATAGCTACCCTGCACGGCGCCTCCTAGCTAATAAAAAAAGGGGACGCGTGGCGGCACGTAAATGGTAAATAGAACGCCCCCGGTTTCAATAATAGTTGTGTTTCCGATTGTAATGTGACAGCACTTGTTCCAAAATGACTTTGTTGATTGTTAATGTGTGCGCCTTCAAAAATCGGATAGCAAAATTACCACAGCATGTTGGTGCCATGTCATGACACCAAGCCAAGTTTCATGATTTTCATGCGTGTTTCGGATTTACAGGAATTAAAAAACCAAGTTTCTCAATGTTTCCAGCCGAGCCATGACGCCCAGATGTTTGAATTTCATTCCCATTTCTTGCATGGGACCTAGAAATTTACCCGAGGACACACATGTGATTTTTCAACCAGCTTTGGTGCACTGGAGCATGTGCTTGTATTTCAAATTTGAATTATGCACACAAAGGTGACACGTTTCCTCTCAGAACCACGAGCCTTCTTCAGAGAAGCTCCGGTTTGCAAGAAACTTATACCAAAACTTGTACCTATGCTGCCAATTTTTTTACCACAGCATGGTAGTACCATGACATGACACCATGCCAAGTTTCATGATTTTCAGGCGTGTTTTGGATTTACAAGAATTTTAAAACCAATGTTCTCGGCCGAGCCACGATGCCCGGATGTTTGAATTTCATTCCCATTTCCTGCATGGGACCTAGAAATTCACCCGAGGACACACATGTGATTTTTCAACCAACTTTGGTGCACGGGAGCATGTGCTTGTAGTTCAAATTTGAATTATGCACATTAAATGACCAGAAACTTAATTAATGTATAAAAAAGGCCAAACGAATCCGGAATAATTCCAAAATTTAACAGGGCACTCATGTAGTTCTATGCTGCCTGTGTGAAGAAACTCAAGGGGGGCAGCGTATATTGTTTCGCACTCAAAGGTGACACGTTCCCTCTCAGAACCACGAGCCTTCTTGAGAGAAGCTCCGGTTTACAAGAAGCTTATACCAAAATTTGTTCCTATTCGGCCTTTTTTTACCAGGGCATGGTAGTACCATGACATGACACCATGCCAAGTTTCATGATTTTCAGGCGTGTTTTAGGATTTACAAGAATTTTAAAACCAAGTTTCTCAATGTTCCCGGCCGAGCCACGATGCCTAGATGTTTGAATTTCATTCCCATTTCTTGCATGGGACCTAGAAATTCACCCTAGGACACACATGTGATTTTTCAACCAACTTTGGTGCACGGGAGCGTGTGTTTGTAGTTCAAATTTGAAGTATGCACATTAAATGACCAGAAACTCAATTAATGTATAAAAAAGGCCAAACGAACCCGAAATAATTTCAAAATTTAACAGGCACTCATGTAGTTCCATGTTGCCTCTGTAAAGAAACTCAAGGGGGGGCAGCGTATATCGTTTCACACTCAAAGGTGACACGTTCCCTCTCAGAACCACGAGCCTTCTTGAGAGAAGCTCTGGTTTGCAAGAAGCTTATACCAAATCTTGTTCCAAATCGGCCCAATTTTTTACCACAGCATGTTAGTGCCATGACATGACACCATGCCAAGTTTCATGATTTCCAGGCGAGTTTGGGATTTACATGAATTTGAAAACCAAGTTTCTCGATGTTCTCGGCCAAGTCACGACACCCAGATGTTTGAATTTCATTCCCATTTCTTGCATGGGACCTAGAAATTCACCCAAGGACACACATGTGATTTTTCAACCAACTTTGGTGCACCGGGACATGTGCTTGCAGTTCAAATTTGGATTATGCACATCAAATGTCCAGAAACTCAATTAATGTATAAAAAAGGCCAAACGAACCCGGAATAATTCCAAAATTTAACAGGGCACTCATATAGTCCTATGTTGCCTCTGTAAAGAAAATCTGGGGGGAGGCAGCTTATATTGTTTCGCACACAAAGGTGACACGTTCCCTCTCGGAACCACAAGGCTTGTTGAGAGAATCTCCGGTTTTGCAAGAAGCTTATACCAAAACTTGTCCCAATTCAGCCAAGAATTATATACATATGAAAACAGGCTTTAGATTATCTCGAACATCTCGCCACCTAGACCAATGTACTCTGATTTGAATTCAACATAAAATGGATACAAATATTTGAATTGGAGATCGTATGTTACATGTAGTTTATAGTGAAATATGATTACTGCTATATGCATGTTTTTTGTTATCAAGATAATATTTAAATGATTGTATAACTTGACAACAATTGTATTCAAATAAGGAAATTGATTCAAATTTAGTCCATATGGTAGACGACAATATATATGTTCATAGGGTGGAGTAAAATGTTCATATATGATGGAAGATCAAAATGTAGGACTACATCCATTATAAACCGCAAGGTCACCTAACGATATATTCGAATTCAACATAACGTGGATTCAAAAATTGAAATTCGAGATCCTGGCATTTGTAATCATACAAAAAGGGACCTGACTCTTTCTTTTGGTGGGAATTGATTTGTTTTTTTTGTTGTTGTTGAGGGAAGTGCAAATCGATTTGGTACTGTACAGGGTAATCTTGTTCTTCGGATTTTTTTTACATTTTTCTTGTAGTTTTTTCAATGACATTAATAGCAATATAGTAAAAGGGGACATGACTCTCTTGTGTCTTGTATGAATTGTTTTTTGTACATGTTAAGTTTGTTCTGCCGAACAAGGAATTCGCGCCTTGTTATCCCGAAATTTTAAGCTCGAGTATCTTTTGTCTCATCTACTTTGAAACTCCCGCCTCTTCAACCCACGCCGCGCCTTGTTATCCCGAAATTTCGACGCGCGCGAAAACTCCCTTCTCATCTGAAATCGGTCCCGCAGCCCAGACACGCGAAATCCCCCTTCTACCTCTCAGCCGGAAATGCCGGCTCGACGTCGCGGTGTCAAAACCGGTGGGGGTATGCTGGTAACTTACCCTACATTTTGGACAAGCGCGTCCCTAAGCCATGGCTCCCTTACCTTCCCCTTCGTCCCCCCATTCATACACTGAAGCCGCCAAAACCCACGAAACCCCACGCTCCTCGGTCGGTCTGCCAAGCGCCCCCAGCCAGAGACTCTTCCCCGACGATGTCGTCCACTGCAACAGCTCGCCGTCCCTCATCCGCCGCACTGGATGAGGATCCGTCGTTGATCTCGTCGTCCCGCCGGATTAGCCGCCCCGTCCTCCACCTCCAAGAAGTTGCCCCGATTTTCGCCTCGTCTATCGCGCCACCTCCATCCCCACAGCACCGTCTTGACCTGCCCCATCGGAACCGCAAAACCCTCACCAATTCCTCCGATGAAGCCGAGGCCAACTCCGTGCAACCAACGAGGTTCTGCACTCACCGCTGCATTTTATCTTTTAGTCGATCTCACGGGGCTGCCGGTGCTTGATACCGAGCAGCCATGGCGGGTCTCCATCGACGGCGCCGTCGCCGGCCACTTCATCCACGACGTCTCTCCCCCATGTCGTTGCTTCATCGGCGGCCACTTCGTGCTGCTGCTCTACTCTACTATTACGCTGCTGCTCCGCTCTTGCTCTCGTTCATGCTGCTGCTCTGCTCTTGCTCTCGCTCGCGCTGCTGCTGTTGTTGCACAACCTCCGGCAGCTACAGGAATTGCTGCTTTAGCACTCGCTCGCGGTTCTGCTGCACGACTTGCTCTCTGTTAGTGTGTTCCTTGCTCAAGCGTCTGCTGATTTAGATCACTGCTTCTCTGCTACTAGTGCTCGAATGCCCTAAACATCTATTGCAATGCTCTTCTACTTGTTCAATCAGTTTCGACACTAAAATTCAGTTTTGACTGTAAAGTTCAGTTTCTTCAATTAAGTTCGGAGTAGACAGTATTTACAGTATCTGTCGGAGCGGCCGTGGCGCAACTGATGCGTTTTACATCTAGCACTTTTTGGTGATGTATTTTACATCATCTATTGCAGATGATATTAGAGTCCCACTTCAGATTAACGTTGTTTGTCTTGTCCTGCTTCAGCCTCGACACCGTACACCTGACCGGAGCTGCTCCAACAACGGAATCATCCATCACAGTGGAGCAGTACCCTCGGCGCCGTTTCCAGAGGCCTCAGATCTTCTTCCCCGCCTCCGACAGTCACACCAGCATCACCACCCTCCACGTCCAACCCAATGATGCTGAGGTCGACAAGGCTATGCCAAAGAGGTTGTACACTCGTTGCATCACTTCATTATTGTGCATTCATGTCGATCCCTCAGGGATCCTTTTCTATGGAAATACTATGGTACTACTATTCGTGCATTTGGTTAGGAGTGGAGCAAAGCAAAACTGGAGGATTTTTTTCCCTTGGTGTCTCTTTCAAAGAAAAATGGTAGGAATTTTAATATCCAGTTGGACGTCCTTTTCAAATTAATATGCATGAAGAACAGGACTAATTGCATTACTGGCATAATAAGATTCTTATTTTTTTCATTTTCACGTGGTTTTACTTTAATTTGACCATGTTTCTCCATTCTTGTGTTCTTCCAATTCATGTGAACCAAACACCGAGGTTCACAGAAATCCTATGTTTCCAAATGCTCTGTTCTGCTCGTGCATTCCTATCCTATTCCCGTGTTTTTCCTGTCCCTGCATTTATAGAATCCTCCAATTCTAAGGAGCCCTTACAAATTTACTTCTTTTTCAGATAGGCGTCAAAGAAAACTCTGTGTGTTATGTCCTGCTCCTGCCGTGTCGTCATCCACCCCACCCGAGGTGCACCCTCGACAGAAGGGTTCACTGCAGCAGAGATTCCCCCTGTAAACTTCCTTTCGCCACCTCAGATCATCTACCCCGTTGTCGGCAGCCACGCCAACTGCATTACCATCATCGACTGAGCAGATGAACCTGAGAACTACACAGTTCCGTAAGAGAGGTCGTAGTCTTTCGTGTTTGCTTACGTTATACATCGGTTATTATTACCTGCTACTTTATCGTTCAAACTTGAGTTTTAAAATGCCCGTGGGTCTCATATCGAGGCAGCAACGAATAGTATCTGTCTACTATCTTGTTCATCTGGGGTCTTCTATGTGGTTCATGTTGGGTGGGCAACAAACAGTAGATGATCCATTGTCTATCTTTTTAAACTGAAGCTATAATCTACCTGCTATCATTAGTTTTGGATCTATCCACTACCATCAGTCTTGATTTCTGCATGCACCCCTTAGGCCTTACAAAATCTAACTAATTTTTTATTATGCATGTCAGTTATTGTACACAATCGTA
Organism: Aegilops tauschii subsp. strangulata; assembly: GCF_002575655.3. Taxonomy (NCBI): domain Eukaryota; kingdom Viridiplantae; phylum Streptophyta; class Magnoliopsida; order Poales; family Poaceae; genus Aegilops; species Aegilops tauschii. The sequence goes on from NC_053036.3 coordinate 514,872,778, forward strand.
CTGACCATGTAGAGAAAAAGAGAAGACTGTTGCGTGGGAATACAATGTCATGCAGACGCCGCTCCATGGTGGGCGAAGTGCCCCCCCCTCCCGCCATTCCAGATTGTATTCCAGAGGAAGATAACTGTTCAGATGGGGATTCAGAGGGAGCCGACCACTCCTATTTACCACCTGAGGTGTTTGCTCTAACCTGGCATGCTGATGTTGGTCATATCATGCATATGGCGCCTCGCATTGCTTACATTATTCATCTTATATGTCATCAGCTTAGTTTAGATTTGCTTTGTGTGAATGCCACCTGTTTGATTTCTATATCATACTTCCACCATTCCTAAATATTTGTCTTTTAGAGATTTCAACAAGTGACTACATACGGAGCAAAATGAGTGAATATACACTCTAAAACATGTCTATATACGTCCGTATGTAGTAGTCCATTTGAAATCTCTAAAAAGGAAAATATTTAGGAACGGAGGGAGTATATGGGAATTATGCAATGCCGTGTTTTTCAGCCAGTTATCATATATGTGAATTATGCACCGCCATGTAGCCACACATCATATATGTGAATTATCTCATGCCATGTTTTTTTTCATTACGTATTCCATTTGTCGACAATTTGTGTATATTAAACTACTCTTCATGTGTATCAGCCATTTGAGCCGGTTATGGAAAAATCAGGAGTGAAAACAAGGTCTTCAGAGCAGGCAATGGTACCTGTTAAAGCATATATCTCGATGGTTACAGGGAGCTCCTCAGAGGAGGATTCAGAGACAGATGACCAGTCCTATATCCCACCTGAGGTGTATGCTCTAAGTTGCAATGTTTATATTTCTCATATCATGCATATGGTGTCTTGCATTGCTTAGTTTAGACATCATATGCACAATATTGAATTCCATCTGCTTAGTTTAGAGATCATACATGCGAGTGCCAGCTGCTTAGTATATGAATCAATTATGTCAATTATATCATGCCATCCTGTATACTTAGACAACATTTATGTGAATTATTAAATCCCAACCTATTTTAGAAAGACATCATATAGTTTTGTCATGTCATCCAGTTTAGATACTCATCATATGTTGAATTATGCCATTATATCATGTTAAGGTATCCATCATATATCTGAAACTGTGTCATGCTATCCTGTTTAGTTAGGCATCATATATGTGAAATTGTGTCATGTTGTCCTGTTTGCTTAGACAACATATATGTGAATTACCACATCTGTCTATCATACAATGTCTGTACGTTCAATTTCTTTTCTTGTTTATCAGCCATTTGAATTGGAGGGGGTGATGACAGTATCTAAGGGAGCAAAAACCCGTTCTTCACATAAGACAGTGCTACCCGTCAATGCAGATAGAACCATGGTTGTACTGGCCCACAAACTTGCCCCACCACACATAATTGAGACTCTTCCAGATTGCACACTTAGACCGTTGGGCAGAGAACCAGCTACAACCCATCAAACCCCAACCCAGCGGATAGTAACCCACTTCTAGTTGACAAAGCACCATGTCCACCACAGAGTACCCCAACACGAGCAGTTTGTAAAGCAACTTCAGTGCCCAAAGCACGAAGACCACCACAACGAACCCAAACTCCACGTTTAAAGCGGAAGAGCAACTGTTCTCAGGTCAGATTCCGTAGCTATGCGCTACCTCTTGAGCACTGCGTTGGTTTTCCCTTGAAGAGGAAAGGGTGATGCAGTAAAGTAGCGTAAGTATTTCCCTCAGTTTTTGAGAACCAAGGTATCAATCCAGTAGGAGACCACACTCAAGTCCCACGCACCTACACAAACAAATAAGAACCTCGCAACCAACGCGATAAAGGGGTTGTCAATCCCTTCACGGTCACTTACGAGAGTGAGATCTGATAGAGATGATAAGATAATATTTTTGGTATTTTTATGATAAAGACTAAAAGTAAAGAAAGCAAAATAAACGGTAATAGAAATAACTTGTTGACGGGAGATTAATATGATGGAAAATAGACCCGGGGGCCATAGGTTCCACTAGTGGCTTCTCTCAAGATAGCATAAGTATTACGGTGGGTAAACAAATTACTGTCGAGCAATTGATAGAATTGAGCATAGTTATGAGAATGTCTAGGTATGATCATGTATATAGGCATCATGTCCGTGACAAGTAGACCAAAACGATTCTGCATCTACTACTATTACTCCACACATCGACCGCTATCCAGCATGCATCTAGAGTATTAAGTTCATCAGAACAGAGTAACGCTTTAAGCAAGATGACATGATGTAGAGGGATAAACTCAAGCAATATGATATAAGCCCCATCTTTTTATCCTCGATGGCAACAATACAATACGTGTCGTTTCCCCTACTGTCACTGGGATCGAGCACCGCAAGATTGAACCCAAAGCTAAGCACTTCTCCCATTGCAAGAAAGATCAATCTAGTAGGCCAAACCAAACTGATAATTCGAAGAGGCCTGCAAAGATAACCAATCATACATAAAAGAATTCAGAGGAGATTCAAATATTGTTCATAGATAATCTTGATCATAAACCCACAATTCATCGGATCTCGACAAACGCACCGCAAAAAGAAGAGTTACATCAAATAGATCTCCAAGAGAATCGAGGAGAACTTTGTATTGAGATCCAAAGAGAGAGAAGAAGCCATCTAGCTAATAACTATGGACCCGAAGGTCTAAGGTAAACTACTCACACATCATCGGAGAGGCTATGGTGTTGATGTAGAAGCCCTCCGTGATCAATGCCCCCTCCGGCAGGACGCCGGAAAAGGCCCCAAGATGGGATCTCACGGGTACAGAAGGTTGCGGCGGTGGAATTAGGTTTTAGTGGTCACTTCTGATGGTTTGGGGGTACGTAGGTATATATAGGAGGAAGAAGTAGGTCGGTGGAGACACGAGGGGCCCACGAGGGTGGAGGGCGCGCCCAGGGGGTAGGCGCGCCCCCCTACCTCGTGGCTTCCTCGTCTGTTGCTTGACGTCCACTCCAAGTCCTCTGAATCACGTTTGTTCCGAAAATCACGTTCCCGAAGGATTCATTCCGTTTGGACTCCGTTTGATATTCTTTTTCTGCGAAACACTGAAATAGGCAAAAAAACAGCAATTTGGGCTGGGCCTCCGGTTAATAGGTTAGTACCAAAAATAATATAAAAGTGTATAATAAAGCCCATTAATCATCCAAAACAGAATATAATATAGCATGGAACAATCAAAAATTATAGATACGTTGGAGACGTATCAAGCATCCCGAAGCTTAATTCCTGCTCGTCCTCGAGTAGGTAAATGATAAAAACAGAATTTTTGATGTGGAATGCTACTTAGCATAATTTTCAATGTAACTCTCTTATTTGTGGTATGAATATTCAGATCCGAAAGATTCAAGATAAAAGTTTAATATTGACATAAAAGTAATAATACTTCAAGCATACTAACTTAGCAATTATGTCTTCTCAAAATAACATGGCCAAAGAAAGTTCATCCCTACAAAATCATATAGTTTGGTCATGCTCCATTTTCGTCACACAAGAATATTCTCATCATGCACAACCCCGATGACAAGCCAATCAATTGTTTCATACTTTAGTAATCTCAAACTTTTTTCAACTTTCACGCAATATATGAGTGTGAGCCATGGATATAGCACTATGGGTGGAATAGAATATGACGATGGGGGTTATGTGGAGAAGACAAAAAAGGAGAAAGTCTCACATTGACGCGGCTAATCAACGAGCTAGGGAGATGCCCATCGATTGATGTCAATGCAAGGAGTAGGGATTTCCATGCAACGGATGCACTAGAGCTATAAATGCATGAAAGCTCAACAAAAGAAACTAAGTGGGTGTGCATCCAACTTGCTTGCACACGAAGACCTAGGGCATTTGAGGAAGCCATTGTTGGAATATACAAGCCAAGTTCTATAATGAAAAATTCCCACTAGTATATGAAAGTGAAAAAACAAGAGACTTTCTATCATAAAGATCATGGTGCTACTTTGAAGCACAAGTATGGAAAAAAGGACAGTAACATTGCCCCTTTTTTTCTTTTTTCTTTTTTTTCTTTTTTTTGTGGCCTTTCTTTTTTTTGGCCTTTCTCTCTCTCTTTTTTGGGACAATGCTCTATGAATGATGATCATCACACTTCTATTTATTTACAACTCAATGATTACAACTCGATACTAGAACAAAGTATGACTCCAAATGAATGCCTCCGGCGGTGTACCGGGATGGGTAATGAATCAAGAGTGACATGTATGAAAAATATGCATGGTGGCTTTGCCACAAATACGATGTCAACTACATGATCATGCAAGGCAATATGACAATGATGAAACGTGTCATGATAAACGGAACGGTGGAAAGTTGCATGGCAATATATCTCGGAATGGCTATGGAAATGCCATAATAGGTAGGTATGCTGGCTGTTTTGAGGAAGATATAAGGAGGTTTATGTGTGATAGAGCGTATCGTATCACGGGGTTTGGATGCACCGGCGAAGTTTGCACCAACTCTCAAGGTGAGAAAGGGCAATGCACGGTACCGAAGAGGCTAGCAATGATGGAAGGGTGAGAGTGCGTATAATCCATGGACTCAACATTAGTCATAAAGAACTCACATACTTATTGCAAAAATCTACAAGTCATCAAAAACCAAGCACTACGCGCATGCTCCTAGGGGGGGTAGATTGGTAGGAAAAGACCATCGCTCGTCCCGATCGCCACTCATAAGGAGGGCAATCAAAGAACACCTCATGTTTCAAATTTGTTACACAACTTTTACCATACGTGCATGCTACAGGACTTGCAAACTTCAACACAAGTATTTCTCAAATTCACAACTACTCAACTAGCACAACTTTAATATCACTACCTCCATATCTCAAAACAATCATCAAGCATCAAACTTTTCTTAGTATTCAACGCACTTATAAGAAAGTTTTCACTAATCTTGGATGCCTATCATATTAGGACTAATTTCTCAATTTAAGCAAATTACCATGCTGTTTTGTAGGACTCTCAAAATGATATAAGTGAAGCATGAGAGAACAATAGTTTCTATAAAACAAAACCACCACCGTGCTCTAAAAGATATAAGTGAAGCACATAGAGTATTCTAATAAATTCCGAATCATGTGTGTCTCTCTCAAAAGGTGTGTACAACAAGGATGATTGTGGTAAACTAAAAAGCAAAGACTCAAATCATACAAGACGCTCCAAGCAAAACACATATCATGTGGTGAATAAAAATATAGCTCCAAGTAAAGTTACCGATGGACGAAGACGAAAGAGGGGATGCCTTCCGAGGCATCCCCAAGCTTTGGCTTTTTGGTGTCCTTAGATTTACCTTCGGGTGCCTCGGGCATCCCCAAGCTTAGCCTCTTGCCACTCCTTATTCCATAATCCATCAAATCTTTACCCAAAACTTGAAAACTTCACAACACAAAACTTATCAGAAAATCTCGTGAGTTCCGTTAGCGAAAGAAAACAAAACACCACTTCAAGGTACTGTAATGAACTCATTCTTTATTTATATTGGTGTTAAACCTACTTCATTCAAACTTCTCTATGGTTTATAAACTATTTTACTAGCCATAGATTCATCAAAATAAGCAAACAACACACGAAAAACAGAATCTGTCAAAAACAGAACAGTCTGTAGTAATCTGTAACTAACGCAAACTTCTGGAACTCAGAAAAATCTACCAAACTAGAAAGACATAGATAATTGTTTTATTGATCTACTGCAATTGGAATCAGTATTTTATCACGTTCTGGTTATTTTTAATAATTGTTCTCGTGAACAGAAAGTTCCTGGAATTTTCAGCAAGATCAAATAACTGTCATCCGAGAAGATCCTATAGGTTTAACTTGGCACAAACACTAATTAAAACATAAAAACAAATCTAACCAGAGGCTAGATCAAAGATTTGTTCCTAAACAGAAGCAAAAATCAAAAAACTAAAAATAAAATTGGGTTGCCTCCCAACAAGCGCTATCGTTTAACGCCCCTAGCTAGGCATAAAAGCGAGGATAGATCTAGGTATTGCCATCTTTAGTTTTAGGAAAGAAAAGAGCAAACTTGTTATCTATTGAATTAATCTTTCTGTTTTGATAAAGCACATGGCTATTAATGGTAGAAGAAAGATTAAGCACGTTACGGAAATTTCTAAGCTAGTTTTCATCTCTTTGATAGTTTCGTTTTGATAGGAAAGCAAAAGAGAGGTAGATTCGACCTTCTCATTCATGGGGTGCCCAAATATGGTTTTCATCTTTTCATAGGTATCTATGGCATCCCCTTCAAGAAAACCTTCTTCAAAAATAGAGTCTAAGACATGCTTAAACGACGAAGGTAAGGCAACATAAAAACTTTTTAAGTATATTTCAATTTGATATTGGGGCACAAAGCTAGCCCGGATTTTCAGTAACCTATCCCAAGCATCTTTCAAAGACTCATCAAGTAAATAATGAAATATTCCGGGGTCATCTTCATCGAAATTATTCAGATTCTCATGACAACCCCGGTAGATTTTTCCATGGCATCATTATTTATGAGCTTAGAGAGGACAGAGGGGCTATCCAAGGCATTGAAACTTAGGAAAGAACCCCTAGCCCCTTTTGATTCGGCCATGGCAAAGGGAAGGTGAGCAGAAAGAGAGGGCGAATAAAACGGCAAGGGTGAATTGGGGGAGAGGAAAACGAGAGGCAAATGGCAAATAATGTAATGCGAGGGTAAGAGTTTGTGATGGGTACTTGGTATGTCTTGACTTGTGCGTAGACTCCCCGGCAACGGTGCCAGAAATCCTTCTTGCTACCTCTTGAGCATTGCATTGCTTTTCCCTTGAAGAGGAAAGGGTGATGAAGTGAAGTAGCGTAAGTATTTCCCTTAGTTTTTGAGAACCAAGGTATCAATCCAGTAGGAGACCACACTCAAGAACCACGCACCTACACAAACAAATAAGAACCTCGCAACCAACGAGATAAAGGGGTTGTCATTCCCTTCACGGTCACTTACGAGAGTGAGATCTGATAGAGATGATAAGATAATATTTTTGGTATTTTTATGATAAAGACTAAAAGTAAAGAAAGCAAAATAAATGGTAATAGAAATAACTTGTTGACGGGAGATTAATATGATGGAAAATAGACCCGGGGGCCATAGGTTTCACTAGTGGCTTCTCTCAAGATAGCATAAGTATTACGGTGGGTAAACAAATTACTGTCGAGCAATTGACAGAATTGAGCATAGTTATGAGAATATCTAGGTATGATCATGTATATAGGCATCACGTCCGTGACAAGTAGACCGAAACGATTATGCATCTACTACTATTACTCCACACATCAACCGCTATCCAGCATGCATCTAGAGTATTAAGTTCATAAGAATAGAGTAACGCTTTAAGCAAGATGACATGATGTAGAGGGATAAACTCATGCAATATGATATAAACCCCATCTTTTTATCCTCGATGGCAATAATACAATACGTGTCGTTTCCCCTACTGTCACTGGGATCGAGCACCGCAAGATCAAAGCTAAGCACTTCTCCCATTGTAAGAAAGATCAATCTAGTAGGCCAAACCAAACTGATAATTCGAAGAGACTTGCAAAGATAATCAATCATACATAAAAGAATTCAGAGGAGATTCAAATATTGTTCATAGATAATCTTGATCATAAACCCACAATTCATCGAATCTCGACAAACACACCGCAAAAAGAAGAGTTACATCAAATAGATCTCCAAGAGAATCGAGGAGAACTTTGTATTGAGATCCAAAGAGAGAGAAGAAGCCATCTAGCTAATAACTATGGACCCGAAGGTATGAGGTAAACTACTCACACATCATCGGAGAGGCTATGGTGTTGATGTAGAAGCCCTCCGTGATCAATGCCCCCTCCGGCAGGACGCCGGAAAAGGCCCCAAGATAGGATCTCACGGGTACAGAAGGTTGCGGCGGTGGAATTAGGTTTTCGAGGTCGCTTCTGTTGGTTTGGGGGTACGTAGGTATATATAGGAGGAAGAAGTAGGTCGGTGGAGCCACGAGGGGCCCACGAGGGTGGAGGGCGCGCCCAGGGGGTAGGCGCGCCCCCCTACCTCGTGGCTTCCTCGTCTGTTGCTTGACGTCCACTCCAAGTCCTCTAGATCACGTTTGTCCCGAAAATCACGTTCCCGAAGGTTTCATTCCGTTTGGACTCCGTTTGATATTCTTTTTCCGCGAAACACTGAAATAGGCAAAAAACAGCAATTTGGGTTGGGCCTCCTGTTAATAGGTTAGTCCCAAAAATAATATAAAAGTGTATAATAAAGCCCATTAATCATCCAAAACAGAATATAATATAGCATGGAACAATCAAAAATTATAGATACGTTGGAGACGTATCACTATGGTCCATACTCCTTTGCTCTTGCATCACTGGATTTACTCATACCAACTACTTTCGAATATGAAGGATCCAATTGAAACTCCAATGGCGCAACAGGTATGTTTTAAACATATTTCTTTAACTGGGTTGCTATTCTAACTTCTTGCTCTATGTTGATTTCAGTTTCAGTTGTATAAACAGTTATGTTCTCATGTGATGCACATTACAAGTGTTGCCAATGCTGTGTAGTTTCTCACACTTATATTCTGTCTATGCGGTTGTGTCTTCAAAATATATGAGTTGAGTTGTGTCTCTATCTTGATTTGGCGACATAAACTAGAATGATATGGACAATACAGTGACCATAGGACATAGATATATGTTTGTTTCATGCTGTTATCCTGTCCACCTTACTACTGAACCGGTTTACCAAAATGAGTTTGGTATACTACATGCTAAACCTGTGATGTGTCTGCTTGTTTCTCTTGTAGTATGCGAATAGAATATTGGAGAAGAGCACCGCACTATGCAATGGTAGAGAAAGTAATGCAGATAAGGTTAAAGATAGTGAGACAACCCTGTTGGTCTCCAAGAAAGGTGATAAAAACGATCTTGTAGACAGTGAGAAAACCCCACAGTCCTGCGTTGATGTAGTGTTCGAGTTACTGGACAGTACCGCTGGCACAAGCTCTTCGACCTCGCTGCCTGGATCACTTCGGCTTCTTCAGTCTCAGCTACAAGCTAAAAGGCATCAGTCAGCTGTGCTACGGCTAGAAGCCGAAGGACTGAGGAAGTCCCTGCAGAATTCAGATGCATACTTTCTTGTGCAACAGCAAGCGCTGGAGGATTTAAGCGCCAAACAAGAGAAATTTAATAAGCTAGCTAGGCATCTTGCTAGCATTATGGATGCCCAGGATATTGTTTCTTGAGCTCTTCTGAAGTGGTTTCAGTTCTGGACTTGTTTTGCTGCGGCGTTTATTTGCACTGGTCGCCAACTTTGATGACCAGTGTATGTGATATGCTGCTTTGTTCCCTATATTTGCACTGGTAGCGAACTTTGATGCCCAGTGGATGTAATAGTCGTGATAGCCTAGCGTAAGTTGCTTGCTTATTTAGTTCCTTGTTGTCTTGTTTATTTGTTTGCTTATAGTCAGTGCAGTTCTTTTTTCGTGGCCGCAATAACCTATTTTTTTAAACTAGGCCACAATAACCATGGGCTACATATTTACTGTAGTTACCATGGGCCTCCTACGGGCCATAGAAACAATGGGCCTTCTACGGGCCGTAGAAACAATGGGCCTTCTACGGGCCATAGCATCAATGGGCCTTCTCCGGGCCGTATGATCGATAGGCCAAACATGGGCCAATAACAGACCGCATTATGGGTCGTAAACGGGCTAGATTTTGAATCGTCTGTTCATGGGCCGACAATAACGGGCCGTCGTTAATCGGCCGTATTAGACGACACTATGAAAACGGCCCAACGGATTAACGGGTTGCAAACGGGCCGATTGTAACCGTGGGCTGAATTTGGCCCACAAGCAGAAAAGGCCAATAACGGGCCGTAAGTAACCGAATGCCGGAAAGGAGCCCAAGAATAAATGGGCCCTGAGAAGGCCGAAAGATAACATGGGTTGGAAACGGCCCAAATGAATAATGGGCCATTAATGGGTATAAAGGGGTACACTGTTCATTGCGGGCCAGATTCACCACGGGCCGTTAATGGGCCAAGAGTTACAAATGGCCTCATATGGGCCGAAAGACATCATGGGCCATACATGGGCCAGAAGTTATAACAGGCTGGAATCATATTGGACGGCCCAGATGAAGCTACTAGGCTTAATTCCGATAGGCCGTAACGAGCCATGAGTTAGCGGGTTGTAAATGGGCTATATAGTAACAGGCTTTTCGTGGGCCGGCCCATTACCTTTTGACCAAGTCAAACGGGCCGGCCTTTTCACCGGAATGGGCCTCTCTTGAAAAATCTCATTGGTCCGGGCTGTTAGCGGGTTATCGGATCCAAAACCGGACCCGATAGCTTAACGGCGTTACGTTACGGTGGATGCCACGTGTCGGTCACCCTTGATGAAAGCACTTCCATGACGCGCGATTTATCGTCATGGAAGTGGACACTTCCATGATGATAATTTTGGTAATGTCATGGAACACTTCTACGACAGCACAGGTATGACTATCTTGATTATGTCATAAATTTGTCATGGATGTACATGCATGACAGAAAACGTGACCTACTGTGACAAACACGTATCATCACGGAAGTGTCTTTTTTTGTAATGAACACACATAAATAGTCCGGAGAGTCATGGAGGTGATGTGGAAGGTACTCAACCCATTGATCGCCTGAAGACGAAGGTACTCGAGTGCAGTACAGTCACGGAGCAGGTGCTCCATGTCACCCTTTGAGAGGCAGACGGCGACGAGCTCGAGGTGCTTCAGTCGTGGTAGAATAAGAGCGGGCGCGTCATTAAGGGGCGGGAAATGGTAGTTCCTGAACTTGGCGACGTGCAGCGTGGGCACGAGGCGGAGTGCGGACATTGGCAGCGACCGCATATGCCCATCATCAAAAGTGAGCTCCTCGAGCTGATCTAGGGCGGGGGATCGGAACCAGTCGTCAAGCTTGGCTCGGTCCTTGCCATTGGAACGGAACTTGCCCATTCTAAGGCCTTTGGTTGGGCGAAGGTGATTGCCGAGGATCTTGGAGAACGCATCCAAGCTTTTGCGATAGCCATAGCAGAGCTCGTGGGTGTCGATGAGGTCGAGAGGGCTGGAGTTCCATAGGGGGCGACACCGCCGGGAAAGGAGGGTTGTCCGCGCCCCATATTTGATTGGGAGGAGGGAGATGATGACTCTCAACATATCATCGGGGTGGCTGCTGATTAAGTCTAGGCCTGCTGGAGTCGCTTGCGGTTCTAGCTCGCCCCACCTCCGCTTGTTGGCAGCCCCGTTATCACCTCCGGAGTCTCCTTGTCAGCGGCGCTTTCTGATAGAAATGGAGTACAGGGAATATTTAGTTAAACAAGGCAATAGAAAAGTGTATTGGTAACTAGAAGTTATTAGGTAGGAATATAGTAAGATAATGGAATAACAATTGGTTGCTTAAATAATACACAATTCATTTGACATTGCTGGGTAAGTCAACATATGCAGATAGTTGAAAAGAAAACTTACTTCGAACAAAGTCTGGACGGATGATTTTGTCGGGGAAGTTAGCATATATCTCATGACCAGGCCCTTCTATGTGCAGTGCAATTTTAGTGCCAGCTTTCAGTACATAAAACTTTGCCATTTCATTCCAAAAGCCAGTGCCAAAATAGGAGTCACCACGTTCACCAAGTCTTACAGTAGCAACGATTGTAAATCCATGGTTTGTGTGCAGTATGACATTCGTGGAGCCTTGATGTATGTAAAGGGAAAAATTGTGCACTACATAATCTGTTGCATAGCGAGGGATGTCCTGCAGAAAATGGTAGGGTTGTTAAAGAAAATATGGTAACATGCAAATATGGGCCCAAAATTGAAAGAACTGTACAGCAGTTGAAATCGAAGGACAAAAGTCTATAATTAAATAGATAGGGTAAACATGATGTCATGGAAATATGAGATTAATCGAAAGAACAATACATCATTAATTTGCCTAATATAGAAAGAAGAGGGGAAATATTCCCTTTGACGTATATGGTGCATGTGGCACCTTTTATCCAAATGTAGCAATATTTAGAATATGTTCAGGAAAGTAGGCCATGCCAACCGATTTAGGGTGAGATTGAACATATCGCGCGCGTCCTCAAGTTATCTAGTACGATGAGATGGAATCTCTGGCGGCGGTCGCCAAGTCCTGAAGTATCGGTGCATTGTACATTCTATGAATGAAAGAAAACCCTCAAATCAGCTCAAATAAAAATGAATTCACGGCGATTTCCGTCGGGTGATTAAAGGAGGCAGATGAAGTGGGATAAGAGATGAGATAATATCTCGTTAAATTAGTTACCTTGTCGTCCATGAGAAAGAACCCTCAGTACAGCAGATTCCCCAACTGAGCGGAGCTGGGTCAACCGCGAGCAGCGTCGAGAAAGTCGATGGCGATAGGCAGTGGCAAGCGGAAGTGGCGAAATGCGGTGGGCTTTGCCGGCAGCCTAGCGGCGGCGGCAGGCGTCGAGCTAAGTGTTTACCGCCACGATAGGCGGTGCCATGGCATAGACGCAGAGGAGCTTGTGCAGGTGTGAATGGGGAACGTACCGGAGGGGCCGAGGTGGGTGGCGGGCGGGGTGAGGGTTTTTGCGATGTGGGGATGGTGAGGGTTTTCTTTTTTCTTTTTTGAATTGGGTGGTGAGAGTTTTCTGTCCCACAAAGAATTTTGGGGGCAACGGTTTGCTAGAGCGAACCGTGTGTGATTGACGCAGCAGGCAAAATGATAGTCATTGCACATGGTTTCAATTTTGGGAACTGTGTGTGATTGACGTACTACCTCCGTCCTGGTTTATTGGTCCCCCTTTACCAAAATTTGGCGAAATATTTAACATACTCAGACATAGATAATAAGCGTACACGTACATAAGCATAGTTCAACCGTCATTAAGCATACTCAAGCGTACATAATTCGATTCATCCCACATCTCATCTCACATGTGGCCGGCACGATCCTGAAGCTTCTCCAGGTACTCGGCGTACGCGCCGTGCACCACCCTGCGAGAATACTTCTGCTTGAAGGAGCCAACGGCTCGTCCTCTTGCATGCGCAAGAACACTGAGATACGCGTCATGAATCTTGTGGTTGCAAAATGGGCGTCCATAGCCGTCGTTCCAGGTCCTAATACGCCTGTTATGCATTCCCGCATAAAGCTCCCTCAGGATTCGCCTCTTGTACCTCCTCTGGGCATCTTGATCCTCGCTGTCCACATCGTCAGGCAGCACCTATACATATAGTAAAACAAATTTGGCATCAAATCACTGATTAAATGCCGTGAAGTAGGATTAGGAATTTATGGCTATTTATTTATACATATTCAAAGATTATGGTTCGATTTTTAAGCACAGTCGTCTATGTACAGACCAATCTTGAAGAAAATAATGGCACAAACATATGTAGGTCATTCAAAATCAATTGTCAAGTCCTGGCTAGGAATTATTAGCACGAACACTAACCCTAGTTGGATTACTAGCAGAAATCATTTGCACGGATGAAACAACTAATCACTTATCACATGTACCATTCAAACAATCAATACACTACACGGATCTAACGAAACTTACTCAGATTTCATGGATTGGGAGAACATAACCACATGACTTCTATTCCAAAAAGGGGGGGGGGGGCAGGAGTGACCAGAGACACCCTATGATCTATTTGACACATAAATGGGTATAGATGGCTAACCAGCTGTTCGTCGTCGCCGGAGTGGTCGTCGGAGTCGTTGCCGGAGTGGCCGTCGTAGTCGGTGTGGAACTCCGCCTCCGGCTGTGGAAGCTTGACGCCGTCGACGACGTCAGGGTGCAGTGATAACTCGTCGGCGGTGACGGCAACCTCTGTCTCCATCTCCACGCCGTGCTCCGGTGCTTTAGCAGCCCCGGTGTCACCACTCCCTCCGATGGGGCACTTCGTTGGCATCCTCATACACTGAGGGCTTTGAGGACTAAGAGCGGCGTCGAGGTTGCAAGCGGAGAGAGAGTATTGTGTGTGAGTAGCGAGGATGGGGGTGCGGCCGCTCGGGCGCACCATTAATATGAGTAGTGGGAGTTATGGGAGAGAGGCGGGCGTCGATCAAACCGATGGCTCGCCTCCCGGTGAGCCTGCGCACCGGACTGCTGGCATGCCTACCAAAGTTTCACACAGCTACCCACACGCCTCCCGATGACACTGCACAGCGAGCACGCCTCCGTCAATTCACACACCTGCACAAACGTCTCCCCGTCTGCCTACGCGGTGGACTGCTCGCATGCGTCCCGTCAACTCACGCCTGCTCGCACGACACACGGGTCGCGCGGCGGCACATATATTGTTTTTCTATTTGGATGATTAATGCTGCCGCTTTATTGTTTAACTGAAGCATGGCACGTATCCATTGTTGGTCTAACGCTCATGGTTCGAATAAATAATCCGTTTGGGATATTGGTTCCCAATTATTAATAATCTCCCGTTTGTAATTAGATAAAGATTACATCAAAACTGGTCTCAAATTTGACAAAAAAAAAGTACAATGCCACTTGTATTGGTGTCCATGTGATAACACGATAAGTTTCATGAACTTCAAATAAGTTTTGGATGTACTAGAATTTAAAAATCAAGATTCTCAATGTTTGAAATTTGTTGCACGGGGAGTAAACATGCACCCAGTGAGACACATGTGTTTTTGCAATCCATTTAGGTGCACTGTCACGTGTGCATGTAGCTCAAATTTGATTTTTGCACATTATACCCATAGAAAATCAATCAATGTACTAAAACGTCTTAATGATCTCTGTGAATTTTTTGAAATTAAAATGTCCCTCCTTTGGTAACATGTATGTTCACCGCGGGATAATTAATTTAACATGCATCATAGTTGCGGTGGATTCGCGGTGTGTGTGTGGGTGTGTGCGTCTGGGGTGGCGGGTGGCTCGTAGTACACTACGAGTTGTGAGCCACCGTGTGGGTTGGCCGTTTTGTTAGGCTGGCTGGTGCCACATTAGAGTCGTGAAATCGTTATTTAAAACATTACACCACCCTTTCATACATAAATGTTTTGGCCACATGTAGTCGATGGTTGTCCTACACGACACTCGATACTCGCGTGTGACGCTTTCTGTGGGCCCGCGAGGTTGTCGTCCATCACTTTGACGAACAGCCGACAGTGAGGTTAATTTGACCAGCAAGGTATAATCTTTTTTGTTTGTGTTATGGTGGTATATAGTACGCGTCGAAGAGGTGAGAGGGGACTAGCATATATACTATACGTATGCGTCCGTGAACAAGTACACCTCACGCAGTGTCGGGACTTTTTGGTTACCGAGGCACGTGCCACATCAAAATTGTGAAATTGGTTATTCAAACATCACACAACACCTTTTTGGGCCACATGCATATATATCCTAGCTAGGACACTCACGTGTGACGCTTCCATCTGTGGGCCCACGAGGCCATCGTCGATGCATGCATGCATGCATCACTTTGACCTACATCGGGAGAGGTTAATTAATTTCACCATCGATGAGGATTCTTTTGGGTTGTACATATATTACGGTAGGAGCATATAGTATGCGGTGAAGAGGGGGGAAGGGGACCATCATATGTAGTACGCTTGATATGAACCTCGCTCTCTGTGGGTGCATGGTTTACGGTTTTTGAGGCATGTGGCACATCAAAGTTTTGCATTTTGGGTATTCAACATATATATGTTTGGCCCACATGCAAAGCGGTGGTGGTTGTCCTCTCGCACCCACTTAAGCGGTTATCAGCGATATCGATACTTTCCATCTGTGGGCCCGCTTGGTCCATCACTTCTTTTTGCGTGACAACAAGAGAGGTTAATTTGAGTTAGGAGGGGATTATTATTTTTGCTCTGGGCTGACATGCATGATACACTTTGAGCACACACATATGCATGTGTACGCATGAATCCCTCCCATCGAGTTGAAGTGGCTAGTACAACGACACCATCATGAACCGATCTCGCTCTGTGAGGGGAGCTAGTGTACGGTTTTTGACACACGCGCCAGATCAATGTTGTGTATTCAAACATGCATGCACGCATCACCTCCATACATATGCATGTAGTGGTTGCCTTCGAGTGATACACTCCCTCGCGTGGTTATCGGCGACAAGCCTATATATTCGTGGGCCCGCGTGGACATCCATGATCACCTTGACCAACAACAAGATAGGTTACCATGGCGGATTCTTCATTTGGTTAGTGTTATCGTAGTATACTATGCACACATGCATGCATATATGAAACCCCGTCGTTGGCTTGAAGTGTGGTGTAACATACATATGCATCGTCAACCTAACCCTGACTCAGTGTGGGGATTTCTAGTTCGAAATCACGGTGCCACATCAAAGTTGTTCATTGTTACGCAAAAACACACCTCTCCATACATATGTTTGGGCCACACACATGCAGTGGTTGTCTTCGGGGACTAGCTACTTGCGTGATTATTGGCGAGCTAGCCCATCTCCGGGGTCGCATGGACGGACATCACTTTGACCAACAACAAGAGAGAGGTTGTATGACCAAGGTGGATTATTCTTGGTCCGTTTTACGATCCATCTTGGTGAGATATATGCCTCTCTGGCCCGCCGACTGAAAGTGTGGGGGGTGCTACATCGCACTTTGCTAGGTGAACCTCGGTTGGGGGGGCATGCATTCGTAGCTTAATTAGGATTACCTTCGTGGCGACACGAGGGGTGGGGGGCTGCTAGCTACTTCGCACTTTGCTAGGTAAACCTTGGTTGGGGGGGGAGGGGGCATGCTCATAGCTTAGGATTCCCTTCGTGCCGACGCGAGGGGGCTGCTAGCTACTTCGCACTTTGCTAGGTGAACCTCGGTTGGGGGGGCATGTGCATTCATAGCTTAGGATTCCCTTCGTGCCGACACGAGAGAGGGGTGGCTGCTAGCTACTTCGCACATTGCTAGGGTGAACCTCGGTTGGGGGGAGGGCATGCATTCATAGCTTACCTAGGATTCCTTTCATGCCGACACGAGGGAGGGGGGCTGCTAGCTACTTCGCACTTTGCTAGGTGAACCTCGGTTGGGGGGCATGCATTCATAGCTTAGGAATCCCTTCGTGCCAACACTAGGGGGGCTGCTAGCTCTACTTCACACTTGGTAGGTGAACCTCGGTTGGGGGGAATGCATTCATAGCTTAGGATTCCCTTCGTGTCGACACAAGGGAGGGAGGCTGCTAGCTACTTCGCACTTTGCTACGGTGAACCTCGATTGGGGGGCATGCATTCATATATAGCTTAGGATTCTCTTCGTGCCGACACGAGGGAGGAGGGGGGCTGCTTGCTACTTCGCACTTTGCTAGGTGAACCTCAGTTGAGGGGGAGGGGGCATGCATTCATATATAGATTAGGATTCCCTTCGTGCCGACACGAGGGAGGAGGGGGCTGCTAGCTACTTCGCACTTTGCTAGGTGAACCTCGGTTGAGGGGGAGGAGGCATGCATTCATAGCTTAGGATTCCCTTCGTGCCGACACGAGAGGGTGGAAGCAAGCAATACCGTGCGCTTTGTGAGAGAGGTGCCACATCGAAGTTGCATTTGATATTTGAAAATCGGACCACCCTTTGATACATAAATTTGGTCCACATGCAAGTGTGTTCGTGTTCTGACCCTATCCCGCGTCATTTTTCCCCAAATTTATGAACATTAGACAAGTCGGATGACGCAACAGACACGGTTCACTCAAACTAACCGTGTGCCACGCCGGTGCACCTGTCACGCACACATCCCGCACCGTACACTGGGCTCCACGAGGCTCCCCCTCTCAAAAATATCTGCCCGCTTCGAGGGTTTTTCTGTTTCATAACACACGGTTGTTATCTCCGGACCGTGTGCGATGTTTCTTGTTCCCAATCCCACCTGCATCGAAAATATCTGCCCGCCTCGAGGGTTTTTCTTTTTCATAACACACGGTTGTTATCTCCGGACCATGTGCGATGCACTATCATCAAAATTTTCAATAGCCCGGCATTTCACTCCCGCGTTTGACTCCCGCGTAGTAAAATTTTCAGTACCCGCGTCATTTCCTCAAACACCCCCCCCCCCTCCACACACACACACACACACACACACCAAAACCTCCTCGGGCGTGCGCGCGTGCACACACACACACACACTCCCTCGCTCGAAACCCTAGCAAAGTCCCGTCGCCGCAGCCGCCGCAAGGCCTCCATTGTCAACATCTATCGGTTTGCCCGTGCAGCTTACCCACCGATCTCCATACCCAGGCCGCCCTGATTTTCTTAGATGACGCCTGCCAAACGCCCCCTTTCCCACAGATCCCCATCCCCCACTCTAGAGCGTCGCAGCCTAAGCCCGGCTACGCTTCCCGTGGAGCTCGAGGAGCGACTGGCCCAAAAGAGGTGTATAGCGGTCTCTTCGCCCGACGTCGCCGAGGAAGCTGACGCCCATTACTGGCGGCAGGCACTCAAGCAACGGGCTAGAGTATGCGGGCATGTCTCGTCCGCCGGCTACAACATCGAAGTCATCGATAGCGGCGCCATGAGGCGGGCTGTGTCACAGGTTAAGTGGCCCACCCCCAACCCCTCGGGTTCAACCGTCGTCGATCTCTTCCATGGCCCCGCCACTGATCTCCTCTGGCTCGCTGTCAACAATTTGCCATTCTACATCGCCATCGAGCCCCTTTTGTCATTTCTGAAGGACACGTTCTGCGACGTTGGCTTGGGATCCACAGCTTCCAAGTCAGACCTCATCGACGGCGACCACAAGGAGGGCACCCTCTCTAGATCTTCCAAGGGGAAAGAGCCCATCTGCTCTTCCAAGGGGAAAGCGCCCGTCTGCGACATCAGGGAGGGCACCCTACAGCCGTGCTCTTCCAAGGGGAAGGATCCCATCTGCGACAACATGGAGCGCATCCAGGGTCCGTGCTCTTCCCACGGGAACGAGCCCATCTGTGACAAGTGAGGAAACCCATGATTTGTTTATTTCAGTTGTTCACAATGTGATGCTCTGTATGTGCAATTATTTACTGTGCAGTACATTTCATTAATCCAGTTTTAAACATACCGATAGGAATGCATATATTTGCTTGCTGTTAAGCCTGTTATAGCTAGTATATGCCTCTTTTAAAGTTTTTTGATTGTTCGGTTGTTTGTAGTTAGCATATGTTCAATTTCAAATGCTATCTTTCGTTGTTCGTAGCATGCCTTGTTTATTCCAGTTATTCACAACGTGATGTTCTATATGTGCAAGTATGAACTGTGAAGTTCAATTTCATCAGTACCAGTTTCAACAATACCACTATGAATGACTACATTTGGTTGCTGCATCTTGTAGTTAACACGCCTTTCCATTTTTATTTAACCATAACCAGTGTACTTAGACCGGGACAATACCAGTTTGAATGACCATGTTTGCTTGTTGTTAAATGTTAGGCCTGTTGTAGTTAGCACACCTTTCCACTTGTTTTGCTTTACTAACGTGCTTAAACCTGCACACTGAAGCTATCTTTTGGAGATTATTTTGTCTGCCATGTGTAATTTTGGTTGATGTTTAGCCTGTTGTGCTTAACTTGCTTCTTGATGTACACAGGACAATTTTGGGAACGACTGGTGTTTTCCATCGAGGTTAGTTTCATCCCATGGCTTATATCTGCTCACTGTTCAGGATATCCGTAGCTGGTACCATATAGGCCGGCGGCTGATAAGGGACTAATCGGTGAATCGGACTTTTAACTGAATATATCTGCAACCCATTTTTTCTTAGGTTAACTAGGGTCATATGTAATATACCTGAGACTACATAGCAACATGCACTGTACTTAATTTCTAAATATGCAATCCTAGGCTACATAGCAACAAGGAAGAGTGTTACATTAATGTTCTAATGATGTCTAGATATACGTAGAAGAGCAGCAGCAACAACAGCAACAACACAACCCTGTTTGGATACTCAACTTAGCTAGAGGTTAGAGTTAGTTTCTAGCTCATTACTAACCCTGAACTAACTCCATCCAAAGAGTTGTTTGGTTGGCAGGGTTAGATTGACAATAAATGCACTAGGAGAACTAGCTCCAATTAGCACCTCTTGGGTTGGATACTAGTTTTTTTGGGTGGGTTATAGATGCAACTAGCTCAAACTAGCCCTCATGTTTAGATATACTTTAGGGCTATTTGAGCCCGAACTAGCTCAAACTAACTGTAACCCGTGGATACAGCAGGATATAATTTTTAAGAACGAACTAAACTCCTTCCGGCCCATAATATAAGATGTTAATTCATCTAATATGTGAGTATATTGGATGTTATAAGATACTCCCTTTGTTCCTAAATATTTTTCTTTTTAGAGATTTCAAATGGACTACCACATACGGATGTATATAGACATATTATAAAAGAGTGTTGTACTACATCATTGTGCCATTGTTGTTTAGCTTCTAATATTAACTTGGTGCTTTTAGGTACATATGTCATTGGTAAAGATCCGCGTTTCGACCCTTTCTGCGTATGGGGCAATGAGATATCGATGAACCAGCATCAAGTGAGGAAGCTGATAAAGATTGTTAGTAAAATGGGTCCAAAGATGGCAATTAAACTCTTTGTTTACACTTAATCCAAGACAACAGCGAACTGCAGGATGGTAAGTAAGAACTCTACAACCTTCTTTTTACTACCCATAATGAGTTGTGTTAGATGGCAATGTCTGAAATCTTATTCCTTTGCAGTGGTTGCCAAAGCAGTTTACTCAATATTACCTCTCAAACTACATGACTGGTGGGCATGCAAAGATTAAAGTATTTCTACCAGAACACGATGATTATCTAGATGTTTTCATGAAGACCGTGAAGGATGGGCGGTCGGCCATGGGTTGGACTAGAGTCGTGCGTGCCTTCTGCATGGAGGAGGGCACAATATGGGCATTCCGCTTCACCTTGTTCAGCAACTAGAATATATTTCGCCTCTTTCTTTACCGTCTTTAATAGTACAAGTATACAACTGTGGTTCATCATTCTTTATTTGGTTCTTATGTAATTCTTGAACATATGTACCTATGAATCGAATAATGCATTGGTTGTTTGAACCTGATGGATATGAATAAAGTTGTAGCATACATTCAAACTCAAATCCAAATCCGGTACAATTTGGAAAAGCAGCAATTAAATTACGGTGAAATTACGCTCTCCAGGTTGTTACGGCACACACAGTTGGTAAAACACAAACGTTTGCGATATGCACCATAATCCGAGATGGTTCACAGAGAGGAAATGTGTGCAAGCATGCACACAGTTGCCGTTTGCAAAGTGTGTGCGATGTCAGACAATATCACAAACGGTGCGGGCAAACTAAACATTTGTGTTAGTTGCCTTATCGTACACGATTCGCAACCATGAACTGTTTCTGATGAAGTATGCATCGTAAACATTGCACCACAGAATAGCGTGTGCGATAGTTGTCGTGTACGACGATATTATGACGGTCCGACGTTTCGTAATCCTGTCCGACACTCGTACGACGATTAGCTAATCTTCTTAATGATGAACCGTTTGTGATGGGCCGCGCATCATACATGTTCTATAATAGTGAACCGTTTGTGATGGGCCGTGCATCGTAAACGTAGCACCACAGAATACCGACTGTGATGGCAATACGAGCAGAAACGAGTAGGAGTACTATAGGGGCCTTATCCCCGACGGTTTCTGGGTCGTGTGGGAAGGACCCCCCTATCGCCCACACTCACTTGGCGACGGTTCCAAATGCCGTCGCGGAAAGGGGTTTTAAACCGTTTGTTTAGGACCGACGCGCACCAGTGTACGTTCCCCAAGAGAAGTGCGCGAGTTGCGGGCGTGCGGTGCTGCGTGGTGATGCACAAGGGGCGGCAAACCATGCGATGTGTGCTATGGGCGCGTGCCAGAGCGTGGTGGGTGGGTGTCAGCCATGAGTGGATCGACGCCATACGGGATGAAATCGAGCGGGGAAGGTGAAAGATCATGGTGCCCCCATGCTTGGTTTTGATAATTGATGACAATCCTATGGACTAATGGTTGGCTTGAGTTATATTTGAAGGGTTTGTCCACATGCACTGTTTGTAGTCATTTGTTAGTTTCAAGGTTATTAGAAGAAGATTATGTGTTGACAACGTGCTATTCAAGGAGTTACCCAAACATTGGTGATGTGAGAGTTGAGCCTATTGTAAGCATGTTTTGATGAAGAAAATTGTGTGAACACCATGCTTACCTTCAAGACATCACCTTTATGAAGACAGAAGATAAGATTCAAGGTTGCGGCGTGCAAGTTCAAGTGGAGCATCACGAAAAGATCACATACTTGAAGCTTAACGTCCATTGTGGTGACGTCCATTGTGGTGACAATGGACATGTAAAGATGTGCCGAAGAGAGGCTCACCCATAGTGGAGTATGGGGGAGCAATCTACTAGTCTTGATCGAGACAGCACAATCAAAAAAGATGGTCCAACTTGAGAAGGACAAGATCATCATCATCGAGCTCAAGTGGACTATGCGCAAGGCAAAGATTTGACCTTGATAAGTTTTCTATTTTACCGGTCTCATGGTGTTAGTGGGGAGACCGGGTTATAGGATTGATTGTCGTGCTATCAAGGGGTCTCTCGAGTGAGTAACTTGATCGTATCGTGTCTCTCGAGTGACTAACTTGATCGTATCATTCGTAGAGAGCTCAAACCATTGCATCCTTGGCATCATATTTCTTGGTTCTTGTTTGGTTTTCTCTATGCGAACTTTGGAGCTTGTGTTCTGTGACGCCCCCGATTTGACCGTACACTAATCATGCACGCAAATGTGTACGATCACGATCAGGGACTCACGGGAAGATATCACATCACAACTCTACAACATAAATAAGTCATACAAGCATTATAATACAAGCCAGGGGCCTCGAGGGCTCGAATACAAGTGCTCGATCATAGACGAGTCAGCGGAAGCAACAATATCTGAGTACAGACATAAGTTAAACAAGTTTGCCTTAAGAAGGCTAGCACAAAAGTAGCAACGATCGAAAAGGCAAGGCCTCCTGCCTGGGACCTCCTAACTACTCCTGGTCGTCGTCAGCGGCCTGCACGTAGTAGTAGGCACCTCCAGTGCCGTAGGTGTCGTCGTCGACGGTGGCGTCTGGCTCCTGAACTCCAGCATCTGGTTGCGACAATCCGGTATAGAAAGGGGAAAGGAGGGAGAAAAGCAACCGTGAGTACTCATCCAAAGTACTCGCAAGCAAGGAGCTACACTACATATGCATGGGTATATGTGTAAAGAGGCATATCAGTGGACTGAACTGCAGAATGCCGGAATAAGAGGGGGATAGCTAGCCCTGGCGAAGACTACGCTTCTGGACATCTCCATCTTGCAGCATGTAGAAGAGAGAAGATTGAAGTCCTCCAAGTAGCATCGCATAGCATAAACCTACCCAGCAATCCCCTCCTCGTCGCCCTGTTAGAGAGCGATCACCGGGTTGTATCTGGCACTTGGAAGGGTGTATTTTATTCAGTATCCAGTTCTAGTTGTCATAAGCTCAAGGTACAACTCCGGGTCGTCCTTTTACCGAGGGACACGGCTATTCGAATAGATAAACTTCCCTGCAGGGGTGCACCACATAACCCAACACGCTCGATCCCAATTGGCCGAACACACTTTTCTGGGTCATGCCCGGCCTCGTAAGATCAACACGTCACAGCCCCACCTAGGCTCAACAGAGAGGTCAGCACGCCGGTCTAAACCTATGCGCGCAGGGGTCTGGGCCCATCGCCCTATGCACACCTGCACGTTGCGAACGCGGCCGCGAGCAGACCTAGCAACCCACACGATCACGGCGGTTACGTCAAAGCGGTCCAACACGGCGCGCGCCACTCAGTCGCTGACGTCAAAAGAGCTTCGGCTGATACCACGACGTCGGGATACCCATAACTACTCCCACGTAGATGGTTAGTGCGTATAGACCAAATGGCCAGACTCAGATCAAATACCAAGATCTCGTTAAGCGTGTTAAGTATCCGCGAACGCCGACCAGGGCCAGGCCCACCTCTCACCTAGGCGGTCTCAACCTGCCCTGTCGCTCCGCCACAAAGATCCACTTGCGGGTACTCCTACGAGCCGACCCGACTTTAGTCATCACATGTGTCATGTATATAGTATATAAGTATATGCCCGTGATCACCGCCCAGGTGATCACGGCCCGATAGTATAGCACAGCAGACGGACAAGAATGTAGGGCCACTGATGGAAATCTAGCATCCTATACTAAGCATGTAGGATTGCAGGTAAAGGTAGTAACAATAGTAGCAAGGATAGGCTATGCATCAGAATAGGATATCGAAAAGCAGTAACATGCTACACTACTCTAATGCAAGCAGTAGAGATTAGAGTAGGCGATATCTGGTGATCAAAGGGGGGGGCTTGCCTGGTTGCTCTGGCAAGTAGGAGGGGTCGTCGACTCCGTAGCCGAACTGGGCAGCAGCAGTGTCGGTCTCGTAGTCTACCGGAGAGAAGAGGGGGAAGAAACAGTAAATACAATGCAAACATAAGCATGACGATGCGTGACATGACAATGAGCGGTGCTAGGGGTGCCCTAACGCGACAGTAGGTGGTACCGGTGAAGGGGGGGACATCCGGGAGGTATGCCCGATGTTCCGCGTTTTCGGACAGACGGATCGGAGGGGGAAAGTTGCTAGTTCGATAGGTTAGGGAGGTGCGGTGGATGAACGGACTGCGTAGTCGGATTCGTCTCGTCGTTCTGAGCAACTTTCATATAGAAAACATTTTCATCCGAGTTACGGTTTAAAAGATATGAATTTTCAAAGTTTATTTGAATTTCTGGAATTATTTATATTAAGAAAAATGAATTATGACGTCAGCATGAGGCAATGCTGACGTCAGCAAGTCAACAGGTCGGCTGACCAGTCAAACCAGACAGGTGGGTCCAGTGGGACCCACATGTCAGCCTCTGTTAGTCTAATACTTAATTAAACTAATCTAACAGCATAATTAGAGGGATGGGCCCCACATGTCAGTGAGTGTTTAGCTAAACTAATTATTTTATTTATAAAACATTTTCTTTTTCTTTATTTTTTTAATTTCTGCGGCGGGGCCCGCATGTCAGTGACTGGGCCTGCCCAGTCAGCAGTTGACTGGGTCAACCCAGTCAACTGGGGCCCGTGGGGGCCACTGGCAGTGACCCAGGGGTGGCCCCAGGTGTGCCACGTCGGCGGCCGGCGCCGGAGCAACGCCGGCGACCGAAAACACGACGGAGGCGCTCGGGACCTCGCCGGAATCCACGTACAGGGCACCGTTCAGGGAGTTTTTGGTCGCGTTCGAAAGCTACGGCTGCGCCGCGTCCAACGGTGGTGGTTGTGGTGGCAGGGGTGACCGGAATCGAGCGCGGCGAGCTCATCGGCGGACGACCGGAGTCGGACGCCAGAGGAAAGGGCGACGCAGCATGCTAGCGAGCGAACGGAGAGGCTAGGTGGGACGTGCGTTAGGAGGCGAATGCAACGGGCGCTGGCCCGTGACCATTTGGTCACCGGAGGCACGCCGGCGACGAGCGCAGGCGGCAGCGCGTTCGGGCGCTCAACGGAGGCTATGCTAGGAGGCACGGGGAGGCACGGGCGTGGGCTCGTTGGGCTCCTGGGAGCTCCAGGAGTTTGACTACGAGCTCGGACGCGAGCTCAGGCCACGGTAGCCACGGCGGCGAGGTGATATGCGGCGGCGAGCTCAAAGCAACGGCGACGAGCTAGCTAGGGAGGCTCACGCAGTGCGAGGAGGAGAATGGAGGGAGGGAGGAGCTCACCGAGCGGCTACGTAAAGCCTGCGACAGCTTAGGAGCGCAGAGGTGGCCGGAGACGACGGCGGTCACCGACGCCCGAGGCAGAAGGGGGCGGCTCGATCCGCTGCCTGCGGTGCTCCCCGGCTTGCGTTCGTGGACGGGGACGAGGAAGCCGACGACGGCGGAGCTGCTGGACAGGTTGGCGAGGCGAGGCGAGGTTGGTTGCCGCGGTTGCGACGGCGGACGGCGACGGAGGCGCTCGGGATGATGGGGGGGAGCACGGAGCGGCGCGAAGGAGAGGGGATGAGGGAGGCGCAGGGGCCGAGAGTGAGCGGGGTGAGTGGGAGAGAGACCCGAGGAGGCGCGGGGGCTGGCGCCCTTATCCCCTCCGGCGTCGGTGCCGGCGAGGTGGTCGGGCGGCAGCGCGCCCCTGTTCCGACCCGGTCGGGGGAACAGGAAGGGGACGCGGGGGTGAGTTGGGCTGGGCCGGGGTCAGGGCGCGGGTGGCGGCCCAGTTTGGGCCGGGGTTCGGTCCAGACGGGCCACGGGTCCAGTGGGGGGGGGGAAGGGCTTTTCCTTTTTCTTTTTTTTTCTTTCTGTGATCTGTTTTTTGTTTTCCTTTTATTTGTTTATTTTCTTTTCTGTTTTATTTCTTTTAAAAGTAATTAGGTATTTTATAAAAATGTGTTTCCTCCACCATAATTACCAGTGTATTATTTAGCACCCACTAAACATTTTTGTTTGAATTTTTGAAAACTTTTATTTTCCACTTTTAAATTTAATTGAAGTTTGAACTAGGAGTTTGACAAGGTTGTGGTTCAAATGTGATCAAGCCCTGTTTAGCAACATGATTAGCTTAATCACAGGGGGTTACTATAGCATGATTCTCAGAGTGTTACATGTTCATCTTCATGAGTAGCTCAAGTTCATCGAAAACTGATTTCGTATGCATCATCTTCTATGTTTTCGATGTTGGAGTTTATGCCGGATCTTCACTGATGGAGGTTTCACACCTCTATATCATTGGCATATCTCTGTTGCCACTTCTGAAGATTTCCAATCATGACTTGACAGCTCTTATCGTAAGCTTTCTATCAAGGCTTGAGTTCGTTGAAATTAGAGTTCATTTGCAAAAGTTTTGCAGTTTTGGTGTTACTTGCATCCTTCTATTTTGCTTGGGCAGTTTACAGCTTCCTAGTGGCAGTACCGCTTAGGCGGTACTTCCTCAGACCAGTGCCGCTCCTAGTTCCACTTGTTTTCTTGCTTCTGTGAGTCTCTGTTTATAAGCGGTAGTAGAACGATAGTACTGCTATGGCAGAACTACCGTTCTTGTACTTCTGTACTCGTTGGGTTGCCTTGACCGGGTTTAAGCAGTAGTACCGCTCCCTGAAGCTGTAGTACAACTTGTGCACGACCAGAGCACTTAACGGTTGGATTTGAGCCCCCACTATAAAAGGGGGTCTTCTTCCCCATTGCCCCTAACGACTTTGGCAAGTTTTCTCCTTCATTGTTGACCTTCAAAAGCTTTGCCTTCTCTCCATTTCACCCATGATTCTTGCTGGTTTTTTAGGGAAAAGAGAGAGGAGATTTAGATCCACATTTTTCACCAATCCATCTCTCTAAGTGAGGGAAAACCCTTGGATTTAGATCTTGGAGTACTTCGTGCTCTCTTCTCCGTTCTTCCTCTCATATTTGGTCATAGCTTTTGTTGTTGTGGTGGGATTTGAGAGAGTAGAACTTGGGCACTCCGTGTGCCCTTGCGATTGCATTTGGTGCATCGGTTTGAGTTCTCCACGGTGATCCATGGAAGTGAAAGTTGAGAAGTTTATTACTCTCCAGTGTTGGGCACCCTAGAGCTTGTTCCCTCTTGGGTGCTTGGGCGCCCTAGACGGTTGGTGGTGTCGCGGAGCTCAATCATTGTGGTGTAAAACTCCGGGCAAGCGCCAAGGTGTTGGCCACCAACGAGAGGTCTGAGGCGGCGTCAGAGTCGTGAGTCGCGACCAACTCGGTGGTTGGGCCGGAGCAGTCGTCGGGGAAGCCACCCATGGGATGGATGCAGTGGGTGGGAGAAGAGAGAAAAAGGGGGTGAGAGGTGGGATGGGTTGGTGGGCCAGGCCGGACAAGGAGGGGCATAGACGGACGTCCGCTCTAGGTCTGTCTCGACCCAAATTTGACACGGAAATGAGTCAAACCGACACAAAATGGACATGCAGAGTAAATGGATCGCTGCGTTGAGTTCTGCTATTTGTCTATCCGAACCCAAATGGACATATCCGAACGAAATGGGTCTCCCTGTTGGAGTTGCTCTTGGCCATTTATTAGAGATCATCTAATTAAAATTGGACTGACCCAAACATTCGAAACCTCACAGACGAGTATGAAATTGGACGAGCTTCACGGGAGTTCGGAGGTCCGCCATACCAGACTCTTAACTTTTCGGACCCACCAAAACCCCCGTTTGAAGCTTGTATTTTTTGGACTCCACTACAAATCTGATGTCAGCATTTTAATCATGACAAATTATGTTCTTCGAGAATGACAAATCTAGCTGGCAAGCATGGCAAAATCCGTCTTTGTTCATTTTTTTCTTCTGAAATCGCCGTGCTTGCAAACTAAATTTGCTATCGTCGTGCCAATACAAATTGTCATAACACACGCTGATGTCAGATTTACAGTGCCTCCGTATATTTTTAACAATCATGCTCTCCTTCTCAGCTGTCTATCTCGGCTTTCGAAGACCGACGCCGCCCCGGTAACCCCCGGACGCATCAGGAAGCCAGGACTAGCTTACACGTACGGCTGGAGGAGTTTGTGGCTCGAAGATTCCCAGCTTGGGCAAGCTGTCTTTGCTAATCGGTACGCACAAGACTGTAGAAGCTGACGGCCGCAGATGGTGGCCTTGTGTAACATTTTTCGATAAAGCCTTGTGCAACATGGAGAGCAAAAAGTTGCCGTGGCGAAAAAGCAAGGGCACCTGGCCAACAATTTCAACTCGAATCTCGGTCGACCTCCTGCGTGCGTATCTCCCCATGGATTATGCGCAGGTCACCGGCCGGCCGGGATCTCTGGGTCTGGGAGGAGCCTGCCCAAATGCTGCCGCCGTCCCATTCACCTTGGTCGGAGTCGATGCTGCACGCACTCGCTGACACGGGGGAGCATGCGCCACGGTAAAATTCTCTAGACTAGATGCACGGTCAGCTTTTTTTTTGAGTGGGCAAGCAACTTAAACTAGCTAGGAATAAGTTCAGGGATACAAATGATGTCTGGTAAAGCAGAAAGCCAAACATGGCGGCCAAAAGCTAAAGTAGTTGATGATTTAGATAATTTATGAGCTTCCAGATTCAGCTCCCGCTTCTCATGGATGAAGTCCACCGATGCAAAATCAAGCATTCTTCCTCTGATGTCTTTGATAGTTGCCGCTGAAGATCCTCTATAATCACAGTTCAAATGTGTGATCGTTGCCATGCAATCAGTAGATACCACAACTCTTTGGCAACCCAAATCTGTTGCTAAAGATAACGCCTCCATCCCTGCTAAAGCTTCAAGTACTTCCGGGTCTACCATCTCTTGAAAAGATGCACGGTCAGCTCGGCCATTGATTCTCACACCGGACGCGCCTAGGCCTAGCCAATGTGGCCTCATACAGAACGGGAAGAAGCACGGTCAGTCCAAGCTCGGTGGCAGGGTCGGCAGCTTTTTTGCCGAAAGGCGGTTTGGTGGACGGTTCAGGTGATACGTATGTTAGGAATTTTGTAGTAGGACTTTGGTCCAAAGCCCAATTAAAATTCTGAAATTCTCTTGGCCCATTCATGCACACATGTGAGTGTAGTGAGTGAGGCTAAAGTTAGTCCCACCTCATAAGTTGAGAGAGAGTTGCACCTCTTTATAAGGTGAGCTCTTATACCACCTGTATGAGCATGACAAGAGGAGACCTACACGTCGCGCCGCGGGTTGCGGGATTGAGCCGAGCCGAGGACAGAGCTATGCACGTTGTCTATGGGTTTACTCCCACGACCTGCCCGGCCCGCACTATATAGTCAGGCAGACGTCTACCCTAGCCGCCGCCACTTCGTATGATTTCTCACCACCGTTCCAGATCATTGCGCCGCCAAGCAAGCCTTCTCCATCCCTCCTTTCGGCGTGCACCGGCAGAAGGGACAGCAGGCCTCCGGAACCCCGCCTCTCGTGATCCTGTACGGGAGAGGGGCGATCAGGTTTTTGGGACTGCTGGCAGCGACGACTTTGCGAACGACGACTTCTTCCCCGACCTCGGCAACCTCATCCTCGACGACATGGGCGACAACGTCAACGCCGGCGGTGCTGCTCCCGCTGCACCGTATGTGATTCTATCCTTCCTGTTCGAGATCGTGGTAGAATTCATGTTTCTAGTATGTGCCCTAGATGTGATCTATTCATCTGCTATGCTAGTTCACATGATTAGTTTAATCTCTGCTGCTATAGTCATGATTTATCTTCTATTTATTCGGATTAAATCTCGTAGTAATTTGCTGATATTTCCAACAATCCAAAAACCTGATTATAGGCAATTTACTCCGAGTGGTTTTGCTGCGCATCTGAAGCCGCCTGCCTTTAAGGGGGCGCAATATAAGAGGTGGCGCACGAGAGCAGTCTACTGGTTTCAGACCATGGGCTGCTATGACGCCACCAAGGGCAAGCCTGAGGGCGATCTTAATCCAGCACGGCTGGAAGCTTTTGAGAAGATCGATACTCTTTTTAAAGGCGCTCTTCTGAGTGTTCTTGATGACTCCATTGTGGATTCGTATATGTCGTTTGACGACGGCAAGGACATGTGGGCTGCGCTCGAGGCCAAGTTTGGTGCCTCGGACGCCGGCAGCGAGTTATACGTCATGGAGCAATTCTATAACTACAAGATGACTGATGAGCGCCCTGTTGTACAGCAGGCTCATGAGATACAGTCGCTCGCAAAAGAACTTGAGTACTTCAAGTGTGTGTTGCCGGACAAATTTGTTGCCGGAGGCATCATTGCCATGCTTCCACCTTCGTGGAACAATTTTGCTACTTCTCTGAAACCAAGAGACAGGAGTTTTCCGTTGCGGATCTCATTGGTACTCTTGATGTTGAAGAGAAGGCGAGAGCAAAGGACACACGTGCTCGAGTTGCTGAGGGAGGTTCTAGTGCCCACATGGTACAGAAGAAGAACTTCCAGCACAACAAGTTCAAAAACAACAAGAACAAAACTCAGGGCAAAGGCAAGTTTGATACAAAGAACAAGCCATCACATTCTACCAACTTCAAGAAGAATTCTCATAAGAAGGGGAAGGGACTTTGCCATGTCTGCGGTGATCCTAATCACTGGGCTCCGAAGTGTCCTAACCGTTTTGAGGAGCGGGAACATGAGAAGAGCGGCAAGTCCGCTAGTGTTGTCATCGGTGATACTGATATGAAGGAATCAGGGTACGGTATTTTTCCAACCATCCTTTCAGTATTTCAATCCTCTGATTGGTTAATTGACACCGGTGCCAATGTACATGTTTGTGCTGATGCCTCCATGTTTTCTTCTTATCAGGCAACAGGGACTTCTCCCGTGCTGATGGGAACGGGTCACATGCCATCGTCCGAGGTGTTGTCATCGATCCGAGAACGTTCATCATGTGTCGCCCATCAATAAAATCTCGTTAGCGGTTCCCGTTTATGTCGAGATGGTTTTAAGTTGGTTTTCGAATCCAATAAAGTTGTAATTTCTAAGTATGGACAATTTGTTGGAAAAGGCTATGAGAGCGGAGGCTTGTTGCGCCTGTCTTTGTCAGATATTTCCACTAAAGTTATTAATAATGTTTGCCACAATAATGAGTCTGATATTTGGCATTCACGACTTTGTCACATTAACTTTGGTTGCATGACGCGGCTGGCCAATATGAATTTAATTCCGAAAATCTCTACTGTCAAAGGCTCTAAGTGCCAAGTATGTGTGCAAGCTAAGCAACCTCGCAAGTCCCATAAGACTGCAGAGGCAAGAGACTTGGCGCCACTAGAGCTTATACATTCTGATCTTTGTGAGATGAATGGCGTGTTGACAAAAGGTGGAAAGAGATACTTCATGACGTTGATTGATGACTCCACTAGATATTGTTATGTGTATCTTCTGAAATCAAAAGATGAGGCTTTAACTTTCTTCAAAAACTATAAAGCCGAGGCAGAAAACCAACTTGATCGAAAAATTAAACGGCTTAGGTCCGATCGTGGTGGAGAGTATTTTTCCAATGAATTTGATCTATTTTGTGCGGAACATGGTATAATCCATGAGAGGACGCCTCCCTACTCACCTCAGTCAAATGGGGTAGCCGAAAGAAAGAACCGAACTCTAACTGATATTGTTAACACCATGTTAGACACATCGGGTCTTTCCAAGGAATGGTGGGGGGAGGCGCTAATGACTGCGTGTCATGTCCTAAACCGAGTTCCCACAAAGCATAAGACCATGACTCCATTTGAGGAATGGGAAAGGAAAAGATTGAAATTCTCTTACCTACCTACTTGGGGTTGTTTGGCGAAGGTCAATATACCAATTTCCAAGAAGCGCAAGCTTGGATCAAAAACCGTGGATTGTGTTCTTCTGGGCTATGCTTTTCATAGCATCGGCTATAGATTTTTGATAATAAAATCTGAGGTATCCGACATGCATGTTGGTACGATTATGGAGTCGAATGATGCAACTTTCTTTGAGGACATATTTCCTATGAAGGATATGTCGAGTTCATCAGATCAGGAGATACCTACTCCATCTAGTGAGGAATTCGCTGTAATTCCTGAACCCACCATTGCGATGGAACACGTTGAGAATCCTGTTGAGGGTGACAATGGAACTCCTGTGAGGAGTAAGAGACAGAGGACTGCAAAGTCTTTTGGTGATGATTTCATTGTGTACCTTGTGAATGACACACCCAGGACTATTTCAGAAGCCTATGCATCTCCTGATGCTGACTACTGGAAGGAAGCTGTTCGTAGCGAGATGGATTCCATCTTAGCTAACGGTACCTGGGAGATCACTGACCGTCCTTATGGGTGCAAACCTGAGGATGTAAGTGGGTGTTTAAGAAGAAGCTTAGACCTGATGGTACGATTGAAAAGTACAAGGCACGGCTTGTAGCCAAGGGTTATACCTAGAAAGAAGGTGAAGACTTCTTTGATACTTACTCACCCGTGGCTAGACTGACCACAATTCGGGTGCTACTATCACTGGCTGCCTCACATGGTTTTCTCGTTCATCAAATGGACGTTAAGACGGCTTTCCTCAATGGAGAATTGAAGGTGGAAATTTACATGGATCAGCCAGATGGTTTTGTATTACCTGGTCAGGAAGGAAAGGTGTGCAAGTTATTAAAGTCTTTATATGACCTTAAACAAGCTCCTAAGGAGTGGCATGAGAAGTTCGAAAGAACATTAACTGCTGTCTGCTTTGTAGTAAACGATGGTGACAAGTGTGTGTACTATCGCTATGGTGGGGGCGAAGGAGTTATTCTATGTCTGTATGTCGACGACATATTGATCTTTGGAACCAAACTTGATTTAATCAAGGAGGTTAAGGATTTCTTATCTCGCTGTTTTGAGATGAAGGATCTAGGAGTAGCTGATGTTATCTTAAACATCAAGCTGTTGAGAGATGAGAATGGTGGGATCACACTGCTTCAGTCTCACTATGTGGAAAAGGTCTTGAGTCGTTTTGGGTATAGCGACTGCACACCTTCTCCAACTCCATACGATGCTAGTGTGTTGCTTCGAAAGAATCGACGGATTGCTAGAGATCAACTGAGGTATTCTCAGATTATTGGCTCGCTTATGTATTTAGCGAGTGCCACGAGGCCTGACATCTCTTTTGCTGTGAGCAAGCTGAGTCGGTTTGTGTCAAAACCGGGAGATGATCATTGGCATGCGCTTGAGAGAGTTATGCGCTATTTGAAAGGCACCGCGAGCTATGGGATTCACTACACCGGGTATCCAAGGGTACTGGAGGGTTACAGTGACTCAAACTGGATTTCTGATGCTGATGAGATAAAGGTCACAAGTGGTTATGTCTTTACACTTGGTGGTGGCGCTGTTTCCTGGAAGTCTTGCAAGCAGATCATCTTAACGAGGTCAACTATGAAAGCAGAACTCACAGCATTGGACACTGACACTGTTAAAGCAGAGTGGTTTCGTGAACTCTTGATGGACTTACCTATGGTTGAAAAACCAATACCCCCTATCCTGATGAACTGTGATAATTAAACTGTGATCGCCAGGATAAACAGTTCGAATGACAATATGAAGTCCTCAAGACATGTGAAGAGGAGACTAAAATCTGTCAGAAAATTGAGGAACTCCGGAGTTATTACGTTGGATTATATCCAAACGTCGAAAAACTTGGCAGATCCCTTCACAAAGGGTCTATCACGTAATGTGATAGATAATGCATCGATGGAGATGGGTTTGAGACCCACCGCATGAGTTGTCCATAGTGGTAACCCACTCTATGTGATCGGAGATCCCGTGAAGTAGAAGTGGGAGACAAGTTGTTGGTCAGCTGGGAGGAGAGTATCCCTATATTAACTATCCCACTCCGTGAAGATGCAATACTCTCCTGATCTGCATGGCAGGTTCATACTTATCTTAATGTGTTCCAAGTGGCTTATTCGGGTAAGCAGAGATGTTGTCCTGCAGAACATCTTCTGAGGAACACACCTATATGAATTTGACTGTTAACGTCGCAGTCTGTGAGAATTGGGTGTTCTCTAATAAATTCATGAAAAGGTCCTGGAGTACGACGTATATGCTCCACCCGCGGGGAAGCCTTGCGGCAGCCCAGTATCGGTCAAGAATTTGTGTGAAACTAGTCTCACTGAAAACTTGTAGTTCAAGGCATAGTCCACTATTCAAGTTGTGATCTAGTGTAGCATAAATCTCTAAGTGAAAGTTCAACTTCACAGTCTTCACTAAGCACCGGTATATAAACAATGTTTTGGAACTAAATGATGAGATGTGCCAATGAGACTTTGTGGGGGATTGTTGGAATTTTGCTAGTAGGCCTTTGGCCCAGAGCCCAACTAAAATTCTGAAATTCTCTTGGCCCATTCATGCACACATGTGAGTGGAGTGAGTGAGGATAAAGTTTAGTCCCACCTTATAAGTTGAGAGAGAGTTGCACCTCTTTATAAGATGAGCTCTTCTACCACTTGTATGAGCATGACAAGAGGAGACCTACACGCGCGCTCCTCCTCCTCGCTCGCCTCGCCACGCCTCGCCTCGTCACGACGCGCCGCGGGTTGCGGGATTGAGCCGAGCCGAGGACAGAGCTATGCACGTTGTCTATATTTTTGCTGCTCGGGAAAAATTAATGAGTCATTAATTAATAATTAACGAACGCGTTAATTACTGAACCGTTTCCGATTCTTTTGGATCATGACGACTCGGGCGTGGGGTTTACTCTCACGACCTGCCCGGCCCGCACTATATAGTCAGGCAGACGTCTACCCTAGCCGCCGCCACTTCGTATGGTTTCTCACCACCGTTCCAGATCATTGCGCCGCCAAGCAAGTCTTCTCCATCCCTCCTTTCGGCGTGCACCGGCAGAAGGGACAGCAGGCCTCCGGAACCCCGCCTCTCGTGATCCTGTACGGGAGAGGGGCGATCAGGTTTTTGGGGAGCGCACTCGCGCGACTGCTGGCAGCGACGACTTCGCGAACGACGACTTCTTCCCCGACCTCGGCAACCTCATCCTCGACGACATGGGCGACAACGTCAACGCGGCGGTGCTGCTCCCGCTGCACCGTATGTGATTCTATCCTTCCTGGTCGAGATCGTGATAGAATTCATGTTTCTAGTATATGCCCTAGATGTGATCTGTTCATCTGCTATGCTAGTTCACATGATTAGTTTAATCTCTGCTGCTGTAGTCATGATTTATATTCTGTTTATTCGGATTAAATCTCGTAGTAATTTGCTCATATTTCCAACAACATACACCCCGAATGGAATAAAGCGTCCTGGCTAGTGTTTTTTTTTTGTATGCTGAAACTATGGCCCGGCCTCTCAAGTCTCAAGATCCGGCCATGGTACGCTGGAGCTGTGGCTTATTGGTGATGAGGGGCACTGTTCTTGACTGAATAGGGAGTCCTCGCGCCGTCACTTTCCTTCGTCGCGAAGCAAGAAACTCCGGCCGCGAGGTCGAATTTCCAGCCGCGATGGTTGCAGCAGTGTTCCGACCGCACGGACGATGCTGATGGTTGCAGCAGTTGACGTGGACTGTATCTGTGACGAGCATTCACACTGAACCAAGAAATGAAGCGATTGAAGGAAAACAAGTGAAGGGTATGCATGCGCATAGTAGCAAACGGGTTGTTTGACCTTCCATGGCCTCTAATAAAACTTGGGTTCTACTTTCTGTCTGATGAACATGATTTTTGGCCAGCCAAGTCACCTGCAGTGCAGTGACAACCGGGACGTGTGTATGGTAAATAAGTGATGACACTGAAAAGATACACAAAGTATTTTGACCAATTTAGATGGTTAACTCCGTGAATCTGATGTTGCCATGCATCAACATTATCTGAATCAAGGCTGCTTCCATGCCCCGGAGAAGAAGGTTGCAGGGATACAAAACAAGTAGTAAAAAAATCACTATAGAATGAATCAAACCAGGTTCCCAGTCCTAAGGTGAAGTGTTGCATACACAACCATTTCCCATACAAATTTCAGAAGAGAAGGGCATCTCGTCAATATTACTGTATTCTCTGGGTCTCATTGCAAAAAACACTACCGACCAGGACGTTTTGCTAGCAGGTTTGCACACGACCTAATGGCCTGTGGACAAGCACGGATGCACGCGCAGTTCCTTCTGATCTTGCCTCAAATTGCGGGGATTAAGAAAGGAAAACTTCAGGCACGGAGAAACTGTACATGTATCAAGTGACAAATAGTTGCAACAAAACATATAGCAGCATAAAAAGTCTACAGAACGTGTGTCGGGCAAAGTTGCAAAACAGCATCATTTTCCAGGCCTTTTAGCGTTTCTCTGTACAATGATCACATGTCATCTACTAACAGCTCTCAAACACTACACACTGGTGCTCTGACGAGCGAATTCAGAACTAGGTGCAACACCATCCAGCCATTCAAATGAAACATGATATTGAGTGCTGTCTACCCTGGGACGCTGCCGCTTAGTTACCCGCATTGATTCCAAAAATCCGGACCTTGTGCATGTTCGGTAGTTTCGCAACAACCAGTACTGTGACTGCAATGGTGTTCAAAAAGAGCATAGGATGTTGATAGTCTGTGGTGTGCGAAGCGATCAAGTACCTGCAAAGGACCAGAGACATCCCCGTAAATCACGATGCTCACTCAGATCTATAAAGGACAGTCAAAAGAAATGGACAACCCATGAGGAAATCATGAATATACGAGGAAAGGATGTATTTACGTTCAGACAAGGGCTAAAGAATTCACATTTTCCATAAGATCAGGTGACCTGATAGTTCTTAAAATAGCACAGTTCAACCACATACAATTCACGGTTTAGCATTTTTTTTAATCTGTTGTTTAGCATAATTTTAGCTAGCGAGGAGGTAAACTATTTTTAGAAGAAAGAACTAGTAATACTGTTCCAAATATATGAGTTATCAAAAAACTAGTCATACTGTTCCAAATATTAGAAGCCTGCAGAACAACATGAGAGTTTTTCTGATAACGAACTATCAGCTTAACATAAATAGTATTAAGATTAATCTTATCTTTGCATTTCATGGATAGAAGCAAAGGTTTCATGTCGTTGAGTCGATTCGTCGAGCCCAGGGTGCTATGTCGACATGGCTGGCGTTGGGCAAAATTAATAAAAATAATATTTATATGGCAGGAAGCAAGAAATTATAATCTCATACGGCAGCAAATTCCAACCTTATGTGACAATTAGGCTCAACAGGTATTCCTGAGCTGGCAACATTAAGCCCAACAGCGTGGACTATATGACCCAACACTAACCCTAGCAGCTCTATCGCTCGCATCCTATCTCTCTCTAACCCAGCTCCCTTGTACGGCGCACCTAGCTCAATCTTTCCCTGTACACCCCTACTGCACCGCCCTTACCACCTTCTCTTTCCCAACAACCAACCCCGAACCTTCTCTTTCCCAACAACCAACCCCGAACCTTCTTTTTCCCAACAACCAACCCCACACCTACCTCCGCTCCCAGCAGCCCCCAGGCCGGCGAGCCTCAGCGAGCTCAAGCACTAGCCCAGCTCCATATCTCCTCTGTCCACAAGTAAATCGTCCACACCGGGCGGCGGCCCCGCTCTCCACTGGACTCTCACTCGCTCCAGGTCCAAAAAGTTTTCACACATTCTTGTGCCAAAGCTCTAGCTTATCCCTCCGATCCCGCCCCCCCCCCCCCCCCCCTCGACTGAGTGGCACAGTTAGTTCCGGCGACACCAGGTGGTATGTTGTCACCATTAATTTCTGGGCTCTTGCCTAACTGAGAAATTCTGGGCATTGATCTCAGTTGTCCACCTCAGAGCGCCCACACGATGTAGCGGCATTTAGGAGATGACTTATTTCCTTGGATAAATCAGGATAACTATGTACAAAATTTCCGCATACCAAAGGGCAGCCCGGTGCACATAGCTCCCGCTTGCGCAGGGTCCGACCACTTTGGATCTATAGTACGCAGCCTTTCCCTACATTTCTGCAAGAGGCTGTTTCCAGGACTCGAACCCGTGACCTCATGGCCACAAGGCAACAACTTTACCGCTGCGCCAAGGCTCCCCTTCACAAAATTTCCGCATAGTAAATAATAATAATGCCATGTCAAAAGGAAAAAAAATTCTTCAAGAGATACAAATTAGCAGGCCTGTTCTGAACACAAGACAAGCATCTTGATCAAGCAGGTGCAGACCGTTAATATTTATCAAATCTTCAAACTAGTTGATATAAGGTTAATATCGTTCTGTCCTTAACAGGCCGATATGGCATGCTGTTAGCCTATATGAGCGCAAAATGAGTCAATACTTCCGTATTGACAAGCAGCCAAAACCACAACATCGACTGATATTGTGGTCACTACAAACAATACGCAGAATTCCATCTAGCTAAAAGGTTTGTTTCTGCGAGCTAATTAAGTAAAAAGTTTGGTAACAGAAAATAGAGAATCTGGAAATATCAAACTGTATTTATTCGTCCTACAATAATAACATGCGGCACACACAAACCATTAAAGTCATGACAAAAATCTAATCAAATCTCATGAAGTATCTCATATGATGGAAATGAAGATTTACCGTGCATGTTATCCCAAATTTTAATGTCCATGCACTAAATAAGAAACATATTGAAGCCAAACATATTTCGTATATGCCAAACAATCATATTTAATTTTATCTACAAAAAACACAACATACTGGGTTTTGATTTGTCCACCATAATTCATATATAAAATGTGACTGAACTGTCCACTCATAAAGAAAAAACTAAAATTGTAGTTTAATCGAACAGAGTAATCATGTGGACTATGTTCTCAGATGGCAGGTGAACAATTCTAGCGAATTACAGGCCTCACAAAAATAGTATAATCAGTTGTGATCACTTTGTTGCTTGCTCACACACCAACCACAAGCGTGATCAAAGTCAAGTGCTTAACCAGTTTACCGCCAAGTTTACTACTCCCTCCGTTCCAAATTATAAGATGGTCTAACTTTTTTCTGAATCGGATGTATATAGACGCGTTTTAATGTGTTTGTTCACTCATTCCAGTCTGTATGTAGTCCATATTGAAATATCCAAAACATCTTATAATTCAGAACGAAGGTAGCATCAATTATTAAAGATAATTAAGTCAATCAGGCAAAATTTTGCATAAAAACACTTATGGATGAAGCCACGAAGATAATACCACAAGAAATAAAGATATAACACGCAATCACTTAAAGACATGGGATGGCCCATATAAATGTATCATATGAGATCCTTGATGTCGAATTTCTATAAACATTTATGAACTTACATTGATGAATTATAGTTCCTTGGATGATTTGATGTCGCTTGCACAAAATTATTATATTCAAAGCAATGCCCAATCCTTACAAACAGATAATAGCGTAAATATGCTAGTTAGATCGGATGTTACTAACTAGTGATCTTTGCAAAATTAATGAATAGGTATAGTATTTGATGACTAGCCAGAATTAATATTTGTGCATATATCCTGGCATGCTGTTCCTTGCCAAATAAGCCCCCAAAAACAGTATTGAAAAGATTGAAACAGAATAACACTTACAGGACTACAGGAACCACAACAAGAAATTTTCTGTTGCGAGTAAGCTGCTTGCCGTTGTCCATTTGCTCCCACCAAGTCAATCTATTATACATCCCCTGGTCATCAGCAAATGGAGTTCCCTTCTTCCAGTGGAAGAAGTGGTATGTAATCTGAAATGAAGATTTAATTAGGAAAGAAATGACAACAGAAAAAAAAATAGATGGTATGCTTCACAATATAATCTTATGAGAAAAATAGCAATATTTATTACTTCCAGAACTGAGGTTGGGGAAAATAGAACTGCGGTATTTCACAACCAGAAAAATTTCATGGATTTTGCCACTACATTATTATTATTATATATTATATTTAAGGTAGCAAAAGAATGATTAAATGCAAACTATTTATTTGGCTATTGAAGGGAAGCCTTGGCGCAGTGGTAAAAGCTGCTGCCTTGTGACCATGAGGTCACGGGTTCAAGTCCTGGAAACAGCCTCTTACAGAAATGTAGGGAAAGGCTGCGTACAATAGACCCAATGTGGTCGGACCCTTCCCCAGACCCTGCGCAAGCGGGAGCTTCATGCACCGGGCTGCCCTTTTTATTTATTTGGCTATTATGAAACAATAAACATTCAAACTAGAATACACTTCATGTGAAGGTTAATCTCCATGACAATGCATACCCTGGGTTGAACCTATTCTCTAACACAACACATCACCTCTGAATCTTTTACAGTCTTTCCTCCTGCTCCACAGTGACCAAGGAAATGCTTTGGATATAGATACTGACTAAGGGTGCATTAAGGACAATACGAGGTTGGAAATGTGGCAAATTGTGGTTAATTCGCCCCAGCAAGTAGTCAGTACTATCCAAGAATACATGAATGATATATATAGTAAACAGACATAGTGTAGGGAGCACTGCATAACTATATGGTATCTAAGCCAAAAAGCAGTGTAGAACTATATGAACTCTGCGCTAAAAAGTCTTTGGAAGCGTATGTCAGCAGACAGAATGGTAATCGGTGTACTCTGCTATTTTACCTACTATACACCCAACAGGGGCATAAGTGTGGTTTGCTATTTCAACACGAGGATGGAAATGAGAGACATCGATCCTTGCTAGTGATACTTATCTATTCTGTATACTCATAAGGCAGGAACATGCAAGACATAACAACAAAATGATGGTAAGCTGAAACCTGAATGCATAGAGGATTAGATAGAAATCCTAAAACACCTTGGTGCATGGACTGAAATGCAGGCTACCGTGGAGGTTTACCGAAAAAGGCTTTCGCGCCGCTTTATATATAAAGCAACGATCAACAACAAGCCGGTACAAACGCACGCCACCACAACACACGCATAACGTGGAGGTTTGGAATTCCATTCATCTCAAACTACGGATAGTGCTTGCTGGTACGAGAATGATGAGTGGTTGAGTAGGGGGGGCGCATCCAGTAGGGTGGGAAAGCAAGCCAATACTAGTAGCACCAACATTCAGTTGGCAGAATTGGGCGAATGAGCCATAGCAATTTGTAGTTAGGGAAGGCGATAGGCAGGCAGATGCGAACGATCTATCCCAATTTCTGACCGCACGAAGCAAGCAATCGATGTAAACTAACTCGAACCGCAAGCCTTCAGATCCACGGGGGGCGCCTATGCCTAGCCAAGCAAGCAGTCAATCCCCATCGAAATCCTAATCCAGGAGAGAGCCGGAGATATAAGAGAGAGGGGGGAGGCGGGTACCGCGAAGTGGCCGAGGTTGACGAGCGTCCAGGCCATGCCGGGGGTGCAGCCGAAGATGGAGAGGATGAGGAGCCAGGAGACGAAGAGGATGAAGATGTAGGTGGTCCAGACCCCCGGGTACATGAACCACTCGGTGTTCTTGTTCAGATCCGGCGGGGGCACCGCCTGCACGTACAGCTTCGCCATCGATCCCCTCCCCTCCCTCGCCCTACCGGCGCGCGCGTGCTGCGGGGCGGTGGCTCCTCCCGTCCGTCCGGCTCGGCGTCGCGGGAGCTCCGGCCGGGGTGCTGCTGCGGGCTGAGAGGCCGGAACGGATTGCCGCTATGTAGGAGAGGCCTGGTTTGTTGCCGGGGAGGGGAGGGGAGGGTGAGGGGTAGGTCAGCGCGGAGGAGGAGGAAGGTTCAAAGATGGGGGACGGAAGAGTATTTCCTGCGAGAGGAGGAGGAGGAGAGGTGAGGTGAGGGTGGGCGACCGACGGGGACGAAGCGACGCCGACCGTAGGATGATGCACGCCTCGACCGCGATCGCGACGGGCGGGCCGCGCTTGGGCCTGGCCTGGTTATTTTGAGTAGAGTATATTTTCTCTTTTTGTTTTATTATTAGCATATAAATGTTTTCTCCTGCTTCCTCCTTTCTTTGGTTCTTTTTTTCTTTACCCGGCCGTAAAGCGAGACGAGATGCTCTCGTTGAATTTGTTTTCTTTTTGGGGGGAGCGAATGTTCTGGTTGGATTTTGTTCGATTGTTGGTTGGGATGTTCTTGTTGGATTTGCGATGGGTTAGTTGCGCTAACTTGTAAGATGTTCTAGATTCTCACTCCTGTTTATTATTGGATAAACTAATGTGTCGTTTTCAGTGCTCGGTGATGTTCGTCCTATCATGCCCCCTGGAAGAATATCTACGGTTCCCGCAAAAAAGGAAAATAGATTGTCTATGATGGCTGGAATGATTCTGCTTTAATACTAGTGCCAAGCGAGCCTGGGTTTTGCTTGCGGCTCCACAAATCGAGCTGCTAAACAATACTCCCTCTGTTTCTAAATATAAGACGTCGAGGGAGTATGTTCGACGGATGAGCTGCCCTCATCAAAATTTCAGGAAAATTTCCCCTTCTCCATAGTACAGGTGGACTGTTGTTCATCAAGAGCAGATTTATGGTACGGGTAGTGGTCTCTTTCGTGATGAATGCTGGGTAGTTGCACACTGACCTCATAATGTTGATGTAGGCTGAACTCAACTAATTTTGTTTGTTAATGTAGGCCGTTGACTCGAATGTGTATGACGAGGAGAGTACAGGCATCCCGCCGCGTTCCGTTCCTTAAATACAAGGTGCTCGTGTGTTCGTGTGTGTAACCAACGCGCAGAAACTTTGTTAATTGCCAATTTAGCATCATTATCATGTGCCTGCTCAACAAAAGAAGCCGTTTCATTTCATTTTTCATGGATCACGACAGGGCCTCTTTTCTTTCTTTTGCGATGGTTCTTCTCCGGGTCGTCTGAGTAGT
Organism: Aegilops tauschii subsp. strangulata; assembly: GCF_002575655.3. Lineage (NCBI taxonomy): Eukaryota > Viridiplantae > Streptophyta > Magnoliopsida > Poales > Poaceae > Aegilops > Aegilops tauschii. The sequence continues at coordinate 514,916,122 of NC_053036.3, forward strand.
CTAGGGCTTAATTTCTTGCTCGTAGCATCCGTCTCATGGACAAAAAGAGCAGCAAAGAATATCAAAACATTGAGCAACGAGTCCTCGCAAGTTGCGTCTACAAGTTCAACGTAGCACTCAAGACCCAGCACAATTCGCCAGGACATGTTTGATTTTTCAGGAGTGTTATTTTAATTCTTTGTAGGAGCAATTAGTTTTGGTAGAGTTGTGGTATTCTCCCTACAAAATCAGCTATGCTACCTAGCTTTTCAACGCATTTTCGTCCTCTAGCGATTCAGGACCGCTCGATGCTTTTTTTTAGAGCACGCAAAGTGTGTGCCTTAATTTTATAGAAGAGAGCAGCACAATTTACAAGAGGTCTAGCGAGTGCGGAGCACTCGAAAGACAACGTCCTCGCCGACACCTACGTTATAACGTAAAGTTACTATCTCACAAAACGGTTCGAAAGACAACCGCTCAATGCTTTGACACTCGTCCTTTTTACTGCGATGGCAAATGGTCAACCGTCCTTCTTTTTACACTCCTATGACTGCATGGTAGCAGATGACATGTGGGCCTCATTAACCTGTGAGGCTAGCGAAAGAGGTGTGTCTCCTATCATTTTGGTGGTCCTATTGCGGCTTGGTCCCATCTGGCGATGTTTGGGCATGTGCGTCCACGTAGGTGGGGGTTGTTTTCTCACATTATCTGCTAGGTAAAAGGAGGATGTAGCCAGGTGAGCGTTGCACGTTGTCACCTTCGATGAAAGTTGCAGAAAAATTGGGACACATAAACAGATTGCAAACAAAACCACCCATGGAAGTAGTGAAAGGCGCGCACCATAGTTTACCTGATGGGATCCCATCTAGGGGCCTTTGTCGGTACTCTGCCGGAGGGGGAAGCCAGAGGCAATCTTCATCGACCTATAGATACAATTGGATTGCTGGATAGCGGTTTTCGTCGGTACTCTGTTTGTCACAAACTTAATACTTTGAGATGCATTCCTGGATAGCGGTCTTGAGGTGGAGTAATAGTAGTAGATACAGTTGGATTAACGGTCTACTTGTCACGGACATAATGCCTATATATGAACCATGAAGAAACATAATCATAAATATGCGCTATTATGTCAATTGACCAACAGTATTTTGTCTACCCACTGTTGCTATGTTTATGAGAGAGATGCCTCTAGTGAACTTATGGCCCCCGGGTCCATTCTCCATTATTACTAAAAACCTACAATTGCTCGTTGTTTTTATTTGCTTTATTTTATTTTACTTATTACGTATCACTACCAGATTTGATCCTTGCAATTGGCGAGAACAAGGGGATTGACTACCCTCTTGCTTTCATTGGATGTAAGCATGTGCTTTGTGTGTGTGCAGGTCGATAAACCTTGGTTCTTAACTGAGGGAAATACTATCTGCTACTATACTACTTCACCCTTCCTCTTCAGGGAAGCCCAACAACTCTACAGAGAGTAGCAGAAGAATTTCTGGAGCTGTTGCCATGGAGGCTTCACCAAACAATCGAGGTTCCTTCGCTCACATCTATCAATTTGCTTTTTTCTACTTTCTTTGCCATTTGCCTTTTTTTTGCTTTCTTTTTTTGCTTGCAATAAAAATAAAAATACCTTGTGTTACTATCCTTGCTTGAGTTGCTATCATGGCTGTTTCTGAAAATACTAAATGATCTCGTATACTAATATAATGATTTTATTATTATACCTATTGCTCCATCCTCCACTAGTGCAGAGTCATATGATATAAAAGTTGTTTTGTTAAATCTTGTTACAAAAGAACAGTTTTCTGGAAATCCTAATGAGGATGATGCATCCCATCTTAATACTTTCGTTGAATTATGCGACATGCAAAAAATAAAAAATGTGGATAATGATATTGTGAAACTAAAATTATTTCCTTTCTCTCTTAGAGAGCGAGCTAAAGCATGGTTCTCATCTTTACCAAAAAATAGTATTGATTCATGGTTAAAGTGTAAAGATGCCTTCATTGCTAAATATTTTCCTCCCGCTAAGATAATATATCTTAGAAATCAAATTATGAATTTTAAACAACACGAGCAACAACATGTTGCACAATCATGGAAGAGAATGAATTTGTTGATTAAAAATTGTCCCACACATGGATTGAGTTTATGGATGATAGTGCAAAACTTTTATGCGGGGCTAAACTTTTGCTTGAAGAAACCTTCTAGATTCAGCTGCAGGTGGAACATTTATGTGGATAACACTTGAAGAAGCCATAAAGCTTCTCGACAGCATGACTGTAAATTACTCCCAATGGCACACCGAGCATGCTCCAACAGGTAAGAAGGTAAATTCTGTTGAGGAAGTATCGTGCGAGGGGGCCTCTCCCCGGCTTTGTCCTTTTTTTTTCTGAGGGGCATCGCTACAATTTTCGTCCGCCTTTGTTTTTCATGCCAGGGGCCTTGCCACTAGTCTTGGTCCGGTTTTTCTGTGTGTTATGTGCGACGGGATTGTTAAGGGGGAGGTGGGAGGAGGGACAAAAAACCAGACGAAGGTGGGAGGTTGAGACAAAAAGAACGGATGAAACAGAGACTAACAAATCGTCCATTAGGAGTAGAGAAAAGAAAAGTGATTTGTACAGTGCATAGAAATGTCACAATAGCAATGAGGTGAATATTGTCTCCATCTAACAAAAAAAGAGCAAATGACATTATGGCGTAGCAATTGACAAACCAATAGAAATATTCTTCTTTTTTAGCTACCACCATAATGAAATTGTTAGGGAGCAATTGAGAAACCATTGGAAATATATTTATTTTTTAACTCACACCACAATGACAAATTGACATACTAATGGAAACATTCTTGTTTTTTTAACTCACACCATGATGACATTATGACATAACAATTGACATACCAATGAGAGCATTATTCTTTTTCAACTCACACCACAATGACATTATGATATAACAATTGCAACATTCACTTTTTAGTAATAACTCTTGTAACAATAAGATCTTAACATATATATCAATTTAGTATTTGCAACATAAAGATTATAGTCTCCATAGTCAATTTCCAAACTGGTTATAAAATCATAGGCAACTTTTGCTACCAATCCTAGATATTTCCGTAACATAAAGTATAGGTTAGCCAACTATTCCCTTCCGACAAAGGATAGTTAGTTCAAACATTAACACAAAAATATATGAGCGTACAAATACTCACCGTCATGATCATTGTCCATGCTGAAGAAGTTGACACCATCATTAGGGTCAACGACCGCCCACGATAGTGCAAAAGAATCGGTACCACCGCACATGCTCCGACACAAATGGGAACCACAACCACACATGCGTGCACACGAGCCAAGCATTCATAAGAATGGGTACACACAGTTCACGAGCACGCATGCACGGGCACCAATGACATGGCACGTCGATGAGGACGCACCATCGATGCATAGGGCGCGTGCACGATAAGGTGTCGTAGATCCGACGGTGGCGTGCATTGAAGACGATGTGACATGGCAGAGGTGGTAAACTCTATGGGCGAGAGTAAAGTGTTCTAGCTGGGGAACTGTTATAACATCACGAGATATCATCACTGACTAACTACCCAAAAAGTGTTCTGGTTCATGAAGCTATTGCAGAAAAGTACATGTGGGTATTGTGTTGTTGTTCTGAACTGACTTTGGGGAGGGAGTCGACTCCTTAATTGTGTTCTCGATGCACATGGTTGAGCTCGAGACCTACAAAGTGACCCATGAGCTTGCAGATTGCTTCGCGATAGGCGATCATACTGGATCTTTCGCGTTGTAGTCCTTCATGACTAATTGTGCCACTAGATTTGAGTCCCTATGACATAGCAACCGATGGATGTCGAGTGATGCAACAATCCGTAGGCCATGCAACAAAGTCTCGTATTTAGTCACATCGTTGGATGCAGCAAAGTGGATCTGAAGCACGTAGTCGAGTTTTTAACCTTGAGGAGATTAGGATGACACCAAGCCCCAATCCTCCAATCACTTTTGAGCCGTCAAAGTACATGGTCCAGTACTCCGACTGGAACCGACTGGACTTGAGGTGAAAGGGAAGTCGACTAGAGCTTGTAACTAGATAGCCTTGCTAGTTCATAGATGATGTTGTGCGCCCCTAGCTCAATGGCCCACTTGGCCACCTGCCAAGTGGCATCCCCTTTGCCGATGATGTCCGACAAAGGGGCATTGTTGACCACGATGACCGAGTGGGCTTGTAAGTAATGGAGTAGTGATAACCCATAAGTATAGGGGATCGCAACAGTTTTCGAGGGTAGAGTATTCAACCCAAATTTATATATTCAACACAAGGGGGGCCAAAGAATATTTGTAAGTATTAGCAGTTGAGTTGTCAATTCAACCACACCTGGAGATTAAATATCTGCAGAAAATTGATCAGTAGCACAGTAATATGATAGTTTGATAACAGTAGCAATAATAGTAACAGTAACAATAACGGTAACAACAGTAGTGATAATTTGGTAGCTGTTGTAACAGTAGCAATAGCAATAGTAACGCAGCAAGAACAATATGTGAAAAGCTCGTAGGTATTGGATCGGTGGTAACGTTGGATAATATTCATCATATAACAGCCATAACCTAGGGCGACACAGAACTAGCTCCAGTTCATAAATGTAATGTAGGCATGTATTCTGTAAATAGTCATACGTGCTTATGGAAAATAACTTGCATGGCATCTTTTGTCCTACCCTCCCGTGGTAGCAGGGTCCATAAGGAAACTAAGGGATACTAAGGCCTCCTTTTAATAGAGAACCGGAACAAAGCATTAACACATAATGAATATATGAACTCCTCAAACTACGGTCATCACCGGAAAGTATCCCAATTATTGTCACATTGGGGTTTATGGATCATAACACGTAATAGGTGCATATGACTTGCAAAATCGGATCAAGAACATAAATATAATGGTGATAACATAAACGGTTCAGATTTGAAATCATGGCACTCGGGCCCTAGTGACAAGCATTAAGTATGGCAAAGTCATAGCAACATCAACCTCAGAACATAGTGGATACTAGGGATCAAGCCCTAACAAAACTAACTCCATTACATGATGAATCTCATCCAACCCACCATCGTCTAGCAAGCCTACAAAGGGATTACTCACTCCCGGCGGTGAGCAGCATGAAATTGGTGATGGAGGATGGTTGGTGATGACGATGGCGGCGAATCCCCCTCTCAGAAGCCCAAAACGGACTCCAGATCTGCCCTCTCGATGAAGAACCGGACGTGGCGGCGGCTCCGTATCGTAAAACACGATGAAGCTTCCTCTCTTAGTTTTTTCTCCGAAAATGTGAACTTATAGAGTTGGAATTAGGGCCAGCGGAGCCTCGTGGGCCCCACTACCCACTAGGGTGTTGGAAATATGCCCTAGAGGCAATAATAAATTGGTTATTATTATATTTCCTTATTCATGATAATCGTTTATTATCCATGCTAGAATTGTATTGATAGGAAACTCAGATACATGTGTGGATACATAGACAACACCATGTCCCTAGTAAGCCTCTAGTTGACTAGCTCGTTGATCAATAGATGGTTACGGTTTCCTGACCATGGACATTGGATGTCGTTCATAACGGGATCACATCATTAGGAGAATGATGTGATGGACAAGACCCAATCCTAAGCATAGCATAAAAGATCGTGTAGTTTCGTTTGCTAGAGCTTTTCCAATGTCAAGTATCTTTTCCTTAGACCATGAGATCGTGCAACTCCCGGATACCGTAGGAGTGCTTTGGGTGTGCCAAACGTCACAACGTAACTGGGTGACTATAAAGGTGCACTACGGGTATCTCCGAAAGTGTCTGTTGGGTTGGCACGAATCGAGACTGGGATTTGTCACTCCGTGTGACGGAGAGGTATCTTTGGGCCCACTCGATAATGCATCATCATAATGAGCTCAATGTGACTAAGGCGTTAGTCACGGGATCATGCATTGCAGTACGAGTAAAGAGACTTGCCGGTAACGAGATTGAACAAGGTATTGGGATACCGACGATCGAATCTCGGGCAAGTAACATATCGTTTGACAAAGGGAATTGCATACGGGATTGACTGAATCCTCGACATCGTGGTTCATCCGATGAGATCATCGTGGAACATGTGGGAGCCAACATGGGTATCCAGATCCCGCTGTTGGTTATTGACCGGAGAGGCGTCTCGGTCATGTCTGCATGTCTCCCGAACCCGTAGGGTCTACACACTTAAGGTTCGGTGACGCTAGGGTTGTAGAGATATATGTATGCGGAAACCCGAAAGTTGTTCGGAGTCCCGGATGAGATCCCGGACGTCACGAGAGGTTCCGGAATGGTCCGGAGGTGAAGAATTATATATAGGAAGTCCAGTTTCGGCCACCGGGAAAGTTTCGGGGGTTACCGGTATTGTACCGGGACCACCGGAAGGGTCCCGGGGGTCCACCGGGTGGGGCCACCTATCCAGAGGGCTCCATGGGCTGAAAGTGGAAGGGAACCAGCCCCTAGTGGGCTGGGCGCCCCCCCATGGGCCTCCCCCCATGCGCCTAGGGTTGGGAACCCTAGGGTGGGGGGACTTCCCCCTTGCCTTGGGGGGCAAGGCAACCCCTTTCCACCCCTTGGCCGCCGCCCCCTCCCCCAACCCTAGATGGGTTTTGGCCGGCCCCCCCTCCCAAGGGGGCCTATATAAAGGGGGGAGGGAGGGCAGCAATCCACAGCCTTGGGCGCCTCCCTCCTCCCCTGCAACACCTCTCTCTCTCTCGCAGAAGCTCGGCGAAGCCCTGCCGGAGACCCGCTACATCCACCACCACGCCGTCGTGCTGTTGGATCTCCATCAACCTCTCCTCCCCCCTTGCTGGATCAAGAAGGAGGAGACGTCGCTGCACCGTACGTGTGTTGAACGCGGAGGTGCCGTCCGTTCGGCACTCGGTCATCGGTGATTTGGATCACGGCGAGTACGACTCCGTCATCCACGTTCATTGGAACGCTTCCGCTCGCGATCTACAAGGGTATGTAGATGCACTCCTTTCCCCTCGTTGCTAGTAGACTCCATAGATGCATCTTGGTGAGCGTAGGAAAATTTTAAAATTATGCTACGATTCCCAACAGTGGCATCATGAGCCAGGTCTATGCGTAGTTACTATGCACGAGTAGAACACAAAGCAGTTGTGGGCGTTGAGTTTGCCAATTCTTCTTGCCGCTACTAGTCGTTTCTTGTTTCGGCGGCATTGTAGGATGAAGCGGCCCGGACCGACCTTACACGTACGCTTACGTGAGACAGGTTCCACCGACTGACATGCACTAGATGCATAAGGTGGCTAGCGGGTGTCTGTCTCTCCTACTTTAGTCGGAACGGATTCGATGAAAAGGGTCCTTATGAAGGGTAAATAGAAATTAGCAAATCACGTTGTGGTCATACGTAGGTAAGAAAACGTTCTCGCTAGAAACCTACAAACCACGTAAAAACTTGCAACAACAATTAGAGGACGTCTAACTTGTTTTTGCAGCAAGTGCTATGTGATGTGATATGGCCAGAAGATGTGATGAATGATATATGTGATGTATGAGATTGATCATATTCTTGTAATAGGAATCACGACTTGCATGTCGATGAGTATGACAACCGGCAGGAGCCATAGGAGTTGTCTTTATTATTTTGCATGACCTGCGTGTCATTGAATAACGCCATGTAAATTACTTTGCTTTGTTGCTAAACGCGTTAGCCATAGAAGTAGAAGTAATCGTTGGCGTGACGACTTCATGAAGACACAATGATGGAGATCATGGTGTCATGCCGGTGACGAAGATGATCATGGTGCCCCGAAGATGGAGATCAAAGGAGCATGATGATATTGGCCATATCATGTCACTATTTGATTGCATGTGATGTTTATCATGTTTTTGCATCTTATTTGCTTAGAACGACGGTAGTAAGTAAGATGATCCCTTATAATAATTTCAAGAAAGTGTTCACCCTAACTGTGCACCGTTGCGAAGGTTCGTTGTTTCGAAGCACCACGTGATGATCGGGTGTGATAGATTCTAACGTTCGAATACAACGGGTGTTGACGAGCCTAGCATGTACAGACATGGCCTCGGAACACACGCAATACACTTAGGTTGACTTGACGAGCCTAGCATGTACAGACATGGCCTCGGAACACGGAGGACCGAAAGGTCGAGCATGAGTCGTATAGAAGATACGATCAACATGGAGATGTTCACCGATCTTGACTAGTCCGTCTCACGTGATGATCGGACACGGCCTAGTTAAACTCGGATCATGTTTCACTTTGATGACTAGAGGGATGTCTATCTGAGTGGGAGTTCATAATCAGATGAACTTCATTATCATGAACATAGTCAAAAAGGTATTTGCAAATTATGTCATAGCTTGCACTTTAGTTCTACTGGTTAAGATATGTTCCTAGAGAAAATTTAGTTGAAAGTTGGTAGTAGCAATTATGCGGACTGGGTCCGTAAACTGAGGATTGTCCTCATTGCTGCACAGAAGGCTTATGTCCTCAATGCACCGCTCGGTGTGCTGAACCTCAGCGTCGTCTGTAGATGTTACGAAACATCTGACATACACGTTTTGATGACTACGTGATAGTTCAGTGCGGTTTAGAATTGTGGCACCAAAGACGTTTTTGAAACGTCGCAGAACATGTGAGATGTTCCGAAGACTGAAATTGGGATTTCAGACTAGTGCCCACGTCAAGAGGTATGAGACCTCTGACAAGTTTCTTAAGCCTGCAAACTAAGGGAGAAAAGCTCAATCATTGAGCATGTGCTTAGATTGTCTGAGTGCCACAATCGCTTGAATCGAGTGGGAGTTAATCTCCCAGATGAGATAGTGATAGTTCTCCATAGTCACTGCCACCAAGCTAGTAGAGCTTCGTGATGAACTATAACATATCAAGGATAGTTATGATGATCCTTGAGCTATTCGCGATGTTTGACACCGCGAGAGTAGAAATCAAGAAGGAGCATCAATTGTTGATGGTTAGTAAAACCACTAGTTTAAGAAGGCCAAGGGCAAAAAGGGATACTTCATGAAACAGCAAGTCGTTTGCTGCTCTAGTGAAGAATCCCAAGGTTGAACCCAAACCCGAGACTAAGTGCTTCTGTAATGAGAGGAACGGTCACTGAAGCAGTACTACCCTAGATACTGTTAGAAATATGCCCTAGAGGCAATAATAAATTGGTTATTATTATATTTCCTTGTTCATGATAATCGTTTATTATCCATGCTAGAATTGTATTGATAGGAAACTCAGATACATGTGTGGATACATAGACAACACCATGTCCCTAGTAAGCCTCTAGTTGACTAGCTCGTTGATCAATAGATGGTTACGGTTTCCTGACCATGGATATTGGATGTCGTTGATAACGGGATCACATCATTAGGAGAATGATGTGATGGACAAGACCCAATCCTAAGCCTAGCACAAGATCGTGTAGTTCGTTTGCTCAGAGCTTTTCTAATGTCAAGTATCATTTCCTTAGACCATGAGATTGTGCAACTCCCGGATACCGTAGGAATGCTTTGGGTGTGCCAAACGTCACAACGTGAATGGGTGGCTATAAAGGTGCACTACGGGTATCTCCGAAAGTGTCTGTTGGGTTGGCACGAATCGAGACTGGGATTTGTCACTCCGTGTAAACGGAGAGGTATCTCTGGGCCCACTCGGTAGGACATCATCATAATGTGCACAATGTGACCAAGGAGTTGATCACGGGATGATGTGAGTTACGGAACGAGTAAAGAGACTTGCCGGTAACGAGATTGAACAAGGTATAGGGATACCGACGATCGAATCTCGGGCAAGTAACATACCGTTAGACAAAGGGAATTGCACACGGGATTGATTGAATCCCCGACATCGTGGTTCCTCCGATGAGATCATCGTGGAACATGTGGGAGCCAACATGGGTATCCAGATCCCGCTGTTGGTTATTGACCGGAGAACGTCTCGGTCATGTCTGCATGGTTCCCGAACCCGTAGGGTCTACACGCTTAAGGTTCGATGACGCTAGGGTTATAGGGAAAGTATGTACGTGGTTACCGAATGTTGTTCGCAGTCCCGGATGAGATCCCGGACATCACGAGGAGTTCCGGAATGGTCCGGAGGTAAAGATTTATATATGGGAAGTCCTGTTTTGGTCACCGGAAAAGTTTCGGGTGAAATCGGTAATGTACCGGGACCACCGGGAGGGTCCCGGGGGTCCACCAAGTGGGTCCACCAGCCCCAGAAGGCTGCGTGGGCCAAGTGTGGGAGGGGACCAGCCCCAGGTGGGCTGGTGCGCCCCCCACCAAGGCCCAAGGCGCATGGGAGAGTGGGAGGGGGCAAACCCTAGGTCCAGATGGGCCTTAGGGCCCATCTAGTGGGGCGCCCCCCCTCTCCTCCCCTTGGCCGCCCCCCTTGATGGGATCTAGGGCTGGCCGCCTCCTCTTGGGGGTGGAAACCCTAAGGGGGGCGCAGCCCCCTCCCCCCCTATATATAGTTGAGGTTTGGGCTGCCCAAGACACATGAGAACGTCTCTCTTTCGGCGCAGCCCTACCCCTCTCCCTCCTCCTCCTCTCCCGCGGTGCTTGGCGAAGCCCTGCGGGATTGCCACGCTCCTCCATCACCACCACGCCGTCGTGCTGCTGCTGGATGGAGTCTTCCCCAACCTCTCCCTCTCACCTTGCTGGATCAAGGCGTGGGAGACGTCACCGGGCTGCACGTGTGTTGAACGCGGAGGCACCGTTCTTCGGTGCTTGGATCGGAATCAACCGCGATCTGAATCGCTACGAGTACGACTCCCTCATCCGCGTTCTTGCAACGCTTCCGCATCGCGATCTACAAGGGTATGTAGATGCACTCCCCTTCCCCTCGTTGCTAGATTACTCCATAGATTGATCTTGGTGATGCGTAGAAAATTTTGAATTTCTGCTACGTTCCCCAACAGTGGCATCATGATCTAGGTCTATGCGTAGTTTCTATGCACGAGTAGAACACAAAGTAGTTGTGGGCGTCGATTTTGTCAATTCTTCTTGCCGCTACTAGTCTTATCTTGTTTTGGCGGCATTGTGGGATGAAGCGGCCCGGACCGACCTTACACGTACGCTTACGTGAGACAGGTTCCACCGACTGACATGCACTAGTTGCATAAGGTGGCTAGCGGGTGTCTGTCTCTCCCACTTTAGTCGAAACGGATTCGATGAAAAGGGTCCTTATGAAGGGTAAATAGAAATTGGCATATCACGTTGTGATCTTACGTAGGTAAGAAACGTTCTTGCTAGAAACCTATACAAGCCACGTAAAAAAAACCTGCAACAACAATTAGAGGACGTCTAACTTGTTTTTGCAGCATGTGCTATGTGATGTGATATGGCCAGAAGATGTGATGAATGATATATGTGATGTATGAGATTGATCATATTCTTGTAATAGGAATCACGACTTGCATGTCGATGAGTATGACAACCGGCAGGAGCCATAGGAGTTGTCTTTATTTTTTGTATGACCTGCGTGTCATTGAATAACGCCATGTAAATTACTTTACTTTATTGCTAAGCGCGTTAGCCATAGAAGTAGAAGTAATCGTTGGCGTGACAACTTCATGAAGACACAATGATGGAGATCATGATGATGGAGATCATGGTGTCATGCCGGTGACAAAGATGATCATGGTGCCCCGAAGATGGAGATCAAAGGAGCAAAATGATATTGGCCATATCATGCCACTATTTGATTGCATGTGATGTTTATCATGTTTTGCATCTTATTTGCTTAGAACGACGGTAGTAAGTAAGATGATCCCTCACTAAAATTTCAAGAGACGTGTTCCCCCTAACTGTGCACCGTTGCGAAGGTTCGTTGTTTCGAAGCACCACGTGATGATCGGGTGTGATAGATTCTAACGTTTGAATACAACGGGTGTTGACGAGCCTAGCATGTACAGACATGGCCTCGGAACACATGCGAAACACTTAGGTTGACTTGACGAGCCTAGCATGTACAGACATGGCCTCAGAACACAAGAGACCGAAAGGTCGAACATGAGTCGTATAGTAGATACGATCAACATGGAGATGTTCACCGATGATGACTAGTCCGTCTGACGTGATGATCGGACACGGCCTAGTTTGACTCGGATCATGTATCACTTAGATGACTAGAGGGATGTCTATCTGAGTGGGAGTTCAATAATAAGATGAACTTCTTTATCATGAACATAGTCAAAATGTCTTTGCGAATTATGTCATACGTTTTAGTTCTACTGTTTAAGATATGGTCCTAGAGATAATTTAGTTGAAAGTTGGTAGAAGCAATTATGCGGACTGGGTCCGTAAACTAAGGATTGTCCTCATTGCTGCACAGAAGGCTTATGTCCTTAATGCACCGCTCAGTGTGCTGAACCTCAGCGTCGTCTGTAGATGTTGCGGAACATCTGACATACACGTTTTGATGACTACGTGATAGTTCAGTGCGTAATGCTAACGGTTTAGAATTGTGGCACCAAAGACGTTTTTTGAAACGTCGCAGAACATATGAGATGTTCCGAAAACTGAAATTGGGATTTCAGACTAGTGCCCACGTCAAGAGGTATGAGACCTCTGACAAGTTTCTTAAGCCTGCAAACTAAGGGAGAAAAGCTCAACCGTTGAGCATGTGCTCAGATTGTCTGAGTACCACAATCGCTTGAATCGAGTGGGAGTTAATCTCCCAGATGAGATAGTGATAGTTCTCCATAGCCACTGCCACCAAGCTAGTAGAGCTTCGTGATGAACTATAACATATCAGGGATAGTTATGATGATCCTTGAGCTATTTGCGATGTTTGACACCGCGAGAGTAGAAATCAAGAAGGAGCATCAATTGTTGATGGTTAGTAAAACCACTAGTCTAGAAGGGCAAGGGCAAAAGGGATACTTCATGAAACAGCAAGTCATTTGTTGCTCTACTGAAGAATCCCAAGGTTGAACCCAAACCCGAGACTAAGTGCTTCTGTAATGAGGGGAACGGTCTTTGAAGCGGAACTACCCTAGACACTTGGTAGATGAGAAGGCAGGCAAGGTCGACAGAAGTATATCGGATATACATTATATGAATGTGTACTTTACTAGTACTCCTAGCAGCACCAGGGTATTAGATACCGGTTCGGTTGCTAAGTGTTAGTAACTCGAAATAAAAGCTGTGGAATAAACGGAGACTAGCTAAAGGTGAGATGACGATATGTGTTGGAAATGTTTCCAAGGTTGATGTGATCAAGCATCGCATGCTCCCTCTACCATCGAGATTTGGTGTTTGCATTGAGCATGATTGGATTATGTTTATCGCAATACGGTTATTCATTTAAGGAGAATAATGGTTACTCTGTTTATTTGAATTATACCTTCAATGGTCTTGCACCTAAAATGAATCTCGATCGTAGTGATACACATGTTCATGCCAAAAGTAATGATAGTACCACATACTTGTGGCACTGCTATTTGAGTCATATTGGGATAAAACGCATGAAGAAGCTCCATGAACATGGATCTTTGGACTCAGTCGTTTTTGAAAAGATTGAGACATGCGAACCATGTCTATTGGTATATATGCATGAAGAAACTCCATGCAGATGGATCATTTGGACTCACATGATTTCGAATCACTTGAGACATGCAAATCATACCACATGGGCAAGTGACTGAAAGTCCTCGTTTTTCAGTAAGATGGAACAAGAGAGCAACTTATTGGAAGTAATACATTTTGATGTATGCAGTCCAATGAGTGCTGAGGCATGCAGTGGATATCGTTATGTTCTTACTTCACAGATGGTTTGAGTAGATGCTGAGTGTATTTACTTGATGAAACACAAGTCTGAATTATTGAAAGGTTCAAGTAATTTCAGAGTGAAGTTGAAGATCGTCGTGACAAGAGGATAAAATGTTTGTGATATGATCATAGAGATGAGTATCTGAGTTACGAGTTTAGCACACAATTAAGACATTGTGGAAAGTGTTTCACAATTAATACCGCCTGGAACACCATAGTGTGATGGTGTGTCCGAACATCATAGCTGCACCCTATTGGATATGGTGCATGCCATGATGTCTCTTATCGAATTACCACTATCGTTTATGGGTTAGGCATTAGAGACAACCGCATTCACTTTAAATAGGGCACCACGCAATTCCGTTGAGACGACACCGTTTAGAGAAACCTAAGTTGTCGTTTCTTAAAAGTTTGGGGCTGCGATGCTTATGTGAAAAGGTTTCAGGCTGATAAGCTCGAACCCAAAGCGGATAAATGCATCTTCATAGAATACCCAAAACAGTTGGGTACACCTCCTATTTCAGATCTGGAAGCAAAAGTAATTGCTTCTAGAAATGAGTCCTTTCTCGAGGAAAAGTTTCTCTCGAAAGAATTGAGTGGGAGGATGGTGGAGACTTGATAAGGTTATTGAACCGTCACTTCAACTAGTGTGTAGCAGGGCACAGGAAGTTGTTCCTGTGGCACCTACACCAATTGAAGTGGAAGCTTATGATAGTGATCATGAAACTTCGGATCAAGTCACTACCAAACCTCGTAGGACGACGAGGATGCGTGCTACTTCAGAGTGGTACGTAATCTTGTCTGAGATATCATGTTGTTGGACAATACTGAACCTACGAGCTGTGGAGAAGCGATGGTGGGCCCATATTCTGACAAATGGTTAGAAGCCATGAAATCCGAGATAAATGGATCTTTAAGAAGAAGACGGACGTGGACGGTAATGTTACCGTCTATGAAGCTCGATTTGTGGCTAAGAGTATTTCCACAAGTTCAAAGAGTTGACTACGATGAGATTTTTCTCATCCGTAGCGATGCTTAAGTCCGTCGGAATCATGTTAGCATTAGCTGCATTTATGAAATCTGGCAGATGGATGTCAAAACAAGTTTCCTTACAAGTTTTCGTAAGGAAAGGTTGTATGTGATACAATCAGAAAGGTTTTGTTGATCCTGAGGATGCTAAAAGGTATGCTAGCTCCAACGATCCTTCCATGGATTAGAGCAAGCATCTCGGAGTCAGAATATACGCTTTGATGGAGTGATCAAAGTTTTTGGGTTTATACAAAGTTTGTTAGAAACTTGTATTTCCAATAAAGTGAGTGGGAGCGCTACAACATTTCTGATAAGTATATGTGAATGACATATTGTTGATCCGAAATGATGTAAAATTTCTGGAAAGCATAAAGGGTTGTTTGAAAGGAGTTTTTCAAAGGAAGACCTGGATAAAAGCTACTTACATATTGGGCATCAAGATCTATAGAGATAGATCAAGACGCCCGATGATACTTTCAAAGAACGCACACCTTGACATGATTTTGAAAGAGTTCAAAATAGATCAGCAAAGAAGGAGTTCTTGGCTGTGTTACAAGGTGTGAGTATTGAGTAAGACTCAAGACCTGACCACAGCAGAAGAGAGAGAAAGGACGAAGGTCGTCCCCTATGCTTTAGACGTAGGCTCTACAGTATGCTATGTTGTGTACCGCACATGAAGTGTGCCTTGCCATGAGTTGGTCAAGGGGTACAATAGTGATCCGGGAATGGATCACATGACAGCGGTCGAACTTATCCTTAGTACCTAGTGGACTAAGGAATCTTCTCGATTATGGAGGTGAAAAGGAGTTCGTCGTAAAGGGTTACGTCGATGCGAACTTTGACACTAATCCGGATGACTCTGAGTAGTAAACCGGATTCGTATAGTAGAGCAATTACTTGAAATGGCTCCAAGTAGCGCGTGGTAGCATCCACAAAGATGACATAGATATTCGTAAAGCACACACGGATCTGAAAGGTTCAGACCGTTGACTAATAACCTCTCTCACAAGCATAACATGATCAAACCAGAACTCATTGAGTGTTAATCACATAGTGATGTGAACTAGATTGTTGACTCTAGTGAACTCTTTGGATGTTGGTCACATGGTGATGTGACCTCTGACTGTTAATCACATGGTGATGTGGACTAGATTATTGACTCTAGTGCAAGTGGGAGACTGTTAGAAATATGCCCTAGAGGCAATAATAAATTGGTTATTATTATATTTCCTTGTTCATGATAATCGTTTATTATCCATGCTAGAATTGTATTGATAGGAAACTCAGATACATGTGTGGATACATAGACAACACCATGTCCCTAGTAAGCCTCTAGTTGACTAGCTCGTTGATCAATAGATGGTTACAGTTTCCTGACCATGGATATTGGATGTCGTTGATAACGGGATCACATCATTAGGAGAATGATGTGATGGACAAGACCCAATCCTAAGCCTAGCACAAGATCGTGTAGTTCGTTTGCTCAGAGCTTTTCTAATGTCAAGTATCATTTCCTTAGACCATGAGATTGTGCAACTCCCGGATACCGTAGGAATGCTTTGGGTGTGCCAAACGTCACAACGTAAATGGGTGGCTATAAAGGTGCACTACGGGTATCTCCGAAAGTGTCTGTTGGGTTGGCACGAATCGAGACTGGGATTTGTCACTCTGTGTAAACGAAGAGGTATCTTTGGGCCCACTCGGTAGGACATCATCATAATGTGCACAATGTGACCAAGGAGTTGATCACGGGATGATGTGAGTTACGGAACGAGTAAAGAGACTTGCCGGTAACGAGATTGAACAAGGTATAGGGATACCGACGATCGAATCTCGGGCAAGTAACATACCGTTAGACAAAGGGAATTGCATACGGGATTGATTGAATCCCCGACATCGTGGTTCATCCGATGAGATCATCGTGGAACATGTGGGAGCCAACATGGGTATCTAGATCCCGCTGTTGGTTATTGACCGGAGAACGTCTCGGTCATGTCTGCATGGTTCCCGAACCCGTAGGGTCTACACGCTTAAGGTTCGATGACGCTAGGGTTATAGGGAAAGTATGTACGTGGTTACCGAATGTTGTTCGCAGTCCCGGATGAGATCCCGGACATCACGAGGAGTTCCGGAATGGTCCGGAGGTAAAGATTTATATATGGGAAGTCCTGTTTTGGTCACCGGAAAAGTTTCGGGTGAAATCGGTAATGTACCGGGACCACCGGGAGGGTCCCGGGGGTCCACCAAGTGGGGCCACCAGCCCCAGAAGGCTGCGTGGGCCAAGTGTGGGAGGGGACCAGCCCCAGGTGGGCTGGTGCGCCCCCCCACCAAGGCCCAAGGCGCATGGGAGAGTGGGAGGGGGCAAACCCTAGGTCCAGATGGGCCTTAGGGCCCATCTAGTGGGGCGCCCCCCCTCTCCTCCCCTTGGCCGCCCCCCTTGATGGGATCTAGGGCTGGCCGCCTCCTCTTGGGGGTGGAAACCCTAAGGGGGGCGCAGCCCCCTCCCCCCCTATATATAGTTGAGGTTTGGGCTGCCCAAGACACATGAGAACGTCTCTCTTTCGGCGCAGCCCTACCCCTCTCCCTCCTCCTCCTCTCCCGCGGTGCTTGGCGAAGCCCTGCGGGATTGCCACGCTCCTCCATCACCACCACGCCGTCGTGCTGCTGCTGGATGGAGTCTTCCCCAACCTCTCCCTCTCACCTTGCTGGATCAAGGCGTGGGAGACGTCACCGGGCTGCACGTGTGTTGAACATGGAGGCACCGTTCTTCGGTGCTTGGATCGGAATCAACCGCGATCTGAATCGCTACGAGTACGACTCCCTCATCCGCGTTCTTGCAACGCTTCCGCATCGCGATCTACAAGGGTATGTAGATGCACTCCCCTTCCCCTCGTTGCTAGATTACTCCATAGATTGATCTTGGTGATACGTAGAAAATTTTGAATTTCTGTTACGTTCCCCAACAGATACTTGGTAGATGAGAAGGCAGGCAAGGTCGACAGAAGTATATTGGATATACGTTATATGAATGTGTACTTTACTAGTACTCCTAGCAGCACCAGGGTATTAGATACCGGTTCGGTTGCTAAGTGTTAGTAACTCGAAATAAAAGCTGCGGAATAAATGGAGACTAGCTAAAGGTGAGATGACGATATGTGTTGGAAGTGTTTCCAAGGTTGATGTGATCAAGCATCGCATGCTCCCTCTACCATCGAGATTTGGTGTTTGCGTTAAGCATGATTGGACTATGTTTATCGCAATACGGTTATTCATTTAAGGAGAATAATGGTTACTCTGTTCATTTGAATAATACCTTCGATGGTCTTGCACCTGAAATGAATCTCGATCGCCATGATACACATGTTCGTGCCAAAAGATATAAGATAGTAATGATAGTACCACATACTTGTGGCACTGCCACTTGAGTCATATTGGTATAAAACGCATGAAGAAGCTCCATATAGATGGATCTTTGGACTCACTCGTTTTGAAAAGATTGAGACATGCGAACCATGTCTATTGGTATATATGCATGAAGAAACTCCATGTAGATGGATCGTTTGGACTCACTTGATTATGAATCACTTGAGACATGCAAATCATACCACATGGGCAAGATGACTGAAAGTCCTCGTTTTCAGTAAGATGGAACAAGAGAGCAACTTGTTGGAAGTAATACATTTTGATGTACGCAGTCCAATGAGTGCTGAGGCATGCAGTGGATATCGTTATGTTCTTACTTCACAGATGATTTGAGTAGATGCTGAGTGTATTTACTTGATGAAACACTAGTCTGAATTATTGAAAGGTTCAAGTAATTTCAGAGTGAAGTTGAAGATCGTCGTGACAAGAGGATAAAATGTCTGTGATATGATCATAGAGATGAGTATCTGAGATACGAGTTTGGCACACAATTGAGACATTGTGGAAAGTGTTTCACAATTAATACCGCCTGGAACACCATAGTGTGATGGTGTGTCCGAACATCATAACTGCACCCTATTGGATATGGTGCATACCATGATGTTTCTTATCGAATTACCACTATCGTTTATGGGTTAGGCATTAGAGACAACCGCATTCACTTTAAAAGGGGCACCACGCAATTCCGTTGAGACGACACCGTTTAGAGAAACCTAAGTTGTCGTTTCTTAAAAGTTTGGGGCTGCGATGCTTATGTGAAAAAGTTTCAGGCTGATAAGCTCGAACCCAAAGCGGATAAATGCATCTTCATAGAATACCCAAAAACAGTTGGGTATACCTCCTATTTCAGATCTGGAAGCAAAAGTAATTGCTTCTAGAAACGAGTCCTTTCTCGAGGAAAAGTTTCTCTCGAAAGAATTGAGTGGGAGGATGGTGGAGATTTGATAAAGTTATTGAACCGTCGCTTCAACTAGTGTGTAGCAAGGCACAGGAAGTTGTTCCTGTGGCACCTACACCAATTGAAGTGGAAGCTTATGATAGTGATCATGAAACTTCGGATCAAGTCACTACCAAACCTCGTAGGACGACGAGGATGCGCACTACTTCAGAGTAATGCGTGATCCTGTCTTGGAAGTCATGTTGCTAGACAACAATGAACCTACGAGCTATGGAGAAGCGATGGTGGGCCCATATTCCGACGAATGGCTCGAGGCCATGAAATCCGAGATAGGATCCTTGTATTAGAACAAAGCATGGACTTTGGTGAACTTGCCCGATGATCGGCAAGCCATTGAGATAAATGGATCTTTAAGAAGAAGACGGACATGGACGGTAATGTTACCGTCTATGAAGCTCAACTTGTGGCAAAGAGTATTTTCACAAGTTCAAGGAGTTGACTACGATGAGTTTTTCTCATCCGTAGCGATGCTTAGGTCCGTCGGAATCATGTTAGCATTAGCTGCATTTATGAAATCTGGCAGATAGATGTCAAAACAAGTTTCCTTACCAGTTTTCGTAAGGAAAGGTTGTATGTGATACAATCAGAAAGGTTTTGTCGATCCTAAGGATGCTAAAAGGTATGCTAGCTCCAGCGATCCTTCCATGGATTAGAGCAAGCGTCTCGGAGTCAGAATATACGCTTTGATAGAGTGATCAAAGTTTTTGGGTTTATACAAAGTTTGTTAGAAACTTGTATTTCCAATAAAGTGAGTGGGAGCGCTACAACATTTCTGATAAGTATATGTGAATGACATATTGTTGATCCGAAATGATGTAAAATTTCTGGAAAGCATAAAGGGTTGTTTGAAAGGAGTTTTTCAAAGGAAGACCTGGATAAAAGCTGCTTACATATTGGGCATCAAGATCTATAGAGATAGATCAAGACGCCCGATGATACTTTCAAAGAACGCACACCTTGACATGATTTTGAAAGAGTTCAAAATAGATCAGCAAAGAAGGAGTTCTTGGCTGTGTTACAAGGTGTGAGTATTGAGTAAGACTCAAGACCTGACCACAGCAGAAGAGAGAGAAAGGATGAAGGTCGTCCCCTATGCTTTAGACGTAGGCTCTACAGTATGCTATGCTGTGTACCGCACATGAAGTGTGCCTTGCCATGAGTTGGTCAAGGGGTACAATAGTGATCCGGGAATCGATCACATGACAGCGGTCGAACTTATCCTTAGTATCTAGTGGACTAAGGAATTTTCTCGATTATGGAGGTGCAAAGGAGTTCGTCGTAAAGGGTTACGTCGATGCGAACTTTGACACTAATCCGGATGAACTCTGAGTAGTAAACCGGATTCGTATAGTAGAGCAATTATTTGAAATGGCTCCAAATAGTGCGTGGTAGCATCCACAAGATGACATAGATATTCGTAAAGCACACGGTTCTGAAAGGTTCAGACCCGTTGACTAATAACCTCTCTCACAAGCATAACATGACCAAACCAGAACACATTGAGTGATAATCACATAGTGATGTGAACTAGATTGTTGACTCTAGTAAACTCTTTAGATGTTGGTCACATGGTGATGTGACCAGTGAGTGTTAATCACATGGTGATGTGAACTAGATTATTGACTCTAGTGCAAGTGGGAGACTGTTGGAAATATGCCCTAGAGGCAATAATAAATTGGTTATTATTATATTTCCTTATTCATGATAATCGTTTATTATCCATGCTAGAATTGTATTGATAGGAAACTCAGATACATGTGTGGATACATAGACAACACCATGTCCCTAGTAAGCCTCTAGTTGACTAGCTCGTTGATCAATAGATGGTTACGGTTTCCTGACCATGGACATTGGATGTCGTTCATAACGGGATCACATCATTAGGAGAATGATGTGATGGACAAGACCCAATCCTAAGCATAGCATAAAAGATCGTGTAGTTTCGTTTGCTAGAGCTTTTCCAATGTCAAGTATCGTTTCCTTAGACCATGAGATCGTGCAACTCCCGGATACCGTAGGAGTGCTTTGGGTGTGCCAAACGTCACAACGTAACTGGGTGACTATAAAGGTGCACTACGGGTATCTCCGAAAGTGTCTGTTGGGTTGGCACGAATCGAGACTGGGATTTGTCACTCCGTGTGACGGAGAGGTATCTTTGGGCCCACTCGATAATGCATCATCATAATGAGCTCAATGTGACTAAGGCGTTAGTCACGGGATCATGCATTGCAGTACGAGTAAAGAGACTTGCCGGTAACGAGATTGAACAAGGTATTGGGATACCGACGATCGAATCTCGGGCAAGTAACATATCGTTTGACAAAGGGAATTGCATACGGGATTGACTGAATCCTCGACATCGTGGTTCATCCGATGAGATCATCGTGGAACATGTGGGAGCCAACATGGGTATCCAGATCCCGCTGTTGGTTATTGACCGGAGAGGCGTCTCGGTCATGTCTGCATGTCTCCCGAACCCGTAGGGTCTACACACTTAAGGTTCGGTGACGCTAGGGTTGTAGAGATATATGTATGCGGAAACCCGAAAGTTGTTCGGAGTCCCGGATGAGATCCCGGACGTCACGAGAGGTTCCGGAATGGTCCGGAGGTGAAGAATTATATATAGGAAGTCCAGTTTCGGCCACCGGGAAAGTTTCGGGGGTTACCGGTATTGTACCGGGACCACCGGAAGGGTCCCGGGGGTCCACCGGGTGGGGCCACCTATCCAGAGGGCTCCATGGGCTGAAAGTGGAAGGGAACCAGCCCCTAGTGGGCTGGGCGCCCCCCCATGGGCCTCCCCCCATGCGCCTAGGGTTGGGAACCCTAGGGTGGGGGGACTTCCCCCTTGCCTTGGGGGGCAAGGCAACCCCTTTCCACCCCTTGGCCGCCGCCCCCCCCCCAACCCTAGATGGGTTTTGGCCGGCCCCCCCTCCCAAGGGGGCCTATATAAAGGGGGGAGGGAGGGCAGCAATCCACAGCCTTGGGCGCCTCCCTCCTCCCCTGCAACACCTCTCTCTCTCTCGCAGAAGCTCGGCGAAGCCCTGCCGGAGACCCGCTACATCCACCACCACGCCGTCGTGCTGTTGGATCTCCATCAACCTCTCCTCCCCCCTTGCTGGATCAAGAAGGAGGAGACGTCGCTGCACCGTACGTGTGTTGAACGCGGAGGTGCCGTCCGTTCGGCACTCGGTCATCGGTGATTTGGATCACGGCGAGTACGACTCCGTCATCCACGTTCATTGGAACGCTTCCGCTCGCGATCTACAAGGGTATGTAGATGCACTCCTTTCCCCTCGTTGCTAGTAGACTCCATAGATGCATCTTGGTGAGCGTAGGAAAATTTTAAAATTATGCTACGATTCCCAACATAGGGTGCGCCAGAGGGGGGCGGCGCGCCTGGTGCCTAGTGGGCAGCTGCTCCCCCCTCTAGTGGGTCTTGGTTCCAGTATTTTTTTTATATTCCAAAATAATTCTCCAAAAAGTTTCGTCCAATTCCGGGAACTTTTATTTCTGCACAAAAACAACACCATGGTAGTTCTGCTGAAAATAGCGTCAGTCCGAGTTAGTTTCATTCAAATCATGCAAATTAGAGTCCAAAACAAGAGCAAAAGCGTTAGGAAAAGTAGATACGATGGAGACGTATCAAGTAGCTTCATTGACGCGAGAAACACGCCGTAGACTAGTTTCTGGTAATATGGATATCTCAACTTGGACTCGGAGAGAAATTTACTTTCGTAGTAAATGACGACCACCAGGACAACGCTCGGTCACACGGTTGGTGGGCGACGATGTAAAGGACCAGGGGATTCCTCTCGGCCCAGATGGAGAGGATTGGTGGCGTGAAGAGAAAGCGCTTGAGGCCATCAAAGGATGATTGCGTCCCATCAGTACACTGAAAGGAATCAAACTTCTTGAGGAGTTGGTAGAATGGCAGTCCCTTCTCGCCAAGCCTGGAGATGAATCGATTGAGGCTGCAATGCACATGGTGAATCACTGAACGTCCTTCAGATTATTTTGTGTGGCCATCTTTAGGATCGCTTCGATCTTCTCCGGGTTGGTCTCAATCTCGCATCCAGAAATGACGAAACCAAGGAGGACCCTGCAGGTACTTTGATGACACATTTCTATGGGTTCAGCTTCAAGTTATTCTGCTTGAGGTCTACGAAGGTTTCTGCCAAATCCGCCAGGAGATCATCCCTACACTTTGACTTACCACGATGTCGTCGACATAGGTGTGGACGTTTCTATTGAACCGGTAGTGTAAACATTTTTTGAATATGCCATTGGTAAGTCGCACTAGCATTTTTAGATCAAACGACATGAAAATGTAGTAGAAAGTTCCATAGGGCGGGATGATGAAGGAAGTCTTGCTATCGTCCGACTACTTCATTTCTATCTAATGATAGCCTGAATATGCGTCCATAAAACACAAACACTCGCAACCTGCCATGGAATTGATCACTTGGTTCAGGGGTTGGTAGTCAACACACATGCGCCAAGTGTGGTTCTTCTTGGGATATGGTGCGAGTAAGGAGGCCGGGGATTGAGAGAACGATCAAGTGAGAAGAGGAATAGAGGATTGATAGGGAGAAACAACCAGTGGCAAAGGCATGGGGTGGCCAGCATGGGCCAGGAGCCTCCCAACATGATGAGCTTGCTTGTATATACACAAAAGTACCATCATTTTTTTGTATTTTAGGATTTAGGGTGGCAGAGGCATGTGGTGGCCAGCATGCCCCCTCCCTCAACACTAGTACTTGAGGAATCCTACGCCGCCATTAGAAACAACACTAGAGGAACATAAACCAATTATGAGACAAGGGATCCGAACAGAGGAGGGAGAGTAGGGGTGGAGCTCAGAGACACATGAAGATCAAATTGCAAGAGGGAGGGGATCAACAGGGAGGGAAGAGTCGGCACCATGCCAATCGTCGGACTATCGCCAGAAGTCGCCTCGAACACAGTCAATTCAGACATGTATCCTCGCTATTCTAACTGGTCAATTAGTTGGACCTTAAGTTTTTTTATTTGAAACAAACTGGACCTTAAGTTGATGCTAACGAAATGAAAACATTGTGGAGGATACATGAACCAGCTCCCTCTCGCTCCCTTGCTGCTTGTTGAGTGGCACCGGGGCGCCCCGATCCCCTAGTCCAGCCCCTTCCTCCCCCTCTCCTACCCTCTTCACTGGCGGGCATCACGGGGTGAGGCCCGTGTGGCGCCGGCAGTGGCGGGGCTGTCCAACGGTGCGCGGTTACTTCGCAGCGCAGATCTAGGCTTTAGCATGCGGTGGTCTCCCCGGATGCTACGGCGCCTCCGGCGGCGTGGCCGCGGCTCGTCGGCGTCTCCGCCTTGCTTCCCCTGGTGCGGTGACTCGATCATTTGAGGAGCTGCGGTGGTCTGCGATGCGGCATCCCCGACGGTGTGCTTCGGCCACCGGTGGTGCGGCTCCAGATGCGCTGATCACCGCCCTCTTGTAGGCCGGCTCGGGCCGATCGTGGGGCTCTAAGGCGGCTTCCGACGAGCCTGGCTCTGACAAGTTCCAGATCTGGTGCCTGTGGGCCGGTAGGGCCGATGAGCTTTGGGGTACCTCGTCCGTTCATTGGCTGCTGGCGGCTGGGTTGCGGAGAGAGGCTAGATGGTGATATGGTTGCGGCTGGATCTGCCCCGGCATACTGCCGGCGAGGTTTGGGGTGGCCCCCGTGCGGCTGCAATGTGGTTGCTGCTTGGGAGGTGAGCGGGTCAGCGGATTGCGGCGCGTGGGGGTGGTGTCTGAGATGTTCCAGGTGAAAACCTGCCTGGTTGTTGCCGGGCGGCAGCGGCGGCAGTGCCTGCGGGCGTCGTTTCCCTCCTTGGAGGCGCTGTGAAAGCACAAGTGCTCCCTGGGTGGTTTTGGTACTTAATGTCAACATATCTCTTGTTGGACTAATGCTTCTACCTAGTATGTTTCAGATAAGTTCAACAATGGAGTGACATGGACTAGAGGATGTGGAACCTCTTCAAGTTGCTGAGGACAAAGGATTGGCTCAAGCTCAAAGCTCAGGACTCTACATTTTCTATTTTAGTGATCCAAGATCACATTGAGTCCATAGGAAAGCCAATACTATTAAGAGGGGATGAGGTGTTGCTTAATGGCTTGCTTGCTCAAAGTGCTTAGTGATATGCTCCAAAGCCCTCAACCACTTTCTCACATCCACATATGTCCCAAACCAAAAGTCAAACTCGGCCCCACCGAAACTGTCTATCCGGCGCCACCGAGTTCAATTGACATAGCCACTGCCAGAAACCCTAATCAATTCGGCCTCACCGATAGGGATCTCGGTATCACCGAGATGGGATTGCAAACTCTCTGTTACCTATTTGCAATAATTTCGGTCTCACCGAAATATGCAATCGGTCCCACCGAGATTGCAATGCAAACTCTATGTTACCCCTTCGTAACGTTTCAGTCCAACCGAGATGAGCGAATCGGTCCCACCGAGTTTGCCTGACCAACTCTCTGTTTGTCTATTACCAAAATCGTTCTCACCGAGTTTGTGTAATTGGTCTCACCGAGATTACGTTATGCCCTAACCCTAACGAAATCGGTCTCACCGAGTTGACATGTCGGTCCCACCGAAAATCCTAACGGTCACATTATGAACTAAATCGGTCTGACCGAGTTTAACTATTTGGTCCCACCAAGTTTGGTAAATTATGTGTAACGATTAGATTTTGTGTGGAGGCTATATATACCCCTCCACCCACTCTTCATTCGTGGAGAGAGCCATCAGAACATGCCTACACTTCCAACATACATTTTCTGAGAGAGAACCACCTACACTTGTGTTGAGGTCAAGATATTCCATTCCAACCACATAAATCTTGATCTCTAGCCTTCCCCAAGTTGCTTTCCACTCAAATAATCCTTCCACCAAATCCAATCCTATGAGAGAGAGTTGAGTGTTGGGGAGACTATCATTTGAAGCACAAGAGCAAGGAGTTCATCATCAACACACCATTTGTTACTTCTTGGAGAGTGGTGTCTCCTAGATTGGCTAGGTGTCACTTGGGAGCCTCCGTCAAGATTGTGGAGTTGAACCAAGGAGTTTGTAAGGGCAAGGAGATCGCCTACTTCGTGAAGATCTACCCGAGTGAGGCAAGTCCTTCGTGGGCGACGGCCATGGTGGGATAGACAAGGTTGCTTCTTCGTGGACCCTTCGTGGGTGGAGCCCTCCGTGGACTCGCGCAACCGTTACCCTTCGTGGGTTGAAGTCTCCATCAACGTGGATGTACGATAGCACCACCTATCGGAACCACGGATAAAAAATCTCCGTGTCTCCAAATTGCGTTTGCACAATCCAATCCCATCCCTTTACATTCTTGCAATTTGCATGCTTTACTTTCTGCTGCTCATATACTCTTGCCATGCTTGCTTGATATGTATTGTGAATGTTTAAACTTGTGCCAAAACTCCACATCAACTTAAGGAAATTAAAAACTGCAACTTTTCTTCTTAGAGTCTATTCACCCCCCTCTAGACACCTCTTCTCGATCCTTTCAATTGGTATCAGAGCATTGGTCTCCATTGCTTTGGTTTAATCACCATTGGAGGAAGATGGATGTGTCTACATTGGGGAGTCTTAGACATAGAGTGCCTATTCTTGATAGAGAGTTCTTTCATGAACGAAAAAATGAGATTCTTGAGATTTTCAATGAATATCATTTGAACAAGTACATTACTAGCCCTTGTGCACCTCATGTTGATCCTTTGCATCCTACCCTTGATGAGTCTATTGACATGATCCGCAACCTTAGAACTGTTAATATTATCACTGGAGGATTGCCTAGAAACTTGATTGGATGTTTGCCTACTCTTGAGTGTGCCTACACTATATGGAGATTTCTTGAGGAAAGATTTCCAAACTATTCCTTGCAAAACTTAGATGAAATTCTCCATAAGTCTATTGCCTTGAGTAAGATGAGTACTAGTGATCCTAAATTTGGTGATTCTCTATTTGAGCTTACCAATCTCATGCGTGCCAAAGGAGATGCTGGAATCATTAGCAATATCATATCCGAAGCTATTAGAATTCATAAAGATGACTATTGTGATGATCATTTATCTAATGAATTACCCTCTCTAGGAATTGATCAAATACAAGACGATGTTGAACATGGATACTATGATGAGGATGATGATAGTGACTATGATATTGACGATGCGATGAGACACTTTGGTCTTATGGCTAATCGTCGCGGCTACATGGCTGGAGGAAAGGAATGGGTCCTTGATAGTGGATGTACTGATCATATGACCGGAGACAAGGATATGTTTCGTGAGCTTGCTGAAAACGACGACCCTCGAAAGTATGTCACCTTTGGTGATAACTCAAAGGGTAAGGTGGTTGGCCTCGGTAAGGTGGCCATCTCACATGATAGCTCCATACAAAACGTCATGCTCGTTGAATCTCTTGGGTACAATTTACTTTCAGTATCTAGACTTGCTGATTTCGGTTTCAATGTCCTATTCACTGAAGTAGATTGCCAAGTGTTTCGGAGAGACAATCATAAAATGGTCTTTACCGGCATACGTAGAGGTGATCTTTACATTGTCG
Organism: Aegilops tauschii subsp. strangulata; assembly: GCF_002575655.3. Taxonomy (NCBI): domain Eukaryota; kingdom Viridiplantae; phylum Streptophyta; class Magnoliopsida; order Poales; family Poaceae; genus Aegilops; species Aegilops tauschii. The sequence goes on from NC_053036.3 coordinate 514,943,940, forward strand.
ATTTCATTAAAAAGGCTCAACCTAGAACTTGCTTAGTTGCTAAATCTTCTAAAGGCTGGTTGTGGCATAGAAGGTTAGGTCATGTGGGCATGCGAAATCTTGATAAGCTTATTAAAGGTGATCATATCCTTGGAGTAAAAGATGTTATATTTGACAAGGATAGACTTTGTAGTGCTTGTCAAGCAGGAAAACAAGTTGGAGGGAGTCACCCCGTGAAGAACATCATGACCACGAGAAGACTGCTCGAGCTACTTCACATGGATCTCTTTGGTCCCAATGCTTACAAGAGTCTCGGTGGTAACTCATTTGGTCTAGTCATAGTCGATGATTTTTCAAGATTTACGTGGGTGTTCTTTCTAGATAATGAATCGCAGGTCCAAAAGATCTTCAAAAGCTTCGCTAGGAAGGCCCAAAATCAATTTGAAGTGAAGATCACGAAGGTTCGGAGCGACAACGGAACGGAGTTCAAGAACGCAAATGTGGATACCTTTCTTGGCGAAGAGGGGATTTCACACGAGTTCTCGGCCACATAGACACCTCAACAAAATGGAGTTGTTGAGAGAAAGAACTGGACTCTTATTGAGATGGCAAGAACGATGCTTAATGAGTACAAGACTCCAAAACACTTTTGGGCGGAAGCGGTTGAGACAGCTTGTCATGCAACAAATCACTTGTATCTTCACAAGCTATTCGGCAAGACGGCATACGAGCTCCTCACCGGTAACAAACCCCAAGTTGGATACTTTCGAGTATTCGGCTCAAAGTGCTACATTCTTGATAAAAGCATCGTCGTTCTAAATTTGCTCCTAAATCTCATGAAGGTTTCCTACTTGGTTATGGCTCAAACTCTCACACTTACCGTGTCTACAACAATTTCACCCGAAAGGTTGAAGAGACGGTACATGTGAAGTTTGATGAATCTAATGGGTCGCAAGTAGAGCAATTGCCAATTGATGTAGGAAACAAATACCCTTCGGAAGCAATCCAAGACTTGTCTATTGGCAAGGTTCGTCCAACGGAGGTGAAGGAGAGTACCTCGTCTGTCCAAGTGGAAGCTTCTACCTCACGACAAGGTGAACCAAGAGTTGATACGGAAGCATCCACAAGTGGGACACACCAAGACGAAGATAACGAGGAAGTACACCAAGATGAACATCAACAACCTCCTTCTCCACCACGACAAGAGAACGACAACGTCAACAATGAAGAAGGCCAAGAAGAAGGACACGATGAAGAAGATGTTCCACCCCGATCAAAGCAAAAGCTCCCACGAGTTCGAGCAAGAGTCGCCAAAGACCATCCCGTCGAGCAAATCTACAATGATATCCAAACCGGGAGAATCACTCGCTCTAAAACTCGTTTGGCTAATTTTTGTGAACATTATTCATTCATCTCTAGCATTGAACCTATGAAGGTTGAAGAAGCATTGGAAGATCTGGATTGGATAAACGCTATGCATGAAGAGCTACACAACTTTGAGAGAAATCAAGTGTGGACATTGGTTGAAAAGCCCGACAACAACCATAACATCATCGGTACCAAATGGGTGTTTCGTAACAAGCAAGATGAATATGGACAAGTAGTTTGCAACAAAGCACGTCTCGTCGCCCAAGGCTACACTCAAGTCGAAGGTATGGACTATGGTGAGACATATGCCCCCGTTGCTAGACTTGAGTCCATTCGCATCTTACTTGCCTATGCTAATCATCATGATATCACCATGTACCAAATGGACATTAAAAGTGCTTTTCTAAATGGTGAAATTGAGGAGGAAGTTTATGTTAAGCAACCTCCCGGCTTTGTCAATCCTAAGAAACCTAATCATGTTTACAAACTTCACAAAGCTCTTTATGGTCTTAAACAAGCTCCTAGAGCATGGTATAAATGTTTGACCAAGTTCCTTATTGAAAAAGGCTTTGAAATTGGAAAAATAGATTCTACTCTTTTCACTAAAAGGGTCAATGGAGAATTATTCGTGTGCCAAATCTATGTTGATGATATTATATTTGGTTCGACTAACCCTCACTTTAGTGAGAAGTTTGGAAAGCTAATATCGGAGAAGTTTGAGATGTCTATGATGAGTGAACTCAAATTCTTTCTCGGTTTGCAAATCAAGCAAACTAAGGAAGGTACCTTTGTCTCTCAAACAAAGTACACCAAGGACTTATTCAAGAAGTTCAATATGCAAGAATGCAAAGGTATGACTACACCCATGCCTACTAGTGGACATCTTGATTTGACCAAAGATGGTGAACCGGTTGATCAAAAGGTTTACCGCTCCATGATTGGTTCATTATTATATCTATGTGCCTCTCGTCCCGATATTATGCTAAGTGTGTGCATGTGTGCACGATATCAAGCGGCCCCCAAAGAGTGTCATCTTAAGGCTGTGAAAAGGATAGTGAGATACTTAATACACACACCAAATTTTGGCATTTGGTATCCTAAGAGGTCTTCTTTCGATCTTGTTGGTTACTCCGATTCGGACTATGCCGGAGACAAGGTTGATAGAAAGTCCACTTCGGGTACATGTCAATTTCTTGGTAGATCTCTTGTGTCTTGGTCCTCCAAGAAACAAAACTCGGTATCCTTATCCACCGCCGGAGCGGAATACATTGCCGCTGGTTCATGTTGTGCTCAATTACTTTGGATGACCCAAACTCTTAAAGACTATGGGATATATGTGAAACGTGTTCCATTGCTTTGTGACAATGAAAGTGCTATCAAGATTGCTCACAATCCCATGCAACATTCTTGAACTAAGCATATTGAAGTTCGTCATCATTTCATTCGAGATCACGTTGCCAAAGGGGACACTGATCTTAAGCATGTTCGCACCGATAAGCAATTGGCGGATATATTCACAAAACCGCTTCATGAGAAAGTCTTTTGCCGTTTGAGAGGTGATTTGAACATCATTGATGCTTCAAACTTGGAGTAGGAACTCCATTTGGATACATGCAAGGCATGAGCCTTTGACTAATCCTTGATATTTCTTTCTTGTTGCTACTTATATGTCTTGGATATATTCGCACCCTTGCATGCTATCTAACCCTTGTAGGTACTTGGATGAATCTAAATCTATGAGATTGCAACCCACTCACATCTTGAGCAATTTCTACATCACCAAGTCTCTACACAATGGTGGTTGAAGACAAGGAAGCACGAAACCCTTCAAACATATCCTTTGACAATTCTATATTAAGTCTTATGATTGTCATTTTGGATACACAAGTGCTCTTCCTTGCAAGACTAACCCATGTAGGTAGATGAACTCAAATTCCAAGTGGTGCTCCCAAATCTTGATAAGCTACATCAACCTTGAGCAACCCACATAAGTTCAACTACATGATTAGGTTCAACACCACCACCCAAGGTATGTTATTCCATCTTAGAGAAGCTTTGCTCCAAGTCATGGGTCAAAGCAACTCAACAAGATGTGAATACATCAAGATGCTTAAACGAGAAATGGTAACCCCATTTTGAGCTTAAACGATGAGTATGACCAATGATCAAGTGACCTCACCTGACTCCTAAGTCAATATACTCTAACATAGGTGACTTTGTCACCGACCAATTCTAGATGAAGTTCTCTTGTGTTTCTCCGTGCTCTTGCATTTGTCTCATGCATATCTGTTTCCCCTTTCAATAAAAAAAACTTCATCTAGATCTTCTTTGTTCTGTTCTGCATTCCCTGCATCCAATTCATTGCAAATCTTTCAGCTAATTCCTTGCAAATCCTTATGAGATCTTAATTGTCTAGTGAGCTGAGGTGACAAGTGTTTTCACTGTGATGAACTCGGTCACGCCGGTTTGTTTTCTTCGGTCCAACCGAATTCTTTCGGTGCCACCAAAGCACACAACTCGGTGCTACCGATTTAACTGCAGAAAAGACAGTTTGCCACTTGTTCCTGCATTTTTTACTCCAGCTCCACTCAATGATTCTTGTCCTCTACCAGCATCACATTCGACTTGCTGTTTTGCTCTGTGACTCAAGGACCAACCCCATTTGAAACAAAAATCCAGAAGAACCCTTCTTGGAAATTGATGTCAAAGGGGGAGAGAGAGATCACATCAAAAGCTTAATCATTTTTATAAGGGGAGAGAATGCTCATGGGGAGAGTATAGAAACCCCAGATGCTTGGTGTTCAAGAGGAGAGAGGTCACATGCCTTTAAGAGGGGAATGACATGTTCATATTTGATTGTTTGCATTAGCTCTGTCTCTTGTCTTTGCTCTGTTTTTCTGTTCCCTATCTTCTCCCAGTATCCCATGCTAGATTCAGGGGGAGCAAGACATCTAAGGGAAGGAAATTCTTGAATTCATTGCACATCTTTACCTTTGGGGACATGTCTATATCCAATAGAGTACTCAGTACTCACTCTCTACATGTCATCCCAGTCTTGGTACTCTTGTGGTTTCTGTTGTTTGCTCTGGCTAGTAGGTGTATCTGTGTTGTCTAACCTTGTTTACTCAGGTTCACTCCCTCCTAAGCCAACTCAAGACCACAAGGTAAGTATATGCATCACAGTCATGTGTATGAGGATTTCTTGCTATTGTACATACTGTTTGTAAGAAGGACTCATGAGCATGAAGGTACATTTCCCATATTTACATCATTTGCTCTGATGCATATAGCCAAGATACATGTAACTCATTGCTTGCTCTGTCATGATTATGCACTCATATGCTCTTATGTTCCATATGCACATGATTGCATACATGTAGGGGGAGCCTATGCATGTTACATGTCCTTGCAAAGCTTTACTAGTTGTTCCCTATATATTTATCTAAAGCTTTGATGTATGTTGTCATCAATTACAAAAAAGGGGGAGATTGAAAGCACAAGTGCTCCCTGGATGGTTTTGGTAATTAATGTCAACATATCTCTTGTTGGACTAATGCTTCTACCTAGTATGTTTCAGATAAGTTCAACAATGGAGCGGCATGGACTAGAGGATGTGGAACCTCTTCAAGTTGCTGAGGACAAAGGATTGGCTCAAGCTCAAAGCTCAGGACTCTACATTTTCTAGTTTAGTGATCCAACATCACATTGAGTCCATAGGAAAGCCAATACTATTAAGAGGGGATGAGGTGTTGCTTAATGGCTGCTTGCTCAAAGTGCTTAGTGATATGCTCCAAAACCCTCAACCACTTTCTCACATCCACATATGTCCCAAACCAAAAGTCAAACTCGGCCCCACCGAAACTGTCTATCCGGCGCCACTGAGTTCAATTGACATAGCCACTGCCAGAAACCCTAATCAATTCGGTCTCACCGATAGGGATCTCGGTATCACCGAGATGGGATTGCAAACTCTCTGTTACCTATTTGCAATAATTTCGGTCTCACCGAAATATGCAATCGGTCCCACCGAGATTGCAATGCAAACTCTCTGTCACCCCTTCGTAACGTTTCGGTCCAAACGAGATGAGCGAATCAGTCCCACCGAGTTTGCCTGACCAACTCTCTGTTTGTCTATTACCAAAATCGGTCTCATCGAATTTGTGTAATCGGTCTCATCGAATTTGTGTAATCGGTCTATTACCAAATTGCGTTTGCACAATCCAATCCAATCCCTTTACATTCTTGCAACTTGCATGCTTTACTTTCCGCTGCTCATATACTCTTGCCATGCTTGCTTGATATGTATTGTGAATGTTTAAACTTGTGCCAAAACTCCACATCAACTTAAGGAAATTAAAAACTGCAACTTTTCTTCTTAGAGTCTATTCACCCCCCCCCCCCTCTAGACACCTCTGCTCGATCCTTTCACGCTGCTGTGGAGATCTCCGGCTATCTACCGTCGGTTCAAGATCTTCGGGCGAAAGCCTAAGGCTCGTCGTTGGGTCGGTCGACAATGCCGTCCTCGTCGCATCCTCTCTTGGGGGGCGTCGTGTTGAAAAACTTTGATCCAGATCACGCATTCCATAGGATGGACACTCACGACATTGCGGCTGGCTGGTGTCCGTCCGACGATGTGCGCGGTTGGCGTTGCGACCTGTGTGGCGACAATGATGGTGATGAGCGAAGCTGGGTCGCGACTTGTCCTTCTGGTGTCGGAGGTCTAGTGCGCCTATGTTAGTTTCTTGCTGTGACTGAGAAGTCGGAGCTGTGGGCGGCGATGCACTGTGGCAACGATGACTCCATGAGAGGGGTTTCCATCGGATGGTGCTCTTCGGCTGTTGCGCTGAGCTAGGTCGACGCGAGGCTTGCAACTTTCTCCTCTTCTTAAAATTCGGAGCTGCCATGTCCTCGACGCTTCGATCGACTGATTGGTGCTTGTGGTCAGGTCGTCCCGTGTGTGCCCCGTGTGGGGTTGTATCTAGGTTTTCTCCTGGTTTTCCTTCAATTAACTGGGCAACTCTCTTCTTCTTAATCAATGAAAATGAAAAATCTGTTGCCTCATTTATAAAAACATTAAGAAGTCTTTTTGCACCAACATATTTTCTTCTAAGATAAGACACGGCACACAAGCTAACTCCTAACATGGCCAAATCGGCAGGCGGTCTGCTCATGTGTGCCCGGCCCGTGGTCTGCACGCAACCGCCTCTGCCTCGAGCACCCGACCCCAATCTGAGGCTCCCAACGGTAATATCTCCGCGCCGCGCCACGTTGCCGACCGACCGTCCCCTCCTGTCCTGCTCCCGCCCACCTGGCCCGGATCCAGCCCCATCCCACCACCACCAGCTCCACTTCCCTTCGGTTTCCGCCACCCGCCGAAGCCGTCTCCGGCAAGGACTCGGCCGGCGACACCACCTCTTCCCCGGCGGCCTGCCCGCGGTCAGGCACGCCCTTTCCTCCCTCCCCGCGCTTTGGCTGTGGCCGGTCTGCTCCTCCTCTCTTCGTCCGGGGCCCCGGGTTGTGCCTCTCGTCTGGTTTGGATTTGCTCGTCCCCGATTCACCGTCTGTTTAGGTTTAGAACCGCGCCTCATTTGGTTTTTGCTCGTGCTCGGTTCGTCCGTTTGGAATCGCGCCTGGTTTGATTTTGCTCGTCCTCGCCGTCGCCTGTTTGGGGTCGCGTCTGATCGATTTTACTCCTCCTCGCCGTCGTCCGTGTAGAGTCGCTTTTGGTTCGATTTTGCTCGTCCTCGCCGTCGTCCGTTTACAGTCGCGCCTGATTCGATTTCGCTCGTCCTCGCCGTTGTCCTGATGCGCTCGCGTGTACTTGGTCTGTCTCGCCTCGTCGGGGGTCTCCGTCTCATTTGCGAACTAGCAATTCTGTCTGCGTGCGCTTCTGTTATCCGAACTAGCAATCCTCGGTTTCGTGTTCGCGTCGGTTGCAGGAATGCACGGGTTCGGTTTCGAAATTGGATTACGGCCGGAGACGGGGAGCGATATTCGTTTATGGTGCTAGTTCAGACCGGTTCCTCCGTTCCGTCACCTGCGTTGCTCTTGGTGATTCTCAGAACTCAAACGCATGCTCTCTTCTGTCAGTTCTTGTTGGCCCTCTGTCAATTCTTGAGTTCTTGTTGTACCGGCTAGGCGTGTGTGCTCTCAATATAGATGCAGAGATGGGGTGATTCCTCAGGCTTGTTCGGATGGTGTATACTACTCCCTCCGTTCCTAAATACTTGTCTTTCTAGGCATTTCAACAAGTGACTACATACGGAGTAAAATGAGTGAATCTACACTCTAAAATATGTCTACATACATCCGTATGTGATATTCATTTGAAATGCCTAAAAAGACAAGTATTTAGGAACAAAGGGAGTATTTATGTTCTTTCCAATTTGTTTCTTTTTATCATGCTTTGCTTGTGTGTTGCCATGTGGCCTGCTGCTTGACTAATTGAACACCTGTTGCTGCTACTGTTGGGCAAGGTTCCTTCTTTTCTTCCTGATGTTGCTATTTCCATTGAAGTACTCGTAGGAGTTCTAGATGGGCTGCTGCTAGTTACTCTTATTTCCCCTTAGACTACATTCTAGATTGCATATCATAACTCGGGCATATAATTCTGTTGTGAGCATAACTCCAGAATTTATTTATTCATGAAAGCACGTTCATCACATGTTTTTAATCAATGCTGCTAAGTTCTGTCACATCCCTTTCCTCAATTTCAACGAACCAATGATGTGGACATGTGGTGCTTGTTTTCTTGTGATGATGGTGATCCAATTGACTAGCCCAACTCTTACTCTTATGCTCTGACATTTGTTAATCCCTAGTTAGTGTGCCTGAAAAATTATTGTTTGTCATGTTAAATTGTATGGCATCAACTCGGTATTGTGATTAATGACCTAGTATTTGTTTAGTGTACACAGTTGACTTCTTTTTTCTTAAATTTTTAGTGATATGTGTGTTTGTTATGTCTTATGTGGATATTGTTGGGGATATTACTACTGAGTATAAACCGGCCAGGAGGGGCCGGGTTATACCCATAATGAGTTATTTATATTTGAAGCCCATGAAGACAAGGAGTATGGCGCTTTACGGAGGAGATCTAACACGGAGGCCCAAGGCCCAATGGCGGATTAGGGCCTGTAGACATAAACCGCCATATAATGTGTAACTTGTGTTGTAAGATAAGAAAGGGTAGAAACCGAGCCGGACACGTTGATGAGCCGGCCTCGGGATTCTGTAAACTGTCGGGCGTCAACCTGTGTATATAAAGTGACGACCCGACGTCGGTTTAGGGACAACAAACAACAACTCGAGAGCCAGGCGTAGCAAATTCGCTCCCTGGTCATCGAAACCCTAGCAATTCCACATCAACTGGATTAGGCCTTTACCTTCACCGCAAGGGGCCGAACCAGTATAAACTCCCTGCATCCCTTGTCCGCTTTAACCCCTTTAAGCTAACCCGTCGCGATGGCTCCACGACTAAGTCCTTTCACTAGGACATCTGTCGTGACAAAACCACGACAGTTGGCGCCACCGTGGGGCCTGCGCATGGTGGTGTTGAGTTCTTGGAGGGATTTCTCTCAGGGATCTAGAAGCTCGCGATTGACCAAGATAAGAAGAACCTGCATTGGAAAGAGTTTGCAAATTTATCATCAAAGAAGTTAGGGTTTGCTGTTGAGCCGCCGCCGGCGGCTGTATAATCCATCAAGTTGCCGTGTTTTTTGCTGCTGTCTCCATGTCATAACAAAAGGAATGACTAAGCCGCCTGCAATCGCAGCAAGAAGTACTACTGTCAATAGCCATGGAGGAGTTCTACGATTTTTTGATTCAATGTCACAGGAACAGCTTGAATAAAACCGCTACGGATTATGAGCATAATATATCCTAAGCATGGCGGATTTACAGTGTCAGGCAAAATAAATATGCGCGATGGCATGACAGGCCAAGTGTTTGAACTAGCCTATTACAAGGCGCTTTAATGCCCAAAATAATAATTGTTTTCAGCAAGTGTTGAAGTACGCAGAAGGCTAAACCGGCCTCCGGATCATGACTCGTCCCCAGACTGACTTGACGGCTGTGGATCATCTTGCGCCGATTCACCTTCCTCCTCTCTATCCAGTGGCTGGAAGTCAATGGTTGCCCAATCGATCCCAGTTAGGGCTTGGAATACAACTTCATCGCTCATAAGTGTGGACGGTTCAACGTCAGGGGCATAGGTATGCTTACGGATTGGCGGGATAAGATTTTGAGCATCAGGAGTCGGTGCAGCAACCCGTTTATTGTTGACGTCATAAATCGCATGATAGTGTGAAAGATCAGTTTCTTCAGCCAATTGGCAAGCCAGTGGACGCATTTCCCTGGTTATGGCTCGAAGGTCATCATTGTCAAAATCTGATCCGTCTTCCCTTAAGCTTGGATAGCCCTTACCCACATCCACCGGATCAAGATCAGGCACCCATGCTTTAGCCCGGGTTAGCGCGGTCAGAGCACCTGCCCTTGCAGCCGATCTTTTTAATTCTTCAAACCGGGCAGGCAACATTGACAACCTTTCTAAGGTTTCCTTGATCAAGGTTGGGGGAGGCTTGTTATGAGAAGCAGTGCATATGATCCGTTGCGCGCCGGCATACAATTGCTCTATAAGAGTATAGGCAGCTTTCAATTTCTTCTGCATGTCAGAGCCCAGATGGGTAATGTGAGTTCCTGCATCATAAAGAGCATCAGTAAACCGGCAACTGATGGGATAATATATGTTGAAAACTTAAAGTGAGGATATTTACCAAACACAGCAGTGGTCATGGTATTTATCTGTCGCTTTAAACCAGTCAGCTCTTCTGCCACCGGTTTAAGGGCTGCCTCTGCATCCTTAGCTCTCTTTTGCAATGTGGTTTTCTCTATGTCCCAATCCGCCCGCTCCTTCTTGAAATTTTCCTTCAGCTTCTCCATGGCTGCTAAGGCACTGGTCAGTTCATCTTTGGCTCTGGAGGTTTCTGCTTGTTGGGACTTGATGTTTTCTTGAAGGTCAGCGGTTTGGGCTTCCTTTTTGCTTAGCTCAGCCTATAAGAGAAAGATATATCATGAGTTGGCAGCACATATTTGAAGTACCAAGCACATAACAAGTTATACACTTGATACTTGGGGGCTAATGCCTATTTGCTTGATTATCAGAAATTTTTACAAGTCCCAAGCACAATACAAGTATTATTCTTGGCACTTGGGGGCTAATGTACATTTGCTCAAAGTAACATGGGTAAAAGTCCCGGTTCAGCCTGAAGAGATAAACCGTCCCTTGGGAGCTACACAGGCGAAAGTTCAAAGATTACAATTCTAAAGTACCGGTTCATCTTAACAGGATAAACCGGCCCTTGGAGGCTAAGCATGCGAAGTTAAGATATTACAAAGTCTCGGTTTAGATTGATATCATAAACTGGCCCTTGGGGGCTACTGGAGTGGATGTTTGGACACAAGAGAAACAGATATGCAGAGTTAAGCAGTAGTTACCTCATATCGTTCTTTCATCAAGTTCACTAAGCCGGCTTCATAGTCGCGGCTTGTGTACAGATGATTTAAGAAGCCAGAATGAATGTCTTGGGCGTTGAGATGGGCATAGCTTGACAAGTCTGCATTCCACTTGCCTTTGCCCATAGCATAAAGCTCTTCCTTGGCACTATGCTTTGATAAAGCAACAGGATTACCAGGGGTGGTGTGGCCAAAGCCAGTAATCATAACATCATCTGCCTTGTCATCTGCAGCCTTGACTGGGCTTGACGGTTTATCAGCGGCGCGGACTGGGCTTGATGGTTTGTCAGTGGCTCGGACCGGGCTTGTCGTTTTATCAGCATGGCCCGTTGGATCAACCTCTACTTGTTCAACAACAACGTCATAATCTTGTGGTGGCGGATCATCAAGCATGGCGTCAGCATTTGTCTCTTCCGGATCTGGAGTTTTTTCCGGATCAATAACTACATTGTCATCAGCCGGTTTATTTAACCGGGCCTTCTTGCTGGGTCTAGGCTTGGCACCGAGGAGAACAAATATAAAGATCAATACATCGGGCAAATATAATGTATTAAGGATAAAATTAAAGCATAACTCACCCAGGAACCATCTTGAGGGTTGGAAGTTGTGTGGCCGTTGACTCGCCAGAGGATGAATGAGGTGTTCCCTGATAATTCGAATCAGACGGATTAATAGGTTGTCGGAAACAACCCGCCTTGGGGTAGAAGTATCAGGAATATAAGAGACCTCTGATCGACGTTTCCGGACTGGAGTATTCGGTAAACCGGCGGAGGTAACTACCTGGCCACTGTGCCGGGTTGTACGGCGAGCTTCGTGTTGCTGCTTCTTCAAAAGAAAGTTTGGGTCCAAGTGAGCTAGGGGGTGAGAAAATCTTACTTTCCGGTTTGCTTGACGGATTTTCTGTGTTGGCAGAGGATCTGAACCGGAGGAAAGAATAATTACCTCTACATCGTCAGCTTGGCTGCCTTCAGCGTCATCCTGGTAATAGTCATTGTCAATGGGGTGTATGAAAAACGAACCAAGAGAGTCAAGTTATACCTCTGAATCCGGATTATCCAGATCATCATCAACGTTTGGTTCAGATGGTTCAACATTTTTCTTTTTGGCAGGCTTCTTGGTGACCTTAGTCTTGACACGAGGTGTCTTCGCCGGTTTATCCCGTGACTTCTTTTTCCAGAACGGATCATTGTCTGTCAGAGATTGATGAAAGATATAAGGGAAAATTATAAGGGTCGGATTAAAAATAAGAGTTATGCAATTCTTACAACTGGCGGTTTATTGAAAACACAGAAGGGACTAAGCCCTGTTTTGCTGCAGACAGCCACCGGTTCATCCAATATCTTTTTAACAGCTTCTGTAATTTCAGCATCAGTTAGCTGAATGTTGATATCCCGTTGATGATCTTGTAAGTTCCCTGTATATTTGCACATTAAACCAGGGCAACGGCTTAAAGGCAGAATGCTCCAAGATATCCAGCAGCGGACGAAGTCAACGCCTGTTAAACCATCAACAACAAAGGCTCCGAGCTTGGAGAGTTGAGGTGCATAGTTGGATCGTTCCTTTGCAGTCAGCCGTTGAGGGGATGGGTGTGTATTGGTAAGCCGGTGAGCACGATAACCCGGCAGAGGATTTTCTTCAATGGGAGATGTATCTTGGCAATAGAACCAAGTCTGATTCCAATCTTTGGGATGAGTATGATGTTTGGCGTGAGGAAAACTGACATCTTTCCTTTTTTTGAATTGAGACCCCGCCAAGTTCAGTATTGGGCCCATCTGTAAATTCAGTGCGACGGTTCAGATAGAAGAAATCGCTGAATAGTTCAACCGTGGGTTCTTCCTGCAGATAAGCCTCGCAGAACACTTGAAAGTTGCAGATATTGGACACGGAGTTGGGCCCAATATCTTGAGGGTGGAGTTGGAAGCTAGCAAGTACATCACCGAATTTTTTTGATCCGGGGGGACTGAACCCTCGACCCAGGTGATCAATGAATACAATCACTTCTCCATCCTTGGGCTCAGGATTATTTTATGGACCGGGGGCTCTCCAATGTATGACATCCTTTTTTGCTAAGGCGCCGGTTGCAACACACCCATTCAGTTTTTCTTCAGTAACCCGGGAGGGGACCCGGTTACAAGCATAAAATTGTTTTTCCATTTCAATGGACAGCTGGAAAAAGATTAAATGTCGGTTTATGATTTGTAACTGACAAGTATAAAGCGTCGCAAGATCAAAGGGAAAGACGTTGAGGCATATACACATGTTAAACCGGAGTCTAACATTGGAAGAGTTACAAAGATAAACAAAACGGCGGTTTAAGAGGGGACTAATGGTACCTGCCGGATTATCATTTTCTAAAAGCTAAACCGCCTATACTGGTAAGGAAGGTACAGATCTGAAATAACTAAGTGATGGAGAAACAGTTTCCACAAATTGGTATTACAAATCTGGATCTATCATGTGTCAGAAAATGGAAAATTATTTAGGGTTAAAAATTCTGATACTTGAACAGTCGAAGGATTTAGATGGGATTTTCTATTTAAAGAGAGATGCATTAGCGGAAATGAAGGATTATGGCCATCTTTATATAGGATAAACATCAAAGTTTAGATCAAGAACTGTGGGGCAGAGATGAACAGGGAAGAACAACTTTGAACCTCGATGAACACCGAAACCCTAATGGCGGATCTAGAGCAAGAGAAAGGGAAACTTACTGATGCTGACGAAACAGCGGAGGAGCGCCGCGTTTCTCTGGTATGTTCAGGTTGATGCAGCGGACGAAGTTGAGGTCGAGGGCGGAGCTTGACGACGGCGGCCGCGCGTGAGGGTCAGGGCGGTGCAAGGAAGAAGAATAAGCGAGGAGGCACGGGGGGGGGGGATGAAAAGGACCCCCGGTCTTATTTATGAGGCGAAGGGATAAGTGACATGCGCGAAAATCGAGGAGCCCAAAAGTTGGATATGTGACAGAGCTATCGCCTCGATTGTCGGAGGGGATGCTGATACGTCTCCAACATATCTATAATTTTTATTGTTCCATGCTGTTATATTATCATTCTTGGATGTTTTACAATCATTTTATAGCACCTTTATATCATTTTTGGGGACTAACCTATTGACATAGTGCCCAATGCCAGTTGCTGTTTTTTGCTTGTTTTTTTACTTCGCAGAATATGAGTACCAAACGCAGCGAAACTTTTTGGAAAATGTTTATGGACTAGAACACACAACTTGGGCCAAAGAAGTACCACAGGGGTGCCCCAAGGGTGGCACAACCCACCTGGGCGCGCCCTGGTGGGTTTTGCCCACCTCGGTGGCCTCCCGCACCGCCTCTTTCCTCTATAAGCACCCCAAAAATCCATAAACCCTAGGGGAGTCGACGAAACACAATTCCAACCACCGCAAGTTCTAGAACCACAAGATCTAATCTAGACACCATCACGGAGGGGTTCATCATCCTCATTGGTGCCTCTCCGATGATGCGTGAGTAGTTCATTGTAGACCTATGGGTCCGTAGGCAGTAGCTAGATGGCTTCTTCTCTCTTTTTGATTCTCAATACAATGGTCCCTTGGAGATCTATTTGATGTAACTCTTTTTGCGGTGTGTTTGTTGCGATCCGTTAAACTTTGAGTTTATGATCAGATCTATATCCATGAAAGTTATTTGAGTTTTCTTTGATCTCTTATATGCATGATTACTTATAGCCTTGTATTTCTTCTTCGAATCTTTGGTTTAGTTAGGCCAACTAGATCAATGTTTCTTGCCATGGTGTCATGGAATTGTCACGGCAAATGTCCTAGTGTGAGGACTTAGTCGTGAGGCCAACACATCTATGTGGTAGCTTGAGAGGGGTTGATCGGAATCGAGAGTCGCAACACAAGACAAGGGTTTAGACATCTTCGGGCCCCGGGAAACATCATCCGGTAATAACCCTACATGCTGTTTGTGGCTAGGTCTCATTATCATCATGAGGGAGTCGCCGTAAACCGGATCTCCTAGTTGTGTCTAGCCTTAAGATTATTCGACCTCCCTCTCTTGGGGTGCCCTGCCCCTCCTTATATAAGTTGAAGGGGCGGGTTACATGCAGAGTCCAACTCAAATTAAGACTTAAAACTATTCTGACTTATCTTCACGGGCTTCTCTCCATGACCTTCTTAACGTCTTGGGATTATTAACCCCATGCGACTCTGTCTGCTGGGTTATGACTGTTCGCCGGTTTACCATCTGGTTTAACTGTCTGCGGGTTTACCATCTGGTTTAACTGTCTGCCGGTTTACCATCTGGTTTACCAAGTCCCAGCCGGGTTATAACTCCAGCCGGGTCATACCGCGGGGTATATCCCCGACATTAGCCCCTAGTTTAATTTGGATTTATCCATGTTAAACCGATCCTGATCATCCTTAGGTCCTTGTCATTTCCTTCTTCTAGAAAATCCGAGTCAATAGGCCAGTTTCATAATCAATTTGCTGACATTGGTTTCTCACAGAGAAATTTTTTAACTCAGCTCCCAATGCTTAAAAAATATTGGTCTTTGAAATACTCATGTGACCTTCAGCCGGCTTAAAGATGAAAAAACTTGCCGGTTTATCATTGCCAAAATTTGCCAGCTTGTAAATATTGATGACACCGGGTCATAATTGTAGTTAACATCAAGCTTCAAAATGTACCTCTTATATGCATATCACTTGTAGCCCCCAAGTCTTGAGAAGGTAGCGTGGCAACAGCTGAAGACTTGCTTCAATATAAATGTCACAACCTTGAAGAAATCCGATTTGTTCATCTCAGTCACTAGTCAAACTGAATATTCCACATATGTAGCCCCCAAGTCTTAAGAAGGTAGCGTGGCAATAGCTTAAGACTTGCTTCAATATAAATGTCACAACCTTGTAGAAATCCAATTTGTTCATCTCAGTCACTAGTCAAACTGAATATTCCACATATGTAGCCCCCAAGTGCCGGGTTGTCATGCTTGCAGCAACCTGGGACTTGTAATTGCCTTATAGTCATGAAAACTTCAACCAGTGTAGCCCCCAAGGGCCGGGTCATTATGCAATAATGAGCAGACACTTTGTAGATATTATCATGTAGACTTGAACAGCAACGTGTAGCCCCCAAGGGCCAGCTCAGTAAGATAACACCGAGCTGGGACTTTATATATACTTTATTGAAAATAACATCATATGATGTAACCCTCACCATGGGGCTTGAACCCTACGTCCACAAGGTTAAGAACCTTGTTCTTCTACCAACTGAGCAATGGACCCTTCAATATAATGGATTAAGGCTTGTTTACTTTGAATTTTTGACAAGAGCAATTGGTAGCCCCCAGGGCCGGCTTATTACAATGTGATGAGTCGGGTCTTCAATAAGGCAAGTAAAAAATGACTTTGCATTAGCCCCCAAGTGCCATGGTGCATGCTGGCAGTGACATGGGACTTGCATATTTGACATAATCTCCACTTGAATAATGTAACCCCCAAGTGCTGGGTCGTAAGCCTGCAGCGACTCGGGACTATTCCTTCCATTGCATAATAAATCATATCCATAAAGAAATAATAGCCATTGCGCCGATGTGACTTTGAAAACCTCAATCATAATACTGGTTATTGATAACCATAATAAAAATCCAGCCATGTTGGCTTATCGGTTGACAAGTAAATCCGGAGTTTAAATACTCGGCGGCTCTTGGCCGATGGCGACTTAATGCGCATTCATTGTAAGCCGGAATTTTTATAACCCGGCGGCTTATAGTCTTTGAGAAAATCCAGAATTGATAACCCTTTTGAAACATCAATTTTGATGATGAGCTTGAACTTAATCATTTATATAAGACATAGTTCTGTAAATCCTGCACAGAGTTTAAACAATATATGCCCTGGCGACTTAACGTCTAAAGCCAGGGACGGTTTAATCACAACCTTATATAATCGTAACAAAATATCATACCTGTGATATTTGCTCATACTGCCGGCTTATCATACCAATGGAGTAAGGGTGATAACCCAAAACTTAGAAGACGAATAATTCCAACTACTTAATACCATAATATGCTGTCGGGCCACCATAAACCTATGTTTGAGCTGTGCTATGCAATCAGACTCTCTTTGGTCTGTGTAACCCGGTCATTAATCCGCCAAGTAGGTCAGAGCTATGCTCATGTGAAGTTATAATACTGGCTTGATAGCCAAAATCCCAAGGTAATCAGAGCTGTGCTCTCATGAAATTATCGTATTGGATTGGTAGCCGAATTATCAAGGTAATCAGAGTTGTGCTCTCATGAAATTATCATATTGGCTTGGTGGCTGAATTATCAAGGTAACCAGAGCTGTGCTCTTATGAATTTATCATATTGGCTTGGTAGCCGAGTTACCAGGATAACCAGAGCTGTGCTCTTATGAATTTTCATATTGGCTTGGTAGCCGAATTACCAAGATAACCAGAGTTGTGCTCTTATGACATTATCATATTGGCTTGATAGCCGAATTTCCAAGATCAAGTGGGTAGTAACGCTATGTTCTCTTTGGTGAATACACCTATGTTTAAACAGGAAGCCCCCAAGTGACATATTCGGTCAAGAGGGTAGTAACGCTATGATTCAAATACGACCAGGAAGCCCCCAAGTGACCATAATCGTGGCGTTGCACCGGATCAAAAGGGTAGTAACGCTATGTTCTCTTTGGTGAATACACCTATGTTTGAACAGGAAGCCCCAAGTGATTATAAGTATGGCATTGCACCAATCAAGAGGGATATATACAGCTATGCTTCGAATATGAGCAGGAAGCCCCCAAGTGACCATAATAAGATGAGCCCATAAGGCAGGATACCCATGTTTGAACCGCGCATCATGGCAGCAAGTTCTCTTTGGCAACCTTTAATTCTTCTGAGAACTCGAACATGCGAGAGATAAATTCTTCTTGAACCGGGATTTTAAGCCGGATATTGAGAGCTTCAAGCTTTGTGAGAGACAGATTTCCCTTGAGCCGGATTTTAAACCGGAATCCTTCATTTTAAGCCGGAAATTTTCTGACGGCCTTTAAATTTTCATCAATATAGCAGTAGTCTCCAGGGTCGGGTTACTTTCCCTCCAATGACCCGGAGTTCTTGATTCTGCTTTAAACTGACAATCATTTACTGAATCATGTCATCATAGCCCCCGAGTCTCAAGGCGACTCGAGGAGTTGGCTTGGGATTCTCCATAATTGACCGTGATATAAACCGGCATATAGTTGAACAGCGGAACGCTGTAATATGGTGAAGTTTAGCGGCAAAGGTGGCAAGTTGATGACCTTCGCAATACTCATTGTATATCCCAATATGAGCCATTCAATCAACTTGGTGACATGGTGGTCACTTCTGCAGCAGACAATTTGTCCTGCACATGAAAATACATAGACCAAAGTAATTGTTCTTTGACAAAAACAATATGTGCCAATAAAATAGACTTAGATAGACATCACCTGACTTTGTCCGAACGACGGATGATCTGTATATATATCGTCCATGAATAACCCACGGTAATTTCAATGGCGCTTTAATCACTCTCTCGAGGAGACCTCAAACCGGCGCGGCTCTTGCTTGAAGAAACGGAAAAACCCGGTGGGTCAAAGCCCGCAGATGAGCATGGCAGAAGCAGGACCACAGGCGGCTCGCAGCAACGGTTTGGATGCAACACCCGCAAGGAAGACGACGAGCCGACGGCTTAAAGCGGCACTGTGGTGGCTTAGAGCAGAGGCGCGGGTGCTCGGCAATGGAGGCGACGGCCATGACCATGGTGGATCGAAACCACGGTCCAGAGGCGAGGTGGACCGGCGGGCGACGGAGGCGGCACACAGGAGTGCTAAAGCGGGGCGACTCATGGTCGAGGCGGAGCGAGGCCGGCACAGATGCAGGGTGGCGGCAGTTTAGAGACCAGCGAGCCTCAGCAGATGGAGTGGCGGTTCAAGGGAGCAGCTCCATAACAGGTTAACGGGCTCCGGCGGGTCAACGACGGAGGCGAGTCAAACCTCAAACGGCTTAGCTCAAGGCGATGGTAGCTTTGCACGACGGGCGGCTCACGGTGAAGCCTGCAGCGGAGGCGGTGGAGACGGGTCCTCGACCTCAGAAGCAGGCCGGCTCGTAGATGGATTCAGCGGCTCGGCAGGGCGTGCCACGGTGATGGACGGTGCCCAGGACAGCAGGCCCGCGCGTAGTGATGGCGGCTCAACGGGTCAAGACTCGCCGGCAACTCGCCGACGAGTTATTGGATAGCGGGCACAGCAGCCGGCGGTGGGTCTGCACAGCCGGTCAACGACAGAGAAGGAAAATCCGGCTCGACGCGCGCAGTCAAAGCACGAGGCCGGTTCAAGGCCGCGATGGATGAGGTGGCAAGTTGAAGCGGAAGCGACGCGGCTTGACCGCGGCGGCTCAGCTTCGGCCGCGGGTGCAAGGCGAGTCAATTTGCGGCGATTCCTGCGGGGCGGTTTGAGAAGCCGTGACTGCCGCACCCCTCGGTGACTGAAGGCGAGGGTGTAAGGCGGCGGATTGAGGCTAGTGAGGCGGCGAGCCATAGTAGCGGCGGCTCAGCATCGCGGGCTGGCGATGCAGCGAGACATAGCAGCGGTGGAGGTGACTCGGCCGGGGCGATTCGTAAACCGGCCGCGGGCCGCGTGAGTCGGCCGGAGGCAAGGGCCGCAGCAGTGAAGGCGTCTGGCGGCTCAAGGCGCGGGCAACGAGTGAGGCCGCGGCAGCGGCAGCGGCTCGGCACAGCGGCCCAAGGCGGCCAGTTGAAACGGAGGCAAGGCCAAACCGGGGTTAACAGCTTCTGCACTCGAGGTGGCGTTGTGTGATGAAGGTTGTAGTTTCCATCTCCAGTAGATTTGATTGATTCTGTGAGCTCGAACCTGAAGCATGGCCGCAATCTGTACTGTCTTTTGTCTGATCTCAGAGAGCAATATCAATTTAACTCCCGCAGGACTTGTACGGTACAAAGAGTAGGAGCCCCAACGTATTTAACCCTCTGTATTATACGCGCACGGGAAAACATATAGTCTGATCTAGCCGTTGTAAAACTTTGCAGTGGAATTCCTGAAGAATCTTTGACCCGGCGACTTTCTGTGCCGTATGAAGGCGAAAACTTCAACTCGTCTCAATCTAGTCTGCACATGCCTTCTCAACGAGGCGGCTTGGTATGGCCACAGGAGCAGTGAGTCGACAAGGCTGCTTGGAAGAGATGAACGTCCGGCACGAGGCATGGAGCAGGGTGTCTGTGGTGACTCACTGTATCCGTGATGACTAGAGGTTGATTGATTGCAGTGGAGGTGAAGATGAGACCGCGGCGGAGGCAGGTCTGACGGAGTGGCTCTAAACGGTAACCTCTGGCTGGGAAGCGACTGGCGGGTCAGTTTATTCCCAAATAAACAGAGGTAGTCTTAAACCAGATCGATCAGTAACAGCGGTGCTGCATAGGAATACTTGGCGGTAAATATCGGCGGTGCAACGGAACTGGGGCCAAGGGCGACTCAAGGTAAAACGGCGACTTGAGGCCAGTCCTCAACTGTGGAGAGGCTCGGCGGCTCAGGCTGAAACTGATGTTGCTAGAGAGGGAGACGTGGGTAGCGGCTCAGGGGCCACTTGGCGACTCACGGTGGAGGCATCGGCTCGTGGCTACGTCGACTCACGGCGGAGTCTGATTCCCTGTCCTTCTCCGGGTAGTCGTCGCTTTGAGCAATCCAGCTTTTTTTATGACTCCTTCAATCAGGCTTCTAGCAGCAGCCTTGAGTAGGTGCTTTACGGATCCAACGCAGGACAACCTTTGTACCAATCGATCTCGGACATAGCTTTAGCTGACCTCTGTAGTGCTCGATGGATTTTCTTGTTTGATCTTGGCGACTTGTGGTGATTCTTTCGACCTCGGCGACTTGTGGTGATGCGCAGACACCGCCCTAACTTCCTCGAACTTTCAATTCGTCAGATCATAAATCTGGAGCAATAAAAACGAAGCTGCTGCGGCGGATCCTTTCAAACCGGTTTTCTTCGTCCGGAAAACTACGCACTTCTCGATCCCTGAGAGAGATTCCTCCAAGAACTCAACACCACCGTGCGCAGGCCCCATGGTGGGCGCCAACTGTCGTGGAATTGTCACGGCAGATGTCCTAGTGTGAGGACTTAGTTGTGAGGCCAACGCATCTATGTGGTAGCTTGAGAGGGGTTGATCGGAATCGAGAGACGCAACACAAGACAAGGGTTTAGACAGCTTCGGGCCCCGGGAAACATCATCCGGTAATAACCCTACATGCTGTTTGTGGCTAGGTCTCATTATCATCACGAGGGAGTCGCCGTAAACCGGCTCTCCTAGTTGTGTCTAGCCTTAAGATTATTCGACCTCCCTCTCTTGGGGTGCCCTGCCCCTCCTTATATAAGTTGAAGGGGCGGGTTACATGTAGAGTCCAACTCGGATTAAGACTTAAACTATTCTGACTTATCTTCACGGGCTTCTCTCCATGGCCTTCTTAACGTCTTGGGATTATTAACCCCATGCGACTCTGTCTGCTGGGTTATGACTGTCCGCCGGTTTACCATCTGGTTTAAGTGTCTGCCGGTTTACCATCTGGTTTACCAAGTCCCAGCCGGGTTATAACTCCGGCCGGGTCATACCGGGGGGTATATCCCCGACACATGCGAAGAGGTGCTTTGTGATGGGTTTGATCGTGCGGTGTTCTTTCCCAATGACAGAAGGGGTAGCAAGACACACATGCACCGTTGCTGTTAAGGATAACAAGATGGGGCTATTCCAACAGGAATAGATCTCGTCTACATCATGTCATCGTTCTTATTGCATTACTCCGTTTCTCCATGAACTTAATACACTAGATGCATGCTAGATAGCGGTCGATGTGTGGAGTAATAGTAGTAGATGCAGGCTGGAGTCGGTCTACTAATCTTGGACGTGATGCCTATATAATGATAATTGCCTGGATATCGTCATAATTATTCGTTGTTCTATCAATTTCCGAACAGTAATTTGTTTACCCACCGTATGCTATTTTCTCGAGAGAAGCCACTAGTGAAATCTATTGCCCCGGGTCTATTTTCCCATCATATATTTGTAGATCTATATTGCTATTTGCCTTTTTATTTATTTGCATCTTTTATTTTCAGATCTATGTTATCAAAAACCCAAAACTACCTCGCTGAATTTCATTTGTCGTTATTCTATTTGCATCTATCAACCTATCTATTTACCAATCGCTTACCCGAGAGGGATTGACAACCCCTCTTACGCGTCGGGTTGCAAGTATTTGTTCTTTGTGTGCAGGTACCGTTTACATAGTGTTGCTTGGTTCTCCTACTGGTTCGATAACCTTGGTTTCATAACTGAGGGAAATACCTACCGTAGCTGTGCTGCATCCTTCCTCTTTGGGGAAAATACTAATACGTCTCCAACGTATCTATAATTTTTATTGTTCCATGCTGTTATATTATCATCCTTGGATGTTTTACAATCATTTTATAGTCATTTTATATCATTTTTTGGTACAAACCTATTGACATAGTGCCAAGTGTCAGTTGCTGTTTTTTTGCATGTTTTTTACATCGCAGGAAATCAATACCAAACGGAGTCCAAACACAACAGAACTTTTTATGGATTTTTTATGGACCAGAAGACATCCAGTGGGCGGAGAAACACCTGGGCGGTGCTCCGAGGGGAGCACAACCCACCAGGGCGCGCCTGGGGGCCCAGGAGCGCCCAGGTGGGTTGTACCCACCTCGGGTGCCCCCCGAACCGCCTCTTTGCTCTATAAATACCCCAATATTCCAGAAACCCTAGGGGAGTCGACGAAAATTAATTCCAGCCGCCGCAAGTTCCGGAACCACCAAATCCAATCTAGACACCATCTCGGAGGGGTGCATCATGTCCATTGGTGCCTCTCCGATGATGCGTGAGTAGTTCTTTGTAGACCTATGGGTCCGTAGTTAGTAGCTAGATGGCTTCCTCTCTCTCTCTCTTTTGATTCTCAATACAATGGTCTCTTGGAGATCCATATGATCTAACTCCTTTTGCGGTGTGTTTGTTGGGATCCGATGAACTTTGAGTTTATGATCAGATCTATCTTTTTATCCATGAAAGTTATTTGATTCTTCTTCGATCTTGTATATGCATGATTACTTATAGCCTCGTATTTCTTCTCCGATATTTGGGTTTTGTTTGGCCAACTTGATCTATTTATCTTGCAATGGGAAGAGGTGCTTTGTGATGGGTTCGATCTTACGGTGCTTGATCCCAGTGACAGAAAGGGAAATGACACGTATGTATCGTTGCTATTAAGGATAACAAGATGGGGTCTATTTCTACATAAATATATCTTGTCTACATCATGTCATCATTCTTATTGCATTACTCTGTTTTTCCATGAACTTAATACACTAGATGCATGCTGGATAGCGGTCGATGTGTGGAGTAATAGTAGTTGATGCAGGCAGGAGTCGGTCTACTAATGTTGGATGTGATGCCTATATAATGATCATTGCCTGGATGTCGTTATGATTATTTGAAGTTCTATCAATTGCCCAACAGTAATTTGTTTACCCACCGTTTGTTATTTTTCTCGAGAGAAGCCACTAGTGAAACCTACGGCCCCTGGGTCTCTTCTTTATTATATTTGCCTTTGCGATCTATTTTCCATTGCTTTTATTTTCAGATATATTAAACCAAAAATACAAAAATATCTTGCTGCACTTTATTTTATTTGGCGTTCGATCTATCAATATTTACAACTCTCTCACGTCCGTTTGCCAATTTCTAGCGCCGTTGCCCGAAAGGGATTGACAACCCCTTCTACACGTCGGGTTGCGAGTATTTCTTATTTGTGTGCAGGTGCCATTCACGTAGTGTCGCGTGGTTCTCCTACTGGTTCGATAACCTTGGTCTCATCACTGAGGGAAATACCTACCGTCACTGTGCTGCATCATCCCTTCCTCTTTGGGGAAATACCGACATAGTTCAAGCAGGCATCAAAAGGATTTCTGACGCCTTTGTCGAGGAGACACCATCAACATCTTCCAGGTTCCTAATCACAAATCTCATCTCCTTGCAATTACATTATTGCCATTTTCCTCTCCCCCACTTCACAAAAAATTGCCGTTTTATTCGCCCTCTTTTTCGTTCGCCGTTTCCTTGCCAGATCTATCCTTGTTCTTGCTTTCTAGTCGTAATGGCTAGCGTGCCTACTCCTCCTTTGTCATCAGATTTTGAAGTTTTATACTTCAAGCAACGACAAGGAGAAAATATAAAAGATGCTTGGTATAGGCTAATGGAATCTTATCGTGTTTGCAACCTAAAGGGAGATGCGAAGATTTTACTTCGTAATTTTTAGATAGGATTGGCTTTGCATCATAGGCAACTCTTAGATTTTGCTGCTAAAGGAAATTTTAGCGAGCTTGATGCCAATGCTGCCTATGAAATTTTAGAAGGAATTTTGGGGGTTCCACCTCAAAAGAAGGGGTTTTCTTTCACCCCTTAGGGAGTTCAAATGTTGGACAAACTTGGTGATTTGCACAAGCATATGATTGAATTGCAAAAAATATAATGAACCTCTCAAACATCTTAATGGTAGTATCAATCGCATAAATACTTTGATTACTCTTTGCAATAAGCGATTGGATATTTTAGATCCCAAGATGGTATCTTTTCCTGAGAATTTAGGGAAGCGCAAAGAGCCTCCCGGGTTTGAGAAAACCCTTAATTTTTTTGCCAAAACCACGGATGACAAAACTTAGATCCTTGCTTTATGCCTAGCTAGGGCATAAAACAATAGCGCTCGTTGGGAGGAAACCCAATGAATAAAATTTATTTTTGTTTTTTTTGCTTTCTGTTCTTGAGTGTTTGCACAATTATGCTACTGTTATAATTGTGTTTTTTGTGTTTTAATTAGTGTTTGTGCCAAGCAAAGCCTTTAGGATCTTCTTGGGTGATAGTTGTTTGATCTTGCTGAAAAACAGAAACTTCTGCACTCATGAAAATAATTTTCATAAATCACAGAAACGTGTTTTTTCTCTGATTCTTTTTGCAGAAGATTAATATACAAATTTCTCAGGTCGTCCTAAATTTTCAGAATTTTTGGAGCTTCATAAGTATTCGAAATATCCAGATTGCTACACAGTGTTCTGTTTTTGACAGATTCTGTTTTCTTTGCGTTGTGTGCTTGTTTTGATGATTCTATGGGTTTCTTTGATGAGTTTTTGCCATAGAAAAATTGGAATACAGTAGATATAATGCAAGAATAAAATATGAATTGGTTGGCTATAGTACTTATAGTAGTGATTTGTTTTCTTATACTAACGGATCTCACGAAGGTTTTGTTGAGTTTTGTGTGATTGAAGTTATCAAGTTTTGCGTGATGTTACGATGGATGAAGGAATAAGGAGTAAGAAGAGCCTAAGCTTGGGCATGCCCAAGGCATCCCAAGCTATTATCCAAAGAGAAGCAAGCAACTAAGCTTTGGGATGCCCCGAGTGGCATCCCCTCTTTCTTCTAACGACCATTGGTATTTTACTCGAAGCTATATTTTTATTCGTCACATACTATGAGTTTTGCTTGGAGCGTCTTGTATAATTTGAGTCTTTGCTTGTTTTGCTTTGTGTTTTAAGTCTTGAATCCTTTCAGGACACACCTATTTGAGAGAGCCAAAATTATGCCATGACTTGTTAGAATTGCTCTCTATGCTTCACTTAAATCTTTATGAGCTATGGAATTGCTCTAGCGACACTTACATCTTTTTGAGCACGGTGTGCTTTAGTATTTTTGAAGAAATGCTCTCATGCTTCACTTAGATTTATTTGAGGGTTAGTAATTTTTTTAAGAAATTCTCTCTTGCTTCACTTAAATTATTTTGAGAGAAAGAAATATTATGCTCATGATCTTCACTTATATTTGTTTGAGTTTATCAAAAGCAACACATGAAAATTAGTTCCAAAGTGATAGACATCCAAGAAGGATATAATAAAAACTTTCATGAAGATCATTGGACAAAATAAACTTGATTCCTTGTAATAGTTTTGAGATATGATGATGTGATATGTGAGTCATGTTGATGAGTAATTATGCTTTAGTAAGAATATTGGTGTTAAGGTTTGTGATTCCCTATGCAAGCACGAAAGTCGATAGTCATGCAATGAAATTACATCCTACTTGTGGTGCATTATTCGGTGTTAATTATGCTTAATGCTCGCTTGTGAGATTATTCGTTTCTTGGTTGGTCGCTTCCCAATTTTTTGCTAGCCTTCATTTTGTACTAAGTGTGATCACTACTTGTGCATCCAAAATCCTTTAAACTAGTTTTGCCACATGAGTCCACTATGTCTACCTATATGCGGTATTCTTTTTCCTTCGAAGCAAATTTGTATGTGCCATCTCTAATTTTCAAAATACATTTATCTTTTGTGTGCTCGTACCGCTCGCGAGGCGGTGAGGGGTGGCCAATATTTTCCATGCTAGATGTGTTATTCTCACGATGAGTGTTTATTCACTTGTCATTGCACGAGAGTAAGGAAAAGGTATTCGGGATGCCCAGTCCCGAAATGAAAAATGAATTTACTTTATGCTGTCAAATAATAAATTCCTTGAAAAGTGTTGGTATGGAGGGCAACCGTGGATACGGCTAGCCATGGAAAGTGAAAGTATGGTTAAAAAGGAATAAACTTTATTTTCTGTTTGGGAACCGCCTATGATATATCTAGCATGGAAAGTGTTGGGAGCTCTAAGTCGTTTTCGTTGGTGGGAAAAGTATATCTTTCAAAATGTTTTTATCTCTAAATTTTTCGCTTCGAGCTCTGGCACCTCTACAAATCCCTACTTCCCTCCGCGAAGGGCCTTTCTTTTACTTTATGCAATTTTTATTTTAAATTTGAGTCTCCATCTTCTTTTATAAAGCACCAACTAGGGGGCACTATGATCGTACTTGAGCATTGGGTATAGCTAATATGCGAGTGTGTTTAATGAATGGATTAATGATTGAGCATGATGGGCTAGGGATAAATTATTTTAGCGTTGATATTTTGAAAGACATGGTTGCTTGTTGATATGCTTGAGTATTTAAGTCTCATGTCAAAACTAGACTATTTCTTTGAACCATATAAAAGTCCAAATGTCCATGCTACAAAGAAAAGAATATGAGATGAAATGTTAGGCAACATTCCACATCAAAAATTCTGTTTATATCATTTACCTACTCGAGGACGAGCAGGAATTAAGCTTGGGGATGCTGATACGTCTCCAACGTATCTATAATTTTTTATTGTCCATGCTGTTATATTATCATTCTTGTATGTTTTATAATCATTTTATAGTCATTTTATATCATTTTTGGTACTAACCTATTGACATAGTGCCAAGTGCCAGTTGCTGTTTTCTGCATGTTTTTTACATCGCAGGAAATCAATACCAAACGGAGTCCAAGCGCAGCAAAACTTTTTGTGGATTTTTATTGGACCAGAAGACATCGAGTGGGCCGGAGAAGCACCTGGGGGGTTGATACGTCTCCAATGTATCCATAATTTATGAAGTATTCATGCTAATATATTATCATTCTTGGATGTTTTACAATCATTTTATAGCGACTTTATATCATTTTTTGGGACTAACCTATTGACCCAGTGCCAGTTGCTGTTTTTTTGCTTGTTTTTTACATCGCAGGAAATCAATATCAAACGGAGTCCAAACACCGCGAAACTTTTTGTGGATTTTTTATGGACCAGAAGACATCCAAAGGGCTAGAATAGCACCTGGGGGGTGCCCTGAGGGGGGCACAACCCACCAGGGTGCGCATGGGGGCCCAGGCGCGCCTAGGTGGGTTGTGCCCACCTCGGTGGCCTCCCGCACCCCTTCTTCGCCCTATAAATTCCCAAATATTCCAAAAACCCTCGGGGTAACCCTAGATCAGAAGTTCCGCTGCCGCAAGCCTCTGTATCCACGAAAACCAATCTAGACCCCGTTTCGGCACCCTGCCAGAGGGGGAGATCATCACTGGTGGCCATCTTCATCATCCCGGCGGCCACCATGATGAGGAGGGAGTAGTCAACCCTCGGGGCTGAGGGTTTGTCCCAGTAGCTATGTGTTTAATCTCTCTCTCTCTCTCTCTCTCTCTCTCTCTCTCTCTCTCTCTCTCTCTCGTGTTCTTGAGATGTCCCGATCTTGATGTATCACGGCTTTGTTAATATAGTCGGATCATATGGTGTTTCCCCTCTCTATCTTGTGATGAATTGAGTTTTCCCTTTGAGATTTCATTTTATCGGATTGAATACTTTTATGGATTTGAGAGCACTTGATGTATGTCTTGCATATGGATACTCGTGGTGACAATGGGGTATCATATTGATTCACATGATATGTGTTTTGGCACTCAACTCGCAGATTCCCGAGGTGACATTGGGGTAATCTATACATAGGGGTTGATGCACGTTCTCGTCTTTGTTTCTCCGGTAGAAATCTTGGGGCACTCTTTGAGATTCTTTGCGTTGGATTGAGTATTATGAATCTGAATTTGCTTTGGTGTTATTTTAGTACGAACTCTTGATTAGATCGATCGAAAAGAATAGCTTGATGTTATTTTAGTATGAACTCTAGAATAGATTGATCGGAAAGAATAGCTTTGAGGTGGTTTCGTACCCTACAAACAATTTCTTCTTATGTTCTCCGCTAGATAGAAACTTTGGAGTGATTCTTCATCATACTTTGAGGGATGGTTATATGATCCAATTATATTAGCACTGTTGAGAGATTGCACTAGCGAAAGTACGGACCCTAGGCCTCATTTTCAAGCATTGCAATACCGTTTTCGTGCCTTTTTACTATTTGCTACCTTGCTGTTTTTATTTATTCAGATTATAAAAATATATTTCTACCATCAATATTACACTTTTATCACCATCTCTTCGCCGAACTAGTGCACCGGGATGATTCGCCAGATAGGGCTTGCTGCATTGGCCGTGGCGAGCGCATGTCACGGCCAACGGGGCCAGATGAGAGCTCGGCAAGGCAGCGGAGTCCCAAACTTGCGACACGCCCCGCCGACGTGGGCCTGAACGTGGGGCTCGTGCTGATTCGACAAGCTTCGGTGGGTCCATTGTCACCAAAGCAGCTGACTAAGAGGGAGTAGAATTTTGTGGAGAATGGAAGTAAATGTATTTGAGAACAAGGGGCTGCCAACACACACACACACATATATGGCGTTCCGGACGAAGACACGACAGCACAAAGTTAAGTATCTATGGCGTGTTTATAAATCGCACGACAGCAATATACTGCAACTGGCCACGACAACTGGGCCCACATAGTAGTGGCGTGGGTAGTATTGGCAACGTCAGCAATAGCAACTTGTAGTTGGCGTACCAATTTGGTAGACGCCAGCACTATTTGAAAAAAACAGTGAGAGTATAATTTTTGGCGCTACAAATTTTAAAAAATCAGTGTTGATGTATGTATATATGAATATGAATAGAAAAAATATTTAGCATTACAAATACAGATGCTTAGACTCAACTACGATACATATGAAACTTTTATGGTAAATAATATGTACACTAAGACTAAAAACATTTAATGTGGCACTATAGGCCAGTCAAGCCGTCCCACACCACGAACACAACAATGCGCCCGCATCAGGCAAACCCACAGATCACCCCGAAAAAAGTCAAACCCACATATTCAAGCATGTCTAGCACTAAAAAAGATTAACACCAGCGGACGTCCTGGACGCAGCGGCAGCTGATCGCAGCTATCCAACCGGTCGTCCAGGCGAGGTGACCAGTGCGCTAAAGTTCGTTCAAACGAGGAAAGTCGACATACAATCTGTCGATACATGTGAATACCCTTGTCCTTGTGGGGTGCACATCTGACGCAGAGGAGACCTGTCGCGCAGAGCGTGCATTTTCTTTACTCCGCGGGCCCTGCTTTCTCTAAAATTGTTTGGACGACGCAGTCTGGGGGGATGTACTAGTACGACGGCTGTACCCCTGTCCTGCTCCTGTGTCTCATATCAATTCCCTTTTTCGGTTGGGGGCAAAGACCACCCTACACCGGCAACAAATTGGGCGCTCGAGGTCTGTCTGGATCTAATCATGGCGATCCCCGGAGCGACGACGCCGGCGTTGGCCTCTGGGTGAGTTAAATTCTGCTTCTATCCTTGTTCTTCGTTGACTCTAGGGCTTACGAGCTTGCTCCGCGCGCTGGTACTACAGATCGACGGGGGCGACAACCGATTCAGCGGTGCGCGAGGTGGCGTACGTTTTGGGCGCCGCCGGTCCGGCCGTGGCCGATTCGGTCGTAGGCGTGGACTCGCCAGAGATGCGGCTGTTGGATCAGGGCCGGGCGCTTCTGGGCCAGGTTGGCGCCTTGTCTGATATCGAGTTCTCCGGTGCGTTCAGTTCTAGGGGCGGAGGTGTGGCGTCGGCAGGCGCCGGCGACGGGGCGCGCACCGTCGACTCATGCGCGATTCAGTCCTTCCGACCCGGTGCCCCAACAGCTGCAAACACCACCTTCCGTCCTGCATTTATTTTCAAACTGAATGATGAACAAATACAGAAAACGGGTTCATCAATGGATCGAGTGTTCAGTGCAACTTAGTGCCTGGTTCGGGCATTCGTAGAACCGGATGTCGGGTTCCGGTTTTTCCGGACACATACCACCTTATCCTGGTCCCGGGGCACCTTGGGCACAAGATCAATGGCAGCGGTGTTGGAGTTGCCCGGAGACGACGAGCAGACAAGGAGCTCCGGGACATCTCGGCACAGCGGCGATGGATCAGGACAGCAGGATGCTTCTGCGTGGTGGAAAAGGACGTTGCCACTTGCCAGCGATCAGTACTGCCGTTCGTCGTGGTGGAAAGAGTTTTTCGTCCTTCCGCCTGCGAGCGTACTCGGCGTGTCAGATCGTACTGTCAGGCGCCGAGCTTCGAATACACATATACGCTACATATCGCTGTCCAACGCTTACCTATACTCTAACTAGCACTCTCGGCTGATTCGAATCGCGACGGCACGCGCGCCGTCGATTCGGTGCGTGCAGATGCCACTGCGTCCATGGATGCACTTCTCAACACCAGCATAGCTTTCATTACCCCGAAACATGAAAGGAAGGCCTCTTATATCCTAAAAATAACAAGTTCATGACTAGCCCAAAGAACCGGCAAATATTTACTTCTTTCAAACTAACTTTATTAAATACTAGCCCGCGAAGAGCGGGCCACTTTGCTAGTTATCAAAAAAAAAACTTGGATAATCGTCTTGCATGTTTTTCACGCGAGGTGCCCGTCGGTCGAATAGCCCGCGCCGGAGCTATCGTACCGAAATAATAAAGAAAATAAGTATTCATAGTCTGTTACGCTATTTTATACAAAATTCCCTCATGTTTCTTACATTATACTTGCAGTACATATCAAATGTTTTTAAAATACTCATATCTTCTAAACCGTAACTCCAACTTTAACATGTTATATGTGAAATTTAATTAGAAAAATATATAGAATCTGAATATGATGTTATTTTAACTATTAACAATTTAAAAAAGTACTATCTAGGGTGTAATCTTAATCATCAGTGTATTATCCGTCTTTCTTTCATATCGGTACTGGTCCGGATTGTGGATGGACATCTTAGCAAAATCTGGATTGGAGACGAAATTGAAGACCACTTGCCTGTTTCTTTGTACGTATTAAATCTACATGCAAGCCGTGTTTAAATAAAAGACGTGTGGAATCTTGAACTTGTGCTTTTGTAGGCAAAGACCATCTTTGTTTGGGCTGTAGCTACAAATACTCAGATTATAGATCATTTTTTGTAAATTAAGAGCGTCTGTTATTTTTTTTCCCGTTGCAACGCACGGGCCCTTTTGCTAGTCCTACCGAAAAACACATCTAGCAGCTCAAGAAGAAAAAAGGCCAGTTAGCTGCGGAAGTCTGTAATGAGTCCAAAAAAGGAAAAACTCGCGAACGTCTGTTTGACTGCGACGCCATCAGAGTCTGTTCAAACGGGGAGAGAAAAGAACCAAATCGGCTCCGGCGATACGGAGATTTGCGTTTCAGAGTTAGCTGGCCGGTCAGTGCTAGCTAGCTGCTGCCATAACATGCATGCATGTTGACGTCACACCACACTCCCGCAAAGACGTTCCCCCGCGGCGCACCGTGAACCGTCGCTTGCTTTACACGCTCTGGTTATGCGGACTGCAGGACAGGCCTGCTTCTCTCTTGCTTGGCTTACGTTCTTCTGCAAGGCTAAACATAGACAGTGATGACCTAATAATTATATCAAAGAAAAAAACATGGGCAGTGATGACTGATGACCCAATTCAAGTATTCTAAGTACCATTTGAGCAACACAGATCAACTTGGGCCGTGGCAAACGCATAGCCAAGCAGACCACACCGGAGAACAGAGCTCTTTTGGAAGCCTCACAACGATCACTTGAGGGTGGGCCGAGAACGTGTCACTTGGCGCGCTCTCAGCCGCCGTTACGTGTCGCGCTCGCTTTTTTTGGGTTATTTATTTATTTTTTCGCACGTGTTTTTGGTTTTTTAAACGTTTTTTTTTGGTTTTCACTGGTCTTCCTTACCATTTGGACCCAAAAAAATTGCGCGAAAAATCCATTTTTTTTCTCTTGTGAGAGACATGGTTTTGTTTTCGCGAGAGGCACATCCATGCCTCTCGAAAACGGAAAAAAATATGTTTTTTTTCTTCCGTGAGTGGCACGTTTTGCTTTCGCGAGAGGCACGGCCGTGCCTCTCGGAAACAAAAAAAATGTGTTTTCTGTTTTTCTTTTCCTTCCGCGAGAGGCATGGTATTGCTTTCACGAGAGGCACGGTTGTGCTTTCGTGAGAGATGCGCCCGTGTCTTTTGGAACGGAAAAAACGTGTTTTCTGTTGTTTTTTCCTTCAGCGAGAGGCATGGTTGTGCTTTCGTGAGTGGCACGGCTGTGCCTCTCGGAAACGAAAAAACATGTTTTTTCTTTCGGCGAGAGGCACGGTTTTGCTTCCGCGAGAGGCACGGTTATGCTTTCGGGAGAGGCACGGCATGCAGTGCGCCAATTGTCGCAACCTGAGAAGGTGGGAGTGATCTTTGAAAGGAGTAATCCTTAATTAGTGATTTCGCTGATACGCACACGCAATGACGAACTAGCTAGCTACGAGATGCTTAGACAGTCCATGAGAATTTTTTTTCATTTTAGCAAAAGAGAGGCCTCCCTCTCCGATTACATTAAGAGAAACCAAGGTTCTTGGGGCATTTCCAACGCTGACCTGCAAATTTGCTCCGATATTCGTCCGCAAACCAGTCCGCTAAACTGATGCCGGAGCAAGCCATCCAACGCTGCCTGCATACATCCAACCCTAATTTTTTTAAAGTTTGCACGTTCAAGTAGCCGCAAAGGTAATCTAAAATAGTTGAAATGTTCAAATGCAGCGGTATTTCTAATTAAAAAAGTTCAAATATTACACTTCAATATTGTTGTCCCCTTGACCGCCCAATCAGATCTTCTTTCAGCTGCAAGTGAGTGCTCGATGCCGAATTTGTTGATGCATTTGAACAAACTCTTCAAATGTGACCGGAGTTTGGTCGGAAAGTTCGACAGGATCATCCATGTTTTCAAACTCAAGACCTGCGGTAGCATCGTCACCCTCATCCACCACGATCATGTTGTGCATGATCATACAACAGTCATCACCTCCCACAAGGTCTCTGGATCCATTGTTTAGCAGGTCCACGAACAACTGCCAAACGTGTCTGCGGAACTCCAAAAGCCCTCTCAACACCCTTTCTAGTTGCTTCTTGTCTTTGAGCAAAGTGAGACTTTTCTGACAAATTGGGTTAGAGATGGTGTTCACAAAGGTAACCAAGGAGGATAGATACCATCAACCATATAGTAGTTCATGTTGTACCCATGCCCATTGACAGTATAGTGGCAAGGTGGAGCTTTTTCTTCAGTCAGGCTGGCAAACAATAGTGATCGCTGCAGCGCATTGATGTCATTGTGAGACCCGGACATGACAAAGAAAGCCTGCCAAATCCAACGATCATGTAACGCAACTACTTCAAGAATGATTGTGGGCTTCCTAAAATGACCTTGATATTTCCCTTGAAAAGCTTTTGGGCACTTCTTGCATTTCCAATGCATGCAGTCAAGTGATCTGAGCAAACATGGCCATCCTCTTGCTTCCGAGATTGCCAAGAGCCTCTCGGTGTCTGCCACACTTGTTTATCTTAGGTACTGAGGTACAAACACCTCGACCATGGTAGTTGCAAACCTGACCATGGCATCTCCGCATGTGCTCTCAGACATCCGTAGGAACTCATCCCAGGAATCAGCGACCGTGCCATATGCAAGCATCCGCAGTGCGGACGTGCACTTCTGCTACCTCTTGAGCACTGTGTTGGTTTTCCCTTGAAGAGGAAAGGGTGATGCCGCAAAGTAGCGTAAGTATTTCCCTTAGTTTTTGAGAACCGAGGTATCAATCCAGTAGGAGGCCACGCACGAGTCTCTCGCACCTACACAAACAAATAAATCCTAGCAACCAACGCGATAAGGGGTTGTCAATCCCTACACGGTCACTTACGAGAGTGAGATCTGATAGATATGATAAGATAATGTTTTTGGTATTTTTTATGATAAAGATGCAAAGTAAAGAAAGTAAAATAAGAACGGCAACGGAAATAGCTTGTTGATGGAAGATTAATATGATGGAAAGTAGACCCGAGGGCCATAGGTTTCACTAGTGGCTTCTCTCAAGAGCATAAGTATTTTACGATGGGTGAACAAATTACTGTTGAGCAATTGACAGAATTGAGCATAGTTATGAGAATATCTAGGTATGATCATGTATATAGACATCACGTCCGAGACAACTAGACCGACTCCTGCCTGCATCTGCTACTATTACTCCACACATCGACCGCTATCCAGCATGCATCTAGAGTATTAAGTTCAAAAGAACAGAGTAACGCTTTAAGTAAGATGACATGATGTAGAGGGATAAACTCATGCAATATGATATAAACCCCATCTTGTTATCCTCGATGGCAACAATACAATACGTGCCTTGCTGCCCCTACTGTCACTGGGAAAGGACACCGCAAGATTGAACCCAAAGCTAAGCACTTCTCCCATTGCAAGAAAGATCAATCTAGTAGGCCAAACCAAACTAATAATTCAAAGAGACTTGCAAAGAGAACCAATCATACATAAAAGAATTCAGAAGATTCAAATATTGTTCATAGATAAACTTGATCATAAACCCATAATTCATCGGTCTCAACAAACACACCGCAAAAGAAGATTACATCGAATAGATCTCCACAAGAGACGGGGAGAACATTGTATTGAGATCCAAAAAGAGAGAAGAAGCCATCTAGCTAATAACTATGGACCCGAAGGTCTGAAGTAAACTACTCATACTTCATCGGAGAGGCTATGGTGTTGATGTAGAAGCCCTCCGTGATCGATGCCCCCTCCGGCGGAGCTCCGGAACAGGCCCCAAGATGGGATCTCACGGGCACAGAAGGTTGCGGCGGTGGAATTAGGTTTTTGGCTCCGTATCTGGTAGTTTGGGGGTACGTAGGTATATATAGAAGGAAGAAGTACGTCAGTGGAGCAATTGGGGGCCCATGAGGGTGGAGGGCGCGCCTGGGGGGGCGGGGTAGGCGCGCCCCCCTACCTCGTGACCTCCTGTTTGATGTCTTGACGTAGGGTCCAAGTCCTCTGGATCACGTTCGTTCCAAAAATCACGTTCCCGAAGGTTTCATTCCGTTTGGACTCCGTTTGATATTCTTTTTCTGCGAAACTCTGAAATAGGCAAAAAACAACAATTCTGGGTTGGGCCTCCGGTTAATAGGTTAGGCCCAAAAATAATATAAAAGTGTATAATAAAGCCCAATAATGTCCAAAACAGAAGATAATATAGCATGGAACAATAAAAAATTATAGATACATTGGAGACGTATCAACTTCTAATAACCAGAGAACCCAATCCTTCCCACGGCATCCTTTTTCAAGATGAGTAGTCATCAAAGGACCGGACGCCATGGTACTGACAATCGAAGACATTTTTGCGCATCCGAAATCGACGGCAAAGAGGGCATCGGGGACAATGTATTCATCCATCAGCTTCAAATGGCTCGCACCCGGTTGCGGTTGAAATTGAGAGCATGCTCCTCCGCACGTTCCGTATCTTCAAGCACCGCCTGCATCATCGCAGTCTCATTCGTGTAGTCCTCCTCGTCGGACGAGTTGGATGACTCAACATAGTGCTCGTAGATGTGCTCCATATCCGAATCCATTGCTTCAAAGAAGAATGGAAAAAAAATTAGCTCGGGCAATTCACCGAATAATTGTCGGGCATGGTGAGCATCGTAGGAGCGGATGGTACCTGAGCGGCGGTCTGAGGAGAGGTGTGAAATAGCGACGAAGGAGAAGCAGCGTGGAGCTCGGGTGTACCGCTAGAGGTGACGGCCTCGATGAGTTCCTGCAGGGGTGCGGCTGCTACTTCTTGAGCTTGCGTTGGTTTTTTCCTTGAAAAGGAAAGGGTGATGCAGCAAAGTAGAGATAAGTTTTTCCCTTAGTTAGAGAACCAAGGTATCAATCATGTAGGAGATACAAGCAAGTCCCCAATCGATGCACCTACACAAACAATCAAACACTTGCACTCAACGCGATAAAGGGGTTGTCAATCCCTCAACGGTCAATTGCAAAGGTGTGATCTGATAGAGATAGATAAAAGATAAAATATTTTTGGGTTTTCTGGTTTATAGATCTGAAAATACAAGATTGCAAGATAGTAGATCAGAAACAAGTATGATGGAAAATAGACCCGGACCATAGGTTTCACTAGAGGCTTCTCTCATGAAGGCAAATAATACGGTGGGTGAACAAATTATTGTCGAGCAATTGATAGAAAAGCGTGAAGTTGTGACAATGTCCAAGGCAATGATTATGAAATATAGGCATCATGTCCGTGTCAAGTAGACCGACTCCTGCCTGCATCTACTACTATTACTCCACACATCGACCGCTATCCAGCATGCATCTAGAGTATTAAGTTCATAAAGAACGGAGTAACGCCTTAAGTAAGATGACATGATGTAGAGGAATTAACTCAAGTAATATGATGAAAAACCCATCTTTTTATCCTCGATGGCAACAATGCAATACGTGTCTCGCTACCCCTACTTTGTCACTGGGTGAAATCACTCAAGATTGAACCCAAAGCTAAGCACATCTCCCATTGCAAGAAAAACCAATCTAGTTGGCCAAACCAAACCATTAGTTTGAAGAGAAATACAAAGATATCAAATCATGCATATAAGAATTCAGAGAAGATTCAAATAATATTCATAGATAAGCTGATCATAAATCCACAGTTCATCGGATCTCGACAAACACACCACAAAAGAAGATTACATCGGATAGATCTCCAAGAACATCGAGGAGAACATGGTATTGAGAATCAAAGAGAGAGAAGAAGACATCTAGCTACTAGCTATGGACCCGTAGGTCTGTGGTAAACTACTCACGCTTCATCGGAAGGGCAATAGGGTTGATGTAGAAGCCCTCCATGGTCGAATCCCCCTCCGGTAGATCGCCAAAAAAGGCCCCAAGATGGGATCTCACGGGAACAGAAGGTTGCAGTGGCGGAAAAATATTTTCGTGGCTCTCTCTGATGGTTCTAGAATGTTTCTGAATATATAGGACAAAGACTTAGGTCAGGGGTGTCCCGAGGGGCCCACAAGGCAGGAGGGCGCCCCCCTAGGGCGCACCCTCCACCCTTTCCGCCGCCTCGTGGCTCTTCCGGCTTGGACTCCAAGTCCTCTGGGTGTCTTCTGGTCCAAGAAAAATCATCATGAAGTTTTATTCCGTTTGGACTCCGTTTGATATTCATTTTCTGCGAAACTCAAAAATAAGGAAAAAAACAGAAACTGGCATTGGGCTCTAGGTTAATAGGTTAGTCCCAAAAATAATATAAAATAGCATAATAATGCATATAAAACATCCAAAACAGATAATATAATAGCATGGAACAATCAAAAATTTATAGATACGTTGGAGACTTATCAGCGGCGTGGCGGTCGGGGGAATGGAGCGGCGGTGAAGGCAAGAGAGAAAAAATGAAGGGGAAAAAGTGGGAGGATGGAGTCGTGGGGTCCGGGAGGGGTTTTGGGTGGGCCGGGGATGTCGGAGTCCTACGTGGCTGTTGTTCGGACTCCCGCACCCCCCCACCCACTTTTGTCTCGTGTTTGCTAGAAAAAGTATGTCCCGGCCGCTCAGCGGATCGATACAAGTCCCCATTGGATGGATTCCGTGTTCCGGATTGCGCAGTACGGACGGTTGTAGGCGGTTTGAGGGTCCACTTTGAAGATGCCCTTACAACTAAATTACTAAGAACATCTCTAGCAGACCCCTTATATCGCAGACCTTAAAAGTGTGTTTACAGTTTGCGGCATGCCTCGGATACGGGCCGAAATCTCAGTCGCGGCAGAACAGAAACTTTAAAATGAACCTGTAAATTTTGAAATCAAAACTTCGCGTGAGAAATCGAACTACTCCAGTAGAACTACTAGCTTTCATAGTTACTTTATCATCATACAAAAGTCATACATAGTTCATTTTTTACAAACTAGATTGGAGGAGCAACGGCCACCCTAACCCTCATGCCAAAATTAGTCGTCGTCGGAGACGAGGTTGATGTAGATGACGTCATGCGCCTTGGCTTCGCGGCGCCATGCTGCCAGGTTGTCCACGAAGTCATGCGCCTTCTCGAGCCCCTGCTCGAGGAGGACTTTGTCAAGGTCGGCTTCCCGTTGACGGCGTTGCTCCACTCCTTCTCCCGTGCACTGCATGCGAGGATGGCGGACGCTGCCGCGGGGGGGGGGGGGGGGGGGGAGGGAGGAAATCCTCCGGCCCGATGACGCCACCGCCCCGCCGCTCCGGCTCTGGCTCCCTCTTCACCGCGTGAAGTGGAGGGAGCTCTTCCGTCTCTGTTTTCACCGGCGTGCGCACCGTATGGGAGCTCGATGCACCGACAGAGGAGCTGCCCACGTCGAGGACGGCAGGGCTTGCCTACGGTTGTACTCCTCTGTCACGCGACAAAGGAGCGACGGCGACGGCTGCAGGCCTTGGTTGAGGTACCTCCGGGCGCTCCGTTTCCTCGCGGTGTCGGCTTTGACGCATCGCTTCCGCTCGGGGTTGTCGCCAACGCCGTCGCCGCGGCCCGGGGACGACATCCCGCGCCACATGGTGGAGTTGGGCGGCGGATTGGAGTCGCATGCAGCGAGAAATCGAGAGGGAAGAGGAGGGATTGCAGCGGCGCGGGGATAGGGTTCGGCCCCGTATATCGTTCGCGAACCCTTAGTTATACTACGCGAGGAGGGCGGTTTGCGGGTCACTATAAAAAAATATGAACCAGGCGACTATACGGGCCTAGTCAGGTCCAAAAAAGAGCCAAATCCGTATAGTTGCCGGAATTTTACGAGTCGCGCGATTTTAAAGAGTCTACTAGAGATGCTCTAAGGGTTTAACATCTAGCATCACCACCAGCAGTCTTACATGACTGTGGATTGCGAAAATCCCACCCCAGCATCACCGAGTATCATGGAAAATCTCACAGGCTGACCTATGCAACGAAACATTTTTTTTGCAGGATGTAGCGGAACATTTATACAATGCATTACCTACGAAAAAAAACAAATTCCATCTGTTAAGAAGTTTCATCTAGAGTTTGTTTTGAGGTTCCGTCTAGACGGTAAGGGCATCTCCAATGGCAAGCCACAAAAATCCTCTCACATTCATCCGCGGATAGGAGGGACTAGTCCACGGACACGAAAGCGGGAGGACGACATCCAACGCTAGCCGCATTCATTTCAAGTTTTTCTTCAACAGACTGGATGAAAATCATGCAAACACGACTGGATTTCATACAAACATGACGGATTTCATACAAACATGGCGGATTTCATTACATTTCGAATAAAAAAGACCCGTCCCTAAACCTATCCTACGGCGGCGGCCCCCACGTCCAAGCCCGTGTCGTCCTCCATCTGCCATCTTCATGAGCACCGACGATAAGACCGATGAAGTGAAGATGCGGTCTCCGGCGAGAAAGAGTAGAACACAGCAGACGGGCCAACCTACATGGGACACAAGGCACCGCCACCTCGGTGGCCTACTCATCCTCAGAGGAATCCGCGGCCGGTCTGTCACCGGTGGACGTGAGGTCCATGATGGAAATGGTGGCACCGGTGATGTCTTCGTCCCACTGGGCCGGCTGATGGTTCGTCGGCGGTGCGTAGGAGGCGCAGCTGCCGTTGTTCTCCTCCGTGATCGCCTGCAGTTGCGCCTCCGTGGCGGCCGCTTCCTGGCGAGCGGCGGCTTGAGTGTGGACGTCATCGTAGATGGCAAGCTGCTCCACCACAAAGTTGGGGTTCGCCGCGGCCATGACCGCTACGGCTTCCTCGCTCGCGCACTCGCCGTAGATCTGGCCCTTCGCCAGCCGGTGCTGCTCCAGGAGGAACAGGTTGTACCGTTGTTCCTCCTGCGCCTGCTGGAACGTCGACAGAGGCGCCGGCGCAGGCTGCACCTCCGCCATGGCGGTGTTGAAGTGGGCCTACTCCATGGTGAAGCCAGCGTGCACTGGAGGCGCGGGAGCCGGGGCAGAGTCGTCAGAGCCCGTCTCCATCATGGTGTCGTCCTCGTCGTCAGAGACCTTGGGCGAGCTGGCTGGCGAGCCGGCCTCGATCTGCCTAGCACGACGGCTACGCCAGGCGGCGGCAAGGCCAGCCCCCACGTGCTTCATCTCCGGCGACAGACTGTCCCACGGTGCTTTCCTGATGGTGGTCATGTCAGATGTGGAGGAAAGGAGGATGATGTGGAGCGGATGTGTTGTGATGTGGAGATAGCCGGGAGTGACTGCCCTTAAATAGCGGATTCCGGTGAGGTCAAGCGTCAATGTGGGACGCCGGAGTGGGTTTCTCGGCCAGCGAGCCTACTTAATGGTGGCATACGGACGGACGGGGCACTGAACGGGCGTGGTAGATATATGTCCCGTCCCGTCCAGTCACGCGTCTCCGGCATTGAACAGGCGCGGACACCGGAGACGCGCGGGCAGCGCCCTCGGCCGGCGCGTCGCTTCAATGGCGGAGGCAGTGAGAGGTCATGTCCGCCTTGAGCCGTCTTCAATGTTGAGCGGGGCGCTCTACAGTAGCATGAACGTGGACAGCTGGCGCCGAGCGGGAACACGCGCGGGCGAGAGAGGAGGGTTTTTGGTGGGCCAGGGTGGTCAGAAGCGGGGGATCGGTCCGGACTCCCGCAAACCTTCCCATGTTTCTCTCCGGTTTACGGGAGAAATTATGTCCGGACCGCTGCACGGACCGATACAGGTCGACGTTGGATGGCTTTCACGGTTCGAACAATACGGTTCAAACGATTAAGGAAGGTTTACAGGTCCGCTTTGAAGATGCCGTAACGCCTCAATCTCTGAGACGATTACAGTGAGGAAGTGCACGACTTTACTCTTTCAACACATGCGTCTATGCAGGAAAGCGGGAAGGAACAAGTCGATGCTACTTGCAAGAGTGTTAGTCGTAGGTGTTATTTTTATACTCGTACTATCTTGCAATAATTCTGCCGTGGTTGTCTTTGTTTATATTCTGCTTAATTAATTAAGAATAAATGTGTTTATCACAATGATGCAAAGGTCTGGGATTTCAACCTCCTTTTCGAAAAAAAAAACTCTCCTGTCATTTCCGCCGTAATCTGCCCCGATATTATAGACGACGCAGGCTACTTTAGTTTTGTTCCAGCCAATAGAACTGTACGTATGCACCGTGACTTGAGTAGATCTTGAGGTCGTGTTGGTGCAGTAGCCGGGTGATCGTTGATATCTTTTCGATGCTAATATATTCCCTTCATTAAAAACATGCACTGTGACAATCCTTCGCCCATCGCTCCTTCCCACTGTAAAAACTAGATTAACCCCATCTAATACACTCAACCACAGGTTATCCGTTGGCATGGCATCTTGCAAGATGTCAAGCACACGAGATCGTGTAGTATCACTATCTAGGGCAAACACTTCATGGTGAAAACGGTGAAGCGCCATACCAGTGAACACTAGACGTATAGATTATCCAGATATGCATGTGATCAACAATTTTTTCAACCTGCATACCGCAAACCTGCACTGGCTGAACCCGGCCAACATAGCCCTCATCCTGGAAAAAGATGGCGCGGAGGACATAGCCGACTTTAGACCCATCAGTCTCATTCATGCGATTGCAAAGATCATTGCTAAGATGATGGCCACTCGACTTGCTCCGCACATGACCACGATTGTCTCCCATACACAAAGTGCATTCATAAAGAAAAGAAGCATCCACGACAAATTCATGTATGTTCGAAACTTGGCCCGTCGCTTTCACCGCACCAAATCTCCAACCTTGCTTTTCAAGCTTGACATCAAGAAGGCTTTTGACTCGGTTAGATGGGATTATCGTATGGATCTCTTGAGACATCACCACTTCCCGAGCCGGTTCCGGGACTGGATCTCCGCGCTCCTATCCACGGCGTCCTCCAGAGTTTTGCTTAATGGGATTGCGGGCGACCCGATCAAGCACGGACGTGGCCTTAGGCAGGGGGATCCTCTTTCCCCCCTCCTTTTTGTCCTTGCTATTGACCCTCTTCATCACATCCTTGCCAAGGCTACCGAACAACACAACCTCCACCCTCTGCGTGGCCAGCCTATCCGAGCTTCCCTATACGCCGACGATGCGGCCATTTTTGTCGCGCCTATCAAGGAAGATATTCAATTCTTAGCATCAACACTTCATTCCTTCGGGGAGGTCACAGGGCTAGTCACCAATTGCAACAAAAGTCTGGTGGCACCAATTCGCTGTGCCAACATTGACCTCGATGACATCCTGCAGGCATTCCCAGCGGTTTGGACCTCCTTCCCTATGCGGTACCTTGGACTACCTCTGTCGGTCGTGAGACTAAAGCGCATCCACTTCCAGTACCTTGAGGACAAGATTGCAGGCAAGCTTCCTCCCTGGTCGGCTCTGCACGTGGCTACCCCTGGACGCATTGTGTTGGTCAAGGCAGTCCTCACGGCCATTGCGATTTATCACCTGACGCTCCTTGAGCTCTCTGTAGAAGTAAGGAAGAAAATTGACAGCCTCAGGCGGGCATACCTTTAGGCAGGTTGTGACAAGGTCTCTGGAGGCAAGTGTAAGGTGAATTGGGACCTTGTCTGCAAACCCAAGATTTTGGGGGGTTTGGGTGTGCTCAACCTGGAGAAGTTCGCGGCCGCCCTTCGTCTACGTTGGCTCTGGTTCAACTGGGCTGACCCTCCCAAGACTTGGGTGGGAATGGAAATGCCATGCTCTGACTGCGACTTAGATCTTTTTGCGGCGGCCACAACGGTGACACTG
Source organism: Aegilops tauschii subsp. strangulata (assembly GCF_002575655.3). Lineage (NCBI taxonomy): Eukaryota > Viridiplantae > Streptophyta > Magnoliopsida > Poales > Poaceae > Aegilops > Aegilops tauschii. The sequence continues at coordinate 514,987,233 of NC_053036.3, forward strand.
GGTGATGGTAATAAGGCAAAATTCTGGGAATCTTCATGGCTGAATGGCCTTCAGCCGAAAGACATTGCGCCTAAATTTTTTTGAAATCTCCAGAAAAAAGGCGTATGTGGTTAGCAGGGCCATTGACAACAACTTCTGGATCAGCCAAATTAACACTTCACAAGGACTCACTTTGACCCATATCCAGGAATTTGCTACTCTTTGGGAGATGGTTGATGGTGTTACACTCCACCTGGATAGAAAGGACACAATTTCGTGGAAGTTCACATCCAGTGGCCAATACACTGCCTCCACGGCGTACATGGCTCAATTTGCGGGGCTTGTTCTCAGTAACACCGCTGCTATAACGTGGAAGACTTGGGCGCCGCCTAAGTGCAAATTCTTTGCGTGGTTAATCCTGCAAAACCGTGTGTGGACTGCGGATCGGTTGCATCGGAGAGAGTGGCCAAATTGTGGCCTATGCCCCCTTTGCAAGCAGGCCTCGGAGACCGCCGCACATCTCCTCTTTCAGTGTAGATTCACCACTCGAGTTTGGAATGAAGTTGTCAGCTAGCTCGGCATGCATGGCCATTCGCCGATGGCTTGGCACCATGAAAACTCTGTCTGTGATTGGTGGCTCCGTTCGGTGGAGGCTGGAGGCCACATCAAAAAGGCCACCGCCTCGGTGATGATGCTTGTTTCTTGGGAAATATGGAAGGAGCAAAACGCCAGAATCTTCAGCAACACTGCCGCCCCGACCATCATTGTCGTTGCAAGGATCAAAGAGGAGGCCCAGCTTTGGGCGTTGGCGGGAGCGAAACATCTGAGTAGTCTGATGTCGCGAGAGTAGATTTTTGTTTCTTTGCCGCTCTGCGGCGTTTGTCTAAACCTTCTTCTTAATTAATGAAATCGGTAAGTCTTTTGCCTTGTTTCAAAAAAAATCCAGACACTAGTTACATTTCCAACCCGCTTACCTTATGCCGCTTCCTTTAACTAGAAAATCAAGCCACGGGACCGGCGATTTGACAGGCATAAAGTTTTTCCTTTTCTAGTTCGTGCGCCTACCAAACTTGACGTAATCAAAGGGGCGTGAAGCCTTTTGGTGTTGCCGGGGTGGCCTAATTTAGCCGAAACTTAAGTCAGGAGATCCAGCACGGAGGATATGACGTGGCACTGACTTGTCAATCGATCGTCGTTTGCATGGCTCCACGTAGGCGAAGGTCAAGTCCTGCGCTAATGACACATGTCAGGCCGGCTTGCCACCAGTGCTCGTCATGTACCTGTAGCTCAGCAGCTGTAGGCTAACAATATTAGCAGGAGGATACAGTATCATGATGATTGATTTAATTAGAGGATAACCTTACCTTTACCTAGATAGCAAAAGCATATTAGTGGGTCTTCTAGTTCTCTGCGGTGCGGGTGCACAGAAAAGCTTGTGCGCTGACCGAACATAATTAGTTAGCGTAATCCTCTGAGCCTAAAACAGGCCTGCATTTTGGGAAAGATCGTATTGCACCAAGCCACAAGTTCCAGCTTTTCATTTTGTTGCATATATGGGCACACATTTTACGTAGAGTTGTAGTATATCTATTTTTTTGTTGCATTCAGCTCATGGCACACGATTGTTTGTCGTTGTGTTGCTAATAAGCACGTAATATGACTCTTTGAGTTGACCCAACCGGCTACTTTTGCGAGTTTTTATATATTAACCGGTCAGGATATATGGTGCTTAATTAGGTCAGGCGCCAGGTCAGGGCAAAGACGTGATATTTTTCCATGGATGCTGATTGTTCAGTATGGTTGGTCAGAGCTCACAGCTGCCGCCTGCAGCCACAGCCACAGCCACATAATCACACCATCTCGCGCACGTCCTAATCGTGCTGATCAAACACCCGACCTATCTTATCGCCATTCAAGAAATGAGCTAATCTTCTATGCTTTTTTGTTTTGTTTCTCTGCCATTATTCTCAGTAAAGAAAATCGGAAAACCTAACAAGATCCATCTCCCTTTGTAGATCTCGTTCTGGATTGATGGATAGGTATAGATCAACGGGCAGAGCGCGGACCGTGTTTATTTCGATTTTCAGGCTTTCAGCGTGATCTTCATCTAAACTTATTAATCGCAGTAGCACTTGTAGATAAACTCCAACAGAAAGAAGACATTTCTGTTGGAAATGACAAGGCAAAAGGAAGATATGCACGCACGTCGGGTAGTTGATCGCATGCGTGCCCGTCTCACGAGCGCACTCAATCTGCCGGCTCGGCAGCCTCGTTCCGTGTGTCGATCCGACGTGTCTACTACACGTTGGTCAGAGCGATCCGACGTGTCACTCGCCCATGGCTCGCGAGTTGCTCCATACGGCAGGCCCGCGCATCGGCGCCGGCAACGCTAGCTCGAGGCGGAGCCGTGCATTTCTCGCCTCAGATGTTATCCTCCCCCGTCTCTTCCCGCTACACCAAGCAAACAACCTTTAACGTGGCGTGGCTTCTGATACTATCGGCCTAGCTGCATCATCTGTCACCGCTTGTTCTTTTCTTCCTCGACTCTTTCTTTAACATATCTTGCTCTGCTCTTTGTTCCGAAACAAAGTCAGGTTTAATCGGGCAAGCGCAGACGCCATGAGTACTGGTGGTTGATCAGTGGTATTGTCGTCAGATCGTGATGCTATCGCACGGATAATGGTGCGGTAGCTCGAGAATTGGTTCCACCGGCGAGCTCTTTTTAGTTCTTTTGTTGCAGAAATATGGGAAAGACCATCGGAGAGCTCGATGCAATCAACACTATCTCACTAGTGATGCGCAAAAAGGAAAACACTATCTCACTAGTGCAAAATTTTGTTGATTGTACTCCCACCGTTCCTAAATATAAGTCTTTGTAGAGATTTCACTAGGTGGACTACATACGGAGCAAAATGAATGAATCTACACTTAAAATGTATCTATATACATTTGTATGTGGTTCATAATAAAATCTCTACAAAGACTTATATTTAGGAATGGGGGAGTATTACTCATGGGAAAAGTTTCCGGAGTGGGTACTGCATACCCCTCAATTCCATAATGTAGCGCATTTAGATTTTCTGAAAAATGAAACTATACAAATTTTGGCCAAGTTTATAGAGAAAACTTTTAAAAAAATCTATTCGCGCTATATCGTGGAGCGAAGGGAGTAATTGGCATTGCTACAAAGGCTTAATCGCCTTTTTTGTAACGAGAAAGCTTGATCACTTGACTAGCTATGTGCTTGGTTTGGCTTATTAAACTTGTGTTACCAGACGCATCATGTGTATACTTGTAAAACTGTTTTTAAAATACTGAATAAAATATACTTCCTCCATCCGATGTTTATTAGGCCCCCTCGAATTTTGGTCAAACTTTAACTATCTATATGATTAACAAAATATAAAGTATATGATACAAAAAATATATTATTGGGTTTGCATTCGAAAGAGGTTACCCACAGTATAATTTTTGTGACATGTTGTTTATATTTAGTTAATTAAATTTATTGTCAAATTTTGACTCAGAATAAGAGGGAGCCTGATAAACCCAAACGAAGGGAGTAGATGCATGATTTTTTTGATTTTTTTTCCGTTTTAAAATATTTCAATTCCAACACCCGGTATGTCTCCTCCAGAATGAAGAGCTTGTCTTCCTTCTCCTCCAGGACGAAGAGCCCGTCTTCGGTCCCATACTTGACGAAGAGGATGTCTTCGGTGTCGTGCTGGACGAAGAGCTTCTCTTTCGTTACCTGGTGGATGGAGAGCAGTCTTCCTTCCTGACCAGAACGGGAAAGTGTTGCCAACAGATGATCATCCCCGATGCACCGTAGCTTCTCTGGTGAACCCTTCCGTCACCAAGACTGCATCGATGTAGAGAATCCATTCAGACGAACAAGAGCTCGAATCGTGCATTGTGGAGGACCAATTTTGCCTTTCAATCTACACGGACCAGCGCAAGCCTACGTCACCCTTGGTGATTTTTTTTCCAATTAATCGCGCCCATCTACTCACCTGGATGCCGCTATCTACGCCTCAAAGCCTTTGTCGCCCTCGGTGATTTTTTTTAATTAATTGGAGGTGGCTTTGTTACATGGGTCACCAGCAATTCCTCCATATGCCTCAAAGCATGTGTCACTATTGGCATAGTGGAGTCGGTTTGGGAAACAACCTCTAATTTCTTATTGTTGCAAGCGGTTTCGCATGCAGAACCGCCTACAACTTCTGTCACGCCACAAGAGGCTTATAATATATAATTGCTTGAAGTACTCTATCATTTCAAGCGGCTTTCCGCTACAACCGCCTGTAGTGTAGTATCTTTTTTTACTAGAAAGTCCCATTGCAATTCAAATGCCAGAAAGATCACATGTACATCTACAGAAGCATAAACATTCTCATTCATCGCAGAAGTCAATTACATTGTATAATACATTCAAGAACTAGATAGAGTTTGCTTGCATTCATCGAACATTACTCGTCATTAATTTAAAGGTACATAAAACATACAGATCTCAAATACATAATGAATCTTAATTTTTGACAGCGCCACTCGCTTCATACAAGCAGCGAGTTCCACCTCCAGGGCACTCGCGCATGTGATAAGGCACCGACATGACGAGAAGCTGATCTCACCAACTTGGTTCCTTAAGATCATCCGCACCACCTGAGTTGTCGGCTTCCCTCTATGCTCCATCCATGTTGAGCTTCGCCCACCCCTAGGTGGTTTCTTGTCACGACCGGATTTTTGGGATAATAATTTCCCAGAAAAACGGCCTTTGTGCTCACCAGCCCCAGGATTACTGTTAGCTGATGAGGCACCAACTTGATACAAGAATTCCAAGCAAGGTACAAAAATATGTAGTACAAGACCATTGTGGCCTAGGAGTACAACACTTGGTTTCTAATGGTTGAGGGCGGAAGCGGTTGGATACATCTGCGTCTGTGGGACTCCATTTCCCACAAGAACAGCTGACCAGGATAACTCCTATCTTCGCAAGGTTGCTATCGTCAACACGTAGGATCCGAGGCTGTCACCGCGATGCTTATCCCATGCGCGAAAATCTGGCCAAGACAATAGCCAGGGACAAGCCAGTGAGTACGTTTGAATGTACTCGCAAACATTAAGAACACGGGTATAATATAACAGGAGATAATCATACTCCGAAACATTTATGATGATAAGTCTGCCATGAAGTAAACAAAAATCTGTGATGCACGCGTGCAGAGAAAAATATGGACGTGCAATACGGAAACAAAAGAAATGCACTGAGCGAGTGTCTACATTGACTCCTCGAAAGGTTGCAAATAAATTAACGATGCCGCAGTAATAATGCTGGTGCCAAACGAGGGTCTGAATGACTCCTCGAGAGGAAACTGCAAGAATAATAACGCCGCAGTCGGGCGTCTGAGCGACACCACATAAAGGGCTTATAACCGAAAAGGAATGACAGTGCGTGCCACAGTCGGACGTCTGAGCGACATCACCTAAAGGGCTTATATAAGAATAATAACAGTGAATATCCAGGAGGTAGAACCATCCCAAGGATACTCAATAAAAATACATAATGTAAATGGTTAGTTTACAATAATAATAACAAATATTCAACATGATCCTCAGATGTCACAGGTCATAGATGAAAATCTAGTCTAGCCGTTTCTCCATCCGAAAGCCGTCACTGAACTCTAGTTAATTCGTTCTCCATCCGAATACCGTTACTATGATCCAGTTAGCCGTGTCTCCATCCGAAAACCGTCACTGAGATCTAGTAGAATCGTTCTCCATCCGAATGCCGTTGCTAGATTCAACTCAGACTGTGGTCCTTACTCAAGAACATGGCTGTCCAACGGGATATATCCTCTACAGAGGGAGTACGCTTTCCCACGAGTAACGGATTTATTTAGCCCATCGGGACTAATTCCGCCTACGGTCTTTTAATTGAATACACGCCTGACCTGCACACACCAGCTTAACTCACCGATGTCTGGAATCACCCACGACGCCTGCTAAGCAAAACTCCAAGTGGGGAGGCTACAACCTCGACGTAGCATGGGATCAAATTTCTATTCGCGCGCTCTAAGGGGGTGCCCCCCCTCTCGGTCCCAACCGGAAAACACCCATGCCCCCGGACCAAGTGGCCTGCCTACCGGAGGCCTCCGGTATCTTCCACTATGGCCTCTCTGTACGGTGTGTGCTTTGGTAAGGGGTTGACAACTTACTGAACCATACCCCGTCTGCGACAGGGACAAGTGGTGGTACCAACAAATAGGGGAGCTACTGACCAAGACTCGACCTACGACCTACTCAGGTGGTCCAAGCATTCTCCAACAATATTACCGTTAGTGGAATAAATCACTACTCATCAAGCCTCACCATGCCATACCGGACCTACTCGTCTCGACGAGGGACTAAGGACAAGCTCGTGTCTACCCAAGACCACGACTTTCCCGGCTTCCTTCCGGTATGCATGAGGAGCTCACGAGGATGATCCAAATCACTAGCGTATCCATTGCTGACCGCAAAATATCCCCAAAAAGCACTCATGCACGAGACTTTATCGTTACATAAAGATAACGCATACTCCAAGCCAAATGGTGTTGTAATCGCACCAGACACCACAACAAAATATTATGCCAGAGTTCAGAAATGCTTGCCTTCAAGAGTATGCAAGGATGCACTTTGTGAAAGCTCTCCCTTTTCTCCAAAATCCTATTTTGAGAAATATCCAAATAACAAATAATTCAAACACAGTACAAAAAGTTGTATCAAATATATTTTAAATAAATCTTAAAATAAACTAGATGAAATTTGGGAGAGGTAGGAAAAAGAATCAACTCATTTGGAGTATTATTTTAAAAGTTATAGCCAGTCAAAGTTTGGTCAAATCTCTGTTTTTAAATAAAACCAGAAAAGAAAACGTTTCGAGGGGAAATACGCTTTCGTAGCAGAGGAAACGTACTCAGGACGTCTGCGCCTTCACTTAAAACAGAGCAGACGGCGCGTGGGTCACTGACAGTGGGTCCAGAGGGCCCACTGGTCAGGTTTGACCATTCCTCCCTCTCCCTCCTCTTCTCTGCCCGACGGGAGCGGGGCTCCGGCGATCGCCGGCGACGAACGGCGGCTCCTCGAGGGCATCTGAGGGCAGGGATGGACTGGCCAGACCGAGGCGGTCCTCTTGGTGGTCGCTGGGTCGTCGGAGGTGGAAGGAGTTGCCGGCGGCGAGCTCTGCGGCGGAGGGGGCTACGGTGGTGGAGTGGTTTTTGGGCTCCGGTGGTCTCCGATCGAGGTTGAGACGCTGGTCAGCTCCGCAAGGACCAGAGGAAACTATTGGTGGCGTTGGTTGGGCGGGGAAGTGGCTGGTTGCGACGTATCGCACCGGAGCTTGGCGGCGGCCGCACTGGCCGGAGACGAGGAAGATGGCCACTTCGGGTCGATCCACTGCTTGGGGAGCTCTAGAGGGAAGGTCTGAAGTTGCCTGAGGACTTGAACGAGTTCGGGGATCCCTTAAATAGGCGCTCGAGGCTGGACCGCGGCGGCTGCGGATAAGATCGCCGGCGACAGCCGTTGCTGTAGCTGCAGGGCATCGTGGCGGCGACGAGCGCGTGCCGACGAGCATGAGGATAAGCACGGGCTGTTCACAGGGGCAGCTGGCGCGCTGGTGTGATTTGGGCGGTGCCGAACATGGCAGAGGCTGCTGCCGACGCCGGCGTGCCGCCAAGGGCTCTGCCAGCGGCGCTGCAGGGCGCCAGGGATGGCGTGGAGAGGGGGCGAGCTAGTGCGCGGTTCAGCGGTGGAGCAGGGGCCAGGGACGGGTCGCGTCGGGCGCGGCGCGGCGGCTCAGTGCGCGCGCGTGCAAAACGTGCGCTCTGGGCGCGCCCAGAGCACGCACGGGACCTGCTCGACGAAATGCCAGGGCAGTCTAGAGCGCGAGGGTGGAGCTGGCAAATAACAGGACCAGGATAGGGGTAGCTAGGAGTTTAGTGGACAAGGTTGCTGGGTCATTGAAGCAAGTTCACAGTGCAAACAAAGAACTCATGTCAAAACAGACTGTGCACACCAACTGTTCGACAGAATGCCAAGTGCACTTAGGCAACTCTTGAAGTGGCCAAAGTCTCCAGATCAGGGTCTCTTTGGATGCAGAAGATGGTGGCAAGATTACTTGGGCAAAACCAGAAACTTGTTAGAGCAAGTTTTGCAAAACTCTGGTTTTGGACAGAAAGAAAAGGGTTTATTGTATGCACTTAAAAACCTCCAATGAGTCCACTCCTCTGGACTTAAGGGTTTTGAAGGGAGGGCTACAAGTAGGAAAAAGCTCAGGGTCACTAGAGCAAAATAAAATAAAGTTGCAGTACAAATCACCAAATTGGACCAGAATGCAAAAGAGGGTGATTCACTCAATTTTTTCAAAGAACATCACTGGGTTTTTGCATAGAGCTGAATTTTATGCATCCACTGATATCTCCAAACACTTGGAAGAATTTTTAAAGAAATATTTAAATGGGTTGCAGTGCAAAAGTGCCTACTGGACCAGATTGAAAAAGTTGGTGTAGAGCTCAAAATCTCCAATGGCCAAAAGGTATTTTTGCATAAAAGTGATGTGGAAACATCACATGACATCCCCAAATTTTGGTGGAAATTTTAAAAGCATTTATCAAATGGTTGCAGTGCAAAACAGGCTCCAATTTCAAAAGAAAATCATTTTTAAAAGAATAAAGCTCTCAGAAAACAAATCTTGCAATTTAAATCCACTGATAAAGAATTGTTTTATTATAGAGAGTATTCAAGTCCAACAATACTCTCTGAAGGTTTTTCCACTAGAGGCAGAAATCCAAAAATCACAAAGGGTAAATCTTGACAAAAATGGAAAAGTTTTATTTCCTGGCAAAATTTTAATAAATAAAACAAGATCAAAATTTTGGGGTGTCACATTTCTCCCATCTCTTCGACGGACGGTACCTCCGGAGCTTACTATGACAAAAATAACCGCCTGCGATGTGGGTATTTCAGACGACTTCATTCTGCTTGGTCACAACCGTTTTCGGAGCCCGCTACTAATACCCATTTTTCTGCTAGTGCATTTTTGTTATAAAGGGTAATTAATTAAACCCATTAAGCTACGCGTGAAGGGCGGCCAACCAGCTATGCCATGCGGTGCAAGCTGGTTGGCCGCGATGAGAAAAAATTTGAAATTTTTTAGATGAAGGTGTGGATTATTATTTTTATGTTTTTTTTCTACCTAGATGGAGGTGAGGACCTCTGGTATTTTTTAAATGAAGGGTTATGCATAGTGGCACTCGCTGGTAGGCTGCGGTGGTAATTTTTTTCTTTTTTTTCTTTTTTTCTTTTATTTAGATGAAGGTGAGGATTTATTTTCTGACATGTTTTTTTAGACGGAGATGATGAATTTATGTATTTTTTTAATGAAAACATGTGCACAGCTTCCTTTCAAGCGGCGTCACAGGATGACGCCCGAACAACTAATATACATCATGGTACATGGCCATGCTTGTGAATATGAGCCGACAAAACAAGGGACGATCCCCGCAAAAAAAAAAAAGACAAAACAAGGGACGAGGAACACACCAATTTTGAATGGAATGGAAACGACGGCACATCGTCCTTTCTGGTTCTCGCATAAATCGATTGCATTTTCCTTTCTATAAAGGGAGCCCTGCCGGCTCGGCGAGCGCGTACGATCGCCAGTTCCGTCGGCTCACGGGACAGCGTGTCTCTGAACCAAAATTTGTAGCGTAATGCGGAGGCGTAGCGAATCGACGGCGCAGCGCGCTCGGCGGATCGCTGGCTGCTTGCGACGGGGTCTCCGTGTTTCCCACCAGGTGCCTGAAACCGCTGAACATCTGACGTCCGCGCCGCTCTGCGGAAGACTTCCAACTTCCCAATCCTCCGTTGCATCCAGGCTGGGCGTTCAAAGCACGGCGGGTCGGAGACCGCCAGTGGGCCGACCGGCCGGCCGGCCGGCCGCTGTGGACCGCATGCTTGCATGCATGACATCCTCGTCGCAGGTTGCACATACGTACGGAGGAAGCGTAGCACACGCGTATTCGAATTTAGCACGAGTTGTGTATGTATATACGGTATTTCCGTTGCATAGGAGGCCGTTCGGGCACCCTGCCCATCTGTATCTAACCTGTTTTCAGCAGTAGCTTCATTCTTCGCTGCCTGCTGATGTCTCTACCGTGGAGTACTAATTTGTAACTGTATTATTTTCTTCCATAGTGCATGTGCAGGCATGCAACAGAGCTCCAGCTTTTCCCGTCAAAAAATAATAGTAATGATGCGCAGTCTTCTTTCACAAAGCAAGCATACGTTTGCATGGAAGGTACAGCACTTGTGCGCCCGGTTCGGTCAAGCCTTGATGTCCACCCTGACACGAGCGTGGCCTAACATCATTCCGGACCCACTTAAATTCCCAGCAGAAATCAAACTTCTTCTACGTACGTCCCCTCTCCACGTGGATTTTTGGAACATGATGCTACGTAAGGATGAAACTGGATTGTTCATTGGTGCTGTGAGATTAGCATTTAATATGGTGAACTAATTAATACCAAAATAATACTCCCGCCGTCTTAAAATAAATGACTCAACTTTGTACTAACTTAGAGGGAGTATATAATAGAATGTTAAACTTTTATATAGAACTTTGCCTCGTCTTCTATTAATTTGTGCACTCCAAGAAACTTTTATCTATCTATATCAATATAAAAAGATCCAAAGGGGCAGATCCAACTAATCTCGGCCATCAAATCATGTCAATCCAACGACCTAGACTGCTTCAATGTCGAGCGCTCAACACGTTTAGCGTGGAGTTAATTTCATGCCAAATATAATGCTAATCACATAATAACACGCAAATAATATCCTACTTAATATGCGCATGCACTTAATATACTTCCAAATTAACGTGCATTGCACGTATACATTAACTGGTATGTTCAAATTTTCTAAAAATACCACGGTATGAACCTCAGTTGATCATTCTACTCACATGTGAAGTTTCATGATGTATAGACACTCATGGTATTCTTAGTGAAGAAAATACAAATGCAACCATACCATTCAGTAAACATTTTTGTCCAGATTATCATCGATGTGATTTATGCCAGTTGACTATGTATATTAAAAAAATCAGTTTTTTTATTTTTCTACCATTTTTTCGAATTTACTATTTATAAAGGGTGTGCGCGCACCTAAGTTCACCAAATCTGCGTCCCTCTGTGTGTGTCAAGACATCATTATACAAGCTGGTTGTATAATAAGTGCACGAATCACGTGGAAGTGGATGGAGCTGATTTCCTCCTCGCGTAGCACCATGTCCACTCGCATTTTCGCCCTCTCCACTCTCTATATATAGGTGACATACATCCCAAGACAGGAGCAAGAACCACCTAGCTATTACATTCCTTTCTCGTATCCCGGCCTCTCCCGGAAGTTGGTCTCCTCAGCCTTCAGCTAGCTCCTTCCTACGAACAGAGGTCAACTACCCGCACGCCGGTCAATCACCTTCCCAGCCAGAGATCACAGCGCAGTGAGACATGGAGATGGCCCCGGCGACGAGGGATGGAAAGAATGGCGGCGTGCCGGAATGGCGGGTGACGGTGCCGGAGGGCGCGTCGGTGACGGTGGAGCACGAGTCCTGCCGGGCCGCGCGGGCATGGGCGTGGATGGTTTCTTGCGTGGTCGTGCTCGGGGACAAGGTGTCCGGCTTCGCCAAGCGGATATGGAAGATCGGCGCCGACGATCCCCGGCGGGCGGTGCACGGCCTCAAGGTGGGCCTCGCGCTCGCGCTGGTCTCGGTGTTCTACTACACCAGGCCCCTGTACGACGGCGTTGGCGGCGCCGCCATGTGGGCAATCATGACGGTCGTCGTGATCTTCGAGTACACCGTTGGTAAGTCGTCGTAGTTATACACCCTCGCACGTTACATCTAGCAGAAGAATGTATGTTGCAGTCAACGTACGTACTGGACTTCGATTGGCTCTCTGATGCTGACCTCTCATGCATGCACGTGCAGGTGGCTGTGTGTACAAGGGGTTCAACCGAGCCGCCGCGACGGTCAGCGCCGGCGCGATCGCGCTCGGCGTCCACTGGATCGCGGCCAACGCCGGTCACGAGTTCGAGCCGTTCATCCGCAGCGGCTCCGTTTTCCTGCTCGGTAGGTATCCACGCGTGCCTGTACATGAATTACGTATCGTGTGCGCCCTAGCTAACGGTCTTGCTACGCGTTCCGTGCGTGCAGCTTCCATGGCGACGTTCTCGCGGTTCATACCCACGGTGAAGGCGCGGTTCGACTACGGCGTGACCATCTTCATCCTGACGTACAGCCTGGTGGCCGTGTCGGGGTACCGCGTGGAGGCGCTCCTGGCGATGGCGCAGCAGCGGGTGTGCACCATCGGCATCGGCGTCTTCATGTGCCTCTCCGTCTGCGTGCTCATCTGCCCCGTGTGGGCGGGGCAGGAGCTGCACCGCCTCACCGTGCGCAACATGGGTAAGCTCGCCGGCGCCGTGGAGGCCTGCGTGGAGGACTACTTCGCGGAGCAGGCGGACGGCAAGCAGCAGCCGCCGTCCGCCGGGGCGGACGGGTACAAGTGCGTGCTCAACTCCAAGGCGTCCGAGGACTCGCAGGCCAACCTGGCGCGGTGGGAGCCCGCGCACGGCAGGTTCGGCTTCCGCCACCCGTACGAGCAGTACAAGAACGTCGGCGCGGCCATGCGGCACTGCGCCTACTGCGTGGAGGCACTCAGCGGGTGCGTCCGCTCAGAGATCCAGGCGCCCGAGCACGTCAAGCGGCACCTCGCCGACGGTTGCACGACGGTGGCGGCGCGGTGCGCGCGGGTGCTCGGTGAGGCCGAGAGCTCCGTGAGCGCAATGACTACGTCGTGGAGCCTGGAGTTCGCCGTGGCCGATATGAACACCGCCGCGCAGGAGCTCCAGAGCGACCTCAGGGAGCTCCCGTCCAAGCTGGCCGAGGAGTCGCCGGCGACGGTGATCGACGCCGTGCAGCTCTTCACGGTCACTTCGCTGCTGATAGAGGTGTCCACGAGGGTGGAGGGCGTCGTGGACGCGGTCGACACGCTCGCCAGCCTCGCCGGCTTCAGATCAGCGGACGCGAAACCTGAAGCTTCAGAAACCGAAACCAAAGTGATCAATCCAGACTCGGACGAGGAAGCACATTGAACAGGTTTAATCGGATCCGGATGCAGGTCGGAATTGATCCCAGCCAGATGAGTGGAGCCGGGCAGATTAAACTGGTTCCACGATGGCGTTCGCGTGATCTGACATATCATTCTTTATCTGATTATTCCTGCTCGCAGCATGTGTCATTTCAATCCCGATTGATCCAGCGGTGACAGAGTGACCGAGTTAGATCAGTGGCGAATAAAAAAAAACGTGAACACTTGGCCCAGGTCATTTAGTACGTGCATAATAAGTCCCCTCCCAATAAAAATCTACCTGCAGTGATTCAGTAAGTGTTTAGGACATCTACAATACAGAGTGATTACAATGTACTTATGGAACTCTACACATCGTTATGGATTATTTTTCTTCTAAATATCTCTGTTTATTTCTATAGCGGAGATGCCAGTAATTGAGCAAAAATCTCCACTTCGTTGTATGCACTTGAAAATCCATAACTGATCCCAAGCTCATCTGCTCCAGTGTGAACTGTAAATTCAAATAAAATAGCAAAAAACAACTGAAAGTTTTGTACATAAAATGAACAAGTTTTCTATGTGCATGCAAAATATCATGGCAATATGACAGTTGGGGAGCTCAGGGCAGAAAAAACAAAATCACTGCTCCAAAATAAAATAAAAATTGAACCTTTATCAAAATTCTGTTTTTTCCACAGCTCCACTGATGTCATATCGCATCAAAAATTTGCACACATAGAAAACTTGTGCATCTTGATTTTCCATTGCAATTTGTTTCGATTTTATACCGTTCAACCACGGAGCAGAGGCTCATGTGCACCAAAACACCGTCCTTGTAACCTTGCATTATAAATGTCCTTAGTGTTTACTCAAAAATTGGTTTATTTTTCTAAGCACCGGTGGTTCCTGTAGAGGTGCCTAGAAGAATACAAAGGTGCATCAAGAAATAAATCGTTTATTATTAAGCATTGGTACTTATTGGTAGCATACAAATCTAGACTTTCCAGTGCATATGTGCTTATTTGTTTCTTCATTATTTAATTATAAGGTCTTATGTGGACACTTAAGGGCCAACAAGGGAGAAAAAACATGTGAGGATGAGTGGATACATACATATAGAATAGAAACAAGAGGGCTTTGTGCCTGGGCACCAAAATCATATATTTCTTACTTAGTTGTTCTATTATATATATAAAAAATTACCTATGTGGCATGGCTTAGCACAGATACACAGTTAAGCACAGTAAGGCTTCTTTGATTCAAAGGATTCTCAAAGGAATTTTGGAGGATTCTAATCCATAGGAATTTTTCCTATCTTGGTTGTTTGATTCGTAGGATTGTAAACCATAGGAATTTTTCCATAGGATTCATTTGCATTAGATTTCATAGGAAAATTTCCATCCACTCAAACCTCTTTGAAAGAATCCTACGTTTTTTCTATGCACAATCAAACACTTGTACAATCCTGTAGGATTCAAGACGACATTCCACTCTAATCCCATGTTTTTCCTATTCCCGTGTTTTAGAAATCCTACGAATCAAAGAGGCCCTAACAAGGCAAACCCTTTCCACTACTTGGCCCAAGTCACCGCGAGCAGATTTGTGGCACACAAGTGCAGGGCACCGACCACGTTTTTCGTTTGGCTTTTGATTTTGAATCTTTTATATCTTTTGAACAAAAGTCCAAATTAAATTTTGTTCGCATATTCGCGTTCCTTGTGATGCAGTCTTTGAAATAAGACCACTTTTGAATACATTTTGACGAGTTTTTAGAACTTCACCATATGCTGAAACTTGATACGAATGAAAGAACAAATTTTCATGTTTCAAAAACTAAAACTTAAAATTTGTTGTCCTCTTATGCGGAATCCAATGACTTTATGGATCACGAAATCGTGCAGCCGGATACACTTAGACAGATGCGTACCCCGCAACTGCGTGCCCGTGCGAATTTCCACCAGGTCACCGAATATTTTACCCGGTGTGTTGTAAAGTTCACACGCACACTCTCTACAAAAGAAGAAAAAAAAGGTTCACACGCACCCCGCAACAGCCAGCACCAGGGTCATGGGAGAACAAATGATGAACTCACCTATATTAATACGACACTGTGGCTTTCATGATATGCGCACCAACTTATTTTGGAGTGACTGACACGCTGTTCATTGATACTCCAAATGCTCCTACCAAAGAAGCAAGTGAGCATATACATCATGCATGCATCTTCCTAATCGAAGTTACCAGAATTTTTCGGTATGCTTTTTCCATATGCTTTTCAGATGTTGCATACAGCAAGGCTAAGCACCGGTAGTCTATATAAAGCTATAAACAACAACGAATAGATTTTTTGTGTGTGTCTTACCTGATGACTCGCGTCTGCCACGAGTCGCGTTGTCAGCATGAATTAAATACTAACTCGCCATAGCTGGTGCTTGCAAAGACACTTTAGTTAATTGGCTGATAAGAGTTAGTGAGAAGAGGGGTGTGTGTATTGTCTCCTTTTCAACTATCTAATAGAAGACCCAGTTGTTTCAGCACCGAAAACAGCTGTGTGTGTGTGTGTATGTATGTAGACGTCAATAAAAGACCAGGAACCAGAAAAGTTTGGTCATATTGGTAATGGGATCATGTGGTCCCGGGTAATGTCAAAGTTAGCATGCATGCTAGCATCTTGTCTAGTGAAATCACAGGCAAAGCGCACCCGTCACAAAACAGCCACAAGGTACATGATACAAGATATATTAAGAGAAAACTCAAAAGCTGATCAAACTAAGAAAACACGACAAAACATGTCGAGAGCGCAAAAACGCATAGGAGTGCATTAACGAACACCTCCAGCAAACCACCAAGAAGAAGCACAGGGGCCATGCTGTCGCAACAGATATACACCCACACTCAACGACGACGCCTTCAGAGAGTCACGACGCAAAGCGCCGCCGTCGTCGTGTCTGCCGAAGCTGATAGGGAGAGGGTTAGGACGACTCCCCAAGAGGAAAGCAACACTCTACCCCGAGAGAAAGGCGACACTTGCAATACAACATTGCATCAAAAGAATCGCACGAACAGTGCATGTAGTTCATGCATCTCGGACATAGTTCATAAAAACAAACGAAATAAAGATGATCATGCATCTTGTCCATAGTGCATGAAAAACAAACAAATAAAGATGATCATGCATCTTGGTCCATCATGAACTTTTGCTTCCTCTCAAACCAAGCCCTCTTTTTGGTCCATCTTGCTCAAGGCGGCCGCCATGATCTCCACTTCATTGGAGATTAGTGCGAGCTCTACCTCCTTTTGCTTCACCTCCACTTCCTTAGCACTTGATCGGGCATTTTCTTCATCGATCGCGAGCTTCTTCTTTCGTAGGTCAAAGAAGTTCTTCATGGCCTCCTCTTTCTTGACGCTTCCTCTCTTATCTCTCCCCTCTTCTCACTTGACACCACCTTTTGGGATATGAACCCCTTCAAAGTTTCTTGCAAGGCGAGTGTCGAATCATCATGCTTTGCATCTATCTTGGAGTTGACGACTGATGAGGCCCCCACCTTTTTGGGGGCCACATATTGGGCCATCCACTTTGGGCATTCGTTGATTTTCATCGAACAATGGGTCAAGGTAAATGGCTTGCCCATGTTCACCCCTGAAGGTTTCAAAAGCTTCAAACACCTACACACATAGATGAAACCAACAATATACATTTATATGCATAGGAGGAAGATATGTGCTCATCCGAAAAGGGGAACGAATAATCCTATATACCTAAATAGTTAATCCCCATGATAACCCACAAGTATAGGGGATCGCAACAGTTTTCGAGGGTAGAGTATTCAACCCAAATTTATAGATTCGACACAAGGGGAGCCAAAGAATATTTGTAAGTATTAGCAGCTGAGTTGTCAATTCAACCACACCTGGAGATTAATTATCTGCAGCAAAGTGATCAGTAGCAAAATAGTATGATAGTTTTGATAATAGTAGCAGCAGCAATAGTAACGGTAACAGTGATAGCAGTGATTTTGTAGCAAGTGCAACAGTAACAGCAGCAGTAGTAACTTAGCAAAAATAATATACAGGAAAAATCATAGGCATTGGATCGGCGATTTATTGGATGATATTCATCATGTGACAGTTATAACCTAGGGCGATACGGCACTAGCTCCAGTTCATAAATATAATGTAGGCATGTATTCCGTAAATAGTCATATGTGCTTATGGAAAGAACTTGTATGACATCGTTTGTCCTACCCTCCCGTGGCAGCGGGGTCCTATTGGAAACTAAGGGATATTAAGGCATCCTTTTAATAAAGAACCGGAACAAAGCATTAGCACACGGTGAATACATGAACTCCTCAAACTACGGTCATCACCGGGAAGTGTCCCGACTATTGTCACTCTGGGGTTGCCGGATCATACCACGTAGTAGGTGACTATAACTTGCAAGATCAGATCTAGAACATAGATATAATGGTGATAACATAAAGGGTTCAGATCTGAAATCATGGCACCCGGGCCCAAAGTGACAAGCATTAAGCATGGCAAAGTCGTAGCAACATCAATCTAAGAACATAGTGTATACTAGGGATCAAGCCCTAACAAAACTAACTCAATTACATGATGAATTTCATCCAACTCCTCACCGACCAGCGAGCCTACGAAAGAATTACTCACTCCTGGTGGGGAGCATCATGGAATTGTCGATGGAGAAGGATTGGTGATGACGAAGATCGAAGATCCCCCTCTCCGGAGCCCCAAACGGACTCCAAATTTGGCCTCCCAATGAAGAACAAGAGACGGCGGTTCCGTCTTGTGGAAAGCGATAATTCTTTCTCCCTAATTTTTTTCTGGAAAATAGGATTTTATAGTGTCGGTGTCAGGGTCTGCGGGGCCACCAGGTGGGGACAACCCACCTGGGCGCGCCTGGTTGGGGTGGCGCGCCCTGGTGGGTTGTGCCCACCCAGGTGCCCCCCTCCGGTGATTCTTGGCTCCAGAAATTCTCTTTATTTGTATAAAAATTCCTCGCAAAGTTTTGTTCCAATCCGAGAACTTTTATTTCTGCACAAAAACAACACCATGGTAGTTCTGCTGAAAACAGCGTCACTCCGGGTTAGTTTCATTCAAATCATGCAAATTAGAGTTCAAAACAAGAGGAAAAGCGTTAGGAAAAGTAGATACGACGGAGACGTATCAACTTCCCCAAGCTTAAACCTTTGCTTGTCCTCAAGTAATTCAGTTGATAAACTGAAAGTGAAAAAGAAAAACTTTTACGAACCCTTTTGCTCTTGTTTGCATAATTAAGCTTAAACAACACCCAGGTTTTCAGCCAAGATTATAACTAACCATGTCGACAATAACTCTTAAAAATTATATTAACTCATATCAATGGCATAATCAGCTAGCGAGCAATAATAAGATATCTCAAATAACAACAAGTTGTCAAAACAACCATGATATAATATGACAATAGTGGTATCTCGCTAGCCCGTTCTGAGACCGCAAAACATAAATGCAGAGCACCTCCAAAGTTCAAGCAGTGACTAAACATTGTAATTCATGGTAGAAAAGATCCAGTCATGATGCACCCAACAGTAGCTACACACAATGCATAAGCATGACAGCAGTGCTCTCAGGTTCTGGCGCTTATTTTAGAAGGTGATGACACAACATAAACGTAAATAGATAGTCCCTTCACAGAGGGAAGTAGTGATTTACAGCAGTGCCAGAGCTCAAGTTTTTTAAAACAGAGGTAAATGAAATTTTGAGAGGTGCACCCTTCTTGTTTACTTCGCGACCATCAGTTATCTATATCTTCCATGCTAAACACGCTAGTGGCGGTTGCCAAGCGATAAAGTAAAGGTTATGACTCCGTAGGAGTTTTTATTTGATTATTTGTAAGCTCAATTCTTTCTGCAGTTTGGGACTGGGCATCCCTATTACCGCTCCCTTCTCGTGCAATGGCGAGTGAATAAACACTCATCCTGAGAATAACCCGCTTAGCATGGAAGATATCGACTACCTCCTGTCGCTCTATGAACAATCCAGGCACACAAAAAAGGATATTTATTTGAAG
The DNA here is from genome assembly GCF_002575655.3 of Aegilops tauschii subsp. strangulata. Classification (NCBI taxonomy): domain Eukaryota; kingdom Viridiplantae; phylum Streptophyta; class Magnoliopsida; order Poales; family Poaceae; genus Aegilops; species Aegilops tauschii. The sequence goes on from NC_053036.3 coordinate 515,006,448, forward strand.
TTTTTAGAGGTGGCGCATGCAAATTTACTTAGGACGGCAGGGTAATACCGCATATAGGTAGGTATGATGGACTCATCTGGAATAACTTGGGTTTTAAGGTTTTTGATGTACAAGCAGAATTCCCACTTAGTACAGGCGAAGGCTAGCAAATAGGTTGAGAAGCGGCCAGCTAGAGAGCAACAATGGTCATGAATATGCATTATGCATAAGTAACATTGGATACTAGCATGAGTAGGATATGAACACCATGAACATAAATATCATAGAGGCTATGTTGGTTTTGATTCAACTACATGCATGAACATGTGCCAAGTCAAGCCACTCGAACATTCAGAGGAGGATACCATACCATCATACTACATCACAATTATTTTAACGCAATGTAGACATCCAAGATAAATCATTATCTACTCCTAGCTACTTATGCATGACATGAGAAACTATAATCTCTAATTGTCATTGCAAACATGTTTAATCATAATGGGCTGAAGCATGGATACTAGGTTAAACATATTTACAAAAAACAGAACAAGTCGAGTTCATACCCGTTTCTCTCTGCCACGGCTAGTTCATCAAATATCGCCATTATTGCCTTTCATTTGCACGACCGAACGCTATGAAAATAATAATAGTACAAGAGTGCCGTGGACTAAGCTGGAATCTGCAAACATTTTATTCAACAAGAGAATACAAGGTAAAATGGGCTCTTCGTTAGATCAACAATAATGCATATGAGAGCCACTCAACATTTTCATCGTGGTTTTCTCCTTGTTATGACGCAATAAAAAGGAAAGAAATTCGGAGAAACACACTGAAATATTTTTGGAGTTTTTGGTTTTCTGAAAGAAAGTAACTTAAGAAGAGAAAAACAAAACGAGAAAAACTATTTACACGAGAAAGCTCCCAACAAGCAAAATAAGAACAAGGAAATCTTTTTGGGTTTAATTTTTACCACTACAGAAATTTAAACTAGGAAGAAAAATAAAAAAGAAACAGGAAATATTTTTGGATTTTCTCAAAGCTTTTCAAACACACAAGAAGAAAGCGAGAAAATAAATTTAACATGGATAATACAATGAAAAAGTGTGAACACTGACAACTAGAATGAAATGTGTGAACATGAATGTAATGTCGGTGGAAATACGTACTCCCCCAAGATTAGGCTTTTGGCCTAACTTGGTAATCAGTCAGTCAAAGAAACCATGGGGTCCGAAGTTGAAATGCTGAGGAGCGGGCACCTGAGGATCCCACTGCTGAGGCTCCACCTATGCTGCAACTAGGTTGTTCCGGTAGGCGACAATGTCCGTAGGCATAATCCTGTATCCGCCCCTGACAATAGGATCAAACAAACCAGGTGCAGGCAATGGAATAATATCACGAGTTTTCACGCTATAAACCAGGTTATAAGGAATAGGGATCTTAGGGTAATCGCCAGCAATAAACTGGTGGTGTTCCATGGCCGCGCGATCTAGGTAAACCTTGGGCAAAGGAAAATCATGTTGGCGTATCTGAACATTAAAGTGAGTAGCCAAGCGAGTAGCATAAATACCACCATGTATTTTGCCCTTGGATTTGTTAATGTGGAGGCGATGTGCCACAATAGCTCCCAAGCTATAAGTGTTGTCGCCGTCAAGTGCACGGCGTAAAACAGCAAAATCTGGAGCACTGAGTGCACCTACTTTCTTTCTAGCAAGCAAACACTTCGCAATAAATAGAGCAAAATAGTGTACAGTAGGAAAGTGCGGGCTAGTGGCGGTGACACTTGACACCCCTCTCTCATCCCCCACTGTCAGAGTGTGGTAGAAACTCTCAAACTCTGCGGGCCTAGGCTCTACTAAACTCCCTTCAGAAGGGATCATGCATATGTCACAAAATTCAGTAAGTCGTATCTGACGGGTGTCAGCATATAAATTCAACTCCACCTCAGGGGGATTATTCCTAGGAAGGAAATTAAAACTTTGCACAAAGAAATTTGTGAGGAGATGATACTGTTTACATTCAGCTATGATGAAGTCGGTGAGACCGACATTAGCAGCATATTGTGCAAACTCTTGAAGGATTCCGGCCCCTTCCATGAACGAGTTATGCAGCCATTCGCACGGACGTACCTCCGCCATTCTCCGGGTACGAAGATCACTGTCAGATGACTCCCCAGTCACTCCTTTAGAGTTCTTCTTGGAAGCAAACTTCCTAAAGATACTCATCTTTTCTCCTATGAACAAAATTCTGAAATTTTTAGTCCACAAAATTTTCTCAACATTACTTTACAAGATTGAAGGCAACTACTCATAGGGATGCATAGAGGCCATAGCAAGCATTCAAACTACTTAGAACTCTAAGAATTCAACATGCAAGCTCATCTAGAGCAGCACCAAGAGTAGCTAATTATTCAAAATATAAACCACTAAAGCAAAAACTAATTGGATAAACGGAGGGGTTACATACCATGCAACAATCCCCCGACACAGTTTCGGAAACGGAGTTTCAAGCAAAGAGATCAAAATCCAAGGGTTTGAGAGCAAGAACATGAGAGAGAGAGAGAGCAATGGTGATTTTTTTTCTGGAGGTAGGTGGTGATGTGGGATGAAGAGATAAGTGAGGGGCCCACGTGGGGACCACAACCCACCAGGGCGCGCCTGGGGGTCCTGGCACGCCCAGGTGGGTTGTGCCCACCTGGTGCACCTCCCTCTGATATTATTTGCACCTGAAATTCTTAAATATTCAGAAAAAAATCGTATTAATTTTTCAGAGCATTCCGAGAACTTTTATTTTTGGGTCTTTTTTTATTGTACGGGAAATTCAGGAAACAAACAAAACATGGTATTTTATTTTATTTAACTAAGGAAAACAGAAAACAAAAGGCAGGGATAGAGGGTAGTGCTCACTAAATTCATCAACTTCATACCTCTCAAAAATGATCCATTAATAAGGTTGATCAAGTCTTATTAACAACCACTTTCGATTACTATGAAACCGAAGAATTTCATAAATCACTAAGTTAACTCAATGGGGATATGAATGTTCCCAACAATAAGCATTTCATATTTCTTTTTAACAGTAGGTAGAGGTAGTTGAAAACTTCCAATAGTGATTGTCGGAGATTTTTCAATAACATTAATACCATTCACTTGAAATTGTTTCTGCGGAAAGTGCACCGTATGCTCATTACCATTGATATGAAAAGTGACTTTGCTTTTATTGCAATCAATAACAGCCTCTTCAGTATTCAAGAAGGGTCTACCAAGGATAATCGACATGTTGTCGTCCTCGTGCATCTCAAGTATAACAAAGTCAGTCAAAATAGTAACATTAGCAACAACAACGAGCACATCCTCACAGATACCGATAGGTGATGTCTACTACACAACCTTCTTCTTGTAGACGTTGTTGGGCCTCCAAGTGCAGAGGTTTGTAGGACAGTGGCAAATTTCCCTCAAGTGGATGACCTAAGGTTTATCAATCCGTGGGAGGTGTAGGATGAAGATGGTCTCTCTCAAACAACCCTGCAACCAAATAACAAAGAGTCTCTTGTGTCCCCAACACACCCAATACAATGGTAAATTGTATAGGTGCACTAGTTCAGTGAAGAGATGGTGATACAAGTGCAATATGGATGGTATATATAGGTTTTTGTAATCTGAAAATATAAAAACAGCAAGGTAACTAATGATAAAAGTGAGCACAAACGGTATTGCAATGCTAGGAAACAAGGCCTAGGGTTCATACTTTCACTAGTGCAAGTTCTCTCAACAATAATAACATAATTGGATCATATAACTATCCCTCAACATGCAACAAAGAGTCACTCCAAAGTCACTAATAGTGGAGAACAAACGAAGAGATTATGGTAGGGTACGAAACCACCTCAAAGTTATCCTTTCTGATCGATCTATTCAAGAGTCCGTAGTAAAATAACACGAAGCTATTCTTTCCATTCAATCTATCATAGAGTTCGTACTAGAATAACACCTTAAGACACAAATCAACCAAAACCCTAATGTCACCTAGATACTCCAATATCACCTCAAGTATCCATGGGTATGATTATACGATATGCATCACACAATCTCAGATTCATCTATTCAAACCAACACAAAGTACTTCAAAGCGTGCCCCAAAGTTTCTACCGGAGAGTCAAGACGAAAACATGTGCCAACCCCTATGCATAGGTTCATGGGCGGAACCCGCAAGTTGATCACCAAAACATACATCAAGTGGATCACGTGATATCCCATTGTCACCACAGGTAAGCACGGCAAGACATACATCAAGTGTTCTCAAATTCTTAAAGACTCAATCCGATAAGATAACTTCAAAGGGAAAACTCAATCAATTACAAGAGAGTAGAGGGGGAGAAACATCATAAGATCCAACTATAATAGCAAAGCTCGCGATACATCAAGATCGTATCACCTCAAGAACACGAGAGAGAGAGAGAGATCAAACACATAGCTACTAGTACATACCCTCAGCCCCGAGGGTGAACTACTCCCTCCTCGTCATGGAGAGCGTTGGGATGATGAATATGGCCACCGGTGAGGGGTCCCCCCTCCGGCAGGGTGCCGGAACAGGGTCCCGATTGGTTTTTGGTGTCTACAGAGGCTTGCGGCGGCGGAACTCCCGATCTATTCTGTTCCCCGATGTTTTTAGGTTATATGGACATATATAGGCGAAAGAAGTCGGTCAGGGGAGCCACGAGGGGCCCACGAGGGTGGGGGCGCGCCCAGGGGGTAGGGCGCGCCTCCCTGCCTCGTGGCTTCCTTGAAGCTTCCCTGACATCTACTCCGAGTCTCCTGGATTGCTTCCGTTCCAAAAATAACTCTCCCGAAGGTTTCATTCCGTTTGGACTCCATTTGATATTCCTTTTCTTCGAAGCACTGAAATAGGCAAGAAAACAGCAATTTGGGCTGGGCCTCCGGTTAATAGGTTAGTCCCAAAAATAATATAAAAGTGTATAATAAAGCCCATAAACATCCAAAACAGATAATATAATAGCATGGAACAATCAAAAATTATAGATACGTTGGAGACGTATCAATAGGTATGGCAGTTGATTTGTCAGCCATTTGCAAAGATATTTCAGTAGGTGTGAGTTTATTCAAATCAGGTCTTTTGTATAAAGAGAAAGGCATAACACTAACACCAGCTCCCAAATCACATAAAGCAGTTTTCACATAATTTCTTTTGATGGAACAAGGTATAGTTGGTATTCCCGGATCTCCAAGTTTTTAGGTACTCCATCTTTAAAAGTATAATTAGCAAGCATGGTGGAGATTTCAGCTTCCGGTATTTTTCTCTTATTGGTGATGATGTCTTTCATGTACTTTGCATAAGGAGGCATTTTTAAGATATCAGTCAAGCGAGTACACAAAAAGACTGGCCTCAGCATTTCCGCAAAGCGTTCAAATTCTTCATCATCTTTTTTTTAGTTGGCTTATGTGGAAAGGGCATAGGTTTTTGAACCCATGGTTCTCTTTCCTTACCATGTTTTCTAGCAACAAAGTCTCTTTTATCATATCTTTTATTCTTGGGTTGTGGATTTTCAAGATCAACAGCTGGTTCTATTTCAACATCATTATTTGGTTCTTCATTATTTGTTTGAGTATCCTCATGAACCTCATCATTATCTTTTTCATCATCACTAGGTGAATGTTCATTACCAGATTGGGTTTTAGCATCAGGAATAGAAACATCATTATCATTATCAAGAGGTTTTTCTACTTCAGGTTCACTATAGGCATGCAAAGTCCTATCATTTTTCTTCTTCTTTTTCTTTTTAGAAGGACTACGTGCATCGATGTTAATTCTATGAGAGTCTTGTTCGATTCATTTGGGTGTCCCTCAGGATATAGTGGTTGCTGAGTCATTTTACCTCCTCTAGTTGCTACTCTAACAGCAAAGTCACTTATATTATTATTCACTTCATCAACCAACTCTCTTTGATATTTAGCAACTTGTTCTAACTGAGTTTGAACCATAGAAGCATGCTTCCCTAAACCTCTAACATGATTTGAGATTCTAAATAACAAGTCACTCAAGCGAGCAATCATATCAGAATTGTATTTCAATTGTTTCATAACATTTGCATTGAAGTGATCTTGCTTTCTAATGTAATTTTCAAACTCATAAAGGCATTGGCTAGGGTGTATATTGTGAGGATTATCATTATCATTGAATTTCATTAGAGAATTTACCTCTACCACCTTAGGTGATGGTGGTATGTCAAGCCCATGTATTTATTCAATAGGAGGCAAATTTTTAACATCCCCAGCTTTAATACCTTTTTCTTTCATAGATTTCTTCGCCTCTTGCATATCCTCAGGACTGAGATATAAGATACCCCTCTTCTTCGGAGTGGGTTTAGGCGGTGGTTCAGGAAGTGTCCAATCATCATAATTTTTCAATATGTTATTCAATAATTCTTCAGCTTGCCCAATAGTTCGGTCCCTGAAAACACAACCAGCACAACTATTTAGGAAACCCCTAGAAGCATTGGTTAGTCCATTATAGAAGATATCAAGTATTTCATTTTTCTTATGAGGATGATCAGGAAAAGCATTAAGCAATTGGAGAAGCCTCCCCAAGCTTGTGGGAGACTCTCTTCTTCAATTTGCACAAAATTAAATATTTCCTGTAAGGCAGCTTGTTTCTTATGAGCAGAAAAATATTTTTCAGAGAAGTAATAAATCATATCCTGGGGACTACGCACACAACTAGGAGCAACAGTATTGTACCAAGCTTTAGCATCACCCTTTAATGAGAATGGAAATAATTTGAGAATATAGTAATAGTGAATCTTCTCATCTTGAGCAAAAAGGGTGGCTATGTCATTCAACTTAGTAAGATGTGCCACAATAGTTTCAGTTTCATAACCATGGAAAGGATCAGATTCAACCAAAGTAATTAACTCTGGGTCGACAGAGAATTCATAACTTATCATCAACAAAGATAGGTGAAGTAGCAAACTGGGGATCACATTTCATTTTAGCATTCAAAGATTTCTCTTTATACTTGCATAATAATTTCTCTAGATCATCTCTATCCTTACAAGCAAGAATATCTCTAGTTGCCTCCTCACCCATAACATAACCTTCCGGTACCTTTGGCAATTCATATCTAGGAGGGCTAGTTATAATAGGTGTTTCAAGATTGTCAGTTTCAAGCTCATCATCAGTTTCAACAATACCATGTTGTCTTACTCTAGCAATTTGTTCATCAAGAAATTCACCTAGTGGCACATTATCATCAAGCAAGGTACTAGCATCATTAAGAGTATCATTCATAGCAGAAGTAGCATCATCAATAACTTGCGACATATCAGAATTGATAACATGTGGTGGTGCTGCAAGTTTACTTATAACACAAGGTGAATCGAGTGCGGAGCTAGAAGGCAGTTCCTTACCTTCTCTCGTCTTAGAGGGAAAAATCTTGGTCTTAGCATCCTTCAGATTCTTCATAGTGATAAATTGATAATAATCCCAAGTGACTCAACAAATATAGCTATGCTCCCCGGCAACGGCGCCAGAAAAAGGTCTTGATAACCCACAAGTATAGGGGATCGCAACAGTTTTCGAGGGTAGAGTATTCAACCCAAATTTATAGATTCGACACAAGGGGAGCCAAAGAATATTTGAAAGTATTAGCAGCTGAGTTGTCAATTCAACCACACCTGGAGATTAATTATTTGCAGCAAAGTGATCGGTATCAAAGTAGTATGATAGTTTTGATAATAGTAGCAACATCAATAGTAACGGTAACAGTGATAGCAGTGATTTTGTAGCAAGTGCAACCATAACAGCAGCAGTAGTAACTTAGCAAAAATGATATATAGGAAATCATAGGCATTGGATCAACGATTTATTGGATGAGATTCATCATGTGACAGTTATAACCTAGGGCGATACGGCACTAGCTCCAGTTCATAAATATAATGTAGGCATGTATTCCGTAAAAAGTCATACGTGCTTATGGAAAGAACTTGCATGACATCTTTTGTCCTACCCTCCCGCGACAGCGGGGTCCTATTGGAAACTAAGGGATATTAAGGCCTCCTTTTAATAGAGAACCGGAACAAAGCATTAGCACACTGTGAATACATGTACTCCTCAAACTAGGGTCATCACTGGGAAGTGTCCCGACTATTGTCACTCCGGGGTTGCCGGATCATAACACGTAGTAGGTGACTATAACTTGCAAGATCGGATCTAGAACATAGATATAATGGTGATAACATAAACGGTTCAGATCTGAAATCATGGGACCCGGGCCCAAAGTGACAAGCATTAAGCATGGCAAAGTCATAGCAACATCAATCTCAGAACATAGTGGATACTAGGGATCAAGCCCTAACAAAACTAACTCGAATACATGATGAATTTCATCCAACTCCTCACCGACCAGCGAGCCTACGAAGGAATTACTCACTCCCGGTGGGGAGCATCATGGAATTGTCGATGGAGAAGGGTTGGTGATGACGAAGATCGAAGATCCCCCTCTCCGGAGCCCCAAACGGACTCCAGATCTGGCCTCCCGATGAAGAACAGGAGACGGCGGCGGCTCCCTCTCGTGGAACACGATAATTCTTTCTCCCTGTTTTTTCTGGAAAATAGGATTTTATAGCGTCAATTTTAGGGTATGCGGGGCCACCAGGTGGGGACAACCCACCTGGGCGCGCCTGGAGGGGGTGGCGCGCCCTGGTGGGTTGTGCCCCCCTCCGGTGATTCTTGGCTCCAGAAATTCTCTTTATTTGTATAATAATTCCTCGCAAAGTTTCGTTCCAATCCGAGAACTTTTATTTCTGCACAAAAATAACACCATGGTAGTTCTGCTGAAAACAGCGTCAGTCTGGGTTAGTTTCATTCAAATCATACAAATTAGAGTTCAAAACAAGGGGAAAGGCGTTAGGAAAAGTAGATATGACGGAGATGTATCACCCCACTATCTCAATTCTCTCAACATGCAGACATGTCACCTCACCACATATGCCACCTCATCACCTCACTAAGTATTTCTCTTAACATGCATGTAAATTGCTATTTATATTCTCTTTCAACATGGACACATCCTAACTTAAAGCATTCTTATTATATTTTCTCACAGCATGCATGAGAAACACTACCTATATTCCATATATATTTACACCTATACAATAATCAATTACAATGTATTATATCTATTTTTATTTATTTAAATCTCACCAAGAATTGTTGCAACCAAACCTCGCGGCAACGCGCGGGCATCATCTAGTATACCAAGTCCTTGACACCAATGCCACTGACATACCAGGTAACAACATGATCGTAGGAGCCACAAAAATTGTTGCACTCTGTTCGGATGAAGCCCCACCTCTTTTGAAGTGACACGTCACTCTGGTCACTCTCAAATTTGTATGGCTCAAACTTCATATGTTCATAAAAGAAATCATGGACCCTCTTCCAAAAAGTTGAACCTTTTGCTCAGCGCCGGTTTTGGAATGTTGTCCCATTTCTATCCAATCCTCGCAAAGCAACTTACCCTCATCCTCCGTGTATGCTCTGGTCCTCACTCTTTGCCGTCTCTTTTTATGATCAGGCTTGATCGAGTAGCTCTTCCTCAAACAATGGGGCGACCTTAATGTGAACACTCTCATGGCCTTCACTCTCATGGTCTTCCGTCTCTTGGCCTTGTGTGTCTTCGGCACCATCCCCTTAGCCACCCTCATTGATCATCTTCTCTCTCCTCCGGTTGGCCCACTTCACCGTCTCAACCGCTCTCTTCTCTGGGGTGATCTCCTTCTTCGGCTTGTTCGGAGGCACGATGCGGGTGGCCACGACAGGGGTGGTGGCGGGGTTGGATGATGTCTACTACGCAACCTTTCTTCTTGTAGACTTGTGTTGGGCCTCCAAGCGCAGAGTTTTGCAGGATAGTAGCAAATTTCCCTCAAGTGGATTACCTAAGGTTTATCAACCCATGAGAGGCGTAGGATGAAGATGGTCTCTCTCAAACAACCCTGCAACCAAATAACAAATTGTGTCCCCAACACACCCAATACAATGGTAAATTGTATAGGTGCACTAGTTCAGCGAAGAGATGGTGATACAGGCGTAATATGGATGCTAGAAATATATTTTTATAATCTGAATAAATAAAAACAATAAGGTAACAAGTGATAAAAGTGAGCGAAAATGGTATTGCAATGCTTGGAAACAAGGCCTAGGGTTCACACTTTCACTAGTGCAAGTTCTCTCATGACTTATACATGTTCCTTTGACTATGAGATATGCAACTCCTGAATACCGGAGGAATACCTTATGTGCTATCAAACATCACAACGTAAAAGGGTGATTATAAAGATGCTCTACAGGTATCTCCGAAGGTGTTTTGTTGGGTTGGCATAGATCGAGATTAGGATTTGTCACTCCGAGTATCGGAGAGGTATCTCTGGGCCCTCTCGGTAATGCACATCATAATAAGCCTTGCAAGCAATGTGAATAATGAGTTAGTTACGAGATGATGCACTATGGAACGAGTAAAGAGACTTGCCGGTAACGAGATTGAACTAGGTATGAGGATACCGACGACCGAATCTCGGGCAAGTAACATACCGACGACAAAGGGAATAATGTATGTTGTCATTACGGTTCGACCAATAAAGAATTAAAGATCTTCGTAGAATATGTGGGAGCCAATATGAGCATCCAGGTTCCGCTATTGGTTATTGACCGGAGAGGTGTCTCGGTCATGTCTACATAGTTCTCGAACCCGTAGGGTCCGCACGCTTAACATTCGATGAAGATTTGTCTTATGAGTTATGTGTTTTGGTGACCGAAGATTGTTCGGAGTCCCGGATGAGATCACGGACATAACGAGGAGTCTCGAAATGGTGATAGGTAAAGATTGATATATTGGACGATAGTATTCGGACATCGGAATGGTTCCGGAATGTTTCGGGTATTTTTTGGAGTACCGGGAGGTTACCGGAACCCCCCTGAGAAAGTAATGGGCCTACATGGGCCATAGGGGAGAGAGAGGAGAGCCCGCAAGGGGTGGCGCCCCCCCATTGGTTGTCTGAATTGTACATGGGGAAGGGGGCGCGGCCCCCCTTTCCTTTCCCCTCTCCCTTTCCTTCCCTTTCCCCCTCCGAAAGAAAGGAAAGGGGGGCCGACTAGGACTAGGAGTCCTAGTCGGTTTCCCCCCTAGGGCCGACCTCCTCCCTCTCCTCCTTTATATACGGGGGTAGGGGCACCCAAAGCATATCAATTGTTCTCTTAGCCGTGTGCGGTGCCCCCTCCACAGTTTACTCCTCCGGTCATATCGTCGTAGTGCTTAGGCAAAGCCCTGCGCGGATCATATCACCATCACCGTCACCACGCCATCATGCTGATGAAACTCTCCCTCGACACTTTGCTGGATCAAGAGTTCGAGGGACGTCATCGATCTGAACGTGTGCAGAATTCAGAGGTGCCGTACGTTCGGTGCTTGATCGGTTGGATCGCTAAGACGTTCGACTACATCAACCGCGTTGAGCTAACGCTTCCGCTTTCGGTCTACGAGGGTACGTGGACACACTCTCCCCCTCTCGTTGCTATGCATCTCCTAGATAGATCCTGCGTGATCGTAGGATTTTTTTGAAATTGCATGCTACGTTCCCCAACAGTGGCATCCGAGCCAGGTCTATGCGTAGATGATATGCACGAGTAGAACACAAAGAGTTGTGGGCGATGATAGTCATACTGCTTACCACCAACGTCTTATTTTGATTCAGCGGTATTGTTGTTGGAAATATGCCCTAGAGGCAATAATAAATAGGTTATTATTATATTTCCTTGTTCATGATAATCGTTTATTATCCATGCTAGAATTGTATTGATAGGAAACTCAGATACATGTGTGGATACATAGACAACACCATGTCCCTAGTAAGCCTCTAGTTGACTAGCTCGTTGATCAATAGATGGTTACGGTTTCCTGACCATGGACATTGGATGTCGTTGATAACGGGATCACATCATTAGGAGAATGATGTGATGGACAAGACCCAATCCTAAGCCTAGCACAAGATCGTGTAGTTCGTTTGCTCAGAGCTTTTCTAATGTCAAGTATCATTTCCTTAGACCATGAGATTGTGCAACTCCCAGATACCGTAGGAATGCTTTGGGTGTGCCAAACATCACAACGTAACTGGGTGGCTATAAAGGTGCACTACAGGTATCTCCGAAAGTGTCTGTTGGGTTGGCACGAATCGAGACTGGGATTTGTCACTCCGTGTAAACGGAGAGGTATCTCTGGGCCCACTCGGTAGGACATCATCATAATGTGCACAATGTGACCAAGGAGTTGATCACGAGATGATGTGAGTTACGGAACGAGTAAAGAGACTTGCCGGTAACGAGATTGAACAAGGTATAGGGATACCGACGATCGAATCTCGGGCAAGTAACATACCGATGGACAAAGGGAATTGTATACGGGATTGATTGAATCCCCGACATCGTGGTTCATCCGATGAGATCATCGTGGAACATGTGGGAGCCAACATGGGTATCCAGATCCCGCTGTTGGTTATTGACCGGAGAACGTCTCGGTCATGTCTGCATGGTTCCCGAACCCGTAGGGTCTACACGCTTAAGGTTCGATGACGCTAGGGTTATAGGGAAAGTATGTATGTGGTTACCGAATGTTGTTCGGAGTCCCGGATGAGATCCCGGACGTCACGAGGAGTTCCGGAATGGTCCGGAGGTAAAGATTTATATATGGGAAGTCCTGTTTTGGACACCGGAAAAGTTTCGGGTGAAATCGGTAATGTACCGGGACCACCGGGAGGGTCCCGGGGGTCCACCAAGTGGGGCCACCAGCCCCAGAAGGCTGCGTGGGCCAAGTGTGGGAGGGGACCAGCCCCAGGTGGGCTGGTGCGCCCCCCACCAAGGCCCAAGGCGCATGGGAGAGTGGGAGGGGGCAAACCCTAGGTCCAGATGGGCCTTAGGGCCCATATAGTGGGGCGCCCCCCCTCTCCTCCCCTTGGCCGTCCCCCTTGATGGGATCTAGGGCTGGCCGCCTCCTCTTGGGGGTGGAAACCCTAAGGGGGGCGCAGCCCCCTTCCCCCCTATATATAGTTGAGGTTTGGGCTGCCCAAGACACACGAGAACGTCTCTCTTTCGGCGCAGCCCTTCCCTTCTCCCTCCTCCTCCTCTCCCGCGGTGCTTGGCGAAGCCCTACGGGATTGCCACGCTCCTCCACCACCACCACGCCGTCGTGCTGCTGCTGGACGGAGTCTTCCCCAACCTCTCCCTCTCTCCTTGCTGGATTAAGGCGTGGGAGACATCACCGGGCTGCACGTGTGTTGAACGCGGAGGCGCCGTGGTTCGGCGCTTAGATCGGAATCAACCGCGATCTGAATCGCTACGAGTATGACTCCCTCATCCGCGTTCTTGCAACGCTTCCGCATCGCGATCTACAAGGGTATGTAGATGCACTCCCCTTCCCCTCGTTGCTAGATTACTCCATAGATTGATCTTGGTGATGCGTAGAAAATTTTGAATTTCTGCTACGTTCCCCAACAGTGGCATCATGAGCTAGGTCTATGCGTAGTTTCTATGCACGAGTAGAACACAAAGTAGTTGTGGGCATCGATGTTGTCAATTCTTCTTGCCGCTACTAGTCTTATCTTGTTTCGGCGGCATTGTGGGATGAAGCGGCCCGGACCGACCTTGCACGTACACTTACGTGAGACAGGTTCCACCGACTGACATGCACTAGTTGCATAAGGTGGCTAGCGGGTGTCTGTCTCTCCCACTTTAGTCAGAACGGATTCGATGAAAAGGGTCCTTATGAAGGGTAAATAGAAATTGGCATATCACGTTGTGGTTTTACGTAGGTAAGAAACGTTCTTGCTAGAAACCTATACAAGCCACGTAAAAACTTGCAACAACAATTAGAGGACGTCTAACTTGTTTTTGCAGCATGTGCTATGTGATGTGATATGGCCAGAAGATGTGATGAATGATATATGTGATGTATGAGATTGATCATATTCTTGTAATAGGAATCACGACTTGCATGTCGATGAGTATGACAACCGGCAGGAGCCATAGGAGTTGTCTTTATTTTTTGTATGACATGCGTGTCATTGAATAACGCCATGTAAATTAGTTTACTTTATTGCTAAGCGCGTTAGCCATAGAAGTAGAAGTAATCGTTGGCGTGACAACTTCATGAAGACACAATGATGGAGATCATGATGATGGAGATCATGGTGTCATGCCGGTGACAAAGATGATCATGGTGCCCCGAAGATGGAGATCAAAGGAGCAAAATGATATTGGCCATATCATGTCACTATTTGATTGCATGTGATGTTTATCATGTTTTTCATCTTATTTGCTTAGAACGACGGTAGTAAGTAAGATGATCCCTCACTAAAATTTCAAGAGACGTGTTCCCCCTAACTGTGCACCGTTGCGAAGGTTCGTTGTTTCGAAGCACCACGTGATGATCGGGTGTGATAGATTCTAACGTTCGAATACAACGGGTGTTGACGAGCCTAGCATGTACAGACATGGCCTCGGAACACATGCAAAACACTTAGGTTGACTTGACGAGCCTAGTCGGAACACAAGAGACCGAAAGGTCGAACATGAGTCGTATAGTAGATACGATCAACATGGAGATGTTCACCGATGATGACTAGTCCGTCTCACGTGATGATCGGACACGGCCTAGTTTGACTCGGATCATGTATCACTTAGATGACTAGAGGGATGTCTATCTGAGTGGGAGTTCATTCAATAATCAGATGAACTTCATTATCATGAACATAGTCAAAAGGTCTTTGCAAATTATGTCATACGCTTTAGTTCTACTGTTTAAGATATGTTCCTAGAGAAAATTTAGTTGAAAGTTGGTAGTAGCAATTATGCGGACTGGGTCCGTAAACTGAGGACTTTCCTCATTGCTGCACAGAAGGCTTATGTCCTTAATGCACCGCTCGGTGTGCTGAACCTCAGCGTCGTCTGTAGATGTTGCGGAACATCTGACATACACGTTTTGATAACTACGTGATAGTTCAGTGCGTAATGCTAACGGTTTAGAATTGTGGCACCAAAGACGGTTTTTGAAACGTCGCAGAACATATGAGATGTTCCGAAGACTGAAATTGGGATTTCAGACTAGTGCCCACGTCAAGAGGTATGAGACCTCTGACAAGTTTCTTAAGCCTGCAAACTAAGGGAGAAAAGCTCAATCGTTTAGCGTGTGCTCAGATTGTCTGAGTGCCACAATCGCTTGAATCAAGTGGGAGTTAATCTTCCAGATGAGATAGGGATGGTTTTCCATAGTCACTGCCACCAAGCTAGTAGAGCTTCGTGATGAACTATAACATATCAGGGATAGTTATGATGATCCTTGAGCTATTCGCGATGTTTGACACCGCGAAAGTAGAAATCAAGAAGGAGCATCAATTGTTGATGGTTAGTAAAACCACTGGTTTAAGAAGGGCAAGGGCAAAAGGGATACTTCATGAAACAGCAAGTCATTTGCTGCTCTAGTGAAGAATCCCAAGGTTGAACCCAAACCCGAGACTGAGTGCTTCTGTAATGAGAGGAACGGTCACTAAAGCAGTACTACCCTAGATACTTGGTAGATGAGAAGGCAGGCAAGGTCGACAGAAGTATATTGGATATACATTATATGAATGTGTACTTTACTAGTACTCCTAGCAGCACCAGGGTATTAGATACCGGTTCGGTTGCTAAGTGTTAGTAACTCGAAATAAAAGCTGCGGAATAAACGGAGACTAGCTAAAGGTGAGATGACGATATGTGTTGGAAGTGTTTCCAAGGTTGATGTGATCAAGCATCGCATGCTCCATCTACCATCGAGATTTGGTGTTTGCGTTGAGCATGATTGGATTATGTTTATCGCAATACGGTTATTCATTTAAGGAGAATAATGGTTACTCTGTTTATTTGAATAATACCTTCAATGGTCTTGCACCTAAAATAAATCTCGATCGTAGTGATACACATGTTCATGCCAAAAGATATAAGATAGTAATGATAGTTCCACATACTTGTGGCACTGCCATTTGAGTCATATTAGTATAGAACGCATGAAGAAGCTCCATGTAGATGGATCTTTGGACTCAGTCGTTTTTGAAAAGATTGAGACATGCGAACCATGTCTATTGGTATATATGCATGAAGAAACTCCATGCAGATGGATCGTTTGGACTCACTTGTTTTTGAATCACTTGAGACATGCAAATCATACCACATGGGCAAGATGACTGAAAGTCCTCGTTTTCAGTAAGATGGAACAAAGAGAGCAACTTATTGGAAGTAATACATTTTGATGTATGCAGTCCAATGAGTGCTGAGGCATGCAGTGGATATCGTTATGTTCTTACTTCACAGATGATTTGAGTAGATGCTGAGTGTATTTACTTGATAAAACACAAGTCTGAATTATTGAAAGGTTCAAGTAATTTCAGAGTGAAGTTGAAGATCGTCGTGACAAGAGGATAAAATGTCTGTGATATGATCATAGAGATGAGTATCTGAGTTACGAGTTTGGCACACAAGTAAGACATTGTGGAAAGTGTTTCACAATTAATACCGCCTGGAACACCATAGTGTGATGGTGTGTCCGAACATCATAACTGCACCCTATTGGATATGGTGCATACCATGATGTCTCTTATCGAATTACCACTATTGTTTATGGGCTAGGCATTAGAGACAACTGCATTCACTTTAAAAGGGGCACCACGCAATTCCGTTGAGACGACACCGTTTAGAGAAACCTAAGTTGTCGTTTCTTAAAAGTTTGGGGCTGCGATGCTTATGTGAAAAAGTTTCAAGCTGATAAGCTCGAACCCAAAGCGGATAAATACATCTTCATAGAAAACCCAAAACAGTTGGGTATACCTGCTATTTCAGATCTGGAAGCAAGAGTAATTGTTTCTAGAAACGAGTCCTTTCACGAGGAAAAGTTTCTCTCGAAAGAATTGAGTGGGAGGATGGTGGAGACTTGATAAGGTTATTGAACCGTCACTTCAACTAGTGTGTAGCAGGGCACAGGAAGTTGTTCCTGTGGCACCTACACCAATTGAAGTGGAAGCTTATGATAGTGATCATGAAACTTCGGATCAAGTCACTACCAAACCTCGTAGGACGACGAGGATGCGTGCTAATTCAGAGTGGTACGTGATCCTGTCTGAGATATCATGTTGTTGGACAATACTGAACCTACGAACTATGGAGAAGCGATGGTGGGCCCATATTCCGACAAATGGTTAGAAGCCATAAAATCCGAGAGGATCCATGTATGAAAACAAAGTATAGACTTTGAGAGTACTACTTGATGGTCGTAAGGCTGTTGAGGTAAATGGATCTTTAAGAAGAAGACGGACATGGACGGTAATGTTACCGTCTATGAAGCTCGACTTGTGGCAAAGAGTATTTACACAAGTTCAAGGAGTTGACTACAATGAGATTTTCTCATCCGTAGCGGTGCTTAAGTCCGTCGGAATCATGTTAGCATTAGCTGCATTTGTGAAATCTGGCAGATGGATGTCAAAACAAGTTTCCTTACCAGTTCTCGTAAGGAAAGGTTGTATGTGATACAATCAGAAAGTTTTTGTCGATCCTAAGGATGCTAAAAGGTATGCTAGCTCCAGCGATCCTTCCATGGATTAGAGCAAGCATCTCGGAGTCAGAATATACACTTTGATGGAGTGATCAAAGTTTTTGGGTTTATACAAAGTTTGTTAGAAACTTGTATTTACAATAAAGTGAGTGGGAGCGCTACAACATTTCTGATAAGTATATGTGAATGACATATTGTTGATCCGAAATGATGTAAAATTTCTGGAAAGCATAAAGGGTTGTTTGAAAGGAGTTTTTCAAAGGAAGACCTGGATAAAAGCTACTTACATATTGGGCATCAAGATCTATAGAGATAGATCAAGACGCCCGATGATACTTTCAAAGAACGCACACCTTGACATGATTTTGAAAGAGTTCAAAATAGATCAGCAAAGAAGGAGTTCTTGTCTGTGTTACAAGGTGTGAGTATTGAGTTAGACTCAAGACCTGACCACAGCAGAAGAGAGAAAAAGGACGAAGGTCGTCCCCTATGCTTTAGACGTAGGCTCTACAGTATGCTATGTTGTGTACCGCACATGAAGTGTGCCTTGCCATGAGTTGGTCAAGGGGTACAATAGTGATCCGGGAATGGATCACATGACAGCGGTCGAACTTATCCTTAGTACCTAGTGGACTAAGGAATTTTCTCGATTATGGAGGTGAAAAGGAGTTCGTCGTAAAGGGTTACGTCGATGCGAACTTTGACACTAATCCGGATGACTCTGAGTAGTAAACCGGATTCGTATAGTAGAGCAATTACTTGAAATGGCTCCAAGTAGCGCGTGGTAGCATCCACAAAGATGACATAGATATTCGTAAAGCACACACGGATCTGAAAGGTTCAAACCCGTTGACTAATAACCTCTCTCACAAGCATAACATGATCAAACCAGAACTCATTGAGTGTTAATCACATAGTGATGTGAACTAGATTGTTGACTCTAGTAAACTCTTTGGATGTTGGTCACATGGTGATGTGACCTGTCAGTGTTAATCACATGGTGATGTGAACTAGATTATTGACTCTAGTGCAAGTGGGAGACTGTTGGAAATATGCCCAAGAGGCAATAATAAATAGGTTATTATTATATTTCCTTGTTCATGATAATCGTTTATTATCCATGCTAGAATTGTATTGATAGGAAACTCAGATACATGTGTGGATACATAGACAACACCATGTCCCTAGTAAGCCTCTAGTTGACTAGCTCGTTGATCAATAGATGGTTACGGTTTCCTGACCATGGACATTGGATGTCGTTGATAACGGGATCACATCATTAGGAGAATGATGTGATGGACAAGACCCAATCCTAAGCCTAGCACAAGATCGTGTAGTTCGTTTGCTCAGAGCTTTTCTAATGTCAAGTATCATTTCCTTAGACCATGAGATTGTGCAACTCCCGGATACCGTAGGAATGCTTTGGGTGTGCCAAACGTCACAACGTAACTGGGTGGCTATAAAGGTGCACTACAGGTATCTCCGAAAGTGTCTGTTGGGTTGGCACGAATCGAGACTGGGATTTGTCACTCCGTGTAAACGGAGAGGTATCTCTGGGCCCACTCGGTAGGACATCATCATAATGTGCACAATGTGACCAAGGAGTTGATCACGGGATGATGTGAGTTACGGAACGAGTAAAGAGACTTGCCGGTAACGAGATTGAACAAGGTATAGGGATACCGACGATCGAATCTCGGGCAAGTAACATACCGATGGACAAAGGGAATTGTATACGGGATTGATTGAATCCCCGACATCGTGGTTCATCTGATGAGATCATCGTGGAACATGTGGGAGCCAACTGGGTATCCAGATCCCGCTGTTGGTTATTGACCGGAGAACGTCTCGATCATGTCTGCATGGTTCCCGAACCCGTAGGGTCTACACGCTTAAGGTTCGATGACGCTAGGGTTATAGGGAAAGTATGTACGTGGTTACCGAATGTTGTTCGGAGTCCCGGATGAGATCCCGGACGTCACGAGGAGTTCCGGAATGGTCCGGAGGTAAAGATTTATATATGGGAAGTCCTGTTTTGGTCACCGGAAAAGTTTCGGGTGAAATCGGTAATGTACCGGGACCACCGGGAGGGTCCCGGGGGTCCACCAAGTGGGGCCACCAGCCCCAGAAGGCTGCGTGGGCCAAGTGTGGAAGGGGACCAGCCCCAGGTGGGCTGGTGCGCCCCCCCACCAAGGCCCAAGGCGCATGGGAGAGTGGGAGGGGGCAAACCCTAGGTCCAGATGGGCCTTAGGGCCCATATAGTGGGGCGCCCCCCCTCTCCTCCCCTTGGCCGTCCCCCTTGATGGGATCTAGGGCTGGCCGCCTCCTCTTGGGGGTGGAAACCCTAAGGGGGGCGCAGCCCCCTTCCCCCCTATATATAGTTGAGGTTTGGGCTGCCCAAGACACACGAGAACGTCTCTCTTTCGGCGCAGCCCTTCCCTTCTCCCTCCTCCTCCTCTCCCGCGGTGCTTGGCGAAGCCCTGCGGGATTGCCACGCTCCTCCACCACCACCACGCCATCGTGCTGCTGCTGGACGGAGTCTTCCCCAACCTCTCCCTCTCTCCTTGCTGGATCAAGGCATGGGAGACGTCACCGGGCTGCACGTGTGTTGAACGCGGAGGCGCCGTGGTTCGGCGCTTAGATCGGAATCAACCGCGATCTGAATCGCTACGAGTACGACTCCCTCATCCGCGTTCTTGCAACGCTTCCGCATCGCGATCTACAAGGGTATGTAGATGCACTCCCCTTCCCCTCGTTGCTAGATTACTCCATAGATTGATCTTGGTGATGCGTAGAAAATTTTGAATTTCTGCTACGTTCCCCAACAATTGTTGGATGAAGCGGCCCGGACCAACCTTACATGACCGCGTTCATGAGACCGGTTCCACCGACAGACATGCAACTTGTTTTGCATAAAGGTGGCTGGCGGGTGTCTGTTTCTCCAACTTTAGTTGAATCAAATTTGACTACGGCCGGTCCTTGTTGAAGGTTAAAATAGCAAACTTGACGAAACATCATTGTGGTTTTGATGCATAGGTAAGAACGGTTCTTACTAGAAGCCCGTAGCAGCCACGTAAAACTTGCAACAACAAAGTAGAGGACGTCAAACTTATTTTTGCAGGGCATGTTGTGATGTGATATGGTCAAGACATGATGTGATATACGTCGTTGTATGAGATGATCATGTTTTGTAGAAGTTACCGGCAACTGGCAGGAGCCTTATGGTTTTCGCTTTTGTCGGATTACGGGTTCCGGCAAACCCTTGAGGTTCGAACACTGGGGTGAGCACGAAGATCTCTCTTCCCCTAGCTCACACTCTCACAATGATCTCAAGGCCAAGCTCGCCGAACCCAAGGGACAAGGGACACAAGAGTTTATACTCGTTCGGGCCACCGATGTGGTGTAATACCCTACTCCAGTGTGGTGTGGTGGATTGCCTTGTAGGCTGAGGATGAACAAGTACAAGGGACGAACAACCTCCTGAGGAGAGGTGTTCTTGAGCTCGAGGAGCTTGCGTGGCCGAGGATGGTCGGAATGATCTGTCCAAGATTAGTTCTCGATCCGTCTAGATGAGTCTCCCCTCCTATGGTGGTGGCTAGTCCTATTTATAGAGGCCCCGGTCCTCTTCCCAAATGTTTAGGCGGGAAGGGATCCCACAACGGCCAACTTGAAGGGGGACAACTAGTACAAGCTATCCTGACAAAAGGTGGTCTTCGCATGCCAAAGGCTGTGGTGGTGACGCCGTCGTGGGCTCCGCGATGACCTCCGTCCTGCCGTCTTGCTGGTCTTGGTCTCGTTGCACCGATATGGAAACCTTTGCCTGACGCCTCGGGACTCCTCGTCTGCACCTGCTCCTTTAGCACCAAAGAGGAAGCCAGTACTCTGCGCCTGCTGGCGCCCACCTGGTGCCCGCCTGGCCTTGGTCGTCATGGCTCACGTCATGGGAACCTCACGAGGTGCCCCTCGCCTTGATCTCTTCGCTCCTCGCGAGCCAGCCTAGTGAGGCTGCCCCTGAGGAGGTCTTGTGTCGTCCCCCTCGCGAGGCTTGGCCCCTCGCAAGATTCTTGTGTGTTTGCTGATGAAGATGGGTCGTACCAGGCCATTAGAGGAGCCACGCCTTGGGCCACAGGCAGGCAAGCCTGGGTACCCCCGTTCCTAGGACACCAACAATAGCCCCCGGGCCCAAGGAGCGCTCAGACTTGGCTTTGAGGCGAAGCCAAGGGTCAAGTGCTGAGCGCCGCGGGCCCCAACAGCCTGCGGCCTTGATTGATGCCTGGCGGTTGACGGGACGTGGACGTCTCCGCTTCCCCACGCAGCCTTGATATCCGCCTGGCTAGGCGGCCACCGCGACCTACACAGTTACTCGCACTCCCCCAACTCCTCCGCCTTCCCGAACAACAGCCTCATCTTCCAATCTGACCTGAGCTTTGTCCTCTCCGTCGCCATGGTGCCGAGCCGAACGAAGAAGGGGAAGAAGAAGTCCCAGTCCTCAGCCGAACCACCTCTGGACCTTGAGCCAGCCATTGAGCGGTCGGTGGTGCTCAACCAGGAAGCCATGGACAAGGTCCGCCCAGCGCTCGTCGCCGACTCCAACGAATGGGGGAAGACGGTGGCCTGGCCCGCATCCCGTGCCTCTGTTGATAGGACAGTCACCGAGGTCCACATCCTCCTCGACGCCTTATGGGCCGGCCTGATTCCCCCTTTCTCCACTTTCTTCAACGCCGTGCTTTCCCATTACCAGATCCATATGCTGCACCTAGATCCCCAATCCATCATCCTTCTTGCTGCCTTCGCCTTTGTCTGCGAGGCCATGGTGGGCATTGCTCCTTCCGTGGCCCTACTTCACCATTTCTTCTCGCTGCACCTGACCGACCCTCGGCAGTGCTCGGGATGCTTGAGCTTCCAGGCCGTGGCCGCGACGGCTGGCTCAGGGATTGACTTCGAGCTCTCACCGTCTGTGAGCGGGTTCCGGAAGTGGTGAGTGTTCGTGGACGTCGGCGTGCTCAGCCCCCTGCTCTCACTGCCATCGGCACCCGCCGTTCCAGCTCCGGCTGGGGCCACGAGAGGCTCGCTGATCCGCGTCTTGCCCATGTCTGGCGCCGGTTGAAGAGGCTGAAGGATCTTGGTGTGACTACGCCCATGGTAGTGAAGGAGTTTGTCCGGCGCCGTGTTGCTCCGCTCCAGCGCCATTCTCGACCAATGTGGACCTTGTCCAAGAGCAAGGACCGCATGAGGCTTCACGAGTCCAGGCTTCCTCTTGAGGTGCAATGAACTGTGCTCGAGATCTTGACGGGCGACCCGTCGCCGGCCAACATGCCGGAGGAGGGTTGTCTCTTGTACTGCTGCTCGAACAAGGTGGAGTTCGCGAGGCAGATGCCCCCCTTTGATGAGTGGGGACTCGTCTGGCTAGTCTTGAAGGGCCTCGTGAGAGCCCTGTCTTCATGGTTGCCTTGCTTGCCGCCAGCGCAGAGCTCACCCCAGAGGTGGGCGCAGGGGGGCGAGTGCTGGAGACGCGGCTGTTGCGGGGCCGGCGCCGCTCGAGGCTCCTGAAGGGTCGTCCCACGGCCCCCTGGAGAGCCGTCCTGAGGAAGCGGCCAGAGGGGCGACGCAGCCCGACACTCCCGAGGCTGAAGCCCCCGAGGCCCCGGCGGCTCGCCACGGGGCGGAGGCCAAGGTCTCCACGCAGTCCTGCACCCCTGAGGTCGCCTCCTCAGGACCCACTCCGGCCGCGCCCTGGGCTTCGGCCGGCTCCAACCGAACTTCGACGCGCTCCGAAAGAGGAAGAGATCTCCAAGCTGCAGCGGTGGTGCCTTCCGGCCATTGAAATAGAGGAAGTATATCGCCATAGACGCGTGAGTACCTTATCTTTGTAATTTCTCGAGTGTCACTTCCCCTCCTAACTGTGATTCCTCAGGACCCCTTCTACTAAGGCGGTGAAATCTCCCGAGAAGCAGCCTCGTCCTGCCGCGAGTCCCCTGCTGACCTTGAGTGCCCCAAGCCAGCCTTCCGTACTTGGCGCGAGGTTGGCCGGAGAGGTGAGCACGCCGACCTGGCGCCCCGACCCCGCGTTCTTGCCGTCCTTTCTTCGTGGCTTTGCCCGGGATGTGGAAGGTCTGCAAAGGGCTCCTCCCTTGGTAGTCGACTGCAGCTGGGTGGCCTCAGCCCCGACCTCTCTTTTGGGAAACGAGCCTCTGCCCCTCCGGGCCTCTGCCGAGGCCTGAAGGGCGACTGGGAAGGCGCCGGCCTCCAGCCCCCTACTGGGAGGAAGCGAGCCACTTCGGCCTCCCTCAACAACCTCTGGCGCGGGGACGGACCCGGTCGCGCATTCGAATTTACGCACAATGTAACGCCCACGATGCGGCTATATCTCCCACGTGTCGAGGCACGACTTAGAGGCATAACCGCATTGTGGTTTTGTCGCAAGAAGGGTCATCTTCACACAATCCCATGTAATGAACAAGAATGGGATAAAGAGTTGGCTTACAATCGCCACTTCACACAATACATAAATGAATTCATACATCAATCAGAGATACACACATAGGTCCGACTACGAAACCAAAATAAAAGAAGACAACCCAACTGCTAGATCCCCGATCGCCCCAACTGGGCACCACTACTGATCAAAAAGAAAAGAAACAACACAACGAACAAGATCTTCATCGAGCTCCCACTTGAGCTCGGTTGCGTCACCTGCACTGGTATCCCTGGCACCTGCAACTGTTTTGGAGGTATCTGTGAGTCACGAGGACTCAGCAATCTCACACCCGCGAGATCAAGACTATTTAAGCTTATAGGAAAAGATGGTGTAATGAGGTGGAGCTGCAGCAAGCACTAAGCATATATGGTGGCTAACATACGCAAATAAGAGCGAGAAGAGAAGCAACGGAACGGTCGTGAAGCTAGCAATGATCAAGAAGTGATCCTGAACTCCTACTTACGTCAAACATAACCCAGAAACCGTGTTCACTTCCCGGACTCCGCCGAGAAGAGACCATCACGGCTACACACGCGGTTGATGCGTTTTAATTAGGGTCAAGTGTCAAGTTCTCTACAACCGGATATTAACAAATTCCCATCTGCCACATAACCGCGGGCACGGCTCTCGAAAGTTAATACCCTGCAGGGGTGTCCCAACTTAGCCCATTATAAGCTCTCACGGTCAACGAAGGATAAACCTTCTCTCGGGAAGACCCGATCAGTCTCGGAATCCCGGTTTACAAGACATTTCGACAATGGTAAAACAAGACCAGCAAAGCCGCCCGATGTGCCGACAAATCCCGATAGGAGCTGCACATATCTCGTTCTCAGGGCACACCGGATAAGTCAAGCTACGAGTAAAACCAGACCTCGAGTTTCCCCGAGGTGGCCCCGCAGGCTGCTCGGTTCGGACCAACACTCAAAGGAGCACTGGCCCGGGGGGGTCTAAAATAAAGATGACCCTTGAGTCTGCAGAACCCAAGGGAAAAGGGGATAGGTGGTAGCAAATGGTAAAACCAAGGTTGGGCCTTGCTGGAGGAGTTTTATTCAAAGCGAACTGTCAAGGGGGTCCCATAAATCACCCAACCGCGTAAGGAACGCAATATCAAGGAACATAACACCGGTATGACGGAAACTAGGACGGCAAGAGTGGAACAAAACACCAGGCATAAGGCCGAGCCTTCCACCCTTTACCAAGTATATAGATGCATTAATTAAATAAGAGATATTGTGATATCCCAACATAAACATAATCCAACATGGAGCAATCTTCATCTTCACCTGCAACTAGCAACACTATAAGAAGGGGCTGAACAAAGCGGTAACATAGCCAAACAACGGTTTGCTAGGAAGGGTGAAAAGGTTAGGGGCTGACATGGCAGTATGGGAGGCATGATATAGCAAGTGGTAGGTAGCGCAGCATGGCAATAGAACGAACAACTAGCAAAGCAAAGATAGAAGTGATTTCGAGGGTATGGTCATCTTGCCTGAGATCCCGCAAGGAAGAAGAACGAGTCCATGAAGAAGACAAACAAATGGAGTCGAACGAATCCTCACAACTCCGGAACGAAACCGAAGCTAACGAGAGAAGCAACCCGGAAAGAAACAAACAACAAAGTAAACAACCACCACATAAACATGGCATGATGCACAAGCAAGTATGATCCATGTCCGGTTTAATGAGGCAAGGCATGGCAAAGTGCAACAAACAACACTACAAATTAAGTGGAGCTCAATATGCAACGAGTTGCATATTGACGAAACACCACATCAATTATTTAGTTCTCTCTCATTATGTACCCAACAATATTAAATGTTATTAGCCATGGCAAGAGGTGAAGCATAATTAAACAACCTATCTAGGCAAGTTTAAATGAGGCCGGAAATAACAAACGACAATTCCGATAAATCCTCATGTCATTTGATAATTTTAATGCAAACATCAATTTTAGACATTTAAATGTTATTATCATGATGCGGATGACATATGCAAGGTATATGCAATTTTATGAAAGTGTTGGTATAAAATGATACGAGGCATTTGTTACCATGGTGGAAGAAAGGGGGTGCCACGGCAACGAATCCGAAAATGATGCCACGGCACCATATCGGTTCTGGTGGCTAATGGAGATACCGGCGCAAAAGAGAATTGTGCGGATGTGTGAAATGCGCAAGAGATGGTGGGGTGCTCCCGGATTCCGGGTTCCCACAGTACGGCGGCAGAGGGGGAAGTAGCAGGCAGGGAAGAAGAAGAAAGGGAAGGCACGGGGCACGGGGAACCTCGTGAGATTGCCTCTTGGTGGCGCTGGTCTTCGGACGCGAGGCGAGGAGGAGGCCAGGGACGAGCAGGGCTCGTGCAGGAGGAGGAGGAGGAGGAGCGCTGCGGGATTGGTCCAGTGAAGAAAACGAGGGAGGACTGGATCGGGGAAGAACCCGAGGTGGGAGGAGACAAAAGAGGAGTGGCGGCGGCGGCTAGGAGGATGGGACAAGATCCCTAGATCATAGGGTTGGACCTATATATATCTCATGGGATTAGATTAGAGGCTATTAGGCCCTCCGATTTAAATCGGACGATCGAGAAAAATTGGCTAGGGGAGTCCAACAAAGAAAACGGTGATGTTTTGTAGATGTTTGGGGATGATCCGAATCCAACGGTGACAACAACCCGGGTCGGGTTCGGGGAGGTTCCGGACGCGCGAGAGGGGTCTATGCACTGCGCAAGGAGGGGTTCGGTGGTTGTGCAGAGAGGGTCAAACGGTCAGACAAGAGAGAATCGAAAATCCAGTTGGTCTCGGAACGGTCAACGAAGACAAGGGGAACGCGGCAACTACGAACGGATGCAAATTTTTAAAACATGACGGCAATGAAGTGCCGATGCAATGCAAATGATGCGATGATGAAAGCAACACACAAAATAAATAACCGAGCTGACACGCAAAACATGGAACGCATCTGGAGCGTCGGTCTCGGGGCGTTACAACACTCCACCACTACAAGAGGATCTCGTCCCGAGATCTAGGATGGCACCTGAGGGAAACGGAAGATGAGGAGAAGAGGTAAAACTAAATTGCTTCTTTGACAAACGAGTGAAACCAAAGAACCTTGAGAGGTTGAAAACTTGAAAGACGAATACGACAGAGTTGAACAAAATTGAGAAGACTCCGGTAGAAAAGAGAACAAGGAACACCATGTGAACTTTGGAGTTTGCAAAGCTATGAATGACGAGAACAATGGACGAGAAGTACATGCGAGCACTCCGGTTGAAACGAGATGTACAAGGAACGATAATGATCAATTACGAAAACGCTCCGGTTGGAAAATGGAAGGGGGTACAATATGGACTTGGCAAAATGAAAGCACTTGGATGAGACTCCGGTTAGAAGAGGAATGATAGACATCAACACTCCGGTTAAAACAAGATAAAGAAGGAATGAGGATGGTATAATTTGGGGAGCACTCCGCCTGTAAATGGAAGGAATTGAACATGATCTTGACAAGATGAGAGGATACTCGATGAAATTAACAACACATTGCCTCCGGAACTAAAGAAAGAATGGCACAAGGGGTAAGAAAGATTTCAGACAGCACTCCGGTTGATAAGGGAGGCAAAACTTGACAGAATGGGAAGAACTTGAAAAGAGGGCACGACACTCCGGTTGGAAATGGATAGGCACGAAAAGAACACGGTCCTCACAAACCGAGAAGATGAGTGAAGAGAGCAACATCACAATGCCTCCGACAGAAAAATAGAAGATAGATCATTGGAATAAAGAATGGAGAAGAAAATGACAACTTCCGCCACAAATGAGCTTGGAAAGCATCCTTCCAAGAAGGTTAGAACGGAATTGTTGGAAAACCAACAACGAAAAGAATAAGCTTGTAGTGGGCTTATGGAAAACTTCTCAAAATTATGAGGTGACAACCCGCCACTAACGGAAACAAATGATTGGATTGATATCAACAAGGAGATGAAAACTTCTACACCGAGATGAGAAGGAGAAAATTTGGATCATTGATAACCACCACAAATAGCTACATTCCTTAGGGAAGGCTTTAGGTGAATTATAACCCAATATAACTCCAACAAAAAGATTGATTGGTTGAAAAGATCTCTTGAACGAAACAGAAAATGATGGATTTAATTATCTCATTCCTGACAACTTGTGAATCATGAAACATGAAGGAAATTGTCAAAAATGACATAACACCATCCCAAAAGATAAGGTAGAGAGAATTGCACTTCGGAATGCAAGATGAATAATGCTTGGACTCCACAAAACAAAACATGTGTTGAAACACCATGTTTATTTTAGAGTATAGCTTGGCGGATCTTAACTCCGAGAGAATTCTTGACGAACAATTGAAGAATGAAAAGAATCCTTGACGAAGCACCATGTAGATCCTCCATGAAGAACTCCGGTAATAAAAGGATGATAAAAGAAAGAGGAGTTGAAAACACAAGGTGAAACCTTGCAGTGATAAAATGAAACTTTGAAATGATATAACCGAGAAAACTTGGAACTCTGGAAAGAAAGATAAACAAATAAAATCAAGAATTTTGATGAACCTCCGGAATAAGGAATTAATCACTTGGATGAAACAATAATAAGAATTACGTTATGCGTATCCTTCACCAATTTAAATTGATGACAAGCAACGGATTTTTGCATACTACTTATTCTTCTAGAAAGGAGTAAGAAAGATATAGCGCAAACTTGAGAAGGTCTTGATGGAACCACCGGTAGGATTTGAAAGAACGAATGAATTAATATGAGGACATAGGAAAAGGGATCTTGAACGAACCACCGCGAGAATTGAAAACAATTGAAGAAAAGAGGACGAAACACCGTAAGAATTAAAGAACGCGCGAAAATACTCGAGGGAAATTAGATACATGAGAACGAATAGATCACGAGCTGACTAGAGGATAATTGAATGATGCACCAGGAGAATATGGAGATGAACGAAGAGACATCAATTTAGAGTAATTGGAGAACGAAGCTGAAAACTTAGAACGAAGAAATCTTCTGAAATGATGGCCTTTGGATGATCAAGAAACAAAAACAACACATGAAAATGCTCCGTATGGTTATGAAAAGAATTCTCGCAATCGAAAACAATTATGAGAGGATGGCATCAAGTTAGAACCATGAATCTTCAAGAGAACGGACCAAGATTTAAGAGAAACTCTTCTTCGTTCTTCAAATGTTGAGAAAGACGACGAGAAACACCACCATGAATTGTTGAGGCACTCCGGAATGAAAATTAGAAAGGTTGAACCAACGATGAAAAGAATTTGAAAGATCTTGGAGAAAGACATTTGACTGATGATAATTCATTCTTACGTCAAACTTTGCAATGAATTTTAGAAACTCCGGGAAAATTAGAAGAGTCAGGTAAGGTCCTGGAAAAAGACCTGTGGGTTAGGGCCCACTCAAAAGATACACCGTTGAAAAGATTACTTGAAAAGGAAATTGCACCGGTTGAATTAAATGGCTTGAATGAGGTAACAACCTCGAAATAGTTAGAATTGATGCGGAGTGGAAACACGAATCTTCAGAGATATCTTCAGCACTCCGAAACAATTGAATAGCAAGCGGGGAATGATTAAGAGATATACCGGCATGAGAAAGCATTTGGAACGAGGAAAAGAATACGATCAACACCGAAAGCTTGAATTGAATCCACCGGAGAAGAAACAACAACGAAGGATGATGAACTTGAAACTGTTGAGCATCTTCATGGGGAATCACCGGATAAGAACATTGATTAAAAGGAATGAAGGGACTTTGCATCAATAAAAGGATACTTGATTAAGAAATCTGAGTCCTTGAAGAAAAAGGGTGGGAGGGTGGGAAAACAAAGGCAACTTGGGTCGGATGAAACGAACACCGTTGAGAAAAAGCTTAGAATTGATCTTGCGAATGTTGGAATGACTGGATGCACTTGAAGAGAAACACGCCGGTTGGAAAAGAATTAACATGACGATCTCGATGATCAAGAAGGATTATCATCCACATAGAAATATGAGAACACCACTTAGAATAAGGTATGGAATCAACACTTGTCATTGAAGCAACTCGAATACCACAAATAAAACAAAACAAGGGATTTGGCTTGCAGAGTAAGCCGGAACAAACATATGATAGAGATTTCGTCCGAAGTTTTCGTGGTGGGGCCCACACGGGCTCGATCGTACAGCACCATCATGTACAAGGCTGTGCACATGACATATGAAACGTCCCCGAGTCGGCATAGCCAAGGACTCTTTAAGACACTACGAGACCACTGTAAAACCAACCGTGGAAAGGCGGACCACTAGACGTCGAACCCCAATCTCATATCATGCGTCTGTCGAAAGATATCCTAAGGCTACTTGAATTCCCACTTATAAACTCCCGAAACTTTCTGGTTATGCAATCTGGTGTTGGGGATACAGGGGACACAAAATATATCACCCAAACTAACAATCCCTAGATCCAGCTGTATCCATCCGTCAACACATAACCAAGAAACCTTCGAAAATCGTTTACCTCAACCTTCGAAAAGCATCCGTTATACGAGTTATGGCAATACTCCCGAACTCCCGCCCCAGTACTGGGTGGCGTCGAGGTGATCTCACCAACAACTGAATAAAAGAGATTTCGATGTCGGCGAAACTTAGGTATTCCAGAACTGCAACGATAAAATTGTGACGACAACACCTCGGAGCTCAACTCCCCGGGACACTGCCACAACCCCTAAATGTCAGGAGGCACCAAGAACAATGTTCTCGTCACAAAACCATCGGAACGATTCCAAGATACCCGCGTGATCCTAATTTTTTTTAGTGAAATTTGAGGAGAGAAGAGTCAAAACTTCTACGTCAGGAGACCTCACCAGAGCGACGAAGGGACTGAGGAGTAAAAAGAATCCTACTCTCCGATATATATAATCCTAAGACTCAAAACATTTTTGTTCTAGACTCAACAACGCCAGGGATTCGATCAAGCAGGGGGCTCCTAAGTCGGGGATGGCTCTGATTACCAACTTGTAACGCCCACGATGCGGCTATATCTCCCACGTGTCGAGGCACGACTTAGAGGCATAACCGCATTGTGGCTTTGTCGCAAGAAGGGTCATCTTCACACAATCCCATGTAATGAACAAGAATGGGATAAAGAGTTGGCTTACAATCGCCACTTCACACAATACATAAATGAATTCATACATCAATCAGAGATACACACATAGGTCCGACTACGGAACCAAAATAAAAGAAGACAACCCAACTGCTAGATCCCCGATCGCCCCAACTGGGCACCACTACTGATCAAAAAGAAAAGAAACAACACAACGAACAAGATCTTCATCGAGCTCCCACTTGAGCTCGGTTGCGTCACCTGCACTGGTATCCCTGGCACCTGCAACTGTTTTGGAGGTATCTGTGAGTCACGAGGACTCAGCAATCTCACACCCGCGAGATTAAGACTATTTAAGCTTATAGGAAAAGATGGTGTAATGAGGTGGAGCTGCAGCAAGCACTAAGCATATATGGTGGCTAACATACGCAAATAAGAGCGAGAAGAGAAGCAACGGAACGGTCGTGAAGCTAGCAATGATCAAGAAGTGATCCTGAACTCCTACTTACGTCAAACATAACCCAGAAACCGTGTTCACTTCCCGGACTCCGCCGAGAAGAGACCATCACGGCTACACACGCGGTTGATGCGTTTTAATTAGGGTCAAGTGTCAAGTTCTCTACAACCGGATATTAACAAATTCCCATCTGCCACATAACCGCGGGCACGGCTCTCGAAAGTTAATACCCTGCAGGGGTGTCCCAACTTAGCCCATTATAAGCTCTCACGGTCAACGAAGGATAAACCTTCTCCCGGGAAGACCCGATCAGTCTCGGAATCCCGGTTTACAAGACATTTCGACAATGGTAAAACAAGACCAGCAAAGCCGCCCGATGTACCGACAAATCCCGATAGGAGCTGCACATATCTCGTTCTCAGGGCACACCGGATAAGTCAAGCTACGAGTAAAACCAGACCTCGAGTTTCCCCGAGGTGGCCCCGCAGGCTGCTCGGTTCGGACCAACACTCAAAGGAGCACTGGCCCGGGGGGGTCTAAAATAAAGATGACCCTTGAGTCTGCAGAACCCAAGGGAAAAGGGGATAGGTGGTAGCAAATGGTAAAACCAAGGTTGGGCCTTGCTGGAGGAGTTTTATTCAAAGCGAACTGTCAAGGGGGTCCCATAAATCACCCAACCGCGTAAGGAACGCAATATCAAGGAACATAACACCGGTATGACGGAAACTAGGACGGCAAGAGTGGAACAAAACACCAGGCATAAGGCCGAGCCTTCCACCCTTTACCAAGTATATAGATGCATTAATTAAATAAGAGATATTGTGATATCCCAACATAAACATAATCCAACATGGAGCAATCTTCATCTTCACCTGCAACTAGCAACACTATAAGAAGGGGCTGAGCAAAGCGGTAACATAGCCAAACAACGGTTTGCTAGGAAGGGTGAAAAGGTTAGGGGCTGACATGGCAGTATGGGAGGCATGATATAGCAAGTGGTAGGTAGCGCAGCATGGCAATAGAACGAACAACTAGCAAAGCAAAGATAGAAGTGATTTCGAGGGTATGGTCATCTTGCCTGAGATCCCGCAAGGAAGAAGAACGAGTCCATGAAGAAGACAAACAGATGGAGTCGAACGAATCCTCACAACTCCGGAACGAAACCGAAGTTAACGAGAGAAACAACCCGGAAAGAAACAAACAACAAAGTAAACAACCACCACATAAACATGGCATGATGCACAAGCAAGTATGATGCATGTCCGGTTTAATGAGGCAAGGCATGGCAAAGTGCAACAAACAACACTACAAATTAAGTGGAGCTCAATATGCAACGAGTTGCATATTGACGAAACACCACATCAATTATTTAGTTCTCTCTCATTATGTACCCAACAATATTAAATGTTATAGCCATGGCAAGAGGTGAAGCATAATTAAACAACCTATCTAGGCAAGTTTAAATGAGGCCGGAAATAACAAACGACAATTCCGATAAATCCTCATGTCATTTGATAATTTTAATGCAAACATCAATTTTACACATTTAAATGTTATTATCATGATGCGGATGACATATGCAAGGTATATGCAATTTTATGTAAGTGTTGGTATAAAATGATACGAGGCATTTGTTACCATGGTGGAAGAAAGGGGGTGCCATGGCAACGAATCCGAAAATGATGCCACGGCACCATATCGGTTCCGGTGGCTAATGGAGATACCGGCGCAAAAGAGAATTGTGCGGATGTGTGAAATGCGCAAGAGATGGTGGGGTGCTCCCGGATTCCGGGTTCCCACAGTACGGCGGCAGAGGGGGAAGTAGCAGGCAGGGAAGAAGAAGAAAGGGAAGGCACGGGGCACGGGGAACCTCGTGAGATTGCCTCTTGGTGGCGCTGGTCTTCGGACGCGAGGCGAGGAGGAGGCCAGGGACGAGCAGGGCTCGTGCAGGAGGAGGAGGAGCGCTGCGGGATTGGTCCAGTGAAGAAAACGAGGGAGGACTGGATCGGGGAAGAACCCGAGGTGGGAGGAGACAAAAGAGGAGTGGCGGCGGCGGCTAGGAGGATGGGACAAGATCCCTAGATCATAGGGTTGGACCTATATATATCTCATGGGATTAGATTAGAGGCTATTAGGCCCTCCGATTTAAATCGGACGATCGAGAAAAATTGGCTAGGGGAGTCCAACAAAGAAAACGGTGATGTTTTGTAGATGTTTGGGGATGATCCGAATCCAACGGTGACAACAACCCGGGTCGGGTTCGGGGAGGTTCCGGACGCGCGAGAGGGGTCTATGCACTGCGCAAGGAGGGGTTCGGTGGTTGTGCAGAGAGGGTCAAACGGTCAGACAAGAGAGAATCGAAAATCCAGTTGGTCTCGGAACGGTCAACGAAGACAAGGGGAACGCGGCAACTACGAACGGATGCAAATTTTTAAAACATGACGGCAATGAAGTGCCGATGCAATGCAAATGATGCGATGATGAAAGCAACACACAAAATAAATAACCGAGCTGACACGCAAAACATGGAACGCATCTGGAGCGTCGGTCTCGGGGCGTTACACACAAGCAGGGTGCCGTCCGTCACGAACTCTTCCGGAAGGCGATGGGTGCGCTGAGCCAGCTTGGGGAAGAGCTTGTGGATGTTGGTGTTCGCCTTGAAACCGAGGGCCTCCGGCTGGTGGACGAATGGCGTCGACTGAAGGTGGCCGTCAACCTCGGGCAACTCTAGCGTGTGCACGCCAACGCAAAGGCCGAGGCATCCCTCGCAACCTCGCGTGAGGCCAGCGCCCGAGCCTTGGAGGAGGCCAGGGAGGCAGACCATCATCGTGAGGTCGCCAAGAAGCGCAGGCAGGAGCTCCAAGCCCTGAATGCCTCCCTGGAGCAGCAAGTGGAGGCACGCAAAGCTGCCTTGGCGTCGATGAAGGGGGCGCCGTCTGACGAGGAGGAGATCTTGAGGCGCGAGGAAGCGCTAATGCGGGAGGCCACGGAGCGCAGCCTCGAGCTTGAGCGGTTGGAGACGAAGGAGCGTCAGGTTGCCCAAGCGGAGGATGCTGCGAGCGCACGCGAGGCCAGGACCCAGGAGGAAGTTGACCGCAGGGTAGCCGAGGCTCGCGCTGATCTTGCTGGTAGGTACGACCTGAAGCTGAAGTTCGTGGAAGCTGAAGCTGAGGGCAGGACCGCCGCCCTTAGGTCAAGGTTGGCTGAGGCGGAACAGCGCGAGAAGGCCCCCACGGCTGCCTTGATCTCCATGCAGGCCGAGTTAGCCTCTGCCTGTGCTGAGCTGCTCCCGCTTCAACAGCAGGTTACCGTTGCTGAGTCCGTCGCGCAGCAGGCAGGGAGGAGGCGATCCGCCGCAGACGTTGCAGGGCAAGCACACCCCCATGCTCCGGGACCTCAGGACGAGGGCCAACCGGGCGCTAGGCGCCATTTGTGATGAACACGCCCCTCATCCCCACGCGAAAGACTACGCCAGCCACCTCCGCTTCTTCACTGATGTCATGACGCGCCTGGAGAACCGGGCTGAGAGGGCTCGCGAGCTTGTCGAGGAGAAGAGCCGAGGCCTCCTCGGCGCGCGTTTTCTCGCGTTTTCAGCCATCTCCAGAACATCAATCCCGATTTTGACTTCGACGCCGCCATCGCCCCGGTGTCCGAGGTCATCCGGGACAACCTCGCGCGCTGGGTGGATGACAATGTGGATGCTCTGGTCAGGGCCTTTGCTTCTGATGATGACGCGGTGGTGGTCGTGGCGGATGAGGGCGGCGTGGTTGACGACGGTGGAGATAGCGCCAATGACAGCGCCAACAGCATATCTGGGAGTGATTCGGGAGACGCGGCGAGTGACATGTCCGACTGAGCCCGCGCTCCTTTATTTTGAACCTGCATGCAAAAGCTCGGGCATGGCCCCTCACGATGTAAGAGCATTTTGGGGAGGGGGAGCCCCTCATGTAAACGGACTGCTATTTTACTCCTTAGGCTAGGCTTGAAACGTGCTTTTGTGAGCTCACGAGCCCCTTGCAGGCTCGCTGCCGTAACTTACCTTGGTCCAGGCGGGCTTCAAACCGTTTTGGCAGCTGCGGATGTGGATTTCTTTTGAGGGGAGTCCTTTGCGGGCTCGCGAGATTTTGGTCTCCTGAGGGGTCTGCTAGTCCGCCCGAGAGGGCCTCACGAGAAGCAAGTGCCAGTCACGGGGGGGTGCGCGCGTAGTGTGTGCATGCCGTGCCCAGCCCCCGCTCGCGAGGTGCTCGGAAGGGGGAGGCAGCAGACGCAAATCTCAAAACAAGGCATGAATCCAGAAACTCACAAAATCAACACGAACAAGAAAAGGTACCCCCCGCGATTGCCAATGAAAATACGGCTTCAAATTCAAAATCAAAGGCTGCAAATTTGGGCTACAGAAAAGAGGTCGAAAGCAAATGGCTGCATCCGGCGCCTAGCTAGTCTTCTTGTCTTCCCACCAGCGTGGAGCTAAGTGCTTTCACTGGCTGTGAGCATAGTCATTGGGGGACAGTGTCGACGGCTAGCGCGGAGCATGGTGCTTTCACTAGGACATGGGCGGGAGCCCCCGAGGCCCGAGGGCGGCACTCCGGAGACTCCGGGGCGTGTACAACCCCACTCATTATTACGTGAGAGTGTCACGGGCGGAGACCTTCACATGCGTGAGCCTTGCTTCATATCGCCAGGCGAGGCCCCCGCCCTGCGCCACCCTCGACGACCATTGGGGCGTCTGGAAACCAGGACAAGACCAAGGGGCAGAGAGGACGCTGGCGACGCCCTCGGCGACCACGGGCCCTCTGCCGGGGGGAGGCTCCCAGCGCTTCCCCCGGCCGAGGGCCTACCTCCGTGCCATGCCTGGCTCTGTGCGGCGCGGGGGAGGGCCTGGCTCTGGGCCTCTCCCGCGCAGCCCCCAGAGCACCACTCCCGCCGTTGGCTGGGCCGCTGCCCTGTGGTCTTCGACTGCTACCACGACCGGGGTTTCCTGCAGTTCAGGGTTAGCATAAGTCTGCTCCTGCGACACTGGTCGTACCCCACCGTTGTCGTCGCTGTAGGGGTCGGCGAAGTCTCCAGACGGCCCATGAAAGGCTCGCGCCCTGGGCCCTCTAGCTACCCATCCTGGCCCGGGGAACGGATCGGAGCCTTCCCCCGGCAGGTATTCCAGGTGCACCATGCGTGGCACGTAGGCGTCCGCGATCGCCTCGCCAGAATCCTCGCCCAGGCGCCCCACGCCTTGGGCCTCGAATTGCAGCGTCTGGCCTTGGTGGCCGCCGCGCGGTATTCTGGCGTGCCCTTGCGATGGGCTGTCAGCACTTGTCCCCCCTGGCAACGACGCGGTCGCGGCAGGACGGCCAGCGGCATTGCCCGCGCTTGTGTCGCCGGATCCCCTCGACACCCCAGGGGGCGCGCGGGCTCGTCGGGGCCTCGCGTGCGCTTCCGCCACAACCTGGGGCGTGGCCATGGAGCAGAAGGGTGGCGTACCTCTACAAGCGGCGTCCAGGAGTTTGGCAACCCGCTCCAGTACCGCGTCGCGGCCGCTCTCCATCAGCCTGCACCGCAACAGCTCCCGCGCCACGATGAGCGCTGCCCGTATGTTTGCCTGCTCCCGTCGGGTGTGTGTTGTCGTTGCCGCAGTAGCCGGAGGATCGCGCAGCGGTGCGGGTGCGCCGCGGTGCGAGGGTGGCGGGCATCGGTCCACGCTTCCCACGTCTGCGGGCGTTAGGCAGTGATACGTCTCCAACGTATCTATAATTTTTTATTGTTCCATGCTATTATATTATCCGTCTTGGATGTTTATGGGCTTTATTATGCACTTTTATATTATTTTTGGGACTAACCTATTGACCCAAAGCCTAGTGTCAGTTCCTGTTTTTTCCCTTGTTTCAGTGTTTCGAAGAAAAGGAATATCAAACGGAGTCAAAACGGAATGAAACCTTCTAGAGAAGTTATTTTTGGAAAGAAAGCAACCCGGGAGACTTGGAGTGCACGTCAGGAAAGCAACGAGGGAGGCACAAGGCAGGGGGGCGCCCACCCCCCTGGGCGCGCCCTCCACCCTCGTGGGCCCCTCGTGGCTCCCCTGGCGTATTTCTTCCTCCTATATATACCCATATACCCTAAAACCTTCAGGGAACAGAATAGATCGGGAGTTCCGCCGCCGCAAGCCTCTGTAGCCACCAAAAACCAATCGGGACCCTGTTCCGGCACCCTGCCGAAGGGAGGATCCCTCACCGGTGGCCATCTTCATCATCCCGGCGCTCTCCATGATGAGGAGGGAGTAGTTCACCCTCGGGGCTGAGGGTATGTACCAGTAGCTATGTGTTTGATCTCTCTCTCTCTCTCTCGTGTTCTTGATTTGGCACGATCTTGATGTATCGCGAGCTTTGCTATTATAGTTGGATCTTATGATGTTTCTCCCCGTCTACTCTTTTGTAATGGATTGAGTTTTCCCTTTGAATTTATCTTATCGGATTGAGTCTTTAAGGATTTGACAACACTTGATGTATGTCTTGCCGTGCGTATCTGTGGTGACAATGGGATATCACGTGATTCACTTGATATATGTTTTGGTGATCAACTTGCGGGTTCCGCCCATGAACCTATGCATAGGGGTTGGCACACGTTTTCGTCTTGACTCTCCGGTAGAAACTTTGGGGCACTCTTTGAGGTTCTATGTGTTGGTTGAATAGATGAATCTGAGATTGTGTGATGCATATCGTATAATCATACCCACGGATACTTGAGGTGACATTGGAGTATCTAGGTGACATTAGGGTTTTGGTTGATGTGTGTCTTAAGGTGTTATTTTACTACGAACTCTAGGGCTGTTTGTGACACTTATAGGAATAGCCCAATGAATTGATCGGAAAGAATAACTTTGAGGTGGTTTCGTACCCTACCATAATCTCTTCGTTTGTTCTCCGCTATTAGTGACTTTGGAGTGACTCTTTGTTGCATGTTGAGGGATAGTTATATGGTCCAATTATGTTATTATTGTTGAGAGAACTTGCACTAGTGAAAGTATGAACCCTAGGCCTTGTTTCCTAGCATTGCAATACCGTTTGTGCTCACTTTTATCATAAGTTACCTTGCTGTTTTTATATTTTCAGATTACAAAAACCTATATCTACCATCCATATTGCACTTGTATCACCATCTCTTCGCCGAACTAGTGCACCTATACAATTTATCATTGTATTGGGTGTGTTGGGGACACAAGAGACTCTTTGTTATTTGGTTGCAGGGTTGTTTGAGAGAGACCATCTTCATCCTACGCCTCCCACGGATTGATAAACCTTAGGTCATCCACTTGAGGGAAATTTGCTACTGTCCTACAAACCTCTGCACTTGGAGGCCCAACAACGTCTACAAGAAGAAGGTTGCGTAGTAGACATCAAGCTCTTTTCTGGCGCCGTTGCCGGGGAGGTGAGTGCTTGAAGGTATATCTTTAGATCTTGCAATCGAATCTCTTAGTTTCTTGTTTTATCACTAGTTTAGTCTATAAAATAAAACTACAAAAAAATGGAATTGAGTTTGCCTCATACGCTTCATCTATTTAATATCTTTCGTGAGTATGATGGAAAGGAAAATTGTGCTCAAGTGTTAGAAGAAGAATGCATTAAAATGTTTGGCACTAAATATTTGTATGATGAGCATGATTGCAATGTTGTTAGTATGAATTCTTTGAATACCCATGATGCTAATGATATGCAAAGCCACAAGCTTGGGGAAGCTATGTTTAATGAAGATGATAGTTTTTGTCCCCCAAGCTTTGATGAGCAGATTTACTATGATGAAAGCATGCCTCCTATCTATGATGATTATTGTGATGACACGTATGCAATAAAGAATAATGATAACCATGAAACTTTTCATCTTGATCTTAATTTTCAATCACATGATAGTTATTTTGTTGAGTTTGCTACCACTATTATTCATGAGAAGAATTTTGCTTATGTGGAGAGTAGTAAATTTTCTATGCAAGTAGATCATGAAAAGAATGCTTTAGGTGCTGGTTATATTGTTGAATTCATTCATGATGCTACTGAAAATTATTATGAGGGAGGAATGTATGCTTGTAGGAATTGCAATAATATCAAGTTTCCTCTCTATGTGCTTAAAATCTTGAAGTTATGCTTGTTTTACCTTCCTATGCAAGTTGATTCTTGTTCCCATAAGTTGTTTGCTCACAAAATCCCTATGCATAGGAAGTGGGTTAGACTTAAATGTGCTAGTCATGTTCTTCATGATGCTCTCTTTATGTTTCAATTCTTATCTTTTATGTGAGCATCATTGAAATCATCATGCCTAGCTAGGGGCGTTAAACGTTAGCGCTTGTTGGGAGGCAACCCAATTTTACTTTAGTTTCTTGCTTTTTGGTTCTGTTTAGTAATAAATAATCCATCTAGCTTCTGTTAATATGTGGTTTTATGTTTTAATTAGTGTTTGTGCCAAGTAGAACCTTTGGGAAGACTTGGGTGAAGTCTTTATGATCATGCTGTAAAAAACAGAAACTTTAGCGCTCACGAGATGAGCTAATTTTTTTTTACTGGAGAGTGCTATTTAGTTGATTCTTTTTGCAGATGATTACTAGACAAATTCCTCAGGTCCACCAATTTATTTTAGAATTTTTGGAGTTCCATAAGTTTGCGTTAGTTACAGATTACTACAGACTGTTCTGTTTTTGACAGATTCTGTTTTTCGTGTGTTGTTTGCTTATTTTGATGAATCTATGGCTAGTAAAATAGTTTATAAACAATATAGAAGTTGGAATATAGTAGGTTTAACACCAATATAAATAAAGAATGAGTTCATTACAGTACCTTGAAGTGGTGTTTTGTTTTCTTTCGCTAACGGAGCTTACGAGTTTTCTGTTAAGTTTTGTGTTGTGAAGTTTTCGAGTTTTGGGTAAAGATTCGATGGACTATGGAATAAGGAGTGGCAAGAGCCTAAGATTTGGGATGCCCAAGGCACCCCAAGGTAATATTCAAGGACAACCAAGAGCCTAAGCTTGGGGATGCCCCGGATGGCATCCCCTCTTTCGTCTTCGTTCATCGGTAACTTTACTTGGAGCTATATGTTTATTCACCACATGATATGTGTTTTGCTTGGAGCGTCATTTTATTTTGTTTTGCTTGCTATTTGAATAAAGTATCAAGATCTGAAATTATTAAAATGGTAGAGTCTTCACATAGTTGCATAATTATTCGACTACTCATTGATCTTCACTTATATCTTTCGGAGTAGTTTGTTGTTTGCTCTAGTGCTTCACTTATATCTTTTAGAGCATGGTGGTAGTTTTATTTTGAAGAAATAGATGAACTCTCATGCTTCACTTATATTATTTTGAGAGTCTTAAATAGCATGGTAATTTTCTTAATCCTAATATGCTAGGTATTCAAGACTAGTAAAAACTTTCTTATGAGTGTTTTGAATACTAAGAGAAGTTTGATGCTTGATGATTGTTTTGAGATATGGAGGTAGTGATATTAAAGTTGTGCTAGTTGAGTAGTTGTTAATTTGAGAAATACTTGCATTGAAGTTTGCAAGTCCTGTAGCATGCACGTATGGTAAACGTTATGTAACAAATTTGAAACATGAGGTGTTCTTTGATTGTCCTCCTTATGAGTGGCGGTCGGGGACGAGCGATGGTCTTTTCCTACCAATCTATCCCCCTAGGAGCATGCGCGTAATGCTTGGTTTTTGATGACTTGTAGATTTTTGCAATAAGTATGTGAGTTCTTTATGACTAATGTTGAGTCCATGGATCATACGCACTCTTACCCTTCCATCATTGCTAGCCTCTTCGGTACCGTGCATTGCCCTTTCTCACATTGAGAGTTGGTGCAAACTTCGCCGGTGCATCCAAACCCCGTGATATGATACGCTCTTTCACACATAAACCTCCTTATATCTTCCTCAAAACAGCCACCATACCTACCTATTATGGCATTTCCATAGCCATTCCGAGATATATTGCCATGCAACTTTCCACCGTTCCGTTTATCATGACACATTCATCATTGTCATATTGCTTTGCATGATCATGTAGTTGACATAGTATTTGTGGCAAAGCCGCCGTTCATAATTCTTTCATACATGTCACTCTTGGTTCATTGCATATCCCGGTACACCGCCGGAGGCATTCATATAGAGTCATACTTTGTTCTAGTATCGAGTTGTAATCATTGAGTTGTAAATAAATAGAAGTGTGATGATCATCATTTTCTAGAGCATTGTCCCAAGTGAGGAATAAAAAAAGAGAAAGGCCATAAAAAGAGAAGGCCCAAAAAAAGAGAGAAAAAGAGAGAAGGGACAATGTTACTATCCTTTTACCACACTTGTGCTTCAAAGTAGCACCATAATCTTCATGATAGAGAGTCTCTTGTTTTGTCACTTTCATATACTAGTGTGAATTTTTCATTATAGAACTTGGCTTGTATATTCCAACAATGGGCCTCCTCAAGTGCCCTAGGTCTTCGTGAGCAAGCAAGTTGGATGCACACCCACTTAGTTTCTTTTGTTGAGCTTTCATATATTTATAGCTCTAGTGCATCTGTTGCATGGCAATCCCTACTCCTTGCATTAACATCAATCGATGGGCATCTCCATAGCTCATTGATTAGCCTCGCTGATGTGAGACTTTCTCCTTTCTGTCTTCTCCACATAAGCCCCATCATTATATTCTATTCCACCCATAGTGCTATATCCATGGCTCACGCTCATGTATTGCGTGAAGGTTGAAAAAGTTTGAGATTACTAAAGTATGAAACAATTGCTTGGCTTGTCATCGGGGTTGTGCATGATGAGAGCATTCTTGTGTGACGGAAATGGAGCATGACTAAACTATATGATTTTGTAGGGATGAACTTTCTTTGGCCATGTTATTTTGAGAGGACATAATTGCTTAGTTAGTATGCTTGAAGTATTATTATTTTTATGTCAATATGAACTTTTATCTTGAATCTTTCGGATCTGAATATTCATACCACAATTAAGAAGAATTACATTGAAATTATGCCAAGTAGCATTCCTAATCAAAAAATTTGTTTTTATCATTTACCTACTCGAGGACGAGCAGGAATTAAGCTTGGGTATGCTGATACGTCTCCAACGTATCTATAATTTTTGATTGTTCCATGCTATTATATTATCCGTCTTGGATGTTTATGGGCTTTATTATGCACTTTTATATTATTTTTGGGACTAACCTATTGACCTAGAGCCCAGTGCCAGTTCCTGTTTTTTCCCTTGTTTCAGTGTTTCGAAGAAAAGGAATATCAAACGGAGTCGAAACGGAATGAAACCTTCTGGAGAAGTTATTTTTGGAAAGAAAGCAACCCGGGAGACTTGGAGTGCACGTCAGGAAAGCAACGAGGGAGGCACGAGGCAGGGGGTGCGCCCACCCCCCTAGGCGCGCCCTCCACCCTCGTGGGCCCCTCGTGGCTCCCCTGACATATTTCTTCCTCCTATATATACCCATATACCATAAAACCTTCGGGGAACAGAATAGATCGGGAGTTCCGCCGCCGCAAGCCTCTATAGCCACCAAAAACCAATCGGGACCCTGTTCCGGCACCATGTCGGAGGGGGGATCCCTCACCGGTGGCCATCTTCATCATCCCGGCGCTCTCCATGACGAGGAGGGAGTAGTTCACCCTCGGGGCTGAGGGTATGTACCAGTAGCTATGTGTTTGATCTCTCTCTCTTGTGTTCTTGATTTCGCACGATCTTGATGTATCGCGAGCTTTGCTATTATAGTTGGATCTTATGATGTTTCTCCCCCTCTACTCTTTTTTAATGATTGAGTTTTCCCTTTGAAGTTATCTTATCGGATTGAGTCTTTAAGGATTTGAGAACACTTGATGTATGTCTTGCCGTGCGTATCTGTGGTGACAATGGGATATCACGTGATTCACTTGATGTATGTTTTGGTGATCAACTTGTGGGTTCCGCCCATGAACCTATGCATAGGGGTTGGCA
Organism: Aegilops tauschii subsp. strangulata; assembly: GCF_002575655.3. Classification (NCBI taxonomy): domain Eukaryota; kingdom Viridiplantae; phylum Streptophyta; class Magnoliopsida; order Poales; family Poaceae; genus Aegilops; species Aegilops tauschii. The sequence continues at coordinate 515,050,101 of NC_053036.3, forward strand.
CACGTTTTCGTCTTGACTCTCCGGTAGAAACTTTGGGGCACTCTTTGAGGTTCTATGTGTTGGTTGAATAGATGAATTTGAGATTGTGTGATGCATATCGTATAATCATACCCACGGATACTTGAGGTGACATTGGAGTATCTAGGTGACATTAGGGTTTTTGTTGATGTGTGTCTTAAGGTATTATTTTACTACGAACTCTAGGGCTGTTTGTGACACTTATAGGAATAGCCCAATGGATTGATCGGAAAGAATAACTTTGAGGTGGTTTCGTACCCTACCATAATCTCTTCGTTTGTTCTCCGCTATTAGTGACTTTGGAGTGACTCTTTGTTGCATGTTGAGGGATAGTTATATGATCCAATTATGTTATTATTGTTGAGAGAACTTGCACTAGTGAAAGTATGAACCCTAGGCCTTGTTTCCTAGCATTGCATTGTGCTCACTTTTATCATTAGTTACCTTGCTGTTTTTATATTTTCAGATTACAAAAACCTAATCTACCATCCATATTGCACTTGTATCACCATCTCTTCGCCGAACTAGTGCACCTATACAATTTACCATTGTATTGGGTGTGTTGGGGACACAAGAGACTCTTTGTTATTTGGTTGCAGGGTTGTTTGAGAGAGACCATCTTCATCCTACGCCTCCCACGGATTGATAAACCTTAGGTCATCCACTTGAGGGAAATTTGCTACTGCCCTACAAACCTCTGCACTTGGAGGCCTAACAACGTCTACAAGAAGAAGGTTGCGTAGTAGACATCAGGCAGCGCGCGGGCCGCCTGGAGCACGGAGTTGAGGTCTTCTGGAGCAGTTGGTGGTGGTGCCCGGGCAGGCAAAGCCGCCCATCGGTCGGCTTTTGAGTCCTTGGATCCTCAGACATCGTAGCCGCCAGACAGCGACGAGTTGGTTGATGGAGAAGAAAACTTCGGCGCACCCCTACCTGGCGCGCCAAATGTCGGATTACGGTTTCCGGCAAACCCTTGAGGTTCGAACACTGGGGTGCGCATGAAGATCTCTCTTCCCCTAGCTCACACTCTCACAACGATCTCAAGGCCAAGCTCGCCGGACCCAAGGGACACAAGAGTTTATACTGGTTCGGGCCACCGACGTGGTGTAATACCCTACTCCAGTGTGGTGTGGTGGATTGTCTTGCAGGCTGAGGATGAACAAGTACAAGGGATGAAAAACCTCCTGAGGAGAGGTGTTCTTGAGCTCGAGGAGCTTGCTTGGTCGAGGATGGTCGGAATGATCTATCCAAGATCAGTTCTCGATCCGTCCAGATGAGTCTCCCCTCCTATGGTGGTGGCTAGTCCTATTTATAGAGGCACCGGTCCTCTTCCCAAATGTTTAGGCGGGAAGGGATCCCACAACGGCCAATTTGAAGGGGGAGAGCTAGTACAAGCTATCCTGACAAAAGGTGGTCTTCGCCTGCCAAAGGCTCCGGTGGTGACGCCGTTGTGGGCTCCGCAATGACCTCCGTCCTGCCGTCCTGCTGGTCTTGGTCTCATTGCACCGATATGGAAACCTTTGCCTGACGCCTCGGGACTCCTTGCCTGCACCTGCTCCTTTAGCACCAAAGAGGAAACCAGTACTCTGCGCCCGCTAGCGCCCACCTGGTGCCCGCCTGGCCTTGGTCGTCATGGCTCACGTCACGGGAACCTCACGAGGTGCCCCTCGCCTTGATCTCTCCGCTCCTCGCGAGCCAGCCTAGTGAGGCTGCCCCTGAGGAGGTCTTGTGTCGTCCCCCTCGCGAGGCTTGGCCCCTCGCGAGGGTCTTGTGTGTTTGCTGATGAAGATTGGCCGTACCAGGCCGTTAGAGGAGCCACGCCCTGGGCTGTAGGCAGGCAAGCCTGGGTAGCCCGTTCCCAGGACGCCGACAGCTTTAAAGTATGAGATGCACACGCCATGTAATTGCTTTAATTTATCACTATGCGTTAGCGATAGTTGTAGAAGCAATAGTTGGCCAGACGACCACGACGCTACGATGGAGATCAAGGTGTCAAGCCGGTGACGATGGAGATCATGATGGTGCTTTGGAGATGGAGATCAAAGCCACAAGATGATGATGGCCATATCATGTCACATATTTTGATTGCATGTGATGTTTATCTTTTATGCATCTTATTTTGCTTAGTACGATGGTAGCATTATAAGATGACCCCTTAACTAAATTTCAAGGTATAAGTGTTCTCCGTGAGTATGCACGTTGCGAAAGTTCTTCGTGCTGAGACACCACGTGATGATCGGGTGTGATAGGCTCTACGTTCACATACAATGGGGGCAAGACAGTTTTGCACATGCAGAATACTCGGGTTAAACTTGACGAGCCTAGCATGTACAGACATGGCCTCGGAACACTGGAGACCGAAAGGTCGAATGTGAATCATATAGTAGATATGATCAAGATAGAGATGTTCACCATTGAAGACTACTCCATCTCACGTAATGATCGGACATGGTTTAGTTGATTTGGATCACGTATCATTTAGATGACTCGAGGGATGTCAATGTAAGTGGGAGTTCTTAAGTAATATGATTAATTGAACTTAATTTATCATGAACTTAGTCCTGATAGTATTTGCATATCTATGTTGTAGATCAATAGCTTGCGATGTAGCTCCCAGTTTATTTTTGGATATGTTCCTAGAGAAAAATAAGTTGAAAGATGATAGTAGCAAAGATGTGGACTAGGTCCGAGATCTGAGGATTATCCTCATTGCTGCACAGAAAAATTATGTCCTTGATGCACCGCTAGGTGACAGACCTATTGCAGGAGCAAATGCAGACATTATGAATGTTTGGCTAGCTCAATATGATGACTACTTAATAGTTTAGTGCGCCATGCTTTACGGCTTAGAACCGGGACTTCAAAAATGTTTTGAACGCCACGGAGCATATGAGATGTTCCAAGAGCTAAAATTGGTATTTCAGACTCATGCCCGTGCCGGGAGGTATGAGACCTCTGACAAGTACTTTGCCTACAAGATGGAGGAGAATAGCTCAGCCAGTGAGCATGTGCTCAGAATGTCTGAATACTACAAATCACTTGAATCAAGTGGGAGTTGATCTTCTAGATAAGATAGTGATTGACAGAGTTCTCTAGTCACTATCACCAAGTTACTGGAACTTCGTGATGAACTATAATATGCAAGGGGTGACGAAAACGATTCCTGAGCTCTTCGTGATGCTGAAATCGATGAAGGTAGAAATCAAGAAAGAGCATCAATTGTTGATGGTTAACAAGACCACTAGTTTCAAGAAAAAGGGCAATGGATAGAAGGGGAACTTCAAGAAGAATGGCAAGCAAGTTGCCACTCCCGGGAAGAAGCCCAAGTCTGGACCTAAGCCTGAAACTGACTGCTTCTACTGCAAAGGGATTGGTCACTGGAAGCGGAACTGCCCCAAATACTTGGCAGATAAGAAGGATGGCAAAGTGAACAAAGGTATATTTGATATACATGTTATTGATGTGTACTTTACTAGTGTTCATAGTAACCCCAGGGTATTTGATACCGGTTCAGTTGCTAAGATTAGTAACTCGAAACAGGAGTTATAGATTGAACAGAGACTAGTTAAGGGCGAGGTGACGATGTGTGTTGGAAGTGATTCCATGGTTGATAAGATCACCATCGCACACTCCCTCTACCTTCGAGATTAGTGTTGAACGTAAATAAATGTTATTTGGTGTTTGCGTTGAGCATGAATATGATTGGATCATGTTTATTGCAATCCGGTTATTCATTTAAGTCAGAGAATAATTGTTGTTCTGTTTACATGAATAAAACCTTCTATGGTCATACACTCAATGTAAATGGTTTATTGAATCTCGATCGTAGTGATACACATATTCACAATATTGATGCCAAAAGATGCAAAGTTGATAATGATAGTGCAGCGAATTTGTGGCACTGCCGTTTAGGTCATATTGGTGTAAAGCACATGAAGAAACTCCATGCAGATGGACTTTTGGAATCACTTGATGCTTGCGAACCATGCCTCATGGGCAAGATGACTAAGACTCCGTTCTCCGGAACAATGGAGCGAGCTACTGACTTATTGGAAATAATACATACGAATGTATGCGGTCCGATGAGTGTTGAGGCTCGTGGCGGGTATCGTTATTTTCTGACCTTCACAGATGATTTGAGCACATATGGGTATATCTACTTAATGAAACACAAGTCTGAAACATTTGAGAAGTTCAAAGAATTTTAGAGTGAAGTGGAGAATCATCATAACAAGAAAATAAAGTTTCTACGATCTGATCATGGAGGCGAATATTTGAGTTATGAGTTTGGCCTTCATAAAAAAATGTGGAATAGTTTCACAACTCATGCCACCTGGAACACCACAGCGTAATGGTGTGTCCGAACGTCGTAACCGTACTTTATTTGATATAGTGCGATCTATGATGTCTCTTACCGATTTACCACTATCGTTTGGGGTTATGCATTAGAGACAGTTGCATTCACTTTAAATAGGGCACCGTCTAAATCCATTGAGATGACACCGTATGAACTATGGTTTGGCAAGAAACCTAAGTTGTCGTTTCTAAAGTTTGGGGTTGTGATGCTTATGTGAAAAAGCTTCAGCCTGATAAGCTCGAACCCAAATCGAAGAAGTGCATCTTCATAGGATACCCAAAAGAGACTGTTGGGTACACCTTCTATCACAGATCCGAAGGCATGATCTTTGTTGCTAAGAATGTATCCTTTCTAGAGAAGGAGTTTCTCTCGAAAGAAGTGAGTGGGAGGAAAGTAGAACTTGATGAGGTAATTGTACCTTCTCCCGAATTGGAAAGTAGTTCATCACATAAACCAGTTCCAGTGATTCCTACACCAATTAGTGAGGAAGCTAATGATGATGATCATGAAACTTCAAATCAAGTTACTACTGAACCTCGTAGGTCAATCAGAGTACGGTCCGCACCAGAGTGGTACGGTAATCCTGTTCTGGAAGTCATGTTACTAGACCATGACGAGCCTACGAACTATGAGGAAGCGATGATGAGCCCAGATTCCGCGAAATGGCTTGAGGCCATGAAATCTGAGATGGGATCCATGTATGAGAAAAAAGTATGGACTTCGGTTGACTTGCCCGATGATCGGCAAGCCATAGAGAATAAATGGATCTTCAAGAAGAAGACTGACGCTGACGGCAATGTTACTGTCTACAAAGCTCGACTTGTTGCGAAAGGTTTTCGACAAGTTCAAGGAGTTGACTATGATGAGACCTTCTCACCCGTATCGATGCTTAAGTCTGTCCGAATCACGTTAGCAATTGCCGCATTTTATGAAATCTGGCAAATGGATATCAAAACTGCATTCCTTAATGGATTTATTAAAGAAGAGTTGTATATGATGCAACCAGAGGATTTTGTCAATCCTAAAGGTGTTAACGAAATATGCAAGCTCCAGCAATCCATCTATGGACTGGTGCAAGCATCTCGGAGTTGGAATATACGCTTTGATGAGTTGATCAAAGCATATAGTTTTATACAGACTTGCGGTGAAGCCTGTATTTACAAGAAAGTGAGTGGGAGCATTACAGCCTTTCTGATAAGTATATGTGAATGACATATTGTTGATCAGAAATGATGTAGATTTTTCTGGAAAGCATAAAGGAGTGTTTGAAAGGAGTTTTTCAAAGAAAGACCTCAGTGAAGCTGCTTACGTATTGAGCATCAAGATCTATATAGATAGATCAAGACGCTTGATAAGACTTTCGATGAGTACATACCTTGATAAGTTTTTGAAAGAGTTCAAAATGGATCAGTCAGAGAAGGAGTTCTTGCCTGAGTTGTAAGGTATGAAGTTGAGTAAGACTCAAAACCCGACCACGGCAGAAGATAGAGAGAGAATGAAAGTCATTCCCTATGCCTCAGCCAAAGGTTCTATAAAGTATGCCATGCTGTGTAACAAACCTGTTGTGTACCATGCCATGAGTTTGACAAAGGGGTACGATAGTGATCCGGGAGTGGATCACTGGACAGCCATCAAAGTTATCCTTAGTTACCTAAGAGGACTAAGGAAATATTTCTCGGTTATGGAGGTGATAAAGAGTTCGTGGTAAAGAGTACATCGATGCAAGCTTTTACACCGATCCGGCTAACTCCGAGTCTCAATCTGGATACATATTGAAAGTGGGAGCAATTAGCTAGAGTAGCTCCATGCAGAGCATTATAGACATAGAAAATTTGCAAAATACATACGGCTCTGAATGTGGCAGACCCGTTGACTAAACTTCTCTAACAAGCAAAACATGATCACACCTTAGTACTCTTTGGGTGTTAATCACATAGCGATGTGAACTAGATTATTGACTCTAGTAATCCCTTTGGGTGTTGGTCACATGGTGATGTGAACTATTGGTGTTAAATCACATGACGATGTGAACTAGATTATTGACTCTAGTGCAAGTAGGAGACTGAAGGAAATATGCCCTAGAGGCAATAATGTTGTTGTTATTAATATTTCCTTATATCATGATAAATATCTATTATTCATGCTAGAATTGTATTAACCGGGAACTTGATACATGTGTGGATACATAGACAAAACAGTGTCCCTAGTAAGCCTCTACTAGACTAGCTCGTTAATCAAAGATGGTTAAGTTTCCTAACCATAGACATGTGTTGTCATTTGATGAACATGATCACATCATTAGGAGAATGATGTGATGGACAAGACCCATCCATTAGCTTAGCATAAATGATCGTTAAGTTTTATTGCTATTGCTTTCTTCATGACTTATACATGTTCCTTTGACTATGAGATTATGCAACTCCCGAATACCAGAGGAATACCTTGTGTGCTATCAAACATCACAACATAAAAGGGTGATTATAAAGATGCTCTACAGGTATCTCCGAAGGTGTTTTGTTGGGTTGGCATAGATCGAGATTAGGATTTGTCACTCCGAGTATCGAAGAGGTATCTCTGGGCCCTCTCGGTAATGCACATCATCATAAGCCTAGCAAGCAATGTGACTAATGAGTTAGTTATGGGATGATGCATTACAGAATGAGTAAAGAGACTTGCCGGTAATGAGATTGAACTAGGTATGAGGATACCGACGATCGAATCTCGGGCAAGTAACATACCGATGACAAAGGGAATAGCGTATGTTGTCATTACGGTTCGACCGATAAAGATCTTCATAGAATATGTGGGAGCCAATATGAGCATCCAAGTTCCGCTATTGGTTATTGACCGGAGAGGTGTCTCGGTCATGTCTACATAGTTCTCGAACCCGTAGGGTCCGCACACTTAACGTTTGATGACGATTTGTATTATGAGTTATGTGTTTTGGTGACCGAAGATTGTTCGGAGTCCCGGATGAGATCATGGACATGACGAGGAGTCTCGAAATGGTCGAGAGATAAAGATTGATATATTGGACGATGGTATTCGGATATCGGAATGGTTCTGGAATGTTTCGGGTATTTTTCGGAGTACCGGGAGGTTACCGGAACCCCCCGGGAAATTAATGGGCCTACATGGGCCATAGGGGGAGAGAGAGGAGAGCCCGCAAGGGGTGGCGCCCCCCATGGGCTATCCGAATTGGACAAGGGGAAGGGGGCGCGGCCCCCCTTTCCTTTCCCCTCTCCCTCTCCTTCCCTTTCCCCCTCCGAAAGAAAGGAAAGGGGGCCGACTAGCACTAGGAGTCCCCCTAGGGCCGGCCTCCTCCCTCTCCTCCTTTATGTATGGGGGCAGGGGGCACCCAAAGCACATCAATTGTTCTCTTAGCCGTGTGCGGTGCCCCCTCCATAGTTTACTCCTCCGGTCATATCGTCGTAGTGCTTAGGTGAAGCCCTGCGCGGATCATATCACCATCACCGTCACCATGCCGTCGTGCTGACGAAACTCTCCCTCGACACTTTGCTGGATCAAGAGTTCGAGGTACGTCATTGAGCTGAATGTGTGCAGAACTCGGAGGTGACGTACGTTCGGTGCTTGATCGGTTGGATCGCGAAGACGTTCGACTACATCAACCGCGTTGAGCTAACGCTTCCGCTTTCGGTCTACGAGGGTACGTGGACACACTCTCCCCCTCTCGTTGCTATGCATCTCCTAGATAGATCTTGCGTGATCGTAGGAAATTTTTTGAAATTGCATGCTACGTTCCCCAACAGAGACCACCTCAAAGTTATTCTTTCAGATCAATCCATTGAGCTATTCCTATAAGTGTCACAAACAGCCCTAGAGTTCGTAGTAAAATAACACCATATGACACACATCAATCAAACCTAATGTCACCTAGATACTCCAATGTCACCACAAGTATCCATGGGTCAATTGTACGATATGCATCAAACAACTTTAGATTCATAATATTCAATCCAACATAAAGAACCTCAAAGAGTGCCCCAAGATTCCTACCCAAGAAACAAGGATGAAAACATGCATCAACCCCTATGCATAGATTACCCTAATGTCACCTCGGGAATCCGCGAGTTGAGTGCCAAAACATACATCAAGTGAATCAATAGGATACCCCATTGTCACCACGGGTATCCCACGCATGACATACATCAAGTGTTCTCAAATCCATAATAGTATTCAACCCGGTAATAGTGAAACCTCAAAGGTAAAACTCAATTCATCACAAGAAGGTGGAGGGGGAGAAACACCATATGATCCAACTATAGTAACAAAGCTCGTGATACATCAAGATCGTGCCAAATCAAGAACACGAGAGAGAGAGAGAGAGATCAAACACATAGCTACTGGTACATACCCTCAGCCCCGAGGGTGAACTACTCCCTCCTCGTCATGTAGACTGCCGGGATGATGAAGATGGCCACCGGTGATGGTTTCGCCCTCCGGGAGGGTGCCGGAACAGGATCCCGATTGGTTTTTCGTGGCTATAGAGGCTTACGGTGGCGGAACTCCCGATCTAGGTTTCTTTCTGGGGGTTTCTGGATTTATAGGAATTTTTGGCGTCGGTTTCAAGTCAGGGGGGTCCACGAGTGAGCGACAAGGTAGGGGCGCGCCCTAGGGGGGTGGGCGCGCCCTCCACCCTTGTCATTGACTCGGAACTCTTCTCGCCCAACTATTTTGCTCCAGGGGCTTCTTCTGGTCCATAAAAAATCACCGTAAATTTTCAGCTCATTTAATTGGACTCCGTTTGATATTCCTTTTTTGCGAAACTTAAAAACAAGGAAAAAACAAAAACTGGCACTGGGCTCTAGGTTAACAGGTTAGTCCCAAAAATAATAGTATAAAATAGCATATAAAAAATCCAAGATGGATAATATAATAGCATGGAACAATAAAAAATTATAGATACGTTGGAGACGTATCAAGCATCCCCAAGCTTAATTCCTGCTCGTCATCGAGTAGGTAAATGATAAAAACAGAATTTTTGATGTGGAATGCTACCTAACATATTTATCCATGTAATTTTTCTTTATTTTGGCAAGAATGTTCATATCCATAAGATTCAAAAAAAGTTTAATATTGACATAAAAACAATAATACTTCAAGCATACTAACAAGGCAATTATGTCTTCTCAAAATAACATGGCCAAAGAAAGCTTATCCCTACAAAATCATATAGTCTGGCTATGCTCCATCTTCATTACACAAAATATTCAAATCATGCACAACCCCGATGACAAGCCAAGCAATTGTTTCATACTTTTGATGTTCTCGAACCTTTTCAACTTTCACGCAATACATGAGCGTGAGCCATGGACATAGCACTATAGGTGGAATAGAATATGGTGGTTGTGGAGAAGACAAAAAGTAGGAGATAGTCTCACATCAACTAGGCGTATCAATGGGCTATAGAGATGCCCATCAATAGATATCAATGTGAGTGAGTAGCGATTGCCATGCAACGGATGCACTAGAGCTATATGTTTATGAAAGCTCAAAAAGAAACTAAGTGGGTGTGCATCCAACTCACTTGCCCACGAAGACCTAGGGCAATTTGAGGAAGCCCATCATTGGAATATACAAGCCAAGTTCTATAATGAAAAATTCCCACTAGTATATGAAAGTGATAACATATGAGACTCCCTATCATGAATTTCATGGTGCTACTTTGAAGCACAAGTGTGGTAAAAGGATAGTAACATTGCCCCTTCTCTCTTTTCTCTCATTTTTCTGGGCCTTCTCTCTTTTTCTGCCTCTTTTTTTCATCCGGAGTCTTATCCCGACTTGTGGGGGAATCATAATCTCCATCATCCTTTCCTCACAAGGGACAATTGATAACCCACAAGTATAGGGGATCAATTGTAGCCTCTTTAGATAAGTAAGAGTGTCGAACCCAATGAGGAGCTAAAGGTAGAACAAATATTCCCTCAAGTTCTATCGACCACCGATACAACTCTACGCACGCTTAACGTTCGCTTTACCTAGAACAAGTATGAAACTAGAAGTACTTTGTAGGTGTAACGGGATAGGTTTGCAAGAATATGAAGAGCACGTAAATAAAAACTATGGGCTGTTTAGGTAAAGAAGCAATAAAGTTAGTATAGCGAGTGTGGAAAAGTGGTGGTAGGAGTTGTGAAATTGTCCCTAAGAAATTGACTATGTTACTAGATCGATAGCAAGTTTTATGTGGGAGAGGCCACTGCTAGCATGTCATTCCTGACTTGGAATTCTATGCACTTATGATTGGAACTATTAGCAAGCATCCGCAACTACTAACATTCATTAAGGTAAAACCCAACCATAGCATTAAGATAGATTGGTCCCCCTTCAATCCCGTATGCATCAATTTCTATGCTAGGTTGAAGCTTCTGTCACTCTTGCCCTCCAATACATAGTCCTATCAACATACAAACCCTATGGTGTGATCCACGCGCGCGCTCATATGATGGGCACCAAAGGACAGCAACATAACCACAAGCAAATTAAACCAATCATAGCAATTCACCAATTACCGATAGGACAACGAAAATCTACTCAGACATCATAGGATGGCAACACATCATTGGATAATAATATGAAGCATAAAGCACCATGTTCAAGTAGAGGGTACAACGGGTTGCGGGAGAGTGGACCGCTGTAGATAGATGGGGGAAGGTGATGAAGATGTTGGTGAAGATGACGGAGGTGTTGGTGTAGATCGTCGTCGCACGATGATGGCCCCGTCGGCGTTCCGGCGCCACCGGGAGAGAGGGGGAGAGGGGGCCCCCTTCTTCTTCCTTGACCTTCTCCCTAGATGGGAGAAGGGTTTCCCCTCTGGTCCTTGGTTTCCATGGCATGGGAGGGGCGAGAGCCCCTCCGAGATTGGATCTGTCTCTCTGTCTCTCTCTATTTCTGCGCTCCCTGATTCTGCCCTTTCACCATTTCTTATATTCGCAGAGAACCGTAACTCCGATTGGGCTGAAATTTGGATACGATTTTTATCCGGATATTGGCTTTCTTGCGGCGAAAGAAGGGCACCAACCGCCTTACGGAGTGGCCACGAGGGCGCAGGGCGCACCCCTCACCCTCGTGGGCCCCTCGGGCATCGTCTCGCGTTGATTCCACTTCCAAAAATTCACATATATTCCAAAAAAATCTCTGTCAGTTTTTATCCCGTTTGGACTCCGTTTGATATGGATTTTCTGCGAAACAAAAAACATGCAACAAACAGGAACTGGCACTGGGCACTAGATCAATATTTTAGTCCCAAAAATAGTATAAAAAGTTGCCAAAAGTATGTAAAAGTTGTAGAATATTGGCATGGAACAATAAAAAATTATAGATACGACGGAGACGTATCAGCATCCCCAAGCTTAATTCCTGCTCGTCCTCGAGTAGGTAAATGATAAAAAGATAATTTTTGATGTGGAATGCTACCTAGCATAATTTTGATCATGTAATATAATCATGGCATGAATATTAAGACACGAGTGATTCAAAGCAATAGTCTATCATTTGACATTAAGACAATAATCCTTCAAGCATACTAACCAAGCAATTATATCCTCTCAAAGTAACATAGCCAAAGAAAGCTCATCCCTACAAAATCATATAGTTTGGCCATGCTTCATTTTCGTCACACAAAATGCTCTCATCATGCACAACCCTGATGACAAGCCAAGCAATTGTTTCATACTTTAGTATTCTCAAACTTTTTCAACTTTCACGCAATACATGAGCGCGAGCCATGGACATAGCACTATGGGTGGAATAGAATATGATGATGGAGGTTGTGTGGAGAAGACAAAAAGGGAGAAAGTCTCACGTCGACGCGGCTAATCAACGGGCTATGGAGATGCCCATCAATTGATGTCAATGCGAGGAGTAGGGATTGCCATGCAACGGATGCACTAGAGCTATAAATGTATGAAAGCTCAACAAAAGAAACTAAGTGGGTGTGCATCCAACTTGCTTGCTCATGAAGACCTAGGGCATTTGAGGAAGCCCATCTAGGAATATACAAGCCAAGTTCTATAATGAAAATTCCCACTAGTATATGAAAGTGATAACTCAAGAGACTCTCTATATGAAGAACATGGTGCTACTCTGAAGCACAAGTGTTGTAAAAGGACAGTAACATTGCCCCTTCTTTCTTTCTCTCTCATTTTTTTTGTTTTTTTGTTTTGGTGGGCTTCTTTGGCCTCTCTTTTTTATCTGGGCTTCTTTGGCCTCTTTTATTTTTTTAAAGTATGGAGTCTCATCCCGACTTGTGGGGGAATCATAGTCTCCATCATCCTTTCCTCACCGGGGCAATGCTCTAATAATGATGATCATCACACTTTTATTTACTTACAACTCAATATTACAACTCGATGTCTAAAACAAAGTATGACTCTATATGAATGCCTCTGGCAGTGTACCAGGATGTGCAATGATCTAGCATAGCAAAGATATCAAAAAACGGACAAGCCATGCAAATATCATGCCAGCTATCTTACGATCATGCAAAGCAATATGACAATGATGCTCAAGTCATGTATATGAAGATGATGGAAGTTGCATGGCAATATATCTCGGAATGGCTATGGAAATGCCATAATAGGTAGGTATGGTGGCTGTTTTGGGGAAGATATAAGGAGGCTTATGTGTGATAGAGCGTATCATATCACGGGGTTTGGATGCACCGGCGAAGTTTGCACCAACTCTCGAGGTGAGAAAGGGCAATGCACGGTACCGAAGAGGCTAGCAATGATGGAAGGGTGAGAGTGCTTATAATCCATAGACTCAACATTAGTTATAAAGAACTCACATACTTATTGCAAAAATCTACAAGTCATCAAAACCAAGCACTACGCACATGCTCCTAGGGGGATAGATTGGTAGGAAAAGACCATCGCTCGTCCCCGACCGCCACTCATAAGGAAGGCAATCAAAGGAACACCTCATGCTTCAAATTTGTCACACAACGGTTACCATACGTGCATGCTACGGGACTTGCAAACCTCAACACAAGTATTTCTCAATTTCACAATTACTCAACTAGCACGACTCTAATATCACCACCTTTATATCGCAAAACTATTGCAAGGAATCAAACATATCATATTCAGTGATTTACAAGTTTTATGCAGGATTTTATGACTAACCATGTGAATGACCAATTCCTGTCATCTCTCTAAATAGATATAAGTGAAGCAAGAGAGTTTAATTCTTTCTACAAAAGATATTCCCACGCTCTAACAAATATAAGTGAAGCAAAATAGCATTCTACAAATGGCGGTTTTCTATGTGAAGAGAAACAGGCAATCCGAACTTCAAATGATATAAGTGAAGCACATGAAGCCTTCTATAAAGCCATACTCAAAAAAATTTAAGTGAAGTGCAATGAGCATTCTATAGATCAACCAAGGACTATCTCATACCAGCATGGTGCATAAAAGAAAAGTGAAAACTAAATGCAAAAGGCGCTCCAAGATTTGCACATATCACATGAACGAAACGAATCTGAAAACATACCGATACTTGTTGAAGAAAGATGGGATGCCTTCCGGGGCATCCCCAAGCTTAGACGCTTGAGTCTCCTTGAATATTTACTTGGGGTGACTTGGGCATCCCCAATCTTGAGCTCTTGCCTCTCCTTCTTCTCCTCACATCGAGACATCCTCGATCTTCGAACACTTCATCCACACAAAACTCAATAGAAAGTTCGGTAAGATCCGTTAGTATAATAAAGCAAATCACTACTCTAAGTACTGTTGCAAACCAAATCATATTTTGTTTTTGCATTGTAGCTACTGTAATATAACTTTTCCATGGCTTAATACACTGATAGAAATCGATAGTTTCATCAAAACAAGCAAACTATGCATCAAAAAATAGAATTTGTCTTAAACATGACAGTCTGTAGTAATCTGAACATTCACCATACTTCTGGTACTCCAACAATTCTCAAACAATTAGGAAAAATAAAAAATTTGTATAGAAAGACAGTGCAAAAAGTTTCAGAACCGTTTGACGTTCCAGTAAAAAATGTAAAATCGTGCACTACAGCCAAAGTTTCTGTTTTGCACCGCACAAACCAACAAGCAATGTAAACATCCTAAAGGCAAATCTTGGCACATTATTTTTATAATACAATGGAATTGTACAAGGGGATAATTATTTTTGTTGAAAAGTTTCTGTAATCAAGATTCACAAAGTTTCCGTGAGCACGAACAAAGTTCAAGGAGCTCCCCCACTTCAACAATGCTTGTCTCTCTCACTTTCACTTTCCTTTTTGAAAAGTTTTGGGTTCCCCTCTATATTTTTTTGTTTTTAAACTTCATAAAAGCACTCAACAGAAATAAACGACTCTCTAATACTTCCGAGTTGTCTCCCTGGCAGCGCTTTCTTTAAAGCCATTAAGCTAGGCATAAAGTGCTCAAGTAATGAATCCACCCGGATCCCAAGGTATATCAAAGCCAATTTTAATTAACAATGATTTGGCATTTAGTAGTGAGCACAAAGCAACATATATCAAGCAATGACGAAGTCTAACTCTCTTCCTATGCATCGGCATGTCATACAAGAACAATTCATGCACATCAAGTAAAGGCCAATACATAGCATAAGAAGTTTCTTGCAATTTTTTCGTGTTGGAAACATAGAGAGGCGGAGATGTAGTTCCTCTCTCATAATAATTGCAGGTAGAAGCAGCAAGCACATGCATATTATATTCATCAAAATTATCATGTGCAACGGTAAAAGGCAACCCATCAATATAATCCTTAATAAGGGCAAACTTCTACGATATAGTGTAGTCGGGAGAATTCAAAAAGATAATAGGACTATCATGCGTGGGTGCAATAGCAACAGTTTCATGTTTAACATAAGGAACTATAGCAAGTTCATCTCCATATGCATAATTCATATTGGCATCTTGGCCACAAGCATAGCAAGCATAATCAAAAAGGGATATTTCAAAAGAATCAACGGGATCATAACAATCATCATAGCAATCATCCTTCGGTAAGCACGAAGGGAAATTAAACAATGTATGAGTTGAAGAGTTACTCTCATTAGAAGGTGGGCACGGGTAGCTAATCCGCTCTTCCTCCTTTTGTTCTTCTCTCTCCTCATCATCTTTTTCATCCAATGAGCCCACAGTTTCATCAATTCCTTCTTCCATAGACTCCTGCAAAATATTAGTCTCTTCTTGGACAGCGGAGGAGTCCTCAATATATGATTTAACATAGGCATTAGAAGCATAATTATCATAGCAATATTTAAGTATGGCAAAATTTTCAGATTTGTAAAGAGTAGCATCATACGTTTCAATCAAAGAAGCAATTTCATAAGCACCCTTAAAAGCAACAAATTCTTCAATTTGTTGAACATCATAGTAATTATAAACACCCTTAGCATACGAAGATACGATTCCATTATCACTAAACTCACATTGGTAGGGTAGGTGTTTCTTAGGGTTTTCAGAACAACAAGTAACATCATATATTTCACATAAATTCCAAGCATAGCATTGCAAACGATGAATTTGATCCAGTAAAAGTTTCCCTTTTCAGATATGCGGTGTCGCACATAACAAGCATGCTCATCTAAAGATTTGCCCTCAACTAAACTAGTTGGGGTTTCAGCACGAGCACAAAGGGATCGAATATGATCCAAGTAAAAAGCTTCAGGAGTGTGATAGATTTTGAGTGGTTCTTCAACCATTGGTGTAGTAGGTACAACTAATTTTTTGGTATTTTGCGTTTCCTACCCATAACTAAAGATAGAAAACAAGAGCACAAAATAAAAACTACTTAGTGATAAAGCAAACAAGCACACACGAGAATATTCACCCCATGCTATAACTCCCCGGCAACGGCGTCAAAAAAAGGTCTTCATAACCCACAAGTATAGGGGATCAATTGTAGCCTCTTTCGATAAGTAAGAGTGTCGAACCCAACGAGGAGCTAAAGGTAGAACAAATATTTCCTCAAGTTCTATTGACCACCGATACAACTCTACGGACGCTTAACGTTCGCTTTACCTAGAACAAGTATGAAACTAGAAGTACTTTGTAGGTGTAACGGGATAGGTTTGCAAGAATATAAAGAGCACGTAAATAAAAACTAGGGGCTGTTTAGGTAAAGAAGCAATAAAGTTAGTATAGCGAGTGTGGAAAAGTGGTGGTAGGAGTTGTGAAATTGTCCCTAAGCAATTGACTATGTTACTAGACCGATAGCAAGTTTTATGTGGGAGAGGCCACTGCTAGCATGTCAGCCCTGACTTGGAATTCTATGCACTTATGATTGGAACTATTAGCAAGCATCCACAACTACTAACATTCATTAAGGTAAAACCCAACCATAGCATTAAGATAGATTGGTCCCCCTTCAATCCCGTATGCATCAATTTCTATGCTAGGTTGAAGCTTCTGTCACTCTTGCCCTCCAATACATAGTCCTATCAACATACAAACCATATGGTGTGATCCACGCGCGCGCTCATATGATGGGCACCAAAGGACAACAACATAACCACAAGCAAATTAAACCAATCATAGCAATTCACCAATTACCGATAGGACAACGAAAATCTACTCGAACATCATAGGATGGCAACACATCATTGGATAATAATATGAAGCATAAAGCACCATGTTCAAGTAGAGGGTACAGCGGGTTGCGGGAGAGTGGACCGCTGTAGATAGATGGGGGAAGGTGATGAAGATGTTGGTGAAGATGACGGAGGTGTTGGTGTAGATCGCCGTCGCACGATGATGGCCCCGGCGGCGTTCTGGCGCCACCGGGAGAGAGGGGGAGAGGGCCCCCCTTATTCTTCTTCTTCCTTGACCTTCTCCCTAGATGGGAGAAGGGTTTCCCCTCTGGTCCTTGGCTTCCATGGCATGGGAGGGGCGAGAGCCCCTCCGAGATTGGATCTGTCTCTCTGTCTCTCTCTGTTTCTGCGCTCCCTGATTCTGCCCTTTCACCGTTTCTTATATTCCCGGAGATCCGTAACTCCGATTGGGCTGAAATTTGGACATGATTTTTATCCGGATATTGGCTTTCTTGCGGCGAAAGAAGGGCACCAACCGTGTTAGAGAGTGGCCACGAGGGCCCAGGGCGCGCCCCTCACCCTCGTGGGCCCCTCGGGCATCGTCCGCGTTGATTCCACTTCCCAAAATTCACATATATTCCAAAAAAATCTCCGTCAGTTTTTACCCCGTTTGGACTCCGTTTGATATGGATTTTCTGCGAAACAAAAAACATGCAACAAACAGGAACTGGCACTCGGCACTGGATCAATATGTTAGTCCCAAAAATAGTATAAAAAGTTGCCAAAAGTATGTAAAAGTTGTAGAATATTGGCATGGAACAATAAAAAATTATAGATACGACGGAGACGTATCAACAATGCTCTAATAATAAAGATCATCACACTTTTATTTACTTACAACTCAAGAATTACAACTCAATACTTAGAACAAAATATGACTCTAAATGAATGCCTCCGGTGGTGTACCGGGATGTGCAATGAATCAAGAGTGACATGTATAAAAGAATTATGAATGCTGGCTTTGCCACCAATACTATGTCAACTCAACTACATGATCATGCAAAGCAATATGACAATGATGAAACGTGTCATAATAAACGGAACGGTGGAAAGTTGCATGGCAATATATCTCGGAATGGCTATGGAAATGCCATAATAGGTAGGTATGGTGGCTGTTTTGAGGAAGGTATATGGTGGGTGTATGGTACCGGCGAAAGTTGCGCGGCACTAGAGAGGCTAGCAATGGTGGAAGGGCGAGAGTGCGTATAATCCATGGACTCAACATTAGTCATAAATAACTCACATACTTCTTGCAAAAATCTATTAGTGATTGAAACAAAGTACTACACGCATGCTCCTAGGGAGGTAGATTGGTAGGAAAAGACCATCGCTCGTCCCCGGCCGCCACTCATAAGGAAGACAATCAATAAATAAATCATGCTCCAACTTCGTTACATAACGGTTCACCATACGTGCATGCTACGGGAATCACAAACCTCAACACAAGTATTTCTACAATCCACAATTAATCACTAGCATGACTCTAATATCACCATCCTCATATCTCAAAACAATCATAAGGAATCAAACTTCTCATAGTATTCAATGCACTTTATATGAAAGTTTTTATTATATCCCTCTTGGATGCCCATCATATTAGGACTAAATTCATAACCTAAGCGAATTACCATGCTATTTAGAGAGACTCTCAAAATAATATAAGTGAAGCATGAGAGTTCATCAATTTCTTCAAAATAAAGCCACCGCCGTGCTCTAAAAAGATATAAGTGAAGCACTAGAGCAAATGACAAACTACTCCAAATGATATAAGTGAAGATCAATGAGTAGTCGAATAATTCTGTAACTATGTGAAGACTCTCTAACATTTAAAAAGTTCAGATCTTGGTATCTTATTCAAACAACAAGCAAATACTAATAAAATGAAATTACATCGCAAGGATAGCACATATCATGTGAAGAAGCAAAAACTTAGGCTCAACCAAAACTGACCGATAGTTGTTGAAGAAGAAAGGTGGGATGCCTACCGGGGCATCCCCAAGCTTAGATGCTTGAGACTTCTTGAAATATTAATTAGGGATGCCTTGGGCATCCCCAAGATTGAGCTTTTGTGTCTCCTTAATTCTTCTCATATCACGGTTTCCCTAAATCTCAAAAACTTCATACACACAAAACTCAACAAGAACTCGTGAGATAAGTTAGTATAAATCCATGCAAAACCTTATCATTCTCCACTGTAGAAAATCACTAAAATTATAATTTGACATTGCATACTAAATGCCTTCGCATATTTAATACTCCCATCCTCAAATAGAACCATTGAACATGCAAACATATGCAAACAATGAAATCATAACAGCAATCTGTCTAAACAGGACAGTCTGTAAAGAATGCAAGGGGAATCATACTTCCCTAACTCCAAAAATTCTGAAAAATTACCACACTGTATAATTTTTTTTGTTACTCATTGTGTAAAAATTTCAAGATTTTATCATGTTCTGACTATTCACCAATATTCAAAACATAACAACAAACTTTCTGTTTTCAAACAGCAACATATAGACTTGCAAAATAAGCATGGTAAAGGCTATACTTGACATTTTGTTGAACTAAAAGATAGAAAACATGTCTCTGAATAACAGCAAGCAAATATAAACAGAAGAAAATGATGCTCCAAGCAAAACACATATCATGTGGTGAATAAAAATATAGCCTCAAGTAAGGTTACCGATGATCAAAGACGAAAGAGGGGATGCCATCTGGGGCATCCCCAAGCTTAGTTGATTGGTTGTCCTTGAATATTACCTTTGGGTGCCTTGGGCATCCCCAAGCTTAGGCTCTTGGCACTCCTTATTCCGTAGTCCATCGAAACTTCACCCAAAACTTGAAAACTTCACAACAGAAAATCATATGAGATCCGTTAGTATAAGAAAATAAATCACCACTTAGGTACTGTTATGAACTCATTCTAAATTCATATTGGTGTTATGTCTACTTTATTCCCACTTCTCCATTGTTCGTACCCTCCGATACTACTCATAAATTCATCAAAATAAGCAAACAACACATAGAAAACAGAATCTGTTTAAAACAGAACAGTCTGTAGTAATCTGGAAACTCTCCATACCTCTGTAACTCCAAAAATTCTGAAAAAATAGGACAACGTAGAAAATTTGTATACCAATCATGTGTAAAAAATTCAGATCAAAATCATGTTCCAGTGAATTTTTAAAATTCCTGGACTGGGAGCAAAAGTTTTTGTTTTTGCACAGAATCAAGTCAACTATCATCCACACTATCCCAAAGGCTTTACTTGGCACTTTATTGAAACAAAAGCAATAAAACATGATTACTACAGTAGCATAATCATGTGAACACACAAAAACAGTAGGGGTAAATATTGGGTTGTCTCCCAACAAGCGCTTTTCTTTAATGCCTTTCTAGCTAGGCATGATGATTTCAATGATGCTCACATAAAAGATAAGAATTGAGACACAAAGGGAGCATCATGAAGCATATGGCTAGCACATTTAAGCCTAACCCATTTCCTATGCATAGGGATTTTGTGAGCAAACAACTTGTGGGAACAAGAATCAACTAGCATAGGAAGGTAAAAGAAGCAAAACTTCAAAACTTTCAACACATAGAGAGTAAACTTGATATTATTGCAATATGTAAGAGCACATGTTCCTCTCTCATAGTAATTTTTAGTGGCATCATGAATGAATTCAACAATATAGCTATCACATAAAGCATTCTTTTCATGATCCATAAGCATAGAAATTTTATTACTCTCCACATAAGCAAAATTATTCTCATTCGGAATAGTAGTGGGAGCAAATTCAACAAAATAACTATCATGTGAGGCATAATCCAATTGAAAATTAAAATCATGATGACAAGTTTCATGGTTAGAATTATTCTTTATAGCATACATGTCATCACAATAATCATCATAGATAGCAACTTTGTTCTCATAATCAATTGGAACCTCTTCCAAAATAGTGGATTCATCACTAAATAAAGTCATGACCTCTCCAAATCCACTTTTATAATTATAACAATAAGATTCAACACCCTCCAAAATAGTGGGATCATTATTTCCTAGAGTTGACACTCTTCCAAACCCACTTTCATCAATATAATCATCATAAATAGGGGGCATGCTTTCATCATAGTAAATTTGCTCATCAAAACTTGGGGGGCTAAAAATATCATCTTCATCAAACATAGCATCCCCAAGCTTGTAGCTTTGCACATCATTAGCATCATGGATATTCAAAGAATTCATAGTAACAACATTGCAATCATGCTCATCATTCAAATAATTAGTGCCAAACATTTTATTGACTTCTTCCTCTAACACTTGAGCACAATTATCCTTTCCATCATTTTCATGGAAGACATTAAAAAGATGAAGCATATGAGGCAACCTCAATTCATTTTTTGTAGTTTTCTTTTATAAACTATACTAGTTATAAAACAAGAACTAAAAGATTCAATTGCAAGATCTAAAGATATATCTTCAAGCACTCACCTCCCCGGCAACGGCGCGAGAAAAGAGCTTCGTTGATGGGATGTGAGTGCCGCTTACCTAGCCTCCCCGGGAACGGCGCCAAAAAAGAGCTTGATGTCTACTACGCAACCTTTCTTCTTGTAGACTCGTGTTGGGCCTCAAAGCGCAGAGTTTTGTAGGACAGTAGCAAATTTCTCTCAAGTGGATGACCTAAGGTTTATCAATCCGTGGGAGGCGTAGGATGAAGATGGTCTCTCTCAAACAACCCTGCAACCAAATAACAAAGAGTCTCTTGTGTCCCCAACACACCCAATACAATGGTAAATTGTATAGGTGCACTAGTTCAGCGAAGAGATGGTGATACAGGCGTAATATGGATGGTAGAAATATATTTTTATAATCTGAATAAATAAAAACAACAAGGTAACAAGTGATAAAAGTGAGCGAAAACGGTATTGCAATGCTTGGAAACAAGGCATAGGGTTCACACTTTCACTAGTGCAAGTTCTCTCAACAATGATAACATAATTAGATCATATGGCAATCCCTCAATGTGCGACAAAGAGTCACTCCAAAGTTCCTATCGCGGAGAACATAAGATGAAATTTCTTGTAGGGTACGAAACCACCTCAAAGTTATTCTTTCTGATCAATCCATTGAGCTATTCCTATAAGTGTCACAAACAACCCTAAAGTTCGTAGTAAAATAACACCATATGACACACATCAATCAACCCTAATGTCACCTAGATACTCCAATGTCACCACAAGTATCCGTGGGTCAATTATACGATATGCATCAAACAACTTCAGATTCATAATATTCAATCCAACATAAAGAACCTCAAAGAGTGCCCCAAGATTCCTACCGGAGAAATAAGGACGAAAACGTGCATTAACCCCTATGCATAGATTACCCCAATGTCACCTCAGGAATCCGCGAGTTGAGTGCCAAAACATACATCAAGTGAATCAATAGAATACACATTGTCACCACGGGTATCCCACGCAAGATATATATCAAGTGTTCTCAAATCCATAATAGTATTCAATCCGATAATAGTGAAACCTCAAAGGTAAAACTCAGTTCATCACAAGAAGGTCGAGGGGGAGAAACACCATATGATCCAACTATAGTAACAAAGCTCGCGATACATCAAGATCATGCCAAATCAAGAACACGAGAGAGAGAGAGAGATCAAACACATAGCTACTGGTACATACCCTCAGCACCGAGGGTGAACTACTCCCTCCTCGTCATGGAGACCGCCGGGATGATGAAGATGGCCACCTGTGATGGTTTCCCCCTCCGGTAGGGTGCTGGAACGGGCCCCCGATTGGTTTTTCGTGGCTATAGAGGCTTACGGCGGCGGAACTCCGGATCTAGGTTTCTTTCTGGGGGTTTATGGATTTATAGGAATTTTTGGCGTCGATTTCAAGTCAGGGGGGCCACGAGTCAGCGACAAGGTAGGAGGCGCGCCCTAGGGGGGGTGGGCGCGCCCTCCACCCTTGGCGTTGACTCGAGACTCTTCTGGCCTAACTCTTTTGCTTCGGGGGCTTCTTCTGGTCCATAAAAAATCACCGTAAATTTTCAGCTCATTTAATTGGACTCCATTTGATATTCCTTTTCCGCGAAACTTAAAAACAAGGAAAAAACAGAAACTGGCACTGGGCTCTAGGTTAATAGTTAGTCCCAAAAATAATATAAAATATCATATAAGTGCATATAAAACATCCAAAGATGGATAATATAATAGCATGGAACAATCAAAAATTATAGATTGGACGCGTCGGCCATGGCTCTAGGCGGGAGGGTTTTGGGTGAGGAATGGTGGAAGTGGAGATGGTGTGCCACCGACCGGCGAGCCAGGGGAGGTCAAGGGGAGAACGTCATGGGCGTGCACGACGTGTCCGGGTGGACGCAAACCCGACCCAAATATGGGCCGGAAATGGCTTAAAGCGGACATGAAAACGGACCCGTCCGTTTGCATCGGCGAATTGGGTCGTGCTTTTTGTCTGGACGCAAACGAACGCGGGTGGACGAAATGCGATGCCTCATTGGAGTTACCCTTAGCCCTCGGCCTATTTTTGATTTACATGATTTGTAAAACACAGGAATAGATAAAACAGAGGAATATAGTGGCATGTCATCCTCAATTCTATAGGATTAGCATGAGCGTTTGATATGCGCATGAAAAACGTAGGATTCTTCATATGAGGTTGGAGTCGATGAAAATTTTCCTATAAAAACTAGTACAAGTGAATCCTATAAAAAATCCCATGGATAACAACCCTATGATGAATCAAACAACCCATAGAGGAAAAAAATCTTAAAGATCAGAATCCTTCAAAATTCTTTTAGAGATCTTTTGAACCAAAAGAAGACCTAGGGCCTTCCACGATGTTATCGATGCCATATCACCATTAATGCCCAAGAAAAAAGTTATGACACCAGCTTCACAGTGGAGGGCACCACATGGTGTAAAATAAGGAATAAACAAGTTCATTGATCTAGCTACCGGCGGCTTCCAG
Source organism: Aegilops tauschii subsp. strangulata (assembly GCF_002575655.3). Lineage (NCBI taxonomy): Eukaryota > Viridiplantae > Streptophyta > Magnoliopsida > Poales > Poaceae > Aegilops > Aegilops tauschii. Next base: position 515,074,072 of record NC_053036.3, read on the forward strand.
CCAGCTTTGAAGAGTTTAGCATTGGAGCAAGTCTCCGATGCCCAGATTTTTTTTTTTTGACTTCGGCTGAGCAACATAGGTCATCGGTGCCAAAAAGGCTGAAAAGTGAATTTGGCACCTCTTTTGACCTACAGTTTGCCAAAAAAAAAAGTAGTAACAATTGGCTTTTATGCCATGGACACCATCACCGACCGTCCAAACATAATCTGACGCTTCAGCAGAAAACCGCAAAATTCTCTTCTTCCTCGGTTCGGTTCCGGCGCTCTCGTTGCTCTCCTCCGGTTCCTCGCCACTCCCTTTGCCGGGGCTGCCAACCCTCCGGCCATCCGCACCTCGCCGCCGCTCGGCTCTCACCACCATCCGCCCACCTCTGCTCCCGTATCTCTTTATCTACGCGCGGAGCTACACCACATTGGAGAGCATACCATAACCCTAGCTAGGGTGATAGACCTCCGGATGGAGGCCGCCGCCTCCAGCCTCTCGTCGCTGCTCGTCAGCCTCCGCGTGGACGGCCCCTGGACGCCGCCTGCAGCCTGGGATTCCATCGCCCCCGAGAGCGCGTCCGCCGGTGTTCCTGACCCTGCAGGGCGTCCCTCTCGGGATCCAATCTACGAGCTCACCTCCGTTCCTGTGAGTGAAATATCTGAACCCAGCTAAATTCAGCATTATGTTACGACCCGCTGTGGCTACTAAACCAAAACTACTTGTGGGAGTTGCGACATTCATAGGGAGAAATTTTGAGTGCAGTCTGCAGTGCCCTTCAGCAGAAAAAGCGAGAGGACGCAAGTTAAAACAAGTTGCTCCGGTTGGGGATTGGGGCCAGAATAAGTAGGCAGGTAGGTATGTAGGCAGATTGCTGTGAAATAGGGTTACTCGAAATGGCTACTGAGTGTGGGTAGTGAAGTGTGGGAAGTTTTGAATTATCTGTTCTGGGATCCTGAAATGTGGTATTGATAGGTGTGAAATGTTTTGACAATCTTCAAACTAAGTTTTAATCTGATGCAGTAAGTTAGGTGCGAATTGCTAAAGATGTGATGATTATTAGTGATGACATCTCATAACCTGAATAGATTTTTGGGAAGCGATTATAGATGTGTGTGTGTTACATCTTCTGGGTAGTGCCATTCTATTTCGTACTAAAACCACGACACTTATTTTGGACTGAGGGAGTATTATATTGCTGATGGGTGTGAGGATCATCTTTATTCTGCAGGATGCTGCTTTGGTTCGTTTGGCTTTGCATGCACTGCATGGTGTCAAATCATCGCTAGATGAGATTGACGAGCTTTCTGTGTTGTTCTCCTCAAGTCCGGCAGACAGGACATCTCATCGCATTGCAAATGTGTGGTCACGGTCATCTAGCACTGCCTCTATAGGACATATTCTCAATTCTATAGGCTCTACAGGTCTTGCAGTTTTCTTCCTGCGCAAGTTTGTGCACTATTATCTTTTCCAAAGTCGAGAAGTAAATTGTGGAAATAGAGAAGGACATGGACATGATGTTTCTGATGACAAAGATACTGAGCATTCTCCTCCTTATAGTCTAGTGAACCAAGCATTTGCTGCAGCAGTTGAAAAAGTTCTAGAAGGCTATTTCTGTTCCTTGAATACTTTACCACCTTCAATTAAGCTGAGGCGGTCAGTGGGACAACCTGATAGACCTTCCATGACCTCAGATAGAGCTAGTTGTAATTCTAGCTCTGAAATCACTCTTCTGGAAGTTTATCTCCACACCGAGGAGTTGAGAAGGCATATTAAGTCCCTTGGAAATATTTGTTTTCCTAAGTTTGCAGGTCTTGCATTATGCCAGGAGGGTTTGACTACTGATTCTAACTTGGAGTTTGAGAATTTTCCGCGGGGCACTGATTTGCTTTCTTATTTGTATGTCCGCCTTCGTGTAAGCAATCATCTTATTGTTTAAATCCTACTATTCGGTTTAACTCAATTTAAGCAATCGTCTTATTGTTTAAAACCTACTATTCGGTTTAACTCAATTTAATAAACTTTTAAAGGGATTTCCTATTGTCCGCTACTTTGTATCTATATTTTATCTTGCCAATGTCTTTGGTTTGCATGCTCAATAGCAAGATCTAAGCTTTACGTATGATACTGAACATTTCAGACTTACCAATGCCTTGTTTGAAACGGCCATGGAATTTTAGGTCATATTTGCTGTAATTATCCAGAAAAGGAACTTTTTGAGAGGGAATCTATTCAAGTTTTGGAAATGTTATCAAATAAAATTTCCTTTCAAGTGATTCTTTGCTGCTTTTTATTTATCTAAGTTTTTTGGTAATAATCGCCCTGAAGTGTTGCCAACTTTTCATACTCATTGTTCTAGAAAATAGCTGGCAGAGATATTGGTAGCAATTTCTGTCCTCCATGAGAAGCAAATAAGCAATGCAAGATTTAGGATGGTGTGATAGCCCCTCCCATATTTACTTAATAAAATTTAATGACACTGTGGAACTTACCGCTTCATTTTTTTGTTGATATTCTCTGTTCTATAGACAATGCATTTACTCTCTTGTTTGTATGGTGCTATGAGCCCTGGGCTATGTTTAGTTTCATATTCTACGTAGCCGAGCATCTTATTTCTCTTATGCTTTATATGTGTACGCAGTTGCTTACTTGGTCTCTGCTGGGATGGGTTAATTTCTTTGACATTTCTTTGTAACATGGCAATCAACGCCACAGTTTTGTAGATTACCAGCTACCACAAGATCATGCTAGTTTTTCTTTATCTGATGGCATAAATTTGTGCTTCTGTACTGAAAGTTTCTGTTTGGACATATCCTTCTGTTCACGTTCTACATATGACAAAGGTTTTGAAATGTCCAATGATTTCCCTTCAATTGTAGGATGCTGATCCAGTTCACTATGCTCTTTTGAAATATCTCTTCATTCGTTCGTGTGAACCATACTGTAACTTCATTAAGTTATGGATTTACCGAGCTAGTGTTGACGACCCTTATGAAGAATTTCTCATAACACAAACCGAGAACAGCCAGATTCAAGGAGGTTCGTTGGGCCCACTAGGTGTCACTGCATTGCCCTTCAAGGTAAGACATCACTTCTTGTCTTTGTGAAGCTTCAAGGAAAAACGCCTAAACGGTCATTATTGACCTAATTTATTCTCAACATCAGAAATTCAGATATATGCTCCACTCTTCACATAAACCCATGCATTTGAACCATGAAAATGTTATTCCTTTTCCAGTAGATCTAATTAAGTTTTTATCATGTATCGCTGCCAACAGGGAAGTAATCATGTATCTGTTCCATGTTTTCTGAAAGATATATGCAATCCTCTTTTACGCACTGGGCAGCAGCTTCAAGTGCTCATGAAGGTTGTAAAGTCATGCAATCTTTGTTCTACTGGAGGAGATAATTACGACGCTAGTAAAACTATCCTTCTGGAGGAAATTCTCCCATGGTTTGGTACGCCAATTGAGTGCTCAGTGAATTCATTTACTTTCTCAAAAAGCAAGGCTGATGCAGTAATATGTCAGAGAGACGCTATGTACAAGTCAATGCTAGAGAAGCTCCATCATTATTTCTTAAATATTGAGGTCTGGTTAGCACTCTAATTTTAGTTCCAGAATTAACTAGTCTGTTTTTCGCCCTTGCCAAAGCAACAGTACTAATATACTGGGTCAACTATGCTTTTAAATCACACTTTATGACATGATGTTTCAGATAATTCCTTTTGGTCCTCCGTCAAACTCCCTGCATAAAAGTAAAAGCCCTCTAGACACATCAGTTTCAGATGTGGAGCTATTGTATGGCGGCATCCATGCTCTACCAACTTGTGATATGTACGTCCTGGATCTACCTTTGTAGCAATGTTAAATCTGCCACTCTCATTCACTTCTTCTGTATTTTATTGTGCATACTCTCTTTTTACTCATGCGAGCAGTGTACATCATAAGTCTTCACCACAACAGATTAGTCTGATCTGTCCTTTCTCACAGTATGTCTGCAGATGAAAAAGACAATGATGCTTATTCAACATCGCAAGAATCTTCAGATAAACTAGATCCTCTGGAATCTTCAGAATGCTCTTCTTCTTATAGTTCTATGGATGAAATTGAGGTTGAGAGTGGCATCACTTGTGGTAATTTGTCTAGTTCCAGGTTTTCGTTGTACCATGCAAGTACAGGTGAAGCAAAATGCTCCTCAGAAACCCAAAATGTGCTTTCACATCAAACTAGTTCTCGTCACAACGGGACAAACTCTTCAAGCCCTAATGATGAGGACCATAGAAATGTTGATTTGGGTTGCATCAACGTTCCCATGCACTCGCAGAATGTGGAACATAATGTGATGCCTGATGCTCTAGAACTGGATTACCAGTATAGTAAATTTTGGCCATTTGGCAAATTTCCAAAGAACACATTTAATAGTTCCCCTGGAAAAATGTGTTTAGTTGATGAGTTTCTGTATACGGACAATGAAAGTGCAGTGGAGCAAGTATCACATGATGATGTAGTTTATCCATCACACACAGATAAGTCTTGCAAGATAAATCATTCATGGAATTCTAGCATTTCTTACAATCTCAGCACCAATCCCATTCTGAAGAATGCGGCTGGTCATCATATGGAGAGTGACTTGCGAGGAAAATGGAAAAATCAAGCACTTGAAAGCTTTGCTTTCGAGTCAGTCACAAATCCATGTGAAGTATACTGTGAAAGAAGTACGTCCCTTGTGGAGTCTGAAGCCGGAGCTACAAAGGTTGTACATTCCACTGCTCAGAAACAGCCTGATTGTTCCAGCGAGCTTCTTCAAGCTAAGACAGGGAGTCAGGGATACCTTGCTTCATCAGGAGAAACGGAAGCAAGTGATAATCTTCCAAAATATGTCTGCGGGGGAGCATTATGGGAGAAATTGTTAGAATATACTGCTAAATCAACAGAAAAGATAGCTGGAGATAGTAGTTCAGCATCTGATATGCCACTTGATATAGCTATTGACAAGTGCATTATACAAGAAGTTCTGCTTCAGTATCCTTAATTGTATATGCTTGTACAGTGCAGTTCATAATGTCAGATTGATCATAATGCCTCTTGTTCATTCTACTATTACTATCAGCATAACATCATAGACTATTTCACGAACGCCAATTTGTGATGTACTGTCTTTTAAATGCCTTTTTTTTGTGTCAAACTTAGTCCATCTGTCATGTATTAGGTTCATCAACTGCTTTTACAAGTAAAAAACCATCTTGTTGGGGAAAAAATAAATCTGATCCAGGCTATGATTCTAAAGCTTATAAACCACTAAAGTTGTTGGCCAGTATTTTTCTTTCTACCTGTTATTCCCTAACTGTAATAAAAGATATAAATATGTTAGCAGCTTCACAATGAAGTTGCTTGAGGAGGGTTTTGATCTTTGTGGACATCTACTAGCACTACGACGGTACCATTTCATGGAACTAGCTGACTGGGCAGAATCTTTTATTGTTTCCATTTATCATAAGGTAATTTTATCCAACTGTTTTTTTTTAGCCTGTACGCCATGCACTCATGTTTATATGCACAAATCTGTTAAGTCTGACTTCCCCCCATGCAGAAATGGTTCTCTGTTAAGTCTGAGCAGAAAAGAGCAGAGATCCAAGGGCTTCTTGACTTGGCCTTGCAGAGGTCTTCATGTGATACCGATCCTTATAAGGAAAAACTGTTTATATACATGAAAGAACAGCCAGTCATTTCTGTGGCAGCCTCTGAACATGGTAATAATTTGATCTTGTCCTTGACTATAGTTTTTAGAACTGAAGGTTTGTTTCTCAAATTATTAACGGCCCAACTTTTGGCGGCCAGGTTTCCACATGCTGGATGACTTCTTGCTGGGTTATAAAGTTGATTGGCCAGTGAATATTGTCATTACAGAGGAGGCACTTAGGAGATATGCTGAAATATTCTGTTATCTTGTTCAAGTCAGGTTTGCAGTCTTTTCACTGACTGAAGTATGGCGGTTTCTAAAGGTGATTCCTTTATCGATGTCTTAATTCATTGAAATGTACATGCCATGTAAGCTTCTGTTATTATCTGTATGTATGGCAAAACCCACAAGGCTGCAGCTGGAGGCAATTAGGCAAGAGAAAATAAATAAATAAATAAGCACTACACAGAAATTTAAGGGGTCGTCATTGTTAGTTCGCATCAATCGGGGGACAGAGAGTTCTCAGACCCAACCCAGATGTAGGATCTATTTGAAACTGAACAAGTTTGTGGAGTGCCCTTTGTTCACATACAAAATTACCGTCGAGTGATTTTTACTAAATTTTCTTCAAGAGAAGTTACAAGAATATTTTTCTGTCAACAAATGTGAATATCCATAATTGTGGTGACGTGGGACTTATTTGCTGCTATGTGACTATAATATGGTAATTTATTGTAGGAGTTGACACAGTTAATCAGTCGCTCTGGCCGCAGTAGACCTGATATATTGAAAAAATTAAACTCTGTGATGAAAGTGAGGTACGCACATACAAAACCTTTCCAAAGCTTTGTGGCATTCAAATATTCCACTGAAGTGTTAAGAACATAATGTCTGATTTGTTTCGAGTATTTGAATGTTTGATCTGTTGGTAAATCTTGTTATTCTAAAAATATCTCGAAATGCAATACATGTTGGCATATCCAAGTCATAATAAAAGTAACTGTTGCATTCATGTTTGATTATTCATTCAGTGGTTTTCTAGTATTAGATAACCATAGCCAAATAGATAGTGGTTGATGGTCAGGAAAGTAGTCCCTTAAACCTGCTATAAATATGACATTTGTAATTGCCACATTTATCAAAACAAAATCGTTAATTTTATCTTTTTTGTACTGCCGACTCATTAGTCACTGCAAAATTGTCCTGTTTCTACCAAACAACATTCCAAAAAGTAGAATTAGTCAGATGTAATTCAAGTTACATCATGTACTGTTGAAAACATTGCTGGAGGGTTGAACCTTTTAATCTTCTGAGAAAAATATTGTCATTTTGGATGGTTAAATTATTGATTTGCAATTGCACAGACCAACGTCCATATTATCTAAAATAGCATCCTCCATTTTTATGCGGAAGCATAATGAATTATCTCAATGTTCTCATGTGTAGTTGCTTCTACTATGCGAATGCCTTCTGTTCCTCTACTCTTGACTTATGTGTCCTTATTTTATTGGTTTGTTTCTTGACATAACTATCCTTTCTTTTATCAGACATCAAGTTTACCATTTTCTATCAACATTACAGCAGTACCACCATTGCAATTTGTCTGATATATCATGGCGTCGTTTTCAACATTCCCTTAAACATCAGGTATAATATATTTGTTGGCATAGTAGTTATGTTACTTACATTCAAAGAGGATGAAAATATACCTTTTTAAACATCATGAGTTTATTATCTATTAACGTATTACCTCTTTTGAGATAATGATCTTACTTGGATTGAGCTTTTCTGGGTGGCTGCGCGTATACTGATCTCAACTATTCTGTAGGTTAAAGATATGCGGGATATCGAGTATGTGCATTTGTGTTATGTTACAGACGCACTTCACATGTAAGGCCTTTACCCACAAAAATGAAACTAGTTTTCATTTTACTACATGTATATAGGCAATTTATGCAGCTGTTTTTTTTTTTAATTGTGGTTCATGCCATGAACTAGTGTGATTTATTGCAATGAGCATAATAAAGATAATTATTAGACTACTTTCTGTTTTGTCCTGTCACAAACTCACATTTGGCTGTTCAATTGAGTATCTAATTCTTCCAAGTAGGATAGAAAGCAAGGGAATCTGGTACTTCTGACATTATCTCTTAGCTGCCAAGAGAACTTCGTTTATCCCATTTACTTGGTGTCTATACTTCCTGAGTATCATCTCTTTTGCTAATTCTGTACTGACTATAATATTGGATTTTTTCTTGTGTTATATTACGTTTGCTTCTAACTGCATGGTGTTTTTTTTCCAGATGTTTCTTATCCAATGAGACAAAACCAGTTGCCACCATAATCAAAAGCATGCTTCAACAAGCTTTGGAGTTCCGGTCATGCTTTAAGAGTCTTAATGACCTTTCCGAATCAACAGTTAATCAGCTTAATCTGCATTCTCTTATAAACTTCTCTCAGGTATTCTCTTGATTTCACATGGACAAAGTTGTCTGGAAGTATTACATTGTGTCTTCTGGGTTTATTCTTTCAACTCCAGCATGCACATAAAAGATCTTTACTGATCTGATAACCATTATTGATTATTCTCCCTAAGAACGATGTATGTATCATAGTTCTGGGAACAAATAATCTATGGTTGAGTAGGTCTGTCTTTAGCTCCCTGTCTGACTATCCGGAAAATCCTGATATAATCCATTGAGTTTGATTCTAATTGTAAACGCCAGAAACCCTCTCAAAGTTATGGTAGTATACTGGGTGCTTCCCCTTTCCTTTTTCCTTTTCCTTTTTGGAGCTTAAACTGTTAATTGTGCCCGAACCAAACACCATAGATGAAGATTGGTCACACTAAAGGGATATTCTGTCACATTGTGAATAGTTGGTAATTGATGGAGCAGAAACCCGTCAGTACCCTCGGTAGGGTGGCGAACATGGCCGGAAGTACCAGATCAGAGGTCGCACGAAGAGTTTACCTAGGTTTGCGCCTCCGGGTGTTTGTATTCATGGTGGGATACCTCGTGCGAGGGTTACAATGAGGGATGAAGTATGAGTCTACCGAGAGTATGGTTCTACGGATGTAGATGGGCCTTGCTACCCCCAGCCCCCACCTTATATAGATGACAGGGGATAGGGTTTTACAGGAGATCAATCTGATCTAAGCCGCCACCACCTTGACTTGCTTGCCAAGGTAGTCTTTTGCCGCCTCTCCGGGCTCCGAGGGTCCCTCCTGTGGTTAGGTCTTCACCTATCTTTGTGGGCCTTGAGACGGGCCTGTTGTCGGGCTCCCCACCAGAGGAGAGGTTGAACGTGGCGGCACCTTTGTTGCGGCGGATGACCCGAGCTCTTGTCCATGTGTCGGGGTTGATGTGGAACCCGGACACAATGGAGTGGACGTTCGCCCGCGGCCTCTGATTGAGCTCGTGAACGGAGCACCTAATTGTGCTGCAGGAGTTTGCTGCTTTCGAAGGAGCTCGGCCCATTCTTGCGCAACTAAAGGTGCATCGCCCCGATATTTCCACGGAGGTCGTCGCCACTTTGATTCCCGAGATTGTCAGTTATTCGACTTATTTGAGGAAGGGAGGGAGGCCTCCATTATGGTGGCGGCGGACTGCGACCTGGATGTAGGCTTGGAGTAGCTTGAAAAAGATGTAGTGGTCGTTGCGGCTTGGGTGATGCCCATCATAGACAAACTTATTCATGTGATGCATACCTGAATCAGTTTCTTGTCCTTTAACAGTTTTATTTGGAGATCAAGTGTGTTATACTGCCTGAGGCCTCTTTGTTTTTGATCGGGGAATGACGCGACCAGAGGTTATTCAGCCTCCGTCTTCCCTCGGCTATGCCCTTTTTATAAGGATTACCAAATCGTTTTCTTACGTCGATGCAGCCCCGTGTTGGTGGCACTAGGAGGTCGGCAAGGGCCAATCAGCCCTCGGGTCCAGACTAATAGAAGGAATGCATGATGCAGCCTCTGTGCAGACCGTGGGGAGGTCCACGATGCTAGTACAACCCCCGAGCCTGGCAAGCAGAGAGATACGTTTGTTTCTACCTCTAGGTCTATCCCATTGTGTTCGTTGTATTAACAATTGAAATAGCAAATCACCATGGGAACCTAGAATGATTCCTTTATTCAGCAGTTTATTTGGATCGAGCTAAAACAAGGGGGCTAAAAACATAAAAAATGCTTATGCTTGCTAAAGAGTAACTTAATAAAAAAGACGTAGTTGGGCAGCGTTCCATGGACGCTTCGTGATCCGGCTTGTCTTGCGGTTGAGGAGGTAGTAAGCCCCATCGCTAAGGGCTTCGTGAATGATGTAAAGCTCTTCCCATGGGGAGGAGAGCTTGTTCTTTCGTGGCTTCTGCTTAAGGTGGAGGATGAGTCGCCGCCGTTGAACTCGTACGCTCGGACATGCCTTCCATTGTATTGGTGTAGTTTTTGCTGTAGACGGTTGTGCGTTCGAGGGCAATGAGCCGAGCTTCTTCCTTGGTGTCGATGTCGTCTTTCTTGAATTCTTCCATGGCCTCCTTGTACACACAGACATGTGGTTATTCGTACTCTTATGTTGGAAGGGAGTATCACCTCGGCCCCGTAGACCATAAAGAATGGTGTGTCCAATTGATCTGTTTGGAGTTGTCCGTAATCTCCATAGGACGGATGAGAGCTCATCAACCCATTTTCCCTTTGCTTGGACCAAAGGGGTAATGAGGCGGAGCTTCAGACCTTGCATGATTAACCAATTGGTGCACTCCACCTGCTTGTTGGACTGTGGGTGTGAAACCGAGTAATCGATTTGGATCCTCCGGTTGCGACAGAATTCTTTGAATGTGTCTACTGTGAAATTGGAGCCATTATCGGTGATGTCGTGGGGGACTTCAAATCTGTGGATTATACCAAAGGTGAATTTATTGCTGTGTCAGCCTCCGCATTGGTGACGGGCTTGGCTTCTATCCACTTTGTGAATTTGTCGACGGTGACTAGAACTTGAAACAGCCTGGCGTTGTGGCGAGGGGCCCGACCATATCAAGCCCCCAACGATGGAAGATGCCTGTGACACTGTACTTGTACAACTCTCCTTGGATGACTGTGTATGCCTTGGACCTGCAAACAATGCACCGGACTTCTTTTTTGTCTTCGGGTAGGTCCTGTTTATCAAGTATGCGAGGAGCGACCGAGTCCAGGTCGGGGTGACCACGAGAGTTTCTTCCGCGAGTTCCCCTTCTCCAGCCTCATTTTCTGCGTCCGCAGGCTTTGGTCCACCGGAGGTCGGAGTCTTCTGCGATTTCTCGTAGCTGCACAAATGGCTTGTGTAGGACCTCTAGGAATGCCTCAGCCGGGACTAGTTTTTGGGCTGCCCCCATGCGTGCCAAGTTGTCAGCTGCCACGTTGTCAGTATGCTTGGCGTGGTGTAGTTCGGTGCCATCGAATTTTCCTTCTAGTACATAGACGACAGCACAGTATGCGACCATCTTTGGGCCTTTGGTGTCGAATGTCTTCATCACCGTTGAGCGATGAGGTTGGAGTCACCACGGCAGATGAGGTGACAGATGCCATGGAGGCCGCAATGCGAAGCTCGTGGAGGAGGGCTTCGTATTCTGCCCCGTTGTTGGAGTTGGGGAAATGTATCTGTAGGTCGTAGTTCATCCTATCACCGCACGGTGAGATCAGGACGATGTCGGCCCCCAATCCTTGGATGACCATAGAACCATGTTCGATAGCGGGGCATGACTGACAACCGTGATGGGATTTGCCTGGAAGTAGTGACGTAGCTTGCGGCCGCCATGAACACGCCATACATGATCCTCTGATAATGTGGGTAGCGGGTCTTGCATGGTGTCAGCACTTCACTAACGTAGTATACGGGATGCAGAACCCGATGTCTCTACTGCTATAACTACACTGACTACCTGTGTGGTTGCTGATATATATATATAGCGGATCAGACTGCAACAGCCAACGCAACCAAAAGTCCGAACTGATGGAAAGGGCTAGTGCAATCCACATATACTATAACAGCTGATATATAGCGGATCGGGCTGCAACAGGGAGGCCAGCTGCGGGTTGGATTGCAGGAGACGCTTGAGGTCGACGAATGCGGCCTTTGGTTTGTTGCTCTAGTAGAACTTGTCATTCTTCTGTAAGAGCCGGTAAAGCGGAAGTGCTTTCTCCCTGAGCTGGGAGATGAACCGACTGAGGGCTGCAACGCACTCGGCGAGCTTCTGGACTTCCCAGATCTTTTCTAGGGGCTTCAAGTTGATGATGGCTTGTATCTTCTCCGGTTTGGCCTTGATTCCTCGTTGAGCGACATGAAGCCGAGTTGTCCCGAGGGTACCCTGAAAACACATTTTCAGGGTGCTTTATGCTGAAGCCCCGTAGGTTGGTGAATGTCTGCTCGAGGTTGGAGAGAAGGCTGGAGCCATGTCTTGACTTGATGACTACATTGTCGACGTATGCCTCGACGTTGACGCTGATCTGGTCGTGAGGACACTTTCGCATGGTTCGTTGATACGTTGCACCGGCGTTCTTGAGCCCGAAGGGCATGGTGATGTAGGAGAAGGGCCCGAAAGGTGTAATGAAGGAGGTCTTCTCCTGGTTGGACTCCTTCATGCGTATTTGGTGGTAGCCGGAGTAGGCGTCCAGGAAGCACAGAACTTTGCAGCCCGCGGTTGAGTCTATGACTTGGTTGATGCGGGGTAAAGGGAATGGGTCCGTTGAGCATGCTTTGTTGAGGTCGGTGTAGTCAACGCAGGCAAGCCTCTCTGGGTGCGTGACTTCTCTGATGAACCTGGCGGCTAGGAGCCGAGCGATCTCTTTGCTGATGGCTCGCCGTTTCTCTGTGGTGAAGCGGTGGAGGGCTTGTTTGACTGGTCTGGCGTCCTTTCGGACGTCGAAGCTGTGTTGTGCGATCTTTGTGGGAAACCCGGGCATATCTGCGGGTTTCCAAGCAAAGATGTCCCAGTTGCTCAGGAGGAATTGCAGGAGTTCGGCTTTCTGTTCCTTTGACATGTCTTCTCTGATAATCATCAATTTCTTCAAATCTTCTGGGTGCACTTGGAATTTTTTGGTTTCCTTTGTCGGCTAGTACGCGGGCCCTGACCTGGGTTTGGTTGGGAGCGTTTTTGTAGATGTGTCGACGAACTTCATGATGTGCTCGAGCTCCGCTAAGGCCAGCGCTTCCTCGGCGAGCTCTACGTTGACGACCTTCGTTTGGAGTGCCCTCTCGGGTCTGTCATGTATCGTGATCGTGCCATTGGGACCTCGACATCTTGAGCTAGAGGTACGCATGGGTGGGCAGTGCCATAAACTTTACGTAGGCCATCCTGCCGAGGATCACGCTGTAGTCGGTTTGGAACGGGGGGACCTCAAACTGGATCGTTTCTTATTTGTAATTTTTCTCTTCCTCGAAGACGACCTCTAGATTGAGCCGTTCGAGGGGGCGCACCGGCCCACCCGGTACGAAGTCGCGGAAGCCGGTGAGCGAGGGCTACAAGCTGTGCTGGGAAAGACCCCCGTCTTGGCCAGCGTGTCGGGGAGGATGATGTTTACGCTACTGCCACCGCCCATCAGAAGTTCAGAACCCATGGGAGGCCGAAGCCCTTGATGATCGGATTTACCACCAAAGCAAACTTGCCAGGATGGGGAACGTAGGCCGGATGGTCGGTGCAGCTGGAGGCTATTGTGGTGCCTGACCACTCTAGGAGGTCGTCGGGGTTGGTGTGGCCTAGAAGATCATGTTGACGCTGATTGTTTGGGTGGGCTGGTGGGTTGGTGAAGATCCAGCAGCCCCGAGACAGGTCGAGATCGATGCCTCCTTTTTTGCCAGTGGTGATGAAGGGGCATTGACGCATGTGGTGTTGCCGTGTTCCTCGAACACGAACTCAATGTTCCCGAAACAGTTGTAGTTCACGAAGGGGTGAGGCGTTACGTCATAAAGCAGCCCCTGATTGTCAACCTTGAGGTCGAAGGAGCCGAAGATGAAGGTCTGGCCCGGCATGAAGTCTTCGGGCATGTATAATGATCCGATATGGGTTCGTTCTCCGACCAGCGTAGCCCGTGCCTCGCGCGGCAACTGACGGAGCAGAAACCCCTCAGTACCCTCGGTAGGGTGGCGAACATGGGCGTAAGTACCAGATTGGAGGTCGCACGAAGAGTTTACCCAGGTTCGGGCCTCCGAGAAGGAGTAAGATCAACTCCAACGCAGGACCCCAAATGGTCTGGCCGTGCCCGTTTGGGGCTAAACGGACAGAAATCGCGGCCCAACGCGCGGGAGCAAATGGACAAATGTCCGTTTTTTGTCCGCTTTCAACCCATTCTTGGCCCAAATTTGGGCCGCGTTTGCATCGAATGGACAGCCCGCGGGCGGGCGGGACGCTCACCCTTGTCCTCCCCTGGCCCACCTGTCGGGGACACAACCCCTTTTCTCTTCCCCTCCCCCCGCCATCGCCGTCGCCACACATTTTTCTGGCCGCCCAAACCACGACCACCCCTTGCCATAGCCGCCCCATGCCTGTGTTTCGAAGGAGTTTTTGCCGGCGTTTTTGGCCCTTTGTCGCCTCATCCGGTACTAGGGAAGCTACGGCCGCTGGCGACGCCCATTGACCCCAACACCTTCCGGCAGGCGCTGCATAGCCGCCGGCTGCCATCGCCAACCTTGCCTGCTGCCTGTGAGGGGAGCCCGGCCGCATCTCCACCATGATCGCAAGGTGTTCGAGACTTTGCTCACAAGGTACCATGGATAGTGGGGACGAGTATTTTTTTTCACAACTTCATTTTGTTCATCGGATGACGAAGAGCTTGTGGTGGCTGCTTTGGTCGTCAATGACCACATTTCTCGGCAGCGGCCTCGGTTCAGGGGATCAATCCCGGGTCATGCTCCGGCCTTGAACCGCAATAGGGAGAGTGGCCACGCCCTGCTCTATGCCGGTTACTTTGAGAATACCGCGCTCTTCAGACCACATCAATTCTGCCGCTGCTTCCGTATGAGGAGGCATGTGTTCAATCGTATTGGGGAGGGAGTGGTCGGATATGACCCACACTTTGAGTGCAAAGAGGATGCCCTTGGCAAGATTGGCTTCTCCTCTTACCAGAAATGCACTACGGCTATTCACATGCTTACATATGGAATTCTAGGCGATCTTGTGGATGAGTATGTGCGTACGAGTGAGTCCACATGTCTCCTATCAATGTACAATTTCTGCAAGGCCGTGGTGGCAGTGTTTGGCCTTGAGTACATGAGAGAGCCAATTGCCATCGATACAGAACTGTTGTTGACGATCAATGCATATAGGGGCTTTCCGGGCATGCTTGGCAGCATAGATTGTATGCACTGAAAGTGGAAGAGCTGTCCATTTGCTTGGCAAGGGCAGTACATGGGGCATGTGAAAGGTACCACTGTCATACTAGAAGCGGTGGCTTCACACGATCTTTGGATATGGCATTCTTTCTTCGGCATGGCTGGTTCTCACAATGATATCAATGTGCTTCAGCGTTCTCCAGTGTTCGCAAGGCTTGCAGAAGGCCACTCCCCAGAGGTCAACTTTGAGATCAGTGGCCACCATTCATGGTTTTTGAGTCGCGACTAGTCAAGTCGCCGCCAGCCCTACGGCTCGGCGATTAGTCGACCCAAGTCGCTGTATAGTCGCGAGTCGCCCTGATTTCTAGAAAACGACTTGGCGATTAGTCGGCGACTATACAGCGACTCAAAAACCATGCCACCATTACAACAAGGGATACTACCTAGCTGATGGTATCTATCCTCAGTGGTCAACTCTTGTGAAGACAATACCCAATCCGCAAGGAGAGAAGAGATAGAGATTTGCCCAAATGCAAGAGAGTGCTAGGAAGGATGTGGAGCGTGCTTTTGGCATGCTTCAATCTTGATGGGTATCGTTCGAAACCATGCACTGACATGGAGCACCAAGAAGCTTTGGGAGATGATGACTGCTTGTGTGATCGTGGAGGATGAGCATGATGACATCATCTATGATCAAGGGTTTGATTTTCAGGGTGTAAATGTTGAGCCTGAGCACCAAGAACGACTGCTTGTGTGATCGTGGAGGATGAGCGTGATGACATCATCTATGGTCAAGGGTTTGATTTCCAGGGTGTAAATGTTGAGCCTGAGCACCAAGAACCGGCAACGTTTGAATAGTTTGCCCAATTCCATCGTGAAATGCGTGGTTGGCATACTCACATGCAGCTCCAAGATGACTTGGTTGAGCACATGTGGAATCACATTGGCAACCAATAGATGCATCGGTTCATTTTCTTTCCATCTATTGAAGACAATTTCGACTGGGTTATAAAACCATTTGATTGTGTTTTTTTGGATGTGGAACTATTTGTTTGTAAGACTATTTGCAATGTTTGATTTATTTGGTTGTGAAACTATTTTTACAATGTGCATAGTTAAAATGTGCA
Organism: Aegilops tauschii subsp. strangulata; assembly: GCF_002575655.3. Lineage (NCBI taxonomy): Eukaryota > Viridiplantae > Streptophyta > Magnoliopsida > Poales > Poaceae > Aegilops > Aegilops tauschii. The sequence goes on from NC_053036.3 coordinate 515,090,153, forward strand.
TATAGGGGCTCCAGCCGGCCGTGCCGGACCAGATGCGACAGCGCGTTGGGAGCACGGCCAACGCATCCAGGAAAACGGCTGGACGCTGCCCCATCGCCCTACCCAAACGGACAAAATCCAGACTAAACAGGCGTCCGTTTGGGGTCGACGGTTGGAGTTGGCCTAATACCCTACGTCCTGCTTTGTTTTTGTATTCATGGTGGGATACATCGTGCGAGGGTTATAATGGGGGATGGAGTATGAGTCTAGCGAGAGTATGGTTCTACGGATGTAGATGGGCCTTGCTACCCCCAACCCCTACCTTATATAGATGACAGGGGATAGGGTTTTACAGGAGATCGATCTGATCTAAGCCGCTGCCACCTTGACTTGCTCGCCAAGGTGGTCTTTTTGCCGCCTCTCCGGGCTTCCAGGGCCCCTCCTGTGGGCCCCAAGACGGGCCTGCTGCCGGGCTCCCCACCGAGCGGCCACCCCCGTATTACACCGTCAGTAATAGATTTGTTGGTGTGTTCTATCAGTAGTTGCTGAGATTTGCTAAATGTCTGCTGTCATGCACTTTACTTGCTGCAGTACTATTGATGGTTTCCATTTCCTCCAAATCTTACCTAGCACTATGTAGCAGCTGCTAATTATATACATGTCCTTTCTGGTAACATAGTAATATGAAATTTGAGAGCATCTATCTTCCTGCACAGGTGGACGCAATTAGAACGAGGTTTGAGAGTAACATCAAAGATTTGTATATTTTGCATTCGAAGTCTTCAAAGTATGAGGAGCTTGGTCTTTCTCGCTTCTGGGGGTATCTGAACTACAATGAGTATCACTCTTTGAAAATCACCAAGGATGTGGGCTGCTTCTACTTCTGACATGACAATGTGAAAAGAGGTGCATCCATTTATCTTGCAATTTCCGGAACTAGTTCACCTTTTGCATCCCTTCATGACAAAAGTTAGTGAGTGTGATTGTGTGCTAGTTGTGAGGTCTCTTTGCTTGCATTTGCAAGCAGAAAGAAGAAGCAGAACGTGGGGGGAGGCTTCTTCATTCAGAGATACATATTGTTAAGATCAGCAGTTCTTGTATATTCCTTTCACTAAAGAGATTGGAGCTGTGTTATTGATTAATTTATGGAGCTTTTATACTTGAAGATGGAATGCTCGGTTGGGAAGTTATAATGTTGGAAATTCATTTCAAAATTTTCAGTGAAAAGGGGAAGTTACATGACTTGAAAACTCTGGCAATATTGTGGGTTTACTTGGACAATGAAGGTCCTTGCCTGCCCTCTGGCCTCCTGCCATTGACGGTGCATCCAAAGTGCGGGCATCCAGGCATAGTGATGCCGTACCTGGTATTTGATGTCCTGACTCCTGACCTTACTGGGGCCTCCTTGTTGCCCTCTCAGCAATTGCAACAAGATCACCACTAACTGGGCGACAGGACAGATTGGTTATGGGACTCTGTTCTTTGGTAAAATTTGTTGAACCTACCATAAAGACATCGCTGCCAAGTCACTACTAAAATCATGTCCATTCGGGACGTGAAGTTGTACACCATATGTCATCAAATGCTAACCAAATCCAGTGGTCTGTCCCCCACAAACCACAATGGATGGCTTGGTGCTGCTGCCTTCGAGGGATATGATACTGTCTACTCGTTTCTCACTGTTGAAAATTTGAAGTTGCTGGATGAAAGTTGGTGTTCCCCTCTTGAATGTCAGATTTTCTGGGTTTGATTCTGGTATTTTTCATTTGAAAGTTGGGTACTTTTGGGTTGATAGTTCTAAATTTGTTCAATGAAAAATTTGGTGGTTGGAAAATTGCACACTCCCATTGGAAGTTCTGGTTTTCGAAACTGCTGAATTTATGCTGAAGGCTACCACGATCTGCAATGGTCAAAGAGATGTTATCTGACCTGCGAATCAGATGTTCGCAGAGCTGATAGTTGCAGATCTAGCTGAAATTGTAAACACTGGCAGAGTGGAGTTCTTGGAAGAATGCGGAGCGATGCTCTGTGAGACACCCTAGCTCAGCTGTCTTATCCTTTCAGGTGCCAATTTGGTGCAACTGGTACCCTATACTTTCCAATGCAATATCCTATGCCGGCATACAAGTATGTTATCTACTTGTCTCGATGTTTTGCTTGGTCAGCGTGCCATCACTTCCATGTCCTGATACCTGTAGTTCAGACATGCGCTTTGTGTCTGCCTTATAACAGTGTAAAATCGAGGTTAGTTTGTGTGGTTTCGTGTACATTGATTGTTTGTTAGCTCGCAGAGAGACCATGTCAACTCCGTAGAACTTTTCTCTTAGTTTTCACTCCAGCTTTGAAGTAGTCGGCACACGAATGGCCCATCCATTGCATCAGGCCCGAACAAATACATCGTCGTACATGTCGATGCCAGCATGCTGGCGTATAAGTAGGGCTAGGCTAAGATCACGGCTGATGAGCTATCCGTTGGATAGCTACATTTCTGTCTGGAATCCCTTTCAGAACGCATATGAAAATCCACAGAACACGTAGCCTGACAGACGCACAACCACCAGACTGCATGCATGCGTACCACGCCAGTATTAAGCAAACCAATAGCGTGTACAGATAGACACCATCACAAAGCTCACGCCTGAAGAGTCGTACCCTAGCATTTTTCAATGGCTGGCGCATGAACACATGTGGCTCAAAACCGGGCGAGTCACTGTCGTAGGAAGAAACAAACAAATGACGGGACAAAAGGCTTGCACGGCACATGCAGATCCTGCGTGGCAAGTGCATATTCCTCCCCCCTGCTAGCTTAGCTGGCTAGGCCATCCGGCTACTGTACGTTAGCAAGTAGCAGCTGTTAATATAAAGCTTAATTAGGCGCTGTGCAGCACGGGGCATTTTCGTTAGGCGATTGATCGCCGCTAGGGTCCAAAAGGGCATCCCAGGTCGCAAGCTTGACAATGTGCCCTTGGATCAGCGAGCGCAGACAACAGCTAAACTGCACAGATGACCTTTTCTCGGTACGACGACGCTTCCGAACTGGCATCCTGATTAACTTGGCAGGGATTTAAGAACTCAGAAATAGGAAAACCGTAGAAATTATGGTGTTGTTTAGTACTTTAGTTTTCAGTAGGGACAAAACAAGGGTTTTTTTAATATTAAAATTGACTTTTCTATGTCACCTAGAAAACACAGGAATTGTTGACATAACAAGAAGAAAAAGATAAACAGCCCATTCCTCCATTTTTTTAAATATGGAATAGCCCATTCCACGGTAATACTGAAGAATCCTGTAAGCTAGTCACATGTTCAGATGGCAAATTATGAATTTTTCCTATCGGAATTCAATCAACCAAGATTGCCACGTTTTTTTTTTTCATTTGTTCCAAATGGGACCATTGATATCTCAAAGAGGTTGGAGTGAGTCTTGGGAGCGAATTCTCATCATGATTATAGTATGCATAGATCTATCTGTTATCCAGATGTCCTATGATGTACTGAAGATCTCGTTTGCAAGGACCTTTTCCTATGCAAGTCTTCATATGTCCTCATGGAGGATGTGGGTAACAGAACTATTTTTCGTTCAAGATATAATTAACCAATCAAGTTAAGATAGTTAAAATCATGTAAAATTATTATTTCGATGTTTGATCAGGACACTAATGCTTAACAATGTACACTTGAAACCAATTTAGGCATACAAAAGTGCAGGAAAATGGCTATGTACCTTGCAAAAGTCATCCAAGCAAAAGGCATGGCAATACCAAAGAGGTTATAGCTCTTTCCAAAGAAGAAAAGAATACGGTGCCAAAAGCTGTCGACGTATAATATGAGATATCGTGAAAAGTTCTAACAGCTACATCCTTTCCGCGGGTTCATGTATAGCTTATATCATAATTGCTAAGCACAAATGTGCCTATGTTTTATTCAAGATCAAAGAGAGAAATCATACCGCAAATGCTTATAAAGCTGTTCCTATTAGTCTCTAACCACTAATGCTTACATGGCTCATAGCCACCTGCACTATAATTTCGTAGCCGTAGGTAGACCTTGAGAAAACAAGTAAATCTGGCCAATTTATGATAGTCGCCTCAACAAAGCAAATGTATGAAGTACTAGTCTTGAGTAAGGAGAGTGATATTAAAACGATCCCTCTAGTAGTGGTAGAAATCTGAGACCCCCCTACTTATAGTCCTTGGCTAGCTTGTTATCTTGGAGTATCAGAAGTACAGAACACTTACCATGACTATGACAATAACCAGTCCCCCTCTGTCAACAGGATCTCCACACAGGACTCCTCTCTGAAGGAAGAATACATGAGTGATATTGGTTCGGCTCACATCTCATCCGACGATGTGCTCGACGAGGACATGAGCCGAAACAATACCAGCATGTCGTCTTCTTCTTTCTCCGTCTTCCGTCGTCCCGGCCTAGGTTCCTAGGCAGCAGCTTGCTCAGAGGATGCTGATGGCTAAGCTACCATAGCTTGGCCTCAAAACAGTGTCTTCTTTGCTGATGGCTAAGCTACCATAGCCTGGCCTTTTAATGGAGGTGTGTGTTGGTGGAGTGAGCCACGTATGAGAAACTTTAGCAGCCTACCCTCCCCACCGGAACTTCTATTTCGGCGTAGAGAATTGCCACTTGCTCCAGGATATGCTAACCTAATCGTCCATGGACCAATGGTACGGTTGGCTCACTGACCTTGCGATCCAGCTCTCCGGTTTTGTTCTGTTCTTCAGTTATATCTATTCCATTGGGTTACAATTGAGGTAGTCGTCCTGTCTACGTAGGTTCGCCGGCCTTTACAGCTCTATACAACACGCAAAATAAAGTGGCGATCTGGCACTAATTTTAAAGGACCTAGCTCTGTAGCCACAGCGTGTTGAACAATTTAGTAGATGCGCAAGTTGAGACCGTTATCTAGGCTTATCGTCAGTACTCTTATGTATCATAGGACTCTAGATTCCGGGAATAACATGATACTCACTCGATGCTGTCGCCCTTTTAGACGATCTTTTGGCAGAAAATTGCCCCATATGATCATTCTTTTAGGCCGCGCCAACTGCTAGCGATTCGGTAAGTGGCAGGCCACTTCGCAAGAGATCCACAGTATCAAGTTGAACAAGTTGACAAGTTTCATTGGTTGATTTCACACTCAGTTTTCGTACCTTGGCAACAACTCCCGTCGCTATTTCATGTCCCTTGTGCGAAGCCAAGTTTTCATTTTTCTTTAAATTATATAAAACTATGAAGTCAAGTTTCTTTCGTATGTTGTCACGTATAGTACATACGTTCTCACTTCAGATAGGTATTCATATGTCCTATACACATACCAATTTATAGACATTCAGAAACACTCCTAGATGGCAAGTTCACATGGTTTCCTCTATGCACAGCCAGCAAATTCAGCTGCAAGTTGATACAGTATGTAGTAGAAATCATTCCGTACGAATCACAAGTTGATCGCAGAAATACTACTGATGACAATATCACATGGTTTCTTCTTCACAAGGGAGGGCTCTGTCTTTAGATGTTCCTTCAAGTTTTGTTAGGGTTTGTGTCCTGCTCAGGAAGACGAGACTACGACGGCTTTCTGAAAATGGAATAAGGTTCTCCCCGCCTAGTCCCCATTCCGGTGGACCGGTGGTGCATCTAGCATCGTCGGTGGGTGTGTGGTGGTGTGTCTCCGGTGGATCTGTCATTGGTGGATTTGCTCGGATATTGTCGTAGTTCGTCTACGTTCGTGTGTCTTTAGGTTGGATCCTTCCGATCTATGCTACTCTTCAATTACGGCGGTTGCTGATCTGGTGCGCTGGTCCTATGGGGCCTTAGCACGACGACTTTTCGACTGTCTACTACAACAAGGTTTGCCCGGCTCCAGCGAGGGAGGGACGATGACGGCGGCGCGCCTTTGGCTCGGTTCAGTGATTGTAGTCGTCGCTAGGTGGTCAACGGATCTGGATGTAATTTTTATTATTATTTCTAATGTCTGTTGTACTACCATGATTGAAAATGAATAGATCGAAAGTTTTTTGAAAAACAAGTTGATTCATTAAAAAGGACACTGTCAGCGCGAGATGCGCACCAGTCACCGAATCCCTTCCACTCCAACCGGAGACCAATCCGCTCGCAGATCGGTCGGCATCGGGGGCCCAAGCGTGCTCCATCTTCGCTTGCACCCAAATGCTAGGCTGTATATATACTGAAGCTACCACTAAGTGTAGATTATGGGAGGGAGGGAGTGCGTAGCAGCTAACTAATCTACAGATTAGTTAGTCATACGGCACAGCGGCTGCGGTTGTTTGGGCCAATGGCGAAGCAAGGTCGTCGTTTAGGCAAATTGTTAAGGTCGCCCGACGAATTGGGCGTACTATCTTGGTTGCCGATCTGGTCGCCATAGTACTTATTATAGTAGTGCTGTACCACTGTCACAGCGTTTCACAAGGATGGAATCAAAATTGGGTCACAGCCTTTTAATGGAGCGTCTAGGGTGGAGTGGTTTCGGTGGAGTGAGCCACGTATGGGAAACTTTAGAAGCCCACCCTTTTCACCGGAACTCCTATTCCGACGTAGATAATTGCACTGATGCTGCCTGATATCACATATTCACATTAGATACATACATACAGATAATATATAAAGGGCGTCCGTACGAGTGCCGCACGACAAATGCGCCCGCGAAATCAGCTCGCTCCCACTTTGACTATGAGTTTGTAGTAGTAGTACCTTTGATTATTATTATTTTTTGCGAGAAATACTTTTTTTTTGCGAGTGAGTAGTACCTTTGATTAGACGTGGAGGTTCACGAGACCGATGGAGCTGAGCCCGTCCTTCTTCATCATCGCAGACTAAAAGAAATGGGGACACCGTCGGCGCGAGACGCGCTGCAGTCACCGGATCTGTCCGCACCAACCATATGTGATTGGTTAGCGGGTAGAAAAATTTGCACGCACGCATACGGCACAGTGAACGGCTGCTGCTGTCTGGGCCGACGGCGCATCGGAAAAGGGTCGCCCTATCAAGAAATCGTTGCTTGCCGCATTTTGTTATTGTTGAGGTCGCCCAGCGAATTGTGCCTGTTCGTGATCTGGTCGCATTTTGTTATATACTAGTAGTACTGTACTATAATGTCCCTGCTCTTCGAGTAAATAGCATAAAACTACTAGTTTACAGGCTTTGGTTTCAAAAAACTACCACTTTTTAATTTTTCTCAAAAAGCTACCGAACGCGCGGTCCGCTGTTTCAAAAAACACAAACACGCGGTGACTAGCGATTTAACCCGTTTCCTGACGGACCGGGCCCATCTGTCAGCCCACGTGGCCACGCGCGCTGACGGCGCGGCCGTTAACGGCCGTTAGCCGACCCGGGTCCGGTCGGAACCAAAGTGGGCGGTCGGCCACACACTCTCTCACTCCCCCTCCTCTCCCCCGCGGTGACCTAGGTGGGCGATGGCGGCGGCGCAGCCAAATGTCGTCGGCGGCGAGCTATTGAGGCAAGGCGGCACCGGCCAGGAGGGCGGTGGACACTCAGAGGTGGACAAATGGCTAGGCAGCTCGAGCTTCCCGGCGCAGCGGTCGCAGCAGCCATCACCGCCCGCAGCTCATGTGGATCCGGCGAGCTCAGATCCGGAAGTCCGCGCGGCTAGGGCAGTGGCGAAGCGCATCCACACTGATCCAGCAGGCGGCCACCATTGGGCGTCGTCCTTTGGTGGAGTGAGGTAGGCACTGGTCAATGTTTCTGGGTCCTTTAGTTAAAATTTCCGTGTGCTTTAGTTCAAATTAGAACTAGGGTTAGTAATTGTTTGTTCTTGGCATGCTACTGTAGAAGAAAGTGCATTTGGTTAGTTCATTTGGTCAGTGCATAGATGTTCTTGATATCTGAAGAAAGTTCAGTAATGTTCAGTGACTTAAAAAATAATTGTTTGTCAATTTAATCCTACAGCTTAGATGATGAGATTTGGGACTTGAGGCTACATTTTCAAGGAATAGATAATATGAAGAAAAAGTATTCAGTTTCCTCAGATATCAGTTATCTGACCATATTAGCATTGGTTGAGTTGGAGGGCTATGGCATGGATGCATTTCTGACTTATGTAAAGGAAGAGGGAAAGGGGCTGGAGGGTGTGGAGGCCCTGGATAGTGAGGAGGCATTAGAGGAAATGCTTGACTTATTTGTTGATAAGAAGGTACTGAACATCAGTGTCAGAAAAGCTACTGATCCAAGCCCAGCTGATGAGGAACAGATCCCCATTGATCATGTTGGTGAACCTGTTGTTTACAGAGTTTCACAAGAAGGTGTTCTGTACCCTGCCTCTAATGCTAGCTTGCCATCTTTAACCCCTGATGAGCCCTACATGAACACACAGCAAAGCAACAATTTGAACAAGGGGAAAACAGTTGTGGAAGAAGAAGATGTAGAAGAAGAAGCAGATGAAGAAGAAGAAGAAGTACCAGAGGAAGAAGATGTACCAGAGGAAGAAGATGTAGTTGAAGATGACAAATCATCTTCAGATTTTGAGTTCTTTAGGGGTGATTACAGAGGGCAGAAAATTTCTTACAAAGCTTGGTGTAGGGGTGAAGATGAGGCTGGCACTGATACTGCAGAGCACTATTGTGCAGCTAACTCAGAACCTTCTGAGTTTTGGGAGGAAGAACCAATAGTTTCTGAAGATGAAGAAGTAGTGGATCCTGCTGCTATAACTACAAAAGCAGCCAAAAATCTTAAGCCAGTTAGAAAACCTGGCCCAACTAGCAAGTCTCACAGTGAGCCTGAGCACAACAAGTTTGAAGATTATGTCCCTGAAGCTGATGAGTACTGTTTTCCAGGTGATTTTGGCATAAGTGATGAAGAGGATGCACCAAGGCTGCCATCTGGAAGAAAGAGTAGGAAGAAGCAGAAGAAGGAGAGGAGATGGTATGATCCAAAAAGGCCTGATGCATATGAGCAGTTTTCAATGCATTTGTGCTTTGAAAATGTAGTTGAGTTCAGAGAAGCACTTAGAAATTTTCATGTGAGGACTCTTAGGAATTTTGAGTATCACAGAAATGAACCAACTAGGGTTATTGCTTGGTGCTCTGAGAGAAAACATGGTTGTGAGTTTTACATAGTTGCCTCCAAGATAGCTCATGAGGCAACTTTCAGTATCAAGAAGATGAACCTGGATCACACTTGTGGAGCAAGTGGAGAGAACACAAAGGTGACAGTCAATTGGGTTGCTAAGGTTTGTGAGGATACAGTCAGATCCAACCCTGGAGCTGGTGTTGACACAATTATGTCATACACAAAGAAGAAGTTTGGTGTGCATGTGCCTAAAAGCTTGGCATATAGGGCAAGGAAGCAAGCAGTTGAGGTTGTGCAAGGAGATCACAAACTCCGGTATCACAGAATAAGGGACTACCTGCAGTGTGTGCTAGATACTAACCCTGGCAGTAGGTGCATAGTAACAACACATGAGGACCCACTTAACCCAACTCCTACCCCAAGGTTTCACTATATGTTTTACTGCTTGTTTGCATGCAAGGAGGGTTTTCTGAATGGATGCAGGCCATTTATAGGTAAGTATTCAGAAATTTATATGATTTGTAAACATTGATGTACTTAGGCACTCATGTTATCATGTTAGCAGGTCTGGATGGTTGCTTCATCAAGCTAAGCACTGGTCAGCAGATGTTGGCAGCTACAGGGAGGGATGGCAACAATAACATCTTCCCAATAGCTTTTGGTGTTGTTGATAAGGAAGAGACAGACAGTTGGACATGGTTTCTCACACAGTTGAGAACAGTCATTGGAACTGGCAATAAGTTTGGCAAATACACAATTATGTCTGACATGCAGAAGGTATTTTTCTGAACCTAGTGTTTACATTTGCCATGAGTAAAATGTTATTCAGTAGTAACACTTAAGATTACACTACATTGAACAGGGATTGTTGAATGCAATAGATGATGTATTCCCTGACTCTCCACAAAGGTTTTGTCTTAGACATATTTATGCCAATTTTCAATCTGCTGGTTTCAGAGGAGAGGAACTTAAGAAACATTTAGATCAGGTTGCCTATTCCTTTACCAAACATGGACATGATTTAGGCATGGAGAATTTGAAAAAAGAAAGTTTAGAAGCTTGGCAGTGGTTGTCACAGATACCAGAGCATACATGGGCTAGGTATAAAATGGACACTGTGTGCAAAACAGACCTGTTAGTAAACAACCTTAGTGAGGTTTTCAATAGAATGATATTGGATGTTAGGAAGAAACCAATCAGGACTATGTTAGAGGGCATAAGAACAAAGCTGATGATTAAGTTTCAGAAGATCAGAGAGAAGACAGAGACATGCAGATGGGAAATCACACCTACTTATTCAGAGATTTTAGAAGAGGGGAAGAAGTGGGCTAAATATTGTGAAGCATACATGGCAGGGCCAGGAATATGGCAGGTCACTAGTAGCTCTGAAAACACATATTGTGTTAATTTGAACAATGAGACCTGTGACTGTAGGAGGTGGGACATGACAGCTGTCCCCTGTAGTCATGCCATTGCTGCAATGCAGAAAGTGAAGATACACCCTGAAGACTATGTTTCTGCTTTCTTCAAGAAACCCATGTATTGTGAAACATATAAGCACATAATATTCCCTGTGCCAGGTCCTGACCATTGGCCTCATACACCTGGTGATGATATTTCTCCCCCTGTTTTTAGAGAAAAGAAAGGTAAAAAACAAACTGCCCGGAGGAAAGGCCTGTTTGAGGTGCCAGCTAAAAAGGATACTTCTAGAATTGGTACAGTGACATGCAGCAACTGCAAGAAGCAAGGGCACAGGATCAACAATTGTGGTGTCCCTTTGAAACCTAAGTTCGAGATGAGGCTGAACAAGCACCAGGTATGTCCATTCATTCCATTGTTACATTCATTGCATTGTTACATTCATTGCATTGTTACATTCATTGCATTTGTAGGAAAATAGTTCTAACTAATATTGTTGTGTAGGAAAATAGAGCAAACTACTCTGAGGCTGGTTCTTCAATGGCTGCAACTGCACAAAGGCCACCAAGGGTACCTGCTGCCTCTGCACCTGCACCAACTCCTCCTCCAATAACAAGTGTGTCAACACAGACAGCTTCTAGGTCAAGGAAAAGGGCAGCTCTAGCTACAACAGCAGTACCACCACCTCTCAAGAAGAGCAGGCCCAACACCTCTTCTTCAACACTAGTACCACCTCCCAAGAAGAAGAACACAACTATTTCTGGCAATGGATCAAGGTCTTCTCCAGCAAAGAACACAAGGTCATCAAGGTCTTCTCCAGCAAAGAACACCAGGTCAGCTACTGCCAATAGAGCTGGCAATGGATCTTTCATTGCTCCTAGACAATCTGCTACAAGTGCTGTGCAGGATGGGTCAAAGAGGGTCAGGAAGCCATCTGGGAGGCTGAAAGATTACTTTTATGCAAGTGGTAACTAGCTGAAGTGGTTGAACTACTCTGTATGCAAGTGCACTGTTTGATTTGGTTTGTCATAACACTGCCTCACTAAGTACTTGATGCTGCACTGTTTGATTTGGTTTGTAATATGGTACTTTATGTGGATTCTGCACTTGTCTGCAACTTCAATTCATCTGCAACTTTTATCTATATGTGGATTCAACACTTGATAAATTGATGGTGCTGCTGACCAAGTGCATTATAAGATACTGAGATATACATAACTGACCAAATGCATACATTTATTTAGAAACATCCAAATGTTACATAGATAGAAAGATAGTCCCATAGATTACATCCAAATCTCACAAATACTACCAAAACTATCTCTCAAATTGACTTACAGATAGCTAGAAAGATAGATTACATCCAAATCTCACGAATATCAGTCATAGCGCTCAAAGAAACGGACCCACTTGGCCCTAGTTGCTGGATGAGGAGCCATGACTGCCCTCATCCTTGCCCACCTAATTATCTCCATGAATGACCTTCCCCTGCCGCCAGTGAAAACCAGCTCTAGTTCTTCATCATTGCACTTCTCCAGTACCTTGTCGGAGAGTCGGCGGTTGAACTCCTCTTGCTGCTCATCCTGGGCCGCCTCTAGTGCCCTCTGCCTGCGCCTCCTCCTCCTCCTCTGTGCTGCTGCTGCTGTCCTAACCTCCACAGCCTCCCCCTCTTCCTCTGTGACATCTCCCATGTCAGGATCCATCTGTGGTTTTCTTTTGGGTGGCGGCTGGTGGAGTAACTGGGAAAGGGTGGGGGTGGGGAGGGGTTTATATTGACAGATGGATGGGGTTGGGTTTAGCAGGCCTAGGGTTGCATTTGGTCAAAGACTAGTGGGCCAATAAGCCCAAATACCCACAGAAATAATATTAGTAGGCTAACAAATAACATATAAAAGATATAAGATCAAGTTGAACACTTAATAGCATATATTCTACATTTCCACAACTTAGTAGCATAAGAGATCCATTTCCACTACTTAATAGGTGATCCATTACAACTTAACAACATAGGAAATAAGGTTCTTGCACTAGGTTAAACTTCACATTCCCCCAAAATGTACACCCATAATCACTTGCAGTCATGCCAGGCCACATCCTTATATAAAGGCCTTTGGATGTACTTACTTCACCAAGATCAAGCTTCAAGACTCAAGGATGGCCTTGATTTGCTCTAACTTCTCCTTGCTGCCATACCCTTCTTTCAGCAGCTCAGCAACAACAAGCTCAAGCTTTGCCTTCTCCTTCTTAAGAACATCTCTGTCAACTTCAACAGCCTTCATAGCCTTCCCGGTGTTCTTGATGATATCAGCTTGGCTCTGCAAAATGCACCTATGCTCTTTTGCAAGTTTGAGCTTTTCCATCTGCACCTCCAACATAGCTTTCTCCTCTAGCTCCTTCTTCTTCTTCTCAAGTTCTTCCTCCTCCACTTGTTTCTGGTACACCTTCTTGTCCACCCTACCATCCTGCCAATCAAACATCTTGGATACATCATCAACAAGCTTGGTGTACTCAATGCAAAGCTTGTCATTTTCAGTCCTAAGCTTGGCCAACTCCCTTTCATGTTCACTCTTAAGCCTGGCCAACTCCTTCTCAAACTTCTCCTTGTCATGTACCCTTCCAAAGTTCTGCTCATGGAACATCTCCCATAGTTTGCACAAACATCTCTGAAGAACAGTTGGCCAAGGCCCATCAACCCACTCTACAACACCACAATTCACACCATTTTCCTGCATTTGTAAATGTGATAAGACTATGGCCCCACTCTACAACCTACTTGATAAACTGGAGATTTTCTAACTATGAATAACATAAATGAGATATGATAAGTTATTACAATGCCATGATTAAGTTACCAAAGTGACAAAAATACATATGTGACTGTCATATCAAACAAAATGCTGCATCATATCAAACATCCATAACAGAAAACTTAATGGGCATCTAACCTGGACTGGGCAGCCATAGAAACGCCTTCCTGTTACAGGCCCTTCAAAAGCAACACGCTTAATAGGCCTCAGTTGATGCAGAATGCACTTGGGATGAGCAAGCTCAAGTTGGCCACAGAAAAGGGGCTCCACAGTGGTGTCTGGTTCCTCCTGCAACCATAATAACCAACAAACACTGGTTTCAATCTCCACTCAATACCAGAATCAACAAGCACTGTTCTTTAAACTTGATCACTAAAAAATCTCCAAATCAGCATGAACCCTAACACTGTACAGAGATGAACCCTAGGTTACCTCAATCCTACAATCAAACCCCACCCTCACTAATCAAGAACAGTATCACACACACAACAACAACACTACACTCAGCAACATCCATGGCTAGAGCCTAGGGCTACTAGCACCTAACCCTAACCCTAACCCTAGGTGGCAAAGAACTTACCATAAGTCCCATGTCCATGCTGACAACCTCGCACTCCTCCTCCGAGCTGGTTTCCTCGTCGTTCCAGGAAGGCATTGCGGCAAGGAGGTCGACCGCCACCGGCCTCGAAGACGGCGAGCGGCGGCGAGCTCGTACTGGAGCAGGGGAGTGAGAGCAGGGGAGTGAGCGAGCGAGCACGAGAGAGTGTGCGAGCGGGTGGGTGCGCCCGACCGACCGAGCGGTTATTTACCCCAGTTCCGACCGGGCCGGTCGGCTAACGGCCGTTAACGGCCGCGCCGTGAGCGCGCGTGGCCACGTGGGCTGACAGATGGGCCCGGTCCGTCAGAAAACGGGTTAAATCGCTAGTCACCGCGGGTTTGGGTTTTTTGAAACAGCGGACCGCGCGTTCGGTAGCTTTCTGAGAAAAATTAAAAAGTGGTAGTTTTTTGAAACCAAAGCCTGTAAACTAGTAGTTTTATGCTATTTACTCTGCTCTTCACTGGGATGGAATTAACAAATGCGCCACGAGTCAGCCCGCATGGGCATGGCGCATGCATTTTTGGATTCTGGGTTGCTTCGGTGATTGGAGTCTAATGATATTTTTAGACTAACACGGAGGGAAAGGAGTTTGATGATACGCAATTACGCATGGTCATCGGTTTTTGCCCAACTCCACAACCTAAAGTCGTTGCTGTTGACATTTCTCAGGCCGGCAGTATATCGTTTTAAAATGCATTCTCCAGACTTTTTTTTTGCGAATAGCATTCTCCAGACCTGACCTAACATATACTCCTTCCTTTTCGTCCTGTTTGGGTGGGCGCTTATAATTTACTTATTTTGAATCAAGACAAGGACAAGGAGGAGACTTGCAAGTGGACAACTTTCAAATCCACCTCTAATTTTTCTATTTTGATTTAGTGATCTTTTATTGAGTTGAAACCTTGCACAAAGGAGATATAACCGAAAAAAGTTTACACCTGAATCTAAGATAACATGGCGTACACAGCCCAATTTATAAAGTGTATCCAACATCAATTACATGCCTAGGCTTGACTTTCTTTCCCCTCACGCATGGTGACTAGGGAAAGCCTTCCTCCCCTCGATCTTCACCGACGAGTCCGTGGATTCGCCTCCCCTTCGCCTGCCGCTCCAGCGGCCGGTGGCGGAGAGGGGATTCCTGGTGCCTCAAATCCGGCTAGTAGATAGGTAGGGTTTTAGTGCTCGCAAGGGCGGCCTTTGGATGGATGGCGGCGCTTCTTCTTCGAGTCAGTCTTCGGGGCTCCGATCCTCCTCAAGTTTGTCCGTTGGGACGGATTAGATGGAGCTCTGGTGTAGATTCCTGCCAGCTCCACGGGGCAGCAAGGTTAGGGTTTCTCGTCGTGCGTACACAACGGCGATAGTTGGTGTCAGGTTCTTCAGATATATTAAAGGATTTACAGCACTGACTGTGTCTTCGGGGTGCTGGTCCTTAGGGGCGCGTGCACGAAGACTTCCCGACTGTCATTGACAAGGTCAGGCCGGCTCCGGTATGGCTGCGGCGACAGCGGCGCGTCGTCGGTACGTTCTGGCGGCGGCAATGGTCATTCTGCGGTCCATGGACCTCGATGTAATTTTTATTATGTTTGAGGTGCTTTGTACTTTCGGTGAATCTTTATAACAAAAATGATCCTTTTCGCAAAAAAAACATCAATTACATGCATTCTAGACATAAACCAACATTTTTTTAGAGTGCTAGATTTGCTATATACTAATTCTGATTTTCTTTTCTTTCCTTTTTCTTATGAAAATGCTTACTCCAATGCTAGACATTCTCAACAATTTTTATGTAGTAATATACTCCCTCCGTTTGGAATTACTTGTCTCGAAAATAGATGTATCTAGAACTAAAATACGTCTAGATACATCCATTTCCGCGACAAGTAATTCCGAACGGAGGGAGTATCTGCTAATCGACAACTATTACATAGACCTGCTATAATAGTTCAAGTGTAACATCAACCTATGATCATATATTTTATATTATTAGATAACTAAGCATACCTTGCTACAAAAAAAAAAGTACACAATCACCATGATTGACCTCTCGGTTGTGTAAAGATGTTAGTGTATTTTCTTAAACACACATTTTAAAAAGGTTGCATATTTAGAATATATTCATATGTAAAATAATAATATTGTTTTGCAGATCTAAAGAATATACTTATATATTGAAAATTATTCATGAAGTTTTCAAAAAAGAGTTACTGCATTTTGAAAAATGTTCATGTACATTAATGAATTAAAAATAAACATTGAAGTTTTTTAGATGTTTGCATAATTTATATAGTGTTCATATCTTTAGAAAAAATTGTTCGTGAAATTTTAAAATGTGTTCAAGCATTTTTTATAAAGGTTCAGGAATTTTGAAAAATATTCATGAATTTATTTATTTATTATTTTCAAGTACTCACATGTTTTAAAAGATGCAATTTAAAAAGCGCTCATGACTTTTTTGAAAGTGTACATCCTATTTCAGAAAATCTTCGTGCAATTTGAAAAAGCATTAACGATATTTTTAAAATGTTCAGGTATTTCATCCATACATTTCATAAAAAAGGGGGTTAGAAATAAGGGGGAGTTGAAAAAAAGAAAATGGAAAGAACAGAAACAGAATGATACTTGTGGAAAAGCAAGCAAAAAACAATACCTGTCCGCTCTACCTCCACACTCGCACCCCACCACTCCCAAAAACCTTGAAACCGGACCTATCGCACGCTCAGCGCAAAAACAAGGGCACCGCTATCTGGGCTGCTTCCCATGCTGAACGGTAGGAGTGGCGTTCGCTATTTGTCGCTAGAAGTGGCATATATAGTATTTATGCGCCTCTCCTCTATTGTGTTCTTGCCATGTTCGTCCCCGGCAGCTTCTATTCTATGTTTTATTTATCCATATAATTGCCCCCGTGTCCGGCCAGCCCATTTTGCCCCCCGTGGCTCGTTCGCTCCATTGGAAAACCGTCTCGCACATTATGACCTTCAGTACACAAAACTTTTGTTGTTCGCTCCATGATGAAAACCTGGTTAGCTGCTCAATTCGAAGAAAACCAACGGCGGTTCTAACAGATTTTTCAAATGGTCATGAATTTATTTTTTCACATTTTATTTAAAATTATGATTTTTAAACATTCCATGTGTTAAAACGAGGACTCCGTGGAGCTCGGCCTCCAAAAGCAATTTTCGCTAATCGACCAACTATTACATAGACCTGCTATAATAGTTCAAGTGTAACATTAACCTATGATCATATATTTTATATTACTAGATAACTGAGCATGCCTTGCAGTTGGGGTACAAAAAAATGTACACAATCACCATGATTGATCTCGGTTGTGTAAAGATGTTAGTGTATTTTCTTAAATGCACATTTTAAAAAGGTCGCATATTTAGAATATATTCATATTTAAAAATAATAATATTGTGTTTGCAGATTGAAATAATATACTTATATATTGAAATATATTCATGAAGTTTTCAAAAAAGAGTTACTACATTTTGAAAAATGATCATGTACATTAATTAATTAACAATAAACTCTGAAGTTTTTAAGATGTTCACAAAATTTATATAGTGTTCATATATTTAGAAAGAAAATGTTCGTGGAATTTTGAAATGTGTTCAAGCAATTTTTTATAAAGGTTCAGGCATTCTGAAAAATATTCATGAATTTTTTAATATTTTTATATAATTTTAAGGACTGTGCTAATGTCCATACGTACGGACTATAAGCGATAGATCCGCACGATTCATCTATGGTAGCTCGGCCTACTGTTGCTGAGTGTTGATTTCTTTTTTAATACAAAAGCAAACACATTCAGTCCAATCTTTTCCCTAATAGCTGCATACATGCATATAGGACAAAACTGTTGATGTCATCGAAGATTCCATCAAATTTAAAATTTTAAAATATTTTGTAGGTCAAACCGTCGCTCCGATTGAAAAATTGTTTTCACATAAAAGATTTGTCGCGACGAGACCTTCGAAACTAGATCCCATGTTGGTATGTTTCGACGACTTTTTTTCAGATAAAAAGTTACCAGGCATGTGCGACGTAAGTTATCACAACTGCGACACATAAGTTACCAAGTTGTTTTCATAGTAACTACCAGGTATGAAAAGATGGTCTTCCAACTTTTCTTTCCACGTACACATGCATATATGCACTAGACGATATGCCATTCTAAATTCTCCCTATTTCGAATTTTCAAAAAAAATTATAGCTCAAACCATCGCTTTGATAAAAAAAAATCACATAAAAGATCCGTCACAACAAGATCTTCGAAACTAGATCCCACGTTGGTATGTTCCAACGACTTTTTCCAGATAAAAATTTACCACGCATGTGCAACACAAGTTATCATGCCAGTTGAGCGTAAGTTATCGTGTTGTTTACAGATAACTTACTAGGGCATAAAAAATTATTTCTTCTACATTCTTCACACAAGCACATTCGTGCCCTAGGGAACCAAAAATGCTAATGTCAGGGAGGATCTCACCGAAACTCAAAAAGAAAAAAAATGTTTTGTAACTCAAACAGTCGCTCTGATACAAAAATCATTTTTACATAAAAAATTCGTTGCCGTGAGACCTTCAAAACTAGATCTCATGTTGGTTTGTTTCAACAACTTCTTTGGGTCAAAAAGTTATCAAGCCTGGGTTAACTAAGTTATCAACTCTCTTGTGTGTGTATTACTATGCTATTCACACACAAGTTACCGAAGGGTGTTTTTCAACAAGCCCCCCCTCGGGTGAAAAGTTATCACACCTAGACTAAGTAAGTTATCAAGTCAGTTGTGCATATATCATAATGTTATTTAATCATGAGTTATCGGGTCAAAGTTATCATCGTGGTTGTACGTAAGTTATCAGGTCTGCGGTGCATAAATTACCATGTAATTCGCACAAAAATTACCAGGGACATGTTTCTTCAACTTTGTTTTCATAAGTCAAAAGTTATCAAATATCTTGCACATAAGTTATCAGGTCTACGATGCATAATTACCATGCTATTCACGCAGGAGTTATCGGGGATGTATTACAAGAAACCCCACCCCCGCCAAAGTTATCATTGTGTTAGTACATAATTTATCGGGTGTGTGATGCGTAAATTATCATGCTCTTCACACAGAAGTTATATGGATATGTTTTCAACCCCACCCCACCCCCTCCCCCCCCCCCGACTAGGGGTCGCGGTTGAAGTTACCGCAGTATTTGTACGTAAGTTATCAGGTCCGCGGTAACTATATTATATTCCTACTTACACAGAAATTACGGGGTATACTTCAACAATTTTTCCCGGGTCAAAAGTTATCATAGTGTTTGTACGCCTCATTGGCTCATCGAGAAATTGTCCTCATTATCATTGTAGTGTTCAAGGGGAACAAAGTGTATGTACCATGTGAATGATACAATGGAGAAATGTCGCAAAAAATCATGATGAACTGATAGCTTTTATACCCAATATTATGCATTTGTTTTCTTGTAAGTGTTCTTCCTACTAAACGCAAGAAATTTGGGGTTAAAAAGGCCTCAACCTAAAAATACTAACAGAGCAGCCAAGCCATTTGACTATTAAAATGAAGAAAAAACAGTAGGAAAAAGAAGGAAAATTCGGTGAAAAAAAGGACACTTTATTATTCACGCCACATTTTTACAGGTACAAGAATAACAAAATCTGAATGTAGTCACAACCTCAATCTAGTCATGGTGGTTATGGGCACTACAAGATACCAAGGAGGTACTGGGTTCGATTCCATTTTCTCCCAAAATTTTACTCTTTTCAGGAAGGAAAGGGGAAGCAGGCAACGCGAGGGGAAAAAAGCCCCGAACGGGAGCGGGATTGAGCAGGAACCACGGGACGTGCGAAGCGGGAGCGGGAATCACGGGGCGACCGGGAATTGCGTTAAAAATTGAAGCATGCAGATTATCCGTTCGGGAGCGGGATCTAACGGCATCCGAATCGTGCGGATCTATTGCAAAATTACAGTCGGCAGGAATTTAGCTTTCTCGTAATTTTAAAGTTCTCACATATTTTTGTTGGGGAAAAATTTCCTACGCACACGCAGGATCATGGTGATGCATAGCAACGAGAGGGGAGAGTGTTGTCCACTGCTACCTCTTGAGCACTGCGTTGGTTTTCCCTTGAAGAGGAAAGGGTGAAGCATCAAAGTAGCGTAAGTATTTCCCTCAGTTTTTGAGAACCAAGGCATCAATCCAGTAGGAGGCTACGCGCGAGTCCCTCGTACCTACACAAAACAAATAAATCCTCGCAACCAACGTGATAAGGGGTTGTCAATCCCTTCACGGTCACTTACGAGAGTGAGATCTGATAGATATGATAGGATAATATTTTTGGTATTTTTATGATAAGATGCAAAGTAAAATAAAAGCAAAGTAAAAAGCAAAGGAAATAAATAAGTGTTGAAAGATTAATATGATAAAGATAGACCCGGGGGGCATAGGTTTCACTAGTGGCTTCTCTCAAGAGCATAAGTATTTTACGGTGGGTGAACGAATTACTGTTGAGCAATTGACAGAATTGAGCATAGTTATGAGAATATCTAGGTATGATCATGTATATAGGCATCACGTCCGAGACAAGTAGACCGACTCCTGCCTGCATCTACTACTATTACTCCACTCATCGACCGCTATCCAGCATGCATCTAGAGTATTAAGTTCATGAAAACAGAGTAACACTTTAAGCAAGATGACATGATGTAGAGGGATAAATTCATGCAATATGATAACAACCCCATCTTGTTATCCTCGATGGCAACAATAAAATACGTGCCTTGCTGCCCCTACTATCACTGGGAAAGGACACCGCAAAATTAAACCCAAAGCTAAGCACTTCTCCCATTGCAAGAAAGATCAATCTAGTAGGCCAAACCA
Source organism: Aegilops tauschii subsp. strangulata (assembly GCF_002575655.3). Classification (NCBI taxonomy): domain Eukaryota; kingdom Viridiplantae; phylum Streptophyta; class Magnoliopsida; order Poales; family Poaceae; genus Aegilops; species Aegilops tauschii. The sequence goes on from NC_053036.3 coordinate 515,110,903, forward strand.
AACTGATAATTCGAAGAGACTTGCAAAGTTAACCAATCATACATAAAGAATTCAGAGAAGATTCAAATATTGTTCATAGATAATCTTGATCATAAACCCACAATTCATCGGTCTCAACAAACACACCGCAAAAGAAGATTACATCGAATAGTGTAGCGACCAGACCTCAAATGGCCTGTGCTGCTGTGCACCAGTGTCATCCCTGGATCAGTAATGCTGACACGCACAGTACAAATGGAGGATTTATAACAGAGTAGCAATCACACACTTATTACATCGAATATCTCCGAAGAGAATAAGTATAAACATGGCTTAAGGCCATCTAATAACGATAACAGCGGATGACTTGGAAGATAAGTGAGTCCATCAACTCCAGCGGCATCACTGAGTATAAGACCACGACCTAAGGCACCTTACTCGTCGTCTGAAAAGTCTGCAACATGAAACGTTGCAGCCCGAAAACGGGTCAGCACATAGAATATGCTGGCAATGTAACACATAGAGAACAATGAACAATGATAATGCTATACTATATGCATATATGGCTGGTGGAAAGGCTCTATGGTTACAGTTTTGCGAAAAGCCAATTTTATCCTACTGCAAAAGAATAATTTTTTTTACTATCATGGTGGTTGAAACATTGAGAAGGTACCTCCAACTCAATCCCAATTAAGTATCATCATTAACCCAACAAAATTAATTATAGGTATCACGGTGATGAGATTCAAATGATAATCCAGATACTAGATACTCAAGTTGTCCATAACCGGGGACACGGCTAATCATGATTAGTTTGTACACTCTGCAGAGGTTTGCGCACTTTTCCCCACAAGACTCGATTGCCTCCGCTTGATTCTCGCACTGCATGATGTTTGAGAAACGGATGACCGAGACACAGTCTTTCAGGAACAATCACTCTTTACTCTGGATGGACCGGTACACCTACTTTCCCCTACATCTGGTAGCCCACCTCTTCAAGAGATCATATAACCTACTCAACTATGCTAGAGCCCATAATAGCTTGTGGCTGCACACGGAAGTTTCTAGCATGAATAATCTTATGATCCCTTTGAGCCTGGGTGGCGGACCTTATACAAACAGACAACACTGGGTTTTCCAGGTGCCTCAATCCACCCAGATGTGAGTTTTAGTTGCCACCTTAAGTTGAACCATTATTAACAATCTCACATCTGTCGTGAATATCACTCAAACCCAATCCACGTCTACGAGCATAGCATGGCAATATAATAGCACCGTAGAAGTAACTCCCAAGGGTTTGATTGTAAACAGGGCAATAGGTACTACCTCATCAACTACTTCCCAATACCCACAATTTAATTAGATCCTAATCATGCAATGTGTTTGAGGAAAACAGATCTAATGCAATAAAAACTGGGTATGATCAAAGTGTTACTTGCCTTGCTGATGATCCGCAAAACCTAGCGAGTCGAAGTAACAAGCGGCACACTCCGGGTACTCTATCGCAAACAAACAAGCATACAATCAGTACTCATCTAATGCACAGGTAAAACTCGAATGAAACATCCAACCAGAAAGTTCAACTTAAGAACTCCGGTTTGCAAAAAGAATCAACTCGAAAGAAGCAACGAAAGTCAAACGGCGAAGGAAAGAAACTTCGTTTGCTAATCTGGATCTAGGTCAATTTTACTGTAGCAAAAACTTGTTTGAGTAGATTAAACGGAAAGAGAATTTCGAGACGAAACTCTAGGCGCTTGAATCACCTGATTCCGATAAACGAGCGAGAAGTTAAACAGATTCGAAAATTCGATCAGAAATCGAATCTGAGAAAATAACGAGAAAATCCGACGAAAAAGAAAAACGGACGAACGGTTAAATAACGGACGTTCGTTAACAGAGAAAAACCGACGAACGCGTTCGTCAAAACGAACGGTTCGGTGAACGCTCGCAAAATAAGAAAACCGAAAAAAAACCGATCTAGGGTTTTTTTAAACAAAAGGGTTTTTTTTTACAGAAAACCGGTCAACACGAGACGGCCGGCGGCAGTACCTCGTCGGGGCTCCGGCGACGGGGCTCCGGTGGCGGGGCGGCGGGCGCGAGGGGTGCGGCGGGGCTCGGGGAGGGCGACGAGGGGTGGCGGGGCGGCGGCGGCGGGTGAGGCAACCGGCGGCGGCGGCGGGCGCGAGGGCGGGCGGCGGCGATGTCGGCGGCGGCGGCGCTCGGGGTGAGGAGAGAAGAGAGGGGGGGGGGTATATAAAGAGGGGAGGGGGCGGCGGCGACTTGGGGAAGGGGGCGACCGGGGCGGCGTGCGGGCGGCGGACTCCGGCGGCGGCTCGGCGTGCGGGAGGAGGAGAGGCCGCGGGCGGGCCGTCGGCTTGGGCTCGGCCCAGCCGGCGCGGGCGCGTATTTTTTTTTATAAAAAAAATAAGTTCCGCGGAAAATATTGCGTAGAAAAATAAATAAAAATCAGAAAAATATGAAATAAATTTTCCCCGTCTAGTTAGAAAATCTAGAATAGGGCGAACATTTTTAAAATCAAAAATAAATATTTTGAAATCAGGCATATTTTTTAAATGCAATAAAAATTGCAAATAAAATCCAAATAAATCCCAAATAATGTTTTTAACATTTTTCCTCCAGTATTTCAATGTTTTGGAGAAGTCATATTATCTCCTCTCGTTTATTTAATATTGAAATATTTTTCCGGAGAGAAAAATAATTAAAAATCCCAATCCTCGTTTGAAAAATCAAATAAGAAAATTCTAGAAAATCCCCAACTCTCTCCGAGGGTCCTTGAGTTGCTTAGGATTTATCGAGGATTTTGTCAAAATGCAACAAAACATGATATGCAAATGATGATCTATGTATAACATTCCAAATTGAAAATTTGGATGTTACAAATAGATCTCCACGAGTGAGGGGGAGAACATTGTATTGAGATCCAAAAAGAGAGAACAAGCCATCTCGCTACTAACTATGGACCCGAAGGTCTGAGGTAAACTACTCACACTTCATTGGAGGGGCTATGGTGTTGATGTAGAAGCCCTTCGTGATGGATGCCCCCTCCGGCGGAGCTCCGGAACAGGCCCCAAGATGGGATCTCGTTGGTACAGAAGGTTGCGGCAGTGGAATTAGGTTTTTGGCTCCTGTTCTGATCGTTTGGGGGTACGTAGGTATATATAGGAGGAAGGAGTATGTCGGTGGAGCAACAGGGGGCCCACGAGGGTGGAGGGCGCGCCCCTACCTCGTGGCCTCCTGAAAGCTTCTCTTACGTAGGGTCCAAGTCTCCTGGATCTTGTTCGTTCCAAAAATCACGCTCCCGAAGGTTTCATTCCGTTTGGACTCCGTTTGATATTCTTTTTCTGCGAAACTCTGAAATAGGCAAAAAACAGCAATTCTGGGCTGGGCCTCCGGTTAATAGGTTAGTCCCAAAAATAATATAAAAGTGAATAATAAAGCCCAATAATGTCCAAAACAGAAGATAATATAGCATGGAGCAATCAAAAATTATAGATACGTTGGAGACGTATCAAGCAACCCCAAGCTTAATTCCTGCTCGTCCTCGAGTAGGTAAATGATAAAAACAGAATTTTTGATGCGGAGTGCTACTAGGCATAATTTCAATGTAATTCTTCTTAATTGTGGTATGAATATTCAGATCCGAAAGATTCAAGATAAAAGTTCATATTGACATAAAAATAATAATACTTCAAGCATACTAACTAAGCAATTATGTCTTCTCAAAATAACATGGCCAAAGAAAGTTCATCCCTACAAAATCATATAATTTAGTCATGCTCCATTTTCGTCACACAAGAATGATCTCATCATGCACAACCCCGATGGCAAGCCAAGCAATTGTTTCATACTTTAGTAATCTCAAACTTATAAACCTTCACGCAATATATGAGCGCGAGCCATGGACATAGCACTATGGGGAAGGGGGCGACCGGGGCGGCGTGCGGGAGGAGGAGAGGCCGCGGGCGGGCCGTCGGCTTGGGCTCGGCCCAGCCGGCGCGGGCGCGTATTATTTTTTTAAATAAGTTCCGCGGAAAATATTGCGTAGAAAAATATGAAATAAATTTTCCCCGTCTAGTTAGAAAATCTAGAATAGGGCGACCATTTTAAAATCAAAAATAAATATTTTGAAAACAGGCATATTTTTTAAATGCAATAAAAATTGCAAATAAAATCCAAATAAATCCCAAATAATGTTTTTAACATTTTTCCTCCAGTATTTCAATGTTTTGGAGAAGTCATATTATCTCCTCTCGTTTATTTAATATTGAAATATTTTTCCGGAGAGAAAAATAATTAAAAATCCCAATCCTCGTTTGAAAAATCAAATAAGAAAATTCTAGAAAATCCCCAACTCTCTCCGAGGGTCCTTGAGTTGCTTAGGATTTATCGAGGATTTTGTCAAAATGCAACAAAACATGATATGCAAATGATGATCTATGTATAACATTCCAAATTGAAAATTTGGGATGTTACAAACCTACCCCCCTTAAGATGAATCTCGCCCTCGAGATTCGGGTTGGCTAGAAAACAGGTGGGAGTGGTTTTTCCGTAGATCTTCCTCTCGCTCCCAGGTGGCCTCATCTTCTGTGTGGTGACTCCACTGGACTTTGCAAAACTTGATAACCTTGCTGCGGGTAACTCGACTGGCATACTTGAGAATCTTAACTGGCTTCTCCTCATAGGTCAAATCACTTTCCAACTGAATCGCTTCCAGTGGCACAATATCTCTCAGCGGTATCTCAGCCATCTCTGCGTGGCACTTCTTCAACTGCGAAACGTGAAATACATCATGTACTTCAGACAATCCTTCGGGCAATTCCAGCTTATAGGCAACTTCTCCCATACGTTCCAACACTCTGTATGGTCCGATAAAACGGGGCGCTAACTTTCCCTTAACTCCAAAGCGCTTTACTCCTCGAAGTGGTGATACTCGAAGATACACTCTGTCTCCGACTTCTTGAACTGTCTCCTTGCGTTTAGAATCAGCATAACTCTTCTGCCTGGACTGGGCTACCTTGAGCCTATCGCGAATCAACTTTACTTTCTGTTCAGACTCCTTAATCAAATCTGGTCCAAACAACTGACGATCTCCAACTTCGTCCCATAACAACGGTGTTCTACACCTCCTTCCGTACAAAGCTTCGAAAGGGGCCATCTTCAAACTGGTCTGATAACTGTTGTTATATGAAAACTCTGCATATGGCAAATTGTCGTCCCAACTAGATCCATAATCTAGCGCACAAGCTCTCAACATGTCCTCCAAAATCCGGTTGACTCTCTCGGTCTGTCCATCTGTCTGCGGGTGAAATGCTGTACTAAATTCCAGCCTGGTTCCCAATGTTTCATGTAACTGCTTCCAAAACTTCGAGGTAAATTGGGTTCCTCTCTCTGATACAATGGTCCTCGGAACTCCATGCAAACATACTATTCTGGTCATGTATATCTTTGCCAACTTAGCACTGGTGTAAGTGGTCTTCACTGGAATGAAATGAGCCACTTTCGTCAAACGGTCGACTACAACCCATATCGAGTCATAGCCTGAACGAGTCCTGGGTAATCCTGTGATAAAATCCATGCCTATTTTATCCCACTTCCATTCGGGTATCGGCAATGGTTGTAGCAATCCTGCTGGCTTCTGATGCTCTGCCTTCACTCTCTGACATACATCACAAACTGCTACAAACTCCGCAATATCCTTCTTCATTCCGGTCCACCAGAAAGTATTCTTCAAATCCAAATACATCTTGGTATTCCCTGGGTGAATCGAGTATGGTGAATCATGGGCTTCTTGCAAAATCAACTTCCTGATCTCCGGATCATTTGGCACATATACACGGTCCTCAAACCATAAGGTATCGTGCTCATCCTCACGAAATCCCTTGGCTTTTCCTTTGCTCATTTTCTCCTTTATCTCTTCAATCTCCTTGTCTGTCTTCTGAGCTTCTCTGATCCTTTCCATCAAGGTAGACTGAAACTCCAATGTTGCTAAATAGCCTCTAGGGACTATCTCCAAGCATAGCTCGCGAAGGTCCTCGGCTAACTCCTGAGGTAACTCTCCTGTCATGAGGGTGTTGACATGACTCTTGCGGCTCAACGCGTCCGCTACTACGTTAGCCTTTCCAGGGTGATAATGCAATCTCATATCATAGTCTTTTATGAGCTCCAACCATCTCCTCTGTCTGAGGTTTAACTCCTTCTGCGTGAAGATGTACTTCAAACTCTTCTGATCCGTGTACACCTCACAATGGTTTCCGATGAGAAAATGTCTCCATGTCTTCAATGCATGCACCACGGCTGCTAATTCCAAATCATGCGTAGCATAATTCTTCTCATGGGGTTTAAGTTGTCGTGAAGCATATGATACAACTCCTCCTTCCTGCATAAGCACTGCTCCAAGTCCTCGACGAGAAGCGTCGCAATAAACTTCATAGTCCTTGCGTTGATCTGGCAGAATCAACACTGGTGATGTAACCAATCGTTTCTTCAACTCTTGGAAACTAGCTTCACACTCCTCAGTCCAATCGAATTTGGTGTCCTTCTTCAATAGCTCAGTCATGGGCTTAGCAATCCTTGAGAAATTCTCGATAAATCTCCGGTAGTATCCTGCAAGTCCAAGAAAACTCCGGATTTCTCCAACTGTCGTGGGTGATTCCCAACTTGTCACTGTGTCAACTTTAGCAGGGTCTACTGCTATTCCTTCTCCAGAAATAACATGTCCAAGGAATCCAACTTCCTTCAACCAAAATTCACATTTGCTGAACTTGGCATATAACTGATGTTCTCTGAGCTTCTCAAGTACCAATCGTAAATGCTCCTCATGCTCTTCTTCATCCTTGGAAAAGATTAAAATATCATCAATGAACACCACGACGAACTTATCCAAAAACTCCATAAACACTTTGTTCATCAGGTTCATGAAATAGGCCGGTGCGTTAGTCAGTCCAAATGACATAACGGTATACTCATACAATCCATATCTGGTGGTAAATGCCGTCTTGGGTATATCCTGCTCTCGAATCTTCAACTGATGGTATCCTGATCGTAGATCGATCTTGGAAAATACTTTAGCTCCTTGCAGGCGGTCAAATAAATCATTTGTCATCGGCAGTGGGTACTTGTTTTTGATGGTCACTTCATTCAATCCTCGGTAATCAACAACCATCCTTAGTGATCCATCTTTCTTCTCCACTAGAAGTACTGGTGATCCCCAAGGTGACGAACTTGAGCGAATATAGCCTTTATACAGTAACTCCTTGATCTGCTTCTTAATTTCCTCCAAATCCTTTGCGGGCATCCTGTACGGTCTCTTAGATATCGGCCATGTGCCTGGCAAAAGTTCAATCAAGAACTCAATGTCTCTATCTGGTGGCATGCCTGGCAACTCTTCTGGAAATACATCCGGATAATCCTTCACCACGGGTACTTCCTCCTGTACAACTCCTGATAAGGAATTCACTTGAGTCCTCTTCGGCATGTGCCTGGATACATACTTGATCCTTTTTCCTACCGGGGTGGTAAGCAAAATAGTCTTGCTGGCACAATCGATGTTTCCTCCATACAACGATAGCCAATCCATTCCCAAAATCACATCCAAACCTTGCGATTCCAAAACAATGAGGTCTGAGGGGAAAACATGCCTTCCAATGGCCAACGGTATCTTAAAACATCCTTGGGTGGCCATATACTCTGCTCCTGGCGAGGTTACTAACATAGGGCTTTTGAGGACTTGGGTGGACATCTTAAACTTGTTTACGAATCCCCTTGATATGTATGAATGCGATGCACCAGTATCGAAAAGAACAGTTGCAGTAAATGACTTAACCAAAAACTTACCTATTACTGCATCAGGCTGAGCTTCAATCTCCTCCACACTCACGTGGTTCACATGTCCTTTGTTGAACGGGTTCGGCTTCTTCCCAGAGCTTCCATTGCCATTTCCATTTTGGGCTTCGGGACAATCAGTTGCATAATGTCCCGTCTTCTGGCACTTGAAACAGGTAATGTGACTTAGATCTCTCTTGGTTGGGGTAGATGGGTTGGTGCGGTTCTGTCCGTTTCCTCCTCCATTCCCATTACCATTCTTGGAGCCATTATGGTTATGCGAACTACCTCCTCCATGGGTATGCTGAAACTGTCCTCCCGGCTTCGGGGTAAATCGTGGCTTCTGCTGGGCTCCAGAATTGTACTTCCCTTGTCCATACTTCCTCTTGCGGTTTTCAATCTGCTGTTGCTTCCCTTCAATCATGAGAGCTCTATCTACCAGCTCCTGGTAGTTGTTGAAAGTTGCTACCATCAACTGCATACTCAGCTCATCATTCAATCCTTCCAGAAATTTCTCCTGCTTGGCAGCATCCGTAGCAACGTCATCTGGTGCATAACGTGCTAACTTACTGAAATCTTCCACATACTGGCCTACGGTGCGTCCTCCTTGGCGTAGGTTACGAAACTCACGTTTCTTCATAGCCATAGCTCCTGCTGAAACATGAGCTGTACGAAAAGCTTGCTGAAACTGGTCCCATGTGACAGTGTCAATAGGGTTCGTGGCTGTATAATTCTCCCACCATGATGCTGCGGGTCCATCAAGCTGATGTGCGGCAAAACGCACTCTTTCCGCATCTGTGCATCCTGCAGTGGTCAACTCCCTTCCAACTTTGCGGAGCCAATCATCTGCTACAATCGGCTCGGTGCTACTGGAAAACACCGGCGGGTTTAGCCTTAAGAAACGGGCTAAGTGATCAACAGGTGGTGGTGGCGGTGGGTTGTTGTTGTTGTTGTTGTTGCCTTGGTTCTGAACTAACACTTGCATCAGGGCATTCTGTTGCTGAATCAACTGGGTGATCTCTGGCGGGAAAACAAATCCGGTGTCGCGTCTCGGAGGCATCTGATAGGTTTAGAAAAGATGAGAATTAAGAATAGAATGAGGTCTAGAGAGAAAACACTACCCATATGCTCATGAGACAAATTCAATCAATATCACTCAATCAATCCAAACAAGGCAAAACAATCGATCTAACTAGCGTTACAAAGTGCTTGAGTTATACTACTAAATGGGGGAAAAACTACTACTGATATGGTAGTCTACTAAAAATTCTGATCCGTTGAAGACTCCATGATGTCTGCTCCAGCTTCATCAATCCATTCGTCTTCACTTGGTTCCGAGTCGGTGTCGTCGATGATGATGTAGTTATCCGGACAAGTGCATTCGTCGACTTCTGCTTTTGGCACTGGATTTCCCACGAATGTTCCAATCTTATTCTCCAGGTCGTCAATCTTCCCGACTAGTGCGTTGATTTCCTCCAAATAATCTTCGCGTGTAGCCTTGAGTTCTTCTTGGAGTTCCTTGATCTTCGTGAATGCCTTCTTCAGTTCTTCCTTGTCCGTGCATATCTGATTCTCCTGGCGTCGAATATGTTGGTTCTGCTCCTGGATGAAAGCTGCAATTGATCCATCCTTCTTGGTCTTGATCATCTCCCATTGCGCATCTCGACGTCCACAAATTTGATAAATCGTATCCTTAAGCTCCTGGTGATAGACTTCTCCAATGCGTCCCATGGCGATATGTGCGGCCATGCTCTTCCCTAAGCTCCAAGTTGGTGCTTCGAAAACCAATCTCATGGGTTCCGTAATTGGCGCAAACATTCTTCCCGGAATGATCACTTGAATCTTCCAGCTCTCCTCTTCAGGTAATGTGGCGTTGTATGTTCCGGTGACGCTTGGTATTCCTATGTTCAAGTACTTGGTGACTTCCTTCAGATGTCGTCCAAACGGCGTGTCTTCATCTGGTTGCATGAACTTGCTCCTCGCATTCGCCATTCCTAAAAGAGTAGAAAGTGGAGAGGGGTCAGAAATGAGAAGAGAGAAGTTTTCTAGGGCTTAATCTTAGTGGTCGTGTCCTACAGTCAGCGTGTGCTCTGATACCAACTTTGTAGCGACCAGACCTCAAATGGCCTGTGCTGCTGTGCACCAGTGTCATCCCTGGATCAGTAATGCTGACACACACAGTACAAATGGAGGATTTATAACAGAGTAGCAATCACACACTTATTACATCGAATATCTCCGAAGAGAATAAGTATAAACATGGCTTAAGGCCATCTAATAACGATAACAGCGGAAGACTTGGAAGATAAGTGAGTCCATCAACTCCAGCGGCATCACTGAGTATAAGACCACGACCTAAGGCACCTTACTCGTCGTCTGAAAAGTCTGCAACATGAAACGTTGCAGCCCGAAAACGGGTCAGCACATAGAATATGCTGGCAATGTAACACATAGAGAACAATGAACAATGATAATGCTATACTATATGCATATATGGCTGGTGGAAAGGCTCTATGGTTACAGTTTTGCGAAAAGCCAATTTTATCCTACTGCAAAGGAATAATTTTTTTTTACTATCATGGTGGTTGAAACATTGAGAAGGTACCTCCAACTCAATCCCAATTAAGTATCATCATTAACCCAACAAAATTAATTATAGGTATCACGGTGATGAGATTCAAATGATGATCCAGATACTAGATACTCAAGTTGTCCATAACCGGGGACACGGCTAATCATGATTAGTTTGTACACTCTGCAGAGGTTTGCGCACTTTTCCCCACAAGACTCGATCGCCTCCGCTTGATTCTCGCACTGCATGATGTTTGAGAAACGGATGACCGAGACACAGTCTTTCAGGAACAATCACTCTTTACTCTGGATGGACCGGTACACCTACTTTCCCCTACATCTGCTAGCCCACCTCTTCAAGAGATCATGTAACCTACTCAACTATGCTAGAGCCCATAATAGCTTGTGGCTGCACACGGAAGTTTCTAGCATGAATAATCTTATGATCCCTTTGAGCCTGGGTGGCGGACCTTATACAAACAGACAACACTGGGTTCTCCAGGTGCCTCAATCCACCCAGATGTGAGTTTTAGTTGCCACCTTAAGTTGAACCATTATTAACAATCTCACATCTGTCGTGAATATCACTCAAACCCAATCCACGTTTACGAGCATAGCATGGCAATATAATAGCAACGTAGAAGTAACTCCCAAGGGTTTGATTGTAAACAGGGCAATAGGTACTACCTCATCAACTACTTCCCAATACCCACAATTTAATTAGATCCTAATCATGCAATGTGTTTGAGGAAAACAGATCTAATCCAATAAAAACTGGGTATGAACGGGGTATGATCAAAGTGTTACTTGCCTTGCTGATGATCCGCAAAACCTAGCGAGTCGAAGTAACAAGCGGCACACTCCGGGTACTCTATCGCAAACAAACAAGCATACAATCAGTACTCATCTAATGCACAGGTAAAACTCGAATGAAAGATCCAACCAGAAAGTTCAACTTAAGAACTCCGGTTTGCAAAAAGAATCAACTCGAAAGAAGCAACGAAAGTCAAACGGCGAAAGAAAGAAACTTTGTTTGCTAATCTGGATCTAGGTCAATTTTACTGTAGCAAAAACTTGTTTGAGTAGATTAAACGGAAAGAGAATTTCGAGACGAAACTCTAGGCGCTTGAATCACCTGATTCCGATAAACGAGCGAGAAGTTAAACAGATTCGAAAATTCGATCAGAAATCGAATCTGAGAAAATAACGAGAAAATCCGACGAAAAAGAAAAACGGACGAACGGTTAAATAACGACGTTCGTTAACAGAGAAAAACCGACGAACGCGTTCGTTAAAACGAATGGTTCGGTGAACGCTCGCAAAATAAGAAAACCGAAAAAAAACTGATATAGGGTTTTTTTTTAACAAAAGGTTTTTTTTTTACAGAAAACCGGTCAATACGAGACGGCCGGCGGCAGTACCTCGTCGGGGCTCCGGCGACGGGGCTCCGGTGGCGGGGCGGCGGGCGCGAGGGGTGCGGCGGGGCTCGGGGAGGGCGACGAGGGGTGGCGGGGCGGCGGCTCCGGGCTCCAGCGGCGGCGGCGGGTGAGGCAACCGGCGGCGGCGGCGGGCGCGAGGGCGGGCGGCGGCGATGTCGGCTGCGGCGGCGCTCGGGGTGAGGAGAGAAGAGAGGGGGGTATATAAAGAGGAGAGGGGGCGGCGGCGACTTGGGGAAGGGGGCGACCGGGGCGGCGTGCGGGCGGCGGACTCCGGCGGCGGCTCGGCGTGCGGGAGGAGGAGAGGCCGCGGGCGGGCCGTCGGCTTGGGCTCGGCCCAGCCGGCGCGGACGCGTATTTTTTTTTAAAAAAAATAAGTTCCGCGGAAAATATTGCGTAGAAAAATAAATAAAAATCAGAAAAATATGAAATAAATTTTCCCCATCTAGTTAGAAAATCTAGAATAGGGCGAACATTTTTAAAATAAAAAATAAATATTTTGAAAACAGGCATATTTTTTAAATGCAATAAAAATTGCAAATAAAATCCAAATAAATCCCAAATAATGTTTTTAACATTTTTCCTCCAGTATTTCAATGTTTTGGAGAAGTCATATTATCTCCTCTCGTTTATTTAATATTGAAATATTTTTCCGGAGAGAAAAATAATTAAAAATCCCAATCCTCGTTTGAAAAATCAAATAAGAAAATTCTAGAAAATCCCCAACTCTCTCCGAGGGTCCTTGAGTTGCTTAGGATTTATCGAAGATTTTGTCAAAATGCAACAAAACATGATATGCAAATGATGATCTATGTATAACATTCCAAATTGAAAATTTGGGATGTTACAAATAGATCTCCACGAGAGAGGGGGAGAACATTGTATTGAGATCCAAAAAGAGAGAACAAGCCATCTCGCTACTAACTATGGACCCGAAGGTCTGAGGTAAACTACTCACACTTCATTGGAGGGGCTATGGTGTCGATGTAGAAGCCCTTCGTGATGGATGCCCCCTCCGGCGGAGCTCCGGAACAGGCCCCAAGATGGGATCTCGTTGGTACAGAAGGTTGCGGCAGTGGAATTAGGTTTTTGGCTCCTGTTCTGATCGTTTGGGGGTACGTAGGTATATATAGGAGGAAGGAGTATGTCGGTGGAGCAACAGGGGGCCCACGAGGGTGGAGGGCGCGCCCTGGGGGGGGGTAGGCGCGCCCCTACCTCGTGGCCTCCTGAAAGCTTCTCTTACGTAGGGTCCAAGTCTCCTGGATCTTGTTCGTTCCAAAAATCACGCTCCCGAAGGTTTCATTCCGTTTGGACTCCGTTTGATATTCTTTTTCTGCGAAACTCTGAAATAGGCAAAAAACAGCAATTCTGGGCTGGGCCTCCGGTTAATAGGTTAGTCCCAAAAATAATATAAAAGTGAATAATAAAGCCCAATAATGTCCAAAACAGAAGATAATATAGCATGGAGCAATCAAAAATTATAGATACGTTGGAGACGTATCAAGCAACCCCAAGCTTAATTCCTGCTCGTCCTCGAGTAGGTAAATGATAAAAACAGAATTTTTGATGCGGAGTGCTACTAGGCATAATTTCAATGTAATTCTTCTTAATTGTGGTATGAATATTCAGATCCGAAAGATTCAAGATAAAAGCTCATATTGACATAAAAATAATAATACTTCAAGCATACTAACTAAGCAATTATGTCTTCTCAAAATAACATGGCCAAAGAAAGTTCATCCCTACAAAATCATATAATTTAGTCATGCTCCATTTTCGTCACACAAGAATGCTCTCATCATGCACAACCCCGATGGCAAGCCAAGCAATTGTTTCATACTTTAGTAATCTCAAACTTATAAACCTTCACGCAATATATGAGCGCGAGCCATGGACATAGCACTATGGGTGGAGTAGAATATGATGATGGGGGTTATGTGGAGAAGACAAAAAAGGAGAAAGTCTCACATCAACGAGGCTAATCAATGAGCTATGGAGATGCCCATCGATTGATGTTAATGCAAGGAGTAGGGATTGCCATGCAACGGATGCACTAGAGCTATAAATGTATGAAAGCTCAACAAAAGAAACTAAGTGGGTGTGCATCCAACTTGCTTGCTTACGAAGACCTAGGGCACTTGAGGAGGCCCATTGTTGGAATATACAAGCCAAGTTCTATAATGAAAAATTCCCACTAGTATACGAAAGTGACAAAACAAGAGACTCTCTATCATGAAGATTATGGTGCTACTTTGAAGCACAAGTGTGGCAAAGGATAGTAACATTGTCCCTTCTCTCTTTTTCTCTCTTTTTTTTGGGCCTTCTCTTTTTTTATGGCCTTTCTCTTTTTTTTTATTCCTCACGTGGGACAATGCTCTAGAAAATGATGATCATCACACTTCTATTTATTTACAACTCAATGATTACAACTCGATACTAGAACAAAGTATGACTCTATATGAATGCCTCCGGCGGTGTACCGGGATATGCAATGAACCAAGAGTGACATGTATGAAAGAATTATGAATGGTGGTTTTGCCACATATACTATGTCAACTACATGATCATGCTAAGCAATATGACAATGATGGACGTGTCATGATAAACGAAATGGTGGAAAGTTGCATGGCAATATATCTTAGAATGGCTATGGAAATGCCATAATAGGTAGGTATGGTGGCTGTTTTGAGGAAGATATAAGGAGGTTTATGTGTGAAAGAGCGTATCATATCACGGGGTTTGGATGCACCGGCGAAGTTTGCACCAACTCTCAATGTGAGAAAGGGCAATGCACGGTACCGAAGAGGCTAGCAATGATGGAAGGGTGAGAGTGCGTATAATCCATGGACTCAACATTAGTCATAAAGAACTTACATACTTATTGCAAAAATCTACAAGTCATCAAAAACCAAGCACTACGCGCATGCTCCTAGGGGGGTAGATTGGTAGGAAAAGACCATCGCTCGTCCCCGACTGCCAGTCATAAGGAGGATAATCAAAAAACACCTCATGTTTCAAATTTGTTACATAACGTTTACCATACGTGCATCCTATGGGACTTGCAAACTTCAACACAAGCATTTCTAAAATTCACAACTACTCAACTAGCACGACTTTGATATTATTACCTCCATATCTCAAAACAATCATCAAGCATCAAACTTCCCTTAGTATTCAACACACTCATAAGAAAGTTTTTACTAAACTTGAATACCTAGCATATTAGGATTATTTAAGCAAATTACCATGATATTTAAGACTCTCAAAATAATCTAAGTGAATCATGAGAGATCAATAGTTTCTATAAAACAAATCCACCACCGTGCTCTAAAAGATATAAATGAAGTACTAGAGCAAAACTATATAACTCAAAAGATATAAGTGAAGCACATAGAGTATTCTAATAATTTCCAAATCATGCATGGCTCTCTCAAAAGGTGTGTACAACAAGGATGATTGTGGTAAACTAAAAAGCAAAGACTCAAATCATACAAGACGCTCCAAGCAAAACACATATCATGTGGTGAATAAAAATATAGCTCCAAGTAAAGTTACCGATGAAAGTAGACGAAAGAGGGGATGCCTTCCGGGGCATCCCCAAGCTTTAGCTTTTTGATGTCCTTAGATTATCTTGGGGGTGCCATGGGAATACCCAAGCTTAGGCTCTTGCCACTCCTTGTTCCATAATCCATCAAATCTTTCACCCAAAACTTGAAAACTTCACAACACAAAACTTAACAGAAAACTCGTGAGCTCCGTTAGCGAAAGAAAACAAAAGACCACTTCAAGGTACTGTAATGAACTCATTATTTATTTATATTGGTGTTAAACCTACTGTATTCCAACTTCTCTATGGTTTATAAACTATTTTACTAGCCATAGATTCATCAAAATAAGCAAACAACACACGAAAAACAGAATCTGTCAAAAATAGAACAGTCTGTAGTAATCTGTAACTAACGCAAACTTCTGGAACTCCAAAAAATCAGCAAAAATAGGAAGATCTAGACAATTTGTTTATTTATCAGCAGCAATTGAAATCCGTATTTTATCACGTTCTGGTGATTTTTAACAATTGTTTTCGTGAACAGAAAGTTTCTGGAAATTACAGCAAGATCAAATAACTATCATCCAAGAAGATCCTATAGGTTTAACTTGGCACAAACAATAATTAAAACATAAAAACACATCTAACCAGAGGATAGAACAAATATTTATTCCTAAACAGAAGCAAAAAGCAAAAAAACTAAAAATAAAATTAGGTTGCCTCCCAACAAGCGCTATCGTTTAACGCCCCTAGCTAGGCATAAAAGCAAGGATAGATCTTAGGTATTGCCATCTTTGGTAGGCAATCCATAAGTGGTCTCATGATAGATTCATATGGTAACTTTATTTTCTTCCTAGGGAAGTGTTCCATGCCTTTCTTTAATGGAAATTGGAATCTAATATTCCCTTCCTTCATATCAATGATTGCACCAATCGTTCTAAGGAAAAGTCTACTAAGAATAATAGGACATGAAGGATTGCAATTTATATCAAGAACAATAAAATCTACGGGCACATAGTTCCTATTTGCAACAATAAGAACATCATTAATTCTTCCCATAGGTTTCTTAATAGTGGAATCCGCAAGGCGCAAGTTTAGAGAGCAATCATCAAAATCACGGAAATCTAGCAAATCGCACAAGGTTTTGGGAATAGTGGAAACACTAGCACCCAAATCACATAAAGCATAGAACTCATGATCTTTAATCTTAATTTTAATAGTAGGTTCCCACTCATCATAAAGTTTTCTAGGAATAGAAACTTCCAACTCAAGCTTTTCTTTATAAGATTGCATCAAGGCATCAACGATATGTTTAGTAAACGCTTTATTTTGACTATAAGCATGAGGAGAATTTAGCACGGATTGCAACAAGGAAATACAATCTATCAAAGAGCAATTTTCATAATTAAATTCCTTGAAATCCAAAATAGTGGGTTTAACATCTAGGGTTTTGATTTCTTCAATCCCACTTTTGTCAATTTTAGCATCAAGATCTAAAAACTCCGAATTTTTGGAACGCCTTCTAGGTAAAGGTGGATCATATTCAGTCCCATCATTATCAAGATTCATATTGCAAAACAAAGATTTAATAGGGACACATCAATAACTTTTAGATCTTCATCTTTATTTTTATAGAAATTTGAAGAACACGCTTTTATAAAGCAATCTTTCTTAGCACGCATTCTAGCGGTTCTTTCCTTGCACTCATCAATGGAAATTCTCATGGCTTTGAGGGACTCATTCATATCATGCTTAGGAGGAATAGATCTAAGCTTTAAAGAATCAACATCAAGAGAAATTCTATCAATGTTCCTAGCCAATTCATCAATTTTAAGCAATTTCTCTTCAAGCAAAGCATTGAAATTCTTTTGCGAATTCATAAACTCGTTAACACTAGTCTCAAATTCAGAGGGCATCTTATTAAAATTTCCATAAGAGTTGTTGTAGGAATTACCATAATTATTAGAGGAATTACTAGGGAACGGCCTAGGATTAAAGTTTCCTCTATAAGCGTTGTTACCAAAATTATTCCTACCAACAAAATTCACATCCATAGATTCATTATTATTCTCAATCAAAGTAGACAAAGGTATATCATTAGGATCAGAAGAAACACTCTTAGTAGCAAATAATTTCATAAGTTCATCCATCTTTCCACTCAAAACATTAATTTCTTCTATTGCACGCACTTTTTTTATTAGTAGATCTTTCAGTATGCCATTGAGAATAATTAACCATAATATTATCTAGGAGTTTAGTAGCTTCTCCTAAAGTGATTTCCATAAAAGTGCCTCCCGCGGCCGAATCTAAAAAATTTCTAGAAGCAAAATTCAATCCGGCATAAATTTTTTGTATAATCATCCACAAATTCAAACCATGAGTAGGGCAATTACGTATCATTAATTTCATCCTCTCCCAAGCTTGTGCAACATGTTCATGATCAAGTTGCTTAAAATTCATAATATCGTTTCTAAGAGAGATGATCTTAGCGGGAGGAAAATACTTAGAGATAAAAGCATCTTTGCACTTGTTCCAAGAATCAATACTATTTTTAGGCAAAGACGAAAACCAAGCTTTAGCACGATCTCTAAGCGAAAAAGGAAATAGCTTCAATTTAACAATATCATTATCAACATCTTTCTTCTTTTGCATATCACACAAATCAACGAAGCTATTTAGGTGAGTAGCGGCATCTTCACTAGGAAGGCCGGCGAATTGATCTTTCATGACAAGATTCAACAAAGCAGCATTGATTTCACAAGATACAGTATCGGTAAGAGGAGCAATCGGAGTGCTGAAGAAATCATTATTGTTGGTATTGGTAAAGTCACATAATTTGGTATTATCTTGAGCCATCATGACAAACAAGCAATCCAACACACGAGCAAACAAAAAGCAAGCGAAAAAGAGGCGAACGGAAAAGAGAGGGCGAATAAAACGGCAAGGGTGAAGTGGGGGAGAGGAAAACGAGAGGCAAATGGCAAATAATGTAATGCGGGAGATAAGGGATTGTGATGGGTACTTGGTATGTTGACTTTTGCGTAGACCTCCCCGGCAACGACGCCAGATATCCTTCTTGCTACCTCTTGAGCACTGCGTTGGTTTTCCATTGAAGAGGAAAGGGTGATGCATCAAAGTAGCGTAAGTATTTCCCTCGGTTTTTGAGAACCAAGGTATCAATCCAGTAGGAGGCTACGCGTGAGTCCCTCGTACCTACACAAAACAAATAAATCCTCGCAACCAACGTGATAAGGGGTTGTCAATCCCTTCACGTTCACTTACGAGAGTGAGATCTGATAGATATGATAGGATAATATTTTTGGTATTTTTATGATAACATGCAAAGTAAAATAAAAGCAAAGTAAAAAAGCAAAGGAAATAAATAAGTGTTGGAAGATTAATATGATGAAGATAGACCCGGGGGCCATAGGTTTCACTAGTGGCTTCTCTCAAGAGCATAAGTATTTTACGGTGGGTGAACAAATTACTGTTAAGCAATTGACAGAATTGAGAATAGTTATGAGAATATCTAGGTATGATCAGGTATATAGGCATCACGTCCGAGACAAGTAGACCGACTCCTGCCTGCATCTATTACTATTACTCCACTCATCGACCGCTATCCAGCATGCATCTAGAGTATTAAGTTCATGAAAACAGAGTAACGCTTTAAGCAAGATGACATGATGTAGAGGGATAAATTCATGCAATATGATAAAAACCCCATCTTGTTATCCTCGATGGCAACAATACAATACATGCCTTGCTGCCCCTACTGTCACTGGGAAAGGACACCGCAAGATTGAACCCAAAGCTAAGCACTTCTCCCATTGCAAGAAAGATCAATCTAGTAGGCCAAACCAAACTGATAATTCGAAAAGACTTGCAAAGATAACCAATCATACATAAAAGAATTCGGAGAAGATTCAAATATTTTTCATAGATAATCTTGATCATAAACCCACAATTCATCGGTCTCAACAATCACACCGCAAAAAGAAGATTACATCGAATAGATCTCCACGAGAGAGGGGGAGAACATTGTATTGAGATCCAAAAAGAGAGAAGAAGCCATCTAGCTACTAACTATGGACCCGAAGGTCTGAGGTAAACTACTCACACTTCATCGGAGGGGCTATGGTGTTGATGTAGAAGCCCTCCGTGATGGATGCTGTTGGGGAACGTAGTAATTTCAAAAAAAATCCTACGCACACGCAAGATCATGGTGATGCATAGCAACGAGAGGGGAGAGTGTTGTCCACGTACCCTCGTAGACCGACAGCGGAAGCGTTATCACAACGCGGTTGATGTAGTCGTACGTCTTCACGATCCGACCGATCAAGTACCGAACGTACGGCACCTCCGAGTTCTACACACGTTCAGCTCGGTGACGTCCCTCGAACTCCGATCCAGCCGAGTGTTGAGGGAGAGTTTCGTCAGCACGATGGCGTGGTGACGATGATGATGTTCCACTGACGCAGGGCTTCGCCTAAGCTCCGCAACGGTATTATCGAGGTGTAATATGGTGGAGGGGGGCACCGCACACGGCTAAGAGATCTCAAGGATCAATTGTTGTGTCTCTGAGGTGCCCCCCTGCCCCGTATATAAAGGAGCAAGGGGGAGGCAGCCGGCCAAGGGGAGAGGCGCGCCATAGGGGGGGAGTCCTACTCCCACCGGGAGTAGGACTCCTCCTTTCCTTGTGGGAGTAGGAGAAGGGAAGGGGAAAGGAGAAAGAAGGAAGGGTGCGCCCCCCTTCCCTAGTCCAATTCGGACCAGACCATGGGGAGGGGTGCGGCCACCTTTTGAGGCCTTTCTCTCCTTTCCCGTATGGCCCATTAAGGCCCAATACGAATTCCCGTAACTCTCCGGTACTCCGAAAAATATCCGAATCACTCGGAACCTTTCCGAAGTCCGAATATAGTCGTCCAATATATCGATCTTTACGTCTCGACCATTTCGAGACTCCTCGTCATATCCCCGATCTCATCCGGGACTCCGAACTCCTTCGGTACATCAAAACTCAATAAAACTGTCATCGTAACGTTAAGCGTGCGGACCCTACGGGTTCGAGAACTATGTAGACATGACCGAGACACGTCTCCGGTCAATAACCAATAGCGGGACCTGGATGCCCATATTGGCTCCCACATATTCTACGAAGATCTTTATCGGTCAGACCGCATAACAACATACGTTGTTCCCTTTGTCACCGGTATGTTACTTGCCCGAGATTTGATCGTCGGTATCTCGATACCTAGTTCAATCTCGTTACCGGCAAGTCTCTTTACTCGTTCCGTAATACATCATCCCGCAACTAACTCATTAGTCACAATGCTTGCAAGGCTTATAGTGATGTGCATTACCGAGTGGGCCCAGAGATACCTCTCCGACAATCGGAGTGGCAAATCCTAATCTCGAAATACGCCAACCCAACAAGTACCTTTGGAGACACTTGTAGAGCACCTTTATAATCACCCATTTACGTTGTGACGTTTGGTAGCACACAAAGTGTTCCTCCGGTAAACGGGAGTTGCATAATCTCATAGTCATAGGAACATGTATAAGTCATGAAGAAAGCAATAGCAACATACTAAACGATCGGGTGCTAAGCTAACGGAATGGGTCAAGTCAATCACGTCATTCTCCTAATGAGGTGATCCCGTTAATCAAATTACAACTCATGTCTATGGCTAGGAAACATAACCATCTTTGATTAACGAGCTAGTCAAGTAGAGGCATACTAGTGACATTTTGTTTGTCTATGTATTCACACATGTATTATGTTTCCAGTTAATACAATTCTAGCATGAATAATAAACATTTATCATGATATAAGGAAATATATAATACTTTATTATTGCCTCTAGGGCATATTTCCTTCAGATGCCCCCTCCGGCGGAGCTCCGGAACAGGCCCCAAGATGGGATCTTGTGGGTACAGAAGGTTGCGGCGGTGGAATTAGGTTTTTAGCTCCTGTTCTGATCGTTTGGGGGTACGTAGGTATATATAGGAGGAAGGAGTACGTCGGTGGAGCAACAGGGGGCCCACGAGGGTGGAGGGCGCGCCCTGGGGGGTAGGCGCGCCCCCTACCTCGTGGCCTCCTGGAAGCTTCTCTTACGTAGGGTCCAAGTCTCCTAGATCTTGTTCGTTCCAAAAATCACGCTCCCGAAGGTTTCATTCCGTTTGGACTCCGTTTGATATTCTTTTTCTGCGAAACTCTGAAATAGGCAAAAACAACAATTCTGGGCTGGGCCTCCGGTTAATAGGTTAGTCCCAAAAATAATATAAAAGTGAATAATAAAGCCCAATAATGTCCAAAACAGAAGATAATATAGCATGGAGCAATCAAAAATTATAGATACGTTGGAGACGTATCATCCACGTACCCTCGTAGACTGAAAGCGGAAGCGTTAGCACAACGCGATTGATGTAGTCATACGTCTTCACGATCCGATCGATCCAAGTACCGAACGTACGGCACCTCCGAGTTCAGCACACGTTCAGCTCGATGATGTCCCGCGAACTCCGATCCAGCAGAGCATCACGGGAGAGTTCCGTCAGCACGATGGCATGGTGACGGTGATGATGATGCTACCAATGCAGGGCTTCGCCTAAGCACCGCTACGATATGATGGAGGTGGAATATGGTGGAGGGGGGCACCGCACACGGCTAAGAGATCAAGAGATCAAGTGTTGTGTCTAGAGGTTCCCCCTGCCCCCATATATAAAGGACCAGGGGGAGGAGGCGGCCGGCCAGGGGAGGGCGCGCCAGGGAGGAGTCCTAATCCCACCGGGAGTAGGACTCCCTCTTTTCCTAGTTGGAGTAGGAGGGGGAAAGGAAGGGAAGGAGAGGGGGGGAAGGAAAGGGGGCGCCACCCCCTTTCCTTGTCCAATTCGGACTAGAGGGGGAGGGGGGTGCGGCCAGCCCTAGCCGCCCTCCCTCTTCTGCACTAAGGCCCATCTTGGCCCATTAAACTCCCCGGGGGATTCCGGTAACCCCCCGGTACTCCGGTATATGTCCGAAACTCCCCGAAACCATTCCGGTGTCCGAACATAGTCGTCCAATATATCGATCTTTACGTCTCGACCATTTCGAGACTCCTCATCATGTCTGTGATCACATCCGGGACTCCAAACAACCTTCGCTATATCAAAACACAAAAACTCATAATACAATCGTCACCGAAACTTTAAGCGTGCGGACCCTACGGGTTCGAGAACAATGTAGACATGACCGAGACACGTCTCCGGTCAATAACCAATAGCGGAACCTGGATGCTCATATTGGCTCCTACATATTCTATGAAGATCTTTATCGGTCAAACCGCATAACAACATACGTTGTTCCCTTTGTCATCGGTATGTTACTTGCCCAAGATTCGATCGTCGGTATCTCAATACCTAGTTCAATCTCGTTACCGGCAAGTCTCTTTACTCGTTCCGTAATACATCATCTCGCAACTAACTCATTAGTTACAATGCTTGCAAGGCTTATAGTAATGTGCATTACTGAGTGGGCCCAGAGATACCTCTCCGACAATCGGAGTGACAAATCCTAATCTCGAAATATGCCAACCCAACAAGTACCTTCAGAGACACCTGTAGAGCACCTTTATAATCACCCAGTTACGTTGTGACGTTTGGTAGCACACAAAGTGTTCCTCCGGTAAACGGGAGTTGCATAATCTCATAGTCATAGGAACATGTATAAGTCATGAAGAAAGCAATAGCAACATACTAAACGATCAAGTGCTAAGCTAACGGAATGGGTCAAGTCAATCACATCATTCTCCTAATGATGTGATCCCGTTAATCAAATGACAACTCATGTCTATGGCCAGGAAACATAACCATCTTTGATTAACGAGCTAGTCAAGTAGAGGTATACTAGTGACACTCTGTTTGTCTATGTATTCACACATGTATCATGTTTCCGGTTAAAACAATTCTAGCATGAATAATAAACATTTATCATGATATAAGGAAATAAATAATAACTTTATTATTGCCTCTAGGGCATATTTCCTTCAGTCTCCCACTTGCACTAGAGTCAATAATCTAGATTACATAGTAATGATTCTAACACCCATGGAGCTTTGGTGCTGATCATGTTTTGCTCGTGGAAGAGGCTTAGTCAACAGGTCTGCAACATTCAGATCCGTATGTATCTTGCAAATCTCTATGTCTCCCACCTGGACTTGGTCCCGGATGGAATTGAAGCGTCTTTTGATGTGCTTGGTCCTCTTGTGAAATCTGGATTCCTTTGCCAAGACAATTGCACCAATATTGTCACAGAAGATTTTCATTGGACCCGATGCACTAGGTATGACACCTAGATCGGATATGAACTCATTCATCCAGACTCCTTCATTTGCTGCTTCCGAAGCAGCTATGTACTCCGCTTCACACGTAGATCCCGCCACGACGCTTTGTTTATAACTGCACCAACTGACATCTCCACCGTTCAATATAAACACGTATCCGGTTTTCTATTTAGAATCGTCCGGATCAGTGTCAAAGCTTGCATCAACGTAACCATTTACGATGAGCTCTTTGTCACCTCCATAAACGAGAAACATATCCTTAGTCCTTTTCAGGTATTTCAGGATGATCTTGACCGCTGTCCAGTGATCCACTCCTGGATTACTTTGGTACCTCCCTGCTAAACTTATAGCAAGGTGATACATCTCCAACGTATCTCTAATTTTTGATTGCTCCATGCTATATTATCTTCTGTTTTGGACATTATTGGGCTTTATTATTCACTTTTATATTATTTTTGGGACTAACCTATTAACCGGAGGCCCAGCCCAGAATTGTTGTTTTTTTGCCTATTTCAGAGTTTCGTAGAAAAAGAATATCAAACGGAGTCCAAACGGAATGAAACCTTCGGGAACGTGATTTTCGGAACGAACATGATCCAGAGGACTTGGACCCTATGTCAAGAAAGCTACCAGGAAGCCATGAGGTAGGGGGCGCGCCTACCCCCCTAGGCGCGCCCTCCACCCTCGTGGGCCCCATGTTGCTCCACCGACGTACTCCTTCCTCCTATATATATACCTACGTACCCCCAAACGATCAGATACGGAGCCAAAAACCTAATTCCACCGCCGCAACCTTCTGTACCCACGAGATCCCAACTTGGGTCCTGTTCCGGAGCTTCGCCGGAGGGGGCATCCATCACGGAGGGCTTCTACATCAACACCATAGCCTCTCCGATGAAGTGTGAGTAGTTTACCTTAGACCTTCGGGTCCATAGTTATTAGCTACATGGCTTCTTCTCTCTTTTTGGATCTCAATACAATGTTCTCCCCCTCTCTTGTGGAGATCTATTCGATGTAATCTTCTTTTGTGGTGTGTTTGTTGAGACCGATGAATTGTGGGTTTATGATCAAGTTTATCTATGAACAATATTTGAATCTTCTGAATTCTTTTATGTATGATTGGTCATCTTTGCAAGTCTCTTCGAATTATCAGTTTGGTTTGGCCTACTAGATTGATCTTTCTTGCAATGGGAGAAGTGCCTAGCTTTGGGTTCAATCTTGTGGTGTCCTTTTCTAGTGATAGTAGGGGCAGCAAGGCACGCATTGTATTGTTGCCATCGAGGATAACAAGATGGGGTTTTTATCATATTGCATGAATTTATCCCTCTACATCATGTCATCTTGCTTAAAGCGTTACTCTGTTCTTATGTACTTAATACTCTAGATGCATGCTTGATAGCGGTCGATGTGTGGAGTAATAGTAGTAGATGCAGGCAGGAGTCGGTCTACTTGTCTCGGACGTGATGCCTATATACATGATCATACCTAGATATTCTCATAACTATGCTCAATTCTGTCAATTGCTCAACAGTAATTTGTTCACCCACCGTAAAATACTTATGCTCTTGAGAGAAGCCACTAGTGAAACCTATGGCCCCCGGGTCTATTTTCTATCATATTAATCTCCCGACAACAAGCTATTTCTTTTGCCGTTTTTATTTTACTTTCTTTACTTTGCATCTTTATCACAAAAATACCAAAAATATTATCCTATCATATCTATCACATCTCACTATCATAAGTGACCGTGTAGGGATTGACAACCCCTTATCGCGTTGGTTGTGAGGATTTATTTGTTTGTGTAGGTGCGAGGGACTTGCGTGTAGCCTCCTACTGGATTGATACCTTGGTTCTCAAAAACTGAGGGAAATACTTACGCTACTTTGCTGCATCACCCTTTCCTCTTTAAGGGAAACCAACGCAGTGCTCAAGAGGTAGCAAGAAGGATTTCTGGCGCCGTTGCCGGGGAGGTCTATGCAAAAGTCAACATACCAAGTACCCATCACAAACCCTTATGTCCCGCATTACATTATTTGCCATTTGCCTCTCGTTTTCCTCTCCCCCACTTCACCCTTGCCGTTTTATTCGCCCTCTCTTTTCCGTTTGCCTCTGTTCCGTTTGCTTGTCGTTATGGCTAGTCCCTTATCAACTCCTTTGTCCCCTGAGTTTGAAGTCTTTCACTTCAAACAAAGACAAGGAGAAAACTTAAAAGATGCCTGGGTGAGAATAATGGAGTCTTACCGTAATTGTACCTTTGAAGTGAACCTGAGAATTTTGCTTTGCAATTTTTATGTTGGATTAAATATGTCTCATAGACAACTCTTGGATTGCGTTGCCAAAGGCAATTTTATTGAAATTGATCCCCATATTGCGCATGAAGTTATAGAAGGTATAGTGGGAACACCACCTCAACAAAAGGGGCCTCATCATACCCAGGAAGAGACTCAAGTTTTTGAAAAAATTTGCGAGGTAACTAAGATTTTACAGAAGTCTCTTGAACCTCTTAAGAACATTAGCGGAAATATTCACCGCATGAATATGTTGATTACTCTTTGCAATAAGCGGTTGGATTCTTTAGATCTAAAAATTTCAGAATATGAAGGAAAACGTAAAGAACCTCCCGGATTCGAGCTTGATTCCGCTAAAAAGTTGAAAGCCAAAGATGGCAATACCTAGATCTATCCCTGCTTCTATGCCTAGCTAGGGGCGTTAAACGATAGCGCTTGTTGGGAGGCAACCCAATTTTATTTTTAGTTTTTTGCTTTTTGCTTCTGTTTAGGAATAAATATTTGTTCTAGCCTCTAGTTAGATGTGTTTTTATGTTCTAATTAGTGTTTGTGCCAAGTTAAACCTATAGGATCTTCTTGGATGATAGTTATTTGATCTTGCTGTAATTTCCAGAAACTTTCTGTTCACGGAAATAATTGTTAAAAATCACCAGAACGTGATAAAATATTGATTACAATTGCTTCTTATCAATAAACAAATTGTCTAGGTCGTCCTATTTTGTCTCATTTTTTGGAGTTCCAGAAGTTTGCGTTAGTTATAGATTACTACATACTGTTCTGTTTTTGACAGATTCTGTTTTTCGTGTGTTGTTTGCTTATTTTGATGAATCTATGGCTAGTAAAAGAGTTTATAAACCATAGAGAAGTTGGAATACAGTATGTTTAACACCAATATAAATAAAGAATGAGTTCATTACAGTACCTTGAAGTGGTCTTTTGTTTTCTTTCGCTAACGGAGCTCACGAGATTTTCTGCTGAGTTTTGTGTTGTGAAGTTTTCAAGTTTTGGTGAAAGATTTGATGGATTATGGAACAAGGAGTGGCAAGAGCCTAATCTTGGGGATGCCCATGGCACCCCCAAGATAATCTAAGAACACCAAAAAGCCAAAGCTTGGGGATGCCCCGGAAGGCATCCCCTCTTTCGTCTACTTCCATCGGTAACTTTACTTGGAGCTATATTTTTATTCACCACATGATATGTGTTTTGCTTGGAGCGTCTTGTATGATTTGAGTCTTTGCTTTTTAGTTTACCACAATCATCCTTGCTGTACACATCTTTTGAGAGAGACACGCATGATTCGGAAATTATTAGAATATTCTATGTGCTTCACTTATATCTTTTGAGTTATATAGTTTTTGCTCTAGTATTTCACTTATATCTTTTAGAGCACGGTGGTGGATTTGTTTTATAGAAACTATTGATCTCTCATGCTTCACTTAGATTATTTTGAGAGTCTTAAATATCATGGTAATTTGCTTAAAAAATCCTAATATGCTAGGTATTCAAGAATAGTAAAAACTTTCTTATGAGTGTTTTGAATACTAAGAGAAGTTTGATGCTTGATGATTGTTTTGAGAAATGGAGGTAGTGATATTAAAGTTGTGCTAGTTGAGTAGTTGTGAATTTGAGAAATACTTGTGTTGAAGTTTACAAGTCCCGTAGCATGCACATATGGTAAACGTTATGTAACAAATTTGAAACATGAGGTGTTCTTTGATTGTCCTCCTTATGAGTGGCGGTCGGGGACGAGCGATGGTCTTTTCCTACCAATCTATCCCCCTAGGAGCATGCGCGTAGTGCTTGGTTTTTGATGAATTGTAGATTTTTGCAATAAGTATGTGAGTTCTTTATGACTAATGTTGAGTCCATGGATTATACGCACTCTCACCCTTCCATCATTGCTAGCCTCTTCGGTACCGTGCATTGCCCTTTCTCACATTGAGAGTTGGTGCAAACTTCGCTGGTGCATCCAAACCCCGTGATATGATACGCTCTTTCACACATAAACCTCCTTCTATCTTCCTCAAAACAACCACCATACCTACCTATTATGGCATTTCCATAGCCATTCCGAGATATATTGCCATGCAACTTTCCACCATGTCGTTTATCATGACACGTCCATCATTGTCATATTGCTTAGTATGATCATGTAGTTGACATAGTATATGTGGCAAAGCCACCATTCATAATTCTTTCATACATGTCACTCTTGGTTCATTGCATATCCCGGTACACCGCCGGAGGCATTCATATAGAGTCATACTTTGTTCTAGTATCGAGTTGTAATCATTGAGTTGTAAATAAATAGAAGTGTGATGATCATCATTCTCTAGAGCATTGTCCCACGTGAGGAATAAAAAAAAGAGAAAGGCCATAAAAAAGAGAAGGCCCAAATAAAGAGAGAAGGGACAATGTTACTATCCTTTGCCACACTTGTGCTTCAAAGTAGCACCATAATCTTCATGATAGAGAGTCTCTTCTTTTGTCACTTTCATATAACTAGTGGGAATTTTTCATTATAGAACTTGGCTTGTATATTCCAACAATGGGCCTCCGCAAGTGCCCTAGGTCTTCGTGAGCAAGCAAGTTGGATGCACACCCACTTAGTTTCTTTTGTTGAGCTTTCATATATTTATAGCTCTAGTGCATCCGTTGCATGGAAATCCCTACTCCTTGCATTAACATCAATCGATGGGCATCTCCATAGCTCATTGATTAGCCTCGTTGATGTGAGACTTTCTCCTTTTTTGTCTTCTCCACATAACCCCCATCATCATATTCTATTCCACCCAAAGTGCTATGTCCATGGCTCACGCTCATGTATTGCGTGAAGGTTGAAAAAGTTTGAGATTACTAAAGTATGAAACAATTGCTTGGCTTGTCATCGGGGTTGTGCATGATGAGAGCATTCTTGTGTGACGAAAATGGAGCATGACTAAACTATATGATTTTGTAGGGATGAACTTTCTTTGGCCATGTTATTTTGAGAGGACATAATTGCTTAGTTAGTATGCTTGAAGTATTATTATTTTTATGTCAATATGATCTTTTATCTTGAATCTTTCGGATCTGAATATTCATACCACAATTAAGAAGAATTACATTGAAATTATGCCAAGTAGCATTCCACATCAGAAAATTTTGTTTTTATCATTTACCTACTCGAGGACGAGCAGGAATTAAGCTTGGGGATGCTTGACACGTCTCCAACCTATCTATAATTTTTGATTGCTCCATGCTATATTATCTTATGTTTTGGACATTATTGGGCTTTATTATTCACTTTTATATTATTTTTGGGACTAACCTATTAACCGGAGGCCCAGCCCAGAATTGCTGTTTTTTGCCTATTTCAGAGTTTCGCAGAAAAAGAATATCAAATGGAGTCCAAACGGAATGAAACCTTCGGGAACGTGATTTTCGGAACGAACATGATCCAGAGGACTTTGACCCTACGTCAAGAAAGCTACAAGGAAGCCACAAGGTAGGGGGGCGCGCCTACCCCCCAGGCGCGCCCTCCACCCTCATGGGCCCCACGTTGCTCCACCGACGTACTCCTTCCTCCTATATATACCTACGTACCCCCAAACGATCAGATACGGAGCCAAAAACCTAATTCCACCGGCGCAACCTTCTGTACCCACGAGATCCCATCTTGGGGCCTGTTCCGGAGCTCCGCCGGAGGGGGCATCCATCACGGAGGGCTTCTACATCAACACCATTGCCTCTCCGATGAAGTGTGAGTAGTTTACCTCAGACCTTCGGGTCCATAGTTATTAGCTAGATGGCTTCTTCTCTCTTTTTGGATCTCAACACAATGTTCTCCCACTCTCCTGTGGAGATCTATTCGATGTAATCTTCTTTTGCGGTGTGTTTGTTGAGACCGATGAATTGTGGGTTTATGATCAAGTTTATCTATGAACAATATTTGAATCTTCTGAATTCTTTTATGTATGATTGGTTATCTTTGCAAGTCTATTCGAATTATCAGTTTGGTTTGGCCTACTAGATTGATCTTTCTTGCAATGGGAGAAGTGCTTAGCTTTGGGTTCAATCTTGCGGTGTCCTTTCCCAGTGACAGTAGGGGCAGCAAGGCACGTATTGTATTGTTGCCATCGAGGATAACAAGATGGGTTTTTATCATATTGCATGAATTTATCCCTCTACATCATGTCATCTTGCTTAAAGCGTTACTCTGTTCTTATGAACTTAATACTCTAGATGCATGCTTGATAGCGGTCGATGTGTGGAGTAATAGTAGTAGATGCAGGCAGGAGTCGGTCTACTTGTCTCGGGCGTGATGCCTATATACATGATCATACCTAGATATTCTCATAACTATGCTCAATTCTGTCAATTGCTCAACAGTAATTTGTTCACCCACCGTAAAATACTTATGCTCTTGAGAGAAGCCACTAGTGAAACCTATGGCCCCCGGGTCTATTTTCCATCATATTAATCTCCCGACAACAAGCTATTTCTTTTGTCGTTTTTATTTTACTTTCTTTACTTTGCATCTTTATCACAAAAATACCAAAAATATTATCCTATCATATCTATCAGATCTCACTCTCGTAAGTGACCGTGTAGGGATTTACAACCCCTTATCGCGTTGGTTGCGAGGATTTATTTGTTTGTGTAGGTGCGAGGGACTTGCGTGTAGCCTCCTACTGGATTGATACCTTGGTTCTCAAAAACCGAGGGTAATACTTACGCTACTTTGCTGCATCACCCTTTCCTCTTCAAGGGAAAACCAACGCAGTGCTCAAGAGGTAGCACAAGGCACACATCAGGTCTGGTACACATCATTGCATACATGATAGAGCCTATGGCTGAAACATAGGAAACATCTTTCATTTTCTCTCTATCTTCTGCAGTGGTCGGGCACTGAGTCTTACTCAACTTCACACCTTGTAACACAGGCAAGAACCCTTTCTTTGCTTGATCCATTTTGAACTTCTTCAAAACTTTGTCAAGGTATGTGCTTTGTGAAAGTCGAATTAAGCGTCTTGATCTATCTCTATAGATCTTGATGCCCAATATGTAAGCAGCTTCACTGAGGTCCTTCATTGAAAAACTCTTATTCAAGTATCCTTTTATCCTATCCAGAAATTCTATATCATTTCCAATCAACAATATGTCATCCACATATAAGATTAGAAATGCTACAGATTTCCCACTCACTTTCTTGTAAATATAGGCTTCTCCAAAAGTCTGTATAAAACCATATGCTTTGATCACACTATCAAAGCGTTTATTCCAACTCCGAGAGGCTTGCACCAGTCCATAAATGGATCGCTAGAGCTTGCACACTTTGTTAGCTCCCTTTGGATCGATAAAACCTTCAGGTTGCATCATATACAACTCTTCTTCTAGAAATCCATTCAGGAATGCAGTCTTTACATCCATTTGCCAAACTTCATAATCATAAAATGCGGCAATTTCTAACATGATTCAGACGGACTTAAGCATCGCTACGGGTGAGAAGGTCTCATCGTAGTCAATCACTTGAACTTGTCGAAAACCTTTCGCAACAAGTTGAGCTTTATAGACAGTAACATTACCGTCAGCGTCTATCTTCTTCTTGAAGATCCATTTATTCTCAATTGCTTGCCGATCATCAGGCAAGTCAACCAAAGTCCACACTTTGTTCTCATACATGGATCCCATCTCAGATTTCATGGCCTCAAGCCATTTTGCGGAATCTGGGATCACCATTGCATCTTCATAGTTCGTAGGTTCGTCACGGTCTAGCAACATGACCTCCAGAACAGGATTACCGTACCACTCTAGTGCGGATCTCACTCTGGTTGACCTACGAGGTTCGGTAGTAACTTGATCTGAAGCTTCATGATCATCATCATTAGCTTCCTCACTAATTGGTGTAGGTGTCACAGGAACCGGTTTCTGTGATGAACTACTTTCCAATAAGGTAGTAGGTACAGTTACCTCATCAAGTTCTACTTTCCTCCCACTCACTTCTTTCGAGAGAAACTCCTTCTCTAGAAAGGATACATTCTTAGCAACGAATATCTTGCCTTCGGATCTGTGATAGAAGGTGTACCCAACTGTCTCCTTTGGATATCCTATGAAGACACATTTCTCCGATTTGGGTTCGAGCTTATCAGGTTGAAGCTTTTTCACATAAGCATCGCAGCCCCAAACTTTAAGAAACGACAACTTTGGTTTCTTGCCAAACCACAGTTCATAAGGTGTCGTCTCAACGGATTTTGATGGTGCCCTATTTAACGTGAATGCAGCTGTCTCTAGAGCATAACCCCAAAATGATAGCGGTAAATCAGTAAGAGACATCATAGATCGCACCATATCTAGTAAAGTACGATTACGACGTTCGGACACACCATTACGCTGTGGTGTTCCGGATGGCGTGAGTTGCGAAACTATTCCGCATTGTTTCAAATGTAGACCAAACTCGTAACTCAAATATTCTCCTCCACGATCAGATCGTAGAAACTTTATTTTTCTTGTTACGATGATTTTCAACTTCACTCTGAAATTCTTTGAACTTTTCAAATGTTTCAGACTTATGTTTCATTAAGTAGATATACCCATATCTGCTTAAATCATCTGTGAAGGTGAGAAAATAACGATACCCGCCGCGAGCCTCAACATTCATTGGACCACATACATCAGTATGTATGATCTCCAACAAATCAGTTGCTCGCTCCATAGTTCCGGAGAACGGTGTTTTAGTCATCTTGCCCATGAGGCACGGTTCGCAAGTATCAAGTGATTCATAATCAAGTGATTCCAAAAGTCCATCAGTATGGAGTTTCTTCATGCGCTTTACACCAATATGACCCAAACGGCAGTGCCACAAATAAGTTGCACTATCATTATCAACTCTGCATCTCTTGGCTTCAACATTATGAATATGTGTATCATTACTTTCGAGATTCAACAAAAATAGACCACTCTTCAAGGGTGCATGACCATAAAAGATATTACTCATATAAATAGAACAAACATTATTCTCACATTTAAATGAATAACCGTCTCGCATCAAACAGGATCCAGATATAATGTTCATGCTCAACGCTGGCACCAAATAACAATTATTTAGGTCTAAAACTAATCCCAAAGGTAGATGTAGAGGTAGCGTGCCGACGGCGATCACATCGACTTTGGAACCATTTCCCATGCACATCGTCACCCTGTCCTTAGCCAGTCTTCGCTTAATCCGTAGTCCCTGTTTCGAGTTGCAAATATCAGCAACAGAACCAGTATCAAATGTTGGGGAACGTAGTAATTTCAAAAAATTCCTACGCACACGCAAGATCATGGTGATGCATAGCATCGAGAGGGGAGAGTGTTGTCCACGTACCCTCGTAGACCGAAAGCGGAAGCGTTAGCACAACGCGGTTGATGTAGTCGTACATCTTCACGATCCGACCGATCAAGTACCGAACGCACGACACCTCCGAGTTCAGCACACGTTCAGCCCGATGACGTCCCTCGAACTCCGATCCAGCCGAGTGTTGAGGGAGAGTTTCGTCAGCACGATGGCGTGGTGATGATGATGATGTTCTACCGACGCAGGGCTTCACCTAAGCACCGCTACAGTATTATCGAGGTGGACGATGGTGGAGGGGGGCACCGCACACGGCTAAAAGATCAAACGATCAATTGTTGTGTCTAGCGTGCCCCTGCCCCCGTATATAAAGGAGCAAGGGGGAGAGGTGCGGCCGGCCAGGAGGAGGCGCGCCAGGAGGATTCCTACTCCCACCGGGAGTAGGACTCCCTCCCTTCCTTGTTGGACTAGGAGAGGAGAGAGAAGGAGAGAGGGGCGCCGCCCCCCTCCTTGTCCAATTCGGACTTGGGGGGAGGGGCGCGCGGCTGCCCCTTGGCCGCCTCTCCTCTTCCACCAATTGGGCCCATGAGGTCCAATAGCCTCCGGGGGGTTCCGGTAACCCCCCGGTACTCCGGTATATATCCGATAACCCCCGGAACCATTCCGGTGTCCGAATATAGTCATCCAATATATCAATCTTCATGTCTCGACCATTTCGAGCCTCCTCATCATGTCCGTGATCACATTCGGGACTCCGAACAACCTTCGGTACATCAAAACATATAAACTCATAATACAACTGTCATCGAAACGTTAAGCGTGCGGACCCTACGGGTTCGAGAACTCTGTAGACATGACCGAGACACGTCTCCGGTCAATAACCAATAGCAGAACCTGGATGCTCATATTGGCTCCCACATATTCTACGAAGATCTTTATCGGTCAAACCGCATAACAACATACGTTGTTCCCTTTGTCATCGGTATGTTACTTGCCCGAGATTCGATCGTCGGTATCTCAATACCTAGTTCAATCTTGTTACCGGCAAGTCTCTTTACTCGTTCCGTAATACATCATCCCGCAACTAACTCATTAGTTACAATGCTTGCAAGGCTTATAGTGATGTGCATTACTGAGTGGGCCCAGAGATACCTCTCCGACAATTGGAGTGACAAATCCTAATCTCGAAATACGCCAACCCAAGTACCTTCAGAGACACCTGTAGAGCACCTTTATAATCACCCAGTTACGTTGTGACGTTTGGTAGCACACAAAGTGTTCCTCCGGTAAACGGGAGTTGCATAATCTCATAGTCATAGGAACATGTATAAGTCATGAAGAAAGCAATAGCAACATACTAAACGATCAAGTGCTAAGCTAACGGAATGGGTCAAGTCAATCACATCATTTGCCTAATGATGTGATCCCGTTAATCAAATGACAACTCATGTCTATGGCCAGGAAACATAACCATCTTTGATTAACGAGCTAGTCAAGTAGAGGCATACTAGTGACACTCTGTTTGTCTATGTATTCACACATGTATCATGTTTCCGGTTAATACAATTCTAGCATGAATAATAAATATTTATCATGAAATAAGGAAATAAATAATAACTTTATTATTGCCTCTAGGGCATATTTCCTTCAGTCTCCCACTTGCACTAGAGTCAATAATCTAGATCACATCGCCATGTGATTTAACATCAATAGTTCACATCACCATGTGATTAACACCCATAGTCCACATCGTCATGTGACCAACACCCAAAGGGTTTACTAGAGTCAATAATCTAGTTCACATCGCTATGTGATTAACACCCAAAGAGTACTAAGGTGTGATCATGTTTTGCTTGTGAGAGAAGTTTAGTCAACGGGTCTGCCATATTCAGATCCGTATGTATTTTGCAAATTTCTATGTCTAGAATGCTCTGCACGGAGCTACTTTAGCTAATTGCTCCCACTTTCAATATGTATCCAGATGAAGACTTAGTGTCATCTGGATCAGTGCCAAAACTTGTATCGACGTAACCCTTTTACGACGAACCTTTTGTCACCTCCATAATCGAGAAACATATCCTTATTCCACTAAGGATAATTTTGACCGCTGTCCAGTGATCTACTCCTAGATCACTATTGTACTCCCTTGCCAAAATCAGTGCAGGGTATACAATAGATCTGGTACATAGCATGGCATGCTTTATAGAACCTATGGCTGAGGCATAGGGTATGACTTTCATTCTCTTTCTATCTTCTGCCGTGGTCGGGCTTTGAGTCTTACTCAATTTCACATCTTGTAACACAGGCAAGAATTCTTTCTCTGACTGTTCCATTTTGAACTATTTCAAAATCTTGTCAAGGTATGTACTCATTGAAAAAAAACTTATCAAGTGTCTTGATCTATCTCTATAGATCTTGATGCTCAATATGTAAGCAGCTTTACCGAGGTCTTTCTTTGAAAAACTCCTTTCAAACACTCCTTTATGCTTTGCAGAATAATTCTACATTATTTCTGATCAACAATATGTCATTCACATATACTTATCAGAAATGTTGTAGTGCTCCCACTCACTTTCTTGTAAATACAGGCTTCACCGCAAGTCTGTATAAAAACTATATGCTTTGATCAACTCATCAAAGCGTATATTCCAACTCCGAGATGTTTGCACCAGTACATAGATGGATCGCTGGAGCTTGCACATTTTGTTAGCACCTTTAGGATCGACAAAACCTTCTGGTTGCATCATATACAACTCTTCTTTAAGAAATCCATTAAGGAACGTAGTTTTGACATCCATTTGCCAGATTTCATAAAATTTGGCAATTTGCTAACATGATTCGGACAGACTCAAGCATCGCTACGACTGAGAAAATCTCATCGTAGTCAACACCTTGAACTTTGTCAAAAACCTTTTTTTGACAAGTCTAGCTTTGTAGATAGTAATACTACTATCAGCGTCCGTCATCCTCTTGAAGATCCATTTATTTTCTATGGCTTGCCGAGCATCGGGCAAGTCAACCAAAGTCCACACTTTGTTCTCATACATGGATCCCATCTCAGATTTCATGGCCTCAAGCCATTTTTGCGGAATCTGGGCTCATCATCGCTTCCTCATAGTTCGTAGGTTCGTCATGGTCAAGTAACATGACCTCCAGAACAGGATTACCGTACCACTCTGGTGCGGATCTCACTTTGGTTTACCTACGAGGTTCGGTAGTAACTTGATCTGAAGTTACATGATCATCATCATTAGCTTCCTCACTAGTTGGTGTAGTAGTCACAGGAACAGATTTCTGGGATGAACTACTTTCCAATAAGGGAGCAGGTACAGTTACCTCATCAAGTTCTACTTTCCTCCCACTCACTTCTTTCGAGAGAAACTCCTTCTCTAGAAAGGATCCATTCTTAGCAACGAATATCTTGCCTTCGGATCTGTGATAGAAGGTGTACCCAACTGTCTCCTTTGGATATCCTATGAAGACACATTTCCCCGATTTGGGTTTTAGCTTATTAGGATGAAACTTTCTCTTATAAGCATCGCAACCCCAAACTTTAAGAAACGACAACTTTGGTTTCTTGCCAATCCATAGTTCATACGGTGTCGTCTCAACGGATTTAGATGGTGCCCTTTTTAACGTGAATGCAGCTGTCTAATGCATAACCCCAAAACTATAGTGGTAAATCAGTAAGAAACATCATAGATTGCACTATATCCAATAAAGTACGGTTATGATGTTCGGACACACCATTACGCTGTGGTGTTCCAGATGGCGTGAGTTGTGAATCTATTCCGCATTGTTTCAAATGAAGACCAAACTCGTAACTCAAATATTCTCCTCCACGATCAGATCGTAGAAACTTTATTTTCTTGTTATGATGATTTTCCACTTCACTCTGAAATTATATGAACTTTTCAAATGTTTCAGACTTTATGTTTCATCAAGTAGATATACCCATATCTTCTCAAAACATCTGTGAAGGTCTGAAAAATAACGATACCTGCCGCGAGCCTCAATATTCATTGGACCACATACATCAGTATGTATGATTTCCAACAAATCTGTTGCTCGCTCCATTGTTCCGGAGAACGGAGTCTTAGTCATCTTGCCCATGAGGCATGGTTCGCAAGCATCAAGTGATTCATAATCATGTGATTCCAAAAACCCATCAGCATGGAGTTTCTTCATGCGCTTTACACCAATATGACCTAAACGGCAGTGCCACAAATAAATTGCACTATCATTATTAACTTTGCATCTTTTGGCTTCAATATTATGAATATGTGTATCACTACGATCGAGATCCAACAAACCATTTTCGTTGGTGTGTATGACCATAGGAGGTTTTATTCATGTAAACAGAACAACAATTGTTCTCTAACTTAAATGAATAACCGTATTGCAATAAACATGATCAAATCATATTCATGCTCAACGCAGACACCAAATAACACTTATTTAGGTTCAACACTAATCCCGAAAGTATAGGGAGTGTGCGATGATGATCATATCAATCTTGGAACCACTTCCAACACACATCGTCACTTCACCCTTAACTAATCTCTGTTTATTCTGCAACTCCCGTTTCAAGTTATTAATCTTAGCAATTGAACTAGTATCAAAATACTGAGGGGTTGCTATAAAAACTAGTAAGGTACAC
This sequence comes from Aegilops tauschii subsp. strangulata, assembly GCF_002575655.3. NCBI lineage: Eukaryota > Viridiplantae > Streptophyta > Magnoliopsida > Poales > Poaceae > Aegilops > Aegilops tauschii. The sequence continues at coordinate 515,148,865 of NC_053036.3, forward strand.
ATCAATAACATGTATATCAAATATACCTTTGTTCACTTTGCCATCCTTCTTATCCGCCAAATACTTGGGGCAGTTCCGCTTCCAGTGACCAGTCCCTTTGCAGTAGAAGCACTTAGTCTCAGGCTTAGGTCCAGACTTGGGTTTCTTCACTTGAGCAGCAACTTGCTTGCCGTTCTTCTTTGAAGTTCCCCTTCTTCCCTTTGCCCTTTTCTTGAAACTAGTGGTCTTGTCAACCATCAACACTTGATGCTTTTCTTGATTTCTACCTTCGTCGATTTCAGCATCACGAAGAGCTTGGGAATCGTTTCCGTTATCCCTTGCATATTATAGTTCATCACGAAGTTATAGTAACATGGTGATAGTGACTAGAGAACTCTGTCAATCACTATCTTATCTGGAAGATTAACTCCCACTTGATTCAAGTGATTGTAGTACTCAGACATTCTGAGCACATGCTCACTAGCTGAGCAATTCTCCTCCATCTTGTAGGCAAAGTATTGTCAGAGGTCAAATACCTCTCGACACGGGCATGAGTATGAAATACCAATTTCAACTCTTGGAACATCTTATATGCTCCGTGGCGTTTCAAAACATTTTTGAAGTCCCGGTTCTAAGCCGTAGAGCATGGTGCACTAAACTATCAAGTAGTCATCATACCGAGCTTTTGTCAAACGTTCATAACGTCTGCATCTGCTCCTGCAATAGGTCTGTCACCTAGCGGTGCATCAAGGACATAATTCTTCTGTGCAGCAATGAGGATAATCCTTAGATCACGGACCAAGTCCGTATCATTGCTACTAACATTTTTCAACATAGTTTTCTCTAGGAACATATCAAAAAATAAAACAGGGGAGCTAAACGCGAGCTATTGATCTACAACATAGATATGCTAATACTAACAGGACTAAGTTCATGATAAATTAAAGTTCAATTAATCATATTACTTAATAACTCCCACTTAGATAGACATCCCTCTAATCATCTAAGTGATCACGTGATCCAAATCAACTAAACCATGTCCAATCATCACGTGAGATGGAGTAGTTTCAATGGTGAACATCACTATGTTGATCATATCTACTATATGATTCACGCTCGACCTTTCGGTCTCAGTGTTCCGAGGCCATATCTGTTATATGCTAGGCTCGTCAAGTTTAACCTGAGTATTCCGCGTGTGCAACTATTTTGCACCCGTTGTATTTGAACGTAGAGCCTATCACACCCGATCATCACGTGGTGTCTCAGCACGAAGAACTTTCGCAACGGTGCATACTCGGGGAGAACACTTATACCTTGATAATTTAGTGAGAGATCATCTTATAATGCTACCGTCGTTTTAAGCAAGATAAGATGCATAAAAGATAAACATCACATGCAATCAATATAAGTGATATGATATGGCCATCATCATCTTGTGCTTGTGATCTCCATCTCTGAAGCACCGTCATGATCACCATTGTCACCGGCGCGACACCTTGATCTCCATCGTAGCATCGTTGTCGTCTCACCAACTATTGCTTCTACGACTATCGCTACCGCTTAGTGATAAAGTAAATCAATTACAGGGTGATTGCATTGCATACAATAATGCGATAACCATATGGCTCCTGCCAGTTGCCGATAACTCGGTTACAAAACATGATCATCTCATACAATAAAATATAGTATCATGCCTTGACCATATCACATCACAACATGCCCTGCAAAAACAAGTTAGACGTCCTCTACTTTGTTGTTGCAAGTTTTACGTGGCTGCTACGGGCTAAGCAAGAACCGTTCTTACCTATGCATCAAAACCACAACGATAGTTTGTCAACTTGGTGTTGTTTTAACCTTCGCAAGGACCGCGCGTAGCCACACTCAGTTCAACTAAAGTTGGAGAAACTGACACCCGCTAGTCACCTGTGTGCATAGCACGGCGGTAAAACCAGTCTCGCATAAGTGTACACGTAATGTCGGTCCGGGCCGCTTCATCCAACAATACTGCCGAACCAAAGTGTGACATGCTGGTAAGCAGTATGACTTATATCGCCCACAACTCACTTGTGTTCTACTCGTGCATATGACATCTACGCATAAAACCAGGCTCGGATGCCACTGTTGGGGAACGTAGTAATTTCAAAAAAATTCCTACGCACACGCAAGATCATGGTGATGCATAGCAACGAGAGGGGAGAGTGTTGTCCACGTACCCTCGTAGACCGAAAGTGGAAGCGTTAGCACGACGCGGTTGATGTAGTCGTACGTCTTCACGATCCGACCGATCAAGTACCGAACGCACGGCACCTCCGAGTTCAGCACACGTACAGCCCGATGACGTCCCTCGAACTCCGATCCAGCCGAGTGTTGAGGGAGTTTCGTCAGCACGACGGCGTGGTGACGATGATGATGTTCTACCGACGCAGGGCTTCGCCTAAGCACCGCTACAGTATTATCGAGGTGGACTATGGTGGAGGGGGGCACCGCACACGGCTAAAAGATCAAACGATCAATTGTTGTGTCTAGGGTGCCCCTGCCCCCGTATATAAAGAAGCAAGGGGGGAGGTGCGGTCGGCCAGGAGGAGGCACGCCAGGAGGAGTCCTACTCCCACCGGGAGTAGGACTCCCTCCCTTCCTTGTTGGACTAGGAGAGGAGAGAGAAGGAGAGAGGGGGGAAGGAAAGGGGGGGCGCCGCCCCCCTCCTTGTCCAATTCGGACTTGGGGGGAGGGGCGCGCGGCTGCCCCTTGGCCGCCTCTCCTCTTCCACCAATTGGGCCCATGAGGTCCAATAGCCTCCGGGGGGTTCCGGTAACCCCCCGGTACTCCGGTATATATCCGATAACCCCCGGAACCATTCCGGTGTCCGAATATAGTCATCCAATATATCAATCTTCATGTCTCGACCATTTCGAGCCTCCTCATCATGTCCGTGATCACATTCGGGACTCCGAACAACCTTCGGTACATCAAAACATATAAACTCATAATACAACTGTCATCGAAACGTTAAGCGTGCGGACCCTACGGGTTCGAGAACTCTGTAGACATGACCGAGACACGTCTCCGGTCAATAACCAATAGCAGAACCTGGATGCTCATATTGGCTCCCACATATTCTACGAAGATCTTTATCGGTCAAACCGCATAACAACATACGTTGTTCCCTTTGTCATCGGTATGTTACTTGCCCGAGATTCGATCGTCAGTATCTCAATACCTAGTTCAATCTCGTTACCGGCAAGTCCCTTTACTCGTTCCGTAATACATCATCCCGCAACTAACTCATTAGTTACAATGCTTGCAAGGCTTATAGTGATGTGCATTACTGAGTGGGCCCAGGGATACCTCTATTAAAAGGAGGCCTTAATATCCCTTATTTTCCATTAGGACCCCACTGCCACGGGAGGGTAGGACAAAAGATGTCATGCAAGTTCTTTTCCATAAGCACGTATGACTATATTCGGAATACATGCCTACATTACATTGATGAATTGGAGCTAGTTCTGTGTCACCCTATGTTATGACTGTTACATGATGAACCGCATCCGGCATAATTCTCCATCACCGATCCAATGCCTATGAGCTTTTCATATATTGTTCTTCGCCTATTACTTTTTCGTTGCTACTGTTACAATCACTACAAAACCCAAAAATATTACTTTTGCTACCGTTACTGTTACTTCCATATTACTTTGCTACTAAATACTTTGCTGCAGATACTAAGTTATCCAGGTGTGGTTGAATTGACAACTCAACTGCTAATACTTGAGAATATTCTTTGGCTCCCCTTGTGTCGAATCAATAAATTTGGGTTGAATACTCTACCCTCGAAAACTGTTGCGATCCCCTATACTTGTGGGTTATCAATCGTCATGATCACCATCGCCACCGGCGCGACACCTTGATCTCCATCGTAGCATCGTTGTCGTCTCGCCAACTATTTCTTCTACGACTATCGCTACCGCTTAGTGATAAAGTAAAGCATTACAGGGCGATTGCATTGCATACAATAAAGCGACAACCATATGGCTCCTGCCAGTTACCGATAACTCGGTTACAAAACATGATCATCTCATACAATAAAATATAGCATCATGTCTTGACCATATCACATCACAACATGCCCCGCAAAAACAAGTTAGACGTCCTCTACTTTGTTGTTGCAAGTTTTACGTGGCTGCTACGGGCTGAGCAAGAACCGTTCTTACCTACGCATCAAAACCACAACAATAGTTCGTCAAGTTGGTGTTGTTTTAACCTTCTCAAGGACCGGGCGTAGCCATACTCGGTTCAACTAAAGTTGCAGGAACTAACACCCGCCAGCCACCTGTGTGCAAAGCACGTCGGTAGAACCAGTCTCGCGTAAGCGTACGCGTAATGTCGGTCCGGGCCGCTTCATCCAACAATACCGACGAACCAAAGTATGACATGCTGGTAAGCAGTATGAATTGTATCGCCCACAACTCACTTGTGTTCTACTCGTGCATATAACATCTACGCATAAAACCAGGCTCTGATATCACTGTTGGGGAACGTAGTAATTTCAAAAAAATTCCTGCGCACACGCAGGATCATGGTGATGCATAGCAACGAGAGGGGAGAGTGTTGTCCACGTACCCTCGTAGACCGAAAGCGGAAGCGTTAGCACAACGCGGTTGATGTAGTTGTACGTCTTCATGATCCGACCGATCCAAGTACCGAACGTACGGCACCTCCGAGCTCAACACACGTTCAGCTCGATGACGTCCCGCGAACTCCGATCCAGTAGAGCTTCACGGGAGAGTTCCGTCAGCACGACGGCGTGGTGACGGTGATGATGATGCTACCGACGCAGGGCTTCTCCTAAGCACCGCTACAATATGATGGAGGTGGAATATGGTGAAGGGGGGCACCACACACGGCTAAGAGATCAAGAGATCAATTGTTGTGTCTAGAGGTGCCCCCTTGCCCCCGTATATAAAGGACCAGGGGGAGGAGGCGGCCGGCTAGGGGAGGGCGCGTCAGGGAGGAGTCCTACTCCCACCGGGAGTAGGACTCCCTCTTTTCCTAGTTGGAGTAGGAGGGGGAAGGGAAGGGAAGGAGAGAGGGGGAAGGAAAGGGGGCGCCCTCCTCCTTGTCCAATTCGGACTAGAGGGGGAGGGGGCGCGCGGCCAGCCCTAGCCGCCCTTCCTCTTCTCCACTAAGGCCCATCTTGGCCCATTAAACTCCCCGGGGGGTTCCGGTAACCCGCCGGTACTCCGGTATATGTTCGAAACTCCCCGAAACCATTCCGGTGTCCGAACATAGTCGTCCAATATATCGATCTTTACGTCTCGACCATTTCGAGACTCGTCGTCATGTCCATGATCACATCCGGGACTCCGAACAACCTTCGGTACATCAAAACACAAAAACTCATAATACAATCATCACCGAAACTTCAAGCGTGCGGACCCTACGGGTTCGAGAACAATGTAGACATGACCGAGACACGACTCCGGTCAATAACCAATAGCGGAACCTGGATGCTCATATTGGCTCCTACATATTCTACGAAGATCTTTATCGGTCAAACCGCATAACAACATACGTTGTTCCCTTTGTCATTGGTATGTTACTTGCCCAAGATTCAATCGTCGGTATCTCAATACCTAGTTCAATCTCATTACCGGCAAGTCTCTTTACTTGTTCCGTAATACATCATCTCGCAACTAACTCATTAGTTAAAATGCTTGCAAGGCTTATAGTAATGTGCATTACCGAGTGGGCCCAGAGATACCTCTCCGACAATCGGAGTGACAAATCCTAATCTCGAAATACGCCAACCCAACAAGTACCTTCGGAGACACCTGTAGAGCACCTTTATAATCATCCAGTTATGTTGTGACGTTTGGTAGCACACAAAGTGTTCCCCCGGTAAACGGGAGTTGCATAATCTCATAGTCATAGGAACATGTATAAGTCATGAAGAAAGCAATAGCAACATACTAAACGATCAAGTGCTAAGCTAACGGAATGGGTCAAGTCAATCACATCATTTGCCTAATGATGTGATCCCGTTAATCAAATGACAACTCATGTCTATGGCCAGGAAACATAACCATCTTTGATTAACGAGCTAGTCAAGTAGAGGCATACTAGTGACACTCTGTTTGTCTATGTATTCATACATGTATCATGTTTCCGGTTAATACAATTCTTGCATGAATAATAAACATTTATCATGATATAAGGAAATAAATAATAACTTTATTATTGCCTCTAGGGCATATTTTTTTCAATTTTAAAAGATGTAATTTAGTAAGCACTAATGACTTTTTTCAAAGTGTACATCCTATTTAAGAAAATCTTCATGCAATTTCAAAAAGCATTAACGATATTTTTAAAATGTTCAGGTATTTCAACCATATATTTTATAAAAAGAGGGGGATAAAAATAAGGGGGGAGTTGGAAAAAGGAAAATGGAAAGAACAGAAACAGAGTCATACTTGTGGTAACCACCAAAAAAAAATCATACTTGTGGAAAAGCAAGCAAAAAACAATACATGTCCGCGCTACCTCCACACTCGCACCCCACCACTCTCAAAAACCTTGAACTGGACCTATCACACGCTCAGCGCAAAAACAAGGGTACCGCTATCTGGGCTGCTTCCCATGCTGAACGATGCGAGTGGTGTTCGCTATTGGTCGCTAGAAGAGGCATATATAGTATTTATGCGCCTCTCCTCTCTTGTTCTTGCTGTGTTCGTCCCCGGCAGCTTCTATTCTATGTTTTATTTACCCATAGAATTGCCCCTGTGTCCGGCCAGCCCATTTTGCTCCGCGTGGCTCGTTCGCTCCATTGGAAAACCGCCTCGCACATTATGACCTGAGTAGAAAAAACTTTTGTTGTTCGCTCCATGATGAAAACCGTGTTAGCTGCTCGATCCAAAGAAAACCAACAGCGGTTCTAACAGATTCTTAAAATGGTCATGAATTTAGTTTTTTCACAAATTTTAAAAAATATGATTTTTTAAGCATTCCATGTATTAAAATATTCATAATTCTCAAAATTGTTCTTAAATTTAGATAAAATCTTTACAGATTTTAAAAGTATTCATGAAAATGTTAAATTTTTATAATGTTTTTATAGATTTTATAATGTTATTTTCTAATCCAGGACTCCCTCACCCTCCCCCTAGTCCAATTCGGACTGCCCTTGGGGGGGCACCTTGTGGCCTTCCCTCTCCTACTCCCTTATGGCCCATTAGGGCCCATAACTTCCCCCGGGGGTTCCGGTAACCCCCCGGTTCACCGAAAAATATCCGAACTTCTCCGAAACCATTCCGGTGTCCGAATACCTTCGTCCAATATATCAATCTTTACCTCTCGACCATTTCGAGACTCCTCGTCATGTCCGTGATCTCATCCGAGACTCCGAACAAACTTGGTCATCAAATCACATAACTCATAATACAAATCGTCATCGACCGTTAAGCGTGCGGACCCTACGGGTTCGAGAACTATGTAGACATGACCGAGACACATCTCCGGTCAGTAACCAATAGCGGAACTTGGATGCTCATATTGGCTCCTACATACGTCATTCCCTTTGTCGTCGGTATGTTACTTACCCGAGATTCGATCGTCGGTATCATCATACCTAGTTCAATCTCGTTACCAGCAAGTCTCTTTACTCGTTCCTTAATGCATCATCCCGCAACTAACTCATTAGTTACATTACTTGCAAGGCTTATAGTGATGTGCATTACCGAGTGGGCCTAGATATACCTCTCTGATACACGGAGTGACAAATCCTAATCTCGATCTATGCCAACTCAACAAACACCATCGAAAACACCTGTAGAGAATCTTTATAATCACCCAGTTACGTTGTGACGTTTGATAGCACACAAAGTGTTCCTCCGGTATTCGGGAGTTGCATAATCTCATAGTCAGAGAAATATATATAAGTCATGAAGAAAGCAATAGCAATAAAACTAAACGATCATTATGCTAAGCTAACGGATGATCTTGTCCTTCACATCATTCTCTAAATATGTGATCCCGTTCATCAAATGACAACACATGTCTATGGTCAGGAAACTTAACCATCTCTGATTAATGAGCTAGTCAAGTAGAGGCATACTAGGGACACTCTGTTTTGTCTATGTATTCACACATATACTAAGTTTCCGGTTAATACAATTCTAGCATGAATAATAAACATTTATCATGATATAAGGAAATATAAATAACAACTTTATTATTGCCTCTAGGGCATATTTCCTTCAAGCACAACCCACCACCACGCGCCAGGGGCCTCTAGCGTGCCCTGGTGTCTTGTGGGCTGTGTGGGCCTCCGTTTGCGATGATTCCAACTCCCAAAAATCACATATATTCTAAAATAATTCTCTGTAAAATTTTATTGCATTTGGACTTAGTTTGATATGGATTTTCCGCGATACAAAAAACATGCAGAAAACAGTAACTGGCACTGGACCAATAGGTTAGTCCAATAAATCATATAAAAAGTTGCCAAAAATATGTGAAAGTTGTATAATATTTGCATGAAACAATAAAAAATATAGATACGATGGAGACGTATCACTTCCCATGATGAACAATGTGAGTGGTGTTCGCTATTGGTCGCTAGAAGTGGCATATATAGTATTTATGCGCCTCTCTCTTGTTCTTGTCGTGTTTGGCCCCGGCAGCTCCTATTCTATGTTTTATTTATCCATAGAATTTCCCCCGTGTTTGACCAGCCCATTTTGCTCCACGTGGCTCGTTCGCTCCATTGGAAAACCGCCTCGCACATTATGACCTGGAGTAGAAAAAACTTTTGTTGTTCACTCCATGATGAAAACCAGGTTAGCTGCTCGATTCGAACAAAATGAACAACGGTTCTAAAGATTCTTAAAATGGTCATGAATTTAGTTTTTTCAAAAAAATCTAAAAATATATGATTTTTTAAGCATTCCATGTATTAAAAAATTCATAATTCTAAAAATTGTTCTTAAATTTAGATAAAAATATTTAAAAAATTTAATAGTATTCATGAGAATGTTATTTTTTATAATGTTTTTAGAGAATTAGTAAAAACTAAAATTAAGGAAAGTAAAGCAGGAAAAAGATTAAGAGCGGTAGAGAAAAGAACAGAGAAGAACGAGCCAGAAACAGAAAGAAAAACGCTTGGGCCAGCCCACAAAGTCACACCCCAGCGTGATTTATGCGGAGCATAGGAGATTCCTTCCACCCCTACAGCACGGGAAGACTGCCGCCTCCGAACCTAGGCCCTAAACCCCAGCACCCGCCGTCGCTCGCCGCCATGGCCGACGCCGCCGAGCAGTCCCAGTACGGCGAGCGCCTACCGCATAGCGCACCCGTCGTATCCCGGCGCACCTACACCCCGTACCAGCCTGAGGGCCTCAACCTCCCCTCGTACCAAGCGATCTACGATCTGCCGACCTCGCCGGAGGTCCTCTTCCCGGAGGAGAACCGCACCTGGGGCAGAAACCTCACGCTATACCCCGGCTGTGGGTACCTCGCCGGTGCCGCGGCGGGGGCCGCCACGGGGTTCAAGCGCGCGGTGGCGGAGGCGGAGCGCGGCGAGTCGTTCAAGCTGCGCACCAGCCGCGTGCTCAACCACTGCGGCTCCGTGGGACGGAGGTACGGCAACCATGTCGCCTTGATCGGGCTGCTCTTCGCGGGGACCGAGTGCGCCGTGGGCAATCTTCGCGACGCTGACGACTGGCGCAACATCATCGCCGCAGGGTTTGGAACCGGCATGCTCTACCGTGCACCTTCGGGCCCGCGATCCGCCATCGTTGGTGCCGCAGTCGGGGGCCTCATGGCTGCTGCCGCCGTCGCAGGGAACCAGGTGTTCAAGAGAAACGACCGTACCCCGCCCTTCTAAATCGGAGCACTCGTTAGTAAGTTTCGATCTACTGGGTTGGTGGAGTTAGCAGTAGTGGTATTTCAGGTGAAGATCTTATAGTGGTTATATATATGAGTGTTATCAATATTAACAAGCTTTGTTGGTGATGGGTAGAGCACTGGAGTGCGATCTGTCGAATTTGCTCAACATGGAAATGCTTAGAAGTTATTGCCTTTTGTCTGAATCTTCAGAATCATGCCTGTTATGATGATTGGCGATGCTATGTTGCTATTTAGACTATGGATTACTTCAATGTGAGATATGTGATGCAAAATTATGTCATGATCTATGTTTGGTTTGTTCGTATGATGCATTTTGGGTCCTAATGGAAGTGTATCTGCCTGGCTGTATTGTTTTTGCAAGTAACTGTATGTTCAGTGTTGTTTGCATTGAATTTGATCCTCATGTTGCTCTTCTTTGTGTGGATAACCTGTCCAAATATCAACTGTTGTATCCAGTTTTACTCTTTCCTAGGCGCCAGTTGCATTATGCCATCAATGTCCAAGGCAAGACATACTGAATTGCTGCAAGATTTGGATATTAGGTCTTAGTAAGATGTATTAAGAATGACTATGAGTTGCTGCCTCTTGTTTGGAGCTTCAGAAAGGTTGTTCTTTGTTTGGTTTCTTCGTATGATGCATTTTGGTTGCTACTGGAAGTGATCGATTGGTGTGTATCTGCCTAGCTATATTGTTTCTGCAAGTAACAGAATATTCAGTGTTGTTTGCGTTGAAGTTGATCCTCATGTTGCTTCCCTTTGTATGGATAACCTGTAATATCAACTGTTATATCCAGTTTTACTCTTACCTAGGCGCTGGTTGCATAATGCCATCAATGGTCAAGGCAAGACATACTGAATTGCTGCAAGATTTGGATATTAGCTCATTAGTAAGATGTATTAAGAATGACTATAAGTTGTTGCCTCTTGTTTGGAGCTTCAGACTCAAGGTCAAGGTTGTTATGGTGATACTCCCTCTGTAAAGAACATAAGAGCGTTTAGGTCACTATAAAGTAGTGATCTAAACGCTTTTATATTTCTTTACGGAGGGAGTACTATATTGCCATATATATTATGGTTACTGCGATTGTGGTATATGGATGCATAATGTGCCCCTGCCATTTAGTGTCTTCAAATATTCTGCATCTTTTGGTTACTACTGAAAGTGTTTGTTTAGTGTGGCTATTAGCAGCATTTTTTTTGTCCAAAGGACTCTGTTCTGTATTGCTTTTCAAAGTAATGATATGTGATGTTTAAGTTTCCTAGAAATAAAATGGTAGTAGCCATGATACCAAACCAAATTATGCTGCTTTGATAATTTTGGTTACTCTTGATTTTGGCACAAGTGATCATCTCAAAATTTTGGCACCAGGCTTTGATAATTTTGCAGCAATGACATGTTAATATGATAGTTGGATATGATGTCTGAATACTAAATTAAAGTAACAACTTTAACTTTTCAAGGGAATGTAACAAATTCTGCACTTGAGTTTGTGATATCTACCGGTCCTTGTTAGTTAGATTGTTAGAAGTTCCAAGTTCTATAGTTCTGGATGCTGACGTTAGGCTTGGTTTTCTCAAGGCAGAAGTGACATTATTAATTATCTCACGTCCTCCCCAACTCATTTTGTTTAATCAAATAATGATTAGTCCTGATAAAATTTCGGCTATGGTTTGGCGCAGTAGGATGTGTGGTATGTGATGCATAACATGTATTTGCCCTAGCGCTTAGTGACTTCAATTATGCTGCGTTTTGGTGGCTACTCAAAAGTGTTTGATTATATAGTGTTACTATTCATCACCCAGGATGCAGAATAAGTTATTCTTCACCCGAGGTAATCTTACGATCACTTCCTAAATAAATTACGTTTAGAATATAAATAGTTACATGCACATTAATTCAATATGTAAAATTTGGTCTAAAAAAAGTTATAAGGTCAGAAAAATCACATTTTATGTATGTTTTACAATATGTTTTTACATTTGTAATTTTATGTAACATAAAATATTTTTTACGGCGAGTACATATTTTCTTACGTTCTTTTTTTATGTATGAAATAAGACAAAATTTACAAAACGTAAAAATACGGTGCATTGATGTCAAAATAGAGAGGGGGTGAAGAATAACTATTCCTCACCCAGGGTGACGAATAGCGCGACTTTAGTGTGGCTATTTAGTATATAAAGCAGAAGCTCTCTGTTCTTTATTGCTTTTTATAACTTTGTAAGTGAGATATGTGATGTTATTCCTTGCTGTGTGGGTAAGTTGTCTGAACGTGAACTGTTCATAGCAATGATACCAAACCAAAAATCCTTGATTTGGCACCAGGGCAATCAAGTTCTGGTCGGAGCAAGAATATAGAGTTTGCATTATTGGTGTCATTTTGATAATTGTACAGCAATGGACATGTTAATATGATATACTAGTTGAATACTTTTTTTTGCTGGGTATCTGAATGCTAAAGTAGAGCAAGAACTTTTATCTTTCAGTAAAGTGCACTTTTCGTTCCTCAACTTATCGCGAAGTGTGTTTTCGTCCCTCAACTTTTTTGGGTGCAACCTTCATCCTTTAATTCTCAATACCTGGTATATTTAGTCTATTCCTTGGTCAAACCCGGTTTAGCTGATGGTCAAAGCGGTATTGGAACTTGACATAGGTCGCTGGTGACCAAGCTATGGTCTAGAGGGTGTGCAAGGCTTGCCTAAGCATGAGCATACGCTTGGCAGCAAAGATGGTGCCGCCGTTTGTTGGAAATCCTCACCGGAGCAAAGCCTATGTTCCAATACCCCTTTGACCACGAGCTAAACCGGGTTTGACCAAGGAATACCGCTATGAGGGACTAAATCTACCCGGCATAAGTTGAGGGACAAAGATTGCACTGAAAAAAAGTTCAGGGACGAAGGACACGCTTCATGATAAGTTGAGGGACATAAAATGCACTTTACTCTTTATTCTTTTCAATGGAATGTTACAAATTCTTCAAAGCGTTGAGTTACTGATATCCCCTGGCCCCAGTCAGTTTGATCGTTGAAAGTTGAAGTTCAATAGTTCTGGATGCATACATTAGGCTTGATTTTCTCATGACAGAAGTAGACATTGTTAATCGTCTTGCACCCTCCCCAACTCATTTTGTTCAAACGAACAGTAATAAGGCCTGATAGATTTCTGTTATAATGTGTTATTTCAATTTCGGCTGCGATTCTTGTAAGCTACTGTTTGGTGTTAGATTTTCTATGCTCTGGCTTTCTGGGCAATACAGGAGAACAAGTGATGTCTACTTGCAATTGCCTTCCGAACCTTCGGCGCCCTTTCAAATCTCATCAGAACATGCATTGCCATCTGAAAATCTGGTGTAAATCTAACTTCTTTTGGTCCAGTGTACAAAAGACTAGCATTTCAGTTGTTGCCCTTTTGTTCACGTGGTGCTAATTGTATGTCAAGGCTTTCCTTCCAACAACGTAATTTTGGATCCAACATTGTGCTTGTTGTCTTGCCAAAAAGATAGTTTAGGATGTGCTTACTGATTGTATGATGCATAGCTGAGTTTGCTAAAAAAAAGGAAAATTATTACACAGCTTATTAGTACCATTTGTCCTCTCGCCAAAAAAAAAGTTTGGGATGTACGATGCACAGCCTATTTTCTGGAGATCAAAGGATGTAGTAGATTAATTTAAGAGAGAGAAACATGTACACCTGAATTTTTCGTTGATCCAAATTATAATGATGTAAATTTATAACAATAATATGAACAACGTACATAAACAACAGCTAGCTGCACAAATTATGCTATCCGCTTATGCTAGTTGTATCTAAAATCTGTAAGATCTTGGGCACCGGGAATCCTGATTGCACCACAAACGATCTCGTTCTCCAAGCGCCTCACAGGTCACAGGTGACGACACAAGAATGCATCAGTATAGTTTGTCAAATTTCATACAGTTGCACCAAACGGAAGAAAGAAAGAAAAATGTACTCAAAGGGTTAACCGGTAGTTGGAAAGACAACATACGTGATTCACTAGAGAAATGGGGATTGGTGTCTGCTGAAGACCGAGTATTGATTCTGGTACAGAGAAGAATAACAAAGACTAACTAGTGAGGAATTAATCAGAAAAGCTCCACTTTGACTTTGTGCTGGAAGATACACGCCTCCTCCTAGATATGCCATCTATAAAAAGGAAGGATGCTGCTGCCATTGCACACCTCAACACACAGGCAACTCAAAAATGGCGCCGGTGAAGGTGTTCGGGTCGGCCGCGTTCACGAACGTGGCCCACGTGCTGGTGTGCCTGGAGGAGGTCGGTGCGGACTACGAGGTTGTCAACATCGACTTCCTGGCCAAGGAACACAAGAAACCCGAGCACCTCGCCCGAAACGTAAGGCGCATGTTTTGATTTCATATACCAGTAGAATTTTTGGAAGCTTTTCGACTAATCTTGTCGATTGGCCTATGTTTGTGCATTCTTGCAGCCATTTGGTGAAATCCCAGCTTTTCAAGATGGAGACCTCGTGCTCTTTGGTAAACCTTACTTGCCGTGTAACAACAATTCAATCTCATTAACCTTTGTAGTATCATGTTTACATGTGACGATCGAACGTAATCCCTTGTTTCTTTTTCTACATCCACAGAGTCCCGTGCCATCGCCAAATACATTCTCCGCAAATACAGGACGGGCGAAGTCGACATGCTGAGAGAAAGCAACCCGGAAGAAGCGGCTACGGCGGACGTCTGGGCCGAGGTCGAGGCGCACCAGTACAGCAAAGCAGTCGCGCCTATCGTCTACGAGTGCATCGTGTACCCCACGGCCTACGGCATACCGACGAACCAGAAGGTCGTGGACGAGAGCGTGGAGAAGCTGAAGGAGGTGCTTGAGATCTACGAAGGCCGTCTGTCGAAGCATGAGTACCTGGCGGGAAGCTTCATTAGCGTCGCGGACCTCAACCATTTCCCCTTCACGTTCCGCTTCATGGAAACTCCGTATGCGTCCGTGTTCGACTCGTTCCCTTCCGTGAAAGCGTGGTGGGAAAAGCTCCTGTTGAGGCCTTCCGTGAAGAAGATCAGCGCCGACATGCAGAAGAGGGTCTAATCCCCCTGATTCTGAGACTCCATTTTCATATTCATGTAAAAAAAACGTTGGTCGATGATGTAACCATGATTGAGTAATAAAGGTTGCGTGATAGTAAGATTTTAAAAAGAGCAATGTATGTTTCTGGTCCCTCCAAGTTCCTAAAGTATACAGACGGTCCCTTCAGAATTTGTGGGGTCATTTGGCCCCTCAAGTCTCATAATCAAAGGCATTTGATCCAAAACTAGAAATGTTAAAAACAAATGCTGACTTGTCACTGGTTTTCTCTTTGCTTCTCCCTCCCCCTCTTTCTCTCTCTCTCTCACACACACGCGCGCGCGCGTCGGAAGCAGCCACGCAAGCTCGCCTGCACCAAGCACACACACACACACACGCGCGCGCACGTCGGAAGCAGCCACGCAAGCTCGCCTGCACCAAGCACACACAACTAGCACCCAGTCTGTGCCAGGAGTGACGGTGGCGGTGCAGGGCCTGTTTGTGCCGACGGTGAAAGGTGTAGGGGAGGTTGGGGGTTAATTAAGCAGGGCGCGTCGGCCGTGGACTTGGCGCCATTTGACATAGGTATGAGAGAGAGGGGGGAGAAGCAGAGAGAAAACTAGTGAGACGTCAACTGTTTTATTCACATTTTTTTGTTTTGGACCAAATGTCTTCGATTTTGAGACTTGAGAGACCAAATGTCGTCCAAAAATTCTTAAGTGACTAAATTTATACTTTTAGAAAACTTAAAGGACCAAAAACATAATTTTCTCTTTAAAAAAGTAGAGAAAGAACTTTGTTCCCTACGGGATGTACCAGTATTCTAGCTCGTGATTACCGTAGAAAACTTTGTTCCCTACGGGACGAGTACCTGGCGGATGTTTACTGGGGAGTTACCCGAGCGAACGATTTGTTCCCTACGGGATGGAGGATCGACCGGAGACATCCTACATGACGAATTGTGTGTCGTATAGCACCAGGATGCACAGGGCAGCCAACTGGGTCGGTCCATTGGAACGCAAGCCTACTAATGCAACGCTGCATTGATTGATTTCAGATCATGAGAGATGTACCATTTCTCACAGAGAGAGAGAGAGAGAGAGAGAGAGAGAGAGAGATGTACCAGTATTCTAGCTCGTGATTACTGTAGCTAGCTCACAATGTTGCAGATTGTAGTACTGTAGCTCGTAAATATATTGTAGTGCTTTATTGTTGCAGGCGATTCAAATTATTGTATACGAAATTTGAAAACGAGTGTTATTGTTTCAAAATTCTTAACAAATTTTGAAATCTCAAACATTTTTTTAATACCTGAATAAAATTTTGGACTTACCATCATTTTTTAAATTTTACAACATTTATTGAAAATTGTGAAAATTTTATGAAAACGTGATTTTTTTTTTAAAAGTGAGAACATTTTGGAAAATGAAGAATATCTGAAAATGTTAACAAATTTGAAATTAATAAAATTTATTTGAATTTTTTGAAAATTATAAACAAATTTTGAAATTTCAAAAAAAATTAAACATGAGAAGTTTTTAAAAAATGAAAAGAATTAAAAAATATAATAAATTCTGAACATTATTCTTAAGAATGCAAACAAAATATGAAAAACATGAACAAAATTTTGGTATTATGATCATTTCTTAATTTATTAAAAAAGTACAAAACAGAAAAAGGAAACCGAAAAACTAGTAAAAATAACAGAAAAAAGAAACAAAAAAAAAGTCAACCGCAAAAAAAACGAAAAAAAAACTGACTTCGAACCTATACGACACATCTGCGTTCCGCAATAGTGGGATGGCCCATTGTGCTCACTGGTGCCATTCTCCTGTGCGACGCCCCAACTGTTTGATGTAGAATGCGTTAAATAGCTAATTCTGATCGAGCGAACCATCTAGATACCTTTTTTTTAGGGGTACCATCTAGATACCTTTGATCGTTCGCTACAAGCGATGGTTCGCCTAACCTCTGGCCTAAAAATAAAGCAGCGCGAGACAAAACGAGCTAGGTCCAATTAACCGCTTTTTCTAAATAAAAAATGCCATCAAAGAAACATAAAAAAAATACGGTACAGAAAGCGCTAAAATGTGCTTAATTTAGACATAACAAAATAAATTGCATCGATGTAAATATAAAAAACAGATAATAGAATTGCCATCTCAATAGGAAAATGCCACCTATATGAAATTGCCATGACAAAAAAATCATATATGTAACGTGAAATTGCTATGCTACATATAAAAAGAATATTCCTGGTATGATCAATGAATTTGTCACGGTGTATACAATAAATTTGCCATGGTACAATACATAAAAAACATATGCATGAAAAAATTGCCTTGGTATTTGTACAACAAAACATGCATAGTTACCCAGCAAAAAAAAAACATGCATAGTTAAAATTTGCCATGGTCCATGGCAACTTTTGATGCAAAATGTTCCATAGATCATGTGAAACTTAGCCAAAAAGTTGTACCCTGTAATTAATGATCTTTTAATTATATAATACATGACAAATTGTTTGAAATTTTGTAAATGATCACATGTCAACTTGTTGGAAAAAGTTTAGCTTATCACAATGGTAAATTTTGTAATCATCGTAGTTGGAAAAACATTATCTACAATTTTCCATGGGGACATTTCCAAATATTCATGCAAATAACTATTTTCAAAACATTGCCATGTGTACAAACACAAAAAAATCTTAGAACTTGCCATGAACCATGATGGAACATTTGCTATGGTCCATCACCCACTACAATGCCCCCTCCCACCCCCCAAAAAATAATTTTTTTGCCATGATATATAAATAAAATAAATAGAAATTTGCCATGTTATCTTTAATAAACCCGCCATAGTGTATATAATAATTTTGGCATGATATATGAAGAAAATAAATAGAAATTTGCCATGTTATCTTTAATAAACCCGTCATAGTGTATACAATAATTTTGCCATGGACACATACCAAATTTGTGATCGCACATAAAATAAGAATTGCCATGTTATGTTAAATGAACTTGCCATAGTGTATATAATAGATTTGCTATAACTATTTTCAAAAAATTGCCATGTCTAGGACACCAAAAGGCTCACGAGGAAAATATTATTATTATTTTGCGAGAAAATTCTGACCTTTTTATTTTTAATCATTGCAGTACAACAAACACCAAAAATAATAAAAATTATATTTAGATTCGTAGACCATCTAGTGACAACTACAAGCATGGAAGCGAGCCAAAGGCAAGCCGCCATCATCACCCCTCCCTCGCCGAAGCCGGGCAAAATTTATCGTGGTAGACGGTTGGGAAGTCGTCATGCTACGGCCCCATGAGACCAGCGCACCAGAACAGCAACCGCCGCTGATGAAGAGAAGCGTAGATTGGAAGGATCCACCCAGAAGACACACGAACGTAGACTGGATCCGAGCAGATCCAGCAAAGACAACCACCAACCCAATCCTACGAGATCCGTCGGAGACACACCTCCACACGCCCTTCGACAATGCTAGACACACCACCGGGACAAACGCTAGGCGAGGAGACCTTATTCCATCTTTAGGGAGCCGCCGACGTCTCGCCTTCATGAGCAGGACACAAACCCTAACCAAACTTACAGAGACATCCAAAAACAGAGCCCTCCCGCAGGTAAGAGCCAGGATCCACTGCGCTCCCATGACCCTCAAGGCCACAGAAGACTAGGCAGATCGACGACGCCGTCGGCTGGAGGCAGAAACTAGCCACCTTTTCCAAGGAGAAGACACAAGGGAGGAGAGACCCATCTCTCTTCCACAAGGCAACTATTATGATCATGGCAATTGTTAAAAAAATTGTATTGGACACATGGCAATTAAGCTAATTTTGTTGTTTCCTAAGAAAGAAATCATGGCAAATTTGCAGTGGGGATGCATCTGAACTTGCCATCATAAAAAAATATGGCAAGTTGAAGCACATAAGCTAATTTCAACCCTTTGTGTGAGGACCCAAACAGAATGAACGAATGTTGCGATGGACGTGCTTTGCGCCCTGCTCTAAGATTTTTCTGTTTTCTTACAACCTGGCGCCCTGCTCTAAGATTCATGCAACCCATCTGAGAGAGAGAGAGAGAGAGAGAGAGAGAGAGAGAGAGAGAGAGAGAGAGAGAGAGAGAGAGAGAGAGAGAGAGAGAGAGAGAGAGAGAGGGGGAGGCCGAAAAAACTGATGTGAGCTAGATAACGTTTCCAAAAAAACCTACAGAGGGCACAAGCCTCCGGCTCGATGTGCAAGTCTCAATTCTTGATGCGAACCAACCTGTGGTTTGATAGTTAGGAAGACAGTGGTATTTCTCAGCCCATCAGAATTTAAGTCCTGGTGCTCGTATTATTTCTGAATTTATTTTTAAATTTTCGGCAATGCACGTTTAGTGGGATGAGACATTCTCGTTGGCTACGAGGCTACTGTGGTGACTTGTTCAATCTCAAGATGATATGCCGGCTCTGTTTTCTTAGAGGTGCTCATAGAGGCAGGGTTTGTGCGTGTGTTCATGGGATGGGTGTATCCGTGTATATGAGCGCCTGCGAACGTACTTTTTTTTAAGTCTCATTTCTTGATACAGCACTCGATCTATTTATCTTTCTTCTTACTGATCGGCCCGGCAGCGAGGCCAGTGGATTCAGAGCGCGATCCCTCATCACTTCCTAACTTTTTCATTTTTCTTTTTCGAGGTATTTTTTTTAATTGAATTCGGTGCACGTCTTGCAATTACTCCACGTCTGTTTGCACGACTGCCTCTCGCGTCCCAAATCTGGCTTCACGTGCACCGGTGACGCCGCACGCGCCGCATGCAGCGGAAGGCTGGAACCGCGACGGCGACCGCCCCACCCGAAGCGAAAACGTACCGGCGCCGCCGTCCAAGTGGTGATCATGACCCATCATAGGCACGCGCCGGCACGATGCGACCCCGCCAGCACGGAGCCACGGCGTGCCGGCCGGCCTCCTTCCGGCCTCGTCCTCGTCAGCCCGTCCCGTCCATCGCCAGTCGACCAGCGCGCGCGTGCGGGCTTCCTGGGTTTTGCCGTTTCGTTGTAGAACTGCAAAGCGATTTGGCACGACGCGATTCGACCGGCAAGCCTCAGTTTTCTCATCGTCTCGGCTAGTTTCTCCATGATTACTTTTACTCGGCGACAAGAAACCAACCCAGTGTCAAGGTGTGTGTATGTGTTCATGTTAGAGCATCTCCAGCCGTTGAGCCCCTCAGGAGGCATTTTTTTGCCTCCTGAGGGGCTGCCCGCGAGAACTTTAGCCCGGGGGTGAAAGAATATCCAGTCGTTGCCCCCACCCCACCCCCCAACGCACGTACCCGGGGCGAGCAGGCAGCGCGCGCGAGAGGAGCAGGCAGCGCAGCGAGGCCGGCCGGGCGAGGCGGCGAGCGGGCGGAGCCGGCACGCGGGCGCACCCACTTCTGGCCATACTTGGCGACGCAGTACGCACCGTCACCGGCAAGCAGCTCGAGCTGCAGAGCGTCGTGACCACCAGCAGCAGTTGGCTCATCACCACCAGCAGCACTTCGTGGGCGAGGACGGCGCAATGGCGCTGGTGAGGCCGAGGAGGCTCGCGGGGAGACGGCGCTGCAGAGCTAGACCCGGCCGGGCGCAGGTAGGCGCAAAAACAGAGAGACGGCGAGCCGGAGCCAGCGGCGCGCGCTAACACGGCGCAAGCCAGAGCGGAGGCACGCACGCGCGAGCTCATGCAGGTCTCGACGGAGGTCGCGTTGACCGTGGAGCCCGTGAAGCGCTGGCGCACGAGCAGCAGCGCGAAGGCGGCCGTGAAGGCCAGCTGCGTGGAGATGAGGATGGAGGAGGTGGACACCGGGAGGTAGGCCTGGCCGTACGCGTAGAGGAAGTTGTCGGCGCCGGTCATGAGGCCGACGACAGCGGACGTGGCCAGGAGGCGGTGCGTCATGAGGAAGGCGCCGCTGCTGGCCGTGGCGTTGTCGCCTTGGCGGGGGCCGCGCCGGCGGCGGGAGGAGTAGGAGAAGCCGAGCGGCACGAGGAGGAGCGGGCAGCCGGCGGTCTGGAGCAGGCTGGAGAGCCACTTGCGGGAGCCGCCGCGCAGGAAGTAGAGGCGGAGGAGAAGCGGGCCGCAGGGCGGCGAGGCTGAGGTGGCCGGGCGGCTGGGCGTGGGTGGCCCTCCGGCGACGGACACGAGAGCAGAGCGGCGTGCCAGGCAGCGGGGACGGGAGCGAAGGGCTTCCATGCCGTGTCTTGTGTGTGTGCGTGGAGGGAGAGAGAGAGGAGGAAGCATGTGGGTGGGCCAGTGAGGAAAGTGAGGGGACAGGAGGGAGACGCTGGCAGGTGGGCCAGCGCCTAAAACGGCGAAATTAGGCCCCCCAGGAGCCCCCCGGCGCGCTGGGTGTTGCATGGGACAGCCGGCGCTGTTTTTTGCTTTTACCGGCGAAAAACGAGCACTTGGGGGCATGAGTGGGGCCCACCGAGGTCTAAAAAGTGGCTTGGGGAGGCTTCTTGGGGCCCTAGTGAAGATGCTCTTAGTACCTTGCTTCAGCTTCAGCTTTGCAGTAATGAGTTTCAGTGTAGCAAAGTTTGCAGGTTGGTAAAGTGGAGACTCCAAACAGAAGAGCCAAGAGCCTGCACCGGAGAAAACAAAGTCCACGATGACAGCTGAATGAAGCCTGATCAGATATTCAGACCGTACCGTTCAATGCACACTGCAAACTCTCAGCACATTGAGCATTATTTGTTCGCATACATATGTCTGATTACAGAAGCAACGGCGAGGCGATAAAACAGTTTGGTTGTTTGCTCCTTCAGATTGATCTACTCCGAAGGACAAATACTGCTAACCCGTGCCGTGATGATTGCCCAACCACTAGCGAGGGCCAACAGACGGACGAAACAGAATCCCTTTGCGAAGGCCACTCATTCATCGTTGGAACCCCATGATTTCTCCGGTTCTTGGAGTCTAGCTCCGTTGCCACCTTTTCAGTGCCCTTCAATGTCAAAGCCCAGGAGGCCATGATGCCGCTGGACCCAAGCCCAGAGCTTTACAGCTTATAATGGCCAGTTCACAAAGCAATAGCAATAATTTCTCAAAAAAAAAAAAACAATAGCAATAGCATGCACGATACGGAATGATCGAGAGGCGGCAGCAGAAGCCTGTGCGGAGCTTCTTTCTCCACCACTGCGAACGCAAGCGTACCGCGCACTGGCTGGCCAGGGCCATCATGGTGATGGTTTGTACTGGGCTGAACGCTGCCAGTTTCATAATCTTGGGAAAGTTGAAATGGCTCCCATTTTTCACCAAATATCGCTTTCCCCCTCTGAATTTCCACGTCGACTAGTCTGATAGTACTGCTGACTGGCCAGTAGCACTCATCCATATACTTTTTTTTAATCATGGTAGTGTCATTAGTATCTGGTTGTTCTCTTCTTTGGCTCTGCTCTAATGAGGGTTTTCAGGGCAAGCAAGCAGGTGTTAAGTCTTAAGTGAAGCCTGGTCAAATCGTGTTCGTCATTCCTGCACCAGCTGCCCCTTCGCCATGTTCGTTTTGCACTAGTGTATACGGCAGTAGGAGTGATCATGACAGTTTTCGGCTTGCACGAAGCAGGTGGGTTCTGTACCAAGCAGGCTCGCTGGCTCTCTGTGCTGCATGCGGCTGCCTATGGAGGAGGCGCCAGGACGCAAGGAGGTGATGTAGCCTCCTAAAAGCACACCACCCACATATATTCTCTGGCCGCTCGATCTCTAGCGAGAAATGCAGTGGCGATTTTTGGGAAAAGAGAATCCCCTTTCCTTTGTTCAGGGTATTCTCGTAGCAGCTGCAGGAGCCGTCACGGTCACTACGTAGGAGAAGTAGAAACAACATCATGGCACCAGCACACTTTTGACCTGCAAGGAATACTGCTGATCTCGCCAGCCAAGCCGGACCTGCTCTCCCTCCCTACTCCGGAAAGCTACATGTGACGAGATCGAACGGTTTCGGGCAAAGGAAAAGATGCAGAGGCCAAGCAAGAATCTCCCTCGCTCGCCTTTTCCCCCTCTCTTTGGTACTAGCTGAAGATAGCCTTTGCAACTTGGTAACCTGCTAACACTCCTCTAAACGTCATTGAACCCCTAATCCTAACCTAACAACCTGCCATTAGCTAATCATCCTAGCACCATGCACCAAAACGAGTGACAGACAGATAGATCGATGTACAAAATTTCGGCCAGTCGTCTAATAAGATCCGCAGATGGACAAGGAGAGGTCCAAGTTGACGCCCTGGGTGTCGGAGTAGCCGGAGTGCCCGGAGCAGTGGCTGGAGCTCCTCCTCCTCGGCGGCGGCGACGAGGAGACGATGCAGCTCCCTTCGCTCGGCGACGAGGATGAGACGGCGGCACGGAGGCATCTCGGGTCCAGGCCAAGGGACAGCGACAGGGAGCACTGCTCCGTCCCGTTGCCGTCCTTCTCCTTGGGTCCTTGCTTCTTCACCGCAAGACCAGGATAGTAGTGGTGTGCTTCTGGTTTGATTATCTGCTGAGAACAAATGCAAGTTTGCAGTCAAGGGGTAAATTCCTGCATCCATTGATGGCAGCTACGTACGGCCTAAAGAGATAAGTAGTCCTGCTGTGTGTTACTCTCAAATTTATTTCCTTGGCATGATTTGACCCTGTTGGATGATATCTACAGTAATTTCCTAGCTTCAGTAAAACCGCAAGGATCTGAGCTAGTACACTAGTACTCCTACCACTATTTATGTGTTTCAGAAGCTAAATGACATGTGCAGTTTTCTGAAATTTCCAGTGAGAGCAAACCACCAGAAAAGCTATAACGTTGCAATTCTACCTGCGCTGTTATCCTCATGAATGCCCACGGGTACAACTGTGCTAGGATTCAGGAGTGAACAATGCAAATCAAATGCCATTACTGCAAGTGCAACGTGGGCTACATTGTCCTTGTACAAATACGGTATTCACAAGCCTAGCTGGGGTGTGCATATGCAGGCAGATACACGCACCGGCAACTATATAACGTCTACAGTGATATACAACAGTCCTGATAGGACGATAAAGATTGTGCATCGGTCAATCAGGACATTCCAGCTCCCTCATAGTAGTACAACTACCACGAGATGCAGCAATAGTGGATTGGATGGTAGTATGGTCATGACATTGCACCATGAAAACCAGTTAAAATATTCAAAACTCTGGTTGACTAATGCTAGGGACATGAAGTGGCTAGTTGGCTACGTACGAGCTCAGCTAAGTCAGACAATCAACAAACAGTTTGTGTGTGCGCAAGCAATAAGGGAGATAAAAATAACAAGTGCGTGAAATAATTGAAGACAAAAGAAGACATTTCTTCTTGAGACCAACTTTCCCAATGTTTACCGTGGCTACTTTTGCAGCAGATGCGTACCTTAAAGTCGCCGGATCCTTGCTCCAAGCATCCCACGGTCCGGAGGTCGGAAACAGCAGCCGCAGCAGCAGCATCCCTCTGCCAGCCGCTGAGGCCCTCCATTATTCTCCTCTCCATGGCCATGGCTTGCATGTAGTAATCATCAATGCAGTACCGGTTGACAGCGCCGCTGGTCTTCATCCCACTGATTCCTTGGCTTTGGCCGCCTTGCATGCCTTCGCCCGCGGCCTCTGTCCCCGCCCCCGTCCTCGCCCTGTGTTTTTCAAAGACCCCGGAGGAAAAGGTGCTCTCTTGTCAAGATTAGGACACCAAAAAGCTTTGTCTTTTTTAACTTGAACGCATCTCAGTTTCAAAGTTTGAAAATGTTGCAGCTAGCACAAACCTTTTCAGAGGTGGGCACATGAAGGGGGCTCCTCCTTGCTCATCAGCGGCACATGAGTGCCTCCTTTGCAGCCCTGGTTGCGCCTCTGGAAAAAAGAAAGAAAGGGGTTTGGCTTTCCATTAGCAACATCTAAAGTGTGCACAGGGAAAAAATCTCATGCAGATTAACTTTTTTTTGTTCCTAGCTTTTGGAGCAGAGCAGAGCATTTGCATGCATGATGAAGCGATGAGTGGTTAGTTGCCGGGTGTGATAAGCATGCTGCAGATGTGTCTAGGCTTGGCAATGAATACCGAATGAGTTGCCTCACGCAGACCTTGAGGCGATCTGATCTGATGTTTAATTAAAGAAAATGAACACTGCTAGTACTAGTACTATTCGTGGTGTAACATTCTACAGTACTATTGTTTTGGAGGTGAACTTTGGTTCGGAAGATTGTAAAAAAAGACAATGGAACTAGGCTAAAGTTGCGTTGACAAACTAATTTATAACAAGAATATATAGGGCCTCATCTCTTATCCCCAAGAAACAAGGAGGTAAAACCTATGACTTCCGAGACTGATTAAGTAAAGAAAGATTTTTCACAAAAAAAGAAGTAAAGAAAAATGCATGAATATTGAAAGGGCAGAGCTTCAGCTCTCACCTCTCTTGGCCTTGCGAGTGCTCGGGCCTCTGTACATCTGTTCAAAAGAAGGAACAAACGTGGAGCAGTCAGTCTTTGTATTACTTTGCAGGCTCCTCCGCACGGAAGAATATAGTTCACACAATATAATTGCAAGAGTGATGGGTGCAGGCGAGGCGAGTGAAGAAAATAACCTGCAGATGGCTCTTGACGTGGGATATGGTAAGCTCCTTCACACCCATGACCTTGAGAACCAGCTTAGGAGTGGCATCTGAAATTAACAACGCCCCGCCCAGGTCACAATTAGTAAGGATTCTAAAGAGATTAAAAGGAGACAAACAACACATCAGGCAGCTACAAGGAACCTGGCTAGTGCAAAACTAGTAACAGAACAGACATGGCAAGAAACTAGATTCATCATTCATGTACAAACACAGCAGACATCCGGTGTAGAACGAGAAGAGAAAATGGATGCGGGGAGAAACAAAACAAACCGAAAGAATAAGAAGAAGTAAAGGAGCAACTAATCTTTGGAAAGGAATATGTTTGAGGAAGAAGAAGAAGAAGAGAGGAAGGAACTCACTGTGTTCTCCACCGAGGCACTCTATGGCCTGCAGGAAGCTGCGGTGGAGCTCGGCCGTCCATTGCATCCTGGGAGCCCGGGATCTGACGTACCGCCTCACGGCTTCCTGCTTCTTGGCGCTGCTCCCCATCTCCTCCTCCTTCTCCTTCTCCTCTCTCGCCTCCCTCTCGAAGCTGCCCTTGTTCTTCTACCTTGGAATGGCAAAAGACAAGAAGGCCGGAGTAGGTTTTTATACTGGTGGTGGTGGGAGCTTGGTTGCCCTTGGCGCCGCTCTACGGCTCTACCCCTTGGTTTCTTGCCTGTGCCGTGCTCCCCCGTGGCCGCTCCTTTGCATGGCTAGAGGCTATTAGAGCTTGCGTCTGTCTGTGTGGGTACTGCAGGTGCAGGGGCTGTGTGATAATTACGGTTGCGTCTGTCTAGGATTAGCGGAGCACTGGTCGTAGCTATCATTACTATCATTAGCATGATTTATTGAGTCCAGACATTGTACTGCCACAATATACGTACCAGAGAGAGAGAGAGAGAGAGGGAGGGAGAGAGGCCTGCCATGCTTTGCAAAGTTTCTTTACTAGGGAAAAGACAACTGCTCCATTATAGAGTACGTACCACCTCCCAGCCCAATGTGGATCTACTCCTATATCGCCAGCCAACATCTCTCTGTCTCTCTCTCTACTCTCCGAACACCTCAAGAAAAATTCATTCTAACCGGAGCTCCCTGTGTGTCTCACACACACATGCTTTTGCGCTAAAACAACAACGCTCTTCTTTTTGCGCTAAAATAGCGACGCTCTTTCATGTGCAAAATCAGCCAAACCATCGTTATTTCGTGTGAACAGCAGGAGGACAGGACAGCAGCTTGAAGGAACAACAAGTTCACTGGAGTGGAGGAGTGTTGGTGCTGCTGCTTGCTGCAAGTGTGCATCCGAGTCGAGGCGAGGCGAGGCGAGGGAACACCAAATGGAAGGGGACAAACCGGATGCACCGGTCCAGTCCAGGCACCTCCCTCAGATCCCCATCCATCCATGCCATGCCATACCCCGTCCGTTTTACCACCTGAAAATAAAGAAGAACACAGGCAGAACCCTACGACACCTCCCTCCCACGGGCCACGCCGAGGCCTGTGACCACGCCTCGCCATAATGAATGAGACGCGCGGCCGAGGCCACGGCTCCGGCCAAAGCCTTTGACTCCGCCACCGGGAGACAGCGACGTGTGTTATGTGCGGCGCGCCGGTCCGGTCAGAGAGACAGCGGGTGGGCGCGACAGTGCCAGCGTATGTATGCACGTACGTAATGTACGACGTGCTGCGAGTGGGCGCTGGGAAGACGGATACCCACAGTGGCAGTATCTCTGGGCGCAGGATTCTCTTCCCTTGGCAAATCATGTCACGCATCGCTCAGGCTCAGGCCCAGCCTTTTGGTTGGTTCCCGCACCGATTTACTCGTTTCGCCCCGGCCTTTCTTCCCTTGTTTGGCCACGCATGCATAGGCTACACAGGTACGACGCCTACTATGAGTACTCTAGCTGGCTGGCTACCTAGCCAGCCCTGTACGGCCCGGACGACGGATGCACAATGCAACGGGTTGATGTGGGACTGGCAGGTTTAGTGCTCTGTGCGCAGCGCCATTAACCTCTCTCACTCTAAAAATAAATGACTCAACTTTGTACTAGTTTTAGTATAAAGTTAATATAAAGTTGAGTCATTTATTTTGTGACGGAGGAAGTACGTAGTGTAGCTGCGCATTTTGTGCAGATACATCTTGTGAGGTTCGGTGTTCTGAAGAAAGAGAGACAGAGAGAAAAACCTGTGCGGTTTGGAACGTTTCGATGTGCCCATGGTTTTGCCCGGTGTGTGGATAGCTACGCATGCAATGCAATGCACGTCTGGGTCGGTTTATTATGCCTGCGGGCAGTGATGATCTCACGTAACGTAACGTAGAGCAGTGCCTGTGCTGTGCTGTGCTGTGCTCACCAGCTCCATGCAGCTACCTCGCTCGGGCGGCGCTGGTAAGCGAAAACCTAGCTAAGCTAGCTCGGAGTTGTATCTTCGGGAGTAACAGCTACTCGAGTCCAAGTCGCATGCTACTACGCGCAGCAGTAGATTAGATCAGGCTGCGCGCAGCCGGCCAAGATGTCATGCTCGCGTCAAATCAATCGAGGGTGCCAGTGGCTAGCAAAGACACCGTTGAAGAAAAGAATGGAGCAGGAATGAAATCTCCTATTTCCGCCAAGTAAAAACATGGCGCTGGCATGGCACGCAGACGGTGGCCAGGAATGAGCAGGAGCGGCAAGCAAACAAAACGAATTTATCTCCCGGCTTTGGACCCTTCGTCCCGCATCGCGGCATCAGGGGAGCAAGGAATTATTTCGCCGTGCAACGGTCCCGTTGCATGACAACAAAAGCAATTATTTCGACTGTCCTGTGTGAAGAATATATTCTTATTTTAATGTAGTCCAATTTTTTCGTTTAAATTTCCTGTTGGTAGTACTACCGTGCATCCGGTGGAATGTGCAAGTGGCCAAAGAACAGCGACACTTTCAAAAATTCCGCTTTCTGTGTGCTCGAAAGGAAGTCAAAAAGGAGCAAAGATCGACGGCAAGATTCACAGGCTCTGAGCAGCAAGATTTTGCTACCGCTGCAAAATTCCTCCTAGCGCATTGATCATCAAGGGGTGTGACTGACGGACAGACAGCCAGGCATGCCTAACTTTGAATAAGGCAGGCAGAGAGAACCTGCCGAGGAGCGCAGCTGTGTGAACTCAAAGAGGCAAGCAGCAGCAGCTGGGGCAACTGACCGAAGCATAGGAGGCTGCTCGGGAAATACCTAATGGTTCCTGGGGACATCTATCCCCCCGGAATCTCACCAGTCATCCGCACCGGCCTATTAGTATAGTTTGTCCTCTCGTTTTGTATTTCAACGTTCTCTGCAGCAGCAGTTCTTGTATTTGATTCCTTCAGACCTATCCCACATACTGTCCCACACTCATTTACCCAGCTACTTACTCCCCAACTGTCCCTGACGTTCATCACAGTGCAAAGCGCCTCTAGCTACATCTTTGTGGGATTTGATTATGTATTTTTTTTCTGTACCGATTAAAATAGTCATCATCCTTGCGACTTGGGGGATTTGATTATGCAGAGATGATCACGGTTCATGGCCACGCAGGACACATACATATTTTACCTCGCTTCACTTACCTACCACACGAGAGCAGAGCACACTCTCCCCCCCCCCCCCCCCCCCCCCCAAACCACCAGCGCATCACTCTACTCCAGTAAGAACCTTCATTTTGTCTTCCTCTCCCTGAGACACAAAGCGGCGGCTATTTGCTTGACTTGGGAGGAGGACTCTGTTCAGAATATGGGATGGATCGAATACGTGATGTAGCTTACCCTCCACAATGCCATCGACGCTTGAATTAAAGGATGACCAACCAACAATCAGAATTTACTGTCCTTCCCTTTTTTTACTGCTAACGAACTAACCACTGGGCGATTATCTTAGACTAATGTCTGTGTCATTACATTGCATGCAAACATGACTTGTAAAAAAAAGGTTATGTTTTAACTACTATGAATGTCCCATAAATACTACTTTTTTAAATCTATAATTTTTAACAATTTTCCTGTTCATGTAGCAAACCATACAAAAAACATTTGTTTCCTCATGTTATTAAATTTTTGTCATGTTAACACAACATAATCATATCTCCTTACCATGAGGCCGTGCAGATTGCTTAATTACTTGCTTTCTCATGTAATTACATTATTTCTAAGGTATGTGTCCCGTCTTTTTAATAGTTTCTTTTTGCCTAATATAAGCATGTGATCAAGGATTTCCGAAATCTTAAACGGAGGAAGAAGTCACGCGTCTTTTTAACAAAAGTTATGATGTCTATCTCCTCTGACAAGGGCATCGGCGTGCAAAAAGTTTTACGTGTGCAAACACCACAGCATTTAAAGTTCAAGCACGGGAAAACGCGTCTGGAAAGTGCACTGGATCCTGTACTGTCCTGTTCTTAGGCTCGTACAGCACCGTTCTGAAGATGTATATGCCACTTTCCACATCTAAATGCACAACGTATAGACATAACTACTACTTTAGCTACACATTGTGGTGCACTTACTGACGAAGAGGATACCACGGACATATGTCCCATAGACCAAAAGTTCGCCTTCGCTACTCGATCGCCACCCTCTTGCTCCCTTCCCCGTGGTTTGCCTACTGCTAGAAGCAAGGTTGCCATTAAGGTTGGCTGCCCTGCCACACTGCCGCGCAGCTCCTCTCGTGGATATACGTGGGAAAAGAGAACAGTGAACCAAGCGGTGCTTGGACTGTGAATCATGATTCCTTTGCTTCATTCAAGTTTTTGTGTATACTTCAATGCTAGGAATATTTTGTTGCGGGGAAATGTTAATAAGTATGCTACTGCAATTCAGGGGGAAAAAAATCCTTGCCGATTGTGTGGAAATCATACATCAAATTGTCTCCACACCGTCGTGTGCATAGCAGCACTCGGGTCGTGTGGAAATCATACATCAAAGAGTTCTGCTAGGCAGGCGACATTTTCTGGCCGATTTCTGGACGACACGGTGATCAAACCGTCCATGGCAAAGCCAAGGTGCAGCACAATCATTTGATTAGGTGTCGTCTAGAGATCGGGTGAGTGCATATCGTGTAGACTAGTTCCGTACATCAAATATCGTACGTACAGTAATATTGAGCTCTGGACTACACCCTTCTCAAAATCAATTTACTCGTTCTTGCATTCTTAGCACACTCTCTTCTAAGGGCATCTACAGCCGGGCGCTTCAAACGTTTGGGTGGGCAGACTGGTCATTGACCGGTTAAAAAAAGCTGATCCATCCGGGTGCCTCAAACTCGTCTCAAATGTCCAGACTGTCTCACACCTCTTATTTTTTTTAAGAATGGTCTGACACCTTTCATACCCAGCCCAAATGTAGGATGGATATAGGGTGGTCTGGGCGCGTCCGCCACGTCAGCTCGGCACAACACTGGCCCACACCATGATCCCACTCCGTCCCCACAAAATCCCATCCGGGTCGAACCCTAACCTCACTTCACTTCGCTCAAGTCACCGTCTCCCTCCTCCTATTCTCCAATCCGTCACCTCCCGATCTCCATCCACCATGTCCAGCACCGGCAGCCACTCCGACGACTTCGGCACCGACTAGGACGCGTTCCTCCGCGAGACGAACGGCGATGTGTACAAGCATGGCTCTCCGCATCACACTGGAGCTGTTGCGGGTGGAAAAGGAAGGTAGTTCCGGATCTACTGCGTCGCGTGGCGCCCGCCGCCGTAGCGCCGACGACAGAGCTGGCCCTTCCCGCCGTGCGTGCAGTTCCGCGTGGACAGCTCACTCTGCGCCGCCCGTTTATCGACCTCCTCCCCCTTCGGGCGCTGCTCCTGAAGGGCAGCGATGGTTTTTAGTGTCCGCTCCGCCAGCGTTGAGGACGCGCACGCCTGAAATGGAGGCGCACGCCCCGCCCGTCGCGAGAGGCGACGGGTAAGGGAGAGGGCGGCCGCATCGGAGGCAGTCGCACAGTCCTCCCGCCGCGGGCGCTGGATGCCGGTGGTGTCGGGCGAGCAGGAGCGGTTCCTCGCGAGGGTCTCTTGCCGGTCACTTACGACGACGGAGATGGACGTCGGCTGGCTCCAGAGGAAGAACGCGAAGGCGCTTCGGCTGGGCCCAGACCAGCCCGCGCGCGAGGCGGCAGAGGCGATGAGAGAGGCCAAGCTCATGGAAGTAGGACTGCGTCGCCAGGATGATGAAGGGCTACATCATCCTCTCCTCTTCCTCCGACGACTCCGACTCCGGCAGCTCCGACGACCCACCTTCTGCCGCAAACGGCTACAACAGCGCCAGTGACCGGAAGGGCAAAGGACCAACGAGGAAGTGGTAAAGGCCAGCCCTATCTCCGTGTTTAATTTCCGTTATTATTAATCTAGTTAGAATTTGTCCGTCGATTGAACTGTGGTGATCTTTTGGTGATTGTTTATGTGAATTATGTCGGTTTCTGTCGGTTTATATGTTTGTTTGCTGTCGCATTTCTATGTATGTTTGATGACCTACGTAGTTTAGTTCAAAGTTGTATGCTTTAGTTTGGATGTAGGGGACCGGATATGAGGTACACGGCTATGGACGCCGTGATTTGAGGACTGGCCGGGCATTGTCCGCAGATGCGCCGGGTTTGGCAAGTTTGGTTGTACATGCTCGGCCTTGTATAATGCAAGGCGCTCAGGGAAGGTGCTTAGAGAAAAAAAAACTTAGTGTTTTTAAGCGTCAGTGCTTATTTATAAAGGGTAGACATTTAATTAGGCGTCTCTTCTATAGAAATAGGCATCCGTACTTCGGAAAATTCCGGTTTGTTTTTCTAAGCACCTCCCTAAGCGCCTAGCATTGTACAGAGCCTAAGGGTGTCTTCAACGCGGGCCCTCAAATCTTTCGTATATGTCCTTTGCAGGAGTCCGGGCACATTCTACCATCCAGTGATATCCCTCAAACGTCCACGGACAATCCTGACGTTCGAATTCCAACAAATTGGTAACATTGAAAGTGGGCTTTGCGGGCGTCCGAACATCCGCCAGACCAATCAGAAGCCATCACATGTTCCTCCTTTCCGGATGGTTGAAGGCCGCTGCTATTTTTTTTTTCATGTTTGGTGGGAGATGAATAGGCATTTGACGGAAGGCCGCTAGCATTTGGTGGAAGTTGTTTCATTTTTTTTCCTTCAAGTGCCCACTCCAGATTTGTTGGTGGAAGCACAAAATGTTTCATTGGCGGAAGGTTTACTGGTACATGCAACGTTTGTACTCCCTCCCCAAACTAATATAAAAGCGTTTAAAACACTATAGGGAGTAGGTCCAAATCCTGGTGAGATTTGGTCAAATCGTCCTAGAATAACCCACCATCTGCATACACATCGAGTAGGACAGCTCTAGCGAAAGAACTACGGTAGTGTGCCCAGGAAAAAAAAAGGGTGTGCATTCTCTCTCCTCCCCCCTCGGTCTCTCTTTGTCCGGGCGTGCAGCTGTCGGGGCAGGCAGCGGCCACATCGCCTGCAGAAACCCTGACGGCGTATCTCCGTTCCTCCCTTCCTCCTGTACAACCGTATCCGCCATTGCTGCTGCCTGCGTAACTCTTCCTTTAAACTCGCGATGCTTGCACGCCGTGCTCATGCATGGCGCCGTGCCCGCGGCGTCCCTCCTGCCATCCTTGGGCATGCCACCGTCTGGTGCCTAGAGCTAGTAGTATACACAGAGGCATAACTCGCCTACCCGGCGTATACGTAGGCGCAAACGTATCGAGCATCGTGTAGGATCCTGCGCAGCCATTGCTGCGCTGCACTGCACGTACGTCGCCTCAAGCCAGCGCAAGGAGCTTCGCCTCCATCTCCATGCACCGCATGCAGCAGCTGCGCATCACGTCTTTTCAGATACGGCCGGAACGGATACACGCGCAGCAGCCCTCTCTTTAACTCCCTGTGCGCTGCAACAGCCGCGTAAAGGATTGGATGGATGGAATAGCAGCGCATGCAGCAGCTGCAGCTAGCAGCTTCCTTTGTCTCGTCGGAGTACTACTACTAGTGCCAGCAGTTGGCAGTACGTAGGTAGTAGAGACTAGAGAGGCATGTAGCCCTGTGTTTGCTGCATGCGCTGCAGCCTGCAGGCAGCGGCAACTCGGCGGAGCACAGTGGCCCTATCCCTCGCGTAGCTGTACGCGCGTACCGCCTCGGGTCTCTGCCTGTCCCCGGGGCGCATGGATGATGCCTGCCTCTGCCGCCCTGCCCAGAGGAGAGAATTTTGCAGCAATAGCTGGCTTCCGTTTGTACCCAAGGAAGCTAGCTTGTGCAGAGTTGCGAAATGAATTGCTTGCCTGCATGCCGGATCCCACTGTGTATACCCACTGCTGCCGGCTTCTTTGATTCGGAGGATTTGTAAAGAAATTTTGGACGGATCTAATCGTTAGGAATTTTTTTCTACATGGATCGTTTGATTCCTCGGATAGCCACCTGTAGGATTTTTTAAATGGATTCATTTGCACTAGATTCCATAGGAAGGTTTCCCTCCACTTCGACCTCTTGTTAAGATTCTAATCTTAAAAATCTGACGTCAGGTTTCTAATATTTTCTTTTTTCGTCTACAATCAAACATCCCTTGATTTCTTTAGTATTGAAAATGGCAAAAAACTATATTTCAGTGTTTTTTCTGTTCCTGCGTTTTAGAAATCTGGCTAGAAAGATTGTGGCGAAGTTCAAGTTATGCATGAAGGCGCATGTGGAGTAGTATGAGAGAGTAGTCTTGTATCTCTGGTGTGGTGTGGCTCTAACAATCAGACTGTGATTGTTCTCGTGGGGTGCTGCTACGCGTCGGCCGGCGGATCTTTTTAAATGATCCGCCACCTAGCGAGCTATCAGATATGACACAATCTAACGATCTTTCTCTACCTTGCAATAAGCTCTTGTTGCAGAAACATTTGCAATAGAGATTATGTTGCGGTCTTTTTTGCAACATGGTTTGTGTTGCGAGATTTTTTTTGAAACATGGGACGTGTTAGAATACAACTTGTAATAGGATTAGGACTCCTACTCGGTTTGTAATAGGGCTAGGTCAGGTGCGGCTTGGCTCTTATATATACCTCTTGTATTGGCACAATATTGCATCAACAATTATTCAATACAATTTCACATGGTATCATACTTACGATCCTAGGGTATGGCTAACCCGCCGCCGCCGCCGCCGCACGGCTACTCCGAGCGGCACGCCGCCATCGTCGCCGCCCAGGTCGCTGCGGCCGCGGCCTCCTCCGCCTCTACCTCTACTCTAGCTCTATCTGACGCCCCCGATTCAATCGTACACTAATCATGCACGCAAACGTGTACGATCAAGATCAGGGACTCACGGGAAGATATCACAACACAACTCTAAAACATAAATAAGTCATACAAGCATAATAATACAAGCCAGGGGCCTCGAGGGCTTGAATACAAGTGCTCGATCATAGACGAGTCAGCGGAAGCAACAATATCTGAGTACAAACATAAGTTAAACAAGTTTGCCTTAAGAAGGCTAGCACAAACTGGGATACAGATCGAAAGAGGCGCAGGCCTCCTGCCTGGGATCCTCCTAACTACTCCTGGTCGTCGTCAGCGGGCTGCACGTAGTAGTAGGCACATCCGGTGTAGTAGGAGTCGTCGTCGACGGTGGCGTCTGGCTCCTGGGCTCCAGCATCTGGTTGCGACAACCAGGTAGAAAGGAAAGAGGGAAAAGAGGGAGAAAAGCAACCGTGAGTACTCATCCAAAGTACTCGCAAGCAAGGAGCTACACTACATATGCATGGGTATGTGTGTAAAGGGCCATATCGGTGGACTGAACTGCAGAATACCAGAATAAGAGGGGGATAGCTAATCCTGTCGAAGACTACGCTTCTGGCAACCTCCATCTTGCAGCATGTAGAAGAGAGTAGATGGTAAGTTCACCAAGTAGCATCGCATAGCATAAACCTACCCGGCGATCCCCTCCTCGTCGCCCTGTTAGAGAGCGATCACCGGGTTATATCTGGCACTTGGAAGGGTGTATTTTATTAAGTATCCAGTTCTAGTTGTCATAAGGTCAAGGTACAACTCCGGGTCGTCCTTTTACCGAGGGACACGACTATTCGAATAGATAAACTTCCCTGCAGGGGTGCACCACATAACCCAACACGCTCGATCCCATTTGGCCGGACACACTTTTCTGGGTCATGCCCGGCCGCGGAAGATCAACACGTCACAGCCCCACCTAGGCACAACAGAGAGGTCAGCACGCCGGTCTAAATCCTATGCACGCAGGGGTCTGGGCCCATCGCCCATTGCACACCTGCACGTTGTGTACGCGGCCGGAGAGCAGACCTAGCAACCTCCATTTCAAAGGAAGTTGCGTTACGCGGTCCAACCCGGCGCGCGCCGCTCAGTCGCTGACGTCACGAAGGCTTCGGCTGATACCACGACGTCGAGTGCCCATAACTGTTCCCGCGTAGTTGGTTAGTGCGTATAGACCAAATGGCCAGACTCAGATCAAATATCAAGATCTCGTTAAGCGTGTTAATTGATGTAACCACGGACACCGAGCAGGGCCAGGTCCACCTCTCACCTAGGCGATCTCAACCTGCCCTGTCGCTCCGCCACAAAGATCCACCCAGAGGGCCGTCGGGACAAAGGTCCTTTCAGCCCCCAATCCGTGAATCACTCGCGGCTGCTCCACGAGCCGACCCGACTTTAGTCACCACATGTTATATAGTATAAACCCGTGATCACCTCCCAAGTGATCACAGCCCGATAGTATAGCACAGCAGACGGACAAGAATGTAGGGCCACTGATGGAAAACTAGCATCCTATACTAAGCATGTAGGATTGCAGGTATAGGTAACAACAGTAGTGGCAAAGACAGGCTATGCAGCAGAATATGATTAACGGAAAGCAGTAACATGCTACACTACTCTAATGCAAGAGTATAGAGAAGAATAGGCGATATCTGGTGATCAAGGGTGGGGGGGGGGGCTTGCCTGGTTGCTCTGGCAAGAAGGGTTCGTCGTCGATGTAGTCGATCACAGGGGTACCGGCATCGGTCTCAGGGTCTACCGGAAAGAAGTAACGAAGGGGGAACACAATAAATAACAGAGCAATCAAAGCATCACAAAGCATAACATGACAAACGCGGTGCTAGATGTGCCCTAACGCGGTAGTAGGTGATATCGGCAAAAGGGGGGAAACATCCGGGAAAGTATCCCCGGTGTTTCGCGTTTTTGGACAGATGAACCGGAGGGGAAAGTTGCGTGTTTGCTATGCTAGAGATGTGTGGCGGACGAACGGGTTGCGTAACCGGATTCGTCTCGTTGTTCTGAGCAATTTTCATGTACAAAGTTTTTCCATCCGAGTTACGGTTTATTTCCTATGATTTTCTAAAGATTTTAAACATTTCTGGAATTTATTTATTTATTTCAAATCAGCATTATCCAGAACAGTGTCTGGTGACGTCAGCATGACGTAGAGGTGACGTTAGTGGTCAACAGTCCGCTGACCAGAGACGAACCTAACCTGTGGGTCCAGTGGGACCCACATGTCATTGACAGTGGTTTAATTAGCTGAGTTACTTTAATCTAGTTAATCTAATTAGTGGGGGGGCTACTGATTAGTGGGTAATTAGTGTTTTAATTAATTAACAGATTTTGTTATTTATGAAAAATCATTTTAATAGGCGGGACCCACATGTCATTGACACGGCCCGCCCAGTCATCATAGTTGACTTAGTCAACTGGTCAACAGGGGTGCCGGGCCCACTGGTCAGTGACCCAGCGGGGTGGCCCCAGGCCAGACCAGGTCAGCGCGGCCGGCTCTCGCCGCCGGCGGCCAAATACACGGCGCTGGCCCGCCGGAGTTCACCAGAAAACGTGCCCACGGCACGGATCCGTGCGTGCTTGGGCTCGTTCGAACGAGCGCGAAGAGGCGCATCTAGTGGTGTGAGCGGTTCGTCCCGATGTGGCCGGAGATGTCGCCGGCGTCGAGCTGAGCGGCGGCCGCGTGCGGGCGAAAGTGTAACCGAAGCTAGGGGCACTAGGGGCTGCGGGCGTGCGTGCGTTGGACTCCTGGCAGCTCCAGGAGCATGTCTGTGGGCTCGAACGCAAGCGGCAGTAGCGGCGTGTGCGGCGGCGAAGCTAACAGCGGCGGTGGGCTCGGCCATGGCGGGTGCCGTGGCTAGAGGCTACGCGGCAAGGGGAAAACGGAGGGGAAGACGCAGTGCTCACCGAGGAGGCTCACGTAGGCCCGGTGAGTGCGTAGGAGCAGCAGGGCGTCGGCAATTGGCGGAGGAGCGTCGGCGACCGTAGGCGAGGAAGAACTCGATCCCCGGGGCTGTGGTGGTGCCGAGCTTGAACCCTTGGTCGGAGAGGGAGTTGAGGAAGCAGGCGGAGCTGTTGGACTCGTCGGCGAGGCGCGGGGAGCACGGTGGCCGCGCCCACGACGGATCTTGGCGGCGGGCTTGGGGCGAGATGGGAGAGCGAGGGAGAGAGCGCGCAAGGGAAGGGGAAGTGGGGTTCTAGGGTTTCGGGGGAGGGGTGCCGGGGTGCTCTTATCCACCAGGGAACCGGGGGATGGCCGGCGCGTGGCAATCCCGGCCATGGACGCGCTCGGGTCATCCATGAGGCGCGGTGAACAGGAGGAGGACGATGGTGGCTTAGGTGAGTTGGGCCGCACTGTGGCCAGCAGGCCTAAGCGCAGTGTGCCACTTCTCTATTTTCTCTTTTTACCTATTGTTTATATTTCTTTTCTGTTTTCTTTTAGTTTTTTATTTTGTTATAGTTTTGTAAAATACCAAAGTTGTACCTAATTTAGTTTTAATAAACATGCCACTGCCCCAATAGTTTTGGGCAATTAAATAACTTAATTAATATTTTATTAATTGAAGAAGGCATTTATTTATTTGTCTAAGCTGCAGTTTTATTTAAATAAGGGCATTTAAATATTTTATAAAAAGTTGATTCCTTTGCCAATAAGCCTCTGCATTTATTTTCACATTTAGAACATTTTAGTTTTAATGATTGAGAACTTTTAGTGTTTGGCTTTAGTTTAAATTTGAATTTGAATTCCGTTTGAATCAACGCGGGTTTAATTAACGGTAATCATGGTGACATGGCATCATCAGCAGGGAATTACTGTAGCATAACTATCCGGGCGTTACACTCTACCTCCACCAACAGCACCTTCTCAACCATCCGGCTGACGTCCAAGTCCAAACTACCGGGGAAAAAACCCTAGGCCGCCGCAGTTCCGCACGGCGCCCGCTCCTGCTCCGCCCCTGGCTCCACCAACTGCGCCACCACCGCCTCCGACTCCATCAACTGCACCACCACCGCCGCCCGGATGGCGCCCATCTCCTGATCCATGAACAAGGCTAGTCTAGGCGTGGCCTATGCCCTGGTCCGCCCTACGCCATATGGTGCCCCGCCTGCCTATTCCGGTGGCTGGCAGCCCGGTGCTCGCCCTCACACCGGCGCACCCATCCTCGCGCCCTGACAGCCGACGGCCGCGTACCACGCTGCTCCCTCCTACGTGCCACCGATCTACAACACCTGTCCTTATGCATCATATGGCGCTCCATCGTCCCCCTACATGCAGTAGTACAATGATGGTGTCTCTCTCTTTACGCCGGTGCCAGCCCTACTGCCGACGCCACCACACCCGCAAGCGCCCATGACTACACCGGCCTCTACTTCGACTCCGAGCTCGGACCAAGCTGTTTTTCTACAAGCCATGAACAACTTTGCTGCTCAAGGGAACTCAGGTACGGATTGGATTTTCGATTCTGGTGCTTCTCGTCATATGTCTGCATCGATTAATTTGCTTTCTTCTTGCACACCTTCGTCTTTTCCCTCTATTACTCTCGGTGATGGATCTTCTATTCCTATTTATTGTGTCGGTCAGGCTCAAATCCAATCCCCAACTAAGCCTTTGCTTCTTCGTGATGTTCTTGTAGCTCCTGCTCTTATTAAAAATCTGATTTCTGTTCGACAAATCACCACTGATAATCTTGTTTCTGTTGAGTTTGACCCCTTTGGTTTGTCTGTGAAAGACTACCGGACCAAGGCTGGGATCGCTCGATTTAATAGCTCCAGTGATTTATATTCTCTCCATGGTGTTCCGGCCGCTGCTGCTCCAACATCTATGGCGGCCTCTGTTGATCTGTGGCACCAACGTCTCGGCCATCCCAATAAAAATGTGTTATCCAAACTTCTTAGTGAATTTTCAATACCTCGTCATAGAGACACTCATAATTCTTCTATGTGTCAATCATGTCAATTGGGCAAACATGTTCGCCTTCCCTTTAGTTCCTCTCAATCCTCTAGTACTTTTCCTTTTGAATTACTTCATTGTGATCTCTGGACATCACCAATAGAAAGTGTATTTGGTTTTAAGTATTATCTCGTGATTCTTGATGATTTTACTCATTATGTTTGGACTCTTCCTTTACGCAACAAAACCGATGTTCATAATATATTCCTTAACTTTCAGTGCTGTGTCTCGGTCCACTTTTTCCTCCCTATAAGATTCATACAATGTGATAATGGTCGTGAATTTGGCCACTTTAAAAATCGAAATTTCTTTCTACAATATGGAATTCTCTTGCATCTCTCCTGTCCTTATACCTCCCCTCAAAACGGCAAAGCCGAGCGTTCTCTTCGTACTCTTAATGACATCATTCGCACTTTGCTTGTTCACTCTTCTCTGCCTCCGACATTCTGGGCCGAGGCCCTCCACATGGCCACATATTTTCTCAATATTCGTCCATCCAAAGTTAACCCGCAAACTACTCCTTACTTCTCTTTATTTCTCTCTCATCCAAATTACTCTGACATTCACGTCTTCGGTTGTCTTTGTTTCCCAAACTCCTACTCCACTTCTCGTAACAAACTTTCCCCGCGCTCTATCCCGTGTGTCCATCTAGGGTTTTCTGACGAGCACAAGGGTTATGGTTGTCTAGAT
Organism: Aegilops tauschii subsp. strangulata; assembly: GCF_002575655.3. Classification (NCBI taxonomy): domain Eukaryota; kingdom Viridiplantae; phylum Streptophyta; class Magnoliopsida; order Poales; family Poaceae; genus Aegilops; species Aegilops tauschii. The sequence continues at coordinate 515,189,323 of NC_053036.3, forward strand.
CTTGTTAGTGGTCGTGTTCATGTGTCTCGTCATGTAACATTTGCTGAAAACATTTTCCCCTTTTCCGAGTGTCAACAATTAGATCCCAACTCACCCACGCCGTCCACTAGTCCCTCTCGTCGCAATCATCTTCCCTTCTTTCACCCGCCAACCTATCCAGCGAAACCAGCCACAGTAGCGGATCCTTCCGCCACCACTTCTGTCATCACCTCTATCCTGGCAGAGGAAAACACATTACACTCTGACGTGGCATACCTCGTGCCGCCGCAGTCTTCACCTCCACCTCCCTCGTCTGCTTCCTCCGCTGCGCCAGACGCGTCCACCACATCTTCCCCCACTCCTCCTGCTCATGCTGTTCCCATTCCAGCTCCTACTAACGATCATACCATGCGCACACGTGCCAAGTCTGGGTTTCGTTTACCTGCAAAAGATCGTCTCAATCTTCATGCATCTATATCTCCTCCCTCTCTACCCAAATGTTACAAATCAGCTCTCCTAGATCCTAATTGGGCCGCAGCTATGAAAGATGAATATGATGCCCTTCTGCAGAATAACACGTGGCAGTTAGTACCTCGTCCTTCCAATACAAATATCGTTTCGGGCAAATGGGTTTTTCACCATAAATTTAATTCTGATGAGAGTCTTGCACGTTATAAGGATCGATGGGTATGCCATGGTTACTCTCAGCAACACGGCATCGATTATGATGAGACTTTCTCTCCAGTTGTCAAGCCCAACACTATTCACACTGTCCTTAGCATTGCCGTCTCTTCTTCCTGGCCAATTCATCAACTAGATGTCAAAAATGTTTTTCTTCATGGCTCTCTCAAGAAACAGTCTATTGTCAACGACCTCTTGGTTTCGAACATTCCTCCTATCCTAATCATGTTTGTCTTCTTAACAAATCTCTTTATGGTCTTAAACAAGCACCACGTGCCTGGTTCCAACGCTTTTCTACGTATGCTCAAACCATCGGTTTTACCCCTTCCCATTCTGACACTTCACTCTCCACCTTTCATCACAACACCAACACTACTTACCTTCTTTTATATGTTGATGATATTATCCTCACAGCTTGCTCACAATAATTTTTTAGATCATATTATCTCTCTTCTTCGCCACGAATTCTCTATGACATATTTAGGTCTTCTTCACCACTTCTTAGGTATTGCTGTTATCCGTGACACCATTGGTCTTTTCTTGTCTCAACGTCAGTACACTCAGGATCTTCTTTCTCGTGCTGGTATGCTTGATTGTCAAACTTCCCGTACCCCTGTTGATATAGGTTCCAAACTCTCTGCCGACGGTGATCCTTTCTCTGATCCTTCTCTTTATCGTAGTCTTACCGGTGCACTTCAGTATCTCACTCTCACTCGTCCTGAAATTTCTTTTGCTGTCCAACAAGCTTGTTTATACATGCACGATCCTCGTATTCCACACTACAATCATGTCAAACGTATTCTTCAGTATCTCAAAGGCACACTAGACTTAGGTCTTCATATCAACAACTCCTCTCCCACCTCCTTGACAGCTTACTCTGATGCAGACTAGGCTGGTTGTCCAGATACTCGTAGGTCCACATCCGAATTTTGTGTTTTTCTTGGTAACAATTTGGTTTCTTGGTCTTCAAAAAGGCAGATTACGGTCTCCCGCTCGTCTGCTGAAGCTGAGTACCGCGATGTGGCTCATGCGGTTGCTGAAACGTTTTGGTTGCGCCAGTTGCTGTCGGAGCTGCACCGTCCTATTGAGCAAGCTACCATTGTTTACTGTGATAATATTTCAGCTGTCTACATGTCAGGGAATCCGGTTCAACACCGTCGCACCAAGCATATTGAGATCGACATTCATTTTGTTCGAGAGAAGGTGGCTCTCGGTCAAGTTCACGTTCTCCACGTGCCTACTTCTGCTCAGTTCGCTGATATCTTTACTAAAGGCCTGACGATTACTCCATTTCAAGACATTCGTTTCAGTCTCAACGTCGTCGAGCCTAGCGTTGAAACTGCGGGGGATGTTAGAATACAACTTGTAATAGGATTACGACTCCTACTCGGTTTGTAATAGGGCTAGGTCAGGTGCGGCTTGGCTCTTATATATAACTCTTGTACTGGCACAATATTGCATCAACAATTATTCAATGCAATTCTACAGATGTGTTGCGAAACAAATTGCAAGTCGTGTTGCAGATTTTTTTAACATGGGCGCTGTTGGATCTAGCCTCTGGTCGGTTTACAACAAGAGGCTAGTTTCAGAACCCCTTTTTGAAACAATGAACCAGTTTCAGAAGGTGGACACATAGGAGTTGGCTCCCGACCATCCGATTAAGAGCCCATCTAACGGACTTGGAGGCGGCGGACGCTGGTCCAAGATCGGTCGGTCGAAGGGAATCATTTCCCAAAATAAACTTGTCACTCATTCTTTTGCATTATTTTGAACACCATTATTTTGCGTTTTATATGTGTGAAAGGCCATAAAAAATAGTCTAAATATTTGAGCCTATATATTTTTCAATCCTTATTAGTCGCAACAAAAATTGTTAAAATAAAAAGATGGCAAAATACATGCAAATTTACAAGCATAAAAATTTGGGGCGTGCTACGCGTCGGCTGGCTCATAATTAAGAGTTATCGGCCGGGTCCCAAACCGTTGGGGCATGCGATCTGGGACCGTTATATGAACCTTTTGAAGCTCATCCCGGTTTGCAACAACATCCTTTCTGGAAGAACTGCAACACCATCCTTGTTACAGAAGCATCGCAATATCACCCTTGTTGCGGAGCATTGCCGTCTCGTCCTTCCTGTTTGCAACAGCACCCCCTATTGCGGAAGCATTGCAACACCATCCTTGTTGCGAAAACATTGCAACACTACTCTTGTTGTAGAGCATCGATGTGTTCGACCTCCCTGTTTGCAATAGCACCCCCTGTTGCGGAAGCACTGCAACACCATCCTTAATGAGACAAGCATTGCAACACCATAATTGTTGCGACAAGCATTGCAATGCCACCTTTGTTATCGAGCATCGCCGTGGGTGTCCTCACGGCAACACCGACGTCGTTGTCGTTGTGGAAGCACCGCCTCGCCATCGTCACAGCTGCGACAACGCAACATTGTGGTCGGCGCCCCTGACATTAAATAGGCGCGATCGTTGCAACATGGCAGACGTTGCAACGAGGGTATGCAAGGTCCACCAGTGCTGGGGTTAGAGAGAGAGAGAGAGAGAGGAGAGGGGGGAGAGAGGGAGAGAGAGGGGGGGGGTGAGGGTGGGGGAGCAAGAGGGAGGGGGCGGGAGGGGGAGGGGGATGGAGAAGGAGAGAGAGAGAGAGAGTCGCCATGGGGATTTTGGGATAGAGATGAGCGAGCAGTGCGCTGGGCGTCGCTTCCGTGTGGATAAGGATGGCCTAGGTCGTGAGGATGCTGAGAGAGTCGATGTAGATCCAACGACAACGCATGCGGCAGATGTTTTTCGTGGATTGGCCAGTTGACGGAAGCGTTTAAATTTCACTTCGATGAAACCATTTTGCAACACTAAGCTAGTAGTATGAGGAGCAGTACATGATTTTCGATAGAAAAAAAACAGTTATTTGTGTGTAGCATTATTAGTTGCCCTTACAACATCAAGCGACTGGTTTCCGGGTTCACAACGACAATCACAACATTGCAGGACGGCTACCTGCCATTGCAGCATAGCCTGAAAAAAAACTTGCAGCATAAAGCAAAACATTGCAGCTTACACCGTCACACCATGTTTGCTTGTGCTTCGCAACCGATGCACACACGAGGTTCCAACGTGGCAAAAATGGCCGTCAAGAAAAGCGGCAGATGGGAGGCTAAACAACAGCTCGTGATACTTGCCGGTTAGCAACAATGGCGAGGCAGGGTGGCTGTAGAGTCTAGACACCGGCGCGAGGCAAAAACAACACCAACGAGAGTGGCTCTTGTGTAGCAGATCACAGCGTCTACGGTGTTGAAGTAAAAAAGCAAATTGTGTAGTACCGTACGTACATAATACTGTAGTAGGGACCACCCACGTGATAGCATGCACCATGCAGCACCATCCATCCCGGAGCGCGCCAGTGCCAATCGAACGATAGAGCGAGCGGCTGATGTAAACACAGAAATCAGTCGGATGATTAGAATCTTTTTCCAAATATTATTCTCTTTTTTTTATAAAAAATATGGTACACTTAAGCGTACTCTCGAAAAATATGTGAATCAAGGAGGCCATTTTCTGCTTATCAGCGATGGAGCTGCGTTGAGCTCGGATGAGGAGGTGATCCATCATTTTTTTCTTTGGTGGCTGCTGTGGTGGTGTCGGAGGCAGGTGATGCAGGTTGGTGTTAAGTTCAGCGATGTTCTGCTACCTTTCAGTTTTGTCATGTCGGTCTTTACGTGACTTGTACTTTATTTTCCATGATATGAATGAGACACGTATTACAATAAAAAAAATCCTAGCCTACCTGCTTTAAAACACTGATGCTACGATGGGACGACATATGTCAGGTCATTGGATACGCATTTTTAATTACCGCTTGGCATGAGTGATTCCCTATCTCAAAAAACAATCTAGGCATTGTTTGGTCTTTTTAGGCGGAGAGAGACTGAGGACTCTAGGCGGGGCGACGACGACTCTAGGCGACGGCGACCTCACGCAGTTGAGCCATGCGGCTCGCCTCTAGGCGACGGCTCACGCTGGCGCCATGCTGGTCGCCGACGCCGCCGGCGGATTCCGGATCTCGGTTCTCTTGCCTAGGTTCTACCGATGCGGAGGAGGTGGTGCATGCGGTTCAAGACTCCTCCATCGATGCCTCTACTCTGCAGTCTTCGGTTGTTCGCCGAAGGAAGACGGACGAGGAACTGGCAGCTGAGTTCTGGGCGGACATTGGTTACCCTACACCGGCGTCTAGGGTGTGGGAGAGACCGTCGTCTAGACGGACAGGTGAGGTTTCTCGTGTTTGCAGGTCTGACAAGAACGGAGAACCGTCGCTTGACTCGGTGGGGATCGCGGTGGCCTCTACGTCGGATGCTATCGTGGATGTGCCATGGTCGAAGGAGTCACCGATGATACTTGCCGCGGCCGCCCGCGTCGTCTCCGGGGTGCCCGTCCGGTCAAGACCGCTGATCAAGCCTTGGATCGGCCCGCTCCCGCCTCCTCAGGCATCACCGCCAATAACTCTCGGCGATCTCTTGCCGCAGGTGTGTCTCGGAGATGGGGAGGCCTCGCCAGAATTCTGTTCACCGGCTCTTTCTTCAGGTCAGGCAGGGCGGGGCGCCACGGCGATCACAGTTCGAAATCTCGATCCGTCATCTGCGGCTGTTTCAGGTCTGACAGGTGATCAGACGAATCCTGGACGTCGGCTCCGGATGGTCAATCTCAACCGTTGGCTTGGACACTTGTGGAACCGGGCAGAGCAGGCAGCCAACCCTAGGTTCAATCGTTCCTTCGCGGCTGTCGTCCGCTCCCCAGCAATGACGCGCGCCGACCCATCCGCGCCGCCGGGCACCTCCACCGGCCACCAGTCTAATCCGTCTTCAAGCTCCTCTTAGCCAAATGCTTTGCCGTCGGAAGGCGCTCCTGGCTTTATCGCCGGGGGTCTACCAGCCGGTGCAGGTCGCGCAACCCTATGCGCCGCCGGGAACTTTTGCGCCGGTGCATCAGCTGCCGGTGCATCTGCAGCAGGTGCAGCAGTCCACTGCGTATCAGACGCCGTTCCAGCAGCAGTTTTTTGGGACCTCAGGTCAGTTCGTGCCGCAGCCGCCATATCTTCTTCAACCAACGACTGGCTTCGCACAGCAACATCAGCAGCCTGCGGCTTTTCAACCAGCGATGAACGCTTATGTGCAGCATCATGGTGCTCCCGCCGGGGTGCAAATGGCTCCCAGCTTCAACGCCAGGCCGCCACACAACTCTGCTGCCACCGGAGGCCCTGCTGCTGCACGACCTCGCAAGCCGAAGGGAAGCAAGGGTGGCCGTCAGAAGACGCACCAGGGAGTAGCCCAGCCATCCACCATTCCCCCACCTGCGGTCCCTATGATGCCGCCACCAGTGCATGTGCCTTCCATGGCCCCTTCGTCTATGATGGTTGCGCGTCATGACCAGTACACGCATATGTAGCTAGGACCAATGCAACAACAGCCTACACCTATGATTCAACCTTCAGGGGCAGCCGAGGGTGCAGCAATTCCTAAGAAGGTGTGGTGCTCTAAGTGCCAGTCTGCAGGGCACACAAATGATGACTACGAGACACAACAGTTTTGTTTCGTTTGCAACAAGACTAATCACCCGATGACTTTGCGGCGCTGCTCTCAAGATGCCAAAGCCGGTGGCGATGCTGTGTGGTTATGGAACTGAAAGTATGGCCTTTTTTCAGATGCCCGACAATGTCTGCAGGGAGGATCTTGCACCACAGGATTCACTGACGGCGTTGGTATCTATTTCTGGTGGCTCTATAACTCCCAGTATCGTGGAGGCAGAGTTTGCTAAGATTGCTCAGTACCAACTGCAGTGGACGTGGGAGGCCATACCGCACGGCCAGGATGGTTTTCTCATGTCCTTCCCGAGTGAGGAAGTTCTACACAGGGTCACTGGGTTTGTAGTTTTCATCAAGTCTCACAATGTCACTATCGAGTTTAAGCCTTGGAAGCAAGAGGAGATACCACACCGTTTCGAGCTGATACCTATTTGGGTCCATGTGCATGGGGTGCCTCATGCTCTCCGACACTTCTTGGGTCTGTGGGCGGTTGGCTCGATGATTGGCGCTACTCTTGACGTCGATCTTCTCTATTTACGTCGGAGAGGAATTGTTCGTATCCAGGTACGGTGCTGAACCTTGATGGTTTCAAAAGCAGCACAATTGACTCTCTCTCTACCGATGTGGTGGTTCAAAGAAAAGGTTATGAGTTCCGGTACAGTCTGGAAAAATCAGACTTCCGGGTTGATAGTGATTTTGTGCCTCGAGTCTGGGAGTGCGGCGATGATCCAGGGGGCGACAAGGGGCGTGACAGGGAGGATACAGTGAAGAGCAACGACCCAAGCAAGAGGTCCAAACCCACTTCATCTCCCAACAACCCTTCGGCCCTTCCTACCACGGGCGGAGTGGTGCCCATGCAGATGACCAGTGCTGTCACACCGCTGAACCCTCATCGAGGTCTTCCTACCACGGCTGCTTCTTCGTCATTAAAGGGGTCTTCTTCGACGGTGCCGGATACTTCGTCTAAGGCTGCCCCTCCGACGACGTCGGCTCCCCTGTCTTTGGCGCCGCCGACCCCGACTCACTGGTCGGCACCGCCCCTCGACGAGGGGAGCCACGTGTGCCCTATACGTGAGGGGGTGGCACCTACGGGGGTGATTGCGGGCGCTACATCGCCGCCACTATCGCCAGAACCTGCCTCTCTAACTCGTCGGGGAGTGATCTTCTCCCCCGGCCGTTCGAGCTGGCCAGGAGTCGGCCATGGCGCAGCTGCAAGCGCTGTCATCTACTCCTCCATCACCGGGGGGGGGGGGGGGGGGGGTGGGGCTTCGGCATTCGGACTCAAGGAGGTTGAGGAGCAGCCCATACGATCTTCTTCTTCATCGCCACAGCACTCTACTCCGCCTCTCAGGGTCACCGGGATGTCTTCTTCATCGCCGCAGCAGACTACTCCGCCTCTCGGAGGTGCTGGGATGGTCTCAGTGTTCGATGTTTCTCCTTCTCCGCTGAGGTGCAGCGGGCGTCATTACGTCGGGACTGACGGTTCTGCAGCCACCGATGAGGACTCTATAGTGAAGGCCATGCGTAGGACGGCTGTCCGCAACCTCGACTTCGAAGGTACCCCTTCTCGCAAATCATTTATGTCTTTTGATAAATCCAAAGTTTCTTCACATATCACTAGATTTGGAGTGTCACTAGGACGCAATGAGAAAGAGGTAGATTTTTCGGTTAAGGCTCTTAAACAAGTGGAGTTCGACCGGCTTACGGTTGCTCCTAAATTGTCGAGTTTTGTTGACCCTCTCGTGTCAGATGAGGAGGATGAGGATGCTGATGCCTATCACGAAGGCAAGCTTCTCTCTCATTTAGTTAAAGACACGACTGAAGTAGACCATGACGATACCGTACACAACACTACGCTTTGTGAGCTTGTCGCTGATACGTCTCCAACGTATCTATAATTTTTGATTGTTCCATGCTATATTATATTCTATCTTGGATTTTTAACGGGCTTTATTATACAATTTTATATTATTTTTGGGACTAACCTATTAACCAGAGGCCCAGCCCAAATTGTTGTTTTTTTTGCCTATTTTAGTGTTTCGCAGAAAAAGAATATTAAACGGAGTCCAAACGGAATGAAACCTTCGGGAATGTGATTTTCGGAACAAACGTGATCCAGAGGACTTGGAGTCTACGTAAAGCAATCAACAAGGAGAGCACGAGGCAGGGGCGCGCCTACCCCCCCAGGCGCGCCCTCCACCCTCGTGGGGCCCATGTTGCTCCACCGACGTACTTCTTCCTCCTATACATACCTACGTACCCCCAAACCATCAGAGGCATCCACAAAAACCTAATTCCACCGCCACAACCTTCTGTACCCGTGAGATCCCATCTTGGGGCCTTTTCCGGCGCTCCGCCGGAGGGGGCATTGATCACGGAGGGCTTCTACATCAACACCATAGCCTCTCCGATGATGTGTGAGTAGTTTACCTCAGACCTTCGGGTCCATAGTTATTAACTAGATGGCTTCTTCTCTCTCTTTGGATCTCAATACAAAGTTCTCCTTGATTCTCTTGAAGATCTATTCGATGTAATCTTCTTTTGCGGTGTGTTTGTCGAGACCGATGAATTGTGGGTTTATGATCAAGTTTATCTATGAACAACATTAGAATCTCCTCTGAATTCTTTTATGTATGATTGGTTATCTTTGCAAGTCTCTTCGAATTATCAGTTTGGTTTGGCCTACTCGTAACACCCCGGATGTAACTTTCCATATTTGTAACTCTAACTCTTGCCATTTTCGGCTATGTGTTATGATATTCCCTCCGTGGTCGGGTTTTGTTTTCCGTGTTGCATTTTGTTCATGTCATGCATCTCATATCATGTCATCATGTGCATTGCATTTGCATACGTGTTCGTCTTTTGCATCCGAGCATTTTCCCCGTTGTCCGTTTTGCAATCCGGCACTCCCACCTCCTCCGGCGCACCCCTCTTGTTTCTTTTCGTGAGCGGGTGTTGAACGTTCTCGGAATGGACCGAGTCTTGTCAAGTGGCCTGGGTATAACACCGGTAGACCACCTGTCAAGTTTCGTTCCATTTGGAGGTCGTTTGATGCTCCAACGGTTAACCGGGTAACCGAAAAGTCCTTTTGTGCGTTGCAGAAAAACCCCCTCCAAAAAGTCCAAAAACCCATCTAAGTCACTTACATGCTCTAGGTCGTTCGATCATGATCATGTGGGCAAAAACCGCACTCCATTTGGAGCCTCCTAGCTCCCTCTACCTATAAATATGTGTCCTCCCTCCGAAATTCCGGATCCCCGAAACCCTAGCCCGCCCCTCCGCGCCGCCGGACGTGTCCGGCCCGAGCCAGGCAAAGTCGCCGCCGCCGCCCGGCCAACCGCGCAGCGCCACGTGTCGCTTCCCCGCCAGGCCCGCCGCCGGCCCCCGCGGGCCCCGAGCGCCGCCCGCTCCTCCGCCGTCCCGTCCGCGTCGCCCGGCCGCCACTCGCCGCCACCTCGCCGACCACCACCGCTGCCGCCCGTCGCCTCGTCCAGCGCCGACCAGCCCCGCCGCCGCCGACGGCCGGCTCCGCCCGTGCCGCCTCCACCGGATCCGGGAAGCCCCGGCCTCCCCGTCCCTCCTCGCCGGCGCCCCGTCCCCTCCCTCTGGCGGCCTCCTCCCGCAGCTCCGGCCCCGCCTCGGAAACCGCGCCAGATCTGGATCCAGCGAACCCTAGGTTGACCCCGAAATCCTCTAAGTCAGTTTTCTGTCACAATATCTTGCTCTGTTCATCGCATCATAACTCCGTGCATACTGCTCCGTTTCGCGCGTGTAATATATCTAAATGTTCATCTCTAGATGCTCTTCATTTTGTTCCATTATGCCATATTTATTTGAGTCCATCTTGATGCCCAAATCTCTGGTGCAAGAGTGCTATATGCTGTTAACTGCTGTTACTTATCAGAACTTGAGGATTTGTTATTTTTGTTGCAATTGATATGTGCATCTTATGAGTATGAGCTCTACATGTGTTTTTATGTATGCCATGCCATCTTTACATAGGTGTATGGCATGTATTTATGTGATCTCTGTGGTGACTAGCACAAGCATGCAAACTAGGCTTCGTGATGTTTCTGATTTCAGGGACTTAGTATTTTCACTGTCTGTTACTGCTGTTATTTTGTTGCTATGTATCCATGTGGCTACAGAGAGATCCATGCTCTTTTTGGTGATATTCAGTAAGGATGTTTTGTAGATATAGTTGTGCTCTATCCATCCATAGCCCTGTTTGCAATTATGGAGTGCCTTAGCATGTCGCAAACTTGCTCTACTTTTGCTATAAAATGTTCCTGGCAGATTGTTTACGTGTTATTCAATTTTGCCAAGCTTGTTGTAGTTGTTTCTTACATGCTATGATCTTGCTCTTGCCATGTATAGCTTCATACACATGCCATCTTGCTGTAGGTATGCTTGTTTTGTCATGGATTGCTTTGTGGTGAGTGCATAAAGCTCACCAAGATGCCCTCATAATGCTGTTTCTGCCATGCTCTGTTTTCTGCCAAGTCTGAAACCTGTTAACGAAACTTGCTATGTTTACATGGTTGCCATCATATCTTATGTTCCTTTATGGCTTATGGTCATTAAAGGACTTTTGTTCTATGTATTTAGTAGATCCATGCTATGCCTTGTTTTGCCATGTTAAGTTCCTGTAGCATGTTGAGTTCTTGCTCTGAAGATTGCTACCTGATACTGTTTATGCCATGTTCAGTATTTTCACCAAGTCTGTGAACCTGATATCTTTTGCACTTTTGTCATGCTTGTTTGAGCCTGTTATGTTGTGATCTAGCCGTATCTCAGTGTTCATCTTTTGTCAAGCATCTCCTGTATATTACTGCCATATGCTTTGTTGCAATGTTGGAGTGCTGTAACATAGTTACTTGTTGTATTCTAAGTGCTATCTTGCTGTTAATCGCAGAATTGTGTCATTCTTGTTTTGCTTGCCATTTGCAAACCGTGCATCCGTTTCCGGTGATCTTTATATCGATTTCGACTGAAATCATCTCATCTTTCCAGTGGCATGCTTGGTTTGCCAAGTTACTGCCTTGCTCATCATTTTTCCTCCGGAGCACGCATATGCATCGCATACCACATCTCGCATATCATACATGTTTTGCATCATGTTGCCTGTGCATTTCCCGTGATTGATTGTGGTTCCATTTCTTGTGTTCTTGATGTGGGTAGAGCCGGGAGACGAGTTCGTGAATGAGCAACCTATTGAGTACGCTTACGAGGATCAAGCTTTCGAAAACTCTGAGAACCTTGCAGGCAAGATGACCATACCCTTGAAATCACTTCTATCTTTGCTTTGCTAGTTGTTCGCTCTATTGCGATGCTGCGCTACCTACCACTTGCTATATCATGCCTCCCATATTGCCATGTCAAGCCTCTAACCATCCTTTCCTAACAAACCGTTGTTTGGCTAAGTTACCGCTTTTGCTCAGCCCTTCTTATAGCGTTGCTAGTTGCAGGTGAAGTTGAAGTTAGTTCCATGTTGGAACATGGATATTTTGGAATATCACAATATCTCTTATTTAATTAATGCATCTATATATTTTGGTAAATGGTGGAAGGCTCGGCCTTATGCCTGGTGTTTTGTTCCACTCTTGCCGCCCTAGTTTCCGTCATACCGGTATTATGTTCCTTGAGTTTGCGTTCCTTACGCGGTTGGGTGATTTATGGGACCCCCTTGACAGTTCGCCTTGAATAAAACTCCTCCAGCAAGGCCCAACCTTGGTTTTACCATTTGCCACCTAAGCCTTTTCCCTTGGGTTTTCGCGAGCCCGAGGGTCATCTTTATTTAAACCCCCGGGCCAGTGTTCCTTTGAGTGCTGGTCCAAACTAGAGCACCATGCGGGACCGTCCCTTGGCAACTTGGGTTATGTTGGTACCTGTACGCTTCGCTTATCCGGTGTGCCCTGAGAACGAGATATGTGCAGCTCCTATCGGGATTTGTCGGCACACTCGGGCGGCTTTGCTGGTCTTGTTTTACCATTGTCGAAATGTCTTGTAAACTGGGATTCCGAGACTGATCGGGTCTTTCCGGGAGAAGGTTTATCCTTCGTTGACCGTGAGAGCTTATGATGGGCTAAGTTGGGACACCCCTGCAGGGTATTATCTTTCGAAAGCCGTGCCCGTGGTTATGAGGCAGATGGGAATTTGTTAATGTCCGGCTGTAGAGAACTTGTCACTTGACCCTAATAAAATACATCAACCGTGTGTGTAGCCGTGATGGTCTCTTCTCGGCGAAGTCCGGGAAGTGAACACGGTTTGAGTTATGCATGAACGTAAGTAGTTTCAGGATCACTTCTTGATCATTTCTAGCTTCGCGACCGTTGCGTTGCTTCTTTTCTCACTCTCTTTTGCGTATGTTAGCCACCATATATGCTTAGTGCCTGCTGCATCTCCACCTCATTACACCATCCTTTCCTATAAGCTTAAATAGTCTTGATCTCGCGGGTGTGAGATTGCTGAGTCCTCGTGACTCACAGATTCTACCAAAACAGTTGCAGGTGCCGACGATGCTAGTGTAGATGACGCAACCGAGCTCAAGTGGGAGTTCGATGAGGAACGTGGTCGTTACTATGTTTCTTTTCCTAATGATCAGTAGTGGAGCCCAGTTGGGACGATCGGGGATCTAGCATTTGGGGTTATCTTATTTTTCATTTGGATTTGACCGTAGTCGGTCTATGTGTGGATTTTGGATGATGTATGAATTAATTTATGTATTGTGTGAAGTGGCGATTGTAAGCCAACTCTCGTTATCCCATTCTTGTTCATTACATGGGATTATGTGAAGATAACCCTTCTTGCGACAATACCACAATGCGGTTATGCCTCTAAGTCGTGCCTCGACACGTGGGAGATATAGCCGCATCGTGGGCGTTACACTACTAGATTGATCTTTCTTGCAATGCGAGAAGTGCTTAGCTTTGGGTTCAATCTTGCAGTGTCCTTTCCCAGTGACAGCAGGGGCAGCAAGGCACGTATTGTATTGTTGCCATCGAGGATAACAAGATGGGGTTTATATCATATTGCATGAGTTTATCCCTCTATACCATGTTCCTTCTTTTTGCTTGCATCTTCGCTTGCTAAGAGTTTATGGATCCTCATCCACTTGCGAATCTCTTTAAGAGATCCAATTATGATGAACCTATTGCTAGTGAGTTGAGTGCACTAGATTATCTTTATGAGGTTTTGCTTGAAATTCGTGAATCTGGAAATTGTGATGAAGTACTTTATGAAGCGATTCACGATAGATCTTTGAATAAAAAGAATGATTGCAATGATTTTATTATAAATTATATTGATGTAAATTATTCTAATAATATGCAAAATCCTAAGCTTGGGGATGCTCGTTTTGCTAGGACTACTATTTGTTGCAATGATCTTGATTGGGGTGATGCTTGTTATGATCTTGAAAATTTATTTAAGCCCTTTGATGAATATGAGATTGATAATAGTGTTTGAAATAATATTGAAAGTGGGTTTGGAAGAGTGTCAACTTTAGATCCCACATATTTGGAGAATATTCAATCTTATGAAATTTTTGATAAAAGTGGGTTTGGAGAGGTCATGACTTTAGTTAATCCCACTATCTTGGAATAGTGTCAACTTTGCATGCATGTGGATCATGTTGAAATTTTTTTATGTGATAGCTATTTTGTTGAATTTTCTTATGATCCCACATGTAATTATTATGACAGAGGAAAATTTGGTTGTAGAAATTTTCGTGATATTAAATTACCTCTCGTTATGTTGAGATTGCTATTGTTTCTTTCCGCTTCCTTGCATATGCTAGTTTTTTCTTGCCATGATAATTTGTTTGTTTATAAAATCCCTATGCATAGGAAGCATGTTAGACTTATTTGTCATGTGTTTTATGATGCTCTCTTTGTGTTTCAATTATTATCTTTCATGTGAGCATCATTGAAATCTCTATGCCTAGCTAGGGGAGTTAAACGATAGCGCTTGTTGGGAGGCAACCCAATTTTATTTTTAGTTTTTTGCTTTTTGGTTCTGTTTAGGAATAAATCTTTGATCTAGCCTCTGTTTAGATTTGTTTTTGTATTTTAGTTAGTGTTTGTGCCAAGTTAAACCTATAGGAACTTCTTGGATGATAGTTATTTGATCTTGCTGAAAATTCCAGAAACTTTCTGTTCACGAAAACAATTATTAAAAATCACCAGAACGTGATAAAATACTGATTCCAATTGCAGAAGATCAATAAACACATTATTTAGGTCGTACTATTTTGGCAGAATTTTTTGAGTTCCAGAAGTTTGCGTTAGTTACAGATTACTACAGACTGTTCTGTTTTTGACAGATTCTGTTTTTCGTGTGTTGTTTGCTTATTTTGATGAATCTATGGCTAGTAAAAGAGTTTATAAACCATAGAGAAGTTGGAATACAGTAGGTTTAACACCAATATAAATAAAGAATGAGTTAATTATAGTACCTTGAACTAGTGTTTTGTTTTCTTTCGCTAACGGAGCTCACGAGATTTTCTGTTGAGTTTTGTGTTGTGAAGTTTTCAAGTTTTGGGTAAAAGATTTGATGGATTATGGAACAAGGAGTGGCAAGAGCCTAAGCTTAAGGATGCCCATAGCACCCCAAGATAATCTAAGGACACCAAAAAGCCAAAGCTTGGGGATGCCCCGGAAGGCATCCCCTCTTTCGTCTTCATCCATCGGTAACTTTACTTGGAGCTATATTTTTGTTCACCACATGATATGTGTTTTGCTTGGAGCGTCTTGTATAATTTGAGTCTTTGTTTTTTAGTTTGCCACAATCATCCTTGCTGTACACACCTTTTGAGAGAGACACACTTGATTCGGAATTTATTAGAATACTCTATGTGCTTCACTTATATCTTTTGAGCTATATAGTTTTTGCTCTAGTGCTTCACTTATATCTTTTAGAGCACGGTGGTGGATTTGTTTTATAGAAACTATTGTTCTCTCATGCTTCACTTATATTATTTTGAGAGTCCTACAAAACAGCATGGTAATTTGCTTTAATTATGATAGGCATCCAAGATTATTAAAAAAAAACTTATGAGTGTGTTGAAAACTATGAGAAGTTTGATGCTTGATAATTATTTTGAGATATGAAGATGGTGATATTAGAGTCATGCTAGTTGAGTAGTTTTGAGTTTGAGAAATACTTGTGCTAAAAGTTTGTAATTCCCGTAGCATGCACGTATGGTGAACCGTTATGTGATGAAGTCGGAGCATGATTTATTTATTGATTGTCTTCCTTACGAGTGGCGGTCGGGGACGAGCGATGGTCTTTTCCTACCAATCTATCCCCCTAGGAGCATGCGCATAATACTTTGCTTTGATAACTTGTAGATTTTTTGCAACAAGTATATGAGTTCTTTATGACTAATGTTGAGTCCATGGATTATACGCACTCCCTTCCTTCCACCATTGCTAGCCTCTCTATTACCACGCACTTTTCCCCGGTATCATACACCCACCATATACCTTCCTCAAAACAGCCACCATACCTACCTATCATGGCATTTCCATAGCCATTCCGAGATATATTGCCATGCAACTTACCACCGTTCCGTTTACTATGACACGCTTCATCATTGTCATATTGCTTTGCATGATCATGTAGTTGACATCGTATATGTGGCAAAGCCACCGTTCATAATTATTTCATACATGTCACTCTTGATTCATTGCATATCCCGGTACACCGCCGGAGGCATCCACATAGAGTCATATTTTGTTCTAAGTTTTGAGTTGTAATTCTTGAGTTGTAAAGAAAATAAAAGTGTGATGCTCATCATTATTAGAGCATTGTCCCAAGTGAGGAAAGGATAATGGAGACTAGGATTCCCCCATAAGTCAGGATGAGACTCTGGACTAAAAAAAGGCCATAAAAAAGAGAAAAGGCCCAAATAAAAAAAAACAAGAGAAAAGAGAGAAGGGACAATGCTACTATCCTTTTACCACACTTGTGCTTCAAAGTAGCACCATGATCTTCATGATAGAGAGTCTCCTATGATATCACTTTCATGTACTAGTGGGAAATTTTCATTATAGAACTTGGCTTGTATATATTCCAATGATGGGCTTCCTCAAAATGCCCTAGGTCTTCGTGAGCAAGCGAGTTGGATGCACACCCACTTAGTTTCTTTTGTTGAGCTTTCATATACTTATAGCTCTAGTGCATCCGTTGCATGGCAATCCCTACTTACTCACATTGATATATATTGATGGGCATCCATAGCCCATTGATACGCCTAGTTGATGTGAGACTATCTTCTCTTTTTTTGTCTTCTCCACAACCACCATTCTATTCCACATATAGTGCTATGTCCATGGCTCACGCTCATGTATTGCGTGAAGATTGAAAAGGTTTGAGAATACCAAAAGTATGAAACAATTGCTTGGCTTGTCATCGGGGTTGTTGATACATCCATTTTGCATCATGTTTTTATATCATATATATTGCATTATGGGCTGTTATTACACATTATGGCACAATACTTATGCCTATTCTCTCTTATTTTACAAGGTTTACATAAGGAGGGAGAATGCCGGCAGCTGGAATTCTGGGCTGGAAAAGGAGCAAATATTAGAGACCTATTCTGCACAACTCCAAAAGCCTTGAAACTCCACAGAAGTTATTTTTGGAAATAATAAAAAATATTGAGCGGGAGAAATACCAGAGGGGGCCCACACCGTGGCCACAAGGGTGGGGGGCGCGCCCTACCCCCTGGGCACGCCCCCTGCCTCGTGGGCCCCCTGTTGGCCCTCCGGTGCCCATCTTTTGCTATATGAAGTCTTTCATCCGAAGAAAAATCATAAGCAAGCTTTCGGGACGAGACTCCGCCGCCACGAGGCGGAACCTTGGCGGAACCAATCTAGGGATCCGACAGAGTTGTTCTGCCGGGGAAACTTCCCTCTGGGAGGGGGAAATCATCGCCATCGTCATCACCAACGCTCCTCTCATCGGGAGGGGGGCCAATCTCCATCAACATCTTCACCAGCACCATCTCCTCTCAAACCCTAGTTCATCTCTTGTATCCAATCTTTGTCCCCAAAGCCTCAGATTGGTACCTATGGGTTGCTAGTACTGTTGATTACTCTTTCTAATTGATGCTAGTTGGTTTATTTGGTGGAAGATCATATGTTCAGATCCTATATGCATATTAATACCCCTCTGATTATGAACATGAATATGCTTTGTGAGTAGTTACGTTTGTTCCTGAGGACATGGGAGAAGTCTTGCTATTAGTAGTCATGTGAATTTGGTATTTGTTCGATATTTTGATGAGATGTATGTTGTCTCTCCTCTAGTGGTCTCATGTGAACGTCGACTACATGACACTTCACCATTGTTTGGGCCTAGAGGAAGGCATTGGGAAGTAATAAGTAGATGATGGGTTGCTAGAGTGACAGAAGCTTAAACCCTAGTTTATGTGTTGCTTCGTAAGGGGCTGATTTGGATCCATATGTTTCACGCTATGGTTAGGTTTACCTTAATACTTCTTTTGTAGTTGTAGATGCTTGCAATAGGGGTTAATCATAAGTGGGATGCTTGTCCAAGTAAGGACAGCACCCAAGCACCGGTCCACCCACATATCAAATTATCAAAGTACCGAACGCGAATCAAATGAACGTGATGAAAACTAGCTTGACGATAATTCCCATGTGTCCTCGGGAGCGCTTTTCTTTATATAAGAGTTTTTCCAGGCTTGTCCTTTGCTACAAAAAGGATTGGGCCACCTTGATGCACTTTATTTACTTTTGTTACTTGTTGCTCGTTACAAATTATCTTATCACAAAACTACCTGTTACCTATAATTTCAGTGCTTGCAGAGAATACCTTGCTGAAAACCGCTTATCATTTCCTTCTGCTCCTCGTTGGGTTCGACACTCTTACTTATCGAAAGGACTACGATAGGTCCCCTATACTTGTGGGTCATCAAGACTCTTTTCTGGTGCCGTTGCCGGGGAGTGAAGCGCCTTTGGTAGGTGGAATTTGGTAAGGAAAAATTTATATAGTGTGCTGAAATTTACTGTCACTTGTTACTATGGAAAGTAATCCTCTGAGGGGCTTGTTCGGGGTATCTTCACCCCGACCAGTAGAGCAAAGATTTGCTCCTCAACCTACTGAACCTACTGAAAATGAAAATGTCTACTTTGAAATTCCTTCGGGTATGATAGAAAAACTGCTAGCTAATCCTTTTGCAGGAGACGGAACATTACATACTGATGAGCACCTAATATATGTGGATGAAGTTTGTGGATTATTTAAGCTCGCAGGTATGCCCGATGATGTTATCAAGAAGAAGGTCTTCCCTTTATCTTTGAAGGGAGATGCATTGACATGGTATAGGCTATGTGATGATATGGGATCATGGAACTACAAACGATTGAAATTGGAATTTCATCAGAAGTTTTATCCTATGCATCTTGTTCATCGTGATCGTAATAATATATATAATTTTTGGCCTCGCGAAGGAGAAAGCATCGCTCAAGCTTGGGGGAGGATTAATTCAATGTTATATTCATGCCCCAATCATGAGCTCTCAAGAGAAATGATTATTCAAAAAATTTATGCTCGGCTTTCTGACAACAATCGCACCATGCTCGATACTTCTTGTACTGGTTCTTTTATGATGAAGTCTATTGAATTCAAATGGGATTTATTGGAAAGAATTAAACGCAACTCTGAAGATTGGGACCTCGAGGAAGGTAAGGAGTCAGGTATAACACCTAAGTTTGATTGTGTTAAATCTTTTATGGATACCGATGTTTTCCATAAATTTAGCACTAAATATGGACTTGACTCTGAGATAGTAGCTTCTTTTTGTGAATCTTTTGCTCCTCACGTTGATATCCCTAAGGAGAAGTGGTTTAAATATCATCCTCCCATAGAAGTAAAAGTAGTTGCACCTATTAAAGTTGAAGAAAAGACTATCACTTATAATGATCCTATTGTTCCTACTGCTTATGTTGAGAAACCACCTTTCCCTGTTAGAATAAAGGATCATGCTATAGCTTCAACTGTGGTTCGTAAGAGCAATATTAGAACTTATAGACCTCCTGAGAAAGTTAAAGTTGAACCTAATATTGCTATTGTTAAAGATCTCTTGGCTGATAATATTGATGGGCATGTTATTTATTTCTGTGATGAGACTGCTAGAATTGCTAAACCTTGTGCTAAAGATAACCATAGACCTGTGGTAGGCATGCCTGTTATTTCTGTTAAAATAGGAGATCATTGTTATCATGGCTTGTGTGATATGAGTGCTAGTGCTAGTGCAATACCTATTGATTTATACAAAGAAATTATGCATGATATTGCACCCGCTGAGTTAGAGGAAATTGATGTTACCATTAAGCTTTCCAATAGAGATACTATATCACCAATTGGAATTGTTAGAGATGTTGAAGTCTTGTGTGGGAAAACTAAATATCCTGCTGATTTTCTTGTTCTTGGTTCCCCACAAGATAGCTTTTGTCCCATTATATTTGGTAGACCCTTCTTGAACACTGTTAATGCTAAGATAGACTGCAAAAAGGATGTTCTTACTATTGGTTTAGGTGATATGTTTCATGAGTTTAACTTTTCTAAATTTCGTAGACAACATCGTGAAGAGGAATTACCTAGTAAGGATGAAATTATTGGTCTTGCTTCTATTGCCGTACCTCCTAGTGATCCTTTAGAAAAATATTTGCTAGACCATGAAAATGATATGTTTATGAAAGAAAGAAGGGAAATAGATGAAGTGTTCTTTAAACAGGGTCCTATTCTGAAACACAACTTGCCTGTTGAAATCTTAGGGGATCCTCATCCACCCAAGGGCGATCCCGTGTTTGAGCTTAAACCATTGCCTGATACCCTTAAATATGCTTATCTTGATGAAAAGAAGATATATCCTGTTATTATTAGTGCTAACCTTTCAGAGAAGGAGGAAGAAAAATTATTGAAAACTCTGAAGAAGCACCGTGCTGCTATTGGATATACTCTTGATGATCTTAAGGGCATTAGTCCCACTCTATGCCAACACAAAATAAATTTGGAGAAAGATGCCAAACCAGTTATTGATCACCAACGACGGCTGAATCCTAAGATGAAAGAAGTGGTAAGAAAGGAAATATTAAAGCTCCTTGAGGCAGGTATAATTTATCCCGTTACTGATAGTCAGTGGGTAAGTCCTGTCCATTGTGTCCCTAAGAAGGGAGGTATTACTGTCGTTCCTAATGATAAAGATGAATTGATTCCTCAAAGAATTATTACAGGTTATAGGATGGTAATTGATTTCCGCAAATTAAATAAAGCTACTAAAAAGGATCATTACCCCTTTCCATTCATTGATCAAATGCTAGAAAGATTATCCAAACACACACATTTTTTGCTTTCTAGATGGTTATTCTGGTTTCTCTCAAATACCTGTGTCAGCTGATGATCAAGCAAAAACCACTTTTACTTGACCTTTCGGTACTTTTGCTTATAGACGTATGCCTTTTGGTTTATGCAATGCACGTGCTACCTTTCAAAGATGCATGATGGCTATATTCTCTGACTTTTGTGAAAAGATTTGTGAGGTTTTCATGGACGATTTCTCCGTTTATGGATCCTCTTTTGATGATTGATTGAGCAACCTTGATCGAGTTTTGCAGAGATGTGAAGACACTAACCTTGTCTTGAATTAGGAGAAGTGCCACTTTATGGTTAATGAAGGTATTGTCTTGGGGCATAAAATGTCTGAAAGAGGTATTGAAGTTGATAAAGCTAAGGTTGATGCTATTGAAAAGATGCCATGTCCCAAGGACATCAAAGGTATAAGAAGTTTCCTTGGTCATGGCGGTTTTTATAGGAGGTTCATTAAGGACTTCTCAAAAATTTCTCAGCCTCTGACTAATCTATTACAAAAAGATATACCATTTGTCTTTGATGATGATTGTGTAGAAGCATTTGAAATACTTAAGAAAGCATTGATTTCTGCACCTGTCGTCCAGCCACCTGATTGGAATTTACCTTTTGAAATTATGTGTGATGCTAGTGATTATGCCGTAGGTGCTGTTCTAGGGCAAAGAGTTGATAAGAAATTAAATGTTATTCAACATGCTAGTAAAACTCAAGACAATGCCCAGAGAAACTATGCTACTACTGAAAAGGAATTCTTAGCAGCTGTATTTTCTTGTGATAAGTTCAGACCTTATATTGTTGTTTCTAAAGTAACTGTTCACACTGATCATGCTGCTATTAAATATCTTATGGAAAAGAAAGATGTTAAACCTATACATATTAGATGGGTTCTCTTGCTACAAGAATTTGATTTGCATATTATTGATAGAAAGGGAGCTGAGAACCCCGTTGCAGACAACTTTTCTAGGTTAGAAAATGTTCTTGATGACCCACTACCTATTGATGATAGCTTTCCTGATGAACAATTAAATGTCATAAATGCTTCTCATACTGCTCCATGGTATGCCGATTATGCTAATTAAATTGTTGCTAAATTTATACCACCTAGTTTCACATACCAGCAAAAGAAAAAGTTTTTCTATGATTTGAGACATTACTTTTGGGATGACCCACATCTTTATAAAGGAGTAGATGGTTTTATTAGGCGTTGTGTACCTGAGCATGAATAGTAACAGATCCTACGCAAGTGTCACTCCGAGGCTTATGGAGGACACCACGCTGGAGATAGAACTGCGCATAAGGAATTGCAATCCGGTTTTTATTGGCCTACTCTCTTCAAGGATGCCCGTAAGTTTGTCTTATGTTGTGATTAATGTTAAAGAATTGGTAATATTAGTAGACGTCAGGAAATGCCTATGAATTATTCACTTGTTTAATTAACCTTTTGATGTTTGGGGCTTTGATTATATGGGACCGTTTCCTGCCTCTAATGGATATACACATATTTTAGTTGCTGTTGATTACGTTACTAAGTGGGTAGAAGCTATTCCAACTAGTAGTGCTGATCATAACACCTCTATTAAGATGCTTAAAGAAGTTATTTTTCCGAGGTTTGGAGTCCCTAGATATTTAATGAATGATGGTGGTTCACATTTTATTCATGGTGCCTTCCGTAAAATGCTTGCCAAGTATGATGTTAATCATAGAATTGCATCTCCTTCTCATCCACAGTCTAGTGGTCAAGTAGAATTGAGTAATAGAGAGCTCAAATTAATTTTGCAAAAGACTGTTAATAGATCTAGAAAGAATTGGTCCAAGAAACTTGATGATGCAATATGGGCCTATAGAACTGCATATTAAAATCCTATGGGTATGTCTCCTTATAAAATGGTTTATGGAAAGGCATGTCACTTACCTCTCGAACTAGAACATAAGGCATATTGGGCCATTAAAGAGCTCAACTATGATTTCAAACTTGCCGGTGAGAAGAGGTTATTTGACATTAGCTCACTTGATGAATGGAGAACCCAAGCCTATGAGAATGCCAAACTGTTTAAAGAAAAAGTTAAAAGATGGCATGAAAAAAGAATACAAAAGCGTGAGTTTAATGTAGGTGATTATGTATTATTATACAACTCTCGTTTAAGATTTTTTGCAGGAAAACTTCTCTCCAAATGGGAAGTTCCTTACGTTATCGAGGAGGTCTATCGTTCTGGTGCCATAAAAATCAACAACTTCGAAGGCACAAATCCGAAGGTGGTGAATGGTCAAAGAATCAAACATTATATCTCAGGTAATCCTATAAATGTTGAAACCAATGTTATTGAAACCGTAACCCCAGAGGAATACATAAGGGACACTTTCCAGAACGTTTCAGACTCCGAAAAGGAATAGGTATGTGGTACGGTAAGTAAACCGACTCCAAAACAGTTCTAATGGCATTTTTTCTCTGTTTTGGAATATTTAGAAAATAGAAAAATAAGAAGCAGTCCGGGACGGACACGAGGCCTCCACGAGGGTGGAGGGCGCGCCCTACCCCCCTGGGCGCCACCTGCCTCGTGGGCACCTCGTGCGCTCTCCGGACTCCGTTTTCTTGCACGATACGTATTTTGGTCGGTAAAAATTCATTATATAATCTCCTGAAGGTTTTGACCACCGTATCACGCAATTATCCTCTGTTTTTGTTTTGAGCTGTTTCTGCCGCAGATTAGAGCAAGATGTCTTCTCAAGAGTTGGTCGGGGAGAGTCGGGTGTCTCATCCGACACCGGAACTAAGAACACACAACGATGCTGACCACTTTGGACCAGCAATGGAGGAAGAGATGGAAGCTGACTTGAAAAGGATAGATGCCATGGAGGAGGATCAAGATGTCACTTCTCGTTTCCGGGCAGGATTCACGATGGGGGAACTACAGAGCTCAGCTATCCCAAACTCGGTCATCCCCTCCAATGTTAAATTTCTCTCTTATGAAAATATGAAAAAGAGTGTTACTTGTTCTCCCGCAGCTATGCAGCATCCATGGGTGCAAGGAGCCTTAACCGTCACGGGTAAGCTCCGTAAGGAAATAATGGATCTTAAGCGGCAAGTCAACAAGATCGAGGAGGAGAATCGTATCCTGAGGGGCATCATCGCCAAGAATATCACATCACCATCCCCGAAGAAGGAGACATAATCATATGGGTATGGGCACTCCCCTTGGCAACTGCCAAGCTTGGGGGAGGTGCCCCGGTACCGTATCACCATCACACTCCTATCTTTACCCTTTTTCTTAGTTCGATCCTTTTAGTAGTATCTTGATCTAATAGAATAAAGTTTTTAGTATGATTTAGTTTCGAGTTTTGCTTTATGATCCCTTTATGTAATCGAGTCCGTGAGCTATATAATAAAGATTAGTGTTGAGTCAAGGGCTTGATTATTTTGATCTTGAAGGAATAAAAGAAAAAGAAAGAATAAAAGGAAATAAAGAGATCATATTGATCTTATGGAGAGTAATGACTTCACATAGAAAGAGTATGATGATAACAAATTGTTGAGAGTTGACAAACATAGCTTTGGTCATCGTTGCAATTAATAGGAAGTAATAGAGAAAGAGAGGTTTCACATATAAATATACTATCTTGGACATCTTTTATGATTGTGAGCACTCATTAAAATATGACATGCTAAAGAGTTGATGTTGGACAAGGAAGACAACGTAATGGGTTATGTTTTCTTATATCTGAGATAAAGTATGTTGTCATGGATCATCCAACATGTTGAGCTTGCCTTTCTCACTCATGCTAGCCAATTCTTAGCACCAAGTAGAGATACTACTTGTGCTTCCCAATACCCTTAAACCCAGTTTTGCCATGAGAGTCCACCATATCTACCTATGGATTGAGTAAGATCCTTCAAGTAAGTTGTCATCGGTGCAAGCAATAAAAATTGCTCTCTAAATATGTATGACTTATTAGTCTGGGAGAATATAAGCTTTATACGATCTTGTGATGTGGAAGAAATAAAAGCGACGGACTGCATAATAAAGGTCCACATCACAAGTGGCAATATAAAGTGACGTTCTTTTGCATTAAGATTTCGTGTATCCAAGCCCAAAAGCGCATGGCAACCTCTGCTTCCCTCTGCGAAGGGCCTATCTTTTACTTTTATCTCTTACCCTTATGCAAGAGTCATGGTGATTTTCACCTTTCCTTTTTACATTTTATCCTTTGGCAAGCACAGTGTGTTGGAAAGATCCTGATATATATATATATATCCAATTGGATGTAAGTTAGCATGAACTATTATTGTTGACATTATCCTTGAGGTAAAAGGTTGGGAGGCGAAACAATAAGCCCCTATCTTTCTCTATGTCCGATTAAAACTCTGTAACCACAAGTATTGCGTGAGTGTTAGCAATTGTGAAAGACTAAATGATAGTTGAGTATGTGGACTTGCTGAAAAGCTCTGACACAGACTCTTTCTGATGTTATGATAAATTGCAATTGCTTCAATGACTGATATTATAGTTTGTTAGTTCTCAATAAAGTTTCTGATTCATACTTGACATTGTGAATAGATTATTATTTGAGCATAAGAAATCATATGACAATATCTATATATGTTCCTGTTATAAGAATGATCATGATGCCCTCATGTCTGTATTTTATTTTATCGACACCTCTACCTCTAAACATGTGGTCATATTTATCGTTATCGGCTTCCGCTTGAGGACAATCGAGGTCTAAGCTTGGGGGAGTTGATACGTCCATTTTGCATCATGTTTTTATATCGATATTTATTGCATTATGGGTTGTTATTACACATTATGTCACAATACTTATGCCTATTCTCTCTTATTTTACAAGGTTTACATAAGGAGGGAGAATGCCGGCAGCTGGAATTCTGGGTTGGAAAAGGAGCAAATATTAGAGACCTATTCTGCACAACTCCAAAAGCCCTAAAACTCCACGGAAGTTATTTTTGGAAATAATAAAAAATATTGAGCGGAAGAAATACCAGAGGGGGCCCACACCCTGGCCACGAGGGTGGGGGCGCGCCCTACCCCCCTGGGCGCGCCCCCTGCCTCGTGGGCCCCCTGTTGGCCCTCCGGTGCCCATGTTCTGCTATATGAAGTCTTTCATCTGAAGAAAAATCATAAGCAAGCTTTCGGGACGAGACTCCGCCGCCACAAGGTGGAACCTTGGCGGAACCAATCTAGGGCTCCGGCAGAGGTGTTCTGCCGGGGAAACTTCCCTTCGGGAGGGGGAAATCATCGCCATCGTCATCACCAACGCTCCTCTCATCGGGAGGGGGCCAATCTCCATCAACATCTTCACCGACATCATCTCCTCTCAAAGCCTAGTTCAAGTCTTTTCTCCAATCTTTGTCCCCAAAGCCTCAGATTGGTACCTGTGGGTTGCTAGTAGTGTTGATTACTCTTTGTAGTTGATGCTAGTTGGTTTATTTGGTGGAAGATCATATGTTCAGATCCTATATGCATATTAATACCCCTCTGATTATGAACATGAATATGCTTTGTGAGTAGTACGTTTGTTCCTGAGGACATGGGAGAAGTCTTGCTATTAGTAGTCATGTGAATTTGGTATTCGTTCGATATTTTGATGAGATGTATGTTGTCTCTCCTCTAGTGGTGTCATGTGAACATCGACTACATGACACTTCACCATTGTTTGGGCCTAGAGGAATGAACTGGGAAGTAATAAGTAGATGATGGGTTGCTAGAGTGACAGAATCTTAAACCCTAGTTTATGTGTTGCTTCGTAAGGGGCTGATTTGGATCCATATGTTTCATGCTATGGTTAGGTTTACCTTAATACTTCTTTTGTAGTTGCGGATGCTTGCAATAGGGGTTAATCATAAGTGGGATGGTTGTCCAAGTAAGGACAGCACCCAAGCACCGGTCCACCCACATATCAAATTATCAAAGTACCGAACGCGAATCATATGAACATGATGAAAACTAGCTTGACGATGATTCCCATGTGTCCTCGGGAGCGCTTTTCTTTATATAAGAGTTTGTCCAGGCTTGTCCTTTGCTACAAAAAGGATTGGGCCACCTTTGTGCACTTTAATTTACTTTTGTTACTTGTTGCTCGTTACAAATTATCTTATCACAAAACTATGTGTTACCTATAATTTCAGTTCTTGTAGAGAATACCTTGCTGAAAACCGCTTATCATTTCCTTCTGCTCCTCGTTGGGTTCGACACTCTTACTTATCGAAAGGACTACGATAGATCCCCTATACTTGTGAGTCATCTGTTGTGCATGATTAAATACTTTGTGTGATGAAGATAGAGCATAGCCAGACTATATGATTTTGTAGGGATAACTTTCTTTGGCCATGTTATTTTGAGAAGACATAATTGCTTAGTTAGTATGCTTGAAGTATTATTATTTTTATGTCAATATTAAAATTTTGTCTTGAATCTTTCGGATCTAAACATTCATACCACAATTAAGAGAATTACATTGAAAATTATGCCAAGAAGCATTCCACATCAAAAATTCTGTTTTTATCATTTACCTACTCGAGGACGAGCAGGAATTAAGCTTGGGATGCTTGATACGTCTCCAACGTATCTACCATTTTTTATTGTTCCATGCTATATTATATTCTGTTTTGGATGTTTAATGGGCTTTATTATACACTTTTATATTTTTTTGGGACTAACCTATTAACCGGAGGCCCAGCCCAAATTGCTGTTTTTTTGCCTATTTCAGTGTTTCGCAGAAAAAGAATATCAAACGGAGTCCAAACGGAATGAAACCTTCGGGAACATGATTTTCGGAACAAACGTGATCCAGAGGACTTGGAGTCTACGTAAAGCAATCAACGAGGAGAGCACGAGGCAGGGGGCACGCCTACCCCCCATGCGCGCCCTCCACCCTCATGGGGCCCACGTTGCTCCACCGACGTACTTCTTCCTCCTATATATACCTACGTACCCCCAAACCATCAGAGGCATCCACGAAAACCTAAATCCACCGCCGCAACCTTCTGCACCCGTGAGATCCCATCTTGGGGCCTTTTCCGGCGCTTCGCCGGAGGGGGCATTGATCACGGAGGGCTTCTACATCAACACCATAGCCTCCCCGATGATGTGTGAGTAGTTTACCTCAGACCTTCGGGTCCATAGTTATTAGCTAGATGGCTTCTTCTCTCTCTTTGGATCTCAATACAAAGTTTTCCTCGATTCTCTTGGAGATCTATTCGATGTAATCTTCTTTTGCGGTGTGTTTGTCGAGACCGATGAATTGTGGGTTTATGATCAAGTGTATCTATGAACAATATTTGAATCTCCTCTGAATTCTTTTATGTATGATTGGTTATCTTTGCAAGTCTCTTCGAACTATCAGTTTGGTTTGGCCTACTAGATTGATCATTCTTGCAATGGGAGAAGTGCTTAGCTTTGGGTTCAATCTTGCGGTGTCCTTTCCCAGTGACTACAGGGGCAGCAAGGCACGTATTGTATTGTTGCCATCAAGGATAACAAGATGGGGTTTATATCATATTGCATGAGTTTATCCCTCTACATCATGTCATCTTGCTTAAAGCATTACTCTGTTCTTATGAACTTAATACTCTAGATGCATGCTGGATAGCGGTCGATGTGTGGAGTAATAGTAGTAGATGCAGGCAGGAGTCGGTCTAGTTGTCGCGGACGTGATGCCTATATACATGATCATACCTAGATATTCTCATAACTATGCTCAATTCTATCGATTGCTCGACAGTAATTTGTTCACCCACCGTAATACTTATGCTCTTGAGAGAAGCCACTAGTGAAACCTATGGCCCCCGGGTCTATTCTCCATCATATTAATCTCCCGTCAACAAGTTATTTCTAGCGTCGTCTTTATTTTTCTTTCTTTACTTTGCATCTTTATCATAAAAAAACCAAAAATATTATCTTATCATATCTATCAGATCTCACTCTCGTAAGTGACCGTGAAGGGATTGACAACCCCTTTATTGCGTTGGTTGCGAGGATTTATTTGTTTGTGTAGGTGCGAGGGACTCGTGCGTGGCCTCCTACTGGATTGATACCTTGGTTCTAAGAAACTGAGGGAAATACTTACACTACTTTGCTGCATCACCCTTTCCTCTTCAAGGGAAAACCAACGCAGTGCTCAAGAGTCCTAGTAAGCGTCTTGATCTATCTCTATAGATCTTGATGCCCAATATATAAGCAGCTTCACCGAGGTCTTTCATTGAAAAACTCTTTTTCAATTATGCTTTTATGCTATCTAGAAATTCTATGTCATTTCCAATCAGCAATATGTCATCTACATATAATATCAGAAATTCGACAGAGCTCACACTCACTTTCTTGTAAACACAGGCTTCACCGGAAGTCTGTATAAAACCATATGCTTTGATCACCTCATGAAAGCGTATATTCCAACTCCGAGATGCTTGCACCAGTCCATAGATGGATCCCTGGAGCTTGCACACTTTGTTAGCACCTTTAGGATCGACAAAACCTTCTGGTTGCATCATATACAACTCTTCTTTAGGAAATCCATTAAGGAATGCAGTTTTGACGTCCATTTGCTAGATTTCATAATCATAAAATGCAGCAATTGCTAACATGATTCGGACGGACTTAAGCATCGCTACGGGTGAGAACGTCTCATCGTAGTCAACCCCTTGAACTTGTCAAAAACCTCTTGCGACAAGTCGAGCATTGAGGATAGTGACATTACCATCAGCGTCTGTCTTCTTATTGAAGATCCATTTATTCTCAATGGCTTGTCGATCATCGGGTAAGTCCACTGATACGTCTCCAACGTATCTATAATTTTTTATTGTTCCATGCTATTATATTATCTGTTTTCGATGTTTTATATGCATTAATATGCAATTTTATATGATTTTGGGACTAACCTATTAACCTAGAGCCCAGTGCCAGTTCCTGTTTTTTTCCTTGTTTTAGAGTTTCGCAGAAAAGGAATACCAAACGGAGTCCAAACGGAATGAAACTTTCGCGATGATTTTTCTTGGACCAGAAGACATCCAGAGGGCTGGGAAGGCACGTCAGGAAAGCCACGAGGCGGCCACAAGGTCGGAGAGCGCGCCCAGGGGGTAGGGCCCGCCCCCACCCTTGTGGGCCCCTCGTGACTCCACCGACCTATTTCTTCTACCTATATATTCTCAAATATCCCAAAAACTTCCAGGGGAGCCACGAAACCACTTTTCCACCACCGCAACCTTCTGTACCCGTAAGATCCCATCTAGGGGCCTTTTCCGGCGTCCTACCGGAGGGGGATTTGATCTCGGAGGGCTTCTGCATCAACACCATTGCCTCTCCGATGAAGCGTGAGTAGTTTACCACAGACCTACGGGTCCATAGCTAGTAGCTAGATGGCTTCTTCTCTCTCTCTTTGATTCTCAATACCATGTTCTCCTCGATGTTCTTGGAGTTCTATTTGATGTAATACTCTTTTGCGGTGTGTTTGCCGAGATCAAATGAATTGTGGATTTATGATCAGCTTATATATGAATATTATTTGAATCTCCTCTGAATTCTTATATACATGATTTGATATCTTTGCAAGTCTCTTCGAACTATCAATTTGGTTTGGCCAACTAGATTGGTTTTTCTTGCAATGGGAGAAGTGCTCGATCCTAGTGACAGAAGGGGAACCGACACGTATTGTATTTTTGCCATCGAGGATAACAAGATGGGGTTTTCATCATATTGCTTGAGTTCATCCCGCTACATCATGTCATCTTACTTAATGCGTTACTCTGTTCTTATGAACTTAATACTCTAGATGCAGGCAGGAGTCGGTCGATGTGTGGAGTAATAGTAGTAGATGCAGGCAGGAGTCGGTCTACTTGATACTGACGTGATGCCTATATTCATGATCATTGCCTTAGATATTGTCATAATTTTGCGCTTTTCTATCAATTGCTCGGCAGTAATTTGTTCACCCATGGTAATAATTTCTATCTTCAGAGAAGCCTCTAGTGAAACCTATGGCCCCCGGGTCTACTTTCCATCATGTAAGTTTCCGATCTACAAATTTAGTTTCCTACACTGGTACGCGTCGGTGCTATACAAACGGTTTTTAACCCCTTTCCGCGACGGCATTTGGAACCGTCGCCAAGTGAGTGTGGGCGATAAGGGGGTCCTTCCCACACGACCCAGAAGCCGTCGGGGATATGCCCTCCTGGCACACACGCTCGGCAAAATGAGGTCGTGTGCGACCGGCGAGCGCTCAAATACGGAAATACATACAGTAGAGCTAAAAATACAATTATACAGGTGAAATTGTTCCGGTCGCAAGTACATCCCACACAGTCAGTCCCTGCTAAACGTTTCCGTTCGTATGTACATCCCACATAGTCGCTCCAAGGAAAACGTTTCCGTTCACAGGTACATCACACACAATTTTTCCCATTAAATCGTTTGCGTTATTGAATGTATCACACACGGTCCGTAGAAGAAACTGTGTGACAAAGGCTATCCATCACACACAGTTTTTATGTGGTAAACATTTGCGCAAGGTGGCCTAACGCAAACAATTTTCAAGAGAATGTCGTGTGTGATTGTTCATTGATCCAACACGGTTTATTCCTAGAAACTGTGTGCGTTGCCTGAGGTCATTGCCCACGATATTTTTTCAATAACCGTTTGCAATAGCAAAACCCAATTAGCAGGCTAATTCGCCATTAGCAGGCTAATTGCCCTATTATTAATAATCCATTTATTAATCTAATTGACATTCATATTAAGCACATAATATATTTCTTTTCCATATTAAGGAAGCAAAATTTCATAATTGAAATACATGAGAGTACAACATGATATAGCTTCAGCACTCAGCTACCCCATTACACAACTGCACCAGCACCAAGTTTCACAAGCAACATGTACAACCTTTCGAAATTAGCATCATAGACGGTATATAGACAGATGCATCTCATCTGGAAAACTGCTGAAGCGGAAGGCGAATATTGAGCCTTCATTCATGTTGAAGGTCTTTGCAACTTTAGGCCAGTGCCTGTGGATGATTGACCGTCCGTCCTTCGTCCTCTTCAGGAACACTTCAATACTGAACCGTGGGTGTTGTATGAAAACCTTCCTCGCCTCCTGACCATAGAGGTGGTTTGAGAGGTAATCATCAGTGAACTGCTATGGTAATGCCTGAAAACAAGGATGTGCATAAATATCTTCTCTATATTGGAAATGGGGCAAAGGAATAAAAAGAGGCAAGGTATAATAGTTAGTACCATCTTGTAGTGAACTGATGTCTTCTTCATTGTGCAGACAATGATCTTGTTGTTTTTTGTCGCTAATTTCTTTACCCTAACAATCTTTCTGAGTTTCTTGATTTGATCGATATTCATGGACAACTCATTTCCCCATATGCAAAAAGGGTCGAACAGTGGGTTAAAACCTCTGACAGCAGGACCTACATGTGCAAGACCAAATTGTTAAAAACCTAAATATTAGAATGGTTCCTGCAATTGCACAATAATGTGCTATTAGACAACGGACCATGCACGTGCTAACCTCGATTGTAAACCTCAGTGCTTCCCATTGTTTCCCTGCAACACATATACGGTAGTTAGTCATCAGGTTAAGTAAGGGTTCGCATGCTATTAGTTAAATATGTTGATGAAAAATAAGCACATTGCAGATTCATCAGATTAATTCAAGCCACATGGAAAACCCATTTATCCAAACCAAGCATGATTAAGAACTAGGAAATATAGCACTTGTATATGTTTCTCATGTATTAAGTGCAGCCGAATTCGATTTATTCCTCACATGCACAACAATACAAAATTCTACCGACGACAATTGGACATCGCATTGCAGAACTGAACCAAGCAGTTAACTAAACACCACAATAAATGAATCAAACATTAACTGAGCACCACATTGCACAATATAACATACTCCTAATAGAAGATTAGACAGTTAACCAAACAGTTAACTACAGCCAATTGTAGCAATTGTATTTCTTTCTCATGTATTAAGTGCAGCCAAATTCAATTTATTCCTCACGTGCAGAACAATACAAAATTCTACCCACGACAGTTGGACATCGCATTGCAGAATTGAACCAAACAGTTAACTAAACACCACAACACAAATGAACCAAATGTTAACTGAGCACCACATTGCACAATGTATAACCAAACCAAGAATGCTTGACAACTAGAAAATATAGCAATTGTATTCGTTTCTCATGTATTTTGTAAAGATAAATCCGATTTATTTCTCACATGGAAGACAATACAAAAATGCTGCCTGAAGAATTGAACATCACATTTGCAGAATTGAACCAAACAGTTAGCTGAAGACGACAACTAATTAACAAAACAGTTAATAAGTGAGTGATACGTCCATTTTGCATCATGCTTTTATATCGATATTTATTGCATTATGGGCTGTTATTACACATTATGCCACAATACTTATGCCTATTCTCTCTTATTTTACAAGGTTTACATGAAGAGGGAGAATGCCGGCAGCTGGAATTCTGGGCTGGAAAAGGAGCAAATATTAGAGACCTATTCTGCACAGCTCCAAAAGTCCTAAAAGATCACGGAAGTCATTTTTGGAATTTATAAAAAATATTGAGCGAAGAAAATACCAGAGGGGGCCCACACCCTGGCCACGAGGGTGGGGGCGCGCCCTACCCCCTGGGCGCGCCCCCCTGCCTCGTGGGCCGCCTGGCAGGCCTCCGGTGCCCATCTTTGGCTATATGGTGTCTTCTACCCTAGAAAATATCATAAGCAAGCTTTCGGGAAGAAACTCCGCCGCCATGAGGCGGATCCTCGGCGGAACCAATCTAGGGCTCCGGCGGAGCTATTCTGCCGGGGAAACATCCCTCCGGGAGGGGGAAATCATTGCCATCGTCATCACCAACGATCCTCTCATCGGGAGGGGGTCAATCTCCATCAACATCTTCACCAGCACCATCTCCTCTAAAACCCTAGTTCATCTCTTGTATCCAATCTTTGTCCCAAAGCCTCAGATTGGTACCTCTGGTTGCTAGTAGTGTTGATTACTCCTTGTAGTTGATGCTAGTTGGTTTATTCGGTGGAAGATCATATGTTCAGATCCATTATACATATTAATACCCCTATGATTATGAACATGAATATGCTTTGTGAGTAGTTACGTTTGTTCCTGAGGACATGGGAGAAGTCTTGCTATAAGTAGCTAGTCATGTGAATTTGGTATTCGTTTGATATTTTGATGAGATGTATGTTGTTTCTCCTCTAGTGTGTTATGTGAACGTCGACTACATGACACTTCACCATTTTTTGGGCCTAGAGGAAGGCATTGGGAAGTAATAAGTAGATGATGGGTTGCTAGAGTGACATAAGCTTAAACCCTAGTTTATGCGTTGCTTCGTAAGGGGCTGCTTTGGATCCATATGTTTCATGCTATGGTTAGGTTTACCTTAATACTTCTTTTGTAGTTGCGGATGCTTGCAATAGGAGTTAATCATAAGTGGGATGGTTGTCCAAGTAAGGATAGCACCAAGCACCGGTCCGCCCACATATCAGATTATAAAAGTAACGAACGCGAATCATATGAGCGTGATGAAAACTAGCTTGACAATAACTCCCATGTGTCCTCGGGAGCGTTTTCCTTCATATAAGAAATTGTCCAGGCTTGTCCTTTGCTACAAAAAGTATTGGGCCATCTTTCTGCACTTTATTTACACTTGTTACTTGTTACCCGTTACAAATTACATTGTCAGAAAGCTATCTGTTACCGATAATTTCAGTGCTTGCAGAGAATACCTTGCCGAAAACCGCTTATCATTTCCTTCTGCTCCTCGTTGGGTTTGACACTCTTACTTATCGAAAGGACTACGATAGATCCCCTATACTTGTGGGTCATCAAGACTCTTTTCTGGCGCCGTTGTCGGGGAGTGAAGCGCCTTTGGTAGGTGGAATTTGGTAAGGAAAAATTTATATAGTGTGCTGAAATTTATTGTCACTTGTTACTATGGAAAACAATCCTTTGAGGGGTTTGTTCGGGGTATCTTCACCCCGTCCGGAACCACAATTAGCTAGCCCTCAACCTACTGAACCTACTAAAAATGTTTACTTTGAAATTCCTTCGGGTATGATAGAGAAACTGCTAGCTAATCCTTTTGCAGGAGATGGAACATTGCATCCCAATTTACACTTAATCTATGTGGATGAAGTTTATGGATTATTTAAGCTTGCAGGTATGCCCAATGATGTCATCAAGAAGAAGGTTTTCCCTTTATCTTTGAAGCGAGATGCATTGACATGGCTTAGGCTATGGGATGATATGGGATCATGGAACTACAAACAATTGAAATTGGAATTTCATCAAAAGTTTTATCCTATGCATCTTGTTCATCGTGATCATAATTATATATATAATTTTTGGCCTCGCGAAGGAGAAAGCATCGCTCAAGCTTGGGAGAGGCTTAAGTCAATGCTATATTCATGCCCCAATCATGAGCTCTCAAGAGAAATGATTATTCAAAAATTTATGCTCGGCTTTCTCGCAATAATCGCTCCATGCTCGATACTTCTTGTACTGGCTCTTTTATGATGAAGACTATTGAATTCAAATGGGATTTATTGGAAAGAATTAAACGCAACTCTGACGATTGGGACCTTGACGAAGGTAAGGAGTCAGGTATAACACCTCAGTTTGATTGTGTTAAATCTTTTATGGATACCGATGCTTTCCGTGAATGTAGCACTAAATATGGACTTGACTCTGAGATAGTAGCTTCTTTCTGTGAATCATTTGCTACTCATGTTGATCTCCCTAAGGAGAAGTGGTTTAAATATAATCCTCCCATTGAAGTAAAAGTAGTTGCACCTATTAAAGTTGAAGAAAAGACTATCACTTATAATGATCCTATTGTTCCTACTGCTTATGTTGAGAAACCACCTTTCCCTGTTAGAATAAAGGATCATGCTAAAGCTTCAACTGTAGTCAACGAAAGTAATATTAGGACACACAAACCCCCTGAGCAAGTTAAAGTTGAACCTAAAATTGCTATGGTTAAAGATCTATTGGCTGATAATATCGACGGGCATGTTATTTACTTATGTGATGACACTGCTAGAATTGCTAAACCTGGTGCTAAAGATAAACATAGACCTGTGGTAGGCATGCCTGTTATTTCTGTTAAAATAGGAGATCATTGTTATCATGGCTTGTGTGATATTGGTGCTAGTGCTAGTGAATACCTCATTCTTTATACGAAGAAATTATGCATGATATTGCACCTGCTGACATAGAAGATATCGATGTTACCATTAAGCTTGCCAATAGAGATACTATTTCACCGATTGGGATTGTTAGAGATGTTGAAGTCTTGTGTGGGAAGGTTAAATATCCTGCTGATTTTCTTGTTCTTGGTTCCCCACTAGATAGCTTTTTTCCCATTAAATTTGGTAGACCCTTCTTGAACACTGTTAATGCTAGGATAGACTGCAAAAAGGATGTTCTTACTATTGGTTTGTGTGATATGTCTCAGGTGTTTAATTTTGCTAAATTTAGTAGACAACACCGTGATGAGGATTGCCTAGTAAAGATGAAATTATTGGTCTTGCTTCGATTGCCGTGCCTCCTAATGATCCTTTAGAACAATATTTACTCGACCATGAAAATGATATGTTTATGAATGAAAGAAGGGAAATAGATGAAGTATTCTTTAAACAGGGACCTATTTTGAAACACAACTTGCCTGTTGAAACTCTAGGGGATCCTCCTCCACCCAAGGGTGATCCCGTGTTTGAGCTTAAACCATTACCTGATACTCTTAAATATGCTTATCTTGATGAAAAGAAGATATATCCTGTTATTATTAGTGCTAACCTTTCAGAGAAGGAGGAAGAGAAATTATTGAAAACTCTGAAGAAGCACCATGCTGCTATTGGATATACTCTTGATGATCTTAAGGGCATTAGTCCCACTCTATGTCAACACAAAATAAATTTGGAGAAAGACGCCAAACCAGTTATTGATCACCAACGACGGCTAAATCCTAAGATGAAAGAAGTGGTAAGAAAGGAAATATTAAAGCTCCTTGAGGCAGGGATAATTTATCCCGTTGCTGATAGTCAGTGGGTAAGTCCTGTCCATTGTGTCCCTAAGAAGGGAGGTATTACTGTCGTTCCTAATGATAAAGATGAATTGATCCCGCAAAGAATTATTACAGGTTATAGGATGATAATTGATTTCCGCAAACTAAATAAAGCTACTAAAAAAGATCTTTACCCTTTGCCTTTTATTGATCAAATGCTAGAAAGATTATCCAAACATACACATTTTTGCTTTCTAGATGGTTACTCTGGTTTCTCTCAAATACCTGTGTCAGCTGAGGATCAAGAAAAGACCACTTTTACTTGCCCTTTCGGTACTTTTGCTTATAGACGTATGCCTTTTGGTTTATGTAATGCACCTGCTACCTTTCAAAGATGCATGATGGCTATATTCTTTGACTTTTGTGAAAAGATTTGCGAGGTTTTCATGGATGATTTCTCCGTTTATGGATCCTCTTTTGATGATTGCTTGAGCAACCTTGATCGAGTTTTGCAGAGATGTGAAGAAACTAATCTTGTCTTGAATTGGGAGAAATGCCAATTTATGGTTAATGAAGACATTGTCTTGGGGCATAAAATTTCTGAAAGAGGTATTGAAGTTGATAAAGCTAAAGTTGATGCTATTGAAAAGATGCCGTGTCCTAAGGACATCAAAGGTATAAGTAGTTTTCTTGTTCATGCCGATTTTTATAGGAGGTTCATTAAGGACTTCTCAAAAATTTCTCGGCCTCTGACTAATCTATTACAAAAAGATATTCCTTTTGTCTTTGATGATGATTGTGTAGAGGCATTTGAAATACTTAAGAAAGCATTGATTCCTGCACCCATTGTTCAGCCACCTGACTGGAATTTACCTTTTGAAATTATGTGTGATGCTAGTGATTATGCTGTAGGTGTTGTTCTAGGGCAAAGAGTTGATAAGAAATTAAATGTTATTCAATATGCTAGTAAAACTCTAGACAATGCCCAGAGAAATTATGGTACTACTGAAAAAGAATTTTTAGCAGTTGTTTTTGCCTGTGATAAGTTCAGACCTTATATTGTTGATTCTAAAGTAACAATTCACACTGATCATGCTACTATTAAATACCTTATGGAAAAGAAAGATGCTAAACCTAGACTTATTAGATGGGTTCTCTTGCTACAAGAATTTGATTTACATATTATTGATAGAAAGGGAGCTGAGAACCCCGTTGCACACAACTTGTCTAGGTTAGAGAATGTTCTTGATGACCCACTACCTATTGATGATAGCTTTCCTGATGAATAATTGGCTGTCATACATGCTTCTCGAATTGCTCCATGGTATGCTGATTATGCTAATTACATTGTTGCTAAATTTATACCACCTAGTTTCACATACCAGCAAAGAAAAAGTTTTTCTATGATTTGAGACATTACTTTTGGGATGACCTACATCTTTATAAAGAAGGAGTAGATGGTGTTATTAGACGTTGTGTACCTGAGTATGAACAGGAACAGATCCTACGCAAGTGTCACTCCGAGGCTTATGGAGGGCACCACGCTGGAGATAGAACTGCACATAAGGTATTGCAATCCGGTTTTTATTGGCCTACTCTCTTCAAGGATGCCCGTAAGTTTGTCTTGTCTTGTGATGAATGTCAAAGAATTAGTAAGATTAGTAGACGTCAAGAAATGCCTATGAATTATTCACTTGTTATTGAACCATTTGATGTTTGGGGCTTTGATTACATGGGACCGTTCCCTTCCTCTAATGGGTATACACATATTGTAGTTGCTGTTGATTACGTTACTAAGTGGGTAGAGGCTATTGCAACTAGTAGTGCTGATCATAACACCTCTATTAAGATGCTTAAAGAAGTTATTTTTTCGAGGTTTGGAGTCCCTAGATATTTAATGACTAATGGTGGTTCACATTTTATTCATGTGCCTTTCGTAAAATGCTTGCTAAATATGATGTTAATCATAGAATTGCATCTCCATATCACTGGCAGTCTAGTGGTCAAGTAGAATTGAGTAATAGAGAGCTCAAATTAATTTTGCAAAAGACTGTTAACAGATGTAGAAAGAATTGGTCCAAGATACTTGATGATGCATTATGGGCCTATAGAACCGCATATAAAAACCCTATGGGTATGTCTCCGTATAAAATGGTTTATGGAAAAGCATGTCACTTACCTCTCGAACTAGAACATAAGGCATATTGGGCTATTAAAGAGCTTGACTATGATTTCAAACTTGCCGGTGAAAATAGGCTATTTGACATTAGCTCACTTGATGAATGGAGAACCCATGCCTACGAGAATGCCAAACTGTTCAAGGAAAAGGTTAAAAGATGGCATGACAAAAGGATACAAAAGCGTGAGTTTAATATAGGTGATTATGTGTTGCTATAAAACTCTCATTTAAGATTTTTTGCAGGGAAACTTCTCTCTAAATGGGAAGGTCCTTACGTTATCGAGGAGGTCTATCGTTCCGGTGCCATAAAAATCAACAACTTCG
Source organism: Aegilops tauschii subsp. strangulata (assembly GCF_002575655.3). NCBI lineage: Eukaryota > Viridiplantae > Streptophyta > Magnoliopsida > Poales > Poaceae > Aegilops > Aegilops tauschii. Next base: position 515,228,526 of record NC_053036.3, read on the forward strand.
AAGGCACAAATCCAAAGGTGGTGAACGGTCAAAGAATCAAACATTATATCTCAGGTAATCCTATAAATGTTGAAACTAATGTTATTGAAACCGTAACCCCGGAGGAATACATAAGGGATACTTTCCGGAATGTTTCAGACTCCGAAAAGGAATAGGTACGTGGTACGGTAAGTAAATCGACTCTAAAATAGTTCTAATGGCAATTTTTCTCCGTTTTGGAATATTTAAGAAAATAGGAAAATAGGAAGCAGTCCGGGAAGGACACGAGGCATCCACGAGGGTGGGAGGCGCGCCCTACCCCCTGGGCGCGCCCCCTGTCTCGTGGGCACCCAGTGCACTCTCCGGACTCCGTTTTCTTGCACGATACTTCTTTTGGTCGGTAAAAATTCACTGTATAATCTCCCGAAGGTTTTGACCAACGTATCACGCAAATATCCTTTGTTTTTGTTTCTAGCTGTTTCTGTAGCAGATTTAGAGCAAGATGTCATCTCAGGATTCCGACGGAGAGAGCTATGTCTCCCACCTCATTGCTGACCCAAAGACTTATGGGGATTTATCTCCTTGTGGTCGAACTACGGATGAGGAGGAGGATGCTCATTTGATGAGGATCGATGATTCGAGTTCGGAGGAGGAGGATGTCCCTCTACCTCAACCTGGGGATATGCACGTGAAGTTCAAGAAGTCTAGTCTTCCTAAGAGGGCTAAACAATCTAACAACCGATATATTCCTTCTCGTTTCTGGCAGAAAAGCAAAGGGGATTTATGTGACAAGATCTTGAAGCTGGAATCGGAGGTCGATGATTTAAAGGAGGAAATTGCTCTCCTCAATTACAATATGAAGAAGCTGAAAGCACAATTTACATCATCAACAACTCCATCATCACCACCGAAGAAGAAGGAGACATAATCACATGGGTATGGGCACTCCCCTTGGCAACTGCCAAGCTTGGGAGAGGTGCCCCGGTATCGTATCACCATGACACTCCTATCTTTACCGTTTTTCTTAGTTCAATCCTTTTAGTAATATCTTGATCTAGTAGAATAAAGTTTTAGTATGATTTAGTTTTGAGTTTTGCTTTATGATCCCTCTATGATCTCAAGGGAATTAAAGAAAAGAGAAAGAATAAAAAGAAATAAAAGAGAGCATGTGGATCTTATGGAGAGTAATGAGTTCACATATAAAGAGTATGATGAATAAAAGTTGTTGAGAGTTGACAAACATGGTTTTGGTCATCGTTGCAATTAATAGGAAGTAATAAAGAAAGAGAGGTTTTCTCATATAAATACACTATCTTGGACATCTTTCATGATTGTGAGCACTCATTAAAATATGACATGTTAAAGAGTTGATGCTGGACAGGAAGACAACGTAATGGGTTATGTTTTCTTATATCTGAAATAAAGTATATTTTCATGGATCATCCAACATGTTGAGCTTGCCTTTCCCTCTCATGCTAGCCAAATTCTTTGCACCAAGTAGAGATACTACTTGTGCTTCCGAATACCCTCAAAACCAGTTTTGCCATGAGTGTCCACCATACCTACCTATGGATTGAGTAAGATCCTTCAAGTAAGTTGTCATCGGTGCATGCAATAAAAAAATTGCTCTCTAAATATGTATGATTTATTAGTGTGGAGAAAATAAGCTTTATACGATCTTGTGATGTGGAAGAAATAAAAGCGACGGACTTCATAATAAAGGTCCATATCACATGTGGCAATATAAAGTGACGTTCTTTTGCATTAAGATTTCATGCATCCAACCAAAAGCGCATAACAACCTCTGCTTCCCTCTGCGAAGGGCCTACCTTTTACTTTTATCTTTTACCCTTATGCAAGAGTCATGGTGATCTTCACCTTTCCTTTTTACATTTTATCCTTTGGCAAGCAACTTGTGTTGGAAAGATCCGGATATATATATCCAATTGGATGTAAGTTGGCATGAACTATTATTGTTGACATTACCCTTGAGGTAAAAGGTTGGGAGGCAACACTATAAGCCCCTATCTTTCTCTGTGTCCGATTAAAACTCCATACTCATAAGTATTGCGTGAGTGTTAGCAATTGTGAAAGACTAAATGATAGTTGAGTATGTGGACTTGCTGAAAAGCTCTTATATTGACTCTTTCCGATGTTATGATAAATTGCAATTGCTTCAATGACTGAGATTATAGTTTGTTAGTTCTCAATGAAGTTTCTGATTCATACTTTACATTGTGAATAGATTATTACTTGAGCATAAGAAATCATATGAAAATATATATATGTTGCTGTTGTAAGAATGATCATGATGCCCTCATGTCCGTATTTTATTTTATCGACACCTCTATCTCTAAACATGTGGACATATTTATCATTATCGGCTTCCGCTTGAGGACAAGCGAGGTCTAAGCTTGGGGGAGTTGATACGTCCATTTTGCATCATGCTTTTATATCGATATTTATTGCATTATGGATTGTTATTACACGTTATGCCACAATACTTATGCCTATTCTCTCTTATTTTACAAGGTTTACGTGAAGAGGGAGAATGCCAGCAGCTGGAATTCTGGGCTCAAAAAGGAGCAAATATTAGAGACCTATTCTGCATAGCTCCAAAAGTCCTGAAACTTCACAGAAGTCATTTTTGGAATTTATAAAAAATATTGAGCAAAGAAAATACCAGAGGGGGCCCACACCTTGGCCACGAGGGTGGGGGGCGCGCCCTATCCCCCTGGGCGCGCCCCCTGCCTCGTGGGCCCCCTGGCAGGCCTCCGGTGCCCATCTTTGGCAAGATGGTGTCTTCTACCCTGGAAAAAATCATAAGCAGGCTTTCGGGAAGAAAATCCGCCGCCACGAGGTGGAACCTTGGCGGAACCAATCTAGGGCTCCGGCGGAGCTGTTCTGCCGGGGAAACATCCCTCTGGGAGGGGGAAATCATCGCCATCGTCATCACCAACGATCCTCTCATTGGGAGGGGGTCAATCTCCATCAACATCTTCACCAGCAACATCTCCTCTAAAACCCTAGTTCATCTCTTGTATCCAATCTTTGTCCCAAAGCCTCAGATTGGTACCTGTGGGTTGCTAGTAGTGTTGATTACTCCTTGTAGTTGATGCTAGTTGGTTTATTCGGTGGAAGATCATATGTTCAGATCCATTATGCATATTAATACCCCTCTGATTATGAACATGAATATGCTTTGTGAGTAGTTACGTTTGTTCCTGAGGACATGGGAGAAGTCTTGCTATAAGTAGCTAGTCATGTGAATTTGGTATTCGTTCTATATTTTGATGAGATGTATGTTGTCTCTCCTCTAGTGTGTTATGTGAACGTCGACTACATGACACTTCACCATTGTTTGGTCCTAGAGGAAGGCATTGGGAAGTAATAACTAGATGATGGGTTGCTAGAGTGACAGAAGCTTAAACCGTAGTTTATGTGTTGCTTCGTAAGGGGCTGATTTGGATCCATATGTTTCATGCTATGGTTAGGTTTACCTTAATACTTCTTTTATAGTTGCGGATGCTTGCAATAGGGTTTAATCATAAGTGGGATGCTTGTCCAAGTAAGGACAACACCCAAGCACCGGTCCACCCACATATCAAATTATCAAAGTACCGAATGCGAATCAAATGAACGTGATGAAAACTAGCTTGACGATAATTCCCATGTGTCCTCGGGAGCGCTTTTCTTTATATAAGAGTTTTTCTAGGCTTGTTCTTTGCTACAAAAAGGATTAGGCCACCTTGATGCACTTTATTTACTTTTGTTACTTGTTGCTCGTTACAAATTATCTTATCACAAAACTACCTATTACCTATAATTTCAGTGCTTGCAGAGAATACCTTGCTGAAAACCGCTTATCATTTCCTTCTGCTCCTCGTTGGGTTCGACACTCTTACTTATCGAAAGGACTACGATAGATCCACTATACTTGTGGGTCATCAGTGAGCACCACACTGTAATGATGGTTGTCCAAGTAAGGACATCACCCAAGCACCGGTCCACCCACATATCAGATTATCAAAGTAACGAACGTGAATCATATGAGCGTGATGAAAACTAGCTTGACGATAATTCCCATGTGTCCTCGGGAGCATTTTCCTTCATATAAGAAATTGTCCAGGCTTGTCCTTTGCTACAAAAAGGATTGGACCATCTTTCTACACTTTATTTACACTTGTTACTTGTTACCCGTTACAAATTACCTTGTCACAAAACTATCTATTACCGATAATTTCAGTGCTTGCAGAGAATACCTTGCTGAAAACCGCTTATCATTTCCTTCTGCTCCTCGTTGGGTTCGACACTCTTACTTATCGAAAGGACTACGATAGATCCACTATACCTGTGGGTCATCAGTGAGCACCACACTGTAATGAAAGCTTAAGACTGTTGTCACAGGGGTGCTAGGCTAGCTAAAGTCCCCTGCGTTGCTTTATGTTTCTTATTTGCTTCTAAACTTGTATCAAACTACTAGACTACTTCTCAGCTTCGGCCTGGTTTCTCTAATGGAAACCAGAGGGGAAACTCTCTTTTTCTCAAAAAAACGACATATAGAACATATACACTAGAGCAACAGATTGCATGGTAAAATTAGATAGCACAATTCACTAGAATTTGTGAAGGAAAGGCAGGAGCAACACACGCAACGGGTAAACTGAGCATGCTTAACCGGCGTAGCTAGCAAATGGCAAGGTGCTCCTCCAAGATCTGGGGGTCGGCACGAATGGTAGCCATCGCGACCTCATCCGGGCGTGCGGCCGTGATTTGCTTCTTCGCTACCAAATGCTCCTTGAGATCCTGGCTATACTGCGTGCACCATGGCTTAGGGCATCACTTATTTGGTGGAGGGGTCGGTGATTTGGGTGGAAGGTGTCGCCCTCGCGCCGGCGGTCGGGGCATGTGGGATGTGGAAGGAGGAGGAGGATGGGGGTCGGGTATGGATTACCTACCTGGATAGACGAGGCCGAGCAGCGTCAAGGATGGTCACCGACGAGGAGGTGGTGGCGCTGCAAGCAAGGAGTGAAGGTTTCAACTTGGAAAGTAAGGTGGAAACAGGGGAAATGTGGCTTTTGGTAGGGGGAGGGGGCGGGGAGATAGATATTTCCGCGGAAGCCGAAAATTTGGAATCACTTCATCGAAAAAACTGGCGCGCAAAGTGTCATCAGACACGGTCCCTTATTCAGAACTGTGTACGATATGTGAACATCACAAACGATTCAGATAGCTTAACCCGTGTGTGTTAAGTCTGAACGTCAAAAATTTTGGTTCGAATTTCCCTGGTTACAGTGGTCATCCACGTCATTGCATAATTTGGGTACACAAAGGAGACTAACTTCTTAATCGAGCAAGTTCAGCAATTAAACAGGGCTAGCTGACCTAAACATTACCCTAACAAATTAAAGACCGGCGCTCTTAATTAAACAAAACAAAGAGTTCTACTACGGCTGGTGCTCGTCGATCTCCGCCGCCGCCTCCATGTCTAGCTCGCGCCCGACGGTCTCCTGGGGAAGGGGCTCCATGGCATCCATCGCACCATACTCGGCAAGCATCTAGCCATCCGCGTCCGCCATCTCTTTGGAAGAGACCGCCACGAGCTGGGCATGGGCGGATGCGATCTGGGCTTGGACGGGTTCCGCCGTCGCAAGGTAAGCGGCGGAGGAATGGACGGGTGCTCGAACGCTCTCGGCGATTGCCAGCTCTTCGGCCGTGGGTTGCCGACCGTTGTCGGAGAAGCTTCGTTCGATTTGTGCGGTGACCGCCAGGAGCTGGGCGTGGGCGGTGATAACCCACAAATATAGGGGATCAATTGTAGCCTCTTTCAATAAGTAAGAGTGTCAAACCCAACGAGGAGCTAAAGGTAGAACAAATATTCCCTCAAGTTCTATCGACCACCGATACAACTCTACGCACGCTTAACGTTCGCTTTACCTAGAACAAGTATGAAACTAGAAGTAATTTGTAGGTGTTTTTGGATAGGTTTGCAAGATAATAAAGAGCGTGAAAATAAAAAGTAGGGGCTGTTTAGATACAGACACAACTAAATTAGTTTTAGTAAAGAGCTTTTTGTCACGAGAAAGTTATTTGTCCCTAGGCAATCAATAACTAGACCGATAATCATTATTGCAACTTTATTTGAGAGAGACGCATAAGCTAACATACTTTCTCTACTTGGATCATATGCACTTATGATTGGAACTCTAGCAAGCGTCCGCAACTACTAAAGATCATTAAGGTAAAACCCAACCATAGCATTAAAGTATCCAGTCCTCTTTATTCCCATACGCAAACAACCTACTTACTCGGGTATGTGCTTCTGTCACTCACGCCACCAACCATAAGCAAATCATGAACATATTGCAAACCCTACAGCAGGGATCCCTCACGCTTGCCCGACACGGAGAGCACCATAGGACAACACCAATAATAAAACATTCAACTCAAACCAATCCTGATCATCAATTAACCCATAGGACAAAACGGATCTACTCAAACATCATAGGATAGCCATACATCATTGGGAAATAATATATAGCGTTGAGCACCATGTTTAAGTAGAGATTACAGCGGGTAAAAGAGGGGTTACACCGCTGCATAGAGGGGGGAAGAGTTGGTGATGATGGCGGTGAAGTTGTTGGTGAAGATTGCGGTGATGATGATGGCCCCCGATGGCATTCCGGCGCCACCGGAAGCGAGGGGGAGAGAGCCCCCCTCCTTCTTCTTCTTCCTTGACATCCTCCATAGATGGGAGAAGGGTTTCCCCTCTGGTCCTTGGTCTCCATGGCATGGGAGGGGCGAGAGCCCCTCCGAGATTAGATTTGTCTCTTTGTCGCTCTCTGTTTCTGCGTTATGGGATTCTGCCCTTTCACCGTTTATTATATATCCGGAGATCCATAAATCCGATTGGATTGAAATCTTCGCCCAGATTTTTCTCCAAAAATTAGCTTTCTTGCAGCCAAAGAAGAGCAGCAACTGCCTTACGGGGGCCCACGAGGGTCAAGGGCGCGCCCAGGGGGCAGGCGCGCCCCCTGCCTCGTGGCCCCCTCGGGCACCGTCTCGCGTTGATTCTTCTTCCCATATTTCACAAATATTCCAAAAATATTCTCCGTCCGTTTTTATCCCGTTTGGACTCCGTTTGATATGGGTTTCTGCGAAATGTAAAACATGCAACAAACAGGAACTGGCACTGGATCAATATGTTAGTCCCAAAATAGTATAAAAAGTTGCCAAAAGTATATGAAAGTTGTAGAATATTGGCATGGAACAATAAAAAATTATAGATACGACGGAGACGTATCAGCAACCCCAAGCTTAATTCCTGCTCGTCCTCGAGTAGGTAAATGATAAAAAGATAAGTTTTGATGTGGAATGCTACCTAGCATAATCTTGATCACATAATCTAATCATGGCATGAATATTAAGACACGAGTGATTCAAAGCAATAGTCTATCATTTGACATTAAGACAATAATACTTCAAGCATACTAACCAAGCAATTATGTCTTATCAAAATAACATAGCCAAAGAAAGCTCATCCCTACAAAATCATATAGTCTGACTATGCTCCATCTTCACCACACAAAGTATTCAAATCATGCACAACCCCGATGACAAGCCGAGCAATTGGTTCATACTTTTTAACGCGCTTCAGCTTTTTCAACCCTCACGCAATACATGAGCACAAGCCATGGACATAGCACTATGGGTGAAATAGAATATGATGATGGAGGTTTGTGTGAGGAGACAAAAAAGGAGAAAGTCTCACATCAACGCGGCTAATCAACGGGCTATGGAGATGCCCATCAATTGATGTCAATGTGAGGAGTAGGGATTGCCATGCAACGGATGCACTAGAGCTATAAGTGTATGAAAGCTCAAACTGAAACTAAGTGGGTGTGCATCCAACTTGCTTGCTCATGAAGACCTAGGGCCTTTGAGGAAGCCCATCGTTGGAATATACAAGCCAAGTTCTATAATGAAAATTCCCACTAGTATATGAAAGTGATAACTCAAGAGACTCTCTATATGAAGAGCATGGTGCTACTCTGAAGCACAAGTGTGGTAAAAGGATAGTAACATTGCCCCTTCTCTCTTTTTCTCTCATTTTTTTGTTTTTTTCCTTCTTCTTTTTGGTGGGCTTCTTTGGCCTTTTTTATTTATTTTTAAAGTCCGGAGTCTCATCCCGACTTGTGGGGGAATCATAGTATCCATCATCCTTTCCTCACTGGGGTAATGCTCTTATAATGATGATCATAACACTTTTATTTACTTAGAACTCAATATTACAACTCAATACTAGAAGAAAGATATGACTCTATATGAATGCCTCCGGCGGTGTACCGGGATGTGCAATGATCTAGCATAGCAATGACATCAAAAAATGGACAAGCCATGAAAACATCATGCTAGCTATCTTACGATCATGCAAAGCAATATGACAATAAATGCTCAAGTCATGTATATGATGATGATGGAAGTTGCATGGCAATATATCTCGGAATGGCTATGGAAATGCCATGATAGGTAGGTATGGTGGCTGTTTTGAGGAAGATATAAGGAGTTTTATGTGTGATAGAGCGTATCGTATCATGGGGTTTGGATGCACCGGCGAAGTTTGCACCAACTCTCGAGGTGAGAAAGGGCAATGCACGGTACCGGAGAGGCTAGCAATGATGGAAGGGTGAGAGTGCGTATAATCCATGGACTCAACATTAGTCATAAAGAACTCATATACTTATTGCAAAGTTTATTAGCCCCCGAAGCAAAGTACTACTACGCATGCCCCTAGGGGGATAGATTGGTAGGAAAAGAACATCGCTCATCCCCGACCGCCACTCATAAGGAAGACAATCAATAAATACCTCATGCTCCAACTTCGTTACATGACGGTTCACCATACGTGCATGATACAGGACTTGCAAACCTCAACACAAGTATCTCTCAATTTCACAATTACTCAACTAGCACGACTCTAATATCACCACCTTTATATCGCAAAACTATTGGAAGGAATCAAACATATCATATTCAGTGATCTACAAGTTTTATGTAGGATTTTATGACTAACCACGTGAATGACCAATTCCTGTCATCTCTCTAAATAGATATAAGTGAAGCAAGAGAGTTTAATTCTTTCTACAAAAGATATGCCCACGCTCTAACAAATATAAGTGAAGCAAAAGAGCATTCTACAAATGGCGGTTTTCTAGGTGAAGAGAAACAGGCAATCCAAACTTCAAATGATATAAGTGAAGCACATGAAGCATTCTATAAAGCCATACTCAAAAGATAAAAGAGCATTCTATAAATCAACCAAGGACTATCTCATACCAGCATGGTGCATAAAATAAAAATGAAAACTAAATGAAAAAGACGCTCCAAGGTTTGCACATATCGCATGAACGAAACGAATCCGAAAATATACCGATACTTGTTGAAGAAAGAGGGGATGCCTTACGGGGCATCCCCAAGCTTAGACGCTTGAGTCTCCTTGAATATTTACTTGGGGTGCCTTGGGCATCCCCAAGCTTGAGCTCTTGCCTCTCCTTCCTCTCCTCACATCGAGGCCTTCTCGATCATCGAACACTTCATCCACACAAAACTTCAACAGCAAACTCGGTAAGATCCGTTAGTATAATAAAGCAAATCACTACTCTAAGTACTGTTGCAAACCAATTCATATTTTGTTTTTGCATTGTAGCTACTGCAATATAACTTTTCCATGGCCTAATCCACTGATAGGAATTGATAGTTTCATCAAAACAAGCAAACTATGCATCAAAAAAAGAATCTGTCTAAAACAGAACAGTCTGTAACAATCTGAACATTAACCATACTTATGGTACTTCAAAAATTCTGCCAAAATTAGGACAAATAATTTTTTTTATAGAAAGACAGTGCAAAAAGTTTCAGAACCGTTTGACGTTCCAGTAAAAAATGAAAAATCGCGCACTACAGCCAAAGTTTCTGTTCTGCACCGCACAAACCAACAAGCATTGTAAACATCCTAAAGGCAAACCTTGGCACATTATTTTTATAATACAATGGAATTGTACAAGGGGATAATTATTTTTATTGAAAAGTTTCTGTAATTAAGATTCACAAAGTTTCCATGAGCATGAACAAAGTTCAAGGAGCTCTCCCACTTCAACAATGCTTGTCTCTCTCACTTTCACTTTCCTTTTTGAAAAGTTTTGGGTTCCCCTCTTTATTTTTTTGTTTTTAAAATTTATAAAAGCACTCAACAGAAATAAATGACTGTCTAAAACTTCCGGGTTGTCTCCCTGGCAGCGCTTTCTTTAAAGCCATTAAGCTAGGCATATAGTGCTCAAGTAGTGAATCCACCCGGATCCCAAGGTATATCAAAGCCAATTTTAATTAACAATGATTTAGAATTTAGTAGTGAGCACAAAGCAACATATATCATGCAACAACGAAGTCTAACTCTCTTCCTATGCATCGGCATGTCATAAAAGAACAATTCATGCACACAAAGTAAAGGCCAATGCATAGCATAAGCAGTTTCTTGCAAATTTACCGTGTGGGAAACATAGAGAGGTGGAGATATAGTTCCTCTCTCATAATAATTGCAAGTAGGAGCAGCAAGCACATGCATATTATATCTATCAAAATCATCATGTGCAACGGTAAAAGGCAACCCATCAATATAATCCTTAATAAAGGCAAACTTCTCCGATATAGTGTAGTCGGGAGAATTCAAAAAGATAATAGGACTATCATGCGTGGGTGCAATAGCAACAATTTCATGTTTAACATAAGGAACTATAGCAAGTTCATCTCCATAAGCATAATTCATATTGGCATCTTGGCCACAAACATAGCAAGCATCATCAAAAAGGGATATTTCAAGAGAATCAACGGGATCATAACAGTCATCATAGCAATCATCCTTCGGTAAGCACGTAGGGAAATTAAACAATGTATGAGTTGAAGAGTTACTCTCATTAGAAGGTGGGCACGGGTGATCAATCCGCTCTTCCTCCTTTTGTTCTTCGCTCTCCTCCTCATCGTTTTCATCCAATGAGCTCACAGTTGCATCAATTTCTTCTTCCATAGACTCCTGCAAAATATTAGTCTCTTCTCGGACAAAGGAGACTTTCCCAATAAATGCATCAATACCGGCATTGTATTCATAATTCTCATAGCAATATTTAAGGATAGCTAAATTTTTAGGTCTATAAACAGCATCATAAAGATTTTCACACTCTTTAAATACAGATTCAATTTCATAAGCACCCATAAAAGCAACAAATTCTTCTATTTGTTCCAAATCATAGTAATCATATATACCTCTAGCATAAGAAGCCAAGGTTTCATTATCATTAAATTTGCATGTATGAAAAGGGAAGGTGTGGAGACTTCATCTTAGAGCAACAAGTATAATCATATCTCAAGCTTAGTTGCCTAGCATACCACTTCAACATATAAATTTGATCCCATAATAGTTTCCCTTTTTGAGTCAAGCGATAGTCCCTAAAGTATTCATGTTGATCCAACGTGTCTCCCATTACCAAATTGAATGGGGTTTTCTCAGGATTATCAAAGTAGTACATAATATCTATCACATAACGAGCATCGATGGTTTTAGGAGGTTCCCCATCTCCATGAGTAGCAAGTAAACCTAATTTTTTTGGTATTTCGTGTTCCATATCCATAACTAAAGATAGAGAACAACTAAGAACAACAAATAAAAATTACTTAGTGATAAAGCAAACAAGCACACACGAGAATATTGACCCCACGCTATGACTCCCCGGCAACGGCGCCAGAAAAAGGTCTTGATAACCCACAAGTATAGGGGATTAATTGTAGCCTCTTTCGATAAGTAAGAGTGTCGAACCCAATGAGGAGCTAAAGGTATAACAAATATTCCCTCAAGTTCTATCGACCACCGATACAACTCTACGCACACTTAACGTTCGCTTTACCTAGAACAAGTATGAAACTAGAAGTAATTTGTAGGTGTTTTTGGATAGGTTTGCAAGATAATAAAGAGCGCAAAAATAAAAAGTAGGGGCTGTTTAGATAAAGACACAACTAAATTAGTTTTAGTACAGAGCTTTTTGTCACGAGAAAGTTATTTGTCCCTAGGCAATCGATAACTAGACCGGTAATCGTTATTGCAATTTTATTTGTGGGAGAGGCATAAGCTAACATACTTTCTCTACTTGGATCATATGCACTTATGATTGGAACTCTAGCAAGCGTCCACAACTACTAAAGATCATTAAGGTAAAACCCAACCATAGCATTAAGGTATCAAGTCCTCTTTATTCCCATACGCTAACAACCTACTTACTCGGGTATGTGCTTCTGTCACTCACGCTACCCACCATAAGCAAATCATGAACATATTTCAAACCCTACAGCAGGGATCCCTCACGCTTGCGCGACACGGAGAGCACCATAGGACAGCACCAACAATAAAACATGCAACTCAAACCAATCACAATCATCAATTAACCCATAGGACAAAACGGATCTACTCAAACATCATAGGATAGCCATACATCGTTGGGAAATAATATATAGCGTTGAGCACCATGTTTAAGTAGAGATTACAGCGGGTAAAAGAGGTTTTACACTGCTGCATAGAGGGGGGAAGAGTTGGTGATGATGGCGGTGAAGTTGTTGGTGAAGATTGCGGTGATGATGATGGCCCCCGGTGGCACTCCGGCGCCACCGAAAGCGAGGGGGAGAGAGCCCCCGTCCTTCTTTTTCTTCCTTGAACTCCCCCCTAGATGGGAGAAGGGTTTACCCTCTGGTCCTTGGTCTCCATGGCATGGGAGGGGCGAGAGCCCCTCCGAGATTGGATCTGTCTCTCTGTCTCTCTCTGTTTCTGCATTCTGGGATTCTGCCCTTTCACCGTTTCTTATATATCCGGAGATCCGTAACTCTGATTGGATTGAAACCTTCACCCAGATTTTTCTCTGAAAATTAGCTTTCTTGCGGCCAAAGAAGAGGAGCAACCGCCTTACGGGGGGCCCACGAGGGTCAGGGGCGCGCCCAGGGGGCAGGCGCGCCCCTGCCTCGTGGCCCCCTCGGGCACCGTCTCACGTTGATTCTTCTTCCCATATTTCACGAATATTCCAAAAATATTCTCCGTCCGTTTTTATCCCGTTTGGACTCCGTTTGATATGGGGTTTCTGCGAAACATAAAACATGCAACAAACAAGAACTGGCACTGGGCACTAGATCAATATGTTAGTCCCAAAAATAGTATAAAAAGTTGCCAAAAGTATATGAAAGTTGTAGAATATTGGCATGGAACATTCACAAATTATAGATACGACGGAGACGTATCAGGCAGCCACGACATGGTCGTGGGTGGCCTCTATCAGGGCTAAGTCCGCTGCTGCGGAACGGACAGCTGCTGTGCCGCTCTCGCCAGTTGCTATCCCCGAGGCAGATGTTGCTGCCGCCACCTGAGAAGTAACAGCGGCCGTTTGGGCTGCCTTTGCCGCCCGGTCGCAGATTGCGGCCGCGCTCATGCACCTTGTTAGCACGCGCATGGCGGCAGCGGCCTCGCTCTCGCCGGAGTGGGCCACTGAAGTTGCCCTCACGACGCGGGTCCACGTGCCCATCTTTCACCGGCAACGATTGAAATGTGAAATGATATTTGGGGAGCGAGCTAGTGTGCTTGAGGCACCGGCTGTGGACTGTAGCCGACACACCTTCTCGCGTAAGCCATAGGCGTACTATACACCGACGGTGCTCCAGGATATTTTGTGCTGCATCTCACACGTTGGTGATAATAAACTGTCTGCGATCTACTTGATTTTTCATCTTGATTTGAATTACATAAAGGGGTCACAACGGCAATGGACGGTGTTTGAATTGCTAGACCTTTTATCTGGAGTGAACATGCAACTATATGTGTGTTGTAAAAGAATATTCAGGGTTCATTTGAACATTTTATACATCAAATTTGTTTTCTAGCCATTTCAGGTGCACAATTCAAAATTAAACTACATGCACATGCTCCGGTGCACCAACATGGGTTGTAAAATCATATATGTGTCCATGGGTTTATGCATATCTCCCATGCAAGAAATGGGGATAAAATTCGAACACCACGGCACCGTGGTTCTTCGGCAAAAGTCGACGTACTTGCTTTTGTAATTCTAGTAAATCCAAAATTCATCTGAAATTCATGAAACTTAGCATGCTATCATGGAGCGGCATCAACATGTCGTGGTAAATATTTTGTCCCATTTGGGGCAGGTTTGGGTATACGCTTATCATAAACCAGAGCTTCTCACAACAAGTGTGATGGTTTCGGTAGGGAACGTTTCACCTTTCTGGATGAAACGATATCCGTTGCCTCTTCTCGATTTCAAATTTTTTCCTAGTGTCAACATAGAACAACAGGAGTGTTGTGTCAATTTTTGGGAATTTTTGGGGTTCACTTGGACATTTTTATACATTACTGAGTTTTCTATCCATTCATGTGCATAATTCAAATTTGAACTACAGGCACATGCTCTAATGCATATAAATTAGTTGAAAATTCAAATATGTGTCCTTGGTTGCCTGCTTAGGTCCCATGCAAGAAATGGGAAGGAATGTCAAACACCCTGCCGCCGTCACTCGGCCGAAAACGTTGAGATGCCTGGTTTTTAAATTCTAGTAAATCCAAAACTCGTCTAAAATTCATGAAACTTGGCATGCTATCATGGAGCGGCATCAACATGCCACGGTAAAAATTTTGTCCCATTTGGGGCAGGTTTGGGTATATGCTTCCCACAAATCAGAGCTTCTCACAACAAGCATGATGGTTTCGGTAGGGAACGTCCCACCTTTGGTGACAAAACGATATCCATTGCCTTTTATTGCTTTCAATTTTTTTCTCGTGTCAACATAGAACAACAGGAGTGTTGTGTCAATTTTTGTGATTTTTCGGGGTACGTTTGGACATTTTTATGCATTAACTGAGTTTTCAATGCATTTATGTGCACAATTCAAATTTGAACTACATGAACATGCTCTAGTGCATATAAATTGGTTGAAAAAATCAAATATGTGTCCTTGGGTGCATGCTTAGGTCCCATGCAAGAAATGGGAATAAATTTCAAATACCAGGGCACTGTTGAGTGCCGGTAAAACATTGAGATGCCTGGTTTGTAAATTCTAGTAAATCCAAAACTCGTCTGAAATTCATGAAACTTGGCATGCTATCATGGAGCGGCATCAACATGCCGTTGTAAATTTTTTGTCCCATTTGGGGCAGGTTTGGGTATATGCTTCTCACAAACCAGAGCTTCTCACAACAAGCATGATGGTTTCGGTAGGGAACGTCCCACCTTTGGGGACGAAACGATATCCATTGCCTCTTATTGCCTTCAAAAATTTTCTCGTGTCAACATAGAACAACAGGGGCGTTGTGTCAATTTTTGTGATTTTTTGGGGTTCGTTTGGACATTTTTATGCATTAACTGAGTTTTCAATGCATTTATGTGCATAATTCAAATTTGAACTACATGCACATGCTCCAGTGCATATAAATTGGTTGAAAAATCAATTTTGTGTCCTTGGGTGCATGCTTAGGTCCCATGCAACAAATGGGAATGAATTTCAAACACCAGGGCACTGTTGATTGCCGGCAAAACATTGAGATGCCTGGTTTTTAAATTCTAGTAATTCCAAAACTCGTCTGAAATTCATGAAACTTGGCATGCTATCATGGAGCGGCATCAACATGCATGGTAAATTTTTTGTCCCATTTGGGGTAGGTTTGGGTATATGCTTCTCACAAACCAGAGCTTCTCACAACAAGCATGATGGTTTCGGTAGGGAATGTCCCACCTTTGGGGACGGAACGATATTCATTGCCTCTTATTGCTTTCAAATTTTTTCTCATGTCAACATAGAACAACAGGAGTGTTGTGTCAATTTTTGTGATTTTTCGGGGTTCGTTTGGACATTTTTATGCATTAACTGAGTTTTCATTGCATTTATGTGCATAATTCAAATTTGAACTACATGCACATGCTCTAGTGCATATACTTTGGTTGGAAAATCAAATCTATGTGCTTGGGTGCATGCTTAGGTCCCATGCAAGAAATGGGAATGAATTTCAAACACAAGGGCACCGTTGATTGCCGGCAAAACGTTGAGATACTTTATTTTTAAATTCTTGTAAATCCAAAACTCGTCTGAAATTCATGAAACTTTGCATTCTATCATGGAGCGGCATCAACATGCCGTGGTAAAATTTTGTCCCATTTGGGGCAGGTTTGGGTATATGCTTCTCACAGACCAGAGTTTCTCACAACAATCATGATGGTTTCGGTATTGAACATCCCACCTTTGGGGACGAAACGATATCCATTGCCTCTTATTGCTTCCAAAAATTTTCTCGTGTCAACATAGAACAACAGGAGTGTTGTGTCAATTTTTGTGATTTTTCGGGGTTCGTTTGGACATTTTTATGCATTAACTGAGTTTTCAATGCATTTATGTGCATAATTCAAATTTGAACTACATGCACATGCTCCAGTGCATATAAATTGGTTGAAAAATCTGTGTCCTTGGGTGCATGCTTAGGTCCCATGCAAGAAATGGAAATGAATTTCAAACACCAGGGCACTGTTGATTGCCAGCAAAACATTGAGATGCCTTGTTTTTAAATTCTAGTAAATCCAAAACTCGTCTCAAATTCATGAAACTTGGCATGCTATCATGGAGCGGCATCAACATGACGTGGTAAATTTTTTGTCCCATTTGGGGCAGGTTGGGTATATGCTTCTCACAAACCATAGCTTCTCACAACAGCATGATGATTTCGGTAGGGAACGTCCCACCTTTGGGGATGAAACGATATCCATTGCCTCTTATTGCTTTCAAATTTTTTCTCGTGTCAACATAGAACAACAGGAGTGTTGTGTCAATTTTTGTGATTTTTCGGGGTTCGTTTGGACATTTTTATGCACCAACTGACTTTTCAATGCATTTATGTGCATAATTCAAATTTGAACTACATGCACATGCTCCAGTGCATATAAATTGGTTGAAAAATCAAATCTGTGTCCTTGGGTGCATGCTTAGGTCCCATGCAAGAAATGGGAATGAATTTCAAACACCAGGCCACCGTTCATTGCCGGCAAAACGTTGACATACTTTATTTTGAAATTCTAGCAAATCCAAAACTCGTCTGAAATTCATGAAACTTGGCATTCTATCATGGAATGGCACCCGACATGTTGTGGTATTTTTCGTGTCCATTTTGAGAGAAGGCGCACTCGAATAATGACAACCAACAAAGTCATTTTGAAAAAATAGTTGCCACTTTAATATCTCAAACGTTTGTATAATTCAAACCGTGTGCGTTCTGTTAACCATTCACGTGACGCCACGTGTCTTGGTTTTAATGGCTATAGGAGGTTCCGTGCGGACAGCTGCTTGACCTTGACTGAACGGGAGGCGTGCGAGCGCAGTCTGGTGTGCAAGCTGACCGAAAGACATGCAAGCTGTCCTCGAATGCGTAGGCTCACCAGGAAGCATGTGAGCTGTACGCTGTGCAGGCTCACTCGGAAGCGAGCCCTTTGACTTCCATAGCCGCCCGCCTTCCGCTCCGTGCGCGCGCCCCCCTCAGCGGCATGGGATGCCGCCGTCGAACGCTACCTCTCAGCGCTGCCAGTTGCCGTCCTCCCGCGCCCCGCCCGTCGACCCCGGGACGACATGATGCAAAGTGAGAGCAGGATTTGTGCATCTGTTCAACGCAAACGGTTCTTTTGGATGACCCGTGTGCAACCACTTACAAACAATTTGGTGCGATTTGCATCTGTCATATTGGGTATGTTACCATTTGTCAAACTGGAAAGATTGACATTTGTTGATCTACTAACATTGCCATTTGTCAACCTTGTAACACCGCGATTTGTCAAAATTATGAAGCTAAAAAGCACTAACAGTATCTAGTTTTTGCAACTAAAATTCAGTAAGTAAGCATAGATTTCATTCAGAGATTAAGCAGTCGTTGTTAATTTATACAAACATTTCAACTCGACAGCTGAACCGACCAAACTTTTCCCCAATTGTTGCCAACCACGTACTGAAATAGCTAGTTCAACTATATATGCTAGCTAATTTTAAGTACGTTGTACAATTCCACCACATCTATAGTCAGATGAACTGAACAAAATAGCACCTAAATACTACTACTACTGCGTAGGTGCTTTGTACTACTTCCGGCTGCCTCTCCTCTGTCGAGCGCGCTCAGTAAGAGGCGGAGGAGGAGGAGCCTACCGATGAGCTGGGCAACCGCAATACGGTGCCTGCCGCCGTTGCAGCTTCAGCGACGCTCAACTTGAACGCCCTTTGCTGCTCCAGACGACCCCTCTCGAAGCGGTGGTTCTCCTCGTAGATCTCCTGATTCCTCACCTCTGAGGCGGCGTGTGCCACGGCCACGGCGGCGGTAAGGCTCTTTGCGTGCTCGACGAACCGCTCCTCCTCCTCCCGCAGGAACTCGGTGTAGCGTGCAAGGTCGCTGACGCATGTGTGGGCATCCATCTCCGCCTCCCGCCTTCGAGCAGCGGTGGCGGAGCGGGTGATGACCCTGGCGGTTGACAGTGGGCTGGCGGCCACGGCGTCTGATGACGGGGTGGCGGCCGCGGCCACCACCTCCCGCCTTCGGGTCGCGGCGGCGGAGCGGGTGATGGCCATGGTGGCCGGCAGTGGGGTGGCAGCCACGACGGCCACCTCCCGCCCTCGGGCCACGGCGGCGGAGCGGGCGATGGCCCTGGCTTTCGAAGGTGGTGTGGCGGTAACGGCGGCAGACAACAGCTGCCGACGGGCACCGGCGGCGGAGCGTGTGGTGGGTGTTCCGCGCACACCCAACAGGGACGCCACGCGCACTACACTATGCCGGGGACCGCGCCGCCGCCGTGGTGTAGCCTCCCAGCTGGAGATGTCCTCTGATGACGGCGGAGTGGCTGAGCGACGACGATGTACCAGTGCCATTGGCGATTGTGGGAGAAGCAGACGAGATAAGCTACAGGGAGGGAGGGAAAAATGCGACGCAAGACACGCCGGCCGGGAGGGTTTTTATAGCAGGCCAGTAAGCATTGGGATTTTGGGGGATTCCATCGAGTCGGGGGAGAAGCTTGTGCGGGAACCTGCGGGGTTGCACGGGAATGGGCTCACCGACGATTCATTGGCGCCACCGTTTGGCCAAAAGAACGCCCCCGCACGCTGCGCAAGCTTGCGTTGTAAGCCGTCTACGGCAGCGGGGTGACAAGACGTGCGAGAGGAGGACTAAAGGCTATGTACACATACGGTTAATAAAAAAAGTTTGCGATTTAATTACCTACTACACCCCCGTCCTGGTTTATAAGTATGATTTAACTAATAAAATACGAATGCGTGTCGCCAAAGATTATATAGTTTGATTCGTATTTCAACATAGTTTCCAATTATATAATTTTTTATAACATGCATTAACATTTTGTTGGTTAAATTTGAGGGCAAAGTATGGCACCGAATATAAAGGGGACTATAGACTAGACGGAGGTCGTAGCACACGGCCGCTCTCTACGCAGCGACGCAACTGTCGGCCGGCTTGTAGGCGACCATTTCCTGCGTGTTCAACTGCTCTATGCGTGTGGTTGCTTGCGGTTTAGGCGTCCGCGGCGCGCTCTGCTCTCGCGTCCCTCTGGGTGCTCTTCCCTTGTCCCTCCACGCGCGCTACCAGTGTTTGGGGCCGGCGCACGATCATGCATGTTCGTGTGCATGCGGTTGCGCCGGGCGCGACGCGACGGTGCAGTTACCCGCTGGAAAAACTGCCATGCGGACGCGCCGAGAATCCACGCCGCCCGGCCCCCTTTTATTCCTGCGGCCATTTACCTTCATCTCTCGTCTCACACGACACAATAAGCACACTCACGAGGACACATACAGAGAGGACAACCAACGGTTCCAATGGCGCTCCCCGTGGCTCCAATGGCGCTCCCAGCGGCCGACGATGACGACGGCGGGCAGTTCACCAGACAACACGTCATGGACACCCACGTGAGGGGGAAGGCTCTCTCGGTGGTGTACACGAATGGTCCGGTCTCGGTGAAGAGCTCCATCCAAACTATGGAGTAGTTCCTTGCCGAGGACAAGTACCAAGTGGTTAGCTTCGACCTCGAGTACACCATGGGTCGTGCCGGGCACGATCAGAAGGTTGCCGTCACCTAGTTGTGCGTGCGACATGACGTCCTCGTCTACCACTACCACCTGGCCACAATGCCTTGCGAGAATTTCTCCAGGTTTATCAACAGCTCCGACTACATTTTCGCTGCAGTGGATAGCACCAACGATCTAAAAGCGCTCAAGGTTTCGGGCTTGAAATGCCCGAATCTTGTCAACATCTAGCGCCACTACAAGGTCTGGGGCAGCGACAAACAAACTGAACTCCTTGGTTGACCTCGCCTCGGCCATCATCGACCCCTACTACACGAGGATGAAGGAAGAGAGCAATAAGGACAAGAACCCCTGGCACAGTGTGTGGCATGAGAGACTAGATGAACATGTCAAGTACGCGGCCATGGACGCGTACACAAGCTACGAGATGTACAGGCGGATCGTTGGCATGAGGAACTGTCTTCTTCCTGGCCCAGACGAGGGATTGAGCCGCATAGCAGTGGCGGGAGCATCACAAGTAGATGACTAGATGATCGTTTCTCCTACTTTAGAATGCATGCAATTGTTTATTGAGGTGTGTGTGAATGCTCTGTATAGTCACTTATCACTACTAGGGAAAACCCCAGTAGTAGCGCGGGTTTAATGCCTACTAGTAGCGCGGGGCACCACGCTACTAGTAAGGCGCTACAGCTATTACTTAGCAGTAGCGCGTGTGACACATGCTACTGCTAATACATATAGCCGTAGCGTGTGTTGTTTCCAGCGCTACTGCTAATATTACTAGTAGTAGCGTGTTTTCAGTCCAGCGCTACTGGTATTCTGTTATTATTATTATTATTATTATTAGTGTATTTATACGCCGTTATACAAATTTTGATACAGTTGCAATTAAGAGGTTGTTATATCATTATGTCCATGATGAATTAATATATCATTGTGAGGAAGAAACATGGATTAGATTCATTTGGATGAATCAAAAGTTGAATTAGGACGTCAATCCTACTAATTCAACTTTTGGTCACTTTTGATCCATCCACATGAATCTAATCCGTGTTCCTTCCACCAATGATATAATAACCAATCATGATCATAATAACAAATAATCATGATAATCATGTTCATCACCATAAACATATTAATATAAAAACTCTTGCATCATATCATCACCAACAACACTAGCTTATAGTCATTACCACTATTTAATCATCATAGTCATAGTGTAGCTATCTAATCACCACCAACACTAGCTAATAATAATCATCATAGTCATTACCACCAACACTAGCTATTTAATCATCATAGTCATAGTGTAGCACATCATCATCTTCAAACTTATTCTAGCTAGCTAATCACTCCTGCTGCTCTCTCTCACGTAAAATAGCATAGAACATTTGTAGCATTCCTACTTCATCATGTTGGAGCATGCAGATGAACCTGTCTCCTAATCGTGGGTTGCGCTTCTGATTGCTGCCCCCTAGTACTTCTGTGCGATCATTCACAATTCTGCTCCAGTCTTTCACTATTAAGCATTCCTCGGTTTTAGAAATCCTGTATGCACTCATGTGCAATGTAGGATGTCTTGGCCATAAGCTAATCATTGACATGCAACATTTAGTCTCGATCCACTGAGAGACAAATGTCATCGGGAGTCCCTGTTGAAGAACATCGTATAGTAACATACTTAGCAATGAAGTTTAGCTTAAAAAATAATGTATGCAAAAGATGCACTGAGGACTAATAGTAAAAATCTTACCATCCTTCCTAAATAGATGTGACCATAGTTCAATACGAACACTATTGGTCGCACGTTTTGAGTACTAAGATTTTTAAGTCCGGGAAAATAATTTGTCTAGACAGCATCAAGATCCTGAAGCCATGAAACATAATGACTTATCTCCTCACAATTTAGTTCAGCCCCGGGACAGTGGACGATCATGTCTACCAAGCGCCGGACATGTTTGCTTGAATGGAAATAAGCTGTCAATAGAAATTAGTTGTCAACTATTTTTGAATTAACAATATTGAAGACATAAATATGGTTGAGAAACTCACATAATGGTAGAACTGGAGGCGTCTGCACATTGACCCAGATGTCTCTATTACCTTCAATATCATCTTCTGGACGAATATCAAAGATGATAACCATATCAGGCTCAAATGCATAAGTCTTGCATAGTGCTTGCCAAGTTTTGCATTCCAAATAGGTGTAGGTGTCTGTGTTGTATAATTTTGCGTGGAAAGTATAACCATGCTCGGTCTTCGAGTAAACTCTCTTTACCTCCATAGTTTTCATAGGACTGAAACCTATCTTATCCAAGACAATAACTCTTGCATGGCAGGGGATACGCTAGTAGAATAGTAAAAAATTAAAATTATAAGTTGAAGCAAATGAAGCAGATGTCATGCTTAATTACGAAAAAAGACTTGTCGTTGTGATTTACTGTATCCACTTCGAAGTTCTCGTCTAGCTTGATGCTTAAGCGCCTATCATCAACTAGGAAGATTCTGTCGCACATGCCGCGCTCGTCTTCGCAGTATTCGCAAATACCGAAATTCTTCTTGTCGTCAGACATTTCCTATGTTCATAGTTGAAACATTAATTGAAAATCGATTGAAGGCAACTACCAGGATACTCAACACACAAATCCAGGGCACTCGATATTTCGTACATATTCTAGCACAAGTCATGCTTAAATTCACGAAAAAATCCGACATGACCTTTGCTAAAATAGGACATATCGAGCGCCTGAAATTTACCGGAA
The DNA here is from genome assembly GCF_002575655.3 of Aegilops tauschii subsp. strangulata. Lineage (NCBI taxonomy): Eukaryota > Viridiplantae > Streptophyta > Magnoliopsida > Poales > Poaceae > Aegilops > Aegilops tauschii. The sequence goes on from NC_053036.3 coordinate 515,251,418, forward strand.
CGGAAATGAATCAACACTCCGGGAAAACATAGGCCACTCGGATTTTCCCCGCAATACAAAGATGTTCATACACATACAATGGTGCATGCATAAACTTGCAATTCCATCCGGATCAATTATCATAAGCATTCGCACATGAGCTCACCTACTAAATACCCTAGTTCTACTCTATTCAACACACCGAGGAGTGGATAAAGAGGAGGTGGACTTTTAGCTCACCTACTCGGGTGTAGAGGAAGCAGAGGTAGCTCGGATGACGATCACTCTAAGGAGACACGACTGTACAAAGCCTACATATTCCACCGAGTAAATTTTTAATTAGATCATCAAATCTCATATAGCATTCTTTGATGACAAAGTGATAATGACATAAATTCAACTAGTTCAACTAAGCACTTACTAAAAATAAACTAGTTTTATAGTAAAATTTTAATTAGATCATCAAATCTCATATACCTAAATTTTTTTACTAAAATAAAATATTTCTATTAATTCAACTAGTTCAACTAAGCAGTTACTATAAATAAAATAATTAATTTTCTTACTAAAAAACAGTAAAAAACTACATTATACAAGAACAGTACAAAAAAGTTTAGGGTTTAGGAGAGATGGAGGGAGGAGTGAGGAGGAGGAGGGAGGAGGGGAGGAGGGAGGAGGGAGGGGGAGGGGCGACCGGAGGAGGAGGGAGGAGGGGCGGCCGGAGGAGGAGGGAGGGGACGGCCGGAGAAGGAGTGATGAGGGAGGAGGCGTGGTCGGAGGAGGAGGGGGCGGCCGGAGGTGGAGGGAGGGGCGCGGTAGGGAGGAGAAATTACCTCAATGGAGGAGGAGCAGGAGCGTCGGTGGCGGCGGGCTACGACGGTTGTCGGGGAACGGCGGCGGCGGCGGACGACGGGGGGTGCGGGGGAGTGAGAGTGGAGAGGGAGAGTGTGGGGCGGCCGGTTGGGAGGAAGGTAACATTGAACTTAGCAGTAGCGCGGGATAGTATAACGCGCTATTGCTAAAACCTGTAGCAGTAGCGCGTTCTGAAAACGCCGCTACTGCTAAGGCTAAGCATGTAAAAAAATCAAAAATACATTAGTCATGAATGATCTTTTTGTGTAGAACCTAAATTGTCAATAGGAATCTTCCCCGGTTTTTAAGAACTGGTGAAGATTCCTATTGCAGCCACAGATCCTACACATAGAGTTCAGTGAAGACCAAGTGCTTGTGATGGTTTGAGAAATAATGTATTTAAGGTGGTAAACACCCTGTTCGCTTAGCAGTATGGGACTAAACTTAGGGGATGAGACTTTAGCAGTAGCGATTGTGGGTGAAAAGCGCTACTGCTAAGTACGTTAGCAGTAGCGCTTCTTTTGGAAAGGCGCTACTACAATACATGGTTTGCGGGCAACACCCTAGCTATTGTAGCATTAGCGCTCTTTTCTCCTGGTGCGCTACTGCTAAGTAGCAGTAGCGTCTGTTTCTATAGCGCGTTGCTGATAAGATTCTGTGTATAAGGTTTTCGCTAGTAGTGTATGTAATTGGATGTTTATTTCAGTTATATATATACATGTTATTCTACTGTAGACAAAGCAAATCACACGGCTTATTAGCAACAATCGTTTGTGTTATTATTGGTCTTCGCACACATTTCTGATTACGGACCTGTTTGCCGCGTATCACACACATCTTGTTCAGTTGAACCATTTCCATTGTGTTGCCTAGTCACACACAGTTCATCCTAGTGAACCGTATGTTGTATATCGCACACGCCTTCATCTGGCTGCCTGTTTCTTTGGTTCCTCCTCATCATAAATAGTTAATTGAGCTAAACTGTATGCCCTGCATCGCACACGCAACTAAAATCTGAACCGTGTTTGATGCATCCGTCATCACAAATGTTTTGCACCTTTTTTGACGGGTTTTTACACCACCGTTTGCGATTATGGCATCGCACACAGTTTCGTCGAAGGGACTCTGATCATAGTTTACGCGCTTGGACCATCCTGCAGTTGTGCTATTTAATTTCTTTGCAATCTTTTACTTTTTGTTCCATAAACCAAAAATACCAAAAATATTACTTTATCGTTTATCCATCTCTATCAGATCTCACGTTGCAAATAACCGTGAAGGGATTGACAACCCCTTGATCGCATTGGGTGCAAGTTGGTGTTTGCTTGTGCAGTTATTTAGTGCCTTGTGCGTTGTCTCCTACTGGATTGATACCTTGGTTCTCAAAAGAGGGAAATACTTACTCTACTTTGCTGCATCACCCTTTCGTCTTCAAGGGAAAAATCAACGCAAGCTCAAGAGGTAGCATCCACCAAAGTCCATACTTTGTTCTCATACATAGATCATATCTCAGATTTCATGGCCTCAAGCCATTTATCGGAATATGGGCTCATCATACCTTCTTCATAGTTCATAGGTTCGTCATGGTCTAATAACATAACTTTCAGGACAGGAATACCGTACCACTCTGGTGCGGAACGTGCTTTGGTCGACCTACGAGGTCCAGTAGTAACTTGATCTGAAGTTTCATGATCATCATCATTAGCTTCCGCTCCAGTTGGTGTAGGCATCACGGGAACATTTTTATCTGATGTGCTACTTTCCAATTCGAGAGAAGGTAAATTCCCTAATCAAGTTTTACTTTCCTCCCACTCACTTATTTCGAGAGAAACTCCTTTCCTAGAAAGGACACATTCTTGGCAACAAAGTTATTGCCTTCGGATATGTGGTAGAAGGTGTACCCAATAGTTTCCTTAGGGTATTCTATGAAGACGCAATTCTCTGATTTGGGTTCGAGCTTATCAGGCTGAAGCCTTTTGACATAAGTGTCACATCCCCAAACTTTAAGAAACGACAGCTGTCTCATGATGAAGCATTCTTGCCAAACCAAAGTTCATACGGTGTCGTCTCAATGGATTTATACGGTGCCCTATTTAACATGAATGCGGCTGTCTGTAATGCATAACCCCAAAACAATAGTGGTAAATCGGTAAGAGACATCATAGAATGCACCATATCTAATAAAGTACGGTTACGATGTTCGGACACACCATTACGCTGTGGTGTTCCAAGTGGCATGAGTTGTGAAACAATTCCACATTGTTTTAAATGAGGGCCAAACTCATAACTCAAATATTCACCTCCATGATCAGATCATAAAAACTTTTTTTTCTAGTTACGATGATTCTCTACTTCTTTCTAAATTTCGTTGAACTTTTCAAATATTTCAGATTTGGGTTTCGTTAAGTAGATATACCCATATATACTCAAATCATTTGTAAAGGTCAGAAAATAACGATACTCGCCGCGTGCCTCAACACTCATCGGGCCCCATACATCGGTATGTATTATTTCCAATAAGTCATTAGCTCGCTCCATTATTCCGAAGAACTGGGTTTTAGTCATCCTGCCCACGAGGCATGGTTCGCAAGTATCAAATGATTCATAATCAAGTGATTCCAAAAGTCCATCCGCATGTAGTTTCTTCATGCGGTTTACATCAATATGACCTAAATGGCAGTGCCACAAGTATGTTGCAATATCATTATCAACTTTGCATCTTTTGGCATCAATATTATGAATATGTGTATCACTACGATCGAGATTGAATAAACCATTCACATTGGGTGTATGACCATAGAAGGTTTTATTCATGTAAACAGAACAACAATTATTCTCTGACTTAAATGAATAATTGTATTGCAATAAACATGATCTAATCATGTTCATGCTCAACGCAAACTTCAAATAACATTTATTTAGGCTCAACACTAATCCCGAAGGTAGAGGGAGCGTGCGATATCTTGGAAACACTGCCAACACACATCGTCACCTCGCCCTTAACTAGTCTCCGTTTATTCTGCAACTCCTGTTTTGAGTTACAAATATGAGCAACCGAACCGGTATCAAATACCCAGGCACTATTATTAGCATTAGTAGGGTACACATCAATAACATGTATATCAAATATACCTTTGTTCACTTTGCCATCCTTCTTATCCGCCAAGTATTTGGGGCAGTTCCGCTTTTAGTGACCATTTCCTTTGCAGTAGAAGCACTCGGTTTTTCAGGCTTGGGTCCAGTTTTGGGCTTCTTCGCTGGAGCGGCAACTTGCTTGCCATTCTTCTTGAAGTTCCCTTTCTTTCCCTTGCCCTTTTTCTTAAAACTGGTGGTGTTGTTAACCATCAACACTTGATGTTCTTTCTTGATTTCTACCAGTCGGATTGCTAAGTGGGCAATTGAGCTTGGGCCACATCAAACCTCAAGCACTGGTGGATTTCATTAATGATTGGACTGAATTTCAAGTTCCCGAAGAGAGGACAGATAAAACTTACTGGACAATTCATTTTGATGCTTCCAGAGAGTTGGAGGGCTCGGGGGCTAGTGTTATCTTATCTTCTCCACAAGGTGATAAATTTTGTTATGTTCTGAGGATCATGTTCCCCTGTACTAACAATGCAGCTGAGTATGATGCTCTCCTCCATGGTCTCCGTATGGCTAAGGAGATGAACCTCAGCCGAGTTAGATGTCTTGGCGACTCTGACCTGGTTGCTCAGCAAGTTTCTGGAAAGTGGGATTCTAAGGACCCCCTCATGGAGGCTTATCGGCAGGCGATGACTAACATTGTAGGTCACTTCAAGGGTTATCAAGTGGATCACATTGACAGGCAACTCAACGAGGAGGCTGATGCATTATCATGACTCATTCTCAACATAAGTTGGTACCTCCAATGTCTTCCTTGATGTCCTTCACAATCCTTTTGTCAAACTGCCATCTAAGGAAGATCTGGCTATACCTGACCTGGAGGCACAATTGGTGGCGGCTCTTAATGCTACCCCGTCTAGACGGTCCCTTATCTGGACTATCTGACTTGAGGAGAGCTCCCTGAGGATGAACTTATTGCTCGTCAGATCGTTCGCCGTTCCAAGTCAATGACTATTGTCCATGGCAAGTTGCACAGACGAAGCATCACCGATGTTTTTCAGCATTGTGTTTCCCCTGATGAGGGTCGCGAGATCCTCAACGAGACCCACTCTAGCGACTGTGGTCATCATGCCGGCTCAAGATCTTTGGTTGCGAAGGCATTTTGACACAGTTTTTATTGGCTCACGGCTCATGCACATGCTGAGTATATCGTGCGTCGATGTGATGGATCTCAGAAGTTTGCACGTCAAGCTCATGTGCCACTCAAGAACTTCAGATGATTCCCATCACTTGGCCTTTCGTAGTCTGCGGGCTTGATATGGTTGGTCCGTTCAAACGGTCCAAGGACAAGAAAACTCATCTTCTCGTGGCTGTTGATAAATTCACCAAGTGGGTTGAAGAAGAGCCTGTCAGTGCTTGATGCAGAAATAGCAGTCTAGTTCGTGAAGAAGTTGATCTTTCATTTTGGTTATCTGCACAACATCACCACTGACAACGGGACTAATTTGTCCAAAGGATCCATGAAGAAATTTTGCCAGCAAGAACACATCCGGCTTGACGTGGCCTCTATGGCACACCCTCAATCCAATGGCCAGGCCGAACATGCTAACTAGGAGATTTTACGAGGTACCCAGAGTTCCTCTTGAGCGTACTCCGGGTTGTTGGGTTGAGGAGCTTCCTTCTATCCTCTGGAGCATACGGACCACCCCCAACAGATCAACTGGTTATATGCCTTTCTTCATGGTTTATGGTGCTGAAGCAGTAGTCCCAAGTGATATTCGTCATGATTCCCCCAGAGTGGCAGCTTATGTTGAAGCAGATAATGAGATGGCTCGACAGGATTCCCTCGATGCTCTGGAGGAGGAACGTGACTTTGCAGGATCACGGTCAACAATCTATCAACAAGACCTACGTCGCTATCACAACCGTAGAGTTCGTAGCTGTACTTTTCAAGAGGGCGACTTAGTGCGCCGATTGATTCAAGATCAAACCGGTATGGACAAGCTTTCACCTCCTTGGGAAGGGCCTTTCATCATCAGCAAGAACCTCAACAACGGGTCATACTATCTGATTGACATACGTGAGCACAGGAAGTCACGTGCATCTAACGAGGAGACCACCTGGCCTTGGAACATCGCTCATCTCCATACATACTACACTTAGAGCCATTGGCTCAAACTTTTGTACATACCTTTGTATATATCTTTTATGATCAATGATAATAAAGCCGGCATCCCAGAAACTCGGGGCCTCTGTCTTTTTGTCCAATATATTGTGTATGAGTCTTTATTCCTTGATCATAGGTCACTTGGGGGTTTGCAACTCATTTAACTATTAACATCGCCCTTGACCTGGCATATGCCATTATATCACATGATTAAACCTGCGTGTTTGCTTGATGCTCATCCGCAAAGATGGCCCGGCGTACTCTTGACAGTCAATCTATTATGACCCTGAATTTGTCAAAGTTAAAACACCGGCTTAAGTCATGTGAGAGCCGGCCTACAGAAAGCTAGGACAAACCATAGGCTATCAAGCCAGCTTCATTAAAGCAAGACTCCTGCCTCGAAAGCATGTCTCTTTGTCGAGCCTCGAAAGCCGACTTAATATTTTTACTTATGTGTTTATTAACTTATTTGTTTTACAAATATATGTTTTACAGGACTATCTCCTTTTATCATCAATTGGCCACGAGCCGCCGGGTCATTAATACACCGGTTTATTTTGATCATAGAGTTTCATTACGTCCATGAGTCGCCGGGTCAATAGCACACAAGGTTATGATGATTCTTACTTATGAATCAACCAAGACAAGGATCAGCAATTTGTGACTCATACAAATTGTGCCTAGCCATACTTTGAAGAAGTGGCTATTTCACAACATACTGGGCGGGTCAAGAGCAGCACCACACCAGTCATAATATTTTTGCTTCCAAAGTATCAAAAGTGCACGAAGGCACCACGGACGCCGAAGTTTGTACTATCCTATTACACAACCACAACATGGCTCAAATAAGTCATCATGATTTTTCACTCCTGCAAGGCGGCTCCTATACCCTCCGGGTTAACTTGCTCTAGGTTGACGCCCTGATGGTCTCCAACGGTTGATGCTGCCGGGTTATCCTGCGCCGACTCTTCTACGTCTTTGATCTGAAGGTTGTCCAGATTTCAGTCGATAGTGGTTAAGGCTTGGAAGACGGCGTCAACATTCATGCTAGATGAGGGGTCGACATCAGGGGCAAAAAATGCTTACGCCGTTGTGGAGTCAAGTCAAAGGAATCAAAGGTTGGCGGGTTAACTCGCGTGTTATCTTCATCATAAGTCGCTTGATAGTTCTTCAAGTCGAGATCTTCAACTAATTGACTCACCAACACATGAGTCTCCTTCACACAACGGACATAATCTACTGCTGAAAACTCAGTACCATCATCCTTGAATTGTGGAAACCCATCGGCCATCTCTGATGGATCCATATCTGGCACATAAGCTTTGGCCCAGACTAGAGAGGTCACTGCTCCTGCTCGGGCGGCTGATTTCTTCAACTCCTCAATTTGCTTGGGGACGGTTGAGAGTACCTTCAACACATCTCTTCTGAATCTTGGCGGGTCTTCTCCACCCGTCACTGCCATGAGGTAAACAAGCTTCCAGCATACAATTTCTCCAGGAAAGAGTACATGGCCTTTAATTTAATCAGGTTATCCTGCCGGAGGTTGTGACTTCTGCTACCTGCACAATATTTCAATACATGAGCCGTCAGGCGAGTTGTTCATATATACGAGTTGCTAGGCGAGTTATTCATGCATATTTACAGAGGTAACTTACCAAATATCGCTTGTGTCATTTGAGAGATGTGATGCTTCAAGCCATCAAGCTCTTTAGTAATCGGCTTAAGCCGGTTCTCAGCATCCCCCCGCGCTTGATTAAGGCGGCCTTCTTAGTTTTGAACGTGGCTCGCTCAGCTTCAAAAGCCGCCTTGACTTTCTCTAGCTCTTCTATGGAGGATTGCAGGCTTGATTCTGCCTTCATTCGCAACGTCTGTTTGATATCAAAAAATTTCTTTAAGCCAGCCATGTTGGACTCGGTTGTGGTCAAAGCTTCCTGCAAGACAGGGAGATAATACATTTTTAGTCCCAAGTCAGCAAAGATGGACAACCCGGCACTTGGGGGCTACCATAGGCAAATTGCTTCTATTATTAAGTCCCAAGCAGTTGCAAGAAAAGTACATGGCACTTGGGGGCTAATGCATGTCATTTTTTCTTCCAAGATATATTAGAAGACCCAACTCAATTCATAAAAATGAGTCGGCCCTTGGGGGCTACAGGCTACTTTTCAAAGTTTATCTATTTGGAAGACCCGACTCATCTCATGAAGATAAGCCGGCCCTTGGGGCCTACATGGTTCTATTTTTGTTCACTAAGGATATATATTCGAAGAATTGGCTTATCATTTGCATGATAACCCGGCCCTTGGGGGTTACACTTCAAAGTTTTTCAGATTCTACATACAAATCTTACACATACTTGCTTTCCTATGTCTAAGACTTGGGGGCTAAGCATATATGCATATAATATGGGAAAGGCGAGTTATTTCATACCTCATATTTCTTCCTCAACATGTTGACTATGTTCGCTTCAATATCTCGGCTTTCAGATAGCAGGGTCATGAACTCATGATGAAGCTCTTCACTGGTCAGAGTATCAAAGCCAGGCAGCTCCAATTTCGTTTTCCCTTTGTCTTCATAAACAGGCTCATCCTTGACTGGGATCTTGGTCAAACTAGTTGAGGTATTAGCAGCATCTTGACCTACTCCAGTAATGACCAGCTCAAAGTCAACCATCATTTGATTGATGTTTTCGCCCACTTAACGAGGGCTGGGAGCATGAGTCGGACTTCGCAGCTGAAGGTTGTCGACCAGCTCATCCGGCTTGACCTGCTCATCAATAATAGTTGCCTCTTCATCGGTGGGCAGTTTGTCAGTTACAATCGGTTCTTGAGTCTCTTCCGGGTTATCTACGTTTGAATGAGTAACCAGAATGTCCGGGTTATCATGTGGCAAATCTTGAGCCTTGGTACCAGGAGGGGCAACAGATGACTCGCCAGTTTTTCTTTTCTTGCCCTGGGCTCTGCAATCACATCAAATATGCCTAAGTAAACAAAGAAATGACCATAAAGAGGTGTGGATTGTTTATATACTTACCCGGGCTTGATGACAAAGGGTGGAAGCTTTGAAGCAGTAGAATCTCCAGATGATTTTGGCGACTCCTGGTAATTTTAAGTAGAAGGGTTAAGAGGTTGCCTAATAAGGTTGGCTTGTGGAAGAGATGAGGTTGGACTATGAGGCACCTCGGAACGACGCTTGCGGGTGGCCGGTGCTTTCGATAAGCCAGCCATAAGCTCTCCCGAGCCGCTTCAAGTCTGGCGCTTTGACGCGCCAACATGCTGCAACTTCTTTAAAATATATTTTGGATGAAAATGAGCATCCGGGTGAGAAAATTTTACTTTCCAAACAACTCATCTCATTTTCTTTGGGAACAAGGTTTTTGAGACAGAAGAGATAGAAATTACCTCAACATTGCCAGCTTGACTCGCCTTAGTGTCATCCTGAGAATAAGAGGCATCAGCAAGTTCAATAAAAAGACGGCCGAAGGAGTCAAGTTCTACCTCCGACTCATTGCTACTTCTTGAGCTTGCGTTGGTTTTTCCCTTGAAGAGGAAATGGTGATGCAGCAAAATAGAGATAAGTATTTCCCTCAGTTAGAGAACCAAGGTATCAATCCAGTAGGAGAAAACGCGCAAATCACCAATACCTGCACAAACAATCAAACACTTGCACCCAACGCGATAAAGGGATTGTCAATCCCTTCACGGTCACTTGCAAAAGTGAGATCTGGTAGAGATAGATAAAACTTAACAAAAGATAAAATAAATATTTTGGGGATTTTTGGTTTATAGATCGGAAAGTAAAAGATTGCAAAATAGTAGATCAGAAATTTATGTGATGGAAAATAGACCCGGGGGCCATAGGTTTCACTAGAGGCTTCTCTCAAGATAGCAAATAATACGGTGGGTGAACAAATTACTGTCGAGCAATTGATAGAAAAGCGTAAAGTTATGACGATATCTAAGGCAATGATTATGAAATATAGGCATCACGTCTGTGTCAAGTACACTGAGTCCTGCCTGCTTCTACTACTATTACTCCACACATCGACCAACTCCTGCATGCATTTAGAGTATTAAGTTCATGAAGAACAGAGTAACGCTTTAAGTAAGATGACATGATGTAGAGGATTAAACTCAAGCAATATCATGTAAACCTCATCTTTTTATCCTTGATGGCAACAATACAATACGTGCCTCACTACCCCTACTGTCACTGGGTGAGGACACCGCAAGTTTGAACCCAAATCTAAGCACTTCTCCCATTGCAAGAAAAACCAATCTAGTTGGCCAAACTAAACCGATAGTTCGAAGAGAATTACAAAGATATCAAATCATGCATAAAAGAATTCAGAGAAGATTCAAATAATATTCATAGATAAGCTGATCATAAATCCACAATTCATTGGATCTTTACAAGCACACCGCAAAAGAAGATTACATCGGATGATCTCCAAGAACATCGAGGAGAACATGGTATTGAGAATCAAAGAGAGAGAAGAAGCCATCTAACTACTAGCTATGGACCCGTAGGTCTGAGGTAAACTACTCACGCTTCATCGGAAGGGCAATAGAGTTTATGTAGATGCCCTCCATGACCGAATCCCCCTGCGGCAGGATGCCGGAAAAGACCCCAAGATGGGATCTCACGGAAACAGAAGGTTGCGGTGGTGGAAAAGTGTTTTCGTGGATGCTTCTGGTGGTTTGGGAATATATGTGAATATGTAGGGACAAGGGTTAGGTCAGAGGAGTCCCTAGGAGGCCGCAAGGCAGGGGTGCCCCCCTAGGGTGCACCCTCCCCCCTTGCCGCCGCCTTGCGGCTCTTCTGACTCGATCTCCAAGTCTCTGGGGTGTCTTCTCGTCCAAGAAAAATCATCGCGAAGGTTTTATTCTGTTTGGGCTCCGTTTGGTATTCCTCTTCCGCGAAGCTGAAAAACAAGGAAAAAACAGAAACTGGCACTGGGCTCTAGGTTAATAAGTTAGTCCCAAAAATAATATAAAATAGCACATTAATGCATATAAAACATCCAAAATAGATAATATAGTAGCATGGAACAATAAAAAATTGTAGATACGTTGGAGAGGTATCACTCATCATCAGGTGCGCGGCGACTCGTCTCCAGCTACCGGCTCATTTGCAACAGCCGGCTTATTTCTTCCTGGAGTCGGGGCAACTTTAGACTTGCACGCTTGTATTTTATTTTTCTTCTTGTTCTAGAATGGAGAATTGGCCTACACAATTTTAACAGGTTCAACAAGTGGGTTCAAGTTGAGTAAAGGATTGATGAGTCAGAGAAATAATTATAAGCATACTTACTGGAGGTGCTGAATTCAGTATACAAAATGGATTATGCCCCGTCTCGTTGCAGGCTCGTTGAGTCTCCCCTAGCAGTTTGTTCATAGTCTTATTTATTTGATCGGCTGACAAGTCAGTGTTACTGAAGCGTTGCACATCGCTCAAGCCGCAGTATAATTGCACATTAAACCACTCGAGCGACTTAATGGCAGAATTCTCCAGCTGACCCGACATCGGGTTAAATCAATTCAAGTGAGTCCATTGGCTAGCAAGGCTCTAAGCCTAGGATATGTGGGCGACTTGAGCACGCTCTTCTAGAGAAGCCCAGTCGGGGTACAAAATAGTGTTATCAAGGTGATCAGGTCTGTAACCCAGCAAAGGGTTTTCATCGGCAGGAGCAGTGTTCCTTCAATATAACTAGGTTTTGTTCCATCCGTTAGGGTGACTCGGCAGGGTAGCTTGACGGAAAGGAAGGTTTTTTTGCCTCTGAATCGAAACCCCACCAAGTTCTATGCTGGGACCATCCGCACATTCAGTCTGATGGTTCATGTAGAAAAATTCCCTGAAGATAGGGACAGTAGCTTCTGTTTGCAAATACACTTCATAGAATACTTGAAGCTGGCACAGATTGGACACGGAATTGGGGCCAAGATGTTGAGGGCGACGGTTGTTCAAATTAAGTATGTCTCAAAAAGAAATTTGACCCTGGCGTAGAGAAGCCCCTATGAAGGTGATCAGTAAACACAACAACCTCTTCCGGGCCAGGTTGAGGAGAGTCATCTGTACCAGGTGCTCGCCAACCAATTACTTCTTGGGCTGGCAATAGGCCTTGACTCACAAGTTCATCTAACACAAGTTGGGAAACTTGGGACCTCACCCAGTTGCAAGTCGTGGTTTTTGCCATTGTTGCCTAAGCAAGACTAAGAACTGCAGAAGTATGAATGGCGAGTTATTTACAAATGACAACTCGCCTAGTGATCTATGTGATAAGGAGGTAGTACAATAAATTAGCTATGGCTAAATGAGAACAACATGGTTATTGATCACAGATAAGTCGCCCAACAAACAAGACGGTGTAACCAAAGGGACAACATCTAAGTCAGGCGGGTTATAGTACAAAATAATGAGCCCGCTAGGTATGAAGGCGCCTTATTCTAAACTAAGGACTTCTGATTTTCAGCTAAGTGCTGAACAAGCAGGTTTCCACTAAGAACACCTGCAGTTACAGATCTACAAAATAGCTTGAAAAGAAAAATGTCGGTGTGGAACGACACCTATGGGATCACAAGAATCCCTACTACGGTTGCCGGGGCGCAGGGTTGCAAGAAGAGCAGGGCTAGCAGACAGCACAAGGATCGTTTACCCAGGTTCGGGCCGCGAGGATGCGTAAAACCCTAGTCCTGCTTTGGTGGGTGTATTTCAGAGAGTTCTTGAGCTCTCGAACTAGCTATGGTGAGTGCGTGGTTCGAAAGAGCCGAATCCTTCTCCAGTATGCCATGGGCCTCCTTTTATAGTCGGAAGGGGCTGCCACAGTGGCACACATGAGGTGGAAAGGCGTACAGTGCCCTGAGCTTATCGCTCGCATTACAGGACAAGACGCATTTTCTGCGTTGCTTAGGTGTCCCCCTGCTTTATCGGGGACGGGGGCGAGGCCCGTCCCGTCCGTCGCTGCTCTTCCTTGTTTCAACACGCGCCTTGGCCAGCGATGCGTGCGGCGCCATGTAGGCAGGCAGGCAGCTGAGGTGGCGCGGTGGTGGAGCCTTCACGAAGATCTGCATGCCGCCATGCAGGCGCCCGATGAGTTGGCCTGGGAGCTGCATGTTGCCACGCAGGTGCCCGCCCAGCTGGTTGGGCTGGCAGCTGCATGTGAACAGCAGTGGAAGCTTGGTTGGCATGGGCCTGGGGTGGCCCTGCTGGCGTCCTTAGTGAGGGCCTTGCCGGGTGGCCCGGCAAGGGTCTTGCCGTGTGGCCCGGCAAGGGTCTTGCCGTGGCGCGCTGTCATCCCTAGCAAGGGCCTTGCCGGGGGTTTGGTGGCCTTCCTCGGCAAGGATCTTGCCGAGGATCGTCGTCTTCTAATCCTCATCTGATCTTGAATATGTCTTCACAAAGATCTGCATGCCACCACAGAGGTGCCTTCCCGAGCCCTGGCCCCACGTGGATGACGGTGTTGGGGACCGTGGGCTCAAGGGTGGCTCGCTCTGTTGGTGTGGGGCGGGCTGCCCTAGCAAGGGTCTTGCCGGGGGAGCCTGCTTCGCCCCTCTGCTCCTTGTGGTCTTGTCCTTGGCGTTGCTCTGATTATCTTGAGCTTCGGTCTTACCTTGGCTCACCTCCCCTGCTCTGCTTGGCGTGACCGTAAGCGCGGCTCCGACTGCCCGTGCACAGGTATATGGGTACAAAAACACACCCCTCTTTTTGCACACCGACAGAAGCCCCCGGGCCTGGGCCACACATAAGCGCGACACGTTGTTGGGCCAGGCCCAAAACGATGCGCGGGCAGGCGGGGCGGTTTTTACCGCGGTAAAACTTTTCGCGCGTTGCGCTTCCCACGATCCGCACGCGTGGCGCGGCGTGGAGGGGTGTGCGTGACGTGGGCGGCATGCGTGGGGCGGTTCCCGCATGCATGCGTCATATCATAGTAAAGAGGCGGCTCGCGCCTTCCCCATAAAAAGAGGGAGGCGTGGAGGCGCGGCTCATTTACCGCGCGGGGCCGGGTCGCGGTCTTCAAGGCGTCCACACCCCAGGATCACGGGGTGGGGAGAGGTCGCCTCACCCGTCCCCTCGATTCTGCACGTTCGCCACGCGTCCTTCATGCACTTGGGGTGGCAAGCGGTGGAGGCGGGAAACCGGGCCGTCGCTAGTTGGGGCAGCGGGTCGGTCCCGATTCCCTGTGCCTCCGGTGGCTGGATTGGCCGAGCGGGGTGGCCGAGCCCCGACCCCGCTCGCTTATAAGGAGGGGGAAGGGGAGATGGCATCCCGCACTCTTCTGTCATCTATCTCCTCTCGCTTCCGCTTCTTCCTTTCATTCGCCATGGAGAAAGGGCATCCTGATCCTTCGACGGTGGCGGCGAGGGTCGCCGCTCGACAGCGTGTCCCTCCTCCTCCTGAGCCTGCGGTGGTGGAGCCGGCCGTGAGGGGAAGGGGAGGGGACAAGGCCGTGGGCGAGGCCAGGGCAGAGGTCGCAGTGCTCGGGGAAGAGGAGGACGGGGCGGCGCGCCGGCTTCGCCCCCGCCAATGATGCCTTTTCCGATGGAAGGCCATGTCGGAGACCAGCCCCGCGAGTTCTTCATCAGGCTGCGCTGGCCTCCGCGTCGCCATGTTCGTCTTCCCGCCCGTTTGCTCGGGAGATGGAGCGTGACCCGCCCCAATCCCTCAGACTGCACATGAGGGGCTGTGGGCATGGGGGCACGCGGGTCGACGTCGACTTCCCGGCTCCTCGGGTCATGTACCTCCGTCGCGGATGGAAGACGTTCGCTCGCATCCACAGCCTAACGGCGGGGCTCGTCCTCTACTTCAAATTAATGGAGGACGGCTTCTCTCCGTCAAGGTTTTCGGAGAGTTTGGAACTCGCCTGAAGTGCTGCGTGGAGAGCTCCTTCGACGGAGATTCCGACGATGGAAGCTCTTCCTCGAGCAAAAGTGATGAGGAGGACGGCGGGGCAGATGACGGGGACAAGTCCGAGTAGGCGTCGAATGCCCCGTGCTTGGGCGGGTGCGGCAGCAGCAGCATCTGCACCTGGCCACTCCTCCGGCAGAGGTTTGCCAGGGGTGGGGCCAGCTCCTTGAACTTCTCGGGGCCGTCTCCTTGGGCAGCTGGCGCCGGGAGGCTGCAGAAGAGGAAGAGGGCGGGCGGCAAGGCCGTCAACTCGGAGTACGCGGGCACCGACGCCTTCATCGCGTATTGCCAGTCCGGCCGCCTCGTCTTCCAGCTCCTTTCCCGGCACCGTCATCACCGGCCCACCCGTGGGCGGCTACCGAGGTGTTCTCTTGGTGCTTTCTGCTGCTCGTAGCTCGCCTAGGCACCCCTTTTGCCCTCTCGCCTCCTTGAACTGCCTCCTGAGGAGAGGGACAAGAAAGGGATTACGGGCATCTTATCTCTTTTTTAGTTTGTAAGCCTGCGGGCCTTCATTAAATTTAGAACTTGTAATCCCCTTGCTCATGTTTTTCATTCCGTACGAACTGTACCTGTATGGGATGTTTTTAATGAAAAAGGGATGCTTGCCGGGTTTTTCGTTCGTGGGTAAATCCCGCGACAAGGAGTGAATCCTTGTTATTGTTTAAGATAAACGTTTTTCTCCCGGCAACAGGCCTTGCCGTCCCCCCACTCCACTTGACCGTTCTCGCGCTCTTGGCGGAGGCAGGGATGAAGTGGGCTTTAGGCTCCTCGTTCTACCTCCTTGCCGCCGCGGCTACAACCCAATCCGGACCCAGGAAATAATCCTTAGGTATAGGAAAAAGGGGAGCACGGAAGCCTAGAGAAAAAACGAGGTTTCACATGCCCCAGTCCTGTTCCGAAATGCATGACAGAGGATAAAAGACTTATCTGGATCTGCAGCCCCCCGGCAATCTCATCGTGCCGCGGTTGGATCCTTGTACTTGCAGCCCCCGGTAACTCTTGTTTGCTGGGGTCGGGACGCCGGTCCGTTTTCTTTCTTCCAAGTAGCTCAGCAGAAGTGCTCATGTGCCTTGCGAACCAAAAGAGGACAGAAGAGAAACAGATAGACGCACACTCGACCTCTAGGCTAGGGGTTAGTCGCCACTAAGCACTATCAACCCTAACCAAGGAAGAGACTCGACCTAGCATGCATGCTATGACTTAGGGCGCCAGCGCTTCATTTATTTATGCTCAGGGTCTGCGCCTGGCTTTGTACAAAGGGTCACATGCCTTGCCGGCAAAGCTTGTACAAAAGGTGGCTTGTCGGGAGGCCCGGCAAGCCGCGCCTTATGGGTAAAACTTGCGAAGATGCTCGATGTTCCAGGAGTTGCTCACTAGCACAGCATCTTCGGTCTCCAGGCGGACTGCGCCGGGCCCGGTGACTCGCATTACCCGATAAGGGCCTTCCCACTTCGGCGTCAACTTGTCGGAATTCTTGGCCGACTGAACGCGCCGAAGAACAAGGTCGCCTTCCTCAAAGCTTCGGGCATGAACCTTGCGGCTATGGTAGCGGCGCAAGGCTTGCTGGTAGCGCGCTGCTCTCACAGCCGCCCGAAGACGATCTTCCTCAAGGAGCGTCACGTCATCTTGGCGCAACTGCTCTTGCTCAAGCTCATCATAAGCAAGCACTCGAGGCGACCCGTATATGAGTTCCGTAGGGAGAACTGCTTCTTCCCCATAGACCAGGGCAAAAGGTGTTTGGCCAGTGGCTCGATTTGGCGTCGTCCCGATCGACCAAAAAACCACCGGCAATTCATCGATCCAGCGCCTTCCGCTCTTGCGCAGCTTGTAAAAAGTCTTTGGCCTTAGGCCTCGCAACACTTAAGCATTTGCCCTCTCCGCTTGGCCGTTGCTCCATGCGTGTGCCACGGAAGCAAAACAGACCTTGCTGCCGAGGTTTTGAATGTATTGCATGAAGGTGTGGCTCGTGAACTGCGTGCCGTTGTCGGTGATGACTCTGTTTGGCACACCGAAATGACAGACCAGTCCCTTGAAAAACGTTGACAGCTGATTGAGCAGTCACATTTCTCACTGCTTCCACCTCTGGCCACTTTGTGAACTTGTTGATCGCAACGTACAAGTACTCAAAGCCCCCGACAGCGCGGGGGAAAGGGCCCAGTATATCGAGCCCCCAGACCGGGAATGGCCAGGAGAGAGGGATTGTTTGAAGGGCTTGAGTTGGTTTATGAAGCTTCTTTGAATGGAACTGACACGCTTCACACTTGGTTACTAGTGCTGTCGCATCCTGGAGGGCGGTGGTCCAGAAGAAACCTTGCCGGAACGCCTTCCTGGCAAGGCCCTCGACCCTATGTGGGAGCCACATATGCCTCCATGTATCTCCGCCAACAGCTCCAGTCCTTCCTCCCCGGGGATGCACTTTAGTTTCACACCGTTCGGCCTTCTCCTGTACAGGACATCATCGACGAACTAGTACAGGGCAGACCGACGGGCTACTTTCTCCGCTTCTTCCTGCTCCTCAGGAAGCTCCCCTGTTTGGAGGAATTGGATGGTATGCAGCGCCCACGCCAGAGCCTGGGGCTCGACAGCAAGGACCAAAGGCGTCTCTTCCATCATGGGAGCACGACTGTCTCTACGGCCAGGGCTTGACGCCCTGCCAGAGCCAGTTGCTCTTGGGCAGGCCCAGCGTCCGCGGCAGCACCCTTGCCGGCTGCCCCAGGGCGCTCGGTAGGAAAGTACTTGCCGGGACCTGATTTCCTCCGCTTGTTCTGCCCCATTGATGGCTCGACGGATGGTTGAGTTAACCGGAGCAAAAAGGTACCTGGTTCCACAGGTAGCTTGAATTGATCATGCTTTCACAGGTAATCGGCGATGTCGTTCTCCATTCGGGGGACGTGCTCCGTTTGGATACCGTCAAAGCGTTCCTCCAGCTTCCTCACCTCATCTACGTAGGCCTCCATCAATGGGCTCTGGTAATCCTTGTTGACCTGCGTAACAACAAGCTGCGAGTCACCCCTGACGATGAGCTTCTTAACCCCAAGGTCTGCCGCGATCCTGAGACCGGCGAGCAATCCCTCGTACTCAACAGTGTTGTTGGTGGACATCTCCCTGGGGAAGTGCATCTGGATCACGTACTTGAGGTGCTCTCTGGTGGGCGCGACGAGCAGCACACCGGCACTGGCGCCTTGCAGCGAGAAAGCCCCATCAAAGTACATGATCCAGTCGCGGTCTGCTTCCTTGTCGGGGAGAGTGGTCTCCTGGATTTCTTCGTCAGGCGTTGAGGTCCATTCTGCAATGAACTCCGCCAAGACTCTGCTCTGGATTGTCGAGGTACTTTCAAACTTCAAACCGAAAATTGATAGCTCCAAGGCCCATTCCACAATCCTTCCGACTGCATCTGGGTTATGCAGTATCCGTTGCAACGGGAGGCGGGCGACGACAGTGATCTCGTGGGCTTGGAAGTAATGACGCAGCTTCCTCAAGGCCATAAGGAGGCCGAAGAGCAATTTTGCACACCGGAGTACCTTGACCTAGCCCCCTGCAAGAGGGGGCTGACAAAGTAAACCGGGTGCTGCATCATCTTCTTCTTCTGCACCACCTCACTCGACTGCGCGGGCACTGCCTTGGTGGCATCAGACTCTGCCGGGGGCCGCGCCTTGCCGGCACCAGGCCCTGCCGGGGGAATCTTTGGCTTGCCATCCGCTAGTTCTGCCGCCGTCACTGCCTCCTCGTCGACCTCCCTCTGTGCCACCAGTGCGGCGCTGACCACTTGATTCGTCGCCGCCAGATATAGCAGCAACGGCTCTTGTGGTTTAGGCGCAACCAGTATTGGCGTGGAGGAAAGGTATTTCTTCAGATCCTGCAATGCTGCCTCGGCTTCTGGGGTCCACTCCATTGGGCCCGCCTTCTTCAAGATTTTGAAGAAAGGAAGGGCGTGCTCAGCGGACTTGGAGATGAATCGGCACATGGCGGCGACGCAGCCGGTGAGCCGACGCACATCTTTGATCCGCTTGGGCGCCTCAATCTGCTAAATAGCCTTGATTTTGTCTGGGTTTGCCTCGATCCCGCGCTGTGACACAAAGAACCCGAGAAGCTTGCCGGACGGAATGCCGAAGACACACTTCTCAGGGTTCAGCTTGAGGTTGATCTTGCGCAGGTTGGCAAATGTCTCTTCCAGATCTTGCACAAGAGTTGGCCCGTCCTTGGTTTTGTCCAGTATGTCATCTATGTAGGCCTCCATGTTTCAGTGGATCTGAGGTTCAAAACCAATCAGGACTGCTCTCGCAAATGTTGAGCCAGCGCTCTTCAACCCGAAAGGCATCCGTAAAAAGCAATACGTACCACATGGGGTGATGAACGCTGTCTTTTCTTCATCCTCTCTTGTGATGAAGATCTAGTGGTAGCCCGAGTAGGCATCGAGTGGTTGGAAACCAACTTCCTGATCTCCTCTGTGATGAACTCTGTCGGGTGGTTGGTGCGACATATGCCAACGGATGGCTTATCATTGTGGGTGCCAATAAGACATCGCCGGTGCCTGGAAACGGGATGAGGCGAAGACATGCATGCCGGCGGATCTTACCCAGGTTCGGGGCTCTCCAAGGAGATAACACCCCTAGTCCTGCTCTGCGGGGTCTCCGCATGATCACTAGATCAAGGAAAGGTAGCTACAATCGCTCGTAGAGCTGTTGGGTTCAAGGGAGAAGAAGAACAAGGCTAGCTCTTGCTTCTCTCTATCTCTATGGTGTGTGTGCTGTGTTCAGAAGCTCACCCTTTGCATGGGTGCTCCGGGGGGTTTATATAGGCCTACCCCCCGGGGGTACAATTGTAATCCGGCTGGGCTTTGGTCCCAGCCGTCAGTGTCTACACTCGCCGGCTTCTCCGCCGGCTGTTGGGGCCTGCCGACTGGTGGGTCCCGCCGGCTGCCGGCCTCTTGGCCGACAGGCCGGCCCCACCGCCTAGGGTCTTGTCGGCGGCTGCTTACTGTAGCCTCGCCTCTGATGACGAGGGCTTTGTCGAGGTAAGCGTGGCTACAGTGTGCCGCCTCGAGGGCTCTCACTGTAGCCTCACCTCGTCTTGTCTCCTTAATGGGGCTCCTGCTTCGAGGAAGGGAGTAGCCGGCTTCTGGGGGACGGCCACACCCTTGGCCGACTGGGGGAGGCCAGGCCGCCTTTGCGCCTCTCTCTGGCAGAAGGGGCCCGCCGCCCGCGGGCCGTACAGGAGTCGGTCGTGGATGACGTTGAGGCTGGCATGGCTACAGCGCCGAGCCGAACGGGAGACGGCCATCCCGTACGGCCTCCTGTGGCCATGCCTGCCTCGGGCCTTGGGGGTAGTGGGCCGCACTGTGGCCACACCCCGTCTTGTCACCGTTATGTGGGTGTAGCTTTGGTGGTTGTGATCTCGGCCGGCTTCTTGGAGTCGGCGCCCTTCTTGGCCGGCTTCCTGGAGTCGGCCACCCCGTAGTTGTCCTGGGGAGAGGTTGCTGAGGCTGGGTCGCCTTCCGGGAGTCGGCTTCAGAGGTAGGCCAGGGAAGGCGGCTCAATGCTTGGGGTGCTTGGAGGCCCAAAGGCCTGATAATTTTTTCAGAAGAGCCAGTGGCAGTCGGTTTGGCTACCCGTGGCCATTTACTCCGACAAACTCCTGCCTCTCCAGAGCCTGCTTTCTGACCTTCTGCTTGACGGGCCGCGCGTGGGGGCAGACAGCTAGGTGGTGCTCAATCACCTCCCTGGGAACACCGGGGATGTCGGATGCTTGCCATGCAAATACGTCGACATTCGCCCGCAGGAAGGTGACGAGCGCGCCTTCCTATTTGCTGTTGAGGGTGGAGCCTATGGTGAAGGCCCCACCCGTGCCATCCTCCCTGGCGGACACCTTCTTGGTTTGTGGTGGCTCGGCTCTGGATCTCTTGGTCTTCTCGGTAGAGCTCTCTGGCACGTCCTCGACGGCAGCACAACACTCCGAAGAGGTGCGCTTGCCGGAGTGGGTACGAGAGGTCTTGCCGGGCTTCTTCCTCCCTCCCAGGGTTTCAGCGGCAGGAACAGTTGCCTTGGCGGCACCTGCTGCAACTGCCTCCTGGTAGAGTTGGTCAGCGCAAATCAGCGCATCCTTCTTGTCAGAGGGGACGGAGATGATGGTCAACGACCCGGGCATCTTTAGCATGTTGTAGGCATAGTGCGACGCCGCCATGAACTTGGCTAGTGCCGGGCGGCCGAGGATCCCGTTGTAGGGCAAGGGGATCTCGGCCACGTCGAAGACGATCCTCTCCGTCCTGTAGTTCAACTCTCCTCCAAATGTCATGGGCAGTGTGACCTTTCCCTTCTGCTGGCTCCTCCCCGGATTGACCCCTTGAAACGTGCCCGTTTCCTCGAGGTCTCCATCAGGGATTTGCACCCTTTTGATCACGACAGGCAAGATCAGGTTCAGGCCGGCCCCGCCATCAACCAACATCTTGTTCACCCTGAGGTTGTGTATCGTTGGTGAGACCAACAATGGCAAACACCCGACCGCGGTAGTGCGGTCAGGGTGGTCCTCAGCGTCAAAGATGAGGGGCGTGCTGGACCACTTCAGCGACTTCTGAGCGTCGAACGACGACTCTGCTGCTGTAATCTCACGCGCCCACTGCTTGAGCTGGCGGTGAGCGGTATGCAGCGAGGCACTGGCATCGACGCACATGGCCCCCGTAGCCTTCTGGAACCCTTGCTAACCAGACTCGTCGTCCTCGTCGTGATCATCGTCTTCTTGTTTCTTGTCGCGGCCCCGGGTGGGCCTCTCTTGCTGGTTATCCTTGACGGAGCGGCCTCCTTGGCCGCCACGTTTCTTGCCGGATCCCTCGGCACCATCCTGGTCCTTCTTCTTGTCTCGCCTCTTGTACTCTGCCGTTTGCTTCTCAGCAAGCAGCTCGACTTGTCGGCAGTTCTGGAGGTCGTGGCCCTTGGTGCGGTGGATCTTGCAGTATTGCTTGCGGGAGCTCCCTGGCTTGTCGGTAGCCGCCAAGGCCTAGCAGGAGGCGCACCCGGCAATCTCGTTGTCAGGAGCACCTGCCTTGACCTTCTTGCCGGCACCGGTGTAGTCAGATCCCTCAATGGCAAGCACGGCCTTGCCCTTGCGTTTCCTGTTGCAACGCCGGCCCTTCTTCGTCGGGGTAGCGGCGTCCTCATCGGTAGAGTCGGTTTCTGCGCCGGCGTCTTCGCCGGGGTACTTCCTTCCCTCTTTAGCCCGGGCGCATCTATCGGCCAGAACGTAGAGCTCGGCCACATCCTTAACCTTGGTCATCGCCAGCTCCTCGCGCATCTTGTGATTGCACACGTTCCGGTGGAACGCGCTAATCACAGCGGCGGGATGAACGTCGGGGATGTTGTACTGCACCCGGCTGAATCTCTGGATGTACTTGCGCAGGGTCTCCCCTTCCTTCTGGGGAATGATATGTAGATCATTGGCCTGGCCATGAGCTCGGTGGCCTCGTGTGAAGGCGCCAATGAACTCATGGCATAGATCCGACCAAGAAGAAATGGAAGCCACCGGCAAGTGCATCAACCAAGACATCACATTAGGCTTGAGTGCTAGCGGGAAATAGTTGGCAAGCACGCCTTGTCGTCGCGAGCCCTAGCAGCCTGCATCACGATGGTGTAGATGCTGAGGAACTCGGACGGATGGGTCTTGCTAGTGTACTTCTCACCGACGTCGGGCTTGAACGTGCGGTGGGACGGCCACTGGAACTGCCGCAGCTCACGGGTAAAGGCCGCGCAGCCCACCTCGTAAGGTAGGCCGCCGGAGCCCCCCGATGTCGGGTGGTCCATAGCGGGTCCCTCCCGCTTGTCTGACTGGCGGCGCATTTCGCACCGGCGTTCGACGGTGGTTCGAGCGTCTTCGTGAGCTCGTTCCCGAAGGACCTGGCGCTGGTCGCGGAGGGTCCGCAGGTCGGACGACGCTATGGAGATGTTATCACAAGCGTCGTCACGTCGGGCCGACGCCCGCGGTGGCTGGCGAGGAGGAGGAGAGTGCATCGTGGCCGCAACTCCCCCGGTCCTCCCAGCGCCGGCATGCGGTGGCTTGGTGGAGCGCCGACCCGAGGGTCCCGCCGGTCGCGGATCATCTTTGTTGGCGACGGCGACGAGGCTCCGGAT
This sequence comes from Aegilops tauschii subsp. strangulata, assembly GCF_002575655.3. NCBI lineage: Eukaryota > Viridiplantae > Streptophyta > Magnoliopsida > Poales > Poaceae > Aegilops > Aegilops tauschii. The sequence goes on from NC_053036.3 coordinate 515,274,518, forward strand.
GGTGGCCCTCCACTCGTCAAGCTTCTCCGCAGCAGGAGGGAAGTCGAGGAGCAGCTGCGCGCGCGCCAAAGCTTCCGCTGGCGTGGATCGTGGCGCGCAGCGACTTCTAACTACGTTAGAAGGAGCTCCATTACGACCCAGCGGCTGCGTGCCATTTTTGCCAGCGCTTCGGCGAGCGTGCTGAACCCCTTCATCTTGCGGATGACGCACAGGGCTCTTCCCACGGCGGTGCCCAGGGTCACCAACGTGGTGACGCTGCTCGACGCGCACACCATGGGAAGAGCGCACAGTGGTCGCCGGGGTGGGCGTCCTGGAGGTCGCTGCGCCGCCCGGAAGTGGCACAACGACACCCCTGGAGGGCCCCGCGCCGCCTACGGGGGCCCAGCTCCGTCTTTGGATCCGGTGATGTGTACCTGGTCGTCTGGTGCGCGAATGACGCCGCTCGCCAGGCTCGGACTACCAGGGCGATGCTGGTGCTCGTGGACCACGGCCCGGGTCCTGTCTGTGACCGGTCCACTGCCCGCCCGCACCGGCACGGGCCGTTCGGCTCCCAACGAGCCGACCGCCGTGGCCGTCTTCTTCTTAGGAGCCATGGCGACGAAGAACTGCTAGGCTAAGTACTAGACCAGATTCTCACAATTGCGCCCCCTACCTGGCGCACCAAAGATGTCAGTGTGGAACGGCACCTATGGGATCACAAGAATCCCTACTACGGTTGCCGGGGCGCAGGGTTGCAAGAAGAGTAGGGCTAGCAGACAGCACAAGGATCGTTTACCCAGGTTCGGGCCGCGAGGATGCGTAAAATCCTAGTCCTGCTTTGGTGGGTGTATTTCAGAGAGTTCTTGAGCTCTCGAACTAGCTGTGGTGAGTGCGTGGTTCGAAAGAGCCGAATCCTTCTCCAGTATGCCATGGGCCTCCTTTTATAGTTGGAAGGGGCTGCCACAGTGGCACACAGGAGGTGGAAAGGCGTACAGTGCCCTGAGCTTATCGCGCGCATTACAGGACAAGACGCATTTAATGCATTGCTTAGGTGTCCCCCTGCTTTATCGGGGACGGGGGCGAGGCCCGTCCCGTCTGTCGCCGCTCTTCCTTGTTTCGACATGCGCCTTGGCAGCGATGCGTGCGGCGCCATGTAGGCAGGCGGGCAGCTGAGATGGCGCGGTGGTGGAGCCTTCACGAAGATCTGCATGCCGCCACGCAGGCGCTCGATGAGTTGGCCTGGGAGCTGCATGTTGCCACGCAGGTGCCCGCCCAGCTGGTTGGGCTGGCAGCTGCATGTGAATGGCGGTGGAAGCATGGTTGGCGTGGGCCTGGCGGTGGCCCTGCTGGCGTCCTTGGTGAGGTCCTTGCCGTGTGGCCCGGCAAGGGTCTTGTCGTGGCGCGCTGTCACCCCCGGCAAGGGCCTTGCCGGGGGTCTGGTGGCCTTCCTCGGCAAGGATCTTGCCGAGGATCGTCGTCTTCTAATCCTCATCTGATCTTGAATATGTCTTCACAAAGATCTGCATGCCACCACAGAGGTGCCTTCCCGAGCCCTGGCCCCACGTGGATGACGGCGTTGGGGACCGTGGGCTCAAGGGTGGCTCGCTCTGTTGGTGTGGGGCGGGCTGCCCCGGCAAGGGTCTTGCCGGGGGATCCTGCTTCGTCCCTCTGCTCCTTGTGGTCTTGTCCTTCGCGTTGCTCTGATTATCTTGAGCTTCGGTCTTACCTTGGCTCACCTCCCCTGCTCTGCTTGGTGTGACCGTAGGCGCAGCTCCGACTGCCCGTGCACAGGTATAGGGGTACAAAAACACACCCCTCTTTTTGTACACCGACAAAAAATATGTACTACGCCTAACTCTTATGGTGGAAGCATTGGTTGATCTAGTCGCGGTTGCTAATGAAGATCTGAAGTTCCTAGATTCAAAAAAGGCACTACAGCTAGCTGTGGAGTATTTTCTACAACAAACGTGCTTCGAACTAGATCTAAAACAATAAGCAATGGTGGTACAAACTATGGGCATTGAAGAACAGTGAAGAAGTAGATGACCAAATGAGGGTTTGCTATTAGATCTGAGAAGGAGTGGTGTGTACCTGGATGCGGCGGAAGCTTCAAGGTGGTCTTGGATGGCGTCGACGGCGGCACGCGTAGTGTCGAAGAAGTAGTTGAAAATAAGAAGGAGAAGAGGCAGGCATGGAAATCAAGGAGGGGTAGTAACTTTTTGAGCAAGGAATGCCTCAGTTTTCAGGATAGACAGATACGCACAAAGATCCGTTGTGATGTCATGATGGAATCCCTGGATTTATGGAAGATGACGTCATGAATTACAAACATGAAAAAATGACGAGTGTGGACATGTCATGAGTCGGATATATGAGTCAGTCATGATGCAATATTCAAAGGAAGATGACCCGGAAGTATTTGACATTGACACGAATAAATTCAAATCAATGTGGGGGCTAATGTTGGGGATATAACCCCACGATATGACCCGCCTGTTTAGGGCCAGGTCATTCTGTGGTGACTTGAAGAGGAGGTGTAATAAGTGGGCTCTGGTTATCCAGAAGACCAAGATCCAGAGGATAAGGCGCTTGGTGGGCTGGCTTATGGCCCAGGGCCTGGGATCCTTTACTGTAAAGACACCCAAGGAGTTTTATTACTTAGCAAGATAAGTAGGAAGCATATTAGTACACATATGGCAATGCGACCTGGACTCTGTTGTAAGCCCAGGGCATCCACCTATATATAAAGGGGAGCCCCTGAGGCAGAGAGGACCAAGTTACAAGCTCTCTTGTAATCGAGATCATCGTCATCAATAAACACAAAGCAGGATGTAGGCTTTTACCTCCATCGTGAGGGGCCGAACCTGGGCAAACCCTTGTCTCTCGATTCCGATCAACCCTGTTCAAGCAATCATCATGCAGCGATGGCCTCACGACTAAGTCCTTTCACGAGGACATCTGCCGTGACAAACCCACGACATCCCCAAGTACGGGGGAGGAGGAGGAAATCCCAAATGCAGACGCAAGGGCTGCCATAATCGGGGCTCCGGCAATGGCGATTCAAGCAGCAGTGGCACTAGAAACGGTGATGCCACCAACGACAGCGCCACAAAGGACGACGCTAATAACGTTGGCGTCGGTGATAACAATGGTGACGCCATGATCAATGGGGTCGACGATGACCCCAATGATGGCGATTATAATCCGGAAGTCGGGGAGGTGGGAAGCCTCAGTCTCGACGAGTATGATGCTTTGGAGCAACACCTAGAGGAACCTCAACTGAGAACCTTACATAAGCAATTGGCCAGTACATACAAAAGCATTAAGAACAAGTCCCATCATCTTTAAGACAAAGAAGACAATCTCAACTGCAGAAGGACCGACCTCCTCAGGGCCGAGCAGGCACTCGAGGATAAGGTCCAACATACTGGTGTTAGCCGATCTTACCCTCGTCGAAACTTACTGGATGAGTTGGATGCGAAGGCCGGGGTGATGACCCACAAGTATAGGGGATCAATTGTAGCTCTTTCCGATAAGTAAGAGTGTCGAACCCAACGAGGAGCAGAAGGAAATGACAAGTAGTTTTCAGTAAGGTAATGTCTGCAAGTGCTGAAATTGTAAGTAGCGGAGTAGTTTGATAGCAAGATAATTTGTAACGAGCAAGTAACGATAGTAGTAACAAATATGTAGCAAGGTAGCCTAATCCGTTCTTGAGGGTACACGGGAATTTCATCTAGTCGCTTTCATCATGTTGGTTTAGTTCGTGTTCGCTACTTTGATAATTTGATATGTGAGTGGACCGGTGCTTAGGTGTTGTTCTTACTTGAACAAACCTCCTACTTATGATTAACCCTCCCCCAAGCATCCGCAACTATGAGAAAAGTATCAAGAATAAATTCTAACCATAGCATTAAACGTTTGGATCCAATCGGACCCTTACGGAATAGCGCATAAACTAGGGTTTAAGCTTCTGTCACTCTCACAACCCATCATCTAATTGCTACTCCACAATGCATTCCCTTAGGCCCAAATATGGTGAAGTGTCATGTAGTCGACGTTCACATGACACCACTAAGGGAATAACAACATACATACTATCAAAATATCGAACGCATATCAAATTCACATGATTAGTTGCAACAAGATTTCTCCCGTGACCTCAAGAACAAAAGTAGCTACTCACAAATGATAAAAATGCTCATGATCAGAGGAGTATTAAATAGCATAATGGATCTGAACATATAATCTTCCACCAAATAAACCATATAGTAAACAACTACAAGATGTAATCAACACTACTAGTCACCCACAAGCACCAATCTATAGTTCCGGTAACAAGATTGAACACAAGAGATGAACTAGGGTTTGAGATGGGATGGTGCTATTGAAGATGTTGATGGAGATTGCCCTCCCCAAGACGGGAGAGTTGTTGGTGATGATGATGACGATGATTTCCCCCTCCGGGGGGGGGGGGGGGGGGGAGTTCCCCCGGCGGAATCGCTCCGCCGGAGGGAAAAAGTGATTCTGCCCAAGTTCCGCCTCGAGACGGCGGCGGGCCGTCCCGAAAGTCCTCTCCTTATTTTTAGGTTAAAATGACTTATATACCAGAAGATGGGCATCAGAGGTGGGCTGAGGAGGGCACAACCCACCAGGGGCGCGCATGGGCTCCCTGACGCGCCCAGGTGGGTTGTGCCCACCTGGTGGGCCCCCTTTGGTAGTTATTTGCTCCAATAATTCTTATATATTCCATAAAAATTCCTCGTGAAGTTTTAGCTTGTTTGGAGTTGTGCAGAATAGGTGGCCTGGCGTAGCTTTTCCAGGTCCAGATTTCTAGTTGCCGGAATTCTCCCTCTTTGTGTGTACCTTATAAATTATGAGAGAAAGGGCATTAGAATTACTCCAAAAAGCATTATTATGGATAAATAATAGTAAGAAAACATGATGCAAAATGGACGTATCATGGGGAAAACGCGCTTTAGAAACGCGACTGGGTTGAAACCCTCGATCATCCTCCGCGGGTAAAAGATCGGCCAACAAGCGCATCAAAATACGCCCTTGAGGCACCCGGACCCCAAGGTGGAGTCAAGCCACCACGGACCACCACGAGATATGACCCTAAGGAGAAGAGGCCCTTAAGGTCCAAAACCCACCTCGATCAATCTACAAGTCCAAGCAATGTCCACACCTGACATGGTGACAATTAGAGGAGAATGCACTAGTTTGTGTGGTGGAAGTTGTGTGTGCCAACGAAAGAAGGTGGAAGAGATTTTGAGATATACATTGTTTTAACCTAGCCCTGCTTACAAACAGGCTTGGAGATTAATTGATAATCCGGATTTCCTTTGTGTCTGTGTTCTCAAAGACAAATTTTTTCCCGGTTATGATATTTTGAACGCAACTCTGAAAAAGAAAGCCTCATTCACATGGAAAGTGTTATGTCAATGTGTAGACATTGAAAAGAGCTCATGTATGGAGGATCGGTCATGGTAGTCAGATTAATGTTTGGGATGATGAGTGGATCCCTAACTCGCTTACCAGGAAAGTGATCACGGCTCATGGAGGCAATTTACTATCGAAAGTAAGTAATCTAAATGATGCTACTATGAGCATCCAGGTTCCGCTATTTGTTATTGACCGGAGATGAGTCTCGGTCATTGTCAGTGTCAAAACCGGCGGATCTCGGGTAGGGGGACCCGAGTTGTGCGTCTAAGGTCGATGGTAACAGGAGACAGGGGACACGATGTTTACCCAGGTTCTGGCCCTCTCTATGGAGGTAATACCCTACTTCCTGCTTGATTGATCTTGATGAATATGAGTATTACAAGAGTTGATCTACCACGAGATCGTAATGGCTAAAACCCTAGAAGTCTAGCCTGTATAATTATGATTGCGATTGCTCTTCATTCTACGGACTAAGCCCTCCGGTTTATATAGACACCGGAGGGGACTAGGGTTGTACAAAGTCGGTTACAGAGAAAGGAATCTTCATATCCGGGAACCAAGCTTGCCTTCTACCCCAAGGAGAGTCCCATCCATACACGGGAGAGAGTCTTCGGTCTTGTATCTTCATAGCCCATCAGTCCAGACCACGTTACATAGTCTGGACGCCCGACGACCCCTTATTCCAGGACTCCCTCAGTAGCCCCTGAACCAGGCTTCAATGACGATGAGTCCGGCGCACAAATTGTCTTCGGCATTGCAAGGTGGGTTCCTTCTCCAACACGGTCTTCAAACACGACGAACGTGTCCGGCTCTGCAAAACAAGTACCACACACCACCATAGAGAGTATAATACTACACGAGTCCAATCTGCCGACAACTTTTTGTAGCGTGAAATCGTGCCACTACCCGGTTATTATTTCAAACCATTTTTGGCCTTCCGCTCCACATTTCGAGACGCGGTTTTATTGGCACGTCTTGTCAAAGCAGAGATCGTGTCTCCTTATTGCGGGATTCACATCAATACGGGCGTGGGTAACCCAACCGTCCGGTTGGCATGATTCCTTAGGAATAGGTAGGTTTCAAGGCTTAGGGGGAGGCGTTCGATATCCATCGCCTTTATAAAGGTGTCAAGGGTCATCTTGCTCCTCTATGCCGACCCTTTCCTTAGCCTTTCCAACCTTGAGTTCCAGCACCCAAGGTCCAATTTAATTGCTTCGAGCTTCCCAGTCATGTCCGGACCCAGCCCTCAAGGTCGGTGGGTGGCTTCCTCTATCACAGAGGAGGATATTGCGAAGCTCCGGGCGGCAAGATACCTGACCGCGGAAATCCCCCACAGGCTTCCTGCTCAAGGACAGGTTATTCCTACTCCCAGATCTGGCGAGAGGGTCGTATTCATCTCTCACTTCCTCCGGGGGCTAGGGTTCGCTCTCCATCCCTTCGTCCGAGGGCTCATGTTCTATTACGGGCTAGATTTTCATGAACTGGCTCCAGACTCCTTTCTTCATGTCTCGGCGTTCATTATCATGTGCGAGGCCTTCCTCCGTATCCCCCCACACTTCGGCTTGTGGCTCAAGACCTTTAATGTGAAGCCGAAGGTGGTTGATGGGAAACAAGCGGAGTGCGATGGTGCTATAGTGAGCAAACTCATCAACGCTTCTTGGCCAAAAGGATCCTTCACAGGATCTTCCAACTTATGGCAGCGGGAGTGGTCTTACATCACTGAACCCCGTGGTACCAAGTGGGAAGCTACACCTGCGTTCCGATATGGTCCTCCAGTTCAGCTCGCTTCATGGATCAATAAGGGGTTGGACTAGGGATCAATCGACAAAGTGCGGACTCTACAGAGCCGCATCCGGAGTCTCCTTGAGAAGGACACCGATCTCATCGACGTGATTCAAGTAATGTTAGTCCGCCGGGTCCTCCCGTGCCAGCGACGACCTCTCCGCATGTGGGAGTTCAATCCGAAAGGACCACGAACCCTTCAGCACTCCTTCGGCACGACGCACAAAGGAATGTGGATATTATTCTTCGGGACATGAAAGTAGTGGCCGGACACTACAGAGGACACCAGCCTTGACTGCAACCATTCGGATACCTCGGTAAGCATTCGACTCCCGAACATAGCTTAGTTAAATGTCCCATAATAAGATAATGAGAAAACCAGCTTCTTCCAGGGCTGGATAAAGAAGGTGGAACAAATTAGGTGTTCGGCCCGTCTTCCCGAAGACTCAGCTAGTCATGTGCTAACAAGGATGCTGGTCCTGGCACCGTACCAGGTGCCGGTGAAAGAGGACAATGAGGAGAGCAAGAGGGCCAAAGGTGGCCTCCACTCTGAAGGTACACCAGACACTACGTCCGGGGAGATTAGGGCTCCCTCTTCCGAAGACAAAAGAGAAGGAGAAGCTAACATCCTTTCTCCCCATGGTAAGAAAAGGAGCGCCTCCGAATATTTGGAGGTAAGGGCTCCCAAGCGAGGGAAGATGTCCCTTTCAGGCGGTTCAGGTTCGGAAGACGGCGCTGTCGTGTAGTTCCTCTGCAAGGACAAGCCTTTAGCTGAGTCGTAAGTGAACAAGGGTGTCGTAAGCATATCCCGTTCCTTTCAGGCTACAAGTGTAACATTTAATGTATATTTGCAGTCTGGCGCGCAGTCTTCCTCAACAATCCTCCTCCTCGGGGGATTTGCTTCCGGAGATGATGGAGAGCGAGACACCTCCAGAGGCTCCCTCGCCCAATAGGGCGGACGACTTCGAGGTGTCGTCCCGGAGGATCTTTCCCGATCAACAAGTGGTGCGGGGGACAATGAGGACGACGCCCGAAGGCGAAACTTTGGTCGCCCAGGGCCCAGGGTGTGCGGCCTCAACGGGGTTCAACCATAAAGGCCTCGGACTATCCGATTTACAGCCGGAGACGACTCCAGAGTCGAGTAAACATATCCCTTCGAAGGGAGTCCGCACTCCCGCGGCCGCTCCCAGGAATCCGGAGGCGCCGGATACAATGATGGGCATGTTGCAACATGCGTCCGTCTCGGAGGAACACCGTACCTTAATGAGTACGGTGGCTGAAAGGATTCTGTCCGCGAAAAGCGGATTGAATGAAGCCTTCATATGAGTGCTAAGAGGCTTTGAGGTACGTACTGTAATATTTTCAAGTGTGGTCTGTGCCCAAAATGCACTTGTGTATAGATAGTAGCCCCTGAGACTCTGGTTGCCGCCCAAAGGGAGGCGATCAGAGGATCAAAAAAATATATGCTCAGGAAATAATCCAATTAATTGGAACACGGGCTACTACACACATGGCGATTGCCCAAGCTACAGAGGTTGTATGTCTGAAGCAAAAACTTGAAGTTGCGGATGATGACATCACGCTTATTAACAGGTGACTCGACGAGGCTGAAGGTATGTTTTTTGGGACAGTCAGTATACGTAAGTATGATATGACACTGAGAATTGTGTACTGAACTATGCGTAAGTGCAGATGGTGCGGCCGCGGTTGAGACCCTCCGAGCTGAGCTTGCCTGGGCCAAGGAGCAAGCCATGATGAGTAATGCGGCTGCCGAAAAGGCAGCTGCGGAATTGAAGGCTAAACAGGCTACCTAGCGCCACTGCGAGGAGAGAATATCCACTATGGCGCTTGAGCTAAAGGAAGCCACTGGCCGATGCAAATTTCTCGAGAAGGATAACAAAGACAGAACGGATGATCTCGACAAGGCCTTACAAGAGGCGAGAGAAGCACAGTCTGAGTCTAGAGCTACTCGGGAGGAGATCCGGCAAGCTGGGGAGATCGCGGCCGGTAAGCCCTTTTTATTATGAACTAAATTCGGTGATCCAAATTATGCCCCGCTTAATCAAGTGGGGAGTTCACCAGATGCATTTTTGGACTTGCCGAAGAGTGTCTCCGACACGACGCAGTTTTTCCAAGCGCAAGAAGGAAATGCAACGGAAAAGCTTTTCTAGTCACAATTCAGCATGCCAAAGTGTCCATTGTTGCTGAACGAACAGATGGCCCAGTGGGCCGAGCTCCACAGGACATCATGGTCCGGCTGTGGCCGGCCGAGCCGATTCCAAATAGCTATTTCGGTTTGGTGCAGCGACTTGTTGACGCGGTGCCGCGTATCGATGCCGTGAAGCGGTCAACGTGCATTGAAGGTGCACGGATGGCCCTTGCCCGCGTCAAAACGTACTGGGCGAAGATGAAGACCACTGATATTGCAGCGAAGATTCCACCCGAGGGCAAGGACCATCACACGCCAGAGCACTATTTTGAAGATGTCCTAGAGGGTGCCCGCTTGATAGAGGGTCAGTGCTCGAAGGATATGATGTTCGAGTGAATGTATCGAAATTGTAAAAACAATATCTATGATATATTAAGGCTATGTTTTTATATTTTTTCCTGAAAAGGTTTGGTTCCTCCTGTGCGGCCGTTTTTCTGTATAATCTGAAAGTTTACCAATCGTCGGCTTCAGCCCCCTCGAATATAATACGGGGGTGTTCAGAAAAGCACTTGATCACTCTTGACCCAACGTCTTGGTCCATGAAGGAGGTGTCAATGCGATGAACTAGGGAATCGGACTATAGGGCTTTAACACTTTCACTTAGCCATAGGAGTTTGACGGTGGGTCTACGATATAGCCCCTCGTATGTACGCGATTGTCTGAATACGGCGCGTTACATAGGTGACCAGAAAACGGTCCTTCGTGTAATACGGAAGGAATCGCGAAGATTCCGGTAAGTCATCGAGTGGTTGACCAGCTCTCGCCGCATCATGACAGTGAGTTTTCGGCTTTCTCTACTGAGGTGCTCATCCGGATAAACCAGGACACAATCGCAGTAGTTCTCCCTTTACTACCCTAGCCAATACAGCGGAACGTAAGGTAGTAAGCACAGGAGCCGGGCAACCCAACTATTGACCAAAGACATGATTCGGAGCTGGTGCATATAAGGTGAAACTCGTGACACCGAAGTGTGCTGTAAAGCTGTTCGGACTTGTTTGCAACTCATTTGTTCCCATATCGAGCCCCTGGCAATTTATGCTGAGGTGCGTGTGTGAAACAACCGGAGAAGTAAAATTCAGTTCTTTTTAGAAAAAGCGAATAGTAAATACGGATTATGTTCACGGGAACCTGATATGTCGATTGCCATTTTGCAGATAATAACGCCACGACCCAGAATATTTGACATGCCGGTGGTCGAAGGCTGAGGGAGAAGGCACTTTACAGGCTCGAAAAAGAGAGTGCGGTCTACACAAAATTATTTGGACCTCCTGTCGCACGTCTGCGCTGCCTTGCCTCGGTAAAAGGCCTCCTTAACAGGAATACCCTTTGGGTAAGTGTACGAAGCCGAACTCCAAAAGAGTCTGTGAGATGACCAGTCTTTGAGCCACCTATGGTTAAAGATAAAAAATAGTTAGAAAAGAAAAGGAGGCTATGGGAGTGCTTGTAGGCCTGTCCATACTGTGCCTCCGTCGATGACCAGGGTACTTTAAATACATAATTTTGAATGCGTGGCACCAAATTCGCGGGTACATGAGGTGAACGATGGAGGCCGAACTGCTAATCCAGCTGTGAGATTGATCGGTTCCATTTAATAGAGACTGGCGGCTTAATGGACGATGAAATATGCGGCTTGATGAGGCTGCTTTGTACTCCGGCTGTGGTAGCCGTAGTATGATCCTCTGTATGGAGGAAGTGTTTCATCTTTCCATTTATTGTTATGACACCGCATGGACTGGGCATTGTAAGTTTTACGCGAGCGTAGAGTGGGACCACATTGAAACGAGCAAAAGCGGTACGCCCCAGAAGTGCAAGGTAGCTACCGCGGAACGGGACAATATCAAAGGTCAAGCCTTCGCTTCGGAAGTTGTTCGGCGAACCAAAAATGACTTCCAATGTGATGGAACCCGTGCAGTGAGCTTTTACGCCGGGTACTGCTCCCTTGAGGGTAGTTGTGGTGGGCTTGATTCTTGAAGGATCGATGCCCATTTCGCGGACAGTGTCTTGGTAGAGTAGATTCAGGCTACTACCGCCGTCCATAAGGAACTTCGTGAGATGGAACCCATCGATAATTGGATCGATGATCAGAGCTGCCGAACCTTCGGGACGGATGTAGCTAAATTTTGGGGGGACCAGCTCTATGGCGTGTGCGTCCCGTAGGGCGCTGCGCTCCCCTGTAGGGGTGTGCGTCACGTATACCACGTTTACGGTTTTCACCTCGGGGGGAAATTGTTTCCGACCCCCGGTATTCGGCCTGCGAGTCTATTTGTCATCGCTGTCACTGGGCGGCCCCTTCCCCTGGTGTTCGGCATAAAGCTTGCCGCCTTGTTTGAAGACCCAACAGCTTCTGTTCGTGTGAGTGGCTGGTTTATCGGGGGTGCCATCAATCTGGCAGGGCCGATCCAGTATCTTTTCTAGATTGGATGGTCCGTCTCTGTTTGCCTTGAATGGCTTTTTCCGTTGACCGGGTTTGGAGCTGTTGAATGCGGCATTGACCGCTGTGCTTTGCGTTCTTTCATTATCATTTCGATGCTTGTGTTTATTGCGTTGTGGCTTGCCGTTGCCGTCTCGGACTTCGGAAGTGCCCGGATCGCTGGTGCTGTTGCTTCTACGAACGAGCAAGCTGTCTTCTCCCGTGCAAAAGCAGGTCATTAGAACAGTAAGGTCTGCCATGGATTTTGGTTTTTCTTGACCGAGGTGGCGGGAGGGCCACTCATCCCGGATGCTATGTTTGAAGGCCGCGAGGGCTTCGGCGTCCGGACAATCGACAATTTGGTTCTTTTTAATGAAGAACCTAGTCCAGAGCTTCCTGGCTGACTCTCCGGGCTGCTGGATGATGTGACTTAAGTCATTGGCATCTGGTGGCCGGACATATGTGCCTTGGAAGTTATCGCGAAATGTGTCCTCCAGGTCTTCCCAGCTGCCAACGGAGTTCTCTGGGAGGATGTTTAGCCAGTGCCGTGCTGGTCCCTTTAGTTTTAGTGGGAGGTATTTGATGGCATGGAGATCATCACCACGGGCCATGTGGATGTGGAGAAGAAAGTCTTCAATCCATACCGCGGGATCTGTTGTGCCATCATATGATTCGATATTCATGGGTTTAAACCCTTCTGGGAATTCGTGCTCCATTACTTCGTCAGTGAAGCAACGGGGGTGTGTGGCGCCTCTATATCGGGCCACGTCGCGACGTAGCTCGGATGGAGTCCGTCTGCGGTTCTCGGCCCGGGCGTGATTATGAATGTTGCGTCCGGCTAGGTAGCTGTTGTTGCGTGTCGGGGCACGCCCCCGTGAGCCATAAATTGATATCTTCTGCCCTGCTCTACTGTCCAACTTCTGCCGCAGGTCATATGTATGTCCCCGAGCTGTTTTATCTTTGCCGTTTCGGTGAGGTAGTGTAGGCTGATATTCGGCTTGAGTTGCTGCTTTGTCTCGGCCACGTGGTGGTCGGTCAGCTGCATTGCGCGATGATGGTACGGGCTCCAGTGCCTCGTCATCGAACTGAGGTAGCAATTTGCGCTTCGGGTAACTTTTGGTTGGGCGTTCGAGGCCGTATTCCTCGGCTGCCAGGACATTAGTCCACATGTCATCGAGCAGATCCTGATCAGCTTGAAGTTGCTGCTGCTGCTTTTTCAGGCTCCTTGCAGTGGCGATTAGCCGGTGCTTAAAGCGCTCCTGCTCGAGAGGTTCCTCAGGTACGATGAAGTCTTCGTCACCGAGGCTCACCTCATCCTCAGAGGGTGGTAGATAATTGTTGTCCTCCGAGTCTTCGTTTATGGCCTGTTCATCAGCGCTAACTTGCCCATCTTCCTGATCATCCTATTCGGAAGTTTGCTCGTTGGGGTCTTCTCTGTCTTTGGCACCGTCCGGAGTGTTATCGTCTCCGATGCCGGTATCGTTATCTTTTCCATGGCGTGATTTAGAGCGGCGCCGCTGACATCGGCATTTTGGCTCTGTCTCAGGAGGTTTAACCTTGACTGGATCCTTCTTGTTATCGCCATTGTTCTCTTTAGGCGTATCCACCATGTACACGTCATACGAAGAAGTGGCCGTCCGACGCCCGGTAAACGGCGGGTCTTGGCCCTGCTCCTCTTCGGCATCATCGTCCATACCATCGATGTCTTCGGAGCCATAATCGAGCATGTCGGTTAAGTCTTCAACAGTGGCTAAGAAGTGGGCGGTGGGTGGGAAGCGAAATTCTCCGTCATCAGCCTCTAGTTTGAACTGGACATAATTTGGCTGTGAGTCCCCTGCTAAGGAGAGGATTTTTAACGAGTTTAGTACATCACATAAAGGTGAGTGCCGGAAGATGTCCGCGGTGCTGAATTCGACGATCGGCACCCGATCAGGCTCGATGGCCGCAGATGCATATGGTTCGGAATCTATGGCCGGAGAGGAATCTGAGGTTTCGGTGACGTAGATCCCGCTCGAGGTTGCGTCTGTGTGCGGCTCCAACACCGCTGAGTCTACGGCTTCCGTGGCGGGGTTGAGCTTCCCGTCCTCGGAGGGCACAATCTGCTCTGGATCTAGGGCCGGAGCATTTACAGGTGCTATCTCTTAGGTATGGCCCGATGACAGATTTAGGTCATGTTCATCACGGTGGCAGGGAGCGGCTGCCGTGGGCGCGAATCCATCAAAGATCTAGTCTTCATGGATATCAACGACGTAGTTCAAGCTTCCAAATCTGACCTGATGGCCAGGGGTGTAGCTGTCGATCTGCTCTAGATGGCCGAGCGAGTTGGCCCGCAGTGCAAAGCCGCAGAACACGAAGATCTGTCCGGGGAGGAAGAATCCCCCCTAGACCGCATTGTTGTATATGATTGACGGAGCCATCGAACCCTTTGGTGAGGACGCAGCGGAACTCTCAATGAAAGCACCAATGTCCGTGTCAAAACCGGCGGATCTCGGGTAGGGGGTCCCAAACTATGCGTCTAAGGTCGATGGTAACAGGAGACAGGGGACACGATGTTTACCAAGGTTCGGGCCCTCTCTACGGAGGTAATACCCTACTTCCTGCTTGATTGATCTTGATGAATATGAGTATTACAAGAGTTGATCTACCACGAGATCGTAATGGCTAAACCCCTAGAAGTCTAGCATGTATGATTATGATTGCGATCGCTCTTCATTCTATGGACTAAGCCCTCCGGTTTATATAGACACCGGAGGGGACTAGGGGTGTACAAAGTCGGTTACAGAGAAAGGAATCTTCATATCTGGGCACCAATCTTGCCTTCCACGCCAAGGAGAGTCCCATCCGGACACGGGAGAGAGTCTTCGGTCTTGTATCTTCGCATCCCATCAGTCCGTACCACGTTACATAGTCCGGACGCCCGATGAGCCCTTATTCCAGAACTCCCTCAGTAGCCCCTGAACCAGGCTTCAGTGACGATGAGTCCAGCGCGCAAATTGTGTTCGACATTGCAAGGCGGGTTCCTTCTCCAACACGGTCTTCAAACACAATGAACGTGTCTGGCTCTGTAAAACAAGTACCACTCACCACCGTAGAGAGTATAATATTACACGAGTCCAATCTGCCGACAACTTTTTGTAGCGTGATATCGCGCCACTACCCGGTTATTATTTCGAACCGTTTTTGGCCTTTCGCTCCATGTTTCGAGACGCGGTTTTATTGGCACGTCTTGTCGAAGCAGAGACCGTGTCCCCATATTGCGGGATTCCCATCAATACGCGCGTGGGTAACCCAACCATCCGGTTGGCATGATTCCTTAGGAATAGGCATGTTTCAAGGCCTAGGGGGAGGCGTTCGATATCCATCGCCTTTATAAAGGGGTCAAGGGCCGTCTTTCTTCTCTACGCCGACCCTTTCCTCAGCCTTTCCAACCTTGAGTTCCAGCACCCAAGGTCCAATTTAATTGCTTCGAGCTTCCCAGTCATGTCCGGACCCAGCCCTCAAGGTCGGTGGGTGGCTTCCTCTATCACAGAGGAGGATATTGCGAAGCTCCGGGCGGCAAGATACCTGACCGCGGAAATCCCCAACAGGCTTCCTGCTCAAGGGCAGGTTATTCCTACTCCCAGATCCGGCGAGAGGGTCGTATTCATCTCTCACTTCCTCCGGGGGCTAGGGTTCGCTCTCCATCCCTTCATCCGGGGGCTCATGTTCTATTACGGGCTAGATTTTCATGATCTGGCTCCGGACTCCTTTCTTCATGTATCGGCATTCATTATCATGTGTGAGGCCTTCCTCCGTATCCCCCCACACTTCGGCTTGTGGCTCAAGACCTTTATTATGAAGCCGAAGGTGGTTGATGGGAAACAAGCGGAGTGCGGCGGTGCTACAGTGAGCAAACTCATCAACGCTTCTTGGCCAAAAGGATCCTTCACAAAATCTTCCAACTTATGGCAGCGGGAGTGGTTTTACATCACTGAACCCCGTGGTACCAAGTGGGCAGCTACACCTGTGTTCCGATCTGGCCCTCCAATTCAGCTCGCTTCATGGATCAATAAGGGGTTGGACTGGGGATCAATCGACAAAGTGCGGACTCTACAGAGCCGCATCCGGAGTCTCCTTGAGAAGGACACCGATCTCATCGACGTGACTCAAGTAATGTTAGCCCGTCGGGTCCTCCCATGCCAGCGACGGCCTCTCCGCATGTGGGAGTTTAATCCGGAAGGACCACGAACCCTTCAGCACTTCTTCGGCACGATGCACAAAGGAATGTGGAAATTTTTCTTTGGGACACGAAAGCAGTAGGCGGACACTACAGAGGACACCGGCCTTGACTGCAACCATCCGGATACCTCGGTAAGCATTCGACTCCCGAACATAGCTTAGTTAAATGTCCCATAATAAGATACTGAGAAAATCATCTTCTTCCAGGGCTGGATAAAGAAGGCAGAACGAATTAGGTGTTCGGCCCCTCTTCCCGAAGACTCAGCTAGTCCCGTGCTAACAAGGATGCTGGTCCTGGCACCGTACCAGGTGCCGGTGAAAGAGGACAATGAGGAGAGCAAGAGGGCCAAAGGTGGCCTCCACTCTGAAGGTACACCAGACACTACGTCCGGGGAGGTTAGGGCTCCCTCTTCTGAAGACAAAAGAGAAGGAGAAGCTGACATCCATTCTCCCCATGGTAAGAAAAGGAGCACCTCCGAAGATTTGGAGGTAAGGGCTCCCAAGCAAGGGAAGATGTCCCTTTCAGGTGGTTCGGGTTCGGAAGACGGCGCTGTCGCACAATTCCTCCGCAAGGACAAGCCTTTAGCCGAGTCATAAGTGAACAAGGGTGTCCTAAGAATATCCCATTCCTTTCAGGCTACAAGGGTAACATTTAATGAATATTTGCAGTCCGGCGCGCAGTCTTCCTCAACAATCCTCCTCCTCGGGGGATCTGCTTCCGGAGATGATGGAGAGCGAGACGCCTGCACAAGCTCCCTCGCCCAACAAGGCGGACGACTTCGAGGTGTCGTCTCGGAGGATCTTTCCCGATCAACAAGTGGTGCGGGGGACAATGAAGACGACGCCCGAAGGCGAAACTTCAGTCGCCCAGCGTCCAGGGTGTGCGGCCTCAACGGGGATCAACCATAAAGGCCTCGGACTATCCGGCTTACAGCCGGAGACGACTCTAGAGTCGAGTAAACATATCCCTTCGAAGGGAGTCCGCACTCCCGCGACCGCTCCCAAGAATCCGGAGGCGCCGGATACAATAATGGGCATGTTGCAACATGCGTCCGTCTCGGAGGACCACCGTACCTTAATGAGTACGATGGCTGAAAGGATTCTGCCCACGAAAAGTGGATTGAATTAAGCCTTCATAGGCCTGCTAAGAGGCTTTGAGGTACGTACTGTAATATTTTCAATTGTGCTCTGTGCGCAAAATGCACGTGTGTATAGATTGTAGCCCCTGAGACTCTGGTTGCCGCCCAAAGGGAGGCGATCAGAGGATCAAAAAAAGATATGCTCCGGAAATAATCCAATTAATTGGAACACAGGATGCTACACACATGGCGACTGCCCAAGCTACGGAGGTTGTATGTCTGAAGCAAAAACTTGAAGGTGCGGATGATGACATCACGCTTATTAACAGGCGACTCGACGAGGCGCAAGGTATGTTTTTTGGGATAGTCAGTATACGTAAGTATGATATGACGCTGAGAATTGTGTACTGAGCTATGCGTAAGTGTAGATGGTGCGGTCGCGGTTGAGACCCTCCAAGCTGAGCTTGCCCTAGCCAAGGAGTAAGCCAGGATGAGTAATGCGACTGCCGAAAAGGCAGCTGCTAAATTAAAGGCCGAACAGGCTACCCGGCGCCAGTGCGAGGAGAGAATATCCACTATGACGCTTGAGCTAAAGGAAGCCACTGGCTGATGCGAATTTCTCGAGAAGGATGACAAAGCCAGAACGGCCGATCTCGACAAGGCCTTACAAGAGGCAAGAGAAGCACGGTCCGAGTCTGGAGTGACTCGGGAGGAGATCCGGCAAGCTGGGGAGATCGTGGCCGGTAAGCCCTTTTTATTACGAACTAAATTCGGCGATCCGAATTATGCCCCGCTTAATCAAGTATGAAGTTCACCAGACGCATCTTTGGACTTGCCGAAGAGTGTCTCCGATGCGGCGCAGTTTTTCCAAGCGCTAGAAGGACATGCAACGGAAAAGCTTTTTTGGTCGCAATTCAGCATGCCAAAGCGTCCACTGTTGCTGAACAAACAGATGGCCCAGTGGGCCGAGCTCCACAAGATATCCGGATCTGCCATGAAGGACATCGTGGTTCGGCTGTGGCCGGCCGAGCCGATCCCGAATAGCTATTTCGGTTTGGTGCAGCGACTTGTTGATGTGGTGCCGCGTATCGATGCTGTGAAGCGGTCAACATGCATTGAAGGTGCACGGATGGCCTTTGCCCGCGTCAAAACGTACTGGGTGAAGATGAAGACCACCGATATTGCAGCGAAGAGTCCACCCAAGGGCAAGGACCATCACACGCTAGAGCACTATTTTGAAGATGTCCTAGAGAGTGCCCGCTTGATAGAGGGTCAGTGCTCGAATGATATGATGTTCAAGTGAATGTATCGAAATTGTAAAAACAATATCTATGACATATTAAGGCTATGATTTTTTATTTTTGCCTGAAAAGGTTTGGTTCCTCCTGTGCGGCCTTTTTTTGTATAATCTGAAAGTTTACCAGTCATCGGCTTCAGCCCCCTCGCATATAATACGGGGGTGTTCGGAAAAGCACTTGATCACTCTTGACCCAACGTATTGGTCCATGAAGGAGGTGTCAATGCGGCGAACTAGGCAATCGGACTTTAACACTTTCACCTAGCCATAGGAGTTTGACGGTGGGTCTACGATATAGCCCCTGGTATGTACGTGATTGTCCGAATACGATGCGTTACATAGGTGACCAGAAAAACGGTCCTTAGTGTAATACGGAAGGAATCGCGAAGATTTCGGTAAGCCATCGAGTGGTTGACCAGCTCTCGCCGCATCATGACAGTCAGTTTTCGGCTTTCTCTACTGAGGTGCTCATCTGGATAAACCAGGACACAATCGCAGTAGTTCTCCCTTTACTACCCTAGCCGATACAACGGAACGTAAGGTAGTAAGCACAGGAGCCGGGCAACCCAACTATTGACCAAAGACATGATTCGGAGCTGGTGCATATAAGGCCAAACTCGTGACGCATAAGTGTGCTGTAAAGCTGTTCGGACTTGTTGGCAACTCATTTGTTCCCATATCGAGCCCCTGGCAATTTATGCCAAGGTGTGTGTGTGAAACAACCGGAGAAGTAAATTTTAGTTCTTTTTAGAAAAAGCGAATATTGAATACATATTATGTTCATGGGAACCTGATTGATATGTCGATTGCCATTTTACAGAAGTGCATGGTAGCTACCGCGGAACGGGACAATATCAAAGGTCAAGCCTTCGCTTCGGAAGTAGTTCGGCGAAACCGAAAACGACTTCCAATGTGATGGAACCTGTGGAGTGAGCTTCTACGCCGGGTACTGCTCCCTTGAGGGTAGTTGTGGTGGGCTTGATTCTTGAAGGATCGATGCCCATTTTGCAGACAGTGTCTTGGTAGAGTAGATTCAGGCTACTGTCGCCGTCCATAAGGACCTTCGTGAGATGGGACCCATCGATAATTGGATCGATGATTAGAGCTGCCGAACCTTCGGGGCAGATGTGGCTAAATTTGGGGGGGGGGGGGCTCTATGGAGTGTGCGTCCCGTAGTGCGCTACTCTCCCCTGTAGGGGTGTGCGTCACGTATACCATGTTTACGGTTTTCACCTCGGGGGGAAATTGTTTCTGACCCCCGGTATTTGGCCGGCGAGTCTCTTCGTCCTCGCTGTCACTGGGCGGCCCCTTCCCGTGGTGTTCGGCATTAAGCTTGCCGGCTTGTTTGAAGACCCAAGAGCTTCTGTTGGTGTGAGTGGCTGGTTTATCGGGGGTGCCATGAATCTGGCAGGGCCGATCCAGTATCTTGTCTAGATTGGATGGTCCGTCTCTGTTTGCCTTGAATGGCTTTTTCCGTTAACCAGGTTTGGAGCCGCTGAATGTGGTGTTGACCGCTATGTCTTGCGTTCTTTCATTATTATTTCGATGCTTGTGTTTATTGCATCGTCGCTTGCCATTGCCGTCTCGGACTTCGGAAGTGCCCAGATCGCTGGCGCTGTTGCTTCTACGAGCGGGCCAGCTGTCTTCTCCCGCGCAAAAGCGGGTCATTAGAACGGTAAGGGCTGCCATGGATTTTGGTTTTTCTTGACCGAGGTGGCGGGCGATCCACTCATCCCGGACGCTGTGTTTGAAGGCCGCGAGGGCTTCGGCATCTGGACAATCGACAATTTGGTTCTTTTTAATTAAGAACCTAGTCCAGAGCTTCCTGGCTGACTCTCCGGGCTGCTGGATGATGTGACTTAAGTCATTGGCATCTGGTGGCCGGACATATGTGCCTTGGAAGTTATCGCGAAAGGCGTCCTCCAGGTCTTCCCAGCTGCCAACGGAGTTCTCTGGGAGGCTGTTTAGCCAGTGCCGCGCTGGTCCCTTTAGTTTTAGTTGGAGGTATTTGATGGCGTGGAGATCATTATCGCGGGCCATGTGGATGTGGAGAAGAAAGTCTTCAATCCATACCGCGGGATCTGTTGTGCCATCATATGATTCGATATTCATGGGTTTAAACCCTTTTGGGAATTCGTGCTCCATTACTTCGTTAGTGAAGCAAAGGGGGTGTGCGGCGCCTCTATATCGGGCCACGTCGCAATGTAGCTTGGATGGAGTCCGTCTGCGGTTCTCGGCCCGGGCGTGATTATGAATTTTGCGTTCGTCTAGGTAGCCATTGTCGCGTGTTGGGGCACGCCCCCATGAGCCATAAATCGATCTGTTCTGCCCTGCTCTACTGTCCAACTTCTGCCGCAAGTCATATGTATGTCACCGAGCTGTTTTATCTCTGCCTTTTCGGTGAGGTAGTGTGGGCTGATATTCGGCTTTAGTTGCCGCTTTGTCTCGGCCACGTGGTGGTCGGTCAGCTGCATTGCACGATGATGGTACGGTCTGTAGCGCCTCATCATCGAACTGAGGTTGCAATTTGTGCTTCGGGTAACTTTTGGTTGGGCGTTCGAGGCCATATTCCTCGGCTGCCAGGACATTAGTCCACCTGTCATCGAGAAGATCCTAATCAGCTTGAAGTTGCTGCTGCTGCTTTTTCAGGCTCCTTGCAGTGGCGATTAGCCGATGCTTAAAGCACTCCTGCTCGAGAGGTTCGTCAGGTATGATGAAGTCTTCGTCACCGAGGCTCACCTCATCCTTAGAGGGTGGTAGATAATTGTTGTCCTCCGAGTCTTCGTTTATGGCCTGTTCATCAGGGCTAACTTGCCCATCTTCCCGATCATCCTGTTCGGCAGTTTGCTCGTCGGGGTCTTCTCTGTCTTCGGCACCGTCCAGAGTGTTATCGTCTCCTGTGCCGGTATCGCTATCTTTTCCACGGCATGATTTAGAGCGGCGCCGCTGACGTCGGCGTTTTGGCTGTGTCTCGGGAGGTTTATCCTTGACTGGATCCTTCTCGTTATCGCCATTGTTCTCTTTAGGCGTATCCACCATGTACACGTCGTACGAAGAAGTGGCCGTCCAACGCCCGACAAACGGCGGGTCTTGGCCCTGCTCCTCTTCGGCATCGTCGTCCATACCGTCGATGTCTTCGGAGCCGTAATCGAGCATGTCGGTTAAGTCTTCGACAGTGGCTACGAAGTGGGCGGTGGGTGGGAAGCGAAATTCTCCGTCATTAGCCTCCAGTTTGAACCGGACATAATTCGGCTCTGAGTCCCCTGCTAAGGAGAGGGTTTTTAATGAGTTCAGTACATCACCTAAAGGTGAGTGCCGGAAGATGTCCGCGGCGCTGAATTCGACGATCGGCGCCCGATCAGGCTTGATGGCCGTGGATGTACATGGTTCAGAACCAATGACCAGAGACGAATCCGAGGTTCCGATGACGCAGATCCCGCTCAAGGTTGGGTCTCTGTGCGGCTCCAACGCCGCTGAGTCTGCGGCTTCCGTGGCGGGGTTGAGCTTCCCGTCCTCGAAGGGCGCAATCTGCTCCGGATCTAGGGTCGGAGCACTTATAGGTGCTATCTCCTTGGTATGGTCCGATGACAGATTTAGGTCATGTTCATCGCGGTGGCAGGGAGCGGCTGCCGTGGGCACGAATCCATCATGATATCAACGACGTAGTTCAAACTTCCAAATCTGACCTGATGGCGAGGGGCGTAGCTGTCGATCTGCTCTAGATGGCTGAGCGAGTTGGCCCGGAGTGTGAAGCCGCCGAACACGAAGATCTGTCCGGGGAGGAAGAATTCCCCATGGACAACATTGTTATAGATGATTGACGGGGCCATCGAACCATTTGGACACGATGCGGCGGAACTCTCAATGAAAGCACCAATGTCGGTGTCAAAACCGGCGGATCTCGGGTAGGGGTCCCGAACTATGCGTCTAAGGTCGATGGTAACAGGAGACAGGGGACACGATGTTTACCCAGGTTCGGGCCCTCTCTACGAAGGTAATACCCTACTTCCTGCTTGATTGATCTTGATGAATATGAGTATTACAAGAGTTGATCTACCACGAGATCGTAATGGCTAAAACCCTAGAAGTCTAGCCTGTATGATTATGATTGCGATTGCTCTTCGTTCTATGGACTAAGCCCTCCGGTTTATATAGACACCGGACGGGACTAGGGTTGTACAAAGTTGGTTACAGAGAAAGGAATCTTCATATTTGGGCAACAAGCTTGCCTTCCACGCCAAGGAGAGTCCCATCCGAACACGGGAGAGAGTCTTCGGTCTTGTATCTTCACAGCCCATCAGTTCGGACCACGTTACATAGTCCGGACGCCCGAGGACCCCTTATTCCAGGACTCCCTCAGTCATGTCTACATAGTTCTCTAACCCGTAGGGTCCGCACGCTTAACGTTCAATGGCGATCGGTATTATGAGTTTATGTGTTTTGATGTACCGAAGGTAGTTCGGAGTCCCGGATGTGATCATGGACATCACGAGGAGTATCGAAATGGTCCAGGCATAAAGAATGATATATTGGACGATGTTATTCGGACACCGGATAAGTTCCGGGGGTCACCGGATAAATATTGGAGTGCCGGAAGGGTTATCGGAACCACCTGAGAAGTAATGGGCCTTATTGGGCCTAGGGGAGAGAGAGGGGCAGCCAAGGGCTGGCCGCGCCCCCCCCCCCATGGGCCTAGTCCGAATTGGACTAGGGGGAGGGGCGGCGCCCCCTCCTTCCTTCTTTCCCCTATCCTTCCTTGTTCTCCTAGTAGAACTTGGAAAAGGGGGGGATCCAACTACTACTTGGAGTAATATTGCCCCCTTGGGCGCGCCCTATGAGGTCCGACCGGCCTCTCCCTTGCTCCTTTATATACGGGGGAGGGGGCACCCCATAGACACACAAGTTGACAGTTGTCTTAGCCGTGTGCGGTGCCCCCTCCACATATATCCACCTCGGTCATATCGTTGTAGTGCTTAGGCGAAGCCCTGCGTCAGTAACTTCATCATCACCGTCATCACGCCGTCGTGCTGACGAAACTCACCCTCGACCTCAGCTGCATCAAGAGTACGAGGGACATCACCGAGCTGAACGTGTGCAGATCGCGGAGGTGCCGTGCGTTCCGTACTTGATCGGTTGGATCGCGAAGGTGTTCGACTACATCAACCGCGTTACTTAACGCTTCCGCTTTCTGTCTACGAGGGTACGTGGACAGACTCTCCCGCTCGTTGCTATGCATCACATAGATAGATCTTGGGTGATCGTAGGTAAAAAAATTTGAAATACTGCGTTCCCCAACAGTGGCATCCGAGCCAGGTCTATGCGTAGATGTTATATGCACGAGTAGAACACAAAGAGTTATGGGCGATAATAGTCATACTGCTTACCAGCATGTCATACTTTGATTCGGCGGTATTGTTGGATGAAGCGGCTCAGACCGACATTACGCATACGCTTACACGAAACTAGTTCTACTGACGTGCTTCGCACACATGTGGCTAGTGGGTGTCAGTTTCTCCAACTTTAGTTGAATCGAGTATTACTACGCCCGGTCCTTGTTGAAGGTTAAAACAGCACACTTGATGAAAAATTGCTGTGGTTTTGATGCGTAGGTAAGAACGGTTCTTGCTAAACCCGCAGCAGCCATGTAAAATTTGCAACAACAAGTAGAGGACGTCTAACTTGTTTTTGCAGGGTATGCTGTGATGTGATATGGTCAAGACGTGATATATAAGTTGTTGTATGAGATGATCATGTTTTGTAACAGTTATCGGCAACTGGCAGGAGCCTTATGGTTGTCGCTTTATTGTATGAAATGGAATCGCCATGTAATTGCTTTACTTTATCACTAAAGCGGTAGCGATAGTCGTGATAGCAATAGTTGGCGAGAGGACAACAATGCTTCGATGGAGATCAAGGTGTCAAGCCGGTGACGATGGTGATCATGACGGTGCTTTGGAGATGGAGATCAAAGGCACAAGATGATGATGGCCACATCATATCACTTATATTGATTGCATGTGATGTTTATCCTTTATGCATCTTATTTCGCTTAGTTCGGCGGTAGCATTATAAGATGATCTCTCACTAAATTTCAAGGTATAAGTGTTCTCCCTGAGTATGTACCGTTGCGACAGTTCTTCGTGCTGAGACACCACATGATGATTGGGTGTGATAAGCTCCACGTTCAGATACAACGGGTGCAAGCCAGTTTTGCACACGCAGAATACACGGGTTAAACTTGACGAGCCTAGCATATGCAGATATGGCCTCAGAACACTAAGACCGAAAGGTCGAGCATGAATCATATCTATATGATCAACATAGTGATGTTCACCATTGAAAACTACTCCATCTCACGTGATGATCGGACATGGTTTAGTTGATATGGATCATGTGATCATTTAGACGACTAGAGGGATGTCTATCTAAGTGGGAGTTCTTAAGTAATATGATTAATTGAACTTTAATTAATCATGAACTTAGTCCTGATAGTATTTGCATAACTATGTTGTAGATCAATAGCTCGTGATGTAGCTCCCCGTTTATTTTTGATATGTTCCTAGAGAAAAACTATGTTGAAAGACGATAGTAGCAATGATGCGGACTAGGTCCGTAATCTGAGGATTATCCTCATTGCTTCACAGAAGAATTATGTCCTTGATGCACCGCTAGGTGACGGACCTATTGCAGGAGCAGATGCAGACGTTATGAACGTTTGGCAAAGCTCGGTATGATGACTACTTGATAGTTTAGTGCACCATGCTTTACGGTTTAGAACCGGGACTTCAAAAACGTTTTGAACGCCACAGAGCATATAAGATGTTCCAAGAGCTGAAATTGGTATTTCAGACTCCACTACAAAAAAAAGACACTTCTGTGATGATACGTGTTTGTCACAGTAGGTCACGTTTTCTATCATGCATGTACATCCATGACAAATTTATGACAGAATCAAGATAGTCATACCTGTATTGTCGTAGAAGTGTTCCATGACATTACCAAAATTATCATCACGGAAGTGTCCACTTCCATGATGATAAATCGCGTGTCACAGAAGTGCTTTCGTCAAGGGTGACCGACATGTGGCATCCACCGTAACGGAACGCCGTTAAGCTATCGGGTCCGGTTTTGGATCCGATAACCCGTTAACAGCCCCGACCAATGGGGATTTTCCACGTGTAAAATCATCATTGGCTGGAGGAAACACGTGTCAGCTCCATGTTGGCACAGGTGTCATTCATCCAATGGGCGAGATGCGCCTATCATATGTTAACACGTGGACCGGCCCAAAAGTGGCCCATAAAGTTTAAATGGACCGGCCCAACTAAAGGCCCACAAGATTTTGCGGACCATAATGGGCTGGCCCAGCTAAAGGCCCACAAGATTTTGCGGGCCATAATGGGCTGGCCCAGCTAAAGGCCCACAAGATTTTTGCGGGCCATAATGGGCCGGCCTAGGTGAAGGCCCACAAGATTTTTGTGGACCATAATGGTCCGGCCCAGCTAAAGGCCCACGAGATTTCGCCGACATTAATGGGCCGGCCCAGCTGTAGGCCCACAAGATTTTGAGGACCCTAGTAGGCCGGCCCATTAACTGGCTGCCATGTATTGGGCCAAATGCCGGCCCATATTTGATCTGGTCCATTAATGGCCTGCCACGTTCCGGGCCTAATAATGGCCCATATGAGATCCGGCCCGTTAAAAGCCTACCACGTTCTGGGCCAAATTACGGCCCAGATCAGGTCCGACCCTTTAAGAGGCTTTGGGCTAAATTATGGCCCATATCAGATTCGTCCCATCAACTGGACGCTACGCTTTTGGGCCCATTTGCTAAAGGCCCATTTAGTAATTCGGCCTGATATTAGTTTCGGCCTGTTAAGGGCCCGTTTAACATTTTGGCCCTATATTAATTTCGGCCTGTTAAAAGCCCGTCATATAGTTGGGCCTAACTACGGCCCGGTTTGCATCCGGCCTGCTCACAGCCGATAATCTGATTGGGCCAAACAAGGACTGAGACAATTTTGGCCTATTATAAGCCCATGATTTGATAGGCACATTCATGGGCCGGGGTCTATTTCGGCCTGCTGCCGACCCGTGAGCTGTTCGGCATGTTTCAGGCCCAACCTACTTTTCAGCCTCCTAAAGGCCCATTAAGTTTTCTTGGGAAAATAGGCCGGCGGTTTACTCGGCCTATTAAAGGCCCGAATCTACTAGTGGGCCAGTTTACATTTAGGCCTGTTAGCGGACCAAGATGCGGGGCCCATGATGCGGATCATACATGGTGATTTGCATGACGGCTCGATTATGTACCGTAATTTTACGTTTGGTCGGTTTACTGCGAAGACAGGATATATATATAGTAAAATAACTGCAGCGTCGTGAATAAGTAAAAAACCTAGACTATACAATAAAGAAATTACGGCATATTACATCCACTGGGCATCAAAGTTCGCCACTATGATAATAAAGCACAAGCAGACAGCAGATTACATACACTGGGCATCAAAGATCGCCACCAGTGCAACTAAACACGCCGACAAAATAATATACAAAACTGACAGCACTTCAATAGAGTTCAAGAAAGGTTAGCTCTGCTCGGGAGCTGTAGCGCAAGCAGCTGAGCAAGCTGGTGAGACTGCACTTGTTTGACACTTATATCCTCCTCGCTCTAAAAGATAAACAAGCAGACAGATGACAGGTTTTGCACATATAACTATTAGTGCTGACAATTCATCACATTTCTTGCTGACGAATAAAGTGACACAGTTTAAAATAGCATTAAAACAATATGGTATTGTTCAGGTCAAGACATGGCAGGAAATGACATTGTGAAGGAGTTGGCAGCTTCACGACACAACTGGATTACAGATCAAGAACTCATGAGTATGAATGGTTAGTGTGCTGTCAATTTATCCCATTTCAGATTGGCAAATAAGATCACTTGCTCTGTATAGTTTAATTTACATGGTATGAAGAAGGAACTTGGTTGTACAACTGAAAACTTAAATTGAGAAGGAAAAACTTTTGTTTATGAACTGGAGTACATAATAAACTTTAAACATGCAATTTGATGCAAACACCAAAAATAAACAGCTATTGCAGTCATGCCTAACCAAATATACACAACAAAGTTTGAAGGCTTGAGAAGGACAAAGTTACATTATTGGTGAAGGCAGGCTCTATAAAGCCCTTGTCCATGCTGATGGGGGGGGGGCAATTCAAGAAGTTTACCACAGAATCTTCTTCATAAGCATTGCCTTTATTCTACATTTTGTTAAGAGTAAATATAGATGTGACAATATAAGAAAAAATGGAGAATATTT
The DNA here is from genome assembly GCF_002575655.3 of Aegilops tauschii subsp. strangulata. Taxonomy (NCBI): domain Eukaryota; kingdom Viridiplantae; phylum Streptophyta; class Magnoliopsida; order Poales; family Poaceae; genus Aegilops; species Aegilops tauschii. The sequence continues at coordinate 515,302,256 of NC_053036.3, forward strand.
AAGATAAGATGAAGAGTGATGCTACATAACCAAGTAGCTATAAATGTAAGTACAGCGATACAGGCAAAAGGTACAGCCAAGAGGAATGCAGAGCTAAACTTCTTCAGTACCATCGGTGCTATCTAACCTTATGGTAAGAGTAAATATAGATCTTATGTGCAGAAAATGGAGGGCAAAGGAAAATAAGCTGCAGAGTGATGGTACATGAACAACTACCTGTCAATATAAGTACACTGATAAAGGACAGCAGGTACTTACAAGAACAATGCAGAGCTAAAAAAATTCATTGGCATTGGATATATTCTACACTAATGTAACCATTCATATAGATCAGATAATTTGGAGCGAACAATTGATAAGCAAGCTATCATGCATACTGCTGTCACATAATGAACCAGGTATGTATGCAAGTACAGTGATACAGGACAACAGGTACTAACAAGAGCAAAGAAGCGGGCAGCATATTTGCGATATCCTGTCGTTCTTTTCAAACCGGAATTCTTTTTCGAGCAGATTTCCTGCAAAAAGATCCATAAGGCACATGCAGAAAAGTAGAAGTTCAAATTGTCATGCGATATCATAGACAGTACCTCATCCTCGGAACAAGACCAGTGCATAACAAGGTTTTTCCATTCAATGTCTTCTAAATTTAGCACATGAGACTTCACCATAAATTTGTTTATAGACTTGCCATCAAAGTGTGATTTCCTCAGGTAACACCGATACTGCTGCAATGCTTCCTTGAAAAGCGCAAGCAAGCTTTGCTCATCATGACTATCCAAATTGACCCTCGCCTACTTACAACAATGTAATGTAAATCATTGATGTGTTCAATCAGCAGAAAACAGGAAAATAATCACCATGAATAATAACACTTACACGTAAGTGGGACAGGAAGATGTGAAAATGGTGTTTGTCTTCACTATAATATTCCCATGATGGGAATATATGCACGTAGTCCCTAACAACATTGAAAGCATTGTCTTTTAAACTGGGAATAACTGGATTGGAGTTCCAATCTGCAGGAATTGGCCGTCTCTGCAGTTGGGATAGGTCTTCGGCCGGTGGACTTGCTGTACTTTTTGCTGGAGTGGGATTTTTCTGTGGTACCGCTGGTGCTATGGCAACTGAAATCGGCATACCTTTTGCTGGAGTGCAGGTCCTGTGTGGTGCGGCTAGTGGTGTGGCCAGTGAAGTATGGGTACAGTCTGCTGGAGTCGGTCCTATGTTTTGTGTCACTGGTTGTACAACCAATATAAGTGGGGTGCTGTCTAATTTCTCCGGCACAACCACGTTTTTCAAGGACTTTGCTGGTGCTCCTTCAGGTTCGGCAATCACCCTCTTCCTTTTTGATGTCTCATGCACAAGAACAGCATTTGAGTGGAAAAACATGGTATAATGCCAGATGGAATATGTATTGATAATGGATGGGCATGGCATTTCGACATATATGATGAGTAAACTAAGCAGATGGTGGTGCAACAAAGTAGAAGAAATGCAAGACAACATATGAAAGATACGTGCAATCAATAAAACCTTGCCAAATTAGAACAGGCACCTTGATGGGTGAACAGGACAGGCCATCTGCCTTTGACTCCTCGAGGTTAGAATAGTCATTAGGATCATATTCTGAACAAGAATCAACAGGTGGTGATCGTATGAGTTTCATTGCATCCAGAATGGCACTCAATGCCTTGGTGCCAATTTTGTAAGTCATTGCGGTGTTTAGCTTCAAGAGTGGACTGCTGCTAGTGCGACACAAAGCAGCTACACAGATCATAGTGTAGATATAACGGGAAAACCGTAAGCATCAGAGTAAAATCAGCAAAGTGGAACTTGCTGGAATATATGTGCTAGTATTGCCGGTACGGCTAGAAAGCCTTCGGATACCAGCTCTCTTCAACTGAAGGTGCGGTACTGTTAATATCAGTGTAACTCTCAAAGGCGACACAGCTCCCCGCATTTCCTTGCTATTCTTACAGGATTCAAGTGGGCAGGCCACTACAAATCCTATTCCCATGTTTACAAAATCCAACGTATCAAAGAGGCCCGACGAGTTCAAAGTGTCCATACCAACCGACCGTATAAACCTCTACACTGCAAATGTCCCTGCTCATATTCACTACAAGGAACATACTATACTACTATCATACTCCCTCCGTTCCAAAATATAAGTCTTGGTAGAGATTTCCACTATGGATCACATACAGATGTATCCAGATACATTTTAGAGTGTAGATTCACTCATTTTGCTCCATATGTAGTCCATGGTGGAATCTATACAAAGACTTGTATTTAGGAATGGAGAGAGTACTTATTAAAAAGAACGGAAGAACATGGTAAAGAAGAGCAAGCAGATTTTGGATAATAAAATGTTAGTTGCGCAGTGCCCACACATGATGAACCAGAGCGCATTAAGAAAGCAAGTCCCTGCTGTCTCTCTATATGTGGTGCACGTGCTTTTTCGAAAGTAAAGCTGACCAATTAAATGTTATCTGTTTTAGTAATATCAGCATCATATCAGATTCGTACTTGAGCAACAAGTTTGGAATTATGAGTGGCACGTTGTTTAGCCTGATTGATTCAGGAACAGTGCTAAGCAGGTACAATGATGGTACTGAATATAAAGGCATGTCTGCATTTGGGTGAGTCGACCATTTCAGGCGGTTGGATGAAGATCCTATGTCTCCTAACCCTTCTTCTTCCTCGTCTCTGATTCTTCCCATACAGAACACCGCACGGGCCGCCGGCCGGACCATCGGCCCCCACCGCCTGTGTTCCTCGGCCACCCCCACCCCCACCCGCGTCGAGTTTTCTTCGTTCGGCGAGGCCCCACCACCGCCCCCAACCAAAGTCCCCACCCGAGCCCCTTCGTTCGCACCGGCGAACTCCGGCGAGCTCTGAAAAATCGACTGACCCAATTTTGAAATTTAGTCTACTATGATTTAACTAGTATGGAATATAAAAGGGGGAAACCATAAGCATTGGGAGTATAGTGTTGAGCGTGCCATGGCGGATCTGAAGGTGCAAACCGGACAAAGGCAACTTCGCAACCAATGTTGGCTCTCAACTAGCAAGTAAGTGATGGACAAGAAATCAGAGTAAAGCAGTGGCGATCTATTTTCTTGCTGCGATAAATAAGTTAAGCAGATACGAAAGAGTACCGCCTCTGGTGCGGCGCTGTGTATGCATCTGCTGAGAATTGGACGGAGCTACGGTAGCGATGGCTGTCGGCGGCGTGGAAGCAGATCTAGGAGGGTAGACGGTGGCGGCGGGGCGCGGTAGACGAGACGGTCGTAGGAGCGGCGCCGGCAAGGTGGACGACGGCGGGGATGATGCGAGAGGACGGGATGCAAGGATCCCGGTCCGAAGCCGTGGATGAGAGAGGTCGATCTCTTGTAATGGACGGCGGCGTCGGGGTATCAGCTCCGGCATGGTGGAGGAGGACGGCGGTGGATGGGGTGGCGGACGGAGGAGGCTGGGGTGGAGAGGGTGTTTTGGCGCCCACGGAGTACGGATGGGGAAATGGAGGTGGAGAGGAAGGGGGAACCATGTCTTCAGTGCGCGCTTGTCTCAAATGCGAGGAAATTTACAAACTTAGCCCCCGTTTCAAATTTCCTACATCACAGCAATATTAGTCGGTTGGGGATAGGACTGTAATCTCGCATACTCCGAATATTTGCCGACGAGAGTTTGTTTTTGGTGCCCACCGTGTATGAATCGGGGAGGGAGTCGATTTCGGCCGAGGACACACTGTGTTTTGGCGCCCACCGTGTACGAATCCGGGTGAGAGGCGGTTATGTCATGTTTGAGTGAAATTACAAACCTACCCCTATTGAAACCTATAGAAATCGAGCAGATAGGCTTTGCGTGGCGGGGATAGGCAGTAGTAATTTCCATCTTGTAGATTTTGGTTTCGGGCGGTTACTGCGACTTTCTCCGCTTCGTTCAAATTTTTCAGAGTGCACGTTTACCGTGCCAACTCAATTCGATCCCATTTGTATTCTATTTTTTCGGGCGGGATCCATTTTTGATTGGAATAAAATTCTATATACATCATTTTTTTAATATATACTTTCAAAAGCACAACAAAGAATTATGCTCCTTTATATGTATAATATGATTTACAAATACAATGATCTCAAAATCATAAGGTTGAATTCAAAAAATTAAACCAAATTATGTTCTACTAAAATGTATGGATCAGTAATATCTACATATTAAATAACATAGATGCGCGTGAATTCATATGAGTATGCATGTTTGATAGATCAATTTTGGTTCGAGTATGGATTACATGTATCAGCATCTCGAATTCAAATATTTGAATCCCTTTTATGTTCACTCCTTTCATGTCCATCTCTCTCGCATGCATGCTCCTTCATGTAGCTATCACTCTCTTTTCTCCAGCTCACCCGCACGCTCACTTCATGTTTCTCCTATCCTCGCAAACATGGTCTCTCGACGTCTCCCTTGAGAAGTGTCACACTCTCCATATCATTATACATTACACGGTTTTCATTATCTCTCACGTCTCTATTGTTCTCTCGTATCACTAGGTACCTAAGCTTTCTTTTTCACCACCACACACAGAGTCTCCACTCGTCTTTCACTTTGTCTTTCTCTCTATGGGATTCTCTCACACACCCTATATGTCTCTAGATATGAGTCATACCACTAAAATTACTCTCTCTCTCTCTCCTGTAGACACAACATTTATTGCAGTCTCCTTTTCATCTCCATCCCAGACTGACATTATTCATTTGTGTACCGATCAGACAAACTCCCCCCCTCTCTCTCACACACACACACAACTCCTGCTTCCACTCCCCTTCCCGACTACCGTCTCTCTCTCACACACACAAAACTCTCGCTTTCGCACCCCCGTCTCGTATTTCTCTCACAAACATTTATCGACTAGCCTCTAGATAGGTTTATACACCCGCACACTCGTGCTTCCACTATCGCATACATGTCTCTCTCCCGCTCCTTGTATCTATGTAGATTTTTCCTCCCTTCTTGAGACACGCCCTCTCGATCGTGCACACACACACTATCGCCTCATTTTAAGCTGATACCTCTCGCACACACACTCTTTGTGTCTTTGTCACACATGCACTCCGTCCTCCTCCTCTCTCCCTCCCCTCTCTCTCGCACATGGGCTTTTTGCAACAACTAGCAAGATGCCCATGCGTTGCACAGAACATGAAGATGCATTTGTATGAGTAGTTTATATTGTGGGAGAAAAGGATGAACAAGGGAAGGCCTTATTTGCAAGTGTGGAGAGGGTGTGGGTATCTTTTTGCAAAATTGCCATAGTTTCCTTCCTATCCATTAGATATAGATCGTCCAATTTATATCTGACGGATAGGAACAAAACTATGGCAATTTACCCGCACTCCTCTCCACATTGGCAGATAAGGCCTTCCCTCGTTCATCCTTTTCTCCCACAAGATCTTGATGTTCCGTGCAACGCACGGGCATCTTGCTAGTAAGAGTAGAAATTAGACATATACCACTTCTCGAATCTTGAAACCAACAACATTCCTCCCTTATCTCATCAAAACCGCCAAAGGAATATATTTTGAGTGAAACATAACATTTTTTTAGTGATATACGTATTTCAAAACTAGACCTTTTACTATCAAATTGGTGAATATGTATTAATCTACTCAGATCGTGTGGCAATGCATTGGCACATTGCTAGTAGTTATTATAATTTTGTGGACACCAGGCAAATGGTGGAGTACATATACGAAGAGAAGAGGCGCACGCACGCAGTCGGTCTCTCGTTGTCTCGCACACATGAGTGTTACATAAAGGCAACGTTAGCAAATAAACCCTAAAATCCTAGGTGCATGATTGCTGCATTCGCGGGTACCTGGTACGTGGTGGAGCGCACCTTTGTAGGAATAGTCAGCTTGCGTGATAATTTGATCCGTAGGAGTTGATGGTCGGGACCACAGGTTAACGACTTGGAGGCGGTGGCTCGCCAGTTGCCACAGATCGAGTAGCCACGTTTAAAATATCATTTTTTAGCGGGGTTAAGAGTTCCGATTTTCAATGGCGTGTTATAAGTACTAAGTACTCCCTCTGTCCCAAAATATAAGAACGTTTTTAACACTACACTAATGTCAAAAACGTTCTTATATTATGGGACGGAGGGAGTAGTTTTTAGAACGATTGGTATGGAGCAAAAATGGAATTCATAGTACTACCTACTACGTACCTCCTTGGCGTATGGTTGTATGGGTTTATGTTGCGAGATGTTGAACCTGGTAGTTCTAGGTCAAATACTATGTTTAGATTTAGATGTTGTTTTTCAGTAATGAAAACCGGAAGGGGGAAACCCTTCTTTGATTAAAAAAACTACTACCTCTGTTCTGGTTTACTAGTCCCCATCGTTTTTTGGGTCAAAGTTTGTCCACGAATTTTACTTGTAAAATGTGAATGGAAAACGAGATTTTGTTATACACAAACAAAAAAGGACTGGAGGGAGTGATTTCTCTGACACGGACACGACCTCTCATAGCGCAGGCATTGAACTGGCGCGCCGGCCAAGAGGGCCCCACATGCGGCAGGCCCGGCTGAACACGCCTCCTCGCTGCATGCAACCGGCTTCAGACTGCCCCGCCTGCCTTCATGGAATCCGCGCGTGTGCCGGCAACACGTCCTTCCGCGAGCCGGCCGGCATTTTAGAACACAAAAAGTGACCAAAATATAATTAATTACACATGGTCTTGACTTGTTGTGCTTGCAGTGGTAGCAGGAACTAGAGGTTTTTCTTTATTCATAACTCTCCTCAATTTTTTTTGGCTTTGAAGTGAATCATGGTTGTGGAAATTATGTATGAATGTGGAGATATATGTGAACATGAGTTTGATGTGGAAGTTGAACTTGGAATGTCGGGCTTGCGCATGAACTATACCATGTCCAATGCTTCGTCTGTTATTGTTTGGAAAGTAATTGCTGTTATTACATGACCCAAAAAAAATTGTGCCACATCAGTAGATGCACGGACATCACAACAGGCATGCTGACTGGATAAACATTTGAACCTAGCTACTATGAAGGAAATTTTGTATTGACAACAGTTTTAGATAGCAGGAGACGCCTAGCCTGCTCTGCCTCTGTTAGCTTATTTCTAGCTTCTTCCATCTCTTCTTTGGCATGGGTGAAGAGAGCATCTGATTGCTCTTTTCGCTTCTTCAGGAACTCAGCTACATTCTCAAGGGCTGCTGCACGCTTTCTTTCAGCCTTTACTAGAGCCACGAGGACACGAACAGCCGACGACTCCACCTGGCTTGTGTGTAATCCAGCATCATCTGGGAATTTGTACCTTGTGTCTAATCCATCATCATTAGGGAACTAGCACCTTGTGTGTAATCCAGCCTCATTCTGGAAACGTGATCTCGAGGTTGACCATACTTCCCTCCTCACAGGAACTGCATCCTGACATGAAGTTACTTCTTTTTTAGATAATTACTCAGAGCAACCCAGATCCATTTAGTAGGAGCCAGATAAACAGAACTGGGAGAAGTGAATTCAAAAGGAAAAAAATATAAAAACAGACTACAAGGTGAGAACACCCACTTCCTACATCAAGCTAAAAACGAAAGCATTAGTACGATTAAGAATCTTCTTATGACACATCGAAGAACACGAGGCTTAAGAGAAACAGAAACTACAACATATACACATCGAAGAACACGAGGCTAAACGAAAGTAATTGAAAGGGTGTTACTTACCAAAGCTCGTTTTACAGGTTCGGTGCAACTCCTCTTTAACTTGCCACGCTCCTTGAAGATGTCCCCAATATCCCGTGTTTGGTCTTCATTGCTCCTCTGCATGTTCGCACTCGTGGTTTTAAAATCTCAGCATGGCAAGAAAAATATACTACTAGTAATACTCGCGCATCTTGTGGGCAACATTAAAGCACTCGTCTGGCATGTTAGAGCATCTCCAACAAAATCGCAACGCGCGGCGCTTTAAAAAAGTGTTTACAGTGCTGAGATCGAGAAGTAGAGATAGAGAGTAGAGGATAGTTCTCGGCATAGATAGATAAAAAAATAGATTATTCAACTACTCCTCATCGTCCGACTCCTCCTCGGTGATGTCCTCCTTCGACGTCTGACCGTAGGCGTGAAGATACCGATCGTCGTCGGATTCCCAGGGCGATGCTGCTCTTAGCCAAATGTTGAATTGAGCGTCCGCTTTTCGCCTACGCTTGTCCTCGCGATAGGTGGCTCGCTCCGCCCTCCTCTTATCCCTCTCCGCCCTCCTTTACTCGTAGAACTCGCGCTCGTTGATGATGTCCTACGGGAAGCATTGGAGCCACAGTGCCATGGCTTCCTCGTCCATCTCGGTGATGCCGAGACGGTGCTCCCGCCTCCGGTTGTCGTGACGATCCTCGTCGGTGATAAGCCACGGCAGAGGCGCGAGCTCCTGTGCCCGCTCCCGCGTCGGCACGTTGGGGAAGTTCAGTGTTCTATGAGGCCACCGGAGGCGCCACCCCGCCGCGTCGTACGCGCGGGTGGCCTCGTTGGCGGTGTTGAAATTGCTAAGGCCGAGGCGCATCCCGCGGAACCGGATCTCGGCGGAGAAGCCGCCGGAGGGGTGCGCGCGGACGCCGCGGTATCCCCAAGTTTCCCGGCGACGCGGCGGCATGGTGGCGCGGCGGCGGCGAGGCAAGAAAGAGCGGGGAGAGAGCGGTGGCAAGGCACAGAGCGGTGGGAGGGCATTGGATTTTATAAAGCGCGACGGACGCCGCACGCCAAAACTAGCGCACGCCCGGCCGCTTTTTCCCGCGCGCGCGCAATCCTTTCCCGACGTCTCTGCTATCTCTACTCTCTTCTCTACTGTTATATTTATTTTATATTTAATATTTATCTCTACTTCTCTACTCTCTATTTTTTATCTACTTTTTCCCTACTCTTATAAAAAATAGAGTTGGTGATGATGGTGTTCCTGCCATCCTGCAATATAGGCCATCCGATTTATATCCGACGGATAGGAAGGAAACTGTGGCAATTTTGCAAAAAGATACCCACACCCCTCTCCGCATTTGCAAATAAGGCATTCCCTCGTTCATCCTTTTCTCCCACAAGATAAACTACTCATACAAATGCATCTTGATGCGTGCAACGCATGGGCATCTTGCTAGTTCTAAAAAACGATCCATCATTTGCCACACTACTGGTTGCAAATGAAATACCTACCCAAGCACAGCGCGATACAGGAGCGACGCACAATTACAAGCTGATATTCGGTTGGACAATGGAGGCTATAACCTATTACTTTTACGGGAACAATAGCACCCTGGAAATTTGAAGGGTAGGTATGAACAAAATTGGAACTGCACATGTACTGCTAAGTGATTCAATACACACATTACCAATCGAGGAGGAGAACGATGGTCCCGGCGGCCTCTGTGAGTCATGGTCGGCAACGGATTGTCCATGACGGTGGTGCTTCTATGCTTGGCGTCGGCTTCCGGGAAGCAGATCCGAGACCGTGGAAGACGGTGCCGGGGAAGAGGCTCCGTGTACGACGACGATGGTGGACCGGCTCCAGTGCAGCGTACGAGGTCGTCGATGAGGCAGATGCGCTGCGGTGGACGAGTGCGCCGATGTAGAAGGGGAGGAGCACGAAGGCTGTGGTGTCGTGGAGAAGTCTATTTTGCGGTGGGGATAGAAAATGGGGAGTATTCAGGTGTACTACTCTGGGTGCCGGGGTGGGGTTGGCTGGGTAGGGTGAACCTGAAGTTACGAATACAGCCCCCTACCAACCGTCATCTGTAGGCCTGTTCCGAAGGCTATGATGGTAACTTCCCACTGCTCGAATCAGGGTCGCGGGAGATTTTCCCGCCGACCTCAAAATTTTGTGACACTGAACTCCCCGTGTGGCCTGTTGGGTGATTCGGCTAAGCAACTAGCGAGTAGTACTAGTAAACTCTGCATATTAGGTTTGACCGAAGTCAAACTTCCTAAAGTTTGACCAAGTTTATAGAAAAATATAAACATTTACCATAACAGATATGTATGATGTGAAAGTACATTCAATAATGAATCTAATGGTATTTATTTGTTATTGTATATGTTAATATTTTTTGTTATGAACTTTCTGAGAGTTTACAAAACTTGACTTTGACCAATGCTAATACGCAGACTTAAATAAAAACGGAGGGTGTACACTTTTTTTTTCTTAGTATGTAGTGAATTAATCATTTGTTGAAATTGTGAAATAAATATATTAGGCTACTGACTTCGAATGTAATGGTCTATACAATTCAATAGTTGCAATCATTGTCGAATTCCAAGATGTATACGAGGTCTATAGTACTTCACAACATGCTCAAACTCGCATAATCCCAGTCAAATGACAATCAAAATGCATTTCATAGTTATTACTTTGTAGGATGCAACAAAACCAACAATAACTCTACATCAGCCATTATAAAAGCAACATTTTGAACATATCCCAATGTGTTAATGAAACGTGCAGAGAGAGCTTGCGAAGATGGAGCAGATAGGGCGAGAAAGATTGTATGTATGTGGACGAGAGAGTAGGAGACAAACCTAACGAAACAGAAAGATGGAGATAGAGAGAGAAAGAGAGATGAAGAAGTTAGGTCTGTGAGAAAGATGGAGACATGTAACATACGTGAGATGCGTGTGCATCTGGATTCTGTACACGTGGAAGGAGAAGAGACAACAGGTTTGATGAGAGAGCTGGAAAAAGATGGACGAGAGGGGAAGGATCTCGTGGGTTGAGGGATTGATAAATTTGTGCGTGGGAGAGAGGGATTGGTAATTTTGTGTGAAAGAGAGAGGGTGGGGGGAGGAGTCAATCAGCCGTCGTCACATCATCCTGCTTCCAAATGGCCCCGCATTCTCTAGCGCAGTGTGGTCGCCGTCTTCGATCTCCTCGATGCCCTCTTTGAAGATTGAAGTGTTGTGCATGCTGGGGTGCGAAGAAGCACAAGCGAGAGTGGTCGCCATATAACCTTGGATGGGGATGAATTGTGTGCTCGGGGGAGGGGGTGTGTGTGTGATGTGTGCTGTGTGTGTGTGTGTATGTGTGTGTGTGAGATATTGAGAGAAAACAAACCTAAGGAGAGAAATGTGTGTGTATGTGACGGAAAGCTACTTGCTAAACAGGGTATTCACGAAGAGATTGTGCGTGTGAGATAGAGAGCGATGTGCGGGCCTTGAGGTGGGCAGGGGCCGGGTGAGGGTGTCAAAATGTGCGCGTTGATGCATGTGTTACATGCGATCGTGCGAGGGACGGACGAATCGAGAGAGATGGTTGTTGTGTTACGGATGCTCCTCTCTCTCTCACACACACACACACAAGTAAAATAGAAGACCGTTCTCTCATGTATACACAACGTATCGGCATCTGTCTATGTCTCACTCATGCATGATCATTTGCACATTCACACCTCTCTATGTCTCTATCACACGCACACGGTCTCCACATTGCCCTTCCGCCACAACACACATATGGACACATACACACGTTCTCTCTCAGTCACACACACAGGGGCTGTTTGGTTTGAGACTAAGGGGATGTTTGGTTTGCGACTAACTTTGCCAAAGATTTCCACACCTAAGGTTAGGCAAGTTTGACCAACTTGGGTGAGTGTTTGGTTCAAGCCACACCTTAGGCAAGCCACACTTGGGTCCCACATGGCATACCCATAAAAAGTGTGGCAAGATTCTCTTAGTCTTGCCAACTTGTGGCTCTCATTTTGATGAACTAACCTTAGGCAAGCTTGGCAAAATGTGTGGCAAAATGTGGCAATGCTAGGCCTAGAACCAAACAGCCCCTAAGTTTGCCTAAGGTTGCCACACCTAAGGTTAGGCAAGTTTGACCAACTTAGGTGAGTGTTTGGTTCAAGCCACACCTTAGGCAAGCCACATTAGGGTCCCACATTACATACACTCAAAAAGTGTGGCAAGATTCCCTTAAGCTTGCCAACTTGTGGCTCTCATTTTGAAGAACTGATAACCTTAGGCAAGTGTGGCAACATTGTCTCTATGAAAAGTGGGCCATAGGGGCAATAAAGTGTGGCAAGCCAAAGTGTGGCAAAAACCAAACACATGCCAACTAAACTGTGGCTGGCAAATTTTGGCTTGGCAAACGGTGGCTCGGAACCAAACAGCCCCAAAATCACTATTAAAAAAATTAGGGCGCACCTAAAACGTCCAAATCCAAATAAACACGAACTGGAGCTAAATTCAAATATATGAAAATATTGTAGCGTCAAGAACTTTTCCCGAAAAAAAAGTTGAGTAATATTCGGGGATTGTTTTCACACACACAAAAAGGTTCGATGGATGTCCTTCGAGCGCGACACGGTGACGCACCGTTGGATCGACCGCGCGGCCGCGGTTCACGCGCTTGCACATGATTCCGTATCGTGGTTGTGGTAACTAATAAAAGCGCTGCCTAAGTCTAATGTTTACGAGTACTAGTACGGTTTTCTTTTAAGTTTGACCAACCCTATATAAAACTAAACTAAGCTCCCATACGCGCACTCATCAATATGCCGCCGCCGCCGTTGCGCATGCCGGCGACCGCCTGCTCCGGCCAACAATTTCTCTCCCATCACCGCCGTGTCGCCGCCAAGCCGAAGGCTTGCCCGCTCACGTTGTCTACAGTCCCTCCTCGCGATGTCGCCACGCTGTCAAGCATGCGAACAGCTGGTGGAGCCGCGTCTATGCACGCAGCGTACGAAGAGGAGGACGAGCGCGTGCTCCAGCACGCCGGCGAGGAGGAACTAGCGTGTCATTGTCGTCTCCGCCCGCGCGGAGGAGGCGCGCATGGTGGCTGTCGCGGCGGAAGCTGGTCGCGTGTGCGTCGAGCCCGCAAACTGGGTGCGGACGCGGAATCTACCTTCGAGACCTTGAATGCCACGTGGATCCTGCAATCTGAAGGAGCAATTTGGGTCAGTCGACTCTTGTGAGCCGTTTGATGCAACATGGATGGCTAGAAGGGCTTCTTCAACCTCCGAAATAGATGCACGGTTCATCTTCTCAGCCTGCCACACGCCTAACCGTCTGCCGCCGCCGCCGCGCCTCCCCTGAACCGCCTGCCACCGCCATGCTCCCCCCACCCCCGCCATCCGTTTAACCCCGGGCACGATCCATTTTTTTCGGCGAACTGCATTCCACACCCAACACTCATAAGATAGATCATGGGCACCCTACCGTCTTCTTCCTTCACTCCGTCAAACTTCTTTCACAAATCGACTGACCCAAATTATACTACTAGTACGAACGTATTAACTACAGTAGGAACACGAAGATACGAGCAGTAGTACCAACTGCAAGAAGAACAGTAGTAAGACATAGTACTAGTACTACTGTACGTACTAAAGAGTTCAAATAACGAGAAAGAACATAAACATAGTTCTGCTGGGGCCTCAGCACAACACACCCTTGAAAATAAACTAAGCAACTAGTCCTCTTGACACTGCAGTAGAACCAGCATGAGCGATGGCACTGCCACCTACTCGGAGTCCGAGTCCACGTCCTCGACTTCGTCCTCGTCCCTCTTCCTCTTCACCGACACTTCTTTGCTTGAACCGGACACTTGGCTCTGCTTCTTCATCCAACCCTTACAGATATTTAAACAAAGGTAGGCATCCATTGCTGCGTGCAGGATGTGATCTTCATCTAATGTCTTCGACTCCCATGCATGATGAAACTCGTGATGAGGTTTCTTCAGTTTAGCGTACGAACGATCAATCATGGCTGCTGCCAGGGTCAGCATTGAAGGCTGAGAGGAGGACACCAGCCCTTCCTTCTGGAGGTCGAAGGGGTCGCCTACAACAAGGCCTATCCGACCCAGGATTTCCTTGTCGTTCCTAAAGTCTACAATAACGAATTTGACTCGGCCGCCCTTGAGGAACTTCTTAAATTCCTTGCACTCAACGTCGACATGGCATATGTGGTAGACCAAGCATAAGCCATGCACGCAAACCTGGATCACAGCGGGCTTCTTCTTCTCTGCCTCCTTTAGTTTCTTCTCCCTTCCCAGGACGGTGGTGTACTCAACATCTAGCCCAGCGACCCACTCATCATTTGAGTTTTCGAACATGTGTTTGAAGCGAGCAAGGCATTCTTTCACCGTTGCGGAAGAAAGGGTGTAGATGACGTCGAACTCATCACCGGTGATGGTTCTAACGTTGTACTCACCGCCGATCATGGAGATTTGGGACACCATGGATTTGGGAGGAGGGTTAGGATTAGTGGAACTGCCGTAATGTGAAAGCACGGGACGACTGGGAGCGAACTGTTGTAAGGTACTGTACTAGTAGAAGACGGGGACGAGTAGGGCGTGAGAACGGCGTGGGGTTGCTGGCTTGTGATACGTCTCCGTCGTATCTATAATTTTTTATTGTTCCATGCCGATATTCTACAACTTTCATATACTTTTGGCAACTTTTTATACTAGTTTTGGGACTAACATATTGATACAGTACCCAGTGCCAATTCCTGTTTGTTGCATGTTTTATGTTTCGCAGAAACCCCATATCAAACGGAGTCCAAACAGGATAAAAACGGACGGAGATTATTTTTGGAATATTCGGAGAATATGGGAAGAAAAATCCACGTGAGACGATGCCTGAGGGAGGCACGAGGCAGGGGGGTGCGCCCCACCCCCCTGGGTGCGCCCCTGACCCTCGTGGGCCCCCTGTAAGGCGGTTGATGCCCTTCTTCGGCCGCAAGAAAGCTAATTTTTAGGAAAAAATTACGGCGAAGATTTTAGTCCAATCGGAGTTACGGATCTCCATATATATAAGAAATGGTGAAAGGGCGGCAGAACAGAACGCAGAAACAGAGAGACTGATCCAATCTCGGAGGGGCTCTCGCCCCTCCCATGCCATGGAGACCAAGGACCAGAGGGGAAACCCTTCTCCCATCTAGGGAGGAGGTCAAGGAAGAAGAAGAAGGAGGGGGCTCTCTCTCCCTCGCTTCCGGTGGCGCCGGAGTGCCACCGGGGGCCATCATCATCACCGCAATCTTCACCAACAACTTCACCGCCATCATCACCAACTCTTCCCCCCTCTATGCAGCGGTGTAACCTCTCTCTTACCCACTGTAATCTCTACTTAAACATGGTGCTCAACGCTATATATTATTTCCCAATGATGTATGGCTATCCTATGATGTCTGAGTAGATCCGTTTTGTCCTATGGGTTATTTGATGATCAAGATTGGTTTGAGTTGCATGCTTTATTATTGGTGCTGTCCTATGGTGCTCTCCATGTCACGCAAGCGTGAGGGATTCCCGCTGTAGGGTGTTGCAATACGTTCATGATTCGCTTATAGTGGGTTGCGTGAGTGACTGAAACACAAACCCGAGTAAGGGGGTTGTTGCGTATGGGATAAAGAGGACTTGATGCTTTAATGCTATGGTTGGGTTTTACCTTAATGATCTTTAGTAGTTGCGGATGCTTGCTAGAGTTCCAATCATAAGTGCATATGATCCAAGTAGAGAAAGTATGTTAGCTTATGCCTCTCCCTCAAATAAAATTGCAATAATGATTACCGGTCTAGTTATCGATTGCCTAGGGACAAATAACTTTCTCGTAACAAAAAGCTCTCTACTAAAACTAATTTAGTTGTGTCTTTATCTAAACAGCCCCTACTTTTTATTTTCGCGCTCTTTATTATCTTGCAAACCTATCCCAAAACACCTACAAAGTACTTCTAGTTTCATACTCGTTCTAGGTAAAGCAAACGTCAAGCGTGTGTAGAGTTGTATCGGTGGTTGATAGAACTTGAGGGAATATTTGTTCTACCTTTAGCTCCTCGTTGGGTTCGACACTTTTACTTATCGAAAGAGGCTACAATTGATCCCCTATACTTGTGGGTTATCAAGACCTTTTTCTGGCGCCGTTGCCGGGGAGCAATAGCGTGGGGAGAATAGTCTCGTGTGTGCTTGTTTGCTTTATCACTAAGTAATTTTTATTTGCTGTTCTTAGTTGTTTTCTATCTTTAGTTATGGGTAGGAAACGCAAAATACCAAAAAAATTAGTTGTACCTACTGAACCAATGGTTGAAGAACCACTCAAAATCTATCACACTCCTGAAGCTTATTACTTGGATCATCTTCGATCCCTATGTGCTCGTGCTAAAACCCCAACTAGCTTAGTTAAGGGCAAATCTTTAGATGAGCATGCTTGTTATGTGCAACACCGCATATCTGAAAAAGGGAAACTTTTACTGGGTCAAAGTCATCGTTTGCAATGCTATGCTTGCAATTTATGTGAAATATATGATTTTACTTGTTGTTCTGAAGACCCTAAGAAACACCTTCCTTACCAATGTTTGTTTAGTGATAATGGAATCGTATCTTCGTATGCTAAGGGTATTTATAATTACTATGATGTTCAACAAATTGAAGAAATTGTTGCTTTTAAGGGTGCTTATGAAATTACTTCTTTGATTGAAACGTATGGTGCTACTCTTTACAAATCTGAAAATTTTGCCATACTTAAATATTGTTATGATAATTATGCTTCTAATGCCTATGTTAAACCATATATTGAGGACTCCTCCGCTGTCCAAGAAGAGACTAATATTTTGCAGGAGTCTATGGAAGAAGAAATTGATGAAACTGTGAGCTCATTGGATGAAAAAGATGATGAGGAGAGCGAAGAACAAAAGGAGGAAGAGCGGATTAGCTACCCGTGCCCACCTTCTAATGAGAGTAACTCTTCAACTCATACATTGTTTAATTTCCCTTCGTGCTTACCGAAGGATGATTGCTATGATGATTGTTATGATCCCGTTGATTCTCTTGAAATACCCCTTTTTGATTATGCTTGCTATGCTTGTGGCCAAGATGCCAATATGAATTATGCTTATGGAGATGAACTTGCTATAGTTCCTTATGTTAAACATGAAATTGTTGCTATTGCACCCATGCATGATAGTCCTATTATCTTTTTGAATTCTCCCGACTACACTATATCGGAGAAGTTTGCCCTTATTCAGGATTATATTGACGGGTTGCCTTTTACCGTTGCACATGATGATTTTGATAGATATAATATGCATGTGCTTGCTGCTCCTACTTGCAATTATTATTAGAGAGGAACTACATCTCCGCCTCTTTATGTTTCCAACACGATAGAATTGCAAGAAACTGCTTATACTATGCATCGGCCTTTACTTGGCATGCATGAATTGTTCTTTTATGACATGCCGATGCATAGGAAGAGAGTTAGAATTCGTCATCACATGATATATGTTACTTTGTGCTCATTACTAAATACCAAATCATTGTTAATTAAAATTGGCTTTGATATGCCTTGGGATCCGGGTGGATCCATTACGTGAGCACTATATGCCTAGCTTAATGGCTTTAAAGAAAGCGCTGCCAGGGAGACAACCCGGAAGTTTTAGAGTCATTTATTTCTGTTGTGTGCTTTTATAAAGTTTAAAAACAAAATAAAATAAAGAGGGGAACCCAAAACTTTTCAAAAAGGAAAGTGAAAGTGAGAAAGACAAGCATTGTTGAAGTGGGAGCTAGCCTTGAACTTTGTTCATGCTCACGGAAACTTTGTGAATCTTGATTACATAAAATTTTCAATAAAAATAATTATCCCCTTGTACAATTCCATTGTATTATAAAAATAATGTGCCAAGGTTTGCCTTTAGGATGTTTACAATGCTTGTTGGTTTGTGCGGTGCAGGACAGAAACTTTGGCTGTAGTGTGCAATTTTTAATTTTTTACTGGAACATCAAACGGTTCTGATTATTTTTTGCACTGTCTTTCTATACAAATTTTTTATTTTTCCTAATTTTGGCAGAATTTTTCAAGTATCAGAAGTATGGTGAATGTTCAGATTGTTACAGACTGTTCTGTTTTAGACAGATTCTGTTTTTGATGCATAGTTTGCTTGTTTTGATGAAACTATCCATTTATATCAGTGGATTAAGCCATGGAAAAGCTATATTACAGTAGACACAATGCAAAAACAAAATATGAATTGGTTTGCAACAGTACTTAGAGTGGTGATTTGCTTTATTATACTAACGGATCTTACCGAGTTTTTTTGTTGAAGTTTTGTGTGGATGAAGTGTTCGATGATCGAGAAGGTCTCGATGTGAGGAGAAGAAAGAGAGGCAAGAGCTCAAGCTTGGGGATGCCCAAGGCACCCCAAGTAAATATTCAAGGATACTCAAGTGTCTAATCTTGTGGATGCCCCGGAAGGCAACCCCTCTTTCTTCAACAAGTATCGGTATGTTTTCGGATTCATTTCGTTCATGCTATATGTGCTATCTTGGAGCGTCTTTTGCATTTAGTTTTCATTTTTCTTTTATGCACCATGCTGGTATGAGATAGTCCTTGGTTGATTTATAGAATTCTCATTGCACTTCACTTATATTCTTTGAGTATGGCTTTATAGATTGCTTCATGTGCTTCACTTATATCATTTGAAGTTTGGATTGCCTGTTTCTCTTCACATAGAAAAACGCCATTTGTAGAATGCTCTCTTGCTTCACTTATATTTTTTAGAGCGTGGGCATATCTTTTTTAGAAAGAATTAAACTCTCTTGCTTCACTTATACTCCCTCCATTCCGAAATATTTGTCTTTCTAGACATTTTAAATGGCTACCACATACGGATGCATGTAGACATATTTTAGAGTGTAGATTCACTCATTTTGTTCTGTATGTAGTCACTTGTTAAAATATCTAGAAAGACAAATATTTAGGAATGGAGGGAGTATCTATTTAGAGAGATGACAGGAACTGGTCATTCACATGGTTAGTCATAAAATCCTACATAAAACTTGTAGATCACTGAATATGATATGTTTGCTTCCTTGCAATAGTTTTGCGATATAAAGATGGTGATATTAGAGTCATGCTAGTGGGTAGTTGTGGATTAGTAGAGATACTTGTGTCGAGGTTTGTGATTCCCGTAGCATGCACGTATGGTGAACCGTTATGTAACAAAGTCGGAGCATGATTTATTTATTGATTGTCTTCCTTATGAGTGGCGGTCGGGGACGAGCGATGGTCTTTTCCTACCAACCCTTCCCCTAGGGGCATGCGTAGTATTACTTTGCTTCGAGGGCTAATAAACTTTTGCAATAAGTATATGAGTTCTTTATGACTAATGTGAGTCCATGGATTATACGCACTCTCACCCTTCCATCGTTGCTAGCCTCTTCGGTACCGTGCATTGCCCTTTCTCACCTCGAGAGTTGGTGCAAACTTCGCCGGTGTATCCAAACCCCGTGATACGATACGCTCTATCACACATAAGCCTCATTATATCTTCCTCAAAACAGCCACCATACCTACCTATCATGGCATTTCCATAGCCATTCCGAGATATATTGCCATGCAACTTCCATCATCATCATATACATGACTTGAGCATTTATTGTCATATTGCTTTGCATGATCGTAAGATAGCTAGCACGATGTTTTCATGGCTTGTCCGTTTTTTGATGTCATTGCTACGCTAGATCATTGCACATATCCTGGTATACCACCAGAGGCATTCATATAGAGTCATATCTTTGTTCTAGTATCGAGTTGTAATATTGAGTTGTAAGTAAATAAAAGTGTGATGATCATCATTATTAGAGCATTGCCCCCAAAAAAAAGAGGCCAAAGAAGCCTAAATAAAAAATGGGGCCAAAGAAGCCCACAAAAAAAGAAAAAGAAAAGGAAAAAAGGGGCAATGTTACTATCCTTTTACCACACTTGTGCTTCAAAGTAGCACCATGTTCTTCATGATAGAGAGTATCTTGAGTTATCACTTTCATATACTAGTGGGAATTTTCATTATAGAACTTGGCTTGTATATTCCAACGATGGGCTTCCTCAAATGCCCTAGGTCTTCATGAGCAAGCAAGTAGGATGCACACCCACTTAGTTTCGGTTTGAGCTTTCATACACTTATAGCTCTAGTGCATCCGTTGCATGGCAATCCCTACTCCTCACATTGACATCAATTGATGGGCATCTCCATAGCCCGTTGATTAGCCGTGTCGATGTGAGACTTTCTCCTTTTTTGTCTTCTCCACATAACCCCCATATTATTCTATTCCACCCATAGTGCTATGTCCATGGCTTGCGCTCATGTATTGCATGAGGGTTGAAAAAGCTGAAGCGCGTTAAAAAGTATGAACCAATTGCTCGGCTTGTCATCGGGGTTGTGCATGATGTGAATATTTTGTGTGGTGAAGATGGAGCATAGCCAGACTATATGATTTTGTAAGGATTACTTTCTTTGGCCTTGTTATTTTGAAAAGACATGATTGCTTTATTAGTAGGCTTGAAGTATTATTGTTTTTATGTCAAATGATAGACTATTGCTTTGAATCACTCGTGTCTTAATATTCATGCCATGATTAGATACATGATCAAGATTATGCTAGGTAGCATTCCACATCAAAAATTATCTTTTTTATCATTTACCTACTCGAGGACGAGCAGGAATTAAGCTTGGGGATGCTGATACGTCTCCGTCGTATCTATAATTTTTTATTGTTCCATGCCGATATTCTACAACTTTCATATACTTTTGGCAACTTTTTATACTATTTTTGGGACTAACATATTGATCCAGTGCCCAGTGCCAGTTCCTGTTTGTTGCATGTTTTATGTTTTGTAGAAACCCCATATCAAACGGAGTCCAAACGGGATAAAACCGGACGGAGATTATTTTTGGAATATTCAGAGAATATGGGAAGAAAAATCCACGCGAGACGGTGCCCGAGGGAGGCACGAGGCGGGGGGCGCGCCCCACCCCTTGGGCGTGCCCCTGACTCTCGTGGGCCCCCTGTAAGGCTGTTGATGCCCTTCTTCGGCCGCAAGAAAGCTAATTTTTAGGAAAAAATCACGGCGAAGATTTCAGTCCAATCGGAGTTACGGATCTCCATATATATACGAAACGGTGAAAGGGCAGCAGAACAGAACGCAGAAACAGAGAGACAGATCCAATCTCGGAGGGGCTCTCGCCCCTCCCATGCCATGGAGACCAAGGACCAGAGGGGAAACCCTTCTCCCATCTAGGGAGGAGGTCAAGGAAGAAGAAGAAGGAGGGGGCCTCTCTCTCCCTCGCTTCCGGTGGCACCGGAGTGCCACCGGGGGCCATCATCATCACCGCAATCTTCACCAACAACTTCACCGCCATCATCACCAACTCTTCCCCCCTCTATGCAGCGGTGTAACCTCTCTCTTACCTGCTGTAATCTCTACTTAAACATGGTGCTCAACGCTATATATTATTTCCCAATGATGTATGGCTATCCTATGATGTTTGAGTAGATCCTTTTTGTCCTATGGGTTATTTGATGATCAAGATTGGTTTGAGTTGCATGTTTTATTATTGGTGCTGCCCTATGGTACTCTCCGTGTCACGCAAGCGTGAGGGATTCCCGCTGTAGGGTGTTGCAATACGTTCATGATTCGCTTATAGTGGGTTGCGTGAGTGACTGAAACACAAACCCGAGTAAGGGGGTTGTTGCGTATGGGATAAAGAGGACTTGGTGCTTTAATGCTATGGTTGGGTTTTACCTTAATGATCTTTAGTAGTTGCGGATGCTTGCTAGAGTTCCAATCATAAGTGCATATGATCCAAGTAGAGAAAGTATGTTAGCTTATGCCTCTCCCTCAAATAAAATTGCAATAATAATTACCGGTCTAAGTTATCGATTGCCTAGGGATAAATAACTTTCTCGTAACAAAAAGCTCTCTACTAAAACTAATTTAGTTGTGTCTTTATCTAAACAGCCCCTAATTTTTTCGCGCTCTTTATTATCTTGCAAACCTATCCAAAAACACCTACAAAGTACTTCTAGTTTCATACTCGTTCTAGGTAAAGCAAACGTCAAGCGTGCGTAGAGTTGTATCGGTGGTCAATAGAACCTGAGGGGATGTTTGTTCTACCTTTAGCTCCTCGTTGAGTTCGACACTCTTACTTATCGAAAGAGGCTACAATTGATCACCTATACTTGTGGGTTATCAGCTTGCCCGGTGGATAAACGGCTGCAAGCCCCCAAAGAGTTCTCGAGAACTCTGCGGGACCCACTAGATGTCATGTCTACTAGACCCATATCGTAGGCCTGACGGTATAGCTTCTGCCTGTTCGCACGCCATGCCGGCTTGTGTGTAACTTCAATTAATTCCGTCAACCGTCGCGCCTCCCATGACCTTCGCCTCCCTCGCGCGGTCGCGCCCTTTGAGACTTCGACCGGCTATAAATGAGCAATTTTGTTTTTGCCTACTCCGCATGCATGATACTCCCTCTGGTCCTTTTTACTTCCGTCAACCGTTTATACTAAAAATATCAATATCTAAAATACTGATTATAATGAGTACTCCCTCCGTCTAGGTGTGTAAGTCATCTTACGAAAACCAAATAATCCCAAAACACTTAGGCGCGGTGCATTAACTTCTACCTCGTTTCTTGTTTCTTGACATATCAACCAATAAGATATGTGGGGTGTGCATGATTTTAATGACTTGAGACTACCAAACACGACATGCAGTGGTTAGTTCATTGCATGCAATGCTATTAATTAGCAAATGAACATTAAGTTCTCTCGTTTTCCCCTCCTCCTTGGTCACAGTGCACAACCTAAGATGACTTACTCACCTAGACGGAGGGAGTATAAAGCACCTCTTGGGTGGGTTAGATTTTTTTTTGGGTTAGTTGAGTTCAAACTAACCCAAACTAACTCTAACACATGGATCCAAACAGGGCCAAGGTTAGCTATTAGAGTACTACTACCTCCCTTCTAGTTTAAAGGGCTCGATTCAAAATTTTGGCCTACTCTTAGCAAGATAGAGGCGGTGGAATAGTTTTTGTAGTTCTTCACAAAAAATGTGTTTACCAATGCATGCATGAACACTAGTTACTCTAACCCCCCTCTCTTCTTTAATTCTTTGCCACATCAGCATGTTTGCTATTCCCGTGTGCATGATACCAGCTAAGATACCACCATTATGGCTGGCCTTAATCATTGCATGCAATAATTTAGTGCACCTTGAAATATGAACATGTGTGGGGCGTGTATGTTTTTAATGACTTGAGACTATACCTAGCCCGGCATGCAAGATGAGATTTATTATGCACCGTTCCCCATACCTGCAGGAAGCCCGTTCGTCTCCAAATCTTTTCCTCTCCATGTGTGGAAACAATATGCCTGCCAGACTCTCCTTCTCCCTCCGGCGGTCCCACCACTCCACCCCGTGTGGAAAAAAACTGCATGCATGACTCTCCTCCCCCCGCGCTCGTCCAATCCGTTGTGACCAGCAATATTTCCACCCCTTCCCTCCCCCGTAATTTACTCCAACAAATATGCCCACGTAGCTGTTACTTGACTGCAAGTGCATTGGTACACTAACATATGGGCCCAACAGGGTCTGGCCCACATGTCAGTGACGCAACTGGACCTGCAATTAAGTCAGCGCAGCTCAGTCCATATCTTACGTAGGTGTGCCATTGCTCGCTATAAATATTGCGCCTCCCACAACATCGCTATCTCCTCCCCCTCACGTTCACGTTCATCGCTATCTCCTCCCCCTCCCTGGCTCCCTCTCATGTCGACCACCATGGCATCGCCCCTCCCAAGTACTAGGCGCCCCTCGCTACACCGCGCGGACGGTCACACGTCGCCGTTCCGTTCCTCGCCGCCACTAGTCGAGGAGGACGCGTCGGAGTTCCGCTCCTCGCTGCGACGCGACGCGTCGCCGTTCTGTTCCTCGCCGCCACTAGGCGAGGAGGACGCGTCGGCGTTCCACTCCTCGCCGCGACGCGTCGAGGTGGACGCATCGGCGTTCCCAATCTCGCCAGCACGCGTCGGAGGACGCGTCGACTCCCCGCTACGAGGAGAACGCCGCGCCGCCCACCGAGCCCCCCAGCCTTGAGGAGCTTTGGAAAGAAATGGATGTCGCCTTGTGGAAGGCTTTGCCTCCAGCAGAGCGCGCCAAAATAGAGGCGGAGAAGAAGGCCAAGGAAGAGAAGCGCACCGCGGAACAAGCTGCCTGGGAGGCCTATGTCGCGTCCGAGAGAGTCAGGCAATTGGCTCTTTGGCAGAAGGCTCGTGCGAGGGTCGTGAGGGTGGCGGAGGACGCCCGTGCCGACGCCCTGAGTGCAGTCGGGCCCAAGCGCCTCATCTACGCTTGGCGGTACGTGGACCGGGTGCACGCTTCCAGCGAGGAGGAGTACCTGTTGGCGCTGGATCACCACACCGGTGAGATCGCGCTTGCCCGCCGGCAATCAGCCAATCAGCACCTCGCGAGTTGCGAGGCTGAGGAAGAGGCGTTGTGTCGGCGCGCTGGGAAACGAACGCGCACCAGGGCACTCGTGGCACGCCGCAAGCGCTCCTGCGAGCGCCATGGCTTTTAGGAGGAGTATAATTTTTGTTTCATAAGGCGATCTCATTAGTTTTGGGACTCAAATGATAAATCCCGAACGTTCAGGAATTATTAGCGTCCTTAATTAAATATGTAAAAGGGAAAGTTTGGAAACCTTGTGTATTCATACGCATTTTGCAAGTACGTGCATATAGCACAAACTTTACTATATACTATCGCACTACACGTCTCTCTCTATATATGATTGCAGTCTGTGCTACTCCCTCCGTCCAGGTCAATAAGTCATCTTTGGTTGTGCACCGTGACCAAGAAGGAGGGAAGACTTATACACCTAGACGGAGGGAGTACTACTATTACTTATGTACGTGCAAATGCATGTTTTAACATTACGATGCGGTTTTTGTAAAAGTAGAAAAACAGCACTAGTCAAGCTTGTGAAACGATTCAATGCAAAACAAATGCAAAAATGCTCGTTTGATTGTTACTTTTAGCTTGCTTCTCTGTGGTTATTTCTCTGTCGTACTTTGTACAGAGTATCTCACTGGTTGGAAAGGCATGCAAATTCCCAAACCGCTTCCTACACCCTGTATCGAATTTTTTGCCTAACAAGTTGTGTCGTGCAATTGGAATTCAACTTGAGTACTACTACTAGTAGGAGTACCAGGGGCCAGTTCTTTTAGGCTTCTAGATTAGTAATCCCATAACTACTACCTCCGTCCTGGTTTATTGGTCCCCATTGTAATCTCTGTCAAATTTTGATCATAAATTTAACTAATGAAATGTTAGTGCATGTCACATGCACTAACATTTTATCAGTTAAATCTTTGGTCAAAATTTAGCACAAATTACAATAGTGAGGAATAAACCAGGACGGAGGTACTACTAGTAGTAGTTTTAAGCCCAAATAAATGAGTGAGGCGCCTTAATGTTACTCTCCACTGTGGCTAGTCTTATGGGAAAAGTTGGGGAAGCCGCCAAAAGAACTGGCCCTAGGAGTAGTAGCTAGGGATACTAGGAGTAGTAGCTAGGGATCGAGTGTGCGAGATGAACCGGAGAAAGTAAATGCAGAGAGATGAAATGCAAAAAAGACGGAGGGATGTGATGGTTGCTTGTCTGTTTATTTTACCAGGCCACTTATTACTGGGAGTGGTTGGGTTTTGTGGTATGACGGCTTTACTGCCGCGCCACGAGCGGGGTGAGACTCCCGTGCAGCGCCGCCCTCTACACTAGTACTACTACATCGGTCGTGGTTTATCCCCCATTGAATTTGACTGAAGATTTAACTGACAAAATGTTAGTGCATGTCAACAAAAACAATATCGTTGGATTCGTATTTGAACATAGTTTTCAATGATATAATTTTAGGTGACATGCATCATCATTTATCGTACTATATATAATGTTAGTTCAATTTTTGGTCGTACTAATCTGTAGTAAGGTGCCCGTGCGTTGCACGGAAGAGTGAAATGCATTGATCGGGGAGTTGTTTATTTTGACAAAGGATATGGGGGTCATCTCATGTGTAACGGGTATCGATAGGATTGTTCGGATATTATTTCATCTCTAGAGCTCACAAACATCCGGGTGAAATAGATAAAAAAGTATCTTTTGTAAACAAAAGCGTTCAACTGTTCAACCTGCATCCAAAACTTGTGAAGAAATAACTCTTATTGTGCTTTGCAGGAAATGATCTTCAAGAATTAGTTTTTCAGTATCCATTGTTATACATGTTGGCTACAGATGACATGGCACTTTCTTATAGTCAACAGTTGGCTATACTATTTAAGTATTAACCATGCCCTTATACACCTAGACGGAGGGATTAAATCAGGATGACTTGGAAGGGGGCAGAGGATATGTAAGAAATGGTTCATCATAAGTCTTTCACCAGTACTGTAGTACAAATTCATACATGGAAGATTCTAGACTAAACCATAAATGGATACACTTTTATTCATGCACGATACTCCAATAGAGCAAGATCATGCATGGAAGTCTCCACATGCTTAGACAGCGGATTACATTGAGCGAAGACTAATGATCAACATTTAACTTGAATATGCAGATGTCCAGGTGAACCTCCTTGGAGTCCCCGTGCACATTGTTGGGGGTCAAATAACACCGTGCGTCTTCCATGTCCACATCGGCGGGAAAGTCCCAGCTTGGCAGAGTCCAAGTATGCTTGGCGTAGCCAGTGTCGCCGCCCACGGACCTCCGAGGGGTAGTAATAGTGAGCACGCACCTGTACATCGGCCTCGTGTTAGTGTCAGCGTCAGCGGCGTCGCCCCTGATGCACACTACAGAGATGTGGCGGCGGCCTACGCGGGCCTCGTCGGTGGCCACGATCAAGAGGAAGACGCTGCCGTCCTCCTCCGAGACTAGCAGGCAGCGCTGATCCTCCAGCGACTCCGGCACGGTGAACGGGTAGCACGTCTCGTACGTGATGTTCTTCGCCAAGGGCCAGTAGTGATTGCCGCACGCCTGCGTCAGGTGATGCACGATGTCCGCCGGTGAGCCCCAAAACGGCACCGGACACTCATAGCAGTAGACGAAGGGCTCCTTGGAGGCATCGACCAGGCCGTCCATGAAACGGGAGTGGCTGTAGGGGACGTTCCGCCAGTTGAATATATGAATAAGTTACTACGAGATTTAGTCCAAATAATCACAAAATAAATCATGACGGCTATAACAGAGATTAAACTAATCATGTGGACTAGCATAGTAGATAAACAGATCGAATCTAGGACACAGACTAGAAACATGAATTCTACCACGATTTCGAACAGGAAGGATAGAAACACATACGGTGCAACGGGAGCAGCACCATTGGCGTTGAGGTTGCCGCCCATGTCGTTGAGGAAGAGGTTTCCGAGGTCGGGGAAGAAGTCATCGTCGGTGAAGTCGTCGCTGCTAGCAGTCGCGATAGTGCGCTCCCCAAATTTCAACAGCGCCCGCCGAATGGAGCGCAGGAGGGAGTGGCTGTAGGGGACGTTGTGGCCGCCGAATGGAGCGCAGGAGTAGCCCACGAAGCAGTAGATGGTGCTCCTCTCTAGTCTCTATTCTTATCTCTATCTCTACTACTCTTCTTTGTTTTTTATAATATACTAGTTGTAGTTGTCAAATCGAATAGTACTGCGCCGCCCACTGCACACCCGGCTGAACACGCCTCCTCGCCTCCATCAAACCCCTCCGTTAAACCCGCATGCAAACCGAGGAACCTACTCCGGCCCGCGGGAGGAAATTTGCCGGTTGCCGTTGGAGAATAATAGAGTCACGTCCAATCCATTTGAGTTAATTGCGTGTATGATTCTCCCTCTATAAAAAGTTAATTACATCCTTAATCTTGTATTCTAAGTACTCTGTGGGTTCCACTGTCAGTACAGTGTACATGACTTGCAGGCTAGCTACAGATTCGTACAGAAAGTTAAAAAGAAACAAATCCATGACTTGCAGGATTGGAGTTAGCACCGATGGCGGTTCGTAGTCGTTCCACGCTCAGGCATTGAAGTTTGTAACTATTTTAGATTAGAACATACTACTCCTCCGGTGCTAGTAGTAGAGCAGAGTCCTACTCCACTACTACTCTACTCAAGCAAGTTAGGGCATACTAGCAGGTACTGTAGGGAGTACCAGCACTGTGATCACTCAAGCAAGTTGTCTGACTTCGATATGACCCTACGCTGCTGGTATGTGTCTCGTAAGTCAAGCGGCGTGCTGTAGTCATCATCACCTGTCCACTTCCCGCAACACATATTCGCTTCTCCATCTTTGTCCGCTCTTCCATCCCCGCTAAGGCGCCTCCCCCCCCCCCCCCCCTTGTCCGAAACCCAAGCACTAACAATGGCAGAACCGAGCAGCGTCCGCCAAAAGAGTGGCTAGAATTCGCTCCCCACAGAGGTAATCAAGCTCATTGTTTCGCGTGTGGACAATCTCAGTACCATGCCGCTCGCCGCATGCTCGTCAAGGTTGTACCGTTTACTCAAAGCCCTCAGGCCAGAGCTTATTAAGCCAGCTCCTTGCTTGCTGATGCCGCCTGATCTTCAGAAACGGCGTGTCACGCAGCATAACGATCGTAGGGTGGCGAGCATCAACCCCCTTGACTGCGATCCGATCCCCGTCACCCTCAACTACATTAACGGTATGTACTGGGTCGGCATGAACACGTCTTGGATGGTGCTCGTCGACGGTTACGGCAGCTGGATGCTCGTGGAGGTCTACACCCGGCGATTGATCCCCCTTCCTATGATTAACACTGCACTGCTTTGGCACCGCGGCCCAGAATACTCGGAATCTTATAGTAGCCAACATGATACCAAGTTTGATTTGCTCAAGGTTGTAATCTGCCAAGTGCCCACAAGATCTGCGAATTATAAAGACTTCAGGCTAATTGCGTTCTTCAACCGCGGTCTCGCTTATCTGACAGGTCACTGCGATAAGTGGATAAATCTGCACGTCCATCGCAGGATCATACATCCTCCATGGTTCTCTGATGCCATTGAACACAAGGGCTTCACTTATGCTGTCGACTCCTTCTATGGTTGGACGTATTGCTGGCCTACTCCAGTCATCGCTACAAACGGTTGTTACAGCAGTATGTTACTTTCCTATGATATCATGATGGCTTGCTTATATTACTATCAACATTTACTGAAAAAATATTCATGCTCATAACATGCTGTTCTTAAGATTGACTACATCAAGAGCCCTTGACTCCAACTTTTTTTGAGGGTTATTTGACTCCAACTTGATATGATGTTGTAGGCCGCCTGGTGTCCCTACCCTTCCTAATCCCAGAACCTTTCAAAGAAAAGCGGCATGGCAGTTGCAGGTGGTTCCTGGCTCGATCAGACGACGGCGAACGATTGATGATCGTTCGCACGTACCGGACGTGTTGTTTCGCGGAATACAATCACAGTCACTGCAAGGTCTTTGAGTAGGATCCCAGCTTCTCTGGGCCTTCAGGAATTTTTGACTGGAGGTTGGTAAGTAGCCTTGGTACACGCTCTTTGTTTGTCGGACTGAATTATCCAATTAACCAGGAGATAACCGACGGCAAGGATCATGGTGGCAGCGCGGTTTCGTTCATCAGGCAAAACTGTGTGTACACAGCGTACCATGCGTCTCTGCATGCACCATACCCTGATATGTGCCGCCACGCTCTGCAGCCCAAAGTAGGAGAGAGGTCGCAAGTATCAGACTTCGACCTGCTGGCTGGAGTTTCCCCCGTCAGGCACCCATCTGGTTCAAGCCGTCAGCCAATCTCCACAGCTTAATAAATAGTAACGTCTAACTGAGCCAGTTAGTTAGATGCGTACACTTGGTGTAGTAGGATCTTTATTTAGTTTGATGCATACACTTGTTCTTTTTTGGTAGCCCTTTTGTAATGATGGCTGATGTTTGGTTTGGAAGAGAGAGCTGCGTCTTCACTCTTCTGGCCTGCTTACTGCTTCTGTTGCACCCCCAGCCCTGGTTGCTGCTGCTGCTGTTTTCAATGTACAATCAGTAGTATAATTCGTCTGTTGGTTGAATAAATGTGTTGTTAGATCGACAAACACAATGTTTTGGAAGTCGTTGCATGGTTCGATCCTTTAGTGCCCCGTACTGTACGTAGCGCATACTATTTTTCGTACGGAACACATTTTCCACTTGTTGATAACATGCAGCCCACTGATGAAGGCCCAATAGAGAAGCCCATAATTAACTGGAAGGGAGGCTCTCGCATGAATCCGGCCCAGGTACATGCTCATGGTCCCCTAAACATAAATAAGTAAATAAATAAGTAAATAAATAAAGCTAAATGCTCATGCACCAGTTCTTTAAATTCACGATTTAACAGGAGGATATTATTTCCTATGATAGTGTCGTTACATTCAGTCGATATTATTCTTCGGCAAAGATAGCGACCAGTCTTCTTTCTCCCAGCATTTTCTTCCTGCAACCAGCGGACCCATGCAAATCGTAGTCAACGTCGTAAATAGATCCGGTCCATTTTTATTTTTCAATAAGAATGTCCAACCCAGCCCAGCACATTGGCGACAACACTTTATCCTCCGCCTTGGTGCGCTCGCCGCGGCGCCGCCGTCCGGCCATGTCAACATAGTTTTTTTTAAAATGGTCTCTGTCAACATAGTGAATCGGGAGAGGACTGTAGTTGTGAGTATGACAGTACGGACCCACCAGGTCCATTCCCGAACACAAGCAAGCGCCTCTTTTACTACTCAGATGAACCCCTCGTTTTTTTACTCTAATCCACCCTGCTGATATCTGGGACCCACATCATTTTCAATGTATAGTCAATTAACGACAGAATTGCACAACTTTTTTTAGTAGTAATTCGGAGGAGCAGGCTATAAACTGGGTTGTGCGGTCTGTGTGGCCCGTCTAACAACATGACCAGCCCAGCAGTTTTTTCTTTGGGAAAATAGGTAGCCCAATATTTCTTTTTGAAGAATACCCAAGCTAGGCCTATTTGTTTTCTCCGACTTACTGGGCTGCAAATCTTTCAAGACGAGGAGGGATGCATTCCGGCCTGGCCAAAGAGTATGGTCAGTGTCTGTTAAAAGTAATATCAAAAGGGGTTGAAAATTCCAAAAAAATTATAGCAAATGGGATATTAGTTTCTTTTTTTGTTTTTGTTCTTAAGTGATATCTTATACGTATTTCATTGGATTTAACATGACATAGTACTAATTTATTTTTAAATATGTTTTAGTATGGCTACTAATTTTTGGATTAAGAATATTTTGTTCCCCAGCAAAAATTTGTGAATTTTCAAAATTTCCCACATATTTAGTTAATTTTTTAACCCTGGTACGGACCAGAAAATGGGCAGCAATTCTAAAAATGGAAAACGGGCTGCAATAAATTCCATATGAATTAGAAAATGAGTAAAAATTATAAAAATAATAGCAAATGGGCTGTACACGCCACAGGTTTCGAGGCTGACTTGTTTACGCAAGGCTTTGTCAGTCAACACACGATTCTAGCAGCAGTGACTGTTGGATGTCCATCCAACGGCCGACGTGCTTCTTCAATCTCTGATCTTCCTGCTCCAGCCGCCTAAACTAGCGCCGGCGGGACTGCCTACTCCCTCCTCTTGTGGCCCGCTGTGATGCCGCGCAGGCTTCCCCGGCCCACCCTACTCCCTCCGCTGGCCTAGCCGCACGCAATCAACTGCCTCCTTATTACGCAAAAAAAGTGATTCCTCCCACTGACATCTGGGGCGCACCGGTTGGGAGGCTGACCTGTGGGCCTACTAAGTTGACGCGTACGCAGGGCTTGTCAACTTAGTCAAGAAACGATTCTAGCAGCAGTAACCGTTGGATTTGAATCGAACGGTCCTGCTGCTTCTTCAATCGCTGCTCTTCTTGCACCAGCCGCCCAAACCAGCGCCGACGAGACCGCCTGCTCCTGCCTCCAGTGGCCGGCTGTGCTGCCGTTGAGGCCTCATCGCCCCCTACTACTCCCACCGCTAGCCAGGCCCTGCGGCGACGGCAGCCTCACACCGCAGCCGAACCAGTGAACCCTCGTACTCCTCTCCGCGTGGGCATCCACTGCCGCGTCTTCCCCAGCTCCGCGTCGTCCCCTTCCTAGGCCTCGCCGTCGTCCACCGCCTTGGTGCTCTCGGCGCGGCGTGGTCAATGTGGTCAACGACCGACTTCCATCGGAAGAGTACTGTACGTGGAGATGCTGACAGCTGGGTCCACGGCCACAGCCTAGTTTTTTTTTGATTTGCCAAGTAAGTTGCTTTGTCAGGCCTGTTGGGCTGCAAATCTTTCAAGACGAGGAGAGCTTTCATTCGGCTCGCCGAGAAAATGGCCTATCAGTAATGAGAAATGGGTTGTACATTTTTAAAACACATCAAACCGGCAATTAGTTTCAAATTTCTTTTTTTCATTTCGAGATTTTAAATTACATTAATTTGTATGCATGGGCAATTTGTTGGATTTTATATTGATATACATTTATTTTTAAAATCAGTTTGAATGTGACTCGAAATTTCGGGATTAAAAACAGTTCGGACCGCACCGAAATATGCAAAATTTCGTATATTTTTTAACCGTGGCCACAATATGGGCTGTAATGCTAACAAAAAGAATAAGGGCTCCAAAAAAACCTTAAGAATTAGCAAATGGGCTGTAAATTATTAGAAATAATGGCAGATGGGCTGTATGCTGTTTTCCACAGATTTGAGGCTTTCCTAAAAAAAGGTTGACGCACAAGCAGTGACTGTTGGATGTCCATCCAATGGCCGTCGTGCTTCTTCAATATCTGCTCTTCCTGCTCTAGCCGCTCAAACAAGCGCCGGCGGGACTGCCTGCTCCCTCCTCCCCGCGGCCGGCTGTGCTGCCGCGCAGGCCTCACCGCCCCACCGTACTCCCATCGCTGGCCTAGCCATCCCTCTACTCACCCACACCTGTTGTTATTGTCCGGCGATGGCAGACGAACCAGTAAACCCTCGTACAGTCGTACTCCCCTCCGCGTGGGAAACAACTGCCGAGTCTTCCCTGCCTCCGTGTCGTTCCCTTCCTAGGCCTCGTCGTCGTCCACCGCCCTGGTGCTCTCGGCGCGGCCTGGTCAACGTGGTCAACGACCGACATGCATCTGAAGTGGACTATACGTGGAGAGGCTGACAGCTGGGTCCACGGCCGCACGCAAGGAAATGCCTCCTTATTACGCGCAAAATAATGATTCCTCCACTTGACATCAGGGACCCACCGAAAGGGCCTCTGTATTTCGCGAAAAAAAAAGTTACCGCCGCTGACCGCTCGGACCCACCAGCTATATCTTCGCACGCAAGGAAGTGCGTCCTTATTACGCACAAAAAAATGAATACTCCCCCTGTTATCTGGGACCCAGTATAGTGGTGATACGTCTCCAACGTATCTATAATTTATGAAGTATTCATGTTGTTATATAATCTATCTTGGATGTTTAATGGGCTTTATTATACACTTTTATATGATTTTTGGGACTAACCTATTAACCTAGAGCCCAATGCCAGTTTCTGTTTTCTCCTTCTTTTAGAGTATCCCAGAAAAGGAAAACCAAACGGAGTCCAATTGACGTGCAACTTGACGGAGATCATTTTTGGACCAGAAGAAGCCCACGGAGTACCGGAAGTAGGCCAGAAGATTCCCAGGCTGCCCACGAGGATGGGGGGCGCGCCCACCCCCCTGGGGCGCGCCCCCTGCCTCGTGGACAGCCCGGAAACCCCCCTGACGTGAAATCAACGCCAACACCTCTCATATATACCCAAACTTCCAGAAAGAAACCTAGATTGGAAGTTCCGCCGCCGCAAGCCTTTGTAGCCACGAGAAATCAATCTAGGCCCTCTCCGGCAGGGTGCCGGAGGGGGCCATCATCACCGGTGGCCATGGAGGAGTATCCCGGAGAGGCCATCATCGCCATGAAGGCCAAGGACCAGAGGGAGAACCTCTCCCCATCTAGGGGGGAGGCCATGGAGGAGGAAGCACAAGGGGGAGAACCTCTCCTCCTCTCTCTTGGTGGCACCGGAGTGCCATCAGGAGGGGAATCATTGCCGCGGTGATCGTCTTCATCAACATCACCATCATCATCACCATCCTCATCTCTTTTACGCGGTCCACTCTCCCGCACTCCGCTGTAATCCCTACTTGAACATGGTGCTTTATGCCACATATTATGATCCAATGATGTGTTGCCATCCTATGATGTTTTGAGTAGATATCCTTTGTCTTTGGGTTGATTGATGTTATAGATTGGTATGGTTGTATGTTTTATTTTGGTGTTGTCCTATTGTGCCCTCCGTGTCGCGCAAGCGTGAGGGATTCCCGCTGTAGGGTGTTGCGATACGTTTATGATTCGCTTATAGTGGGTTGTTTGAGTGACAGAAGCATAAACCTGAGTAAGGGAGTTGTTACGTATGGGATAAAGGGGACTTGATGCTTTAATGCTATGGTTGGATTTTACCTTAATGATCTTTAGTAGTTGCGGATGCTTGCTAGAGTTCCAATCATAAGTGCATATGATCCAAGAAGAGAACGTATGTTAGCTTATGCCTCTCCCTCATATGAAATTGCAATAGTGATTGCCGGTCTTGTTAACAATTGCCTAGGACAATTCCGCACACCGATCCACCATTATTCCGCACTCGCTATTTATAATATTTAGTAATATATTCAAACTTTATGATAACAGCACCTACTTTTATATTTTAGCTCTCCGATATCATGCGAAGTTATCCTCTTCACACCCACAACATAGTTTATTTCTCGTTTCTAGTTGGAAGCAAACGTTCGGTGTACGTAGAGTCGTATCAGTGGCAGATAGGGCTTGAGAGAATACTGATCTTACCTTTATCTCCTTGTGGGTTCGACACTCCATACTTAACACTTCCACCTTTGGAAATTCCTACGATGATTCCCTACACTTGGGGATTATCAAGCTCTTTCCTGGCGCCGTTGCCGGGGAGCAATAGCGTGGGGTTGATATTCTCGTGTGTGCTTGTTTGCTTTCTTCACTAAGTAGATTTTGTTTTTCCTTTTTGTTTCTGTTTAGTTGTGGGTGAAACATACAAAAAAAATAAAGAATGAAAATAAAAAAATTATTACTTGCCTCTCATGCCTAAAAAGTTTTTCAAAAAGAGAAGTGATTGGAAAGTTATGCATTGAAGAAGTGAGGGTCGACCTTGAGCACTTGTGTTCATGCTCACGGAAACAATGTAGAATTTTTCATGGAAGTTTCTCTGTAAATAATTATCCCCTTGTATATATCCATTGTATTATAAAAATAAATGTGCCAAGCTTTGGTTTTAGGATGATTAGATTGCTTGTTTGCTATGTGCAGAACAAAAACAGAAACTTTGGCTGTAGTGCATGATTTTTCTTTTTTTTACTGGAAGGTCAAATGGGTCTGAAACTTTTTGCACATTACTTCTGTACAAATTGTTCAAATTTTCAAATTTATTTCATAATTTTAGGAGTTACAGAAGTTTGCTAAACTTCCAGATTACTACAGACTGTCCTGTTTAAGACAGATTCTGTTTTTGATGCAGTGCTTGCTTGTTTTGATGAAACTATCGGTTTATATCAGTGGATTAAGCCATGTAAAAGTTATATTACAGTAGCTATAATGCAAAAACAAAATATGAATTGGTTTGCAACAGTACTTATAGTAGTGATTTGCTTTGTTGTACTAACGGATCTCACAAGTTTTTGTTAAAGTTTTGTGTGGATGAAGTGTCCGAAGGTCGAGGAGCTATCAATATGAGAAGAATAAAGAGAGGCAAGAGTTCAAGCTTGGGGATGCCCAAGGCACCCCAAGTAAATATTTCAAAGGATAGTCAAGCATCTAAGCTTGGGGATGCCCCGGTTGGCATCCCATCTTTCTTCTTCAACAAGTATCGGTATACCTTGGTTTTTGCTTTGATCACATGATTTGTGTCTTTTGTGTTTTTGTTTTTCCTTTAAGAACCATGCTAGCATGAGACAGCCCGTCATTGATTTATATAATACTTCATGTGCTTCACTTATATCTTTTAAGTATGATCTTATAGAATTGCTCTTTGTGCTTCACTTAAATCTTTTGAGTATGGTTTTATAGAATGCTTCGTGTGCTTCACTTATATATTTTGAGCTTCGATGTTGGTTAGCCTATATTGATTGTAGAATGCTCCATGAACTTCACTTATATCTTTTGGAGTATGAATAATACTATCATTTAAAG
Source organism: Aegilops tauschii subsp. strangulata (assembly GCF_002575655.3). NCBI lineage: Eukaryota > Viridiplantae > Streptophyta > Magnoliopsida > Poales > Poaceae > Aegilops > Aegilops tauschii. The sequence goes on from NC_053036.3 coordinate 515,338,329, forward strand.
TGGGTTTGGAAGGGTGTCAACTTTAGGAATTAGTGATCCCACTATTTTGGAGGGTGTTGAATCTTAATGTGATATTTATGAAAGTGGATTTGGAAGAGTGTCAACTTTAGCTAGTAATGATTCCACTATTTCGGAAGAGGTTACAATTGAGTATGAGAACAAAGTTGCTATCCATGATGCTACTGAAAATTATTATGAGGTAGGAATACATGCATATAGGAGTTGCAATAATATCAAGTTTCCTCTCTATGTGCTTAAAGTTTTGAAGTTATACTTATTTTGCCTTCCTATGCTAGTTGATTCTTGTGCTCATAAGTTGTGTGCTCACAAAATCCCTAGGCATAGGAAGTGGGTTAGATTTAAATGTGCTAGTCATATTCTTCAAGATGCTCTCTTTGTGTTTCAATTCTTGTCTATTATGTGAGCATCATTGAAATCATCATGCCTAGCTAAAAGGCATTAAAGAAAAGCGCTTGTTGGGAGACAACCCAATATTTACCCTTACTGTTTTTGTGTGTTTACATGATTAAGATACTGTATTAATCATGTTTTATAGCTATTGTTTTAATAAAGTGCCAAGTAAGACCTTTGGGAAGACTTGGGTGAAAGTCAATGTGATCTTGCTGTAAAAAACAGAAACTTTGCGCTCACGAGATTAGCTGTCATTTTTTACATAAGAGTCCTCTTGAGTTGATTATTTTTTCAGAAGATTAATAGACAAATTCCTCACGTCCACCAATTTATTTCATAATTTTTGGAGTAGCAGAAGTATGGTTTATGTTCAGATCATCATAAACTGTTCTGTTTCTGACAGATTCTGTTTTCATTGCATAGTTTGCTTGTTTTCTAGTTTCTATGACTTATATTTCTCAATATAAATTGTAGAAATGGTATGGTACAGTAGGCATTGTGTGAGAAAAATTATGAAACTTGTCCTTGACAGTACCAAAGTGAATGGTTTACTCTTTATCATACTAACCTATCTCACGAAGTTTTGTTAAGTTTTGTGTGATTGAAGTTTTCAAGCTTTGGGTGAGATATCGATATGAGGAGAATAAGGAGTGGAAAGACCCTAAGCTTGGGGATGCCCAAGGCACCCCAAGGTAATAGTCAAGGAAGACTCAAGCGCCTAAGCTTGGGGATGCCCCGGAAGGCATCCCCTCTTTCGTCTTCAAAACTATCGGTATACCTTACTCGGAGCTATATTTTTATTCGTCACATGATATGTGTTTTGCTTGGAGCGTATTTTCAATTTTACTTGTTGTTTGAATAAAATCATTGGATCTTAAATATTTAATGAAAAAGAATCCTCTCATGGCTAGTTAATTATTTGACTACTCAGTGTTCTTCACTCATATCTTTTGGAGTAGTTTGTCATTTACTCATGTGCATCACGTATATCCTATGAGTAAATGGTTGAATAAATTGAATGTCATGAACCTAAATTTATATATGTTTCATATGCTTATAACATGGGGATTAATGACTTCACACATAATAAGTATAGGTAGTAAACTTATTGAAAGTTAGCAAACGTAGAATTGGTCACTTGAACAATTCATGAAAAAATATTGAAGAAGAGGGATTTCACATATAAATATACTATCTTGGACATCTTTTGTAATTGTGAGCACTCATTAAAATATGACATGCTAAAAGGTTGATGTTGGACAAGGAAGACAACGTAATGGGTTATGTTTTCTTATATATGAAATAAAGTATATTGTCATGGATCGCCCAACACGTTGAGCTTGCCTTTCCCCCTCATGCTAGCCAAATTCTTTGCACTAAGTAGAGATACTACTTGTGCTTTCAAATACCCTTAAACTCGGTTTTGCCATGAGAATCCACCATACCTACCTATGGATTGAGTAAGATCCTTCAAGTAAGTTGTCATCGGTGCAAGCAATAAAAATTGCTCTCTAAATATGTATGATTGATTAGTGTGGAGGAAATAAGCTTTATACGATCTTGTGATGTGGAAGAAATAAAAGCGACGGATTGCATAATAAAGGTCCATATCACAAGTGGCAATATAAAGCGACGTTCTTTCGCATTAAGATTTTGTGCATCCAACCCTGAAAGCGCATGGCAACCTCTGCTTCCCTCTACGAAGGGCCTATCTTTTACTTTTATCTCTTACCCTTATGCAAGAGTCATGGTGATTTTCACCTTTCCTTTTTTACATTTTATCCTTTGGCAAGCACATTGTGTTGGAAAGATTCTGATATATGTATCCAATTTGATGTAAGGCATCATGAGCTATTATTGTTGACATTACCCTTGAGGTAAAAGGTTGGGAGCCGAATCTATAAGCCCCTATCTTTCTCTGTGTCTGATTAAAACTTTGAACCCATAAATATCGCGTGAGTGTTAACAATTGTGAAAGACTAAATGATAGTTGAGTATGTGGAGTTTGCTAAATCAAAGCTCTGACATAGACTCTTCCTGAAAATAAGATGAATTGTAATTGTTTGATGACTGATAACACGGTTTGTTAGTTTCCAAGAAAGTTTATGATCTATACTTTAACACGTGAATTGCTTGTTACTTGATCATGAAAAGTTTTATGAGATGAGCTATTGTTATGACATATAAGGATGCTAGAAAAAGTGATTAGAATTATCATTGATCAAACTTAAGCACTTGCTAGCATTCACACTTCATAAATTATTTCTTTTATCATTTACCTACTCGAGGACGAGCAGGAATTAAGCTTGGGGATGCTGATACGTCTCCAATGTATCTATAATTTATGAAGTATTCATGCTATTATATTATCTATCTTGGATGTTTAATGGGCTTTATTATACACTTTTATATATTTTTGGCACTAACCTATTAACCTAGAGCCCAGTGCTAGTTTCTGTTTTGTCCTTGTTTTAGAGTATCGCAGAAAAGGAAAACCAAACGGAGTACAATTGACATGCAACTTGACGGAGATCATTTTTGGACTAGAAGAAGCCCACGGAGTACCGGAAGTAGGCCACAAGAGTCCCGGGCTACCCACGAGGGTGGGGGCGCACCCCAGGGTGGGGGTGCGCCCACCCCCCTGGGGCGCGCCCCCTGCCTCGTGGACAGCCCGGAAACCCCCCTGACGTGAAATCAACGCCAACACCTCTCATATATACCCAAACTTCCAGAAAGAAACCTAGGTCGGAAGTTCCGCCACCGCAAGCCTCTGTAGCCACGAGAAATCAATCTAGGCCCTCTCCGGCAGGGTGCCGGAGGGGGCCATCATCACTGGTGGCCATGGAGGAGTATCCCGGAGAGGCCATCATTGCCATGAAGGCCAAGGACCAGAGGGAGAACCTCTCCCCATCTAGGGGGGAAGGCCATGGAGGAGGAAGCACAAGGGGGAGAACCTCTCCTCCTCTCTCTCGGTGGCGCTGGAGTGCCATCGGGAGGGGAATCATCGCCGCGGTGATCGTCTTCATCAACATCACCATCATCATCACCATCCTCATCTCTTTTACGCGGTCCACTCTCCCGCACCCCGCTGTAATCCCTACTTGAACATCGTGCTTTATGCCACATATTATGATCCAATGATGTGTTGCCATCCTATGATGTTTTGAGTAGATATCCTTTGTCTTTGGGTTGATTGATGATCTAGATTGGTACGAGTTGTATGTTTTATTTTGGTGCTGTCCTATGGTCCCCTCCGTGTCGCACAAGCATGAGGGATTCCCGCTGTAGGGTGTTGCAATACGTTCATGATTCGCTTATAGTGGGTTGGTGAGTGACTGAAACACAAACCCGAGTAAGGGGGTTGTTGCGTATGGGAATAAAGAGGACTTGATGCTTTAATGCTATGGTTGGGTTTTACCTTAATGATCTTTAGTAGTTGCGGATGCTTGCTAGAGTTCCAATCATAAGTGCATATGATCCAAGTAGAGAAAGTATGTTAGCTTATGCCTCTCCCTCATATGAAATTGCAATGATGACTACCGGTCTTGTTAACAATTGCCTAGGATAATTCCGCACACCGACCCATCACTATTCCACACTCGCTATTTATAATATTTAGTAGTATATTCTAACTTTATGATAACAGCAACTACTTTTATATTTTAGCTCTCCGATATCATGCAAAGTTATCCTCTTCACACCCACAACATAGTTTATTTCTCGTTTCTAGTTGGAAGCAAACGTTCGGTGTACGTAGAATCGTACCCGTGGCAGATAGGGCTTGAGAGAATATTGGTCTTACCTTTAGCTCCTTGTGGGTTCGACACTCCATACTTAACACTTCCACCTTTGGAAATTGCTACGATGATTCCCTACACTTGGGGATTATCAAGTGGCAGGCTGACTTGTGGGCCTACTAAGTTGACGGGGACGGAGGGCTTTGTCAACTTAGTCAATATGCACGATTCTAGCTCCAGTGACCGTACAATGTCCATCCAACGGCCGTAGTGCTTCTTCAACCTTTGGTCTTCTTGCTCCAGCCGCCCAAACCAGCGCCGGTCGTGCCTCGTGCTCCTGCCTCCCGTGGCCGGCTGCGGTGCGGCGGAGGCCTCACCGCCCCCTACTACTCCCACCACTGGCCAGGTCATCCCTCTACTCATCCACACCCCCTGTTATTCTGCAGCGACGGCAGCCTCACACCGCAGCGAACCAGTGAGCCCTCGTACTCCTCTACGCATGGGCATCCACTGTCGCGTCTTCCCTGGCTCCGCGTTGTCCCCTTCGTAGGCCTCGCCATCGTCCACCGCCCTGGTGCTCTCGGCGCGGCGTGGTCAACGTGGTCAAGGAACGGCTTCCGTCGGACGTGGACTGTACGTGGAGAGGCTAACATCTGGGTCCACGGCCGCAGCAAGGAAGTGCCTCCTTATTACGTGCAAAATAATTATTCCTCCACCTGACAGCGGGGACCGACCGGACGGGCCACCGTATTTGGCGAAAAAAATGTTTTCCCCTGACTGTTGGGACCCACCAGCTACATCTTCGCACGCAAGGAAGTGCGTCCGGGCAAAACAAAAAAAATGATTCGCCCCCCTGACTGCTGGGACCCACCAGCTACATCTTCGCAGGCAAGGAAGTGCCTGACAGTCGGGACCCACCTGGTCGAAGCGTACGTAGCGTTGTCATTCTGGTCGCGAACGTGTACGTACATATTGGTCGATGTAGAGGTGCGCACGTGTCGTAGTAGAGGCGCACACGTAGCATGTACACGTACGTACAGCGGCCAGGGTGCAAGAAAGTAAATACGGCCACATACGTACATACGGGCGGGGTCTCGAACGCCTACTCGCGTGTACGTACGGCCAGGGCTCGTGTACATGGCTGGGTCGGAATGGAGAAACAACGTCGTCGTTGTGTTCATGGGGAGGCAACGAAATGCTCGTGTTCATCGGGAGGCAACGGAACGCGTGGGAGCCAACCGGCTTGGACGGAACAGAAGATGGAAACGAGGCCTGGCGTACCGTAGAACGGAGGAAACAGCCTTGTGTTCGACCGGCCACGTTCGAAACGGGATCCTGTTCATCGGGAGGGGTCTGGCGTACCGCAAAACGGAGGAAATGGATCTCCTACGGTCGAAACGGCGGTCCTGTTGATCGGGAGGGGTGTGGCGTATCGCAAAACGGAGGAAACAGACTTGTGTTGGAGCGCTACGGTCGAAACGGGGGTCCTGTTCATCGGGAGGGGTGTGGCGTACCGCAAAACGGGACTCCACGGGATACTGTTCATCTCCACTGTCGACCCCATGCAGCCTCCACGGACTACTGTTCATCCACCGTCGACCTCCTCCAGCCTCCACCTGCGACTGTTCATCCACGGGCTCCTGTTCATCCAGCCTCCACCGCGTGCTACTCCACCGGCTACTGTTCAACCAGCCCTCTCCACGGGCTCCTGTTCAACCACCCCTCCACGGGCTACTGTTCATCCATCCCTCCACCATCTACTGTTCATCCTGCCCTCCACGGGGTGGTCCTGTTCATCCTGCCCTCCACGGGGTCCTGTTCATCCAGAGGCAACACCACGGGGTCCTGTTCATCCACCCCCACCGGGAACTGTTCATCCAAACCCCCCAGCAACGCTCACTGTTCATCCAGAGGCAGCATCGATCGGCTTTAGTTAGCAGCAGTAGCGAAGGAATCGCTCGATCGGGTTCAGTTAACAGCCATCGATCGATCGCTCGGGTTCAGTAACGCGTAGCCTGCAGTGCAATCGCTCGGGTTCAGTTAGAGCCCAACGCCTCGCTCGGGTTCAGTTAGAGCCCAACGCCTCGCACCCACGCGCGTGCGTGTACGAGAGAAGCGCGCATCGCTCAACCCCAACCACCCACCGTAACCGGGAACACCCCGATATTTTCCTCGCCCTCGCTTCTATCACGGTTTTTCCGTCATGGACGGCCCAAAGAAAGTCATGCAGCTGCGTCTCCGGCCCGCCCAGGACGAAAATCCCATTTTCTGTCATGATTTTTTGTCATAGAAGTAGGACCCCACCACATCTATGATGATACTGGGTTTTGTCACAATTATCGTCATAGAAGTGTCATAAGTATGACAGAAAAAAAATTCGTTCGGCCCAAAATGTCACAGATGTGTCTTTTTTTTGTAGTGCTAATGCCCGAGTCGAGAGGTATGAGACCTTTGACAAGTACTTTGCCTACAAGATGGAGGAGAATAGCTCAACCAGTGAGCATATGCTCAGATTGTCTGAGTACTACAATCGCTTGAATCAAGTGGGAGTTAATATTCCAGATAAAAATAGTGATTGACAGAGTTCTCTAGTCACTATCACCAAGTTACTGGAACTTCGTGATGAACTATAATATGCAAGGGATGAAGAAAACGATTCCCGAGCTCTTCGTGATGCTAAAATCGACGAAGGTAGAAATCAAGAAAAGCATCAAATGTTGATGGTTGACAAGACCACTAGTTTCAACTAAAAGGGCAAGGGAAAGAAAGGGAACTTCAAGAAGAATGGCAAGCAAGTTGCCACTCCCGTGAAGAAGCCCAAAGCTAGACCTAAGCCTGAAATTGAGTGCTTCTACTGCGAAGAAAATGGTCACTGGAAGCGGAACTGCCCCAAATACTTGGCGGATAAGAAGGATGGCAAAGCGAACAAAAGTATATATGACATACATGTTATTGATGTGTACTTTACTAGTGTTCATAGTAGCCCCTGGGTATTTGATACTGGTTCAGTTGCTATGATTAGTAACTTGAAACAAGAGTTACAAAATGAACAAAGACTAGTTGAGGGCAAGGTGACGATGTGTGTTGGAAGTGATTCCAAGGTTGATAAGATCACCATCTCACACTCCCTTTACCTTCGGGATTAGTGTTGAACCTAAAATAAATGTTATTTGGTGTTTGCGTTGAGCATAATATGATTGGATCATGTTTATTGCAATACGGTTATTCATTTAAGTCAAAGAATAATTGGTATTCTGTTTACATGAATAAAACCATCTGTGGTCATACACCCAAGGTGAATCGTTTATTGAATCTCGATCGTAGTGATACACATATTCATAATATTGATGCCAAAAGATGCAAAGTCGATAATGATAGTGCAACATATTTGTGGCACTGCCATTTAGGTCATATTGGTGTAAAGCGCATGAAGAAACTCCATGCTGATGGGCTTTTGGAATCACTTGATTATGAATCACTTGATGCTTGCGAACCATGCCTCATGGGCAATATGACTAAGACTCCGTTCTCCGAAACAATGGAGCGTGCAACTGACTTATTGGAAATAATACATACTGATGTATGCGATCCGATGAGTGTTGAGGCTCGCGGCAGGTATTTATTTTCTGGCCTTCACAGATGATTTGAGCAGATATGGATATATCTACTTGATGAAACATAAGTCTGAAACATTTGAAAAATTCAAAGAATTTCAGAGTGAAGTGGAAAATCATCGTAACAAGAAAATAAAGTTTCTACGATCTGATCGCGGAGACGAATATTTCAGTTACGAGTTTGGTCTTCATTTGAAACAATGTGGAATAGTTTTGCAACTCACGCCACCTGGAACACCATAGCGTAATGGTGTGTTCGAATGTCATAACCGTACTTTATTAGATATGGTGCGATCTATGATGTCTCTTACCGATTTATCACTATCGTTTTGGGGTTATGCATTAGAAACAGCTGCATTCACGTTAAGTAGGGCACCATCTAAATCCGTTGAGATGACACCGTATGAACTATGGTTTGGCAAGAAACACAAGTTGTTGTTTCTTAAAGTTTGGGGCTGCGATGCTTATGTGAAAAAGCTTCAACCTGATAAGCTCGAACCCAAATCGGAGAAATGTGTCTTCATAGGATACCCAAAAGAAACTGTTGGGTACACCTTCTATCATAGATCCGAAGGCACGATCTTTGTTGCTAAGACTGGATCCTTTCTAGAGAAGGAGTCTCTTGAAAGAAGTGAGTGGGAGGAAAGTAGAACTTGATGAGGTAGTTGTACCTTCTCCCTTATTGGAAAGTAGTTCATCACAGAAATCAGTTCCAGTGATTCCTACACCAATTAGTGAGGAAGCTAATGATGATGATCATGAAACTTCTGATCAAGTTATTACCGAACCTTGTAGGTCAACCAGAGTAAGATCCACACCAGTGTGGTACGGTAATCCTGTTCTGGAGGTCACGTTACTTGATCATGATGAACCTACAAACTATGAGGAAGCCATGATGAGCCCAGATTCCGCGAAATGGCTTGAGGCCATGAAATCTGAGATGGCATCCATGTATGAGAACAAAGTGTGTACTTTGGTGGACTTGCCCGATGATCGGCAAGCCATTGAGAATAAATGGATCTTCAAGATGAAGACAGACGTTGATAGTAGTGTTACTATCTACAAAGCTCAAATTTTCGGAAAAAGGTTTTCGACAAGTTCAAGGTGTTGACTACGATGAGATTTTCTCAATCGTAGCGATGCTTAAGTCTGTCCGAATCATGTTAGCAATTGCCACATTTTATGAAATCTGGCAAATGGATGTCAAAACTGCATTCCTTAATGGATATCTTAAAGAAGAGTTGTATATCATGCAACCAGAAGGTTTTGTCGATCCTAAAGATGCTAACAAAGTGTGCAAAGCTCCAGCGATCCATCTATGGACTGGTTCGGAGTTGGAATATACACTTTGATGAGTTGATCAAAGCATATAGTTTTATATAGACTTGCGGTGAAGCCTGTATTTACAAGAAAGTGAGTGGGAGCACTACAGCCTTTCTGATAAGTATATGTGAATGACATATTGTTGATCGGAAATGATGTAGAATTTTCTGGAAAGCATAAAGGAGTGTTTGAAAGGAGTTTTTCAAAGAAAGACCTCGGTGAAGCTGCTTACCTATTGAGCATCAAGATCTATAGAGATAGATCAAGACGCTTGATAAGTTTTTTCAATGAGTACATACCTTGACAAGTTTTTGAAGTAGTTCAAAATGGAACAGTCAAAGAAGGAGTTCTTGCCTGTGTTGCAAGGTGTGAAGTTGAGTAAGACTCAAAGCCCGACCACGGCAGAAGATAGAGAGAGAATGAAAGTCATTCCCTATGCCTCAGCCATAGGTTCTATAAAGTATGCCATGCTATGTACCAGACCTACTGCATACCCTGCCCTGATAGTGGCAAGGGAGTACAATAGTGATCTAGGAGTATATCACTGGACAGCGGTCAAAATTATCCTTAGAGGACTAAGGAAATATTTCTCGGTTATGGAGATGATAAAGAGTTCGTCGTAAATTACCTCGATGCAAGCTTTGACACCGATCAGGATGACTCTGAGTCTCGATATGGATACATATTGAAAGTGGGAGCATTTAGCTAGAGTAGCTCCATGCAGAGCATTGTAGACATAGAAATTTGCAAAATACATACGGATCTGAGTGTGGCAGACCCATTGACTAAACCTCTCTCACAAGCAAAACATGATCACACCTTAGTACTCTTTGGGTGTTAATCACATGGCGATGTGAACTAGATTACTGACTCTAGTAAACCCTTTGGGTGTTGGACACATAGCGATGTAAACTATGGGTGTTAATCACATGGTGATGTGAACTATTGGTGTTAAATCACATGGTGATGTGAACTAGATTATTGACTCTAGTGCAAGTGGGGGACTGAAGGAAATATTCCCTAGAGGCAATAATGAAGTTGTTATTTTATATTTACTTATATCATGATAAATGTTTATTATTCATGCTAGAATTTTATTAACCGGAAACTTGATACATGTGTGAATACATAGACAAACATAGTGTCCCTAGTATGCCTCTACTTGACTAGCTCGTTAATCAAAGATGGTTAAGTTTCCTAGCCATAGACATGTGTTGTCATTTGATGAAAGGGATCACATCATTAGAGAATGATGTGATGGACAAGACCCATCCGTTAGCTTAGCATTATGATCATTTAGTTTATTGCTATTGCTTTCTTCATGACTTATACATGTTCCTCTGACTATGAGATTATGCAACTCCCGAATACCGGAGGAACACTTAGTGTGCTATCAAACGTCACAACGTAACTGGGTGATTATAAAGATGCTCTACAGGTGTCTCCGATGGTGTTTGTTGAGTTGGCATAGATCGAGATTAGGATTTGTCACTCCGATTGTCGGAGAGGTATCTCTGGGCCCTCTCGGTAATGCACATCACTATAAGCCTTGCAAGCAATGTGACTAATGAGTTAGTTACGGGATGATGCATTACGGAACGAGTAAAGAGACTTGTTGGTAACAAGATTGAACTAGGTATTGAGATACCGACGATCGAATCTCGGGCAAGTAACATACCGATGACAAAGGGAACAACGTATGTTGTTATGCCGTTTGACCGATAAAGATCTTCGTAGAATATGTGGGAGCCAATATGAGAATCCAGGTTCCGCTATAGGTTATTGACCAGAGATGAGTCTCGGTCATGTCTACATAGTTCTCGAACCCGTAGGGTCCGCACGCTTAACGTTCGATGACGATCGGTATTATGAGTTTGTGTGTTTTGATGTACCGAAGGTATTTCGGAGTCCCGGATGTGATCACGAATATGACGAGGAGTCTCGAAATGGTCAAGACATAAAGAATGATATATTGGACGATGTTATTCAGACACCGGATGAGTTCCGGGGGTCACCGGATAAATATCGGAGTGCCGGAAGGGTTATCGGAACCACTGGAGAAGTAACAGGCCTTATTGGGCCTAGGGGAGAGAGAGGGGCAGCCAAGGGCTGGCCGCGCGCCCCTCCCATGGGCCTAGTCCGCATTGGACTAGGGGGAGGGGCGGCGCCCCCTCCTTCCTTCTCTTTCCCCACTCCTTCCTTCTTCTCCTAGTAGGACTAGGAAAAGGGGGGATCCAACTCCTACTTGGAGTAGGATTGCCCCCGTTGGGAGCGCCCTATGAGGGCCGGCCAGCCTCCCCCTTGCTCCTTTATATACGGGGGAGGGGGGCACCCCATAGACCCACAAGTTGACAGTTGTCTTAGCCGTGTGCGGTGCCCCCCTCCACAGATATCCACCTCGGTCATATCGTTGTAGTGCTTAGGCGAAGCCCTGCGTCGGTAACTTCATCATCACCGTCATCACACTGTCGTGCTGACGAAACTCTCCCTCGGCCTCAGCTAGATCAAGAGTACGAGGGACGTCACTGAGCTGAACGTGTGCAGATCGCGGAGGTGCCGTGCGTTCGGTACTTGATCGGTTGGATCGCGAAGACGTTCGATTACATCAACCGTGTTACTTAACGCTTCCGCTTTCGGTCTACGAGGGTACGTGGACACACTCTCCCGCTCGTTGCTATGCATCACATAGATAGATCTTGCGTGATCGTAGGTAAATTTTTTGAAATACTGTGTTCCCCAACACAATATGGATATAAAATATCAGGAGAAAATATAGCCAGACCCTGACAGAATTCACCAATATGAGGGACGATCTGGAGTTTAAGATGTCCTGTCAAGGTTAAAATTCTCCTCTGGCGAACTTTGTTAGGATCGCTACCATGTCGAGTTACTTTGGCTAGCAGACATATAATTGTCAGTGGACAATGTCCTACATACGGTATAGGAGCAGAGGATACCAAGAAACTGTTAGTCACTTGTGCAAAAGCTAAAGCGGTATGGCGGTTACTGTGTTTGGACTTTGCCATTGATAAAGCATGCACCGTGGATCATGTCGGAGAAGGTGTGCTAGAATATTTATGGCTAAAACCAGCTGAAGAATGTGTGGTCCTCGGTATGGAAAATTCAACGGAAGCAATTGCTACTATTTCCAGGTGTTTATGGTGGGAGAGTAGAAAGTAAGTGCATAATGAAAAGGTCCAAGAACCTAAGTTCATAGCAATGGCAATCAGAGCTCTGGTTGCTAACTATACTATGGCGAGTGATGCAAAGGCGACGATCAAGCGACCTGGCTGGGACATACCAAGGAGAAACTATGTGAAGCTAACCGTGGATGGGGCTTTTGACCGAGACTTACTCAAGTGCTCGTATGTCGTTGTCATCAGAAACTCGAATGGCAGATTTGTCACAACAGGGAACGGGAAATCGATTGGTGCGGAGATGCGCTTATGGCTGAGGCACTGGCCTTACGGTTTGATATCAATTTGGCAACTACAGTCGTGTGTAACCGCATAGAGACGAATTCCCACAACATCAAGGTGATAGAGACAATGAAAATTTGAGGTCGCCCTTTCGGTGTATCAGCGACAGTGTTTGATGATATATATCACCTTGCATGTGATTCCCGCATATTATTTTTTAGCATGCTACTAGAGAGACTAATTGTGCTGCCATGATTTTGTCAAACTAGCTAGAAGTAAAGTGTGTGCGGGGTGAATGGAAGCTCCATCCATAGAGATTGTTGATACTATTGTAAAAGATAATATGATGATCATCTTGCAACAAAGAATACTTTAAAGAACTGCAATAAAGAATACTTTGATGTAAAAGAATGACACTTCTACCGCGCGCATTGTGGACCTTCATTGCACTTGGACCGACACAGCATTTCGTGCGGGATGGCCACAAAGAGAATCATGGGCCTCTTCGTGTAAGCGGGCCTAATCAGTTCCTATATGTGTGTGTGTGTTGGTGGGCCCCGGTTAATGTGCATTTCGTTAACTCGCGCCTGCAACGCACACTACCTCCGGTGAGCTGGGCCAGCCCAATTATTGTTTTTCTCATTTGATAAATCGCAAAAAACTGTGAGCTAGGTGTGATTCGAACCAACGACGTGCTGGTTTCAAGTACGCCACGATAACCACCCAGCTACCTGCTTCAAACATGATGATTACCTTCTTTTGTGTTGGTTTAGTCACTGTTTTTTTCGAACGATTTTGCTCGGTTTTTTATTTTTACATTTTTTTCTTTCTTTATTTTTACACTTTTTGATAAATGATATATGCACGAACTTTTTTCAGTTTCGCAATTTTACCAATTTGTGAACCTTTTATGAATTCGATGAACCATTTTTTGAAATTCGATGAACTTTTTTGAAATTTGATAAACCTTTTTTTCAAATCAATGTTTTTTGAGATTTGATTTTTTTTTTTCAAAATTGATGACCTTTATTCACATTATGATTCTTCAAATTTGTGAACTAATTTTGAAAATCCATGAACTTTTAAAAAAAATTGAACCTTTTTTCAGATCACCGTGAACCTTTTATCCAAATTTATGAACGATTTTTCACTTTCGTGAACTTTTTTGTATTTCAAGATTTTTGTATTTTTGGATTTCTCGAATTTTTCATTTTTTCGAATTTTAACTATTTTTTTTGGTTTTTAAAACTCAACTGAGGTGAAACAACGCTCTTTTTTTAGCAACAAGTGAAAGAACGCTCGAGCGAGCGACCAGGGCATGGCGATCGAGCACTCGCAACATGGACCGGCCCACAAGCAGGTGGCTGTGAGCGCCAGCTGGCGCCTGCAGCGCTGCATAGGAGCTCCCGTGTTGGTGGGCCATCACGGCGGGGTCGGAACTTTTTTGCTGGCGAGAAGCATGGATGAGCTGGAAAGAGCATGCTTCACCTCAAAAATTAAACTAAAAAACCTCAAAAAATAAAAAGGAAAGAGCAAGCCAACCACTCAAAAAAGAAATTGCCGAGAGAGAGAGAGAGAGAGAGAGAGAGAGAGAGCAAGCCGAGAGACCATGTCAATGCAAGGAGCACGCTACTTGCTCTTTTGCTGCTGAACTCCAATAAATTGAGAATCCGTATCTCCCTCTCAGTTGTTGCTCGTAGCAAAATGCAACGGAAGTTTCTTCTAAAAAAAAGGAGCAAACCGCAACGAAACACGATTAGAAGACGCAGTAGGTGATCGGGTATGTGGTCTGAGCTAAACTTCATCGTGTCTAGATGTCCGGTGGCACCTATCTTTTGCTTCGTCCAACTAGGGCTACCAGACACACAAGTACGATCCATGGTTTACGTTTCAAGGGGCTGCTCATTTCACAGGATGACGCCAAACAAACAGATCGCGGAGACAAAAAACACCACACCTGCACACGGCGCACGCACTCGATCGATTCTGCGCGCTGCATGCCGAAACTGTAGGAGGGAGCGAGAGATTCTTCTTCCCCCATCCCCGTGCAAAAACTGTGCCCGGGGCTCTGATCGCTTCATCATTGTGTTCCATCTTTTTTTTTAGAAAAGGATCATTGTGTTCCATCTATTTTCCTCCCATTCCAACGCACTGCATGGTCCGTCGAGAGGCAGCAAATCCTGGTGCCGCCCTTCTGAGTGGAATGCTAGCTAGCACCACTGGTCTGGTCACATGCACCGTGCCATCATTCGTCGGCTAAGTTACGCCCTCTTCGGCCTAGATAGGTCTCTGCATGCATGCATGCATGCCCCATCTTGCTGCATCTTGTTTTCTACCCAGAAGCGTTACCATTCTGCATACGAGAGTCAGGGAAGTTGTAACTTGATTACCATGAGGATGCCACGTCAGGCCGTGTGGTGTGCATGGGTTATTCAGAGGTCACTTTGATGCTCACTTTGTGGGTGCACCGTGCACGGCAGTCTTGTCAGGCCGTGTGGTGTGCATGAGTAGCTAAGGCCAAGGCTCGAATAGAGTCACAATTCAAGCTGACCACCGAAAGACGGGGAGACGGACAGGGAGAGTATGCGTCGCGTCGAAGACCTTGGTACCATTGCTTATTCTGCGGTCGCCGAATAATTTGTACGACGACGAGCTCTGTCTGCTAGAGACTGCTATGATAACAAGAAAAGAAGTCTACTGAAAGCTAACGGGTCATAGATTGCTCAACAGCCAGGCTACCATAGCTGCTCCAGTTCCTAATGCCACATAAAGGATAATGTCCGTCCTGTTTCGAGTCCACTATCAAGTTAACTGTTAACGTCCAACTCACCGACAAATATGCTTCATGACATTTTAAAAGTATTCGTGAAATGTTCAAAAATTGTTAGCGCAAATTTAGAGAAGTGTTCATAACATATAAAAAGTGCTTGTGTCATTTAGAAAAATGTTGAATGTTTGTACATTTTTTAGAAATGTTCGTGACGTTTTTGAAAAAAAAATCAACCGCATATTTCAAAATGTTAACTATGTATTAAAAAATATTCAGTGCGCACTTTTACAAATGTTAAACATGTATTCAGATAAATGTTCAACATGTGTTTGAAAAATGTTAAACATATATTGAAAAATGTTCAACTTGTATCAGAAAAATGTTCAATGTGTATTAAAAAAACTTGGCATGTATTTGAAAAATGGAGAAAAATAAACAAAGAAAAAACAAATAACTAAATCAAAGAAATGAAAGAAAACCGATAAAAAGACGCAACAAAAAATATGTGTAAGCTTCTAAAACCGGTATGTACCGGTCCATAGAGCTTCCCAAACCGCTATCTTGAGCGGCTCTCAGGAAGGCGCACTATTGGGTTGGCGAATGAGCGGAAGTGCCAGAGGTGAAAGGAGCACACACCTCACAATAAGCGAGACATAGGTTTTGCGCCTAGTGCTTGGTACGTTCAAGATATGGCCATATCGAAGCTACACTGTCTTGTCATTTGCCTTAGTGGGCCAGCCTAATAGAGCGTTTTTGGGAAGGTTCCAGGACATTGGTACAGTTTTAGAACCTTCTGTGCAGTCTTTTTGTTTATTTTTGTTCATTGATTTTATACGTTATTTCTCTTTTATGTGTGTTTTTTCTGTTGCTGTTGGCATTTTTGCTCCTTCACTGACGTGTTTTCAACAAGTTTAGCCTTAATTACAAACTGAACATTTAAGAGAAGTGGCTCTTTATGTTGAAAACAAAGGAAATAAAAATGGTCTCTTTCTAAAATGAGAACAACAACAAAAAGATAACTTGTGTAACCTCAAATGCCTCTCTGTGCGCCATTTAATTAGACCTTTGAACTCAAGAGCAACTCACAGATTTGAACAAATGCTAATATTTCTATACTTTCTGAAACATGAGTGCTTTTGCTGGGTCAAATGGCAGAAAGTAGCAAGTCGAAGATGTTCTCATGATGGCTTTTGTTCATTACATGGTCGGCTCATTTTGTTCATGTGGAAGGTGATGTCCATTTGGTGATTGTAGACTTGGTCTCTTCTAAAATATTTTGCAGCAGTCGAGTGATTGAATATTTGGTCTCTTAGGATCTTGGCCATCATACTTTGTAGTACTCCAGGACTAGTTTGTCGACTTTTGTATTTCCTTCATGGTTGTAGCTAACTTGAGCGAAGATAACTAATGAATCTTCTATATGAATGTTCAATTAATTGATGAGGAGATGACAACCATTTATACACCCGTGGTCATCAAAGGAGAAATCTTATCTTATCTTATATTTACTAATTGGAGGCACCTTTCAAGCCATCATGTTAATCCACATCATCAAGATTAATATAACCTTTAGATTTTAAATTTAATGGTCAAGATCTGTTAGAAGGACGTGCCTTGATAAAAAATATTTACGTACCCAAGGCATCAAACCAACACTTACAAAAATATAGGAGTCATGTAAAGAAACACTTCTCACCGCGTACATACAAATAAAATTAAGCTCACACGTCCTAAAAATGAGTCCTTAGCACTCACGTTAGTTCCCGGAAAAAATATATATGTGCATAAGCTCACACATCCTAAAAAACTGAGTCCTTAGCACTCACGTTAGTTCCCAGAAAAAAACTTACGTACAGAAAAATCAAGCCAGAAATAGAGTTCTCACCACGTACATGAAATAAAACCCCACAAAAAATTGTATGTGAAATAAAAGATTAAACCCACATGGCCAAAACGAAAAAGAGTCCTCAACACCCACATTTGTTCCCAGGAAAAAATGTGCGGTCTCCTTGCAAAAGAAAACAGGACACATACAACTAAAAAAAAGATCACATGCCTCAATTCCCATGAAAATAAAAATCACTCGCGAGTCCGTGTAGACTAAAGAGTCCTGAAGCCTCAGCTAAAACAACTGAGCGTATGCCTGATTGTAAAATAATAATTACATCTCATTGTACAAAAGAAGGCGTAACCATGCTAAAATAAACTAGGCACGAACATACAAAAATCTTTCCCTAATGGCTCACTGATACACCACCACTATCAATGTCTAATATTTTGATATCGCCTAATTGTAACACAAGTAGAAGAATAACATAAATTTTTGTGCATACAAAAAAATGAAATCAACCCGTTAATAAATATCAATTGAAAATATATCATTGAGATTTTCATGCTAGGCGTTGGCAAGACATGCTTGATTATTTCAAAACCTTGATCCATTAAAATTTAATTATTTACAGGTAAAATATATTTTTCAAGTATTACGAGATACTAATAGCTAATATGATTCTAGATAGATACATTCTCAACTAAGTATAGCATTTATTGAAAATTAAGTAGGAGCACTTCCTAATGCACTAAGCAGAAACATAGAGTATAAAAATGGTACGAGTAGCATTGTAGTTGGGGTACACATATACGCCGAGCGTGACAAAGTAAGACAACCTGAAATAAAGGAATCGAACAATAAATAGAACACGTATCCATCTAAACAGTAGTCACTGAAATATAACTTAAAAAAACATCTTCTAATTATTTTGTTTATGCAAATATTGTATATAGACGGCATCAGTTGAATCTTTCACTCAATGGAACACATATCCACCTAAACAATAGTCATTAGAATTATCTTTTTAAATGCCCTATACCTCCTCTAAATTTTTTATATGTGTGCATCATATTTCAAAAATGAAACTAACCATGCATCATATACCTCTCACACTTCGAATTTTGTTGGGTGTGTGTATTTTTCTTTTTCCAACTTGATTGAGTTGTTTTGTATATGCTACAATGTGGATCGAATAAGCCGAGAAGTTGTGTATCTTGCTAAATGGATCAAACTAATTCATACTTATCGATCCCTTAGTAGGTGGCATAAAACTCACAAAGAGGCGTTCCTTGCTACCATGAAGTGAAGGCTTCATTTAGACCAGTGATGCAGTTTGCAGAACATAAATGAGTAAATAGATGCACTCTTCCCTATAATGAAGCTTATAATACAGCTAATTATTAGGTGTTGTCATTATTCGATAACTTATCATCTGTCAAATTGTATGATATCCAAAAGTTAAACACTTGCGTTTTATAGATACTAGTAAATTGTACGTGCTTTGCACGTCATTTAAATATATTAAAGCATGGAAAATTACATTTGAATATGTATTTCCTTTTGTAGAATTGTATTGGACAAGATTTGACTTGGTTCTTACCTCTCTAGAATCCAGATTGTTCTAGTCTCTTTATTATTAGATTATCAGATAAGCATGTGAAAAGATGTTTCTAGAATACATGAGATTGTAGAGTTGGGCGCTCAATTAGAAGGCCACGTGGCAGAATTCTATGAGTTGAAAACGTTACCAACGAATGATAATGTTCGGATTTGCCATCTCTACCGTTGGATGGAGCATATCTAATGGCTAATATTTGAAACTATTAGCACACTATATAGTGGTATAGAAATATAATTTTATTAATTACTATGTACTCCTATAATAGCTAGGACGTGCAGGTGCACGGGTAGATGACTAGTCATAATAATTTGTGTCAAACAAATGTATGACCAAATGAATGCTAACCTAAGTTCATACATTAATCTTGAATGAACACATGGCTGCACTTTCATCTCCTTGTTGTTGGTTAAATTTAGGTGCAATATCGAAGGAAGAGACTAACATCTCAGCCCATGAAGAAACAAAGTCGAAGAAACAAGTTTTGTCAAAACAAGTTTCAAGTGAAGCTGACGCTGTCAGTTTTTACCTCTGATATTCTGATGTGTCGCGCCCATTTGGAGGAGAGATGGAGCCATAGGGGTACATCACCAGAAGGTACATCAAATTTACTTTCCAATGCAAAAAATCACATTATTTGGAGTTATGAGTCAAACATTCTAGTCATTCTCGTGGAAGGTGTCCAGGCTGTCAAGGCTTTGTGAGTTTCCTAGGAGCTCTCCAACAACATCCAAAGCTGAATGCTCATTCCCCAAGGAAGCATGCAAAGCTGGTTATTTTTAAAATATTTTCACACCTATCTAAGGGGGGTTGTCCCTGCTATAAATCCTCATCTCCCCCATTCTCTACAAGAACAATTTGTCAAACCATTCAGCTACAAGCTTATGCAGCAAGACTGCTAGAGATCTAAGATATCCTTACTACCTTTGCTCTTGTGAGTTCATTCGGATTCGCGAGAAGGAGCCTCTGGTTCCCCCTAATTCGTGCTATATAGTTTTGACCGTTTTGTGTGGGTTAGTCCCGGTTTGTGCTTTTGCGATTGTTTGGACAGCGAGTTGGAGTTCTTGCAGCTCCAGTCAGCCATCCCCAACGTACGGGTTGCATCCAACTATGGCAGGTATAAAGCTAGTTATCTCGGATGCTTATAGCTAGTTGTCCCTCCTGATTCGATCCTACAACGTGAAAGTCAGGCCACCCTCGGGCGTGAACTCGTTCAAGGTTCAACGGGTTTGCACCTATCATTAATGCATTAATCAATGGTATCTTGTGATGTGCAATCATTGGTGCATGTATTGTCTACTAAGTTTGAATTTAATTTCATATCAATAAATATACTGCATTTGTATTTGTGCTGAAATGCAAAACCGAAGCAACAACAACAGTATCGGCATAAGCATATCTGGATGTCGCAATATGTCGGCATAGATGTGTCGACAGATTATTTGAAGGGAAAGGACTGTGTGTCGGTGGAAAAGTATTTGTCAGGGTAGAAATGTTTGTTGGAATAGATCTCCCATAATTATCATACTTTCTATCGGCACAGAAAAAACTATCAGGAAAGGCCTTTCATGGCAGCACTATAGGCGATAACTCCTTTCTGTCGGTACATATCTTTACCGACACTAAAAATTTCACTCTATGTGACATATGCCGACAAATTGTTCGACGTTGCTTGAGTGTCGTGGTGTGGTGCTACTCTTGTTGTATACTCCCTCCGTCCGGAAGTACCGGCAAGTATTTCCGGGCGGAGGGAGTACATGTGAAAATATATGAAAAAATCATGGGCATTTACCATGATCTAATATGTACACCTACAAACTTTGGAACAGACATTATCTCATGCTTGTACATTCCATCAAAACAATTGTGCATTTTCATAGCATATCTTCTACTTCCATGTTATGTTAAGTTTGTTTGCTTTGTGAACAAACTCTCGTATTTCAGCACCCAATAGCATTGGAAAACATTCAAGATTTTTATCAGGAAAATCACAACTTTTTAGAATAAGAAAAGGCAATAGAGAATATAGTGAGGAGACCCAGGTCAGCAGAGAAAATCCACTTTGACATATAAAATGGCATATATGACAAAATTGTTTATTTTAGGCATTTGTGGCAATTTACTTTACACCTTAAATTCTAGGTGGTAGGGATGAAACTAGAGTGGATTCCGTTAGATGGCGCTTAAACCATATCCTATTCCACAATTTTCTTGGATCTTGTGGATAGTGAAAGGATGTGAATATCAATACATGATTATTTCAAAGACGGGTATAGTATGGCAGATCAAACACGGATAAAAGAAAAGGCTCAAGTAAGCATATGCATGTACATAGAAACTTTTATTATTTTCAACAAACCTACATTAGTAAAGCCCTAAAGGACATACAAAACTACTAATTGGAGCGTATTTTGTATCATGAATTTCGCAAGTAAACATGCCATTTCCAATTGTTGTTTAATCTAGTTTTACATATTTTATCAACTAAACCTTTATTGAATGGTTACAGTGGATGGTTGTTGGTACTTGGTACAATGTAGGTAAACTCAGAAGGTATCCACTTTTTAAAAACCCGAATGATGGACAGCGCAAGCGCGATCCCGCTGTTGTGAGCGACTGACGCTCAACCATCCATCGCTCCCAAATGTGGGACACCTAGACTTGTGGGGCCGACTGAGATCGATCGACGGGGAAGGGTGAGAGGTGGAGTTGGGAAAACTCATCCCACGCGTTTTCACTTCTTGTTGTTCCCTCCCCCTCCACTCCACGTGACGATGGAGATATAATACCCTATGGCTCACCGGTTAGTGTGACCCACGAGAGTTCAACGATGGTGGTAGGGGGCAAGGAGGAGTGCAAATCGGCGACAATGAAGCACCACACTGGGGCGTAGGGGTAACGAAGAACCATAATCGGTCCCAACTGCCTTGCGCGCAAGACTGGGGAAGAGGTGAAGGTGAAGGGGGATATCGGCGATGTGAGATGGTGGCGGGACGACGACACGGTGATCTGCTACATCTACGAAAGGGAAGGTCAATCTCTCACACTCCACCCTCTATGAATTTTGTCGCGAATGGGGATAGAGCTTTTTTGCCGACGTGGCACCCACCCGGGACGATAATAGGGATAGGGGCGGGGGAGGTAGAGGTGGTGGGGCGCCAGCGCCGGAGTCGGAGAGGGAATCCGAAGGCAGTGATCCTAGATGAGCCCATCCTACACGCATATGCACATACCATGCATGGAAGTTCGTCACCCGAAAATCCTCATGCGTGCTTAAAAAATCCCGACGAGGGGTTAGGCGTATCAGCACATAAGATGGTCCTAGGATTCTTTGCAAGATGTTTCACAAAGTACGGGGTGGTGGGGAGATTGGGTTTTCGCAACAGGGTTTTCCGAGAGCATATGCAACAACTATTTTTCATGAGTAAGGGGCCAATTCACGAGTGAGAGGACGACACCGCACGATGTAGGCAAGTATGCGGTGGATGTGGATGCAACACTTCTTAGGGATGTAGGCATGTTCATACTCGCCTAGTAGATGATGTAGGCAATTTTTTAAATTCATGACAGATGCAAAAATGCTTTCGGTGATGTAGGCAATTTCAAAACACTGATGTGTGCAACATTGTATAATTTTTAGAAAGAGGGGTCACACGACATTGTACACATTTGTGCCTCTTTTTTATAGGCAAATAATAGTGGATATAATTTAGGCAATGCATGAGGTTTTTCCAGCCAGTAGAAGAATGTATTAGTAGGCAATATTGTTTATATTAGGAGGATCTAGTAGGATCATGGTGGAGAGTAGGCACGCCTATCAATGAACTGGTTTTATTCGAGGCATGCACAAACATTTTGCAAAGAGTTGCGTGGCATAAGCGAACAAATAGGGGGCAACAATCTAGGTGGGTTTTGTTGCAAACTGGACCACCAAAACTATTAGATGAATTCATTAAGCTTTCCATTACTAGTTTATGCATATAACATTGCGGTTAAAAGTTATTAGTGTTGGAAATATGCCCTAGAGGCAATAATAAAATATGTTCTTTGATGGATCTATTTTATATGTACTTCTAGAGCTCATTTGTTCCATGTTATCTCTATCTATCATGTCCCGCTTAGCCAATTACATGTCCATGAGGCATGATTTCTGATTTGTACTCTTTTTCATTGTGAGCATTGCATAGTTTATAGTTTTTATTAGTTGTCATTCTTTTGTTGTGTCTACAGGTGTTTTGGAGCAACCATGGGGCAAGCATGATGAAAAGACTAAGGATTTGTTCGACACGAAGGACTTCCATGCATCAGACTTGCGCATATTTGAGTGTTAAATATGATATTTTTCAAATTGCTCAAATTAAAGATCCAACACACCATGTGCATCGGAGTTGTTCATACGAATTCAACGAGCCCAAGAACGTCAAAATTTGAATTCTTATGAAGAAATGGTGGTTGTTTTACTAAAGGGTTCTAGGGCAAAAGACGGTGCCCGGTACGACCGTGATGGATCGTACCGGCGGTCGTATCAGGCCCAGAAAAGGCCGAAATCGCCTAGATCGGACACGATTCTTCGTGGATTCCGTCCCCATTTGTTCCTACGACTTCCTTGTCCAACAAGGGAGGTATTGGGATTGGATTTGGCTTATCTAGAGCCCTTGGATCAAAGAAGAGAAGTATATCTACGGAGGAGGCTTTGGGAGATCTCTTATACATATACCTTCAACCATGGTTGACGTCGTCAACAATTATTCATCCACGATCAAATCACATCACCTCCATTGTTGCTCCAAGCTAGACCACCTCCATAGAAGAAGGGACAAGATCAAGAAGAAGGAAGAGGAGGCTCCGTCATCGAACCGCACCGGTCCACCGCACCATCTCCACAAGTGCCACCTCCACCAACAAGGCCATGGCCTTCTCCTTTCCCCTCTTGGTGATGGCTTGTACCTTGATCAGCTCCTCTCTGTTTACCATTTACATGTTTGAGCAGTTGTACTAGTTCTTGGGGATTTGGATGAACTGTCGTCTGATTAGAATTGAATCCTATATACATAAGAGATTCATCTCCACTATTTTATTTATATTGACATGCAAGCTATCTACATCATCAAGTAGGTCAACCATGTAAAAAACTCTTTCCCACTAACTCTTTATGCGCATGCAGACTGCTGATACGTCCATTTTGTATCATTATTTTTTATTGTAATTTATCCTATTTTAACGATATTTTTCACATTATGATGCAATTCTAATGTGTTTTCTATCTTAAAATGTAAGGTGTACACGGAGAGGGAAATTACCAGATAGCTGAAAATCTCCACCTAATTTGCAACAGAAGAAAAAACAATTTTTCAGAGCTCCAAATATGCCAACGATTTTTGTGAATTATATATAAAAATATATGAAGACCGGAGAATGAAGAGGGGCCAGAGGGGAGCCGCTCGAGCCTAGACGGCCTGGCCATGCAGCCCGTCTAGTGTCCCGGGACCTCCTCTCTCAACGTCCTTCGGCCATAAAATGCCATTTGCCCAAGAAAGAATGACAGAAAATAATTAGCTCTTTATACCGCCATAGTGTATTAAAAAACTTGTTGCATATTAAGAAATTAGTGTCATTTCTAAAAAAAGTATATCATGTATTAAAAACTAAATCATTTACTACTTTATTTTGTCATGTATTAAAAATGTTCATCATATTAGGAAAAAGGTTCTTCATGTATTAACAAAAATGTTTGAGTTATCCATCATCTTTCTGACAAAGGCTCATCATGCAATAAAAAATATATTATTACAGTGCGTTTGAAAAAAGTTTACTTAATCAACCAAGTGTTACTGTATATAAAAATGTTCACCTAAATTTGAAAAGTGATGATGTATTCTTAATATATATTAATGTATTTTGAAATAGTGCTCTCGCATTTTTAAAATGTTCGTGTGTTTTTAAATAATAAAGTAAAAAAAATTAGAAAAAATAGGAAAAAAGAAGAAGAACGGAAAACA
The DNA here is from genome assembly GCF_002575655.3 of Aegilops tauschii subsp. strangulata. NCBI lineage: Eukaryota > Viridiplantae > Streptophyta > Magnoliopsida > Poales > Poaceae > Aegilops > Aegilops tauschii. Next base: position 515,363,051 of record NC_053036.3, read on the forward strand.
GAAGACAATGCTTTCTCGTTTTTCTTTTCCACTTTCTTTCCTTCTTGAGGTCTAATTTATTTGTTTTTGAAAGAATGTTAATATTTTCAGAAAAATTGGAATTTCAAATAAGTTCCATTTTTTCAATTTTTTGCACATTAAATATATTTATCATTTTCACGAAATGTTTGTATTTGAAAAAATTGGAAATTCTGACCATTCAGAGGTGTTACCACAACACAGGTATTTGGGCCATGGCCAGCAACGACCGAACGTGGATGTCTTCTTCCAACTAAAAGCAACGAGCTATCCCAAAAGAAAAAGGAAATGATGACCCGCGGAATACTCAATTTTCCCATTTTCCTTTTTGATCAATATTATATATATATTTCAAAAATTAAATTACTTAGTGGTTTTAAAATGTTTACCACACATTAAAAAATATTAATGCAGTGTAAAACTTTTGTACACGCAATTGTTAATAAATATTCATACCATTGAAACAGTTGTTTCTGAGATTTAAACAAATATGAACACATTTAAAAATATGTTGAAGAAATTTTAAATAAATGTTCGTGAAAATGCAAATAAAATATCATTTGCGATTTGTAAAAAACTGTATGTGCCGTTCAAAAAGTTGCTGATGACATTTAAAAACTGTTCGCGTGTTTACAAATATGTTTCATGGCATTTTCAGAAATATTCATTAAATGTAAAAAGAATGTTAGCGTAATTTTAGATAAGTGTTCCTAATATATAACTTAAATTCGCGCCATTTATAAAAGTATTCTAACACTAAAAAATGTTCATGATATTTGTGAAAAATGTTAAACCTGTATTTAAAAATGTTAACTATGTATTGAAATTAATGTTTAGCGTGTGTTTGTAAAATGGCGAACATGTATATAAAAAAAGTTCTACTTGTATCATAAAATTGTTCAATGCATATTTAGGAAAAGTTAATGTGTATTAAAATACCCGCAAGAAAAATGTGTAATTAAAAAGGAAGAAGAAAGAAAACCAATAAAATTACGCAACCAAAAAATGCGTGTAAGCTTCTAAAACTGGTTTGTACTGGTCCATAGAGCCTACCAAAACCGCTCTCAGGAAGGCGCGTTAGTGGGTCGGTGCACCACCGGAAGTGCGAGAGATGAACGACATAAATTCTCACAATAGGCGAGACACACGTTTTTCGCTTAAGGCTTGGCACATTCGAGATATCGCGAGTGATATATCTCGCTTAATGCGAAATGCAGTACCATCTCGTCTTTTTTTTAGACGACAGTACCATCTCGTCTCTGTGGTTGGTTTTGCGCTCGCGTTAGTGGACGGCCCAATAGAGCATTTTTTAGAAGGTTCCACACACTAGTACGAATCAGTTTTAGGACCTTCTATACGGTCTTTTTATTTTTATTTATTTATAAATTTTCTTTGATCTTCCTTTTATGTGAGTTTTCTCTATTAGTTTTCATTGGTTTTATTCCAGTTTTCTTTAATGATTTCTCTATTAGTTTATTTTATTTTCATTCTATATTATTTGTATTTTTAAATTCGTTAAATACATGTCGACTTTATTCAAAAACATATTGAACATCTTCTGTGTACAGATTGAACATTTTACAGATACACGTTAAACATTTTCTGACTACACATTGAGCATTCTTCTAAAGACACGTCGAGCATTTTTCAAATGCGCATTGAACATTTTTTATATACATGGTGAACATTTTTTAAACAAACATTTGATATTTTTTATAAATTCCATGAATATTTATTTTTTATTTCTACAGTCTTTAAAAATTTATATTTTGAATGCATGTCGGTTTTATTAAAGTACACATTGAACAATTTTCGTATATTTGTTGAACAATTTTCAGATACACGTTGAAGATTTTCCACGTACACGTTGAATTTTTTTCCAAATAAATGTTGAACATTTTTCAAATGCAGATTCAGCACTTTTTTAATACACGGTGAACATTTTTTAAACACACATCAAATATATTTTTATAAATGACATGGCATTTTCCTCTATTATTTTCAATTTTAAATGCATGATGACTTTATTTAAATGCACGTTGAACATATTGTGTATACATGTTTAACATTTCCCAATACACGTTAAAATAATTTCGAAATAGAAACATTTTTAAACTACATGTTGAATATTTGTCAAATACATGTTGAAGCTTTTTAGTTTATATGATGACATTTTTTAAAGAAACATTGAGCATTGTTTGTTAATGCTATCAACATCTTTTTAAACGTTTGAACATTTTTTTAATGTCCAGAACTTTTGTTTTTGACTGGTACAAAATATTTTTTCAAAGTTACATTTGCAAAATTTTACATAACGGCACAAAAATAGTTTTTAAAAGTGAATTTCAAAAAATGTGATGAACAACTTTTGAATGGTATGAACATTTTTTACAAATTACATGAACCCATTTTTACATTACATGAATATATTTTTCAATGCGTGATGGACTTTAAAAAATAAGTAAAGTATACTTTAAGTACATATTTACAATATTTAAAAATATAAACAAAACAACGAAAAAGGTGAACAAAAACAAAGGAACGAAACAAGGCAACCGGCTCTTGGCCCACTATATGGTCCCTTGAGGCGAGGCGAACTACTAGGTCGTTAGGTATAGCATTTGCGGTCTCACCCTCGTGGTCTTGCAGGTCAAATCGATGATGTGTTAACAAATTGAATGTATATTCAAATGACGCTTCCACCTCCTGTGGTGGTGACAAGTGGGACACCGTATGTGCACCACTCGTTGCCACCTAAGAGTTTTGGTGGGATTTTTTCCCACGCGCTAAAGGGATGGGTGCGTTTGTTTGTGCTTTTTTTCGTAGACCCGATTTTTGAAAACAATATACCTCTTGAACCGTGCATCGAAATCATGAACTGTTTTCACCATTGCGTTCCTCGCGTGGAGATCTTCATTAGTAGACCCATGTTAATTGGTTTCGATGAGTTTTGTTTCGATGAAAATTGTGCTCCCAAAGTGAGTGGTTCCAAATTGTATTCCCTCCTTTTTATAGTCGTCATATTAGTTTTGTCTAAAGTCTAACTTTATAAACTTTCATCAAGTTTGTAGAAAGATATATTAACATTTACATGACCAAATCAATATCATCAGATTTATCATTCGATATATTTTCACATGATACATATTTGTTTATTGTAAATCTTCATATTGGTCTCTACAAACTTGATCAAACTTTATAAAGTTTAGTCCTGTTCATAACTAATATGTGGAGTAAGTGAAAAGGATGGAGTACTAACTCTTTCTCCCAAGCAAAATGTACTCCTGCTCCCCAATGGAGCGTGCTTCCACGCGGGAGCACAAATGTGCTTCCCAAGTAAATTAATTTGCTCGTGGGATGCATGGTGAAGCACACTTGTGCTCCCGCTTGAATCACACACATGCTCCAGGCGAGTGCACGACACCCATGCTGACCCCTAAAAAACATTCATGCTCATGACAGACGAGAACAGAAAAAACTGAGTAAACAAAAAAATAGAAAAAAAGAGCTGAAAACAGAAAAAAGGAAGAACCGAGAAAAATCAAACTATCTCTTTTGTGTAATGTTTGTGGTCGGGCGGCCGGCCGAAGATTGGACCGGTCGCATGTGAGCCTTGTGATCCCCTTCGATCGTGCATCTCATAGCCCTTGCGAGCAGCCGCGTCCATCACATGGGGCCACTGTGTGCTGATGTCTCCCTTATCCCCTTTTCTTCGCTGCCCAGTGCCTACATCGAGCGTATCGCATCCAGCCGACGCAAGCTCACCACAACTCCGATCCCCACCCGCACCACGGGCATCGCCACAGCTTCGATTCCCCGTCCTGAACCACCGGCGGTGGCGCCGCGACCCTCCCCCTCCCGTCCTCCTTTCCTTTCTCTCTCTCTCTGATGACCAACGCTCGGCCCTGAATCCCCTGATCCTCCATGACCATCTCTCACGAAGATGGACACGACAGAGCGTTGCGTGGACGACATGCTGGAACCTGCTGGGGAACGTTGCATGGAAAACATAAAAAATTATACGCACACGCAAGATCTATCCATGGAGATGCATAGCTACGAGAGGGGGAGAGCATCTACATACCCTTGTAGATCGCTAAGAGGAAGCGTTTATCAACACGGTTGATGTAGTCGTACACCTCCACGATCCGCCCCGATCAAGTACCGAATGTACGGCACCTCCGCGTTCAGCATACGTTCAGCTCGATGACGTCCTCTCCTTTTCGATCCAGCACGAGAGGCGAAGTAGTAGATGAGTTCCGGTGGCACGATGGTGTGGTGACGGAGGTGGTGAAACTATCTGCAGGGCTTCGCCAAGCACAACGGACATGGACGGAGGAGGAACTAGAACTAGAGGGAGACGGGGCGCCGCACACGGCTTGGTGATCGTGGTGTGTGTTGCCCCTCTCCCTCCTCTCATATATATAGGTGGGGGAGGAGGGGAGGCAGCCTAGGGTGCCCCCAAGAGGGCCGGCGGCCGCCCTGGGCTCCTGCCCTGGCCGTGCCTCCCTGCTTCCTTCTTTGGCGCCTAGGGAGAAGGTAGGAGGGGAGCCCCCCTTCCTTTCTCTCATGTGGAGGGGAAGGCAGGAGGGGCTAGCCCTCCCCCTTTCCTTTCCTAGGGCCGACGGCCTAGAGGTGGGGCGCACCAGCCCCTTGTGGGCTGGTGTGCTTCCCACGTTGGCCCAATAAGCCCAATAACTCCCCGAGGCCTTCCCGGAACCCCTTCCGGTGATCCGATAAATACCCGGTGCATTCTGAAACCTTTCCAGTGACCAAATAGTATCGTCCGTGATCTCATTCGGGACTCCGAATAACATTCGGTCACTATTTCACATAACTCATACAATACTATATCGTCAACGAACGTTAAGCGTGCGGACCCTACGGGTCCGAGAATGATGTAGACATGACCGAGATGCTTCTCCGGTCAATAACCAATAGCGGGACCTGGATGCCCATATTGGTTCCTACATATTCTACGAAGATCTTTATCGGTTGAACCTTTATGACAACATACGTAATTCCCTTTGTCTGTCGGTATGTTACTTGCCCGAAATTCGATCGTCGGTATCTCCATACCTAGTTCAATCTCGTTACCGGCAAGTCTCTTTACTCATTCCATAATACATCATCTCATAACTAACTCCTTTAGTCACTTTGCTTGCAAGCTTCTTGTGATGTTGTATTACCGAGAGGGCCCAGAGATACCTCTCCGATACACGGAGTGACAAATCTCAATCTCGATCCATGCCAACTCAACAGACACCTTCGGAGATACCTGTAGAGCATCTTTATGATCACCCAGTTATGTTGTGACATCTGATAGCACACAAGGTATTCCTCCGGTATCCGGGAGTTGCATGATCTCATGGTCGAAGGAATATGTATTTGACATTAAGAAAGCAGTAGCAATAAACTGAACGATCATATGCTAAGCTGATGGGTGGGTCTTGTCCATCACATCATTCTCCCAATGATGTGATCACGTTATCAAGTGACAACACATGTCTATGGTTAGGAAACCTTAACCATCTTTTGATCAACGAGCTAGTCTAATAGAGGCTCACTAGGGACACGGTATTTGTTTATGTATCCACACATGTATTTAAGTTTCCGGTCAATACAATTATAGCATGAATAATAAACCTTTATGATGATTAAGGAAATATAATAATATCCACTTTATTATTGCCTCTAGGGCATATTTCCAACAGTCTCCCACTTGCACTAGAGTCAATAATCTAGTTCACATCGCCATGTGATTAACACCCAATTAGTTCTAAGGTGTGATCATGTTTTTCTTGTGAGAGAAGTTTAGTCAACGGGTCTGCTATATTCAGATCCGTATGTATTTTGCAAATTTCTATGTCTACAATGCTCTGCATGTAGCTACTCTAGATAATTTCTCCCACGTTCAATACGTATCCAGATTGAGACTCAGAGTCATCCGGATCGGTGTCAAAGTTTGCATCGACGTAACCCTTTACGACGAACTCTTTATCACCTCCATAACCGAGAGACATTTCCTTAGTACTCTTTAGGTACATAAGGATAATTTTGACCGTTGTCCAGTGATCCACTCCTGGATCACTATTGCACCCCTTTGCCAAACTCATGGCAAGGCATATATCTGGTACACAACATGGCATACATAATAGAACCTATGGCTGAGGGATAGGGAATGACTTTCATTCTCTCTCTATTTTCTGTCGTGGTCGGGCTTTGAGTCTTACTCAACTTCACACCTTGCAATACAGGCAAGAACCCTTTCTTTGACTGATCCATTTTGAACTCCTTCAAAACTTTGTCAAGGTATGTGCTTTGTGAAAGTCATATTAGGTGTCTTGATCTATCTCTATAGATTTTGATGCCCAACATGCAAGTAGCTTCACCGAGGTCTTTCATTGAAAAATTCTTATTCAAGTATCCTTTTATGCTATCCAGAAATTATATATCATTTCCAATCAGTAATATGACCCCCTTGCCAAACTCATGGCAAGGCATATATCTGGTACACAGCATGGCATACATAATAGAACCTATGGCTGAGGGATAGGGAATGACTTTCATTCTCTCCCTATTTTCTGTCATGGTCGGGCTTTGAGTCTTACTCAACTTCACACCTTGCAATACAGGCAAGAACCCTTTCTTTGACTGGTCCATTTTGAACTCCTTCAAAACTTTGTCAAGGTATGTGCTTTGTGAAAGTCATATTAGGCGTCTTGATCTATCTCTACAGATTTTGATGCCCAACATGCATGTAGCTTCACCAAGGTCTTTCATTGAAAAATTCTTATTCAAGTATCCTTTTATGCTATCCAGAAATTCTATATCATTTTCAATCAGTAATATGACCCCCTTGCCAAACTCATGGCAAGGCATATATCTGGTACACAACATGGCATACATAATATAACCTATGGCTGAGGGATAGGGAATGACTTTCATTCTATCTCTATTTTCTGCCGTGGTCGGGCTTTGAGTCTTACTCAACTTCACACCTTGCAATACAGGCAAGAACCCTTTCTTTGACTGATCCATTTTGAACTCCTTCAAAATTTTGTCAAGGTATGTGCTTTCTGAAAGTCCTATTAGGCGTCTTGATCTATCTCTATAGATTTTGATGCCCAATATGCAAGTAGCTTCACCGAGGTCTTTCATTGAAAAAAATCTTATTCAAGTACCCTTTTATGCTATCCATAAATTCTATATCATTTTCAATCAGTAATATGTCATCCACATATATCTATAATTTTTTATTATTCCATGTTGTTATATTATCATTCTTGGATGTTTTATAATCATTTTATCTCATTTTTTGGGACTAACCTATTGACATAGTGCCAAGTGCCAGTTGTTGTTTTATGCTTGTTTTTTTACATCACGGGAAATCAATACCAAACGTAGTCCAAATGCAGCGAAACTTTTTGTGGATTTTTTGGACCAGAAGACACCAGATGGGCCAGAGAAGCACCTGGGGGATGCCCCGAGGGGGCACAACCCACCAGGGCGCGCCTGGGCCCATAGGCGCGCCCAGGTGGGTTGTGCCCACCTCGGTGGCCTCCCGCACCGCCTCTTCGCTCTATAAATACCCCAATATTCCAGAAACCCTAGGGGAGTTGACGAAAATCAATTCCAGCCGCCGCAAGTTCCAGAACCACCAGATCCAATCTAGACACCATCACGGAGGGGTTCATCATCCTCATTGGTGCCTCTCCGATGATGTGTGAGTAGTTCATTGTAGACCTACAGGTCCGTAGTTAGTAGCTAGATGGCTTCCTCTCTCTCTTTTGATTCTCAATACAACGGTCTCTTCCGATAAACTTTCAGTTTATGATCAGATCTATGTTTTTATCCATGAAAGTTATTTGAGTTCTTTGATCTCTTTTATGCATGATTACTTATAGCCTCGTATTTCTTCTTCGAATCTTTGGTTTAGTTAGGCCAACTAGATTGTTTTTCTTGCCATGGGAAGAGGTGCTTTGTGATGGGTTCGATCTTACGGTGCTTGATCCTAGTGACAGAAGGGGAAACGATACGTATGTATCGTTGCCATTAAGGATAACAAGATGGGGTCAATTTCTACATAAATATATCTTGTCTACATCATTTCATCGTTCTTATTGCATTACTCCGTTCCTCCATGAACTTAATACACTAGATGCATGCTGGATACCGGTCGATGTGTGGAGTAATAGTAGTAGATGCAGGCAGGAGTCGATCTACTAATCTTGGACGTAATGCCTATATAATGATCATTTCCTGGATATCGTCATGAGTATTTAAAGTTCTATCAATTGCCAAACAATAATTTGTTTACCCACTGTTGCTATTTTTCTCGAGAGAAGCCACTAGTGAAATCTACGGCCCCCGGGTCTCTTCTTTATTATATTTGCCTTCACGATCTATTTTTATTTGCTTTTATTTCAGATATATTAATCCAGAAATACAAAAATACCTTGCTGCAATTTATTGTTATTTATTTTATCTCGCGTTCCCGCGAGATCTATTTATCCAATCTACTACAATTTTACCTATCTTTTTACCCGTGAGGGATTGACAACCCCTCTCTTATGTCGGGTTGCAAGTATTTGTTCTTTGTGTGCAGGAGCTGTTTACGTGGTGTTGCTTGGTTCTCCTACTGGTTCAATAACCTTGGTCTCATCACAGAGGGAAATACCTACAGTAGCTGTGTTGCGTCATCCCTTCCTCTTTGGGGAAATACCGACGTAGTTCAAGCCGCATCAAAAGGAATTTCTGGCGCCGTTGTCGGGGAGACATCATCAACATCTACCAGGTTCCTAATCACAAATCTCATCTCCTTGAAATTTACATTATTTTCCATTTCCCTCTTGTTTCCTCTCCCCCACTTCACAAAAATTTCCCGTTTTATTCGCCCTCTCATTTTCGTTTGCCATTTTTTCGTCAGATCTGTTTTGTGTGCAACTTTGTTTTCATCTTTTGCCATTATGGATAGTTCTTCTTCTATTGCGTATACCCCTGTGATGCCCCCGATTTGACCGTACACTAATCATGCACGCAAATTTGTACGATCAAGATCAGGGACTCACGGGAAGATATCACAACACAACTCTAAAACATAAATAAGTCATACAAGCATCATAATACAAGCCAGGGGCCTCGAGGGCTCGAATACAAGTGCTCGATCACAGACGAGTCAGCGGAAGCAACAATATCTGAGTACAGACATAAGTTAAACAAGTTTGCCTTAAGAAGGCTAGCACAAACTGGGATACAGATCGAACGAGGCGCAGGCCTCCTGCCTGGGATCCTCCTAACTACTCCTGGTCGTCGTCAGCAGGCTGCACGTAGTAGTAGGCACCTCCAGTGTCGTAGGTGTCATCGTCGACGGTGGCGTCTGGCTCCTGGACTCCAACATCTGGTTGCGACAACCAGATAGAAAGGAAAGGGGGAAAAGAGGGAGAGAAGCAACCGTGAGTACTCATCCAAAGTACTCGCAAGCAAGGAGCTACACTGCATATGCATGGGTATATGTGTAAAGGGGCATATCAGTGGACTGAACTGCAGAATGCCAGAATAAAAGGGGGATAGCTAGTCCTGTCGAAGACTACGCTTCTGGTCATCTCCATCTTGCAGCATGTAGAAGAGAGTAGATTGAAGTCCTCCAAGTAGCATCGCATAGCATAATCCTACCCGGCGATCCCCTCCTCGTCGCCCTGTTAGAGAGCGATCGCCGGGTTGTATCTGGCACTTGGAAGGGTGTATTTTATTAAGTATCCGGTTCTAGTTGTCATAAGGTCAAGGTACAACTCCGGGTCGTCCTTTTACCGAGGGACACGGCTATTCGAATAGATAAACTTCCCTGCAGGGGTGCACCACATAACCCAACACGCTCGATCCCATTTGGCCGGACACACTTTTCTGGGTCATGCCCGGCCTCGTAAGATCAACGCGTCGCAGCCCCACCTAGGCACAACAGAGAGGTCAGCACGCCGGTCTAACCCTATGCGCGCAGAGGTCTGGGCCCATCGCCCTATGCACACCTGCACGTTGCGTACGCGGCCGGAAGCAGACCTAGCCTAGTGGCGTTCCAGTCCAATCCGGCGCGCGCCACTCAGTCGCTGACGTCACGAAGGTTTCGGCTGATACCACGACGCCGGGATACCCATAACTAGTCCCCGCGTAGATGGTTAGTGCGTATAGACCAAATGGCCAGACTCAGATCAAATACCAAGAACTCGTTAAGCGTGTTATGTCGAAGTAACCGCGGACGCCGTCCAGGGCCAGGCCCACCTCTCACCTAGGCGGTCTCAACCTGCCCTGTCGCTCCGCCACAAAGATCCACTTGCGGGTACTCCTACGAGCCGACCCGACTTTAGTCATCACATGTGTCATGTATATAGTATATAAGTATATACCCGTGATCACCGCCCAGGTGATCATGGCCCGATAGTATAGCACAGCAGACGGACAAGAATGTAGGGCCACTGATGAAAAACTAGCATCCTATACTAAGCATGTAGGATTGCAGGTAAAGGTAACAACAATAGTAGCAAGGATAGGCTATGCATCAGGATAGGATATCGGAAAGCAGTAACATGCTACACTACTCTAATGCAAGCAGTATAGAGAAGAATAGGCGATATCTGGTGATCAAGGGGGGGGGGGGCTTGCCTGGTTGCTCTGGCAAGTAGGAGGGGTCGTCAACTCCGTAGTCGAACTGGGCAGCAGCAGTGTCGGTCTCGTAGTCTACCGGAGAGAAGAGGGGGAAGAAACAGTAAATACAATGCAAACATAAACATGACGATGCGTGACATGACAATGAGCAGTGCGAGGTGTGTCCTAATGCGACAGTAGGTGGTACTGGCGAAGGGGGGGAACATCCGGGAAAGTATTCCCGATGTTTTGCGTTTTCGGACAGATGGACCGGAGGGGGAAAGTTGCGAGTTCGATAGGTTAGGGAGGTGTGGTGGACGAACGGACTGCGTATCCGGATTCGTCTCGTCATTCTGCAACTTTCATGTTGAAAATATTTTAATCCGAGTTACGGATTAAAAAGATATGATGTTCTAAAGATTTTATTAATTTCTGGAATTTAATTAAATATTTAATTTAATTCGAAAATGGATTTATGACATCAACATGATGTCATGCTGACGTCAGCAGTCAACGTTGACCGTTGACCTGGTCAACCTGACAGGTGGGTCCCACCTGTCAGTGACTGTTAGTTAATTAACTACTGTTTAGTTAAATTAATTAACTAATTAGATTAGTTTAAATAGGATTAATTAACTTAATTAATTAATTAAATTTATTTTTATTTTTATTTTTATTTTATTTTATTTATTTATTAATTTTTATTAATTAATTTATTATTTATTATTTTTTTATTATTATTATTATTTATTTATATTTTTTTATTCGTTCTGTGCGTGGGCCCCGGCTGTCATTGGGCCAGGGGGTTCGGGCCCAGGGGTCAGTGGCACCTGGGGCCTAAGCGGGCACATGGGCGTGCGGGCGCCCGACCCGGGCGAAGCCCGAGTGGCCACGGGCGCCGGAAGTGGCCGCCGGCGCGGCAGTGGCCCGTGGGGCTAGCGGCGGGGCAGTACGGCGGAGCGGTGGCGGCGAGGCCGCGCGGGGCAGTGAGCAGGGGCGCAGGCGTGCGGTCATGCCGCGACAGTGAAGGGCGGAGCCGACACGGCCACGGCGCGACGGGGCAAGGGCTGGCGGCGCGGCTGGGCGACGCAGGCGAGGCGCGTTGGCGCGGGGCGACGGGCGCGGCCAGACGGACAGCGCGCTGCCAGGGGCGCGACGCGGGAGGCGGCTACGCGGGGGGGGGGGGCTGCGGGAGCGCGAGGCAACGGCGCGGGCCGCGCGGCGGGGCGCCGCGAGCGCGAGCGCGGGGCAGAGGAGAAGTGGGAGGGAGGTGCAGGAGGTGCTCACGGCGGGGGTGCGGGGTCTGGGCAGCGAGCGCGGGGAGGAGCGACGGGGACGACCGGCGCAGGGGAGGAGGGGGAAGCAGGCCGGCGGGGGGTGGGCTGCTCCGGCGACGTCCAGGCGGCGGCGGTGTCGAACGCCTCCTCCTCGATCCCGATCCAAATCGGGGGAGAGGGGGATATTTCGGGGGGAGTGGGGGGTGCTGTCGGTGGGGAGTGGGGGGTGGATAAGGTGGGGTGGCCGGCTGGGCCTGGGGTTTGGCCCAGTTGGGCCAGGGTCCAGTGGGGGGGCTCCTCTTTTTGTTTTTTTGTTCTGTTTTCTTTTCTTTTTGTAATTTCTTTTCTTTTATTTATTTTCTTTTCTGTTTCATTTCAATTTAAAATATTTAGGCATTCTCTAAAAATGTGTTTACTTCACCATAATTAACTATGCCTTATTTGGCATCTCCCGAACATTTTTGTTTTAAATTTTGAAAAACTTTTATCGTTGACATTAATTTGAATTTAAATTTGAAACGGTTTTGAATTAACCCGAGATTAATTACAGTGACAGAGGTGGCGTGCCCTCATTAACGTGAGATTACTGTAGCATGATTATCCGGGCGTTACAACCCCTGAGAACGAAGTTCTTAATTTCAAACAAAGGGGAGGGGAGAATCTAAAAGATGCTTGGTATAGGATTTGCAATGCTCATAATAGATCTATCCGCAAGCAATCCACCGTTGTTCTTCTTTGATTTTTTATGTGGGCATCACCACTTTGTATAGATTCGTCGTTGATACGATTACCGATGGATTTTTTTTGATGTGACCCTCTCTCGATGCTTTTAATGCTATGGGAAATTTAGTGGGTTCACCACCGCTTATGATTAATGAAACAACTTTGACTCTTGAGCATGTTATGGAAAGACTAGATGCCATTGAAAAGAAAATGCTTACCGAAGAACGTATGGAAAATTGGATAAAAAGATGCATAATTTTGCTACTAAAATTGGGTCAAAAGCAGGAGAAGTTTGTAAGTTGTTAAAAGAAAAGGGGGTCGTAATTCATGAAAGAATTGAAGAAAGCCCGTCTCGGATCGATAAACTCGAAGAAATCTTTAGTAATCTAAGCACGACCTTTATTGCTTCCGCTAAAACAATTGAAAAAATACCCGTAAAATTTGGCAAGATTACTCAAGTTACTAAGAACAAGGGTGCAACTTCTAGCAATAATAAAGGAGATCTTAAGATGATTAGTGTTCACCCCGATTTTATCGAAATGATAAGAGACCCTACCGGCAAGAATGAATTTCTCAAACTTGTTCCTAGAAGTATTGTTGTTGAAAATTTATATGCTAAATCCTTGAAGAATACCAAGTGTTTGATTGCAGAGTTGGAGGCCAAAGATGACAATACTTAGATCCTTCGCATTATGCCTAGCTAGGGGTGTAAAACGATAGCGCTCATTGGGAGGCAACCCAACTTGTACCTTCTTGCTTTTTGGTTTTCTTGTTGTTTTCAATAAAATACCCAATTATGCCTCTGACTAGATGTGTTTTTGTGGTTCAAATTAGTGTTTGTGCGAAGCAAAGCCTTTGGGATGATTTGGGTGATAGTTGATTTGATCTTGTGGAAAAACAGAAACTTTTGCGCTTAGAAAAAACAATTTTCATAAATCACATAAACGTGCTTTTGCTTTGAATTTTTTAAACAAGATTAATATACAAATTTCTCAAGTTGTCCTAATTTTTCAGAATTTTTGGAGTTAAAAAGTATTCAAAGTTTTCAGATTGCTACAGACTGTTCTGTTTTTGATAGATTCTATTTTCTTTGCGTTGTGTGCTTGTTTTGATGATTATATGGTTTCCTATGAAGACTTTTTGCCATAGAAAAGTTGGAATACAGTAGATATAATGCAAAAATAAAATATGAATGAGTTTGTAACAATACTTATAGTAGTAATTTACTTTCTTATACTAACGGATCTCACGAAGGTTTTGTTGAGTTTTGTGTGATTGAAATTTTCAAGTTTTGGGTGAGATCGCGATGGATGAAGGAATAAGGATGAGCAAAAGGCTAAGCTTGGGGATGCCTGAGGCACCCCAAGATAATATTCAAGAAGTATCAAGCAACTAAGCTTGGGGATGCCCCCGAGTGGCATCCCATCTTTCTTCTAACAACCATCGGTATTTTAATTGGAGCTATATTTTTATTCGTCACGTATCATGAGTTTTGCTTGGAGCATCTTGTATGATATGAGTCTTTGCTTGTTTTGCTTTTTATTTTAAGTCTTGAATCCTTGCTGGACACACCTATTCGAGAGAGCCAAAATAGTGCCATGACTTGTTAGAATTGCTCTCTATGCTTCAAAATCTTTATGAGCTATGGAATTGCTCTATTGCTTCACATATATCTTTGTGAGCACGGTGTGCTTTAATATTTTTGAAGAACTGCTCTCATGCTTCACTTAGATTTATTTGAGAGTTAGTAAAAAAATTAAGAAATTCTCTCTTGCTTCACTTAGATTATTTTGAGATAAAGAAATATGATGCTTATGTTCTTCACTTATATTTGTTTGAGCTTATCAAAAGCAACATACGAAATTAGTCCCAAAGTGATAAATATCCGAGGAGGATATAATAAAAACTTTCATGAAGATCATTGGACAAAATGAACTTGATTCTTTGTAATAGTTTTGAGATATGATGATAGCGATATGTGAGTCATGTTGATGAATAATTATGCTTTAGTAAGAATATTGGTGTTAAGGTTTGTGATTCCCTATGCAAGCACGAAAGTCGATAGTTATGCAATGAAATTACATCCTACTTGTGGTGCATTATTCGGTGTTAATTATGCTTAATGCTCGCTTATGAGATTTTTTCGTTTCTTGGTTGGATGCTTCTCAATCTTTTCTAGCCTTCATTTGCACTAAGTATGATCACTACTTGTGCATCCAAAATCCTTTAAACCAGTTTTGCCACATGAGTCCACTATACCTACCTATATGCGGTATTCTTTTGCCGTTCGAAGAAAATTTGTATGTGCCATCTCTAATTTTCAAAATAAATTTCCATTTTGTGTGTTCGGCCCATGAAATGGTAGGGGGTGGCTGATATATTTCCATGCTAGATATGTTATTCTCAAGATGAGTGTTTATTCACTTGTCATTGCACGAAAGTACGACAAAGGTATTAGGGATGCCCAGTCCCAAAATGAAAAATGAATTTACTTTATGTTGTCAAATAATAAATTCCTTGGAAAGTGTTGGTATGGAAGGCACTCGTGGATACGGTTAGCCATGGAAAGTGAAAGTGTGGTGGAAAAAGGAATAAACTTTATTTTCTGTTTGGGAACCGCCTATGATATATCTAGCATGGAAAGTATTGGGAACTACTCGATCATTTTTGTTGACAGGAAAAGCATGCCACCCAAAATGTTTTATCTCTATCTTTTTCGTTTTGAGTTCTGGCACCTCTACAAATCCCCACTTCCCTCTGCGAAGGGCCTTTCCTTTACTTTATGCAATTTTCATTTTTTACTTGAGTCTCATCTTCTCTTACAAAGCGCCAACTAAGCGGCACTATGATCGTACTTGAGCATTGGGTGTAGCTAATATGCGAGTGTGTTTCATGAATGGATCAATGATTAAGCATAATGGGCTAGGGATAACTTGCTTTAGTGTTGATATTTTGAAAGACATGGTTGTTTGTTGATATGCTTCAGTATAAAAGTCCTCATGTCAAAACTAGAGTTTTGCTTTGAACCATATAAAATTCCAAATGTCCATGCTACAAAGAAAAGAATATGTGATGAACATGTTAGGCAGCATTCCACATCAAAAATTCTGTTTTTATCATTTACCTACTCGAGGACGAGCAGGAATTAAGCTTGGGGATGCTGATACGTCTCCAACGTATCTATAATTTTTTATTGTTCCATGCTGTTATATTATCATTCTTGGATGTTTTACAATCATTTTATATCATTTCTGGGGACTAACCTATTGACATAGTGCCAAGTGCCAGTTGCTGTTTTCTGCTTGTTTTTTTACATCGCAGGAAATCAATACCAAACGGAGTCCAAATGCAGCGAAATTTTTTGTGGATTTTTTTGAACCAGAAGACACCTGATGGGCCAGAGAAGCACCTAGGGGGTGCCCCGAAGGGGGCACAACCCACCAGGGCGCGCTTGGGCCCCCAGGCATGCCCAGGTGGGTTGTGCCTACCTCGGTGGCCTCCCGCACCACCTCTTCGCTCTATAAATACCCCAATATTCCAGAAACCATAGGGGAGTCGATGAAAATCAATTCCAGCCGCCGCAAGTTCCAGAACCACCAGATCCAATCTAGACACCGTCACGGAGGGGTTCATCATCCTCATTGGTGCCTCTCCGATGATGCGTGAGTAGTTCATTGTAGAACTACGGGTCCGTAGTTAGTAGCTAGATGGCTTCCTCTCTCTCTTTTGATTCTCAGTACAATGGTCTCTTGGAGATCTATTTGATGTAACTCTTTTTGCGGTGTGCTTGTTGGGATCCGATGAACTTTTAGTTTATGATCTGATCTATGTTTTTATCCATGAAAGTTATTTGAGTTCTTTGATCTCTTTTATGCATGATTACTTATAGCCTCGTATTTCTTCTTCGAATCTTTGGTTTAGTTAGTCCAACTAGATTGATTTTTCTTGCCATGGGAAGATGTGCTTTGTGATGGGTTCGATCTTACGGTGCTTGATCACAGTGACAGAAGGGGAAACGACACGTATGCATCGTTGCCATTAAGGATAACAAGATAGGGTCTATTTCTACATAAATAGATCTTGTCTACATCATGTCATCGTTCTTATTGCATTACTTCGTACCTCCATGAACTTAATACACTAGATGCATGCTGGATACCGATCGATGTGTGGAGTAATAGTAGTAGATGCAGGCAGGATTCGGTCTACTAATCTTGGACGTAATGCCTATATAATGATCATTGCCTGGATATCGTCATGAGTATTTGAAGTTCTATCAATTTCGAAACAATAATTTGTTTACCAACTGTTGCTATTTTTCTCGAGAGAAGCCACTTGTGAAATCTATGGCCCCCGGGTCTCTTCTTTATTATATTTGCCTTCACGATCTATTTTTATTTGCTTTTATTTTCAGATATATTAATCCAAAAATACCTTGCTGCAATTTATTGTTATTTATTTTATCTCACGTTCCCGCGAGATCTATTTATCCAATCTACTACAATTTTACCTATCTTTTTACCCGTGAGGGATTGACAACCCCTCTCTTACGTCGGGTTGCAAGTATTTGTTCTTTGTGTGCAGGAGCTGTTTACGTGGTGTTGCGTGGTTCTCCTACTGGTTCGATAACCTTGGTCTTATCACTGAGGGAAATACCTACCGTAGCTATGTTGCGTCATCCCTTCCTCTTTGGGGAAATACCGACATAGTTCAAGCCGCATCAAAAGGAATTTCTAGTGCCATTGCCAGGGAGACATCGTCAACATCTACAAGGTTTCTAATCACAAATCTCATCTCCTTGCAATTTACATTATTTGCCATTTTCCTCTTATTTTCCCCTCCCCCACTTCATAAAATTTTGCCGTTTTATTCGCCCTCTCTTTTTCGTTCGCCATTTTTTTCGTCAGACCTGTTTTGTGTGCAACTTTGTTTTCATCTTTTGCCATTATGGATAGTTCTTCCTCTATTGTGTGCACCCCGGAGAACGAAGTTCTTAATTTCAAACAAAGGGGAGGGGAGAATCTAAAAGATGCTTGGCATAGGATTTGCAATGCTCATAATAGATCTATCCGCAGGCAATCCACTGTTGTTCTTCTTTGCTGTTTTTATGTGGGCATCACCACTTGGTATAGATTCGTCGTTGATATGATTACCGATGGAAATTTTTTGATGTGTCCCTCTCTCGATGCTTTTAATGCTATGGGAAATTTAGTGGGTTCACCACCGCTTATGATTAATGAAACAACTTTGACTCTTCAGCATGTTATGGAAAGACTAGATGCCATTGAAAAGAAAATGCTTACCGAAGAACGTGTTGAAAACTTGGATAAAAAGATGCATAATTTTGCTACTAAAATTGGGTCAAAAGCATGAGAAGTTTGTAAGTTGTTAAAAGAAAAGGGGGCCGTAATTCATGAAAGAATTGAAGAAAGCCCGTCTCGGATTGATAAACTGGAAGAAATCTTTAGTAATCTAAGCACGGCCTTTGCTTCCGCTAAAACTATTGAAAAAATTCCCGTAAAAGTTGGCAAGATTACTCGAGTTACTAAGAACAAGGGTGCAACTTCTAGCAATAATAAAGGAGATCTTAAGATGATTAGTGTTCACCCCAATTTTATCGAAATGATAAGAGACCCTACCGGCAAGAATGAATTTCTCAAACTTGTTCCTAGAAGTATTGTCGTTGAAAATTTATATGCTAAATCCTTGAAGAATACCAAGTGTTTGGTTGAAGAGTTGGAGGCCAAATATGACAATACTTAGATCCTTCGCATTATGCCTAGCTAGGGGCGTAAAACGATAGCGCTCGTTGGGAGGCAACCCAACTTGTATCTTTTTTCTTTTTGGTTTTCTTGCTGTTTTCTGTAAAAGACCCAATTATGCCTCTGATTAGATATTTTTTTGTGGTTTAAATTAGTGTTTGTGCCAAGCAAAGCCTTTGGGATGATTTGGGTGATAGTTGATTTGATCTTGTTGAAAAACAGAAACTTTTGCGCTCAGAAAAAACAATTTTCATAAATCACATAAATGTGCTTTTGCTTTGAATTTTTTAAACAAGATTAATATAAAAATTTCTCACGTTGTCCTAATTTTTCAGAATTTTTGGAGGTACAGAAGTATTCGAAGTTTTCAGATTGCTACAGACTATTCTGTTTTTTGACAGATTCTGTTTTCTTTGCGTTGTGTGCTTGTTTTGATGATTCTATGGTTTCCTTTGAAGAGTTTTTGCCATAGAAAAGTTGGAATATAGTAGATATAATGCAAAATTTAAATATGAATGAGTTTTCAACAGTACTTATAGTAGTAATTTGCTTTCTTATACTAAAGGATCTCACGAAGGTTTTGTTGAGTTTTGTGTGATTGAAATTTTCAAGTTTTGGGTGAGATTGCGATGGATGAAGGAATAAGGATTAGCAAAAGGCTAAGCTTGGGGATGCCCGAGGCACCCCAAGATACTATTCAAGAAGTATCAAGCAACTAAGCTTGGGGATGCCCCCGAGTGGCATCCCCTCTTTCTTCAAACAACCATCGGTATTTTACCTGGAGTATATTTTTATTCGTCACATATCATGAGTTTTTCTTGGAGCGTCTTGGATGATATGAGTCTTTGCTTGTTTTGCTTTTTATTTTAAGTCTTGAATCCTTGCTGTACACACCTATTTGAGAGAGCCAAAATAGTGCCATGACTTGTTAGAATTGCTCTCTATGCTTCAAAATCTTTATGAGCTATGGAATTGCTCTAGTGCTTCACATATATCTTTTCGAGCACGGTGTGCTTTAATATTTTTGAAGAAATGCTCTCATGCTTCACTTAGATTTATTTGAGAGTTAGTAAAAAAAATTAAGAAATTCTCTCTTGCTTCACTTAGATTATTTTGAGAGAAAGAAATATGATGCTCATGTTCTTCACTTATATTTGTTTGAGCTTATCAAAAGCAACATACGAAATTAGTCCCAAAGTGATAGATAACCGAGGAGGATATAATAAAAACTTTCATGAAGATCATTGGACAAAATGAACTTGATTCTTCGTAATAGTTGTGAGATATGATGATAGCGCTATGTGAGTCATGTTGATGAATAACTATGCTTTAGTAAGAATATTGGTGTTAAGGTTTGTGATTCCCTATGCAAGCATGAAAGTCGATAGTTATGCAATTAAATTACATCCTACTTGTGGTGCATTATTCGGTGTTAATTATGCTTAATGCTAGATTATGAGATTTTTTCGTTACTTGGTTGGATGCTTCTCAATCTTTTGCTAGCCTTCATTTTCACTAAGTATGATCACTACTTGTGCATCCAAAATCCTTTAAACCAGTTTTGCCACATGAGTCCACTATACCTACCTATATGCGGTATTCTTTTGCCGTTCTAAGAAAATTTGTATGTGCCATCTCTAATTTTCAAAATAAATTTCCCTTTTGTGTGCTCGTACCGCTCATGAAACGGTAGGGGGTGGCTGATATATTTCCATGCTAGATATGTTATTCTCAAGTTGAGTGTTTATTCACTTGTCATTGCACGAGAGTACGGCAAAGGTACGAGGGATGCCCAGTCCCAAAATGAAAAATGAATTTACTTTATGTTGTCAAATAATAAATTCCTTGGAAAGTGTTGGTATGGAAGGCACCCGTGGATACGGTTAGCCATGGAAAGTGAAAGTGTGGTGGAAAAAGGAATAAACTTTATTTTCTGTTTGGGAACCGCCTATGATATATCTAGCATGGAAAGTATTGGGAACTACTCGATCATTTTTTTGACAGGAAAAGCATGCCACCCAAAATGTTTTATCTCTATCTTTTTCGTTTTGAGTTCTGGCACCTCTACAAATCCCTACTTCCCTCTGCGAAGGGCCTTTCCTTTACTTTATGCAATTTTTATTTTTTGCTTGAGTCTCCATCTTCTCTTATAAAGCACCAACTAAGGGGCACTATGATCGTACTTGAGCATTGGGTGTAGCTAATATGCGAGTGTGTTTCATGAATGGATCAATGATTGAGCATAATGGGCTAGGGATAACTTGCTTTAGTGTTGATATTTTGGAAGACATGGTTGTTTGTTGATATGCTTGAGTATTAAAGTCGTCATGTCAAAACTAGACTTTTGCTTTGAACCATATAAAAGTCCAAATGTCCATGCTACAAAGAAAAGAATATGTGATGAACATGTTAGGCAGCATTCCACATCAAAAAATTTGTTTTTATCATTTACCTACTCGAGGACGAGCAGGAATTAAGCTTGGGGATGCTGGTACGTCTCCAACGTATCTATAATTTTTGATTGTTCCATGCTATTATATTATCATTCTTGGATGTTTTACAATCATTTTATATCATTTTTTGGGACTAACCTATTGACATAGTGCCAAGTGCCAGTTGCTGTTTTCTGCTTGTTTTTTTACATCGCGGGAAATTAATACCAAGCGGAGTCCAAATGCAGCGAAACTTTTTGTGGATTTTTTACCCAGAAGACACCAGATAGGCCAGAGAAGCACCTGGGGGGTGCCCCGAGGAGGGGCACAACCCACCAGGGCGCACCTGGGCCCCTAGGCATGCCCAGGTGGGTTGTGCCCACCTCGGTGGCCTCCCGCACCGCCTCTTCGCTCTATAAATACAACAATATTCCAGAAACCCTAGGGGAGTCGACGAAAATCAATTCCAGTCGCCGCAAGTTCCAGAACCACTAGATCCAATCTAGACACCATCACGGAGGGGTTCATCATCCTCATTGGTGCCTCTCCGATGATGCGTGAGTAGTTCATTGTAGACCTACGGGTCCGTAGTTACTAGCTAGATGGATTCCTCTCTCTCTCTTTTGATTCTCAATACAATGGTTTCTTGGAGATCTATTTGATGTAACTCTTTTTGCGGTGTGTTTGTTGGGATCTGATGAACTTTGAGTTTATGGTCAGATCTATGTTTTTATCCATGAAAGTTATTTGAGTTCTTTGATCTCTTTTATGCATGATTACTTATAGCCTCGTATTTCTTCTTCGAATCTTTGGTTTAGTTAGGCCAACTAGATCGATTTTTCTTGCCATGGGAAGAGGTGCTTTGTGATGGGTTCGATCTTACGGTGCTTGATCCCAGTGACAGAAGGGGAAACGTCACGTATGTATCGTTGCCATTAAGGATAACAAGATGGTGTTTATTTCTACATAAATAGATCTTGTCTACATCATGTCATCTTTCTTATTGCATTACTCCGTTCCTCCATGAACTTAATACACTAGATGCATGCTGGATACCGGTCGATGTGTGGAGTAATAGTAGTAGATGCAGGCAGGAGTCGGTCTACTAATATTGGACGTAATGTCTATATAATGATCATTGCCTGGATATAGTCATGAGTATTTGAAGTTCTATCAATTGCCCAACGGTAATTTGTTTACCCACCGTTGCTATTTTTCTCGAGAGAAGCCACTAGTGAAATCTACGCCCCCCGGGCCTCTTCTTTATTATATTTGCCTTCGCGATCTATTTTTATTTGCTTTTATTTTTAGATCTATTAATCTAAAAATACAAAAATACCTTGATGCAATTTATTGTTATTTATTTTATCTCACGTTCCCGCGAGATCTATTTATCCAATCGACTACAACTTTACCTATCTTTTTACCCGTGAGGGATTGACAGCACCTACGTCGGGTTGCAAGTATTTGTTCTTTGTGTGCAGGAGTTGTTTACGTGGTGTTGCATGGTTCTCCTACTGGTTCGATAACCTTGGTCTCATCACTAGGGGAAATACCTACCGTAGCTGTGCTGCATCATACCTTCCTCTTTGGGGAAATACTGACGTAGTTCAAGCCACATCACACAGCATGGGATACATAATAGAACCTATAGCTGAGGGATAGGGAATGACTTTCATTCTCTCTCTATTTTCTACCATGTTCGGTCTTTGAGTCTTACTCGACTTCACACCTTGCAATACAGGCAAGAACCCTTTCTTTGACTGATCCAATTTGAACTCCTTGAAAACTTTGTCAAGGTATGTGCTTTGTGAAAGTCCTATTAGGCGTCTTGATCTATCTCTATAGATTTTGATGCCCAATATGCAAGTAGCTTCACCGAGGTCTTTCACTGAAAAATTCTTATTCGAGTATCCTTTTATGCTATCCAGAAATTCTATATCATTTCCAATCAGTAATATGTCATCCACATATAACACCAGAAATGCTACAGAGCTCCCACTCACTTTCTTGTAAATACAGGCTTCTCCGTAAGTCTGTATAAAACCATATGCTTTGATTACATCATCAATGCGTATATTTCAACTCTGAGATGCTTGCAACAGTCCATAAATGGATCGCTGGAGCTTCCACACTTTGTTAGCACCTTTAGGATCGACAAAACCTTCTGGTTGCACCATATACAACTCTTCTTTAAGAAACCCATTAAGGAATGCAGTTTTGACGTCCATTTGCCAGACTTCATAATCATAAAATGCAGCAATTGCTAACATGATTCGGACAGACTTAGGCATCGCTACGGGTGAGAAAGTCTCATCGTAGTCAACCCCTTGAACTTGTTGAAAACCTTCCGCGACAAGTCGAGCTTTATAGACAGTGATATTACCATCAGCGTCAGTCTTCTTCTTGAAGATCCATTTATTCTCAATGGCTTGCCGGTCATCAAGCAAGTCCACCAAAGTCCGTACTTTGTTCTCATACATGGATCCTATCTCAGATTTCATGGCCTCAGACTATTTGTCGGAATCTGGGCTCATCATAGCTTCTTCATAGTTCGTATGTTCGCCGTTTTCTAACAACATGACTTCCAGGACAGGATTACCGTACCACTCTGGTGTGGTACATGTTCTGGTAGACCTACGAGGCTTAGTAGTAACTTGATATGAAGTTTCATGATCATTATCATTAACTTCCTCTCTAGTTGGTGTAGGCATCATGGGAACGGTTTTCTTTGATGTGCTACTTTCCAATTTGAGAGAAGGTACAATTACCGTACAATTACCTCATCAAGTTCTACTTTTCTCCCACTCAGTTCTTTCGAGAGAAACTCCTTCTCTAAAAATGACTGATTCTTAGCAACAAAGATCTTGCCTTCGGATCTATGGTAGAAGGTGTACGCAATAGTTTCTTTAGGGTATCCTATGAAGACGCACTTATCCGATTTGGTTCGAGCTTATCAGGCTGAAGCCTTTTGACATAAGCGTCGCATCCCCAAACCTTAAGAAACGACAGCTTAGGTTTCTTGCCAAACCATAGTTCATATGGTGTCGTCTCAACGGATTTAGACGGTATCCTATTTAATGTGAATGCGGCTATCTCTAATGCATAACCCCAAAATGATAAAGGCAAATCGGTAAGAGACATCATAGAACGCACCATATCTAATAAAGTACGGTACGATGTTCGGACACACCATGATGCTGTGGTGTTCCAGGTGGCGTGAGTTGTGAAACAATTCCACATTGTTTTAAATGAAGGCCAAACTCGTAACTCAAATATTCAGACATGTGTTTCATTTAGTAGATATACCCATACCTACTAAAATCAACTATGAAGGTTAAAATAACGATATCCGCCGCTTGCCTCAACACTCATCGGACGGCATACATCGGTATGTATTATTTCCAGTAAGTCATTAGTTCGCTCCATTGTTCCGGAGAATGGAGTTTTAGTCATCTTACCATGAGGTAGCCCATGGAGCATAGATACTGTCAACCAGATAGTAGCACATGTTGTATTTATGTCCATTGACAGTATAGTGGCAAGGAGGAGCTTTTCCTTCAGTCAGCCTCGCAAACAACGACGATCGTTGCAGCACATTGATGTCATTGTGAGACCCGGGCATGCCAAAGAAATCGTGCCAAATCCAAAGATCCCGTGATGCAACTGCTTCAAGAATGATGGTGGGCTTCTTAACATGACCCTGACATTGCCCTTTTAAAGCCTTCGGACAGTTCTACCATTTTCAATGCATCCAGTCAGGATATCCAAGCATACCTAGCCACCCTCTTGCTTCTGAGATTGCCAAGAGCCACTCGATGTATGCCATAGTTGGTTCTCGTAGGTACTGAGGTCCGAACACCTCGACCACGGCAGTTGCAAACCTGACCATGGTATCTCGCATGTGCTCTCAGACAACCGTAGGTACTCATCCCACGAATCAACGGTCGTGCCATATGCAAGCATTCGGCGTGCGACCATGCATTTTTGGTAACTAGAGAAGCACATCATTCCCACGACATCCTTCTTTAGGATGAAGTAGTCATCGTAGGACCGGATGCCATGGTACAAACGATCGAAGACAGTCTTGCGCATCCGAAAACGCTGGTGAAAATGTTCAGCAAATAGTGCATTGGGGGAAAGTAGTCGGCCATCAGTGTCAAATGGTCACGCGCCCTGTTGCGGTTCAGCACTCGATGACCCTTAATCGAGCCCTTGAAATTGAGAACATGCTCATCCGCACGCTCCGCGTCTTCAAGGATCGCCTGCATCATCGTTGTCTCATTGGAGTACTCCTCGTCGGACGACTCAACATATTGCTCGTATATGTACTCCAAATCAGAATCCATTGCTAGAAAGAAGAAGGGACAACTATTTTTAGCTCCGGTGATTCATTGAACGGTTGCCGGGCATGGTGAGAATAGCAGTAGACGATGGTACTTGGTGGGATGGTCGGAGGACAGGGTTGAACGGAGGCGGAGGATAAGCGGGGTGGAGCCCTGCTGGAGCGCTGGAGGTGACGGAGACGTAGAGTTCCGACAGGGGTATGGCGTGGTGGACGGGGTGGTGGAGCAGCAACGAAGGCAAGAGAGAAATAAGAAAGGAGAGAAAATAAGGAGGATGGAGTCGCGGGGTCCGGGAAGGGTTTTGGGTGGGCCGGGGGTGTCGGATTACTGCATTTCGCGTGTCCGGACTCCGGCAAAACTCCCTCACTTTTGTCTCCGGTTTGCAAGAAAATTCGCATTCGGACCGTCCTACGAATCGATACAGACCCGCGTTGGTTCGCTTCCACTACTAGGAAAATGCTTATACACAGTAGCATAGTAGTAGCGCTGGAAAATAGTAAACGCTGCTGCTATTTAGCAGTAGCGCTTTTCCTGGGAAGCGCTACTAGTAACTCCATAGTAGTAGCGATGTGAAGCAGAAATGTGCTACTACTATGTGGGACCAGACGAGGCCACCGACGGTCGCCATAGTTGTAGCTGTGTACAGAAAAAAGCGCTACTACTAACAGTTTAGTAGCAGCGCTCGGTTTTAATGCGCCGCTACTGCTAGTGGGCCCCACTTAGTAGTAGCGCTTTTCCTGGAGAGTGCTACTACTAAGTCCAATAGCAGCAACGCTTTTCGCAAAGCAGCACTACTGCTAGTTGCAGCTGGTGCCCACTTTTCCACCCCCTCCCCCTCCTCTCCCCCACTTTGCCCTCTCTCCCCCTCCTTTCCCCTCTCCCCTCTCCACTCTCCACCATTGTTGCTCTTCTTCTCTCTTCCTCCTACCTCTCTTCTCTCCTCATTAATGGCACCCTCCTCCATAAATGGCCTCTCTTTTTCTCCTACACCTCTCTTCTCTCCCCCATTAATGCCCCCATCCACCATAACCCCTCTTCATTAGTTAGCTAGCTAGATTCACCTCTCCTCCCCAACAACTAGATCTAGCTAGCTATTTAGCCAACCACACATGCTCTCTCGATCGTTCTCTCTCATCATCTAATTAAACACGTGCTCTCGGTCTCTCTCGGGAGATATATATAGGTGAGTAAAAAGTTGTTCATTTCAAGAATGGGAATATGTGTGTCAATGAGAATATGTGGGTTTGGGATATATATATGGAGAGATTTGTGCTAGTGACATGCCCTCGAGTTGCTTATGTTTTGCCGAATGTCGATTTATTTCCGTTTCCGTGAATTTCGAGCAAACTCATATGTCCTATGTTTAGGCAAGGTCATGCCAAAAATTTATATATATGACTTTGAAGCATGAATTATTTATTTCATAACCCTTTTGATTGTTATACCATGCAGTCGGTCATGAAGGTGAGTGGATGGAAGGTGGAGCGGTACATGCAATCCGCGGTGATGGACATGTATGCAAATAATCGGACTAGGATTAGTTATCCGTGTGCAAGATGCAAGGAAGGAGTCCTTTTGGTGAGCATTTGAAGTTTCTATGCTCGAACTTCTAAAGACGAAGGCCAAAAACAAATGGACAGACAAAAGCCTCAATGAGCATTTCAAGTTTCTACATAATAAAGTTCTTCCCGCGGGGAACCTGTGTCCTACTAGTGTCGAGGAGGCCAAGAAAATCGTTTGCCCTTTTGATTTGTCGCACATTAGGTACCACACATGCATCAACGATTGCATCATTTATCGGGGGAGCACGCGGAAAAAACCAGCTGTCTAGTGTGCAATGCTTCTCGATACAAGAAGGCAGGAAAGAAAGCTCCTCAGAAAGTTGTATGGTACTTTCCGATCACTCCCCATCCGCAGCGGTATTTCGTAGATCCTAAGGAAGCAAAGCTCATGCGCTGGCACGCGGGGAGGAAGAAGCCCGACGATGGAGATGATCCGAGGCTGAGACACCTCGTAGATGGTAGCCAGTGGAGAGCATTCAACGCCGTATATGGATTTGCTGCAGAAGATCCAAGGAACATCGTGCTTGGTGCAAGTACCGATGGCATGAATCCGTTTGGAAACCAGAACACCAACCACATCACATGGCCCGTGTTTGTATGGATGTACAACCTCCCCCCATGGAACTGCATGAAGACAAAGTACATACACATTAGCATGCTGATTCAAGGGCTGAAACAACCGGGAAATAGTATTAACCTGTATATGGGGCTTCTGCAAGAGGAGCTAGACACGTTATGGAAAACACCGGCATAGACATGGGACGCCAGCAAAGGAGAATATTTCCATATGAGAGCCGCACTGATGACGACGGTGCACGACTATCTCGGTTACGGGTACACCTCAGGCCAGGTGTGCCACGGATACTACGGATGCACGAGGTGCATGGATGATACAACATCTCAGCAGCTTACATCAACGAAAGATGGCGGGTCCGGGAAAATCGTGTACATGGGGCATTGTAGATGGCTCAAGAAGGATGACCCGTGGAGAAAGCGTGGAGATCTATTCAATGGGTTGGCTGAGCTTCGAGGACCTCCACGTAAGAGGAGCGGCACCGAAATCGACGAGCTGTTGAGAAACTGGGAACAATGCCCCGCACTGGGAAAGATCAAAAAGGCGCCGGAGCCGCTGCTGAAGGTATGGAAAACGAGGTATGTTTTCTGGGACTTGGAGTACTGGCCCAATCATGACACGCCTCAATGCCTTGATCCAATGCATATCACGAAGAATGTCCTCGAGAGCTTGCTTGGCACACTGATGAACATGCCGGAGAAGACCAAGGATGGGCCGAAGGCAAGGAAAGACTTGGAAGATTTGAAGATCAGGAAAGATTTCCATCGTAAAAAGTTGATGGAGGAGACGGAGACGGAGGAGGGGGAAAGGGGCAGAAAAGTCAACAAGAAGGAGGAGAATTATTGGCCCCCTTCTTGCTTCACCTTAAGTGCGAAGGAGATTGATCAATTCATCAAGTGCCTTATGGGAATCGAAGTCAGTTCCGGTTACTGTGGGAAGATAAGCAGATTTCTAGACCCCAAGAAGAAAAGGTTCAGCGGGATGAAGTCTCATGACTGTCACGTGATGATGACGCAGATACTCCCGGTTGCCATTAGAGGGATAATGGAGAAGCACGTCCATGACACGCTTACTGGTCTCTGCAACTTCTTCGACGTTATATCTCGAAAGTCCATAAGTGTGAAGCAGCTCCGAAGGCTACAGGAAGAGATCGTTGTCATACTATGTGAGATTGAGATGTACTTCCCGCCCGCGTTCTTTGACGTCATGGTGCATCTGTGTGTCCACATCGTGGACGACATCATCGACCTCGGGCCGACATTCCTTCACAGCATGATGCCGTTCGAGAGGATGAATGGGGTCATCAAAGGATTCGTTCGTAACATGTCCCGTCCCGAAGGGAGCATCGTCCAGGGGTATCTGATGCATGAGTGCGTCTCCTTTTGCGAGAATTATATAAGCGTCGGAGACCCTGTTGTTGGTTTGCCCGTCAAGAAGCACGATGGGAAGCTCAAAGGAGATGGTCACAACAACGGCCGGAGAGAATTGCACGTGGACTACTCGGATCGACGGAACGACTTTGACAGGGCTAACTTAGTAGTGCTACAACACCTAGATGTGGTAGATGATTATGTGGCACAGCACAAAGAAACCATCGCAAAGAAGTACCATGATAAGGGGATGCTCAAGACGGACGACGAAGTTACTATAGAGCACAACGCCACTTTCTTGCGCTGGTTTAAACAGCAAGTTCTTAAAAATCCCCCGAAAGAGGGCAGTTCGGACGAATTTCTCATACACGCCTTAGCACATGGCCCCGCGCCCAAGCTCGCGACCTATCAGTCCTACGATATCAATGGGTACACGTTCTACACGGAGGCCAAAGACATGGACAATGATTACCAGAACTCCGGGGTGACAATTCAATGTGTGACCGATGCCAGCGGCACAACTAAAAGATTCTACGGAAGGATCGAAGAGATCTGGGAGCTTGACTATGCTGGAATGCACGATGTAACGATGTTCCGTGTCAGATGGGCCAAGGAAGTCGTAAGAGAAAACAAGTATTTCACCACCATGTCTACTAGTAAATTGCACGTGCTTTGCACGTCGACACTAACAAAGTTGAGAAACATGTAAAACAAAATGATGAATTTTGAAGTTGAAGTCAAGTGGATGTAAATTTTGTTAGATTATAATGTTTTCTATTAGTCAACTTTGTTTTGATCATTCCTAAAAAAATTGTCCTCTAGTGATATGGGCTAATCTCTTTATTGCTGCTTGGATTAAGACTCCATTGAGACACGATAGAAGAACATGACAACAGGGTATAAATTAATAGCAAAAAATTCTGATAAGTTGATCATCTATTTGGAAAATGCTGAGGAAATAAAATACTCCTGAACCTTTGGCTTTGAGAAGTAAATTTGTGAAATTTCTTCAACAACAATACTTGTACACAGTTTTCCCTGGAAGATTCGCGGCTTATCTCTACTTTTATAAAAAGCCGAGTTGGTGATGATGGTGTGCCTGCCATCTTGCAATATATACCGTCCGATCTATATCTGACGGATAGAAAGAAGACTATGATAATTTTGCAAAAAGATACCCACACCTCTCTCCACATTTGCAGATAAGACCTTCCCTTGTTCATCCTTATCTCCCACAACCTCATTGTTGAGCAATTAAGAAAGGAAGCCTCTGGAACAATCTGACATGGTGGCCGTTGCCGGCGTCGTCCATCCCCGTGCCTCCGTTCAGTCCGACCATCAATCACCACCACTTCCCACTTTTCCTCACCTTATCTCTCCTCTTTCTCGAGATATCATTAGTTTTTACACATGGGATTACTCCCGCATGGGTCAATCACAACAGGTGTTTTGTAAAAAAAAAATGCATCTTGATGTTCCGTGCAATGCACCGGGCATCTTGCTAGTCAAACAAAACAAACGGAACAGGGGACAGAACCACCCAACCACACTGGAGAGCCACCCAATAAATTGATGACCAAGAACAAACTATACCTCTGAAACAAAAAAAAATCAATTTTCTACATTTTCACCGGTCACCATACTCTCTAATTGCTCTAAAAAATATTCTACTACCATTTTCTGGATGGTTCTAGATGATATCTCCTCCGTCTTTTGCCAAATGCCATTCAGGTGGCGCGTCAAAAGCCTGCTCAAGAAGCAACCTGTAGAACAAGCCGAGTAATAATAGAAGAACAGAGTACCGGCTGTCCCGCTAATCCAGCTTTTGCCTCAGAACAGGCACGTCTTCAAGCTTGACTGCCATTGCTGTAGCCTGTAGGGGTGGCGCGAGGAGTTCGACCTCGTCATCGAACGTGAGCCTGCAAACGTTTCTAGGGGAACAACCTCATTGCTGAACCAGTCTCCTATTTTGTGAGTTGCATTCAGACTGTTCAAAATCAAATGGGAAACATGACAACACGAAAAATAATAGCAGGAAAGGAATATATGCGAAAAGTTGATCTGCTGAAAAAATACACCCATAAATCTTCGGGTAGTAAATAGTGCAATTTGTTGACCAACAATATTGAACAATTATCCTAGAATTTTTTTAGCTTGTCCAACAGAAATAATACCAAATATATTAACAAAAAATACCAATTGTTTTTTGTTTGTGATTTGTGAGTTGGTGTCGTTGTTACTAATTGTACCGGTTTGGTTCACTGCAGACTTCATAACATCATTATTACTTGTATCATGATTTTTAAATTTTGCCTCTCTACTCCATTTGTACTGTGACAGTTTCTTCACAGATAGACATCTTGCTGTTCCGAGTTATAAGCAAGTATCTTTCCCTAATATGATAACGCTTCTTCTCAAAAGAACTCATTGGTCCAACAGCTGTACTTTTGACTGAGGAAGTATTCTGCCCTGTTGGGAAACAGCTGCACATGTAATATGTCGAAATGGATTTCGTGCTTGTACCTCAATGGACCTTGGTAAATGATTTATTGAGTTTTCCTTGCATTCCTTCGTATTTTATAAATGACTGATCATGCAAAAATTAAATCGAGAGGCTGTAGCATAGAGTGTATCATAAAAATTCAATATGAGATTTTCAGAATTATATTGCAGCATAAGATAGATAGAAAAATGAAAAGCTTTCTAGAAAAACACAAACACTTGGCGGTCTGAATTTAGGATTACAGGGCATTATTAGAATTCTCTTTGATTGGAAAGTCCAGATCATCAAAATAGAAAATGAAAAGCTTTGTGAACATAAACACAAACACTTGGTGTTCAGAAATCAAAGGTTGTTAGGTATGTATTATTTGACTTATTATGTTAAATCAGAAGGCACAGATCAACAGAAGTATTGGCTTTACTATGAGAATGACTCCACGTTACCTGTTTCCCAACTTAGTAAAGCTAAAAGTATATTCTGTGATCCAACTCTCAACAACGCTCATGCACCAGTGCTAACAATGCCAGCTGCCCAGCTCTGCCCACGGGTTGGTACAGTGGGCGAGGACACCCAGCGCACCAAGTTTGTTTTCCACATGCTGAGGATGGCTCAAATTTGACAGAAGCGTAGCACGATCTGGGAGTGGCGAGAGACAGGGAGATGGAGAACATGCCTGGAGGGTGGGGACTGTGGCGAGGGACAGCGAGAGTGAGGCTGGATAGGGAGAGCACGAATGGAAGGGCGAGCATTCGATCTCCAGAGCGGCCTGGATGCATTGCGGTGGTCTGAGGCTCTGAGCCATCGCGGCATCGCGCGCAGAAGAGTCGAGAAGTGTTCTAGGTTGTTCTCGGCGGGGACTCCATTGAGCGCGCACGGCAACGTTTCAGCCATACACGTGGAAGGATCTTGTACACCACAAGGCTTGACCTGACGGTCAGCTACTCTTGGATTTGCCAGCCGTCGGATGGAACAGATCCAACGGATAACAACAGAGGTTATTCCCACACTATATAGGAGTATAGACACCCGACGCGAAGAGCACTCCCGTGAATGTTAACGTCATCGCCAAAAATGAGCCATGGGTACACGCTAAGCACGTGACACAATGCTTCTTCATAACCGACCAGGCCAATCCCAGTCGTGTTGTCGCGAGGAGATCCAAAAGGAGCATCGTCGGAATGGATGGAGTCGCCAACGAGGAAGACTACGACCAATAAGGCAACCCGGTGAGGGAAGATGACGATGACGATGAAGCATACGGGAAAAGAAGAATCAATACTACATTACCTAAGAAAGATCGTACTCCATGGCTCCGGAAAAGTCACAAGGAGGGGCTCAATTACTCAGCAACGAACAAGAAAGGAAAGAAGCTCAATGTGAAACGTCGTCGCGCAGCTGATCAGAAACCTACATTTATATATATGTATCTATTTTGTGTACGCACTTAAGTAACCGTTATCGGTCAACTGATATGTTACCACCACATGCATGGTTCCGGTGATATTCGCGCAGTGCGAAAAGAAAAAAGAAAGGAAAATAATAAAAGAAAAGAAAACTAAAAAGAAAAGGAAGAAAGCAGTACAAAAGAAAAAGAAAAGTAAACAGAAAAGAAAAGGAAAATAATAAAAGAAAAGAAAACTAAAAACTAGAAAAGGAAAAAAATTGGAACATTTAGCAGTAGCGCTGGATCATGGACCAGCGCTATAGCTAAGTTAGCAGTAGCGCTGGATCATGGATCAGCGCTATAGCTAAGTTAGCTATAGTGGTTGTTTCTAAACCAGCGCTACCGCTATTTTGAGTTAACCCCGCGCGACCGGGCTAAAAAAATTCACCAAGTCCCATTTCCCTCCCTCTCCCTCTCTCCGCCATCGCACCTCGGCCACTGCCCACCGTCGTCGCACCTCGGCCCCTGCCCGCCGTCGTCGCCCGTGCCCATCGCTCTGACCTCCTCCTCCACTAGTAGAAAAACGTCCATTTGTCCCGGTTTTTGAACCGGGACTAAAGGGTCGTTACTAAAGCCCTAGGCCTTTAGTCCCGGTTCTTACACGAACCGGGACAGATGGGCCTCCACGTGGCCGGTGCGGCGAGCCCAGGCAGGAGGACCTTTGGTCCCGGTTGGTGGCACCAACCGGGACCAATAGGTATCCACGCGTCAGCAGCTGGCAGGAGTTGAGGTTTTTGTTTTTTTTTCTTCTGAAAGGGGGTGGTTTAGGGGGTAATTTAGGGTGTGTTAGCTAGCTAATAGAGAGAAGTGTCCTCTCTTATCTCCGTGCTTGGTTTACCAACGCTACTGCTATGCCTAAACATAACTTAGATTAAAGTGAAGGCAACATGTGGTGCATGTCGAAAGTAATACTAATCCTAACTTGATCAAGTTTGGATTAGTACTACTTTCGACATGCACCACATGCATGTTGCCTTCACTTCAATCCAATCCATGTTCATTTCACCCACTAATATATAATAACTCTTCATGCTCGCATCATGCATCATCATAATAATAAGTCCTACTAATCATCGTCATACAACTTCTACTTGTTATTGATAACAAGTCATATGATCATCATCCTCATAGTCATCGAACCAACCCTACTTAATTGTTCTTAGCACATGATCATCAGTATTAGGTAGGACCTAAATACCCTCTTTAAGGTAAATAGCATAAAACAATATAGACCCTGACTCTCCATTATGGAGAATGGAGATCATCCCGTCTCCACTTCTTTTAGAAATCCGGTATGGACAGTTGAGATTCGTAGGATGACCTGGCTGTATGTTCAAAACATCAAGGCTACCATTCTGATACATCAAATGAGGCACACAATCCTCTGGGATTATCTGTTGAAAAACATAGTAATAACTTCATAGTTAGCCTTGATGTACTAGTTTTAGAAGTATGCAAAAGATGCACGGATGTCGTAATAGTAAAAAATCTTACCAGGGTATCTCCATAGTAGTTACCGTAGTTCAACACGTGCACTAGTGGCACGTATTGACCATAATGTTGAGGAGTTTGATTGTAGATATTGTAATTCTCAAGATCAGTACAAAATGCGATCAGATGATTTTTCTCCTGAAAATAAGCTGTCAACTATTTTGAAATGAACAATATAAATTAGCTAATAACTATGTTTGAGAAACTCACATAGTGGTAGAATTGGAGGCGTATCAACAAGGACCCAAATGTCCATATTGTCTTGCTCGATTTCAGGATCACCAAGATCCATGGTGACAAGCATATCCTCATGAAAACCATACATCTTGCAAAGTGCTTCCCATTTTTTGCAACCAAAATGGGTTACGCTCTCAGAATTGTACAACTTTACTTCAAAATCCACACCATGATGGGTCCTTAGGTGAATTTTCTTTGTTTCGAAACTTTCATGGTCTTCAAAACCCATCCTCTCCAAGACATAGCGTCTTGCATGGCATGGGATAAGCTAGTCGAATTGTAAAAGATGAAAATTACACGTTGAAATAGTTGAAGTCGTCCTTAATTACGAAAAAAAACACTTGTTGTCATTGCGTACCATTTCAACATCGAAGGTCTCCTCCAGCTTAATGCTGAAGCGCCGATCTTCGTCGTGGCACCAGTCGCACTCCCCCGGGAGACTTTCGTCGTCCGAGTACGACACTTCCTATGTTCATAATTCAAATATTAAACTTGTACAATTAAATATATGTACTATAAAAAACCTAAATTCGATCATTATTATTCATCACGGGCTGACTATCGGTCTGTCGAGTCTTTTCTTGAAAACTCTCAACTCACGTGGTGTACATATTCGACCGTCGGTGATGGTAGCTCCTCCTTTCATTCCCGAGTGCATTACACCAAGTTGTCTAGCACACGGGAATGAAGGAGAAGCTACCCCCACGACAACAGTCGGGATTCTTCGTCCTCTCATATTTATATGGTGGAGACTCCCCCTCACTGATTCCTCTCTGACATTTGCGACCGTCGGTGATGGTAGCTCCTCCTTTCGTTCCCGAGTGCATTACACCAAATTGTCTAGCACACAGGAACGAAGGAGAAGCTACCCCCACGACAACAGTCGGGATTCTTCGTCCTCTCATATATGGTGGAGACTCGACAGACTTAAAGTCAACCCGAAATATTGTTTAATTATTTTTCTAAAAAAGGACATATCGAGCGCCTGAAATTTGCCGGAATGGAAATATACATGTTTTTATCTACATCATATGAGCATTCAAACTTGATGGCCATTACATTTCAATGGTTCAAAATATGAGCAAAAACATTTCAAAATATCTTATAGGAATCATATTGACATGCATGGAGATTTGGCTGGTCTCACCTCGAGGTCGGAGGGGGTCGGTGACAGGGACGATGGCGGGGATGATGGAGGAGGCTCCTAGATTTCTGCAAAAACAAAAACCCTATAAGCTATCAACTAATCAAATGCATACGCCTTGCATAGTGCTCTCCAATTTTAGCATTCCAAGTAGGAGTAGTTTTTCCAATTTGAGCATTCAATAAGCAAAACCAAATCGTAAAATAAAGTAGTATTCAAATTAGCATGCATTCAATTATAAGAAAAACTACATCATCTCTTGCATCCGTACATCGTCGAATATTATCACTAATACACCTCGAATACTATCATACATATAGCATCGCTAATACAGCTAGAACCGTAGCGCCCGATGGGTATCGGCGCGGGCGGTGGACACCCAAAGAGAAGGAACCATCACAAGATCATAGCTCCAGTGAGATCCCTGAAGAACCTGCCAGGTATTGTCGAACCTGCCCTCCAACGCAACCATGTAGCGACGGACGTGCTTGTCCTCCTCGCTGACACGGTGACGTACCACCTCCGTGGTGTCCGGAAGCCTCGGCACCGTCACTGGCCCACGCGACCACCACCAAACAAGGATCGGGTCAACGGCGGGCTGGCTCCTCACCAACCTACGCCCCTCGGAAGGTAGCACCTCCCAATACCAACCCGGCGGAGCCCAGTCCTGGACATGGCCCCTCTGATCAAGCCGGCTTCCTCCGCCGAGTCGACAACGAGGATGCGGGATAGGCATCGTCGACGTCGATGCGGGAATAATTGCTTGAACTAAAAAAATAAACTAGTTCTATTAATTTTCTTGCTAAAAATAAACTACTTCTATAGTAAAATAAAGTAGTTTTATTAAATCAACTAGTTCAACTACTAAGCACTTACTATAAATAAAATAAAGTAGTACTTACTAAAAATAAACTACTTCTATAGTAAAATAAAGTAGTTTTATTAAATCAACTAGTTCAACTACTAAGCACTTACTATAAATAAAATAAAGTACTACTTACTAAAAATAAACTACTTCTATAGTAAAATAAAGTAGTTTTATTAAATCAACTATCCTAAAATGCACTAACAGTAAAACTAATAACCTAAAATGCACTAAATCAACTAACCTTAAATGTAACTTTTGCAACACAATTTTTTTCTAAATATTCACATATATATATGAACATATATACATAAATTTGACAAAAAAAATTCTATGAAAAAAAATCATACATCAATGCATACATATCCATGGATCATACATACATCTGCATATATATACATATACATACAACATCCATATATACATACATCAATGAATTACAAAAAAGTGTATGAAAAAAACCAGAGAGCAGGCCGGGGCGGCGGCAGCGGCGCGCGGCAAGCAGAGCAGGCAGGGGTGGCGGCGCGGGGGAAGGGAGGGGGCTCACTGGGCGGCGACGACGAGGCGCGACAGAGGGCGGCGACGACGAGGTCGGGGCAGAGGGCGGCCACGTCGGGGCAGGGGTGGCGCGGGGCGGCGACGGCGTCGGGGCGGCGTCGGAGGGGCGCGGGACGGCGCGCGGCGACGACGGCGACGGCGAGGCAGAGGGCAGCCTAGCGGCGTCGTCGGTGTGGGATCGAAGAACTGAATGAAAATTTTCACAAGAGTTGATTATATAGACAGAGCATTGGTCCCGGGTCGTGCCACCAACCGGGACCAATGCCCCCTTTAGTCCCTGTTGGTGCCACAAACCGGGACTAAAGGTCTCTTTTCAGCAGCCCAAAGGGCGGGAAGCAGAGGCCTTTGGTCCCGGTTGGTGGCACCAACCGGGACTAAAAGGTGTGCATTGCTTTCGGTTGGTACCATGAACCGGTACCAATGCGTACCTTTAGTCCCGGTTGGTGGCACCAACCGAGACTAAAGTCCTTGTGCTGCCCGCGTCGCGGCACAAAAGTTTAGTCCCACCTTGCTAGTTGAGCGAGCTCGAGAGTGGTTTATAAGCCCCACTCCCGCTGCCCTCTCGAGCTCCTCTCAGATGCAGGCTTTCGGGCCTAGACACACTGTATCTGCCTGTGGGCCTACTGGGCCTGAATCCTGGCCCATGGGTGGGTTTCTAGTCGTATTCAGGTCGTGGTGGCCTAGTAGGTGGCATTTTTTTTCATTTTTCCCTTTTTTTGTTTTCTTTGTTGCTTTTTTAATATTATTTTTCTACTTACAACAAAATACTTACTGTTGCTATTTTTATTTATTTTATTATGGTTTATTTATTTTATTTTATTATAGTTTATTTTATTTTGTTTTATTTTGTTTCTACATATTTATTTTATGCTTTCTTTTTGTATTTTTTTTGTATTTTTTTCTACTTTCAACAAAATACTTTCTTTTTGTTTTCTTTTTTGCTTTCTATATAATTTTAGTTTCAATAATACTAGAGGTTTATAAAAGCTTTTTAGTTGATTCCTTTAGTACCAGTTCTAAGGCTGTTATAAAGGCATTTTATTTGGTACCGGTTCTAAGGCTGAGGCCCCACGAGCACCTTTAGTACCGATTCGTGACATAAACCGGTAAAAGAGTTTTTTAGTTGATTCTTTCTGCAGCTGGTTTTTAGTCCCACCTCGCCAAGCGAGAGGCACTCGCAGCGGTTTATAAGCCCTGAGTGCAGAGACGATGATGGAGAGGCGCAATGCTCACCTGCACGTTGCTTAGCTTCAGGCCTTGAGGAAGTGGTGTAGACTGCACGGAGCTATCAGGGTTTCGAACGAAAACTACACATAGCTCCGTGCAGTCTACACTATTTCCTCAAGGCCTGAAGCTAAGCAACGTGCAGGTGAGCATTGCGCCTCTCTTTTATTTTTAATAACTTATTACAACTCCGGACTTCTTGTGTGTTCAAAATGCAACATTCGAGATATCAGGGTTTCATACGGAAACTCGTCTGTTACAACAGGCATTTCAAATGAACTACGAAAAGGTTGAAAGTTGGCATGGTATCATCATAATAGTTATGGCGAGAAAGTCTTCACCTTTTCTTCGCTTGTGTCCTTTGCTTATTGCGCCGTAACCATGGATAATCTTCATCGTTTATCAGGATGCTTGGGCCAGCCTTGACTTTGAAGGGAGGAATTTCATGAAACTTTTCATAATCTTCAGACATGTCTGTCTTGCCCTCCACTCCCATGATGTCCCTTTTTCCTGGAAGAACTATGTGGCGCTTTGGCTCATCGTATGATGTATTCGCTTCCTTATCTTTTCTTTTTCTCGGTTTGGTAGACATGTCCTTCACATAGATAACCTGTGCCACATCATTGGCTAGGACGAACGGTTCGTCAGTGTACCCAAGATTGTTCAGATCCACTGTTGTCATTCCGTACTGTGGGTCTACCTGTACCCTGCCTCCTGACAGATTGACCCATTTGCACTTAAACAAAGGGACCTTAAAATCATGTCCGTAGTCAAGTTCCCATATGTCCACTATGTAACCATAATATGTGTCCTTTCCCCTCTTGGTTGCTGCATCAAAGCAGACACCGCTGTTTTGGTTGGTGCTCTTTTGATCTTGGGCGATCGTGTAAAATGTATTCCCATTTATCTCGTATCCTTTGTAAGTCAGTACAGTCGAAGATGGTCCCCTGGACAACGAGTACAGCTCATCACAAACAGTGTTGTCACCTCTGAGACGTGTTTCCAACCAACTGCTGAAAGTCCTGATGTGTTCACATGTAATCCAGTCGTCACACTGCTCCGAGAGTTTGGAGTGTAGACTGTTCTTGTGTTCATCGACATATGGGATCACCAAGGTAGAGTTCTGTAGGACTGTGTAGTGTGCTTGAGACCAAGAATGCCCGTCCCTGCATATTATTGAGTCCCCTCCAAGCGTGCCTTTTCCAGTCAGTCTCCCCTCATACCGCGATTTAGGGAGACCTATCTTCTTAAGGCCAGGAATGAAGTCAACACAAAACCCAATGACATCCTCTGTTTGGTGGCCCATGGAGATGCTTCGTTCTGGCCTAGCGCGGTTACGGACATATTTCTTTAGGACTCCCATGAACCTCTCAAAGGGGAACATATTGTGTTGAAATACGGGCCCCAGAATGACAATCTCGTCGACTAGATGAACTAGGACGTGCGTCATGATATTGAAGA
This sequence comes from Aegilops tauschii subsp. strangulata, assembly GCF_002575655.3. Taxonomy (NCBI): domain Eukaryota; kingdom Viridiplantae; phylum Streptophyta; class Magnoliopsida; order Poales; family Poaceae; genus Aegilops; species Aegilops tauschii. Next base: position 515,402,680 of record NC_053036.3, read on the forward strand.
AGGATGGTGGGAACACCAGCTCGAAACTGACAAGACATTGCGCCACATCCTCCTTAGCCTTGGTATGATTTTTGGATCGATCACCTTCTGAGAGATTGCACTGAGGAATGCACATAGCTTCACAATGGCTAATCGCATGTTTTCCGGTAGAAGCCCCCTCAATGCAACCGGAAGCAGTTGCGTCATAATCACGTGGCAGTCATGAGACTTTAGGTTCTGGAAATTTTTCTCTGGCATATTTATTATTCCCTTTATATTCTATGAGAAGACAGTCGGGACCTTCATACTGAGCAGGCATTCAAAGAAGATTTCCTTCTCTTCTTTGGTAAGAGCGTAGCTGGCAGGACCTTCATACTACTTTGGAGGCATGCCGTCTTTTCGTGCAAACATTGCAAGTCCTCCCGTGCCTCAGGTGTATCTTTTGTCTTCCCATACACGCCCAAGAAGCCTAGCAGGTTCACGCAAAGGTTCTTCAGCACGTGCATCACGTCGATTGAAGAGCGGACCTCTAGGTCTTTCCAATAGGGTAGGTCCCAAAATATAGATTTCTTCTTCCACATGGGTGCGCGTCCCTCAGCGTCATTCTGAACAGCTAGTCCGCCGGGACCCTTTCCAAAGATTACGTGTAAATCATTGACCATAGCAAGTACGTGATCACTGGTACGCATGGCGGGCTTCTTCCGGTGATCTGCCTCGCCTTTGAAATGCTTGCCTTTCTTTCGACATTGATGGTTGGTCGGAAGAAATCGACGATGGCCCAGGTACACATTCTTCCTGCATTTGTCCAGGTATATATTTTCGGTGTCAGCTAAACAGTACGTGCATGCATGGTATCCCTTGTTTGTCTGTCCTGAAAGGTTACTGAGAGCGGGCCAATTGTTGATGGTTACAAACAGCAACGCGTGCAGGTTAAATTCCTCCTGTTTGTGCTCATCCCACACACATACACCGTTTCCATTCCACAGCTATAAAAGTTCTTCAACTAATGGCCTTAGGTACACATGAATGTCGTTGCCGGGTTGCTTAGGGCCTTGGATGAGAATTGGCATCATAATGAACTTCCGCTTCATGCACATCCAAGGAGGAAGCTTATACATACATAGAGTCACGGGCCAGGTGTTGTGATTGCTGCTCTGCTCCCCGAAAGGATTAATGCCATCCGCGCTTAAACCAAACCATACGTTCCTTGGGTCACCTGCAAACTCAGCCTAGTACTTTCTCTCGATTCTTCTCCACTGTGACCCGTCAGCGGGTGCTCTCAACTTCCCATCTTTCTTACGGCCCTCTCTGTGCCATCGCATCAACTTGGCATGCTCTTCGTTTTTGAACAGACGTTTCAACCGTGGTATTATAGGAGCATACCACATCACCTTCGCAGGAACCCTCTTCTTGGGGGGCTCGCCGTCAACATCACCAGGGTCATCTCGTCTGATCTTATACCGCAATGCACCGCATACCGGGCATGCGTTCAAATCCTCGTACGCACCGCGGTAGAGGATCCAGTCATTAGGGCATGCATGTATCTTCTGCACCTCCAATCCTAGAGGGCATACGACCTTCTTTGCTGTGTGCGTACTGTCGGGCAATTCATTATCCTTCGGAAGCTTCTTCTTCAATATTTTTAGTAGCTTCTCAAATCCTTTGTCAGGCATAGCATTCTCTGCCTTCCACTGCAGGAATTCCAGTACGGTACCGAGCTTTGTGTTGCCAACTTCGCAATTGGGGTACAACCCTTTTTTGTGATCCTCTAACATGCGGTCGAACTTCAGCTTCTCCTTTTGACTTTCGCACTGTGTCCTTGCATCAACAATGACCTGGCAGAGATCATCATCATCGGGCACATCATCTGGTTCCTGATCTTGATCTTCAGCAGCTTCCCCCGTTGCAGCATCACCATATTCAGGGGGCACATAGTTGTCATCGTCCTCTTCTTCATCGTTGTCTTCCATCATAACCCCTATTTCTCCGTGCCTCGTCCAAACATTATAGTGTGGCATGAAACCCTTATAAAGCAGGTGGGTGTGAAGGATTTTCCGGTCAGAGTAAGACTTCGTATTCCCACAACTAGGGCATGGACAACACATAAAACCATTCTGCTTGTTTGCCTCAGCCACTTCGAGAAAATTATGCACGCCCTTAACGTGCTCAGAGGTGTGTCTGTCACCATACATCCATTGCCGGTTCATCTGCGTGCATTATATATAATTAGACAAGTATCTATCTAAAGTAAGAATTCTTTTCTTTCAGAAAGAAGATAAGAACAAGAGGCTCACCACGGTGGTGCCGGCGACAAGATCGGCGCGGGCGATCGACGGCGATGAAGACGGGGATAGGACGTGACGGACCGCTAAACCTATGCAAATCTCGGGGAAAATGGAGCTTGGAGGTCGAGCTTCGAGAGGAGAAAGCTTAACTAGTGTGGCTCGGGCATTTCATCGAACACCTCATGTGCATAGGAGGTGAGCTAGAGCACCCAAATGCCCTCCCCTCGCCGGCCAGAAAAAACAGAGCACTGTGGAGTGCTCTGCCGCGGCGATGGAGTATATATAGGCAACTCATTTGTCCCGGTTCGTGCGTGAAACCGGGACTAAAGCCCAACCTTTTGTCCCGGTTCATGCCACGAACCGAGACAAATGTATGTGGGCCAGGAGCGAGGCCTATTGGTTCCGGTTCGTGCCAGGAACCGGTACAAAAGGGTCCATACAAACCGGGGCCAATGCCCACGAGGCCCTGGCCGGCCCCCCTTGGCTCACGAACCAGGACGTATGCCCCCATGGGTCCCGGTTTGTGACTGAACCGGGACTGATGGGCTGGTCAGGCCCCAACCAAAGCCCTGTTTTCTACTAGTGCTCGTCCGCGCCGACATCGCTCCGGCCTCCTCGTCCGTGCCACCGCCGCTCCAGCCTCCTCGTCTGTGCCGCCGCCGCTCCGGCCACCTCTCTGCCCTTCAGGTACCCCTCCCCCCACCTCCCCCTCTCTCTACTCTCTGCTCTCTCTATGTTTTGCCGGAATTAGAACCCTAGCTAGATGAAACCTAGGAGATGAACCCTAGTTAGTTTAGGGCAGTAGCGAATTAGTTTAATTAGGGCAGTAGCAAATATGTTTAGGGCAGTAGCAAATTTAGTTTAGGGCAGTAGCTAATTTAGGTAAATTAGCAAAAAAAATAGCTATTAATAAAAAATAGTAGCATTATAGCTATAAATAAAAAAATTAGCTAGAAAAAACAGTAGCAAATTTTGTAGAGCTATAAAATAGCTATAAATTAAAATTAGCTATAAAATAGCTATAAATATAAAACAGTAGCAAAAAACAGTAGCTCCCTTCCTATAAATAAAGAACAGTAGCAAATGTATAGTGAGATCATTTTGCAAAGGTTTTTGGTTTTTGAAAAGACCACTATTTTGCAATGTTTAGTGAGGTCATTTCACTATGTGCTCCTGTGATGCTCATATGTCATTGATGTTATCTGATTTTGCAATGTTGGTTGAATGTCGAAGAATATCCGACTGGCCTATGTTTTGCTGGAATGTTGATTCATTTCCGTTCCGGCAAATTTGAGGCGCTCCATATGTCCACTTTTTAGCAAAGGTCATGCCAAAAATTTCCATGATTTTCGGCATGACTTGTGCTAGAAACTAGGACATATGGAGTACCCGGGATTTGCCGGAAGGGGAATGCATCAACATTCCGACCAAATATAGGCCCCTTTTATCTCTTCATTATATCTTTTATTTACAATTGTTGAATAGGAAACATGTCTACCGACGCCGAAGTCGCGGGTGGTTCTGCTCGCCTCGAATACCCCATCGAGGGAGCAAATCACTATTTCGATTACCTGGACGACCACCAGATTTGGTTTCTTGGTGGCGGCAGTGGCACCAACCCCGACACCGACGCCAACACCGGCACCAGCACTGGCACCAGTACCGACACCACCCCCGAGACCGGCAACGATGCTGTCATAGCCGGTAAAGCACCGAAGAAGAAGAGGACACGAAGACGAAAGAAGCTTGGCATCGGACAAATTGTGGTCACGGAGATGCACCCCAAGAAGTTAGAGCCAACGGCGCCGGAGGATGCGCGCTCGTGCTGGGGCAATCAACTTGGATGCATCCTCAAGGAAACCGCCAACATCAATGACGAGAGGTTGTGGTTGATACCACATATGGAGCACATGCTCCTAAAGAGGTTGCACAATAGGTTCCTGTTCCTCGGCCGGGATGAAGGCAAATATAAAGAGCCGTGAGACGACCCTGTCATGACAAAGATAAACAACAAGGCGATGGTGACGTTCACCAACGACTTGTCCGCCTGGAAAGTTCGGGTGAGAAAAGCGATTGCGAAGAATGAACCGTGGTCCAAGATTCATGCTGATAATTCGTCAATAACTAAAGAGGACTTTGCAAAATTCAAGTAGAATTGCGTAAAGAAAGTGTCAAGGCAAAGTCAGAGAAAATGAAGGCGCTCCAGGCCAGGAACACGCCTCCCCACCGCCTCGGAAGCCATGGTTACGAGGGGAAGAGGCACGTATGGGCCAAGGAGGATGCCGAATGTGAAAGTCACGGAATCCCAGACCCCTTGGCGGAGTTCAACGACCCGCTGGAGCATGACTGGATCAGGGCCCGGTACAAGTGGGACAAACAAAAAAAGATCTTTTACACGGACCCGAACACGAGGGAGTTCATGAGACTTCTGGTAAGTGTTATATTACCACATTATCATATTAGCTTCCAATCAATTCGATTGCAAGTTTTGTCACATATTAGTAAACCATCCACGTTCCTTTTGCAGAAAGAGCAGCACCAAAAGGCAGCCGAAAGCGATGAGTCATCACAGTCGTCGGCGAGGCCCAAGTGGGACACCCCATTCAACCGGGCCCTGAACATACTGAAAAATGTCCCGGTGGACAAGCCGCCGTCCTATGGACGTGTGCACAGCATCGGAGATGGCGCCTCGTGGAAGATGTGCTACCACGAGGAGCCAGAGGAAAGAAGGAAGAGATGGTCGGTCGTCACTCAGCAAAGCATCGACGAGAAGGTCGCGATTGCGGTCAATAAGACCAAAGCTGAGACCAAAGAAGAGTTGCTCAGGGCCGTCAGTGCAGCGGTCACTGACGCGGTGGTCAGATTGATACCGACACTTTTCGATTTCACGAAGAACAATCCAAATGCACGGTCGGAGGACTTTCCCATTCCCAGCTTCGTTGGGAGCAATTCGGCGAACACCACAGCATCAGCACCTTCTCAAGCAACCGCAAAAGGTCCCTCTCATGTTCATAGTAGCCCGACCTCCGTCTCTTGCATGCTCGGTGGGCCTTCATCGCTGGCTGAGCTCGACGCCCTCACGGTAATTACGCGTCATACCCTTTTCACCAGCATGTCTATAGTCTTCCGTTTCAGTTGCCTTTCGGATGTTTGACGTCGCAGACATGTCTCCTTCGTAGGCTGATGACACCCCGTGCACCCTACTCTACGACATCAAGGGCCATAAGGTGGTCGTGGGAAAGGCAATGATCGTGAAGCCCAAGGACCGCATGTTCCACAACCGAGAGATGCCCGATGGCGTCTTCAAGGTTAACGTGGACAGTGTCTTAGCGGGCTTCGAGGATTTGCCTCCTCCGGTACCAGTCAATGACGACGAGACCCCTAAGATGATTGGCGCATGCAAGAGCTGGTTCTTGCCTTGGCCAAAGTCTCTTCTTCGTCTCGAGGCGCCCAGTATCACGCCAACGCCACCTTCTCAAGAAGGTATGAACACCACCCCACCTACCAAATTACCTGCACCTGTCGTGGCGGGTGATAGCGGACAACGCGAGGGAGAGCCTCCATTAGTGCCAGATGATGTCGCCCCCACTGTTAAAGAAGCAAATGTTGATGGTGGCATGGAGGATGATGATGATGAACCAGACAAGTATTTCAATATTGCCTATGATGATGGAGGATTGATGTCTCAGGACGACGAAGACTCGGGCAATGAGCATGGAGATGATGACTTGATGCTGCCTGATTTGCCGGAGCTGGAACATCCTAAGGCGGAATGCAAAAAGTTTCTCTTCAAGCGATCCTCGCAGGAGACGCCTCCAGATGCCATCTGTACCCAGCAACCCCCCGAGGGCCGTCCACTGATTAGCCCGACGACACTGGGGGTGGTGGTTAGGGAAGGTATGGTGGGCTCACTGTCGCCACCCGCCAAGAAGCAAAGGAGGAGACCGGACAAGAAAGGCCCTAAAGGCGCCAGAGCTGCTTCAAGCAGCCAGCCGCCTCTGAAGCCCCGGGTGGTAGACAGAATACCTGTCGAAGGTAAGAAGCGTTTCCATGTCGCTGGCGACCCGATCCTACCTACCAAAGTGCTAGAGCACATACTGAACAATGATCTAAGGAGACTCCATGAAGATGTGCTGGCCAGAGAGAAGAGCCTTCTGGTCGCGGAAAAACCAGGATACCCGCTTTACGCGGCTCAGGTGCCGGGTGGGAAGTTATACGTCAAGAGATGGCCCGCGAATAAGTTCATCCTGCGATTTGACTACATCTACGACATGTTCCACATGACCAAGCTAGATTTCCAGTTCATCTGCATGTATGCGCTGTATCTGAACTACTTCATCAGGGTAGAGAACATCAAATATATCTGCGTCGCGGACCCATTCTATATGCACGAGAGCTTCTTGGAAGTTTGCAAAGAGCACCGTGACTATGCGAGCAAGTACCTCGGCGAATTCATGATCGCTAATAAGGACAAGGAAGTGATTCTCTTGCCTTATCATCCCACGTAAGTCATCCGCACATATCCTTTCGTAAGTGTTAATCATTCCTTTGTAAGTAAGCATGGAGGCTAATTTGAGGTGTACTTAATTTGCGCAGCGGGGGGGGGGGCGTCCTCATCGTTCTGTCCCCGGAATACTCCCATGCGACGTACTTGGACTCATCGAAGAACCTCAGGAAAAAGGATTACAAGCACATAAAGACTGTTCTCGATAGTGCCCTGTTAACCTTCAGCCTGTCTGGTGGATATATCAAGGTGAAAAAGTACAGGAATCGCGGGCTGGCTTTCGGTCATAAGACCGACTTCTGCTGCATCCAGCAACCGCACACCAGTATGGCTGATGGATTCTACCTGATGCATCACCTGCTCGAGTACAGAAGGGATAATCAACGCCTTCGCATGTCACCTACTGCCAACGATGCCGAGATTGTCAGTTAAGCCACAAGCATAGGAACGACACCGGATCATCGAATCAGAGCTTAGTTTTATCACGTACAATGTGAACTTGCCCAAGTGATCATGAAGCAGGTCCTCGAACCAACAGGGATGTTCTACCATGGGCCAATCACGCGGGAAGATGTCCGAGCACTGCTACTCGCTCAGCGTCTGGACCTGAAGCCTTTCAAGAAGCTCGGGTGCTTCCTCCCTAACTATGAAGATTGGACCGCCAACATGGAGACTGATTGTTGATGACAATGTGTCACTACTGTCTTTCTATGGCAAAACTTTGAATTTATGCACGGCGAAACTATGTGATGTAACTAAACTGTGGTCCTAAACTAGCGTAGATCGCTCTAGTTAATTAGTTTGGGTATGAGGAACTTCATCATTTATGTTTACTATTGGTTGCTTGTATTTTGCTAATTATGCCTCCTTGTTTTCTTAAGTACATTATGTTGCATAGTATCGTTCAATTCATCAACTCACGATGCAGGTACATAGATCAGAGATGGCGAAGGACTACTACGCCCTGTACGTTGGGAGGGTTACAGGAGTCTACGACCACTGGCCAGCCGCTCAGGCCCAGGTGCACAGGTACCCGGGTGCTAGCCACAGAGGGTTCGACAGCAGAGACGAAGCAAAAAGTAGTTACTTGAGGTGGACACTCCAGCATGAGCAGGGTTGGGACCGCCGGTACTACATAGTCGCGCTCTTGCTCATGCTGATCGCTCTTCTCTTCTACATCATGGTTTAGATAGAGATGATGAAACTTGTGTGTGCGCCATGACCATGCACTTGCACTTATTCGAGACATGACATGATCGTACTTGTGTATCGCTATTTTCGAGATGCGGTGATATTTGTGTTGAATGATGATGATGGTATGATGAGACTACTGTATGTCTATGATATGACGAGAATAGTGTATGTTTAGTATGATCTGATGAAACTATTGTATAGAGCATGTATAAATACATCACAAATATGTAGAGGGTGCAAATCTGTGAAAGCAGGAACATTAGCAGTAGCGCTGGAAAGAACCTAGCAGTAGCGCTGGCTTAGCAGCAGCGCTTCATGTGGACAAGCGCTACAAAGGGTTATCAGTAGCGCTGGTCCTGGAAGCGCTACTGCTAGCGTGCTACAGCTAAGTTGTAGCAGTAGCGCTTTTATGGGTAGCGCTGCTGCTAAGCCAGCGCTACTGCTATGCATATTTCAAGCGCTACTACTAGGGTTTTTCCTAGTAGTGTTCCGCAGTCCGGACAACACGGTCCGGACAGATACGGACGATTTAAGGGTCCACCTTGAAGATGCCCTAAAACCCGACCACTGTATTATCCAAATCAGCATACTCATGGCAGCAGAGAGCTTTACAGCCCATCAAAACCCGTACAAGTCGACAGTTCCTTACTGTTTCACAAAGAAGGAACAAATGTACCAGTAGTCCCTTTCACAATCATTTCTATTATTTTTTGAAAAACACCTTATATATTATTTAATTAAAATGTTTTTTTTGAATATTTACTGTGAGGCAAAGCCCCACAGCCCTTTATTAAAGAAAGAACAACTGTACTATTTAATTAAAATGTTATTATGATCATTCCTTATTAGTATATTTTTGAACACACTATAGACGCAAGCACTCATACACGCGCATACACTCACCCCTATGAACGCACACACGCACACCCTACCTGTCGAGGATATACCCCGCGGTATGACCCGGCCGGAAGTATGACCCGGCCGGACTTGGCGCTTCACCGTGACCCGCCGGAGGACTGGCGACTCACGAGCCGGACGACTCACAGATGGCCCCGACGACGGGTCAGATAGAAGACGAGGCCCAAGGCCCAGAAGGCCGGCTCATGTGATGATGGGCCGGCTTAAGAAGAAAGGGATGATGAATATTTCCTTTACGAGGAAGCAAGACCCGGACTTGTAATTAACTTGTAAGAGAAGATAGACTAGTCCTAGTCCTACTAGGACTCCACATGTAACCCGCCCCTCTAACTTATATAAGGAGGGGCAGGGCTCCCCAAAGAGGGACAGGCAACAAGAAATAATCTCTAGGGCTAAACACCGAGAGCCGGAGCCGGCGACTCTCCCATGATCATAATGAGACCTAGCCTCAAACAGCACGTAGGGTTGTTACCGGATGATGTTTCCCGGGGCCCGAAGCTGTCTAAATCCTTGTCTTGTGTTGCGTCTCTCGATCCCAATCAACCCCTCTCAAGCTATTACATAGATGCGCTGGCCTCACGACTAAGTCCTTACACCTAGGACATCTGACGTGTTAATTCCACGACAGTTGGCGCCCACCGTGGGGCTTCGCGCACGGTGGTGTTGAGTTCTTGGAGGGATCTTTCACAGGGATCAAGAAGCTCGCGATTCGTTGGATGAAAGAAGAGCCGGCAATATTCATTGTTAAGTGATTGGAGTCATGATTGGCTTCGGAGCGGCAGATACAAAATTTAAGTTCAGAAGAAATTAGGGTTACGGCTGGTGCGCCGCCGTAGGCGTCTCTGACGATCTGTCAATCCGAAGACATATGAAAATTTTCTGCTACAGCGCACCGACGCGATACATCGAGATGGGCAGGAGCTGTCCTCTCGAGGAGATATTGGCTACATGGCTGTTTGCATCAGACCTAAAAATTACTAGTACTACTAGTACTAGATCCCATACGAAGCCTCAAGTTTGTTCAAGCGAAAGGTGCTAGTTTTGGCACGATTCCCTATAGATGATGGATTAATTAAGTGTTATGCATCCTCACGTAAGAAAAAGAAAAAAAGGCAACTGGCCGGTCGAATCCTCACGTAAGGAACAAAGGCAACTGGCCGGTCGAATCTAGGGCAGATATGATTCGAAATCGGATAGCTGCATATGGGAGAAATTCCAGTCTATCCCTTGGACATACTGGAAAAAAAAACTCTACGACGGAAGGGGATAAGGTCATGGAATCTTCGTCTCCGTCCTCATCTCGGAGCCGCCACTGTCGGGCGCGCCTCCGACTGTAGCTCGGCCGCAGCCCTGCCGAGCCGGCGCCTCTCTCACCCGCGGCCGTGGACTCGACCCGGTCCCGTCTGTCCGCCTCGGCCTCTGGTCCGCCTCCGCCTGCCTCAAGCCGCTACAGCCGCCGGGGCCTTTGCCTCCGCCTGCTTCAAACCGCCGCGGCTGCCAGGGCACTCACCTTCACTGCCACTTCGCGCCGGCTTCACTCCTCACCGGCCCTCCGTGGCCCCTGGCTCCGCAAGTCGCCCCGTCAGCCGCCGTTGTCGGAACCCCCTCGCCTCGTTGCTCACTTCCACCCGAGGGACGCCCGTACAAGGCTCCGCCTCGCTCTGCCGCTGCTGCGACCTTTGCATCTCTGAGCTTGACTCCGAGTCGCTGTTATTCGCGGACGATTGCAGAGCCGTGTTGACTCGCTGGAGCCTCCATTGCAAGTCGCCGCCGTATATCCGGGCCGCCTCCACGGCCGAGCACCGAGCCGCCGGCCGCTGCCCAACACGTGCGTCGCGGCGGCTCAGTACGATTTTGCCTGTTTCAACCGTCTCCGCTTCGAGCAAGCTCTTTGTGGTTCTGTACTATGGCTGAGAAGAGGATGCGGCTGACCTGGTCAACTGACTGCAAAAGACATGAAACATCGATCATTATTGGCAACAGTTTAGCCCCGTGGTCATCTACTACTAGTAGTAGTATGTGCACGCTTCTCAAGATCGAGTTGTTTTCTCAAATTCATGAGAGATCACGTGGTGGAGAAATCAGCACTACCGGCTCATCAAATATCAGACCAGACGAAGTGCTAGATCCGCAGATCATTTTGAACCGTTTTCATCGCTATAAACTGACGCTTCTGCCGAGGCCTTGAGAGATTGATTAAATCGCCGTTGAAATTACTGAGGTGATCCATGATGCTGTGTTTGAATCATCTATCGTCAAAGTACATCAGGGCAATTATTTATGACAAAAAGTGGTATTATACCGAGGAGATGGAGGCACGCCAACATTTTTTGGCACGGGAAGTCGTCGTTACTCAACGGACTCCCGCACCGGCTTACAGCGCCGTGGCCGTCTCTCGCGACCACGCCGGCTTACAACGACGTGGCCGTCTCTCGCGACCACACCGGTTTACAACGAGGAGGACAATTTGCCCGTTTGCACCGGCTTACAACGCCACGGACGACTCGCCCGTCCGCCCTCGCGGCCGGTTCACGTGTCTGCGCCAACTTACAACGCCGTGGCCGACTCGCTGTCCGCGCCGGCTTACAAAAGTCACGGCCGATTCACCCGTCCACACCGGTTTACTACGCCGTGGCCGGTTCACCCCTGAGCGACTTCAACTTCACCTAGCGATCATCAATTTCATGGCGGATTATTTCCGGCCTGGCACATCAGGTGATATCCATCTAAAATATATTTTATTGGTACATATTATTTTGTCAAAGAGCAGTTTATCTTTGTCTTGGTCTGTAATATTGTTGATGCAGGACAATTGTTCACTACATCAAAACGACGTGGTTAACTCGCCCGACCACGCCGGTTTACAACACCGCGGCCGGTTCATCTGTCTATGCCGCCTCTGATGCAACGGTCGTCTTTACCATCCGTTTCTCGCGGCCTGGTCTATATCAACATACCGGGCCACACCCGTCTGCGTGAGCTGATTATTGAGTATGAGCAAGTCACTACTTGGGAAGCCCGGTTTTCTTTCAACAAAATGGAGGCAATTATCATATACCATCAACCGCCGTCTGCACCGGATGGCTCAATGGACATGCGCACAAGTCGCCGTCACTACAGTTTGGTCAAACTTCAAACAGCCGGTCGGAAGGAACCATTGGCCGAGTTGCTGACACGGCTCATACGGGATCATTTATAACCCGCCGCAGTCACCTCAACCTTCTGTGGATACACATCGTGTTACCAACACCAATGATATACAAGTTATGCCGGTTTATATCACGGTTAAATATGGAGAATCTCAAGCCAACTCCTCAAGTCATCTTGAGACTCGGGGGCTACAGTGACATGACTCGGGAACCTCGGGCCGTTGGAGGGAATGATAACCCGGTTCCGGAGGCTGCTACCATATCGATGAAACTTTAAAGGCCGTCAGAAAATTGCCGGTTCAAATAAAGATTCCGGTTAAAATCCGGTTCAAGAGATATCTTTCTCCCGCAAAGTTTTGAAGCTCTCAAATCCGGTTCAAACGTCCGGCTCAAGGTACCCTGCTTTAATGACCATCGGGAGCTGATCGTATTCGAATTTATCTTAAACCTTTTGGTGTGACCCTGATCGTATTTGAATCGGAGTCGTTAAATATTCTCATGATCACTAGGGGGCTTCCTGTTCAAACATAGGTCGTATTCGAACCAAAGAGAACATAGCTGTCGATACCCTTTTGATCGGCACACTGCCGAGCTCATTGGGGAGTTTCTTGGTCATATTTGAACCATAGCTCAACCCCCTTTGGGAACCAACGTGGATCGTATTCGAATCAGCGTCGTTAAACAACTCTCAAGGTCATTTGGGGGCTTCCTGTTCAAACATAGGTCGTATTCGAACCAAAGAGAACATAGCTGTCGGTACCCTCTTGATCGGCAACGCCAAAGCCACTGGGGGCTATATGATCGTATTCGAATCTTAGCTTAACCCCTTTGGGACCGTTTTCTGATCGTATTCGAATCAGAAGCCTCAAAAAATTTTGAAGTCTCTTTTTGCAAACAATTTTTGGATTTTATTTGAAGCTCTTTTTCATATCTAAAGTGTATATGAGTGGTTGTTATTTAACCCGGCTTGATTTTCAATGGTAAATCGCCAGCTTCTGACAATCATCATCTATGTGGAAGCATTGGCTTCTAAGGATTGGGTTATCACCCTTACTGCACAGGTCATGTAAACCGGCAGTACAAAATCAATATCACAGTGGTTATATGTGAGATATTATGACCCGCCCTGCGGTAAACCGCCAAGGGATCTTGTGATCTACTTGTGTGCAGGATAAGACTACATTTGGGTGATTACCCGCCCTGGCTTTTAACGTTAAGTCGCCAGGGCACATGTTGTTTAAACTCTGTGCAGGATTTACAGGGCTATGACTTACATAAATGATTAAGTTCAAGCCTATCATCAAAGATTGAAATTGGTGTCTCAAAAGGGTTGTCAATTCTTGGTTTTCTCAAAGGCTATAAGCCGCCGGGTTATAAAATTTCCGGCTTACAATGGAGGCGTAATAAATCGCCATCGGCCAAGAGTCGCCGGGTATTTAAACTCCGGATTTACTTGTCAACAGATAAGGTATTTGAATCTTTAAATAGCCAAACTTGGCTGGATTTTCACTATGATATTGAATGATTGAGGTTTCAAACTGGGTTATTCAAATGTTTAATAGCCAGCATGGCTGGATTTTTATTATGGTTATCAGTAACTAATATTATGATTGAGGTTTTCAAAGTCGCTTTGGCGCAATGGCTATTATTTTATCAATGGATATGATTTATTCTACAATGAAAGGAATAGTCCCGAGTTGCTGCAGGCTTACAACCCGGCACTTGGGGCTACATTATTCAAGTTGAGATTACATCAAATATGCAAGTCCCATGTCACTGCCAGCATGCACCATGGCACTTGGGGGCTAATGCAAAGTCATTTTTTGCTCACTTCATTGAAGACCCGAATCATCACATCGTAATGAGCCGGCCCTTGGGGGCTACCAATTCCTCCTGACAACAATTCAAGACAATTCTAGGATGACCCGGCTACACTACTATGACTATAGCCGACTCATGGGGGCTACACAACTGGATTTTATTTAAAGCCATGGTGATAAGTCCCGGCTTATTCATGCTGATTAAACCGGTCCTTGGGGGCTACAGGTAATATGGATATAAGGGAGAAATATCTTCGAATTCTCAGTTTTGAGTAAATCAGATTGACCTGGTGTCTGCAAAACTCATAAACCGGCGTCGGCGACAATTATGACTTGGCATCATCTATTTAGAACCCGGCAATTTTGGTACTCATAAACCGGCAAGTTTTATATCTTTAAGCCGGCTGAATATAAGTTGAGTATTTGAAGACCAATATTTTTGTCAAGTCAGAGCATTGAAAGCCGACTCAAGTGGATTATCTCTCACAATATTTCTCAACAAGAGACCAATGTCAGCAAATTGACTCTGAAGCTGGCCTGTTGACCCGGATTTTTCAAAGGAAGTATCTGGATTTTTTGCATTGGCAAAATTTGAACATATCTGCTAAAGAGATTTGCTATGAGATTATGGATACATATCAAGAAGGAAGATGACAAGGAAATAAGGATGATCATGTGCCGGCTTACAAAGAATATTTAACCCGGAACACAACCTGTCAAATTTGTTCTTGTGTTTATATTGCAGATTAGTTTAACATGGATAAATCCAAATTAAACTGGGGGCTAATGTCGGGGATATACCCCGCGGTATGACCCGGCCGGACTTGGCGCTTCACTGTGACCCGCCGGAGGACTGGCGACTCACGAGCCGGACGACTCACAGATGGCCCCGACGACGGGTCAGATAGAAGACGAGGCCCAAGGCCCAGAAGGCCGGCTCATGTGATGATGGGCCGGCTTAAGAAGAAAGGGATGACGAATATTTCCTTTACGAGGAAGCAAGACCCGGACTTGTAATTAACTTGTAAGAGAAGATAGACTAGTCCTAGTCCTACTAGGACTCCACATGTAACCCGCCCCTCTAACTTATATAAGGAGGGGCAGGGCTCCCCAAAGAGGGACAGGCAACAAGAAATAATCTCTAGGGCTAAACACCGAGAGCCGGAGCCGGCGACTCTCCCGTGATCATAATGAGACCTAGCCTCAAACAGCACGTAGGGTTGTTACCGGATGATATTTCCCGGGGCCCGAAGCTATCTAAATCCTTGTCTTGTGTTGCCTCTCTCGATCCCAATCAACCCCTCTCAAGCTATTACATAGATGCGCTGGCCTCACGACTAAGTCCTTACACCTAGGACATCTGACGTGTTAATTCCACGACACTACCCCTATGAGCACCTTCAAAAGACTGAGCCGGCATATCATCTTGAAATTTATGAAGTCACCGTACACCAGGACTTGAACCCTGATGGGCTGGGGATACCACAGTCCCTCTAACCACCCAACCACAGGTTGGTTCGCACAATAGTTCCTTGTTATTAAGAAAAACACTATCAAGCCTACTATCAAAATTATACGTTGCAATCTCGTGTGATACACCATTGGCGTGCTGATTAATTTTTGAAATTTTGACATTCTGGATCCTAGAGATATGCAAACCCTCCTTGAGATCAACGAAAGGGGACTTGTCGAGCATTTCATTTACGAGAAAAGAAACCACAAAAGCACATTCACTTTTCAAAATGATAGACTTGCGAAGAGCAATACCTATATAAAATCTAGACACAGTGACTCGAGACAGGAGTGGCCGAGTGGTAGGGTGAGTGGTATGAGGGACATGAGGGAGGCGACTGTAGGGGCGACCGCCGCCCATGCACGCATTCTGCCCCCCTCCCCTAGCGTTCGGCGTCGAGTCGGGGGCCGATTATCACAGCCCTAGATCAGCCCTTGTTTGACTTTGCTTGTTCCTCATGTCATCATGTTTAATTTTCAAAGAAACTTGAAATGGGGATGTTGAAACCCTAGCACCAAATGCATTCAACTAGGTTCAAATAAACAATATTTTCAATTAACCCAAAATGCCTTTGAAAATGTTCATGATTTTTGATAAAGGTGAAAACCTCTGCCAAAAATGATGCCAATATTTCTAGGACATTTTTGGATTTTTGAATTAACTCATATTGTATTTGAATTCGGGCATTTAAATCCTATAAATATTTTAAATGCTCTAATAATTCTGAAACTAGTTGTGGGCTGTTGGAAATATTTTCAAAAGTGCCCACAATTATTATCAGGATTTTACAGAATGAATTAGGATTTTTACTAATCCAAAACAGAGAAAGAAAATAGAAGACAGAAATAAAAGAGAGAGAGAACCTTACCTGGGGCTTACCTGCAGCCCAAGTGGCTAGGCCATCCCACCTCCCGAGCTCCTGTCGCCTTCCTCCGCCTGCCAGTAGGAGCAGGGGCGCCTGGTCGCCGCGCGCGCGCCAGCTCCTGCTTCCACCGCGACGCCCGGCTCTTCTGAGGGCGCCACGGAGACGCCCAGAGACCCCTCTCTCCTCTCCCTCACTCGCTGCTCTCTCTCCCGACCTCTTCCCCCTCCTCTGCTCCCTCTTCCTCTCTGCCCGAGCGGAGCTCGTCGACGCCGCTCGCCGTTGCCGTGGCCACCGAGACCCCCTCGCCTAGCTAGGATGTCCAGCAGCACCGCCATCGTCTCCTACGTCCCCTCGACGAAGGAAGCAAGCCCCGACGCCTGGAAGCGTCGCCATCGAGCTCATCCCCGCCGCCTCTGGCCAGAGATCACCGGCGTCGATTCGCCTCGCCCAGAGCGTCCCCGAGGCCGCTGACCTACCCTGTCACATCCCTGTGAGCTCCTGATTCTTTCCCCTTGCTCGCCCCCTTCGTTCCTGTCCTCTAGCTGTCGTCCCACCACGCCGAGCGCTCCTCGCCGCCGGCCATGGTGCCATCGCGGCCACAACTGCTGTAGCTCGCGTCCGAGGCCGTCGTCATGCTCATCACGTTCCCAGGAGCCGATAACTCCCACCAACTCTTCTTCCCGCACACCACAACGCTGCCTCGGCCAACCCCGTGCGGGCGCCACCGCGGATGTGCTCCCCGCCGTCGTTCTGGTTCACCCCGGCTCGAGCTAATGGCACCGTTGGACGCGGACGAGTCGCAGCTGCACGTAGAGCCCCTCCGCCGCCGATTTGGTCGCCGGAGGGCAAAACCCGAGCAACGCCGCCGTCTCTGGACGTCGCCGGCGACTAACCGCCGACCTAACCCGGCTGTTAGGAGCTAATCACCCCACTAACTACCACCTGAGTCAATGACAGCCGGGCCCCACTGCCTAATTAACCAGCTAACAAAAATAGATTAAGATTAATCTAAACACGATGGACCCACGCGTCAGCTTTGACTATGCTGACGTGTACGTTGACCCGGACCCACTGGTCAGCCTCTGTTCTTGCCCTATTACACTGACATACGGGACCCACGCGTCAAGTTTGACCTGGACCGTGGCCCGTTGACCTGCTGACGTCAGCATGATGTCATGCTGATGCAGTATTGGTTTTCTGGATTTAAAATAATTCAGAAAATTCCAGAAAATAGTATAAACTTCTAAAAATCATATAAAATCAACCGTAGCTCAGAATGAAATAATTTATATATGAAAAATTATCAGAAAAATGCAATCTATCCATCTGTATCATTTTCATGCATGTAAAACTAAGTTATACCTGCTGTATAGGTGAAAACATGATAATGACATTATAAATGCTAAATATGGAGTTTGCATATGAACCCTTAGTTCATATGGACCTCATTTAAACTGTTGCTAGATGCATTAGTGTAAATAATAACATTCTTGACATGTCATGACCATGCATCATATTGTCGCATTGCATTGATTGTGTCCTTCTCTGTTTGCCGGTAACCGTCCCCTCTCAGTAGCCGATGCTCCGATGACGTGATCGATGACACTGATGAAGAACTATAATATCTTCAGAAGTGCCAGGCAAGCATAACCCCCTTGTTCATTCCGATACAATCCCACTCTCTCGCTCCTGCTCTCTTTTACTGCATTAGGACAACAACGATTCATCTGTTACTTGTTGCGGTAGTTGAACCCCTTATCCTCTGCATGACCTGTCATTGCCACAGTAAATAGATGAAACCCACTAGCATGAGTAGGAGTTGTTTGGGCCCTGATGTGCCTACTCATTCATGCTTGTTTGTCATGCCTGCTATTGCTTAGAGTCGTGTCAGGTCTGATTCATCGGGGATGATTTGGAAAGTTGTGAACATGTCCTACTATGTGTGAGCTAAGTGTGTGAACACGATTTGGTAAAGGTAGCGGTGAGAGGCCATGTAGGAGTACATGGTGGGTTGTCTCATTGAATCCGTCCTCAGGAACTGAGTTCTGTGTTTGTGATCCATGAAACAGTTACTACCACGCATTGGGCCCGAAACCAATGGACCCTCTCGGCTTCTTAATCACCCTTGTGCTCTGTCCAGGAGTTGCTAGTAGTTTCTGATGTTTGTAGTAAGCTGGAGGCCGTGGACAGCGCTGACCCGAGGGGTGGGCTGTGATGCGGTAGGCTCGTGGCATGGTGTACCGGGCGCCCGTTTGGTGTCTCGGGAACCTTGCACACATCGTTCGGGGCCGTATGTGGAAACCTCGGCCGGACTCCCTGCGGATGGAACCTGAATAGGCGATAAACCTGTACTAGAGACTTGAGTGTTTAGGTAGGCTGTGGCCGACACCCTCGCTGGGCTTCCGCTTGAAGGTTGCCGAGTACATGCTGTGTAAACGGCGGTAAGTGGTGAGAGCGTGTGTGACGAAGTACACCCCTGCAGGGTTAATATGATATATTCGAATAGACGTGTCCGCGGAAATGGACTTCTGGGTTGCCTATAACAGTTCATAGACAAGTGAAAGTGGATACTCTAAAATGCGCAAGATAAGCGTGAGTGCTATGGATGGCGTTCTCGTAGGGAGACGGGAGCGAATCCATAGTGGTGTATTGATATGGTGAATATGTGGACTCGTGTGCGACACCTCAAAAGAGTTACTTGCAGTCGTAGTTTAGGATAGCCACCAAGTCAAAGCTGGCTTGCTGCAGTCAAACTCCACCACCCCTTTTATTGAAACCAATGCATATGTAGATAGTTCTGATGTAAGTCTTGCTGGGTACATTTGTACTCACGTTTGCTTAATTTATGTTTTGCAGAGAGACTTCAGTCTCGCTAGTAGTTCCGCGTGGACTTCGACGTTTAGCTTGTTACCTCAGCTACGATCTTGTGCCCTCGGCAGGATCTAGTAAATAGTCAGGCTTCTCAGCCTTTTTCATTTGTAGATGTATGTACTCAGACATGTTAAGCTTCTGCATGTGTTTGACTTGTATGCTCTGAATGCTGGGTCGAGAGACCCATGTTTGTAATATCTCGCTCCTCGGACCCTAATGAATAAGTACTTGAGTCGTAGAGTTATGTTGTGATGCCATGTTGTATTTACACATATCGAGCATATTGCGTGTATGATTGAAATGCTTGGTATGTGTGGGATCCGACAACCTAGTTGTTTGTCCTTGGTAGCCTCTCTTATGGGGAAATGTAGTCTTCTGCTTCCATGAGCCATAGTAGTCCGCTACAGCCTGGTTCACCGGAGTCCTTCTAGCCCAGCACTACTGCTCCGGACACCTGACTGGCCGGCATGTGATTCACTTCGTTCATGTGTCTGTCCCTTCGGGGAAATGTCACTCGGTGACATCCGGAGTCCTGCCTAGCCTGCTACAGCCCGGGTTCCCGGAGTCCTGTTAGCCCAGTGCTACAGCCCGGATTCGCACGCTGCTGACCGACATGCTCGATGTTGATTCACGTATGCCTGTCCCCGTAAGTTAGTGCCACTTTGGGTTCACGACTAGTCATGTCGGTCCGGGTTCTCTGTCATATGGATGCTAGCGACATTATCATATACGTGAGCCAAAAGGCGCAAACGGTCCCGGGCCATGGTAAGGCGACACCCGTGGGAATACCGTGCGTGAGGCCGCAAAGTGATATGAGGTGTTACAGGCTATATCGGTGTGACTTAGAATCGGGGTCCTGACAGCGTTGGTATCAGAGCCTGACTGCCTGTAGGATTACCAAGCCAAACTGGTCGAAGTTGAGTCTAGAAATGCTTTAGTTATATAGGGGAATTGATTGTGGAAGGGAACGTAAGGCTCTTTTTACTCCTTATACCTCATGCCCTCTGATCCGAGTCATCTTATCTTTCCTACGGGGATTTAGAACTAGGCCTTCTCATCTATCTATCAGGATGACGTGTTACTAATCCCTAGGCTTAGAAGATTGTTGGATTTAAGCTCCAGTTCAGTTTCTACTACTTCTATGTGTTCATAGTTGGTCTCGGAACCTTGATATTGTGCTTCTGAGTGGTTATGCCACCATTTCTTGCAGGATGTCTCAAATCCATTGAGCATTTACAGCCGTTATGCTGTCTGAGTCATCCCAGGTTTCTAAATAGTCTGATGCATTTGCAAATCCCTTCTTTCCGTTTCCGATGTTCCTTTTGGCCAGATTAACCACACTAATCGCTGAGTTGAGGTACTCCATTGCCTCAACATATATGTTGGAGCTAGTATTATGACCCTAGGTGTCTTAGAAGATTACCTAGTAATCTAGCCATGTCCTGTGTTTCCAGTGTGATGATTCTGGCCACCATTCTCGAAAGCATCCCGTGATGCCATTTAGTAGTAGGTATTCTATTTCTGGGTTCTTGAACCCAAGATTCACTCTACTTAATTCGTGTAGCTAGTGGTTGCTCGTTCCTTTAGGATATTAGTAACCTTTGTGATAGTCTTCGAGGTCCGTGGTATACCGTTCTTCCAAATACCATGAACCATTCTTGGCAGGAGTTCTTTTGAACCAAAAGATCACAACCAGGGCGCTCTTGAGGAGTACTCCATTCATATTGTGACTCTGCCAGTCCTACCTTTCTGCATGGGTTATCTAGAAGAAACTTGTTGAACTTGGTTCGACATACTAATCTATGCATCCACAACTCAGAAAGTTATATGTTCCTTTGAGTTGTCCCCCTTCAGTCGTATTCCGACCTTCGTCTATCAATTGATAGTCAGGACTAGTTGTGCATTCGTGTTATCAATGCCTATTATTCTTGTGGTCCGTCAAGCCATTCTATTCCGGAATGACTAGGAGAAACAAACTCCAGTACCTTATCCATTTCTTGGATTGGTCAAAGTAGTTGTATTCTGCAGATCAAAATGCCAATTCAGCTTTTGTTCTGTTATACCTCGGAGTATTACCCCCTTTATGTCAGAATTGTCATGAGAATTGCACCACCTCCTATGAATTCTTGGTCCAGTAATACTTCTTGCCATCATTGTTCATTCCTCGGTTCCCGTGTTATTATAACCGGAATACCAACAAGTGAATTGTGATGTGTGAAATCAATACTCCTAGCAACTCCGTTGCTTGGTAGTTAATGGACAATAAACTCATTCTTAGCGTGTTGGTTATTGTTCTACCATCCTAGGACTGATCGTGCTACCTAGTCCATTTTGTTGGTGCACCCTTCCGTCGATGAGTTAGGATTTTGCCAAACCCTTGCTCTTTTGATCACATCGTCTTGCCTTGAAAGCAAGATTGATCTCGAGCTTAGTAACATATCGGTGGTTCGTGATTTTTCGGATATCTTCTCGGAAGTGTTACGAGGTTGTCACCTGACCGATATGTTGAGTTCGTGATCATGTTGGTTTTACAATAAACCACTCTTTCTCCAAGAATCTGGGTTGGATACCCCTGAGCTAGTTGGTTAAGCCAAACAACAACTTGGAGAGTTGGAAGGTAAAAGCTTGCCAGCTTAGTTCATTTCAAGGGATATATTTGCGTGTGCTGAAGAAAGATGATATCTTTATTGATTGATCCTCGTGATCAATTGTTGGATCTATTGTCTTGTCCAAACTTTGATTTGAGTGTGGGCTATCCTTAAATCAAATCAGAACCAACGATATTCGTAATGCTGTCTTACTCGTGGTTGATCCTTTGAGCATACACCATTACATCCTTTGGTCTGATCAATGCTATCACCGTGTTCACATGTTGGTGGAAGTCCAGTGATATGGAAATTCCGATGAGTTGCTGTTGAGCCCATCAGCAGCATTTTGTCTCCCCCATGATTCATGTTGAACATCAACCTAGTGTTGAAAACTTTGTAACCATTGCCTTCATGTTGTTCATGAGGTATATGTTTGGTGCAAGAAGTGGCTTTCTCCAAGTTCACGTGCATTAGGTGCAAGTTGCCGTCGTGAATTCGAGAAAGTTAGTTTTGCTTCCTCTGGAATCATCCCAAGTCAGTCATGCACATGCGAAGTATACCATGGCTTGAGAGATTAGCTACCTCCATCCCATCGGTATTTCCTAGCACACCAAGCCACTGATTGATTTGTTCAAAGAAAAGAAGTTCATGCGCTACTCCTGAAGGGCCCAGATGGACATGCACAAGACTTCGTTACCCTAGATGATGGTTCCCCACCTGAACTCGGTAGTGTTTTATCATAAGACTACTATGTGGTCATGCTTGTTTGGGACAACGTGTTCACATGTGTTTAGCAGAACCAGCTCATGTTTTGGAGCTTGCTATCTTAGTTCATTCCTTGAGAATCTCGCAACGCCATCTCGTCGGTTTGTGTTGCAAACTTTCTTTTCCAGACACGTTGTCCGAAATATCCTGTTACCAACCAGATCTGAATCTCAAGCAGATATGATGGTTGGAACTTCTTCCAGGATCTATGATGTAGGTCCCGACAAGGTTGATGTTCTGGCCGACACACCTAGCCGGAAGATCTGTCAATGTAGTATCTTTGACCATCTTTCCATGAGGATTTCGTACGACTTATTCCACAAGTTGTTTCTTTTGGATTTTTGTGCTTTCGAAGTCCAACTTTTACTTGATGGCCATGTTGATGTTTTTAAGCATTGACCGTGGTACCTAGTACATCAAGGAGAACATTAGAAGCGGAGTGCTAAATGTCTCTCGGTCGATCATCCAAATTTGCTTCTTTGGCATTGCTAAGGAAAAATCTGAGAAAGTGATGTTCTCCTTTGCACCTGCATCCTCCATCACCGACTTCATCATGGTAGTATGATGTGTTGCCAGGATCCTCGGCACGGATGTTGGTAAAACCTTGATGAATATGGAAATGCTCAAGTTCTTGAGAGCACGCACAAGCGCTAGGTGTTTTCACCGGCACCAACTGGGATTGCTCCCAGTTTCCTTGGTTATGCTATAACCTTTCAAACAGTGGATTCACGCTCTACTGTTGAGCTTCTCCCCAGTTACTAAAACCATTCCAGCATTTGCATTTTGTTCCCAGCTTGCACCGTCATTGTGCCGTCCTACCATGGACTACCCTTTTCAGTAATTACTGATCTAGATCATCTTCAAGTGGTCCTATCACAGGTCCCATCCATTTCCGATGATAAGCAAATCATCCATCGCGTTGTCTTCAACAAGGTAGTCCACATCGTCCATTCTAGCCTGAGTGTGTCGTTCTCCCGAACTCCGCCAGACGATTGTTGTGATTGCCTTAGGCTAGTATAAAGAGTTTCAATGATCTTAGGATCAAAAGTAATTCTTTTTGCCACTTAAGGAATAGTTCTACGAGTCACCTTCCCCAAGGTGCCCCGTTATGGAATCGTGGCAATTATCTCCTCGCTACTTTGAAACCATGCACCGTCTTATTCAACGTGGAATTGTGTTTATCAACTTGAATCTTCGTTCTCTATTTCACTTCATCCCTCTCTCGATGTATGTGTTGAGTCTCAGCTCAAGAGATACTCAACGTCGCATTCCGTGAGTTGCTCGTGAGTTGCTCGATCTTTAAGGAGATCGATTTCTATAGAGTTTCCCTTATCGTCATCGTGTCGGATGAAGATCTCGAAAGCAAAGATGTCAACGTTAATTGAATCAATGGATCAACATCTTCACGAAGAGCAATTGGATCATGAAGATCGTGTTAGCTTTGTGTACCCTCTGTCTTCTTACCTCACGTCTTGAATCTCGGGACGAGATTCTTGTTTAGTGGGGGTGAGCTGTCACAGCCCTAGATCAGCCCTTGTTTGACTTTGCTTGTTCCTCATGTCATCATGTTTAATTTTCAAAGAAACTTGAAATGGGATGTTGAAACCCTAGCACCAAATGCATTCAACTAGGTTCAAATAAACAATATTTTCAATTAACCCAAAATACCTTTGAAAATGTTCATGATTTTTGATAAAGGTGAAAACCTCTGCCAAAAATGTTGCCAATATTTCTAGGTCATTTTTGGATTTTTGAATTAACTCATATTGTATTTGAATTGGGGCATTTAAATCCTATAAATATTTTAAATGCTCTAATAATTCTGAAACTAGTTGAGGGTTGTTGGAAATATTTTCAAAAGTGCCCACAATTATTATCAGGATTTTACAGAATGAATTAGTATTTTTACTAATCCAAAACAGAGAAAGAAAATAGAAGACAGAAACTAAAGACAGAAATAAAAGAGAGAGAGAACCTTACCTGGGGCTTACCTGCAGCCCAAGTGGCTAGGCCATCCCACCTCCCGGGCTCTTGTCGCCTTCCTCCTCCTGCCAGTAGGAGCAGGGGCGCGTGGTCACCGCGCGCACGCCAGCTCCTGCTTCCACCGCGACGCCCGGCACTTCTGAGGGCGCCACGGAGACGCCCAGAGACCCCTCTCTCCTCTCCCTCACTCGCTGCTCTCTCTCCCGACCTCTTCCCCCTCCTCTGCTCCCTCTTCCTCTCTGCCCGAGCGGAGCTCGTCGACGCCGCTCGCCGTTGCCGTGGCCATCGAGCCCCCCTCGCCTAGCTAGGATGTCCAGCAGCACCGCCATCGTCTCCTACGTCCCCTCGACGAAGGAAGCAAGCCCCGACGCCTGGAAGCGTCGCCATCGAACTCGTCCCCGCCGCCTCTGGCCGGAGATCGCCGGCGTCGATTCGCCTCGTCCAGAGCGTCCCCGAGGCCGCTGACCTGCCCTGTCACATCCCTGTGAGCTCCTGATTCTTTCCCCTTGCTCGCCCCCTTCGTTCTTGTCCTCTAGCTGCCGTCCCACCATGCCGAGCGCTCCTCGCCGCCGGCCATGGTGCCGTCGTGGCCACAGCTGCTGTAGCTCGCGTTCGAGGCCATCGTCATGCTCATCACGCTCCCAGGAGCCGATAACTCCCACCAACTCTTCTTCCCGCACACCACAACGCTGCCTCGGCCAACCCCGTGCGGGCGCCGCCGCGGATGTGCTCCCCGCCGTCGTTCTGGTTCACCCCGGCTCGAGCTAATGGCACCGTTGGATGCGGACGAGTCGCAGCTGCACGTAGAGCCCCTCCACCGCCGATTTGGTCGCCGGAGGGCAAAACCCGAGCAACGCCGCCGTCTCTGGACGTCGCCGGCGACTAACCGCCGACCTAACCCGGCTGTTAGGAGCTAATCACCCCACTAACTACCACCTGAGTCAATGACAGCCGGGCCCCACTGCCTAATTAACCAGCTAACAAAAATAGATTAAGATTAATCTAAACACGATGGACCCACACGTCAGCTTTGACTATGCTGACGTGTACGTTGACCCGGACCCACTGGTCAGCCTCTG
Source organism: Aegilops tauschii subsp. strangulata (assembly GCF_002575655.3). Classification (NCBI taxonomy): domain Eukaryota; kingdom Viridiplantae; phylum Streptophyta; class Magnoliopsida; order Poales; family Poaceae; genus Aegilops; species Aegilops tauschii. The sequence goes on from NC_053036.3 coordinate 515,428,193, forward strand.
TTCTTGCCCTATTACACTGACATACGGGACCCACGCGTCAAGTTTGACCTGGACCGTGGCCCGTTGACCTGCTGACGTCAGCATGATGTCATGCTGATGCAGTATTGGTTTTCTGGATTTAAAATAATTCAGAAAATTCCAGAAAATAGTATAAACTTCTAAAAATCATATAAAATCAACCGTAGCTCAGAATGAAATAATTTATATATGAAAAATTATCAGAAAAATGCAATCTATCCATCTGTATCATTTTCATGCATGTAAAACTAAGTTATACCTGCTGTATAGGTGAAAACATGATAATGACATTATAAATGCTAAATATGGAGTTTGCATATGAACCCTTAGTTCATATGGACCTCATTTAAACTGTTGCTAGATGCATTAGTGTAAATAATAACATTCTTGACATGTCATGACCATGCATCATATTGTCGCATTGCATTGATTGTGTCCTTCTCTGTTTGCCGGTAACCGTCCCCTCTCAGTAGCCGATGCTCCGATGACGTGATCGATGACACCGATGAAGAACTATAATATCTTCAGAAGTGCCAGGCAAGCATAACCCCCTTGTTCATTCCGATACAATCCCACTCTCTCGCTCCTGCTCTCTTTTACTGCATTAGGACAACAACGATTCATCTGTTACTTGTTGCGGTAGTTGAACCCCTTATCCTCTGCATGACCTGTCATTGCCACAGCAAATAGATGAAACCCACTAGCATGAGTAGGAGTTGTTTGAGCCTTGATGTGCCTACTCATTCATGCTTGTTTGTCATGCCTGCTATTGCTTAGAGTCGTGTCAGGTCTGATTCATCGGGGATGATTTGGAAAGTTGTGAACATGTCCTACTATGTGTGAGCTAAGTGTGTGAACACGATTTGGTAAAGGTAGCGGTGAGAGGCCATGTAGGAGTACATGGTGGGTTGTCTCATTGAAGCCGTCCTGAGGAACTGAGTTCTGTGTTTGTGATCCATGAAACAGTTACTACCACGCATTGGGCCCGAAACCAATGGACCCTCTCGGCTTCTTAATCACCCTTGTCCTCTGTCCAGGAGTTGCAAGTAGTTTTTGATGTTTGTAGTAAGCTGGAGGCCGTGGACAGCGCTGACCCGAGGGGTGGGCTGTGATGCGGTAGGCTCGTGGCACGGCCGGGCGCCCGTTTGGTGTCTCGGGAACCCTGCACACATCGTTCGGGGCCGTATGTGGAAACCTCGGCCGGACTCCCTGTGGATGGAACCTGAATAGGCGATAAACCTGGACTAGGGACTTGAGTGTTTAGGTAGGCTGTGGCCGACACCCTCGCTGGGCTTCCGCTTGAAGGTTGCCGAGTACATGCTGTGTAAACGGCGGTAAGTGGTGAGAGCATGTGTGACGAAGTACACCCCTGCAGGGTTAATATGATCTATTCGAATAGACGTGTCCGCGGAAATGGACTTCTGGGTTGCCTATAACAGTTCATAGACAAGTGAAAGTGGATACTCTAAAATGCGCAAGATAAGCGTGAGTGCTATGGATGGCGTTCTCGTAGGGAGACGGGAGCGAATCCATAGTGGTGTATTGATATGGTGAATATGTGGATTCGTGTGCGACACCTCAAAAGAGTTACTTGCAGTCGTACTTTAGGATAGCCACCGAGTCAAAGCTGGCTTGCTGCAGTCAAACTCCACCACCCCTTTTATTGAAACCGATGCATATGTAGATAGTTCTGATGTAAGTCTTGCTGGGTACATTTGTGTTCACGTTTGCTTAATTTATGTTTTGTAGAGAGACTTCAGTCTCGCTAGTAGTTCCGCGTGGACTTCGACGTTTAGCTTGTTACCTCAGCTACGATCTTGTGCCCTCGGCAGGATCTAGTAAATAGTCAGGCTTCTCAGCCTTTTTCATCTGTAGATGTCTGTACTTAGACATGTTAAGCTTCCGCATGTGTTTGACTTGTATGCTCTGAATGCTGGGTCGAGAGACCCATGTTTGTAATATCTCACTCCTCGGAGCCTAATGAATAAGTACTTGAGTCGTAGAGTTATGTTGTGATGCCATGTTGTATTTACACATATCGAGCATATTGCGTGTATGATTGAAATGCTTGGTATGTGTGGGATCCGACAACCTAGTTGTTTGTCCTTGGTAGCCTCTCTTATGGGGAAATGTAGTCTTGTGCTTCCATGAGCCATAGTAGTCCGCTACAGCCCGGTTCACCGGAGTCCTGCTAGCCCAGCACTACTGCTCTGGACACCTGACTGGCCGGCATGTGATTCACTTCGTTCATGTGTCTGTCCCTTCGGAGTCCTGCCTAGCCTGCTACAGCCCGGGTTCCCGGAGTCCTGTTAGCCCAGTGCTACAGCCCGGATTCGCACGCTGCTGACCGATATGCTCGATGTTGATTCACGTATGCCTGTCCCCGTAAGTTAGTGCCACTTTGGGTTCACGACTAGTCATGTCGGCCCGGGTTCTCTGTCATATGGATGCTAGTGACATTATCATATACGTGAGCCAAAAGGCGCAAACGGTCCCGGGCCATGGTAAGGCGACACCCGTGGGAATACCGTGCGTGAGGCCGCAAAGTGATATGAGGTGTTACAGGCTAGATCGGTGTGACTTAGAATCGGGGTCCTGACACCGATTCTGGGCTCTCGCCGACGCCGATGAGGATGAAGCGGATGGGGAGGCGGATGAAGACTCGCCGGAGTCTCCACCCTCGCCGACGCCATCAGACTTGATTTGCGATTTTTTTCATTCTGGCTACGACAAGGAGGAAGTGGCAGCGACTGTAGACAAAGTGCTGCCTTTGGACGATCCGGCAAGGGCAAGGCTACACGCGGGGGAGAAGAAGGAGATGGTCCGGCGGGTCGTTCATCGGAGGACGGCGGCGACGGCGATCAGGCCATGGAAGGGCCACCTCCCCAAGGTATGTCTACCAAATCTTACTCTCTTCGATATGATTCGTCCGAATTCTTGGATCGTGGTTAAGAGGAGGAAGAACGGCCGTCGGGCGGTGGCTGGACCGGCGCCGGCGGTGACCGTGGCGTCAACGCCGGTGATGCCGAAGATCGGGATCACAGTGGACGGGGCGCGTCGTTTGAACGCTCTCTTGGGCTGTGATGGGCCGGTGCATCGAGATGCCAAGTTGGGCTTGGCTGGGACTGGGTATGAGGCCCAGGTCCTCAGCCAGGAGACCGATCGGTCTGTCGGCGTTGATCGAGACTTGCATGGGATCGAGTCGATGAGGGGATCGACTAGTCCCGCAGTCTCGCGTTTCTCCTATCGCACGTCGAAGGCTGCTAGGGTTCGTTGGATAGCGGTGCCCGGGTTCCCGTGGCTTGCACACGGAAGAGCGGCGAGGATTCGACCCGGGGCAGCCATGGCCGATCGGGGCGCTGGACCTCCCCCCAATCCCGCGCTGCCGAAGCCAAAGGTGGCGCCGCCAATGCCCGGCGCGGCTCCGCGGCATGCACCGCCGCCTCATCAGGTTGCTCTCCCGTCGCAGAACTGGGCGGGTTCCACGCAGCACGCTCCCACCCCTACGCCACAGAATGCGGGGCAACCGCCCGCGGCTAGGGCTGCGCCGCTGGCGCACATGGGCTGTGGTGGCTCGGGTCAGCAACGCCTCCCGGTGAACCGAGGCAGGGAGGCTTCGGATGGAGGCTGTTGGGGATATAACTATTGGATATGGCCCGCCCAGGAGGGGCCGGGTCATACCACTGATGGTTTATATATTGAAGATGGCGGATCATGACGAGCCTATTGACGGCCCAAGACCTAGAGGCGACTTGAGGCCCAAGAGGATGAACCGCCATAAAGTATAACTTGTATTGTAAGGCAAGGATAGTTAGTCATCGATTCGGACACGTTGTTTATGAGCCGGCCGGGACTCTGTAAGCCGTTGGGCATCAACCTGCGTATATAAAGGGGTGACCCGGCGGCGGGTTAACTCAAGAAACAAGAGATCGAGAACTAGGTCAAGCGTATTCGCTCCCTGGTAATAGAAACCCAAGCAATACAATCCCACACTGGAGTAGGCCTTTATCTCCACCATGAGGGGTTGAACCAGTATAAATCCTTTGTGTCCTTTGTCCCGATTAACCCCTTTAAGATAACCTAGTTGCGATGGCTCCATGACTAAGTCATTTCGCTAGGACATCTGCCGTGTTAAGTCCATGAAAGTGGGCACCCACCATGGGGCCGGCGCACGGTGGTTTCGAGTTCTTGAAGGGCAGCTTCGCAGGGATCAAAGGATACGCTGTAGGCCGGATGACCAAGAGTCGTCTCGACAAGCTCTACATCGACGACGCAGGCTGGGGCCCCGAGGCCGGGCTCAATTGAGTACGGGTACCGGGTCCCCTTCGGCGGAATCCACGTCTTCATCGGCAAGATCGACGAATCGGGCCCTAAGCCAGACACCTGCACCGACATCATCGAGACGGCTCAGCGTGCACGACCCGCCAAGGTTCAGGCCGATGTGAAGCATGCCTTTGTTGGTTTCATCCATGGGGCAGAATTTGAGGAAGGATCTGTGTCTGGTGGTGAGACGGCCATCTACTCGGATGGTGAATCGTCAACCGGTGAGACCAGTTCAATGTATCAACTGCAGGACGGCCAGCTCGGGGGCTGCTCCGATGGCGACGATATTCCGGACCCCTATGAGCCGTCGAACGGGGTCACGATCTTCATGGCCGGTACACAGCCGGTGCTCGGCTCAATGACCACCGCGGCTATGACCTCCAGGTCAACGGCTGCGGTGACAGCTGGTGCTAGCGGCTCTGCGCGCCCGCCGGCTCAGATTCTGACAGAATTGATGGAGGCTTTGGCGACTTTGATGGGGGTGGAGGTGACCCCAGACACTCAAGAACAACATAAGGTGGATATTGCGAGGTTACGAGATGAGATAGCTCAAGCCAAGGAAGAGTTGGCGGCTGAGAACGCTAGGATGGCCATGGAGCGAGTTGCCTTGGACGCTCAGGCACAACGGATTCAGGCAGACTCTTTCCGGCTCACCTTGGATCAAAACGCTTCAAATGCCATCATGAGAAGGAGACACCATAGTCGTTTACCTCTAGTTTACGATGCGAGAAACCTCTTCAACATGCCTGGGGCAGGGACCAATGACCCTCCTGTGTTGAACCGGGCGGCTGAGGCGCCCGTGACCGGAGCTCAGTTCAGCCGCGTACTATGGATCCGCCTCGTTTGGATATTACTCCGCCTCAGCATGTTCCGACACCGCCGGCTCATTATTCTAACCCTCTGGATAATATGATTGTTGCGGCGACACGATTGGCGGCTCTCCCAGTCGAAGGCGAGTTGCCGACTGAGATAGAGACGCGGAGGGCCAGAGAACTTCTTCAGACGGCACTGGATCAACAGGCGGCTTATTCGTACAGCCGTGAAAGGATTCACTCAACCCCTCGACCAAGCCGGAGTTATTGCAGGCACATTGACTCGCCAGCAGTTTCAAGCAGTCAACAGCACCACAACCAACCTCGTAGGCATGACCCGGCGTGCGGTGGTGTCGATGCTCGGACCTTGGTGGATGATACGTCTCCAACGTATCTATATTTTTGTATTGTTCCATGCTATTATATTATCCATCTAGGATGTTTTATATGCATTTGTATGCTATTTTATATGATTTTTGGAACTAACCTATTAACCTAGAGCCCAGTGCCAGTTTCTGTTTTTTCCTTGTTTTTGAGTTTTACTGAAAAGGAATACCAAACGGAGTCCAATTGACGTGCCAATTTTTGATGATTTTTATGGACCAAAAGAAGCCCCCGGAGTAAAAGAGTTGGGCCAGAAGAGTCCGGGGCTGTCCACGAGGGTGGGGGCCGTGCCCTACCCCCCTGGGTGTGGGTCCCTATCTCGTGGACGACTCGGAGACCCCCTGACGTGAGACCTACGCCAAAAATTCCTATAAATACAGAAACCTCCAAAAAATAACCTAGATCGGGAGTTCCGCCGCCGCAAGCCTCTGTAGCCACCAAAAACCAATCGGGACCCTGTTCCGGCACCCTGACGGATGGGGGATCCCTCACCAGTGGCCATCTTCATCATCCCGGCGCTCTCCATGACGAGGAGGGAGTAGTTGACCCTCGGGGCTGAGGGTATGTACCAGTAGCTATGTGTTTGATCTCTCTCTCTCTCTCTCTCGTGTTCTTGATTCGGCACGATCTTGATGTATCACGAGCTTTGCTATTATAGTTGGATCTTATGATGTTTCTCCCCCTCTACTCTCTTGTAATGGACTGAGTTTTCCCTTTGAAGTTATCTTATTGGATTGAGTCTTTAAGGATTTGAGAACACTTGATGTATGTCTTGCATGTGCTTATTTGTGGTGGCATTGGGATATTCACGTGATCTACTTGATGTATGTTTTGGTCATCAACTTGTGGGTTCCGTAAGCTCGTGAACTTATGCATAGAGGTTGGCACACGTTTTCGTCTTGACTCTCTGGTAGAAACTTTGGGGCACTCTTTGAAGTTCTTTGTGTAGGTTGAATAGATGAATCTGAGATTGTGTGATGCATATCGTATAATCATACCCACGGATACTTGAGGTGACATTGGAGTATCTAGGTGACATTAGGGTTTTGGTTGATTTGTGTCTTAAGGTGTTATTCTAGTACGAACTCTTGAATAGATCGATCCGAAAGAATAACTTTGAGGTGGTTTCGTACCCTACCATAATCTCTTTGTTTTTTCTCTGCTATTAGTGACTTTGGAGTGACTCTTTGTTGCATGTTGAGGGATAGTTATATGATCCAATTATGTTATTATTGTTGAGTGAACTTGCACTAGTGAAAGTACGAACCCTAGGCCTTGTTTCAACGCATTGCAATACCGTTTTTGCTCACTTTCATCATTAGTTACCTTGCGGTTTTTATATTTTCAGATTACAAAAACCTATATCTACCATCCATATTGCACTTGTATCACCATCTCTTCGCCGAACTAGTGCACCTATACAATTTACCATTGTATTGGGTGTGTTGGGGACACAAGAGACTCTTTGTTATTTGGTTGCAGGGTCGTTTGAGAGAGACCATCTTCATCCTACGCCTCCCACGGATTGATAAACCTTAGGTCATCCACTTGAGGGAAATTTGCTACTGTCCTACAAACCTCTACACTTGGAGGCCCAACAACGTCTACAAGAAGAAGGTTGTGTAGTAGACATCAGTGGATCAGGGCAGAGCGCGTCGGGAGGATGATTTGGCGGCTCAAAAACAATCTTTGGTTTATCCATTAGCATTAGTGGAGGCAGGAGTGACCTCTAGAACCTTGGGTGTGCCATGTTTAGTGTCGGCTCTGCGTAATGAGCGCTTACCTAAGGATTTCAAGGGTCCTCTTAAGATGCCTAATTACACGGCGGATCAGCCCCTGAGGCTTGGATTGAGAGTTATGAGATGGCCATGGAGATGATGGATGTTAGTGATGCTGCATGTGCTAAGTATTTCACTATGATGTTGGATGGGCCGGCTCGTACTTGGTTGAAAGGGCTGCCCGCTAACTCCATTAGATCATGGGCGGAGTTGAAAACTCGTTTCATCCAAAAAATTAAAGACACGTGCAAGCAGCCTATGTCGATCCTGGATTTGGATTCTTGTGTCCAAGGTGATGGCGAGTCAACAACCAATTGGGTGCGCTGGATCTCAGCTGTTATACACTCATCGGATAGTATCAATGCCGGTTCAACAGTCCTAATGTTGGAGAAGAATTGTCATTTCCTCCCCCTTTAGCAGAAACTGGGGCGGCTTAAACGCCACTGCAATGACATGAGGGAGCTCATGGCGGGTCTCGTCAAATATACCGACTCTGATAGTACCAAAGACCCCGACTCTGATGAGGAGAAGGCGGGTATGGGGAAGAAGAGCGGCAATACGAAGGGGCAGCAGCATAACACGGCAGGTCACGGTGGCAATGGCAAACGCAAGGCTGAGGGCGGTTTGGACTTCGTGGCTAACACCAATGCATAGAATAATAATCAGTGTTGGAAGGGAAAGCCGCCCCGGCTTGGCGGGCCAAAGTTCAACCTCGAAGCGATGATGAACCAGCCTTGCCCAAAGCATGGCACGCAAGAGAAGCCGGCCAATCATCTGTGGAAGGATTGCTTCATCATGAGGGAGTATAGGAACTCCAATTTTTTCCAGAACAATCATGGCCCAAATGGCGGCTCAGGATCCGGCTCTCACGGGCCTGGCTTTGGTGGTGGCGGTTCAAATTCTGGTTTCCAGGGCCAAGGCAATCAAAGTGGTTTTAACCAACAGTCTGGCCAAGGGAATCAGCAGCAGCAATCTGGTTATCAAAGTAATCCGAAGCAATTGAATAGTGGACAGTATCATGTGTTCACTACGAGCTTATGTAAACGAGAACAGAAGATTCATAAAAGATCGGTGAACGCAGTTGAGCCGGCGATTCCCCGTTACTTACGATGGTCTGAACATCCTATTCTTTGGAGCCGTGAGGATCACCCGCCCCGGGTTGACAATCCGGGTCACTTAGCTTTAGTGGTTGGCCTTAGGTTGGAGGTTACAGGTTCACTAAGGTGCTCATGGATGGAGGCAGCAGCATGAATATCCTTTATTACGAAACTTTTCGTCGTATGAGTTTGACTGACAAGGATCTTAAGCCGTCTAACACTGTTTTTCATGGTGTGGTGCCTAGTAAGTCGGCATTGAGGGAGTCCTGGATTATGGGTCCTCGGGGAGTCGGCTTATGCTACGTGGGCCGGACTAATGGGCCATGAAGATACAAGGCAGAAGGCCCTCCCTCGTGTCCGGATGGGACTCTCCTTTGCGTGGATGGCAAGCTTAGCGTTCAGATAATGTATTTTCCTTTCTCTGTAAACCAACTCTGTACAATCCTAGGCCCCTCCGATGTCTATATAAACTGGAGGGTTTAGTCCGTAGAGGCAATCACAATCATACAGGCTAGATATCTAGGGTTTAGCCATTATGATCTCGAGGTCGATCAACTCTTGTAACCCATATACTCATTGAAGTCAATCAAGCAGGAAGTAGGGTATTACCTCCATTAAGAGGGCCCGAACCTGGGTAAACATTGTGTCCCCTGCCTCCTATTACCTTCGATCCTTAGACGCACAGTTCAGGACCCCCTACCCGAGATCTGCCGGTTTTGACACCGACATTGGTGCTTTCATTGAGAGTTCCACTGTGCCGTCGCCAGAAGGCTCGATGGCTCCGTCGATCATCTACAACAATACCATCTTGAGGGAGACTTTTCTCCCCGGCCAAGTTTTCGTATTCGGCGACTTCGCACTGCGCACCAACTCGATTGGCCACCTGGAGCAGATCGACAGCTATGCCCCTGGTCATCAGATGAGTTTTGGAAATCTGAACTATGTCGCTGATATCCGAGGAGACTTGATCTTCCAAGGGTTCACGGCCCCAACCACCGCTCTCGCTGTAGATCCGGAGCACATCACTAGGTCCGAGGATGGGAGTTTACAGCCCGCCGGACTCTCTGCAGCTATAGAGCTTGTCACCGGAGAACCTGAGGGGAGCGCGTCACCAGCAGGCCCGGAATTATGCCAGGCTTCCTCTATCATCATGAAGCTGGATTCGCCTCCGGACACTAGCTCCGAACTCTCGAGGTCCGCGTCATGTGAGCTCGGCCAGAGAAATTCTGTCCCACCCAACTCCACGGACCCTCGCTTCCCCGTCCAAACCTCGCTCTTAAACGAGGCCCTGGGCTTAATGCGATCTCTCGCCATTGCAGAAGAATCACAGCCGAACTACGCCCAGCCCATACTAGGGGTTGAGAGCAGGGAATATTACGTCCCACCCACCACCCACTTCATAGCCACTATCGAAGACTTAACCGACATGCTGGATTACGCCTCCGAAGACATCGACGGCATGGACGACGATGTCGGAGACGAACAAGGCCAAGACCCGCCATTTACCGGACGATGGACGGCCACCTCCACATATGACATGTATATGGAGGACACACCCAAAGAAGATGGCGGAGACGGCAGGAAGGATCCGACTGAGGACAAGCCTGCTGAGGCGCCTCCAAAGCGTCGACGTTAGCGGTTCCGCTCAAAATCGTGTTGCGAAAAAGACAGCAACACCGGCCCCGGAGATAATAACACTCCGGAGAACGCCGAAGACCCCGAAGCCCCTGTTGAGCCAACATCCGATCAGGATGATTGGGAGGATGGGCAAGTTAACACCAACGATACTGTCGGGAACGAGGGCTCGGAGGATAGTAACTACCTACCGATCTCCGAAGAGGATGTGAGCCTCAGCGACGAAGATTTCATCATGCCGGAGGAACCCCTCGAACAAGAGCGCTTTAAGCGCCGGCTAATAGCCACTGCACGAAGCTTGAAAAAGAAGCAGCAGCAGCTTCAAGCTGATCAGGATTTACTCAATGACAGATGGACTAATGTCCTAGCAGCCGAGGAATACGGCCTCGAGCGCCCAACTAAAAGTTACCCGAAGCGCAAGCTGCTACCCCAATTCGATGATGAGGCCCTGGAGCCTATACCGCCAACGCGTAACGCTGCCGACGGACCTGACCAACCACCACGTGGTCGGGACAGAGCGGCAACTCAAGCCGAACACCAGCCCGCACCACCTCGCCGTAGAGGCAGAGAGACAGCGGTTGCAGGATACACTCACGACCTACGACAAGACCTGGACAACAGAGCCGGTCAGACCAGATCAATCTATAGATCAAGGGGGCGTGCCGCAGCGCGAGAAGAAGACAAATGTGATCCAGAGGACTTGGAGTCTACGTCAAGAAATCAACCAGGAGAGCACGAGGCAGGGGGCGCGCCTACCCCCCTGGGCGCGCCCTCCACCCTCGTGGAGCCCACGTTGCTCCACCGACGTACTTCTTCCTCCTATATATACCTACGTACCCCCAAACCAACAAAAGCATCCACGAAAACCTAATTCCACCGCCGCAACCTTCTGTACCCATGAGATCCCATCTTGGGGCCTTTGCCGGCGTCCTGTCGGAGGGGGCATTGATCATGGAGGGCTTCTACATCAACACCATAGCCTCTCCGATGATATGTGAGTAGTTTACCTCAGACCTTCGGGTCCATAGTTATTAGCTAGATGGCTTCTTCTCTCTCTTTGGATCTCAATACAAAGTTCTCCACGATTCTCGCGGAGATCTATTTGATGTAATCTTCTTTTGCGGTGTGTTTGTTGAGACCGATGAATTGTGGGTTTATGATCAAGTTTATCTATGAACAATATTTGAATCTCTTCTGAATTATTTTATGTATGATTCGTTATCTTTGCAAGTCTCTTCGAATTATCAGTTTGGTTTGGCCTACTAGATTGATCTTTCTTGCAATGGGAGAAGTGCTTAGCTTTGGGTTCAATCTTGCAGTGTCCTTTCCCAGTGACAGCAGGGGCAGCAAGGCACGTATTGTATTGTTGCCATCGAGGATAACAAGATGGGGTTTATATCATATTGCATGAGTTTATCCCTCTACATCATGTCATCTTACTTAAAGCATTACTCTGTTCTTATGAACTTAATACTCTAGATGCATGTTGGATAGCGGACGATGTGTGGAGTAATAGTAGTAGATGCAGAATCGTTTCGGTCTACTTGTCACGGACGTGATGCCTATATACATGATCATACCTAGATATTCTCATAACTATGCTCAATTCTATCAATTGCTCAACAGTAATTTGTTCACCCACCGTAATACTTATGCTCTTGAGAGCAGCCACTAGTGAAACCTATGGCCCCTGGGTCTATTTTCCATCATATTAATCTTCCAACACTTAGCTATTTTTATTGCCTTTTATTTTACTTTGCATCTTTATTATAAAATACCAAAAATATTATCTTATCATATCTATCAGATCTCACTTTCGTAAGTGACCGTGAAGGGATTGACAACCCCTTTATTGCGTTGGTTGCGAGGTTTTTATTTGTTTGTGTAGGTGCGAGGGACTTGGGAGTGGCCTCCTACTGGATTGATACCTTGGTTCTCAAAAACTGAGGGAAATACTTACGCTACTTTACTGCATCACCCTTTCCTCTTCAAGGGAAAACCAACGCAGTGCTCAAGAGGTAGCAGCGCCGCACACCCCCTATGCTTCACCGATGAGGTAATGGAGCACCAGTTCCCAGAAGGGTTTAAACCCATGAACATTGAATCATACGATGGCACAACAAATCCCACAGTATGGATTGAAGATTTTCTTCTCCACATTCACATGGCTCGCGGTGACGATCTACACGCCATCAAATACCTCCCCCTAAAACTTAAGGGACCAGCTCGGCACTGGTTAAACAGCCTCCCAGAAAACTCTATTGGAAGATGGGAAGACTTGGAAGATGCCTTTAGAGACAACTTCCAAGGCACTTATATCCGGCCTCCGGACGCCGATGACCTCAGTCACATAGTCCGGCAGCTCGGAGAGTCAGCCAGAAAATTCTGGACCAGGTTCCTAATTAAAAAAAAGAACCAAATTGTCGACTGTCCGGACGCCGAAGCCTTAGCGGCCTTTAAACACAGCATCCGCGACGAATGGCTCGCCCGACACATCGGCCAAGAGAAGCCGAAGTCCATGGAAGCCCTTACAACACTCATGACCCGCTTTTGCGCGGGCGAAGATAGCTGGTTAGCCCGTAGCAGCAATAGTACCAGCGACCCTGGCACTTCTGAAGCCAGAAACGGCAACGGCAGGCCCCGACGCAACAAAAACAAGCGTCGAAGCAACAATGACAATACCGAAGACACGGCGGTCAACGCCGGATTCAGTGGCTCCAAATCCGGTCAACGGAAGAAGCCATTCAAAAGAAACAAAGACGGTTCATCTAGCTTGGACCGGATACTCGATCGACCTTGCCAAATTCATGGCACCCCCGACAAGCCTGCCAACCATACCAACAGAAGTTGTTGGGTCTTTAAACAGGCCGATAAGTTAAATACGGAACACAAGGGGAAAGGGTCGCCTAGCGAGGACGACGATGAAGAGCCTCGCCCACCGAACACAGGGGGACAGAAGAAATTTCCCCCCGAGGTCAAAACGGTGAGCATGATATACGTTACTCACATCCCCAAGAGGGAGCGCAAGCGCGCGTTAAGGGACGTCTATGCGATAGAGCCAGTCGCCCCAAAATTCAACCCATGGTCAGCATGTCTGATCACTTTCGATCGCAGAGACCATCCGACTAGTATCCGTCACGGAGGTTCGGCCGCGTTGGTCCTCGACCCAATTATCAATGGATTCCACCTCACGAGAGTCCTCATGGACGGCGGCAGCAGTCTTAACCTGCTCTATTAGGACACTGTCCGCAAAATGGGTATTGACTCGTCAAGAATAAAACCCACCAAAACTACCTTTAAAGGAGTAATACCTGGTGTAGAGGCCCGCTGCACGGGCTCAATCACATTGGAAGTCGTCTTCGGTTCGCCGGACAACTTCCGAAGCGAACACTTGATCTTCGACATCGCCCCTTTCTGCAATGGCTATCATGCACTGCTCGGACTAACCACGTTTGCTTGCTTCAATGCGGTCCCGCACTATGCCTATCTAAAACTCAAGATGCCAGGACCACGCGGCATTATAACAGTGAATGGAAACATGGAGCGCTCCCTCCGTACTAAGGAGCACACCGCGGCCCTCGCAGCGGAAGTACATGGTGGCCTTATCAAGCCAAATACTAAATTGGCAGTCAAGCCCCCAGACACTGTCAAACGAGTCCGGACTACCCTGCAGAATGACAGCCCAGCTCGTCAGGAGCTCGATTAGCAATTCGGCCTCCGTCTTAGCCCCAACCGAATGGCGGCATATGTACCGCACGTACATAACTACGCACTAAAGATACCATGGGCAAAGATGGAGGCATATTAAAGATAAAGTCCTGCCAGGACCCTGATTCCAAGTCACATTGATCTAGCCGGTAACACCTCATATCACTTTGCGGCCTCACGCACGGTATTCCCATGGGTGTCGCCTTACCATGGCCCGGGACCGTTTGCGCCTTTTGGCTCACGTATATGATAGTGTCGCTAGCATCCATATGACAGAGAACCCGGGCCGACATGACTAGTCGTGAACCCAAAGTGGCACTAACTTACGGGGACAGACATACATGAATCAACATCGAGCATGTCGATCAGCAGCGTGCGAATCCGAGCTGTAGCACTAGGCTATCAGGACTCCGGGAACCCGGGCTGTAGGAGGCTAGGCTGGACTCCGGATGTCACCGCGTGACATTTCCCCGAAGGGACAGACACAGGAACAAGTGAATCACATGCCGGCCAGTCAAGTGTTCCGGAGCAGTAGTGCTGGGCTAGCAGGACTCCGGTGAACCGGGCTGTAGCGGACTACTATGGCTCATGGAAGCGCAAGACTACATTTCCCCATAAGAGAGGCTACCAAGGATAAACAACTAGGTTGTCGGATCCCACACATACCAAGCATTTCAATCATACACACAATATGCTCGATATGTGTAAATACAACATGGCATCACAACATAACTCTACGACTCAAGTATTTATTCATTAGGCTCCGAGGAGCGAGATATTACAAACATGGGTCTCATGACCCAACATTCAGAGCATACAAGTCAAAGCACATGCAGAAGCTTAACATGTCTGAGTACAGACATCTACAAATGAAAAAGGCTGAGAAGCCTGATTATCTACCAGATCCTGCCGAGGGCACAAGATCGTAGCTGAGGTATCAAGCTAAACGTCGAAGTCCACACGGAACTACTAGCGAGACTGACGTCTCTCTGCAAAACATAAAATAGGCAAACGTGAGTACAAATGTACCCAGCAAGACTTACATCAGAACTAACTACATATGCATCGGTATCAACAAAGGGGGTAGTGGAGTTTAACTACAGCAAACCAGCTTTGACTCAGTGGCTAACCTGAACTACGACTGCAAGCAACTCTTTTGAGGTGGCGCACACGAGTCCACATATTCACCATATCAATACACAACTATGGATCCGCGCCCGTCTCCCTACGAGAAGGCCATCCATAGCACTCACGCTTATCTTGCGAGTTTTAGAGTATCCACTTTCACTTCTCTATGAACTGTTATAGGCAACCCAGAAGTCCTTTACCGCGGACACGGCTATTCGAATAGATGATGTTAACCCTGCAGGGGTGTACTTCTTCACACACGCTCTCACCACTTACCGCCGTTTACACGACATGTACTCGGTAACCTTCAAGAGGAAGCCCAATGAGGGTGTCGGCCATGGCCTACCTAAACACTCAAGTCTCTAGTCTAGGTTTATCGCCTATTTAGGTTCCATCCGCAGGGAGTCCGGCCGAGGTTTCCACATACGGCTCGAACGATGTGTACAGGGTTCCGCGACACCAAACGGGCGCCCGGCATGCCCGGCCACGTGCCTACCGCATCACAGCCCACCCCTCGGGTCAGCGCTGTGCACGGCCTCCAGCATACTACAAACACCAGAAACTACTTGCAACTCCTGGACAGAGGACAAGGGTGGTTAAGAAGCTGAGAGAGTCAATTAAGGATCCCAATGTGTGGTAGTAGCTGATCATGGATCACAAACACAGAACTCAGTTCCTAAGGACGGCTTCAATGAAACAACCCACCATGTACTCCTACATGGCCTCTCATCGATACCTTTACCAAATCGTGTTCACACACTTAGCTCTCAACAGTAATACATGTTCACACACCTCCAAGTCATCCCCGATGAATTAGACCTGACTCAACTCTAAGCAGTAGCAGGCATGACAAACAAGCATGAATGAGTAGGCACATCAGGGCTCAAACAACTCCTACTCATGCTAGTGGGTTTCATCTATTTACTGTGGCAATGACAGGTCATGCAGAGGAAAGGGGTTCAACTACCGCAGCATGTAACAGTTGAATCGTTGTTGTCCTAATGCAGTAAAAGAGAGCAGGAGCAAGAGAGTGGGATTGTATCGGAATGAACAAGGGGGTTTTTCTTGCCTGACACTTCCGAAGATAGTATAGTTATCCATCGGTGTCATCGATCACATCATCGAAGCAACGTCTACTGAGAGGGGACAATTACCGGCAACAGAGAGAAAACACAATCAATGCAATGCACAATATGATGCATGATCATGACATGGAAATATGAGTGTGTTGGGCTAATGCAACTACAGCTAGAAGGTTTTGAGCTTATTTGAACCAAAGATTCAAATACAAACTCAAGTTATGGGTTCATATAAGTGCATTAACATGTTTGACCTAAACAACAAGGTTAAGTTGCTCTAACATGCATGAAACCAGTACAGATGGATAGATTGGATTTTTTCTAATCATTTTTCATATATAACTTATTTCATTCTGAGTTACAGATTAATTTCTATGAATTTTAGAAGTTTTAGCTATTTTCTGGAATTTCCTGAATAAGAATAAATCCAAAAAATAATTAACTGTGTCACTGTGACGTCAGCGGTCAACGGGGATGGTCCAGGTCAAACCTGACCAGTGGGACCCACTGGTCAGTGACCCAGTCAACTAACTAAGTTAGTTAGCCCTAACTAACTAGGCAGGGCCCACAAGTCAGTGACTGAAGTAACTAACCTAACTAGTTAATTAGCGCTAACTAGAGTAATTAGTCGGGCGGGGCCCGCAAGTCAGTGAGAGAGAGGGGGAAGTCAAATCGGGTAGTGGGGTCAACCCACGCCTGTCAACGGGTCAGCGGTCGCCGGCGTTTAGCCGCCGGCGAGTCCAGACGCGGCGGTGCGCTGCGGGATTCGCCTACAGAGCGTCGTTTGGCGCGTGGAGCACAGCTACAGGATGCGGACGCTCGTCCGCATCCAACCGTGGTGGTGGCGTGGCCGGGGAGTGGCCGGAGTGGCGCCGGCGACGAGCTCGCGCGGCGGCGTGCTACGGTGAGCAAGGGGGCGGTGTCTACAGCGAGCAAACGAAGCAGAGAAGACGGGGGTTTGACGCAGGGTCTCACAGCGGTTGCAGCGGGCGTCGAAGCGGGCTCGGGGAAGGCCGGACGGCGACGTACGGGCGCCGGTGATCTCGGTTGCCCGAGGTAGAAGACGACCGCGGTGACGGTGTTCGAGGGCATCCGGCGGGGCGTGGCTCGGTGAGGGGGTCGAGGACGACGTCACGGAGCTCGTGGACCAGTCGGGGAAGCGGGGGAGGCCGGTGGTGGCGGCAACGACGAGCGGCGGCGACGGTGGCGCTCGGGTGCGTGCGAGAGGAGAGCCAGAGGAGGGAGAGGAGCTCGGGGAGAGAGTAACAGAGGTCCAGGGGGTGCGTGGTTGCACCAGGGAGGGCGAGGCGGCAAGCAGGAGGTGGCCAGGGCCGCGTGCGCGCGCGTCGGGCACGCGCTCGTCCTCCTGGCAGAGGAGGAAGACGACAGGGAAAGAGGCGGTGGTGGGCTGGGCCGGCCAGCTACAGTGCTGGGCCGGTTGGTGGGCTGCGCAGGTAAGCCAGGTGAGTTCTAACCCTTTTCTATTTTTGTTTCTGTTTTCTAATTTGCAGTTTGTTTTTTATCCAGTTTTAAAAACCAAATCAATTTTATAAATCCTAAAAATATTCATGAGCACTTTCTGAATTATTTCAGTGGCCCACAAATAGTTCCAACATTATTTGAGCATTTAAATTATTTATAGTGTTTAAATGCCCAAAGTCAAATAGTTTATGATTTAATTCAAAAATCCAGGAATGACCTATAAATATGTTCATCATTTTTGGCAGAGGTTTTCACCTTTATCAGAAATCATGAACATTTCCAAAGGGCATTCTGGGTCATTGAAAAATATTTTATTTGAACCTATTTGAATTTCATTTGGTGCTAGGGTTTACCAATCCCCATTTCAAATTAAAGAAGTAATTTAGACATGATGCATGGATGCTTGTGCCACTAATTGCAAACAATGCTAGGGCTGTGACAAGTCCACAATATGGCTCGACCCTATCTGGACCCTCATATCCTCTTTATTTTTCTTTTTTTCTTTTTTCAGGTTCCTTGCAACCCACATCACCTTTCGATGGTACCACGGGCCCTTTTTCCAGGCCCCTTATGAAAACCCTATCGTCGATACTCTCAAAGGGTCATACACCAAGGTGAAAAGCAGTGCAGACATGCAGCAGTTTCCTATTTTGGATGAATACCATCGCACCATTTGACGTCGAAGTAACGAGTGCAGAGTATCTAAAGGATCTTCCAAGATCACCTCTTCCTTTTTTAGGACCTGTACACAGCTTTCCCTTGTGCTCGGCATGTAAAATCGCCTCGAGGCTTATAGCATTATCTGTAGAAATACGTTTTGACGTATCAATCAGACTATAATGGAAACAGTTTTTTGCCCAACCTAGTCGGTACTGGCTTATTTCCTAATCTGTATTCCCTCCTTTTTGTGCCCGATAGTCATGTACACCTTGGTACGGCTTAAATCGCCAGGGGCTCCATTCAGCCACGTACATTTTCTTAAAATAAAATAAGTCCAAACACTTTTACAGTACAGTTCGTTGTCCGGAATATAACATTATATGCATCGGCTCCGAATCATGTCTTCGGTCAATAGTTGGGTTGCCTGGCTCCTATGGTTACTGCCTTACATTCCGCTTGTTCGGCTAAGGTAGTAAAGGGAGAACTACTGCGATTGTGTTTCTGGTTCATCCGGATAAACACCTCAGTAGAGAAAGCCAAAAACCGACTGTCATGATGCGGCGAGAGCTGGTCACCTATTCGGTGACTAATTATAAATCTCTTGCGATTTTTTCCACATTACGCGAAGGACCGGTTTTCACCTGTCAGGCGTCTACAGCACCCAAGTTCGGACAATCGAACAATAGCAGGGGCTGTGCCTACAATCCTATTGTCAAACTCCTATGGCTAAGTGAGAGTGGTAAAGCCGCATAGTCTGATTGCCTGGTTCTCCGCACTAACACCTCCTTCAAGGACCAAGTCATTGGGTCAAGTGTGTTCATGCGCTGTTCCGAACACCCCCGTACTACCTATGTGGGGGCTGAAGCTGACGACTAGCCAACTCTCAGATATGGTAAACGGCCGCACAGGAGGAAAATAATTTGAGATGAAACAAGCAAAAATACTATACCAAGGACTTGTTTTCATAATACAAAGTTCGGGCAGCACAGATACACTCATTCAAAAATGATGTCCTTCAAACACTGGCCCTCTACAATTCGGGATCCTTCCAGGACTTCGTCAAAATACCGCTCCGGTGTGCGGTGATCCTTGCCTGCGGGCGGTCCCTCGGTCGCAAGCTTGGTGGCATTCATTTTCGCCCACTGCACCTTGACACGGGTGAAAGCCATCCGGGCACCTTCGATACAGACTGACCGCTTTATAGCATCAAGCCGAGGGCAGGCATTGACTAGCCGCTTCACGAGCCCGAAATAACTGGTGGGTATGGGTTCGGCTGGCCAAAGACGGATTATAACATCCTTCATGGCCAATTCGGCCACCCTATGCAGTTCGGTCAACTGCTTCAGCTGATCACTGAGGGGCACTGGATGCTCTGGCGCAAGGTACTGCGACCAGAATAGCTTCTCTGTTGAGCTCCCCTCTTCGGCTCGGAAGAACTCCGCAGCATCAGCAATACTCCTGGGTAGATCCGCAAACGCTCCTGGAGAACTCCAAATGCGGGTCAGTAAGTGATACGTCTCCGTCGCATCTACTTTTCCAAACACTTTTGCCCTTGTTTTGGACTCTAACTTGCATGATTTGAATGGAACTAACCCGGACTGACGCTGTTTTCAGCAGAATTGCCATGGTGTTATTTATGTGTAGAAACAAAAGTTCTCAGAATGACCTGAAACACCATGGAACTTATTTTTGGAAAATATTAAAAATATTGGCAAAAGAATCAAGGTCAGGGGGCCCACACCCTTGCCACGAGGGTGGGGGCGCGCCTGCCCCCTGGGCGCGCCCCTGCCTCGTGGGCCCCCTGGTGCTCCACCGACCTCAACTCCAACTCCATATATTCGTGTTCGGGGAGAAAAAATCAGAGAGAAAGATTCATCGCGTTTCACGATACGGAGCCGCCGCCAAGCCCTAAACTCTCTCGGGAGGGCTGATCTGGAGTCCGTTCGGGGCTCCGGAGAGGGGAATCCGTCGCCGTCGTCATCATCAACCATCCTCCATCACCAATTTCATGATGCTCACCGCCGTGCGTGAGTAATTCCATCATAGGCTTGCTGGACGGTGATGGGTTGGATTAGATTTATCATGTAATCGAGTTAGTTTTGTTAGGGTTTGATCCCTAGTATCCACCATGTTCTGAGATTGATGTTGCTATGACTTTGCTATGCTTAATGCTTGTCACTAGGGCCCGAGTGCCATGATTTCAGATCTGAACCTATTATGTTTTCATGAATATATGTGAGTTCTTGATCCTATCTTGCAAGTCTATAGTCACCTACTATGTGTTATGATCCGGCAACCCCGAAGTGACAATAATCGGGACCACTCCCGGTGATGACCGTAGTTTGAGGAGTTCATGTATTCACTATGTGTTAATGCTTTGGTCTGGTACTCTATTAAAAGGAGGCCTTAATATCCCTTAGTTTCCAATAGGACCCCGCTGCCACGGGAGGGTAGGACAAAAGATGTCATGCAAGTTCTTTTCCATAAGCACGTATGACTATATTCGGAATACAGGCCTACATTACATTGATGAATTGAAGCTAGTTCTGTGTCACCCTATGTCATGATTGTTACATGATGAACCGCATCCGGCATAATTCTCCATCACCGATCCAATGCCTACAAGCTTTTCACATATTGTTCTTGGCTTATTTACTTTTCCGTTGCTACTATTACAATCATTACAAAACCCAAAAATATTACTTTTGCTACCGTTATCGTTACTTCCATACTACTTTGCTACTAAATACTTTGTTGCGGATATTAAGTTATCCAGGTGTGGTTGAATTGACAACTCAATTGCTAATACTTGAGAATAGTCTTTGCCTCCCCTTGTGTCGAATTAATAAATTCGGGTTGAATACTCTACCCTCGAAAACTGTTGCAATCCCCTATACTTGTGGGTTATCAAGCCTATTTTCTGGCGCCGTTGCCGGGGAGCATAGCTCTATTCTTTGAGTCACTTGGGATTTATATCTGCTGGTCACTATGAGGAACTTGAAAGACGAGAAAACAAAAATTTATCCCTCAACTACGAGGGGAGGTAAGGAACTGCCATCTAGCTCTGCACTTGATTCACCTTCTGTTTTAAGTAAGCTTGCGACACCTAAACCTGCTTCTGCTATTAATTCTGATATGTCGCATGTTATTGATGATGCCACTTCTGCTATGCATGATACTTATGATGAAACTACTTCTATGCTTGATACTACTATGCCACTTGGTGAATTTCTTGACGAACAACTTGCTAGGGCTAGAGAGAATGAAATTATTGAAACTGATAATATTGATGAGAGTGATGATGAAGGCTCTCCCAATAAATATGAATTACCTGTTGTGCCTGAGGGCTATGTTATGGATGAAGAAACTAAAACAGACTTTCTTGCTTGCAATGATAGAAGTGATCTTAAGAAATTATTAGCTAAGCTTAAACAAAAAACTCTGAATGCTAGAATGAAGTATGATCCTGCTTATGCTACTTCACCTATCTTTGTTACTGATAAGGATTATGAATTCTCCGTTGATCCTGATATAATTACTTTGGTTGAATCTGATCCTTTCTATGGCTATGAATTTTAAACTGTTGTGGCACATCTTACTAAATTAAATGATATAGCCACCCTGTTCACTAATGATGAGAGAACTCGTTACTTTTATATCCTTCAAATATTTCCGTTCTCATTAAAGGGTGATGCTAAAATATGGTTCAATTCTCTTGATCCTTGTTGTGTGCGTAGTCCCCAGGATATGATCTATTACTTCTCTGCTAAATATTTCCCTGCTCATAAGAAACAAGCTGCTTTAATGGAAATATATAATTTTGTGGAAATTGAGGAAGAGAGTCTCCCACAAGCTTGGGGAGTCTTCTCCAATTACTTGATGCTTTGCCTGATCATCCTCTTAAGAAAAATGAGATACTTGATATCTTTTATAATGGACTAACCGATGCTTCCAGAGATTACCTGGATAGTTGTGCTGGTTCTGTTTTCAGGGAAAGAACACCGAATGAAGCTGAAATTCTATTGAATAATATGTTGACAAATGAAAATAATTGGACACTTCCTGAGCCAGCTCTTGAACCTATTCCTAAACCAACTCCGAAGAAAAGAGGTGTTCTATTTCTCAGTCCTGGAGATATGCAAGAGGCAAAGAAATCTATGAAAGAAAAGGGTATTAAAGCTGAAGATGTTAAGAATTTACCTCCTATTGAAGAAATACATAGTCTTAATTTACCGCCTGTTGAAGAACTATATGATCTTAATTCATTACCTATTGAAGAAACTCATGGTCTTGATAACCTGACACAGTGTAACGCCCGGATAATCATGCTACAGTAATCTCACGTTAATGATGGCACGTCACCTCTGTCACTGTAATTAATCTCGGGTTAAATCAAAACCGTTTCAAATGTAAATCCTAAATAAGTCAAACGACAAAAGTTTTCAAATATTAAAATAAAAATGTTCGGGCTATGTCAAATATTGCTATGGTAATTATGGTGTAGAAGACACAATTTTATAAATTTCTTAAATGCCCTAAATTAAATATAACAGAAAAGGAAAGAAATTACAAAACAAAAAAAGAGAAACCCACCCCCCCACTGGGCCGACTGGCCCAGCTGGCCACCAGGCCGCCCGACCGGCCCACCCCTGCCTCAACCCTCGGGCCGGCCCACCCCGCGCCCCACTCCCTTATCCCCTCACCCCCACCCACTCACCGACAGCCCCCACTCCCCCCGAAATATCCCCCCTCCTCCTCTGCCTCCCCCGATCTGGATCGGGAGGAGACCACCGTCGACGTCGCGCTCGACCCCGCCGCCGCCTGGACGCCGCCGGAGCACTCCCCCACCGGCCTGCTTCCCCTTCCTCCCCTGCGTGCGTCGTCCCCGTCGACCCCCTCAACCCCCGCCGCCCATCCCCTACGGCCCCTGTGAGCCGCCGCCTCCCCTCCTCCCTCTCTGCTCCCGCGCCGCGCCGTAGTCGCACGCAGTTGCCGCCCGCCGTGGCGACCGCCTGCCGCTCGCGGACGCCACGACGCCGTCCTCACCCGCGCCCCGGCGCCCCTGAACGCGCCCATGGCCGCGCCCCCGCGCCCCGTCTCTCCCGCCCGCACGCGCGCGCACTGCCGCGCCTGCCTGTGGCCACCCTCGCCCCCAGGCTGCTCCCGTGCGAGCTCCCTGCGCCGGGCCCGCCCGCCGTTGGCCGCCACCGGCCGCCGCTCCCCGTGCCCCGCTCCGGTGCCGCCCGCGCCGCCGCGGAGGCGCCGCACCGGCCGCGTCCCGCGCCCGGTGGCCTTCGCCGCGCCTGACTCCAGCCGCCCCTGGCCACTGGCACCCCCCTCCCCTTGCTCCGGCGCCCTGCTGTGGTCGCCGGCGCCCAGTCGGGTGCGCCCCTGCCGGCCACGCCCGCAGCGCCCATTCGGGTTATGCCCGACGCCCGACCCGCTATGGCCCTGGGCCACTGCCAAACGGGGACCGCGCCCCCCCCCCCCCCCACAGAACGAATAAAAAAATAAAAACAAAAAATAATAAATAATAATAATAATAAATTAATTAATAAAAATTAATAAATAAATAAAAATAAAAATAAATTTAATTAATTAATTAACTAAATTAATTAAGTTAATTAATCCTGTTTAAACTAATCTAATTAGTTAATTAATTTAACTAAACAGTAGTTAATTAACTAACAGTCACTGACAGGTGGGACCCACCTGTCAGGTTGACCAGGTCAACGGTCAACGTTGACTGCTGACGTCAGCATGACATCATGCTGATGTCATAAATCCATTTTCGAATTAAATTAAATAATTAATTAAATTCCAGAAATTAATAAAATCTTTAGAAAATCATACCTTTTAATCCGTAACTCGGATTAAAATATTTTCAACATGAAAGTTGCTCAGAACGACGAGACGAATCCGGATACGCAGTCCGTTCGTCCACCACACCTCCCTAACCTATCGAACTCGCAACTTTCCCCCTTCGGTCCATCTGTCCGAAAACGCGAAACAGCGGGAATACTTTCCCGGATGTTCCCCCCCTTCGCCGGTACCACCTACTGTCGCTTTAGGACACACCTCGCACTGCTCATTGTCATGTCACGCATCGTCATGCTTATGTTTGCATTGTATTTACTGTTTCTTCCCCCCTCTTCTCTCCGGTAGACTACGAGACTGACACTCCTGCTGCCCAGTTCGACTACGGAGTTGACGACCCCTCCTACTTGCCAGAGCAACCAGGCAAGCCCCCCCCCCCTTGATCACCAGATATCGCTTATTCTTCTCTATACTACTTGCATTAGAGTAGTGTAGCATGTTACTGCTTTCCGATATCCTATCCTGATGCATAGCCTATCCTTGCTACTACTGTTGTTACCTTTACCTGCAATCCTACATGCTTAGTATAGGATGCTAGTTTTCCATCAGTGGCCCTACATTCTTGTCCGGCTACTGTGCTATACTATCGGGCCGTGATCACCTGGGCGGTGATCACGGGTATATACTTATATACTATATACATGACACATGTGATGACTAAAGTCGGGTCGGCTCGTAGGAGTACCCGCAAGTGGCTCTTTGTGGCGGAGCGACAGGGCAGGTTGAGACCGCCTAGGTGAGAGGTGGGCCTGGCCCTGGTCGACGTTCGCGGTTACTTAACACGCTTAACGAGATCTTGGTATTTGATCTGAGTCTGGCCATTTGGTCTATACGCACTAGCCATCTACGCGGGAGTAGTTATGGGTATCCCGGCGTCGTGGTATCAGCCGAAGCTCTTTTTGACGTCAGCGACGGAGCGGCGCGCGCCGGATTGGACTGGAACGCCACTAGGCTAGGTCTGCTTCCGGCAGCCCTCGCAACGTGCAGGTGTGCATAGGGCGATGGGCCCAGACCCCTGCGCGCATAGGGTTAGACCGGCGTGTTGACCTCTCGGTTGAGCCTAGGTGGGGCTGCGACGCGTTGATCTTACGAGGCCGGGCATGACCCAGAAAAGTGTGTCCGGCCAAATGGGATCGAGCGTGTTGGGTTATGTGGTGCACCCCTGCAGGGAAGTTTATCTATTCGAATAGTCGTGTCCCTCGGTAAAAGGACGACCCGGAGTTGTACCTTGACCTTATGACAACTAGAACCGGATACTGAATAAAATACACCCTTCCAAGTGCCAGATACAACCCGGTGATCGCTCTCTAACAGGGCGACGAGGAGGGGGATCGCCGGGTAGGAATTATGCTATGCGATGCTACTTGGAGGACTACAATCTACTCTCTTCTACATGCTGCAAGATGGAGATGGCCAGAAGCGTAGTCTTCGACAGGACTAGCTATCCCCCTTTTATTCTGGCATTCTGCAGTTCAGTCCACTGATATGCCCCTTTACACATATACCCATGCATATGTAGTGTAGCTCCTTGCTTGCGAGTACTTTGGATGAGTACTCACGGTTGCTTCTCTCCCTCGTTTCCCCCTTTCCTTTCTATCTGGTTGTCGCAACCAGATGCTGGAGTCCAGGAGCCAGACGCCACCGTCGACGACGACTCCTACGATACTGGAGGAGCCTACTACTACATGTAGGCCGCTGACGACGACCAGGAGTAGTTAGGAGGATCCCAGGCAGGAGGCCTGCGCCTCTTTCGATTTGTATCCCAGTTTGTGCTAGCCTTCTTAAGGCAAACTTGTTTAACTTATGTCTGTACTCAGATATTGTTGCTTCCGCTGACTCGTCTGTGATCGAGCACTTGTATTCGAGCCCTCGAGGCCCCTGGCTTGTATTATGATGCTTGTATGACTTATTTATGTTTTAGAGTTGTGTTGTGATATCTTCCCGTGAGTCCCTGACCTTGATCGTACACATTTGCGTGCATGATTAGTGTACGGTCAAATCGGGGGCGTCACAAGTTGGTATCAGAGCCGACTGCCTGTAGGAATCCCCCTTTCCACACTCCTTGGCCAAAGTCGAGTCTAGACATTACAAAAACTTTTACTAACATGGTTGTGTGTCTTACGGGCCCACGTCGCCATTGGGTGGTACTAGGATCTTTTACTCCTCGACCTTTACTCTGGGACTCTGAACTCTCTTCTACTCGGGTTAAACGAATTTACTAACTCTAACACTAGGACCCCGTGACCGCATTCACCCCAAAGTTGGATAAGCCATAGTTGTTTCTTAGGATAGTATTTTGAACAATTCACACATTGTCATTTGACTCCTTTGAAACGTCTTTGCTTTCAGATGGAACCCACGAGGCAGGTCGTGCGCCACACGACGGCCATTGGTGCCTCGGGATCACCAGTTGTGCTAGCTGAGATGATGACCTATCTGGGTTATCACTGGCACCCTGAGTACACCGTCTACGAGGAGTACCAGGACTTTAACCAGGAGCAGTACCGTGCCATCGTCCACCTCTACTCGCGGGAGTATGACTCAACTACTGTGCTGCACACCGCTCATGGTGTTGGTGTGACCATCGATATGGCTGTCCACGATGCTGCCTATGCTGCTCTGACACGTCTTCGTGGAGAGTATCGGGAGTTGGACACCTCCCCTTTCAGGCACATTGCTATCGCATCTGATGTTGGTGCGGAGGGATACTATACTGCTGCCTACTCCACTGTCACCCGAGAGCCCTTCTACCATCAGAACCTGGTTCTGCATGTTGATGGGCTGGATCGAGCTAACCGAGCTCTTCGCCACGAGATGTACACCACCCGTCAGCACCTTTACCGTGCTCTGACGCTACTGCACCCCTTTGTCCGATCTGGACAGCTACCGCGTACTGCGATCTACCCAGCCAGGACCGTGATGCCCCACGGTGTCGGTTGGTCAGAGGTGGGAGGCTACTCTCCCGCACTTGGTCCTCTTCTGCCACCTGAGCGTCGGGCTCTACACCTGAGTATCCGCGGCCCCCAGTCTGCTGACGTGGAGGGCTATCCGATGCCTCACTACCAGCTGTCGGGCTACGATTACCTCCACAGTACCTCTTGGGACTGATGTAGGCTTGCTTGTAGTGTTAGATGCATTCGCCGCGAGCCTGTGTGCCGCCTATGATGTTTTAGTCTATGTACTGAACTCTATGCATGACCCCTTTTGTAAGTTATGCCGACTACTATGTAGTAGCTATCGTGCTCCTTTCATTATGCATGTTTCATCATGATTGATTCTTGTCTTTGCAAATTTCTCAATGCTGAACTACCCCTGTTATATATTAGCAGGATGGTTAGACCAGGTGGTCGTGGTAGTGGTGGCAATGCCCCACCACCACCTGAGTACATGGCTGGTATGATCCAACAGTTTGAACTGAACCGCCAATTCATGGAAAATATGATGGCTCAGTTTCCTCGCCCCAATATGGACCAGCAACCAACCCCAGTAACTCTGCAGGATTTCATGCGCCTCAATCCAACTGTGTACCGCAGCTCAACTCAGCCTCTAGATGCTGATGACTGGCTCCGTGACATCACCTATGAGATGGAGTCTGCCGATGTAGCCCCTGCCAGCTATGTCAACTTTGCTTCCTTCTTTCTGAAGGGACCCGCAGCTCAATGGTGGGACAGCCACAGGCGTACTCTGCCAGCTGGAACAATCATCACCTGGCCAGACTTCCAAGCTGCTTTCCGTGCCCGCTTCATTCCTTAGGGAGTCATGGACCGGAAGAAGCGTGAGTTCCGCAACCTCACCCAAGGCAACAAAACTGTTGAAGCTTATCAACGGGAGTTTCTGGACTTGTCTCGCTATGGTGAAGAGGACATTGCAACTGATGCACGCAGGCAGGAGAAGTTCCGTGATGGCCTTCAAGCTGACATCAAGCTCGCACTTCTAGTGCATGACTTTGCTGATTTCGCCACCCTGGTGAACAAGGCCATCAATGTCGAAACTGGTCTGCGGGAATACCAGAGCTCTCACAGGCGCAACCGTGACACGGGCTCATCTTCGGCTCGCCCTCACAGAAGCGTAAGATATGGATCCCGAACAGCATGTACCGTCCAAATGCATCTGCCCCAAGGCAGACCTATGCTGCACCTCGTCTGCCTCCACCACCATCTAGGCAGTCAAGACTTCCAGCCCCACCGTCCCAAGCCCCTGTTCCCACTCCCAATAATGGCTTGTGCTTCAGGTGTGGTCAACCAGGGCACTGTGCTAGAGAATGCAACCAGAACCAGAATCAACTGGCCCTTCCAGCAACTGGCCGTGGTAACAACCAGCCCCGCAACAACAATGCTAAGTCTTATGGTCGTGCTCATGCCAACCACGTTGATCTCAACGAAGCTCAAGACCAGCCTGCTACTGTGATGGGTACACTCCTCGTAAATTCAGTACCAGCATCCGTTTTATTTGATACAGGTGCATCACATTCATTCATGTCAGAAGATTTTGCATTCATGCATGGCATTAGAAGCGAAGACATGAATGCTTCACTATTAGTACACACCCCTGCGGGCCAATGTCGAACCTCCATGATTTGCAACGACGTCCCCGTTGAAATCGAAGGACTGGAATTTCTTGTCTCTCCCATCGTACTGAAGTCTTGTAGCATCGATCTCATTCTGGGAATGAATTGGTTAAAAGCGCATACTGCTTCAATCGTTTGCACCACTAAGACCGTCCATCTGCTACACCCTTCAGATGAGATAGTTACTTACCAAGCCCATCTGGTGCAAAATGCCGAGGCAAGGCTCTATGCATTGAATGCATTGAATGCTGCACCACTCGAGGGCATTGAAAACATTCCCGTCGTGCGTGAATTCCTCGACGTCTTTCCTGAAGAACTTCCAGGGATTCCCCCTGCTAGAGTTGTCGAATTCATCATCGACTTGAAACCAGGCACCACTCCTATAGCCAAGCGACCCTACAAAATGCCGCCGCATGAACTCCTTGAGCTTAAGGAGGAAATCGACAATTCTCTTCGCAAAGGATTCATTCGCCCAAGTTGCTCTCCTTGGGGAGCACCTTCTCTCTTTGTCAAGAAGAAGGATGGGACTAACCGATTGGTTCAAGACTACCGTCCTATAAACCAAGCTACCATTCAGAATAAATACCCTCTTCCTCGGATCAATGATCCGTATGATCAACTGGCGGGTTCGTCAGTGTTCTCTAAGCTCGACTTGAGGTTGGGTTACCACCAGATCCGTGTTCGCGAAGAGGATATCCCAAAGACCGCCTTCGTGACTCGATATGGTTCATACGAGTACACCGTCATGTCTTTCGGTTTAACCAATGCTCCAGCCACCTTCTCTCGTCTGATGAACTATATATTCATGGATTACCTCGACAAGTTCGTTGTGGTTTATCTGGATGATATCCTGGTATTTTCCAAGAACGAAGAAGAACATGCTGAACATCTTCGACTTGTGCTGGAGAAGCTACGAGAGCATCAACTATATGCCAAGTTCTCCAAATGTGAATTCTGGCTACCGGAAGTAACCTATCTTGGGCATGTCATCTCTAAGGATGGTATTGCCGTCAACCCTGAACGAGTCCAGGCTATCCTTGATTGGACTCCTCCCAAGAACGTTAAGCAAGTCAGAAGTTTTCTCGGTCTCGCCAGCTATTGCCGTCGATTCGTCGAGAACTTCTCCAAGATCGCCAGGCCTCTGACTAACCTGTTACATAAGGGCGTCAAGTTCCAATGGACAGACAAATGTCAGGAAAGTTTCCAGGCACTCAAAGACAAGTTGACTTCTGCCCCAGTTCTAGCTCCACCTGATACTAAGAAGGACTTCGTCATTTACTGCGACGCTTCCCGTCAAGGATTAGGCTGTGTCCTAATGCAAGACCGCAAAGTGATTGCTTATGCCTCTCGGCAATTGCGCCCTCACGAAGAGAACTACCCAGTTCACGACCTCGAACTTGCTGCTGTCATTCATGCGCTGAAGCAGTGGCGGCATTACCTTCTCGGTAATCGTTGCGAGATCTTCACTGACCACCAAAGTCTGAAGTATCTGTTTACTCAGCCAGACCTGAACCTCCGTCAGCAGAGATGGATGGAGCTTGTTGCAGACTTTGACTTGGGTATTTCCTATACGCCAGGCAAGGCTAATGTAATGGCTGATGCCTTGAGCCGCAAGTCTTACTGCAACCACCTCCAGGTTCACAAAGTTCAGCCCTCGCTTGTTGAAGAATTTAGGAAGCTGAACCTCCATATTGTTCCTCCGGGTGCACTCGCTCCCCCTCCTAAGGAGTTTGACAAGGTGAACATCCACGTTGTTACCCAGGGTTCCCTCAATACCCTAGTTGCTAAACCAGATTTCGTGGATAGCATCAAAAGGCTACAGAAGTATGACTCTGAAGCCCACAAGATTAAGCGCTACCTCGCAGAAGGAAAGCCCTCATTCTTCACTATTGTTGAAGATGGCACCTTATACTTCAAGGGCCGCCTAGTGGTGCCATGTGCAGAGAAAAACCTGGATATGACACAGGAGGTTATGAAAGAAGCTCATGATACGCCTCTATGTATCCACCCTGGTAGTACAAAGATGTACCAAGACATCCGTCAGAGATTCTGGTGGTCTAATATGAAACAAGACGTTGCTCGTTATGTTGCTAAGTGTGACGTTTGCCGTCGTATAAAAGCAGAACATCAAAGGCCTGCTGGAACTCTGCAACCTATCTCTATTCCTGAATGGAAATGGGACCATGTTGAGATGGACTTCGTCACTGGATTTCCCAAATCACAGAAAGGTAATGATGCTATTCTTGTCGTCATTGACCGGCTTTCCAAAGTTGCACATTTTCTGGCGGTCAAAGAAACGATCACTGCTAGCCAGTTGGCAACGCTCTATATGTCCAGGATTGTTTCACTCCACGGTATTCCATTGGTTATTAGCTCAGACCGTGGTAGCTTTTTCACTTCAAGATTCTGGGCAAGTTTCCAAGAAGCTATGGGAACTCATCTGTCATTCAGTACTGCATTTCATCCTCAGTCGCAGGGGCAAGTTGAACGCGTCAACCAAGTTCTCGAAGACATGCTTCGAGCTTGTGTTATTTCCTTCGGCAAGAAATGGTAGGAATCTCTCCCGTATGCTGAGTTCTCTTATAATAATAGCTATCAAGCTAGTCTAAAGATGGCCCCCTTCGAAGTGTTATATGGACGAAAGTGCCGAACCCCTCTGAACTGGTCAGAAACTGGGGAACGTCCACTCTTCGGTCCGGATATTATCCAACATGCCGAAGAACAAGTCCGCATTATTCGCGAGAATCTCAAGACTGCTCAGTCACGTCAGAAGAGTCAGTATGACCGTCATCATAAAGACATGGTCTATCAACCTGGCGAAAGGGCTTATCTTCGGGTCACACCAATGAAGGGTGCCCACCGCTTCGGAATCAAGGGCAAACTAGCTCCTCGCTATATTGGCCCATTCACTATTCTCGAAAGGCGTGGAAAAGTGGCATACCAACTGGAGCTACCGCCGAACCTTTCTCAGGTTCACGATGTGTTCCATGTGTCACAGCTCCGCCGTTGCTTCAAGGACCCAATCCGAGCTGTGGATCATGAAGTGCTCGAATTGCAGCAGGACCTCTCCTATAAGGAGCATCCGGTCCGCATTCTCGACCAAGCTGAACGCCGCACACGTCAGAAGGCGATCAAGTTTCTCAAGGTCCAGTGGTCGCACCATTCTGAAGATGAGGCCACTTGGGAACGCGAGGATCGCCTGCGTGATGAATACCCCGCACAGTTTCCTTCTACCTCCTAAATCTCGGGACGAGATTTCTTGTAGTGGAGGAGATTTGTAACGCCCGGATAATCATGCTACAGTAATCTCACGTTAATGATGGCACGTCACCTCTATCACTGTAATTAATCTCGGGTTAAATCAAAACCGTCTCAAATTTAAATCCTAAATAAGTCAAACGACAAAAGTTTTCAAATATTAAAATAAAAATGTTCGGGCTATGTCAAATATTGCTATGGTAATTATGGTGTAGAAGACACAATTTTATAAATTACTTAAATGCCCTAAATTAAATATAACAGAAAAGGAAGGAAATAAATGAAAAGAAATTACAAAACAAAAAAAGAGAAACCCCCCCACTGGGCCGACTGGCCCAGCTGGCCACCAGGCCGCCCGACCGGCCCACCCCTGCCTCAAACCTCGGGCCGGCCCACCCCGCGCCCCACTCCCTTATCCCCTCACCCCACCCACTCACCGACAGCCCCCACTCCCCCCTGAAATATCCCCCCTCCTCCTCTGCCTCCCCCGATCTGGATCGGGAGGAGACCACCGTCGCCGTCGCGCTCGACCCCGCCGCCGCCTGGACGCCACCGGAGCACTCCCCCGCCGGCCTGCTTCCCCTTCCTCCCCTGCGTGCGTCGTCCCCGTCGACCCCCTCAACCCCCGCTGCCCATCCCCTACGGCCCCTGTGAGCCGCCGCCTCCCCTCCTCCCTCTCTGCTCCCGCGCCGCGCCGTAGTCGCACGCACTTGCCGCCCGCCGTGGCGACCGCCTGCCGCTCGCGGACGCCACGACGCCGTCCTCACCCGCGCCCCGGCGCCCCTGAACGCGCCCATGGCCGCGCCCCCGCGCCCCGTCTCTCCCGCCCGCACGCGCGCGCACTGCCGCGCCTGCCTGTGGCCACCCTCGCCCCCAGGCCGCTCCCGTGCGAGCTCCCTGCGCCGGGCCCGGCCGCCGCTCCCCGTGCTCCGCTCCGGTGCCGCCCGCGCCGCCGCGGATGCGCCGCACCGGCCGCGTCCTGCGCCCGCTGGCCTTCGCCGCGCCTGACTCCGGCCGCCCCTGGCCACTGGCACCCCCCCCTCCCCTTGCTCCGGCGCCCTGCTGTGGCCGCCGGCGCCCAGTCGGGTGCGCCCCTGCCGGCCACGCCCGCAGCGCCCATTCGGGTTATGCCCGACGCCCGACCCGCTATGGCCCTGGGCCACTGCCAAACGGGGCCCGCCCCCCCCCCCCCCCCCCCCGCACAGAACGAATAAAAACAATAAAAATAAAAATAAAAATAATAAATCAATTAATAAAAATTAATAAATAAATAAATAAAGAAAATAAAAATAAAAATAAATTTAATTAATTAATTAATTAACTAAATTAATTAAGTTAATTAATCCTGTTTAAACTAATCTAATTAGTTAATTAATTTAACTAAACAGTAGTTAATTAACTAACAGTCACTGACAGGTGGGACCCACCTGTCAGGTTGACCTGGTCAACGGTCAACGTTGACTGCTGACGTCAGCATGACATCATGCTGATGTCATAAATCCATTTTCGAATTAAATTAAATAATTAATTAAATTCCAGAAATTAATAAAATCATTAGAAAATCATATCTTTTAATCCGTAACTCGGATTAAAATATTTTCAACATGAAAGTTGCTCGGAACGACGAGTCGAATCCGGATACGCAGTCCGTTCGTCCACCACACCTCCCTAACCTATCGAACTCGCAACTTTCCCCCTCCGGTCCGTCTGTCCGAAAACGCGAAATAGCGGGAATACTTTCCCGGATGTCCCCCCCCTTCGCCGGTACCACCTACTGTCACGTTAGGACACACCTCGCACTGCTCATTGTCATGTCACGCATCGTCATGCTTATGTTTGCATTGTATTTACTGTTTCTTCCCCCCTCTTCTCTCCGGTAGACTACGAGACCGACACTGCTGCTGCCCAGTTCGACTACGGAGTTGACGACCCCTCCTACTTGCCAGAGCAACCAGGCAAGCCCCCCCCCTTGATCACCAGATATCGCCTATTCTTCTCTATACTGCTTGCATTAGAGTAGTGTAGCATGTTACTGCTTTCCGATATCCTATCCTGATGCATAGCCTATCCTTGCTACTACTGTTGTTACCTTTACCTGCAATCCTACATGCTTAGTATAGGATGCTAGTTTTCCATCAGTGGCCCTACATTCTTGTCCGGCTACTGTGCTATACTATCGGGCCGTGATCACCTGGGCGGTGATCACGGGTATATACTTATATACTATATACATGACACATGTGATGACTAAAGTCGGGTCGGCTCGTAGGAGTACCCGCAAGTGGCTCTTTGTGGCGGAGTGACAGGGCAGGTTGAGACAGCCTAGGTGAGAGGTGGGCCTGGCCCTGGTCGACGTTCGCGGTTACTTAACACGCTTAACGAGATCTTGGTATTTGATCTGAGTCTGGCCATTTGGTCTATACGCACTAGCCATCTACGCGGGAGTAGTTATGGGTATCCCGGCGTCGTGGTATCAGCCGAAGCTCTTTTTGACGTCAGCGACAGAGCGGCGCGCGCCGGATTGGACTGGAACGCCACTAGGCTAGGTCTGCTTCCGGCCGCCCTCGCAACATGCAGGTGTGCATAGGGCGATGGGCCCAGACCCCTGCGCGCATAGGGTTAGACCGGCGTGTTGACCTCTCGGTTGAGCCTAGGTGGGGCTGCGACGCGTTGATCTTACGAGGCCGGGCATGACCCAGAAAAGTGTGTCCGGCCAAATCGGATCGAGCGTGTTGGGTTATGTGGTGCACCCCTGCAGGGAAGTTTATCTATTCGAATAGCCGTGTCCCTCGGTAAAAGGACGACCCGGAGTTGTACCTTGACCTTATGACAACTAGAACCGGATACTGAATAAAATACACCCTTCCAAGTGCCAGATACAACCCGGTGATCGCTCTCTAACAGGGCGACGAGGAGGGGATCGCCGGGTAGGAATTATGCTATGCGATGCTACTTGGAGGACTACAATCTACTCTCTTCTACATGCTGCAAGATGGAGATGGCCAGAAGCGTAGTCTTCGACAGGACTAGCTATCCCCCTTTTATTCTGGCATTCTGCAGTTCAGTCCACTGATATGCCCCTTTACACATATACCCATGCATATGTAGTGTAGCTCCTTGCTTGCGAGTACTTTGGATGAGTACTCACGGTTGCTTCTCTCCCTCTTTTCCCCCTTTCCTTTCTATCTGGTTGTCGCAACCAGATGCTGGAGTCCAGGAGCCAGACGCCACCGTCGACGACGACTCCTACGATACTGGAGGTGCCTACTACTACGTGCAGGCCGCTGACGACGACCAGGAGTAGTTAGAAGGATCCCAGGCAGGAGGCCTGCGCCTCTTTCGTTTTGTATCCCAGTTTGTGCTAGCCTTCTTAAGGCAAACTTGTTTAACTTATGTCTGTACTCAGATATTGTTGCTTCCGCTGACTCGTCTGTGATCGAGCACTTGTATTCGAGCCCTCGAGGCCCCTGGCTTGTATTATGATGCTTGTATGACTTATTTATGTTTTAGAGTTGTGTTGTGATATCTTCCCGTGAGTCCCTGACCTTGATCGTACACATTTGCGTGCATGATTAGTGTACGGTCAAATCGGGGGCGTCACACACAGGTAGTAAGGTAAATTCTCTCTATAGATATGATAAAGCTTAAATCCCTCCTACTAAAATTGCTAGCCAATGCTTGGATGAGTTTGATAACTTTATGGTTAAGCAAGAAGATTTTAATGCTTATTTTGGTAGACAATTAAAACAAAATGCTTATTTGATTGAACGCTTGGGTGATTATATGTCTAGAGTTAAAGGTGAACTTAAACTCATTAGTAAACATGCTTCTATGGTTACCACTCAAGTAGAACAAGTACTTAAGGCTCAGAATGATTTGCTCAGTGAATTAAATAGTAAGAATAATGATTATGTTGTTAGAGTGGCTACTAGAACTGGTAAAATGACATAGGAACCTTTGTATCCCGAAGGCCATCCTAAGAGAATTGAGCAAGATTCTCAGAGAAATAATGTAGATGCACCTAGTCCTTCTAAAAAGAAGAAAAAGAAAAATGATAGGACTTTGCATGCTTCTAGTGAACCTGTTGTAGACACACCTGAGAATCCCAATAATATTTCTATTTCTGATGCTGAAACGCAATTTGGTAATGAACATGAAACTAGTGATAATGTTAATGATGATGTTCATGATGATGCTCAACCTAGCAATGACAATGATGTAGAAATTGAACCTGCTGTTGATCTTGATAACCCACAATCAAAGAATCAACATTATGATAAAAGAGACTTTGTTGCTAGGAAACACGGTAAAGAAAGAGAACCATGGGTTCAGAAACCCATGCCTTTTCCTCCCAAACCATCCAAGAAAAAGGATGATGAGGATTTTGAGCGCTTTGCTGAAATGATTAGACCTATCTTTTTGCGTATGCGATTAACTGATATGCTCAAAATGAATCCTTATGCTAAGTATATGAAAGAAATTGTTACTAATAAGAGAAAGATACCGGAAGCTGAAATTTCCACCATGCTTGCTAATTATACTTTTAAGGGTGGAATACCAAAGAAACTTGGAGATCCAGGAGTACCCACTATACCATGCTCCATTATAAGAAACTATGTTAAAACTGCTTTATGTGATCTTGGAGCCGGTGTTAGTGTTATGCCTCTCTCTTTATATCGTAGACTTGATTTGAATAAGTTGACACGTACTGAAATATCTTTGCAAATGGCTGATAAATCAACTGCTATACCTGTCGGTATTTGTGAGGATGTGCCTGTCGTGGTTGCAAACGTTACTATTTTAACGGACTTTGTTATTCTTGATATTCCCGAGGACGATAGTATGTCTATTATTCTTGGAAGACCCTTTTTGAATACTGCAGGGGCTGTTATTGATTGCAACAAAGGCAATGGTCACTTTTCATGTTAATGGCAATGAGCATATGGTACACTTTCCGAGGAAACAACCTCAAGTTCATAGTATAAACTCTATTGGAAAAATTCCATCGATTATTTTTGGAGGTTTTGAATTTCCTCTTCCTACTGTCAAAAAGAGATATGATATTCTTATTATTGGGGATGTGCATATCCCTGTTGAGGTAACATAGTGTTATTCGAAATTTCTCCGGTTTCATGCGATTCAGAATGAGTTTGTTAACAAGACTTGATCAACCTTGTTAGTGGATTCCTTTTGATGAGCATGAGATGGATGAAGTTAGAAAGCACAACCTTCTGTACCCTCCTTTTACTTTCTGTTATTTAGTTGAAATAAAGTAAAAATAGTATTTTCCTGTCTGTTTTCTGAATTATCCGTGCAATATAAAAATACCCCGAAAATAAAAGTTCTCCAAATGCCCTGCCAATTTGATATGATTTTTTCTGGAATATTTGAGAATATCTGGCACTGAGAACACAGCCGGGGGAGCAAGCACCTGTCCACGAGGGTCCAGGGCGCGCCCCCCTGCCTCGTGGGCCCACGGTGGCTCCCCTCCACTTATTCCTGCACCCACACACTTCTTCCTCCCAAAAAATCACCATCCAGCTCAAGCACAATTTCTAGCTCATTTTTGCTGCGATTTTCGATCTCCTTGCTCAAAGCACCTCTCACAAAACTGCTTTGGGGGATTGTTCCTTGGTATGTGACTCCTCCATTGGTCCAATTAGTTTTTGTTCTAGTGCTTTATTCATTGCAAATTTGTGCTGCCTAGGTGACCATGTTCTTGAGCTTGCATGTCAAATTTATATGGTTCCAAGTAGTTTTAATGCATGATATAGGCTCTAGGCACTTGTAGGAGTAGTTGCTATCAATTTTGTTGAGCTTGATTCACTTTTATTTGAAGTTACTAAAAATTTCAGAAATTTTGCAGAGGAAGAAATATGTTTAGGAAAATGTATCAAGGTGGTCCTTCAAGGAAGCAAGGACCCAGGCTTGCAATGCGTGATGCTGATGATGAACCACCAAGGGACGCCCCAGTGCGGCCTTGTGAATGGCCTTCAGAGGACTTCATGGATCGAGCAGGAATTAAGGAAGAATTTAACGCATATTTGTGTAACGCTGATCTTGTGAGCTTCGAGGCAGAAAAGTGCCATCAGTACCACTATCTCACTAGTTCCTTTGTGAGGAGGTTTGAATTTTCATCTTCATGCAATACTCAAACTGTTCTTTTTGATCTTTATGAAAATTCTTATACTATGGACTTAGAGGATTTTACCACTGCTTGCAAACTTCCACAATGGGGTAGTGCTAGTGAACCTCGCAAATCTGAATTTAGAGATTTTCTTGCTAGTATAACTGTGGGGGAATCTAGGGACATAGCACAAGCTACCATAGGGAGCATTCATTTTCCTGCTATACATTATTTTGCTCTCTTCATAGGTAGGTGCATAAATGGTAAGGATGAAGCATGTCACACGTGTGTCCCTGACCTCAGTATTCTTAGGAGTGCTGTGTTAGGAGATAAATCTTATAATTTGGGAGCCATTGTTGCACGTAGGTTGCATCATAATAGATTTAATGGAGATTTCTTTGGTGGACTTTATGCAACCCGTATAGCTAATTTTCTTGGTATAACCATACGTGAGGATGATATTGAGTTGCCTCCTGCTTATTTGGATTATGAGGCTATGGTTTGTCATCATTTTGTTGAGAGGAACGATCAGTTCCTCCAGTACCGACTAATCTTTGACAGACGACGCACCTATCACGTCGCTCTCCCTGCTTCTACTTTCTTTGACTTTCAGGCAAAAGGGAGATATTTTATAACCAAAGAGGAGGCGGAAGAGTATAAGAGGAGGGCTGAGATAGCTCGCCTCCAAGCTGCAGCCCACGATGCAATGACTGCTGCATCTCAGTACGACCCCAACTATAACTTTGGATATCCGCCAGGCCATCTGTGGCAGTAAACCAACTTAGGCCAAAAGCCTAAGCTTGGGGGAGTACGTATTTCCCACCGACATTACATTTATGTTTACACACTCATTGCTAGTTGTCGGTGCTCATACTCTTTCATTGTACTATCCATGCTAGTTTATTTTCTTTTTCTTTCTTTCTTCTTGTGTGTTTGATAAACCTTAAGAAAAACAAAAAAAATTAGTAGTAGCTTTTAGTTAGTTTACTTTTCTTGTTGTAGTAATAATTAAAAAGAAAAAACACCAAAAATATTTCATGTTCTTCTTTTGCTTGTTGGGAGCTTTCCCGTGTAAATAATTTTATTTCTTTTCTTTGGGGGTCGATAGGAGAAGACCATGATGAAATTGTTGAAATGGCTCTTATATGCATTATTATTGATTTCACCAAGAGCCCATATTACCTTGTCTTCTCCTGTTTATTGAATGCTCGAAGATTCCAGCTTAGTCCAATGCACGTGCACTATTATTATTATTCACATCGTTCGGTCGTGCAAGTGAAAGGCAATTATGACGATATATGATGGACTGATTGAGATGAGAGAAGCTGGTATGAACTCGACCTCTCTTGTTTTTGTAAATATGATTAGTTCATCGTTCCTGATTCAGCTTATTATGAATAAACATGTTTGCAATGACAATTAGAGATTATAGTTACTTATGCCATGCTTAATTAGCTAGGAGTTTATAATGGTTTACCTTGCATGCCAACATGCTATTAAAATGGTTGTGATGTGGTATGATGGGGTGGTATCCTCCTTTGAATGATTCAAGTGGCTTGACTTGGCACATGTTCACGCATGTAGTTGAAACAAATCAACATAGCCTTCACGATATTTATGTTCATGGTGGATTATATCCTACTCATGCTTGCACTCAATGTTCATTAATTTTAATGCATGTTCATGACTGTTGTCGCTCTCTAGTTGGTCGCTTCCCGGTCTTTTGCTAGCCTTCACTTGTACTAAGCAGGAATAGTGCTTGTGCATCCAATTCCTTAAACCCCAAAGTTATGCCATATGAGTCCACTATACCTTCCAATATGCGGTATCTACCTGCCGTTCCAAGTAAATTTGTATGTGCCAAACTCTAAACCTTCAAATGAAATTCTGTTTTGTATGCTCGAATAGCTCATGTATCAACTAGGATTGTCCGTATCTTCCATGCTAGGCGGGTTATTCTCAAGAGGAGTGGACTCCGCTCCTCACTCACGAGAAAATGGCTGGTCACTGGGATGCCCAGTCCCATGCTTTATGCAAATCAAATCAAAATAATTACAAACAAAACTCCCCCGGGACTGTTGTTAGTTGGAGGCACTCGTTGTTTCGAGCAAGCCATGGATTGATGCTTGTTGGTGGAGGGGGAGTATAAACTTTACCATTCTGTTTGGGAACCGCCTATAATGTGTGTAGCATGGAAGATATCTCCATCTCTCGGTTGTTATGTTGACAATGAAAGTATGCCGCTCAAAATATTATTTATCTCTATTTCAAAAATCGAGCTTTGGCACCTCTACAAATCCCTGCTTCCCTCTGCGAAGGGCCTATCTATTTACTTTTATGTTGAGTCATCACCCTCTTATTAAAAAGCACCAGCTGGAGAGCACCGCTGTCATTTGCATCCATTACTATTAATTTATATTGGGTATGACTATGACTGGATCTCTTTTACCATGAATTACAATGTTTAGTCAGTCCTTGATCTTTAAAGGTGATCTGCATTTATGTTTTGCGGTCTCAGAAAGGGCTAGCGAGATACCATCTTGTTATATCATATCATGATTGTTTTGAGAAAGTGTTGTCATCCGAGATTTATTATTATTGCTCGCTAGTTGATTATGCCATTGATATGAGTAAACATGAGACCTAAGTGTTATTGTGAATACGGTTAGTTATAATCTTTGCTGAAAACTTGAATGCTGGCTTTACATATTTACAACAACAAGAGCAAACAGAGTTTGTAAAAGTTTTTCTTTATCACTTTCAGTTTATCAACTGAATTCCTTGAGGACAAGAAAAGGTTTAAGCTTGGGGGAGTTGATACGTCTCCGTCGTATCTACTTTTCCAAACACTTTTGCCCTTGTTTTGGACTCTAACTTGCATGATTTGAATGGAACTAATCCGGACTGACGCTATTTTCAGCAGAATTGCCATGGTGTTATTTATGTGTAGAAACAAAAGTTCTCGGAATGACCTGAAACTCCACGGAACTTATTTTTGGAAAATATTAAAAATATTGGCGAAAGAATCTAGGTCAGGTGGCCCACACCCTTTCCACGAGGGTGGGGGGCGCACCCCCCTACCTCATGGGCCCCCTGGTGCTCCACCGACCTCAACTCCAACTCCATATATTCGTGTTCGGGGAAAAAAATCAAAGAGAAAGATTCATCGCGTTTTACGATACGGAGCCGCTGCCAAGCCCTAAACTCTCTCGGGAGGGCTGATCTGGAGTTCGTTCGGGGCTCCGGAGAGGGGAATCTGTCGCCGTCATCATCATCAACCATCCTCCATCACCAATTTCATGATGCTCACCGCCATGCGTGAGTAATTCCATCGTAGGCTTGCTGGACGGTGATGGGTTGGATGAGATTTATCATGTAATCGAGTTAGTTTTGTTAGGGTTTGATCCCTAGTATCCACTATGTTCTGAGATTGATGTTGCTATGACTTTGCTATGCTTAATGCTTGTCACTAGGGCCCGAGTGCCATGATTTCAGATCTGAACCTATTATGTTTTCATGAATATATGTGAGTTCTTGATCCTATCTTGGAAGTCTATAGTCACCTACTATGTGTTATGATCCGGCAACCCCGAAGTGACAATAATCGGGACCACTCCCGGTGATGACCGT
The DNA here is from genome assembly GCF_002575655.3 of Aegilops tauschii subsp. strangulata. Taxonomy (NCBI): domain Eukaryota; kingdom Viridiplantae; phylum Streptophyta; class Magnoliopsida; order Poales; family Poaceae; genus Aegilops; species Aegilops tauschii. Next base: position 515,469,756 of record NC_053036.3, read on the forward strand.
AGTTTGAGGAGTTCATGTATTCACTGTGTGTTAATGCTTTGGTCCGGTACTCTATTAAAAGGAGGCCTTAATATCCCTTAGTTTCCAATAGGACCCCGCTGCCATGGGAGGGTAGGACAAAAGATGTCATGCAAGTTCTTTTCCATAAGCACGTATGACTATATTCGGAATACATGCCTACATTACATTGATGAATTGGAGCTAGTTCTGTGTCACCCTATGTTATGATTGTTACATGATGAACCGCATCCGGCATAATTCTCCATCACCGATCCAATGCCTATGAGCTTTTCACATATTGTTCTTCGCTTATTTACTTTTCCGTTGCTACTGTTACAATCATTACAAAACCCAAAAATATTACTTTTGCTCCCGTTATCGTTACTTCCATACTACTTTGCTACTAAATACTTTGCTGCAGATATTAAGTTACCCAGGTGTGGTTGAATTGAAAACTCAACTGCTAATATTTGAGAATATTCTTTGGCTCCCCTTGTGTCGAATCAATAAATTTGGGTTGAATACTCTACCCTCGAAAATTGTTGCGATCCCCTATACTTGTGGGTTATCAGTAAGATGTACTTTCTCCTTACATATCTGCTCTACATATTAAAGGCCTTACCCGCCGCGATCTGCTTTGCCTCTTGGACCTCCCGATAGGCGCCTTGGGCTTCAACCCGGGCCTCCTTCGTGCTTTGAAGCGCCGTAGCAAGTTTGGAGTCTCGATCCGACACCTTGCGCTCCAAGTACTCACTTTTTCTTATAGCATCCTTGAGATCTTGTTGGACTTCATCCAACCTCGCTTCATGTTTTAGGCGGGCGGCTCGTTCCTCCTCTGCCTCCTTCTTGGCTTCGTCCAGCGCATTCTTGAGCGTCTCGACCTCAGACGCGTCACCTATGAGCATAATAATAAAACTCATTCAGCGCACAAATTAGAACTCATACTCGTTTCAGATATGATTCGATATCGCATACCTTGCTTTTCCGCCAATTCCCGCTTTAGTTCGGACACTTCGGCAGCCTGGGAAGTTGCCGCTAACATCAATGCATGTTTATCCAAATAGACATGTATATTATCTCCCGCGAAGAAATATTTGATCCTCTGTTCGGCCTTTGTTTCCGAACACCGAACAGAGTCTCAGGGGCTACCATCTATATACGGGCATTCCTTTTACGTATACAAATAACCAAAACATATATATTACATCACATACCTCAAAGCCTGTTAGAAGGCTGGTATAGGCTTCGTTCAATCTGTTTTTAGCGGACCGAACCTTTTCAACCACCATACCCATAAGGGTACGATGTTCCTCCACAATGGAAGCACTCTGAAGCGCTTCCACCAGAGTATCCGGCGCCTCCGGATTAACAGAGGTCGCCGATGGAGTTGGCGCGCCCCCTTCCTTCGAAGGAGGCTGCTCGCCCGATTTCGGAGCCGTATGGGTCTCCGGAATAATATTTGGTCGGGGGGCGAATTGGGCATGGCCCCCGTCACCAGTCTCCATGGGGTTAGGTTCCCCCCTCTTTTCGGCAACAGAGGTATTACCCTCCGACACCACCTTCTCGGCCTCCCGCACCTCCTCGTGACCTGGAGAGGTTCTTCAGGACAACATTTCGGTGTTGTCCGTAGTGGTGGGCGTAGAGGCATGCGGAGGCGACTCACTCTCCATCATGTTCGGCCCCAGCAAATTCCCAGAGGACGATGATCGCTGGGGGAGATTGCGAGCCGGACTGCAATGCGCAATATGTTAGAACCGCAAACATAAAACCAGATATATGTACGGTGTATTTGGATACTTACGATCCGGCCAGGGGCTTCAGCCTGGAGCGCCACTTGGGGATGGCGTCGGCGTCCGATTCGGAATCGTCCAAAAGGGAGAGTTTCCCCTTCTTGGACGCCTCCGCCTCTTGGTCCACGGAAGCCGCCCTTTTCTTCTTTCCCCCCTTAAGGGGAGAATTGCTCTCCGCCTCTTCTTCATTTTCGTCATGAGAGGAGTGAGTCTCGGTGTCTTCGGACACAGCGTCTGAAGCGCCTTTACGGCGGAGGCCACCTCTAGCCTCCTTGCTCTTCTTCTTGGGCTTCTTCTCCGGCGCCTGATGCGGCGCCGGAACCAGCATCTTCGTCAACAGAGGAATGGCTGGCTCTTCGGGTAGCGGAGCCGGACACTGAATTCGCTCCGCCTTCTTCATCTAGCCCATTGGGAAGAATGAAAAGCTCGGTATACTCCTCCGATTTACAAATTAAAGTCCTCAGAAAACTTACAGGAGTGGCCGGATGAGCACGGTCGAGGCCGAGGTCTTCGGTCGTTTTCGGCCACGACTTCTAGGCCTTGAAAAGTAATTTCCATATGTCTTCGTGCGTTGTGCCGAAGAACCGTTGCAGGGTCAGGGGACTGTCCGGATCGAACTCCCATATATACTGAGTCTGGCGCTAGCAGGGGAGAGTCCGGCAAAAAAGCATCACCTGGATCACGCTCGCAAGACTGGTGTTCTTGTCTACCATACCCTTGACGCGCTTCTGCAGCGTCATCACCTTGTCGGACGACGCCCAATCCAGGCCCTTGTTGAGCCAAGATGAAGCCGCATTGGAGGCCCGGACTTAAATTCGGGAGGGGCGGCCCATGTGGTGGCACGGGGTTACGTAAATAGAACCACTCCTGTTGCCACCCCTTCACGGTCTCCACAAAGGTACCCTTGGGCCAGGTGACATTGGGGAGTTTGCTCACCATGGCGCCGCCGCACTCTGCATGTTGACCGTCAACCACCTTCGGCTTCACATTGAAGACCTTGAGCCATAGGCCGAAGTGGGGGGGAATGCGGAGGAATGCCTCGCACATAACTATAAACGCCGATATGTTGAGGAAGGAATTTGGGGCTAGATCATGGAACTCTAGCCCGTAGTAAAACATGAGACCGCGGGCGAAAGGATGGAGGGGAAACCCTAATCCACGAAGGAAATGGGGGATAAATACTACCCTCTCATTAGGCTCTGGGGTGCGGATGATCTGCTTTTTGGCAGGAAGCCGGTGGGCGATTTCCTTGGCTAGGTACCCCGCTCCCCGGAGTTCCTTGATGTTTTCCTCCATGACGGAGGAAGCCATCCACTTGCCCTGCGCTCCAGATCGTACATGGCTGGAGTGTTTTCTGGCGGAAAGGATTGAAGCTTGGGCACTAGAGCTCGAGGGCGGATGGGCTGAGGAGGAAGAAGGCGTGGGTAAAAAGACGGATCCTTATCTTCTTATAAAGGCAATGAATATCAAGCGTCGCCCACGAGTCTTAAAACTCGCCTATTCCCAAGGGGTCATGCGAACGGCACGGTTGGATTACCCAAACCCGTATTGATGAGAATCCCGTGATAAGGGGACACGATCTCTGCTTTGACAAGACGTGTCAATGGCCGTGCCTCGAAGCGCGAAGCTGGGGCAGTAAAACGGTTCAGAATAATAACAAGGCCAGGACATAATGCCTCGCCGAAAAAGTTGCCAGTGGATGTGACTTATTTTGTTTTAAGTATTTTTGCCCTTATAGCCTAGGGTTGTAATTATAGAACAGAGCCGGATACATCTCTTATGTGCGGAAGACTGCTTTGGAGTATTCGGAGAAGGAACCTGCCTTGCAATGCCAAAGACAATCTGCGCGCCAGATACATCGTCATTCAAGCCCGGTTCAGGGGCTACTGAGGGAGTCCTGGATTATGGGGTCCTTGGGGAGCCAGCTTATGCTACGTGGGCCAGACTAATGGGCCGTGAAGATACAAGGCAGAAGGTCCTCCCTCGTGTCCGGATGGGACTCTCCTTTGCGTGGATGGCAAGCTTGGCATTCGGATAATGTATTTTCCTTTCTCTGTAAACCGACTCTGTAGAACCCTAGGCCCCTCCGATGTCTATATAAACCGGGGGGTTTAGTCCGTAGAGGCAATCACAATCATACAAGCTAGACATCTAGGGTCTAGCCATTACGATCTCGAGGTAGATCAACTCTTGTAACCCATATACTCATCAAAGTCAATCAAGCAGGAAGTAGGGTATTACCTCCATTAAGAGGGCCCAAACCTAGGTAAACATCGTGTCCCCTGCCTCCTGTTACCTTCGATCCGTAGATGCATAGTTCGGGACCCCCTACCCGAGATCTGCCGGTTTTGACACCGACAGGCATATCCAGTGGGCAAGATAGCTTTGGAAGTGGCTTTCGGTGATGATCATGATTCCAGAGTTGAGACATTGACCTTTGAGGTGGTTAAGATCAAGAGCCCTTATCACGCTTTGTTTGGGCGGCCGGCTTATGCTAAGTTCATGGCAAGACCCTGTTATGTTCTGCAACTTAAGATGCTGGGTTACAAGGGTACCATCACAGTGCATGGGAACCGAAAGATAGGTTTGGAATGTGAAGAGGGCGATGCTGCTTATGCTGAGTCTGTTTGTGCAACAGAAGAGTTGAAGTTTTACAAAGATAATGTTGACCCGACAGATATGACACCTTTGAAGAAGCCAACCACAGAGCATGACCCTCTATTGAAGTTTAAGTCGGCAGATGACACTAAGTTGGTTGATTTTGTTCCTGGCAATTCATCCAAGTAGTTCAGTATCAGTGCTAATCTAGATCCGAAATAGGAAAGCGCGCTCATCGAGTTCATCCGTGAGAACTGGGACATCTTTGCATGGAAGCCTCCAGACATGCCAGGTGTACCGAGGGAACTCGCTGAGCACACTCTCAATATTGATCCAAAGTTTAAACCGGTCAAGCAATTCCTTCGTCGCTTCAACGAAGAGAGGCGTAAGGCCATTAGTGAAGAACTGGCCCGGCTCTTGGCAGCTGGGTTCATTGTTGAAGTTTTTCATCCTGAATGGTTGGCTAACCCGGTGCTGGTGCTTAAGAAAAATTGTACTTGGCGCATGTGTGTGGATTACACAGACCTTAATAAAGCCTGCCCGGCCGATCCTTTTGCTCTTCCCCGTATTGATCAGATTATTGATGCTACGGCGGGCTGTGAGCGTTTGAGTTTTTTGGATGCTTATTCTGGGTATCATCAGATCAAGATGGCAGTTAAGGACGAGGAGAAGACAGCCTTCATCACTCCCTTTGGGGCCTTCTGCTATGTGTTTATGCCTTTTGGGCTCAAGAGTGCCCAGGCGACTTACCAGCGTTGTGTTCAAAATTGCCTTCATGGTCAGATTGGACGCAATGTTCATGCTTATGTGGACGATATTGTTGTGAAATCCAGGAAGAAGGAAACCTTGATAGATGATTTGAAAGAGACCTTTAACAATCTCTGGGCCTACAATATGATGCTTAACCCGGCCAAGTGTGTTTTTGGTGTGCCAGCAGGCAAGCTCTTGGGTTTTTTGGTTTCTGAACGAGGCATTGAAGCTAACCCGGAGAAAATCAAGGCTATTACTTCCTTGGCTAAACCAACGTGTATCAATGATGTTCATCTTATGGCGGGTCGTATTGCGGCCTTAAGCCGGTTCATAAGTCGGTTGGGAGAAAAAGCCATCCCTCTGTACCAGATGATGAAGAAAACAGATCACTTGGTCTGGAGTGATGCTGCTGATCAGGCGTTTGAAGCCTTGAAGAAACAGTTAGCTGAGCCGCCGATCCTTGCCGCTCCTATTGATAAGGAGTCCCTGTTGTTATATGTGGCTGCCAATGGCCGAGCCGTTAGTGTAGCGATCGTGGTAGAACAGAGGGAAGCAGGCAAGAAACATCCGGTTCAGCGGCCGGTTTATTATATCAATGAGGTGCTCATTGAATCCAAGCAGAGGTATCCGCATTGGCAGAAGCTGGTACATGGGGTGTTCATGGCTAGTCAAAAGCTCAAGCAATATTTCCTTGGTCACCCCATCACTGTGGTTAGTTCTACTCCTTTAGGGGATATTATTCAAAATAGAGAGGCCACAGGTCGGGTAGCCAAGTGGGCCATTGAGCTTGGACCCCATGGTTTGAAATATATGCCTCACACAGCCATCAAGTCTCAAGCACTTGTGGATTTCATCAATGATTGGACAGAGCCGCAGATGCCTGAGGAGAAGACAGATAACACATATTGGACTATTCACTTTGATGGATCCAGGCAGTTGGAGGGCTCGGGGGCTGGAGTTGTTTTGACTTCCCCACGAGGTGATAAATTTTGTTATGTTTTAAGGTTGATGTTGCCTTGTACTAACAATGCAGCTGAGTATGAAGCCTTTCTCCATGGTCTTCGGATGGCTAAGGAGATGAATCTAAGCCGGGTAAGGTGCTTTGGCGATTCAGATTTGGTGGCTCAGCAAGTCTCAAGCACTTGGGATTCTAAAGACCTACTCATGGCGGCTTACCGCCGAGAGGTTGATGCTATTGCTGGTCATTTCAAGGGCTATCAAGTGGAACATGTTGAACGCAGGAAAAATGAGGCGGCTGATGCTTTGAGCCGGCTAGGGTCCCAGCGTAAGATGGTACCACCTAATGTTTTCCTTGATATTCTACATAACCCTTCAGTCAAATTACCTACAGACGAGGATCTTGCTATTCCTGACCCGGAGGCGCAATTGGTGGCGGCTCTTCATGTTATTCCTGATTGGACAGTTCCATATTTGACTTATATGACCCGGGGCGAGTTACCTGAAGATGAAACTTTGGCCAGGCAGATAACCCGGCGATCTAAGTCAATGACTATTGTCAACGGAGAGTTGCATCATTGCAATGTCACAGGGGTGTTTCAACATTGTGTTTCTCCTGAGGAAGGCCGTGAGATTCTACGAGAGATTCATGAAGGAGATTGTGGTCATCATGCCGGCTCTAAATCCCTCGTAGCCAAGGCTTTCTGTCAAAAAGGTGATTTTCCATTTTGGCTTTCCCCATAGAATTATCACTATAATGGCACTAATTTATCCAAAGGTGCTATGAAATAATTTTGTCAACGTGAGCATATCCGGCTTGACGTATCATCAGTGGCTCACCCCCAGTCTAATGGTCAAGCTGAGAGAGCCAATCAAGAGATCCTGAGGGGCATCAAGCCCTGGCTTATGGTTCCTTTGCAGAGGACGCCGGGTTGTTGGGTGGAGGAGTTACCCTCAGTGTTATGGAGTATCAATACTACCCCCAACAGATCTACGGGTTACACGCCTTTCTTCATGGTTTACGGAGCAGAGGCGGTTCTCCCTAGTGACATTTGTCACGACTCGCCCCATGTGGCGGCTTATGTTGAAGCTGATAATTAAAAAGCACGTCAGGATGCTCTTGACCTGTTGGATGAGGAGCGTGACCGTGCGACGGCTCGTTCGGCGATTTACCAGCAAGATCTGCGTCGTTATCATAGCCGCCGGGTTAAAACCAGGACCTTTCAAGAAGGAGATTTGGTGCTCCGGCTCATCCAGGATCAAACTGACATGCACAAGCTATCCCCACCTTGGGAAGGGCCCTTTGTGGTCAGCAAAAATCTGAACAACGGGTCATACTACCTTATCGATGTTCGAGACCACAAGGACTCACGCACGTCGGAGGAGGAGACCCGCCGGTCGTGGAATATTGCTCATCTTCGGCCTTACTACACTTGAGCCACAGGCTCTTGTGATGTACATACTTTGTCAATGTATATATTATGATGAATATAATAAAGCCGGCATCCCTGATAATTCAGGGCCTCTGCCGTTTCATTTATGAGAATATGAGTATTTATTGTCACTTCATACGATCACTTGGGGGCTTCCTGCTTATTGAGCATAGCTATGACTATCCTCTTGATCCGGCTTGTACGCCATGATTACAAAATACCTGCGGCTTCCTGCTCATTGAGCATAGCTATGACTACCCTATTAATCCGGCTTATAAGCCTGGAATGAAATATTACTTGGGGGCTCATGTTAATGAACAGAGCTTTGTTGTCCCTTGTAATAGGCTTGGACGCCAGGTGTATTCACCAAAAATCCAGGTTATCCTGCCTTTGTTTGCCTGCCACTCCGACCAGGTAATCCGGAATGACTCGTCGTACTCTCGACAATCAATCTTATAATGACCCTGAATTTGTCAAGGTTAAAACGGTGATTGGTCATGTGAGGTCCAGCTTACGGGTTTGAATTAAGGTTTAACTGCGGCTGTGCGACCCTTGAATAGCACTTGACATTGAGGCTTGGCAGCCTATGAATGCCTTGTTTTTTCTGATTTGTATTTGCTTTAAATATTTTTTGAGATTCATCTTTTGTGCCATGTTGATACATGGTTGAAAAACTAATTAGGGCCACGTTGCCTTATGGTTCATATATGAATTGCTCCGAAGTTTTATTAACCCGGCCTGGTTTTGGACTTTAAGTCGCTAGCGTATGATGATTATGTGCTTGGAGTGTTGTGCTCTAAGCTTTGGGATGTTACCCCTTGCTGCATATGGCGTGATAAGCCGGCGGTATGAATAAATTGAAGAGGGCGTTGTGCTCTCATTATTTGGGCTGTTACCCTTACTGCACGACGTACGATAAGCTGGCAGTGTGAACAAATATCATAGGTATGATATTTATTTTGTTGTGATTATATGAGGTTTTGATAAACCGGCCCTGGTTATGGACTATTTAGGTATCAGTGGTTTTTATATGGGGTATTGTGACCCGCCCTGGGGTACACCACCAGGGAACTTGTTATCTGCTTATGTGCAGGGAAAAATGATAAGCATGGTCCGCATAATGGATGATATTATAAGCATAAGTGGCAGATCTTCAAATGATAGATCGGCAGTGTTATGCAAACAAATACGCACGATGGCGTGACAGACTAGGGTTGTTCAACTAGCCTATACAAGGCGTCATATGGCCGCAAAACAATGTGTTTTTGAGATGCACAGAAACCGGCTAATGAATTAAGACTTCTAGTCTTGGCGGGTCGAAGCCTCCGGGTCATCCTGCACTGCCTCTTCTTCTCCTTGGTTACCCATTAGCTGGAAGTCAGGCGTAGCCCAGCTGATACCGGTCAAAGCTCTAAACACAGCCTCGTCATTTATAAGACTTGATGGATCAATGTTAGGAGCGAAGGTGTGCTTACGAGTCGGCGGGATGAGAGCCACCTCTTGATGAACCGGCGCCTTCACCTTCTTGTTTTCAGTATCGTAAGCCGCCTGATATTGGGATAGATCTGTGTCTTCAGCCAGTTTGCTTGCCAATGGACGCATTTCCCTTGCTATTTTTGCAAAGTCATCAGCACTGAAGGGAGACCCGTCTTCTTTTACACTAGGGCAGCCATTGGCCAAATCTTCTGGATCAAGATCTGCTTGCCATGCCTTGGCCCGGCTTAGGGCAGTCCTGGCGCCGGCTCTGGCGGCTGATCGCTTCAAATCCTCAATTCTTTGGGGTAGTGCCGATAGCCTCTCCAATGTTTCCTTGCTGAGAGAGGGCGGTTGTTTCTTATGAATAGCAGCAGAGATTGTCCGTGGAGCACCAGTGTATAGCTGCTCTACTAGAGTATAGACAGCCTTAAGCTTGATGCGCATGTCTGAACCCAACTTGGCGCTTCGGGAGCCTACATCAGTAAAATTATTGGTAAACTGGCAGATGATTATGATACGTTGTTGGTGCAAAGGAGAGTACTTTTTGCTACTTACCGAAGATGGCCGATGTCATGCTGTTGATTTGATGTTTTAAACCGGACAACTCACCAGTTACCGGTTTAAGGGCTGCTTCGGCATCTTCCGCTCTTTTTAATAAAGCCTTCTCGGTCTCCCAGCCGATTCTATCAGTACTGAAGTTTTGTTTCAGCTGCTCAATGTTTTCCAAGGCAGTCTTTAGCTCTGATTTCTCTTTTGAAGTCTCAGATTGTTGAGTTTGAATATTGGCCCTCGGATCTTTGACTTGGGATTCCTTCTCATTTAGTTCAGCCTGCAACATGAACAACATGGAAGGTATTATGATCATGATTATTTTTGGAGTCCCAAGCACAATACAAGTATTTTCCTTGGCACTTGGGGGCTAATGCCTATTGATCTTTTCAAGACAAGTTTATATGATGACCCGGGCAAAATGATATCATCCGGTTGATAAAGGCTACATACTTGGATTTTATTTTTCAGCCATGGTGATAAGTCCCGGCTTATTCATGCTGATTAAACCGGCCCTTGGGGGCTATAGGTGCAAAGTTGATCACTGCTAATTGAAGTTCCGGCTTAACTTGATAGTTTAAGCCGGCCCTTGGGGGCTACTACTTTTGATTTTCATATGACGATCTAAAATTCTACAGTATATTCAATGCTATCATATTATATAGACTTGGCAGCTGAAAGAGGTATATTTATATGAAGAGGATTGTGCTGAATTACCTCAAAGCGTTCCTTCATAAGATTGACCTGGCCGGCTTTGAAGTCACGGCTGGTGTGAAGGCGGTTTAAATAACCAGAATGAATCTCTCAAGCGCTAAATTGAGCATAGCCTTTCAAGTCCACTTTCCATTTGCCCTTATCAACAGCAGAGAACTCCTCTTTGGCGCTGTGTTTGGATAGGGCAATGGGGTTGCCTGGGGCTTGATAAGTCGTCCCAGTAATCATTATATCCTCAGTTTCCTGAGCCGACTGAGCGGGACTGGGCGGTTTATCATTTTCCGGGTCAATTTCCATGGTGTTGTTGGTTACATGGTGTTCCTCTGGAGGAAGGTCATCCATAGCAGCTTCTGAAACCTGATGCAAAGTCTCGGATGTGGCATGTTTCTCCGGTTCAACGGTTTTGGGCTCTTCAGCCGGTTTATCAACTTTCTGCTTCTTGTTGGGCTTTGCCATAGCACTAAAAAGGAAATACAAGACAGAGTTAATATGACAAGTAAATGCATGATTCAGAGCGGACAGATTTGACATTCTCACCCAGGCACAGTTTTGAAGATGGGGATTTGGGTCCCAGTTGAGTCGCCAGAGGAAGAATGAGATGTTCCCTGATAGTTTGAATCAGATGGGGTAAGAGGTTGTCGAAAGAGACTTGCCTTGGGATAAGCTAAGTCAAAAATATTTAAAACCTCCGGTCGATGCTTGCGAGGTGCTGGAGTGTTGGGTAAGCCGGAGGAAAGAATTCCGCCGCCGCTGTTCCGAGTCGTGCGGCGAGCTTCATGTTGCTGCTTCTTCAAAATAAAGTTGGGATCCAAGTAAGCTAAAGGGTGAGAAAATCTTACTTTTCGGCTTGCTTGTCGGGTTTTCTATGTTGGCAGAGGTTCTGAGCCGGAGGAAAGAATAATTACCTCTTCATCATCTGCACGGCTGGCCTCCACATCATCCTGATAATGGTCACTGTTAATAAGATGTACAAAAAATGAGCCAAGGGAGTCAAGTTCTACCTCCGACTCGTCATCATCATCATCATCATCATTATTATCCAAGTTGAATAACTCGGCAGGATTGGTCTTCTTCATGGCAAGCTTTTTGATAGCTTTGCTCTTTGTCCGATTCTTCTTGACCGGCTTATCTAATTTCTTCTTCCAGAAAGAGGAATCGACATGCGCAAATAAAATGGGTTATGAGAAGACAGTTTGAATGAAAGACAGTGCTTAAACCGGAAATAGCTTAAAAGTTTACGGCTGGTGGTTGGTTGAGAGCGCAGAAAGGATTCAGTCCAGCTTTGCTGCAATCTTCCAGACTCTCGTTCAGGAGAGATTTGGTCATATTATTAATATCCTCTTCAGTCATCTCTGTCTAGCAGTGGCGAAGTGGATCTTTCAAGTCGCCAGTGTACTCACACATTAAGCCGGGTCGGCGGCTTAGGGGCAATATCCTCCATGAAACCCAGCACCGGACAAGGTCGATGCCGGTTAAACCATTAGCCATGAAGGCTATGATTTTTGAAAAAATGGGCACATATTTGGCCCGTTCCTTTGTGCTGATGCGGTCTGGCAGAGGGTGCCTGTTGCTAAGCCGACTGGCACGATAACCTGGCAGAGGATTTTCCCCTTCTGGAGAAGTGTCTTTGCAATAAAACCAGGTTTGGTTCCAGTCTCTGGGATGACTGGGCAGAGTGGCAGCTGGAAAAGTGGCTTCTTTCCATCACTGTATAGAGATGCCGCCTAGCTCTAGGCTGGCCCCGTCTATGAACTCGTTCTGCCAGTTTAAATAGTAAAATTCCCTGAATAGCTCTATGGTGGGCTCCTGCTGAAGGTACACCTCACAGAATACTTGAAAGTTGCATATGTTTGAAATGGAATTTGGTCCGATATCTTGTGGATGGAGCTTGAAAAAATGCAGCACATCGCGGAAGAATTTTGAGCCGGGAGGGCTGAAACCCCAAAGCATATGATCAGTGAAGACAATTACTTCACCATCCTTGGGCTCAGGAGGGGTTTCTGTGCCTGGCACCCTCCAATGGATGACATCTTTTTTGGCTAGGATGCCTGTTTGAACATACTCATTCAACTCTTCCTCGGTGACCCGGGAAATGATTGCCCATTTTGAGGTTGAAGGCCTAAAAGAAAGAAATATTACCGGTTTAAGATTATGCTATTAAACCAGACCATTGATTCAAAAGTAAAAGTGTTATAAACGGTTGACGTGTTAAGCTGGAAGATGAACATTGAAGTACGCGGATATTCATATTGGCGGCTTAAAAGGAGGCTAATGGTACCTGCCGGGTTGAGGATTATACTGTTAAGCCGGCCAAAGTTTAAAAGTAAAAAAACATTGCACAGAACCAAATTATGAGGATGAATAAGCAAGCATGGTTAAACCGGAGTATATTGCCAGGTTATGCAGGATATGAAGCGTATGATGGCGGCTTAAACGGGGCCTAATGGTATATGGTGGACCACGGTTTATGGTATAAGCCGCCGGGGCAGTTATGGCATTTCAAATTTATCAGTAAAAATTTTGCTAAGTGATGGACAAACCGATTTCAAAGACTGGAGCTATAATTTTGGATCTATAGCAGTTCACAAAAGGCAATAAATTCTAAACCTAAGGTGGCGGCAGCAGAAAAGTTTGTGTGCTCCGATGAGATCTTCTATGGAGAGAAGGTATTCTGATGATAAAAACGAATGCTAAACTACTACCGCACAAGTTTCATGCCATGTTCAGACCAAAGGCTACTCGAGCTAAAGGAGAAAACGAAGAACGGTGAATAACACCGATGAACAAAGCAAACCCTAATGCAGATCTGAGGTATAAGGAGATGAATACTTACAGATGCAGATGGACTGCGGTGGAGCGTCGGCGTTCTCTGGACCCATCAACTTGGTGCAGCGGACGGAGGATGGCGACGGCGGAGCTCGGGTCTACAGAGGAGTCGCGAGAGGAAGACGAAGACGAGGAGGAAAGGGGGGGAATGAAAAGGACCCCGTCCCTATTTATAAGAGGATGGATACAAGGAATGCGCGGGAATCGAGGAGGCTGAAATCATCATGTGGCTATATGGACGCCTCGGTTTCCGGGACGTTCATTAAAAGATAAGGATCTGTTAAGATATTCTGGGCCTCGTGCGAAATTAATGCAAGATGACGTCATGGTAGGTTAACATAATTCTGTGAGCTGACGTCATGGCGGGTTACAGCAAATTAGTTAAACAGGCGATGCAAGATTTTGACAAGTCAGGTACTGAAGATTGATGTGAACAAGTTCAAATCAACCTGGGGCCTAATGTTGGGGATATAACTATTGGATATGCGTCATACCACTGACGGCTTATATATTGAAGATGGCGGATCATGATGAGCCTATTGACGGCCCAAGACCTAGAGGCGACTTGAGGCCCAAGAGGATGAACCGCCATAAAGTATAACTTGTATTGTAAGGCAAGGATAGTTAGTCATCGAGCCGGACACATTGCGTATGAGCCGGCCGGGACTCTGTAAGCCGCCGGGCATCAACCTGTGTATATAAAGGGGTGACCCAGCGGCGGGTTAACTCAAGAAACAAGAGATCGAGAACTAGGTCAAGCGTATTCGCTCTCTGGTAATCGAAACCCAAGCAATACAATCCCAAACTGGAGTAGGCCTTTACCTCCACCGCGAGGGGTTGAACCAGTATAAATCCTCTGTGTCCTTTGTCCCCATTAACCCCTTTAAGCTAACCTAGTTGCGATGGCTCCACGACTAAGTCCTTTCGCTAGGACATCTGTTGTGTTAATGAAGGAAATATGCCCTAGAGGCAATAATAAAGTATTATATATTTCCTTATATCATGATAAATGTTTATTATTCATGCTAGAATTGTATTAACCGGAAACATAATACATGTGTGAATACATAGACAAACAGAGTGTCACTAGTATGCCTCTACTTGACTAGCTCGTTAATCAAAGATGGTTATGTTTCCTAGCCATAGACATGAGTTGTCATTTGATTAACGGGATCACCTCATTAGGAGAATGACATGATTGACATGACCCATTACGTTAGCTTAGCACCCGATCGTTTAGTATGTTGCTATTGCTTTCTTCATGACTTATACATGTTCCTATGACTATGAGATTATGCAACTCCCGTTTACCGGAGGAACACTTTGTGTGCTACCAAACGTCACAACGTAAATGGGTGATTATAAAGGTGCTCTACAGGTGTCTCCAAAGGTACTTGTTGGGTTGGCGTATTTCGAGATTAGGATTTGTCACTCCGATTGTCGGAGAGGTATCTCCGGGCTCACTCGGTAATGCACATCACTATAAGCCTTGAAAGCATTGTGACTAATGAGTTAGTTGCGGGATAATGTATTACGGAACGAGTAAAGAGACTTGCCGGTAACGAGATTGAACTAGGTATCGAGATACCGACGATCGAATCTCGGGCAAGTAACATACCGATGACAAAGGGAACAACGTATGTTGTTATGCGGTCTGACCGATAAAGATCTTCGTAGAATATGTGGGAGCCAATATGGGCATCCAGGTCCCGCTATTGGTTATTGACCGGAGAGGTGTCTCGGTCATGTCTACATAGTTCTCGAACCCAAAGGGTCCGCACGCTTAAAGTTACGATGATAGTTATATTATGAGTTTATATGTTTTGATGTACCGAAGGTTGTTCGGAGTCCCGGATGTGATCACGGACATGACGAGGAGTCTCGAAATGGTCGAGACATAAAGATTGATATATTGGACGACTATATTCGGACACCGGAAGTGTTCCGGAGAAGTTTCGGATTAAACCGGAGTGCCGGAGGGTTACCGGAACCCCCCGGGGAAGTATTGGGCCTTAGTGGGCCTTGAGGGGAGATAGAGGGCACCAGCCAGGAGGTGGCGCGCCCCCTCCCAGGAGGAGTCCTAGTTGGACTAGGAGAGGGGGGCGCAGCCCCCTTTCCCTCTCCCTCTCCCTCTCTTTCCTTCCCCCCTTCTTTTCCTAGTAGGACTAGGAATGGGGAGTCCTACTCCTACTAGGAGGAGGACTCCCCCTCTCTCCTTGGCGCGCCTAGGGCAGCCGGCCTCCCCCTTGCTCCTTTATATACGGGGGCAGGGGGCACCTCTATACACACTTGATATACGATATTTTAGCCGTGTGCGGTGCCCCCCTGCACCATATTACACCTCGATAATACCGTTGCGGAGCTTAGGCGAAGCCCTACGTCGGTGGAACATCATCATCGTCACCACGCCGTCGTGTTGACGAAACTCTCCCTCAACACTCGGCTGGATCGGAGTTCGAGGGACGTCATCGAGCTAAACGTGTGTAGAACTTGGAGGTGCCGTACGTTCGGTACTTGATCGGTCGGATCGTGAAGACGTACGACTACATCAACCGCGTTGTGATAACGCTTCCGCTGTCGGAATACAAGGGTACGTGGACAACACTCTCCCCTCTCGTTGCTATGCATCACCATGATCTTGCGTGTGCGTAGGAATTTTTTTGAAATTACTACGTTCCCCAACAGTGGCATCCGAGCCTGGTTTTATGCGTTGATGCTATGCACGAGTAGAACACAAGTGAGTTGTGGGCGATATAAGTCATATTGCTTACCAGCATGTCATACTTAGGTTCAGCGGTATTGTGAGATGAAGCGGCCCGGACCGACATTACGCGTACGCTTACGCGAGACTGGTTTCACCGTTCGGAGCACTCGTTGCTTAAAGGTGACTGGCGGGTGTCTGTCTCTCTCACTTTAGTTGAACCGAGCGTGGCTACGCCCGGTCCTTGCGAAGGTTAAAACAACACCAACTTGACAAACTATCGTTGTGGTTTTGATGCGTAGGTAAGAACGGTTCTTGCTAAGCCCGTAGCAGCCACGTAAAACTTGCAACAACAAAGTAGAGGACGTCTAACTTGTTTTTGCAGGGCATGTTGTGATGTGATATGGTCAAGACATGATGTGATATAATTTGTTGTATGAGATGATCATGTTTTGTAACCGAGTTATCGGCAACTGGCAGGAGCCATATGGTTGTCGCTTTATTGTATGAGATGCAATCACCATGTAATAGTTTTACTTTATCACTAAGCAGTAGCGATAGTCATAAAAGCAATTAGTTGGCGAGACGACAACGATACTACGATGGAGATCAAGGTGTCGCGCCGGTGACGATGGTGATCATGACGGTGCTTCGGAGATGGAGATCACAAGCACGGTGCTTCGGAGATGGAGATCACAAGCACAAGATGATGATGGCCATATCATATCACTTATATTGATTGCATGTGATGTTAATCCTTTATGCATCTTATCTTGCTTTGATTGACGGTAGCATTATAAGATGATCTCTCACTAAAATTTCAAGATAAAAGTGTTCTCCCTGAGTATGCACCGTTGCGAAAGTTCTTCGTGCTGAGACACCACGTGATGTTCGGGTGTGATAGGCTCTACGTTCAAATACAACGGGTGCAAAACAGTTGCACACGCGGAATACTCAGGTTAAACTTGACGAGCCTAGCATATGCAGATATGGCCTCGGAACACAGAGACCGAAAGGTCGAGCGTGAATCATATAGTAGATATGATCAACATAGTGATGTTCACCATTGAAACTACTCCATCTCACGTGATGATCGGACATGGTTTAGTTGATTTGGATCACGTAATCACTTAGATGATTAGAGGGATATCTATCTAAGTGGGAGTTCTTAAGTAATATGATTAATTGAACTTAAATTTATCATGAACTTAGTACCTGATAGTATCTTGCTTGTCTATGTTAATTGTAGATAAATGGCCCGTGATGTTGTTCCGTTGAATTTTAATGCGTTCCTTGAGAAAGCTAAGTTGAAAGATGATGGTAGCAATTACACGGACTGGGTCCGTAACTTGAGGATTATCCTCATTGCTGCACAGAAGAATTACGTCCTGGAAGCACCGCTAGGTGCCAGGCCTCCTGCAAGAGCGACGCCAGAAGTTATGAACGTCTGGCAGAGCAAAGCTGATGACTACTCGATAGTTCAGTGTGCCATGCTTTACGGCTTAGAACCGGGACTTCAATGACGTTTTGAACGTCATGGAGCATATGAGATGTTCCAGGAGTTGAAGTTAATATTTCAAGCAAATGCCCGGATAGAGAGATATGAAGCCCACAATAAGTTCTACAAATGCAAAATGGAGGAGAATAGTTCTGTCAGTGAACATATACTCAAAATGTCTGGGTATAACAATCACTTGATTCAACTCAGAGTTAATCTTCCGGATGATAGTGTCATTGACAGAATTCTTCAATCACTGCCACCAAGCTACAAGAGCTTCGTGATGAACTATAACATGCAAGGGATGGATAAGACAATTCCCGAGCTCTTCGCAATGCTAAAGGCAGCGGAGGTAGAAATCAAAAAGGAGCATCAAGTGTTGATGGTCAGTAAAACCACTAGTTTCAAGAAAAAGGGCAAAGGGAAGAAGAAAGGGAACTTCAAGAAGAACAGCAAGCAAGTTGCTATTCAGGAGAAGAAATCCAAGTCTGGACCTAAGCCTGAAACTGAGTGCTTCTACTGTAAGCAGACTGGTCACTGGAAGCGGAACTGCCCCAAGTATTTGGCGGATAAGAAGGATGGCAAGGTTAACAAAGGTATATGTGATATACATGTTATTGATGTGTACCTTACTAATACTCGCAGTAGCACCTGGGTATTTGATACTGGTTCTGTTGCTAATATTTGCAACTCGAAACAGGGGCTACGGATTAAGTGAAGATTGGCTAAGGATGAGGTGACGATGCGCGTGGGAAATGGTTCCAAAGTCGATGTGATCGCCGTCGGCACGCTACCTCTACATCTACCTTCGGGATTAGTTTTAGACCTAAATAATTGTTATTTGGTGCCAGCGTTGAGCATGAACATTATATCTGGATCTTGTTTAATGCGAGACGGTTATTCATTTAAATCAGAGAATAATGGTTGTTCTATTTATATGAATAATATCTTTTATGGTCATGCACCCTTGAAGAGTGGTCTATTTTTAATGAATCTCGATAGTAGTGATACACATATTCATAATGTCGAAGCCAAAAGCTGCAGAGTTGATAATGACAGTGCAACTTATTTGTGGCACTGCCGTTTGGGTCATATCGGTGTAAAGCGCATGAAGAAACTCCATACTGATGGAATTTTGGAATCACTTGGTACTTGCGAACCGTGCCTTATGGGCAAGATGACCAAAACACCATTCTCCGGAACTATGGAGAGAGCAACAGATTTGTTGGAAATCATACATACAGATGTATGTGGTCCGATGAATATTGAGGCTCGTGGCGGATATCGTTATTTTCTCACCTTCACAGATGATTTGAGCAGATATGGGTATATCTACTTAATGAAACATAAGTCTGAAACATTTGAAACGTTCAAAGAATTCCAGAGTGAAGTTGAAAATCATCATAACAAGAAAATAAAATTCCTACGATCTGATCGTGGAGGAGAATATTTGAGTTACGAGTTTGGCCTACATTTGAAACAATGCGGAATAGTTTCGCAACTCACGCCACCCGGAACACCACAGCGTAATGGTGTGTCCGAACGTCGTAATCGTACTTTATTAGATATGGTGCGATCTATGATGTCTCTTACTGATTTACCGCTATCGTTTTGGGGTTATGCTTTAGAGACGGCTGCATTCACTCTAAATAGGACACCATCGAAATCCGTTGAGACGACGCCTTTTGAACTATGGTTTGGCAAGAAACCAAAGTTGTCGTATCTTAAAGTTTGGGGTTGCGATGCTTATGTGAAGAAACTTCAACCTGATAAGCTCGAACCTAAATCGGAGTAATGTGTCTTCATAGGATACTCAAAGGAGACTGTTGGGTACACCTTCTATCACAGATCCGAAGGCAAGATATTCGTTGCTAAGAATGGATCCTTTCTAGAGAAGGAGTTTCTCTCGAAAGATGTGAGTGGGAGGAAAGTAGAACTTGATGAGGTAATTGTACCTGCTCCCTTATTGGAAAGTAGATCATCGCAGAAATCAGTTTCTGCGACACCTACACCAATTAGTGAGGAAGTTAATGATAATGATCATGAAACTTCAGATCAAGTTATTACTGAACCTCGTAGGTCAACTAGATCAAGATCCGCACCAGAGTGGTATGGCAATCCTGTTCTGGAGGTCATGTTACTAGACCATGATGAACCTACGAACTATGAAGAAGCGATGGTGAGCCCAGATTCCGCAAAATGGCTTGAAGCCATGAAATCCGAGATGGGATCCATGTATGAGAACAAAGTATGGACTTTGGTTGACTTGCCCGATGGTCGGCAAGCCATTAAAAATAAATGGATCTTCAAGAAGAAGACTGACGCTGATGGTAATGTTACTGTCTATAAAGCTCGACTTGTTGCGAAAGGTTTTCGACAAGTTCAAGGGATTGACTACGATGAGACCTTCTCACCCGTAGCGATGCTTAAGTCTGTCCGAATAATGTTAGCAATTGCCGCATTTTATGATTATGAAATTTGGCAAATGGATGTCAAAACTGCATTCCTGAATATATTTCTGGAAGAAGAGTTGTATATGATGCAACCGGAAGGTTTTGTCGATCCAAAGGGAGCTAACAAAGTGTGCAAGCTCCAGCGATCCATTTATGGACTGGTGCAAGCCTCTCGGAGTTGGAATAAACGCTTTGATAGTGTGATCAAAGCATTTGGTTTTATACAGACTTTTGGAGAAGCCTGTATTTACAAGAAAGTGAGTGGGAGCTCGATAGCATTTCTGATATTATATGTGGATGACATATTACTGATTGGAAATGATATAGAATTTCTGGATAGCATAAAGGGATACTTGAATAAGAGTTTTTCAATGAAAGACCTCGGTGAAGCTGCATATATATTAGGCATTAAGATCTATAGAGATAGATCAAGACGCTTAATTGGACTTTCACAAAGCACATACCTTGACAAAGTTTTGAAGAAGTTCAAAATGGATCAAGCAAAGAAAGGGTTCTTGCCTGTACTACAAGGTGTGAGATTGAGTAAGACTCAATGCCCAACCACTGCAGAAGATAGAGAGAAGATGAAAGATGTTCCCTATGCTTCAGCCATAGGCTCCCCCTGTGAGGCCCTCCGTCGACCCCCCCCCCTCTTCCCCTTCCGTTTCTCCCGCCGTAAATCGCCGCGACGAGCTCACGATGAGCACACACTCATCGCGCCTCTGTCTCGCACACGACCGCGCCCGACCACCGCTCGGCTCCACTCACCGCGAGCCCTGGATGCGTCTGCGCGCCTTGGCTGCCCATGGCCACGCCCCGCCGCGTCCTTCCATGCGCCAGCCGTGCCCGCTCGCCGTTCGCTGCCACCCGCTACTACCACCGGCCCCGCCCCCTGTATACCCGCGCGCGCGTGGCCATCACCGCTCGGCCGCTCGCGAACTGCGCCGCCCGGTCGCACGACCCTGCCGCCGCCGCCGCCGGTCGCTGGCCACGCCCGCGTCGGCTCCAGCCGCTGCTGCTGCAGGGAGCCCCTCCGCCGTGGCTCCCCCGAGCCCGTCCGCCGTGGCCAAAGGCCACCGCCATTAACAGCAGGCCTAACCAGCCTTTAAAACTAACCCAACACTTAACAGACTGACTAATGGCCCCCCACTTGCTAATTAGTCTAATCTAAACAATTAAATCCATTGATAAAATTATGTCTCACTGACAATTGGGCCCCACCACTAATTGAACTAATTGAATAAATAAAATCAACACATGTGCCAATGACAGGTGGGTCCCCTTGACCCTGTTGACCAGTCAACTTTGACTAGTCAACTCTTTGACTGGCCTGCTGACTGGACCCCACTGTCAATCTAATGGGCTAGCCCCCTCCTGTGTATAAAAAGTAATTCAGGCATTTTAATTCAAATCCAGATATTTCCCTAATATTGTTTAAACTTCAACAATTCATAGAAACTAAACCGTAACTCGGATTAAAATACTTTGTGCATGAAAGTTGCTTAGAACGACGAGATGAATCCGAATACGCAACCCGTTCGTCCGCTACACATCCCTAGCATAGCGAACATGCAACTTTCCCCCTCTAGTCCGTCTGTCCGAAAACGCGAAACACCGGGAATACTTTCCCGGATGTTTCCCCCCTTCGGCGGTATCACCTATCCCTGCGTTAGGTCACCCCTAGCACAACGTATTGCCGCGTCTTGCTTTGTGTTACATTTGATTGCTCTGTTATTTATTGTGTTCTCCCTCCGTTACTTCTTTCCGGTAGGCTCCGAGACCGTTGCCGATACCCCTGTGATCGACTACATCGACGACGACCCCTTCTTCTTGCCAGAGCAACCAGGCAAGCCCCCCCTTGATCACCAAATATCGCCTATTCTTCTCTATACTGCTTGCATTAGAGTAGTGTAGCATGTTACTGCTTTCCGATTAATCCTATTCTGATGCATAGCATGTCTTTGCTACTATTGTTGTTACCTTTACCTGCAATCCTACATGCTTAGTATAGGATGCTAGTATTCCATCTGTGGCCCTACCTTCTTGTCCGTCTGCTGTGCTATACTACTGGGCCGTGATCACTTCGGGAGGTGATCACGGGTATATACTATATACTTTATACATGATACATGTGGTGACTAAACTCGGGTCGGCTCGAGGAGTACCCGCGAGTGATTCACGGATTGGGGGCTGAAAGGACCTTTGTCCCGACGGCCCTCTGGGTGGATCTTTGTGGCGGAGCGACAGGGCAGGTTGAGACCACCTAGGTGAGAGGTGGGCCTGGCCCTGGTCGGTGTTCGCGGTTACATCAAATAACACGCTTAACGAGTTCTTGGTATTTGATCTGAGTCTGGCCATTTGGCCTATACGCACTAACCAACTACGCGGGAACAGTTATGGGCACTCGACGTCGTGGTATCAGCCGAAGCCTTCGTGACGTCAGCGACTGAGCGGCGCGCGCTGGATTGGACTGGAACGCCTGCTAGGCTAGGTCTGCTTCCGGCCGCCCTCGCAACGTGCAGGTGTGCAATGGGCGATGGGCCCAGACCCCTGCGCCATAGGATTTAGACCGGCGTGCTGACCTCTCTGTTGTGCCTAGGTAGGGCTGCGACGTGTTGATCTTCCGCGGCCGGGCATGACCCAGAAAAGTGTGTCCGGCCAAATGGGATCGAGCGTGTTGGGTTATGTGGTGCACCCCTGCAGGGAAGTTTATCTATTCGAATAGCCGTGTCCCTCGGTAAAAGGACGACCCGGAGTTGTACCTTGACCTTATGACAACTAGAACCGGATACTTAATAAAACACACCCTTCCAAGTGCCAGATACAACCCGGTGATCGCTCTCTAACAGGGCGACGAGGAGGGGATCGCCGGGTAGGATTATGCTATGCGATGCTACTTGGTGGACTTACCATCTACTCTTTCCTACATGCTGCAATGGCCCTTTACACATATACCCATGCATATGTAGTGTAGCTCCTTGCTTGCGAGTACTTTGGATGAGTACTTGTTGGGGATGGTAGCAGAATTTTAAAATTTCCTACGCATCACCAAGATCCATCTATGGAGTAAACTAGCAACGAGGGAAAAGGAGTGCATCTACATACCCTTGTAGATCGCGAGCGGAAGCGTTCTAATGAACGGGGTTGATGGAGTCGTACTCGCCGTGATCCAAATCACCGATGACCGAGTGCCGAACGTACGGCACCTCCGCGTTCAACACACGTACGGAGTGGCGACGTCTCCTCCTTCTTGATCCAGCAAGGGGGAAGGAGAGGTTGATGGAGATCCAGCAGCACGACGGCGTGGTGGTGGAAGTAGCGGGGATCTCGGCAGGGCTTCGCCAAGCTTCTGCGAGAGGGAGAGGTGTTGCAGGGGGAGAGGGAGGCGCCAGGGGCTGTGTTGCTGCTGCCCTCCCTCCCCCCCACTATATATAGGCCCCCTGGGGGGCGCCGGCCCTGGATCCCATCTACAAAGGGGGGGGCGGCGGCCAGGGGGGAACTTCCCCCCCAAGTCAGGTGGGGCGCACCCCACCCCTAGGGTTTCCAACCCTAGGCGCAGGGGGAGGCCCATGGGGGGCACCCCAGCCCACTAGGGGCTGGTTCCCCTCCTACTTTAGCCCATGGGGCCCTCCGGGATAGGTGGCCCCACCCGGTGGACCCCCGGGACCCTTCCGGTGGTCCCGGTACAATACCGGTGACCCCCGAAACTTTCCCGGTGGCCGAAACTTGACTTCCTATATATAATTCTTCACCTCCGGACCATTCCGGAACTCCTCGTGACGTCTGGGATCTCATCCGGGACTCCGAACAACTTTCGGGTTTCCGCATACTAATATCTCTACAACCCTAGCGTCACCGAACCTTAAGTGTGTAGACCCCACGGGTTCGGGAGACATGCAGACATGACCGAGACGCCTCTCCGGTCAATAACCAACAGCGGGATCTGGATACCCATGTTGGCTCCCACATGTTCCACGATGATCTCATCGGATGAACCACGATGTCGAGGATTCAATCAATCCCGTATACAATTCCCTTTGTCAATCGGTACGTTACTTGCCCGAGATTCGATCGTCGGTATCCCAATACCTTGTTCAATCTCGTTACCGGCAAGTCACTTTACTCGTACCGTAATGCATGATCCCGTGGCTAACTCCTTAGTCACATTGAGCTCATTATGATGATGCATTACCGAGTGGGCCCAGAGATACCTCTCCGTCATACGGAGTGACAAATCCCAGTCTCGATCCGTGTCAACCCAACAGACACTTTCAGAGATACCCGTAGTGTACCTTTATAGTCACCCAGTTACGTTGTGAAGTTGGGTACACCCAAAGCACTCCTACGGCATCCGGGAGTTACACGATCTCATGGTCCAAGGAAAAGATACTTGACATTGGAAAAGCTCTAGCAAACGAACTACACGATCTTTTATGCTATGCTTAGGATTGGGTCTTGTCCATCACATCATTCTCCTAATGATGTGATCCCGTTATCAATGACATCCAATGTCCATAGTCAGGAAACCATGACTATCTGTTGATCAACGAGCTAGTCAACTAGAGGCTTACTAGGGACACGTTGTGGTCTATGTATTCACACATGTATTACGATTTCCGGATAACACGATTATAGCATGAACAATAGACAATTATCATGAACAAAGAAATACAATAATAACCATTTATTATTGCCTCTAGGGCATATTTCCAACAGTCTCCCACTTGCACTAGAGTCAATAATCTAGTTACATTGTGAGGAATCGAACACCCATAGCGTTCTGGTGTTGATCATGTTTTGCTCTAGGGAGATGTTTAGTCAACGGATCTGCTACATTCAGGTCCGTATGTACTTTACAAATATCCATGTCTCCATTTTGAACACTTTCACGAATGGAGTTGAAGCGACGCTTGATATGCCTGGTCTTCCTGTGAAACCTGGGCTCCTTGGCAAGGGCAATAGCTCCAGTGTTGTCACAGAAGAGAGTCATCGGGCCCGACGCATTGGGAATCACCCCTAGGTCGGTAATGAACTCCTTCATCCAGATTGCTTCTTGCGCTGCCTCTGAGGCTGCCATGTACTCCGCTTCACATGTAGATCCCGCCACGACGCTTTGCTTGCAACTGCACCAGCTTACTGCTCTTCCATTCAAAATATACACGTATCCGGTTTGTGACTTCGAGTCATCCAGATCTGTGTCGAAGCTAGCGTCGACGTAACCCTTTATGACGAGCTCTTCGTCACCTCCATAAACGAAAAACATATCCTTAGTCCTCTTCAGGTACTTCAGGATATTCTTGACCGCTGTCCAGTGTTCCATGCCGGGATTACTTTGGTACCTTCCTACCAAACTTACGGCAAGGTTTACATCAGGTCTGGTACACAGCATGGCATACATAATAGACCCTATGGCCGAGGCATAGGGGATGACACTCATCTTTTCTCTATCTTCTGCCGTGGTCGGGCATTGAGTCGTGCTCAATTGCACACCTTGCAATACAGGCAAGAACCCCTTCTTGGACTGATCCATATTGAACTTCTTCAATATCTTGTCAAGGTATGTACTCTGTGAAAGACCAATGAGGCGTCTTGATCTATCTCTATAAATCTTGATGCCTAATATATAAGCAGCTTCTCCAAGGTCCTTCATTGAAAAACACTTTTCAAATAGGCCTTTATACTTTCCAAGAATTCTATATCATTTCCCATCAATAGTATGTCATCCACATATAATAAGAGAAATGCTACAGAGCTCCCACTCACTTTCTTGTAAACACAGGCTTCTCCATAAGTCTGTGTAAACCCAAACGCTTTGATCATCTCATCAAAACGAATGTTCCAACTCCGAGATGCTTGCACCAGTCCATAGATGGAGCGCTGGAGCTTGCATACCTTGTTAGCATTCTTAGGATCGACAAAACCTTCCGGCTGCATCATATACAATTCTTCCTTAAGAAAGCCGTTAAGGAATGCCGTTTTGACGTCCATTTGCCATATCTCATAATCATAGAATGCGGCAATTGCTAACATGATTCGGACGAACTTCAGCTTCGCTACGGGTGAGAAAGTCTCATCGTAGTCAACCCCTTGAACTTGTCGATAACCCTTAGCGACAAGTCGAGCCTTATAGATGGTCACATTACCATCCGCGTTTGTCTTCTTCTTAAAGATCCATTTATTTTCTATGGCTCGCCGGTCATCGGGCAAGTCAGTCAAAGTCCATACTTCGTTTTCATAGATGGATCCTATCTCGGATTTCATGGCTTCTAGCCATTTGTCGGAATCCGGGCCCGCCATCGCTTCTTCATAGTTCGAAGGTTCACCGTTGTCTAACAACATGATTTCCAGGACAGGGTTGCCGTACCACTCTGGTGCGGAACGTGTCCTTGTGGACCTACGAAGTTCAGCAGTAACTTGATCCGAAGCTTCATGATCATCATCATTAACTTCCTCCCCAGTCGGTGTAGGCACCACAGGAACATCTTCCCGCGCTGCGCTACTTCCGGTTCGGAAGGGGTGACTATCACCTCATCAAGTTCCACTTTCCTCCCACTTAATTCTTTCGAGAGAAACTCTTTCTCCAAAAAGGACCCATTCTTGGCAACAAAGATCTTGCCTTCGGATCTGAGGTAGAAGGTATACCCAATAGTTTCCTTAGGGTATCCTATGAAGACGCATTTTTCTGACTTGGGTTCGAGCTTTTCAGGTTGAAGTTTCTTGACATAAGCATCGCATCCCCAAACTTTTAGAAACGACAGCTCAGGTTTCTTCCCAAACCATAATTCATACGGTGTCGTCTCAACGGATTTCGATGGAGCCCTATTTAAAGTGAATGCGGCAGTCTCTAAAGCATAGCCCCAAAATGAGAGCGGTAGATCGGTAAGAGACATCATAGATCGCACCATATCCAATAGAGTGCGATTACGACGTTCGGACACACCGTTTCGCTGAGGTGTTCCAGGCGGCGTGAGTTGTGAAACAATTCCACATTTCTTTAAGTGCGTACCAAATTCGTGACTTAAGT
Organism: Aegilops tauschii subsp. strangulata; assembly: GCF_002575655.3. NCBI lineage: Eukaryota > Viridiplantae > Streptophyta > Magnoliopsida > Poales > Poaceae > Aegilops > Aegilops tauschii. Next base: position 515,496,525 of record NC_053036.3, read on the forward strand.
ATTCTCCACCACGATCTGATCGTAAGAACTTTATTTTCCTGTCACGTTGATTCTCAACCTCACTCTGAAATTCCTTGAACTTTTCAAAGGTTTCAGACTTGTGTTTCATTAGGTAGACATACCCATATCTACTTAAGTCATCAGTGAGAGTGAGAACATAACGATATCCTCCGCGAGCCTCAACACTCATTGGACGGCACACATCGGTATGTATGATTTCCAATAAGTTGGTTGCTCGCTCCATTGTTCCGGAGAACGGAGTCTTGGTCATCTTACCCATGAGGCATGGTTCGCACGTGTCAAATGATTCGTAATCAAGAGACTCCAAAAGTCCATCTGCATGGAGTTTCTTCATGCGTTTGACACCAATGTGACCAAGGCGGCAGTGCCACAAGTATGTGGGACTATCGTTATCAACTTTACATCTTTTGGTATTCGCACTATGAATATGTGTAACATCACGTTCGAGATTCATCAAGAATAAACCATTGACCAGCGGGGCATGACCATAAAACATATCTCTCATATAAATAGAACAACCATTATTCTCGGATTTAAATGAGTAGCCATCTCGAATTAAACGAGATCCAGATACAATGTTCATGCTCAAAGCTGGCACTAAATAACAATTATTGAGGTTTAAAACTAATCCCGTAGGTAAATGCAGAGGTAGCGTGCTGACGGCGATCACATCGACCTTGGAACCATTCCCGACGCGCATCGTCACCTCGTCCTTTGCCAGTCTCCGCTTATTCCGCAGTTCCTGTTTTGAGTTACAAATATGAGCAACCGCACCGGTATCAAATACCCAGGAGCTACTACGAGTACTGGTAAGGTACACATCAATTACATGTATATCACATATACCTTTGGTGTTGCCGGCCTTCTTGTCCGCTAAGTATTTGGGGCAGTTCCGCTTCCAGTGACCACTTCCCTTGCAATAAAAGCACTCAGTCTCAGGCTTGGGTCCATTCCTTGACTTCTTCCCGGCAACTGGCTTACCGGGCGCGGCAACTCCCTTGCCGTCCTTCTTGAAGTTCTTCTTACCCTTGCCTTTCTTGAACTTAGTGGTTTTATTCACCATCAACACTTGATGTTCCTTTCTGATCTCCACCTCCGCTGATTTCAGCATTGAATATACCTCAGGAATGATCTTTTCCATCCCCTGCATATTGAAGTTCATCACAAAGCTCTTGTAGCTTGGTGGAAGTGACTGAAGGATTCTGTCAATGACCGCGTCATCCGGGAGATTAACTCCCAGCTGAGACAAGCGGTTGTGTAACCCAGACATTCTAAGTATGTGCTCACTAACAGAACTATTTTCCTCCATTTTACAGCTGAAGAACTTGTCAGAGACTTCATATCTCTCGACCCGGGCATGAGCTTGGAAAACCATTTTCAGCTCTTCGAACATCTCATATGCTCCATGTTTCTCAAAACGCTTTTGGAGCCCCGGTTCTAAGTTGTAAAGCATGCCGCACTGAACGAGGGAGTAATCATCAGCACGTGATTGCCAAGCGTTCATAACGTCTTGGTTCTCTGGGATGGGTGCTTCACCTAGCGGTGCTTCTAGGACATAATCTTTCTTGGCAGCTATGAGGATGATCCTCAGGTTCCGGACCCAGTCCGTATAGTTGCTGCCATCATCTTTCAGCTTGGTTTTCTCTAGGAACGCGTTGAAGTTGAGGACAACATGGGCCATTTGATCTACAAGACATATTGTAAAGATTTTAGACTAAGTTCATGATAATTAAGTTCATATAATCAAATTATTCAATGAACTCCCACTCAGATAGACATCCCTCTAGTCATCTAAGTGAAACATGATCCGAGTTAACTAGGCCGTGTCCGATCATCACGTGAGACGGACTAGTCAAGATCGGTGAACATCTCCATGTTGATCGTATCTTCTATACGACTCATGCTCGACCTTTCGGTCCTCCGTGTTCCGAGGCCATGTCTGTACATGCTAGGCTCGTCAAGTCAACCTAAGTGTATTGCGTGTGTTCCGAGGCCATGTATGTACATGCTAGGCTCGTCAACACCCGTTGTATGCGAACATTAGAATCTATCACACCCGATCATCACGTGGTGCTTCGAAACAACGAACCTTCGCAACGGTGCACAGTTAGGGGGAACACTTTCTTGAAATTATTATAAGGGATCATCTTACTTACTACCGTCGTTCTAAGCAAATAAGATGCAAAACATGATAAACATCACATGCAATCAAATAGTGACATGATATGGCCAATATCATTTTGCTCCTTTGATCTCCATCTTCGGGGCACCATGATCATCTTCGTCACCGGCATGACACCATGATCTCCATCATCATGATCTCCATCATTGTGTCTTCATGAAGTTGTCACGCCAACGATTACTTCTACTTCTATGGCTAACGTGTTTAGCAATAAAGTAAAGTAATTTACATGGCGTTATTCAATGACACGCAGGTCATACAAAAATAAAGACAACTCCTATGGCTCCTGCCGGTTGTCATACTCATCGACATGCAAGTCGTGATTCCTATTACAAGAATATGATCAATCTCATACATCACATATATCATTCATCACATCTTCTGGCCATATCACATCACATAGCACATGCTGCAAAAACAAGTTAGACGTCCTCTAATTGTTGTTGCAAGTTTTTACGTGGCTTGTATAGGTTTCTAGCAAGAACGTTTTCTTACCTACGTAAAACCACAACGTGATATGCCAATTTCTATTTACCCTTCATAAGGACCCTTTTCATTGAATCCGTTCCGACTAAAGTGGGAGAGACAGACACCCGCTAGCCACCTTATGCAACTAGTGCATGTCAGTCGGTGGAACCTGTCTCACGTAAGCGTACGTGTAAGGTCGGTCCGGGCCGCTTCATCCCACAATACCGCCGAAACAAGATAAGACTAGTAGTGGCAAGAAGAGTTGGCAACATCTACGCCCACAACTGCTTTGTGTTCTACTCGTGCATAGTAACTACGCATAGGCCTGGCTCATGATGCCACTGTTGGGGATGGTAGCAGAATTTTAAAATTTCCTACGCATCACCAAGATCCATCTATGGAGTAAACTAGCAACGAGGGAAAAGGAGTGCATCTACATACCCTTGTAGATCGCGAGCGGGAGCGTTCTAATGAACGGGGTTGATGGAGTCGTACTCGCCGTGATCCAAATCACCGATGACCGAGTGCTGAACGGACGGCACCTCCGCGTTCAACACACGTACGGAGCGGCGACGTCTCCTCCTTCTTGATCCAGCAAGGGGGAAGGAGAGGTTGATGGAGATCCAGCAGCACGACGGCGTGGTGGTGGAAGTAGCGGGGATCTCGGCAGGGCTTCGCCAAGCTTCTGCGAGAGGGAGAGGTGTTGCAGGGGGAGAGGGAGGCGCCACGGGCTGTGTTGCTGCTGCCCTCCCTCCCCCCACTATATATAGGCCCCCTGGGGGGGCGCCGGCCCTGGATCCCATCTACAAAGGGGGGGGGGCGGCGGCCAGGGGGGAAACTTCCCCCCCAAGTCAGGTGGGGCGCCACCACCCCTAGGGTTTCCAACCCTAGGCGCAGGGGGAGGCCCATGGGGGCGCCCCAGCCCACCAGGGGCTGGTTCCCCTCCCACTTCAGCCCATGGGGCCCTCCGAGATAGGTGGCCCCACCCGGTGGACCCCCGGGACCCTTCCGGTGGTCCCGGTACAATACCGGTGACCCCCGAAACTTTCCCGGTGGCCGAAACTTGACTTCCTATATATAATTCTTCACCTCCGGACCATTCCGGAACTCCTCGTGACGTCCGGGATCTCATCCGGGACTCCGAACAACTTTCGGGTTTCCGCATACTAATATCTCTACAACCCTAGCGTCACCGAACCTTAAGTGTGTAGACCCTATGGGTTCGGGAGACATGCAGACATGACCGAGACGCCTCTCCGGTCAATAACCAACAACGGGATCTGGATACCCATGTTGGCTCCCACATGTTCCACGATGATCTCATCGGATGAACCACGATGTCGAGGATTCAATCAATCCCGTATACAATTCCCTTTGTCAATCGGTACGTTACTTGCCCGAGATTCGATCGTCGGTATCCCAATACCTTGTTCAATCTCGTTACCGGCAAGTCACTTTACTCGTACCGTAATGCATGATCCCGTGGCTAACTCCTTAGTCACATTGAGCTCATTATGATGATGCATTACCGAGTGGGCCCAGAGATACCTCTCCGTCATACGGAGTGACAAATCCCAGTCTCGATCCGTGTCAACCCAACAGACACTTTCAGAGATACCCGTAGTGTACCTTTATAGTCACCCAGTTATGTTGTGACGTTGGGTACACCCAAAGCACTCCTACGGCATCCGGGAGTTACACGATCTCATGGTCCAAGGAAAAGATACTTGACATTGGAAAAGCTCTAGCAAACGAACTACACGATCTTTTATGCTATGCTTAGGATTGGGCCTTGTCCATCACATCATTCTCCTAATGATGTGATCCCGTTATCAATGACATCCAATGTCCATAGTCAGGAAACCATGACTATCTGTTGATCAACGAGCTAGTCAACTAGAGGCTTACTAGGGACACGTTGTGGTCTATGTATTCACACATGTATTACGATTTCCGGATAACACAATTATAGCATGAACAATAGACAATTATCATGAACAAAGAAATACAATAATAACCATTTATTATTGCCTCTAGGGCATATTTCCAACAGTACTCACGGTTGCTTTCTCCCTCCTTTTCCCCTTTCCTTTCTACCTGGTTGTCGCAACCAGATGCTGGAGCCCAGGAGCCAGACGCCACCGTCGACGACGACTCCTACTACACCGGAGGTGCCTACTACTACGTGCAGCCCGCTGACGACGACCAGGAGTAGTTAGGAGGATCCCAGGCAGGAGGCCTGCGCCTCTTTCGATCTGTATCCCAGTTTGTGCTAACCTTCTTAAGGCAAACTTGTTTAACTTATGTATGTACTCAGATATTGTTGCTTCCGCTGCCTCGTCTATGATCGAGCATTTGTATTCGAGCCCTCGAGGCCCCTGGCTTGTATTATGATGCTTGTATGACTTATTTGTGTTTTAGAGTTGTGTTGTGATATCTTCCCGTGAGTCCCTGATCTCGATCGTACACGTTTGCGTGTATGATTAGTGTACGATTGAATCGGGGGCGTCACACATTCTCATGTGCCACCCCATTGGCAATCCGACTTATCTTTGAAATATTAATTTTTTTGATAATCCTGGATATACTTAGAGCCTCATCCATTAGATCAGTTAGAGTGGACCTGTCAAGCTTCTCATTTACAAGAAACGAATGTACGAAAGCACAGTCAGTCTCTAAAATAATAGATTGGTGAAGGTGATACCTATATAAAGTCCTGCGAGGCAGGCGCGGAGCTCAGCTTCATTCACACTGGGACACCGACCAATAAAATCCACGAAGAAACAATAATTTCTCCAGATGGATTACGAGCTACAACCCCCACACTGGCTGCATTAGTAGTCTCCATAAAACTGGCGCCAACATTGATCTTGATATGGTCATTAGGGGGAGGAGTCCACACCACATGATCTTTTAACGGTGCATAAACAACTACAACACCGCTCACCTTCTCCTTACCATTGTTGCTAGCGTCCAATTGAACTGTGTCGTGACTGGACGTGAAAGTGGCACAATAATTGTCCATAAAATATGGAGAGGCATTAATGGATTCTTTCCCCTTTCAAAAAATTAAATCATTTTCTAAATGCCATGCTCGCCAGAAAAAGAACAAGATTTGCTCTCTCTGCCTCAAGCCCAATTGCCTTAGCAAAATCAATAACCAATCTGGTCCCGTGCACTTGAAGAACTCTTCATCCGGAACATTCCACGACTCTCTCCAGGCCAGTCGTAGAGCACGAGCTTTAGAACAACTCATCAGAGCATGAAAGATGTCTTCATCTTGAACATTACAAATAAAACACATACATGAATCAGTCTGATGGTTGAAATGCAGTAGTTCATCATATCCCTTCTCCATCACTTCGTAAAAGCACTTCACCAAGGAATGTTTCCACCGAAGTTCCCTTTCCCAACTTTTTTTTCGACAGAACTTGCCTGTCTTTCCCATTGTCCAAGCCGGCCTTTCGGACCAAAGATTCCGCCGAACGCAACACTAGCATTTCAGGCTTTCCGCAGAGCTGGACGAGCTGAAAAACTCTACCGTCGTGGCGCCTCGCAGCACCGAGCACCGAAACCGGACAAGAACCTGGTCGAAACACTGGTGTCTCGTGCCTACGCACATCGCTGGTACTGCCTACGAGGCTACGAGTAACCCCTTCGGTGCATGGCCTGCGTGGCTGCAACTCTGCAGAATGGGAGGCTGTACCCGAGAGCGAGGGCTAGGTTTTTTTTTTCGAGAACCGAGCGGGAGCTACGTTGTCCGGGCTCTGCGCAATAGGCAGGGAGCAACTAGTTAACGAGCGTTCCTTCGGGAGCCTCGCAACGATCAGCGTCACTTGACGCGCTCTCAGCCATTCGCCACGTGTCGCGCTCTCAGCCATTCGCCACGTGTCGCGCTCTGGACGCTCCCTTCGAATTTTTTTTATTTTTCCGCACGCGTTTTCGGCTTTTTAAACGATTTTTTCCGGGTTTTTTCGACGTTTTGGTTTTCCCCCGGTCTTTCTTAGATTTTCGATAAAAAAATTTCGAATTTTTTTCCTAAAAAACGCGTTTTTTCCCTTTCGCGAAAGTCACGGTTTTTCTTCCGCGAGAGGCACGGTTGTGCTTTAGCGAGAGTCACGGCCGTGCCTTTCAGAAATGAAAAAAACACGTTTTCTGTTTTTTTTCTTTCGCGAGAGTCACGGTTCCGCTTCCGCGAGAGGCACGGTTGTGCTTTCACAAGAGTCACGGCCGTGCCTCTCGAAAACGAAAAAAACGTGTTTTCTGTTTTTTTCCTTCCACGAGAGTCACGGTTTTGCTTCCACGAGAGGCACGGTTGTGATTTCGCGAGAGGCACGGGCGTGCCTCTTTCGGAAAGGGAAAAAACCGTGCTCCCGGTTCGATTTTTTCGCCCGGTTTTTTTCGTCCGGTTTTTTCATGAAAAAAAGTTCGTCAAAACCTATCAACATGGTATCTAATTTTGAAGATCTCGACGCGAGGAATCCAATGATGAAAACGGTTCGAGATTTGGACGCACAGTTAAAGAGATAAAACGTTTTGAATAAACGGATCTACGAAAAAGAAAAACTCCCAAGTACGCCACTTGTCGCGACGTGTAATGTGGAGTATTTTTTGCAACATGTATTTTTTAAGTAGTGATTTCGCAATAGCCAGCCCCTCCTCTCTCTAGCTCCAGAGAAGGCCGTCGGTGGTTTTCTAGTCTCCAGGCCCGAGGCAGCCCGGAGCCTGGCATTTCACGTGGCCCCGCCCAGCCCTCTCACCTCGGGCCCCGGGCCCAGCAGAGAGCGCACCCGATACGGCCCCCCACATGGGTCCCCGCGGCCCGCAACACCGGGGAGAAGGAGGACCCGAGCCACAGCAGCCACGGCGAAGCGTCCCACTGCGAGGCGGGACCGCTCGACGCGTGGGGCCATCGCGTCATTGAGGACAGTCGATCGGCTTTGCCTTCGGCGATGCGTGTGCCCCCACGCACTGGCCCGTGCGCCCCGCAGTCGGAACCAACCCGAGCCACTGGACCGGTAGGGCATACAAGTAGCTCCAGCCTCTAGGGCGCGGTACCCTGTGCCTGTAGCCTCGGCGTGCAACAGAGGCCCGTCACTGTTCCCTGCTCACGCATCGAGCGGCGCTTTGACCCATTCCCCTCGTAACCAAAACGGGACGGCAGCGAGCAGCGGCGCGGCCGCCGTACCGTACCGCGCACCACCCATTGCGCCCCGGCCCCACAGGTCTTGTCGAGTGACCCGTCGCGCCCTCGCACGTCGGTCCTCCGCGGATTCCCTCTTCGGTGCATGCGCAGACGTAGTACTGGTGCCGCCGGGCGCGACCGTCGGTCGCCGGGGAAAAGCCTGCCTCGCATCGTGATGCTCTTCCTGGCAGGAGGGGATTACTGTTGCTCGCTCGTACTGACACCGAGCGCGACGGGGCAATGAGCGTGCCGAGCGACCGGGTGCGTGCGCTCCCATGATGGCCAAGGTGCGGCGCGCACGAGGCGCACAACGGGGCGCGCCCAATCGGGTGCCGAAACGTCTATGGGCCCCGGGGAGCCGCGGCAGAGCGCGCAGTTATCCACTCCTGACATCCCGCCCCGCCATTGGCACCTCAGTACAGTACTTATCTTAGTTTAATTTTGTTTAGCAGACCCGATTAATCCCTCCCCACTCGGGGCGTCGCGTCCGAGGAGGGGAGGAGGAGCCGCTCGCGTCCAAATCCGGCCCAAATCCCGCCCCGGGGCCCGCGCTGTCATTGATACGCCAACCCCCCACGTCCGTACGCACCGGGCCCCACCACGAACTCGCTTGGAAACGGGTCCGCCCAGGGTTTCCGGGTCAAGACCCGCCGGCCCCGCGTTGCGCGCCCGGGACATGACACGGGCTTCCACCCTGACGCTGTGCCATCGCTTCGGCACTTTCGCCCCAGCGAGCTGCACTGCTGCTAGTTAACCGCAAGCGGCCGTCGTCTTTTCCCTCCTCAAAAAAGCAGCCGAGGGTAGGGTGGTGGTGACTGGAGGCGGAGACAGAGGGAGGGAGCAGCGCCAGTGCGAGCGATAGTGGGGGGGAGCTCGGACGAGGCCTAGGGCTTCCGGAGACCGCCTCCTCCCGCGCCGCCGTTCGCCGAGCTTGCTTGCTCAGGTATCGACCCCCGCTCTCTGGATCGGTCCCTTTCTCCGGCTTGTTTCGCTAGTTTTTTTTGCGGGCGCGTCCGTGTTCCGTCGATTGGGAGGCGATTGTGGAATCGCGCCCGTGTCGGTGTCTATGTCAATTTTGAGAGGGTTTTGTTGGAAGCGGATTTGAGAGGTTTTCGTTCGATTCCGGTGGTGTTTGTCGCCGGATTCCGGCGGATCTAGCTTGGGGTGATCTGATCCCATGCTTTTCGCCCCCGCTAAGCTCTCATGCGGCATGCGATGTGTGCCACATTTCCCCTTAATTTTGGAGCGCGTACACTTTTGTTTGGTTCTGTTCCGTTGCTCGCGCGACAATTTCAGATTGGTTATTTGCGTGCTTAATGCTGTAGCTCTGCATAGTGTTGTTAATCGGCGTATAGACGGTTGTTTTTGCTCTTGTTTTCAGTTACTAAGCATAACTGATCGTGTAGCTTGTTTAAACGCGTCATCAAGTCGGGATGAACTGCAGCCTCATAAGAACACGTTTCTGCTCTAGACTTCAGGTTGAGGCAAAGCGTTTCCCAGTGGGATGCTGTACCCTGTACCTTCGTTAGACGGCAAAGAATATAGCATCTCCTACGATATTGGGAAAATCTGTGTTCGTGGTGCGTTGATAACTTACTGGAAGTTGTCCTAGAAATGACATTAGCAAAACAATCATAATTTCGTATGGTCCTAGGAATAAGAATGTCCTCATTATGTGCTGTAGTGGTGGTGTTCAATATCGAGTCCTACATATTTCATCTATTGCACAAACTGTTTCTTTTTCGTATAGATGCTTCTGGGCTTTAATACAGCTCCATTATTCATTTCCCCACTTCTTGTGGTGCTGCTGTTTATTCAAAGGATATAATCTACTAGATTTATTTTATTCTCAGCTAGTCTGGCTAACACAGAGGTTCAAATGAAAGTATGGTTGTTTCTGTTATTGTATAGAAAGTGTTTTTTCATTGTGCGTCCACGTGTTTGAGGACATCACTTGGATTGGATATAACAACTTGTCAGTAAATAGTGAGAAATGATTTAAATAATATTGATATTGGGTTTTGCCAAAAGGCTTGAAAACGAATACTTTAACTCTGGACGGTTATGTTGCAATTACGTCTGAAATTGCTATGAGCAGTACCTCTCTTTCAGCGCGGAACTCTGTCTTGCTTTGTTTTAGCGATAAAACCATGGTGGGGCTCCCACCTGCCATTCTAGAAAAATTAGGGGAACATGAGGCAGCTATGACTTGGATGATATGTTATTGCATTCACTTTGGTAACCTTTTCCTCTCCTGTCTGGCGAGTATTTAAATAATCTGTTATAGATTTCTGGACATGACATATTCCATGGTTGGAGGCTATCCCACCATAACAGCTGGAAACCCTAAACCCACGATACTGACTCTAGTGTACGCTATTTATTTGTAACTTTTTGTTCTCGTTTATTCCATCCAAGTTTTATTATTTTTTATTGTTGATAATATTAGCTGTGGTTCAAATTCCTTCTCTGAGTTTATTTCGGTGTTTGCTATATATAGGACCCCTTAATTATTTTTAGATAATTCTCAATAGAACTCATTAATTATCTTTAGATACCTCAAATACGAGCAGTATGAAGAAAGTCTGTATATACATCCTTGTTTTTCTTTTTTGCATTTTATGAACAGAAAATCAGTATATATGCACTCATTTTTTTTTCTCCGTACTACTCACTTTGGGGTATTTAGTACTTGCAAATGAAATATATTTAAAATAATAAGGGAACTTACTTTTGGACATGTAGCAATTACGAATGAAATATATTAAAAATAATAAAGAGATATAATCGATTCACCTACCTCTTTATCATTCTCAATATAACTCATTAATCATTCTTAGCTACTTCATACGAGTAGTATGAAGAAAATCAGTACTCATCCTTAGTTTATGCATTTTACCCTTTTTATGCACAAAAATCAGTATGTATGCCAAAACTAAGTATATCAGCAAATTATGTTATATGCACACTCATTTGTTTTCCATATAACCCACTTTGGGGCATCTAGTAATTACTAATGAAATATGATATGGCAATAAAGAGGTATAATTCATCTATGAGGTATATGAGAAGCGGATCATATTCCCAGGAGTGTAGAATCATTTCCGTATGCATATATATGTGTGCTTGTGTGTGTGTGTGTGTATTACATGCCTACTCTAGATTAATATAGCTCACTATTTTCTCATTTTGCTATGGCAATAAGTATTATATCAAAACAACATCTAGCATAGCTTATGCGATACCCAGCTACAGCTGCAATACTTCCAATTGAATATTCCTACCCCTGAATGCCATAGACCACATTTAAAAACCTTATTTATTGTGATTGTTAATTTACAATCTGAATCTTTTTAACATTTGTCAGCAGTTTTTTTTACTATGTTATGGCTGCATGTTAACCTAGTCCTTATTGTTTTCGTTGATATAAGCTTAGTTTTACTTCCTATTAATATAGTTTTGATCATGGTGTAGTGCTCATATTTTTATTGTTTGTGCCCTGTCAACCCTATGTTAGGATAACTTGATCACTTATTTTGGGACGAAGGGAGTATTTCTGTAATGTTATGTTGCACGATTTTCTTTATCCCCTTTGTGCCTTGCTTTGGCCCTACAACCATCAGTTCTGCCAACTTTTAACCGAAAAATTTATTGAGGTCTTCTTTAAAAATTATAGAATGTGTGCCCAAACCCTCTTGTGCATCACCCATTCCATATCTTTTTCTTTTTAAGACTTGAATTGATTATACCATGTCTTGGTTGATAAGCTGCTCCTGTTTGTGAGGTAGAAGTATATATGATAAGAGGATACAGTCAAATTGTAGGTGTTGGATTACATGTTTAGACTATGTGATGTCTTATATGCACTTCCTAGAGTGTAAATTGAGAAATGCACCCATTCCGTTTCTGTTGTTAGGTTTATGCTTGATTCTAATATTCCATCATTCTACATGAAGTTATACTTGATATGTTTTAGTCTTGATATTTTACATTCTCATGATCTTACATTTTGGTGCTCTCTTGTCTTAGCAGCGGCCATAATGGTTAGGAAGAAAAGAACTGGTCCTGGCAGCCCTGGAGAGAGTTCTGGGGAAGCTTCGGGAGCTTCTGGGCAGGGTTCCTCGCAGCGAGCTGAGAGAGCTCCTCAACAGCATGGTGGAGGACGTGGTTTGGCACCTCAACAGCATGGCCGTGGTGGGGGGCAACACCAGGGCCGCGGTGGGCACTATCAGGGCCATGGATCAGCTTCACACTATCCAGGTAGTGGCCCACCTGAATATCAACAGCGTGACTATCAGGGGCGGGGACATCCAGGTGGTGGTCCACCTGAATATCAACATCGTGACTATCAGGGGCGTGGACATCCGGGGGGTGGCCCACCTGAATATCAACCACGTGACTATCAGGGACGTGGTGGTCCACGCCCCAGAGGTGGTGGAGTGCCGCAGCCATACTATGGCGGGCATAGGGGAGGTAGTGCTGGACGTAACGTTCCTCCAGGTCCATCAAGAACAGTTCCCGAGCTGCACCAAGCCCCGTATGTCCAATATCAAGCCCCGGTGGTTTCACCATCCGCATCGGGAGCTGGCTCATCCTCTCAGCCTGTGTCAGAGGTGAGCAGTGGACAAGTCCAGCAACAGTTTCAGAAACTTGCGATTGTTGATCAAAGTTCAACAAGCCAATCCAGTCAACTGGCACCAGCATCAAGCAAATCAGTTAGATTTCCATTGCGCCCTGGAAAGGGTACACATGGAGATAGGTGTGTCGTGAAGGCAAACCATTTCTTTGCTGAGCTCCCTGATAAAGACCTTCACCAATATGATGTATGCCCTTTACATGAAGTTCTTTTTCCCCGCTGCCGTTTTTATTTTGTAATTTTTGATCGACAATCTTGTTTTGTCAGGTCTCCATAACTCCAGAGATTACATCACGTGGTGTCAATCGTGCTGTGATGGCAGAACTTGTTAGGCTCTATAGACATTCTCAATTGGATGGACGCCTACCTGCGTATGATGGAAGGAAGAGCCTATATACAGCTGGGCCATTGCCATTTCCTTCAAAGACATTTGAAATTACTCTGCATGACGAAGAAGAAAGCCTTGTTGGTGGTCAAGTCGCACCAAGGTATGCTGTTGCTGTGATATTTGTACTTCATTGTGTTCATAGTAGTTCTGTACTGACATCCCTTTTGTTTTAAGGCGTGAGAGACAATTCAGGGTGGTGATCAAATTTGCTGCTCGTGCTGATCTCCACCATTTGGCTATGTTTCTAGCTGGAAGGCAACCTGATGCACCTCAAGAAGCTCTTCAGGTGCTTGACATTGTGCTGCGTGAACTGCCTACTGCCAGGTATCCTTTAGCAAACCATGTCTTGTTTTATTGTTTCTCTGGCTGTATGGGTCATAATTTCCATGTGTTTTTCTTCTGTAGGTATTCTCCAGTTGGCCGATCATTTTATTCTCCGAACTTAGGGAGACGTCAGAAACTTGGTGATGGTTTGGAAAGCTGGCGTGGATTTTACCAAAGTATAAGACCTACACAGATGGGGCTTTCGCTGAATATTGGTTAGATATCCCTCTCATGTTTTTTTTTGCCTCAGTGTCACTGTTCATTTGTTGTTTTATTACTCCCTCTGTTCACTTTTATAAGACCTTGAAGACATTTCAAACAATGTGCAAAACAATCTACTTTGAGTTGTCTGAAACGACTTACAAAAGTGAACGGAGGGAGTAGTTGTGATGAATGTGTGGTGGGTGGCCCAAAGTAATACTCCTGCCGTCCCAAGATAAGTGTCACTGATTTAGTATAAAGTTAGTACAAAGTTGTAGTAAATCAACGACACTTATTTTGGTATGGAGGGAGTACATAACGTTCCACTTTACAGAGCATCTTAGTGGAGGTTACATATTGGGAGTGGTCTTGCTGACATAATGATTTATATGGTGTTTATTCTTGCAGATATGTCTTCTACTGCATTTATTGAGCCTCTTCCTGTGATTGATTTTGTTGCTCAGCTTCTGAGCAGAGACATCTCAGTTAGACCCCTATCTGATTCAGATCGTGTGAAGGTTTGATTCATCACTTGTTTCACTGTTTTTAACGGATTTGCTTTATGCTGAGTTACCATAATTATCCCCCCTCCTGCAGATTAAAAAAGCCCTAAGAGGTGTAAAGGTTGAGGTTACACATCGAGGAAACATGCGTAGGAAATACCGTATATCTGGACTAACTTCACAAGCAACACGAGAGCTATCGTATGTGCTTCTTCCCTCGCTTTATACACCGAAATCTTTATGCTCTTGTGCGTTCGTTGGCGATTGATTTCCTGTTGGTTTCATGTGGTAGATTCCCTGTTGATGATCGTGGTACTGTGAAGACTGTGGTGCAATACTTCCTAGAGACCTATGGTTTTAATATTCAGCACACAACTCTACCTTGCTTGCAAGTGGGCAATCAGCAAAGGCCTAATTATCTTCCTATGGAGGTTACTATCTTGAACAATCTCGCTTGCATTGATTTGAAAATGATATGTTCATCTATGTGCTACATCCAGTCTCAGCATCTTGTCGAGTTGTTCAATGAGTTTATCACTCTGAAATATCAGGTTTGTAAGATTGTTGAAGGACAACGTTACTCGAAACGACTGAATGAGAAACAGATAACTGCTCTACTGAAAGTGACTTGCCAGCGCCCTCAAGAGCGTGAGAAGGACATCTTGCAGGTGATTGTTCATTATATTATTTCTGATGCAAGCTGTTATAACTGCTGTTACAAAATTGCCTTATGACATGCTGTGCCTAACTGCCTATCGCTTGCTATTTTTTGTGCGTTGCTGCTTGGTGTTCTCCTCAGTTTGACAAAAAATTTCCACTTCGATGTATTCAATCCACACTATTGCAATCAAATAATCTATAAAGTTATAAAGTTCTTGGAATTCCTCCACAAGCATGTTTTACAAGATGATAGTTGCTTGATGAGATTTTTTGTTAAGGCCAAAACCACAGTTTTTGGGAAGAGAACTATCCATGAGGCTATGAGCCATTTATCTGAACTGTTCTTGTGTCTGTATTATTGATTACATTCTAGTACACTACCCACCGATTCACTCTAATCTGCACCAGCTTTATACATTTAAACTGGACTTCCTAAATCTCTTCTCTCGCTTTTCATATTTGACCAGACAGTGCATCACAATGCATACTATGAAGATCCATATGCACAGGAATTTGGCATAAAAATTGATGAGCGACTTGCATCGGTTGAAGCTCGTGTTCTGCCTCCGCCAAGAGTAAGTCTATTCAGACGTGATTAGACAGCAGTTGACTTACCATATTGGACATACGTTGTGCGTAGCAACTGACTACACCTTTTTTTATTAGCTTAAATACCATGATAGTGGCAGAGAGAAGGATGTCTTGCCCAGGATCGGCCAATGGAACATGATGAACAAGGTACACCTTGATAAAATGTCACCAGAAATTAAAATATTACTCTACCCGTCCCAAGATTCTTGTCTTAGATTTGTTTAGATACGGATGTATCTAGTCACGTTTTAGTGTTAGATACATCCGTATCTAGACAAATCTAAGACAAGAATTTTGGGACGGAGGTAATATCATTTTTGTAAAGGCCTTCACCTACCTGTTTCCATACCGGGAACAGTAGTGGAGAATCGTACTGCAAGAAATTTGGAACAAAATTATGCTTAGATAAAATAACATACAGTACCTAGATTGTCTGCTTCCTTGCAACACACAACTTTGCTAAATACTACACTCAGGAGTTTTATTGATGCTATTTAACTTCATATTCTTGCGTTCATTTCTTCTATCACATTTCCTGAAGACCTTCTAGTTTCACATGGAAAAAAGTCCATTTTACTACCCTGAACAAAGTTGGTGGTTCACATAACCCCCTGATCTTTATTTCGGTTCTCTTTACCCCCTGAACAATCTCATACCGGACAAAATCAGTCCCTGGGTGGTTTGACTTGACTGATTGCTGACGTGGCTATGGTCAATGGGTGGTTTTGACTTTCTACCTGCGGGTGAGTCTCCCTCGTCACGCTGGGTTGAGACAGAGGAGCTCCTCCCGAGCCTTCCCTCGCAGCTGCCTCCCTCCCGAGCACCGCGCCCGACCCCGCCGCCTCTGGATGACGCCGGCGACCGCCGGAGTTCCAAGCTGCCGCCCTGACGCCCTGCTTCTCCTTTCTCCCTTCTCTTTCCTCGCCCTTCCCGCACATCTGAACTCACTGAGATCCACCCTGCACCCCGGCGGCCATGGCCGCGCCGTCCGCCGCGCCCACCCCGCGCTCCCCTCGCCTGGACTCATCCGCGGCTGCCGACGCGGCCGCCGATGCCGCCCTTTCCCTGGACTTCGGCGACCCGACCTCCCTCGCCGCCCTCCGCGGCCTCACCGCCACCCGCCTGCTCCACGAGTGCGTCGCCTACCACCGCGCCCTCGACGCCTGCCTCGACGCGCTCCTCGCCTGCCCCCCTGACCTTGACCGCGCGGCTGCCTCCCTGCTCCGCTCCGCGCCGAGTCCGCCCTGGCCCGCGCCGCGCCCTGGCGGCCAATTACCTCACGGCCGCCGCCACCGCGGCCCACGAGTTCCTGGCCATCGACGTGCGGTTCCCCACCGACGACGACCTCCGCCGCGACCTGCTCGACATCAAGCGTCGCCTCGAGGGCTAATTTCCTCACTGAGCGCCCCCCTAGTCACTGCCAAACGGGTCCCATTTCCTAATTAACCATGGGCTAATTCCTGTTTCAGTTAAGTTAATCCTCGTGGCCCCACCCGCAGGTCAAAACCACCATTGACCAGCGCCACATCAGTTGCATGTTGAGACAAACCACCCAAGGGGGTCTTTTGTCCGGTTTGGGATTGTTCAGGGGGTAAAAGGAACCGAAATAAAGATCAGGGTGTAATGTGAACCACTAACTTTGTTCAGGGTAGTAAAATGGACTTTGTTCTTTCACATGTGAACATTTTATGAATCTGCATGATTTACCTTAACAACCATATATTATTTTGGTTGGTATCTCTCTGATGTTAGCATTTCTTAAACCTAGATGTACATCTACTTTCTAGGTACTAGTGGCTGTAGTTTTACTTCATATCCCCCCTTTTGTCATGCTATGTTTTATGTAGTTCTGATATGTGTTCATTTTCATTGGTAGAAAATGGTGAACGGTGGTAGGGTCAGTCACTGGGCATGTATAAACTTCTCTCGGAATGTGCAAGATAGTGCTGCCAGGGGGTTTTGCCATGAGCTTGCTATAATGTGCCAAATATCTGGAATGGTATGATCGAGTCATCCAACTAGCTTTCCATAATACATCTGTTCACTTCTCTTATTTTGTATTCTCTGGTGTTAAAATTCTCACTTTCTCTCTCTTTCTTAGGACTTTGCACCTGAACCTGTTCTGCCCCCACTTACTGCGAGACCTGAACATGTAGAAAGAGCACTAAAGGCGCGTTATCAAGATGCCATGAATATAATCAGACCCCAGGGAAGAGAACTTGACCTGCTAATTGTAATACTGCCTGACAATAATGGTTCTCTTTATGGTATGATCTCTTCCAACCGACATTTAAAGGTTGCCTGGAGGATATTTTTGCTTATTATTTTTCTTTCCCTCCCAGGGGATCTCAAAAGGATTTGCGAGACTGATCTTGGATTGGTATCTCAGTGTTGTCTGACAAAACATGTTTTTAAGATGAGCAAGCAGTATCTTGCAAATGTAGCTCTTAAGATTAATGTTAAGGTATTTGACTGTGCTTCAACCATTCCATCTTTATTGTGCACCTCGGTTGTCATATGTTTTCCTACTTTTTAGGTGGGTGGAAGGAATACTGTACTTGTGGATGCCTTGACAAGGAGGATTCCCCTTGTCAGTGACAGACCAACAATAATATTTGGTGCTGATGTTACACACCCTCATCCTGGAGAAGATTCCAGTCCTTCCATTGCTGCTGTAAGTGACTTACTGCTACTATGAATTTTTTTGAAGTTCTGCTATGATACAATGGACCTGCTAGGTAGGTGTACTAGAAGCTAATCGTGTGCAATATTCTTTCCTTCAGGTGGTTGCTTCCCAAGACTGGCCTGAGGTCACTAAGTATGCAGGATTAGTTAGCGCCCAAGCCCATAGGCAAGAGTTGATACAGGATCTTTTCAAAGTATGGCAAGATCCCCAAAGAGGAACTGTGACTGGTGGCATGATCAAGTACAATCTTTGTAATCTCATGATACATATCACTCCTCTAGTATCTATTGCTGCTAACAGTGTAAATTCTGTTAAATTGCAGGGAGCTTCTCATTTCTTTCAAGAGGGCAACTGGACAGAAACCCCAGAGAATCATATTTTACAGGTTCTTATTCTTGCTTGGGCATGTTTAGTAAACATAATTGTCTGTTATTAAACAATTAGTATTTTCAGGGATGGTGTCAGCGAGGGACAGTTCTATCAAGTTCTTTTGTATGAACTTGATGCCATTAGAAAGGTAGAATTGCTTCGTTCATGCTTTTTTCTTGATAAACTCTGACCAGCCACACTTATTTGGCAATACTCCGCAATATCTCTAACTGTCATTTCTTAACTACATGTAGGCATGTGCGTCCTTGGAGCCCAATTACCAGCCTCCAGTTACTTTTGTAGTCGTCCAGAAGCGTCATCACACCAGGCTCTTTGCTAATAACCACAACGATCAGCGTACTGTTGATAGAAGCGGAAACATACTGCCTGGTTAGTTGTTTGTACACACAAGCTGTTTTCTGCTTAGCTACTCAATTCCGAATCTGACGACTGTGGAATGGACCTCTATTTCTAGGCACAGTTGTTGATTCAAAGATTTGCCATCCGACCGAGTTCGATTTCTACTTGTGTAGCCACGCTGGCATTCAGGTTGGCATTTTATTTGCAGTCTGCATTTTGTCGAATGTGCTGATTGCTGATTTAACTCTTAATTCCTTTCAGGGAACTAGCCGTCCTGCTCATTATCACGTTCTATGGGACGAGAACAAATTCACTGCTGATGAGTTGCAAACTCTAACAAACAACTTGTGCTACACGTAATTTACTGTCTCAAACCTTTTTAGTTAAAATGTACTCCCTCTGTAAAGAAATATAAGACACATTTTCTACTGTTTCAGGTATGCTAGGTGCACCCGCTCTGTATCAATTGGTAAGTCCAAATACGATTCTCACGCTTTTAAGTGTTACATTGCACTACCAATGTTTGAAAATTTGACCCGACTATTGCGTTTGCTTGCAGTGCCTCCAGCATATTATGCACATTTGGCAGCCTTCCGGGCTAGATTTTACATGGAGCCGGATACCTCTGACAGTGGGTCCATGGCAAGCGGTGCCCGTGGCCCTCCACAGGGCGGACGCAATACCAGGCCGTTTGGGAATGTTGCTGTCAGGCCCCTCCCCGCCCTGAAGGAAAACGTGAAGCGGGTCATGTTTTACTGTTAAGGTCGTGATGGTCATTGTTTACACTATTATGCAAACCTGAAGATATTCGACTGAGTTTGGGTGTGTTAGAAGTAGTATTTGCACTGCATTGGTGGCACTGGGAGAACACCTCCATGCAAACTTTCGTTGTTGCGCAGTCTGAAACTCTGTAACCGTCTACCTATCTGTGGTCGTATTTGAACTACCCTGAAATCATTTCTAGTTTGGGAAGGACTTGCGTTAGTTTAAAAGTCTATGATCATGTTGGGATCTAATGATGCTAAATGTATATTTATGGCAGCCATCTGCTGGGGTCTTTTTGTTTGTTGACTTACATCTCACATGGGGACTAGCCTTTGCTGAGATCTAATAATACTCAGGCTGGTTTCTATTTTCCAGTTTTGCTGCTTAAATGTGAATGATACGGCGACCCAGGTCAGTTTTTCCCTCGCATTGTGCGATCCATACTCGCAGCTCCTGTTTCAGAATCTGTGCAAGCCCCCCAGTTTCAGCTTCTGCTTCTACCTGACCAGCTTTTGTTTCTAGTTGTGGTTGCATACAGCAATTGTACACCAGTCCTGTCATTTGTGCCCTCCTGCGTTCGAAGCTGATGTTTTGCATTCTTCCAAGTCTGCGTTGTAATTCAGCTCTACTGCCTACCTGCAACTACAACGTTGACATGCGTGAGCCTTTGGCTATATTCCAAGTAGGCACCAATGTAGAATTGTATTGAATTGTATTGAATAATTGTTGATGCAATATTGTGCCGGTACAAGAGGTATATATATAAGAGCCAAGCCGCACCTGACCTAGCCTTATTACAAACCGAGTAGGAGTCCTAATCCTATTACAAGTTGTATTCTAACATCCCCCGCAGTGTCAACGGTAGGCTCGACGACGTTGAGACTGAAACGAATGTCTTGAAACGGAGTAGTCGCCAGGCCTTTAGTAAAGATATCAGCAAACTGAGCAGAAGTAGGCACGTGGAGAACGCGAACTTGACCGAGAGCCACCTTCTCTCGAACAAAATGTATGCGATCTCAATATGCTTGGTGCGACGGTGTTGAACCGGATTCCCTGACATGTAGACAGCTGAAATATTATCACAATAAACAATGGAGCTTGCTCAATAGGACGGTGCAGCTCCGACAGCAACTGGCGCAACCAAACCATATCAGCAACCGCATGAGCCACAACGCGGTACTCAGCTTCAGCAGACAAGCGGGAGACCGTAACCTGCCTTTTTGAAGACCAAGAAACCAAATTGTTACCAAGAAAAACACAAAATCCGGATGTGGACCTACGAGTATCTGGACAACCAGCCCAGTCTGCATCAGAGTAAGCTGTCAAGGAGGTGGGAGAGGATTTGTTGATATGAAGACCTAAGTCTAGTGTGCCTTTGAGATACCAAGAATACGTTTGACATGATTGTAGTGTGGAATACGAGGATCATGCATGTATAAACAAGCTTGTTGGACAGCAAAAGAAATTTCAGGACGAGTGAGAGTAAGATACTGAAGTGCACCGGTAAGACTACAATAAAGAGAAGGATCGCTGCCGGCAGAGAGTTTGGAACCTCTATCAACAGGGGTACGGGAAGTTTGACAATCAAGCATACCAGCACGAGAAAGAAGATCCAGAGTGTACTGACGTTGAGACAAGAAAAGACCAGAGGAGTCACGGATAACAACAATACCTAGAAGTGGTGAAGAAGACCTAAATCTGTCATAGAAAATTCGTGGCGAAGAAGAGAGATAATATGATCTAAAAATTGTTGTGAGGAAGCTGCGAGAATAATATCATCAACATATAAAAGAAGGTAAACAGTGTTGTTGTTGTGATGAAAGGTGAGAGTGAAGTGTCAGAACGGGAAGGGGTAAAACCGATGGTTTGAGCATAAGTAGAAAAGCGTTGGAACCAGGCACGTGGTGCTTGTTTAAGACCATAAAGAGATTTTTGAAGAAGACAAACATGATTATAATAGGAGGAATGTTCGAAGCCAAGAGGTTGTTGACAATAGACTGTTTCTTGAAGAGAGCCATGAAGAAAAGCATTTTTGACATCGAGTTGATGAATTGGCCAGGAGGAAGAGACGGCGATGCTAAGGACAGTGCGAATAGTGCTGGGCTTGACAACTGGAGAGAAAGTCTCATCATAATCGATGCCGTGTTGCTGAGAGTAACCACGGCATACCCATCGAGCCTTATAACGTGCAAGACTCCCATCAGAATTAAATTTATGGCGAAAAACCCATTTGCCCGAAACGATATTTGTATTGGAAGGACGAGGAACTAACTGCCACGTGTTATTCAGCAGAAGGGCATCATATTCATGAAGGAAATATGCCCTAGAGGCAATAATAAAGTTATTATTTATTTCCTTATATCATGATAAATGTTTATTATTCATGCTAGAATTGTATTAACCGGAAACATAATACTTGTGTGAATACATAGACAAACAGAGTGTCACTAGTATGCCTCTACTTGACTAGCTCGTTGATCAAAGATGGTTATGTTTCCTAGCCATTGACATGAGTTGTCATTTGATTAACGGGATCACATCATTAGGAGAATGATGTGATTGATTTGACCCATTCCGTTAGCTTAGCACCCGATCGTTTAGTATTCTGCTATTGCTTTCTTCATGACTTATACATGTTCCTATGACTATGAGATTATGCAACTCTAGTTTACCGGAGGAACACTTTGTGTGCTACCAAACGTCACAACGTAACTGGGTGATTATAAAGGTGCTCTACAGGTGTCTCCGAAGGTACTTGTTGGGTTGGCGTATTTCGAGATTAGGATTTGTCACTCCGATTGTCGGAGAGGTATCTCTGGGCCCACTCGGTAATGCACATCACTATAAGCCTTGCAAGCATTGCAACTAATGAGTTAGTTGCGGGATGATGTATTACGGAACGAGTAAAGAGACTTGCCGGTAACGAGATTGAACTAGGTATTAAGATACCGACGATCGAATCTCGGACAAGTAACATACCGATGACAAAGGGAACAATGTATGTTGTTATGCGGTTTGACCGATAAAGATCTTCGTAGAATATGTAGGAGCCAATGTGAGCATCCAGGTTCCGCTATTGGTTATTGACCGGAGACGTGTCTCGGTCATGTCTACATAGTTCTCGAACCCGTAGGGTCCGCACGCTTAAAGTTCGATGACGGTTATATTATGAGTTTATGTGTTTTGATGTACCGAAGATAGTTCGAAGTCCCGGATGTGATCACGGACATGACGAGGAGTCTCGAAATGGTCGAGACATAAAGGTTGATATATTGGAAGCCTATATTTGGATATCGGAAGTGTTCCGGGTGAAATCGGGATTTTACCGGAGTACCCGGGGTTACCGAAACCCCCCGGGGGTTTAATGGGCCAAGATGGGCCTTAGTGGAGAAGAGGAGGGGCGGCCAGGGCAGGCCGCGCCCCCTCCCCCTCTAGTCCGAATTGGACAAGGAGGGGGGGGCGGCGCCCCCTTTCCTTCCTCTCTCCCTCCTCCTTCCCCCTTCTCCAACTCCAACTAGGAAAGGAGGGAGTCCTACTCCCGGTGGGAGTAGGACTCCTCCCTGGCGCGCCTCCTCCTGGCCGGCCGCCTCTCCCCCCCTTGCTCCTTTATATACGGGGGGAGGGGGGCACCTCTAGACACAACAATTGATCTCTTGATCTCTTAGCCGTGTGCGGTGCCCCCCTCCACCATAATCCACCTCGATAATATCGTAGCGGTGCTTAGGCGAAGCCCTGCGTCGGTAGAACATCATCATCGTCACCACGCCGTCGTGCTGACAGAACTCTCCCTCAAAGCTTGGCTAGATCGGAGTTCGAGGGATGTCATCGAGCTGAACGTGTGCTGAACTCGGAGGTGCCGTGCGTTCGGTACTTGATCGGTCGGATCGTGAAGATGTACGACTACATCAACCGCGTTGTGCTAACGCTTCCGCTTTCGGTCTACGAGGGTACGTGGACAACACTCTCCCCTCTCGTTGCTATGCATCACCATGATCCTGTGTGTGCGTAGGATTTTTTTTGAAATTACTACGTTCCCCAACAGTGGCATCCGAGCCTGGTTTTATGCGTAGATGTTATATGCACGAGTAGAACACAAGTGAGTTGTAGGCGATATAAGTCATACTGCTTACCAGCATGTCATACTTTGGTTCGGCGGTATTGTTGGATGAAGCGGCCCGGACCGACATTACGCGTACGCTTACGCGAGACTGGTTCTACCGACGTGTTTTGCACACAGGTGGCTGGCGGGTGTCAGTTTCTCCAACTTTAGTTGAACCGAGTGTGGCTACGCCCGGTCCTTGAGAAGGTTAAAACAGCACTAACTTGACAAACTATCGTTGTGGTTTTGATGCGTAGGTAAGAACGGTTCTTGCTCAGCCCGTAGCAGCCACGTAAAACTTGCAACAACAAAGTAGAGGACGTCTAACTTGTTTTTGCAGGGCATGTTGTGATGTGATATGGTCAAGGCATGATGCTATATTTTATTGTATGAGATGATCATGTTTTGTAACCGAGTTATCGGCAACTGGCAGGAGCCATATGGTTGTCGCTTTATTGTATGCAATGCGAACGCCCTGTAATGCTTTACTTTATCACTAAGCGGTAGCGATAGTCGTAGAAGCATAAGTTGGTGAGACGACAACGATGCTACGATGGAGATCAAGGTGTCGTGCCGGTGACGATGGTGATCATGACGGTGCTTCGGAGATGGAGATCACAAGCACAAGATGATGATGGCCATATCATATCACTTATATTGATTGCATGTGATGTTTATCTTTTATGCATCTTATCTTGCTTTGATTGACGATAGCATTATAAGATGATCTCTCACTAAACTATCAAGGTATAAGTGTTCTCCCTGAGTATGCACCGTTGCGAAAGTTCTTCGTGCTGAGACACCACATGATGATCGGGTGTGATAGGCTCTACGTTCAAATACGACGGGTGCAAAACAGTTGCACACACGGAATACTCAGGTTAAACTTGACGAGCCTAGCATATGCAGATATGGCCTCGGAACACTGAGACCGAAAGGTCGAGCATGAATCATATAGTAGATATGATCAGCATAGTGATGTTCACTATTGAAACTACTCCATCTCACATGATGATTAGACATGGTTTAGTTGATTTGGATCACGTGATCACTTAGAGGATTAGAGGGATGTCTGTCTAAGTGGGAGTTCTTAAGTAATATGATTAATTGAACTTAAATTTTTCATGAACTTAGTACCTGATAGTATTTTGCTTGTCTATGTTGATTGTAGATAGATGACCCGTGCTGTTGTTCCGTTGAATTTTAATGCGTTCCTTGAGAAAGCAAAGTTGAAAGATGATGGTAGCAATTACACGGACTGGGTCCGTAACTTGAGGATTATCCTCATTGCTGCACAGAAGAATTACGTCCTGGAAGCACCGCTAGGTGCCAGACCTGCTACAGGAACAACACCAGATGTTATGAACGTCTGGCAGAGCAAAGCTAATGACTACTCGATAGTTCAGTGTGCCATGCTTTACGGCTTAGAACCGGGACTTCAACGACGTTTTGAACGTCATGGAGCATATGAGATGTTCCAGGAGTTGAAGTTAATATTTCAAGCAAATGCCCGGATTGAGAGATATGAAGTTTCCAATAAGTTCTACAGCTATAAGATGGAGGAGAATAGTTCTGTCAGTGAGCATATACTCAGAATGTCTGGGTATAACAATCACTTGATTCAACTGGGAGTTAATCTTCCGGATGATAGCGTCATTGACAGAATTCTTCAATCACTGCCACCAAGCTACAAGAGCTTCGTGATGAACTATAATATGCAAGGGATGGATAAGACGATTCCCGAGCTCTTCACAATGCTAAAGGCTGTGGAGGTAGAAATCAAGAAGGAGCATCAAGTGTTGATGGTCAACAAGACCACCAGTTTCAAGAAAAAGGGCAAAGGGAAGAAGAAGGGGAACTTCAAGAAGAATAGCAAACAAGTTGCTGCTCAGGAGAAGAAACCCAAGTCTGGACCTAAGCCTGAGACTGAGTGCTTCTACTGCAAACAAACTGGTCACTGGAAGCGGAACTGCCCCAAGTATTTGGCGGATAAGAAGGATGGCAAGGTGAACAAAGGTATATGTGATATACATGTTATTGATGTGTACCTTACTAATGCTCGCAGTAGCACCTGGGTATTTGATACTGGTTCTGTTGCTAATATTTGCAAGTCAAAACAGGGACTACGGATTAAGCGAAGATTGGCTAAGGACGAGGTGACGATGCGCGTGGGAAATGGTTACAAAGTCGATGTGATCGCGGTCGGCACGCTACCTCTACATCTACCCTCGGGATTAGTTTTAGACCTAAATAATTGTTATTTGGTGCCAGCGGTGAGCATGAACATTATATCTGGATCTTGTTTGATGCGAGACGGTTATTCATTTAAATCAGAGAATAATGGTTGTTCTATTTATATGATTAATATCTTTTATGGTCATGCACCCTTGAAGAGTGGTCTATTTTTTATTGAATCTCGTTAGTAGTGATACACATATTCATAATATTGAAGCCAAAAGATGCAGAGTTGATAATGATAGTGCAACTTATTTGTGGCACTGCCGTTTAGGTCATATTGGTGTAAAGCGCATGAAGAAACTCCATACTGATGGACTTTTGGAACCACTTGATTATGAATCACTTGGTACTTGCGAACGATGCCTCATGGGCAAGATGACTAAAACGCCGTTCTCCGGAACTATGGAGCGAGCAACAGATTTGTTGGAAATCATGCATACAGATGTATGTGGTCCGATGAATGTTGAGGCTCGCGGCGGGTATCGTTATTTTCTCACCTTCAGAGATGATTTAAGCAGATATGGGTATATCTACTTAATGAAACATAAGTCTGAAACATTTGAAAAGTTCAAAGAATTTCAGAGTGAAGTAGAAAATCATCGTAACAAGAAAATAAAGTTTCTACGATCTGATCGTGGAGGAGAATATTTGAGTTACGAGTTTGGTCTTCATTTGAAACAATGCGGAATAGTTTCGCAACTCACGCCACCCGGAACACCACAGCGTAATGGTGTGTCCGAACGTCATAATCGTACTTTACTAGATATGGTGCGATCTATGATGTCTCTTACTGATTTACCGCTATCGTTTTGGGGTTATGCTTTAGAGACGGCTGCATTCACGTTAAATAGGGCACCATCGAAATCCATTGAGACGACGCCTTATGAACTGTGGTTTGGCAAGAAACCAAAGTTGTCGTTTCTTAAAGTTTGGGGCTGCGATGCTTATGTGAAAAAGCTTCAACCTGATAAGCTCAAACCCAAATCGGAGAAATGTGTCTTCATAGGATACCCAAAGGAAACTGTTGGGTACACCTTCTATCACAGATCTGAAGGCAAGACTTTTGTTGCTAAATTTGGATCCTTTCTAGAGAAGGAGTTTCTCTTGAAAGAAGTGAGTGGGAGGAAAGTAGAACTTGATGAGGTAACTGTACCTGCTCCCTTATTAGAAAGTAGTTCATCACAGAAACCGGTTCCTGTGACACCTACACCAATTAGTGAGGAAGTTAATGATGATGATCATGAAACTTCAGATCAAGTTGTTACTGAACCTCGTAGGTCAACCAGAGTAAGATCCACACCAGAGTGGTACGGTAATCCTTTTCTGGAGGTTATGTTACTAGACCATGACGAACCTACGAACTATGAAGAAGCGATGGTGAGCCCAGATTCCGCAAAATGGCTTGAGGCCATGAAATCTGAGATGGGCCATGTATGAGAACAAAGTGTGGACTTTGGTTGACTTGCCCGATGATCGGCAAGCCATTGAGAATAAATGGATCTTCAAGAAGAAGGCTGACGCTGACGGTAATGTTACTGTCATAAAGCTTGACTTGTTGCAAAAGGTTTTCAACAAGTTCAAGGGATTGACTACGATGAGACTTTCTCACCGTAGCGATGCTTAAGTCTGTCCGAATCATGTTAGCAATTGCCGCATTTTATGATTATGAACTTTGGCAAATGGATGTCAAAACTCAATTCCTGAATGGATTTCTGGAAGAAGAGTTGTATATGATGCAACTAGAAGGTTTTGTCGATCCAAAGGGAGCTAACAAAGTGTGCAAGCTCCAGCGATCCATTTATGGACTGGTGCAAGCCTCTCGGAGTTGTAATAAACGCTTTGATAGTATGCTCAAAGCATATGGTTTTATATAGACTTTTGGAGAAGCCTGTATTTACAAGAAAGTGAGTGGGAGCTCTGTAGCATTTCTGATATTATATGTGGATGACATATTGCTGATTGGAAATGATATAGAATTTCTAGATAGCATGAAGGGATACTTGAATAAGAGTTTTTCAATGAAGGACCTCCGTGAAGCTGCTTATATATTGGGCATTAAGATCTATAGAGATAGATCAAGACGCTTAATTGGACTTTCACAAAGCACATACCTTGACAAAGTTTTGAAGAAGTTCAAAATGGATCAAGCAAAGAAAGATTTTTTGCCTGTGTTACAAGCTGTGACGTTGAGTAAGACTCAATGCCCGACCACTGCAGAAGATAGAGAGAAGATGAAAGATGTTCCCTATGCTTCAGCCATAGGCTCTATCATGTATGCAATGCTGTGTACCAGATCTGATGTGTGCCTTGCTATAAGTTTAGCAGGAAGGTACCAAAGTAATCCAGGAGTGGATCACTGGACAACGGTCAAGAACATCCTGAAATACCTGAAAAGGACTAAGGATATGTTTCTCGTTTATGGAGGTGACAAAAAGCTAATCGTAAATGGTTACGTCGATGCAAGCTTTGACACTGATCCGGACGATTCTAAATCGCAAACCGGATACGTATTTATATTGAACGGTGGAGCTGTAAGTTGGTGCAGTTCTAAACAAAGCGTTGTGGCGGGATCTACGTGTGAAGCGGAGTACATAGCTGCTTCGGAAGCAGCAAATGAAGGAGTCGGGATGAAGGAGTTCATATCCGATCTAGGTGTCATACCTAGTGCATCGGGTCCAATGAAAATCTTTTGTGACAATACTGGTGCAATTGCCTTGGTAAAGGAATCCAGATTTCACAAGAGAACCAAGCACATCAAGAGATGCTTCAACTCCATCCGGAATCAAGTCCAGGTGGGAGACATAGAAATTTGCAAGATACATACGGATCTGAATGTTGCAGACCCGTTGA
Source organism: Aegilops tauschii subsp. strangulata (assembly GCF_002575655.3). NCBI lineage: Eukaryota > Viridiplantae > Streptophyta > Magnoliopsida > Poales > Poaceae > Aegilops > Aegilops tauschii. The sequence continues at coordinate 515,525,051 of NC_053036.3, forward strand.
CTAAGCCTCTTCCACGAGCAATACATGATCAGCACCAAGGCTCCATGGGTGTTAAAATCATTACTGTGTAATCTAGATTATTGACTCTAGTGCAAGTGGGAGGCTGAAGGAAATATGCCCTAGAGGCAATAATAAAGTTATTATTTATTTCCTTATATCATGGTAAATGTTTATTATTCATGCTAGAATTGTATTAACCGAAAACATAATACTTGTGTGAATACATAGACAAACAGAGTGTCACTAGTATGCCTCTACTTGACTAGCTCGTTGATCAAAGATGGTTATGTTTCCTAGCCATTGACATGAGTTGTCATTTGATTAACGGGATCACATCATTAGGAGAATGATGTGATTGACTTGACCCATTCCGTTAGCTTAGCACTCGATCGTTTAGTATTCTGCTATTGCTTTCTTCATGACTTATACATGTTCCTATGACTATGAGATTATGCAACTCACGTTTACCAGAGGAACACTTTGTGTGCTACCAAACGTCACAACGTAACTGGGTGATTATAAAGGTGCTCTACAGGTGTCTCCGAAGGTACTTATTAGGTTGGCGTATTTCAAGATTAGGATTTGTCACTCCGATTGTCGGAGAGGTATCTCTGGGCCCTCTCGGTAACTCGGTAATGAGTTAGTTGCAGGATGATGTATTACGGAATGAGTAAAGAGACTTGCCGGTAACGAGATTGAACTAGGTATTAAGATACCGACGATCGAATCTCGGACAAGTAACATACCGATGACAAAGGGAACAACGTATGTTGTTATGCGGTTTGACTGATAAAGATCTTCGTAGAATATGTAGGAGCCAATATGAACATCCAGTTTCCGCTATTGGTTATTGACCGGAGACGTGTCTCGGTCATTACATAGTTCTCGAACCCGTAGGGTCCGCACGCTTAAATTTTGATGACGATTATATTATGAGTTTATGTGTTTTGATGTACTGAAGATAGTTCGGAGTCCCGGATGTGATCACGGACATGACGAGGAGTCTCGAAATGGTCGAGACATAAAGATTGATATATTGGAAGCCTATATTTGGATATCAAAAGTGTTCCGGGTGATCGGGATTTACCGGAGTACCGAGGGTTACCGGACCCCCCCGGGGGTTTAATGGGCCAAGATGGGCCTTAGTGGAGAAGAGGAGGGGCGGCCAGGGCAGGCCGCACGCCCCCTCCCCCTCTAGTCCAAATTGGACAAGGTGGGGGGGGGGGGGCGGCGCCCCCCTTTCCTTCCTCTCTCCCTCCTCCTTCCCCCTTCTCCTACTCCAACTAGGAAAGGAGGGAGTCCTACTCCCGGTGGGAGTAGGACTCCTCCCTGGTGCGCCTCCTCCTGGCCGGCCGCCTGTCCCCCCTTGCTCCTTTATATACGGGGGCAGGGGGCACCTGTAGACACAACAATTGATCTCTTGATCTCTTAGCCGTGTGCGGTGCCCCCCTCCACCATAATCCACCTCAATAATATCGTAGCGGTGCTTAGGCGAAGCCCTGCGTCGGTAGAACATCATCATCGTCACCACGCCGTCGTGCTGACGGAACTCTCCCTCAAAGCTCGGCTGGATCGGAGTTCGAGGGACGTCATCGAGCTGAACGTGTGCTGAACTCGGAGGTGCCGTGCGTTCGGTACTTGATCGGTCGGATCATGAAGACGTACGACTACGTCAACCGCGTTGTGCTAACGCTTCCGCTTTCGGTCTATGAGGGTACATGGACAACTCTCTCCCCTCTCGTTGCTATGCATCACCATGATCCTGTGTGTGCGTACGAAATTTTCTGAAATTACTATGTTCCCCAACATGGGCCTCCATGTGGCCGCTGCGGCGAGCCTTGGCAGGAGGGCTTGTTGGTACCAAAAGGCATGCATGCGTCAGCAGCTGGCAGGAGCTGATGTTTTTGTTTTTTTAAAAGGGGGTGGGTTTAGGGGGTTTTGGGGGGGGGGGGTTAATTTAGGTATTTCATATATTGTGTTAGCTAGCTAATTAATAGAGAGAAGTGTCCTCTCTTATCTCCGTGCTTGGTCGACGCTACGTACTATACGTATAGAGAGGACTCGACACGCTAGCTAGTAAGCAAATGAAGGAAACATAAGATCGTCATGAACATATGCATACAGAGAGAAGTGATATCGACCTCTCCTTCTTCGAGAGATTGGTCGAACAACAAGTTTTCGTATATCTATCCGACGCTACTGGCTACATATATACAATATAAGATCTCTTACAATATAATCCCCTAATTATATATGAACTCAGGGTCCACATGGTATTCTCCGTCTTTATCGATCACGTGGTCAAGAAAGAATGCCGCCAATTCCTCTTGAATTGCTCGCATCCGATCTGGTGTTAGGAGTTCACCCGCATCCGAAACATCTAATTGGAAGAAGGGGGGTTAATACATATATATGAATGAATGAAACTCAACACAAATGATGGCAATAAAATAAAATTGTGAATATTATTGCTTACACACTTCATATTGTTTGTTAGAGTAGCCCCACTCACAGGTCGTGTGACGGATGGACTCGCAAACGTAGTATCCACAGTAATCATTCCCGGCTTCCTGCCACAACCACTTTACAAGAAATAGAGGTCAATCAAACTGATAAGCAAGGATGCTAAATGGTATTGATGAAACTAGCGCTTGAATCACTAGGAGATGCGCGGAACTAGCTAGTAGTACTTACTTTCGGGTGTGTAAATCGCAGCTTCCTCGGCAGTCCCGGAGCTTTTGAGGTGAATTTTTTTCCAAACCCTGCCAGATAAAGAAAACAATTACTTGATATCAGGAAATGAACAAAGTTGCCGATATGGTGCGATAATGATCGATTTAACTTACTTCTCGAGTATTTCAGTCATGTCTGCATACTCCTGGGGATTTTTTCGTCTCGAGTCTAAGACGGTTACTAGTCCCTGCTCAAGCTTAATCTCTAGGAGAATATAGTGGAACATGCGCACGCATGCATAACTCATCAATTACATTACTATAACCTCGACTAATAAGGGAAACCGAATATGCACAAGATAGTAACACTCACTTGAAGTTGTAAGGAAAGAGTATTATATCTTTGTTTTGATTTATTACCAATGATCGTAGCAAGTTGGCCTCGGTATATTTGGCTTGAAATTCAACCGTAAATTGATCTATGAGATTTGTGTTAATGAACCCAATATTACCGATTTGTCTTTTCTTCAATTCGGCGATCTTCAATCTGCATAATATAGTGAGGGTAATTATATATACATGCAATGAAAGAGCTGAGCCATATATAGAGACTTAATGACAGAAGTAGTACTTACAGACAGTAGCAAGTGACCGTTAATTTATCGAGGGCCTTTTGATTGAAAAACTGGAAGAACTCCTCAAATGGAACAGACAACAGTTCAATTCCAACGAGGTCATGCTCCTCTTTAACTCTCAGCGTCAAAGTATTCATCCCCCCAGACTCTCTGCAGGTTTTCATGTACCAATCATGGAATCTTCGCATCATCGTTGTTAGAGATCTTTCATCTTTGACGAGAGGCTTCCCGTAATGGTATTTGTGTTCGTCCACCTCCAAGAAATCATAATGTACATCGACGGGCAGGTAATCTTCAAGATTGGTATTGGGCAAAATCTCCGGATGATTAGCGACGATATCGCTAGACACCTTGAGCGAGGGGCATGATTGGTTCGCTTGTTCGCTGAGCTGGGTAATTTTTTTCCCAGCTTGTCGTTCTGCTAACCTTTGATCACTGATAGTACTTCCCGACCGCTCCGCTTTGATAAATGACTTTTCAATAATGCGATCATAGTTGGATTGCGGCGGAGAAGGTGGTGCTCGCTTCAGGGCATCGATAGTGCGTTTTGCTTTCACCGGATCTATCTTCTCCTCCGGAGGTGGATGTTTCTTTGCTTTCACCCCTTGAATGTAGTCCCTCACTTTGGCTTCCACGATCTTCTTGTTTTCCTCCACGGTCATCTCGTATGGTAACTTCTCTAGAGGCTTGAGAGATGGACCGAATCTATATTGCCTCTCGCCTCTGGCTGTACTGCTAGACGCCGGCCGAGCAGACGGAGTGGCTGCGGCTGTCTTCTTTCCTTGCTTACGAGGCGGAGGAGAGGGACTACGATGCACCGGAGCAGCCGGAGCGGCGGCGGGTCTCTTCTGCCCTTGCTGACGAGGCGGAGAAGGAGGAGGTTGGCTGCTCGGGCGCGCCGGTGCAGGCGAAGGAGGTGGAGTGCCACCATGCGCCGGAGAAGGAGGCTGAGTGCCCTGATCTCTCGCCGGAGGAGGAGGCGGAGGAGGAGGCGGAGTGCCCTGACTCGCCGGAGGAGGAGGAGGAGGCGGAGGCGTCCAGTTCGGAAGGTTGATGAGCTCCTTCCGCCATAGGCATGGAGTCTTCAGAGAAGAACCCAGCCGAGTCTCCCCTTCACCGGTAGGGTGGTCAAGCTCGAGGTCCTCAAATCCCTCCGCTATTTCTTCCACCGTCACCCTAGCATATCCTTCTGGAATCGGAAGGCAGTGAAAAGTTGCGCCGGATTCAGGAGGTCGAACAGAGTCGACAGCCGCCTTGACTTTGAAGTTCTGCCATTGTGTCATAAGGTGGCAATGTTGAGACTCCGTGATAGCATCCACGGGGTAGCTAGCAGGAGCCGTCAAGACATGCTCCAGCTGAAGCAGCTCGGTGGAAGCCACGCTGCTTCTCCGCTGAGATGGCGGGGTAGCTTCGGCAGGTCGCTTGCTGTGAACTGCGTCTCGTTCCTCTAGTGCTTGTACCCTTTCGTGCAGCTTCTGCAGTTGGGTCTTCTCCACTTTCTTCCTCCTCCTGGCATTTGTAACCGCCTGCGTCCGGAAACCCAGCCTTCCACGGAACGGAGCCTGGCGTGCCTCGTGTCCGTCCAGGGTGCTCAGGATTCTCGAGGGCCATTGTGAGCTCGTCGTTCTCTCTGTCTGGAACGAACGTCCCTTGCTGCGCTGCATCGATATACTCCCGAAGCTTCGTGACTGGTATTCGCAGTTGCTCGTTCATCCAAACGCACTTCCCTGATACAGGGTCCAAGGTTCCGCCAACCCCGAAGAACCAAGTCCGGCAACGGTCTGGCCAATTCAATGTCTCTGGTTCGACCCCTTTATCAACCAGGTCATTCTCAGCCTTGTCCCACAACGGTCGGGCTTTGAGGTAGCCACCTGACCCCGTGCGATGGTGAAGCTGCTTCTTCGCAGCATTTTTCTTGTTTGTTGCTGACATCTTCTTACTCTTGTTCGATGTCTTGTGGACCACAAATGCGGGCCAGTGATCTCTGATCTTCTCATACCGGCCGGTGAATTCTGGTGTCTTTTCTTGGTCGACAAACGATGTTTTCAGCTCATTCTTCCACCTCCTGAATAGTTCTGCCATCTTCTTAAGAGCATGAGACTTGATCAATTGCTCTTTAACTGGCTTCTCCAGATCCTCCTTTGGCGGTAGGGTGAAATTTTCCTTCAGCACGGTCCAAAGATCATCTTTCTACATATCATTGACATAAGACACCTCAGGGTCTTCCTTTTTAGGCTTAAACCATTGGTGGATGCTGATCGGGATCTTGTCCCTAACAAGAACCCCGCACTGAGCAGAAAATGCTTCCTTGGTCCGGATGGGTTCAATCAGTTGGCCATCGCGCGCGATTGCTGTGATCTCAAACCTTTCATCCGAGCGCAACTTTTTCTTCGGGCCTCGGCTCTTTACCGAAGTTGTGCTCGATCCGGAGGGCTAGAAAAAAGAAGAAAGACGAGAGTTAATTAATATGTGTACATACCAAAACAATGAATGCATCAATTAGCTAGTCAGCACAGGCTTAATTAATATATATACCTGGCCGGACTCTATTCGGTCATCGGAGCCGTCATCACGGTCTCCTTCTTGCACCGGCATTCGATCACCGGAGCCATCATAATCATGTCTTTCCTCCTCAATTGTTCGATCACCATAGCCTGCTTCTTCACCCTGTTCTTCCAGACCATCATTGTCGTTAAGATACGACAAGACATCACCTTCGGCTAAGATTATGTCCCCCAACACCTCTTCTGCTGCCTCGTCTCGTCCGTGCTCCATTGTTTCTGCAAATATTACAACATGACAATTATTATACAAAAATGACAACAGGTGGATATATTAGTGGCAAACATAGACCTAGCTAGCTACCTAATCACAACAAGGAATCATATTAGTGGCCTCGACGCTTCTCTTGGGTTCGGGGTGGCCTCGGCAATGCTTCAAGGGTTCGGGGTGGCCTCGATGACACCGCTCTTTTATCGGGGAGGGGGTATATCGACCCCCCTCATGTTGAAGTTATCGGGGAGGGGGTATATCGACCCCCCTCATGTTGAAGTTATCGGGGAGGGGGTATATCGACAACAACATACCCGATAAAAAATAAGAAGACGAAGAAGAAAAAAAGAGAGGAGAAGATCGAAGAAAAAAAGAAGAAAAGAAAAGAGGAGAAGAAGAAAGGAATAGAGGAGAACAAGAAAAAATAGAAACTATTCTATTTTTTCTTCTTCTCCTCTTCTTTTTCTTCTTTTTTCCTCTTCTTATTTATTTCTCCTCTTCTTCTCCTTTCTTCCTCTTCTTATTTTCCTTTTTCCTCTCCTTTTTCTTCTTCTTCTTCTTCCTTATTAATATCACTTAGCAACTTTTGCAACGATAGGGGGGGGGGTGCTCCCGTGGTCTAAAATCGGTCTATGCACGATAGAAAATTCTGAAAAAATACATATATGATTCCTCATACATACATACATACAAAAAATACATCTAAAAAAAGAGGAGAAGAAGAATAAAAAGAGGAGAAGACAGGGAGGGCGCCGACCGGACCAAGGTGAGGAGGGGCGCGGGGTCGACGGGGAGGACGGCGATGGGGCAGGGCCGAGGCGGCGCGCGTCGGGGCAGGGGCGGCGAGCGGCGACGGCGTTGGGCGAGGGGCAAGGGCGACGGCGACGACGGGCAAGGGCGACGGCGGGGGCGGGCCGGGGCGGCGCGCGTTGGGGCAGGGCCGGGGCGGCGCGCGTCGGGGCAGGGGCGGCGAGCGGCGACGGCGTCGGGCGAGGGGCGCGGGCGACGGCGACGACGGGCACGGGCGACGGCGACGACGGGCATGGGCGACGGCGACGACGACGGGGGGGGGGGGGAGGCGGGCGGCGTCGGGGCAGCCTGGCGGCATCGATGTCGTCGGCGTCGTCGGGGCGGCAACTGCGAGATGAGAAGTGAAAATTTCCTAAGTGTCATCTTATATAGCTAAGCCTTTAGTCCCGGTTGGTGCCACGAACCGGGACTAAAGGTGGGCATTAGTCCCGGTTGGTGCCACCAACCTGGACCAAAGGTCCCTGTTTCAGACCTTTGGTCCCAGTTGGTGGCACAAACCGGGACTAGAGGGTGGCATTGGTCCCGGTTGGTGCCACGAACCGGTACCAATGCGCCCCTTTCGTCCCGGTTGGTGCCACCAACCGGGACTAAAGGGTGGCATTGGTCCCGGTTGGTGCCACGAACCGGCACCAGTGCGCCCCTTTCGTCCCGGTTGGTGCCACCAACCGGGACCAAAGGCCTTGTGCTGGCGCGGTGCGGTGGGAAATTTAGTCCCACCTCACTAGCTGAGAGAGCTCAGCACCTGTTTATAAGCTGCGTTGCGGCTCAGGTGCTGAGCTCCTCTCTAATATGCAGGCAGTACTTGCCTACCCTTGTCACTGCCTTGTTGGGCCTATTGGGCCTGCGGGCCTGTATCCTGGCCCATGTACAGATGGGTTTCTAGTCGTATGCAGGCCGTGTGGCCCATTAGGCGGCATTTTTTTATTTTTTCCATTATTTTTTTTGTTTTTTGAATTATGATAAGGCCTATTGGGCCTGCGGGCCTGTATCCTGGCCCATGTACAGATGGGTTCCAGTTAGTTGCGGGATGATGTATTACAGAACGAGTAAAGAGACTTGCCGGTAATGAGATTGAACTAGGTATTGAGATACCGACGATCGAATCTCGGGCAAGTAACATACCGATGACAAAGGGAACAACGTATGTTGTTATGCGGTTTGACCGATAAAGATCTTCGTAGAATATGTGGGAGCCAATATGAGCATCCAGGTTCCGCTGTTGGTTATTGACCGGAGACGTGTCTCGGTCATGTCTACATAGTTCTCGAACCCGTAGGGTCTGCATGCTTAAAGTTCGATGACAGTTATATTATGAGTTTATGTGTTTTGATGTACCGAAGGTAGTTCGGAGTCCTGGATGCGATCACGGACATAACGAGGAGTCTCGAAATGGTCGAGACATGAAGATTGATATATCGGACGACTATATGCGGACACCGGAATGGTTCCGGGGGTTATCGGATATATACCGGAGTACCGGGGGGTTACCGGAACCCCCCCGGAGGTTATCGGGCCTCATGGGCTCAAGTGGTGGAAGAGGAGAGGCGACCAAGGGGCAGCCGCACGCCCCTCCCCCCAAGTCCGAATTGGACAAGGAGCGGGGGCGGCGCCCCCCTTTCCTTTCCCCCTCTCTCTTCTTCCCTCTCCTCTCCTACTCCAACATGGAAGGGGGGGATTCCTACTCCCGGTGGGAGTAGGACTCCTCATGGGGCGCGCCAAGGGTGGCCGGCCCCCTCCCCCTCCTCCACTCCTTTATATACGGGGAGGGAGGCACCCCCTAGAGACACAACAGTTGATCATTGATCTTTTAGCCGTGTGCGGTGCCCCCCTCCACCATAATCCACCTCGGTCATATCGTAGCGGTGCTTAGGCGAAGCCCTGCGTCGGTAGAACATCATCATCGTCACCACACCGTCGTGCTGACGGATCTCTCTCTCAAAGCTCGGCTGGATCGGAGTTCGAGGGACGTCATCAAGTTGAACGTGTGCTGAACTCGGAGGTGCCGTGCGTTCGGTATTTGATCGGTCGGATCGTGAAGACGAACGACTACATCAACTGCGTTGTGCTAACGCTTCCGCTTTCGGTCTACGAGGGTACGTGGACACACTCTCCCCTCTCGTTGCTATGCATCACCATGATCTTGCGTGTGCGTAGGAAAATTTTGAAATTACTACGTTCCCCAACAGTGGCATCTGAGCCAGGTTTTATGTGTTGATGTTATATGCACGAGTAGAACACAAGTGAGTTGTGGGCGATACAAGTCATACTGCTTACCAGGATGTCATACTTTGGTTCGTCGGTATTGTTGGATGAAGCGGCCCGGACCGACATTACGCGTACGCTTACGCGAGACTGGTTCTACCGACGTGCTTTGCACACAAGTGGCTGGAGGGTGTCAGTTTCTCCAACTTTAGTTGAACCGAGTGTGGCTACGCCCGGTCCTTGAGAAGGTTAAAACAACACTAACTTGACGAACTATCGTTGTGGTTTTGATGCGTAGGTAAGAACGGTTTCTTGCTCAGCCCATAGCAGCCACGTAAAACTTGCAACAAAAAGTAGAGGACGTCTAACTTGTTTTTGCAGGGCATGTTGTGATGTGATATGGTCAAGGCATGATGCTATATTTTATTGTATGAGATGATCATGTTTTGTAACCGAGTTATCGGCAACTGGCAGGAGCCATATGGTTGTCGCTTTATTGTATGCAATGCAATCGCCCTGTAATGCTTTACTTTATCACTAAGCGGTAGCGATAGTCATAGAAGCATAAATTGGCGAGACGACAATGATGCTACGATGGATATCAAGGTGTCGCGCCGGTGACGATGGTGATCATGACGGTACTTCGGAGATGGAGATCACAAGCACAAGATGATGATGGCCATATCATATCACTTATATTGATTGCATGTGATGTTTATCTTTTATGCATCTTCTTTTGCTTTGATTGACGGTAGCATTATAAGATGATCTCTCACTAAATTTCAAGATAAAAGTGTTCTCCCTGAGTATGCACTGTTGCCAAAGTTCGTCGTGCCCAGACACCACGTGATGATCGGGTGTGATAAGCTCTACGTCCATGTACAACGGGTGCAAGCCAGTTTTGCAGACGCAAAATACTCAGGTTAAACTTGACGAGCCTAGCATAGGCAGATATGGCCTTGGAACACTGAGACCGAAAGGTCGAGCGTTAATCATATAGTAGATATGATCAACATTGTGATGTTCACCATTGAAAACTACTGCATGTCACGTGATGATTGGTTATGGTTTAGTTGATTTGGATCACGTGATCACTTAGATGATTAGAGGGATGTCAATCTAAGTGGGAGTTCTTAAGTAATATGATTAATTGATGTAAGTGCATCTAGTGCCCCTTAGTGATTTTTGTGTATTGAAGACTTATAGGTTAAGGGACTAATGTGTTTATGAGTGTACACAGGTCCATAAGTCTATGAGGAGTTTGATATTTACAGAGAAAGTCGACCCCTAAAAATGAAGTTCTTCGACTGAAGACTTTGGATTTCTGAAGACTTTGAAAGTGAAGAAATTGGTGTGACCTTGAAGACTTGGTATTCATTTGAGGAACATGAAGCATGAAGACTTTTGTTTTCGTAGTTTCATTTTCTCTTTCTTGAGTCATAGGAAACACCGTACTGTTAAAGGGGGTCGAGGAAATACTAAGGAAAAATTTCCATGTGATGCTCAACTCAAAATCCTACACCTACCAATCCCTTCGAGTGAAGCCATTGGAAATCTCATACAGTTTAGTCATATTCTTCAGTGACAGAGACGAAGTTCTTCTGGTCTCTGAGGAATTTGTTCTGACTGAGGAGTTAGGAATTCGCCAGTGCGGATTGCCTACACAGTGAGGAACATGATAGCCCTGAGGAATTTGATGCTCAAATTTCGGACCGTTGCTGTGCTATGCGCCAGCTGTCCCAAAATATCTACCCACCTAATTGTCATATCATTGAAGGGCATTTCTGTCTTATCATGACGGGCTGCTCCCTAGGCTATAAATAGCCGCCCCCTACAACCACTAGCTGGTTGGCTGCTCCGAGAGAAACTGACACTTGTCAATTGAGAGCATCCCATCCTCCGAGGACTTTGAGCGAAAATCATCAAGTGAGGAAAACCCAAACCCAAACACCTACAAACCCAAAGTGATTGAGCATCACTGAAGAGATTGATCCTGCGTGGATCCGACGCTTGTTACCTTTGAAGACTGTGCTTCTTCCAGACGGTTAGGCATCATGGTCTAGAGCATCCAAGAGGAATTGTGGATCGCCGAGTGACTGAGTTTGTGAAGGTTTGGAAGTCACCTGAAGATTTACCACGAGTGATTGGACAAGGTCTGTGTGACCTTAGTTCAAGGAGAATATGGTGAGGACTGTGTGTCCGGGACTGTGTGTCCTCAGGTTTAAATACCTAGCCGCTCCAACCAGACGTACAACTGAGACAACAGTTGGAACTGGTCTACCAAATCATTGTCTTCACCAAGCTTACTGGTTCTATTTTCCTCAACTCTTTCGTTTCCTCATTACTGTGTTGTATGCTTGTTCATATCTGTGTTTGAAGACTTTGGCTGAAGACTTTCTCAATTTCCTCAGTTCAATTTCTTCAGTCTGTTTGTCTTCATCCTGTGTTATCCTGTGTTTACGCTTTCTGTACTCTGTGCTTGCTTTCATTTCATCATGATGACTATGCTTGTGTTCTGCTATGCATAGTTTTGAGTATTTATTCCACTGCAAGTAGTTCTTCGCTAAGGAATTTCCTCACTAGCAAATTCCTTAGTGAAGAATTCACAAAAATCGCCTATTCACCCCCTGTAGTCGATATAACGCACTTTCAATTGGTATCAGAGCAAGGTACTCCCTTGTTCTGTGTGATTTTGGTTTAACCGCCTGGAGTTTTAGTTATGTCGACCGCAGGTATGATCAAGGTCTCTGCTGGGTGTCCTACCTTCGATGGGACGAACTACCCCTACTGGAAGAATAAGATGCGAATGCATCTTGAGGCAATTGATAACGATCTCTGGTATGTTGTGGAAAATGGTGTTCACTCTGTCTCACCCTCACTGAACGCTACCGATGTGAAGAGATTCAAGCAACTCGATTCTCAAGCGAAGAATATCATATGTGGCCATCTGAGCAAAGGACAGTATGGAAGAGTGAGTGCTTTGGAAACTGCTAAGCTTATCTGGGATAGGCTGTTCAAAGTGAATGAAGGAGTCTCAACTCAGCGTGACTCTCGAGTTGATGTTCTTCGCAATCTCTTCAACCGCTTCAAAAGACTCGACAATGAAAATGTTCAACAAACCTTCGATCGCCTCACTGACATCTCAAATGAGCTTCAAGCACTTGGTGCCACTGACATCACCGACCATGAGGTGGTGAAGAAATTGTTGAGATCGCTTGATTCTTCATTTGATACTCTGGCATTGATGATACAAGAACGTGCTGATTACAAGTCACTTGATCCCGCTGACATCCTCGAAAGGCTAAACACTCATGAGTTCCAGCTTGCTGAAAAGAGAGATCTATATGGTTCGAGCTATGGCAAATCACGTGACTGAAGGCCAAGGCAGTTTCTGAGTCTGAGGATGAAGACTCTGACAACAGCCTTGGTGACCCTGAAGAACTGAGGCATGATCTAGCACTGCTCATGAAGAAATTCCAGAAGTTCTCAAGACGTGGTCGCTTTGGAAGACCCTCAAGGAGCAATGATTCCTCATCCAGTGACTACAAGAAGAGGCTTTGTCACAAATGCAAGAAACCAGGACACTACATTCAAGATTGTCCTCAGTGGGAAAAGGAATCAAAGAAGAAATACAAGGATTACAGTTCTGATGATGCGAAGAAAAATAAGAAATCCTCAAAATCTTCATCATCAAAATCCTCAAAGTCTTCATCTCACAAGAAGAGCAGCTCCAAGAAGGCTCGGGCATTCATTGGCAAGGAAATGGACTCTGAGGCTGAATATGAAGAAAATGAGGAAGAGGAGGCATCTGAGGATTCCGAATCCGGTGTGGCGAGCCTGGCCCTCGCTACTGCATTCGTCAGCAAGTCTATCTTCAACACTGAAGAAAATGACCTCACCAACAAGGCTGATGAAGGCAATGATGACTACGCTCCCACCTATTGCTTCATGGCAAAGGGTACCAAGGTACTCAAATGTACCTCCTCTGACTCAAGTGAGAATGAATCTGATGAAAACCTTAAGCCCAACTATTCTAAACTTGCTAAGATTGCTGTGAAACAACAAAGGGCCCTTGAAAAGGTTCAAAACATGCTAGACAAAAGTGATGATATGTTGGGTGAAGAAATGGATCGCACTAAAACCTTGACTGAAAATCTTTAGAGACTTTAGACTAGGTTTGACAACCTTCAAGGTCATCATAACACTCTCTTGTCTGATCATGAGAAGCTTTCTTATGAATTTCTTCAAAGAAAGCAAGATCTTGAAAAGCTAAGAGTGAGTTATGAAGATCTTCAGAAGGAGCGCGTTACTTGCTCAACAAATCAGCGCTGCTCAGGAAAAAATTGTTTCTCCATGTTTGAAATGCATTGAACGCGAATCTGCTAATTCTTCACCGGAATGTTCAAATGCTTCAAATGCTACAAATTCTTCAACTGTCTCTGCTATCACTAATTCCTCATATGAGGACATTGCTAGTATCACTGACGATGCAGGGCTGAAGGAATTGTACATGACAGGCATGTACAAAAGCCTCAAAGGGCATCAGACTCTTTGTGATGTGCTTAAAAAGCAGATCCTCAATAGGAACCCTAGGAAAGAGGGTATTGCCTTTGAGAGGAAACTCAATGCTGATGGTACATATTGGAAGCCTGAGCAGTACCCCAAAACCTCATGGGTTGCTGCAAAGGGACCTCCAGTTGATCCATCTAATTTATCTGGCTTTACATATGAATCTTCTCATTCTTCTGATGAGTCATTTGACTCCAACTATAAACTGTTCAAAAATCAGAATGGTGAAGTATTTGCTAGATATGTTGGCACTAACTGCAGGAACGGTTCTCCTATGAAGAAAATCTGGGTTCCAAAAAGGTGCCTTGAAAGTCTTCAGGTGAATGTCCTCATGACACCACCTGTGAAGAATAGGAACCCCGGATCAAATTCTTCATACGGACCAAATTCTTCATATGGACCAAATTCTTCATATGGATCCAAGTCCTCATACGGACCAAATTACTCACATGGATCAAATTCCTCAAAAGGATCAAAGTCCTCATATGAACATCATCGTGCTAACAACTCTGTTTCACAGGGAAGAGCCAAGGGCTATGAATATGAGCATTATTCTTCTAATCATTATGTTCATAAGTCCTCGAAGAATTTCTCTGCTTATTCATATGCTTACCCTAACTTCTCTTATGTGAAACGAAATGGATTGGCTTCTATGCCACCTTTCTCGTATGGAGCTCGCAGAGTGATGAACTCTTTGCCACCCCTTCAGATGTGGGTGGTGAAGAAAAAGAACTAATCTCTTCTGCAGGGTTAGGTCTCCAGGCGTGCTTGAACGTCTAAAGAATTTGCTGGAGACCTGAAGAGTGCCTGAAAGGACGCAGGCTAATCATGAAGAAATGAACTTTCATTTCTCACGTCCTCATACTGTTTTAACTGTTGCATTGGTTGATGAAATTTGTCTGATGAATTGTGATGTCATATTCTTCACTCATGAAGTATATGAAGTTCGTAAGCTGCACTAATTCATCTGCAGGATGATCAACCCAAAGCCACTGAGTGGGTCCTCGATAGTGGATGTACCAATCACATGACTGGTGACAAGAATCTATTGATGGATGCTCCCTTATCACCATCACATCTGAAGCATATCATCTTCGCTGACAAAGGCAAAAGTCAGGTATTGGGTCTAGGTAAGGTTGCGATCACAAAGGATCGACACATGGACAAAGTCATGCTTGTCGAGTCCTTAGGATACAATCTTATGTCTGTCTCAATGCTTTGTGATCTTGATATGGTAGTTGTCTTTGGCAAGTATCGTTGTGTTGTGGTTATGGAAGCTGACAATTCCAAAGTCTTCGAAGGCTTTAGGAGAGGAGACTTGTATATTGTTGATTTCTCTACAGGACCGCAACCAGCCGTGTGCCTACTTGCAAAAGCTTCAGAAGGTTGGCTATGGCATCGACGACTTGGTCATGCAGGCATGAGGAATGTGCACACGCTTGCGAAGAAGAAGCATGTCATTGGCATTGAGAATGTCAACTTCCTCAAGGATCACCCGTGTGGAGCTTGTGAAGCTGGAAAGATGACCAAGGCTAAGCATCCAACGAAGACTATCATGACCACTACTCGACCATTCGAATTGCTTCACATGGACCTCTTTGGTCCTAACCATTATTCAACTGTCACAAATGACGCATCTCTCTATGGCCTTGTTATTGTTGATGATTACTCTCGTTACACATGGGTACACATTGTTACTTACAAACATGAAGTGCAGGAAGTCTTCAAACGATTTTCCTCGAGGGCTTCAACCAACTTTGGTGTGAAGATCAAGCACATTAGAAGTGACAATGGAACTGAGTTCAAGAATTCTGGTCTTGATGACTATCTAGATGAACTTGGTATTACTCATGAGTTACCTGCTCCTTACACTCCTCAG
Source organism: Aegilops tauschii subsp. strangulata (assembly GCF_002575655.3). Taxonomy (NCBI): domain Eukaryota; kingdom Viridiplantae; phylum Streptophyta; class Magnoliopsida; order Poales; family Poaceae; genus Aegilops; species Aegilops tauschii. The sequence continues at coordinate 515,540,590 of NC_053036.3, forward strand.
CACAATGGTGTCGTGGAGCGCAAGAACAGGACTCTTGTTGAGATGGCTCGCACTATGCTTGATGAGTACAAGACGCCTCATCACTTCTGGATTGAGGCAATTTATACTGCGTGCCACATCATCAACATGGTATATCTTCACAAATTCCTTAAGAAGACTGCCTATGAACTCCTCACTGACAAGAAACCCAATGTGAGTTATTTCAAAGTCTTCGGTGCTAAATGTTGGATTAGAGATCCTCATCACAATGCTAAATTTGCACCGAAAGCACATGAAGGTTTTATGCTTGGTTACGGAAAGGACTCGCACACCTACAGAGTCTTCAACAACGTTCTTCACAAGGTTGTTGAAATTGTAGATGTGCGGTTCGATGAAACTAATGGCTCGCAAAGAGAGCACCTACCATCTGTGATAGATGAACCAGCACCTGAGGAAACTATCAAGTTCAAGGCTACTGAGGATGTCATTCCTACCGAAGAATCTGCTGAAGAATTCATTCCAGAATGTGAAGAACGTCGAGCTAATGCACCTGAAGAAAATGCTGAAGAAAATGGTGCTGAAGAAAATGCTGATCAAATTCCTCGACGACAACCAACTCATCCTCGCGTTGCAAAAGAAGTGCAAGTTGAAAAGATCATCGATGACATTGAAGCACCAGGTCCTCTCACACGCTCGAAAGCTTCACATTTATCTAACTTTTGTGGGCACTATGCTTTTGTCTCTATCACAGAGCCCACTAAGGTAGATGAAGCATTTCTGGAGCCTGAGTGGATTCAGGCCATGCAAGAAGAATTACATCAGCTCGAGCTCAACAACGTTTGGGAATTGGTCAATCGTCCAGATCCTCGCAAACACAATATCATTGGCACAAAGTGGATCTACCGCAACAAGCAAGATGAAAATGGCCTTGTGGTGAGGAATAAGGCACGGCTAGTAGCTCAAGGCTACACACAGGTTGAAGGAATTGATTTCGATGAAACTTTTGCACCTGTTGCTAGACTTGAAGCTATTCGCATATTACTTGCTTATGCTAACCATCATGATATCACTTTATATCAAATGGATGTGAAAAGTGCATTCCTCAATGGTAAGCTTGAGGAAGAAGTATATGTTGCTCAACCCCCAGGTTTTGAAGATCCTAACCATCCTGACAAAGTCTTCAGACTAAATAAGGCCCTCTATGGCCTCAAGCAGGCCCCTCGGGCATGGTATGATACTTTGAAGGAATTCCTCATGAAGAAAGGCTTCAAACCCGGTTCACTCGACCCTACTCTTTTCACTAAATCATATGATGATGAATTGTTTGTGTGCCAAATATATGTTGATGATATCATCTTTGGCTGTACTGACCAACGTTATAGTGATGAATTTGCCTATATGATGAGTGAAGAATATCAAATGTCTATGATGGGAGAGTTGAAATTCTTCTTAGGTCTTCAAATTCGTGAACAACTAAATGGCATATTCATATCTCAGGAGAAATACCTCAAGGATGTACTGAGAAAATTCGGCATGCAAGATTGCAAAGGAGTCAAAAATTCCTATGCCCACAAATGGTCATCTGTGCACTGATGAAAATGGTATTGACTTCGATCAAAAGGTATACCGCTCCATGATTGGTTCTTTATTGTATTTATGTGCATCTAGGCCAGATATTATGCTTAGTGTTTGCATGTGTGCCCGATTTCAAGCTACACCGAAGGAATCACACCATAAGGCTGTGAAGCATATTCTTCGATATCTAGCTCACACACCAACACTAGGATTATGGTACCCCAAGGGCTCGGTTTTTGATCTCATTGGATATTCTGACTCTGACTATGCTGGTGATCATGTGGATCGCAAGTCAACATCTGGTACATATCATTTCCTCGGACGATCTTTGGTCTGTTGGTCCTCGAAGAAACAGAACTGCGTATCACTGTCTACTGCTGCAGCTGAGTACATTGCCGCTGGCTCTTGCTGTGCTCAATTGTTGTGGATGAAGCAAACTCTCAAGGACTACGGCGTCAACGTGAAGAATGTGCCTCTCTTCTGTGACAATGAGAGTGCCATCAAGATTGCTCACAACCCAGTTCAGCACTCGAAGACAAAGCACATTCAGATTCGTCATCATTTTCTTCGCGATCATGTGTTGAAGGGCGGCATTTCTATTGAGCATGTGAAGACTGAAGAACAGCTAGCCGATATCTTCACAAAGCCCTTGGATGAGAAGAGATTTAGCAAGTTGTGGTGTGAGCTAAATATCCTAGAATCTTCGAATGTTCTTTGAAAAGGACACTCATCCTAACACTTATGCAAAATTGATGACTTAGATGTGCAACACATGAAGAAACGTTTTTCTTCAATCAATGAAGAATAACACTCTAAGTGTGAAGAAATTAATGAAGAATTTGATTCTCAGAACCCTACGACAATTGTACGCGGTGTCTGAAATCATCATTCTTATACGGTGGGTCACGCCACCACAAAAGTTGAAAATCTTCAATTTGAGTTTTTCCTCAGTTTTTTGAAATTCCTCAGTTGTTCATTTTCTTCAACTTTGCATTGTCTTCACTGTTTCCGTCATTTTTCTTCATTGGCTATATATATATATGAGTTTATGTCCTCTACAACATTCACTTATGGCTACTTCTTCAAGTTGGTTTTTCTGCTAAGTGAATGTGATCGGACCCTTCCCTCTCTATGCTATACTCAACCCAATCTATTCACAAATTCTTCATATGCGTTCTATCTGAAACTCGTTCAAAATCTTCACTGTGTCCTTGTCAGCTGAAGAATTTGTGAACGGAACTTTCAACTTATCTTATCCAAATTTTCGGCTTTGCCGCTCAAACCGTTCCACATCCCAGGATATACTTATCTATTCATCCACGATCTAACACGATCTCCACTTCTCAGTGCGTGGGTGACACATGTCAAGCGAATGAGAAGGGTCAGGGGCACGTTCGTCCAATTTCCTCGGGCGAACGGTTTTCACCGTGGCTATAAATACCCCCTCTCCCCTTCCTCACTTCCTTTTACTCCGCTCGACCTCGCTCCAGCTCAAGCTTCTCAAACCCTAGCGCCGCTGCTATTTCATCATCGCCGGTGAGGAAGAGCTTCACTGCCTCGACCTCGTCGCCGCCGTACTCGCGCCTGCCGCGGAAATCTTCACTCCGCCGTCGCCGTAGCCGCCTTCCTCCGCCGAGTTAGGGCGTGGAAGATCTGCACAGATGAACTTCACTTCTCCACCTCACAGTTCGTCGTGTTCTTCATCCAGGGTAATTAAAAGTTACTTTTACTGCCCTCTTTGATTCAAATGTTTTCTACAAAATCTTCAAAGGTGTTTATTCTTCAAATTTTTCACACACTAAACACCTCACATCTCATCTGTTCTTGATTCGTTTCCCTAAGCATCATTTTTCTTCAAGATTTCTCAATTGTGTGGATCTTCGATCTATACAACTCTGGAACCTAAGACAAAGAATGCTTAGTGAAATTCTTCAAGACTCAACTGGTCAAATTCCTCAAACTTGTTCTTTTTGAAAAACCTTCTGAGGACGCATATGACCTCTCCAAATTCCTCGCAACTATACTCTGTTCACACGTACTCATGTCCGCTGCTGAATCACTAGGTTCTCATCAACTTAACTCATTTGCAGCGTTCCTCGAAGAAAAGCTGCATACTTCTTCAGAGAGTTCAATTGTTCAAATTCCTCAACTGAAGAAAATGGCTGATGGAAAGAAGCCATAGAAAGGAGGAAAGAGGCCTGAAATCAATACTGCCTTTGAAATCCCTGAGGACATTTATGCTGCTGCACACCCCTGAGGAAGATAAAAATCAGCGCAAGGTGCGCATTCAGAGGATAGAAAGGAGATGGGCAAAAGAGTGGAAGGAGTATAGGTATGTGACTCCAAAATACATGAAGAAATTCGCTGTTACTCCTCCATGCTCAAGACCACCATTGGCACCTGGCCAAGAGGCAGATCCCACTAGTATCAAGCGCGGTGAAGATTTTCCTGAAGAATGGGCCAAGCGCCTGGCCAAGTTGGCCAAACAGGCAAAAGATGCCGTGAAGAAATTCAACAAAGACTCTACTGCTGCTGCTGCTGCTGAGGCCTTTGTAAGGCCGAAGAAAGCCATGGCAAAGAAGCCTGCACACAAGCCAAGTGCCTCTTCTTCAATGCCCTCATGGCCAATTTCCTCAGCCAAGCCCTCATGGCCAATTCCTCAAGCCGCTCCTGCTCCTCCAAAGTCCTCAGTTGCTCCGCCCAAATCCTCAGCACCTGTGCATCTTGCCACGTGCCAAAGGACTACAGGCATCTCCATTGCCTTAGGAGCTTCAGCTAGTTCCTCAGCTGCACCAAATTCTTCAACAGGACCCTCTCTGCTGAAGACAAAGACCACTGCTGGACAAGGCTCTCGCCCAAGTCCTCACAAGAGGCAGGTCGCCTTCCAAGTACCGTCTGAAGAAGACGAAGCTGATGATGAAGAACTTGCTGAAATCATCAGAGACAGGCAAGTCAGGGCCGCTAGAGCCAAGGGCACAGATGTGCCACTGCTTTTGGATCCAAAGTTGATCCTCGACTACATTGACCTCTGGCACAAGGACCCAAACACTCCTATGCCTGACTTCAAGCTGACTCCTGGTCAAAGTCATATGCTGACTGCCTTCATCCAAGAAGAAAAATGGAAATTTGAGAAGGCCAGACAGCTCAAGAAAGCGCAGTACAGAAAGGAGAAATTCCTGAAGAACAACGTTGTCTCTATGACAACTGATGAACTTGTGAAGATCCAATCTAAAATCAAAGTCCTCAGCAATGATTTCAACGCTTACTATGCTGATTGGAAAGGAGCCAAGGTCAGGTTTGTCAAACTGACTAAGATGTTCACCTCAAATGTTGCAGCCCCATCGCAACAAGAAATTCCTTAGGCTGAAGCATCTGCTCAGCAAACTGAAGAACATGCCAGCACCGCTGATGACAATCAGGCTGCTGAAGAAAATGTGAGTTCCAGGGCTGATGACTGCATTCCAGCCACTGAAGTAATTGCCAAGCCACCCACTAGTGGTGCGCCTGAAGAAAATGAAGAGGTCAGGGCAACTGCATCAGTTGTGCCTGAAGAAAATCAACCACATTTGTGACGCCCCCAATTTGACCGTACACTAATCATGCACGCAAATGTGTACGATCAAGATCAGGGACTCACGAGAAGATATCACAACACAACTCTAAAACATAAATAAGTCATACAAGCATTATAATACAAGCCAGGGGCCTCGAGGGCTCGAATACAAGTGCTCGATCATAGACGAGTCAGCGAAAGCAATCATATCTGAGTACAGACATAAGTTAAACAAGTTTGCCTTAAGAAGGCTAGCACAAACTGGGATACAGATCGAACGAGGCGCAGGCCTCCTGCCTGGGATCCTCCTAACTACTCCTCGAAGCCGAACTCCATGTAGCATCATCCTCGGGATCTCTAGCTCCTGGACTCCAGCATCTGGTTGCGACAATCCGGTATAGAAAAGGGGAAAAGAGGGAGAAAAGCAACCGTGAGTACTCATCCAAAGTACTCGCAAGCAAGGAGCTACACTACATATGCATGGGTATATGTGTAAAGGGCCATATCAGTGGACTGAACTGCAGAATGCCAGAATAAAAGGGGGATAGCTAGTCCTGTCGAAGACTACGCTTCTGGCCATCTCCATCTTGCAGCATGTAGAAGAGAGTAGATTGAAGTCCTCCAAGTAGCATCGCATAGCATAATCCTACCCGGCGATCCCCTCCTCGTCGCCCTGTTAGAGAGCGATCACCGGGTTGTATCTGGCACTTGGAAGGGTGTATTTTATTCAGTATCCGGTTCTAGTTGTCATAAGGTCAAGGTACAACTCCGGGTCGTCCTTTTACCGAGGGACACGGCTATTCGAATAGATAAACTTCCCTGCAGGGGTGCACCACATAACCCAACACGCTCGATCCCATTTGGCCGGACACACTTTCCTGGGTCATGCCCGGCCTCGTAAGATCAACGCGTCGCAGCCCCACCTAAGCACAACAGAGAGGTCAGCACGCCGGTCTAACCCTATGTGCGCAGGGGTCTGGGCCCATCGCCCTATGCACACCTGCACGTTGCGTACGCGGCCGGAAGCAGACCTAGCCTAGTGGCGTTCCAGTCCAATCCGACGCGCGCCACTCAGTCGCTGGCGTCAAGAAGGCTTCGGCTGATACCACGACGCTGGGATACCCATAACTACTCCCGCGTAGATGGTTAGTGCGTATAGACCAAATGGCCAGACTCAGATCAAATACCCAGAACTCGTTAAGCGTGTTATTTGAAGTAACCGCGGACGCCGACCAGGGCCAGGCCCACCTCTCACCTAGGCGGTCTCAACCTGCCCTGTCGCTCCGCCATAAAGTAACAGTCAGGGGCCGTCAGGAACCCAGGCCCACCTCTACCGGGGTGGAGCCACCTGTCCTTTCAGCCCCCTCATCAGAATCACTTGCGGGTACTCAACGAGCCGACCCGACTTTAATCACCACATGTGTCATGTATATAATGTTGATAGTATATACCCGTGATCACCTCCCGAAGTGATCACAGCCCAGTAGTATAGCATGGCAGACGGACAAGAGTGTAGGGCCACTGATGGAACGCTAGCATCCTATACTAAGCAGTAGGATAGCAGGTAAGGGTAACAACTGTAGCAACAATGTCAGGCTATGCATCAGGATAGGATTAACGGAAAGCAGTAACATGCTACACTACTCTAATGCAAGCAGTATAGAGAAGACTAGGCGATATCTGGTGATCAAGGGGGGGGGGGGCTTGCCTGGTTGCTCAGACAAGAAGGAGGGGTCGTCAGTGATGTAGTCGACCGCAGGGGCATCAACATTGTCACGGGGTCTACCGAAGAGAAGAGGTGGGAGAAACAGTAAATACATAGCAAGCAAGTGCATAACAGGACAACAGGCAGAGCTAGATGTGTTCTAACGCGGTATGAGGTGACACCGGTGAAGGGGGGGAAACATCCGGGAAAATATCCCCGGTGTTTCACGTTTTCGGACAGATGAACCGGAGGTGAAATGTTGCACGTTCAATAGGTTAGGGATGTGTGGTGGACGAACGGGCTGCGTATCCGGATTCGTCTCGTCGTTCTGAGCAACTTTCATGTACAAAGTATTTCCATCCGGGTTACGGATTAAAAGATATGATTTTCTAAAGATTTTAATAATTTCTGGAATTTAATTAATTATTTAATTTAATTCGAAGTTTGGGATTTATGACATCAGCATGAGGTCATGCTGACGTCAGCAGTCAACGTTGACCGTTGACCTGGTCAACCTGACAGGTGGGTCCCACCTGTCAGGGGCTGTTAGCTAATTAATTACTATTTAGTTAAATTAATTAACTAATTAGATTAGTTTAAATAGGATTAACTTAATTAATTTAGTTAATTAATTAATTAAATTTATTTTTGTTATTTGTTTTATTTATATATTTATTAATTAATTTATTATTTTTATTATTATTATATTATTATTTATTTTTATTTTTATTTTATTTTTTAAAATCATTTTTTTTGTTTTTTTGTTCTGTGGGCTGGGGCCCGTCGTCATAGGCCCTGGGCCAACTCGGGGCGGTTAGCGGGCGAACGGGCACTGGGGTTCAGGCGCTGGACCTGTGCGGTTGCTCGCCCAGCAGGGCTGCCAAGGCCATGGCCACGACCGGCCACAGCGGGAGTTGGCCGGTGAAGGCAATGCAGGGGCGAAAGAGGCGGGCCAGAACGGGCGCAGCGGCGGGGCGCAGCAGGCGCCGCGCGGCCATGAGCGACAGCAGGTGGCGCGGGCAGGGGAAGCCCGATGCGTGGTCTGGCTAGCAGGGACGCGCGGGATCGATGGCCGGGACCATGTCCGACGGCGACGAAGCTACGGGTACGAGCGGGAGGCGCGCTAAGGGTCGAAACAGTCAGGAAAGAGGAAGAAAAGGGAGCTGGGGCTCACGAGGCCCTGTAGATGTGCTAAAGCGAGCTCGGGGAGGCGCCGGAGCTTGGGGCGACGATGGTCGACGACGGCGCGGTGACGAGCGACGGGCGCGGCGTCTGCAGGCGTCGGTCGACGAGGGAGAGGCGACGGGGCGCGAGGGAGGAGCTGCGAGGCGTCCGGCGGCGGCGGCGTCGGGGTCCGGCCACGGCGGTTGGCGTCGAGGTCGAGGCAGCGGCGGTCGGCCCCGACCTGACCCAAGCAGGGGGCGGCGCCACGGGGAACGACGTCGGGGTGGCGGGGCGCGGTTCGAGCTGGACGGCGGAGTGCGACGGTGGATCGGGGCGGCGGCAAGGAGGCCAGGAGGGGCGGCGAGGCGGGCGACGGGAGGCGTCGGGGGCGCCCGCTCCCGATCCAGAACGGGGGAGGGAGAGGGGGATCGAGGGGGAGCGAGAGAGAGAGGGGATCGGGGAGAGTGGGTGGGGTTCGGTTTGGGTTAGGGTTTGGCTGGGGGGGTGAGTGGATAAGGTGAGTGGGGCTGGGCCGCAGCTAGGCCGGCCTGGGGCTAGCTGGACCATTCGGCCCAGGGAGAGGGGGTTCTTTTGTTTTCTTTTTTTGTTTTCCTTTTTTTGGTTAGTTATTTTTCTGTTTTGTTTCTTTTCTTTTTATTTATCTTTCTTTTTACTGTTTTACTTTTATTTTAGTTTTATAAAAATTATCACTAGCACTTAAATTAATACTTTTAAATATACTATTGCCACATTAATCCTCAACCCAAATTAAAATAGTTTAATATTTTATAAAATCCAAAAGGCATTTATTTTAACATTTAAACCTCTATTTTAATTATTTTGAACACTTAAACATTTTATTAAATTTAGATTTCTCCACCATTATTATCTATGCAATATTTGGTTCACTCTGAACAATTTAGTTTTAATATTTGAAAACTTTTATTGTTTGCCTATATTTTAAATTTTAAGTTGAATCGTTTTTGAACTAACTCGAGTTTATCAACAGTAACCGAGGTGACGTGGCACCATTAGCAGAGGTTTACTGTAGCTTGATTATCCGGGCGTCACAACATTCCTCTGCTCCTCCTGCACCTACTCCAACTCCAATCCTTCCATCTGCATCAGATGTGAAGAAGACCAAGGCTGCAGAGCATGCAGCAGTGAAGAAAAGGAAAGCATCAGCTCCTTCAGATTCTTCAGCACCGAAGAAGATGAAGCAATTGACAAGCTCATTTGCTAATCCAATTGATGTTGTTCTAGTTTCCTCCATGCCATCAAAGGAAATCATCCCTTTTGATGAAGAATATGTGATCCCTAGCGGATCTGATGAAGAAAATCCCTCTGCTGCTACGTCAGAGCAGATGGATGAAGAAATTGAAGTGGATAAAATCCCTTCAACCCCCACAGTTTCCTCGCCTATGCCTCAGTTTACTGCTGAAGAGGCTGGCGTTGAAGAAATTGAAGAAGAAGATGTGGACATTGGCTATACAACAATGAATGATGACTTTTGGGAAAGTCAACACCCCAATTCTCCACTCTTCACTCCAATGCAGCAAATTCCTCAGTCCCCAGCCACTACAGTTCAAATGGGATCTGATGAAGCTCATGAAGACATTCCAGCCACTAGTGCTGAAGAAAATGAGAATGAAGAATTGAAAAACCAGGCTGCCACTAAAGAGGAACCAGAAATTCCTCAGCCTGAAGAACCTGAGATTGCGATTCCTGAGGTCATCATGCAACTGACTGACACTCCACTGCCCAAGCCAAATGATCCATTCTCAAGGAAGCAAAAATTTAAGGCTGATGCCTTCTTTGGCGAGCATGTATTCTTCACTGATTACAACCTTATGACTCTGCTCGCATAAGGAAGAGGCGTTTCTGGACTGCCAGCCAGGCAAATTTCTATTCCTCAGTGCTGTTCAACAAAGACAAAGTCTTCAATCATGAGCACATTCCTCACATGGATATGGAATCTCTGCCATGCTTCGGGCCAGTCCTCAGTGTTCTCTACGACGCTGGACTGTTAAATTTCTACACTGAGATATGTGATTGGAATGAAGAGCTAATTCTTCAATTTTATGCAAATCTGCACATCACTGGCAACTCTGAAGACGTGAATTCATGGGTGATGGACTGGATGTCTGAAAACACTCACTACAAAGCACCAGATACTGAATTGCTTCGTGCTTTGCCTCTCAGTCCGCCCCTTGAAGGTGCTTGTTGCGTCTACAATGAACCTGAGCTTACCGATCACTATATGCAAGTGCTGATGAAGCCTTTGAAGCCAGGTCAGGCCCCAAGAACAAAATTCCTTGTGAAGGAATTGCTGTATGTGCCTTGGACTGTCTATCGCATTCTGACGAAGACATTGAGTCCTATCAAGGGCCACGACTCGAATGAAGAAGAAGTCGTTGGCATCATGAAGAATCTGCTTTTCAATATCATTCATGGCGTTCCCGTCAACTTCCATGATTTCTTCATGGGGACTCTGGCCAATGTCGCAATGTCACCATTTGAGTTGAAGCCTTATGCACCGTGGATTATGAGATTCATCAGAACAAGGTCTTCACTCAACTACAAAGCTGATACACTGAATCATTGCAGCTACTTGCCCCCGATTGAAGTCCTCAAACGGACATTTTCCTCAGCTGATGAAAAGGGCAAGGCTACTGCTGTTATTGATGAAGGCATTCGTCCATTGGATGGAAAATTTCGCAAGGATGCATCCTACTCCACCAATGATGACTCTGCCACCCATGACTCTGCCGCCAACGCACCCAAGCAAAATCCTCAAGGCACAACACCCAGGGTGATGACTGACCGTGAGCTTCTCCTCAGTCTTCACCAGAAGGTTGATCGCAATCACAAATGGGTCTCAAGGAAGATCTTGACAACATGACTGCACCTGGTCTGCTGCAGTCTCATGTTCATCATTTTGGTTCAATTCTTCACAACATGACTGCTACCCATAATGCAGTGAAGAAAAACCATTACTACCTTCATGAAACCCTCAACCGCACCTGGGCTGTTCTGCCGCACATATATGGTGAAGAAGATCTGAAGAAAATGGGTCTCAAGGAAGATCTTGACTGGGCTGCACCACCTCCGAAGAAGTACAAGAAGGTCAAGGTTCCTTCCTTGGTGGCCAGCTCCTATTCTTCATCACATGACACTGATGAACATGAAGACTTGGACGACATTGCAGCAGGCCCTACATCAACAAACGACCCCAACGACGCTGACGCTCCTTCATCACCTTGATATTCTTCAGGGGCGTTAGTCCTCATTTTCGACCCTTTTGGTCATTTGATGACAAAGGGGGAGAAATTTGAGTTAGTCTTCAAGCGGGTCTATCTTATATGGGCGTTTTTTTTCTAAAGTTACAACTCTCGTTCTTCTGATGACTTTGTTGGATCGAGTTGTAAACTTAGACTCTATGGTGGCCTGATACTTTTGCTGTTTCTTCTGCATGCTTATTCCTCGTTAATGTTATTGCACGCATGCTGAATTACATCAGTCACCATATTTCATCATGCATTTCAAATTCTTCATATATTATGTCAAATGCGTGTATGAATTACAAGATATAGGGGGATATCTCCATGATTCAACTCTTCAAGTGTGCATTGCTTCAAAAGCAAATTCCTCACTATGCACATCTTCAGGGGGAGTTCTTCTATATCTTGCAATCAAATTCCTCAATATCAGTATTTACACTTCATATGTTTGTCCCCGTTGAAAACTTACCTATATTGTCATCAATCACCAAAAAGGGGGAGATTGTAAGTGCATCTAGTGCCCCTTAGTGATTTTGGTGTATTGAAGACTTATAGGTTAAGGGACTAATGTGTTTATGAGTGTACACAGGTCCATAAGTCTATGAGGAGTTTGATATTTACAGAGAAAGTCGACCCCTAAAAATGAAGTTCTTCGACTGAAGACTTTGGATTTCTGAAGACTTTCCGAAGACTTTGAAAGTGAAGAAATTGGTGTGACCTTGAAGACTTGGTATTCATTTGAGGAACATGAAGCGTGAAGACTTTTGTTTTCGTAGTTTCATTTTCTCTTTCTTGATTCATTGGAAACACCGTAGTGTTAAAGGGGGTTGAGGAAATACTAAGGAAAAATTTCCATGTGATGCTCAACTCAAAATCCTACACCTACCAATCCCTTCGAGTGAAGCCATTCGAAATCTCATACAGTTCAGTCATATTCTTCAGTGACAGAGACGAAGTTCTTCTGGTCTCTGAGGAATTTGTTCTGACCGAGGAGTTAGGAATTCGCCAGTGCGGATTGCCTACATAGTGAGGAACATGATAGCCCTGAGGAATTTGATGCTCAAATTTCCGACCGTTGCTGTGCTATGCGCCAGCTGTCCCAAAATATCTACCACCTAATGGTCATATCATTGAAGGGCATTTATGTCTTATCATGACGGGCTGCTCCCTAGGCTATAAATAGCCGCCCCCTACAACCACTAGCTGGTTGGCTGCTCCGAGAGAAAATGACACTTGTCAATTGAGAGCATCCCATCCTCCGAGGACTTTGAGCGAAAATCATCAAGTGAGGAAAACCCAAACCCAAACACCTACAAACCCAAAGTGATTGAGCATCACTGAAGAGATTGATCCTGCGTGGATCCGATGCTTGTTACCTTTGAAGACTGTGCTTCTTCCAGAAGGTTAGGCGTCATGGTCTAGAGCATCCAAGAGGAATTGTGGATCGCCGAGTGACCGAGTTTGTGAAGGTTTGGAAGTCACCTGAAGACTTACCACGAGTGATTGGACGAGGTCTGTGTGACCTTAGTTCAAGGAGAATACGGTGAGGACTGTGTGTCCTCAGGTTTAAATACCTAGCCGCTCCAACCAGATGTACAACTGAGACAGCAGTTGGAACTGGTCTACCAAATCATTGTCTTCACCAAGCTTACTGGTTCTATTTCCTCAACTCTTTCATTTCCTCATTACTGTGTTGTATGCTTCTTCATATCTGTGTTTGAAGACTTTGGCTGAAGACTTTCACAATTTCCTCAGTTCAATTTCTTCAGTCTGTTTGTCTTCATCCTGTGTTATGCTGTGTTTACGCTTTCTGTACTCTGTGCTTGCTTTCATTTCATCATGATGACTATGCTTGTGTTTTGCCATGCATACTTTTGAGTACTTATTCCGATGAAAGTAGTTCTTCGCTAAGGAATTTCCTCACTAGCAAATTTCTCAGTGCAGAATTCACAAAAATCGCCTATTCACCCCCCTCTAGTCGATATAACGCACTTTCAATTGAACTTAAATTTATCATGAACTTAGTACCTGATAGTATTTTGCATGTCTCTGTTTTTTGTAGATAGATGGCTCATGCTGTTGTTCCGTTGAATTTTAATGCGTTCCTTGAGAAAGCAAAGTTGAAAGATGATGGTAGCAATTACACGGACTGGGTCCGTAACTTGAGGATTATCCTCATTGCTGCACAGAAGAATTAAGTCCTGGAAGCACCGCTAGGTGCCAAACCTGCTGCAGGAGCAACACCAGATGTTATGAACGTCTGGCAGAGCAAAGGTGATGACTACTTGATAGTTCAGTGTGCCATGCTTTATGGCTTAGAACCGGGACTTCAACGACGTTTTGAACGTCATGGAGCATATGAGATGTTCCAAGAGTTGAAGATAATATTTCAAGCAAATGCCCGGATTGAGAGATATGAAGTCTCCAATAAGTTCTACAGCTGCAAGATGGAGGAGAATAGTTCTGTCAGTGAGCATTTACTCAGAATGTCTGGGTATAACAATCACTTGATTCAACTGGGAGTTAATCTTCCAGATGATAGCATCATTGACAGAATTCTTCAATCACTGCCACCAAGCTACAAGAGCTTCGTGATGAACTATAACATGCAAGGGATGGATAAGACGATTCCCGAGCTCTTCGCAATGCTAAAAGCTGCGGAGGTAGAAATCAAGAAGGAGCATCAAGTGTTGATGGTCAATAAGACCACCAGTTTCAAGAAAAAGGGCAAAGGGAAGGAGAAGGGGAACTTTAAGAAGAACAACAAACAAGTTGCTGCTCAAGAGAAGAAACCCAAGTCTGGACCTAAGCCTGAGACTGAGTGCTTCTACTGCAAGTAGACTGGTCACTGGAAGCGGAACTGCCCCAAGTATTTGGCGGATAAGAAGGTTGGCAAGGTGAACAAAGGTATATGTGTTATACATGTTATTGATGTGTACCTTACCAGAGCTCGCAGTAGCACCTGGGTATTTGATACTGGTTCTGTTGCTAATATTTGTAACTCGAAACAGGGACTACGGATTAAGCGGACACTGGCTAAGGACGAGGTGATGATGCGCGTGGGAAACGATTCCAAAGTCGATGTGATCGCCGTCGGCACGCTACCTCTACATCTACCTTCGGGATTAGTATTAGACCTAAATAATTGTTATTTGGTGCCAGCATTGAGCATGAACATTATATCTGGATCTTGTTTGATGCAAGACGGTTATTCATTTAAATCAGAGAATAATGGTTGTTCTATTTATATGAGTAATATCTTTATGGTAATGCACCCTTGAAGAGTGGTCTATTTTTGATGAATCTCGATAGTAGTGATACACATATTCATAATGTTGAAGCCAAAAGATGCAGAGTTGATAATGATATTGCAACTTATTTGTGGCACTGCCGTTTGGGTCATATTGGTGTAAAGCGCATGAAGAAACTCCATACTGATGGACTTTTGGAATCACTTGGTACTTGCGAACCATGCCTCATGGGCAAGATGACTAAAACGGCATTCTCCGGAACTATGAAGCGAGCAACTGATTTATTGGAGATCATACATACTGATGTATGTGGCCCAATGAATGTTGAGGCTCACGGCGGGTATCGTTATTTTCTCACCTTTACAGATGATTTAAGCAGATATGGGTATATCTACTTAATGAAACATAAGTCTGAAACATTTGAAAAGTTCAAAGAATTTCAGAGTGAAGTTGAAAATCATCGTAACAAGAAAATAAAGTTTCTACGATCTGATCGTGGAGGAGAATATTTGAGTTACGAGTTTGGTCTACATTTGAAACAATGTGGAATAGTTTCGCAACTCACGCCACCCGGAACACCACAGCGTAATGGTGTGTCCGAACGTCATAATCGTACTTTACTAGATATGGTGCGATCTATGATGTCTCTTACTGATTTACCGCTATCGTTTTGGGGTTATGCTTTAGAGACGGCCGCATTCACGTTAAATAGGGCACCATCAAAATCCGTTGAGACGATGCCTTATGAACTGTGGTTTGGCAAGAAACCAAAGTTGTCGTTTCTTAAAGTTTGGGGCTGCGATGCTTATGTGAAAAAGCTTCAACCTGATAAGCTCGAACCCAAGTCGGAGAAATGTGTCTTCATAGGGTAGCCAAAGGAAACTGTTGGGTACACCTTCTATCACAGATCCAAAGGCAAGACATTCGTTACCAAGAATGGATCCTTTCTAGAGAAGGAGTTTCTCTCGAAAGAAGTGAGTGGGAGGAAAGTAGAACTTGATGAGGTAATTGTACCTGCTCCCTTATTGGAAAGTAGTTCATCACAGAAACCGGTTCCTGTGACGTCTATACCAATTAGTGAGGAAGTTAATGATGATGATCATGAAACTTCAGATCAAGTTGTTACTGAACCTCGTAGGTCAACCAGAGTAAGATCCGCACTAGAGTGGTACGATAATCCTATTCTGGAGGTTATGTTACTGGACCATGACGAACCTACGAACTATGAAGAAGCGATGGTGAGCCCAGATTCCGCAAAATGGCTTGAGGCCATGAAATCTGAGATGGGATCCATGTATGAGAACAAAGTGTAGACTTTGGTTGACTTGCCCGATGATCGGCAAGCCATCGAGAATAAATGTATCTTCAAGAAGAAGACTGACACTGACGGTAATGTTACTGTCTATAAAGCTCGACTTGTTGCAAAAGGTTTTCGACAAGTTCAAGGGATTGACTACGATGAGACCTTCTCACCCGTAGCGATGCTTAAGTCTGTCCGAATCATGTTAGCAATTGTCGCATTTTATGATTATGAAATTTGGCAAATGGATGTAAAAACTGCATTCCTGAATGGATTTCTGGAAGAAAAGTTGTATGTGATGCAACCGGAAGGTTTTGTCGATCCAAAGGGAGCTAACAAAGTGTCACTACAAAAAAAAATACACTTCCGTGATGATACGTGTTTGTCACAGTAGGTCGCTTTTTTTGTCATGCATTGTACATCCATGACAAATTTATGACAGAATCAAGATAGTCATACCTGTGCTGTCGTAGAAGTGTTCCATGACATTACCAAAATTATCATCACGGAAGTGTCCACTTCCATGACGATAAATCGCGCGTCACAGAAGTGCTTTCGTCAAGGGTGACCGACACATGGCATCCACCGTAACGGAACGCCGTTAAGCTATCGGGTCGGGTTTTGGATCCGATAACCCGTTAACAGCCCCGACCAATGGGGATTTTCCACGTGTAAAATCATCATTGGCTGGAGGAAACACGTGTCGGCTCATCGTTGGGACAGATGTCATCCACTCATTGGACAGAAGGCGCCTATGATACTTCGACACGTGGCACGACCCAACAGAGGCCCATTGCTGTGAAAAGGCCGGCCCATTTGACTTGGTCAAAAGGTGGCGGGCCGGCCCATGTAAAGCCTGTTAACGGCCTGTTCGCATATAGCCCATTTACAGCCGGCTAACCCAAGGCCCGTTACGCCCTATCCGAATTAGGCCCAGTAGCGTCATCTGGGCCACCCAATATGATTCCAGCCTGTTTTCACTTCTGGCCCATGTATGGCCCATGACGTCTTTCGGCCCATATGAGGCCCTATGTAACTCTTGGCCTATTAACGGCCCGTGGTGAAACTGGCCCGTAATGAACAGTGTATCACTTTACACCCATTAACGACCCATGGTGAAACTGGCCCGTAATGAACAGTGTATCGCTTTATACCCATTAATGGCCCGTTATTCCGTTGGGCCGTTTCCAGCCCATGTTATCTTTCGGCCTTCTCAGAGCCCATTTATTCTTGGGCTCATTTCCAGCATTCGTTTACTTATGGCCCGTTACTGTCATTTTCTGCTTGTGGGCCAAATTCAGCCCATGGTTACAGTCGGCCCGTTTGTGGTCCGTTAATACGTTGGGCCGTTTTCATAGCGTCATCAAATACGGCCTATTAACGATGGCCCGTTATGGTCGGCCCATGAACGGACGATTCCAACTCTAGCCCGTTTATGGCCATAATGCGGCCTGTTATTGGCCCATGTTTGGCCAATCGATCATACTGCCCGTATAAGGCCCATTGATGATACGGCCCGTAGAAGGCCCATTGTTTCTACGGCCCGTAGAAGGCCCACTGTTTCTACGGCTCGTAGAAGGCCCACTGTTTCTACGGCCCGTAGGAGGCCCAGTGTCACTACAGTAAATATTAGCCCATGGTTATTGTGGCCTAGTTTAAAAAAATAGGTTATTGCAGCCACTAGCAAACCGCGGAAAAAGAACTGCAATTACTACAAGCAAACAAATAAACAAGACAACAAGGAAATAAATAAGCAAGCAACTTACGCTAGGCTATCACGGCTATCACACATATTACATCCACTGGGCATCAAAGTTCGCCACCAGTGCAAATAAACGCGCCGACAAAAGAATATACAAAACTGAGAGCACTTCAGAAGGCACTAGGCCTGGCCACGTCGGGCCCCCCCAAACAGCTGAAGAAGCTGAGTAGACCTCAGTTGTGTCAACGATAGATGCATCAACACTAGATTTAAGGCATGATGGTTTGCACAGCAGTCCTCTGACATCTTCATTGCATCTTTGACTTCAAGTCAGAGCTGAGCTGAAGCAAGCCTTTCCGCTTTAAGTTGAGACTGAAGAAGTCGAACTGATTGAGGTACCCGACTGCATAGAGGTTGTCTCACACCTGCTGGTGAGTAGCTTCAACTCACTGTCTTCATCAAGACAGGACCTTGGGGTCATCTCGCTGTCCTCAAGATGGTTTGGCTCACTATCTTCCCTAAAGTTCTGCCTGGCGTAAGAGATACGAGTCTGAAAGAGAAACAAGGAGACACGTAACAGGTTTCACAATTATATAAGCAAATAAATGGATCTGTTCTGCATAAGGAACATGTTTTTACAACTACAATTTGAAACTGGTAGTTGTTGCAAACATCCAATCAGATGTAAACAGCAAAGCAAACAGCAGTGGAGGAAATGATGCCTATCCAAATCTATACCAGAACAAAGTTTGAAGGCTTGAGAAGGATGAACTTACATTACATGTTAACACGGGCTGGACAAAGCCCTTCTCCATGTTGATGGAAGGATAATTCAATAAATTCCCCAAAGAAAATTCTTTATAAGCGTTGCCATTATTCTACATTTTGCAAAGAGTAAATATAGATCAAATAATATTGGAAGAAACAGAGGATAATGAAGCTCAGGTGCAGACTGATGATACATAATCAAATAGCAATTAATTAAGTACAGCGTTACAAGGCAAAACGGAGAGAGGTACTCACAAGAGCAATGCAGAGCCCAATATTGTTTTGAGATCGTATGATCCTTTGAGCAAGTTCATCTGAAATTAGTTTTCATACAAGAGAGAAGGTAAGGCACAAGCAGAAATTTAGGAGTTCAAATTTTGAATTGATATCATAGACAGTACCTGACGCTGGGCTCCCAGCAGTTCTAATAGGGGTTTGGCCACTGGAGTAGGGGTACAGTGTGGTACAGTTGGGCCTGTGTTTTCTATGGCTGCTGATCTATCTGATTTAACAGGTATCACTACCTTTTCCAAATACCTAGTTTGTACTCCTTGAGGATGTGCACTCACCCTCTTCCTTTTGGACATCTATTACGAAAGAACAACATTTGACTGGAAAAACATAGTGTGACGACACATGGAATAGGTACAGAAAATGGATAGGTATGGCATATACTCATATATGATGCTTAAACTAAGCAGATGGTGTAACAAAGTGGAAGTAATGCAAGAGGTCAGATGCAAAATATGTGCGACCAATACAACTTTGCAAAGTTAGAGCAAGCACCTTGATGGGTGAATAAGATAGGCCATCCTCCACCATGCCAAGTTTGTTAGCTAGTGGATCGTTCCGCAATATTCCTCTCGTGCGCCCATTCTCATATTCATTTTGATAATGTTCAATATCTGACATGCATGAAAACATAAAAACAAGTGAGATTTTCTTTGTAATGCAGAAGTGATTCTAATCCAATACTGCCTCCCTGTAAACCCCTTTGTGCTATCTCTGCAATTCTTTTAAAAGATGCCATGCATGCTGTAATTTGTTGTGTGCATTAATATAATGTGGCCTACTACTCAAAATATGAGAGCTCCAGAAGTGATGACACTTCGCAGATGATAGCTTCAACATATAGTAAAGAAGAACAAGTCGACCTGACCTGACAGATTCAAAATATACTAAGGGAGAACAACTCGACCTGACCAGTCGACCGCAAGAGAAGAGTATCATCTTAAAGAAGAGCAGAAGAGCAAGCAGATTGAAGATATTACAAGTCTTTCAATACAATGTCGGTTGGCCACCCATGATGAACCAGAGCGCACAGAGAAATACTATTCTTTCCGGTCTCTCCATATGTGGCTCACATGCATTTCGAAACTAAAGTAGGAACATTTAGCTAACCAATTAAACATCTCTCAGTTTTACTAATATCAGCAATAATATCAGATATGAATTTGTACAACTAAGCTTGTTTAGCTCGATGGGTGGAGCAGTGCTATTACGACACGAACCACGTAGGCTGATTGTGGTCATCATAAAATGGGGAAAACATAAGCATGATGAGTACAGTGTTGACCGTGGCAGTGGGATGGCAGATCTGAAGCGGCAAACCGCGCAAAGGGTAGTTAGCAAGCGATGTTTGCTTTGAAATAAGAACTAAGATTTGGTATGGACAAGAAAGTACGGTCAACAAGTGACAAAGAAATGCAATTATGCTGTCTCTCTATATGTCGCGACATGCATTTGGAAACTCAAGTGGGACCTTTAGCTAACCAATTAAATGTGTCGGTTAACTAATATCAGTATCATATCACAATCATATTTGAACAACTAAGCTTTCGAATTCTGAGTGTTGTGTTGTTTAGCTTGAAGGGTGGAGTAATGCTAGTACGACAGAAAGCACCTACGCAGATCATAGTAGAGTAGATAAAAGGGGAAAACCCTAAGCATCAAGAGAAAAATCAGGAAAGTGGAACTAGCTGGACCAGTGGGTGGCGCACATGCTTTTCGAAACGAATATAGGAACATTAGGTGACCAATTAAACGTTCTCTGTTTTAGTGATATGAGCATCATATCAGGTTCGTATTTCAACACGTAAGCTTTGGGTTGAGGTCTTGAGGAGCAGTGCTAGCACGACACGAAGCACCTACGATGATGGTAGTGAATATAAAGGGGGGAAACCATAAGATTTACGAGTATAGTGCCCGTGCCATGGCGGATCTGAAGGTGCAAACCGGACAAAGCTACTTCGCAACCAATGTTTGCTTTCAACTAGCCACTACGATTTGGTACGGACAAGAAAAGTACAGTAAACAAATTACGATCTATTTTCCGGGTGAGATCAATAACTTAAGCACATATGGAAGAGTACCACCTCTCTTGCGACGCTGTGTAGGCCTATGCTGATACGTTGAGGGTGCTGCGGGTGCGATGGCTGTCGGCGGCGGGGAAGAAGACTTTAGACGGCAGACGGCCGGGTCGGGGGATATATCCTGTTGCCGTGGACGGGGCGGTCGTAGGAGCAGCAACGACAAGGTGGACGATGGCGCCGATGAAGCGAGAGGAGGCGATGAAAGGATCCTGGTCCAGCGCCGTGGATGAGAGACGTCCATCTCTTGCAGTGGACGACGGGGTAGGGGTAGCGGCTCCGACAAGGTGGAGGATGGGGTGGCGGACGGAGGAGGCTGGCCGCAGTGCGGAGGTTGTCGTGCCGCCGATGATGTATGAATGGGGAAATGGAGGGGAGGGGGGGATCTCAAACTTTGGGACGCGCTTCTCTGAAATGGGGGAAAGTTACGAACTTATCCCCCGTTTAAAATTTCAGACATCGCGTCAGTTGGGGATAGGACGGTAATCTCGCATCTCCCAAATATTTGCCGGTAACTATTTCGGGCGAGGAGAGGGTGTTTTGCCGCCCACGGTTGGCGCCCACGGTGTATGAACGGGCCTGACAGGTAGGGCGGTTGTGTCACGTCTGTTGGAAGTTACACATCTGCCCCTATTTAAAATATTAGCCTATATCGATTTCGGACGAGGAGAGTTTGTTTTGCCGCCCACCGTGTATGAATGGGGAAATGGAGGAAGAGACACATGTCTTTCGGACGAGCTTGAATCAAATGTGTTTTGCCGCCCATGTTTGGCGCCCACGTGTCTGAATGGGCTCAGAGGCCGTCGTGTCACGTCTGATTGAAGTTACTAGTCTACCCCTATCGACAGTAGTGTAAATCCGGTCGATAAGGATGTCAAGTGTCAGGGGTAGACAGTAATTTCCATCTCGCAAACACTTGCTTTGGGCAGCCCACAAATTATAGTGGGTGTTTAGCCGCTTCGTTCAAAACTTGGGAGAATTAGCATTCACGTTTTCCCTGGGACCTGGCAAACTAAATTCAAATCCAATTTGTATTCGATTACGAATATCCACAGATAATTATACGTTTTGTTATTTATTTCTTCAAAACCGCAACAAAGATTTATTCCACCTTTATATATGATTATGATTTAGAAATGCCGTGATCTTCGAATTCAGTAGGTTGGATACACTCTGAGTCAAACAGTTATTTCATCCAATACAATATGCTCACATGAAAAACAGTTCACCTTATGTCAATCATACAAGTACTGAGGATTACCTCGCCTAAAAAATTCGGATCATTACAACACATGTACAACATAGGGGGTCTTGCAACATAATCCATTCAGAGACATGACACAACATGCAAATACAATAATCTAATGACAATTTTAACTGGTATCTAAAGAAGAACCGGGATTACCTTGGGCTTCAGATAGCAGAAACAGCAGGACCTCCTCCGTCTTCAAATGCAACATTCTTACTTCCTCCAATTCTTGGGTTGCTTGCATAATGCGTGCCGCTAATTCCGTAATTTCCAGCCTCAAGATAAAGATTACCTCATTCATGGCAGCCACACCATCTCTTTCTGCCTCTAGTAGAGCCTCAAGCACTATAATATCTGTGCTCAGACTGCTCTCCGGCGGTGTTGCCTCTGAACTGCTAGCATCTGGTAACATGGATGGCGCACTGCTTCCACAAATAGATTCTGGGGTTGTACATTGTGTCCTAGTGTGAACGGCATCCTGAAAGGTTTCTGCTGGACATCAGTAAGAGATAGTTATCGTATGATCCAAGCAGTAAGCTTACATGGTAAATGACAGACGAATTATTGCCGAGCATGGCAAACTATATTTAAATGGTTCGAAGCAGCATTAGCCGAAAAGAAATTAAAATGGTAAGATGAAACTAGGGATGTAAGTGGAAAATAAACGACATCCGCCAGTCCCATCTAGTTAGTTTTTGCTACCTCCCTAGTTCATTTTCCTC
The DNA here is from genome assembly GCF_002575655.3 of Aegilops tauschii subsp. strangulata. Classification (NCBI taxonomy): domain Eukaryota; kingdom Viridiplantae; phylum Streptophyta; class Magnoliopsida; order Poales; family Poaceae; genus Aegilops; species Aegilops tauschii. The sequence goes on from NC_053036.3 coordinate 515,563,208, forward strand.
AAAAAACAAAACTCTTTTGAACTATCATACCACTAGTGGACTTTAATCGGGATTAAACGGGACCCAGTGGACATCCCTAGTTGAAAGGGAGTGTACAACCGCTATATTTAAGTTGCCAAGGCATCTAAGCAGTTGAAATAATCTGAGAAAGCACTTAATAGTGTGGCCTCATATAAATTACGAAGACAGTCTTGTGATGAAGTTGAGAGGAGAAGTTAAGGACTCAAATGAAATAGGCATGCATTTCTTTACGATAGTACAGCAGGCACTGCTAACATATTGGCCAACTCAGGTATAGCATAACAACAAATAAGCATTCGAATCAAGCAATACAGCAAAGCAAACAACTGAACTATTTGTAATTCGGTAGGATTACACGTTGAGGGCACAAGCCAAGAAAGCAGCCCACTCGCATTACATTTCACATGTACCATAACACACTGGCTTACCATATGTTGCTGTGAAGCCTAGCTGCTGTTGCAATGTTCTTTGAAGATATCATCAGCATCCCGTGGTTGCAAATCTAGTTGTTGTAGTTTATTCTGCACCATCTATTTAGGTAAAATTAATTTTAATCGCATGCACTGGTCCGAATTGATCATCAATGGTTCATCTAAACTAATGAAAGAAGGGTGTGTGCATACACGACAATATATCTGCTTCCCTCTATTTTTATGCTTGTTCGAGGTGCCAGCCCCAAAAGAACAAATATTTTGCTTGATGGGGTTGGCAGCTCCATAATTAATAGAAGCATCAAATTAGTCATGCAACTTGGGAAGATCAAGAACACACAAACAAGTAATGAACAGAGGCTCGGAGCAGTGATGTAATACCTAGCATCAGAAAATGTAGGGTAAAACAAACAAAAAGCAGCGGAACCACATGCTAGTTTGCTGATGTGTAATTAAGCATAGAGAACATTAAGCAGTCTGATGGAACCAACAGGTGGCATCAGAACAAAACTAAAGCATATTAACTATATGTGCACTGGTATGTAATTTAGCACATGTAACATGTTCACTGCCAGAAGTATGGCCCTACAGGTGCAAGCAGAATAACGCGGCTCATGAAAAACTGAATGATGCCCTGAAGAAATTCAAAGGTGCAGTGCTTATGCTAGGAAAGTGAAGGTAGGCGCCGGCCGTTGGATAATAGTACCTGATTCTCGGCGGCGTATGGGTATCGTTGTCATACTTGATAGCTAAGGATCGTCGATGGTGCTCGTGTTGCGGTTGAGTTTGGGCCGGCTGTCGCCGTCGCTGAAGCGGCTCCGGTGCTACGGTTGCGGCGCCTGTCGACATACAGGAAAGGTCATCTGTGATAAGTGAACAGTTGCACGATAAAGATAAAAACCGAAGGATTACAAATCGAAATAACCTGATGAGGCTGCATCGTCGGTAAAGCAGGGCCGGTGGAGTTGAATATGGCGTCCATGGAGCGGGTCCGGTGCAGTGGACGAAGGCTTCGGCGGGCGCGTTGTACAGTGCTTTCGGTGAGGCAGATCTGTTGCGGTGGACGAGGGCTTGTATGAAGGGCCAGCGAAGGGGCGGACGAGGGAGTCAGTGAAGGGCCTACGCTGTGGTGGACGAGGGCGCCGATTAAGCAGATCTGGTGCGGTGGACCATGATGGCGGTCAAGGAGATCTGGAGCGGTGGACAAGCCAGTCGCTGAAGCGGCTCCGGTGAAGTGGTGAGTTGGCAGTTGGGGGTTCCAAGGTGCGGAAGGTAGATCCGGCGGGGTGTGAGGTCCACCACTGCGGCGGAGGACTAGATTCGGCGGCTTGCCGTGGTTGGGGGGGTCGGGGAGGGGAAGGGGAGGGGCTCTGGGGAAGAATGTTGGGGGCAAAGAGGGGAAAATAATGGAGTTACCAAAGCAGCCCTTTTCCGTTCATGTGGCAGGGGTAAAACAGGAATATCGCAGGGCTAAACTTTTGGGCGCGTGATATTTCGATGTGAGCGGGAAGTTTGAAAGCTTTTGGCGCCTAAAATTATAAGTATTCTGCTCTTGTATGGCCGACTATGATATCATGGCCGACAATTTGTTTGTTTTGCACGCAAAAAAATGTGCAAGTTTTGAAAATCAATGTCTCCAACTCGAAACTTAGATTGTCCATTCAATTCAAATATGGATCATTGAGCTACTACAAGCAAATACCATCATACGGTCCAATTCAAATGAAATTCCAAATGTGTTTATCCTAAATATGATGACAAAAGCAAAAATGTGTATGTGTATGAATAAAGTGGATGATTATAAAGTTTGAACATGCCCGTATGTGTATATCTCTAGGTTTGATATATGAATTTGAAATCACGAAATCCCGGCTTAAAAAATGTACCTCCGTTTAAACGAATTACAAAAGCTAATGATGGAGTCGAATTCCAAAATTCCAATCTTAGGTTTGTAATTCTGGTACATCAAGGTATATCACGCATGTTCAAAAGTATCGTTATCTCATAGTACAAACTGTGAAACAAATTGATCAACCATGAGTGCACAATATATCAATTACGCTAAAGTCCCTCAAATATAGACACCTCACTCTTTATCTGAAGTCAACCCCCCCACCACCACCACACACACACACATAGAGAAGTCGTTCTCTCCCCCAAACACCAACACACGAGCACATTAACACCCCTCTCTCTTGTAAAGTCCGGACCCCAACATAGGTCTCTATCACTTTGTCTCTCGGGCATGCACACATCTCTTCCCTCACTCTCTAGGTCTCCCGCTATCTCTCTTACCCAAGCACACACACTATGTAGAGTGTATATTTCCCATACACACAAAACGTCGCCCCCAAACGTCTATCTCCCTAGTCATGTGGTTCTCGCGCACTCACCTCACACACCACCCCCACTGCAAACAAGCACACTTTGTGTCCTTGTGCACCACTCTCCTCTTTCTATCTCTCCCACATGCGAACCCGCCCCAGCTCCTTCCCTGTATACATATATGTCGTGACTCTTTGCATAGCTCCCTAATGTATAATCGTTCTCGATTTCGCACATTGTTCTCTACACCATCTATTCTAGATCTCTCATGAAGTCCCTATCACACACACGATGACTCGCTTCCCTTGCGTCACCGTTCATAGGCCTATTTCGGACAACATCAACATTGTCTCCCTATCTATACGCCATTTATGGACACAAACGACCCCTCTCGCCCCCTCTCTTCCTCTCTCTCTCTCTCTCTCTCTCTCTCTCTCTCTCTCTCTCTCCGTCGCTAGCTCTCTCTTTCTCTCGCTCTCACACCCCTCTCCCACACACACACTCGATGTCTCTTCCAAATAGTCTGCTCCCCCTGCCCGCACCCGTGCTATCTCGCTACTACACATGTCACACCATTCCCCCTTCCCTTATACTAGGTTTACATCATCAGTGGTCTCTCTACTCCACATACACTCTCTCCCTCTCACACACAAATGCGTGCACAAACACACACAAACATGCACAAACACCCATTTATTTGGATCCTCATCTCTCCTCATGTCCGCATGTGTATCTCACACACTCACTCTATAATTATGTATATGTGTCTCCACGTTACACAACACAAAGCCCCATGTACATGTCTCTCTCTATCCTCCACACACATAGACACAAAGAATCTGTTATCATTGCCTCAGTCTCTAACATATCACACACGCACACTCTCTCTCTCTCGCAAACACGCTCAACAAGGGTTTCCCCGTGAATAACTTATCGTCTATTCATCAACAGTCGTGGCAGTACGGCGAACACGAGACGTGAAAAAGAATAAATCTACACGTGCTTAGACCACCTAGCAAAGAATCTGTTATCATTGCCTCAGTCTCTAACATATCACACACGCACACTGTCTCTCTCTCTCGCAAACACGCTCAACAAGGGTTTCCCCATGAATAACTTATCGTCTATTCATCAACAGTCATGGCAGTACGGCGAACACGAGACGTGAAAAAGAATAAATCTACACGTGCTTAGACCACCTAGTATGACTACTAGGACTAGAGCAAGCCAAAAAGCACGCCGCTGTCACCCCCTCCTTGTCGGCGACGGGAAAATCTTTGTTTTACACAGTCGAGAAGTCATTGTGCTAAGGCCCCACATGCCGAGGCGTTGAATAGAATGTAGATGCTAGTTTACGGAAGCAAGTATCGATAATACGTTTGTATCTCCATACTTATATTTCTTCTCTTATAAAAAACCGAGTTGGTGATGATGGTACGTGTGCCATCTTGCAATATAGACCGTCCGATCTATATCTGACGGATGGAAATTAAACTAAAAGATACCCGCACCCCTCTCCACATTTGCAGACAAGGCCTTCCCTCGTTCATCCTTATCTCCAACAAACCTCATTGTTGAGCAATTAAGAAAGGAAGCCTCTGGAACAAACTGGCCTGGTGGCCGCTGCCGGCGTCGTCAATCCCCATGCCTCCGCTCAGTCCGACCACCAACCACCACCACACCCCACTCCTCTTCACCTTATCTCATATTTCTCGAGATATCATTAGTTTTTACACATGGGGTTACTCCCGCAAGGGTCAATCACAACAAGTGTTTTATAAAAAAATGCATCTTGATGTTTCGTGCAATGCACGGATCTTGCTAGTACTCCTACACAAGACTAGGTTGGTGATGCTGGTGTGTCTACCATCCATCGTTTCTGACCATTAGATCTACATCTAACGATTGTGAGGTAAGTTGTTGCCTTTTCTCACCAACATCCCACTTGTCTACCAATTTGCAGAAAAACCCATAATTAGTATCTTAAAACCAACCACATCCCTCCCTGACCTCACCAAAACAGCCCAAGGAATATATTCTAATTGAAACATAATATATCTCTAGTGACATATGTATATCAAAATTAGAGTGTTTTGTACCAAGTTTGTGAATAAGTATTATTCTAATTATGATTCGTTGCAACGGACATGAACATTGCTAGTATTTCCAACCATGCATTTTTTCCTAGTATTCCATAGTTTCGAGTTTTCCATCAAGATATTAGTCACTCATGGTTAATATTTACTTTCAATCATGTACACATATGCACTCTGTAACTAGCCTTGCTTATTGGCTTCCAAAGCTTAACTTTCACTCCTACTTACAATATGTAGAGTATTTAACAAAAAACTACCACTTTCAACCAGCCCTAGGAAGAATCTATTGTACAAAAAATAGCAAAAACATACCCAAAATTTCTTAATCCACGCCAAAAACTACCTAGTACTCGTACCGATTAGGATCGTTTAAACCCATTTATGACAGGGTTGGCCCACACGTCCGTGCTGAGAGGCAGCTTAAACCAACACATTTTGTTTGACCGTTGACACGAGGGACCCACATCTGACCTTCTATCCTGTTATTCCCCCTCAAATCATTATTTTTCCTGAACATTACTTCAAACAGTACTGATGCGTGTTCGTCGGTGGCGCCGGTGATGAACGAGTTGGCCGCCGCTCCACCGGACGGGCCGGACGCCGCGCTGGCCTCCGCACGGGTTGGCAGGCTGGCCCGAGCGTGACTCACGAGCGAGCAAGCCGCCGCGCTGGCCTTCGCTCGAGCCAGATGGCTGGCCTTAGCGCGGCGTGCGCGAGCAAGCCGCCGCGCTGCCGTGCCAATCTAGCTAGCAAACCTTGCAGACAAGCAGCTGGACGGAGCTATCTTGGCTAGCTAGCGGCCGCGAGCGCCGGACGGAGCTGGCATCCGGGCTGCCGCAACATGGGCTCCGCACCGCCGACGGTTTTGACCTCGCCTTCTGCCGGCGGCGGTAGCTGCGTCCCATGGCCGAGGATGACTAGGTGGACGGGCCGGAGGTAGGAGGTCACTCGAGGATTTTTGTTGGTAAGAGCATGTACAATGGTTGATAAGGTAGTCTTATCTTAAGTCTGCCACGTATGCAAGTGGTAGTAGTTTCTTGGCATTTTAGTGGTTTCTTGCATTATTAGAGCAAGTACAATAGAGCTGAGTCAGCGGGCTATAAGAACTAAACTAGTATATTTCTGCTTAGTTGGAGGAAAGAGAAGAGGAGAGAGAAGGTAAGCGGGCTCTTCGTGAAGAGCCAGCTCTAGCACGTGCTCCTAGGCACTTTGTGAGAATCAGAAGTGGGCCACATAATAAAAAAGTAGTACACTTTTTTGATCTATTATTGTACATGTTGGCTATAAGATGGGCTGTAGATGACATGGCACTGGCTTATAGCCAGCAGCTGGCTATACTATTAACCATTAGGGGTTTCTTGTAAGGAACAATGCACGTACTACTAGCGACAAAAGACGATTCTAGGTTGCGTTGTACTCCAACGAGTACTACTAGTGGTCGCGGGAGTGTATACCTCGTTTTGTGGGTTCGATCCCGGCCCAACGCACGGCAACCTTTAAAAAAAAATAGTACTACTACACTTCGCTGCGAGCCAATATTTTACACGGGTAGTTTGAGTTTTGAAGTCAAACGGACGTGCGGCCCCACAATCTGGGTGCACAGGACAGCCTAGCCACGTGAACGGGGTTTCCTTCCCAGCATCCCGTGGCTCGCGTGCTCGCCCTAGCCACACCTCGCTTGCAGCTTCCAGCTAGTAGCATATTTAAACTAGCGCCTCCCAATTAAGCCCGAGGAGCCGGAAAAGCCTGGCAGGGCATTGCGAACTGTGCAATATGGCTCTGTACGTAAAGTGCTCTACTACTACTCTGTAGCTTGTGGCGTTGCACGCATGGACTTCACTCCATTATCGGCTCTACTATAAAAGAAATTCCTCTTGACGTGTTTTTTTGAAACGGAGGCAAAAGCTTTGCTTCATCTCATTCATAAAGAAGGAACTACTAACAAAGTTCGACGAGATCCATTACACCTCCACAAATGGAAGCGAAAAGCCTAGTCTCGTTGTATCAAATAACTCAAATGTTCTGCCCCCGCAGTAACCGTCGCTGATAAACATGCTGCTAGTGTGTGCGTGAGAGGAGCGGCTGAGTAGGCCAGCTACGTGAGAGGAGCGGCTGAATAGAGCACCGAGAGTACCCACTAGGCCACTCCGCAGGTGTACTTCCCCTGCATTGATAGTACAGCGATGGTTCTAGAGAACAGTAGTACCCTCCACTTCCAACTGTAGCTCCTTGGCCCTGAGATTCAAGAGTTCAAAACTGGTGCACTATACTAGACTAGACTAGAAGTACAGTACATCGCACTAATAGTTGAGAAAAGTAGTACTAGTACTGCTACAGTACGAGTACGTACTCCTCCGTCACATAATGTAAGACGTTTTTTGACACTAGTTGGCGTGTACAAGAAATGGCAAAAACATACCCAAAATTTCTTAATCCACGCCAAAAACTACTACCTAGTGCCAAAAATTTCTTACTAGTGCTATTATTTACAGTATAATGCAACCCCATAACGTTCCATAATGCTAGTACTAGTAGTAAATAATAGCCTCACCCCTTCGCTGAGGAACGATCTACAGTTGGAAGGGACGAGGCCCTACGGTTACTACGCTCTTATCTCCTCCTCGCCAGTTCCCCTCCCCCCGAAGAGAAGGCAGTTCGTCGCTGCACCCATGGATTCGCCAGGCGGTTCTCCTCCTCGTCGGGGCTGGGAGACCTTGGACGACGATCCTCTGGGAGAAATCGCACGCCGCTCCGACGTCCTCACCGCCGCAAGACTCGGTGCTTCCTGCACCAACTTTTTCAAGACGCTGCTTAAACAGGCTTGGGAAAAGGCCATGCTTGTTGGTCTTCCATGCGTCCTCGAGGAGAAGGTTCTTTTATGGGACAATCCTTCGAACAGTCCACCGCTCCCTGGCCATGGTTGCACGTTGACTCCGCTAGAGTTGCCGACGTTGAGAGGTAGTCGGATTTTGTCCGATGAGCAGGTCAGTAATGGAGTTTGATCATGTAGTACGTAGTTATTCCATTTCCATCCCGTAATTTCTCCGCTGCCCACCGTCTCATATATAGGTCTGGGTCGGTGCCAACGAAGATTGGCTTGCATACCTCCGGCCGGTTACCACCATCATTTTGCACAACATCCACAGCAGTGCGGCCGTTCCGGTAGACCCCTTCTCCACCATTGGGATCGGCCTTCCGGACTGGCTGGGCTTGAATACGTATGATGATGCCTACATGAGATTGAAGAAGATAGAAATTGCGGACCCGCCGACAAAGTGACGCGGCTACGACGATTACTATCTCATCGCGGTGTTCGACATAAGGATTGCCATCAATGCAAGAGGCAGTAACGGCAGAGGCTGGCGCATGTTGGCGGCGGCAGATTTGTACCCCTACACGTTGAAGACGTCGTGCGCCATCTAGGCCGCATCTTCACGGTGACAAGCCAGGGGACTTGTTTCATCTGGTTGCCATCCTACGGTACGGGAGATTACAAACGGAATGCACAAACCATCATTTGCATCCCTAACGGTACTCCATTATTTTGCAGGGACCAGTCACCCCCCGATCAAAATAAGATCGCCGATCCTGGATGTGCATTTGCATCCGCGATTCGGTCTAACCTGGAACCTTGTAGCTGACTTTGGCATATTGGGATCAACTATCTTAGCAGTCGTTACCCATGGTACCACTGATCTGCAACATGGTCACACAATCTACCACGATCGGACCGTCACCATCTACCCAGGTATTCCATTTTTTAACCCTCTCGCCTTCTCTTTCATTGTTGTACTAGTAGTATACTTTGTAGTACTAGTAGGAGTACTTTTTACCTTGGAGGACACGTATAGCTAGCTAGGCCCTTGAAGACTTGAACCCACTAGCTGCCACCATTTTTGTTTTTCCATGTCTTACTATCTCATCCATGTAGCCACGAGTGGCTATATATAATAAGCCGGTTATTTTACTTCCTCTATACCGGAGTAGTACTATTTGCTGCACAGTATTACTGACCGCCATATTTGAGCACAACATTATTATGCATGGACCTTGACTATGTACGTCACCATGTGTCCAGATCTGGGATGTCGCGTGTACCAGATGAACGGCGCCGAGTTCGACCCCCGTGATGCTACGTGGGTGCCGAGGAACACTCTTGGAGAGTACTCGCTTTTCATCGGGGACAGCTACCCCATTGTGAAGCGGATGCCACCTTCCATGCACGACACGGAAGGCTTGTCGTTCATGAAGCATGGTTGTGTCTTCAGTGCGCACCGCCGGATGAACGTCATGCTGCGACACGCTATCCCTGATTTATGCCGCTTCAGCTTGGATGAGTCTCCATCGTGTGGAACCGGACTAGAAAGCTGCGACAATGATTCCCGTTGCCCACCGCTATGGATCGTGCCATCCATGAAGAACACCTGGGACTGGAACCTGGAGGAGGACATGTAGCCCATCTATAACGTGTAAGTGGAGTACGGTAATTGTGAACGGTAGCGCTGTGAATATATGTAGACTAGTCGTGCACAAATTTATCACATGAATTGGAGATGAACTTGTGTGGCATACTGGCATTTGTCCTTTAGAATTTATTACTAGTAAATGTGTTATGTGTACGTGCAACTTGTGTGGTTGTTGCACGGGCTCCAACACGCTCTTTGAGAAAAAAGGTGGCACAACTTTGGATATACGAAACGTGGCGGCATCATACAGTAGCATCGTTCGCTATAGTTGTAGTACACTCCTACTAGGACGACAACTCCTATAAAACCTTGCGCTTGGCTCTTTGCCTCTTCGGGAGGTTCAACAGTTCGTACTCGTGTGAACCTTGCACTTGGCTCTTTGCCTCTTCGGAAGGTCCAACAATGATGATACTACAGTACAATATGCTTCTGGCAATCTGACACCGATTGAACTGCTGCACGTCCACCGCGAGGGCGAGGGCGAGGGCGAGGGAGAGGGAGAGGGAGAGGGAGAGGGCGCTGTAGTCAAAACCCTCTCCTCGTCCTGCGAAACACTGGGCGCGTGGGCGAGGGAGAGGCGTAGTAAGCAAGCTTCTCCTCGTTCGGCGAGTTGACGGGACACATCAAAGCAGTACTAGTACTAGTAGTAGTAGTCCATACCGCGTCCTTTCCGATTAATATGGCTTAATTTGAAATGAGAAAAATACACTGGCGGTCAACGTATGTAACAATACACTCTTTACGGTCAGTACATATAGTTTTGCGGCGATTATACGATCACTAGCTCATCGTAGAGCACCGTATTGCACCCTACTGACCGGCCACATAGTTGACGTGGCACTTTGTTGACTGGTTAAATTGTCACCTGGTTTCTGGGTCCCACCTGTCAGTTGGCAGAGCAAAGAAATCAGTTAAACAAAACTTTACGCAGGCGCGACACGAGTCCAACCCTTGCGCGCGAACCGCCCTGGCTGTGTATGTGAGTGCATGCACGTGTCCTCCCTCGGTCTTCCAACAAAGAGTGTACATTGGCTATAAAACAAAGAGTGTAGTACATGATGTACATCTACACTTCCAATGCATTTAGCCTTTAATCTAAATCGATATTGATTGACTAATGCACCAACTTGTGTTGTAGGTATAGGCTACATGTCTATCCTTAATTACAGCATGCAACGGCCTTCATTTAATCTTCTTATCTCAATGGTCGCATGCACACATAAGTCTGCTACTTTTGGGCGTTAATTATGCCCTGGTCAATGTGTAAATCTCTAAATGTACAGTCTTTCACGGACGTAGGGAGTAGGTTGAGCACTTGAGCGTGAGCGTGTGTGTTGCGTCGTGTACTATGTGCCGCATGGGTGCGTGAGTGTTGCGTGCGTCCATGTGTACGTGTGAGTGTTGCATGTTGCATGCATGCATGCATGCATGCATGCATGCATGTGGCTTACTCCCTCCCATTGACATGTTCATATTTCAAGCTTCCTCTGTTCCCTCCATATGGTGATACTCCCTCTGTTCCCAAATAGTACGGAGTAAAAGCCTCCCTCTGTTCCCAAATACGGAGTATTTGTCTTTCTACAGATTTCAACAAGTGACTAGGTACGGAGCAAAATGAGTGAAGTGAGCGTAGAGGCATAGGGATACTGTAGAAAGGAAGTCCTCGCGATCCATTATTCCCCATCTCGGTCAGAGAGAACAATTCAACTAGTCTTCGCAGTGAAGTGACAATACACGCTGCAGCAGATGGGACACGTAATTAATAAGCTGAACCAGCGTGTTGGTGTTACTAAATCAGCCTTACCCAGTACTGCCATCATGTTTCCCAGTAGAGCACGCTTCTGCAAATACGCCTACGCACCTCTGTCCTCCATTAACTGACATATGGGCCCTGTTGTGGTAGACCCACATGTCATCGGTGTAACTATTTACACTCGGAAGGACGGTATATCCTGGTAGTAGTACTAGTAGAATTGAGATTGAATGCACTTTCTTCCCCGTCTTCCACTCTTCTTCCTCCTCTCTTCTTCTTCCTCCTCTCTTCCCCATCATCGGCCGCACACCATTTACCCCCGCTCACTGCTCGCCCGCCCGCGCCATCTTCCTTGGTAGCTCGCGTGTACCATATCCCCCCGCTCACTGCTCGGCCACACGAGGAGAAGCTTCTTCGCTCGCCCGCCCGAATCCACTTCCCCGCTGGCTCGCAGGCACCGAAAACCCCAATGGCAGAACCGACTGACACACAGAGCCGCGATTGGAATTCCCTCCCTGATGTTCTCTTGGAGCAGATCTGTAGTCGTATGGACCTACTCAGCACCGTCCGTCTGGCCGCATGCTCGGTGTCTTTGCACCGTCTACTCGTCTGCAACCGGCCGGCTCTTTTCAAGACACCCTGCTTGTTGATGCCCGATCCTCGCAGGTGACCCAGACACCGACTTGACGATCCTACGGAGGTTGCCGTGGTTCCCCTCGACATGCTACCACTACCTGTCCACCTGTCCTTCATGCGCGACCACTACTGGGCGGGCATGAAGGCCAACTGGATCGTCCTCATCAAGCACACGGGTAGTCCGTGGCGTCTCGTGGATATCTACACCCAGCGAGAGATCACCCTTCCATCGTTGGATACCGCCGCCATCGAGCCTCGCGGCCCACCGGACACTCCTGCCTACTACGCACGAGACGCGTCAAGCTTTTGGCTCGACCTCTATTTGCAGAAAGTTGTAATCTGCGAAGTGCCCACACCATCAGAAGACTACATGGATTACAAGCTCATTGCCTTGTTCAACATGGTATTAGTCTATCTGGAATCCGGTCGCCATACATGGTTATGGCTCATCATCAATCCTGTTGAGGCAACATTTCTGTCTGATGCTATAGTGCACGATGGCATCATTTACGCGGTCGACGCACAGATTGGCTGCCTATACTGGTGGAATCTATCTTCGTGTAATTGTTCTATCTCATCTCATCTTATCTTTACCTTATGAATACGACTGCCTGTTCATTTGTTACAAATTTAGAATGCATAGCATGTCTATAACCACATCATTGCTATATATTCCTCTCATTTCCTAGATTTTTATGACCACACATGTTATTGTTAGAGTTGATATGAGAACAATTGGCATCTAATGATTGTTAGAATACATATTATGAGCATAACATCATGATTGCTATATGTTACTCTTGTTTACAAGATTTTTATAACAACGCATGTTATTGCTTAGAGTTGATATGAGAACAGTAGTAGTAAGTGCTATGGTAGAATATGAGTAGGCGCTGTCATAGCTGTTTTCCTCTCATTGTTACATGATGTTTGAACCATGACATATGACTAGAATATGAAAGCCATTGGCTTATTTTTTTAACTTGGGGTATGATTATGACCACGGCATTGCAATTCTCTATCTATGATATGTGTCACTGTTATAATAATCTTAATTCCACACATACTCTGAACATGATTGTTTACTTTTGTCCTTTTGGTCTCCAATTTGAATTGTTGCAACAGACGCAAATGCGCTGGCCTTCATGATTCCAGGACCTGGAATCATACCAGCCGATGGGTGGTGGTTTATCGCTCGTTCAGCTGACGGCGGTCATTTGATGCTCATTCGCACGTACCAAATTGACCAAACCATTACATCAAACCACATGCAGTACAATGCGTGGGGCGTTCGTGACATTGATGGCTATGGCTGCTTCGTGTTCGAGAAAGATCCCAGCTCCGTTGGGCCAGGCGTATTCAACTGGAGGCGGGTTTACAGCCTCGGCAACCACTCCTTGTTCCTCGGGCTCAATTATCCGATCATCCAACCAATCATCGATCATATCACCGGTGATGATTACTGTGCTATGCAACTTCCATTCGCGAGGGGGGGCTGTGTTTACACATCATACCATGGGTTTCATGAATCACCATATCCAGAGATTCGTCGACACAACTTGTTGCCAGATAATCTTCAGTGTGTGAAAGGCATCAAGCTTCCATGCGATGGATGGCTTTTGCAAACCCGACATGCGGCGATGTGGTTCATGCCAACAGCAAATATGCACAACTTGATTCGTACTGATATCTAGACTGAGCCATGTACTCTGCTGCTGTAGCACGACCCTCTTTTGTTGGATATTATGTACTGTTGTTAGTTTGAAGCACTCCTCTGGTTTGAAGGATAGATACCTTCCTGGGATCAAGTGCATCCTAACTCACCTGCGTAGGATGTACTGATAATGATGATGGAGATGCTGTGCAGAAGCCATATATATATCAGTTAGGCTTCAAGTGCGTACTTGTTAGTTAAACCTATGTATAAATTTTGACACTAAATACGACTAGTAAGTAGTACAGTAGAAGTACTAGTATACGTCGGTCAAATTATTCATCATGTCCACACATTGAATTGACGTGACAACACGCTGCGCGTGAGGTGACACAAGAATCCCGGCGGCGTGTTCGGGTATTCTGGACTTCAGATTTGGAGTACCACTTATCTGTCGAAATCTTTCATCATTCACTTAAAACAGTCGATTGATCATACATTGAGTACCATATAACTGGAATTACCGATGCAAGTCGAAGAAGGATTGGCCGGTGCTGCCGGCTGGCGTCAAGTTCGATCCCATGGACTAGGAGCTGATCGAGCACCTTGAGGCCAAAGTGAGTGCTGACAGCGCGAGATTTCAGTCTCTCATCGATTTGTTCATACCAACCATCGACAGCGAGCACGGCATATGCTACACCCAACCTGAGAAACTTCCAGGTAAGACACCGATCGACCGTCTACTTGCACAAACATATTCCTTTGTTTATAGCTCTATTTTTCTTTTTAGACACAGACCTGGTGAAGCAATTACAATTTGACAGTTAATAAAAAGTGAAACAAGTGACTGCAACATGCCAAAGATGTTATGAAAATGCCAACTAGGTACACTAAAACATGTATTCCACAATACTGCAGGTATCACACTGAGTGGCCTAAGGAAGCATTTCTTCCAGCGCAATTCCAGGGCGTTCAAAAGGGGCACGTGGACGCGTCGCAAGATACAGTCGGAGTGCGGCATGCACGCGATGTGGCACAAGATCGGCAATACCTTGCCGGTGATGGTCAACGGCCGGCAAGACGAGCAGCAAAAAAGGTTCTGGTGCTGCACACCAACAAGAACTTCGACCAGCAGAGGACCAACTGGGTGATGCACCAGTACCACCTCGGGGACCTGGAGCAAGAGAAGGAGCGGGAGCTGGTCCTCTGCAAGATTTTCTACCAGACGAACACTAGGGCTAGGAGTAAAGAGATTATAAGTTAGTTTGGTATTGGTAGTTGTACTACCTTGTCGTCCGCAAGTTGGTATTGTTGTTAACGATCTTTTGGTATGAACTTGCATTTGCTTCCAACCATCATGCCGAGGGTCGACGTGGATATAAAGCTGAATCACTTGTTTCGAAACGAATTTTCAGGCACTTGAATTTTATTTGATGGGTAGCATAAGCACCCGCCGTTCGAATTCCCACTTGTCCAATTTTTTCGAAACAAGTGCATGCACTTATTATCACGATAAAAAAACAATATCTGTGCTGCATCCCAGTTATCAGTCTGTACTTGCAGAATTCTCTCATTTATTGAGCACGTATATTGTTTTTTCAGGTCGAGCAAGTTTCAACTGGGCTGTAGACTGCCCAGGGTTGGTTTTGTTTTTAACAGGCCCAGCCCATGACGACAACGGGGCACAAAGATCCAGCAGGTATCTACTGGCCTCTGGCCCACCAGCGTTAGTTATATTTTGTCTTACAACATCCGCAGGCAGTTTTTTTACTGAATCAAACACACAACCTAGTTCTATTTTCCTCTTGAAATGCATGCCCTACATCCG
Source organism: Aegilops tauschii subsp. strangulata (assembly GCF_002575655.3). NCBI lineage: Eukaryota > Viridiplantae > Streptophyta > Magnoliopsida > Poales > Poaceae > Aegilops > Aegilops tauschii. The sequence goes on from NC_053036.3 coordinate 515,578,418, forward strand.
TTTTCTAATCTCTACCTATAGTTTTACTAGTTCATATACACGTATCATTATATTGAAAACACATAAAATTCCCTTTTCATATTTACATCCTTATTTTTGTTGTTTTTTCCCACCCAGCGCTGATTTTTTTACCACTGGTTTTCCCTTAAACCAACTCAATTGTCCCACGTCTTATTTGCTTACAAAAACAAAATGATTTTTTTGGCAAATCAATAAGTTCTTAAAAAATGTTTATCATTTCGGGATTACAACAGTTCGGACTCCACCGAAATATGCAAAATAAAGTTGAACTTTTTGACTGTGGTCCTGGGCAGAAAATGGGATGTAATAAATTACTTAAGAATTAGCAAATGGGCTGCAAATTATAAAAAATAGCAAATGGGCTTTATGTTGTCTGCCACAGATTTGGAGGCTGACTTGTGGGCCTACTAAGTGCATGCGTACACAAGGTTTCTCAAAAAAGAAACTTAGTCAACAATCGACTCTACCAGCGTCAGACCGTTAGATGTCAATCTAACGACAATCGTGCTTCTTCAGTCTCTGATCTTCCTACCCCAGCCGCCCAAACCAGCGCCGTCGGAACCGCCTGCTCCCGCCTCCCGTGGCCGGCAGTGCTGCCGGGCAGGCCTCACGGCCCCATCATACTCGCATCCCTGGCATGTCTATCCCTCTACTCACCCACACCTCCTGTTATTTTCCGGCGACGGCAGCCAAACCAGTCAACCCTTGTACTCTCCACCGTGTGGGCAGCCACTGCCGTGTCTTCCCCGGCTCCGTGTCATTCCCTTTGTAGGCCTCGCCGTCATCCAACGCCCTGGTGCTCTCGGCGCGGCGTGGTCAACGATGTCCATCCAACGCCTGTAGTGCTTCTTCAACCTCTGGTCTTCTTGCCCCAGCCGCCCAAAGCAGCGCCGGTCGTGCCGCATGCTCCTGCCTCCCGTGGCCGGCTGTGCTGCCGCGGAGGCCTCACCGTCCCCATACTACTCCCACCGCTGGCCAGGCCATCCCTCCACTCACCCACTCCCCCTGTTATTCTGCGGCAACGGCAGCCTCACACTGCAGCCGAACCAGTGAACCCTCGTACTCCTCTCCGCGTGGGCATCCACTGCCGCGTCTTCCCCGGCTCCGCGTCGTCCCCTTCCTAGGCCTCGCCGTCGTCCACCGCCGTGGTTCTCTCGGCGTGGCGTGGTCAATGTGGTCAACGACCGACTTCCATCGGAAGAGTACTGTACGTGGAGAGGCTGACAGCTGGGTCCACGGCAGCCGCAAGGAAGTGCCTCCTTATTATGCGCAAAATAATTATTCCTCCACCTGATAGCAGGGACCCACCGGACGGGCCACCAGTATTTCATGGAAGAAATGTTTCCCCCCTGACTGCTGGGAGCCACCGGACGGGCCACCGTATTTCGCGAAAAAAACGTGTGCCCCTGACTGCTGGGACCCACCGGACGGACCACCGTATTTCGCAAAAAAAACGTTCCCCCCGCTGTCAACTCGGACCCACCGGAAGTGCCTCCTTATTACGCACAGAAAAATGAATACTTCCCCTGCTAGCTGGGACCCACCATGGTGGGAGGCTGACTTGTGGGCCTACTAAGTTGACGGGGACAGAGGGCTTTGTCAACTTAGTCAATATGAACGATTCTAGCTCCAGTGACCATACGATGTCCATCCAACGGCCGTAGTGCTTCTTCAACGTCTGGTCTTCTTGCTCCAGCCGCCCAAAGCAGCGCCGGTCGTGCCGCATGCTCCTGCCTCCCGTGGCCGGCTGTGCTGCCGCGGAGGCCTCACCGCCCCCTATTATTCCCACCGCTGGCCAGGCCCTGTGGCGACGGCAGCCTCACACCGCAGCCGAACCAGTGAACCCTCGTACTCCTCTCTGCGCGGGCTTCCACTGCCGCGTCTTCCCCGGCTCCGCGTCGTCCCCTTCCTAGGCCTCGCCGTCGTCCACCGCCGTGGTGCTCTCCGCACGGCGTGGTCAACGTGGTCAAGGAACGACTTCCATCGGAAGAGTACTGTACGTGGAGAGGCTGCTAGCTGGGTCCACGGCCACAACCCAGTTTTTTTGTGATTTGCCAAGTAAGTCGCTTTGTCAGGCCTGTTGGGCTGCAAATCTTTCAAGACGAGGAGAGCTTTCATTCGGCTGGCCGAGAAAATGGCCCATCAGTAATGAGAAATGGGATGTACATTTTTAAAACACATCAAACCGGCAATTAGTTTCAAATATTTTTTTTCATTTCGAGATTTTAAATTATATTAATTTTTATGCGTGGAGAATTTGTTGAATTTATATTGATATACATTCATTTTAAAATCAGTTTGAATGTGAGTCGAAATTTCGGGATTAAAAACAGTTCGGACCGCACCGAAATATGCAAAATTTCGTATAATTTTTTAACCGTGGCGACAATATGGGCTGTAATGCTAACAAAAAGAATATGGGCTCAAAAAAAACCTTAATAATTAGCAAATGGGCTGTAAATTATTAGAAATAATGGCAGATGTGCTGTATGCTGTTTTCCACAGATTTTAGGCTTTCCTAAAAAAAAGGTTGACGCACAAGCAGTGACTGTTGGATGGCCATCCAACGGCCGTCGTGCTTCTTCAATCTCTGCTCTTCCTGCTCCAGCCGCTCAAACAAGCGCCGGCGGGACTGCCTGCTCCCTCCTCCCCGCGGCCGGCTCTGCTGCCGCGCAGGCCTCACCGCCCCATCGTACTCCCATCGCTGGCCTAGCCATCCCTCTACTCACCCACACATGCTGTTATTCTCCGGCGACGGCAGACGAACCAGTAAACCCGCATACGGTCGTACTCCCCTTCGCATGGGAAACAACTACCAAGTCTTCCCTGCCTCCGTATCGTTCCCTTCCTAGGCCTCGCCGTCATCCACCACCCTGGTGCTCTCGGCGCGGCCTGGTCAACATGGTCAACGACCGACATGCATCTGAAGTGGACTGTACGTGGAGAGGCCGACAACTGGGTCCACGGCCGCACGCAAGGAAATGCCTCCTTATTACGCGCAAAATAATGATTCCTCCACCTGACATCAAGGACCCACCGAAAGGGCCTCTGTATTTCGCGAAAAAAAATTACCACCGCTGACAGCTCGGACCCACCAGCTATATCTTCGCACGCAAGGAAGTGCCTCCTTATTACGCACAAAAAAATGAATACTCCCCCTGCTAGCTGGGACCCACCATGGTGGGAGGCTGACTTGTGGGCCTACTAAGTTGACTGGGACGGGGGCCTTTGTCAACTTCAGTCAATATGAACGATTCTAACTCCAGTGACCGTACGATGTCCATCCAACAGCCGTAGTGCTTCTTCAACCTCTGGTCTTCTTGCTCCAGCCGCCCAAAGCAGCGCCGGTCCTGCCGCATGCTCCTGCCTCCCGTGGCCGGCTGTGCTGTCGCGGAGGCCTCACCGCCCCCTACTATTCCCACCGCTGGCCAGGCCCTGCGGCGACGACAGCCTCACACCGCAGCCGAACTAGTGAACCCTCGTACTCCTCTCCGCGCGGGCTTCCACTGCCGCGTCTTCCCCGGCTCCCCGTCGTCCCCTTCCTAGGCCTCGCCGTCGTCCACCGCCCTGGTGCTCTCGGCGCGGCGTGGTCAACGTGGTCAAGGAACGACTTCCATCAGACGTGGACTGTACGTGGAGAGGCTGACAGCTGGGTCCACGGCCGTAGCAAGGAAGTGCCTCCTTATTACGCGGAAAATAATGATTCCTCCACCTGACAGCTGGGACCCACCGAACGGGCCACTGTATTTCGCGCAAAAAACGTTTCCCCCTGACTGCTGGGACCCACCAGCTACATCTTCGCACGCAAGGAAGTGCGTCCGGGCAAAAAAAAACGATTCGCCCCCATGACTGCTGAGACACCAGCTACATCTTCGCAGGCAAGGAAGTGCCTGATAGTCGGGACCCACCTGGTCGAAGCGTACGTAGCATTGTCATTCTGGTCGCGAACGTGTACGTACATATATACTGGTGGATGTAGAGGCGCGCACGTGTCGTAGTAGAGGCGCGTACGTGTCGTAGTAGAGGCGCGCACGTAGCATGTACACGTACGTACAGCGGCCAGGGTGCAAGAAAGAAAATATGGCCACGTATGTGTACATACGGGCGGGGTCTCGAACGCCTACTTGCGCATACGTATGGCCAGGGCTCGTGTACATGGCTGGGTCGGAACGGAGAAACAGCGTCGTCGTCGTGTTCATGGGGAGGCAACGGAATGCGTCGTGTTCATGGGGAGTTAACGGAATGCGTCGTGTTCATCGGGAGGCAACGGAACGCGTGGGAGCCAACCGGCTAGGTCGGAACGGAATGCGTGGTCGTGTTCATCGGGAGGGCTTGGATGGAACAGGCGATGGAAACGAGGCCTGGCGTACCGCAGAATGGAGGAAACGGACCTCCTACGGTCGAAACGGGGGTCCTGTTGATCGGGAGGGGTGTGGCGTACCGCAAAACGGAGGAAATGGACCTCCTACGGTCGAAACAGGGGTCCTGTTGATCGGGAGGGGTGTGGCGTACCGCAAAACGGACGAAACGGACCTCCTACGGTCGAAATGGGGGTCCTATTCATTGGGAGGGGTGTGGCGTACCGCAAACGGGACTCCACGGGATACTGTTCATCTCCACCGTCGACCTCCTCCAGCCTCCACGGGCTCCTGTTCATCCAGCCTCCGCCGCGCGCTACTCCACCGGCTACTGTTTAACCACCCCTCCACCGTCTACTGTTCATCCAGCCCTCCACACCACGGGGTCCTGTTCAACCACCCCTCCACGGGCACCCCTCCACCGACTACTGTTCATCCAGCCCTCCACACCACGGGGTCCTGTTCAACCACCCCTCCACGGGCACCCCTCCACCGTCTACTGTTCATTCAGCCCTCCACCACACCACGGGGTCCTGTTCATCCAGAGGCAAGGCCACCGCTCACTGTTCATCCAAAAGCCCCCCGCAACGCTCACTGTTCATCCTAGAGGCAGCATCGATCGGCTTCAGTTAGCAGCAGTAGCGAAGGAATCGCTCGATCGGGTTCAGTTAACAGCCATCGATCGATCGCTCGGGTTCAGTAACGCGTAGCCTGCAGTGCAATCGCTCGGGTTCAGTTAGAGCCCAACGCCTTGCTCGGGTTCAGTTAGAGCCAACGCGTCGCACACACGCGCGTACGTGTACGAGAGAAACGCGCATCACTCGGCCCCCGACCTCCCACCGTAACCGGAAACTCCCCGAAATTTTCCTCACCCTCACTTCTACCACGGTTTTTTCCGTCATGGACGGCCCAAAGAATGTCATGCCACTGCATCTCCGGCCCGCCCAGGACAAAAAGCCCATTTTCTGTCATGATTTTTTGTCATAGAAGTAGGAGCCCACCACATCTATGATGATACCGGGTTTTGTCACAATTATCGTCATAGTGTCATATGTATGACAGAAATTTTTTTCGTTCGGCCCAAAATGTCACGGATGTGTCTTTTTTTTGTAGTGTGTGCAAGCTCCAATGATCCATTTATGGACTGGTGCAAGCCTCTCGGAGTTGGAATAAACGTTTTGATAGTGTGATCAAAGCATATGGTTTTATACAGACTTTTGGAGAAGCCTGTATTTACAAGAAAGTGAGTGGGAGCTCTGTAGCATTTCTGATATTATATGTGGATGACATATTGTTGATTGGAAATGATATAGAATTTCTGGATAGCATAAAAGGATATTTGAATAAGAGTTTTTCTATGAAGGACCTCGGTGAAGCTGCTTATATATTGGGCATCAAGATCTATAGAGATAGATCGAGACACTTAATTGGACTTTCACAAAGCACATACCCTGACAAAGTTTTGAAGAAGTTCAAAATGGATCAAGAAAAGAAAGGGTTCTTGCCTGTGTTACAAGGTGTGAAGTTGAGTAAGACTCAATGCCCGACCACTGCAGAAGATAGAGAGAAAATGAAAGATGTTCCCTATGCCTCAGCTATAGGCTCTATCATGTATGCAATGCTGTGTACCAGACCTGATGTGTGCCTTGCTATTAGTTTAGCAGGGAGGTACCAAAGTAATCCAGGAGTGGATCACTGGACAGCGGTCAAGAACATCCTGAAATACTTGAGAAGGACTAAGGATATGTTTCTCCTTTATGGAGGTGACAAAGAGCTCGTCGTAAATGGTTACGTCGATGCAAGCTTTGACACTGATCCGGACGATTCCAAATCACAAACCGGATACGTGTTTATATTGAACGGTGGAGCAGTCAGTTGGTGCAGTTCTAAACAATGTGTCGTAGCGGGATCTACATGTGAAGCGGAGTATATAGCTGCTTCGGAACCAGCAAATGAAGGAGTCTGGATGAAGGAGTTCATATTCGATCTAGGTGTCATACCTAGTGCATCGGGTCCAATGAAAATCTTTTGTGACAATACTGGTGCAATTGCTTTGGCAAAGGAATCCAGATTTCACAAGAGAACTAAGCACATCAAGAGACGCTTCAACTCCATCCGGGATCAAATCCAGGTGGGAGACATAGAGATTTGCAAGATACATACGGATCTGAATGTTGCAGACCTGTTGACTAAGCCTCTTCCACGAGCAAAACATGATCAGCACCAAGACTCCATGGGTGTTAGAATCATTACTATGTAATCTAGATTATTGACTCTAGTGCAAGTGGGAGACTGAAGGAAATATGCCCTAGAGGCAATAATAAAGTTATTATTTATTTCCTTATATCATGATAAATGTTTATTATTCATGCTAGAATTGTATTAATCGGAAACATAATACATGTGTGAATACATAGACAAACAGAGTGTCACTAGTATGCCTCTACTTGACTAGCTCATTAATCGAAGATGGTTATGTTTCCTAACCATAGACATGAGTTGTCATTTGATTAACGGGATCACATCATTAGGAGAATGATGTGATTGACTTGACCCATTCCGTTAGCTTAGCACTTGATCGTTTAGTATGTTGCTATTGCTTTCTTCATGACTTATACATGTTCCTATGACTATGAGATTATGCAACTCCCATTTACCGGAGGAACACTTTGTGTGCTACCAAACGTCACAACGTAACTGGGTGATTATAAAGGTGCTCTACAGGTGTCTCCGAAGGTACTTGTTGGGTTGGCGTATTTCGAGATTAGGATTTGTCACTCCGATTGTCGGAGAGGTATCTCTGGGCCCTCTCGGTAATGCACATCATTATAAGCCTTGCAAGCATTGCAACTAATGAGTTAGTTGCGGGATGATGTATTACAGAACGAGTAAAGAGACTTGCCGGTAACGAGATTGAACTAGGTATTGAGATACCGACGATCGACTCTCGGGCAAGTAACATACCGATGACAAAGGGAACAACGTATGTTGTTATGCGGTTTGACCGATAAAGATCTTCGTAGAATATGTGGGAGCCAATATGAGCATCCAGGTTCCGCTATTGGTTATTGACCGGAGACGTGTTTCGGTCATGTCTACATAGTTCTCGAACCCGTAGGGTCCACACGCTTAAAGTTCGATGACGGTTATATTATGAGTTTATGTGTTTTGATGCACCGAAGGCAGTTCGGAGTCCCAGATGTGATCACAGACATAACGAGGAGTCTCGAAATGTCCGAGACATGAAGATTGATATATTGGACGACTATATTCGGACACCGGAATGGTTCCGGGGGTTATCGGATATATACCGGAGTACCGGGGGGGTGGGTTACCGGAACCCCCCGGAGGTTATTGGGCCTCATGGGCCCAAGTGGTGGAAGAGGAGAGGCGGCCAAGGGGCAGCCGCACGCCCCTCCCCCCAAGTCCGAATTGGACAAGGAGGGGGGGGGCGGCGCCCCCCCTTTCCTTTCCCCCTCTCTCTCCTTCCCTCTCCTCTCCTACTCCAACAAGGAAGGGGTGGGAGTCCTACTCCCGGTGGGAGTAGGACTCCTCATGGGGTGCGCCAAGGGTGGCCGGCCCCCTCCCCCTCCTCCACTCCTTTATATATGGGGAGGGAGGCACCCCCTAGAGACACAACAATTGATCATTGATCTTTTAGCCGTGTGCGGTGCCCCCCTCCACCATAATCCACCTCGGTCATATCGTAGCGGTGCTTAGGCGAAGCCCTGCGTCGGTAGAACATCATCATCGTCACCATGCCATCGTGCTGACGGAACTCTCTCTCAAAGCTCGGCTGTATCGGAGTTCGAGGGACGTCATCGAGTTGAACGTGTGCTGAACTCGGAGGTGCCGTAGGTTCGGTACTTGATCGGTCGGATCGTGAAGACGTACGACTACATCAACCGCATTGTGCTAACGCTTCCGCTTTCAGTCTACGAGGGTACGTGGACACACTCTCCCCTCTCGTTTCTATGCATCACCAAGATCTTGCGTGTGCGTAGGATTTTTTTTGAAATTACTACGTTCCCCAACATATATGTGAAGCACGTGAGTAAATGACAAACTACTCCAAAAAGATATAAGTGAAGAACACTGAGTAGTCAAATAATTAACTAGCCATGGGAGGATTCTTTTTCATTCAAGATTTCAGATCCAATGATTTTATTCAAACAGCAAGTAAAATTGAAAATAAGCTCCAAGCAAAACTCATATGAGGTGATGAATAAAAATATAGCTCCGAGTAAGGTATACCGATAGTTTTGAAGACGAACGAGGGGATGCTTTCCGGGGCATCCCCAAGATTAGGTGCTTAAGTCTTCCTTGAATATTACCTTGGGGTGCCTTGGGCATCCCCAAGCTTAGGGTCTTTCCACTCCTTATTCTCCTCATATCGATATCTCACCCAAAGCTTGAAAACTTCAATCACACAAAACTTAACGAAACTTCGTGAGATAGGTTAGTATGATAAAGAGTAAACCATTCGCTTTGGTACTATCAAAGACAAGGTTCATAATTGTTCCCACACAATGTCTAATATACCATATCATTTCTACAATTTATATTGAAAATATAAGCCATAGAAACTAGAAAACAAGCAAACTATGCAATGAAAACATAATCTCTCAGAAACAGAACAATCTGTAATGATCTGAACAGCAACCATACTTCTGCTACTCCAAAAATGTATGACGTGAGGAATTTGTCTATTAATCTTCTGCAAAAAGAATCAACTCAAAAGCACTCTTCTATAAAAAATGGCAGCTAATCTCGTGAGCGCAACATTTCTGTTTTTTACAGCAAGATCACATTAACTTTCACCCAAGTCTTCCCAAAGGTCTTACTTGGCACTTTATTAAAACAAAAGCTATAAAAAATTATTACTACAGTATATTAATCATGTAAACACACAAAAACAGTAAGGGTAAATATTGGGTTGTCTCCCAACAAGCGCTTTTCTTTAATGCCTTTTAGCTAGGCATGATGATTTCAATGATGCTCACATAAAAGATAAGAATTGAGACAGAAAGGGAGCATCATGAAGAATATGACTAAATCATTTAAATATAACCCAATTCCTATGCCTAGGGATTTTGCGAGCACATAATTTATAGGAACAAGAATCAACTAGCATAGGAAGGCAAAACAAGTATAACTTCAAAACTTTAAGCACATAGAGAGGAAACTTGGTATTATTGCTACTCCTACAAGCATATATTCCTCCCTCATAATAATTTTCAGTAGCATCATGAATGAATTCAACAATATAACCATCACATAAAGCATTCTTTTCATGATCTATAAGCATAGAAAATTTTCTACTCTTCACATAAGCAAAATTCTTCTCATTCGGAATAGTGGGATCACTAATTCCCAAAGTTGACACTCTTCCAAACCCACTTTAGATGATCGTATTATGCATACTCCAAAAGATATAAGTAAAGTTCATGGAGCATTCTACAATTAAGATAGACTAACCAATATCCAAGCTCAAAATGTATAGGTGAAGCACACGAAGCATTCTATAAAACCATACTCAAAGGATTTAATGAAGCACAAAGAGCAATTCTATAAGATCATACTTAAAAGATATAAGTGAAGCACATGAAGTATTCTATAAATTTATGAAGGGACATCTCATACTAGCATGGTTCTTAAAGAAAAAAAAACACAAAGGACACAAATCATGTGAACAAAACAAAAACCGAGGTATACCGATAATTGTTGAAGAAGAAAGATGGGATGCCAACCGGGGCGTCCCCAAGCTTAGATGCTTGAGTATCCTTGGAATATTTACTTGGGGTGCCTTGGGCATCCCCAAGCTTGAACTCTTGCCTCTCTTTATTCTTCTCACATCGGTAACTCCTCGTTCTTCGAACACTTCATCCACAAAAACTTAACAAAAACTTTGTGAGATCCGTTAGTATACTAAAGCAAATCACTACCTTTAGGTACTGCAATGAACTAATTATTTATTTATATTGGTGTTAAACCTACTGCATTCCAACTTCTCTATGGTTCATACCCCCCGATACTAGCCATAGATTCATCAAAATAAGCAAACAACACGCGAAAAACAGAATCTGTCAAAAACAGGACAGTCTGTAGTAATCTGGAAGTTTAGTAAACTTCTGTAACTCCAAAAATTATGAAATAAATTTGAAAATTTTAACAATTTGTACGGAAGTAATGTGCAAAAAGTTTCAGACCCATTTGACTTTCCAGTAAAAAAATTAAAATGACGCGCTACAGCCAAAGTTTCTGTTTTTGTTCTGCACATAGTAAACAAGCAATCTAATCATCCTAAAACCAGAGCTTGGCACATTATTTTTATAATACAATGGATATATACAAGGAGATAATTATTTACAGAGAAACTTCCATGAAAAATTCTACATTGTTTCCGTGAGCATGAACACAAGTGCTCAAGGTCGACCCTCACTTCTTCAATGCATAACTTTCCAATCACTTCTCTTTTTGAAAATCTTTTTAGGCATGAGAGGCAAGTAAATTTTTTGTATTTTCATTCTTTTAATTTTTTTTGTATGTTTCACCCACAACTAAACAGAAACAAAAAGGAAAAACAAAATCTACTTAGTGAAGAAAGCAAACAAGCACACACGAGAATATCAACCCCACGCTATTGCTCCCGGGCAACGGCGCCAGAAAAGAGCTTGATAATCCCCAAGTGCAGGGAATCATCGTAGCAATTTCCAAAGGTGGAAGTGATAAGTATGGAGTGTCGAACCCACAAGGAGCTACAGGTAAGATCAATATTCTCTCAAGCCCTATCTGCCACTGATACGACTCTACGTACACCGAATGTTTGCTTCCAACTAGAAACGAGAAATAAAACTACGTTGTGGGTATGAAGAGGATAACTTTGCATGGTATCGGAGAGCTAAAATATAAAACTAGGTGTTGTTACCATAAAGTTAGAATATATTACTAAATATTATAAATAGCGAGTGTGGAATAATGGTGGATCGGTGTGCGGAATTGTCCTAGGCAATTGTTAACAAGACCGACAATCACTATTGCAATTTCATATGAGGGAGAGGCATAAGCTAACATACTTTCTCTTCTTGGATCATATGCACTTATGATTGGAACTCTAGCAAGCATCCGCAACTACTAAAGATCATTAAGGTAAAACCCAACGATAGCATTAAAGCATCAAGTCCCCTTTATCCCATACGCAACAACTCCCTTACTCGGGTTTATACTTCTGTCACTCAAACAACCCACTATAAGCGAATCATAAACGTATTGCAACACCCTACAACGGGAATCCCTCACGCATTCGCGACACGGAGGGCACAATAGGACAGCACCAAAATAAAACATACAACTCATACCAATCTATATCATCAATCAACCCAAAGACAAAGGATATCTACTCAAAACATCATAGGATGGCAACACATCATTGGATCATAATATGTGGCATAAAGCACCATGTTCAAGTAGGGATTACAGCGGGGTGCGGGAGAGTGGACCGCGTAAAAGAGATGAGGATGGTGATGTTGATGAAGACGATCACCGCAGTGATGATTCCCCTCCTGATGGCACTCCGGTGCCACCAAGAGAGAGGAGGAGAGGTTCTCCCCCTTGTGCTTCCTCCTCCATGGCCTCCCCCTAGATGGGGAGAGGTTCTCCCTCTGGTCCTTGGCCTTCATGGCCCCTCCGGGATCCTCCTCCATGGCCTCCGGTGATGATGGCCCTCTCCGGCAGGGTGCCAGAGAGGGCCTATATTGATTTCTTGTGGCTACAGAGGCTTGCAGTGGCGGAACTTCCGATCTAGGTTATTTTCTGGGGGTTTCTGTATTTATAGGAATTTTTGGCGTTGGTTTCACGTCAGGGGGGGTCTCCGAGTCGTCCACGAGGCAGGGGCCCACGCCCATGGGGTGGGCGCGCCCCCACCCTCGTGGATAGCCCGGGACTCTTCTGGCCGAACTCTTTTGCACCAGGGGCTTCTTTTGGTTCATAAAAAATCAACAAAAAACGGCACGTCAATTGGACTCTGTTTGGTATTCCTTTTCTGTAAAACTCAAAAACAAGAAAAAAACATAAACTGACACTGGGCTCTAGGTTAATAGGTTAGTCCCAAAAATCATATAAAATAGCATATAGATGCATATAAAACATCTAAGATGGATAATATAATAGCATGAATACTTCATAAATTATAGATACGTTGGAGACGTATCAACCACATCATCAATTTTCAACCCTTTCTGACTTCATTTGTTATTTTCATGCATTTACTAATTTTTTAGCTATAAGACCCTAAAATTGAAAAACATTTCAAATGAACTCTGAAAAGGTTGAAGGTTGGCATGGTATCATCATTTCACCCACATAGCATGTGCTAAAAAGTTGAGAGGGTTATGGGAAAAACTGGATGCACTTCGTGTACAAAATGGACAATCTCTTTCGAAGTATCAGGGTTTCATACGGAAACTCATCTGTTACAAAGGGATTTCATTTTTTGAACTTATTTGAACTCCAGACTTTTTGTGTGTTCAAAATGCACCATTCAAAACCACATCATCAATTTTCAACCCTTTCTGACTTCATTTGTTATTTTTCATGCATTTACTAATTTTTTTAGCTATAAGACCCTAAAATTGAAAAACATTTCAAACGAACTCTGAAAAGGTTGAAAGTTGGCATGGTATCATCATTTCACCCACATAGCATGTGCTAAAAAGTTGAGAGGGTTATGGGAAAAACTGGATGCACTTCGTGTACAAACTGGACAATCTCTTTCGAAGTATTAGGGTTTCATACGGAAACTCATCTGTTACAAAGGGATTTCATTTTTTTGAACTTATTTGAACTTCAGACTTTTTGTGTGTTCAAAATGCACCATTCAAAGCCATAATTATGTGTGTCAAAAACCATTACAGAGTCACATGGATAGATTGACCAAATTAATATTATTTTATCATCACATTTAAACCAAAGTACATACATAGTTCAAATTGAACAACATATAGCTCCCCAGAGCATCTAGTTAAACCATACATTGAAACTATGTAAAAACTTTCAGTGCAACAACAAATGCGATCATAATCACAACCAAGGTAACAATTGATCCAACGGCATAATGATACCAAGCCTCGGTATGAATGGCATACTTTCTAATGTTTCTAATCTTCAACCGCATTGCATCCATCTTGATCTTGTGATCATCGACGACATCCGCAACATGCAACTCCAATATCATCTTCTCCTCCTCAATTTTTTTTATTTTTTCCTTCAAGTAATTGTTTTCTTCTTCAACTAAATTTAACCTCTCGACAATAGGGTCGGTTGGAATTTCCGGTTCAACCACCTCCTAGATAAATAAAATCTATGTCACGTTGGTCGGCATAATTGTCATAAAAAATAAATGAACCAAATAGTTATAAAAAAGATAATATATACCACATCCGAATCATAGACAGGACGAGGGCCGACGGGCGCGGATACCAAAACCATCGCACTATATAATAACAAGGAATAATAAAAGTAAGAAAATTAGACAAGTATCTATCTGAAGTAAGAATTATTTTTTCTTTCAGAAAGAAAATAAGAACAAGAGGCTCACCACGGTGGTGCCGGCGACGAGATCGGCGCGGGTGATTGACGGCGGTGAAGACGGGGACGGGACGCGACGGACCGCTAAACCTAGACAAATCTCGGGAAAAATGGAGCTCGAAGGTCGAGCTTCGAGAGGAGAAAGCTTAACTAGTGTGGCTCGGGCATTTCATCGAACACCTCATGTGCATAGAAGGTGAACTAGAGCACCCAAATGCCCTTCCCTCGCCGGCCAGAAAAAACAGAGCACTGTGGAGTGCTCTGCTGCAGCGATGGGGTATATATAGGCAACTCATTTGTCCTGGTTTGTGGCTGGAACCGGGACTAAAGCTCCCTCTTCTGTCCCGGTTCTAGGCACGAACCGGGACCAATGTATGTGGGCCAGGAGCGAGGACCATTGGTCCCGATTCGTGCGTAGAACCGGGACAAATGGGTCCAGACGAACCGGGACCAATGCCCACGAGGCCCCGGCCGTCCCCCTGGGCTCATGAACCGGGACGAATGCCCCCCATGGGTCCCGGTTCGTGCAGAACCGGGACTAATGGGCTGGCCAGGCCCGAACCAAAGCCCTGTTTTCTACTAGTGGTGGACCAAGGCACATGCCACGCCTGGACTAGCCTTGTCCATGGATCAGGAGATGGGCGCCATCCGGGCGGCGATGAAGCCGGGGGCGGTGGTGGTGCAGTTGGTGGAGCCGGGGGCGGAGCAGGAGCGGGCGCCGTGCGAAACTGCGGCGGCCTAGGATTTTTGCCCCGATAGTTGGGACATGGACGCCAGCCAGATGGTTGAGGAGGTGCTGTTGGTGGAGGTGGTGGTAGCGGCGTCGACGCAGGCGGGCGAGGAGAAGCAGCACGCCGCTCGAAGTAGCCGGGCGGCGGCAGCGGTGCCGGGGCTGGCGGGTTAGCCATACCCTAGGATCGAAAGTCTGATACCATGTAGAATTGTATTGAATAATTATTAATACAATATTGTGCCGGTACAAGAGGTATATATATAAGAACCAAGCCGCACCTGACCTAGCCTTATTACAAACCGAATAGGAGTCCTAATCCTATTACAAGTTGTATTCTAACAACCAAGAGTGAAATCTAGGATAAAAAGTGAAGACTGTCTTCACTGCAGTTGTAGGCTTGTAGCACTATGATTAGCTTTCTATCGAGTTCCCTGAAAACTCAAGTCCACAACTTAGGGTTAGGGACTCTCAGCTAGGCACCGACCGATGTCGTCATGTCTTGACGAGAACATCGACCAGGCCCTTTGCTCGAACTCGCCGCAAAAGGCAGATATCTTCTCACCTGTCTAGCTCGGTTTTTCTTTTGCTGATAACTCTCCTTCTCACCTGTAGGCGGGACAACCTGCGGGTGTCCCACTTCATGCCACTTTTTTTTGGTTGAGAAACACTTCGTGCCACATATGGCCACTTATTTAAGTTGGACTAGTAAAGTGGCCCGCTCTTCGCACGAGCTAGTATTTAATAAAGTTAGTTTGAAAGAAGTAAATATTTGCTGTTCTTTGGGCTAGTCGCGAACTTGTTATTTTTAGGATATGCTAGCACATATGCCCGTGCGTTGCTACGGGAGAGATATTTTCTTTGCAAGAAGCAATGAAAAAGATAATTGATGTGTCATCCAAAAAAAGGTCTTCACAATGGTAGACGACAGAGCAAGGAGTTATGGTCTTCTCGCTGGACATGTTTGACACGCGAAATCTTGATAGTGGTGGGGTTGGTCGGCGTGTGGCGAGCACCCAACTCATGCCTTTTTTCCTCCGGGCCTGCCTCCATCTCGGAGTTGTGCCTGCATCCTCATTTGGTTGTTGCGCGGCTACCTTCGGGACACGGTTGCTTCGACCACTCTATCCTACGACAGCGTAATCGGGTGGATTATTAATTGCAGCGCATAAATCCCGTTTCATTAGCATAATCAGGCATGAATGTCCCTTCTTTTTGAGTGTTTATTCTCTTTGATTTCTTTGATTATTTTAGTGCTTAAGTGCCCATATTTTCGCTCTAATTAAAGTCAAACAACATATTCTGTTTTATTGGCACGTGCCCACAATTTCTTTCATTTATAGTCAACCAGCATAGAACAAACAGGCACCACTAACCAATGGCCAGCGCGAATATTTAAGAAAATACTATAGAGTCAGATTAGAAACAATTTTTGACTTTTTTGAACATTCAAGAAAAATATGAATGGGCGAACTTTATTGGAAACGTGAAAAAAAATCCCGAATAATTTTCCAAAAAATGCGAACATTTTTTTATTCCAATATTTTTGGAAAAACACAAACAAAATTACAAACATTAATAGTTTTTGAAATTCACAAACAATATTTTGAACACATGAAAATTTTATAAAAACAAAAATATTTTTGAATTCCTGATTTCGCTTAAAGGGGAACATTAAAAAAAAGTTAGAAAAAATTTCGTTAGACGCAGATATTTTTTGGATTTGTGAACATTTAACTAAAACAAGAGTATTTTAAAATATGAAACATTTTAGAAAATGTAAAGTTTCTAAAAAAATCCCGAAGAACTTTTTAAAAGCTCAAACATTTTTATAAAAACTGTGAACATTTTTTGAATGTTGTGAAAATTTCAAAACGGGAATTTCTTTTTGAAAGTTTTGAATATTTTTCAAAACATGATTTTTTTGGAATTCTGAACAAATTTTCGATATTTGAACAAAAATTGAAATTCTGAATATTTTTGTAAATCTTTACTTCACTGAAAAAATAAGAATAAAGAAGGAAAAAAAGAAAAAGAAATATAAAAGAGAATTAGAAAGGAACAGAAAAAGAAAAATAGAAATGGAACAAAGAAAAAGGGGAAACGGGCCGACCCAGTCTTAGGCTCACTGTGGGAAGCGTTAACTATTTATCACTCCGTGCGACAAATAAGGTTTTTAGAATTGCATCGTGAATAATAAGTGTGCTGGATTTGTTGGGCCGGAGCGCGCGTGGCCCAATTACGAAATTCTGTACAAACTTTTTTTCTTTTCTAGCGGATAGATGCATGAAAATTTAGTACCACCTCGGATAAAAAAAATCTTCTCAACGGTGAACGGATGAAAAACTTGGAGAAACACGCCTTGCTTTATTAGTAGGTATAGATTAAGTGTGCAGCTCACGCAATGTACATTATATTATGTGGGCTGCCGCATGCCCACATAATTTATATAACATGACAACACAAAATTTAAGATGTAAGATAACTTAACATAGAGGCACGTAAGTCTAGATTGAAGTATAGAACGTGCCCACATATGATACAACACAAACCACAATCTTCACCGGAGGTTAACACATACGGCAAACATTTCCTCGGAATTAGAAAATATATTTACATTACAGGAATAAGCAGACTAGTACACATGAATAAGCGAGATTGCTTGTTCATATATTCCGGATGTATAAATGTCAATCTGTGTAGTTCTTCAGGCTTACTAGCTTTTTTTGGCGGGGCCAAAAGAGTTCTATTCCATATGAATAAGGTTACAATCGAGAGGCACCAACTCCTCAATACACGATGGTCCACGATCTAGCCATACAGCAGTAGTACTCTCCGTACGACTATACAATGCCAACCGATCTGCTATCATGTTTTGCTTACGCTTAAGTTTCTATAGAATAAACTCACGATCTACCATTAGATGCTCAATCTCAGCTACGAAATGTTAGTATGCTGACCGAGACAAATTATCACCAATTAGGGCCGTCAATGCTTCCGAGGAGTCCGATTGAACTGTGATAGAATTGTTAGGTTGATCTCCACCATGTGGGCCCAACGGCCCACCAGGCCCTTAGATCCGCGCCCTAATCGGGGGCGCCCAACCCTCAATATGGTTGGTGGGCCCCTGTGACCCGCTCTATATAAACAGAGGTGGAGGCCAGGGCACGGGTTACGAGGTTAATCGCTACCCCAATCCCCACCGAAATTCCCTACCGATCTAGGGTTAGCGCGGTGCTCACGGGAAGTTCCACCACCGTCGCCATCCACTCACTGCCATCACCGGCTACCGCCACCATGGCCGGCACCGGGAGTTCCTCATCATAGAAAGCAAAAGGTAGGTTCACCGGAATCACTAGCCTACACCGATCCAAAGCCATCTAACAATGGTATCAGAGCATTTCTAGGCTAAGATTTTCGATACAAAGTATACACAGAGAAAGAAAGATCCCTCCCTCCCCCCCAAAGAACCCTAGAAGGGCAAAGAAATCTCAAAGAAAAGTTGCGCCGCCGCAAGGCCGCGCCGTTCCTCTCGATTCAGACGCGCATCGGCAAGCCGAGGCATCCGGAAGAAGAACAACCGGAGCTAGCAATTGCTCACCGGAAAAGGAAGGAAAAAGAAAAAAAGGAAGGGGGTTAGCACCGCGGCCAAATCCCTCGACGGCGGCGCGCTCACCGCTAGGGAGGACGCGCAACCGGCGAGGAGGATGGCCACGACACGATCTGGCCGCGCTCCTCTTCCACTCGCTGAAAAGGAAAGAGGGAGGCTCGATGCGCTTCTCTGTCTCTCTCTCTCGGAAACGGAGCGGGGAGGGGGAGGGGGAAGGGGATGGCTCGAAGGGCGCCACCCTGGCTCGCCGCTTCGCCCTTGCTCACCGCGCCGGCTTGGCTCGCGGAGCCAATACCGAGCGAGCGGGCGGCAAGAGCAGCACGTAAACAGAAGGGGAAGGGAAAGAGGAGCCACGACGCGGCGCAGTGGCAGTAGACGCCGTCGCCGGCTGCCGGGCGCGGCGCGGTGGCGCTCGACACCGTTGCCAGCGAAGCTCGCGCGGGACAGAGACGAAGCAGAGAGAGAAACGGGGGAAATGACCTAGGGTTTCCTCTAGCTGCGCCATGTGGAGTTTTGTTCGGGCTAGAACCCCGGGTGGCCGTCGGATCTCAGCGGGCGGCTGAGATTCAAACCCTAAGCTGTCGCTGCAAAGCTGGGCTTTTTGGGCCGAAAGCGCTGGCCAGCTGAGCTGCTGGGCCGGCAGCCGCGCGCGCGAGCCGAACAGGCCCTGAGAGGCTGGGCCGGCTTCGGCCAGGACAGGCGCGCACAGCGCGCGAGCAGGCCGTGGGCCGGGCGAGAGGGCGGGCCATTGATGTGCTGCTCGTTTTCTTTTTGTTTTCTGTTTATTTTGTTATTTGTCCAGTTTTGGGCAAATTTCAAATAGTGTTTTCAATGCAAATTTTTTCCAACGAAATTTTTTGTTTAGTAAATAGCAAAGTAAACAGAAAAATTTTCTGAGAATGAAATTTTTCAGAAAAGGAAATGTTCATGAATTTTATAAAGAAAATAATAAAGTTCATGAATTTTTTATCTTGTCAAAGAAAAGTTTCTGTAAAGAATTAAAAGTTATGAATTTTTATTCATGTTTTTCCGCTGCGTAAATAATTAATACTGCTCTTTTACAAAGAAAATAAAAGTTTAGATAGAATTATGTTTTTAAGAGCATGTTAAAGTGAATAGCATGTTAAAGTGAATATTTTAATGAATATGATTATGTTATTTTTATGACCAACGTTGTTAATAGTAAAAGATTAAATTGTTGCTTCTCTAATGCATTTTTGAACCAACTGGTTAAAATTGCTTAGAGAGTAAAAGAGTACAAAATTATTTTTGAATAGAATATTGTCAAGTTTACGCTGCAAATAAAAGTTTTATCCTCCCATTAAATTGGAACCAACGGGAAAATTTAATTGGTGAAATGTTCTTAGCAATGTTTTTCCCCTGTGGGTGAAATAAGATGCAGATAGTTTCCGCTATGACAAAAGAAAGATATTTGTTTTAAAGTTAAAATATGGTATTGTTATTTTCTGACCAACGTTGATGATAACAGTGCTATAATTCTATGAGTCTTATGTTCAAAGTTTAAATCTCTAATAAATTTTGTATCAAAGTGATCAATCTTCAGAGAACGGATAAAGATAAAAAAAATGCTCTTGAACTGACAAATGTATATTTCTTACTCCGCTGCAATAAAGTTGATGATGATGATTAATTCTTAGCAAAGTTGTTTAATAGAAATACTATCATCACATTGTTTATCAGTTATATGCATTATTTCCATTTCCGCCCAACGGTGCCATCACCGGCCACCGTCACCATGGCCGGCACCGGGAGTTCCTCATCACAGAAAGCAGAAGGTAGGTTCACCGGAATCACTAGCCTACACCGATCCAAAGCCATCTAACAAGGATCATTGCTATGCTGCACCGTCAGTGCCATACCTTGCATTAGCGCATGCAACTCTGCCTCCGAAGCATCATTGCAGTTAAATAAACACCGGTACGCTGCAAAAATAACACTTCCATCATGTCTCCTCAAGATCATCCCGACCGCTGCAGGCTGACTAGCTTCTTCAACTCAGCTAACATAAAAAGAGAACATGAATGAGCACTTTAAGTCAGAACTCAGAACTTGCCAAATTTTAGAAGTACAACACAGAGAAAAATGAGCTGAGTTAAATATAAGTACATAACAAACATGAGACTTTTTACACAATTACAGAACACAAGGATGCATCCAGTAAATCATAGGAGAAGAGAACTTAAGAACATTTCGGTAACACTTGTAAACTTGTTTTGTTATCTTCTGCACATCATTCAGGTCCTACTGGAAGGTGCGCGTGATGCTTCTAGGCAAAAGAAACCACACTGTGAAGGTGTGCGCACAGCTTGTACCGAGGTTTTCCACGCATGCAGTGGCTGCGCTGTCGAGCTGGTCTGGTAGTTTCATCGATCAAATCAACGCACCAAATCTAACTGCAGTATAAGTATACATGTACGTAGTAATCTGAGTTCGATGCATGCACGTGCACATGCAGATGTCAAAGCAGCAAGCAAGTGTTTCATTTGTTACTTTGACTCCAACGAACGTATCACCATCTACCGTGTGTCAAATCCCACTAAGCAACATATGATCGGATCGATGTACATAGTACTCCGAGGCATGCATGGATGCATGTGGCCTGAATATCTGAACCCTGACGATTTATCTGTAATCAACTCTGAATGTTTATCGGTACTCCCCCGCAGACCAGAGAATCTTTGCGCTTCCCCTGATCGTCCCGTGGTCTCTCGTCAACCGTGGGACGGACGTGCGTACGCCGCGCGCAGGAGCAAGATGCTCCGTCGCAAGAACCCAACCATATTTACGTCCGTAACCTGGGAACTCCTGCGACCTTTCTCTCTGATCTCTGATCGGCTCCTCCTCCCGAGAGCCGAGAACATGACAGTCCCGTATCTTTCTCATGACCGACACAGCGCTGCACCATCAAACCCTATACTCTAGATTTTATAGAGAAAAAGGGTAATGCAGTGCAGTGCAGTGCGCTGCGGTTGCAAATCGGACGATTTCTTTAGGCATCGAGATTGGTTGGGACGCGATGTCGCTTGTCTCTAGCGGTGTCTCGGCCTGTTTGGCCCGTCCGGGGGAGAACCTTCCCCCACGGGACTTGCATAATATCGCCCACGGTCAGTAGTCACGGGCGTCATTGACGCTACTTCCCCGGCGGGCGGAGGAAGGAGGAAGGACGAATCCTATGTGAATGTGCGCCTCCTCTTGATGCGTGCGCTTGGATGCTAGTAGCAGCTTTCCAGTCGCAATCCTCCTGTGAACTACTACTACTCTGTAGGGCGCGCGTGCCATGTGGCCAATGGCCAGCTCGGTCGATCGACCCTGCATCGCCTGCTGCGGAGTTTTTACTGTGGTGAAGCCATAGCCTGCGTTTTGCACGTATTGCCAATTTATCCTTGCATGAGAGTTACGGTAACTTTTTCTCTTTGATTGATAAACGACGTTTTATCAACTAAAAATGTTGCACCAAAGGCATACAGATACAAGCCACAACCATCCTCTGCGTAGTTAAGAAACTTAAGATGCATATGAATGCTACACACACAAACATAAAAACTATAGTAGGTAAAAATACATAGCCACGCAATAATACCGACTAGGGAGGATGACTGATCTGCAGTCATTTCACGCAAAAACTTTTTCCTTGGCTGGCTGCTCCAATTTGAGATTACAGTGCAACTAGAGCAAACGGTCTAGGCGCACAAGAGGGAAGAGGATGAAAGATAATGGGAGGAGGATGAAATGGGCCAAATTGAGTATGCCAGATCAGGCGTGGTTAGGGAAAATGGTGTTGCGGTTCGAGTTCGCTAGAAGCAGTAGTGATGTAAACAAATAGCCACCTAGTTGGTATTGATTTCCACAATGGAAATACCTTTGTAATATTTTATTTTTAAAATGGAATCTATATTAGTTTTGTCCCACGTCAAATTTGGTAAATTTTAACCAATTTATAGAGGACCATCAACATATACATAACCAAATGTGCTTTAGGACAAAGTCTGACCAAGTTTCGTGTCGTAGATGTTGATATTTCTTTGTATAAACTTGCTCCAACTCTACATAACTGATTTAGAGCAAAACTAATATGCATGTATCTAAGTCGTTTATCTCAACATGCACACATGTCACCTCATTAAATGCCCACATCAAATATTTGTTCATTATTAGTTTTTTTTTTGAGCGAAATTTTCATTATTAGTTGATCTCCACCACTTATATTTATCTCAACATGCACACATCCCACCTCACCACATATGCCACCTCATCAAAGACCCATCACAACATACATGGAATTTTCCCCCATCATATTACACTACTTATATTTAATAAATATTTTCAAGTATACAATAATCAAATAAGATATACAACATGCATTTTAGTGTTAATCCATATATTATTAGTTCAAATATTCATATTTAACATAACCAAATCTCATTGAAATATATTACAACCGATTCCTGCAGAAATGCACGAGGTATCACCCTGTTTTATATTAGAGGGAGTACCAACAGAAGTAGGAGGTTATAATGATCTTTTTCGTTTGCAGGATTATCAAAATATCAGCGTAAACAACTAGGACGACTACGATGTCATGCCATCTCTAATACTAGAGACATAAATATGTTTGAGATTGCACTATAAAAACATATGAGTCTTTTAGGTTTGGGACAATTGAAATCTTCTACAAAATGTAGTGAAGAAGGATGCTTTTTTCCCCCATATATAGTTTGAAACGCCATGACTCAAAATATAGTTTGATAATTTCTTCCTACATGACTTGTTCAATTTGAATATGTCATAAATCCTTTAATTGAACGAAGGAAACCCTAAAGAATAATAGTACCTTGTGCTAACCTACTCAAAATACCTAACCTCTATTATCCTAGGAAAACAGTTGTAGCTTTGACAATCTTTATCTTTGACGTATCCTCTGTTGGCAACATGGAACATCAAGCACACGTAGACAAAAGTAAAGGCTGATGGCGAGTGCCACGGCTCATCAGTCATCACACATCACTGCCTTTCTTCCCAAGAATCATTGGAAGATCGCAGCCACTTTTATGGGCGATCTTGAGCTTTCACGGTAGCTGTCCCTGTCGCCGCCGGCGTCACCGTCGTCAACACGACGACGCAGTACGGAGGGGCTTCCACACAATAATCAAAGCTAGCGAGCGACCAGTAACCACCAAAGGCCGCCCGCAGGGCGATGACGGGGAAACGCCGAAACTTTTTCTTATGTACGGCCGGCCGTGTGGAACAGAATGATAGCGCAGTAGCGGATCTTGCAGTTTTCAACCTAAACATTCCGTTGCTGACAGGCGCATTGCACCAACCACCAAACTCTTATTTTGTCTTTCACAACAAGGAAATTTACATCAATTTCTCATACCAACACGTCGTGTGAAGGCATATGTCACGCTAACTCAGTTCCAATCACAAGCTATTTACTCATGTGGATGACTTTTTAGACACAAGGATGGTTTTCATTGTGAAACTTTGATCATTATTGTTCACATAAAGACGCTACTCCCTCTGATCCATATTACCTGTCGCAACTTTAGTACAACTTTGTACTAAAGCCACGACAAACAATATGGATCGGAGGGAGTAATAGTTTTTGTAAATTCATGATTTTATGAAAATATTTTCATGTAGATGTTTCACATAACAAAGCTAAGGAAAGTTTGATATAATATGAATCAAAGTTAGGGAAGTTTATTGCACATGAGACGAGAAGTACCCCCTCCCCCCCTCCCCAAGCCTGTCGACGACACATCGTGAGCCATGCTTGATACCACATCTGAAACTCCGCATCACTGCCGGAGCCAAACTTTGATTTCATGACCTGGAACTCGCCAGGCTATGCCAGAAGACACAAGATGTTAGAGTTGTTTCGAATATTATGTGCAAGGTAGGTTATAGTTGGACTTGTGAGTCGTATTGTGTGTATACAGGGTACGAGTTGTGTTTGAGTAGGACACTTGTATCTCTAGGCCTCTTATATAATGTAGGGGTAGACACATGATGTAACCTACGCGAACATAATAGCACAGATACGCAAGGGGAGCCGGCGGCCCGGGTGGCCGGTGTGCGGTATTGTGATGGTGCCATGGGGAGGAGCGCGCGTAGTCATGCCCCGGGATGAACCTCGTTAACAAATCTCGGGGTCGTACTCACGTGATTGCTTGGTTCTCGGATGATCGACTATACGCCTCAGATTAATTCTAACACAAGAGCTAGACTTTGAATTCACAACCGGGAAATTGCTGGCCTAAGCCAGAAGATGTCGATAGCCACCATCTGAAGATCAGATTGTCGCCCCGAAGAATAGGACGAAATTAAGGGTTGGATATGACAAACACGACCACCACTGGTGTCAACAGGGAAGAAGCGTGTTGTCACCGCAACCACGTCGATGCCAAGATCAAGGCACACAAAGAGCCTGCCAAATATGAAATAATTGAGACAGGCGCAGACTCCACCTCCAAGATCCAACACCAATCGTAGATCGAGCCACCCCGCTAGAGGAAGATTCTAAGGGCATCTCCAATGGAGACCCACAAATGTCCTCCCGCGTCCAGTCCGCAGACACGGATGCGGGAGGCGGCCATCCAACATTGCCTGCATACATCCGGCCTCCCTAATTTTTGTTTGAAAGTCCGCATGTTCAAATAGCCGCATATATAGAGTACTTATGTTCAAATAGCCGCATGCAATAGTAGTTCAATTTTTTTTTCAAATATCACATTCCAACATTGTTGTCCCCTTTAACCGCCCATAGATACTCAATCTGATTTTTCTTTAGTTGCTCGTGAGTTGGTCGATGCCGAATTTGTTGATGCATTTGAGTAAACTCTTCAAATATGTCTGGATTCTGGTCTGGAAGTTCGATAGGATCACCCATGTCCCCAAATTCTAGAGCTGCGGCAGCATCCTCACTCTCATCCTTGACGACCATGTTCTGCATGATCACACAACATGTCATCACCTCCCACATGGTCTCTGAATCTCATTGTTTAGTAGGTCCACGAACACTTGCAAAACGGGCCTGCAGAACTCCAAATGCTCTCTCGACACCCTTTCTAGTTGCTTCTTATCTTTGGGCAAAGCAAGACTTTTTTTGGCCAACTAGGTTAGAGATGGTGCAGACAAAGGTAGCCCACAGAGGATAGATAGCGTCAATCAGATAGTAGCCCATGTTGTACTCATGTCCATTGGCAGTATAGTGGCAAGGAGGAGATTTTCTTCAGTCCGCCTCGCAAACTATGGTGATCACTGCGGCACATTGATGTCATTGTGAGACACGGGCATGCCAAAGAAAGCGTGCCAAATCCAAAGATCATGTGATGCAACTGTTTCAAGAATGATGGTGGGCTTCTTAGCAAGACCCTGGTATTGCCCTTGTAAAACCTTCGGGCAGTTCTTCCATTTCGAATGCATGCAATAAAGAGATCCAAGCAAACTCGGCCACCCTCTTGCTTCTGAAATTGCCAAGAGCCTCTCAGTGTCTTCAACAGTTGGTTCTCTCAGGTACTGAGGTCCAAATACCTCAACCATGACAATTGCAAACATGATCATGGCATCTCCGCATGTGCTCTCAGACATCCGTAGGTACTCGTCCCATGAATGAGCGGCCGTGCACTTCTGGTAACCAGAGAACCCAATCATTCCCGTGACGTCCTTCTTCAAGATGAAGTAGTCATCATAGGACGTCGATGCTAGTCTTGCATATTTGAAAACGGTGGCGAAAATGGTCAGCGAAGAGTGCATCGAGGGCAAAGTAGTCGGCTATCAATGTCAAATGGCTGCGCGCTCTATTGCGGTTGAGCACTCGATGACCCTTGATCGATCCTTTGAAATTGAGAACATGCTCCTTAATTAAGGACCGCCTACATCATCGCCGTCTCATCCGTGTAGTCCTCCTCGTCGGATGACTCAACATAGTGCTCATATATGTACTCCAAATCAGAATTGATTGCTTGAAAGAAGAAGGGACAACTTTTTTAGCTCCGACAATTCATCGAACAGTTGTCGGGCATGGTGAGTATAGCAGTAGCAAATGGTACCTGGCAGGGCGGTCGGAGGAGAGGGGTTGAATGGCGATGGAGTAGAAGCGGGGTGGAGCCCGGCTAGAACGCTGGAGGTGACAGAGACATAGTGTTCCGGCAGGGGAGTGGCGTGCCTGCGGGGGTGATGGAGCGGCAGCGAAGGCAGGAGAGAAAGAAGGGAGGAGAGAAAATGAGGAGGAAGGAGGCGCGGGGTCCGGGAAGAGTTTTGGGTTGGCAGAGGGTGTCGGAGGCCTACATGGCTGCTATCTGGACTCCCGTAAAGCCCCACATATTTGTCTCGGGTTTGCCAAAAAAATACGTCCGAACCGCTCGACGGACCGATATAGGCCCGCGTTTGATAGCAAACCGCGTCCGGACCGCGTGGTCCGGATAGTTACGGGCGGTTTGAGAGTCCGCCTTGGAGATGACCTGAGGAAACATTCCACCTGGACACTCACAAAACACCTAAGGAAACATTCCACCTGTTGGTTTACCCTCTTTGTTTGGCCATCAGTTTCAGGGTGATAAGATTTGCTCATGTTCGGATCAGTTCCTGTCCTCTTGATCAGATGTTGCCAAAATGCATTAGTAAACACTGGGTCTTTGTTAGACACAATAAATCTAGGCATACCATGCAGTTTTGTGTACATTCTCCAAAAAGACTTCAACAATTTTGACTGCAGTATAGGGATGCTTAACAAGAATGAAATGCCCATATTTTGTGAACTTGTCAATGATCACCATGATGTAATCATAAAGTCTGAGGGTGGCAAACTTGAAATGAAATCCATAGTCACTGTTTCCCAAGCCTTAGGCACAGGTAGGGGACAAAGAAGCCCTGGGTAATTAACTCTTTCTAGTTTAGCAGCATTGTTCCCGGCCAACTATTCGCGTTTGGCAGCATTGTTTTGCACGCAGATCTGGCCGGTCACCTCGGCCAGGTCAAAAGCTTCGCTCCATATCAGATCATTAGATTTGGTAGTCTGGAGTATATCACCGACTCTTGCCGCGATCTCGCCCTCTCTGGCTGGGAGCCAGATCGTCTGGAAAAATCCACAGATGCCGTGGCTTTAACCTCGGATCCAATCCTAGGATCAAAATCCCCCTCGAAGCCAACCTTGTGTTCGGATTCGATCTCTTCAACGTCAGACCAGGCCCTAGCCTTGGCTGACCCACGCTTCGAAGACGTGTCGCTAAAGTCGACAATTTAACCGACGTACCGGACTACGCCTCCGAGGAGGCAACGTACTATTGGAAATATGCCCTAGAGGCAATAATAAATTGGTTATTATCATATTTCCTGTTCATGATAAATGTTTATTATTCATGCTAGAATTGTATTTACCGAAAACTTAAATACATGTGTGAATACATAAACTACACAGTGTCCCTAGTAAGCCTCTACTAGACTAGATTGTTGATCAAAGATGGTTATGGTTCCCTAACCATAAGATATGAGTTGTCATTTGATAACGGGGTCACATCATTAGGAGAATGATGTGATGGACAATACCCAACCGTAAGCTTAGCATAAGATCGTATCACTTAGTTTTGCTATAGCTTTCTTCATGTCAAGTATCTGTTCCTTCAACCATGAGATCATGCTACTCCAGGATACCGGAGGAATGCCTTGTGTGCTATCAAACATCACTTTGTAACTGAGTGATCATAAAGGTGCTCTACAGGTATCTCCGATGGTATCTGTTGGGTTGCATGGATCGAGACCGGGATTTGTCGCTCCATATGACACAGAGATATCTTTGGCCCCAATAGGTAATACAACATCGCAAGAAGCTTCTGCCGACTAATGAGTTTAGTCACGGGATCTTGTACTACGGGAACGAGTAAAGAGAATTGCCGGTAACAATATTGAACTAGGTATGGAGATACTGACGATCAAATCTCGGGCAAGTAACATATCGCCGGACAAAGGGAATTGCATACGGGATTACCCAAATCCTCGACATCGTGGTTCAACCGATAAAGATCTTCATTGAATATGTTGGAACCAATATGGGCATCCAGGTCCCGCTATTGGTTATTGACCAGAGAGGATTCTCAGTCATGTCTGCATGATTCTCGAACCTGTAGGGTCGCACGCTTAATGTTCGTTGACGCTAGAGTAGTATTTGGATATGTACAATGGTGGCTGAAGGTTGTTTCGAGTCCCGGATGAGACCCCGGACGTCACGAGGAGTTCTGGAATGGTCCGGAGGTAAAGATTGATATATATAGGAAGTCATTTTTAGGGTACCCCTCCTTAGAGGGGGGGCTAGGGCTGCGCCCCTCTGAAAGGATTGATACGGTCGACTAGAGGGGGAGGGGGTGAATAGGAGACTACAAATTTTAATCTTTCTTGTCAATTTTAAGGTTTAGCGGATAAATAGGGTTCACTAGATATGCAACTAGGTGAACACAACCTATATGACAAGCAAGCCTAAAGCAAGGTATGCTAGGCAACAATCTAATTAGCAAGTCAACAAGCATACAAGGAAAAGTAAGGTGCGGGAAAGGATTAACCACAAGTGTGGCGAGGATGCGGATTTTATCCTGAAGTTCACTCTTCCTTGGGGAAGAGCTACTCTCCGTTTAGAGCGGTGCCGGAGCCAAAGCTTGCGGAACGCCATGAAGGCTCACTATAGTCTCTCTCGAGTCACCCCCAACGGATGAGCCTCGAATCACTCGGGGTTGGTCTTGAAGGCGACCACCACACCTTTACAAACTTCTCCGGAACACACCACAAGCAAGGAAGCTTCCGGAGGAACCTCTAACCGCCTAGGAGCCCAAGCTCCAAGAGTAACAAGTCAATGGGGAGAAATGTAGCGAGGACCGCGATTTGGTTTGGTCAAGATGTAGATCGGGTCTTGCCCTCCCAATCTCCAAAGTTTCAACAAGTTTGGGTGGAGGGATTGAGAGTATTGAGTAAAATGAGGTGTAGTAATGGTGGAGCTCAACAAGACATTAGGGTTAGGGATGGAGGAAGAAGAAGGGGGGCTTTTATAGTGTTTGTCTCGGGGTGGCCATTTCTGCCCATCGAACCCCGTGCGCACGTGCTAAGTCAGCCCAGTGTGCACGGGGTACTCAGAGACTTACACACCACCCCGTGTGCATGGGGGTCAAAAGACCCCGTGCGCACGGGGTACTCAGAGAGTTTACGCAGTACCCCGTGCGCACAGGGCCCGTGCACACGGGGTACCGAGAGAGTTACGCAGTACCCGATGCGCACGGGGGTCCAAAGACCCCGTGCGCACGGGGTACCCAATAACTTTTTGTTGCAAGCACTCTAAGTACCACATGCATGCACACTATGGTTTTAAGTGGTAGGAATGGGTAGGCTAGTGTATATGGTTCGGCGATGGCATTCCCACACAACATTTATCCACACCAACCCCTCTTAATAGTGCGGTCTTTCTTATGACTCGAAGCAAACCAAAAACTAAAACCTTCGAATCGCCAGTAGACCATGCCTTTGACCTTTTTGAATTGTTGGGTCGCACATCTCCATCATGAAGCACTTGGAACCAATATCCTGAGATAAACTTTAGCAACCGATATTAGTTCTACTAACCACATTGTCATCATACCAAAATATAGTTTAAGTGCCACTTGCACTTTCAATCTCCCCCTTTTTGGTGCATTGATGACAACGTGGTTAGAGCATGGCATAGGGGATATGAATATTTGAATAGCCATGAGACAATGAATGATCATAGTAGGTCCCCGTATATGTGTGCCCGGATAAAATGAATGCTTGAGAATGCATCTAGTACACACATAGGAGGCTCCCCCAAGATCAACATTGTCAGGACATGAGATCAACATAATAAACCTATAATGGTGCCTAGATCTCATGAAATGGTGTGGTGAGCAAATACCGTGAGACACATAATAAACAATGCCTAGATCTCATGAAATGGTGTGGTGAGCAAATATCGTGAGACACATAATAAACAACATAACAAGCACGATATGACCATTGCATAAGGTTCAATATAAAAGCTAGAGTCTCACGAGCACAAGCGAGTAGCTCACAACCACACATGCGGAAAGCAAATAAGAGTATCTCAAGCCAACTAAAAACAACCAACAAAGCAGAGAAACACGAGGCTTGAGATCTCAAAACACACTAAGAGCACCAACACCTACCGCTTCTCCCCCTTTGTCATCAAGACAACAAAAAGGAGACAAACAGCGACACACAGACCCACTAGACAAGAGGAGGAGCGATCGAAGCATCATCATCATCATCATCATCATCAGAACGCAATCCTGCCATCGGAAAGGACCGAGCTGTGACCTCACTGTCATTGTCCTCTGACCCTGGGCCGACCTCCTCACCAGCTGCAGCCCTCGCTGCCTTTTGCTGACGCCTCACAAGCTTCTCCCTGTTGATCTCCTTAATCTGCGGCGCTGGATAGAATGGCACATCTTGAACATGTTGGTCATAGTCTTGAACAGGGACTTCTTCTCCCCTCTGGCAAAAACAACCTCAGAACCAACCGACTTGGCCTTACCACGAGGGATCCGTGCAGTGGAGGACATGCCAGGAGTGTATGTTGCATGATCCCCAGGCCTAGGGTTGTGCCCCTTCTTGATAGGCACATATGGAGCAGGAGCAG
The DNA here is from genome assembly GCF_002575655.3 of Aegilops tauschii subsp. strangulata. Classification (NCBI taxonomy): domain Eukaryota; kingdom Viridiplantae; phylum Streptophyta; class Magnoliopsida; order Poales; family Poaceae; genus Aegilops; species Aegilops tauschii. The sequence goes on from NC_053036.3 coordinate 515,609,398, forward strand.
CTGGGGTCCAGTTGGAGTTGCGCTTGGGAATAGAAGTCTTGTACTGAGCAATATACTTAGCTGGGCAGACGGACTCAATCAACGCCTGGATGAACGGAGCATAGATCAAGGACTTGTTCTCTTGCACACACTGACAGAGCTCATAGAACATGAAGTCCAGAACATCCACTCTCTTCTTCTGATGCAGGTACACAAAGACATCCAACATGGAACTCCGTATGTTGTGGGAATCACCGGCCTTTGGAGTGAGAATATACCTTAAGATATGGCACAAGGTCTTTGATGGACCCGGTGACAAATGACTTCTCTTGCTTGTAAGCGAATGCAATCTCATCCTTAGTGCGCTGCCCACTTCCATGAACCCTGCCAAACTCATCAGATGCCGCCTCTTCATCAATGAACGAATAAGGAAGATCTCAGAAAACTTTGCCATAGGAGCGGAGCACCGATGCATCCCAGACATCCATGTGAGGGTGCGAGCAGAGTTATTGGAGAAAAACAAGGTGGCAAAGAACTGCATCACCAGATCCTCATTGTATGGATAGTTGAATGTGATGAAAGGAATGAGGCCCAACCTCCCAAGAGCTGAATACACACCGGGATGTGGATGATCATTGTCGCGCAGACTCTCAGTGTTAACCTACATGTGTGGAGCAAACTTCTTTGCCTTCGTCATGAGAAGCTCATGGTATACTCTTTGCTAAAAATCATTCTTGAACCGGGGATACACTCCTAACCCAGTGGCTGCCGCATATGGATGACTCTGTCTTTCAGCCCAAAGCTCTGGCTTGGTCCATTTGGCAAGGGGAAGGTTCCGAAGATCTCGCCAGCCCGGAATATCTTGCTTGGGACTAGACATCTCTTCTTCTTCATCTTCATCATCTCCGTCAATAGGATCATCCTCAACCTATATCTCAGCATCTGCGGGGTTGACATAGTGAGCATCTTCTTGAGAGTCATATTCCTCCTCTGAATCCTCAGAGGCCTCAATAACGGGCTGCTTCGTGGCAGCACGATGAACACGGCCCTGGCCTGACCCTGACCCCTGACCGATGCCCTCAGAAGGCTGGCGACGAGCAACCGTGAATTCCTTGGAACCTGCCTTTGGACGCTTGCGACGGATCTCGGCCCTCTTATCAGCGGAGTCTGAAATACACACAAACACCCAACAACACAACACAAATAACACAAATGAGTACAAGTGCTTGAGATAGTGGCAAAGGAGAGGACTCAAGCTAGGCAAAAGTTCCTGTATACCCCGTGCGCACGGGGGATTAGACCCCGTGGGCATGGGGGTCCCGTGCGCACGGTACACGACCATGGGCACGGGGCCTCGTGCGCATGGGGGTCAAATACCCCATGGACACGGGGGTTCCCCAATGGCAACCACTTTCAGATCGAGATCTGGGAGTGGGTACGGCAGAGGAACCCTAGGAACTGACCACCTAAATTGGTCCTACTGGGAAGGAGCAGTCACCCTAATCTAGGAAGAACTAGAAACCCTAAAACTTGAGATGCAACCATGGAGGAAAGGGAAGAACAGGGGAAGGGGAGGTACCGGAGGAGGACCCCATCCCGCACGAATTCCACGGAGCAACGAAGCCCGACGGTGCCCGGAGGAGCACTAGCGAGGGGAGGCGACGGCGGCAGCCCTGGAAGCTTCCTGGGGAGTGGAGAGGGTGACTGTGGGTGGGAATGAACCGAAGCCCCCCCACGCCCGGCCTCTTCAGGGCCAGGAGCCGTAGACCCCGTGCGCACGGGCTAAGTGCACCCCGTGCGCATGGTACAGAGCCCATGGGCACGGGGGCCCCGTGCGCACGGTACAAGCCCGTGGACACGGGGTACTCAGAGACTTTTGACCTGAGATACCTTTTGAAGGTATGGTTGAGTGTCAACTCTTACCAAGCCTTTGCAAAGCATCTTCTATGTATCTGAATACGTCGCAAGAGAAATCCTATTACTACGAGAAGGGAATATGTGGAGCACTTGTACAAGAAGAGGAAAGACACAAACCAAGACAAAATAGAGAGAAAAACAGAAGAAAGCCAAAAACAACACACAAAAGAAATCGGACACAACCCTCAAAGGAGGGCGGTGGTCGAGGCCACCATGTTTGAGTTTGTTTGGTATGACACCGCGAAGATATGAACCTTGGGCCCAAGACCGATACTCATATTTGAAGCACAAGTGCCACCTACAAGTGGCTAATGTGAAAATATTTTGTTCGATTTATGCACTTCTAGGATAAGATAACTCATGAGTTGAGCTAGCTCCCCCTAGCCATGTTCCTACATCTAAGCAAGATATTATATGAGTATGTGTGCATGAGCAAGAATTTCAACCCAAGTTACTTATATCCACGATATTTAGCTCATGCCTTAACTCGTGGAATCTTGCTTCTTCAAGTGGCTTGGTGAAGATATCAGCTAGTTGATTCTCGGTGTTGACATGGAGTGGTTCAATGTTTCCCTTGGCCACATGATCCCTAATGAAGTGATGACGAATCTCAATATGCTTGGTCTTGCTGTGTTGAACTAGATTCTCGGTGATCCTGATTGCACTTTCATTGTCGCACCAAAGAGGCACTTTGTCACATTTGACACCATAATCCATCAAAGTTTGCCTCATCCATAATAACTGAGCACAACAACTTCCGGCGGCAATGTACTCGGCTTCGGCCATCGAGAGGGATATACAATTTTGCTTCTTTGAAGACCAACTTACCAACAATCTCCCTAGGAATTGACATGAATCGGAAGTGGACTTGCGGTCAACCTTGTCTCTGTCCCAATCCGAATACGAGTATCCCATTAACTCAAAAGATGATCCTTCGGGATACCAAAGGCCCAAGTTTGGGGTATAAACCAAATATCGAAGGATTCTTTTCACTACCGAATAGTGGCTCTCCTTAGGAGCGGATTGAAATCTTGCACACATACACACACTCAACATAATATCTGGTCTAGATGCACAAAGGTAAAGCAAGGAACCGATCATGGAGCGATATACCTTTTGATCCACTTCTTTACCATTGGGATCAAGATGAAGTTTTCTATTTGTGGGCATGAGTGTCTTCATTGGCTTGACATCTTGCATTTTGAACCTCTTGAGCATGTATTGAATATAAAGAGATTGGTTGATGAAGGTTCCTCCTCTCAATTCCTTCACTTGAAAACCGAGGAAGAACTTCAACTCTCCCATCATGCTCATAGCAAATTCCTTAGTCATAAGATTCTCAAACTCAACGTTAATAGCATGGTTAGTGGACCCAAAGATAATATCATCAACATATATTTGGCAAACAAACAACTCTCCTTTTTACCCTCTTTGTGAAGAGAGTGGAATCTATTACCCCAATCTGGAACCCCTTCTCGCTTAAGAACGTTGTAAGGTGATCATACCAAGCACGAGGTGCTTGTTTGAGTCCATAGAGCGCCTTATGGAGTTCATAAATGTGAGAGGGGTGATCGGCGTCTTCAAACCCGGGAGGTTGCTTGACATACACCAACTCCTTAAGAAGACCATTAAGAAATGCACTCTTCACATCCATTTGATATAATTTAAAATCATGATGAGAGGCATAAGCAAGCAAGACGCGAATGGATTCGAGACGGGTAACGGGGGCAAAAGTTTCACCAAAGTCCAAACCTTCAACTTGGGTGAAACCTTGTGCCACTAACCTTGCCTTGTTCCTTATTACTTGTCCATGTTCATCTTGTTTGTTCTTGAAGATCCACTTTGTTCCCATGACATTATGATGCTCTTTGGGTCTTTCCACAAGGGTCCATACTTTGTTGCGGGTGAAGTTGTTGAGTTCTTCATGCATGGCATCTATCCAATTCGGATCGTCAAGTGCATCTTCCAACTTAAGGGGCTCAACACAAGAGACAAACGAGTGATGCTCACAAAAGTTTGCCAAACGTCTACAAGTAGTTACCCCCTTTTTGATGCTTCCATAGATGTTCTCGGTGAGATGTTGAAGATGCTTTAGCTTGGCGGACACTTTTTGCTCTTTGATTGCAAGCTCTTCTTCACTTGGTTTAGAACTTGATGAAGAAGATTTTCCTTGAGATTGTTTTAGCCTCGGAGACACCCTTCTCTTCACAACCACAATTTCTTTCTCATTGTGAAGTGACGATGATGAAGACACTTGCAGTTGGGGTTGATCTTGATCTTGATCGCGAACTTGAGCTTGATCTTGAGCCTCGATAATTGGTTCTTCACCATTTGAATAAGCTTGCCCTTGTTCTTGCTCGGGAATATGAGGGACTTGATCTTGTTCTTGGATAGGTTCATGATACCCCGTAGCGTCTTGTAGAAGAGGTGCCGGTGATGACTTCCCTTGTGGAGACTCCACAAGAGGGGCTCTTACTCCTTCTTCTTCTACTTGGACTTGGGGTGTTTCTTTTGGTATAATTTGGCCTATCCCCATCGTCCTTCTAACTTGTGAAGGAGCCTCATCACCTACAACACTAGGAACAATTTTCTCGACACGGGAGCCATTATCTTCATCAAACTTCACATTTACCGTTTCTTCAATGCATCCGGTGGATTTATTGAGAACTCGGTAAGCATGAGAGTTTGATGCATATCCAGCAAATATGCCCTCATAAGTTCTAGGCTCAAACTTAGCTAACCGGGATTTCTTGTTTAGAATGAAACACTTACAACCGAATTCCCGAAAGCTTGTATGGAGTCTTGTTCTTGAGCTTGCGAAGATAAAGCTGGTTTGAAGCATGACACGCGGTGTTGATGGCTTCGGCCCAAAGCTTGTATGGAGTCTTGTACTCGTAAAGCATGGTCCTAGCCATCTCAATAAAAGTCCAATTCTTCCTCTCCGCAACACCATTTTGTTGGGGAGTATATGGCGCGACATATTGATGCTTTATCCCCTCTTCACTCAAGAATTCATCCATCGTGTAGTTCTTGAACTCGCTGCCATTGTCACTTCGAATTGCCTTGATCTCACAATTATGTTGACGTTGAGCTTCTTTGGCAAAGTTGATGAAGGTTTCTTGAGTTTCATCTTTGGTCTTGATAAAGAACACCCAAGTATATCTTGTGAAGTCAACAACAATGATAAGGCAATACCTCCTCCCTCCCAAACTATCATAAGTTGGAGGCCCAAAAAGATCCAAATGAATAAGCTCAAGGGGCCTCAAGGTGGTGATGATAGTCTTCATTTTATGAGTTTTTTCATGAAGCTTTCCGGCAATGCAAGCACTACAAGGACGATCTTTGGCAAAAGACACATTGGTTAGTCCAAGGATGTGCTCCCCCTTTAAGAGAGCTTGTAAATTTCTCATGCCAACGTGGGCTAGCCGTCGGTGCCATAGCCACCCCACGTCGGCCTTGGCCATTAGGCATGTTGCAAGATGAGTTTTCTCTTTTGAGAAATCAACCACGTAAAGGTTGTCTTCAACATGCCCAACAAATACCACTTTGAGATTGCTTCTCTTAAAAACGGTCACATGGAATTCGCCAAAATGCAAATCATAACTGGCACGTGCCAATTGAATAGTTGAAAGTAAATTGTAGTGAAGGGATTAGACAAGCATGACATTTGAAAGTGAGAAATCATTTGAGGTTACCACCTTGCCCAAACCCAATACCTTGCCCTTGCTATTGTCACCAAAAGAGATGTTCGAAGAGGCCTTGAGTGAATCAACGAACTCCACAAGCATCTCCCTTTCTCCGCTCATATGATTGGTGCATCCACTATCTATCACCCATTGTTTTCCACCGGAGATATAGTCATACAAGAATCAAGCTTTGGTTATAGGTACCCATTTTGCAATGGGTCCTGGAGATTTAGCAACAAGGGTCTTGGGAACCCAGATAGTCCAAGAATAATCATCATTGTTAGTGCCAACAAATTTTGCAAATGTATAGCCATCATCTCCTCTCATGAGGACATAAGATGGATTGTTCTTGCCGACAAAATTCTTGGTAATGGCCTTGTCCCTAGTGACCTTGCCACTCCCAACAACCCCTTTTCCTTCTCCTTCTCCTTGTGCCCTTCTTGCACAAACACTACCTTTTTGGGAGGGGAAGGAGTTGGACCGATCTTCTTCTTGTTGTTCTTCTTCTTGTTCTTACCATTCTTGGATGGTGGATCAAACCCAATTCCCTCCTTGGCAACACACTCCTTTTGGTTACTCAAGAGGTCATTCAGGTTTTTCTCCCCTTGGATGCATGATACATGCTCTTTCTCAAATTGGGCCTTCAACTTCTTATTCCCCTCTTGGAGAGAGGTGCAATCATGAACAAAGTTAGCTGTACAAGAATCATCATTTAAATCCATATGAGGTACGGAAGTGAGAGCCTTAATGGTTGTATCTTTAAGTTGAGCATAAGACTCAGTGAGGGCAATGAGGTCACCTTTGACAACCTTGGAACTAGTCACAAGGAACTCATGTTCCTCAACAAGTCTCGTGTGATCAACTAGAAGCTTTTCAACTCTAATATTACGAGCATCTTTGTTTTCAAGAGCAACTTGCAAAGCATCGTTGGTTTTAACAAAGTCAATTTGATGAGCCGACAAGGCTTCCTCAAGTGATGCTCTCATGAAACTCTCTTCATTTAGTTCGTGCTCGAGGAGATTTACTCTCTCTTTTTCCTCTATGAGGAGGTTTTCAACGTTCTCAATGAAGCCATCGCGTTCGGCGAGTGACTTAAGGAGATCGCCAAAACGAGTACGAGCTTCACCATGAAGAGTTTTCATGAAAGCCATTAAGGATTCCTCATCATTATCCACGCCCTCGTCACACTCATCCTCCGCTATCTCACATGAGACATTGGGAGTGTAGATGGCAGGTTTATTTGATTTGGACTTCATTTTTACCTCTTTGGCCATAAGGCATCGATGAGTGAAAGGCTTGTCCTCGTTTGGAGAGCCGAAGAGGCCGGTGGTGGAGGAGGTAGTGGCATGCATGGCAATGACGGCCGTGCCCACTTGATCATCATCACCGCCATCTTCATCTCCGGACATGTATTATTCATGAACAAAAGCCTTTTCGTCCTTCCTCTTTGCAAACTTGGTGAACTTCTTCTTCTTGAGCACAAGCTTCTCGGATTTGTCTTCACGTCTCTCATACGAACAATCATGTACAAAGTGTCTTGGGCTATCACAATTGTAGCATTTACTTTGTCCAAACGATCTTCCTTGAAGATTCTTCCCTTTGTTTGCCATGGTCCCGGAGTACTTTTTGGCTAAAAGGGCCAAGTCTTCCGCAAAGTCATTTGCTGGGAATGAGGTGTCAACATCTTCCTCACATATCTCTTCACTCACTTCTTCATCCCTTGAGGGTTGGCTTATCACTTTCTTGGCCTTGAAGGCAAGATTGGAGTTCTTGGTTGCTTGAGCAATTGCAAAGGTCTTCTTGTACTTGGCCTCCAAAAGAACATGAGTGGAGAAAGTGGACACAACTTGAGCCGCGGTCAACTTGTGATAATCCAGACGTTGATGTATCATCATGACCATGGCATGTTCCATGAGGACCATAGCATCTATGAACTTGTCCTTGATGAAGTCATCATTTGCACAAGTGCACCCAAAGGTTCTCAAGTTGAGCACAAGGGACTTTAACCTTCGGTAAACCTCTTCCACGGACTGTCGGCGCAACAAACCCTGGGTATGTTGCCCTGATTGTGTACAGGCACGGGATCAAGATTGGAGCACCAACCCAAGTCAGAGTACAAGGAACCAAGCGATTTGAAGGACCAACATGCAGATCAGAGGGGCTAGGATCAAGCCAGAGAAGCGAGATATCATCAAGAGAAGGGCCTCCTTTGCCGGGCAGGCGAGCCCGGCAAGGGGCGAGGCCACCCCCAGAGGCAGACAACCAAGACGTCCCAGCAGGCCTGCCGGAACTCACGGAGGCAAAACCACCTCACCAACGACTCCACCACGACCCATGCCGTCGATCAGTGCGGTGTGAAGCCGCAGAGTGACTAAGTGGCAGCCATTCGCCACATGGCGGCCTCTCCCTATAGGAGAAACCCAAAGATGACACCCGTCCCGCGACGTGTCAAGCAAGCAAGCGTGAAGCTAGCGAGATAGCCCGGCAAGCCTTGCCGGGCAACCAACGATGTGACGTTGAGCGGTGCATTTAATGCGCCCTGTCAGCCAGCAGAGTTAGGTATGATAGCACTGTTGCTATCTTATCAGTGTGTAATGACTACTTTGCCATCATGGTAACCCCTTGATCTATAAAAGGAGGCCCGTGGCAACCGTAGAAAGGGTTAGAAGGTTGGATAACTCACACCCCCGTACGTGTGTAGCCACTGTCGCCATGAGGCAACCCTTCCTGGGCAAGTGTACTATGCTCCACCACCACCTTTCCACCATCAATCCACCAAAGCAGGAGTAGGGTTTTACACCTCACGGCGGCCCGAAGCTGGGTAAAATTGCCTGCGTGTTCTCTGCCGTGCTGCCGCACGCTCGTCTGCTCTTTGTGCAACGCGACTTCCCCCTGCTGAACCAGCAAGGAGCCTCCTGGTACCATAGGTGGCCGTGGTTTCCCGCGACATCTTTGGTGCGCCAGGTAGGGGGATCGCTTGCGCGAACCTGAAGACGTGTGCAGTGCGTCATCTTCATCACTGTCTTCACCTTCGACGATGCCATCGACCATGGCGCCCAAGAAGAAACTCGGTCCTTCAGCTCACCCATCCACCTCGAAGGCTCTACCTCCTACGGCCTCTAACGCGGCGGGGGGTGCGGAGGCACACGAGGACGCGGATGCTGTTGGGGATGTGGTGAGAGCAGGTGGCGTCGTCACCACTTCCCCCGCGGCCGACGCAGAAGCAGGAGGCACCGGAGGAGAGAAGCATCAGCAACACCCCGATGGGCATAGCGACAGCAACGGCGCTCGGACTGGGGCGGATTGCCGCCCTCCGGCCGCTCCCACCACGGGTGCGGCCACAGCGCGTGCACCTCCCCCGGGACGGGTCAACCAAGCCGTTGTGCCCGACAGAGCCACTGGCCCTCGAGCGGCTTCGCTGCACCACATCCAGGTGGTCGCCCCGCAGCAGCGGGGGCGCAACGCTGCCGCCGCTGGCACCGTCAGGAGCCGAGCGACGGTGTGATCGACTTCATCACCCATGCCAAGTACAACCTCGGAGGCCATGGCGCGGGCTCAGCTGCTGCTGAGGTTTCCGCCAGCGGCTGAGCAGATGGACGAATGGCGTGCCACCATCCAAAGTCTGCTCAGTTTCGCCAAAGCTGGAGGCTCACGACGAGCTGACCCGCCACGGCCTCCCCAAGCGACAACAACGTCTCGTGCTGCTGACCACACGGAGAGAGCCGTCCCCACGGTGCATGTTAACACACAAGTATAGGGGATCACAACCGTTTTCGAGGGTAGAGTATTCAACCCAAATTTATAGATTCGACACAAGGGGAGCCAAAGAATATTTTTAAGTATTAGCAGCTGAGTTTTCAATTCAACCACACCTAGAGATTAATTATCTGTAGCAAAGTGATCAGTAGCAAAGTAGTATGATAGTTTTGATCGTAGTGACATCAGCAATAGTAATGGTAACAGTGATAGCAGTGATTTTGTAGCAAGTGCAACGGTAACGATAGCAGTTGTAACTTAGCAGAAACAATATAGGATAAATTCGTAGGCACTGGATCGGTAATTTGTTGGATGATATTCATCATGTGACAGTCATAACCTAGGGCGATACGGCACTAGCTCCAGTTCATAAATATAATGTAGTCATCTATTCCGTAAATAGTCATACGTGCTTATGGAAAGAGCTTGCATGACATCTTTTGTCCTACCCTCCCGTGGCAGCGGGGTCCTATTGGAAACTAAGGTATATTAAGGCCTCCTTTTAACAGAGAACCGGAACAAAGCATTAACACACGGTGAATACATGAACTCCTCAAACTACGGTCATCACCGGGAGTGGTCCCGACTATTGTGACTCCGGGGTTGCCAGATCATAACACGTAGTAGGTGACTATAACTTGCAAGATCGGATCTCAAACATGGATATAATGGTGATAACATAAATGATTTAGATCTGAAATCATGGCACCCGGGCCCAAAGTGACAAGCATTAAGCATGGCAAAGTCATAGCAACATCAATCTCAGAACATAGTGGATACTGGGGATCAAGCCCTAACAAAACTAACTCGATTACATGATGAATCTCATCCAACTCCTCACCGACCAGCGAGCCTACGAAGGAATTACTCACTCCCGGTGGGGAGCATCATGGAATTGGCGATGGAGAAGGGTTGGTGATGACGAAGAACGAAGATCCCCCTCTCCGAAGCCCCAAACGGACTCCGGATCTGGCCTCCCGATGAAGAACAGGAGGTGACGGCGGCTCTGTCTCATGGAACGTGATAATTCTTTCTCCCTCATTTTTTTCTAGAAAAATAGGATTTTATAGCGTCGGTTTCAGGGTCTGCGGGGCCACCAGGTGGGGACAACCCACCTGGGCGCGCCTGGGAGGGCCGGCACACCCTGGTGGGTTGTGCCCACCCAGGTGCCCCCCTCCGGTGGCTCTTGGCTCCAGAAATTCTCTTTTATTGTATAAAAAATCCTCGCAAAGTTTCGTTCCATTCCGAGAACTTTTATTTCTGCACAAAAACAACACCATGGTAGTTCTGCTGAAAACAACGTCAGTCCGGGGTTATTTTCATTCAAATCATGCAAATTAGAGTCCAAAACAAGAGGAAAAGCGTTAGGAAAAGTAGATACATTGGAGACGTATCAACTCCCCCAAGCTTAAACCTTTGCTTGTCCTCAAGCAATTCAATTGATAAACTGAAAGTGAAAAAGAAAAACTTTTACGAACTCTTTTGCTCTTGTTTGCATATATAAGCTTAAACAGCACCCAGGTTTTCAGCCAACGTTATAACTAACCATGTCAACAATAACTCTTAAAAATTATATTAACTCATATCAATGACATAATCAGCTAGCGAGCAATAATAAGATATCTCGAACGGCAACACGTTATCAAAACAACCATGATATAATATGACAATAGTGTTATCTCGCTAGCCCTTTGTGAGACCGCGAAACATAAATGCAGAGCACCTCCAAAGTTCAAGCAGCGACTAAACATTGTAATTCATGGTAGAAAAGATCCAGTAATTTGCTACACACAATGAATCAGCATGACAAGAGTGCTCTCAGGTTCTGGCGCTTATTTTAGAAGGTGATGACACAACATAAAAGTAAATAGATAGTCCCTTCGCAGAGGGAAGCAGTGATTTGCAGAGGTGCCAGAGCTCAAGTTTTTAAAACAGAGGTAAATGATATTTTGAGACATGCATCCTTCTCATTTACTTCACGACCATCAGTTATCAATATCTTCCATGCTAAACACGCTAGTGGCGGTTCCCAAGCGATAAAATAAAGGTTATGACTCCATTGGGAGTTTTTGTTTGATTATTTGTAAGCTCTTTTCTTTTTGCAGTTTGGGACTGGGCATCGCTATTACCGCCCTTTTCTCGTGCAATGGTGAGTGAATAAACACTCAACCTGAGAATAACCCACTTAGCATGGAAGATACCGGCCACCTCTTGTCGTTGCATGAGTGATCCAGGCACACAAAAAGGATATTTATTTGAAGTTTTTGGAGATGGCACATGCAAATTTACTTAGGACGGCAAGGTAATACCACATATAGGTAGGTATGGTGGACTGATCTGGAATAACTTGGGTTCAAGGTTTTTGATGTACAAGCAGAATTCCCACTTAGTATAGGCGAAGGCTAGCAAATAGGTTGAGACGCGGCCAGCTAGAGAGCAACAACGGTCATGAACATGCATTATGCGTTAGTAACATTGGACACTAGCATGAGTAGGATATGAACACCATGAACATAAATATCATAGAGGCTATGTTGGTTTTGATTCAACTACATGCATGAACATGTGCCAAGTCAAGCCACTCGAACATTGAGGATACCATATCATCATAGTACATCACAATCATTTTAATGCAATGTTGATATCCAAGATAAATCATTATCCACTCCTAGCTACTTATGCATGGCATGAGAAACTATAATCTCTAATTGTCATTGCAAACATGTTTAATCATAATGGGATGAATCATGGATACTAGGTTAAACATATTTACAAAAACAGAACAAGTCGAGTTCATACCAGTTTCTCTCTGCCACGACTAGTTCATCGAATATTGTCATTATTGCCTTTCACTTGCACGACCGAACGATGTGAAAATAATAATAGTGCAAGAGTGCCGTGGAGTAAGCTGGAATCTGCAAACATTTTATTCAACAGGAGAAGACAAGGTAAAATGGGCTCTTTATTAGATCAAAAATTATGCATATGAGAGCCACTCAACATTTTCATCGTGGTCTTCTCCTCAGTATGACTCAAATAAAAAGAAAAGAAATTCAGAGAAACACACTGAAATATTTTTGGAGTTTTTGGTTTTGTTGAACAGTCAAATAAAAGGGAGAAGCAAAAACGAGAAAAACTATTTACACGGGAAAACTCCCAACAAGTAAAAGAAGAACAAAGAAATCTTTTTGGGTTTTCTTTTAGTGCTACAGCTAAATACTCTAGAAAGAAAATAAAAAATAAGTAGATATTTTTTTATTTTCTCAAAGTTTTTCAAACACACAAAAAGAAGGCGAGAAAATAAATTTAACATGGATAATACAATGAAAAAGTGTGAACACCGACAGCTGAAATGTGTGAACATGAATGTAAAGTCGGTGAGAAACACGTACTCCCCCAAGCTTAGGCTTTTGGCCTAACTTAGTAAGAGGTCAGTAGCCTGGATAATAGTCAGCGTGGTAGCTCACGAACGCTCTCGATGCGGAAGCTTTGGCCTGCCGTGATGCCTCAACCGCCGCGTTGTGGGCCCCGGCCTCGCTCTCAAGAACAAAATACCTTCCCTTGCTGTGATAATCAAAGAGAGAAGGCACAGGAAAATATGTGTACACCACAGATGATTGGTTAAACAATAATTTATAGGTGAAATTATGAATATCTCCTTTAAGGATCTTATGATTTTTCATAGCATCAAAATCTAAATGCTGTGTGGGTAGGATATGGTCAAAGGGCAAAGGTGAAACACCCAGCTCTCTTGCTAAACGCGTGGCATAAATTCAACCATAGAAATAGCCACTACTAGCGTTGTGCTGCAATCTGCGTGCAACAATTGCTCCAAGATTATAACTCCTATCACCGGTTAGAGCAGTGCGTATGAGGCTCAAGTATGGAGCACACAGTGTACTACAATCTTGTTTGCCTGCAATCATTTCCCATTAAATAAAGCAAAGTACTGAATTACGGGAAAAATGAATGCTCTTTATTCTACCTTGCGTCACTCCCCTCGTCTCACCGTAGGAAAGACTAGTAAAAATGATTGGTACTCAGCCCTTGGTGGTTCGTCAAGCGAACCCCAGAATGGGATTTTGCAGTGGTGAGCAAATCTATCTAGTGATATGGTAGATGAATTTTCATAAAGCTTAAATGACACCCTAGACTCACGGGGATGGAATTTAAATCCTTTGTCAAATGATTCAGTGAGAGTGTGGTGTTGATTGCACTTATCTGGAATGTAGGGACCGAGACCGGCATTGTGAACATATTACTCAAATTCCTCCTTAATGCCCACACGCACCATATAATCATCACATGGACATAATCATGTTTTGGTGGCGGCATCTCGAATAGAACTTTCACTCGGTTCAACATAAGACTGACGAGCGGAGTTGTCACTAGAGGATGCCCCCGAGGATCTCCTCCTCGAAGAACTCCTTCCAAATAGGTTCATCATATTCGCGTACAATTTTCTAAAAAAAATTGGGTGACAAAAGTTTGTCAACACAACTTTATTAGATTGATAGCAACTACTCATAGGGATACATAGAGGCCAAAGCAAGCATTCAAACTACTTAGAACTCTAAGAATTCAACATGCAAGCTCATCTACAGCTGCACCAAGAGTAGCTAATTATTCAAAATTTAAACCACTAAAACAGAAACTAATTGGACAAACGGAGGAGTCACATACCAAGCAACAATCCCCCGAAACAGTTTCGGAAATGGAGCTTCTAGCAAAGAGATCGAAATCCGCGGGTTTGAGAGCAAGAACACGAGAGAGAGAGAGAGCAATGGAGAATTTTTTCTGGAGGTAGGTGATGATGTGGTGTGAAGGGATAAGTGACGGGGCTCACGTGGGGACCACAACCCACCAGGGCGCGCCTGGGGGTCCTGGCGCGCCCAGGTGGGTTGTCCCCACCTAGTGCACCTCCCTGTGATATTATTTGCACCAGAAATTCTTAAATATTCAGAAAAAAATCGTATTAAATTTTCAGAGCATTCTGAGAACTTTTATTTTTGTGTCATTTTTTATTGCACGGGAAATTTAGAAAACAGACATACCATGGCATTTTATTTTATTTAACTAATAAAAACAGAAAACAAAAGGTAGGGACAGAAAGTAGTGCTTACTAAATTCATCAACTTCATACCTCTCAAAATGATCCATTAATAAGGTTGATAAAGTCTTATTAACAACCACTTTTGATTAGCATGAAACTGAAGAACTTTCGTAAATCACTAAGTTACCTCAACGGGGATGTGAATGTCCCCAACAATAAGCATTTCATATTTCTTTTTAACAGTAGGTAGAGGTAGATGAAAACTTCCAATAGTGATTGTCGGAGATTTTTCAATAACATTAATACCATTCACTTGGAATTGTTTCTTCGGAAAGTGCACCGTATGCTCATTACCATTGATATGAAAAGTGACCTTGCTTTTATTGCAATCAATAACAGCCACTGCAGTATTCAAGAAGGGTCTACCAAGGATAATCGACATGTTGTCATCCTCGGGCATCTCAAGTATAACAAAGTCAGTCAAAACAATAACGTTAGCAACAACAACGGGCACAGCCTCACAGATACCGATAGGTATGGCAGTTAATTTGTCGGCCATTTGCAAAGATATTTCAGTAGGTGTGAGTTTATTCAAATCAAGTCTTTTATATAAAGAGAAATGCATAACACTAACACCAGCTCCTAAGTCACATAAAGCAGTTTTAACATAATTCTTTTTGATGGAGCAAGGTATAGTTGGTATTCCTAGGTCTCCAAGTTTTTTAGGTACTCCATCCTTAAAAGTATAATTAGCAAGCATGGTGGAGATTTCAGCTTTCGATATTTTTCTCTTATTAGTGATAATGTGTTTCATGTACTTTGCATAAGGAAGCATTTTCAAGATATCAGTCAAGCGAGTACGCAAAAAGACTGGCCTCAACATTTCAGCAAAGCGTTCAAATTCTTCATCATCTTTCCTTTTAATTGACTTGGGTGGAAAAGGCATAGGTTTTTGAACCCACGCTTCTCTTTTTTTACCATGTTTTCTAGCAACAAAGTCTCTTTTATCATATCATGTATTATTGGGTTGTGGGTTATCAAGATCAACAGCTGGTTCTATTTCAACATCATTATCTGGTTCTTTTTCATTGTTTGGTTGAGTATCTTCATGAACATCAGCATTTTCTTTTTCATTATCACTAGGTGAATGTTCATTACAAGATTGAGTTTCAGCATCAGAAATAGAAACATCATTACCATTATCAGGAGGTTTTTCTACTTCAGGTTCACTAGTAGCTTGCAAAGTCCTATCATTTTGCTTTTTCTTCTTCTTTTTAGAAGGACTAGGTGCAGTGGTGTTGTTTCTTTGTGAATCCTGTTCAATTCTTTTTGGGTATCCCTCAGGATAAAGTGGTTCCTGAGTCCATTTTCCTCCTCTAGTTGCAACTCTAACAACAAAGTCATGTATCTTGTTATTCATTTCATCTAGCAATTCTCTTTGAGATTTAGCAACTTGTTCTAACTGAGTTTGTACCATAGAAGCATGCTTTCCTACACCTCTAACATCATCTGAGATTCTAAATAACAAGTCACTCAAGCGAGCAATCATATCAGAGTTGTATTTCAATTGTTTCATAACATTTGCATTGAAGTGATCTTGCTTTCTAATATAATTTTCAAACTCATAGAGGCATTGGCTAGGGTGCATATTGTGAGGATTATCATTGTCATTGAATTTCATTAGAGAATTTACCTCTACCACCTTAGGCAGTGGTGGTGTATCAAGCCCATGTATTTCTACAATAGGAGGTAAAATTTTGACATCCTCAACTTTAATACCTTTTTCCTTCATAGATTTCTTTGCCTCTTGCATATCTTCAGGACTGAGATATAATATACCCCTCTTCTTCGGAGTGCGTTTAGGCGGTGGTTCGGGAAGAGTCCAATCATCATAGTTTCTCAATATGTTATTCAATAATTATTCAGCTTGGCCAATAGTTTGTTCCCTGAAAACACAACCAGTACAACTATCTAGGAAGTCCCTAGAAGCATCGTTTAGTCCATTATAGAAGATATCAAGTATTTCATTATTCTTAAGAGGATGATCAGGCAAAGCATTAAGCAATTGGAGAAGCCTTCCCCAAGCTTGTGGGAGACTCTCGTCTTCAATTTGCACAAAGTTAAATATCTCCTGCAAGGCAGCTTGCTTCTTATGAGGAGGAAAATATTTTTCAGAGAAGTAATAAATCATATCCTAGGGACTACGCACACACCCAGGAGCAAGAGTATTGTACCAAGCTTTAGCATCACCCTTTAATGAGAACGGGAATAATTTGAGGATATAGTACTAGCGAGTTTTCTCATCATGAGTAAAAAGGGCGGCTATGTCATTCAACTTAGTGAGATGTGCCACAACAGTTTCGGTTTCATAACCATTGAAAGGATCAGATTCAACCAAAGTAATTAACTCTGGGTCGATAGAGAATTCATAATCCTTATCATCAATAAATATAGGTGAGGTAGCAAACCTAGGATCATATTGCATTCTAGCATTCAGAGATTTTTCTTTATACTTGCATAATAATTTCATTAGATCATCTCTATCCTTACAAGCAAGAATATCTCTAGTTGTCTCCTCATTCATAACATAACCTTCCGGTACCTTAGGCATTTCATATCTGGGAAGGCTAGTTCTAGCAGGTGTTTCAAGATTTCCAGTTTCAAGCTCATCATCAGATTCAACAACATCATGTTGTCTTACTCTAGCAATTTGTTCATCAAGAAATTCACCTAGTGGCACATCATCATCATGTAAGGTACTAGTATCATCATAAGCATCATCCATAGCAGAAGTAGCATCATCAGTAACTTGCAACATATCAGGATTAATAGCATGTGGTGGTGTTGCAAGTTTACTTATAACAGAAGGTGAATCTAAAGCAGAACTGGATGACAGTTCCTTACCTCCCCTCGTCTTATAGGAAAAAATAGTAGTCTTAGCGTCCTTCATATTCCTCATAGTGATAAATTGATAATAATCCCAAGTGACTCGACAAATATAGATATGCTCCCCGACAACGACGCCAGAAAAAGGTCTTGATAACCCACAAGTATAGGGGATCACAACAGTTTTCGAGGGTAGAGTATTCAACCCAAATTTATAGATTCGACACGAGGGGAGCCAAAGAATATTTGTAAGTATTAGCAGCTGAGTTGTCAATTCAACCACACCTGGAGACTAATTATCTGCAGCAAAGTGATCAGTACCAAAGTAGTATGATAGTTTTAATAGTAGTGACAACAACAATAGTAACGGTAACAGTGATAGAAGTGATTTTGTAGCGAGTGCAACAGTAACAGTATTAGTAACTTAGCGGAAACAATATAGGATAAATTCGTAGGGATTGGATCGGTAATTTGTTGGATAATATTCATCATGTGACAGTCATAACCTAGGGCGATACGGCCCTAGCTCCAGTTCATAAATATAATGTAAGTATTCCCTAAATAGTCATACGTGCTTATGGAAAGAACTTGCATGACATCTTTTGTCCTACCCTCCTGTGGCAGCGGGGTCCTATTGGAATCTAAGGGATATTAAGGCCTCCTTTTAATAGAGAACCAGAACAAAGCATTAACACACGGTGAATAAATGAACTCCTCAAACTACGGTCATCACCGGGAGTGGTCCCGACTATTGTCACTCCAGGGTTGCCGAATCATAACACGTAGTAGGTGACTATAACTTGGAAGATCGGATCTAGAACATGGATATAATGGTGATAACATAAACGATTCAGATCTGAAATCATGGCACCCCGGTACGTCTCCAACGTATCTATAATTTTTGATTGTTCCATGCTATTATATATTCTGTTTTGGATGTTTAATGGGCTTATTTACACACTTTTATATTATTTTTGGGACTAACCTATTAACCCAAGGCCCAGTGCAAATTGCTGTTTTTTTGTGCCTATTTCAGTGTTTCGCAGAAAAGGAATATCAAACGGACTCCAAACGGAATGAAACCTTCAGGAGAGTTATTTTTGGAACAAACGTGATCCAGAGGACTTGGAGCGGACGTCAAGAAATCACCGAGGAGGCCACGAGGCAGGGGGCGCGCCCTCCACCCTCGTGGGCCCCTCGTGGCTCCACCGACCTACTTCTTCCTCCTATACATACCTACATACCCCCAAACCATCAGAGGCATCCACAAAAACCTAATTCCACCGCCACAACCTTCTGTACCCGTGAGATCCCATCTTGGGTCCTTTTTCGACGCTCTGCCGGAGAGGGCATCGATCATGGAGGGCTTCTACATCAACACCATAGCCTCTCCGATGATGTGTGAGTAGTTTACCGCAGACCTTCGGGTCCATAGTTATTAGCTAGATGGCTTCTTCTCTCTCTTTGGATCTCAATACAAAGTTCTCCTTGATCTTCTTGGAGATCTATTTGATGTAACTCTTTTTCCAGTGTGTTTGTCGAGATCCGATGAATTGTGGGTTTATGATCAAGATTATCTTTGAACAATATTTGAATCTTCTTTGAATTCTTTTATGTATGATTGGTTATC
This sequence comes from Aegilops tauschii subsp. strangulata, assembly GCF_002575655.3. Lineage (NCBI taxonomy): Eukaryota > Viridiplantae > Streptophyta > Magnoliopsida > Poales > Poaceae > Aegilops > Aegilops tauschii. Next base: position 515,628,305 of record NC_053036.3, read on the forward strand.
TTTGCAAGTCTCTTTGAATTATCAGTTTGGTTTGGCCTACTAGATTGATCTTTCTTGCAATGGGAGAAGTGCTTAGCTTTGGGTTCAATCATGCGGTGCTCGATCCCAGTGACAGTAGGGGAAACAACACGTATTGTATTGTTGCCATCGAGGATAAAAATATGGGGTTTATATCATATTGCTTGAGTTTATCCCTCTACATCATGCCATCTTACCTAATGCGTTACTCTATTCTTATGAACTTAATACTCTAGATGCATGCTGGATGGCAGTTGATGTGTGGCGTAATAGTAGTAGATGCAGGCAGGAGTCGGTCTACTTGTCACAGACGTGATGCCTATATACATGATGATGCCTAGATATTCTCATAATTATGCACTTTTCTATCAATTTCTCGACAGTAATTTGTTCACCCACCGTAATACTTATGCTATCTTGAGAGAAGCCACTAGTGAAACCTATGGCCCCCGGGTCTATCTTCCATCATATCAATCTCACGTCAACAAGCTATTTCTGTCGCCGTTTATTTTGCTTTCTTTACTTTTAGTCTTTATCATAAAAATACCAAAAATATTATCTTATCATCTCTATCAGATCTCACTTTTGCAAGTGGCCGTGAAGGGATTGACAACCCCTTTATTGCGTTGGTTGCAAGGTTCTTATTTGTTTGTGTAGGTACGAGGGACTTGCATGTGGCCTCCTATTGGATTGATACCTTGGTTCTCAAGAACTGAGGGAAATACTTACGCTACTTTGCTGCATCACCCTTTCCTCTTCAAGGGAAAACCAACGCAGTGCTCAAGAGGTAGCAAGAAGGATTTCTGGCGCCGTTGCTGGGGAGTCTACGCACAAGTCAAGACATACCAAGTACCCATCACAAACTTTTATCCCTCGCATTACATTATTTGCCATTTGCCTCTCGTTTTCCTCTCCCCCAGTTCACCCTTGCCGTTTTCTTCGCCCCTCTTTCGTTTTTCCTTCTGTTTGCTCATGTTACCATGTGCCTTCTATTTGCTTGCATCTTCGCTTGCTAAAAAGCTATTGATATGATCCACTTAAAGTGTTCTATTTGGATCATCTTCGATCCTTATGCGCTCATGCTGAAACCCCAACTAGCCTAGTTGATGGGAAATCTTTAGATGAGCATGCTCATTTTGTGCGTCACCGTTTGTCTGAAAAAGGGAAACTCTTATGGGATCAAATAAACAGATTGCTATGTTATGCTTGGAATCTTTGTGAAATTTGTGATTTTACTTGTTGCTCTAAGAACCCTAAAAACACCTTCCCTACCTATGTGAGTTTAATGATAATGAAATCTTATCTTCTTATGCAAAGGGTGTTTATAGTTACTATGATATCGAACAAATTGAAGAATTTGTTGCTTTTAAGGGTGCTTATGAAGTTGCTTCTTTGATTGAAAAGTATGATATTACTCTCTACGAATTTGAAAATTTTGACATACTTAAATATTGCTATGAAAACTATGCTCATAATGTCTATGTCAAGAATTTATTGAAAGAATGATCGTTGCTTTTGAAGAAAATAATGATATGCATGAATCTATAGATAATTATGATTCCGATGATTTGATTGAAATATCCCTTGATGAACATGATGCTTGCTATTCTTGTGGCCATGATGCCAATATTTATGAAGATGAATTTGCTATAGTTCCTTATGTTAAACATGAGATCATTGCTATTGCACCCATACTTGATAGTTCCTTCTATGAAAAGCATGTTTGCAATGATGTTATTATAAATTCTCTTGATGTCAATTGTGCTAATAATATGAAAAACCCTAAGCTTGGGGATGCTAGTTTTGCTTTGTCTACTACTTGTTGCAATGATCATGATTGGGGTGATTCTTCTTATGATCTTGAAAATTTATTTAAGCCCCATGATGAATATGAGATTGATAATAGTGTATGCAATAATATTGAAAGTGGGTTTGGAAGAGTGTCAACTTTGCATACTTGTGTATCGTGTTAAGAATATGTTTTGTGATAGCTATATTGTTGAATTTTCTTATTATCCTACATGTAATTATTATAAGAGAGGAAAATATGGTTGTAGAAATTTTCATGTTACTAAATTACCTCTCGTTATGTTGAGATTGCTATTGTTCCTTTCTTCTTCCTTGCATATGCTAGTTTTTGCTTGCCTTGCAAATTTGTTTGCTTATAATATGCCTATGCATAGGAAGTATGTTAGACTTAGATGTGTTTGTCACGTGTTTTATGATGCTCTCTTTGCGCTTCAATTCTTGTCTTTCATGTGAGCATCATTAAAATTATCAATGCCTAGCTAAAAGGCTTTAAAGAAAAGCGCTTGTTGGGAGACAACCCAATATTTTTACTTTCTGTTATTCAATAAATAATCCATATAGATTCTGTTTAGATGTGGTTTTGTGTTTTAATTAGTGTTTGTGCCAAGTAGAACCTTTGGGAAGACTTGGGGAAAGTCTTTGCGATCTTGCTGTCAAAAACAGAAACTTTAGCACTCACGAGATTAGCTTCAATTTTTTACTGGAGAGTGATATTTAGTTGATTATTTTTGCAGATGATTAAAAGATAAATTCCTCATGTCCAGCAATTTATTTTAGAATTTTTGGAGTTCCATAAGTTTGCGTTAGTTACAGATTACTACAGACTGCTCTGTTTTTGACAGATTCTGTTTTTCGTGTGTTGTTTGCTTATTTTGATGAATCTATGGCTAGTAATGGAGTTTATGAACCATAGAAAAGTTGGAATACAGTAGGTTTAACACCAATATAAATAAATAATGAGTTCATTACAGTACCTTGAAGTGGTGTTTTTTTTTCGCTAACGGAGCTCACGAGATTTTCTGTTAAGTTTTGTGTTGTGAAGTTTTCAAGTTTTGGGTAAAGATTTGATGGATTATGGAACAAGGAGTGGAAGGAGCCTAAGATTGGGGATGCCCAAGGCACCCAAGGTAAAATCTAAGGGCAATCCAAAAATCCTAAGCTTGGGGTTGCCCCGGAAGTCATCCCCTCTTTTGTCTTTGTCCATCGGTAACTTTACTTGGAGCTATATTTTTATTCACCACATGATATGTGTTTTTCTTGGAGCGTCTTGTATGATTTGAGTCTTTGCTTTTTAGTTCACCACAATCATCCTTGTTGTACACACCTTTTGAGAGAGACACACATTATTCAGAATTTATTAGAATACTCTATGTGCTTCACTTATAACTTTTGAGCTAAACAATTTTGCTCTAGGGCTTCACTTATATCTTTTAGAGCATGGTGGTGGTTATATTTTATAGAAATTATTGATCTCTCATGCTTCACTTATATTATTTTTAGAGTCCTTTAGAACAGCATGGTAGTTTACAAAGTGCATCGAATAGTAAGAGAAGTTTGATACTTGATAGTTGTTTTGAAATATAAAGGTGGTAATATTAGAGGTGTGCTAGTTGAGTAATTGAGAAATTGAGAAATACTTGTGTTGAAGTTTGCAAGTCCCGTAGCATGCACGTATGGTAAACGTTGTGTGACAAATTTGAAGCATGAGGTGTTCTTTGATTGCTTTCCTTATGAGTGGCGGTCGGGGACGAGCGATGGTCTTTTCCTACCAATCTATCCCCCTAGGAGCATGCGCGTAGTGCTTGGTTTTGATGACTTGTAGATTTTTGCAATAAGTATGTGAGTTCTTTTTGACTAATGTTGAGTCCATGGATTATACGCACTCTCACACTTCCATCATTGCTAGCCTCTTCGGTACCGCGCATTGCCCTTTCTCACCTTGAGAGTTGGTGCAAACTTCGCCGGTGCATCCAAACCCTGTGATATGATATGCTCTATCACACATAAACCTCCTTATATCTTCCTCAGAACAGCCACCATACCTACCTATTATGGCATTTCCATAGCCATTCAGAGATATATTGCCATGCAACTTTCCACCGTTCCGTTTATTATGACACGCATCATCATTGTCATATTGCTTTGCATGATCATGTAGCTGACATCGTATTTGTGGCAAAGCCACCTTTATAATTCTTTCATACATGTCATTCTTGATTCATTGCATATCCCGGTACACCACCGGAGGCATTCACATAGAGTCATATTTTGTTCTAAGTATTGAGTTGTAATCTTTGAGTTGTAAGTAAATAAAAGTGTGATGATCATCATTATTAGAGCATTGTCCCAAGTGAGGAAAGGATGATGGAGACTATGATCCCCCACAAGTCGGGATGAGACTCCGGACGAAAAAAAAGAAAGAAAAGAGGACAAAAAAAGAGAGAGAAGAAGGCCCAAATAAAAAAATGAGAGAAAAAGAGAGAAGGGACAATGTTACTATCCTTTTACCACACTTGTGCTTCAAAATAGCACCATGATCTTCATGATAGAGAGTCTCCTATTTTGTCACTTTCATATACTAGTGGGAACTTTACATTATAGAACTTGGCTTGTATATTCCAACAATGGGCTTCCTCAAATGCCCTAGGTCTTCGTGAGCAAGCAAGTTGGATGCACACCCACTTAGTTTATTTTGTTGAGCTTTCATATACTCATAGCTCTAGTGCATCTGTTGCATGGCAATCCCTACTCCTTGCATTGACATAAATTGATAGGCATCTCCATAGCCCGTTGATTAGCCGCGTCAATGTGAGACTTTCTCCTTTTTTGTCTTCTCACACAACCTCAATCATTATATTCTATTCCACCCATAGTGCTATGTCCATGGCTCGCGCTCATATATTGCGTAAAAAATGAAAGAGTTTGAAAAGGCTAAGTATGAAACAATTGCTTGGCTTGTCATCGGGGTTGTGCATGATGAGAGCATTTTGTGTGATGAAAATGAAGCATAGCCAAACTATATGATTTTGTAGGGATAAGCTTTCTTTGGCTATGTTATTTTGATAAGACATAATTGCTTGGTTAGCATGCTTAAAGTATTATTATTTTTATGTCAACATTAAACTTTTATCTTGAATATTTCGGATCTGAACATTCATGCCACAATAAAGAAAATTACATTGAGAAATATGCTAGGTAGCATTCCACATCAAAAATTCTGTTTTTATCATTTACCTACTCGAGGACGAGCAGGAATTAAGCTTGGGGATGCTTGATACGTCTCCAACATATCTATAATTTTTGATTGTTCCATGCTATTATATATATATATATATATTCTGTTTTGGATGTTTAATGGGCTTATTTATACACTTATATATTATTTTTGGGACTAACCTATTAACCCAAGGCCCAGTGCAAATTGCTGTTTTTTTGCCTATTTCAGTGTTTCACAGAAAAGGAATATCAAACGGAGTCCAAACGGAATGAAACCTTCGGGAGAGTTATTTTTGGAACAAACGTGATCCAGAGGACTTGGAGCGAACGTCAAGAAATCACCGAGGAGGCCACGAGGCAGGGGCGCGCCTACCCCCCTGGGCGCGCCCTCCACCCTCGTGGGCCCCTCGTGGCTCCACCGACCTACTTCTTCCTCCTATATATACCTACGTACCCTGAAACCATCGAGGAGCATCACGAAAACCTAATTCCACCGCCACAACCTTCTATACCCGTGAGATCCCATCTTGGGGCCTTTTCCGGCGCTCTGCCGGAGGGGGCATCGATCGCGGAGGGCTTTTACATCAACACCATAGCCTCTCCGATGATGTGTGAGTAGTTTACCACAGACCTTCGGATCCATAGTTATTAGCTAGATGGCTTCTTCTCTCTCTTTGGATCTCAATACAAAGTTCTCCTCGATCTTCTTGGAGATCTATTTGATGTAACTCTTTTTGCGGTGTGTTTGTTGAGATCTGATGAACTGTGGGTTTATGATCAAGATTATCTTTGAACAATATTTGAATCTTCTCTGAATTCTTTTATGTATGATTGGTTATCTTTGCAAGTCTCTTTGAATTATCAGTTTGGTTTGGCCTACTAGATTGATCTTTCTTGCAATGGGAGAAGTGCTTAGCTTTGGGTTCAATCATTTGGTGCTCGATCCCAGTGACAATAGGGGAAATGACACGTATTGTATTGTTGCCATCAAGGATAAAAAGATGGGGTTTATATCATACTGCTTGAGTTTATCCCTCTACATCATGTCATCTTACCTAATGCGTTACTCTGTTCTTATGAACTTAATACTCTAGATGCATGCTGGATAGCGGTCGATGTGTGGAGTAATAGTAGTAGATGCAGGCAGGAGTCGGTCTACTTGTCGCGGACGTGCTGCCTATATACATGATCATGCCTAGATATTCTCATAATTATGCACTTTTCTATCAATTGCTCGACAGTAATTTGTTCACCCACCGTAATAGTTATGCTATCTTGAGAGAAGCCACTAGTGAAACCTATGGCCCCCGGGTCTATCTTCCATCATATTAATCTCCCGTCAACAAGCTATTTTTGTCGCCGTTTATTTTGCTTTCTTTACTTTTAGTCTTTATCATAAAAATACCAAAAATATTATCTTATCATCTCTATCAGATCTCACTTTTGCAAGTGGCTGTGAAGGGATTGACAACCCCTTTATCGCGTTGGTTGCAAGGTTCTTATTTGTTTGTGTAGGTACGAGGGACTTGCGTGTGGCCTCCTACTGGATTGATACCTTGGTTCTCAAAAACCGAGGGAAATACTTACGCTACTTTGCTGCATCACCCTTTCCTCTTCAAGGGAAAACCAACGCAGTGCTCAAGAGGTAGCACACCTGGGCCCAAAGTGACAAGCATTAAGCATGGTAAAGACATAGCAACATCAATCTCAGAACATAGTGGATACTGGGGATCAAGCCCTAACAAAACTAACATGATTACATGATGAATCTCATCCAACTCCTCACAGACCAGCGAGCCTACGAAGGAATTACTCACTCCCGGTGGGGAGCATCATGGAATTGGCGATGGAGAAGGGTTGGTGATGACGAAGAACGAAGATCCCCCTCTCCGGAGCCCCAAACGGACTCCAGATCTAGCCTCCCGATGAAGAAGATGAGGTGACGGTGGCTCCGACTCGTGGAACGCGATAATTCTTTCTCCCTCATTTTTTTCTAGAAAAATAGGATTTTATACCGTCGGTTTCAGGGTCTGCGGGGCCACCAGGTGGGGACAAGCCACCTAGGCGCGCCTGGGAGGGCTAGCGCGCCCTGGTGGGTTGTGCCCACCCAGGTGCCCCCCTCCGGTGGCTCTTGGCTCCAGAAATTGTCTTTTATTGTATAAAAAATCCTCGCAAAGTTTCGTTCCATTCCGAGAACTTTTATTTCTGCACAAAAACAACACCATGGTAGTTTTGCTAAAAACAGCGTCAGTCCGGGGTTAGTTTCATTCAAATCATGCAAATGAGAGCCCAAAACAAGAGGAAACACGTTAGGAAAAGTAGATACGTTGGAGACGTATCAGTGCAGTCCCCGCCACGACAGCCAGCGCGAGCACAACAGAATCAAGACCCCGACAACGTCTTGATGGCCTCTTCTGACCCTTGAGCACGTCCAGGCCAACGACGAGCCCCGGAGGATGGGCGGAGGGGAGACACGCGCGTCGTTGTCGAGCAACACCGCGATGACCTTCGCCGGACCGACTGGTGCGACGGGCCCTATGTCGACGAGCCCGCGCTCGGTATTGGCGGATGCCTACCTTTCGAGGTTGGATGCCCTGCCTTTAGTCATGAGTAGCGGCAAGTCCATTGGCCGTCCGTTCACACGTTCAAGCCGGAGATACGTGAGAATTACAATGGGAGGCTGAACCCGACAGAGTTCCTGAGCATCTACACCATTACTGTTCAGGTTGCCGGGGGAAGAGATGAGAAGGTGTTTGCCAACTACTTCCCTTTGGCCCTCAAGTCCAATGTGAGGTCTTGGCTGATGCACCTACCGGAGAACTCCATTTCATCATGGGCTAACCTGTGCCACGGGTTCATTGGCGCCTTCACTGGCGGTCATCAAGAACCCGACAGGCCCAGCGACTTGCAGCTTCTCCAACAGAAGGAAGGAGAAACCCTCCGTAAGTATTTACAGAGATTCAGCAAAGTTCATAGAAATATCCCAAATATCCATCCGGCGGCCGTAATAGCTGCCTTCCAGTCCAATGTGCGCAACCGTCGGATCCGTTCCAAGATGAACGTGCGGTTGCCCAAGACTGTGAAGGAGCTTTACACATTGGTGGATAAGTGTGCTCGGATGGAGGAGGGAAGGAAGTTGCTCGTAGAGGAAGATTGCACCAATGTTGATTCAGAGGATGATGATGAATCAACCAGTCAGAAGAAGGGCAAGAAATGCAGTAAGAAGTGAAGGGATAAGGCAGTGATGACTGTTGAAGGATCGGGTATGGCTAGTACCGGCAAGAAGGCCAAAGCTGAGGCCCCCGGCAAGGAAGCCGCCGTGTGCACTGACTGCTAGGAAGCCGCTGCTGCCGAGAAAGCTGGGAAAGGTGATGTGCCGTATTGCAAGATTCATCGGACCAAGGGCCACGACCTTCAAGAGTGTTATCAGGTTGAGCAGCTTGTCAAGAGACAGAAAGCAGAGTATGAGAAGCGTGATAAGGAGAAGGGTTAGAATGTTCCTGGCGGTAAGGGCCGAGGTGGTGATGTAAATCGCCCCGGCAAACCCTTTCGGAACCAAGGAAAGCCCGCCAGAGGTCGAGAGAAGGAAGCCTGTGATGATGAGAGTGACGGAGGGGATGAAGAGGAAACTAGTGAGCAAGAATTTCAGAAGGCCACAGACGCCATGTGCATTGACGGAGGTGCATCTCTACACACTTCTCACTGCCAGCTCAAGCGGTGGGCACGAGAGGTCAATGTCGTGGAACCAGCGCTAGAGGCCCGGTAGCCGCTCAAATGGTCCCGTACGCCCATCATCTTTGATGAGGAGGATCATCCTAGCCGTACCACTGCGGTAGGGTGTTTGCCATTGTTGGTCTCCCCAACAATTCGCAACCTCAAGGTCACAAAGATGCTAGTGGACGGCGGGGCCGGGTTGAATCTGATTTCCCCAGGAGTTATCAGCAAGCTTCAGATAGCAGAGGAAGAGCTAGAGGTTACCGATACGTTTCAAGGAGTTAATCCCGCCAGGAGTCATCCTAAGGGAAAGATCACATTGCCGGTAATGTTTGGGAGAGAACTGAACTACCGGACTGAGAGGATTGTGTTTGATGTGGTTGATCTCCCCCTGCCGTACAATGGGATTCTTGGACGCCCGGCCCTGGCTAAGTTCATGGCGGCATCCCACTATGCCTACAACACCTTGAAGATGCCTAGGCCACTGGGAGTCATCACTGTCCCATTAGATGAGAAGGATGCAATCATTTGTGTGGACAAGATGTACCGGGACGCGGTCGCGGCAGAGGCAGCGGCAGCAGCAATTCCCGCCAAGGAAAGTAAAGGAAAGACGAGGGATTGTAGGGACTCCGGCAAAGAGTCCGGGAAGCGTGTCCCCACCGAGTGCACGACACCCGTTGACGACGTGTCGGAGTGTTCCAACAGCAAGAGATCCAAGGTCGCTGCACCCCAAGTGAAGAAGGTCCCGACTGGGTTGGCTGGCTTTGATGGTACTTTCACTATAAGCGCCACCCTCGATGACAAATAGGAAAGCACGCTCGTTGCCTTCCTGCGGGCGAATATTGATGTTTTGCCTGGCAACCATCTGATATCCCCGGTGTTCCCAGGGAGGTAATCGAGCACCACCTTGCTGTCTGTCCACATGCCCGACCTGTCAAGCAGAAAGTCCGGAAGCAGGCCTGGGAGAGGCAGCAATTCATTGCAGAAGAGATCAAGAAACTTGAGGCAGCTGGTTTGGTCAGAGGAGTGCTACATCCCACATGGTTGGCAAATCCAGTGGTAGTCTGGAAGGCTAACGGGAAGTGGAGGCTTTGCATAGATTTCACAGATCTCAACAAGGCTTGCCCGAAAGACCCATTTCCCTTGCCGCGCATCGATCAGATTGTGGATTCCACTTCAGGATGTGATTTGCTCTCCTTTCTGGCTGCATACTCTGGGTATCACCAAATCTTCATGTCCAAGGAAGATGAAGAGAAGACGTCGTTCATCACTCCATGTGGTACGTACTGCTTTGTCCGCATGCCATTCGGATTAAAGAGTGCCGGGTCCACTTTTGCAAGAGCAGTCCAGACCGGTTTTGAGCCACAGCTGCACAGAAACATAGAAGCTTATATGGATGACATTGTGGTCAAGACCAAGGATAGAGCCACCCTTATTCAGGATTTGGAGGAGACATTTGCTAATCTGCGCAAGATCAATTTGAAGCTCAACTCGGAGAAGTGTGTATTTGGTGTTCCCTCCGGCAAGTTGCTTGGGTTCTTTGTGTCCCATCACGGGATCGAAGCCAACCCTGACAAGATCAAGGCTATTGAGTAGATCCAAGCTCCAAGGACAGTTAAGGATGTGAGGCATCTGACAGGATGCGTTGCCGCGCTAAGTAGATTCATCTCCAAGTCTGCCGAGCGTGCCCTGCCGTTCTATAAAATTTTGAAGAAGGCAGGGCCTATGAAGTGGACCCCAGAAGCAGATGCGGCTTTACAAGAGTTGAAGGCTACTTGTCCTCTGTGCCTACCTTGGTTGCGCCCAAACCCCATGAGCCAATGCTGCTGTACTTAGCGGCAACCAACCAAGTGGTCAGTGCGTCCTTGGTAGCACAGCGAGAAGTAGATGAGGCAGAAAGTGAGAAGTGTCCGACAGAGTCAGAAAAGGATCAGGACAACAGTGAGCACGGCAACGAGAGCAACCCCAAGGACGCGGCAAGGAAGAAAGTGGTGCAGCGCCCAGCGTACTTCGTCAGCTCCCTATTACAAGGGGCTAGATCGAGGTACTCTGGCGTGCAAAAGTTGATCTTTGGTCTCATCATGGCCTCAAGGAAACTGCGCCACTACTTCCAAGCCCATGAGGTCACGATTGTCACTCATTTCCCGTTGCAAAGGATACTCCAAAACCCTGAGGCTACCGACAGAATAGTGGAGTGGGCTTTGGAGTTATCCAACTTTGGTTTGAAGTTTGAGAGCACATCAACTATTCAGAGCAGGGCATTGGCAGAGTTTATTGCAGAATAGATGCCAACCCCTGATGAGGAAATGACAGAGACAGTTATCCCCGACAAGGAATCACCCCAAGAATGGATTATGTACTTTGATGGTGCTTTTTCCCTACAAGGTGCAGGGGCTGGCGTGCTTCTTGTCGCCCCCTCCGAGGAGCACTTGAAGTATGTCGTCCAAATGCATTTTGCCCGGGAAGAAGCAACCGACAATACAACTAAGTATGAAGGGCTCCGTGCCGGGCTGAGGATTGCAGCTGAATTGGGAATTAAGAAACTGATCATTCGAGGAGATTCATAGCTTGTGGTGAGACAAGTCAACAAGGATTACCAAAGTCCATTGATGGAGGCATACGTCGAGGAAGTGAGGAGATTAGAGGAGCATAGCTGATTGCAAACAGAGCATGTACCCCGTGTGGAAAACAGCATAGTTGATCATCTATCAAAAACTGTGCTACGCAGAAGCTTCCTGTGGAACCAGGGACTTTTGTTCTCCATCTCACTCAGCCCTCTGTATCCCCAGCAACAATGGTCCGGAAAAGGAGAAAGTTGAACACCGGTAAGCCTCTCCCAGTAGAGTCGTCCGCTCCTGGCAGAGACCCTGCCGGAAAGAACTCCTCACAGCCTGCCGGACCACCTGAGGGAGTCCTTGATTAAGGGGTCCTCGGGCGTCCGGACTATGTAACATGGGCCGGACTAATGGGCTACGAAGATACAAGACAGAAGACTTACTCCCGTGTCTGGATGGGACTCTCCTTTGCGTGGATGGCAAGCTTGGCGTTCGGATAGGTAGATTCCTTCCTTTGTAAACCGACTCTATACAACCCTAGGCCCCTCCGTTGTCTATATAAACCAGAGGGTTTAGTCCGTAGAGGCAATCACAATCATACAGGCTAGACATCTAGGGTTTAGCCACTACAATCTCGTGGTAGATCAACTCTTGTAATTCTCATATTCATCAATATCAATCAAGCAGGAAGTAGGGTATTACCTCCATCAAGAGGGCCCGAACCTAGGTAAACATTGTGTCCCCTGTCTCCTGTTACCATCGAACTTAGACGCACAGTTCGGGACCCCCTACCCGAGATCCGCCGGTTTTGACACCGACATTGGTGCTTTCATTGAGAGTCCCGCTGCGTCGTCATCAGAAGGTTCGATGGCTCCATCAGTCATCTACAACAATGCTGCCCTGCGGGACGATTTTCTCCCCAGCCAGCTCTTCGTATTCGGCGGCTTCGCACTCTGGGCCAACTCGCTTGGCCATCTAGAGCAGATCGACAGCTACGCCCCAGGTCACCAGATTAGTTTTGGAAATCTGGATTATGTCGCTGATATCCGAGGAGACTTGATCTTCCAAGGGTTCATGACCCCAACCTCCGCTCTGGCTTTAGATCCGGAGCGCGTCGCCACGTCCAAAGACAGGATTACTGAGCCCACCGGACTATCTGCGGCCGCTAAGCCCATCACGGGAGAACCGGGGGAAGTAGTGTCACCGGCAACCATCATGAAGCCGGACTCTTCTCCGGACACTGGCTCCGAACCCTCAGAGTCAGCATCGTGTGAGCCCAGCCAAGGAGTTTCCCTCCCACCGTACTCCATGGGTTTCCTTCTCCCTGGTCAAACATCGCCTTTGAGCAAGGCTATGAACTTGATGCGATCCCTCGTCATTACAGAGGACCAGTATCCGAACTACGCCCAGCCCGGACTAGGGGCTGAGAGCAGGGATCTTTACGTCCCACCCACCACCCACTTAATACCCATCGTCGAGGACTTAACTGACATGCTCGACTACGGCTCCGAAGACATCGACGGTATGGACGACGATGCCGGAGGAGCAGGCCGAAAACCTGCCATTTACCGGACGTTGGAGGGCCACCTCTTTGTACGATGTGTACATGGTGGATACACCCAAAGAGGGTAACAGCGGTGACAAAGAAGATCCAGTCGAGGACAAACCTCCTAAGATACAGCCAAAGCGCCGACGTCAGCGGCACCGCTCTAAATCACGCCGTGGAAAAGACAGCAATACCGGCACAGGAGAAAACAATACTCTGGATGATGCCGAAGACAAAGAAGACCCCGCCGAGCCAACTTCCGAACAGGGCGATCGGGAAGATGGGCAAGTTATCCCTGACGAACAGGCTGTAAATGAAGACTCGGAGGACAGAAATTATCTCCACTCTCCGAGGACGAGGGTAGCCTCGGCGACGAAGAATTTATCATACCTGAGGAACCTCTCGATCAGGAGCGCTTTAAGTGCCGGCTAATTGCCACTGCAAGGAGCCTGAAAAAGAAACAGCAACAGCTTCAAGATGATCAAGATCTACTCAACGATAGGTGGACTAATGTCCTGGCAGCCGAGGAATACGGCCTCGAGCGCCCAACCAAAAGTTACCCGAAGCGTAAACCCCTACCCCAATTTGACGACGAGGCCCTCAAGCCCGCACCGTCAGCATGTAATGCGGCTGACTGACCACCTCGTGGCCGGGACAAAACGACAACTCAAGCCGAACACCAGCCCATACTACCTCGCCGTGAAGGTAGAGATATAACAGCTCAGGGATATATATATGACTTGCGGCAAGACCTGGACAGTAGAGCAGGTTAGACCAGATCGATCTATGGATCACGGGGGCGTGCCCCGACACGCGACGGCGGCTATCTAGCCGGACGTGACAAGCATAATCACGCCCGGGCCGAGAACCGTAGACAGACTCCATCTGAGCTACGTCGCGACTTGGCCCGATATAGAGGCGCCGCACACCCCCTTTGCTTCACTGATGAAGTAATGGAGCACGAATTCCCAGAAGGGTTTAAAGCCATGAACATTGAATCATATGATGGGACAACAGACCCCGCAGTATGGATTGAGGATTTTCTTCTCCATATTCATATGGCCCAAGGTGATGATCTTCATGCCATCAAATACCTCCCACTAAAACTCAAGGGACCAGCTCGACACTGGTTGAACAGCCTGCCCGAAAACTCCATTGGCAGCTGGGAGGACTTGGAAGACGCATTTCGCGACAACTTCCAAGGTACATACGTTGGACCTCCAAATGCCGATGACCTAAGTCACATAGTTCAACAACTCGGAGAGTCAGCCAGGAAGCTCTGGACTAGGTTCTTAATTAAAAAGAACCAAATCGTCGACTGCCCGGACGCTGAAGCCCTAGCGGCCTTTAAACGTAGCGTCCGAGATGAGTGCCTGGCCCGTCACCTCAGCCAAGAAAAACCAAAATCTATGGCAGCTCTTACCGCATTAATGACCTGCTTCTGCGCGAGAGAAGATAGATGGCTGGCTCGACATAACAATAGCACCAGCGATCCTGGCACCTCTGAGGTCAGGGATGGCAATGGCAAGCCTCGACGCAATAAAAAGCGTCAAAACAATAATGTAGGAACCCAAGACACGGCGGTCAACGCCGGATTCAGTGGTTCCAAATCCGGTCAACGGAAGAAGCCACTCAAGGCAAAGAAAGACGACCCATCCAGTTTAGACAGGATACTGGATCGACCGTGTCAAATTCATGGCAGCCCTGACAAACCCGCCAACCATACCAACAGAAAATTTTGGGTTTTCAAACAAGCAGGCAAGCTCAACGCCGAACACAAAGGGAAGGGTCCGCCTAGTGACAGCGAGGACGAAGAGACTCGCCAGCCAAACACCGGGGGACAAAAGCAATTTCCCCCCAAAGTAAAAATAGTAAATATGATATCTGTGACGCATATCCCTACGAGGGAGTGCAAGCGCGTACCACGAGATGACTACGCCATAAAGCCGGTTGTACCAAAATTTAATCCATGGGCAACTTGTCCGATCACTTTTGATTGCAATGACCACCCAACAGGTATCCAGCATAAAGGTTCGGTAGCTCTGGTCCTCGACCCAACCATTGTTGGATTCCGTCTCACACGAGTCCTTCTGGACGGCGGCAGTAGCCTTAATTTGCTCTATCAAGACACTGTTCGCAAAATGGGTATTGCTCCCTCAAGGATCAAGCCCGCCACAACTACCTTCAAAGGTGTAATACATGGCGAAGAAGCTCACTGTACGGGCTCAATCACACTGGAAGTCGTCTTCGGTTCGCCGGACAACTTTCAAAGCGAAGCGTTGATCTTCGGTATTGTTCCGTTCTGCAGTGGATACCATGCACTGCTTGGGCAGACCGCGTTCGCTCATTTCAATGCGGTCCCACACTACGCCTATCTAAAGCTTAAGATGCCTAGTCCACGCGGCATTATAACGATCAATGGAAACACGGAACACCCCCTCCGTTTCGAGGAGTATACGATGGCCATCATAGCCGAAATACAAAGCGGACTCGGCAAACCGCATACCTCATTGGCCATTAAGCCACCGACCTCTACTACACAAGATCGGTCAATTTTAGAGCTGGATTAGCAGTTCCGCCTCCATCGTTCGCCGCATACACTACAAAAAAACACATCCGTGACATTTTGGGCCGAACGAAATTTTTTCTGTCATACATATGACACTTCTATGACGATAATTGTGACAAAACCCGGTATCATCATAGATGTGGTGGGCTCCTACTTCTATGACAAAAAATCATGACAGAAAATGGGCTTTTCGTCCTGGGCGGGCCGGAGACGCAGCTGCATGACATTCTTTGGGCCGTCCATGACGGAAAAAACCGTGGTAGAAGCAAGGGCGAGGAAAATTACGGTGGGAGGTCGGGGGCCGAGCGATGCACGTTTCTCTCGTACACGTACGCACATGTGTGCGAGGCGTTGGCTCTAACTGAACCCGAGCGAGGCGTTGGGCTCTAACTGAACCCGAGCGATTGCACTGCAGGCTACGCGTTACTGTACCCGAGCGATCAATCGATGGCTGTTAACTGAACCCGAGCAAGTGATTCCTTCGCTACTGCTGCTAACTGAAGCCGATCGATTGGATGAACAGTGAGTGTTGCGGGGGGGGGGGGGGTGGATGAACAGTGAGCGGTGGCGTTGCCTCAGGATGAACAGGACCCTGTGGTGTGGAGGGCTGGATGAACAGTAGACGGTGGAGGGGTGCCCGTGGAGGGGTGGTTGAATAGGACCCCGTGGTGTGCAGGGCTGGATGAACAGTAGACAGTGGAGGGGTGCCCGTGGAGGGGTGGTTGAACAGTAGCCGGTGGAGTAGCGCGCGGTGGAGGCTGGATGAACAGGAGCCCGTGGAGGCTGGAGGAGGTCGACGGTAGCCCGTGGAGGCTGGAGGAGGTCGACGGTGGAGATGAACAGTATCCCGTGGAGTCCCGTTTTGCGTTACGCCACACCCCTCCCGATGAACAGGACCCCCGTTTCGACCGTAGGAGGTCCGTTTCGTCCGTTTTGCGGTACGCCACACCCCTCCCGATCAGCAGGACCCCGTTTCGACCGTAGGAGGTCCGTTTCGTCTGTTTTGCGGTACGCCGCACCCCTCCCGATCAACAGGACCCCCGTTTCGACCGTAGGAGGTCTGTTTCCTCCGTTTTACGGTACGCCACACCCCTCCTAATGAACAGGATCCCGTTTCGAACGTGGCCGGTCGAACACAAGGCCGTTTCCTCCGTTCTGCGGTACGCCAGGCCTCGTTTCCTTCGCCTGTTCCGTCCAAGCCCTCCCGATGAACACGACCACGCATTCCGTTCTGACCCAGCCGGTTGGCTCCCACACGTTCCGTTGCCTCCCGATGAACACGACGCATTCCGTTGCCTCCCGATGAAGACGACGCATTTCGTTGCCTCCCCATGAACACGACGACGATGCTATTTCTCCGTTCCGACCCAACCATGTCAACGAGCCCTCGCCGTACGTATGCGTGAGTAGGCGTTCGAGACCCCGCCCGTATGTACACATACGTGGCCGTATTTTCTTTCTTGCACCCTGGCCGCTGTACGTACGTGTACATGCTACATGCGCGCCTCTAGTACGACACGTGTGCGCCTCTACATCCACCAATATATATGTACGTACACGTTCGCGACCAGAATGACAACGCTACGTACGCTTCGGCCAGGTGGGTCCCGATTGTCAGGCATTTCCTTGCGTGCGAAGATGTAGCTGGTGGGTCCCAGCAGTCAGGGGGGCGAATCGTTTTGTTTTTTTTGCCCGGACGCACTTCCTTGCGTGCGTAGGTGTAGCTGCTAGGTCCCAGCAGTCAGGGGGGAAACGTTTTTTCACGAAATACGGTGGCCCGTCCGGTGGGTGCCCGCTGTCAGGTGGAGGAATAATTATTTTGCGCGTAATAAGGAGGCATTTCCTTGCTGCGGCCGTGGACCCAGCTGTCAGCGCCTCCACGCACAGTACTCTTCCGATGGAAGTCGGTCGTTGACCACATTGACCACGCCGCGCCGAGAGCACCACGGCGGTGGACGACGGCGAGGCCTAGGAAGGGGACGACACGGAGGCAGGGAAGACTCGGCAGTTGTTTCCCACGCGGAGGGGAGTACGACTGTACGAGGGTTTACTGGTTCGTCTGCCGTCGCCGGAGAATAACAGCAGGTGTGGGTGAGTAGAGGGATGGCTAGGCCAGCGATGGGAGTACGGTGGGGCGGTGAGGCCTGCGCGGCAGCACAGCCGGCCGCGGGGAGGAGGGAGCAGGCAGTCCCACCGGCGCTTGTTTGAGCGGCTGGAGCAGGAAGAGCAGAGATTGAAGAAGCACGACGGCCGTTGGATGGACATCCAACAGTCAGTGCTTGTGCGTCAACCTGTTTTTTAGGAAAGTCTCAAACCTGTGGAAAACAGCATACCACCCATCTGCCATTATTTCTAATAATTTACAGCCCATTTGCTAATTCTTAAGGTTTTTTTTGGAGCCCATATTATTTTTGTTAGCATTACAGCCCATATTGTGGCCACGGTTAAAAAATTATATGAAATTTTTGCATATTTCGGTGCGGTCCGAACTGTTTTTAATCCCGAAATTTTGACTCACATTCAAACTGATTTTAAAAATAAATGTATATCAATATAAAATCCAACAAATTCTCTACGCATAAAAATTAATGTAATTTAAAATCTTGAAATGAAAAAAAGATATTTGAAACTAATTGCTGGTTTGATGTGTTTTAAAAATGTACAACCCATTCTCATTACTGATGGGCCATTTTCTCGGCCAGCCGAATGAAAGCTCTCCTCGTCTTGAAAGATTTGCAGCCCAACAGGCCTGACAAAGCGACTTACTTGGCAAATCACAAAAAAACTGGGCTGTGGCCGTGGACCCAGCTGTTAGCCTCTCCACGTACAGTACTCTTCCGATGGAAGTCGTTCCTTGACCACGTTGACCACGCCGCGCAGAGAGCACCACGGCGGTGGACGACGGCGAGGCCTAGGAAGGGGACGACGCGGAGCCGGGGAAGACGCGGCAGTGGAAGCCCGCGCGGAGAGGAGTACAAGGGTTCATTGGTTCGGCTGTGGTGTGAGGCTGCCATCGCCGTAGGGCCTGGCCAGCGGTGGGAATAGTAGGGGGCGGTGAGGCCTCTGTGGTAGCACAGCCGGCCACGGGAGGCAGGAGCATGCGGCACGACCAACGCTGCCTTGGGCGGCTGGAGCAAGAAACCAGAGGTTGAAGAAGCACTACGGTCGTTGGATGGACATCGTACGGTACTGGAGCTAGAATCGTTCATATTGACTAAGTTGACAAAGCCCTTCGTCCCCGTCAACTTAGTAGGCCCACAAGTCAGCCTCCCACCAAGGTGGGTCCCAGCTAGCCGGGGGAGTATTCTTTTTTTTGTGCGTAAAAAGGAGGCACTTCCGGTGGGTCTGAGCTGACAGCGGGGGGAACGTTTTTTTCACGAAATACGGTGGCCCGTCCGGTGGGTCCCAGCAGTCAGGGGGAAATGATTTTTTTTGCAAAATACTGGTGGCCCGTCCGGTGGGTCCCCGCTGTGAGGTGGAGGAATAATTATTTTCCGCGTAATAAGGAGGCACTTCCTTGCGGCTGCCGTGGACCCAGCTGTCAGCCTCTCCACGTACAGTCCACGTCCGATGGAAGTCGTTCCTTGACCATGTTGACCACGCCGCGCCGAGAGCACCAGGGTGGTGGACGACGGCGAGGCCTAGGAAGGGGACGACGCGGAGCCCGGGAAGACGCGGCAGTGGATGCACACGCGGAGAGGAGTACGAGGGTTCACTGGTTCGGCTGCGCTGCCGTCGCCGCAGAATAACAGGGGGTGTGGGTGAGTGGAGGGATGGCCTGGCCAGCAGTGGGAGTAGTAGGGGGCAGTGAGGCCTCCGCGACAGCACAGCCGACCACGGGTGGCAGGAGCAGGCGGCACGACCGGCGCTGCTTTGGGCGGCTGGAGCAAGAAGACCAGAGGTTGAAAAAGCACGACGGCCGTTGGATGGACATCGTACGGTCACTGCAGCTAGAATCGTTTATATTGACTAAGTTGACAAAGCCCTTGGTACGTCAACTTAGTAGGCCCACAGGTCAGCTTCCGAAATGGTGCGCCCCAGATGTCAGGGGGAGGAATCATTTTTTGGGCGGGTGAAGCTAGAATATCCAAGATTGAAGAAGAAGCACGTCATCCGTTGGATGGACATCCAACGGCCACTGCTGCTAGAACCGGGTGTTGACTATAAGTTGACAAAGCCTTGCATACGCGTCAACTCTGTTTTTTAGGGGACGCGCCAACTTAGTAAGGCCAGAAGTGTGTGGCAGGGAACTTATAGCCCATTTGAGATTTGTAAGAATGTGTAGCCCATTTTTGAATTCTAATGGAATTTACTACAGCCCATTTACAATTTGTTAAAAGTACAGCCCATTTCAACCAACCGTTCAAAACAGAATTCAATAAAATTTCCCACATTTTGATGGGATCCGAAATATTTTTATCCCGAAATTTCTAGTCAGATTAAATACAATTTCAATATAAATTTATATTACGTAAAAATCCAACGAAACATTGCGCTCGCAACAATTAATGAAATTAAAATTTTCAATATCCAAAAATTATATTTTATAAAGTAATCACGTGTTTGGTGCATTTTTTTATAGTTACTGCCCAGTTTTTATAATTACATCCCATTTATTATTTCTTAAAGCCCATTTTCTTGTTAAGCCTAATGCATCCCTCCTAGGAAAGATTTGCAGCCCAGCGGGGCGGAGAATAACAACTTGACCTTGCCTGGGTATTCCTAAAAAAAAGTATAGCTGGGCTAGCCATTTTCAGCTTGAAAAAAATTAATATCTGGGCTGGATATCTAGCCTGGGCTAGATGGGCCACAGCCCGCCTAGTTAATACCCGCAGCGATGTTTTCATTGTTGTTCAGAGGAGAAAAATTAATATCTGGGCTAAACATCAAAAAACTCTGCAGTGCTCACACCTCAAAAACACAAATACTGCTCGAGCTGCTTGGTCCCAGCTGTCGGCCGCTTCTTGTGCAATTCTCTCGTTTATTGACTACTACATAGGTTGACAATGGTGTGGGACCGTGATGTCAGGAAACCAGGAGGAAGCAAAATAAATTATAGTTATATATATATATAATAAGGAGGCACTTGCGTACGTGAGGCTATTGACCTGGTGGGTCCCCATTGTCATCCTCTCCAAGTAAAGTCATCTCCTCGCCCGCGCACGCTTTCCGCCCGAAACAGTCACCGCCGCTCGCCCCGCTTCCCGGTGCAGGCGATTGCTCCGCCTTCAAACGACACAAGTGCCGTCCATCCGTCCATCTGCCGCCCACATTAATGATACGCGGTTGCCGAGGCGGCTACTCAGGCGCCACACATCCGTCCCTCCGCCCGCCCACAATTGCTATATAAACTGCTGCGCCGGCCATAGCCGCAGTCATCCGCATCCGTTCCCTTTCTCCTATCCACACCACTACTGCCCACCATGGCTTCATCGCGCTCCAGCGCTCTTCGGGGCGGGCGGACGACAGACCACAAGGAGATGGCAGCCATTGCTGCCGACCGGCTGGCCGGCAGGCAGCCGGAGGACGACGACGTCCCAATGGAGAACATGGTAGTCGACGATCCGGCGCCAACCCCCTCCTCCGCGCCATCCTCGCCGGTGCATTGCACCATGACCATCGGCGAGGCCCGTGCCCAATATATGGACAGGGTGAGGCAGATGCGTGAGGAGCAGTTCCGGGAGGCGCAGGCCGACGCCGCCTACAACCACCATCTCCTCCAGGAGCACCTGTAGGCGGAGGAGCAGATCGCCGCAGAGCGGGCGGAGTAGGAGGCGCTGCTCGACTCGTACCGCTCCGCCCGCAAGGGCCGCCTCGAGCGCTGGCGGTACCGCATGCGGGTGGCGGAGGCTGCGGCTGCCTACAAAGAGGCTAGCAAAGAGGGTGATGAAGCGGGCGAGGAGCTGTTTGGCTAGACCGAGGACGAGGCAGAGGACAATGCCGACTCCAACGAGTCCCCGCTCCGCTGGCGTCGACGAGGCCCCGCGGCGCCAACAACGAGGCAGAGGACACCGCCGGCTCCGCCAAGGCCCCGCCCCGCCAACAACGAGGTAGAGGACATTGCCGGCTCAGCCGAGGCCCCACCCTGCCGGCAACGTGGGGGAGGATTTCCACCGCTCCGCTATGGCGCCGCCCGCCGGAACGAGACAGAGGACATCGCCGGCTCCACTGAGGCCCCACCCCGCTGCCAACGAGGCCGCGCCACACAGAAAACGAGGAAGAGTAGAACACGGTAGGTCGCCGCCGCTCGGGTCCAAGGAAGGCCACCGCTGCTACCCTCCGGTTGAAGCCAAGCTAGGCGGGTTGACCATTGACGGCCGGTTAGCTTCTTGGCGGTGACGTGGAGTCGGAGAGATGCGCTGGAGAAGAACGCTGCTTCTACTTAACTGCTGGTGCAGTTGGCTGACTGACACGTGGGCCCAACAGGCCACATGTCAGTTATGCAACTGCACCTGCAGTTAAGTCACTGAAGCTTCTGTTCGGCTCAGCGGGACACAGGTGGGTAGCTTCGGTTAATTAATTATACCTCCAGCGCACCCCTTTTTAGTTGAAGAATGTATGAAATGTAATGAAATCCGGCATGTTTATATGAAATCCGACCGTGTATGAATGAATTTATTTCGATTAGTTCGAATTCCTGTATCACTAGCATTGGATGAACATGCAGAACAATACGCACTAGCATTATTCCCAGGGTGATCTCCTCGTTTGCAGCAGTTTCACATGTACTCCCTCCGGTCCTTTCTAGTCTGCATACAAGTTTTGTCTGCAGTCAAAGTATCTCTACTTTGACCAATCTTATACAAAAAAGTATGCACTTTCACAATGTGCGAAGTAAAAAGGAACAGAAGGAGTACAAAGAGTTTGAGCAACTTTTTAGCGTTTCTGTACATTGCAATCAAACACACAGGCCTGGCAATTCATAGAGAACATTCAAAACAATCGATGATTATGCATCTCAGCGACTCACATGTCAGAGGCAATATTTACTTCACAACTAAAGAATAAAGAAAAAAAAATGATTGACGCTGCTGACAGCAAAGGGCGTTCCATTCGAAAATATCAAACGCATGTCTTGCTAAAATCAATGAGCAAAATTTGACAAGGTTGTCCCATTCCAAAATATCAAATGCCTACGATTGTGGAATGGGCAGGGTTTGCCATCAGTTCGGACATTGACATGGCACCTCGTGCTAAATAAACCAGCTATTCTTTTTGTGCAGTTCCACCAAAATCAACCAAATTCGCGCGTAGCTTGTATGATTTCGCCCTTATATGTTGCAACGCCTTGAACTTATCGGCACCTCCTTTCTTCTGGTGGAAATGAATGATTCGATGTATTCATGAACATTTTGTGCAGTTCCCATTGAAATCAAGCTGAGCACCCCTGTTTGCACAAATACAAAAAAGTGATTAGTATAAAGCAAACTGTACTATGAATTGACAGTTTCAACAGGCACATACATGGTCCATGTAGAGCACACTTTTAGAAAAATGGAACTCACCAGAAAGAATCCTAGAACAACATTGTACTCGCGCATCACAGCAAAAAAATGGAGATTTGTCAGTCCTTCTGAGCTGAAGTTAGTTTGGTCTTGTGGGGAGTAATGTAACCATCCTTAAACTGCTCCTTCTGATGAGAAGATAGACAGGGCTTCTTCATCCTGTCATAATCGGAACTAGTCACTTCACATACTCCATATTCTTCTTCAGAGGAAGATGATCCTGTTGTGCAAAGACAAGAGGACTACTAAATGCTAGCATCCCTGTTTGCTCGAAAAAAAGGAAAGGAAATATTTAAAACAACACAGATGAAGCACTTCTCAAGGACAATACCACTTTTTCATGACAGTATCTAAACAGTACCACAACACCAATAGAGATGACAAAGCTCAATCATATGGATGAAATCAGTGGGCGAGTACCAACCTTTGTCAGGAGGCTTATTGTGTGGAGCACACAGATGAAGCACTTCTCCGGAACCATCTGTTGCTATCTACGGTGGTGGCCATGCTTACTATATACTCCTCGATTAGTTTAATGTTTCCAACATCTTCTTGTGCAGTTCCACTAAAATGTATGGTATCTTCAAAGAAGATCCCTGTTTGCACAAGTAGAGATAATTACATATTACATTAAGAGTGGGATCAAATCAGTGGCAAAACAATTGCTCATTCCAGCCATAGCAATAAATTAAGATGCAAAACTATATCATTACTTGTGTCATCACAGTTCCAGTGCTTCATTACAGCACCGGGAGTTGATTTTTGTTTTTCTTCCGCTTGTTCTTCCCCTTCATCACTTGGTTCAATAACAGACAAGCTTTGCCTTCAATGTAAGATTTGGCATGTCAATTACGGAGCACAAGTATAGTACTAAACTTAATTTTCTGATGAAAGTGGCAAAATACAGGCCAGCAGTTGTGAAATATCCTTATCTTACCTCAATGGGATATTATGGTGCACATACAGATTGGAAGTCTTATCTCCATTTGTGCAGTTCACTAAAATCAAGCAACATTATCATACCAGTAGCACAACATATGAAAGCACACTGCAGAATCATGTGAAAGAAGGCTAGTACTGACCTCTCATGATGTGGAATTCAGACAACTCACAAGAAGAAGATCTGAACCAAATTCGCCTTAACGGATAGGAAGTAAGATCTCCTCTTGTGCAGTTCCACTAAGATCAAGCACTCAAACAACGTTGTCGGTGTGACATTTTGGTTGAACTGCACAAAACACTCTTAAAACAAAAGTGTTTTGTGCAGTGCAACAAAAGGTCACAATGGCAACGAGGCGAAGTAGATAACCCTGTTTACACAGAGGTGCAAAGGAAACAATTAGTGGTCAATAACGGTGGATGACACAGAAGCCAACAAAAAGAAGCAACTACCTTATCTAAATGGGAAAGAAAGCAAGACAGTAGCATTTCTCAAACGGTGGCATTGATTAATATTAACATAGAGATTATATTAACAATAAAATTCGTTAAACATGTAATTTGCTTTTAACTGTGGCATTGCATCAATTTTCCAGCGGCATTATTAGAGGGTGTTTGTTTACAGGGACATTTTGGTGTAGGGACTAAAAAAACTCCGTGTGAGTCCCATCTAAACCAAACAGGAGGGAGTTTTAGGGACTAAAAGTGGGCATTTGGGACTAAAGAAAGAAGACCCCGAGGGAGTCTTTTTGGGACTTTTTCCAACAGTTGCCCCTGCCACGCATCGCACCTTGTCTCTATTAGTTCAGTACTGGGGGTAACATGGTCTTTTAGCATCTCATTTAATAACCTCTAGTCCATATTTAGTCCCTGGAACCAGGTAGGGACTAGGGAGTTTTTAACCAAACAGGGCCTTAGATTAACAGCAGCTAATGAGTTGCACGGGACAGTGGACGCACCAGCACCATGTGCATCTATCGATGTACTGTGGTCATGCACAGTCTGTTGCAACAAAGAACAAACAACCAAGGAGCATATTTGTGTTGGTCCCAGTTTTGTTATCTTTAGACACCTTTCCCTATGTGAGCGCAGCAAATCTAGTCCTGCTCAAACTCTACAGCATTGTCCCTTCCTTTCCATTTTGAACTAGTACTTTCGCCCCTTCCTTTCCTCTTTGAACCACGTCCTAGATTTATGTGATACAACTTTCCCCACAACTTTCCCCCATTCCTTTCCTCTTTGAACCACGTCCTAGATTCATGCTATACAAATTTCCCCCTTCATTTCCTCTTTGAACCACGTCCTAGATTCATGCTATATACAACTTTTCCCACTACTTTCCCCCACTCCTTTCCTCTTTGAACCACGTCCTAGATTCATGGTATACATGCAGCTAGAGCAATGCATGTGGAGTAAGTAAATTATACCTTAAGGTTCTTGGGGCGTGGTTCGGTGGGCGACAGGACGGCGGCGAAGAAGAAGGGGTCGGAGGCCCTCCCGCGCCGCCGCTGAGTGGAAAGTGAACAGTTGCGCCGGTAGTCCCTCGCCGACGGCGACAGTGTTAAACCTCATTCCCTTCCCGGCGGACGGATCCTGCCGGCTCTTTGAGCAGCAGTGAGGGGAGAGAGAGGCCAACGAAGTCTTGTTTAGATCTGGAGAGGGCGAGAGAGTGTGAAGAGAGCAACTACAAGCGCTGATGCTCCAGCGGGAGAGGGCGGAAGAGTGTGAAGAGAGCAACTACAAGCGCTGAGGCTCCAACGTGTATATATATACTGGAGAGAGAGTGTGAAGCGTGCAAACCCTAGAAAACATTTTGACCAGTCAAAGAATCCTCCTGGCACAAATTATGCTCAAGTGTAGTTATCGAACCCGAGACCTCAAGTTTGATGAGCGAACAGGCTAACCAGCTACACAACCCTCCCGTTATGTTCAACGAGAGGGAAATAACCTTTTATACATTCCTGCATTCGTGTGACAAGCATGCCGTGTTTTTATGTGTGTGTGGGAGTCATTGGGATTTCAATCATAATCATGTCATGTGGCTTTGGTGGTAAGACTATCCATAGTGGTGCAGAAATAATGCAGCCTTAGTCACCTTACCTCTCTCCACGTAGTACGTTGGGTCCCACCAGTCAGAGGGTGAAACAAACAAATTAATAAGAAAAATTAAAAGCGCCAACGGTGTATCTTACCTCACACATCTCGCTACTGCTCGGGAACACTGTCCAATTGATCCCTCTGTTCGCTCACGTACTATTTTAAGTGAATCCTTATTATAACATGCACACAAATTTTGGGCACTTGTATTCGACTTAAGTCAGTGTGCCACCGTATCTCGTATACTTACTACTCCCTCCGTCTAGGTGTAATAAGTCATGTTAGAAGGTGCAATGGGACCAAGGTGCATGCGTGTGCGTGCGTGTGTGTGTGTGTGTTTAACAACATGTGTGTGTTAGAGAGAGCGACAGATCGACCTACTCCTACAGAGAGATGTTGTGTAGCGTACAATTTTAGCCGCGAGAGTCGGTGCATCCTCTCGTTTCCGGGCATGTCCGGTAGGGACATGCGGACAGCTGCCACGCCCGCTCCTGACCAGCCTGGCCCATCCAAAGCCCCTCCATCGCCCGCGCGCACTTCTTGCCCGAAACGGTCAGCGCCGCTCCAAAGAATTGGTGCCGCATTCATGCCCGGGCAGAGCGGACACGATCTCTCACTGGCGCAAGAGTGATGGTTGCTTCGTCCGTCCAACTTACTGCTGGGTCTATGTGATTTGACAGCTCATTGGTCTTTATTACTGAGGTGGTAGGACTGCTGGATGTCCCACGCTTTCGGCGAAAGGAGGTACTACTACTAGATTACAATTTTCTCCATTCTTACAGTGGTGGCGTGCAAGAGCAATGAAAACACGCAGGCTCAGTGATTACATGGCCCACCTCACACTATCACCGTGCGACACCTAACTCTTTACATAGTACTCCCTCCGTTCCTAAATATTACTAGATGAGTCCCCGCGCGTTGCCGCGGAACAATGGTATATCTCTCTGCGCAAAATTGTTGATTTCATAGAACTAAAAAAACTCTATAACCGCATGACAAATGTGGTAGCCAAACTAAATAAACTCCCATCGTCATTTAGATCATCCCACGTAAGGAAAAAAGATCAACCAACTCCTACTCCATAATGGGATTATATTTTTCTTTTTGACATGTTAATGGGACTTAAAAGCTCACTTACATGCATGCTACCGGTGCATGCTTGCATGCAGACATGTTGATGTGATTTAAAACCCACTCACATGCATGTGCCACGGTATTTCTGCATGCTTGCATGTGGCTTAGTGCGGAGCCTCTCAACGTCTAGATCAGACGGCTATTATGGACTGATTTACTTCATCTAATGGCTACATCAATTTTGATGATGTGGCTCAAGGAGAGGATAGAGAATTCCTAGTAGTGGGGGCTAGCTATTACTAGTAGATAAGTCTTTGTAGAGATTCCACTACATATGAAACAAAATGAATGAATCTACACTTAAAATGCATCTATATACATCCGCATGTGGTTCATGGTGAAATCTCTACAAAGACTTATATTTAGGAATGGAGGAAGTACTAGTATAGTACGTACTGTAATTTATCAGCGAGATAAATTTGTACAATGCTATGAAGCTTCCAGCTTCTGTTACATGTATCTTGCGTCCAAGGTTGCCCGTTGCAACATTTCATCAAATACAAAGGAGACTAACATGCATGCTATTGCATCTCAATAATTGACAGATCATAGCAAATATGTACTCCCTCCATTCCAAAATAAGTGTCTCAACTTTGTGCAAACTTTAGTACAAAGTTGTACTACTACTAAAGTTGACACTTATTTTGGAACAGAGGCAGCTAAATAAAAAAATGATCCATGCAGTCCCTAGCCCTTGAACCGTGAACCCTGACCAGGCTTCAATTTGCTGGCAACGTTCGAGCTTCCTAATAAATGAAGTTTGCAACCTTTTGACCATCGGATCATTTTGTGCAGTTTCACCAAAATCGAGATGAGCATCCCTGTGGCAAAGAAATTGAAGAAGCGTGATTAGAATAAGATTACTGGGACTAGTTGATGAGACATAAACTCATCACAAATACAGTATGTAGAAGCCAGTAGAGGTATGTGCGGGGCAAAGAAGTAGAGAAATATCCACAGGGAGTGATGTGGGCAGCTGGAGCAGTGATGCAAGCCAGCTGTAAAGGGAGTTGTACCTGAGGGACGTAGCTCAACCTTGAGGAGGGCGGCGGGAGGCGGCAACTGCCCACGTTGCGGCAGTGAGCAAGGGACGAAGGCAACCTCACCGGCTTTGTGAGAGAGAACGGCGGGGACCCCTGATCGGGATGTGCCGACAGTGGGTTTTCGCCGTCGGCGACGGCCACCGCATCTACACTAAGCATCCACCCCTTCCCCAAGTGGACGTGATCCGCCGGGATTTTAGAGATGTGGCCACAGTCATTTTGTGCGAGAGAGTGTGAAGAGAGCAACCCCAGCAAGCAACCGTGTAGGCTGGCCCGTCCTGACTATGTATATAGTGGAGCGGTTTCCTTTTCTCTCCATATGAACCTATCATATTGCGTACGTGCCACTGAAGAAAAAAACTTTATTTATAAATGACGCGGCACCTACTACTCGTTCTCCTCTAACCTTGCGCTTGGCATCTCCAAAATATTAACCTTGCGATTGGCTCTTCGCCTCTTCGGGAAGTCGAGCAATAATGGTAGTGTAGTATATATCGTTCTGGCTATATGAGACCGAATGAATTGCTGCACGTCCACCACGTGGGCGAGGGTCGAGGGGCGAGGGAGAGTGCTACATACGGAGCAAAATGAGTGAATCTACACTCTAAAATACGTCCATATACGTCAGTGTTTGGAGTATGTACTAGTAGTTCATATTGAAATCTACTAAAGGACATATATATTCCAAACAATATGATATAATCTCTATAACCAAGGTAGTAGGGACGAGGAGTAAACGGAGGGAGTAATAAATTTTTCTCCTCGTCCTGCGAGCCACCGCGCGCATGGGTGAGGGAGCGGGCGTAAGGTGGAGCAAGCTTCACCTCATCCTGCGAGCCACCGCGCCCGTGGGCAGGGGAGACGGTGTACTAAGCAAGCTTCTCCTCGTTCTGGGAGTTGACGGGACACATCAAAAGTACTCCAGTGTATAGAGCCTTGCCTCTAAGGTAGGCCCCACATGGTTTGCCTCTTTTTTTAACATAACACATCAAGTCGCAATTTGTTTGTTCACCCGTGGTAGATGATCCTCCCTCCACCAAGTGGACAACCAGTACACGTGCCAAATTACCACGTGGGCTGCCTTTTTCGTACAGAAATGAGCTCCACCGTGTACCCGCGCGGGTGTGGTTGGGAAAGAGACGGGAGTACGTGCGCCGTGCATGCACCTCTTCTCTTCGTGCACGTCCCCCACCTACGTGGGTATGTGTGAGAGATAAAAACCACGTTCGTGAGTGTTTTTTGTTTTGGGGTGGGGGGTGGGGTGGGGGGTTGATTTCGTGAATTATTTGTGGGAATATGTGTCGATGACATCTCAAACAAAATTTTGCATGCAATGTGTGTGAAATGGAGGCCTATCCATATCATACATAGAGGGTCGGGCTATCCACGAGAAGAGAGGGAGGGGTCATAGCTATCGATAGAGTCGAAGGGAGGATCAACTGGGTGGGTGCGAGATCGATGAAGAGAGCCATCGAAATTGTGTGTGTGTGCAAGTCAAAGATATAGGGCGACTGGCCTACCGGAACGCTAGAGGGCACATGTCAAGTTTGTGTGTGGCAGGGAGACATGACTAGAGCGCTCGATGTATCGGTGTGTGTGGGGGGGAGGGGGGTGGGGGGAGGGGTAGGGAGAGGCCTAACTATAGAGGTAGAACGACTCGTATATGTGTTGAGAAGGAGAGACCCAGCTATGTCTTGAGGGAGATCGGTCGACATCCATACATAACTGAAGGACGGGAAATATGATGGGACAGAGAGAGAGAGAGAGAGGAGAGAGAGAGGGAGGGAGAGGGAGGGAGAGGGGTAGAGTGTTGGATGGGTGATGGAGTTGCTTCTCGAAGATGGTGGGAGAGGCCTACTAGACAAACTGAGGGTGGAACTGCAATGTTATCAATAAGAGTGGGGATGTGTTTTCTGTGTGTGCCTGTGTGTGATAGATCTGTCGGGACGCATCCATGGATGATGAAGGGGAACCATGTGTTTGGTAAGCAAACCTAACTAGATCGGTAGATCAATTGTTGTTTGTCGGAGGAAGGGAGAGACACAACTAATGAGGTAGATCGATTGACGTGTGGGTAAAAACGAGTTATAAGGACCTAGCTAGCTATATGTATAGCGAGAGATCGGTCGGTGTACGTCCATTTGTTAGAGGCAAATAAGGCCCAGCGAGACGGATAGACAGAGAGAATGGAGCTAGGAGGTGGTGCGAGAGGCCCAACTACTAGCTAGATAGGGGGAGGAGTGTGCGGTTGTGAGATCGATGAAAAGAGAGGCGAGAGTTTACATGTGTGTCTGACCATATGAGAGACACGAGGCAAGGACACATAAAGGAGGAGATTGAAGGTGTGTGTGTGTGTTGTAGGCAGGCATCGCTGGAGAGGTTTATCGATCGGTGTGTGTCGGAAAGGAGTTGTGGAGACTCTGGGAGAACGACCTAAAGAAAAAAATGAATGTGCCCGGTGGATAGAATGCCGAGGGAGGGGGAGGGCGAGGAGGGCGTGTGCATGCACGAGAGAAAGTTAGTGGTAGCTACAAAGGTTAGAGGATTGTGTGGGTGTAAGAGACTAACAAAGATCATAATTTGATATGAAAGCGGATTCATATATTTGAATAGCAGATCATAGTGTTTTAAACATTGCATGCATGAATATAGAGGTGATACACGTGCTGTGCACATGTTATACCATAATGTGATAATGCATGGCGTTTGCAACTCACAGCTAAATGCCGAACAATGTAAACCATACTATACATCAAACAATCTCACATTTTATTTGAATTTGTGATAATGTGTGGCGTTTGCAGCTTACAACTAAATATCAAACAATCTAAACAATACTATATATCGAACATTCTCACATTTTATTTGAATTTGTGGTAATGTGTGGTGTTTGCAACTCACATCTAAATACTTGTAGGCGTAGGGGGCGGGGCACCATACATAATGTGATAAACACATTATACATATGAGACATGGTTTAGATTATGAAGATCTAGCTAGAGCTAGAAATGTAATGTGATTTGAAATCAAAATAAAGTGGATTCAAAAAATCTAGTTCGAGTTCATATAGTACACATAGTTCATATGTAACTCGAGACTAATCATGTGGTGTGCTGTGAAGATAATACACAAATGATGGTTTAACTTGACAATAATGATGATTGTAGATCTTATTAAAACAGAGAAACGAATTCAAATGCTTTGACTTCACAACAATCATTACTGTAGATCTTATTCAAATAGAGAAACGCATTCAAATTTAGTTCATATTGAGGCGGTAGTATATACGTTTGGAATGCACTAAAACGTTCATTTGAGTAGTAGGTTGCATGCATTATACACGTAGCGAAATATTTTAATTGAACATAACATGAATTCAAAGTTTTGAATGACATTTGTAGTGCGCATTGATTTGGTATAGTACACGTTAGGCTTGTCCGGAAATTTCAACCCGCGCCTTGTTAGCCCGAAATATTTAGGATATATCTTTATCTCGTTGTGCTCCGACAACTCCCTCCATCTCAAACCCGCGCGTTGCTATTCCGAAATTACAACGCGCGCAAAAACTCCCACTTCCTGTGAAATCCCGACACGCGAAATGCCCATGGTACCCCTGAACCAAAAGAACCGCCTCAAATCGGTGGGGGTACTTTCGTAACTTACCCCACATTTCGGACAAGCGCGTCTCTAAGCCATGGTTCCCAACTGCCATCCCATCCGCCCACCAATTCGTACACCGAGGCCGCGAAAACCCGCGATGAAACCCCACACCCTGCTCCGTCCGCCACCCAGCCGGAGCCTCTCCCCCGACGACGTCGTACACAGCAACACCTCGACGTCCCTCATCCACCATATCGGATGAGGATCCGCCGTCAATCTCATCGTCCCGCCGGTTCAGCCACCCCGTCCTCCACCTCCAAGGAGCTGCCCCGACGTTCCCCTCGTCTTTCGCGCCACCTCCATTCCCACACCGCCGCCTTCACCTGCACCACCGGAAGAACATCATCATCACTGTTTCCTCGGATGAAGCTGCGGCCTAATCGGCGCCACCAAAGAGGTTTTACACTAATCGCCGCATTTTCTTCTTGATTCAATCTCACGGTGCTGTCGGTGCTCGGTCCCGAGCCGACACGGCGCGGCTCCATCCACGGCGGCGTCGCCGGCCACTTCCTCCACGGCGTCGCTCCCTCGGCGGCGACGTCCACATCAGTAGGAGCTGCTGCTGCTTTAGCTCTCGCTCACGCTGCTGCTCTGCTCTTGCTCTCGGTCCCCTGCCTGTTCTGCTCTTGCTATTTCTCTTGCTCGCGCTGCTGCTCTCGCTCTTGCTCTTGCTTGTGATGCTGCTCCGATTTAGCTACACTTCAGTCGACTGAATCGACTTTTGGGTCAGTCGATTTTCAGGGGGTGTGGGGGGGGGGGCTCGCCGGGGTGAAGGAAGAACCAGCCGCAGCAGGGAGGGGGGCTCTCCGGAGAGGTACCTCACTATCTATCTTAGGGTTCAGGATGGGGGCGGTGGTCGCCGGCGGTGGCGGGGCGGTGGCGTGGGGATCGCCGGAGAAAAAGCTCGGCATGGGAGGGCCTAGAGGGATGGCCGGGGCGGCGGCGGACCGGCGGTGGGGAGTGTTTTCGGGGCGGGCGAGGCGGCACACCGCCGGCCGCGGGCGGCGGGGGGCTGCTGTTTGGCCGGTGGTGGCTGGCGGCTCAGGGGGGTGGAGGTTGAAGATGAACCGCAGGCCCTTGATTTCGTATCCAACGGCTGCAAAATCGACTTACCAGAGATGAAAAAGTGAGTCGACCGACGTGTAGCCTCACCTTGCTAGTGCGTTCAGTTTCGACAGCAAAATTCAGTTTCGATAGTTAAGTTCAGTTTTGATAGTTAAGTTCAGTTTCGACACTTAAGTTCAGTTTCGACAGTTAAGTTCAGAGATGAGCGGCTGATGTATTTCACATCTAGCACTTTGTGGTTATGTAATTTACGTCATGTATTGGAGATGCTATTAGAATTCCACTCAGGTTAACGTTGTTCGTTGTCTCTCTTGTCCTGCTTCAGCCTCGGCGTCGTACAACTCACCGGAGCTGCTCCAACGACGAAACCCTCCATCACAGCGGAGCAATACCTCGGGCTCCATCTCCAGACGCCTAAGATCTTCTTCCCCTCCTCCTAGCAAAGTCAGCCGGAGCATCCTCACCGGCCAACCCAATCACACTGAGATCGACATGGCTTCGCCAAAGAGGTTGTACACTTGTTGCATCTCTTTTTTTCTCTACATGTTATATATATTGTCCACTGAGCACACGGATTTGTTCCTTTAGTGTCTCCTTGAAAGAAAAAACGTAGGAATTTTAATTTTCACTTGTCCTCCTTTTCAAATTCCTATTCATGAAGCACAAGACTAAGAGATAGTAGCATAATAGCATTATAACCGTACATTTTCTTGTGGTTTGACTTAATCTCACCATGCTTCTTTGCATCCTGTGATCTTCCAATTGTTGTGAATCAAACACCCAGATTGGTAGAAATCCTGTGTTTCTAAATTCTCTGTTTTGCACGTGCATTCCTACCATATTCCTGTCTATTTCCTATCCCTGCATTGTTGGAATCCTCCAATTCAAGCGAGCCCTTACAGAATTACTTCTCTTACAAATCGTTGTCAAAGTAAACCTTGCGTGGTTTGTCCCACTCCTGCTGCACCGTCGTCCACCCCAGCTCAGCTGCTCCAACGACAGAAGGGTCTAGCACAGCAGGGATCCGGCCTCCAGACTGTCTTTCGCCGCCTCAGATCTTCTTCCCCGCCGCTGGCAGCCATGAAAACTGCATTACCATCATCAACCGAGCAGATGACCTCGAGGACTACACGGGTGCGCAAGAGAGGTCGCACTCTTTTGTGCCTGCCTACGTTATGCATCGCTTAATATTACATGCTACTTTATCGTCCTGTTCACCGATTAGACTCTGAGTTAGCTCCAAACTAATGGTCAAACTTGAGTTTTTAAATGGTTGTGGGGTACATATCGGGGCCGCTATCAATAGTATCTATCTACTATCTGGTTAATCTCCGGTGTCTACTATGAGTTTCATGTTGGGTGGGAAACAAACAGTAAAGAAGCCATTATCTGTATTTTTAACTGAAGCCATTATCTGCCTGCTATTATTGGTTTTGGGTCTATCCACAGGTTGCTACCATCACTTTGGATTTCTGCATGCACTCCTTACATAATCTCACTATGTTTTATTCCTATGCATGACAGTTATTGTAAACAATGGAACTGAACATGTAGAGCAAAAGAGACGAGCCTTGCGTGGCAATAAAATTTCATGCAGACGTCGCTCCATAGTAGGCGCAAAGGCAGCCCCCCCTCCACGCATTTCGGATTTTAATCGAGAGGAAGATATCTGTTCTGAGGGGGATTCAGAAGGAGAAGACAACTCCTATTTACCCCTTGAGGTCTTGGCTCTAACTTGGCATGCTGATGTTGGTTATATCATGCATATGGTGTCTTGCATTGCTTACTTTATACATCAAATATGTCATCTGCTTAGTTTAGACATCCTTTGTGCGAATGCCATTTGTTTAGTTTATTCATCGTTTATGTGAATTATGCAACGCCATCTTGTTTAGCCAGGCATCATATATGTGAATTTTGCAATGCCATCCTGCTTAGCCAGTCATCTTATATGTAAATTATATCAGGCCATCCTTTTTTTCGTTACATATTACATTTGTCAACAATGTTAGTACATTCAACTGCTCTTCGTGTGCATCAGCCATTTGACACGGTGATGGCAAATTCTGGAGTGAAAACAAGGTCTTTAGAGCAGACTATGCTATCTGACGAAGCGCATATCTCGCTGGTTACGGATAGCTCCTCAGAGGAGGATTCAGAGACAAATGACCAGTCCTATTCCCCCCACCCGAGGTGTATGCTCTAACTTGGCAGGGTTATGTTACTCATATCATGCGTATGGTGTCTCGCATTGCTATGTCATTTGATTAGTTTAGACATGCTTTGTGTGAATGCCACCTGTTCAGTGTCTAATTACCATATATGTGAATTATGCATTGCCATCTTGTTGCAAGACATTATATATGTGAATTATACAATGCTATCTTGTTGAAAAGGCATTATATATGTGAATTATGCAATGCCATGCTATTTATCCAATCATCATGTATGTGAATTATATCATGCTATCATTTTTTTGTATTACGTGTTCCATTTGTCGACAATGTTTGTATATTAAACTACTCTTCCTGTGCATCAGCCATTTGAAGTGGTGATGAAAGTATCTTGAGTGAAAACAAGGTATTCAGAGCAGACAATGGTACCTGCTGGAGCAGACATCTTGCTGGTTACAGAGAGCTCCTCAGAGGAGGATTCAGAGACTGATGACCAGTCCTATTTCCCCCCTGAGGTCTATGCTCAAACTTGGCAGGGTTATATTACCCATGTCATGCATGTTGTCTTGCATTGCTTAGTTTTTACATCATATATGGATTGCCATATGCTTACTTGCTTACTATATAAATCATATATTTGAATTATATCATGCCATCATGTTTACATAGTACATACACATCATCTATCTGAATTATGGCATGGCAACCCATTTAATAAAGACATCATATAGTTATATCATCTCATCCTGTTTAGTGTTTATAGTCATCATATTTTGAATTATGGCATTCTATCCGTGATGTATGTGAATTATGGCATGCCAACCTATTTAATAAACACATTATATAGTTTTGTCATGTCATCCTGTTTACATAGTCTCATATTTTGAACTATGTCTTTCCATCTTTTTTAGTTAGCCATCATAATGTGAAATTGTGTCATGCTATCCTGTTTAGTTAGCCATCATATATGTGAAATTGCGTCATGCTATCCTGTTTGGTTAGACAACATAAATATGAATTATTTCAAGCCCTCTTTTATTCCCCACTATCCATTGCACCTGTCTATCATACAATGTCTAGACTTTCAATTACTTTTCTTTTTTATCAGCCATTTGAATTGGAGAGCGTGATGGCAGTATCTAAGGGAGTAACAACACGGTCTTCAGAAAAGATAGTGGTACCAGTTGATGCAGATAGAACCACGGTTGTACTTGCCCAAGGACCAGATCCACCACACATAACCGAGACTCTCGCAGATTGTACCCCTACCCAGTTGGATAGAGAACCAGCTACACCCCTTTTAACCCCAACCCCGGCAGATAGTAACCCAGTTCCAGTTGACACAGCACCGTCTCCACCACAGAGCACCCAAACACGAGCAGTTAGTAAGGGAACTGCAGTGCCCAAAGCACGAGGACCACCACTCCGAATCCCAACTCAACGCTTAAAGGAGAAGAAGATTTGTTCTCAGGTCAGGTTCTGTAGCTATGGTTCATACTCCTTTGCTCTTGCATTACTGTATTTACTCATACCAACTATTTTCAGATTTGAAGGATGGAATTGAAACTCCAATGGTGCAACAGGTATGTTTTAAACCTGTTTCTTTAACTGGTTTGCTGTTGTAACCTGCTCTATGTTGATTTTAGTTTCAATTGAATAAACAGTTATGTTCTCATGTCATGCACATTACAAGTGTTGTTATTGCTCTATAGTTACCCACACTTATATTCTGTCTATTCTGCTTTGTCTTGAACAAATATTATTTGAACTGTGTCTCTATCTTGATTTGGCAACAAAAACTAGAATGATATAGACCATAAAGTGACCATGGTATATAGATATATGTTTGTTTCATGCTATTATCCTGTCCACTTTACTACTGAACTCATTTACCAAAATGAGTTTCATATACAACATGGTAAACATGTGATGTGTCTGCTTGTTTCTCTTTTAGAATGCGGACAAAATATTGGAGAACAGTACCGCGTTATCGAATGGTAAAGTAAGTAATGCAGATAAGGTTCAAGATAGTGAGACATCCCTGTTGGTCTCCAAGAAAGCTGATAAAAACTATCTTGACGACAGTGAGGGAACCCAAAAGTCCTGTCTTGATGTAGTGTTCGAGTTACTGGCCACTACTGCTGGCACAAGCTCTTCGAACTCGCTGCCTGAATCAGTTCGTCTTCTTGAGTCTCAACTTCAAGTTGAAAGACATCGATCAGATGTGCTGCGACAGGAAGCTGAAGGACCGAGGAAGTCCCTACAGAATTCAGATGCATATTTTCTGGTGCAACAGCAAGCGCTGGAGGATTTAAGCGCCAAACAAGAGAAAGTTAATAAGCTTGCTAAGCATCTTGCCAGCATTATGGGTACCCAGGATATTGTTTCTTGAGATCTTCTGAAGTGGTTTCAGTTCTGGATTTGTTTTGCTGCGGCGTTTATTTGCGCTGGTCGCCAACTTTGACAACCAGTGTATATGATATGCTGCTTTGTTCCCTATATTTGCACTGGTGGCGAACTTTGATGCCCAGTGGATGTAATATGTGTAATAGCCGTGATAGCCTAGCGTTAGTTGCTTGCTTATTTATTTCCTTGTTGTCTTGTTTATTTGTTTGCTTATAGTCATTGCAGTTCTTTTTCCGCGGTTAGCTAGTGGCTGCACCTATTTTTTAAAACTAGGCCACAATAACCATGGGCTAATATTTACTGTAGTGACACTGGGCCTCCTACTGGCCGTAGAAACAGTGGGCCTTGTACGGGCCGTAGAAACAATGGGCCTTCTACGGGCCGTAGAAACAATGGGCCTTCTGCGGGCCGTATCATGAATGGGCCTTATACGGGCCGTATGATCGATTGGCCAAACATGGGCCAAACAGACCGCATTATGGCCGTAAACGGGCTAGAGTTGGAATCGTCCGTTCATGGGCCGACCATAACGGGCCATCATTAATAGGCCATATTTGATGACGCTATGAAAATGGCCCAACGTATTAACGGACCACAAACGGGCCGACTGTAACCACATGCTGAATTTGGCCCACAAGCAGAAAATGACAGTAATGGGCCGTAAGTAAACGAATGCTGGAAATGAGCCCAAGAATAAATGGGCTCTGAGAAGGCAGAAAGATAACATGGGCTGGAAACGGCCCAACGGAATAACGGACCGTTAATGGGTATAAAGTGATACACTGTTCATTACGGGCCAGTTTCACCACGGGTCGTTAATGGGTGTAAAGTGATACACTGTTCATTACGGGCCAGTTTCACCACGGGCCGTTAATAGGCCAAGAGTTACATAGGGCCTCATATGGGCCGAAAGACGTCATGGGACATACATGCGCCAGAAGTGAAAATGGGCTGGAATCATATTGGATGGCCCGGATGACGCTACTGGGCCTAATTCAGATAGGGAGTAACGGGCCTTGGGTTAGCGGGCTGTAAATGGGCTATATGCGAACATGCCGTTAACAGGCTTTCCATGGGCCGGCCCGCCACCTTTTGACCAAGTC
The DNA here is from genome assembly GCF_002575655.3 of Aegilops tauschii subsp. strangulata. NCBI lineage: Eukaryota > Viridiplantae > Streptophyta > Magnoliopsida > Poales > Poaceae > Aegilops > Aegilops tauschii. The sequence goes on from NC_053036.3 coordinate 515,666,858, forward strand.
AAACGGGCCAGCCTTTTCATAGGAATGGGCCTCTGTTGGGCTGTGCCACGTGTTGACGTATCATAGGCGCCTTCCGTCCAATGAGTGGATGACATCTGTCCCAACGATGAGCCGACACGTGTTTCCTCCAGCCAATGATGATTTTACACGTGGAAAATCCCCATAGGTCGGGGCTGTTAACGGGTTATCGGATCCAAAACCCGACCCGATAGCTTAACGACGTTCCGTTATGGTGGATGCCACGTGTCGGTCACCCTTGACGAAAGCACTTCTGTGACGCGCGATTTATCGTCATGGAAGTGGACACTTCCGTGATGATAATTTTGGTAATGTCATGGAACACTTCTACGATAGCACAAGTATGACTATCTTGATTCTATCATAAAATCGTCATGGATGTACATGCATGACAAAAAATGCGACCTACTATGACAAACACGTATCATCACGGAAGTGTATTTTTTTGTAGTGATATGCCCGCGAAGTTCACATCGCGCATGCATAATTATGCACTTAAAATACCTTGGTCGTCGGCGGAGGCACAATGCGGGCAGCCCTACAACATGGTTCGTCCTCCTACAGCTTTTCTCCCTTCTTTTTAAACCATGTCTTATCTTTTGTCACAGATGAATCAAAACCTGTTCATCCTATGGAGCTGCAAGGACTCTTTCGGAGCCCGGTTTCGTCCAAGCAAGCAAAGATTGCTCCTTTTAAGGAATCCTCTTTGCTAAGGCAAAGGCAGCGCAGACGTGCGACAGGGGGTCCAAAGATTTTTTGTAGACCAAACACTCTATTTAAAACCAGGATATAGCCTTTGTCCTCAGCCTTCGACCCCTGGCATGTAAAATGATCTGGATAGAGGTGTTATAATTTGTAAGATTGCGCTCGACGTATCAATCAGATTTCAGTGGACATAATCCGTCTTCAGTACTTACTTTTTCTCATAGAACTGTATTGTACCTTTTCGGTGGTTTCACATACACACCTCGGCACTAATCGCCAGGGGCTCGATACAGCAACATATTAAATTGCCAACAAGTCCGAAGAGCTCTACAACATACTTCGGCGTCACGAAATTTGGCATTATATGCATCAGCTCCGAATCATGTCTTTGGTTAATAGTTGGGTTGCCCGGCTCATGTGCTTACTACCTTACGTTCCGCCCTATCGGCTAGGGTAGTAAAGGGAGAACTACTGCGATTTTGTTTCCGGTTCACCCGGTTAAGCACCTCAGTAGAGAAAGCCAAAAACTGACTGTCATGATGCGGCAAGAGCTGGTCAACCACTCGGCGACTTATTAAAATCTTTTGCGATTTCTTCCGTATAACATGAAGGGCCATTTTCCGGTCACCTATGTAGCGCAACCGTATTCGGATAACCGCGTACATACAAAGGGCTATATCATAGACCCACCGTCAAACATCTATGGCTAAGGGAAGGTGTTAAAGCCCTATAGTCCGATTGCCTAGTTCGCCGCACTGACAGCTCCTTCACAGACCAAGACGTTGGGTCAAGTATAGTCAGTTGCTATTCCGAACACCCCCGCATTATATGCGAGGGGGCTGAAGCCGACGACTGGCAAACCTTCAGATTATATATATAAAACGGCATCACAGGAGGAAATGCCTTTCAGGCAAAATGCATAAATATAACACAACCTTAATATATCATAATATTGTTATCACAATTCCGATACATTCACTCGAACATAATATCCTTCGAGCACTGACCCTCTATCAAGCAGGCGCCCTCTAGGTCATCTTCAAAATAATGCTCCAGCGTGCGATGGTCCTTGCCCTCGGGTGGACTATTTGCTGCAACATCGGCGGCCTTCATTTTTGCCCAGTACGTCTTGACACGGGCAAAGGCCATCCGTGCACCTTCAATGCATGCTGACCGCCTCACGGCGTCGATACGCGGCACCGCATCAACAAGTCGCTGCACCAAACCAAACTATTCGGAATTGGCTCAGTTGGCCACAGTCGGACCACGACTTCTGCCATGGCAGCTCCGGACACCCTGTGGAGCTCGGCCCACTGGGCCATTTGTTCGTTCAGCAACAATGGACGCTTTGGCACGTTGAACTTTGACCAGAAAAGCTTCTCCACTGCACCTCCATCTTGTGCTTGATAAAACTGCGCTGCATCGGCGACACTCTTCGGCAGGTCCAAGAATGAGTCTGGAGAACTCCACAATTGATTAAGTAGGGCATACTTCGGGTCGCAGAATTTAGTCTGTAATAGAAAGGGCTTACCAGCCACTATCTCCCCAGCTTGCCGGATCTCCTCCCGAGCCGCTCTTGACTCGGATTGTGCCTCTCGCGCCTCTTGTAAGGCCTTGTCGAGATCGGCTGTCTTGGCTTTGTTATCCTTCTTGAGTGATTTGCATTGGGCAGTGGCATCCTTTAGCTCTCGTGCCATGGTAGATATTCTCTCCTTGCACTGGTGCCGAGTGGCCTGTTCGGCCTTTAAATCAGCAGCTGCCTTCTTAACAGCTGCACTGCTCACTCTGGCTTGCTCCTTGGCCAGGGCAAGGTCAGCCCGAAGGGTCTCAACCGCAGCAGCACCATCTTCAATTATGCATCTCCCAGTATATAATTCTCAGCTTCGTGCTCATATTATTTTACATGCATAAGCTGACTGTCCCAAAACATACCTTGTGCCTCGTCGAGCCGCCTGTTAATAAGAGTAACGTCCTCATCTGCTGACTCAAGTTTCTGCTTTAAATCTGCAACTTCCGCAACATGGGCAGTTGCCATTGACATAACAGCCTGTTTTCAAAATTAATCGTGTCATTTCCTGAGCATATCTTTTTGATCCTCTGATCGCCTCCCTGTGGAAGCCGACCAGAGTCTCAAGGGCTACTATCTATACACAGGCGCATTCTGCATGTAAAGAGTGGTTAAGATATTACATTACATACCTCAAAGCCTCTTAGTAGGCTTGTAAAGGCTTCATTCAATCCGCTTCTTGTGGATAGAATCCTCTCAACTACCGTACCCACTAAGGTATGATGTTCCTCTGAGATGGATGCATTCTGCAACATGCCCATTAATGTATCCGACGCTTCCGGATTCCTGGAAGCAGCTGCGGAGTACGAACTCCCTTCGAAGGGATATATTTACTTGACCCTAGAGTCGTCTTCGGCTATAAACCGGGTAGTTTGGGGCCTTTATTTTTGGTCTCCGTAGGGGTTGCATACCCCGGACCCTTCGCGACCAAAGTATCACCTTCGGGCGCTGTCTTCATTGCCCCCCGCACCACTTGATGATTGGGGGAGACCCTCCGGGATGACACCTCGAAGTCGTCCGCCCTAAAGGGCGAGGAAACCTGTGGAGGCGTCTCGCTTTCCATCGTCCCCGGAAGTAGGTCACCCAAGGAGGAGGACTGGTGAGGAAGACTGCGGGCCAGACTACAAACATACATTTAAGATGTTACCCTTGTGACCTGAAAAGAATGGGATATGTTTAGAATACCCTTGTTCACTTACGATTCGGCGAAAGGCTTGTCTGTATGGAGGAACTATGTGGCAATGTCGTCTTCCGAACCCGAACCGTCTGACAGGGACATCTTCCCTCTCTTGGGAGCCTCCACCTTCAAATCTTCGGAGGCGGTCCTTTTCTTCCCATGGGAAGAAGGGATATTACCTTCTTCTCCCCCTTCATCTTCAGAAGAGGGAGTTCCGGTCTCCCTAGACATAGCGTCCCGTGTACCTTCCGAGTGGAGGCCACCTTTGGCCTTTCTTCCCTCCTCCTTGACCTCCTTCACCGGCACTTGATACGGTGCCGGGGCCAACATCCTTGTCAACACATGATCAACTGAGTCTTCGGGGAGTGGAGCCGAACACCTAATTTGTTCCGCCTTTCTTATCCAGCCCTGGTCGGAGACAGGTTTCTCAGTATATTGTTACGAGATAATCAACTAAGCTGTGTTCAGGAGTCGAGTGCTTACCGAGGTATCCGGATGGTTGCAGTCGAGGCCGATGTCTTCGGTTGTATCTGGCCACTCTTTTCGGATCCCGAAGAATAACTTCCACATCCCTCTGGGCGTTGTGCCGAAGAAGTGCTAGAGGGCCCGTGGTCCTTCCGGATTGAACTCCCATAGGCGGAGAGGCCGTCGCTAGCACGGCAGGACCCGACGGACTAACATTACCTAGATCACGTTGATGAGGCCGGTGTCCTTTTCAAGGAGACTCTGAATACGGCTTTGTAGCGTGTGCACTTCATCAATTGATCCCCAGTCCAGCCCCTTATTAATCCATGATGCGAGTCGTAATGGAGGGCCAGATCGGAATGCAGGTGTCGCTGCCCACTTGGTACCGCGGGATTCAGTGATGTAAAACCACTCCCGCTCCCATAGGTTGGAAGTTTCTGTGAAGGAGCCCTTTGGCCAAAGATTATTGGCGAGCTTGCTCACCATAGCACCACCGCACTCCGCTTGCTCCCCATCGACTACCTTCGGTTTCATGTTAAAGGTCTTGAGCCATAAGCCAAAGTGTGGGGGAATGCGGAGAAAGGCCTCGCACATGACGATGAACGCCGAGATGTGAAGAAAGGAGTCCGGAGCTAGATCGTGAAAATCAAGCCCGTAATAGAACATGAGGCCACGAACGAAGGGGTGGAGAGCGAACCCTAGCCCCTGGAGGAAGTGGGAGATGAATACGACCCTCTCACCGGATCTGGGTGTGGGAATAACCTGCCCCTTAGCAGGGAGCCTGTGGAGGATTTCCGCGGTCCGGCAGATTGCCGCCCGGAGCTTCACGATATCCTCCTCTGTGACAGAGGAGGCCACCCACCGGCCTTGAAGGCTGGGTCCGGACATGACTGGGAGTCTTGGAGTGATTAAGTTGAAACCTGGGTGCTGGAGCTCGAGGTTGGAAAAGTTGAGGAAGAGGTAGGCGTAGAGGAAAAAGACGGGTCTGTGCCCCTTTATAAAGGCGATGACTATCGAACGCCTCCTCATGAGCCTTAAAACTTGCCTATTCCCAAGGAATCGTGCCAACGGGGCAGTTGGATTACCCATGCCCGTATTGATGAGAATCCCGCAATAAGGGTACACGATCTCTGCTTTGACAAGACGTGCCAATAAAACCGCGTCTTGAAACATGGAGCGGGAGGCTAGAAAACAGTTCAAAATAAGGATCGGGTAGGGACGTGATGTCATGCTGCAGAAGTTGTCAGTAGATTGGACTCGTGAAATATTATGCTCTCTACGGTTGCGTGTGGTAATTGTTTTGTAGAAAGTTGCTTTGGAGTATTCGGAGGAGGAACCCGCCTTGCAATGCCGAAGATAATCTGCGCGTCGGACACATCGTCATTGAAGCCTGGTTCAGGGGCTACTGAGGGAGTCCTGGATTAAGGGGTCCTCGGGCGTCCGAACTATGTAACATGGGCCGGAGTAATGGGCTACGAACATACAAGACAGAAGACTTCCTCCCGTGTGCGGATGGGACTCTCCTTTGCGTGGATGGCAAGCTTGGCATTCAGATATGTAGATTCCTTCCTTTGTAAACCGACTCTGTACAACCCTAGGCCCCTCCGCTGTCTATATAAACCGGAGGGTTTAGTCCGTAGAGGAAATCACAATCATACATGCTAGACATCTAGGGTTTAGCCACTACGATCTCGTGGTAGATCAACTCTTGTAATTCTCATATTCATCAAGATCAATCAAGTAGGAAGTAGGGTATTACCTCCATCAAGAGGGCCCGAACCTGGGTAAACATCGTGTCCCCTCTCTCCTGTTACCATCGACCTTAGACGCACAGTTCGGTACCCCCTACTCGAGATCTGCCGGTTTTGACACTAACAGCACCCCCTCCAGCCGGGCCCATGGACCCCGTGAACGAGGCATGTGCTCCCGCAGCAGAGGAGGTGCCACTAGTCCTCGTTGCCGAGCCCCAGGCTCCAACTTGGGCAAGGCACATTGTCCACTTCCTCCAAACCGGAGAGCTTCCCGGCGACCAAGATGAAGCTGAAAAGGTAGCCCGAAGGGCCAGTATGTATCAGTTTGTCGATGACACTCTGTACAGAAGGAGGCCCAATAGTTTGAAATTGAAATGTGTCTGCCGGGAAGAAGGAAAGGAACTGCTAGCTGAGATACACAAAGGCATGTGCGGCTCCCACATTGGATCAAGGGCATTAGTTGGGAAAGCATTCCGGCAAGGATTCTATTGGCCGACAGCCCTCCAAGATGCGGTCGAGCTAGTCACGAAATGTGAAGCCTGCCAGTTCCATTCCAAGAAAAACCACCTGCTTGCCTAAGCTCTTCAAACAATCCCTCTATGATGGCCATTTTCGGTCTGGGGGCTTGATATCCTCGACCCCTTCCCCCGAGAAATCGGGGGCTTTGAATTCTTGTTCGTTGCTATCGACAAGTTTACAAAGTGGCTGGAAGTGACTGCCGTGAGAAAGGTGATTGCTCAGTCAGCTATCATGTTCTTGAAAGATTTGGTGTGTTGTTTTGGAGTTCCAGCAAGGATCATTACCGACAACGACACCCAGTTCACGTGCTGCGCCTTCATGCAATATGTTCATGCCCTCGGATGCAAGATCTCATTTGCCTCTGTGGCACACCCCCGGAGCAATGGACAAGCTGAGAGGGCGAACGCTGAAGTGCTGCATGGAATCAAGACAAGAACTTTTGATACGCTGCAGAAGCACGGCAAGAGGTGGATCGAGGAGCTACCGGTAGTTCTCTGGTCCATCAGAACGTCACCAAGCCGAGCTACCGGGCAGACTCCCTTCTCCCTGGTGTACGGGGCAGAAGCAGTTATCCCCACGGAACTCATTTACGGGTCGCCTCGAGTGCTTGCCTACGATGAAGTAGCACAAGATCAGCACCGGCGTGACGACATTGTGCTACTCAAGGAGAACCGTCTCCGGGCTGCTACGCGTGCTGCACGCTATCAGCAAGCCGTGCGTTGCTATCATAGATGCATGGTTCATGCCCGTTGTTTTGAGGAAGGTGACCTTGTCCTTAGGCGCGTTCAATCCACCAAGGGTACAAACAAGTTGTCACCGAAGTGGGAAGGCCCTTACCGGGTAGTTTGAGTCACCAGACCTGGCGCAGTCTGTCTGGAGACCGGAGATGGCATTCAGTTGCAAAACTCATGGAATATTGAGCATCTTCACAAGTTCTACCCGTAAGGCGCGGCTGTCGGGCCCTGCCCGTCAGCCACCCATTTGTACAGGCCTTGCCTCAGCTGCATGTAACCCCTTGTACAAAGCCAGGGCGATGACCCCGTGCAAGAGAAAATAAAGAAGCATTGTGGGGGGCCCCGACCAAGATCGCATGCATGCATAAGCATTCCAAGATCACTGCATAAGCATTTGCATATGCATATAGATAGGATTGCATCCTACATTCATTCTCATCTGCATGAAGCTGCAAGTTCCCGATGTGAACTTGGTTTCGACAAGGAGTTGAGAAAACTGCCCGGCAATGCGATCCCCGGCAAGCCAAATAGATAAGTTTTACCTCCTGTCCGTTAGTCTTCTGTAAGCTATAACTTGTGCATAAGAAAGCCTCGCCACTCTTGCTCCCATCCCTGACTCGAATGTTGCTTCGAACAGGATGGTTGTAGTGGCTTTGGTAAAAAGAAGTTGGCGGGGGGCTGGCCCCTTTGTCTGTTCCCCGGCAGATGTGATTCTCTGGCAGACAAAAAGGGTGCCGACAGGATAGCTTGCCGGAAAAACTCGTTTATTTATATTAAAGGGACATCTCACCTCTGCAAGCACATACACATGCATGGGTTCCCGGCAAGGTTCATCTTTTTCATTAATATGCTGATACAAGTACAAGCATTACAGAACACAAACATGGACTCGAGAGATTACATTATTTGAATTAAAATTTGGCAAGTGCCTACAGATTTAAGGTTGAAAAAAGATAAGTGCCCCGTGATGCCCTTTCTTGTCCCTCTCCTCCTAGGCACGACCATCGAAGGCGGGGAGGGCAAAAGGAGCGCCTGGGCGGGAGCCCAGCCCGCCCCCTTCGGCCTCCAGGAGAGGTAGCCCGACGGGAGCGGGAGCACCGGGGAACGCGTCGATGGAGAGCACGGCGGAGGTGACCCGTTGACCACCGTAACTAGAGCCAGCAGGACACAGCAGGGCTAACAGAGCTGCAGCCTGAAAGGAAGCCTGCCAGGGTCCAGTTGGAAGACTGCTGGAGGAGCCCGGGAGCACCATCCCCACCTCTGCATCAAACTCCCCGGCAAATCCCACTTCCAGGAAGGAGATGCGGATGCAGATGATGGTGCTGCCGCCTGATGAAGATGGTGCGGGCAGCGATCAGCCGGAGTCAGAGTCGTCGCTCTCCCACCCACTGCCGTCATCATCACCGTCACTGTCGTCCCCGTCGCTTCCGCTCGAGACGGAGCTTTCGTCGTCGGTCGAGCTCTCTGCGCAGCACCCTAAGCGACCTCCCGAACGCGCGAAGATCTTGACGGAGAGCAGGCCGTTCTCCATTAGTTTGAACTAGAGAACGTGCCCTCTGAGAAGCCAGATCACACTTGACCCAACGTCTTGGTCTGTGCAGGAGGTGTCTGCGCAGCGAACCATGCAATCAGACTATGCGGCTTTATTACTTTCACTTAGCCATAGGAGTTTGACGGTGGGGCTAAGTACTAGCCCCTGGTGCGTATGCGGTTATCCGAACTGGGATGCCTTAGGCACGTGACTCGATGGAGGACAGTCCTTTGTATAATACACAAGAAATCGCAAGAGATTTATAATAAGTCGCCGAATCGCTGACCAGCTCTCGCCGTATCATGACAGTCAGTTTTCGGCTTTCTCTACTGAGGTGCTTTGACCAGACGAACCAGAAAACACAATCACAGTAGTTCTCCCTTTACTACCCTAGCTGAACGAGCGGAATGTAAGGTAGTAACCACAGGAGCCGGGCAACCCAACTATTGACCAAAGACATGATTCAGAGCTGATGCATATAATGCAATATTCTGGACGCCGAAGTGTACTATAAAAGTGTTCGGACTTTTTTTTGGAAGTATATGTGGCCGAATAGAGCCCCTAACATTGTAGGCCATGCCGAAGTGTATGTGCCAATCTGACGTGAAGAGGGAATACAGATTATACAGATTGTGAAATAAACCAATACTGAATAGGAGTTGGTAAGAACTGCTTCCCTTATGATCTGATTGATACGTCAAAACGTGCTGTTACAGATAATGCCATAAGCCTCGAGGACATTTTACATGCCAAGAATTTGTAAACAAGGGAAAGCTTTATAAGGTCCTAAAAAAGAAAAGGTAGTCCTGAAGATCCTTTGGACACCTTGCCGCATGTCTGCGCGACATTTCGCCTTGGTGGAGGATCCTTTGAGAGGATCAATCGATGATCATGTATATAAAAGGGGCCTGGGAAAGGGCCCTTGTACAACCGTGAAGTGATTTAGGTTTTAAGGAACCTGTGATATGAAAGAAAAGAGAAAAAAAAGAAGGAGAAGAAGAAGAAGGTTAAGGTCCGAATAGGGTCGAGCTGCACTATGGACCTGGTCCGCAGTGTGCCTCCGTCGTCGCTCAAGGTATTTTGAGTGCGTAGTTATGCACACGCGGTACATATGCTGCGATTAGATGGGGCGATTGACGGAGGTGAAACTGCATGTCCAACTCTGGATTGACTGAGCTGTCATTCTGCAAGGTAGGCCGGACTCTTTTGATAGTGTCCGGAGGTTTGATGGACGATGAAGTGTTCGGCTTGAAAAGGCCGCTCTGTACCTCGGCTGAAAGGCCGCGGTGTGCTCCTCAGTACGGAGGGAGCGGTCCATGTTTCCATTGACTGTGATAACGCCACGCGGCCCAGGCATTTTGAGCTTTAAGTAAGTGTAATGCAGGACTGCATTGAAGCGGGCGAAGGCGGTACGTCCGAGCAGTGCATGATAACCATTGCGGAAGGGGACGATATCAAAGATTAAGTCTTCGCTTCGGAAGTTGTCCGGTGAACCGAAGACTACTTCCAATGTTAACGAGCCCGTGCAGCGGGCTTCGACGCCGGGTATCACTCCTTTAAAGGTGGTGTTACTAGGCTTGATTCTTGATGGGTCAATACCCATTTTACGGACAGTGTCTTGATAGATCAAGTTAAGACTACTGCCGCCGTCCATTAGGACACGAGTGAGATGCTATCCGTCGATGATTGGATCGAGGACCAGGGCTTCCGAACCTCCATGACGGATACTAGTCGAGCGGTCCCTACAATCGAAGGTGATTGGACAAGCCGACCACAAGTTGAATTTGGGGGCGACAGGCTCTACAGCGTAGACGTCCCTTAGTGCGCGCTTGCGCTCCCTCTTGGGGATATGTGTGACGTAGATCATGTTCACTGTTTTCACCTCAATGGGAAATTTCTTTTGCCCCCCTATGTTTGGTGGGCGGGGCTCCTCATTGTCCTCACTTGGCGGCCCTTTGCCCTTATGTTCGGCATTTAACTTACCAGCCTATTTGAGTTCCTGTTGGAATGATTGGCAGGCTTGTCAGGGGTGCCATGAATCTGGCATGGCCGATCAAGTATTTTGTCCAAATTAGATGGACCATCTTTATTTCTTTTAATGGTTTCTTCCGCTGACCGGATTTAAAGCCACTGAATTCGGCGTTAACCGCTGTGTCTTCAGTTTCTTCATTGTTGTTTCGACGCTTGTGTTTATTGTGTCGTGGCCTGCCATTGCCGTCCCTAACTTCGAAGGTGCCAGGGTCGTTGGTACTGTTGCTTCTACGAGCCAACCAACTGTCCTCTCCCGCGCAGAAGCAGGTCATGAGTGCGGTAAGAGCTACCATAGACTTCGGCTTTTCCTAACCGAGGTGTCGGGCGAGCCATTCATCGCAGACGCTATGTTTAAAGGCCGCGAGGGCTTCGACGTCCGGACAGTCGACGATTTGGTTCTTTTTAATTAGGAACCTAGTCCAGAGTTTGCGGGCTGACTCTCTGGGTTGCTGGACAATATGGCTAAGGTCATCTATCGGATTCGGTGTTCCGCAGACCCTTGAGATGTTTGAACTCTGGGGTGCGTACGAGGAACACTCTCTCCCCAGTCTGCCCGCTCAACGATTCCACGGCCTAGCTCCATGAACCCAAAGAACAAGGGACACAGGGATTTATCCTGGTTTGGGCCACCTTGCGGTGTAATACCCTACTCCAGCTCTGTGGTGGATTGCCTCGAGGGGCTGAGGATGAGCTTGTACAGTGGTCGAACAGCCTCAGGAGGTGAGGTGTTGTTGAGCTCGACGAGCTGGTGAGGTGGTTAGGGTGGAATCAATCCGTCCCAAGATGCCCCTCTCTAGTGGTGGCTAAGTCCTATTTATAGTGGCCTTGGTACTCTTCCCAAATGTAGGCGGGAAGGGATCCCACAACGGCCAAATTTGAAGGGAGACAACTAGTACAAGCTATCCTGACAAAAGTAGTCTTCGCCTGCAAAAGGCTCTGGTGGTGACACTGCAGTGGGCTCCGCGATGACCTCCATCCTGTCATCCTGGCGGTCTTGGTCTTGTTGCACCGGAATGGAAACCTTTGCTTGATTCCTCGGGACTCCGCGCCTGCGCTTGCCTCCTTAGCACCAAAGAGGAAACTGGTACACTGCGCCCGCTGGCGCCTGCCTGGCCTTGGTCGTCATGGCTCACGTCACATGAACCTCGCGTGGTGCACCTTGCATAGATATCTCCGCTCCTCGGGAGCCAGCCTAGTGAGGCCGCCCCCAGGGTGGCCTTGGTGTTGTCCTTCTCGTGAGGGTTGGCCCCTCGCGAGGGTCTTGAGTTGTTGCTACTGAAGCTGGGCCGTACCGGGCCGTTGATGGAGCCACGCCACAGGCCGCAGGCAGGCAAGTCTGGGTTCCCCCATTCCCAGGACGCCGATAGTAGCCCCCAGGCCCAAGGCGCGCTCGAACTTGGCTTCGAGGCGAAGCAAAAGGGCAAGTACGGAGCACCGCGGCCCCAACCGCCTGCAGCCTCGGTCGATGCGTGGCAATTGATGGGACGTGGGCGCCTCCACTTCTCCACGCTGCCTCGGCAACCGTTCGAATTGACGAGACTCTGTTGCATGCAGAGAAAAATCATCATTACGTGCGATCGTGGAGGCCGCCGGTTGGCCTCCCCTGGCTATAAGTGAGGAGAGGGGCGGAGCCCTCTTTGCTCATCTCCTTATTCTCGTCGCACGCTATCTCTTCTTCCTCCTCGCCTCGCCGTCTTGCCGCAGCTCACATGGCGCCGATGAAGAGGTTCCCTGTCACCAAGAAGGGAAAGGCTCGCCAGGAGGGACCCGACTTGCCGCTACCCAAGAGAGGGCGGGGCCACCCTCGTAAGCACGCTGCGACCCCTGCGGTGGCTCCTCGGGGCCGTGGGCGCAATCCTTCGGGGACCGGCGTCATCCTTGGCGGCCACGGTGATGTCTCTTCTCGCAGCGGAAACCTCCCAAGGCGAGGCAGCCCCCTTGACGAGGGGAGGCGCTCCATGGTTGCTCTGCCTCCCCGGCCATTCTTCCACTCGGCGGAGGTGCTCCCGGAGTTCATCGTGTGGTCGGAGAGTCCGGCCGGCACCTGGCTCCAGCTTCCGCGCTTCTTCGTCGGCGAGCTGCCGGCCGTGGGTCTTGACGGCCTCTAGCTGCAGGCCGATGGTTGCTGTAGCAAGGCCTCGTGGGTCACGGTGGAGGTCTCCGCCGCGGGCAACATTGCCCTGGCCCGCGGCTGGCAGGCATTCGCCCTCCACTTCAAGTACAATGGTGTCGTGGCCCTCTTCGTGAGGGTGTTTGGGGAAGATGGTCGTCGCGCAGGGTGCTGCCCCGAAGACAGCGGCGGCGATGATGAGCTTGGCCTTGACGACGACCATGACGATGCTGAGGGCGAGCTTGCCCTTGGCGACGGTCGCAGCTCGTCCAGCGGCGGCGGCTCCTCCGCCAGCGAGAGCACCAGCAGCGGTGGCTACGACCAGCCGCCACGTCGCCGGGCTCGCTTCAAGGACGGTGGCGGGTCGTCCAGTCGCCACGCCGTGGTGAAGCGCGAGGAGGGCTCAGGCTGAGCTGTGTTCGGGAGGCCCTTGGAGTCAGGCCTCGTGAGCTGCTGCGGTTGTGTGAGCCGCTTTTGTTTAACCTTTCCTTTCTTCCTGCATTTTGGAAAAAGTAGGTGGCCCTGCAGGGGCATGTAATGGACCATGGTACTTATGCCACTATGCCATGTTTATTGTTCCTTTGTTATGCTATGATGTTCGTGCTCCACGTAGATGCAGAGGGATAACTTAGCTTGATACACTCGGGGTAGCTTCCCACCTCGCGAGAGCGCGCCTTTTGGCATTTGGTGAGGCCTCCTTGTTGTCGACTCGGGAGCCGCCGACCTCGGGAGGCATCATAAAGCTGCAGAATTTGTTAGAAAATCTATCGGGTGCCTTGTTCCTCCTTGCGCGAGCCCTGATGCATGGTCTAGTCATGGCTTAGTGCACCACGTCGCGGTAACCGGGGCGCATGGACTTAAGAGGGTGCACCAATCACGAGCTCATTCGAGGGCGCCTCGCGATGAACAAGGAAGCCGAAGCTCTGGGGTGACAGGGCTTTGGCGAGGTGTGCCTGCGGCGTGGGCTAGCCCAGCACACGCACACTCCTGCCCAGCCCCCGCGCGAGGCGCACGAGGGAGAGGATCGGGAAACCGCCGTCATCCCTGACGCAAGACAAAGAAGCAAGCGAAGCAAAAGGGAGAAAACCCATCTAAGCAATCGAGAAACGCCAGAGCTCCAAATTTCATTAAAAGGATGCAAACCAGCTAGAGAAAGCAAATGAAAAGCCACGTCCGGTACCTAGTCTAGTCTTCTCACCAGCGCGGAGCTAAGTGCTACCACTAGGACGTGGGAGGGAGCCCCCGAGGCCGGAGGGCGGTACTCTGGATACTCCGGGGCGTGTACAGCCCCACTCAGTATTATGTGAGAGTGTCACGAGCGGAGACCTTCATAGGCACTGGGCCTTGCTTCATGGGTAGAACTTCCGGAGGTGCTGGGGATCCCGTCCTACGTCTCCAGGCGCGCGGCGCCAGGCCTGGGGACACGGTCACCCTAAACGGCCCTCCCACATGGGTGAAAGCTTATGCAGCCCTTCCCTGGAGAGGACCCGCCGTAGGACGAGATCACCCACCTCGAGCATCCTGGAGCAGATGCTACGACAGTGATATCACCACAGCGCCTGCTGGTACCTTGCTGCTCGGAGGGAGGCTTGACGGCGGCGTTCCTCCCCTAGCACGAGGTCCATCCCCCGCGTGGCATCCTGGCGTGCCTCGTCAAATGCCAAGACCTGCGCGGAGCGATGCCTGACCTCATGCGGGAGAACCGCTTCAGCTCCATGGACGAGGAACAATGGGGTTTCGCCGGTCGGCTTGGTCGTGGTAGTGCGGACGGACCACAACACGAACTGGAGCTCGTCCAACCTGCCCTTGCCGCAGGCTTCGACCTTCTTCCTGAAAATCCTCGCTTTGAGGCCCCTCAGGACCTCTGCGTTTGCGTGCTCGGCTTGGCCGTTGTTCCTGGGATGCGCCACTGAGGCATAGCATATCTGCGTTCCAAGATTAGCACAATATGTTTTGAAGAGATTGCTAGTAAACTGCGAGCCTTTGTCTATGATGAAGCGGTTAGGGACTCCGAACCAGCTCACGAGGCCCTTGATGAACTTGACTGCCGAGCCGCCAGGGATGGTACGGACTGGCTCCACCTCTGCCCACTAGGTGAATTTGTCGATGGCGACGTAGAGGTAGCGGTAGCCCCCGGGCGCTCGAGGGAATGGACCCAAAATGTCTAGCCCCCAGACCGGGAATGGCCACGAGACTGGGATGGTCTGGAGGCCCTGAGCAGGCTGGTGGATTTGCTTGGCATGGAACTAGCAGGATTCGCAGGATCTCACTAGCTCGGTTGCGTCGTTGAGTGCCGTGGGCCAGTAGAATCCGCTGCGGAACGCCTTGCCCACCAAGGTGCGCGATGACGAATGATGCCCGTAGTCTCCACTGTGTATGTTGATTAACAGCCCGCGCCCCTGCTCCCTGGAGATGCATCGCAAGGAAACATCACTCGGTCGTTTTCGGTATAGCTCACCATCTTGAATCCAGTAGGTTGTAGCTTGCCGAGCCACGCGCTCCGCGTCTTCCTCCTTCTCCGGCAGGGTTCCTTGCAGCAGGTATGCCTTGAATTCTTTGGTCCAGCACCCCTCCTGGGGCTCGAACATGAGGAGAAGGGGTGCTCCTGAGGTTAGACCGCAGGTGGGGGCTCCCGAGGTTGCTGGCGGGGGAAGCTCCTCCTGAGGCGGCGCCGGTTTCATAGCCGGAGGGGCCGCTGAAGGCTTGAAGAGCCGCTCCTCAAAGACGCCGGGCTCCTGGGGCTGGCGCCTGAACGCCCTTTTGGCGATATCGTCGACTTCCTTGTTCGTGCCGCGGGGCACATGCTGCAGTTCCAGGCCTAAGAATTGCTTCTCCATTTTGCGTACCTCCGCAAGGTATGCCTCCATATGCTCGTCCTTCGGCTCGTATACTTTGTTGGAGAAGTTGACAAGGAGCTGAGAGTCGCCCCTGATGGTGAGGCGCTTCACTCCCAAGGCCGCTGCAGCCTTGAGGCCGGCGATCAAACCTTCGTATTCCGCGATGTTGTTGGAGACCTTCTCGCCTTGCTGGAAGCAGAGCTGCACGATGTAGTAGAGCTTGTCCTGGGTGGGCGAGATAAGCACGGCTCCAGCCCCTGTGCTCTAGCATGCGAAGGCGTCGTCAAAGTACATGACCCAACCGTCTGGTGCTTCGCTCCCTGGCGAGAGAGACCGGCCCTCGCCTGCTTCGGGCCCTGGAGCGTCAGTCCTCTCTGCCACGAAGTCGGCGAGCGTGGATCCCTTGATGAACCTGGTGGTGCTAAACTCCAGCTTGAATGCCCACAACCCGATGTTCCACTCAGCGACTGTCGGTGTCAAAACCGGCGGATCTCGGGTAGGGGGTCTTGAACTGTGCATCTAAGGTCGATGGGGGACACGATGTTTACCCAGGTTCGGGCCCTCCTGTGGAGGGAATACCCTACTTCCTGCTTGATTGATCTTGATGAATATGAGGATTACAAGAGTTGATCTACCACGAGATCGTAATGGATATACCCTAGATGTCTAGCCTGTATGATTATGATTGCCTCTACGGACTAAACCCTCCGGTTTATATAGACACCGGAGGGGCCTAGGGTTGTAGAGAGTCAGTTTACAAAGGAAGGAATCTGCATATCCGAACGCCAAGCTTGCCATCCATGCAAAGGAGAGTCCCATCCGGACATGGGAAAGAAGTCTTCTGTCTTGTATCTTCGTGGCCCATTAGTCTGGCCCATGTTACATAGTCCGGACGCCCGAGGACCCCATAATCCAGGACTCCCTCAGTAGCCCCTGAACCAGGCTTCAATGAAGATGTGTCCGGTGCGCAGATTGTCTTCGGCATTGCAAGGCGGTTCCTCCTCCGAATACTCCAAAACGGCCTTTGAATACAGCAATTGTGTCCGGCTCTGCAAAACAAGTACCACACACACCCGTAGAGAGTACAATATTTCACGAGTCCAATCTACTGACAACTTTTGTAGTGCGACATCACGTCGCTGCCCGGTCATTATTTTGAACCATTTTTAAGCCTCCCGCTCCATGTTTCAAGATGCGGTTTTATTGGCATGTCTTTGTCGAAGCAGAAATTGTGTGCCCTTATTGCGGGATTCTCATCAATACGGGCGTGGGTAATCCAACCGAGCCGTCTGCATGGCCCTTGGGGAATAGGCTAGTTTTAGGGCGAGAGGGGAGGCGCTTGATATTCGCAGCCCTTATAAAGGGATATGGATTTCACCTTTTCACCCATGCCTTCTTTCTCTCTGCCCATCCAATCTTGAGCTCCAGCGCCCAAGCTTCCATTCTTTCGACCTCAAAAAAGCACTCCAGCCATGTCTAGGGATGGCAATTTGATCCATTGATCCGGATACCCGTGGATACCCGACCCGAATGGGCAAGGGTATGGAGCGCATTTTTGCCCATGGATCCGTTGATCTGGATACCCGCGAATAGTCGGGTTGGGCATGGGTATTATTTCTGCTCCATGGATATTCAATGGATACCCGTATGACATGTGGGGCCATATGACAGTGACACTGGACTAAGCACACGTCCAACCTCTCAGTCGCTCGCAGTCACAGAAGTCAAAGCTCGGCCCATGTTCCCTATTCCCCCACAACCCCACAAACCTAGTAATTATGAAACGTAATCTAAACTATGTGTCAACCCCCGATCACCCCGAGTCCACCTCCCCTTCCCAGCGCCCCAGCGCGGCGGCGCTCTGCCTCTGCGCCGCACAAATCACAACCGCCGCCCCCGCCTCTTCCTGTCCGTCCACCCCAACGCGACCGGCCTCGGCGATCGGCGTCGGTGAACAACAGCATCTTGAGTCTAGCACTCCAGCTTCCTCCCCAGTGCGACCGGCCTCGGCGAGACGGCGACCAGCATCGGCGAGACGGTGACAGGCCTCGGCGACCAACACATGGCGACCCGCAGACGGCAACATACCCAAGGTCCATGACCCTCATCCCACTCCCACTCCCTCTCTCCTTCCCCAACCGCCGACCAATCTCTTGCTGACCAAGCTGCCGTTGTAAGCTCTGTTTCTCTGAGCAGGAGTAAATCTTCAATGGAAGGGGGCAAGGTCAACCATGGGAAGGGCAGGGGCGGGAGTGTTAGTGTCCCACGGAGGAGTTTGTGTGGTCGACATCCTGCACCGGTGTTGCTGTGAACCGGCGAGCAACAGGGTGTCGACGACAACACCATTAGCACTGAAAAGGGTAATTGCTACAGTTTTTGTAACTCGGTGCTCTCCTTGCTTGTGATCTATGACTATGAGACAGGAGAGATTTTATATAAACTAGCATAAACTGTGTTCTGTTGCATTTGTAGAATCTACTTTCTTATTAAATTTTGTCATGGACTAGCTTTATGAATAGTATTTCTTCTAGAACTAGAAACAATTCACTGACATCACTTTTGTACAATTTACTGTTCTTATTAAATTTTGTCATAGACTAGCTTTATTATTAGCATCTTTGCTATAATTGGAAACCATCTACTGACCATTACTATGCAGAATTTTCATTTCTTATTAAAAGATTCATTATCTAGCTTTATTGTCATGAAGGAGCCTGATCTATAATGAATTTTTGCTCTAGATAACTTCTACTCATATAATTTAGTATCACTAATACCCAGTCCAAAACATTAGTGCTAGATGGTTGATGGCATCTTTCATTCTTTTGTCAGCTCCCGAAAACAGCGTTGCTCCTACAGCGGATGTCTCAGATGTGGCTGGAGCTGCCGTGGTCGCAAGTTCAACTCCACAAGAGGGTACCAGTACAGCAGTGGAGCAGCCAAAACTGACCGGTTCTAGAAGGAAGCGTACATCAGATGTATGGGATGATTTTAAGACAGAACTAATCAATGGGAAATGGCAGGCAATATGCAATTGGTGTCATAAGTCATATGCCGGAGAATCAACCTCTGGTACGTCACACTTAAGGACTCATCTTAATAATTGTCCAGCTCAGCATGCACCAGTGGGTTCACAACAAAGCAAATTAAAGTTATCAAAATGTGGGGATGGGAAAGTAAATTTGGAGACTTATGTTTTTGATCAGGAACTTGCTAGAAAGAAACTTGCATTGATGATATGTGTGCATGAGTACCCTCTGTCTATTGTTGATCATGCTGGATTCCGAAAATTTTGTGGTACTTTGCAACCAATGTTCAAGGTGTCTAGAAATACCATTAGGCTGGACATCATAAATATGTTTGGTGTCCAAAAGAATATCATGGTGAAGTACTTTGCAAAGTGTGAGAACCGAGTAGCCATCACAACAGATTTGTGGACGGCTGGCCATCAAAAGAGGGGCTATATGGCTGTAACTGGACATTATGTTGATGCTTCTTGGAACCTAAAGAGCTTCCTAATGAGGTAACCATGTCTCTATCTAAATCATTGTTATTCTGAAATAGATGTATTGATTATTGTTACTCTGAACCTAAATATTTCCTTATTTTTTATTGCATAGGTTTGTTTATGTTCCATGTCCACACAATGCTGAGGTTATATGCGAAGCACTACATGCATGTCTTGTTGAGTGGCACCTTGAGAAGAAGATATCCACGGTGACCTTGGACAATTGTACATCAAATGACAAGGCTATGGAAATTCTGCCAGATAAGTTGGACACCTCTTCTCTTATGTTGCAAGGATCTTTGTTGCATATGCGTTGTGCTGCTCATATACTAAATCTGATTGTAAAAGATGGACTGGATGTCATGGAGAAAGGGATTGAGAGGGTACGAGATAGTGTTGCATTTTGGTCAACCACACCTAAAAGACATGAGAAGTTTGAAAAGATGGCACGCCTTTTGAACAATGAATACACGTGTAGATTGGCTCTTGATTGTAAAACTAGGTGGAATTCGACCTACATAATGTTAAAAGGTGCATTGCAATACAAAGATGTTTTTGAAAGACTTTCGATACGTGAAAAGAAATTTACTTGTCCAACTGGAGAAGATTGGGTCTTTGCTAAGGAGGTTTGTGCTAGGCTGAAAGTGTTCTTTGATGTCACAGAGTTGTTGTCGGGTACTTCATATGTTACAGCTAGTCTTTTCTTTCCGCAAATATGTGGCATTCGGTTGGCAATTCGTAAATAGGAAACTAGTAAACATAGTGTCATAAAAGCTATGTCTAAGGAAATGAAAGACAAGTTCGAGAAGTATTGGACTGATGTCCATGGTCTTATGGCTATTGCCACCGTCCTTGATCCACATTATAAGATGCATATGTTGAGGGCTTCATTTGGGTCATTGTATGGAACTGAACATGCATCCATAGAAGTTGATAAAATAAAGTAAGTTAATGCTAGATTTGCTGGCTGAATATCAAGATGTATCTCAGTGTGTTGAAACACCTACTGTTGGAAGCACCCCAGCTGTTCATAATGGTGGTGTGGATTAAATTTTGGGTGCGTTTGAGCAATACTTGTCTTCACAACCTGTTGATGCTTCTCAAGTTCGCACTGAATTGGACATGTACTTTGGCGAGCCCCTTATTCGTAGAATAGCAGATTTTGACATTATTAATTGGTGGAAAGTTGGAGGTGCCAAGTGCCCTACTTTGCAGAAGATTGCTCATGATATATTACCCACCCCTGTTACATCTGTGGCATCGGAGTCGGTCTTTAGTACTAGTGGGAGGTTACTTAGTGCATATCGCAGTCGGCTTACACCAACCATAGCTGAAGCTCTTATGTGTATGCAAGCTTGGTCACGAGCGGACATGTTAGGTAATCTTGTTAATTATCAATTTGTATTTGGTTTCTTTGTGCTATGCATAAATTAATTTTTGCTTCATCTTTGCATTAGGTGATATCAACTTCGCTTTGCAAGCGGTTCAATCTGTTCTTGAGGATGAAGAAGTGATGGTAACTCCTTGTTCTCATCTCAATTTATTCTGTTGGGTCTGGTTTATACTTTTAAATAACAAGTGATGTGTGGGCAGTGCACTACTTATTTTAAGATATATACTTGTGAATGTGTGGTTGATGGTTGGACTTCGATTAAGATGCCACGTTTTCATCCTTCATGCATGTGCAGTCAAAAGTAACTTGTTTATTAATGCTTTCCTTTTTATCTCAGGATGAAAATGAGCCCACCATTACTGAAGACTAATTTGGAGCCAAGTGTGCTCATGTGGACATGTGGCTGGGTCTCCAATTACTAGTGCATGTACTGTTGGAAGTGCGTTTGAATTTTGAAATATGTTACGTCCTTTATTTATGCAACTTCGGTTGTGATTAACAAGATCTTACAACTTTGGTTCTGATGTAATAAGATTTTAAGACCAGAATTCTACTATGATACTGCTTGAGTTGTCAACTTGTCATTGTGTGGTCTACTTCAGTTTTTTTTTGGTGAAATAAGATTTAAGACAAGTTTTTTTACTATCAGACTATTTGAGTTGTCATTGTGTGTGTGGACAATGTTTGAACAGTGTACTTGCTGCCTACTTATGGTTATACCTTATTATGTTGTCATTTGTGATTGAACGATGATGAGTTAATTTGATATTTGGGAAGGCTTTATGATGATTTTTCTATGCCCATGGAGCTCCACGGGTATTTGGATATCCAATGGGTTTGGGCATGGGCACAAGTTGTGCCCATGGATACGTTGGTGGATGGGAAAAAGGTAGGAAGATGGGTCATGGATTGGATTTGGACCAGCTCCACCCGCCCCAAACCCGACCCATTGCCATCCCTAGCCATGTCCGGATCTGGAGCGCAGGGCAAGGGGATGGTCTCCTCCGTCAAGGAGAAGGACATCACCAAGCTCCGGGAGGCTCGGTACTTAGCCTAGGAAATCGCCCACCAGCTTCCAGCGAAGGGGCAGACCATCCCCACCCCGGAGCCCCATGAGAGGGTGGTTTTCATACCCCACTTCATCCGCGGATTTGGATTCCCTCTCCGCCCATTCGTCCCCGGACTCATCTTCTACTACGGGGTGGATTTCCACGATCTGGCCCCGAACTCCTTCCTCAACATCTCGACATTTATTGTCGTGTGCGAGGCCTTCCTCTGCATCCCACCCCACTTCGGATTGTGGTTAAAGATCTTCAATGTGAACCGAAGGTGGTGGGCGGTCAACACGCAGAGTGCGGAGGTGCCATGGTGAGCAAGATGCCCAACATCTCATGGCCCAAAGGTACCTTCATGGAGACCGTCAAAGGGTGGCAACAGCAGTGGTTCTACGTCACAGAGCCTCGCGACACCACCTGGGCCAGGGCTCCCGAATTCCAGTCCGGAGCCCCGATGCGGCTCACCTCCTGGCTAGATAAGGGCCTGAACTGGTCTTCATCAGACGAGCTGTCAGCACTTCAGACGTGCATCCAATGTATGGTAGACAAGAATATCAAGCTTGTCAATGTGATCCAGGTGATGCTTTTTTGCCGGACCCTTCCGTGCCAAAGCCGGACTTTCCATTTGTGGGAGCTCGATCCGTCCGAGCACCAGACCCTGCAACAGTTCTTCGGCACTACACATGAAGACATCTGGAAGGTGCTTTTCAAGGCCAATGAGACGTGGCCGAAGACGTCCGAGGATCGTGGGTACAGCCTGGCCCATCCCGCCAATCCGGTAAGTTTCTCGTATTTCAAGGAGTATCCTTTACCTGTACACTCAAGGAGAATGTCCGAGCTTCCCCATTTTACTTTTTCAGGGCTAGACAAAGAGAGCGGAGAAGATCAAGTGTCCGGCTCCGCTGCCCGAAGACCCAGCAATCCCACTTCTGACGAAGATGCTGGTTCCGGTGCCCTACCAGGCGCCGGAGAATAAGGCCAAGGGGACCAGAAGTGGCCCCCGCCATAAGGGTACTTCGGACGTGACGTCCGAAGACGCCGAGACCCACTCCTCCCCCACCGAGGACGACGAGGAGGAGGAGGAAAGCAATTCTCCCCCGGAGGGGGGAAGGAAGAAAAGGGGGGCCTCCACGCATCTCGAGGCGGAGGTGTCCAAGAAGGGGAAGGTCTCCCTCGCGGATAACTTTGCGTGGGACATCGACAGCAGCTCCGAGTGGCGCCCCAGGGATAAGCCCCTGGCCGAATTGTAAGTACTCCAAGACGCGCACATATATCCACCTCCTTTACTTCTATGGTTTTAACATGTTGAATCATGCGCTGCAGTCCGGCTCGCTCCGACCTCCAACGATCCTCATCTGCGGGGAATTCGCTGGATCCCAAGGTGATGGACAGTGGGTCCCTTCCGGCGGCCTCTTCTCCCAAGGCCATGGACGACGTTGAGGTGCTATCCCGAAGGGCCTCCCCAGGCCAGGGAGAGAAGCAGGAGGCCGTTAGGATGGCGCCAGAGGGTGATACCTCGGCGGCCGGACACATGGGGGAGCAAATCCGCATGGAGACTGGCGATGGGGGCCATATCCAATTCGGCCCCCAGCCAAATATAATTCCGGGGACCTATACGGCTCCAGAATCAGGCAAGCAGCCTCCTTCGAAAGAAGGAGGTGCACCGATTCCACCGGTTACCTCTGTCCATCTATAGGCACCGGATACTCTACCGAAATTGCTGCGAAGTGCTTCCATTGTTGAGGAACACCGTACCCTCATGGGTACGGTGATTGAGAGGATTCAGTCCGCGAAGAGTGGACTGACCGAAGCCTGCTCAAGCCTTCTAACTGGCTTTGAGGTATGAAATACAATTTATGCAAAAGGAATGTCATAGTATAGATAGTAGCCCCTGAGACACTGTCCAGTGTTCGAAAAGAAAAGCCGGGCAGAGGATCAAATAATTTTCACAGGAGACTAACCATACGTGTCTATGTGAATAAGCAGGCGTCTTTGCTGGCTGCGACCTCTCATGCTGCTGAGGTCTACAGACTGAAGCAGAGTCTGGAGAAGACCGAGGCAGAGCTCGGCCGTGTGAAAAAGCAGCTGGAGGACCATCAAGGTATGCAATGACCTTGTGTAGATTCAGAAAGGATGAATGATTTGTGCTGACCATAGTGCCATGATATTTTGTAGGAGCGGCGACCGAGGTGGAGACCCTCAAGAAGGCGCTGGCCGAAGCTCAGGAGAGAGCGGTAAAGGAACAAGCCGCTCACGAGAAACACGAGGCCGGGGTTGGTGAGGTCCAGCAGGATCCCCAGGACGCCGTGAAGAAATGCGAGTCCTTGGAGCGCAATATTGCGGATCAAGAGATCGAACTTGCCAAGGCCCGCCAAAACACACACGAGGCCCGGGTTGAAGCCTAGGGCGCCTTCCAGGAAATCCAGGAAGCCAGAAAAATCGCGGCGGGTAAGGCCTTTATTATGCAGAGCAAGTATGTGAAGAAAAGGTTCCTCTTACTGACCCAGATTTGGAGTTCTCCAGGGGCGTTTGGGGATCTGCCGCGCAGTGTTGCCGATGTTGCGGAATTCTTCCGAGCCGAAGAGGGGAGCTCAACGGAGAAGCTGTTCTGGTCGCAATACCTTGCGTCAGAGCATCCGGTGCCCTTTAGCAATCAGCTGAAACAGTTGACCGAACTTCACAGGGTAGCCGATTTGGCCATGAAGGATTTAATAATCCGTTTGTGGCCTGCCGAAGCCATACCCAGCAGCTACTTTGGGCTCGTGAAGCGGCTGGTCAACGCCCGCCATCGGCTTGATGCCATCAAGCGGTCGGTCTGCATCGAAGGTGTGCGGACGGCCTTCGCCCGTGTCAAGATGCAGTGGGCGAATATGGACGCCGTCAAGCTCGTGACCGAGGGACCGCCTGCGGGCAAGGAGCACCGCACGCCCGAGTGGTATTTTGATGATGTCCTCAAGGGATCCCGCATTGTAGAGGGCCAGTGCTCCAAAGACATTATCTTTGAATGAAGTCATTCATGTTATCCCTTCCTGTATTATGGAACAAGGCCGTTATCTAATATAATGTTTATTGTTTTTTCTTTAAAAAATTTACCTCCTGTGCGGCCGTTTATGTTGAATCTGAGAGGTGGCCAGTCGTCGGCTTCAGCCCCCATGTAGGTAGTACGGGGGTGTTCGGGATGGAATCTAAACACTCTTGATCCAAAAGTTTGGTCCTTGAAGGAGGTGTTTAGTGCAACGAACTAGACAATCGGACTATGTGGCTTTATCACTCTCACTTAGCCATAGGAGTTTGACAATAGAAATGTAGGTGCAACCCCTAGTATTCGTTAGTCCGGACTAGGTTGCTGTAGACACCTGATCGGGTGGAGGCCGATCCATCGCATAATGCGGAAAAAATCGCAAGAGATTGTGACCTCCGAACAGCTGACCGGCTCACGCCGCATGATGACAGTCAGTTTTCGGCTTTCTCTACTGAGGTGCTCATCCGGATAAACCAGGACACAATCACTATAGTTCTCCCTTTACTATCCTAGCCGATATAGTGGAACATAAGGTAGTAAGCACAGGAGCTGGGAAACCCAACTATTGACCAAAGACATGATTCAGAGCCGATGCATATAATGCTAAAATTCGGGGTGCCGAACTGTATTGTAAAAAGTGTTCGGACTTTGTTGCCGTAGTATGGAGCATAATGAAGCCCCTGGCGAATTAAAGCGTACCAAAGTGTACGGGTGCAATCGATAAGGATAGCGAAATAAAATGAAGTAGTAAGCTAGTGCCACATAAGTTGGGCCGCAAACTGTTTCCATTATAGTTTGATTGATACGTCAAAGCGTATTTGTACAAATAGTGCGATAAGAAACCTGGCTATTTAACATGCCAAGACCAAGGGGGAGCTGCGTGTGGGTCCTGAAAACAGGTAGAATGATCGTCAAGAAGAACATCTAGAGATTCCCCCACACGTCTGTACTGCTTGCCCCTTGGTATATCTATGCTTCGAAAGGACCGATGATCAGGCCGTCGGGAGGGGCCTGTGAAAGAAAAGACTAAAAATGGTAAAAAGGAAAAGGAAAAGTATGTGTGGGAGCTGTATGATGGACCACAATCAAGTTACGCCTCCATCTATGCCCATGGTATTTTGAGTGCGTAGTTATGTACGCGCGGTACGTACGCTGCCATTTGGTCGGGACTGAGACGAAGGCCGAATTGCTAGTCGAGCTCCTGACGATCTGGACTGTCCTGCTGCAGAGTAGTCTGGACACGTTTGCCAGTGTCCGGGAGCTTGGCCGCCGAATTAAGGTCCTGCTTGATAAGGCCGCTCTGTACTTCCGCTGCCAGGGCTGCGGTGTGCTCCTCAGTACGGAGAGAGCACTCCGTGTTTCCATTGACTGTTATGACACTGCGTGGTCCGGGCATCATAAGTTTGAGATAAGCATAGTGTGGCACCACATTGAATCGAGCGAATGTAGTTCGTCCAAGCAGTTCGTGATAGCCACTGCGGAAGGGGACGATGTCGAAGATGAATTCTTCGCTTCGGAAGTTGTCTGGGGATCCGAAGACAACTTCCAATGTGATTGAACCCGTGCAGTGGGCCTCTACACCTGGTATTACTTCTTTAAAGGTAGTTTTTGTGGGCTTGATCCTTGATGGGTTGATGCCCATTTTGCGGACTGTATCCTGATAGAGCAGGTTGAGGCTGCTGCCACCGTCCATGAGGACTCGTGTGAGGTGGAATCCATCAATTATTGGGTCAAGAACCAATGCAGCTGAACCACCATGATGGATACTGGTCGGATGGTCCCTGCGATCGAAGGTGATCGATCAGGACGACCATGGGTTGAATTTTTGGGCGACTAGCTCTATCGCATAGATATCCCTGAGCACACGTTTGCGCTCCCTCTTGGGGATATGTGTGGCGTATATCATGCTCACCATTTTAACCTGGGGGGGGGGGGGACTTCTTCTGTCCCCCTGTGTTCGGCGGACGGGGCTCCTCGTCGTCGTTCTCACTTTGCGACCCCTTCTCCTTATCTTCGGCATTTAACTTGCCGGCCTGTTTAAAGACCCAACAACTTCGGTGGGTATGATTGGCTGGTTTATAAGGGATGCCATGGATCTTACATGGACGTATGTGGTCCAAGCTGGAAGAGCCCGGATTGTTCCTTTTGTATGGCTTCTTCCGCTGACCGTACTTGGAGCCACTAAATCCAGCATTGAATGCCGTGTCATCTGTATTGTCACCATTGTTTCGACGCTTATGTCTGTTGCGTCGGGGCTTGCCGTTGCTATTCTTGGCTTCAGAGGTGCCAGGTTCGCTTGCATTATTACTGCTATGGGCTAGCCAACTATCTTCGCCCGCGTAAAAGCGGGTCATGAGTGCCGTGAGGGCTGCCATGGACTTCGATTTTTCTTGGCCGAGGTGTCGGGCAAGCCATTCGTCGCGGATGCTATGCTTAAAGGCCGCTAGGGCTTCGGGATCCGGACAGTCGACGATCTGGTTCTTTTTAGTTAGGAACCTAGTCCAGAATTTCCTGGCCGACTCTCCGGGCTGTTGAACTATGTGGCTTAAGCCATCGGCATCCGGAGGTCGGACGTATATGCCTTGGAAGTTGTCACGGAAGGCGTCTTCCAAGTCCTCCTAGCTGCCAACAGAGTTTTCATGCAGGCTGTTCAACTAGTTCCGAGCTGGTCCCTTGAGTTTGAGCGGGAGGTATTTGATGGCATGAAGGTCATCACCGCGGGCCATATGAATATGGAGAATAAAGTCCTCAATCCATACTGCGGGATCTGTTGTTCCGTCATACGATTCGATATTCACGGGTTTAAACCCTTCTGGGAATTCGTGCTCCATTACTTCATTAGTGAAGCAGAAGGGGTGTGCGGCGCCTGTATATCGGGCCAAGTCGCGACGTAGCTCGGATGGAGTCCGTCTGCGGTTTTCGGCCCGGGCGTGATTATGCTTGTCACGCCCGGCTAGATAGCCGTCGTCGCGTGTCGAGGCACGCCCCCGTGATCTGTAGATCGATCTGGTCTTACCTGCTCTACTGTCCAGGTCTTGCCGCAAGTCATATGTATATCCCCGAGCTGTTATATCTCTACCTTTACGGCGAGGTAGTATGGGCTGGTGTTCGGCTTGAGTTGCCATTTTGTCCCGGTCACGAGGTGGTCGGTCAGCCGCATTACATGCTGATGGTGCGGGCTTGAGGGCCTCGTCGTCAAATTGGGGTAGGAGTTTACGCTTCGGGTAACTTTTGGCTGGGCGCTCGAGGCCGTATTCCTCGGCTGCCAGGACATTAGTCCACCTATCGTTGAGCAGATCTTGATCAGCTTGAAGCTGCCGTTGTTTCTTTTTCAGGCTCCTTGCAGTGGCAATTAGCCGGCGCTTAAAGCGCTCCTGCTCGAGAGGTTCCTCAGGTATGATAAATTCTTCGTCGCCGAGGCTCACCTCGTCCTCGAAGAGTGGGAGATAATTACTGTCCTCCGAGTCTTTGTTTTTGGCCTGTTCGTCAGGGCTAACTTGCCCATCTTCCCGATCGTCCTGTTCAAAAGTTGGCTTGACGGGGTCTTCTTTGTCTTCGGCAGCGTCCGGAGTGTTGTTGCCTCCTGTGCCGGTATTGCTGTCTCTTCCACGACGTGATTTAGAGCGGCGCCGCTGACGTCGGTGCTTTGGCTGTATCTCAGGAGGTTTGTCCTCAACCGGATCTTCTTTGTCATTGCCATTACCCGCTTTGGGTGTATCCACCATGTACACGTCGTATGAAGAGGTGGCCGTCCAACGTCCGGTAAACGGTGGGTTTTCGGCTGGCTCCTCTCCGGCATCGTCGTCCATACCGTCGATGTCTTCAGAGCCGTAGTCGAGCATGTCAGTTAAGTCCTCGATGGTGGCTATTAAGTGGGTGGTGGGTGGGACGTAAAATTCCCTGCTCTCAGCCCCTAGTCGGGGTTGGGCGTAGTTCAGATATTGCTCCTCTGTAATGACGAGGGATCGCATCAAGTTCATAGCATCGCTTAAAGGCGAGGTTTGAACAGGGAGAAGGAAACCCGTGGAGTACGGCGGGAGGGAAACTCCTTGGATGGGCTCACACGTTGCTGACTCCGAGGGTTCGGAGCCAGTGTCCGGAGAAGAGTCAGGCTTCATGATGGTTGCTGGCGACACTACTTCCCCCGGTTCTCCCGTGCTGGGCTTAGCGGCCGCAGATAGTCCGGCGGGCTCAGTAATCCCGTCTTCGGACATGGCGACGCACTCCAGATCTAAAGCCAGAGCGGAGGTTGGGGTCGCGAACCCTTGGAAGATCAAGTCTCCTCGGATATCAGCGACATAATCCAGATTTCCAAAACTAATCTGGTGACCAGGGGCATAGCTGTCGATCTGCTCTAGATGGCCAAGCGAGTTGGCCCGCAGTGCGAAGCCGCCGAATACGAAAAGCTGGCCGGGGAGAAAATCCTCCCGCAGGGCAGCATTCTTGTGGATGACTGATGGAGCCATCGAACCTTCTGATGACGATGCAGCAGAACTCTCAATGTAAGCACCAATGTAGGTGTCAAAACCGGCGGATCTAGCGTAGGGGGGCCCAAATTGTGCGTCTAAGGTCGATGGTAACTGGAGATGGGGGACACGATGTTTACCCAGGTTCGGGCCCTCTTGATGGAGGTAATACCCTACTTCCTGCTTGATTGATCTTGATGAATATGAGGATTACAAGAGTTGATCTACCACGAGATCGTAATGGCTAAACCCTATATGTCTAGCCTGTATGATTATGATTGCCTCTACAGACTAAACCCTCCGGTTTATATAGACACCGGAGGGGCCTAGTGTTGTACAGAGTCAGTTTACAAATGAAGGAATCTATATATCCGAACGCCAAGCTTGCCATCCACGCAAAGGAGAGTCCCATCCGGACATGGAAGAAGTCTTCTATCTTGTATCTTCGTAGCCCATTAGTCCGGCCCATGTTACATAATCTGGACGCCCGAGGACCCCATAATCCAGGACTCCCTTAGCGACCCTCCCCGCAGCGTTGGGGCTATGGAGTACTTTCTCCAGCGGGTAAGCTGAGACGACCTTGATGGGGTGGCCTTGGAAGTAGTGGCGCAGCTTGCGCGAGGCAACGAGAAGCGCAAGCAGAAGCTTCTGTGGCATGGGGTAGCGCGCCCGCGCGTCGTGCAGCACCGTGTTGATGAAGTACACCGGGTGCTCGATGAGGGCGGAAGCGTTGATGGAGTCCGAGGCCTCCTGAGACTGGGGCACCTCCTGAGGCTGGGGGACCTCAGGAGCTGGGTCACCTGTTTGGGCAACCGCAGCCCCAGGAGCGCCCCTAGTGGAACCTGGCCATCTGCTAGCGCTGCTGTGGCTTCAGGGGCGTCGTCTTGGTGTTGCGTAATCTCGATCGGCTGCGTTGCGCCGCGTGGCAGGCACTTGGCCTGGCGCCCCTCCCGGACGGTCACCAGCGCTGCGCTGGCTGAGTGAGGCGTGGCGGCCAGGTAGAGCACCAGGGGCTCGACAGGACGTGGCGCCACCATCTCTGGTGGGCTGGTGAGGTATCTCTTGAGTTCTTGAAACGCCGGGTCGGCCTCCGGAGACCACTCGTACGGGCCCTTATTTTTCATCAGCTTGAAGAACGGGAGGGCGCGCACCCCCAACTTGGAGATGAAGCGCCCCAGCGAAGTCACGCAGCCCGCAAGCTTTTGCATTTCCTTGAGAGTCTACGGCGGGCTCATCTCTTCTATCGCTTTGGCCTTCTTTGGGTTTCCCTCAATTCCCCTGTGCGACACAAGGAAACCCAGCAACTTACCAGAGGGGACGCCAAACACACATTTCTCCGGGTTGAGCCGCAGGTCCACCTTGCGCAGGCTGGCGAAAGTCTCCTTTGGATCCTGGATGAGGGTCCTTGCCTCTCGAGATTTCACCACAATGTCATCGACGTAGGCCTCAGCGTTTCTCCCGAGCTGCCGGCCCAGAGCGATGTGCATCAGCCGCTGGAAGGTCGCCCCAGCGTTACACAGCCCGAATGGCATGTAGGTGTAGTATTACACCCCACACGGGGTTAAGAAAGCCGTCTTCTCAACGTCCTGTACCGCCGTCTTGATCTGGTGGTAGCCCAAGAAGGCGTCTAGGAAACACAGCAGGTCTCACTCGATGGTGGAGTCAACGATCTGATCAATGCGCGGAAGCGGGAACGGGTCTTGAGGGCAGGCCTTGTTGAGGTTGGTGAAGTCGACGCACATGCGTTCCTTCCCGCCTTTCTTGGGCATGACGACGGGGTTTACCAGCCACTCCGGGTACCGTACCTCGCGGATGACACCGGCTTCTTGCAGTTTGCGGGTCTCCTGGACGATGAAGGACTGCTTCTCGTGGACTCTCATCGCGCCTTCTGCTTCACTAGGCGCACGTTAGGGCACACCCTCAAGTGATGCTCGATTATCCCCCTCGGGACCCCAACCAGCTGCTTGGGCTCCCAGGCGAATACCTCCTTACTTGTGCGCAGGAAATTCACCAATGCCTCCTCTTGGCCTGGGGCGAGGTCGGCACCTATAGTGAAGGTGGTTCCTGATGCCTCGTCCTCGTCCACTGGTACCTGCTTCGTCTTAGCCCGATCTTGAGAGAACAACTGCTTCTTCTTCGCTCGCGCAGCCCCCTGGGCCCTAGGTGTCGTCTCGTCGGTCGGGCATGCAGCCACTGCGGGCCTGAAGGCAAGCTTGAGGGCCGTCAGGGCCTCCTTGGTGTCTCCAGCCATGGTGAGGACGCCGCTGCTCCCTGGCATCTTCATGAGGTTCTAGGCAGGAAGAGTTGCCGCCATGAACTGGGCCAGGGCTGGGTACCCGAGGATAGGGTTGTACGGGAGGCCGATGTGAGCGATGTCGAAGTCGATAAGCTCGGTTCAGTAGTTGTCGCGGGTCCGAAGGTGACAGGGAGGCGGATCTGCCACAGGGGGCTGGTGGAACCATTGCCAACCCTGGAGAAGGGCTTGGTGGGACGGAGCCGGCCGTGCGACACGTGGAGCAAGCCAAAAGCTTCCACAGAGAGCATGTTGAGGCCAGCTCCGCCATGGATGAGGGTCTTGGTGACCGCCATGTTGCAGATGGTGGGTGTGCAGAGCATCGGGAGCGCCCCCGAGCCCGCGGTGGTCATCGGATGGTCTCCCGAGTCGAAGGTGAGGCCGCCTTGGGTGCCACCCATCCCGGAGGAGCTCCCTACTACACACGGGCGGTGCCATTTGGTGGAAGAACAGCTTGACGTGGCGATCCGTGGGCGGCACCTAAGAACCGCTGAGGATAGCTGCAACGACGAGGGGCGCCGGTGCCGCGAAACGCGCAATGAAGAGGTCGCGCAGCTCCTCCCAGGAGGCCATGGAGGATCCCCGCAGGTTGAGCAACCAGGCGTGCAGCACGCCGGCGAGGGCCATGGGAAACGAGTTGGCCATGACCTTGTCGTCGCCTCCGACTACCCGAATGGCCTCCTTGTACACCTGGAGGAAGGCCGCTGTATCCGCCGCGCGAACGTAGCGAGGTGGCACCTCCGGCTTGAACTTGTGTGGCCACCACACCTGGCGCAAGGCGGGGGCGAAGGCTCGGAGCCCCACAACGCCTCCGTGCGCGCCCGTCAGCCCAGCCGGAGGAGCGGTGCTCGCCATGAGAGCTGAACAGGGAGATGAAGCAGGCAGAGAAGTGAAGCGGAGAAGAGGCGAAGCTTTGACGCACCCTACCTGGCGTGCCAAATGTCGGATTCGGGGTTCCACAGACCCTTGAGAGGTTCGAACTCTGGGGTGCGTATGAAGAACACTCTCTCCCAGTCTGCCTGCTCAACGATTCCATGGCCTAGCTCCACGAACCCAAAGAACAAGGGACACAGGGATTTATCCTGGTTCGGGCCACCTTGCAGTGTAATATCCTACTCCAGCTTTGTGCTGGATTGCCTCGAGGGGCTGAGGATGATCTTGTATAGTGGTCGAACAGCCTCAGGAGGTGAGGTGTTCTTGAGCTCGATGAGCTGGTGAGGTGGTTAGGGTGGAATCAATCCGTCCCAAGATGCCCCTCTATGGTGGTGGCTAAGTCCTATTTATAGTGGCCTTGGTCCTCTTCCCAAATGTAGGCGGGAAGGGATCCCACAACAGCCAAATTTGAAGGGAGACAACTAGTACAAGATATCCTGACAAAAGTAGTCTTTGCCTGCAAAAGGCTCTGGTCGTGACGCTGCAGTGGGCTCCACGATGACCTCCGTCCAGTCGTCCTGGCGGTCTTGGTCTTGTTGCACCGGAATGGAAACCTTTGCTTGATTCCTCAGGACTCCACGCCTGTGCTTGCCTCCTTAGCACCAAAGAGGAAACTGGTACACTGCGCCCGCTGGCGCCTACCTGGCCTTGGTTGTCATGGCTCACGTCACGTGAACCTCGCGAGGTGCACCTTGCATAGATATCTCGGCTCCTCGGGAGCCAGCCTAGCGAGGCCGCCCCCAGGGAGGCCTTGGTGTCGTCCGTCTCGCGAGGCTTGGCCCCTTGCAAGGGTCTTGAGTTGTTGCTGCTGAAGCTGGGCCGTACCAGGCCATTGATGGAGCCACGCCACGGGCCACAGGCAGGCAAGTCTGGGTACACCCATTCCTAGGACGCCGACATCATTGGCATGCGGGGGCTGGACATAGGTACCTTGGAAGTTGTCTCGAAAGGCATCCTCCAAGTCTTCCCAGCTACCAATAGTGTTCTCTGGTAGGCTATTCAACCAGTGTCGTGCTGGTCCTTTTAGCTTTAGCAGGAGGTACTTAATGGCGTGGAGATCATCGGCACGAGCCATGTTAATATGGAGAAGAAAATCCTCAATCCATACCGCGGGATCTGTCGTTCCATCGTATGATTCGATGTTTACGGGTTTAAACTCTTCTGGAAATTGGTGCTGCATTACCTCATCTGTAAAGCACAAGGGGTGTGCGGTGCCTCTGTGTCGAGCAATGTCACGACGGAGTTCGGATGACATCCGTGTTCGGTTTTCAGCCCGAGTTCGGTTATGCTTATCGCGCCAAGCTTGAAGGCCGTCGTCTCTTGTTGGAGTGCGTCCCCTTGATCCGTAGATTGATCTGGTCTGTGATACGTCTCCATCGTATCTATAATTTTTGATTGTTTCATGCCAATATTATACAAGTTTTACATACTTTAGGCAACTTTTTGTATGATTTATTGGACTAACCTATTGATGCAGTGCCCAGTGCTAGTTCTTGTTTTCTGCATGTTTTTTGTATTGTAGAATATCCATATCAAACAAAGTCCAGATGCAATAAAATTTTACGGAGAATTATTTTGGAATATTTGTGATTTTTGGGAGTTGGAATCACCGCAAACGGAGGCCCACACAACCCACAAGACACCAGGGCGCACTAGAGGCCCCTGGTGCGTGGTGGTGGGTTGTTCCCTCCTCAAACGTCGGTTGGAGCTCTACTTCGGGCGCAAGGAATCTTATATCCGGAAAAAATCGTGTGAAAATCTCAGCGCAATCGGAGTTACGGATCACCCGCAATAGAAGAAACAGTTTTCGGCCAGATCAGGGGAACGCAAAACAGAAGAGAACAGAGAGGGAGATCCAATCTCGGAGGGGCTCCCGCCCCTCCGCCACCATGGAGGCCATGGACCAGAGGGGAAAACCTCCTCCCATCTAGGGGGGAGGCCAAGGAAGAAGAAGAAGGAGGGGGGCTCTCTCCCCCTCTCTCCCGGTGGCGCCGAGGCAAGGATCGTGATGGCGATCTACACCAACAATCTTGCTAACTTTCTGCCCCTCTATGCAGCGGTGTAGCACCTCTTCTCCCCGCTAGAATCTCGACTTAAACAAGGTGCTCAACTCCATATATTATTTCCCAATGATCTATGGTTATCCTATGATGTTTGAGTAGATCCGTTTTGTCCTATGGGTTAATCGTGATCTTGGTTGGTATGATTGTATATTTTATTTATGGTGCTGTCCTATGGTGCCCTCCGTCTCGCGCAAACGTGAGGGGCCCCCGCTTTAGGGTGTTGCAATATGTTCATGGTTCGCTTACGGTGGGTTGCGAGAGTGGCAGAAACTTAAACCCAAGTAACTGGGGTATGACGTATGGGAGTAAAGAGGACTTGATACTTAATGCTATGGTTGGGTTTCACGACCTTAATTATCTTTAGTATTTGCGGATGCTTGCTAGAGTTCCAATCATAAGTGCATATGATCCAAGTAGAGAAAGTATGTTAGCTCATTCCTCTCCCTCATATAAAATTACAAGAATGATTACCGGTACTTGTTATCGATTGCCTAGGGACAAATAACTTTCTTGTTGACAAAAGCTATATACTATTACTACCTTGCAATTTATTCGTATTTTTATTCTCGCAAAGTACTCGTAGTTTTATACTTGCCAAATAGTTTCATACTTGTTTTAGGTAAAGCAAACGTCAAGCATGCGTAGAGTTGTATCGGTGGTCGATAGAACTTGAGGGAATATTTGTTCTACCTTTAGCTCCTCATTGGGTTCGACACTCTTACTTATCGAAAGAGGCTACAATTGACCTCCTATACTTGTGGGTTATCAAGACCTTTTGCTGGCGCCGTTGCCGGGGAGCAATATCGTGGGGTGAATATTCTCGTGTGTGCTTGTTTGCTTTATCACTAAGTAGTTTTTATTTTCTGTTCTAAATTGTTCTCTATCTTTAGTTATGGATATGGAACACGAAACACCAAAAAAATTGTGGTACTTGCTACTCATGGAGATGGGGAACCTCCTAATACCCTCGATGCTCGATATGTGAAAGATATTATGCACTACTTTGATAATCCTGAGAAAACCCCATTCAACTAAATAATGGGAGTAACGTTGGATCAACGTGAATACTTTAGGGATTATCGCTTGACTCATAAATGGAAATTGTTATGGGATCAAATTCATGTGTTGCATTGGTATGCTTGGGAGCTATGCTTGAGATATGATTATACTTGTTGAACTAGGATGAACGCTCCACATCTTCTCTTTTCATGTGAATTTAATGATAATGAAACCTCGGCTTCTTATGCTAGAGGTATAGATGATTACTATGATGTGGAAAGAATAGAAGAATTTGTTGCTTTTAAGGGTGCTTATGAAATTGAATCTTTGTTTGAAAAGTTTGATGATTTTGATGATTCAGTTTATAGACCTGAAAATTTTGCTATCCTTAAGTATTGCTATGATAACTATAAATACAATTCTGATATTGATGCATTTATTGAGAAAGCCTCCGCTGTCCAAGAAGAGACTAATATTTTGCAGGAGTCTATGGAAGAAGGAATTGATGAAACTGTGAGCTCATTGGATGAAAAAGATGATGAGGAGAGCGAAGAACAAAAGGAGGAAGAACGGATTGATCACCCATGCTCACCTTCTAATTAGAGTAACTCTTCAACTCATACATTGTTTAATTTCCCTTCGTTCTTACCAAGGACGAATGCTATGATAATTGCTATGATCCTGTTGATTCGTTTGTAATATCCCTTTTTGATGAACTTGATGCTTGTGGCCAAGATGCCAATATGAATTATGCTTATTGAGATAAACTTGCTATAGTTCCTTATATTAAGAATTAAATTGTTGCTATTGCACCCACACATGATAGTCCTATTATCTTTTTGAATTTTCCCAACTACACTATATCGAAGAAGTTTGCTCTTGTTAAGGATTATATTGATGGGTTGCCTTTTACCTTTGCACATGATAATTTTGATGAATATAATATGCATGTGCTTGCTGCTCCTACTTGCAATTATTATGAGAGAGAAACTATATCTCCACCTCTCTATGTTTCTAACACGATAAAATTTCAAGAAACTACTTATGCTATGTATTGGCCTTTACTTGATGTGCATGAATTGTTCTTGTATGACATGCCGATGCATAGGAAGAGAGTTAGACTTCGTCATTGCATGATTTATGTTGCCTTGTGCTCACTACTAAATGCCAAATCACTGTTAATTCAAATTGGCTTTGATATACCTTGGGATCCGGGTGGACCCATTACTTGAGCACTTTATGCCTAGCTTAATGGCTTTAAAGAAAGCGCTGCCAGGAAGACAACCCGGAAGTTTTAGAGATTCATTTATTGATGTTGAGTGCTTTTATAAAGTTAAAAAACAAAAAATATAGAGTGGAACTTAAAACTTCACAAATAGAAAAGTGAAAGTGAGAAAGACGAGCACCGTGGAAGCGGGAGCTAGCCTTGAACCTTGTTCATGCCCATGGGAACTTTGTGAATCTTGAATTGCAGAAACTTTTCAACAAAATAATTATCCCCTTCTACAATTCCATTGTATTATAAAAATAATGTGCCAAGATTTGCCTTTAGGATGATAAGATTGCTTGTTGGTTTGTGCGGTGCAGAAACAGAAACTTTGGCTGTAGCGCGTGAATTTTCATTTTTTACTGGAACGTCAAACGTTTCTGAAACTTTTTGCACAGTCTTGCTATACAAATTGTTTACTTTGTCCTAATTTTTCAGAATTTTTAGAGTTACAGAAGTATGGTGGATGTTCAAATCTTTACAGACTGTCTTGTTTTCACAGATTGTTGTTATAGCTTCATTATTTGCGTATGTTTGAATTCTTGTTGAAGCCACCTTAACTTGTGGCCATAGAATTGTGATATCATACAGTGGGTAATGTTTGTTTATAATTATACAATAATGTTACAACAGTACATGATGGGATTTCATTGCCATATTCACTAACTTCGCCACTAAAAGTTTCTGTTGAGTTTTGTGTGGATGAAGTGATCAAAGATCGAGGAGGTCTCGATATGAGGAGAAGGAGGAGATGCAAGAGCACAAGCTTGGGGATGCCCAAGGCACCCCAAGTAAATATTCAAGGAGCCTCCTCCCATCTAGGGGGGAGGTCAAGGAAGAAGAAGAAGGAGGGGGCTCTCTCCCCCTCTCTCCCGGTGGCACCGGAGTGCCACCGGGGCTAGGATCGTGACGACGATCTACATCAACAATCTTGCTACTGTCAACACCAACTCTCTCCCCCTCTATGCAGCGGTGTAACACCTCTCCCCCCGCTGTAATCTCTACTTAAACATGGTGCTCAAATCCATATATATTTCCCAATGATCTATGGTTATCCTATGATGTTTGAGTAGATCCGTTTTGTCCTATGGGTTAATCGTGATCTTGGTTTGTATGATTGTATATTTTATTTATGGTGCTGCCCTATGGTGCCCTCCATCTCGCGCAAACGTGAGGGGCCCCCGCTGTAGGGTGTTGCAATATGTTCATGGTTCGCTTACGGTGGGTTGTGAGAGTGACAGAAACTTAAACCCGAGTAACTGGGGTCTGACATATGGGAGTAAAGAGGACTTGATACTTAATGCTATGATTGTGTTTCACGACCTTAGTGATCTTTAGTAGTTGCGGATGCTTGCTAGAGTTCCAATCATAAGTGCATATGATCCAAGTAGAGAAAGTATGTTAGCTCATGCCTCTCCCTCATATAAAATTACAAGAATGATTACCGATACTTGTTATCGATTGCCTAGGGACAAATAACTTTCTTGTTGACAAAAGCTATCTAGTTTTACTACCTTGCAATTTATTCGTAGTTTTATTTTCACAAAGTACTTTTATATTTATACTTGCCAAATAGTTTCATACTTGTTTAGGTAAAGCAAACGTCAAGCGTGCGTAGAGTTGTATCGGTGGTCGGTAGAACTTGAGGGAATATTTGTTCTACCTTTAGCTCCTCGTTGGGTTCTACACTCTTACTTATCGAAAGAGGCTACAATTGACCCCCTATACTTGTGGGTTATTAGTCTGGCCAGCTCTATTGTCCAGGTCCCGACGTAAGTCGTAGGTGTAGCCCGAAGCCGCTACCTCTTTGCCTCGACAGCGAGGTGGCGCGGGTTGGTGTTCGGCGTAAGCAAACGATCTGTCTCGCCCACGCGGTGGCCGGTCTGATTCATCAGCATGATTATATCTTGATGGTATTGGCTCAACGACCTCGTCGTCGAATTGTGGCAGTAGCCGACGCTTCGGATAACTCTTTGTTGGGCGCTCGAGGCTGTATTCCTCGGCAGCAAGGATGTGGGTCCATCTATCGTTGAGCATATCCTGTTCGGCTTGAAGCTGTTGCTGTTTCTTTTTTAGGCTCCTCGCAGTTGTGATGAGCAGTCGCCTAAAGCGTTCTTGCTCGAGGGGTTCCTCTGGCACGATGAAATCTTTGATGCCGAGGCTGACTTCCTCCTCGGAGGGCAGTAAATAGTTACCGTCCTCCGAATCCTCATTCTCGGCCAGTTCGTCTGGGTTGACTTGTCCGTGTTTCCAATCATCCTGCTCTACGGCAGGCTCGATGGGGTGGTCAGAGTCTTCGGCTTTCTCCGGAGTGTCATTGTCTCCGGTGTCGGTATTGCTTTCTTTTTCCCGCCGCGATCGTGAGCGGCGCCGCTGACGTTGATGTTTTGGTGGTACCTCGACGGGCTTGTCCTCGATCGGATCCTGATTGCCATCGTCGTCCTCTTTTGGTGTATCCACCGTGTACACATCGTATGTAGAAGTGGCAGTCCACCGCCCGATGATAGGGATGGTTTGGCCTGGTTCGGCTTCGGCATCGACGTCCATACCGTCGACGTCTTCAGAGTCATAGTCGAGCATGTCGGTTAAGTCTTTGATAGTGGCTACCAAGTGGGTGGTGGGTGGGACGTAAAATTCCCCGCACTCAGCCCCTAGTTCGGGCTGGGCGTAATTCGGAGGTGATACCTCCGTGATGTCAAGATACCGCATTAAGTCCAAGGCCTCGCTTAGGAGTGAAGGCCGGACGGGGAACTGAGGACCTGCGGGGGCTGGGCATGGCAGATTCTATCAGGCTGTGCTCACTAAACGCAGACCTCAAGAGTTCGGCGTTGGCATCCAGAGGCGAGTTTGGCTCTCCGATGACAAGGAGAGTCCTCTTTGATTCCAGGCTCGCCGAATACATAGTTGCCTCTGGGTCTTCGGCAGAGAGCTCCATGGTAGGAGAGGGTCTGGCGGGTTTTAAGCTCCCATCTTCGGATGAGGCGGCCTGCTCTGGCTCTATGGACGGGGCAGAGGTGATAGTTGGTCCTTGAGCGGTGCCTGATGATGGGTCCGATGGGTTTCCTTCTTGAAGATGTGGAACATTGGTTGAGGCCATGAATCCTTTGAAGATTAAATCTCCTCGGATATCGGCGACGTAATTCAGGCTCCCGAATTCGATCTGATGACCAGGGGCATAGTTGTCGATCTGTTCAAGGCGTCCAAATGAATTGGCGCGCAGAGCGAAGCCATCGAATACAAAAAGTTGACCGGGGAGGAAGGTCTCCCCGGAAATAGCATCGTTGTTGATGATCGAATGAGCCATCGAACCTTCTGCCGAAGATATAGTGGAACTCTCAATGAAAGCACCATTATCGGTGTCAGAACCGGCCGATCTCGGGTAGGGGGTCCCGAACTATGCGTCTGAGGATCGAAGGTAACAGGAGACAAAGGGGACATGGTGTTTACCCAACTTCGGGCCCTCTTAATGGAGGTAATACCCTACTTCCTGCTTGATTTACTTTGATGAGTATAGGGGTTA
This sequence comes from Aegilops tauschii subsp. strangulata, assembly GCF_002575655.3. NCBI lineage: Eukaryota > Viridiplantae > Streptophyta > Magnoliopsida > Poales > Poaceae > Aegilops > Aegilops tauschii. The sequence continues at coordinate 515,706,822 of NC_053036.3, forward strand.
CAAGAGTTGATCTACCTCAAGATCGTAAGGGCTATAACCTAGATGTCTAGCCTATGTAAACTCTAATAGCCTCTATGAACTAAACCCTCCAGTTTATATAGACACCGGAGGGGCCTAGGGTTGCACAGAGTCGGTTTATAGAAGAAGGAAACTATACACGCGGACGCCAATCTTGCCATCCACGCAAAGGAGAGTCCCATCTGGACACGGGGAAAGGCCTTCTACCTTGTATCTTCATGGCCCATCAGTCCGGCCCATGTCACATAGCCTGGACACCAGAGGACCCCTTAATCTAGGAATCCCTCAATGACCACGGGCAAAGGTCTTCCAGCCACGGCGGAGGTACATTACATGAGGGGCCGGGAAATCAACATCAACTCGCATACCGCCGTTCCCACAGCCCCTCATGTGCAGCCTCAGAGCGCGTGGTTGTTCGAGCTCCATCTCACGCGCGAAGGGAGTTGGAAGGCGAAGGTGACCACACAGGGGCTTGTATAGCCTAATGATGAACTCCCGAGGTTGCTCCCCGACATGGCCTTCCATCGGGGGAGGAGCCGCCGGTGGGGGCGCAGCCAAGGCCCCGCCCCGCCCTCCTCCTCCTCGAGCGCCGCGGCGACCTCGACCTTGTCCCCTTCCTCCTCCCCTCGCGGCAGGTTCCGCCACCATAGGATCCGGAGGAGGAGGGATACGCTGTCGAGAAGAAACCCTCGTCGCCGCTGCGCCCTCGCCCTCTCACCATGGCTAGAAGGGAAGGGTTGCGGAGAAGAAGAAGAAGTGTGTGCAGAGAGGCGCCGCCCTGCCCCTTTTTATAGGGGGACGAGGCAGGGGGCTGGCTCCTCATACAGGAAATGGCCGCCCCGCTCCTCCAATACGGCCTCTCTACACCCTCTTTGGCCCTGAGCATCAATGCCGACCCTCTGCTCCAACCACCAGCGCTCGGTTTTCGGCCATGGCACTCCTCCCCGTGCCCTCCGCATCCACCACCTACCACACCCAATGCATGCGGAGCACATGGCAGGTGCGTGCGGAACGAGAGGCAAGTGGGATGGCAGTTTCTGCCCCGTGATCGTGCGGCGAGGAGAATCCGCAGAGCACGATCATTGTTCTTCCACGACGTTGCGCACGATGCGCGGAGAAACCGGAAACTGGCCTGGAATCAAGGCTAATGAAGAAGCAAAGAAGACCTCAAGAAGCCAGCCTCTTCAGCAACCCTGCCTGTGCACTTATTAGGCCCTACCCCGACGACGCTCGGCAGCGCGTTCGGGGCAGGCCCAAGGGCTTCTATCGGTGCAACAAACCCTGGGTCTGTTGCCCTGACTGTGCACATGCACGGGATGAAGATTGGAGCACCAAACCAAGTCAGAGTACAAGAAACCAAGAGATTCGAAGGACCAACATGTAGATCAGAGGGGCCAGGATCATGTCAGGGAAGCGAGATATCGTCAAGAGAAGGGCCTCCATTGCCGAGCAGGCGAGCCCGGCAAGGGGCGAGGCCACCCCCAGAAGCAGACAACCAAGACGTCCCGGCAGGGCCTGTCGGGACTCACGGAGGCAAAACCACCTCACCAACGACTCCACCGTGACCCACACCGTCGATCAGTGCGGTGTCAAGATGCAGAGTGACTAAGTGGCAGCCATTCGCCACATGGCGGCCCCTCCCTACAGGAAAAACCCACGGATGACACCCGTCCCGCGACGTGTCAAGCAAGCAGGCGTGAAGCTGGCGAGATAGCCCGGCAAGCCTTGCCGGGCAACCAACATGTGACGTTGAGCAGTGCGTTTAGTGCGCCCTGTCAGCCCACAGAGTTAGGTATGATAGCACTGTTGCTATCTTATCAGTGCGTAATGACTACTTTGCCATTGTGGTAACCCCTTGATCTATAAAAGGAGGCCCGTGGCAATCGTAGAAAGGGTTAGAAGGTTGGATAACTCACACCACCATACGCGCGTAGCCACTATCGCCTTGAGGCAACCCTTGCCGGGAAAGTGTACTACGTTCCACCACCACCTTTCCACCATCAATCCACCAAAGCAGGAGTAGGGTTTTACGCCTCACGGCGGCCCAAACCTGGGTAAAATTGCCTGCATGATCTCTGCCATGCTGCCCCACGCTCTTCTGCTCTTTGTGCAACGCGAATCCCCCTGCCAAACCAGCAAGGGGCCTCCTGGTCCCATAGGTGGCCATGGTTTCCCACGACACGGACTCACCCTCATTCCTCACAAAGAGATTGACTTCTTGCTTGAGCAAAGCCAATCGAGATCTTCGAATTGCTTCATCTTCTTCGAGAGCCTCCTCAAGGCAATCCCATATTTCCTTGGCGGTCTTAAGGAGAGCAATGGAGTCACTATAGTCTTCGGTCACCACGGTGCGCAACATGTTGTGGGCGGTTGCATTGAGTTGATCATCAAATGCTTCTCTTGGAGTGAGATTCATTGGGTCCTTGGGGTTGAATCCATTAACCGCAATCCACCACAGTTGAGTTGAAGCACTGCGCATGTAAGACTCCATATCTAGCTTCCACTTAGCAAACACATTAGCTTTCAAAGGGGGCGGAGGCCCAACAGGATACATACGAGGATGTTGCAAGGGTTGTGGTGAGTAAAAAGGTTCCACGACATTGTTCTTGAGAACTTGAGTACGAGCCAGAGATGCAAGAGGTTCTCTCGAGTCATCCGCATGATGAATGGCATTTGGATCAAATGAGTTTGATCCAGATGTCGAGGGCTTTAAGCGAGCATCAATTTCCTCCTAGACCGGGGAACGAACTTATTTCAACATAGAGGCTTTGAGGTCCGCAAACATTGAAAGAATATCGGCCGCGGTCAAAGGGGCACCCGGGTTAATAGAAGTGGCGGGAGCAACGACCGGGGCACCAAGTGCCTTGGGCGCGGCAGGGGGGGGGGGTTAGGTTTTGACCATCCTCCGCAACGGGTGTGCCACCTCCCTCATTCCCTAGATCGATTGTATCCTCTAAGGTTGTAAAACCTTATATTAGAGCACGAGGCTCTAATACCAATTGAAAGGATCGATACGGTCGACTAGAGGGGACGGGGGTGAATGGGAGACTACAATTTTAATCTTTCTTGTCAATTTTAAGGTTTAGCAGATAAATAGGGTTCACTAGTTATGCAACTAGGTGAAGACAACCTATATGACAAGCAAGCTTAAATCAAGGTATGCTAGGCAACAATGTAATTAGCAAGCCAACAAGTATACAAGGCAAAGTAAGGTGCGGGAAAGTATTAACCACAAGTGAGGAGAGGACGCGGATTTTAACCCGAAGTTCACTCTTCCTTGGGGAAGACCTACTCTCCGTTTAGAGCAGTACCGGAGCCAAAGCTTGCGGAACGCCACGAAGGCTCACCGTAGTCTCTTTTGAGTCACCCCCAACGGATGAGCCTCGAATTACTCGGGGTTGGTCTTGAAGGCGACCACCACACCTTTACAAACTTCTCAGGAGCACACCATAAGCAAGGAAGCTTCCGGAGGAACCTCTAACCGCCTAGGAGCCCAAGCTCCAAGAGTAACAAGTCAATGGGGAGAAATGTTGCGGGGAACGCGATTTGGTTTGGTCAAGATATAGATCGGGTCTTGCCCTGCCAATCCCCAACGTTGCAACAAGTTTGGTGGAGGGATTGAGAGTATTGAGCAAAATGAGGTGTAGCAATGGTGGAGCTCAACAAGACATTGGGGTTAGGGATGAAGGAAGAAGAAGGGGGGCTTTTATAGTGTTTGTCCCGGGGTGGCCGTTTCCGCCCGTTGGACCCCGCGCGCACGGGCTAAGTCAGCCCCGTGCGCATGGGGTACTCAGAGACTTTCACACCATCCCGTGTGCACGGGGTACTCAGAGAGTTTACGTAGTAGCCCATGTGCACGGGGGTCAAAAGATCCCATGCGCACCGAGTACCTAGAGAGTTACGCAGTATACCGTGCGCACGGGGTACCCAGTAACTTTCTGTTGCAAGCACTCTGAGTACAACATGCATGCACACTATGGTTTTAAGTGTTAGGAATGGGTGGGCTAGTGTATATGGTTTGGCACGGGGTACCCGACACAACCTTTATCCACACCAACCCCTCTTAATAGTGCAGTCTTTCCTACGACTCAAAGCAAACCAAAAACTAAAACCTTCGGATCGCCGGTAGACCACGCCTTTGACCTTTTTGAATTGGGGGGTCGTACATCTCCATCACAAAACACTTCCGGTGTCCGAATATAGTCGTCCAATATATCAATCTTTACGTCTCGACCATTTTGAGACTCCTCGTCATGTCCGTGATCACATCCGGGACTCCGAACAACCTTCGGTACATCAAACCATAGAAACACATAATATAACTGTCATCGTAACTTTAAGCGTGCGGACCCTTTGGGTTCGAGAACTATGTAGACATGACCGAGACACCTCTCTGGTCAATAACCAATAGCGGGACTTGGATGCCCATATTGGCTCCCAGATATTCTACGAAGATCTTTATCGGTCAGACCGCATAACAACATACGTTGTTCCCTTTGTCATCGGTATGTTACTTGCCCGAGATTCGATCGTCGGTATCTCGATACCTAGTTCAACCTCGTTACCGGCAAGTCTCTTTACTCGTTCCGTAATACATCATCCCGCAACAAACTCATTAGTCACAATGCTTGCAAGGCTTATAGTGATGTGCATTACCGAGTGGGCCCAGAGATACCTCTCCGACAATCGGAGTGACAAATCCTAATCTCGAAATACGCCAACCCAACAAATACCTTTGGAGACACCTGTAGAGCACCTTTATAATCGCCCAGTTACGTTGTGACGTTTGGTAGCACACAAAGTGTTCCTCCGGTAAACGGGAGTTGCATAATCTCATAGTCATAGGAACATGTATAAGTCATGAAGAAAGCAATAGCAACATACTAAACGATCGGGTGCTAAGCTAACAGAATGGGTCAAGTCAATCACGTCATTCTCCTAATGAGGTGATCCCGTTAATCAAATGACAACTCATGTCTATGGCTAGGAAACATAACCATCTTTGATTAACGAGCTAGTCAAGTAGAGGCATACTAGTGACACTCTGTTTGTCTATGTATTCACACATGTATTATGTTTCCGGTTAATACAATTCTAGCATGAATAATAAACATTTATCATGATATAAGGAAATATATAATACTTTATTATTGCCCCTAGGGCATATTTCCTTCAGTCTCCCACTTGCACTAGATTCAATAATCTAGTTCACATCGCCATGTGATTTAACATCAATAATTCACATCACCATGTGATTAACACCCATAGATCACATCTCTATGTGACCAACACACAAAGGGTTTACTAAAGTCAATAATCTAGTTCACATCGCTATGTGATTAACACCCAAAGAGTACGAAGGTGTGATCATGTTTTGATTGTGAGATAATTTTAGTCAACGGGTCTGTCACATTCAGATCCGTAAGTATTTTGCAAATTTCTATGTCTACAATGCTCTGCACGGAGCTACTCTAGCTAATTGCTCCCACTTTCAATATGTATCTAGACCGAGACTTAGAGTCATCTAGATTAGTGTCAAAACTTGCATCGACGTAACCCTTTACGACGAACCTTTTGTCACTTCCATAATCGAGAAACATATCCTTATTCCACTAAGGATAATTTTGACCGCTGTCCAGTGATCTACTCCTAGATCACTATTGTACCCCCTTGCCAAAATCAGTGTAGGGTATACAATAGATCTGGTACACAGCATGGCATACTTTATAGAACCTATGGCCGAGGCATAGGGAATGACTTTCATTCTCTTTCTATCTTCTGCCGTGGTCGGGCTTTGAGTCTTACTCAATTTCACACCTTGTAACACAGGCAAGAACTCTTTCTTTGACTGTTCTATTTTGAACTACTTCAAAATCTCGTTAGGGTATGTACTCATTGAAAAAACATATCAAGCGTCTTGATCTATCTCTATAGATCTTGATGCTCAATATGTAAGCAGCTTCACCGAGGTTTTTCTTTGAAAAACTTCTTTCAAACACTCCTTTATGCTTTGCAGAATAATTCTACATTATTTCTGATCAACAATATGTCATTCACATATACTTATCAGAAATGCTGTAGTGCTCCCACTCACTTTCTTGTAAATACAGGCCTCACCGCAAGTCTGTATAAAACTATATCCTTTGATCAACTTATCAAAGTGTATATTCCAACTCCGAGATGCTTGCACCAGTCCATAGATGGATCGCTGGAGCTTGCATATTTTGTTAGCACCTTTAGGATTGACAAAACCTTTTGCTTGCATCATATACAACTCTTCTTTAATAAATCCATTAAGGAATGTAGTTTTGATTATCCATTTGCCAGATTTCATAAAATGCGGCAATTGCTAACATGATTCAGACAGACTTTGAGCATAGATACGAGTGAGAAACTCTTTCATCGTAGTCAACACCTTGAACTTGTCGAAAACCTTTTGCGACTATTCTAGCTTTGTAGATAGTAACACTACTATCAACGTCTGTCTTCCTCTTGAAGATCCATTTAATCTCAATGGCTCGCCGATCATCGGGCAAGTCAACCGAAGTCCATACTTTGTTCTCATACATGGATCTCATCTCAGATTTCATGGCCTCAAGCCATTTTGCGGAATCTGGGCTCACCATCGCTTCTTCATAGTTCGTAGGTTTGTCATGGTCTAGTAACATAACCTCCAGAACAGGATTACCGTACCACTCTGGTGCGGATCTTACTCTGGTTGACCTACGAGGTTTAGTAACAACTTGATCTGAAGTTTCATGATCATCATCATTAACTTCCTCACTAATTGGTGTAGGAGTCACAGGAACAGATTTCTGTGATGAACTACTTTCCAATAAGGGAGCAGGTACAGTTACCTCATCAAGTTCTACTTTCCTCCCACTGACTTCTTTCGAGAGAAACTCCTTCTCTAGAAAGGATCCATACTAAGCAACGAATGTCTTGCCTTCGGATCTGTGATAGAAGGTGTACCCAACTGTCTCCTTTGGGTATCCTATGAAGACACATTTCTCCGATTTGGGTTTGAGCTTATCAGGATGAAACTTTTTCACATAAGCATCGCAACCCCAAACTTTAAGAAACGACAACTTTGGTTTCTTGCCAAACCACAGTTCATAAGGCGTCGTCTCAACGGATTTTGATGGTGCCCTATTTAACGTGAATGTAGCTGTCTCTAATGCATAACCCCAAAACGATAGTGGTAAATTGGTAAGAGACATCATAGATTGCACTGTATCCAATAAAGTACGGTTATGACGTTCGGACACACCATTATGCTATGGTGTTCCAGGTGGCACGAATTTGTGAAACTATTCCACATTGTTTTAATTGAAGACCAAACTCGTAACTAAAATATTTGTCTCCGCGATCCGATCGTAGAAACTTTATTTTCTTGTTACGATGATTTTCCACTTCACTCTGAAATTATATGAACTTTTCAAACGTTTCAGACTTCTGTTTCATGAAGCAGATATACCCATATCTGCTCAAAACATCTGTGAAGGTCAGAAAATAATGATACCTGCTACGAGCCTCAACATTCATCGGGCCACATACATCTGTATGTATGATTTCCAACAAATCTGTTGCTCTCTCCATAGTTCCGGAGAACGGCGTTTTAGTCATCTTGCCCATGAGGCACGGTTCGCAAGCATCAAGTGATTCATAAGCAAGTGATTCCAAAATCCCATCAGAATGGAGTTTCTTCATGCGCTTTACACCAATATGACCTAAACGGCAGTGCCACAAATAAGTTGCACTATCATTATTAACTTTGCATCTTTTGGCTTCAATATTATGATTATGTGTATCACTACGATCGAGATCCAACGAACCATTTTCGTTGGTGTGTATGACCATAGAAGGTTTTTATTCATGTAAACAGAACAACAATTATTCTCTAACTTAAATGAATAACCGTAGTGCAATAAACATGATCAAATCATATTCATGCTCAACGCAAACACCAAATAACACTTACTTAGTTTGAACATTAATCCCGAAAGTATAGGGAGTGTGCGATGATGATCATATCAATCTTGGAACTACTTCCAACACACATCGTCACCTTGCCTTTTACTAGTCTCTGTTTATTCTGCAACTCCCGTTTTCGAGTTACTACTCTTTAGCAACTGAACCAGTATCAAATACTGAGGGGTTGCTATAAACACTAGTAAGTACACATCAATAACATGTATATCCAATATACCTTTGTTCACTTTGCCATCCTTCTTATCCACCAAATACTTGGAGCAGTTCCACCTCCAGTGACCAGTCCCTTTGCATTAGAAGCACTTAGTCTCAGGCTTAGGTACAGACTTGGGCTTCTTCACTTGAGTAGCAACTTGCTTGCCGTTCTTTTTGAAGTTCCCCTTCTTCCCTTTTCCCTTTTCTTGAAACTAGTGGTTTTACTGACCATCAACACTTGATGCTCCTTTTTGATTTCTACCTCCGCTGCCTTTAGCATTGTGAAGAGCTCGGGAATTGTCTTATCCATCCCTTGCATGTTATAGTTCATCACGAAGCTCTTGTAGCTTGGTGGCAGTGATTGAAGAATTCTGTCAATGACGCAATCATCCAGAAGTTCAACTCCTAGTTGAACCAATTGATTATTATACCCAGACATTCGGAGTATATGCTCACTGACAGAACTATTCTCTTCCATCTTGCAGCTATAGAACTTATTGGAGACTTCATATCTCTCAATCCGGGCATTTGCTTGAAATATTAACTTCAACTCCTGGAACATCTCATATGCTCCATGACGTTCAAAACGTCGTTGAAGTCCCGGTTCTAAGCCGTAAAGCATGGCACACTGAACTATTGAGTAGTCATCAGCTTTGCTTTTCCAGACGTTCATAACTTCTGGCGTAGCTCTTGCAGGAGGCCTGGCACCTAGCGGTGCTTCCAGGACGTAATTCTTCTGTGCAGCAATGAGGATAATCCTCAGATCACGGATCCAATCCGCATCTTTGCTACTAACATCTTTCAACATAATTTTTTCTCTAGGAACATATCAGAAATAAACACAGGGAAGCAACAACGCGAGCTATTGATCTATAACGTAATTTGCAAAATACTATCAGGACTAAGTTCATGATAAATTTAAGTTTGATTAATCGTATTACTTAAGAACTCCCACTTAGATAGACATCCCTCTAATCATCTAAATGATTACGTGATCCAAAGCAACTAAACCATGTCCGATTAACACGTGAGATGGAGTAGTTTCAATGGTGAACATCACTATGTTGATCATATCTACTATATGATTAACGCTCGACCTTTCGGTCTCTGTGTTCCGAGGCCATATCTGTATATGCTAGGCTCGTCAAGTTTAACCTGAGTATTCCGCGTGTGCAACTGTTTTGCACCCGTTGTATTTGAACGTAGAGCCTATCACACCCGATTAACACGTGGTGTCTCAGCACGAAGAACTTTTGCAACGGTGCATACTCAGGGAGAACACTTTTATCTTGAAATTTTAGTGAGAGATCATCTTATAATGCTACCGTCAATCAAAGCAAGATAAGATGCATAAAGGATTAACATCACATGCAATCAATATAAGTGATGTGATATGGCCATCATCATCTTGTGCTTGTGATCTCCATCCCCGAAGCACCGTGCTCGTGATCTCCATCTCCGAAGCACCGTCATGATCACCATCGTCACCGGCGCGACACCTTGATCTCCATCGTAGTATCATTGTCGTCTCGCCAAATAATTGCTTTTACGACTATCTCTACCGCTTAGTGATAAAGTAAAACTATTACATGGGGATAGCATCTCATACAATAAAGCGACAACCATATGGCTCCTGCCAGTTGCCGATAACTCGGTTACAAAACATGATCATCTCATACAACAAATTATATGACATCATGTCTTGACCATATCACATCACAACATGCCCTGCAAAAACAAGTTAGACGTCCTCTACTTTGTTGTTGCAAGTTTTACGTGGTTGCTACGGGCTTAGCAAGAACCGTTCTTACCTACACATCAAAACCACAACGATAGTTTGTCAAGTTGGTGCTGTTTTAACCTTCGCAAGGACCGGGCGTAGCCACACTCGGTTCAACTAAAGTGAGAGAGACAGACACCCGCCGGTCACCTTTAAGCAACGAGTGCACGCAACGGTGAAACCAGTCTCACGTAAGCGTACGGGTAATGTCGGTCCGGGCTGCTTCATCTCACAATACCGCTGAACCAAAGTATGACATGCTGGTAAGCAGTATGACTTATATCGCCCACAACTCACTTGTGTTCTACACGTGCATAGCATCAACGCATAAAACCAGGCTCTGATACCACTGACAGGTAACGTAGTAATTTCAAAAAAAATTCCTACGCACACGCAAGATCATGGTGATGCATAGCAACGAGAGGGGAGAGTGTTGTCCACGTACCCTCGTAGACCGACAGCGGAAGCGTTATCACAACGCGGTTGATGTAGTCGTACGTCTTCACGATCCGACCGATCAAGTACCGAACGCACGGCACCTCCGAAGTTCTACACACGTTCAGTTCGATGACGTCCCTCGAACTCCGATCCAGCCGACTGTTGAGGGAGAGTTTCGTCAGCACGACGGCGTGGTGACGATGATGATGTTCCACCGACGCAGGGCTTCGCCTAAGCTCCGCAACGGTATTATCGAGGTGTAATCTGGTGGAGGGGGGCACCGCACACGGCTAAAATATCGTATATCAAGTGTGTTCTCAGGTGCCCCCTGCCCCCGTATATAAAGGAGCAAGGGGGAGGCCGGCTGCCCTAGGCGCGCCAAGGAGAGAGGGGGAGTCCTCCTCCTAGTAGGAGTAGGACTCCCCTTTCCTAGTCCTACTAGGAAAAGAGGGGGGAAGGAAAGAGAGGGAGAGGGAGAGGGAAAGGGGGCTGTGCCCCCCTCTCCTAGTCCAACTAGGACTCCCCTTGGGAGGGGGCACGCCACCTCATGGCTGCTGCCCTCTCTCTCCCCTCAAGGCCCACCAAGGCCCAATACTTCCCCGGGGGGTTCCGGTAACCCTCCGGCACTCCGGTTTAATCCGAAACTTCTCCGGAACACTTCTGGTGTCCGAATATAGTCGTCCAATATATCAATCTTTACGTCTCGACCATTTCGAGACTCCTCGTCATGTCCGTGATCACATCCGGGACTCCGAACAATCTTCGGTACATCAAAACATATAAACTCATAATATAACTGTCATCGTAACTTTAAGCGTGCGGACCCTTTGGGTTCGAGAACTATGTAGACATGACCGAGACACCTCTCTGGTCAATAACCAATAGCGGGACCTGGATGCCCATATTGGCTCCCACATATTCTACAAAGATCTTTATCGGTCAGACCGCATAACAACATACGTTGTTCCCTTTGTCATCGGTATGTTACTTGCCCGAGATTCGATCGTCGGTATCTCGATACCTAGTTCAATCTCATTACCGGCAAGTCTCTTTACTCGTTCCGTAATACATCATCCCGCAACTAACTCATTAGTCACAATGCTTGCAAGGCTTATAGTGATGTGCATTACCGAGTGGGCCCAGAGATACCTCTCCGACAGTCGGAGTGACAAATCCTAATCTCGAAATATGCCAACCCAACAAATACCTTTGGAGACAGCTGTAGAGCACCTTTATAATCACCCAGTTACGTTGTGACGTTTGGTAGCACACAAAGTGTTCCTCCGGTAAACGGGAGTTGCATAATCTCATAGTCATAGGAACATGTATAAGTCATGAAGAAAGCAATAGCAACATACTAAACGATCGGGTGCTAAGCTAACGGAATGGGTCAAGTCAATCACGTCATTCTCCTAATGAGGTGATCCCGTTAATCAAATGACAACTCATGTCTATGGCTAGGAAACATAACCATCTTTGATTAACGAGCTAGTCAAGTAGAGGCATACTAGTGACACTCTGTTTGTCTATGTATTCACACATGTATTATGTTTCCGGTTAATACAATTCTAGCATGAATAATAAACATTTATCATGATATAAGGAAATATATAATACTTTATTATTGCCTCTAGGGCATATTTCCTTAATGGCTAACTAACTGTACTTGCTTTACAACAAAGAAGCAATCCAAGCCAAAAGTTTTGGCTTGTTACAGTCCTTCACCCTGTGAGCAAGCAAAGAAATATCATGGATGAATTTACACTTCCAATCACTGAAAGTAGCTCTCTCAGCTCTGAAGATTCTGCTATTTCGCAAAATCCAAATATTCCATGCTGCTGTTAGCATAACTTCAACGAAGAAAGGGTGTGTGAAGCTGGACCTGGCGTGCAGGATACATTGCAGAATATCTGAGCCTCCAGACCAATCAATACCCAAATAGTTCCAGACTCTACAGCTGAAGGTGCAGTTAAAAAATAGATGTATTCTATCCTCATATGCCAGCTCACTGCAGGTGAGGCAAAGATTGTCATCCTGGTTTAAGCGCCAGTGTCTCCTTACCAGCATATCCTTGGTGTTAAGTCTGTCAAAGAATAAAAGCCAGCCGAAGACCTTGATCTTCATGGTGCACTTACTCTGCCAAAGCCATTTGCAAGGTTGTATTGTAGGTAAGTGTGAGTGCATGATCATGTAAAAACTTTTCGCAGTGTACCCTCCTGATTGACCAGGACATATCCAAACATCAGGTAAGGTGGGGTCTCTGTCTAACTGCATGATCCAACTTTCCAGCATGTGCAACTCAGCAGCAGCCTCATGAGAAAGGGGCAAATAAAACATAGAGAAAAGATCCTGGGATTGAAGAAATTCCCGCACAGAGATCCTGTCATTATTGACAAAAGAAAACAACCTTGGCAATCTCCAACATAGATGACTTCGTCTGGAGTGACACCGCCAATGAAGCGTTCGAGGACCTAAAGCCGCAGCTAGCCGAGCCGCCTGTTCTTGCTGCTCCTGTTGATAAAGAGCCCTTGTTGTTATATGTGGCTGCTAATGCCCGGGCTGTTAGTGTGTCTATTGTGGTGGAGCGCAAGGAGGCCGGAAAGGAGTATCCGGTTCAACGGCCGGTTTATTATATCAGTGAGGTACTTATTGAGTCCAAGCAGAGGTACCCACATTGGCAGAAGCTGGTGTATGGAGTTTTCATGGTGAGCCGAAAGCTTAAGCAATATTTTCAGGGTCATCCCATCACTGTGGTCAGTTCTGCTCCTTTGGGGGATATAATCCAGAACAGGGAAGCAACTGGCCTGTAGTGACCAGACCTCAAATGGCCTGTGCTGCTGTGCACCAGTGTCATCCCTGGATCAGTAATGCTGACACGCACAGTACAAATGGAGGATTTATAACAGAGTAGCAATCACACACTTATTACATCGAATATCTCCAAAGAGATTAAGTATGAAAACATGGCTTAAGGCCAACTAATAACGATAACAGCGGAAGACTTGGAAGATAAGTGAGTCCATCAACTCCAGCGGCATCACTGAGTATAAGACCATGACCTACGGCATCTTACTCGTCGTCTGAAAAGTCTGCAACATGAAACGTTGCAGCCCGAAAACGGGTCAGCACATAGAATATGCTGGCAATGTAACACATAGAGAATAATGAACAAAATAATGCTATACTATATGCATATGTGGCTGGTGGAAAGCTCTATGGTTACAGTTTTTGCGAAAAGCCAATTTTATCCTGCTTCAAAAGAACTAATTTTATTTAACTATCATGGTGGTTGTGTAACATTGAGATGGTTGACAGCATCTCAATCCCAATTAAAAAGTCATCAATAACCCAACAAAATTAATTAGAAGTAACATTGTGATGAGATTCACATGATATCCAAGGACTAGATACTCAAATTGTCCATAACCGGGGACACGGCTAATCATGATCAGTTTGTACACTCTGCAGAGGTTTGTGCACTTTTCCCCACAAGACTTGATCTCCTCCGTTGGAATACTCGCACTACATGGTGTTTGAGTAACGGATGACCAAGACATAGTCTTTCAGAAGTGTTTGCACCTTACGTATGGGTAGACAGTTACACCTACTTTCCCCTACATCTACTAGTCTACCACTGTAAGAGTTCACACAACTTAATCAACTATGCTAGAGCCCATAATAGCTTGCGGCTGCACACGGAAGTTTCTAGCATGAATAATCTCATGATCCCTTTGAACCTGGGTGGCGGTCCAAAAGAAAAACAGGCAATCCTGGAATACCCAGGTACCTCAATCCACCCAGATGTGAGTTTAAGTTGCCACCTTAAGTAAACCATTAATTAACAATCCCACATCTGTCATGAATTTCACTCAAACCCAAACCACGTCTACGAGCATAGCATGGCAATAGTAAAAGCAACGTAGAAGTAACTCCCAAGGGTTTGATAAGAAAACAGGTGATAGGTTCTACCTCAACTACTTACCAATACCCACAATTTAATTAGATCCTAATCATGCAATGTTTGAGGGTTGAATCTAATGCATAAAAACTGGGTATGAACGGGATATGATCAAAGTGTTACTTGCCTTGCTGATGATCCGCAAAACCTAGCGATTCGAAGTAACAAGCGGCACACTCCGGGTACTCTATCGCAAACAAACAAGCATACAATCAGTACTCATCTAATGCACAGGTAAAACTCGAATGAAAGATCTAACCAGAAAATTCAACTTAAGAACTCCGGTTTGCAAAAAGAATCAACTCGAAAGAAGCAACGAAAGTCAAACGGCGAAAGAAAGAAACTTCGTTTGCTAATCTGGGTCTAGGTCAAATTTTACTGTAGCAAAAACTTGTTTAAGTAGGTTAAACGTAAAGAGAATTTCAAGACGAAACTCTAGGCGCTTGAATCGCCTGATTCCGATAAACGAGCGAGAAGTTAAACAGAATCGAAGATTCGATCAGAAATCGAATCTGAGAAAATAACGAGAAAATCCGATGAAAAAGAAAAACGGACGAACGGTTAAAGAACGGACGTTCGTTAACAGAGAAAAACCGACGAACGCGTTCGTTAAAACGAACGGTTCGGTGAACGTTCGCAAAATAACAAAACCGAAAAAAACTGATCTAGGGTTTTTTTTAAAACGAAGGTTTTTTTTCTTCAGAAAACCGGTCAACGACGGGGACGGGCGGCGGCAGTACCTCGACGGCGGGCTCCGGCGAGGGGGGGCTCCGGCGGGGGCGGGGCTCGGGGAGGGCGCGAGGGGCGGCGGCGGCGGCTTCCCGGCGGCGGCGAAGAGCGGCGTGTGCGGGCGGGCGGCGGCGGCGGCTCGAGTTGAGGGAGAGAGAGGGGGGTATTTAAGGGGGGAGGGGGGTGCGTCGGCGTGGGGAAGGGGGCACCCGAGGCGGCGGCGGCTCCCGTGCCCGGGACGGACTCCGGCGGCGAGCTCCCGTGCGGGAGGAGGAGAGGGCGCGGGTGGGCCGTCGGCTGGGCCTTTGGCCCAGTCGGCGCGGGCGTTTTTTTTAAATTAGTTCCGCGGAAAATAATACGTAGAAAAATAAATAGAAATCAGAAAAATATGAAATAAATTTTCCCCGTCTAGTTAGAAAATCTAGAATAGGGTGAACATTTTTATAATCAAAAATAAATATTTTGAATACATGCAATATTTTTAATGCAATAAAAATTGCAAATAAAATCCAAATAAATTCCAAATAATGATTTTAACATTTTTCCTCCAGTATTTCAATTGTTTTGGAGAAGTCATATTTTCTCCTCTCATTTATTTATAAAATTGGAATATTTTCCGGAGAGAAAAATAATTAAAACCCCAATCCTCGTTTGAAAAATCAAATTCAAAAATTCGAGAAAATCCCCAACTCTCTCCGAGGGTCCTTGAGTTGCTTAGGATTTATCGAGGATTTGTCAAAATGCAACAAAACATGATATGCAATGATGATCTATGTATAACATACCAAATTGGAAATTTGGGATGTTACAAACCTACCCCCCTTAAGATGAATCTCGCCCTCGAGATTCGGGTTGGCTAGAAAACAGGTGGGAGTGGTTTTTCCGTAGATCTTCCTCTCGCTCCCAGGTGGCTTCATCCTCTGTGTGGTGACTCCACTGAACTTTGCAAAACTTGATAACCTTGCTGCGGGTAACTCGACTGGCATACTCGAGAATCTTAACTGGTTTCTCCTCATAAGTCAAATCACTTTCCAACTGAATCGCTTCTAGTGGCACGGTATCTCTTAGTGGTATCTCAACCATCTCTGCGTGGCACTTCTTCAACTGCGAAACGTGAAATACATCATGAACTCCAGACAATCCTTCGGGCAATTCCAGCTTGTAAGCAACTTCTCCCATACGTTCCAACACTCTGTATGGTCCGATAAAACGGGGCGCTAATTTTCCTTTAACTCCAAAGCGCTTCACTCCTCGAAGGGGTGATACTCTAAGATACACTCTGTCTCCGACTTCGTGAACTGTCTCCTTTCGTTTAGAATCAGCATAACTCTTCTGCCTGGATTGGGCTACTTTGAGCCTATCGCGAATCAACCTCACTTTCTGTTCAGACTCCTTAATCAAATCTGGTCCAAACAACGGACGGTCTCCAACTTCGTCCCATAACAACGGTGTTCTACACCTCCTTCCGTACAAAGCTTCGAAAGGGGCCATCTTCAAACTGGTCTGATAACTGTTGTTATACGAAAACTCCGCATATGGCAAATTGTCGTCCCAACTAGATCCATAATCTAGGGCACAAGCTCTCAACATGTCCTCCAAAATCTGGTTGACTCTTTCGGTCTGTCCATCTGTCTGCGGGTGAAATGCTGTACTAAATTACAGCCTGGTTCCCAACGTTTCACGTAACTGCTTCCAAAACTTCGAGGTAAATTGGGTTCCTCTGTCTGATACAATGGTCCTCGGAACTCCATGCAAACATACGATCCTGGTCATGTATATCCTTGCCAACTTAGCACTGGTGTAAGTGGTTTTCACTGGAATGAAATGAGCCACTTTCGTCAATCGGTCGACTACAACCCATATTGAGTCATAGCCTGAACGAGTCCTGGGTAATCCCGTGATAAAATCCATGCCTATTTTATCCCACTTCCATTCGGGTATCGGCAATGGCTGTAGCAATCCTGCTGGCTTCTGATGCTCTGCCTTCACTCTCTGACATACATCACAAACAGCTACATACTCAGCAATATCCTTCTTCATTCCAGTCCACCAGAAAGTATTCTTCAAATCCAAATACATCTTGGTATTTCCTGGGTGAATCGAGTACGGTGAATCATGGGCTTCTTGCAAAATCAACTTCTTGATCTCCGGATCATTTGGTACATATACGCGGTCCTCAAACCACAAGGTATCGTGCTCATCCTCACGAAATCCCTTGGCTTTTCCTTTGCTCATCTTCTCCTTTATCTCTTCAATCTCCTTGTCTGTCTTCTGAGCTTCTCTGATCCTTTCCATCAAGGTAGACTGAATCTCCAATGTCGCTAAATAGCCTCTTGGGACTATCTCCAAACAAAGCTCACGAAGGTCCTCGGCTAACTCCTGAGGTAACTCTCCTGTCATGAGGGTGTTGACATGACTCTTGCGGCTCAACGCGTCTGCTACTACGTTAGCCTTTCCAGGGTGATAATGCAATCTCATATCATAATCCTTGATGAGCTCCAACCATCTCCTCTGTCTGAGATTTAACTCCTTCTGCGTGAAAATGTACTTCAAACTCTTGTGATCCGTGTACACTTCACAATGGTTTCCGATGAGGAAATGTCTCCATGTCTTCAGTGCATGCACCACGGCTGCTAATTCCAAATCATGCGTAGCATAATTCTTCTCATGAGGTTTAAGTTGTAGTGAAGCATACGACACAACTCTTCCTTCCTGCATAAGCACTGCTCCAAGTCCTCGACGAGAAGCGTCGCAATAAACTTCATAATCCTTGCGTTGATCTGGCAGAATCAACACTGGTGAGGTAACCAATCGTTTCTTCAACTGTTGGAAACTAGCTTCACATTCCTCAGTCCAATTGAATTTGGTGTCCTTCTTCAACAGCTCAGTCATGGGCTTAGCAATCCTTGAGAAATTCTCGATGAATCTCCGGTAGTATCCTGCAAGTCCAAGAAAACTCCGGATTTCTCCAACTGTCGTGGGTGATTCCCAACTTGTCACTGTGTCAACCTTGGCAGGGTCTACTGCTATTCCTTCTCCAGAAATAACATGTCCAAGGAATCCAACTTCCTTCAACCAAAACTCACATTTGCTGAACTTGGCGTATAACTGATGTTCTCTGAGCTTCTCAAGTACCAATCGTAAATGCTCCTCATGCTCTTCTTCATCCTTGGAGAAGACTAAAATATCGTCAATGAACACCACGACGAACTTATCCAAAAACTCCATAAACACTTTGTTCATCAGGTTCATGAAATAGGCCGGTGCGTTAGTCAGTCCAAATGACATAACGGTATACTCATACAATCCATATCTGGTGGTAAATGCCGTCTTAGGTATATCCTGCTCTCGAATCTTTAACTGATGGTACCCTGATCGTAGATCGATCTTGGAAAATACTTTAGCTCCTTGCAAGCGGTCAAACAAATCATTGATCATCAGCAGTGGGTACATGTTTTTGATGGTCACTTCATTCAATCCTCGGTAATCAACAACCATCCTCAGCGATCCATCTTTCTTCTCCTCTAGAAGTACTGGTGATCCCCAAGGTGACGAACTTGGGCGAATATAGCCTTTATCCAGTAACTCCTTGATCTGCTTCTTTATTTCCTCCAAATCCTTTGCGGGCATCCTGTACGGTCTCTTAGATATTGGCCCTGTGCCTGGCAAAAGTTCAATCAAGAACTCAATGTCTCTATCCGGTGGCATGCCTGGCAACTCTTCTGGAAATACATCCGGACAATCTTTCACCACTGGTACTTCCTCCTGTACAAATCCTGATAAGGAATTTACTTGAGTCCTCTTCGGCATATGCCGGGATACATACTTGATCCTTTTTCCTTCTGGGGTGGTAAGCAAAATCGTCTTGCTGGCACAATCGATGTTTCCTCCATACAACGATAGCCAATCCATTCCCAAAATCACATCCAAACCTTGCGATTCCAAAACAATGAGGTCTGAGGGGAAAACATGCCTACCAATGGCCAATGGTATTTGAAAACATCCTTGGGTGGCCATATACTCTGCTCCTGGCGAGGTTACTAACATAGGGTTTCTGAGAACTTTGGTGGACATCTTAAACTTATTCACGAATCCCCTTGATATGTATGAATGCGATGCACCAGTATCGAAAAGAACAGTTGCAGTAAATGACTTAACCAAAAACTTACCTATTACTACATCAGGCTGAGCTTCAACTTCCTCCACGCTCACATGGTTCACGTGTCCTTTGTTGAACGGGTTCGGCTTCTTACCAGAGCTTCCATTGCCATTTCCATTTTGGGCTTCAGGACATTCATTTGCATAATGTCCATTCTTCTGGCACTTAAAACAAGTGACTTGGCTCAGGTCCCTCTTGGCTGGGGTAGATGGGTTGGTGCGGTTCTGTCCGTTGCTTCCTCCATTCCCATTACCATTTTTAGAGCCATTATGGTTGTGCGAACTACCTCCTCCATGGGTATGCTGAAACTGTCCTCCCGGCTTCGGGGTAAAACGGGGCTTCTGCTGGGCTCCTGAGTTATACTTCCCTTGTCCATACTTCCTCTTACGATTTTCAATCTGCTGTTGCTTCCCTTCAATCATGAGAGCTCTATCTACCAACTCCTGGTAGTTGTTGAAAGTTGCTACCATCAACTGCATACTCAGTTCATCATTCAGTCCTTCCAAAAACTTCTCCTGCTTGGCTGCATCTGTAGCAACGTCATCTGGTGCATAACGTGCTAACTTACTGAAATCCTCCACATACTGGCCTACGGTGCGTCCTCCATGGCGTAGGTTGCGAAACTCACGCTTCTTCATGGCCATAGATTCTGCTGAAACATGAGCTGTACGGAAAGCTTGCTGAAACTGGTCCCATGTGACAGTGTCAATAGGGTGTGTGGCTGTATAATTCTCCCACCATGATGCTGCGGGTCCATCAAGCTGATGTGCGGCAAAACGCACTCTTTCCGCATCTGTGCATCCTGCAGTGGTCAACTCCCTTCCAACTTTGCGGAGCCAATCATCTGCTATAATCGGCTCGGTGCTACTGGAAAACACCGGCGGGTTTAGCCTTAAGAAACGGGCTAAGTGATCAACAGGTGGTGGTGGCGGTGGGTTGTTGTTGTTGTTGTTGTTATTGTTGCCTTGGTTCTGAACTAACACTTGCATCAGGGCATTCTGTTGCTGAATCAACTGGGTGATCTCTGGCGGGAAAAAAAATCCGGTGTCGCGTCTCGGAGGCATCTGATAGGTTTAGAAAAGATGAGAGTTAAGAGTAGAATGAGGTCTAGAGAGAAAACACTACACATATGCTCATGAGAAAAATTCAATCAATATCACTCAATCAATCCAAACAGGGCAAAACAATCGATCTAACTAGCGTTACAAAGTGCTTGAACTAAACTACTAAATGGGGGAAAACTACTACTGATATGGTGGTCTACTAGAAATTCTGATCCGTTGAAGACTCCATGATGTCTGCTCCAGCTTCATCAATCCATTCGTCTTCACTTGGTTCCGAGTCGGTGTCGTCGATGATGATGTAGTTATCCGGACAAGTGCATTCGTCGACTTCTGCTTTTGGCACTGGATTTCCCACGAATGATCCAATCTTATTCTCCAGGTCGTCAATCTTCCCTACTAGTGCGTTGATTTCCTCCAAGTAATCTTCGCGTGTAGTCTTGAGTTCTTCTTAGAGTTCCTTGATCTTCGTGAATGCCTTCTTCAGTTCTTCCTTGTCCGTGCATATCTGATTCTCCTGGCGTCGAATATGTTGGTTCTGCTCCTGGATGAAAGCTGCAATTGATCCATCCTTCTTGGTCTTGATCATCTCCCATTGCGCGTCTCGACGTCCACAAATCTGATAAATCGTATCCTTAAGCTCCTGGTGGTAGACTTCTCCGATGCGTCCCATGGCGATGTGTGCGGCCATGCTCTTCCCTAAACTCCAAGTTGGTGCTTCGAAAACCAATCTCATGGGTTCCGTAATTGGCGCAAACGTCCTTCCTGGAATGATCACTTGAATCTTCCAGCTATCCTCTTTAGGTAATGTGGCGTTGTAGGTTCCGGTGACGCTTGGTATTCCTATGTTCAAATACTTGGTGACTTCCTTCAAGTGTCGACCAAACGGCGTGTCTTCATCTGGTTGCATGAACTTGCTCCTTGCATTCGCCATTCCTAAAAGAGTAGAAAGTGGAGAGGGGTCAGAAATGAGAAGAGAGAAGCTTTCTAGGGCTTAAGCTTAGTGGTCGTGTCCTATAGTCAGCGTGTGCTCTGATACCAACTTTGTAGCGACCAGACCTCAAATGGCCTGTGCTGCTGTGCACCAGTGTCATCCCTGGATCAGTAATGCTGACACGCACAGTACAAATGGAGGATTTATAACAGAGTAGCAATCACACACTTATTACATCGAATATCTCCAAAAAGATTAAGTATGAAAACATGGCTTAAGGCCATCTAATAACGATAACAGGGGAAGACTTGGAAGATAAGTGAGTCCATCAACTCCAGCGGCATCACTGAGTATAAGACCACAACCTAAGGCATCTTACTCATCGTCTGAAAAGTCTGCAACATGAAACGTTGCAGCCCGAAAACGGGTCAGCACATAGAATATGCTGGCAATGTAACACATAGAGAATAATGAACAAAATAATGCTATACTATATGCATATGTGGCTGGTGGAAAGCTCTATGGTTACAGTTTTTGCGAAAAGCCAATTTTATCCTACTTCAAAGGAATTAATTTTATTTAACTATCATGGTGGTTGTGTAACATTGAGATGGTTGACAGCATCTCAATCCCAATTAAAAAGTCATCAATAACCCAACAAAATTAATTAGAAGTAACATGGTGATGAGATTCACATGATATCCAAGGACTAGATACTCAAATTGTCCATAACCGGGGACACGGCTAATCATGATCAGTTTGTACACTCTGCAGAGGTTTGTGCACTTTTCCCCACAAGACTTGATCTCCTCCGTTGGATTACTCGCACTACATGGTGTTTGAGTAACGGATGACCAAGACACAGTCTTTCAGAAGTGTTTGCACCTTACGTATGGGTAGACAGTTACACCTACTTTCCCCTACATCTGCTAGTCTACCACTGTAAGAGTTCACACAACTTAATCAACTATGTTAGAGCCCATAATAGCTTGTGGCTGCACACGGAAGTTTCTAGCATGAATAATCTCATGATCCCTTTGAACCTGGGTGGCGGTCCAAAAGAAAAACAGGCAATCCTGGAATACCCAGGTACCTCATTTCACCCAGATGTGAGGTTAAGTTGCCACCTTAAGTAAACCATTAATTAACAATCCCACATCTGTCATGAATTTCACTCAAACCCAAACCACGTCTACGAGCATAGCATGGCAATAGTAAAAGCAACGTAGAAGTAACTCCCAAGGGTTTGATAAGAAAACAGGTGATAGGTTCTACCTCAACTACTTACCAATACCCACAATTTAATTAGATCCTAATCATGCAATGTTTGAGGGTTGAATCTAATGCATAAAAACTGGGTATGAACGGGATATGATCAAAGTGTTACTTGCCTTGCTGATGACCGCAAAACCTAGCGATTCGAAGTAACAAGCGGCACACTCCGGGTACTCTATCGCAAACAAACAAGCATACAATCAGTACTCATCTAATGCACAGGTAAAATTCGAATGAAAGATCTAACCAGAAAATTCAACTTCAGAACTCCGGTTTGCAAAAAGAATCAACTCGAAAGAAGCAACGAAAGTCAAACGGCGAAAGAAAGAAACTTCGTTTGCTAATCTGGGTCTAGGTCAAATTTTACTGTAGCAAAAACTTGTTTAAGTAGGTTAAACGGAAAGAGAATTTCAAGACGAAACTCTAGGCGCTTGAATCGCCTGATTCCGATAAACGAGCGAGAAGTTAAACAGAATCGAAGATTCGATCAGAAATCGAATCTGAGAAAATAACGAGAAAATCCGACGAAAAAGAAAAACGGACGAACGGTTAAAGAACGGACGTTCGTTAACAGAGAAAAACCGACGAACGCGTTCGTTAAAACGAACGGTTCGGTGAACGTTCGCAAAATAACAAAACCTAAAAAAAACAATCTAGGGTTTTTTTTAAACGAAGGGTTTTTTTTTAGAAAACCGGTCAACGACGGGGACGGGCGGCGGCAGTACCTCGACAGCGGGCTCCGGCGAGGGGGGGGCTCCGGCGGGGGCGGGGCTGGGCGGCGGGGCTCGGGGCTCGGGGAGGGCGCGAGGGGCGGCGGCGGCGGCTTCCCGGCGGCCGCGACGAGCGGCGTATGCGGGCGGGCGGCGGCGGCGATGTCGGCGGCGGCGGCGGCTCGAGTTGAGGGCGAGAGAGAGAGGGGGGGTATTTAAGGGGGGAGGGGGGTGCGTCGGCGTGGGGAAGGGGGCACCCGAGGCGGCGGCGGCTCCCGTGCCCGGGACGGACTTCGGCGGCGAGCTCCCGTGCGGGAGGAGGAGAGGGCGCGGGCGGGCCGTCGGCTGGGCCTTTGGCCCAGTCGGCGTGGGCCTTTTTTGTTAAAAATTAGTTCCGCAGAAAATAATACGTAGAAAAATAAATAGAAATCAGAAAAATATGAAATAAATTTCCCTGTCTAGTTAGAAAATCTAGAATAGGGTGAACATTTTTATAATCAAAAATAAATATTTTGAAAACATGCAATATTTTTAATGCAATAAAAATTGCAAATAAAATCCAAATAAATTCCAAATAATGATTTTAACATTTTTCCTCCAGTATTTCAATTGTTTTGGACAAGTCATATTTTCTCCTCTCGTTTATTTATAAAATTGGAATATTTTCCGGAGAGAAAAATAATTAAAACCCCAATCCTCGTTTGAAAAATCAAATTTAAAAATTCGAGAAAATCCCCAACTCTCTCCGAGGGTCCTTGAGTTGCTTAGGATTTATCGAGGATTTGTCAAAATGCAACAAAACATGATATGCAATGATGATCTATGTATAACATACCAAATTGGAAATTTGGGATGTTACATGGCCGGGTTGCCAAGTGGGCCACTGAGCTTGGGCCTCATGGGTTAAAATATATGCTTCGGTGACTCGGACCTGGTGGCTCAACAAGTGTCTGGTACTTGGGATTCCAAGGACCCGCTCATGGCAGCATATCGTCGAGAGGTGGATATTGTTGCAGGTCACTTCAAAGGTTATCAAGTTGATCATGTGGACCGGCGGAAGAATGAAGCAGCAGGCGCTTTAAGCCGTTTGGGTTCCCAGCGTAAACCGGTTCCACCAAACGTCTTTCTGGATGTGCTACATAATTCGTCAGTCAAGCTCCCCACAGAGGAGGATCTAGCTGTTCCTGATCTAGAAGCTCAGTTGGTGGCAGCTCTCCATGTCATCCCGGATTGGACGGTCCCATATTTGGCGTATATGAACCGGGGCGAGTTACCAGAGGATGAAACTTTGGCCAGGCAGATAATCCGGCGGTCCAAGTCCATGACTATTGTCAATGGAGAGTTACATCATTGCAGTGTGACAGGGGCGTTTCAGCGTTGCGTATCTCCTGAAGCAGGCCGTGAGATTTTGCGTGAGATCCACGAAGGAGATTGTGGTCACCATGCCGGTTCAAAGTCCCTGGTGGCAAAGGCTTTTCGTCACGGTTTCTATTGGCTGACGGCTCATGCCGATGCTGAGGACTTGGTCAAAAGGTGTGATGGCTGTCAAAAATTCTCACGACGCGCTCATGTACCGGCTCAAGAGCCGAGGATGATTCCAATCACTTGGCCGTTTGCGACTTGGGGGCTGGATATGGTTGGGCCCTTTAAGACATCTAAGGATAAGAAGACCCACCTTCTAGTGGTAGTTGATAAGTTTACTAAGTGGGTGGAGGCAGAGCCAGTCAGTAAGTGTGATGTAGCTATGGCGGTTCAATTCATCAAAAGGGTGATTTTCCGTTTTGGCTTTCCACAGAGCATTATAACATATAATCGCACTAATTTGTCCAAAGGTGCTATGAAAGAGTTTTGTCAACGTGAGCACATCTGGACGGATGTGTCATTAGTGACCCACCCCCAATCTAATGGCCAAGCGGAGAGAGCCAATCAAGAGATTTTGAGAGGCATCAAGCCCCGGCTTATGGTTCCTATGCAGAGGATGCTGGGTTGTTGGGTAGAGGAGTTACCTTCTGTGTTATGGAGCATCAAAACCACGCCCAACAGATGTACTGGTTACACGCCTTTTTTCATGGTTTACGGAGCAGAGGCGGTTCTCCCTAGTGACATCAGTCATGGCTCGCCTCGTGTGGCGGCTTATGTCGAAGCTGACAATGAGAAGGCACGACAGGAAGCGCTTGACCTGTTAGATGAGGAGCGTGATATTGCAGCAGCCCGTTCGGTGATTTATCAGCAAGATTTGCGTCGTTATCACAGCCGCCTGGTTAGAACCAGAACTTTTCAAGAAGGCCATCTGGTGCTCCGACTCATCCAGGATCAAACTGATATTCACAAGCTATCCCCGTCTTGGGAAGGACCCTTTGTGGTCAGCAAGAATCTGCATAACGGGTCATACTACCTTATAGATGTTCGAGAGCACAAAGACTCACGTAAATCGGAGGAGGAGACCCACCGACCGTGGAATATCGCTCATCTTCGGCCTTACTATACTTGAGCCACAGGCTCTATGTACATAGTTATGACAATGTATATATTATGATCAATATAATAAACCAGAGCATCAGCTAAAGCGGGGTATCTGTTGTTTTTCTTACATCATGTGTGGTTACATGGGGGCTTCTGCTTATAAAACGGAGTCCGGCTTACCCATTGATCCAGCTTATAAAGCCATATATAAAATTCACTTGGGGGCTTGGTCGTATTCGAACCATAGCTACACCTTTTGATCGGCGTAAGGCCACCAGGGAAATTACTTAGGGGCCAACGAGAGCGTTGCAAAAGCACAACTCAAACATAGGCACCCACTGAGCACAACTCAAAATATTGCTTGGGCACTCTTTGCTTCGCAAAGAACAAAGAGTCTACACTTGTAATAGGCTATCAAGCCAGGCTTGGAAGCCAGGTGTACGCACCTAAAAACCCGGGTTATCCTGCCTTCTTTAAGTAAGCCACTCCGTCCAAGTAAACCTGGTATGACCTGCCGAACGTTTACCAAGTCAATCTCATAGACCCTGAACTTGTCAAAGTTAAAACGACGATTGGTTAATGATTGAGGTCCATCTTAAAAGGCTTTGTAAAATGGTTTAACTTAGTGGCCTGGCAGCCCATGAAAAGCCTCGATTTGGGGCCTGGCAGCCCGTGAAAAGCCTCACGTGCTCGTTTTTGCTTTACTTGCCAAGTTTTTTTTCTCTTTTGATGAGGTTTATAATGTTTTATGATAGACCGGCATTTATTGACCCAGCTTGACTTTCAACTACAAGTTGTCAGTACATGATCAATTATAATCCGACGTTTATTAACCCAGTCTGGTTTTGACTATAAGTTGCCAGTATTATATATGGTTAATCCGGTGTTTATCACAACCAGGTACGGTTTATCATAAACTAGCACAATACGGAAGGAGTTATCAGTACTCAAGATTGGGGTTATCACCCTTACTACAAAAGTTGGTCAACCAACGATGTGATTCAGTGTCACAGGTATCATTTATTTTCATATTTGATTATCTTTTTTACAGCCTTGGTTATAAACCCTGGTTATATATTTGGGCATCATGACCCATCCGACGGTAAACCGCCAGGACACTTTCAACTTCTTGTATGCAGGAGCAGCTACGGATTATGAACATCATATATCTTAAACATGGCAAATTAACGGTGTCAGGCAAAATAAATATGCACGATGGCATAGCAGAACAAGTGTTTGAACTAGCCTATTACAAGGCGCTTTAATGCCCAAAAGAATAATTGTTTTCCGGCAGTGTTGCAGCACACACAAGGATAAACCGGCCTCCGGATTATGACTTGACACCAGGCTGACTTGACGGCTGCGGATCATCTTGCGCCGGTTCATCCTCTTCATCTCTACCCAGTGGCTGGAAGTCAATGGTTCCCCAATCGATCCTAGCTAGGGCTTGGAATACAGCTTCATCGCTTATAAGTGTGGACGGTTCAACGTCAGGGGCATAGGTGTGCTTACGGATTGGCGGGATACGATTTTGAGCCTCAGGAGTTGGTGCAGCAACCCGTTTGTTGTTGAGTCATAACTCGCCTGATAGTATGAAAGGTCAGCTTCTTCGGCTAATTGGCAAGCCAGTGGGCGCATCTCTCTGGTTATGACTCGGAGGTCATCATTACCAAACTCTGATCCGTCTTCCCTTAAGCTCGGATAACCTTTACCCACATCCACCGGATCAAGATCAGGCACCCATGCTTTAGCCCGGGTTAGCGCGGTCAGAGCACCTGCCCTCACAGCCGATCTTTTTAATTCTTCAACCCGGGCAGGCAGCATTGACAACCTTTCTAAAGTTTCTTCGATCAAGGTTGGGGGCGGTTTGTTATGAGAGGCAGTGCATATGACCCGTTGCGCGCTGGTATATAACTGCTCTATAAGGGTATAGGCAGCCTTCAACTTCTTCTGCATGTCGGAGCCCAGATGAGTAATGCGAGTTCCTGCATCATTACGAACATCAGTAAACCGGCAATGTATGGGATAATATGTTGAAGACTTAAAGCAAGGAGACTTACCAAACACAGCAATGGTCATAGCATTGATCTGCCGCTTTAAACCAGTCAGCTCTTCTGTAACCGGTTTAAGGGCTGCTTCTGCATCCTCAGCCCTTTTCTGCAAAGTGGATTTCTCTATATCCCAATCCGCCCGCTCCTTCTGGAAATTTTCCTTCAGTTTCTCCATGGCTGCTCAAGCACCGGTCAGTTCATCCTTGGCTTTGGAGGTTTCTGCTTGCTGGGACTTGATGTTCTCTTGAAGATCAGCGGTTTGGGCTTCCTTTTTGCTCAGTTCAGCCTATAAGAGAAAGACATATTATGCATTGACAACACATATTTTAAGTACCAAGCACGTAACAAGTTATACACTTGATACTTGGGCGCTAATGCCTATTTGCTTCTTATCAGAATTTTTTTACAAGTCCCAAGGACAATACAGGTATTATTCTTGGCACTTGGGGGCGAATGTATATTTGCTCAAAGTAATATTACGGGTGTTTTTCTAAAGTACCGGTTCATCTTCATAAGTTAAACCGGCCCTTGGGGGCTACCCCGGCGAAAGTGACCATATTACAATTCTAAAGTACCGGTTCATCTTCAAAAGATAACCCGACCCTTGGAGGCTAAGCATGCAACATTGAGATATTACAAAGTCCTGGTTTAGATTGCTATCATAAACCGGTCCTTGGGTGCTACTGGAGTTAATATTTGGACGCAAGAGAAAAACAGATGTGCAAAGTTAAGCAGTGGTTACCTCATATCGTTCTTTTATCAAGTTCACTAAGCCGGCTTCATATTCGCGGCTTGTGTACAGACGGTTCAAGAAGCCAGAGTGAATGTCTTGAGCATTGAGATGGGCGTAGCTTGACAAATGTGCGTTCCACTTGCCTTTGCCCATAGCAGAAAGCTCTTCCTTGGCACTATGCTTTGATAAAGTGATAGGATTGCCAGGGGAGGTGTGGCCAAAGCCAGTAATCATAATGTCATCCTCTTTATCATCAGCAGCCTTCACTGGAGTTGGTGGTTTATCATTAGCTTTATCTGGACTTGACGGGTTATCAGCAGCTTTAGCTGGACTTGACGGTTTATCATCAGTTCGGACCTGACTTGTCGGTTCATCAGCATGGCCCGTTGTATCAACTTCTCCTTGTTCAAAAAGAAGTCATGATCTTGTGGTGGCGGATCATCAAGCATGGCATCAGCATTTGTTCCTTCTGGATCTGGAGTTTTTTCTGGTTCGATAGCTACGGTGTCGTCAGCCGGTTTATTTAACCGGGCCTTTTTGCTGGGTCTAGGCTTGGCACTGAAGAGAACAAACATAAAGGTCAATACGTCAGACAAATATAATATATCAAGGATAAAATTAAAAAAACATAACTCACCCAGGAACTGTCTTGAGGGGTGGAAGTTGTGTGGCCGTTGACTCGCCAGAGGATGAATGAGGAGTTCCCTGATAATTCGAATCAGACGGATTAAGAGGCTGTCGGAAACAACCCACCTTGGGGCAAGAAGTATCAGGAATATAAGAGACCTCTGATCGACTTTTTCGGGCTGGAGTATTTGGTAAACCAGCGGAGGTAAATACCTGGCCATTGTGCCGGGTTGTGCGGCGAGCGTCGTGTTGCTGCTTCTTGAAAAGAAAGTGTGGGTCCAAGTGAGCTAGGGGATGAGAAAATCTTACTTTCTAGTTTGCTTGACGGATTTTCTGTGTGGGCAGAGGATCTGAATCGGAGGAAAGGATAATTACGTCTACATCATCAGCATGGCTACCTTCAGCATCATCCTGATAATAGTCATTGTCAATGAGGTGTATGAAAAACGAACCAAGAGAGTCAAGTTCTACCTCTGAATCCGGATTATCCAGATCATCATCAGCATTTGGTTCAGAAGACTCTGTGGTTCTCTTCTTGGCAGGTTTTTTAGTAACCTTGGTCTTGGGGTGAGGTGTCTTGGCCGGTTTATCCTGTGGTTTCTTCTTCCAGAACGGATCATCGCGCTGTCAAAGATGAACAAAATTTTGTGAGAATATTTAAAAGGAGAAAGCTTAAACAAAAAGTTATGTGATTCTTACAGTTGGCAGTTTATTGGAAACGCAGAAAGGACTTAACCCGGTCTTGCTACAGACAGCCTCCGATTCGTTCAGTATTTTCTTGACAGCCTCAGTAACTTCAGCCTCTGTTAGCTGAATATCAATATGTCGTTGAGGATCTTTCAAACTCCCTTTGTACTCACACATTAAACCGGGGCGCCGACTTAAGGGTAGAATGCTCGAGGATATCCAGCAGCGAACAAAGTCAACACCTGTTAAACCGTTCGCCATAAAGGCTCTGAGCTTTGAGAGTTGTGGTGCGTAGTTGGACCGTTCCTTGGCAGTCAGCCTCTGAGGAAACGGATGTGTGTTGCTAAGCCGGTGAGAACGATAACCCGGTAGGGGATTTTCATCAGATGGAGAAGTATCTCGGCAATAAAACCAAGTCTGATTCTAGTCCTTGGGGTGACTATGAAGCTTGGTGTGAGGGAAGCTGCATTTTTCCTCTTTTGGATCGTCATTCCACCAAGTTCAGTGTTGGGTCCGTCTGTAAACTCTGAACGACGGTTCAAATAGAAGAAATCCCTAAACAGTTCAACTATGGGTTCCTCTTGAAGATAAGCCTCGCAAAATACATGGAAATTGCACACATTGGATACAGAGTTTGGTCCAATGTCCTGAGGATGGAGTAGGAAGCTAGCAAGTACATCTCGGAAATTTTTTGATCCAGGAGGGCTAAAACCTCGACCCAGGTGGTCAGCAAACACGACTACTTCTCCATCTTTGGGCTCAGGAGGATTTTCTGGACCATGGGCCCTCCAGTGGATAACTTCTTTCTTTACTAAAGCGCCAGTTGCGACGCAGCCCTCTAGTTGCTCTTCCGTAACCCGGGAAGGGACCCAGTTACAAGCCTAAAATAGTTTGGCCATTGCAATGAAAAGCTGGGAAAAGACAAATGCCAGTTTAAGATTTATGACGGGCAAGCATAAAGCGACGCAAGATCAGAAGCAGAAATAGAGGCATATACACATTTTGAACCGGAGTCTGATATTGTTAAACCGGAGTCTGACATTGGAGGCGGTTTAAGAGGGGACTAATGGTACCTGCCGGATTATATTTTTCTAAAAAGTTAAACCGCCTACACTGGTATGGAAGGTAGAGATCTAAAATGTCTAAGTGAGGGAAAAACAAGTTTCACAGATTGATATGGTAATTTCAGATCTGCAGCGTATCAGTAAATCGAAATGTATTCAGACCTAAAATACAGGTGCTTAAGCAGTTTATCAGATCCAGATGAGTTTTTTCTACACAAAGCAGATGATCTAAGCATGAAAAAGAGGATTATAACTGCAACTGTTTAAGAAAATAGCAGATCTGAGGTTGCTATTTACGCTATGAAGAAGAACAGGGAAGAACAGCTTCAAGCTTTGATGAACACCAAAACCCTAACGATGGATCTAGGAGAAAGAAAAGGGAAACTTACTAATGTTGATGGGACAGCGGAGGAGCGCCGCCTTTTTCTAGTACGTTCAGGTTGATGCAGCGGCTAGAGTTGAGGATGAAGGCGGAGCTTGACGACGGCGGCCGCGCGTGAGGGTCAGAACTGTGCAAGGAGGAAGAGGAAGCAAAGAGGCACGGGGGCAAAATGAAAAGGACCCCATGGTCTTATTTACAAAGCGAAGGGATAAGTGACAGGCGCGAAAATCGAGGAGCCCGAAGGTTGGATATGTGACAGAGCTGTTGCCTCGATTGTCGGAGGCTCATTAATGAAGGTGAGATATAAACAATCTTTAATAACAGGTGACGTCATGGCGATTTAGCATGATCCTGGAAGATGACATCATGGCGGTTTACAAGATTTACGCGAAGGTGCTAAAGGAGGAATTTTCCTAAGTGTTGAAGATTGACATGAACCAGTCCAAATCAATCTAGGGCCTAATGTTGGGGATATTACTACTGGTGTAAACCAGCCAGGAGAGGCCGGGTTATCCCCATAATGAGTTATTTATGTTTGAAGCCCATGAAGACAAGGAGTGTGGCGCTTTACGAAGGCCCAGGGCCCAAAGGCGGATTAGGGCTTGTAGATATGAACCGCCATATGACATGTAACTTGTATTGTAAGTTAAGAAAGAGTAGAAACCGAGCCGGACACGTTTATGAGCCGGCCTCGGGATTCTGTAAACCGACGGGCGTCAGCCTATGTATATAAAGGGACGATCCGGCGGCTGTTTAGGGACAACAAACAACAACTCGAGAGCCAGCATAGCGGATTCGCTCCCTGGTCATCGAAACCCTAGCAATTCCACAACAACTGGATTAGGCCTTTACCTTCATAGCAAGGGGCCGAACCAGTATAAACCTTCTTGCGTCCTTTGTCCGCTTTAACCCGTTTAAGCTAACCCGTCGCGATGGATCCACGACTAAGTCCTTTCACTAGGACATCTGCCGTGACAATACCACGACAGTTCCCTTTCTGTCACTGGGATCAAGCACCATAAGATTGAACACACTACCGGGCACTGAGGGAGTCCTGGATTAGGGGGTCCTCGGATAGCCGGACTGTTGGACTATGAAGATGCAAGATTGAAGACTTTGTACCGTTTCCGGATGGGACTCTCCTTGGCATGGAAGGCAAGCTTGGCAATACGGATATGTAGATCTCCTCCCTTGTAACCGACTCTGTGTAACCCTAGCCCCCTCCGGTGTCTATATAAACCGGAGGGTTTAGTCCGTAGGACGACAACAATCATACCATTGGCTAGGTTCTAGGGTTTAGCCTCTACGATCTCGTGGTAGATCAAGTCTTGTAATACTCATATCATCAAGATCAATCAAGCAGGAAGTAGGGTATTAGCTCCATCGAGAGGGCCCGAACCTGGGTAAACATCGTGTCCCTCGCCTCCTATTACCATCCGCCTTAGACGCACAGTTCGGGACCCCCTACCCGAGATCCGCCGGTTTTGACACCGACATTGGTGCTTTCATTGAGAGTTCCACTGTGTCGTCATCATAAGCCTTGATGGCTCGTCTTGTTGTCAAGGACAACATCACTTCCGGGGGAGCCCTGGCTGTAGGCCAAACTCTCCGATTAGGCGACTTCATCATGACCGCCCGTTCGACCGTTGCGCCGACGATGACCACTCGGGTCATCAAAAACCGCCTCCGCATCGGCTCGGGACTCGCCGAGCAGATGGATCCAATGGAGCTCTCCTCCTTGAATGAGCTCTCGGATCACATCGCCACTTTGGGAGTCGCTACGGACTATGATCGGATTGGGCTTAAACCCGACCAATGGTAGATTAACTCTCCGCCGGTTACCCATCAGATAGCGGCGGTGGAGGAGCAACTTAGCAATTCTTCCTCCATCTTGAGGACGAACTATGTCCAGATTCCTGAGCTCTCCGAGCCGGATACCTTTCTACGGGAGGACATGGCCCAAGCCTTGAACCTAGAATCAGACAGCGGGCCAGACCTAGTGGGCAACATCCCGGAGCCCGAGCTTCCAAGATCGGAAACTCCTCCGCCACTGGGTCTCCGATCGGGTCAGGGTTCGGACCTAAATCTACCCACCCAGATATAAGTGATCTTTCCCACATTAGACAAGAGCCCCAAGAGACAGTACACCACTATTGGGCCAGATTCCTCCTTGTAATGAGCAAGGTTGAGGACTGTCGCGAGGAAGACGCAATTTCATTCTTTTGCAAAAATTGCACGGACATGGGTATCCTCAACGCCATAAGTCGCCGTGACATAGCACACTTCGCTGACTTGACGGCCATAGTACGGAAGTACTGTGCGATGGAAAGCGTCTGGAAAACCCAGACAAAATTTTGGGATCCTCCGGCTCTGACAAAACCCCCAGTCCGAACTAAAAGGGTGCACTCTCGTAAGTCACCCGATCCAATTACAAAGAAGCAAAAGCCCACTACAGGGCGTGGAACCGTATTGGAAGGATGGCTTAATGGGCCATGCAAAATCCACAGTACAGCGGATACCATGCCAACACACAGCCTTAGAGCATGTTGGGTACTCCGGCAGGTGGCCAAGAGCGGTGAGGATCTCCTCATCAACAATACCGCAGAGCACCATCCCGTGGAGAACAACAATATAGTATTGACAGTCTTCAAGACCTTCACCTCAAGTAATAGGCGTAAGCGAGCACTCCGCAGCCTTGCCGAAGTCTGCCACGTGGCATCAATAAATCCATGGAGAGATACGACTATCACCTTCAATGTCAGTGACGAACCTAAATTCCGAACAGCCCGAGCACCAGCTGCCTTGGTCCTTAGTCCAATTGCAGACGACTTCCGGCTTACTAAAGTGCTCATGGACGGCGGCAGCGGATTAAACCTCACCTATGAGGAGACTCTTCGAAAAATGGAAATAGACAGAAGCCATATTGAGCAAAGCGGCACGACCTTCAGAGGAATCATCCCTAGTCGGGAGGCACGATGTGCTGGGAAAATCACACTAGATCTGGTATTCGGCACGCCGGAGAATTATAGGTCCGAAGAAATCACATTCCAAGTGGGCCCGTTCAATAGCGGATACCACACCCTTCTAGGGCGGGAGGCATTCACGATCTTCCAAGCTATACCCCATTATGGGTACATGAAGCTCAAAATGCCCGGGCCCAATGGAATCATCACTCTAACTAGTGATCCGGACATAACACTCCACGCCGAAAATAAAACAGCCGCACTAGCCCACAAGGCGTTATTCGAAGCCCTCGCGGCCGAGGAATTAACTGCGCTGCGCTCCATAGTGGACAGGGACGACGTGATACTTGACAAAAGATCCAAGTCCACCTCTTTTAAACCAGTGGATGAAATAGTCAAATTCCAAGTCCATCCAACGGACCCTAGAAAAACAGCATCCATCGGGGCACAGTTAAACCCCACAGTAGACGCTGCGCTACGGGAGTTCTTGCGCATGAATTGGGACATCTTTGCCTGGCATCCTTCAGACATGCCAGGAATCCCACGCAGGCTGGCCGAGCATAGCCTTAACATCCTAAAGGGATTCAAGCCGGTCAAGCAAACTCTTCGGCGCTTCTCTGAGCCTAAGCGACAAGCCATGGGAGAGGAGCTGCATAGTTACTGGAGGCCGGATTCATTCGAGAAATAAAACATCCGGACTGGCTAGCAAACCTGGTGATGGTACCATAGAAGGACAAATCATGGCGCCTATGCGTCGACTTCAAGGACCTTAATAAGGCTTGCCCAAAGGATCCCTTCCCCCTCCCTCGCATCGATCAAATTATCGATGCTACCGCAGGACATGACTCATTGTGTTTCCTCGACGCATACTCCGGATACCATCAAATTAAGATGGCAGAGTCCGATGAAGCCGCAATGGCATTTATCACTCCATACGGCCCCTTCTGTTTTAACACCATGCCTTTCGGGCTCAAAAACGCTGGTGCAACCTATCAACGCATGATTCAGACATGCTTGGAGACACAGATTGGCAAAACAGTGGAGGCATACATAGACGATGTGGTCATTAAAACCAGACACGTCGAATCCTTAATAGACGACTTGAGGCTCACGTTCGACAATCCCCGAACATACGACATTAAGCTCAATCCGGAAAAATGTGCCTTCGGCGTGCCCGCCGGAAAGCTCTTAGGCTTCATCGTCTCCAACAGAGGAATCGAAGCAAATCTGGCTAAAATCTGAGCTCTGTCACAGTTGGCCATCCGAACAGACCTCAAGCAAATCCAGAAACTAACTGGATGTGTGGCTACCTTAAGCCGCTTCATCTCCCGATTAGGAGAAAAGGCACTGCCTCCTTATCGCCTTCTTCGACGCACCGAACACTTCGAGTGGACGGATGCGGCCACGGCCGGATTAGAGGAAATAAAAGCCATTTTGGCCACAAACCCAATCTTGGCCGCACCTAACGTCGGCGAACCAATGCTGCTATATATAGTAGCAACGCACCAAGTTGTAAGCGCAGTGCTCGTCGTCGAACGAGAGATGGACGGACATAAGTTCCCGCTTCAAAAGCCGGTATACTATGTATCCACTGTCCTCACTCCATGCAAATCACGGTACCCACATTATCAAAAGATAGCATACGCGGTCTTCATGGCATCCCAGAAACTACGACACTACTTTCAAGAGTGTTCAATTACGGTGGCCTCTGAAGTACCACTCAACGACATAATA
This sequence comes from Aegilops tauschii subsp. strangulata, assembly GCF_002575655.3. Lineage (NCBI taxonomy): Eukaryota > Viridiplantae > Streptophyta > Magnoliopsida > Poales > Poaceae > Aegilops > Aegilops tauschii. The sequence goes on from NC_053036.3 coordinate 515,742,775, forward strand.
AACAACTGCGAGGCCACGGGCCGGATTGCTAAATGGGCTATTGAGGTCCTCCCGTTCGACATAATATACAAACCACGGCGAGCCATTAAGTCACAAGTACTGGCTGATTTTGTCGCCGAATGGACAGAAGCCGAACTCCCTAAAGAGTACGGCGCGTACTCCAGTTGGATTATGCACTTTGACGGCTCTAAAATGCTGGCTAGTCTGGGGGCTGGCGTCGTCCTGACATCCCCCACCGGAGATACAGTCCAATACATACTCCAAATACTATACACAGACTCCAACAACGCAGCAGAATATGAGGCCCTGTTACATGGTCTCCGGATGGCAGTCTCCATGGGCATTCAACGCCTGGAGGTGCGTGGGGACTCGAACCTCGCAATATCTAAAATAAATGGAGACTTCGACGCCAAGGATCCAAAAATGGCGGCTTATCGCAACGCCGTCGTCAAAATGTCAGCTCGGTTCGAGGGGCTTGAATTCCACCATGTGGCCCGGGAAAACAATCAGGCGGCGGATATCCTCGCCCGCATCGGCGCTAAGCGCGACCCTGTCCCACCTAATATCTTCTTGGAAAGGCTGTTTAAGCCATCCGTGGTATCGGAAGGAGAGACCGGTAAGAATAGTCCGGATCCGGCTATAACACCAGATACCGAACACTATGACATAATCGGAGGCTCCGCCACCGAAATAACACCTTCCGCCCACGTGATAATGGATGTCATCGCCCCGTGGACAGAACCATTCCAGGCCTACCTAACTTGGCAGGAACTACCCGAGGACCCAAACGAGGCGCACTGCATTGTGCGGCGGTCTAAAGCGTACAAGGTCCACGAGGGAGAGCTTTATAGGAAAAGCGTTACCGGAGTCCTTCAAAGGTGCATCTCCGAAGAGGAAGGACGGAAACTTTTGGCAAAAATTCATGCTGGACTTGGCGGCCACCACGCTGCAGCCCGGGCCCTTGTACGCAAGGCCTTCTGTACAGGTTTCTACTGGCCGACGGCCCGAGCAGATGCACAGGACCTCGTTCAACGTTGCGTCGGTTGCCAGCTTTTTGCAAACGAAAGCCATATGCCGCCTACCGCTCTCCAAACAATCCCCATCACTTGGCCCTTTGTGGTTTGGGGGCTTGATATGGTCGGACCCCTTAATGGGGGAAGCCATAAGAAAAAATACCTATTGGTCATGGTGGGCAAATTCACCAAATGGGTAGAAGCCAAACCAGTTAAAACGGCCGAATCCGGACCAGTGATAGACTTCATGTCCGGGGTTGTACACCGTTATGGCATCCCCCACAGCATCATCACCGATAACGGCTCGAACTTTACAGCCGACGAGGTAAAACTTTGGTGCAGCAACATGGGCATCAAGCTCGATTATGCTTCTGTATATCACCCGCAAACTAACGGTCAAGTCGAGCGAGCAAATGGTCTTATCATGAGCGGCATTAAACCCAGATTAGTGCGATCCTTGAAGGAATCCGGTACGCACTGGGTAGAGGAGCTCGACTCCGTACTATGGGGGCTGCGGACCACGCCGAATCGCACTACCGGATACACACCTTTTTTATGGTGTATTGCGTACAGGCGGTACTGCCCTGCGACATAATTCATGACTCACCTCGAGTGCGCATGTATGAAGAGAAAGAAGCCGAGCTTGATCGGCAGGACAGTTTGGACGCCCTGGAGGAGGAGCGTGACGTGGCAAAAGCCCGTTCCGCATTCTATCAGCAATAGGCTCGAAGGTATCAAAGCAGAGAAGTACAGGCCAAAACTTATGACGTTGGCGAACTCGTTCTACGCCTACGGGAGAAGAAAAAGAACAAGCTCAAGCCCAAATGGGAAGGTCCTTTCGTTATTGACCAAGTTCTAACCGGTGGAGCGTACCGTCTGCGGGATGCATCGGACAATCGACTCGAGCCAAACCCATGGAACACAGCCAGACTCCGAAGGTTCTACGCCTAGTGCCGGACTCGGTGTTCGTCTCCTTACCTCTGTCAATTTTTTATATATTCGTTATCTGTCTTTTCTTTCTTTCTCTCTTTCTTCCCCTTTCTTTTTTTTCTTTAAGGCCTTCAAAGGCTAAAATGTGTCTTGACTACACAACCTTGAAGCACTAGCTGCACTCATGATACCTGGGGGCTTCTTATACAGAAGCTTAATATAGCAACGTTTCGGGCTCTAGGCCCCACACATGTGTTACTTGTCACATGTACCTTTTTTCGCCACTACATGCATCGATATGACTTCAGTTTTGGCCAAGCTGGGTTGCCTGGCTCTTGTGTTTATGCCCTACGTTCCCGTTAATTCGGCTAGGGCATAAGGGGAGCACCTCTGCGATTGTTACTGCCGGGTCAGCCGGATGTGTACCTCACACTGGGTGAAGCCGGAAGCTAGCGTTCTTAAGGGAATATTCAGTCGGTGAATAAAAGTCGATTTCTATTTATTGTACTACATGCCCCCAGAAGTTTATATCATGCATCTCTTTTCGTAGTCCAGACATGCACATTAATGCATGCGTACCCAGGGAAAGGAACCCTTAACGGAACTATTCTCCCTGGAAGATGTTTCTTACTATCCATGTAATATAACATAGCTAGTTGGGTACTTGTCTGTTCAAGCACTTATGACCCCTACGCCTAGTTTCCACGCATATTCCGGTTTTTACATAACTGAGCGGGTATTCGGATACACTCTGGACTGTCGGGTCTGGAGGTTGAAGCGAAAGGGCCCGCCATGACAAATGATTTACAATCCGGCTAGGTACAATGTATGTCACTTGAAGTACACAGTCACTTAGACTGACTAAATTCTTCTTCTATACCATCCAACAGGCTGTCTAGCCTACAGTCCTGTTGAGAATACTTTGCGGCTAATTATACCTGGTCACAAACCAAACTGACGGGGATCTCTTTCCCGTCAGGCCCCACAGGTCCGACCTCGGCCATATGGTTCGGGTCAGCCTTGGTATATCGCGTCTTCACCATGGCCCAGGATTCCCTTGCACCTTGTCGGCAGGCTGATATCTTCCATAATCGGAAGCGCCGCCGCGCTCCCTTGATCTTTTCTACAAGCTCTCTCATGCCTCCTGGCAGGGAGGCGGATGGCCACAAGGCTTAGGCAACGCCCTGCATCACCTGTGGTACTTGTTCATGCAGTTGTGAGAGCTCTGGCAGAAGATCGCCTGTAGACCCGGGCATCTCCTCCGCGGGACGACCCATCAGCATACCTAGAGATATAACTCTGTCAGCCGGTTTCTTCGCCGAACTCTTTAAAAGTTCATTCAAGCACTTACTGAAAATGCCGAGTCGAAGCCTCTTATTATCCTTTACGGAGTCAGCAAGCTGGGCTCGAACATCTTTAAGCTCAGCGCCCAACCGGGTATTGGCGTCTTGGAGATCGTTTATCTCCCGCCTAACCCGTGTAAGCACGCGCTCGCCAGCCTTTAGCTGTCGGTTAGCATGTTGCTCATCCCCTCGCACGACCTCCGGATTCACTCCAGAGTCATCTGCAGAATCTATTGTTAGATTTGCACGCATGCCGCATACTACCTGATACACGACATTCTTTGCAATGAAAACAAGTGTTACCTGATGGGGCCTTTTCAGACTCCTTCATTGCGGCAACTGCGGCCTGAAGCTGGGCTTTGCACTCCTCCAGCTCTAGAGACAACTGGGTATTCTTCTCCATAAGAACCTATGCAAACAATGATCCTTAAATTAGTTGTGCCAACTGTTTCAAGTCTCAAGGGCTACTGATATACATAATTATTAGATTTCCTTACCCGTATATCCTTTACATACTGGTCAGTGGCTCTGGCAAGACCATTTTGAGCAGCTCGGATGTACGTGTCTCCTGAGTTGAAGGCATCGAACGCCTCTTGGGAGAAACAAGCGTCACGGAGTACGGCCCGGCGACGCCTGTGATTCATGGCGCTCTCCACTTCGGAATTTGTAGTGGATAGCCTATCCGCATCCTCTGTAGGAGGAACATCCGGCATTCGCCCCATGTTAGCATCCGCCTCTATGTCCGGCTCTGGAGCCCGACTGGTGGAGGCGTGACCGACAACCTCTCCGGATATAGTCCGGCGAGCGTTTTTCCTACTAGGAAACATGGGTGTTATTATGTTTTAAAATACGACCACCACGGAGCGGGGTTCTCTTTCATACCTCTAAGACGGCGTCTCAGTCCTGACCGCCTTCCTTTTAAGCCTACCCGGCTTCGGTGCCCCTTGTTGGTGAGTCACTGCGGGTTCGGCATGGCGTCCCGAGGGCCTTCCCTGTAAAACATCATATGTGTGCGGTATGTGAAGTGCAGAAAAAGGGATCCTTCTTGGAAGTTAGGACTCCGGTTTTACTTACATGCGATGCAGGGAGTAGTCCCAGATAATCGGCTATGATGGCCACCATGGCACCGTCGCGGCTTAATTGATAGAACTTCCTATCAATAAGCTGCACAACTGTGTCCGGATCCTTTTCAAGTCCGGGGTCGAGGGCCCGGTCAGGGTCCTCCGGTTGTGGAGGCGGGCTGTGGACCTCCCTTACAACTTTTCGCAGTTCCTGCTATGAAACAGCTGTTGGGGAACGTAGTAATTTCAAAAAAATTCCTACGCACACGCAAGATCATGGTGATGCATAGCAAACGAGAGGGGAGAGTGTTGTCCACGTACCCTCGTAGACCGACAGCGGAAGCGTTATCACAACGCGGTTGATGTAGTCGTACGTCTTCACGATCTGACCGATCAAGTACCGAACGTACGGCACCTCCAAGTTCTACACACGCTCAGCTCGATGACGTCCCTCGAACTCCGATCCAGCCGAGTGCTGAGGGAGAGTTTCGTCAGCACGACGGCGTGGTGACGATGATGATGTTCCACCGACGCAGGGCTTCGCCTAAGCTCCGCGACGGTATTATCGAGGTGTAATCTGGTGGAGGGGGGCACCGCACACGGCTAAAATATCGTATATCAAGTGTGTATAGAGATGCCCCCTGCCCCCGTATATAAAGGAGCAAGGGGGAGGCCGGCTGCCTATGGGCGCGCCAAGGAGAGGGGGGGAGTCCTCCTCCTAGTAGGAGTAGGACTCCCCTTTCCTAGTCCTACTAGGAAAAGAAGGGGGGAAGGAAAGAGAGGGAGAGGGAGAGGGAAAGGGGGCTGCGCCCCCCTCTCCTAGTCCAACTAGGACTCCTCCTGGGAGGGGGCACACCACCTCCTGGCTGCTGCCCTCTCTCTCCCCTCAAGGCCCACTAAGGTCCAATACTTCCCGGGGGGTTCCGGTAACCCTCCGGCACTCCGGTTTAATCCGAAACTTCTCCGGAACACTTCCGGTGTCCGAATATAGTCGTCCAATATATCAATCTTTACATCTCGACCATTTCGAGACTCCTCATCATGTCCGTGATCACATCCGGGACTCCGAACAACCTTCGGTACATCAAAACATATAAACTCATAATAAAACTGTCATCGTAACTTTAAGCGTGCGGACCCTTTGGGTTCGAGAACTATGTAGACATGACCGAGACACCTCTTCGGTCAATAACCAATAGCGGGACCTGGATGCCCATATTGGCTCCCACATATTCTACGAAGATCTTTATCGGTCAGACCGCATAACAACATACGTTGTTCCCTTTGTCATCGGTATGTTACTTGCCCGAGATTCGATCGTCGGTATCTCGATACCTAGTTCAATCTCGTTGCCGGCAAGTCTCTTTACTCGTTCTGTAATACATCATCCCGCAACTAACTCATTAGTCACAATGCTTGCAAGGCTTATAGTGATGTGCATTACCGAGTGGGCCCAGAGATACCTCTCCGACAATCGGAGTGACAAATCCTAATCTTGAAATACGCCAACCCAACAAGTACCTTTGGAGACTCCTGTAGAGCACCTTTATAATCACCCAGTTACGTTATGACGTTTGGTAGCACACAAAGTGTTCCTCCGGTAAACGGGAGTTGCATAATCTCATAGTCATAGGAACATGTATAAGTCATGAAGAAAGCAATAGCAACATACTAAACGATCGGGTGCTAAGCTAACGTAATGGGTCATGTCAATCACGTCATTCTCCTAATGAGGTGATCCCGTTAATCAAATGACAACTCATGTCTATGGCTAGGAAACATAACCATCTTTGATTAACGAGCTAGTCAAGTAGAGGCATACTAGTGACACTCTGTTTGTCTATGTATTCACACATGTATTATGTTTCCGGTTAATACAATTCTAGCATGAATAATAAACATTTATCATGATATAAGGAAATATATAATACTTTATTATTGCCTCTAGGGCATATTTCCTTCAGTCTCCCACTTGCACTAGAGTCAATAATCTAGATTACATAGTAATGATTCTTACACCCATGGAGTCTTGGTGCTGATCATGTTTTGCTCGTGGAAGAGGCTTAGTCAACGGATCTGCTACATTCATATCCGTATGTATCTTGCAAATTTCTATGTCTCCCACCTGGACTAAATCCCGGATGGAATTGAAGCGTCTTCTGATGTGCTTGGTTCTCTTGTGAAATCTGGATTCCTTTGCTAAGGCAATTGCACCAGTATTATCACAAAAGATTTTCATTGGTCCCGATGTACTAGGTATGACACCTAGATCGGATATGAACTCCTTCATCCAGACTCCTTCATTCGCTGCTTCCGAAGCAGCTATGTATTCCGCTTCACACGTAGATCCCGCCACGACACTTTGCTTGGAACTGCACCAACTGACAGCTCCACCGTTCAATGTAAATACGTATCCGGTTTGCGATTTCGAATCATCCGGATCAGTGTCAAAGCTTGCATCAACGTAACCCCTTACGATGAGCTCTTTATCACCTCCATATACGAGAAACATATCCTTAGTCCTTTTCAGGTATTTCAGGATGTTCTTGACCGCTGTCCAATGATCCACTCCTGGATTACTTTGGTACCTCCCTGCTAAACTTATAGCTAGGGACACATCAGGTCTGGTACACAGCATTGCATACATGATAGAGCCTATGGCTGAAGCATAGGGAACATCTTTCATTTTCTCTCTATCTTCTGCAGTGGTCGGGCATTGAGTCTTACTCAATCTCACACCTTGTAGTACAGGCAAGAACCCTTTCTTTGCTTGATCCATTTTGAACTTCTTCAAAACTTCGTCAAGGTATGTGCTTTGTGAAAGTCCAATTAAGCGTCTTGATCTATCTCTATAGATCTTAATGCCTAATATATATGCAGCTTCACCGAGGTCTTTCATTGAAAAACTCTTATTCAATTATCCCTTTATGCTATCCAGAAATTCTATATCATTTCCAATTAGTAATATGTCATCCACATATAATATCAGAAATGCTATCGAGCTCCCACTCACTTTCTTGTAAATACAGGCTTCTCCAAAAGTCTGTATAAAACCAAATGCTTTGATCACACTATCAAAGCGTTTATTCCAACTCCGAGAGGCTTGCACCAGTCCATAAATGGATCGCTGGAGCTTGCACACTTTGTCAGCTCCCTTTGGATCGACAAAACCTTCCGGTTGCATCATATACAACTCTTCTTCCAGAAATCCATTCAGGAACGCAGTTTTGACATCCATTTGCCAAATTTCATTATCATAAAATGCGGCAATTGCTAACATGATTCGGACAGACTTAAGCATCGCTACGGGTGAGAAGGTCTCATCGTAGTCAATTCCTTGAACTTGTCGAAAACCTTTCGCAACAAGTCGAGCTTTATAGACAGTAACATTACCATCAGCGTCAGTCTTCTTCTTGAAGATCCATTTATTTTCAATGGCTTGCCGACCATCGGGAAAGTCAACCAAAGTCCATACTTTGTTCTCATACATGGATCCCATCTCGGATTTCATGGCTTCAAGCCATTTTGCGGAATCTGGGCTCACCATCGCTTCTTCATAGTTCGTAGGTTCGCCATGGTCTAGTAACATGACCTCCAGAACAGGATTACCGTACCACTCTGGTGCGGATCTTGATCTAGTTGACCTACGAAGTTCAGTAATAACTTGATCTAAAGTTTCATGATCATTATCATTAACTTCCTCACTACTTGGTGTAGGTGTCGCAAAAACTGATTTCTGCGATGATCTACTTTCCAATAAGGGAGCAGGTACAGTTACCTCATCAAGTTCTACTTTCCTCCCACTCACATCTTTCGAGAGAAACTCCTTCTCTAGAAAGGATCCATTTCTAGCAACAAATATCTTGCCTTCGGATCTGTGATAGAAGGTGTACCCAACGGTCTCCTTTGGGTATCCTATGAAGACACATTTCTCCGATTTAGGCTCGAGCTTATCAGGTTGAAGTTTCTTCACATAAGCATCGCAACCCCAAACTTTAAGATACGACAACTTTGGTTTCTTGCCAAACCATAGTTCAAAAGGCGTCGTCTCAACGGATTTCGATGGTGTCCTATTTAGAGTGAATGCAGCTGTCTCTAAAGCATAACCCCAAAACGATAGCGGTAAATCAGTAAGAGACATCATAGTTCGCACCATATCTAATAAAGTACGATTACGACGTTCAGACACACCATTACGCTGTGGTGTTCCGGGTGGCGTGAGTTGCGAAACTATTCCGCATTGTTTCAAATGTAGACCAAACTCGTAACTCAAATATTCTCCTCCACGATCAGATCGTAGGAATTTTATTTTCTTGTTACGATGATTTTGAACTTCACTCTGAAATTCTTTAAACTTTTCAAATGTTTCAGACTTATGTTTCATTAAGTAGATATACCCATATCTGCTCAAATCATCTGTGAAGGTGAGAAAATAACGATATCCGCCACGAGCTTCAATATTCATCGGACCACATACATCTGTATGTATGATTTCCAACAAATCTGTTGCTCTCTCCATAGTTCTGGAGAACGGTGTTTTGGTCATCTTGCCCATAAGGCACGGTTCGCAAGTACCAAGTGATTCAAAATCAAGTGATTCCAAAATTCCATCAGTATGGAGTTTCTTCATGCGCTTTACACCGATATGACCCAAACGGCAGTGCCACAAATAAGTTGCACTGTCATTATTAACTCTGCATCTTTTGGCTTCAACATTATGAATATGTGTATCACTACTATCGAGATTCATTAAAAATAGACCACTCTTCAAGGGTGCATGACCATAAAAGATATTATTCATATAAATAGAACAACCATTATTCTCTGATTTAAATGAATAACCGTCTCGCATTAAACAAGATCCAGATATAATGTTCATGCTCAACGCTGGCACCAAATAACAATTATTTAGGTCTAAAACTAATCCCGAAGGTAGATGTAGAGGTAGCATGCCGACGGCGATCACATCGACTTTGGAACCATTTCCCACGCGCATCGTCACCTCGTCCTTAGCCAAACTTCGCTTAATCCGTAGCCCCTGTTTCGAGTTGCAAATATTAGCAATAGAACCAGTATCAAATACCCAGGTGCTACTGCGAGTATTAGTAAGGTACACATCAATAACATGTATATCACATATACCTTTGTTAACCTTGCCATCCTTCTTATCCGCCAAATACTTGGGGCAGTTCCGCTTCCAGTGGCCAGTCTGCTTACAGTAGAAGCACTCAGTTTCAGGCTTAGGTCCAGACTTGGATTTCTTCTCCTGAACAACAACTTGCTTGCTGTTCTTCTTGAAGTTCCCTTTCTTCTTCCCTTTGCCCTTTTTCTTGAAACTAGTGGTTTTACTGACCATCAACACTTGATGCTCCTTTTTGATTTCTACCTCCGCTGCCTTTAGCATTGCGAAGAGCTCGGGAATCGTCTTATCCATCCCTTGCATGTTATAGTTCATCACGAAGCTCTTGTAGCTTGGTGGCAGTGATTGAAGAATTCTGTCAATGACGCAATCATCCGAAAGTTGAACTCCCAGTTGAATCAAGTGATTATTATACCCAGACATTCTGAGTATATGCTCACTGACAGAACTATTCTCTTCCATCTTGCAGCTATAGAACTTATTGGAGACTTCATATCTCTCAATCCGGGCATTTGCTTGAAATATTAACTTCAACTCCTGGAACATCTCATATGCTCCATGACGTTCAAAACGTCGCTGAAGTCCCGGTTCTAAGCCGTAAAGCATGGCACACTGAACTATTGAGTAGTCATCAGCTTTGCTTTGCCAGACGTTCATAACTTCTGGCGTAGCTCTTGCAGGAGGCCTGGCACCTAGCGGTGCTTCTAGGACGTAATTCTTCTGTGCAGCAATGAGAATAATCCTCAAGTTACGGACCCAGTCCGTGTAATTGCTACCATCATCTTTCAACCTAGCTTTCTCAAGGAACGCATTAAAATTCAACGGAACAACAGCACGGGCCATATATCTACAATTAATATAGACAAGCAAGATACTATCAGGTACTAAGTTCATGATAAATTTAAGTTCAATTAATCATATTACTTAAGAACTCCCACTTAGATAGACATCTCTCTAATCATCTAAGTGATTACGTGATCCAAAGCAACTAAACCATGTCCGATTAACACGTGAGATGGAGTAGTTTCAATGGTGAACATCACTATGTTGATCATATCTACTATATGATTCACGCTCGACCTTTCGGTCTCTGTGTTCCGAGGCCATATCTGTACATATGCTAGGCTCGTCAAGTTTAACCTGAGTATTCCGCGTGTGCAACTGTTTTGCACCCGTTGTATTTGAACGTAGAGCCTATCACACCCGATTAACACGTGGTGTCTCAGCACGAAGAACTTTTGCAACGGTGCATACTCAGGGAGAACACTTTTATCTTGAAATTTTAGTGAGAGATCATCTTATAATGCTACCGTCAATCAAAGCAAGATAAGATGCATAAAGGATTAACATCACATGCAATCAATATAAGTGATATGATATGGCCATCATCATTTTGTGCTTGTGATCTCCATCTCCGAAGCACCGTGCTTGTGATCTCCATCTCCGAAGCACCGTCATGATCACCATCGTCACCGGCTCGACACCTTGATCTCCATCGTAGTATCGTTGTCGTCTCGCCAACTTATTGCTTTTACGACTATCGCTACCGCTTAGTGATAAAGTAAAACAATTACATGGCGATTGCATCTCATACAATAAAGCGACAACCATATGGCTCCTGCTAGTTGCCGGTAACTCGGTTACAAAACATGATCATCTCATACAACACATTATATCACATCATGTCTTGACCATATCACATCACAACATGCCCTGCAAAAACAAGTTAGACGTCCTCTACTTTGTTGTTGCATATTTTACGTGGCTGCTACGGGCTTAGCAAGAACCGTTCTTACCTACGCATCAAAACCACAACGATAGTTTGTCAAGTTGGTGCTGTTTTAACCTTCGCAAGGACCGGGCATAGCCACACTCGGCTCAACTAAAGTGAGAGAGACAGACACCCGCCAGTCACCTTTAAGCAACGAGTGCTCCGAACGGTGAAACCAGTCTCGCGTAAGCGTACGCGTAATGTCGGTCCGGGCCGCTTCATCTCACAATACCGCTGAACCAAAGTATGACATACTGGTAAGCAGTATGACTTATATCACCCACAACTCACTTGTGTTCTACTCGTGCATAGCATCAACGCATAAAACCTGGCTCGGATGCCACTGTTGGGGAACGTAGTAATTTCAAAAAAATTCCTACGCACACGCAAGATCATCGTGATGCATAGCAAACGAGAGGGGAGAGTGTTGTCCACGTACCCTCGTAGACCGACAGCGGAAGCGTTATCACAACGCGGTTGATGTAGTCGTACGTCTTCACGATCTGACCGATCAAGTACCGAACGTACGGCACCTCCAAGTTCTACACACGTTCAGCTCGATGACGTCCCTCGAACTCCGATCCAGCCGAGTGTTGAGGGAGAGTTTCGTCAGCACGACGGCGTGGTGACGATGATGATGTTCCACCGACGCAGGGCTTCGCCTAAGCTCCGCGACGGTATTATCGAGGTGAAATCTGGTGGAGGGGGGCACCGCACACGGCTAAAATATCGTATATCAAGTGTGTATAGAGGTGCCCCCCTGCCCCCGTATATAAAGGAGCAAGGGGGAGGCCGGCTGCCTATGGGCGCGCCAAGGAGAGGGGGGGAGTCCTCCTCCTAGTAGGAGTAGGACTCCCCTTTCCTAGTCCTACTAGGAAAAGAAGGGGGGAAGGAAAGAGAGGGAGAGGGAGAGGGAAAGGGGGCTGCGCCCCCCTCTCCTAGTCCAACTAGGACTCCTCCTGGGAGGGGGCGCACCACCTCCTGGCTGCTGCCCTCTCTCTCCCCTCAAGGCCCACTAAGGCCCAATACTTCCCCGGGGGGTTCCGGTAACCCTCCGGCACTCCGGTTTAATCCGAAACTTCTCCGGAACACTTCCGGTGTCCGAAAATAGTCGTCCAATATATCAATCTTTACGTCTCGACCATTTCGAGACTCCTCGTCATGTCCGTGATCACATCCGGGACTCCGAACAACCTTCGGTACATCAAAACATATAAACTCATAATAAAACTGTCATCGTAACTTTAAGCGTGCGGACCCTTTGGGTTCGAGAACTATGTAGACATGACCGAGACACCTCTTCGGTCAATAACCAATAGCGGGACCTGGATGCCCATATTGGCTCCCACATATTCTACGAAGATCTTTATCGGTCAGACCGCATAACAACATACGTTGTTCCCTTTGTCATCGGTATGTTACTTGCCCGAGATTCGATCGTCGGTATCTCGATACCTATTTCAATCTCGTTGCCGGCAAGTCTCTTTACTCGTTCCGTAATACATCATCCCGCAACTAACTCATTAGTCACAATGCTTGCAAGGCTTATAGTGATGTGCATTACCGAGTGGGCCCAGAGATACCTCTCCGACAATCGGAGTGACAAATCCTAATCTTGAAATACGCCAACCCAACAAGTACCTTTGGAGACACCTGTAGAGCACCTTTATAATCACCCAGTTACGTTGTGACGTTTGGTAGCACACAAAGTGTTCCTCCGGTAAACGGGAGTTGCATAATCTCATAGTCATAGGAACATGTATAAGTCATGAAGAAAGCAATAGCAACATACTAAACGATCGGGTGCTAAGCTAACGTAATGGGTCATGTCAATCACGTCATTCTCCTAATGAGGTGATCCCATTAATCAAATGACAACTCATGTCTATGGCTAGGAAACATAACCATCTTTGATTAACGAGCTAGTCAAGCAGAGGCATACTAGTGACACTCTGTTTGTCTATGTATTCACACATGTATTATGTTTCCGGTTAATACAATTCTAGCATGAATAATAAACATTTATCATGATATAAGGAAATATATAATACTTTATTATTGCCTCTAGGGCATATTTCCTTCAACAGCAAGGTAAATACTTATGACGAAGAATGCGGGAAGGTTGGGAGTAAAAAGTGGCAGCTCACCCAGCTTGGAGGGTTGTACTTGGAGAATCCATCCCGTGGCTTAATGCGGATGAACTCCTCTTCCTCTCCTTTGTATAAATCGGATAGGATTTTTGCTAGAGCAGCGACTGAGTCCGGTCCCTTACGACCGCAGTGGGTGGCATCGTCTTCTCCGTTGAAGTGCCACATGGGTTGCCCCCGATATTGAAGTGGATGTACCCCCCGCATTATACATATTGACATAACCTCAATTACTGTCAATCCTGACTGGGCCAGCGTCTGTATCCGACTCATCAGGTAAAGGACTTCCCCGTTATCTTCCTCCTAAGGGCTCCGAGGGTGCCAGCTGCGGCGTTTCTTCAAGGGAGTGTTGTCGAACTCAGGAAGGCCCATCCGAATAGGGTCCGGAAGGGGGACGTCCTCCATATAAAACCACTCCGAAGGCCAGTCCTCGGATGTCTTCTTCGGAGTACCGGACAGGTATCCAGTCCCGGCGATGCGCCATATTTCGGCTCCGCCCACTTGGTATATTGACCCCTCCTGTGTACGGCGTACGAGGCATAATAGCCTCTTCCATAGCTCGAAATGAGCTTCGTAGCCCAGAAACAGCTCGCAAAGGGCGACATAGCCAGCGATGTGTAATATGGAGGCGGGAGTAAAATTATGCAGCTGGAGGCCGTAGAACTCCAGGAGCCCGCGGAGGAACGGATGAATTGGAAATCCAAGCCCTCTTAATAAGTAAGGGACAAGGCATACCCGCTCCCCCATGGATGGGTTGGGAAAGCTCTCCGCATGCTCCCCGCCATTATAGGTGGTGAGCCCGGCTCGAACGGGGACCATATACGCTGGAGGGAGAAATCCCTGGGTCTGTAACTCTACTAATTGGCTGTGGGGGACGGAACACTTCTTCCAATTGCTGGGCTTAGGGCTACGGGAGCGAGAGGAGGAGCTGCGATGGCCGGCCATGTTGGAATGGATTTTTTTCGGGCGCGCTCCGATGGATACTCGCTGTGGGAGGATGGTGTCATCTGGATCTGAGAATCCCCGTCTCTTTAATAGACGATTTACTCACATGGCTAGGGTGGCAAATGTAAAAATGCCCTGGCTTCTCGCATTCGCTCGACACGTGGAAGATAGCCATTATTAGGAGCGGAAGCCAAGGAGTGCAACATTTATGGGAAGCCGGACACTACTCAACAGGTACTCAGAATTTGGAGAAGAACCCGCCTTGCAATGCCGAAGACAATCTGCGCGCCGGACTCATCGCCATTGAAGTCTGGTTCGGGGGCTACTGAGGAAGTCCTAGATTAGGGGGTCCTCGGACAGCCGGACTATATATTTTAGCCGGACTGTTGGACTATGAAGATGCAAGATTGAAGACTTCATCCCGTGTCCGGCTGGGACTCTCCTTGGCGTGGAAGGCAAGCTTGGCAATACGGATATGTAGATCTCCTCCCTTGTAACCGACTCTGTGTAACCCTAGCCCCCTCCGGTGTCTATATGAACCGGAGGGTTTAGTCTGTAGGACGACAACAATCATACCATGGGCTAGCTTCTAGGGTTTAGCCTCTACGATCTCGTGGTAGATAAACTCTTGTAATACTCATATCATCAAGATCAATCAAGCAGGAAGTAGGGTATTACCTCCATCGAGAGGGCCCGAACCTGGGTAAACATCGTGTCCCTCGCCTCCTGTTACCATCCGCCTTAGACGCACAGTTCGGGACCCCCCCCCCCCCGAGATCTGCCGGTTTTGATACCGACGGGCACCTCTTCCCATTGCAAGATAAATAGATCAAGTTTGCCAAACAAAACCCAAATATCGTAGAAGAAATACGAGGCTATAAGAGATCATGCATATAAGAGATCAAAGAAACTCAAATAACTTTCGTGGATATAAAAAGATATAACTGATCATAAACTCGAAGTTCATCAGATCCCAACAAACACACCGGAAAAAGAGTTACATCATATGGATCTCCAAGAGACCATTGTATTGAGAATTCAGTGAGAGAGAGAAAGTCATCTAGCTACTAACTACGGACCCGAAGGTCTACAAATAACTACTCACGCATCATCGGAGAGGCACCAATGGAAGTGGTGAACCCCTCCGTGATGGACTCTGCGGCGGCTGGATGAATATTTCGTCGACGCCTCTAGGGTTCTGGGATTTTTGGGGTATTTATAGAGCAAAGAGGCGGTCCGGGGGCATCCGAGGTGGGCACAACCCACCAAGGCACGCCTGGGCCTCCTGGCGCGCCCTGGTGGGTTGTGCCCCCCTCGGGGCACCCCCCAGGTACAACCAGGGCCCATTGCCTTCCTTGTGGCCCATAAAAAATCATCATGGAGTTTCGTGGCATTTGGACTTCGTCTGATATTGATTTTCTGCAATGTAAAAGACATGGAAAAACAGCAACTGGCACTTGGCACTTGGCACTATGTCAATAGGTTAGTACCAAAAAATGGTATAAAATTACTATAAAATGATTATAAAACATCCAAGATTGACAATAAAACAGCATGGAACAATAAAAAATTATAGATACGTTGGAGACGTATCAGCATCCCCAAGCTTAACTCCTGCTCATCCTCGAGTAGGTAAGTGATAAAAACAGAATTTTGACGTGGAGTGCTGTTCATCAAGTCATATCATATTCTTTTCTTTATAGCATGGACATTTGGACTTTTATGTGATTCAAAGCAATAGTCTAGTTTTGACATCATAATTTAGATACTCAAGCATATCAACAAGCAACCATGTCTTTCAAAATATCAATGCTAAAACAAGTTATCCCTAGCCCATCATGCTCAAACATTGATCCATTCATGAATCACACTCGAATATTAACTACACCCAATACTTGAGCACGATCATATTGCCTCCTAGTTGGTGCTTTTGTAAGAGAGGATGGAGAGTCAAATTCAAAATAAAAATGCATAAAGTAAAAGAAATGCCCTTCGTAGAGGGAAGTAGGGATTTGTAGAGGTGCCAGAGCTCAAAGCGAAAAAATAGAGATAAAAACACTTTGGGAGGTGTATCCATCCCACCAACGAAAACGAGGTTGAGCTCCGGACACTTTCCATGCTAGATATGCCATAGGCAGTTCCCAAACAGAAAATAAAGTTTATTCCTTTTTCCACCATACTTTCACTTTCCATGGCTAGCCGTATCCACAGGTGCCTTCCATACCAACACTTTCCAAGGAATTTATTATTTGACAACATAAAGTAAATTCATTTTTTGCATTTCAGGACTGGGCATCCCTAAAACCTTTGCCTTACTCTCGTGCAATGACAAGTGAATAAACACTGATCGTGAGAATAACACATCCAACATGGAAAATATTAGCCACCCGTTACCGTTCCGCGAGCGAAACAAATACACAAAAGAGAAGTTTATTTTGAAAATTAGAGATGGCACATGCAAATTTGCTTAGAACGGCAAAATAATACCGCATATAGGTAGATATAGTGGACTCATGTGGCAAAATTGGTTTAAAGGATTTTGGATGCAGAAGTAGAGGTCATACTTAGTGCAAAATAAAGGCTAGCAAAAAGATTGGGAAGCGACCAACCAAGAAACAAATAATCTCATAAGCAAGCATTAAGCATAATTAACACCGAATAATGCATCACAAGTAGGATATAATTTTCATTGCATGATTATTGACTTTCTTGCATGCATAGGGAATCACAAACCTTAACACCAATATTCTTACTAGAGCACAATTACTCATCAACATAACTCAGATATTACATCATCATATCTCGAAACTATTACTAAGAATCAAGTTTATTTTGTCCAATGATCTTTGTGACATTTTTTACTTTATCCTTCTTGGATATCTATCGCTTTGGGACTAACTTTTATGTGTTGCTTTTCATAAGCTCAAACAAATATAAGTGAAGATCATGAGCATAACAATTTTCTTTCTCTCAAAATAATTTAAGTGAAGCAAGAGAGAATTTCTTCAAAATTTTACTAACTCTCAAATAAATCTAAGTGAAGTAAGAGAGCATTTCTTCAAAAATACTAAGCACACCGTGCTCAAAAAGATATAAGTGAAGCACTAGAGCAAGTCCTAGCTCATACAAGATTTAAGTGAAGCATAGAGAGCAATTCTAACAAGTCATGATATAATTTTGGCTCTCTCAAATAGGTGTGTCCAGCAAGGATTGATGACTTAGAACACAAAATAAAAAAATCAAAGACTGATATCATACAAGACGCTCCAAGCAAAACACATATCATGTGACGAATAAAAATATAGTCTCGAGTAAAATACCGATAGTTGTTGGAAGAAAGCGGGGATGCCACTCGGGGGCATCCCCAAGCTTAGTTGGTTGCTCATTCTTGGATAATAGCTTGGGATGACGGGGCATCCCCAAGCTTAGGCTCTTACATCCTTCCTTCATCCATCGTAAGATAACCCAAAACATGAAAACTTCAATCACACAAAACTCAACAAAACCTTTGTGATATCCGTTAGTATAAGAAAGCAAACCACTACTATAAGTGCTATATCAAACCAATTCATAGTTTGTTTTTGTATTATATCTACTGTATTCCAACTTTTCTATGCGAAAAACTCATCAAAGAAAACCATAGAGCCATCAAAATAAGCACACAACACAAAAAAACAGAATCTGTCAAAACAGAACAGTCTGTAGTAATCTGACTTTAGTGAATACTTCTGTAACTCCAAAAATTATACCAAAATAGGACGACCTGGGTAATTTGCGTATTAATCTTCTGAAAAAGAATCAGGGCAAAAGCTCTTTTCTGTGATTTATGAAAATTATTTTTGTGAGCACAAAGTTTCTGTCTTTTTCGGCAAGATCAAACAACTATCACCAAAGAAGATCCTATAGGCTTTACTTGGCACAAACACTAATTAAAACACAAAAAACACAATCATACCAGTAGCGTAATGTTGTAAACACACAATAACAGAAAGCAAAAAGCAAAAATAAATTTTATTCATAAGCAAAAATAAATTTTATTCATTGGGTTGCCTCCCAACAAGCGCTATGGTTTTACGCCCTTAGCTAGGCGTAAGGCAAGGATCTAAGTTTTGTCATCCTTCTTCTTCTTAATTCTCTTGGGGGTATTTTTATCAGGAGGTTATGTAAACACAACATAAAACATATTATCCATATAAACTTTAGCATTCCTTAGTTGGTTTTCATCATAACCCCTTTGATTTCCCGCAACAATCCAAGAGTAGTGTTGATTAACATTATTAAGAACTTGTTGGACTATTTCTAGAACGGGGACCTCCTTTCTAAGATTCTTATCAAAGATCTTATTATCCCCAAGCAAATGCATAGTCACTATTGTAAAGAATTTCATCTATCACGGGTTTTTTCACGATTCATACCATAAAGTCAAAGATTTCCCTAGTCTCCCTTATTATATAGTCAAACTCATTCATAAGAACGAGAGTGGCTAAATTTTTAGCCCTAGGATTCTTTATCTCGGGGAGCTCAAAAAAGAATCTTTGCAACGTAGGACGAGTGCGGATAAATTTACTTTCAAGTTTCAGAACTAGTGCTGAAATATCATCCGCATAAGATCTAGTAGTTTTAAGTATAGGAGCATCATCAACACTTAGATTTCCAACACAATTAAAAAATTCTTGGATACGTTCTTTTCCCATAATGTTCCCTTGCCCCAAGGTAAAAGTTTTAGCATCCAGATTGCCTGTACATCCAATCTTAGGAGTCAGGCCATCATCTGTTGGTGCCATACCGAAATCACTCATGTTTGCAAGCAAAGAATAGATCTGACGAGAAAATGGCGAACGGAGAAAGAGAGGCGAATAAAACGACAAATTTTTGTGAAGTGGGGGAGAGGAAAACGAGAGGCAAATGGCAAATAATGTAAATTGCGAGGAGTTGAGATTTGTGATTAGGAACCTGGTTTATGTTGAAGATCCTCCCAGGCAACGGCGCCAGAAATTCCTTTTGATGTCGCTTGAAGCTACGTCGGTATTTCCCCAAAGAGGAAGGGATGACGCAGCACAGCGGCGGCAGGTATTTCCCTCAGATATGAAACCAAGGTTATCCAGCCAGTAGGAGAACCAAGCAACACAACGTAAAGAGCCCCTGCACACAGATAACAAATCCTCGCAACCCGATGTGTTAAAGGGGTTGTCAATCCGTTTCGGGGTACGGCGCCTCAAGATAGGCAAACGGACATGAGGTAAATTGTAATAGATTGATAGATCGAACGCCAAATAAACTAAATAGAAATAAAACGGAGCAAGGTATTTTTGTATTTTTGGTTTAACAGATCTGAAAATAAATGCAAGAGAAAAGTAGATCGCAAAGGCAAATATAGGAGGAAGAAGACTCGGGGGCCGTAGGTTTCACTAGTGGTTTCTCTCGAGAAAAATAGAAAACGGTGGGTAAACAAATTACTGTTGGGCAATTGATAGAACTTCAAATAATTATGACAATATCCAGGCAATGATCATTACATAGGCATCACGTCCAAGATTAGTAGACCGACTCCTGCCTGCATCTACTACTATTACTCCACACATCGACAGCTATCCAGCATGCATCTAGTGTATTGAGTTCATGGAAAAACGGAGTAATGCAATAAGAACGATGACATGATGTAGACAAGATCCGTTATCTATTGCAGCAGATAGGGATCCCATCTTTTTATCCTTAGTAGCAACGATACATACGTGTCGGTTCCCTTTCTGTCACTGGGATCAAGCACCGTAAGATCGAACCCACTACTGGCACCTCTTCCCGTTGCAAGATAAATAGATCCAGTTGGCCAAAAAAACCCAAATATCGGAGAAGAAATACGAGGCTATAAGAGATCATGCATATAAGAGATCAAAGAAACTCAAATAACTTTCACGGATATAAAAAGATATAACTGATCATAAACTCGAATTTCATCAGATCCCAACAAACACACCACAAACAGAGTTACATCATATGGATCTCCAAGAGACCATTGTATTGAGAATTCAGCAAGAGAGAGAAAGCCATCTAGCTACTAACTACGGACCCAAAGGTATACAAAGAACTACTCACGCATAAGAGAGGCACCAATGGAGGTGGTGAACCCCTCCGTGATGGTGTCTAGATTGGATCTGGTGGTTCTGAACTCTGCGGCAGCTGGATGAATATTTCTTCGACGCCTCTAGGGTTCTGGGAATTTTGGGGTATTTATAGAGCAAAGAGGAGGTCTGGGGGCACCCGAGGTGGGCACAACCCACCAGGGCACGCCTGGGCCTCCTGGCGCGCCCTGGTGGGTTCTGCCCCCCTCGGGGCACCCCCTAGGTGCAACCAGGGCCCATTGCGTTCCTTCTGGCCCATAAAAAATCATCGTGGAGTTTCGTGGCATTTGGACTTCGTCTGATATTGATTTTCTGCGATGTAAAAAACATGGAAAAAACAGCAACTGGCACTTGGCACTATGTCAATAGGTTAGTACAAAAAATGATGTAAAATGACTATAAAATTATTATAAAACATCCAAGATTGGTAATAATACAGCATGGAACAATAAAAAATTATAGATACGTTGGAGACGTATCACATGACTCTAATATCACCATCTTTATATCTCAAAACAATCATAAGGAATCAAACTTCTCATAGTATTCAATGCACTTTATATGAAAGTTTTTATTATATCCCTCTTGGATGCCTATCATATTAGGACTAAATTTATAACCAAAGCAAATTACCATGCTGTTTAAAGACTCTCAAAATAATATAAGTGAAGCATGATAGTTCAACAATTTCTATAAAATAAAACCACCGCCGTGCTCTAAAAAGATATAAGTGAAGCACTAGAGCAAAATGTCCTAGCTCAGAAGATATAAGTGAAGCACATAGAGTATTCTAATAAATCACGATTCATGCGTGTCGCTCTCAAAAGGTGTGTACAGCAAGGATGATTGTGGCAAACTAAAACGCAAAGACTCATATCATACAAGATGCTCCAAGCAAAACACATATCATGTGGTGAATACAAATATAGCCTCAAGTAAAGTTACCGATAGATGAAGACGAAAGAGGGGATGCCTTCCGGGGCATCCCCAAGCTTAGGCTCTTGGTTCTCCTTGAATATTACCTTGGGGTGCCTTGGGCATCCCCAAGCTTATGATCTTGCCACTCCTTATTCCATAGTCCATCAAATCCTTACCCAAAACTTGAAAACTTCAGTACACAAAACTCAACAGAAAATCTCATAAGCTCTGTTAGTATAAGAAAATAAATCACCACTTTTGGTTATTGTTGTGAACTCATTCTTTATTTATATTAGTGTAATATCTACTGCATTCCAACTTTTCCATGGTTCACACCCCCCGATACTAGCCGTAGATTCATCAAAATAAGCAAACAACACAAAGAAAACAGAATCTGTCAAAATCAGAACAGTTTGTAGCAATCTGTAACTCTCGAATACGTATGTAACTCTAAAAATTCTGAAACATTACGACAACCTAAGCAGTTTGTGTATTAATCTTCTTCAAAAAGAATCAGTATTTTATCGCACTTTTGTGATTTTTAATAATTTTGGGTCTGAGCACAAAAGTTTCTGTTTTTCAGCAAGATCAAATCAACTATCACTGTAAGCCATCCCAAAGGTCTTACTTGGCACAAACACTAATTAAAACACCAAAACACAATCACTACAGAGGTAATAATGTGTAATTTATTCAAGAACAGTAGCAAAACAAAAAGAACAAAAAATAAAATTGGGTTGCCTCCCAACAAGCGCTATTGTTTAATGCCCCTAGCTAGGCATAAAACACGAATATAACTAGGTATTGTCATCTTTGGTATGCAATCCATAAGTAGCTCTCATAATAGATTCTTATGGAAATTTAATTTTTTCTTGGTAAGTGTTCCATGCCCTTCCTTAACGGGAATTGAAATCTAATGTTTCCTTCTTTCATTTCAATAATTGGAACAATTGTACTAAGGAAAGGTCTACCAAGAATAATAGGACATGTAGGATTGCAATCTATATCAAGAACAATGAAATCTACGGGAACATAATTCCTATTCTACAACAATAAGACCATCATTAATCCTTCCTGTAGGTTTCTTAATAGTGGAATCCGCAAGATGCAAATTTAAAGAACAATCATCAAATTCACGGGAACCTAACACATCACATAAAGTTTTTGGAATCGTGGAAATGCTAGCACCCAAATCACACAAAGCATGACACCCATAATCTTTAATCTTAATCTTAATAGTAGGTTCCCACTCATCATAAAGTTTTCTAGCGATAGAAACTTCCAATTCAAGCTTTTCTTCAAAAGATTGCATCATAGCATCAACGATATGCTTAGTAAAAGCTTTGTTTTGATTATAAGCATGAGGAGAATTCAACATGGATTGCAACAAGGAAATACAATCTACTAAAGAACAATTATCATAATTAAATTCCTTGAAATCCAAAAGAGTGGGTTCATTGCTACTTAAAGTTTTGACCTCTCCAATCCCCTTTTATCAATTTTTGCATCAAGATTTAAAAACTCCGAATCATTGGGACGCCTTCTAACTAAAGTTGACTCATATCAGTCCCATCTTTATCAATATTTATATTGGAAAACAAGATTCAATAGGAGGCACATCAATCACTTTAAGATCTTCATCATTATTTTTACGGAAACTAGAAGAACACGTTTTTACAAACCAATCTTGTTTAGCACGCATCTTAGCGGTTCTTTCTTTGCACTCATCAATGGAAATTCTATAGCTTTGAGAGACCTCATTAATATCATGCTTGTGTGGAATAGATCTAAGTTTCAAAGAATCAACATCAAGAGAAATTCTATCCACGATCCTAGCCAAATCATCAATCTTAAACAATTTTTCTTCAATCAAAGCATTGAAATTCTTTTGCGAACACATAAATTCTTTAACACTATTCTCAAAATCAGAGGACATCTTATTATAATTTCCATAAGAATTGTTGTAGGAATTACCATAATTATTAGAGGAATTACTAGGAGACGGCCTAGGATTAAAATTACCTCTATACGCGTTATTACCAAAATTGTTCCTACCAACAAAATTCACATCCATAGATCCATGATTATTTTCAATCAAAGTAGAGAAATGTAACACCCCGAGAATCATGCTACAGTAATCTCCCCCTAATGGTGGCCATGTCATCGTGATTACTATGCAGCTTGCCACTTGTCCGAGAAATCAAAGCCTTTTTCAATTTTAAAATAAGTCAAATAAATTATTTTCTTCAATCAGTAAAACTAAAATATTCGCATTATTATATAATTTCCTCTGATCAAGTGTCATATTGAAACCAACTTCTTTTGGCTCACAGATAAATCCCTAGGATTATAATGAATGGTCCATCAGCAAATATTTTGGCCTTTCCAAAAATAAACAGTTACTCATGCCTTTTCAAAAATTATGAAGCTTTGTGTGTGGTCTAGGACTAGTGTGTATAATTTATGTGTGAGGTTTCATGTGCAACAAAAATATTTTACTAACTAAACAAAGTGGAAAACGTAAGTAATTATAGAAAACAAAAAGAGATAAGGGTTAAAAATACTAAAAACACTCATGTGCACTTTGGCCCACCTCCTACATGGAGACCCAGCCCAACTTACCCCTGTCTTCTTCCTCACTATTCACCATGGTCACGCTGGACGCACGAGCCGCGTCCGTAGCCGGGATGGACACGCGCCGGCTATCCCGCGGCGCGTGGAGATGGATAAGGGCCCCTCTTTCCCCATAGAGAAACCCTAGTTTCATTCCCCTCTCCCTCCCACTCGCTCTCCTCGCTGGACACCACCGCCATGGCCGTCTACGCGCTATCCGCCGCCCCCTTCACCTAGGACCGCGCTAGGGGCTCCGCCTCGACTTCCTCGACGCCCACACCATGCCACGCGAGCCGGGACGGTCCCGCAACACCGCCCCGACCACTTCTTACTCTGGACGCCGAGCTCGTCGCCGTTGTCTGCTCCGGCAAGTCCTCCCCGGGCCTTCCCAGCAACATTGGTGAGGTTTCGTTCCTCCTCCGCCTTGCCATAGCTCACCGTACCCGTGCTGCTCGCCTCCCCCGTATACTCTCGCAGCCGCCATGGACGGAACTATGCTCCCCACGCTACCGGTCCCGCCCGACCACAGCCTTCTTCACGCGCTCGCCCCGTACGCCCTCGCCGCGTCGGGGTTGTGCTCTCCGCGTGCCCCGCCAGCCCGTGCCTTCCCCGACCGTGTCCGCCGCGCCCCTATCCATTGTACTTACGCGCGCGCCACCTGCAGACCATGGCCGCCCCCTGCTTGGCTCGCTGCCGCCTGCTGTTAGTACAAATGCTGCCGTTGACGCCCAAGGCCGCCACCATCGAAGCGCCCGTCGTTCCCCGTGCCCCGCGCCCGCTTCCCCTCGCCGCTGTATTGCCCGTGTGTGCGCGCGCGCCCGCGCGCCCTTGTGCTTGGTGCCGCTCCCGCTCCGCTGCTACTTCTTCCTACTACTACCGTTGCTATTCCTTAGCTGCTGCCGCTGCTGTTTGCTGTCCTCTGGCGTGTAGCTGCAAAGTTGTTTGCTGAAGAAATATACCTGATGAAACTGAACTAGCTTATAATGTGAAGAACCCCATCAGACTACAGAGAGCTTGCCCCGTCCAAGCATGGTCACGTGCTATGGGTGCGTTTGTGTGCACAGCCGTGAGGTTGGCTGTGGAATTAGGACGGCCCTTGTTTATTAGAGCTAGGTTAGTTAGTGCTAAATTAGTCAAATAACAGATGATGTTTGGTCCCCCATTAATTAGGTTTGTTTTATTTATTTATTTATAGGTATAGCATATGACATGTGGACCCACAAGCACTGTTCACTATTTGACCCATTCAGCTTTGACTTGTTGACTTTGACTGGCCCCACTTGTCATACCCCCTTGTCTGGGTACACTCCGTGTACCCATGGCAAATTGCAGTTTGTTATCGAATTAATATTAAATTCAGAAAATTGTTTAAACTTTGGAAATTCATATAAATTAATCTATAACTCGGATGAAAATGTTTTCTACACGAAAGTTGCTCAGAAATCCAATGAATCCGAGCACGCGGTCTGTTTACCTGTCAGATGCCCCTAACTATCTGAACATGGAACTTTTCCCCTCTGGTCATCTGTGTGACACAGGTCCGAAACCGGGAAAACATTCCCGGTTGACTTTCGCCTTCACCGGTATCGTGTAGCACCGCGTTAGAACACGTCTAGCTCTGCCTGTTGTCCTGTTATGCACTTGCTTGCTATGTATTTACTGTTTCTCCTCCCTCTTCTCTTCGGTAGACCCCGTGACGATGCTGATGCCCCTGTGATCGACTACGTCACCGGCGACCCCTCCTTCTTGTCTGAGCAACGAGGCAAGCCCCCCCTTTGGTCATCCCGATATCGCCCATTCCATCCTCTCATGCTTGCATTAGTTTTTGCTACTGTTATTGTTTCCTCCTATTCTGATGCATAGCCTGTTTATTGTAACATGTTGTTGTTACCTACCTGCTTATCATAAAATGTTTAGTATAGGTTGGGTAGAGACCCATCAGAGACCCCCACTTTGTCCCGACTGCCCCGCTGGATTATCATAAGACCCGATCAACAGGATCGAAGACCAGGCCCCGGCACCGCACATCACTTTCCCCTTAGTTGCTCGACACTACTGGGTTACTATCGAGTGCCGAGGGTGAGACCTCTACAGCACTTCTTATGTTAACCCTATAGTGTAGTTATTTGGTCATGGTCATCGAGGGTGATTCCGCCTTAACCACTTCTGATACGACTCTGTCGTGTAACCCCTCAAGTGTGAACCTCGGGGTGGTTCCTCTTACGTTCACCTTGATGATTACATCGAGTGGAATTCATCGGGGGTGATTCCTTGGGTTTCCCCTTGATGTTTGGACACACGGATACTTGGACTTTACAACTGTTACCTGGAAGGGCGGGTCGACCCTGAGGGGTACCCGCGAGTGGCGTCGAGACGGGTTGACCTGGAGGGTGCCCGCGAGATAATTACGAGGCATGGCCGGGCATTCCTAGCCCTTGCCGCAAGTCCTCGAGACGGGGCAACGGGGTCACATCTTTCGTGAGTCTCTGCTTGTTACCGCGTGCTCCTGATCCACTACGATTTGGATATTTGATCCGAGGGGCCTCTGGCCTGATAGCACTAACCATCACGTGGGCATAGTATGGGCGTTCTGCGTCGTATGCATCAGTAGCTTAATAGACGCCAGCGACTGAGCGGCGCGCGCCGGGTTGGACTGGTAAGCACATACCTTTTTTAAGGAGGTAGCTACGTCTGCTCACCGGCCGCCCTCGCAACGTGCAGGAGTTCCCGGGGCGATGGCCCATGTCCCCTGGGGGCATAGATTTAGCCCAGCGTGCTGACCTCTCTATTAAGCCTAGGTCAGGTTGTGGCGTATTGTTTGGCCGAGGCCGGGCCTGACCCAGGAAAGTGTGTCCGGCCGGAGTTAATCGAGCGTGGTGGTTAAGTTGGTGCACCCCTGCAGGGAAGAAAACATCTATCGATAGCCTGTCGTATGGTAACGTTCACTTGGAGTTGTATCCCGATCGATACAACTAGAACTGGATACTTGTGATGAGAAATGGATTGTCATGATAACTGGATAGTATGGCTCTGGGATTGCTTTCTCGCAGGGAGTCGAGAAAGGATCTTTGGCCAAGGTCGATAACACTACTACTACTACTTTACTTTATGCTACTTTACTCCCTCCTGTTGCTGCAAGATGGTGATTTCCAGAAGATGCTAGTCTTCGATAGGACTAGGCCTTCTCTCTACTCGCATTTCTGTAGCCCAGTCCACATACACAACCTTCCTTTGATAATGTTGCATATGTAGTGTAGATCCTTGCTTGCGAGTACTTGGATCAGTACTCATGGTTGCTTTGCTCCCCCTTTTCCCCCTTTCTTCTTCTTTCCGGTTGATGCAACCAAATGTCGGAGCCCAGGAGCCAGATGCCACCGTTGATGCCTACTACTACGTGAAGACCGCCGACGACCAGGAGTAGTTAGGAGGCTCCTAGGCAGGAGGCCTTGCCTTTTCGATCGTAGATGCTTTTGTGCTAGCCTTCTTAAGGCAAACTTGTCTAACTTATGTCTGTACTCAGATATTGTTGCTTCCGCTAACTCTTGTGTTTTCGAGCTTATTGATTCGAGCCCTCGAGGCCCATGGCTTGTAATATAAAGCTTGTATTATTTTATTTTGTGTCTAGAGTTGTGTTGTGATATCTTGCCGTGAGTCCTTGATCTTGATCGTACACATTTGTGTGTATGATTAGTGTACGATTGAATCGAGGGCGTCACAAGTTGGTATCAGAGCCGACTGTCTGTAGGATCCCCCTTTCCAACTCCTTGGCCGAAGTTGGTCTAGAAACCAAAAACTGTTTTACTAACTTGGCTATGTGGCTTACGGGCCCACGTCGCCAATTGGGTGGTATTAGGATCTTTTATTCCTCGTCTATACTCTGGCATACTGATCTCTCTTCTATTCAGGTTAAATGATTTTGCTAAAATCTAACCTTAGGTTCTCGAAAATACTTCTCCCGGAGAGTCCCTTCAGTCCAGATGATCGCTTGCTGCACCAGAAGATTTTGAAGATACTCTCTGATGTTTCCTCGAAACCCTTGTGCCTTCGGCGTTGCAATTCCATATCACCGATAAATCCCTAAAGATAGTTGCATAAACTTGTCGTCCATACCTTCATTTCCAATTGTTCTTGTTATTACAAGATACCCTGAAATACTTCGTATATTCCGAGAATCCTTTCTGCCTGTTGCCTTGCAGCTCCTATTCCGCATGAATACATGTGAGAATAATTCCTCACACTTACCGGGGATCCATTCATCCCTAGTGGTTTATGTGTTTCACAAATTCTTTGAGATACTAGTCGTTCTTCAGAAATTCCTCTGCAGCCTGTTGCTCTTGATTCTCCTTGCCTGCTTGCATTAGGATTAATTCCATATGTCTAGCAATATTCTTTAAAATTCTTTGTGGTTGTCATTCTGTTCCTATGGATTCAACGTGTGAGCGAATACTCACAATCATCAATTAATCCTTGGAAATTTTCTTTCCGGCTTCGACATCGCTCTGGTTATGAGCCTGTTCTTGCCCAATCAAGATTTGATCGGGTGCACCTTTAAGTCTATTCAACTTACTCATCTTTTGATCAGAGCCTCTGCTTCTGATCCTTCGACTTGAAATCATACCTCCTTTGTACTCAAGCATCAAATTATTCAGATGTTTCTATAATCCAGTGCCTTTGCATTCCTTCCTTCTTCTGATTGAGTACTGATACTCACATTAGATCCATGAAGGACCACTGAATCCTTTGTTGGATTATTATCCGGCAGTTTCCTTCATATTCAAAATTGTGTGCGCTCTTCCCCTGATACATATTGCCTTTGGTAAATTGTATTCTCTGCCTTCTCAACCATGCTCTGCCTTCGAGCTTGTGTTATTTTACTCATGGAGTTTGTGGTATATGTTCCCAAGATGCCCCTATGGATTGAACCAATGCCTTCCTTAATCCATGTGAACCGGAGAGTTTTCACGAGTCATACTCTTCTGGTGTTTTGCCAGATAACATTTCAACACTACAACTTCATCGAAAGCGAGAAGTAAATGAAATGATATGCATTGAAGAAGTGGGAGTCGACCTAGAACTTTGTGTTCATGCCCATGGACACGATGTAGATCTTATCATGGAAGTTTCTCTTAAAATTAATTATCCCCTTGGTATAAGATCATCTTATATCTAGGATTTCATCCTTTGCAACTGTGGTTCTGACCATGATTGTTCCCCTTTGATTCCATTTCTCGGACAAGTTAAAGCACTTGTCTTCTGTAGATAAATGCATCTTCATAATCTCTATTTTGATCTTCCATCGAGTATTACCCTCTGGTATCTCGAGAATAACAAAGAACTATGTTGCTTCCTACGAGTCTCCATCTGGTATTGCTTCTCATCGATTTTAGATTTCCCCGGGTTTTGAGTTGCTAGTCACTCGAGAACGCCGATAAGTGAATTGATTCCACACTCTGATTCTATAACTCCAAGTATTTTTTGTTGCTTACGAGTTTAATAATCCTTCAAGTCATTCCTAGTCTGATCGGCTATATCCTTACCGTGGTAACTTTTAACTGTACTACCTGGTCCTTCTTCCCGGAGCACAATTTTCGATGATGAGCTAAGCCTACGTCGATTTTCCTCATCATATCTTTTTGCCTTAAACATCAAGCTTGATTTCGAGTTTGTGTTGTACCCATGGTTCCAATAACCTTTCGCTTCATCACTCCTTTGACTTGATGTCATCGTCAATCGATTACATCTTCATGAAATCTCTCGACAAATGTGTCGTGATCATCATCAACATTCTGAGCTCTTTCAGGATATCAATTGAATTCATGATGAGAAATACCAGCCTTGCCCCTCGATGATTAGTGTTATCATCGACCACATTCTTGCCTTCCCCCCAACACAAAGTTATTCATATAATGTTGGAAATACATCCTTTTTGACATGTCGATGGATTGCAGCTGAACCCATCAACCACATCCTCATCTTTTCCTTGCTGAAATTGTATGACTTATTTTATAAGTTGTTCCGATGGATCCTCTGTGTATCTGAAGTCTGACCTTTCTCTGATGACCATGTCAACACTATCCCGAAGCATGTGTGTGGTAATCCGATCATCAACAAGAACATTCGGGGCGCAATGCTAAATCTTTCTTGATCACCTATCCCAACACTGTTGTATGGGTAACGTCATGAATTTCCTCGCCCCCTTTACCAAAGTGGTTATCTACTTGCTGCCATTTCTTGTATATCCTGCTTTGCTTGTTCTTGTGAAGGATATACTCCAAATACTTGTGTTTAATTTGATAATCACATTTTTTCCTTTCCATTGTTTTGTTATTCTTTTTTGTGATCTATATGATATAAGCAGTAATATTTCCCTGCTTATGTAAACACCTCGGTGTACAACACAGTCAGTAATACCCTGTTACTGTTATTGATGACATTTCGGTAACCACCGATGGACGAGAACTTTGCATATTGGTCCGCCTCACCTTGCGAGCAGGAAAATGGTTCTCTTCGTCCCTCGCCCTTGGTACCAACGTTGATGCCAACATAACTGACATGTTATCCTATGACATGCCTTGCTATCTTATCCGTGCGAGATGTCGCCGTACTCTGAACACACAAGGTGGGCCCATAACCCATAGTTCCACAGGATCGAAACCTGATTCTCCTGTTCAACCTTGATTCTGAAATATTCTTTGCACTTGGCTTCTTATGTAAATCACAAGCTAACTTCCTCACCATGATTCATTTTGGTATCAGAGGCAACATTATGCCTCAATTCTTTGACCCCCCCCTTCTTCACCTGTTATAGGCATCAGCTTGATGCCTACCTGGTTGAAGCTTGTTGAACCTCATAATAGCACTCTCAATTTGTTTCTTGGTGCTTCTAAAATCTCCTTCCTTGAGATAATTACCGGATGCCAATCCTTTCTAACATCTGTCCTTATGTTTGTTATATACCCTATTCGTAAGTATGGCGGAGTTTCTGAAGAAAGGTTGACCACTTCATCATGATGCCCTGATGCAGTGAATTGAAGACATCAACATTATGCATCAACCTCTTCGATGAGAGTAGCAAGCAAATACGATCCATTAGGATTTCTTAACCAATTCTTTTCCCCTTACTCCACCTCTTAAATCTCGGGACGAGATTTCTTGTAGTGGAGGAGATTTGTAACACCCCGAGAATCATGCTATAGTAATCTCCCCCTAATGGTGGCCATGTCATCGTGATTACTATGCAGCTTGCCACTTGTCCGAGAAATCAAAGCCTTTTTCAATTTTAAAATAAGTCAAATAAATTATTTTCTTCAATCAGTAAAACTAAAATGTTCGCATTATTATATAATTTCCTCTCATCAATTGTCATATTGAAACCAACTTCTTTTGGCTCACAGATAAATCCCTAGGATTATAATGTATGGTCCATCAGCAAATATTTTGGCCTTTCCAAAAATAAACAGTTACTTATGCCTTTTCAAAAATTGTGAAGCTTTGTGTGTGGTCTAGGACTAGTGTGTGTAATTTATGTGTGAGGTTTCATGTGCAACAGAAATATTTTACTAACTAAACAAAGTGGAAAACATAAGTAATTATAGAAAACAAAAAAAGACAAGGGTTAAAAAAACTAAAAACACTCATGTGCACTTTGGCCCACCTGCTACAGGGAGACCCAGCCGAACCTACCCCTGTCTTCTTCCTCACTATTCACCACGGTCGGGCTGGACGCACGAGCCGCGCCCATTGCCGGGATGGACACGCGCCGGCCATCCCGCGGCGTGTGGAGATGGATAAGGGCCCCTCTTTCCCCATAGAGAAACCCTAGTTTCATTCCCCTCTCCCTCCCACTCGCTCTCCTTGCTGGACACCGCCGCCATGGCCGTATACTCGCTATCCGCCGCCCCCTTCGCCTAGGACCGCGCCAGGGGCTCCGCCTCGACTTCCTCGACGCCTACACCAAGCCACGCGAGCCGGGACGGTCCCGCAACACCGCCCCGACCACCTCTTACTCTGGACACCGAGCTCGTCGTCGTCGTCCGCTCCGGCAAGTCCTCCCAGGGCCTTCTCAGCAACGTTGGTGAGGTTTCGTCCCTCCTCCGCCTTGCCATAGCTCACCGTACCCGCGCAGGTCACCTCCCCAGTATACTCTCGCAGCCGCCATGGACGGAACTACGCTCCCCACGCTGCCGGTCCCGCGCGACCGCAGCCTCCTTCACGCGCTCGCCCCGTACGCCCTCGCCGCGTCGAGGTTGTCCGCGTGCCCTGCCGGCCCGTGCCTTCCCCGACTGCGTCCGCTGCGCCCCTATCCGCTGTACTTACGCGCACGCCACCTGCAGACCATGGCCGCCCCCTGCTTGGCTCGCTGCCGCCTGCTGTTAGTACAGATGCTGGCGTTGACGCCCAAGGCCGCCACCACCGACGCGCCCGTCGTTCCCCGTGCCCCGCGCCTGCTTCCCCTCGCCGTTGTATTGCCCGTGTGTGTGCGCGCGCCCGCGCGCCCTTGTGCTTGGTGCTGCTCCCGCTCCGCTGCTGCTTCTTCCTACTACTACCGCTGCTATTCCTTAGCTGTTGCCGCTGCTGTTTGCTGTCCTCTGGCGCGTAGCTGCAAAGTTGTTTGCTGAAGAAATATACCTGATGAAACTGAACTAGCTTATAATGTGAAGAACCCCATCAGACTACAGAGAGCTTGCCCCGTCCAAGCATGGTCACGTGCTATGGGTGCGTTTGTGTGCACAGCCGTGAGGTTGGCTGTGGAATTAGGACGGCCCTTGTTTATTAGAGCTAGGTTAGTTAGTGCTAAATTAGTCAAATAACAGATGATGTTTGGTCCCCCATTAATTAGGTTTGTTTTATTTATTTATTTATAAGTATAGCATATGACATGTGGACCCACAAGCACTGTTCACTATTTGACCCATTCAGCTTTGACTTGTTGACTTTGACTGGCCCCACTTGTCATACCCCCCTGTCTGGGTACACTCCGTGTACCCATGGCAAATTGCAGTTTGTTATCGAATTAATATTAAATTCAGAAAATTGTTTAAACTTTGGAAATTCATATAAATTAATCTATAACTCGGATGAAAATGTTTTCTACATGAAAGTTGCTCAGAAAAATCCAACGAATCCGAACACGCGGTCCGTTTAACTGTCAGATGCCCCTAACTATCTGAACATGGAACTTTTCCCCTCTGGTCATCTGTGTGACACAGGTCCGAAACCGGAAAAACATTCCCGGTTGACTTCCCCCTTCACCGGTATCGTGTAGCACCGCGTCAGAACACGTCTAGCTCTGCCTGTTGTCCTGTTATGCACTTGCTTGCTATGTATTTACTGTTTCTCCTCCCTCTTCTCTTTGGTAGACCCCGTGACGATGTTGATGCCCCTGTGATCGACTACGTCACCGACGACCCCTCCTTCTTGTCTGAGCAACCAGGCAAGCCCCCCCCTTTGATCATCCCGATATCTCCCATTCCATCCTCTCATGCTTGCATTAGTTTTTACTACTGTTATTGTTTGCTCCTATTCTAATCCATAGCCTGTTTATTGTAACCTGTTGTTGTTACCTACCTGCTTATCATAAACTGTTTAGTATAGGTTGGGTAGAGACCCATCAGAGACCCCCACTTTATCCCGACTGCCCCGCTGGATTATCAGAAGACCCGATCAACAGGATCGAAGACCAGGCCCCGGCACCGCACATCACTTTCCCCTTAGTTGCTCGACACTACTGGGTTACTATCGAGTGTGCCGAGGGTGAGACCTCTACAGCACTTCTTATGTTAACCCTATAGTGTAGTTATTCAGTCATGGTCATCGAGGGTGATTCCGCCTTAACCACTTCTGATACGACTCTGTCGTGCAACCCCTCAAGTGTGAACCTCGGGGGTGGTTCCTCTTACGTTCACCTTGATGATTACATCGAGTGGAATTCACCGGGGGTGATTCCTTGGGTTTTCCCCTTGATGTTTGGACACACGGATACTTGGACTTTACAACTGTTACCTGGAAGGGCAGGTCGACCCTGAGGGGTACCCGCGAGTGATGTGGAGACGGGTTGACCTAGAGGGTGCCCGCGAGATAATTACGAGGCGTGGCCGGGCATTCCTAGCCCTTGCTGCAAGTCCTCGAGACGGGGCAACGGGGTCACATCTTTTGTGAGTCTCTGCTTGTTACCGCGTGCTCCTAATCCACTACGATTTGGATATTTGATCCGAGGGGCCTCTGGCCTAATAGCACTAACCATCACGTGGGCATAGTATGGGCGTTCTGCGTCGTATGCATCAGCCGAATCTTAATAGACGCCAGCGACTGAGCGGCGCGCGCTGGGTTGGACTGGTAAGCACCTACCTTTTTTAAGGATGTAGCTAGGTCTGCTCACCGGCCGCCCTCGCAACATGCAGGAGTTCCCGGGGCGATGGCCCATGTCCCCTAGGGGCATAGGTTTAGTCCGGCGTGCTGACCTCTCTATTAAGCCTATGTCGGGTGGCGGCGTATTGTTTGGCCGAGGTCGGGCATGACCCAGGAAAGTGTGTTCGGCCGTAGTTAATCGAGCGTGGTGGTTAAGTTGGTGCACCCCTGCAGGGAAGAAAACTTCTATCGATAACCTGTCCTATGGTAACGGACACTTGGAGTTGTATCCCGATCGATACAACTAGAACTGGATACTTGTCATGAGAAATGGATTGTCATGATAACTGGATAGTATGGCTCTGGGATTGCTTTCTCGCACGGAGTCGAGAAAGGATCTTTGGCCAAGGTTCATAACACTACTACTACTTTAATTTATGCTACTTTACTCCCTCCTGTTGCTGCAAGATGGTGATTTCCAGAAGATGCTAGTCTTCGATAGCACTAGGCCTTCTCTCTACTCGCATTTCTGCAGCCCAGTCCACATATACAACCTTCCTTTGATAATGTTGCATATGTAGTGTAGATCCTTGCTTGCGAGTACTTTGGATGAGTACTCACGGTTGCTTTGCTCCCCCTTTTCCCCCTTTCTTCTTCTTTCCGGTTAATGGAACCAGATGTCGGAGCCCAAGAGCCAGATGCCACCGTTGATGCCTACTACTACGTGAAGACCGCCGACGACCAGGAGTAGTTAGGAGGCTCCCAGGCAGGAGGCCTTGCCTTTTCGATCGTAGATGCTTTTTTGCTCGACTTCTTAAGGCAAACTTGTCTAACTTATGTCTGTACTCAGATATTGTTGCTTCCGCTGACTCTTGTGTTTTCGAGCTTATGTATTCAATCCCTCAAGGCCCATGGCTTGTAATATAAAGCTTGTATTATTTTATTTTGTGTCTAGAGTTGTGTTGTGATATCTTGCCGTGAGTCCTTGATCTTGATCGTACACATTTGCGTGTATGATTAGTGTACGATTGAATCGAGGGCATCACAGCAAAGGCATATCATTAGGATCAATATAAGCACTCTTGCTAGCAAATAATTTCATAAGCTCATCCATCCTTTCACTCAAAACATTAATCTCTTCAATCGCATGCACTTTTTTACTAGTGGAAGATCTTTCGGTATGCCATTGAGAATAATTAACCATAATATTATCTAGGAGTTTAGTAGCTTCTCCTAAAGTAATTTCCATAAAAGTACCTCCCGCGGCCGAATCTAAAAGATTTCTAGAAGCAAAATTCAATCCGGCATATTTTTTTGTATAATCATCCACAAATTCAAACCACGAGTAGGGCAATTTCGTATCATCAATTTCATCCTCTCCCAAGATTGTGCAACATGTTCATGATCAAGTTGCTTAAAATTCATAATCTCGTTCCTAAGGGAGATGATTTTAGTGGGAGGAAAATACTTGGAAATAAAAGCATCTTTACACTTATTCCATGAATCAATACTATTTTTAGGCAAAGATGAAAACCAAGTTTTAGCACGATCTGGAAGCGCGAATGGAAATAGCTTCGATTTAACAATATCATTATCCACATGATTTTTCTTTTACATATCACACAAATCAACGAAATTGTTTTGATGGGAAGCGGCATCTTCACTAGGAAGGCAAGAAAATTGATCTTTCATAACAAGGTTCAGCAAAGCGGCATTAATTTCACAAGATTCCGCACTAGTGGCAGGAGCAATCGGAGTACTAATACAATCATTGTTATTGGTGTTGGAAAAATCACACAATTTGGTATTCTCTTGAGCCACCGTGACAAAGCAAGCAATTCAACACATGAGCACACAAAAATCAAACAAAGAAGACAAACGAAAGAGGGGCGAAGAAAAGGCAAATCTTTTCAAAAATCGTTTTAGAGGTGGGGGAGAGGAAAATGAGAGGCGAATGGCGAATAATGTAATGCAAGAGATGAGAGTTTATGATGGGTACTTGGTATGTCTTGACTTGACATAGATCTCCCCAGCAACTGCGCCATAAATTCTTACTGCAACTTCTTGAGCTTTTGTTGGTTTTCCCTTTGAAGAGGAAAGGGTGATGCAGCAAAGTAGAGATAAGTATTTCCCTAAGTTCTAGAACCAAGGTATCAATCCGTAGGAGACAACGCACAAATCACCGAATACCTGCACAACACAATCAAACAACTTGCACCCAACGCGATAAAGGGGTTGTCGATCCCTTCACAGTTACTTGCAAAAGCGAGATCTGATAGAGATAGATAAACGATAAAGTAAATATTTTTGCTATTTTTGGTTTATAGATCGGAAAGTAAAAGATTGCAAAATAGTAGATTGGAAACTAATATAATGGAAAATAGGAACTTATATGATGGAAAATTGACCCGGGGGCCATAGGTTTCACTAGAGGCTTCTCTCAAGATAGCAAATAATACGATGGGTGGACAAATTACTGCCGAGCAATTGATAGAAGAGCGCATAATTATGACGATATCTAAGGCAATGATCATGAATATAGGCTTCCCGTCCGTGTCAAGTAGACCGAAACGATTTTGCATCTACTACTATTACTCCACACATCGACCGCTATCCAGCATGCATCTAGAGTATTAAGTTCATAAAGAATGGAGTAACGCATTAAGTAAGATGACATGATGTGGAGGAATTAACTCAAGCAATATGATGAAAACCCCATATTTTTATCCTCGATGGCAACAATACAATACGTGCCTTGCTGCCCCTACTGTCACTGGGAAAGGACACCGCAAGATTGAACCCAAAGCTAAGCACTTCTCCCATTGCAAGAAAAACCAATCTAGTTGGCCAAACCAAACCTATAGTTCGAAGAGAATTACAAAGATATCAAATCATGCATGTAAGAATTCAGAGAAGATTCAAATAATATTCATAGATAAGCTGATCATAAATCCACAATTCAACAGATCTCGGCAAACACACCACAAAAAAAGTATTACATCGAATAGATCTCCAAGAACATCGAGGAGAACATGGTATTGAGAATCAAAGAGAGAGAGAAGAAGCCATTTGTCTACTAGCTATGGACCCGTAAGTCTGTGGTAAACTACTCACGCTTCATCGGTACGGCAATAGAGTTGATGTAGAGGCCCTCCGTGATCGAATCCCCCTCTGGCAGGGCGCCGGGAAAGGTCCCTAGATGGGATCTCACCGGTACAGAAGGTTGCGGCGGTGGAAAAGTCTTTTCGTGGATGCCTCTGGTGGTTTGGGGATATATGGGTGTATATATATAGGTAAAAGAATTAGGTCAAGAGGGTCACGGGGGACCCATAAGGGTGGGGGGCACGCCCTGATGTCTACTACACAACTTGTTCTTGTAGACTCGTGTTGAGCCTCCAAGCGTAGAGTTTTGTAGGACAGTAGCAAATTACCCTCAAGTGGATGACCTAAGGTTTATCAATCCGTGAGAGGTGGAGGATGAAGATGGTTTCTCTCAAATAACCCTGCAACCAAATAATAAAAAGTCTCTTGTGTCCCCAACACACCAAATACAATGATAATTTGTATAGGTGCACTAGTTCGGTGAAGAGATGGTAATAAAAGTGTAGTAATGATAGTATATATTGATTTTTGTAATAGGAACAATAGAAAACAACAAGGTAGCAATTGATAAAATGGAGCACAAACGGTATTGCAATGCTTGCAAATGAGGCCTAGGGTCCGTACTTTCTCTAGTGCAATCTCTCAACAATGCTAATATAATTGGATCACATAACCACCCCTCAACGTGCGATGAAGAATCACTCCAAAGTTCTTATCTAGCGGAGAACGTATGAAGAAATTGTTTGTAGGGTATGAAACCACCTTAAAGCTATTCTTTCCCTTCGATCTATTCAAGAGTTCATACTAAAATAACGCAAAGCTATTCTTTCCGTTCGATCTATCCAAGAGTTCATACTAAAATAACACCATATGATACGCATCAACCAACTCTAATGTCACCTAGATACTCCAATGTCACCACAAGTATCAAGATCGTGCCATCTCAAGAACACGAGAGAGAGAGAGATTAAACACATAGCTACTGGTACAAACCCTCAGCCCCGAGGGTGGACAACTCCCTCCTCAGCATGGTGGCCGCCGGGATGATGAAGATGGCCACCGGTGATGATTTCCACGTCCGGCAGGGTGCCGGAACGGGGTCTAGATTGGTTTTTCGTGGCTACAGAGGCTTGTGGCGGCGAAACTTCTGATCTAGGGTTACCCCGAGGGTTTTTGGAATATTTGGGAATTTACTGGGTGAAGAGGCAGTGCGGGAGGCCACCGAGGTGGGCACAACCCACCAGGGCGCGCCCAGGTGGGTTGTGCCCCCCTCGAGGCACCCCTCTGGTACTGCTCTGGCCCATCCTGGGTGTTCTGGTCCATAAAAATTCTCCAAAAAGTTTTGCGGTGTTTGGACTCCATTTGATGTTGATTTCCTGCAAAGTAAAAAACAAGCAAAAAACAACAACTGGCACTGGGCACTATGTCAATAGGTTAGTCCCAAAAAATGATATAAAGTTGATATAAAATGATTGTAAAACATCCAAGAATGATAATATAACATCATGGAACAATCAAAAATTATAGATACATTGGGGACGTATCATGCCCTACCCCCTGGGTGCGCCCTCCGTCCTTGTGGCCTCCTCGTGGCTTCCCTGCCTTGCACTCCAAGTCCCCTGGGTGTCTTCTGGTCCAAGAAAAATCATCACGAAGGTTTTATTCGGTTTGGACTCCGTTTGGTATTCCTTTTCTGCGAAACTCAAAAACAAGAAAAAACGAGAACTGGCACTGGGCTATAGGTTAATAGGTTAGTCCCAAAAATAATATAAAATAGCATATAAATGCATATAAAACATCCAAAGCAGA
This sequence comes from Aegilops tauschii subsp. strangulata, assembly GCF_002575655.3. Taxonomy (NCBI): domain Eukaryota; kingdom Viridiplantae; phylum Streptophyta; class Magnoliopsida; order Poales; family Poaceae; genus Aegilops; species Aegilops tauschii. Next base: position 515,782,033 of record NC_053036.3, read on the forward strand.
TAATATAATATCATGGAACAATAAAAAAATTATAGATACGTTGGAGACGTATCACGACCCCTCTCAGCCAAGTCTTTTAAAGAGTCATTTCAGCAGAGTCCGGCCATGTGCTTGACCGGGTTATATCCGGAATCTGTATTGTCGACATTACTTAGCATTGAATGCCAACCACCAGAATGTGTGCCCTTGCCTGACAACTTTCGGTGAAGGGTCACGACCGGCCACATATACCGAACCGTCGTGAGGACTTGATATGCGGCTCGAGGCAACTCCTCTATGGGCACGTCCTGTCAAAGCGGGGATCGTGCCCCGTTTTTAAGGGATATGATCAATGATTTTGATCGCCCTACTCGATCATAACGTCACGAGTATATCGGGAAGTGGAGAGGTCCGTGGCGTGGTTAAAGAACTCTTGGCACCGCAATAGCTTATAAAAAGGAGAACAACCGCCGTTATCCTCTCACGCCTTCTTCTTCCTTCCGCCACAGTTTTCTCCAATCTGCGAAGCTCCAGCGCCCCGATCCAACTTCCTCCCCTCCATTCCTCGAGCTCAAAAATGGTCGAATCTGGGGCAAAGGGTAAGTGTGAGACCTCGTGTGTCACCAACGACGACATTGAGGACCTGAAGCAAGCGGGATACCTCTCTGCCAACATTGCTCATCAGTCCCTAGAGGAGGGCCAGGCTATCCCGACGCCCTGGCAAGAGGGTGGTGTTCGTCCCCCACTTCAACCGAGGTCTGGGCTTTCCCCTCCATCCCTTTGTAAGGGGGCTCATGTTTTTCTACCGGCTAGATTTCCATGATCTAGCCCCGAATTCCTTCCTGCACATCTCGGCTTTCATAGTCGTCTGTGAGGCCTTTCTTCAGGTCCACCCACACTTCGGCCTTTGGCTGAAGATTTACAACGTCAAACCGAAGATAGTTGACAGCCAGCAGGAGGACTGCGGGGGAGCGATGATCAGCAAGCTAGCCCGAGTCGAGTGGCCAGAGGGTGTCTTCATCGAGACCATAATGGTTTGGCAGAAGGAGTGGTTTTATATCACGGAGCCTCGCAGAGCAAATTGGGCAGCGGCCCCCGGATTCAGATCCGGACCCCCCACAAGGCTAACCTCGTGGACCAAGAAGAGCCTCAACTGGGGGTCGCCCACAAAGGTGGAGCTGCTGCAGGAACGCATTTCCAACACGATCAAAGCAGGCGCCAAGCTAACCAATGTGGTCCAGGTTATGCTCCACGCCGCCTCCTACATTGCCAACTCCGGGCCACCCCAATGTGGTCCTGGAAGCCCGAAGACCCCATCACCGTGCAGCGCTTTCTACGACACTACCCATGAGAAGCTGTGGAAAGTGTTGTCTAAGCCGCAGAAGACGTGGCCGGCCAAGGAGGAATACATCGGTCTTCACGCCGCAAACCCTCCAAGGGAGGTAATGAAGCTTTATCCGATGCATGTATGTTCATACTTTGCAAAAATCTATTCTATGTTTTCTAACCTTCATAGGGCTAGCTCGAGAAAGCCAAGCAGGTCGACGGCCCGGCCCCGCTGCCCGAAGACCCTAGGTTGGCTCTACTAGAGGAGATGCTGACCATGACACCATAGAAGGCGCCAGAGAAGAAAGAGAAAAAGAGGAAGATGAAGCGTGGGACGCAAGACAGGGCCTCCGCCCTAGAGTACATCCGGATACCAAATTCAGAGACACCCAAGCTCCCTCTGATCATGAGGGGGAGCAGGAAGATGATGGGTAGGAGAGCGGCTCCTCCCGCGCAAGGAAGACGGCGGCATCGGAAGACTCCAAGGAGGAACAACCTCCTCACGCACCGAAGAAGTAGTGCAGGCCCAAGTTGGTCCTGCCCGATGATAGTTCGGACTCCAACGAGGAGTCCGTGGCATCCGAGGAGGTTACACAAGGGTCAAGCCCCCCGCCGAAAGGTACGAATCCGAAGGCTCCTTAGGTACTTGGTTTATTAGTCTGTTACTGATTGAGTGAATGTGCTTCATGTCGCAGCCCACCACGCGATCTTCCCACTGCCCAGTCCATGGAGGGGACCTCTCTGCCAGCCGAACTAACAAAGAGCGGGACGGCGTCGTGCTCCCCGCCTCCTCTAGTCACCGGAGAGACAGGAGAGGCCCTGTCCCGTAGGACCGCTCCCGGCCCGAACACGGGAGGTGGTGGCGACGATGTTATGGCCAAGGTTAATACCTCGGTCACCGAAGACCAGGAGGGAGAATCCCTCTTGTTGAACAAGGAGGGGGAGCTCGGTTAATCCGAGCCTTCCCATAAGGCAGTTACGGAGCCCCCAAGGCCCCCGGAGGTGTTCATTCCGCCTTCAACCGAAGGAGGAGCCGGGGCCCCACCGCCAGCGCCGGACACCGGAGATCGGGTTGCGGATGGGTGGACGGACGTGATGGAGGAGGCCATGAATAGCTCCTCCGTCATCGCGGAACACCGCGCCTTGATGAGTGGGGTTTGCGAAGTGTTCGGTCCATTAATGGTGGACTGAAGGAAGCCTTTAACAGCCTCCTGATGGGCTTTGAGGTAAGCCATGTAATGCTCTTTCCATAGAGCGGATTTCATGAACAAAGTTTGACAGTCCATGTATATAGCAGCCCCCGAGACTCTGCCAGGATTGAAAAACCTGGCGGAGGGTCAAAAAATACCATTAACTGGGAGCATGAATGTTGTGATCTTGTTTTGTTATTGTAGGGCTCAATTTTGGTGGCGGCTGCTAATGCCGCGATGCTGGACGAGATGAATCGGAAGGTTAAGAGCTCTGATGAGGAGCTCGACCTTGTCAACAAGCAGTTTGACGAAGCGCGAGGTTAGTCCAGTCAAAACTTAGTAATTGTATTCCCTTTGTCAAGCAGGGTATTCGGGGTTATCCCTAAGCAAGAGGTGCTTATTTATGATTGCAGCTGTCGCCACGGAGGTCGAAGGCCTCAAGGCCGAACTGAAGAAGGCCAAGGACGAAGTGGCCGAACAGAAGGCGGCGGCCGAGCGAGCGGCCGCCAAACTCACGTCGGTGAAAACCATCAGTGAGAAGCACGAGGCCGAAGTGGCCGAAGTACAACAGGAGCTCAAGGATGCCATCGCAAATGTGAGGACCTTGAGCAGAAAAATAATGGTCAAGCCACCGGGCTGTCCAAGATAAGGAAAGACATCGAGGAGGCGTCAATGGAGACACGCGGCGCCCGGGAAGAGCTCCACCAAGTAAAGCAGATCACGGATGGTAAGCCGTACTTACTGCATAGTGTTTTTAGTTGCCACAGGTTCACGTTCTCACACGAGTGTGGTGTTCCTCAGGCGCGTTTGTGGAGCTTCCGAGGAGTGCGGCCGATGCGGCAAGGCACTACGCGGCTAGAGAGGGTGACACCGAGGTCACGTTGTTTTGGGCATAGTTCCAGGCGCGCAAACACCCTCCCCTCCTTAGTAATCAGATGAAGCAGCTGATGGAGCTGCACCGGATGGCAGGAGCTGGCCATGAAGGACCTTTGTGTCCGGCTGTGGCCCTCAGAGCCAGTGCCGAGCAGCTACTTCGGCCTGGTGCAGAAGCTGTACGATGCTTCTTCCCGGGTTAATGCTGTTAAGCGCTCCGCATGCATCGAGGTAGCTCGGATGGCATTTTCGAAGACTATGGTGCACTGGCCGAATATCAAGCCGGTCGAGATGGCCTTCGGACCTCCGCCTGCTGGAAAGGAGCACAAGCGCTCCGAGCAGTATTTCTCCGTCGTAATGGACGGTGCTCGGGCAGTAGAGGCCCAGTGTTCGAAGGATGTACTCCTCGAGTGATCGTACTATCATGCATTAAACTATGGTTGAACTTTACGCTTTGTAATGCGTTTGTATTGTATGGTTTATCATACTTGCGTGTATTTGATGTTATGCTGACTCTTGTGTGGCCATTGTATTCTGAAAGTTACCACTCATCGGGTTCAGCCCCCACGTAGATGCTACAAGGGGTGTTTCGTCCTCCGCACTGTGACCCTTAGCCGATGTCTCGGTGCCCGAAGGCGGTAGTGCAGGAGGGAAACGAGGCAATTGGACTATGCAGTTTTATTACTTTCACGTAGCCATAGGAGCTTGACTGTGAGGGCTGGTGACTAGCCCCCAGTGTGTTGTGATATTCGGGAAATCCGAGGGGTATACCTGTATCACTTGGTTTGGCCGAAGACAAACCCTTCATATTACATGGTGTGATCTCCAACGATTTTTAGTTTAACACTTGTCATCGGATCACCGACCAGTTCTCGCTTATTATGACAGTCAGTTTTCGGCTTTCTCCACTGAGGTACTTGACCGGGCAAGCCAGAAGTACAATCGAAGTTTTTTTCCCTTTACCATCTTAGCCAAACGCACGGAACATAAGAGGGTAAACATAGGAGCAGGGCAACCCAACTATGGACCCAAGACATAATCCAGAACCGATTCATATAATGCAATATCTGAGATGCCGAACACATAGAAAAAGGAGCCGGATTTGATGCATAGGGCAAGCATTACGGTCGAGCCCCCGGTGTATTAGCCGATTGCATATTAGAGCAGATATGTGACGAAATTGTTGATGACGGAGTCAAAGAGCAGAAAAACGTGGAGTGTAAATGACTGTAAGAGGACCGTAAATGGTTTGCTTTATTTCCGATGAGCTCATGATGTCTAACAATTCGAACCGCCAAAGCGTCTGTTATAGGTACTTTGCAAGAGTGAGGAAAAAGTGTTTACAGATGAAAGGTTTACACAGGGCCTTGATGCGTGGGTTGATGCCCCTACTGTGCCCTGTTGCAAGTCTGCGCCTTTCTTCTGTTGGGAAGAAGAACTCTGCGAAGGAGGTGATAATCGGCCGACGGGCCCTTGACAAGGAGCCTTGAGAAGTCACTGTGCTGTTCTGGTTTAATGTCGGATAGGCCCTGGATGGTACCTGTTCGATGTCCGAAGACGTGTTTGCCCATAGTGCGTTGAACCGAACACTTGGTGTTTAGGCCCCACAGTTGCCAACGGTATTTTGAGCGTGAAATTGTGTTGGCGAGGCATGTAGTGTGCGATTGAGGTGGGCGTACTATGGGGGCGTATCTCTATTTACGTTTGAATGGAGACAGGGCTCAGGCTCGTTTGCTTGCCTCTCGCACCTTGATGGTCGGCTGGTACTTCGGCCCTTCGGCACCTGTTTGGTCTTCGGCTGCCACAGCCACAGTATGTTCCTCGGTCCGGAGTGAGCGCTCCGTATTGCCATTGACTGTGATGACACCCCTTGGTCCGGGTATCTTTAAATTTAGATAGGTGTAATGGGGGACGACATTGAATTGAGCGAATGCCATCCAGCCTAGGAGGGCGTGATAGCCGCTGCGAGAGGGACAATGTCGAAGATCAAGTCCTAGCTGCGGAAGTTTTCCAGAGAGCCGAACACTACTTCCAGGGTAAGGGTGCCCGAGCAGCGAGCTTCAACGCCTGGGATTGCCCCTTTGAAGATGGTATTACTGGGTTTGATCCTTGATGGGTCAATACCCATTTTCTTTACGATATATGCATAAATAAGATTGAGGTTGTCGTCTCCATCCATGAGGACTCTCGTGAGGTGGTACCCATCGATAACGGGGTCTAGGACCAGGGCCGCTGATCCTCCATGACGGATACTGGTCGGGTGGTCCTTGCGGTCGAAGGTGATCGGACATGCCGACTGTCGTGGTTTTGTCACGGCAGATGTCCTCGTGAAAGGACTTAAACGCGGGGCCATCGCAACGGTGATTAACTTGTTAGGGTTGAGCGAGTCGAGAGACGCAGATTTACCCAGGTCGGGCCCCTCACTGTGGAGGTAAAAGCCTACTCATGCTCTTGTTGCTATTGCTTGAGTATCGATTACAAGGGAGCGGATTCACTTGACCTAGCTATCGATTGATTGTAACTTGCCATATCCTGTGCCAGGAACTCGCCTTTATATATAGGTTGAGGCCTCCAGCTTACAAGAGTCCAGGTCAGGTTACGACCCATGACCGAGTCATACTCTAAATCACCTTGCCTTATAAGACAAGTCATCATATGGCGGCTTACGCCTTTGTGTCTTGGTCATCTTGGCCTATCTGAGGCCCAGCTTCAAAACTCGCCAATGATATGACCCAGCCCTATTAGGGCGGGTTATACTGCGTGGTTATATCCCCGACATTAGGCCCCAGATTGATTTGAACTTGTTCATGTCAATCTTCAATCCTTCCGTTTAGCGAATCTTTTCTTTATGCCACTTAACCACAGCCTTGAAAATCTTCTTAACTTGCCATAAGCAAATGATGATGTCACCTCCGTGATTTCGAGAAACCTTTCATGAAGTCATAACCAATCTTTGTATAAATCCATCATTCCGAGAATCGAGGCGTCCCTTTGTTGTAAAATTTATTGTGCCTCCTCGATCTTCGCACCGGCCATTCACTGTCGCCTTTTTCCTTATAAATAGGAATGAGGTCCTTCTTTTTACTTTTTACCTCGTCTCCTCCACTTCTTCTTCTTCCTCCCGAGACCCTTCACGACCGGAGCCGCACCGCGCCATCAACTTGCGCCAGCCATCTCGTTCGAATCCACTGTGCCGTCCCACCTTCATCGGAACTCAGCAGAGCTCCGCCGCTTCTCACTACTACCGTCAGGTACCCCTTTTCTTCCTCCTCAGATCTACATTAGGTTACTCGAGTTCATGGTGTTCGTCGATGTTCATCCCTCTCTTAGTTCACCACAGCCCGAGTAGAAACTTGTTTTTGACCTGAAAATGCCATGGCAATACTACGGTTGTAGGTTTGGCATCCATATTGCATCTTGAACAAACTGTATTCTTTCTCAAATCCATGGGCAATCCATTAGCACTTTCATCACCTCTTTTTAGGTTTAGCAATTATTTTTCTTTTTTGAACTGCCCGTAGATCTGTAAAAATAGTTGTTCAATCTGAATCTTGTTTGCTCCATACTTAGCAAAATTTTAGCAATCCCGAACTTAGTTGATCCGCCCATTGCATCTTGGGCGGCTTACCAATGTATTTGTAACTCGCCAAAGTTCCAAAAATTACCTTTTTTAACTAATCCACCATTTGTTTAGGGCGACTTACCCTTATGTTGCTTATTCATGCACTAGTGATAATGAACCATTGTCTTTTAAATAACCCGCCTTTCCATCATCCTTAGGCGACTCAATATGACAAAAGCCACCATCTGCAATTGGTGGCCTTCCCTAGTTCCTGAAGAAATCCTTAAGGATTATGAAGGCCGAGGTCTCTTGCCGACTCAGGAAGAGATTGGCTGGCGAGTCAGTCAAGGAGAGAATGTCCCCAATCCTCGCGAAGGAGAAGTAATTGTTTTTACTGATCATATTCTCAGAGGCTTTACGCCACCCGAGTCAAAATTCTTTCGGGACATCTTGCACTATTTCAACCTTCATCCTCAAGATATAGGACCAAATTCGGTGTCGAACATTTGGCACTTCCAAATTTTCTATGAAGTTTATCTGCAAGTAGAGCCCACTGTCGCTCTCTTTAAAGAGTTCTTCTACATAAATCGCCAGATGGAATGTACGAATGATCCGAGTCAAGAGTTGGGTGGAGTCTCAGTTCAGACACGCAGAGACGGCGGCTTTCCTTTAGCCACCTTACCAAGCCACCCCAAAGGATGGATAACCACTTGGTTTTATTGCAAGAACACCTCCCCGGATAATGAGAACCCTCTACCGGGTTACAAGGCTGATCGCCTCCCTATTGATTTTGACCCACGCAAGCTTCTTCCAGATAAACATGCTGAGGCGCTTCAACACTATCCAAAAGTCAAAGCTTTGCAAGCCAATGGGTTAACTGGAGTTGACTTAGCCCGTTGCTGGGTCTCATGAATAATTCTTCCCTTAAGTCACCAGCTCGACTTAATGTGCGCATATTCACGCGAGTCAGATGACCCTCAGCGGTATACTTCTGATAATTTTACCACTGAAGAGATCTTTAAAACTGTGAAGACTTTTCTTGGGGAGTCTCAAGAAAATTGTAATAAGATTGGATTGTTACCATTCTTCAAACTCAACCAGGCCCCGCCCGTAAGTATTCATTTATGCCTGGCTTAAGCATCTTTTGCTTTGTTCTACATTTCCTTTGATAATCCTTTTTCGTTATGCAGGCCAACTCTTCCTATTGTAACAGGAAGAAGAAAACTGATGTGGCCAAATCCAGGAGTGGCCCAAAATAGAAAAAGACCAAATCGGCTGCTGTAACTGAACCGGCTGCTGTGGGCGAGTCAGCAGATGTTGACGATCAATCAGAGGTAGAACTTGACTCTCTTGGCCGCCTTTTTATTGACTTTGCTGACGCTACTTACTCTCAGGATGAGGCTGCAACAAGCCGAGCTGACAATCCTGAGGTAATTTCCATCTCTTCGGCTCAAACTCATTGTCTCCAAAGAGAATCAAGTGGGTCGTCAAGAAAGTACCCTTTTCACATCCCGAGGCTCATTTAGACCCAAACTTTGTTTTGAAAACAGGCTCAATATGACGTGAGGCACCAAACTCGGAGTAGCGGCACTGAAGACCTGGTGGCTGGGTTAACTCATAATCCTTCTCACAAGCGACATAACGAGGTGCCACATAGCCCAACTTTATCTTTACCCAAAGCAGGCCTTATCAGACAACTATCGGTGTAAAAACCGGCGGATCTCGCGTAGGGGGTCCCGAACTGTGCGTCTAAGGCGGATGGTAACAGGAGGATGTTTACCCAGGTTCGGGCCCTCTCGATGGAGGTAATACCCTACTTCCTGCTTGATTGATCTTGATGATATGAGTATTACAAGAGTTGATCTACCACGAGATCGTAGAGGCTAAACCCTAGCAGCTAGCCTATGGTATGATTGTTGTTGTCCTACGGACTAAACCATCCGATTTATATAGACACCAGAGGGGGCTAGGGTTACACAGAGTCGGTTACAAGGGAGGAGATCTACATATCTGTATTGCCAAGCTTGCCTTCCACGCCAAGGAGAGTCCCATCCGGACACGGGACGAAGTCTTCAATCTTGTATCTTCATAGTCCAACAGTCCGGCCAAAGGATATAGTCCGGCTGTCCGAGGACCCCCTAATCCAGGACTCCCTCAATAACGCCTTAACCTGTCTGATTCGAATAATCAGGAGTTGCCACCGTCTGCAGGCGGCTCATCTGCAAATCAACGACCAGCTTTTGTCATCAATCCGGGGTAAGAAACTGTACTTGATAGCTGATATCTTATTTTTGTTGTTATGTGTTTGTGAATCTTTTGCTCTGACCACAGGGCCCGAAGAAAAAGCAAGAAAAGGAAAGCAGGCGACAGGCTCTACGGCGTAGACGTCCCGAAGTGCGTGTTTCCTCTCCTTCTTGGGTATATGAGTGGCATAGATCATATTCACCGTTTTGACCTTGGGAGGGAATTGTTTCTGGGCTCCATTGTTCGGCCTGCGGGGTTCCTCATCGTCTTCGCTTTGGGGCTTTTGCCCGTGTCCTCGGCTATGAGTTTGCCGGCCTGTTTGATCACCCAACAATTACTGTTGGTGTGGTTGGCGAGCTTGTCAGATGTGTCATGGATCTGGCAGGGCCTATCCAGGATTACGCCCAACTTGGTGGGTCCGTCCTGGTTCCCTTTAGAGGGCTTTTTCCGCGGCCTTGATTTGGAGTTGCAGAATTCGGCATTCACTGTCGTGTCATCGGCATCGGTGCCATTGTGTCGACGCTTATTTTTATTGCGCCGTGGCTTTTCATTGCCATTCCGGACTTCTAAAGTGCCAGGGTCCTCGGGGTTGGTGCTTCTACGGGCCAACTAGCTATCTTTGCTTGTGCAGAAGCGGGTCATAAGGGAGGTAAGTGCTTCCATTGTCCTCGGCTTATCTTGGTCGAGTTGGCGTGTGAGCCATTCATCCCGGATTCTATGCTTGAATGCGGCTATGACTTCAACATCCGGACAGTCGACGATCTTGTTCTTTCTGGTTAAAACCTGATTCCAAAATTGTCGGGCTGACTCATCAGGCTGTTGGACCACATGGCTCAGGTCATCGGCATACGAAGGCCGGACGTATAGGTTCCTTGAAAGTTAGCTCGGAAAGCATCCTCGAGTTCTTCCCAGCTCCCTATGGAGTCTTTAGGGAGGCTATTAAACCAATGTCGGGCTGGTCCTTCGAGTTTTAATGGTAGATATTTGATGGCGTGGAGGTCACCTCCTCGAGCCATATGAATGTGGAGAAGAAAGTCTTTGATCCACACGGCCGGGTCTGTAGTCCCATCATATGGCTCGATATTTACAGGTTTAAACCCTTCTGGGAATTGGTGTTGCATCACCTCATCAGTGAAGCACATTGGGTGAGTGGCGCCCCTTACTCAGGCTACGTCGCGTCGGAGCTCGGCTTTCATCCGAGCCCGGTGTTGCTCCCGAGCTTTATCGTTTTGGTCGAGTCACGCTTGGTATCCATCCCATCTATCGGAAGGGTATCCTCTGGATCCATAAATGGATCTTGTATTACCCGTTCTGGCGTCCAAGTCGCGTCACAGGTCCTATGGGTCTTTGGGCTCTACTGGCTCCTTTCCCCTTCTGCGGGCTGGCGCTGGCGGGTCCTCGGGCCTTCCAACCGGCCAGTCCCTTCCTTGAGGGGGGCGGTCTGACTGGTCGCCCTGAGTTCGTCTTGGTGGTATGGGCTTGAGGGCCTCGTCGTTGAACTGAGTAGCTTTTGTTCTTTTGCTCATAGCCGTACCCTTCTTCGGCTGCCAGGACTTTTGTCCATCTATCGTTGAGGGTGTCTTGTTCGGCCTTGAGCTGCTGCTTCTTCTTTAGGCTTCGTACGGTGGCAATGAGTTGACATTTAAACCGCTCTTGGTCGAGTGGGTCCTCATGGACTATGAAGTTCTTGGCAACGAGGCTGGCCTCTTCTTCGGAGAGAGGGAGGTAGTTACTGTCCTCAGAGTCATTGAGGTCTTCGGCATTGAACTCATCCTCATGCTCCTCCAAGCCATCAAGTTGTTGCTCTAGGGCAGGGTCGCGAAGGTCTTCGATATTGCCCAGTGTCCCGTCCTCCCCGGTGCCCGTGTTGCTTTCCCTGCTTCTACGTCCCTGGATCGTCGGTGCTGTCATTGGTGTTTAGGCGGCTCCTCGCCAGGCTTGTTGTTGTCTCTTCTGGGGGTGCCATCGCCGTTGTTAGCACCATTGCCGTTGTCCTTGGGGTTGTCCACCATGTAAACATCATAGGTGGAGGTGGCTGTCCATCGGCCGGTGGGCGGGGGGGGGGGGGGGGGCGTCAGTGTGGACTGTTGATTCGATATCGTTGTCCATGTCTTCGGCATCCTCGGAGGTGTAGTCCAGCATGTCGGTTAAGTCCTCGACAGTGGCTACTAAGTGGGCGGTAGGTGGGACGTAAAATTCCCCGTGGCTTTCCTCCAGGCCCAGCTGAGTGCGGGTCGAGGATGGGCCATCTGTGATAGTCATCATTCGGGTCCAATGTAGCGCCTCATTTAACAGGGCGACATTAGCCGGATTGACGTGTAATATCTCTTCGGAGTTAGCCTCCGGTGTGATGGTGAGGCGAGGGGTGAATCCGTCCAGGATCGACTCCCGGTCTTTGGATGTCGAACTAGCGCCAAGGCTCGAAGCCGGGTCCGTAGTAAGGAGGGTGAGTCCGGCCGGGATCGATTCCTCCACGGATACTGAAGTCGCGTCGAGGCTCGAAGCCTGATCTCTAGCGAGGAGAGTGAGTCCCGCCAGGGTTGACTCCTGGTCTTCGGACGTGGTGGTTGCGTCCGGGCTTGAAGCCCTATGCGAGTCGATGGCCGATCCAACGATCGGACCGGGGGAAGATCCCAAAGTCAAGGCTCCAGGATTTTTGGGTGCCTCGGTCATGGCTGAGAAGCCGGTGAAGATCAGATCGCCCCGAGCATCAGTGACGTACTCCAGGTTACCGAACATGATCCGGTGCTCAGGGGCGAAGTTGTCAACCTGGTTGAGATGACCAGTCGAGTTGGCGTGCAGAATGATGCTGCCGAACAGAAAAGCAGGCCGGGGGCGATGATGTCCCCGGTGTTGATGCCATCTCCGATGATCAGACGAGCCATCAAACCTTTGGCGATCCAACAGCGGAACTCTCAATGAAAGCACCAATGTCGGTTTCAAAACCGGCGGATCTCGGGTAGGGGGCCCCGAGCTGTGGGTCTTGGATCGATGGGGAACAAGGGACGAAGGACAGATGTTTACCCAGGTTTAGGCCCTCTCTAAGAGGTAAAACCCTATGTCCTGCTGAAGGAAATATGCCCTAGAGGCAATAATAAAGTTATTATTTATTTCCTTATTTCATGATAAATGTTTATTATTCATGCTAGAATTGTATTAACCAGAAACTTAGTACATGTGTGGATACATAGACAAACAGAGTGTGCCTCTACTTGACTAGCTCGTTGAATCAAAGATGATTAAGTTTCCTAGCCATAGACATGAGTTGTCATTTGATTAACGGGATCGCATCATTAGAGAATGATGTGATTGACTTGACCCATTCCGTTAGCTTAGCACTTGATCGTTTAGTATATTGCTATTGCTTTCTGAAGGAAATATGCCCTAGAGGCAATAATAAAGTTATTATGTATTTCCTTATATCATGATAAATGATTATTATTCATGCTAGAATTGTATTAACCGGAAACATAATACTTGTGTGAATACATAGACAAACAGAGAGTCACTAGTATGCCTCTACTTGACTAGCTCGTTAATCAAAGATGGTTATGTTTCCTAGCCATTGACATGAGTTGTCATTTGATTAACGGGATCACATCATTAGGAGAATGATGTGATTGACTTGACCCATTCCGTTAGCTTAGCACTCGATCGTTTAGTATGTTGCTATTGCTTTCTTCATGACTTATACATGTTCTTATGACTATGCGATTATGCAACTCCCGTTTACCTAAGGAACACTTTGTGTGCTACCAAACGTCACAATGTAACTGGGTGATTATAAAGGTGCTCTACAGGTGTCTCCGAAGGTACTTGTTGGGTTGGCGTATTTCGAGATTAGGATTTGTCACTCCGATTGTCGGAGAGGTATCTCTGGGCCCACTCGGTAATGCACATCACTATAAGCCTTGCAAGCATTGCAACTAATGAGTTAGTTGCGGGATGATGTATTACAGAACGAGTAAAGAGACTTGCCGGTAACGAGATTGAACTAGGTATTGAGATACCGACGATCGAATCTCAGGCAAGTAACATACCGATGACAAAGGGAACAACATATGTTGTTATGCGGTCTGACCGATAAAGATCTTCGTAGAATATGTAGGAGCCAATATGGGCATCCAGGTCCCGCTATTGGTTATTGACCAGAGAGGTGTCTCGGTCATGTCTACATAGTTCTCGAACCCGTAGGGTCCGCACGCTTAATGTTCGTTGACGATATAGTACTATGAGTTATGTATGTTGGTGACCGAATGTTGTTCGGAGTTTTGGATGAGATCACGGATATGACGAGGAACTCCGGAATGGTCCGGAAGTAAAGATTGATATGTGGATAGTAGTGTTTGATCTCTGGAAAGGTTCCGGAATCCATTGGAAGGGGTTCCGGATGTTTCCCGAAATGTTTGGGCACAAGAACACTTTATCTGGGCCAAAGGGGAAAGCCCACGAGGTTTTTGGAAAGCGCAAAAGGAAGTTTTGGGGAGTCCGGGGGCCAGACGAAGCCCTACGAAGATTGTTCTTCACCAACACCGTCACCATGCCATCGTGCTACCGGAACTCATCTACTACTTCGCCCCTCTCGCTGGATCGAGAAGGCGAGGACGTCACCGAGCCGAACGTGTGCAGAACTCGGAGGTGTCGTGCTTTCGGTACTTGGATCGGTCGTATTGTGAAGACGTATGACTACATCAACCGCGTTGATATAACGCTTCCGCTTACGGTCTACGAGGGTACGTAGACAACACTCTCCCCTCTTGTTGCTATGCATCACCATGATCTTGCGTGTGCGTAGGAATTTTTTTGAAATTACTATGTTTCCCAACAGTGGCATCCGAGCCAAGTTTTATGCGTAGATGTCATATGCACGAGTAGAACACAAGTGAGTTGTGGGCGATATAAGTCATACTGCTTACTAGCATGTCATACTTTGGTACGGCGGTATTGTTGGATGAAGCGGCCTGGACCGACATTACGCGTACGCTTACCCGAGACTGGTTCTACCGACGTGCTTTGCACACAGGTGGCTGGCGGGTGTCAGTTGCTCCAACTTTAGTTGAACCGAGTGTGGCTACGCCCGGTCCTTGCGAAGGTTAAAACAGCACCAACTTGACAAACTATCGTTATGGTTTTGATACGTAGGTATGAACGGTTGTTGCTAAGCCCGTAGCAGCCACGTAAAATTTGCAACAACAAAGTAGAGGACGTCTAACTTGTTTTTGCAGGGCATGTTGTGATGTGATATGGTCAAGGCATGATGCTATATTTTATTGTATGAGATGATCATGTTTTGTAACCGAGTTATCGGCAACTGGCAGGAGCCATATGGTTGTCGCTTTATTGTATGCGATGCAATCGCCCTGTAATGCTTTACTTTATCACTAAGCGGTAGCGATATTCGTAGAAGCATAAGATTGGCGAGACAACAACGATGCGACATGGACATCAAGGTGTCGCGCCGGTGACGATGGTAATCAGGACGGTGCTTCGGAGATGGAGATCACAAGCACAAGATGATGATGGCCATATCATATCACTTATATTGATTGCATGTGATGTTTATCTTTTATGCATCTTATCTTGCTTTGATTGATGGTAGCATTATAAGATGATCTCTCACTAAATTTCAAGATAAAAGTGTTCTCCCTGAGTATGCCCCGTTGCCAAAGTTCGTCGTGCCCAGACACCACCTGATGATCGGGTGTGATAAGCTCTACGTCCATCTACAACGGGTGCAAGCCAGTTTTGCACACGCAGAATACTCAGGTTAAACTTGACGAGCCTAGCATATGCAGATATGGCCTCGGAACACTGAGACCGAAAGGTCGAGCGTGAATCATATAGTAGTTATGATCAACATAGTGATGTTCACCATTGAAAGCTACTCCATTTCATGTGATGATCGGTTATGGTTTAGTTGATTTGGATCACGTGATCACTTAGAGGATTAGAGGGATGTCTATCTAAGTGGGCGTTCTTAAGTAATATGATTAATTGAACTTAAATTTATCATGAACTTAGTACCTGATAGTATCTTGCTTGTCTTTGTTGATTGTAGATAGATGGCCCGTGCTATTATTTCGTTGAATTTTAATGCGTTCCTTGAGAAAGCAAAGTTGAAAGATGATGGTAGCAATTAAACGGACTGGGTCCGTAACTTGAGGATTATCCTCATTGCTGCACAGAAGAATTATGTCCTAGAAGCACCGCTAGGTGCCAAACCTGCTGCAGGAGTAACACCAGATGTTATGAACGTCCGACAGAGCAATGTTGATGACTACTCGATAGTTCAGTGTGCCATGCTTTACGGCTTAGAACCGGGTCTTCAACGACATTTTGAACGTCATGGAGCATATGAGATGTTCCAGCAGTTGAAGTTAATATTTCAAGCAAATGCCCAGATTGAGAGATATGAAGTCTCCAATAAGTTCTACAGCTGTAAGATGGAGGAGAATAGTTCTGTCAGTGAGCATATACTCAAAATGTCTGGGTATAATAATCACTTGATTCAACTGGGAGTTAATCTTCCGGATGATAGCGTCATTGACAGAATTCTTCAATCACTGCCACCAAGCTACAAGAGCTTCGTGATGAACTATAACATGCAAGGGATGGATAAGACGATTCCCGAGCTCTTCGCAATGCTAAAAGCTGCGGAGGTAGAAATCAAGAAGGAGCATCAAGTGTTGATGGTTAATAAGACCACCAGTTTCAAGAAAAAGGGCAAAGGGAAGAAGAAGGGGAACTTCAAGAAGAACAGCAAGCAAGTTGCTGCTCAAGAGAAGAAACCCAAGTCTGGACCTAAGCCTGAGACTGAGTGCTTCTACTGCAAGCAGACTGGTCACTAGAAGCGGAACTGCCCCAAGTATTTGGCGGATAAGAAGGATGGCAAGGTGAACAAAGGTATATGTGATATACATGTTATTGATGTGTACCTTACCAGAGCTCGCAGTAGCACCTGGTTATTTGATACTGGTTCTGTTGCTAATATTTGCAACTCGAAACAGGGACTACGGATTAAGTGAACACTGGCCAAGGACGAGGTGACGATGCGCGTGGGAAACGGTTCAAAGTCGATGTGATCGCCGTCGGCACGCTACCTCTACATCTACCTTGGGGATTAGTATTAGACCTAAATAATTGTTATTTGGTGCCAGCGTTGAGCATGAACATTATATCTAGATCTTGTTTGATGCGAGACGGTTATTCATTTAAATCAGAGAATAATGGTTGTTCTATTTATATGAGTAATATCTTTTATGGTCATGCACCCTTGAAGAGTGGTCTATTTTTGATGAATCTCGATAGTAGTGATACACATATTCATAATGTTGAAACCAAAAGATGCAGAGTTGATAATGATAGTGCAACTTATTTGTGGCACTGCCGTTTGGGTCATATTTGTGTAAAGCGCATGAAGAAACTCCATACTGATGGACTTTTGGAATCACTTGATTATGAATCACTTGGTACTTGTGAACCATGCCTCATGGGCAAGATGACTAAAACGCCGTTCTCCGGAATTATGGAGCGAGCAACAGATTTGTTGGAAATCATACATACAGATGTATGTGGTCCGATGAATGTTGAGGCTCGCGGCGGATATCGTTATTTTCTGACCTTCACAGATGATTTAAGCAGATATGGGTATATCTACTTAATGAAACATAAGTCTGAAACATTTGAAAAGTTCAAAGAATTTCAGAGTGAAGTTGAAAATCATCGTAACAAGAAAATAAAGTTTCTACGATCTGATCGTGGGGGAGAATATTTGAGTTACGAGTTTGGTCTACATTTGAAACAATGCGGAATAGTTTCGCAACTCACGCCACCCGGAACACCACAGCGTAATGGTGTGTCCGAACGTCGTAATCGTACTTTACTAGATATGGTGCAATCTATGATGTCTCTTACTGATTTACCGCTATTATTTCTGGGATATGCTTTAGAGACGGCTGCATTCACGTTAAATAGGGCACCATCGAAATCCGTTGAGACGACGCCTTATGAACTGTGGTTTGGCAAGAAACCAAAGTTGTCGTTTCTTAAAGTTTGGGGCTGCGATGCTTATGTGAAAAAGCTTCAACCTGATAAGCTCGAACCCAAATCGGAGAAATGTGTCTTCATAGGATACCCAAAGGAGACTGTTGGGTACACCTTCTATCACAGATCCGAAGGCAAAACATTCGTTGCTAAGAATGGATCCTTTCTAGAGACGGAGTTTCTCTCGAAAGAAGTGAGTGGGAGGAAAGTAGAACTTGATGAGGTAACCGTACCTGCTCCCTTATTGGAAAGTAGTTCATCACAGAAACCGGATCCTGTGACGTCTATACCAATTAGTGAGGAAGTTAATGATGATGATCATGAAACTTCAGATCAAGTTGTTACTGAACCTCGTAGGTCAACCAGAGTAAGATCCGCACCAGAGTGGTACGGTAATCCTGTTCTGGAGGTTATGCTACTAGACCATGACAAACCTACGAACTATGAAGAAGCGATGGTGAGCCCAGATTCCGCAAAATGGCTTGAGGCCATGAAATCTGAGATGGGATCCATGTATGAGAACAAAGTGTGGACTTTGGTTGGCTTGCCCGATGATTGGCAAGCCATTGAGAATAAATGGATCTTCAAGAAGAAGACAGACGCTGACGGTAATGTTACTGTCTATAAAGCTCGACTTGTTGCGAAAGGTTTTCGACAAGTTCAAGGGATTGACTACGATGAGACCTTCTCACCCGTAGCGATGCTTAAGTCTGTCCAAATCATGTTAGCAATTGCCGCATTTTATGATTATGAAATTTGGCAAATGGATGTAAAAACTGCATTCCTGAATGGATTTCCAGAAGAAGAGTTGTATATGATGCAACCGGAAGGTTTTGTCGATCCAAAGGGAGGTAACAAAGTGTGCAAGCTCCAGCGATCCATTTATGGACTGGTGCAAGCCTCTCGGAGTTGGAATAAACGCTTTGATAGTGTGATCAAAGCATTTGGTTTTGTACAGACTTTTGGAGAAGCCTGATTTACAAGAAAGTGAGTGGGAGCTCTGTAGCATTTTTGATATTATATGTGGATGACATATTGCTGATTGGAAATGATATAGAATTTCTGGATAGCATAAAGGGATACTTGAATAAGAGTTTTTCAATGAAGGACCTCGGTGAAGCTGCTTATATATTGGGTATCAAGATCTATAGAGATAGATCAAGACGCTTAATTGGACTTTCACAAAGCACATACCTTGACAAAGTTTTGAAGAAGTTCAAAATGGATCAAGCAAACAAAGGGTTCTTGCCTGTGTTACAAGGTGTGAAGTTGAGTAAGACTCAATGCCCGACCACTTCAGAAGATAGAGAGAAGATGAAAGATGTTCCCTATGCTTCAGCCATAGGCTCTATCATGTATGCAATGTTGTGTACCAGACCTGATGTGTGCCTTGCTATAAGTTTAGCAGGGAGGTACCAAAGTAATCCAGGAGTGGATCACTGGACAGCGGTCAAGAACATCCTGAAATACCTAAAAGGACTAAGGATATGTTTCTCATTTATGGAGGTGACAAAGAGCTAGTCGTAAATGGTTACGTTGATGCAAGCTTTGACACTGATCCGGACAATTCTAAATCGCAAACCGGATACGTGTTTACATTGAACGGTGGAGCCGTCAGTTGGTGCAGTTCTAAACAAAGAGTCGAGGCGGGATCTACGTGTGAAGCGGAGTACATAGCCGCTTCGGAAGCAGCAAATGAAGGAGTCTGGATGAAGGAGTTCATATCCGATCTAGGTGCCATACCTAGTGCATCGGGTCCAATGAAAATCTTTTGTGACAATACTGGTGCAATTGCCTTGGCGAAGGAATCCAGATTTCACAAGAGAACCAAGCACATCAAGAGACGCTTCAACTCCATCCGGGATCTAGTCCAGGTGGGAGACATAGAAATTTGCAAGATACATACGGATCTAAATGTTGCAGACCCGTTGACCAAGCCAGTTTTGCACACGCAGAATACTCGGGTTAAACTTGACGAGCCTAGCATATGCAGATATGGCCTCGGAACACTGAGACCGAAAGGTCGAGCGTGAATCATATAGTAGATATGATCAACATAGTGTTGTTCACCATTGAAAACTACTCCATCTCACGTGATGATCGGACATGGTTTAGTTGATATGGATCACGTGAACACTTAGATGATTAGAGGGATGTCTATCTAAGTGGGTGTTCTTAAGTAATTTGATTAATTGAACTTTAATTTATCATGAACTTAGTCCTGATAGTATTTTCATAACTATGTTCTAGATCTGTAGCTCGCGATGTAGCTCCTGTTTTATTTTTGATATGTTCCTAGAGAAAACTAAGTTGAAAGATGTTAGTAGCAATGATGCGGATTGGATCCGTGATCTGAGGATTATCCTCATTGCTGCACACAAGAATTATGTCCTTGATGCACCGCTGGGTGACAGACCGATTGCAGGAGCATATGCAGACGTTATGAATGTTTGGCAAGATTGATATGATGACTACTTGATAGTTTAGTGCACCATGCTTTACGGCTTAGAATCAGGGCTTCAAAGACGTTTTGAACGCCACGGAGCATATGAGATGTTACAAGAGTTGAAATTAGTATTTCAGACTCATGCCCATGTCGAAAGGTATGAGACCTTTGACAAGCACTTTGCCTACAAGATGGAGGAGAATTGCTCAGCTAGTGAGCATGTGCTCAGAATGTCTGAGTACTACAATCACTTGAATCAAGTGGGAGTTAATCTTCCAGATAAGATAGTGATTGACAGAGTTCTCTAGTCACTATCGCCAAGTTACTAGATCTTCGTGATGAACTATAATATGCAAGGGATAACGGAAACGATTCCCAAGCTCTTCGTGATGCTGAAATCGACGAAGGTAGAAATCAAGAAAAGCAACAAGTGTTGATGGTTGACAAGACCACTAGTTTCAAGAAAAAGGCAAAGGAAATAAAGAGGAATTTCAAAGAAGAATAGCAAGCAAGTTGCTGCTCCCATGAAGAAGCCCAAAGCTAGACCCAAGCCTGGAACTGAGCGCTTCTACTGCAAAGGAAATGGTCACTGGAAGTGGAACTGCCCTAGATAATTGGAGGATAAGAAGGATGGCAAAGTGAACAAAAGTATATTTGATATACATGTTATTGATGTGTACTTTACTAGTATTTATAGCAACCCCTCAGTATTTGATACTCGTTTAGTTGCTAAGAGTAGTAACTAAAAACAGGAGTTGCAGAATGAACACAAACTAGTTATGGGCGAAGTGATGATGTGTGTTGGAAATGATTCCAAGGTTGATAAGATCACCATCGCACACTCCCTCTACCTTCGAGATTAGTGTTGGACCAAAATAAATGTTATTTGGTCTTTGCGTTGAGCATGAATATGATTGGATCATGTTTATTGCAATACGGTTATTCATTTAATTCAAAGAATAATTGTTGTTCTGTTTACATGAATAAAATCTTCTGTGGTCATACACCCAAGGTGAATGGTTTATTAAATCTCGATCGTAGTAATACACATATTCATAATATTGATGCCAAAAGATGCAAAGTTGATAATGATAGTGCAACATATTTGTGGCACTACCGTTTAGGTCATATTGGTGTAAAGCCCATGAAGAAACTCCATGATAATGGGCTTTTTGGAATCACTTGATTATGAATCATTTGATGCTTGCGAACCATGCCTCATGGGCAAGATGACTAAGACTCCGTTCTCCGGAACAATGGAGCGAGCCACTGACTTATTGGAAATAATACATACCGATGTATGCGGTCCAATGAGTGTTGAGGCTCACGGCGGGTATCATTGTTTTCTGACCTTCACAGATGATTTGAGAAGATATGTGTATATCTACTTGATGAAACACAAGTCTGAAACACTTGAAAAGTTCAAAGATTTTCAGAGTGAAGTAGACAATCATCGTAACAAGAAAATAAAATTTCTACGATCTTATCGCAGAGGCAAATATTTGAGTTACAAGTTTGGCCTTCAATTAAAACAATGTGGAATAGTTTCACAAACTCATGCCACCTAGAACACCACAACATAATTGTGTGTCGGAATGTAATAACCGTACTTTATTGGATATAGTGCAATCTATGATGTCTCTTACCGATTTACCACTATCATTGTTGGGGTTATGCATTAGAGACAGCTACATTCACGTTAAATAGGGCACCGTCTAAATCCGTTGAGACGACACCGTATGAACTATGGTTTGGCAAGAAACCTAAGCTGTCGTTTAATTTCTTAAAGTTTGGGGTTGCGATGCTTCTGTGAAAAAGTTTCAACCTGATAAGCTCGAACCCAAATCGGAGAAGTGCGTCTTCATAGGATACCCAAAAAGAAAATGTTGGGTACACCTTCTATCACAGATCCGAAGGCAAGATCTTTGTTGCTAAGAATGGATTCTTTCTAGAGAAGAAGTTTCTCTCAAAAGATGTGAGTGGGAGGAAAGTAGAACTTGATGAGGTAATTGTACCTTCTCCTGAATTGGAAAGTAGTTCATCACAGAAATCTGTTCCAGTGACGCCTACACCAATTAGCGAGGAAGCTAATGATGATGATCATGAAACTTAAGATCAAGTTACTACCGAACCTCGTAGGTCAACCAGAGTACGTTCCGCACCAGAGTGGTACGGTAATCCTATTCTGGAAGTCATGTTACTAGACCATGACGAACCTACGAACTATGAGGAAGCGATGATGAGCCCAGATTCCGCGAAATGGCTTGAGGCCATGAAATCTGAGATGGGATCCATGTATAAAAACAAAGTATGGACTTTGGTGGAGTTGCCCGAATATCGGCAAGCCATTGAGAATAAATGGATCTTCAAGAGGAAGACGGACGCTGATGGTAGTGTTACTATCTACAAAGCTCGAATTGTCGCAAAAATGTTTTCGACAAATTCAAGGTGTTGACTACGATGAGATTTTCTCACTTGTATCGATGCTTAAAATTCTGTCCGAATCATGTTAGCAATTGCCGCATTTTATGAAATTTGGCAAATTGATGTCAAACCTGCATTCCTTAATGGATTTCTTAAAGAAGAGTTGTATGTGATGCAACCAGAAGGTTTTGTCGATCCAAAAGATGCTAACAAAGTGTGCAAAGCTCTAGCGATCCATCAATGGACTGGAGCAAGCATCTCGGAGTTGGAATATACGCTTTGATGAGTTGATCAAAGCATATAGATTTATACAGACTTGCGGTGAAGCCTGTATTTACAAGAAAGTGAGTGGGAGCACTGCAGTTTTCTGATAAGTATATGTGAAAGACATATTGTTGATCAGAAATGATGTAGAATTTTCTGGAAAGCATAAAGGAGTGTTTGAAAGGAGTTTTTCAAAGAATGACCTCGGTAAAGCTGCTTACATATTGAGCATCAAGATCTTTAGAGATAGATCAAAACTCTTGGTAAGTTTTTCCAATGAGTACATACCTTGACCAGAATTTGAAGTAGTTCAAAATGGAACAGTCAAAGAAAGAGTTCTTGCCTGTGTTGCAAGGTGTGAAATTGAGTAAGACTCAAAGCCCGACCACAGCAGAAGATAGAAAGAGAATGAAAGTCATTCCCTATGCCTCAGCCATAGGTTCTATAAAGTATGCCATGATGTGTACCAGATCTATTGTATACGCTACACTGAGTTTGGCAAGGGAGTACAATAGTGATCTAGAAGTAGATCACTGGACAGCGGTCAAAATTATCCTTAGTGGAATAAGGATATGCTTCTTGATTATGGAGGTGACAAAAGGTTCGTCGTAAAGGGTTACGTCAATGCAAGTTTTGACACTGATCTAGATGACTCTAAGTCTCAATTTGGATACATATTGAAAGTGGGAGCAATTAGCTTGAGTAGCTCCGTGCAGAGCATTGTTGACATAGATATTTGAAAAATACATACGAATCTTAATATGGCAGACCCGTTGACTAAACTTCTCTCACAAGCAAAACATGATCACACCTTAGTACTCTTTGGGTGTTAATCACATGGCGATGTGAACTAAGATTACTGACTCTAGTAAACCCTTTGAGTGTTGGTCACATCGCGATGTGAACTATGGGTATTAATCACATGGTGATGTGAACTATTGGTGTTAAATCACATGGCGATGTGAACTAGATTATCGACTCTAGTGCAAGTGGGAGACTGAAGGAAATATGCCCTAGAGGCAATAATAAAGTTATTATTTATTTCCTTATTTCATGATAAATTTTTATTATTCATGCTAGAATTGTATTAACTGGAAACTTAGTACATGTGTGGATACATAGACAAACAGCGTGTCACTAGTATGCCTCTACTTGACTAGCTCGTTGAATCAAAGATGGTTAAGTTTCCTAGCCATAGACATGAGTTGTCATTTGATTAACGGGATCACATCATTAGAGAATGATGTGATTGACTTGACCCATTCCGTTAGCTTAGCACTTGATCGTTTAGTATATTGCTATTGCTTTCATCATGACTTATACATGTTCCTATGACTATGAGATTATGCAACTCCCGGATACCGGAGGAACACCTTGTGTGCTACCAAAAGTCACAACATAACTGGGTGATTATAAAGGTGCTCTATAGGTGTCTCCAATGGTACTTGTCAAGTTGGCATAGATCGAGATTAGGATTTGTCACTCCGATTGTCGGAGAGGTATCTCTGGGCTCTCTCGGTAATGCACATCACTATAAGCCTTGCAAGCAATGTGACTAATGAGTTAGTTGCGGGATGATGCATTACGGAACGAGTAAACAGACTTGCCGGTAACGAGATTGAACTAGGTATGAGGATAACGACGATCGAATCTCGGGCAAGTAACGTACTGATGACAAAGGGAACAATGTATGTTGTTATGCGGTTTGACCGATAAAGATCTTCGTAGAATATGTAGGAACCAATATGAGCATCTAGCAGGTTCTGCTATTGGTTATTGACCGGAGATGTGTCTCGGTCATGTCTACATAGTTCTCGAACCCGTAGGGTCCGCACGCTTAACGTTCACTGACGATCGGTATTATGAGATTATGTGTTTTGATGTACCGAAGATAGTTCAGAGTCCCGGATGTGATCATGGACACGACGAGGAGTTTCAAAATGGTGGAGACATAAAGATTGATATATTGGACGACTATATTCGGACACCGGATGAGTTCCGGGGGTCACCAGATATTTATCGGAGTGCCGGGGGATTTTCGGAACCCCCGGGGATATAATGGGCCAACATGGGCCTTGTGGGAGAGAGAGGAGAGGGCCTAGGGCTGGCCGCCCCCCCTTGGGAGTCCGAATTGGACAAGGAGGGGGGCGGCGCCCCCTCTTTCCACCCTCTCTCCCTCTCCTTCCTTCCCCCTTCCTCCTTCCTAGTTGGACTAGCAAAGGGGAGTCCTACTCCCACTAGGAGGAGGACTCCCCCCTCGCCTTGGCGCTCCCCAAGGCCGGCCGGCCTCCCCCCTTGCTCCTTTATATACGGGGGTAGGGGGCACCCTAGAACACACAAGTTAATCATTGATCTCTTAGCCATGTGCAGTGCCCCCCTCCACCATAATCCACCTTGTTCATATCGTCGTAGTGCTTAGGAGAAGCCCTGCGCCGGTAACTTCATCATCACCGTCATCACGTCATCATGCTGACGAAGCTCTCCCTCGAAGCTCTACTGGATCGTGAGTTCGTGGGACGTCACCGAGCTGAACGTGTGCAGATCACGGAGGTGCCGTGCGTTCGGTACTAGGATCGGTCGATCGTGAAGACATACGACTACATCAACCACGTTGTCATAACGCTTCTCCTTACGGTCTACGAGGGTACGTGGACTACACTCTCCCCTCTTGTTGCTATGCATCACCATGATCTTGCGTGTGCGTAGGATTTTTTTTGAAATTACTACATTCCCCAACACCAGCTTGATTATATTGCTTGTGTATATGAGGATTACAGAGTCGATCTACTATGAGATCAGATGAACTAAACCCTAGGCTAGTAGGATGATGGTTGTTGTTCTAGCCTCTATGGACTAAACCCTCTGGTTTAAATAGAAACCAGGGGTGCTAGGGTTACATATGGTCGGTTACAACGAGAGGATAAACATGTTGAATCTTCTACATTGGCTTGGCGTACACGCCAAGGACTCAAAGGTCTTCTGTCCGGATACGACGCCGCCCAATAGTCCGGCTTTCCAGTAGCTGTAGTGCGGCCCGACTGTCCGGCCCATGAGAAATAGGCCGGCAGCCCGAGGACCCCTAGTCCAGGACTCCCTCAGGGACCAAGGGATGAGTCCATGCGGCACCTCCAGAGGAAAATATGGCCTTTCATACGAGCGCGCCCGCCTGTATGGGAGGTCGTATGAGGTGCCAGCGCCACTGCCTCGTCCACTACTTCCACCCCGTCAAGTCAGATTGAGGATCAGACTAACACACACACACACACGCGCGCGCGCGCACCAGAAACCCGTACAAAAGGCAGTACCCAAGCCTCCGGAGTGATCCGGAGGAGGGATTGGCAAGGAGAAGACTTCCATCTTCACAACCAAGCGCAAGGGGACATCAACATCATCACCACTGTCATCATCATCATCACCACTGTCATTATCGTCTTCATCCACATCTATCTCATTGTAACATCAGGAACCCTAGTGGATCATCTTGTGCGTTACGCCCATGATCCATTCATGTTTACCATTACCGCCCTCATAATGTTTGTTGTCTATGTGTGTGAGTAGACCCCCTACTTCTTGGGTATAAGGATGAACCTTGGTATGTATAGGATCTGAAACGTTATATTGGATATGAGATCCTCTATTGAATGCTTAGTTTAGTAAACTTTGTGAATGTTGTGAAGGGGCCCCACTCAGCATTAGCACAAAAGGTGACGAAGTGTATCACCGTCATTTTAAAAAGGTTAGGATGTGAAGGAAATTAGAGGTGACAGTAAAACCTTTGCTCCTAGCTTTTGCAATTGATAGGGGATTTATGGAAAAACTTAGAGAGACCGCGTCCACGGGGTAACCCTCAATTACCTTAGCCGTAGCCTGCAGGGGGAGACTACGGTAGTGGCGTGCGTTGCATGAAGTCTACCTAGAGTAGAACGTGTTCTGTACCCGGCTCCGCCCAGCATAATCATCAAGAGTGGCTCAAGTATGCAGACTATATTATGCAGTTCCATGGGTTGCCTTACTCCTCTGTCATTTCCACTTGTTATTCGTGTTGTTGTTTTCCTATTACTTTTTATGTTATTTACTTCCAGTTCGCTCCGCACCAAAACAACTATTCTTTTCCACCGTTACTTTATCTGGAGTCTACAATTAAAAAATCCATAATTCACTACAAGAGGGTACGCTTAACATGTGCTCCCTATGGGATCGATACTCTTACTTTGAAAATGCCACAATTAAACCCTGTGCACTTGCAGGACATCATGGCCTCAACGGCGCCCCCCCCCCCCCATTTGTTGGACGGTTAATTGAGTCTCCACGTCAATATTGGTGGGCCCATATCGGAGTGGCGAAATTGAAATATGGCCTCAACGTTGGACGCCTACATAGGCCAGAAGGGTTAACCAAGTCTCCTCATCGCTACAGTTGACATGGTGAAGCGGTGAATTCCAGATGTAAGGAAACAACGCAACGGAGACGACAAGCTGAGACAACTAGTGGAGATGGCGCACAGGGGCGTGCAGCTAATTTCTTCTCAAGCGCTAGTGACACATGTCGAAATACGGAAGTTTGAGTGGTAGGATTCGAATATGCAACTTCGGAAGGGGCACAGACCGACTTTCCCTAAGAAAATTAGGAAAATAGTATTCTTCAAGCTAATAATCACCTCATCATAAAATTAGGCTGATGGTACCATCAAACGAATCCATGTAGTTTGTTTTACCTCTTAAAACATGGATGGGAACCATCACTCTTTTTTGGAAAGTTTCAGTATCTTTCTTAAACGTGCATCGGTAGTATGTGAAATTGAAAATCTAGTATTTTTCTTATTCATGCAACGACTGAATGAAATGAAACAATAATTCCTGCAAACATGGAAACTTAAATGTATGCGTCTGAAGCGGCATAAAAACGGGGGACGAAATCAACTAATGTTCAGAGGTAGAATTTTAACGGGGGAGGCTACATGTTGGACATCGTTACTTACAATTCATCAATTTGCATTTTTTACTTTGAGTTACCGCAAAATTGAATTATAAAACCGATGTCTGATACATTAATGGTCGCAAAATGTTAGATATGTGTTCTGCTCAAACATATGCAACAACAACAAAATACATAAATGAATAAGGACAATTAAATTAGATCAACACTCTTTTTGATGTGAGACTAGTTGATGCAGGGACATCAGTTGATCGAACGCTTCCAGAGACTAGTTGCAAGGTTGATATAGTTGTCTCATACCTGTCAGGTATTGCTTGTGTTGTGAGTGTAGTTAACCAATATATGCATGACCCAAAATCAGCAGATATGGAAGTTGTGAATAGGATCCTACGATATCTTAAGGGGTGCTAAGGAAGAGACCTCTTATGGGAACTTTCAAGTTAGATGCCATACTAATGTCGATTGTGCAGGTTCTCTAGTTGACTGCCTCTCAACATCTGGTCACTTCACATCTGTTGGAAGGAACCTAGTTTCATGGCGACGCAATATACAAAGGGCGGTGTGGCTTGATCGACTACAGAGGCTGAGTTTGGATCCATGGGTCATGCTGTATGTGAGTGACTATGGTTGCAGATTCTCCTAGCAGAGTTGCAGTTGTACAAGTACAAGCCTCTAGTCTATAATGTGACGACAAAGCTACTATTGACATTGCAAATAACCTTGTTCAGTATGACCGAACCAAGCACATAGAGATTGATCGTTACTTCATCGAGGATAAGTTTGACGAAGTAGTAGTTTGCCTTTCATACGTCACTCCAGCAAGTCAAGTAGCATATGCCCTTACAAAAGGACTCCTAGAAAAAAAAGCCCATGTTTGGTAGCAAGATGGATTCTATATGATATATTCTCCCCGTCTTGAGAGGGAGTGTTGGTGTATGATTATCATATAACGTGATTCCCTGAGAGAGGGATTGGTGAGGAATGATACATAATTTCCCCAAATCCTCTTCATCCTCCCTCGAATCGCTAATCTCTCAAATCTTCGATGATTTTGAACATGGATGTCCCTTCTCCCCTTCCTCTATATCATGGAAACTACCTATTAACACATGGGCAAGCATATTTGGAACTAGCCATAAGAATATCTCCCGAATTTGCAATACCGCACCCACAACCTAGTAACTGAGAAACTTGATTGTAATCATAAATTAAAAAAACAAACTCTTTATGCTGGAGTATGAAACCACCTTTTGACCAGACACGGATTGATGTTTTTTTATATAATTTGTATACAAATACAATTAGAAGAAAAACACAACTTTTTTCAGCGATTAAATTAGTAATTCACCCTTGTTTGTCAATTTGGGAGCTATTGCTCCTTTATAGGAAAAATGAACCATATAAAATCTCCATGTTCCAAAATGGTATCATTTCTATCCACATTAGGCATGATTATTAACTGTATACAAACTCCACAAAAAATATCTAGCAAATACTTTTTCTGGAGGAAAAATCACCAATTCACCTTCTGAATATGATCTAGCATGATTAATTGCATTGTAGCAGCAGCATTGTTTTACTACAAGAGGAGGGGAATAAGAAAATGATAAAAAAAAGGGGGATTTTTTTGGTTTGAAAGTTCAAAATAGTCTTATTGGTTCTTCTATCTCGGGAACTATATTTAACCCAACAAACATCCAATTACAGGGAAGGAAAACAGACGACAAGAACAAGAACACAGACTCCAAACTCCTCGACGACCAAGCTAGGGTCGTCATCACATGCAAGCGTTCACTCGCACTAGCTAATTACTTAATTAGTCTCAGAAGACGCCTCTCTTTCACGGTACTCCAAGTCTTCAGGCCATGGAGAGCTTAGCTAGGTAGCCTTATCCCATGCATGTAACCTTACTCATGCGATCAACTTAGTTGCTAACTCGCTAACCTTACTCCTCTCATGCATGCATGCGCTAATTCCAGGTTGCTTCAAGTCTCAGACTCACTCGACAGATCGGAGCTTACGGGTTGTGTAAGCTTGATCGATCCGTCGATCATGGCATCCGGCCTCCGTTGAAGGACGAAGCCGACTTCATCTCGGCCTCCAAGGAGCTCATGTCGCTGCTGCTCTGGTGGTGGTCTCCTCTCGGTGTCGATATCCCGCGCACGATGCCGCCTCCGCCCACGCCAAGAAAGTCCCGCGTCATGTCGCCGCCGCCGCCGCCGCCGCCAGCACCACCGCCGTTGCCACCAACACCACCTCCTCCCTGGCTGAATTTCACCTCGTGCTGATCCATGTCGCACATCCTCGGATCAAACATCCCGGCGGGACCGCCGTTAGCGCCGCCAAACATCGCCGCGGCATTGACGCCGCCGCCAGCAGCCAGAGAGTTCATCAGCTCGTTCAGGTTCGCATCGTTCTGGTCCATCTGCTGCTGCGGCGTCCCCTGTCGCGCGTGCGGCGAAGAGCCCACGAAGCCCCGGAACATGGACGCCGCGCCGTTGGGGCTGGAGGTCGCGCCCATCTGCGCCGCCTTCTGGAGCAGTGCGGTCGCAGACATCTGAGGCAGCATGGGCGCCTGGTCATTGTACATTCCAGCCTGCGAAATGTGATCACCACCAACAAAGTTCCCGCCGAAAATCGCCGCCGCCGATACCTCAGAGCCACCGCCGCCTCCTCCGCCAGCTCCACCGCTGAACTGGTCGTTGCTCATCATTCCCTGGCTTGCATGCTCATGACTAGACCCCGAGCTATTGCCATTGTTGGAGAAAAAGCCCAGGTTGAAGAGGCCATGGCCCGAAGAGGCGGGCCCTCCCGCACCATTGCCCTGGAGGTCTGGGAGCTGCATGAGGCCGTGGAACGGCTTGGACTGCAGGTAGGAGTGTGACCCATTGCCCGCCTCGTCCCCGAAATCCTGCCCCGGCGCCGCGTTGAGGAAGAAGGCCGACTGGGGCTGCTGCTGAGGCGGGCGGAACGCGGACGCGCCAGAGGGCGACAGGAGGTGGTCGAGGCGCGCGGCGATGCTGCTGCTGCCTCCTCCGGCCGCTCCCCCGAGGCGCAGGAGCTCCGGGGACGGGTGGTGGTGGTGGCCGTCGTGCTGCAGGGTGGAGTTGAGGTGGGATCCCACCTGGGACAGGCTCAGCGCCATGTTGCCAGCGTTAGTAGCCCCGTAGAGGTGGCTGGTGAGGCTGCTCAGGCTCGTCGGCGGCAGCCTGGCGCTCTCCTGCGCCAGGGCGTCGCAGAAGGCCCTGTGGGTGATGAAGCTGTCCCTCCTGCATACAATAACACAACAGAAAATAATCAGAAACACGATAAACATCGACACACCACACCACCACCATCAGTCACATGTCGTCATGTGCTCTCACACCACACCACACTGCCATGGTCTCTGCTCGATCTGCAACTTAGGCCAGAGCGCAGGCAGCGCCGTCGCATGCCAATGCATGGGCCGTGCAGTAAAAGTGAACAGTAAAGTTGATGTGAGAAGAGCTTGAGAAGCCTGAAAAGCGAACAGCGCCCTGCACCGGGCTGCATGGCGACGACGCATGCATGACACGCTGGACGGGAAGGGGCGCACGCCCCGAGGCGGGCTAGCGGCATCTCGGGCTGAGATATTGTTTTCTGATCGACATGTGAGCGCTGCGCAACTGGCTGCGGGACGGGACGAGGACGGACCCGACTGTGCTACTGAATGTTGTGTTTGTAGTAGCTGGTATCCCATGCATCTGAACAGTGCCATTCCCAGTGTCCACAGCTGCTACAGCGACAGGGTGCGCATCTCCCCCTTGTGCACCAGCTAGGTCACAGTAAAAGAAAGAAACAGCTTGCAAATGTGGTGGCCGTGGTTTTTATCTCGGTTCAAGTAACATATGTTTCCAAAGGAGGAATAGGGTTTGACTATTACCGCGTGTGTACCACCACACCTTGCTGTCCCAAGACTAGTGCTAAAATTAGGAAACCGATAGTATTGTGTTGGGCATAGTATGCATCCATGCATGCATCCATGCACCACAAAGCAAGCCCAAGATCCCAGAAATCGATGTGTGTCAATCAAGGGAGAGGCCGCGCCGGGGGAAAGGAGAAATCTCATCATAGCTTGCCATGCTACGCCTCTCATAGGTTCCCACTAGTAGGAAGCTTCAAAGGAGAAAGGCTTCCAGACAAAGACATCAGACATTGTCATGCACACGAACACACACACCAAGGAGCTGCGTAGAGCAGAAAACTTTGCGGGGCTGGTAAGCTCGCCTCCCGAGGCGCCTTGACACACGAAAAAGCAAAAGCCTGCGCCAGTGAAACTTAAAAAAGCCTACCACCCCCCAAATCAAGGAGCTCAAAACAAATAATGCCAATTATTCGTACTTAGTGTACTCCACCTCTACAGTTGAATGTGTAAAAACGATCATATGGATGCATATGGAACATTACTATAGCTTCTGAACTTGGAAAAAAATACATGCACTATAGATTTATGCTCAGAGAAGAAGCACCGAAGTTTTTTTTATATCATCAGGCCTTCCCATGCAGGAACAGTGAAACAAAATTGCTCATGAATGCAACTCCTGTTGGTGTTTCCCTAAGTGCTAACTCCCCATTGGATAATTTTATGCCGAAACCATGAAAGAGAGGAGTGACCACTTGAATGAATGAATGAATGCAGCTTAAGTCCATCAATGAATGAACAGTTCCTCAAATTACACTTGCAACTAGGCTGGCGCTGCATGGGCGATGAGACATGGGATGGACATCGCGACGCATCCATGAAAAGGCGTGGGCCTCTCTCGCTGGTCGCTGCCACGGCCAACGAACGGCTCTGCCACATCTTAGCCGGGCAGCCAACTCACATGAGAAGTTTAGCTGCCTACTCTTACATGGCAGCCAAGCGATGCAGTAGAAAGAGAAAACTATGGAAGAGAGAGAGGGTAAAAGAGAAAGCCTGCATGCTGCTGACGAGTTGGACCAGGAGGAATGCGGGTCTACAGGACAGTGTAACAGATGTCTTATAGTCTGTAGCGTGTGTCTGGCTAGAGAGAGGAGAGAGAGCTTGTTTCTGGTTCCATCTTCCCAAGGCAGCAAGCTAGGAAAGGGAAAGGATGGCTTCTGGGCAGTGCCAAAGGACTCAAAATATTCCAGCCCATTTCACGTGCGAGCAGTTTCACTGTGCGCCCCTAGCTCTCTCTCTCACTCCCCTTCGTCGCCCGCGGCCGTCTCTATTGCTTTCCTTCTCAGCAGGCTAGCCAGAGAAGGAAGGAAGCAGGAGCTCGAACAACAACAATGTCGATCGACATCGACACAAGCCCAATCAAAACCCTAACCCTAAACCAAAGCAGTGCCCACTATGGTATGTACACGCAGTGCCATGCATGCAGCGAGGCCTGATCGTTTCACGTACATTCTATCTATGTAGACATCGTAGCGGTAGAAATGCAGAAGACAGTATATATATAGGTAGAAGAAGCTGGGTAGGCGTAGGGAGCAGTGGCTGGTAAGTTACCGTGAGAAGAGGGTGCCGCAGTCGCAGCGGTACTCGCGGGTGCCGCAGATCTTGGAGTGCGCCTTCCAGTCGGACTGCACGGCGTAGCGCTTGGAGCACTTGTCGCACTTCCACTTCTTCTCGCCGTGCTTGCGGCAGAAGTGCTTCTTGATGCCGGTGAGGTCGCCCAGGGCGCGGGACGGGTCGTGGTGGACGCACGTCGGCTCCGGGCACAGGTACACGCGCCGGCGCTGCACCTGGTTCGGGTTCTTCTGCTTCAGCTTCCACGGCAGGTTGTGGCCGCGGCGGTGCAGCTGCAGGTTCTGCTCGCGCTGGAACCCCTTGTTGCACACCTCGCACACGAACCGGTTCGTCGCCATCAGCGTCTTGGGCGACAGCGCGATCACCTCCGCGTCCGGGTCTGCAACCAATTCCACAATGCATTTCATCATCAAATACAGTGCATATATACAAATATGACAGTTTGCTTTGCATACAAAAAAGGTATCCCAATTGATGACTCGATACGTCATGCATAAGACAATCGACAAAATGCTTGGAAATTAAGAATGGGTGGCCATATATTTAGGGCGTTCCATGCTTGGACAGGTAGGAAGGATATATATGCTTCTAGAAGAGCAAATATTTGAGCCAGGGTCTTATTAATGAGTATATGCTGTGGGAAATTTCTTATTGTTGGAGTATTAATTTTCCTTATCTGTGAGGCGCTCGCACATGATCAATGAGTGAATAATCCCATTGGAGCTAGTAGAAATCACGGATTAATTTGAGAAGATATCGTTGCTTACTTCCCTGGGTGGGGGCAGGTGAGCTAGAGAGTAGAGACAAACTGGAGCACGGAGAAGAGAATATTTGCATGAGATTTTGGGGAAGAAAGAAGTTTGCAGGAAGTGATATAGAGAACAAAGGAATTGTCATGGATTGTGCCCTCGCTCCTGCTTGCACCTCATAATTGGGGAAAAGAATTGAATGAGCTCCAGTGGAGAGGATGACAGCTCATGTACATGGAATCTTGGAGCAAGAAAAAAAAAAGAACTATCCAACTAGTATGGGATACGGTTCTTCTTTCCTACCAAAGATAAATAAGAACTAAAAAAAAGTTGTGTTAGAAATTCTGATGAGAACACGAGACTTTGGAAGAAGAAAAAACCGGCCGAGACAAGGAGGAGCCTACTCGATCTAGAGCCACGAGTAAAGTACCCTAGTTCCTGTTCGTCACCTGAATTAATTGTCCTCCTTTCAGGTGATAGTACAGAGCTTTAAATGAACTCGTATTGATTAGCAAGGAGCGAATTGAAGGCCAAGTATCTTCCTCGAGGCTACAGCAAACTTCGAATTGAAGTAGACCCTGAGTATAGGGGAACGGATCCAGCGAACCAGGGATAGATGAGAAATTAAGGAGTTACAGTAAAAGAGTACAAGCTGGGAAATTAGGGAGTAAAATTAAGGCGTGTGTAGTAGCAAGAACAGACTGTCGCTCAATTACACACACGTCAGTTACTACAAAAAAAAACGTGCAAATTCTCCAGCAGTACCACCAAGTATTAATTCACTACCGAGCAAGAAACAAAGCAGCAAGTAACTGAGTAAATAAAAGAGAAGATACTGGAAAATGAGTGAGAGAAAACCCCAAGTGTGCGCATGTGAGAGAAGATGCTTGCACTGTCAGGAACCAAACGATAAGACGCCAATCAGTCCAGACAAGACCTTGCAGTTAGCATGCATGACTGGAAATATTAACCAGGGTCCACGATTAGATTACCGGGTAGAGTCCTCTTCTTCTTGGCCGGTGGTGCCGCCGCCGGAGCGCCCTGGCTGGACGCAGCAGGCGCCGCGCTCCCCACGCCGGACAGTGCCACCGCTGCCAGCTGCTGCTGGTGCTGCTGCTGCTGCTGTGATATCAGCGGCTTCATCTGGTCTTGCTGGTCCCCATCCCTCATCCCGAAGAACGCCGCCGCTGCCGCTGCCGATGAATTCGATGCCATCGCCTCCCAACCTACGTCGTCACACCAACTCCGGATCGTTCTTGGATTGGCAGTGCTCCTTCTTCCCCCCTTCGCTGAAACAAAGCAAGATTTTCCATGTGAGACGTCGCAATTAAGAGAGTAAAAACTGACACTGCACAGCGCATGCAAGCAAGCGACCATGAGAGAGAGATCTGGAAGACTCTTGCTCCCCGAGGCCCGAGCTATCAAGACAAATTAAGGAGGAGAAGGACGAAGACGACGAAAGAAGTAGAACTGGTTGGGAGGAAGAGGGAGCAGATGGAAAGGCCCCAAAATTCCCTGAGCGCGTGATGGCTATACCTATCTCATATACCTTGGAACCGATCTGAAACAACAAACAAATCGACAAGAAGCCGAGAAAAACTCCAAGGCCTCGGCCGCTTAGGACCCTTCCGAGATTAACAAAAGAACAAAGTGGACAGGGAAATCCAAACAAACAAACAGTTGCACTCAAAACAAAGTAAAAAAAGAGAGAGAAGGCATACGAACAAAAGCTCGCAAACACCCACACCCACAGAACTCACATACATACAGATATTTAAAAATTTGGAAAGGAACGCAACAAGGAACTAGAGGAGGAGGAGGAAAAAAACATGGGATACCTCACTCTCTCCCTGCTAGCTTCGTCTCTTGCTTGAAACCGAGGGGATAGAAGTGGAGGAGAGGGGGCGGAGGAGAGGGCCGGGGAGGAGGCTAAGAGGGTTGTTGTCTCATTTCTTTCATCTCCTTGTCATACTTTTCTTTCTCTATCTATCTATCTCTTCCCTCCCACGCTCTTATATGCCCCCCTCTCGCTCGCTCTATAAAATTAATTGCTGAAATCTTGCCTCTGCTATTTCCCAGGCCTATGCACACCATGGAAATATATAAAAGATGGGGATTATATATACAGGCCGGAGCAGGAGAAAGGGGGAGAGGAAAGAGAGAGGGGATGGGGGCGGGGGCAAGCTCACGCAGCCCTGCGGCGTCGTGGAGCGTGTGAGGGTCGGGTCCACCGACTGCTGCGTGGGGCTTACCTCTCGCCATCTCACACGCGCGCGCGCAAGGCCTTTTCTTTTCCCCTTGGCTTTGTTTTGGTTTTCTTTAGGGGTTTATTGTTGTGCGATTGCGGCCGTGTGCTTATGTTTCGTGCCTTGCTAGCACGTTACTACAAATTAAAAGCATGGCTTTGGATCCCTGTTCACCTAACTTCTGTTAGACTGTTTTAACCTTTTTGGTGATGCTAGTTTGCACGCATGTGTTTGGCCAGGTTGTGGAACAAACATTGCCATTTCTGCGTATCACATTCCCCATCTGAACGTTTATCAGTAAGCCACAAACATAAATGTGTAAAGGAGCAAACCGGCGTAGGTACTTTTTGTTGCGCAATCTGTGGTACAAAAATGGCTATACCAACCATCGTGTATTGCTGTTTTATTACGCACAAAATTAAAGGATAATGAATGTTACATTGATATGTAAAAAATAATTAGATAGTTGTTGCGGGCACCGTTGTAAACAAGAACACTATAATCTTGGAGGGAGCGCAACAACTCGCCACTGACTGAGGAATGACCTAATGGAGAATGACTCGGGAGGCTATTCGTGTGGCGATAACACACAAGTGACATGTCACCATAGAGGACCTCGAGGTTCACGCCCCACGTGCGGCTCCCCTCTTATCCTTCCTATGCCCCTCGGGTCTCAATGAAGGTGGTGTTGAGAGCGACGAAAGAAGAGAGGAAGACCACAGTGGGAGACAGTGCCTACTCCATCAAGATCGTGTATTGGGCCATGAGGGAGGCGGCCTACACACATCCCAGACATAGGTGGCATTGGCATGAGTTCCGGTCGGGAGAGTTGGCCCAGAGGAGCAGTCGGTTGGAGTGGTGCCGTCTCCCACATCTGTGAAGCATTGGGGGTGAGCAGCTCCTCGGACCCTTGCAGTGGCGTGGCGTCCGCGTGGTAGGGTTACGTTGCGATCCTGGGTGTAATCACGGACATCGCAATTCTTTTCCAACCAAGCCAAGTATACAGCATGCGTTGCTTGGGCTTGTAGATCGACAAAGGAGGGTTTTCTCACCCTGAAGGCCTCTTGTCCTTTGGGCTGAGCCTTGCGGTAATCCGTGCTGGATTGTTTCCACCTATGCGCTTGGGTACCTCGGGAGCACAATCGGAACTTTTCGTTGTGCAATCTGTGGTACAGAAATGGTTATACCAACCATCGCGTATTGCTGGTGAATTACGTAGAAAAGAAAGAGATAATGAATGTTACATTCATATGTAAAAAATAATTAGATAGTTGTTGCGGCCACCGGTGTAAACAAGAACACTGTAATCTGGGAGGGAACGCAGCAACTCATCATCGTCTCAGGAATGACCTGATGGAGAACGGCTCGGGAGGCTATTCGTGTGGCGATAACACACAAGTCACATGTCACCATGGAGGACCTCGAGGTTCACGCCCCACGTGCGTCTCCCCTCTTATCCTTCCTATGCCCCTTGGGAGTCAATGAAGGTGGTGTTGAGAGCGACGAAAGAAGAGAGGAAGACGACAGTGGGAGACAGTGCCTAGTCCATCAAGATCATGTATTGGGCCACGAGGGAAGCGGCCTACACACATCTGAGATATAGGTGGCATTGGCACGAGTTTCGGTCAGGAGAGTTGGCCCAGAGGAGCAGTCGGTTGGAGTGGTACCGTCTCCCACATCTGTGAAGCATTGGGGGTGAGCAGCTCCTCGAACCCTTGCAGTGGCGTGGCGTACGTCTGATAGGGTTACATTGCGACCCTGGGTGTCACGCACATCACCATTCTTTGCCAACCAAGCCAAGTATCCAGCATGCGTTGCTTGGGCTTGTAGATCGACCAAGGAGGGTTTTCGGACCCTAAAGGCCTCTTGTCCTTTGGGCTGAGCCTTGAGGTAATCCGTGCTGGATTCTTTCCACCTATGCGCTTGGGTACCTCGGGAGCACACCTATTTGCTCTAGCTTGTCGATCATTAGTCTGAGGATATCGGCCTCTGGCGAGGCAGTTGAGGCCTTCATCCCATTCATGCATAGAAAAAAATGCTATCCTCGGCCTCCGCATCCATCCCGTCCAGCAAGTTTCTACGGGTGTAGAGCCGCTTGGCAACCGTGTCGGAGGGATGGACCCCGGGCATGCAACGGAACCTGGATCCTTTCAAACACATCAGGGCTGGCAACGCCCCTCAATCCGGCGCGTCCCTGGCTGGCTTCCCAGCGCAACCCGGCCAGGTGTTGCAACCCGGCCAGCCGGGTGGCGCATGTTGGCCAGTTCCTATAAGACAGACCTCCATCGACAAGCGGGCATGGCCACAGTGCGCCCCCTTTACGCCGGCCCTGGCGGGCGCGTTTGTCGTGCCGACACTAGTGCAGAACATGCCTTTATCACCGGTTCGTAAGGGCCTTTAGTGCCGGTTCTGCAACCGGCACTATGGAGTGGAGACTAAAGGCCCCCCCCCTTTACTACCGGTTCGGCACGAACCGGCGCTAAAGTGCCACCACGTGGCACGAGCCAGGCCCAGGTGCTGATAGACCATTAGTACCGGTTGGTAGCACCAACCGGTACTAAATGTTTGGGGGGGTTTTGGTTTTAATTTTTATTTTTCCATTAATTTTGTGTTTTCCATTTAATTCTTTTTTGTTTGCTGGTATTTTACGATACTACATATTGTACACGTTATGCATATATATAAATAGATTTTCTCGTAGAACCGATCATATATATATATATATAATTGAATGTCTCACAACCACCATTAATTATTCACATATACACATGTATATATATATATATATATATATATATATATATACAATTTCTCCTACATGTTGCCTTGGTGCCTTCGGAGCACGATGACAAGTGGTTCATGGGGGCGGTAGCGGGTAATAGTATTCTCCTTTGGATCTATGACCTGGTCGAGCAAAAATCCCGCTATTTCCTCTTGAAGTGCTCGTATGCGCTCCTCTGATAGGAGCTTGTCCCGCACCTCTTTCAACTGTTAAGAAGGAGATCAATATGCATGTGTATTAGTTGTGTGACTAGATATCGACAATCATGTAAGATTTGTGAATCGTGTTCTGGCAAACGTACCCAGTCCTGTCTATCAGATCCGCTCCTTTCGGACGCCATCATGTGAATGTTCTCGCAAATGTAGTATGCACACACTTCAGTCCCCGGCTCCTGCTTCAGGGCCTTTACGACAATAGAATTTAATCAGATAATAATTAATCAAGCATTTTAATTAATTAATGGTATTGAAACAAGAATTAAAGAGATGGTAGCTAGCTAGCTAGTACTACTTAATTACTTACCTTGGGTCGATACCAACATAGCTTTTGTCGCCATTTTCCTGGAGTCACCTTGATGTACTTTGCCCAAGCCTTGCCCGCCGGCAAAGAAAATTAATAAAGGGGTTATTAAAAATAGTTCATATCAGGAAATGACGAACTAAATAGGAAGAGATATAGTTAATAATGATTGAAATAACCTGTCGACTTTCCCCTTCACGATGCTGTAGTCACTATTTTTTTAAGTAGTTAGTCCAGTACTTCAACTTTTCCTTCGTCAACTTTAATGTCTAACAAGATCCAGTGGAAGCTGCATGCGCATATGTTTGCATGTATAAATTAAGCGGGCATGTGCATAACACTAATCAAGTATAACCCTAAACCCTATACACTTATTAACATCTAGCTAGTAAGCAAAAACAGAATTTGGACAGTGTGACTCACTCGAAGTTGTAAGGAAGTAGTATATCTTTATTGCTATTGAGGCGCTTCAAGAACTCTAGCATGCATTTCTCTACATCTTGTCTACACCATTCCAATTTCCATCTGTATTCATTAACGGTATTTGGGTCAATGAACCCAATGCCATAGCGTCCAGCTTTTTTCATTTCATACATCTTCATCCTGCATAATACCACATAAAAGAATATATAGTGAGGATATATAATTACAGGTAATTAATGATCAATCAATGAGCACTAGAGCTATCTTGAGACTTAAATTACAGAAAGAAATCACTTACAGACAATAGCAACTGACGATAGATTTTTCGAGTGCATCTTGATTGAATAACTGAAATAGTTCTCAATACTCAATGGCCAGAGCTTTCTTATGGAAGTAATGATCTTCCTCGACTTGCACCATGAGGGACTCTCGATTGGAAATCTTGGTAATTTTCATGCACCAATCATGCAATTCATACATTCTCGTTGGGAGGTTCTTGATCTCCTCGGGCTCGACCAAAGGTTGGCCCCGGACATATTTCCGTTTTATTTCCTCCTCTCTAAGCGGAGGCATGGGCTCGATCTCGAGGAGTTGTCCAACAGTGATCTTGAGAATTTCAGCCTGCATTATATGCTCCTCGGTTATTACCACATCGCCTAGCTCGGGAATGTAAACGGTTTGCCCACAATAATATTGGGCGCGCGTACTCTCATGTGTTGTTGGCACAACAAGCGGGGGGGGGGGGGGGTCGATTGCGCCGCCTATTCTCCCAGCTGGGGAACGGTTTTCCCGCATTTTTTGACAACTGCTTGTTGGCTCGAGCTCGAGCTTGCTTCTTTCTGTTGTCGTGCTCGATGTGCCTTCTTGATTTGGGGCTCATAGTCTGAGTCAACAGGCTTGGGAGCTGGTGGTCTAGCCATACGAATGAAGTGGTCAATCTTTTCCTCAGGCACTTTCTCCCTCGGCGGCGTTGCCAGTTTCGGTCGAAAATGAGCGTCCACTTCGGCCCGCACTATTGCATCGTTTTGCTCCTCGGTCATGTCGTAAGGCCTCTGAGGAAGAGGAGCGAGGCTGCTTGGACCATATTTATATCGCTTGTCTCCGCCTGTACTTTCTGTACTACCTCGACTCGTACCGCTACGCATCATAGCTGCGGCGTGTCTCTTCTGCGATTGCTTAGGCGGCGGAGATGGTTGACGTGGCTTAGTTGGAGCAGGAGGAGTGGCCTGACGCTGTGCCGGACTTGAAGCAGGAGGTGTGGCCTGACACGGTGTCGGACTTGAAGCAGGAGGTGTGGCCTGACGCTGTGCCGGACTTGAAGCAGGAGGTGTGGCCTAACACGGTGGCGGACTTGGAGGAGCGGGAGTCTGCTGACACGGTGGCGGACTTCGGGGAGGAGTCGGCAGACGCGGTGTCGGTGGACTTCGAAAGATGATGCAATCCTTTTTCCATAGGATGAAACGATGTATGGCCTCTCCCAGTGTTTGCTCGTCGTCACCTCTAGGAATGTCAAGCTCTAGCCCCGAATATGGGCCCACCACCTCATCAACCAAGACACGAGCATAGCCATCTGGAATCGGGGCGCAATGGAAGGTTGCTTCGGGGGTAATTGTAAAAGCAACGGCGTTCGCCACCTTCATGGATATGTTCTTCATTTTGTAGTGTAGCTCACAGTTAGTGTTCTCTATGATGTCATCCACAGGGTATGTATCCAGCAGTGCGTCGCCCGGGGCGGAACCAACGCTGCTTCTCGGCATGGATGGGACGGTGCTATCCAATGCTGGATGATCATCCGCTTGCTGTTGCCGCTGCTGAGACCCCCTTTCCTGGCTAAGTGAGTCGATCTGCTGCTGCTGCTGCTGCTGGAATTTGAGTGCCAAGTCCGCGTGCCTTGCTTCTAGGCCTTGAAGGCGTTCCGCGTCCTGCTTCCTCTGCTCCTCCTCCAGCTTCCTCTTCTTCTCCTCCTCCATCTTCTTTCTTGCACGGTTCCTATAGTCGTTGTTCCATTCCGAAAAGCCCTCATACCAAGGAATAACGCCCTTGCCTCGTGTTCTTCCCGGGTGTTCAGGATTTCCCAGGGCGCGCGTAAGATCGTCGTTCTCTCTGTTGGGCGTGAACACCCCCTTTCGAGCATCTTCTATTGCGTCAAGTAACTTTTGTTCGGCTCCGTTTAGACTTGTCTTCTTCGAAACCAGGCCTGTCTTCGGGTCCAACGCCCCCCATGAGCATAGAACCAAGTTCTGCACCTGGGGGGCCAGCTCCTAGTAACCGGAGTGACCCCTGCATCCTCCATCTCTTGCTCAGACTTATCCCACTTAGGCATTGCCACCGCGTAGCCACCTGGACCCAGCCTATAGAATTGCGTCTTTTTTGCGGCATTGGCCTTGTTTTTTCTCGACCGTTCCTTACATAATTCTGATTCCTTGAATTTCACGAAAGCGGGCCAGTGTTCTCTTTGCTTCTCCAGTGTTCCCTTGAATTCTGGAGTCTTCCTTTCTGCAGCGAGGTAGTTGGCCCATACAGTTTTCTTGTGGGTGTTGAATGTAATTGCCATCTTCTTAAGAGCAGCGTCCTTGACTTTCTGCACATCTGCATCAGTGAAATAATCTGGTAGGGTGAAATGTTCCATCAGAGATTCCCAAAGCTTTTGTTTTGCTCTGTCGTCGGCCCAAGTAACATCTGGGCGTTTAGTTTTTGGCTCTTTCCATTCTTGAATGGAGATCGGGAGTTGGTCCTTCACAAGAACTCCGCACTGACGAACGAACTTGCTCGCAATGTTCTTAGGTGTGAGGGGTTCGCCACTAGCTTTGATGGAATCAATGTTGTACTTTACACCCTCCTTCAACTTTTTGCTCGGGCCGCGCTTTGTCCTGCTGTCTGTAGAAGCAGATTTGCTCGATCCGGAGGGCTGAAAGAAGAAAGATCGATTCGTTAATATATCTTCAAATAAAAAAACATGTGGTGATCACTAGATGCCTGCTTATATAAATATACCTCGCCGGTAGTCTTTGTTATTTCAAGATCAACATTGTATTCGTCATCATAATCATTGTCTACGTCATCATAATCATAATCATAGTTCATGACTTCATCAGCTTGGTCGTCGAGATTGAATATCTTATCATCACTCTCCCTGGTATTGTTCAGATATTGGGAGCCGTCATTTGCTTCATTCAGATCATCTGGCCTGCTAGGGCTGCGTATGATCTCGAACAAGGCCTCTTCTCCCTCTCTGCCAGTATTGTCTGCCATAGCTTTTATTTAACTAATACAGAAGAAATATAAAACAATTTTGTATTCAAATTAGAATGCATGGATGCAATCAATAAGGAAAAACTGAATCATATAGTACATAATATGCATCATCTCGAATAATATATAATCTCGAATACATCGTCTCAAATAATATATAATCTCGAATACATCGTCTTGAATAATATATAATCTCAAATACATCGTCTCGAATAATATATAATCTCGAATACATCACTGGCTAGGTAGCTAATAAAGATCGAATACTATAGAAGAATCTAGGCCACTCGCGGTTCCTGGGGCGCGGGCGGTGGACACCCAAAGACAAGGAACCATCACAGGATCATATCTCCGGTCATCTGCCCAAAGAACCTGCCAGGTATTGGAGAACCTGACGTCCATAGCAGCCATGTAGCGATGGCCGTGCTCGTCCTCCTCCCTGACACGACGACGCACCACCTCCGGCGGGGCCGGCTCCGTCTGTACCGAATGTGGCCCACGCGAACGCCACCAAAGGAGATCAGGATCGACGATGGGACCCGAGGCCGGGTTCCTCACCAAGCGGCGCACCCCTCCAGGTAGCACCTCCCAGTGCCAGCCCGACGGAGCCCGATCCCGGACATGGGTCAGCCGGACGTCGTCGCGAACGGGTCGACGGCGAGGATGCGGGCCGGACATCGTCGAGAACAAATACTATATGCCCGCAAAAAGTAACATTTTTTAAATGATTGGATTGTGATAACTAAAATTCTATATGCAAATTCTAACAATTTGACATTAATCTAATTCATCTAACTAAAACTAATTCTAAAATTTCTAACATTTCTATATATATAACTAATATTTCTATAACATTTCTAATATTTCTATAACTAAAAAACATAAAAATTGCTAACATTTCTATAAATATTTCTATAACTTAAAAACAAAAAAATTTATAACATTTCTATAACATTTCTAATATTTCTATAACTAAAAAACAGAAAAATTTGTAACATTTCTGTAACTAAAAAACAAAAAAAATTCTAACATTTCTATAAATATTTCTATAACTAAAAACATAAAAATTACTAACAATTTTATAACTAATTAACAATGTGTGTGTGTGTGGACATGGCGGCCGGGGCAGGCGCTCACCGGCGAGGCGAGGCGACGGGGGGCGGCGACGGGGACGGCGACGGGCGGCAATGACGCAGATGGCGATGATGGGGACGGGGACGGGGCGGTGACGACGGGGACGGGGACGGCCGGGGCGGCGACGACGGGGATGGGGCGGCGACGACGGGGACAGGGCGGCGACGGGGGCGTCGACGGGGGCGGCGATGGGGGGCAGCGGGCGACGGGGCAGAGGAGAAGAAGCAGATGAAAACTGACAAAATTTCTAAGTGCTGCTTATATAGGATGGGCCTTTAGTACCGGTTGGAGCCTCCAACCGGTACTAAAGGTCAAATTTGGCCAGCCCAAGCGGCGGGAAGCGCACCCCTTTAGTACCGGGTGGTGGCCCCAACCGGTACTAAAGACCCCCTTTAGTACCGGTTGGAGCCACCACCCGGTACTAAAGGGTGTGCGCTGCCAGGCGAGGGGCGCAGAAGTTTAGTCCCACCGCTAGTTGAGGAGCGCGAGGACCAGTTTATAAGCCCCGACGCGGGCACTGCATTGAGCTCCTCTCAATAGTAGGCCTTCTGGG
Source organism: Aegilops tauschii subsp. strangulata (assembly GCF_002575655.3). Taxonomy (NCBI): domain Eukaryota; kingdom Viridiplantae; phylum Streptophyta; class Magnoliopsida; order Poales; family Poaceae; genus Aegilops; species Aegilops tauschii. The sequence continues at coordinate 515,826,492 of NC_053036.3, forward strand.
CCTACCTCTCCTACTCTGCCTGTGGGCCTACTGGGCTTGCGGGCCTGCATCCTGGCCCAACTACAGGTTGGGTTTCTAGTCGTATGCATGGCGCTCTGGCCCAGTAGGTGGGCTTTTTTATTTTCTTATTTTTTTGCTTTATTTATTTTTGGTTTATTTATTTTTGAGTTGTTTTTTGCTGTATTTAGAGTTTCTTTGGGAATATTTTTGCTTTAGGTACAAAAAATTACAAACTTTCTGTTAGTGCCGGTAGTTTACAAATTTGAATAGTTTACATTTTGAATTATTTGAAATTTGTGTGAATCACTAGTTTGTGAATAACTTAACTTTGAAAATAGATTTTCAGTGATTCTTTTTTCTTATGTTTAATATTAGTGTGTTTTATCATTATATTCAATTTGGTAATGCTTAGGTTATTTAAAAAATGAAATCCCTTTGTAACGGATGAGTTTTCGTCCGAAACCCTGATACTTCGAAAGAGATTGTCCATTCTATACACGAAGTGGATCCAGTTTTTGCGGTAACCCTCTCTACTTTTTTGCACATGCTATGTGGGGTGAACTTATGATACCATGCCAACTTTCAACCTTTTCTGAGTTCATTTGAAATGCTTTTCAATTTCAGGGTCATTTAGCTGAAAAATCAGTAAATGCATGAAAGAATTTGTTTGCACATAAAATTTCTTCGCGTTTCAAATGCCAAAACACATAACTACCCTAACTATTACAGAGATTCCCTCCTGGGTGTGAAACACAGAAGAAATTGATGATAGTGAAGCCGATCACATCCCAGATCTTTGGGTGTGAAACTTTTTCTTCGCGTACGTCCCTTTCCGCCGTAGCTATGGAAAATCTTCATCATTTAACTGGATGCTCGGGTCAATATTCACTGTGAATGGAGCAATTTCATCAAACTTTTCATAATCTTCTGACATGTCTGTCTTGTCATCCACTCCCACGATGTTTCTCTTCCCAGAAAGAACTATGTGGCGCTTTGGCTCATCGTATGATGCATTCGCTTCCTTATCTTTTCTTTTTCTCGGCTTGGTAGACATATCCTTCACATAGAAAACCTGTGCCACATCATTAGCTAGGACGAATGGTTCGTCTGCATACGCAAGATTGGTGAGATCCACTGTTGTCATTCCATACTGCGGGTCTTCCGTTACCCCATATTGTGCCATATTGATCCATTTGCACCGAAACAAAGGGACCTTCAAATCACGTCCATAGTCCAGTTCCCATATCTCCTCTATGTAACCATAATATGTTTCCTTTCCCGTCTTGGTTGTTGCATCAAAGCAGACACCACTGTTTTGGTTGGTGCTCTTCTTATCTTGGGCGATCGTGTAAAATGTATTACCATTTATCTCGTACCCTTTGAAAGTCATTATATTCTAAGATGGTAACTGGGACAGCGAGTACAGGTCATCTTCAATAGAGGCATCATGCATGGTACGTGTCTGCAACCAGCCGGCGAAACTCCTGGTTTGTTCACATGTAATCCAGTCATCAGACCGCTCCGGGTGTTTGGAGCGTAAAAAATTCTTGTGTTCGTCCATATACGGAGCCACCAAGGCGGAATTCTGTATAACTGTGTAGTGTGCTTCAGTGAGAGAATGTCCGTCCATACATATTTTTTGATTCCCTCCTAGCGTGCCTTTTCCATCCAGTCTGCCCTTATGCCGCGATTCAGGAACACCAATCGGCTTAAGGTCAGGAATAAAGTCAATACAAAACTCAATGACCTCCTCATTTTCATGGCCCTTGGAGATGTTTCCTTCTGGCCTAGCACGGGTATGAACATATTTCTTTAGGACTCCCATGAACCTCTCAAAGGGGAACATATTGTGTAGAAATACAGGACCCAAAACGCGAATCTCTTCTCATAGGTGAACTAGGACGTGCGTCATGATGTTGAAGAAGGATGCTGGGAACACCAACTCGAAACTGACAAGACATTGCACCAAATCATTCTCTAACCTTGGTATGATTTCTGGATCGATTACCTTCTGAGAGATTGCATTGAGGAATGCACATAGCTTCACAATGGCTAATCGAACGTTATCCGGTAGAAGCCCCCTCAATGCAACCGGAAGTAGTTGCATCATAATCACGTGGCAGTCATGAGACTTTAGGTTCTGGAAATTTTTCTCCGCCATGTTTATTATTCCCTTTATATTCGACGAGAAGCCAGACGGTACCTTAATACTGAGCAGGCATTCAAAGAAGATTTCCTTCTCTTCTTTGGTAAGAGCGTAGCTGGCATGACCCTGATGTATGCCGTCTTTTCCATGCATACGTTGCTGGTCCTCCCGTGCCTCAGGTGTATCTTTTGTCTTCCCATACACGCCCAAGAAGCCAAGCAGGGTCACGCAAAGATTCTTCGTCACGTGCATCACGTCGATTGCAGCGCGGACCTCTAGATCTTTCCAATAGGGCATGTCCCAAAATATAGATTTCTTCTTCCACATGGGTGCGCGTCCGTCAGCGTCATTCGGAACAGGTTGTCCGCCAGGACCCTTTCCAAAGACTACCTTCAAATCCGTGACCATATCATGTACATCAGCACCAGTACGGTGGCGAGGCTTCGTCCGGTGATCCGCCTCACCTTTGAAATGCTTGCCTTTCTTTCTTACGGGATGCCTGCTCGGAAAAAATCGACGATGTCCCAGGTACACATTCTTCCTACAATTGTCCAAATATATACTGTCGGTATCATCCAAATAGTGCGTGCATGCGCGGTATCCCTTGTTTGTCTGTCCTGAAAGGTTACTAAGAACATCAAGGCCTTTAGGTCAAATTCTTCCCCCATGTGCTCATCCCACACACGTACACCTGTTCCATTTCACAGCTGTAAGAGTTCTTCAACTAATGGCCTTAGGTACACATCAATGTCGTTGCCGGGTTGCTTAGGGCCTTGGATGAGCATTGGCATCATAATGAACTTCCGCTTCATGCACAACCAAGGAGGAAGGTTATACAAACATAGAGTCATAGGTCAGCTGCTATGGTTGCTGCTCTGCTCCCCAAAAGGATTAATGCCATCTGCGCTTAGACAAAACCATACGTTCCTTGCGTCATCTGCAAACTCCTTCCTGTACTTTCTCTCAATTTTTCTCCACTGCGACCCGTCAGTGGGTACTCTCAACTTTCCGTCTTTCTTACGGTCTTCTCTGTGCCATCGCATCGCCTTGGCATGCTCTTTGTTTTGGAACAAACATTTCAACCGTGGTATTATAGGAGCATACCACATCACCTTGGCAGGAATCTTCTTCCTGGGGCGCTCGCCCTCGACATCACCAGGGTCATCGCGCCTGATCTTATAGCGCAATGCACCGCATACCGGGCAAGCGTTCAAATCCTCGTACTCACCGCGGTAGAGGATGCAGTCATTAGGGCATGCATGTATCTTCTGCACCTCTAACCCTAGAGGGCAGACAGCCTTCTTTGCTTCGTACGTACTCTCGGGCAATTCGTTGTCCTTTGGAAGCATATTCTTTATCATTACCAGCAACTTTCCAAATCCCTTGTCAGATACACCATTCTCTGCCTTCCATTGCAGCAATTCCAGTGTGGTGCCCAACTTTTTCTTGTCAGCTTCGCAATTCGGGTACAACAATTTCTTGTGATCCTCTAACATGCGTTGCAACTTCTTCTTCTCCAAATCACTTGCGCAGTTTCTCTTTGCATCGGCAATGGCCCGACCTAGATCATCAGCGGGCTCATCTGATGCCTCTTCTTCAGCATCTTCCCGCATTGCCGGCTCAGCTTCTTCCCCCATTGTTGTATCATCGTATTCAGGGAACCCATGGCCAGGATAGTTGTCGTCGTCCTCTTCTTCTTCATTGTCTTCCATCATAACCCCTCTTTCTCCGTGCTTGGTCCAAACATTATAGTGGGGCATGAAACCGGACTTAAACAGGTGGACGTGAATGGTTCTTGATGTAGAGTAATTGTGATCATTCGTACAGAATAAACATGGACAAGGCATAAAACCATCCGCCCGCTTGTTTGCCTCAGCCGCAAGCAGAAACGTTTGCACGCCATTAATGAACTCGGGAGAGCATCGGTCATCGTACATCCATTGTCGGCTCATCTTCATTACACAACACCGAATAGACCAAATTAATACAATTTCATACAAGACTTAAATGCAACAAACAAATAACTCTCTAACTAAAGAATTTAAATGCAACAACAAATGCGATCAAGATCGCAACTAAGGTAACAATTGATCCAACAGCATAATGATACCAAGCCTCACTATCAATGGCATATTTTCTAATCTTTCTAATCTTCAAGCGCATTTTCTCTATCTTGATCTTGTGATCATCGACGACATCGGCAACATGCAACTCCAATTCCATCTTCTCCCCCTCAATTCTTTTCAATTTTCTTCAAATACTCGTTTTCTCTTTCAACTAAATTTAACCTCTCGACAATAGGGTCGGTTGGAATTTCCGGTTCACAAACCTCCTAGACAAAAATATCTATGTCAACTTGATGGGCATAATTTGTCATAAACACGAAATGCAACAACTAGTTTTAAAAGAGAATATACCACATCCAAATCATAACAAGGATGAGGGCCGACGGGGACGGATATCAAAACCATGACACTATGTATAACAAACAACGTACGGGTAAGATAATTATACGAGTAACTATATATCCAAATCACACAAACATCAATTTGGTAATGTAAAACATTCATGAACAAGAGGCTCACCACAAGGTGGTGCCGGTGACGGAACGGTGCGGGCGATCGACTGTGGTTACGACGGAGATTTAGAAGGCACTAAGTAAACCACACCTACATATGCAAACTAAGTGTTAGTTTTGACCACAAATTGCATATAAATCAAATACTAGCACATATATTTTCTACCAAATTACTAAACTCATAAATTAATCACTATACAAAGCATTGCAAGAGCTAATCTAGCAATGAGAGATGAAAGGACAAAGTTGCTAACCTTTGTGATCATTTGAATGGATGGGGGCCTTCAAATCTTGACAAATTTTGGGCAAAATGTGTGATGAGCTCGAGAGGAAGAGGGGAAGAATAGAGAGGAGAGGGGAAAGGGGAAGAACAGAGCGAGCTCGGGTGGATGAAAGGTTTATGTAGGACGACCTTTAGCACCGGTTCGTGCCATGAACCGGTACTAAAGGTGCTGGAGGGGCCCCGGACTGACAACATCCTGCCACCACTCACTTTAGTACCGGTGCGTGGCACGAACCGGTGCTAAAGGTCGGCCACGAACCGGTACTAATGAAAGCGGCTGGCTAGCCGTTGGAACCGGCACTAATGCACACATTAGTGCTAGCTCAAAAGCAAACCGGCACTAATGTGCTTGACATTTGACCCTTTTTCTACTAGTGCGACCAAGCCACCACCTGGGCGGGCGGCGTCTCGGAGGCGAAATCTTGTAGCAAGACGGCGCGGCCATCCCATGACGTCCGGCACGGTGTGCCTACAGTACCCAGCAGTCGGCCATACCCCCGCCCGGCGGGCACGGTACGGCCCGCACCCGAAGGACCTAGCAAGACCCACATCCGGCGGACCCGGCAGACCTGGCGCCTCGGCGGCCCCCACTGCTGGCTCCTAGACACTGACATCCCGGCCCTGCGCCCATGTAACTTTACCATTGTAACCCCTGGGGGGCAGCCTATAAGACCCCCCGGAGCCCGTCCATGCAAAGGGCTAGAATCTAGGAGAACACTTACACACACCCACGGATAAGGAGCAGCCTATGCACTGGCATGTCTTCCTTCCTCCCTAAAACAGCTCTAGGAGCAAGCTTGTATCCACCTCATGCAAGGGTGTTATCTCTCCCGAGAGCCCCGAACCTGGGTACGTCTTGTGTCTCATGCTTGCTCGTACCAACCTCGCCTTTGGAGCCCATCGGTTGCCTCTCGCATATCCCTCTCTTTAGCCATCCCGTCGCATCTGCCGTGAGCCCACCATGACAGTTGATGCCCAACGTGGGGCAGCTTGAGGTGCCGGCCGGAGACATGTTCCAAACGGGGCCCTTCACCGACTCCGGCGCGCTCAGCGTGCACGGCCTGGTGCCGGCCGGCTTCGCTGCCTCATCCGACGCTCCCTTCGGCGTGCTGCGCGTCCCCGACGAGTACCCAGCAGGATGCTCGATGTCACCGACTCGCCCATTCCCCTCGGCAACGACATCTCCGACAATGTGGCGGACCTCTACATCCGTGTGGAGGTGCTCGTCACCGACTCCGGCTCCACTTCGTCCAGCGCCGCGAAGAAGGCCGCAACGGAGCACGCCAGCACGGCCGGCCGCTGCACACCACGACGCAGAACCTCAACATCCCCATCACCACCAACGTCAACGCCACACAAGCCCGGGCCCAACTTGACGAGGAGCGCAAGCGTCTGCTGGATGAGGCCACGGCGCTCGCTGCTGCGCATCGCCGGCTGGAGTCCATTCAGCGGGATCGTGACGCGGCATATGGCTTCACGCCGGCCACGGCCGAGCCCAACCGGGTTGCCAAGGTACCGTTGTAAACAAGAACACTGAAATCTTGGAGGGAGTGCAACAACTCGCCACTGACTAAGGAATGACCCGATGGAGAACGACTCGGGAGGCTACTTGTGTGACCCCATAGAGGACCTCGAGGTTCACGCCCCACGTGTGGCTCCCCTCTTATCCTTCCTATGCCCCTCGGGTGTCAATGAAGGTGGTGTTGAGAGCGACGAAAGTAGAGACGAAGACGACAGTGGGAGACAGTGTCGACTCCATCAAGATCGTGTATTGGGCCATGAGGGAGGCGGCCTACACACATCCGAGACATAGGTGGCATTGGCACGAGTTCCGTTCAGGAGAGTTGGCCCAGAGGAGCAGACGGTTGGAGTGGTACCGTCTCCCACATCTGTGAAGCATTGGGGGTGAGCAGCTCCTTCGACCCTTGCAGTGGCATGGCGTACATTTGATATGGTTACGTTGCGATCCTGGGTGTAATCACGCACATCGCAATTCTTTGCCAACCAAGCCAAGTATCCAGAATGCGTTGCTTGGGCATGTAGATCGACCAAGGAGGGTTTTCGGACCCTGAAGGCCTCTTGTCCTTTGGGCCGAGCCTTGAGGTAATCCGTGCTGGATTGTTTCCACCTCTGCGCTTGGGTTCCTCGGGAGCACACCTGTTTGCTCCAGCTTGTCGATCATTAGTCTGAGGAGATCGGCCTCTGGCGGGGCGGTTGAGGCCTTCATCCCATTTATGCCTAGAAAATAATGCTATCCTCGCCTCCGCATCCATCCCGTCCAGCAAGTTTCTATGGGTGTAGGGACGCTTGGCAACCGTATGTTGTAGCTTATCCTCAAATGCCTGCTTGACTTGGAGTAACTCGGTCCACCTGTCATTCAGGTAGTCCTCTTCCTCCTTAAGACGCTGAGACTTGTTTTTCATCCTCTTAGCCATACTGGCCAACCGTTTACGCAGGGTTTCGAGTTCTCCTCGAAGGCGTCGTAGTCATCGGGGCCGAGGCTTCGCTCTTCCTTGACCTGGGGGTTGTAGTCGCCGTCATTGGGGTCGTCATCGTCCTTGTTGGCCTTGTTATTGTTATCGTCAGTGTCGCCATTACAGGAACCACCATTAGCTGCTAAGCCATTAACAACATCACTGTTACGTCTACCATCGTTGCTTGCATCGTTGTTGCCAGTGCCCCCATTACGATGGCCTTTGCATCGGCGCTTCAGGTTTCCTACTCCTCCGCCGTCTTTGCGGTTATCTACCAGGTAGACATTATAGGTGGAGGTCGCGGCCCACCTACCGGTATGATTGACAGCTGGTGATGGAGTGGTGTCTGAAGTTTCGGCTACGTCTTCATCCATGTTGGTTGCCTCCTTGGAGGAGATGGCTAAAACTCTGGTTAAGTCCTCGACATTAGCAACTAGATTGGTGGTGGGTGATACGTCTCCAACGTATCTACTTTTCCTAACACTTTTCCTCTTGTTTTGGACTCTAATTTGCATGATTTGAATGAAACTAACCCGGACTGGCGTTGTTTTCAGCAAAACTACCATGGTGTTGTTTTTGTGCAGAAATAAAAGTTCTCGGAATGGAAGGCGAGGAATTTTTATATAATAAATAAGAATTTCGGGAGCCAAGACCTACCGAAGAATAGCACCTGGGTGGGCACAACCCACCAGGGCGCGCCCCCCCTCTCCTGGCGCGCCCAGGTGAGTTGTCCCCACCCGGTGGCCGCCGTCACCTCCTGTTCTTCATCGGGAGGCCAAATCTGGTGTCCGTTTGGGGATCCGGAGAGGGGGATCTTCGTTCTTCGTCATCACCAACCCTTCTCCATCGCCAATTCCATGATGCTCCCCACCGGGAGTGAGTAATTCCTTCGTAGGCTCGCTGGTCAGTGAGGAGTTTGATGATATTCATCATGTCTCGAGTTAGTTTTATTAGGGCCTGATCCCTAGTATCCACTATGTTCTAAGATTGATGTTGCCATGACTTTGCTATGCTTAATGCTTGTCACTTTGGGCCCGGGTGCCATGATTTCAGATCTGAACTGTTTATGTTATCACCATTATATCCATGTTCTAGATCCGATTTTGCAAGTTATAGTCACCTACTTCGTGTTATGATCCGGCAACCCCGGAGTGACAATAGTCGGGACCACTCCCGGTGATGACCGTAGTTTGAGGAGTTCATGTATTCACTATGTGTTAATGCTTTCTTCCGGTTCTCTATTAAAAGGAGGCCTTAATATACCTTAGTTTCCAATATGGACCCCGTTGCCACGGGAGGGTAGGACAAAAGATGTCATGCAAGTTCTTTCCATAAGAACGTATGACTATTTACGGAATACATGCCTACATTATATTGACGAACTGGAGCTAGTGCCTTATCGCCCTAGGTTATAACTGTCTCATGATGAATATCATCCAACAAGTCATCGATCCAATGCCTACGAATTTATCTTATAGTGTTTCTGCTAAGTTACTACTGCTATCAGCACTGTTACACTTGCTACAAAATTACTGTTATCACTGTTACCGTTACTATTGCTGTTGTCACTACTATCAAAACTATCATATTACTTTGCTACTGATCACTTTGCTACAGATAATTAATCTCCAGGGGTGGTCGAATTGACAACTCAGCTGCTAATTCCTTCAATTATTCTTTGGCTCCCCTTGTGTCGAATCTATAAATTTGGGTTGAATACTCTACCCTTGAAAACTGTTGCGATCCCCTGTACTTCTGGGTTATCAAGACCTTTTTCTGGCACCGTTGCCGGGGAGCATAGCAATATTTGTTGAGTCACTTGGGATTATTATCAATTTACCACTATGAAGAATCTGAAGGATGCTAAGGCTAAGATATTTCCCTCAAAGACGAGGGGAGGTAAGGAACTGCCATCCAGTTCTGCTTTAGATTCACCTTCTGTTATAAGTAAACTTGCAACACCACCACATGCTATCAATTCTAATATGTCACAAGTTATTGATGATGCTACTTCTACTCTGAATGATGCTTATGATGATGCTAGTACCTTGCTTGATGATAATGATGTGCCACTTGGTGAATTTCTTGATGAACAAATTGCTAGAGTAATACATCATGATGTTGTTGAATCTGATGATGAGCTTGAAACTGAAACTCCTGAAATACCTGCTAGAAGTAGCCTTCCTAGATATGAATTTCCTAAGGTACCGGAATGTTATGTTATGAATGAGGAGAGAACTAGAGATATTCTTGCTTGTAAGGATAGAGATGATCTAGAGAAATTGTTATGCAAGTACAAAGAAAAATCTCTGAATGCTAGAATGAAATATGATCCTAAGTTTGCTACTTCACCTATCTTTATTGATGGTAAGGATTATGAATTCTCTGTCGAACCAGAGTTAATTACTTTGGTTGAATCTGATCCTTTCCATGGTTATGAAACTGAAACTGTTGTGGCACATCTTACTAAGTTGAATGATATGGCCCCCCTTTTTACTCATGATGAGAAGACTCGCTATTACTTTATTCAAATTATTTCCGTTCTCATTAAAGGGTGATGCCAAAGTTTGGTACAATACTCTTACTCCTAGTTGTGTGCATAGTCCCCAGGATATGATTTATTACTTCTCTGAAAAATACTTTCCTGCTCATAAGAAACAAGCTGTCTTACAGGAAATATTTAACTTTGATCAAACTAAAGAAGAGAGTCTCCCACAAGCTTGGGGGAGGCTTTGCCAGTTACTTAATGCTTTGCCTGATCATCCTCTTAAGAAAAATGAAATACTTGATATCTTCTAGAATGGACTAACCGATGCTTATAGGGACTTCCTAGATAGTTGTGCTGGTTGTGTTTTAAGGGAACGAACTGTTGGACAAGCTGAAGAATTATTGAATAATATATTGAAAAATTATGATGATTGGACTCTTCCTGAACCACCGCCTAAACCCACACCGAACAAGAGGGGTATATTATATCTCAGTCCTGAAGATATGCAAGAGGCAAAGAAATCTATGACAGAAAAGGGTATTACAGCTGATGATGTTAAAAATTTACCTCCTATTGAAGAAATACATGGGCTTAATACACCACCATTGCCTAAGGTGGTAGCGGTAAATTCTGTAATGAAGTTCAATGGTAATGATAATCCTCACAATATGCATCCTAGCCAATGCCTTTATGAGTTTGAAAACTACATTAGAAAACAAGATCACTTCAATGCAAATGTTATGAAACAATTGAAATACAATTCTGATATGATTGCTCGCTTGAGTGACTTGTTATTTAGAATCTCAAATGATGTTAGAGATGTTGGAAAACGTGCTTCTATGGTTCATACCCAGTTAGAACAAGTTGCTAAATCTCAAAGAGAATTTCTTGATAAAATGACTAATAATATACATGACTTTGCGGTTAGAGTTGCAACTACAGGAGGTAAAATGACTCAGGAACCACTTTATCCTGAGGGACACCCAAAAAGAATTGAACAAGACTCACAAAGAAACAACACTAGTTCACCTAGTCCTTCTAAAAATAAAAAGAAGAAGCAAAATGATAGGAGTTTGCATGCTTCTAGTGAACCTGAAGTAGAGAAACCTCCTGATAATGAAAATGAAACTTATATCTCTGATGCTAAAACTCAGTCTGGTAATGAACATCCACCTAGTGATAATGAAAAAGATAATGCTGATGTTCATGAAGACACTCAACCAAACAATGAAAAAGAACCAGATAATGATGTTGAGATAGAACCACCTGTTGATCTTGATAACCCACAGCCTAAGAATAAAAGATATGATAAAAGTGACTTTGTGACTAGAAAACATGGTAAAGAAAGAGAACCGTGGGTTCAAAAACCTATGCCTTTTCCACCCAAGTCAACTAAAAAGAAAGATGATGAAGAATTTGAACGCTTTGCTAAAATGTTGAGGCCAGTCTTTTTGCATACTCGCTTGACTGATATCTTGAAAATGCCTCCTTATGCAAAGTATATGAAAGACATCATCACTAATAAGAGAAAAATACCAGAAGCTGAAATCTCCACTATTGTTGCTAATTATACTTTCAAAGATGGAGTACCTAAAAAACTTGGAGATCCGGGAATACCAACTATACCTTGCTCTATCAGAAAGAATTATGTGAAAACTACTTTGTGTGATTTAGGAGCTGGTGTTAGTGTTATACCTTTCTCTTTATATAAAAGACTTGACTTGAATAAACTCACACCTACTAAAATATCTTTGCAAATGGCTGACAAATCAACTGCCATACCTATCGGTATCTGTGAGGATGTGCCCGTTGTTATTGCTAATGTTACTATTTTGACTGACTTTGTTATACTTGAGATGCCCGAGGACGACAACATGTCGATTATCCTTGGTAGACCCTTCTTCAATACTGCAGGGACTGCTATTGACCGCAATAAAAGCAAGGTCACTTTTCATATTAATGGTAATGAGCATACGGTGCACTTTCCGAAGAAACAATTCCAAGTGAATGGTATTAATGTTATTGAAAAATCTCCGACAATCACTATTGGAAGTTTTCAAATACCTCTACCTACTGTCAAAAAGAAATATGAAATGCTTATTGTTGGGGATATTCATATCCCCATTGAGGTAACTTAGTGATTTACGAAAGTTCTTCGGTTTCATGCTAATCGAAAGTGGTTGTTAATAAGACCTGATCAACCTTATTAATGAATCATTTTTGAACGGTATGAAGTTGATGAATTTAGTAAGCACTACCTTCTGTCCCTACCTTTTGTTTTATGTTTTTATTGGTTAAATAAAATAAAATGCCATGTTTTGACTGTTTTCTGAATTTCCCGTGCAATAAAAAATGACCCAAAAATAAAAGTTCTCAGAATGCTCTGAAAAATTAATACGATTTTTTCTAAATATTTATGAATTTCTGGTGCAAATAATATAAGAGGGACGTGCACCAGGTGGGCACAACCCACCTGGGCGCGCCAGGACCCCCAAGCGTGCCCTGGTGGGTTGTGGTCCCCACGTGCCCCCCCTCACTTACCTCTTCATCCCACATCATCACATACCTCCAGAAAAAATCTCCATTGCTCTCTCTTCCGTGTTCTTGCTCTCAAACCCGCAGATTTTGATCTCTTTGCTCGAAGTTCCGTTTCTGAAACTGTTTCGGGGGATTGTTACTTGCTATGTAACTCCATCGTTTGTCCAATTAGTTTTTGTTTTAGTGGTTTATATTTTGAATAATTAGCTTCTCTTGGTGCTGCTGTAGATGAGCTTACATGTTGAATTCTTATAGTTCTATGTATCCCTATGAGTAGTTGCTATCAATTTTGTGAAGTTTTGTTGACAAAATTTGTGGACTAAAAATTTCAGAACTTTTGTTCATAGGAAAAAGATAAAAGTCTTCAGGAAGTTTGCCTCCAAGAAGTACTTCAAGGGTGTTATTGGGGAATCATCTGACAGTAATCTCCATCCCCGGAGGTTGGCGGAGGTGCAGGCGTGCGAATGGCCGCACACCCAGTTCATGGAGGAGGCTGGAATCCTTCAGGAGTTCACACAATATGTTGCTAATGCTGGCCTCACCCACTTCATCGCAGATGAGTGTGACCAGCATCAAATCCTCACAAACATCTTTGTTCAAAGTTTTACTTTCTTTCCTAGGAATAATCCTCCTGAAGTGAGCTTTGATTTATATGCTAAAAACCATCAGATACCACTTACTGAATTTTGCAACATATGCATGATCCCGTCTGATGGGAGCTTAGCTGAGCCTAGGCCAGCTGAGTTTGAGGCCTTTTATGGCACTTTGACAGTGGGAGAAGAGAGAAAGGTGTCAGCTACCACTGCCGCTGGCTTGCATTTTCCTGCTGTTCATTACTTTGCACTTTTCATTACAAAATGCTTGCTTGCTAGGGAGAAGGTGGGTGCACTTAGTTCGGCAGACCTTGCTGTTTTACGTCGTGCATTAGAGGGCAACAACACTCATAGCTTGGGAGTAATTGTGGCTCGTCGCCTCCATATCAATAAATCCCACGGTAAACTACACGGTGGGATTTCTGCTACTCGTTTGACGGTTCACTTTAATGTTGAGATACGCCCTCATGATTACCCTCTGACCAAGGTTTACCTAGACCGCGCAGCCATGGCACATCATCATTTTATTGCACGAGATTATCCTAACATCCTTATTCCTTATAACCTGGTTTTTAGCATTAAAACTCGTGATATTATTCCATTGCATGCTCCTGCTTTGTTTGATTTTGTTGCCAGGGGCGGATATAGGATTATGCCTGCGGACATCATCGCCTACGGGAACACTCAGGCTGCTGCAGAGGCGGAGGAGGAGCCTCAGCAGTGGGATGAGTGGATGCCCGCTCCTCAGTACCCCAACTACTATCCAGGTTACTAATCTATTACCAAGTTAGCCAAAAGCCTAAGTTTGGGGGAGTACGTGTTTCTCACCGACATTACATTCATGTTCACACATATCATTCCATTTGTCGGTGTTCACACTTTTTCATTGTATCATCCATGTTAAAATTTATTTTCTTGCTTTCCTCTTGTGTGTTTGAAAAACTTTAGAAAAACCAAAAAAAATTAGTTGTAGTAGTTTACTTTATATGCCTGCTTAGTAGTAGCACTAAAAAGGAAACCCAATAAAGATTCCTTGTTCTTCTTTTGCTTGTTGGGAGCTTTCCCATGTGAATAGTTTTTCTCGTTTTTGCTTTTCCCTTTTATTTGCTTGTTCAAGAAAACCAAAAACTCCAAAATATTTCAGTGTGTTTCTCTGAATTTCTTTTCTTTTTATTCGAGTCTTACCGACGAGAAGACCAAGATGAAAATGTTGAGTGGCTCTCATATAAATAAATGATAATCTAATAAAGAGCCCATTTTTACTTGTCTTCTCCTGTTGAATAAAATGTTTGAAGATTCCATCTTAGTCCACGGCATTCTTGCACTATTATTATTTTCATATCGTTTGGTCGTGCAAGTCAAAGGCAATAATGACGATATTTGATCAAATGGCTGTGGCGAGAGAAACGGGTATGAACTCGACTTGTTCTGTTTGTGTAAATATGTTTAACCTAGTATCCATGATTCAGCCCATTATAATTAAACATGTTTGCAATGACAATTAGAGATTATAGTTTCTCATGCCATGCATAAGTAGCTAGGAGTGGATAATGATTTATCTTGGATATCAACATTGCGTTAAAATGATTGTGATGTAGTATGATGATATGGTATCCTCCTCTGAATGTTCGAGTGGCTTGACTTGGCACATGTTCATGCATGCAGTTGAATCAAAACCAACATAGGCTCTATGATATTTATGTTCATGGTGTTCATATCCTACTCATGCTAGTGTCCAATGTTACTTATGCATAATGCATGTTTATGACCGTTGTTGCTCTCTAGCTTGCCGCTTCTCAATCTAATTGCTAGCCTTCGCCTGTACTAAGTGGGAATTCTGCTTGTACATCAAAAACCTTGAACCCAAAGTTATTCCATATGAGTCCACCATACCTACCTATATGCGGTATTACCCTGCCGTCCTAAGTAAATTTGCATGTGCCACCTCTAAAACTTCAAATAAATATCCTTTTTGTGTGCCTAGATCATTCATGGAATGATAAGAGGTGGTCGGTATCTTCCATGCTAAGCGGTTATTCTCAGATCGAGTGTTTATTCACTCGCCATTGCACCAGAAAAGGGCTGTAATAGGGATTCACAGTCCCGAACTCAAAAATGCAAATAATTAAACAAAACTCCCCCGGGACTGTTGTTGGTATGGACGGCACCCATTGTTTCGGACAAGCCGTGGAGTGTGATTGATGGTGGAGGGGGAGTAAACCTTTACTTTTATCGCTTGGGAACCGCCACTAGCGTGCTTGGCATGGAAGATATTGATAACTGATGGTCGTGAAGTAAATGAGAAGGGCGCATGTCTCAAAATATCATTTACCTCTGTTTTAAAACTTGAGCTCTGGCACCTCTGCAAATCACTGCTTCCATCTGCGAAGGGACAATCTATTTACTTTTATGTTGTGTCATCACCTTCTAAAACAAGCGCCAGAACCAGAGAGCACAGCTGTCATGACTTATGCATTGTGTGTAGCTAATGTTGGGTGCATCATGACTGGATCTTTTCTACCATGAATTACAATTTTAGTCGCTGCTTGAACTTTGGAGGTGCTCTGCATTTATGTTTTGCGGTCTCAGAAAGGGCTAGCAAGATACCACTATTTTCATATTATATCATGGTTGTTTTGACAACATGTTGCTGTTTGAGATATCTTATTATTGCTCGCTAGTTGATTATGTCATTGATATGAGTTAACATAATCTTTAAGAGTTATTGTCGGCATGGTTAGTTAAAATGTTGGCTGAAAACCTGGGTGCTGTTTAAGCTTATTTATGCAACAAGAGCAAAAGAGTTCGTAAAAGTTTTTCTTTTTCACTTATAGTTTATCAACTGAATTTCTTGAGACAAGCAAAGGTTTAAACTTGGGGGAGTTGATACATCTCCAACATATCTACTTTTCCTAATGCTTTTCCTCTTGTTTTGGACCCTAATTTGCATGATTTGAATGAAACTAACCCGGACTGACGTTGTTTTCAGCAGAACTACCATGGTGTTGTTTTTCTGCAGAAATAAAAGTTCTCGGAATGGAACGAAAATTTGCGAGGAATTTTTATATAATAAATAAGAATTTCTGGAGCCAAGACCTACCGGAGAGGAGCACCTGGGTGGGCACAACCCACCAGGGCGCGCCTTCCTCTCCTGGCGCGCCCAGGTGGGTTGTCCCCACCTGGTGGCCTCGCAGACCTTGAAACCGACGCTATAAAATCCTATTTTTCCAGAAAAAATCAGGGAGAAAGAATTATCGCGTTCCATGAGACGAAGCCGTCGTCACCTCCTGTTCTTCATCGGGAGGCCAGATCTGGAGTCCGTTTGGGGCTTCGGAGAGGGGGACCTTCGTTCTTCGTCATCACCAACCCTTCTCCATCGCCAATTCCATGATGCTCCCCACCGGGAGTGAGTAATTCCATCGTAGGCTCGCTGGTCGGTGAGGAGTTGGATGAGATTCATCATGTAATCGAGTTAGTTTTGTTAGGGCTTGATCCCTAGTATCCACTATGTTCTAAGATTGATGTTGCTATGACTTTGCTATGCTTAATGCTTGTCACTTTGGCCCCGGGTGCCATGATTTCAGATCTGAACTGTTTATGTTATCACCATTATATCCATGTTCTAGATCCGATTTTGCAAGTTATAGTCACCTACTACGTGTTATGATCCGGCAACCCCGGAGTGGCAATAGTTGGGACCACTCCCGGTGTTGACCGTAGTTTGAGGAGTTCATGTATTCACTATGTGTTAATGCTTTCTTCCGGTTCTCTATTAAAAGGCGGCCTTAATATCCCTTAGTTTCCAATATGGACCCTGCTGCCACGGGAGGGTAGGACAAAAGATGTCATGCAAGTTCTTTCCATAAGCACATATGACTATTTACGGAATACATGCCTACATTATATTGATGAACTGGAGCTAGTGCCGTATCGCCCTAGGTTATAACTGTCTCATGATGAATATCATCGAACAAGTCACCGATCCAATGACTACGAATTAGCTTATATTGTTTCTGCTAAGTTACTACTGCTATCATCACTGTTACACTTGCTACAAAATTACTTCTATCACTGTTACCGTTACTATTGCTGCTGTCACTACTATCAAAGCTATCATATTACTTTGCTACTGATCACTTTGCTGTAGATAATTAATCTCCAGGTGTGGTTGAATTGACAACTCAGCTGCTAATACCTTCAAATATTCTTTGGCTCCCCTTGTGTTGAATATATAAATTTGGGTTGAATACTCTACCCTCGAAAACTGTTGCGATCCCCTATACTTGTGGGTAATCAGTGTGTGAGTGGAAAATGCAAACTTTTTTGGGATCCTCATAGGTATGATTGCAAACAGAATTCTGATCGTCCAAGATTGCAACCTTCTGAATTCGATCTAACATCTCGTTCAGAAGCGCCTTTTCACTTTCATCCATGGCCCGATCAAAGTTTGGGTCCAATGGGAGCTTGCCCGGGATCTAATCTGTCTAGGCCTCGGGTGCTTCCTTGACGAGTCTAGATGCTAGATCTGAATGATGGTGCTCAGTTTTGGACTAGAGACTGGATCCGAGGTAGATATAACACCGACGTCCTGGGATAGGATTAATTCCAAGACCTGGAAGGGCGTGACATTGTGCTCTTCAACCTGGTCTGACATCTAGCTCGAAAACACGAGATCACCGCGAGAATCCATGGTGTATTCCAGGTCCCGAATCTAATAACCCATCCTGGAGCGAAAGTTTTGATCGTGCCGAGGTGACTAGTCGAATTCGCATGATGGATGATGCTTCCGAAGGGCAAAAGCTGACTCAGAAATAACGTCAAGCCACAGTCGATGCTGTCATCGATCTGGAGGTGAGCCATCGAGTTGCTTTAACTATGCAGAGGGACCTACATGGGCCACTAATGTCGGAGCTTAATTCGGAAGATCTCGGGTAGGGGTTCCCAATCTGGTACCTTGGCTAGATGGTAACAAAGACACAAGGCACGTAGGTGTTTACCCAGGTTTTGACTATTAGGAAGAGATAAGCGTGGATGGGGTACAAAGTATAGGTGATCTATCACAAGATTGTATGAGGATGAATCTTTCCTCTAAGGTTCTAGCACCTCTGTTTATATAGATACCGGGGCTGCCTAGGGTTACACATAAGTCGGTTCTACCTAGGGGCAAATACGCTAGAGACTACCTCAAAATCTTGGGGTGCACGCCAAGTCTTTGAATCATTCCTTCTTGGTTTTTTTGGAATGGAAAAACGAGGCCCACTAGTTGATGGGCATTGGGGGACTTCGGCCCAGCCCACAGGTCGAGCAGCCGACACATAGAGCACCCCCCAATCCAGGACTCTGTCAGATGGCAAAGTTGGTTCACGGTCAGCACGACATCCCAGTCATCCTGGAGGATGTCAAAGGATTGCTTCGAGCACATCGGAGGGCGGACGGTTGATCCTAGCTTCCACGTCGCTCCCCCAGGTTCCCGTGACATTCGGTCAGGCTCCAGGCACTGGCCAAATTTGACCATGGTGATTAGGCCCCTTCTTAACTGGCAGCCGATTTGGCTGGTTGGTGAGGAGGAGTTTGATGAGGAGGTTGATGGGGACAAATCTTCAGCGCATTCTAGTAATCTGTCTATCCCAACTAAGTCTAATCTCATCTTCACGCATTTGTGATGGACTGAATGCATCTAAGCTAGGATCTTTGAGGAAACATCGTAGGTAGGGTAGAGAGATTATCCCCTCTTGCTATAATTCTCCTGCGAGTGCAATTACATGTCATGATGAGAACAAATCAGGCCATGATGATGGCCGGATTGATAATGCTAGTTCTCCTAATTCGGGAGCAATTAGAAACTATGGTTGGGTCCCTGAGAAAACATGGGGATGTGAGTAGTAAAATAGTTATGCGCAACCTACAACCAGACTCATCTCCTAAGATTTCTCCAATTGATTTAGACTCGGTTGGTATGGTTGAAATCACCAATTCCTAGCAGATTTGCCAATAGAAGAAGGGATAGAGGCTGAATTTTGGGGAGCTAAGTTTGAAACTTTCTAGGCCCACTTTTGGTAAAAAAACTAGACCTGGACTATGCTGGTAGAGTGGAAAAGCCCACTGAGCTAGTGTTGTAGAGAAGGAATATTCATTCATCCTCCTTTATATACTTTGAGGTACACGAGGAGGGGGGTTTCTCCCTTTCTCCAATTTAGGGTTCCTCTCCACTAAAGAGATCGCATGGATGGAAACCAAGGGAGGAGTGGAAAGAGAGAAACGGGAAGAGCTAGAACTTCCAATATCAACACAAAGGAGGAGGAAACATGGGTGGTGGAACTAATTCCAATTGAGGAGGATTTAGAGATCCATATAATAACAAATTTAGAGACAATGAAGTGGAGGTTCATAGAGCAACACTGCATGAGGCCCGTGAGGTGAGAATTAGAACCAAAATGCACATATCCAATCGACTGTGGTGTAGGCAGACCAAAGAGGTCAGATTTAAGGTGGGGGTTTACGTGGTGGTACTGTGCTTTCGAATTAACAAGGTTCTGGGGAGTCCAAGTTTCACAATAGGGGGGGTACTAATGCAAACTATATACTTGTCGAACAAGTTAATTTGGATGTGCGGCAACAATGGGCTAGTCAGTTGATTCCTCGAAGTCAAGTTGGAGGGCCTAGTAGTCAGATGTTTCAGTAGTTGTTGCCCTAGCTGCAGCTGCTTGGCTTAGCTCCTATGCCAATTCTATTACATACTTATGTTCCAGTCATGTCATGATTCTTACTCATGGTGGGGATGATACAATAGGACAAGATGCTAGTAACTTGATGAACAACAGCCATGGTAACTTTCAGTTTGTGATTGTGAGTGGAACTAGATTCAATAACCAGGTGGGGAGTTGGATTAAGCAAGGATTTAAGGGGAGTACTAATGGTGGCGTTGGTGGATAGAAACTTAGATGTTCTAAATGTAAAAAAGTTGGTCATACAAACAAAAGAATGTTTAAATAAGGTGCACTATGTGGTGTGTTGGAAGGACTCTTATTTAACTAAATATCGCACTTGGTTGCAACAAATAAAATCAATAGCTAAATATGTTGGATATGTTGCCAGAGGCTTAGGATATCTAGTTGTCTACTGGTACATAATACTAAGGAGATTTTTTCTATGGAGCACACTAACCTTATCGCAGTTATTGAGGTTTCTTCAGGATACTTGAACGAGACCCTTCTCATACCTGGTTTCGATAACATGTTCGGTTGGAGTTGGCACTAGAGAGCCAAACCAAAAAGCCATAACACTTTCACCATGAGATTCTCAACTAAAGTAATAAACTTGGTTGAGCTTACTAAATTGAAGAAATTTGACATGCTTGATACTAGAGTGTCGGTGTATTAAACATGGGTGTGTAACACCCTGACCTATGCACACACAAGTGGCAGCTTCCCCATGAGATCAAAGTTGTCGTGAAGATTCCCAGATCAAGAAACAACTCTTTGAGAGATCAAGGGTTGCATCAAGAAGACCAAGGAGTAGAACAAGACAAGCATCAAGACGGAACACTGGAATCAGCCCTTGCCGGCAAGATCGAGCCGGCAAGGCAAAGGCCCGGCAAGCCCCGTGGCTAGCAAACCCCCGCCAACTGCCAGCTCTCCACCTCACTAGCCAGCTGGTCGCTGATCGGTGAGGTATCGAGCCCGCAGGAAGCAAGGTGGAGTTTGTCGGCACGTGTCAGCATGCTAGAGAGAAGATTAACTTTATCGACACGCGTCCAAATGGCGTGTCAAGCTAATAGGAGTTAGCTAGGAAAGCGGTGCTACATCCATGCCAGGGCTTCTCCTCATCATGACACCTAGCAATTCATTAAATGATTTTTGCCTAACTAGCAGAGTCAGGTATGATAGCCCTGTATGCTATATAATCATTGTGTAATTACCTTTTTGCCTCTCTTTTAACCCCTTGAGCTATCAAAGGAGGGACATGGAAAGCATTACACGGGTTTGAACGCATTCAAACTCCAGGCATTGCTTGTGTAGCTGCCTTCTCCTAGCGCCCAGCCGGGGTGAGCGCTCCGTGTACTTGTGCTCCACACATTCTCAACACACCAAGAGCAGGAGTAGGGTGTTACACCTCAGAGGTGCTCTGAACCTGGGTAAAATCCTTGTGCTTTCTGCTGTACCCGCTCTCTGCGTTTTGTGCAGTCCCCTCACCGAACCACAAAGGGGCTAAATGATGCGGCTTGAAACTACGTCGGTATTGCCCCAAAGAGGAAGGGATGATGTAGTACAACTATGGTAGGTATTTCCCTTAGTGATGAAACCAAGGTATCAATCCAGTAGGAGAACCAAGCAACACTATGTAAACGATACCTACACACAAAGAACAAATTCTCGCAACCCATCGCGTAAGAGGGGTTGTCAATTCCTCCTCGGTAAAAAGATAGATTGGTTTGTATGTGTTTGGATAAATAGATCTGAATAAAACATGAAATAAAATAAGTAAAGAAAAAGTGCAGCAAGGTATTTTTTGGTTTTTGGAATAATAAATCTGAAAACAAATGTGAATAAAAATAGAATTGAAAGCAATATAATAAAAGATAGACCCGGGGGTCGTAGATTTCACTAGTGGCTTCTCTTGAGAAAATAGCATACGGTGGGTAAACAAATTACTGTTGGGCAATTGATAGAAGATCGAATAATTATGACGATATCAATATATAGGAATCACATCGAAGATTAGTGGACCGACTCCTGCCTGCACATACTACTATTACTCCACACATCGACCGCTATCCAGCATGCATCTAGTGTTTTAAGTTCATGCAGAAACGGAGTAATGCAATAAGAACGATGACATGATGTAGACAAGATCTATTCATGTAGGAATAGACCCCATGCATCTTGTTATCCTTAATAGCAATGATACATGCGTGCCTCGCTGCCCCTTCTGTCACTGGGAGAGGACACTGCAAGATCAAACCCATCACAAAGCACCTCTTCCCATGGCAAGAAAAATCGATCTAGTTGGCCTACCTAAACCAAACATTCGAAGAACAAATATGAGGCTATAAATAATCATGCATATAAGAGATCAAAGAAGACTCAAATAATATTCATGGATATAGATCTGATCATAAACTCAAAGTTCATCGGATCCCAACAAGCACACTGCAAAAAGGTTTAGATCTCTAGGAGACCACTGTATTGAGAATCAAAAAGAGAGAATAAGCCATCTAGCTACTGCCTACGAACCCATAGGTCTATGGTGGACTACTCACGCATCATCGGAGAGGCACCAATGAGGATGATGAACCCGTTCGTGATGGTGTTAGATTGGATCTCGTGGTTCTGGAACTTGCGGCGGCTGGAATTGTGTTTCGTCTGCACCCTTAGGGTTTCTGGAATATTTGGGAATTTATAGGGCGAAGAGGCGGTGCAGGAGACCCCCATGGGTCCCACAACCCACCAGGGCGTGCCCTGGTGTCTTGTGGTCCCCACGGGCCTTCCCTCTGGTCCTTTCTTGACCCCCAAGTTGTCTTCTGGTCCAAAAAAATCTCCATAAAGTTTCGCTGCATTTGGACTCTGTTTGATAGGGATATTCCGTGAAGTAAAAAACAAGCAAAAATAGCAACTGACACTCGGCACTATGTCAACAGGTTAGTTCCAAAAAAAATATAAAGTTGCTATAAAACGATTGTAAAACATTCAAGACTGGTAATATAACAGCATGGAACAATAAAAAATTATAGATACGTTGGAGACGTATCACTAAACCACCCCATATATAGTCGATCCACACCGACACAGAGCTGTTGGTCATGCCTTGATTGGAACTTCAGAGAGTAAGATATTAGAAAGCTACACATTGTCTGGGTTAAATGTAAAAATGCCATACATGCATGTCTTTAGAATGTGCTAATTCAATACATCTCTTGGTCGAGTGCTTAAAGTTGACAAGGATTTTATTGGCAATACACTTGTGAGACTTAAGTTGGGTGTGATAGATCTAGAAAATATTCTTGCTTATATTGAGATAACCACCAATACGCAATGGATTTTTGTATGACTTTTGAGGTAGAAGTGGTGGTGGAACAAGGTTGGTTTTGGTAATTGTAAAAGAAGAGGGGAGAATAACATAATCAGAATGAATAGAGATGGTGGAAGTGATGAGTTCAGAGTAAATTAGAAAAAAAGGAGTATAGATAGAGAGAACTAATTGGGGGAGTTTATCTTTATCACAACATGAGAACTCCTAAAAAGAGGAAGGTTGTACTGATATGGAAGGGGATGCTACCAATGGGGAGAAGAATTCTGATTTGCAAAAGGAAATGGTTGATGCCCCATGTGAGACTAATAGTGCTTTGAACATTTAGCTAAAAGTGATGGAAGAAGATAATGTCAGACAAGCAGCAATAATTGCTTTGGACGAAAAAAGGTTAGCAGAGAGTAAAGCTGAAAGAAAACCCTTCAAGGGGAATTGCAAAAACAAGGAACGATATTGCAAAAGCTACTTTAAGGAGTGATGGCTTAAAAATTCTGACAAGAAAAAGATGGAGAACCCACCAGTCATAGAAGAGGAGGATTTCAACAAACTGGAAGATGATAATGAATATTCCTTGCAAGAGCGAGTTGATTATGAACCTAGTTGACATGAGGGTGAGCTTTTAGCTTCACACGATTCCTTTGAGAATACAATCAGAAGAATTACTCACATCACTAACTTTAGTGTAATCATACTGAGGAAGTTGGAGGGACTTGAAAGAGGTCCTAGAAGATGTTACATACTCAAATACAGGGAATATGTTAGAGCGGAAGTCATGGCTAAGTAGAGAACTGCTCAAAATGATAAGTATGGTAACGCATCTATCCCTGACTTGTTGGATTCTAATCATCCCTTTTTATGACCATGTTGCATTGGAATTGATTTGAGATGCACTATGGATATGATTGGGCACAATTTGAAATTATGAGAAAATTAAAAAATGTAAGGATAGACATGTAGTTCAGTAAAGACACTTTGTTTGAAATAGAGCATTTCAATAGCACAAACCACATTCTATTAACACTGATGATTCGGATTAAAATGAGTTATTCTCTAATGCTAATAATTCTGATATTGAATTCGAAGATAAATGATTGGATAAATTAAAACATGTGTTTTCTTCCCAAAAAAATAGGGATCCCTTATCACCTATAGCTACTAGGTTGAGAAAGGTTATTCCGGTCAATAGAACTGTTGGTAACAGCAAAAAACACAGTTTTGAAATGAGCGGCCTCTTCTAGTATGCTAGGGGGATTGGAGGGCGTATTACTAACAGATTCATTAGAGAAAGTATTTCAGATCATTCATTAAATTTCTTAGGCTTTCAGGAAACTATGAACGATACTTTACTAATAATGAATTACACGACTTATGTAGTGAGAAGATTTTCAAATTGCATTGGACCCCACCTAGAGGTAAATTTGGGGGCATTTTACTAGAGGTTAATGAGGATTCTCTGGTCATTCTAGATTCTGATCATGGGGATTACCTTGTCAAGATACTCATGCATGATAAAAAAGTAGATTTAACATGGAATTTGATTATTTTCTATGGAGATGCCCTACCAGATAGGAAAGCTAAATTTTTAGTTCAAGTCTCTATAGTTTATCAGAGAAACGCCCTACCTTGAATAGTGGAGGTGATTTCAATATCATTAGAGATATCTTTAGAAAAAAATTAATCCAATACACTTGGTCATTATAGTTTATATATAATATCATCGTTGAGCATGCTCGTTTGAGAGAATTTCTTCTTTATGGGTAGGAATTACACTTGGGGCAATAATCTGGAAGATTTCACTTTAGAGGAACTACATAGGATTTTAATTCTAACTAGGAAGAAAATAACCTCTCTCAACTACGATTGCATTTGTTAGAGAAAATTCCGATCACACTCCCTTGTTGTTGTATACATGGGAATGGCATAAGAGAACCCCCTATATTCTGATATGAGAATTCCAGGACTATGAGAGGACCTGGATGAAGTAGTTCAGAAAGTATCAACTAACGAATTCTCATGCAGCATCATTGAAATATGTTAGAAGAAGCTTAAATTACATACGAAAAAACTGAAAATATGAGGCAAAAATGTGACTGCCTGGTATAGGAAACTATAGAAAGAAATTTTAGGGAAACTAGATTCTATTAACAAACATGTTCAACAATTTGGGCTCACCTATTGATAGACAAGAGCAAAAATAGCTTAAAGGGCAATTGGATAGGCGTTTAAAAGATGAATAGCTAGAATGGCTCCAAAGATGTAAAAAAACGTAAACTAAAGAGGGTGACTATAACACTAGATACTATTAGGCCAAACCCAATGGCTAGAGATGAAAAATAAAAATTCTTGTTTAGAACAGGAAGAATAGATCATAGAAGGTAAGGATGAACTTATGTATTACATTACTAAATTTTATACAAAAAACTTTCTAGGAATCTTGATCAATGGAATATCTCTTTAGCCATTGATGGGGCTGCCATGATATCTAACTAGCTAGCTGATGAGCTAATTAAGAAATGCTCTATGTTAGAAATTTTGAAGTCTGTATTTAGTATGGAACAAAAAAAGCCCAGTACCTAATGGATTCCGAGTAGAATTTTATCAAAGGTTTCGGGATTTAATTAAATGATTTCCATGGGGGAAATAAACTTAGCAAGATTGAACAAGAAAAACTCTTGAAATGGATGTTTACATTCTTATAAATTGAGGGTTACCTGTTTCCCTTGAGTTTCTAAACAAGATAAAGGACAGGGGAAGGAAGAAAAGAAAGATATAAGGATGGGGATCTAAAGTTCGGTCACCTCACACATTAGGTTTACAGGAGCGCCTAATCAACAAGTGACGGTTTGCCAACTTAACATCATCTTTGGCGACAACGGTACTAGAAGCAGACAGTGGTTGGTCTGAGGGGCAATGGTAGATCTAAGGGGGTGATAGAGTATCTCGAGGACCAACAATGGATTTCAGGAGGTTCTAAGGAGACAGTGGAAGGTAGGGCTATGTAAAAGCTTGGTCATGCATGTGCCACCCTTTGGGTGTAACACTCCTAGATTTTTATTATCAGACCATGTGCCATAGGCACATCACTGTTGAATCATGGTTGTAGAGTAAAATAACAATGGCACTAGAGTGATAGTGATCGAGGGGGTATAAGGCCTAAAGCCAGAAGCCATGGTGGTGCAAGGAAGGGGGTGAGAAGTAGAGGAAGAAGATGGGGGTCTCGCACATAACGCATTTGATTTCCTTAATGAGTTCGGGAATAACGGGTTTTTCCATCAAATTATTGAAGAAACTACCATAATTAAATTCTTACAAAAATCATAATGAAGTGAAAAGTAAACCAAACCAAAAAAACATATCATCATGATATTTATTAGTTAATAGAACATGACGGGAACAAAGTTGCAACATATTATCGACACCTACAACACATGGGCGTAAAACCATTGTAAGCATCGCATCAAGATCGTACAATCATTCATCAATATGCCACGTAACCGAAAGGGCTAGAGGAGAAAACTCTTTAAATATACAATTATGTTTTTCTAAATTGAGGGTTACCAATGTTTTTATAAAATAGATAAAGAGAGTAGAAGAAGAAAGGGAGAGAGAGGGATGGGAAGCTAGTGCACGACAGGCTCGCAAATGTCATCACTACAAAAAAATGCACTTTCGTGATAATACGTGTTTGTCACAGTAGGTCACGTTTTCTGTCATGCATGTACATCCATGATGATTTTATGACAGAATCAATATAGTCATACCTGTGCTGTCATAGAAGTGTTCCATGACATTACCAAAATTATCATCATGGAAGTGTCCACTTCCATGACGATAAATCGCGCGTCATAGAAGTGCTTTCGTCAAGGGTGACCGACACGTGGCATCCATCGCAACAGGTCGCTGTTAAGCTATCGGGTCCAGTTTTGGATCCGATAACCCGTTAACAGCCTAGACCAATGGGTATTTTCCACGTGTAAAATTCTCATTGGCCAGAGGAAACACATGTTGGCTCAGTGTTGGGATAGATGTCATCCACTGATTAGACAGGAGGTGCCTATGATACGTCGACACATGGCACGGCCCAACAGAGGCCCATTCTGGTGAAAAGGCCGGCCCGTTTGACTTGGTCAAAAGGTAACGGGCCGGCCCATGGAAAGCTTGTTAACGGCTTGTTCGTATATAGCCCATTTACGGCCCGCTAACTCCCGGCCCGTTATGGCCTATCGGAATTAAGCCCAGTAGCTTCATCTGGGCCGTCCAATATGATTCCAGCTTGTTGTAACTTCCGGCCCATGTATGGCCCAAGATGTCTTTCGGCCCATATGAGGCCCTTTGTAACTCTCGGCCCATTAAAGGCCCGAGATGAAACTGGCCCATAATGAACAGTGTATCACTTTATACCCATTAACGACCCATTATTCCGTCAGCCGTTTCCAGCTCATGTTAACTTTCAGCCTTCTAAGGGCCCATTTATTCTTGGGCTCATTTCGAGAATCCGGTTAGTTACGGTCCGTTACTGGCCTATTCCGTTTGTGGGCCAAATTCAGCCCGGTTGTGGCCCGTTAACCCGTTGGGCTGTTTTCATAGCGTTATCAAATACGGCCTATTAACGACCCGTTATGGTCCACGAATAGTACGGCCCATGTTTGGCGAAATGATTGTACGCCCCGTAGAAGGCCCATGGATCTTACGACCCGTAGAAGACCAATGGATCCTACGGCCCGTAGAAGGCCCATGGATCATACAGCCCGTAGAAAGTCCATGGATCCTATGACCCGTAGAAGGCCCATGGATCCTACAGCCCGTAGAAGGCCCATGGATCCTACGGCCCACAGGAGGCCCATGGTTACAACAGTCCGTGTGTTGCCATGATTATTGTGGCCTAGTTACCAAAAATAGGTTATTGTGGCCATTAAAAACGTGAAAAAGAACTGCAGTGACTACAAGCAAACAACTAAACAAGACAATAAGGAAATAAACAAGCAAGCAACTAACGCTAGCCTATTACACATATTACATCCACTGGGCATCAAAGTTCGCCACCAGTGCAAATATAGGGAACAAAGCAGCATATTACATACACTGGTCGTCAAAATTGGCCACCAGTGCAAATAAACGCGGCAGCAAAACAAGTCCATAACTGAAACAACTTCAGAAGAGCTTAAGAAACGTTATCCTGGGTATCCACCATGCTGGCAATAAGCTTAGTAAGCATATTAGCTTTGTCCTATTTGGCACTAAAATCCTCCAACGCTTGCTGTTGCACTAGAAAGTATGCATCTGAATGCTCTAGGGACTTCTGCAGTTCTTCCGCTTCTTGTCGCAACACGGTTGATCGATGTCCTTCAGCTTGTAGTTGAGACTCAAGAAAACGAACTGATTCACACAGTGATTTTGAATAGCTTGTGCAAGCAGTAGTGGTCAGTAACTCGAACAGTAAACCAAGGCAGGACTTTGGGGTTGTCTCACTATCTCCAAGATAGTTTTCCTTAGCTCTTTTATCAGCTTTGTTGGAGACCAACATGGATGTCTCACGATCCTGAACCTTATCTGCATTACTTCCTTTACCATTGCTTAATAAGGCACTCTTCCGCAATATTCTGTCAGCATTCTAAAAGAAGAAACAAGCAGACACATTACAGGTTTAGCATGTACTAGTATATTAAACTCATTTCGGTGAACCAGTTCATTTGTAAGGTGGACAAGATTAAACTACCAACTCTTCTATTGACAAGTAATACATTATAAAAGCATCAAGAAAACATATATCTATGTCCTATGGTCACTGCATTGTCTTGCCAAATCAAAATAGAGACGCGGTTCAAATCATATCAGTTCAAGAGAAAGTAGCACTGAAAAAATACAAAGCGTGGGAAACTACATGGCACAATAAGATTTCAGATGGGTACCATGGGTCTACATGTACAACAACACTATTGGCCTTGTTGTGATGCTAGTAATGTGCATGATATGATAAGTCAACTGTATACACAATTGAAATTGAAATCAATAGAGCTATTTATAAGAGCAAACCTGTTAAAGAAACATGCGTAAACATACCTGTTGTGCCATTGGAGTTTCCATTGGATCGTTCAATTTAAAAGTAAGTTTGTATGAGTAAATACAGTGATACAAGAGCAAAGCAGTATGCACGATAGCAATGGAATCTTAAATGAGAATAGTTGTTCTTCATGTTTAAGCACTCTTTCTACATGAACAGAGTACAGTAAGACGCAAGCATATAGTACTAAAAATAAAATGAGCTCATAGACCTTACCACATTCTTGGTTCGGGACCAGTACAGAACAAGGCGTTCCCAGTCATCGTCCAGTAAATGTGTCTCAGGAGAACTTAAGGGAATTTGATGAGTTTCTTTGCCAGTGAAGTACGTTTTCTTCAAGTAATTTCGATACTGCCACCAAGCATTCTTGAATATAGCAGAGGTATTAGCACAGGTTACCTCATCCTGATTTTCCAAATCGGTCCTTCTCAATAGAGAAAAATGGGAAAATTTGTTGTATTATAACCATCATGGAGGTAGAATGTATGGGACAAAGCACCTGCAACTGGCATTTTCCTTCATCTTCAGTATAATATTTCCATGATGGGAAGATACACACATAGGATTTAACAACATCAAATGCGATAGATGCTAAACTATGAATGGCTGGTTGTGCTTCCTCCACAAGAATAGGTGTACTAACTGGTGGACTTGGGGTTCGCCGTGGTAGTACTGGCACTCTGGGCACTGGAGCTGCCTTACTAACTACTCATGTTTGGGAGCTCTGTGGTGGAGAAGGTGCTGTGTCAACAGGAACTGGGTTACTATCTGCTGGGGTTGGGGTTAGATTGGGTGAAGCTGGTTCTCTGTCCATCGCAGTAGGGGTAAAATCTGCGAGAGTCTGGGTTATGTGTGGTACGGCTGGTTCTTGTGCATGTACAACCGGGGTGCTATCTCCACCAAGAGGTAGCACTGATTTATTTGAAGACCGTGTTTTTACTCCGCTAGATACTGCCATCACCCGCTCCAATTCAAATGGCTGATAAACAGTAGACATAGTTGAATGTTCAGACATTGTATGAGAGATAGATGCAATAGATAGTGTGGGAAAAGAGGGCATGAAATAGTTGACATGTATATTGTTTAACTAAAACGGATAGCATGACATAATTTCACATATATGATGTCTATCTAAACTAAATAGCATAGCATAACATAATTCAAAGATATGACGACTAACTAAACAGGATCGCATGACATAATTCACATACATGTTATCTAAGTAATCAGGATCGCATGATTTAATTCACATATGTGATTTATATGCTAAGCAGAGGGCATTCGCATAGATGATGTCTGAACTAAGAACATGGTGTTGAATATTGTGTATATGATGTCTAAACTATGCAATGCAAGACACCATATGCATGATATGAGCAGTATAACCGTGCCAAGTTAGAGTATACACCTCGGTGGGGGAATAGGACTGGTCATCTGTCTCTGAATCCATCTCTGAGGAGCTACCGGGACCCAGCAAGAGATCTTCTTCGACAGGTAGCACTGTCTGCTCTGAAGGCCTTGTTTTCACTATAGATTTTTCCACCACCCACTCAAATGGCTGATCCACAGGAAGAGTAGTTTAATGTACAAACATTGTTGACAAATGGAAATGTAATGAAGAAAACAATGGGCAAGATATCATTCAAATATATGATGCCTGGTTAAATAGGATGGCATTGCACATTTCACATATATTATGGCTGGCTAAAAGACATGAGACTGCATAATTCCCATATATGATATTGAAACTAAACAGGTGGCATTACAGAACATGTCTAAACTAAGCTGATGACATATATGATGTCAAAATTAGGCACTGCAAGGCAACATATGCAAGATATGACTAACATCATCATGCCAAGTTAGAGCAAACACCTTGGGGGGGGGGGTAAATAGGAGTGGTCAGCTGCGTGTGAATCCGCCTCAGAACAGATATCTTCCTCTGGATTACAATCTAGAGAGGGAGCGGGGAGGGTTTGCCATTGAACCCACCATGGAGCAATGTCTGCATGACATTGTATTGCCGTGCAAAACTCTCCTCGTTTTCTCTACATGTTCAGCATGACTGTGTACAATATCTGACATGCATACAAAAAAATATAGTGAGATTATGTAAGGAGAGCGTGTAGAAATCTAGAGTAATGGTAACAACTAGTGGATGGATCCAAAAATAATGATAGCGGGCTGATGATTGCTTTAATTTAATAAAAAACAGATGATGATTGCTTTACTATTTGTTTCCTGTAAGTGCATCTAGTGCCACCCCTAGTTAGTTTTGGAGTATTGACGACAACCTGGTTGAGGGACTAATGTGTTTTTGAGAATTGCAGGATAACACAGGTAGTAGTCCCTCATTGAGTCGGTTTACCTACCGGAGATGACCCCTAAAAATGTATGAAGACATTGAAGACAATGGTGGTATGTGAAGATATTCACATTGAAGACTATGACAAGAGAAGGCATTGCGTGAAGACTATGGAGCGCGAAGACTTAGTTGTTTCGTTGTTTCCTTTTCTTCTTTGTTGAGTCGTAGGAACCACCGTGCTGTTAAGTGGGGTCCCAGTGAACAAAGTCAGAGTGACTGAAGTGATGCTCAACCAAAATCCTATGTCTTCGATCGAAGACAATGAGAGCAAATCTTATCCAGAGCTGGATGAGTCAGCTTTACTTGTAGCCCAAGTAAAGTTGCCGCGTGTGTTTGAAATCTGACCGTTGGAACACGTGTCAATTCCTTAGTGACCCAGGGTCATTTCGGACAAATTATGTCGGGTTGCCTAGTGGCTATAAATAGCCCACCCCTACACCATAAATTGGTGGCTGCTCAGAGTTAGTGCACGGCTTTTGTCGTTTGAGAGCAACCCACCTCCGAAGCTTTTGAGAGAGAGAAATCCTTGCGAGAACAAAGCCCAAACACCTAGAGCCAAAGAGTGTTAGGCATCACTGAAGTCTTTCTGTCTGCGTGACCTGAAGACTTGTTACACTTGAGGACTGTGAATCCTCCAGCCGGTTAGGTGTCGCGTTCTGAGCATCCAAGAGTCATTGTGGATCGCCGGTGAACGAAGTCTGTGAAGGTTTGAAAGTCTGCCTTGAAGACTTAGTAGAGTGATTGGGCGAGGACTGGGTGTCCTTAGCTCAAGGGGAATAAGGTGAAGACGCGGTCTTCTGAGTTGAATCTCAGCCTCCCTAACCAGACGTACAGTTGTCACAGCAACTGGAACTGGTCCAACAAATTCTGTGTACTCAACAAGTGACTGGTTCTATCCTCTCCCTCTCCTTACTTACAGTTCGTCTTCATGAAGTCATTGCCTATTTGCTTTACCTATTTGTCTTCACTGTGTGACTACTATCGTTGTTTGGCTTCATACCATCTTCCATCCTGATCCTTACTACCTAGCTGCTATTAGTCTTCGTGCTTTTACTTCATTGCATACTTGACTATGGGTTTCTTAGTGTAGTTTACCTTCCACTGCATATCAATAGGTTCATTTCTATTGTTTGTCTTCGAAACTCTCATGTTTTGAAGACTTTCATAAAAATCGCCTATTCACCCCCCTCTAGTCGATAACTAGCACTTTCAATTGGTATCAGAGCAAGGTATTCCCTTGTTCTATGTGATTCGGTTTAACCACCTGGAGTTTTAGCTATGTCGACTGCAGGGATAATCAAAGTCTCCGCTGCTTGCCCCGTCTTCGATGGAACTGAATATCCCTACTGGAAGAATAAGATGTGCATGCATCTTGAAGCCATTGATGTCGACCTCTGGTATGTCGTCAAGAATGGTGTTCCCAAGACTGGTGAAGGTGTCACCCCTGCTGATGTCAAGAAGTTTATTCAACTGTATTCTACTGCCAAGAACATCATCTGTGGTCATCTGACCAAAGGACAGTATGGCCGTGTGAGTGCTCTGGAAACGTCGAAGCTAGTCTGGGACTGGCTCTCCAAGGTCAACGAAGGCGTCTCAACCCAGAGAGATCAAAGGATCAGTGTTCTTCGCAACCTCTTCAACCGCTTCAAGAGAAACGACAATGAGAATGTCCAACTCACGTTTGATCGGCTTACTGACATCACAAATGAGCTTCGTGCTCTCGGCGCCACTGAGATCACCAAGCATGAAATCGTCAAGACACTACTGAGATCACTTGACAGCTCGTTCGACACCCTTGCCCTGATGATACAAGAACGCCTTGACTTCAAGACACTCGATCCGTCTGATATACTTGAGAGGCTCAACACACATGAGTTCCAGCTATCTGAGAAAAGAGATATCTATGGTCCCAACTATGGCCAAACTCGTGCTTTGAAGGCAAAAGCTGTTTCCTCATCTGAAGAAGAATCTGACTGCAGTTCTGATGATCCTGAAGACATTGGAAAGGAACTTGCTATGCTTGTGAAGAAGTTCCAGAAGTTCACTAAGAAGAAGGTCTTCAAAAAGTCTTCACGATCCAGCTCAAGAAATGATGAAGCTTCCAGTCATGACTACAAGAAGAGAACATGTCACAAGTGCATGAAACCTGGACACTACATCTCTGAGTGTCCACAGTGGGACAATGAGAACAACAAGAAGAAGAAGAGCAAGGAATATGATTCAGATGAAAAGAAGAAGAAGAAATCCTCAAAGTCTTCTTCCAAGTCTTGATCCAAGTCTTCATCTCATAAGAAGAGCTCATCTGGCAAGGCTCGTGCTTTTGTCGGCAAGGAGATGGATTCAGAGGAGGAGTCTGCTTCTGAGGAGGCGGAGGTGGAGTCTGAGGAGGAGTCCGACCCTGGCGTTGCAAGTCTGGCTCTAGCTACAACCTACGTTGCCAAGTCCATCTTCAACACTGAAGACAATGGCTCCGTCACCAACGCTGAAGCTAATGACAAGGACGACTCTGCTCCCACCTACTGCTTCATGGCACGTGGTGCCATGGTAAAATCACGCGATGCTTACTTTCAAACAACTAGTGAAGATGACTCTGATTGTGAATCCAAACCCAGCTACAAAACACTTGCTAAAATTGCAACTGAACAACAGAAAGCTATGGAACATACTCAAAAACTGTTAGATAAAAGCGATGACCTGTTGGACGCTGAAATGACCCGTTCTCAGTCCTTAATTGAAGACATAAAAAATCTTCATGTTAAGTACCAGGAACTTGAAATTTGTCATGAAACACTCTCAACAACTCATGAAAAGCTCTCCTATGATTATCTTCAAAGGAAGCAAGAGCTTGAGAAATTGAGAGCGACTCATGAAGATCTTCAAAAAGAGAATGAGTCACTTCACGCTCAACAGATCAGTCCCGCCCAGGAAGGATTTGAACCACCATGTCCAAAATGCCTTGAGCATGATAACACTACTTCTGTTGCTGAATGTTCTACTGCTGCTACTGTTGCAATATCTTCAACTGCTGATGTGGTAACTAACCCCTCTACTGAGGATACCACTACTATTGCTGATGAAAATGCTAGGTTCAAGACATTGCTTGAAACAGGGATGTACAAAAGTGTCAAAGGGCATCAGACACTGTGCGATGTCCTCAAAAAGAAGATTCTGAACCAAAACCCTAGGAAAGAGGGTGTTGGGTTCGAGAGGAAAATGAATGGTGATGGCTCCTACTGGAAGCCTGAGCAGTACCCCAAAACCACATGGGTTGCTGCAAAGGTACCTTCAGTGGATCCATCCACCTTATCTGGCTTCACCTGTGCTAACCCTATTATCATTGATGAATCCTTTGATGCAAACTATAAACTGTTTAAGAATCAGAATGGTGAAGTGTTTGCCAGATATATTGGTACTAACTGCAGGAATGGGCCACCTATGAAGAAGATCTGGGTTCCCAAAAGTTGTCTTGAGAATCTTCCCGTGAATGTCATCATGACACCACCTGGAAAGAAGACAAATCCCAGACCAAAGGCTTCATATGGTCCAAAGGCTTCATACAGATACAGGACTCAACTGAGTCACCCTAACGCCAATGTTTTGCAGGGAAACCATACTCAGACTTATGAATATGAGCGTGTGTCTTCAAGCCTCTATGTTCATAAAACTAAGAACTTTTTTGCTTATTCATATGAGTATCATTCTTCTCCTGCAAGGCTATTTGCTAGGGCTCCAAAGCCAAAGTTCTCAGATGCTGCACTTAGACTCATTGCTTCTAAGCCACCCCTGAAGATGTGGGTTGTTAAGAATAATTAACTTTCTTTTGCAGGGAAAGGTCTCC
The DNA here is from genome assembly GCF_002575655.3 of Aegilops tauschii subsp. strangulata. Classification (NCBI taxonomy): domain Eukaryota; kingdom Viridiplantae; phylum Streptophyta; class Magnoliopsida; order Poales; family Poaceae; genus Aegilops; species Aegilops tauschii. The sequence continues at coordinate 515,861,882 of NC_053036.3, forward strand.
AGCCGGAAATCAAAGGCGTCTGATGCTATTGCTGGGGACCTAAAACATCTAGTAGGGCGCAAGATCAAATGCCCAAATGGTCTCACTATGTATTTTGTTCCTGAATCGTTTGCCAATCATCCTATCAGTCCTAATCTTGATCTGAGCTTTGATAATCCTCTTGCCCGTCAAATGTTTATGCTTCACAATACTCTTGGTGAAGCCTATCCCCCTAACTGTACTGTAGGGTATGAAACCTCATGCTTCAGAATGGATTATGGACAGCGGATGCACTAATCATATGACTGGTGATCGAAGTCTTCTCATGGACTCAACCTTACGTCCATCTGACAAGAGTCACATCACATTTGCTGACACTGGTAAAAGCAAGGTATTGGGTCTAGGTAGAGTTGCAATCTCAAAGGATCAACACATGGATTAAGTGATGCTTGTTGAATCCCTTGGTTTCAACTTAATGTCTGTCTCAATGCTTTGTGACTTGAACATGATTGTGATATTTAGAAAATATCGTTGCTGTCGGGTGGTTGGTGCGACATATGCCAAGGGAGAAGAAGAACAAGGCTAGCTCTTGCTTGTCTCTCTCTATGGTGTGTGTACTATGTGTGGGTGTTAACCTAGAAGCCAACTATGCTCAGAGGCCCACCCTTTGCATGGGTGCTCCGGGGGGTTTATATAGGCCTACCCCCCGGGGGTACAATGGTAATCCGACTGGGATCTGGTCCCAACCGTCAGTGTCTACGCTCACCGGCTTCTCCGCCGGCTGGTGGGTCCCGCCGGCTGCCGGCTACTTGGTCGACAGGCCGGCCACACCGCCTAGGGTCTTGTCGGCGGCTGCTTACTGTAGCCGCGCCTCTGATGATGAGGGCTTTGTCGAGGTAAGCGTGGCTACAGTGATCCGCCTCGGGGGCTATAACTGTAGCCCCACCTCGTCTTGTCTCCTTAATGGGGCTCCTGCTTCGAGGAAGGGAGTAGCCGGCTTCTGGAGGCCGGTTATACTCTTGGCCGACTAGGAAAAGTCGGGCCGCCTTCGCGTCTCTCTCTGGCTGAAGGGGCCCGCAGTCCTTGGGCCGTACGGGAGTAGGTCGTGGATGACGTCGAGGCCAACGTGGCTACAGTGCCGAGCCGCACGGGAGACGTCCCTCCCGTACGGCCTCCTATAGCCATGCCCGCCTCGGGCTTCGGGGGTCATGGGCCGCACTGTGGCCACACCCGGTCACGTCGCCGTTATGGAGGGGTGGTTGTGATCTTGGCCGGCTCCTAGGAGTCGGCGTCCTTCCCGGTCGGCTTCTTGGAGCCGGCCACCCCGTAGTCGTCCTGGGGAGGAGTCGGTGAGGCTGGGTCGCCTTCCGGGAGTCGGCTTTAGTGGTAGCCGGCCAGGGAAGGCGGCCCAAATGCTTGGAGTGCTTGAAGGCCCAAGGGCCTGATAAATTTTCCGAAGAGCCAGGGGTAGTCGGTTAGGCTACCCGTGGCCATTTCCTCTGACAGTAGTCCCCGAAGCTGATTGGGCTTCGACGTGGAGTGGGGTTCAAGAAGCTCGATCAGCTTCCTACCGTGACAAGCCGGCAGCTGGGAGCCGGCCTTGGCCAGGCGCGCCGCCTTAGTCGAATTCTTCTGGAGTCGGGGGGCGGGAACCCGCAGGCACGTGCACCGGGCCGCGGGCCGGCCTCGGGCCGTTGGCGTGCCACGTGGCCGGAAAGCGTGCCACCCCACGCGCGTGACGGGACGTCGCCACAGGGAGGGGGCCCGCCACATCCGCGCCCCGGCCCAGGCGCGGATCCTTTGTATCCCGAAACCGCCCGCACGTTCCGTGCGGCAGTTTCGGCTCGCACTCATGCGTAATAAACGCGAGACGTGGGGGGAGTGGGCGCAGTTAATCCCACGTCTCCCCCCCACGTCCGGCCTCTTCGGCCGCGTGAGGCTATAAGTAGGGGGAGGTGGAGGGCGGCAGGCCCTCGCACGCTCCTCCTACCCCCACCGTCTTCTTGCCTTGCTCGTTCTCGCGACAGCGCTTCGCCGCCGCGCTCTTCCTCCGCACGCTCCCCCGCCGCCGTGCTAGCTTCCGCTATGCCTCCCCACGTAGAGCAGCTTGGCGGGGATTGGGACGGCTCCATCGTCCATAACGATCACATCGACTTCCTCCGCGACACCCGGCGTCTGCCTAGCGCGGACAAAGTGGAGGTCCGCCTCGCGCCGGAGAAGGAAGTCAGGCCGGCGCCGCGGGAGGGCGAGCGGGTGGTCTTCCGCTCGCACTTCCTGCGCGGCTTCGGCCTGCCAGTGAGCGCCTTCTTCCGCTCCTGGCTGGAATTCTATCAGCTCCAGCCGCACCACCTCACCCCCAACACGGTGGTGCTGCTGTCAGCCTTCGTCACCCTGTGCGAGGGCTATCTTGGTGTCCTCCCCACCCTCGAGCTTTGGGGGGAGCTGGGCACGCGCGTGCGGGGCGTGCCGGCTCAGACCGGCGCCTTCATCGCGTCGCGGAGATCAGGCGCCGACAACCCCTTCCCCATCATCACACTGATCCAATCGGTGAAGAAGTGGCAGAAGTCATACTTCTACGTGCGGAGCATCGCTCCCCGGGGCGACTACCTCAACTTGCTAGCCTACGTGGCCGGCCCACCGGTGGGCAGGCTGCCCCAGTGGTCCTTCCGGGCCGTGACGCTATCGCAGGGAGGAAACGCCGCCATCGCCCGCCTGCGGGTGATGGTCCAGTCGGAGGGCCTGACGGGGCCCGACCTCCTGGCCGCGTTCGTCACGCGCCGGGTCCTTCCGCTCCAGAGCCGGCCGCATCTGATCTGTCAGATGAGCGGCCAGCTTGATCCGAGCCGAATGTGCACCATGGAGATGCCGCAGCCCGACGCAGCCGACATGGTGAATTACCTCACCAACTGCCAACTTTCCGAAGACTGGCAATTCGGCAAGGAGCCATACAGCCGCACCAATCCTCCGCCTACGGTACGCTCCCCTCGTCTCTTTTTCTCTCTCTCTCTCTCAGCTTTGTCGCCGAGTTCCTCTGGGCCGACTCTAACTCAGTCGGCTGGCTTTTTTGACAGAGTCCTCTGCTTCGGCCGGCCGGCGGGACAGACGTGGAGCGCCGCTTCGTCCCCGACCGGACCGAACACGACCAGGAGGACCCCGACCTGGGGGCGGTCCATATGGAGGATGCAGTCGAGCCGGCCGGCGGCCAAGCCGGCGGCGAAGAAGGCGGCTCCGGGTTCACCGCTACGTTCGACGACTGGCCGGACGAGGACGAAGCCAAAGCCGTCCCGCACCGCCAGCCGGCATCCAGACGCGGCGCGGGCTCCTCCGGCGCGCAGCCTGCTCGGGGTAGAGGCCAGAAACGTCGCGCCACCCAGGGCATGTTTGGTAGGCGGACGAAGAAGCCCAGGGGTGGGGCGGCAGCCACCAGGCGGGAAGAGGCGGCCGCGAAGGCGGCTCGCTTCTGCAAAGTGGTGAAGCAGCCGCAAACTGTGTCGGCGTAAGTTCTCTCTTTCTATGTACTGTCCTTCTTTCTTTCCTTTGGTGGTTCTTGAACCTTCGTCTTCTTTTTCAATGGTCAGAGCTCCGCTGTCACTTGAGCGGGCGGCTGCCGGCTCCGTCGTCGAGTCGCCAGGGGGCTCTGGGAGCACCACCCGCCGCGTAGATCCCCGCGCCACCCTCCTGGAGGCGACGGAAAGGAACACGCAGGAGGTGCGGGAGGAGCAGGAAGCGCGGGAAGCGGAGGCACGGAGGGCAGCCACCGCCCAGGCAGCTCGGGAGGAGGAGGCGGCGAAGGCGCTCGCCGAGGCCGCAGCCAAGGCCCAGGCAGAGGCCGAGGCCGAAGCGGCGGCAGGGGAGGCTTTGATGGTCACCCCCCTGCGCACCATGGCGCCCGGGGACGTGGATCCCTCGCCAGGGGGAGCCAGCGGTTCCCAGCCAGGGCTGGGAGGAAGCGGCGACAACGTCGTCATCTTGGGGGAGGCGCCGGGGCCGACTCCTCCGACTAGGGCGACCGAAGGCCGCCAGCCTGAGCCTACGCCCGCACAGTCGGCGGAGGGCGAGCTGGCCGCGGGGGCTGAGGTGGCGGTCCGGGTTCCGCCAAGCCGGCGTGCAGGGAAGGCCGCGTCTGAGCCGCAGAAGGCTGCGTCGGAGCCACAGCCGGCCGTGGGCTCCAGCTCGTCGGCCCGAGACGCGGAGGCGGCCAGCGCTACCTCGGGGTGGACGCCGGGCGGAGGGACAGCCGTGGTGAACGTCGCTGCACAAGACGTCCGGACCCGGGTGCAAAGCCAAGCCGCGACGCTGAGGCAGTTCACCGACGAATTCCTCGCCACGCGGGCAGCCATCCGGGTTAGTATTCCTATCTTGTTCTTTCTTGATATTGATTTCTCTCGTGGGGGCGCGTCAGCGCACCCACTGGGTGTAGTCCCCGAGTTCCGAGTCGACTGCTGAGCAGGCGGCTTGGAACTTCTTGGAGATTTTGTCTTTGCTGCTTTTGTTCTCACTTCCACAACCTCCGAGCGGCCGCCTTCAACTCCCAGGCTCGGGAGCTGACCCAGAAGACCGCCGATCTTACTGAGAGCCGAGGTATGTGACTTGATCTTTATCTCATGTGGGGGCACGTCAGCGCACCCACTAGGTGTAGTCCCCGAGATTCGGGCCGACTGCTGAGCAGTCGGCTCGGATCTTCCTTGATGATTTCTCATTGTTCTTCTTCTTCTTCTATCTCTGCAGCGGCCAACGCCAGTCTGAGGGCATAGCTGGGGGAGTCCCAGACCGCTCTTCGTGCTAAGGACGCGGAGCTCGCCGCCTTGGTGCAGGAGCGCGACCGCCTGGTCAAGAAGCTGGCCGACCGGGAGGAAGGCCACAAGGCGGCGCTGAAGGCTGCACAGGATCGCGAAGCCACCCTCCAGGCCGAGTTCGAGACGGAGGCGGCCGGCTGGGCAGAGGCCAGGCAGACTCTGGTCTCCGGCTATGGCCAGATTGAGGATCTAGTTGACGGTAAGTCGTCTACCCCTTCGTCCTTTCTTGCCATCTGCCACTTTGGCTTGTTTTTCTGATTTCAGTGATTTTCTTTTCTTTTCTCCTTCGCACAGAGTACTTCCCTGGCTACTCAACTGCCGCCAACCAGGCCATCGAAGCCCGTCGCCAGGCGAAGAGGCAAGCCGGCTTCGAGATCTCGCCAACCGCCGGCCGCTCGCTGGAAGAACAGCTCCTGGCGATCCAGGCTCGCATCCAGCCGGCTCACAGGCTGCTCCTCCGGCTTCAGCGCGCGGGATCGCAGGTCTTGGCCGCCCTCTGGCCCGGCCAAGTGGTCCCACGCACCCCCAGTCGGACCGCCGACTGGCTGGAGGTGGCAGTCGGCCGCTTCGAGGCTTGGAAGGCGTCAGCAGCTCGCTCCGGCGCCAGGCGGGCGCTGGAGTTCGTCAAGGCCTGGTATCCCGGCCTGAACCTGGACCAGCTAGCTACCTGGCGGCAGCAAGCCGACACGGAGCTGGAGCCGGCGCGGCCGGCCATCATTCGGCGGGCTTCAGCGATCGCCGACTACACCGACACCAACGTCTTCGCCCCCGAGGAGGAGGAGGGTGAAGACGCCGAGCCGGCTGGTGGAGTAGCCGGCCAGCCTGACCGCGCCTCCAGCACTATGTCGCGTGCGAGTGCGTCTCCTGCAGCGGGAGGTGGTCAAGCCGGGACCAGCTAGACGGCCACTCCTTCAGCCGGCGAGCCGCCTTCACCGACCAGCTCGGCCTCCATGTCGCGCCTTAATCTTCTTTCTTTTGTTTTCCTGTCTTGTCTCTTTTGAACAATGTTTGGTTAAGTCTGCACAATTCCACCCACTGGGTGTATTCAAACTCAAGTCTGTTGCCAGCCTGTGGGCGGCTTTATGTATATAAGTTATGCAATCGGTCTTTTCCTTGTACTTTCGCTTTTTGTCCTTCTGCTTTTTTCCTTTGTCGCCCTCCCTTGGTTGCCGCCTCCCTGGTCAAACAGTTGCTCTGCAATCTGTAGCCGGGGAGTGCCTGGCCGATTGGGGAGGGGGAAGTACTTTTAGCTTTGCCGGACTTAAGCTAAGTTTTTTAGGAAGCCGGCCAGCCGGCTGCTTTGACAGCCGGCAGGCATGTTTGGAGGCCGTCTCTTTGCTATATAGGTTAGTTGTTCCTTAGTCGTTTTTCGTGTAGGCGTCCTTTCTGTCTTCTCTCTTGCTAGTCGGACAGTCAGTTCTTTGAGTTGCGACTTTCAACAAGAGAGGACTTGGGAGCCGGCGCACTACTTTGCTGACTTCGGGAAGAACTTTGAATATAGCTCAAGGCGGCCAGTCCCCGGGCCGACTAGTCGGACCCGGTGCCGGACAAGAATGCGAAATGTAATAATACATTCAAGGATATGACACTCGTCATTCATAGATAAATAAAAAGGCAGTCCCCGAGTACTATTCGGGGGGCCTGTTGGTTTGTACTTAATACAAAAGGGGTAGCGTGATACATACTGCTTTTCAGCTATAAAACGTCTTAGGAGGTTTGCGTTCCATGGTCGCTCCGACTCCTTGCCGGAGTCGTCTCTTTTGCGTGCTCTTGGCTTTTGTGCGTCGATCAAGTAGTAGGAGTCGTTGCCGAGTGCCTTGCTGACGACGAAGGGGCCTTCCCAAGGGGCCGAGAGCTTGTGCTGGCCGGCTGTTCGCTGGATCAGCCGGAGCACAAGGTCGCCCTCTTGGAAGGATCTTGGCTTGACCTTGCGGTTGTAGTAGCGGCGCAGGCCTTGCTGGTAGATGGTGGACCGGCTGAGGGCTAACAGCCGGCCTTCTTCCAGTAGGTCGACGCCGTCTTCTCTTGCTTCTTTGGCTTCCTTCTCCGTGTACATGGTGATCCGAGGCGAGTCGAACTCGATGTCTGTTGGAATGACGGCCTCGGCACCGTACACAAGGAATAATGGAGTGAAGCCGGTTGACTTGTTGGGTGTAATGCGCAGACTCCAGAGGACAGCCGGCAGCTCTTCGAGCCAGCAGCCGGCCGATCGCTCCAGTGGTACAACCAGTCGGGGCTTGATGCCAGAGAGGATAAGTCCATTTGCTCGCTCGACCTGGCCGTTTGACTGCGGGTGGGCCACGGACGCTAAGTCCAGTCGGATGCCCTGCGTCGCGCAGAAACGTGCCAGTGCGCCTTTGGCGAAGTTCGTGCCGTTGTCGGTGATGATGCTGTGCGGCACGCCGTACCGAGTAGTGATGTCGGTGATGAATGTCACGGCAGTCGGCCCGTTCAACTTCTTGATGGGCTCGGCTTCGATCCACTTTCTGAACTTGTCCACCGCAATGAGTAGATGTGTCATGCCACCGCGGGCTGTCTTGAAAGGGCCCACCATGTCCAGTCCCCAGACGGCAAAAGGCCAGGTGAGGGGAATGGTCTTGAGGGCAGAAGCCGGCAGGTGTTGTTTGGAACTGAAGACTTGACATCCTCTGCAGCTCTTGACTATTTCTTTAGCATCCTCCAAGGCGGTCGGCCAGAAGAACCCATGGCGGAAAGCCTTGGCCACGAGAGATCTTGAGGCGGCGTGATGGCCGCATTCGCCTTGGTGGATATCTTTGAGGATTGCCACTCCTTTTTCTGGCTCAACGCAACGCTGGAAGACTCCGGTGACGCTGCGCTTCACGAGCTCCCTGTTGATTATTGTGTATGCTGTGGCTCGTCGTTGCACTAGTTTTGCTGTGATCTCATCAGCCGGCAGCTCTCTGCTGACTAGGAACTTGAGGATGGGTTGGGCCCATGAGGGAGCTGTGACTTCTTCTGCTGTTAATGTGGCCACCATGACTCGGGTGGGTTGGTTGGGTGTTGCATTGGAGTCGACCACCGCTTCTTGTGTTGTTGCAGTCCCCGGGCCGACTGCTGCAGTCCCCGGGCCGGGTTCTGAAGTCCCTGGGCCGGGTGCGACTACGTCAGTCCCCAGGGCAGTTGTCGAAGTCCCCGTGCCGCCTGCGGGATTTCTTGAGCCGGATCCGGCTGTTTCTGGCGCAGGCGGTACGAAGATGGAATCCGACTCTGGAGACGGCTTGATGGACGGCTTGAGTAGGCGCTGGAGGGAGACGCCGGTCGGTATGGCTTGTCGGGTGGAGCCGATCCGTTCTAGGGCATCTGCTTGGTCGTTGTCGGCCCTTGGCACGTGAAGGAACTCGCACCCTTCGAAGTATCCGCTCATCTGCTGGACGAGGAAACGGTAGCTCGCCATGTTCGCGTCCTTGGCGTCCCAGTTGCCAGATGATTGCTGGACCACCAAGTCTGAGTCGCCGTAGCACAGGATCCGGCGTATGCCGAATTCTTTGGCTAGCCGGAGCCCATGTACGAGCGCCTCGTACTCGGCCACGTTGTTGGAGGCGGCGAAGTGGATCTGCAGCGTGTACTTGAGCTTGTCGCCTTTGGGAGAGGTGAGGACGATGCCGGCTCCCAAGCCGGTGCGCATCTTGGACCCGTCAAAGTGCATCCGCCAATGGGTAGAGTCGGGAGCCGGCGGTAAGTACTGGGTCTCGGCCCAGTCGACGAGGAAGTCGGCGAATGCTTGCGACTTGATGGCGGTGTGGGGTTGATAGAAAATCGTGTAGGGCGCCAAGGCAATGGCCCATTTGGCCACCCGGCCGGATGCATCCCGGCTGCCTATGATCTCGGCGAGCGGGGCAGTGCACACGACCGTGATGGGGTGCTCTTGGAAGTAGGGCTTCAATTTCTTGGCAGCGAAGTACACCCCATAGCACATCTTCTGGTAGTGCGGGTAGTTTTGCTTTGAGCTGGACAGTACTTCGCTGAGATAGTAGACCGGCCTCTGGACTAGCTGGGCTCGGCCTTCCTCCGGGCGCTGGACCACAACAACAGTGCTGACGACTCGGCTTGTCGCGGCGATGTAGAGGAGCATGGGCTCCTTCTCAGTCGGCGCAGCCAGGACAGGCGGAGTGGTCAACATTTTCTTCAACTCATGGAAGGCTTGGTCGGCTTGATCATTCCACTCAAAGTGAGTGGACTTCTTCATGAGTCGGTACATGGGGAGAGCCTTCTCTCCTAGTCGGCTGATAAAACGGTTCAGGGAGGCTAAACAGCCAGTGAACTTCTGCACATCTCGCAGCTTGGTGGGAATCTCCATCCTCTCGATGGCCTTGATCTTGACAGGGTTGCACTCAATGCCGCGTTCGGAGACCAGGAAGCCTAGCAGCTGGCCGGCTGGCACTCCGAACACGCACTTCTCGGGGTTAAGCTTGATCTGGAATCGGCGCAAGTTGGCAAATGTTTCCTTCAGGTCTTCCAGCAAGGTACCGCGTTTCTCTATCTTCACCACAATGTCGTCTACGTAGACGTGGGCATTTCTGCCGAGTTGTTTCAAGAGACATTTCTGCATGCAACGCTGAAAAGTGGCACCGGCGTTTCTCAAGCCGAATGTCATTGTCAGGTAGCAGAAAGCTCCAAAGGGTGTGATGAAGGCAGTCTTCAAGCGGTCAGCCGGGTCCATCTTGATCTGATGATACCCTGAGTATGCATCCAAAAAACTTAACAGCTCGCATCCGGCTGTGGAGTCTATCACTTGGTCAATCCGTGGCAAAGCGAACGGATCCTTTGGGCAGGCCTTGTTCAAACTTGTGTAGTCTATACACATGCGCCATTTGTTGTTCTTCTTCAAAACCAGAACTGGATTGGCAAGCCATTCTGGAAAGAACACTTCCATGATGAAGCCGGCTGCGAGGAGCCGGGCTATCTCTTCTCCCATGATTCTTCGCTTCTCTTCTGATAGTCGGCGGAGGGGTTGCTTGACCGGCTTCGCATCAGCTCGGACATGTAATTTGTGCTCGGCGAAATCCTTCGGGACACCCGGCATGTCCTTTGGGGACCATGCAAAGATGTCTCGATTCTCACGGAGGAAGTCGGCGAGCTCGCCTTCCTATTTACTGTCCAAGTTCGCCCCAATCACGGCGAACCTCTCCGGGTGCTCCGGGTCTAGAGGTATCTTCTTCGTCTCTTTTGCAGGCTGGAAGGAGCCCTGCGCATCACAGTCCTTAGGGTTGGGGGACAAGGCCGGCTGCTTGCTGGCCATGGCCACAACCCGCTCCAACATCTTCTTCTCTTCGGCCACCACGAGGGACTCGGCCAGCCGGCTGCTGGCCATGGCACACTCGATGGACTTCTTATAGTCGCCGGCTACCGTGATGATCCCCTTCGAGCTCGGCATCTTCATCTTCAGGTAGGCGCAGTGGGGCACGGCCATGAACTTGGCCAACGCAGGTCGGCCAAGCAGTGCATGATAGGGGCTCTCCAAATCCACCACCTCGAACCATATTGCTTCCCGGCGAAAGTGATGTCTCCGAAGAGAACATCCATCTTGATCTTTCCGATTGGAGAGCAAGATAGGCCGGGTACGATGCCATGGAAGACGGTGCGGCTCGGCATGAGCTGCTTTGCTTTGATGTTCAGCTTGTCCATGGTATCGCGGTACCGTATGTTGATACTGCTTCCGCCGTCTATCAGGACGTGGGAAAACCTGGCAGCTCGCCTCTCCGTCGCAAGGGTGACGTCCAAGACCATAGCATAGGAGCCAGGCGAAGGCATCACCTCTGGGTGGTCGTCCTGGCTGCAGCTGATGGGCTTTTCCGACCAATGCATGAACTCGGCGGTGCTAGAGGCGACTGCGTTTACTTCTTGGTGCTGCCAGCGTCGGCTGCGCTTGTCGTCGACTTGACTTGTGAAGACGACGTAGGCGTCGTGCGCTTCGGGGAACTCGTCTTGGATGGCGCCGACTGCCGGCCGGGCCGCCGGCTGCTGGGGAGCTGGAGGCGGCGGGCCGAGAGGCGGAGGCGGCACCATCCCTTCGCCCTTGGTGATGCGGGCGAGCTAGTGGCATTTCCGTGTTGTATGGTTGGACGGCTTCGCGCCGCTGTGGAACTTGAAGGGAGCATCGAGTGCTTGTTCGTAGGAGAAGGACGGCTGCCAGGGCGGCCGGCCACCCTTCTTCTTGGGAGCGGCCGCTCTTCGGGCTGCTTGTCTTCAATTGTGGCCACCTGCCGACTGGAGGAAGTCGGCATGGGGCCCTTGTGCTTGTGGTCGTTCTGGTAGGGGCGCCGGTTAGGGTTGCCGGCCGGCGTCTTGGGAGCCGGAACAATTACTTTCCCTGAGGCATCTACTCGGAGCTCGGTCTTCGTGGAGGAGTCGGCAGTGGCGTACTTGTCAGCAATGACTAGTAGCTCGTCGAGGGTAGCCGGCTCGTCGCAGAGGAGTCGCTGCTTGAGGAGGGTGCCCTCTCGGCACCCGGCAGTGAAGTAGTCGATGGCCTGGACCTCGTGCACTCCCTCGCAGGAGTTGCGGAGCTCGGCCCATCGCGTGAGGTAGTCGCGGGTCGACTCGTTGGGCCCCTGGACGCAGAGGGAGAGCTGGCGAGGCTTGGGAGGCCGCTTGTAGGTGCTGGTGAAGTTGCGGACGAAAACTTCGGTGAAGTCCAGCCAGCTGTTGATGCTGTAGGGCTTGAGGCTGTTGAGCCATGTGCGCGCCGTGCCTTGCAGCATCAAGGGGACGTACTTCACGGCGACGCGCCGATTGCAGTTGGCGATGCTGACGGCTGTGGAGTAGTCGATGAGCCAATCTTCCGGCTTCACCGAGCCATTGTACTTGGGTGTGTCTCTGGGGAGCGAGAACCCTTTGGGGAAGGGCTCGTCGCGGATGCGGGGGCCAAAGCATGGCGGGCCGACATCGTCTTCTTCTTCTAGCGCCAAGGATCGAGCAAGGCGGTCGATCCTGTGGCGGGCGTCGTTTTCGCCGACTCCTTCTCGGCGGCCGAGTCGGTCGCCAAGAGTCGGATGAGTGACAGGCGGTGGAGTGAGGCGTCTTTCTCTTCGAGGCGAGGGAGGAGGCAGGTTTTCCTGGTGCTCTACAGCTCGAGGGCGGCCATCCGCGTCGCGCTCGATGGTAATGCGAGTCCGGCTGCGGCTGGCAGCCGGCTCCTTGTCTTTCTTCTGGTGCGCGCCGCTCGTAGTCGGCGAGCGGGACGTCGCGGCGTGCTCCCGGCGCGGGGGATGGCTATCAGCTCGGGCGCCGGCTTCGTGCCGTTCTGCAGCCGCGTCGATCAGCTGCTGGATCCGTCTTGTCATGTATGGGAGCTCATCGGCTCCCAGCCCATTGAGCTCCTCTGCAGCCGCCTGAGCGGCTCGCAGATTCTCGAGCGGGGTGGCGTAGACGGGGCGATCTGCGCCCAGCATGCTGGCAACGGCTGCGCCGCGCTTCTGGACGAAGCCGGCTCGGCTCGGGCCGCAAGGCGGCGGCGTCCCGAAGGCGGCGCGGTCGACTTCGCGCTGGTGGGCCTCGGCAAGGCGTCTCATCGAGGCTATCTTCTTGCCCTCCGCGATGAGGGCAAGGCGGCGTGCCTCCAGCGTCTCGGCGTCGGCGTCGGCCGGGATGGGGACGGAGAGGTCGTGCATCGCCGCTTGCTGAGCGTCGCGGGCGTTCTCGCCCAAATTGGAGACGTGGCTGATGACCAACACTTCAGTGACAGCGTTGCTGCCGCTGTCAGCTCGAGGGAGGGGGTCATCGAAGACCACCACGTCGGAGGGGTAGGCGTCGAGCGACGCGGTGTCGGAGTCGATGAGCATCGGGTCGGTGGAGCCGACCGACTCCATGTCTGCAGCGGGCTCGCTGGAGACGTTAAGTTGGTCGAGGAGGCTGACGAGGCGGCCCTCGGGGTAGTCGGTGCCTGCGTCGGACGCAGGCTCGTCGGAGATGCGAGTCTCGCCAAGCAGATCGGCGAGGCGGTTCGATGCGCAGGCGTCGTAGACGCCTTGCAGCGCGTCGGGGCAAACGCCATCGGGTGCAGCAGGCTGGCTGCGCTCGCGGGGAAGGAAGAGGGTTCCCGTCCAGAACAGGTCTCCGGACGACGGTGCACCTGGCCCCACGGTGGGCGCCAAATGTCGGGTGGTTGGTGCGACATATGCCAAGGGATGGCTTATCATTGTGGGAGCCAATAAAACGTCGCCGGTGCCCGGAAACGGGATGAGGCGAAGACATGCACGCCGGCGAATCTTACCCAGGTTCGGGGCTCTCCGAGGAGATAACACCCCTAGTCCTGCTCTGCGGGGTCTCCGCATGACCACTAGATCGTTAAAGGGTAGCTACAATCGCTCCTAGAGCTGTTGGGATCAAGGGAGAAGAAGAACAAGGCTAGCTCTTGCTTCTCTCTCTCTATGGTGTGTGTACTATGTGTGGGTGTTAACCTAGAAGCCAACTATGCTCAGAGGCCCACTCTTTGCATGGGTGCTCCGGGGGGTTTATATAGGCCTACCCCCCGGGGGTACAATGGTAATCCGACTGGGATCTGGTCCCAGCCGTCAGTGTCTACGCTCACCGGCTTCTCCGCCGGCTGGTGGGTCCCGCCGGCTGCCGGCTACTTGGTCAACAGGCCGGCCACACCGCCTAGGGTCTTGTCGGCGGCTGCTTACTGTAGCCGCGCCTCTGATGATGAGGGCTTTGTTGAGGTAAGCGTGGCTATAGTGATCCGCCTCGGGGGCTATCACTGTAGCCCCACCTCGTCTTGTCTCCTTAATGGGGCTCCTGCTTCGAGGAAGGGAGTAGCCGGCTTCTGGAGGCCGGTTATACTCTTGGCCGACTAGGAAAAGCCGGGCCGCCTTCGCGTCTCTCTCTGGCTGAAGGGCCCCGCAGTCCTTGGGCCGTACAGGAGTAGGTCATGGATGACGTCGAGGCCAGCGTGGCTACAGTGCCGAGCCGCACGGGAGACGTTCCTCCCGTACGGCCTCCTATAGCCATGCCCGCCTCGGGCTTCGGGGGTCATGGGCCGCACTGTGGCCACACCCGGTCACGTCGCCGTTATGGAGGGGTGGTTGTGATCTTGGCCGGCTCCTAGGAGTCGGCGTCCTTCCCGGTCGGCTTCTTGGAGCCGGCCACCCCGTAGTCGTCCTGGGGAGGAGTCGGTGAGGCTGGGTCGCCTTCCGGGAGTCGGCTTTAGTGGTAGCCGGCCAGGGAAGGCGGCCCAAATGCTTGGAGTGCTTGAAGGCCCAAGGGCCTGATAAATTTTCCGAAGAGCCAGGGGTAGTCGGTTAGGCTACCCGTGGCCATTTCCTCCGACAGTTGCCTTGTACTAATGGAATCTGACAAGTCTCTAGTCTTTGAAGGGTACCGGAAAGATGATCTGTACATGGTAGATTTCTCAGCAGGGCCACAGCTTGCCATATGCCTTCTTGCAAAAGCTTCAGAGTGCTGGCTCTGGCATCGGAGGCTAGGGCATGCTGGCATGAGGAACTTACACACTCTCGCAAAGAAGAAGCATGTCATAGGCATCGAGGGCGTCAAGTTCAAGAAGGATCACTTGTGCGGTGCCTGCGAAGCTGGAAAGATGACTAGGGCCAAGCATCCCTCGAAGACAATCATGACGACGTCTCAACCCTTCGAGCTGCTACACATGGACTTAGTTGGCCCTACTCACTACTCTACTCTCACTACTACTGCTTGTCTCTATGGCTTCGTCATTGTTGATGATTATTGAAGATATACATGGGTGCACATAATTCTCTACAAGACTGAAGTGCAGGATGTCTTCAGACGCTTCGCCAACCGTGCCATGAACAACTATGGCGTCAAGATCAAGCATATCAGGAGTGACAACGGCACAGAGTTCAAGAACACCGGCCTCGACCTTTACTTGGATACATTGGGAATCACTCATGAGTTCTCCGCTCCGTACACACCTCAGCAGAATGGCATCGTGGAGCGCAAGAACAGAACACTCATTGAGATGGCTCGGACGATGCTCGATGAATACAAGACACCAAGAAAGTTCTGGCCTGAAGCTATTGATACTGCATGCCATATCATCAACCGTGTTTATCTTCACAAGCTTCTGAAGAAAACATTCTATGAACTCCTCACTGGTAAGAAGCCAAATGTCAGTTACTTCAGAGTATTTGGTGCTAGGTGTTGGATCAAGGATCCACATCACACTTCAAAATTTGCACCGAAAGCACATGAATGTTTGATGCTTGGTTACGGAAAGGATTCGCACTCCTACAGAGTCTTCAACCTCTTTCACTATAAAGTGGTTGAAACTGT
This sequence comes from Aegilops tauschii subsp. strangulata, assembly GCF_002575655.3. Classification (NCBI taxonomy): domain Eukaryota; kingdom Viridiplantae; phylum Streptophyta; class Magnoliopsida; order Poales; family Poaceae; genus Aegilops; species Aegilops tauschii. Next base: position 515,876,926 of record NC_053036.3, read on the forward strand.
GGATGTGCGGTTCGATGAGACTAACGTCTCGCAAAGAGAGCACCTGCCAAATGTGCTAGATGAAGTTCCACCTAGTGAATCCATCAAGCTAATGGGAACTGGAGAAATCATACCGACTGATGCACAGCCTGAAGAGGAACTTATCATTTCCGCACCTAATCCTGAAGACAATGCTCAGCCTGAAGACAATCCTCCTAACGATGACAATGATCAGCAAGAGCAAAATCTTCGTCCGGTTCATCCTCGAGTTGCAAATGAAGTACAGATTGAGAAGATAATTGACAGCATCAATGTGCCTGGTCCACTCACTCGTTCAAGAGCAAGACAGCTAGCACATTTCTGTGGGCACTTTGCATTTGTCTCAATATCTGAACCCAAGAAAGTTGCTGAAGCCTTCATGGAACCTGAATGGATTCAAGCTATGCAAGAAGAGCTTCAACAGTTCAAGCTGAACAATGTCTGGGAACTTGTCAAGCGTCCTGACCCCCACAAGCACAACATAATAGGCACAAAATGGATATATCGCAACAAACAAGATGAGCATGGTCAAGTTGTCAGAAACAAGGCTCGTCTCGTTGCTCAAGGATACACTCAAATTGAAGGGATTGACTTCGATGAAACATTTGCTCCTGTGGCTAGGCTTGAAGCAATTCACATACTGCTAGCCTATGCTAACCATCACAACATCTTGCTGTATCAAATGGATGTGAAGAGTGCATTTCTAAACGGGAAGATTGAAGAAGAAGTGTATGTCGCACAACCTCCTGGCTTTGAAGATCCAAAACATCCTGATATGGTGTACAAGCTAAACAAGGCACTGTATGGCCTAAAACTAGCCCCTCGCACTTGGTATGACACGCTCAAAGACTTCCTGAAGAGCAAAGGCTTCAAACCTGGTTCCCTGGATCCCACACTCTTCACGAAGACAGATGATGGTGAACTGTTTGTGTGTCAAATATACGTGGATGACATTATCTTCGGCTGCACCAACCAGAAATACAGTGATGAATTTGGACACATGATGCAAGAGCAATATCAAATGTCAATGATGGGTGAGCTGAAGTTTTACCTTGGTCTTCAAATCCGTCAACAAAGAAATGGCATCTTCATATCTCAAGAGAAATACCTCAAAGATTGTCTGAAGAAGTTTGGAATGCAAGACTGCAAAGGTTACACAACGCCAATGCCAACCTAGAGTCATATGGGTCTTGACGCCAATGGTAAAGAGTTCGATCAAAAGGTATACCGCTCCATGATTGGTTCTTTACTTTATTTATGTGCATCTAGGCCAGATATTATGCTTAGTGTTTGCATGTGTGCTCGATTCCAAGTGGCACCAAAGGAATCGCATCACTTAGCTGTGAAGCGAATTCTTCGATATTTGGCTTACACCCCAACATTAGGATGATGGTATCCAAAGGGCTCAGAGTTTGATCTAGTTGGATTCTCGGATGCTGATTATGTTGGTGACAAGGTGGATCGCAAGTCTACATCAGGCACATGTCACTTTCTGGGACGATCACTTGTCTGTTGGTCTTCAAAGAAGCAGAACTGTGTATCACTCTCCACTGCTGAATCTGAATACATTGCTACTAGATCTTGCTGCGCTCAGCTTCTATGGATGAAGCAAACACTCAAGGACTATGGCATCCATCTGAAACAAGTACCACTCTACTGCAACAACGAAAGCGCCATCAAGATTGCCAACAACCCAGTTCAGCACTCGAAGACAAAGCACATTGAAATTCATCATCACTTTCTCAGAGATCATGTCATGAAGGAAGATATTAATATCATACACGTCAACACTGAAGAGCAACTGGCAGATATCTTCACAAAGCCCTTGGATGAGAAAAGGTTTTGCAAGTTACAATGTGAGCTAAATATCTTGGAATCCTCAAATATCCTGTGATCAGGCACACATCCTAACACTTATGCATGTTGATGACTTATATGTGCAACACACGAAGTAAAGTATATCTTCAATCAATGAAGACTTACATTTTAAGTGTGAATACATTAACACGGAATTTGACTTTGGAGCGCCACGATAATTGTGCGCCGTGTCTGGGTCTAATACTTCCTATACGATGGGTAACGCCACCACCAAATTCTTCTGTTTGAAGTGTTTTTCTCATGGCGTTACATTTGCTATGTCTGCGCATTTGGTTTGTCTTCAATTTCAACTTGTATTCATGATTATCTTCACTATGTTGATTTGGTTGCATTCTGATATATTCATATATTAGTGTTTTGTCCTCTACATCATTCACTTATAGCTATGTCTTCTTGTTTGAATCTTTTGAACTAAGTGAATGTGATCGGACCCTAACCTCTCTATAGATATGGATTCTGTTGAAACCGTCGAATGTCTTCTCTGCGTCCTTGTCAGTAGAAGATACAGAGACAAACATTAAATCTGTTTTAAATGTTCAACTCTTATTGCCTGAAACCCGGAGAAGCCGGAACGACCATCCAACAGTCCAGGTGGGCGTGGGAACGTGGGACAACTCCAAATGTGTTGCAAGTTCGCCACGTGTCCCTCAGATGTGAACCGCCAGGGGCACCTGCGTAATTGCGTTGTGCCGTCCCCTTTCCCTATAAATACCTGTCCAATCGTGGTCAAAATCCTTCTTCCACCTCGACAAACCCTAGCGCCACCGCTAGCTCTCGACGACGCCGGTGACGAAGCGCTTAGCTGCCGCGACCTCTCCGACGCCGTCTTCACACCGGCCGCGGACATCGACTTCTCCGCCGCCGTCGTAGGTGTCCTCCGTCGCCAAGTTAGGGCACGGAAGATCGAACTGCTCGGCCTCATTCTCTACTCCGTCTAGTAGTTCATCGTGTGGTAAATTAAAACCCTCTTTTTACCGTCTTTTAGATCCTATAGATTCATCCTTTCTACTAAAAGTGGTTTCTGCCTCCACAAATTTGGATCTATCCTTTCCGCATCTCATATAATGCCTAGTATATTCACTTATGCTTCACACATAGTTAGATTCCTCACTTGTACTTATTCTTGGATTCGTACAAATCTGGAACCAACTCTCAACATATAAGTGAATGTCTTCACGCTATGAGGTCAATGTCTTCTAAACTGATTTATCTTCAAAATCTCTGAGAATGCATAGGACCTCTTCCCCTTCCCTCGCATCTCTAATGCTGTCACAGGTACATGTCCGTGGGAGAATCCCTTGGTTCATATAGTCTGCATTCATTTGCAGAATTCTTACAGCATCACATCAACTCTCCCGAAGCCAGTTCCTGTCTGACCAGCAAACGGAAGCCCTTGACAGTTTTGAAGCCATTCAGTCTGACCTTCATGGCAACAGAGAAGTCTGCAAGGAAGGGTGGCAGACATCGCCGTGGGAACACCTCAAGAGATTTGCCTCCTGACCTCTATGAGCTGTACAAGACAGATCCAGAGGAGGACTACAATCAGCGAAAAACCCGAATCCAATGGATTCTAAGATATTGGGCAGAACAATGGTACATGTACAGGTTTGTGACCCTAGAATATGCTGAGAAGAATGCCATCAAGCGACCATGGGGAGACATTTTGTACAAAAATCTTCCACCCAGGTCCAGAGCTGAAGCCATTGAACAAGGCTTCTACCCTTGCGTGGTCTGTGGACCACAGCCTGAAGATGCCGACCCATCTTCATTGCTATGGTGTCGTGACGACAATCTGTTCAAGCGCAACTTCCAGTTTGCCAAGAACTCTGCCAAAGAAAACAAGAAGTCAAGGGGATTAGACTTCAATCCAGGCCCCTCTGCTCCTCGTGCCGATGGCACACGCGAAGCTGAACCCAATCTTGTTGGGCCCTTCTACAACCTAGAGGGTCTCATCAATCATATTATGGTTCAAGGGATAGCCGGGGATGAGCCTGCAGACGACGCTGATTCTGACGAAGCGCCTGCACCACCGAAGCCAAAGAAGCTGAAGAAACCTAAAGCTTCGAAGCCTTCCCCTGCACCAAAAGCTTCGCGAGTGAAGCCTCTGGTCACTACTCCTCCTGCACCAAGTGTGCAGTCTGAACATCTTTCACGCATCTCCAAGACTGAGAAGAAGAACAAGAAGCCTATGCACACCACTGGTCTAGTTCTGACCCCTGCTGCTGTTCTGAGGAACAAGAATGACGCCATTGATCTGTCAAGTGACGACGATCTTGCTGATGACGCTCTTGAGCAGCTGATAAAGAGCAAGCAAGAGCCGGAAATCTTCAATGATTTGCCTCTCTTTGACGTGGAAGTATTGAACAACTTCATTGATGAGTGGTTTGACACCCCCAATCTCAGCTTTGATGATCTACAACTTCCCATTGGCCTGAGCGTCTCCTTCCATGGCCATTGCTCGTGAGCTGGCTCTTGCTCAGAAAATTGTTGAGTTGAAGCACAAGATCGTTTATGAAAAGGCTCAGTTCAAGAAGCACATGGCCAAGCTCAGCGTGGCAGACGTCCAAAACTTCGAGGTCATGCTGCATGAGCTCAAGGAAGCGTTTCACAAGAAACGTGATGAAGCCAAAGGTTCTCGTGAGTGCATGAAGATTCTTGCTGCCAAGTGTGTTCAAGCTTACAATGAAGCTGAGAAGCGCAAGGCACTTGGGCGTCCTGGCATCGACCCTAAGATGGCTGCCAAGCAGAAGAAGAAGCCATCTCTGGATCAAACTGAACCATCCAGGCGGGAAGAACCTCGCATTGTCTTCCCAGCCAGTATGATAGGCGTGAAGCCTAAGGTCCCCACAGTGGCTTCAGAGCTTCAGAAGACAAGGGCAGCTGAAGCCAAGGCCAGAAAGCGCAAGACCAAGAACACCACTGATGATGCTCCACCCACCAAGAAGCGCAAGAGCAAGAAGAGAGATCGGGCTGCTCCCACAGAGCCCCTTGTAGTCAAGCCGATTTCTGTTGCTCGTCCTGAATCTGCACAACAAGAACGTCGAATGATAGTTCATGAGCCTGCATCCACAGAGGCTCCGGAGGCTGAAGACATTCCAGCTGTTGACCCCACCGCAGCTGAAGACATTGGTCCAAGACAATGTTGAAGATGATGAAGTCCTTCCTCAGATCGAGCACAACGTGGTATCATCGCCTGTTCTTATGAACAGCGAACTCATCAGCATTGGTCGTCCATTGGCGCCAATTGCTCAGGATGACTCATGGGCTGATCACCCACAAGAATCCCCCTGTCAAGAAGAAACACCAGTTACTCCCCCAACACAGGTCACCACTCCGGTGATTGAAGATGAAGACTTTGTGGCCCAATGAACTCCATCTCCACAAGCGCCGCCAGCATTTCGCAGGCTTCGCAAAGGACCAAGGCCACATGTCACTCTGTCAAGTGTTCCAGAAGGAGAAGAGCGCCGATCCATTTCACGCCAAGTCTTTCCTGAAGCCTCTCCAACCATGAACAACCACGAGACTGAAGCCAATATGGCTGAAGATATTCCGGCTGCATCAGCCGATGACCAAGAAGAACCAAGAGAAGAAGAAGAACATGTTGCTACACCCCTACCAACCAAGTTGTTCTCGAGGAGAACGTGTCTGACCCTCCAGCTACTCAAGTGGAGGTTAACAACATTGAGGTGGCCACCGACCCCAACACTGAAGCCAATGACGTTGTCATGGCTGAGGCTATTGTGGCGCCTGAAGTCAATGTGTTGCCTGAAGTGATTGCACCTGAAGCCAATGCTGCACCTGAAGCACTTATCCCACCTGAAGCTATTGTGCAGCTTGGACCTCATTTCAATGAAAATGCTGATGCAAATGTGCCCCCTCCAAGGCCTCATACTATTGCACTGGCATTTGACCGTGGTCAGCCTCTCATGGTTCAATGGCCTATTCTGGTGCCTCCGCCTGCTGTTGGTCCTCAATTTGACTATCATGTCGAGCACGGGCCTCAGGTCCAGAAGCCTAAGCCAAGACTGCCCAGGTTTCCAGGTACTGCCACTTCACCACGGTCCTTCAATGCTAATGGCTTCATTGCGCACAACACTTTCTTTGATAGCGCCAAGAACCCCTATTCCAAGCCAAGGATTTCATCAGATCGGTTCTAGAGCTATCAGCAGCGCAGTTATTATTCATGTGTTCTTTACGATCAAGGGTGCATCTTTCCTCACATGCGTCTTGACTGCGAAGCCATTGCTGGATTGCCATGCCTTGAAGAAGCCCTTGAATGCTTCCGTGATGCTGGCTTGCTAAACTTTGTGACTGATAAGGAGCATTGGAATGAAGAACTTCTGCTTCAATTCTATGCCACCCTCCACATTCGCGGCTACAACTAGGATCTGAAGACTTGGGTCCTTGAGTGGATGACAGGCAATGTCCATCATGAAGCCAAAGCTTTGGACATCACTGAGCTAACCGGCCTGCCCACTCCAGGAGAATTATATGAACCTGGTTGTCAGCTTCACCGCAATGCTTTGAAGAGTATCTTCCATAAGCCAGAGCCCAACATGAGCCAAATGCTGAGCATGATGAAGCCTCTGCCACATGATGCTGATTACCCAAAGGAGTTCTTTGTCGAAGACCTAGAGTATCTACCCCGTGCTATTTATCACATCATCAGGCAAACTCTATGGCCTGTCAAAGGACATTCTTCAGCAGCAAAACTTGGAGGAGCAATGAAGACTTTGGTCTTTTATATCTTCAACGGCATCAGCTTAAATGCTCAAGACTTCTTTATCAGGCAGTTGGCTGCATCAGGCTCTGATCTCTTTGGACTGAAGTTCTACGCTCTGTGGGTCATGCGCCTCATCAAGCTACACTCAGCTGTCAACTATCAGCCCTCTGCTCGCAACCATCTGATCTTTCTGCCAGAGGTTGATATGTCAGTTGAAGACATATACCCAGAGCCTGCCAAGGAGCCTGTTTGTCTTCACAATGCTGATCAGCAAAGCTTCACGCAACCCATTGAAGGAGTCCAGGTAGTCACTCGTGTTTATTCTTTGGCTGGAAATACACGCTTACCTCACCATGCTCAAACTGAAGCCACTGAAAGCACTATTGCTCAAAGGCCTCAGAAGCGATCTCGTGTTCTCAATGACCGAGAACTTTTCGTGGTCCTGCATCAGAAACAAGATAAGCATCACTTCTGGCTGAAGCGTCAGATGCAAAGCCTCTTGGTGGACGTCAATCGCATTCACAATCTTGCCACCAAGAATGCCTTTGTTACTCATGAAACCTGTCGGAGGTCATGGAAGAGTTTGACATTGCTGAGTGCTGAACCAGATATTCAAGACGATGGCTTCACTGAAAGATTCATGTTTGACTCCACTACTCCAAGGAATGCTGTCTTGCGTCGAACTTCGTCTCTTGAAGACTCTGATTATTCCTCCTCCGCTGCAACGGTGAATGCAAGAGTGATCGATGATCAAGATGATGCTACTTCACCACCTCCAACTTCAGCACGTATCGACACTGCACCAAGTTCGTCTACACCGCCAAACCCCGACGCCGACCCTGCATCCTCTCCTACTCCTTCTGTGAACGAGTAGAGGCTCTATGTCTTCGAACCTTTTTGGTCCTTACTGAAAAAAGGGGGAGAAGCATATGAGTTGATAGTCTTCAAGCGGGTCCATATGGGCGGTTGCTTTATATTTTTCCTAGTGTTTACAACTCTCGCTTTTGATACATTTGGTTCTTTGAGTTGTATCACTTAAACTTGATGGTCGTCTGCTACGTTTTCTGCTATTCTGTGATGCGATGATAAATTCCGCATGTGCGAGGATAAATTCCGCACTTAGTCATTTTTGCAGACGTCCATTTTTCATTGTGCATGTCATTATCTTTGTTATATCAAATCATCCATGATGAATTGTCTTCATAAGTTGAAGAGGATCTCCACAAGTACAACCTGTCATGTGCATTTGCATTCCAAAAGCAAATTACTTATATGCACATCTTCAGGGGGAGCCTTTTGCTATTTATGAAGACAATACCTAAATCCTTTACAATTTCACATATTTTTATCCCCGTTGAAAACTTCAACCAGTTTGTCATCAATCACCAAAAAGGGGGAGATTGTAAGTGCATCTAGTGCCACCCCTAGTTGGTTTTGGACTATTGACGACAAACCTGGTTGAGGGACTAATGTGTTTGTGAGAATTGCAGGATAACACAGGTAGTAGTCCCTCATTGAGTCGGTTTACCTACCGGAGATGACCCCTAAAAATGTATGAAGACATTGAAGACAATGGTGGTATGTGAAGATATTCACATTGAAGACTATGACAAGAGAAGGCATTGCGTGAAGACTATGGAGCGCGAAGACATAGTTGTTTCGTTGTTTCCTTTTCTTCTTCGTTGAGTCGTAGGAACCACTGTACTATTAAGTGGGGTCCCAGTGAACAAAGTCAGAGTGACTGAAGTGATGCTCAACCAAAATCCTATGTCTTCGAGCAAAGACAATGAGAGCAAATCTTATCCAGAGCTGGATGAGTCAGCTTTACTTGTAGCCCAAGTAAAGTTGCCGCGTGTGTTTGAAATCTGACCGTTGGAACACGTGTCAGTTCCTTAGTGACCCAGGGTCATTTCGGACAAATCAGGTCAGGTTGCCTAGTGGATATAAATAGCCCACCCCCTACACCATAAATTGGTGGCTGCTCAGAGTTAGTGCACGGCTTTTGTCGTTTGAGAGCAACCCACCTCCGAAGCTTTTGAGAGAGAGAAATCCTTGCGAGGACAAAGCCCAAACACCCAGAGCCAAAGAGTGTTTGGCATCACTGAAGTCTTTCTGTCCGCGTGACCTGAAGACTTGTTACACTTGAGGACTGTGAATCCTCCAGCCGGTTAGGCATCGCGTTCTGAGCATCCAAGAGTCATTGTGGATCCCCGGTGAACGAAGTCTGTGAAGGTTTGGAAGTCTTCATTGAAGACTTACCAGAGTGATTGGGCGAGGACTGGGTGTACTTAGCTCAAGGGGAATAAGGTGAAGACATGGTCTTCTGAGTTGAATCTCAGCCTCCCTAACCAGACGTATAGTTGTCACAGCAACTGGAACTGGTCCAACAAATCCTGTGTCCTCAACAAGTGACTGGTTCTATGCTCTCCCTCTCCTTACTTACAGTTCGTCTTCGTGAAGTCATTGCCTATTTGCTTTACCTATTTGTCTTCACTGTGTGACTACTATCGTTGTTTGGCTTCATACCATCTTCCATCCTGATCCTTACTACCTAGCTGGTATTAGTCTTCATGCTTTCACTTCACTGCAGACTTGACTATGGGTTGCTTAGTGTAGTTTACCTTCCGCTGCATATCAATAGGTTCATTTCTATTGTTTGTCTTCGAAACTCTCATGTTTTGAAGACTTTCATAAAAATCGCCTATTCACCCCCCTCTAGTCGATAACTAGCACTTTCATTTCCCAACCAAGATGAACAACATAGGCATACTTTAGGTGAACCAGATATTAGAGAGAGATACTATTCATTGCTGCCTCGATATGTGCCCCACAACTGATTTAGAACTCAAGTTTGAACATCAATTTGGACCTGACTTGGAGTCTAAGAGGTGAACAGGACAATAATGTAGCAGGTAATATTAAGCAATGCATAACATAAGCAGAAACAAAAGAGTGCGACCTCTCTTGTGGACCCGTGTACTCCTCAGGTTCATCTGCTGAGTCGATGATGGTGATGCCGTTGCGGTAGATGACAGCTGCAGGGAAGGAGATCTGAGGCGGTGAAAGATGGTCAGCAGTCGTGATGTCTGGTTTGGTGGATGCTTTTGTCGATGGAGCAGCTCAGGTGAGGTGGACGACATCGCGGTAGGAGCAGGACAAACCACAGAAAGTTTTCTTCGACACCTACCTGTACCTGAAGTAATTCTGTAAGGGCTCATTTGGCTTACATGATTCTAAAATCACAGGGATAGGAGGAAAAACACCGGAATAGGTTAGGAATGCACATGGGAAACAGAGCATTTGTGAACATAGGATTTCTGTCAACTTGGGTGTTTGGTTCACAGGAATTGGAGGAGCAGAGGAATGCAAAGAAACATGGCCAAAATAAAGTGAAACCATATGAAAGTGTGTACAGTTAGAATGTTATTCTGCCACTAATGCACTTGGTCTTGTTTTCATGCATGGGATTTTGAAAAGTAGGTCCAGGTGGATGTTTTGCTCCATTCCTTTCAACATAATGCATGAATAATTGAATAGTAGAGTGCCATAGGAAAATTTCCTATTGCTATGTTTTTACGTTGAACCAAAATAGCCCTAATGGATCAACATGAATGTAGCGTAATAAGTGATGCGACAAGTGTACAACATCTTTGCCGTAGCCGTGTCGACCTCGGCATCATTGGGTTGGTCGCTGAAGAAGTTGAGGCAGAGGTGGCTGTCGGAGGTGTGGAGGAAGATCTGAGGAATCTGTAGACGGCGTCCAGGGCACTGCTCTGTTGTGATGGATCGTTCCGTCGTTGGAGCAGCTCCGGTGAGCCATAAGACGTCGAGGCTGAAGCAGCAGAAGACAGACATCATTAATCTCAAGTGGGATTCTAATAGCATCTCCTATAGATGATGTAAAATACATTACCAAAAAGTGATTGATGTAAAATTTACATCACCAAAAACCACCTGACTACAACAGGAGGTAAAAATTGTTGACTCTGAACTTGAATGTCGAAACTGAAATTTACTATGGAATCTGAATGTTACTGTCGAAACTGAACGCAATGGTAACAAAGAAGCACTTGACATGTAGTTTAGGGAGGGCATGCAGTTCATCTTCAACCCGCACCCCCTTGAGCCACCAGCCACCACCGGCCTCGCCGCCGGCCCCCGCGCCGCCTCGCCGCCCCGAAACAACTCCCCACTGCCGGTCCGCCGCCGCCTCGCCGCCCGGAAACAACTCCCCACCGCCGGTCCGCCGCCGCCCTGGCCAACCCTCTAGCCCCCCCCCCCTTGCGCCGAGCTTTTTCTCCGGCGATCCCTATGCCAACGCCACACCATTGCGCCCCCACCTCTGGCGACCACCGCCCCCACCCTGAACCCAAAGATAGATAGTGGGGTACCTCTCCGGCGAGCCCCCCTCCCCGCCGCGGGTGGTTCTTCATTAACCCCGGCGAGGCCCCCACCGATGAAAATCGACTGACCCAAAAGTCGATTCAGTCGACTGAAGTGTAGCTAAATCGGAGCAGAGCAGCAGCATGAGCGAGGGGAAGAGCAGCATCAGCAGCGTGAGCGAGTGAGTGCCGGAGCAGCAGCAGTTGCGCGAGCGATAGCCGGAGCAGCAGCAACAGATCCAGCTGGTATGGACGCCGCCGCCGAAGGGGCCTCGCACTGGGGGAGAGCCGCGGTGGAGATTTCGCCCACGGTGCTGGCTTCGAGGTAGCCGCTCCATGGGGTTGCTGGATGGAGCACCGTCAGCGCCGGGAGGTCAAGTTAAGGAGAAGGTGCGATGCGATGAGTCTACAACCTCTTTGGTGGCGTCGAGTAGGCCTCGTCTTCGTCCGAGGAGTTGGTGAGGATGATGCGGTTCCGGTGGAGCAGGTTAAGGCAGCGTTGTGGGGATGGAGCAGCCACGATAGACGAGGCGATCGTCGGAGCAACTCCTTGGAGTTGGAGGACGGGGTGGCTGAACCGGTGGGACGATGAGATGGACGACGGATCGTCATCCGGGGAGGTGGATGAGGGACATTGAGCTGTTGCGGTGTACGATGTCATTAGGGAAGAGGCTCCGGCTGGGCAGCGGTGAGGTAGCAAACGGAGGAGGGTTGGGTTTCGCGGCTGGAGCGGAGAGGTTATGGCGGCCTGGGATTTCGAATGGCGAAAAGGAGGCGATGGGAGGGGGGAACCATGACTTAGGGATGCGCTTGTCCAAAATGTAGGGTGTGTTACAAAAGTAACCCCACCGATTCGAACTAGCGGCCCTTTCGGCTCAGGGTTAGAAGGGGGATTTCGCATGTGGGGATTTGGCAGCTGGTGGGAGTTTTCACGCGCGTTGTGATTTCGGGATAGCAAGGCGCTAGTTTTGGGAGCACGATATCTGAATTTTCGGGATATAACAAGGCGCGGGTTGAATTTTAGGGACAAGCCTAACGTGTAATATTGTACTTGTACGTACCAAATCAACTCGCACTTCCCTCAACGAAAAAAATGAAAAAATAAAACTATTCACACCAGACAAAGAGAGAGTCTTGTCCCATTTTACTCTACAAATGCTATTCAAAGCTATGAATCCATGTTATGTCCAATTAAATTTTTTCGCTGGTTGTATAAGGCTACTCATAGTGGGGAGTATCATATACTAGTATCATGCATATGATATAGTATCATGCATATGATACTAGTGTATGATACTACCTCCATAGTGCATAGTATCATAAAGTAGTATCATAGATGATCATATTTATTGCCATGCATGACACAAAGTAGCATAGCATTTAACATGATATGGTATCTACCTATGTTACTCTAATCCTGTCTCTCTTCTTTAATTATGTGCCACATAAGCATGTTTGCTAGTCCCAAGTGCATGTTACCGGTTATGTTACTCAGAATATGGCCAGCCTAATGCATGTAACCTACTCATACCAACATCTTAGTGCATTCCAAATGTCTATACTACCGCTACAATTCGAACTAAATTTGAATTCATTTCTCTATTTCAATAAGAATCTACAATCATGATTGTTGCCAACTTCAACCATCATTCGTGTATTACTGATAGGTCTCCAACGTATCTATAATTTTTAATTGTTCCATGCTATATTATATTCTATTTTGGATGTTTAATGGGCTTTATTATACACTTTTATATTATTTTTGGGACTAACCTATTAACCGGAGGCCCAGCCCAGATTGTTGTTTTTGCCTATTTCAGTGTTTCGCAGAAAAGGAATATCAGACAAAGTCCAAACGGAATGAAATCTTCGGGAACGTGATTTTCGGAACAAACGTGATCCATAGGATTTGGAGTCTACACAAAGCAATCAACGTGGAGAGCACGAGGCAGGGGGCGCGCCCACCCCCCCAGGCGCGCCCTCCACCCTCGTGGGGCCCACGTTGCTCCACCGACGTACTTCTTCCTCCTATATATACCTACGTACCCCCAAACCATCAGAAACGGAGCCAAAACCCTATTTCCACCGCCGCAACCTTCTGTACCCGTGAGATCCCATCTTGGGGCCTTTTCCAGCGCTCCACCAGAGGGGGCATTGATCACGGAGGGCTTCTACATCAACACTATAGCCTCTCCGATGATGTGTGAGTAGTTTACCTCAGACCTTCGGGTCCATAGTTATTATCTAGATGGCTTGTTCTCTCTCTTTTCATCTCAATACAAAGTTCTCCCCCTCTCACGTGGAGATCTATTCGATGTAATCTTATTTTGCAGTGTGTTTGTGGAGATCCGATGAATTGTGGGTTTATGATCAAGTTTATCTATGAACGATATTTGAATCTCCTCTGAATTCTTTTATGTATGATTGGTTATCTTTGCAAGTCTCTTCAAATTATCAGTTTGGTTTGGCCTACTAGATTGATCTTTCTTGCAATGGGAGAAGTGCTTAGCTTTGGGTTCAATCTTGCGGTGCTCGATCCCAGTGACAGAAAGGGAAACGACATGTATTGTATTGTTGCCATCGAGGATAAAAAGATGGGGTTTATATCATATTGCATGAGTTTATCCCTCTACATCATGTCATATTTCTTAAAGCATTACTCTGTTCTTATGAACTTAATACTCTAGATGCAAGTTGGATAGCGGTTGATGTGTGGAGTAATAGTAGCAGATGCAGAATCATTTCGGTCTACTTGTCGCGGACGTGATGCCTATATACATGATCATACCTAGATATTCTCCTAACTATGCGCAATTCTATCAATTGCTCGACAGTAATTCGTTTACCCACCGTAATACTTATGCTCTTGAGAGAAGCCACTAGTGAAACCTATGGCCCCCGGGTCTATCTTCCATCATATTAATCTGCCAACACTTAGTTATTTTTATTCCCGTTTATTTTACTTTGCATCTTTATTATAAAAATACCAAAAATATTATCTTATCATATCTATCAGATCTCACTCTCGTAAGTGACCGTGAAGGGATTGACAACCCCTTTTTCGCGTTGGTTGCGAGGTTCTTGTTGGTTTGTGTAGGTGCGTGGGACTTGAACGCGATCTCCTACTGGATTGATACCTTGGTTCTCAATAACTGAGGGAAATACTTACGCTACTTTACTGCATCACCCTTTCCATTTCAAGGGAAAACCAACGCAGTGCTCAAGAGGTAGCAAGAAGGATTTCTGGCGCCGTTGCCGGGGAGATTCGTGCCAAGTCAAGTCAAGATTTGATTTCCCGTCAACAGGTCATTTCTGGCACCGTTGCCGGATCTACATACCAAGTACACATCACAAACTCATCTCCCTCGCATTACATTATTTGCCATTTGCCTCTCGTTTTCCTCCCCCCCACTTCACCCTTGCCGTTTTATTTGCCCTCTCTTTTCCGCTCGCCTTTTCTTTCGCCTTGTCGGAACCAAAAAGCGTTGGGGGTTCTCTCCCGAGTTTTAGTACTTTGGACAATCCTTCTATTCTCGCTAAACTCATAAATAATGATACTATGGAAAGACCTACCGGTGTTATTAAGAAGAGTCTAAATAATTTTGATGAAGATGATTCCGGAATTTTTCGTTATTTACTCAATGAATCTTTGAAAGATGCTTGGGATAGACTATTAAGGATCCGGGCTAGCTATGTGCCCCAATACCAAATTGAAATTTACTTAAAGAGCGTTTATGTTGCCCTACGTTCTTCATTTAAACATGTCTTAGATTCTATATTTGAGGAAGGTTTTCTTGAAGGGGATGCCATAGATACTTATGAAAGGATGAAGACCATATTTGGGTACCCCATGAATGAAAAATTGAATCTACATCTCTTTTGCTCTCCTACCAAAATGAATCAATTAAAGAGATGAAGGCTAGTTTAGATGCAAATTTCCGCAATGTGCTTAATCTTTCTTCTACCATTAATAGCCACGTGCTTTATCAAAATAGAAAGATTAATTCCATAGATAATAAGTTTGCTCTTTTCTTCCCTAAAACCAAAGATGGCAATACCTAGATCTATCCTTGCTTCTATGCCTAGCTAGGGGCGTTAAACGATAGCGCTTGTTGGGAGGCAACCCAATTTTATTTCAGTTTTTTTGCTTTTTGCTTTTGTTTAGGAATAAATATTTGATATTGCCTCTGGTTAGATTTGTTTTTATGTTTTAATTAGTGTTTGTGCCAAGTGAAACCTATAGGATCTTCTTGGATGATAGTTATTTGATCTTTCTGAAAATTCCAGAAACTTTCTGTTCACGAAAACAATTGCTAAAAATCACCATAACGTGATAAAATATTGATTCCAATTGCTTCTGATCAATAAAAAAATTGTCTAGGTCTTCCTATTTTGGTAAAAAAAATTGAGTTACAGAAGTTTGCGTTAGTTACAGATTACTACAGATGGTTCTGTTTTTGACAGATTCTGTTTTTCGTGTGTTGTTTGCTTATATTGATGAATCTATAGCTAGTAAAATAGTTTATAAACCATAGATAAGTTGGAATACAGTAAGTTTAACACCAATATAAATAAATAATGAGTTCAATACAGTACCTTGAAGTGGTGTTTTGTTTTCTTTCGCTAACGGAGCTCACGAGATTTTCTGTTGAGTTTTGTGTTGTGAAGTTTTATAGTTTTGGGTAAAGATTTGATGGATTATGGAACAAGGAGTGGCAAGAGCCTAAGCTTGGGGATGCCCATGGCACCCCAAGATAATCTAAGGTCACCAAAAAGCCAAAGCTTGGGGATGCCCCAGAAGGCATCCCCTCTTTCGTCTACCTTCCATCGGTAACTTTACTTGGAGCTATATTTTAATTCACCACATGATATGTGTTTTGCTTGGAGCGTCTTGTATGATTTGAGTCTTTGCTTTTTAGTTTACCACAATCATCCTTGCTGTACACACCTTTTGAGAGAGACACACATGATTCGGAATTTATTAGAATACTCTATGTGCTTCACTTATATCTTTAGAGCTATATAGTTTTTGCTCTAGTGCTTCACTTATATCTTTTAGAGCACGGTGGCGGATTTGTTTTATAGAAACTATTTTTCTCTCATGCTTCACTTATATTATTTTGAGGGTCCTACAAAACAGCATGGTAATTTTCTTTAATCATGAAATTAGTCCTAATATGATAGGCATCCAAGATTAGTAAAAAAATTCTTATGAGTGTGTTGAATACTATGAGAAGTTTGATGGTTGATAATTGTTTTTAGATATGAAGATGGTGATATTAGAGTCATCCTAGTTGTGTAGTTGTGAATTTAAGGAATACTTGTGTTAAAGTTCGTGATTCCCGTAGCATGCACGTATGGTGAACCATTATGTGATGAAGTTGGAGCATGATTTATTTATTGATTGTCTTCCTTATGAGTGGCGGTCGGGGATGAGCGATGGTCTTTTCCTACCAATCTATAACCCTAGGAGCATGCGCGTAATACTTTGCTTTGATAACTTGTAGATTTTTGCAATAAGTATATGAGTTCTTTATGACTAATGTTGAGTCCATGGATTATACGCACTCTCATCCTTCCACCATTGCTAGCCTCTCTAATACCGCACACTTTTCACCGGTATCATACACCCACATATACCTTCCTCAAAACAGCCACCATACCTACCTATCATGGTATTTCCATAGCCATTCCGAGATATATTGCCATGCAACTTTCCACCGTTCCATTTACTATGACACGCTTCATCATTGTCATATTGCTTTGCATGATCATGTAGTTGACATCGTATTTGGGGCAAAGCCACCGTTCATAATTTTCGTACATGTCACTCTTGATTCATTGCATATCCCGGTACACCGCCGGAGGCATTCACATAGAGTCATATTTTGTTCTAAGTATTGAGTTGTAATTCTTGAGTTGTAAAGTAAATAAAAGTGTGATGATCATCATTATTTGAGCATTGTCCCAAGTGAGGAAAGGATGATGGAGACTATGATTCCCCCACAAGTCGGGATGAGACTCCAGACTAAAAAAAGAGAGATCGAAAATGAGAGAAAAAGAGAGAAGGGACAATGCTACTATCCTTTTACCACACTTGTGCTTCAAAGTAGCACCATGATCTTCATGATAGAGAGTCTCCTATGATATCATTTTCATATAGTGGGAATTTTTCATTATATAACTTGGCTTGTATATTCCAATGATGGGCTTCCTCAAAATTGCCCTAGGTCTTCGTGGGCAAGCGAGTTGGATGCACACCCACTTAGTTTCCTTTGTTGAGCTTTCATACACTTATAGCTCTAGTGCATCCGTTGCATGGCAATCCCTACTCACTCTCATTGATATCTATTAATGGGCATCTCCTTAGCCCGTTGATACGCCTAGTTGATGTGAAACTATCTTCTCCCTTTTTTGTCTTCTCCACAACCACCATTCTATTCCACATATAGTGCTATGTCCATGGCTCACGCTCATGTATTGCGTGAAGATTGAAAAGTTTGAGAACACCAAAAGTATGAAACAATTGCTTGGCTTGTCATCGGGGTTGTGCATGATTTAAATATTTTGTGTGATGAAGATAGAGCATAGCCAGACTATATGATTTTGTAGGGATAACTTTCTTTGGCCATGTTATTTTGAGAAGACATAATTGCTTAGTTAGTATGCTTAAAGTATTATTATTTTTATGTCAACATTAAACTTTTGTCTTGAGTCTTTCGGATCTGAATATTCATACCACAAATAAGAGAATTACATTGAAAATTATGCTAAGTAGCATTCCACATCAAAAATTTCGTTTTTATCATTTACCTACTCGAGGACGAGCAGGAATTAAGCTTGGGGATGCTTGATACGTCTCCAACGTATCTATAATTTTTTATTGTTCCATGCTATATTATATTCTGTTTTGGATGTTTAATGGGCTTTATTATACACTTTTATATTATTTTTGGGACTAACCTATTAAACGGAGGCCTAGCCCAGATTGCTGTTTTTTTGCCTATTTCAGTGTTTCGTAGAAAAGGAATATCAAACGAAGTCCAAACAGAATGAAACCTTCGGGAACGTGATTTTTGGAACAAACGTGATCCAGAGGACTTGGAGTCTACGCAAAGCAATCAACGTGGAGAGCACGGGGCAGGGGGCGCGCCTACCCCCCAGGCACGCCCTCCACCCTCGTGGGGCCCATGTTGCTCCACCGACATACTTCTTCCTCCTATATATACCTACGTACCCCCAAACCATCAGAAACGGAGCCAAAACCCTATTTCCACCGCCGCAACCTTCTGTACCCGTGAGATCCCATCTTGGGGCCTTTTCCGGCGCTCCACCGGAGGGGGCATTGATCACGGAGGGCTTCTACATCAACACCATAGCCTCTCCGATGATGTGTGAGTAGTTTACCTTAGACCTTCGGGTCCATAGTTATTAGCTAGATGGCTTCTTCTCTCTCTTTTGATCTCAATACAAAGTTCTCCCCCTCGCTCATGGCGATCTATTCGATTTAATCTTCTTTTGCGGTGTGTTTGTCGAGATCCGATGAATTGTGGGTTTATGATCAAGTTTATCTATGAACAATATTTGAATCTCCTCTGAATTCTTTTATGTATGATTGGTTATCTTTGCAAGTCTCTTGGAATTATCAGTTTGGTTTGGCCTCCTTGATTGATATTTCTTGCAATGGGAGAAGTGCTTAGCTTTGGGTTCAATCTTGCGGTGGTCGATCCCAGTGACAGAAAGGGAAACGACACGTATTGTATTGTTGCCATCGAGGATAAAAAGATGGGGTTCATATCATATTGCATGAGTTTATCCCTCTACATCATGTCATCTTTCTTAAAGCATTACTCTGTTCTTATGAACTTAATACTCTAGATGCATGCTGGATAGCGGTCGATGTGTGGAGTAATAGTAGTAGATGCAGAATCGTTTTGGTCTACTTGTCGCGGACGTGATGCCTATATACATGATCATACCTAGATATTCTCATAACTATGCTCAATTCTATCAATTGCTCGATACTAATTCGTTTACCCACCGTAATACTTATGCTCTTGAGAGAAGCCACTAGTGAAACCTATGGCACCCGGGTCTATCTTCCATCATATTAATCTGCCAACACTTAGTTATTTTTATTCCCGTTTATTTTACTTTGCATCTTTATTATAAAAATACCAAAAGTATTATCTTATCATATCTACCAGATCTCACTCTCGTAAGTGACCGTGAAGGGATTGAAAACCCCTTTTTCGCGTTGGTTGAGAGGTTCTTGTTTGTTTGTGTAGGTGCGTGGGACTTGAACGCGATCTCCTACTGGATTGATACCTTGGTTCTGAAAAACTGAGGGAAATACTTATTCTACTTTACTGCATCACCCCTTCCTCTTCAAGGGAAAACCAACGCAGTGCTCAAGAGGTAGCAATTACCTTAACAACACACCACATGATTACTATAGAGATAGATATGAACTGTGTGTATTATATGAACTCGAATTCAATTTTTTGAATACACTTGATGTTGATTCCAAATAATAGTACATTTGATGTACTAACTAGATATTCATAATCTAAACCATGTTCCATACGTACACCATGTTTATCACACAAAGTATAGTGCCCCGCCCCCTACATTATGATAAGTATTTAGCCCTGAGTTGCAAAAGCCACACATTAGCCCAAATTATAATCAATGTTCAATACATCAATGTAGTACTAGCAAGATGCCCATGCTTTCCCCGGAACATCAAGATGATCGAGGGGAGGCCTTCTTTGCAAATATGGAGAGGGGTGTTGGTATCTTTTTGCAAAATTGCCATAGTTTCCTTCCTATCTGTCAGATATAAATCGGACGGCCTATATTGCGGGATGGCAGGCACACCATCATCAACAACTCTGTTTTTTATAAGAGTAAAGATAAAATATATTATATGTAGTGTAACATGTTCATAACCACACCATGTGTATCACCGTTATCTATATTCACGCATGCGTCGGTTCAAAACACTATGATAAATTCTTCAAATATCCGAATTCACTTTTTATAATGAATTATGATCTCTATTCGTCTTTTACACCCACACAATCCTCTTATCTTTGTAGCTAGCGCTAACTTTCTCTCGTGCATGCACACGCCCGCATCCCTCTCACCCTCCCTCAGCATTCTCTAGCTCCATCGCGCAAATTTATCTTTTCACTTTAGGTCGTTCACCCACGGTGTGTGTAGGCCCCCCAGCTCCTTCTTTACGGCACACATTGATCGATATGCCTCTCTAGCCAGGTGTGCCTACCACAAACACAAGCTTCCCCTCTTCTCTTCTCACCGTCCATGCCTCACTTCCACCCCTCTTTTCATCGATCCCGTACTCGCACACTCCTTCCCCCTCGATATAGTTTGCCTCTTGCACCACCTCTCCTAGATGCATCCCTCTCTCTCTATCCTTCTCCTCGGGCCTTATTTGCTTCTAACACATACATGCATGTATACCGATCGATCTCCCTACATATACCTAGGTCAACTTTAACTATTTTCCCCCCACCCATCGATCGATGTACCTCACAAGTTATGTCTCTTCTTTCTCTGACAAAGGACGATTGATCTTCCTATGTAGTTACGTCTGCTTACCACAGCCATATCACCCGCCCTCATCATTCGTGCATGCCTCCTGACCCATCTCTCACACGCACGTGCACAGACAGGCAGCCATCCCCTCTCTTATTGATATTGTAGGCGTGCCCCCCGTTTGTCTAGCAAGCCTCTCCCACCATTTGTTAGAAGCAACTCCACCACCACCCCCTCCAACACTCTAGCTATGTCTCTCTCCCAACCTTATTCCTCTCCTATGCATATGCATGGATGCCGATCAATCTCCCTTAATATGTAAGGTAGGCCTCTCTCCTCCTCCACACATATACCAGCCATTGTACCTCTATAGTTAATCAGGTCTCCCCCACCACACACAGATAGTCGAGCGCTCTAGGTAGGTATGCATGCCACAGAGACAAACTACACCTGTCCCCTCTCACGTTCCAGTAGGCCAGCCACCCTATATCTTTGACGTGGGCACACACAAATTCGATGGCACTCTTTATCGATCGCGCGCGCGCACACACACGTCATCATCCCTCTCTTCGATTCTATGGATACCTCAACCCGATGATACCTCCACTCTCTTCTCGTGGATCGCTCCCTCTATATATATGATATATCCAGGACTCTATTTCACACACATTGCATATGTTACATTTTTGATTGAAATATCCCCCACATATATTGCTTGTCTATTTCTCACCCCCCCCCCCCAGAAAAAACACTCACGAACCCACACACTATATCTCTCTACGTTTGTATCTCTCTCACACAACCCCACGTAGGTGGTGTACGTACACGAAGAGAATAGGTGCATGTACTCATGCTTCGTGCCCAGCCACACCCGCGCGGGTACACGGTGGAGCTCATTTCTGTACGAAATGGCAGCCCACGTGCTAATTTGAACGCGTGTAGTGGTTGTTTACCTACAGAGGTCGTGTACCACGCGTGCACGAAAAAAAGTTTGACTTGATGCGTTGGCGCGTTATTTTTAAATAAAGTTATATCGCCCAATGGCACGTACACAGAATATAAAACGATTTTTATGGAGAAAAAGGTAGTCCGCTCCACTATATACAATGGAGCCTGCCTGCCTGGGTTTGTCTCTATTCAGAGTATCTCACACAAAGCGGCGGCGGCCTCTCTGTCTCTCTCACCGTTGGTCACTGATCCAGCCGCATCCCGTCCGCCCATGGAAAGGGAGGATGTGCATCGTTCTCCGTTCGACGGCGCCGAGGCAGCACGTCCCGATCTGCGGTACCCGCCGTTCTCTCTTACCAAGCTCCGGCGTGGTAGGGCCTACGCCACCTGCTCGCTGCCGCAGTATGGGCAGATCCCGCCCGCCGCCGCTCTCCTAGTTACATCCCGACGACCCCCAGGTATCCTCTCCGGCCTTCCTCCACTGCCCGTCTTCCCACATCGCTGCATGTGGAAAATCTTGCATGTGGATCTTCCATAGTTCTTTGCCCAAAACGTAGCTCATCTGACGTACTTTCCATATTGCAATCTCGTCCTCACACCGTTTTAGACAAACACAACCGTGTTGTTATCTTCCCTTAGGACAAGGAATATGCTTCTTTTTTGTCATTGTATGTGTCATCAACTGTTATTGGCCAGTAAATGTTTCCTTTCTACCTCTTTTTTGCAAACAGGGCTATCCATTTCACCTCGTTGCTATTGCGACCTTTTGGTGAACTGCACAAATGACTTTTTTCTTAAGAGTGTTTTGTGCAGTTGTACTAAAATGTCACACGGGCAACGTCTCTACATTTCAGTGCGACGTTTGAAGATTTTTCTTTGTTTATTTTACTTTCAGACGAATTCCTAAGCTGCACAAAGGGAGATTGGTTTTGCTCTATCCTCCTCATCCAACTCCAAGCCTAATCTTCTCCAATTATTTGCTTAATCTTCTCCAACTAGTTAGTCTTAAGACAGACTTCAAAGGTGATCGGCTTCTATTTGTGTGCTTATTGTTTCATCAGCAGTCCACCATTATTGTAATCACACTTAATATCTTTGGAACAAGGACGGTCAACTCTATTTTAGTGGAACTGCACAAAATGATCGGAATGTTGCATGCTCCAGGAAGCTACTTTTTTCTCAACATGCCTTGTTGATTTAGATAGAGCTGGGGGGACGCTGCTGCCAATTAAAGCATGGATTAATTTTAATTTAACACCTTCTCACAACTTTGTCTTCAGTTGTGATGTAAATATTAGCTCTGATCTGCTAATCATTGAGATGCATTAGTAAGGAAGTTAGTTTTTTATTGCTTCCGAAAGAGCATGGATGGCAAGACACACGAAACAAAAGTTGAAAGCTCAGAGCATTGTACAATTTCATGTCGTTGGAAAATTATTTGTATAGTACGTCAATTATGTAAACAAATGCTGGAAGCTTGATAGCATTGCTAGAAGCCTCTTCAGCATCCGGGTCCATGTGCCATGCACAAAATTATACTTCCTCCATTCCTAAATATTTGCCTTTTACAAATTTCAAATGAACATATTTTAGAGTGTAGATTCACTCATTTTGCTTCGTATGTAGTCACTCGTTGAAATCTCTAGAAAGACAAATACTCCTGAGTATATTTAAGAATCGAGGGAGTAGTGCACAACCACATGGGAGACTCAGCCCGGTCGTTGCGCCGCACTAATAGTGAGTAATGAGTAGTCAAATCATAAGCCCCACCTTTTCCACTGTAAGTTGCTCGGAAGAAGCAACCATCAATACTCTCTTCTTTGAATCCGCTCATACTACTCCACCGGACGCCCGCGAACAAGAGATGATGTACGTTAATATTGTTGTGTATATAATTAACAACGTAAATAATGTGCCAGTTGGACAGATATGATTGGAGATGGAGATGGAGATGGAATTTTACGTAAACACGGATATGCATGTCTATGTCTATGTGTGTGTGCGCGATGACTCTCGCGACCTGGAAGCGGGGGTGTGTTTTTGATCGAGTTTTCTTTCTTGGTACGTTAAAAAATTGTCCGACGTTGGTACTAAGAGCATAAGTTTTGTATTGATTTCTAAGCCTTCTCACAAGTTTATCTTCAGCTCCCCTGTAATTTTATTTCTCCAGCTATTAACTTTGATTAAAAAAATGGTGTGGACTAAAAACCTGGATGGACATAGTAGCCCTCCATTTTATTTACTCTGCATATTAGATTTGACTGAAGTGAAACTTTGTAAAGTTTGACCAAGTTTAGGCTAAACATAACAAACCATAATTATTGAGAGAGGGCAAACTGTACATACTCTCAAACCTTTCTGATAATTGAAATTAAAATTCTTTATTTGTACACACTCTCGCACGTTTTCGATAATTTGGCACGTGAAGGACAGGAAATGCGACCACGACGCGTGGATCGTTAGTTCATCGGAAGTAGTAGTTTTCTTCACTAGTACGTTGAATAAAGAGTTTCGTTTCGTACTTACACAATTTAAAACGATCGTTATGGAGAGAATAAAGAAACCACTCCACTATATATTAGTAGTATACACGAGTACTATATGGATGCAACTTCATTGACTTAGTGCACCTGCCTTTGGGTGTATGACAGGTGGGCCCAAAATGTGGCTGGCCCACCTGTCATACAGCCAAAGGCAGGTGCAGTTAAGGCACCGGAGCTCACTCCGTAATACAGTATATATGTAGTGTCAAAAACGTTCTTATATTATGGGATGGAGGGAGTACTATATAAGCTGGAGCCTCAGCGCTTGTTCGCTAGGGTTTGCACTCTCCACACTCTCGCCGCACTACATACATATACACGCTGGAGGCTCAGCGTTCCTTTGCTAGGGTTTGCTATATTCACAGTCTCTCACCCTCTTCACCAGATCTAAACAAGACTGCGTTGGCCTCTGTCTCTCTCTCCCCCCTCACAGCTGGTGAAGGAGTCGTCCGGATCCTGTCGCACTGGGGATGGGAGGAGTTGCAGCGTTCACTCAATCGCCTTCGGCGAGGGAGGCAATCCACTCTCATATGCGATGTTCTCTTTCACCCAGCGCCTATGCGGGAGGGCCACCGACCCCTTCTTCCTCGTTGCCATATGTAGTGTAGGCAGATCCGGCCTCCCGCCGCACGCCTAGCCACATCCCGATGACCCTAAGGTATAACTTTCTTTGAAACCGTCATTGCTCAAGCTGCATGCGGATCTTTTTCGTTTCAGTAGTCGAATCTAGGTCTTGGTTCAAAGAGGAAAGAAGGGTGGGGTGGGGTGGAGTATGAATCTAGGACGTGTTTCAAGGAGGAAAGGAGGGAGGGAAAGTAGTATAGACTGGCTATCCAGCCGCTTTGTTGGTCGAAAAGGGAAAAATGGGGTAACCCAGTACGCGCATCTGTAAGGAACCGATCTCTTTGTTGAAAAAGGAAAGAAACTGGGGGTCGGGTAGTTTGTGCAGGACTAGATTTGCTGCCCTCACATAGGAAAAAGGTTGAAAGAGAAGAAATATGGGACCAACACAGATATGCTTCTTGGCAACATATTCTGCATCACCCATTTATACGTGTGGACGCAAATGGTGCTAGCATGTCCCATGTCCCATAAAACTATTTTGCTGTTGTTAATCTAAGAATGCCGCTGGAAAAGTAAATGCTACTTTCTGCTACCTCTTGAGCACTGCGTTGGTTTTCCCTTGAAGAGGATAGGGTGATGCAGTAAAGCAGCGTAAGTATTTCCCTCAGTTTTTGAGAACCAAGGTATCAATCCAATAGGAGGCCACGCACGAGTCCCTCACACCTACACAAACAAATAAATCCTCGCAACCAACGCGATAAGGGGTTGTCAATCCCTACACGGTCAGTTACGAGAGTGAGATCTGATAGATATGATAAGATAATATTTTTGGTATTTTTATGATAAAGATGCAAAGTAAAATAGAAAGCAATAAAAATAACTAAGTGTTGGAAGATTAATATGATGGAAAATAGACCCGAGGTCCATAGGTTTCACTAGTGGCTTCTCTCAACAGCATAAGTTTTACGGTGGGTGAACAAATTACTGTTGAGCAATTGATAGAACTGAGCATAGTTATGAGAATATCTAGGTATGATCATGTATATAGGCATCACGTCCGAGACAAGTGGACCGACTCCTGCCTGCATCTACTACTATTACTCCACACATCGTCCGCTATCCAGTATGCATCTAGAGTATTAAGTTCATAAGAACAGAGTAACGCTTTAAGCAAGATGACATGATGTAGAGGGATAAACTCATGCAATATGATATAAACTCCATCTTGTTATCCTCGATGGCAACAATACAATACGTGCCTTGCTGCCCCTACTGTCACTGGGAAAGGACACCGCAACATTGAACCCAAAGCTAAGCACTTCTCCCATTGCAAGAAAGATCAATCTAGTAGGCCAAACCAAACTGATAATTCGAAGAGACTTGCAAAGATAACCAATCATAAATAAAAGAATTTAGAGAAGATTCAAATATTGTTCATAGAAAAACTTGATCATAAACCCACAATTCACCGGTCTCAACAAACACACCGCAAAAGAAGATTACATCGAATAGATCTCCACGAGAGAGGGCGAGAACATTGTATTGAGATCCAAAAAGAGAGAAGAAGCCATCTAGCTAATAACTATGGACCCGAAGGTCTGAGGTAAACTACTCACACATCATCGGAGAGGCTATGGTGTTGATGTAGAAGCCCTCCGTGATCGATGCCCCCTCCAGTGGAGCTCCGGAAAAGGCCCCAAGATGTGATCTCACGGGTACAGAAGGTTGCGGCGGTGGAATTAGGTTTTTGTCTCTGTATCTGATCGTTTGGGGGTACGTGGGTATATATAGGAGGAAGAAGTACGTCGGTGGAGCAACGTGGGGCCCACGAGGGTGGAGGGCGCGCCTAGGGGGTAGGCGCGCCCCCTACCTCGTGCCCTCCTGGTTGATGTCTTGACGTAGGGTCCAAGTCCTCTGGATCACGTTCGTTCCGAAAATCACGTTCCCGAAGGTTTCATTCCGTTTGGACTCCGTTTGATATTCTTTTTCTGCGAAACTCTAAAATAGGCAAAAATAGTAATTCTGGGCTAGGCCTCCGGTTAATAGCATAGTCCCAAAAATAATATAAAAGTGTATAATAAAGCCTGATAATGTCCAAAACAGAATATAATATAGCATGGAACAATCAAAAATTATTTATAGATACGTTGGAGACGTATCAAGCATCCCCAAGCTTAATTCCTGCTCGTCCTCGAGTAGGTAAATGATAAAAACAGAATTTTTGATGTGAAATGCTACTTGGCATAATTTCTATGCAATTCTTCTTAATTGTGGTATGAATATTCAAATCCGAAAGATTCAAGATAAAAGTTCAATATTGACATAAAAATAATAATACTTCAAGCATACTAACTAAGCAATTATGTCTTCTCAAAATAATATGGCCAAAGAAAGTTATCCCTACAAAATCATATAGTCTGGCTATGCTCTATCTTCACCACACAAAGTATTTAAATCATGCACAACCCCGATAACAAGCCAAGCAATTGTTTCATACTTTATGTTCTCAAACTTTTTCAATCTTCACGAGCGTGAGCCATGGATATAACACTATATGTGGAATAGAATGGTGGTTGTGGAGAAGACAAAAAGGAGAAGATAGTCTCACATCAACTAGGTGTATCAACGGGCTATGGAGATGCCCATTAATAGATGTCAATGTGAGTGAGTAGGGATTCCCATGCAACGGATGCACTAGAGCGATAAGTATATGAAAGCTCAGCAAAAGGAACTAAGTGGGTGTGCATCCAACTTGCTTGCTCACGAAACCTAGGGCATTTTGAGGAAGCCCATCATTGTAATATACAAGACAAGTTCTTAAAATGAAAATTTCCCACTAGTATATGAAGGTGACAACATAGGAGACTATCTCTATCATGAAGATCACGGTGCTACTTTGAAGCACAAGTGTGGTAAAAGGATAGTAACATTGTCCCTTCTCTCTTTTTCTCTCATTTTTTTTATTTGGGCGTATTCTTTTTTTATGGCCTCTTTTTTTCTTCTTTTTTTCATCCGGAGTCTCATCCCAACTTGTGGGGGAATCATAGTCTCCATCATCCTTTCCTCACTTGGGACAATGCTCTAAAAATGATGATCATCACACTTATATTTACTTACAACTCAACAATTACAACTCAATACTTAGAACAAAATATGACTCTATGTGGATGCCTCCGGTAGTGTACCGGGATATGCAATGAATCAAGAGTGACATGTAATTATGAATGGTGGCTTTGCCACAAATACAATGTCAACTACATGATCATGCAAAGCAATATGACAATGATGGAGCGTGTCATAATAAACTGAACGATGGAAAGTTGCATGGCAATATATCTCGGAATGGCTATGGAAATGCCATGATAGGTAGGTATGGTGGCTGTTTTGAGGAAGGTATATGGTGGGTGTATGATACCGGCAAAAAAGTGCGCGTTATTAGAGAGGCTAGCAATGGTGGAAGGAAGAAAAGTGCATATAATCCATGGACTCAACATTAGTCATAAAGAACTCATATACTTATTGCAAAAATCTACAAGTTATCGAAGCAAAATATTACGCGCATGCTCCTAGGGGGATAGATTGGTAGGAAAATACCATCGCTCGTCCCCGACCGCCACTCATAAGGAAGACAATAAATAAATAAATCATGCTCCGACTTCATCACATAACGGTTCACCATACGTGCATGCTACGGGAATCACAAACTTTAACACAAGTATTTCTCAAATTCAAAACTACTCAACTAGCATGACTCTAAGATCACCATCTCCATATCTCAAAACAATTATCAAGCATCTAACTTCTCATAGTATTCAACACACTCATAAGATTTTTTTTTAATTGGATGCCTATTATAATTGAAGCAAATTACCATGCTGTTTTGTAGGACTCTCAAAATAATCTAAGTGAAGCATGAGAGAACAATAGTTTCTATAAAATAAAACCACCACCGTGCTCTAAAAGATATAAGTGAAGCACTAGAGCAAAAACTCTATAACTCAAAAGAAATAAGTGAAGCACATAGAGTATTCTAATAAATTCCGAATCATGTGTGTCTCTCTCAAAAGGTGTGTACAGCAATGATGATTGTGGTAAACTAAAAAGAAAAGACTCAAATCATACAAGACGCTCCAAGCAAAACACATATCATGTGGTGAATAAAAATCTAGCTCAAGTAAAGTTACAGATGGAAGTAGACGAAAGAGGGGATGCCTTCCGGGGCATCCCCAAGCTTTGGCTTTTAGGTGTCCTTAGATTATCTTGGGGGTGCCATGGGCATCCCAAAGCTTAGGCTCTTGCCAATCCTTGTTCCATAATCCATCAAATCTTTCACCCAAAACTTGAAAACTTCACAACACAAAACTCAGCAGAAAATCTCGTGAGCTCCGTTAGCGAAAGAAAACAAAAGACCACTTCAAGGTACTGTAATGAACTCATTCTTTATTTATATTGGTGTTACACCTACTGTATTCCAACTTCTCTATGGTTTATAAACTATTTTACTAGCCTTAGATTCATCAAAATAAGCAAACAACACACGAAAAACAGAATCTGTCAAAAACAGAACAGTCTGTAGTAATCTGTAACTAACGCAAACTTCTGGAACTCCAAAAAATATACCAAAATAGGAAGACCTAGAAAATTTGTTTATTGATCAGAAGCAATTGGAATCAATATTTTATCACGTTCTAGTGATTTTTAACAATTATTTTCGTGAACAGAAAGTTTCTGGAATTTTCAGCAAGATCAAATAACTATTATCCAAGAAGATCCTATAGGTTAAACTTGGCACAAACACTAATTAAAAAATAAAAGACATCTAACCAGAGGCTAGATCAAAGATTTATTCCTGAACAGAAGCAAAAAGCAAAAAACTAAAAATAAAATTGGGTTGCCTCCCAATAAGCGCTATCGTTTAACGCCCCTAGCTAGGCATAATAGCAAGGATAGATCTAGGTATTGCCATAATAATAAGATAGATCATTAAAACTCATTTCATACTCTCTACGTTTGGCAGCAAGCTTTCTTTGTGGCAAGCAAAATTAATCAAAAGGGCTAAATTTAATGGGACAAAAATCCCCCAGATCAACCTTAGGAGGGATAGGTTCCTCCTTCGGCCCTTCATATTGCACAACCAATTCATCATTATAAGCATTCTTTTGACAGAACTTGGTGAGCCTATATTCGAGAGAATATCCTAGCTCATTATTTCGAATAGCAAAATCATCATTAATTTCAGAAATTCTATCAACTAGAATATTGGTAGGAACCTTTTTCCTAAGGTTTTCATTCGAAGCAACATAATCTAGAGATTGAAAACGCATTATTTCCTCTTGATCAAATAAGATAGTTTCTATGGGAGGACGTCCAGCGTCCACCCTATAATGCGAAAGATTTCTTTGGCCTCTTTTATAATAAATCTGAACTCATGAGCCAAAAAGATAGTAGCGGCTCGCTTAACAGAAGAGTGCTCAATGTTAGAAAATTCTAGGAAAATCCTCTGTATGCAAGGATGCATGTGCATAAATTGTCTTTCAAGTTCAACTACAAGCATGGCGATAGCGTCCGCAAGACTACTAGTTCTATGAAGAATAGAACTACCCATAGAAGGAAAAGCACCGGCACAAGTAAAGAAATCTTGTATAACTCATTTTCCAATAATGTTACCACTACCAATTCGGAATTTTTTTGTATGTAAGGTAGGGGATTCTTTAGCAGGAGCATCAGAATTTTCCATGATATTATTATTATCCTTATCGACAATAATTATCCCAATTTCAGACATAATGGTAGAAAGTCGAGAAATAATGCGGCACTTCGGGCCAACGCGGCTAGATCGCATTTTGCACGAGAAATGACACACCATGTTTCGTTGACATGTGGTCCCGTTCCAACATGTCAGTGAGACGACGGTGAGTCCTTTTGTAGCATTTCCGAATGGATGTCTATGTACGCCGGGGCGCCTCTTCGTGTACCGTGGCAACCGTCCACCGCCTCTTCGCCTTCCCCTCTCGATTTGGAACTGTTGTCGCACGCTCTTCCTCCCTCCTCCATTCGCCTTCACCCTTCCTTCTGCCATTGTTTGATCGTCTTCTCCATGGAGGGAACAAGCCAGAAACGACCCCGTTATTCTTGCCCTGATCTGAAAGATGACGTGGTGGAGGAACTCATTGATCGGTGAGACGTCATCACCTCGGCTAGCTTGGCAGGTTCGTTCAAGACCATTCTCGACTCAACTAATAACATCATTACAAGGAACCCAAGGGTCCAGGAGCGGTTTGATCTCCCTTATCTTCTTCGCTATAAGCCTATTCGCATGGGCGCGGACGACGGAGGCCTCGCCTTGTGCAAGTTGATGCCGCTTGATAACGATACGTGTGATGTCAAGATGCCATCGCTTAAGGGTAAGGCCTGGGCTGGTGCAAATGGAGATTGGGTTGTTTATATTGGGTACAATTGCGAGTGGGAACTTGTGAATGTGTACACTCGCTAGCAGAACATATATACTCAGTGGCGCCTGGCAACTAATTCCGATGGATCACCTCTTCTTGTCTGTATACAGTGCACTGAGATTGTTACTGCTGAGGGAGCACGTGTTGTCTCCCATGGTCGCCCTCTCCGGGCTATTCCAACACCCGTTGCAGGGTATTCGGGAAGGATACTAGTGTGCTAGCGACAACACCTTCTCCCTGGTTCAATATTGACAGTCTTGGAGAAAACTCGCTCTTCCTTGGACCAAACTATCCAATGATGGTGAAAGGCGATCCAGCTGCTGTTGACGCAACGTTACTACCATTTATGAGAAGCAACTGTATCTATACCTCGGACATTGCGGTGGTTCCCTACCCTGGTCCTGATATATGCCGCTTCAGCCTGGATGATCAGTCCTGCGTTGCTCTCGATATTGACAATAGCTGGCCCTTCCCAGAGCAACTAGGTTCAAAGCAAGCGTTTCCAACACCGAGGATTGGTTGAGTTGAAGTTCATTTCATTGCTTGTTATTTGTTGTGTGATGAAAACTTCAGTATTTACTAGAATGTTTTGTTGGAAATAGTCTATAATCCAACATGTATCCTCGTTGTCATTGTGTGTTGATGACTTGTTGTATGTAACGAATGGTACATTTGCAAATGCATGTCATAGACTCAATTTATGAATGGTTTTCAAGTCACTTCTTGGAGTGTGAGTACCATAGTAGTATAGCTAGCATCCGGTTAGTATATGAAGTTGCCACATCACATAGAGCCAACCTAATATTGGAGTATGCTAGCCCTCCACCGGCGCGCGCTTCAAATGGCGGACGATGTGAGAGGTCGCGTCACCTTGTGTCCAGATCTGAGATGCCACGTGTACCAGATGAATGACTCCAAGTTCAACCACCGTGATGCTAGGTGCGAGCCGAGGAACACTGTTGGAGAGACCCCCCTCATAATTTTCCCACATTGGTCGTTTGATTCATAGGATATAATGCTATAGGATTTTTTTTCCTATGTAATCATGTTTTAATTGGAAATCTAGCATCCAGTCCAATTTTTGTTTCACTTCCTTTGTTCCTACGAAGAGAGTACTTGCTCTAAATGATGTGCCGCTGCAAGAGCCGCCTATATTAATTAACCATGCTCTAAAAAGGTGGACCAGCTTTGTCTATAGTAGTAGTACTGGGTTAGTAGGTGACCTTGCGCTTGGCTCTTCTCCTCTTCCGGCAGTCGAACAATAATGATCGTACTACAGTAGTACTTCTGGCAATCTGACACCAAATGAACTGTTGCACGTCCACCGCTTATAAGCAAAAGTTACTCCTCGTGCTGCGAGCCACTGCGCATGCGTTGGCGAGGGAGAAGGCGTAGTAAGAAAGCTTCTCGTCATTCTGCGAGTTGATGGGACACATCAAAGTTGCGTATTTATTAGTACTCTCTTCAAAAAGGGACGACCATGTCCATGGCTACCATCTCGTGCTCTGTCATTGAGTACATGCACTATTCACGTGCCATCGAGGAGAACAAATATTGCATAGTACTAGGTGCCATCGAAGTGCACGACTCACTTACGCACTGCATATCTCCATTTTCTTGCATGACACGCCACCTTGATGCTAGATGTCCTGCGTGTCATGGAGGCATATAGTATGATTTTTAAAATGGAGGCATATAGATGTCCCGCGTGCCGGAAAAGGATGAACAAAGCTCATGTCTTAAACGAAAGAGTGGAAGAACATAGATTCCCGACGACCGAGAAGGAGCAACAAACCTCGCGGTGGAGCGTCTCCACTCATAATATTTTATATTATTCAGTGATATAAAATCAACCAAATCTCTCCACGTTCCTATACCATTCTATAGTATGAGAATAACTTTGAACGTAAGCCATTGATTCACTCTATCCAATGGTCATAGTTGGAAAATCCAAAAACAACCAAGCATTGGATCAACTCTTTTAGTACTTAGATTGTTGCCGCCTGCCCACCTAGCCTGCCTATATATCCGCTCATGTGTGATGACCACAGGAGCTATCCACTCAGATTGTATGTTAAAAAAAATAAAGGTCAATAACAAATGAGGCACCTCGAGCCAACGCGGCCAGATCGCATTTTGCACGAGAAACTACACACCATGTTTTGTTGACATGTGGTCCCGTTCAAACATGGCAGTGAGACGACGGCGAGTCCTTTTGTACAATTTCTGAACGGACGTGTAGGCCGGGGAGCCTCTTCGTGTACCGTGGCAAACTGGCAACCGTCCACCGACTATTCGCCTTTCCCTCTCGATTTGTAACTGCTGTCGCACGCTCTTCCTCCCTCCTCCATTTTCCTTCACCCTTCCTTCTGCCATTGTTCAATCGTCTTCTCCATGGAGGGAACAGGCCGGAAATGACCATGTTATTCTTGCCCTGATCTGAAAGATGACGTGGTGGAGGAACTCGTTGATCGGTGTGACGTCATCACCTCGGCTAGCATGGCAGGTTCGTTCAAGACCATTCTCGACTCAACTAATAACATCATTACAAGGAACCCAAGGGTCCAGGAGTGGTTTGATCTCCCCTATCTTCTTTGACGTGACCCTGCTGACTGGCGCGGGGACGAGGGAAGCCTCGCCTTCTGCATGTTGATGCCGCTTGATAATGATACGTATATATGATGTTAAGATGCCATCGCTTGAGGGCAAGGCTTGGGCAGGCGCAAATGGAGATTGGGTTGTTTATATTGGGCACAACTACGAGTGGGAACTAGTGAATGTGTACATTCGTCACCGGGTTCCACTTCCAAAAATCTCAGACTGCCCAGAGGTTGAGCACACCGGTATTCTACGCATGTTCAAATACGATCATGGTGACTATCTTCTACGAAAGATAGCAATTTGTCGAGTTCCCAACCGCTCTTGGCATTACAGGAACTATGGAGTTGTTGCTATCATCGACAAGCTTGTTTCCGTCCTTAGTGGTTTGACTGGATGGATATTGCTCAAAAATCAGTTTCTATAAACGGATGTGTACTCTGCTGCAATTCAATACGAGGGTCTTGTGTTTGCTGCCACCACTCGTGGCACTGTTTTTGCATGGGATCCTCGTAGTTTCGGTACGTTTGTCTTCCACCGTAATTATAATTGTTTCATCCACATGCATGCGATTTAGCAAGTTTCCCTTTACTAATTAACCTTCTTGTGTTTCCAAGGTCCTGTGAACATTCCACCACCTATACTTGAAAAAATTTATAACCAAGGGGGAGATGACGATGGTGATGATCACGAGCATGAGGACGAGGAGGGCCCATATACTCAGTGGCGTCTGGCAACTTATTCCGATGGATCACCCCTTCTTGTCTGTATAAAGCCCACTCCTGATGTTACTACTAAGGAAGCAAGTGTCGTCTCCCATGGTCGCACTCTCCGGACCTATTCCAACACCCGTTGCATGGTATTCCGGATGGATACTAGTGTGCTAGCGCCAACACCTTCTCCCTGGTACAATATTGATAGTCTTGGAGAAAACTCGCTCTTCCTTGGACAAAACTATCCAATGATGGTGAAAGGCGATCCAACTGTTGTTCACACAAAAGGTTACTACCATTTATGAGAAGCAACTGTATCTATACCTCGGACATTGCGGTGGTTCCCTACCCTGGTCGTGATATAGTAGGCCGCTTCAGCCTGGATGATCAGTCCAGCATTGGTCTCGAGATTGACAGTAGCTGGCCCTTCCCAGAGAATCACTTGTGGTTCAAAGCAACGTTTCCAACACCGAGGATTCGTTCAGTTGAAGTTCATTTCATTGCTTGTTATTTGTTGTGTGATGAAAACTTTTTATAATGTATCCTCGTTGTCCTTGTGGGTTGATGACCTATTGTATGTAATAAAATGATATGCCTGTGATAAACTTACTAAATTTATGAATGGCTTTCGAGTCGCTTCTCTGAGTGGGTGCTGCGACGAGGCAAAAAAAATATTTTCTGAATATATAATTGTACGTGCATTGCAACAGGTTATCAGATGAGGCCAATCAACAATAGTGCACTATTTGTACTAGCTTCACATGCTGCACTATCTCTACGTCTACGTACGTAATACAACAAGTTTTAAACTTGAGACCAGCCACCCACCCTCACAAAGAACACGTTTTAACCTAGCACAGACTCCAGTAAATTTGGCCATGATACGTCCATTTTGCATCATGCTTTTGTATCGATATTTATTGCAATATGGGCTGTTATTACACATTATGTCACAATACTTATGCCTATTCTCTCTTATTT
Organism: Aegilops tauschii subsp. strangulata; assembly: GCF_002575655.3. Lineage (NCBI taxonomy): Eukaryota > Viridiplantae > Streptophyta > Magnoliopsida > Poales > Poaceae > Aegilops > Aegilops tauschii. The sequence continues at coordinate 515,912,287 of NC_053036.3, forward strand.
TACAAGGTTTACATAAGGAGGGAGAATGCCGGCAGCTGGAATTCTGGGCTGGAAAAGGAGCAAATATTAGAGACCTATTCTGCACAACTCCAAAGTCCTGAAACTCCACGAAAATCATTTTTGGAAATAATAAAAAATATTGAGCGGAAGAAATACGTCAGGGGGGCCACCACCTGCCCACGAGGGTGGGGGCGCACCCTACCCCCCAGGGCGTGCCCCCCTGCCTCGTGGGCCCCCTGTTGGCTCTTCGGTAGCCATCTTCTGCTATATAAAGTCTTTCGTCGAGGAAAAAAATCATAAGCAACCTTTCGGGATGAGACTCCGCCGCCACGAGGCGAAACCTTGGCGGAACCAATCTAGGGCTCCGGCAGAGCTGTTCTGCCGGGGACACTTCCCTCCGGGAGGGGGAAATCATCGCCATCGTCATCACCAACGCTCCTCTCATCAGGAGAGGGCAATCTCCATCAACATCTTCACCAGCACCATCTCCTTTCAAAACCCCAGTTCATCTCTTGTATCCAATTCTTGTCTCCAAGTCCGGGATTGGTACTAGTAGGTTGCTAGTAGTGTTGATTACTCCTTGTAGTTGATGCTAGTTGGTTTATTTGGTGGAAGATCATATGTTCAGATCCTATATGCGTATTAATACCCCTCTGGTTATGAACATGAATATGCTTTGTGAGTAGTTACGTTTGTTCCTGAGGACATGGGATAAGTCTTGCTATTAGTAGTCATGTGAATTTGGTATTCATTCGATATTTTGATGAGATGTATGTTGTCTATCCTCTAGTGGTGTTATGTGAACGTCGACTACATAACACTTCACCATTATTTGGGCCTAGAGGAAGGCATTGGGAAGTAATAAGTAGATGATGGGTTGCTAGAGTGACAGAAGCTTAAACCCTAGTTTATGCGTTGCTTCGTAAGGGGCTGATTTGGATCCATATGTTTCATGCTATGGTTAGGTTTACCTTAATACTTTTGTTGTAGTTGCGGATGCTTGCAATAGAGGTTAATCATAAGTGGGATGCTTGTTCAAGTAAGAACAGCACCCAAGCACCGGTCCACCCACATATCAAATTATCAAAGTACCGAACGCGAATCATATGAACGTGATGAAAACTAGCTTGATGATAATTCCCATGTGTCCTCGGGAGCGCTTTTCTCTATATAAGAGTTTGTCCAGGCTTGTCCTTTGCTACAAAAAGGATTGGGCCACCTTGCTGCACTTTATTTACTTTTGTTACTTGTTGCTCGTTACAAATTATCCTATCACAAAACTATCTGTTACCACTTATTTCAGTACTTGCAGAGAATAACTTGCTGAAAACCGCTTATCATTTCCTTCTGCTCCTCGTTGGGTTCGACACTCTTACTTATCGAAAGGACTACGATAGATCCCCTACACTTGTGGGTCATCAAGACTCTTTTCTGGCGGCATTGCCGGGGAGTGAAGCGCCTTTGGTAGGTGGAATTTGGTAAGGAAAAATTTATATAGTGTGATAAATTTACTATCACTTGTTACTATGGAAAGTAATCCTCTGAGGGGCTTGTTCGGGGTATCTTCACCCCGACCAGTAGAGCAAAGAGTTGCTCCTCAACCTACTGAACCTACTGGAAATGAAAATGAAAATGAAAATGTCCACTTTGAGATTCCTTCGGGTATGTTAGAAAAACTGCTAGCTAATCCTTTTGTAGGAGATGGAAGAAAGCATCCTGATGAGCACCTAATATATGTGGATGAAGTTTGTGGATTATTTAAGCTTGTAGGTATACCCGGTGATGTTGTTAAGAGGAAGGTCTTCCCTTTATCTTTGAAGGGAGATGCATCGACATGGTATAGGCTATGTGATGATACGGGGTCATGGAACTATAAACGATTGAAATTGGAATTTCATAAGAAATTTTATCCTATGCATCTTGTTCATCGCAATTATATATATAATTTTTGGTCTCAGGAAGGAGAAAGCATCGCTCAAGCTTGGGGGAGGCTTAAATCAATGTTATATTGATGCCCCAATCATGAGCTCTCAAGAGAAATAATTATTCATAGTTTTTATGCTCGGCTTTCTGATAACAATCGCACCATGCTTGATACTTCTTGTGCTGGCTCTTTTATGATGAAGACTATTGAATTCAAATGGAATTTATTGGATAGAATTAAACGCAACTCTGAAGATTGGGATCTCGATGAAGGTAAGGAGTCAGGTATGACACCTAAGTTTGATTGTGTTAAATCCTTTATGGATACCGATGTTTTCCGTAAATTTAGCACTAAATATGGACTTGACTCAGAGATAGTAGCTTCATTCTGTGAATCATTTGCTACTTATGTTGATCTCCCCAAGGAGAAGTGGTTTAAATATCATCCTCCCATAGAAGTAAAAGTAGCTGCACCTATTAAAGTTGAAGAAAAGACTATCACTTATAATGATCCTATTGTTCCTACTTCTTATGTTGAGAAACCACCTTTCCCTGTTAGGATAAAGGATCATGCTAAAGCTTCAACTGTGGTTCGTAAAAGCAATATTAGAACTTATACACCTCCTGCGCAAGTTAAAGTTGAACCTAATATTGCTATTGTTAAAGATCTCTTGGCTGATAATATTGATGGGCATGTTATTTATTTATGCGGTGAAACTGCTAGAATTGCCAAACCTTGTGCTAAAGATAAACATAGACCTGTGGTAGGCATGCCCGTTATTTCTGTTAAAATAGGAGATCATTGTTATCATGGCTTGTGTGATATGGGTGCTAGTGTTAGTGCAATACCTTATGACTTATACAAAGAAATTATGCATGATATTGCACCTGCTGAGATAGAAGAGACTGATGTCACAATTAAACTTGCCAATAGAGATACTATTTCACCAATGGGAATTGTAAGAGATGTTGAAGTCTTGTGTGGGAAAACTAAATATCCTGCTGATTTTCTTGTTCTTGGTTCCCCACAAGATAGCTTTTGTCCCATTATATTTGGTAGACCCTTCTGAACACCGTTAATGCTAGGATAGACTGCGAAAAGGATGTTGTTACTATAGGCTTGGGTGATATGTCTCATGAGTTTAATTTCTCTAAATTTAGTAGACAACACCGTGAAGAAGAATTGCCTAGTAAGGATGAAATTATTGGTCTTGCTTCTATTGCCGTACCTCCTAGTGATCCTTTAGAACAATATTTCCTAGACCATGAAAATGATATGTTTATGAATGAAAGAAGGGAAATGGATGAAGTATTCTTTAAACAGGAACCTATCCTGAAACACAATTTGCCTGTTGAAATCCTAGGGGATCCTCCTCCACCCAAGGGTGATCCCGTGTTTGAGCTTAAACTGTTGCCTGATAATCTTAAATATGCTTATCTTGATGAGAAAAAGATATATCCTGTTATTATTAGTGCTAACCTTTCAGAGCATGAAGAAGAGAGATTATCGAAAACTCTGAGGAAGCACCGTGCTACTATTGGATATACTCTTGATGATCTTCAGGGCATTAGTCCCACTCTGTCAACATAAAATAAATTTGGAAGAAGATGCCAAACCAGTTCGTGGTCATCAACGAAGGCTGAATCCTAAGATGAAAGAAGTGGTAAGAAAAGAAATACTAAAGCTCCTTGAGGCAGGTATAATTTATCCCGTTGCTGATAGTCAGTGGGTAAGTCCTGTCCATTGTGTCCCTAAGAAGGGAGGTATTACCGTCGTTCCTAATGATAAAGATGAATTGATTCCGCAAAGAATTATTATAGGTTATAGGATGGTAATTGATTTCCGCAAATTAAATAAGGCCACTAAGAAAGATCTTTACCCCTTACCTTTTATCTATCAAATGCTAGAAAGATTATCCAAACATACACATTTTTGCTTTCTAGATGGTTATTCTGGTTTCTCTCAAATACCTGTGTCAGCCAATGATCAATCAAAGACCACTTTTACTTGCCCTTTTGGTACTTTTGCTTATAGACGTATGCCTTTTGGTTTATGTAATGCACCTGCTACCTTTCAAAGATGCATGATGGCTATATTCTCTGACTTCTGTGAAAAGATTTGTGAGGTTTTCATGGACGACTTCTCCGTCTATGGATCCTCTTTTGATGATTGCTTGAGCAACCTTGATCGAGTTTTGCAGAGATGTGAAGAAACTAATCTTGTCTTGAATTGGGAAAAGTGCCACTTTATGGTTAATGAAGGTATTGTCTTGGGGCATAAAGTTTCTAAAAGAGGTATTGAACTTGATAAAGCCAAGGTTGATGCTATTGAAAAGATGCCATGTCCCAAGGACATCAAAGGCATAAGAAGTTTCCTTGGTCATGCCGGTTTTTATAGGAGGTTCATTAAGGACTTCTCCAAAATTTCTCGGCCTCTGACTAATTTATTACAAATATATATACCATTTGTCTTTGATTATGATTGTGTAGAAGCATTTGAAATACTTAAGAAAGCAATGATCTCTTCACCTATTGTTCAGCCACCAGATTGGAATTTACCCTTTGAAATTATGTGTGATGCTAGTGATTATGCTGTAGGTGCTGTTCTAGGGCAAAGAGTTGACATGAAATTAAATGTTATTCAATATGCTAGTAAAACTCTAGACAATGCTCAAAGGAATTATGCTACTACTGAAAAAGAATTCTTAGCAGTTGTATTTGCTTGTGATAAGTTCAGACCTTATATTGTTGATTCTAAATATTCACACGGATCATGCTGCTATTAAATATCTTATGGAAAAGAAAGATGCTAAACCTAGACTTATTAGATGGGTTCTCCTGCTACAAGAATTTGATTTGCATATTGTTGATAGAAAGGGAGCTGAGAACCCCGTTGCAGACAACTTGTCTAGGTTAGAAAATGTTCTTGATGACCCACTACCTATTGATGATAGCTTTCCTGATGAGCAATTAAATGTCAAAAATGCCTCTCGTAGTACTCCGTGGTATGCTGATTATGCTAATTATATCGTGGCTAAATTTATACCACCTAGTTTCACATACCAGCAAAAGAAAAAGTTCTTTTATGATTTGAGACATTATTTTTGGGATGACCCACATCTTTATAAAGAAGGAGTAGATGGTGTTATTAGACGTTGTGTACCTGAGCATGAACAGGAACAGATCCTACGCAAGTGTCACTCCGAGGCATATGGAGGACACCACGACGGAGACAGAACTGCACATAAGGTATTGCAATCTGGTTTTTATTGGCCTACTCTCTTCAAGGATGCCCGTAAGTTTGTCTTATCTTGCGATGAATGCCAAAGAATTGGTAACATTAGTAGACGTCAAGAAATGCCTATGAATTATTCACTTGTTATTGAACCATTTGATGTTTGGGGCTTTGATTATATGGGACCTTTTTCTGCCTCTAATTGTTATACACGTATTTTAGTTGATGTTGATTACGTTACTAAGTGGGTAGAAGCTATTCCAACTAGTAGTGTTGATCATAACACTTCTATTAGAATGCTTAAAGTTATTTTTCCGAAGTTTGGAGTCCCTAGATATTTAATGACTGATGGTGGTTCACATTTTATTCATGGTTCTTTTCATAAAATGCTTGCTAAGTATGATGTCAACCATAGAATTGCATCTCCTTATCACCCGCAGTCTAGTGGTCAAGTAGAATTGAGTAATAGAGAGCTCAAATTAATTTTGCAAAAGACTGTTAATAGATCTAGGAAGAATTGGTCCAAGAAACTTGATGATGCATTATGGGCCTACAGAACTGCATATAAAAATCCTATGGGTATGTCTCCGTATAAAATGTTTTATGGAAAAGCATGTCACTTACCTCTCGTACTAGAACATAAGCATATTGGGCTATTAAAGAGCTCAACTATGATTTTAAACTTGCCGGTGAGAAAAGGTTATTTGACATTAGCTCACTTGATGAATGGAGAACCCAAGCTTATGAAAATGCCAAGTTATTTAAAGAAAAGGTTAAAAGATGGCATGACAAAAGGATACAAAAGCGTGAGTTTAACGTAGGTGATTATGTATTGCTATACAACTCTCGTTTAAGATTTTTTGCAGGAAAACTTCTCTCTAAATGGGAAGGCCCTTACGTTATCGAGGAGGCCTATCGTTGCGGTGCCATAAAAATCAACAACTTCGAAGGCACAAATCTGAAGGTGGTGAACGGTCAAAGAATCAAACATTATATCTCAGGTAATCCTATAAATGTTGAAACCAATGTTATTGAAACTGTAACCCCGGAGGAATACATAAGGGACACTTTCCGGAATGTTTCACACTCCGAAAAGGAATAGGTATGTGGTACGGTAAGTAAACCGACTCCAAAACAATTTTAAGGCAATATTTCTCCGTTTTGGAATATTTAGAAAAATAGAAAAATAAGAAGCAGTCCTGGAAGGACACGAGGCCTCCACGAGGGTAGAGGGCGCGCCCCCCTACCTCGTGGGCACCTCGTGTGCTCTCCGGACTCCGTTTTCTTGCACGTTACGTATTTTGGTCGGTAAAAATTCATTATATAATCTCCCGAAGGTTTTGACCACCGTATCATGCAATTATTCTCTGTTCTTGTTTCGAGTTGTCCTGCTGCAGATTAGAGCAACATGTCGTCCCAGGATTCGGAAGGAGAAAGCTATGTGGATGATTACCTTGCAGATCCTAAGGTCTATGGAGATGTGGAGCATTGTGGTTGGACTACGGAGGAAGAAGAGGACTATGAACCCAAGAGGAAGGAGGAGACGAGCTCACATGAAGATGAAGCCCCATTACCTCAACCTGGGGACATGCATGTGGAGTTCAAAAAGCCAAGCCTCCCTGATAGAGCAAACAAACCTAAGATCAAGTTTATCCCTTTTCATCTCTTGCAGGAAAACAAGCAGGAACTATGGAAAAGGATATTAATCCTAGAGCAGGAGATTGACGACTTGAGGGATCAAAAGTCTGTCCTCAAGCGCAAATTAAGGAAGAAGCCTACATCATCAACAACTCCACCTTCTTCACCAACAAATGAGACATAATCACATGGGTATGGGCACTCCCCTGGGCAACTACCAAGCTTGGGGGAGGTGCCCCGGTATCGTATCACCATCACAGTCCTATCTTTACCTTTTTTTCTTAGTTCGATCCTATTAGTATTATCTTGATCTAGTAGAATAAAAGTTTTGGTATGATCTAGTTTTGAATTTTGCTTTATGATCCCTCTATGTAATCGAGCCTGTGAGCTATATAATAAAGATTAGTGTTGAGTCAAGGGCTTGATTATCTTGCTACGATCTTGAGTGAATAAAAGAAAAGAGAAAAGAATAAAAAGAAACAAAGAGATCATATTGATCTTATTGAGAGTAATGACTTCACATAGAAAGAGTATGATGATTAAAAATTGTTGAGAGTTGACAAGCATAGCTTTGGTCATCGTTGCAATTAATAGGAAGTAATAAGGAAAGAGAGGTTTCACATATAAATATACTATCTTGGACATCTTTCATGATTGGGAGCACTCATTAAAATATGACATGCTAAAGAGTTGATGTTGGACAAGGAAGACAACGTAATGGGTTATGTTTTCTTATATCTGAGATAAAGTATATTGTCATCGATCATCCAACATGTTGAGCTTGCCTTTCCCCCTCATGCTAGCCACATTCTTTGCACCAAGTAGAGATACTACTTGTGCTTCCAAATACCCTTAAACCAGTTTTGCCATGAGAGTCCACCATACCTACCTATGGATTGAGTAAGATCATTCAAGTAAGTTGTCATCGGTGCAAGCAATAAAAATTGCTCTCTAAATATGTATGATTGATTGGTGTGGAGGAAATAAGCTTTATACGATCTTGTGATGTGGAAGAAATAAAGCGACGGACTGCATAATAAAGGTTCATATCACAAGTGGCAATATAAAGTGACGTTCTTTCGCATTAAGATTTTGTGCATCCAACCCTGAAAGCGCATGGCAACCTCTGCTTCCCTCTGCGAAGGGCCTATCTTTCATTATTATCTTCTTCCTTATGCAAGAGTCATGGTGATCTTCACCTTTCCTTTTTACATTTTATCCTTTGGCAAGCACAGGGTGTTGGAAAGATCCTGATAGATATATCTAACTGGATGTAAGTCAGCATGAGTTATTATTGTTGACATTACCCTTGAGGTAAAAGGTTGGGAGGCGAAACTATAAGCCCCTATCTTTCTCTGTGTCCGATTAAAACTCCGTAACCACAAGTATTGCGTGAGTGTTAGTAATTATGAAAGACTAAATGATAGTTGAGTATGTGGACTTGCTAGAAAGCTCTGACATAGACTATTTCTGATGTTATGATAAATTGCAATTGCTTCAATGACTGAGATTATAGTTTGTTAGTTCTCAGTAAAGTTTCTGATTCATACTTCGCATTGTGAATAGATTATTACTTGAGCATAAGAAATCATATGACAATATCCATTTATGTTGCTGTTATGAGAATAATCATGATGCCCTCATGTCCGTATTTTATTTTATCGACACATCCACCTCTAAACATGTGGACATATTTATCGTTATTGGCTTCCGCTTGGGGACAAGCGAGGTCTAAGCTTGGGGGAGTTGATACATCCATTTTGCATCATGCTTTTATATCGATATTTATTGCAATATGGGCTGTTATTACACGTTATGTCACAATACTTATGCCTATTCTCTCTTATTTTACAAGGTTTACATAAGGAGGGAGAATGCCGGCAGTTGGAATACTGGGCTGGAAAAGGGGCAAGTATTAGAGACCTATTCTGCACAACTCCAAAAGTCCTGAAACTCCATGAAAGTCATTTTTGGAAATAATAAAAAATATTGAGCGGAAGAAATACGTCAGGGGGCCACCACCTACCCACGAGGGTGGGGTGCGCCCTACCCCCCAGGGCGCGCCCCGTGCCTTGTCGGCCCCCTGTTGGCTCTCCGGTGGCCATCTTCTGCTATATGAAGTCTTTCGTCGAGGAAAAAATTCATAAGCAACCTTTCGGGACGAGACTCCGCCGCCATGAGGCGGAACCTTGGCGGAACCAATCTAGGGATCCGCCAGAGCTGTTCTGCCAGGGACACTTCCCTCCGGGAGGGGGAAATCATCGCCATCGTCATCACCAACGCTCCTCTCATTGGGAGAGGGCAATCTCCATCAACATCTTCACCAGCACCATCTCCTTTCAAAACCCTAGTTCATCTCTTGTATCCAATTCTTGTCTCCAAGTCCGGGATTGGTACTAGTAGGTTGCTAGTAGTGTTGATTACTCCTTGTAGTTGATGCTAGTTGGTTTATTTGGTGGAAGATCATATGTTCATATCATTATGCGTATTAATACCCATCTGATTATGAACATAAATATGCTTTGTGAGTAGTTACGTTTATTCCTGAGGACATGGGAGAAGTCTTGCTATTAGTAGTCATGTGAATTTGGTAGTTGTTCGATATTTTGATGAGATGTATGTTGCTATCCTTTAGTGGTGTTATGTGAACGTCGACTACATAACACTTCACCATTATTTGGGCCTAGAGGAAGGCATTGGGAAGTAATAAGTAGATGATGGGTTGCTAGAGTGACAGAAGCTTAAACCCTAGTTTATGCGTTGCTTCGTAAGGGGCTGATTTGGATCCATATGTTTCATGCTATGGTTAGGTTTACCTTAATACTTTTGTTGTAGTTGCGGATGCTTGCAATAGAGGTTAATCATAAGTGGGATGCTTGTTCAAGTAAGAACAGCACCCAAGCACCGGTCCACCCACATATCAAATTATCAAAGTACCGAACGCGAATCATATGAACGTGATGAAAACTAGCTTGACGATAATTCCCATGTGTCCTCGGGAGCGCTTTTCTCTATATAAGAGTTTGTCCAGGCTTGTCCTTTGCTACAAAAAGGATTGGGCCACCTTGCTGCACTTTATTTACTTTTGTTACTTGTTGCTCGTTACAAATTATCCTATCACAAAACTATCTGTTACCACTTATTTCAGTACTTGCAGAGAATAACTTGCTGAAAACCGCTTATCATTTCCTTCTGCTCCTCGTTGGGTTCGACACTCTTACTTATCGAAAGGACTACGATAGATCCCCTACACTTGTGGGTCATCAGGCCACAGTGTGAGGTGGGCCATATGTTAATGTGTTCGCTATGCGTAACCAGCACCTCAAATCCTCGATACTACTACTATTATATACTACTACTTGGAGTACTAGTAGAGTGGCATGGGCCAGAACAATCATTCACGTCCAGGAGTACGGCACACGCCACCAGAACGACTTCCATCTGACACCATATTTCTTGGAGTCCATGCTACTGCTATCTCTTCAACCTCGTCGTTTCTCTAACTCAGCCATCGCGCGACGGGTGTGGTGGGGGTTTGCCGATAGTCGGTTTCCTCAACTGCGGTCCCACTTGTAAGGCCAACTCCAACGCACGACCCCAAACAGACCTCCGTTTTGCCCGGATTCTGTCCGTTTGGGTAGGGCAATGGGGTCGTGTCCGGGCCATTTCTCGGATGCGGTGGTCGTGCGCCCAACGCGCGGACGCATCCCGGCCGCGTACATTTTTCTTTGCAAACACATATCTTTTTTTCATTATTGTTTTTTGGTACATGGAAATACATCACCAAAATTTGACTAGAAAAGCAAGACCAAAGAAAACAAGAACCACAAGAATACATTTTAGAAGATATCCAACTTCCATAACTGCTCCTATAAGTTGGATTAGTGCCTTCTCGATGCATTCATTGTTGATCTGCGGAGGCTCGATCCTGCGTGCTTCTTTCTTCCTCGAGTGTAAAGAAGTAGACGTTGCTTCCTCGCATCTAGTCTCATGTATAGCCTCTATTCTATCAACAAGTGCACTAGTCTCATCTCTAGCCTCTATTCTAGGTAAAGTGCTACAACATCTACTAAATTGCACTCTATCAATATATCGATGTACTCTTCTTCCCAATACCAAAACTTGCATCCACTCTACACAATAAAATTCTAAGTTAGCACCACAAGTCTAATCCGAGAGCACAACCGAAGCTAAAGTAGCACATACCCCATCGGTTGAGCACTTGATGAACACCCATCCGGGATGTTCCGGCGTTGTAGACACGTCTTTGGGCAGTCGTCGCACGTAATGAGTGGCAACGGTGCGCCGACGAGATTTTGGGCCAGCACCGAGCCCGGCCGACCGCCATTCATGTATCTGCCGGCGGACCGCCGATGGTGTAGATCCGAGCGGCTAGAGGAGGAGTCAGTACCTGCATGCGGCCTTGCCGGGGCCTTCCGGCCCGGTGCCCGGCCAGTCCATGGCGCAGCGCGGCCTCCCACAACCGGGCGAGCTCAAGCCCGACCGGATCCGCTCCAAATCTAGCCGTCGGGTGTGCAAAACACGTAGCCGTTGTTGGGTAGCTCCAAGGCGTCGAGGGAAAGGGGGCTGAGCGAGCACGCGTCCGATCTGCACACACTGGAGTTGGCCTAGCGGCATGGCGGACCAACCGTGTGGGGGTGCCAAGTGGCTTCGCTTGTGTGCGGGACGAAAGCCATCCCGTGCGGGCGCTAGGTCTGACAGGACGGTCTTGTCGTCAGTGTGTGACCTCCATGGCAACTGTTCGCTCCTCACTAGCCTCTTCGTTGACATGTGGTCCCGTTCCCACATGTCAGTGAGACGACGGCTAGTTTTTTGTACAATTTCCGAACAGATGTCTATGTAGGCCGGGGCACCTCTTCGTGTACCGTGGCAACCGTCCACCGACTCTTCACCTTTCCCTCTTGATTTGGAACTGCTGTCGCACACTCTTCCTCCCTCCACCATTTTCCTTCACCCTTCCTTCTGCCATTGTTCAATCGTCTTCTCCATGGAGGGAACAGACCGGAAACGACCCCGTTATTCTTGCCCCGATCTGAATGATGACATGGTGGAGGAACTCATTGATCGGTGCGATGTCATCACCTTGGCTAGCATGGTAGGTTCGTTCAAGACCATTCTCCACTCAACTAATAACATCATTACAACGAACCCAAGGGTCCAGGAGCGGTTTGACCTCCCCTATCTTCTTCACCATGACCCTGCTCACTGGCGCGCGGATGACGGAGGCCTCGCCTTGTGCAAGTTGGTGCCACTTGATAATGATAGGTGTGATGTTAAGATGCCATTGCTTGAGGGTAAGGCGCAAATGGAGATTGGGTTGTTTATATTGGGTCCAACTACGAGTAGGAACTTGTGAATGTGTACACTCGTCACCGGGTTCAACTTCCAAAAATCTCAGACTGCCCAGAAGTTGAGCACACCGGTTATGACCGTACATTCAACTACGGTCATGGTGACTGTCATCTACAGAAGATAACAATTTGTCAAGTTCCTTCATAGTTCGACTGGATGGATATTGCTCAAAAATCAGTTTAATGGAATATGTAGTTTTTTGCTATCTTCGACAAGCTTGTTGCCTTCCTTCATAGTTCGACTGGATGGATATCGCTCAAAAATCAGTTTCTATACAAGGATGAGTACTGTGATGCAATTCAAGACGAGGGTCTTGTGTTTGCTGCCACCACTCGTGGCACTGTTTTTGCATGGAATCCTTATGCTTTCGGTACGTTTGTCTTCCATTGTAATTATAATTGTTTCATCCACATGCATGCGGGTTAGATAGTTTCCCTTTACTAATTAGCCTTTTTGTGTTTCCAAGGTCCTGTGAACATTCCACCACCTATACTTGAAAAATTTTATAACAAAGGGGGAGATGACGATGATGATGATCACGAGCATGAGGACCCATATACTCAGTGGCGCCTGGCAACTTATTTCGATGGATCGCCTCTTCTTGTCTGTATACAGGGCACCGCTGATGTGACTAAGGAAGCAGGTGTTGTCTCCCATGGCCGCACTCTCCGGACCTATTCCAACATCCATTGCAGGGTATTCGGGATGGATACTATTGTGCTAGCGCCAACACCTTCTCCCTGGTTTAGTATTGATAGTCTTGGAGGAAACTCGCTCTTCCTTGGACAAAACTATCCAATCATGGTGAAAGGCGATCCAGCTGCTGTTGACACAACATTACTACCATTCATGAGAAGCAATTGTATCTATACCTTGGACATTGCTATGCTTCCCTACCGTGGCTATCACATTATGGGTCATGAAATAGGCCACTTCAGCCTGGATGATCAGTCCTGCGTTGGTCGCGAGATTGACAGTAGCTGGCCCTTCCGAGACAAACTCTTCTGGTTCAAAGCAAGTGTTTCCAACGCTGAGGAGTGGTTGAGCTGAAGTTCATTTCATTGCTTGTTATTTGTTGTGTGATGAAAACTTTAGTATTTACTAGAATGTTTCGTTGGAACTAATCTATAATCCAACATGTATCCTCGTTGTCGTTGTGTGTTGATGACTTGTTGTATGTAATGAATAGTACATTTGCATATGCATGTCATAAACTCAATTTATAAATGGTTTTCGACTCACTTCTTGGAGTGTTAGTGTCGTAGTAGTATAGCCAGCATCCACAGTAGTATGAAGTTGCCACATCACATAGAGCCAACCAATAGTTAGGTGTCGCACGGAGGCCGAGAAATATGGTGATAGTGTGACTGCGTGAGGTGGGCTTGTACGTAGTATGATGTACGCATAGGGATTGCCGTGTTTCCTACTCCTCCGGCCTGCCTCCTTTTGCCGACACGTGGGACATCAAGCATCCAGGTCGTGTCATGCAAGAAAATGGAGTGGTAGATGAAGCCACGTGATGTGCATCTTGGGTTAAACTGTAAATAGAATCTTACTACTCTTGAGTAACTCCAAAAGCGGCCACTGAAGATCTTTATTGGATTTGTTTTTCATCACCAGCTCATCGAGGTGAAAGATGTGCGGGTTCAGTGGGTCCTCTTGTGTTTTCACTGACATGTGGGACCGCATGTGAGCAGACGATGGGCTCCGCGCGTCTGCTGGCTGGCTGAGAAGAGAGATAGAGGAGGGCTGAGCACGGACTCCAGGAAATTTGTTGTACGTAACTAGCACCTTGATATAGGCTCGATATAGTGGGGTGGCATGGGCCATAACTAGCATTCACGTCTAGCAGTACGACACACGCCACCCACACGAGTCCCATCCGACACCAATTTTCATGGAGTCCGTGCTACAACCATCTCTTCTCCCTCCTGTTTTCTTAGCCATCGCGCGCTGGGCGGGGTGGGGGTTTGCTGATAGTCGGTTTGCACAACTGCGGTCCCACCTGTAAGTGAAAATGCAACACAGCACGCATTCCCCCTTGAGCGGCGTGCCGGACCAACCGTGTGGGCAGCAGGGTGCGATGCGAACACGGCAAGCTAGCTTTTCCTTTTGAACTTGTAACTTGTAAAATTTGGTTCTGCTCCATGGTGCGACCAATAGATAGAAATAACGATTTTCCCTAGAGTAATGAGAAGTTAGGTTCTGGCATGGTTCATGAATGGAGTACATACGAAAAATATGAAGTTGATGCGAAAGGTAAGATAATTACTAGTAGTACCATATACTACTACATGGATTTGACAGAAAGATAAAGATACATATGGATCCATCAACGACATCCTCACGCCCTAGTGCACCGGGTCACCAACCGACATGTGAGGAGCAGCGGCGTTGGCGGCGAGCTCAACGTGCTTCTGAACAATGCCGTCCAAGTTTGCCCTGCGGGTCAAGAAGGCTAGCGACCTATCGTACTCCTCTGGCACGTAGTAGTCCTTGTGGACGATTTGCGCGTAGACGTGGGTGATTATGTCGACGGTGTCTTCTTGAGCCAGGCGCTACGCGGCGAGCGCGACCTCAAGGTGGACATTCTCCGGCGCGACGGCGGGCAGTCGCAGGGCCACCAGTGCGTCGAAGAGGTTGTCACCATAGAGGCCGTTGAGGATGGCGGGCCTCGCAGAGCCTGGGTGCATGGGCTGGAGGCGTACGTCAAGGTCGTCCGCGAGCTTCTTGATGACGGTGAACTTGTCGAGGAAGCCGACGAGGACCTTGTCGAACAAGGAGACGAAGCTATCGTCCAAGCAGCCTCTCACCCTGGCTGCCTCAAGCACGGCCTGGAGACGTTCCACGGTGCGGGGCCGCAGGCCGGTGTCATGGACCATTTGGCACAGCCGGCTGATGCTCGCGCTCATCGCCTCCATGGGTCTAGCTTCTAGTCAACTGATCTTGCGATTGGAGTGATCACTCTTGCCCTTGGTTAGGGTGCGTAGGTGCATAGGATTTCGTAGATTGGACTGGCGGGGAGCCTTTATATGAGAAGTGCAAAATGCGTTGAATTCACGTGCGTGTTGGCCATTTACTCCTCGGCCCTCTACTACACCTGCCTTTGGCTGTATGACAAGCAGGCCAGCCACCTGTTGGGCCCATGTGTCATACAACCAAAGGCAGGTGCAGTAAGTCAATGAAGTTGTGTCCCCCTCCGTGCCGGTGCAGTATAGTCATCTCACCAGACCTCTAGTTGGGGCCAAACGAGAGAACTTTTATGTTTACTGTTTTATTGGTCCCCTTTGCATTTTGCGCCAAGTTTTGACCTTTGATTTAACTAATAAAATGTTAATGCATGTAACCAAAAATGTTGTGTAATCCCAAAACACTTAGGCACGGTACACTAACTCCCTCCTCATTTCTTATTTCGTGACATATCAACCAATGAGAGATGTGGGTCGTGCATGCTTTCAATGACTTGAGACTACCAAACATGACATGCAATGGTTAGTTCATTGCATGTAATCCTATTAATTAGCAAAAAGACATTAAGTTCTCTCGCCAATAGGAATAAAACAATACAGCATGTATTTATTTACAGAGGGAGTAGTACATTTTTTGTGACATGCATTACTAGATATTGCTAGTCAAATACTAAATCCAGATGGACGTGGTAGTACTACTAAATCCAGATGGTGGTGCTAGTACTAGTAGTAGTACTACCAATGTACTAGTAGCACTGTACTACCCGTTGGTCAAATTATTACGTGTTGCTCCTCACAGTGAAGTGACAATACCCTGCGCCGGAGATGACACCTGAGTATAGGCGCCGTGTTTGGCATACCATAGTCAGCCTCACCGTCTGCACTCACTATCATCATGGCCGTAGAGCTAGCCTGCTTACAACTAGCCGTGTTCGACATAATTTCCCGTGTGTAGATGCCAGTGCATTGCACGGAACACCAAGATTGGGGGTGGACGGCGCCGGCAATGGATATCGCGCCAGATTTTTCCATGGCCTTCGGTTGGGAGGAGATAAGGCTGATTGTGAGAGACAAGGAGTTGTTTGTAAATATGGAACAAGTGCGGGCATATTTTTGCAAAGCTGGAGAAGTTTGGTTTGTATGCGTCAGATCTAGATCCGACGACTATTGGTGAAAGATGGCAGGCACAACATCATCACCAACCCAGGACCTCTTTGATTCGCAGGATTTTGAAAACGCAGGAATAGGACACGGCAATATTACAAGTTTCAAACTGATATTACAAATGTTAGGAGTAATGTTGCACCTACAAAGAGGGAATTACGAGGAAGTTTAAGTAAGAACTTTCGTTACTTTAGGTGGATGCAGCATTATCGTACAAACTAAAATCCACCGCCCTAAGAAGTCACTAATGGGAAAATAAATTTTCGAGTCTCTGGCCACTTGATGTTTCAAAAACAAATTCAGCTTCTGCAGAGACTTTGTCATTTAGGCTTAGATGCTTGCGGTGATCAGCACACCATTCATTGTTGCACCAGAGAATGCCAAACCTCATTACCTTGAGCACACTTGCCTCCAGAACAAAGAACCTGGCCAATTTAATCTCAGATGTGCTGCCTCAATAGTCGATCAAATCAATTTCTGTAAGATGGAGATCAAGGCATTCGATGAGATTGTTATAGTGCAGCACATTTTTTAATTTTGGGTCTTTTTTATCTGCAAAAGAAGAGAACATATTAGAGCAGCTGGCTGTATAAGATTGTCGTGTCATCAAGAGGTACCAATATCATTCGCTCATACGATAGGGTTGGCTGACTAGTGATATTTTTTCACTCTCTCTCTGTCTCTGTCTCTCTTTCTCTTTCCTCTCATTTACCTAGGAGCACGTGAAGAGCTTGGGCATTTGTTGCCTTCCACTATGTGGCCGATGCCATATTTCTCAAAAGTAATACGCATCGATGTCAAATCAAAAGATTTTGGCACCGCTCTCGTGATGTAAGAGAGTTGGCACCGCTGTGCACACAGACCCACATGTATAAACAAATCAATCAAACCAACGGCACCAGCCTCTCACTCTCCCAAACAAGTGTTTTGTTATTGCCTCAGTCCTCTCTCTCTCTCTCTCCCACGCAAGTGTTTTTTCATTGCGTGAGTTAATTTGGCACCGGAGCAAAGTAGGTGATCCAGATTGAGGCACCAGGTGAGCAATGGAGGGGCATCGATGCCAAATGCATCACAAGTGAATTTGGCACGTGTTTTGGCCTACATAGTGGAGGGCCGTTATAGCCCACTTTTGTACTACCTCGTATTTAGTGTAAAATTTTGACCATAGATTTACCTAAGAAAAAGCCAATGCATGTCACCAAAAATTATACCATTTGAAATTATGTTCAAATACGAATCCAATGATATAATTTTTAGTGACATGCATTAACATTTTGTTAGTTAAATCTATGGTCAAATTTTGATACTACAAAACAGGAAGAGTAAACCAGGACGGAGGTAGTACTTGCTCTTAGGGTAACCATCGAGTTACTAGTCTAAGTTACTTTCCACTATGACTAGCCTAGGCTACTATAGTAGTACAACAAAATAACGATGCCGGTGATCACATGAGAAAAAATACTAAAAACATTTATTTCGGTGCAGTTCGTAGATGCAATTTTGAACACTACACTTGTCATCATAATTTGGGAAAATTACGAAAAAAAAGAGCTACATTGTGATTACTGTTTACTAATAGGAAAGAAGTTTAACGTCGATGAGTAGCTTCTCCGTGCACGGAAAGCATGTAAGGAATCCAACAACTTGATCCAGATTGGGGCCGATAGATTTTATTGCCAAGATCTTCACTGGGCGCATAGACTGGGTCAAGCTTGTGGAAATCATTTTCTGGAAGACGGTCGTAAATACATCAAGAAGAAATTTAAAAATTTGAATTTCAAGAAGACGGAGAAGAAGATGAGTGTTGTACCTGAACGATTACGGATCCAATAAAGAGTTCGGAGAATTTGGCAGACGAGTACACCAACGCTGTTAATTTCGGCGCGTCAATGACCCAGATTTTGTTGGACCTTCTAGATTAGATACAAGCAATCTCTCAAGGAAAGGCGCATTCTCAATGACCATAACGTGGAACAGCTGGAGTGATCTCTTCCCAATTGATGTCTTGTTGCAGGGCCAGCAAGACACAAAAATCCATCGGAGATTCGTCGAGGTGATGTGGAGGCTAATGAACCCATGGATCTACTCAAGACGAAGGTACTCGAGCGCAGTACAGCTGCGGAGCAGGTGCTCCATAGCCTGCTTCGAGATGCCAACGTCGAAGAGGTCGAGCTGCTTGAGTTGAGTGAGAAGAAGGGCGGGCGCGGCATTAATCTGGGGAAGATAGCAGGGGCTGAAGCTGGTGCGGCGCAGCGTTGGCGTGAGGCGGAGCGCGGACGGCGGCAGAGAGCGACATCGTCCAGCTTGAAAGCTGAGCTCCTTGAGCTGATCTAGGGCGGGGGATAGGAACCACTCGTCGAACTTGGCTTGGACCTTGCAGTTGGTACTGAACATGCGGATGTCAAGGCGTCTGGCTAGCCCAGGGTGCGATGAAAGGATCTTGGAGACTGCAGCCATGCGTTTGCAATCCCCATCGCAGACAGAGCTGTCGACGGTGTGGTTGAGGAGGACGCGGCGCCAAAGGGGGCGCCACCGCCGGGAGACCAGGGCAGTCCGCACGGCAGATTTGGTGGGGAGGAGGCCGATGATGACGAGCAGCATGTCGTCGGGGAGGCTGCTGATGAAGTCCAGGCTCGCCGGATGCGGTTTTGGCTCAAGCCGCCTCTGCTTGTTGGCTGCCTCACCGTCCATCTCAACCGGCGGCGACACCGGTGTACACGTGTGCTGGTCTGTGTTGTGTGCTGGCCTGCTGGGTGTGCACGAGTGCGTCCTTCTGTGCATGCTGCCGCGCAGTGGTGAATTGCGCGCGAGTGCGTCCTTCACCCGTAAGAAGTGTGTCCTCAATGCGCCCTCAATTTACTAGCGTGCGGGGTGCTACCCCGAGTGGTTTAAACTTTGTTTACTTCACCGCGTGTCAGATGGGCATCTAGTTTACTTATTTTCACCAACTGCCACATGGGCCAGCACATGAAGATAGAGAACACGAGCTGACAAGGCAGCATGTGGACTGGTTGACCGGTCAACTAAACAATATATGGAGCTATATGCTGACACGGTGAGCGTATAATCTGTCGGTATAGAGAGTTCGAGTGAGAGGGGGAGGCCCGTGAGAGATACTCCCTCCGTTCGATAATGTAGTGCCAACATTTTTTTTAAAGTCAAACTTTTGAAACTTTGACCAAGTTTATAAAGAAATTACTTATATCTACAATACCAAAGATATATGATAGTATGAAGTATGTACATGTTGTGATGAATCTAATGATCGTTCCAGATGTAAATGTTTTTCTCCACATATACCTGGTGAAAATTTTCTGAGGTTTGACTTTTCAAGACATCCATATCCTCATGGACGTGAGAGAGTCCCTAACTAGAGAGAGAGTGTGTGTGTGAAATAGAAAGAGTGAGTGAAAAAATTGTGTGTGCGTGTGTGAAAGAGACATGGAAAAAACACGATAAAAGTAGAGAAAGGGCGTGTGTGTCTTATGCAAACATATCACACATGCATCTTTGACAACGGAAGCAAGGTGAGGAGATAGTGTGTGGTTGTTTGCAACCGAGAGAGATGACCCCTAGAACGTGGCCAACAGAGGTCTGACGAGCAAGGGAGAGAGGTCGAGAGAGACATACGGAGAAACTACACACATGGGGAGGAGAGAGTGTATGTTTGTGATAGAGAGATCCCCTGGAGATCGTGATGGGACTACATGGGTGGGAGATCGAGTGACAAGGTGTGTGCGCGATAGAAGATACCCCGAGAGATATCGAGATAGAAGTATGGATGGAAGGAGACAATACGTGTGTTCCTCATGGCTAGTGAGAGATAATTATACCTAGGGGGAGTGTGTACACCTATTATGGAGTGAGGGATTATGGTACTTAGGGGGGTGCGTGTCACATAGAGAGAGAACAAGGGCGGAGAGTGTTGGATGGGTCTATATGTAGCGCGAGCGAGACATGTGTATGTGTGAAACAGGGAGATATAAAGTTTGAGAGAGATAGAGGAGCCCCAATAAGGCTGAGTGGTGCGTCAGATAGCTAAGAGGGGGAAAGAGATATTCCATCCGCTCGATAATACAGTGCATGTAAAAAAATTTAGAAGTCGAACTTTGGAAACATTGATCAGGTTTACGCAAATGTTATTTATATCTACAATACCAAAGATACATCATATGATACTACATCTCATGATGAATCTAATGGTATATGTTTGTCGTTCTAGATGTAAATGTTTTTCTCCACGTACATGGTCAAACTTTGTGATGTTTGACTTTTCAATAAATCTATATGCTATGGACCGAAGAGAGTGCCTAAGTCGAGAGAGATCAAGTGCGTGTGAAGGAGAATGAACGAGTGTGCAAAAACAGTATGTGTGTGAAAGAGAAAGGGACAACAAACCATAAATTAGAGAGAGTGTGTGTTTTTTCATTTCTTATGCAATCATATCACGCATGCATCTCCGAGATAGAAAAGCGAGGTGAGGAGATACATGAAGATAGCTGGTGCGTGATTGTTTGCAACGGAGAGAGACACCCCTATAGCACATGTCCAATAGAGGTCTGGCCAACAAGGAACAAAGGTCGAGAGGGACACATGGAGAACATGGACGCATGGGGAGGGAGAGAGGGTGTGTTTGTGATAGAGAGATCCCCTCGAGATCGTGAGGGGACTTATATGGGTGGGAGATCGAGGGAGGTGCGTGCGAATAGAAAGATGCCCCGAGAGAAATCAAGATAGAACATTCACATGTTTGTGATGGAGACTAAGATTAGCTAGTCATATACATATAGGGGGGACTGCGTGTGCCTACATTTGAGTGAGAGACCATCATACTTGGCTAGGCATGAGATTGTGTGTGTGTGTGAGATAGAGAGAGAACGAGGGAGAGAGATAAAGTTTTAGATGGGTCTATCGAGTGCGAGTGAGATATGCATGTTTATGTGTGACCCAGGTAGATGGAGAGTTTGAGAGAGAGAGAGGGAAGAGCTCCAAGATGACAGAGTGGTGCGTGCGAGTTACGGGCAACGAGCCAAGGAATTTGTGTGCGTACAATGAGTGCACCCAAGATATTTAGCTTGGACTAGAGAATCATACATAGTGTGCGAGAGAGACCTATAGATGGAGTATATATGCATGCGAACTAGAAATACCCCCCCACACACACAAAGAGATAGAGAGATACTGAGAGAGACGGAGAGAGAGGGAGAGGGACCAACAAGGTTTGTGTGTTGGATGCGTGCGACAGAATTGAGATTGTCGATGAGAGAGAGAGGGGGGGAGAGAGAGAAAGAGAGAGCAGGAGTCCGGGAGAGGGGGAGGTCGCGTTTTATGCATCAAAGACTGCTATAAACCATGGTTCGATATAAACTTGCATTCAAATATTTAAATTGGAGAACATGTTGTCTGCAATCCACACATGAACAGAGATATGCGTATATCAAACAAGTTCATTAATTTGACTCTCAACATGTTCATGGAGTACTATAATACTGTACAACATGCTACTCGATTAAGGTGTTTAATTTTGGATTTAGTTCACTATTTTGACCTGGTGAACGAGCTATTTCATTGAATCGAGATATTTCATTTTGGGTTTGATTCCCGTTTTTCAGTGGTTCAACTATTTGTCATATAGTAAATGGCTAGCAACGAGCATGTAAAAACACATTACTCCCGAGCATCATCTCTCCATCTAAAAAGAAGTGGCAAGCTAATATTTCAAAATTTGATTCGAATCAACTTGGTAAGGTAGACGTGGATGCTCTTTCTCCCAAAATTTAAATGAACCGTTAAACACCCTCTGCTCGGTGGAATTCACCCGAGCAAATAAATGGGAGACGCGAAATTACCGGCCTATGTGGGACACGCATCAATTGGCCCATTGTACATCGAGGGTAGGTTCGTAACTTCATCCAAGCGCGCCTTCTCCTCGGCCGAAATGACATGTGCCGAATAATTCATAAACCATGGTCGGCAAAACACCCTCTCCTCGCCCGAAATAGCTCGCACCCATTATTTCAAAACATGCTCTCCTCGCCCGAAATCGCTCGCGCCCACTATATTTCAAAACACGCCCTCCTCACCCGAAATCGCAAGCGCCCACTCTATTTCAAAACACGCCCTCCTTGCCCGAAATCGCTCGCACCCAGTATATTTCAAAACACACCCTCGTCGCCTGAAATCGCTCGCGCCCACTATTTGGGAGAAGAAAAGTTACTCTACTGTCCCCGACCCTCAGTACACAGACCCAAGCCAAGAAGCCTAAAGGCAGGGGTAGAACTGTAACCCCCCCCCCAAATTTCAGACAAATGCGTCCTAAGACATGGTTCCCCCTCCCAATTCCCCATTCATACCTCGTGGGCGCCAAATCACCTTCTCCCTGGAAGCTCCCTTCTCCCGAGCCGTGAAACCTCAGCCCCTCCTCCATGGCGCCCCCCACCACACCAAATTCATAGCCGCACTCCTCTCTAATCCCGGAGATAATGTCCATTTGCCGTCATGCACTGGGTCGTGTGCCTCTTACTCCGTGCTGCCGGAGCTGCCTCGACGACGGCCGCGTGAACCGTACCGGAGCCGACTCACCCCCGCCGTTGTTCACGGCGCCAGAGCGGCTCCAACTTTGGACCCGTCCAGAGCCCCGGTGCTGCTTCCCCGTAGCCGTCGACCATCGCGATATTTCTACTTCCCTGCCGCCGGTAGCCACCGCAACTACGCCGGCCTCACCAACTAGGCAGCTGGAGCTGCCTACTTCACCGGGCCGCCAGATAGGTCGCACCCTCATCTCAAATCACTTTATTTAGGTGTCAGTTCTCTGAATTTTTATTCTGGGCCAATCGATTCCCAATGGGAAGCAGCATCCCTCGAGCCGGCGGAGCTCCTAGGCTGCCGGTTGGCTGGTGTCTAACATAAGGGTGCGGGGGCGCAAGTTTGCCGCGGAAGCAGCGCTTAGATGGCTATCTTAGAGTTGCGTGGGTTGAAGGTACTGCCACCGCCGGATCTTGATGATGGCGAGTCTTTGTGGATTGGCCCGGGCGCGGCGCAACCACGGCAGTGCGGTGGGGCGGGGAGCGGGGTTTTGGTCCGGCCGACAGACGGCGGAGGCAGACTGCTCTGCCGGTGGTCGCTAGCTCTTCATGGAAGATTCCGAACAGTGTTAGCCGGGAGGCACAAGACGGCCATCAAGCCATCCGACGTAGATCGGACAGTACCAAAATAAAATAAAATCATGTGACCCCAATTTAGTCTTCAGTCAACAGACATGTGACCACTGTCGTACCTTGCTGTTGATCTCTTAGGGTATTTCTTCAGATCAGAGAGATGTGTCCTTCTTAACATTATGCGTTTTCTGCATCTTTAGCCACACCGTCTTCCGACTCACCGCAGCTGCTCCAACAAGGGAAGCATGCACCAGAAGGGAGCTATAGTCCCCACTCAACAGTTCCCTGCATCGAATGCGCGTGCTCGACATGGACAGCCACAACAACTGCAGGGCCATCGACAAGTCAGCACATGATGCTCACTCCTATGGATGGCGGCCAGATAGGTTGTACCCTCATCTTACTTGCGTGCAACATTTATGGCTTTTTTATTCATCTAAGCATTGAAAAATAGATTATCACATTTCACTGTATATTCATGCTGATCTCTTACGGGTCTTGTTCAGGAGTTAACGTTGTTCCATAGTTCAGCTAAGAGACTTGTTATTTAGGTAACGATGTTCCATAGTTATCATCCATCAGCCAATGCTATCCCACAGACCCACATGCTGGTGATTATAGTATTATACCACTTCTAGTGTAACCTATGTTGTTCCTTAATACTTTTGTGCGCCATCTAGTTAACCTCGAGTACAAACGATACATATTCTGTATCTTTCATCTGTGTTATCTCTTTAGTTTTTGAGACCTGTTGCTGCTAGTTAACCCCAGTCCTACTATTTATGTCGTCTCCTACAGGCACTCATTACATAAATCTAACTACTAGTTGTCTTCCATGCATGTCAGATATAATTGCACATACTGATTTATCCACAAGAACCTCACAGAGCAATGTAACGGCCGACAAACTTGACGTCAATGATACCAAAAATGATGGAACATGTAAAGGCAGTTCTTCACAAGACTTGCAGAAAGATGATGAATCCTATTCACCCATAAGGTCCTTGCTCTAACTTGGCCCTTGATATGGGTACAACATGCATATAATGTCCTGGAGTGCATCTACTCTGTTGCAATGCCTTGTGCTTAGCCTACTGATCATGCATGTAAATATGGCATGCCTTCCTGTTTTTCAGTACCTATTCCATTCATGATAACATGTTTTGAAATTCAAGTGCTGTCATTCTACTCTATTGCAATGCCATATGCTTAGTTTGGACATCATGGTTCTCAATATCTTATGCATTGTTATTCATCAGTATGTACTTCATCTGTCTACCATACCATGTTTTTTTACATTGAAGTGTTGTTCTAGTGGTCTCTTGCAATGCCATCTTAGTTTCCCAATCATACACACATATGTTGCCTTAGTGTTTTTTTGTATGTATTTCGCTAGCATACAGTTTTACATTCAAGTAGTGTTTTTTTACACAGTTGTCCTATCGTATCCCTAGCTCTTACAGCATACTCCCTCCGTCCGGATTACATATCGCAGAAACGGATAACACTGGATGTATCTAGAACTGAAATACGCCTAGACCCATCCACTTATTTCCGGATGGAGGGAATACATGTCAATATGTTATGTCTTTCTATTCTTCACACTACTAGGAAAAGGGCTATAGCTGATATGGACATTAATGGCGCACCATGTATGTGGTGCGCCATTATTGACATATTACTAATGGCGCACCTGGTGTGTGGTGCGCCATAAGTAGTTTTGAAAAAAAATTGTTAGCAGTGGCGCACCAGGGGATAGTGCGCCATTACTAGTTGACATAGTAATGGCGCACCACACCCACCGTGCGCCATTAGTAGTTTTGAAAAAAAAATTGTTAGTAGTGGCGCACCAGTGGATAGTGCGCCATTACTAGTTTTAACTAGTAATGGTGCGCCACTACTAACATTTTTTTTCAAAACTACTAATGGGGCACCACACACCAGGTGCGCCATTAGTAACCCTGGTAATAAATGCAACCCCCCCCCCCCCCCCCCGCCCCCGTGGACCGCCTTTTCAGTTTTTTTAAAGAAAATGATGGAAATGTCAAAAAAAATAAAAGAAAATAAGTTTCCCATGTGATATGTGGTCTAGTTGTTGGGAAAATTTACTAATATGAATTTCGACTTTATTTGCAAAATCACTCTGGAATTTAGTAAAATGGGCATAACTTTTGCATACGAACTCGGATTAAAAAGTTTTTTATATGAAAAATCATTGCAGCATCCCGTTCAACATCTTCAGAATCCCCAAAAACCTAACAGAACGAAAGATACGGGGCTTTTAAGATCTAGAGGGGGAAAATGAAAAAAAATTCAAACTTACTAGTGGCGCACCATTTGCTAGGTGCGCTACTAGTAACAGAAAAAAAATTGGTTTCAAAAAATTGGATATTTTCCAAAATATGATACGTAATATGACCGGGAAGTTTGAAATATTTTTTCAAAATTTCATCACACTCATGAACATGAACAAAGTCCTAGACATCAACAAGGTTTAATAGGATTGATATGATAGATATATCAACAAGTGCCTGTGAAGTGAGCTGGTGCTAGGGTTGGATAGAACTGCGAAGTTAAGCATGCTCGAGCTGGAGTAGTGTGAGGATGGGTGACCTTTCGGGAAGTTTGACCGCGGAGTGCGATTTGACTTGAGATTAAGCCATAGTGACCCGAGATTAAGAAAAAAACGAAAAAAAATTCTGAAAAAAAATTTCTGAAAAAAAATTGAAACAAAATAGTAATGGCGCACTTCTATGTGGTGCGCCATTACTAAGTCAGATAGTAATGGCGCACCAGATAGGCATAGTAATGGCGCACTATAGGTGCGCCATTACTATCTGGGATACTAATGGCGCACCAGAGGTGCGCCATTACTATATTGTTACTAATGGTGCACCAGAGGTGCGCCATTACTATTTTGTTACTAATGGCGTGATAATTGTGGCGCACCTCTAGTGCGCCATTAATGGCAAAACTAGGTGCGCCACTAATTAGCCTTTTCCTAGTAGTGTCAGTACCTATTCCATCTCTGTTGTAGCATGTTTTATAATTGAAGCACCATTCTTCTATATAAGGCATGCAAGGGGAAGACGTCTATGTTAGAATCTAAAGGGTTACAAACCAGGTCTTTGCAAAAGATCCAAACGCCAGGAGATAATAAACCAACTTCAGTTTTCATAGATACTGCTCCAGGACAGAGAAACCCAACTCCCACTGATAATAAGCAGATTCCAGTGGCCAAAGAACTAGTCCGCTCCAGTCCAGCAAAAGTATGTCAACTCCACTCTAAGAAGCGTGTGCGTATCCTCGCATCATGAAATTTTATAGCATTCTGATCATATTTTCTACATGTTTCTTACCCATCTCTCTTTTAGAAAATAAGCCTAAATGATAGAAGAATTTTTGCACTGGGATCGTATTCGAGGAAACTATCTTGCAGGAATTCTCTGTGCTCCAATGCTGATGTAAGTACCTGTTGAATATCACTATATTTTTACATCAGCATGTATTTTGTTAATCGACATGAATCCAACCTTTATCTAATCTAAATTTAGTTGTAGCAAAATGTATAATTAAAGGCAACAATGTTGATTTTTGTAAGGAAAACTGCCTGGTAGTTTTGCATACTGAGCTGCATGAGTTTACTATCTCATATCATGCACATTACTGAATAGTAGTGCTGCTCTGGTTGCCCATTCATTCATTCATTCATTGTGTCAATGTTGCTTTCGTATTACCTAACCTGGCTGATGATAGATGTGCCATATTGTGTTAATTTGGTGTAGGCTGGTGTGGTCTGGTTGCCCAAACGTTCGTTGTGTCAATGTTGCTTTCCTATTATCTGACCTGGCCAATGATAGCAATGCTAGTGTGTTAATTTGGTGCATGCTACTGAAGATAAGAAGACAAACTCTAAAAACAGCAAGGCATCCCCATTGTTTCTTTCCAATAAATCTAGGCCAGGTAATATGGCAATAACTCTTGATTAATCTGTTCGGTTCCCATCCTAATTTATGTTATGATGCAGTGGTCAAGACACTCTCCACTATCAATAATACAAGCCTGCCAAAACCGCCATCTGAATCTGTTCAGTTTCCTCTGTCTCGAATGCAACGGAAAAAATGTGTGTTCGTGAACCAATTAATGGCTGAAGCAATGATGGAAATGGTGGAGGAATCAGAGGTCCACATTCGTGCGCAACAACAACTGATCAATGTTTTCAGAGACAGTGTAGCAAAGCAGCAAGAACTTGCCCACATGCTTATGGGCGTCATCCACGCTGAGGTTGCAGATTGTGATGTTGTAGATCGTTAGGTTCTGTTCATTTATTTGCACTGGCATCAATCTTTGATTGCCAAGTGGATGTAATTTCCTGTAATATATGCTGGATGTGCAACGATTTTCCCTGTATGCCGTACCTTTGCTTGATCGGTTTTGGTCATGTGCATAATTGCTCGTCGTAATGGGCTCAAATTATCTAATTAGGCCTAAAGACATGTACGAACTTTAGTGGGCCCATTAAGTTAATGGGACGTTACCAGGCCGAAAGCTAATGGTCGGCCCTCTTACCTCCCGGGTCGTTAACAGGCCGACATCGAAGCGGGCAACAGGTGGGCCCATTTGATTTCACGGGCCGTTACTAAGGTCGGGCTACATATGGCCCAACTATACTATGGGCCTTTAGCAGGCCGAAAGAGACAGCGGGCTCGTACTGGACCATGAAGAGCATGGGCCGCTAAGAGGCCGAAAGTCAGGTCGTACTGTAAATGGCCCAACTGTGTTGTGGGCCTTTAGCAGGCCGAAAGAGAAACCGGGTTGGTATTGGACCATCAAGAGCATGGGCCATTAAAAGGCCAAAACATAGGTCCGACTACAAACGGCCCAAATCATTTATGGGCCGTCAACAAGCTGAAAGACACACTGGGCTGGGAATTGGCCCAACACTTAAATGGGTCGCTAAAAGGCCAAAACTAAGGTCCGACTACAAATGGCCCAACTCATTTATGGGCCGTCAATAGGCTGAAAGACACACCGGGCCGGAAATTGGCCCAACACTTAAATGGGCCGCTAAAAGGCCGAAGGATGTACATCCTGAAAATTGGCCCATCCCTTGAATGGGCCGTTAACAGGCCGAAATCACATCGGTCCGATATCGAGCCCAAATATATAGCGGGCTGTTAACGGGCTCGAACTGATGATGGGCTGCAATGGTGTCAAATCGTTAACGGGCCGTTGACGGGCCGAATTGGCACATCTCGTATGGACTGTGGGCTTAAATGGACCTGACACAAGTAGGCCTTATATGGGTCGGCCTGCTAATTTTTACTGGGCCGGCCTTTTTCACCGGAATGGGCCACTGTTGGGCCGTGCCATGTGTCGACCTATCATAGGCGCCTCCTATCCAATGAATGGATGACATCTGTCCCAACGGTTAGCCAACACGTGTTTCCTCCGGCGAATGAGAATTTTACACGTGGAAAATCCTCATTGGTCCGGGCTGTTAGCGGGTTATCGGATCCAAAACCGAACCTGATAGCTTAACGGCGTTCCGTTACGGTGGATGCCACGTGTCGGTCACCCTTGACGAAAGCACTTCCATGACGCGCGATTTATCGTCATGGAAGTGGACACTTCCGTGATGATAATTTTGGTAATGTCATGGAACACTTCTATGACAACACAGGTATGACTATCTTGATTCTGTCATAAAATTGTCATGGATGTACATGCATGACAGAAAACGTGACCTACTGTGACAAACACGTATCATCACGGAAGTGTCTTTTTTTTGTAGTGATAGCAATTCTGTTCTAGGGTTTACTGTTCATTGTTCATAGGGACTGTTCATTGGTCATAGATAATGTTTTTTGTTCATAGTCACTGTTCATGTTAGGGATGAACATGCTCACAATAATTGTTGTTTAGTTTTGTCAGTTGAATGATCTAACTGAATCTACAACTTAACTGTAACTTTAACTTAACTGAATATGGAACCTATGACAACATGTTTGAACTATTTTTTTTGTATTGCAGGGAGTTAATAATTGTGGAGTAATGTAGTGGGTAGATGAGGAGTGGCCAGATCACCTGCAGAATGCCCTCCACAAATTGTGGCTTATGTATGAGGATAGCAACCATGCCAATAGGATGGCATGCCTGGAACATTGTTATGATGTGCACAATCTAACACAATAGAAAAATGAGTTGCAGAATACTTACGAGAAGCTTGTTGAAGATGTGAACAACCTCTTGGATTCCCTGGATAATCTGCCACACGTAAATGATGAGAATGTTGCTGAGAGCAGCATGGAAAAGGACGCTGAGATCAAAAAATTAAAGGCAGTTGTTGACCAGTTGAAGTTCATTCATGTAGGTCAAGGCAATGTCATTAGGAATTTGAAGTTCAATCATCTAAAAGAGAAGGAAAAGATGAGCTCCGATAAGAGGACTTTGGAGTTTAGCTTTGCTGACCTGAAGAAAGAGAAGGAGAAGCTGGATTGCTACATTGCTGAGTTGATTAAAGAGAAGGAGAAGTTGAGCATTGAGAAACCATGACCAGCTGGAAGTGTCTTCCTTGTCAACAATTGCAAATGCAATGGGAAAGATGTTGTTATTACCATCTCTATCAGTTGCAGCCAATATTTGTTGCCCTGTGGTCAACTTAATGAAGCAGCCATCAACACCTACAGCAGCACATATTACATTAGTACCAGGACAACATAAATGATTGTGTTTAGACAAATTAATATAAGTACCTATGAATAGTCTGCAACCATTTAGGAAACCCTCTTTGCAAGCATTCAGTCACATGAACAAGCCATGGAATCTAGGATTAATGCTAGGACGGGCCTTCAAATGCTTTGTTGTAACAATGCATCTACTTCCTGGATTGGTATCCAACATAGCTTGGAGGTAATACCTTATCCTTGTGTATTGTGCCCTCTGATCTCCTTGGACAACACTCTTAGCTGCTTTTCTTCCTCTGTAGGCCATGTGAATGGACACTTCTATTCCATGTTTATTCTTCAAATTGGCTATTATTGTCTGGACTGGTCTGTTTATGTCTGCCCTTGACTGTTCCTCACACTCATGTGCCAACCACCTCGCAGTCACTTTGGTGCTCTCTCCTACAGCAGCACAATTGTGGTACAACTTCATCTTCTTTATGCAAAATTTTCACTCATGTGCAATTTGAGAAGCAGCAATGAAAAAAGGACAATCTTCTGTACTGCAAACTGCAATAACTCTATTTTGAGCAGTTTCTATGAAAAGAGTAGTTCATGTTTTGTGAGATGTGAAATGTAAGAAGTGCCCTCCTGAATTGTCGGACATCTATGAAACAAAGTTTCTTCACAAATTGATCTTGTGGGTTCTCCCTGTTCTCATCATACCAAACCCTAGGCTTCTGCTTTCAAGCCCTGCTCTTCCTACCATTGGGTTGCCTAAATGTTGGAAGCTGAGCACCATCATTATCATCCTGACTTAAGTCACCTGGGTTGCTCTCCTCATCAAATGAAGGTATCCAATATTTCTCTATGATTTGATCAAGACTTCCATGTGATCTGGTTGTTGGCCCCTTCCTCTGACTTCCTCATGTGATGTTGCTTCCTCCTCTCCTACCCTCCTCTGCTTGCTCCTCCTGTCCTGCCTCCTCCTCTCCTGCTTCATCCTCCCCCTCATACTCATCTGGTTCATAAAGCTCTTCTACATCAGTGTCTTCTTCAAAGTGATTGAGAGGATCAGCTCTATGCCTCTTCATTGCCTCCAGCCTAGCTATTAATGTCATCATATGCTAAAAGCTCATTCTCACTATCACTGTCAGTGAACTCTTCAGCAAGCAGCTCTGGGAGTTTTATTTTTGCTGCCTTGTACTTCTCTTTTTGTTTCTTATTGGTCCTGAACTTCCGAATCTCTTCATTCTTCTTCTGCTCCATCATCTGCTCAATCTTCTCTTGCTCTTGGTCTGTCTCCATGAAATATTCATGCCTCTCATTACCATAGTGCAGTGCAAACTCTGGTTCACTTGGACCCTTTAGCTTCAACAAACATGAACTCTTCTGGGTGTTCATGACCTGGACTGGCTATGGTTGGGGCTTCACTGGACTGGGAAAAGAACTCCTAAAATATCTACCTCATAGACAAGTGGTACACCTAATTCAGACAAAGGGACCTGTTCTTCATAAACATGACCAATGTTCAGGTCAGCTGGTGTGGGTGCATCACTTCTCATAACTGTAATGTTAACCACATTATTTCCTTTACTAGTTATGTCATCCAACATTTCTTCCACCTTGTCATCATCAGTTAATTCTTCCATTCCTGACACCCCAACTCCCGGATCTCTGACATAATACATAAAATTTGTTGAACTAAAGCCTTCTAACTCTATTAGTGCAATCAGATTCCAGTAGGTTATGTCTGCTAAACAAATGGTTCTTTCCAAATTATCTCTGTCCAAGAAATGGAACCTCACTTCCCATTCTTCATCATCCAACCTAGTTCATTTAACAGTGCTGTTAAAATTCAGATAAAACTAGTGTTTAATAATACATGTACATATGTTACAGTTAAGTTAAAAATAACTTTGTAGTTAAAATTCAGTTACAACTAGTGTTAAACATTCAGTTAAAAATTTAGATAAAAATTCACTTACAACTGACTACTGAGCCATTCAGTTAAAACTAGTGTTAAACATTCAGTTAAAAATTCAGATAAAATTCAGTTACGACTGACTACTAAGCCACTCTGCTAAAACTAGTGTCAAATACTCGGTTAAAAATTCAGATAAAAATTCAGTTACAACTGACTACCGAGCCATTTCTGTTAAAACTAGTGTGCAATTGCTGTTACAGTTAAGCTAAAAAGAACTTTGCACTTCAAATTCCGTTAGCATGACTGAATAATTAAGGGCAAACTAATTTGCAGTTCACAACCAATACTTCCTTACAATAGTCCTAACCCTAAATCCACTATTAAAATGCTACAATCCTAAACATAAACCCAATACCTAAAACATAATCCCCAACTCCTTAACAGTTAAACCCTAACCCTAGAATCCAAATCGGGGAAAACAGTAAGGAGGGAGAGAGGATGGATGGCTTACACCACACCACCGAAGGAGGATGCAAAGTGTTGGCTGCCCGTCGGATTTGCCTTCACCGCCTGGGCGAATGCCCTAGCCGCCGCGTACTCGGGGCATTGGGGAGGAATGCTCCAACATAACTCCAGTGGATCTCCATCACCACCACCACGAGCATCGCCAGTGGAAGCGCCGCCGGCGCCGACACCTCCGCCGCCAGGTTTCGCCTTCGCCATGGAGCCCGAGGGAGAGCAGAGAGTGAGAAGTGGAGTGGGGCGGCGCGGTCGGTCTGTCCGACGCGAGACGACTAGGTCGTCTCGACCAGACGGCGCCGTCTCCCGTCCGTTATGCCACGTAGGGGTAAAACGGGCCCCAGCTGTCGGAAACGCGGTCAAACAAAGCAAATCACCCAATCAGTGCAAACTGCAAAACATTTACTGAATGCGCGATGTTTTTTGTAAATGATTAGTGACCTCGTGGTTTACTGCAAACGATGCCCCAAATGTGGTGGTTTTTTGCAATTCACTCGTGTATTTTGGTACAAAGACTTTGATTGCATGGATTATTTGCAGTTTTTTTTTTGCGGGGAAAATCCTTTCTTTAGCACAAGCTCGTGCAGATGCAGAAATGATAGGTAATTATCTGTGTTAACACTAATATAGTATGTACGCGCAGGATGCACCATTGCCGTCCCGGCGACCAGAAGATATGGGAATCGCGTATGCATGCATGCAGTTTTGCAGACGTCCAGCACAATGGATGCAGACTTGTACAGGTTCAACAGTCCATCGTGTCTCTTAGGAAGGTAAATTCCAGGGTAGAACTGTACAAGTTTGTATGTATGCTTGCAAATTTTACCTAAACACCGAGTGTGGTAGCTGTTTGGCTCCCGCCGGTCTATTGTAGCTTGGTATTATTAAAAAGTGAAAATTGTATTTGAAGTTTTAGAAAATTTTAAAAACCACTCACATATTCATATCAAGATGTGATCCACATATTTGGAAATTTTAATTAGCAAATACATTTATACATGTGTGCACTAAATAAAAGAATAAAAGCAAGGATCTATAATAGCAAATTATTTTCGATCCATTTTAGATCAAATGGACATTCTCTTTAATAGTGAATCATCAAGATGTGATCCATTTTAGATCCTGTAGATTAAAATATATCTTCATGAAATTTAACAGGTACGTAGGTAACCTCATCTATATATATTTTGGCGAGAAAAATGAATTCCTTGAAATTATAAAATGCATTTATTGTTGTTGTAGAAACCGGGCTGCGGTATACCCAGGATCATTTTGTGTGTTCTGCCTAAACATCGAGTAATAAACACTTAATTTGTATGTACTATTTTGGCTGAACCGAACAGCTATTGCTTTATGCATCACAGCACACGGCAGGGCATATGAACCGCACACAGATGCGTTCAATACTATACATGTATATACTTCCAAAAACGGCGGTACAATATATATTTTTAACAACTTTTTTCATGTGTTTGATCAAATAGGACATTCTCCATTGAGTACTACTCTACGGCCGAAAGCAACATGGGGCAGACCAAAACAACAAAAACAGCTTGAATACTCACTTTTTGGACCGTCACTTTTGTCCTCCTCCACACCAAATTTAACCGCATATGTCCCTCTCTCCCAACAGAAATTAACATCTAGCGGTGGAGTTAACCTGCAAGGGTAGAGACCGTGACGTGCAAGAGATGCTAAGAAACAATGCACTGGCAATGGCAACAACCACCAGCAGTAGCGCGATCAGCATTGAACGCGCAGGAACCGGCCAAAAATGTCCAAGAAACGCATCTGCATGGGGCTCGAGACCAAAACGTTCGGATGGCATGCACTAACGCACACGCACACGCACACGCACACGCACGGTAGCCGGTGCAGGGAAAAAGTCCGAGGTATCACACGCAAGCACGGAGATTGTCGCTGCCTGCCGCTGTGCATTCCTCGGGGGTCTCCGGCTCTTGGCTATAGTGTGTGTCGTCACGGCCTTGAACTCGCGTTGATATGACGAGCTTTCTTTGCTGGCGCAGATAGAGAGATAAGTACCTTTTTTTTTTCCTTTTTAGCGCAGAGATAAGGACCTTGCATGCATGCACGTAGGCGTCGCGGCGTACAGACGACACATGGATGGATATCTATACGTGCAGCAATACTGGCGCCGAAAGGAGAAAATGGGAAGCTTCCTCCCAAAATTGCTCCGGCGCCCGTGGCAATTCTCACGTGTGACCGACGTGTCACGGCTCTCGGTGCCTATCTAGCCTGGAGGTAACAAAGGTGCATGCACCTGCCGTCACATGTAGCACACATGTGAACGTGTAATGTTGGTTGGATGCACCTACACTGATTGTTCATGACATATACACTGAATTATTTCACACTGGCCATGCAGACAACATGTGATATTTTTCTCTAAAAAAAAGACAACATGTGGTCTCACAGTTCGTATGTATATTTTCCATAGTTTAAAGTTAAGCGAAGTTTTCAGCCCATACAAATCGGTCATTCCGTTTTCTTTATGAAGATAATATCTTTTTTTCCAGAAGATATTTTTGGGGTGTTCGGGTGGAAGATATTTTTTGGCGAATCTTTTCTTGAAGATGTTTTTGTGTACACAATCTTTTCTTGAAGATGTTGCTCTAATGCCGTGTGCCAATGCAACCAACATTGGTTGTGTTCCCATGATTGATTTTCAGATCAACAACATGATGTGGAATTTGAGATGCAACCATATGATGAATTTTCCTTTTTGGATTTGCAATGTATGGATACTCATGAATAAAAAAAAGTCAGCGCACGACACACCCATCCAACTCCCTTTTCCAAGGCGCAAGTTTCGCCAAATTAAATTATGAGAAATCCATCAAATAAATGATCTTGTATCGGACTGACATTGCTCGAGACCCATGCGAGGAGGGAGGTGTTGGGTCGGCTAGCGGTGGGGATTAGGGAGGAGAAAACTCTTAAAATATGGTTATGTTCTTCTAAATTGATAATGACCGGCTCCTGTCAAGTTTTCTAAAAAAGATAAAGGAGAAGGGAAGGAAGGGAAGCGGGAGGGGGCGAGGAGCTGACCTGCGGCGGTGGGCTCACCTGAGGCGTCCGTTGGGCTTAGAGGAGCGCCTAATCAAAGAGTGGCGGTGTGCCAACCTGCCCCGTCTCTGGCAATGGTACTAGCAAACATGGATTGTCACTACTAGGGAAGAGCCTAGCAGCAGCGCGGGTTTTAGGCCTATCAGTAGCGCGGGCAGGAGTGCTACTAGTACGGCGCTACAGCTAAAGGTTAGCAGTAGCGTTGGTTAACCCACGCTACTGCTACACCGACTTAGTAGTAGCGCTTTCTCCACACAACGCTACTAGTAATTACTAGTAGCGCTTCTCCCAGCCCGCGCTACTACTATTATTCCGTATTTTATTTCTTTTTTATTTCATGTTGTATTCATACATCTCTATACAAGTTTTTATACAGCAGCAATTTAGAGATTGTTTTTACATCATAATGAGTTATTACATCACTGGGTGAAAGAAACCGTGGACTAGTTTCAAGTGGATGGACATCCACTTGAAACTAATCCGCGGTTCTTTCACGCAATGGTATAATAAATATCATCATCATCATCATCATCATATCATATCATTAACAACTTATCATCATAATACATCATTGTCATATAACACCTCCTCATGATCATCATTTTCATCGATGAGACATCACATAGCAAGTTGGTCACTAGTCATAATCACAACTACTCCTCATCATCAACTCTAACATATTGTACCACATAATAAACATATTGTACCTCATAGGACCTACTACATTCTCTTAGGACCTACTATATTCTCTAAGGTAAAATAGCAAAAAACAAGATAGCCCATGGCTCTTCATTATGGAGAATGGAGATTATCCTGTCTCCAATTCTTGCCTTTCGCTTAATGTTGCTTCCAAGAACCTCCTTATGAATGTCCAAACATTTTTTCCATTCTTTGATTAGCATGTGTTCACTGGTTTTAGAAATCCGATATGCACAGGTGAGATCCGTAGGATGACCTGGCTGTATGTTCAGAACTTCAAGGCGACCATTCTGATACATCAAATGAGGCACACAATCCATCGGGATTTTCTGTTGAAAAATATAGTAATAACTTCGTAGTTAGCAATGATGTACTAGTTTTAGAAGTATGCAAAAAATGCACGGATGTCGTAATAGTAAAACAATCTTACCAGGGTATCTCCATAGAAGTTATCGTGGTTCAACACATGCACTAGTGGCACGTATTCACCATAATTCGGAGGAGTTCGATAATAGGTATTGTAATTCTCAAAGTAAGTACAAAATGCGATCAGATGATTTTTCTCCTTATAAGTTAATTCGGAGCCATCGGTGTAGTGGGTTTTGTCTACCGTCTTCCGCACATTCTTTAAAGAATGAAAATAAGCTGTCAACGGAAATAAGTTGTCAACTATTTTGAAATAAACAATATAAATTAGTTAATAACTATGTCTGAGAAACTCACATAGCGGTAGAATCGGAAGCGTATCAACAAGGACCCAAATGTCCATATTGTTTTGCTCGATGTCAGGATCACCAAGATCCATGGTGACAATCATACCCTCATAAAAACGATACATTTTGCAAAGTGCTTCCCAATTTTGGCAACCAAAATGGGTTACGCTCTGAGAATTGTACAGATTTACTTCAAAATCCATATCATGATGGGTCCTTAGGTGTATTTTCTTTGTTTCAAAATTTTCATGGTCTTGAAAACCCATCCTCTCCAAGACATAGCGTCTTGCATGGCATGGGATAAGCTAGTCGAATTGTAAAAGATGAAAATTAGACGTTGAAATAGTTGAAGTCATGCTTAATTACGAAAAAAAACACTTGTCGTCGTTGCGTACCGTTTCAACGTCGAAGGTCTCCTCGAGCTTAATGCTGAAGCGCCGATCTTCGTCCAGGTGAGGGCACCTGTCGCACAGACCTCGAATGTCGTGGCTCCAGCTGCACTCCCCCGGGAGACTTTCGTCGTCCGAGTACGACATTTCCTACGTTCATAATTCAAAGATTAAACTTGTACAATTAAATATATGTACTAAAAAACCTAAATTAGATCATTATTTTTCGAGAAAATCCAGGCCACTCGATATTTCCTACATATTCTAGCACAAGTCATGCCAGAATTCACGGAAAAAATCCGGCATGACCTTTGCTAAAAAAGGACATATCGAGCGCCTGAAATTTACCGGAACGGAAATTAATCAACACTCCGGCAAAACATAGGCCACTCGGAGGTGTAACCTGAACATGACCGGCCACTTGGGCAACCACATATCCTATTTGAGCAACACAGGATATACATGTTTTTATCTACATCATATATATCTTATAGGACTCATATTGACATGGAGATTTGGCTGGTCTCACCTCGAGGTTGGAGGGGGCCGGTGACGGGGACGACGGCGGGGATGATGGAGGGCCTCCTTGATTTCTGCAAAAGCAAAAACCCTATAAGTTATCACTAATACATCCTGAATAATTGCTTAAACTAAAAAAATAACAACAAATATGACATGTTCAACGAGTTCTATTAATTCAACTAGTTATTACTAAATATAAACTTACTATAAATAGAAAAAAAAACTAGTTCTTTCTAAAAATAAAGTAGTTCAACTAGTTATATTAATTTTCTTACTAAAAATACATTAGTTCTATTAATTCAACTAGTTTATTAATTTACTTACTAAACTAGTTCAACTAAAACTAAACTAATTGAACTAGTTTATTAATTTACTTACTAATTATTTTAAACACTTACTAAAAACAGTAAACAAAACTACATTATACAATAGTAAAAAACATCTACTATTAACCATACTGCCCTAGTTAACTAGTACCATCACTACTACTAATTAACATCTACTACTACTAAAAATCATTATCTATGAACCCTAAATTAACATCTACTAACTAAGCAGAGAGAGGGGGTGGGGGAGGGGTGGGTGCTTACAGAGAGGGGAGAGATGGTGGCGGGGATGTGCTCAGTGACGGAGAGGTAGGGGCGGCGAGGGTGGGCTCGGGATCGGGAGGCGGCGGTCCTGGGAGGGCTCGGGCGGCGGCGGTGAGGTCGAGGGCGGCGACGGTGAGGTCCAGAGCGGCGGCGGTGAGGTTCAGGGCGGCCTCGGGCGGCGGCGGTGAGGGCAGGCTCGGGCTCGGGCGGCGGCGACAGAGGAGTTAGGGGAACAGGGGGAGAGGGGGGAAGCAAGACTTAGTGAAATTTTGAGCCCGCGCGTGGTTAAGTCGAACTAGCAGTAGCGCACTTTAGGAAACACGCTATAGCTAATTTAGATATAGCGCGCTTTAGATAAAAACGCTACTGCTAAGTCTAAGCACGCATCAAAAATATACATTGGTCACCATTGATCTTTTTGTGTAGAATCTAAATAGTCAACATGAATCCTCACAGTACCTGTATAGGTACTGGTGAAGATTCATATTGCAGCCACAAATCCTACACATATAGTTGAATGAAGACCTAGTGCTCGATATAGTTTGAAAAGTAACTGTTGGAAATATGCCCTAGAGGCAATAATAAATTGGTTATTATTATATTTCCTTGTTCATGATAATCGTTTATTATCCATGCTAGAATTGTATTGATAGGAAACTCAGATACATGTGTGGATACATAGACAACACCATGTCCCTAGTAAGCCTCTAGTTGACTAGCTCGTTGATCAATAGATGGTTACGATTTCCTGACCATGGACATTGGATGTTGTTGATAACGGGATCACATCATTAGGAGAATGATATGATGGACAAGACCCAATCCTAAGCCTAGCACAAGATCGTGTAGTTTGTTTGCTCAGAGCTTTTCTAATGTCAAGTATCATTTCCTTAGACCATGAGATTGTGCAACTCCCGGATACCGTAGGAATGCTTTGGGTGTACCAAACGTCACAACGTAACTGGGTGGCTATAAAGGTGCACTACAGGTATCTCCGAAAGTGTCTGTTGGGTTGGCACGAATCGAGACTGGGATTTGTCACTCCGTGTAAACGGAGAGGTATCTCTGGGCCCACTCAGTAGGACATCATCATAATGTGCACAATGTGACCAAGGAGTTGATCA
The DNA here is from genome assembly GCF_002575655.3 of Aegilops tauschii subsp. strangulata. Classification (NCBI taxonomy): domain Eukaryota; kingdom Viridiplantae; phylum Streptophyta; class Magnoliopsida; order Poales; family Poaceae; genus Aegilops; species Aegilops tauschii. Next base: position 515,951,981 of record NC_053036.3, read on the forward strand.
CGGGATGATGTGAGTTACGGAACGAGTAAAGAGACTTGCCGGTAACGAGATTGAACAAGGTATCGGGATACCGACGATCGAATCTCGGGCAAGTAACATACCGATAGACAAAGGGAATTGCATACGGGATTGATTGAGTCCCCGACATCGTGGTTCATCCGATGAGATCATCGTGGAACATGTGGGAGCCAACATGGGTATCCAGATCCCGCTGTTGGTTATTGACCGGAGAACGTCTCGGTCATGTCTGCATGGTTCCCGAACCCGTAGGGTCTACACACTTAAGGTTCGAGGACGCTAGGGTTATAGGGAAAGTATGTACATGGTTACCAAATGTTGTTCGGAGTCCCGGATGAGATTCCGGACGTCACGAGGAGTTCCGGAATGGGCCGGAGGTAAAGATTTATATATGGGAAGTCCTGTTTTGGTCACCGGAAAAGTTTCGGGTGATATCGGTAATGTACCGGGACCACTGGGAGGGTCCCGGGGGTCCACCAAGTGGGGCCACCAGCCCCAGAAGGCTGCGTGGGCCAAGTGTGGGAGGGGACCAGCCCCAGGTGGGCTGGTGCGCCCCCCCCCCCCACCAAGGCCCAAGCGCATGGGAGAGTGGGAGGGGGCAAACCCTAGGTCCAGATGGGCCTTAAGGCCCACCCTAGTGGCGCCCCCTCTCCTCCCCTTGGCCGCCCCCCTTAGATGGGATCTAGGGCTAGCCGCCTCCCCTTGGGGTGGGAACCCTAGAGGGGGCGCAGCCCCCCCCCCTATATATAGTTGAGGTTTGGGGCTGCCCAAGACATGAGAACGTCTCTCTTTCGGCGCAGCCCTACCCCTCTCCCTCCTCCTTCTCTCCCGCGGTGCTTGGCGAAGCCCTGCGGGATTGCCACGCTCCTCCATCACCACCACGCCGTCGTGCTGCTGCTGGATGGAGTCTTCCCCAACCTCTCCCTCTCTCCTTGCTGGATCAAGGCGTGGGAGACGTCACCGGGCTGCACGTGTGTTGAACGCGGAGGCACCGTTCTTCGGTGCTTAGATCGGAATCAACCGCGATCTGAATCGCTACGAGTACGACTCCCTCATCCGCGTTCTTGCAACGCTTCCGCATCGCGATCTACAAGGGTAAGTAGATGCACTCCCCTTCCCCTCGTTGCTAGATTACTCCATAGATTGATCTTGTTGATGCGTAGAAAATTTTGAATTTCTGCTACGTTCACCAACAGTAACATATTTAAGGTGGTCAAGACCTTGTTCGCTTAGCAGTATGGGACTAAACTTAATTAGGTGCAATACTTAGCAGCAGCGAGTTTTGAAGAAAAACGCTGCTACTAAGTACTTTAGCAGTAGCGCGTCCAGGGAAGGGCGCTACTACTATATCTAGCCTGGAGGCAACGCCGTGGCAATTATAGTAGTAGCGCTTGTTTCACCTAGAGCGCTACTGCTACCGGATTATTAGTAGCACGGGTTTCTCAAGCACGCTACTGCTAATTAGCAGTAGCGCTTCTTTTTGGGCCGCGCTGCTGCTAAGATTCTGTGTATAAGGTTTTTCCTAGTAGTGTGTGGCTCTGAGGAGTGTTCATAGATCTAAGGGGTGATGGCGGATCTCGAGGAACGGTAGTGCATTTTAGGAGGATCCAATGAGAAAGTGAAAGACAGGGCAATCGGAGATGACGACACTAGAGGTACAGAGATCGAGGGGGTGGAAGGGCTGAAGCAGACGGAAGCGAAGAAGGGGTGCACAGTCTCGACGTAGAATAGGGTTTCGCACATTATGCAGTGCGTAATCATCACTTCACGCAAACAATATTTTAGCTTTCTCTGTAACAATTGGATCCCCCCTTGATTTCTATTTAAAAAACTACCATAGCAAAGCTCTTACAACAATAAAAACCAAATGAAAATACAATCAAATTGAAAAACACAACGACATTCTACTTGGATCTTTTTACATCACCATACAAACAAGTTGCAACATATTTTTCAACATCTAAAACACATAGGCCTAGGGAACAGGGTTGATCCCAAACATACGAGTCATCGCATCACAATCATGTCATCAGCCAGTAAGAGGAGGAGGGACAGGCGGGGAGTTGACCTCTGCCAGGATTACACGGGGAGTTCGTTGGGCTTAGAGGATTGCCTGATGAAAGTGTGGCGATGTGCCAACTTGACACAACCTATTGCTTTGACTATACTAGCTAACTTCAGTCATGGATCTGAGGAGTGGTGGTAGATCTAAGGGGTGATGTTGGATCTGAAGAGCGGCACTGGATGATGGCGGTGGATCTCAGGAGGATCCAACAAGAGAGTGGAATATGTGGCTAAGGGGAGAACAGAGCCATTAGGGTGATAGGGATCAAGGATGCGGAAGGGATGAATATGACGAAAGTGGTGGCATTGCAGGAAAGATGTATGCAATGGAGAGAGAAGATGGGAATTTCGCATTTGATTTTCTCAGCTAGTTTGCAGAGCAAACATTAAACCTTTTGGAAAATAGTGGGCTCTCTTGTTGAATTCTATTGAAGAAACGGGAGGAATAAAATTCTTACAACAATCAAAACAAAACAAAAGGTAAACCAAATTGAAAACATGTCATCATCCTACTTAGAACTTATTACTACACGAGGCAAACAAAGTTGCAATATATTATCAGCACCTTTTAAGCATCGCATCTAGATCAACCATCAATATGTGCGTCATCAGCGCCCAACCTTGACTCCTACATTACCCTTCAGTAGACACCATCTTGAGTTTCTTCACACATTTTTCAGTTAGTATTCACCTATGACTTCTCCACGGGGTATCACATGAAAATAGATTGTAATCAAGATGCAAAGTCAAGCAGCAGGACCATTGGGGAATTACAACTGCAACCACACCACTTTCATGGTTTTCTATATTGTCTAGGCAGCAAACAATTGTCCACGTCATCGAGACCCGCTTTCGATGTTCAACCAAAAAGTATGAGATTCACCTCCCAAGCATATCACTAATGCATTCAGGAGGACTAGATAATCCAAAATCACAAAGGATAACTCTCCCAACTAGTTGAGCTAAGGAAGAACTAAAGAAGGAATTGATGGTACAACTCATTGCTTGGAAGAACGGGATTGAACTTCTTTGGCAACATAGCTATAGCAAGGGAAATGAAGAAAACACATTTAACCTACAGAGAAAGAAGGTAAGGAAAGGATGCGGAAAATGATAGAAGTTATCCATAGTTTCTTTCACATTAAGGAAGTTATATTGATCATTCCATTCCATCCTCTCTTGATAATATTATCCTTGGTTTTGTATGATATCCTCAGCGAGTAACCACTAGAAAAATTCTTATCTTCAACGTGACATTTATCTTCAAGTGAAACCTATATCCTGCCAAAGACCAAGATCTCAAATGCAAACATGTGGCTCAAATAGAAAACTCTCCATTTCCCTCAACTTTCCATATGATTATGTCATCCTTGTGTGTGAGTTTAGTGATCATGACCATCTCTTGCAAATTCCGCCACTTCTCTGTTTCATCTCAACGTAAGATTCTTTTGAACTAAACCATATCCAAGCCATCTCTCTAGTAATCTCTCCACTATGACTTTATCTTGCTAAAGGTGATGTGATGCAACATAGGAAATTGGACTACAAGGGTGAATTATTCACCCAAGTGTCCTCCCTAAACAATCTTTTCCCTCCATTGACAATCACATTCTCTTTCGAGTGCTGAAAATGTGGTTAGCTCTTATCAAACTCTCTCATAAGCATGCTCCACCACTGTGTTTATCTATTTGTGAGAGCACCTACATGTTTGGAAATCCTTTCCTATCAAATAACATATGTATTCTCCAACTTCCATAACCATTTGCACAACAAACTCTAGTACTAATTGTTTGGGCGGACATATTTTTTACGTGTTCACCAGGTGATATTTGTCTGTCACCAGTTTCCCCATAGAATATTCTTTCCTCCTATAACCCACACTTTAAGCAAGTGTATACAAATGAATGCTACTCAAGCATGTCTTGGTCACATTGGTATATCTTATATGAATATAATGCTATGTTTTTATCCTCCAAGTTTGTTCTCTGCTTGTTTGTTTACCTATTCATTCAGCATTACATAAACTTTAAACTCTATTGGAACTTCGGTATCCCCAATTATGTAAAAAAAATGAGCAATCTCACAAAGTGAAAATCTTAGTGTATGGCTTTTCTGAACAATATCTCCAAGATAATAAATTTCACTTTTACCAACCAATTGTTGAAATCAACCGTGAATCAAACTTGTATTATGTGCATGTTTAATAAGCATGACTAGCCATCAATAATGATGTCAAATAGCGAAGAATGATTGTGGATCTATGTGCCCGACCTTTTATAAGTGGGAAAATAAGGGCCAATTTTATCCCTAACTTTTTTATTGCCACCATTTTGCCCTGAGTTTTCTACATCGACTCACTACTTACCACCAAAACATTTCTACTGCATGATTAGAAAATGCCATTTAAGTTGCTCATATGTCTTCTCAAAATCAATCTCAGCAAGATTATAAACTCTTTATATGATGCATTTCATGAATAGATTTATGTAGAATTACTACTACTTCCAATGATATCTTTCTTTTCTCTACACCTATACAAGACCCAACTGGTAGTTGGTGATGATAATATATCTATCATCCATCATTTATAATCATCCAATCTACATCTAACACATGCGAGGTAAGCTATGGTATTTTAGAAAACTCCTTAGTCTCTCCAAACTAACTCCCCCTCCCCACCTCCAACGAACAATAGAATACATTTGGGTGAAACCTTTTTTGAATCTGGTTGAAAGCTAACATGTTTTTAGTGATCTATATGAGAAAATATGGTGATTTTTGAAGTCTTTGTAAACATATATTGTGTATTTTGAATGCATTACAAACCAGGAGCACTTTGCTAACTAATAAGAAAAATATTGTTTTAGATTAACAGGGAGGGTCTCCCCGCTCCATTTGCAAATGAAACCAAAATATTGTACACGTCCCCCCCCCCCGGCCAACTGTTTGCACCTTGTTCTGGCTTGATAAACCTTGGTTGCCTGCATTTTAAAATATTTAGTTTGTCAAGTGATCTTGTAGGTAGCGAGGGGGGTGGTGTTTTCATGCCTTCATGGGTCAGCCATAGAGTATAAATCAACTTGTGGAGTTAGTTTGTCAAATACTAGCAAAGGATTTCAGTTTCACTTTTGTCTGATTCTTCAATGACATCCCCCAATTCCTGAGAGTTTTCATTATGTACCACCACACCTATTTGGTACAAGACTACTGTGCATTGTTAGAGATCACAAAATTTCTAGTTTTTCATCAGCACCACATAGTGGTTGCATAAACAATGTTAATGACAGAGTTCTTCCTATCAGAAATCCAAATTCTGGTAGTGGACAAAATTCTCACAAAACAAGCTAAACAACTCTAGCAACTACACACTCAAACATCAGGGGTTGAATGGATTCATCCTCATTGTAAAAGACACAATGAAGAGGTTTGATAAGATGTGTTTTCCTGAGGGTTTTCTCTAGCCATAATTTTATTATAGGAGAGTAACCACAAGAAATTTTGAATCTTAGGGGGCAATAAGGCCCCACACAACATGCGTATAGATAGGTTGCACTCCTCTGAAGTTGCTCGCATGGTAGAGAGTGCTACTACAAAAGTTCCCTCTATTTTCTAGTTGCCAAATTAAAGAATCAACATCATCATAAAGGACAAGACTATTAGCATCCTCTACTATTTGAAACTGATGTCCCATCAACGGCCATCAAAGTTTCTTCTAAAACAAATTTAAGTTGAAAACCATCCCAAACCTTGGTTTTAGAAACTTCATTACAAGTTACATACAAAGACCAAAATTGCACAACTAAAGGTCGGGAGCCAAACCAGGTGTCTTCTCAATTCTTGATTTTGGCTCCATCACCCACATGCCATCTATACCAAAACTGGATGGCATTGACCCACATCACACCTTTCCAGAATCTAGAGGTGTTAGTGCAGGAGCTAGTGAATAATGTTTAGATTGTTGGTTCTGTATTTATGATCCATCACAACCCTCCAAAGTCAGTCACCACCCTGAGAGTACCTTTTGATCAATAGCCTAGGAGGCAAATGTTAACCTCTTGGAGATTAAGGCCCAGTCCCCAAACCTCCTTCTCATGCACACTAACCTCCAATTAGCTAGATGTAGCTTCATATGACTCTCAAAATCATTCCAACAACAATGAGCCATTTGGATACTAATGAGTTCAATGGCCCATTTGGGTAATTTTAAAGAGGAGATTAAGTAGATAAAAATACTAGCTAGGCAAGCCTAGATGAGGATCAGTATCCCACCATATGAGAGAAGTTTGCCTCTCCACTCTGCCAGTCTCTTCATGATTTTTTTTCTATGCTAAATATCCTCTCTCTTGATCTTATCATAATGGAGAGGAATATCTAGGTATTTAATAGGAAAGGGACCTTTACTACAACCTAGGATAATGTAAAAGGAAGCAATTCATCATCTTCCATGTTGATAGGAATGAGTTCTCTCTTATTATAATTGATTTTCATCCCTGAAACCTGTTCAAAACAAGTGATGATCCATTTCAAGTTTTGGGCTTCTTCACATCATTTTCTAAAAAAAGAATTGTGTCATCTGCATATTAGAGGCACATGTTCCCTCGAGTAAATACAAATGCACATAAGCGCTGAACTAGGCCTGAGCACTTGCTTTAAACATCATCCTAGTTTAGACATCTACCACTAAATTTTGCAAGAGGGGGAGAGTGGGTCTCCTTGCCTAAGCCCTTTACCAGTGACAAATAAATCACTTTCAACTCCATTAATTTTGACCATACAGAGCCACCATGGGTGATCTAATGAATCCATGAGGACCATTCTGCACCAAACCTTCTAATTCTAAGAAGTTCGTCTAGGAAAAGTAAATATACATTATGGAAATGTTTATCATAATCTAGTTTCAAGACCAACCCCTTATCGTTAGAGAAGTGCAGAAAGTGTAGAACCTCATTAGCAATCACCACACTTTTGAGAGTAAACTGCCTTTGAGAAAAACAAATTGATTATTGGCTATCAAGCACTGGAGAACAATAGCTAGCCTATTTGTTTGCACTTTAGCAAAGATCATGTAGCTAGAATTAAGCAGGCTATTTGGTCTTGACTCTTTCATGGGTGTAGCTTCACTGTCTTTAGGGATGAGAGTGAGCTTAGCAAAATTTAAACAATAGATATCAAGAGTCCCATTATAGAAATCCTCAAACATGTTCATGAGATCCTTTTTTACCAACTCCTAATAATGTTGGTAGAAGATAAAAGCGATCCGTGCTAGGTACCCATCTAAGTATGAGTCAAATATGTTTGTTTTTTTATAACCTCGGCCTGAGAGAAAGGAGCTTGGAGGAGCTATCTACAAATCTAGCTAAATATGATTTCGGAGATAAATAAGTTAGGGTTGAGCATAAACCCATTTCTCTCTACATTCGGCAAACAGGTGGGCTTGAGCAATAATTAAGCCACCAGCAGCAGGTGTCAATCATCTGATCCGATCATGTCAAGCAATCGAAGAAGCTATCAGCATGCTAGCTAGTCAAACAAGTCAAAGCACGGCCGTCACGGAAACCTATTCAATCCGCGGCGCCCCTGCCCCTGCCTGTCCTCCCGAACAGTAGTCCAAAACCCAACCTCCACGCATCTCATTCTCTAGAGAATCAAAACATAATTAAACCTCCCGAGCTCGTGCCACGGCGAGCTGAGATCGACAGGCCTAGAGCTAGATGTGGCAGATTAGTAAACAATCTGGCCTCAGACTACACCGATTTGTGTACGCATTAGGTGAGGGAATTCCGTGCGAGGTGGCGACTGGCATCTTGCGGTTGTTCCCCGACAGTGGTCTCACGACCCACGGCTCACGTACTTACCTTAGAAAAAACATTCACGGTACGTACGATCGCTGCCTGCAGCAACCCCGATCGAATCAACAGCATGCAGTATCAAATCACGCACACGCACCACCCCCCGAGAGCGCGGCGCCTGTATCCCATTAATTAGTTTAAGCGGGCTGGTTGATTATTAACCGGGACCTGTACGTTCCGAGATGACATAAATTCCAGCGTGTGTGCTGAAGCCGCGGGGGCGGGGCCCGCCGGCGTCCCCTGAGATTCTCCCCCGGCCGTGTTGGGTTGCTTTCCGTGTGGGGAGACGCGAGACGGGAGGTGCACGTACGTCGCTGCTGCATTGGTGTGGAGACTGTGCGCCTCACAGATTTCCAGCAGTAAAACGAGAAATACCAGCGCATGGAGCAGACGGTACAAGGCACTGCAGCCATCAGGGGTATCCGCATCAATCAAACTATATATCAACACGTACTAGTACTTGTCAACAGTTCCCATGTCTGGTGAAGAATAGTTGCTAGGTTTATTTTTGGGGTTGATCAGTTGACTGCCATCTCAGTGATTTTTCTTTTGGAGAAAGAGTGGATTTTTGGTAACCCGAATTCCACGTCACGCAAGGCTCCTTTGATTCAGATAATTTTCGTGGATATTTTGAAGATTTGGATCGTTATTAGAAACTAAATTGATCATCTAATTCGTATGATTGAAATTCAAACGATCATTGGGCAAAACTAACTTGTACCGGATATTTGGAGGATTTGGATCCTTGGGGAAAACTAAATTGTACCGCATGGATCATTTGATTCATATAGGATTGAAATTCAAAGGAATTCTTCGTAAGAATATCATTGCACCTTATTATGGAGAAAATTTCCATACACTCCTATCTAAAACTTTTGTGTTATTCTATGGTGTCTAAAACTATTTGATCTAAACTCCGGTACTTTCAAAATCTATAGGATTCAACAGGGCGTGTCACTCCAATTGCTTCTTATTCTCGCTTTCCCCGCTCTAACTCTTCTTTAGATAATAGAGAAACCCTTCTTCCCACCCCCCCCCCCCCCCCCCCCCCCCCGACGCGCACGCGGGTAGACTGCCCACCTCGGCGATAACACACATTCCTCATGTGCTCCCCTCCCGAGCTTCGCAACCCTCTCATCACGCTACTCCTACAACCACCGTTGTTCAATCACCACCATCCATCGTTGCCATCTTGGGGTACGTCAAGACAACGTGCCACCATGCCCCGAATGTCACCAATGGACTCATTACCCATCAAACAACCCATGTGTTCTCACCACCGCCTGTCATTGGGGAGGTCACCGTCGAAATTAACACCAGCTGAATTCCATGTCTCCTCCTTTTCTCCTCCCTCCACCACCTTCCATTTCCCTCCTCCCTGGTGCCTCCTCTGTCGCTCATCAACTCGCATGCCATAAGGCCAACTCCACCGCGCGACCCCATCCCGTCCGCGTGCGTCCATTTGAAGTAAAACGGACGAACCAGAGGGCCCAGCGCGCGGGCGCAAATGGACTTTTGTCCGTTTTCTGTCCGCTTTCAACCCATCCCCGGTCCAAGTTTGCGCCGCTTTTGGGGTGAAACGGGCAGCATGCGGACGCGCGGGCCGTCTGTGCGTGTCCTCCCCTGGCCCACCCGTCGGTGGCACAGGGACGCCTTTTTCTATCTGCGCCCCTCCCTCCCTCCGGCCGCACCCCCTCCACTCTTCTCCACTCTTCCCCACTCTTCCCCTCGCCGCCGCCGCCGCCGCTGCCATTGCAGCTGTGCAGTTCGGACGCGCGCTCGCCCAGCCCCTTCCCCTCGGCGCCCCCGAGCTACCCAACCACGGCCACCTCATTTGTGCACCCGCCGGCCGGATTTGGGGCGGATCCGGTCGGTCTTGAGCTCGCCCGGCTGTGGGAGGTCGCGCCGCGCCATGGACTGGCCGGGCACCGGGCCGGAAGGCCCTGGCAAGGCCACAAGGCCGCATGCAGGCAGTGGCTCCTCCTCTAGCCGCTCGGATCTACACCGTCAGTGGTCCGCCGGCAGATACACGAATGATGGTCGGTCGGGCTCGGTGCTAGCCCAAAAGCTCGTCGGCGCACCGTTGCCACTCATTAAGTGCGACCAATGCCCAAAAAAGGTCGTGCGCCGCGTGTCTACGACGCCGGAACATCCCGGATGGGTGTTCATCAAGTGCTTAAACGATGGGGTATGTGCTCTTTTTAGCTTCGGTTGTGCTCTTAGATTTGACTAGTTGTGCTAACTTAAAATTTTATTCTGTAGCATGGATGCAAGTTGTGGTATTGGGAAGAAGAGTACATCGATATATTGATAGAGTGCAATTTAGTAGATGTTCGTGCACTTTTAGCTAGCATAGAGGCTAAAGATGAGACTAGTGCACTTGTTGCTAGATTAAAGGCTAGACATGAGACTAGATGCGAGGAAGCAACCTCTACTTCTTTAGACTCGAAAGAGAAAGAAGCACGCAAGATCGAGCCTCCTCCGCAGATCAACAATGATTGCATCGAGAAGGCACTAATCCAACTTACAGAAGCAGTTATGGAAGTTGGATATCTTTTAAAATGTATTCTTGTGGTTCTTGTTTTCTTTGGTCTTACTTTTTTAGTCAAAATTTGGTGATGTATTCCCATGTACCACAAATGAATGATGAAATAAAGTAAGGGCTTGCAAAGAAAAATATACGCGGACAGGATGCGGCCGGGATGCATCCGCGCGTTGGGCGCACGGCCACCGCATCCCAGAAACTGCCCGGACACGAACCCATTGCCCTACCCAAACGGACAGAATCCGGATAAAACGGACGTCCGTTTGAGGTCGCGCGGTGGAGTTGGCCTAACATGCAATTGAAAATTTCGTTTCAGATCTTTTTCATTGCCTAAATAGCTATATGTCTGTGAATTTCCATGTTTATTGAGCAAGTGCTTCAGGTGATTTTTGCTATGAATTGTGTACAATTTTTTTGGGTGGATGGGTGGGTGGGCAGGGTGGGGGCTACAGGAAAATTCGTCGTTGTTGAATGGATGTCCGTGTGCCGAGTATATATCCATGAGCACTTGGCATACAGGTTGTTTGCTAAGTGTCTATAAAAACTCGGCAAACAAAAGTTACTCGGTATTGTGGGGTCTTTACCGAGTGTCCCCAAAAAACACCCAACACCGAGAAAGTGCTCGGCAAAGGAAGCACGAGACACTCGGCAAACACAAAGAGCTCGGCAAAGCCCAAGCCACATGATCCTTCCCATCGTGTTTAATGTCTCCGTGACGGCGGATATTGTTTACCGAGTGTCTTATAAATGTAGTAAGCGAATAACCCTTTGTTGAGTGCCCTAGGATGAACACTTGGCTTATTTTATTTTATTTTAAATGCGGTGAACATTTTGCGAATACCCGATATTCTACACTCGGCACTCTACATTTTTCTGTAGTGGGGGGAGGGGGGCTGTGTGTGGTTGGTGTGTAGGTAATTTCCGCATTCTTTGACAGAGATACCTACACTGTCGGCGTTCTGAGAACTGGTGTATCCAGACTTGCCTGCCTGCGGCCCACGGCGTGGCTCGATGGGCGCCCTGGTACGGCATCTTCAGCACCAACAACACAATACCCTCGCGAGGGGCCAAGCCTCGCGAGGCGGGCGACGCCAAGACCTCTAGAAGGAGTAGCCTCCTTAGGCTGGCTCTTGAGGAGCGGAGATTTCCATGCGAGCCCTCACCTCATGAGGTTCAGATGACGCAACCCATGACGACCAAGGCCAGGCGGGCGCCAGCAGGCGCACTGCGGCAGCTTTCCTCTTTGGTGCTAAAGAGGCAAGCGCAGGCGCGGAGTCCCGAGGAATCAACGAAAGGTTACCATTTTCATGCTACAAGACCAAGACCGTCAGGACGGAGGTCATCGTCGAGCCCACCACGACATCACGACCAGAGGCTTTGCAGGCGCGGACCACCTTTCGCCAGGATAAGATGTAGTGATGTACTAGTTGTCTCCCTTCGAATTTGGCCGTTGTGGGATCCCTTCCCGTCTTCATTTTGGGGGAAGAGGACCAAGGCCACTATAAGTATAGCCTAGCCACCACCATAGAGGGGGGAGACAACGGAGGATCCAGACCATCCACACCCCCACAAGCACAAGAACACACCACCTGAGGTTGTTCTTCCACTGTACTAGTTCATCCTCAGCCCACCTCGAGGCTAATCCACCACAAAGCAGGAGTAGGGTATTACACCGCAAGGTGGCCCGAACCTAGGTAACTGCCTTATCCCGTTCTTCACCGGTCCCTCGAGCTAGGCCGTGAGATCGACGAGTTGGTAGGCCGGGGAGTTTGAGTTCTTCGCACGCACCCCAGAGTTCGAATCTATCTTGGGTCAGCGGAGCCCCGAATCCAATATTTGGCGCGCCAGGTAGGGGTGCGTCGAAGATTCACCTCTACGCCGCCTGCATCCCGCCCGTGCCGTTCGGCTCTCATGGCGGGCGCCGCTCCGCCGATCGGACCGCCGAGTGTGCTCAGAGGCGCCATGGGCCTCCGGGCTTTCACCCCCGCCCTGCGGCGAGTGCAGTGGCCACTCAATTTCAGGCCGAAGCTGCCGCCATGATACGACGGTGTGGCGGATCCGGCAGGATTTCTCCAGGCGTACACGGAGGCTGTTTGGGCTGCCGGCGGTGACGACAAGGCCATGGCGAACTGGCTACCCATGGCCCTTACGGGTGTGCCGCGTGCCTGGCTCCTGAGCTTGCCGGAGTCTTCAGTGGCCTCCTGGGAGGAGCTGCACGGCCTCTTCATCACGCGCTTCGCGGCGCCGGCGCCCCATGCCGTCGCGGCCCTCCTTGGCGGCTCGCGGGCGCCAACCTCGAACCACCACGCCAAGCAGTTCTTCCACCAGATGGGCGCCACCTACGTGCAGCGGGGAGCTACTCCGGGCTGGGTGGCGCCTAAGGTCGGCCTCACCTTGGACTCAAGGGACCACCCAGCGACCACGGCCGGCGCCGGCGCGCTCCCAATGCTCTGCACCCCACCATCTGCAATGTTGCGGTTACCAGGACCCTCATCGATGGCGGTGCCGGCCTCAATGTCCTCTCTGTGGAAGCATTTGGCCTGCTTCATGTGCCCCACGGCCGGCTTCGACCCACCAAGCCTTTCTCCGGGGTCGTTGACGGTTCCACCTTCCCCCTGGGGCAGATCCGCCTTCCCGTCACCTTCGGCACCCGCGACAACTACCGCACCGAGCTCATCGACTTCGACATCTCCCGCATCGGCCTCCCGTACAACGCCATTCTCGGGTACCCGGCCTTGGCCAACTTCATGGTGGCAACCCATCCTGGCTACAACCTCATGAAGATGCCGGGAAGTAGCGGCGTCCTCACCGTGGCGGGGGACACCAAGGATGCGCTCTCGGCCCTCAAGCTCGCCTACAGGGCCGCGATGGCCGCGCGGCCGAGCGGGGAGGGAACCCCGGAGGGCCCAAGGGCTGCGCCAGCAAAGAAGAAGCAGTTGTTCTCTCAAGATCGGGCCAAAACAAAGTAGGTGCCGGTCGATGAAGATGGGGGATCGGGCCCTACTTTCACCATAGGCTCCGGCCTCCCTCCAGACCAAGAAGAGGCACTGGTCATCTTCCTCCGCGCGAACAAGGACGTGTTTGCGAGGGAAGCGACGGACCTGGTCGGGGTCCCGCGCGGGGTAATCGAGCACCACCTGATGGTGTGCCCCAACACACACGCCCCGTAAAGCAGAAGGCGTGGAGGCAAGCCCCAGAGAAGCAGTCATTCGTCGTCCAGGAGACCCGCAAGCTGCAGGAGTCCGACGTCATCTGGGAGGTGCGGCACCCAGATTGGCTCGCGAACCCGGTCATCGTCCCCAAGAAGGGCGGGAAGGAGCGCATGTGCGTTGACTTCACCAACCTTAACAAGGCCAGTCCGCAAGACCCCTTCCCTCTCCCGCGCATCGACCAAATCGTCGACTCCACCGTCGAGTGTGATTTGCTATGCTTCCTGGACGCCTTCTCGGGCTATCACCAAATCAAGATGGCGGTGCAGGACATTGAGAAGACGGCTTTTCTGACCCCATGTAGGGTGTACTGCTACACGTGCATGCCGTTCGGGTTGCGCAATGCCGGGGCAACCTTCCAGCGGCTAGTGCACATCGCCTTGGGCCAGCAACTTGGGAGGAACGCCGAGGCGTACATCGATGACATAGTGGTAAAATCTCGGGAGGCGAGAACACTTATCGACGATCTCGAGGAGACTTTCGCCAGCCTGCGCGAGGTAAACCTGTAGCTCAACCTAGAGAAATGTGTATTTGGTGCGCCGTCCGACAAGCTGCTGGGCTTCCTGGTGTTGCACAGAGGGATCGAGGCCAACCCGGAGAAAGTCAAGGCTATAGAAAGGATGAGTCCGCCGCAAACCCTCAAGGAGATGTAGAAGCTAGCGGGCTGCGTAACCTCGCTTGGGCGCTTCATCTCAAAGCTGGGGAAGCGTGCCCTCCCCTTCTTCAAGCTGATGAAAAAGAAGGGCATGTTTGAGTGGACTCCGGAGGCTGACGGAGCCTTCCAAGACCTCAAGAAGTACCTCACCAGCCCGCCGGTGATGGTAGCGTCGCGCCCCCTAGAATCTTTGGTGCTCTACCTGGCCGCCACACCTCACTCTGCCAGCACAGCGCTGGTGGTGGTCCGCGAGGAGCGCTCGACCAAGGGCTCGCGGGGTACCACCTCGCACCCGGTTGAGGCGCCGCGGCCTTAGGACGATACTCCCGAGGCCTCGGCCGCCCCACCAGTCGGCGGGGCTCCTAAGGATGGCGCCCTCGAGGCCACGGCAGCCCCGGATCCGACATCTGTGGCAACCCCGACAGATAACAAGGATCCTGAGGCCTCCCGGCCTCGGGAGGAACAGGGCTCCGCCAATGCCGCCACCCTCATCGAACCCCGGTGTGCTTCGTCAGCACAGTGTTGCGCGATGCGCGGGCGCGCTACCCCATGCCGCAGAAGCTGTTGCTCGCGCTCCTCGTCGCCACCCGAAAGCTACGCCACTACTTCCAAGGCCACCCCATCAAGGTTGTCTCCGTTTATCCCCTGGAGAGGGTGCTCCGGAGCCCTGACGCCGCTGGGAGGGTCGCCGAATGGAACATTGAACTGCAGGCATTCCAGTTAGAATTCCGCACCACCAGGGTCATCAAGGGTGCGGCCCTCGCCGACTTCGTGGTGGAATGGACTGACTGAAGGAAATATGCCCTAGAGGCAATAATAAAGTTATTATTTATTTCCTTATATCATGATAAATGTTGATTATTCATGCTAGAATTGTATTAACCGGAAACGTAATACTTGTGTGAATACATAGACAAACAGAGTGTCACTAGTATGCCTCTACTTGACTAGCTCGTTAATCAAAGATGGTTATGTTTCCTAGCCATTGACATGGGTTGTCATTTGATTAACGGGGTCGCATCATTAGGAGAATGATGTGATTGACTTGACCCATTCCGTTAGCTTAGCACTCGATCGTTTAGTATATTGCTATTGCTTTCTTCATGACTTATACATGTTCCTATGACTATGAGATTATGCAACTCCCGTTTACCGGAGGAACACTTTGTGTGCTACCAAACGTCACAATGTAACTGGGTGATTATTAAGGTGCTCTACAGGTGTCTCCGAAGGTACTTGTTGGGTTGGCGTATTTCGAGATTAGGATTTGTCACTCCGATTGTCGGAGAGGTATCTCTGGGCCCACTCGGTAATGCACATCACTTAAGCCTTGCAAGCATTGCAACTAATGAGTTAGTTGCGGGATGATGTATTACGGAACGAGTAAAGAGACTTGCCGGTAACGAGATTGAACTAGGTATTGAGATACCGACGATCGAATCTCGGGCAAGTAACATATCGATGACAAAGGGAACAACCTATGTTGTTATGCGGTCTGACCGATAAAGATCTTCGTAGAATATGTGGGAGCCAATATGAGCATCTAGGTTCCGCTATTGGTTATTGACCGGAGACGTGTCTCGGTCATGTCTACATAGTTCTCGAACCCGTAGGGTCCACACGCTTAACGTTTCGATGATTGTTATATTATGAGTTTATATGTTTTGATGTACCGAAGGTTGTTCGGAGTCCCGGATGTGATCACGGACATGACAAGGAGTCTCGAAATGGTCGAGACATGAAGATTGATATATTGGAAGCCTATATTTCGATATCGGAAGTGTTCCGAGTGAAATCAGGATTTTACCGGAGTACCGAGGGGTTACCGGAACCCCCCGGGGGCTTAATGGGCCATACTGGGCCTTTATGGAGAAGAGGAGAGGCGACCAGGGCAGGGCCGCGCGCCCCTCCCCCCTAGTCCAAATAGGACAAGGAGAAGGGGGCGACGGCCCCCCTTTCCTTCCTCTCTACCTCCTCTTTCCCCCTCCACTCCTAATCCAACTAGGAAAAGGGAGGGAGTCCTACTCCCGGTGGGAGTAGGACTCCACCTGGCGCGCCCCTCCTGGCCGGCCACACCTCCCCCCTTGCTCCTTTATATACTGGGGTAGGGGGCACCCTAGAGACACAACAATTGATCGTTTGATCTTTTAGCCGTGTGCAGTGCCCCCCTCCACCATAGTCCACCTCGATAATACTGTAGCGGTGCTTAGGCGAAGCCCTGGGTCAGTAGAACATCATCATCATCACCACGCCGTCGTGCTGACGACTCTCCCTCAACACTCGGCTGGATCGGAGTTCGAGGGACGTCATCGGGCTGAATGTGTGCTGAACTCGGAGGTGCCGTGCGTTCGGTACTTGATCGATCGGATCGTGAAGACATACGACTACATCAACCGGGTTGTGCTAACGCTTCCGCTTTCGGTCTACGAGGGTACGTGGACAACACTCTCCCCTCTCTTTGTTATGCATCACCATGATCTTGCGTGTGCGTAGGAAATTTTTGAAATTACTACGTTCCCCAACAGTGGCATCCGAGCCTGGTTTTATGCGTTGATGTTATATGCACGAGTAGAACACAAGTGAGTTGTGGGCGATATAAGTCATACTGCTTACCAGCATGTCATACTTTGGTTCGGCGGTATTGTTGGATGAAGCGGCCCGGACCGACATTACGCGTACGCTTACGCGAGACTGGTTCTACCGACGTGCTTTGCACACAGGTGGCTGGCGGGTGTCAGTTTCTCCAACTTTAGTTGAACCGAGTGTGGCTACGCCCGGTCCTTGCGAAGGTTAAAACAGCACCAACTTGACAAACTATCGTTGTGGTTTTGATGCGTAGGTAAGAACGGTTCTTGCTAAGCCCGTAGCAGCCACGTAAAATTTGCAACAACAAAGTAGAGGACGTCTAACTTGTTTTTGCAGGGCATGTTGTGATGTGATATGGTCAAGACATGATGCTAAATTTTATTGTATGAGATGATCATGTTTTGTAACCCAGTTATCGGCAACTGGCAGGAGCCATATGGTTGTCGCCTTATTGTATGCAATGCAACCGCCCTGTAATGCTTTACTTTATCACTAAGCGGTAGCGATAGTCGTAGAAGCATAAGATTGGCGAGACGACAACGATGCTACGATGAAGATCAAGGTGTCGCGCCGGTGACGATGGTGATCATGACGGTGCTTCGGAGATGGAGATCACAAGCACAAGATGGTGATGGCCATATCATATCACTTATATTGATTGCATGTGATGTTTATCTTTTATGCATCTTATCTTGCTTTGATTGATGGTAGCATTATAAGATGACCCCTCACTAAATTATCAAAGTATAAGTGTTCTCCCTAAGTATGCACCGTTGCGAAAGTTCTTCGTGTTGAGACACCACGTGATGATCGGGTGTGATAGGCTCTACGTTCAAATACAACGGGTGCAAAACAGTTGCACACGCGGAATACTCAGGTTAAGCTTGACGAGCCTAGCATATAACAGATATGGCCTCGGAACACGGAGACCGAAAGGTCGAGCGTGAATCACATAGTAGATATGATCAACATAGTGATGTTCACCGTTGAAACTACTCCATCTCACGTGATGACCGGACATGGTTTAGTTGATATGGATCACGTGATCACTTAGAGGATTAGAGGGATGTCTATCTAAGTGGGAGTTCTTAAGTAATATGATTAATTGAACTTAAATTTATCATGAACTTAGTACCTGATAGTATCTTGCTTGTCTATGTTGATTGTAGATAGATGGCCCATGCTATTGTTCCGTTGAATTTTAATGCGTTCCTTGAGAAAGCAAAGTTGAAAGATGATGGTAGCAATTACACGGACTAGGTCCATAACTTGAGGATTATCCTCATTGCTGCACAGAAGAATTACGTCCTGGAAGCACCGCTGGGTGCCAGGCCTGCTGCAGATGCAACTGATGACGTTAAGAACGTCTGGCAAAGCAAAGCTGATGACTACTCGGTAGTTCAGTGTGCCATGCTTTACGGCTTAGAACCGGGACTTCAACGACGTTTTGAACGTCATGGAGCATATGAGATGTTCCAGGAGTTGAAGTTAATATTTCAAGCAAATGCCCGGATTGAGAGATATGAAGTCTCCAAAAAGTTCTACAGCTGCAAGATGGAGGAGAATAGTTCTGTCAGTGAGCATATACTCAGAATGTCTGGGTACAACAATCACTTGATTCAACTGGGAGTTAATCTGCCGGATGATAGCGTCATTGACAGAATTCTCCAATCACTGCCACCAAGCTACAAGAGCTTCGTGATGAACTATAACATGTAAGGGATGGATAAGACGATTCCCGAGCTCTTCGCAATGCTAAAGGCTGCGGAGGTAGAAATCAAAAAGGAGCATCAAGTGTTGATGGTCAATAAGACCACCAGTTTCAAGAAAAAGGGCAAAGGGAAGAAGAAGGGGAACTTCAAGAAGAACAGCAAGCAAGTTGCTATTCAGGAGAAGAAACCCAAGTATGGACCTAAGCCTGAGACTGAGTGCTTCTACTGCAAGCAGACTGGTCATTGGAAGCGGAACTGCCCCAAGTATTTGGCGGATAAGAAGGATGGCAAGGTGAACAAAGGTATATGTGATATACATGTTATTGATGTGTACCTTACTAATGCTCGCAGTAGCACCTGGGTATTTGATACTGGTTCTGTTGCTAACATTTGCAACTCAAAACAGGGGCTACGGATTAAGTGAAGATTGGCTAAGGACGAGGTGACGATGCGAGTGGGAAATGGTTCCAAAGTCGATGTGATCGCGGTCGACACGCTACCTCTACATCTACCTTCGGGATTAGTTTTAGACCTAAATAATTGTTATTTGGTGCCAGCGTTAAGCATGAACAGTATATCTGGATCTTGTTTGATGCGAGACGGTTATTCATTTACATCAGAGAATAATGATTGTTCTATTTATATGAGTAATATCTTTTATGGTCATGCACCCTTGAAGAGTGGTCTATTTTTTGAATCTCGATAGTAGTGATACACATATTCATAATATTGAAGCCAAAAGATGCAGAGTTGATGATGATAGTGCAACTTATTTGTAGCACTGCCGTTTAGGTCATATCGGTGTAAACCGCATGAAGAAACTCCATACTGATGGACTTTTGGAACCACTTGATTATGAATCACTTGGTACTTGCGAACCGTGCCTCATGGGCAAGATGACTAAAACGCCGTTCTCCGGAACTATGGAGAGAGCAACAGATTTGTTGGAAATCATACATACAGATGTATGTGGTCCGATGAATATTGAGGCTCGTGACGGATATCGTTATTTTCTCACCTTCACAGATGATTTGAGCAGATATGGGTATATCTACATAATGAAACATAAGTCTGAAACATTTGAAAAGTTCAAAGAATTTCAGAGTGAAGTTGAAAATCATCGTAACAAGAAAATAAAGTTTGTACGATCTGATCGTGGAGGAGAATATTTGAGTTATGAGTTTGGTCTTCATTTGAAACAATGTGGAATAGTTTCGCAACTCACGCCACCCGGAACACCACAGCGTAATGGTGTGTCCGAACGTCGTAATCGTAGTCTACTAGATATGGTGCGATCTATGATGTCTCTTACTGATTTACCGCTATCGTTTTGGGGTTATGCTTTAGAGACGGCCGCATTCATGTTAAATAGGGCACTATCAAAATCCGTTGAGACGACGCCTTATGAACTGTGGTTTGGCAAGAAACCAAAGTTGTCGTTTCTTAAAGTTTGGAACTGCGATGCTTATGTGAAAAAGCTTCAACCTGATAAGCTCGAACCCAAATCGGAGAAATGTGTCTTCATAGGATACCCAAAGGAGACTGTTGGGTACACCTTCTATCACAGATCCGAAGGCAAGACATTCGTTGCTAAGAATGGATCCTTTCTAGAGAAGGAGTTTCTCTCGAAAGAAGTGAGTGGGAGGAAAGTAGAACTTGATGAGGTAATTGTACCTGCTCCCTTATTGGAAAGTAGATCATCACAGATACCAGTTTCTGTGACACCTACGCCAATTAGTGGGGAAGTTAATGATAATGATCATGAAACTTCAGATCAAGTTATTACTGAACCTCGTAGGTCAACCAGATTAAGATCCGCACCAGAGTGGTACGGTAATCCTGTTCTGGAGGTTATGTTACTAGACCATGACGAACCTACGAACTATGAAGAAGCGATGGTGAGCCCAGATTCCGCAAAATGGCTTGAAGCCATGAAATCCGAGATGGGATCCATGTATGAGAACAAAGTATGGACTTTGGTTGACTTGCCCGATGATCGGCAAGCCATTGAAAATAAATGGATCTTCAAGAAGAAGACTGACTCTGGCGGTAATGTTACTGTCTATAAAGCTCGACTTGTTGCAAAAGGTTTTCGACAAGTTCAAGGGATTGACTACGATGAGACCTTCTCACCCGTAGCGATGCTTAAGTCTGTCCAAATCATGTTAGCAATTGCCGCATTTTATGATTATGAAATTTGGCAAATGGATGTCAAAACTGCATTCCTGAATGGATTTCTGGAAGAAGAGTTGTATATGATGCAACCGGAAGGTTTTGTCGATCCAAAGGGAGCTAACAAAGTGTGCAAGCTCCAGCGATCTATTTATGGACTGGTGCAAGCCTATCGGAGTTAGAATAAACGCTTTGATAGTGTGATCAAAGCATTTGGTTTTGTACAGACTTTTGGAGAAGCCTGTATTTACAAGAAAGTGAGTGGGAGCTCTGTAGCATTTCTAATATTATATGTGGATGACATATTGCTAATTGGAAATGATATAGAATTTTTGAATAGCATAAAGGGATACTTGAATAAGAGTTTTTCAATGAAAGACCTCGGTGAAGCTGCGTATATATTGGGCATCAAGATCTATATAGATAGATCAAGACGCTTAATTGGACTTTCACAAAGCACATACCTTGACAAAGTTTTGAAGAAGTTCAAAATGGATCAAGCAAAGAAAGGGTTCTTGCCTATGTTACAAGGTGTGAAGTTGAGTAAGACTCAATGCCCGACCACTGCAGAAGATAGAGAGATAATGAAAGATGTTCCCTATGCTTCAGCCATAGGCTCTATCATGTATGCAATGTTGTGTACCAGACCTGATGTGTGCCTTGCTATAAGTCTAGCAGGGATGTACCAAAGTAATCCAGGAGTGGATCACTGGACAGCGGTCAAGAACATCCTAAAATACCTGAAAAGGACTAAGGATATGTTTCTCGTTTATGGAGGTGACAAAGAGCTCATCGTAAATGGTTACATTGATGCAAGCTTTGACACTGATCCGGACGATTCTAAATCGCAAACCGGATACGTGTTTACATTGAACGATGGAGCTGTCAGTTGGTGCAGTTCTAAACAAAGCGTCGTGGCGGGATCTACGTGTGAAGCGGAATACATAGCTGCTTCGGAAGCAACAAATGAAGGAGTCTGGATGAAGGAGTTCATATCCGACCTAGGTGTCATACCTAGTGCATCGGGTCCAAAGAAAATCTTTTGTGACAATACTGGTGCAATTTCCTTGGTGAAGGAATCCAGATTTCACAAGAGAACCAAGCACATCAAGAGACGCTTCAATCCCATCCGGGATTTAGTCCAG
Organism: Aegilops tauschii subsp. strangulata; assembly: GCF_002575655.3. Lineage (NCBI taxonomy): Eukaryota > Viridiplantae > Streptophyta > Magnoliopsida > Poales > Poaceae > Aegilops > Aegilops tauschii. The sequence continues at coordinate 515,973,936 of NC_053036.3, forward strand.
GTGGGAGACATAGAAATTTGCAAGATACATACGGATCTGAATGTTGCAGACCCGTTGACTAAGCCTCTTCCACGAGCAAAACATGATCAGCACCAAGGCTCCATGGGTGTTAGAATCATTACTGTGTAATCTAGATTATTGACTCTAGTGCAAGCGGGAGACTGAAGGAAATATGCCCTAGAGGCAATAATAAAGTTATTATTTATTTCCTTATATCATGATAAATGTTTATTATTCATGCTAGAATTGTATTAACCGGAAACGTAATACTTGTTTGAATACATAGACAAACAGAGTGTCACTAGTATGCCTCTACTTGACTAGCTCGTTGATCAAAGATGGTTATGTTTCCTAGCCATTGACATGGGTTGTCATTTGATTAACGGGGTCACATCATTAGGAGAATGATGTGATTGACTTGACCCATTCCGTTAGCTTAGCACTCGATCGTTTAGTATGTTGCTATTGCTTTCTTCATGACTTATACATGTTCCTATGACTATGAGATTATGCAACTCCCGTTTACCGGAGGAACACTTTGTGTGCTACCAAACGTCACAACGTAACTGGGTGATTATAAAGGTGCTCTACACGTGTCTCCAAAGGTACTTGTTGGTTGGCGTATTTCGAGATTAGGATTTGTCACTCCGATTGTCGGAGAGGTATCTCTGGGCCCACTCGGTAATGCACATCACTTAAGCCTTGCAAGCATTGCAACTAATGAGTTAGTTGCGGGATGATGTCTTACGGAACGAGTAAAGAGACTTGCCGGTAACGAGATTGAACTAGGTATTGAGATACCGACAATCGAATCTCGGGCAAGTGACATACCGATGACAAAGGGAACAACGTATGTTGTTACTCGGTCTAACCAATAAAGATCTTCGTAGAATATGTGGGAGCCAATATGAGCATCCAGGTTCCGCTATTGGTTATTGACCAGAGACGTGTCTCGGTCATGTCTACATAGTTCTCGAACCCGTAGGGTCCGCACGCTTAACGTTTCGATGATAGTTATATTATGAGTTTATATGTTTTGATGTACCGAAGGTTGTTCGGAGTCCCGGATGTGATCACGGACATGACGAGGAGTCTCGACATGGTCGAGACATGAAGATTGATATATTGGAAGCCTATATTTGGATATCGGAAGTGTTCCGGGTGAAATCGGGATTTTACCGGAGTACCGAGGGGTTACCGGAACCCCCCGGGGGCTTAATGGGCCATAGTGGGCCTTTGTGGAGAACAGGAGAGGAGGCCGGGGCAGGGCCGCGCGCCTCTCCCCCCTAGTCCGAATAGGACAAGGAGAAGGGGGCGGCGCCCCCCCTTTCCTTCCTCTCTCCCTCTTCTTTCCCCCTCCACTCCTAATCCAACTCGGAAAAGGGAGGGAGTCCTAGTCCCGTTGGGAGTAGGACTCTACCTGGCGCGCCCCTCCTGGCCGGCCGCACCTCCCCCTTGCTCCTTTATATACGGGGGCAGGGGGCACCCTAGAGACACAACAATTGATCGTTTGATCTTTTAGCCGTGTGCGGTGCCCCCCTCCACCATAGTCCACCTCGATAATACTGTAGCGGTGCTTAGGCGAAGCCCTGCATCGGTAGAATATCATCATCGTCACCACGCCGTCATGCTGACGAAACTCTCCCTCAACACTCGGCTGGATTGGAGTTCGAGGGACGTCATCGGGCTGAACGTCTGCTGAACTCGGAGGTGCCGTGCGTTCGGTACTTGATCGGTCGGATCGTGAAGACGTACGACTACATCAACCGCGTTGTGCTAACGCTTCCGCTTTCGGTCTACGATGGTACGTGGACAACACTCTCCCCTCTCATTGCTATGCATCACCATGATCTTGCGTGTGCATAGGAAATTTTTGAAATTACTACGTTCCCCAACACTGACGTCCCTGGCCATGAAATGGGCAAGGACCGTTCCCTCTCGCCCGAAAGTGAAGCACCGGATGCTTGGGTCATGTACTTCGATGGTGCATTCACGCGTGAGGGCGCGGGGGCTGGAGTCGTGCTCATCTCGCCCACCGAGGACAAGCTCTACTACGCCATGCAACTCTGCTTACAGTAGGGCGAGAAGGTCTCCAACAACATCGCAGAATACGAAGGCCTGATCGCCGGCTTCAAGGCTGCAACAGCTTTGGGGGTGAGGCGTCTCACCATCAGGGGCGACGCCCAGCTCCTCGTCAACTTCTCCAACAAGGCATACAAGCCAAAGGACGAGCACATGGAGGCATACCTCGAGGAGGTACGCAAAATCAAGAAACGATTCTTGGGCCTGGAATTGCAGCACGTGCCACGCGGCATGAACAAGGAGGCGGACGACATCGCCAAGAGGGTGTCTCGGTGTCTACCCCAGGAGCCTGGCGTCTTTGAGGAGCGGCTTTTCAAGCCATCGGCAGCTCCCCCTGCTGCGGGACCAGCATCACCTCAAGAGGATCTTCCTCCAGCACCCCCCTCAGGCGCCCCAGCTTGCGGCCCGACCTCGGGAGCCCACCTGCTCCTCGCACTTGAGCCTCAGGAGGGGTGCTGGACCGAGGAGTTCAAGAGGTACCTTCTCCAAGGCACCTTGCCCGAAAAGGATGAAGATGCAGAGAGTGTGGCCCACCAGGCCACTGCATACTGCATCCAGGACGATGAGCTCTACCTAAAACAGCCAAATGATGTTTCTCTATGATGCATCTCCAGGGAGCAGGGATGCGAGCTGTTGGCTGACATACACGGCGGGGAATGCGGGCATCACTCTTCATCGCGCACCCTCATGGGCAAGGCGTTCCGCAGCGGATTCTACTGGCAAACGGCGCTCAATGATGCCACCGAGCTGGTAAGATCGTGTGATGCCTGTCAGTTCCATGCCAAGAAAAATCAATAGCCCGCTTAGGGCCTCCAGACCATCCCGCTCTCCCGGCCATTTACTGTTTGGGGGCTGGACATCCTGGGCCCCTTCCCTCGAGCGCCCGGGGGCTACCTCTACCTCTACGTCGCCATCGACAAGTTCACCAAGTGGGCGGAGATGGAGGTTGTCCGCACCATCCCGGCTGGCTCGGCCATCAAGTTCATCAAGGGCCTCGTGAGCCGTTTCGGGGTCCCTAATCGCATCATCACCGACAATGGCTCATAGTTCACCAGCAACCTTCTCAAAATATATTGTGCTAACCTTGGAACGCAGATATGCTACGCCTCGGTGGCACACCCTCGGAGCAATGGCCAGGCTCGCCAACGAAGAGGTCCTGAGAGGCTCAATCCAAGGACCTTCAAGAAGAAGCTCGAGGCCTGCGGCAGGGGCTGGCTCGACGATCTCTAGTCCGTACTATGGTCCATCCGCACCACAGCGACCAAGCCGACGGGCGAGATGTTGGGGAATGTAGTAATTTCAAAAAAATTCCTACGCACACGCAAGATCATGGTGATGCACAACAATGAGAGGGGTGAGTGTTGTCCACGTACCCTCGTAGACCGTAAGCGGAAGCATTAACACAACGTAGTTGATGTAGTCGTACGTCTTCACGATCCGACCGATCAAGTACCGAATGCACGGCACCTCCGAGTTCAGCACACGTTCAGCTCGATGACGTCCCTCGAACTCCGATCCAGCCGAGTGTTGAGGGAGAGTATTGTCAGCACGACGGCGTGGTGACGATGATGATGTTCTACCGACGCAGGGCTTCGCCTAAGCACCGCTACGATATTATCGAGGTGTAATATGGTGGAGGGGGGCACCGCACACGGCTAAAAGATCGTTGATCAATTGTGTGTCAAGAGGTGCCCCCCTGCCCCTGTATATAAAGGAGCAAGGGGGAGGCCGCCGGCCAAGGGAAGAGAGGCGCGCCAGGAGGAGTCCTACTCCTACCGGGAGTAGGACTCCCCCTTTTTCCATGTTGGACTAGGAATGGAAGGGGGAAGAGGTGGAGGGGAGGAAGGAAGGGGGGGCGCCGCCCCCCTTTCCTTGTCCTATTCGGACTGGGGGGGAAGGGGGGCGCGGCCCTGCCCTGGCCTCCTCTCCTCTCTTCCACCTAGGCCCACTAAGGCCCATTAAGTTACCGGGGGGTTCCGGTAACCTCCCGGTACTCCGGAAAAATCCCGATTTCACCCGGAACACTTCTGATGTCCAAACATAGGTTTCCAATATATCAATCTTTATGTCTCGACCATTTCGAGACTCCTCGTCATGTCCGTGATCACATCCGGCACTCCGAACAACCTTCGGTACATCAAAACATATAAACTCATAATATAACTGTCATCGTAACGTTAAGCGTGCGGACCCTACGGGTTCGAGAACTATGTAGACATGATTGAGACACCTCTCCGGTCAATAACCAATAGTGGAACCTGGATGCTCATATTGGTTCCTACATATTCTACGAAGATCTTTATCGGTCAGACCGCATAACAACATACGTTGTTCCCTTTGTCAATGGTACGTTACTTGCCCGAGATTCGATCGTCGGTATCTCGATACCTAGTTCAATCTCGTTACCGGCAAGTCTCTTTACTCGTTCCGTAATACATCATCCCGCAACTAACTCATTAGTTACAATGCTTGCAAGGCTTATAGTGATGTGCATTACCGAGTGGGCCCAGAGATACCTCTCCGACAATCGGAGTGACAAATCCTAATCTCGAAATACGCCAACCCAACATGTACCTTTGGAGACACCTGTAGAGCACCTTTATAATCACCCAGTTACGTTGTGACGTTTGGTAGCACACAAAGTATTCCTCCGGTAAACGGGAGTTGCATAATCTCATAGTCGTAGGAACATGTATAAATCATGAAGAAAGCAATAGCAACATACTAAACGATCGAGTGCTAAGCTAACGGAATGGGTCAAGTCAATCACATCATTCTCCTAATGATGTGACCCCGTTAATCAAATGACAACCCATGTCAATGGCTAGGAAACATAACCATCTTTGATCAACGAGCTATTCAAGTAGAGGCATACTAGTGACACTCTGTTTGTCTATGTATTCAAACAAGTATTACGTTTCCGGTTAATAAAATTCTAGCATGAATAATAAACATTTATCATGATATAAGGAAATAAATAATAACTTTATTGTTGCCTCTAGGGCATATTTCCTTCAGTCTCCCGCTTGCACTAGAGTCAATAATCTAGATTACACAGTAATGATTCTAACACCCATGGAGCCTTGGTGCTGATCATGTTTTGCTCGTGGAAGAGGCTTAGTCAACGGGTCTGCAACATTCAGATCCATATGTATCTTGCAAATTTCTATGTGTCCCACCTGGACTAAATCCCGGATGGAATTGAAGCGTCTTTTGATGCGCTTGGTTCTCTTGTGAAATCTGGATTCCTTTGCTAAGCTAATTGCACCAGTATTGTCACAAAATATTTTCATTGGTCCCGATGCACTAGTTATGACACCTAGATCGGATATGAACTCCTTCATCCAGACTCCTTCATTTGCTGCTTCCGAAGCAGCTATGTACTCCGCTTCACACGTAGATCCCGCCACAACACCTTGCTTAGAACTGCACCAACTGACAACTCCACCGTTCAATGTAAACACGTATCCGGTTTGCGATTTAGAATCGTCCGGATCAGTGTCAAAGCTTGCATCAACGTAACCATTTACGATGAGCTCTTTGTCACCTCCATAAATGAGAAACATATCCTTAGTCCTTTTCAGGTATTTCAGGATGTTCTTGACCGCTGTCCAGTGATCCACTCCTGGATTACTTTGGTACCTCCCTGCTAAAATTATAGCAAGGCACACATCAGGTTTGGTACACAGCATTGCATACATGATAGAGCCTATGGCTGAAGCATAGGGAACATCTTTCATCTTCTCTCTATCTTCTGCAGTGGTCGGGCATTGAGTCTTACTCAATCTCACACCTCGTAGTACAGGCAAGAACCCTTTCTTTGCTTGATCCATTTTGAACTTCTTCAAAACTTTGTCAAGGTATGTGCTTTGTGAAAGTCCAATTAAGCATCTTGATCTATCTCTATAGATCTTGATGGCCCAATATAAATGCAGCTTCACCGAGGTCTTTCATTGAAAAACTCCTATTCAAGTATCCCTTTATGCTAGCCAGAAATTCTATATCATTTCCAATCAGCAATATGTCAACCACATATAATATCAGAAATGCTACTGAGCTCCCACTCACTTTCTTGTAAATACAGGCTTCTCCAAAAGTCTGTATAAAACCAAATGCTTTGATCACACTATCAAAGCGTTTATTCCAACTCCGAGAGGCTTGCACCAGTCCATAAATGGATCGCTGGAGCTTGCACACTTTGTTAGCTCCCTTTGGATCGACAAAACCTTCCGGTTGCATCATATACAACTCTTCTTCCAGAAATCCATTCAGGAATGCAGTTTTGACATCCATTTGCCAAATTTCATAATCATAAAATGCGGCAATTGCTAACATGATTTGGACAGACTTAAGCATCGCTACGGGTGAGAAGGTCTCATCGTAGTCAATCCCTTGAACTTGTCGAAAACCTTTTGCAACAAGTCGAGCTTTATAGACAGTAACATTACCGCCAGCGTCAGTCTTCTTCTTGAAGATCCATTTATTTTCAATGGCTTGCCGATCATCGGGCAAGTCAACCAAAGTCCATACTTTGTTCTCATACATGGATCCCATCTCGGATTTCATGGCTTCAAGCCATTTTGCGGAATCTGGGCTCACCATCGCTTCTTCATAGTTCGTAGGTTCGTCATGGTCTAGTAACATAACCTCCAGAACAGGATTACCGTACCACTCTGGTGCGGATCTTAATCTGGTGGACCTACGAGGTTCAGTAATAACTTGATCTGAAGTTTCATGATCATTATCATTAACTTCCCCACTAATTGGCGTAGGTGTCGCAGAAACTGGTATCTGTGATGATCTACTTTCCAATAAGGGAGCAGGTACAATTACCTCATCAAGTTCTACTTTCCTCCCACTCACTTCTTTCGAGAGAAACTCCTTCTCTAGAAAGGATCCATTCTTAGCAACGAATGTCTTGCCTTCGGATCTGTGATAGAAGGTGTACCCAACAGTCTCCTTTGGGTATCCTATGAAGACACATTTCTCCGATTTAGGTTCGAGCTTATCAGGTTGAAGTTTCTTCACATAAGCATCGCAACCCCAAACTTTAAGATACGACAACTTTGGTTTCCTGCCAAACCATAGTTCATAAGGTGTCGTTTCAACGGATTTTGATGGTGCCCTATTTAGAGTGAATGCAGCCGTCTCTAAAGCATAACCCCAAAACGATAGCGGTAAATCAGTAAGAGACATCATAGATCGCACCATATCTAGTACAGTATGATTACGACGTTCGGATACACCATTATGTTGTGGTGTTCCGGGTGGCATGAGTTGCGAAACTATTCCGCGTTGTTTCAACTGTAGGCCAAACTCGTAACTCAAATATTCTCCTCCACGATCAGATCGTAGAAATTTTATTTTCTTGTTACGATGATTTTCAACTTCACTCTGAAATTCTTTGAACTTTTCAAATGTTTCAGACTTATGTTTCATTAAGTAGATATACCCATATCTGCTCAAATCATCTGTGAAGGTGAGAAAATAACGATATCCGCCACGAGCCTCAATATTCATCGGACGACATACATCTGTATGTATGATTTCCAATAAATCTGTTGCTCCCTCCATAGTTCCGGAGAACGGTGTTTTAGTCATCTTGCCCATGAGTCACGGTTCGCAAGTACCAAGTGATTCGTAATCAAGTGATTCCAAAAGTCCATCAGTATGGAGTTTCTTCATGCGCTTTACACCGATATGACCTAAACGGCAGTGCCACAAATAAGTTGCACTATCATTATCAACTCTGCATCTTTTGGCTTCGACATTATGAATATGTGTGTCACTACTATCGAGATTCATTAAAAATAGACCACTCTTCAAGGGTGCATGACCATAAAAGATATTATTCATATAAATAGAACAACCATTATTCTCTGATTTAAATGAATAACCGTCTCGCATCAAACAAGATCCAGATATAATGTTCATGCTTAACGCTGGCACCAAATAACAATTATTTAGGTCTAATACTAATCCCGAAGGTAGATGTAGAGGTAGCGTGCCGACCGCGATCACATCGACTTTGGAACCATTTCCCACGCGCATCGTCACCTCGTCCTTAGCCAATCTTCGCTTCATCCGTAGCCCCTGTTTCGAGTTGCAAATATTAGCAACAGAACTAGTATCAAATACCCAGGTGCTACTGCGAGCATTAGTAAGGTACACATCAATAACATGTATATCACATATACCTTTGTTAACCTTGCCATCCTTCTTATCCGCCAAATACTTGGGGCAGTTCCGCTTCCAGTGACCAGTCTGCTTGCAGTAGAAGCACTCAGTTTCAGGCTTAGGTCCAGACTTGAAATTCTTCTCCTGAACAACAACTTGCTTGCTATTCTTCTAGAATTTCCCCTTCTTCTTTCCTTTGCCCTTTTTCTTGAAACTAGTGGTCTTATTGACCATCAACACTTGATGCTCCTTTTTGATTTCTACCTCTGCTGCCTTTAGCATTGCGAAGAGCTCGGGAATTGTCTTATTCATCCCTTGCATGTTATAGTTCATCACGAAGCTCTTGTAGCTTGGTGGCAGTGATTGAAGAATTCTGTCAATGACGCTATCATCCGAAGATTAACTCCCAGTTGAATCAAGTGATTATTATACCCAGACATTTTGAGTATATGCTCACTGACAGAACTATTCTCTTCCATCTTGCAGCTGTAGAACTTATTGGAGACTTCATATCTCTCAATCCGGGCATTTGCTTGAAATATTAACTTCAACTCCTGGAACATCTCAAATGCTCCATGACGTTCAAAACGTCGTTGAAGACCCGGTTCTAAGCCGTAAAGCATGGCACACTGAACTATCAAGTAGTCATCAGCTTTGCTCTGCCAGACCGTTTCATAACTTCTGGTGTTGCTCTTGCAGGAGGCCTGGCACCCAGCAGTGCTTCCAGGACGTAATTTTTCTGTGCAGCAATGAGGATAATCCTCAAGTTACGGACCCAGTCCGTGTAATTGCTACCATCATCTTTCAACTTTGCTTTCTCAAGGAACGCATTAAAATTCAACGGAACAACAGCACGGGCCATTTATCTACAATTAACATAGACAAGCAAGATACTATCAGGTACTAAGTTCATGATAAATTCAAGTTCAATTAATCATATTACTTAAGAACTCCCACTTAGATAGACATCCCTCTAATCATCTAAGTGATTACGTGATCCAAATCAACTAAACCATTTCCGATCATCACGTGAGATGGAGTAGTTTCAATGGTGAACATCACTATGTTGATCATATCTACTATATGATTCACGCTCGACCTTTCGGTCTCCGTGTTCCGAGGCCATATCTGCATATGCTAGGCTCGTCAAGTTTAACCTGAGTATTCCGCGTGTGCAACTGTTTTGCACCCGTTGTATTTGAACGTAGAGCCTATCACACCCGATCATCACGTGGTGTCTCAGCACGAAGAACTTTCGCAACGGTGCATACTCAGGGAGAACACTTTTATCTTGAAATTTTAGTGAGAGATCATCTTATAATGCTACCGTCAATCAAAGCAAGATAAGATGCATAAAAGATAAACATCACATGCAATCAATATCAGTGATATGATATGGCCATCATCATCTTGTGCTTGTGATCTCCACCTCCGAAGCACCGTCATGATCACCATCGTCACCGGCGCGACACCTTGATCTCCATCGTAGCATCGTTGTCGTCTCGCCAACTATTTCTTTTACGACTATCGCTACCGCTTAGTGATAAAGTAAAACAATTACATGGCGATTGCATTGCATACAATAAAGCGACAACCATATGGCTCCTGCCAGTTGCCGATAACTCGGTTACAAAACATGATCATCTCATACAATAAAATATAGCATCATGTCTTGACCATATCACATCACAACATGCCCTGCAAAAACAAGTTAGACGTCCTCTACTTTGTTGTTGCAAGTTTTACATGGCTGCTACGGGCTTAGCAAGAACCGTTCTTACCTACGCATCAAAACCACAACGATAGTTTGTCAAGTTGGTGTTGTTTTAACCTTCGCAAGGACCGGGCGTAGCCACACTCTGTTCAACTAAAGTGAGAGAGACAGACACCCGCCAGTCACCTTTAAGCAACGAGTGCTCGCAACGGTGAAACCAGTCTCGCATAAGCGTACGCGTAATGTCGGTCCGGGCCGCTTCATCTCACAATACCGCTGAACCAAAGTATAAAATGCTGGTAAGCAGTATGACTTATATCGCCCACAACTCACTTGTGTTCTACTCGTGCATAACATCAACGCATAAAACCAGGCTCGGATGCCACTGTTGGGGAACGTAGTAATTTCAAAAAAAATCCTACGCACACGCAAGATCATGGTGATGCATAGCAACGAGAGCGGAGAGTGTTGTCCACATACCCTCGTAGACCGTAAGCGGAAGCGTTAACACAACGCAGTTGATGTAGTCGTACGTCTTGACGATCCGACCGATCAAGTACCGAACGCACGGCACCTCCGAGTTCAGCACACGTTCAGCTCGATGACGTCCCTCGAACTCCGATCCAGCTGAGTGTTGAGGGAGAGTTTTGTCAGCACGACGGCGTGGTGACGATGATGATGTTCTACCGACGCAGGGCTTCGCCTAAGCACCTCTACGATATTATCGAGGTGTAATATGGTGGAGGGGGGCACCGCACACGGCTAAAAGATCGTTGATCAATTGTGTGTCGAGAGGTGCCCCCCTGCCCCTATATATAAAGGAGCAAGGGGGAGGCCGCCGGCCAAGGGAAGAGAGGCGCACCAGGAGGAGTCCTACTCCTATCGGGAGTAGGACTCCCCCTTTTTCCATGTTGGACTAGGAGTGGAAGGGGGAAGAGGTGGAGGGGAGGAAGGAAGGGGGGGCGCCGCCCACCTTTCCTTGTCCTATTCGGACTGGGGGGGAAGGGGGGCGCGGCCATGCCCTGGCCTCCTCTCCTCTCTTCCACCTAGGCCCACTAAGGCCCATTAAGTTACCGGGGGGTTCCGGTAACCTCCCGGTACTCCGGAAAAATCCCGACTTCACCCGGAACACTTCTGATGTCCAAACATAGGCTTACAATATATCAATCTTTATGTGTCGACCATTTCGAGACTCCTCGTCATGTCCGTGATCACATCCGGGACTCCGAACAACCTTCGGTACATCAAAACATATAAACTCATAATATAACTGTCATCGTAACGTTAAGCGTGCGGACCCTACGGGTTCGAGAACTATGTAGACATGACCGAGACACCTCTCCGGTCAATAACCAATAGCGGAACCTGGATGCTCATATTGGTTCCTACATATTCTACGAAGATCTTTATCGGTCAGACTGCATAACAACATACGTTGTTCCCTTTGTCAACGGTACGTTACTTGCCCGAGATTCGATCGTCGGTATCTCGATACCTAGTTCAGTCTCGTTACCGGCAAGTCTCTTTACTCGTTCCGTAATACATCATCCCGCAACTAACTCATTAGTTACAATGCTTGCAAGGCATATAGTGATGTGCATTACCGAGTGGGCCCAGAGATACCTCTCCGACAATCAGAGTGACAAATCCTAATCTCGAAATACGCCAACCCAACATGTACCTTTGGAGACACGTGTAGAGCACCTTTATAATCACCCAGTTACGTTGTGACGTTTGGTAGCACACAAAGTGTTCCTCCGGTAAACGGGAGTTGCATAATCTCATAGTCATAGGAACATGTATAAGTCATGAAGAAAGCAATAGCAACATACTAAACGATCGAGTGCTAAGCTAACGGAATGGGTCAAGTCAATCACGTCATTCTCCTAATGAAGTGATCCCATTAATCAAATGACAACTCATGTCTATGGCTAGGAAACATAACCATCTTTGATTAACGAGCTAGTCAAGTAGAGGCATACTAGTGACACTCTGTTTGTCTATGTATTCACACATGTATTATGTTTCCGGTTAATACAATTCTAGCATGAATAATAAACATTTATCATGATATAAGGAAATAAATAATAACTTTATTATTGCCTCTAGGGCATATTTTCTTCACGAGACTCCATTCTTCCTCGTCTACGGAACTGAAGCAGTTCTCCCTCATGAGGTCAGGCATCGCTCCACGCGGGTCTTGGCGTTTGACGAGGCATTCCAGGACGCCTCACGGGGGATGGACCTCGTGCTGGGGGAGGAACGCCGCCGCCAAGCCTCGCTCTGAGCAGCGAGGTACCAGTAGGCACTGCGGCGGTACCACTGCCGCAGCGTCCGCTCCAGGACGCTCGAGGTGGGTGATCTCATCCTGAGGCAGATGCTCTCCAGGGAAGGGCTACATAAGCTCTCGCCCATGTGGGAGGGCCCGTTCAGAATCGCCCGTGTCTCCAGGCCTGGCGCTGCGCGCCTGGAGACGCAGGACGGGATCCCCATCCAGAACGCCTGGAACATCCAGCACCTCCAGAAGTTCTACCCATGAAGCAAGTGTTGGGGAACGTAGTAATTTCAAAAAAATTCCTACGCACACGCAAGATCATGGTGATGCATAGCAACGAGAGGGGAGAGTGTTGTCCACGTACCCTCGTAGACCGTAAGCGGAAGCGTTAACACAACGCGGTTGATGTAGTCGTACGTCTTCACAATCCGACCGATCAAGTACCGAACGCACGACACCTCCGAGTTCAGCACACGTTCAGCTCGATGACGTCCCTCGAACTCGGATCCAGCCGAGTGTTGAGGGAGAGTTTTGTCAGCACGACGTCGTGGTGACGATGATGATGTTCTACCGACGCAGGGCTTCGCCTAAGCACCGCTACGATATTATCGAGGTGTAATATGGTGGAGGGGGGCACCGCACACGGCTAAAAGATCGTTGATCAATTGTGTGTCGAGAGGTGCCCCCCTGCCCCTGTATATAAAGGAGCAAGGGGGAGGCCGCAGGCCAAGGGAAGAGAGGCGCGCCAGGAGGAGTCCTACTCCTACCGGGAGTAGGACTCCCCCCTTTTTCCATGTTGGACTAGGAGTGGAAGGGGGAAGAGGTGGAGGGGAGGAAGGAAGGGGGGCGCCGCCCCCCTTTCCTTGTCCTATTCGGACTAGGGGCGAAGGGGGGCGCGGCCCTGCCCTGGCCTCCTCTCCTCTCTTCCACCTAGGCCCACTAAGGCCCATTAAGTTACCGGGGGGTTCCGGTAACCTCCCGGTACTCCGGAAAAATCCCGATTTCACCCGGAACACTTCCGATGTCCAAACATAGGCTTACAATATATCAATCTTTATGTGTCGACCATTTCGAGACTCCTCGTCATGTCCGTGATCACATCCGGGACTCCGAACAACCTTCGGTACATCAAAACATATAAACTCATAATATAACTGTCATCGTAACGTTAAGCGTGCGGACCCTACGGGTTCGAGAACTATGTAGACATGACCGAGACACCTCTCCGGTCAATAACCAATAGCGGAACCTGGATGCTCATATTGGTTCCTACATATTCTACGAAGATCTTTATCGGTCAGACCGCATAACAACATACGTTGTTCCCTTTGTCAACGGTACGTTACTTCCCCGAGATTCGATCGTCGGTATCTCGATACCTAGTTCAATCTCGTTACCGGCAAGTCTCTTTACTCGTTCCGTAATACATCATCCCGCAACTAACTCATTAGTTACAATGCTTGCAAGGCATATAGTGATGTGCATTACCGAGTGGGCCCAGAGATACCTCTCCGACAATCAGAGTGACAAATCCTAATCTTGAAATACGCCAACCCAACATGTACCTTTGGAGACACCTGTAGAGCACCTTTATAATCACCTAGTTACGTTGTGACGTTTGGTAGCACACAAAGTGTTCCTCCGGTAAACGGGAGTTGCATAATCTCATAGTCATAGGAACATGTATAAGTCATGAAGAAAGCAATAGCAACATACTAAACGATCGAGTGCTAAGCTAACAGAATGGGTCAAGTCAATCACGTCATTCTCCTAATGAAGTGATCCCGTTAATCAAATGAAAACTCATGTCTATGGCTAGGAAACATAACCATCTTTGATTAACGAGCTAGTCAAGTAGAGGCATACTAGTGACACTCTGTTTGTCTATGTATTCACACATGTATTATGTTTCCGGTTAATACAATTCTAGCATGAATAATAAACATTTATCATGATATAAGGAAATAAATAATACTTTATTATTGCCTCTAGGGCATATTTTCTTCTAATGATGTGCTCCCGTTAATCAAATGAAAACTCATATCTATGGCTAGGAAACATAACCATCTTTGATCAACGAGCTAGTCAAGTAGAGGCATACTAGTGACACTCTGTTTGTCTATGTATTCACACATGTATCAAGTTTCCAGTTAATACAATTCTAGCATGAATAATAAACATTTATCATGATATAAGGAAATAAATAATAACTTTATTATTGCCTCTAGGGCATATTTCCTTCAGCAAGGCCCCACGCCTGTGAAGGTCTCCGCTCGTGATACTCTCACGTAATAATGAGTTGGGGCTGTACACGCCCCGAATTCTCCTGAGTGCCGCCCCTGGGCCTCACAGGGGCTCCCACCCACGTCCTAGTGGACGCCCCATGCTTCGTGCTGGTGGGAAGACAAGAAGACTAGCCTAGGTGCCGGACGCGGCTGTTCTTTTGCTTGCTTTCTATAGGTGGTTTGCAACTTCTTGAATGAAATTTAAGCTTTTGTGTCTTTCGTTCGCCAGGGATGGAAATTTTCTCTCCTTTTGTTTTGGATTCTCCTTTCCAACCTTGTCTCAGGAGGAGCGACAGTTTCCCGTCGCTCTTCCTCGTGCGCCCCGCGCGCGGGGACTGGGTACGGTGTGTGTGCGCCTGGGCTCACCACACCTTGCTGAAGCCCTGCTACCTCTGCCTTTGGCATCTTTATCCTCGCGAGACGCCCTCGAATGAGCTGGCGGGCATTCATGGCCTTTCAAGTCCATGCCTCCAGGCATCGCGACGTGACGTATTGGCCACGACCAACCTACGCTCGGGGGCTCGCGCGAGGTGAGACGAGGCGCCTCGTGAGGTCTTCTGACCCCACAGCTGCGGGATGTCTCCTGAGGCTCAATGGCTCCCGAACCTTGAAGAAGGAAGCTTCGGAAGACATCTTCGAAGCAAGGAGTACACCTTCGCGGCACGGGAGCCTACTGCAGGAACATCCAGCTAAGTCATCCTAACCACGCTCAGTAGCAACGCCGATAACACGGATATCATGGTTTAGTATCAAGATAGCGAGCATAGCATAACGGCGCGAGCGCCATAATTCGTTACACGCCCCAACAGGGCCCTGTCCTTCTTTCAAATGCATAAAAAAAGAAAAAGAGAGAGAGGAAGAAAACAGAAGCAGGCCGCGCAGCATCAGCGTCTCCTGAGGGCCGGCCACTGCAGCACCCGAACTCAGTCGGAGTCTTCCTCCTGCTTCACCGGGGCATGGCGGCGATGCAGCTTGTCGCCTTCCACAGTCCGGGCCCGGCGGCGTGGAGGCTCGTCGTCCTCGTCGTCTCCCGCGCTCCGCCCAGAAGAAGAGCCCCCGCTGCTGGAGGAGGTGCGGCCGTCGCCAAGGGCAACCTAGCGGCGGCGCCGTCACCATTGCCCTCTTCGTCGTTGTCGCTCTCCGGGCAGCACCCCAGGCGTCGGCCCGTCCCCCAAAGATTCTGACATAGAGGGTCGCGACGCCGTCGTACCTGAAATGGAGGGTGCACCTCCCGTGCAGGCCGCGCGCACGGGCAAACGGTTGCCTCCCGCGGTTCAGGAACACATTGCCAGCGGCGGTGACCTCGACATCCACCCACGACGCCTTGCTGCAGCAGCCGTCGGCCGGCAGCCAGAGGCCACCAGGCCTTCTGGCCGGCAGCGAGCTCGCAAAGGAACGCGGAAGCTGGAGCCAGATGCCCGCTGGCCTCTCTGTCCACACGACGAACTCTGGGGGCGCATCGACCGACTTGGAGCGTGGTCGTGGCAGCCGGAAGATCATGGCATGCCTTCCCCCATCGCCGAGGTCGCCCCGTCCGCGGCAGCCCCTGCCGCGGGAAGAAGCCCTGCCGCGGCTACCAGAGGCAGCGCCAGCCACCGAAGAAGCGCGCCCGCGCCCCCGAGGGGCCGCCGCAGGAGTTGCCGCGTGCTTCAGGGGCCGCCCATGGCCTCTCTTGGGCGGCGGCGAGCCTGGCCACTCCTTGAGGGCCTTCCCTTTCTCCGCCGCTGAAAACCTCCTCATCGGCGCCATGGGTGCTGCAACGAGACGGCGAGAAAAGAAGAAGGCGGAAGAAGCAAGCGGCGAGAAGATGGAGATGAGCAGGGGGGCTCCGCCCCTCCCATCATTTATAGCCAGAGGGAGGCCAACCGCCGGTCTCCACGATCCCCGATAATGATGATCTTTTTGCATGCAGCAGGCTCTTGTCAAGTCGAACGGTTGCCGAGGCAACGTGGGGAAGCGGAGACGCCCACGTCCCATCAAGCTCCACACGTCGACCAGGTCCGTAGGCGGTTGGGGCCCGCGGCACTTCGCCCTTGCCCTTTGCCTTCCCCTCGAAGCCAAGGCCGAGCGCGCCTTGGGCCTGGGGGCTACTGTCAGCGTTCTGGAAACCGGGTTACCCAGACTTGCCTGCCTGCAGCCCGGCCATGGCGTGGCTCGATCGGCGCCCTGGTACGGCCCATCTTCAGCACCAAGAACACAAGACTCTCCCGAGGGGCCAAGCCTTGCGAGGCGGGCGACGCCAAGACCTCTAGAAGGAGTAGCCTCCTTAGGCTGGCTCCCGAGGAGCGGAGATTTCCATGCGAGCCCTCACCTCGTGAGGTTCAGATGACGCAAGCCATGACGACCAAAGCCAGGCGGGCGCCAGCGGGCGCAGTGCAATAGGTTTCCTCTTTGGTGCTAAAGAGACAAGTGCAGGCGCGGAGTCCCGAGGAATCAACCAACGGTTTCCATTTCCGTGCTACAAGACCAAGACCGCCAGGACGGCAGGACGGAGGTCATCGCCGAGCCCACCACGACGTCAGGACTAGAGGCTTTGCAGGTGGGCTCCCGAGGTCGCCGAGCCCACCACCTTTCGCCAGGATAAGATGTACTAGTTGTCTCCCTTCGAATTTGGCCATTGTGGGATCCCTTCCCGCCTTCATTTTGGGGGAAGAGGACCAAGGCCACTATAAGTATAGCCTAGCCACCAGCATAGAGGGGGGAGACGACGGAGGATCCAGAACATCCACACCCCCACAAGCACAAGAACACACCTCCTGAGGTTGTTCTTCCACTGTACTAGTTCATCCTCAACCCACCTCGAGGCTAATCCACCACAAAGCAGGAGTAGAGTATTACACCGCAAGGTGGCCCGAACCTGGGTAAACTGCCTTGTCCCTTCTTCACCAGCCCTCGAGCTAGGCCGTGAGATCGACGAGTTGGTAGGCCGGGGAGGTTGAGTTCTTCGCACGCACCCCAGAGTTCGAATCTAACTTGGGTCAGCGGAGCCCCGAATCCGATATACACTGTACACAGACTAGCCTGGACCCGTAGTATACAGGTTAGATACATGAAATTTTTGACCAGATGATCTAGTAACTACAGAAGCTGCCAAAAGACTAAATATTAAGAATTTGTTAATTAACAAACCTGCTCAGGGTGTCCAGAAAAGAGCAAGATATACACAACTTGCCTTTCTTTACAGCGTATGAACTAGTCCAACCGGACAGGTTACGTAAGAAATGAGTGATGACAGATCCACATTGAGAGGGACAGAGAGAGAAGGTTATTGTAGACTTGTGACCTATACTGTAGCCGCGTAGTACAGTAGACGCCATGGTCCCGTCCGTGTCTCTCCCCTCTTTCCCTCCCTGTGCGTGAGATGTCAGCCTCGTGGCCTGCTACATATCCCGGAGTTATTCTCGGGCATTCTCCTTAGGGCTCGAATCCATGGCCGGCCTCGCAGCCGGAGAATGGAATAATGAGGGAATAGGAACCTTTGTTTCCTCTTTTAGCTAGAGCGGGAGCTTGCAGGCCACGACATGCAGGCAGGCTTCATCAGTGCTTCTCCATGGACGCACGTTACCGGCCTTCTCCGCTGAGCTAGTGAGCTCGCGGCGCGACACGCACACACGCATCATATATCCTGGAATGAGAGTGGAAAACGGTCAAGCCGGCATGATTCCATTCCATTCCTAGCTGGTCCTCTCGCTTGTTTCTTCCTCCACGCCTCCTTACGTATAGCTAGCCGTGTGAATGTACTGAGTACTGCTGCTAGCTATACTCCCTGCTGCTGCTGCTGCTGATGCGTTTGTTTCGGCCCGTCGTGTCCTAGCTGGAGTAGCTTGCTAGCTGCTGCCGGAACAGATGACAGTGTCGTTGTTAAGGTACAGCCCGCCTGAAAAGCATGTGATGAGAGGATATGTGCAAGAAATCGTAGGGTTTCTAGGGTTTTATTTTTCAGGAAACAATCCATGGAGAGGCTATTCTGGTAAACAGAGATGTGTTCGCGTTTCGTATGGCAACTTCTTTGTCACACCTCACGAGTACTGTCGTTAGACGAGACACGTACGGGGCACATTTAGACAGCGAGCGGCCTCTCAGCCGACCTCGCGTTTCTGCTCCACTACCGCTAGTACTGTCTTCCCCCGCTATCTGTTTATCTTCACCTAATAATTTAGCTAATATATAGACATAGGGATGAACCTGAAGTCATTGTTAGTCAAAAGGAATTCGTGGTTCCTCGCTCTTTGATTTGACAACCTGCAGGAGTGCAAACATATCGTGATCGATTTTGACTTCTAATCAGTCTGCCGCTGCCAAAACTGTACTTGCCGTGGCAACGCGGAAGCTCGGCAAGACCCGTTTCCGAACCGTCTTCTTCTCTTACCACATGACATGACGACGCAGAGCAAATTCTACAGGAAGAGAAG
Source organism: Aegilops tauschii subsp. strangulata (assembly GCF_002575655.3). Lineage (NCBI taxonomy): Eukaryota > Viridiplantae > Streptophyta > Magnoliopsida > Poales > Poaceae > Aegilops > Aegilops tauschii. The sequence continues at coordinate 515,992,881 of NC_053036.3, forward strand.
CGTTTCAGTCTTATTACGATATTACGTGTGTGTGAGACGGAGACGGATCGATCTGCTATATCTGGGCGCGGAATTGGTGTGGAAAATCGTGCCTACGGTCGATCGATCCAAAGACCAAACGGGAAATTAGTTAGCGCGGCGGAGATTATCATCATCATCGTCACATGAGAAGCTTTCTACTGTAAGTGCGTCCCTGAAAACGACTCTGGGGCTGGGAGTCTCCGGCCGTCGCCGACCGATCAAATCATGACGGGTTCTGATCAGATTCCGTCACTGGAACAGCGGATTAAGGGTCCACGCGGGCGTGGATGCTCGACAGGATGGTTAGAACGATGAGTTTGTTTATTCCCTCGGGCCAGCTGGGGCAGGCAGGGTGTTGCCAATCTACGGAATGTAGTGGTTGGCCGGGTCTCTTTTCTATATATGAATAGCTTCTACGGAGGGGAAGCACCAGTACTAATAAGTGAGGATGATCCTTTTTGTATATATACATGAGAATGAGATCCCATTGAAAGTAACGACTAAAAGCTAATGAAGTTTCAATCGATCATTCGTTCACTAGGTTGTTCGGTACACATATACAGTACCTATTCACTTGAATTTTAGGTTTTCTGTTTGTAGGTGAAGTTAAAACCCTACCAAGCAAAACCATTTTGAGAAACAACCCCCACTTTTACAACCAGTAAAAAGGCCCCTTGCCATTTTTTTATCTGGTTTTGGCCTACATGACCCCGCCTCAGCAATGGAACTCCATGTTGTTCAGAAAAATCTGGAAACTATTACATAAAATCAAGTATACTTTTTTTTGCGAAAACAAGTATATACTTTCTCTCACTCTAATGTGGCAAAACATCAGCTAAAATTCAACAAGAATATAGGAGAAAAATTGTTCTAAAATTTATGTCCCGAATTCTCATTCAAAATCTAAACTGCGTATAAAAAGTAGCTGAAGCTACAAAAATTCAAGTATAATTCCCAATCTAAGTTCAAGTCCTAGGTTACAAAACATGAATAATTTAGAAGTACATTTATATGGATTTTTCATCCCAATTTTTGTCTGAAAGTTCAAGTTGTTCAAAAATATAGGCTAAAAAATAACAGAATTACATGACTATTTTGTTCAGCTTTCAGCCCAAACACAAAATAATATGTTTAGGATAAAATTAGTTATAAAACCTTTTCTAAAAAAAAAATCTGCAAGCACATATTTCTTGGATTAATCTGACATAAACTATAGAAAATCAAGCATAAGTCCCCAACTGTACTTCTAAAACTTCATCTTAAATTATGTTAGAAAATTAATAAAGGTTGTTGTCTAAAATTATTTAAAGAATGTCATATCAATTTTGATTGAACATTCAAATTAGATAGAGAAATCTAACGGTGACTCAAGAACTGATTTTCTCATCAAATATTGATGATTTTGAGATGACTCTAGATGTTTAGAGATACACACTTTTCATTAAAAAAACTCTAGATGTTTTTCATTTGAGCAAAAAATGGGGGGCAGGGGTGGTGGGGGTGGGGGTGGGGGTGTTAAGTGAATTTTCGAGTTAAGGTCAATTATTAAACGGTTTGTCATCGAAGATTGTATAGGTCCAATGTTCCGGTTGGTACATTTGACTTGTAAAATCAATTGGATTGGTGTAGCGACAGTTGTTGCTTAGACGGTGGCTTTAGTCTTGCTGTTGTATGGCTTTGTAAGGTTTTGTAAGAATAATTAATAAAATGGCCGTATGCATCGCCCAGATGCAGAGGCCGGGGGTCATCCTCCTTTTCTAAAAAAAACATTTGACTTGTAAAATCGACCGGCAAATAAAAGGAAGTAGACCAAGCCTAGACCATGCATTTTTACGTAATAAACTATATTTAGGCACAATGACAATTTTGCAACGTCAAGGAGCGTTACGCAATTGATCTAACAAGGAATAATTGATGCTCTTCTCTTTCATTTAGTAAACGTCACAACGTCTTTTATAAACTAAACAGAGTACTCTAGAACGATGAAAATAAAACGCAGACGAACGACATATATCCCTTATACCAAAAATACATCGAGGACCTTCAGACCCATCAACTTTAGTTCCATCTTTTGCATCTGGACTTTCTTCTATTTCTAGGATCCGGTGAAAAGATCACATATGACCAAACTTTTTTTTTGTGAACCACATATGACCAAACTTGCACAAGACAGACTAGCCTCAAGGTTTTGAAGAGCACATTGAGTCACCTACCCCCAATATGCGGAACCTATGATCATTGAACGTTTGATGGCTACGGTCACAGCCCTTACAAGCTAGGTTATCGAACCGAGGATGCATCTTATAATATCGCGGAAGAAGCTTGCGAGCTCGAAAGAACGAAACATGAGAAGTACCGAGCACACCAAACTTGACACCAGTAGAAAGTTGACAATCCACGAGGCAGTAAAATCGCAGGCTCCTTGGTGCCTATCGCGTCAGTGATTATACTATGACGGGGATAGAGCTGTGAGACTTTTATTCACCCACGTGACAGCATTGCCAGCATGGAAATATTGCCGCTAACGATAGAAAAGTTAACATCCAATGAAACCATATAATCTGATAGAATTTCTCGTCTCACGGCGCCAGATCAGTCGCCGCCGGAGATAAGGGATCTTGCGAGCGTCCGGCGTGCGTGCCCAGCTGAGCCGCATTGATCTTGATACACAAACACTGTCGGTACAGTTTTCACGCAATGAATCGCTCGCTGCTGCCGTAACGTGGTACCGTATCACAAGCTCACAGCCGAATGACACGCCCGAAGGAGCACAACTAGAGCTGCCTGCGAATTACCGCCACCTGCTAGCTAGCTAGCTAGCCCAAGTAGTATGTACAGCACTCCCAGAGGCACATGCATGAGCGAACACACAGTACAGCTTTCACAGGCTCGCGCGGATCCTGGCACAGTACGTTAACGAGGGCAGGACAAGTCGACCCCGACCCAAGCCAACCCGAAAGCAGATCCATCATCAGATTGCGCGCAGAGACATAGCATGCTGGCACTGCCACGGCAAGTCACATGTGTGTACACACCCACGCATGCACGAGCCCCGAGCGAGGCACCCCCCGCTTCGCTTAGCCTACCGATCTACTCCTGGTAACCAGCATCGGCATCGCTCATCGCCATGCACAGTGCCACCGTCCCGGCATCCCCATGGACCATCTGTATCATTCATGCATGCATCGGCCGGTGAGGGGAACCGGGCAGCGTCGTCGCGTTGCCCACCCGCTGCGGCCTATTGGCAAGTGATGGCTGTCCCCTAGCGTCGCCCCGCCCGCCTTGCCAGGACCATCCGCCCGCCCAAGCGCAAGTACGTGACACACCCGTATGTTACGTACCACCAGTGTAAAAACTCGTCGTGACTAGCTAGCGCGGCCGCGTACGATAGGGCCCAAGCCAAGGACGGCCGAGGGTGCCGCACCTGACGGGTCGCGGAACAGTTCCCTCCTCGGGCGGTACTGTCGCTTACGCTTAGCTCGGACAGCGGAGAGTACATGTACTACGTGCTAGGGCGCCACCACGGGCGCGCCCCGTCGCCCCCGCGCGCTCGCCCTGATTGATTATTGTCCCGTCTGGTCGGCCGGAGGAGCTCGGTCGCGCGCGTACTTGGGCCACTGTGCCGCCGGGGCATGCAGCAGTGCCGAACGGCCGGCCGCGAGGCGCCCAGGTTTGGACGTGCGTGCCGGTACAATCGGAGATGAGCGGTGTAACTCTGTAATTAAGTCTGTAAGGGCCCGTGAAATGAATGTGCACGGACTGTTTACCGTTTGGTCGGGAGGCATGCGAATTCTCTGGATTTAGTATATGGTCGATGGCCGACTCGCCGTGGGGAGGGGTTATATTCGCGCAATCATGCATGCGTGTTCAAGATGAAGACGGCGCTTAAGATTTCATCATGATTACACCTAGGACTCGGCATGCATGCGACGCAATAACTAACCCGGTCGGCGCCTTGGACCAAGCTGATCACGTGTAGTACGAGCGATCAGGACAAGGTGCATCAACAGCCCTCGCTGGTTATAAGAAGAGCTTAATTGCATGTAGTACACGCGCGCGATAGAGTCGCATGCCTGCATGCATGCATGCAGGGACGCACATGAAGGAGGAGGATGGGACGTCCTTCTCGCCCTCGGGTTGTTGCTGTGGACTCCTCCGACACCCGACGTACCGCGGCCAGGCTGTCCCCACCGTCGGCGTCTTCCCCTGTTGCCTTGTGAGCACTCGCTGTTCGGGGCCAGTCAGTGTCCATGATTCTGCCGGTGGTCTCTACAGCTGCATGCTCTCACGTAGTACTACGTACGTACGCATTCTGCTCCAAGTTTTGTTTCGACTTGAACCATGCAGTTAAAGGCGCTGATTGATGATGTTGTACCGGTAGTACTTTGCAGAAATGATGAGATGGGAAGGGGTTAAGAAAGGCCGGGCCGCCTCCTTTCTCCTCCCGTGACTGGATGGTCCTTCCAGGGTTTCAGAGCCCTGTCTCTCTCCCCCAATCCACTTTCCTTTTTCCTTTTTTTCCGTTGCATTGCATGGCGAGCATACCGAGAGATAGAAGGACTACGGTGCTGCAACACTGCCTATGGCTGCAGCCTGCAGCGCGTGCAGGTGCAGTACCATATGACCTGTGTCAACAAGTCCAAGACACAGTAGAGAGAGGCAAGAGGAGCCTCGTCGGAGGAGACATTCAAAAGCAACTTCTGCTTCTGCCTCTGCACGCTTTGCATCCGAAACCGAGCCAACAAGTTAAAAAGCATCAGCCTGGCGTTTTATCGCTATACAGAGGCCGCATGCATGCCTGGGTCCGGCCGCCGCAAGGGGTAGATCCGTCGAGGACTTACGTGCTTGTCCACACCCTCTTGGAGCCACTCCTTTGTCACGTATACATATGCAGCAAAACCATCGATCGATGGGCCTAGAACATGGATAAAATGGGGCACATACACAAGCCTGTGTTGTGGTCGTACTTGTACGTGCGCAGGAGGCAGCGGCGATGCATGATTTTGTCTTTCTGAAGCCTCTGAACCCAAAAAGGCGGGCCTTTTGTGTGCACATCATACGCCGAAAAGAAAGCTGACAGACTTCATATTTTTGAACTTATTTGCACTACTTGTGGCATGTTATATAACAGGAAACCGGCTCTAATTTGTAGGGAGATGTGTGCCTAGCTAGTCGTGTAGATCTAGGGCGGTTTCAAGTCACACAAGCACGTCATACGTTTTGAGGTTAGGGCATCTGATTCCCTTTCAGTACTCTTATCTTAGAGCAACTTCAATAGGGTGACCCATTTCGTCCGCCCGCGTTCGTTTGGGTCGGCGCGGACAAAAGTGGCGGCCCAACGCGCCGGCCCAAACGGACGCGCGTCCGTTTTTCGTCCGTGGGCGACCCATTCCAGGCCCAATTTTGAGCCGGGTTTGCGTCGGCGCGGACACGAGACGGACGCTGCGCGCGCCTACTCCTCTCCCCGGGCCCGCCTGTCGGTGGCAGCCACCACCATTTGCCCCATTTTCCCCAAAACGCTCCCGCCCGCGCGCGCACCCGCCCCCCAACCAGCCATGGAGGACGCCATCGACCTCGACCTCGACGCCGCCGCCGGCCTCGCCTCCCTCGCCTCGTCCGGCGCCGTCGCCCCCTCCCGGGAAGGCAAGCCTCGTGCCCCGCGCAAGACCGCCGCGGCGACCAAGCCGAAGAAGGCGCTGACGCCCGAACAGCGGGCAAGGGAGTCGGCCAAGAGGAAGGGCCGGAGGCACGCTGCGGTCGCGAGGGATGAGGCCGCTGCGCAGGCCGCCGCCGTCGCCGTCGCGCAGCAGGAGTTCACCAACGCCCGCGTCGCCGCGGCAACGAGTGAGATGCTCTACATGCTTGGGGTAAACCCTAGCCAGCACAGCCTCGTCCAAGCCGCCGTCGCCGCGGCCAGCACCGGCTCGTCGGCGTTTCCTCGGATGGTGATGCCCGACTCACCCCGCGCATCGGCTTGCAACCCGGTCCCCGGCTTCCACGTCTACCCGTAGGCCTCCCACCTCTCCGGGGAGTGCTCACCCGACGTGAGCGTGGTCGCGCCTTCCACGCCCGCGCCTGCGCCCATTGACCTCCACTAGTAGGAAAAGGGGCTTTTACCCCGGTTTGTAAGGGCCTTTTGTCCCGGTTTTCGAACCGGGACTAAAGGGTCGTTACTAAAGCCCTAACCCTTTAGTCCCGCTTCTTATACGAACCGGGACAGAAGGTCCTCCACGTGGCCGCTGCTGCCAGCCCAGGCAGGGGGGCCTTTGGTCCCGGTTGGTGCCACCAACCGGGACCAATAGGCAGGGCCTTTTGTCCCGGTTGGTGTCACCAACCGGGACCAATAGGCATCCACGCGTCAGCAGCTGGCAGGAGCTGAGGTTTTTGTTTTTTTGAAAGGGGGTGGTTTAGGGGTTTTGAGGGGTTAATTTAGGTGTTTCATATATTGTGTTAGCTAGCTAATTAATAGAGAGAAGTGTCCTCTCTTATCTCCGTGCTTGGTCGACGCTACGTACTATATACGTATGGAGAAGACTAGACACGCTAGCTAGTAATCAAATGAAGGAAACAGAAGATCGTCATGAACATATGCATACAGAGAGAAGTGATATCGACCACCTCTCCTTCTCCGAGAGATTGGTCGAACAACAAGTTCTCGTATATCTATCTGACACTACCGGCTACATATATACAATAATTATCTCTTACAATACAATGTCCTAATTAAATTGTAGGAACACAGGGTCCACATAGTATTCTCCGTTTTCAGCGATCACGTGGTCAAGGAAGAATGCCGCCAATTCCTCTTGAATTCCTCGCATACGATCTGGTGCTAGGAGTTCATCCCACTTCCGAAACATCTAATTTGAAGAAGGGGGTCAATACATATATATATATATATATATATATATATATATATATATATATATATATATATATATGTGAATAAATGAAACTCAACACAAATGATGGTAATAAAATAAAATTGTGAATATTATTGCTTACGCACTTCATATTGTTCTTCAGTGTAGCCCCGCTCACAGGTCATGGAGCGGATGGACTCGCAAACGTAGTATCCACAGTAATTATTCCCGGGTTCCTGCCACAACCACTTTACAAGAAATAGAGGTCAATCAAACTAATAAGCAAGCATGCTAAATGGTATTGATGAAACTAGCGCTTGAATCACTAGGAGATGCGCGGAACATGCTACTATAGTACTTACTTTCGGGTGTTTAAATTGCAGCTTTTTCGGCAGTCCCGGAGCTTTTGTGGTGAATTTTCTCCAAACCCTGCCAGACAAAGAAAACAATTACTTGATATCAGGAAATGAACAAAGTTGCTGATATGGTGGATAATGATCGATTTAATTTACTTCTCGAGCATTTGAGTCATGTTCGCATAGTCCTGGGGATCTCTTCGTCTCGAGTCTAAGACGGTTACTGCTCCCTGCTCAATCTTAATCTCTAGGAGAATATAGTGGAAGCTGCGCATGCATGCATAAGTCATCAATTACATTACCATAACCTGGACTAATAAGGGAAACCGAATATGCACAAGACAGTAACACTCACTTGAAGTTGTAAGGAAAGAGTATTATATCTTTGTTTTGATTTAATACCAACGATTGTAGCAAGTTGGCCTCGGCTTTTTTGGGATGTTTTTCAACCGTATATGCATCTATGAGATTTGTGTTAATGAACCCAATATCACCGATTTGTCTTTTCTTCAATTCGGCGATCTTCAATCTGCATAATATAGTGAGGATAATTATAAATACATGCAATGAAAGAGTTGACCTATATAGAGAGACTTAATGACAGAAGTAGTACTACTTACAGATAGTAGCAAGTGACCGTTGTTTTATCGAGGGCCTTTTGATTGTAAAACTGGAAGAAATCCTCAAATGGAACATTCAGCAGTTCAATTCCAACGAGGTCATGCTCCGGTTTAACTCTCAGCGTTAAAGTACTCGTCCCATTAGACTCTCTGCAGGTTTTCATGTACCAATCATGTAATCTTCGCATCATCGTTGTTAGAGATCTTTCATCTTTGACGAGAGGCTTCCCGTAATGGTATTTGTGTTCGTCCACCTCCATGATTTCATAATGTACATCGTTGGGCAGGTAATCTCCAAGATTGCTATAACCGGGCACCATCCTCGGATCATTAGCGACGATGTCTTTTGACACCTTGAGCGGGGGGCACGATTGGTTCGCTTGTTCGCCGAGCTGGGCAATTTTTTTCCCAGCTCGTCGTTCTTTTAACCTTTGATCACTGACAGTACTTCCCGACCGCTCCGCTTCGGCATATGTCTTTGCAAGAATGCGCTCATAGTTGCCTCTCGGCGGAGACTTTGGTGGTTTTGTCAGGGCAGCCGGAGTGCACTTTGCTTTCACCGGATCTACCTTCTCCTCTGGAGGTGGATGTTTCTTTCTTTCACCCCTTCAAAGAAGTTTGTCACTTCGGCTCGCACGATCTTCCTGGTTTCCTCCTCGGTCGTCTCGTATGGTAACTTCTCTGGAGTCTTCAGAGAAGGACCGAATCTGTATTGCCTCCCACCTCTGGTAGCTGTACTGCTAGACACCGGCAGAGCAGACGGAGCGGCTGCGGCTGTCTTCTTTCCTTGCTTACGAGGCGGAGGAGAAGGACTACGACGCACCGGAGCAGCCGCAGCGGCGGCGGGTCTCTTCCGCCCTTGCTGACGAGGCGGAGAAGGATGAGGCTGGCTGCTCTGGCGCACCGGCGCAGGCGGAGAAGGAGGCGGAGTGCCGCCATGCGCCGGAGAAGGAGGCTGAGTGCCCTGATCACTCGCCGGAGGAGGAGGCGGAGGAGGAGGCGGAGTGCCCTTACTCGCCGGAGCCGTCCAGTTCGGAAGTTTGATGAGCTCCTTCCGCCATAGGCATGGAGTCTTCAGAGCAGAACCCAGCCGAGTCTCCCCTTCATCGGTAGGGTGGTCAAGCTGGAGCTCCTCAAATCCCTCCGTTATTTCATCCACCATCACCCTAGCATATCCTTCTGGAATCGGCCGGCAGTGGTAGGTTGCGCCAGGTTCAGGAGGTAAAACAGAGCCAACAGCTGCCTTGACTTTGAAGTTCTGCCATTCCGCCATAAGGTGGCAATGTTGAGACTCCGTGATAGCATCCACGGGGTAGCTAGCAGGAGCTGCATGCTCTAGCTGAAGCAGCTCGGTGGAAGCCACACTGCTTCTCCGCTGAGATGGCGGTGTAGCTTCGCGGGCAGTTTTGGCATGTCGATTGCCGTCTCGTTCCTCTAGCGCTTGAACCCTTTCGTGCAGCTTCTGAATTTGGATCTGCTCCACTTTTTTCCTCCTCTCCTGGCTTTTGTAACCGCCCGCGTCTGAAAAACCAGCCTTCCACGGAACGGAGCCTGGCGTGCCTCGTGTCTGTCCAGGGTGCTCAGGATTCCCGAGGGCCATTGTGAGCTCGTCGTTCTCTCTGTCTGGAACGAACGTCCCTTCCTGCGCTGCATCGATATATTGCTGAATCTTCTTGACTGGTATTCTCAAAAGCTCGTTCGTCCAAACGCACCTCCCTGATACAGGGTCCAAGGTTCCGCCAGCCCCGAAGAACCAAGTCCGGCAACGGTCTGTCCAGTTCATTGTCTGTGGTTCGATCCCTTTTTCAAGCAGATCATTCTCAGCCTTGGCCCACTTAGGTCGGGCTTTGAGGTAGCCACCTGACCCCGTGCGATGGTGAAGCTTCTTCTTCGCAGCATTCTTCTTGTTTGTCGCTGACATCTTCTTACTCTTTTCCGATGTCTTGTGGGCCACAAATGCGGGCCAGTGATCTCTGATCTTCTCATACCGGCCGATGAATTCTGGTGTCTCTTCTTTGTCGACAAACGTTTTCAGCTCATTCTTCCACCTCCTGAATAGGTCTGCCATCTTCTTAAGAGCATGAGACTTGATTAATTGCTCTTTAACTGGCTTCTCCGGATCCTCCTCTGGCGGTAGGGTGAAATTGGCCTTCAGCTCAGTCCAAAGATCATCTTTCTGCATATCATTGACATAAGACACCTCAGGGTCTTCCTTCTTAGGCTTATACCATTGGTGGATGCTGATCGGGATCTTGTCCCTAACTAGAACCCCGCACTGAGCAGCAAATGCATCCTTTGTCCGGATGGGTTCAATCGGTTGGCCGTCGCGCGCGATTGCTGTGATCTCAAACCTTTCATCCGAGCGCAACTTTCTCTTCGGGCCTCGTCTCTTTACCGCAGTTGTGCTCGATCCGGAGGGCTAGAAAAAAGAAGAAAGACGAGTGTTAATTAATATGTGTACATACCAAAACAATGAATGCATCAATTAGCTAGTCAGCACAGGCTTAACTAATATATTTACCTGGACGGACTCTGTTCGGTCACCGGAGCCATCACCACGGGCTCCTTCTTGCACCGGCATTGGGTCACCGGAGCCATCATAATCATGTCTTTGCTCCTCCACTCTTCGATCACCGTAGCCTGCTTCTTCACCCTGTTCTTCCAGACCATCATTGTCCTTAAGATGACAATATATCACCTCCGGCTAAGATTATGTCCCCCAACACCTCTTCTGCTTGCTCGTCTCGTCCGTGCTCCATTGTTTCTGCAAATATTACAACATGGCAATTATTACACAAACATGACAGCAGGTGGATATATTAGTGCAAACGTAGACCTAGCTTATTCCGGGTTTGGGGTGGCCTCGGCAACGCTTCAAGGGTAGGGGCGCGGCGGGAGGGGGTAGGAGACCGACATCGTTTTTTTCTAGGGTTTGGGTGTCCTCGAGAGTTTTGGTCGAGCGAGAGGGCCGGGGGTGCTCCCGTGGTATAAGTTATCACGGTCGAGAGGGGGTATAAATATCGACCGTCCATCATGTCGAAGTTATCTGGGAGGGAGTTATATATATCGACAACGACGACATACATACATGGGAAAATAATGTTATCGGGGAGGTGGTATATCGACCCCCCCCCACGTGTTGAAGTTATCGGGAGGGGGTTATATCGACAACGACGACATACGTACATGGGAAAATAATATTATCGGGGAGGGGGTATATCAACCCCCCTCGTGTTGAAGTTAGCGAGAGAGGGGTATATCGATGACGACAGACCCGATAAAACATAAGAAAACGAAGAAGAAATAAAAAAAGGAGAAGAAGAAAAGGAATAGAGGAGAAGATCGAAGAAAAAAAAGAAGAAAAAAAAGAGGAGAAGAAGAAAGGAATAGAGGAGAGAAGAAGAAAAAATAGAATTTTTTCTATTTTTCTTCTTCTCTTCTATTCCTTTCTTCTTCTCCTCTTCTTTTTCTTCTTTTTTCCTCTTCTTTTTTATTTCTCCTCTTCTTCCTCTCCTCTTCTTCTCCTTTCTTCCTCTTCTTATTTTCCTTTTTATATGAACATATCATCATATATATGAACATACATTTTCTTTGCATATGCATATGAACATACATTTTCTTTGCATATGCATATGAACATACATACATACATTTTTCTTTCATATGAACATACATACATACATTTTATTTGCATATGACCATACATACATTTTTCTTTGCATATGACCATTCATACATTTTCTTTGCATATTCTTTGCATATAAACATACATACATATGAACATACATACATACATATAAACATAACATACATACACAAAAAATTCTAAAAATCTGCCTAAAAAAATTATATGAAAAAAAGCATACATCATCCATCCATCCATATAATCAACATATGCATATGAAAAAAATAATATGAAGAGGATCGAGGGGACACGGAGGAAAGGGGGTCGCCGGAGCTGGACCGAACGGGGAGGAGGGGCGGCGTCGAGGCAGGGGCGGCAGTGGGGGCGGGCGCCGACGACGACGACAATGGTGGGGCGGGCCGGGGCGCAGGGGCGCGGCCGTGCGTGCTCGGGGACGGGGCAGGGGCACGGGGCGGGGGCCGGCGTGGGCTCGGGCGCGGGGCAGGGGCGCGGGGAGACGGGGATGGCGGCCGGCGGCGGCGACGGCGACGAGGAGCGCGCGAGCGATTTGGGCAGCCTGGCGGCGGGGGCAACTGGCGAGGGAGGCGAGGGAGATGTGAAATTTTCACAAGTCCTGGTTATATAGCAAGGGCATTGGTCCCGGTTCGTGGCACCAACCGGGACCAATGCCACCCTTTAGTCCCGGTTGGTGCCACCAACCGGGACCAAAGGTCCCTTTTCAGCAGCCCAAAGGGCGGGAACCGGCGGCCTTTGGTCCCGGTTGGTGGCACCAACCGGAACTAAAGGGGGGGGCATTGGTCCCGATTGGTGCCACGAACCGGGACCCAAAGGCCTTGCACAGCGGCGTGGTGGTGGGAGTTTAGTCCCACCTCGCTAGCTGAGAGAGAGCCGCACATGTTATAAGGTGCGGTGCGCCTGAGCTATCGAGCTCCTCTCTAAAGCAGGCTTACGGGCCTAACCTCTCTGTACATGCCTGTGGGCCTACTGGGCCTTCTGCGGGCCTGAATCCTGGCCCATGGATGGGTTTCTAGTCGTATTCAGGCCGTGGTGGCCCAGTAGGTGGCATAATTTTTATTTTTTGCCTGTTTTTTGTTTTCTTTTTTGCTTTATTTATTTTGTTTTGTTTCTACTTACAACAAAAAACTTATTTATTTTATTTTGTTTTGTTTCTAATTACTTATTTATTTACTTTATGATAATTCTTTTTGCTATTAAAGTTTCTATCAAAAAAAGTTCTTTATGAAAATTCTTTTTGCTGTATTTAGTTTTTTTGTTTTCTTTTTTGCTTTATTTATTTTGTTTTGTTTCTACTTACAACAAAAAACTTATTTATTTTATTTTGTTTTGTTTCTAATTACTTATTTATTTTACTTTATGATAATTCTTTTTGCTATTAAAGTTTCTATCAAAAAAAGTTCTTTATGAAAATTCTTTTTGCTTTTAATGATTTTGAACAGAGAATACTTCGATAATTTTTGTTGCATCAATTTTATATGATTTTAGTTTCAATAATAATAGAGGTTTCTTATAATGTTTTGAACAGAAAATACTTTGTTAATTTTAGTTTCATAAATTTTATTAAAGTTTATTTTATTTTGTCGGAACACAAGAAGTCCGGAGTTGTAATAAGTTATTAATAATAAAAAAGAGGCGCAATGCTCGTTGATTTGCTTCAAGCCTTTCGGAATAGTGTAGACTGCACTGCACATAGCTCCATGCAGTCTACCTTATTCCTCAAGGCTTGAAGCTAAGCAACGTGAGCATTGCGCCTCTTCTTCATCGTCTCTGCACTCAGGGCTTATAAACCGCTCCTAGTGCCTCTCAGCTAGCAAGGTGGGACTAAAAAACTGCTTAGTAAGAAACTCTAGTACCGGTTCATGCCACGAACAGGTACTAAAGGTGCTCGTGGGGCCACAACCTCATTAGTACCGGTTCATGGCACCAACAGGGACCAAAGGGTGGAATTGGTCCCGGTTCGTGCCACCAACCGGGACCAATGGCCTTGCACAGCGGTGTGGTGGTGAGTTTAGTCCCACCTCGCTAGCTAAGAGAGAGCCACACCTGTTTATAAGGTGCGGTGCGCCTGAGCTGTCGAGTTCCTCTCTAAAGCAGGCTTACGGGCCTAACCTCTCTGTACATGCCTGTGGGCCTACTGGGCCTTCTGCGGGCCTGAATCCTGGCCCATGGATGGGTTTCTAATCGTATTCAGGCCGTGGTGGCCCAGTAGGTGGCATAATTTTTAATTTTTGGCCTGTTATTTTTCATGCATTTACTAATTATTTTGAGCTATAAAACCCTAAAATTGAAAAGCATTTCAAATGAACTCTGAAAAGGTTGAAAGTTGGCATGGTATCATCATTTCATCCACATAGCATGTGCAAGAAAGTTGAGAGGGTTACGGCAAAAACTAGATGCACTTCTTGTACAAAACGGACAATGGTATCATACTCGTCTATTACAAAGTTGGCATGGTATCATCATAATAGTTGCGGGAGAAAGTCTTCACTTTTTCTTCGCTTGTGTCATTTGCTTATTGCGCCGTAACCATGGATAATCTTCATCGTTTATCAGGATGCTTGGGTCAGCCTTGACTTTGAAGGGAGGAATTTCATGAAACTTTTCATAATCTTCAGACATGTCTGTCTTGCCCTCCACTCCCACAATGTCCCTTTTTCCTGAAAGAACTATGTGGCGCTTTGGCTCATCGTATGATGTATTCGCTTCCTTATCTTTTCTTTTCCTCGGTCTGGTAGACATGTCCTTCACATAGATAACCCGTGCCACATCATTGGCTAGGACGAACGGTTCGTCAGTGTACCCAAGATTGTTCAGATCCACTGTTGTCATTCCGTACTGTGGGTCTACCTGTACCCCACCTCCTGACAGATTGACCCATTTGCACTTAAACAAAGGGACCTTAAAATCATGTCCGTAGTCAAGTTCCCATATGTCCATTATGTAACCATAATATGTGTCCTTTCCCCTCTCGGTTGCTGCATCAAAGCGGACACCGCTGTTTTGGTTGGTGCTCTTTTGATCTTGGGCGATCGTGTAAAATGTATTCCCATTTATCTCGTATCCTTTGTAAGTCAATACAGTCGAAGATGGTCCCCTGGACAACGAGTACAACTCATCACAAACAGTGGTGTCACCTCTGAGACGTGTTTCCAACCAACTGCTGAAAGTCCTGATGTGTTCACATGTAATCCAGTCGTCACACTGCTCCGGGTGTTTGGAGCGCAGACTGTTCTTGTGTTCATCGACATACGGGGTCACCAAGGTAGAGTTCTGTAGAACTGTGTAGTGTGCTTGAGACCAAGAATATCCGTCCCTGCATATTATTGAGTCCCCTCCAAGCGTGCCTTTTCCAGTCAGTCTCCCCTCATACCGCGATTTAGGGAGACCTATCTTCTTAAGGCCAGGAATGAAGTCAACACAAAACCCAATGACATCCTCTGTTTGATGGCCCATGGAGATGCTTCCTTCTGGCCTAGTGCGGTTACGGACATATTTCTTTAGGACTCCCATGAACCTCTCAAAGGGGAACATATTGTGTAGAAATACGGGCCCCGGAATGACAATCTCGTCGACTAGATGAACTAGGACGTGCGTCATGATATTGAAGAAGGATGGTGGGAACACCAGCTCGAAACTGACAAGACATTGCGCCACATCACTCCTTAGCCTTGGTATGATTTCTGGATCGATCACCTTCTGAGAGATTGCATTGAGGAATGCACATAGCTTCACAATGGCTAATCGGACGTTTTCCGGTAGAAGCCCCCTCAATGCAACCGGAAGCAGTTGCGTCATAATCACGTGGCAGTCATGAGACTTTAGGTTCTGGAACTTTTTCTCTGGCATATTTATTATTCCCTTTATATTCGACGAGAAGTCAGTCGGGACCTTCATACTGAGCAGGCATTCAAAGAAGATTTCTTTCTCTTCTTTCGTAAGAGTGTAGCTGGCAGGACCTTCATACTGCTTCGGAGGCATGCCGTCTTTTTCGTGCAAACGTTGCAGGTCCTCCCGTGCCTTAGGTGTATCTTTTGTCTTCCCATACAAGCCCAAGAAGCCTAGCAGGTTCACGCAAAGGTTCTTCGTCACGTGCATCACGTCGATTGAAGAGCGGCCCTCTAGCTCTTTCCAGTAGGGTAGGTCCCAAAATATAGATTTCTTCTTCCACATGGGTGCGTGTCCCTCAGCGTCATTCGGAATAGCTAGTCCGCCGGGACCCTTTCCAAAGATTACGTGTAAATCATTGACCATAGCAAGTACGTGATCACCAGTACGCATGGCGGGCTTCTTCCGGTGATCTGCCTCGCCTTTGAAATGCTTGCCTTTCTTTCGACATTGATGGTTGGTCGGAAGAAATCGACGATGGCCCAGGTACACATTCTTCCTGCTTTTGTCCAGGTATATACTTTCAGTGTCATCTAAACAGTGCGTGCATGCGTGGTATCCCTTGTTTGTCTGTCCTGAAAGGTTACTGAGAGCGGGCCAATCGTTGATGGTTACAAACAGCAACGCGTGCAGGTTAAATTCCTCCTGTTTGTGCTCATCCCATGTACGTACACCGTTTCCATTCCACAGCTGTAAAAGTTCTTCAACTAATGGCCTTAGGTACACATCAATGTCATTGCCGGGTTGCTTAGGGCCTTTGATGAGGACTGGCATCATAATGAACTTCCGCTTCATGCACATCCAAGGAGGAAGGTTATACATACATAGAGTCACGGGCCAGGTGCTGTGGTTGCTGCTCTGCTCCCCGAAACGATTAATGCCATCCGCGCTTAAACCAAACCATACGTTCCTTGGGTCAGCTGCAAACTCAGCCCAGTACTTTCTCTCGATTTTTCTCCACTGCGACCCGTCAGCGGGTGCTCTCAACTTCCCGTCTTTCTTACGGTCCTCACTGTGCCATCGCATCAACTTGGCATGCTCTTCATTTCTGAACAGACATTTCAACCGTGGTATTATAGGAGCATACCACATCACCTTTGCAGGAACCCTCTTCCTGGGGGGCTCGCCGTCAACATCACCAGGGTCATCTCGTCTGATCTTATACCGCAATGCACCGCATACCGGGCATGCGTTCAGATCCTTGTACGCACCGCGGTAGAGGATGCAATCATTAGGGCATGCATGTATCTTCTGCACCTCCAATCCTAGAGGGCATACGACCTTCTTTGCTGCGTATGTACTGTCGGGCTATTCGTTATCCTTTGGAAGCTTCTTCTTCAATATTTTCAATAGCTTCTCAAATCCTTTGTCAGGCACAACATTCTCTGCCTTCCACTGCAGCAATTCCAGTACGGTACCGAGCTTTGTGTTGCCATCTTCGCAATTGGGGTACAACCCTTTTTTGTGATCCTCTAACATGCGATCGAACTTCAGCTTCTCCTTTTGACTTTCGCATTGCGTCCTTGCATCGACTATGACCCGGCGGAGATCATCATCATCGGGCACTGATTCCTCTTGATCTTCAGCAGCTTCCCCCCTTGCAGCATCATTGGGCACATCGTCTGGTTCCTCTTGATCTTAAGCAGCTTCCCCCGTTGCAGCATCACCGTATTCAGGGGGCACATAGTTGTCATCGTCCTCTTCTTCTTCGCCGTCTTCCATCATAACCCCTATTTCTCCGTGCCTCGTCCAAACATTATAGTGTGGCATGAAACCCTTGTAAAGCAGGTGGGTGTGAAGGATTTTCTGGTCAGAGTAAGACTTCGTATTCCCACATATAGGGCATGGACAACACATAAAACACTTCTGCTTGTTTGCCTCAGCCACTTCGAGAAAATCATGCACGCCCTTAATGTACTCGGAGGTGTGTCTGTCACCGTACATCCATTACCGGTTCATTTGCGTGCATTATATATAATTAAGTGTGTCAAAAACCATTACAGAACATCATGAATAGATAATTAAGTGACCAAATTAATAGAAGTTCATCATCACATTAAAACCAAAGTACATACATAGTTCTCATCTAACAACATATATATAGCTCTCCAGAGCGTCTAATTAATTAAACCATACATTGAAACTATGTAAAACATTTCAATGCGAAAACAAATGCAATCATAATCGCAACCAAGGTAACAATTGATCCAACAGCATAATGATACCAAGCCTCGGTATGAATGGCATATTTTCTAATCTTTCTAATCTTCAAGCGCATTGCACCCATCTAGATCTTGTGATCATCGACGACATCCGCAACATGCAACTCCAATATCATCTTCTCCTCCTCAATTTTTTTATTTTTTCCTTCAAGTAATTGTTTTCTTCTTCAACTAAATTTAACCTCTCGATAATAGGGTCGGTTAGAATTTCCGGTTCAACCACCTCCTAGATAAATAAAATCTATGTCACGTTGGTCGGTATATTTGTCATAAACAATAAATGAACCAAATAGTTATAAAAAGATAATATATACCACATCCGAATCATAGATAGGACGAGGGCCGACGGGGGTGGATACCAAAACCATCGCACTATGTAATAAGAAGGAATAATAAAAGTAACAAAATTAGACAAGTAACTATCTAAAGTAAGAATTTTTTCCTTTCAGAAAGAAGATAAGAACAAGAGGCTCACCACGGTGGTGCTGGCGACGAGATCGGCGCGGGCGATCGACGTCGGTGAAGACGGGGACGGGACGTGACGGACCGCTAAACCTAGACAAATCTCGGGGAAAATGGAGCTTGGAGCTCGAGTTTCGAGAGGAGAAAGATTAACTAGTGTGGCTTAGACATTTCATCGAACACCTCATGTGCATAGGAGGTGAGCTAGAGCACCCAAATGCCCTCCCCTCGCCGGCCAGAAAAAACAGAGCACTCTGGAGTGCTCTGCTGTGGCGATGGGGTATATATAGGGAACTCATTGGTCCCGGTTGGTGGCACCAACCGGGACCAAAGGCCTTGTGCTGCCCCGCGTCAAAAGTTTAGTCCCACCTCGCTAGTTGAGAGAGCTCGAGAGTGGTTTATAAGCGCTGCTGCGCCCACCCTCTCGAACTCCTCTCAACTTCAGGCTTTCGGGCTTAACCGTTCTCTTTGCCTGTGGGGCCTACTGGGCCTTCTGCGGGCCTGAATCCTGGCCGATGGATGGGTTTCTAGTCGTATTCAGGCCGTGGTGGCCCAGTAGGTGGCATAATTTTTTTCCTCTGTTTTTTTTCTCTTTTGCTTTATTTGTTTTGTTTTGTTTCTACTTACAACAAAAAACTTATTTATTTTATTTCTAATTACTTATGTATTTTACTTTAATTATTTTATTTTTATTTATTTTACTGCTGCTATTTTTATTTATTTTACTGCTGCTATTTTTACTTAATTTATTAAGGTTTATTTATTTTAGTTACTATAGTTTATTTTATTTTATTTTATTAAGGTTTATTTAGTTTTATTTATTTTATTAAGGTTTATTTATTTTATAAATAAAAAAAAATGAACATAGATGCGCTTATAGAGGAAATTCAACCTAAATTCATAATAAATTTCTATGAAATTTACTGTGAATTTAGGTCAAATTCCCTGTATAAGGGCATCTATTTTCACTTTAAGAGGAGCTCAACAAGGCAGAGAGGGACGGGCTTATAAACTGGTGTGAGCGCCCTTCGGTTGGCGAGGTGGGACTAAACACTGGCCGCAACTAGAACCAGCCCTTTAGTCCCGGTTTGTGGTAGGAACCGGGACTAAAGGGTGGTGGGCCAGGAGCGTGGCCCATTGGTCCCGGTTTCAGACCGGGACCAATGGCCCACGCTCCTGGCCCACGAGGCCCGGCAGGCCCCTGGCCGCACAAACCGGGACCAATGCTCACATTAGTCCCGGTTCGTGACTGAACCGGGACTAATGTGAATATTGCCCTGTGACCAAAGCCCAGTTTTCTACTAGTGCTCAACGCCACCCCGGTGGTCGGTGGCTCGTCGTCCGGCGGCACGAGGAAACGTGCGCGACAGACGCCGGCCAGCGATTTCCCGGACGCCGTAACCTGTTCGAGGCAATGTCGTCCGCCGTCGACGAGGACTACATGCAATACCTCATCTTCGAGTGGTACAATGCCTTGTCGCCAAGGAAGAGGCTGTGGTTCGAGAAGATGCAGGCCGACATGCTCAAGTTCGACGACGAGTGATCTATGGCGTCGAGGGGCCATCTTTTTTTATGCCGGCAGGTGTGCCGGCACGACCATGGGAGCCGCGATGGCGTGGTCGAACTCAAGTCCCACCATTTTTTGTGTGCTGACATGTGTGCCGGCCGGCTGGCGAGTGCGCCAACATGAAGTGTGGTGTTTTCTGAAACCGGCATTGTATGCCGGCGCTGGCATGGTGCCGGCATGAGACATGGCTGCTAGCATGATCGGCCGCGGGCCTTTTTTATTTAAAAATTGAATGCGGACATGAAATGGGTCGGCGCGTTGGGCGCATTGCCAACCCAAATGCAAAACTGGGCGGACGGCGGGCGGACGGCCGACCCAAACGGACAAAAAGCGTCCAAATGCGCCGTCTGTTTGGGTCGCCCAATTGGAGTTGCTCTTAAGGAAAAGATGACGTCTCGCGCGACTACACTGAAATGCACATTTGGAGCAGTAGTTTGTGACATGTATGTGCAGGTATATATGACCATGTCGGTCGGTACTACTCTAGGTATATAGGCAGTTGTAATCTCGGTTTTTATCTGGTTTTTCTTAATTAATTGTGCGATCTCTCTTCCATGTAATCAATAGAATAAACTAGACAGTACCCCGCACGCTGATAGCTTTTTTGTGGAATCCGCATGTTGATAGTTGATAACAGGGATTGGTTGTGATATTTTCAATAAAATTTAGCTTTTTTTGAGGAATCCGCACACTGATATCAATAAAATACTAAGGAAGTGAGCCTAGCTCACTTGGCTAGTGGAGTGGATGTACAACCGGGGAAATATCAAGTACTCCCATCCTTGGAGTGCTCCCCATGGTCCAACTTCAAAAAATTCAATTTTAAATGTTTCAAAAAATTCTAGAAAAATATATGAATGTTTATAAGGAATGTGACTATAACTCCTAAAAATTTCGGGTCCAAACTCTAAATGTACATTGAGAAACAAAAATGTGAAATCTAGGGTGAATATGGTCATAAAAAGACAAAAGCAACATTTGACACTATTCACATCTGAATTTGTCTTTTTTGTTTCTCAATGTATATTTTGAGTTTGGACCTGAAATTTTTAGGAGGTGTAGTCACATTCCTTGTGAACATTCACATTTATTTTGAGAATTTTTGAAACATTTAAAATTCATGTTTTAGACTTGGAGTATAGGGAGCACCCCAAGGATGGGAGCACCTGATATTTCCCCATGTACAACCCAGCCACCCAGGTTCAAGTCCTCACGGGCGCGAATCTGGGTTCTTATTATTTAAAATAAAAACTCGCTTTGGGGTCTTCCCCTACTGCTTTCCTTTAAAAAATATATAAATATTAAAACTAAAATAAAAAAACATATGGTTTTTATTATTGTTTATGTGTAATATTTATTGATTATAACTTATAAGTAGCATAATATGATGAAAGTTCCCATGCATTATGACCCAATGTTGCGTGTTGAGGTTGGCTTTTTTTCATGCATGGTTGCATGTTGAGATGGCAAGTTTGCATATTGAGAGAAATAGTTTAGTGGGAATAGCCTATTTAGTCATATATGATTGAGCATTTGGACTCGATTCAACAAAAATATTAGTTTCGTTTGTTTATTGCATATTTTTTGATAGTTCGGAGTTCAAATCACAATGGGGATTTAAAATGTACTTTCTAAAGGAACCACTTGTAGATACCTTGTCTTTTAAGACTCTAATCACCGACATACTCAAAAGCATGTGTGATGAGGCCAATCACACGCAGTTGGAAAACGTTGTTCATCCATAAAGTACTTCTAGAACATGAATCTTGTGAGTCACGGTGGTAGGGCAATGAATTGAATTTTGTTGTGGTAAACATTTATGGTTTCAATAGTTCAAGGCAAAAATGCAAGCCTAGTAGACTAAACAAATAGTCCACAAAAGATTTAGTTTTTTAGCTCTACGGAATACAACTACCAAGAACATGAAAATTAGACTTAGAAGGTACCAACACCTATCCTCTAGGGGAACATGCTACACAAAAATTTAAATTACAATACACGATCTCACACAGAAACACAATGAAGGTGCAGATCAACGATCAACTCACCAGGTACAACACATCAAAACTAGAGTAGATGTTGATGAAGAGTCGTCGATTCCTGCAGCTAGATTAAACCCCTAGCCACCAGAATTTCGCCTAGATGTTTCGCCGATCTAGTACCAAAATAGAAGGTACCTCCAAGGTATCCACGCGTACCGATCATTCATTGAATGTGTTGTTCATAGGTTGCCATTTGCTTCGAGGGCGGTTTCAAATCACACAGGCACGCCATACGCTTCAAGATTAGGGCTTATAATTCCCTTCAATACTCTTAAGGAAAAGATGACGCGCTGCTAATATGAAAAGCACCTTTGGAGCAATGGTTTTTTTGTGTGAAATCCGAACATTGATAGTTGATACGGGTTCAAAATAAATATCAATAAAAATTTAGTTTTATTAAACATGCATATTTAAATTCCAATATTACAATAAAAATGAAAATAGATATGGTTTGATTATTGTATATGTGTAATATTTATTGATTATAAGTAGCATAATATAATGAGTACTAGGCTAGCCAAGAATGAATGCATCATGTTTAAATTTCTTTAAACTTGAATTGAGGGAATTCAAAGCCTCATAAGATATTTTTAACAAGATTCAAAGGACAAATCTTTTCAATGAAACCAAAATGCTTTCATTAATGTAGTTATTTTTTGGCAAGAGATTTTGACTCAAACAAAAATCATAAACATTTTTAATGAATTGGTTGGAACTTTAAACTAAATCAATATGGTATTTTATTTGGAGTTATAATTCTCTACAGAAGATTTATAAGTTCAAAAATTTTGAAACATTTTGTGTGGATCTGGAATTCTCTTGTCGAGATGCTCTCGAGGCGGAACTATGTGCATGCATGGATAGTGGCGTAGACAGGGGGGCCAGCAGGGCCCTGGTCCCCCCTAGCATTAGTTATTTTCTGATAATTTATTTATGAATAGTGCATACTTAGTGATCATTTGCTGCTAAAACATTATTTTCACATTGTTTGGCCCTCCCCAACATGTTTCTTTACATCACTTGGCCCTCCCGATCATTTTTCTCTCGCTCCGCCACTGTGCATGGAAGGTTTCTCTTTGTATACTTGCATTGCGACTCTCCAGTTATCACTGAGATGGACTCCCTTGTTGGTGTGAAGTTGATCCAAGCTCGTGACCTTGACAGATCGATTTATGCTTATATAGTAAAGGAGATTAAGTACTTGATGTCTGTTCGTGAATGTTGTATTACCCACGTTAGTCGAAACCAGAATAAAGTTAGCGATATCCTAGCGAACTTTGCAAGAACGGAAGGTAGAACCCTGACTTTACCTTGGTTATGGCCCTCATTTTTCTGTGGAGCTAACCTTAGCAGATTGTAATATTGCTGTCATTGACTAATACAAGTTTTTCACCCGCAAAAAAACCCTATAAATAGAACACATCACACACGACATAGTTTTAAGAAAGAAAAAAAACTATGGCCATATGCATGCTCACACCGCACACTGCCCACACGGATCAGACATGTGCAGTTAAACTGCAAGCACACAGAGGTTGTGGCATACCAGTTGTGTGCGAAGCCCATATCGCACAAGGGCCAACGACGTGTGTGATGGGCCGAGCACATTAGCAGAGACGGGGCAATCGAGGTAAACCAGTTGGTAACCACTTTTTGTCAGGCATCTGGCCAACACATAAACTATGATAAATCTTCTGTATTCTTTGCTAAGTGGTTCCTAGAAAATGTCAAAGAGGAAGTAAAAATGTTTTTGCGTGTTTCAAATTAAACCTTGAAGGAGAAATACCTAGGTATGCCATCTGATGTGGGCTCATCGAACAACGGTGCCTTCAAGTATTTGAAGGATTATCTATGGAGCAGAGTCCATGGCTGGATTGAGAAAACTATGTCCTCGGCTGGGAAGGAAGTCATGTTCAAGTCTATTGCACAAGCAGTGCCATATCATGTTTCAAGCTGCCTAGAGGTTTAGGTGAGCAGCTGAATATGTTAATCTAGAAAATTTGGTGGGGTAGTAAAGAGGGACATCATAAACTCAGTTGGGCTTCCTGGGATACTTTGACACAACCCAAGTATCCGGGGGGTTTGGGCTTCAAGGATTTTGAACTATTCAATTTGTCTTTATTAGCGAAGCAGGCGCGACGCATACTTCAAACACCAGAATCGCTTAGCACAAGAATTTTAAAGGTTGTCTACTTTCCCGCTAGTTCCATTCCAGATGCAGAACTGGGGAACCACCCTAGCCAGACATGGAGAGCTATTGTGGAGGGACGTGATGTCCTAAAACAAGGATTGATTAGGATAATTGGTAATGGAGCTTCAACTAATATATGGAGAGACAATTGGACACCAAGGGATGTGATGATGCGCCTATTTGGATGTCGGTCGGACAATCCTCCTGTATATGTCTCTGAACTCATTGATTACACTTCAGCTACATGGGACAATGAGAAAATCGCCAAGGTTTTTCTACCAGATGTGCCAGCCATAATCAGTATACCATTATGTACAAGGGGCATTGCTGATAGTGGGGTGTGGAATTTTGAAAAAGTGGTAACTTTTCTGTCGGATCAACTTATAAGATGATGGTTGCAACTAAAATGAGAAGGGAAGTGTAACACGCCCATGAATAAGCTACAGTAACCCTATATGATTATGCTAAGACACTTTGCTAAACAGTGCTTGATCACTTTGATTCAAACCTCTTTGCAAATTCCACCTCTGAATTCAATTTCAAATTTAAAATATAAAGTCCAGAAATTATTTCACCAAACATTAGGACAAAAATGTTCATAATTTTGCAAATAATCACTGAGTAATTGTCATGGAGGAATCAACCTTATACGAAGTATTAAAATTCCCTTCAACACTTAAAACATGGGCCAAAACAATGTTTTAAATGCTTTTCCAGTTTATGAAAAATCCAAACTAATTTAAATAGCTCTCAAACTTTTTGTGGAAGTGTCTAATGTTGCATAATAATTATTGGCCCAAGTTTCATATTTTATAAAACTAAAATGCTATTTAAAATTAAGTCAAAACAGAAACGGAAATTGGAAATGTAAAAAAGAAATAGAAAAGAAAAAGAAAAGAGCTAGGCAGACTGGGCTCTACTCCATAGTGGACATTGATAACCCACAAGTATATGGGATCGCAATAGTTTTCGAGGGTAGAGTATTCGACCCAAATTTATAGATTGGACACAAGGGGAGCCAAAGAATATTTGCAAGTATTAGCAGCTGAGTTGTCAATTCAACCACACCTGGAGATTAATTATCTGCAGTGAAGTGATTAGTAGCAAAGTAATATGATAGTTTTGATAATAGTAGCAGCAGCAATAGTAAAGGTAACAGTGATAGCAGTAGTTTTGTAGCGAGTGCAGCAGTAACGATAGTAGCATTAACTTAGCAAGAACAATATAAGATCAATTCGTAGGCATTGGATCAGTAATTTTTTGGATGATATTCATCATGTGACAGTCATAATCTTGGGCGATAGCGCACTAGCTACAGTTCATAAATATAATGTAGGCATGTATTTCATAAATAGTCTACGTGCTTATGGAAAGAACTTGCATGACATCTTTTGTCCTACCCTCCCGTGGCAGCGGGGTCCAATTGGAAACTAAGGGATATTAAGGCCTCCTTTTAATAGAGAACCGGAACAAAGCATTAACACAGGGTGAATACATGAACTCCTCAAACTACGGTCATCACCGGGAGCGGTCCCGACTATTGTCACTCCGGGGTTGCCGGATCATAACACGTAGTAGGTGACAATAACTTGCAAGATCGAATCTAGAACATGGATATAGTTGTGATAACATAAACGGTTCAGATCTGAAATCATGGCAGCCGGGTCCCAAAGTGACAAGCATTAAGCATGGCAAAGTCATAGAAAAATCAATATCAGAACATAGTGGATACTAGGGATCAGGCCCTAACAAAACTAACTAGATTACATAATGAATCTCATCCAACTCCTCACCGACCAGCGAGCCTACGGAGGAATTACTCACTCCCGGTGGGGAGCATCATGGAATTGGCGATGGAGAAGGGTTGGTGATGACTAAGATCGAAGATCCCCCTCTCTGGAGCCCTAAACGGACTCAAGATCTGGCCTTCCGATGAAGAACAGGAGGTGACGACGGCTCTGTCTCGTGAAACGCGATAATTCTTTCTCCCTGTTTTTTCTGGAAATATGTGATTTTATAGCATTGGTTTCAGGGTCTGTGGGGCCACTAGGTGGGGATAACCCACCTGGGCGCGCCTGGAGGGGGCACGCTCTAGTGGGTTGTGCCCACCCAGGTGCCCCCCTCCGGTGGTTCTTGGCTCTAGAAATTCTCATATATTGCATAAAAAATCCTCGCAAAGTTTCGTTCCATTTCGAGAACTTTTATTTCTGCACAAAAATAACACCATCGTAGTTCTGCTGAAAACAGCGTCAGTACAAGGTTAGTTTCATTCAAATCATGCAAATTAGAGTCCGAAACAAGAGGAAAAGCGTTAGGAAAAGTAGATACGTTAGAGACGCATCAGACAGCCCAGCCCACATGACTTCGGTCCCCTCCTAGCCGGCTACAGGGGGAGCCGACCGAGCACGCGCACGTCCATCCCCGCCGGACCGCCTCGGCATCCCTGCTGCGAAGGGGAGAAGAGCATCTCCACTTGTTCGCCCCCCAGCGCAGCCGGCGATTGTGTTTTGGCCCAGGCGCCTGCGCTTTTTTGGCCCTGGGGGCTATCCAGTTCCAAGTTGCGCCCCAGGTTTCGGGCCCAAGACGCGTATAAATTCAAACTTGCCATTTCCCGCTACCCAAAAAAGCCACAAGTTCGGCGATTAATGGCTGCCACAAAGTTCAGCGATCACCGTGCCACAGTTCGGCGATAAAAAATACTCGAAAGTTCGGCGTTCAAAAGGAAGGACGAGGAAGGACGCGTAGGCAATGCATCAAACGACGGTGGGCTCCTCCGGCGTCGGACTGGCGGGCGTAGGCGTGCTCGGCGTCGGCGTGCCTTCTGTACTCGGGCTGGTCGGCGTCGACGTGGCTTCTGTGCTGGGCATCATGGTGGCATCATCCTTCGGGCTTGATGGCGCCGTTGAGGACGGCGTGGGAGTTGGCACGGTCGTCGATGGCATGTGGTTCAAGATGAGGCCGCACTCCGCCACGTACCGCGCATTGACCTGCTTGTCCATCGTCGACATGTCGGTCCCCATCACGAACGCCAGGTCGGTGTTCCTCTTCTTCGCGGCAACGTTGGTCCGGAGTAGGTCGAGCTTGACGGCGTTGTTCGTCATCAACGCCGACCACCGCGCCTCCGATTTCTCTTCCCTCTGGCGACGTGGTTCTTGGCGTCAGCGATGTACTGCTCGATGGATGCTTGCAACCGCTCGGTAGCCGTGTGGCGTCCTTCGCCGTCTTGGCTCGTTTGTTGCCGCCAGGGCGCCCATCCCCCGCCCTCGGCGTGGGCGCATCCGGCTTGTACATCTCCTTGGCCTTGGCGAGGGTGCGTCGGACATCCGCCCACTTCTCCCACTTCTTGGAGGTACTTGAACTCTTGGTCGCTGTTGTCCTGGCGGTACATGGTGAACATCTGAACCATCTGCGCCGAAGAACAAGTGTCGGCAACGTACACGGCGAAAAGAAGTGACAGCCGGCGTCTGTGCATACCTAACCCTCGACGTTGGCG
The DNA here is from genome assembly GCF_002575655.3 of Aegilops tauschii subsp. strangulata. NCBI lineage: Eukaryota > Viridiplantae > Streptophyta > Magnoliopsida > Poales > Poaceae > Aegilops > Aegilops tauschii. The sequence goes on from NC_053036.3 coordinate 516,020,267, forward strand.
CTGCTTTCCGGGCGAGCCGTGATCTGCTCGACGATCCCATGCCATTTGTTGCAGGCCATTTGGATGATCGCCCAATGGTTCGCCATGGCCTTCGAGCCATGCTGCATGTGGATGGTGGCGAAGTAGGGGTCGGCCAGCTTGCGCTCATCAAACGCTGACTTGACGCGCGTCCAGTACGTGTCGGCGTTCTGGTTGGTGCCAGTGATAGGGTCGAGGCAGACGGTCTTCCATGTTTTGGCGAGGCACTCATCTTCTTTGGACGTACACTTGACGCGCGGCTCGCACGTCCTGCCCCCCCGCTTCTTCTTTTTCCCTTTCCTTGCCGGCGCATGCGCCGACTCCTCCTCCTCCTCGCCGTCGTCGAGCTCGTCGTCCATGTCGCCGGTGAGGTCCATTGTATTGTCTTGCGCCTGGAACCCGGGGGAGGCGGCGGCGGCGACCGAGCCGCTCGTGATCATCTCATCCATGTCGGCTTTCGTCGCGTCGGGGTTGCCAAAATGTGACGACGAGGCTTGCGAAAAGGGCAGGGTGCCACGGCGCAGAGACGGCGTCGGGGAGGCTGTGTACGCTGGCGGCGAGTAGGTGTACGGGGGGTACTGGACGCCGGAGAACGCGGGCGAGGGCGTGCGTTGGTCAGGGTTCAGGCCGGAGGGTGAGGCACGCTGGCCATGCGGAAAGGTGATGTTGGGGTTGAATCCACCATGCGCGTCACCGTTGGCATAGCCAGGAGAGGGTGCTTACCCCAAGGGCTGTGGCGGCGGCAAGAAGCTAGCCGGTGACCCGACGCTCTGCTAGCTCCATGAAGCTTGCGGGCCATGGCCGCCCAGCGGATTCATCATCTCTGAGTGAGCCACCTCTGCCTGCTCCGCCGCAGCTGCCACGTCCCGGGACCTCTTGGCGTTGAGCCTGTTCCGCCCGGTTGGTGGTGACAGCCTCCCGGCGCTGAACCTCTGCCCTCCAGTCGGCATTCAACATGCCCGGTGGTTTTGCCGACGGCGCCCTCGGCTTCCTCTGCTTTGGCTGGGTGGCATCGGCAGCGACAGCCGCGCGAGGGGCCGAATACTTCTTTGGTGGCATGGCCGGATGGCGGGGAGAGGGAGGAGAATGGTGGGAGAAGAGGGGCAGAAGGGGGGAAATGGAGGGGAAAAGTAGGGTATCGGCGGGAAAAGGCCTGTCTCTCGCTGACAGAGCAGACCCACGTGCCTTTTAGTTTCGGTCGGCGCCCCCAGGGGCTTGGGTTCGCCGGCTGGTATTTCGGCCCAAACTGGCGATAAACAAGGTCCTGGGGTGCGACTGTGCTGATTTTTCGGTGCCAGCTCTAAGAAACGAGCCCTGGGGGCATGTTGGGGGGGGGGGGGTGGGCGAGTGGAGATGCTTTAAGGGCGCCACCCCCGGCCCCTCGGACTCCTCCCCTCCCATTCACGCCCGTCCTCAACTCCTCCTCCCACGCACGTTCTCTCTCTCGCTTTCCACCTCACCCGAGTGCCATCGTAACGATGGCCACATCCTAGCGCGGCCACCGAGCTCCTTCCGCCGTCTTTCCGAGTCCAAACGCACCACCGATGACCGCTATGTCCTCCCCCGCCTCTCTTTTGAGACGTGGATCGTCGCACCGAGCCCTTGGATGCCATCTTCCTCCTCGTGCATTGTCGTCTTCACCATCAATTCGTCGCCATGAGCCTTCCCCGAGCCCATTCTGCACCCCTATCGGCTCATGTGAGCATGCCGATCTTTCCCCTCTCTTCCCGTCGTCCGACGCGCTCGGTATATAGCTCTCCAGTCGTGGTCTTACCCGTCGCCATAGTTGGACTCGCCACCGTGGCCACAGCAGCCGAAGCCCGTGTCCAAGTATGGCGTCGTGCTCAGCACCTCCCCAGCAGTCCAACGCCACCATCTGCTGCCCTTGTTGTGCCCTGCTTTGCCGTTCCGAGCTCTCCCTATTCCGGTCGCCGCCGCCGAGCTCACGGCCGTCGCTGTAGTCCCTCTCCGGCGACACCACCGCCACAGATCGACGTGGTGCATGTTCGAACGCGCCCAACCCCGTGCGAAATGGACGGCGTAGCCAATTTCCGCCGCGTTCCCATGCACTCCGCCGTGTATTTGGTTGTCGGCGCTGCTGACCTAGCCTGACACGTGGGCCTCCCTGGGTCACTGACCAGTGGGTCCCAGGGGCCCAGTTGACTGGGTTGACCAGTCATACGTGTCGACTGGGCAGCTCCAGTCGCTGACTGTTGGGCCCCACTCGCTAAATAAAGTATTTTCTAATTAAACTAAATTTAATAATTAAGTTTAGTCACTAACAGATGGGGGTCCACATGCTAATTAACACCCTTTTAGTCAATTTAATCTCTGTTTAACCCTCTGTGTATGACATGTGGGTCCTAGTGGTTAGGTTTGACCTAGACCAGACGTGTTGACTGATGACATCACCCCGACGTACTGCTGACGCAATAAAAATTATTTCTGTTCTTTTCAAATTAAAATTAATCTAGAGAATTTTAAAATATTATTTAAAACTTTGAAAAATCATATAAAATAATCTATAACTCAGATGAAAATAATTTATATATGAAAGTTGCTCAGAAAAATATGACGAATCCGAATATGCTATCCACATACCTGTCACTTGCCTCTAACATGATGAACATGGATCCTTCCCCTATGTTTCATCTGTCTGATAACCGCCGAAAGCCGGGAAAACATTCCCAGATGTTTTCCCACTTCGTATGTAACATGTAGCACTGCGTTAGCTCACCCTAGCATAACTTATTGCCATGTCATCCATCATGATGCATTTGTTTGCTTTATCTTTATTGTTTCTTCCCCCTCTTCTCACCGGTAGACCCTGAGACCGACGTTGGTCCCGAGTACGACTACGCCCCGGACGTCCAGCCTCTTTCAGCAGAGCTTCTAGGCAAGCAAAACCCCCTTGATCATTCCTATATCTCCCATTCTTTCTCTCGCATGCTTGCATTAGATTTTGCTACTTTTGTTCAATAGCTCCTATTTTAATGCATAGCCTAATTTTATAACCTCCTTATCCTATATGCTTAATATAGGTTGGTTAGTGATCCATCAGTGACCCCTCACCCTTGCCTTGTTGCCCCACTACATTACCGATGAATCGATCAATGTGATCGATGTGCAGAGACCGACACATCACCACACACCCCCTCAGTTGTACGACTCTGCAGAGCTACTATCGAGTGCCGAGGGTGATACCTCGTATGGCACTTCTGATGAGATCTCTGCAGTGTAGCTAATCAGTCGTGGATTGTGGAGGGTGATTCCTTCTTCACCACTCCCGACAATGACTTGTTCGTGCAACACCTCAAGTGTGAACCAGGGTGATTCCTCCAAGGTCACCTTGATGGTTACATCGAGTGGGAATCCATCAAGGGTGATACCTCGGATTTCCCCTTGCTGTTATGGACACACGGTTACCTTGACTTTATCTCAGAACATTATTGAAGTTGGGTCGGCCTCGAGGGGTACCCACGGGATTTACTAAAGTCGGATTGACCTGGAGGGTATCCGCGAGATAATTACGAGGGACAACCGGGCAGGCAGACCGCGCTAGAGAGGGATGGGTGTGACCCTTGTCGTAAGACCTCGAGACGGGGCGACGGGATCACTGATCATCTCCGTGCACTCCCAAGACACTAACTGGTTGGATATGTGATCTGAGTAGGCCTCCGGCCTTTTCACACTAACCACCACACGGGAATAAGTATGGACAGTCGACGTCGTACAGTTATCCGAAAGCCTTCGGACGTCAGCGATTGAGTAGCGCGCCCGATTGGATGGTAACCACCTGCGCTTTTATGGGGGGGGTGGGTCTGCTCCAGGCCGCGTATGGAACATGTAGGAGTGCAAAGGGCGATGGGCCCAAGACCCCCATGCGCTTAGGATGTAGATCGACGTGATGGCCTCTCTGTTGAGCCTAGATAGGACTAGGTGTGTCGATCAGCTGAGGCCGGGCATGACCCGGAAAAGTGTGCCTAGCCAAAGTTAATCGAGCGTGATGGGTAAGTTTGTGCACCGCTGCAAGGAAGTATATCTATTCGAATATCCTTGAGATACTAAATGGATATGATGGCTCTGAGATTGCTTTCTCGCAGGGAGCCGAGGAAGGATCTGTGTGCATTACTACAATATACTTGTTACTTTATAATATATAATCCGCACTCTTCTAATGCTGCAAGATGCTGTAAGATGCTAGTCTTCGATAGGCTAGGCCTTCCCTTCTATTGTGGCATTTCTGAAGTATAGTCCAAAGATATATCCCCATTCATTTGATACTAATGCATACTTAGTATAGATCTGATGTAAGTCTTGTGAATACTTTGGACGAGTACTAACGGTTGCTTTGCTACCTCTTTTCCCCTATACCCGATTGCAGCGATCAGATGAGGAAGCCCAGGAGCCAGCTGATCCCGCCGACGACTACTACTACCCCGACGGAGCCTACTATTACGTAAAGACCGCCGACGACTAGGAGTAGTTAGGAGGCTCCCAGGTAGGAGGCCTGCGCCTTTTCGATCTAGTTACCTTTATTTTTTAGCCATCTTAAGGCAGACTTGTTTATTTTATGTATGTACTCAGATATTCACTACTGGAATCAGCAGATTTGCCGTGTGCCGACTCTTTGCCGTCAGCCAGCGGACGGCAAAGGAAGGCTTTGCCATCAGCCACCAGAAAGCGGATGGCAAAGAGGCAGTGGATGGCAAAGATAGGGTTTGCCATCAGCCGTATCTTTGCCGTCTGCTAACTGACGGCAAAGAGGGTGGGTGGCGGGCTTACGAGGATAACCTAATGGCCAGTTTCTTTGCCGTCTGCTGGCGGACGACAAAAATTCTTTATCGTCCGCCAGTGGACGGCAAAGAGAAAGCACACCGCGCGGATCGATCACACGGATCGATGACATGGCATGATCTGCTCCACACATGCATCTCCACAACGCAAAACTGATGCGGCCCATCCCACGCCCCCACCACCCACTCTCCCTCTCTCCCTTATCCTCCTGGGAGCCACCCCACCATGATCTCTCTCCCTTCTCTCTCGTACGCCTCTGCTCCCCGCCTCTCGTCGCCCCAGCCGGCTGCCGTCCCCGGCTTTCGTCGCCCCCTTCCGGCCACCACCTTGCCCGCCGGCACGGCCCCTTCTCTATTCTCCCCCGACGCCGCCGTGCCCGGCCCCATCCCCGTTTGCCCCCGCCGGCCCCGACTCCCATCGCCCCCTTCCGGCCACCACCTCGCCCGCCGGCGCAGGCCCCTTCTCTCTTCGCCCCCGACGCCGCCGTGCCTGGCCCCGTCCCCTTTTGCCCCCGCCGGCCCCGGCCCCCATTGCCCCTTCCGGCCACCACCTCGCCCGCCGACGCCGGCCCCTTCTCTCTTCGCCCTCGACGCCGCCGTGCCTGGCCCGGTCCCCGTTTGCCCCTGCCGGCCCGATACCTCGACGCCGCACCACCTCCCACCTTGAGCAGCGGCGGCCTGCGGCAGCTCTGCTCGCAACCAAGGGTGCTGGGTGCTGGCCCTCATCGAAGGGAGGGGTCGCAACCCGATCGAGCGCCCGGATGAGCGTGGTGAGCTTCGGCGCAGCCGCGGGCGGATTGGAGCTCCTCGTTAAATCAAATCTCCTGTAATTTGTTCGTGTATACTGTAGTGTTTGTGGGTAATGTATTGTGAAATTCATTCGTCGATTCTTGGAGCAAGTGTTGATGGTACTGTAGTGTTTATCATCGTCCGTTCATTCCACTCGTCGGTTTGTATTGTTGGAGTACTACTCGCCGGGCACCGGACACGCCAAACGCAGGACGCCGGACAGGCTGCTCACCGAATGTTTTTTTTAATATTTACTAAGTTCTTTGCTGTCCGTGATTTTACGAGGCTGACGGCAAAGATTGCGTTTGGCAGACGGCAAAGGGAGGGCATCTTTGCCGTCCGCCGCTGATGGCAAAGGCCCCTTTGCCGTCCGCTTCAGAAAGCAGACGGCAAAGAAGCTCTTTACCATAGCCTACTTTGCTGGAGCTTTTTGTCGTCTGCGGCAGACGGCAAAGTAGCTGATTCCTGTAGTGATTGTTTCTTCCGCTGACTCTCGTGTGTTTGAGCTTATGTATTCAAGCCCTCGAGGACCCTGGCTTGTAATATAAAGCTTTTATCATTCTAATTTGTGTCTAGAGTTGTGTTGTGATACCTTACCGTGAGTCTCTGATCCTGATCGTGCGTATTTGTGTGTATGATTAGTGCATGATTAAGTCGGGGCGTCACAAGTTGGTATCCGAGCAACTGCATGTAGGAAGCCCTTTCCAACTCCTTGGCCGAAGTCGAGTCTAGTCTTTGAAAAATATTTATTAACATTGTTGTGTGGCTTACGGGCCCTCTTCACAAATGAGTGGTATGAGGATCTTTTATTCCACGCCTTTACTCTGGGATTCTTATCTCTCTTATATTTGGGTTAAAGATTTTGCTAACTCTAACATTAGGGTCTCGTGATCACATCCACCCGGAGAGCTGGATTATCTGCAATTGTTTCTCTGAATGCACATCGAATGATACACACACTTCATTTGACATCTTTAAACTTCTTTGTTTCAGATGCATCTCGCAACACAGATCCTACGCCAGACTATGGTTGTTGATGCGATTGGGTTCCCGGCTATTCTGGTCCACCTCTTGACCAGGCTGGGATATCGCTGGTACCCCGAGTACATTTTTTACGAGGACTACCGCGAGTTCAGTCAGGAGCAGTACCGCGCTGTGGTTGTTATCTTTAATCGGCGGGATATCTCCATCACGGAGTTGCACACCTTTCAGGGTGTCGGAGGACTGTTGAGATGGCAATCCATGATGCTGCCTTTGTTGCTATCACCCGTCTCTGTGGAGAGTACCCCCTCTTGGAGGATACCGGGTTCAGATACATCCTTTATGTCCCAATAAGTGGATACTACACTATTGTCTGTACCCCCTACATGGGCCGTCGTTAGGACCCTCAGGTTATGGTTCGGTACATTGAGGCTCTGAATCACATTGTTCGAGCTCTTACTATCGAGTTGTACACCACTCGTGCTTGTCACTACAACACTCTGACATAGTTGTTGCCAACAGTTAGCGCGAGGATACATCCAGAGTACATCATTTACCCGCGCAGGACAGAGCTGCCACCAGGTCTTGTGTGGCCTGCTGTTGGACGTAGTACTCGTTCAGGTGGACCTCTTCTTCCAGTTCGGGACCAGGTTCTGCACTAGAGTGTTCATGGAGCGCAGGCCCCTCATATCGAGAACCATCTGCTTCTTCGTCACCTCCAGCTGCCAGGCTTAAGAGGTTTTCCCCGATGTTGATGTAGCATTTCGGTATGTCCCGTTGTTGTATCCCTCCACTGCATGCCTGCGTGCCGCCTAGTTGGTCTAGACTATTTACCTTTCTCGAACTTGTACTATTGGCTTGTAATCGACTTTATATATGGATCTATATGTCATGCTTGACTACTATGTTATATCTATCGTACTTATTTCTGTGTGCATGTTACCTAATGAATGATGGCTTGTCTCTGTAATTGCTCAATGCTAAACTATCCCTGTTAAATTTTAGCAGGATGGTTAGGCCAGCTGGTCGTGGCCGTGGTGCCAACAATCCACCACAACCCGAATACATGGCCATTTTGAGTTGAATCGGCAGTCTATGCAAGGGCTCATGGATCAGTTCCCGCATCCAAATATGAATCAGCAGCCAGCCCCTCTAACTCTGCAAGATTTTGTGTGCCTCAACCCTGCTATCTATCGCAGCTAAACTTAGCCCCTAGATGCCGATGACTCGCTCCATGGCATCACTTTTGAGCTGGAGTCTGCTAATATACCCCTGCCAGCTATGTCACTTTCGCATCCTATTTCCTGAAGGGTGATACATCTCCGTCGCATCTATAATTTTTGATTGTTTCATGCTAATGTTTTACAACTTTTATATACTTTTGGCAACAATTTATATTATTTTCTTGGACTAACATATTGATCCAGTGCCCAATGCTAGTTCCTATTTGTTGCACGTTTCTTGTTTCGCAGAAAATCCATATCAAACAGAGTCCAAACGTGATAAAAACTTACCAAGATTTTTTTGGAATATATGTGAATTTTCGGAATTGGAATCAACGCGAGATGATGCCCGAGGGGTTCACATGGCAGGGGGCGCGCCCTAGGGGCTAGGGCGCGCCCTGGACTCTTCTGGCCACCTCGTAAGGCGGTTGGTGCCCTTCTTTCGCCACAAGAAAGCTCATATCCGGATAAAAATCATGTTAAAATTTCAGCCCAATCGGAGTTACGGATCTCTGGGAATTTAAGAAACGGTGAAAGGCCAGAAAAGGGGAGCGCAGAAATAGAGAGTGATCCAATCTCGGAGGGGCTCTCGCCCCTCCACCTCCATGGAGGCCATGGACCAGAGGGGAAACCCTTCTCCCATCTAGGGGAAGGTCAAGGAAGAAGAAGGAGGAGGGGGGCTCTCTCCCCTCTCTCCCAGTGGCGCCGGAACGCCGCCGGGGACATCATCGTGACGACGATCTACACCAACAACTTCACTGCTGTCATCACCAACTCGCTCCCCCACTATGCAGCGGTGTAACACCTCTTCTCCCCGCTGTAATCTCTACTTAAACATGGTGATCAGTGCTATATATTATTTCCCAATGATGTATGGCTATCCTATGATGTTTGAGTAGATCCGTTTTGTCCTATGGGTTGATTGATGATCGTGATTGGTTTGAGTTGCATGTTTTATTATTGGTGCTGTCCTATGGTGCTCTCCATGTCGCGCAAGCGTGAGGGATCCCCGTTGTAGGGTTTGCAATTTGTTCATGATTTGCTTATGGTGGGTGGCGTGAGTGATAGAAACACAGACCCGAGTAAGTAGGTTGTTTGCGTATGGGGGTAAAGAGGACTTGATACCTTATAATGCTATGGTTGGGTTTTATCTTAAAGATCTTAGTAGTTACGGATGTTTGCTAGAGTTCCAATCATAAGCGCATATGATCCAAGTAGAGAAAGTATGTTGGCTTATGCCTCTCCCTCATATAAAATTGCAATAATGATTACCGGTCTAGTTATTGATTGCCTAGGGACAAATAAATTCTTGTGACAAAAAGATCTCTACTAAAACTAACCTAGTTCTTTATTTATCTAAACAGCCCCTATCTTTTATTTATGCGCTCTTTATTATATGGCAAACCTATCCTATCACACCTACAAAGTGCTCCTAGTTTCATACTTGTTCTAGGTAAAGCGAATGTTAAGAGTGCGTAGAGTTGTATCGGTGGTCGATAGAACTTGAGCGAATATTCTACCTTTAGCTCCTTGTTGGGTTAGACACTCTTACTTATCGAGAAAGGCTACAATTGATCCCCTATACTTGTGGGTTATCAAGGCCTTTTTCTGGCGCCGTTGCCGGGGAGCAATAGCGTGGGGTGAATATTCTTGTGTGTGCTGGTTTGCTTTATCACTAAGTAGATTTTATTTGTTGTTCTAAGTTGTTCTCTATCTTTAGTTATGGATATGGAACACAAATTACCAAAAAATTAGGTGTACTTGCTACTCATGGAGATGGGGAACCTCCTAAAACCCTTGATGCTCATTATGTGTTAGATATTATGCTCTACTTTAATAATCCTGAAAAACCCCATTCAATTATATAATGGGGGACACGTTGGATCAACATGAATACTTTAGGGATTATCGCTTGACTCCAAAAGGGAAACTCTTATGGGATCAAATTCATCTGTTGCATTGGTATGCTCGGAAAATAGGCTTGAGATATGATTATACTTGTTGCTCTAGGATGAAGGCTCCACACCTTTCCTTTCCATGTAAATTTATGATAATGAAACCTTGGCTTCTTATGCTAATGGTATATATGATTACTATGATGTGGAACGAATAGAATAATTCGTTGCCTTTAAGGGTGCTTATGAAATTGAATCTTTATTTGAAAAGTGTGAAAATTATTATGATGCTGTTTACAGCCCTGAAAATTATGATATACTTAAATATTGCTATGCGAATTATGAATACAATGCTGATATTGATGCATTTATTGAGAAAGTCTCCACTGTCCAAGAAGGGACTAATATTTTGCACAAACTATGGAAGAAGAAATTGCTGAAAGTGTGAGCTCATTGGATGAAAAAGATGAGGAGGAGAGCGAAGAACAAAAGGAGGAAGAATGGATTACCTACCCGTGCCCACCTTCTAATGAGAGTAACTCCTCAACTCATACATTGTTTAATTTCCCTTCGTGCTTACCGAAGGATGATTGCTATGATTCCGTTGATTCAATTGAAATATCCCTTTTTGATGAATTTGATGCTTGCTATGCTTGTGTCCATGAGGCCAATATGAATTATGCTTATGGAGATGAACTTGCTATAGTTCCTTATGTTAAGAATGAAATTGTTGCTATTGCACCCACGCATGATAGTCCTATCATCTTTGTGAATTCTCCCAACCACACTATATTGGAGAAGTTTGCGCTTATTAAGGACTATATTGATGGGTTGCGTTCTACTATTGCACATGATGATTTTGATAAATATAATATGCATGTGCTTGTTGCTCCTACTTGCAGTTATTATGAGAGAGGAACTACATCTCCGCCTCTCTATGTTTCCAATACGATAAAATTGCAAGAAACTTTGCATTGGCCTTTACTTGATGTGCATGAATTGTTCTTTTATGACATGCCGATGCATATGAAGAGAGTTAGACTTTGTTGTTGCGTGATATATGTTACTTTGTGCTCACTACTAAATCACAAATCATTGTTAATAAAATTGGCTTTGATATACCTTGGAATCTGGGTGGATTCATTACTTGAGCACTATATGCCTAGCTTAATGGCTTTAAAGAAAGCGCTGCCAGGGAGACAACCTGGAAGTTTTATAGAGTCATTTATTTTTGTCATGTGCTTTTATAAAGTTTAAAAACAAAAAAGTGGGAAACTTAAAACTTTTTCAAAAAGAAATGTGAGAGTAAGAAAGACGAGCACCGTTGAAGTGGGGAGCTCTTTGAACTTTGTTCATGCCCATGGAAAATTTGCAAACCTTGATTACAGAAACTTTTCAACAAAAATAATTATCCCCTTGTATAAATCCATTGTATTATAAAAATAATGTGTAACATCCCAATTTTTCAATTTGGATGTTATGCATTAGATCATCATATGCATTCATAATTTGTGCATTTTCGAATCTGTTTTATTTGGAGTTTCGATCCTTGAAACCTTATGCAACTCAAGGACCAATTGAGAGAGTTCGAGGTTTTCACAAAAGTCCAGTTTTGAATTTTCAAAATTGGCAAATTGGATCAAAGTGTTTCATTCGAAATTATTTTTCCAATTATTTCAATTAAATAAAATAATGAGAGAAGATAATATGACTTCTTCAAAACAGCGAAGAAATATTGGAAATTTAATTCTGAATAAAAATATATCTATTTGATTTTTTTGCAATTTTATTCGGTTGCATTTTATTAAGTTAGGGGAAAATATGCATTTTAAAAAATTGCATTTAGCCCAGAAAATTGTTCACATTGTCCCAAGTATTAGGCGGGGATAGTGAAAATTATTTCTGGAATTTTAGGATTTTTATTCTATTTTATTTGGATTTTTTTGCGGCAATTTTTTTTAAGTTTTCGGACCGAACTGAGCCGAAGGCCCAGCCGGCCGGAGCCGCCGCCGCCTTCCCTGCCGTGCGGGAGCCGGACTCGCCGGAGTCCGAGCCGCTGCCGCGCCGCCCAACCCCCTCCCCAAGTCGGAACGCCGCCCCGACCCTGCCTTTACAAGGCCGAGGCCCGACCCCTCTCCTTCCCATCGAGTCGCCGCCACCGCCCAAGCAGCAGCAGCAGCCAGCCGCCGCAAGCGCCGCCGTTGACGCCTGCCGCGCCGCGCGCCCCGCCTGACGCCTGCCGCGCCGCGCGCCGCCCCACGCCGACGCTCGACGCAGGCCCGCGCGGCTAGCCGACGCCGGAGCCGCCGTCCCACCTCGCTGATCCGCCGCGGCCACTGGTTTTCTCCGCCGAGCCGCCCGAACCGGTAAAATCGCCGGCCCGGTTTATTTTTTAGGGTTAGGTTTTCTTCGGTTTTTCCGATCCGCTGCTATTTTGCAAACGTTCGTTCGTTACGTTTCTGTAGCGAACAATTTTCATTAGATTAGGTTCTGTAGCGAATGTTCGTTCGTTAGGTTTTCCTTTTCAGTTTATTTTCGGCCAGAGACCTATCTGTGAATAGTTTTCTTACAGTTTAGTCCCTGATCTTCAAACGATCACAACTTTTTGCTCGTTTATCCAAATCCAACGAAACCAACGCCAATTTTTTTGTCTTGATCCTCTCTGTCCAGATAATCAACTTGGACATGTTATTGAAAATTTAAAGTTTGGTTTCAAGCATATTTGAATTTGAATTTCTTTTGATCGTAACTTAAGTTTCGTACCTCCGATTTAATAGATTATTTTTTGCAATTCGAAGCTCTTCACTTGAACTTTCTGTTTAGATATTTTATTTGGTTTTACCTTTGCATCGTATGCTTGAGTGCTTATGTATGCTATTGTTTATCTATGACAGAGTATCCGGAGTGCGATGCTTGCTACTACGAATCTCTAGGGTTTTCCGATCGTCAGCAAGGCAAGTAACACTTTGATCATATCCCTTTATTACCCAGTTTTTATGCATTAGTTTTAACCCTCAAACATTGCATGAGTAGGATTGTGAAACATGTGGTATTGGTTTGGAGTTGATGAGGTAGGAACCTCTTGTCTTTTATCAACCCCGGGATTATACGTTATGCTCATACTGCTATGCTATGGTCGTAATTGTGGATTGGTATGTGAGATTCATGCAAGTTGTGAGAGTTTGTAAATAAGGGAAACTTAAGGTGGCTACTTTAATACACATCTGGGTGGATTGGTTGCGGACACCGGGAGAATCCAGTGTTGTCCTAGGATATCCCGGAGTACCCGTGTGATCATCCTATGGTTTGCCACCCAGGCTCAAAGGGATCATAAGATTATTCATGCTAGAAACTTCCGTGTGTAGCCACAAGCCATTATGGGCTCTGGCATAGTTGAGTATGTTGTGTGACCTCTTTCAGTGGTAGGCTAGCAGAAGTAGGGAAAAGTAGGTGGTACTGTCTACCCAAAGTAAAGAGTTAATGCTCTGGAAAGACTGTGTCTCGGTCATCCGTTTCTCAAACACCATGTAGTGCGAGAAATTCAACGGAGGAGATCGAGTCTTGTGGGGAAAAGTGCGCAAACCTCTGCAGAGTGTACAAACTAATCATGGTTAGCCTTGTCCCCGGTTATGGACATCTTGAGTATCTAGTACTTGAATTATTGGTTTGATCTCATCACTTTAATTATTAAATTTGTTGGGTTATTAATATTATCTTGGGATTGAGTTGGAGGAACCTTCTCACTAATGACATAAATTTGGTAGTTAAATAAAATCTATTCCTTTTGTTGTAGGAAAAAATTGGCTTTATGCAAATGATGAACTTAGAGCCTCCACCAGCCATATATGCATGTAGTGATAGCTGTTATTTGTCCAATGCTCTATAGTGTTATCTTGCCAGCATATTCCATGTGCCGACCTACACGGCTGCAACGTATTATGTTGCAGAATTTTTAGACGAAGAGTAAGGTCCGCTAGGTCGTTGTCATGCACTCAGTTTTGCTGTGGAGTTGGATGGACTCATTTATCTTTGAAGCTTCCACAGTTATGTTATTAGATGGCCTTCACCCATATTATTGTAATAAGTTCTCTTTATGAGACTCTCGATGTAATAAGTGTGTGATTAAACTCTGCTACAAATCCTCGAGTACTGTGTGTGTCAGCAATACAGATCCAGGGATGACACTTAAGCACAAAGACTTCGATCCATTGGGATCGAGTCGCTACAAGATGGTATCAGAGCACACGTTGACTGTAGGACGCGACCACTAGGAAAAAGCCACATGATACTCTTCTCTACTAATTTCTAATTCTTCTCTATTTCTACTCTATAGATGTCGGACTCCAGGAACAAGTTCACTCAACCGGATGATGACACCCCTTTCGGACAACACTTGAAGGAGGTCACACTACTGGAATCAGGATCTTTGCCGTCAGCCAGCTCTTTGCCGTCACAACGCCTGGGATCGATCGACATAGCGGCCGTCACTGTCGCTGTCGCAGAGGATGGAGGAAGGGGGGCCGTTCGTGCTCGCGTCTGGTTCGGGGGAGAAGGGTGGAGCTGCGACGAGAGACCCTTGTCGGCCGGCATGCAGAACGCCATGCTGGCGTGCCCCGCGCCGTCCGGCGGAGGTGCGGAAGGAGACGGCGTGGTCGGGGGCGGGGGCGCGGGCGTCGTGATGGTGAAGCGAGCGGCCCTGGTGGCGTGCCTGACCTTCCCGCTCTGCCGCCGCCTGCTCCGCGACGCCACCACCATCACCGAGTGCCTCCACACCTATGAGTTCCCCCCACCGCCCCCGGTCCCTCCCTGCTCCACGGTTTTTTTCTTGCTCTCTCGCTTGCCACCGTAGTGTGATGTGGCCGAATTATGGCGTGGAAGGCGGCTGCTTTGCTTCGGCCGTTTCGTCCGCTTCTTCTCCACCAGTTTGTTTTTTCTATAACACAGCCTCTGAAATCTGCATCCTTCCTCGCATACTTGCCTCCATGGCCGTGAATCCGTGATGATTTGGGTTTGGTCGCACGTCCGTTTGATGTAAAATCGTGGGAGGATCGGGACGACCAACCTACATAGATGGCAGCTGTTTTGTATGTGTGCCTAAATGTGTATGCTGGTAAATTGTTGATTAGAGAATGCAAAATTGGTTTGCTTGGTCTCTGAGTATAGAGGACCCTTTTAGTGTTGAAATTTTGATCTTGGTTACTAGCTTATAGTTTGCTGCCAATTTCTTCTGTGTTCACACCTTGTGTGCATCCAATACAACCAGGGGTGAATCATGTTTAGTTATAGAAACATATATCATGCGTTTTTTTAGAGATTTGATCTGGATAAGTGGATACTACTGAAACAATAACAATATCTAATATTCAGTTGATTGTCTTCTGCAGGAATAAAAATATCTAATATCCTATTTGTAGAATCTGCGGCGTCACTCAAAACTCTGAATCACATTGGCCCGCGCACAAAGTTTCAGGGAAACATGATCAGGTAAATAAAGGAACAAAATCTACAAGTGTTGCAGATTTATACTTGGATGTGCGTGTTGATTCCTGGTCATATTAAGGATAACTTTCATGGATATTTGATGGCATTTACACATACACCATTATTATTCTATCATAGCCTACATGGAATTAAAGGTTACCCCTTTTGTAAGAAGAATAGGGATGATAGTAGGATATATTTTTGATGTTAGAACTACTAATCTTAAAATTGCTGGCTGCCCTTTAATAAGAACCCACACCTTTGCTATGGAAAAAATATATTTGTTACCTCGTAGTAATAAAAATGGTGTGCTTTAAACATGGTTGCTACAAAACACATGAGCGGAGATTGAGCTGAGACACACATACACACACACACACACACACACACATATATATATATATATGAATTATGCACATTGTCTCAAGCTACAATTTGAGTGCACGTGTTGCTTATGATGAACCGCTGAAACTCTTGACGTCTCTCTATTCTACTGATAGAAGCAATGGTACATAGGACATAGCTCACACTCCACTTTTATTTGTGTTATTGTGACATTTTTCTTTTCATTGAAATCTTGACTTTGGACAGAGCTCATACGTGTGCATAAGACCAGTAAGGTGTAGGTTGCCTTTGATGCTGATCTGGTGTCCGCCTATAAGCGTGTGAAATTAAATAGGTATGTATTGACTCATCAAGAGAGAAATTTATGGTAATTTGTTTAATTTTGATACAAGCTTTAGGTGGCTTTACATTTTATGAAGTAGTGGATCCTACCGTGATTTAAGCTACATAGTATATGGAGGTGCTATAGACCATTGCATAGTATATGGAATCATTTTGGTGGCGGTCAATGGAGTGTATGATGAAGACTTTTGCCTCCCATAGAATTTTATAGTACTGCGTTGTAGGGAAGTTGTAGGGAAATTGTTCATCTGAGTACTATCTTTAATAAAAAATACAGGAGACAACTAACTGTACAGAAAGTTACTGGAAATGTAGAAAGATTGTGATTGGTTGATCCACTATGGCATCTTCAACTTCATTACTGGAAATGTAGAAAGATTGTGATTGGTTGATCCACTATGGCATCTTCAACTTCATTAGTTTTCAGGAAAAATATTTTAGGGTGGTTAGGTGTAGACGAGACCATTTGATGGTCATGAAAATTAGTTACTTCAAAACTAATGGTTAAAGTTGCGTATTAGAGATTGCAAAGCAGTTCGTCATCAATCTTTGGAAAGGAGCGAGCATTTTCATCTATTCTTCTTAGATTTCTGTGTGTTTGATCCTTTTAAGGTTACTGTAATAAACATCCCTTCAGAAATTATCTGTACAATCTTAATTGGTTCTTCCATTTTTGTGGTTCAGCCATTGATTTATACCTTTGATCAGTTTGCAGAAAGTGCATATCTAAGGAGATCATCGATAAGGAGATCTGCTACTGCCCTAGACGCAACATTGATTTAGGCTGTGCTCCAGAGGAGAAACTCAGGTTTGTCTCAACCTACATATCACAAGCAGACATTATTGTCTAATTTCTTTAAAACAACTTAAGCTTATGGTTCATGTCAATCAATTTTCTGTTCAGAATTGATCACAGCCTAAAATACGTGAGGTCAAAGATACTTCCTTCTAAAATATGGAAGGTTGTGGACCAAGAAGCCATATCACCGGTCGAATCACCTGTCAAGAGAAAAGAACGATCTCTATCTTCACTGACAGTCCATGGTCCTAGGGTGTCTATACAGAAATGCCTCACAATGAGGAGAACAAAACCTTTGTGCTTACGCAGCTTGTTTTTGTTATGTAGCTTTTGTTTTGATTTTGTAGGATGAACAATGTGAAACTTGCTACCTATATATGTATGTATGGATGAAACCATTTTATGCTTGTTGTTGGAGTTGTTGGCTAGCTATATATGTTGCATATAGACTTTTGATTTGGTATGTATGTGTTGGATGATCATGTCCATATGGCAGGGATATGATTTGGTATGCTTGTTGAAAGTATTTTCAAATGTGTGTGTATATATATCTGTGAAATTCTGTGAAATTGAATGAGTTTAAGAAAAAACAGAAAAAACAGGGGTTGTATAGGCTCTTTGCCGTCTGCTGGCAGACGGCAAAGGTCTTTGCCATCAGCCAGCAGACGGCAAAGCTGCCACGTGGCAGCTACCTGGGGCATCTGGGCTGGCATATTTGTGCACTTTGCCGTCCGCTGGCAGACGGCAAAGATGCCAAGGTCTTTGCCGTCTGCTGGCTGATGAGCACGCCGTTAACCCCCTAACGGACCTAACGTGCCATGTGTGCCGTCCATGCTCTTTCCCGTCTGCTGGCGGACGACAAAGACCATTCCATCTTTGCTGTCCGCCAGCCGACGGCAAAGAACCCTTTGCCGTAGCTTATTCAGCCGGACCTGTTGCCGTCTGCTGGCGGACAACAAAGGCCTTTGCCGTCAGCCATGGCTGACGGCAAAGATCCTGATTCCTGTAGTGTCACTAGGTACCTGAACATCGGCATACCAAGCTTCACCGGGATGTTCACTGCAACTTTGCCAGAAGAGGACCGCTGAATGATTCAAGTTCATGTTCCTGGAAGGACGTTTGCACCAATTACCGAGCCCATCGAGTTTTCCTTTGATGCACCAACCTTGAGTTTAGGAAAGTGCATGGCCGCCCACATCGCCATTGGACGCATAGGCAAGGTGTATGTAACATCCCAAATTTTCAATTTGGAATGTTATACAATAGATCATCATTGCATATCATATTTTTTTTGCATCTTGGCTAGATCCTAGGAATTCTACGCAACTCAAGGACCCACGGAGAGAGTTGGGGATTTCGTTATTTTCACATTTGGGTTTTCCCCAATTTTGAAAATAGGATCATTTGATTTTATTTATTTTATCTTCAGTTATTTCAATAATAAAAATAAGAGAGAGGGAATAAAATGACTTTCCCAAAATAAAGAAATATTGAGGATTTAATAATAAAATCAGATAAGATTTTATTTCGGATTTTATCGCTATTTTATTTGCCTAGGAAAAACATGCGTTTTTCAATATTTCATTTTAGGCCCAATAAATGTTCATCTTGTCCGGCTTGTTTTTAGAGGACGGGGGAAATTTATTTCGGGATTTTTAGAGTCCGCTTAGTATTTCTTTTATTTGTTTTTCTACGCGGAATATTAAAAAAAAAGAGTCCACCGCCTTAGCTCGGCCGTACCCGACCTGGACTCGTCCGGCCGGCCCCTTTAAAAGGCCGCGGCCTGACCCCGCCGCCAGCCCAAGTCGCCGCCCACGCAAACCCTAACCCTAACCGCACCGCCGCCGCCGCTGCCGACGCAGGCTGTCGCCGCCGACGCTGGAGCCGCCGCCCCGTCGTCCCGCCGCCACCTGCCGCCGCCCCGCCGTCCCGCCGACCCCGCCGGAGCCGCCCGCCGTCTTCGGAGCCTCCGCCCGCCGCCGCCGTCCCGCCCGCCGGAGGTAGCCGCCGCCGCCCCGCCCGACCGCCGGTTTTCTCTGAAAACTGATCGGTTTTTTTTCGCGAAACCCTAGATCCGTTTTTTTATTTTTCTCGGTTCGGTTTTTTCGGTTTATTTATTTTGCGGACGTTCGTCCGTACGTTCGTTTTAATGAACGGTTTTCGTCGTTTAACCGCAGACAGCGAACGTTCGTTCGTTAGCCTGTTCGTCAGTTTTTCTTTTTCTCGGATTTTTCGCGATTATTTTCGATCGCGATTTCCGATCTGTTTTTCGTTTTAGTATAACTTTTCGCTCGTTTATCGGAATCAGGCGATTCAAGCGCCTAGAGTTTCATCTCGAAACCCTCTTTCTGTTTAATGAACCTAAATAAGTTTTTGCTACTGTAAAATTTGACTTAGGTCCAGATTAGTAAACGGAGATTGTTTCTTTCGCCGTTTGAATATCGTTGCTTCGTTCGATTTTATTCTTTTTGCAAACCGGAGTTCTTAAGTTGAACTTTCTGGTTAGATCTCTTATTTTGAGTTTTACCCATGCACCCTTGCTTGATTGCTTATGTATGTATTGTTTGTTTGCGATAGAGTACCCGGAGTGCGAAGCGTGCTACTACGAGTCTCTAGGTTTCACGGATCATCAGCAAGGCAAGTAACACTTTGATCATACCTCTTTACCACCCAGTTTTATTGCATTATATCAACCCTCAAACTATTGCATGGTTAGGAACTCTTTAATATGTGGGTTTTGGGAAGTAGATGAGGTAGTACTTATTGCCCTGTTTATTATCAAACCGTTGGGAGTTACTTTTACGTTTGCTTATATTGCTATGCTATGCTCGTAGACATGGATTGGGTTTGAGTGAATTTCCATGATAGATGTGAGGATGTTAATTAATGGTTCAACTTGAGGTGGTTACTTTAATTCACTTCTGGGTGGATTGAGGCACCTGGGGAACCTAGTGTTGCCTGTATTTTTGGATATACCGGAGTACCCGGGAGATTATCATATGGACCGCCACCTAGGCTCAAAGGGATCATGAGATTATTCATGCTAGAAACTTCCGTGTGCAACCACAAGCTATTATGGGCTCCAGCATAGTTGAGTATGTTGCATGACCTCTTTCAGTGGTGGGCTAGCAGATGTAGGGGAAAGTAGGTGTAACTGTCCACCCGGAGTAAAGAGTTATTGTTTCTGAAAGACTGTGTCTCGGTCATCCGTTTCTCAAACACCATGTAGTGCGAGAAATCAAACGGAGGAGATCGAGTCTTGTGGGGAAAAGTGCGCAAACCTCTGCAAAGTGTACAAACTAATCATGGTTAGCCGTGTCCCCGGTTATGGACATCTTGAGTATCTAGTTCTTGGATTATCATGTGAATCTCATCATCATGTTACTTAATTTAATTTGATTGGGTTAATCACGTTCTTAATTGGGATTGAGTTGGAGGTACCTTCTCAATGTTTAACAACCACCATGATAGTTAAATAAAATTTATTCCTTTGTTGTAGGAAAAATTGGCTTTTCGCAAAACTATAACCATAGAGCTTTCCACCAGCCATATATACATGTAGAGATAGCATTATTCTGTTCATTACTCTCTATGTGTTACTTTGCCAGCATATTCCATGTGCTGACCCGTTTTCGGGCTGCAACGTTCATGTTGCAGACTTTTCAGACGACGAGTAAGGTGCCATAGGTCGTGGTCTTATACTCAGTGATGCCGTTGGAGTTGATGGACTCACTTTATCTTCCAAGCCTTCCGCTGTTATCGTATTTAGATGGCCCTAAGCCATATTTATTGTAATAAGTTCTCTCTAGAGACTATTCGATGTAATAAGTGTGTGATTGCTACTCTGTTACAAATCCTTCAAGTACTGTGCGTGTCAGCATAACCGATCCAGGGATGACACTGATGCACAGAGACTAGACTGTTTGAGGTCTGGTCGCTACAAGATGGTATCAGAGCACACGCTGACTGTAGGACACGAGCACTAAGCTAAAGCCCTAGATCACTACTCTCTTCTCATTTCTGACTCCTCTCCTTTCTTCCACTCTTTTAGGATGGCGGATGCAAGGAACAAGTTCGCGCAACCAGATGAGGATACACCTTTTGGACGACACTTGAAGGAAGTTACTAGGTACCTGAACATTGGAATACCAAGCTTCACAGGGACCTACAACGCCACACTACCAGAAGAGGAGCGCTGGATGATTCAAGTTCAAGTTCCAGGAAGGACGTTCATGCCAGTCACTGAGCCCATAGAGTTTTCCTTTGATGCACCAACCTGGAGTCTAGGAAAGAGCATGGCAGCCCCACATCACCATGGGACGCATTGGAGAAGTGTAACACAATGATCTCAAGCATACTATCTATCAGATTTGTGGGCGGAGAGACGAGCAATGGGAGATGATCAGCACCAGGAAGGATAGATCTATTGCAGCTTTCATTCAAGAGTTAAACCAGCAGATTCGTCGCCAAGAGAACTAGATGTGCGCAGGCATGATAGATCTGAAGAAAGCAATGACAAGGATCATGTAACTGGAGGAAGAACTCAAGGCTACACGCGAGGATTATATGGAGGAAATCGTCGCAGTAGTGGAGAAGAATGGCGACCTGACAAAGAAGCTAGGAGTTTTCATGGGAGGCCCTGCGCCAGGAGGAGATGACGACGATTCTAGTTGCCCGGAGAACTACATCATCATCGAAGACACTGACTCGGACCCCAATGATGATGATTTGGAGGATGAAGCCGGAGCAGATATCATGGAATCTTCGACCGATCAAAATTTCTAGTAGACCACCATATCAGTAGTAGTATTTTCCCCATGTATATAGTATAGTCCAAGCACTTTGTAACGATAGTTAGATCGATTGTATGCCTTGTTTGAATTGATTGGAGTGATATGATTGTGTTTGTCTCATGTGCATATGGGTAGTGTTTTCCCTCTAGATCTCATTCTATCCTATTTTCTCATCTTTTCTAAACCCATCAGATGCCTCCGAGACGCGAGACCGGATTTGTTTTCCCACCGGAGATCACTCAGTTGATTCAGCAGCAGAATGCCCTGATGCAAGTGCTAGTTCAGAACCAAGGCAACAACAACAACAACAACCCACCACCACCACCACCTGTTGATCACTTAGCCCGTTTTCTTAGGTTGAATCCGCCGGTGTTCTCCAGTAGCACCGAGCCGATTGTTGCAGATGATTGTCTTTGCAAGATTGATAGGGAGTTGACCACTGCAGGATGCACAGATGCGGAGAGAGTGCGTTTTGCCGCACATCAGCTTGATGGACCCGCAGCATCATGGTGGGAGAATTACACAGCCACTCACCCAATTGACACTGTCACATGGGACCAGTTTCAACAAGCTTTCCGTACTGCCCATGTTTCAGCAGGAGCTATGGCCATGAAGAAGCGTGAGTTTCACAACTTACGCCAAGGAGGACGTACCGTTGGCCAATACATGGAGGATTTCAGTAAGTTAGCACGTTATGCCCCAGATGACGTTGCTACGGATGCAGCTAAGAAGGAGAAGTTTCTGGAAGGCTGAATGATGAGCTGTGCATGCAGTTGATGGTGGCAACTTTTAGCAACTACCAGGAGTTGGTAGACAAAGCTCTCATGATTGAAGGGAAGAAGCAGCAGATTGAGAGCCATAAGAGGAAGTATGGACAAGGAAAGTACAGTACAGGAGCTCATCAGAAGCCTCGTTGTACCCCGAACTTGGGAGGACACCTTCAGCATAACCACGGAGGTCACAATCACAATGGAGGGAGCTCGCACAATCATAGTGGCCCCAAGAATGGCAATGGAAACGGAGGAAGCAACAGACAGAACCGTACCAACCCATCAACCCCAGCCAAGAGGGATCTGAGCCACATTACTTGTTTCAAGTGCCAGAAGATTGGACATTATGCAACTGAATGTCCGGAAGCTAAGAATGGAAATGACAATGGAAGCTCGGGAAAGAAGCCGAACCCTTTCAACAGGGGACAGGTGAACGACGTTAACGTGGAGGAGGTTGAAGCACAGCCTGATGCAGTAATAGGTAAGTTTTTGGTTAAGTCATTTACTGCAATCGTTCTTTTTGATACTGGTGCATCACATTCATACATATCAAGGGGATTTGTGGATAAGTATAAGTTACCCACCAAAGTTCTTAGAACACCTATGTTAGTAACCTCGCCAGGAGCAGAGTATATGGCAAGCCAAGGATGTTTTCAGATGCCATTGGCCATAGGTAGGCATGTTTTCCCCTCAGACCTAATAGTTTTGGAGTCGCAAGGTTTGGATGTGATTTTGGGAATGGATTGGCTATCGATGTATGGAGGAAACATCGATTGCGCCAGTAAGACGATCCTGCTTACTACCCCAGAAGGAAGAAGGATTAAGTATGTATCCCGGCATGTTCCAAAGAGGACTCAAGTGAATTCCTTATCAGGAGTTGTACAGGAGGAAGTGCCAGTGGTGAAGGATTTCCCTGACGTATTTCCAGAGGAGTTGCCAGGCATGCCACCGGATAGAGACATTGAGTTTTTGATTGAGCTTTTGCCAGGCACATGGCCGATATCTAAGAGACCGTATAGGATGCCCGCTTAGGATTTGGAAGAAATTAAGAAGCAGATTAAGGAGTTACTGGATAAAGGATATATTCGCCCAAGTTCGTCACCTTGGGGATCACAAGTACTTCTAGTGGAGAAGAAAGATGGATCGTTGAGGATGGTTGTTGATTATCGTGGATTGAATGAAGTAACAATCAAGAACAAGTACCCACCGCCGATGATCAATGATCTGTTTGACCGACTACAAGGAGCTAAAGTATTTTCCAAGATTGATTTGCGATCAGGATACCACCAGTTGAAGATTCGAGAGGAGGATATACCCAAGACAGCTTTTACCACAAGGTATGGGCTATATGAGTACACCGTTATGTCATTTGGCCTGACTAACGCACCTGCCTATTTCACGAACATGATGAACAAAGTGTTTATGGAGTTTTTGGATAAGTTCATCGTAGTGTTCATTGATGATATTCTGGTCTATTCGAAGAATGAAGAAGAGCATAAGGAGCATTTGCGTTTGGTACTTGGAAAGCTCAGAGAACATCAGTTATATGCCAAGTTCAGCAAGTGCGAGTTTTGGTTAAAGGAAGTTGGATTCCTTGGACATGTTATATCCGGAGAAGGAATAGCAGTAGATCCCACCAAGGTTAACACTGTGAGAAATTGGGAATCACCCACGTCAGTTGGAGAGATCCGGAGTTTTCTTGGACTCGCAGGATACTACCGGAGATTCATTGAGAATTTCTCAAAGAGAGACGTTCTCGTGTGTTTTGGGCAGCCCAAACCTCAACTATATATAGGGGGGGAGGGGGCTGCGCCCCCCTTAGGCTTTCCACCCCCAAGAGGAGGCGGCCAGACCTAGATCCCATCAAGGGGGGCGGCCAAGGGGAGGAGAGGGGGGGGGGCGCCCCACTAGATGGGCCCTAAGGCCCATCTGGACCTAGGGTTTGCCCCCTCCCTCTCTCCCATGCGCCTTGGGCCTTGGTGGGGGGGCGCACCAGACCACCTGGGGCTGGTCCCCTCCCACACTTGGCCCACGCAGCCTTCTGGGGCTGGTGGCCCCACTTGGTGGACCCCCGGGACCCTCCCGGTGGTCCCGGTACATTACCGATTTCACCCGAAACTTTTCCGGTGACCAAAACAGGACTTCCCATATATAAATCTTTACCTCCGGACCATTCCGGAACTCCTCGTGACGTCCGGGATCTCATCCGGGACTCCGAACAACATTCGGTAACCACGTACATACTTTCCCTATAACCCTAGCGTCATCGAACCTTAAGCGTGTAGACCCTACGGGTTTGGGAACCATGCAGACATGACCGAGACGTTCTCCGGTCAATAACCAACAGCGGGATCTGGATACCCATGTTGGCTCCCACATGTTCCACGATGATCTCATTGGATGAACCACGATGTCGGGGATTCAATCAATCCCGTATTCAATTCCCTTTGTCTACCGGTATGTTACTTGCCCGAGATTCGATCGTGGGTATCCCTATACCTTGTTCAATCTCGTTACCGGCAAGTCTCTTTACTCGTTCCGTAACTCACATCATCCCGTGATCAACTCCTTGGTCACATTGTGCACATTATGATGATGTCCTACCGAGTGGGCCCAGAGATACCTCTCCGTTTACACGGAGTGACAAATCCCAGTCTCGATTCGTGCCAACCCAACAGACACTTTCGGAGATACCCATAGTGCACCTCTATAGCCACCCAGTTACGTTGTGACGTTTGGCACACCCAAAGCATTCCTACGGTATCCGGGAGTTGCACAATCTCATGGTCTAAGGAAACGATACTTGACATTAGAAAAGCTCTGAGCAAACGAACTACACGATCTTGTGCTAGGCTTAGGATTGGGTCTTGTCCATCACATCATTCTCCTAATGATGTGATCCCATTATCAACGACATCCAATGTCCATGGTCAGGAAACCGTAACCATCTATTGATCAACGAGCTAGTCAACTAGAGGCTTACTAGGGACATGGTGTTGTCTATGTATCCACACATGTATCTGAGTTTCCTATCAATACAATTCTAGCATGGATAATAAACGATTGTCATGAACAAGGAAATATAATAATAACCAATTTATTATTGCCTCTAGGGCATATTTCTAACAGTCTCCCACTTGCACTAGAGTCAATAATCTAGTCCACATCACCATGTGATTAACAGTCATAGGTCACATCACCATGTGACCAACATCCAAAGAGTTCACTAGAGTCAACAATCTAGTTCACATCACTATGTGATTAACACTCAATGAGTTCTGGTTTGATCATGTTATGCTTGTGAGAGAGGTTATTAGTCAACGGGTCTGAACCTTTCAGATCCGTGTGTGCTTTACGAATATCTATGTCATCTTTGTGGATGCTACCACGCGCTACTTGGAGCCATTTCAAGTAATTGCTCTACTATACGAATCCGGTTTACTACTCAGAGTCATCCGGATTACTGTCAAAGTTCGCATCGACGTAACCCTTTACGACGAACTCCTTTTCACCTCCATAATCGAGAAAATTCCTTAGTCCACTAGGTACTAAGGATAAGTTCGACCGCTGTCATGTGATCCATTCCCGGATTACTATTGTACCCCTTGACCAACTCATGGCAAGGCACACTTCATGTGCGGTACACAGCATAGCATACTGTAGAGCCTACGTCTGAAGCATAGGGGACGACCTTCGTCCTTTCTCTCTTTTCTGCTGTGGTCATGTCTTGAGTCTTACTCAATACTCACACCTTGTAACACAGCCAAGAACTCCTTCTTTGCTGATCTATTTTGAACTCTTTCAAAATCATGTCAAGGTGTGCGTTCTTTGAAAGTATCATCAGGCGTTTTGATCTATCTATATAGATCTTGATGCCCAATATGTAAGCAGCTTTATCCAGGTATTCCTTTGAAAAACTCCTTTCAAACAACCCTTTATGCTTTCCAGAAATTTTACATCATTTCGGATCAACAACATGTCATTCACATCTACTTATCCGAAATGTTGTAGCGCTCCCACTCACTTTATTGTAAATACAAGTTTCTAACAAACTTTGTATAAACCCAAAAACTTTGATCACTCCATCAAAGTTTATATTCTGACTCCGAGATGCTTGCTCTAATCCATGGAAGGATCGCTGGAGCTAGCATACCTTTTAGCATCCTTAGGATCGACAAAAACTTTCTGATTGTATCACATACAACCTTTCCTTACGAAAACTGGTAAGGGAACTTGTTTTGACATCCATCTGCCAGATTTCACAAATGCAGCTAATGCTAACATGATTCCGACGGACTTAGGCACCGCTACGGATGAGAAAATCTCATCGTAGTCAACTCCTTGAACTTGTGGAAATACTCTTTGCCACAAGTCGAGCTTCATAGACGGTAACATTACCGTCCATGTCCGTCTTCTTCTTAAAGATCCATTTACCTCAACAGCCTTACGACCATCAAGTAGTACTCTCAAAGTCTATACTTTGTTTTCATACATGGATCCTCTAGGATTTTATGGCTTCTAACCATTTGTCGGAATATGGGCCCACCATCGCTTCTCCATAGCTCGTAGGTTCAGTATTGTCCAACAACATGATATCTCAGACGGGATCACGTACCACTCTGAAGTAGCACGCATCCTCGTCGTCCTACGAGGTTTGGTAGTGACTTGATCCGAAGTTTCATGATCACTATCATAAGCTTCCACTTCAATTGGTGTAGGTGCCACAGGAACAACTTCCTGTGCCCTGCTACACACTAGTTGAAGTGACGGTTCAATAACCTTATCAAGTCTCCACCATCGTCCCACTCAATTCTTTCGAGAGAAAATTTTCCTCGAGAAAGGACCTGTTTCTAGAAGCAATTACCTTTGCTTCCAGATCTGAAATAGGAGGTATGCCCAACTGTTTTGGGTATTCTATGAAGATGCATTTATCCGCTCTGGGTTCGAGCTTATCAGCCTGAAACCTTTTCACATAAGCATTGCAGCCCCAAACTTTTTAAGAAACGACAACTTAGGTTTCTCTAAACGATGTCGTCTCAACGAAATTGCGTGGTGCCCCTTTTAAAGTGAATGCGGTTGTCTCTAATGCCTAACCCATAAACGATAGTGGTAATTCGATAAGAAACATCATGGTATGTACCATATCCAAAAGGGTGCAGTTATGATGTTCGGACACACCATCACACTATGGTGTTCCGGGCGGTATTAATTGTGAAACACTTTCCACAATGTCTTAATTGTGTGGCAAACTCGTAACTCAGATATCTCTATGATCATATCATAGACATTTTATCCTCTTGTCACGACGATCTTTAACTTCACTCTGAAATTACTTGAACCTTTCAATAATTCAGACTTGTGTTTCATCAAGTAAATACACTCAGCATCTACTCAAATCATCTGTGAAGTAAGAACATAACGATATCCACTTCATGCCTCAGCACTCATTGGACTGCATACATCAAAATGTATTACTTCCAATAAGTTGCTCTCTTGTTCCATCTTACTGAAAACGAGGCCTTTCAGTCATCTTGCCCATGTGGTATGATTTGCATGTCTCAAGTGATTCAAAATCAAGTGAGTCCAAACGATCCATCTGCATGGAGTTTCTTCATGCATATATACCAATAGTCATGGTTCGCATGTCTCATTCTTTTCAAAAATGACTGAGTCCAAAGATCCATCTACATGGAGCTTCTTCATGCGTTTTATCCCAATATGACTCAAATAGCAGTGCCACAAGTATGTGGTACTATCATTACTTTTGGCATGAACATGTGTATCACTATGATCGAGATTCATTTTAGGTGTAAGACCATTGAAGGTATTATTCAAATAAACAGAGTAACCATTATTCTCCTTAAATGAATAACCGTATTGCGATAAACATAATCCAATCATGCTCAACGCAAACACCAAATCTCGATGGTAGAGGGAGCATGCGATGCTTGATCACATCAACCTTGGAAACACTTCCAACATACATCGTCATCTCACCTTTATCTAGTCTCCATTTATTCCGCAGCTTTTATTTCGAGTTACTAACACTTAGCAACCGAACCGGTATCTAATACCGTGGTGCTGCTAGGAGTACTAGTAAAGTACACATTCATATAATGTATATCCAATATACTTCTGTCGACCTTGCCTGCCTTCTCATCTACCAAGTATCTAGGGTAGTACTGCTTCAGTGACCGTTCCTCTCATTACAGAAGCACTTAGTCTCGGGTTTGGGTTCAACCTTGGGATTCTTCACTAGAGCAGCAAATGACTTGCTGTTTCATGAAGTATCCCTTTTGCCCTTGCCCTTCTTAAACTAGTGGTTTTACTAACCATCAACAATTGATGCTCCTTCTTGATTTCTACTCTCGCGGTGTCAAACATCGCGAATAGCTCAAGGATCATCATAACTATCCCTGATATGTTATAGTTCATCACGAAGCTCTACTAGCTTGGTGGCAGTGACTGTGGAGAACCATCACTATCTCATCTGGGAGATTAACTCCCACTCGATTCAAGCGATTGTGGTACTCAGACAATCTGAGCACATGCTCAACGATTGAGCTTTTCTCCCTTAGTTTGCAGGCTTAAGAAACTTGTCAGAGGTCTCATACCTCTTGACGTGGGCACTAGTCTGAAATCCCAATTTCAGTCTTCAGAACATCTCATATGTTCTGCGACGTTTCAAAACCGTCTTTGGTGCCACAATTCTAAACCGTTAGCATTACACACTGAACTATCACGTAGTTATCAAAATGTGTATGTCAGATGTTCCGCAACATCTACAGACGACGCTGAGGTTCAGCACACCGAGCGGTGCATTAAGGACATAAGCCTTCTGTGCAGCAATGAGGACAATCCTCAGTTTACGGACCCAGTCCGCATAATTGCTACTACCAACTTTCAACTAAATTTTCTCTAGGAACACATCTTAACCAGTAGAACTAAAGCGCATGACATAATTTGCAAAGACCTTTTGACTATGTTCATGATAATGAAGTTCATCTAATTAATGAACTCCCACTCAGATAGACATCCCTCCAGTCATCTAAGTGATACATGATCCGAGTCAAACTAGGCCGTGTCCGATCATCACGTGAGACGGACTAGTCATCATCGGTGAACATCTCCATGTTGATCGTATCTGCTATACGACTCATGTTCGACCTTTCGGTCTCTTCTGTTCCGAGGCCATGTCTGTACATGCTAGGCTCGTCAAGTCAACCTAAGTGTTTCGCATGTGTTCCGAGGCCATGTCTGTACATGCTAGGCTCGTCAACACCCGTTGTATTCGAACGTTAGAATCTATCACACCGATCATCACGTGGTGCTTCGAAACAACGAACCTTAGCAACGGTGCACAGTTAGGGGGAACACTTCTCTTGAAATTTTAGTGAGGGATCATCTTACTTACTACCGTCGTTCTAAGCAAATAAGATGCATAACATGATAAACATCACATGCAATCAAATAGTGACATGATATGGCCAATATCATTTTGCTCCTTTGATCTCCATCTTCGGGGCACCATGATCATCTTTGTCACCGGCATGACACCATGATCTCCATCATCATGATCTCCATCATTGTGTCTTCATGAAGTTGTCACGCCAACGATTACTTCTACTTCTATGGCTAACGCGCTTAGCAATAAAGTAAAGTAATTTACATGGCGTTATTCAATGACACGCAGGTCATACAAAAAATAAAGACAACTCCTATGGCTCCTGCCGGTTGTCATACTCATCGACATGCAAGTCGTGATTCCTATTACAAGAATATGATCAATCTCATACATCACATATATCATTCATCACATCTTCTGGCCATATCACATCACATAGCACATGCTGCAAAAACAAGTTAGACGTCCTCTAATTGTTGTTGCAAGTTTTTACGTGGCTTGTATAGGTTTCTAGCAAGAACGTTTCTTACCTACGTAAAACCACAACGTGACATGCCAATTTCTATTTACCCTTCATAAGGACCCTTTTCATCGAATCCGTTCCGACTAAAGTGGGAGAGACAGACACCCGCTAGCCACCTTATGCAACTAGTGCATGTCAGTTAGTGGAACCTGTCTCACGTAAGCGTACGTGTAAGGTCGGTCCGGGCCGCTTCATCCCACAATGCCGCCTAAACAAGATAAGACTAGTAACGGCAAGAAGAACTGGCAACATCTACGCCCACAACTACTTTGTGTTCTACTCGTGCATAGAAACTACGCATAGACCTAGCTCATGATGCCACTGTTGGGTAACGTAGCAGAAATTCAAAATTTTCTACGCATCACCAAGATCAATCTATGGAGTAATCTAGCAACGAGGGGAAGGGGAGTGCATCTACATACCCTTGTAGATCGCGATGCGGAAGCGTTGCAAGAACGCGGATGAGGGAGTCATACTCGTAGCGATTCAGATCGCGGTTGATTCCGATCTAAGCACCGAAGAACGGTGCCTCCGCGTTCAACACACGTGCAGCCCGGTGACGTCTCCCATGCCTTGATACAGCAAGGAGAGAGGGAGAAGTTGGGGAAGACTCCATCCAGCAGCAGCACGACGGCGTGGTGGTGGTGGAGGAGCGTGGCAATCCCGCAGGGCTTCGCCAAGCACCGCGGGAGAGGAGGAGGAGGGAGAGGGGTAGGGTTGCACCGAAAGAGAGACGTTCTCGTGTGTCTTGGGCAGCCCAAACCTCAACTATATATAGGGGGGAGGGGGCTGCGCCCCCCTTAGGCTTTCCACCCCCAAGAGGAGGCGGCCAGCCCTAGATCCCATCAAGGGGGGCGGCCAAGGGGAGGAGAGGGGGGGGGCGCCCCACTAGATGGGCCCTAAGGCCCATCTGGACCTAGGGTTTGCCCCCTCCCACTCTCCCATGCGCCTTGGGCCTTAGTAGGGGGGCGCACCAGCCCACCTGGGGCTGGTCCCCTCCCACACTTGGCCCACGCAGCCTTCTGGGGCTGGTGGCCCCACTTGGTGGACCCCCGGGACCCTCCCGGTGGTCCCGGTACATTACCGATTTCACCCGAAACTTTTCCGGTGAACAAAACAGGACTTCCCATATATAAATCTTTACCTCCGGACCATTCCGGAACTCCTCGTGACGTCCGGGATCTCATCCGGGACTCCGAACAACATTCGGTAACCACGTACATACTTTCCCTATAACCCTAGCGTCATCGAACCTTAAGCGTGTAGACCCTACGGGTTCGGGAACCATGCAGACATGACCGAGACGTTCTCCGGTTAATAACCAACAGCGGGATCTGGATACCCATGTTGGCTCCCACATGTTCCACGATGATCTCATCGGATGAACCACGATGTCGGGGATTCAATCAATCCCATATTCAATTTCCTTTGTCTACCGGTATGTTACTTGCCCGAGATTCGATCGTCGGTATCCCTATACCTTGTTCAATCTCGTTACCGGCAAGTCTCTTTACTCGTTCCGTAACTCACATCATCCCGTGATCAACTCCTTGGTCACATTGTGCACATTATGATGATGTCCTACCGAGTGGGCCCATAGATACCTCTCCGTTTACACGGAGTGACAAATCCCAGTCTCGATTCGTGCCAACCCAACAGACACTTTCGGAGATACCCGTAGTGCACCTTTATAGCCACCCAGTTATGTTGTGACGTTTGGCACACCCAAAGCATTC
This sequence comes from Aegilops tauschii subsp. strangulata, assembly GCF_002575655.3. Classification (NCBI taxonomy): domain Eukaryota; kingdom Viridiplantae; phylum Streptophyta; class Magnoliopsida; order Poales; family Poaceae; genus Aegilops; species Aegilops tauschii. The sequence continues at coordinate 516,052,163 of NC_053036.3, forward strand.
CTACGGTATCCGGGAGTTGCACAATCTCATGGTCTAAGGAAATGATACTTGACATTAGAAAAGCTCTGAGCAAACGAACTACACGATCTTGTGCTAGGCTTAGGATTGGGTCTTGTCCATCACACCATTCTCCTAATGATGTGATCCCGTTATCAACGACATCCAATGTCCATGGTCAGGAAACTGTAACCATCTATTGATCAACGAGCTAGTCAACTAGAGGCTTACTAGGGACATGGTGTTGTCTATGTATCCACACATGTATCTGAGTTTCCTATCAATACAATTCTAGCATGGATAATAAACGATTATCATGAACAAGGAAGTATAATAATAACCAATTTATTATTGCCTCTAGGGCATATTTCTAATAGCAGGAGCACGCGGCACGACCGGTGCTGGTTTGGGCGGCTGGAGCAAGAAGACCAGAGGTTGAAGAAGCACTACGGCCGTTGGATGGACATCGTACGGTCACTTGAGCTAGAATCGTTCATATATTGACTAAGTTGACAAAGCCCTCCATCCCCGTCAACTTAGTAGGCCCACAAGTCAGCCTCCCACTATGGTGGGTCCAAGCTGGCAGGGGGTATTCATTTTTTGTGCGTAATAAGGAGGCACTTCCTTGCGTGCGAAGATATAGTTGGTGGGTCTGACCTGTCAGCAGAGGGAATGTTTTTTCACGAAATACAGAGGCCCTTCCGGCGGGTCCCAGATGCCAGGTGGAGGAATCATTATTTTGCGCATAATAAGGAGGCATTTCCTTGTGTGCGGCCGTGGACCCAGCTGTCAGCCTCTCTACGTACAGTCCACTTCCGATGGATGTCATTCGTTGACCACGTTGACCACGCCGCGTTGAGAGCAACAGGGCGGTGGACGACGGCGAGGCCTATGAAGGGAACGACACGGAGCCGGCGAAGACACAACAATGGCTGCCCACGCGGTGGAGAGTACGAGGGTTGACTGGTTCGGCTGCCGTCGCCGGAAAATAACAGGAGGTGTGGGTGATTAGAGGGATCGACAGGCCACGGATGGGAGTATATGATGGGGCCGTGAGGCCTGCCCGGCAGCAGCCGGCCACAGGAGGCGGGAGCTGGCGGTTCCGACAGCGCTGGTTTGGGCGGCTGGGACAGGAAGATCAGAGACTGAAGAAGCACGATTGCCGTTAGATTGACATCTAACGGTCTGACGCTGGTAGAGTCGATCATTGATTACGTTTCTTTTGTTAGAAACCTTGTGTACGCATGAACTTAGTAGGCCCACAAGTCAGCCTCCAAATTTTTGGCAGACAACATAGAGCCCATTTGATATTTTTTAATAATTTGCAGCCCATTTGCTAATTCTTAAGTAATTTATTACAGCCCATTTTCTGCCCAGGACCACGGTCAATAATTTGCAGCCCATTTCAGTGGAGTCCGAACTTTTGTAATCCCGAAATGATAAACATTTTTTTAAGAACTTATTGATTTGCCAAAAAAATCGTTTTGTTTTTGTAAGCAAATAAGACGTGGGACAATTGAGTTGGTTTAAGGGAAAACCAGTGGTAAAAAATCAGCGCTGGGAGGGAAAACAACAACAAAAATAAGGATGTAAATATGAAAAGGGAATTTTATGTATTTTCAATATAATGATACGTGTATATGAACTAATAAAACTATAGGTAGAGATTAGAAAACGGATGTAGGACATGCGTTTCAAGAGGAAAATAGAACTGGGCTGTGTGTTTGATTCAGTAAAAAAATGCCTGTGGATGTTGTAAGACAAAATATAACTAACGCTGGCGGGCCAGAGGCTAGTAGATACCTGCTGGATCTTTGTGCCCCGTTGTCGTCATGGGTTGGGCCTGTTAAAAACAAAACCAAGCCAGGGCAGTCTACAGCCCAGTTGAAACTTGCTCGACCTGAAAAAACAATATACGTGCTCAATAAACGAGAGAATTCTGCAAGTACAGACTGATAACTGGGATGCAGTAGGGATATTGTTTTTTCATCGTGATAATAAGTGCATGCACTTGTTTCAAAATTTTTGGAAAACTCGGAATTCGAACGGCAGGTGCTTACGCTACCCATCAAATAAAAATCAGGTGCCTGAAAATTCGTTTTGAAACAAATGATTAAGCTTTATATCCACGTCGACCCTCGGCATGATGGTTGGAAGCAAATGCCAAGTTCATACCAAAAGATCGTTAACAACAATACCAACTTGAGGACGACAAGGTAGTACAAGTACCAATACAAAACTAACATAGAATCTTTTTACTCCTGGCCCTAGTGTTCGTCTGGTAGAAAATCTTGCAGAGGACCACCTCCCGCTCCTTCTCTTGCTCCAGGTCCCCGAGGTAGTACTGGTGCATCACCCAATTGGTCCTCTGCTGGTCGAAGTTCTTGTTGGTGTGCAGCACCAGAACATTTTTGCTGCCCGTCTGCCGGCCGTTGACCATCACCGGCAAGGTATTGCCGGTGTTGTGCCACATCGCGTGCATGCTGCACTCCGATTGTATCTTGCGACGCGTCCACATGCCCCTTTTGAATGCCCTAGAATTGCGCTGGAAGAAATGCTTGCTTAGGCCACTCAGTGTGATACCTGTAGTATTGTCGGCTACAGGTTTTAGTGTACGTAGTTGGCATTTTCATAACATCTTTGGCATGTTGCAGTCACTTGTTTCACTTTTTATTAACTGTCAAATTGTAATTGCTTCACCAGGTCTGCGTCTAAAAAGAAAAATAGAGCTATAAACAAAGGAATATGTTTGTGCAAGTAGACGGCCGATCGGTGTCTTACCTGGAGGTTTCTCAGGATGGGTGTAGCATATGCCGTGCTCGCTGTCGATGGTTGGTATGAGCAAATCGATGAGAGGGTGAGATATCGCGCTGTCAGCACTCACTTTGGCCTCAAGGTGCTCGATTAGGTCCTGATCCGTGGGATCGAACTTAACGCCAGCCGGCAGCACCGGCCAATCCTTCTTCGACTTGCATCGGTTAATTCCAGTTATATGGTACTCAATGTATGATCAATCAACTGTTTTAAGTGAATGATGAAAGATTTCGACAGATAAGTGGTACTTCAAATATGAAGTCCAGAATACCCGAACACGCCGCTGGGATTCTTGTGTCATCTCACGCGCAGCATGTTGTCACGTCAATTCAATGTGTGGCCATGATGAATAATTTGACCGACGTATACTAGTACTGCTACTGTACTACTTACTAGTCGTATTTAGTGTCACATTTTAACCATAGGTTTAACTAACAAGTACGCACTTGAAGCCTAACTGATATATATATATACTGTACAACATCTCCATCATCATTATCAGTACATCCTACGCAGGTGAGTTAGGATGCACTTGATCCCAGAAAGGTATCTATCCTTCAAACCAAAGGAGTGCTTCAAACTAACAACAGTACATAATATCCAACAAAAGAGGGTCGTGCTACAACAGCAGAATACATGGCTCAGTCTAGATATCAGTACAAATCAAGTTGTGCATATTTGCTGTTGGCATGAACCACATCGCCGCATGTCGGGTTTGCAAAAGCCATCCATCGCACGGAAGCTTGATGCCTTTAACACACTGAAGATTATCTGGCAACAAGCTGTGTTGACGAATCTCTGGATATGGTGATTCATGAAACCCATGGTATGATGTGTAAACACAGCCCCCCCTGGCGAATGGAAGTTGCATAGCACGGTAATCATCGCCAGTGATATGATCGATGATTGGTTGGATGATCGGGTAATTGAGCCCGAGGAACATGGAGTGGTTGCCCAGGCTGTAAACCCGCCTCCAGTTGAATACGCCTGGCCCAACGGAGCTGGGATCTTTCTTGAACATGAAGCAACCATAGCCATCAATGTCACGAACGCCGCAGGCATTGTTCTGCATGTGGTTTGATGTAATGGTTTGATCAATTTGGTACGTGCGAATGAGCATCAAATGACCGCCGTCAGCTGAACGAGCGATAAACCACCACCCATTGGCTGGTATGATTCTAGGTCCTGGAATCATGAAGGCCAGCGCATTTGCATCTGCTGCAACAATTCAAATTGGAGACCAAAAGGACAAAAATAAACAATCATGTTCAGAGTATGTGTGGAATTAAGATTATTATAACAGTGACACATATCATAGACAAAGAATTGCAATGTCGTGGTCATAATCATACCCCAAGTTAAAAAAATAAGCCAATGGCTTTCATATTCTAGCAATGTGTCATGGTTCAAACATCATGTAACAATGAGAGGAAAACAGCTATGACAGAGCCTACTCATATTCTACCATAGCACTTACTACTACTGTTCTCATATCAACTCTAAGCAATAACATGCGTTGTTATAAAAATCTTGGAAATGAGAGTAACATATAGCAATCATGATGTTATGCTCATAATATCTATTCTAACAATCATTAGATGCCAATTGTTCTCATATCAACTCTAACAATAACATGTTTGGTCATAAAAATCTAGGAAATGATAGGAACATATAGCAATGATGTGATTATAGACATACTATCTATTCTAAATTTGTAACAATGAACAGGCAGTCATATTTATAAGGTAAAAATGAGATGAGATAGAACAATTACACGACGATAGATTCCACCAGTATAGGCAGCCAATCTGTGCGTCGACCGCGTAAACGGTGCCATCGTGCACTATAGCATCAGACAGAAATGTTGCCTCAACAAGATTGACGATGAGCCATAACCATGTATGGTGACCGGATTCCAGATAGACTAATCCGATGTTGAACAAGGCAATGAGCTTGTAATCCATGTAGTCTTCTGATGGTGTGGGCACTTTGCAGATTACAACTTTCAGCAAACAGAGGTCGAGCCAAAAGCTTGACGCGTCTCGTGCGTAGTAGGCAGGAGTGTCCGGCGGGCCACGAGGCTCGATGGCGGCGGTATCCAATGATGGAAGGGTGATCTCTCGCTGGGTGTAGATATCCACGAGACGCCACAGACTACAGGATTGGTGGATGAGGACGATCCAGTTGGCCTTCATGCCCGCCCAGTAGTGGCCGCGCATGAAGGACAGGTGGACGGGTAGTGGTAGCATGTCGAGGGGCACCACGGCAACCTCCGTAGGATCGTCAAGTCGGTGTCTGGGCCACCTGCGAGGATCGGGCATCAACAAGCAAGGTGTCTTGAAAAGAGCTGGCCGGTTGCAGACGAGTAGATGGTACAAAGACACCGAGCATGCGGCCAGACGGACGGTTCTGAGTAGGTCCATACGATTACAGATCTGCTCCAAGAGAACATCGGGGAGGGAATTCCAATCACGGCTTTGCGTGTCTGCCGGTTCTGCCGTTGGGGTTTTTGGTGCCTGCAAGCCAGCGGGGAAGTGGATTCGGGCGGGCGAGCGAAGAAGTTTCTCCTCGTGTGGCCGAGCAGTGAGCGGGGGGATATGGTACGCGCGAGCTACCAAGGAAGATAGCGCGGGCGGGCGAGCAGTGAGCGGGGGAAAATGGTGTGCGGCCGACGATGGGGAAGAGAGGAGGAAGAAGATTGGAAGACGGGGAAGAAAGTGCATTAAATCTCAATTCTACCACTACTACAAGGATATACTACTTCGGAGTGTAAATAGTTACACCGATGACATGTGGGTCTACCACAAGAGGGCCCATATGTCAGTGAATGGAGGACAGAAGCATGCTCTACAGGCAAACATGATGGCAGTACTGGGTAAGGCTGATTTAGTAACACCAACACGCTGGTTCAGCTTATTAATTAAGTGTCCCATCTGGTGCAGTGTGTATTGTCACTTCACTGCGAAGACTAGTTGAATAGTTCTCTCTGACCGTGATGGGGAATAATGGATCGCGAAGACTTCCTTTCTACATTATCCCTATGCCTCTACGCTCACTTCACTCATTTTGCTCCATACGTAGTCACTTGTTGAAATCTCTAGAAAGACAAATACTCCGTATTTGGGAACAACGGGAGGATTTTACTCCGTATTTGGGAACAGAGGGAGGATTTTACTCCGTATATGGGAACAGAGGGAGTATCACCATATGAAGGGAACAGATGTCAATGGGAGGGAGTAAGCCCCATGCATGCATGCACGCATGCATGCATGCAACATGCAACACTCACACGTACACATGGACGCACGCAACACTCATGCACCCATGCGGCACATAGCACAAGACGCAACACACACGCTCAAGTGCTCAACCTACTCCCTACGTCCGTGAAAGACTGTACATTTAGAGATTTACACATTGACCAGGGCATAATTAACGCCCAAAGTAGCAGACTTATGTGTGCATGCGACCATTGAGAGAAGAAGATTAAATGAAGGTCGTTGCATGCTGTAATTAAGGATAGACATGTAGCCTATACCTAGAGCACAAGTTGGTGCATTAGTCAACCAATATCGATTTAGATTAAAGGCTCAATGCATTGGAAGTGTAGATGTACTACACTCTTTGTTTTTTAGCCGATGTACACTCTTTGTTGGAAGACCGAGGGAGTACACGTGCACGCACTCACATACACAGCCAGCGTGGTTCGCGCGCAAGGGTTGGACCCCTGTCGCGCATGCGTAAAGTTTTGTTTAACTGATTTCTTTGCTCTGCCAACTGACAGGTGGGACCCAGAAACCAGGTGACAATTTAACTAGTCAACAAAGTGCCTCGTCGACTATGTGGCTGGTCAGTAGGGTGCAATACGGTGCTCTACGATGAGCTATTGATCGTATAATCACCGCAAAACTATATATAGTGACCGTAAAGAGCGTATTGTTACATACGTTGACCGCCAGTGTATTTTTCTCATTTCAAATTAATCCATATTAACCGGAAAGGACGCAGTATGGACTAGTAATAGTACTGCTTTGATGTGTCCCGTCAACTCGCTGAACGAGGAGAAGCTTGCTTACTATGCCTCTCCCTCGCCCACGCGCGCGGTTGTTCATAGGACGAGGAGAGGGTTTTGACTACAGCGCCCTCACCCTCTCCCTGTCCCTCTCCCTCGCCCTCGCGGTGGACGTGCAACAGTTCAGTCGATGTCAGATTGCCAGAAGCATATTGTACTGTAGTATCATCATTGTTGGACCTTCCGAAGAGGCGAAGAGCCAAGTGCAAGGTTCACACAAGTACGGACTGTTGAACCTCCCGAAGAGGCAAAGAGCCAAGTGCAAGGTTTTATAGGAGTTGTCGTCCTAGTAGGAGTGTACTACAACTATAGCGAACGATGCTACTGTATGATGCCGCCACGTCACGTATATCCAAAGCTGTGCCACCTTTTTTTTTCTCAAAGAGCGTGTTGGAGCCTCTGCAACAACCACACAAGTTGCACGTACACATAACAAATTTACTAGTAATAAATTTTTAAGGACAAATGCCAGTATGCCACACAAGTTCATCTCCAATTCATGTGATAAATTTGTGCACGACTAGTCTACATATATTCACAGCGCTACTGTTCACAATTTACCGTACTCCACTTACACGTTATAGATGGGCTACATGTCCTCCTCCAGATTCCAGTCCCAGGTGTTCTTCATGGATGGCATGATGCATAGTTGGGCAACGGGAATCATTGTCGCAACTTTCTAGTCCGATTCCACACGATGTAGACTCATCCAAGCTGAAGCAGCATAAATCAGGGATAGCGTGTCCCAGCATGTCGTTCATCCGGCGGTGCGCACTGAAGACACACCCATGCTTCATGAACGGCAGGCCTTCGGTGTCGTGCACGGAAGGTGGCATGTGCTTCACAATGGGGTTGCTGTCCCCAATGAAAAGCGAGTACTCTCCAAGAGTGTTCCTCGACACCCACGTGGCATCACGAGGGTCGAACTCGGCGCCGTTCATCTGGTACACGCGGCATCTCAGATCTGGACACATGGTGACGTACATAGTCAAGGTCCATGCATAATAATGTTGTGCTCAAATATGGCGGTCAGTAATACTGTGCAGCAAATAGTACTACTCCGATATAGAGGAAGTAAAATAACCGGCTTATTATATATAGCCACTCTTGGCTACATGGATGAGATAGTAAGTCATGGAAAAAAAATGGTGGCAGCTAGTGGGTTCAAGTCTTCAAGGGCCTAGCTAGCTATATGCGTCCTCCAAGGTAAAAAGTACTCCTACTAGTACGTAAGTAGAGTACTAGCACAACAATGAAAGAGAAGGCGAGAGGGTTAAAAATGGAATACCTGGGTAGATGGTGACGGTCCGATCATGGTAGATTGTGCGACCATGGTGCACATCAGTGGTACCATGGGTAACGACTGCTAAGATAGTTGATCCCAATATGCCAAAGTCAGCTACAGGGTTCCAGGTTAGATCGAATCGCAGATGCAAATGCACATCCAGGATCGGCGATCTTATTTTGATCGCGGGATGACTGGTCCCTGCAAAATAATGGAGTACCGTTAGGGATGCAAATGATGGTCTGTGCATTCCGTTTGTAATCTCCCGTACCGTAGGATGGCAACCAGATGAAACAAGTCCCCTGGCTTGTCACCGCGAAGATGCGGCCTAGATGGCGCACGGCGTCTTCGAACGTGTAGGGGTACAAATCTGCCGCCGCCAACATGCGCCAGCCTCTGGCGTTACTCCCTCTTGCATTGATGGCAATCCTTATGTCGAACACCGCGATGAGATAGTAATCGTCGTAGCCGCGTCGCTTTGTCGGCGGGTCCGCAATTGCTATCTTCTTCAATCTCATGTAGGCATCATCATACGTATTCAAGCCCAGCCAGTCTGGAAGGCCGATCCCAATGGTGGAGAAGGGCTCTACCGGAACGGCCGCACTGCTGTGGATGTTGTGCAAAATGATGGTGGTATCCGGCCGGAGGTATGCAAGCCAATCTTCGTTGGCACTGACCCAGACCTATATATAAGACAGTGGGCAGCGAAGAAATTATGGGATGGAAATGGAATAACTAAGTACTACATGATCAAACTCCATTACTGACCTGCTCATCGGACAAAATCCGACTACCTCTCAACATCGGCAACTCTAGCGGAGTCAACGTGCAACCATGGCCAGGGAGCGGTGGACTGTTCGAAGGATTGTCCCATAGAAGAACTTTCTCCTCGAGGACGCATGGAAGACCAACAAGCATGGCCTTTTCCCAAGCCTTTTTAAGCACCGTCTTGAAAAAGTTGGTGCAGGAAGCACTGAGTCTTGCGGCGGTGAGGACGTCAGAGCGGCGTGTGATTTCTCCCAGAGGATCGTCATCCAAGGTCTCCTAGCCCCGACGAGGAGGAGAACCGCCTGGTGAATCCATGGGAGCAGCGACGAACTGCCTTCTCTTCGGGGGAGGGGAACTGGGAGGAGGAGATAAGAGCGTAGTAACCGCAGGGCCTCGTCCCTTCCAACTGTTGATCGTTCCTTAGCGAAGTGGTGAGGCTATTATTTACTACTAGTACTAGCATTATGGGACGTTATGGGATTGCATTATACTGTAAATAATAGCACTAGTAAGAAATTTTTGGCACTAGCTAGTAGTTTGTGGCGTGGATTAAGAAATTTTGGGCATGTTTTTGCTATTTTTTGTACACGCCAACTAGTGTCAAAAAACGTCTTACATTATGTGACGGAGGAGTACGTACTCGTACTGTAGCAGTACTCGTACTACTTTCTCAACTAGTAGTGCGATGTATTGTACTTCTAGTATAGTGCACCAGTTTTGAACTCTTGAATCTCAGGGCCAAGGAGCTACAGTTGGAAGTGGAGGGTACTACTGTTCTCTAGAACCATCGTTGTACTATCAATGCAGGGAAAGTACACCTGCGTAGTGGCCTAGTGGGTACTCTCAGTGCTCTATTCAGCCGCTCCTCTCACGTAGCTGGCCTACTCAGCCGCTCCTCTCACGCACACACTAGCAGCCTGTTTATCAGCGACGGTTACTACGGGGGCAGAACATTTGAGTTATTTGAATAGGCTTTTCGCTTCCATTTGTGGAGGTGTAATGGATCTCGTCGAACATTGTTAGTTGTTCCTTCTTTATGAATGAGATAAAGCAAAGCTTTTGCCTCCATTTCAAAAAAGACACATCAAGAGGATTTTCTTTTATAGTAGAGCCGATAATGGAGTGAAGTCCATGCGTCCAACGCCACAAGCTACAGAGTACTAGTAAAGCACTTTACGTACAGAGCCATATTGCACAGTTCCCATTGCCCCGCCAGGCTTTTCCGGCTCCTCGGGCTTAATTGGGAAGCGCTAGTTTAAATATGCTACTAGCTGATTAGGAAGCTGCAAGCGAGGTGCAGCTAGGGCGAGCACGCGAGCCACGAGATGCTGGGAAGGAAAACCCGTTCACGTGGCTAGGCTATCCAGTGCACCCAGATTGTGGTGCCGCATGTCCGTTTGACTTCAAAAATCAAACTACCCGTGTAAAATATTAGCTCGCAGCAAAGTTACTATTTTGAAAAAAGGCCGCCGTGCGTTCGGCCAGGATCGAACCCACAAAACGAGGTATACACTCCCGCGACCACTAGTAGTACTCATTGGAGTACAACGCAACCTAGAATCGCCTTTTGTCGCTAGTAGTACATTGTTCCTTACAAGAAACCCCTAACAATGCAAGAAACCACGAATAATGCTAAGAAACTACTACCACTTGCATACGTGGCAGACTTAAGATAAGACTACCTTATCAACCATTGTACATGCTCTTACCAACCAGCCCCACCAAGAAACGACTACTTTACAAACTGCCGTTATTGGCACATTTCAACCCATGGCCCTGTTTGGATACATTTGTTGTCAATCTAACCCTGCGATTAAAACACCACTTTGGTTAGAGTTAGTTCAGGGTTAGAATCTAACTCTAACCTCTGACTTAGAGTATCCAAACAGGGCCCATGTCGCCCATTAAGTCAACGCCTTCTATTCGACCGGGCGTTATGACTTGTGCGACCTACATGTCAGTCTGCACAAAAATCCCCGAGTGACCTCCTACCTCCGGCCCATCCACCCAGTCATCCTCGGCCATGGGACGCAGCTACCGCCGCCGGCAGAAGGCGAGGTCAAAACCGCCGGCGGAGCGGAGCCCATCTTGCGGCAGCCCGGATGACAGCTCCGTCCGGCGCTCGCGGCCGCTAGCTTGCCAAGATAGCTCCGTCCAGGTGCTTGTCTGCAGGGTTTGCTAGCTAGATTGGCACGGTGGCGCGACGGCTTGCTCGTGCGCGCCGCGCTAAGGCCAGCCATCTGGCTCGAGCGAAGGCTAGTGCGGCGGCTTGCTCGCTTGTGAGTCACGCTCGGGCCAGCCTGCCAACCCGTGTGGAAGCCAGCGCGGCGTCCGGCCCGTCCGGCGGAGCGGCGGCCAACTCGCTCATCACCGGCGCCACCGACGAACATGCATCAGTACTGTTTGAAGTAATGTTCAAGAAAAATAATGATTTGTGGTAGAATAACAGGATAGAAGGTCAGATGTGGGTCCCTCGTGTCAACGGTCAAACAAAATGTGTTGGTTTAAGCTGCCTATTCAGCACGGACGTGTGGGCCAACCCTGTCATAAGTGGGTTTAAACTAACCTAATCGGTACTCCCTCTATCCCATAATATAAGATGTTTTTGCAAGCTAGATCTAGCTTGCAAAAATGTCTTACATTGTGGGACGGAGGGAGTACTAGGTAGTAGTTTTGGCGTGGATTAAGAAATTTTCGGTATGTTTTTGCTATTTTTTGTACAATAGATTCTTCCTAGGGCTGGTTGAAAGTGGTAGCTTTTTGTTAAGTACTCTACATATTGTAAGTAGGAGTGAAAGTTAAGCTTTGGAACCCAATAAGCAAGGCTAGTTACATAGTGCATATGTGTACATGATTGAAAGTAAATATCAACCATGAGTGACAAATATCTTGATGGAAAACTCGAAACTATGGAATACTAGGAAAAAAATGCATGGTTGGAAATACTAGCAATGTTCATGTGCATTGCAACGAATCATAATTAGAATAATACTTATTCACAAACTTGATACAAAACACTCTAATTTTGATATACATATATCACTAGAGATATATTATGTTTCAATTAGAATATATTCCTTGGGCTGTTCTGGTGAGGTCCGGGAGGGATGTGGTTGGTTTTAAGATACTAATTATGGGTTTTTCTGCAAATTGGTAGACAAGTGGGATGTTGGTGAGAAAAGGCAACAACTTACCTCACAGTCGTTAGATGTAGATCTAATGGTCACAAACGGCGGATGGCAGACACACCATCATCACCAACTTAGTCTTCTGTAGGAGTACTAGCAAGATCCGTGCATTGCACGGAACATCAAGATGCATTTTTTTATAAAACACTTGTTGTGATTGACCCATGCGGGAGTAATCCCATGTGTAAAAACTAATGATATCTCGAGAAATAGGAGATAAGGTGAAGAGGAGTGGGGCGTGGTGGTGATTGGTGGCCGGACTGAGCGAAGGCATGGGGATTGACGACGCCGGCAGCGGCCACCAGGCCAGTTTGTTCCAGAGGCTTCCTTTCTTAATTGCTCAACAATGAGGTTGTTGGAGATAAGGATGAACGTGGGAAGGCCTTGTCTGCAAATGTGGAGAGGGGTGCGGGTATATTTTTGTTTAATTTCCATCCGCCAGATATAGATCGGACGGTCTATATTGCAAGATGGCACGCGTACCATCATCACCAACTCAGTTTTTTATATGAGAAGAAATATAAGTATGGATATACAAACATATTATCGATACTTGTTTCCGTAAACTAGCATCTACATTCTATTCAACGCCTCAGCATGTGAGGCCTTAGCACAATGACTTCTCGACTGTGTAAAACAAAGGTTTTCCCGTCGCCGATAAGGAGGGGGTGACGGCGGCGCACTTTTTGGCTTGCTCTAGTCCTAGTAATCATACTAGGTGGTCTAAGCATGTGTAGATTTATTCTTTTTCACGTCTCATGTTCACCGTACTGCCACGACTGTTGATGAATAGACGGTAAGTTATTCACGGGGAAACCCTTGTTGAGCGTGTTTGGGAGAGAGAGAGACAGTGTGCGTGTGTGATATGTCTAGAGACTGAGGCAATGATAACAGATTCTTTGTGTCTATGTGTGTGGAGGATAGAGAGAGACATGTACATGGGGCTTTGTGTTGTGTAACGTGCAGACACATATACATAATTAGAGAGTGAGTGTGTGAGATACACATGCGGACATGGGGAGAGATGAGGATCCAGATTAATGGGTGTTTGTGCGTGTCTGTGTGTGTTTGTGCGCGCATTTGTGTGTGAGAGGGAGTGTGTGTATGTGGAGTAGAGAGACCACTAATGTTGTAAACCTAGTATAAGGGAAGGGGGAATGGTGAGACATGTGTAGTAGCGGGATATCATGGGTGCGGGCGGGGGGAGCAGACTATTTTGAAGAGACATCGAGTGTGTGTGGGAGAGGGGTGTGAGAGCGAGAGAGAGAGAGAGCTAGCTACGGAGAGAGAGAGAGGAAGAGAGGGGTGCGAGAGGGGGCATTTGTGTCCATAAATGGTTTATAGATAGGGAGACAATGTTGATGTTGTTTGAAATTGGCCTATGTACGGAGACGCAAGGGAAGCGAGTCATCGTGTGTGTGATAGGGACTTCATGAGAGATCTAGAATAGATGGTGTAGAGAACAATGTGCGAGATCGAGAACGATGATACATTTAGGAGCTATGGAAAGAGTCACGACATATATGTATACAGGGAGGAGCTGGGGCGGGTCCGCATGTGGGAGAGATAGAAAGAGGAGAGTGGTGCACAAGGAGACAAAGTGTGCTTGTTTGCAGTGGGGGTGGTGTGTGAGGTGAGTGCGCGAGAACCACATAACTAGGGAGATAGACGTTTGGGGCGACGTTTTGTGTGTATGGGAAAGATACACTCTACATAGTGCGTGTGCTTGGGAAGGAGAGATGCCGGGAGACCTAGCTAGAGAGTGGGGGAAGAGATGTGTGCATGCCTAAGAGACGAAGTGATAGACCTATATTGGGGTCCGGACTTTAGAAGAGAGAGGAGTGTTCGTGTGCTTGTGTGTTGGTGTTTGGGGGAGAGAACGACTTCTTTGTGTGTGGGGGGGGGGCGACGAGGGGGGGTGGCTTCAGATAAAGAGTGAGGTGTCTATATTTGAGGGACTTTAGCGTAATTGAGATATACATGGTCGATAGTGTGTGCACTCATGGTTGATCAATTTGTTTCACAGTTTGGACTATGAGATAACGATATTTTTTAACATGCGTGATATACCTTGATGTACCAGAATTACAAACCTAAGATTGGAATTTTGGAATTCGACTCCATCATTAGCTTTTGTAATTCATTTAAACAGAGGTACATTTTTTAAGCCGGGATTTCATGATTTCAAATTCATATATCAAACCTAGAGATATACACATACGGGCATGTTCAAAATTTATAATCATCCACTTTATTCATACACATACACATTTTTGCTTTTGTCATCATATTTAGGATAAACACATTTGGAATTTCATATGAATTGGACCGTATGATGGTATTTGCTTGTAGTAGCTCAATGATCCGTATTTGAATTGAATGGACAATCGAAGTTTCGAGTTGGAGACATTGATTTTCAAAACTTGCACTTTTTTTGCGTGCAAAACAAACAAATTCTCGGCCATGATATCATAGTCGGCCGTACAAGAGCAGAATATAATTTCAGGCGCCAAAAGCTTTCAAACTTCCCGCTCACATCGAAATATCTCGCGCCCGAAAGTTTAGCCCTGCGATATTCCTGTTTTACCCCTGCCACATGAACGGAAAAGGGCTGCTTTGGTAACTCCATTGTTTTCCCCTCTTTGCCCCCAACATTCTTCCCCAGAGCCCCTCCCCTTCCCCTCCCCAACCCCCCAACCATGGCAAGTCGCCTAATCTAGTTCTCTGCCGTTGCGGTGGACCTCACACCCCGACGGATCTACCTTCCGCACCTTGGAACCCCCAACTGCCAACTCACCACTTCACCGGAGCCGCTTCAGCGACTGGCTTCTCCACCACTCCAGATCTCCTTGATCGCCATTGTTGGGGATATTACAACTGGGCGTAAACTGGCCAGGAGAGGCCGGGTTATCCCCATAATGGATTATTGTATCTGAAACCCATGAAGACAAGACGGTGGCGCTTTACGAAGGCCCAGGGCCCAAAGACGGTTTAAGGTCTGTAGACGTAAACCGACATTGATATGTAAACTTGTGTTGTAAGATAGAAAGAGCAGAGACCGAGCCAGACACGTTTATGAGCCGGCCTCGGGACCCTATAAACCGACGGGTGTCAACCCATGTATATAAGGGGACGACCCGGCAGCGGTTTAGGAACAACAAACAACAACTTGAGAGCTAGGCATAGCGAATTTGCTCCCTGGTCATCGAAACCCTAGCAATTCCACAACAACTGGATTAGGCCTTTACCTTCACCGCAAGGGGCCGAACCAGTATAAACTCTCTATGTCCTTTGTCAGCTTTAACCCCTTTATGCTAACCCGTCGCGATGGCTCCACGACTACGTCCTTTCATTAGGACATCTGCCGTGACAAAACCATGACAGTTGGCACCCACCGTGGGGGTATCACACAATGGTTTCGAGTCCTTGGAGGGCAGCTTCGAAGGACTCAAGGGATACGCTGTGGGCTGGATGACCAAGAGTCGTCGCAGCAAGCTGAACATCGACGACAGAGGCTGGGGCCCCGAGGCCGGCTCAATCGAGTACGGGTACCGGGTCCCCTTCGGCGGCATCCATGTTTTCATTGGCAAGATTGGCGAACCAGGCCCTGAGCCGGACATCTGCACCGACATCGTCGAGACGGCTCAGTGTGCGAGATCTGCCCGGGTTAAGCATGCCATGAGGCGTGCCTTCGTGGGAGTTATCCACGGAGTGGAATCTGAAGATAGATCGGAATATGATGGCGAAACCGTCGTTTACTCCGGGGACGAGTCATCAACTGGAGAAACAGAATCATTGTACCTGCTTCAGGATGGCCGGTTCGGGGTTGTTCCGATGGTGACAGTATTCTGGACCCAGTCAGCGCCACAATTTTCGACTACCGCGGTGATGATCTCCGGTTCAACGCCGGCGATGGCAGGTGGTGCAGGAGGCCCCGCACCAACACCGGTTCAGGTTTTGTCCGATTTATTTGACACCTTGGCAACACTACTACCCGCGGAGGTCAATGAGGGAGTCCTGGATTAGGGGGTCCTCGGACAGCCGGGCTATATCCTTTGGCCGGACTATTGGACTATGAAGATACAAGATTGAAGACTTCATCCCGTATCCGGATGGGACTCTCCTTGGCGTGGAAAGCAAGCTTGGCAATAGGATATGTAGATCTCCGCCCTTGTAACCGACTCTGTGTAACCCTAGCCCTCTCCGGTGTCTATATAAACCGGAGGGTTTAGTCCATAGGGCAAGAACAACAATCATACCATAGGCTAGCTTCTAGGGTTTAGCCTCTACGATCTCGTGGTAGTTCAACTCTTGTAATACTCATATCATCTAGATCAATCAAGCGGGAAGTAGGGTATTACCTCCATCGAGAGGGCCCGAACCTGGGTAAACATTGTGTCCCCCGCCTCCTGTTACCATCCGCCTTAGACGCACAGTTCGGGACCCCCTACCCGAGATCCGCCAGTTTTGACACCGACATTGGTGCTTTCATTGAGAGTTCCACTGTAGCGTCACCATAAGGCTAGATGGCTCCTTTGATCATCGGCAACGATGCGATCCAGGGTGAGGTTTTCCTCCCCGGACAGATCTTCGTATTCGGCGGCTTCGTACTGCAGGCCAACTGGCTTGGCCATCTGGAGCAGATCGAGAGCTACGCCCCTGGCCATCAGGTCAGGTTTGGAAACTTGAACTACACTGCCTACATCCGCGGAGACTTGATCTTCGACGGATTCGAGCCCATGTCAGGTGCGCCGCACAATCACGACGAGCATGATTTAGCTCTGCCGTCGGACATTGTTTGGGAGATCACACCTGCAACCACTCCGGCCCTCAATCCGGAACAAATTGCGCCATCTGAGGACGGGTGGATGGACCCCGCCACGGAGGCCGCACACTCAGTAGCGATAGAGCCGAATACTGACTTCACCTCCTATGAGACCCGTGTTGCCGAACCGTTGGATTCGTCCCTGGCCACGGACTCCGAGCCGCCTGCGTTCGTGCCCATCAAATCCGAATGGGCACCGATCATGGAGTTTAGCTCCGCTGATATCTTTCAGCACTCGCCTTTTGGCGACGTACTAAACTCGTTGAAGTCTCTCTCCATGTCAGGAGACCCTTGGCCGAACTATGTCCGGCTAGAATGGGATGTGGATGACGAAGAAATTCGTGCCCCACCCACCACCCACTTAGTAGCCACTGTCGACGATTTAACCGACATGCTCGACTTTGGCTCCAAAGACATCGACGGTATGGACGATGATGCAGGAGACGAACAAGAACCACCGCCCACAGGGCGCTGGACTGCCACCTCATCGTATGATATATACATGGTGGACACCCCCAAAGAAGGCGATGGCGATAAGACAACAGAGGATAATCCCTCCAAGAAGCAATCCAAGCAGCGACGTCAGCGGCGCCGCTCTATGTCCCGCCATAGCAAAAGCAGCGATACCGGCACAACAGACAATAACGCTCCAGATAGTGCCGAAGACGACGACAATCCCCTCCAGCCAGACCTCGAGCGGGAGGATGACCAAGCTAGCCCTCCGGAACAGGCAGCAAATGAGGAATCAGAGGATGACAATTACATGCCTCTCTCTGAAGACGAAGTGAGCCTCGGCGACGAAGAATTTGTCGTGCCTGAGGATCCCGTCGAGCAGGAGCGCTTCAAGCGCCGGCTTATAGCCACAGCAAACAGCCTGAAGAAAAAGCAACAACAGCTTCGAGCTGATCAAGATCTGCTAGCGGACAGATGGACTGAACTCCTGGCAGCCAAGGAATACGAACTCGAGCGCCAAACCAAGAGTTACCCAAAGCGCAGGTTGCTACCTCAACTCGAGGAGGTAGCATTGAAACCTACATCACCAGCATATGATGCGGCTGATCGGACACCTCGTGGCTGAGATAGAGAGGCATATCGGCCCGAAGTCCAGCCCGCACCCCGCCGCCATTCAAACAAAAATACCAAGGCCCGGGGTAATACGCGGGACCTGCGAGACGTATTGGAAAACAAAACAAAACATGCAAGGTCGATCTACGGATCACGGGGTCGCGCCCCAACACGTGACGATGATCGTCACGCCGGATACACTAAAAGCAAATCCGGCTAGGCCGAACACAACAGACAAGACTCGTATGAACTGCGTCGTGATATAGCCCGGCACAGAGACGCCGCACACCCCTTATGCTTCACTGATGAAGTAATGGATCACGAATTCCCAGAGGGTTTTAAACCCGTAAACATTGAATCATATGATGGTACAACAGATCCCGCGGTATGGATCGAGGATTTCCTCCTCCACATCCACATGGCTCGCGGTGATGATCTACATGCCATCAAGTACCTCCCACTAAAACTCAAAGGACCAGCTCGGCATTGGCTGAATAGCTTGCTTGCAGACTCCATTGGCAGTTGGGAGATTTGGAAGATGCATTGCTTGACAACTTCCAGGGCACTTATGTGCGACCACCGGATGCTGATGACTTGAGCCATATAACTCAGCAGCCAGGGGAATCGGCCAGGCAATTCTGGACCCGGTTCCTAACTAAGAAAAACCAAATTGTCGACTGTCCGGATGCAGCGGCCTTAGCGGCATTTAAGCATAACATCCGTTCATGACCCACTTTTTGCGCGGGCGAAGACAGCTAGCTGGCTCGCAGCAACAACACATCAAGAAGTGATGGCACTTCAGATACAAAGGATACTAACGGCAGACCACGTCGTAAAAGACACAAGCGCTGGAACAACGGCTACAACGCCGAAGACACGGCAGTCAATGCCAGATTCAGTGGCTCTAAATCCGGTCAGCGGAAAAAGCCGTTCAAAAGAAGTAATCTGAGCTCGTCCAGTTTGGACCGCATACTCGATCGCTTGTGTCAAATTCACGGCACCGCCGATAAGCCAGCAAAGCACACCAACAGAGAATGCTGGGTGTTCAAGCAGGCCGGCAAGTTGAACACCGAAAACAAGGACAAGGGGCTGCATAGCGACGACGAGGAAGAGCCTCGGCCGCCGAACACAGGAGGACAGAAGAGGTTCCCTCCACAAGTGAAAACGGTGAACATGATATATGCGATGGAGCCAGTTGCCCCAAAGTTCAACCCATGGTCCTCTTGTCCGATCACCTTCGATCGCAGTGACCACCCCACTAGTATCGGTCATGGCGGATCTACCGCATTGGTCCTTGACCCTATCATCGATGGATTTCACCTCACTCGAGTCCTTATGGACGGCGGCAGCAGCCTGAACCTGCTCTATCGGGATAAAGTGCGCAAAATGGGTATAGACCCCTCGAGGATCAAACCCACTAAAACCACCTTTAAATGTGTCATCCCAGGTGTAGAGGCCCATTGCACGGGCTCAATCACACTGGAAGTGGTCTTCGGATCTCCGGACAACTTCCGAAGCGAGGAGTTAATCTTCGATATCGCCCCGTTTCGCAGTGGCTATCACGCACTGCTTGGGCAACCGCATTTGCCAGATTCAATGTGGTACCGCATTATGCATACCTCAAGCTCAAAATGCTAGGACCTCGCGGGGTTATAACAGTCAATGGCAACACAGAACGCTCGCTTCGCACGGAGGAACACACTGCGGCCATCGCAGCAGAAGCACAAAGCATCCTTTTAAGGCAAACCGTTAATTCGGCGATAAAGCCCCCAGACACCTTCAAGCGACTCTGGAGTAACCTGCAACAGGATCGCCTGGCACGTTCAGAGCTCGCCTAGCAATTCGGCCCCCGTCCTAGTCCCAGTCAAGCAACGAAATCTGTGCCGCGCGTACATAATTACGCACTAAAAATACCATGGGCATAGGCGGGGGCACGACCAGGGCACGTCCCATAATGCGGCTCAACCGCCCCAGGGGCTGTATACCTTTATCATTTTCTCTCTTTCAGGAACTTACTCTCTGGAAGCCCTTTTCGGCAGTCTGATTGCTGGACACATTACTGGAAGGAACAACCAAGGAAGCAAGAAGCTAAGACGTACAAGGGAATCCCCAGGTGGTCTCTGATAACAATCGAAGTACCCGTTTTAAATACCCATACGCAGGTTGCCCTTGGATAGGACATGTCAAATAGTCCTATTTTTTGCTTATTGCACTACTAGTATCAGTACGCTTCGACGTATTATTTAAATAACAATGCATAGCATTAGTCCATTCTTGCATTACCCTTCCCTTTTTCCTTGTCTGTTTATTTACGGCAAATTGCACCCATACATTCTGGTACGACCACTACGCCAGGGGCTTCAGTATACCCCATAATACGGCGTGAGAAGTCCGAACACTTAATAACAGTGCGGCACCCCGAACTTATAGCATTATATGCATCAGCTCCGAATCATGTCTGGGGTCAATAGTTGGGTTTGCCCGGCTCCCATGTTTTGGTACCTTACGTTCCGCAATATCGGCTAAGGTAGCGCTGGGAGAACTACTGCAATTGTGTCCCGGTTCTTCCGGACGAGCACATCAATAGAGAAAGCCGAAAACTGACTGTCATGATAAGGCGAGAGCTGGTCGCTGTTCGAGAGGTCTCAAGTCCTTAAAGACTTTTTCCGCTTCGGGCGAGGAGTCGGCCTTGCCCGACTTAGGCGTATATAGCGCCCCAAATTCAGCCTTCCGAATACTAGGGGCTTCGCCAAAATTTAAAATTGTAGACTTCTATGGCTAAGTGAGAGTGATAAAGCCTTATAGTCCGATTGCCTGGTTCATTGTGCTGAACACCTCCCTCGAAGGACCCAAAATTGGGATAAAGAGTGCTCAGGTTTATCCCGAACACCTCAGTACTAGTTACATGGGGGCATAAGCCAACGACTGGCCAACTCTCAGATTTTATAAACGGCCGCATAGAAGGTAATATTTGAAATTCACAAGCGTTGCATAGCGCAAATGAACTCGTTTCATATTACAGATAATACATTTTGGGGTGGCGATGCTCCTTGCCTTCCGGCGGCCCCTCCTTCACTAGCTTCTCGGCATCCAACATCGCCCAGTGCAGCTTTGCCCGGGCAAAAGCCCTGCGCGCACCCTCGATGCAGACGGACCGCTTTATGACTTCAAGTCATGGGCAGGCATTCACAAGCCACCTCACCAGGCTGAAGTAGCTATCAGGCAGGGGATCGCCAGGCCACATCCAGACTATAAGACCCTTCATGGCCTGGTCGGCCGCCTTGTGGAGCTCGACCAGTTGCTTCAGCTGGTCGCTCAAGGGCATGGGGTGTTCGGTCCCAGTATACTGAGACCAGAACAACTTCTCCGTCGAGCTCCCCTCCTCGGCCCGGTAGAACTCCGCGGCATCTGACACACTGTGAGGTAGGTCTGTGAACGCTCCTGGAGAGCTCGGAACTCGGGTAAGTAAAAGGAAATTTTCTTTCACATGCTTGCTTTGCATAATGAATGCCTTACCCGCCGCTATCTTCTTAACCGCCTCAATTTCATGGAGGGCCTTTTGGGCTTCGGCCTTGGCATGTTGTGCGCTTTCAAGGGCCTTCGCAAGCTCGGACCCTTGCGTCTTAGAGTCACGCTCCAAGGACTCATGCTTTTGGACGAGGGCCTGGAGCTCTTGCTGCACCTTGCCTACTCGGGCCTCTTGTTTCTCTCGCTCGATGCGCTCCTTGGCCGCCTTGTCCTCGGCCTCGTACAGCGCCTTCTTCAGGGTCGCCACTTCGGTTGTGGCCCCTAGCAAAATTCATGACGATCCTATGATCTAAGCAACCACCCTTGTTTTTTCTTATCAATATACAGACGGGGTATCACTTACCTTTGTTCTCTTCGAGCTGCCTCTTGGTAAGGCCGAGCTCTTCCTTGGACAGCTCAAGGTCCCGCTTCAGTGCGGCGACCTCCGCAGTACGTGCGGCAGTGGCCAGCAGTGAAGCCTGCATATGCACATAGACATATTATGATTAGACTCCTGCGATTATTATTTGATCCTCTATTCGGCTTCTCTTCGCGGATGCCAAATAGAGCATCAGGGGCTACTGTCTATGACATAATATTTTCTTATAATTTGATTACTTACCTCAAAGCCTGTTAGGAGGCTGGCACAGGCTTCAGTTAGTCCGCTTTTGGCGGACTGAACCTTCTTGACCACTGCACTCATGATAGTACGGTGCTCTTCATCAATGGAAGCGCCGCGAAGCGCTTCCAGCATGTTGTCTGATGCCTCTAGATGGACAGAGGTCGTCGGCACAGACGGCTCGCCCCCTTAGCGAGGGGTCGCCCGACGGAGTCCTGAACCACTGGAGGTTCCGGCACAATATTCGGCTGGGGGCCAAACTTGTTACTCCCGCCATTGGAGCCCTTGGGAGTCTTGTTCCCCATGCACCCAGTGTCCGGGATGTCACCTTGGGGCGCCTCCTAGACTAGCTCCCCTTGAGCTACTACCCTTCGAGACAACACCTCGGCGTCGTCCGTAGGGCGGGGAGAGGTGGCGGTCGGGAGTGAATCGCTGTTCATCGCCAACGGATCCAAAGACCCATCCGAAGAGGATATGTCAATATGGGCCTTGGAGGGACTGCATGATCATGTTCGGCATGATAAGGAGCAATAAAATGAAACATACCAAAACTATTATCGTATCCGGATACTTACGACTTCGCCAGGGGCTTGTCCCTGGGAACCACTCCTCTTCGCTGAAGGTGGCGGTGGTGGAGTTGTCCGGAAGGAGGGTTCTTCCCTTCTTGGACCCTTCGGCCGCCTCGGACGGGGCGGCCTTCCTTTTCTTGTCTCCCCCGGCTAGGGGGGGGGAGAACTTTTCTCTTCCTCTTCCTCCATTTCGTGGGAGGAGTGCGCCTCGGTGCTTTCGGATGATGAGTCCGATATAACCTTGCACCGGAGACCCTTCCTGGTCCCCGTGGCCTTCTTCTTGGACTTCTTCTCCGGCATCTCATAAGGTGCCGAAACCAGCATCTCCGTTAGGAGAGCATCAGCTGGATCTTCGGGCAGGGGAGCCGGACAATCGATCCGCTCCGCTGTCGCTACCCAGTCCTGTTAAACGGCGTGGAGGCTTAGATTCCGCGCATGGTTATACTGGGGAAATGAACATCTTATAAGACATAAAAGACTTACCGGATTAGCAGGGCGCTTTGCGCTGAGTCCGCGATCCTCGGTAAGGGGAGGAGGTACCTCGGCGACCTTGAACAGCACCTTCCAGACGTCCTTGTGCGTCGTGTCGAAGAGCTCTCACAGCGTCTGGTGCTCAGCCGGGTTGAACTCCCACAAATTGAATGCCCGTCTTTGACACGGGAGGATCCGGCGGAAGAGCATGACTTGGACCATGTTGACGAGCTTGATTTTCTTGCTCATCATGTTTTTGATGCATGTCTGGAGTCCGGTCAGCTCTACCGGGGAACCCGAGGACATGCCCTTCTCTTTCTAGGAGGTGAGCCGCATGGGGATTCCGGATCGAAATTTGGGGGCCGCCACCCAGTTGGTGTCGCGCGGCTCGGTGATGTAGAACCACCCCGATTGCCACCCCTTCATGGTCGCCACATAGGAGCCTTCGAGCCAGGTGATGTTGGGCATTTTGCCCACCATGGCGCCTCCGCACTCCGCTTGCTGGCCGACCTCCACCTTCGGTTTAACATTGAAGGTCTTCAGCCACAGGCTGAAATGGGGCTTGATGCGGAGGAAGGCCTCGCACACGACGATAAACGCCGAGATGTTGAGGATGAAATTGGGGGCCAGATCGTGAAAGTCCAGCCTGTAGTAGAACATGAGCCCGCGGACAAACGGGTGGAGGGGAAATCCCAGTCCGCGGACGAAGTGGGTAAGGAAAACCACCCTCTCATGGGGTTCTGGAGTAGGGATGATCTGCCCCGCATCTGGCAGCCGGTGCGCGATATCCGCGGCCAGATATCCGGCTCCCCGCAGCTTTGTGATGTTCTCCTCCATAACAGAGGAGACCATCCACTTGCCTCCCGCTCCGGACATGCTTGGAGTGGTTTGAGGAGAAAAACGCGAACTTGGGCGCTAGAGCTCGAGTGCGCAAGAATGGATGAGCAAGGAGGAAGAAGGCATGGGTGAAAGGGGTGAATCCTTGTCCCTTTATAAGGGCGGAAGAAGCTATGCGCCTCCCCACCTACCTGGTAAACTCGCTTATTCCCCAAGCGCTATAATTGATGGCGCGGTTGGGTAACCCATACCCGTATTGATCAGAATCTCGTGATAAGGGGACACGATCTCTGCTTCAACAAGACGTGCCAAGGAAACCGCCTCACAATATGTGCAGTGGCTGGTTGTGAAAAACGGTTCGAATAATGACCGGGTCGCGGTGTGATGTCATGCTGAAAAATGCGTCAGCAGATTAGATTTGTGGAAATATTATTTTCTCTACGGTGGTATGTGGAATTTGTTTTGCAGAGCCGGACACTATCCTTGTGTTCAAAATCTTCTATGGAGTAATCGGAGGAGGAACCCGCCTTGCAATGCCGAAGACAATCTACGTGCCGGACTCATCATCATTGAAGCCTGGTTCAGGGGCTACTGAGGTAGTACTGGATTAGGGGGTCCTCGGACAGCCGGACTATATCCTTTGGCCAGACTGTTGGACTATGAAGATACAAGATTGAAGACTTCGTCCCGTGTCCGGATGGGACTCTCCTTGGCGTGGAAGGCAAGCTTGGCAATACGGATATGTAGACCTCCTCCCTTGTAACCGACTCTGTGTAACCCTAGCCCCCTCCAGTGTTTATATAAACCGGAGGGTTTAGTCCGTAGGGCAAGAACAACAATCATACCATAGGCTAGCTTCTAGGGTTTAGCCTCTACGATCTCGTGGTAGATCAACTCTGGTAATAATCATATCATCAAGATTAATCAAGCAGGAAGTAGGGTATTACCTCCATCGAGAGGGCCCGAACCTGGGTAAACATTGTGTCCCCCGCCTCCTGTTACCATCCGCCTTAGACGCACAGTTCGGGACCCCCTACCCGAGATCCGCCGGTTTTGACACCGACAGTCAACCCGGCGGATCAGGAGCGGCACAACGCGGAGGTGGCAAATGTAAAGGATCAAATAACCCAAGCCAAAGCAGACCTGGCCGCCGAGATTGCCAGAATGACGGCGAAGCGGGCCGAGTTAGATGCACAGGCTTATTGGCTCATGTTGGATCAAAACGCATCGAATGATGTCATGAGGAGGAGGTACCGATCTCACCTGCCTCCGGTTTACGAAGCCCAGAATCTCTTCAACACGCCAGGAGCAGGGACCAGCAACCAGCCAGTGGTAAACCGGGTCGAAGCGCCTGGGACGGGACTGCCGGTTCAGCCGCGCGCCGTGGATCCCCCATAGGTTATCCCATCCCAACATGTGCCGACACCTCCGGGTCATTATTCCAACCCCTTGGATAACATAGTCGCGATCGCTTCACGACTGGCAGCCCTCCCAGTCGATGGTGAGTCCCCTGTGGCGGTGGAGCCACGACGGACTAGGGAGCTTCTTCAGACCGCCTTGACTCAGCAGCAGGCCTATTCATATAGCCGTGAAAGGATCCATTCTACTTCCCGCCCAAGCCGGAGTTACAGCAGGCATATGGATGAACCGGCCGGTTCAAGCAGTGCGCGAAACCGTAATCCACCCCGTGGCCATAACCCGGTGGGTGGCGGTGGTGATGCTCAGGATGTGGTGGATCGTGCTAGGGCACGTCGAGAGGCCGAGTTAGCGGCGCAACATGAAGCCCGCCAACTTACTCTGGTTCATTCAACAACTTCGGTGGAACCAGGGGTGACATCTAGTTCTTTGGGGGTGCCGTGTCTCGTCCCAGTGTTACGCAATGTGCGGCTGCCTAAAGACTTCAAGGGCCCACGTAAAGTGCCAAATTACACTACCGATTTATCCCCTGAGGCATGGGTTGAGAGTTATGAGATGGCGATGGAGATGCTGGATATAGATGATGCGACATGTGCTAAGTACTTCACCATGATGTTGGAAGGAACAGCTTGCACTTGGCTGAAGAACTTGCCGGCTAACTCCATTGGTTCTTGGGCCTAGTTAAGAGCCCGGTTTATTCAGAATTTCAAAGACACGTGCAAGCAACCCATGTCAATTGTGGACTTAGCTGCATGTGTCCAGGAGGAAGGAGAATCAACAACCCATTGGGTGCGCTGGGTTTCGGAGATTCTGCATTAATCAGACCACATCAACGCCGATACAGCAGTTTTAACGTTGGAAGGCAATTGCCGGTTTGCACCTCTGAAATTGAAGTTGGGACGGCTCAAACGTCACTGCAATGACATGG
This sequence comes from Aegilops tauschii subsp. strangulata, assembly GCF_002575655.3. Classification (NCBI taxonomy): domain Eukaryota; kingdom Viridiplantae; phylum Streptophyta; class Magnoliopsida; order Poales; family Poaceae; genus Aegilops; species Aegilops tauschii. The sequence goes on from NC_053036.3 coordinate 516,078,524, forward strand.
GAACACTTATGGCAGCTCTATTAAAGTATGCCGACTCTGATAGTACCAAGGATCCCGAGTCTGACGATGACAAGACAGGGAAGGGAAAGAAGAGCGGTAGCACCAAAGGGCAGCAGCATAACTCGGCGAGTCATGGAAACAGTGGTAAGCGTAAAGCGGATAACAATTTGATTTTGTGGCTAATACTAACGCGCAGGACAAGGGCCAGGGCCGTAAGGGTAAACCGCCCCCGCGTGGCGGAGTGCCGAGTCCCAATCCAGAGCGCCTGTCTTATCTGTTAAACCAGCCTTGCCCGAAGCACGGGCCGCGGGATAAACCGGCCACACACCTCTGGAAGGATTGCTATGTTATGCAGGAGTTCAAAACTTCAGACTTTCGGTATGATCATGGACCGGGCGGCAGTTCAGGCCCCAGATCTCATGGGCCGGGTTACGGTGGAGGCAGTTCCGGTTCAGGTTTTCATGGTAATCAGAACGGCGCCCTCGTCCACCACAGTATAGGCCCTTCACTGACTCCCTCGTCCGTCCCTTCACTGGCCCTTCATACAAGCCCTCGTCCGCCGCAACAGATTCGCCTCACCTAAAGCACTGTACAACTCGCCTGCCGAAGCCTTCGTCCACTGCACCGGACCCGCTCCACGGACGCCATATTCAACTCCACTGGCCCTGCTTTACCGACGCCGCAGCCTCATCAGGTTATTTCGATTTGTACTCCTTCGGTTTTTCTCTTTATCGTGCAACCGTTCACTTACCATAGATGAGCTTTCTTGTATGTCGACAGGCGCCGCAACCGTAGCACCGGAGCCGCTTCAGCGACGGCGACAGCCGGCCCAAACTCAACCGCAACACGAGCACCATCGACGATCCTTAGCTATCAAGTATGCCAACGATACCCATACGCCTCCGAGAATCAGGTACTATTATCCAACGGCCGGCGCCTACGTTCACTTTCTTAGCATAAGCACCGCACCTTTGAATTTCTTGAGGTCATCATTCAGTTTTTCATGAGACGCATTATTCTGCTTGCACCTGTACGACCATACTTCTCGCAGTGAACATGTTACATGTGCTAAATTACATACCAGTGCACATATAGTTGATATGCTTTAGTTTTGTCCTAAGTATTACTGTACTTCCTAGATATCACTGCCTACTATTTTACTTCTTGCATGCTATATTTATGTTAATGGTGTTGTTCTGATGCCACCTGTTGGTTCCATCAGACTGCTTCATGTTCTCTATGCTTAATTACACATCAGCAAACTAGCATGTGGTTCCGCTGGTTTTTGTTTGTTTTACCCTACATTTTCTGATGCTAGCTATTACATGACTGCTCCGAGCCTCTGTTCATTACTTTTTTGTGTGTTCTTGATCTTCCCAAGTTGCATGACTAATTTTATGCTTCTATTAATTATGGAGCTGCCAACCCCATCAAGCAAAATATTTGTTCTTTTGGTGCTGGCACCTCGAACAAGCATCAAAATACAGGGAAGCAGATATATTGTCGTGTATGCACACACCCTTCTTTCATTAGTTTAGATGAACCATTGATGGTCAATTCGAACCAGTGCATGCGATTAAAATTAATTTTACCTAAATAGAGGGTGCAGAATAAACTACAACAAGTAGATTTGCAACCATGGGATGCTGACGATATCTTCAAAGAACATTGCAACAGCAGCGAGGCTTCACATCAACATATGGTAAGCCAGTGTGTTTTAGTACATGTGAAATGTAATGCGTGTGGGCTGCTTTCTTGGCTTGTGCCCTCAACCTGTAATCCTATAGAATAACAAATAGTTCAGTTGTCTGCTTTTGCTGTATTGCTTGATTCGAATGCTTGTTTGTTACTTGTTACGCTGTACCTGAGTTGGCCAATATGTCAGCAGTGCCTGCTGTACTATCGTAAATAAATGCATGCCTAGTTCATTTGAGTCCTTAACTTTTCCTCTGAAGTTCATCACAAGACTATCTTCGTAGTTTATATGAGGTCACACTGTTAAGTGCTTTCTCAGATTATTTCAACTACTTAGATGCCTTGGCAACTTAAATATAGCGGTGGTACACTCCCTTTCAACTAGGGATGTCAACTGGGTCCCGTTTAATCCCGATTAAAGTCCACTAGTGGTATGATAGTTCAAAAGAGTTTTTGTTTTTTGAGGAAAATGAACCAGGGAGCTAGTAAAAACTAACTAGATGGGACTGGCGGATGCCGTTTATTTGCCACTTACATCCCTAGCTTCATCTTACCATTTTAATTTCTTTTCGGCTGATGCTGCTTCGAACCATTTAAATATAGCTTGCCATGCTCGGCAATAATTCGTATGTCGTTTACCATGTAAGCTTACTGCCTGGATCATGCGATAACTCTCTTACTTATGTCCAGCAGAAACCTTTCAGGATGCCGTTCACACTAGGACACATTGTACAACCCTAGAATCTATTTGTGGACGCAGTGCGCCATCCATATTGCCAGATGGTAGCAGTTCAGAGGCAACACCACCGGAGAGCAGTCTGAGCATAGATATTATAGTTCCTGAGGCTCTACTAGAGGCTGAAAGAGATGGTGTGGCTGCCATGAATGAGGTAATCTCGATCTTGAAGCTGGAACTTATGCAATTAGCTACACGTATTATGCAAGCAACCCAAGAATTGGAGGAAGTAAGAATGTCTCATTCGAAGACGGAGGAGGTCCTCCTGCTCCTGCTATCTGAAGCCCAGGGTAATCCCAGTTCTTCTTTAGATCGCAGTTGAAATTGTCATTAGATTATTGTACTTGCATGTTGTGTCATGTCTCTGAATGGATTATGTTGTAAGACCCCCTATGTTGTCCATGTGTTGTAATGATCCGAATTTTTTAGGCGAGGTAATCCTCAGTACTTGTATCATTGACATAAGGTGAATTGTTTTTCGTGTGAGCATATTGTATTGGGTGAAATAACTGTTTGACTCAAAGTGTATCCAACCTACTGAATTCGAAGATCATGGCATTTCTAAATCATAATCATATATAAAGGTGGAATAAATCTTTGTTGTGGTTTTGAAGAAATAAATAACAAAACATAGAATTATCTATGGATATTCGTAATTGAATAAAAATTGGATTAGGATTTAGTTGCGAGGGCCCAGGGCAAACGTGAATGCTAAGTCTCCCAAGTTTTGAACGAAGCGGCTAAACACCCACTATCATTTGTGGGCTGCCCGAAGCAAGTGTTTGCGAGATGGAAATTACTGTCTACCCCTGACACTTGACATCCTTATCGACCGGATTTACACTGTTGTCGATAGGGGTAGACTAGTAACTTCAATCAGACGTGACACGACGACCTCTGAGCCCATTCAGACACGGTGGGCGCCAAACGTGGGCGGCAAAACACATTTGATTCAAGCTCGTCCGAAAGACATGTGTCTCTCCCTCCATTTCCCCATTCATCCACGGTGGGTGGCAAAACAAACTCTCCTCGTCCGAAATCAATTTAGGCTAATATTTTAAATAGGGGCAGCTGTGTAACTCCCCTCAGACGTGACACAACTGCCCTACATGTCAGCCCCGTTCATACACCGTGGGTGCCAATCGTGGGCGGCAAAACACCCTCTCCTCGCTCAAAATCGTTACCGGAAAATATTTGGGAGATGCGAGATTACCGTCCTATCCCCAACCGACATGATGTCCAAAATTTTAAACGGGGGATAAGTTCGTAACTTTCCCACATTTCAGAAAAGCGCGTCCCAAAGTTTGAGATCTCCCCTCCCCGTCCATTTCCCCATTCATACACCCTCGGCGCCACGACAACCTCACCACTGCGGCTAGCCTCCTACGTCCGTCACCCCATCCTCCACCTTGCCGGAGCCGCTACCCCTACCCCGTCGTCCCCTTCAAGAGATGGACGTCTCTCATCCACGGCGCCGGACCAGGATCCTTTCATCGCGTCGTCTCGCTTCATCGGCACCGTCGTCCACCTTGCCGTAGCCGCTCCTACGACCGCCTCGTCTCAGCAACAGAATTTATCCCCCGACCCGGCCGTTTGCCATCTAAAGTCTTCTTCCCCGCCGCAGACAGCCATCGCACCCGCAGCACCCTCAGCGTATCAGTAGGGGCCTACACGGCGTCGCAAGAGAGGTGGTACTCTTCCATATGTGCTTAAGTTATTGATCTCACCCGGAAAATAGATCTTAAATTGTTTACTGTACTTTTCTTGTCCGTACCAAATCGTAGTGGCTAGTTGAATGAAAACATTGGTTGCGAAGTAGCTTTGTCCGGTTTGCACCTTCAGATCCGCCATGTCACGGTCACTATACTCGTAAAGCTTATGGTTTCCCCCCTTTATATTCACTACCATCATCGAAGGTGCTTCACTGCTTCGTGTCGTGCTAGCACTGCTCCTCAAGACCTCAACCCATCAAGCGAAACAACATGCCACTCATAATTCCAAAGCTTACGTGTTGAAATACGAATCTGATATGTTGCTCATATTACTAAAACAGAGAACGTTGAATTGGTCACCTAATGTTCCTATATTCGTTTCGAAAAGCATGTGCGCCACCCACTGGTCCACCTAGTTCCACTTTCCTGATTTTACTCTTGATGCTTAGGGTTTTCGCCTTTTATCTACTCTACTATGATCTGCGTAGGTGCTTTCTGTCGTACTAGCATTACTCAACCCTTCAAGCTAAACAACACAACACTCAAAATTCCAAAGCTTAGTTGTTCAAATATGATTATGGTATTGTCGGTGTGAAACGACACCTATGGGATCACAAGAATCCCTACTACGGTTGCCGGGGCGCAGGGTTGTGAGAAGAGCAGGATTAGTAGTCAACACAAGGATCGTTTACCCATGTTCTGGCCGCGAGGATGCGTAATACCCTAGTCCTGCTTTGGTGGCTGTCTTTTAGAGAGTTCTTGAGCTCTCGAACTAGCTATGTTGGCTGCATGGTCCAAAAGAGCCGAATCCCTCTCCAGTACGCCATGGGCCTCCTTTTATAGTCGAAAGGGGCTGCCACAGTGGCACACAGGAGGTGGAAAGGCATACAATACTGCGAGCTTATCACCTGTATTACAGGACAAAACGCATTTAATGCATCGCTGAGGTGTCCCCTAGCTTTACCGGGGGCGTGAGCGAGGCCCGTCCCGTCCGTCGCCGCTGCTCCTCGCTTCGACACGCGCCCTGGCCAGCGATACAGGTGGCGCCATATAGGCAGCCAGGCACCTGAGGTGGCGCGGTGGTACAGTCTTCACGAAGATCTGCATGCCGCCACGCAGGCGCTTGCCGATCTGGCCTGGAAGCAGCATGTCGCCACGGAGGTGCCAGGCCAGCTGGTTGGGCTGGCAGCTGCATGCGAACGGTGGTGGAAAACTTTGGCTGGCGCGGGCCTGGCAGTGGCCCCGCTGATGTCCTCAGCAAGGGCCTTGCCGGGGGCCCAGCAAGGGTCTTGCCATGGCGCGCAGTCGTCCCCGGCAAGGATCTTGCCGGGGGTATTATGGATTTCCTCGGCAAGGATTCCATGCCACCACAGAGGTGCGTCCCGAGCCCTGGTCCAACCGTAGTTAGTTGGGTTGGAACCCGCAGGCTCAAGGGTGGCTCGCTCTGCTGGTGTTTGGGCAAGTTGCCCTGGCAAGGTTCTTGCGGGGCCGCGGAGGCCTGCCCCGGCAAGGGCCTTGCAGGGGGACTCCACCTCGCCCCTTTGCTGTCTTGCGTTTCTGGTCTTGGCGTTGTCGTGGTTGTCTCGGGCTTCGGCTTCTCTCCAGCTCCCCTCCTCTGCCCTGCTTAGTGTGGCTGTGGCGCGTGGCTCCGACTGCCCGCGCACAAGTAAAGGGGTACAAAGGTGTGCCCCTACTTTTGTACACCGACAGGAGCCCCCGGGCCTGGGCCACACATAAGCGTGACACGTTGTTGGGCCAGGCCGAAAACGGTGCGTGGGCAGGCGGGGCGGATTTTACCGCAGTAACTGCTCATCCGCTGCGCTTCCCCATGACCCGCGTGCGACGTGGAGGGTCGTGCGTGACGTGGGGGTTATGCGTGATGTGGTTTCTGCACGCGTGCGTCATATCGTGATATAGGGGCGGCTCTTGGCTTCCCCATGAAGAGGGAGAGACGTAAAGGCGCGGCCGATTCACTGAGTGGGGCCGGGTCATGGCCTTCAAGGCGTCCACACCCCACGATCACGGGGAGGGGGGAGGTTGCCTCACCCGTCTCCTCGGTTCTGCACGTTCGCCACGCGTCCTCCATTCGCTTGGGGTGGCAAGCGGTGGAGGTTGGAAACCGGACCGTCGCTGGTTGGGGCAGCGGGTCGGTCTCGATTCCCTGCGCCTCCGGTGGCTGGATTGGCTGAGCGGGGCGGCCGAGCCCCGACCCCGCCCCTTTATAAGGAGATGGAAGGGGGATGGCGTCCCGCACTCTTCTATCTTCTATCTCCTCCTGCTTCTGCTTCTTCCTGTCATCCGCCATGGAGAAGGGGAACCCCGGTCCCTCGACGGTGGCGGCGAGGGTCGCCGTTCGACAGCGTGTCCCTCCTCCTCCTGAGCCCGCAGTAGTGGAGCCGGGCGCGAGGGGAAGGGGGAGGGGCGAGGCCGTGGCAGAGGTCGTGGTGCCCGGGGAAGAGGAGGACGGGGCGGTGCTCCGGCCTTGCCCCCGCCAATGATGCCTTTCCCGACGGAAGGCTACGTTGGACACCAGGCTCGCGATTTCTTCATCAGGCTGCGCCAGCCTCCGCGTCACCGTCTTCGTCTTCCCGCCTCGTTTGCTCGGGAGATGGAGCGTAACCCACCCTAGACCCTCAGGTTGCACATGAGGGGCTGCGGTAATGGGGGCACGCGGGTCGACGTCGACTTCCGGGCTCCTCAGGTCATGTACCTCCGCCGTGGATGGAAGACGTTCGCTCGCTTCCACGGCCTGACGGTGGGGCTCGTCCTCTACTTCAAATTAATGGAGGACGGCCTGCTCTCCGTCAAGGTCTTCGGAGATCTTGGAACTCGCCTGAAGTGCTGCATGGAGAGCTCCTCCGACGGAGATTCCTACGATGGAAGCTCTTCCTCGAGCGAAAGTGACAAGGAGGACAGCGGGGCTGATGACGGGGACGAGTCCGACTAGGCGTCGGACGCCCCGCGCCTGGGCGGGTGCGGCAGCAGCAGCATCTGCACCTGGCCGCTCCTCCAGCGGAGTTTTGCCGGGGGAGGGGCCAGCTCCTTGAACTTCTCGGGGCCGTCTCCTTGGGCGGCTGGCGTCGGCGGGCTGCGGAAGAGGAAGAGGGCGGGTGGCAAGGCCGTCAGCTCGGAGTACACTGACACCGACGCCTTCGTCGCGTGTTTGGCAACCTGCCACCTCGTCTTCCAGCTCCTTTCCCGGCACCGTCATCACCGGCCCACCCGTGGGCAGCCACCGAGATGTTCTCTTGGTGCTTTCTGCTGCTCGTAGTTCGCCTAGGCGCCCCTTTTGCCCTTTCGCCTCCTTGACCTGCCTCCTGAGGAGAGAGACAAGAAAGGGATTATGGGCATCTCATCTCTTTTTTAGTCTGTAAGCCTTCCGGCCTTAGTAGAATTTAAAACTTGTAATCCCCTTGCTCATATTTTTCATCCCGCATGAACTGTACCTGTACGGGATGTTTTTAATGAAAAAGGGTGCTTGCCGGGTTCTCTGTGCATGAGCGAGGCCCATGCCAAGGAACCAGTCCTTGTTATTTTTAAGATAAACATTGTCGCCCGGCAACAGGCCCTGCCGCCCCCCCACTTCGGTCGACCATTCTCACGCTCTTGGAGGAGGCAGGGGAGAAGTAGGGTTTAGGCCCCTCATTTACCTCCTTGCCACCGCGACTATGACCAAGTTCCGACCCAAGGGGATAGCCCTTGGGTACGGGAAAAGGGGAGCTCGGTGGTTTGGAATATAAACGTGGTTTCATATGTCCCAGTTCTATACGGAAAGGCATAACAGGGGATGAAAAGCATATCTGAATCCGCAGCCCGCGGCAATCTTGGCTTGCTGTGGTTGGACCCTTGTATCTTTAGCCCCCGGCAGCCTCATCTTGCCGGGGCCAGAGCGCCGGTTCATTCTCCTTTTCCCAAGAGGCTCAGCATAAGTACCCTGCGAACCAAAGAGAACAGAAGGACGCACACTCGACCTCTAGGCTAGGGGTTAATCGCCGCTAAGCACTATCAACCCTAACCGAGGGAGAGACTTAACCTAGCATGCATGCTATAACTTAGGGCGCCAGCGCTTCATTTATTTATGCTCAGGGTCTGCGCCTGGTTTGTACAAAGGGTTACATGCCTTGCCGGCAAAGCTTGTACAAAAGGTGGCTTGCCGGGGGGCCCGGCAAGCCGCGCCTTATGGGTAAAACTTGCGAAGATGCTCGATGTTCCCGGAATTGCTCACTGGGACAGCATCTTCGGTCTCCAGGCGGACTGCGCCGGGCCTGGTGACTCGTATTACACGATAAGGGCCTTCCCACTTTGGCGTCAACTTGTTGGAATTCTTGGTCGACTGAACGCGCCGAAGAACAAGGTCGCCTTCCTCAAAGCATCGGGCATGAACCTTGCGGCTATGGTATCGGTGCAAGGCTTGCTGGTAGCGTGCTGCTCTCACAGCTGCCCGAAGACGATCTTCCTCAAGGAGCATCGCGTGATCTTGCCGCACCTGCTCTTGCTCAAGCTCGTCATAAGCGAGCACTCGAGGTGACCCGTATATGAGTTCCGTGGGGAGAAATGCCTCTGCCCCATACACTAGGGCGAAGGGTGTCTGGCCGGTGGCTCGATTTGGCGTTGTCCTGATCTACAAAAGAACCGCTGACAACTCATCAATCTAGCGCCTTCTGCTCTTGTGCAGCTTGTCAAACGTCTTTGTCCTTAGGCCTCGTAATACTTCAGCATTTGCCCTCTCCGCTTGGCCGTTGCTTCGTGGGTGTGCCACGGAGGCAAAACAGACCTTGCTGCCGAGGTCTTGGATGTATTGCATGAAGGTGTGGCTTGTGAACTGCGTGCCATTGTCGGTGATGACTTTGTTTGGCACACCAAAATGGCAGACTAGTCCCTTGAAGAACTTGACGGCTGACTATGCTGTCACCTTCCTCACTGCTTCCACCTCCGGCCACTTTGTGAACTTGTCGATTGCAACGTACATGTATTCAAAGCCGCCGACGGCACGGGGGAAGTGGCCCAGTATGTCGAGCCCCTAGACCGAAAATGGCCAGGAGAGAGGGATTGTTTGAAGGGCTTGAGCTGGTTGATGAAGCTTCTTTGAATGGAACTGACACGCTTCACACTTGGTTACTAGTGTTGTTGCATCCTGGAGGGCTATGGGCCAGAAGAAACCTTGCTGGAACGCCTTGCCGGCAAGGGCCATCGACCCTATGTGTGAGCCACATATGCCTCCATGTATCTCCGCCAACAGCTCCAGTCCTTCCTCCCGGGGGATGCACTTCAATTTCACCCCGTTCGGTCTTTTTATGTACAGGACGTCATCGACGAACTGATACAGGGCAGACCGACGGGCCACTTTTTCTGCTTCTTCCTGCTCCTCAGGAAGTTCCCCTGTTTGGAGGAATCGCACGGTATGTTGCACCCACGCCGGAGCCTGGGGCTCGACGGCAAGGACCAAAGGCATTTCTTCCGCCATGGGAGCGGATGTCTCTACGGCCAGGGCTTGACGCCCTGCCGGAGCCATCTACTCCTTGGCAGGCTCAGGGTCCACGGCACCATCCTTGCCGGCAGCCCCAGGGGGCTCGGCGGGAAAGTACTTGCCGGGGCCTGATTTCCTCCGCTTGTTCTGCTCCGTTGATGGTTCGACGGATGGCTAAGTTAACCGGAGCCAAAAGGTACCTGGTTCCACAGGTAGCTTGAATGCAGCACGCTTTGACAGGTAATCGGCGATGTCGTTCTCCGCTCGGGGAATGTGCTCCGCTTGGATACGTCAAAGCGTTCCTCTAGTTTTCTCACCTCATCTACGTAGGCCTCCATCAACAGGCTCTGGTAATCCTTGTTGACCTGTCTGACAACAAGCTGCGAGTCACCCTTGACGATGAGCTTCTTAACCCCGAGGTCTGCCGCGATCCTGAGACCGGCAAGCAGCCCCTCATACTTAGCAGTGTTGTTGGTGGACATCTCCCTAGGAAAGTGCATCTGGATCACATACTTGAGGTGCTCTCCAGTGGGTGCGACGAGCAGCACACCAGCACCGGCGCCTTGCAGCGAGAAAACTCCGTCATAGTACATGATCCAGTCGCGAACAGTTTCCTTGCCGGGGAGGGTGGTCTCCTAGACCTCTTCATCAGGCGTCGAGGTCCATTCTGCAATGAACTCCGCCAAGACCCTGCTTTGGATCATCGAGGTACTTTCAAATTTCAAACCAAAGCTTGACAACTCCAAGGCCCACTCCACAATCCTTCTGGTTGCGTCTGGGTTTTGCAGTATCCGTTGCAACGGGAGGCGGGTGACGACAGTGATCTCGTGGGCTTGGAAGTAATGACGCAGCTTCCTTGAGGCCACAAGGAGGCCGAAGAGCAACTTTTGCACACCGGAGTACCTTGATCTAGCCCCCTGTAAGAGGGAGCTGACAAATTAAACCGGGTGCTGCATCATCTTCTTCTTCTGCACCACTCCACTTGACGGCACGGGCCCCGTCCCAATGGCGTCGGACTCTGCCGGGGGCCTTGCCTTGCCGGAACCGGGCCCTGCCGGGGGGGTGTCTGACTTGCCGCCCGTCGATCTTGCCGCAGAGAGTGGGACGGCGCCGGAGAGCCCCCTGCGGCGCGGACGAGCTCGGCAACGCGGTCGAGCCACTCCTCATAGAGGTCGTCGACAGGGCGGTAGCCCAGGAGCTCATTCGCCGCGATGAGCACGGCCCGTGCCTCCATGGGAGCGCATGAAGGAAATATGCCCTAGAGGCAATAATGAAGTTATTATTTATATCCTTATATCATGATAAATGTTTATTATTCATGCTAGAATTGTATTAACCGGAAACATGATACATGTGTGAATACATAGACAAACAGAGTGTCACTAGTATGCCTGTACTTGACTAGCTCGTTGATCAAAGATGGTTATGTTTCCTAGCCATAGACATGAGTTGTCATTTGATTAATGGGATCATATCATTAGGAGAATGATGTGATTGACTTGACCCATTCCGTTAGCTTAGCACACGATCGTTTAGTATTCTGCTATTGCTTTCTTCATGACTTATACATGTTCCTATGACTATGAGATTATGCAACTCCCGTTTACCGGAGGAACACTTTGTGTGCTACCAAATGTCACGACGTAAATGGGTGATTATAAAGGTGCTCTACAGGTGTCTCCGAAGGTACTTGTTGGGTTGGCGTATTTCGAGATTAGGATTTGTCACTCCGATTGTCGGAGAGGTATCTCTGGGCCCACTCGGTAATGCACATCACTTAAGCCTTACAAGCATTGCAACTAATGAGTTAGTTGCGGGATGATGTATTACGGAACGAGTAAAGAGACTTGCCGGTAACGAGATTGAACTAGGTATTGAGATACCGACGATCGAATCACATGCAAGTAACATACCGATGACAAAGGGAACAACGTATGTTGTTATGCGGTCTGACCGATAAAGATCTTCGTAGAATATGTGGGAGCCAATATGAGCATCTAGGTTCCGCTATTGGTTATTGACCGGAGACGTGTCCCAGTCATGTCTACATAGTTCTCGAACCCGTACGGTCCGCACGCCTAACGTTTCGATGACAGTTATATTATGAGTTTATATATTTTGATGTACCGAAGGTTGTTCGGAGTCCCGGATGTGATCACGGACATGACGAGGAGTCTTGAAATGGTCGAGACATGAAGATTGATATATTGGAAGCCTATATTTGGATATCGGAAGTGTTCCGGGTGAAATCGAGATTTTACCGGAGTACCGGAGGGGTTACCGGAACCCCCCGGGGGTTAATGGGCCATAGTGGGCCTTGGAGAAGAGGAGAGGTGGCCAGGGCAGGGCCGTGCACCCCTCCCCCCTAGTCCGAATAGGACAAGGAGAGGGGGCGGCGCCCCCCCTTTCCTTCCTCTCCTCCACCTCTTTCCCCTCCACTCCTAATCCAACTAGGAAAAGGGAGGGAGTCCTACTCCCGGTGGGAGTAGGACTCCACCTGGCGCGCCCCTCCTGGCCGGCCGCACCTCCCCCTTGCTCCTTTATATACGAGGGTAGGGGGGCACCCTAGAGACACAACAATTGATCATTTAGCCGTGTGCGGTGCCTCCTCCACCATAGTCCACCTCGATAATACTGTAGCGGTGCTTAGGCGAAGCCCTGCGTCGGTAGAACATCATCATCGTCACCACGCCGTCGTGCTGACGAAACTCTCCCTCAACACTCGGCTGGATCGGAGTTCGAGGGACGTCATCGGGCTGAACGTGTGCTGAACTCGGAGGTGCCGTGCGTTTGGTACATGATCGGTCGGATCGGGAAGACGTACGACTACATAAACCGCGTAGTGCTAACGCTTCCGCTTTCGATCTACGAGGGTACGTGGACAACACTCTCCCCTCTTGTTTCTATGCATCACCATGATCTTGCGTGTGCGTAGGATTTTTTTGAAATTACTACGTTCCCCAACAGTGGCATCCGAGCCAGGTTTTATGCGTAGATGTCATATGCACGAGTAGAACACAAGTGAGTTGTGGGCGATATAAGTCATACTGCTTACCAGCATGTCATACTTTGGTTCGGCGGTATTGTTGGATGAAGCGGCCTGGACCGACATTACGCGTACGCTTACGCGAGACTGGTTCTACCGACGTGCTTTGCACACAGGTGGCTGGCGGGTGTCAGTTTCTCCAACTTTAGTTGAACTGAGTGTGGCTATGCCCGGTGCTTGCGAATGTTAAAACAGCACCAACTTGACAAACTATCGTTGTGGTTTTGATGCGTAGGTAAGAACGGTTCTTGCTAAGCCCGTAGTAGCCATGTAAAATTTGCAACAACAAAGTAGAGGACGTCTAACTTGTTTTTGCAGGGCATGTTGTGATGTGATATGGTCAAGACATGATGCTAAATTTTATTGTATGAGATGATCATGTTTTGTAACCGAGTTGTCGGCAACTGGCAGGAGCCATATGGTTGTCGCTTTATTGTATGCAATGCAATCGCCCAGTAATGCTTTACTTTATCACTAAGCGGTAGCGATAGTCGTAGAAGCATAAGATTGGCGAGACGACAACGATGCTACGATGAAGATCAAGGTGGTCGCGCCGGTGACGATGGTGATCATGACGGTGCTTCGGAGATGGAGATCACAAGCACAAGATGATGATGGCCATATCATATCACTTATATTTATTGCATGTGATGTTTATCTTTTATACATCTTATCTTGCTTTGATTGACGGTAGCATTATAAGATGATCTCTCACTAAATTATCAAGGTATAAGTGTTCTCCCTGAGTATGCACCGTTGCGAAAGTTCGTCGTGCTGAGACACCACGTGATGGTCGGCTGTGATAGGCTCTATGTTCAAATACAACGGGTGCAAAACAGTTGCACACGCGGAATACTCAGGTTAAACTTGACGAGCCTAGCATATAACAGATATGGCCTCGGAACACTGAGACCGAAAGGTCGAGCGTGAATCATATAGTAGATATGATCAACATAGTGATGTTCACCATTGAAACTACTCCATCTCACGTGATGATCGGACATGGTTTAGTTGATATGGATCACGTGATCACTTAGAAGATTAGAGGGATGTCTATCAAAGTGGGAGTTCTTAAGTAATATGATTAATTGAACTTAAATTTATCATGAACTTAGTCCTGATAGTATTTTGCAAATTATGTTGTAGATCCATAGCTCGTGTTGTTGCTTCCCTATGTTTATTTTGATATGTTCCTAGAGAAAAATTATGTTGAAAGATGTTAGTAGCAATGATGCGGATTGGATCCGTGATCTGAGGATTATCCTCATTGCTACACAGAAGAATTATGTCCTTGATGCACCGCTAGGTGACAGACCTATTGCAGGAGCAGATGCAGACGTTATGAACGTTTGGCTAGCTCAATATGATGACTACTTGATAGTTTAGTGCACCATGCTTAACGGCTTAGAATCGGGACTTCAAAGACGTTTTGAACGTCATGGACCATATTAGATGTTCCAGGAGTTGAAATTAATATTTCAAGCAAATACCCGAGTTGAGAGATATGAAGTCTCCAACAAGTTCTATAGCTAAAAGATGGAGGAGAATAGCTCAAGCAGTGAGCATGTGCTCAGATTGTCTGGGTACTACAATCGCTTGAATCAAGTGGGAGTTAATCTTCCAGATAAAATAGTGATTGACAGAATTCTCTAGTCACCATCACCAAGTTAGTAGAACTTCGTGATGAACTATAGTATGCAAGGTATGACGAAAGTAATTCCCGAGCTCTTCGTGATGCTAAAATCGACGAAGGTAGAACTCAAGAAAGAGCATCAAGTGTTGATGGTTAACAAGACCACTAGTTTCAAAATATCGAGCGGGAAGGGAGCCAACAACGGCGGGCAAATTTGAAGGGGGACAGCTAGTACAAGCTATCGTGACAAAAGCTGTCTTCGCCTGCGAAAAGCTCTGGGGTGACGCCGTCTTGGGCTCCACGATGAGCTCTGCCTTGCCGTCCTCCGGTCTTGGTCTCGTTGCACCAATATGGCAACCTTTGCCTGATACCTCGGTACTCTTCGCCTGCGCTGGCCGCCTTAGCACCAAAGAGGAAATAGAGATGCTGCATGCACTGTCGCCCGCCTGGCACCCGCTGGTGCCGTTCGTCATGGCTCACGTCACAAGCGCCTCGTGAGGTTTGCCTCGCCTTGATATCTCCGCTCCTCGTGAGCCTGCCTGGCTAGGCCACTCCAGAGGAGGTCTTGCGTCGTCCTCCTCACGAGGCTTGGACCCTCGTGAGGGTATTGGGTGCCTTGTTGACGAAGATGGGCCGTACGGCCTGCTGCTTAGCCACGCTGTGGGCCGCAGGCAGGCAAGTCTGGGGACCCCCGTTCCCAGAACACCGACAACCTTGTCGTTGCAGGCTCCAGCAGCTTGCATCGCGATGGTGTAAATGCTGAGGAACTCCGACGGATGGGTCTTGCCGTTGTACTTCTCGCCGACGTCGGGCTTGAACGTGCGATGGGATGGCCACTGGAACTGCCGCAGCTCACGGGTAAAGACTGGGCAACCCACCTTGTAAGGTAGGCCGCCGGAGCTCCCCGGTGCTCGGTAGTCCATAGCGGGTCCCGCTCGCTTATCTGACTGGTGGCGCGTATCGCGCCGGCGCTTGATGGTGGTTCGAGCGTCTTCATGGGCTCGTTCCTGAAGAACTTGGCACTGGTCGCGGCGGGTCCGCGGGTCGGACGATGATATGGAGATGTTATCACAAGCGTCGTCGCGACGGGATCACATCCGTGGTGGCTAGCGAGGAGGAGGAGAGTGCACCGTGACCGCAGCGCCCCCAGAACTTCCACCGCTGGCATGTGGTGGCTCGACGGAGCGCCGGCCCGAGGGCCCGACCGGTCGCGGTTCATCTCTATTGGCGACGGCGACGAGGCTCCGGATGGTGGCTCTCCATTCATCGAGCTTCTCTGTAGCAGGAGGGAAGTCGAGGAGGAGCTGTGCGCGTGCCAAAGCATCTGCTGGCATGGGTAGTGGCGAAAGCTGCGTGGACCGTGGCGCGCTCCGACCTCTAACCACGTTAGAAGGAGCTCTCACTACAAAAAAATACACTTCCGTGATGATACGTGTTTCTCACAGTAGGTCGCATATTCAGTCATGCATGTACATCCATGACTATTTTATGACAAAATCAAGATAGTCATACATGTGCTGTCGTAGAAGTGTTCCATGACATTACCAAAATTATCATCACGGAAGTGTCCACTTCCATGACGATAAATCTCGCGTCACAGAAGTGCTTTCGTCAAAGGTGACCGACACATGGCATCCACCGTAACGGAACGCCGTTAAGGTATCGGGTCGGGTTTTGGATCCGATAACCCGTTAACAGCCCCGACAAATGGGGATTTTCCACGTGTAAAATCATCATTGGCTGGAGGAAACACGTGTCGGCTCATCGTTGGGACAGATGTCATCCACTCATTGGACAAAAGGCGCCTATGATACGTCGACACGTGGCATGGCCCAACAGAGGCCCATTCCTGTGAAAAGGCCGGCCCGTTTGACTTGGTCAAAAGGTGGCGGGCCGGCCCATGTAAAGCGTGTTAACGGCCTGTTCGCTTATAGCCCATTTACAGCCCGCTAACCCAAGGCCCGTTACGCCCTATCCGAATTAGGCCCAGTAGCGTCATCTGGGCCACCCAATATGATTCCAGCCTGTTTTCACTTCTGGCCCATGTATGGCCCTTGACGTCTTTCGGCCCATATGAGGCCCTATGTAACTCTTGGCCTATTAACGGCCTGTGGTGAAACTGGCCCGTAATGAACAGTGTATCACTTTACACCCATTAACGGCCCGTGGTGAAACTGGCCCGTAATGAACAGTGTATCACTTTATACCCATTAACGGCCCATTATTTCGTTGGGCCGTTTCCAGCCCATGTTATCTTTCGGCCTTCTCAGAGCCCATTTATTCTTGGGCTCATTTCCAGCATTCGTTTACTTACGGCCTATTACTGTCATTGTCTGCTTGTGGGCCAAATTCAGCCCGTGGTTACAGTCGGCCCGTTTGTGGTCCGTTAATACGTTGGGCCGTTTTCATAGCGTCATCAAATACGGCCTATTAACGATGGCCCGTTATAGTCGGCCCATGAATGGACGATTCCAACTCTAGCCTGTTTACGGCCATAATGCGGCCTGTTATTGGCCCATGTTTGGCCAATCGATCATACTGCCCGTATAAGGCCCATTGATGATACGGCCCGTAGAAGGCCCATTGTTTCTACGGCCCGTAGAAGGCCCATTGTTTCTACGTTCCGTAGAAGGCCCACTGTTTCTACGGCCCGTAGGAGGCCCAGTGTCACTACAGTAAATATTAGCCCATGGTTATTGTGGCCTAGTTTTAAAAAATAGGTTATTGCAGCCACTAGCAAACCGCGGAAAAAGAACTACAATGACTACAAGTAAACAAATAAACAAGACAACAAGGAAATAAATAAGAAGGCAACTTACGCTAGGCTATCACGGCTATCACACATATTACATCCACTGGGCATCAAAGTTCGCCACCGGTGCAAATAAACGCGCCGACAAAAGAATATACAAAACTGAGAGCACTTCAGAAGGCACTAGGCTTGGCCACGTCGGGCCCCCCAAACAGCTGAAGAAGCTGAGTAGACCTCAGTTGTGTCAACGATAGATGCATCAACACTAGATTTGAGGCATGATGGTGCACACGGCAGTCCTCTGACATCTTCATTGCATCTTTGACTTCAAGTCGGAGCTGAGCTGAAGCAAGCCTTTCAGCTTTAAGTTGAGACTGAAGAAGTCGAACTGATTGAGGCAGCGACTGCACAGAGGTTGTCTCACACCTGCTGGTGAGTAGCTTCAACTCACTGTCTTCATCAAGACAGGACCTTGGGGTCATCTCGCTGTCCTCAAGATGGTTTGGCTCACTATCTTCCCTAAAGTTCTGCCTGGCGTAAGAGATACGAATCTGAAAGAGAAACAAGGACACACGTACACTATTATAAAAAGGGTCAAATGTGAAGCACATTAGTGTCGGTTTGATTTTGAGCCGGCACTAATGTGTCCATTAGTGCCGGTTCCAATGGCTAGGCAGGCGGAGATCATTAGTACCGGTTCGCGAGCAACCTTTAGTACCGGTTCATGTCACGAACCGGTACTAATGAGGCTGCGTCAGGCTGTGGTTAGGCTGGGGCCCCACGGGCACCTTTAGTACCGGTTCGTGCCATGAACCGGTACTATAGTTTCTTAGTAAGCTGTTTTTTAGTCCCACCTCGCGAAGAGAGAGGCACTAGGAGCGGTTTATAAGCCCTGAGTGCAGAGACGATGAAGGAGAGGCGCAATGCTCATCTGCACGTTGCTTAGCTTTAAGCCTTGAGGAATAGTGTAGACTGCACGGAGCTATGTGCAGTGCAGTTTGCACTATTCCGAAAGGCTTGAAGCTAATTACCGAGCATTGTGCCTCTTTTTTATCTTTAATAACTTATTACAACTCCGGCCTTCTTGTGTTATGGCAAAAACTGGACGCACTTCGTGTACAAACTGGACAATCTCTTTCGGAGTATCAGGGTTTCAGACAAGAACTCATCTATTACACTGGCACTTCATCTTTTTAAACTTATTACAACTCTAGACTTTTTTTGCGTTCCGTACGCACCATTCAAAGTGACATCATCAATTTTCAAAACTTTCTGACATCATTTGCTATTTTTTAGTCATTTGCCGATTTGTTTAGAGAGCTAAATGACCGTGAAATTGAAAATCACTACAAAATGAACTCTGAAAATGTCGAAACTTGGCATGGTATCATCATTTCACCCACATAGCATGTGCAAAAGAGTAGAGAGGGTTACGGCAAAAACTGGACGCACTTCGTATACAAACTGGACAATCTCTTTCGAAGTATCAGGGTTCCTGACGAGAACTCATCTGTTACACGGGCACTTCATTTTTAAAAACTTATTACAACTCCAGACTTTTTTGCGTTCCGTACACACCATTCAAAGCGATGTCATCAATTTTCAAAACTTTCTGACATCATTTGCTATTTTTAGTCATTTACCAATTTGTTTAGAGAGCTAAATGACCGTGAAATTCAAAATCACTACAAAATGAACTCTGAAAATGTCGAAACTTGCCATGGTATCATCATTTCACCCACATAGCATGTGCAAAAGAGTAGAGAGGGTTACGGCAAAAACTGGACACACTTCGTGTACAAACTGGACAATCTCTTTCGGAGTATCAGGGTTTCAGACGAGAACTCATCTGTTACACCGGCACTTCATTTTTTTAAACTTATTACAACTCCAAACTTTTTTTGCGTTCCGTACGCACCATTCAAA
Source organism: Aegilops tauschii subsp. strangulata (assembly GCF_002575655.3). NCBI lineage: Eukaryota > Viridiplantae > Streptophyta > Magnoliopsida > Poales > Poaceae > Aegilops > Aegilops tauschii. The sequence continues at coordinate 516,097,491 of NC_053036.3, forward strand.
GTGACGTCATCAATTTTCAACACTTTCTGACATCATTTGCTATTTTTCAGTCATTTACCGATTTGTTTGGAGAGCTAAATGACCGTGAAATTGAAAATCACTACAAAATGAACTCTGAAAATGTCGAAACTTGGCATGGTATAATCATTTCAGCCACATAGCATGTGCAAAAGAGTAGAGAGGGTTAGGTATATGAGATTTGATGATCTAATTAAAATATTACTTTATATAGCTACTTTATATATATTTTTTAGTAAGAAAATTAATAGAACTAGTTTATTTTTAGTAAATTCTTTGTTAAATTAATAGAACTAGTTTATTTTTAGTAAGAAAATTGAGATATCTGAGATTTGATGATCTAATTAAAATATTACTATATAGAACTAGCTACTTTATTTTAGTAAGAAAATTAATAGAACAAGTTTATTTTTTATTAAATGCTTAGTTGAATTAGTTGAATTAATAGAACTAGTTGAACTAATAGAAGTAGTTGAATTAGTTGAATTAATAGAACTAGTAAGTGTTTAATGTTTCACCTATATGAACATAGGAAATGTCGTGTGACGACGAAAAAGATTTCATTAAGTGCGAATACTGTGAAGACCAGCGCGGCCTGTGCGACATAAATTTCCTTATTGATGATAGGCGCTTCAGCATCAAGCTGGATGAGATCTTCGAAGTGGATACAGTAAGTCACAACGACAAGTCTTTATTCGTAATTAAGCATGACTTATATATGCTTCATTTCCTTCAACTTATAATTTTAAATTTTCACTATTCTACTAGCGCATCCCCTGCCATGCAAGAATTTTTTTCTTGGATAAGATAGGTTTCAGTGCTATGGAAACTATGGAGGTAAAGAGAGTTTACCTGAAGATCGAGCATGGTTATACTTTCAACGTAAAATTATACAATGCAGACACGTACACCTATTTTGAATGCAAAACTTGGCAAGCACTATGCAAGGCTTATGCATTTGAGCCTGATATGGTTATCACCTTTGATATTCGTCCGGAAGATGATATTGAAGGTAATAGAGACATCTGGGTCGATGTGCAGACGCCTCCAGTTCTACTATTATGTGAGTTTCTCAACCATATTTATGTCTTTTATATTGTTTATTCAAAAATAGTTGACAACTAATTTCTATTGACAGCTTATTTCCATTCAAGCAAACATGTCCGGCGCTTGGTAGACAGGACCTACTACTGTCCCGGAGCTGAACTAAACTGCGAGTAGATAAGTCATTATGTTTCATGGCTTGAGGATCTTGATGCTGTTAAGAGAAATCATTTTCCTGAATTTGAAAATCTTAGTACTCAAAACGTGCGACCAATAGTGATCGTATTGAACTACGGTCACATGTATTTAGGAAAGATGGTAAGATTTTTACTATTAGTCCTCAGTGCATCTTTTGCATACATTATTTTTCAAGCTAAAATTTCATTGCTAAGTATATTAATTACTATATGATGTTCTTCAACAGGGACTCCCGATGACAGTTGTGCCTCAGTGGATCGAGACTAAAGGTCGCATGTCAATTGTTAGCTTACGACCAAGATATCCTACAGTGCACATGAGTGGATTCAGGATTTCTGAAAGCGATGAATGCTTAATAGTGAAAGATTGGAGCAAAATTGTTAACGATCGCAGAGAAGTACTAGGGGGCAGCAATCAGAAGCGCAGCCCACGATTAGGAGATAGGTTCATCTGCATGCTCCAATATGATGAATCAGGAGAGCTATACATGTTCTATGCTATTTTACCTGAGAGAGAGCAACATGAGTGATTTAGCTAGTTATCATGGTCTTAGTACTTGTTGTCCTCTCTTGCGTGTCCGTGTTCTTCGTCCTAAACTTAATCTCAAAGAGTGATTTGCTTTTGTGGTGTTATGAACGCTTATAATATCATGACCATGTTGAACTCGATGATATCTTTGCTAGCTAGTATATACTGTTGTGGGTGATGATATGATGCAAGAGTTTTTATATTAATATGATGATGATGACGATGAGTTATTATATCATTTATGAAAGAAACCGCATATTAGTTTCAACTGGATGGATCCTAGCTAAGTGATCAAGTATATGCCATATTCATATTACTTAGATCACTAAGTGATCAAGTAATATGGATATGGCATATACTTGATCACTTAGCTAGGATCCACATGCATCCAGTCGAAACTAATCTGCGGTACTTTCACCTAATGATTTAACAACTAGTTATAATGTAAAACAATCACTAAATTAAGTTGAAAACACAAAACTAAAGGAAAAATAAAAACCAAAACACACCCAAACATTTAGTACCGGTTGGTGTTACCAACCGGTACTAATGTCCTACCCGCACCCGGGCCTGGCTCGTGCCACGTGGTGGCACGTTAACGCCGGTTCGTGCCGAACCGGTACTAAAGGGGGGGCCTTTAGTCTCCACTCTTTAGTGCCGGTTGCAGAACCGACACTAAAGGCCCTTACGAACCGGCGCTAAAGCCCGGTTCTGCACTAGTGGTAACAGGTTTCACAATTATATAAGCAAATAAATGGATCTGTTCTGCATAAGGAACATATTTTTACAACTACAATTTGAAACTGGTAGTTGTTGCAAACATCCAATCAGATGTAAACAGCAAAGGAAGCAGCAGTGGAGGAAATGATGCCTATCCAAATCTATACTAGAACAAAGTTTGAAGGCTTGAGAAGGATGAACTTACATTACATGTTAACACGGGCTGGACAAAGCCCTTCTCCATGTTGATGGAAGGATAATTCAATAAATTCCCCAAAGAAAATTCTTTATAAGCGTTGCCATTATTCTACATTTTGCAAAGAGTAAATATAGATCAAATAATATTGGAAGAAACAGAGGATAATGAAGCTCAGGTGCAGACTGATGATACATAATCAAATAGCAATTAATTAAGTACAGCGTTACAAGGCAAAAGGGAGAGAGGTACTGACAAGAGCAATGCAGAGCCCATTATTGTTTTGAGATCGTATGATCCTTTGAGCAAGGAGATTCATCTGAAATTAGTTTTCATACAAGAGACAGGGTAAGGCACAAGCAGAAATTTAGGAGTTCAAATTTGGAATTGATATCATAGACAGTACCTAACGCTGGGCTCCCAGCAGTTCTAATAGGGGTTTGGCCACTGGAGTAGGGGTAAAGTGTGGTACAGTTGGGCCTGTGTTTTCTGTGGCTGTTGATCTATCCGATTTAACAGGTATCACTACCTTTTCCAAATACCTAGTTTGTACTCCTTGAGGATCTGCACTCACCCTCTTCCTTTTGGACATCTATTATGAAAGAACAACATTTTACTGGAAAAACATAGTGTGACGACACAAGGAATAGGTACAGAAAATGGATAGGTATGGCATATACTCATATATGATGCTTAAACTAAGCAGATGGTGTAACAAAGTAGAAGTAATGCAAGAGGTCAGATGCAAAATATGTGCGACCAATACAACTTTGCAAAGTTAGAGCAAGCACCATGATGGGTGAATAAGATAGGCCATCCTCCACCATGCTAAGTTTGTTAGCCAGTGGATCGTTGCGCAGTATTCCTCTCGTGCGCCCATTCTCATATTCATTTTGATAATGTTCAATATCTGACATGCAAGAAAACATAAAAACAAGTGAGATTTTCTTTGTAATGCAGAAGTGTTTCTAATCCAATACTGCCTCCCTGTAAACCCCTTTGTGCTATCTCTGCAATTCTTTTAAAAGATGCCATGCATGCTGTAATTTGTTGTGTGCATTAATATAATGTGGCCTACTACTCAAAATATGAGAGCTCCAGAAGTGATGACACTTCGCAGATGATAGCTTCAACATATAGTAAAGAAGAACAAGTCGACCTGAGTTGACAGATTCAAAATATACTAAGGGAGAACAACTCGACCTGACCAGTCGACCGCAAGAGAAGAGTATCATCTTAAAGAAGAGCAGAAGAGCAAGCAGATTGAAGATATTACAAGTCTTTCAATACAATGTCGGTTGGCCACCCATGATGAACCAGAGCGCACAGAGAAATACTATTCTTTCCGGTCTCTCCATATGTGGCTCACATGCATTTCGAAACTAAAGTAGGAACATTTAGCTAATCAATTAAACATCTCTCAGTTTTACTAATATCAGCAATAATATCAGATATGAATTTGTACAACTAAGCTTGTTTAGCTCGATGGGTGGAGCAGTGTTATTACGACACGAACCACGTAGGCTGATTGTGGTCATCATAAAATGGGGAAAACATAAGCATGATGAGTACAGTGTTGACCGTGGCAGTGGGATGGCAGATCTGAAGCTGCAAACCGCACAAAGGGTAGTTAGCAACCGATGTTTGCTTTGAAATAACAACTAAGATTTGGTATGGACAAGAAAGTAAGGTCAACAAGTGACAAAGAAATGCAATTATGTTGTCTCTCTATATGTTGCGACATGCATTTGTAAACTCAAGTGGGACCTTTAGCTAACCAATTAAATGTGTCGGTTAACTAATATCAGTATCATATCACAATCATATTTGAACAACTAAGCTTTCGAATTCTGTGTGTTGTGTTGTTTAGCTTGAAGGGTGGAGTAATGCTAGTACGACAGAAAGCACCTACGCAGATCATAGTAGAGTAGATAAATGGGGAAAACCCTAAGCATCAAGAGAAAAATCAAGAAAGTGGAACTAGCTGGACCAGTGGGTGGTGCACATGCTTTTCGAAACGAATATAGGAACATTAGGTGACCAATTAAACGTTCTATGTTTTAGTGATATGAGCATCATATCAGATTCATATTTCAACACGTAAGCTTTGGGTTGAGGTCTTGAGGAGAAATGCTAGCACGACACGAAGCACCTACGATGATGGTAGTGAATATAAAGGGGGGAAACCATAAGCTTTACGAGTATAGTGCTCGTGCCATGGCGGATCTGAAGGTGCAAACCGGACAAAGCTACTTCGCAACCAATGTTTGCTTTCAACTAGCCACTACGATTTGGTACGGACAAGAAAAGTACAGTAAACAAATTATGATCTATTTTCCGGGTGAGATCAATAACTTAAGCACATATGGAAGAGTACCACCTCTCTTGCGACGCCGTGTAGGCCTATGCTGATACGTTGAGGGTGCTGCGGGTGCGATGGCTGTCGGCGGCGGGGAAGAAGACTTTAGACGGCAGACGACCGGGTCGGGGGATATATCCTGTTGCCGTGGACGAGGCGGTAATAGGAGCGGCAACGGCAAGGTGGACGACGGCGCGGATGAAGCGAGAGGAGGCGATGAAAGGATCCTGGTCTAGCGCCGTGGATGAGAGACGTCCGTCTCTTTCAGTGGACGACAGGGTAGGGGTAGCAACTCCGGCAAGGTGGAGGATGGGGTGGCGGACGGAGGAGGCTGGCCTCAGTGCGGAGGTTGTCGTGCCGCCGGTGGTGTATGAATGGGGAATTTGAGGGGAGGGGGGATCTCAAACTTTGGGACGCGCTTCTCTGAAATGGGGGAAAGTTACAAACTTATCCCACGTTTCAAATTTCGGACATCGCGTCGGTTGGGGATAGGACGGTAACCTCGCATCTCCCAAATATTTGCCGGTTACTATTTCGGGCGAGGAGAGGGTGTTTTGCCGCCCACGGTTAGCGCTCACGGTGTATGAACGGGCCTGACAGGTATGGCGGTTGTGTCACATCTGATGGAAGTTACACATCTGCCCCTATTTAAAATATTAGCCTACATCGATTTCGGACGAGGAGAGTTTGTTTTGCCGCCCACCGTGTATGAATGGGGAAATGGAGGAAGAGACACATCTTTCGGACGAGCTTGAATCAAATGTGTTTTGCCGCCTACGTTTGGCGCCCACCATCTCTGAATGGGCTCAGAGGCCGTCGTGTCACGTCTGATTGAAGTTACTAGTCTACCCCTATCGACAGCAGTGTAAATCTGGTCGATAAGGATGTCAAGTGTCAGGGGTAGACAGTAATTTCCATCTCGCAAACACTTGCTTCGGGCAGCCCACAAATTATAGTGGGTGTTTAGCCGCTTCGTTCAAAACATGGGAGAATTAGCATTCACGTTTGCCCTGGGACCTGGCAAACTAAATTCAAATCCAATTTGTATTCGATTACGAATATCCACAGGTAATTATACATTTTGTTATTTATTTCTTCAAAACCACAACAAAGATTTATTCCACCTTTATATATGTTTATGATTTAGAAATGCCGTGATCTTCGAATTCAGTAGGTTGGATACACTCTGAGTCAAACAGTTATTTCATCCAATACAATATGCTCACACGAAAAACAGTTCACCTTATGTCAATGATACAAGTACTAAGGATTACCTAGCCTAAAAAATTCGGATCATTACAACACATGGACAACATAGGGGGTCTTGCAACATAATCCATTCAGAGACATGACACAACATGCAAGTACAATAATCTAATGACAATTTCAACTGGGATCTAAAGAAGAACCAGGATTACCATGGGCTTCAGATAGCAGAAACAGCAGGACCTCCTCCGTCTTCGAATGCAACATTCTTACTTCCTCCAATTCTTGGGTTGCTTGCATAATGCGTGTTGCTAATTCCATAATTTCTAGTCTCAAGATAAAGATTACCTCATTCATGGCAGCCACACCATCTCTTTCTGCCTCTAGTAGAGCCTCAAGCACTATAATATTTGTGCTCAGACTGCTCTCCGGCGGTGTTGCCTCTGAACTGCTACCATCTGGTAACATGGATGGCGCACTGCTTCCACAAATAGATTCTGGGGTTGTACATTGTGTCCTAGTGTGAACGGCATCCTGAAAGGTTTCTGCTGGACATCAGTAAGAGATTGTTATCATATGATCCAGGCAGTAAGCTTACATGATAAACGATGGACGAATTATTTCCGAGCATGGCAAACTATATTTAAAGTTCGAAGCAGCATCAGCCGAAAAGTATTTAAAATGGTAAGATGAAACTAGGGATCTAAGTGGCAAATAAACGAAATCCGCCAGTCCCATCTAGTTAGTTTTTGCTACCTCCCTAGTTCATTTTCCTCAAAAAACAAAAACTCTTTTGAACTATCATACCACTAGTGGACTTTAATCGGGATTAAACGGGACCCAGTTGACATCCCTAGTTGAAAGGGAGTGTACAACCGCTATATTTAAGTTGCCAAGGCATCTAAGCAGTTGAAATAATCTGAGAAAACACTTAACAGTGTGGCCTCATATAAACTACGAAGACAGTCTTGTGGTGAAGTTGAGAGGAAAAGTTAAGGACTCAAATGAAATAGGCATGCATTTCTTTACGATAGTACAGCAGGCACTACTGACATATTGGCCAACTCAGGTATAGCGTAACAACAAATAAGCATTCGAATCAAGCAATACAGCAAAGCAGACAACTGAACTATTTGTAATTCGGTAGGATTACACGTTGAGGGCACAAGCCAAGAAAGCAGCCCACTCGCATTACATTTCACATGTACTAAAACACACTGGATTACCATATGTTGCCGTGAAGCCTAGCTGCTGTTGCAATGTTCTTTGAAGATATCGTCAGCATACCGTGGTTGCAAATCTAGTTGTTGTAGTTTATTCTGCACCATCTATTTAGGTAAAATTAATTTTAACCACATGCACTGGTCCGAATTGATCATCAATGGTTCATCTAAACTAATGAAAGAAGGGTGTGTGCATACACGACAATATATCTGCTTCCCTCTATTTTTATGCTTGTTCGAGGTGCCAGCCCCAAAAGAACAAATATTTTGCTTGATGGGGTTGGCAGCTCCATAATTAATAGAAGCATCAAATTAGGCATGCAACTTGGGAAGATCAAGGATGTGATTGGTTTGATGCCAAAAGTTGGCATGCCAATATTTGGCAAATGCCAAATGTTGGCTAGTGATTGGTTGGCTACCAACTTTTTTTCTCAACCTCATAAAAGTTGCCAACATTTGGCAAATTTTGATTTTGCCAAATGTTGGCTTGCCAAATATTGGCAATGCCAATTGTTGGCATCAAACCAATTATGCTCCAAGAACACACAAACAAGTAATGAACAGAGGCTCGGAGCAGTGATGTAACAGCTAGCATCAGAAAATGTAGGGTAAAACGAACAAAGAGTAGCTGAACCACATGCTAGTTTGCTGATGTGTAATTAAGCATAGAGAACATTAAGCAGTCTGAACGAACCAACAGGTGGCATCAGAACAAAACTAAAGAATATTAACTATATGTGCACTGGTATGTAATTTAGCACATGTAACATGTTCGCTGCCAGAAGTATGGCCCTTCAGGTGCAAGCAGAATAATGCGTCTCATGAAAAACTTAATGATGCCCTGAAGAAATTCAAAGGTGCGGTGCTTATGCTAGGAAAGTGAACGTAGGCGCCGGCCGTTGGATAATAGTACCTGATTCTCGGCGGCGTATGGGTATCGTTGTCATACTTGATAGCTAAGCATCGTCGATGGTGCTCGTGTTGCGGTTGAGTTTGGGCCGGCTGTCGCCGCCGCTGAAGCGGCTCCGGTGCTACGGTTGCGGCACCTGTCGACATACAAGAAAGCTCATCTGTGGTAAGTGAACAGTTGCACGATAAAGAGAAAAACTGAAGGAGTACAATTCGAAATAACCTGATGAGGCTGCGGCGTCGGTAAAGCACGACCGGTGGAGTTGAATATGGCGTCCGTGGAGCGGGTCCGGTGCAGTGGACGAAGGCTTCGGCGGGCGCGTTGTACAGTGCTTTCGGTGAGGCAGATCTGTTGCGGCGGACGAGGGCTTGTATGAAGGACCAGCGAAGGGGCGGACGAGGGAGTCAGTGAAGGGCCTACGCTGTGGTGGACGAGGGCGCCGGTTAAGCAGATCCGGTGCGGTGGACCATGATGGTGGTCAAGGAGATCTGGAACGGTGGACAAGCCAGTCGCTGAAGCGGCTCCGGTGAAGTGGTGAGTTGGCAGTTGGGGGTTCCAAGGTGCGGAAGGTAGATCCGGCGGGGTGTGAGGTCCACCGCTGCGGCGGAGGACTAGATTCAGCGGCTTGCCGTGGTTGGGGGGTCGGGGAGGGGAAGGGGAGGAGCTCTGGGCAAGAATGTTGGGGGCAAAGAGGGGAAAATAATGGAGTTACCAAAGCAGCCCTTTTCCGTTCATGTGGCAGGGGTAAAAGAGGAATATCGCAGGGCTAAACTTTCGGGCGCGTGATATTTCGATGTGAGCGGGAAGTTTGAAAGCTTTTGGCGCGTAAAATTATAAGTATTCTGCTCTCGTACGGGCGACTATGATATCATGGCCGACAATTTGTTTGTTTTGCACGCAAAAAATGTGCAAATTTTGAAAATCAATGTATCCAACTCGAAACTTAGATTGTCCATTCAATTCAAATATGGATCATTGAGCTACCACAAGAAATACCATCATACGGTCCAATTCAAATGAAATTCCAAATGTGTTTATCCTAAATATGATAACAAAAGCAAAAATGTGTATGTGTATGAATAAAGTGGATGATTATAAAGTTTGAACATGCCTGTATGTGTATATCTCTAGGTTTGATATATGAATTTGAAATCACGAAATCCCGGCTTAAAAAATGTACCTCCGTTTAAATGAATTACAAAAGCTAATGATGGAGTCGAATTCCAAAATTCCAATCTTAGGTTTGTAATTCTGGTACATCAAGGTATATCACGCATGTTCAAAAGTATCGTTATCTCATAGTACAAACTGTGAAACAAATTGATCAACCATGAGTGCACAATATCTCAATTATGCTAAAGTCCCTCAAATATAGACACCTCACTCTTTATCTGAAGTCAACACCCCCCACCACCACACACACACACACATAGAGAAGTCGTTCTCTCCCCCAAACACCAACACACGAGCACATTAACACCCCTCTCTCTTGTAAACTCCTGACCCCAACATAGGTCTCTATCACTTTGTCTCTCTGGCATGCACACATCTCTTCCCTCACTCTCTAGGTCTCCCGCTATCTCTCTTACCCAAGCACACGCACTATGTAGAGTGTATATTTCCCATACACACAAAACATCGCCCCCAAACGTCTATCTCCCTAGTCATGTGGTTCTCGCGCACTCACCTCACACACCACCCCCACTGCAAACAAGCACACTTTATCTCCTTGTGCACCACTCTCCTCTTTCTATCTCTCCCACATGCGGACCCGCCCCAGCTCCTTCCCTGTATACATATATGTCGTGACTCTTTGCATAGCTCCCTAATGTATAATCGTTCTCGATTTCGCACATTGTTCTCTACACCATCTATTCTAGATATCTCATGAAGTCCCTATCACACACACGATGACTCGCTTCCCTTGCGTCTCCGTTCATAGGCCAATTTCAGACTACATCAACATTGTCTCCCTATCTATACGCCATTTCTGGACACAAACGACCCCTCTCGCCCCCTCTCTTCCTCTCTCTCTCTCCGTCGCTAGCTCTCTCTTTCTCTCGCTCTCACACCCGTCTCCCACACACACACTCGATGTCTCTTCCAAATAGTCTGCTCCCCCCACCCGCACCCGTGCTATCTCGCTACTACACATGTCACACCATTCCCCCTTCCCTTATACTAGGTTTAGATCATCAGTTGTCTCTCTACTCCACATACAATCTCTCCCTCTAACACACAAACGCGTGCACAAACACACACAGACACGCACAAGCACCCATTTATCTAGATCCTCATCTCTCCTCATGTCCGCATGTGTATCTCACACACTCAATCTCTAATTATGTATATGTCTCTCCATGTTACACAACACAAAGCCCCATGTACATGTCTCTCTCTATCCTCCACACACATAGACACAAAGAATCTGTTATCATTGCCTCAGTCTCTAACATATCACACACGCACATTGTCTCTCTCTCTCTCTCTTTGTCGCAAACACGCTCAACAAGGGTTTCCCCGTGAATAACTTACCGTCTATTCATCAACAGTCGTGGCAGTACGGCGAACACGAGACATGAAAAAGAATAAATCTACACGTGCTTAGACCACCTAGTATGACTACTAGGACTAGAGCAAGCCAAAAAGCGCGCCGCCGTCACCACCTCCTTGTCGGCGACGGGAAAATCTTTGTTTTACACAGTCGAGAAGTCATTGTGCTAAGGCCCCACATGCCGAGGCGTTGAATAGAATGTAGATGCTAGCTTACGGAAGCAAGTATCGATAATACGTTTGTATCTCCATACTTATATTTCTTCTCTTATAAAAAACCGAGTTGGTGATGATGGTACGTGTGCCATCTTGCAATATAGACCGTCCGATCTATATCTGACGGATGGAAATTAAACTAAAAGATACCCGCACCCCTCTCCACATTTGCAGACAAGGCCTTCCCTCGTTCATCCTTATCTCCAACAAACCTCATTGTTGAGCAATTAAGAAAGGAAGCCTCTGGAACAAACTGGCCTGGGGGCCGCTGTCGTCGTCGTCAATCCCCATGCCTCCACTCAGTCCGACCACCAACCACCACCACACCCCACTCCTCTTCACCTTATCTCATATTTCTTGAGATATCATTAGTTTTTACACATGGGATTACTCCCGCAAGGGTCAATCACAACAAGTGTTTTATAAAAAAATGCATCTTGATGTTCCGTGCAATGCACGGATATTGCTAGTACTCCTACACAAGACTAAGTTGGTGATGCTGGTGTGTCTGCCATCCGTCATTTCTGACCATTAGATCTACATCTAACGATTGTGAGGTAAGTTGTTGCCTTTTCTCACCAACATCCCACTTGTCTACCAATTTGCAGAAAAACCCATAATTAGTATCTTAAAACCAACCACATCCCTCCCTGACCTCACCAAAACAGCCCAAGGAATATATTCTAATTGAAACATAATATATCTCTAGTGACATATGTATATCAAAATTAGAGTGTTTTGTACCAAGTTTGTGAATAAGTATTATTCTAATTATGATTCGTTGCAACGAACATGAACATTGCTAGTATTTCCAACCATGCATTTTTTCCTAGTATTCCATAGTTTCGATTTTTCCATCAAGATATTAGTCACTCATGGTTGATATTTACTTTCAATCATGTACACATATGCACTATATAACTAGCCTTGCTTATTGGCTTCCAAAGCTTAACTTTCACTCCTACTTACAATATGTAGAGTATTTAACAAAAAACTACCACTTTCAACCAGCCCTAGGAAGAATATATTGTACAAAAAATAGCAAAAACATACCCAAAATTTCTTAATCCACGCCAAAAACTACCTAGTACTCCTACCGATTAGGTTCGTTTAAACCCATTTATGACAGGGTTGGCCCACACGTCCGTGCTGAGAGGCAGCTTAAACCAACACATTTTGTTTGACCATTGACACGAGGGACCCACATCCGACCTTCTATCCTGTTATTCCCCCTCAAATCATTATTTTTCCTGAACATTACTTCAAACAGTACTGATGCGTGTTCGTCGGTGGCGCCGGTGATGAGCGAGTTGGCCGCCGCTCCGCCGGACGGGCCGGACGCCGCGCTGGCCTCCGCACGGGTTGGCAGGCTGGCCCTAGCGTGACTCACGAGCGAGCAAGCCGCCGCGCTGGCCTTCGCTCGAGCCAGATGGCTGGCCTTAGCGCGGCGCGCGCGAGCAAGCCTCCGCGCTGCCGTGCCAATCTAGCTAGCAAACCTTGCAGACAAGCAGCTGGACGGAGCTATCTTGGCTAGCTAGCAGCTGCGAGCGCCAGACGGAGCTGGCATCCGGGCTGCCACAACATGGGCTCCGCACCGCCGGCGGTTTTGACCTCGCCTTCTGCCGGCGGCGGTAGCTGCGTCCCATGGCCGAGGATGACTAGGTGGACGAGCCGGAGGTAGGAGTTCACTCGAGGATTTTTGTTGGTAAGAGCATGTACAATGGTTGATAAGGTAGTCTTATCTTAAAGTCTAGCATGTATGCAAGTGGTAGTGGTTTCTTGGTATTTTAGTGGTTTCTTGCATTATTAGAGCAAGTACAACAGAGCTGAGTCAGCGGGCTGTAAGAAATAAACTGGTATATGTCTCCTTAGTTGGACGAAAGAGAAGAGGAGAGAGAAGGTAAGCGGGCTCTTCGTGAAGAGCCAGCTCTAGCACGTGCTCCTAGGCACTTTGTGAGAATGAGAAGTGGGCCACATAATAAAAAAGTAGTACACTCTTTTGATCTATTATTGTATATGTTGGCTATAAGATGGGCTCTAGATGACATGGCACTGGCTTATAGCCAGCAACTGGCTATACTATGAACCATTAGGGGTTTCTTGTAAGGAAGAATGTACGTACTACTAGCGACAAAAGGCGATTCTAGGTTGCGTTGTACTCCATCGAGTACTACTAGTGGTCGCAGGAGTGTATACCTCGTTTTGTGGGTTTGATCCCGGCCGAACGCACGGTGGCCTTTTAAAAAAAAATAGTACTACTACACTTTGCTGCGAGCCTATATTTTACACGGGTAGTTTGAGTTTTGAAGTCAAACGGACATGCGGCCCCACAATCTGGGTGCACTGGACAGCCTAGCCACATGAACAGGTTTTCCTTCCCAGCATCCTGTGGCTCGCGTGCTCGCCCTAGCCGCACCTCGCTTGCAGCTTCCAGCTAGTAGCATATTTAAACTAGCGCCTCCCAATTAAGCTCGAGGAGCCGGAAAAGCCTGGCAGGGCATTGGGAACTGTGCAATATGGCTCTGTACGTAAAGTGCTCTACTACTACTCTGTAGCTTGTGGCGTTGCACGCATGGACTTCACTCCATTATCGGCTCTACTATAAAAGAAATTCCTCTTGATGTGTTTTTTTTTGAAACGGAGGCAAAAGCTTTGCTTCATCTCATTCATAAAGAAGGAACTACTAACAAAGTTCGACGAGATCCATTACACCTCCACAAATGGAAGTGGAAAGCCTAGTCTCGCTGTATCAAATAACTCAAATGTTCTGCCCCCGCAGTAACCATCGCTGATAAACAGGCTGCTAGTGTGTGCGTGAGAGGAGCGGCTGAATAGAGCACCGAGAGTACCCACTAGGCCACTACGCAGCTGTACTTCCCCTGCATTGATAGTACAACGATGGTTCTAGAGAACAGTAGTACCCTCCACTTCCAACTGTAGCTCCTTGGCCCTGAGATTCAATAGTTCAAAACTGGTGCACTATACTAGACTAGACTAGAAGTACAGTACATCGCACTACTAGTTGAGAAAAGTAGTACTAGTACTGCTACAGTATGAGTACGTACTCCTCCGTCACATAATGTAAGACGTTTTTTGACACTAGCTGGCATGTACAAAAAATGGCAAAAACATACCCAAAATTTCTTAATCCACGCCAAAAACTACTACCTAGTGCCAAAAATTTCTTACTAGTGCTATTATTTACAATATAATGCAATCCCATAACGTTCCATAATGCTAGTACTAGTAGTAAATAATAGCCTCACCCCTTCGCTGAGGAACGATCTACAGTTGGAAGGGACGAGGCCCTGCGGTTACTACGCTCTTATCTCCTCCTCGCCAGTTCCCCTCCCCCCGAAGCGAAGGCAGTTCGTCGCTGCACCCATGGATTCGCCAGGCGGTTCTCCTCCTCGTCGGGGCTGGGAGACCTTGGACGATGATCCTCTGGGAGAAATCGCACGCCGCTCCGACGTCCTCACCGCCGCAAGACTCGGTGCTTCCTGCACCAACTTTCTCAAGACGCTGCTTAAACAGGCTTGGGAAAAGGCCATGCTTGTTGGTCTTCCATGCGTCCTCGAGGAGAAGGTTCTTCTATGGGACAATCCTTCGAACAGTCCACCGCTCCCTGGCCATGGTTGCACGTTGACTCCGCTAGAGTTGCCGATGTTGAGAGGTAGTCGGATTTTGTCCGATGAGCAGGTCAGTAATGGAGTTTGATCATGTAGTACTTAGTTATTCCATTTCCATCCTGTAATTTCTCCGCTGCCCACCATCTTATATATAGGTCTGGTTCGGTGCCAACGAAGATTAGCTTGCATACCTCCGGACGGATACCACCATCATTTTGCACAACATCCACAGTAGTGCGGCCGTTCTGGTAGACCCCTTCTCCACCATTGGGATCGGCTTTCCGGACTGGCTGGGCTTGAATACGTATGATGATGCCTACATGAGATTGAAGAAGATAGCAATTGCGGACCCGCCGACAAAGCGACATGGCTACGACGATTAATATCTCATCGCGGTGTTCGACATAAGGATTGCCATCAATGCAAGAGGCAGTAACGGCAGAGGCTGGCGCATGTTGGCGGCGGCAGATTTGTACCCCTACACGTTCGAAGACGTCGTGCGCCATCTAGGCCGCATCTTCGCGGTGACAAGCCAGGGGACTTGTTTCATCTGGTTGCCATCCTACGGTACGGGAGATTACAAATGGAATGCACAAACCATCATTTGCACCCTAACGGTACTCCATTATTTTGCAGGGACCAGTCATCCCCCGATCAAAATAAGATCGCCGATTGTGGATGTGCATTTGCATCCGCGATTCGGTCTAACCTGGAACCTTGTAGCTAACTTTGGCATATTGGGATCAACTATCTTAGCAGTTGTTACCCATGGTACCACTGATGTGCAACATGGTCACACAATCTACCTCGATCGGACCGTCACCATCTACCCAGGTATTCCATTTTTTAACCCTCTCGCCTTCTCTTTCATTGTTGTACTACTAGTATACTTTGTAGTACTAATAGGAGTACTTTTTACCTTGGAGGACGCGTATAGCTAGCTAGGCCCTTGAAGACTTGAACCCACCAGCTGCCACCATTTTTGTTTTTCCATGTCTTACTATCTCATCCATGTAGCCAAGAGTGGCTATATATAATAAGCTGGTTATTTTACTTCCTCTATACCGGAGTAGTACTATTTGCTGCACAGTATTACTGACCGCCATATTTGAGCACAACATTATTATGCATGGGCCTTGACTCTGTACGTCACCATGTGTCCAGATCTAGGATGCCGCGTGTACCAGATGAACGGCGCCGAGTTCGACCCCCGTGATGCTACGTGGGTGCCGAGGAACACTCTTGGAGAGTACTAGCTTTTCATCGGGGACAACTACCCCATTGTGAAGCGGATGCCACCTTCCATGCACGACACGGAAGGCCTGCCGTTCATGAAGCATGGTTGTGTCTTCAGTGCGCACCGCCGGATGAACGTCATGCTGGGACACGCTATCCCTAATTTATGCCGCTTCAGCTTGGATGAGTCTCCATCGTGTGGAACCGGACTAGAAAGCTGCGACAATGATT
Source organism: Aegilops tauschii subsp. strangulata (assembly GCF_002575655.3). Taxonomy (NCBI): domain Eukaryota; kingdom Viridiplantae; phylum Streptophyta; class Magnoliopsida; order Poales; family Poaceae; genus Aegilops; species Aegilops tauschii. The sequence continues at coordinate 516,113,758 of NC_053036.3, forward strand.
CCCGTTGCCCACCGCTATGGATCGTGCCATCCATGAAGAACACCTGGGACTGGAACCTGGAGGAGGACATGTAGCCCATCTATAACGTGTAAGTGGAGTACGGTAATTGTGAACAGTAGCGCTGTGAATATATGTACACTAGTCGTGCACAAATTTATCACATTAATTGGAGATGAACTTGTGTGGCATACTGGCATTTGTCCTATAGAATTTATTACTAGTAAATGTGTTATGTCTACGTGCAACTTGTGTGGTTGTTGCACGGGCTCCAACACGCTCTTTGAGAAAAAAAGGTGGCACAACTTTGGATATACGTGACGTGGCGGCATCATACAGTAGCATCGTTCACTATAGTTGTAGTATACTCCTACTAGGACGACAACTCCTATAAAACCTTGCGCTTGGCTCTTTGCCTCTTCGGGAGGTTCAACAGTTCGTACTCGTGTGAACCTTGGACTTGGCTCTTCGCCTCTTCGGAAGGTCCAACAATGATGATACTACAGTACAATATGCTTCTGGCAATCTGACACCGATTGAACTGCTGCACGTCCACCGCGAGGGCGAGGGTGAGGGAGAGGGAGAGGGAGAGGGAGAGGGCGCTGTAGTCAAAACCCTCTCCTCGTCCTGCGAACCACCGCGCGCGTGGGCGAGGGAGAGGCGTAGTAAGCAAGCTTCTCCTCGTTCGGCGAGTTGAGGGGACACATCAAAGCAGTACTAGTCCTAGTAGTAGTAGTCCATACTGCGTCCTTTCCGATTAATACGGCTTGATTTCAAACGAGAAAAATACACTGTCGGTCAACGTATGTAACAATACGCTCTTTACGGTCACTACATATAGTTTTGCGGCGATTATACGATCACTAGCTCATCATAGAGCACCGTATTGCACCCTACTGACTGGCCACATAGTCAACGTGGCACTTTGTTGACATGTTAAATTGTCACCTGGTTTCTGGGTCCCACCTGTCAGTTGGCAGAGCAAAGAAATCAGTTAAACCAAACTTTGCGCAGGTGCGACACGAGTCCAACCCTTGCGCGCGAACCGCCCTGGCTGTGTATGTGAGTGCATGCACGTGTCCTCCCTCGGTCTTCCAACAAAGAGTGTACATCGGCTATATAACAAAGAGTGTAGTACATGATGTACATCTACACTTCCAATGCATTTAGCCTTTAATCTAAATCGATATTGATTGACTAACGCACCAACTTGTGCTATAGGTATAGGCTACATGTCTATCCTTAATTACAGCATGCAACAGCCTTCATTTAATCTTCTTATCTCAATGGTCACATGCACACATAAGTCAGCTACTTTTGGGCGTTAATTATGCCCTGGTAAATGTGTAAATCTCTAAATGTACAGTCTTTCACGGACGTAGGGAGTAGGTTGAGCACTTGAGCGTGAGCGTGTGTGTTGCGTCGTGTGCTGTGTGCCGCATGGGTGCGTGAGTGTTGCGTGCATCCATGTGTACGTGTGAGTGTTGCATGTTGCATGCATGCATGCATGCATGCATGGGGCTTACTCCCTCCCATTGACATGTTCATATTTCAAGCTTCCTCTGTTCCCTCCATATGGTGATACTCCCTCTGTTCCCAAATAGTACGGAGTAAAAGCCTCCCTCTGTTCCCAAATACGGAGTATTTGTCTTTCTACAGATTTCAACAAGTACTAGGTACGGAGCAAAATGAGTGAAGTGAGCATAGAGGCATAGGGATACTGTAGAAAGGAAGTCCTCGCGATCCATTATTCCCCATCTCGATCAGAGAGAACTACTGAACTAGTCTTCGAAGTGAAGTGACAATACACGCTATAGCAGATGGGACATGTAATTAATAAGCTGAACCAGCGTGTTCTTGTTACTAAATCAGCCTTACCCAGTACTGCCATCATGTTTCCCAGTAGAGCACGCTTCTGCAAATACGCCTACGCACCACTGTCCTCCATTCACTGACATATGGGCCCTGTTGTGGTTGACCCACATGTCATCGGTGTAACTATATACACTCCGAAGGACGGTATATCCTGGTAGTAGTACTAGTAGGATTGAGATTGAATGCACTTTCTTCCCCGTCTTCCACTCTGCCTCCTCCTCTCTTCTTCTTCCTCCTCTCTTCTTCTTCCTCCTCTCTTCCCCATCGTCAGCCGCACACCATTTACCCCCGCTCACTGCTCGCCCGCCTGCGCCATCTTCCTTGGTAGCTCGCGCGTACCATATCCCCCCGCTCACTGCTCAGCCACACGAGGAGAAGCTTCTTCGCTCGCCCGCCCGAATCCACTTCCCCGCTAGCTCGCAGGCACCGAAAACCCCAATGGCAGAACCAACTGACACGCAGAGCCGCGATTGGAATTCCCTCCCTGATGTTCTCTTGGAGCAGATCTGTAGTCGTATGGACCTACTCAGCAACGTCCGTCTGGCCGCATGCTCGGTGTCTTTGTACCATCTACTCGTCTGCAACTGGCCGACTCTTTTCAAGACACCCTGCTTGCTGATGCCCGATCCTCGCAGGTGGCCCAGACACGGACTTGACGATCCTACGGAGGTTGCCGTGGTTCCCCTCGACATGCTACCACTACCCGTCCACCAGTCCTTCATGCGCGGCCACTACTGGGCGGACATGAAGGCCAACTGGATCGTCCTCATCCACCACACCGGTAGTCCGTGGCATCTCGTGGATATCTACACCCAGCGAGAGATCACCCTTCCATCGTTGGATACCGCCGCCATCGAGCCTCGCGGCCCGCTGGACAGTCCTGCCTACTACGCATGAGACGCGTCAAGCTTTTGGCTCGACCTCTGTTTGCAGAAAGTTGTAATCTGCGGAGTGCCCACACCATCAGAAGACTACATGGATTACAAGCTCATTGCCTTGTTCAACATGGGATTAGTCTATTTGGAATCTGGTCGCCATACATGGTTATGGCTCATCATCAATCCTGTTGAGGCAACATTTATGTCTGATGCTATAGTGCACGATGGCATCGTTTACACGGTCAACGCACAGATTGGCTGCCTATACTGGTGGAATCTATCGTCGTGTAATTGTTCTATCTCATCTCATCTTTACCTTATGAATACGACTGCCTGTTCATTTGTTACAAATTTAGAATGCATAGCATGTCTATAACCACATCATTGCTATATGTTCCTCTCATTTCCTAGATTTTTATGACCACACATGTTATTGTTAGAGTATATATGAGAACAATTGGCATCTAATGATTGTTAGAATACATATTATGAGCATAACATCATGATTGCTATATGTTACTCTCGTTTACAAGATTTTTATAACAACGCATGTTATTGCTTAGAGTTGATATGAGAACAGTAGTAGTAAGTGCTATGGTAGAATATGAGTAGGCGCTGTCATAGTTGTTTTCCTCTCATTATTACATGATGTTTGAACCATGACATATTGCTAGAATATGAAAGCCATTGTCTTATTTTTTTAACTTGGGGTATGATTATGACCACGGCATTGCAATTCTCTGTCTATGATATGTGTCACTGTTATAATAATCTTAATTCCACACATACTCTGAATATGATTGTTTATTTTTGTCCTTTTGGTCTCCAATTTGAATTGTTGCAGCAGACGCAAATGCGCTGGCCTTCATGATTCCAGGACCTGGAATCATACCAGCCGATGGGTGGTGGTTTATCGTTCGTTCAGCTGACGGCGGTCATTTGATGCTCATTCGCACGTACCAAATTGACCAAACCATTACATCAAACCACATGCAGTACAATGCGTGGGGCGTTCGTGACATTGATGGCTATGGCTGCTTCGTGTTCGAGAAAGATCCCAACTCCGTTGGGCCAGGCGTATTCAACTGGAGGCGGGTTTACAGCCTCGGCAACCACTCCTTGTTCCTCGGGCTCAATTATCCGATCATCCAACAAATCATCGATCATATAACTGGCGATGATTACTGTGCTATGCAACTTCCATTCGCGAGGGGGGGCTGTGTTTACACATCATACCATGGGTTTCATGAATCACCATATGCAGAGATTCGTCGACACAGCTTGTTGCCAGATAATCTTCAGTGTGTGAAAGGCATCAAGCTTCCATGCGATGGATGGCATTTGCAAACCCGACATGCGGCGATGTGGTTCATGCCAACAGCAAATATGCACAACTTGATTCGTGCTGATATCTAGACTGAGTCATGTATTCTGCTGCCGTAGCACTACCCTCTTTTGTTGGATATTATGTACTGTTATTAATTTGAAGCACTCCTCTGGTTCGAAGGATAGATACCTTCCTGGGATCAAGTGCATCCTAACTCACCTGCGTAGGATGTACTGATAATGATGATGGAGATGTTGTGCAGAAGCCATATATATATATATATATATATATATCAGTTAGGCTTCAAGTGCGTACTTGTTAGTTAAACCTATGTATAAATTGTGACACTAAATACGACAAGTAAGTAGTACAGTAGCAGTACTAGTATACGTCAAATTATTCATCATGTCCACACGTTGAATTGACGTGACAACACGCTGCACGTGAGGTGACACAAGAATCCCGGCGGCGTGTTCGGTTATTCTGGACTTCAGATTTGGAGTACCACTTATCTGTCAAAATCTTTTATCATTCACTTAAAACAGTCGATCGATCATACATTGAGTACCATATAACTGGAATTACCGATGCAAGTCAAAGAAGGATTGGCCGGTGCCGCCGGCTGGCGTCAAGTTCGATCCCATGGATCAGGAGCTGATCGAGAACCTTGAGGCCTAAGTGAGTGCTGACAGCGCGAGATTTCAGCCTCTCATCGATTTGTTCATACCAACCATCGACAGCGAGCACGGCATATGCTCCAACCTGAGAAACTTCCAGGTAAGACACCGATCGGCCGTCTACTTGCACAAACATATTCCTTTGTTTATAGCTCTAGTTTTCTTTTTAGACGCAGACCTAGTGAAGCAAGTACAATTTGACCGTTAATAAAAAGTGAAACAAGTGACTGCAACATGGCAAAGATGTTACGAAAATGCCAACTAGGTACACTAAAACCGGTATTCCACAATACTGCAGGTATCACACTGAGTGGCCTAAGGAAGCATTTCTTCCAGCGCAATTCCAGGGCGTTCAAAAGGGGCACGTGGACGCGTCGCAAGATATAGTCGGATTGCGGCATGCACGCGATGTGGCACAAGACCGGCAATACCTTGCCGGTGATGGTCAACGGCCGGAAAGATGGGCAGCAAAAAAGGTTCTGGTGCGGCACACCAACAAGAACTTCGACCAGCAGAGGACCAACTGGGTGATGCACCAGTACCACCTCGGGGACCTGGAGCAAGAGAAGGAGCGGAGCTGGTCCTCTGCAAGATTTTCTAGCAGACGAACACTAGGGCCAGGAGTAAAAAGATTATAAGTTAGTTTGGTATTGGTAGTTGTACTACCTTGTCGTCCGCAAGTTGGTATTGTTGTTAACGATCTTTTGGTATGAACTTGCATTTGCTTCCAACCATTATGCCGAGGGTCGACGTGGATATAAAGCTGAATCATTTGTTTCGAAACGAATTTTCAGGCACCTGATTTTTATTTGATGGGTAGCATAAGCACCCGCTGTTCGAATTCCCAGTTCTCCATTTTTTTTGAAACAAGTGTATGCACTTATTATCACGACAAAAAAAAACAATATCCGTGCTGCATCCCAGTTATCAGTCTGTACTTGTAGAATTCTCTCATTTATTGAGAATGTATATTTTTTTCAGGTCGAGCAAGTTTCAACTGGGCTGTAGACTGCCCAGGGTTGGTTTTGCTTTTAACAGGCCCAGCCCATGACGACAACGGGGCACAAAGATCCAACAGGTATCTACTGGCCTCTGGCCCGCCAGCGTTAGTTATATTTTGTCTTACAACATCCGCCGACAGTTTTTTTACTGAATCAAACACACAGCCCAGTTCTATTTTCCTCTTGAAACGCATGTCCTACATCCGTTTTCTAATCTCTACCTATAGTTTTACTAGTTCATATACACGTATCATTATATTGAAAACACATAAAATTCCCTTTTCATATTTACATCCTTATTTTTGTTGTTTTTTCCCACCCAGCGCTGTTTTTTACCACTGGTTTTCCCTTAAACCAACTCAATTGTCCCACGTCTTATTTGCTTACAAAAACAAAACGGTTTGTTTGGCAAAGCAATAAGTTCTTAAAAAAATGTTTATCATTTCGGGATTACAACAGTTCGGACTCCACCGAAATATGCAAAATAAGGTTGAACTTTTTTACCGTGGTCCTGGGCAGAAAATGGGCTGTAATAAATTACTTAAGAATTAGCAAATGGGCTGCAAATTATAAAAAATAGCAAATGGGCTTTATGTCGTCTGCCACACATTTGGAGGCTGACTTGTGGGCCTACTAATGCATGCGTACACAAGGTTTCTCAAAAAATAAACTTAGTCAACAATCGACTCTACCAGTGTCAGACCGTTAGATGTCAATCTAACGGCAATCGTGCTTCTTCAGTCTCTGATCTTCCTGCCCCAAACCAGCGCCGTCGGAACCGCCTGCTCCCGCCTCCCGTGGCCGGCAGTGCTGCCGGGAAGGCCTCACGGCCCCATCATACTCGCATCCCTGGCCTGTCTATCCCTCTACTCACCCACACCTCCTGTTATTTTCCTGCGACGGCAGCCGAACCAGTCAACCCTCGTACTCTCCACCGCGTGGGCAGCCACTGCCGTGTCTTCCCCGGCTCCGTGTCGTTCCCTTCGTAGGCCTCGCCGTCGTCCACCGCCCTGGTGCTCTCAGCGCGGCGTGGTCAACGATGTCCATCCAATGGCCATAGTGATTCTTCAACCTCTGGTCTTCTTGCCCCAGCCGCCCAAAGCAGCGCCGGTCGTGCCGCATGCTCCTGCCTCCCGTGGCCGGCTATGCTGCCGCGGAGGCCTCACCGTCCCCATACTACTCCCACCGCTGGCCAGGCCATCCCCCCACTCACCCACTCCCCCTGTTATTCTGCAGTGACGGCAGCCTCACACCGCAGCCGAACCAGTGAACCCTCGTACTCCTCTCCGCGTGGGCATCCACTGCCGCATCTTCCCCGGCTCTGCGTCGTCCCTTTCCTAGGCCTTGCCGTCATCCACCGCCGTGGTGCTCTCGGCGCGGCGTGGTCAATGTGGTCAACGACCGACTTCCATCGGAAGAGTACTGTACGTGGAGAGGCTGACAGCTGGGTCCACGGCAGCCGCAAGGAAGTGCCTCCTTATTACGCGCAAAATAATTATTCCTCCACCTGACAGCAGGGACCCACCGGACGGGCCACCAGTAATTTGCGGAAAAAACGTTTCCCCCCTGACTGCTCGGACCCAACGGACGGGCCACCATATTTCGCGGAAAAAACGTTTGCGCCAGACTGCTGGGACCCACCGGACGGACCACCGTATTTTGCGAAAAAAACGTTGCCCCCGCTGTCAGCTCGGACCCACCGGAATTGCCTCCTTATTATGGACAGAAAAATGAATACTCCCCCTGCTAGCTGGGACCCACCGTGGTGGGAGGCTGACTTGTGGGCCTACTAAGTTGACGGGGACGGAGGGCTTTGTCAACTTAGTCAATATGCACGATTCTAGCTCCAGTGACCGTACGATGTCCATCCGACGGCCGTAGTGCTTCTTCAACCTCTGGTCTTCTTGCTCCAGCCGCCCAAAGCAGCGCCGGTCGTGCCGCATGCTCCTGCCTCCCGTGCCCGGCTATGCTGCCGCGGAGGCCTCACCGCCCCTACTATTCCCACGGCTGGCCAGGCCCTGCAGCGACGACAGCCTCACACCGCAGCCGAACCAGTGAACCCTCGTACTCCTCTCCGCGCGGGCTTCCACTGCCGCGTCTTCCCCGGCTCCGCGTCGTCCCCTTCCTAGGCCTCGTCGTCGTCCACCGCCGTGGTGCTCTCCTCGCGGCGTGGTCAACGTGGTCAAGGAACGACTTCCATCGGAAGAGTACTGTTCGTGGAGAGGCTGACAGCTGGGTCCACGACCACAACCCATTTTTTTGTGATTTGCCAAGTAAGTCGCTTTGTCAGGCCTGTTGGGTTGCAAATCTTTCAAGACGAGGAGAGCTTTCATTCGGCTGGCCGAGAAAATGGCCCATCAGTAATGAGAAATGGGCTGTACATTTTTAAAACACATCAAACCGGCAATTAGTTTCAAATATCTTTTTTTTCATTTCAAGATTTTAAATTTCATTAATTTTTATGCGTGGAGAATTTGTTGGATTTTATATTGATATACATTTATTTTTAAAATCATTTTGAAATTGAGTCGAAATTTCGGGATTAAAAATAGTTCGGACCGCACCGAAATATGCAACATTTCGTATAATTTTTTAACCGTGGCCGCAATATGGGCTGTAATGCTAACAAAAAGAATATGGGCTCCAAAAAAACCTTAATAATTAGCAAATGGGCTGTAAATTATTAGAAATAATGGCAGCTGGGCTGTATGTTGTTTTCCACAGATTTGAGGCTTTCCTAAAAAAAAGGTTGACGCACAAGCAGTGACTGTTGGATGGCCATCCAACGGCCGTCGTGCTTCTTCAATCTATGCTCTTCCTGCTGCAGCCGCTCAAACAAGCGCCGGCGGGACTGCCTGCTCCCTCCTCCCCGCGGCCGGCTCTGCTGTCGCGCAGGCCTCACCGCCCCACCGTACTCCCATCGCTGGCCTAGCCATCCCTCTACTCACCCACACCTGCTGTCATTCTTCGGCGACGGCAGACGAACCAGTAAACCCTCGTACAGTCGTACTCCCCTCCACGTGGGAAACAACTGCCGAGTCTTCCCTGCCTCCGTGTCATTCCCTTCCTAGGCCTCGCCGTCGTCCACCGCCCTGGTGCTCTCGGCGTGGCCTGGTCAACGTGGTCAACGACCGACATGCATCTGAAGTGGAGTGTACGTGGAGAGGCCGACAGCTGGGTCCACGGCCGCACGCAAGGAAATGCCTCCTTATTACGCGCAAAATAATGATTCCTCCACTGACATCAGGGACCCACCGAAAGGTCCTCTGTATTTCGCGAAAAAAACGTTACCGCCGCTGACAGCTCGGACCCACCAGCTATATCTTCGCACGCAAGGAAGTGCCTCCTTATTACGCACAAAAAAATGAATACTCCCCCTGTTAGCTGGGACCCAATATAGTGGCAGGCTGACTTGTGGGCCTACTAAGTTGACGGGGACAGAGGGCTTTGTCAACTTAGTCAATATGCACGATTCTAGCTCCAGTGACCGTACAATGTCCATCCAACGGCCGTAGTGCTTCTTCAACCTCTGGTCTTCTTGCTCCAGCCGCCCAAACCAGTGCCGGTCGTGCCTCGTGCTCCTGCCTCCCGTGGCCGGCTGCGATGCGGCGGAGGCCTCACCGCCCCTACTACTCCCACTGCTGGCCAGGCCATCCCTCTACTCACCCACACCCCCTATTATTCTGCGGCGATGGCAGCCTCATACCGTAGTGAACCAGTGAACCCTCGTACTCCTCTACGCGTGGGCATCCATTGCCGCGTCTTCCCCAGCTCCGCGTCGTCCCCTTCCTAGGCCTTGCCGTCATCCACCGCCCTGGTGCTCTCAGCGCGGCGTGGTCAACGTGGTCAAGGAACGGCTTCCATCGGACGTGGACTGTACGTGGAGAGGCTGACAGCTGGGTCCACGGCCGCAGCAAGGAAGTGCCTCCTTATTACGTGCAAAATAATTATTCCTCCACCTGACAGCGGGGACCCACCGGACGGGCCACCGTATTTCGTGAAAAAAACGTTTCCCCCTGACTATTGGGACCCACCAGCTACACCTTCGCACTCAAGGAAGTGTGTCCGGGCAAAAAAACGAATCGCTCCCCTGACTGCTGGGACCCACCAGCTACATCTTCGCACGCAAGGAAGTGCCTGACAGTCGGGACCCACCTGGTCAAAGCATACGTAGCATTGTCATTCTGGTCGCGAACGTGTACGTACATATATACTGGTGGATGTAGAGGCGCGCACGTGTCGTAGTAGAGGCGCGTACGTGTCATAGTAGAGGCGCGCACATAACATGTACACGTACGTACAGCGGCCAGGGTCCAAGAAAGAAAATACGGCCACGTATGTGTACATACACGCGGGGTCTCGAACGCCTACTCGCGCATACGTACGGCCAGGGCTCGTGTACATGGCTGAGTCGGAACGGAGAAACAGCGTCGTCGTCGTGTTCATGGGGAGGCAACGAAATGCGTCGTGTTCATGGGGAGGCAACGAAATGCGTCGTGTTCATGGGGAGGCAACGGAATGCGTCGTGTTCATCGGGAGGCAACGGAACGCGTGGGAGCCAACCGGCTGGGTCGGAACGGAATGCTTGGTCGTGTTCATCGGGAGGGCTTGGACGGAACAGGCGATGGAAACGAGGCCTGGTGTACCGTAGAACGGAGGAAACGGACCTCCTACGGTCGAAACGGGGGTCCTTTTGATGGGGAGGGGTGTGGCGTACCGCAAAACGGAGGAAACGGACCTCCTACGGTCGAAACGGGGGTCCTGTTGATCGGGGGGGTGTGGCGTACCGCAAAACGGACGAAACGGACGTCCTACAGTCGAAACAGGGGTCCTGTTCATCGGGAGGGGTGTGGCGTACCGCAAAACGGGACTCCACGGGATACTGTTCATCTCCACCGTCGACCTCCTCCAGCCTCCACGGGCTACCGTCGACCTCCTCCACCCTCCACGGGCTCCTGTTCATCCAGCCTCCACCGTGCGCTACTCCACCGGCTACTGTTCAACCACCCCTCCACCATCTACTGTTCATCCAGCCCTCCACACCACGGGGTCCTGTTCAACCACCCCTCCACGGGCACCTCTCCACCGTCTATTGTTCATCCAGCCCTCCACACCACGGGGTCCTGTTCAACCACCCCTCCACGGGCACCCCTCCACCGTCTACTGTTCATTCAGCCCTCCACCACACTACGGGGTCCTGTTCATCCAGAGGAAACGCCACCGCTCACTATTCATCCAAACCCCCCCGCAACGCTCACTGTTCATCCCAGAGGAAGCATCGATCAGCTTCAGTTAGCAGCAGTAGCGAAGGAATCGCTCGATCGGGTTCTGTTAACAGCCATCGATCGATCGCTCGTGTTCAGTAACGCGTAGCCTGCAGCGCAATCGCTCGGGTTCAGTTAGAGCCCAACGCCTCGCTCCGGTTCAGTTAGAGCCAACGCCTCGCACACACGCGCGTACGTGTATGAGAGAAACGCGCATCGCTCGGCCCCTGACATCCCACCGTAACCGGGAACTCCCCGAAATTTTCCTCGCCCTCGCTTCTACCACGGTTTTTTCCGTCATGAACGGCCCAAAGAATGTCATGTAGCTGCGTCTCCGGCCCGCCCAGGACGAAAAGCCCATTTTCTATCATGATTTTTTGTCATAGAAGTAGGAGCCCACCACATCTATGATGATACCGGGTTTTGTCACAATTATCGTCATAGAAGTGTCATATGTATGATAGAAAAAATTTCGTTCGGCCCAAAATGTCACGGATGTGTCTTTTTTTATAGTCTCTGTCACGGCCCAGTGGCTGCGTTCCACTTTCGCCAGCGCATCGGCAGGCATGCTGACCTTCTGCATCCCGCGGATGGTGCACGGGACTCTTCCTGCGGCGGTGCCCGGGGTCTTCAGCGTGGTGACGCTGTTCATCGTGCGCAGCCTGGGAGGAGCGCGCCGTGGGCGTCGGCGTGGGTGTCATAGAAGTTGTTGCGCCGCCCGTAGGTGGCACAACGACACTCCTGGAGGGTCCCACGCCGCCTGCAGGGGGCCCAGCTCCGTCTTTGGATCTGGCGGAGTGCGGCCCGTCGCCTGGCGTACGCACGACGCCGCTCGCCAGCCTCTGGCTGCCAGGGCGATGCTGGTGCTCGCGGACTGCGGCCCAGGTCCTGTCCGCGACCGGCCCGCTGCTCGCCCGCACTGGCACGGGACGTTCAGCTCCTGTCAGGCCGATCGCCTGGCCGTCTTCTTCTTTGGAGCCATGGCGATGAAGAACTGCTAGGCCAACTACTAGACCAGATTCTCACAATTGCGCCCCCTACCTGGCGCGCCAAAGATGTCGGTGGGAAACGACACCTATGGGATCACAAGAATCCCTACTACGGTTGCCGGGGCGCAGGGTTGTGAGAAGAGCAGGATTAGTAGTCAACACAAGGATCGTTTACCCAGGTTCGGGTCGCGAGGGTGCGTAATACCCTAGTCCTGCTTTGGTGGCTGTCTTTCAGAGAGTTCTTGAGCTCTCGAACTAGCTATGGTGGCTGTGTGGTCCAAAACAACCGAATCCCTCTCCAGTACGCCATGGGCCCCCTTTTATAGTCGAAAGGGGCTGCCACAGTGGCACACAGGAGGTGGAAAGGCATACAGTACTGCGAGATTATCGCCCGTATTACAGGACAAAACACATTTAATGCGCCGCTGAGGTGTCCCCTAGCTTTATTGGGGACGGGAGCGAGGCCCGGCCCGTCCGTCGCTGCTCCTCCTCGCTTCGACATGCGCCCTGGCCAGCGATGCACGTGGCGCCATGTAGGCAGGCAGACAGCTGAGGTGGCGCGGTGGTAAGGTCTTCACGAAGATCTGCATGCCGCCACACAGGTGCCTGCCGATCTGGCCTGGAAGCAGCATGTCGCCACGCAGGTGCGAGCCCAGCTGGTTGGGCTAGCAGCTGCATGCGAACGGCGATGTTAAACTTTGGCTGGCGCAGGCCTGGCAGTGGCCCCGCTGATGTCCTCGGCGAGGCCCTTGCTGGGGGCCCGGCAAGGGTTTTGTCGTGGCGCGCAGTCGTCCCTAGCAAGGATCTTGCCGGGGGTCTTGTGGCTTTCCTCGGGAACGATTCCGCCGAGGGTCGCCGTCTTCTGGTCCTCATCTGATCTCATACATCCGTGGTCTTGACAAAGATCTGCATGCCACCACAGAGGTGCCTCCCGAGCCCTGGTCCAACCGTAGTTAGTCAGGTTGGGACCCGCGGGCTCAAGGGTGGCTCACTCTGCTCGTGTTTGGGCAAGTTGCCCCGGCAATGTTCTTGCCGGCACCGCGGAGGTCTGCCCTGGCAAGGGCCTTGCCGGGGGACTCCACCTCGCCCCTTTGCTATCTTGCGTTTCTGGTCTTGGCGTTGTCGTGGTTGTCTTGGGCTTCGGCTTCTCTCCGGCCCCCCTCCTCTGCACTGCTTAGTGTGGCTACGGCGCGTGGCTCCGACTGCCCGCGCACAGGTAAAGGGGTACAAAGGTGTGCCCCTACTTTTGTACGCCGATAGATATGATACTGATATTAGTTAACAGACACATTTAATTGGTTAGCTAAAGGTCCCACTTGAGTTTCCAAATGCATGTCGCGACATATAGAGAGACAGCAGAATTGCATTTCTTTGTCACTTGTTGACTGTACTTTCTTGTCCATACCAAATCTTAGTTGTTATTTCAAAGCAAACATCGGTTGCTAACTACCCTTTTCGCGGTTTGCAGCTTCAGATCTGCCATCCCACTGCCACGGTCAACACTATACTCATCATGCTTACGGTTTCCCCATTTTATGAGGACCACGATCAGCCTACGTGGTTCGTGTCGTAAATAGCACTGCTCCTCCCATCGAGCTAAACAAGCATAGTTCTACAAATTCAAATATTATATTATGCTGATATTAGAAAAACTGAGAGATGTTTAATTGGTCAGCTAAATGTTCCTACTTTAGTTTCGAAATGCATGTGAGCCACATATGGAGAGACCGGAAGGAATAGTATTTCTCTGTGCGCTCTGGTTCATCATGGGTGGCCAACCGACATTGTATAGAAAGACTTGTAGTATCTTCAATCTGCTTGCTCTTCTGCTCTTCTTTAAGATGATCCTCTTCTCTTGCGGTCGACTGGTCAGGTCGAGTTATTCTCCCTTAGTATATTTTCAGTCTGTCAGGTCAGGTCGACTTGTTCTTCTTTACTATATGTTGAAGCTGTCATCTGCGAAGTATCATCACTTCTGGAGCTCTCATATTTTGAGTAGTAGGCCACATTATATTAATGCACGCACCAAATTACACCATGCATGGCACCTCTTAGAAGAATTGCAGAGATAGCACAAAGGGGTTTACAGGGAGGAAGTATTGGATTAGAATCACCTCTGCATTACAAAGATAATCTCACTTGTTTTTATGTTTTCATGCATGTCAGGTATTGAACATTATCAAAATGAATATGAGAATGGGCGCACGAGAGGAATATTGCGGAACAATCCACTAGCTAACAAACTTGGCATGGTGGAGGATGGCCTATCTTATTCACCCATCAAGGTGCATGCTCTAACTTGGCAAGGTTGTATTGGTTGCACATATTTTGCATCTGACCTCTTGCATTACTTCTACTTTGTTGCACGATCTTCTTAGTTTAAGCATCATATATGAGTATATGTTGGACCTATCCATTTTCTGTACCTATTCCATGTGTCATCATATTATGTTTTTCCAGTCAAATGTTGTTCTTTAGTAATAGATGTCCGAAAGGAAGAGGGTGAGTGCAGATCCTCAAGGAGTACAAACTAGGTATTTGAAAAGGTAGTGATACCTGTTAAACCAGATAGATCAGCAGCCACAGAAAACACAGGCCCAACTGTACCAGACTTTACCCCTACTCCAGTGGCCAAACCCCTATTAGAACTGCTGAGAGCCCAGCGTCAGGTACTGTCTATGATATCAATTCAAAATTTGAACTCCTAAATTTCTACATGTGCCTTACCTTCTCTCTTGTATGAAAAGTAATTTCAGATGAATCTCCTTGCTCAAAGGATAATAGGATCTCACGACAATACTGGGCTCTGCATTGCTCTTGTCAGTACCTCTTGCCCTTTGTCAGCATACTTACACTCATTGCTGTTTGATTATGTAGCATCACTGTAAATGTTCGCTTCTTTATCCTCCCTTTGCTTGAAATTATAAGATCTATATTTACTCTTAGATAAATGTAGAATTAACACAATGGTTATGAAGTTTTGGATTGCTCATGTAAGTACCTGTTGTCATGTACTTCCTCTGTAACGAATTAATTGTTGATCAATTGGATGAATTTAGAACTTAATAGTGCTAGATACATCCATTTGAGCGACAAGTAATAACGGACGGTGGTGGTATTACTATACATGCATCGCGAGATAGTTGATTGTCTAGCATTACTCTGCATCTTATCTGCCCTGCCCTCCACTTTCTCCAAATTATCTTATCTACATTTACTCATACCAAAATGTTGAATAAAGCCAATGCCACTACATACGTTGATGTCTGCATTCCTCTTGTCAGTACCTTTTGCCTTGTAACGCTGTACTTAATTAATTGCTATTTGATTATGTATTCATCAGTCTGCACATGAGCTTTATTATCCTCTATTTCTTCCAATATTATTTGATCTATATTTACTCTTTGCAAAATGTAGAATAATGGCAACGCTTATAAAGAATTTTCTTTGGGGAATTTATTGAATTATCCTTCCATCAACATGGAGAAGGGCTTTGTCCAGCCCGTGTTAACATGTAATGTAAGTTCATCCTTCTCAAGCCATCAAACTTTGTTCTAGTATATATTTGGATAGGCATCATTTCCTCCACTGCTGTTTACATCTGATTGGATGTTTGCAACAACTACCAGTTTTAAATTGTAGTTGCAAAAACATGTTCCTTATTGCAGAGCAGATCCATTTATTTGCTTATATAATTGTGAAACCTGTTACGTGTCTCCTTGTTTCTCTTTCAGTATCTCTTATGCCAGGCAGAACTTTAGGAAATATAGTGAGCCAAACCATCTTGAGGACAGTGAGATGACCCCAAGATCCTGTCTTGATGAAGACAGTGAGTTGAAGCTACTCACCAGCAGGTGTGAGACAACCTCTATGCAGTCGCTGCCTCAATCAGTTCGACTTCTTCAGTCTCAACTTAAAGAAGAAAGGATTGTTTCAGCTCAGCTCCGACTTGATGTCAAAGATGTAATGAAGATGTCAGGGGACTGCCTTGCGCACTATGGTGCCATACAGCTAGGGATGAAGCATCTATCGTTGACACAATTAAGGTCTCATCAGCTTGTTCGGCTGCTTGCGGGGCCCGACCTTGCCAGGTCTAGTGCCTTCTGAAGTGCTCTCAGTTTTGTATATTCTTTTGTCGGCGCGTTTATATGCACTTGTGGCGAACTTTGATGCCAAGTTTATGTAGTCCGTGGTCATGTTGCACTTTATTATCACCGGTAGCAAACTTTGATTCCCAGTGGATGGAATATGCCGTGATTCCTTTATTGTATAGTCTAGGTTTATTCTTTGGTCGGTATGCTGTAATTTAGGCCGGACGGTTCAGTGGATCTCAGTGTTGTCAGTCTTCAGGCCGGCCCGTTACTCATATGGGCCAAAACGTGGGCCTATAATCATCTTGGGCCATTAGCAGGTCTAAACCTATAGTAGTTTCCTGCCATTAACAGGCCATCACTAGTGTAGAACCAGGCTTTAGCGCCGGTTTGTAAGGGATTTTAGTGCCGGTTCCACAACCGGCACTAAGGAGTGGGGACTAAAGGTCCCCCCCTTTAGTACCGGTTCATCACGAACCGGCGCTAAAGTGCCACCACGTGGCACGAGCCAGGTCCGGGTGCGTGTAGGACATTAGTAGCGGTTGGTAACACAAACCAGTACTAAATGTTTGGGGGTGTTTTGGTTTTACTTTTTATTTTTCCTTTAATTTTGTGTTTTCAATTTAATTTAGTGATTATTTTAGTTGTTAAATCATTAGGTGAAAGTACCGCAGATTATTTTCGACTGGATGCATGTGGATCCTAGCAAGATAAGTGATCAAGTATATGCCATATATCCATATTATACTTGATCACCTATAATTAAGTGATCAAGTATAATATGGATATGGCATATACTTGATCACTTAGCTAGGATCCATCCAGCTGAAAATAATCTGCGGTTTCTTTCATAAATGATATAATAACTCATCATCATCATATTAATATAAAAACTCTTGCATCATATCATCAACAACAGTATACTAGCTAGCTAAAAATCATCATAGTCTTCATTACCACTGTTTATTCATCATAGTCATTACCGTTATCTAATCACCACCAACACTAGCTTAAAGAAGAAACATTCACTTGTACCAGAGGCAAAGATATTATCGAGTTCAACATGGTCATGATATTATAAGCGTTCATAACACCACAAAAGCAAATCACTCTTTGAGATTAAGTTCAGGACGAAGAACACGGACATGAGAGGACAAGTACTAAGAGCATGAACTAGCTAAATCACTCATGTTGCTCTCTCTCAGGTAAAATAGCATAGAACATGGATAGCTCTCCTGATTCATCGTACTGTAGCATGCAGATGAACCTGTCTCCTAATCGTGGGTTGCGCTTCTCATTGCTGCCCCCTAGTACTTCTCTGAGATTGTTAACAATTTTGCTCCAATCTTTCACTATTAAGCATTCATCGCTTTTAGAAATCCTGAATGCACTCATTTGCAATGTAGGATATCTTGACCGTAAGCTAACCATTGACACGTGACCTTTAGTCTCGATCCACTGAGGCACAACTGTCATCGGGAGTCCCTGTTGGAGAACATCTATAGTAATTAATATATTTAGCAATGAAAGTCTAGCAAAAAAATAATGTATGCAAAAGATGCACTGAGGACAAATAGTAAAAATCTTACCATCTTTCGTAAATAGATGTGACCGTAGTTCAATACGATCACTATTGGACCGCGTGGAGGGCTGGATGAACAGTAGCCGGTGGAGGTTGGATGAACATGACCCCGTGGATGAACAGTAGCTGGTGGAGGCTGGAGGAAGTCGATGGTGGATGAACAGTAGCAGGTAGAGGCTAGATGTCGGGTGGTAGGTGCGACATATGCCAACGGGTGGCTTTTCACTGTGGGAGCCAGTAAGACATCGCCGGTGCCTGGAAACGGGATAAGGCGAAGACATGCACGCCGGCGAATCTTACCCAGGTTCGGGGCTCTCCGTGGAGATAACACCCCTAGTCCTGCTCTGCGGGGTCTCCGCATGATCACTAGATCAACACAAGTGGCTACAAGTGGCTCCTTGAGCTGTTTGGCTAGAGGAGAAGAAGGGCAAGGCTAGCTCTCCTCTTCTCTCTATGTGGTGTCTAAAACTCTAAGAGATCAACCCTTTGCATGGGTGCCCTGGGGGGTTTATATAGGCCTACCCCCCAGGGGTAGAATGGTAATCCGGCTGGATGCCGGTCCAGGCCGTCAGTGTCTGTATCCGCCGGCTTCTCCGCCGGCCCCTGGGGCCCGCCGGCTGCCGGCCTATTGGCCGACAGGCCAGCACCACCGCCTGGGGGTCTTGCCGGCGGCTGGTTACTGTAGTCTCGCCCCTGATGATGAGGGCTTTGCCGAGGTAAGCATGGCTACAGTGCCACCGTCTGGCGGGCTCTCGTTGTAGCCTTACCTCGTCTTGTCTCCTTAATGATGCACATACTTCGAGTTAGTGAGGTAGCCGGCTATTGGGAGCCGGCTACACCCCAGGCCGACTGGGGGAGGCTTGGCCGCCTTCAAGTGTCTCTCTGGCTGAAGGGGCCCGTCGCCCGCGGGCCATACTGATAGCCTGTCGTGGGTGGCGTCATGGTCAACATGGCAAGAGTGTCGTGCCCGACTGGGGATGGCCGACCCGTACAGCGCACTGTGGCCATGCATGCTCCGGGATTCGGGGGTGGCAGGCTTTACTATAGCCACGCCCCGTCTCATCACCGTTATGTGGGTGCAGCCCTTGAGGGTGCAATCTTGGCCGCTTGCCGGGAGCCGGCCCTCTTGTGGCCGGCATCTTGGAGTTGGCCTTCTTGTGGCTCTCTTCGGGAGGGTTTTTAGGGCCGGGCCGCCTTCCAGTAGTTGGCCTGTGAGATAGCCGGCCAGGGGAAGGCAGCCCTATGCTTTGGGTGCTTGAAGGCTCTTTCGGCCCGATAATTTTTTGAAGAGCCAGGGGGAGTCGGTTAGGCTACCCGTGCCTATTTACTCCGACAGTAGTCCCCGAAGCTGGTTGGGCTTTGTGGCTGAAAGGAGGACGAGAAGCTCAATCAGCTTCCTATCTTGAAGAGCCGGCAGTTAGGAGCCGGCTTTGATCAGGTGCGCCGTCTTGGTGAGGCCTTGAGGTTTGAAGGCGGGAACCAGCTGGCACGCACGCCAGGTTGTGGGCCGGCCGCCCGCGCGCCACGTGCCGCCCTCCGGATGGAAGAGCCTACCAGCCCACACGCGAGACGGGACGCCGCCGCAGGCCGGGGACCGCCACTTCCACGCCTAGGCCTAGGTGTGGATCTTCTGTGGCCCCAAAACGGGCCATTCGCCTTCCAACGGCAGTTTCCGCATGCCGTCAGGGCGCAATAATCGCGGGACGTGGGGGAGTGGGCGCAGTTAATCCCACGCCCCCCCTACGCCTCGCCTCCTCGGCTTCGCCGCACGAGGCTATAAAATAGGGGGAGGAGGTGGAGCGGCAAACGCTCGCACGCTCGCCCTCGCTCCGCCATCTTCTTCTTCTTCCTCTCCATCGCTGTTGCCCCTCGCCGCCGCGCCGTCCCTCTAGTCATCCCACTACCCCGCAGCTTCGCCGCCGGGGGGCCGTGGTTTCACCGTCGCCGCGCCTTTTTCATCGGCTTCTTGCCCTCATGTCGCGCGGCGGAGACTGGGACGGCTCCAACGTCCACGCTGACCACATCGACTTCCTCCGCAAGACGCGGCGGTTGCCCAACAGGGATCATGTGCGGGTCCGTCTTGCGCCGGAGAGGGGGATCTTGCCGGCGCCGGAGGAGGGCGAGCGGGTAATCTTCCGCTCGCACTGCCTGCGGGGCCTCGGCCTGCCTACGAGCGGCTTCTTCCGTTCCTTCCTCGAGTTCTACCAGCTCCAGCCGCACCACCTCACTCCAAACACGGTGGTGCTGCTGTTTGCCTTCGTCACTTTGTGCGAGGGCTTCCTCGGCGTCCTCCCCACCCTCGAGCTCTGGGGGAATTCTTCCAGACCAAGCTCGGCACCGCCATGAGGGGTGTGCCGGCTCAGAGCGGCGCCTTCATCGCGATGCGGGGGTCGGTGGCCGACAATCCCTTTCTTCCCATCATGCTGATCCAGTCGGTGAAGCTCTGGCAGCAGTCCTATTTCTATGTGAAGAACGTCGCTTCTCAAGGCGACTTCGTCAACTTGCTGGCTTATGTAGCTGGCCCGCCGGCTGGGAGGCGGCCCCAATGGTCCTATCGGGCCAAAACGCTGACGCCTGCTGGAGCCGCCGCCGTCGCGTGACTCCGGGTAATGGTCCAGTCGGAGGGCCTGACCGGGACCGACTTGCTGGCCGCCTTCGTGGCGCGTTGGGTGCTCCCGCTCCAAAGCCGCCCTCATATGATTTGTCAAATGAGTGGCCAACTTGATCCGAGTCGGCTGTGTACCAAGGAGATGCCTCATGCAGAGGTAGCTCACATGGTGAACTACCTTGCGAACTGCAAGCTCACCGACGAGTGGCAGTTTGGCAAGGAGCCGTACTCCCGTGCCAATCCCCCTCCTACGGTAAGCTTTATTTTTCTTCTCTTCTTTACTTTTGTCACCAAGTTTCTCTTGGCCGACTCTGACTAGTCGGTTTGTCTTGACAGAGCCCCCTCCTTCGACCGGCTCCTGGGCAGCGGGGGTGGAGCGCCAATATCTTCCCGACCGAACGACGCACGACTTGGACGATCCTGACTTGGGGGCGGCTGCTCTGGACGTCGACACCGTGGGGGGAGGTGGCGAGGCAGGCGGCTCCGGGCATGGAGCCAGCTTCGACGACTGGCCGGATGATGACGAGGCGGAAGTCGTCCCGCGCCGCCAGCCGGCGTCCGATCATCATGGCGCGGGTTCATCTGCCGCGCCGGCTGTCCGAGGCAGCGCGCAGAAGCGCCGGGCCGCACCGAGCCTATTCGTCAGTCGGCTGAAGAAGCCGAAGAGCGCGGCGGCGGCGACCAAGTGGGATGAGGCAGCCGCGAAGACTGCCAGCTTCCGCAAGGTGGTGAAGCAGCCACAAATGGTTTCGGCGTAAGTGTCAATTCTCTCACGTATTCCTTCTTCTTTTTTGTTGATATTCTTCTGAGTCCTTGTCTTGACTTAAAAAATAGGGCTCCGCTTTCTCTTGAGCGGACCGCTGCCGCCTCCGTGGTTGGAGCGGCGGGAGGATCTGCAAACGCCCGCCGCGTGGACCCCCGTGCCGAGCTTCAAGCGGTGACGGAGCGGAATGCGCGGGAGGCGCGGGAGGAGCGGGAGGCGGAGGAGCTGAGGGCGGCCGCTGCCAAGGCAGCGCAGGAGACGACGGAGGAGTCGGCGGAGGCACAAGCCGACGCAGCGGCCAAGGCTCAGGCGAAGGCTGCTGCCGCAGAGAGGGCAGCGGAGGCCCTGCGTAACAGGCCTCCGCAGCTTGTCGTCCCCCTGCGCGCTGTGGCGCCCGAGATCCCGGAGGCCCCGCCGGAGGAAGCCGGTGGTAACCAGCCGGGGATGGAGAGGGAGGAGGATGATGTCGTCGTCCGGGAGAGGGAGGCAGCACCGCCATCGTCGACTGGGGCGGACCAAGGCAGCCGGCCTAGCACGCCGCCCGTGCAAGCGGCTGGAGGCGAGCCGGCTGCGAGGACAGACCTTGTGGTCCGGTCGCCATCGCGCTAGCGCGCAGGAAAGGCGACTTCGGCGCCGGACCCGCAGAAGGCCGCGGGCTCTAGCTCGGTGGCCCAGGATCTGGAGATGGCCAGCGCCAGCTCGGGGTGGACGCGGGGTGGTGGGACGGCCGTGCTGAACGTGGCGGCGCAAGAATTCCGGAACCGGCTTCAATCCCAGGCCAACGTGCTGAAGCAGTATACCCAAGAGTTCCTCGCGACGCGGACGGCCATTCGGGTGAGTCTTCCCGCTTTTATGTTTCTTGTTCTTGATTTCTTCCGTGGAGGCGTGTCAGCGCACCCACTGGGTGTAGTCCCCGAGTTCCGAGTCGGCTGCTGAGCAGGCGGCTTGGAACTTCTTAGTAGACTTCGATTGCTATCTTGTTCTTATTCGCTCCTCTGTCCTATTTGCGGGACTATCACAACCTCCGTGCGGCTACCTTCAACTTCCAGGCCCGGGAGCTGAACCAGAAGACCATTGATCTGACTGAGAGCGGGAGTAAGTGCTTCATCTTTTATCTCACGTGGAGGCGCGTCAGCGCACCCACTGGGTGTAGTCCCTGAGATTCGGGCCGACTGCTAAGCAGTCGGGCCGGATCTTTCCTGGCGACTTATTTCTTATTGCTTTGTTCTTCTTTACCATATCTGCAGAGGCCAATGCCGACCTGAGGGAGCCGTTGGGTGGGGCCCAGATCGCCCTTCGCGCCAAGGAAGCTGAGTACAACGCCTTGGCTCAGGAGCATGGCCGCTTGGTCAAGAAGTTGGCCGACCAGGAGGAGAGCCATAAGGCAGCCCTGAAGGCGGCGCGGGACAGCGAGGCCGCCCTCCAAGCAGAATACGAGACCGAAGCGGCGAGCTAGGCTGGGGCAAGGCAATCGCTGAGCAACGGCTACGGCCAGATCAAAGATTTGGTTGACGGTAGGCCGCCTTCTTCTTCGTTCCTTTGTTTGCCGCCTGCCATTTGGTCCATTTTCTGACTTTGTGTTTTTTCTCTTCCTTTCTTACTTGTGCAGAGTACTTCCCTGGTTACTCTGTTGCCGCCAGCCAAGTCATCGAGGCCCACCGCGAGGCGCAAAGGTAGGCTGGAGCTGAGATCGCGCCGGATGCTCGCCGGTCGCTTGAGGAGCAGCTTCTGGCGATCCAAGCCCACCTCCAGCCGGCTCACCGCATGCTCCGCTGTCTTCAGTGCGTTGGGGCGCAAGTGCTAGCAGCCCTCTGGCCCGGCGAGGTGGTTCCCCGTACCCCCAGTCGGACTGCCGACTGGCTGGAGGTAGCGGTTGGCCGCTTCGAGGGCTGGAAGGCTTCTGCAGCTCGGTCACGCGCCAGGCGGGCGCTGGAGTTTGTCCGAGCTTGGTATCCTGGGCTGGATTTGGACCAGCTGGCCACCTGGCGGCAGGAGGCCGACGAGGAGGTGGAGGCGGTCCGGCCGGCTATCATCCAGCGCGCCTCAGCGATCGCCGACTACACCGACACCAGTGCCTTTGCCCCTGAGGTGGATGATGACGGCGGTGCTCAGCCGGAGGAGTGGTTTGGGCTGAACCCAGTGGATGGTGAGGACTCGGCGGAGGAGATCGACTCCAGCGACGAGGGCGAAGAGGAGGAGGGAGAGGATGGTGAAGACGACATGCCAGACGGTGGAGCAACCGACCAGCCTCAGCTTCATCGTGCCTCCAGCAACGAGGCGCATGCGAGCGCACCGCCTGCAGCCGGTGATGATCAAGCTGAGACTCGCCAGCCGGCCACTCCTCCAGCCAGCACTGCTGTCTCCACTGACCTGCCTGGCTTGCCTGTTGCACCTGTGGCCTGATCCACCACCTTTGCTTTCCTGTTTATTACTCTTTGAACAGTATTTGTTAAGTTTGCGCAGTTCCACCCACTGGGGGTGTATTCAAACTATGTTGACTGTCGGCCTTTCGAAGGCCTTTTTGTGTAAATATAATCATGCATGTGCTTGGCTTCCGATTGTATTTGCTTTTCATCCTTTTGGTTGTTTCCTTTATCGCCCTCCCTTGGTCGTCGCCTTCCCAGCCGGACAGCTGCTCTGCAGTCTGTGGCTGGGGAAGGGCTTGGCCATTTGGGAGGGCAAGTACTCTATCTTTCTTAAATTGTAGCAAGGTGAATGGGAAGTCGGCCAGCCGGCTGTTCTGACAGCCGGTTGGCGGGGTGGGAGGCCGGCTTGTGTTATATAAGTTCGTTAGTCCTTAGCCGTTTTTCGTGTGGGCGTCCTTTCCTGCCTTTGACTCTTGCCAGTCGGGCAGTCGATTCTTCGAGCTGCGACTTTCAACAAGAGAGGGCTTGGGTGCTGGCACACAACTTGTCTGACTGCAAGTAGAACTTTAATATAACTCAAGGCGGCAAGTGCCCCGGCCAACTGATCGAACCCGGTGCCGGACGGGAAAACAAATGTAGTAATACATTCATAGTATGACATCATACATAGATAAAAGAGGGTAGTCCCCGAGTGCTCCTCGGGGGGCCCGTTGTCTTGTACTTAATACAAAAGGTGGCGTCGTACGTACTGCATTTAACTGTAAAATCTTCGGAGGAGATTGGCATTCCATGGTCGTTCCGACTCCTTGCCGGAATCATCTCTCTTGCGTGCCTTCGGCTTCTGTGCGTCGATCAGGTAGTAGGAGTCGTTGCCTAGGGCGTTGCTGATGACGAAGGGGCCTTCCCAAGGGGCCGAGAGCTTGAGCGGGCCGTCTGTTCGCTGGATCAGCCGGAGCACAAGATCGCCTTCTTGGAAGGATCTTGGCTTGACCTTCCGGTTGTGGTAACGGCGCAAACCTTGCTGGTAGATGGCGGACCGGCTGAGGGCTAACAGCCGGCCCTCTTCCAGCAGGTCAATGCCGTCTTCTCGCGCTTCCTTGGCCTCCGCCTCCGTGTACATGGTGACCCGAGGTGAGTCGAACTCAATGTCAGTTGGGATGACATCCTCGGCACCATATACAAGGAAGGAAGGGGTGTAGCCGGTTGACTTGTTCGGGGTAGTACGTAGACTCCAGAGGACGGCCGTCAGCTCGTCGAGCCAGCAGCTGGCCGAACGCTCTAATGGTACGAGCAGTCAGGGCTTGATGCCGGAGAGGATGAGGCCGTTTGCTCGCTCGACTTGGCCGTTTGACTGCGGGTGGGCAACGGACGCTAAGTCCAGTCGGATGCCCTGTGTCGCATAGAAACGTGCCAGTGCTCCTTTGGAAAAATTTGTGCCGTTGTCGGTGATGATGCTGTGTGGTACGCCATACTGGGGGTGATATCTGCGATGAATGTCATGGCAGTCGACCCATTCAGGTTCTTGATTGGCTTCGCTTCAATCCACTTCGTGAATTTGTCCACGGCGACAAGCAGATGTGTCATGCCGCCGCGCGCCGTCTTGAATGGGCCCACCATGTCCAGTCCCCAGACGGCAAAGGGCCAGGTGAGGGGGGTGGTCTTGAGTGCAGAAGCCGGCAGGTGTTGCTTGGAGCTGAAGACTAGGCACCCTTTGCAGTATTTGACTAATTCCTTGGCGTCTTCCAAAGCAGTCGGCCAGAAGAACCCATGGCGGAAACTATGGCGACAAGTGACCTTGAGGCCGCGTGGTAGCTGCATTCGCCTTGGTGGATGTCCTTGAGGATTGCTATGCCCTTCTCTGGCTCGACGCAGCGCTGGAAGACTCCAGTGATGCTGCGCCTAACGAGTTCTCTGTTTACTATTGTGTATGCTCCGGCTCGGCGTTGAACTTGTCTTGCCGAGATCTCGTCAGTCGGCATCTCTTTGTTTACCAGGACGTTGAGGATGGGTTGGGCCCATGATGGAGCTGTGACTTCTTCTATTGCCAATACGGCTGCTGCGACCAGGGTAGGTGGGTTGGGTGGTAAAGAGTTGGAGTCGGCCACCGCCTGTTGTGTCGTTGCAGTCCCCGGGCCCACTGCTGCAGTCCCCGGGCCGGGTTCTGAAGTCCCCGAGCCGGGTGCGACTACGGCAGTCCCCGGGTCGCCTGTCAAAGTCCCCGAGCCGCCCGCTGGGTCTCCCAAGTCGGATTCGACTGCATCAGGGTCAGGCGGTACGAAGATGGAGTCTGATTTTGGAGACGGCTTGACAGACGGTTTGAGGAGGCGTTGGAGAGAGACGCTGGTTGGTATAGCTTGTCGGGTGGAGCCGATTCGTGCCAGGGCATCTGCTTGCTCGTTGTCGGCCTGTGGCACGTGGAGGAACTCGCATCCTTCAAAGTATCCGCTAATTTGCTGAACGAGGAATCGGTAGCTCGCAATGTTTGCGTCCTTGGCGTCCTAGTCGCCAGATGATTGTTGGACTACCAAATCCGAGTCGCCATAGCACAGGATCCGGCGGATGCCGATCTCTTTGGCTAGCCGGAGCCCTTGTATGAGCGCCTCGTACTCGGCCACGTTGTTGGAGGCGGCAAAATGAATTTGCAATGTGTATCTGAGTTTGTCGCCCTTGGGAGAGGTGAGGATGATGCCGGCTCCCAAGCCGGTGCACATCTTGGATCCATCGAAGTGCATTCGCCAATGAGTGGAGTCGGGAGCCGGCGGTAGGTACTGGGTCTCGGCCCAGTCGACAAGGAAGTCGGCCAATGCTTGGGACTTGATGGCGGTGCGAGGCTGGTAGAAGATCGTGTAAGGAGCCAGCGCAATGGCCCACTTGGCCACCCAGCCGGATGCATCCCGGCTGCCTATGATCTCGGCAAGCAGAGCAGTACATACGACCGTGATGGGATGCTCTTGAAAGTAGGGCTTCAGCTTCTTGGCGGCGAAGTATACTCCATAGCACATCTTCTGGTAGTGCAGGTAGTTTTGCTTCGAGGTGGACAGTACTTCGCTCAAATAATACACCGGCCTCTGGACTAACTGAGCCCGGCTTTCTTCTGGGCGTTGGATCACAATAACTGTGCTGACCACTCTACTAGTCGCGGAAATGTAAAGGAGGATGGGCTCTTTCTCAGTTGGCGCCGCCAAGACAGGTGGCGTGGTCAGCATCTACTTCAACTCGTGAAAAGCTTGGTCTGCTTGGTCATTCCACTCGAAGTGGGTGGACTTATTCATGAGTCGGTACCGGGGGAGAGCCTTCTCTCCTAGCCGGCTGATGAAGCGGTTCAGGGAGGCCAGGCACCCGGTAAACTTTCGGACGTCTCGCAGCTTGGTGGGAATCTCCATTCTCTCTATGGCCTTGATTTTTACTGTGTTGCACTCGATGCCGCGTTCGGAGACCAAGAAGCCTAGAAGCTGGTCGGTTGGTACTCCGAACACACATTTCTCGTTGAGCTTGATCTGAAACCGGCGCAAGTTGTCAAATGTTTCTCTGAGGTCTTCCAACAGGGTGTCGTGCTTCTCCGTCTTCACCACAATATCGTCTACATAGACGTGGGCATTTCTGCCGAGTTGCTTGAGGAGGCATTTTTGCATGCAACGCTCAAAAGTGGCACCGGCATTTCTCAAGCCGAATGTCATAGTCAGGTAGCAGAAAGCTCCGTATGGTGTGATGAAGGCGGTCTTCAGGCGGTCGGCTGGATCCAACTTGATCTGATGGTAGCCTGAGTCAGCATCCAAGAAACTGAACAGCTCGCATCCGGCTGTGGACTCTATCACTTGATCGATTCGAGGTAAGGCAAACGGATCTTTGGGGCAGGCTTTGTTGAGGCTGGTATAATCTATACACATGCGCCATTTATTGTTTTTCTTCAATACAAGGACCGGGTTGGCAAGCCATTCTGGAAAAAACACCTCCATAGTGAAGCCGGCTGCTAGAAGCTGGGCTATCTCTTCTCCTACAATCCTTCTCTTTTCTTCCGACAGTCGGCGGAGAGGTTGTTTGACTGGTTTTGCGTCTGCTCGGACGTGTAGCTTGTGCTCGGCGAAATCCTTAGGAACACCCGGCATGTCCTTTGGGGACCATGCAAAGATGTCCTAATTCTCACGGAGGAAATCGACGAGCTCGCCTTCCTATTTGCTGTCCAGGTGTGCTCCAATGACGGCAAACCTCTCCGGGTTCTCTGGGTCCAGAGGTATCTTCTTTGTTTCCTTGGCCGGCTGGAAGGAGCCTTGAGCATCATATTCCTTGGGGTCAGGGGACAGGGCCGGCAGCTTGCCGGCCATGGCCACGACTCGGTCCAGCATCTTTTTTTCTTCGGCAATCACGAGGGACTCGGCCAGCCGGCTGCTGGCTGCAGCACACTCAGAGGATTTCTTGTAGTCTCCGGCTATGGTGATGATCCCCTTTGAACTTGGCATCTTCATCTTGAGGTAGGCGTAGTGGGGCACAGCCATGAACTTGGCCAAGGCAGGTCGGCCAAGCAACGCGTGGTAAGGGCTCTCTAGATCCACCACTTCGAACCAGACTGCTTCTCGGCGGAAGTGATCCTTGTCTTCGAAGAGAACATCTATCTTGATCTTGCCGATTGGTGAGCAGGACAGGCCGGGTACGATGCCATGGAACACAGTTCGGCTTGGCATGAGTTGCTTTGTCTTGATGTTCAGTTTCTCCATGGTGTCACGGTACAGTATGTTGATGCCGCTCCCACCGTCAATCAGTACACGGGAGAAACGGGCAGCTCGCCTTTCTGTCGCAAGGGTGGCGTCCAACACCAATGCATAAGAGCCGGGAGACGTCATCACCTCTGAGTGATCGGCCCGGCTCCAGCTGATAGGCTTCTCAGACCAATGCATAAACTCTGGGTTGTTAGAGGCGACCGCGTTGACTTCTTGGTGTTGTTGGCGCCGACTGCGCCTGTCTTCAGTTTGGCTTGTAAAGACGATGTAGGCGGCATGCTCGTCCGGGAACTCGTCTTGAATGGCTTCGACTGCTGGTCGAGCAGCCGGCTGCTGAGGGGCTGGAGGTGGCTGGCGAGCAGGTGGAGGCGGCACCAGCCCTTCGTCTTTGGAGATCCGCGTGAGCCAATGACACTTCCGAGTCGTGTGGTTGGATGGCTTCACGCCGGTATGGAACTTGCAGGGGGCATCAAGGGTTTGCTCGTAGGAGAAAGCCGGCTGCCAAGCCGGCCTGCTGCCCTTCTGCTTGTTGGGCATGGGCCGCCCTTCAGGTTGTTCGTCTTCGACTGTGGCTACTTGCCGACTGGTGGAAGGCGGCATAGGGGCCTTGCGCTTGTTGTTGTTTGGGTTAGGGCATCGATTGGAGTCACCAGCCGGCGTCTTGGGAGCCGGAGCGAGCACCTTTCCAGAGGCATCCACTCGAAGCTCGGTCTTCATTGAATAGTCGGTCGTGGCGTACTTGTCTGCTATGATCAGCAGCTCGTCAAGGGTAGTCGGGTCGTCGCAGAGGAGCCGGTGCTTGAGGAGGGTGCCCTCTCGGCACCCAGCGGTGATGTACTCTATGGCTTGAACCTCGTGCACCCCTTCGCAGGAGTTGCGGAGCTCGGCCCAACGCGTGAGGTAGTCGCGAGTTGATTCGCTGGGCCCATGGATGCACAAGGAGAGGTTGCGGGGCTTGGGAGGCCGCTTGTACGTGCTGGTGAAATTGTGGATGAAGACTTCCGTGAAGTCTAGCCAGCTGTTGATGCTGTAGGGTTTGAGGCTGTTCAACCAAGTGCGTGTCGTGCCTTGAAGCATGAGCGGGACGTACTTCACGGCGACACGCCTGTTGCCGTTTGCTATGCGGACTGCGGTGGAGTAATCGATCAACCAGTCTTCCGGCTTCACGGAGCCGTTGTATTTTGGGGTGTCTCTTGGGAGTGAGAACCCTCTAGGGAAGGGCTCGTCGCGGATGGGGGGGGCGAAGCAAGGCGGGCCGACATCATCATCTTCTTCAAGTGCCAGGGATCGCGCTAGGCGGTCGATCCGGTGGCGGGCGTCATTCTCGCCGACTCCTTCGCGGTGGCCTAGTCGGTCGCCAAGAGTCGGATGCGTAACAGGCGGCGGGGTGGGATATCTCTCCCCACGAGGCGGGGGAGGAGGCGGATTGCCTCGTCGTTCCACAGCTCGGGGGCAGCCTTCTGCGTCGCGCTCGATGGTGAGCCGAGTCCGACTGCGGCTAGCAGCCGGCTTCTTGTCTTTTCTCGCGCGGGCGCCGTCTGCAGTCGGCGTCCGGGATGTCGTGCCGTGCTCTCGGCGTAGGGGAGGACTTTCAGCAAGGGCGCTGGCTTCGTGCCGCTCTGCGAACTCGTCGATCAGCTACTGGATGCGTCTAGTCATGTAGGGGAGCTCATCGGCCCCCAGCTCGTCTACGGCCGCCTGAGCGGCACGTAGGTTCTCGAGTGGCATGGCGTAGACTGGGCGGTCTGCTCCCAGCATGCTGGCGATGGCCGCGCCGCGCTTCTTGACGATGCCGGCGCGGCTCGGCCCGCCAGGAGACGGCGTACCAAAGGCGGCGCGGTCGACTTCGTGCTGGTGAGCCTCAGTGAGGCGTCCCATGGATGCTATCTTCTGGCCCTCCGCGATGAGGGCGAGGCGGCGTGCCTCCAGTGTCTTGGCGTCGGCGTCGGCCGGGATGGGGGCGGACAAGTCGTGTAGCGCTGCTTGTAGGGCGTCGTGGGCGTTCTCGCCTGAGGCGGCGCCGTGGCTGATGACCAGCACCTCAGTGACAGCGTTGCTGCCACAGTCAGCTTGAGGAAGAGGTTCGTCGATGATCACCACGTTGGTGGGGAAGGCGTCAAGCGATGTCGTGTCGGAGTCGACAAGCATCGGGTCGGTGGAGCCGACCGACTCCAAGTCCGCAGCAGGCTCGCTGGAGACGTGAAGCTGGTCGAGGAGGCTGACGAGGCGGCTCTCGCGGCAGTCTGTGGCCGCATCGAACGCACGCTCGTCGGAGATGCGAGCCTCGCCAAGAAGATCGGCGAGGCAGCTAGCCGCACAGGCGTCGGGGCAAGCGCCATCGGGCGTGCCGGGCTGGCGACGCTCGCTGCGAAGGAAAAGAGTTCCCATCCAGAACAGGTCTCCGGACGACGGTGCACCTGGTCCCACGGTGGGCGCCAAATGTCGGGTGGTAGGTGCGACATATGCCAACGGGTGGCTTATCATTGTGGGAGCCAGTAAGACATCGCCGGTGCCTGGAAACGGGATAAGGCGAAGACATGCACGCCGGTGAATCTTACCCAGGTTCGGGGCTCTCCGTGGAGATAACATCCCTAGTCCTGCTCTGCGGGGTCTCCGCATGATCACTAGATCAACACAAGTGGCTACAAGTGGCTCCTTGAGCTGTTTGGCTAGAGCGAGAAGAAGGGCAAGGCTAGCTCTCCTCTTCTCTCTATGTGGTGTCTAAAACTATAAGAGATCAGCCCTTTGCATGGGTGCCCTGGGGGGTTTATATAGGCCTACCCCCCAGGGGTACAATGGTAACCCAGCTGGATGCGGGTCCAGGCCGTCGGTGTCTGTATCCGCTGGCTTCTCCGCCGGCCGCTAGGGCCCGTCGACTAGTGGGTCCCGCCGGCTGCCGGCCTCTTGGCCGACTGGCCGGCCCCACCGCCTGGGGGTCTTGCCGGCGGCTCGTTACTGTAGTCTCGCCCCTGATGACGAGGGCTTTGCCGAGGTAAGCATGGCTACAGTGCCGCCGTCTAGCGGGCTCTCACTGTAGCCTTACCTCGTCTCATCTCCTTAATGATGCACATACCTCGAGGGAGTGAGGTAGCCGGCTATTGGGAGCCGGCTACACCCCAGGCCGACTGGGGGAGGCTTGGCCGCCTTCGAGCGTCTCTCTGGCTGAAGGGTCCGGTCGCTCGCGGGCCGTACTGACAGCCTGTCGTGGGTGGCGTCATGGTCAACATGGCAACAGTGCCATGCCGGACGGGGGATGGCCGACCCGTACGGCGCACTGTGGCCATGCGTGCTCTGGGATTCGGGGGTGGCAGGCTTTACTGTAGCCACGCCCCGTCTCGTCACCGTTATGTGGGTGCAGCCCTTGAGGGTGCAATCTTGGCTGCTTGCCGGGAGCCGGCCCTCTTGTGGCCAGCATCTTGGAGTTGGCCTTCTTGTGGCTCTCTGCGGGGGGGTTTTAGGGCCAGGCCGCCTTCCAGTAGTCGGCCTGTGAGATAGCCGGTCAGGGGAAGGCGGCTCTATGCTTTGGGTGCTTGAAGGCTCGATCGCACTGATAATTTTTTGAAGAGCCAGGGGAGTCGGTTAGGCTACCCGTGGCCATTTACTCCGACACTAGAGGAAGTTGACGGTGGATGAACAATAGCTCGTGGAGTCTGATTGCCTCTACGGACTAAACTCTCCGGTTTATATAGACACCGGAGGGGCCTAGGGTTGTACAAAGTCAGTTTACAAAGAAAGGAATCTTTACATCCGAACGCTAATCTTGCCATCCACGCAAAAGAGAGTCCCATCTAGACACGGGCGATTGGGAGAGATGTTCAGTGCCCCATGACCAGCTGGTTAAGCTTCAGACACAGGGAATTTTCGGGCAGGATTGACCTCTTTCACTGGCGAAGCTCTGGCGGAAAATTTCCCCAATGGAACCAGAGGGGAACGAGCGTGCTTCGTCCCATTTTTATTAAGAGGCATCGGATTTCCAATCCACCCCTTCCTTCGAGGTCTCCTGGAGTACTATGGTCTCCAACTGCACAATCTCATGCCGGCCTCTATCCTGCACATTGCGGGTTTTGTCACTTTTTGCAAACTATTCCTGGGATGCGAGGCCCATTTTGACTTATGGAGGAAGATTTTCCGCCTCGTCCCTCGCTCCCAAAAGGGATCTTTATTCAAGGTGGGCGTTGCCGAAGTATGGTGTATATTTGGGACCAGATACCTGTCCGGCACGCCGAAGAAGGCGTCCTCAGAGTGGTTCTATATTGAGGACGTTGCTCTCCCTGACCCAGTCTGAATGGGTCTTCCCGAATTTTCGAGTGCTCCATTGAAGAAACGCCACAGCTGGCGCCCTCGGAGCCTCGAGGAGGAAGATAGCGCGGAAGTCCAACAATTAATGGGCAAGATAAGGACACTTGCCCAGTCTGGATTATCAATAATCAAGGTAATGGCGACTTCCATAGTGCGAGGGGTTCAGCCACTCCAATTCAGAGGGCTCCCTATGTGGCACTACAATGGGGAAGATGACGCCTCACACTACGGATGGAAGGGTCTGGACACCCCTACCGCCCTGGCCACAATATTGGTCGATCTGTACATAGGGGAGAAAGAGGAGTTCACTCTTCTTAAGCTTCGAGAGGGATTTTCCATGTACAATCCTCCTAGTTGGGTGAGTTTTAATCCCGCCACTTTACTCAATCCTCTCCCTGAGTCATGTTTAATTGCCATTAACCCGTCCATATTTAATAGGAATGGCGGAAGGTTATCGCGGGGCTCCATAGCCCCGCTCCACAGCCGGAGGACCACAACCGGGACCTCGATCCCGGATACGATGAGGATTCGGACATATTTGTAGAGCTCCAGGAGGGAGTCTTCTACCAGGCGAGCTATGATAGCATAGAAGTAGCCATCGTGGCTGATTATCCTGGCCTCCTCCCTGCTTCATATGTAAGTAGTCAGGAGACATTTTTTCCAAAAGAACTTCCTCATTATGCCTCACCCGCTGCACTGTCTTGTGCTCCAAAGGGGAAGCGCTCGGCGCACCATGCCACACCAGAGGCGTCTCATAAGAGGGCGGCGCCTGCGCCGGGCGGGTCTTAGAAGAGGAAGGCGAACGACAACACGGCCGAGCCTCCATCAAGGAGGTATGACATTAAATATGCCCTCTGGTGATCACATCAAACTGTGACATTGTCCGCTATATTTTATCAGGAAGAGTGTTCGCCGGACTATGTCCGGGGATCCTGCCGGTCGCGCCTCCACCAATCAGGTTCCAGACCCATCCTCTAGGGCGGGGGCTGACGTGGGAGTGCCGCCGGATTGTCCTCCTTCATAGGATTCGGATGATGTATCCGTCACGAACTCTGAAGTAGAGAGCGCCATGAATCATCGGTGCCGAAGAGCCGCTCTTCGCGACCCCAGCTTTAGTAAAGAGGCGTTCAATGCCTTCAGCTCGGCTGATGCGTACATCCGATCTGCTCGGGACGGGCTTGCCAGAGCCACTGACCAGCATTTAAAAGATATGCGGGTATGTATTGTACATATCTGGTAATCATATAATAGTAGCCCCCGAGACTTGACGCAGTTGAAACAACTGATTTAAGGATCATTGTATAATCAGGCACTCACGGAGAAGAACAACATGTTGTCTCATAAGCTAGAAAAGTGTCAGACCCAGCTAGCTGTTGCTTCCGCCGAACCTGAGAAGTCCAAGGAGGCACCGACTGGTAATGTTCCCCTCCATTAGAAAAATATAATCATATACCAGTAATGTTAATACTGTTGTATTTCCCATGGCAGGATCGTTAGATCAACTGAAAGAGGAACTGAAGGTCGCGCAAGCGGGTAAACAACATGCCGAAAGGCAACTGGCCACTGGAGAACGTGTGTTGACGCGGACCAGGGATGATAAGAACAAGCTACAGGATTCCAACACCCTGCTGGGCGAAGAGCTAAAAGACGTGCGAGCCTAGCTAGCAGACGCTGTAAAAGAGAACAAAAGGCTACGGGGCCGCATATTCAGTATGCATTTGAAATTACCTTCATGTAATGCGGCCATGAAATGACCTAACAGATTTATGTCTGCAGGTATACTGACTGACCGTCCTGAAGAGGAAATGTCCGGATCTCAAGGCGATCTGCTACAAGAGCTGTCCCAAGTGTACGATCGACCTCGGAAAGCACTGCGGAGTGTTGCCATGGCTTTATGGCCATCCGCATCCCCTCCAGGAAGTATGGAGGAGCTTGTGAAGCTATTCAAGGGAGCTCGGTGCCGCTTTGGATTATGGAAGATATCGGCTTGCCGGGAAGGCGCACGCGAGGCCTGGGCCATGGTGAAAACGCGGTACACCAGACTTGATCTGAATCATATGGCCCAGGTCGGCCCTCGGGGGTCAGATGGGAAAGAAATTCCAGTAACCTTGGTATATGACCAAGTAAAGATAGCCGCCAAGTTTTCACAACAGGATTGTAGGTTAGACAGCCTGTTAGATGGTATAGAGGAAGAAGTGGCTTCTGAGTCCAAGTGAATATGTACTTCAATTGACAAATTTCTCGATAGCCGAATTGTAAAACGATTGTCATGGCAGACCTTTTCGCTTCCACCTCCGGACCCAAAGGTGCGGAGTGTTTCCGAATACCGAACTGGTAATAAATACTGGGGCATGCGTGCAAACCAGGCGTAGGGGTCATAGTTGCTTGAACAGACAAGTTGTATCCGACTAGCTATGTTAAGGGTTCCTTAATCCAAAGAGAGAATAGTTCCGTTAAGGGTTCCTTTCCCTGGGTGAACATGTGTTAGTATGCATGCCCGAACTGTGATTCGAAAACAATCGCAGTATACATAGTATCTGGGGGTTGACATTGCAACGAGGGTAAAACATCTTTAGTCCGCCGACCGATTATTCCCTTAAGAACGCTCGCTTTCGGCTGCACACAGTCTGAGGTACACGTCCGGATGACCCGGCTGTAACAATCGCAGAGGTGCTCCCTTTATGCCCTAGCCGAACAAACGGGAACGTAGGGCATAAGCACAGGAGCCAGGCAACCCAGCTTAGCAAAAACTTAAGTCATAAAGGTGCATATAATGGCGAAGAAAAGGTACATATGAGATAAGGACACATATGTTTCTGAGCTTGATGCTTGAAAAATGATAATACGCTTCTGTAAAAGAAGCCACCAGGTATTATGGGCGTGTACATTTAAAGATGTGTACCTCATAAGTGTGCGGTCTAGCCGCATAAGAGCTATAAAGCTGAATTTTTTTAAAGAAAGGAACATGTAAAAAGAAGAACAAGAAAACGAACAATGAGTCCGGCTCTAGGCATAGAATCTTCGGAGTCTGGCGGCATTCCACGGGTTCGGCTCTAAGCGATTATCCGATGCATCACGCAGGCGGTACGTACCTCCAGTGAGAACTTCATCTATAATGAAGGGACCCTCCCATTTGGGCTTGAATTTGTCCTTTTTTTTTTCTGGCAAGCGTAGAACGAGTTCACCAACATTATAAGTCTTGGCCCGCACTTCTCTGCTTTGATATTTGCGGCTTGTTGTTGATAGAAGGCGGAACGGGCTTTTGCAACGTCGCGCTCCTCCTCCAGGGCATCTAGACTGTCCTGCCGATCAAGCTCAGCTTCTCTCTCTTCGTACATGCGCACTTGAGGTGAGTCATGAATGATGTCGTAGGGCAAAACAGCCTCTGCGCCGTACACCATGAAGAATGGTGTGTAACCGGTAGTGCGATTGGGCATGGTCCGCAGCCCCCAGAGTACGGAGTCGATCCCCTCGACCCAGTGTTTGTCTGATTCTTTTAAAGACCGCACTAGTTTGGGCTTAATGCCGCTCATGATAAGACCATTAGCTCGTTCGACTTGACCGTTAGTTTGTGGGTGATATACGGAGGCATAATCGAGTTTGATGCCCATGTTAGCACACCAGGTTTTCACTTTGTTGGCTGTAAAATTGGAGCCGTTATCGCTGATGATGCTGTGTGGGACACCATAACGGTGTACGACGCTGGATATAAAGTCTATCACCGGTCCGGCTTCGGCCGTTTTAACTGGTTTGGCCTCTATCCACTTAGTGAATTTATCTACCATGACCAGCAGGTATTTTTTCTTATGGCTTCCCCCATTAAGGGGTCCGACCATGTCAAGCCCCCAGACCGCGAAAGGCCAAGTAATGGAGATTGTTTGTAGAGCGGTAGGCGGCATATGGCTTTGATTGGCAAAAAGATGGCATCCTACATTGCCACAATTCCTCTATTGGAGATGATGAAGCCCAACAGTTTTTCGGCAGGGACGCCAAAAACACATTTTTCCGGATTCAGCTTGATGTCATATGTACGGAGGTTATCGAATGTGAGACGCGGGTCGTCTATTAGTGACTCGACGTGCTTAGTTTTGATGAAAACATCATCCATATATGCTTCGACCGTTTTGTCGATTTGTTTCTCCAGGCATGTTTGAAGCATGCGTTGGTAGGTGGCGCCTGTATTTTCCAGCCCGAAGGGCATAGTATTGAAGCAGAAAGGCCCATATGGGGTAATGAATGCCGTTGCGGCTTGATCAGATTCCTTCATTTTGATTTGATTCTATCTGGAGTATGCTTCGAGGAAGCACAGTGAGTCGTGTCCTACAGTGGCATCAATGATCTGATCGATGCGGGGGAAGGGGAAGGGATCCTTAGGGCAGGCCTTGTTGAGGTCTTTGAAATCGACACACAGGCGCCAGGATTTGTCCTACTTTGGTACCATCACCAGGTTTGCTAGCCAGTCCGGGAGTTTTATTTCTCTAATGAACCCAGCTTCAATTAACTTGGCTAGCTCCTCCCCCACAGCTTGTCGATTGGGTTCCGAAAAGCGCCGCAGTGTTTGCTTGACCGGCTTGTGTCCCTTCAATAGATTGAGACTGTGTTCGGCCAACCTGTGTGGGATTCCTGGCATATCTGAGGGATGCCGGGTGAATATGTCCCAGTTCTCGCGCAGGAACGTGCGTAATGCGGCATCGATCGTCGGGTCCAGCTGTGCCCCGATGGAAGCTGTCTTCTTAGGGTCTGTTGGGTGAACATGAAATTTGACTATTTCGTCTGCTGTTTTGAAGGAGGTGGATCTGGGCCGCTTATCGAGAATTACGTTGTCCCTATCCATCGTGGAGCGTAGTGCGGTTAACTCTTCGGCTGCGAGGGCCTCAGATAGTGCCTCGAGGGCCAGGGATGCGGTTTTGTTTTCGGCACGGAGTGCTATGTCCGGATCACTGGCGAGAGTGATAATACCATTGGGCCCGAGCATCTTGAGCTTCATATACGCGTAATGAGGTATGGCTTGGAAACACGTGAATGCATCTCGCCCCAACAGGGCGTGATATCCACTGTTGAAAGAGGCCACTTGGAAGGTTATCTCTTCGGACCGATAGTTCTCCGGCGTGCCGAATACCATGTCGAGCTTAATTTTTCCTGCACATCTTGCTTCCTGACTGGGAATGATTCCTCGAAAGGTCGTATAACTTTGCTCGATGCGGCTTCTATCTATTTGCATTTTATTGAGCGTGTCCTCGTAGATGAGGTTCAGCCCACTGCCGCCGTCCATGAGCACTTTAGTGAGCCGAAAGCCATCCAAATTGGGTTGAGAACCAAGGCGGCTGGTGCCCGGACTGACTGAAATTTTGGTTCATCGTCGGCAGTAAAATTTATGGCCACGTCGTTCCAAGGATTTATTGCTGCAACTTGGCAGACTTCGGTGAGGTCACGTAGTGCCCTCTTGCGCCGATTGTTTGAAGCGAAACTCTCGAAGACCGTCAATCTGACGTCGTCATTATTCGGAGAGTACTGCTCCGATGTGTTTTTGGTGAGGATATCTTCGCCGCTCTTGTCCACTTGCCGGAGTATCCAACATGCTCTAAGGCTGTCGGTTGGTTCGGTATCTGGATCGTGTGTATTTTGCATGGCTTATGGAGCCATCCCTCAAGAATGGTTCCACGTACGGTAATGGGTTTTATTTTCTTGCCCACGGGTCGGGTGCGCCGCGAGGGTGCATCCTTTTTGCCCGCCCGGGAGGTGGCGTGAAAGCCGGTAGTTCCCAGTGAGCTGTCTGAGTTTTTTAAGCGCTTTCCATTGCGCAGTATTTCTGTACTATGGTTGCCAAGTCAGCGAAGTGTGATACGCGACGGCGGTTGAGGGCGTCGAGGATCCCTTCATCCATGCAATTATTGCAGAATACTGAAATTGAGTCCTTGTCGCGGCAACCTTTAATCCTGTCCTTGACAAGGAGGAATCTGGCCCAAAAGTGATGGACCGTTTCCTGAGGCTGTTGTCGTACGCACATGAGGTCACATATATCCGGGGGACCGGAATTTCTTGGAGAATATTGGTTGTGATGGGTGGGTGGCGTTAAATCCGAACCCTGACCCACTATGGAGTCCGGAGTTTGAAAAACTTTCGAGCTCATTAGTTCAGGCGCCGGGATGTCCAGTGATTCTCTAGGCTTAACGCCCGATTCTAAGTTCGAAGGACTGGGGGTGTCACCCCGCAGACGGGTAGCTGACTCTTCAAGCTCAGAGATCCGAACATAGCTTGTTTTTAGCATAGGAGAAGAGTTCTACGACCGTTATCTGATGGGTGATCGGCGGATATTTGATTTCTCTCTGATCGGGTTTAAGCCCAATCCAATCATAGTCTATAGCGACCCCCAGGGCGGCGATGCGATCCAGGAGTTCGCTTAAAGATGACAAATCTGCCGGATCCATCCGCTTGGAGTGTTCGGGGCCAACACGGAGACGATTTTCGATGACTTGAGAGGTCATCATCGGCTTAACGGCTGAACGGGCGGCCATGGTAAAGCTGCCCGGACGGAGGGTTTGGCCTGAGGCCAGGGCTCCTCCAGAAGTGATACTGTCCTTGATAACAAGGCGAGCCATCAATCCTGTCGTCGACGTCACAGAGGAACTCTCAATGAAAGCACCAATGTCGGTGTGAAAACCGGCGGATCTCGGGAAGGGGGTCCCGAACTGTGCGTCTTAGCATCGATGGTAACAGGAGACAGGGACACGATGTTTTACCCAGGTTCGGGCCCTCTTGATGGAGGTAATACCCTACTTCCTGCTTGATTATCTTGGATGAATATGGGGTTACAAGAGTTGATCTACCTCGAGATCATAGTGGCTAAACCCTAGATGTCTAACCTGTATGATTCTGATTCTGATTGCCTCTACGGACTAAACCTTCCGGTTTATATAGACACCGGAGGAGCCTAGGGTTGTACAGAGTCGGTTTACACAGAAAGGAATCTTTACATCCGAACGCTAAGCTTGCCATCCACGCAAGAGAGTCCCCTCCGGACACGGGAGGAAGTCTCCTGTCTTGTATCTTCATGGCCCTTTAGTCCGGCACATGTCACATAGCCCAGACGCCTGACTATCCCTTAATACAGGACTCCCTCATACGTGGCCGTATTTTTTGGCATCTGGTTGTACGTACGTGTACACGTTTTTGACTGGACTGTCGGAACTGCTACCGCTCCTTACTCGGCCACGGTTCATCGTGGCAAACAGACCGATCGACCGGTATGTACACAGACAACGCTACGTACGCTTCGACCGAGTGGGTCCCAACTGTCAGGGAGGATAAGGATGCACTTCCTTACGTGCGAAGATATAGCTGGTGGTTCCTAGCTGTCAAGGGGAAGAATCGTTTTTTTCATAATAAGGACGCACTTCCTTGCATGCGAAGATGTAGCTGGTGGTCCCAGCTGTCAGGGGGAGAAAGCATTATTTTTAGTGTAAAAAGGATGCAGTTGCATGCATGCGTCCATGGGCGTGGTGCGTCCCCACTGTCAGCCTCTCCACGTACAGTCATCTTCCGATGACTCTCGTTTGTTGACCATGTTGACCAAACCCGCCACCAAGCCGGTGGACGACGGCGAGGCCCCAGACTGGAACACCTCAGAGATGGGGAAGATGCGGCAGTGGAGTCGCAAACGGAGAGGAGTGGGAAACTTGACTGGTTCGGGTGCGGGGTGGGCCTACACTCGGCAGAGAATAACAGGAGGTGCGGAGGAGTGGATGGATTGCCTAGCCGTCGGCGGGGTAGCATTTTGCTTCGACCTTTGCATTTTTATTTTTTGCGAAAGTGCTTAGGCTTCGACCTACTAGCCTGTAACGCCCACGATGCGGCTGTATCTCCCACGTGTCGAGGCACGACTTAGAGGCATAACCGCATAGTGGTTTTGTCGCTAGAAGGGTCATCTTCACACAATCCCATGTAATGAACAAGAATGGGATAAAGAGTTGGCTTACAATCGCCACTTCACACAATACATAAATATCATCATACATCATTCAAAATACAATCATATAGACCGACTACGGTCAAATTCCAGATGAAAATAAGACAACCCCAAATGCTAGATCCCCGATCGTCCCAACTGGGCTCCACTACTGATCATCAGGAAAAGACACATAGTAACGACCACGTTCCTCGTCGAACTCCCACTTGAGATCGATGCCATCATCTGCACTGGCATCGTCGGCACCTGCAACTGTTTTGGTAGAATGTGTGAGTCACGGGGACTCAGCAATCTCACACCCACGAGATCAAGACTATTTAAGCTGGTAGGAAAGGATGGTGCAATGAGGTGGAGCTGCGGTGGCAAAAGCATATATGGTGGCTAACTTGCGCAAATGAGAGCGAGAAGAGAAGCAACGGAACGGACGTCATCTAGCAATGACCAAGAAGAGGTCCTGAACACCTACTTACGTCATACATAACACAGACCGTGTTCACTTCCCGGACTCCGCCGAGAAGAGACCATCACGGCTACACACGCAGTGGATGTATTTTAATTGGGTCAAGTGACAAGTTATCTACAATCGGACATTAACAAATTCCCATCTGCCTCATAACCGCGGGCACGGCTTTTGAAAGATAATACCCTGCAGGGGTGTCCCAACTTAGCCCATCATAAGCTCTCACGGTCAATGAAGGATAAACCTTCTCCCGGAAAGACCCGATCAGTCTCGGAATCCCGGTTTACAAGACATCTCGACAATGGTAAAACAAGACCAGCAAAGCCGCCCGAATGTGCCGACAAATCCCGATAGGAGCTGCACATATCTCATTCTCAGGGCACACTGGATAAGTCAAGCTACGAGTAAAACCAGACCTTGAGTTTCCCCGAGGTGGCCCCGCAGGCTGCTCGGTTCGGACCAACACTCGAAGGAGCACTGGCCCAGGGGGGTTAAAATAAGATGACCCTCGGGCTCGCGAAAACCCGGGGGAAAAGGCTTAGGCGGCAAATAGTAAAACCAAAGTTGGGCCTTGCTGGAGGAGTTTTATTCAAGGCGAACTGTCAAGGGGGTCCCATAAATCACCCGACCGTGTAAGGAACGCAAACTCAAGGAACATAATCCCGGTATAACAGTAACTAGGGCGGCAAGAGTGGAACAAAACACCAGGAATAAGGCCGAGCCTTCCATCCTTTACCAAAATATATAGATGCATTAATTAAATAAGAGATATTGTGATATCCCAACATATCCATGTTCCGACATGGAACAAACTTCAACTTCACCTGCAACTAGCAACGCTATAAGATGGGCTGAGCAAAAGCGGTAACTTAGCCAAACAACGGTTTGCTAGGAAAGGATGGTTAGAGCTGACATGGCTAAAATGGGAGACATGATATAGCAAGTGATAGGTAGCCGAGCATGGCAATAGAGCGAACAACTAGCATAGCAAAGATAGAAGTGATTTCGAGGGGTGGTCATCTTGCCTGCAAGATTCTCCGAGTTGTCGAAAGCTTGATCCTCGTAAGCGTACTCGACAGGTTCCTCGTTCACGAACTCGTCTCCCGGCTCTACCCAAGACAAGAAAAAAAACAAACGGAATCACAATCAACAACGAGAAATGCGCAAGCAACATGATGCAAAACATGTATGATATGCAAGATATGATATGCGACGCATATGCGTGCTCCGGAAGGAAAATGATGAACATGGCAGTAACTTGGCAAACCAAGCATGCCACTGGAAAGATGAGATGATTTCGGTCGAAATCGATATAAAGATCACCGGAATCGGATGCACGGTTTGCAAATGGCAAGCAAAACAAGAATGACACTAATCTGCGATAGACAGCAAGATAGCACTTAAAATGCAACAATTAACAATGCTACAGCACCCCAACATAGCAACAAAGATGAACACTGAGCTACAGGAGATGCTTGACAAAAGATGAACACTGAGCTACGGCTAGTTCACAACATATCAAGCTCAAACAAGCATGGCAAAAATGCAAAAGCTTACAGGTTCACAGACTTAGTGAAAAACTGGACATGGCAAAAATCATCATCAGGTAGCAATGTTCAGAGCACGAAATCGACATGCTACAGGAACTTAACATAGAAAAACAAGGCATGGCAGTGTTCTACTAAATGCGCATGACAAAAGTCCCTTACTGACCATAAGCGAAAAAGGACCAGAAGATATGATGGCGAGCATGTAAACATAGCAAGTTTCGTTATCAGGTTTCAGACTTAGCAGAAAACAGAGCATGGCAGAAATATTAATATGTAGGCCTCTTTGTGAGCTTGATGCACTCACTACAGAGCAATGCATGACAAACCAAGCATACCTACAGTAAGATGGCATGTTTATGAAGCTATCCATGGCAAGAACAATAGCATAGCATGTTTGGATCAACTACAATAAGCTTGGCAAGAAAGCATATCATGTTAAGAGTCTGCCAGAAATATTTTATAGCAATAGTAGAGCAAGATTGAGTCATGCTATGGCACTCCATAATTGCAAACA
Organism: Aegilops tauschii subsp. strangulata; assembly: GCF_002575655.3. Lineage (NCBI taxonomy): Eukaryota > Viridiplantae > Streptophyta > Magnoliopsida > Poales > Poaceae > Aegilops > Aegilops tauschii. Next base: position 516,156,680 of record NC_053036.3, read on the forward strand.
ATTGCAGGAATAGACCAATTACAACTATATCTACAAAACAACCTTACTGATCATCTCCAAAATATGCATGGATCTCTCTGTAGCATCAAGTTTACATGGCAACAAAATTACAGCAGACAAGGACTTGGAGAAATCAGTCCCTGAAATCAGAAATATTACGGGGCCTACTTTGCATGCTTGTGCTAGTCACCACATAGATCACAAAAATACACAGACTATACCACTGGAACGATGGCATGGCATACATCAAAACACATGTAGAGCTCATGCTCAAAAGATGCACAGAATAAATTATACAAAAATGACAAATCTCCAAGTTCTGTTAAGAACCAGAGAATAACAGCAACTAGCCCTCTTCCAACGAAGATTTGGGCATCACGATGACCTCTAATGAACATGGTGCAATTGAACAAAATTAAGAGTATCACGAGACGAACAATTTGACATATTACACGCGTGAATCGGAGCTACATGCAAGAAGTTATCACATCACGAACAGGTGCATGTGCTGATAAGATTTCCAGACTTAGAACAAAAAAGGAAGGGGAAGAAAGTCAACGCACGTTCGTATCCAGATCGGATCAAGGCTTCGTCGCCACAGGAGCTCGAGCCCAAGCCCGTCGGCGAGGGCAGGCGGCGACATCGAGGCGGGGACGGCGGGGCCTGGCCGGAGGAGGGCGCCGGCGGCGGAGGAGGGGCGCCGGCGGCGGAGGAGGGGCGCCGGAGGTGGGGGTCGCCAGCGGAGGCGGGGGCCGGCCGGCGGCGGGCGGCGCGGGGCCGGTGGCGGCGGCGGGCGAGCCGCGGGATGCGACGGACGGTGGCGGCGGGGCAGGCGCGGGCCGCGGGGGCCGGCGATGGGCCTGCAGGCCGGCGGCGGCGGGAGGACCCGGCGGCGACGTGGCGCGCCGCGATTCGTCGGTTGCGGCGGCGGACGTGTCCAACCGACGGCGGACGCGTCCGGCGGCGCGGAGGGAAAAATTTAGGGTTTCGACTGCAGTTGCGTTTTTCGGGATGCCCACATATAAATAGGTAGAGGGAGCTAGGAGGCTCCAAATGAGGTGCGGTTTTCGCCCACACGATCGTGATCGAACGACCTAGAGCATGGAAGAGAGTTTTGTGGGTTTTGGGCTGGTTTTACAGGGGATTTTTTGCTGGATACTCAAATGGACTTTGCGGATGCCCGGTTAACCGATGGAGTACCAAACGACCTCCGAATGGAACAAAACTTGACCGGTAGTCTCCGGGTGGTATATTAAGACCACTTAACAAGCCTCGGTCCATTCCGAGAAAGTTTGACACACGCACACGAAAGAAAACTAGAGGGGTGCACCGGAGGAGATAGGAGCGCCGGATTGGAAAACGGACAACGGGGAAAATGCTCGGATGCATGAGGCGAACACGTATGCGAATGCAATGCACATGATGACGTGATATGAAAATGCATGACATGACAAAATACAAAACGAAAGACAAAACCCGACAACGGAGGGAAAAACATATCGCACAGCCGGGAATGGCAAGAGTCGGAGTTCCAAATATGGCAAGTTACATGCGGGGTGTTACAACACTCCACCACTACGAGAGGATCTCGTCCCGAGATCTAGGACTGAACGAACTCCGGATATTCGGAACGGAGATGGTCCTCGCGTTCCCAGGTGGCTTCCCGGTCGGAATGGTGCAACCACTTCACTTTCAGGAATTTGATAGACTTGTTGCGAGTCTTGCGCTCAGTTTCTTCAAGAATAGCAACGGGGTGCTCATGATAAGACAAATCTTCTTGGAGGTCAATCTCTTCGAAGTTGATAGTGCGCTCAGGCGTCTTGAAGCACTTGCGGAGCTGTGACACGTGGAACACATCGTGCACGTTCACGAAGTTGGAAGGAAGCTCAAGTTGATAGGCGAGGTCGCCTCTTTTACCAATGATCTTGAAAGGACCCACGTATCTAGGGGCAAGCTTCCCTTTGATACCGAAGCGACGAGTGCCTTTCATTGGAGAGACGCGGAGGTAGACATGGTCTCCGATCTCGAAAGCCAAATCACGATGCTTACTATCATAGTAGCTCTTCTGACGCGATTGCGCGGCTTTGAGATTATCACGGATGACTTTACACATTTCTTCAGCTTCAGTGATTAAGTCATTGCCAAGAAGTTGGCGTTCACCAGTCTCTGACCAATTGAGAGGAGTACGGCACTTTCTGCCATATAGAATCTCGAATGGTACCTTGCCCGAACTCGCTTGGAAGCTGTTGTTGTAGGAGAATTCAGCATAAGGAAGACAATCTTCCCATTTCATGCCAAAGGAAATGACACAAGCCCTGAGCATATCTTCAAGAATTTGATTGACTCACTCGACTTGGCTACTAGTTTGAGGGTGAAAAGCTGTGCTGAAGCGAATGTTTGTGCCCATGGCCTTCTGGAAGGAGTCCCAGAACTTGGAGGTGAAGATGCTTCCACGATCAGAAGAAATCAATTGTGGAATGCCGTGCAAGGAGACAATTCTGGAGGTGTAGAGCTCTCCCAGCTGAGCTGCTGTGATGGATTCTTTGATTGGAAGGAAATGAGCCACTTTAGAAAGCTTGTCAATGACAACGAAGATAGCATCATTTCCGCGCTTGGACTTGGGAAATCCAGTCACGAAGTCCATTTCGATATGATCAAACTTCCATTCCGGAATAGCAAGAGGTTGGAGGAGGCCAGCTGGTCGTTGGTGTTCTGCTTTCACTCTTCGGCAGACATCACATTCATTCACGAATTGAGCAATTTCTCGCTTCATTCGAGTCCACCAATACGACTGCTTGAGGTCATGATACATCTTCGTACTTCCAGGATGAATGGAAAGTAGGGAATTGTGCGCCTCGTTCATTATGACTTTCCTTAGATCACCTTTAGGAACCACAATCCGGTCCTCGAAGAACAAAGTGTCTCTGTCATCAATGCGATAGCACTTGTATTTGGAAAGACCCTTGTCGATACCATGTTTCACCTTCTTCACCATGGCATCAAGGAGTTGTGCTTCACGAATTTGATCTTCCAAAGTAGGAGAGACTATGAGGTTGGCAAGAACGCCTTGAGGAACAACTTGGAGATTCAGCTTGCGGAAAGCTTCACAAAGATCCGGTTGGAAAGGCTTGAGGATTAAGCTGTTGCAATAAGCCTTCCTGCTTAAAGCATCTGCAATGACATTAGCCTTGCCTGGAGTATATTCAATACTCGGATTGTACTCTTGAATCATTTCGACCCATCGAGTCTGCCTGAGGTTGAGGTTGGGCTGAGTGAAGATATACTTCAGACTCTTGTGATCAATGAAAATGTCCACTTGTCTTCCCAACAAGAGATGTCTCCACGTAATCAATGCATGGACAACTGCCGCCAACTCAAGATCGTGAGTGGGGTAGTTCTTCTCGTTGGGCTTCAACTGCCGAGAGGTATAAGCCACAACTTTATTCTCTTGCATTAACACAGCACCGAGACCTTGGAGAGAAGCATCATAGAAAACTTCATACGGCTTGGATTCATCAGGAGTCAAGACAGGAGCTGTGACTAGTTTCTCTTTGAGAGTGTTGAAAGCAACGTCACACTCAGGAGACCAGACATATTTCACATGCTTCTGTAGGAGGTTGGAAAGAGGCTTTGCAATCTTGGAGAAATTCTCAACGAATCTTTGGCAATAGCTTGCAAGACCCAGAAAACTTCGGACCTGCTTGACATTTTGAGGAGGTTCCCAATCCAGAACTGCGGACACCTTCTCGGGGTTAACAGCGATGCCTTTGGCAGAGATGATGCGACCAAGAAAAAGAACTTCATCAAGCCAAAACTCACCTTTAGAGAACTTCGCATAGAATTGATACTCTCTGAGCTTGTCGAGCACCAATCGCAAATGTTTGGCATGATCCTGCTTATTCTTGGAGAAGACCAAGATATCATCGAGATACACCAGCACAAATTCATTGGTATAGGGGTTGAAGATGAAATTCATCATCTGAGAGAACACCGGAGGAGCATTGACAAGGCCGAAAGACACGACAGTATATTCATAAGAACCAAAGCTTGTTCTGAATGCTGTCTTGGGAATATCTTCTTCACGAATGCGAATCTGATGATAACCCATACGAAGGTCAAGCTTCGAGAATACTTTAGCGCCTTTGAGTTGCTCAAATAGCTCATTGATGTTGGGAAGTGGATACTTGTTCTTGATTGTCTTCTTGTTCAATGGACGGTAGTCGACACAAAGTCGGTCGTGCCATCCTTCTTTTTGACAAAAAGAACGCCACAACCCCATGGAGAAGAACTCGGTCTGATCAAACCCAGACGTTCTTGTTCATCGAGTTGCTTCTTCAATTCCTTCAGCTCGTTTGGTCCAAGCTTGTATGGACGCTTGCAAACGGGTTCAGTGCCAGGCTCCAGTTCGATAACGAACTCAACTGGCCGATGAGGAGGCATACCCGGAAGTTCTTCTGGAAAGACATCTTGATACTCGCAAACGACTGGAATTTGAGAGATGGCATTCAATTAGCCCTTCTCATTGAGAGAGAAAAACCGAATGGTTTCATCACGAGCAGCAAAAATAATCACATCCTCAGACGAGTGTGTCAAATGAATTTCCCTGGCAGCACAATCAAGTTGAGCCTTGTGCTTAGAAAGCCAGTCCATCCCGAGAATAAGATCAATATCCGAGTCACCAAGAACAATTGGAGAAGACTGAAATTCATAGTCGCCCAACTTGATGGAAACATCCGGAACCATCATACTAGAACTCAAACGTTTACCCGGAGAAACGACATCCATGGGTTTACTCAGATGAGAACAAGTGAATTCATGCTTGGCAAAAAACGGTCTTCACATGAAACAAAGCGATGCACCAGTATCAAAAAGAACTTTTGCAGGAATATCATTAACAGGAAGATTACCCATTATCACATCAGTAGATTCCTCCGCTTGAGCTGCATTCATCATGTTCACCTTTGCAGACTTTGGATTATGCTTGACCACTGCATTGCTGGAAGTTCTGACAGGAGGAGGAGGAGGAAGACGCCTCTGGTTGAAGCACTTGTTAGCATAGTGACCTTTCTGCTGACATTTGTTGCAAGTCACCTCTGAGAGTGGACGGTGATAAGGAGCATTGGACTTGGGAGCTTGATTCTGAGACTTGTTCTGATAGCCAGAGTTGGACGAGTTTGAAGAACCATGGCCACCTTTGTTCTTCTGCTGATAAGGCTGACGAAACGGAGGAGGAGGAGGCAACCAGAACTTCTGTTGCTTAGCTGTCACAAGTGAGGAAGAAGAAGACTGAATTGCGTCCCTGACTCTCTTCTTAGAAGCCTCACACTTGAGCTGAGCAGCCTCTTGCTTCAGTGCCATATTGTAGGATTGATCAAAGTGAGTAGGCTCAACAAGAACGAGAGCTAACTGCAGATCCTCTTTAAGGCCACCTCTGAAGTGATAGATCATACTCTTCTCATCAGGAACGTCTTGTTTAGCGAAGCGAGCAAGTTTCTGAAACTGAATGTTGTATTGATACACAGACATGTTGCCTTGCTTGAGATTGCGGAACTCCTCACGCTTGCTCTCAACAACACTTTGTGGAATGTGGTGCGCTTTGAAGTCCCGACAGAAGTCAGTCCAAGTGATCACACGACCTCCTCTGGAATCTTTGTATTGTTGAAACCAATCAGCAGCTTGGTCCTTGAGCTGGAAAGAAGCGAACTTGACATAGTCCTCAGGCCTGACATTGCTACATTCAAAATGCTTGTTGATGTCCACGAGCCAATCATCGGCATCCGTGGCCTCGGCACAGTAGCTGAAAGACTTGGGCTGATTTGCGAGAAACTGGTTGAGAGTGGCAAAGTGAAACTGATTGTTGCCTTGACCTTGATTGCCTTGATTGCCTTGCCCTTGAGTACGTTCTTGCAAGAGTTGCAGAATCATCTGAGCATTGGCGTTGGTGGCTGCCATGATTGCTTGCCATGCCTCCGGAGGTGGAGGTGGTGGCGGAGGGTTCGCCTGACTCCCTTCATTGCGATCCGGATTCTGATGCGTTGGCGGAGCCATCCTGAAGAGGGTGACATCCATTAGCATCTTGATAGACAAATAGATAAGTAGAATCAACGGATAGAAATTGCAACATATAGCCTTCACAATAAACATTCGAACGAAGATGAACGAGTGAAATCCGTAGTAAATCATCACACTTCCATAAGTTGAGAAGCCACTTGAAAAAGATATGGGATGAACATATGAATTCGAAGTAACTCGAATACCACAATACAAAATAAAACAAAGTATTGGCTTGCAGAATAAGCCGGAACAAACATATGATAGATATTTCGTCCGAAGTTTTCGTGGTGGGGCCCACACGGGCTCAATCGTACAGCACCATCATGTACAAGGCTGTGCACATGACATACGAAGCGTCCCCGAGTCGGCAAAGCCATGGACTCTTTAAGACACAACGAGACCACTGTAAAATCAACCGTGGAAAGGCGGACCACTAGACGTCGAACCCCAATCTCATATCATGCGTCTGTCGGAAAGATATCCTAAGGCTACTAGAATTCCCACTTATAAACTCCCGAAACTTTCTGGTTATGCAATCTGGTGTAGGGGATACAGGGGACACAAAATATATATCACCCAAACTAGCAATCCCTAGATCCAGCTGTATCCATCCGTCAACACATAACCAAGAAACCTTTGGAAATCGTTTACCTCAACCTTCGAAAAACATCCGTTATACAAGTTATGGCAATACTCCCGAACTCCCGCCCCAGTACTGGGTGGCGTCGAGGTGGTCTCACCAACAACTGCATAAAAGAGATTTTGATGTCGGCGAAACTCAGGTATTCCAGAACTGCAACGATAAAATTGTGATGACAACACCTCGGAGCTCAACTCCCCGGGACACTGCCACAACCCCTAAATGACAGGAGGCACCAAGAACAATGTTCTCGTCACAAATCGATCGGAACGATTCCAAGATACCCGCGTGATCCTAAATTTTTTTTTAGTGAAATTTGAGGAGAGGATAGTCAAAACTTCTACGTCAGGAGACCTCACCAGAGTGACGAAGGGACTGAGGAGTAAAAAGAATCCTACTCTCCGATATATATAATCCTAAGACTCAAAACATTTTGTTCTAGACTCAACAACGCCAGCGATTCGATCAAGTAGGGGGCTCCTAAGTCAGGGATGGCTCTGATTACCAACTTGTAACGCCCACGATGCGGCTATATCTCCCACGTGTCGAGGCACGACTTAGAGGCATAACCGCATAGTGGTTTTGTCGCAAGAAGGGTCATCTTCACACAATCCCATGTAATAAACAAGAATGGGATAAAGAGTTGGCTTACAATCGCCACTTCACACAATACATAAATATCATCATACATCATTCAAAATACAATCATATAGACCGACTACGGTCAAATTCCAGATGAAAATAAGACAACCCCAAATGCTAGATCCCCGATCGTCCCAACTAGGCTCCACTACTGATCATCAGGAAAAGACACATAGTAACGACCACGTTCCTCGTCGAACTCCCACTTGAGATCGACGCCATCATCTGCACTGGCATCGTCGACACCTGCAACTGTTTTGGTAGAATCTGTGAGTCACGGGGACTCAGCAATCTCACACCCGCGAGATCAAGACTATTTAAGCTGGTAGGAAAGGATGGTGCAATGAGGTGGAGCTGCGGCGGCAAAAGCATATATGGTGGCTAACTTGCGCAAATGAGAGCGAGAAGAGAAGCAACGGAACGGACGTCATCTAGCAATGACCAAGAAGAGGTCCTGAACACCTACTTACGTCATACATAACACAGACCGTGTTCACTTCCCGGACTCCGCCGAGAAGAGACCATCACGGCTACACACGCAGTGGATGTATTTTAATTGGGTCAAGTGACAAGTTATTTACAATCGGACATTAACAAATTCCCATCTGCCTCATAACCGCGGGCACGGCTTTCGAAAGATAATACCCTGCAGGGGTGTCCCAACTTAGCCCATCATAAGCTCTCACGGTCAACGAAGGATAAACCTTCTCCCGGAAAGACCCGATCAGTCTCGGAATCCCGGTTTACAAGACATCTCGACAATGGTAAAACAAGACCAGCAAAGCCGCCCGAATGTGCCGACAAATCCCGATAGGAGCTGCACATATCTCGTTCTCAGGGCACACTGGATAAGTCAAGCTACGAGTAAAACCAGACCTTGAGTTTCCCCGAGGTGGCCCCGCAGGCTGCTCGGTTCGGACCAACACTCGAAGGAGCACTGGCCCAGGGGGGTTAAAATAAGATGACCCTCGGGCTCGCGAAAACCCGGGGGAAATGGCTTAGGCGGCAAATAGTAAAACCAACGTTGGGCCTTGCTGGAGGAGTTTTATTCAAGGCGAACTGTCAAGGGGGATGCTTGACAAAAGATGAACACTGAACTACGGCTAGTTCACAACATATCAAGCTCAAACAAGCATGGCAAAAATGCAAAAGCTTACAGGTTCACAGACTTAGTGAAAAACTGGACATGGCAAAAATCATCATGGCAGTGATCTACAGGAGATGCTTGACAAAAGATGAACACTGAGCTACGGCTAGTTCACAACATATCAAGCTCAAACAAGCATGGCAAAAATGCAAAAGCTTACAGGTTCACAGACTTAGTGAAAAACTGGACATGGCAAAAATCATCATCAGGTAGCAATGTTCAGAGCACGAAATCAACATGCTACGGGAACTTAACATAGCAATACAAGGCATGGAAATGTTCTACTAAATGCACATGACAAAAGTCCCTTACTGACCATAAGCCAAAAAGGACCAGAAGATATGATGGCGAGCATGTAAACATAGCAAGTTTCGTTATCAGGTTTCAGACTTAGCAGAAAACAGAGCATGGCAGAAATATTAATATGTAGGCCTCTTTGTGAGCTTGATGCACTCACTACAGAGCAATGCATGACAAACCAAGAATACCTACAGCAAGATGGCATGTTTCTGAAGCTATCCATGGCAAGAACAATAGCATATCATGTTTGGATCAACTACAATAAGCTTGGCAAGAAAGCATATCATGTTAAGAATCTGCCAGAAATATTTTATAGCAAAAGTAGAGCAAGATTGAGTCATGCTATGGCACTCCATAATTGCAAACAATTGCAGGAATGGATCAATTGCAACTATAGCTACAAAACACCCTTACTGATCATCTCCAAAATATGCATGGATCTCTCTGTAGCATCATGTTTACATGGCAACAAAATTACAGCAGACAATGACTTAGAGAAATCACTAAGTCCCTGAAATCAGAAATATTACGGGGCCTACTTTGCATGCTTGTGCTAGTCACCACAGAGATCACAAAAATAAATGGACTATACCACTGGAAAGATGGCATGGTATACTTCAAGACAGATGTAGAGCTCATGCTCAAAAGATGCACAGAATAAATGATACAAAAATGACAAATCTCCAAGTTCTGTTAAGAACCAGAGAATAACAGCAACTAGCCCTCTTGCAACGAAGATTTGGGCATCGAGATGACCTCTAATGAACATGGTGCAATTGAACAAAATGAAGAGCATCCCGAGACGAACAATATGACATATTACACGCGCGAATCGGAACTACATGCAAGAAGTTATCGCATCACGAACAAGTGCATATGCTGATAAGATTTCCAGACTTAGAAGAAAAAAGGAAGGGGAAGAAAGTCAACGCACGTTCGTATCCAGATCGGATCGAGGCTTCGTCGCCACAGGAGCTCGAGCCCGAGCCCGTCGGCGAGGGCAGGCGGCGACGTCGAGGCGGGGACGGCGGGGCCTGGCCGGAGGAGGGCGCCGGCGGCGGAGGAGGGGCGCCGGAGGTGGGGGTCGCCGGCGGAGGCGCGGCAGCGGGGGCTGGCCGGCGGCGGCCGGTGGCGGCGGCGGGCGAGCCGCGGGAGGCGACGGACGGTGGTGGTGGGGCAGGCGCGGGCCGTGGGGGCCGGCGAAGGGCCTGCGGGCCGGCGGCGGCGGGAGGACCCGGCGGCGACGTGGCGCGCCGCGATTCGTCGGTTGCGGCGGCGGACGCGTCCGGCGGCGCGGAGGGAAAAATTTAGGGTTTCGACTGCAGTTGCGTTTTTCGGGATGCCCACATATAAATAGGTAGAGGGAGCTAGGAGGCTCCAAATGAGGTGCGGTTTTCGCCCACACGATCGTGATCGAACGACCTAGAGCATGGAAGAGAGTTTGGTGGGTTTTGGGCTGGTTTTAGAGGGGTTTTTTGCTGGATACTCAAATGGACTTTGCGGATGCCCGGTTAACCGATGGAGTACCAAACGACCTCCGAATGGAACGAAACTTGACCGGTAGTCTCCGGGTGGTATCTTAAGACCACTTAACAAGCCTCGGTCCATTCCGAGAAAGTTTGACACACGCACACGAAAGAAAACTAGAGGGGTGCACCGGAGGAGATAGGAGCGCCGGATTGGAAAACGGACAACGGGGAAAATGCTCGGATGCATGAGACGAACACGTATGCGAATGCAATGCACATGATGACATGATACGAAAATGCATGACATGACAAAATACAAAACGAAATACAAAACCCGACAACGGAGGGAAAAACATATCGCATAGCCGGGAATGGCAAGAGTCGGAGTTCCAAATATGGCAAGTTACATGCGGGGTTTTACATAGCCCACATGTCAGTCGGTCCATTTGGTTTCTTTAGTCCATTTGGTGGGCTGGGTGAAACAATGATGTACCATCTTTGCAGCACATTTATATATTATGGTAGAATTTAAAGCCCATTTGCATTTTTCTCGAAATCCGCAGACTTGTTGGGCTGGGTGATAATATCTTGTTGGGCTGGATGGAGAAATGTTATAAAAACATAAACACATGATTGCACGGCTATTACTACATTGGTTAGTAAAATCTTTGCAACCTTATGTACGCAATCACTAGGAGTTAACTTGCCAAGTTATATATAAACAATTATTATTATTACTTGTAAGAACTTTTGATTTACGAAATAAAATATCATTTTAATTTGATGAGTTAATAGGGCGTGGGGTATTATTATTTTTTAGGCTAGACGTGGGACAGTTGAGTTGGTCCTATGGAAAAGTACTTGGAGAAAACTCAGACTACATCAAAAAAGAAAGTGGGAGAAATTTCAGATATAGGATTAATGAAAACGAAAAATAAAGGAAGTGGGAAGGTCTATAAAATGGTTGGACGAACGACAGGTTTAACGGAACCTTATGTTGTTTCTATTATATATATGTAATAAAATAAGATATAGTTATATATATATATATACTATTATAGAAGGGATAACATGGGTTCAGTGTTGAATTCTTTTTGAAAAATAGAACTGAGTTGTGCCTCGTCTTGAAAAAGCAAAACATAACTTGGGCTGCTGATGTTATAGACAAGCTAGTCTGGGATGGCCGGAGGCCGCTTGATACCCGCTGGATCCAGAAAAAGTTGAAACATGTCATTGGCTACCCATGTTAAAAAACAAAACCTAGGCCATGGACCTGGTGGGCCCGGGACTGTCAGCCTCTCGACGAACAGTCGTCTCCCGATTCCTCTTGTTTTGCTGACCATGTTGGGAGCGACAAACGGCGGCGCCGCGGCGAGGGCACCAAGGCGGAGGACGATGTCGAGACCTCAGACTGAATGAACTGGTGCGGGGGAAGACGCAGGCGGAGGGGAGTACGAGGGTTGACTTGTTCGGGTGCAGGGTGGGCCGGTAGAGCTACCGCCGCCGGACAATGGGTGGGAGTAGAGGGATGTCCTGGCCAACACCACAGGCTATGATGGCTCACCGAGGTGTGCGCGGCAGCGCCGCCAGCCGCTGTATAGGAAGAGGACGAAAGATTGAACAAAATGAAGAAATGCAAATGGATAGGTGGTTAGTCCCATATGTCTATGTACGAGACATGCAGGGTCCACCTGAGAAGGGGAATATGTTGGGAGGAAGGAGATTCAAAGCACGAGAACCGAGTGAACTAGTTACATACATAAGCAAGTAGCCACGAAAAAAAAGCAAACGTGTTGATGGGTTCTTAGAAGAAATATTTCGGACAAAACAGATAATTACGAGACATAGGTTAATGCATGAAACACTCACATGATAAAGGTGCTTAAATAGATAAAGTACAACATCTAGACCTTCCTGGCACGCTTGATCATGACGCTGCGGCTGTCCATGTACTCGTCGGTTACGGGAAGCAGACACGCCCTCGTGTCCAAGATCCGCCTGTACATGTCATAGCATGCGTATGCCTCCTTGGTCGCGTAGGTTATGTAGGCTAGATTTAGAGGTACCTCCCACGTGCTCAAGTCCTTGCTATCGTTGTCTTCTTTCATGTTGGCATAGGAAGGGTCGATGATGGTCTCGGCAAGGTCAACCACGGAGTCCTTCTCTTGCTCGTTGCCGAAGATCTTGTATTGCTTCTGGATGTCGACAAGCTTGTTGCACCAGATGGCCGAATCGTCACGTTCTTCCTTCTCTCCACCGTAGTGAAGGTGCAGTAGGCCCTGCTGATGAAACGGGCGAATGCTCCAGAACCTCTGATGCCCCTACAGCGGTGGTAGACGAGAACCTCGTCCCGCACGCATACCTGGGCGACGGTGATCCACTGGTCCCTATCAGGAGACGAATGGATGGGCGCAAGGTCTAGTCCTGCGACCTTGTGCTTTCTCGTCCTGTAGGTACTGCTTGAACTCGGCGAGGCAGAACTTCACCGAGTCCGGATCGTTGCTGTACATCACATTCAACTTGGTGCAACCGTGGGACTGAACGGCGAACTCAAAGGTGAACTCCTTGCTGAAGCCCATATCCAACAGGCTCACCCCCGGATCACCATTGGAGTCTCTTCAAGTGAGCGAGTGGGTAGGCAGCAGCAGCAGTTCATTTTTCAGCTCTTGGGGAACTGGATTCAAGAGTAAACTAAGTGTGTACAGGCGACAACAGTTACTACCCCTACCTCGCCCGCTGCATGCCCGGCAGAACATGCACCCTCGGCGCATTCGAACGCCTCCATTAAGAAACCTATTCCGGCCACACGTCGGTTCACGAGCGGGTCTGTATTGGTACTGTAATAACAAGTGTTAGTGGTCACTTTACTTAAATTTAGTTAGCTTTCATTGTAATTTATTCTTAAAACAAGCAATGCATTGGCTCGTTATATCAGTGCGACAGGATCAACATGCACAACAATTGGAATATTACTCTCAGGACGCACATGATCAGCACATTTGTTGCACTTTCACACAGATAATACTACCAAGTTTGAACTGTTTGTTATGGTTGTTGTCCTCTGCATCATCATGCCGTGTTTCCCAGCTTGCAAGATTCAGAACCAACAAATAAGATTCAAATAATAAGTACAACAAAGATGCCTACACATCTCATTGATTCCCAGCTTGCAAGATTCAGAACCAACAAATAAGATTCAAATAATAATTACAAAAAATATGCCTACACATCTCCTTGATTCCCGACTTGCAAGATTTAGAACAAACCCATTAGAGCCTTTTGATAAAGTGAATATCGGGATTAAATCCATCTTGGCTAGCCGTGTCATACGACCCAAGAACTTGGCGAATGCTCTTGACCATCACAACATCTGTAGTTGAGTATTCATGTTTACACATCACAGATAATAAAGAGCATGATTACTATAGTAGTGGCACTAGTGGAAGTCAACCTGCAGCTCCACTCGATGATTCAATTCATGCGACTTTTTCTGCAGTTCACTTGAAATGAAGCAAAGATTGCATCATTCAGCTAGCAAGAAGTACTTGCTCTCGTGAGCTGGCAGGTTCTTCTTTAGTAGTTGGTTGTCCTGCTCGTGTAAGGTGCAACTATAATTTGCTAATCCTTTTGTGCAGTTCCACTAAAATAAAGTGCCATTGTGGTGACAGTGATGGCTCATCTTGCAAAGGCTAATAAAATGTTGCACGAGATTACCAGCAGAATTTGACAGAGATTTTGGAAACTCCAATCACCATTTTGTGCAGTTCCACCAAAATTGAGAGATGTTGCCCACGTGACATTTTAGTTGAACTGCACAAGACACTCATTCCAAAAAGAAGTGTTTTGTGCAGTTCACCAAAAGGTCACAATAGCAACAAGGTGAAATGGATATCCCTATCCACACAAAAATACAGAAAGAAAACAGTTGCTGGTCAATAAGAAAATAAGAAACATACACGAAATGAAAAGAAGCATCTTAATTATGTTCATGGCAATCATGCAAGGACAGTAGAAATTTTAAAATGTCACCAATGCTTCATGTTACCGGAAGCATTACGATCAACAATGGCATTCGTCAAATATGGGATTACTTTAATGGTGGTATTGCTTGTTTACCAGATACAGTAAATCAACAGCAGCTAAAGAGTTGGTTTAAGGGCATGGGACCGTGGGGATAGCAGGACACTCAGCAGCGTAAAGAAGTAACTTACTTATCATACTGGGGAAAACAGCAGGAGTACCATTTGTAACACAGTTTAATTGCATCATATCACTGGAGGCATTAGATTAACAATAACACTGGTTAGACATGTCCTTAAGGTAACAGTGTCATTGCTTCATTTTACATGCGCCCTTACATTAACAACATCAAAAGGTTGGTATAAGGACATGCGATAGTGGACACATCAGCACAATGTACCTACAAGGAGGCATAAAGTTGTGATGCCGAGTTTGCTGATACTTTGTGAGGGCAGCAAATCTAATCCTGGAGACCTTTTACTATGTGAGGGCAGCAAATCTAATACTGGACATACTCTGTTGACTTGTCCACCAGCCGCCACTTTCTATCCTTTTTTCAACCAATAATAGATCTGTTCCTTATCCAGTTTGTACTGCATTTTCCCTTTATTTCCCTTTTCAGCTAAGAGACCGGTTGGGTATCCAGTCTCTACTACTTTCCCCCTGTTATTTCCTCGTTGAATCAAGTCCTAGATTCATGCTACGACTTTCCCCCCTTTCTTCGTTGTTTGTGTTGGGGAACATAGTATTTCAAAAAAATTCCTACGATCACGCAAGATCTATCTAGGAGAAGCATAGCAACGAGCCGGGACAGTGTATCCACTTACCCTCGTAGACCGAAAGCAGAAGCGTTTAGTAACACGGTTGATATAGTCCAACGTCTTCACGATCCAACCGATCCAAGCACCGAACGTACGGCACCTCTGTGTTCAGCACACGTTCAGCACAATGACGTCTCCGGAGCTCTTGATCCAGTTGAGGCCGAGGGAGAGTTCCGTCAGCAGGACGGCGTGGTGACCGTGTTAGTGATGTGATCCACACAGGGCTTCGCTTAAGCACTACGACAATATGACCGGAGGAGCAAACTATGGAGGGGGCACCGCACACGGCTAGGAACAATTGATGTGTGTTCTAGTGGTGCCCTCCCCACGTATATAAAGGACAGGGAGGGAGGGAGGCAGCCTAGGGCGCGCCCAAGTAGGAGGAATCCTACTTGGGCCCCTAGTCCAATCCCCCCCCTTACCATATTTGGACAAGGGGGAAAGGAAGGAGTGGGAGGGGAAGGAAGTAGAAGTCCTACTTCATACTTTCCTTTTCACATTGCTTGCAAGGCTTATAGTGATGTGCATTACCGAGAGGGCCCAGAGATACCTCTCCGATACACGGAGTGACAAATCCTAATCTCGATCTATGCCAACTCAACAAACACCTTCGGAGACACCTGTAGAGCATCTTTATGGTCACCCAGTTACGTTGTGACGTTTGATAGCACACAAGGTGTTCCTCTGGTATTAAGGAGTTACATAATCTCATAGTCAGAGGAACATGTATAAGTCATGAAGAAAGCAATAGCAATAAAACTTAACGATCAAAATGCTAAGATAACAAATGGGTCTTGTCCATCACATCATTCTGTAATGATGTGATCCCGTTCATCAAATGACAACACATCTTTATGGTCTAGAAACATAACAATCTTTGATTAACGAGCTAGTCAAGTAGAGGCATACTAGGGACACTCTGTTTTGTCTATGTATTCACACATGTTCTAAGTTTACGGTTAATACAATTCTAGCATGAATAATAAACATTTATCATGATATAAGGAAATATAAATAACAACTTTATTATTGCTTCTAGGGCATATTTCCTTCAGTCTCCCACTTGCACTAGAGTCAATAACCTAGTTCACATCGCCATGTGATTTAACACCAATAGTTCACATCGTCGTGTAATTTAACACTCTATAGTTCACATCGCCATGTGACCAATACCCAAAGGGTTTACTAGAGTCAATAATTTATTCACATCGCCATGTGATTAACACCCAAAGAGTACTAAGATGTGATCATGTTTTGCTTGTGAGAGACGTTTAGTCAATGGGTCTACCACATTCAGATCCGTATGTATTTTGCAAATTTCTATGTCTACAATGCTCTGCACGGAGCTACTCTAGCTAAATGCTCCCACTTTCAATATGTATCCAGATCGAGACTCAGAGTCATCCATATCGGTGTCAAAGCTTGCATCGACGTAACTCTTTACGACAAACTCTTTATCACCTCCATAACCGAGAAATATTTCCTTAGTCCTCTAAGGATAATTTTGACCAATGTCCAGTGATCTACTCATTGATCACTATTGTACTCCATCGCCAAACTCAGGGCAGGGTATACAATAGGTCTGGTACACAGCATGGCATACTTTATAGAACCTATGGCTGAGGCATAGGGAATGACTTTCATTCTCTCTCTATCTGCTGCCGTGGTCGGGCTTTGAGTCTTACTCCACTTCACACCTTGCAACACAGGCAAGAACTCCTTCTTTGACTGTTCCATTTTGAACTACTCCAAAAACTTGTCAAGGTATGTACTCATTGAAGAAACTTATCAAGCGTCTTGATCTATCTCTATAGATTTTGATGCTCAATATGTAAGAAGCTTCACCGAGGTCTTTCTTTGAAAAACTCCTTTCAAACACTCCTTTATGCTTTCTAGAAAATTCTACATCATTTCCAATCAACAATATGTCATCCACATATAATATCAGAAATGCTATAGAGCTCCCACTCACTTTCTTGTAAATACAGGCTTCTCCAAAAGTATGTATAAAACCAGATGCTTTGATAACACTATCAAAGCGTATATTCCAACTCCAAGATGCTTGCACCAGTCCATAAATGGACCACTGAAGCTCATACACTTTGTTAGCACCTTTTGGATTGACAAAACCTTCTAGTTGCATCATATACAACTCTTCTTTAAGAAATCCATTAAGGAACGCAGTTTTGACATCCATTTGCCAAATTTCATAAAATGCGGCAATTGCTAACATGATTCGGACAGACTTAAGCATCGATACGAGTGAGAAGTGAAAGTGCTAGTTATCGACTAGAGGGGGGTGAATAGGCGATTTTTATGAAAGTCTTCAAACATGGAAGTTTCGAAGACAAACAATAGAAACGAACCTATTAACATGCAGCGGAAGGTAGACTACACTAGGCAAACCATAGTCAAGTATTCAATGAAGTGAAAGCACGAAGACTAATAGCAGCTAATTCAGGAAGGAAGATAGTATGAAGCCAAACAACAATAGAAGTCACACAGTGAAGTCAAACAGGTAGCGCAGGTAGGCAATGACTTCACGAAGACAAACTGTAAGTAAAGAGAGGGAGAAGATATAACCAGTCTCTTGGTGCAGACAAGGATTAGTTGGACCAGTTCTAGTTGCTGTGACAACTGTACGTCTCGTTAGGGAGGCTGAGATTCAACTCAGAAGACCACGTCTTCACCTTATTCCCCTTGAGCTAAGGACACCCAGTCCTCGCCCAATCACTCTGGTAAGTCTTCAAGGTAGACTTCCGAACCTTCACAAACTTCGTTCACCGGCAATCCACAATGACTCTTGGATGCTCAGAATGCGACACCTAACCGGCTGGAGGATTCATAGTCCTCAAGTGTAACAAGTCTTCAGGTCACGCGGACAGAAAGACTTCAGTGATGCCTAACACTCTTTGGTTCTGGGTGTTTGGGCTTTGTCCTCGCAAGGATTTCTCTCTCTCAAAAGCTTCGGAGGTGGGCTGCTCTCAAACGACAAAAGCCATGCACTAAATCTGAGCAGCCACCAATTTATGGTGTAGGGGTGGGCTATTTATAGCCACTAGGCAACCCCACCTGATTTGTCCGAAATGACCCTGGGTCACTAAGGAACTGACACGTGTTCCAACGGTCATATTTCAAACACACGCGGCAGCTTGACTTGGGCTACAAGTAAAGCTGACTCATCCAACTCTGGATAAGATTTGCTCTCATTGTCTTCGCTCGAAGACATAGGATTTGGTTGACCATCACTTCAGTCACTCTAACTTTGTTCACTTGGACCCCACTTAACAGTACGGTGGTTCCTATGACTCATCAAAGAAGAAAAGGAAACTACGAAATAGCTATGTCTTCGCACTCCATAGTCTTCACGTGAATGTCTTCTCGAGTCATAATATTCGTTGTGAATATCTTCACATACCACAATTGTCTTCAATGTCTTCACACATTTTTAGGAGTCATCTCCGGTAGGTAAACCGAATCAATGAGGGACTACTACCTGTGTTATCCTGCAATTCTCACAAACACATTAGTCCCTCAACCAGGTTTGTCGTCAATACTCCAAAACCAACTAGGGGTGGCACTAGATGCACTTACAATCTACCCCTTTTTGGTGATTGATGACAAACTGGTTGAAGTTTTCAACGGGGATAAAAGTATGTGAAATTGTAAAGGATTAAGATATTGTCTTCGTAAGTGGCAAAAGGCTCCCCCTGAAGATGTGCATATAAAGGTTTTGCTTCGGAATCCAAATGCACATGCCAGGTTGTACTTGTGGAGATCCTCTTCAACTTATGAAGACAATTCATCATGCATGAAAAGATATAACAAGGATAATGACATGCATAATGAAAAATGGACGTCTGCAAAATAACTTCATGCGGGATTTATCATCGCACATGCGGAATTTATCGTCGCATCACAGAATAGCAGAAAAAGTAGCAGACGACCATCAAGTTTAAGTGTTACAACTCAAAGAACCAAATGTTTCAGAAGCGAGAGTTGTAAACACTTGGCAAAAGTATAGCAACCACCCATATGGACCCGCTTGAAGACTATCAACCCATATGCTTCTCCCCCTTTTGTCAGTAAGGACCAAAAAGGTTTGAAGACATAGAGCCTCTACTCGTTCCCATGAGGAGTAGGTGGTGAAGCAGCAGGGTCGTCGTTGAGGTTTGGTGGTGCAGAAGAACTTGGTGCAGTGTCTATATGCGCCGAAGTTGGAGGTGGTGAAGTAGCATCATCTTCGTTATCAATGACTCTGGCATTAACAATTGCAGCTGAGGATGAATAGTCAGAGTCTTCAAGTGAGGGAGTCCTACGCAGGACATCATTCCTAGGAGGTGTGGAATCAAACTTGAATCTTTCGGTGAAGCCATCGTCTTGAAGATCAGCTTCAACACTGAGCAATGTCAGACTCTTCCATGACCTCCGACAGGTTTCGTGAGTGACAAATGCATTCTTGGTGGCAAGGTTGCGAATGCGGTTGACATCCACCAAGAGGCTTTGCATCTGACGCTTCAGCCAGTAGTGATGCTTATCTTACTTTTGATGCAAGGCAACGAGAAGCTCTCGGTCATTGAGAACACGAGAACGCTTTCGAGGCCATTGAGCTATTGTGCTTTCAGTGGCTTCAGTATGGGCACGATGAGGTGCACGTGTATTGCCAGCCAACGGATAAACACGAGAGGCAGCCAGAACTCCTTCAATGGGCTGAGTGAAGCTTTGGTGATCAGCATTGTGAAGCTAAATAGGCTCCTTGGCAGGCTCTGGGTATATGGCTTCGACAGACATATCAACCTCTAGCAAGAATATCAGATGGTTGCGCGCAGACGGCTGATAGTTGACCGCAGAGTGAAGCTTGATAAGGCGCATAACCCATGGAGCATAGAATTTCAATCCAAAAAGATCAGAGCCAGATGCAGCCAATTGCCTAATGAAGAAATCTTGAGCATTGAAGCTGATGCCATTGAAGATATAGAAGACCAATGTCTTCATTGCTCCTTCAAGCTTCGCTGCAGAGGAATGTCCCTTGATAGGCCATAGAGTTCGCCTGATGATATGATAAATAGTGCGGGTCAGATACTCTAGGTCTTCAACAAAGAATTCCCGTGGATATTCAGCATCGCGTGGCACACTAAAACAGAAATACCCCTTTAGCAACGCATCAATGCGTTGTCATATGCCCATATATGCATTGGTAAGGTCTACACCAACGGATTAGTATGCGTTGCCGTTGGTGGCGTTGGAAGCATCTACGACAACGTATATGCATGCGTTGGTAAACTGCATGTAGAAGTGTTGTTAGATAGCAACATATAAAGCTAGAGCCCAACAACACTTCATATGCGTTGGTGACGACCCTGCACGTAACAATGGCTAGAAGCTTCGCTAGATAGCATTTACAATTAATCATATTTATATACTGGCATCCGTAATTATATTACTTCAATGCCGATAGAGAATATAGGCCACAATACAACAAATAGAAATATCTCATATATTATATCAACTGTGTTCATTACAAAGAACATGATCCGAAGATTACAAGAGGTGAAACTATATCTAGTAGTGGGCCAATTCTTGACCTTGCAATCAACTATAATGTTTGAAAATTTTATCCTAAAAATGACGTCCTAATTATCTTCTAGAAGCTCCATTCTCAACTGTGCAATCAATATCTGAGCGATGCATCGTCAATTTATCTTGTTGATCTACAACAACAACAATATGAGATGAGTAACTTAGAGTAGAGAAAATCAGGCCAATAGAGAAGTAAAATTTAAGTGAGCACCATACATATGTGATTAACCAGGACTTGGATTTATATATAAACGTGGGGCTCATTAATAATCTGAACAGAAAAACTTCTTAAAACATGAAACTGTTAAACAACATTGCAGATCATGTGACTTATATATGTGGACTAATTAGTTTTTGCATCTTTGATGAACTACATGAACTATCATTATATACTTTTCTTGTTCCAATGCATTCTCTATTAAAAAGGATCAAAATTCAGAAATGGAAAGTGCAGATACTTTCATCATACACCAGCGAAACGGTCATCGCCATGCTATTTAGTACAAACAGATTTCGTAAAGTAAGGACGTTCTATTTCTCTTTATTGCCCTGCACATTTTTGAATATCAATGACTCGTCGAGATAAGAATCTGCATAGCAAAACACCAAGCACCTTTGACCAATCGGATGTGGCTGTTCATTCTGAACAACTATCAACTTGTAGTGTTTACTACTGCCTCAGTAAAAAACTAATATAAGAGCATTTAGATCACTACTTTTCTAATCTTAAAATTCTTATATTTCTTTATAGAGGGAGTACTAAACATTATATTATATTAATAATGAAATGAATTCAGCAATTCATGCTTGGGATGATTCATTAGTCATGCTTGCTATGGTGTATTAGGAGAAATCTCAGTGCCAGCAACTTGAAAATGTTACAGCACACAAAACTTCGTAGTTACCTGAGAACTACAAAGTCACAAATAATAGTTTCCTGATCCATCAATAAAATTCTCAGAACCTGCAGAAGCAAGAACATGAAAAAAGCATCATTAGATTTGAGCAGTTGGGTTTATCAACTCGTGGCTACATGTTCTCTTCAATAAGACATGTCGAGAGGCAACCAAACTGAAAGCATGAAGAAAGAAAAAAGAAGATCATCACCCCATCTGTATACTATGTTATCTTATAGCTAAGAGATTTCATTTTAACGCTAGCCAAATTTAAGTATACGATGATACATCTAAAGTATTTCCGAGAACCAAGGCAGTGCCTATGTAATACTGAGTACTGAAACCAAGCCATGTGACACACATAACACCCAAATAGTATGTAACATCAAGGGTATCATTACAGACCAGTTATTCATTACTTGTGGAGATGCATTTTACTACCATGCACATGAGAATCGCACATGGTTCCGTGAACACAGACATGCAATCAATTTAAAGAAAGATTAGGCATACCTGATTGATAGAATTATCTGGACCGCATGCACAATGAGAGGTCTAATATCCAGTTGTCATAAGCAGACAATCAAGTTACCAAATATGGAGTAGTTACCCACTAAACAAAAATTCTGAAAAGAAAATGAAGTTGAGAAGAGGTCACTTGGGTGCAGAAACAATCCATGTTTAAGCATTATTGTATTGCACAACACATTTAAAAAACAATAAATCGCGTATACAATCCAAGGTAGCTGAGCCAAACATACATGCCATGAATTCATTTGTTACAATACAAAAGGCACAATATCTCCCTATTACAAATAGCAATGTAATGAGGAAAGTGCATACTGGTCCGCGTGTGGTTTGGTAAGGAAACAAAAGGAGCTATATAATAAATGAATTAATTAGAGGTAAGAGGAAAAACAATTGAAAGAACAACAACTAAAAGATCACAGATACCTCAATCTAATCCACTTATAATTTGAAACAGCGGCTGAAATCAATGAGCCGAGGTAAAGTAATCATATAGGAAAATGAAGAAGCAGAATTGTACGCACAAACAGTAACTAATGGCACTTATGATTGTTCCATGCCCAATTTAAGTTGCTAGCTCCACATGAACAAGGGTGAGCAGGAGGCAAAACGGGGATGTAAATTTTGTGAGGAATCAATTCTTGGGGGCAAAAAATTAGAAGATTAGCTCATGAACTATGGAAAAGATGGAAGAGAATCGCTGACTGGCACTTTGACCCTTCATGAGGACAAGATGGGAGGAAGATCACGTTGGTGAGAGGTTTCAGGGGTTGTGGGCAAGGATGTGATGGCGTAGCTGCTGCCAGCGGTGCTAGATTGGGAGCGCTCTTAGAGGCTAGAGGGTCTTCTCCTTGTGTTAGACTTAGACATTCATGCGTAGAAAGAAGACGTGGATTGGACAGGAATAAGGCACTACAAGGCTGCACTGCAAGGCAAAAGTGACAGGGACGGGGCGGCCATCTCTCCAGCGGCAGTGACGGCGAGGCAACAACCATCTGCTTCTTCTCTAAAGTACATGTCCCTTCTCTTTCTTCTCCTCTTCTTAAGTTGTAAGCTTGGGTTAGATTGAGGGGTTTCTTGATCCTTGTTTCCTGATACATCCTAGCTAAGGCTGAATTATCCAATTCTCGTCACCAATTAATCGGTTGATGTGGGCATGTATTTGGTCTTTTTGTTTTCCAGTTGTAAAATCCACTTAGTATTAATCAGAGTTGATTATCACACATACTTATTAGAGTATACTCTGCTTATTAGTAACTGTATAATTCCTTTAAAGTGAAGTTTAAACAGGGAGGCAACAAGAAAATAAATTTTTTCTTTAATATTAAATTAGATAATATATATACTAGAAATAATCGAGGTAAACAAACATGTGGTTGTCTAGCAAAAGCAATGTGATGATGCATTAATTGGGATCTAGACGTACATTGATTCATGAAATTTGTTATTGATAGGAGTACTTGTGCTTCAAATCTCTGTTTTGTTATCTGCCATCCTGATATAATAATCATTCCCTGTCAAACCATGTATATAACCGAACATTATTTAGATGAAGGGGAATAGTTGATGCAAGGGATTCAATCCCTAAAGAGATCTGAGTGACATGCAGGAATCCACCCAATCCCTGTGTTGATTCATTCCCTTTGGGGATAAATCAAAATGAACAAAGCCTAAATAAGGGACACAATACAGGATTGCAGATGTGCGAGGGACAGAATAAGACCTGCTGAACTGCTGCAGTTGAGGAGGACGGGCGCGTCGGTACTTGCGTCGTTCCTAGCTGTGCGAACGAACAACAGCGCTGTCTGCATCTTTGGTCGCGCGGAGGAACAGCGGCGGCAACTCCTTCCCCGACGCAGGAGATGGGTGGCGATGCAGTGTGCATCCCCAATGAGCGAAGAAAGTGGCGAGGGAGGCGAGCTTGGAAGAGGTTCTTTCATGAACCGAGGGGAGGCGGCCGAGGGCGAGGGGACGGAGGCGACCGAGGGCGAGGGGACGGCGGCGGTGGTGGGAACCCTGGCTGCTGGGTGTCCCTTGATTTTTTTAGACAGGTGTGTCAAAAGAGAAAACAATGGGAGTTTCAGATGCGTGAGCAGGTACAGCGCTAAAAGAGATGGAGGTGGGCACGGGAGGTTAGCGCTAAGTGGGGAAGGTGGGTTCAACCAAACAACACATTGTGTTATCATCGTTGCTAGTCATGTGTTGCAATAGGGGTGTTTTTGTTGTAGTGGTAGTGGCTTCATCATGCTCAGCATTTGGCTCATGTTGGACTCAGGCTTCTGGAAGATGCTCTCCAAAGCATTGCGGTGAAGCTGACAACCAGGTTCATATAGTTCACCTGGAGTGGGCAGACCAGTGAGCTCAATAATGCCAAGAGCTTTGGCTTCGTGATGAACATTGCCTGTCATCCACTCAATGATCCATGTCTTCGGATCCCCGTTGTAGCCGGGAATGTGGAGGGTGGCATAGAATTGTAGCAGAAGCTCCTCGTTCCAGTGCTCTTTATCAGTCACAAATTGCAACAGACCAGCATCTCGGAAACAGTCAAGGGCTTCTTCTAGGCAGGGTAGTCCAGCAATAGCTTCATAGTCTAGGCTCATATGGGGAAAGATGCGCCCTTGATCATAAAGAACACAAGAGTAGTAACTGCGTTGCTGATAGCTCCAGAACCGATCAGATGAAATTCTTGGCTTCGAGTAGGGGTTCTTGGCACTGTCAAAGAAGGTGTTGTGTGCAATGAAACCATTTGCATTGGAGGATCCTGGTGAAGTTGCAGTTCCTGGAAACCTTGGCAACCTTGGCTTAGGCTTCTGGACCTTAGGCCTGTGCTCTACATGATAGCCAAATTGTGGACCTGCAGCAGGCGGAGGAACCAGAATGGGCCAGCGAACCATGACAGGTTGGCCGCGATCAAATGCCAGCTCGATAGTGTGTGGCCTTGGAGGAGGTACAGGAGCATCTGCATTGTCGTGAGCTGCAAGTGGTATAATGGCTTCAGGTGGAATATAGACTCCAGGTGCATTGGAAACTTCAGGCTCATTAACTTCTGGTGCCACATTGACTTCTGGCGCCACATTTGCTTCAGTCATGACAACGTCATTGGCTTCAGTATTGGTGTTGGTGGCCGCCTCAATGTTATCAACCTCCACTTGAGTAGCTGGAGGGTCGGACACGATCTCCTCGAGAAAAACATCTTGGTTGGATGGGGGTGTAGCAACATGTTCTTCTTCTTGACGGGGTTCTTCTTGTTCATCGGCTGATGCAGCCGGAATGCCTTCAGCAGCTTTGGCTTCAGACTCTAAGATGTTCACAGTTGGGGTGGCTTCAGGAAACACTTGGCGTGATACTGAGTGGTGGTGCTCTTCTCCTTCTGGAACACTCGAAAGAGTGACTTGGGGCCTTGGTCCTTTCCGAAGCCTGTGAAAAACGGGCAACGCTTGTGGAGAGGGAGTTGGCTGGGCCTCAAAGTCGTCATCATCAAGCACCGGAGTGGTGACTTGAGTTGGGGGAGTACTTGGTGATTCTTCTTCACGGGGGGGGGGGGGGGTCTTGAGGGTGATCAGCCCATGAACCATCCTGAGCAGTTGGCGTCAGAGGACGACCAATGCTGATGAGTTCGCTGTTCGTTGGAACAGGCGATGATACCATTTTGTGCTCAATCTGAGGAAGGACTTCATCATCATCTACATTGTCTTGGGGACCAATGTCTTCAGCTGCGGTGTGGTCAACAGTTGGATCTTCTTGAGCTTCAGGAGCCTCTGTAGTAGCAGGCTCGTGAACTATCAACCGACGCTCTTGGTGTGTGGACGCAGGACGAGCAACTGAGATTGGCTCGACGACAAGGGGCTCTGTGTGAGCAGCCTGATCTTTCTTCTTTGTTTTTCTTTTCTTGGTTGGTGGAGCATCGTTAGTGGTGTTCTTGGACATGCGCTTTCTGGCTTCGGCTGTCCTTGTTTTCTTGAGTTCTGAAGCTACTGTGGGGACCTTAGGCTTCACGCCTGTCATACTGGCGGGGAAGACAATGCGAGGTTCTTCCCGCCAGGATGCTTCAGTTGGGGCCACAGCAGGCTTCTTCTTCTTGGCAGCCATCTTGGGGTCGATGCCAGGACGCCCAAGTGCCTTGCGCTTCTCTGCTTCATTGTAAGCTTGAACACATTTGGCAGCGAGGAGTTTCATGCGCTCTCGTGAACATTTAGCTTCGTCACGTTTCTTGTGAAACGCCTCCTTGAGCTCATGCATCATTTGCTTGAAGTTTTGGACATCAGTCACACTGAGCTTGGCCGTATGCTTCTTGAACTGGGCTTTTTCATAGTCAATTTTGTTCTTCAGTTCAACAATTCTCTAAGCTAGAGCCAGCTCAGGAGCAATGGCTCCATGGAAGGAGACGCTGAGGCCAACAGGAAGCTGAAGATCATCAAAACTGAGGTTTGGGCTATCAAACCACTCATCAATGAACTTGTTCAGGATGTCCACGTCAAATAGGGGAAGATTGTTGAAGATTTCTGCCTCTTGCTTGCTCTTTATTAGCAGCTCGAGAGCATCATCACCAAGGTCGTCATCACTTGATAGATCAATGGCATCGTTCTCATTCCTTAGAACGGCAGCTGGGGTCAGTTCTTGACCAGTAATCTGCATGGGCTTCCTCTTCTTCTCAGTCTTGGAGATGCGAGAAAGATCTTCAGAATGCACACTTGATGCAGGAGGAGCAGTGGCCAGAGGCTTCGCACGCAAAGCTCTTGGTGCAGTGGAGGGCTTTGAAGCCTTGGGTTTCTTCTGCTTTTGTGGTTTTGGCGGAGCAGGCGCTTCATCAGAATCAGCTTCATCTCCAGACTGATTCACTGTGGCTCTCTGAGCGGCGATGTAGGAGAGGAGACCATCAAGGTTGTTGAAGGGGCCGATGACATTGGGATTGGCATCACGTGTGCCATCAGCCTGAGGAGCAGAAGGACCGGGGTTGAAGTCTATTCCCAGCGATTTCTTGTTCTCTTTGGCCGATGCCTTTGCAGTCTGAAAGTTGTGCTTGAAAAGATTATCGTCACGACACCACAGCAATGATGATGGGTCGACATTGGCAGGCTGTGGTCCACGGACCATACAGGGGTAGAAACCCTGAGCAATATCTTCAGCTCTGTTCTTGGGTTGAAGATTTCGAAAGAGAATATCACCCCAGGGACTCTTGATGGCATACTCCTCAGCATACTCCTGGGGCACGAACCTGTATTTGAACCATTGCTCGGCCCAATATCGTCGAATCCACTTGATTCGAGTTTTGCGCTGATTGTAATCCTCTTCTGGATCAGTCTTATACAACTCATAGAGATCTGGTGGAAAATCCCTTGATGTCCCCCCTCGGCGCTGCCTGCCACCCTTCCTTGCAGACTTTTCTGTGGCCATTAAGTTCATACTGAATGGATTCAAAGCTGTCAAAGTCTTCCGTCTGCTGGTCAGATAAGAACTAGCTTTGGGAGAGTTAATGTGATGCTGTAAGAATTCTGCAAATGAATGCAGACTATGAGAACTAAGGGATTCTCCCACGGACATGTACCTGTGACAGCATTAGAGATGTGAGGGAAGGGGAAGAGGTCATATGCATTCTCAGAAGATTTTGAAGATAAATCAGTTTAGAAGACATTGACCTCATAGTGCGAAGACATTCACTTTATGTTGGGAGTTGGTTCCATATTTGTACGAATCCAAGAATACGTACAAGTGAGGAATCTAACTATATGTGAAGCATAAGTGAATATACTAGGCATATTATGAGATGCGGAACAGGATAGATCTAACGATGTAGCCAGAGAAACTACTTTTGGTGAAAAAGGATGAATCAATCGGATCAAAAAGGCAGTAAAAGTGAGTTTTAATTAGCACACGAAGAACTGCTAGACGAGGTAGAGAGGAGGCCGAGCACTTCGATCTTCCGTGCCCTAACTTGGCGACGGAGGACACCTATGGTGGCGGCGGAGAAGACGATGTCCGTGGCCGGCGTGAGGACGGCGTCGGAGAGGTCGCGACAGCTAAGCGCTTCGTCGCCGGTGTCGTCGAGAGCTAGCGGTGGCTCTAGGGTTTGTCGAGGTGGAGAGGTGGAAGAAAGATTTTGACCGCGATGTGATGTGCATTTATAAGGAGAGGGACAACATAGACAATTACGCAGGTGCCCCTGGCGGTTCACATCTGAGAGACATGTGGCGAACATGCAACACATTGGAAGTTGTTCCATGTTCCCACGCACGCCTGGACTGTCGGGTGGTCGTTCCGGCTTCTCCGGGTTTCAGGCAATTAGGATTGAGCATTTAAAACAGATTCAATGTTTGTCTCTGTATCTTCTGCTGACAAGGACGTAGAGAACACATTCGACGGTTTCAATAGAATGCATATGATTTGGATAGATAGAATTTGAGGAAGAAGCATAGAAGAGGTTAGGGTCCGATCACATTCACTTAGTTCAAAAGATTCAAACGAGAAGACATAGTTATAAGTGAATGATGTAGAGGACAGAACACAAATATATGTATATATCTGAGTGAGACTAAATCATTAAAGTGAAGATCATCATGAAGACAAATCAATGTTGAAGATAAATCAAATGCGAAGACTTAGCAAATGTAACGCCCAAAAAAACACTCCAAATAAGGATTTGGTGGTGGCGTTACCCACCGTATAGGAAGTATTAGACACAGACACGGCGCAGAATTATCGTGGCGCTCCGAAGTCAAATTCCGCATTAATGTATTCACACTCAGAGTGTAAGTCTTCATTATTGAAGATATACATTACTTCGTGTGTTGCACATCTAAGTCATCAACATGCATAAGTGTTAGGATGTGTGCCTAATCACAGGACATTCGAGGATTCCAAGATATTTAGCTCACACCGCAACTTGCAAAACCTTTTATCATCCAAGGGCTTTGTGAAGATATCTGCCAATTGCTCTTCAGTGTTGACGTGAATGATATCAATATATTCCTTCATGACATGATCTCTGAGAAAGTGATGACGAATCTTAATGTGTTTGTCTTCGAGTGCTGAACTGGTTTGTTGGCAATCTTGATGGCGCTTTCATTGTCGCAGTAGAGTGGTACTTGTTTCAGATGGATGCCATAGTCCTTGAGTGTTTGCTTCATCCATAGAAGCTGAGCACAGCAAGATCCAGCAGCAATTTATTCAGATTCAGCAGTGGAGAGAGATACACAGTTCTGCTTCTTTGAAGACCAACACACAAGTGGTCGTCCCAGAAAGTGACATGTGCCTGATCTAGACTTGCGATCCACCTTGTCACCAGCATAATTAGCATTCGAGAATCCCACTAGATCAAACTCGGAGCCCTTTGGATACCATAATCCTAGTGTTGGGGTGTAAGCCAAATATCGAAGAATTCGCTTCACAACTAAGTGATGTGATTCCTTTGGTGCCGCTTGGAATCGGGCACACATGCAAACACTATGCATTATATCTGGCCTAGATGCACATAAATAAAGTAAAGAACCAATCATGGAGCGGTATACCTTTTGATCGAACTCTTTACCATTGGCATCAGGACCCAGATGACTTTTGGTTGGCATTGGCGTCGTGTAACCTTTGCAGTCTTGCATTCCAAACTTCTTTAGGCAGTCTTTGAGATATTTCTCTTGAGATATGAAGATGTCGTTGCTTTGCTGACGAATTTGAAGACCAAGGAAGAACTTTAGCTCACCCATCATGGACATCTTATATTGCTCTTGCATCATGTGATCGAACTCATCTGTGTATTTCTGGTTAGTGCAGCTGAAGATAATGTCATCCACATATATTTGGCACACAAACAGTTCACCATCATATGTCTTCGTGAAGAGTGTGGGATCCAAGGAACCAGGTTTGAAGCCTTTGCTCTTCAGGAAGTCTTTGAGTGTGTCATACCAAGCGCGAGGGGCTTGTTTGAGGCCATACAATGCCTTGTTAAGCTTGTATACCATATCAGGATGTTTTGGATCTTAAAAGCCAGGTGGTTGTGCAACATACACTTCTTCTTCAATCTTGCCGTTGAGAAAGGCACTCTTCACATCCATTTGATACAGAAGGATGTTATGATGATTTCTGTAGGCTAGCAATATGCGAATGGCTTCAATCCTAGCCACAGGAGCAAATGTTTCATCGAAGTCAATCCTTTCAACTTGAGTGTATCCTTGAGCAACGAGACGAGCCTTGTTTCTGACGACTTGACCATGCTCATCTTGCTTGTTGCAATATATCCATTTGGTGCCTATTATGTTGTGCTTGCGAGGGTCAGGACGCTTGACTAGTTCCCACACATTGTTCAGCTTGAACTGTTGAAGCTCTTCTTGCATAGCTTGAATCCATTCAGGTTCCATGAA
Source organism: Aegilops tauschii subsp. strangulata (assembly GCF_002575655.3). Classification (NCBI taxonomy): domain Eukaryota; kingdom Viridiplantae; phylum Streptophyta; class Magnoliopsida; order Poales; family Poaceae; genus Aegilops; species Aegilops tauschii. The sequence goes on from NC_053036.3 coordinate 516,187,128, forward strand.
GGCTTCAGCAACTTTCTTGGGTTCTGATATTGAGACAAATGCAAAGTGCCCACAGAAATTTGCTAGTTGTGTTGCTCTTGAACGAGTGAGTGGACCTGGTGCACTGATGCTGTCAATTATCTTCTCAGTCTGTACTTCATTTGCAACATGAGGATGAATTGGATGAAGATTTTGCTCTTGCTGATCATTGTCTTCAGGCTGAGCAATGGCTTCAGGTTGATTAGGTGCAGAAATGATGAGTTCCTCTTCAGCCTGTGCCTTAGAAGGTATGATCTCTCCAGTTCCCATCAGCTTGATGGATTCACTAGGTGGATCTTCATCTAGCACATTTGGCAGGTGCTCTGTTTGCGAGCCGTTAGTCTCATCGAACCGCACATCTACAGTTTTAACCACTTTATAGTGAAAGAGGTTGAAGACTCTGTAGGAGTGCGAATCCTTTCTGTAACCAAGCATAAAACCTTCATGTGCTTTCGGTGCAAATTTTGAAGTGTGATGTGGATCCTTGATCCAGCACCTAGCACCAAATACTCTGAAGTAACTGACATTTGGCTTCTTACCAGTCAGGAGTTCATAGGATATCTTCTTCAGAAGCTTGTGAAGATAAACACGGTTGATGACATGGCATGCAGTATCAATGGCTTCGGGCTAGAACTTTCTTGGAGTCTTGTATTCATCAAGCATCGTCCGAGCCATCTCAATGAGGGTTCGGTTCTTGCGCTCCACGATGCCATTCTGCTGAGGAGTGTACGGAGTGGAGAACTCATGAATGATGCCCAATGTATCGAGGTAAAGGTCGATGCCGGTGTTCTTGAACTCAGTGCCGTCGTCCCTTCTGATATGGTTGATCTTGACGCCATAGTTATTCATGGCACGGTTGGCGAAGCGTCTGAAGACATCCTGGACTTCAGTCTTGTAGAGGATTATATGCACCCACGTATATCTTGAATAATCATCAACAATGACGAAGCCATAGAGACAAGCAGTAGTAGTGAGAGTAGAGTAGTGAGTAGGGCCAAATAAGTCCATGTGTAGCAGCTCGAAGGGTTGAGATGTCGTCATGATTGTCTTCAAGGGATGCTTGGCCCTCGTCATCTTTCCAGCTTCGCAGGCACCGCACAGATGATCCTTCTTGAACTTGACGCCCTCGATGCCTATGACATGTTTTTTCTTCGCGAGAGTGTACAGGTTCCTCATGCCAGCATGCCCTAGCTTTTGATGCCAGAGCCAGCACTCTGAAGCTTTTGCTAGAAGACATACGGCAAGCTGTGGTCCTGCTGAGAAATCTACCATGTACAAATCATATTTTCGATACCCTTCAAAGACTAGAGACTTGTCAGATTCCATTAGTACAAGGCAACGATATTTTCCAAATATCACAATCATTTTCAAGTCACAAAGCATTGAGAGAGACATTAAGTTGAAACCAAGGGATTCAACAAGCATCACTTTATCCATGTGCTGATCCTTTGAGATTGCAACTCTACCTAGACCCAATACCTTGCTTTTACCAGTGTCAGCAAATGTGATGTGACTCTTGTCAGATGGACGTAAGGTTGAGTCCATGAGAAGACTTCGATCTCCAGTCATATGATTAGTGCATCCGCTATCCATAATCCATTCTGAAGACTTTTTTGTCATACCCTTGGCACCACGTGCCATGAAGCAGTAGGTGGGAGCGGAGTAATCCTTGTCATTAGCATCAGCGTTGGTGATGGAGACATTGCTTCAGTGTTGAAGATGGACTTGGCAACGTAAGTTGTAGCTAGAGCCGGACTAGCAACGCCAGAGTCGGACTCCTCCTCAGACTCCACCTCCGCCTCCTCAAAAGCAGACTCCTCCTCTGAATCCATCTCCTTGCCAACAAAAGAACGAGCCTTGCCAGATGAGCTCTTCTTGTGTGATGAAGACTTCGATGAAGATTTGGAAGAAGACTTTGAGGATTTCTTCTTCTTCTTGTCATAAAAATCATATTCCTTGCTCTTTTTCTTCTAATTGTTTTCATTGTCCCACTGCGGACACTCAGAGATGTAGTGACCAGGTTTCTTGCACTTGTGGCATGTTCTCTTCTTGTGGTCATGAGTAGAATCTTCATCATTTCCTGAGCTGGATCGTGAAGACTTTCTGAAGCCTTTCTTCTTGGTGAACTTCTGGAACTTCTTCACAAGAATAGCAAGCTCCTTTCCAATGTCTGCATGATCACTAGAACTGCAGTGAGATTCTTCTTCAGATGAGGAAACAGCCTTTGCCTTCAAAGCGCGAGTTCGGCCATAGTTGGGACCATAGTTATCTCTTTGCTCAGATAGCTGAAACTCATGTGTGTTGAGCCTCTCAAGTATGTCAGACAGATCGAGTGTCTTGAAGTCAGGGCATTCTTGAATCATCAGGGCCAGGGTGTCAATTGAGTTGTCAAGTGATCTCAGGAGTGTCTTGACGATTTCATGCTTGGTGATCTCAGTGGCGCCGAGAGCATGAAGCTCATTTGTGATGTCAGTGAGGCGATCAAACGTGAGCTACGCATTCTCATTGTCGTTTCTCTTGAAGCGGTTGAAGAGGTTGCGAAGAACACTAATCCTTTTATCTCTCTGGGTTGAGACGCCTTCGTTGACCTTGGAGAGCCAGTCCCAGACAAGCTTCGAAGTTTCCAGAGCGCTCACATGGCCATACTGTCCTTTGGTCAGATGACCATAGATGATGTTCTTCGCAGTAGAATCCAGTTGAACGAACTTCTTGACATCAGCAGGGGTGACACCTTCACCAGTCTTGGGAACGGCGTTCTTGACGACATACCATAGATCGACATCAATGGCTTCAAGATGCATGCACATCTTATTCTTCCAGTAGGGGTAATCAGTGCCATCGAAGACAGGGCACGCATCGGAGACTTTGATTATCCCTGCAGTCGACATAGCTAAAACTCCAGGTGGTTAAACCGAATCACACAGAACAAGGGACTACCTTGCTCTGATACCAATTGAAAGTGCTAGTTATCGACAACAGGGGGTGAATAGGTGATTTTTATGAAAGTCTTCAAAACATGGAAGTTTCAAAGACAAACAATAGAAACGAACCTATTAACATGCAGCAGAAGGTAGACTACACTAGGCAAACCATAGTCAAGTATTCAATGAAGTGAAAGCACGAAGACTAATAGCAGCTAAGTAGTAATGATCAGGAAGGAAGATAGTAGGAAGCCAAACAACAATAGAAGTCACATAGTGAAGTCAAACAGGTAGCGCAGGCAGGCAATGACTTCACAAAGACAAACTGTAAGTAAAGAGAGGGAGAAGATATAACCAGTCTCTTGGTGCGGACAAGGATTTGTTAGACCAGTTCCAGTTGCTGTGACAACTATACGTCTGGTTAGGGAGGCTGAGATTCAACTCAGAAGACCACGTCTTCACCTTATTCCCCTTGAGCTAAGGACACCCAGTCCTCGCCCAATCACTCTGGTAAGTCTTCAAGGTAGACTTCCGAACCTTCACAGACTTCGTTCACCGGCAATCCACAATGACTCTTGGATGCTCAGAGCGCGATGCCTAACCGGCTGGAGGATTCACAGTCCTCAAGTGTAACAAGTCTTCAGGTCACGCGGACAGAAAGACTTCAGTGATGCCTAACACTCTTTGGCTCTGGGTGTTTGGGCTTTGTCCTCGCAAGGATTTCTCTCTCTCAAAAGCTTCGGAGGTGGGTTGCTCTCAAACGACAAAAGCCGTGCACTAACTCTGAGCAGCCACCAATTTATGGTGTAGGGGGTGGGCTATTTATAGCCACTAGGCAACCTGACCTGATTTGTCCGAAATGACCCTGGGTCACTAAGGAACACACGCGGCACCTTGACTTGGGCTACAAGTAAAGCTGACTCATCCAACTCTGAATAAGATTTGCTTTCATTGTCTTCACTCGAAGACATAGGATTTGGTTGAGCATCACTTCAGTCACTCTGACTTTGTTCACTTGGACCCCACTTAACAGTACGGTGGTTCCTATGACTCATCAAAGAAGAAAAGGAAACTACGAAATAGGTATGTCTTCGCACTCCATAGTCTTCATGTGAATGTCTTCTCGAGTCATAGTATTCATTGTGAATATCTTCACATACCACCATTGTCTTCACACATTTTTAGGGGTCATCTCCGGGAGGCAAACCGAATCAATGAGGGACTACTACCTGTGTTATCCTGCAATTCTCACAAACACATTAGTCCCTCAACAGGGTTTGTCGTCAATACTCCAAAACCAACTAGGGTGGCACTAGATGCACTTACAAGATGATCTCATCGTATTCAACACCTTGAACTTGTCGAAAACATTTTTCGACAATTCGAGCTTTGTAGATAGTAACACTACTATTAGCGTCCGACTTCCTCTTGAAAATCCATTTATTCTCTATGGCCCGCCGATCATCGGGCAAGTCCACCAAAGTCCACACTTTGTTCTTATAGATGGATCCCATCTCATATTTCATGGCCTCAAACCATTTTGCGGAATCTGGGCTCATCATCGCTTCCTCATAGTTCGTAGGTTCGTCATGGTCAAGTAACATGACCTCCAGAATAGGATTACCGTACCACTCTGGTGCGGATCTTACTCTGGTTGACCCACGAGGTTCGGTAGTAACTTGATCTGAAGTTTCATGATCATCATCATTAGCTTCCTCACTAATTGGTGTAGGAATCAGAGGAACTGATTTCTGTGAAGAACTACTTTCAAATTCGGGAGCAGGTACAATTACCTCATCAAGTTCTACTTTCCTCCCACTCACTTCTTTCAAGAGAAACTCCTTGTCTACAAAGGATCCATTCTTAGCAACGAATATCTTGCCTTTGGATCTGTGATAGAAGGTGTACCCAACATTCTCCTTTGGGTATCCTATGAAGACGCATTTCTCCGATTTGGGTTCGAGCTTATTAGGTTGAAGCTTTTTCATATAAGCATCGCAGCCCCAAACTTTAAGAAACGACAGCTTAGGTTTGTTGCCAAACCACAATTCATATGGTGTCATCTCAACGGATTTAGATGGTGCCCTATTTAACGTGAATGCAGCTGTCTCTAATGCATAACCCCAAAATGATAGTCGTAAATCGGTAAGAGACATCATAGATCGCACCATATCTAATAAAGACCTCAAACGGTCAAATCTCTATGCATAAGTGTCATCCCTGGATCGGTAATGCTGACACACATAGTACTTGAAGGATTTATAACAGAGTGCAATCACACACTTATTACAATAATATGGCTTAAGGCCATCTAAATATGATAACTGCGGAAGCATCGAAGGTAAATGAGTCCATCAACTCCAACGGTATAGCTGAGTGCACGACAATGACCTACCGCACCTCTTCGTCTGAAAAGTCTGCAACATAATACGTTGCAGCCCGAAACGGGTCAGCACATGGAATATGCTGGCAAAATAACACTGTAGAGCAATGAACAAAATAAATGCTAACACTACATGCATATTTGGCTGGTGGAGGCTCTACGGTTGACAAGTTTTTGCGAAAAGCCAATTTTTCCCTACTACAAAGGAATATATTTTATATATCTAAAAAGTTAGTTGAAAAACATTGAGAATGGTAACCCCATCTCAATCCCAAATTAGAAGTTAACAACCCAAAAAATTAATTAAGTAACGTGATGAGATCAAATCAATAATTCAAGTACCAGATACTCAAGATGTCCATAACCGGGGACACGGCTAACGATGATTAGTTTCTACACTCTGCAGAGGTTTGCGAACTTTTCCCCACAAGACTCGATCTCCTACGTTGGTTTTCTCACACTACATGGTGTTTGAGAAACGGATGACCGAGACACAGTCTTTCAGAAGCATTAACTCTTTCGACGGGTAAACCGTACCACCTACATCCCCTACATCTGCTAGTTTACCACTGAAAGAGGTCACACAACATACTCAACTATGCCAGAGCCCATAATGGCTTGTGGCTGCACACGGAAGTTTCTAGCATGAATAATCTTATGATCCCATTGAGCCTGGGTGGCGAACCAAAGGATGATCACACGGATGCCCCGAGATCTCCTTGGACAACACTGGATTCCCCAGGTGCCCACCAACAATCCACCCAAATGTTTATTAAAGTAGCCACCTTAAATAAACCCTTAGTTTATAAATAATCTCACAGCTGTCATGAATCACTCAACCAAACCACGTCTACAAGCATAGCATAGCAGTATAAGCATAACGTAGAAGTAACTCCCAGGGTTTGATAATAAAAGGGCAATAGGTTCTACCTCATCATCTACTTCCCAATACCCACATGTTTTTTGAGAACATCAATACCCACATGTTAACAGTCCTACTCATGCCATGTTTGAGGGTTGAAAGAAAAGCATAAAAACTAGATAATAAGGGATATGATTGAAGTGTTACTTGCCTTGCTGACGATCTGCAAACCCTAGAGACTCGCAGTAGCATGCTTCGCACTCCAGGAATTCTATCGCAAACAAACAATAGCATACATAAGCACTCAAGCATAGATTCAAGGGGTAAAACTCAGATGAGAAAGATCAAATCTGAAAGTTCAACTGAAGAGCTTCGATTTGCAAAAGAATCAATCGAATCGGAGCTAGGGAACTGAAACTACGATCAAAAGAAGTTCGAATTCAAATCTTCTTGAAACCAAATTTTAATTTGTCAAAAGCTTGTTCAAGTTGATTAACTGGAAAGAGGGGTTCGAGGCGAAGATTTTGGCGTTGGTTTCACTGGATTTGGACGAACGGTTAAAAAGTGGCGAGGGTTTGAAGCTCAGGGGCTAATCTGCGATAAAAAAATCGCGGATAGGTCCCTAGCGAAAATAAAACAGAAAAAGAAAAATCTATCGGACGAACGTCCGCTAGCAGAGACAAATGAACGAATTTGTTCGTTATTAGATCTAAACGAACGAACGTTCATAAATTAGATCTGAACCGAAAAAAACAAAAAACCGATCTAAACCGGCGAAACCTAGAAATACCGAACCGATCTACTCGAAAAAAACCGGATCTAGGGTTTACCGAAAAACCAAAAAAAAAACTGGTGGCAGCGCGACGATTCCGGCGAACGGGCGGCGGCGGGGCGGTCGGCAGAGCAGGGCGGCGGCGTCTTTGGGCTGGGGCAGCTTGGGCCTCGCCTTATAAAGGGGCTGGGCGGAACATGTCCGGCTCGGGCATGGCCCAGAGTCGGTTCACGTTTTTTTCTTTTTTAAATTCCGCCGAAAAGGGAAAATCCTAAATAAATATAAAAAATTCTAAAAAGCGCCAAAACAATTTTCGCCGTCTAGATAAAATATTTAGAACAAAGGGAACATTTTTCTGGCCTAAAAATGCAATTTTGAAAAATTCACATTTTTCTAATTCAAATAAAATAGCAACAAAATTCCAAATAAAATTACTTATTGGATTTTAACATTTTTCCGCCAATATTTCTTTTATTTTGGAGAAGTCATTTTATCTCCTCTCTTTTATTTTTATACTGGAAATATTTCGGAGAGAAAACTTATAAAAATAAAAATGATCCCCTTTTCAAATTTGAGAAGAATTCAAATATGAAAATAAATGAAATCCCCAACTCTCTGCGTGGGTCCTTGAGTTGCTTAAGATTTCAAGGATCACAAACGAAATGCAAATAAAATATGATATGCATATGATGTCCTATGTATAACATCCAAATCTAAAATTGGGATGTTACAAACCTACCCCCCTTAAGATGAATCTCGCCCTCGAGATTCGGGTTGGCTAGAAAATAGGTGCGGGTGGTCTTTCCGTCGGTCTTCTTCTCGCTCCCAGGTGGCTTCATCCTAGGTATGGTGGCTCCACTGGACTTTGCAAAACTTGATAACCTTGCTGCGTGTAACTCGGCTTGCAAACTCGAGAATCTTGACAGGTTTCTCCTCGTAGGTCAAATCACTATCCAAGTGAATTGCTTCCAGGGGCACTTTATCTCTCAGAGGAATATCGGCCATCTCAGCATGGCACTTCTTCAATTGGGAAACGTGAGACACATCATGAACTCCTGACAGTCCTTCGGGTAACGCCAACTTGTAGGCCACTTCTCCCATACGCTCCAAAACTCGGTATGGTCCTACAAATCTCGGGGCTAACTTTCCCTTAACTCCAAAGCATTTAACTCCTCGCAGAGGTGACACACAAAGATATGCTCTGTCTCCGATTTCATAGACTACCTCCTTGCGCTCTGAGTCTGCATAACTCTTCTGCCTGGACTGAGCTACCTTCAGTCTATCTCGAATTAACTTAACCTTCTCTTCAGATTCTTTGATCAAATCTGGTCCAAACAACTGACGGTCTCCAACTTCATCCCACATTAATAATGTCCTGCACGTTCTTCCATACAAGGCTTCGAAACATGCCATCTTCAAACTGGCTTGGTAGCTGTTGTTGTATGAGAACTCTGCGTACGGCAAATTATCATCCTAACTAGATCCATAATCTAGTGCACAAGCTCTCAACATGTCCTCCAGAATTTGATTGACTCTCTCGGTCTGTCCATCTGTCTGCGGGTGAAAGGTTGTACTGAACTCTAGCCTAGTACCCAATGTCCGATGCAACTGATGGCCAAACTTTGAAGTGAACTGTGTTCCTCTATCTGATACGATGGTCCTCGGAACTCCATGCAGACATACGATCCTGGTCATATAGATCTTGGCCAACTTTGCACTCATATAGATGGTTTTCACTGGGATAAAGTGAGCCACTTTGGTCAAACGATCCACTACTACCCAGATAGAATCATATCCCGATCGGGTCCTGGGTAATCCGGTGAAAAAATCCATGCCAAGCTTATCCCACTTCCATTCGGGTATCGGCATAGGCTGCAAGAATCCTGCTGGCTTCTGATGCTCTGCCTTCACTCTCTGACATACAACACACACGGCGACATACTCCGCAATATCCTTCTTCATACCAGTCCACCAGAAACGCTCCTTCAATCCAAATACATCTTGGTGTTTCCGAGGTGTATCGAGTATGGCGAGTCATGGGTCTCCTGAAGTATTAACTTCCTGATCTCTTCATTATTGGGTACATAAACACGGTCCTCAAACCATAAAGTTTCATACTCATCCTCACGAAAACCTTTGGCTTTTCCTTCGCTCATCTTCTCCTTTATCTCAGCAATCTCCTTATCATCCTTTTGAGCTTCTCGAAACCTTCCCAATAATGTTGACTGAACCTCCATTGCTGCGACAAAACCTCTAGGGACTATCTCCAAGCGAAGCTCCCTGAGATCTTCGGCTAACTCCTTTGGTAATCCTCCGCTTATGAGGGTATTGACATAACTCTTCCAGCTCAAAGCGTTTGCTACAACATTGGCCTTTCCTGGATGATAATGCAACTTCATACCATAATCCTTTCACTACAAAAAAATACACTTCCATGATGATATGTGTTTGTCACAGTAGGTCATGTTTTCTGTCATGCATGTACATCCATGACAAATCTATGACAGAATCAAGATAGTCATACCTGTGCTATCATAGAAGTGTTGCATGACATTACCAAAATTATCATCACGGAAGTGTCCACTTCCATGACAATAAATCGCGCGTCACAGAAGTTTTTTCGTCAACGGTGACCGACACGTGGCATCCACCGTAACGGAACGCCGTTAAGCTATCGGGTCCGGTTTTGGATCCGATAACCCGTTAACAGCCCGGACCAATGGGGATTTTCCACGTGTAAAATCATCATTGGCTGTAGGAAACACGTGTAAGCTCCGTGTTGGCACAGGTGTCACTCATCCAATGGGCGAGATGCGCCTATGATATGTTAACACGTGGACCGGCCCAAAAGTGGCCCATAAAGTTTAAATGGGTCGGCCCAACTAAAGGCCCACAAGATTTTGCGGACCATAATGGGCCAGCCCAGCTAAAGGCCCGCAAGTTTTTGCAGGCCATAATGGGTCGGCCCAGGTAAAGGACCACAAGATTTTTGCGGGCCATAATGGGCCGGCCCATGTGAAGGCCCACAAGAATTTTTTGGACCATAATGGGCTAGCCCAGCTAAAGGCCTACGAGATTTCGCCGACATTAATGGGCCGGCCTAGCTGTGTGCCCACAAGATTTTGAGGACCCTAGTAGGCCAGCCCATTAACTGGTTGCCATGTTTTGGGCCAATTGCCGGCCCATATTTGATCCGGTCCATTAATGGCCTGCCACGTTCCAGGCCTAATAATGGCCCATATGAGATCCGGCCCGTTAAAAGCCTACCACGTTCTGGGCCAAATTACGGCCCAGATCTGGTCCGGCCCTTTAAGAGGCTTTGGGCTAAATTATGGCCCATATCAGATTCGGCCCGTCAACTTGACGCTATGCTTTTGGGCCCACTTGCTAAAGGCACATTTAGTAATTCGGCCTGATATTAGTTTCAGCCTATTAAGGGCCCGTTTAACATTTCAGCCCTATATTAACTTTGGCCTGTTAAAATCCCGTCATATAGTTGATCCTAACTACGGCCCGGTTTGCATCCGGCCTGCTCGCAGCCGATAATCTGATTGGGCCAAACAAGGACTGAGACAATTTTGGCCTGTTATAAGCCCATGATTTGATTGGCACATTCATGGGTCGGGGTCTATTTCGGCCTGCTGTCGGCCGGTGAGTTGTTCGGCATGTTTCAGGCCCAACCTACTTTTCAGCCTCCTAAAGGTCCATTGAGTTTTCTTGGGAAAATGGGGCCGGCGGTTTACTTGGCCTATTAAAGGCATGAATCTACTAGTGGGCCAGTTTACATTTAGGCCTGTTAACGGACCAAGATGACGGGGCCCATGATGCGGATCATACATGGTGATTTGCATGACGGCCTGATTATGTACCGTAATTTTACGGTTTGGCCGGTTTACTGCGAAGACAGGATATATATACAGTAAAATAACTGCAGCATCGTGAATAAGAAAAAAACCTAGACTATACAATAAAGAAATTACGGCATATTACATCCACTGGGCATCAAAGTTCACCACTATCATAATAAAGCACAAGCAAACAGCAGATTACATACACTGGGCATCAAAGATCGCCACTAGTGCAACTAAACACGCCGACAAAATAATATACAAAACCGACAGCACTTCAATAGAGTTCAAGAAAGGTTAGCCCTACTCGGGAGCTGCAGCGCAAGCAGCTGAGCAAGCCGGTGAGACTGCACTTGTTTGACACTTATATCCTCCTCACTCTGAAAGATAAAACAAGCAGACAGATGACAGGTTTTGCACATATAAGTATCAGTGCTGACAATTCATCACATTTCTTACTGACGAATAAAGTGACATAGTTTAAAATAGCATTAACACAATATGGTATTGTTCAGGTCAAGACATGGCAGGAAATGACATTTTGAAGGAGTTGGCAGCTTCACGACACCAATGGATTACAGATCAAGAACTCATAAGTATCAATGGTTAGTGTGCTATCAATTTATCCCATTTCAGATTGGCAAAATAAGATCACTTGCTCTGTATTGTTTAATTTACATGGTATGAAGAAGGAACTTGGTTGTACAACTTAAAACTTAAATTGAGAAGGACAAACTTTTGTTTATGAATTGGAGTACATAATAAACTTTAAACATGCAATTTGATGCAAACACCAAAAATAAACAGCTGTTGCAATCATGCCTAACCAAATATACACAAGAAAGTTTGAAGGCTTGAGAAGGGCAAACTTACATTACTGGTGAAGGCAGGCTCTATAAAGCCCTTGTCCATGGTGATGGGGGGGGGCAATTCAAGAAGTTTACCATAGAATCTTCTTCATAAGCATTGGCTTTATTCTACATTTTGTTAAGAGTAAATATAGATGTGACAATATAAGAAAAAATGGAGAATATTTAAGATAAGATGAAGAGTGATGCTACATAACCAAGTAACTATAAATGTAAGTACAGCGATACAGGCAAAAGGTACAGCCAAGAGCAATGCAGAGCTAAACTTCTTCAGTACCATCGGTGTTATCCAACCTTATGGTAAGAGTAAATATAGATCTTATGTGTAGAAAATGGAGGGCAAAGGAAAATAAGCTGCAGAGTGATGTTACATGAACAACTACCTGTCAATATAAGTACACTGATAAAGGACAGTAGGTACTTACAAGAACAATGCAGAGATAAAAAATTCATTGGCATTGGATATATTCTACACGAATGTAACCATTCATACAGATCAGATAATTTGGAACGAACAATTGATAAGCAAGCTATCATGCATACTGCTGTCACATAATGAACCAGGTATGTATGCAAGTACAGTGATACGAGACAACACGTACTAACAAGAGCAAAGCAGCGGGCAACATATTTGCGATATCCTGTCATTCTTTTCAAACCGGAAATCTTTTTCGAGCAGATTTCCTGCAAAAAGATCCGCAAGGCACATGCGGAAAGGTAGAAGTTCAAATTGTCATGCGATATCATAGATAGTACCTCATGCTCGAAACGAGACCAGTGCATAACAAGGTTTTTCCATTCAATGTCTTCTAAATTTAGCACAGGAGACTTCACCAGAAATTCGTTTATAGACTTGCCATCAAAGTGTGACTTCCTCAGGTAACACCAATACTGCTGCAATGCTTCTTTGAAAAGCGCAAGCAAGCTTTTCTCGTCATGACTATCCAGATTGACCCTCGCCTACTTACAACAATGTAATGTAAATCATTGATGTGTTCAATCAACAGAAAACAAGAAAATAATCACCATGAATAATAGCACTTACACGTAAGTGGGACAGGAAGATGTGAAAATGGTGTTTGTCTTCACTATAATCTTCCAATGATGAGAATACATGCACGTAGTCCCTATCAATATTGAAAGCATTGTCTTTTAAACTGGGAATAACTGGAATGGGATTCCAATCTGCAGGAATTGGCCGTCTCTGCAGTTGGGATAGGTCTTCGGCCGGTGGACTTGCTGTCCTTTTTGCTGGAGTGGGATTTTTCTGTGCTACGGCTGGTGCTATGGCAACTGAAATTGGCATACCTTTTGCTGGAGTGCAGGTCCTGTGTGGTGGGGCTTGTGGTGTGGCCAGTGAAGTATGGGTACAGTCTTCTAGAGTCGGTCCTACATTTTGTGTCACTGGTTGTACAGCCAATATAAGTGGGGTGCTGTCTGATTTCTCTGGCACAACCACGTTTTTCAAGGACTTTGCTGGTGCTCCTTCAGGTTCGGCAATCACCCTCTTCCTTTTTGATGTCTGATGCACAAGAACAACATTTGAGTGGAAAAACATGGTATGATGATAGATGGAATATGTATTGATAATGGTGGGCATGGCATCTCGACATATATGATGAGAAAACTAACCAGATGGCGGTGCAACAAAGTAGAAGAAATGCAAGACAACATATGCAAGATACACGCAATCAATAAAACCTTGCCAAATTAGAGCAGGCACCTTGATGGGTGAACATGACAGGCCATCTTCCTTTGACTCCTCGAGGTTAGAATAGTCATTAGGATCATATTCTGAACAAGAATCTACAGGTGGGGAGCGTATGAGTTTCATTGCATCCAGAATGGCACTCAATGCCTTGGTCCCAATTTTGTAAGTCATTGCAGTGTTCCACAATATTCTTCTGATGCGCGGATTCTGATATTCACTGTAATTACGTATAATATCTGAGAACCATGAAAACATAAATAGTTGTGAGATTATCTTTGTAATGTAGAGGATATTCTAATATAGGGGCGCCCTTGTAAACACTTGTGTGCTATCACTGGATTCTGATGAGAGAGCTCATGTGTGCTGTAATATGGTGCGTGCATTTATATAATCTGGCACAAGTACACAAAAAAATAGGCTCCAAAAGTAAGGATAGTTGGCAGATGATAGGTTCAAAATATACTGTATAGAGAGTTTATTGCCAAACCATGATAACAAGAGCACACAGCAACTAGGCAGATCATAGTGTACATAAAAGGGGTACACCATAACCACGATATATAAATCGGGAAAGTGGAACTGCCTTGAAAATACGGTGTTGTATTGCCGCTAGTAATTGAAAGCCTATCGATCAAGTACATGCCGGCTCTATCAGCTGTTGACTGCAGATGTCCCTGCTCCCCTTCCTGACAAGGAACATACTGTACGTACTAAATACAGAATAACAAAAGAGGAACATGTTAAAGAACAGAAGAGGAAGCATATTCTTGAGGTTCCGCTTAATTGCATACAATGTTGGTTGCCCACTCATGATGAATCACAGCGCCCATAGAAATACAATTCCATGTTATCTCTCTATATGTGGCAATTTTGAACAAGAGTCATTAGGATCATATTCTGAACAAGAGTCAACAGGTGGGGAGCGTATGAGTTTCATTGCATCCAGAATGGCACTCAATGCCTTGGTGCCAATTTTGTAAGTCATTGCGGTGTTTAGCTTCAAGAGTGGACTGCTACTAGTGCGACACAAAGCAGCTACACAGATCATAGTGTAGATATAACGGGAAAACCATAAGCATCAAAGTAAAATCAGCAAAGTGGAACTTGCTGGAATATATGTGCTAGTATTGTCGGTACGGCTAGAAAGGCTTCGGATACCAGCTCTCTTCAACTAAAGGTGCGGTACTGTTAATATCAGTGTAACTCTCAAAGGCGACACAGCTCCCCGCATTTCCTTGCTATTCTTATAGGGTTCAAGTGGGCAGGCCACTACAAATCATATTCCCATGTTTACAAAATCCTACGAATCAATGAGGCCCGACGAGTTCAAAGTGTCCATACCAACCGACCATATAGACCTCTACACTGCAAATGTCGCTACTCATCTTCACTACAAGGAACATACTGTACTACTATCATACTCCCTCCGTTCCAAAATATAAGTCTTGGTAGTGATTTCCACTATGGATCACATACAGATGTATCCATATACATTTTAGAGTGTAGATTCACTCATTTTGCTCCATATGTAGTCCATGGTGGAATCTATACAAAGACTTGTATTTAGGAACGGAGAGAGTACTTATTAAAGAAGAACAGAAGAGGAACATGCTAAAGAAGAGCAAGCAGATTTCGGATAATAAAATGTTCGTTGCGCAGTGCCCACACATGATGAACCAGAGCGCATTAAGAAAGCAACTCCCTGCTATCTCTCTATATGTGGTGCCGGTGCTTTTTCGAAAGTAAAGTAGGAACATTAGCTGACCAATTAAATGTTATCTATTTTAGTAATATCAGCATCATATCAGATTCGTACTTGAGCAACAAGTTTGGAATTATGAGTGGCACGTTGTTTAGCTTGATGGATTCAGGAGCAGTGCTAAGCAGGCACGATGATGGTACTGAATATAAAGGCATGCCTGCATTTGGGTCAGTCGACCATTTCAGGCGGTTGAATGAAGATCCTACGTCTCCTAACCCTTCTTCTTCCTCGTCTCTGATTCTTCCCATACAGAACACCGCACAGGCCGCCGGCCGGACCATCAGCCCCCACCGCCTGTGTTCCTCCGCCACACCCACCCCCATCCCCGCCTCCACCCGCGTCGAGTTTTCTTCGTTCGGCGAGGCCCCACCCCCGCCCCCAACCAAAGTCCCCACCCGAGCCCCTTCATTCGCACCGGCAAACTTTGCCGAGCTCTGAAAAATCGACTGACCCAATTTTGAAATTTAGTCTACTGTGATTTAACTAGTGTGGAATATAAAAGGGAAAAACCATAAGCATTGGGAGTATAGTATTGAGCGTGCCATGGCGGATCTGAAGGTGCAAACCGGAGAAAGGCAACTTCGCAACCAATGTTTGCTCTCAACTAGCAAGTAAGTGATGGACAAGAAATCAGAGTAAAGCAGTGGCGACCTATTTTCTTGCTGCGATAAATAAGTTGAGCAGGTACGAAAGAGTACCGCCTCTGGTGCGACGCTGTGTATGCATCTGCTAAGAATTTGACGGTGCTGCGGTAGCGATGGCTGTCGGCGGCGTGGAAGCTGATCTAGGAGGGTAGATGGTGGCGGCGGGCCGCGGTGGACGAGATGATCGTAGGACCAGCGCCGGCAAGGTGGACGACGGCGGGGATGAAGCGAGAGGACGGGATGCAAGGATCCTGGTCTGAAGCCGTGGATGAGAGAGGTCGATCTCTTGTAATGGACGGCGGCGTCGGGGTATCAGCTCCGGCATGGTGGAGGAGGACGGCGGTGGATGGGGTGGCGGACGGTGGAGGCTGGGGTGGAGAGGGTGTTTTGGCGCCCACGGAGTACGAATGGGGAAATGGAGGTGGAGATGAAGGGGAACCATGTCTTCAGGGCGCGCTTGTCTCAAATGCGAGGAAATTTACAAACTTATCCCCAGTTTCAAATTTCCTACATCACAGCAATATTAGTCGTTTGGAGATAGGACGGTAATCTCGCATACACCGAATATTTGCCGACAAGAGTTTGTTTTTGGCGCCCACCGTGTATGAATCAGGGAGGGAGTCAATTTCGGCCGAGGACACACTGTGTTTTGGCGCCCACCGTGTATGAATCCGGGTGAGAGGCGGTTATGTCACATTTGAGTGAAATTACAAACCTACCCCTATCAAAACCTACAGAAATCGAGCAGATAGGCTTTGCGTGGCAGGGATAGGCAGTAGTAATTTCCATCTCGCAGATTTTGGTTTCGGGCGGTTACTGCGACTTTCCCCGCTTTGTTCAACTTTTGTAGAGTGCACGTTTACCATGCCAACTCAATTCGAATCCCGTTTGTATTCTATTTTTTTCGGGCAGGATGCATTTTCGATTGGAATAAAATTCTATATACATCATTTTTTATATATACTTTCAAAAGCACAACACCCTTTATACATAAATATGGTTTACAAATGGCATGATCTCAGATTCACAAGGTTGTATCCATCAATTTGGATTTTCAAATATTTGAAACCACTTCATGTTGAAATCCAATGTATGCATTCCTCTCTAACGATCTCCAATTAATGTGTGTTTCATGCGGGGGTTTTTTTACTTCTCAAACATGTATAATGTGTTTCACACACGCAACATATAGTGTATCCCGTTTAGACATTAATTGCATATAAACCATGCATTGTTTCTAATTAAAGAATCTATGGATCACCAATATTGATAAACTATATAACATTACACGTGTCCCCAAATTCAAATGAATATGCATGTTTGATACACCAATTTGCATTATGATATTATCGATGTCGTGATCTCCAGTTTAAATATTTGAATCCCATTTAATCCAGATATTAGTCTCATATAACTATCACTCATGCTTATATAGGACTATCTCTCTAGACCTATACGCGTTCATCGTCTCTCGGGTATCTCTCGTGCTACGTGCATGTTGACAATGATCTTTTATCTTCGTAACACACTAACGGTACTCTCTCCGTCGACCTTCATCACTCTATCTCTCTCTAAGTATATCTCGCTCCCTGCTATGTGTCTCTAACTATGATTCTCCATGTGGAATCACTTTCTCTCACACAAACACAAAACTTTGTTTTCCGGGGTCTCATTTCTCTCTACTATTCCCCTGTGTGCCACTCGCACACCCCTAATACAGAGATGTCTTTCGCTCCTTAGGTATGAGAACCTACGACTCTTCCTCTTAAATATCTCTTTCTCATACACAAACACAAACTCTGTCTCCCAGGGTCTCATATTTCTCCACTGTTCTCCTGCATGTCGCTCACACTCACTGTCTCTCCCTAGAGATATCTTGTGTTCCCTCATATGTTTCTCTAGCTATCACTCTCGTTTTGAAATATCTTTCTCTCTCACAGACACAAACTCCATCTCTCGGTATCTCATTTCTCTCTGATATTTGTTTGTATGTGAGTCACATGCACCCTTTCTTCATCTCTCTCACACCCACACCCATAACTCAGCCTTCTGATCCACTAGACTCCTATCTCTAACGCACACTAGCTAGCATCTTTATCTTTCTATTTATTTGTTTCTCCATCAACCTTCTTTCATTTATAGGTTGATCTCTTTTGCACAATCGTTGTGCCTCACTCCCTCTGCTCGCCATAGATGCATGCTCCAGCCCACGCCACTATCTCTTAAAGACAAAAACACATACTCAATTGTTGGGCCTTCTTCCCTGCATTCTCGCATGCATGCATATTGTCATACTGATCTGTCTCTCCCATGTCCTTGATCTTAGCTTATGACTTATGTCTTCTTTCTTTTATCTCGATCATGCGCGCGCGCACACACACACACACATCCCACGTATACATGTATACCTCTCACACATGCACGTTGAAGGTCTCTATGTCTCCATACGTAGTTAATTACCCTCAACCCTAACGCCACATCGAATCGTTCTCTTCTTGTGTGCACATAACTTCCGCCTGGATGGGTAAAACACACACTCGATCACACTTAACAATCTCCTTGTAGCTACCCCCTCTCACTCTTCCCGTATATCCCTGAAACCAATAAGACCATCCCTTCGTTTAATTCCCACCTACATGCACCATCGATATATAGTAGTCTTCCTTGGTGTCTCTCGAACAAACACGTTCTCTCGATGTCAACTACTCTCACGCGCACACACCTTCTCTTCCCTCTCTACGGGCATTTTCTCTCTCGCACCCCATCGTTGGTGGCCTCTGCCCACACACACACAGAAACAAACACACACACACACACACACACGAACGCACGCATGCACCCACCCACCCAACCCCCACACACGCACACACACACTACTAGGAAAAGGCCTACTAGTGGCGCACCAGTTTTGCCTACTAATGGCGCACTACTGGTGCGCCACTAGTACAACGCCACTAGTATTAAATACTAATGGCGCACCACTGGTGCGCCATTAGTATCTGGTATACTAATGGCGCTTCACGCCATGCGCCATTACTATCTGACTTAGTAATGGCGCACCACATAGAAGTGTGCCATTAGTAACAAATTTTTTTCAAAATTTTTTTCAGAATTTTTTTTTAAATTTTTTTCAAAATTTTTTCTTAATCTCGGGTCACTATGGCTTAATCTTGGGTCAATATGCTTAATCTCAAGTCAAATCGCACTAAGTGGTCAAACTTCCCGGAAGGTCACCCATCCTCACACTACTCCAGCCCGAGCACGCTTAACTTCACAGTTCTATCCAACCCCAGCACTACCTCACTTAACAGGCACTTGTTGATATATCTACCATATCAATCCTATTAAACCTTGTTGATGTCTAGGACTTTGTTCATGTTCATGAGTATGATGAAATTTTGAAAAATATTTCAAACTTCCCAGTCATATTACGTATCATTTTCTGAAAAAAAATTCCAACAAAAAATTCAACACCAATTATTTTTTCTGTTACTAGTGGCGCACCTAGCAAACGGTGCGCCACTAGTAAGTTTGAAATTTTTTGAATTTTTTTGCCTCTAGATCTTGAAAGCCCCGTAACTTTTTTCTGTTAGGATTTTGAAAATGATTAACGGGGTTCTCCCCGTTAAATTCGGATGTAACTTTTCGAGTAGATGATTTTTCATATAAAAAACTTTTTAATCCGAGTTCGTATGCAAAAGTTATGCCCATTTTACAAATTCCAGAGAGATTTTGCAAATAAAGTCAAAATTCATATTTGTAAATTTTCCCAACAACTAGACCACATATCACATGGGAAACTTATTTTCTTTTATTTTTTTGACATTTCCATCATTTTCTTTTATTTTTTTAAACTGAAAAGGCGGTCCAAGGGGGGTGTGCATTCGGTGGAATTTTTGGGTCAAGTTAGTAATGGCGCACCGTGGGAGTGGTGCGCCATTACTGGTTCAACTAGTAATGGCGCACCACTCCCACGGTGCGCCATCACTAGTTTTGAAAAAAACTTAAAAAAAATTGAAAAAAAAATTGAAAAAAATTTACTAGTGGCGCACCGTGGATGTGGTGCGCCATTACTAGTTTAACTCGTAATGGCGCCCTATCCCCTTGTGCGCCATTACTAGTTTTGAAAAAAAAATTGAAATTTTTTTACTAGTGGTGCACCGTGGATGTGGTGCGCCATTACTAGTTTAACTAGTAATGGCGCACTATCCCCTGGTGCGCCATTTCTAGTTTTGAAAAAAAATAAAAAAATTGTTACTAGTGGCGCACCGTGGATGTGGTGCGCCATAAGTATTTGGACACTAATGGCGCACCAACACATGGTGCGCCATTAGTATATAGTAGTGGCGCACCACATGTCTGGTGCGCCATTACTGTCCATATCATTTATAGCCCTTTTCCTAGTAGTGACAGTAAGACTCCATCACACACACACACGCACACACACACAGTACGACTCCATCACACACACACGCACACACACGCACACTAACACTCCATCTCTCTGTCTTTCCCACACACACACACACACTGAGACTCCATCTCACACACACATGCTCTAGGCGGAGCATTTGTTCCTACCACCCTTCATCCACCCTTACCCGTATGATAAACAATCACCTTAATTTACTTGTATAACATGGGCAAATTCCAATTTACTTTAGTAGTTAGCAAACTTATCATTTGTACCCTTATAAAAAAACCGAGTTGGCGATGATGGTGTGCCTGCCATCTTGTAATATAGACCGTCTGATCTATATCTGACGGATAGAAAGCAAACTATGATAATTTTACAAAAGATAGCCGCACCTCTCTCCACATCCTTATCTCCCACACCTCATTGCTGAGCAAATTAAAAAAGAAAGTCTCCGGAACAATCAAGCATGGTGGCCGCTGCCGCCTGCCGGCGCCGTCCATCCCCATGCCTCCGCCCATTCCGACCACCAGTCACCACCACGCTCCACTTCTCCTCACCTTATCTCTCATCTTTCATTTTTTCGATGATATTCTCGAGATACCAGTTTTCCAATAAAATTCTCGAAATATCATTTGTTTTTACACATGGGATTACTCCTGCATGGGTAAATCACAACATGTGTTTTGTAAAAAAATGCATATTGTTGTTCCGTGCAATGCACGAGCATCTTGCTTGTAATTATATAACACAAATCACGAGCAGGAAGTGACATTTTTTTACACAACCACGTTAACATGGCCACGTAAATCACTAGCTAAAGTAAATACCATTATACTTATATCCCGATGCAAAAGGTTGAGTACATGTCCAAAGAGTAGAGTCGCACACACGCACTCTGTCTCTCAGAATCTCTCACACACACACACACCAGTTACGTGATGCCCACTTAAGCAGACACGTATGTTACAATTTGTGCACCCGCGGGTACACGTGATGCTGCGGCGAACCCAAACAGTAGTTGCATTCATTCCCCTCCCGCCGCCTCTTCTCTGGTCGTCGTCGCCCGGTAGCCATGGCCTGACCGAAGGTAACAACATACGCCATACTCCCGCCGGAGCGGCTGTTTAATCTCGAAATTTTAGTGGTCATGCATGCATCTTTTTGTGCTAGCACTCCAATATAAGGGTTGACCGGTCGCTTCCCACGGATGTGCGCGGGTGGTGGAAGAGGAAGGAGAAGGGAAGTGGGTTGTGGAGTAATGTTTTTACCACAATTTCTTAGGAAACTGAGTGCAATAATTGAGTAGTTTTGCAAACTACCAGTACTACACATGAAACGGTTCAAAACCTATACTCCCTTGCCAGCGCGCGCTTCCCGCGTGAAACGGTCAGCGTCGCCCGAGCGTCAGTGCCGCATTAATGCCCGGCCGGAGCGGAGGCGACCTCTCACTGGTGCCGGCTTTGAAGCGGCACGACGGCCGAGAGAGCGCCGCTTCCCGGTGCACCGACTGCTCCGCGTCGAGGCTGGCCATCGACCGGAGTGATGCCCCCCTTCCGTTCCACACACTAATCTGGTGCATGACACGTATTACGTCGACCCGGATGCTGCTGGCTGTCCCACAGGTCGGCGTAGTAGTACGTAGTATTAAGAAGAAGCAAAGAATCATGCGGTATAAGTCTTTCTAGAGATTCCAACAAGTGACTAGACTACACCGCGTGCAGTATCTCAAATCTATAATCTCAAATCTCCCTTCCTGTTTATAGGGCTCAAATCTCAAATCTCATCAACCAAGGCATTTTGCGATTGGAGGAATGTATCTCATACTTTACAAAACTACCCTAATTAAACTCATGCATTAATTACGTAGTTCTCTCGTTTTCCTCTCCGCCTTGGTCGCGGTGCACAATATTGACCACTCCTATATGACTTGCCGCTCTATCTACATGCAGGACATCAAAGCATCCGGGCCTGCGTGCCATGCACCAAATCACAGCGAGGTGCTACAGTCGAAACTCACCAGTCACCCTGGTGTGGCCGTCATGACCCGTCATATCACAAAACCCACACCTTTACCAGCAGTGGTAAAGTGGCCTCGAAGTTGGACTGGACAAAGCAACCATCATTTCACTGGAATGCTCATTGAAGCCCTTTCTCCCCTTTCTTGAAGAAAACCTCACTCCAGGCTACTCACTTCTGCCATTTTTCTTCTGTACCGACGAAGGAAAGGTGGGCGAATCAGTGATGCTGCTATATTTTCATTCCAAGAATCTTCTCTTTGTGAAGCACCGACCGATTCTCACAGGCTATTTTTTTCCTGTTTTCATTGCGATTGTGGTTTCCTTTCGATTGCTTTTTGTTTGTCAGTTCATTGATGGATCCTGGAGCACTAGGCAGAGAGTTGCCGGCGGACAACCCACTGGAGACAGCGATCTCTAGAAAGCGAGCACCGACCAACAAGTTGACCATGTTGGCTGGCCAACCAATGGAGACGAAGAACTCCAAGAAACAAGCGCTGGCCAAAGAGTTAATGACGTTGGCGGACGAACTCCTCAAAGAAAGTTGGAAGAACAGCAAGGGCCCCACCGTGCCTACCCCAGAAACTCTGATGGCCACCTTTGCAAGGCTCAAGGCCAAGTTTGAGGAGATAGTCGCCATTGAAAAGCAGTATTCCCCTGGCAAGGTGATGGCCCCCATCGAGGACGAGGAGATGCCCCCCGGAGGGATGGGATCCCCCGGTGAGCTGCACAAGGTAAAAAATAATGGCTTATTACCGAAACTTGTGGTTTTTGATTATTCGCAATGTGCTTGCTAATATGTTAGGGTTGTGCAGCTGCCGGTGGACGTCCTTGATGATTCCGATGTCGCAGGCCGCCCTGTGCACAACGCCCCAAAGATCGTTTTCGATGTCGCGGTCCGTCCTGTTGGCATCGCCCCGGAGATCGATTCCGATGCCGCTGTCCATCCTGTGGACATCGCCCCAGAGATCGATTCCGATGTCGCAGTCAGTCCTGTGGACATCGCCCCAGAGATCGATTCCCATGCCGTTGTCCGTGCTATGGTCATTACCCGAGAGATCGATGACAAGAAATAGTTGGTCGCGCTAATCCTTCAGGGTAGTTTGCATTGCCCTGTGTTTAATTACCAGAACGATGCGTGTTATCAAACCATCTTAGGGCTAGTGCACTGTCTTGTGTGGGCGGTACTTGCTACTTTTGTTTGATAGTGAATCATGCGAACCCTCTCCGAGTTATGGAAACAGATGTATCCTCACCAGCTTTTGATGTAATATATGGCATGCTTAGATGTAAGTTTGAACTGTTTATCATATCAGCAGGGCTTATTTGATGATTCTTGGTGTTAGTAGGCTAGCTACTGTGTGAGCTATAGTACTTGCAAAACACTCACCGAAGAGAAATGCTAGGGCTGATGAGCTCGTGGTACGCTTATATTGATACGTCGTTGATCGGCCAATAGCCCAAGCTCCAAAATTTGTAGGCTTAGCGATCGATCAGACAATAGTCGATACGGATACATTCAGGCCTCATTTGGTTCATAGGTTAGGAAAATCATAGCAAAAGTACAGAGATGTAAAACACAAAATCATAGCAGTACAGAGACGTCCCTCCGTTTCAAAATAGATGAGTCAACTTTGTACTACTAACTTTGAAACAGAGGGAGTACAGATCCTAGGCGGGCTAGTTTGGCCTAGTTGGTTTTAGTGATATGACGTGGTACAGTGCCGTCCAGTCTTCGCGTGTGGTAGCAGTACTGCGGGTAGAGTAAGTTTTCTTGAAGAAGTGGAATTCAACGAAGTCATGTTGGTTCCTTCGTCCGACTAACTTATAGTGGGAAAGGTTTAGCCTGCGCTACGACCGGGGTGGACCAGGATAATTTTGTGCATGGCAGGTGGACCAGGATAATTTTGTGCATGGCAGGTGGACCAGGATGGTCGACGTCCCACAAGTCGGTGAATGAAAGTATTCTTTCCGATATAGTGGACGAGCAACGAGTATTCATTGTTTAATTTTGATGAAACCTATTGTCTCCACTGTTACGACGGAGGAGTGTGAAACACGGCAGCCCAGTGAACTTGGCATGTGCACCACTCCCTCCTTCCTCATGTAATACTACCATAGAGTTCACTATAAGGTTACAACTTTTTCTCACTTTCTCTCTATCTATTTCCTCTCAAATGTTTTTTACCTTTATTTTTTAGACACAATTGTTTTTTATGCCTCTTTTTTTAGAATTAGTTTTTTATACCTAGGAGCACGTGTAGAGACGAGCTCCTGCAGATCCCACTCCTTGACTTTGTCAATGCCTCTCTCTCCTCCACATAAGCGGGCTTGCCGAGAAGACAATAGATGATCTCTTAGCACCATATGTTTTACCATGTTTTTAGGAATAACTAGTTATTGAAGATAAGGCTAAGAGATGATCCATTGTACACATGTTTTTTGTCATCTCTAAATTACATGCAAGACTTCTGATTAGACTATCTTATCAACCATTGTACATGCCCTTTATAGCCCAGAATTTTACTGGTACTACTTGCTATGAATGCGGGCAGCTGGCCTCTGAGGGGGGAGCGCGCGCGGGGAGGTGGTGGGGTGGGGAAGGGGTTCTGGTGGGCCAAGGCGGTAAGAAGCGGGTTTGGAAGCGGTGCGGGCTCCCGCATGGCCCACCTCACATTATCACCACATATTTCTTGGAGTTCGTGCACGGAGGGCGGGCGATCTCTTCTCCCTCCCCCGTCTCTCTCCTCTCAGCTGATGCCCGCCGAGCGATTAGATTTCGGCTATCGACGGTTTATTCAATTGCAGTCCCACATGTCAGTGAAAATGCAAGACAACGTGTGTCCCCTCTGGTGAGCGGCTTGCGAGCCGGACTATCGGGGGTGCGACGTGAACGCGACGCGTATGAGTTGTAAGTGTGCCGCCTTTTCCTTTTGAACTTGCAAAGCGTAACATTTTTGTGCGATCGATTGATAGAAATCTAGAACAAAATGACGAGGGCGGTGCTTTCCCGCGCGTTAGGCGGGCTAGTTTGAGTGATATGACGTGCTACAGTGTCGTCCACTTGCTCCATTTTTATGTAAGAAAGAGTCTACGCTCTTACGTGGGAGGAGTGCGAAACACAACGGATCTAATTTTGATCGAGGGATAACTGCTCCCTGCGAAATAATGGAGCACCGTTAGCGATTATAGCATGATAGTTAGGGAATCTCTAGCGCTGGCCCTCAAATTTACACCGGCATCTGTCCGAGGACACTGGTGGATGCCATCCAATGCTGCCTGCATACCTTTCGACAACTATATGAACTAACCGGACGAAATTCGTGCAAACAAAGCAAATTTCAAATTGACCGGATGAAATTCATTACATTTCCAGAACTTTTCCTATAAACTGGACGAAATTCATTACATATTTCACACAAACCGTACTAAAACCTACGGTAAACCTAATCTAAACGATCGCCGGGCCCCGACCACCATGTACGGCCATGAACCCGAGAAAGCCGACCATTGCCTTTGCCTCCTCCTTATCCGCCTCGATAACCTCCTCCTCCGGAGCACAAGGTTATGTAGATTTCCGCCTCCACGTCGCCGTCAAGCGGCTAATCGGCTGCCGACTTTTATCCCACCAAGGTTGGCGTCAACTGAGTGGAGGAGCGGTGGCCTTCCTGGGACTAGAGCGGTGGCGACCTACCGTGTACTTCGTCTGCTCCTGCGGGAGTATGTCCAAGAGAGCTTTGGAGCGCGCCCGGAGCGGAGCAACCGATGTCCTTCGTCTGCTCCTGCGACAGTACGTCCAAGAGAGCTTTGGAATACTCGGAGGCCATGGTTGGAGTGGTGCCAATACAAGGAAGGGACCGGAGGAGAATGAGTGTGGGTCTTTGGCTATAGCTGGGAGCTTGGGCTCAAGTTAATATAGCGGGCGAATGGCAACGAGTCGCGGGAGACGAATGGATGGCTGGCACCGGAGTAGGTTCATCGGTAGCCATGGTGTCATTAACGCGGAGCAATCACTTGCACCGGGATGTCGCGCGGGTGGCGCTCTCTCGGCCGTCGCGCTGCTGCAATGCCGGGGCCAGTGAGAGGTCGCGTCGGGCGTGAATGCGGAGGCTGGTTAAGTGAGTTAACCGCAGGTGCGTTGTCTCACTGACATGTGGGCCCAGCGGGCATCAGGCCCGCATGTCAGTGACACACCAACCGCACCTGCAGTTAAGGCCGGTGTTTGCGGCATTGACGTTCTGGAGAGACGGTGATCGTTTCAGGCGGGAAGCGCGTGCTAGCGATGGAAGGGCTTTCGGTAGGCGAGGGCGGTCAGACGCTCGCATGGTGGTAAAATGTGAACTCATGGATGACGAGCCTTTGAAGCGTATGCGGCACGTATTGACAACCAGGCGTCCATGCAACCGCTCTTGTCGCCAGCTAGCATTCGATGACCACCATTAGACACCACACAGCCATACATAACTTATGAATAATTGACGAATCGATCAGACACACACTCGTGTGCAGTGGCACTATGATCGGTTGCTCACGATAGTACATACTCCGCACCATAGTACCCTCTCTAGCTAGGCTGTTTTATAGATTGTCGTTGAGATGGACGATATACATGAGCAAGGCGCCGAGTCACGAGTACGACCGTTGGTGATGAGCCAGGTGAATACATGCTCGGTGTTCGCGGAGCCCTCCAACAAACATCAAACAGTAATGTCACATACGCATAAATTTGGTTTTTATTTCTTTCTCCACTGACAGGTAGGCCCGCATAGATAGATAGATAAAGAACACGAGCTGATGAGGCGCATGCGGACTGTTTGACTGGTAAACCAGAGCTATACGCTGAGCCAGTGACCGTATAATCACCATATCTCATATACAATGATCAAAGTGAGCTATCAAGACAAGTTCAATTACCGCCAATGCATTTTACTCGGTAATAAATGACCAGAATTGAAGGGGAATCCAAATTTCCTTCGTCTTCTGTCCTTGAGCTCTTGACAAACCAATGCACTTTACGGTTGTCTGGCTACTCCACCCCAGAGCTGTCACCAAGTGTCGTTCATGCCACCGCGCCGCACACTAACTGGTAAGGAAGCGATGGCATCCCGCCGCACCGAGTTCCTCGCCGCCCACGACCGCACACAGAATGGTAGGCAAGCGGTGGCATCCCGCTGTGCCGAGTTCATCGCCGCTCGCGACCTCACACCTATGTGGGCAGAATTTGAAGCTGCCAAGGCCGAATGGGCGGTAGAGCAAGAGGCGGCCAAACCGCACAGAGGGAGCGGAAAAGTCAGAAAGCACTCAAGAAAAGAGAGGCCCGCCGCCGCAAGAAAGAAGAGGACGCACGCGCTGCTGCGGAGAGGTCGGCGGAGATCCAAGCACGGTGGGGTGTCGCCGACAAAGCCGAGAAGGAGAACGACGGCCTCTGGCCAGCATGTGAGAAGTAGTAGTACTAGTAGTTAGTGTGTGTGTCTGTGTCGCCCGTACATTTGTTTAATTAATTACGAGCATGTAACAGTACTACTAGTTACTACTGTAGTTTTTAGAGCAAATTACCGGTACATTAGCCTAGACTCAATGGAAAAATTCCTATCCTATGCATCAAATGTCATATCTTTCTCTATAGGAATTGAGATGCATGTCATCTCACTTCCTATGATTTTCATATTCCTATAAAATTCCTATCCTATGAACCAATGGAGGCCTCTGCTGGAGTAACTACTGTAGCTAGCAGTACTGCTGGTACAGTAGTTTTCTTCAAGAAGCGGAATTCAAAGTCATGATGGTTCCTTCGTCCGAGCAACTTCATAGTGGGTAAAGTTGGGCCTGTGATTTGACGGCTCATTAGTAATTACTGCGGCGCGCCGACCGGGGTGACTCTCCCTTGGAGTTCTGCGGGCATGGCAAGTGGACCAGGATGGTCGACGTCCCACATGTCGGCGAGCGGAAGTATTTTTTCCGATATCGAGGAGCAAGGAAACCGCGTGGTATAGTATCACAGGTGATTTATATTTATTTTTTATTTCTAATGAATGCTAGCATTTCAACTCTTACGACCAAGGAGTGCCAAACACACGACACGTGCTGGATGTCGCACACGCTAGCAAAAGGAGTGGGACATGAACAGCATGGTATAGCGTCTCCACTTCTGGGTCGGAGACCACACGTAGTAGCAGTATTGTACTAGTGGTATGAACGATACAAAGTGGGACCCGGAGAGAAAGACACGTCTAGTTGGAAGGTCTCAGGGCATACACGTAAACAAATATAAAACCTAATATGTGCCTCCAATTAATATAGTAGTAGTAGAGTACTTAGTCACGTACTCCATAACATCACCGGGCATTGAACGTACAACATTTAGTGGTAGCAAGAGACAAATGCCTATATGCCACGCATGTTCATACTATTTGTGCCTTTCTACTTCACTTACTGCGCTATGTTACACAGGTTCGCACGTCCACTCTAGGGTACATGTCCGTCTCGTAGTTCCAGTCCCATGTGTTCTTCATATAGATGGAATGATCCTTGCATGACACGTGCACCTTGATGCTAGATGTGTCGCGTGTTGGCAAAAGGATGAACAAAGCTCACGTAAAAAAATAGAGTGGAAGAACATAGATTCCCGACGACCGAGAAGGAGCAAGGAACCTCGGGGTGGAGCGTCTGCACTCATAACATTTTATATTATTCAGCGATATAAAATCGACCAATCATCTCCACAGTGGACTGGAAGAGTACGAAACACGGCAGCCCAGTGTAGTTACATCATACTAGTACATGGCTAACCCACGCTATCACCATATTTCTTGGCTTCCGTGCGACACCTATCTCTAGTAATCCAGCAGCTCGTATCGCTTCTCCCTATTCGTCTCTCTCAAAGGCCCTGTTTGGATACTCTAACTCAGTTAAAGTTTAGAGTTAGATTCTAATCCTGAACTAACCCTGAAGTAACTCTAGCGAAAGAGGTGTTTGGATGACAGGGTTAGATGGAGCGCGGATACGGCGAGGTGCCTTCATGGGCGGTGTGAGAGGGAGGGAGGGAGGGAGAGGAGGAGAAGCTTCGAGGAAGTGGGGAGGGATCTGCTGCGGGGAGAGCAAGAGAAAAATGTGTTTTTTAGTGTCCCGAGAAGAACTAATCCAAATAAGCACCTCTTGGGTGGGTTAGATTTTTTTGGGTTAGTTGAGTTCAAACTAACCCAAACTAACTCTAACACATGGATCCAAACAGTAACCCAAACTAACCCTCCTGTTTGGATATTTTTGGGTTAGTTGAGTTCAAACTAACCCAAACTAACCCTCCTGTTTGGATATTTTTGGGTTAGTTGAGTTCAAACTAACCCAAACTAACTCTAACATATGGATCCAAACAGTAACGCACCGTCAAATCGCACAGCCCGACCTTTCCAGCAGTAAGTAAGTTGAATCCGCTACTCCCTCACCCTCCTCGCCTCTCTGTCAAACCGCCTACGCGAAAACTCCCGCGCGTACTGCCAGGGAAAAGCCCCGCCCTCAACTTTTAACTACGCGAAAATAGTTCGAGCTTGTTCGTTCTATATAAATACTAGTACTGTATGTTTATTCACCCATGGGGTTGTTCAATGAATGGAGGGCCGGGGAGCACAAGTGAACAATACTACTACTAGTTGTAGTAAGTAGGAGTCGTACATGTAGTGACCTTAAATAGAGAGTTTCTTTTCTTTAATGCCACGTACACAAATTGAAACGCTTGTTGTGGAGAGAAAAAGATAATCACTCCACTATATATGTACGCAGGGGCCTGAGCGCTTGCTTTACTAGGGTTGCTCTCTTCATTCTCTCATCCTCTCGAGATATAAACAAGACAACGGTAGCGACATTTTCTCTCAGCTCAGCGCTGGTCACAGATCTGGCCAGATCCCTTCGGCTGGTGTGTGTAGAGGACTAGGTGCATCGTTCACGCGGTAATCGCTGGCGAGGGAGGAAACCCACAGCTGCCGGACGGGCTCGATCCTCCGCCCGTGCCGTTCTCTCCGACGCAGCGCCGGCTCGGGAGGTCCTCCGACCCTTCTTCCTTCCTGCCGTATTGTCCGCAGATCCGACCTGCCGCCGCCGACATCCCGACGACCCTCAGGTATAAGTTCTTCGAAAGCGGCCTTGCTCTACTGCCCCAGCTCCCCACGTGTCTGCATGTGCATCTTTTTCTACTCCCATCAGCTCTTCCAAAGCCACCTAAATTTGTAGTATTATTAGAGGTAAAGCTACTTCATGCATTCGAATCTAGGGCTTTGTTCAAACAACGAAGAAAGGGGGAAAGTTGTAGCATGAATCTAGGACTTGATTCAAAGAGGAAATAATATGGTGAAAGTAGTAGAGACCGGATACCGAACCGGTCTCTTGGTTGAAAAGGGAAATAATGGGAAAACGCAGTACAAACTGGATAAGGAACAGATCTATTATTGGTTGAAAAAAGGATAGAAAGTGGCGGCTGGTGGACAAGTCAACAGAGTATGTCCAGGATTAGATTTGTTGCCCTTACATAGTTAAAGGTCTCCAGGATTAGAATTGCTGCCCTCACATTGTAAAAGGTCTCAGGATTAGATTTGCTGCCCTCACATAGTAAAAGGTCTCCAGGATTAGATTTGCTGCCCTCACATAGTAAAAGGTCTCCAGGATTAGATTTGCTTCCCTCACATAGTACAAGGTCTCCAGGATTAGGTTTGCTGCCCTCACATAGTAAAAGGTCTCGAGGATTAGATTTGCTGCCCTCACATAGCATGAACAAACTCTACATCACCAATTTATGCCTCCTTGTAGGTACATTGTGCTGATGCGTCCACTGTCGCATGTCCTTATACCAACCTTTTGTTGTTGTTAATGTAAGGGCGCATGTAAAATGAAGCGATCACATTGTTACCTTAGGGACATGTCTAACCAGTGTTATTGTTAATCTAATGCCTCCAGTGATAAGATGCAATTAAACCGTGTTACAAATGGCACTCCTGCTGTTTTCCCCAGTATGATAAGTATGTTGCTCCTTTACGCTGCTGAGTGCCCTGGTGTCCCCATGGTCCCATGCCCTTAAACCAACTCTTTAGCTGCTGTTGATTTACTATATCTGGTAAATAAGCAATGCCACCATTAAAGTAATCCCATATTTGAGGAATCTCATTGTTGATCGTAATGCTTCCGGTAACATGAAGCATTGCTAACGTTTTAAAATTTCTACTGTCCTTGCGTGATTGCCATGAACATTATTAAGATGCTTCTTTTCATTTCCTATATGTTTCGTATATTCTTATTGACTAGCAACTGTTTACTTTATATCTTTTTGTGCAGATAGGGATATCCATTTCACCTTGTTGCTATTGTGACCTTTTGGTGAACTGCACAAAACACTTTTTTTGGAATGAGTGTCTTGTGTAGTTCAACTAAAATGTCACGTGGGCAACATCTCTCAATTTTGGTGGAACTGCACCAAATGGTGATTGGAGTTTCCAAAATCTCTGTCAAGTTCTGCTGGTAATCTCATGCAACATTTTATTAGCCTTTTCAAGATGAGTCGTCACTGTCGCCACAATGGCACTTTATTTTAGTGGAACTGCACAAAAGGATAAGAAAATTATAGTGGCACCTTACAAGAGCCGGACAGCCAACCTTAATGTTCCTCAATTTTAGTGCAACTACTAAAGAAGAACCTGCCAGCTCACGAGAGCAAGTACTTCTTGCTAGCTGAATGATGCAATCTTTGCTTCATTTCAGGTGAACTACAGAAAAAGGCGCATGAATTGAATCATGAACTCCAAGCAGGCCTCATCCGAGTGGAGCTGCAGGTTGAGTAAAGGAGGCCACTATTAACGTGAAATCATGCTCTCCTGGTTTGTGTTGTGCAAACAGGAATACTCAACTACAGATGTTGTGACGGTCAAGAGCATTCGCCAAGTTCTTCGATTGTATGACATGGCTAACCAAGATGGATTTAATCCCGATATTCACTTTATCAAAAGGCTCTAATGGTTTGGTTCTGAATCTTGCAAGCTGGGAATCAATGAGATGTGTAGGCATGTTTGTTGTACTTATTATTTGAATCTAATTTGTTGGTTCTGAACCTTGCAAGCTGGGAATCAATGAGATGTGTAGGCATCTTTGTTGTACTTATTATTTGGATCTTATTTGTTGGTTCTGAATCTTGCAAGCTGGGAAACACGGCATGTTGATGCAGCGGACAACAACCATAACAAACAGTTCAAACTTGGTAGTATTATCTTTGTGAAAGTGCGACAAATGTGTTGATCGTGTGGGTCCTGCGAATAATAATTCTAATTGTTGTGCATGTTGATCCTATGGCACTGATAGAACGAGCCAATGCATTGCTTGTTTTACGTATAAATTTGTATTAAAGCTAATTAAATTTAAGTTAAGTGACCACTAACTCCTGGTATTACAGTACCAATACAGACCCGCTCGTGAACCGATGTGTGGCCGGAGTAGTTTTCTTAATGGAGGCGTTTAAATGCGCCGAGGGTGCATCTTCTGCCGGGCGTGCAGTGGACGAGGGAGGGGTAGTAAATGTTGTCGCCTGTACACACTCAGTTTACTGTTGAATCTAGTTTCCCAAGAGCTGAAAAACGAACTGCTGGCGCTGCCTACACACTCGTTCACTTGAAGAGACTCCAATGGCGATCCGAGGGGTGAGCCTGCTGGATATGGACTTCAGCAAGGAGTTCCCCTTTGAGTTCGCCGTTCAGTCCAATGGCTGCACCAAGTTGAATGTGATGTACACCAACGATCCGGACTCGGTGAAGCTCTGCCTCGCCGAGTTCAAGTAGTACCTACAGGGCGAGAAAGCACAAGGTTGCAGGACTAGACCTTGTGCCCATCCATTCGTCTTCTGATAGGGACCAGCAGATCGCTGTCGCCCAGGTATGTGTGCGGGACGAGGTTCTCATCTACCACTTCTGTAGGGCCATCAGAGGTTCTGGAGCATTCGCCCGTTTCATCGGCAGCGCCAACTGCACCTTCGCTGCGGTGGAGAGAAGGAAGAAGGCGATGATTCGTCCATCTGGTGCAACAAGCTTGTCGACATCCAGAAGCAATACAAGATCATCAGCAACGGGCAGGAGAAGGACTCCGTGGTTGACCTCGCCGAGACCATCATCGACCCCTGATACACCAACATGAAACAAGACAACGATACCAAGGACCTGAACACGTGGGAGGTACCTCTGAATCTAGCCTACATAACCTACGCGGCCAAGGACATGTACAGGCAGATCTTGGACATGAGGGCGTGTCTGCTTCCCGTAACCGACGAGTACACGGACAGCCGCAGCGTCATGATCAAGCGTGCCAGGAAGGTCTAGATGTTGTACTTTATCTGTTTATAAGAACCTTTATCATCTGAGTGTTTCATGCATTAGCCTAAGTGTCGTAATTATCTGTTTTGTTCGAAATATTTCTTTTAAGAACCCATTAACCTGTTTGCTTTTTTTAGTGGCTATTTGCTTATGTATGTAACTAGTTCACTTGTCCGTTAAAAAAACTAGTTCACTCGGCTGCCGTGCTTTGAATCTCCTTCCTCCCAACATATTCCCCTCCTCAGGTGGACCCAGCAGGTCTCGTACACAAACATATGGGACCAACCACCTATCCATTTGTATTTCTTTATTTTGTTCAATCTTTCGTCCTCTTCCTATATAGCTCAGTTCTATTTTTCGTTTTCATTAATCCTATATCTGAATTTTCTCCCACTTTCTTTTTCGATGTAAACTGAGTTTTCTCCCAGTACTTTTCCCTAGAACCAACTCAACTGTCCCACGTCTAGCCTAAAAAATAATAATACCCTACGTACTATTAACTCATCAAATTTAAATGATATTATATTTCGTAAGTTGAAAGTTCTTACAAAATAATAATAATAATAATAATTGTTTATATATAACTTGGCAAGTTAACTCCTAGTGATTGCATACATAAGCTTGCAGAGATTTTACTGACCAATGCAGTAATAGACGTGCAATCATGTGTTTATGTTTTTATAACATTTCTCCGTCTAGCCCAACATGATATTTTCACCCAGCCCAGCAAGTCCGCGGATTTCGAGAAAAATGCAAATGGGCTTTAAATTCTACCATATATATAAACGGGCTGCATAGATGCTACATCATTGTTTCACCCAGCCCACCAAACGGACTAAAAAAACAAATGGACTGGCTGACACGTGGGCCAGTAGGTCGAAGCCTAAGAAGGCGTTGGATTTACATCCAACGGCCGGCATTCTTCTTCAATCTCTCGTCTTCTTCCCCCAGCACTGCCGGGACCGCCTGCTCCAGCCTCCGGCGTCCAGCGACGTTGTTTTTAGCTCCTCAGCAAAACGCTACCCCGCTGACGGCCAGGCCATCCCTCCACTCTGCACCTCCTGTTATTCTCTGCTGAGTGTAGGCCCACCCCGCACCTGAACGAGTCAAGTCTCCCACTCCTCTCCGTCTGCGACTCCACTGCCACGTCTTCCCCATGTCCGGGTCATTCCAGTCTGGGGCCTCGCCGTCGTCCATCGCCTCGGTGCGCTCGGCGCGGCGTGGTCAACATACGAGAGTCATCGGAAGAGGACTGTACGTGGTGAGCCTAACGGCTGGGACCCACGAGGTCCATGGTCACACGCAAGGAAAGTTCCTCCTTATTACGCACTGTACGTGGACTGTACGTGGGAAGGGCTTCTGTATTTTGTGAAAAAAATGTTCCCCCCGCTGACAGGTCGGACCCACCAGCTATATCTTCGCACGCAAGGAAGTGCCTCCTTATTACGCAAAAAAAATGAATACCCCCCTGCTAGCTGGGATCCACCATAGTGGGTGGCTGACTTGTGGGCCTACTAAGTTGACGGGGACGGAGGGCTTTTTCAACTTAGTCAATATGAACGAGTCTAGCTCCAGTGATCGTACGATGTCCATCCAATGGCCATAGTGCTTCTTCAACCTCTGGTCTTCTTGCTCCAGCCGCCCAAAGCAGCGCCGGTCGTGCCGCGTGCTCCTGCCACCCCTGGCCGGCTGTGATGCCGCGGAGGCCTCACCGCCCCTACTACTCCCACCGCTGGCCAGGGCATCCCTCTAGTCACCCACACCCCCTGTTATTCTGCGGCGACGGCAGCCTCACGCCACAGCCGAACCAGTGAACCCTCGTACTCCTCTCCACGTGGGCATCCACTGCCGCGTCTTCCCCGGTGTAACGCCCACGATGCGGCCATATCTCCCACGTGTTGAGGCACAACTTAGAGGCATAACCGCATTGTAGGTATTGTCGCAAGAAGGGTCATCTTCACACAATCCCATGTAATGAACAAGAATGGGATAACGAGAGTTGGCTTACAATCGCCACTTCACACAATACATAAATTAATTCATACATCATCCAAAATCCACACATAGACCGACTACGGTCAAATCCAAATGAAAATAAGATAACCCCAAATGCTAGATCCCCGATCGTCCCAACTGGGCTCCACTACTGATCATCTGGAAACGAAACATAGTAACGACCACGTTCCTCGTCGAACTCGCACTTGAGCTCGGTTGCGTCACCTGCACTGGTATCGTCGGCACCTGCAACTATTTTTGTAGAACCTGTGAGTCACGAGGACTCAGCAATCTCACACCCGCGAGATCAATACTATTTAAGATTATAGGAAAGGATGGTGTAATGAGGTGGAGCTGCAGCAAGCACTAAGCATATATGGTGGCTAACATACGCAAATGAGAGCGAGAAGAGAAGCAACGCAACGGTCGCGAAGCTAGAAATGATCAAGATGTGATCCTGAAACTACTTACGTTCATTCATAACCCGAACCATGTTCACATCCCGGACTCCGCCGAAAAGAGACCATCACGGCTACACACACGGTTGATGTATTTTAATTAAGTCAAGTGTCAAGTTCTCTACAACCGGACATTAACAAATTCCCATCTGCCTAATAACCGCGGGCACGGCTTTCGAAAGATAATACCCTGCAGGGGTGTCCCAACTTAGCCCATTATAAGCACTCACGGTCAACGAAGGATAAACGTTCTCCCGGGAAGACCCGATCAGTCTCGGAATCCCGGTTTACAAGACATTTCAACAATGGTAAAACAAGACCAGCAAAGCCGCCCGAATATGCCGACAAATCCCGATAGGAGCTGCACATATCTCGTTCTCAGGGCACACCGGATGAGCCAGCCGTCGGGTTGGCATAGACCCTGGTTGCCCAGGGGGCGCCGGACATCGCTCGGTTTGGGCCAGCACTCGAAGGAGCACTGGTCCGGGGGTTAAAATAAATATGACCCTCGGGCTCGCGAAAACCCAAGGGAAAAAGGCTTAGGTAGGCAAATGTAAAACCAAGGTTGGGCCTTGCTGGAAGAGTTTTATTCAAGGCGAACTGTCAAGGGGGTCCCATAAATCACCCAACCGCGTAAGGAACGCAAACTCAAGGAACATAATACTGGTATGACGGAAACTAGGGCGACAAGAGTGGAACGAAACACCAGGCATAAGGCCGAGCCTTCCACCCTTTACCAAATATATAGATGCATTAATTAAATAAGAGATATTGTGATATTCCAAAACAATCCATGTTCCAACATGGAACCAACTTCAACTTCACCTGCAACTAGCAACGCTATAAGAAGGGCTGAGCAAAAGCGGTAACTTAGCCAAACAACAGTTTGCTAGGAAAGGATGGTTAGAGGCTTGACATGGCAATATGGGAGGCATGGTATAACAAGTGGTAGGTAGCGCAACATAGCAATAGAACGAACAACTAGCAAAGCAAAGATAGAAGTGATTTCGAGGGTATGGTCATCTTGCTGCAAGGTTCTCAGAGTTGTCGAAAGCTTGATCCTCGTAAGCGTACTCAACAGGTTCATCATTCACGAACTCATCTCTCGGGTCTACCCACAGAAAGAACACAAGCAATGGAACCACAATCATTCACGGGAAAAGTACAAGCAACATGATGCAAAACATGCATGATATGCGAGATATGATATGCGATGCATATGCGTGCTCCGGAAGAAAAAGGATGAACAAGGCAGCAACTTGGCAAACCAAGTATGCCAATGGAAAGATGAGATGATTTCGGTCGAAATCGATATAAAGATCACCGGAAACGGATGCACGGTTTGCAAATGGCAAGCAAAACAAGAATGACATAATTCTGCGATTAACAACATGATAGCACTTAGAATACATCAAGTAACTATGCTACAGCACCCCATCATAGAAACAAAGTATATGGCAGTGATCTACAGGAGATGCTTGACAAAATATGAACACTGAGCTACGGCTAGATCACAATATAACAGGTTCAAACAAGCATCGCAAAAATGCAAACAACATCAGGTACCAATGTTCAGAATAAGAAAAACACATGCTACAGGAACTTATCATAGCAAAACAAGGCATGGCATGAATCTAATAAATGAACAAAAATCCCTTACTGACCATGAGCCAAAAAGGATCAGAAGATATGATGGCACCCATGTAAACATAGCAAGTTTCGTTAATAGGTTACAGACTTAGCAGAAAACAGAGCATGGCATTAACAGAATTATGAAGGCACCTTTGTGAGCTCGATTCACTCATCACAGAGCAACGCATGACAAAACAAGCATACCTACAGCAAGATGTCATCTTCAATAAGCTAACCATGGCAAGAACAAGTTCATAGCCTGTATGGATCAACTACAACAACCTTGGCAAAATTGAATATCATGTTGACAATCTGCCAGGAACATTTTATACCAAAAGTAGAGCAAGATTAAGACATGCTAGGGCACTCCATAATTGCAAACAGGGGCATAGATGGTTAGAGCACAACTATATCTAAAAAACATACCTACTGCACATACTCAAAAGAAGCATGGATCTCTCTGTAGCCACATGGATACATGGCAACAAAATAACAGCAGTAACAGACTTGGCAAAAATCCCAAGTCCCTGAAAACAGAAACATCACGAAGCCTAGTTTGCATGCTTGTGCTAGTCACCACATAGATCACAAAAATACATGGCATACACCTCTGTAAAGATGGTATGGCATAGATCAAAACACATGTAGAGCTCATGCCCATAAGAAGCACACATCAAATGCCACAAAAATAACAAAACCTCAATTTCTGATAAGTAACAGCAGTAAACATCATATAGCACTCTTGCACCAGAGATTTGGGCATCAAGATGGACTCAAACGAGCATGGCACAATGGAACAAAATGAAGAGCATCTCGTGACGAACATTCCAATATACCATGCGCATGAAACGGAACAGTATGCAATGAGATATGCGATGATGAACAGAGCAACATATTGCAATAACTTCGGGACTTGGAGGAAAATACGGGGTCAACCTGATCCCAGATCTGGATCGGGGCAGGCACGGATGTCGAGGCGGGGCGGCTCGCCGGAGGACTTGCCGGAGAGGGGAGAGGAGCTCGCCGGAGGAGGGCTCGGGAAGGCGCCGGAGACGGAGGGGGGCGCCGGATCTGGCGAGGAGGAGTCCCAGCGGCGAGGGCTTCGGCGGAGGAGCGCCAGCAGTCGGCGGCGGGCGCGGCGAACGGTGGCGACCGGCGGGCGGCGGGGCGCGCGCTCGGGCGGCGGGGGAGGACGGCGAGGCGGCGGACGGCGGAGGCGACCCAGGGCGCGGGAGGAGGAGCTCGGGCGCGGGCGGGCCGGGAGGGCCCTGCCTGGGCCCCGGCGGGCCGGCGCGCGGCGGCGCGGGGGAAGTGGGCGCGGCGGCCTGCCGAATCTGGAGGCAACACGTGGCGGGGGAGAGGGCGGCGGACACGTCCGTCGGCGGGATTTTTCATCCGGCGGCGCGAAGGGGAAGAAGGCTAGGGTTGCATCGCGAATTTGGAAGGGGAAGGCATATATATAGGTAGAGGGAGCTAGGAGACTCCAAATGGAGTGCAATTTTCGCCCACACGATCTTGATCGAACGACCGAGAGCATGGAAGGGACTTAGATGGGTTATTGGGCTGTTTGGAGGGGGGTTTTGCTGCAACACACAAAAGGCCTTTGCGGTTACCCGGTTAACCGTTGGAGCATCAAACGACCTCCAAATGGAACAAAACTTGACAGGTGGTCTACCGGTGGTGTACCAAGGCCACTTGGCAAACCTCGGTCCATTCCGAGAATGTTTAACACCCGCTCACGAAAAGAAACAAGAGAGGTGCGCCGGTGCATGTGGGAGTGCCGGATTGCAAAACGGACAACGGGGAAAATGCTCGGATGCATGAGACGAACACGTATGCAAATGAGATGCACATGATGACATGATATGAAATGCATGACATGAACAAAATGCAAAACGAAAGACAAAACCCAACCACGGAGGGAATATCATAACACATAGCCGAAAATGGCAAGAGTTGGAGTTACAAATATGGAAAGTTACATCCGTGGTGTTACAACACTCCACCACTACGAGAGGATCTCGTCCCAAGATCTAGGACTGAAAGAACTCCGGATATTCGGAACGGAGGTGGTCCTCGTGTTCCCAGGTGGCTTCTCGGTCGGAATGGTGTGACCACTTCACTTTCAGGAATTTGATTGACTTGTTGCGAGTCTTGCGCTCGGTTTCTTCAAGAATAGCAACGGGGTGCTCATGATAAGACAGATCTTCTTGGAGGTCAATATCTTTGAAGTTGATGGTGCGCTCAGGAGTCTTGAAGCACTTGCGAAGCTGTGACACGTGGAACACATCGTGCACGTTCGCGAAGTTGGAGGGAAGCTCAAGTTGATAGGCGAGGTCGCCTCTTTTGCCAATGATCTTGAAAGGACCCACGTATCTAGGGGCAAGCTTCCCTTTGATACCGAAGCGACGAGTGCCTTTCATTGGAGAGATGCGGAGGTAGACATGGTCTCCGATCTCGAAAGCCAAATCACGGTGCTTGCTATCGTAGTAACTCTTATGCACGATTTCGCGGCTTTGAGATTTTCACGGATGACTATACACATTTCTTCAGCCTCTGTGATTAAGTCATTGCCAAGAAGTTGGCGTTCACCAGTCTCTGACCAATTGAGAGGAGTACGGCACTTTCTGCCATATAGAATCTCGAATGGGGCCTTGCCCGAACTCGCTTGGAAGTTGTTGTTGTAGGAGAACTCGGCATATGGAAGACAATCTTCCCACTTCATGCCAAAGGAAATGACACAAGCCCTGAGCATATCTTAAAGGATTTGATTGACTCGCTCGACTTGGCCACTAGTTTGACGATGGAAAGCTGTGCTGAAGCGAATGTTGGTGCCCATGGCCTTCTGGAAGGAGTCCCAGAACTTAGAAGTGAAGATGCTTCCACGATCTGAAGAAATCAATGGTGGAATGCCGTGCAAGGAGACAATCCTGGAGGTGTATAGCTCTGCCAACTGAGCTGCTGTGATAGATTCTTTGATTGGAAGGAAATGAGCCACTTTTGTAAGCTTGTCGATGACAACGAAGATAGCATCATTTCCGCGCTTGTACTTAGGAAATCCAGTCTCGAAGTCCATTTCGATATGATCAAACTTCCATTCTAGGATAGCAAGAGGTTGGAGGAGCCCAGCTGGTCGTTGGTGTGCTGCTTTCACTCTTAACAGACATCACATTCATTCACGAATTGAGCGATTTCTCGGTTCATACGAGTCCACCAATACGACTGCTTGAGGTCATGATATATCTTCGTACTTCCAGGATGAATGGAAAGAAGAGAATTGTGCGCCTCGTTCATAATGACTTTCCTTAGATCACCTTTAGGAACCACAATCCGGTCCTCGCAGAATAAAGTGTCTCTGTCATCAATGCGATAGCACTTGCATTTGGAAAGACCCTTGTCAATACCATGTTTCACCTTCTTCACCATGGTATCCAGAAGTTGTGCCTCACGAATTTGATCTTCCAAAGTAGGAGAGACTATGAGGTTGGCAACAAAACCTTGAGGAACAACTTGGAGATTGAGTTTGCGGAAAGCTTCACAAAGATCCGATTGAAATGGCTTGAGAATTAAGCTGTTACAATAAGCCTTCCTGCTCAAAGCATCTGCAATGACATTGGCTTTGCCTGGAGTATATTCAATACTCGGATTGTACTCTTGAATCATCTCGACCCATCGAGTTTGCCTGAGGTTGAGGTTGGGCTGAGTGAAGATGTACTTGAGACTCTTGTGATCGGTGAATATGTCCACTTTTCTTCCCAACAAGAGATGTCTCCATGTTATTAATGCATGGACAACTGCCGCCAACTCAAGATCGTGAGTGGGGTAGTTCTTTTCGTTGGGCTTCAACTGACGAGAGGTATAGGCCACAACTTTCTTCTATTGCATTAACACAGCACCGAGACCTTGAAGAGAAGCATCACAGAAAACTTCGAATGGCTTGGATTCGTCAAGAGGAGTTAAGACAGGAGCTGTGACAAGTTTCTCTTTGAGAGTGTTGAAAGCAACGTCACACTCAGGAGTCCAGACATACTTCACATGCTTCTGGAGGAGGTTGGAAAGAGGCTTTGCAATCTTAGAGAAATTCTCAACGAATCTTCGGCAATAGCTTGCAAGACCAAGGAAACTGCGGAGCTGCTTGACATTCTGAGGAGGTTCCCAATTCACAATTGCAGACACCTTCTCGGGATTAACAGCGATGCCCTTGGCAGAGATGATATGACCAAGGTAAAGAACTTCATCGAGCCAAAACTCACATTTGGAAAACTTGGCATAGAATTGATACTCTCTGAGCTTGTCAAGCACCAATCGCAAATGTTTGGCATGATCCTTCTTATTCTTGGAGAAAACCAAGATATCATCGAGATACACCAGGACGAATTCATTGGTATAGGGGTTGAAGATGAAATTCATCATTCGAGAGAATGTTGGTGGAGCATTGACAAGGCTGAAAGACATGACAGTATATTCGTAGGAACCAAAGCTTGTTCTGAATGTTGTCTTGGGAATATCTTCATCACGAATGCGAATCTGATGATAACCCATTCAAAGGTCAAGCTTGGAGAATACTTTAGCACCTTTGAGTTGCTCGAATAGCTCATTGATGTTGGGAAGTGGATACTTGTTCTTTATAGTCTTCTTGTTCAATGGACGGTAGTCGACACAAAGTCGGTCCGTGCCATCCTTCTTCTGAACAAAAAGAACACCACAACCCCATGGAGATGAACTCGGTCTGATCAAACCCAGATGCTCTTGTTCATCGAGCTGTTTCTTCAATTCTTTCAGCTCCTTGGGTCCAAGCTTGTAAGGACGCTTGCAAACGGGTTCCGTGCCAGGCTCAAGATCAATAACGAACTCAACTGGCCGGTGAGGAGGCATACCCAGAAGCTCTTCTGGAAAGACATCTTGGTACTCACAAACGACTGGAATTTGAGAAATAGCATCCAACTCGCCCTTCTCATTGAGAGAAAACAACCGAATGGTTTCATCACGAGCGGCATAGATGATAACATCCTCAAAAGAGTGTGTCAATTGAATTTCCCTGGCAGCACAATCAAGTTGAGCTTTGTGCTTAGAAAGCTAGTCCATCCCGAGAATTAGATCAATATCCGAGTCACCAAGGACAATTGGAGAAGACAGAAATTTATAGTTGCCCATCTTGATGAAAACATCCGGAACCATGGAGCTTGCGTTCATGAATTTACCCAGAGAGACAACTGATAACGGTCTAGGAAAATCTTGAAAAACCAGCTCATGCTTAGATGCAAAAGGTCTAGAGATGAAAGAAAGCGATGCACCAGTTTCAAATAAGACTTTTGCAGGAATATCATTAACTGAGAGATTACCCGTTATCACATCAGTAGATTCCTCCGCTTGAGCTGCATTCATCATGTTCACCTTTGCAGACTTGGGATTATGCTTGACCACTGCATTGCTGGAAGATCTCACAGGAGGAGGAGGCGGAAGGCGCCTTTGGTTGAAGCACTTGTTAGCATAGTGACCTTTCTGCTGAAACTTGTTGCAAGTCACCTCTGAGAGTGGACGATGATAAGGAGCATTCGAGTTCGGAGCTTGATTTTGAGACTTGTTCTGATAGCCAGGGTTGGGTGGGTGGGAAGATCCATGGCCACCTTTGTTCTTCTGCTTGAAAGGCTGATGAAACGGAGCAGGAGGAGGCAACCAGAACTTCTGTTGCTTAGCAGCCACTAGTGAGGAAGAAGAAGACTGAACTACGTCCCTGACTCTCTTCTTAGAAGCCTCACACTTGAGCTGAGCAGCCTCTTGCTTCAGTGCCATGTTGTAGAAATCATCATACTTGGTCAGCTCAAAAAGCACGAGAGGTAATTGCAGATCTTCTCTGAGGCCACCTCTGAATTGATAGATCATGCTCTTTTCATCAGGAACGTCTTTCTTAGTGAAGCGAGCGAGTTTCTGAAACTGGGTATTGTATTGATACACAGACATGCTGCCTTGCTTGAGATTGCGGAACTCCTCACGCTTGCTCTCAACAAAACTTTGTGGAATGTGGTGAGCTTTGAAGTCTCGGCGGAAATCATCCCAGGTAATCACACGACCTCCTCTGGAATCTTTGTATTGTTGATACCACTCGGCAGCTTGATCCTTGAGTTGAAAAGAAGCGAACTTGAAAAAGTCCTCAGGCCTGACATTGCTACATTCAAAATGCTTGTTGATGTCCACGAGCCAATCATCGGCGTCTGTGGCCTCGGCACAGTAGCTGAAAGACTTCGGCTGATTTGCGAGGAACTGGTTGAGGGTAGCGAAGTGGGGCTGATTGTTGCCTTGGCCTTGATTTCCTTGATTGCCTTGCCCTTTGGTACGCTCTTGCAAGGGTTGCAAAATCATCTGAGCATTGGCGTTGGTGGCTGCCATGATAGCTTCCCATGCCTCCGGAGGCGGAGGTGGTGGCGGAGGGTTCGCCTCACTCCCCTCATTGCGTTGCGGATTTTGACGCGTTGGCGGAGCCATCCTGAAGAGGGTGACATCCGTTAGCATCTTGATAGACAAATAGACATGTTGAATCAACGGATAAAAATTGCAACATATAGTCTTCACAATAAACATTCGAACGAGGATGAACGAATGAATTCCATAGTAAATCATCACACTTCCATAAGGTGAGAAGCCACTTGATAAAGGATTGATGAATAAAATAACAAGGTACGAGTGGAACAAATAAATGGTAAGGATTACCCAATCACAAACCAAATATCTGCGGGAAGAAATGCTAAGAGCTACTTGAATCCCACCTATAAACTCCCGAAACTTTCTGGCTATGCAATCTGGTGTTGGGGATACAGGGACACAAAATATATCACCCAAACTAGCAATCCCTAGATCCAGCTGTATCCATCCGTCAACACATAACCAAGACACCTTCAGAAATCGTGTACCTCAACCTTCGAAAAGCATCCGTTATACGAGTTATGGCAATACTCCCGAACTCCCGCCCCAGTACTGGGTGGCGTCGAGGTGATCTCACCAACAACTGCATAAAAGAGATTTTCGATGTCGGCGATACTCATTTATTCCAGAACTGCAACGATAAAATTGTGACGACAACACCTCGGAGCTCAACTCCCCGGGACACTGCCA
Organism: Aegilops tauschii subsp. strangulata; assembly: GCF_002575655.3. Taxonomy (NCBI): domain Eukaryota; kingdom Viridiplantae; phylum Streptophyta; class Magnoliopsida; order Poales; family Poaceae; genus Aegilops; species Aegilops tauschii. Next base: position 516,231,881 of record NC_053036.3, read on the forward strand.
CAACCCCTAAATGTCAGGAGGCACCAAGAACAATGTTCTCGTCACAAAACCATCGGAACGATTCCAAGATACCCGCATGATCCTAAAAAAAAATTTAGTGAAATTTGAGGAGAGAAGAGTCAAAACTTCTATGTCAAGAGGCCTCACCAGAGCGACGAAGGGACTGAGGAGTAAAAAGAATCCTACTCTCCGATATATATAATCCTAAGACTCAAAACATTTTTTTAGACTCAACAACGCCAGCGAGATTCGATCAAGCAGGAGGCTCCTAAGTCGGGGATGGCTCTGATTACGAACTTGTAACGCCCACGATGCGGCTATATCTCCACCGTGTCGAGGCACGACTTAGAGGCATAACCGCATTGTAGGTATTGTCGCAAGAAGGGTCATCTTCACACAATCCCATGTAATGAACAAGAATGGGATAACGAGAGTTGGATTATAATCGCCACTTCACACAATACATAAATTAATTCATACATCATCCAAAATCCACACATAGACCGACTACGGTCAAATCCAAATGAAAATAAGATAACCCCAAATGCTAGATCCCCGATTGTCCCAACTGGGCTCCACTACTGATCATCTGGAAACGAAACATAGTAACGACCACGTTCCTCGTCGAACTCCCACTTGTGCTCGGTTGCGTCACCTGCACTGGTATCGTCGGCACCTGCAACTGTTTTGATAGAATCTTGAGTCACGAGGACTCAGCAATCTCACACCCACGAGATCAAGACTATTTAAGCTTATAGGAAAGGATGGTGTAATGAGGTGGAGCTGTAGCAAGCACTAAGCATATATGGTGGCTAACATACGCAAATGAGAGCAAGAACAGAAGCAACGCAACGGTCGCGAAGCTAGAAATGATCAAGAAGTGATCCTGAAACTACTTACGTTCATTCATAACCCGAACTGTGTTCACTTCCCGGACTCCGCCGAAAAGAGACCATCACGGCTACACACACGGTTGATGTATTTTAATTAAGTCAAGTGTCAAGTTCTCTACAACCGGACATTAACAAATTCCCATCTGCCTCATAACCGCGTGCACGGCTTTCGGAAGATAATACCCTGCAGGGGTGTCCCAACTTAGCCCATTATAAGCTCTCACGTTCAACGAAGGATAAACCTTCTACCGGGAAGACAAATCAATCTCGGAATCCCGGTTTACAAGACATTTCGACAATGGTAAAACAAGACCAGCAAAGCCGCCCGAATGTGCCGACAAATCCCGATAGGAGCTGCACATATCTCGTTCTCAAGGCACACCGGATGAGCCAGACGTCAGGTTGGCATAGACCCTGGTTGCCCAGGGGGCGCCGGACATCGCTCGGTTTGGGCCAGCACTCGAAGGAGCACTGGTCCGGGGGTTAAAATAAAGATGACCCTCGGGCTCGCGAAAACCCAAGGAAAAAAGGCTTAGGTAGGCAAATGTAAAACCAAGGTTGGGCCTTGCTGGAAGAGTTTTATTCAAGGCAAACTGTCAAGGGGGTCCCATAAATCACCCAACCGCTTAAGGAACGCAAACTCAAGGAACATAATACCGGTATGACGGAAACTCGGGCGGCAAGAGTGGAACAAAACACCAGGCATAAGGCCGAGCCTTCCACCCTTTACCAAATATATAGATGCATTAATTAAATAAGAGATATTGTGATATTCCAAAATAATGCATGTTCCTACATGGTACCAACTTCAACTTCACCTGCAACTAGCAACGCTATAAGAAGGGCTGAGCAAAAGCGGTAACTTAGCCAAACAACGGTTTGCTAGGAAAGGATGGTTAGAGGCTTGACATGGCAATATGGGAGGCATGATATAGCAAGTGGTAGGTAGCGCAGCATAGCAATAAAACGAACAACTAGCAAAGCAAAGATAGAAGTGATTTCGAGGGTATGGTCATCTTGCCTGCAAGGTTCTCAGAGTTGTCGAAAGCTTGATCCTTGTAAGCATACTCAACAGGTTCCACGTTCACGAACTCGTCTCCCGGCTCTACCCACAGCAAGAACACAAGCAATGGAACCACAATCAATCACGGGAAAAGCACAAGCAACATGATGCAAAACATGCATGATATGCGAGATATGATATGCGATGCATTTGCGTGCTCCGGAAGAAAAAAGATGAACAAGGCAGCAAATTGGCAAACCAAGTATGCCACTGGAAGGATGAGATGATTTTGGTCGAAATCGATATAAATATCACCGGAAACGGATGCACGGTTTGCAAATGGCAAGCAAAACAAGAATGACATAATTCTGCGATTAACAACATGATAGCACTTAGAATACATCAAGTAACTACGCTACATCACCCCAACATAGCAACAAAGCATATGGCAGTGATATACAGGATATGCTTGACAAAAGATGAACACTGAGTTACGGCTAGATCACAATATAACAGGTTCAAACAAGCATGGCAACAATGCAAAAGATATCAGTTTCACAGACAGTGAAAATACTGAACATGGCTGAAACAGCATGAGGTAGCAATGTTCAGAGCAAGAAAACACATGCTACAGGAACTTATCATAGCAAAACAAGGCATGGCATGAATCTACTAAATGAAAAAAGTCCCTTACTGACCATGAGCCAAAAAGGATCAGAATATATGATGGCACCCATGTAAACATATCAAGTTTCGTTAACAGGTTACAGACTTGGCAGAAAACAAAGCATGGCATTAACAGAATTATGAAGGCACCTTTGTGAGCTCGATTCACTCATCACAAAGCAATGCATGACAAATAAACCATACCTACAGCAAGATGGCATGTTCAAGAAGCTAACCATGGCAAGATCAAGTTCATAGCCTGTATGGATCAACTACAACAACCTTGGCAAAATTGAATATCATGTTAACAATCTGCCAGGAACATTTTATAGCAAAAGTAGAGCAAGTTTAAGACATGCTAGGGCACTCCATAATTGCCAAATAGGGGCATGGATCGATAGAGCACAACTATATCTACAAAACATCCTTACTGAACATACTCAAAAGTAGCATGGATCTCTCTGTACCACATGGATACATGGCAACAAAATAACAGCAGTAACAGACAGCAAAAATCCCAAGTCCCTGAAAACAGAAACATCACGAAGCCTAGTTTGCATGCTTGTGCTAGTAACCACATAGATCACAAAAATACATGGCATACACCTCTGTAAAGATGGCATGGCATAGATCAAAACACCTCTAGAGCTCATGCCCATAAGATGCACACATCAAATGCCACAAAAATAACAAAACCTCAAGTTCTGATAAGTAACAGCAGTAAACATCATATAGCACTCTTGCACCAGAGATTTGGGCATCAAGATGGACTCAAACAAGCATGGCACAATGGAACAAAATGAAGAGCATCTGGTGCGAACAGTATGCAATGAGATATGCCATGATGAACAAAGCAACATATTGCAATAACTTCGGGACTTGGAGGAAAATACGGGGTCAACCTTATCCCAGATCTGGATCGGGGCAGGCACGGATGTCGAGGTGGGGCGGCTCGCCGGAGGACTTGCCAGAGAGGGGAGAGGAGCTCGCCGGAGGAGGGCTCAGGGAAGGCACCGGAGACGGAGGGGGGCGCCGGATCTGGCGAGGAGGAGTCCCGGCGGCGAGGGCTTCGGCGGAGGAGCGCCCGCGGTCGGCGGCGGGCACGGCGAACGGCGGGCAGCGGGGCGCGCGCTCGGGCGGCGGGGAGGACGGCGAGGCAGCGGACGGCGGAGGCGACCCGAGGCGCGGGGCTGCGCGCGCACGGGTGCGGAGGAGGAGCTGGGGCGCGGGCGGGCCCGGAGGGCCCCGCCTGGGCCCCTGCGGGCCGACGCGCGGCGGCGCGGGGGAAGTGGGCGCGGCGGCCTGGCGAATCTGGAGGCGACAAGTGGCGGCGGAGAGGGCGGCGGACACGTCCGTCGGCGGGATTTTTCGTCCGGTGGCGCGAAGGGGAAGAAGGCTAGGGTTGCACCATGAATTTGGAAGGGGAAGGCATATATATAGGTAGAGGGAGCTAGGAGACTCCAAATGGAGTGCGGTTTTCGCCCACACGATCGTGATCGAATGACCGAGAGCATGGAAGGGACTTAGATGGGTTATTGGGCTGTTTGGAGGGGGGTTTTGCTGCAACACACAAAAGGCCTTTGCGGTTACCCGGTTAACCGTTGGAGCATCAAACGACCTCCAAATGGAACGAAACTTGACAGGTGGTCTACCGGTGGTCTACCAAGGCCACTTGGCAAACCTCGGTCCATTCCGAGAATGTTTAACACCCTCTCACGAAAAGAAACAAGAGAGGTGCGCCGGTGCATGTGTGAGTGCCGGATTGCAAAACGAACAACGGGGAAAATGCTCGGATGCATGAGACGAACACGTATGCAAATGAGATGCACATGATGAAATAATATGAAATGCATGACATGAACAAAATGCAAAACGAAAGACAAAACCCAACCACGGAGGATATATCTTAACACATAGCCGAAAATGGCAAGAGTTGGAGTTACAAATATGTTAAGTTACATCCGGGGTGCTACACCCGGCTCCGCGTCGTCCCCTTCCTAGGCCTCGCCGTCGTCCACCGCCTTGGTGCTCTCAGCGCGGCGTGGTCAATGTGGTCAACAACCGACTTTCATCGGAAGAGTACTGTACGTGGAGAGGCTGACAGCTGGGTCCACGGCCACAACCCAGTTTTTTTTGTGATTTGCCAAGTAAGTCGCTTTTTTCAGGCATGTTGGGCTGCAAATCTTTCAAGACGAGGAGAGCTCATTCTGTAAGTGCATCTAGTGCCCCTTAGTGATTTTGGTGTATTGAAGACTTATAGGTTAAGGGACTAATGTGTTTATGAGTGTACACAGGTCTATAAGTCTATGAGGAGTTTTATATTTACAGAGAAAGTCGACCCCTAAAAATGAAGTTCTTCGACTAAAGACTTTGGATTTCTGAAGACTTTGAAAGTGAAGAAATTGGTGTGACCTTGAAGACTTGGTATTCATTTGGGGAACATGAAGCGTGAAGACTTTTGTTTTCGTAGTTTCATTTTCTCTTTCTTGAGTCTTAGGAAACACCGTACTGTTAAAGGGGGTCGAGGAAATACTAAGGAAAAATTTCCATGTGATGCTCAACTCAAAATTCTACACCTACCAATCCCTTCGAGTGAAGCCATTGGAAATCTCATACAGTTCAGTCATATTCTTCGGTGACAGAGACGAAGTTCTTCTGGTCTCTGAGGAATTTGTTCTGACTGAGGAGTTAGTAATTCGCCAGTGCGGATTGCCTACACAGTGAGGAACATGATAGCCCTGAGGAATTTGATACTCAAATTTCCGACCGTTGCTGTGTTATGCGCTAGCTGTCCCAAAATATCTACCCACCTAACGGTCATATCATTGAAGGGCATTTATGTCTTATCATGCCGGGCTGCTCCCTAGGCTATAAATAGCCGCCCCCTACAACCACTAGCTGGTTGGCTGCTCCGAGAGAAACTGACACTTGTCGTTTGAGAGCATCCCATCCTCCGAGGACTTTGAGCGAAAATCATCAAGTGAGGAAAACCCAAACCCAAAGACCTACAAACCCAAAGTGATTGAGCATCACTGAAGAGATTGATCCTGCGTGGATCCGACGCTTGTTACCTTTGAAGACTGTGCTTCTTCCAGACGGTTAGGCGTCATGGTCTAGAGCATCCAAGAGGAAATTGTGGATCGCCGAGTGACCGAGTTTGTGAAGGTTCGGAAGTCACCTGAAGACTTACCACGAGTGATTAGGCGAGGTCTGTGTGACCTTCGCTCAAGGAGAATACGGTGAGGACTGTGTGTCCGGGACTGTGTGTCCTCAGGTTTAAATACCTAGCCGCTCCAACCAGATGTACAACTGAGACAGCAGTTGGAACTGTTCTACCAAATCATTGTCTTCACCAAGCTTACTGGTTCCATTTCCTCAACTCTGTCATTTCCTCATAACTGTGTTGTGCACTTGTCCATATCTGTGTTTGAAGACTTTGACTGAAGACTTTCTCAATTTCCTCAGTTCAATTTCTTCGGTCTGTTTGTCTTCATCCTGTGTTATCCTATGTTTACGCTTTCTGTACTCAGTGCTTGTCTTCATTTCATCATGATGACCATGCTGGTGTTCTGTTATGTTTATTTCTGAGTACTTATTCCGCTGCAAGTAGTTCTTTGCTAAGGAATTTCCTCACCCGCAAATTCCTCAGTGAAGAATTCCTAAAAATCGCCTATTCACCCCCCTCTAATCGATATAACACACTTTCAATTGGTATCAGGGCGAGGTACTCCCTTTTTCTGTGTGATTTTGGTTTAACCGCCTGGAGTTTTAGTTATGTCGACCGCAGGTATGAAGAAGGTGACATGCCCTATCTTTGACGGTCACGAGTATCCCAATTGGAAGGCCATGATGAAGAAGCGCCTCATGGCGATGAACAGCAAACCATGGTCCGTCACTGAGATTGGTCTTATCGATCTGTGCAAGACGGCGGAAGCTGATGACATTCGCAAGTACACTCTTCTCAACCTCACGGCGAAGGACGTCATCTGCTCCTGTCTGTCTCAAAATCAGTTCAGGAACATCATGCATCTCAATCATGCAAAGGTTATCTAGGACCGTCTCTCTGAGGTCTATGAACACTAGTAGAAAAAGGGTCAAATGTCAAGCACATTAGTGCCGGTTTGCTTTTGAGCCGACACTAATGTGTGCATTAGTGCCGGTTCCAACGGCTAGCCAGCCGCTTTCATTAGTACCGGTTCGTGGACGACCTTTAGCACCGGTTCGTGCCACGGACCGGTACTAAAGTGAGTGGTGGCAGGATGTTGTCAGTCCAGGGCCCCTCCAGCACCTTTAGGACCGGTTCATGGAACGAACCGGTGCTAAAGGTCGTCCTACATAAACCCTTCGTCCACCCGAGCTCGCTCTGTTCTTCCCCTTTCCCCTCTCCTCACTATTCTTCCCCTCTTCCTCTCGATCTCATCACATATTTTGCCAAAAATTTGTCAAGATTTGAAGGCCCCCATCCATTCAATTGATCACAAAGGTTAGCAACTTTGTCCTTTCATCTCTCATTGCTAGATTAGCTCTTGCAATGCTTTGTATAGTGATTAATTTATGAGTTTAGTAATTTGGTAGAAAATATATGTGCTAGTATTTGATTTATATGCAATTTGTGGTCAAAACTAACACTTAGTTTGCATATGTAGGTGTGGTTTACTTAGTGCCTTCTAAATCTCCGTCGTAACCACTGTCGATCGCCGGCACCATTCCGTTGCCGGCACCACCTTGTGGTGAGCCTCTTGTTCATGAATGTTTTACATTACCAAATTGATGTTTGTGTGATTTGGATATATAGTTACTCGTATAATTATCTTACCCATACGTTGTTTGTTATACATAGTGCCATGGTTTTGATATCCATCCCCGTCGGCCCTCGTCCTTGTTATGATTCGGATGTGGTATATTCTCTTTTAAAACTAGTTGTTGCATTTCGTGTTTATGACAAATTATGCCCATCAAGTTGACATAGATATTTTTGTCTAGGAGGTTTGTGAACCGGAAATTCCAACCGACCCTATTGTCGAGAGGTTAAATTTAGTTGAAAGAGAAAACGAGTATTTGAAAGAAAAATTGCAAATAATTGAGGGGGAGAAGATGGAATTGGAGTTGCATGTTGCCGATGTCGTCGATGATCACAAGATCAAGATGGAGAAAATGCGCTTGAAGATTAGAAAGATTAGAAAATATGCCATTGATAGTGAGGCTTGGTATCATTATGCTGTTGGATCAATTGTTACCTTAGTTGCGATCTTGATCGCATTTGTTGTTGCATTTAAATTCTTTAGTTAGAGAGTTATTTGTTTGTTGCATTTAAGTCTTGTATGAACTTTATGTATGAACTTGTATTAATTTGGTCTATTCGGTGTTGTGTAATGAAGATGAGCCGACAATGGATGTACGATGACCGATGCTCTCCCGAGTTCATTAATGGCGTGCAAACTTTTCTGCTTGCGGCTGAGGCAAACAAGCGGGCGGATGGTTTTATGCCTTGTCCATGTTTAGTCTGTAAGAATGATCACAATTACTCTACGTCAAGAACCATTCACGTCCACCTGTTTAAGTCCGGTTTCATGCCCCACTATAATGTTTGGACCAAGCACGGAGAAAGAGGGGTTATGATGGAAGACAATGAAGAAGAAGAGGACGACGACAGTTATCCTGGCCATGAGTTCCCTGAATACGATGATACAACAATGGGGGAAGAAGCTGAGCCGGCAATGCGGGAAGAAGCTAAAGAAGAGGCATCAGATGAGCCCGCTGATGATCTAGGTCGGGCCATTGCCGATGCAAAGAGAAACTGCGCAAGTGATTTCGAGAAGAAGAAGTTGCAGCGCATGTTAGAGGATCACAAGAAATTGTTGTACCCGAATTGCGAAGCTCACAAGAAAAAGTTGGGCACCACACTGGAATTGCTGCAATGGAAGGCAGAGAATGGTGTATCTGACAAGGGATTTGGAAAGTTGTTGGTAATGATAAAGAATATGCTTCCAAAGGACAACAAATTGCCGGAGAGTACGTACGAAGCAAAGATGGATGTCTTCCCTCTAGGGTTAGAGGTGCAGAAGATACATGCATGCCCTAATGACTGCATCCTCTACTGCGGTGAGTACGAGGATTTGAACGCTTGCCCGGTATGTGGTGCATTGCGCTATAAGATCGGGCGCGATGACCCTGGTGATGTCGAGGGCGAGCGCCCCAGGAAGAAGATTCCTGCCAAGGTGATGTGGTATGCTCCTATAATACCACGGTTGAAACGTTTGTTCCAAAACAATTATCATGCCAAGGCGATGCGATGGCACAGAGAAGACCGTAAGAAAGATGGAAAGTTGAGAGTACCCGCTGACGGGTCGCAGTGGAGAACAATTGAGAGAAAGTACGGGAAGGAGTTTGCAGATGATGCAAGGAACGTATGGTTTGGTCTAAGCGCAGATGGCATTAATCCTTTTGGGGAGCAGAGCAGCAACCATAGCACCTGGCCTGTGACTCTATGTTTGTATAACCTTCCTCCTTGGTTGTGCATGAAGCGGAAGTTCATTATTATGCCAGTGCTCATCCAAGGCCCTAAGCAACCCGGCAACGACATTGATGTGTACCTACGGCCATTAGTTGAAGAACTCTTACAGCTGTGGAATGGAACAGGTGTACGTGCGTGGGATGAGCACATGGGGGGAGAATTTGACCTAAAGGCCTTGCTGTTCGTGACCATCAATGATTGGCCTGCTCTCAGTAACCTTTCAGGACAGACAAACAAGGGATACCGCGCATGCACGCACTGTTTGGATGATACCGACAGTATATATTTGGACAATTGTAGGAAGAATGTGTACCTGGGACATCGTCGATTTCTTCCGAGCAGGCATCCCATAAGAAAGAAAGGCAAGCATTTCAAAGGTGAGGCGGATCACCGGACGAAGCCTCGCCACCGTACTGGTGCTGATGTACATGATATGTTCAAGGATTTGAAGGTAGTCTTTGGAAAGGGTCCTGGCGGACAACCTGTTTCGAATGACGCTGACGGACGCGCACCCATGTGGAAGAAGAAATCTATATTTCGGGACCTGCCCTATTGGAAAGATCTAGAGGTCCGCTCTGCAATCGACGTGATGCACGTGAACCTGCTTGGCTTCTTGGGCGTGTATGGGAAGACAAAAGATACACCTGAGGCACGGGAGGACCAGCAACGTATGCATGGAAAACACGGCATACATCAGGGTCATGCCAGCTACGCTCTTACCAAAGAAGAGAAGGAAATCTTCTTTGAATGCCTGCTCGGTATTAAGGTACCGTCTGGCTTCTCGTCGAATATAAAGGGAATAATAAACATGGCAGAGAAAAAGTTCCAGAACCTAAAGTCTCATGACTGCCACATGATTATGACGCAACTGCTTCCGGTTGCATTGAGGGGGCTTCTACCGGATAACGTTCGATTAGCTATTGTGAAGCTATGTGCATTCCTCAATGCAATCTCTCAGAAGGTAATCGTTCCAGAAATCATACCAAGGTTAGAGAATGATTTGGTGCAATGTCTTGTCAGTTTCGAGTTGGTGTTCCCACCATCCTTCTTCAACATCATGACGCACGTCCTAGTTCACCTATGCGAAGAGATTAATGTTTTGGGTCCTGTATTTCTACACAATATGTTCCCCTTTGAGAGGTTCATGGGAGTCTTAAAGAAATATGTTCATAACCGTGCTAGGCCAGAAGGAAGCATCTCCAAGGGCCATGAAAATGAGGAGGTCATTGAGTTTTGTATTGACTTTATTCCTGACCTTAAGCCGATTGGTGTTCCTGAATCGCGGCATAAGGGCGGACTAGATGGAAAAGGCATGCTAGGAGGGAATCAAAAAATATGTATGGACGGACATTCTCTCACTGAAGCACACTACATAGTTATACAGAATTCCGCCTTGGTGGCTCCGTATATGGACGAACACAAGAATTTTCTACGCTCCAAACACCCGGAGCGGTCTGATGACTAGATTACACGTGAACAAACCAGGAGTTTCGCCGGCTGGTTGCAGACACGTACCATGTATGACGCCTCTATTGAAGATGACCTCTACTCGCTGTCCCAGTTACCATCTTCGAATATAATGACTTTCAAAGGGTACGAAATGGTAATACATTTTACACGATCGCCCAAGATAAGAAGAGCACCAACCAAAACAGTGGTGTCCTCTTTGATGCAAAAACCAAGACGGGAAAGGAAACATATTATGGTTACATAGAGGAGATATGGGAATTTGACTATGGACGTGGTTTGAAGGTCCCTTTGTTTCGGTGCAAATGGGTCAATATGACACAATATGGGGTAACGGAAGACCCGCGGTATGGAATGACAACAGTGGATCTCAACAATCTTGCGTATGCAGACGAACCATTCGTCCTAGCTAATGATGTGGCACAGGTTTTCTATGTGAAGGATATGTCTACCAAGCCGAGAAAAAGAAAAGATAAGGAAGCGAATGCATCATACGATGAGCCAAAGCGCCACATATTTCTTTCTGGGAAGAGAAACATCGTGGGAGTGGATGACAAGACAGACATGTCAGAAGATTATGAAAAGTTTGATGAAATTGCTCCATTCACAGTGAATATTGACCCGAGCATCCAGTTAAATGATGAAGATTTTCCATGGCTACGGTGCAAAGGGACACACGCGAAGAAAAAGTTTCACACCCAAAGATCTGGGAAGTGATCGGCTTCACTATCATCACTTTCTTCTGTGTTTCACACCCAGGAGGGAATCTCTGTAATAGTTAGGGTAGTTATGTGTTTTGGCATTTGAAACGCGAAGAAATTTTATGTGCAAACAAATTCTTTCATGCATTTACTGATTTTTTTCCAGCTAAATGACCCTGAAATTGAAAAGCATTTCAAATGAACTCAGAAAAGGTTGAAAGTTGGCATGGTATCATAATTTCACCCACATAGCATGTGCAAAAAAGTAGAGAGGGTTACCGCAAAAACTGGATGCACTTCGTGTACAAAATGGACAATCTCTTTCGAAGTATCAGGGTTTCGGATGAAAACTCATCAGTTACAAAGGCATTTCATTTTTTAAATAACCTAAGCATTACCAAATTGAATATAATGATAAAACACAGTAATATTAAACATAAGATAAAAGAATCACTGAAAAATCTATTTTCAAAGTTAAGTTATTCACAAACTAGTGATTCACACAAATTTCAAATAATTCAAAATGTAAACTATTCAAATTTGTAAACTACCGGCACTAATAGAAAGTTTGTACTTTTTTGTACCTAAAGCAAAAATATTCACAAAGAAACTCTAAATACAGCAAAAAACAACTCAAAAATAAATAAAGCAAAAAATAAGAAAATAAAAAAGCCCGCCTACTGCGCCACAGCGGCCTGCATACAACTAGAAACCCAACCTGTTGTTGGGCCAGGATGCAGGCACGCAAAGGCCCAGTAGGCCCACAGGGCAGCACAGAACATTTATGCCTAGTAGGCCTGCTTTGGAGAGGAGCTCGAGAGAGCTACAGCACTGGGGCTTATTACCCAGTGCGGGCGCCCCTCGGCTAGCGAGGTGGGACTAAACTTGCCGCACCGCACCTGCGCCAGCGCACCCCCTTTAGTACAGGGTGGTGGCTCCAACCGGTACTAAAGGGGTGCGCTTCCCGCCGCTTGGCCTGGCCAAAATCGACCTTTAGTACCGGTTGGTGGCTCCAACCGGTACTAAAGGCCCCTCCTATATAAACAACACTTATGAAAATTTCGTCAGTTTCCTCCCACTTCTCTGTGCTTCATCGCCGCCGCCCCGTCCCGCGCCGTCGTCGCTGCCGTCGCGCCGTCCCCGTCGACTCCGCGCCGCCCCCGTCCTCGTCGCGCCGTCCGCGTCGCTGGCCCGTCCCCATCCCCGCACTGGCCCGCGTCCCTGTCCCCGCACCGGCCCGCGTCGCCGTCGCCGTCGCCTCGACCTCACCCGCGCTGTGAACCTCTGTCCCCCCCCTCTCCTCTCCCTCCAATCGAAGCCGCCGCGCGCGCCGCCGGCGCCATCGCCGTCGCCTGCACACACAACACATACACACACATACACACACACACACACCATACACACACACATACACAATTTTTGTTCTGTTTTTAGTTTTTAGTTTTTCTGTTTTTAGTTTTTAGTTTTTCTGTTATTAGTTTTTAGTTTTTAGTTTTTTAGTTTTTTATGTATTAATGTTATGGAAATGTTAGTTATATAGAAATGTTAGTTATATATAGAAATGTTAGTTTTTTCTGTATTAATGTTATAGAAATGTTTGTTATATAGAAATGTTAAAGAAAAAATAGTTATACAATTTTAGTTATAGAAATGTTAGAAATGGTAGTTTTAGATATGGTCGATGTTTTTTAGTTTATTATATTTTTAGTTATAAAATTTAGAATTTGCATATAGAAATCACAATCCAATCATTTAAAAAATGTTACTTTACTTTTGCGGCATATAGTATTTGTTGTCGACGATGCCCGACCCGCATCCTCGCCGTCGACCCGTTCGCGCCAACGTCCTGCTTTAGAGGACCCATGTCCGGGATTGGGCTCCGCCGGGCTGGCACTGGGAGGTGCTACCTGGAGGGGCGCGACGCTTGGTGAGGAACCCGGCCTCGGGTCCCGTCGTCGACCCTGGTCTCCTTTGGTGGCGTTCGCGTGGGCCACATTCGGTGCTGAGGGAGCCGGCCCCGCCGGAGGTGGTGCGTCATCGTGTCAGGGAGGAGGACGAGCACGTCCATCGCTACATGGCTGCTATGGACGTCAGGTTCTCCAATACCTGGCAGGTTCTTTGGGCAGATGAACGGAGATATGATCCTGTGATGGTTCCTTGTCTTTGGGTGTCCACCGCCCGCGCCCCAGGAACCGCGAGTGGCCTAGATTCTTCTATAATATTCGATCTTTATTAGCTACCTAGCCAGTGATGTATTTGAGATTATACATTATTCGAGATGATGTATTCGAGATTATATATTATTCGAGACGATGTATTCGAGATTATATATTATTCGAGACGATGTGTTCGAGATTATATATTATTCGAGACGATGCATATTATGTACTATATGACTCAGTTTTTCCTTATTGATTGCATCCATGCATTGTAATTTGAATACTAAATTGTTTTATATTTCTTCGGTATTAGTTAAATAAAAGCTATGGCGGACAATACAGGTAGAGAGGGAGAAGAGGCTCTGTTCGAGATCATACGCAGCCCTAGTAGGCCAGATGATCTGAATGAAGCAAATGACGGCTCCCAATATCTGAACAATACCGGGGAGGGTGATGATAAGATATTCGATCTCGACGACCGAGCTGATGAAGTCATGAACTATGATTATGATTCTGATGATGCAGACAATGATTATGATGACGAATACAATGTTGATCTTGAAATAACAAAGACTCCCGGCGAGGTATATTTATATAAACAGGCATCTAGTGATCATCACATGTTTTTTTATTTGAAGATATATTAACGAATCGATCTTTCTTCTTTCAGCCCTCCGGATCGAGCAAATCTGCTTCTACAGACAGCAGGACAAAGCGCGGCCCGGGCAAAAAGTTGAAGGAGGGTGTAAAGTACAACATCGATTCCATCAAAGCTAGTGGCGAACCCCTCACGCCTAAGAACATTGCGAACAAGTTCGTTCATCAGTGCGGAGTTCTTGTGAAGGACCAACTCCCGATCTCCATTCAAGAATGGAAAGAGCCAAAAACTAAACGCCCAGATGTTACTTGGGTCGACGACAGAGCAAAACAAAAGCTTTGGGAATCTCTGATGGAACATTTCACCCTACCAGATTATTTCACTGATGCAGATGTGCAGAAAGTCAAGGACGCTGCTCTTAAGAAGATGGCAATTGCATTCAACACCCACAAGAAAACTGTATGGACCAACTACCTCGCTGCAGAAAGGAAGACTCCAGAATTCAAGGGAACACTGGAGAAGCAAAGAGAACACTGACCCACTTTCGTGAAATTCAAGGAATCAGAATTATCTAAGGAACGGTCGAGAAAAAACAAGGCCAATGCCGCAAAAAAGACGCAGTTCCATAGGGTGGGTCCAGGTGGCTACGCGGTGGCAATGCCTAAGTGGGATAAGTCTGAGCAAGAGATGGAGGATGCAGGGGTCACTCCGGTTACTAGGAGCTGGCCCCCCAGGTGCAGAACTTGGTTCTATGCGCATGGGGGGCGTTGGACCCGAAGATAGGCCTGGTATCGAAGAAGGCAAGTCTAAAAGGAGCAGAACAAAAGTTACTTGACGCAATAGAAGATGCTCGAAAGGGGGTGTTCACGCCCAACAGAGAGAACGACGAGCTTACGCGCGCCCTGGGAAATCCTGAACACCCGGGAAGAACACGAGGCAAGGGCGTTATTCCCTGGTATGAGGGCTTTTCGGAATGGAACGACGACTACAGGACCCGTGCAAGAAAGAAGATGGAGGAGGAGAAGAGGAAGCTGGAGGAGGAGCAGAGGAAGCAGGACGCGGAACGCCTTCAAGGCCTAGAAGCAAGGCACGCGGACTTGGCACTCAAATTCCAGCAGCAGCAGCAACAGATCAACTCACTTAGCCAGGAAAGGGGGTCTCAGCAGCGGCAGCAAGCGGATGATCATCCAGCATTGGATAGCACTGTCCCATCCATGCCGAGAAGCAGCGTTGGTTCCGCGCCGGGTGACGCACTGCTGGATACATACCCTGTGGATGACATCATAGAGAACACTAACTGTGAGCTACACCTCAAAATGAAGAACATATCCATGAAGGTGGCGGACGCCGTTGCTTTTCCAATTACCCCTGAAGCAACCTTCCATTGCGCCCCGATTCCAGAGGGCTATACATCGTGACATACTATATTCCTAGAGGTGACGACGAGCACACACTGGGAGAGGCCATACATCTTACCATCCTATGGAGAAAGGATTGCATCATCTTTCGAAGTCCACCGACACCGCATCTGCCGACTCCTCCTCGAAGTCCGCCACCGTGTGAGCAGACTCCCGGTCCTCCAAGTCCATGAACGCGTGAGCAGACTCCTGCTTCAAGTCCGGCACAGCGTCAGGCCACTCCTCCTGTTTCAAGTCTGACACCGTGTCAGGCCACACCTCCTGCTTCAAGTCCGGCACAGCGTCCGGCCACACCTCCTGCTTCAAGTCCGACACCGTGTCAGGCCACACCTCCTGCTTCAAGTCCAGCACAGCGTCAGGCCACTCCTCCTGCTCCAACTAAGCCACGTCAGCCGTCTCCGCCGCCTAAGCAATCGCAGAAGAGACACGCCGCAGCTATGGTGCGTAGCGGTACGAGTCGAGGTAGTACAGAAAGTACAGGCGGAGACAAGCGATATAAATATGGTCCAAGCAGCCTCACTCCTCTTCCTCAGAGGCCTTACGACATGATCGAGGAGAAAAACTATGCAATAGTGCTACCAACCAGTACTAATGGTCTACCAGCACCCGGGTCTGGCTCGTGCCACGTGGTGGCACTTTAGCGCCGGTTCGTGCCGAACCGGTACTAAAGGTGGGGCCTTTAGTCTCCACTCCATAGTGCCGGTTGCAGAACCGGCACTAAAGGCCCTTACGAACCGGTGATAAAGGCTTGTTCTGCACTAGTGGAAGGTCATCGAACCCGTCATGATCCATGGTTTGAGGACTTCAAGGAATCTCTCAAAGCGATGACATTCGAACCAGAATCATCATCCTCTTCATCATGCCTTATGGCAAAAAGTGCTGAGGTAACTGAATGCTACCTATCCGAGTCAAGTGATGATGAATTTGGACCCAGCTATGTCAAACTTGCTTCCCTTGCCACTAAACAACAAAGAGCTTTGGAAAAAGTTCAATACATGCTAAATAAGAGCGATGATATGTTGGGTGAAGAAATGGATCAGTCAAAAGCTTTGGCTGAAAGTCTTCAGAGACTTCATACTAAGTATGACACCCTTCAAGATCAACATAACACTCTCTTATCAGATCATGAGAAGCTTTCTTATGAATTTCTTCAAAGAAAGCAAGATCTTCAGAAGCTAAGAGTGAGTTATGAAGATCTTCAGAAGGAGCGCGATTCATTACTTACTCAACAAATCAGCGCTGCTCAGGAAGAATTTGTTCCTCCATGTTTGAAATGCATTGAACGTGAATATGATAATTCTTCACCTGAATGTTCAAATGCTTCTAATGCTACAAATTTTTCAACTGTCTCTGCTATCACTAATTCCTCATCTGAGGACATTGCTAGTATCATTGACGATGCAGGGCTGAAGGAATTGTACATGATAGGCATGTACAAAAGCCTCAAAGGGCATCAGACTCTTTGTGATGTGCTTAAAAAGCAGATCCTCAACAGGAACCCTAGGAAAGAGGGTATTGCCTTTGAGAAGACACTCAATGCTGATGGTACATATTGGAAGCCTGAGCAGTACCCCAAAACCTCATGGGTTGCTGCAAAGGGACCTCCAGTTGATCCATCTAATTTATCTGGCTTTACATGTGAATCTTCTCATTCTTCTGATGAGTCATTTGACTCCAACTATAAAATGTTTAAAATCAGAATGGTGAAGTATTTGCTAGATATGTTGGCACTAACTGCAGGAACGGTTCTCCTATGAAGAAAATCTGGGTTCCAAAAGGTGCCTTGAAAGTCTTCAGGTGAATGTCCTCATGACACCACCTGTGAAGAATAGGAAACCCAGATCAAATTCTTCATATGGACCAAATTCTTCAAAAGGATCAAAGTCCTTATATGAACATCATTGCGCTAACAACTCTGTTTCGTAGGGAAGAGCTAAGGGCTATGAATATGAGCATTATTCTTCTAATCATTATGTTCATAAGTCCTCGAAGAATTTCTCTGCTTATTCATATGCTTACCCTAACTCCTCTTATGTGAAACGAAATGGATTGGCTTATATGCCACCTTTCTCGTATGAAGCTCGCAGAGTGATGAACTCTTTGCCACCCCTTCAGATGTGGGTGGTGAAGAAAAAAAACTAATCTCTTATGCAGGATCAGGTCTCCAGACGTACTTTAACGTCTGAAGAATTTGCTCGAGACCTGAAAAGTGCCTGAAACGACGCAGGCTAATCATGAAGAAATGAACTTTCATTTCTCACGTCCTCATACTGATTTAACTGATGCATTGCTTGATGAAATGGTCTGATGAATTGTGATGTCATATTCTTCACTAATGAAGTATATGAAGTTCGTAAGCTGCACTAATTCATCTGCAGGATGATCAACCCAAAGCCACTGAGTGGGTCCTCGATAGTCGATGTACAAATCCCATGACTGGTGACAAGAATCTATTGATGGATGCTCCCTTATCACCATTGCATCTGAAGCATATCATCTTCGCTGACAAAGGCAAAAGTCAGGTATTAGGTCTAGGTAAGGTTGCGATCACAAAGGATCGACACATGGACAAAGTCATGCTTGTCGAGTCCTTAGGATACAACCTTATGTCTGTCTCAATGCTTTGTGATCTTGATATGGTTGTTGTCTTTGGCAAGTATCGTTGTGTTGTGGTTATGGAAGCTGACAATTCCAAAGTCTTCGAAGGCTTTAGGAGAGGAGACTTGTATATTGTTGATTTCTCTACAGGACCGCAACCGGCCGTGTGCCTACTTGCAAAAGCTTCAGAAGGCTGGCTATGGCATCGACGACTTGGTCATGCAGGCATGAGGAATTTGCACACGCTTGCGAGGAAGAAGCATGTCATTGGCATTGAGAATGTCAAATTCCTCAAGGATTACTTGTGTGGAGCTTGTGAAGCTGGAAAGATGACCAAGGCTAAGCATCCAGCGAAGACTATCATAACCACTACTCGACCATTTGAATTGCTTCATACACTACAAAAAAAGACACATCCGTGACATTTTGGGCCGAACGAAAAAAAATTCTGTCATACATATGACACTTCTATGACGATAATTGTGACAAAACCCGGTATCATCATAGATGTGGTGGCCTCCTACTTCTATGACAAAAAATCATGACAGAAAATGGGCTTTTCATCCTGGGCGGGCCGGAGACGCAGCTGCATGACATTCTTTGAGCCGTCCATGACGGAAAAAAACCGTGGTAGAAGCGAGGGCGAGGAAAATTTCAGGGAGTTCCCGGTTACGGTGGGAGGTCGGGAGCCGAGCGATGCACGTTTCTCTCGTACACGTACGTGTGTGTGTGCGAGGCGTTGGCTCTAACTGAACCTGAGCGAGGCGTTGGGCTCTAACTGAACCCGAGCGATTGCACTGCAGGCTACGCGTTACTGAACCCGAGCGATCGATCGATGGCTATTAACTGAACCCGATCGAGCGATTCCTTCGCTACTGCTGCTAACTGAAGCCTATCGATGCTGCCTCTGGGATGAACAGTGAGCGTTGCGGGGGGGTTTGGATGAACAGTGAGCGGTGGCGTTGCCTCTGGATGAATAGGACCCCGTGGTGTGGTGGAGGGCTGGATGAACAGTAGACGGTGGAGGGGTGCCCGTGGAGGGGTGGTTGAACAGGACCCCGTGGTGTGGAGGGCTGGATGAACAGTAGACGGTGGAGGGGTGCCCGTGGAGGGGTGGTTGAACAGTAGCCGGTGGAGTAGCATGCGGTGGAGGCTAGATGAACAGGAGCCCGTGGAGGCTGGAGGAGGTCGACGGTAGCCCGTGGAGGCTGGAGGAGGTCGACGGTGGAGATGAACAGTATCCCGTGGAGTCCCGTTTTGCGGTACGCCACACCCCTCCCATGAACAGGACCCCCGTTTCGACCGTAGGAGGTCTGTTTCATCCGTTTTGCGGTACGCCACACCCCTCCCGATTAACAGGACCCCCGTTTCGACCGTAGGAGGTTCGTTTCGTCCGTTTTGCGGTACGCCACACCCCTCCCGATCAACAGGACCCCCGTTTCGACCGTAGGAGGTCTGTTCCTCCGTTTTGCGGTACGCCACACCCCTCCCGGTCAACAGGACCCCGTTCCGAACGTAGGAGGTCCGTTTCCTCCATTGTGCGGTACGCCAGGCCTCGTTTCCATCGCCTGTTCCATCCAAGCCCTCCCGATGAACACGACCACGCATTCCGTTCCGACCCAGCCGGTTGGCTCCCACGCGTTTTGTTGCCTCCCGATGAACACGACGCATTCCGTTGCCTCCCGATGAACACGACGCATTCCGTTGCCTCCCCATGAACACGACGCATTCTGTTGCCTCCCCATGAACACGACGACGACGCTGTTTCTCCGTTCCGACCCAGCCATGTACACGAGCCCTGGCCGTTCGTATGCGCGAGTAGGCGTTCGAGACCCTGCCCGTATGTACACATACGTGGCCATATTTTCTTTCTTGCACCCTGGCCGATGTACGTACGGGTACATGCTATGTGCGCGCCTCTACTACCACACGTACGTGCCTCTACTACGACACGTGCGCGCCTCTACATCCACCAGTATATATGTACGTACACGTTCGCGACCAGAATGACAACGCTACGTACGCTTGGACCAGGTGGGTCCCGACTGTCAGGCACTTCCTTGCCTGCGAAGATGTAGCTGGTGGGTCCCAGCAGTCAGGGGGGCGAATCATTTTTTTTGCCAGGACGCACTTCCTTGCGTGCGAAGATGTAGTTGGTGGGTCCCAGCAATCAGGGGCAAACATTTTTTTCGCGAAATACGGTGGCCCATCCGGTGGGTCCCCGCTGTCAGGTGGAGGAATAATTATTTTGCACGTAATAAGGAGGCACATCCTTGCTGTGGCCGTGGACCCAGCTGTCAGCCTCTCCACATACAGTCCACGTCCGATGGAAGTCGTTCCTTGACCACGTTGACCACGCCGCGCCGAGAGCACCAGGGCGGTGGATGACGGCGAGGCCTAGGAAGGGGACGACGCGGAGCCGGGGAAGACGCGGCAGTGGATGCCCACCCGTAGAGGAGTACGAGGGTTCACTGGTTCGCTGCGGTGTGAGGTTGCCGTCGCCGCAGAATAATAGGGGGTCTGGGTGAGTAGAGGGATGGCCTGGCCAGCGGTGGGAGTAGTAGGGGTGGTGAGGCTTCTGCCGCATCACAGCCGGCCACGGGAGGCAGGAGCACGAGGCACGACCGGCGCTGGTTTGGGCGGCTGGAGCAAGAAGACCAGAGGTTGAAGAAGCACTACGGCCGTTGGATGGACATCGTACAGTCACTGGAGCTAGAATCGTGCATATTGACTAACTTGACAAAGCCCTCCGTCCCCGTCAACTTAGTAGGCCCACAAGTCAGCGTGCCACTATACTGGGTCCCAGCTAACAGGGGGAGTATTCATTTTTTGTGCGTAATAAGGAGGCACTTCCTTGCGTGCGAAGATATAGCTGGTGGGTCCGAGCTGTCAGCGGCGGTAACGTTTTTTTCACGAAATACAGAGGCCCTTTCGGTGGGTCCCTGATGTCAGGTGGAGGAATCATTATTTTGCGCGTAATAAGGAGGCATTTCCTTGCGTGCGTCCATGGACCCAGCTGTCGTCCTCTCCACGTACAGTCCACTTCAGATGCATGTCGGTCGTTGACCACGTTGACCAGGCCGCGCCGAGAGCACCAGGGCGGTGGACGACGGCGAGGCCTAGGAAGGGAACGACACGGAGGCAGGGAAGACTCGGCAGTTGTTTCCCACGCGGAGGGGAGTACGACTGTACGAGGGTTTACTGGCTCGTCTGCCGTCGCCGGAGAATAACACCAGGTGTGGGTGAGTAGAGGGATGGCTAGGCCAGCGATGGGAGTACGGTGGGGCGGTGAGGCCTGCGCGGCAGCAGAGCCGACCGCGGAAGGAGGGTGCAGGCAGTCCCGCCGGCGCTTGTTTGAGCGGCTGGAGCAGGAAGAGCAGAGATTGAAGAAGCACGACGGCCGTTGTATGGCCATCCAACAGTCACTGCTTGTGCATCAACCTTTTTTTTAGGAAAGCCTCAAATCTGTGGAAAACAGCATACAGCCCATCTGCCATTATTTCTAATAATTTACGGCCCATTTGCTAATTATTAAGGTTTTTTTTGGACCCCATATTCTTTTTGTTAGCATTACAGCCCATATTCTGGCCACGGTTAAAAAATTATACGAAATTTTGCATATTTCGGTGCGGTCCGAACTGTTTTTAATCCCGAAATTTTGACTCACATTCAAACTGATTTTAAAAATAAATGTATATCAATATAAAATCCAACAAATTCTCCACACATAAAAATTAATGTAATTTAAAATCTCGAAATGAAAAAAAAAGATATTTGAAACTAATTGCCGGTTTGATGTGTTTTAAAAATGTACAGCCCATTTCTCATTATTGATGGGCCATTTTCTCGGCCAGCCGAATGAAAGCTCTCCTCGTCTTGAAAGATTTGCAGCCCAACAGGCCTGACAAAGCAACTTACTTGGCAAATCACAAAAAAAACTGGGATGTGGCCGTGGACCCAGCTGTCAGCCTCTCCACATACAGTACTCTTCCGATGGAAGTCGTTCCTTGACCACGTTGACCACGCCGCACGGAGAGCACCACGGCGGTGGACGACGGCGAGGCCTAGCGAGGGGACGACGCGGAGCCGGGGAAGACGCGGCAGTGGAAGCCCGTGCGGAGAGGAGTACGAGGGTTCACTGGTTCGGCTGCGGTGTGAGGCTGCCGTCGCCGCAAGGCCTGGCCAGCGGTGGGAATAGTAGGGGCGGTGAGACCTCCGCGGCAGCACCGCCGGCCACGGGAGGCAGGAGCATGCGGCACGACCGGCGCTGCTTTGGGCGGCTGGAGCAAGAAGACCAGAGGTTGAAGAAGCACTACAGCCGTTGGATGGACATCGTACGGTCACTGGAGCTAGAATCGTTCATATTGACTAAGTTGACAAAGCCCTTCGTCCCCGTCAACTTAGTAGGCCCACAAGTCAACCTCCCACCAAGGTGGGTCCCAGCTAGCCGGGGGAGTATTCATTTTTTTGTGCGTAATAAGGAGGCACTTCCGGTGGGTCCAAGCTGACAGCGGGGGGAACGTTTTTTCCGCGAAATACGGTGGCCCGTCAGGTGGGTCCCAGCAGTCAGGGGGCAAACGTTTTTTCGCAAAATGCGGTGGCCCGTCCAGTGGGTCCCTGTTGTCAGTTGGAGGAATCATTATTTTCCGCATAATAAGGAGGCACTTACTTGCTGCGGCCGTGGACCCAGCTGAGACTCTCCACGTACAGTATACTTCCGATGGAAGTCGTTCCTTGACCACGTTAATCTCGCCACGTTCCGTTGCATGCATGCGTCCATGGGCATGGTGCGTCCCCACTGTCAGCCTCTCACGTACAGTCATCTTCCGATGACTCTCGGTTGTTGACCACGTTGACCACACCGTGCCGAGCGCACGCAGACTGGAACGACCCGGAGATGGGGAAGACGGGGCAGTGGAGTCGCAGATGGAGAGGAGTGGGAAACTTCACTGGTTCGGGTGCGCGGCAGCACAGCCGCGGTGCCGCCCACGGGAGACAGGAGCAAGAACAGAGGTTGAAGAAGGAGCACGGCTGTTGGATTAACATCCAACGGTCCAGCTGCTAGAATCATTTGTTGATTAAGTTGACAAAGCCGTGCGTACACGTCCGCTTAGTAGGCCCACAAGTCAGTCACCAAATCTGACGGGTCCCAGCTATCAACAGGATGAGTAATTTTTTCGCAAAACAAGGAGGCACTTCCTTCCGTGCGAAGATACAGCCGGTGGGTCCCAGCTGTCAGGTGGAGGAAACATTTTTTTTCCAGCTTAATAAGGAGGAACTTTCCTTGCGTGCGACCATGGACCTCGTGGGTCCCAGCCGTCAGGCTCTCCACGAACAGTCCTCTTCCGATGACTCTCGTTCGTTGACCACGCCGCACCGAACGCAGCGAGGCGGTGGACGACGGCGAGGCCCCGGACGGGAACGACTCGGAGATGGGAAAACACGGCAGTCGAGTCGCAGATTGAGAGGAGGAGAAGGGTTATAACTGGTTCTGTTGCGGCGTGGGGCTGTACTCTGTGGAGAATAACAGGAGGTGTCGAGGGGTGGAGGGATAGCCTCGCCGGCGGTGGGGTAGCGCTTCACAGCGATGCGTGCTAAGCAGAGCCGCTAGCCGCCGGAGGCCGGACCAGGCGGTCCCGGCGACGCTGGAGGAAGAAGACGAGAGATTGAAGGTGCATGCCGGCCGTTGGATATAAATCCAATGGCTGTGGATGACACAATCATTTTTTGACCAAGTTGACAACGCCCTACGTAGGCTTCGACCTATTGGCCCACATGTCAGCCTGCAAAAATGTGGCATATATTTAACCCATGTTTTCTAGAATGTACAGTCCATTTGCTGGGCTGGGTGAACAAATAATTTCGCGTCAATCAGGCCCATTTATATTTTCTAAGAAATCCCAGCCCATTTGCACTTTCTTGAAATACACGTATTAGGTGGGCTCGTTATATATATAATGTTATGTTAGAAGGAGCAATTAATATCAAAGCATAAACCGGAGAGGCACATTTTTTATATATATAATTAAGAAATTAGCGAGTTATTGCTCAAAATAAAAATGAGCGCGTTATTATTAAATTGGTCCTTAAAACCTTCGCAAGCTTTTGTACGCAATCACTAGGATTTTCCTTGCCTGTGAGTCAAAAACAACCAGGATTTTCCTTGCCAACTTCCGGTAAACATTTACTTTTATAAGTTAATAACACGTGGGATGTTTTTATAATGTATATATAAGTCTCTATAAAATATACAATAATAGTAATAATATAAATATATATAATGTGGTTAGAAGGGAAAACATAAATTGGACACAGCATTACTTTTATAAGAGACCTGCGTTTTATACCCCATAGTAGGCATACTAACAAGTTCACACACAAATACAATAGAAAAGGTAAACATTCATATCAAACTCAGGTTCACAGGACACATTCATATTCATAGCCAACATTCACTATCAACAACTCAAAAGATTCATATATACACAAGCTCAGCATATCTATGCATCCAAATGTTTGATAGATCACACGACAATATTCATACATAATTCACAAAAAGATTCAGATATACACATGTTCAGTATGTTTATGCATCCAAATGATTGAGATCGCAGCCATATGATCCATGGACGAACTTTAATTACCTAGGGTACAGACTGGTAAATGGTGTTCAATCGGAGGTACTTTTTGCTAAAATTAGTTCTTGTACGAGTAAACTTTCGAGTACATAAGAGGCAGCACAGACAATCTGAACTTTGCTTGTAGGTTTATCCTCAAATAGTGGCCTCATGCCGAGGGAGGTTTGAGCAACTTGGCCACTACTTTCATCCAACTAGTTTACTGGCTCATCTTGGTCCTGTATCTCGCCAAAATTCTACATTGCAGACGAGAAAGGAGGCGGTTGAGAAAATGAACCACCCAAATTTCTTGTGCAGTTCAACTGAAATGGAGCATCCTTGGCGTGCAGACTGATTAAGTGACAGATGAATATACGCGTCAACCAACTTGTCTGGAATCTTTAGACTCCATGCCATATAGTTCGCTACCATATGTGCCGATAACCAAAAGGCACAAGTTGGGACCAAAGACTGGACTGCGTTTTTCTGGGCTATGCACCAAGCAATATTTTTGGCGTTCACTCTCCTAATACTTGGAGTTTGACAATTGGTTGACGCCGGTTGATACTCGAATGAATATAGGCACTTCTTGTCAACATCGATGCTTGTCTGAGTGAACTTTGGAGTACATAGCAGCAGCATAAGTACCTGTCCATCTGATCATTTTGTGCAGTTCTACTGAAATCACCCGATTTAATGATTTGCCTACGAGTTCAGGCTCCAAATTACTCCTTTATGAAATCGGCAAACAGTAGCACAATACCAAATTACCAATACATATGACAAGCACAATAATCAGGATAAAGACCAGTACCAACCTGTGTGAGGTAGCATATCAATTACTATTTCCTTTGACTGGAAGCTGAGATAAGTCAAGCGACTAACAGCAAAGGAAGAAAGCAAGCAGAGATTAGCAACTGACAGGAAAGGACGGAAGCTGTCGAGGCAATGAAGCACCCAAAGTTTTTGTTCAGTTCCACCAAAATCGAGCATCCCTGTTGGCACATATATTGAGAGAGTGAGATTACTGTAATAGTGGGACTAGTTGATGAAACATACAATAACAAATAGAAGCACCCTCATTATCTTAATGGGTAAAGTTAGCAACATAGTAGTCTTCCTTAAAGAGAGGTATTAGTTTATTTAATCAGTCCCAATTAGCTCAACTCAACACTCAAAGCATTGCCATTTATCATAGGTTGCAAAAAATTTAACGTGCAAAGATAAAGGCGTTTCTCATGACAGTAGCACAATACAAATAGAGATGACAGCAAACTAATATGGATGAAGGCCTTAGGCCCGTACCAACCTGAGAAAAAAAAGCTTATTCATGTAGTCCCATAAGAGATGATAAAGCACTCACTGGAATCACACAATAGAATATATTTTTGTGCACTTCAAATGTATGGTTGAAATCACTCTTGTTTACCAGTGCTGAGATTATATCGAAAGATTATCAAGAACTTCCAGCAGAGTTAAAGCACTGGCTGGGATACAGTTCATTGTATTGTCTTGTGTAGTTCCACTAAAATGTATGATTGGCACAACATGATCCCTGTTTGCACAAGTAGGAACAAGGTGAAACCTTCATTAGCTTAGTGAGAAAGGATAGGAAGACATTAGCATATTACTCAAACAGTAGCATCAAATTCATGATGGACAATACGCAAAACATTGCCTCATTGAACCAATGGCAATAAATTGACATGCAAAACAATAGCACTATTATGTCATGACACTAATAATATTCCCTCCCTGCTCCACCACATGATTCACCTCCATAGACAAACATACACACGTACATGATTCAGCATAGGGTCCTACTAAAGATTTGTTTAACTCCAACAGGAAAATTAGGCAGTAATAAATTAGTGGTACTTAAGTACTCCTAATTAATTAAGTGAGACAGCAGAAGTGGAAGGGCTCCTTGGAGGATCGTCTCACATGTAAGGTAGTCGACTGAGGCCTCTGGCTTCAGCAAGATCGCCTTGGCACTATTTATTCTTCTTCTTCTTCCTCTTCATGCTTTGTTTCTCTTTCTCCTCACCAGTTGGTGAAACCAAGTACATGATTGGCCTTCTAATTCAGAATTGGTTTTGTCAGTGAGGGAGTACAAGTGTACTAGTAAAAAACAGCATTATTTTCTCATGGCAGTTGGAAAATAGAGATGAACACATGCATTAAATATCATTCTTACCTAAAGGAAGGTTATGGCGCCAATATGGATGATGAGGATTGGAACACAGATCTCCCTTTGTGCAGTTCCACCAAAATGAACCAACTGTTCCATTCTGACATTCCAGTTAAACAACACAAAAGTCACTTCTTTTAAGAAGAGTTTTGTGCAGTGCACCAAAAGGTCACAACAGCAACCAGGTGAACCGGATATCCCTGTTTGCACAAAAAGGCACAGAGGAAACAGTCAGAGTCTCAAACAATTACAGGCAAAAACATTTGGCTAAACTTGTCATGGCTTATAACAGTGGCATGGCTTCATTTTTACCAGGGACATTAGATTAAGAACAGCTAAGGCTGCGTTCGGTTCACAGGTTTGGTGCAGGATTTTCGTAGGAACACAATTCCTATGGTATTCTTTCGCTTCCAACCGTTCGGAACACGGGAAAGGTGAATAGTGTTTCATAGGAAAGCTGGTCTGGTATTACTGATTCCATAGGATTAGAAACATCCACGCGCTGCTCATTTTTTGGGCGGAAGCCCGAGGCAGGCGCTCGCTGCCATGCGTTAGACAGGTTGTTGTGCTGTGTTGCCAGAATAAAAAAATCAACCTATGTGTGGTACGTGAGGTGAGGACAAGAGTAGTCACTGTGCAGCTGAATAAACAAATAGCATCTCATACTGCCAAGCATGCTACTCTAAAAAAACAAATCTGTACATTTCGTAGTCCATCCGAACACATTCTCTTGAGAGTTTCCTCCGGTTCGCTGTTCCATAGTCTTATACCTACATTCCTTTCCTATTCCTCTATTTTCATCAAGACCTATGTTTTCTACCCCTTTATTCCGAACGGAGCCTAAATATTTGGTATAAGGGCATGGGACAATGGGTGCACCAGCAGTCCAGCACCATGTACGTAAACAGGGGCATAAAGTGGTGATTCATAGTTTGTTGCCCCGAGAAACAAACATCCAAGAAACATATCTGGGTTGGTCCCATTTTTGTTCACTCTAGCCACCTACTCCTATGTGTGGATAGCAAATCTAGTCCTGGTCAAACCACTGTATACAGCGTTACCCCTATATTTCCCTTTTCGACCAAGAGACCGGTTGTATGACCAGTCTGTACTACTTTCACCCCCTTTCCTTCCTGTTTGCACCAAGTCCGGTGTACATACTAAATTCCCCCACCCCCACTTTATTTCTTGTTTTAACCAAGTACTCCCTCCGTCCGGAATTACTTGTCATCAAAATGGATGTGTCTAAAACTAAAATACATCTAGATACATCCATTTCAATGACAAGTATTTTCGGACGGAGGGAGTACAAGATTCGACTCCATGAAGTAGCTTTACCTCTAACAATAGAAGAAGAAAAAATATGTGATGTTGGACCATCCGATCGAGAGGGGCTGAGAGGTAGAAAATGATGCACATGCAGCGATGTAGCAAGCTGGGGAAGTAGAGCTAAGGCGGTTTCGAACGAAGATATACCCGAAGGTCGTCGGGATGTGGATAGGTGGGCGGCGGGATGCCGGATCCGCCCACAGGAAACGATGAAGGGATCGGAGGACCTCCCGCGCCGGCACTCGGCCGGAGATAACGGTGTGGCCGGCAGTGGGTCTCCTCCCTCGCTGTCGACGATGGCCTAAACGCTGCCCCTCCTCCCCTTCACCGGCGGAGGGGGATACGTCCGTATCTGTAACCAGCGCTGAGGATAGAAAGCCAATGTTTTTTGAAGGGAGAAAGACAGTGTTACTACCCCTATCTTGTTTAGATCTGGAGAGGATGAGAGTGTGTGAATAGAGCAACCCTAGCAAGCAAGCGCAGAGGCTCCGGCCTATATATACGTAGTGGGGTAGTTTTCCTTTTTCACTCCATCAAAACAATCGTTTAAAATTGTGTACTACTACATGCCAGGTCGCGGCTTTTTTTAGTTGTTGATTGTTTTTTGAGATAGCTACCCGCTTGTTCCAAGTGGTGTTACGGTGTGCCAGATCGCACTTTGTATCGTTCAAGTCTGGTACTACAAGTCCCTCCATTAAATAAACAACCACCCCCTCGTAAAAATTGTGAACAAGCCCACGGCTAAAATTAGCGGAAACGTGGGTTGCCCCAACATGCATTATTATTTATATTTTCCACTCCCTCCGTTCCTAAATATAAGTCTTTTTTATAAGCCACACCTAAGACAAGAATTTTTTATTAGCAGAACCCCACATGTCATAGACACAAAAATTGTGGCAAGACTCCCTTAGGCAAGCCAAAGTGTGTCTAACAATTTGAGCAACTCAGGTTAGGCAAGTGTGGCAAGTGTGGGAAAAATAATGTGGCAACATAAGACAAACATAGTCACAATCCAAACAGCCCCGTAATTTTTTGTGACATGCATGAAAATTTGGTTAGTTAAATTTATAGTCAAAATTTGGCAAGGTGCATCAAATCAACCCATGCAAGTATCAAAAGGAAAGTCACGGCATGCATGCATGTGTTGTACTCCCTCCGTTTCTAAATATAAGTCTTTTAGAGATTGCAACAAGTGACTACATACGAAGCAGAATATGTCTACTCCTACATACGAAGTAGCCCATTTGAAATGTGTAAAAAGACTTATATCGAGTGCAGTGCTTTGATGTGTCCCGTCAACTCGTACAAGACCGAGAAATTTGATTACTACAACGCCCTCTCCCTCGCGGACTGAGCTCCGGTGCCTTAACTGCACCTGCCTTTGGCTGCATGACAGGAGGGCCAACCACCTGTTGGGCCCACCTGTCATAGACGCAAAGGCAGGAGCAGTAAGTAGAAGCTTTCGCTACACGCTATCCCTCCCGCACGAGGTGGATGGACATCCAGCAGTGGATTCGATCCTGTAGAAGTAGGAGTAACATCATTGTTCGTCTTCTCGAAGAGGCGAAGAGCCAAGCGCAACCCGAACGTGGCAGTTGCGAACGCTCGCGTGGTGCTGTTCCTTGGAGTACTAGCCAGGCTCTTGCATGAGACAAAATTTCTATTGTTTAACAATTAAACTCCATTATCCATTGGTTGATACTCATTTTGCATAGGTCCACGCGCTTAGCACCGTTTCCTCCTGGGGTCACCAATGTTTATTTGATGATTAATAGCATTGCATGCAATGAACTAGCCATTGAAAGTCATTAAAAGCATGCACACCTCTCATCTCTTATTGGTTGATATGTCAAGAAACAATAAACAAGGTAGAAGTTAATGCACCGCGCCTAAGTGTTTTGGGACTATTTGGTTTTCGTAAGATGACTTACACACCTAGACGGAGGGAGTAGTATAGCCCTGTAAACAGGAAAGGAGTATTTGCCTTTCTAGAGATTTCAACAAGTGACTAGACTACACCGTGTGCAGTACTCCCTCCCTTCCGGTTTATAGGGCTCAAATGTCAAATCTCATGAACCAAGGCATTTTGCGATTGGAGGAATGTATCTCGTACTTTACAAAACTACCCTAATTAAACTCATGCATTAATTACGTAGTTCTCTCGTTTTCCTCTCCGCCTTGGTCGCGTGCACAATATTGGGCACTCCTATATGACTAGCCGCTCTATCTACATGCGGGACATTTCAAAGCATCCGGGCCCGCGTGCCATCCACCAAATCACAGCGAGGTGCTACAGTCGAGACTCACCTGTCACCCCGGTGTGGCCGTCATGACCCGTCATATCACAAAACCCACACCTTTACCAGCAGTGGTAAGGTGGCCTCCAAGTTGGACTGGACGAAGCAACCATCATTTCACTAGAACGCTCGTTCAAGCCCTTTCTTCTCTTTCTTGAAGAAAACCTCACTCTAGGCTACTCACTTCTGCCATTTTTCTTCTGTACCGACGAAGGAAAGGTGGGCGAATCAGTTATGCTGCTATATTTTCATTCCAAGAATCTTCTTTTTGCGAAGCACCGACTGATTCTCACATCCTATTCTTTTCCCATTTTCATTACGATTGTGGTTTCCTTTCGATTGCTTTTTGTTTGTCAGTTCATTGATGGATCCTGGAGCACTAGGCAAAGAGTTGCCGGCGGACAACCCACTGGAGACAGCGATCTCCAGGAAGCGAGCACCAACCAACGAGTTGACCATGTTGGCGGGCCAACCCATGGAGACGAAGAACTCCAAGAAACAAGCACTGGCCAAAGAGTTGAGGACGTTGGCAGACGAACTCCTCAAAGAAAGTTGGAAGAACAGAAAGGGCCCCACCGTGCCTACCCTAGGAACTCTGATTGCCACCTATGTGAGGCTCAAGACCGAGTTTTAGGAGATAGTCGCCGTTGAGAAGCAGTATTCCCCTGGCAAGGTGATGGCCCCCATCGAGGACGAGGAGATGGCCCCCGGAGGGATGAGATCCCCCGGTGAGCTGCACAAGGTAAAAAATAATGGCTTATTACCATAGTTGTGGTTTTTGATTATTTGTAATGTGCTTGCTAATATGTTAGGGTTGTGCAGGTGCCGGTGGACGTCCTTGATGATTCCGATGTCGTGGCCCGTCCTGTTGGCATCGCCCCGGAGATCGATTCCGATGCCGCTGTCCATCCTGTGGACATCGCCCCAGAGATCGATTCCGATGTCGCGGTCAGTCCTGTGGACATCGCCCCAGAAATCGATTCCCATGCCGCTGTCCGTGTTGTGGTCATTGCCCGAGAGATCGATGACAAGAAAGAGTTGGTCGCGCTAATCCTTCAGGGTAGTTTGCATTGCCCTATGTTTAATTACCAGAACGATGCGTGTTATCAAACCATCTTAGGGCTAGTGCACTATCTTGTGTGGGTGGATCTTGCTACTTTTGTTTGATAGTGAATCATGCGATGAATCATGCGAACCCTCTCCGAGTTATGGAAACAGATGTATCCTCACCAGCTTTTGATGTAATATATGGCATGCTTAGATGTAAGTTTGAATTGTTTATCATATCAGCAGGGCTTGTTTGATGATTCTTGGTGTTAGTAGGCTAGCTACTCTGCGAGCCATAGTACTTGCAAAACACTCACCGAAGAGAAACGTTGGGGCTGATGAGCTCGCGATACGCTTATACTTATCCCTCGTCGATCGACCAATAGCCCTAGCTCCTAAAATTGTAGGCTTAGCGATCGATCAGACAATAGTCGACATACATTCAGGCCTCATTTGGTTCATAGGGTAGGAAAATCGTAGCAAAAGTATAGAGAACATGCAACACAAAATCATAGCAGTGCAGAGGCGTACTCCCTCCGTTCCAAAATAGATGACCTAGGCGGGCTAGTTTGGCCTAGTGGGTTTCGGTGATATGACATGGTACAGTGCCGTCCAGTCTTCGCGTGTGGTAGCAGTATTGCAGGTACAGTAAGTTTTCTTGAAGAAGCGGAATTCAACGAAGTCATGATCGTTCCTTCGTCCGAACAACATACAGTGGGAAAGGTTGGGCCTGCGATACGACCGGGGTAGACCAGGATAATTTTGTGCATGGCAGGTGGACCAGGATGGTCGACGTCCCACATGTCGGCGAATGAAAGTATTCTTTCCGATATAGAGGACGAGCAATGAGTATTCATTGTTTATTTTTTATGAAAGCTATTGTCTCCACTGTTACGACGGAGGAGTGTGAAACACGGCAGCCCAGTGAACTTGGCATGTGCACCACTCCCTCCTTCCTAATGTAATGCCCAGGTTACAGCTTTTTCTCACTTTCTCTCTATCTATTTCCTCTCAAATATTTTTTACCTTTCTTTTTTTTAAGACACAATTGTTTTTATGCCTTTTTTAGAATTATTATTTTTATACCTAGGAGCACGTGTAGAGACGGGCTCTTGCAGAGCCCACTCCTTGACTTTGTCAATGCCTCTCTCTCCTCCACATAAGGAGTACTACTTTCTATGCATGCATGCGGCGGGCAGCTGGCGTCTTGAGGGGCCAGGGCGGTGAGAGCGGGCTTCGAAAGCGGTCCGGACTCCAGCATGGCCCACCTCACATTATCACCATATATTTCTTGGAGTCCGTGCGCGGCGGGCGGGCGATCTCTTCTCCCTCTCCCGTTTCTCTCTTCTCAGCCGACACCCGCCGAGCGATTAGATTTCGGCTATCGACGGTTTATTCAATTACGGTCCCACATGTTAGTGAAATTGCAAGACAACGCGTGTCCCCTCTGGTGAGCGGCGTGCGAGCCGGACTGTCGGGGTTGCGATGCGTACGAGTCGTAAGTGTGCCGCCTTTTCCTTTAGAACTTGTGAAGCGTAACATGTTCGCGCGATCGATCGATAGAAATCCAGAACAAAATGACGAGGGCGGTGCTTTCCCGCTCGTTAGGCGGGCTAGTTCGAGTGATATGACGTGCTACCGTGCCGTCCACTTGCTCCATTTTTATGTAAGCAAGAGTTTACACTCTTACGCGGGAGGAGTGCGAAACACCGCAGATCTGATTTTGATTGAGGGATAACTGTTCCCTGCCAAATAATGGAGGATTGTTAGCGATTATAGCATGATAGTTAGGGCATCTCCAGCGCTAGCCCACAAATTTACACCGGCATCTGTCCGAGGACACTGATGGATGCCATCCGATGCTACCCGCATACCTTTCGACAACTATATGAACTAACCGGACGAAATTCGTGCAAACAAAGCAAATTTCAAATTAACCGGATGAAATTCATTACATTTCGAAAACTTTTCCAACAAACTGGACGAAATTCATTACATATTTCGCACAAACCATACTAAAACCTACTGTAAACCTAATCTAAACGATCGCCGGCGCCCGACCACCATGTCCGGCCATGAACCCGAGAAAGCCGGCCATTGCCTTTGCCTCCTCCTCATCCGCCTCAATAACCTCCTCCTCCGGAGCACAAGGTTCTGAAGATTTCCACCTCCACGTCGCCATCAAGTGGCTATTCGGCCGCCGATGTTTACCCCACCAAGCTTGGCGTCGACTGAGTGGAGTAGCGGTGGCCTTCCCGGGACCAGAGCGGCGGCGACCTACCGTGTACTACTCTTCCTCGCTGTCGGTTGCGCCCGTGCACGCGCGCCGGCTTCGTGGTCGTGGCGGCGGAGGGCGGCCGGGGGGTGCCGGCGATCTCCTTCATTAGCTCCTGCGATAGTACGTCGAAGAGAGCTTTGGAGCGCGCCCGGAGTGGAGCCGCCGATGTCCCTCGTCTGCTCCAGCGATAGTACATCCAAGAGAGCTTCGGAGCGCCAGGAGGCCATGGTTGAAGTGGTGCCGACAGAAGGAAGGGACCGGAGGAGA
This sequence comes from Aegilops tauschii subsp. strangulata, assembly GCF_002575655.3. Classification (NCBI taxonomy): domain Eukaryota; kingdom Viridiplantae; phylum Streptophyta; class Magnoliopsida; order Poales; family Poaceae; genus Aegilops; species Aegilops tauschii. The sequence continues at coordinate 516,265,924 of NC_053036.3, forward strand.
ATAAGTGTGGGTCTTTTGCTATGGCTGGGAGCTAGGGCTCAAGTTAATATAGCGGGCGAATGGCAATGAGCCGCGGCAGATGGATGGACAACTGGCGCCGGAGTAGGTTCGTCGGGCATGAATGCGGACGCTGCTTCAGTGACTTAACTGCAGATGCGTTTGGGTTACTGACATGTGGGCCCAACGGGCATCTGCCCCGCATGTCAGTGACACACCAATTGTACCTGCAGTTAAGTCCGATGAATGCGGCATTGACATTCTGGAGAGACGGTGACCGTTTCAGGCGGGAAGCGCGCGCTAGCGATGGAAGAGGTTTCGGTGTGCAGTGGCACTAAGATCGGTCGCTCACGATAGTACATACTCCGTACCATATTACCATAGTACCCTCTCTAGCTTAGGCTGTTTTATAGATTGTCGTTGTGATGGATGATATACATGTGCAAGGCGGTCCGAGTATGACCGTTGGTGTTGAGCCAGGTGAATACATGCTCGGTGTTCGCGTAGGCCTCCATCAAACGTCTAAACAGTAATGTCAGGCACCGCCGGGGCGCGCAGGTGATGGGCTCGCCGTTTGCGTTGCGCCATGAGCAGGACTTTGATTTAGAGGGCGATGTGCATGCATTAGCATGCTTTGACAGCGTGAGCATGAGTGTCTGACGTGAAGTATTTTATTTTCATTTGGCTGACAAGAGTGCGTTGCAGCGACGAGTCCGTGGTTTGATTCCCCACATACGCATAATTTTGGTTTTTATAGTATTTATTTCTCCATTGACAGGTAGGCCCGCGTAGATAGATAAAGAACACGAGCTGATGAGGCGCATGCGGACTGTTTGACTGGTCAACCAGACAAATACGGAGCTATACGCTGAGCCACTGACCGTATAATCACCATATCTCGTATACAATGATCAAAGTGAGCTATCAAGACAAGTTCGATGACCGCCAATGCATTTTACTCGGTAATAAAAGACCAGGATTGAGGGGAATCCAAATTTGCTTCGTCTTCTGTCCTTGAGCTCTTGACAAACCAATGCACTATACGGTTGTCCGGCCACTCCACCCCAGAGCTCTCACCAAGCGTCGTTCATGCCACCGCACCGCACACTAACCGGTAAGGCAGCAATGGCATCCCGCCGCGCTGAGTTCCTCGCCGCCCACGACCGCACACAAAATGGTAGGGAAGCGATGGCATCCCGCTGTGCCGAGTTCATCACCGCTCGCGACCTCACAACTATGTGGGAGGAATTTGAAGATGCCAAGGCGGAATGGGCGGTAGAGCAAAAGGCGGCCAAAGCCGCACAGAGGGAGCGGAAAAGTCAGAAAGCACTCAAGAAAAGAGAGGCCCGCCGCCGCAAGAAAGAAAAGGACGCACGCGCTGCTGCGGAGAGGTCGGCGGAGATCCAAGCACGGTGGGGTGTCGCCGAGAAAGCCGGGAAGGAGAACGACGGCGTCTGGCCAGCATGTGAGAAGTAGTAGTACTAGTAGTTAGTGTGTGTGTCTGTGTCTGAGTACGAGCATGTACCAATACTACTAGTTACTACTGTAGTTTTTAGAGCAAATTACCAGTACATTAGCCTAGACTAAATGGAAAAATTCCTATCCTAAGCATCAAATGGCATCTCTTTCTCTATAGGAATTGAGATGCATGTCATCTCACTTCCTATGATTTTCATATTCCTATCCTATGAACGAAAGGAGGCCTCTGTTGGAGTAACTACTGTAGCTAGCAGTACTGCTGGTACTGTAGTTTTCTTCAAGAAGCGGAATTCAACGAAGTCATGATGATTCCTTCGTCCGAGCAACTTCAAAGTGGGAAGTGGGCCTGTGATTTGACGGCTCATTAGTCATTGTTACTACGGCGCGACGACCTGGGTGACTCTCCCTTGGAGTTCTGCGTGCATGGCAAGTGGACCAGGATGGTCGACGTCCCACATGTTGGCGAACGGAAGTATTCTTTCCGATATCGAGGAGCAAGTGAACCGCGTGGTAGAGTATCACTGCTGATTGGTTCGCAAAAAATAGTATCACTGCCGATTTATAATTATTTTTTATTTCTGATGAATGCTAGCGTTTCAACTCTTACGACGAAGGGTGCCAAACACGGCACGTGCTGGATGTCCCACACGTTAGCGAAAGGAGTGGGACATGAACAGCGTGGTAGAGCCCAGCTTAAAAAAACAGCGTGGTAGAACGTCTCCACTTCTTCCACTTCTGGGTCGGAGACCACACGTAGTAGTACTTATTGGTATGAACGATACAAAGTGCGACCTGGAGAGAAAGACATGTCTAGTTGGAAGGTCTCGGGGCATACACGTAAACAAATATAAAAGTTAATATGTGCCTCCACTAATATAGTAGTAGTAGAGCACTTAGGCACGTACTCCATAACATCATCGTGCATTGCACGTACAACATTTAGTGGTTGTACGTAGTAAGAGACAAATGCCGCCCAAGAGTTCCCTTCTCGACCTACTTTTGGGTGTTTGGTAGAGTGTATGGAGGGTGCATGAGTCCACACTAATTTAGCACAAATACACTAGAAGCATGCATGAAGAGAGCATGCACGAAGAGGGGTGTTGAGTTGAGCATGCATGAAGAGGGAACAACTATGCTGAGACGAGAACGCAACCAAACATGCCCTATATGCCATGCATGTTCATACCATTTGTGCCTTTCTACTTCACTTACTGCGCTACATTATTCAGGTTCGTACGTCCACTCCTGGGTACATGTCCGTCTCGTAGTTCCAGTCCCACGTGTTCTTCATATAGATGGAATGATCCTTGCATAACATGTGCACCTTGATGCTAGATGTCTCGCGTGTTGGCAAAAGGATGAACAAAGCTCACGTAAAAAAATAGAGTGGAATAACATAGATTCCGGACGACCGAGAAGGAGCAAGGAACCTCGTGGTGGAGCGTCTGCACTCATAATATTTAATATTATTCAGCGATATAAAATTAACCAATCATCTCCACAGTGGACTGGAAGAGTACGAAACACGGCAGCCCAGTGTAGTTACATCATACTAGTACATGGCTAACCCACGCTATCACCATATTTCTTGGCTTCCGTGCGACACCTATCTCTAGTAATCCAACAGCCTATATCGCTTCTCCCTCCTCGTCTCTATCAAAGTGCGGCGGGCTGGCGTTTCTGCCGTCTATTGAGGTCGGTTAACTATCACATGTTAGCGACATGCCAAGAGCATTCTAAAAAAATTCCTTTCACGTTCCGTTTTCAAAAACAAAAAAATCCTTTCACGTACGAATTTGCATGTATGCTTTGAGCAACTTGCATGTCCTATACTACTCCTGTTTGATACTCTAACTTAGCTAGAGGTTAGACTAACTCATGACTAACCCTGAACTAACTGTAGCCAAAGAGGTGTTTGGGTGACAGGGTGAGATTGACAATAAATGCACTTCATGGAGAGAGAAAAGTGATTTTTCAGTGGTCCCAATGAGAACTATCTCCAGTTAGCACCTCTTGGGTGGGATAGTTTTTTTGGTGGGTTCGGTGCAACTTGCTCCAATTTAAACCCTCGTGCTTGGATACTTTACGGCTATTTGAGCCCCAACTAGCTCAAACTAACTCTAACCCATGGATCCAAATAGGGCCTATGGCCAGCCTCGACGCGGAGCAGTCGCGTGCACCGGGAAGCGGCGCTCTCTCGGCCGTCGCGCCACTTCAAAGCCGGCGCTAGTGAGAGGTCGCCTCCGCTCCGGTCAGGCATTAATGCGGCACTGACGCTCCAGGGCGATGCTGACTGTTTCACGCGGGAAGCGCGCGCTAGCAAGGGAGTATAGGTTTTGAACCGTTTCAGGTGTAGTACTGGTAGTTTGCAAAACTACTCAATTATTGCACTCAGTTTCCTAAGAAATTGTGGTAAAAAACGTTACTCCACAGCCGCTTCCCTTCTCCTTCCTCTTCCACTGCCCGCGCACGTCCGCGGGAAGCGACCGGTCAACCCTTATATAGGAGTGCTAGCACAAAAAGATGCATGCATGACCACTAAAATTTCCATATTAAAGCGCCGCTCCGGCGGGAGTATGGCGTATGTTGTTACCTTCTGTCGGCCCATGGCTACCGGGCGACGGCGACCAGAGAAGAGGCGGCGGGAGGGGAATGAATGCAGCTACTGTTTGGGTTCGCCTCCCGACTTAAATAAATGCGCAGCATCACGTGTACCCGCGGGTGCACAAATTGTAACATACGTGTCTGCTTAAGTGGGCATCACGTAACTGGTGTGTGTGTGTGAGAGATTCTGAGAAACAGAGTGCGTGTGTGCACCTCTACTCTTCGGACATGTACTCAACCTTTTGCATCGGGATATAAGTATAATGGTATTTACTTTAGCTAGTGATTTACGTGGCCATGTTAACGTGGTTGTGTCAAAAAAATGTCACTTCCTGCTCGTGATTTGCGTTATATAATTACAAGCAAGATTCTCGTGCATTGCACGGAACATCAATATGCATTTTTTTACAGAACACCTGTTATGATTGACCCATGCAGGAGTAATCCCATGTGTAAAAACTAATGATATCTCGAGAATTTTATCGAAAAACTGGTATCTCGAGAATGTCATCGAAAAATGAAAGATGAGAGATAAGGCGAGGAGGAGTGGAGTGTGGTGGTGACTGGTGGTCGGAATGGGCGGAGGCATGGGGATGGACGGCGCCGGCAGGCGGCAGCGGCCACCATGCATGCTAGATTGTTCCAGAGACTTATTCCTTTTTTAATTGCTGAGCAATGAGGTTGTAGGAGATAATGATGTGGAGAGAGGTGCGGGTATCTTTTGTAAAATTATCATAGTTTGCTTTCTATCCTCAGATATAGATCATACGGTCTGTATTACAAGATGGCAGGCACACCATCACCGCCAACTCGTTTTTTTATAAGGGTATAGATGATAAGTTTGTTGACTACTAAAGTAAAGTGGAATTTGTCCATGTTATGCAAATAAATAAAGGTGATTGTTTACCATACGGGTAAGGTTGGATGAAGGGTGGTAGGAACAAATGCTCCGCCTAGAGCATGTGTGTGTGAGATGGAGTCTTAATGTGTGTGGGGTGTGTGTGTGTGTGCGTGTGTGTGTGTGTGTGAGAGAGAGAGAGAGATGGAGTCTTAGTTTGTGTGTGTGAGAGAGAGAGAGATGGAGTCTTAGTGTGTGTGGGGGGGTGTGCGTGCGTGCGTGCGTGTGTGTGTGTGTGTTTGTGTGTGTGTGCATGTGAGAGAGAGAGAGATGGAGTCTTAGTGTGTGTGTGGGGGGTGCGTGTGTGCGTGTGTGTGTGCGTGTGTGTGTGTGTCGCGGGGTCCTCTATGGCAGATGTAATTTAAGTGTGCATGGCTTCATCATAGAGAGGTGATGTGTATGGCAGAGGCCACCAACGATGGGGTGCGAGAGAGAAAATGCCCGTAGAGAGGGAAGAGAAGGTGTGTGCGCGTGAGAGGAGTCGACATCGAGAGAACGTGTTTGTTCGAGAGACACCGAGGAAGACTACTATATATCGATGGTGCATGTAGGCGGGAATTAAACAAAGGGGTGGTCTTATTGGTTTTGGGGATATAGGGGAAGAGTGAGAGGCGGGGGTAGCTAGAAGGAGATTGTTAAGTGTGAGTGTGTGTTTTACCCATCCAGGCAGAAGTTATGTGCACAAAAGAGGAGAACAATTCGATGTGGCGTTAGGATTGAGGGTAATTAACTACGTATGGAGACATAGAGACCTTGAACGTGCATGTGTGAGAGGTATACATGTATAGGTGGGATGTGTGTGTGTGTGTGCGCGCGCGCATGATCGGGATAAAAGAAAGAAGACATAAGTCATAAGATCAACGACATGGGAGAGACGGATCGGTATGACAATATGCATGCATGTGAGAATGCAGGGAATTGAGCATGTGTTTTTGTCTTTAAGAGATAGTGGCGTGGGCTGGAGCATGCATCTATGGCAAGCAGAGGGAGTGAGGCGCAGCGATTGTGCAAAAGAGACCAACATATAAATGCATATGTTGGAGAGACATATATAGTGTGGGTGATAGGAAGCAAGACTCCGTGCGAGAAAGAAATGTTGACGGAGAAACTACAGATAGATACAGAGATGGAGATGCTAGCTAGAGGGACATCCGGTAGTTTGGGTGTTGGAGATGACCGTCGGGTGGTTCAAAGGGTGAAGTTATATATGTGTGTGAGAGGGCACTTGACTGCATGTAGAGAGAAACATATGTAGTGTGCGTGATAGGAATCAAGAGTGAGGGCGAGAAAGAAGGTTGATGGAGCAACAGATAAGTAGAAAGATAAAGATGCTAGCTAGTGTGCGTTAGAGATAGGAGTCGAGTGGATCAGAAGGCTGGGTTATGTGTGTGGGTGTGAGAGAGATAGAGAGAGGGTGCATGTGAGTCACATACAAACAGATATCAGAGAGAAATGAGATCCAGAGAGACGGAGTTTTGTGTCTGCGAGAGAGAAAGATATTTCACAACGAGAGTGATAGCTAGAGAGACATACGAGGGAACGCAAGATATCTCTAGGGAGAGAGGGTGTGTGTGAGCGACATACAAGAGAACAATGGAGAAATATGAGACCCTGGGAGACAGAGTTTGTGTTTGTGTGTCAGAAAGAGATATTGAAGAGGAAGAGTCGTAGGTTCTCATATCTAAGGAGCGAAAGACATCTCTGTATGAGGGGTGTGCGAGTAGCACACATGGGAATAGTAGAGAGAAATGAGACCCCGGGAGACAAAGTTTTGTGTTTGTGTGAGAGAAAGAGATTCCACATGGAGAATCATAGTTAGAGACACATAGCAGGGAGCGAGATATACTTAGAGAGAGATAGAGTGATGAAGGTCGAGGGAGAGAGTACCGTCAGTGTGTTACGAAGATAAAAGATCATTGTCGACATACAGGTAGCACGAGAGATACCTGAGAGACGATGAACGCGTATAGGTCCACAGAGATAGTCCTATATAAGCATGAGGGACAGCTATATGAGACGAATATCTGGATTAAAGGGGATTCAAATATTTAAACTGGAGATCACGACATCGATAATATCATAACGCAAATTGGTGTATCAAACATGCATATTCATTTGAATTTGGGCACACGTGTAATGTTATATAGTTTATCAATATTGGTGATCCATAGATTCTTCAATTACAAACAATGCATGGTTTATATGCAATTAATGTCTAAACGGGATTACACTATATGTTGCGTGTGTGAAACACATTATACATGTTTGAGAAGTAAAAAAACCCGCATGAAACACACATTAATTGGAGACAGTTAGCGAGGAATGCATACATTGGATTTCAACATAAAGTGGTTTCAAATATTTGAAAATCCAAATTGATGGATACAACCTTATGAATCTGAGATCATGCCATTTGTAAACCATATTTATGTATAAATGGTGTTGTGCTTTTGAAAGTATATATAAAAAAAATGATGTATATAGAATGTAATTCCAATTGAAAATGGATCCGCCCGAAAAAAATAGAATACAAACGGGATTCGAATTGAGTTGGCATGGTAAACGTACACTCTGCAAAATTTGAACTAAGCGGGGAAAGTCGCAGTAACCGCTCGAAACCAAAATCTGCGAGATCGAAATCACTACTGCCTATCCCTGCCACGCAAAGCCTATCTGCTGGATTTCTATAGGTTTCGATAGGGGTAGGTTTGTAATTTCACCCAAACATGACGTAAACGCCTCTCACCCGGATTCATACACGGTGGGCGCCAAAACACAGTGTGTCCTCGGCCGAAATCGACTCCCTCCCCAATTCATATTCATACACGGTGGGCGCCAAAAACAAACTCTCGTCGGAAAATATTCGCTGTATGCGAGATTGCCGTCCTATCCCCAACCGACTAATGTTGTTGTGATGTAGTAGAAATTTGAAACGGGGGCTAAGTTTGTAAATTTCCTCGCATTTGAGACAAGCGCGCCCTGAATACATGGTTCTCCCTTCCTCTCTACCTCCCTTTTCCCCATTCGTACTCCGTGGGCGCCAAAACACCCTCTCCACCCCACCCTCCTCCGTCCGCCGCCATCCGCCACCCCATCCACCGCCGTCCTCCTCCACCATGCCGGAGCTGATACCCCGCCGCCGCCGTCCATTAAAAGAGATCGACCTCTCTCATCCACAGCTTCGGACCGGGATCCTTGCATCCCATCCTCTCGCTTCATCCCCACCGTCGTCCACCTTGCCGGCGACGCTCCTACGACCGTCTCGTCCACCGCGCCCCGCCGCCACCGTCTACCCTCCTAGATCTGCTTCCACGCCGCCGACAGCCATCGCTACCGCAGCACCATCAAATTCTCAGCAGATGCGTACACGGCGCCGCACCAGAGGCAGTACTCTTTCCTATCTGCTCAACTTATTTATCGCAGCAAGAAAATAGATCGCCACTGCTTTACTCTGATTTCTTGTCTTGGTTGCGAAGTTGCCTTTGTCCGGTTTGCACCTTCAGATTCGCCATGGCACGCTCAACACTATACTCCCAATGCTTATGGTTTTCCCCTTTTATATTCCACACTAGTTAAATCACAGTAGACTAAATTTCAAAATTGGGTCAGTCGATTTTTCAGAGCTCGCCGGAGTTCGCCGGTGCGATCGAAGGGGCTCGGGTGGTTGTGGGGTCTCGCTGAACGAAGAAAACTCGACGCGGGTGGGGGTTGGGGTGGGGGTGGCGGAGGAACACAGGCGATGGGGGCCGGTGGTCCGGCCGGCGGCCCGTGCGGTGTTCTGTATGGGAAGAATCAGAGACGGGGAAGAAGAAGGGTTAGGAGACGTAGGATCTTCATCCAACCGCCTGAAATGGTCGAGATACAGCTGGGAGTTGCATTCTTAATGCACTCTGGTTCATCATGTGTGGGCACTGCGCAACCAACATTTTATTATCCAAAATCTGCTTGCTCTTCTTTACCATGTTCCTCTTCCGTTCTTCTTTAATATGTACTCTCTCCGTTCCTAAATACAAGTCTTTGTATAGATTCCACCATGGACTACATATGGAGCAAAATGAGTGAATCTACACTCTAAAATGTATCTGGATACATCTGTATGTGATCCATAGTGGAAATCTCTACCAAGACTTATATTTTGGAACAGATGGAGTATGATAGTAGTACAGTATGTTCCTTGTACTGAAGATGAGCGGGGACATTTGCAGTGTAGAGGTCTATACGGTCGGTTGTGATGGACACTTTGAGCCTCTTTGATTCGTAGGATCTTGTAAACATAGGAATAGGATTTGTAGTGGCCTGCCCACTTGAATCCTATAAGAGTAGCAAGGAAATGCGGGGAGCTGTGTCGCCTTTGAGAGTTACACTGATATTAACAGTACCGCACCTTGACTTGAAGAGAGCTGGTATCCGAAGCCTTTCTAGCTGTACCGGCAATACTAGCACATATATTCCAGCAAGTTCCACTTTGCTGATTTTACTCTGATGCTTAAGGTTTTCCCGTTATATCTACACTATGATCTGTGTAGCTGCTTTGTGTCGCACTAGCAGCAGTCCACTCTTGAAGCTAAACACTGCAATGACTTACAAAATTGGCACCAAGGCATTGAGTGCCATTCTGGATGCAATGAAACTCATACGCTCCCCACCTGTTGATTCTTGTTCAGAATATGATCCTAATGACTATTCTAACCTCGAGGAGTCAAAGGCAGATGGCCTGTCCTGTTCACCCATCAAGGTGCTTGTTCTAATTTGGCAATGTTTTATTGATTGCGGGTATCTTGCATATGTTGTCTTGCATTTCTTCTACTTTGTTGCACCGCCATCTGCTTAGTTTACTCATCATATATGTCGAGATGCCATGCCCATCCATTATCAATACATATTCCATCTCTCATCATACCATGTTTTTCCACTCAAATGCTGTTCTTGTGCATCAGACATCAAAAAGGAAGAGGGTGATTGCCGAACCTGAAGGAGCACCAGCAAAGTCCTTGAAAAACGTGGTGGTGCCGGAGAAATCTGACAGCACCCCACTTATATTGGTTGTACAACCAGTGACACAAAACGTAGGACTGACTCCAGCAGACTGTACCCATACTTCACTGGCCACACCACTAGCCCCACCACACAGGACCTGCACTCCAGCAAAAGGTATACCGATTTCATTTGCCATAGCACCAGCTGTACCACAGAAAAATCCCACTCCAGCAAAAAGTACAGCAAGTCCACCGGCCGAAGACCTATCCCAACTGCAGAGACGGCCAATTCCTGCATATTGGAACCCCATTCCATTTATTCCCAGTTTAAAAGACAATGCTTTCAATGTTGTTAGGGACTACGTGCATATATTCCCATCATGGGAAGATTATTGTGAAGACAAACACCATTTTCACATCTTCCTGTCCAACTTACGTGTAAGTGCTATTATTCATGGTTATTATTTTCCTGTTTTCTGCTGATTGAACACATCAATGATTTACATTGCATTGTTGTAACTAGGCGAGGGTCAATCTGGATAGTCATGACGAGCAAAGCTTGGTTGTGCTTTTCAAGGAAGCATTGCAGCAGTATCGGTGTTACCTGAGGAAATCACACTGTGATGGCAAGTCTATAAACGAATTTCCGGTGAAGTCTCCTGTGCTAAATTTAGAAGACATGGAATGGAAAAACCTTGTTATGCACTGGTATCGTTCCCAGGATGAGGTACTGTCTATGAAATCACATGACAATTTGAACTTCTACTTTTCCGCATGTGCCTTACAGATCTTTTTTGCAGGAAATCTGCTCGAAGAAGAATTCCGGTTTGACAAGAACGACAGGATATCGCAAATATGTTGCCCGCTGCTTTGCTCTTGTTAGTACCTGTTGTCCTGTATCACTGTACTTGCATACATACCTGGTTCATTATGTGACAGCAGTATGCATGATAGCTTGCTTATCAATTGTTCGCTCCAAATTATCTGATCTGTATGAATGGTTACATTAGTGTAGAATATATCCAATGCCAATGTTTTTTTAGCTCTGCATTGTTCTTGTAAGTACATGCTGTCCTTTATCAGTGTACTTATAATGACAGGTAGTTGTTCATGTACCATCACTCTGCAGCTTATTTTCCTTTGCCCTCCATTTTCTACACATTAGATCTATATTTACTCCTACCATAAGGTTGGTACTGAAGAAGTTTGGCTGTGCATTGCTCTTGGCTGTACCTTTTGCCTGTATCGCTGCACTTACATTTATAGCTACTTGGTTATGTAGCATCACTCTTCATCTTATCTTAAATATTCTCCATTTTTTCGTATATTATCACATCTATATTTACTCTTAACAAAATGTAGAATAAAGGCAATGCTTTTGAAGAAGATTCTGTGGTAAACTTCTTGAATTGCCCCCCCCCCATCAGCATGGACAAGGCCTTTATAGAGCCTGTCTTCACCAATAATGTAAGTTTGTCCATCTCAAGCCTTCAAACTTTGTTGTATATATTTGGTTAGGCATGACAGCAACAGCTGTTTATTTTTGGTGTTTGCATCAAATTGCTTCTTTAAAGTTTATTATGTAGTTCATAAACAAAAGTTTGTCCTTTCTCAATTTAAGTTTTCAGTTGTACAACCAAGTTCCTTCTTCATACCATGTAAATTAAACTATACACAGCAAGTGATCTTCTTTTGCACTGCATGTATGCTTCTGTTCTTCATCCGTAATCCAGTGGTGTGGTGAACCTACCCACTACAGCACAATGTCATATTCTGCAATGTCTTAACTATGAACAATGTCATATCATTCTGCTATTATTTAAACCGTCTCTTTATTTGCCAATCTGAAATGGTATAAATTGACAGCACACTAACCATTGATACTTATGAGTTCTTGATCTGTAATCCAGTGGTGTCATGAAGCTGCCAACTCCTTCACAATGTCATTTCCTGCCATGTCTTGACCTGAACAATACCATATTGTGTTAATGAAATTTTAAACTGTGTCACTTTATTCGTCAGTAAGAAATGTGATGAATTGTCAGCACTGATACTTTTATGTGCAAAACCTGTCATCTGTCTGCTTGTTTATCTTTCAGAGTGAGGAAGATATAAGTGTTGAACAAGCGCAGTCTCATCATCTTGCTCAGCTGCTTGCGCTGCAGCTCCCCAGCAGGGCTAACCTTTCTTGAACTCTATTGAAGTGCTGTCAGTTTTTTATATTATTTTGTCGGCGTGTTTATTTGCACTGGTGGCGATCTTTGATGCCCAGTGTATGTAATCTGCTGTCTGCTTGTGCTTTATTATCATAGTGGCAAACTTTGATGCCCAGTGGATGTAATATGTCGTAATTTCTTTATTGTATAGTCTAGGTTTTTTCTTATTCACGATGCTGCAGTTATTTTACTGTATATATATCCTGTCTTCGCAGTAAACCGGCCAAACCGTAAAATTACAGTACATAATCGGGTCGTCATGCAATCACGATATAGGTTGGGCCTGAAACGTGCCAAACAGCTCACGGGCCGGCAGCAGCCCGAAATGAACCCCGGCCCATGATTGTGCGAATCAAATCACGGGCTTTTAACAGGCCAAAATTGTCTCGGTCCTTGTTTGGCCCAATCAGATATCGGCTGCGAGCAGGCCGGATGCAAACCGGGCCGTAGTTAGGCCCAACTATATGACGGGCTTTTAACAGGCCGAAATTAATATAGGGCCGAAATGTTAAACAGGGCCCTTAACAGGCCAAAACTAATATCAGGCCGAATTACTAAGTGGGCCTTTAGCAAGTGGGCCCAAAAGCATAGTGTCCAGTTGACGGGCCGAATTTGATATGGGCCATAATTGAGCCCAAAGCCTCTTAAAGGGCCGGACCTGATCTAGGCCGTAATTTGCCCCAGAACGTGGTAGGCTTTTAATGGGCCGGATCTCAAATGGGCTACTATTAGGCCCGGAGCCTGGCAGGCCATTAATGGACCGGATCAAATATGGGCCGGCATTTGGCCCAAAATATGGCAGCCAGTTAATGGGCCGGCCTACTAGGGTCCTCAAAATCTTGTGGGCCTACAGCTGGGCCGACCCATTAATGTCGGTGAAATCTCGTGGGCCTTTAGCTGGGCCGGCCCATTATGATCCGCAAGAATCTTGTGGGCCTTTACCTGGGCCGGCCCATTATGGCACACAAGAATCTTATGGGCCTTTACCTGGGCCGGCCCATTATGGCCCGTAAAATCTTGTGGGCCTTTAGCTGGGCCAGCCCATTATGGTCCACAAAATCTCGTGGGCCTTTAGCTAGGCCGGCCCATTATGGTCCGCAAAATCTCGTGGGCCTTCAGTTGGGCCGGCCCATTTAAACTTGATGGGCCGGTCCACGTGTCAACATATCATAGGCGTGTCTCGCCCATTGGATGAGTGACACCTGTGCCAACGCGGACCTGACACGTGTCTCCTCCAGCCAATGATGATTTTACACGTGGAAAATCCCCATTGGTCGGGGCTGTTAACGGGTTATCGGATCCAAAACCCGACCCGATAGCTTAACGGCATTCCGTTACGGTGGATGCCACGTGTCGGTCACCCTTGACGAAAGCATTTCTGTGACGCGCGATTTATCGTCATGGAAGTGGACACTTCCGTGATGATAATTTTGGTAATGTCACGGAACACTTCTACGACAGCACATGTATGACTATCTTGATTCTGTCATAAATTTGTCATGGATGTACATGCATGACAAAAAACGCGACCTACTGTGACAAACACGTATCATCACGGAAGTGTATTTTTTTGTAGTGATATGGATCTCTTCGGTCCTAACCATTACTCGAATGTCACAAATGATGCATCTCTCTATGGCTTTGTTATTGTTGATGATTACTCTCGTTACACATGGGTACACATTGTTACTTACAAACATGAAGTGCAGGAAGTCTTCAAATGATTTTCCTCGAGGGCTTCAACCATCTTTGGTGTGAAGATCAAGCACATCAGAAGTGACAATGGAACTGAGTTCAAGAATTCTGGTCTTGATGACTATCTTGATGAACTTGGTATTACTCATGAGTTATCTGCTCCTTACACTCCTCAGCAGAATGGCGTCGTGGAGCGCAAGAACAGAACTCTTGTTGAGATGGCTCGCACTATGCTTGATGAGTACAAGATGCCTCGTCACTTCTGGATTGAGGCAATTTATACTGCGTGCCACATCATCAACAGGGTATATCTTCACAAATTCTTCAAGAATACTGCCTATGAACTCCTCACTGACAAGAAACCCAATGTGAGTTATTTCAAAGTCTTCGGTGCTAAATGTTGGATTAGAGATCCTCATCACAATGCTAAATTTGCACCGAAAGCACATGAAGGTTTTATGCTTGGTTACGGAAAGGACTCGCACACCTACAGAGTCTTCAACAACGTTCTTCACAAGGTTGTTGAAACTGTAGATGTGCAGTTCGATGAAACTAATGGCTTGCCAAGAGAGCACCTACCCTCTGTGATAGATGAACCAGCACCTGAGGAAACTATCAAGTTCAAGGCTACTGAGGATGTCATTCCTGCCGAAGAATCTGCTAAAGAATTCATTCCAGAATGTGAAGAACGTCGAGCTAATGCACCTGAAGAAAATGCTGAAGAAAATGGTGCTGAAGAAAATGCTGATCAAATTCCTCGACGACAACCTACTCATCCTCGCGTTGCAAAAGAAGTGCAAGTTGAAAAGATCATCGATGACATTGAAGCACCAGGTCCTCTCACACGCTCAAAAGCTTCACATTTATCTAACTTTTGTGGGCACTATGCTTTTGTCTCTACCACAGAGCCCACTAAGGTAGATGAAGCATTTCTGGAGCCTGAGTGGATTCAGGCCATGCAAGAAGAATTACATCAATTCAATCTCAACAATGTCTGGGAACTGGTTAAACGTCCAGATCCTTGCAAGCACAATATCATTGGCACAAAGTGGATCTACCGCAACAGGCAATATGAAAATGGCCTTGTGGTGAGGAATAAGGCACGGCTTGTAGCTCAAGGCTACACACAGGTTGAAGGAATTGCTTTCGATGAAACTTTTGCACCTGTTGCTAGACTTGAAGCTATTCGCATATTACTTGCTTATGCTAACCATCATGATATCACTTTATATCAAATGGATGTGAAAAGTGCATTCCTCGATGGTAAGCTTGAGGAATAAGTATATGTTGCTCAACCCCCAGGTTTTGAAGATCCAAAGCATCCTCACAAAGTCTTCAGACTCAATAAGGCCCTCTATGGCCTCAAGCAGGCCCCTTGGGCATGGTATGATACTTTGAAGGAATTCCTCATGAAGAAAGGCTTCAAACCCGGTTCACTCGACCCTACTCTTTTCACTAAATCTTATGATGCTGGATTGTTTGTGTGCCAAATATATGTTGATGATATTATCTTTGGCTATACTGACCAACGTTATAGTGATGAATTTGCCTATATGATGAGTGAAGAATATCAAATGTCTATGATGGGAGAGTTGAAATTCTTCTTAGGTCTTCAAATTCTTCAACAGCGCAATGGCATATTCATATCTCAGGAGAAATACCTCAAGGATGTACGGAGGAAATTCGGCATGCAAGATTGCAAAGGCGTCAAAATTCCTATGCCCACAAATGGCCATTTGTGCACTGATGAAAATGGTATTGACTTTGATCAAAAGGTATACCGCTCCATGATTGGTTCTTTATTGTATTTATGTGCATCTAGGCCAGATATTATGCTTAGTGTTTGCATGTGTGCCCGATTTCAAGCTACACCAAAGGAATCACACCATAAGGCTATGAAGCATATTCTTCGATATCAAGCTCATACACCAACACTTGGATTATGGTACCCCAAGGGCTCGGCTTTTGATCTCATTGGATATTCTGACTCTGACTATGCTGGTGATCGTGTGGACCGCAAGTCAACATCTGGTACATGTCATTTCCTCGGACGATCTTTGGTCTGTTGGTCCTCGAAGAAACAGAACTGCGTATCACTGTCTACTGCTGAAGCTGAGTACATTGCTGCTGGTTCTTGTTGTGCTCAATTGCTGTGGATGAAGCAAACTCTCAAGGACTATATCGTCAACGTGAAGAATGTGCCTCTCTTCTATGACAATGAGAGTGCCATCAAGATTGCTCACAACCCAGTTCAGCACTCGAAGACAAAGCACATTCAGATTCGTCATCATTTTCTTCGCGATCATGTGTTGAAGGGCGACATTTCTATTGAACATGTGAAGACTGAAGAACAGCTAGCCGATATCTTCACAAAGCCCTTGGATGAGAAGAGATTTAGCAAGTTGCGGTGTGAGCTAAATATCTTAGAATCTTCGAATGTTCTGTGAAAAGGACACTCATCCTAACAATTATGCAAAATTGATGACATAGATGTGCAACACATGAAGAAATGTTTTTCTTCAATCAATGAAGAATAACACTCTAAGTGTGAAGAAATTAATGAAGAATTTGATTCTCAGAGCCCTACGACAATTGTACGCGGTGTCTGAAATCATCATTCTTATACGGTGGGTCACGCCACCACAAAAGTTGAAAATCTTCAATTTGAGTTTTTCCTCAGTTTTTGAAATTCCTCAGTTGTTCATGTTCTTCAACTTTGCATTGTCTTCACTGTTTCCGTCAATTTTCTTCATTGGCTATATATATACATGAGTTTATGTCCTCTACAGCATTCACTTATGGCTAATTCTTCAAGTTGGTTTTTCTGCTAAGTGAATGTGATCGGACCCTTCCCCCTCTATGCTATACTCAACCCAATCTATTCAAAAATTCTTCATATGTGTTCTATTTGAAACTCGTTCAAAATCTTCACTGTGTCCTTGTCATCTGAAGAATTTGTGAATGGAACTTTTTAACTTATCTTATCCAAATTTTCGGCTTTGCCGCTCAAACCGTTCCGCATCCCACGAAATACTTATCTATTCACCCACGATCTAACACGATCTCCACTTCTCAGTACGTGGGTGACACATGTCAAGCGAATGAGAAGGGTCAGGGGCACGTTCATCCAATTTCTTCGGGCGAACAGTTTTTCACCGTCGCTATAAATACCCCCTCTCCCTTTCCTCACTTCTTTTACTCCGCTCGACCTCTCTCCAGCTCGAGCTTCTCAAACCCTAGCGCCACCGCTACTTCATCGTCGCCGGTGAGGAAGAGCTTCACTGCCTCGACCTCGTCGCCGCCGTACTCACGCCGGCCGCGGAAATCTTCACTCCGCCGTCGCCGTAGCCGTCTTCCTCCGCCGAGTTAGGGCGTGGAAGATCTGCACAGACGAACTTCTCATCTCTACCTCACAGTTCGTGGTGTTCTTCGTCCAGGGTAATTAAAAGTTACTTTTACTGCCCTCTTTGATTCAAATGATTTCTACAAAATCTTCAAAGGTGTTTATTCTTCAACATTTTCACACACTAAACACCTCACATGTCATCTGTTCTTGATTCGTTTCTCTAAGCATCACTTTTCTTCAAGATTCCTCAATTGTGTGGATCTTTGATCTATACAACTCTGGAACCTAAGACAAAGAACGCTTAGTGAAATTCTTCAAGACTTATCTGGTCAAATTCCTCAAAATTGTTCTTTTTAAAAAAACCTTCTGAGAACGCATATGACCTCTCCAAATTCCTCGCAACTATACTCTGTTCACAGGTACTCATGTCCGCTGCTGAATCACTAGGTTCTCATCAACTTAACTCATTTGCAGCGTTCCTCGAAGAAAAGTTGCATACTTCTTCAAGAAATTCAATTGTTCAAATTCCTCAACTGAAGAAAATGGCTGATGGAAAGAAGCCACAGAAAGGAGGAAAGAGGCCTGAAATCAACACTGCCTTTGAAATCCCTGAGGACATCTATGCTGGGTACTGCACACCCCCTGAGGAAGATAAAAATCAGCGCAAGGTGCGCATTCATAAGATAGAGGGGAGATGGGCAAGAGAGTGGAGGGATTACAGGTATGTGACTCCCAAGTACATGAAGAAATTCGCACTCAATCCTCCATGCTCAAGACCTCCGTTGGCACCTGGCCAAGAAGCTGATCTCACCAGCATCAAGCGTGGTGAAGATTATCCTGAAGAATGGGCCAAGCGCCAGGGCAAGCTGGCCAAGCAGGCAAAAGATGCAGTGAGGAAATTCAACGAAGACTCTGCTGCTGCTGCGGCTGAGGCCTCTGTAAGGCCGAAGAAATCCATGGCAAAGAAGCCTGCGCATAAGCCAAGTGTTTCTTCAATGCCCTCACGGCCAAGTTCCTCAGCTAAGCCCTCAAGGCCAATTCCTCACGCTGCTCCTACTCCTCCAAAGTCCTCAGCTGCTCCGACAAAATCCTCAGCACCTGTGCATCTTGCCACGTGCCAAAGGACTACAGGCATCTCTATTGCCTCAGGAGCTTCAGCCAGTTCCTCAGTTGCACCAAATTCTTCAACAGGACCCTCTCTGCTGAAGACAAAGACCACTGCTGGACGAGGCTCTTGCCCAAGTCCTCACAAGAAGCATGTCGCCTTCCAAGTGCTGTCTGAATAAGACGAAGCTGATGATGAAGAACTTGCTGAAATCATGAGAGATAGGCAAGTCAGGGCCGCTAGAGCCAAGGGCACAAATGTGCCTCTACTTTTGGATCCAAAGTTGATACTCGATTACATTGATCTCTGGCACAAGGACCCAAACACTCCTATGCCTGACTTCAAGCTGACTCCTGGCCAAAGTCATATGCTGACTGCCTTCATCCAAGAAGAGAAATGGAAATTTGAGAAGGCCAGGCAGCTCAAGAAAGCACAGTACAGGAAGGAGAAATTCCTGAAGAACAACGTTGTCTCTATGACAACTGATGAACTTGTGAAGATCCAGTCTGAAATCAAAGTCCTCAGCGATGATTTCAATGCTTACTATGCTGATTGGAAAGCAGCGAAGGTCAGATTTGTTAAACTGACTAAGATGTTCACCTCCAATGTTGCAGCCCCATCGCAACAAGAAATTCATCAGGCTGAAGCATCTGCTCAGCCAACTGAAGAACATGCCAGCACCGCTGATGACAATCAGGCTGTTGAAGAAAACGTGAGTTCCAGGGCTGATGATTGCATTCCAGCCGCTGATGAAATTGCCAGGGCATCCACTAGTGGTGCGCTTGAAGAAAATGAAGAGGTTAGGGAAACTACATCAGTTGTGCCTGAAGAAAGTCAACCACATTCCTCTGCCCCTCCTGCGCCTACCCCAACTCCAATCCTTCCATCTACATCAGATGTGAAGAAGACCAAGGCTGCAGAGCGTGCAGCGGTGAAGAAAAGGAAAGCATCAGCTCCTTCAGATTCTTCAGCACCGAAGAAGATGAAGAAATTGACAAGCTCATTTGCTAATCCAATTGATGATGTTCCTGTTTCCTTAATGCCATCAAAGGAAATCGTCCCTTTTGATGAAGAATATGTGATCCCTAGCGGATCTGATGAAGAAAATCCTTCTGCTGCTTCGTCAGAGCAGATGGATGAAGAAATTGAAGTGGATAAAATCCCTTCAACCCCCACAGTTTCCTCGCCTATGCCTCAGTTTACTGCTGAAGAGGCTGGCGTTGAATAAATGGAAGATGAAGATGTGGACATTGGTTGTACCACACCAGTGATGAATGATGACTTTTGGGAAAGTCAGCACCCCAACTCTCCACTCTTCACTCCATTGCAATAAATTCCTCAGTCCCCAGCAACTACAGTTCAAATGGGATCTGATGAAGCTCATGAAGAAATTCCAGCCACTAGTGCTGAGGAAAATGAAAATGAAGAATTGAAGAACCAGGCTGCCACTAAAGAGGAACCAGAAATTTCTCAGCCTGAAGAACCTGAGATTGCGATTCCTGAGGTTGTGATGCAACTCACTGACACTCCTCTGCCCAAGCCAAAGGATCCATTCTCAAGGAAGCAAAAATTCAAGGCTGATGATTTCTTCGGCGAGCACGTATTCTTCACAGACTACAACCCCTATGACGTTGCTCGCATTAGGAAGAGGCGTTTCTGGACTGCCAGTCAGGCAAATTTTTATTCCTCAGTGCTGTTCAACAAAGACAAAGTCTTCGATCATGAGCACATTCCTCACGTGGATATGGAATCTCTGCCGTGCTTCGTGCCAGTCCTCAGTGTTCTTTACGACGCTGGACTGTTCAATTTCTGCACTGATATATGTGATTGGAATGAAGATCTCATTCTTCAGTTTTATGCAACTCTGCACATCACCGGAGACTCTAAAGATGTGAATTCATGGGTGTTGGACTGGATGTCTGAAAATACTCACTACAAGGCACCAGCTACTGAATTGCTTTGTGCTTTGCCTCTCAGTCCTCCCCTTGAAGCTGTTTGTTGTGTCTACAGTGAACCTGAGCTTACCGATCACTATATGCAAGTGCTGATGAAGCCATTGAAGCCAGGTCAGGCCCCAAGAACAAAATTCCTTGTGAAGGAATTGTTATATGTGCCTCGGACTGTCTATCGCATTCTGACGAAGACATTGAGTCCTATCAAGGGCCACGACTCTAATGAAGAAGAAGTCGTTGGTATCATGAAGAATCTGCTTTTCAATATCATTCATGGCGTTCCCGTCAACTTCCATGATTTCTTCATGAGGACTCTGGCCAATGTCGCAATGTCACCATTTGAGTTGAAGCCTTATGCTCCGTGGATTATGAGATTCATCAGAACAAGGTCTTCACTCAACTACAAAGCTGATACACTGAACCATTGCAGCTACTTGCCCCCGATTGAAGTCCTCAAACGGACATTTTCCTCAGCTGATGAAAAGGGCAAGGCTACTGCTGTTAAATGAAGGCATTAGTCCATTGGATGGTCAATTTCGGAAGGCTGCATCCTACTCCACCAATGATGACTCTGCCACCCATGACTCTGCCGCCAACGCACCCAAGCCAAATCCTCACGGCACAGCTCCCAGGGTGATGACTGACCGTGAGCTTCTCCTCAGTCTTCACTAGAAGGTTGATCGCAATCATAAATGGGTCAAGCGTCAGTTTGGTTCAATTCTTCACAACATGACTGCTACCCACAATGCAGTGAAGAAAAACCACTACTACCTCCATGAAACCTTTAACCGTACCTGGGATGTTCTGTCTCATGTCTATAGCGCAGAAGATCTGAAGAAAATGGGCCTCAAGGAGGACTTTGACTGGTCTACACCTCCACCGAAGAAATACAAGAAGGTCAAGGTTCCGACTTTGGTGGCCAGCTCCTATTCTTCATCGCGTGACACCGATGAACATGAAGACTTGGACGACACTGCAGCAGGCCCTACTACAACAAACGACCCCAACAACGCTGACGCTCCTTCATCAACTTGATATTCTTCAGGGGCGTTAGTCCTCATTTTCGAACCTTTTGGTCATTCGATGACAAAGGGGGAGAAATTTGAGTTAGTCTTCAAGCGGGTCTATCTTATATGGGCATTTTTTTCAAGTTACAACTCTCGTTCTTCTGATGACTTTGTTGGATCGAGTTGTAAACTTAAACTCTATGGTGGCCTGATACTTTTGCTATTTCTTCTGCATGCTTATTCCTCGTTAATGTTATTGCACGCATGCTGAATTACATTAGTCACCATATTTCATCATGCATTTCAAATTCTTCATATATTATGTCAAATGCGTGTATGAATTACAAGATATAGGGGGAGATCTCCATGATTCAACTCTTCAAGTGTGCATTGCTTCAAAAGCAAATTCCTCACTATGCACATCTTCAGGGGGAGTTCTTCTATATCTTGCAATCAAATTCCTCAATATCAGTATTTAAACTTCATATGTTTATCCCCGTTGAAAACTTAACCTATATTGTAATCAATCACCAAAAAGGGGGAGATTGTAAGTGCATCTAGTGCCCCTTAGTGATTTTGGTGTATTAAAGACTTATAGGTTAAGGGACTAATGTGTTTATGAGTGTACACGGGTCTATAAGTCTATGAGGAGTTTGATATTTACAGAGAAAGTCGACCCCTAAAAATGAAGTTCTTCGACTGAAGACTTTGGATTTCTGAAGACTTTCTGAAGACTTTGAAAGTGAAGAAATTGGTGTGACCTTGAAGACTTGGTATTCATTTGAGGAACATGAAGCGTGAAGACTTTTGTTTTCGTAGTTTCATTTTCTCTTTCTTGAGTCTTAGGAAACACCGTACTGGTAAAGGGGGTCGAGGAAATACTAACGAAAAATTTCCATGTGATGCTCAACTCAAAATCCTACACCTACTAATCCCTTCGAGTGAAGCCATTGGAAATCTCATACAGTTCAGTCATATTCTTCAGTGACAGAGACGAAGTTCTTCTGGTCTCTGAGGAATTTGTTCTGACTGAGGAGTTAGGAATTCGTCAGTGCGGATTGCCTACACAGTGAGGAACATGATAGCCCTGAGGAATTTCATACTCAAATTTCCGACCGTTGCTGTGCTATGCGCCAGCTGTCCCAAAATATCTACCCACCTAACGGTCATATCTTTGAAGGGCATTTATGTCTTATCATGCCGGGCTGCTCCCTAGGCTATAAATAGCGCCCCCTACAACCACTAGCTGGTTGGCTGCTCCGAGAGAAACTGACACTTGTCATTTGAGAGCATCCCATCCTCCGAGGACTTTGAGCGAAAATCATCAAGTGAGGAAAACCCAAACCCAAACGCCTACAAACCCAAAGTGATTAAGCATCACTGAAGAGATTGATCCTGCGTGGATCCGACGCTTGTTACCTTTGAAGACTGTGCTTCTTCCAGACGGTTAGGCGTCATGGTCTATAGAGCATCCAAGAGGAAATTGTGGATCGCCGAGTGACCGAGTTTGTGAAGGTTCGGAAGTCACCTGAAGACTTACCACGAGTGATTGGGCGAGGTCTGTGTGACCTTAGCTCAAGGAGAATACGGTGATGACTGTGTGTCCGGGACTGTGTGTCCTCAGGTTCAAATACCTAGCCGCTCCAACCAGATGTACAACTGAGACAACAGTTGGAACTGGTCTACCAAATCATTGTCTTCACCAAGCTTACTGGTTCCATTTCCTCAACTCTTTCATTTCCTCATAACTGTGTTGTGCACTTGTCCATATCTGTGTTTGAAGACTTTGACTGAAGACTTTCTCAATTTCCTCAGTTCAATTTCTTCAGTCTGTTTGTCTTCATCCTGTGTTATCCTGTGTTTATGCTTTCTGTACTCAGTGCTTGTCTTCATTTCACATGATGACCATGCTTGTGTTCTGTTATGTTTACTTCTGGGTACTTATTCCGCTGCAAGTAGTTCTTCGCTAAGGAATTTCCTCACCCGCAAATTCCTCAGTGAAGAATTCATAAAAATCGCCTATTCACCCCCCCTCTAGTCGATATAACGCACTTTCACATTCGGCTGGCCGAGAAAATTGCCTATCAGTAATGAGAAATGGGATGTACATTTTTAAAACACATCAAACCGGCAATTAGTTTTAAATTTCTTTTTTTCATTTCGAGATTTTAAATTGCATTGATTTTTATGCGTGGACAATTTGTTGGATTTTATATTGATGTACATTTATTTTTGAAATCAGTTTGAATGTGACTCGAAATTTCGGGATTAAAAACAGTTCGGACCGCACCGAAATATGCAAAATTTCGTATATTTTTTTAACCGTGGCCACAATATGGGCTGTAATGCTAACAAAAAGAATATGGGCTTAAAAAAACCTTAAAAATTAGCAAATGGGCTGTAAATCTATTATATATAAAAAGTGCTTTACGGGCTAATGATAAAAAAGAGAATAAGCCAGAAATTCTCACAAAAATTAGAAATATCTAACCTTTAATTTTGCACATCAAAATATCACAACCGTTAGATCAACTTTAATGCCGAAGAAATTACCCACCAATGCCATCCTTTCTAAATTATCAACCATTGCCATTATGTAATAAAAAGTCACCCAAATAAAAAAAATAGTCGCCCAAAATAAAATTTTCCCATGCGTATTCAATCTATGCGATCGTGTAAAACATCTCCTCTCCCGTAGACCTAATGAACTCTCTTTCCACAATGTTTTCTTGGAGGTGCGGCTCCGAACACTCTGCCGGCCGCCGCCAAAACAATTAATCCTTTCATCAATCTGTTCTAGAGCAGGATACTCTAGCTAATCAACAGTACTACCTCATGCATCACGGCCGGCTAGGCGCCGGAAGATAGTGATCTGGACAGCGGAACAGACGACGCCGATGAACAGCGGATTCTCGGCGCCTATGATTCACGCGGCAGACATCGATCAGCAGGTAGTGGCGTCTTCAATCTTCTTTTCTGACCCACATAGGTACATGCCCTAGAAGATCAATCGGATTTGCTTCATGCTCATGGGAAAAAGCTACGTACGTATAGACACCTCATAGGTATCTAACTTTTGGCTGCTTCTATTCCTATGAGATGTACGTACAACTTACAGTATCTAGGTCTGTATGCCATTAATTATTGGATTGATCCATATGTTTTGGATGCCGGTAGAACTAACAGAAAAGGAAAAAAGATAAGATATTGATCAGTTATAGGTGTGTATATCTCAATATGTAGGCCGCATTCGTGTAATTTTAATACTACGAAAGCAAGGCGTTTCAGTTTTGTACGGTATGGCATGTGTGTGTATCTGATTTTTCTCTAGGTACAGACACAAATTCGCCCAAGCATGCATAGCAAAGGCAGGCATTGATCAGCAGGTAGTGGTGTCTTCAATCTTCTTTTCTGACCCACATAGGTACATGCCCTAGAAGATCAATCCGATTTGCCTCATGCGCCTGGGCAAAAGCTACGTATGTACAAACACCTCATAGGTATCTAACTTTTGACTGCTTCTATTCCTATGACATGTCCGTACAGCTTACAGTATCTGCGTTTGTATGCCATTAATTATTGGATTGATCCATATGTTTTGGATGCAGGTAGAACTAATCATCAAAGAAAAGTAAGATCAGATATTGATCAATGATAGGTGTGTATATCTCAACATGCAGGCCGCATTCGTGTAATTTTAATACTATGAACGCAAGGCGTTTCAGTTTTGTACAGTATGGCATGTGTGCGTATCAGAATTTTCTCTAGGTAGACACAAATTCACCCAAGCATGCATAGCAAAGCTCTGTCTTCTTTTTCAGAACACAAGTACAGTATTAAGCAAGCACCCAAACAAGCATAGAGAAGATGAGGAAACTATTGTCGCACTCGAGAAGGATTATGTTTTTTCTGATGATTTGTTCTTATCAAGATAATCATGCATACATGCTTCTAGGATACCACTATTGTCTATTCGCAAAATAAATAAATAAAAGGATACCACTATTGTTACGTTTTCTTTGTTTATTTTTGAATCTGAAGGAAAGAGACTTCAGATAGTGGGTAGTTTTGGGCTGAGAATATTGCAGATAAAATGTCATTCGCCAAGAGTTTCATTCACAAGGAAAACATTCAATCATTACAAAACTTCCGTCCTACACATGGTTTGATGTTATGACTATTATTTCCTTTTATTTTGTGCAACACTGAGTAATTTTTTCGGAGTTGGGAATATAAGCTACTTCACTGTTGACATGTATGGTTATAATTAAGACTGAATTATTGTGGACATAACCATAGCTTTAACTAGCAATATGGTTATAGTAATTCTGTCATCCTTCTCATCGATCTGGTCTACAGCAGGTTTTGTTACTCTAGCTAATCAACAGGACTGCCTCATGAATCACGGCCGACTAGGTGCCAGAGGATAGTGATCTGGACAGCGGAATAGCTGACACCGATGAACA
This sequence comes from Aegilops tauschii subsp. strangulata, assembly GCF_002575655.3. Taxonomy (NCBI): domain Eukaryota; kingdom Viridiplantae; phylum Streptophyta; class Magnoliopsida; order Poales; family Poaceae; genus Aegilops; species Aegilops tauschii. The sequence goes on from NC_053036.3 coordinate 516,291,665, forward strand.
ACGGATACCCAACGCCTACTTTTCTTCAATGGACGAGGATTTAGAGCTCTCGGGTGCTCCGCACCCCTATACATACAATACCAGAAAAAAAACAGAGAAATTAAAAAAAACTGGGATTTTGGGATATCAAACTTGGGTTCCCGATGTACTCCGGTCTGAAATTTGGTGAAAAAATACCAGGAAACGTATTCGCGGCAAAAAAGACAAAAATTTCCTATGTATAGCAAAACACTGTTAGGGTACATTTTTTTCCGGACAGTAATTCCTTCGCCACGGATACGTTTTTTGGTATTTTTTCACGAAATTTCATACGGAAATAGATTGGGAAACCAGGTTTGACATCCCGAATTTTGGATTTTTTTGATTTTCTGGGATTTTTTTACGAATATTTTTCGTATAGGGGTGCGGAGCACCCGAGAGCTGCTGTGTATTTTCCTGTCTTCAATCTTCTTTTCTGACCCACATAGAGACATGCCCTAGAAGATCAATCGGATTTGCATCATGCGCATGGGCAAAAGCTATGTACGTACATGCACCTCATAGGTATCTAACTTTTGACTACTTCTATTCCTATGAGATGTACGTACAGCTTACAGTATCTAGGTTTGTATGCGACTACGCCGATAGAACTAATCAGGAAAGAAAAATAAGATCAGATATTGATCAATGATAGGTGTGTACATCTCAATATGAAGGCCGCATTCGTTTAATTTTAATACTATGAACACAAGGCGTTTCAACTTTCATCTTGAAGTTTCAGTTTTGTACAGTATGGCATGTGTGCGTATCTGATTTTTCTGTAGGCAGACACAAATTCGCCCAAGCATGTATAGCAAAGCTCTGTCTTCTTTTTCAGAACACAAGTATTAAGCAAGCACCCAAACAAGCATAGAGAAGAGGAGGAAACTATTGTCGTACTTGAGAAGGATTATGTTTTTCTGATGATTTATTCTTATTGGAGAAAATCATGCATACATGCTTCTAGGATACCACTATTGTTACGTTTTCTTTGTTTATTGTTGAATCGGAAGGAAAGAGACTTCAGATAGAGGGTAGTTTTGGGTTGAGAATATTTCAGATAAAATGTCATTCGCCAAGAGTTTCATTCACAAGGAAAACATTCAATCATTACAAAACTTTCATCCTACACATGGTTTGATGTTACGACTATTATTTGCTTCTATTTTGTGCAACACTGATTAATTTTTTGAGAGTTGGGAATATGCATGAGCTACTTCACTATTTACATGTACGGTTAGATAAGTAAGACTGAATTATTGTGGACATAACCATAGCTTTGACTAGCAATATGGTGATAGTAATCTCCTAATCTACATAATCTGATGCTTTATACAGATAAGAAATCTCATATCTTGCCGTTTTGATGGTGTCATCTATCATGATAAAGTAAATACAGTAACAAAAACACACACTTTGACATTTTATGCTTGCTCTGAAATTCATTTGAACTGTACTGCTTTGTATGTTAACGTTTATTTTACCCCACTTTCTACTGTGTATGCAAGATGATACTTTATTTTCTATGTTGTCTTTTCTTACCGAGCAAATAAAGTTTTCTTCATATATTTTTGCCTCGGTATATTATATTACTCTCACCAAGTTTTCTTTTAAATTTTCTATTGATTTATTTTACAGTTGATTTCTTAATTGCAGGGAGCAAACCGACTAATAAAATCTCTTAGGTATCCTCGTGTGCCAGCTTATTAGTCTAAGCAACTTTTTCTTCCTACTTTGTGATATTCCTCAAGTAATTTATCTTTCCCATTAGTTTGTGTTCTCTGTGGTTACTCTGAACATGTTGGCAATATTTTTTTTAGTGGTTGATTCCAGGATTTTCCCTACTATAGTTGGTCACAAAAAGTGGTTGATTCCAGACGCAGTTAAGTAATTTGGAAGAAAATAATTACATTGATGGGCCTGGTGCATTGGAATGCCTCACATCAGTTTTGTAAGACCACCATCCACTGATGTTATTTCTTAAAATTGTTATTTTTTCATCAAAACGATATTTTTCATTCATGGTTATGGTGTGCTATAGGACTGCAAATATAAGTGGGGTTAGATTATCATTTAATTTCACATACTTTCTAAAGTGAAGTACTCTTATCCTAAGCATATGGGCCAAAAGATGCAATGGATTTACAATGAACATTGTTATACTTGACAACTTCACTTTCATGAATAATATAGACAATTTTATACTCTAAATGTCGTAATGTATAATGTGAGTATGTTTTATTTTGTGATGACAATATTCGTCGCTATGTAGTGCCGAAATGATGCATATGCTATGCCATTCCTACTTACAACTTGTCTTATTCTAAGAAGTTCGAGCTCAAAGCTATGGTAGAGTTGTGGTACTTAGTGTGTGCCAAATCAAATTCTAATGATTGTAGTATTTTGCACGTGTGGCCATTTATAAACTAGATTTTTGATTGTATGAACATACCAAAACATGTTCCATAGCAATGTATATCACAATAATTACCTTTTTGTTCTCTCGGATCTATTAATTTAGTTGCATATTAAAATAATATCATAAAGTTATCTACACAAAGAAGAATCACTTCAATATGTTGCGCAGAACGTGTGTGCTACCGTTTTGGACTTACTAACAAGGTCTCATACAACATTATGACTTCCTAGCAACCATTAGAATTTAACATTGGTTTACTATGCCCTCTCCAGGATTTGCTTCAGAATAAAAAACAAAAAATCTTACTGAAATAGCGTGAAACAAGGTGAAACCTCACATAATATGTCTACTTATATAGAAATTAAGCTATTAATATTAAGATGTTGCTCGCGCAAATCGAATCATCAAAAACAATATTTAGTACAACATGCACAAGAAGCAGACAAACGATAAATAGATAACATATATTCAATGATACAATAAAACATACCCAAGAAAAAATTATGTTCGCGGAATGTTTATATATCCGAAAATGTCATCACATTTTGTCACAATTTTTTATGCAAATCAAATAATAATTTCCATTATTAAACTATCTAAAGTACTAGCCCGCGCATCAAGCGGGCCACTTTGCTAGTTATTAGAAATAATGGCAGATGGGTTGTATGTTGTTTTCCACAGATTTGAGGCTTTCCTAAAAAAAGGTTGACTCACAAGCAGTGACTGTTGGATTTTCATCGAACGGCCGTCGTGCTTCTTCAATCTCTGCTCTTCCTGCTCCAGCCGCTCAAACAAGCGCCGGCGGGACTGCCTGCTGCCTCCTCCCCGCGGCCGGCTGTGCTGCCGCGCGGGCCTCACCGCCCCATCGTACTCCCATCGCTGACCTAGCCATCCCTCTACTCACCCACACCTGCTGTTATTCTCCGGCGACGGCAGACGAACCAGTAAACCCTCGTACAGTCGTACTCCCCTCCTCGTGGGAAACAACTGCCGAGTCTTCCCTACCTCCGTGTCGTTCCCTTCCTAGGCCTCGTTGTCGTCCACCGCCCTGGTGCTCTCGGCGCGGCCTGGTCAATGTGGTCAATGACCGACATGCATCTGAAGTGGACTGTACGTGGAGAGGCTGACAGCTGGGTCCACGGCCGCAAGCAAGGAAAAGCCTCCTTATTACGCGCAAAATAATGATTCCTCCACCTGACATCTGGGACCCATCGAAAGGGCCTCTGTATTTCACGAAAAAAACGTTACCGCCGCTGACAGCTCGGACCCACCAGCTATATCTCCGCATGCAAGGAAGTGCCTCCTTATTACGCACAAAAAACTGAATACTCCCCCTGCTAGCTGGGACCCAGTATAGTGGCAGGCTGACTTGTGGGACTACTAAGTTGACAGGGACGGAGGGCTTTGTCAACTTAGTCAATATGCACGATTCTAACTCCAGTGACCGTACGATGTCCATCCACCGGCCGTAGTACTTCTTCAACCTGTGGTCTTCTTGCTCCAGCCGCCCAAACCAGCACCGTTCGTGCCTCGTGCTCCTGCTTCCCTTGGTCGGCTGCGATGCGGCGGAGGCCTCACCGCCTCCTACTACTCCCACCGCTGGCCAGGCCATCCCTCTACTCACCCACACCCCCTGTTATTCTGCGGCGATGGCAGCCTCACACCGCAGCGAACCAGTGAACCCTCGTACTCCTCTACGCGTGGGCATGCACTGCCGCGTCTTCCCCGGCTCCGCGTCTTCCCCTTCCTAGGCATCGCCCTGGTGCTCTCGGCGCGGCGTGGTCAACGTGGTCAAGGAACTGCTTTCATCGGACGTGGACTGTACGTGGAGAGGCTGACAGCTGGGTCCACGGCCGCAGCAAGGAAGTGCCTCCTTATTACGCGCAAAATAATTATTCCTCCACCTGACAACGGGGACCCACCGGACGGGCCACCGTATTTCGTGAAAAAATGTTTCCCCCTGACTGTTGGGACCCACCAGCTACATCTTCGCATGCAAGGAAGTGCGTTCGGGAAAAAAAAAGCGATTCGCCCCCCTGACTGCTGGGACCCACCAGCTACATCTTTGCACGCAAGGAAGTGTCTGACAGTCGGGACCCACCTGGTCGAAGCGTACATAGCGTTGTCATTATGGTCACGAACGTGTACGTACATACTGGTCAATCACTGGTAGAAACAGAGGCTTCCATACGCCCCCATTAGTCCCTAAAATAATCGAACCGCGACAAAAGGGGTCTTTAGTCGCGGTTCGGGAGGAGACCCGCGACCAACTATCTGGGCCCAGCGCGCTCGGTCGACAGCTGGCGGACGGGAGGGGCTTTAGTCCCGGTTGGCCTGGCCAACCGGGACTAAAGGTCCTCAGGCTGGCCCGAAGGCCTTTAGTCGCGGTTGGCCTGGCCAACCGGGACTAAAGGCCCATCCCTATATATAGGACTCAGCTCACTTCACTTAGCCACAATTCAGAAGGGGGGTGGTGGGTTTGCTTTTGGTTCCTCCTATGCACACAAGGTGTTCGATGAAATGCCCGAGAGCATGAAACAAACATGATATGAAGTGTCCGAGCCACACTTGAGCTTTCTCATTTATTTTTCCTCCGCGATCGCGGTTAGCAACTTGAACCTTTCATGTGTCATTGATAAAATATGCATGTGTGTAGTTCATTGTTTAATTTGTATTATTTCTAGCTAGTTAGTTTAACAAATGCATGATGGTTAATTATTTACTTTATATAATAATAATGCAGATGAATCGGCAATGGATGTACGGTCCCCGACTCTCCGGCGAGTTCACTACGGGTTTGAAAGATTTCCTCGTAGTGGCAAATGCGAACAAGCAGCGAGGTTTTATTATCTGTCCATGTGCTGTCTGTAAGAATCAGAAGGGTTACTCCTCCTCAAGAGACGTTCACATGCACCTGCTTCGGCACGGTTTCATGCGAAGCTATAATTGTTGGACCAAGCATGGAGAAAGAGGGGTTAGAATGGAAGAAGATGAAGAAGGGGATGATATCGATGACAACTATCATGATCATTTCGGTGATACTTTCATGGAGGATGATGCTGAAGGTGGGGAAGGGTTAGGTGAAGGTGAAGAAGAGGCACATGATGAGCCCGCTGATGATCTTGGTCGGACCATTGCTGATGCACGGAGACGCTGCGAAACTTACAAGGAGAGGGAGAATTTGGATCGCATGTTAGAGGATCACAAAAAGTCGTTGCATCCAGGATGCGATAATAGTCTGAAAAAGCTGGGCTGCACACTGGATTTGCTAAAATGGAAGGCACAGGAAGGTGTAGCTGACTCATCATTTGAAAATTTGCTGAAAATGTTGAAGAATATGTTTCCGAAGAATAACGAGTTGCCCGCCAGTACGTATGAAGCAAAGAAGGTTGTCTGCCCTCTAGGTTTAGAGGTTCTGAAGATACATGCATGCATTAACGACTGCATCCTCTACCGCGGTGAATACGAGAATTTGAATGAATGCCCTGTATGCACTGCATTGCGTTATAAGATCAGAGGCGATGACCCTGGTGACGATGTTGAGGGCGAGAAACCCAGGAAGAGGGTTCCCGCCAAGGTGATGTGGTATGCTCCTATAATACCACGGTTGAAACGTCTGTTCAGGAACAAAAAGCATGCCAAGTCGTTGCGATGGCACAAAGAGGACCGTAAGTCCGACGGGGAGTTGAGACACACCGCTGATGGAACGCAATGGAGAAAGATCGACAGAGTGTTCAAAGATTTTGCAGTTGACGCAAGGAACATAAGATTTGGTCTAAGTACTGATGGCATGAATCCTTTTGGCGAGCAGAGCTCCAACCATAGCACCTGGCCCGTGACTCTATGCATCTACAACCTTCCTCCTTGGTTGTGCATGAAGCGGAAGTTCATTATGATGCTAGTGCTCATCCAAGGTCCAAAGCAACCCGGGAACGACATCGATGTGTACCTAAGGCCATTAGTTGATGAACTTTTACAGTTGTGGAGCAGACCTGGTGTACGTGTCTGGGATGAGCACAAAGAAGAGGAATTTGACCTACGAGTGTTGTTTTTTGTAACCATCAACGATTGGCCTGCTCTCAGTAACCTTTCGGGACAAACAAATAAGGGATACAATGCATGCACGCACTGCTTACATGAGACTGAAAGTGTACGTTTGGGTAATTGTAAGAAGAACGTGTACCTGGGTCATCGTCGATTTCTTCCCCGAAATCATAACGTAAGAAAGAAAGGCAAGCATTTCAACAGCAAGGCAGATCACCGGCCGAAGCCTGCGGAACGTACTGGTGCTGAGATATTTGATATGGTCAAGGATTTGAAAGTCATCTTTGGAAAGGGTCCTGGCGGACAATCAGTTCCGCGGGGAGTTGACGGGCACGCACCCATGTGGAAGAAGAAATCTATATTTTGGGAGCTAGAATATTGGAAAGTCCTAGATGTCCGCTCTGCAATCGACGTGATGCATGTTACGAAGAATATTTGCGTGAACCTGCTAAGCTTCTTGGGCGTGTATGGGAAGACAAATGATACAAAGGAAGCACGGCAGGACCAGCAACTTTTGAAAGACCCAGATGACCGGCATCCGGAATGGTTTCAAGGTCGTGCCAGCTACGCTCTTACCAAAGAAGAGAAGGTCATTTTTTTGAATGCCTGAGCAGTATGAAGGTCCCGTCTGGCTTCTCGTCGAATATAAAGGGAATAATAAACATGGCGGAGAAAAAGTTCCAAAACCTGAAGTCTCACGACTGCCACGTGATTATGACACAATTGCTTCCGATTGCTTTGAGGGGTGTCACGACCGGTTTTTCAATAAAATAATTATTGAGAAACCAATCCCTGTTACGGACCAGCGAGGAAGAATTCCTTCTCACTGATAGACAATACATTGGTCACAGAAGAAAAAAATACCAGGAGTACTAAATATAATACAAAGTTGAGCAGAGACTGCCCAACAATTTATTACATGCACGCCGATAAAACAATACGGCGGATAGGGTGGCAGACTACTAACTCACGATAATGACGATGGTGGAGATATCACCGCGAGGCGAGTGATATGTCTCCAGAAGACTACAGCTCTTCGAGCGTCGGAGTGAGACTCGAGAAGACTTATTGCGGGTGGCGGAAGCGTATACGATACAAGTGACCAAAATCCGGGATTGCGCAGGACTGACTGGGACTCCTCTAGGCATCGGACGCGCTATCAAACTCTTCATCCAAGAGATCGCCTTCGTCAACATCTGGCCAAATCAACAAGCCAGGTGAGTACTATGAAAGTACTCGCAAGACAGTTCGGACATAAGGTATAACAAATGCAAACATGAAACACATGAATAAGTTAACCAGTGCGATCAGACATAGAGATAATAAATACTGGGTGCCAAGCGAGGGTCTGAATGACGCCTCGAGCGGAAACTGCCGAATAGTAATACGGGTGCCAAACGAGTGTCTGAAAGACTCCTCGAGAGGAAAATGCGGAATAATAATACAGGTGCCAAACGAGTGTCTGAAAGACTCCTCGAGCGGAAAATGCGGAATAATAATGCAGGTGCCAAACGAGTGTCTGAAAGACTCCTCAAGCGGAAAATGCGGAATAATAATACAGGTGCCAAACGAGTGTCTGAAAGACTCCTCGAGCGGAAAATGCGGAATGATAATGCCACAGTCGGGCGTCGGGGCGACACCACATAAAGGGCTTATAACAGAAAGTAAAGGCAGTGCATGCCGCAGTCGGACGTCTGAGCGACATCACATAAAGGGCTTATATCACATTTCATTATTACAACAGCTCGGAGACATAAATTATCACAAGCATGAGACACAAAATAAAGCTTGTCCATCCACTGGAATAACAATAAAACCTGAGATTTTACCACTTGAGCTTGTTCACCGGGGACAAGTTTTTCACATGGATAGATATGGATATAATGTATACACTACTGATCATGGATACGATGATTTGGAAAGAATTGACTCTGCAGAGTTTGTACTTAACCACAGCCAACGGATTTCAGTAGTCACGGGGACTAGTTCCGTCTACGGTGTTCTGGAAGGAACACGTCTAACCAGTACACACCCAATTCAACCATCCGAAGCCAGGGATCACCCTCGGCAACATTCAAGAGAAACCTTGAGTCGGGGAGGCTACAACCTCGCGTAGCATGGGATCAAATTTCTATACGCGCGCTATAAGGGGGTGCCCCCCCTCTCGGTCCCAACCGGAAACACCCATGCCCCCTGACCGAATGACTGGCTTTAATCCTGGGCCAAGGTACCATCATCCCGGCCTCTCTGTTTGGTGTGTACACGGAAAGAGGTTACCAACTTACTAAACCGTATCCTGGCAATGAGACATGTGGTAGCACGGAAAGGGGAAGGGACGATAACACAGCTCCAACCATGTTAACGTCGGAAAAGTCGGATGACACAAGGCTGGCATGCTACAACAGTACCACCTTGCTGCCCTTCATGTCACCACATGATTAGGCCACCTCTCATCAGAGGTCATCGCAACTTTGGAACATGCGGGAAAAGATCGATAACGTGGCTCCAACCATGTTAACGTCGAAGAAAGTCGGATGACGCAAGGCTGGCATGCTACAACAGTACCACCTTGCTGCCCTTCATGTCACTACATGATTAGGCCACCTCTCATCAGAGGTCATTGCAACTTCGGAACAACCGGGTCGTTGCCTTACGAGCAACGAGGTATTTACCGACACTCATATGCCACACACAAACTTTCACATGAACATGCAAAACTTCTGCCATATCAAATGTCCAAACATGCTTGCCTGGTTCGGAGAAGTCGGAATCTAGCTCGGCGAAGTTCGCGGCTCCGTCACCTCTCCCGGAACCTACGGCAATCACGAAACGGGTACTAACGTGAAAACCAACACATGCACAGAAACTTTGCCAAATATTTCCCAAATAAATCCCATAAAAAACTAGACAAAATTTTAAGAATGTCAGAAAAAGAATCACTAAAAAATACCTTTTTATTAAAAAGTTATAAAGGTTTCTGTCCAGGGACCTTTCTGTAATGAAACAGAAAAGTTCCAGGGTTTTAACTGAGAAAACAGAAAACGGTTCGTTTGGAAATGCGCAAGCGCAAGAGAGAAGACGTATTTTGCTCGAAGGCGTCAACAGAAAACGGTTCGGGGAAATAGAACAGAGGCTGACACGCGGGGCCCGCATGTCAGGTTTGAAAAGGCTCGCCGGCGCCCGAAGACGGCGGTGGACGCCGGCGTCGAACCACGGCGAGTTAGGAGAAACGGAGGGTACCAAGAGCTTCGGTGTCTTCTTCCGCGTCGGTGGGTGGTGGACTCGTCCAGCGGGGAGCACCACGTCGACGGCGACACTATCTCCGGCGGACGGCGGCTCGGGTGTGGATGGGGAACTCCGGTGGAGGGCTGCAAGCTTCAAATTGAAGTGCGGGTCAGAACGAGAGATGCATGGTGAAGTTACTGGCAAGAGAATGGAGGTTGCGGAGCACACACGGGGGCGAATCGGGCTGGATCCCGTGGCGGGTCGCGGCGGCCGGAGTCGAGGAAGGAGACCTCCTCGGGGCTCTTCCAGTGGCTAGGCGTGCTCTAGAGGAAGTGCAGGGCTGGTGGGTGCTCGAGTTGAAGCTCGGGACCTCTATTTATAGGCAGATCGACGGGGTGGCCGTGAACGGAGAATCTCCGGCGAGCGATTACGGCGGAGCAGTGGGTTGGCAGAGGGTTTGAGCGGTCGGGCAGCATCGGTGGATGTTACGGGACTCGTTTTGCAGCTAAACGGAGCTGGCCCTGGCGTAATGGCGTCTGCCCACGGTAAGGTGACCGCACGGGCTCAACGGCGGCAGAGAGCGCGCTCCGCGCCCTGCGGTTCACGACGAGAGCGGCAGCGCATTCGGGGGAGTGGACGGCCACGCGGCGGGCTCCGGTGGTTTGGGCGGCGCTGGGTGGAGTCGTCGGCGCCGTGTCTCCCGCTGGCGTCCGCAAAGCCGCCGCCGGCGTCGGTCACGGGGCGGCGCACCTCCTGCTGCCCGTCGCCGACGCCCGCAAGGTGCCAGGCGCTCGTGCGGTGCAGGAACAAGTGGGCGAGGACGAGGAGCAAGGCGACGCGGCGGTACTGGCGAGATCGATGCCCGTTTCTGAAGAAAACGACAGCAAGCACTGAACTGAAACTCTGAAGTTACTGAAACTTGACAGTGACCATGCATTGCAGGTGTTCGACAGTAGGTTTTGGTAAAGAGGTAAATTTTGCTGGAGCTGTAACTTGGTGAGATGACCACTCAAAGCACCCAGGGGCTGCATGAATTTATTTGGAATTTTTGGAGAAGGTTTTGAATGAATTTCACCAAATTTGCCAAATCTGGTCCAAACTTGCAGCTGATGTAGTTTGAAAATTTTGAACTGGAGACCAGTGGATCTTCATGGTTCTAGGTTGAGGGTTCAAAGGACTAGGAGGGGAAAGAAGTTTGGTGGTAAAAGTCCAAACAGAAAATGGAGTTCCTTTGTAAATCTCCAAGAGGTAGAATAGAAGGCAGAAAATATTTGAATAGAATTTGAATGGAAAATAAATACATGGGGAGGTTCAACTTGCTGGATTTGATGTAAATCATGATCCAGAGGTGAGGGAGTGTTTAGGAGAGAGGATTTGCACTTATGCCATGGCAAGAAGGAATAGTTGAAAGTGGCAAAGTACCTTCCAAAAGCCATAGTGCAAATTCAGGAAAAGGTTTTCAAAAGTTCTTTTCCCAAATGAAAAAAAACATTTTGTCTTGAGTCCAAAAGAAGAGCAAGAACTCCCAAGGTCAAAGGCAGATCTTGGGTGAATCCAAATAAAATTTTTGCCATAAAGAAAATATATGAGAGGGAGAGTTCTCTTGAAGAAATTTTTTTAAATCACTCCCCTCAAGTCAAATAAAATCTTTTCAAAAAAATCCAAATAAAAACTTGGGTGCCACAAGGGGGCTCCTACCGGAAAATGTTCGAGTAGCCATTGTGAAGCTATGTGCATTCCTCAATGCAATCTCTCAGAAGGTAATCAATCAAGAAGATCTACCACGGTTACAGAACGATGCGGTCCAATGCCTTGTCAGTTTCGAGTTGGTGTTCCCACCATCCTTCTTCGATATTATGACGCACCTCCTGCTCCACCTAGTCGAAGAGATTACCATTCTCGGTCCTGTATTTCTACACAATATGTTCCCCTTTGAGAGGTTCATGGGAGTATTAAAGAAATATGTTCGTAACCGTGCTAGGCCAGAAGGAAGCATCGTCAAGGGCTATGGAAATGAGGAGGTAATTGAGTTCTGTATTGACTATGTTCCTGACCTTAAGCCGATTGGTATTCCTCAATCGCGGCACGAGGGGAGACTAAGTGGAAAAGGCACCATCGGAAGGAAATCAACGATATGTATGGACGGTCATTCTATGACTGAAGCACACCACACAGTTCTGCAAAATTCTAGCTTGGTGGCTCCGTACTTCGAGCAACACAAGAATATTTTACGCTCGGACAACCCGGGGAAGCCTGAATCCTGGATTAGAAAGGCCCACATGGAGACTTTCGGCAGTTGGTTGCGAAAACATTTAATGAATGACAATGATGTTGGAGATCAGCTGTACATGTTGGCCAAGACACCATCTTCGACTATAACGACTTTCCAAGGGTACGAGATAAATGGGAATACATTTTACACCATGGCCCAAGATAAAAAGAGCACGAACCAAAACAGTGGTGTCCGCTTTGATGCAGCAACAGAGAATGGGCAAAGGGTCACATATTATGGTTACATAGAGGAGATATGGGAACTTGACTATGGACCCTCCTTTAAGGTCCCTTTGTTCCGGTGCAAATGGTTCAAGCTAACAGGAGGTGGGGTGAAGGTGGACGAGCAATACGGAATGACAATGGTGGATTTCAACAATCTTGGTTACCTTGACGATCGCAGATCGGTCTTGGAGAATACTTTAGCTCCTTGCAGCTGGTCAAACAAATCGTTGATCATCGGTAGTGGGTACTTGTTCTTGATCCTCACTTCATTCAACGCACGATAATAAACAGCTATTCTCAAAGATCCATCCTTCTTCTCAACCAAGAGCACTGGGGCTCCCCACGGTGACAAACTTAGTCGAATGTAACCTTTCTCCAATAACTCCTTAATCTGCTTCTTAATCTCCTCCAGATCATTTGCGGGCATCCGGTATGGTCTCTTCGATATCGGTCCGCTGCCTGGCAATAGCTCTATCAAAAACTCAATGTCTCGATCCGACAGCATGCCTGGTAGTTCCTCTGGAAATACATCTGGGTAATCCTTCACTACAGGCACTTCCTCCTGAACAACTCCTGAGAGGGAATTTACTTGGGTTCTCCTTGGCGCATGCCTGGATACATACTTAATCCTTTTTCCCTCCGGGGTGGTGAGAAGTATTGACTTACTAGCACAATCAATGTTTCCTCCATACTTCGATAGCCAATCCATGCCTAGTATTATATCCAATCCTTGTGACTCCAAAATTATTAGGTCTGAGGGGAAAACATGGCTGCCAATGGTTAAGGGTAACCGTTCACACCATCGGCTGGCCATATACTCTGCTCCTGGCGAGCTTACTAACATGGGTGACCTAAGGGCTATGGTGGGTAGCTTAAACTTGTCCACAAATCCCCTTGATATGTATGAATGCGATGCACCAGTATCAAAAAGAACAAGAGCGGTAAATGACTTAACCAAAAACTAACCAATCACTGCGTCAGGCTGATCTTCAACCTCCTCCACGTTGATGTGGTTCACCTGACCTCTGGTGAAGGGATTGGGTTTTTTCCCAGAGCTTCCATTCCCATTGCCATTCTTCACCTCAGAACAATTGTTGGCGTAGTGCCCAGTCTTCCCGCACTTGTAACAGGTGACATGACTTAGATCCTTCTTAGCGGGTGTTGCTGGGTTGGAACGGTTCTGGTTACTGCTTGCTCCATTCCCATTTCCATTCGTGGGACCACTGTGGTTATGGGAACTTCCTGTGAGTGTGTCCTCCATGGTTATGGGTAAATCCTCCCGGGTTAGGAGTAAAACGAGGCTTCTGCGTTGCTCCAGAGTTATACTTCCCCTGTCCATACTTCCTCTTGCGGCTCTCTATCTACTGCTGCTTCCCTTCAATCATAAGGGCCCTCTCTACCAACTCCTGGTAATTTTCAAATGTTGCCACCATCAACTGCATGCTTAGTTCATCATTCAGCTCTTCCATAAACTTCTCCTGCTTTGCAGCATCCGTGGCCACATCATCCGGGGCATAGCGAGCTAGCTTACTAAACTCATCCACGTACTGCCCCAATGTACGATTTCCCTGGCGTAAGTTGTGAAACTCACGCTTCTTCATGCTCATAGCTCCAGTTGAGACATGAGTAGTGCGGAATGCTTGCTGAAACTGATCCCAAGTGACATTGGCTATGGGGAAAGTGGTTGTGTAATTGTCCCACCATGAGGTGGCGGGTCCATCCAATTGGTGTGCGGCAAAACGCACCTTCTCGGCATATGTGCAACCTACGGTGGTCACCTCCCTTCCAATCCTGCGTAGCCAGTCATCAGCAACAATCGGCTCGGTGCTACTGGAAAACGCCGGCGGATTCAACCTCGGAAAACGGGCTAAGTTATCCACTGGAGGTGGTGGCGGTGGGTTGTTGTTGTTGCCTTGGTTCTGGACTAGTAGCTGCATCAAGGCATTCTGCTGTTGGATCAACTGAGTGATCTCCGGTGGGAAGACAAATCCAGTGTCACGTCTCGGAGGCATCTGATGGGTTTAGAGGGAAGAGATTAGAATAGAGTGAGGTCTAGTGAGAGAACACTACCCATATGCACATGAGAAAAACACAATCATATCATACCACTCAATTCAAACAAGGGCATACAAATGATCTGACTACCGTTACAATATACTCGGACTACTACTATATACATGGGGGTATACTACTGTCAATATGGTGGTCGACTAGAAGTTTTGATCGGTGGAAGACTCCATGATATCGGCTCCAACTTCGTCTTCGTAATCATCATCACTACTGTCGGGGTCGGAGTCGGTGTCGTCGATGATGATGTAGTCCTTGGGATGGTCGTCATCTCCTCCTGATGCGGGGTCTCCCATGAATACTCCTAGCTTCGTGGTCAGGTCGTCATTCTTTTCTACTAGTATTGCGATTTCCTCCTCGTATCTGTCACGTGTAGACTTGAGTTCCTCTTCAAGCTCCATGTTCCTGGTCAACACCTTCTTCAGATCTATCATGCTTGCTTACATTTGGTTCTCCTGGCGACAAATGTGCTGGTTTAACTCCTGGATGAAAGCTGCAATGGACCTGCCCCTCCTGGTGCTGATCATCTCCCATTGCTCATCTCGGCGCCCACATATCTGGTAGATGGTGTCCTTAAGATCCTTGTGATAAACTTCGCCGATGCGTCCCATGGCGATGTGAGCTGCCATGCTCTTTCCTAGACTCAAGGTTGGTGCATCAAAGGAAAACTCTATGGGCTCAGTAACTGGCGTGAATGTCCTTCCTGGAACTTGAACTCGAATCATCCAACGCTCCTCTTCTGGTAAAGCGGCGGTGTAGGTCCCGGTGAAGCTTGGTATTCCAATGTTCAGGTACCTAGTGACTTCCTTCAAGTGTCGTCCAAAAGGTGTGTCTTCATCCGGTTGAGAAAACTTGTTCCTTGAGTCTACCATCTATAGAGTGGAAAATGGAGAGGAGTCAGAAATGAGTAGAGAAGAGTGACCTATGGCTTATCTTAGTGGTCGTGTCCTACAATTAGCGTGTGCTCTGATACCATCTTGTAGCGATCCGACCTCAAACGGTCAAATCTCTATGCATAAGTGTCATCCCTGGATCGGTAATGCTGACACACACAGCACTTGAAGGATTTATAACAAAGTGCAATCACACACTTATTACAATAATATGGCTTAAGGCCATCTAAATAAGATAACTGCGGAAGCATCGAAGGTAAATGAGTCCATCAACTCCAACGGCATAGCTGAGTGCACGGCAATGACCTAGCGCACCTTACTCTTCGTCTGAAAGTCTGCAACATAATACGTTGCAGCCCGAAACGGGTCAGCACATGGAATATGCTGGCAAAATAACACTGTAGAGCAATGAACAAAATAAATGCTAACACTACATGCATATTTGGCTGGTGGAGGCTCTACGGTTGACATGTTTTTGTGAAAAGCCAATTTTTCCCTACTACAAAGGAATATATTTTATATACCTACAAAGTATATTGAAAAACATTGAGAATGGTAACCCCATCTCAATCCCAAATTAAAAGTTAACAACCCGACAAATTAATTAAGTAACCTGATGAGATCAAATCAATAATTCAAGTACCAGATACTCAAGATGTCCATAACCGTGGACACGGCTAACCATGACTAGTTTGTACACTCTGCAGAGGTTTGCGCACTTTTCCCCACAAGACTCGATCTCCTCCGTTGGTTTTCTCGCACTACATGGTGTTTGAGAAACGGATGACCGAGACATAGTCTTTCAGAAGCATTAACTCTTTCGACGGGTAAACCGTACAACCTACATCCCCTACATCTGCTATTTTACCACTAAAAGAGGTCACACAACATACTCAACTATGCCAGAGCCCATAATGGCTTGTGGCTGCACACGAAAGTTTCTAGCATGAATAATCTTATGATCCCTTTGAGCCTGGGTGGCGAACCAAAGGATGATCACACGGATGCCCCGGGATCTCTTTGGACAACACTGGATTCCCCAGGTGCTCACCAACAATCCACCCAGATGTGTATTAAAGTAGCAACCTTAAATAAACCCGTAGTTTATAAATAATCTCACAGCTGTCATGAATCACTCAACCAAACCACGTCTACAAGCATAGCATAGCAGTATAAGCATAACGTAGAAGTAACTCCCAGGGTTTGATAATAAAAGGGCAATAGGTTCTACCTCATCATCTACTTCCCAATACCCACATGTTAACAATCCTACTCATGCAATGTTAGAGGGTTGAAACTAATGCATAAAAACTAGGTAATAAGGAATATGATCAAAGTGTTACTTGCCTTGTTGACGATCTGCAAACCCTAGAGACTCGTAGTAGCACGCTTCGCACTCTGGGAATTCTATCGCAAACAAATAATAGCATACATAAGCACTCAAGCATAGATGCAAGGGTAAAACTCAGATGAGAAAGATCAAATCTGAAAGTTCAACTAAAGAGATTTGATTTGCAAAAAGAATCAATCGAATCGGAGCAACGGAACTGAAACTACGATCAAAAGAAGTTCGAATTCAAATCTGCTTGAAACCAAATTTTAATTTGTCAAAACCTTGTTCAAGTTAATTAACTGGAAAGAGGGGTTCGAGACGAAGATTTTGGCGTTGGTTTCACTAGATTTGGACGAACGGTTAAAAAGTTGCGAGGGCTTGAAGATCAGGGGCTAATCTGCGATAAAAAATAATCGTGTATAGGTCCCTGGCAAAAATAAAATAGAAAAAAGAAAAATATATCGGATGAACATCCGCTAACAGAGACAAACGAATGAATTTGTTCATTATCAGATCTAAATGAACGAACGTTCGTAAATTAGATCTGAACCGAAAAAAAAAACGAAAAACCGATCTAAACCGGCGAAACCGAACCGATCTACTCGAAAAAAACGGATCTAGGGTTTACCAAAAAACAAAAAAAACCGACGGCGGCACGACGATTCCGGCGAACGGGCGGCGGCGGCGGTCGGCAGAGCAGCGGCGGCCGGTAGCGGCGGCGCGGCGGTCGGCAGAGCGGCGGCGGCGGCGCGGCGGCGGCGACGGCTTTGGGCTGGGGCGGCTTGGGGCTGGGTCGGCTTGGGCCTCGCCTAATAAAGGGGCTGGGCGGGACGTGTCCGGCTCTGGCATGGCCCAGAGTCGGTTCGCTTTTTTTTAAATTCCGCCGAAAAGGAAAAATCCTAAATAAATATAAAAAGATTCTAAAAATGCCAAAAAAATTCACCTTCAAAATAAATATAAATTGAACATTTTTTTGGCCTAAAAATGCAATTTTCAAAAATGCATATTTTTCTGATTCAAATAAAATAGCAACAAAATTCCAAATAAAATTATTTATTGGATTTTAACATTTTTCCTCCAATATTTATTTTATTTTGGAGAAGTCATTTTATCTCCTCTCTTTTATTTTTATATTGGAAATATTTCGGAGAGAAAAATTAAAAAATCGAAATGATCCTCTTTTCAAATTTGAGAAGAATTCAAATATGAAAATAAATGAAATCCCCAACTCTCTCCGTGGGTCCTTGAGCTGCATAAGATTTCAAGGATCATAAACGAAATGCAAATAAAATATGATATGCATATGATGTCCTATGTATAACATCCAAATTGAAAATTGGGATGTTACGGTTGTGGTATTCCAGGTGGCGTGAGTTGTGAAACTATTCCACATAGTTTCAAATGAAGACCAAACTCGTAACTCAAATATTCGCCTCGGCGATCAGATCGTAGAACCTTTATTTTCTTGTTACGATGATTTTCCACGTCACTCTGAAATTCTTTGAACTTTTCAAATGTTTCGGACTTATGTTTCATCAAGTAGATATACCCATATCTGCTCAAATCATCTGTGAAGGTTAGAAAATACGATACCCGCCGCGAGCCTCAACACTCGCCGGACCGCATACATCAGTATATATTATTTCCAATAAGTCAGTTGATCGCTCCATTGTTTCGGAGAACGAAGTCTTAGTCATCTTGCCCATGAGGCATGATTCGCAAGCATCAAGTGATTCATAATCAAGTGATTCCAAAAGCCCATCAGCATGCAGTTCCTTGATGCGCTTTACACCAATATGACCTAAACGGTAGTGCCACAAATAAGTTGCACTATCATTATTAACTTTGCATATTTTGGCTTCGATATTATGAATATGTGTATCACTACGATCGAGATTCAATAAACCACTTATATTGAGTGTATGACCGTAGAAGGTTTTATTCATGTAAATAGAACAACAATTATTCTTTGACTTAAATGAATAACTGTATTGCTCTTTCTTGATTTCTACCTTCGCCAATTTCAATATCGCGAAGAGCTCGGGAATCGTTTTCGTCATCCCTTGCATATTATAGTTCATCACGAAGTTCCAGTAACTTGGTGATAGTGACTAGAGAACTGTGTCAATCACTATCTTATCTGGAAGATTAAATCCCACTTGATTCAAGCCATTTTAGTAGTCAGACATTCTGAGCACATGCTCACTAGTTAAGCTATTCTCCTCCATCTTGTAGGCTAAGTACTTTGTCAGAGGTCTCATACCTCTCGACTCGGGCATGAGTCTGAAATACCAGTTCCAGCTCTTGGAACATCTCATATGCTCCGTTGTGTTCAAAACATTTTTGAAATCCCGATTCTAAGCCGGAAAGCATGGTGCACTAAACTATCAAGTAGTCATCATACCGAGCTTTGTCAAATGTTCATAACATCTGTATCTGCTCCTGCAATAGGTCTGTCACCTAGCGGTGCATTAAGGACATAATTCTTCTGTGCAGCCATGAGGATAATCTTCTGATCACGGACCAAGTCCGCGTCATTGCTACTATCATCTTTCAACTTATTTTTCTCTAGGAACAAGTCAAAAAATAAACGGGGAGCTACATCGCGAGCTATTGGTCTACAACATAATTTGCAAATACTATCAGGACTAAGTTCATGATAAATTAAAGTTCAATTAATCATATTACTTAAGAACTCCCAATTAGATAGACATCCCTCTAGTCATCTAAATGATCACATGATCCATATCAACTAAACCATGTCCGATCATCACGTGAGATGGAGTAGTTTTCAATGGTGAACATCACTATGTTGATCATATCTACTATATGATTCATGTTCGACCTTTCGGTCTCAGTGTTCCGAGGCCATATCTGCATATGCTAGGCTCGTCATGTTTAACCCGAGTATTATGTATGTGCAAAACTGGCTTGCACCCGTTGTATGTGAACGTAGAGCTTATCACACCCGATCATCATGTGGTGTCTTAGCACGAAGAACTGTCGCAACGGTGAATACTCAGGGAGAACACTTATACCTTGAAATTTTAGTAAGGGATCATCTTATAAAGCTACCGTCGTACTCAGCAAAATAAGATGCATAAATGATAAACATCACATGCAATCAAAATATGTGACATGATATGGCCATCATCATCTTATGCCTTTGATCTCCATCTCCAAAGTACCGTCATGATCTCCATCGTCACCGGCATGACACCATGATCTCCATAATCTTGATCTCTATCAACGTGTCATCACATGGTCGTCTCGCCAACTATTGCTTTTTGCAACTATTGCTATCGCATAGCGATAAAGTAAAGCAATTACATGGCGCTTGCATCTTTTGCAATAAAGAGACAACCATAAGGCTCCTGCCAGTTGCCAATAACTTTACAAAACATGATCATCTCATATGACAATTTATATCTCATCACGTCTTGACCATATCACATCACAACATGCCCTGCAAAAACAAGTTAGACGTACTCTACTTTGTTGTTGCAAGTTTTACGTGGCTGCTACGGGCATCTAGCAAGAACCGTTCTTACCTACGCATCAAAACCACAACAATTTTTCATCAAGTGTGTTGTTTTAACCTTCAACAAGGACCGAGCGTAGTCAAAGTTGATTCAACTAAAGTTGGAGAAACAGACACCCGCCAGCCACCTGTGTGCGAAGCACGTCGGTAGAACCAGTCTCATGAATGCGGTCATGTGATGTCAGTCCGAGCCGCTTCATCAAACAATACCGCCGAATCAAAGTAAGACGTTGCTGGTAAGTAGTATGACTATTATCGCCCACAACTCTTTGTGTTAGACTCATGCATATAACATCTACGCATAAACCTGGCTCTGATACCACTGTTGGGGAACGTAGTATTTCAAAAAAAATCCTATGATCACGCAAGATCTATCTAGGAGAAGCATAGCAACTAGAAGGGAGAGTGTGTCCACGTACCCTTGTAGACCGAAAGCGGAAGCGTTTAGTAACGCGGTTGATGTAGTCGAACATCATCATGATCCAACCGATCCAAGCACCGAACGTACGGCACCTCTGTGTTCAGCACACGTTCAGCACGATGCCATCCCTCGAGCTCTTGATCCAGTTGAGGTCGAGGGAGAGTTCCGTCAGCACGACAGCGTGGTGACGGTGTTAGTGATGTGATCCGCGCAGGGCTTCGCCTAAGCACTACGACAATATGACTGGAGGAGCAAACTGTGGAGGGGGCACCGCACATGGCTAGGAACAATTGATGTGTGTTCTAGGGGTGCCCTCCCCACGTATATAAAGGAGGGAGAGGGAGGGAGGAAGCCTAGGGCGCGCCCAAGTAGGAGGAATCCTACTTGGGCCCCTAGTCCAATTCGCCCCCCCCCCCCACCATATTTGGACAAGGGGGAAAGGAAGGAGGGGGAGGTGAAGGAAGTAGGAGTCCTAGTTCATACTTTCCTTTTCCTCCTATCCTTTCCCTTTCTCCCCACGTGGCTGGCCCTCTAGGGGGTGCACCAGCCCCTTGTGGGCTGGTGTGTTCCCTTACTTGGCCCATTAAGCCCATATCTTTGTCGGGGGTTGCCCGGAACCACTTTCGGTGAGCCGGTATCACCCGGAACACTTCCGGTGTCCAAATACCATCGTCCTATATATGAATCTTTACCTCTCGACCATTTAGAGACTCCTTGTCATGTCCGTGATCTCATCTTGGACTCCAAACAAACTTCGGTCACCAAAAACACATAACTCATAAACAAATCATCATCGAACGCTAAGCGTGCGGACCCTACGGGTTCGAGAACTATGTAGACATGACCGAGTCACATCTCCGATCAATAACCAATAGCAGAACCTGGATGCTCATATTGGCTCCTACATATTATACGAAGATCGTTATCGGTCTAACCGCATAACAACATGCGTTGTTCCCTTTGTCATCGGTATGTTACTTGCCCGAGATTCGATCGTCGGTATCATCATACCTAGTTCAATCTCGTTACCGGCAAGTCTATTTACTCGTTCCATAATGCATCATCCCGCAACTAACTCATTAGTCACATTGCTTGCAAGGCTTATAGTGATGTGCATTACCGAGAGGGCCCAGAGATACCTCTCCGATACACGGAGTGACAAATCCTAATCTCGATCTATGCCAACTCAACAAACACCTTCGGAGACACCTGTAGAGCATCTTTATAGTCACCCAGTTACGTTGTGGCGTTTGATAGCACACAAGGTGTTCCTCAGGTATTCGAGAGTTGCATAATCTCATAGTCAGAGGAACATGTATAAGTCATGAAGAAAGCAATAGCAATAAAACTTAACGATCAAAATGCTAAGCTAACAAATGGGTCTTGTCCATCACATCATTCTCTCATGATGTGATCCCGTTCATCAAATGACAACACATGTCTATGGTCAGGAAACATAACCATCTCTGATTAACGAGCTAGTCAAGTAGAGGCGTACTAGGGACACTCTGTTTTGTCTATGTATTCACACATGTACTAAGTTTCCGGTTAATACAATTCTAGCATGAAGAATAAATATTTATCATGATATAAGGAAATATTAATAACAACTTTATTATTGCCTCTAGGGCATATTTCCTTCAGTTTGAACCAAGTCCTAGATTCGGATGCATGAAGTAGCTTTACCTCTAATAATACTAAAAATTTAGGTGGCTTTGGAAGAGCTGATGGAAGTACAAAAAGATGCACATGCAGACACGTGGGGAGCTGGGGCAGTAGAGCAAGGCCACTTTCGAAGAACTTATACCTGAGGGTCGTCGGGATGTCGGCGGCGGTAGGTCGGATCTGCGCACAATACGGCAGGGAGGAAGAAGGGTCGGAGGACCTCCCGAGCCGGCACCATGTCGGAGAGAATGCCACGGGTAGAGGATCAGGCCCCACCGGTAGCTATGGGTTTCCTCCCTCACCGGCGATGACCGCGTGAATGATGCACCTAGTCCTCTACACACACCGGCCGAAGGGATCCGGTCGGATCTGTGACCAGCGGTGAGCAGAGATAAAATGTCGCTACGTTGTCTTGTTTAGATCTGGAGAGGATGAGAGAATGAAGAGAGCAACCCTAGTAAAGCAAGCGCTCAGGCCCCTGCCTACATATATAATGGAGTGATTATCTTTTTCTCTCCACAACAAGCGTTTCAATTTATGTACATGGCATTAAAGAAAAGAAACTCTCTATTTAACGTGACTAACTGTACGACTCCTACTTACTAGTAGTAGTATTGTTCACTTGTGCTCCCCGTCCCTCCATTCATTGAACAACCCCACGGGTGAATAAACATAGAGTACTAGTATTTATGTAGAACGAACAAGCTTGAACTATTTTCACGTAGTTAAAAGTTGAGGCCGGGGCTTTTCTCGGGTAGTACGCGCGGCAGCTTTCACGTAGGCGGTTTGACAGAGAGGCAAGGAGGGTGAGGGAGTAGCGGATTCAACTTACTTACTGCTGGAAAGGTAGGGTTGTGTGATTTGATGGCGCGTTACTGCTGGAAAGACTTGTGATATGACTACTCACTATAGTCATGAATTACTGGGGCTACGACCGGGGTGATGCCCCCCTTCCATTCCCCACTCTAACTGGTGCATGACACGTCAACCCGGATGCTGGCTCTCCCACATGTCGGTGAAGTACGTAAGAAGGAGCAAAGAATCATGCGGTATATATAGTGTATATACTAGTACTACTACTCACGTCGGAGGAGTGTGAACCACGATAGCCAAGTGAACCAGCAGGCAATAGGTCATACTCCTCTTTGTTTGGATCCCTGAGTGAACCAGCAGTATGAACCACGGCAGCCTAGTTAACCAGCAGTAGAAAACAATGTGGTGGTATGGCCATAAAAAACAATGTGCTACAGTCCGGTCTGTAGCATGTACAGTACTACTCCTCTTTGTTTGGATCCCTGAGTTAGAGCTAGTTTGGGCTAAAATAGCCTCAAAGTATCCAAACAGGAGGGGTTAGTTTGAGCTAGTTTGCTCTAATCCAGCTAAAAAAATAGCCCGATGGAGAGGTTCTAATTGGGTTAGTTCTCCTCGGGCCCACTAAAAGAGAACTAAAAATCTCCCTTACCCGCACCAGATCGCTCCCTCTGACCCCCCCCCCCTTGCATGACTCCTCTCTGTTCCCCATCACGCCGCCCGCCCAAGGGCTGCTCCACCGCTCGCCCTCTCCCTCCGGCCTCCGACGCCCTCCTCCGGCCGCCCTCTCCCTGCAGCCTCTGACACCCTCCTCCGATCGCCCTCTCCCTCCGGCCTCCGAAGCTCACCCCGCTCCCCCTTCACCGGTCGTTATTCTCCCTCTGTCATGCACGGCGGCGACGCATCTACCAGGGAGGTCGCGAGAGGGGTGAGTTTGTCGTTCCTTCTCTGTCTCACAGCCATATCATTGATCTTGCTCGCTCTAGCGCCAATTCTGATTTGGAAAAGTAGATCCTGATTAAACTTGGTATAGATTTGTGGTGCACGCATGCAATTGTTTGATGCT
This sequence comes from Aegilops tauschii subsp. strangulata, assembly GCF_002575655.3. Taxonomy (NCBI): domain Eukaryota; kingdom Viridiplantae; phylum Streptophyta; class Magnoliopsida; order Poales; family Poaceae; genus Aegilops; species Aegilops tauschii. Next base: position 516,315,663 of record NC_053036.3, read on the forward strand.
GCTTGAGGAGGTAATAAATATTTCTAGAGGCCGAAAGATTCTGTTCACCTTTCTAGGTATTTCAGTTTCAGGCTTGCATTATTTCTAGAGGCCCAAAGATTCAGTTCACCTTTCCAGGTATCAGTTTCAGGCTTGCATTATTTCTAGAGGCCCAAAGATTCGGTTCGCAGTCGTCGGCAAGCGGCCCTGCTACCCATGTCGGCCTCGACCTCAACTCGCAAGCGCCGGCGTCAGAGGGGTTCTCGAGGCTTGGGCTCTACAGAGCCTTCCTCCAGAGTGACGATGATGAGCTCCTCCCTGGCCATGTCAGGGGCTCCGGGCTCCCTCCCTATCGTGAATGCCTTCCGTGATGAGTTATCTCATGCTTTGTTTCATGGAGTGTAATTTTTTTTGTGAAGCTTGATTGACGACTTGTATGTTTAAGTGGGAAATCTCATTTGTATGGAAAAAATAAAATTTACTCCCTCCATTCCTAAATATAAGTCTTTTAGACATTTCAAATGGACTACAACATACGGATGTATGTAGACATATTTTAGAGTGTAGATTCACTCATTTTGTTTCGTATGTAGTCACTTGTTGGAATCTCCAAAAAGACTTATATTTGGGAACGGAGGGAGTATCATGTTTTGCATGCTTGATTTGTAAAGATGGTTCGTTTATGTCAATTGTGAGCGGGAGGAGGCCACACCAAATCCGGCAAGAAATAGGGTCCAAAGTAGTCAAATGATTGTGAAAGACCATTTATTGTCAATCTAACCCTGCCATCCAAACACTTATTTGGTTAGAGTTACTTCAGGGCTAGAATCTAACTCTAACCTCTAACTAAGTTAGAGTTCTCCTCGTCTCGGTTCATCGCCATCATACTTTCCCATTCCTATGTTTCTAGTATCATGCGAATTAAAGAGGCCCTTAGACTGGTTTAGCTCTGGTCATTTTTTATAAATGTGTTATGCCCAAAATTTAATGAGCATGCTCTGGTTTCTATGAAAATAATCCGGTTTTATGTAGTAATTCGTTTATTTATTTATTCTTCTGCAGGGGGTTTGCATGTAATTCGTGAGGTCTGAAATGTAAAGTACCCCGGCATGGTTGCATATGCTCCGAGTCGTGCATGCACTATGACCCAGATGCTCTATGTCCCACATGTCGGCGAAAGGGAGCATGTGGAAATAGCCTAGGAGTACATATAGGAGGATAAATGCGTGAAAAAATATGTACTATGAAGCATAGCTGCGGTTTGAAAAGGAGACCTAAAGTGATGACAGGTATAGGTCGCATGCACCCAACTAGTGGTACTAGACGTATGACTACTTTTTCCCTCAAAAAAAAGAGGTACGAGTGCTCAGTACTCCTATTCTATCAACACGAGTCCCATCTAACAACAGCGTTCGTGCTACAGCTAGCTCTTCTCCCTCGTTTCTCTCTTCTAGTTCTAAACTCAGCCAACGCGCGGTGGGCGGGGTGGGGATTTGCCGATGGTCGGTTTGCTCAACTGCGGCCCCACCTCATAGTGAAAACTTTACGATTGGAATAAAAATGCCATATCTACTCTACTCTTATAAAAAATAGAGTTGGTGATGATCGTGTGCCTACCATCCTGCAATATAGGCCGTCTGATTTATATCTGATGGATAGGAAGGAAACTATGGCAATTTTGCAAAAAGGTACGCACACCCCTCTCCACATTTTCAAATAAGGCCTTCCCTCGTTCATTATTTTCTCTCATAAGATAAACTGCTCATACAAATGCATCTTCATGTTACGTGCAATGCACGGGCATCTTGCTAGTACTAATAAAACATTAAGGCCACGAGCGATGCAGTGCTGGTTACAGGAGGCAAGCAGAAAGATGCATCCATCGACAACGTCCACCTCCTCGACTCAGGGCGCCGGCCCACCGAACGGCGGCTAAGTAGCAGCGGCTTTCGTGGCCAGATCAACGTGCTTCTTGACAATGGCGTCTGATACGTCTCCTCAAGGCGGGGCAAACCTCACGATGCGAGACCTCCTCTGGAGTAGCCTAGCCAGGCAGGCTCATGAGGAGCGGAGATTTCAAGGCGGGGCAAACCTCACGAGGCTCTCGTGACGTGAGCCATGACGAACGGCACCAGGCGGGCGCCAGTGCGCGCAGCGTCCTTATTTCCTCTTTGGTGCTAAGGAGGCCAGCGCAGGCGAAGAGTACCGAGGCATCAGGCAAAGGTTGCTATATTGGTGCAACGAGACCAAGACCAGGAGGACGGCAAGACGGAGGTCATCGTGGAGCCCAAGACGGCGTCACCACCAGAGCTTTTCGCAGGCGAAGACCAGTTTTGTCAGGATAGCTTGTACTGGTTGTCCTCCTTCAAATTTTCCCGCTGTTGTTGGCTCCCTTCCTGCTCGATATTTGGGAAGAGGACCAGGGCCTCTATAAATAGGCCTAGCCACCACAGTAGTAGCCATCGGATCGAGAGACACGCACAAGCTCATACGCACAAGAACACCTCAACCTCAGGAGGCTGTTCTTCCCTTGTACTGTTCATCATCAGCCCAAGAGGAAATCCAGCACCACCACACTGGAGTAGGGTATTACACCACAACGGTGGCCCGAACCAGTATAAACCTCGTGTCTTTGTGTGTTGCGAGTCCGTCGAGTTCGTCTGCGAGATCTTAGCGAGCTAGGGCGTAGATCAGTAGGAGGGAAAGACTTCGCGCGCACCCCAGTGTTTGAACCTTAAGGGTTTGCCGGAACCCCACATCCGACACATTACGTATTCCATTTGTCGACAATCTGTGTATATTGAACTACTCTTCATGTGTATCAGCCATTTGAGCCGGTTATGGAAAAATCAGGAGTGAAAACAAGGTCTTCAGAGCAGGCAATGGTACCTATTGAAGCATATATCTCGATGGTTACAAGTAGCTCCTCAGAGGAGGATTTAGAGACAAATGACCAGTATTATATCCCACCTGAGGTGATGCTCTAAGTTGCAATGTTTATATTTCTCATATCATGCATATGGTGTCTTGCATTGCTTAGTTTAGACATCATATGCACAATATTGAATTCCATCTGCTTAGTTTAGAGATCATACATGCGAGTGCCAGCTGCTTAGTATATGAATCAATTATGTCAATTATATCATGCCACCCTATATACTTAGACAACATGTATGTGAATTATTTCATCCCAACCTATTTTAGAAAGACATCATATAGTTTAGTCATGTCATACTGTTTAGATACTCATCATATGTTGAATTATGCCATTATATCATGTTAAGTTATCCATCATATATCTGAAACTGTGTCATGCTATCCTGTTTAGTTAGGCATCATATATGTGAAATTGTGTCATGTTGTCCTGTTTGATTAGATAACATATATGTGAATTACCACATATTTCTATCATACAATGTCTGTATGTTCAATTTATTTTCTTGTTTATCAGCCATTTGAATTGGAGGGGTGATGGCAGTATCTAAGGGAGCATAAACCCGTTCTTCACAGAAGACGATGCTACCCGTCGATGCAGATAGAACCATGGTTGTACTGGCCCACGAACTAGCCTCACCACACATAATCGAGACTCTTCCAGATTGCACACTTACACTGTTGGACGGAGAACCAGCTACAACCCATCTAACCCCAACCCCAGCAGATAGTAACCCACTTCTAGTTGACACAGCACCATGTCCACCACAGCGTACCCCCACACGAGCAGTTTGTAAAGCAACTGCAATGCCCAAAGCACGAAGACCACCACAGCGAACCCAAACTCCACGTTTAAAGCAAAAGAGCAACTGTTCTTGGGTCAGATTCTGTAGCTATGGTCCATACTCCTTTGTTGTTGCATCACTGTATTTACTCATACCAACTACTTTCGAATTTGAAGGATCCAATTGAAACTCCAATGGTGCAACAGGTATGTTTTAAACCTATTTCTTTAACTGGATTGTTGTCCTAACTTCTTGCTCTATGTTGATTTCAGTTTCAGTTGTATAAACAGCTATGTTCTCATGTGATGCACATTACAAGTGTTGCCAATGTTGTGTAGTTTCTCACACTTATATTCTGTCTATGTTGTTGTGTCTTAAAAATATATGATTTAAATTGTGTCTCTATCTTGATTTGGAAACATAAACTAGAATGATATGGACAATACAGTGACCATAGTACATAGATATATGTTTGTTTCATGTTGTTATCCTGTCCACCTTACTACTTAACTGGTTTACCAAAATGAGTTTCGTATAATACATGCTAAACTTATGATGTGTCTGCTTGTTTTCTCTTGTAGAATGCGAACAGAATATTGGAAGAGAGCACCCCACTATGCAATGGTAGAGAAAGTAATGCATATAAGGTTCAAGATAGTGAGACAACCCTGTTGGTCTGCAAGAAAGGTGATAAAAACGATCTTGTAGACAGTGAGACAACCCCACGGCCTGCGTTGATGTAGTGTTCGGGTTACTGGCCAGTACCGCTGGCACAAGATCTTCGAACTCGCTGCCTGAATCAGTTCGGCTTCTTCAGTCTCAGCTACAAGCTGAAAGGCATCAGTCAGGTGTGCTGCGGCAAGAAGCCGAAGGACTGAGGAAGTCCCTGCAGAATTCAGATGCATACTCTCTGGTGCAATAGCAAGCGCTCGAGGATTTAAGCGCCAAACAAGAGAAAGTTAATAAGCTTGCTAAGCATCTTGCCAGCATTATGGGTACCCAGGATATTGTTTCTTGAGCTCTTCTGAAGTGGTTTCAGTTCTGGACTTGTTTTGCTGCGGCGTTTATTTGCACTGGTTGCCAACTTTGACAACCAGTGTATGTGATATGCTGCTTTGTTCCCTATATTTGCACTGGTGGCGAACTTTGATGCCCAGTGGATGTAATATGTGTAATAGCCTAACGTAAGTTGCTTGCTTGTTTATTTCCTTGTTGTCTTGTTTATTTGTTTGCTTGTAGTCAGTGCAGTTCTTTTTCCGCGGTTTGCTAGTGGTCGCAATAACATATTTTTTAAAACTAGGCCACAATAACCATGGGCTACATATTTACTGTAGTGACCCTGGGCCTCCTACGGGCCGTAGAAACAATGGGCCTTCTACGGGCCGTAGAAACAATGGGCCTTCTACGGGCCGTATGATCGATTGGCCAAACATGGGCCAATAACGGACAGCATTATGGGCCGTAAACGGGCTAGAGTTGGAATCGTCCGTTCATGGGCCGACCATAACGGGTCGTCGTTAATCGGCCGTATTTGATTATGCTATGAAAACGTCCCAACGAATTAACCGACCACAAACGGGCCAACTGTAACCACGGGCTGAATTTGGCCCACAAGCAGAAAAGGCCAGTAACATGTCGTAAGTAACCAAATGCTGGAAATGAGCCCAAGAATAAATGGGCCCTAAGAAGGCCGAAAGCTAACATGGGATTGAAATGGCCCAATGGAATAATGGGCCGTTAATGGGTATAAAGCGATATACTATCCATTACGGGCTAGTTTCACCATGGGCCATTAATGGGCCAAGAGTTACAAAGGGCCTCATATGGGCCGAAATACGTCATGGGCCATACATGGGCTGGAAGTTACAAGGGGCTGGAATAGGCCGTAACGGGCCCTGGGTTAGCGGGTTATAAATGGGCTATATGCAAATAGGCCGTTAACAGGATTTCCGTGGGCCGGCTCGCTACCTTTTGACCAAGTCAAACGGGCCAGCCTTTTCACTGGAATGGGCCTCTGTTGGGGGGCCGTGCCACGTGTCAACGTATCATAGGTGCCTTCGGTCCAATGAGTGGATGACATCTGTCCCAATAGTGAGCTGACACGTGTTTCCTCCAGCCAATGATGATTTTACATGTGGAAAATACCCATTGGTCTGGGATGTTAACGGGTTATCGATTAAAACCGGAACCCGATAGCTTAACGGCGACCCGTTACGGTGGATGCCACATGTCGGTTACCCTTGACGAAAGCACTTCCATGACACGCCATTTATCGTCATGGAAGTGGACACTTTCGTGATGATAATTTTGGTATTGTCATGGAACACTTCTATGAACGCACAGGTATGACTATCTTGATTCTGTCATGATAACCCACAAGTATAGGGGATCGCAACAGTTTTCGAGGGTAGAGTATTCAACCCAAATTTATTGATTCGACACAAGGGGAGCCAAAGAATATTCTCAAGTATTAGCAGTTGAGTTCTCAATTCAACCACACCTGGATAACTTAATATCTGCAGCAAAGTAATTAGTAGCAAGTAGTATGGAAGTAACGGTAACGGTGGCAAAAGTAACAGTAGCAGTTTTGTAGTAATGGTAACAGTGGCAACGGTAAAGTAACTAAGCAAAGATCATTATGTGAAAAGCTCGTAGGCATCGGATCAGTGATGGATAATTATGTCGGATGCGATTCCTCATGCAACAGTTATAACATAGGGTGACACAGAACTAGCTCCAATTCATCAATGTAATGTACGCATGTATTCCGAATATAGTCATACGTGCTTATGGAAAAGAACTTGCATGACATCTTTTGTCCTACCCTCCCATGGAAGTGGGGTCCTATTGGAAACTAAGGGATATTAAGGCCTCCTTTTAATAGAGTACCGGACCAAAGCATTAACACTTAGTGAATACATGAACTCCTCAAACTACGGCCATCACCGGGAGTGGTCCCGATTATTGTCACTTTGGGGTTGCCGTATCATAACACATAGTAGGTGACTATTAACTTGCAAGATAGGATCAAGAACTCACATATATTCATGAAAACATAATAGGTTCAGATCTGAAATTATGACACTCGGGCCCTAGTGACAAGCATTAAGCATAGCAAAGTCATAGCAACATCAATCTCAGAACATAATGGATACTAGGGATCAAACCCTAACAAAACTAACTCGATTACATGATAAATATCATCCAACCCATCACCGTCCAGCAAGACTACGATGGAATTACTCACGCACGGCGGTGAGCATCATGAAATTGGTGATGGAGGAAGGTTGATGATGACGACATCGATGGATTCCCCTCTCCGGAGCCCCGAACGGACTCCAGATCAGCCCTCCCGTGAGAGTTTAGGGCTTGGTGGCGGCTCCGTATCGTAAAACGCGATGAATCCTTCTCTCTGATTTTTTTTCTCCCCGAACGTGAATATATAGAGTTGGAGTTGAGGTTAGTGGAGCACCAGGGGGCCCACGAGGCAGGGGGCGCACCCCCAACCCTCGTGGACAGGGTGTGGGCCCCCTAGTCTTGATTATTTTGCCAGTATTTTTTATAAATTCAAAAAATATTCTCCGTGAAGTTTCAGGTCATTCCGAGAACTTTTATTTCTCCACAAAAATAACACCATGGCAATTCTGCTGAAAACAGCGTCAGTCCGGGTTAGTTCCATTCAAATCATGCAAGTTAGAGTCCAAAACAAGGGCAAAAGTGTTTGGAAAAGTAGATACGATGGAGACGTATCAACTTGTAGCGACCAGACCTCAAAAAGTCTGATCTCTGTGCATTAGTGTCATCCCTGAATCGGTAATGCTGACACGCACAGTACTTGAAGGATTTATAACAGAGTAGGAATCATACACTTATTACATCGAATGTCTCAAAAGAGAACTAATTACAATAAATATGGCTTAAGGCAATCTAAAACGATAACAGCGGAAGGCTTGGAAGATAAAGTGAGTCCATCAACTCCAACGGCATCACTCGGTGAAAGACCGCGACCTAAGGCTCCTTACTCGTCGTGTGAAAAGTCTGCAACATGATACGTTGCAGCCCGAAACGGGTCAGCACATGGAATATGCTGGAAAGGCCAACACAAAAGAGTAATGAACAGAATAAAGCTATCACTACATGCATATATGGCTGGTGGAGGCTGTATGGTTAATATGTTTTGCGAAAAGCCAATTTTTTCATACAACAAAGGAATAAATTTTATTTAACTATCATGGTAGTTGTTAAACATTGAGAAGGTTCACCCAACTCAATCCCAATTAAGCATCATCATTAAACCCAATCAAATTATATTAAGAGTGATGAGATCCACATGATAATCCAAGAACTAGATACTCAATATGTCCATAACCGGGGACACGGCTAACCATGATTAGTTTGTACACTCTATAGAGGTTTGTGCACTTTTCCCTACAAGACTCGATCTCCTCCGTTGGATTTATCGCACTACATAATGTTTGAGAAACGGATGACCGAGACACAGTCTTTCCGAAGAGGTCCCCTTAACCGATAGATAGGCATGTACATCTACAATCCCCTACATCTGCTAGCCCATCATGGAAAGGTTTCCCACAACTTACTCAACCATGCCAGAGCCCATAATGGCATGTGGCTGCACACGGAAGTTTCTAGCATGAATGATCTTATGATCCCTTTGAGCCTGGGTGGCAGTCCATAGGAGAATCACACGGTACCCCGGGATTTCCAAAAATACAGACAACACTGGGTTCCCCAGGTGCCTCAATCCACCCAGATGTGTATTAAAGTTGCCACCTTAAGTTAACCATTAATTAACAATACTCACACCTGTCATGAATACACTCAAACCCAAACCACATCTACGAGCATAGCATAGCAATATAAGCAACGTAGAAGTAACTCCCATAGGTTTGATAATAAACAGGTGAATAGGTACTACCTCATATACTTCCCAAAACCCACAATTTAATCAGATCCTAACCATGCAATTGTTTGAGGATTGATCTAAATGCAATAAAACTGGGTAGTAAAGAGGTATGATCAAAGTGTTACTTACCTTGCTGACGATCCGTGAAACCTAGAGACTCGTAGTAGCACGCTTCGCACTCCGGGTACTCTATCGCAAACAAACAAGCATACAATAAGCAATCAAGCAACAATGCGCGGGTAAAACTCAAATAATAAGATCTAACCAGAAAGTTCAACTTAAGAACTCCGGTTTGCAAAAAGAATCAAATCAAACGAAGCAATGAAACTCAAACTGCGAAAGAGACAAGCTTTGTTTACTAATCTGGACTAAATTCAAATTTTACAGTAGCAAAAACTTGTTTATGTTGATTAAACAGAAAGAGGGCTTCGAGACGAAACTCTAGGCGCTTGAATCCCCTGATTCCGATAAACTAGCGAAAAGATAAACTAAAATGAAAATCGGATCAGAAATCGCGATCGGAAATAATCGCGGGAAATCCGAGAAAAAGAAAAACTGACGAACAGACTAACGAACGAACGTTCGCTGTCTGCGGTTAAACGGTGAAAACCGTTCGTTAAAACGAACGAACAAACGGGCGTTCGCTAAATAACTAAACCGAAAAAAACCGATCTAAAATATAAAAAGGGATCTAGGTTTTCGAAAAAAACGATCGGTTTTCTCATGAAAACCGAGGCGGCGTAGGCGGCTACCTCCGGCGAGGTCCGGCGAAACCGCGGCGGCGGCGTCGGGCGGCTCCGGTGGCGGGGTCGGGCGGCGGCGGTGGGGCTCGGGACGGGCGGCGGCGCCGGGGCCGGTGCGGCGGCGGCGAGGAGACGGCGCGGGCGGCGGCGCGGCGAGGCTCCGGCGGCGGCGGCGAGTTCGAGCGGCGGCTAGGGTTTGCGGGTGCGGGGGCTGCGGCTCGGGCCTCCACGGCTTATAAGGGCCGGCCGGGCTAGTGTCCAGATCGGACACGGCCCGGTTAGGTCGGTAACTTTTTTTTAATTTATTCCACGCAAAAAACAAATAAGAAATACTAAATAGACTCCAAAAATCCTGAAATAAATTTTCCTCGTCCTCTAAAAATCTACCGGACAAGGTGAACATTTATTTGGGACTCTAGTGCAATTTTGAAAAACGCATATTTTTCCTAATTCAAATAAAATAGCGATAAAACTCCAAATAAAATTCTTATTTGATTTAATATTAAATCTCCAATATTTGTTTGTTTTGAGGAAGTCATTTTATCCTCTCTCTTTTATTTTCATAAAAGAAATATTTCGAAGATAAAATAATTTAAAATCAAACGATCCTCTTTTCAAAATTCGTGAAAACTCAAATATGAAAATAACAAAATTCCCAACTCTCTCCGTGGGTCCTTCAGTTGCGTAGAATTTCTAGGATCAAGCCAAAATGCAATAAAATATGATATGCAATGATGATCTAATGTATAACATTCCAAATTGAAAATTTGGGATGTTACACAACTCCCCCAAGCTTAAACCTTTGCTTGTGCTCAAGCAATTCAGTTGACAAACTGAAAGTGATAAAGAAAAACTTTTACAAACTCTGTTTGCTCTTGTTGTTGTAAATATGTAAAGCCAGCATTCAAGTTTTCAGGAAAGATTATGAACTAACCATATTCACAATAACACTTAGGTCTCATGTTTACTCATATCAATGGCATAATCAACTAGCGAGCAATAATAATAAAACTCGGATGACAACACTTTGTCAAAACAATCATAATATGATATAACAAGATGTTATCTCGCTAGCCCTTTCTGATACCGCAAAACATAAATGTAGAGCACCAGATCAAGGACTGACTAAACATTGTAATTCATGGTAAAAGAGATCCAGTCATACTCAATATAAATTAATAGTAATGGATGCAAATGACAGCGGTCCTCTCCAACTGGTGCTTTTTAATAAGAGGATGATGACTCCACATAAAAGTAAATAGATAGTCCCTTCGCAGAGGGAAGCAGGGATTTGTAGAGGTGGCAGAGCTTGGTTTTTGAAATAGAGATAAATAATATTTTGAATGGCATCTGTCATTGTCAACATAACAACCGAGAGATCTCGATATCATCCATGCTACACACATTATCGGCGGTTCCCAAACAGAATGATAAAGTTTATACTCCCCCTACCACCAACAAACATCAATCCATGGCTTGTCCGAAACAACGGGGGCCTCCAACTAACAACAATCCTGGGGGAGTTTTGTTTGCAATTATTTTGATTTGGTTTGAGCATGGGACTGGGCATCCCAGTGACCAGCCATTTTCTCGTGAATGAGGAGCGGAGTCCACCCCTCTTGAGAATAACCCGCCTAGCATGGAAGATACATATAGCCCTAGTTGATACATGAGCTATTCGATCATGCAAAACAGAATTTCATTTGAAGGTTTAGAGTTTGGCACATACAAATTTACTTGGAACGGCAGGTAGATAGCACATATATGAAGGTATGGTGGACTCATATGGAATAACTTTTGGCGGTTTATGGAAGTGGATGCACAAGCAGTATTCCCGCTTAGTACAAGTGAAGGCTAGAAAAATACTGGCAAGCGACCAACTAGAGAGCGACAATAGTCATGAATATGTATTAAAATTAATAAACATTGAGTGCAAGCATGAGTAGGATATAATCCACCATGAACATAAATATCGTGGAGGCTATGTTGATTTTGTTTCAACTACATGTGTGAACATGTGCCAAGTCAAACCACTTGAATCATTCAAAGGAGGATACCACCCTATCATACCACATCACAACCATTTTAATAGCTTGTTGGCACGCAAGGTAAACCATTATAAACTCCTAGCTAATTTAGCATGGCATGAGAAACTATAATCTCTAATTGTCATTGCAAACATGTTTCATTCATAATAGGCTAAATCAGGAACGATGAACTAATCATATTTACAAAAACAAGAGAGGTCGAGTTCATACCAGCTTCTCTCATCTCAATCAGTCCATCATATATCGTCATTATTGCCTTTGACTTGCATGACCGAACGGTGTGGATAATGATAATAGTGCACGTGCATTGTACTAAGCTGGAATCTGCAAGCATTTAATTCAAGGGAGAAGACAAGGTAATATGGGCTCTTTGTTAAATCAACAATAATGAATATAAGAGCCACTTCAACATTTTAATTATGGTCTTCTCCTCTCGACCCCCAAAGAAAAAGAAAAGAAATAAAACTATTTACACGGGAAAGCTCCCAACAAGCAAAAGAAGAACAAGAAATCTTTTTGGGTTTTCTTTTAATTATTACTACTACATGCATAAAAAGTAAACTAGCTAAAAGCTACAACTAATTGTTTTGGTTTTTCTTAAGGTTTTTCAAACACACAAGAAGAAAGCAAGAAAAGAAAATAACTAGCATGGATAGTACAATGAAAAAGTATGAGCACCGACAACTAGAATGAGTGTGTGAACATAAATGTAATGTCGGTGAGAAATACGTACTCCCCCAAGCTTAGGCTTTTGGCCTAAGTTAGTTTATGCCCACGGATCAAAGTTGTAGTTGGGGTCGTACTGTGATGCAGCAGCTATTGCCTCGTGAGCTGCAGCTTGGAGGCAAGCTACCTCCGTCCTCCTCTCGTACTCGGTCGCCTCCTCCCTGGTTATAACATATCTCCCTTTTGCCTGAAAGTTAAAGAAAGTAGGAGCAGAGAGAGCAATATGGACAGCGCAACGCCTGTCAAACATTAGTCGGTAATGGAGGGGCTGTTGATTCCTCTCAACAAACTGATGGCGAACCATAGCATTATAATTTAAATAAGCAGGAGGCAATTCCATATCATTTTCATGTATGGGTATCTCAAGACAATTAGCCACACGTGTTGTGTCGTGGTTTTGTCACGGCAGATGTCCTAGAGAAAGGACTTAGTTGTGGAGCCATCGCGACGGGTTAGCTTAAAAGGGTTAAATAGGACAAGGGACGCAGAGAGTTTATACTGGTTCGGCCCCTTGCGGTGAAGGTAAAGGCCTAATCCAGTTGTTGTGGAACTGCTAGGGTTTTGATGACCAGGGAGCGAATATGCTTTGTCTGGGTCTCGAGTTGTTGTTTGTTGTTCTCAAACCGCCGCCGGGTCGTCCCCTTATATACATGGGTTGATGCCCGTCGGTTTAAAGGGACCCAAGGCCAGCTCATAAACATGTTCGGCCCGGTCTCTACTTATTTCTGCCTTATAATACAAGCTTACATATCAAGGTCGGTTTATAACTACAGGCCTTAATCCGCCTTTGGGCCCTAGGCCTTCATAAAGCGTCACCATCTTTGTCTTCATGGGCTTCAAACATAATAACTCACTATAGGGATAACCCGGCCTTTCCTGGCCGGTTTACGCCCAGTAGTAATATCCCCAACATTAGGCCCCAGATTGATTTGAACTGGTTCATGTCAATCTTCAATACTTGAGAAAATTTCTTCTTCAACATCTTCGCATAGATCTTGTAAACCGCCATGACATCATCTTCCAGGATCACGATAAACCGTCATGACATCATATGTTATTAAAAATTGCATAAAGCTCACCTTTATTAATGAGCCTCCGACAATCGAGGCGACAGCTCCGCCTCATATCCAAACTTTGGGCTCCTCGATTTTCGCGCCTCTCACTTATCCCTTTGCCTTTATAAATAGGGCCAGGGGGTCCTTTCCATTTTCCCCCCGTGCCTCTTCGCATCGTCTTCTTCCTCGCGCCGACCGAACCTTCGAGCTCTGCCACCGCCATCGTTCTTTGCATCTGCCTCAACAACGGCCGCTGCATCAACCTGTTGGTACCAGAAAGCCGCGGCGTCTCTCCGCCGTTCCTCTGTCATTGGTAAGCCTTCTCTATCTTCCACCCTAGATCTTACCATTAGGGTTTGTACTCATCGGAGTTCTTCGAAGTTCTTGGAGCTATTCTTCCTTGTTCCTCTTCAGTAATACCAATGGCGAGTTAGATCTGATATTTTTCAGTGCCCTTGTAGTTTAAACTCCTTTTTCCTCATTAGGGCATCTGCTTTATACAAAACTCATCTGAACTTGCTGAACTATTCGAGCACTTGAGATTAGGTCAGAATATATTTTGATTTTTCAACTCATGACACATCTGAAATTACTATGCCAGGCTATGAAACTTGTTTTTCCTTCACTTACACATCTTAGATCTGTATCTTCAGTACCAGATTAGGCGGTTTAATCTCATAGAAAAATGATGATCCAGTAGGTACCATTAGTCCCTTGTTGAACCGCCGATGCTTTTATCTTTGCACTTTCTCCATTGTCAGACTCCGGTTTACCAATAACAAACTCCGGTTTAACAACATGCATATATCCTTACACCGCTTTATAGTTATCCATTGTGAATCCTAAACCGGCAATAATCATGTTTCAGCTTCCCATTGAAATGGCCAAACAAGTCTATGAATGCAACTGGGTTCCTTCTCGGGTCACTGAAGATCAGTTAAACAGATGTGTCGCAACTGGAGCTTTAGCCAAGAAAGAGGTCATTCAGTGGAGGGCCCCTGGTACGGAAAATCCTCCTGAACCCAAGGACGGAGAAGTAGTTGTTTTTGTTGACCATCTGGGTCGAGGCTTTAGCCCTCCCGGTTCAAAATTCTTCCGAGATGTGCTTGCCAGTTTTCAGCTTCACCCTCAAGACATCGGTCCAAACTCTGTGTCCAACATCTGCCATTTCCAAGTCTTTTGTGAGGCTTATTTTCAGGAGGAACCCACAGTTGAATTGTTTAGGGATTTCTTCCATTTAAACCGTCGCACAGAGTTCACAAATGGACCCAATACTGAACTTGGCGGAATGGCAGTTCAAAAAAGGAAGGAAGTCAGCTTCCCCCATGCCAAGCTTCATAGTCACCCCAAGGAGTGGAACCAGACTTGGTTTTATTGCAAAGACACATCTCCAACTGATGAAAACCCTTTGCCGGGTTACCGCCCTCACCGTCTTAGCAATACACATCCCTTTCCTCAGAGGTTAACTGCAAAGGAAAGGGCCAATTATGCCCCGCAAATGTCAAAGCTTAGAGCCTTCATGGCGAACGGTTTAACAGGTGTTGACTTTGCTCGTTGTTGGATAAGCTGGAGCATTCTGCCCTTAAGCCAGCGCCCCGTTTGATGTGTGAGTACACAGGGAGCTTGACCGATCCTCAATGACATATCAATATTCAGCTAACAGAGGCTGAAGTTATAGAAGCTGTCAAGAAAATGTTGAATGAACCGGAGGCCGTCTGCAGCCAGATCGGATTAAGTCCTTTCTGCACCTCCAGCAAACCGCCAGCTGTAAGAATCATAGACTTCTTTGTTTTCAGCTTAACCCTTTAAAACACTCTCTCAAAATGTTGTTTATCTTTGCCAGGGTGATGATCCGTTCTGGAAGAAAAAACCACAGGATAAACCGGCGAAACCACAAGATAAACCAGCAAAGCCACTTCACCCGAAGACCAAGGTTGTTAAAAAACCTGCCAAGAAAACGACCACTGCGTCTTCCGAGCCAAACGCAGATGCCAATGAGGCTAATCCGGACTCAGAGGTAGAACTTGACTCTCTTGGTTTATTTTTCATACACCTCATTAACAATGATTATTATCAGGGCGATGCTGAAGGCAGTCAAGCTGATGACGTTGAGGTAATTATTCTTTCCTCCGATTCAGATCCTCTGCCAACATCAAAAATCCGTCGAGCAAACCGGAAAGTAAAATTTTCTCACCCCCTTGCTCACTTGGACCCAAACTTTCTTTCGAAGACGCAGCAACACGAAGCTCGCCTCACAACCCGGCACAGCGGCTAGGTAGTTACCTCCGCCGGTTTACCGAACACTCCGGTTCGGAAACGCCGATCAGAGGTCTCTTATACCCTTGACACTTCTTGGCCCAAGGCGGGTTGTTTCCGACAGCCTCTTAATCCGTCTGATTCAAATTATCAGGTAACACCTCACTCATCTTTTGGCGAGTCAACAGCTACACAACTTCCTGCCCTCAAGACAGTTCCTGGGTGAGTTATGCCTTAAACTGACTCTTAATACCTTATATTCACCTGATGTATTTGTTGGAAATATGCCCTAGAGGCAATAATAAATAGGTTATTATTATATTTCCTTGTTCGTGATAATCGTTTATTATCCATGCTAGAATTGTATTGATAGGAAACTCAGATACATGTGTGGATACATAGACAACACCATGTGCAGACTAAGGGAGAAAAGCTCAATCGTTGAGCATGTGCTCAGATTGTCTGAGTACCACAATCGCTTGAATCGAGTGGGAGTTAATCTCCCAGATGAGATAGTGATAGTTCTCCATAGTCACTGCCACCAAGCTAGTAGAGCTTCGTGATGAACTATAACATATCAGGGATAGTTATGATGATCCTTGAGCTATTCGCGATGTTTGACACCGCGAAAGTAGAAATCAAGAAGGAGCATCAATTGTTGATGGTTAGTAAAACCACTAGTTTAAGAAGGGCAAGGGCAAAAGGGATACTTCATGAAACAGCAAGTCGTTTGCTGCTCTAGTGAAGAATCCCAAGGTTGAACCCAAACCCGAGACTAAGTGCTTCTGTAATGAGGGGAACGGTCACTGAAGCGGAACTACCCTAGATACTTGGTAGATGAGAAGGCAGGCAAGGTCGACAGAAGTATATTGGATATACATTATATGAATGTGTACTTTACTAGTACTCCTAGCAGCACCAGGGTACTAGATACCGGTTCGGTTGCTAAGTGTTAGTAACTCGAAATAAAAGCTGTGGAATAAACGGAGACTAGCTAAAGGTGAGATGACGATATGTGTTGGAAGTGTTTCCAAGGTTGATGTGATCAAGCATCGCATGCTCCCTCTACCATCGAGATTTGGTGTTTGCGTTGAGCATGATTGTATTATGTTTATCGCAATACGGTTATTCATTTAAGGAGAATAATGGTTACTCTGTTTATTTGAATAATACCTTCAATGGTCTTGCACCTAAAATGAATCTCGATCATAGTGATACACATGTTCATGCCAAAAGATATAAAATAGTAATGATAGTACCACATACTTGTGGCACTGCCACTTGAGTCATATTGGTATAAAACGCATGAAGAAGCTCCATGTAGATGGATCTTTGGACTCACTCATTTTTGAAAGGATTGAGACATGCGAACCATGTCTATTGGTATATATGCATGAAGAAACTCCATGCAGATGGATCGTTTGGACTCACTTGATTTTGAATCACTTGAGACATGCAAATCATACCACATGGGCAAGATGACTGAAAGGCCTCGTTTTCAGTAAGATGGAACAAGAGAGCAACTTATTGGAAGTAATACATTTTGATGTATGCAGTCCAATGAGTGCTGAGGCATGTAGTGGATATCGTTATGTTCTTACTTCACAGATGATTTGAGTAGATGCTGAGTGTATTTACTTGATGAAACACAGGTCTGAATTATTGAAAGGTTCAAGTAATTTCAGAGTGAAGTTAAAGATCGTCGTGACAAGAGGATAAAATGTCTGTGATATGATCATAGGGATGAGTATCTGAGTTACGAGTTTGGCACACAATTAAGACATTGTGGAAAGTGTTCCACAATTAATACCGCCTGGAACACCATAGTGTGATGGTGTGTCCGAACATCATAACTGCACCCTATTGGATATGGTGCTTACCATGATGTCTCTTATCGAATTACCACTATCGTTTATGTGTTAGGCATTAGAGACAACCGCATTCACTTTAAAATAGGCACCACGCAATTCCGATGAGACGACACTGTGGTTTAGAGAAACCTAAGCTGTCGTTTCTTGAAAGTTTGGGGCTGCGACGCTTATGTGAAAAAGTTTCAGGCTGATAAGCTCGAACCCAAAGCGGATAAATGCACCTTCATAGAATACCCAAAACAGTTGGGTATACCTCCTTTTTCATATCTGGAAGCAAAAGTAATTGCTTCTAGAAACGGGTCCTTTCTCGAGGAAAAGTTTCTCTCGAAAGAATTGAGTGGGAGGATGGTGGAGACTTGATAAGGTTATTGAACCGTCGCTTCAACTAGTGTGTAGCAGGGCACAGGAAGTTGTTCCTGTGGCACCTACACCAATTAAAGTGGAAGCTTATGATAGTGATCATGAAACTTCGGATCAAGTCACTACCAAACCTCGTAGGACGACGAGGATGCGTAATACTTCAGAGTAGTACGTGATCCTGTCTTGGAAGTCATGTTGTTGGACAACGATGAACCTATGAGCTATGGAGAAGCAATGGTGGGCCCATATTCCGACAAATGGTTAGAAGCCATGAAATCCGAGATAAATGGATCTTTGAGAAGAAGATGGACATGGACGGTAATGTTACCGTCTATGAAGCTCGACTTGTGGCAAAGAGTATTTCCACAAGTTCAAGGAGTTGACTACGATGAGATTTTCTCATCCGTAGCGATGCTTAAGTCCGTCGGAACCATGTTAGCATTAGCTGCATTTATGAAATCTGGCAGATGGATGTCAAAGCAAGTTTCCTTACCAGTTTTCGTAAGGAAAGGTTGTATGTGATACAATCAGAAAGGTTTTGTCGATCCTAAGGATGCTAAAAGGTATGCTAGCTCCAGCGATCCTTCCATGGATTAGAGCAAGCATCTCGGAGTTGGAATGTACGCTTTGATGAGATGATCAAAGATTTTGGGTTTATACAAAGTTTGTTAGAAACTTGTATTTACAATAAAGTGAGTGGGAGCGCTACAACATTTCTGATAAGTATATGTGAATGACATATTGTTGATCCGAAATGATGTAAAATTTCTGGAAAGCATAAAGGGTTGTTTGAAAGAAGTTTTTCAAAGGAAGACCTGGATAAAAGCTGCTTACATATTGGGCATCAAGATCTATAGAGATAGATCAAGACGCCTGATGATACTTTCAAAGAACGCACACCTTGACATGATTTTGAAAGAGTTCAAAATAGATCAGCAAAGAAGGAGTTCTTGGCTGTGTTACAAGGTGTGAGTATTGAGTAAGACTCAAGACCTGACCACAGCAGAAGAGAGAGAGAAAGGACGAAGGTCGTCCCCTATGCTTCAGACGTAGGCTCTCCAGTATGCTATGCTGTGTACCGCACATGAAGTGTGCCTTGCCATGAGTTGGTGAAGGGGTACAATAGTGATCCGGGAATGGGTCACATGACAGCGGTCGAACTTATCCTTAGTATCTAGTGGACTAAGGAATTTTCTCGATTATGGAGGTGAAAAGGAGTTCGTCGTAAAGGGTTACGTCGATGCGAACTTTGACACTAATCCGGATGACTCTGAGTAGTAAACCGGATTCGTATAGTAGAGCAATTATTTGAAATGGCTCCAAATAGCGCGTGGTAGCATCCACAAGATGGCATAGATATTCGTAAAGCACACACGGATCTGAAAGGTTCAGACCCGTTGACTAATAACCTCTCTCACAAGCATAACATGATCAAACCAGAACTCATTGAGTGTTAATCACATAGTGATGTGAACTAGATTGTTGACTCTAGTAAACTCTTTGGATGTTGGTCGCATGGTGATGTGACCTGTCAGTGTTAATCACATGGTGATGTGAACTAGATTATTGACTCTAGTGCAAGTGGGAGACTGTTGGAAATATGCCCTAGAGGCAATAATAAATAGGTTATTATTATATGTCCTTGTTCGTGATAATCATTTATTATCCATGCTAGAATTGTATTGATAGGAAACTCAGATACATGTGTGGATACATAGACAACACCATGTCCCTAGTAAGCCTCTAGTTTTTTTTTTTGAGGAAGAACGACAGTGGGAGAGGCTCCCACTGACTTTGTATTACTCACAAAGGAACAATTACATATGTGTTACAAAGGGTTTTTGTGGCCCCCCGGCCATGCTAGCTATCCACGATCCTAGCGACCCAAATTTACAATGTAATTAGACAGGAAAGGATGAAGTTCCTCTCGGGAGTTATGTGTAAGCAGCTCCAAGAGATGCTTGAATCTAGCTAGCCATGCTCCATAGGAGTGCTGAATCCCTCTAAAGTGTTGATTGTTTCTCTCCATCCAAAGACTCCAAGCAGCCAAGAGAAAGATATCCATGAAGAGAGGTTGTCTCCAATTAGCCCTACCTCCATGCAGAAGAGCCAGTCTGTTGTCATCTATCGGCCATGTCATTCCAACTACATCCCAGCAGCGTTGACTAAAGGGGCAATTG
Source organism: Aegilops tauschii subsp. strangulata (assembly GCF_002575655.3). Lineage (NCBI taxonomy): Eukaryota > Viridiplantae > Streptophyta > Magnoliopsida > Poales > Poaceae > Aegilops > Aegilops tauschii. The sequence goes on from NC_053036.3 coordinate 516,335,524, forward strand.
AAGAACAAATGTTCCACCGTTTCCTCTGGAGGGTTTTGACAGAACATGCATGCATAGTTGCCCCCCATGACAACAAAATGTCTGCGTTTGAGCATATTCCTGGTATTCAGACGATCAACTAGGAGTAGCCACCCAAACATCTTGAATTTGATCGGGCTTTTAGCTTTCCAGAGCCATCCAAACGCCTCATCTGCCACAACCTGTTTGTAGCAGTGGTTATAAAACTTCTTGGACGAAAAACACCCGAGCATGCATTCCCAGACATCACAGCGATCAGCGGCCAGCTGATTTTGCGGCAACCCCTCCTGGATCTCTTTGATTTCCTCTCGCGCCTGGGTCGAGAGAGGTAGACTAAAAATCGCGGCTAGGTCAGTTGCAGTAAGAACCTTAGCAATGGAGTCATCCTCATTCAAGCAAAATGAAAAGGCTCGTGGGTATATATCCATTACTGGGGAATCCTGAGTATTATCAAACCAAACATCTTTCCAGAACAGAGCACTAGAGCCATCCCCGGGGGTTACTTTAGTGATCCCTCGGAAGATCCCACTGAGTTGCATCACATCTTTCCACCAGAAAGAGCCCACCGCCTCAAATGCATGCGGTATCTTGTTTCTGTAGTAGGCATCCCAAACAAGCTCCACCCAGGGAACATCTTCATGATTATAGAATTTGAATAGATATTTTAGGAGGAGGGCTGCATTCTGTGTTTTAATATCAATAACACCAAGGCCTCCGCATCGTTTTGGGCGGCAGACAAGTTCCCAGGCCGCGAGAGAGTTATTTTTGACCCCATCGTCAGAGTTTTTAGCCCAGAGGCAATATCTACGCAGCTTGTCCAGATGTTCAATCACCTTTGGGTGTATTTTGATTGTGCACATTGCATATATCAGCATCGAAGTCACAACTGAATTGACCAAGGTCAGTTTAGCCCCGGATGACATCAGTGACAGCGTAGTGGATGTCTTCCGCTCAACTGCATGAACCAGCGGCATAAGATCAAGGACACTGGGCCTCGTCGTGCCCATTGGCAGGCCGAGGTATGTGAAGGGCATGGAACCAACAGAGCAACCAAAAACCCCAGCCAGTTCACAAGCACGTCGGTGATCAATGTTAATGGGTATGAGAGTTGATTTCTGAAAATTGATCTTCAACCCAATGGAAGTAGCATAATCTTCTAGGATAGCTTTCATACGGGCAGCCTGCACGGGACATGCTTGCATAACTAAAATCGTGTCATCAGCGTATTGAACAACCGGGAAATCACCCGCCCTATCGCGAGGGAGAGGAAGATCAAGCAGTCCTCGAGCAAAAGCATCGTTAACTGCTGCTTGGAGGAGATCAGCCGCAAGGACAAAGATCAACGGTGAGAGAGGGTCCCCCTGGCGCACTCCACACTTACAGTTGAATTTTCGACCAGGGACTCCATTAAGGAGTACAGAAGAAACCCCCAAACCAAAGATCGTATCCATCCATCCAAGCCATTTGTCATCAAAACCCATGTGTTTCATAATTGCCATCATGGGGGCATGCTCAATAGTGTCAAACGCCTTGGCAAAGTCTAGTTTGAGGAGGATGTTTTCCCTCGCTGAGGTATGGCATTGATGGATGTATTCAAACGACCACGCTAGGCAGTCTTGGATTGTCCTCCCTTTGAGGAAACCGTACTGATTTCTGTGTATGATCTGGAGGATGACTTTCTGTAGCCGATTTGCCAAGATCTTAGTGATGATTTTCAGACAACAGTCCAGTAAAGTAATTGGTCTATAATCATTTGCAGTTTCTGGAGAAGAGTTCTTTGGGATCAAGGTGATATACCCCTCACTAATACTGGTTATATCTAGCCCTCCGGCATGAAATGCATGGCACAACTCATAGAAGTCCGACTTGATGATCTGCCAGCAGCTCTTAAGGAAGCAACCATTAAAACCATCAGGACCCGGAGCCCGATCACTCGGCATTTCCTTAATAACAGTGTCAATCTCTTCATTGGAAAAAGGTGCCGACAAGTGCTCCAGTCCCTCAATCCGACGGATGATTCTGGAAAGATCAAAACGCATGTGAGTGGGTTTAGAAGAACCCAAACATTCCTTATAGGTTTTGAACAACACCCCTTCCTTGCCAACATGGTCATGTATTTCCACATCGCCATCACGAAGCATGGCGATAGAGTTATGTCTGTATCTCTCTGTGGCCAGGGACTAAAAGAGTTTGGTATTTTCATCCGCAAATCTGAAGTATCTGATCGTGCATCTTTTCCTCCAGTATTCATTCTGAAACTGTAACAATGTCTGCAAGTGAGATTTCAAAATTTTCTGGAAGTTTGATTCCTGGATAAATAGAGGTCTTTTGTCCTCGAGATTATCCATCGTAGCTAAAGATTCATTACTGTTTTGAATTATGATTTTCAGCTTTGAGATATCCCTGCTCCATCTCTTGAGATCATACCTCAGAGTTTTCAGTTTCTTACAAATGCGGGCGGCAGCGTTCGGGGCATGGCATGCCTTGGACCAGGAGGCGGCAACCACCTCCATAAACCCAGAATGATTAATCCAAAAATTCTCAAAACGGAAGAGTTTGGACTTGGGGATAGAGGACTCAATTGTAACCACACAGGGGATATGATCAGACACCGGTTTTCCTAATGGCAAGACCATTGTGTTTGGGAACGAGGTGGTCCAGCAAGAGGACGAAAAGAACCAGTCAAGCTGTTCAAGTAAGGGGTCGTCTTGCATATTACTCCAGGTATATGTTCGGCCCTTCACAGGTAACTCCATCAGAGACTGCGCTCTAATGATTTCATTAAAAAGCAACATGTCTGCAGCGTCACCCCCAGGTTTGTTTCTGTTATTCGTGGAACGAATAAAATTTAAATCACCGAGGATCAACTAGTTCTCATCATCAGGTATATGTAGGTCAAATAACCAATTAGTAAAATCCACCCGACGCTGACCAGAACATGGACCGTAGACATTGATCAATTTCCACGAGTCACTGGATTGTGTAGCAACAAAAGAGACACCCACAGCAAACGAATCAACATACCAAGGTGTGCCCACAAACACGGAGCTATTCCAGATAATAATAAGACCACCAGAGGCACCCACAGATGGGGCAAACACAAATTTATCAAACCGCTTAGGGCAGAAAGTTTTAATAAACGCCAGATCAAAAGAGTCACGCTTTGTTTCCTGGATACATATCACAGAGCAACCACTAGTATCGATAGCATTCCTGAGAGCCATAGTTTTAGCATCGGAGTTGATGCCCCTGATGTTCCACGACAAAACATTCCACAACTTATTCATGAACAAGCTAAAGTTCAGTCTCCAGCTCCCGTGGACGAGCGCTGATCATCCAGCAGCTTCTCGGGAGAAAGAGCATCCTGCGCAATCCCGCAGCGTTTGCCCATCTGTTGAAGATCTTCAATCGTCATAGGATGGGGACAATCATCAGACCGAACCTGCACGGGGGCAGCAGCCAAAGAAACAGCTGTGATAAAAGAAGTTTCGCGTGGTTTCACCCGTGACTTAGAGCGTTTGATGTCAGAGACGTGGTTGATCTTGAAACCATCATACTTAGTAGAACGAGTACTTCTTCTGACAGTGGTTGTGTCCAAAGGCACAAGCACATTGCGGGACTGGGAAGCATTATAAAGAGAAGTAGAAGCAATCACCTGAAGAGCCGTCTCTTGAACAGACAAGGTCACTGGATGTAACTCTGCATCTTGGGGGGCAAGTTGTGAAATCTCCTTAAGACCAGGAGAGCGAGCCGCCCTCCCCCAAGCAGTGTCAAACGCCGAAAACCTGCATTCAGTGGCCTCCTGCAGCCAAGACGACGGGATGATGGCAGCCCCCATCTGAAAGATTGAACTGAACACCTCTGTCAGAACATCACGCTCTGGGACTATGCTATCCAGCCAGGTAGACACAGCAACATTCAACTGGTTCTGTATAAACTTGAAAGGATTAAGGGGAAACATAACAGCCTCAGATGTCTGAAAGGTTAGGGCTGGCGTATATATGCGTTTGAGCATCCCTCCCATCCAGAGCAACAAATCATGATCGACAGCCACAAAAAAACTAGCTGAATTTCCTCCAGCTCTGACGAACGCAAGTCTTGCAGTAGGATTCCCAAGCACAAAACCATCCGCCAATGCTTCCACCGCTTGAAACTCTAAGTCAGAAGACCAAACATCCGACAGGTTGTCCTGGACATTGTTTTCAGGATCCACACCATCCATCAAAGACGGTCCATCATACTGGAAAAACGTTCTGAAACTAAACCCTGCGTATGGCGGAGGAACCACAGGCCACATTGGCCAACCATTATCCTGAAATTGCACCTGGGCCGGTGCTGGGGCGTTCCATGCTGCTTCATTCAGAGCCTCTTGGGCAGCCATCTCATCAATTCTTGCTTGCTGCATGAGGGTGTAGTAGGGAAGCTCATAAGGGTGGGGTGATGCATTCAGAAGCGGAGGAGCATCTTCATTGCCAACTAAACTGGGAATAGTATTCCTGCCATTCAGAACATACACTGGTACAGACCAGGATCGAGCAAGCCCTGGCAGCAAACCAACCCTGGTAACCAACAGACTGTGTGGCACTTCAGCCACATCTTTGATATGACACTTAACCAGAACTCTAGCTTTGTTGAAACCCGGACGTGGCCACACAAGGAGCTTTCCAAAATTAGAAACGGCCTTATGAATATAGTGCTCAGTCTGATAATCCATAGGGAAAGCTAGAAACATAACCCAAACCTCATATTCAAAAGCAGGCATGCGCATATTGAGACCTTCATCATGAGGTACTAAAGAAAAAGTAGAATCCTCAGACAGAGCGTGAGGTCCCTCCCTAATTGCAGCATCTCGACTCTCCATATCCGCAAAGACCACACAGCCAATTCCTAACGGGTAAATAAAATCATCCACCAAATCATACTCTAGATCCCCAGTAATGATGCGACAGACCTCGGCCAACCAAAGCTCCTTTTGATGATCAGGGACTGGAGGATGGACTGTAACAATGGCATACCTGTCATGGTTGAGGGGCGGATCATCGACCACCATGACATGGCGCTGGACGCGATGAGCAGGGCCACGGTCGAAGGTCGATCCAACCGGGGCGAAGGCGAACGGGCGCACTGGAAAGTTCGCCATAGCTTGAGTTGTCGGAGGTGTGGAATCCGCCGATAAAGGAATCGCCGATGACGGACAGCAAGAAATCGGTGGGAGCGTGGGCAATGAAGGTTGGGGTGGTGAGCTCGAGGACGCCGGCTGACGCGATTGGGGTTTTTGGCAGGCTGAAGTGACAACACCTTGACCAGGGAGGCGTATCGTCAAGCGTTGAGCGGTGGCCACTTCCGAGGAGCGTGGGATTTTCTGTTTCTGTTTCCAAATCCAACGGGCCCGCATATCCCTCGCAACACGGGCCATACCAACAACCATAGAATTACCAAACACAGACTCCCCCAGCTCACCCCGAGGCAGGATCCTCTCAGATTTTGTTTCTGGTAAAGATTTTGGTGCCCAAATCAAATGAGGTAAAGTATTGCAATAGCTGGGCTTTCGGGCCGCATGACCCAGACGGTGGCATAACGTGCAACGACGAAGCCCAGGACAAAAGTTGGTCATGTGATCAATTGCAGAGCATGCATTGCATGGATGGCCTAGAGGGTCCGGGCCCACCTTGCATGGCATATGATAATTGGGATTATTACGTGTAGAAACACCGGAGCCAGGCACAGAAACATCCCCGGAAGGCTGATAAGAATACCCATTGCAACAGTCAGCAACATGACCAAGCCGATCACATAAAGAGCAATGCTTAAGCCGCTTGTATATATAATCTTTGGTGGGAACTGAAGAGATTTTTACCATTTCCTTGACACTGTCATTATCATAACCAGCCTGCCATCCATCCAATATGGAATAAAGAGAATCATCCGGAATGGACTCCCATAAACCCCGATCAAACAACTCACCTCGAAAAGAGGGCAACTTGGCCGGAATATCGGAGGAAATAGATACGGATATGGATCCAATCCGAAAAATATCCGGAGAAACCGGAGCCCGAAAACTACCAAAAGAGAGCACCGTCGGAGGCTCGCCGGAATGCAAATCCGTCGGCGGCGGGATCAAACCCAAGTTCTGAAACACTGGAATAGATGCAGGATCCATAGACATATTATGTTGAGATGATAACCATTTAGATTTGATCGCCGGGCCAGGTGAAGAAGCCAAACCAATCAACTCAGAATCCGTATGCCATGACTGAATCCTGGGGCGCTTGTCCATACCACGATGCAAATGAAAATGACAAATAAAGTCCGGCCAAATACGGTCCCGTAGCCCAAAGATAAAATGTCCCACTCGATTTGATGCCACAGAGAACCGGAAATGACGATCACCCAGGCGAACGACATTGAAACCCGCACCAAGCCCTCCAATACAAGACTGAAGAGCCAAACCAACCGAATCCACCGAAAGGGGAAAAGAGGCCGAGGAGAAGGAAACTTCAAGGAAGAATTCCTTGAAGCCGGAGTTGGGGACGAAGTGGACCGTAGATCCAAACCATGCACGCACCTGTGCCTCGACCTTAAGGCCGGGGGAAAAGTCCCAATGGAGGAGGCCATCCATTGGGTTCGCCAGGAGGAGATCGTAGGGTTAAACCCTAGAATCGCCATCGTAGTCGCCAGAGGTGGAGAGGAGAGAGGTGGTCGCCATCCTTCTCCCCTTTTCCATTAGTAAGCCTCTAGTTGACTAGCTCGTTGATCAATAGATGGTTACGGTTTCCTGACCATGGACATTGGATGTCATTGATAACGGGATCACATCATTAGGAGAATGATGTGATGGACAAGACCCAATCCTAAGCCTAGCACAAGATCGTGTAGTTTGTTTGCTCAGAGCTTTTCTAATGTCAAGTATCATTTCCTTAGACCATGAGATTGTGCAACTCCCGGATACCGTAGGAATGCTTTGGGTGTACCAAACGTCACAACGTAACTGGGTGGCTATAAAGGTGCACTACAGGTATCTCCGAAAGTGTCTGTTGGGTTGGCATGAATCGAGACTGGGATTTGTCACTCCGTGTAAACGGAGAGGTATCTCTGGGCCCACTCGGTAGGACATCATAATAATGTGCACAATGTGACCAAGGAGTTGATCACGGGATGATGTGAGTTACGAAACAAGTAAAGAGACTTGCCGGTAACGAGATTGAACAAGGTATCGGGATACCGACGATCGAATCTCGGGCAAGTAACATACCGATAGACAAAGGGAATTGCATACGGGATTGATTGAATCCCCGACATCGTGGTTCATCCGATGAGATCATCGTGGAACATGTGGGAGCCAACATGGGTATCCAGATCCCGCTGTTGGTTATTGACCGGAGAACGTCTCGGTCATGTCTGCATGGTTCCCGAACCCGTAGGGTCTACACACTTAAGGTTCGATGACTCTAGGGTTATAGGGAAAGTATGTACGTGGTTACTGAATGTTGTTCGGAGTCCCGGATGAGATCCCAAACGTCACGAGGAGTTCCGGAATGGTCCGGAGGTAAAGATTTATATATGGGAAGTCCTGTTTTGGTCACCAGAAAAGTTTCGGGTGTTATCGGTAATGTACCGGGACCACCGGGAGGGTCCCGGGGGTCCACCAAGTGGGGCCACCAGCCCCAGAAGGCTGTGTGGGCCAAGTGTGGGAGGGGACCAGCCCCAGGTGGGCTGGTGCGCCCCCCACCAAGGCCCAAGGCGCATGGGAGAGTGGGAGGGGGCAAACCCTAGTCCAGATGGGCCTTAAGGCCCACCCTAGTGGCGCCCCCCCCCCTCTCCTCCCCTTGGCCGCCCCCCTAGATGGGATCTAGGGCTGGCCGCCTCCTCTTGGGGTGGGAACCCTAGAGGGGGGCGCAGCCCCCTCCCCCCTATATATAGTTGAGGTTTGGGCTGCCCAAGACACATGAGAACGTCTCTCTTTCGGCGCAGCCCTACCCCTCTCCCTCCTCCTCCTCTCCCGCGGTGCTTGGCGAAGCCCTGCGGGATTGCCACGCTCCTCCATCACCACCACGCCGTCGTGCTGCTGCTGGATGGAATCTTCCCCAACCTCTCCCTCTCTCCTTGCTGGATCAAGGCGTGGGAGACGTCACCGGGCTGCACGTGGGTTGAACGCGGAGGCACCGTTCTTCGGTGCTTAGATCGGAATCAACCGCGATCTGAATCGCTACGAGTACGACTCCTTCATCCGCGTTCTTGCAACGCTTCCGCATCGCGATCTACAATGGTATGTAGATGCACTCCCCTTCCCCTCGTTCCTAGATTACTCCATAGATTGATCTTGGTGACGCGTAGAAAATTTTGAATTTCTGCTACGTTCCCCAACAGTATTGACCTTTTATATTTGTTCTATTCAGTGCCAAACCTCGACCCAGCAAGAAGGCTCGGCTAAATAAACTGACTGACGATAATGTGGTTGTTGAAACGGAAAAGACTCCAGATCCGGAAGAAACCGATGCTGATGCCATGCTTAATGATCCACCGCCTCAAGATCATGACTTGTTCAGTGAACAAGTAGAAATTGACACCACAAGCCATGCTGACAAACCGACCATCCCGGTCCGTCCTGATGATAAATCGGCCAGTCCAGCTAAGGCTACTGACAAACCGCCAACTCCCGTGAAGGCTGCTGATGATAAAGAGGATGATGTTATGATTACCGGCGTCAGCCACACCGCTCCTGGCAACCCGGCCGCTTTATCCAAACATAGCGCCAAGGATGAGCTTTCTGCTATAGGCAAAGGCAAATGGAGCACCGATTTGTCCAGCTACGCCCATCTCAACGCCCAAGACATTCACTCTGGCTTCTTGAACCATCTGTACACCAGTCGTGATTATGAAGCCAGTTTAGTAAACTTGATGAAGGAGCGATACGAGGTAACTAATGCTCAACTCTACATTTGTTTCACTTTTTAATTCCAAATATCAACTCCATTAGCCCCCAAGTGACGGTTTATGATATCAATCTAAACCGGGACTTAGTAATAACTTAACTTTTCATGCTTAACCTCCAGGGACCGGGTTATCTCTTTAAGATGAACCGGTATTATAGAATTGCAATACTGTATTTTTCACTGGTGTAGCCCCCAAGGGTCGGTTTAACTTTGTAAAGATCAACCGGGACTTTTTAAAAGACTTCCCAGATCAGTACTTTGAGCAAACATACATTAGCCCCCAAGTGCCAAGAGTAATACTTGTATTGTGCTTGGGACTTGTAGAAATTTCTGAGAACAAGCAAATATGCATTAGCCCCCAAGTATCAAGTGCATAACTTGTTATGTGCTTGGTACTTCAAACATGTATCACCAACTCATTATACTTCTGTCTGTTATAGGCTGAACTGAGCAAAAAGGAAGCTCAAAGCGCTGATCTGCAAGAGAACATCAAATCCCAGCAAACCGAAACCTCCAAGGCCAAGGAAGAGTTGACCAGCGCTTTAGACGCTATGGAGAAATTGAAAGAGAGCTTCAACAAGGAGCGGGCAGATTGGGAGACAGAAAAATCCGCAGAAGCAAAGGACGCAGAAGCAGCTCTTAAACCGGTGGTAAATGAGCTGACTGGCGTAAAGCGGCAGATACATGCCATGACTGTAGCTGTGTTCGGTAAACATCCTTGCTTTACACTTTCAACATATCTTCCCATACGTTGCCGGTTTACTGACGTTTGTAATGATGCAGGAACTCGCATTAGTCATCTGGGCTCTGATGTACAGAAGAAGCTGAAGGCTGCCTACACGCTGATAGAGCAGTTGTATACCGGCGCGCAACGAATCATCTGCACCGCTTCACACAATAAACCGCCCCCAACGTTAATCAAGGATACCTTAGAAAGGCTGTCTATGCTTCCTGCCCGGGTAGAAGAACTGAAGAGATCTGCTGCAAGGGTTGGTGCTCTGACCGCACTAACCCGGGCAAAGGCGTGGGTGCCTGATCTTGATCCGGAGGATGTCAGCAAAGGCTATCCGAGCTTAAAAGAAGACGGATTAGAATTCGGGAATGATGACCTCCGAGCAATAAACCGGGAAGTACATCCGCTGGCTTGCCAATTAGCTGAAGAAGCTGATCTTTCACATTATCAGGCAAGTTATGACGTTAACAACAAACGGGTGCCGCACCAACTCCTGAGGTTCAAAATCTCATCCCGCCAATTCGTAAGCACACTTATGCCCCTGACATTGAACCGTCCACCCTTATAAGCGACGAAGCTGTGTTCCAAGCCCTAACTGGGATCGACTGGACAACTATTGGCTTCCAGCCGCTGGGTAGAGACGAAGAGGATGAACCGGTGCAAGATGATCCGCACCCGTCAGGTCAAGCTGGAGATGAATCATGATCCGGAGGCCGGTTTAGTCTTCCACGTGCTGCAATGCTTATTGAGAAGAAATTATCCTTTTGGGCACTAAAACGCCTTGTAATAGGCTAGTTAAAACACTTGGTCTGTTATGCCTTCGTGCATATTTATTTGTGCCTGATACTTGTTAATCTGCCATGCTTAAGACATGATGTTCATAATCCATATCAATTTATGCAAGCTATCCCTGCAGACAAGAAGCTGAAAGTGCCCTGGTGGTTTACCGCCGGACAGGTCATGATGCCCAGATATATAGCTAGGGTTTATAACCAAGGCTGTAAAAAGATATTCAAATATGAAAATAATTGATACCTATGACCTTGAATCACAACGTTGGCTGACTAACGTTGGTAGTCAGGGTGATAACCCCAATCTTGAGTAATGATAACTCCTTTTATACCATGCCAGTTTATGATATAACCGTGCCAGGTTGTGGTAAACACCAGTTTATTCAATGCTGGCGACTTAGAGTCGAAACCAGACCAGGTTAAGAAACTCCGGGTTATAAGTGATTATGTACTAACAACTTGTAGTTGACAGCCTAACCGGGTTGATGAACACCGGTTTATCAAAAAATTCATAAGCCTTGTCAAAAGAGAGAAAAACTTGGCAAAAAGCAAATGAAAACTTGTAGTCGAGGCTTTTCACGGGCTGCCAGGCCCCAAATTCGAGGCTTTTCATGGGCTGCCAGGCCACTGAGTTAAACCATTTTACGAAGCCTTTTAAGATGGTCCTCAATCCTTAACCAATCGTCGTTTTAACTTGACAAGTTCAGGGTCTTATCAGAGTAACTTGTCAAAGTTCGACGGGTCATACCAGGTTTACCTGGGCGGAGTGACTTACTTAAGAAGGCATGCTAACCCAGGGTTTTAGGTGTATACACCAAGCTTCCAAGTCGTGGCTTGATAGCCTATTACAAGTGTAGATTCTTTGTTCATTGCGACAACAAAGAATCCCCAAGTAACATTTTGAGTTGTGCTCAGTGGGTGCCTATGTTTGAGTTGTTATTTTGCAACACTCTCTTTGGCCCCGGAGTAATTTGGCTTTGAGCCGATCAAGAGGTGTGACTATGGTTCGAATACGACCAAGCCCCCAGGTGATATTGTGGCATTGCGCCGATCAAGAGGTGTAGCTATGGTTCAAATGCAACCAAGCCCCCAAGTGATTTTTATATAAAGCTTTAATAAGCTGAATCAACGGATAAACCGGACGCCGCTTTATGAACAGAAGCCCCCATGTAACCACAAATGATATAAGAAAAACAACAGATACCCCGCTTTAGCTGAGGTTCCGGTTTATTATATTAATCATAATATATACATTGTCATAACTATGTACATGAGTAGAGCCTGTGGCTCAAGTATAGTAAGGCCGAAGATGAGCAATATTCCACGGCCGGTGGGTCTCCTCCTCCGATTTACGTGAGTCTTTGCGCTCTCGAACATCTATAAGGTAGTATGACCCATTGTGCAGATTCTTGCTGACCACAAAAGGTCCTTCCCAAGGTGGGGATAACTTGTGCATATCCGTCTGATCCTGGATGAGTCGGAGCACGAGATCGCCTTCTTGAAAAGTTCTGGTTTTAACCCGGTGGCTATGATAACACCGCAGATCTTGCTGATAAATCGCCGAACGGGCTGCTACAATGTCACGCTCCTCATCTAACAGATCAAGTGCTTCTTGTCGTGCCTTCTCATTGTCAGCTTCAACATACGCCGCTACACGAGGTGAGTCATGACGGATGTCACTAGGAAGAACCGCCTCCGCTCCGTAAACCATGAAAAAAGGCGTGTAACCCGTCGATCTGTTGGGTGTGGTATTGATGCTCCATAACACAGAAGGTAACTCCTCTACCCAACAACCCGGCGTCCGTTGCAAAGGAACCATAAGCCGGGGTTTGATGCCTCTCAAGATCTCTTGATTGGCCCTCTCCGCTTGACCATTGGACTGGGGGTGAGCCACTGATGATACGTCAAGTCGGATGTGCTCACGTTGACAGAACTCCTTCATGGCACCTTTTGACAGATTGGTACCATTATCTATTATAATGCTGTGTGGAAAGCCAAACCGGAAAATCACCTTTTTGATGAATTGAACCGTCGTGGCCGCATCACACTTACTGACTGGCTCTGCCTCTACCCACTTCGTGAACTTATCAACCGCCACCAAAAGGTGGGTCTTCTTGTCCTTGGATCTCTTAAAGGGCCCAACCATATCCAGCCCCCAAGTTGCAAATGGCCAAGTGATTGGAATCATCCTCAATTCCTGAGCCGGTACATGAGCGCGTCGTGAGAATTTTTGACATCCATCACACCTTTTGACCAAGTCCTCGGCATCAGCATGAGCCGTCAACCAATAGAAGCCGTGATGAAACGCCTTGGCTACCAGAGATTTTGAACCGCGTGGTGACCACAATCTCCTTCGTGGATCTCACGCAAAATTTCATGGCCTTCTTCAGGAGACACGCAACGTTGAAACGCCCCTGTCACACTGCAATGATGTAACTCTCCATTGATAATAGTCATGGACTTGGACCGCCGGATTATCTGCCTGGCCGAAGTTTCATCTTCTGGTAACTCGCCCCGGTTCATATATGCCAAATATGGAACCTTCCAATCCGGGATAACATGAAGAGCCGCCACCAACTGAGCTTCCGGATCAGGAATAGCCAAATCCTCTTCACCAGGGAGCTTGACGGACGGATTATGCAGCACATCCAGGAAAACATTGGGTGGAACCGGTTTATGCTGGGAACCCAAGCGGCTTAAAGCGTCCGCCGCTTCATTCTTCCGCCGGTCCACATGATCGACCTGATAACCTTTCAAGTGACCTGCCACAATATCCACCTCTCGACGATACGCTGCCATGAGTGGTCCTTGGAATCCCAAGTACCGGACACTTGTTGAGCCACCAGGTCTAAGTCACCGAAGCACTTAACTCGGCTTAGATTTATCTCTTTAGCCATCTGAAGACCACGGAGTAGAGCCGCATATTCAGCTGCATTGTTAGTGCAAGGGAACATTAACCGGAGAACATAACAAAACTTATCACCTCGTGGGGAAGTTAATACGACTCCAGCCCCCGAGCCCTCCAATTGCCTGGACCCATCAGAATGAATAGTCCAATAAGTATGATTCGGCTTCTCTTCCGGCACCTGTAGTTCTGTCCAATCATTGATGAAATCCACAAGTTCCTGAGATTTGATCGCCGTCCGGGGTATATATTTTAACCCGTGAGGCCCAAGCTCAATAGCCCACTTAGCAATCCAGCCAGTTGCTTCCCTATTCTGGATTATGTCCCCCAAAGGAGCAGAACTGACCACCGTGATGGGATGACCTTGGAAATATTGCTTAAGCTTCCGGCTTGCCATGAAAACTCCATACACCAGCTTCTGCCAATGCGGGTACCTTTGCTTGGACTCAATAAGTACCTCACTAATATAATAAACTGGTCGTTGAACCCGATACTCCTTTCCGACCTCCTTGCGCTCCACCACAATAGCCACGCTAACAGCCCGGGCGTTAGCTGCCACATATAGCAACAATGGCTCCTTATCAATAGGAGCAGCAAGAACCGGCGGATTAGCAAGCTGCCGCTTTAAGTCCTCAAACGCTTCATTGGCGGCGTTACTCCAGACGAAGTTATCCGTTTTCTTCAGCATCTGATATAAAGGAATGGCCTTCTCACCAAGGCGACTGATAAACCGGCTCAACGCGGCAATCCGGCCTGCCAGGCGTTGAACATCATTGATACACATCGGTTTAGCCAAAGAAGTTATAGCCTTGATTTTCTCCGGATTAGCTTCGATGCCTCTGTTAGATACCAGAAAACCCAAGAGCTTGCCTGCCGGCACACCGAAAACACACTTGGCCGGATTAAGCATCATTTTATAAACCCGCAGGTTATCAAAGGTCTCCTTCAAGTCATCTATCAATGTCTCCTTCTTTCTGGATTTTACCACAATATCATCCACATAAGCATGAACATTGCGGCCGATCTGATCATGAAGAAAATTCTGCACACAGCGCTGATAAGTCGCCTGGGCACTCTTGATCCCAAAAGGCATAGACACATAGCAGAAGGCTCCAAAAGGAGTTATAAACGTTGTCTTCTCCTGGTCCTTAACTGCCATTTTGATCTGATGGTAACCAGAATATGCATCCAAAAAGCTCAAAGCTCACAACCCGCCGTAGCATCAATGATTTGATCAATACGAGGGAGGGCAAAAGGGTCTGCTGGACAGGCCTTGTTGAGATCTGTGTAGTCCACACACATACACCAAGTGTCGTTCTTCTTAAGTACCAACACCGGATTAGCCAACCACTCAGGATGAAACACTTCGATGATAAACCCATCCGCCAAGAGCCTGGCAACCTCTTCACCAATAGCCTTGCGTCTTTCTTCATTGAATCGGCAAAGAAACTGCTTGACTGGTTTAATCTTGGGATCAACATTAACTGTGTGCTCAGTGAGTTCCCTCGGTACACCTGGCATGTCAGAAGGCTTCCACGCAAAGATGTCCCGGTTCTCATGGATGAACTCAATGAGCGCGCTTTCCTATTTCGGATCCAAGTTAGCACTGACGCTAAACTGCTTGGATGAATCGCCAGGAACGAAATCAACAAGCTTAGTCTCATCAGCCGATTTAAACTTCAAGGCCGGTTCATGCTCTGTAGTTGGCTTTTTCAAAGAAGTCATATCTGCCGGATCAACATTGTCCTTGTAGAACTTCAACTCCTCTGTTGCACAAACCGATTCAGCGTATGCCGCATCACCTTCTTCACATTCCAAAGGTTTCTTGCGGCTCCCGTGCACTGTGATAGTCCCCTTATGGCCCGGCATCTTGAGCTGCAGATAGACATAACAGGGCCTTGCCATAAACTTAGCATAAGTCGGCCGTCCAAACAGGGCATGATATGGGCTCTTGATTTTCACCACCTCGAAGGCCAACGTCTCTGATCTTGAATCGTGCTCATCACCGAAAGCAACCTCCAGAGCTATCTTACCAACTGGATATGCCGATTTACCAGGCACCACACCATGGAAGACCGTCTTGGACGGTTTAAGATTTTTATCTGTTAACCCATGCGACGGAAAGTTTCAAAGTAGAGGATGTTGATACTACTCCCCCCGTCCATGAGTACTTTGGTTAACTTATAACCTCCCACCTGAGGTGCCACCACCAACGCCAGATGACCCGGATTATCAACCCGGGGTGGATGATCCTCTCGACTCCACACAATGGGCTGTTCAGACCAGCGTAAATAACGGGGCACCGCCGGTTCAACAGAATTCACTGCCCTTTTATGAAGCTTCTGATCGCGCTTGTCCAGGCCAGTGGTGAAGACATGATACTGTCCGCTATTCAACTGCTTCGGGTTGCTCTGGTAACCCGACTGCTGCTGCTGCTGATTTCCTTGATGATTATAACCACCTTGGTTGTACTGATTGCCTTGATTGCCATGCCCACTCTGATTACCGTGAAAACCTGAACCGGAACTGCCTCCACCATAACCCGGCCCTGAGATCCGGGCCCTGAACCACCACCCGGTCCATGATCATACCGAAAAAAATCAGAATTTTTGAACTCCTGCATGATATAACAATCCTTCCAGAGGTGCGTGGCCGGTTTGTCCTGCGACCCGTGCTTTGGGCAAGGCTGGTTTAACAGATAAGACAAGCGCTCCGGATTAGGACTTGGTCCTCCACTACGCCGGGGCGGTTTACCCTTACGCCGCTGTCCCTTGTCCTGCGCGTTGGTATTAGCCACAAAATCCAAACTACTATCCGCTTTACGCTTACCATTGTTTCCATGACCCGCCGGGTTGTGCTGCTGCCCCTTGGTATTGCCGCACTTCTTTCCCTTCCCTGTCTTGTCATCGTCAGACTTGGGATCCTTGGTACTATCAGAGTCGGCATACTTCACCGGAGCAACCATAAGAGTCCCCATGTCATTGCAGTGACATTTGAGTCATCCCAATTTCAACTGCAGAGGTGTAAACCAGCAATTGCCTTCCAACGTCAAAACTGATGTGTCAGTGTTGATGCGGTCTGATGAATGCAAGATTGCGAAACCCGACGCACCCAATGGGTTGTTGATTCTCCTTCCTCCTGAACACAGGCAGCCAAGTCCACAATCGACATGGGCTGCTTGCACGTGTCTTTGAAATTCTGAATAAACCGGGCCCTCAACTCGGCCCATGACCCAATGGAGTTAGCTGGCAAGTTTTTCAACCAAGTGTGAGTCGTTCCTTCCAACATCATGGTAAAGTATTTAGCGCACGCCGCATCGTCCACATCCAGCATCTCCATTGCCATCTCATAGCTTTCAACCCATGACTCGGGGGATAAATTAGCGGTGTAATTCGGCACTTTACGTGGGCCTTTGAAATCCTTGGGCAGGCGCACGTTCGCAGCGCTGGGACGAGACACGGCACTCCCAAAGAGCTGGAAGTAACCCCTGGTTCCACCGACGTGGTTGGACGAACCGGAGTAAGTTGGCGGGCCTCATGCTGTACCGCTAACTCGGCCTCTCGACGTGCTCTAGCGCGATCCACCACATCCTGAGCATCGCCGCCACCACCCGCCGGGTTATGGCCACGGGGCGGATCACGGTTTCGCGCACTGCTTGACACGGTCGGTTCATCAATACGCCTGCTGTAGCTCCGGCTTGGGAGGGGAGTAGAATGGATCCTTTCGCGACTATATGAATAAGCCTGCTGCTAAGTTAAAGCTGTCTGAAGGAGCTCCCTAGCCCGTCGCGTCTCGACCGCTACTGGGGACTCGCCTTCGATCGGGAGAGCTGCCAGTCGTGAAGCGGCAGCGACACTGTTATCCATTGGGTTAGAATAGTGACCCGGCGGCGTTGGGCGTGCTGCGACGGAACTTTGTTCTGACGGGGCGGATCTGTTGGACGCGGCTGAACCGGCGCTCCCGTTTCAGGTGCCTCTGCCCGGTTTACCGCCGGCGGATTACTGGTCCCTGCTCCTGGGGTGTTAAAGAGGTTCCTGGCCTCATAAACCGGCGGCAGGTGAGACCGGTATCTTCTCCTCATGACATCATTTGATGCACTCTGATCCAACATAAGCCGGTAAGCCTGTGCATCCAATGCGGCTCGTTCGGCAGTCATCCTGGCATCCTCAGCTGCCAGGTCGGCCTTGGCCTGAGTTATCTGATCTTTCACCTTTGCAATTTCCGCATCATGCTCATCCCGATTGGCCGGGTTAACCTCCACCATCAATTTTGCCAAAGCGTCGAACAAATCAGATAAAACCTGAGCTGGTAGTCGCACGGGGCCTCCTGCCCCGGCCGCTGTTGCTGCTACTGATCCGGAAATTATCGCCGCCGCTGTCGAAGAGTGAACCGCTGGTTGTATACCGGCCATGAAGATCGCGACCCGGATTGGCGGATCAAAGGGTTCCGGAATACTGTCGCCATCGGAACAGCCCCCGATCTGGCCATCTTGCAACTGGTACAATGACTCGGTCTCTCCGGTCGATGACTCGTCGCCGGAATAAACGACGGTTTCACCACCAGATTCCGATCTATCCTCAGATTCCACTCTGTGGATGACTCCCACAAAGGCACGCTTCATGACAGGCTTAACCTGGGCAGATCTCGCACGCTGAGCCGTTTCGACGATGTCAGTGCAGATGTCCGGCTCAGGGCCCGGTTCGCCGATCTTGCCAATGAAAACGTGTATGCCGCCGAAGGGGACCTGGTACCCGTACTCGATTGAGCCGGCCTCGGGGCCCCAGCCTGCGTCGTCGATGTAGAGCTTGCCGCGATGACTCTTGGTCATCCGGCCCACAGCGTAACCCTTGAGTCCTTCGAAGCTGCCCTCTAAGAACTCGAAACCATCATGCGATAGCCCCACGGTGGGCACCAACTATCGTGGTTTTGTCACGGCAGATGTCCTAGAGAAAGGACTTAGTCGTGGAGCCATCGCGACGGGTTAGCTTAAAAGGGTTAAAGCGGACAAGGGACGCAGAGAGTTTATACTAGTTCGGCCCCTTGCGGTGAAGGTAAAGGCCTAATCCAGTTGTTGTGGAATTGCTAGGGTTTCGATGACCAGGGAGCGAATACGCTTTGCCTGGGTCTCGAGTTGTTGTCTGTTGTTCTCAAACCGCTGCCGGGTCGTCCCCTTATATACATGGGTTGACGCCCGTCGGTTTACAGGGACCCGAGGCCGGCTCATAAACGTGTCCGGCCCGGTCTCTACTTATTTCTGCCTTATAATACAAGCTTACATATCAAGGTCGGTTTATAACTACAGGCCTTAATCCGCCCTTGGGCCCTGGGCCTTCATAAAGCGTCATCATCTTTGTCTTCATGGGCTTCAAACATAATAACTCGCTATAGGGATAACCCGGACTTTCCTGGCCGGTTTACGCCCAGTAGTAATATCCCCAACAGGTTGCATAAATTCCACCAAACAAATCTCCACTAATACTGTTATTAGCAACCTACGTGTAACAATGGCCCCCAAGTTATATTGTCTATCTCCTAACACAGCACTCTTGAGAACACTAAGATCTGGAATACACATGTGGCATGCCTCATCCTTACCATTTATGCATCTACCTATAAAGAGAGCAAAATAATGTATAGCAGGAAAATGAATGCTCCCTATGGTGGCTTGTGTTATTTCTCTAGATTCCCCCACAGTGATACTAGCAAGAAAATCTTTAAACTCAGATTTGCGAGGTTCACTGGCACTACCCCATTGAGGGAGTTTACAAGCACTATTAAAATCTTCTAAGTCCATGGTATAAGATTGATTATAGAGATCAAATAAGACAGTGTGAGAATTGTGTGATGATGTAAATTTAAATCTTCTCACAAAGGAATCATTAAGGTGGTAGTATTGAGGGCACTTATCTAACATGAAGCCCTCGAGTTCAGCATTTCGCACATACCCGTCAAATTCATCCTTAATTCCTGCTTGGACCATGAAATTTTCTGACGGCCATTCACAAGGCCGCACTTGAGCGTCTCTTGGTGGTTCATGGTCCGGCTCACGTATTGCGGGCCTAGGTCCTTGCTTCCTTGAAGAACCACCTTGGTACATTTTCCTAAACATATTTCTTCCTCTGAAAAATTTCTAAAATTTTCTCAAAATAAAAGTGAACCAAACTCAACAAGATTGATAGCAACTACTCCCACAAGTGCCTAGAGGCTATATCATGCATTAGAACTACTTGGGACCAAATAAATTTGACATGCAAGCTCAAGAACAGGGTCACCTAAGCAGCAAAATTTTGCAATAAATAAAACTAGAACAAAAACTAATTAGACCATTGGAGGAGTCACATACCGAAGAACAATCCCCCAAGGCAGTTTTGTGAGTGGAGCTTTGAGCAAGGAGATCAAAAATGGCAGCAAGATGAGCTAGAACTCGTGCTTGAGCTGGTTGGTGATTTTTTCTGGAGGAAGAAGGAGTGTGTGGGTGCTGGAATAAGTGGAGGGGGCCACCAGGGGCCCACGAGGCAGGGGGTGCGCCCTGGACCCTCGTGGCCAGGTGTTGGCTCCCCCTGATGTGTTCTTAGTGCCAGATATTCTCAAATATTCTAGAAAAAATCATATTTCAATTGCAGGGCATTTGGAGAACTTTTATTTTTGGGGTGTTTTTTATTGCACGGATAATTCAAAAAACTGACAGAAAATACTATTTTTCTTTATTTAATCTTAACAGAAATTAAAAAGAGGGTACAAATAGTTGTGCTTTCTAACTTCATCCATCTCATTCTCATCAAAAGGAATGGACTAACAAGGTTGATCAACTCTTGTTAACAAACTCATTCCGAACCGCATGAAAACGGAGAATTTTCGAATAGCACTAGGTTACCTCAACGGGGATATGCACATCCCCAACAATAAGAATATCATATTTCTTCTTGACAGTAGGAAGAGGAAATTCAAAACCTCCAATAATAATAGATGGAATTTTTCCAATAGAATTGATACTATGGACTTGAGGTTGTTTCTTCGGAAAGTGTACCGTATGCTCATTACCATTAACATGAAAAGTGACATTGCCTTTGTTGCAATCAATAATAGCCCCTGCAGTATTCAAAAAGGGTCTACCAAGGATAATCGACATACTATCATCCTCGGGAATATCAAGAATAACAAAGTCCGTTAAAATAGTAACGTTTGCAACTACAACAGGCACGTCCTCACAAATACCGACAGGTATAGCAATTGATTTATCGGCCATTTGCAAAGATATTTTAGTAGGTGTGAACTTATTCAAATCAAGTCTACCATATAAAGAGAGAGGCATAACACTAACACCGGCTCCAAGATCACATAAAGCAGTTTTAACAGAGTTTCTTTTAATGGAGCATGGTATAGTTGGTACTCCTAGATCTCCTAATTTCTTTGGTATTCCACCCTTAAAAGTATAATTAGCAAGCATGGTGGAAATTTCAGCTTCCGGTATCTTTCTTTTATTAGTAACAATATCTTTCATATACTTTGCATAAGGATTCATTTTAAGCATATCAGTCAAACGCATACACAAAAAGATAGGTCTAATCATTTTAGCAAAACGCTCAAAATCCTCATCATCCTTTTTCTTGGATGGTTTAGGAGGAAAAGGCATGGGTTTCTGAACCCATGGTTCTCTTTCTTTACCGTGCTTCCTAGCAACAAAGTCTCTCTTATCATAATGTTGATTCTTTGATTGTGGGTTATCAAGATCAACAGCAGGTTCAATCTCTACATCATTGTCATTGCTAGGTTGAAGATCAACATGAACATCATCATTAGCATTATCACTAGGTTCATGTTCATAACCAGATTGTGTTTCGGCATCAGAAATAGAAATATCATTGGGATTCTCAGGTGTGTCAGCAACAGGTTCACTAGAAGCATGCAAAGTCCTATCATTTTTCTTTTTCTTCCTCTTTGGAGGACTATGTGCATCAACATTAGTTCTCTGAGAATCTTGCTCAATTCTCTTAGGGTGGCCCTCAGGATACAAAGGTTCCTGAGTCATTCTACCCCCTCTAGTCACAACTCTAATAGTGTTATCCCTTTTCTTATTATTTAATTCATTGACCAAATCATTTTGAGCTTTAAGCACTTGTTACTTGAGTGGTAACCATAGAAGCATGTTTACTAATAAGTTTGAGTTCACCTTTAGCTCTGGACATATAATCACTCAAGTGTTCAATTATATAAGCATTACGTTTCAATTGTCTAGCAACATAAGCATTGAAGTTTTCTTGTTTAACAATAAAATTATCAAACTCATCTAAGCTTTGGCTAGCAGACTTATAACGAGGAATATCACCTTCATCAAATCTATAGAGAGAATTTACCTTTACTACCTGTGTCGGGTTATCAAGACCATGTATTTCTTCAACAGGCGGCAAATTAAGACCATGTATTTCTTCAATAGGAGGTAAATTCTTAACATCATCAGCTTTAATACATTTTTCTTTCATAGATTTCTTTGCCTCTTGCATATCTTCAGGACTGAGAAATAGAATACCCCTTTTCTTCGGAGTTGGCTTAGGAGTTAGTTCAGGAAGTGTCCAATTATTTTCATTAGTCAGCATATTATTCAATAGCAATTCAGCTTGATACTCTGTTCTTTCCCTGAAAACACAACCAGCACAACTGTCCAGGTGGTCTCTGGAAGCATCGGTTACTCCATTATAAAAGATATCAAGTATTTCATTTTTCTTGAGAGGATGATCGGGCAAAGCATTAAGTAATTGGAGAAGCCTCCCCCAAGCTTGTGGGAGACTCTCTTCTTCAATTTGCACAAAATTATATATTTCCCTTAAAGCAGCTTGTTTCTTATGAGCGGGGGAATATTTAGCAAAGAAGTAATAAATCATATCCTGGGGACTACGCACACAACCAGGATCAAGAGAATTACACCATGTTTTAGCATCACCCTTTAATGAGAAAGGAAATAACTTAAGGATATAGTAGTAACGAATTTTTTCCTCATGAGTGAATAGGGTGGCTATATCATTTAATTTAGGAAGATGTGCCACAACAGTTTTAGATCCATAGCCATAAAAAGGATCAGATTCAACCAAAGTAATTATCTCAGGATCGACAGAGAAATCATAATCCTTATCAGTAATACAAATAGGTGAAGTAGCAAAAGCAGGGTCATATTTCATTCTAGCATTCAAAGACTTTTCTTTCAGCTTAGCTAATAATTTCTTAAGATCATTCCTATCATTGCAAGCAAGAAAGTCTCTAGCAGTTTCTTCATCCATAACATAACCCTCAGGTACAACAGGCAATTCATATCTAGGGGGAGAATCTTCATCATCACTTTCATCCATATTAGCAGTTTCAATAATTTCATTCTCTCTAGCCCTAGCAAGTTGTTCATCAAGAAATTCACCTAGTGGCATAGTATTATCAAGCAAACAAGTAGTTTCATCATAAGTATCATGCATAGCAGAAGTGGCATCATCAATAACATGCGACATATCAGAATTAATAGAAAAACAGGTTTAGGTGTCGCAAGTTTACTGAAAACAGAAGGAGAATCAAGTGCAGAGCTAGATGGTAGTTCCTTACCTCCCCTCGTAGTTGAGGGAAAGATCTTAGTTCTTTCGTCTTTCAAGTTCCTCATAGTGACCAGCAGATATAAATCCCAATTGACTCAAAGAATAGAGCTATGCTCCCCGGCAATGGCGCCAGAAAATAGTCTTGATAACCCACAAGTATAGGGGATCGCAACAGTTTTCGAGGGTAGAGTATTCAGCCCAAATTTATTGATTCGACACAAGGGGAGCCAGAGAATATTCTCATGTATTAGCAGTTGAGTTTTCAATTCAACCACACCTGGATAACTTAATATCTGTAGCAAAGTATTTAGTAGCAAGTAGTATGGAAGTAACGGTAACGATGCCAAAAGTAACAGTAGTAGTTTTGTAGTAATTGTAATAGTGGCAACGGTAAAGTAACTAAGCAAAGATCAATTTGTGAAAAGCTCGTAGGCATCGGATCAGTGAAAGATAATTATGTCGGATGCGATTCCTCATGCAACAGTTATAACATAGGGTGACACAGAACTAGCTCCAGTTCATCAATGTAATGTAGGCATGTATTCCGAATATAGTCATGCGTGCTTATGGAAAAGAAGTTGCATGACATCTTTTGTCCTACCCTCCCATGGCAGCGGGGTCCTATTGGAAACTAAGGGATATTAAGGCCTCCTTTTAATAGATTACCGGACCAAAGCATTAACACTTAGTGAATACCTGAACTCCTCAAACTACGGTCATCACCGGGAGTGGTCCCGATTATTGTCACTTCGGGGTTGCCAGATCATAACACATAGTAGGTGACTATTGACTTGCAAGATAGGATCAAGAACTCACATATATTCATGAAAACATAATAGGTTCAGATCAGAAATCATGACATTCGGGCCCTACTGACAAGCATTAAGCATAGCAAAGTTATACCAACATCAATCTCAGAACATAATGGATACTAGGGATCAAACCCTAAAAAACTAACTCGATTACATGATAAATCTCATCCAACCCATCACCGTCCAGCAAGCCTACAATGGAATTACTCACGCACGGCGGTGAGCATCATGAAATTGGTGATGGAGGAAGGTTGATGATGACGATAGCGATGGATTCCCCTCTCCGGAGCCCCGAACGGACTCCAGATCAGCCCTCCCGAGAGAGTTTAGGGCTTGGCGGCGGCTCCGTATCGTAAAACGCGATGAATCCTTCTCTCTGATTGTTTCTCCCTGAACAAGAATATATAGAGTTGGAGTTGAGGTCGGTGGAGCACCAGGGGGCCCACGAGGCAGGGGGGCGCGCCCCCCACCCTCGTGGACAGGGCGTGGGCCCCCTGGTCTTGATTATTTCGCCAGTGTTTTTTATAAATTCCATAAATATTCTCCATGAAGTTTTAGGTCATTTCGAGAACTTTTATTTCTGCACAAAAATAACACCATGGCAATTCTGCTGAAAACAGCGTCGGTCCGGGTTAGTTCCATTCAAATCATGCAAGTTAGAGTCCAGAACAAGGGCAAAAGTGTTTGGAAAAGTAGATACGATGGAGACGTATCAACTCCCCCAAGCTTAAACCTTTGGTTGTCCTCAAGCAATTCAGTTGACAAACTGAAAGATAAAGAAAAACTTTTACAAACTCTGTTTGCTCTTGTTGTTGTAAATATGTAAAGCCAGCATTCAAGTTTTCATCAAAGATTATGAACTAACCATATTCACAATAACACTTAGGTCTCATTTTTACTCGTATCAATGGCATAATCAACTAGCGAGCAATAATAATAAAACTCGGATGACAACACTTTCTCAAAACAATCATAATATGATATAACAAGATGTTATCTCGCTAGCCCTTTCTGAGACCGCAAAACATAAATGCAGAGCACCTCTGAAGATCAAGGACTGACTAAACATTGTAATTCATGGTAAAAGAGATCCAGTCATAGTCATACTCAATATAAATTAATAGTAATGGATGCTAATGACAGTGGTGCTCTCCAACTGGTTCTTTTTAATAAGAGGATGATGACTCAGCATAAAAGTAAATAGATAGTCCCTTCGCAGAGGGAAGCAGGGATTTGTAGAGGTGCCAGAGCTTGGTTTTTGAAATAGACATAAATAATATTTTGAGTGGCAAACTGTCATTGTCAACATAACAACTGAGAGATCTCGATATCTTCCATGCTACACACATTATAGGCGGTTCCCAAACAGAATGATAAATTTTATACTCCCCCTACCACCAACAAACATCAATCCATGGCTTGTCCGAAACAACGGGGGCCTCCAACTAACAACAATCCTGGGGGAGTTTTGTTTGCAATTATTTTTGATTTGGTTTGAGCATGGGACTGGGCATCCCAGTGACCAGCCATTTTCTCGTGAATGAGGAGCGGAGTCCACTCCTCTTGAGAATAACCCTCCTAGCATGGAAGATACAGATAGCCCTAGTTGATACATGAGCTATTAGAGCATGCAAAACAGAATTTCATTTGAAGGTTTAGAGTTTGGCACATACAAATTTACTTGGAACGGCAGGTAGATAGCGCATATAGGAAGGTATGGTGGACTCATATGGAATAACTTTTGGGGGTTTATGGAAGTGGATGCACAAGCAGTATTCCCGCTTAGTACAAGTGAAGGCTAGAAAAGGACTGGGAAGCGACCAACTAGAGAGCGACAACAGTCATGAATATGCATTAAAATTAATAAACATTGAGTGCAAGCATGAGTAGGATATAATCCACCATGAACATAAATATCGTGGAGGCTATGTTGACTTTGTTTCAACTACATGTGTGAACATGTGCCAAGTCAAACCACTTGAATCATTCAAAGGAGGATACCACCCTATCATACCACATCACAACCATTTTAATAGCTTGTTGGCACACAAGGTAAACCATTATAAACTCCTAGCTAATTAAGCATGGCATGAGAAACTATAATCTCTAATTGTCATTGCAAACATGTTTCATTCATAATAGGCTAAATCAGGAACGATGAACTAATCATATTTACAAAAACAAGAGAGGTCGAGTTCGTACCAGCTTCTCTCATCTCAATCAGTCCATCATATATCATCATTATTGCCTTTCACTTGCACGACCGAACGGTGTGGATAATGATAATAGTGCACGTGCATTGGACTAAGCTGGAATCTGCAAGCATTTAATTCAAGGGAGAAGACAAGGTAATATGGGCTCTTTGTTAAATCAACAATAATGCATATAAGAGCCTCTTCAACATTTTAATTATGGTCTTCTCCTCTCGACCCCCAAAGAAAAAGAAAAGAAATAAAACTATTTACACGGGAAAGCTCTCAACAAGCAAAAGAAGAACAATAAATCTTTTTTGGTTTTCTTTTAATTATTACTACTACATGCATAAAAAGTAAACTAGCTAAAAGCTACAACTAATTTTTTTGGTTTTTCTTAAGGTTTTTCAAACACACAAGAAGAAAGCAAGAAAAGAAAATAAACTAGCATGGATAGTACAATGAAAAAGTATGAGCACCGACAACTAGAATGAGTGTGTGAACACGAATGTAATGTCGGTGAGAAATACGTACTCCCCCAAGCTTAGGCTTTTGGCCTAAGTTGGTTTATGCCCACGGATCAAAGTTGTAGCTGGGGTCGTACTGTGATGCAGCAGCTATTGCCTCGTGAGCTGCAGCTTGGAGGCGAGTTGCCTCCGTCCTCCTCTCGTACTCGGTCGCCTCCTCCCTGGTTATAACATATCTCCCTTTTGCCTGAAAGTTAAAGAAAGTAGGAGCAGGGAGAGCAATATGGACAGCGCGACTCCTGTCAAACATTAGTCGGTAATGGAGGGGCTGTTCATTCCTCTCAACAAACTGATGGCGAACCATAGCATTATAATCTAAATAAGCAGGAGGCAATTCCATATCATTTTCATGTGTGGGTATCTCAAGATAATTAGCCACACGGGTTGCATAAATTCCACCAAACAAATCTCCACTAATACTGTTATTATGCAACCTACGTGCAACAATGGCCCCCAAGTTATATTGTCTATCTCCTAACACAGCACTCTTGAGAACACTAAGATTTGGAACACACATGTGGCATGCCTCATCCTTACCATTTATGCATCTACCTATAAAGAGAGCAAATAATGTATAGCAGGAAAATGAATGCTCCCTATGGTGGCTTGTGTTATTTCTCTAGATTCCCCCACAGTGATACTAGCAAGAAAATCTTTAAACTCAGATTTGCGAGGTTCACTGGCACTACCCCATTGAGTGAGTTTACAAGCAGTATTAAAATCTTCTAAGTCCATGGTATAAGATTTATTATAGAGATCAAATAAGACAGTGTGAGAATTGTGTGATGATGTAAATTTAAATCTTCTCACAAAGGAATCATTAAGGTGGTAGTATTGAGGGCACTTATCTAACATGAGCCCTCGAGTTCAGCATTACGCACATACGCGTCAAATTCATCCTTAATTCCTGCTTGGACCATGAAATTTTCTGACGGCCATTCACAAGGCCGCACTTGAGCGTCTCTTGGTGGTTCATGGTCTGGCTCATGTATTGCGCGCCTGGGTCCTTGCTTCCTTGAAGAACCACTTTGGTACATTTTCCTAAACATATTTCTTCCTCTGAAAAATTTCTGAAATTTTTAGTAACTTGAAATAAAAGTGAACCAAACTCAACAAGATTGATAGAAACTACTCCCACAAGTGCCTAGAGGCTATATCATGCATTAGAACTACTTGGGACCAAATAAATTTGACATGCAAGCTCAAGAATAGGGTCACCTAAGAAGCAAAAATTTGCAATAAATAAAGCACTAGAACAAAAACTAATTGGACCATTGGAGGAGTCACATACCGAAGAACAATCCCCCAAGGCAGTTTTGTGAGTGGAGCTTTGAGCAAGGAGATCGAAAATGGCAGCAAGATGAGCTAGAACTCGTGCTTGAGCTGGTTGGTGATTTTTTCTGGAGGAAGAAGGAGTGTGTGGGTGCTGGAATAAGTGGAGGGGGCCACCGGGGGCCCACGAGGGGGTGGGCGCGCCCTGGACCCTCGTGGCCAGGTGTTGGCTCCCCCTGATGTGTTCTCAGTGCCAGATATTCTCAAATATTCTAGAAAAAATCATATTTCAATTGCAGGGCATTTGGAGAACTTTTATTTTTTGGGTGTTTTTTATTGCACGGATAATTCAGAAAACTGACAGAAAATACTATTTTTGCTTTATTTAATCTAAATAACAGAAATTAAAAAGAGGGTACAAATAGTTGTGCTTTCTAACTTCATCCATCTCATTCTCATCAAAAGGAATCCACTAACAAGGTTGATCAAGTCTTGTTAACAAACTCATTCCGAACCTCATGAAACCGGAGAATTTTCGAATAGCACTAGGTTACCTCAACGGGGATATGCACATCCCCAACAATAAGAATATCATATTTCTTCTTGACAGTAGGAAGAGGAAATTCAAAACCTCCAATAATAATAGATGGAATTTTTCCAATAGAATTGATACTGTGGACTTGAGGTTGTTTCCTCGAAAAGTGTACCGTATGCTCATTACCATTAACATGAAAAGTGACATTGCCTTTGTTGCAATCAATAACAGCCCCTGCAGTATTCAAAAAGGGTCTACCAAGGATAATTGACATACTATCGTCCTCAGGAATATCAAGAATAACAAAGTCCGTTAAAATAGTAACGTTTGCAACTACAACAGGCACGTCCTCACAAATACCGACAGGTATAGCAATTGATTTATCGGACATTTACAAAGATATTTCAGTAGGTGTCAACTTATTCAAATCAAGTCTACGATATAAAGAGAGAGGCATAACACTAACACTGGCTCCAAGATCACATAAAGCAGTTTTAACATAGTTTCTTTTAATGGAGCATGGTATAGTTGGTACTCCTAGATCTCCTAATTTCTTTGGTATTCCACCCTTAAAAGTATAATTAGCAAGCATGGTGGAAATTTCAGCTTCCGGTATCTTTCTTTTATTAGTAACAATATCTTTCATATACTTTGCATAAGGATTCATTTTAAGCATATCAGTCAAACGCATACACAAAAAGATAGGTCTAATCATTTTAGCAAAACGCTCAAAACCCTCATCATCCTTTTTCTTGGATGGTTTAGGAGGAAAAGGCATGGGTTTCTGAACCCATGGTTCTCTTTCTTTACCGTGCTTCCTAGCAACAAAGTCTCTCTTATCATAATGTTGATTATTTGATTGTGGGTTATCAAGATCAACAGCAGGTTCAATCTCTACATCATTGTCATTGCTAGGTTGAGGATCAACATGAACATCATCATTAGCATTATCACTAGGTTCATGTTCATAACCAGATTGTGTTTCAGCATCAGAAATAGAAATATCATTGGGATTCTCAGGTGTGTCAGCAACAGGTTCACTAGAAGCATGCAAAGTCCTATCATTTTTCTTTTTCTTCCTCTTTGGAGGACTAGGTGCATCAACATTAGTTCTTTGAGAATCTTGCTCAATTCTCTTAGGGTGGCCCTCAGGATACAAAGGTTCCTGAGTCATTCTACCCCCTCTAGTCACAACTCTAATAGCGTTATCCCTTTTCTTATTATTTAATTCATTGAGCAAATCATTCTAAGCTTTAAGCACTTGTCTTACTTGAGTGGTAACCATAGAAGCATGTTTACTAATAAGTTTGAGTTCACCTTTAGTTCTAGACATATAATCACTCAAGTGTTCAATCATATAAGCATTACGTTTCAATTGTCTAGCAACATAAGCATTGAAGTTTTCTTGTTTAACAATAAAATTATCGAACTCATCTAAGCATTGGCTAGCAGACTTATAACGAGGAATATCACCTTCATCAAATCTATAGAGAGAATTTACCTTTATACCTGTGTCGGGTTATCAAGACCATGTATTTCTTCAACAGGCGGCAAATTAAGACCATGTATTTCTTCAATAGGAGGTAAATTCTTAACATCATCAGCTTTAATACATTTTTCTTTCATAGATTTCTTTGCCTCTTGCATATCTTCAGGACTGAGAAATAGAATACCCCTTTTCTTCGGAGTTGGCTTAGGAGTTTGTTCGGGAAGTGTCCAATTATTTTCATTAGTCAACATATTATTCAATAGCAATTCAGCTTGATCAACTGTTCTTTCCCTCAAAACACAACCAGCACAACTGTCCAGGTGGTCTCTGGAAGCATCGGTTAGTCCATTATAAAAGATATCAAGTATTTCATTTTTCTTGAGAGGATGATTAGGCAAAGCATTAAGTAATTGGAGAAGCCTCCCCCAAGCTTGTGGGAGATTCTCTTCTTCAATTTGCACAAAATTATATATTTCCCTTAAAGCAGCTTGTTTCTTATGAGCGGGGAAATATTTAGCCGAGAAGTAATAAATCATATCCTGGGGACTACGCACACAACCAGTATCAAGAGAATTAAACCATGTTTTAGCATCACCCTTTAATGAGAACGGAAATAACTTAAGGATATAGTACTAACAAATTTTTTCCTCATGACTGAATAGGGTGGCTATATCATTTAATTTAGTAAGATGTGCCACAACAGTTTCAGATTCATATCCACAAAAAGGATCAGATTCAACCAAAGTAATTATCTCAGGATCGACAGAGAAATCATAATCCTTATCAGTAATACAGATAGGTGAAGTAGCAAAAGCAGGGTCATATTTCATTCTAGCATTCAAAGACTTTTCTTTCAGCTTAGCTAATAATTTCTTAAGATCATTCCTATCATTGCAAGCAAGAAAGTCTCTAGCAGTTTCTTCATCCATAACATAACCCTCAGGTACA
This sequence comes from Aegilops tauschii subsp. strangulata, assembly GCF_002575655.3. NCBI lineage: Eukaryota > Viridiplantae > Streptophyta > Magnoliopsida > Poales > Poaceae > Aegilops > Aegilops tauschii. The sequence goes on from NC_053036.3 coordinate 516,366,251, forward strand.
ACAGGCAATTCATATCTAGGGGGAGAATCTTCATCATCACTTTCATCAATATTATCAGTTTCAATAATTTCATTCTCTCTAGCCCTAGCAAGTTGTTCATCAAGAAATTCACCTAGTGGCACAGTATTATCAAGCAAACAAGTAGTTTCATCATAAGTATCATGCATAGCAGAAGTGGCATCATCAATAACATGCGACATATCAGAATTAATAGCAGAAGCAGGTTTAGGTGTCGCAAGTTTACTCAAAACAGAAGGAGAATCAAGTGCAGAGCTAGATGGCAGTTCCTTACCTCCCCTCGTAGTTGAGGGAAAGATATTAGTTCTTTCGTCTTTCAAGTTCCTCATAGTGACCAGCAGATATAAATCCCAAGTGACTCAAAGAATAGAGCTATGCTGCCCAGCAACGGCGCCAGAAAATAGTCTTGATAACCCACAAGTATAGCGGATCGCAACAGTTTTCGAGGGTAGAGTATTCAACCCAAATTTATTGATTCAACACAAGGGGAGCCGAAGAATATTCTCAAGTATTAGCAGTTGAGTTGTCAATTCAACCACACCTGGATAACTTAATATCTGTAGCAAAGTATTTAGTAGCAAGTAGTATGGAAGTAACGGTAACGGTGGCAAAAGTAACAGTAGCAGTTTTGTAGTAATTGTAACGGTGGCAACGGTAAAGTAACTAAGCAAAGATCAATATGTGAAAAGCTCGTAGGCATCGGATCAGTGATGGATAATTATGTCGGATGTGATTCCTCATGCAACAGTTATAACATAGGGTGACACAGAACTAGCTCCAGTTCATCAATGTAATGTGGGCATGTATTGCGAATATAGTCATACGTGCTCATGGAAAAGAACTTGCATGACATCTTTTGTCCTACCCTCCCATGGCAGCGGGGTCCTATTGGAAACTAAGGGATATTAAGGCCTCCTTTTAATAGAGCACCGGACCAAAGCATTAACACTTAGTGAATACATGAACTCCTCAAAGTATAGTCATCATCGGGAGTGGTCCCGATTATTGTCACTTCGGGGTTGCCGGATCATAATACATAGTATGTGACTATTGACTTGCAAGATAGGATCATGAACTCACATATATTCATGAAAACATAATAGGTTCAGATCTGAAATCATGACACTCGGGCCCTAGTGACAAGCATTAAGCATAGCAAAGTCATAGCAACATCAATCTCAGAACATAATGGATACTAGGGATCAAACCCTAAAAAAACTAACTTGATTACATGATAAATCTCATCCAACCCATCACCGTCCAGCAAGCCTACGATGGAATTACTCACGCGCGGCGGTGAGCATCATGAAATTTGTGATGGAGGAAGGTTGATGATGACGACAGCGGTGGATTCCCCTCTCCGGAGCCCCGAACGAACTCTAGATCAGCCCTCCCGAGAGAGTTTAGGACTTGGCGGTTGCTCCGTATCGTAAAACGCGATGAATCCTTCTCTATGATTTTTTTTCTCCCCGAACGTGAATATATAGAGTTGGAGTTGAGGTCGGTGGAGCACCCGGGGCCCACGAGGCAGGGGGCGCGCCCAGGGGGGCAGGCGTGCCTCCCACCCTCGTGGACAGGGTGTGGGACCCCTGGTCTTGATTCTTTCGCCAGTATTTTTTATAAATTCCAAAAATATTCTCCGTGAAGTTTCAGGTCATTCCGAGAACTTTTATTTCTGCACAAAAATAACACCATGGCAATTCTGCTGAAAACAGCGTCAGTCCGGGTTAGTTCCATTCAAATCATGCAAGTTAGAGTCCAAAACAAGGGCAAAAATGTTTGGAAAAGTAGATACGATGGAGACGTATCATGTCATAAAATTGTCATGGATGTACATGCATGACAAAAAATGTGACCTACTGTGACAAACACGTATCATCACGGAAGTGTAGTTTTTTGTAGTGGAAGCAATTAACGAGGATCGGGCTTACTATCATAGACGTAATGGCCACGGTGATAAACCGAAGAGTCCAACCACTTCGGTAACGTTCGCACCTCTTGTGCGCATACAACGGGACCAAAGAGTCCTCCTGATCAATTCGGCATAGCTTCTTTGACGCAACAGCCTTCGGGGCAGTGTTGGCTGACATCAACCAAGGGACGGCGGAGGACTTTACCCGGCGACAATTCTAAGACGGGTTGTCCTACTATAATCCCGCTGATATAGTAAGTTTTCCCACATTTCCTCGTCTACCCGAGTTGTTTTAATAATCAATCCCTCTGACCGATCTTTTTACTGGTTTCGAACAAAGATGTCCGTGTTGGGTGGACGCTCTGGGCAGTCCAGCGCCCCAGCCGGAAATGCACCACTGAGCGGAGGACCCCCTCTTTCATGAGGACAAGGACCTGGCCCATATCTATGAAGGGAGGAAATTTTATATGGAGTGCCTTGACGGCTCAAGGGTAGTGGTCGCCCCTGATGCGCCGGGGACGAGGCCAGCTTCATCGGTAATGCCCCCTTCCTCTAATCTAAAGCGAGCCCCTCGTCCCCAAGCCCCTATTCGCCTGACTTCTCCTCCAAAGGGACGGCATTATAAATGCCCATGTGGAGAAACAGCTCCTCGAGGGAGCCGCCCGCAGGAGGCGCAACAAGCTCGGGAGCAGGTGGAGGTTACAGGGGCAAGCGGAAATGGTCCCTCAATTCTCAGGTAAACTCCCTGTCACAATGTTCGATGGGAATGATAGTTCAGATTTTATCTCTTCTTAATCACTTGTAGGCAGTCCGCTTATTCTTCAACGCTAACGGGCGCGAGGGTCGGGGCGACGACGGGTCCAAGCGGAGAGGCCAAAGTACATCGCACTTCGGGAGACACTCGCGAAGTCCCTCAGACTGAAGACTCGAAGGCCTTCTCAGCCACTAACTCTAAGGTCGAGAGCACCGTAAATTACCGTCAGTGGAAGACTTCTCTCAGGAACCCGACCTTTACCGACCAAGAGTTTAATGCCCTGAGTTCCGTGGACGCGTACCTCGAAGCGGCTCGTTCTGTGTTCGAGCAATCAGTGGGTGTTATATCGCAGGGCTTGCAGGTAATATTCCGCCCAAGCCCATTTTATCTTGCAGGTTTCTTGTACTTTTCCGTTTGTTTAAGGAAAAACAAGACTTCCACCGTGGCAGTAGCCCCTAAGGCTTGATATGGGCAGAATTGCCTGTAGAGAGGCTTGAATTGAACTAAAAAGCCATTATTTTGTAGAGTGCTCGGGCAAAAAAAATCAACTATCTGAAGCCCTTTCCCAGACAAAGGGGAAGTTGGAGGACGCCTTGGCCGAGGTGGAGCAGGTGAAGAAGTTCACCTGTGAGGCACACATTAAGTGCTTTGTGTTGCACATAAAAATCTCATTTATTGAGATGATGAGATTTCCTGACAGCATGATCCAATGTAGCAGCGGAAGCCGGGGGTCATCTTGAAAGAGATCTCAAGTAGGCCCGCAAGGATTTGCTTTATATGGAGTCACTACGCCAGGCAAACCAACATGTGGTGACCCAAAGGGTGGATGGCATTAATGCGCTAAGGGCAAAAGTGCCCAATAGGCCCAAGAGATTGAGAGCTTAAAAGCTCAACTGGCTGTTGCCGAGGCAAAGAATCATCGAACGAATGAGACGATCTTTGGTAAGTTCCAATTTCGAAAATCTTTCTTGAGTGAGGATTGCCCGAGTTGATTAGCAGGATAACTTTTTCTTGGCAGCTTCTCTGTCCGGCCAACCCCTTTCCACGCAAGGTTTGATGCCCAAAGACGTGGTGTCTCATATATCCATGGTGCATGAGAGTGCGTGAAAATCGATGAAGGACATCTTCAAGGCTTTATGGCCCGAGGTGGAGCACGTGCCCGAAGACATGGCCGTTCTGGCTAAACATTTGAAAAGAGCTCGACGCCGGATCCAAACTTGGAAGGTTTCTGCCTGTCGGGAAGGGACAAGGGAAGCCTGGACCATGGTTAAAACCCGGTATATAGGCATTGACACGACGTACCTGGCCGAGGTAGGACCGATGGGGCCGGATGGGGAAGAAATACCCACTAATCTTGTTGAAGAGAGTGTCATGCCTGCTGCTCGATTTTCATGGAAGGACTACTCCCTAGACACCTTAATAGATGGGCTAGACCGGGTGTAATTTAATTATGATGTATGACTCTATGTATCTAAGTACTTTACGTCATTATGCAAACTGCACATCCAAACTCTGTCAACCAGCCATCGGCTTCTACCTCCTCAGTGAATGGCCGAGGAGTGTCCCTTACTCCTGGCCGACGTAATCATACCAGGTGCTTCAGGAGATGAGGCAATCCGGCTATATGGTTCGAATAACAAGAGTGAGGCGAAGAGTTATGTTATATTACTTTTTAACGTAAGAAACATCTTCCGAGGAAAATAGATCTTCGAATAGTTTCTTTCCTTGGGTAGTTGTGTTAAGCACATGAGTTCGAAGACGGGTGACCTCGGGGGTATAGCCCCTGGTCGGGGTTTGAAGGACCCCGTCCACTTTATTCCTATATCATGGCTGACCAATTCGTACGTTTAAGAGTGCTAGCTTTCGGCTTTGTTCTTCTGAGGTATTGTGCCGGATACCCGGCAATAACAATCACAGTGGTGCTCCCTTTGCCCCTTAGCCGAACGACACAGGAGCCGGGCAACCCAGCTTGGCCAAATCTTAAGTCAAAATGACTCATATTTGGGCTTCAAAGACAATGGTATGTAAGAGGTGGAACGATGCATATTTTGAAAAGAACATGCCATATTGACTTTTGCTCTCGAGGTCATTCGAAGGATGTCCCCTAGGTGTCTAAAACATAAAAAACAAGGAAAAAGTAAAGTGATGTATATACATAGGTGAGTAGTGTTCGGGGTTTCAACAGTAGAAACGTCGGAGTAGCGCCGCATTCCAGGGGTTGGGTTCTAGACGCCCGTCCGCTGGATCTCGAATTCGGTTGGAACCTCCAATGAGGACCTGGTCGATGATAAATTTCCCATCCAATTTCGCGGAAAGTTTGTGCTTCTGCTTTTCTGGATGAAGCCTCATGACTAGGTCTCCTACATTGAAGTCCTTTGTGTGGACCTCCCTACTGTGATAGCGTTAGGCATGCTGCTGGAAAATGGAAGATCATGCCCAAGCGACATTGCGCTCCTATTCCAGAGCATCAAGGCATCCTGCTGATCTAGCTCGGCCTCCCACTCTTCATGCATGCATACCCGAGGTGCGCCGTGTATGATATCGCAAGGGAGTACTGCCTTGGCGTCGTACACCATGAAAAATGGGGTATAGCCCATGGATCTGTTCGGCATGGTGCGCAAGCCCCATAGGACGGAATCAAGTTCCTCTATCCATTTGCAGTCGGCTTCTTTAAGGGAGCGTACTAGCCTAGGCCTGATGCCACTAAGTATTAGTCTGTTGGCGCGTTCCACTTGCATGTTTGACTGCGGGTGATATACGAATGTGTAATCGAACTTGATGCCCATTTTTGCGCACCATGCTTTGACTTCTTTGGTCGTGAAGTTTGTCACGTTGTTTGTGATCGGACTGTGTGGGATATTGTAACGGTGCACAACCCCTGAGATGAACTCAATTACATGGATGGCTCCGGCCGAGGTGACTGGCTTTGCTTCGATCCACTTAATGAATTTGTCCACCATGACAAGTAGATTTTTTTCTAGATCCGCCCTTGAGTGGGCCGACCATGTCTAACCCCTAGACCGTGAAAGGCTAAGTGATAGGGATAGTGCGGAGAACCGCGGGGGGCATGTGGCTTTGTTTAGCAAAAACTTGACAGCCTGGGCAGCGCTGCACTAACACAGAAGCGTTGGCACCCGTGGTCGTCCAGTAAAAACAGCTTGGAAAGCCTTGCTAACCAAGGTCCGAGCAACGGCGAGATGTCCGTCATGCCGAATTGTATCTCCTGAAGTAATAATATTCCTTCCTCTTTGGATATACATCGCTGGAGAGCACCCGTAGTGCTTAACCTATAGAGTTTTCCCTCATGAACCTTGCAGGCTTTAGATTGCCTTACAATCTAGCGTGCCTCGGTTTGGTCCTCGGGGAGCTCTTTATGGAGCAGCTATGCGAGGAGCGGCTCAGTCCATGGTGCGATTACTTCCATGACTTCGTGTGCGGAAGCTGTTTCCTAGATAGCCGAGCCGCCCATTTTGTCCTGGCCCTCGTCATCTTCGGGAGGGGTAGGTTGCCCGATGTTGTTTGATTCCGAAGTTCCCTTGTCATCTTGCGAGACTACGGATGGCTTAAAGAACCGTTCAAGGAAGGTGTTGTCCGAGACTTTATCCCGCTTAGCGCCCATTCGGGCAAGTATATCTACGGCTTGGTTACTATCTCGGGGTATGTGATGGAATTCAAGCCCCTTAAACTGGTCGAGATCTCTAAGACGGCAATCTGGTAAGCCGTCATCTTTCGATCTTTTGCGTCAAACTACGTTGACTTGTGAGATGGCGAGGTTAGAATCGCCTCAGACCTCCAGGCGTTTGACGCCCATGGAAACTGCTACCCGGAGTCCGTGTAGTAGGGCTTCGTATTCGGCCACGTTGTTGGAGTCGGTGTACATAATTTGTAGCACATACTGAATACTGTCTCCCGTGGCGACGTAAGCACTACGCCGGCCCCTAGGCCAGCGAGCATTTTGGAGCCGTCAAAATACATGGTATAATGCGAATAAGTGTTGTACTCTCGAGGGAGTTCAGCCTCCGTCCATTCGGCCACGAAGTCGGCCAGCACCTAAGATTTAATAGCTCTACACGGTCGATAGGTGATTTCAAAAGGTAGGATATATATGGCCCATTTGGCTATACGCCCCATTGCAACCTTGTTATTAATTATGTCACTTAATGGGACACCGGATGCCATGGTCACTGAGCACTCTTGAAAGTAGTGCCGAAGTTTTTGTGAGGCCATAAAGACGGCGTGGGCTATCTTTTGATAGTGAGGGTAGCATGTCTTGCATGGGGTTAAGACTTCAGAGACATAGTAAACAGGCTTTTGGACCTGGAACTTGTGGCCCTCCATGTCTCGTTCGACCATGAGTATTGCGCTGATCACCTGGTTTGTGGCCGACATGTATAATATCATCGGCTCGCATATGCCTAGTGCTGCTAAGATGGGGTTAGTGGCAAGGAGAGCTTTGATGTCTTCCAGGGCCGCCGCAGCCTCCTCAGTCCATTTGAAAGTTTTACAACAGCCTATACAAAGGTAAGGCTTTCTCCCCACGTCTTGATATGAAGCGACTTAATGCCGCCATGCAAGCTGCTAGTTTTTGTACATATTTGAGCTCTGTTGGTACCTCTAAGCGATCCAAGGCTCGTATTTTTGCCGGGTTGGCCTCGATTCCTCAGCTAGATACGATGAAGCCGAGGAGTTTGCCGGCTGGAACTCCGAAGACACATTTCTCTGGGTTGAATTTAATTTGATATTCTCATAGGCTGGCAAATGTGTCGCGGAGGTTGTCTACGAACTCTCCGACGTGTTTAGTTTTGACAACCACATCATCGACTTAGGCCTCAACGGTCTTCCCGATGTGTTTCTCCAAGCATGATTGAGTAATGCACTGGTATGTGGCGCCAGCGTTCTTTAGTCCAAAGGGCATCGTGTTGAAACAGAACAACATGTAAGGTGTGATGAATGTTGTCGCTGCTTGGTCAGATTCTTTCATCTTTATTTGATGATATCTTGAATAGGCATCTAGGAAGCATCGTGAATCATGCCCGGCTATGGCATCCACAATTTGGTCAATTCGCGGTAAGGGGAAGGGGTCCTTGGGCAGGCTTTATTGAGGTCTTTGAAATCGACGCACAAGCGCCAGGATCTGTCCTTCTTTGGTACCATGACCAAATTGGCAAGCCAGTCAGGGTGTTTTATGTCTCGGATGAACCCGACTTCTAGTAGTTTGGCCATTTCCTCGCCCATTATTGCTTGGCGCATGGGTTCAGAGAAACGCCGAAGTACTTGTTTGACGGACTTATAGCCCTTTAATATGTTTAGGCTCTGTTCCGCGAGCCTGCGGGGTATCCCCGGCACGTCTGAAGGTTGCCAGGCGTATATATCCCAATTTTCCGTAAGGAAATTGCGTAGAGCCTCATCAATCTCCAGATCGAGGTTTGCCGCTATGGACGCCGTTTTAGCTGGGTTTGTGGGGTGTAGTTGGAACTTGATTATTTCATCAGCCGGCTTGAATGAAGTAGACTTCGGCCGTTTGTCAAGGATGACATCGTCTCGATCGACTTTGGCTCGTAGTGTGGTTAGTTCCTCGGCCGCAAGGGCTTCGGACAAGTATTCGAGGGCGAGCGACGCCGTTTAATTCTTGGCTTTGAGTGCGCTGTCGGGGTCGCTCGAGATAGTAATGATCCTGTTTGGGCCTGGAATTTTGAGCTTCATGTAGCCGTAATGTGGTATTGCCTGGAACTTGGAGAAGGCGTCCCGTCCCAGGAGGGCGTGATATCCACTCTTAAAAGGGGCGATGTGGAATGTAACTTCTTTGGATCGGTAATTGTCCCGCGTTCCGAAGATCACATCCAAGGCTATTTTTCCATTGTTGTGTGCCTCTCGCCCAGGTATGATACCTTTAAAGGTAGTGTTACTCTGTTATATGTGTGATTTGTTGATTTGCATTATGTCCAGAGTGTCTACATATATCAGATTTAAACGGCTGCCTCCGTCCATAAGTACCTTTCGAAGATGACAGCTGCCCACAATTGGGTCGAGGACCAGTGCGGCAGCGCACCTGTTTGGGGTCGACCTAGTCTGATCTTTATGATCAAAGGTGATCGGCGTGTCTATCCATGCGCCCCGAGTTGGCACCTGCGAGATGGAATAGATTTCCTGCAGAGCACGCTTGCGCTGGTTGTTGGACGTAAAGGTCTCGTCCGAGGACTCTTCTGCGTGACTGGGGTGCCCGCAAGGAGGGCGGGTCCTCCATTAGCCACTTGCCTCACCACCCAACAGCCAGGAAGGTTGTGAATCGGGTAAGAATTAAGCAGAATAGCATGTATCGGACATGGTTTATCCAGAAGACCATCAAGGGTGGTCCCGAGGTGGCCAGAGGTTTTCTTCTTCTTTCGATGTCGTTCAGCCGGTACGTTTCGAGTGCGGGAATTGCATCGAGGTGCGGGTCTATCGCGTTTTAACTTGTATTCACATATCAAATATGTGTTTTTACCGGTGAGCCAAGCATCTTTGATGTTGCAGAACTTGGACACCAATTGGACAATTCCAGAAGTGTTTGGACACAGCGGCGGGCGAGGGCGCTTGAAATGCCTTTATCCTTGCATCCGCACTGAAAAGATGTTACTATATCGGAGTCCTGGTAGTCTAGTATCTGGTTTTTGCCAGACAAGGATTTGGCCCAGAACTATCTAATTGATTCGCCGGGGAGTTGCTGCACGTAGGCTAGATCCTAGACATCTGATGGGCCCGAGTTATCGGGGCAATACTCGATGTGGGAGGTGGGTGGGTGAATTTCGATCCCTATGGATTGCGGGCTCAAAGCCCTAGCATCCTCATCCTGTGCTAAGCTCGTAGTGATCGCATCGGCCGGACTGATTTAACAATCAAATTCCTCGGCTGCGTCTAATCGGACGCTGTCTGGATCGCTTTCCAAGAAGTACCTCGGCCCTTTGCCCTTCAAAGGGGGTTCGGCCAGGGCCGGGGAGGAGTTATGCATCACCTCTGACCCGTGGAGAGGGGAGGGCGCTTTTTTGCCAGAAGCTTCGGGTACGGGAACCGTGCCAGCGAGATTGGAGTCGTAAGCCAATGATCCCATCGATCCTTTTTTGATGTCACGGCGAAACTCTCAATGAAAGCACCAGTGTCGGTGCGAAAACCGGCAGACCTCGGGGTAGGGGGTCCCGAGTTGTGGATCTCAGACAGATGGTAACAGGAACAAGGAGACGATGTTTACCCAGGTTCGGGCCCTCTTGATGGAGGTAAAACCCTACGTCATGCTCTTGTTTATATTAATGGATATGTATCGAGTACAAAGTTGATCTACCTCGAGATCGTCAGATGTGTTCTAACTCTAGGGCTAGGTGAATGTGATTGTGTTGAAGTCCCCTCTACGGGCCAAACCCTTTGGCTTATATACACGCCAGGCAGGGCATCTTGGGTTACAAGGTCCGTATCTAGGCATGGAGACGGTTGGAGAAGTCTTGAAGTACACGCCAAGTCTTCGACGGGCGTAGTCGATCACACCTTCATCGTGCGGCTTCCGGAGTCCATCTTGAGAAGAATGAGGGCCCACCGGCCCAACCGGAGGAGTATGGGCCGACTAGGTTAGTACCCCCTAGTCCAAGACACCGTCAGTGGGCGATATGATGGGCAAGGAGACAGTTGATCCACGAGGAAATTTATCAAGCTCCTTCGGCGACACACATTTTTTATAAACCGTTTCATAGCTGAACCAAAGATAGCACCACAGAAGCAAGCAACACCTCGGACCGCACCCAAGATCGCATGTATAAGACCAAAGGCACCGCGGCCGGGACATGCTAAAATACATGTGGATGCCAGCGTGACGAGATCAAGCTTGGTTGGCTCCACGACAGCCGTTCGCCGGGACGCTGGAGGTTTTTATCTAGGTAGCTCTGCTCTGGTTATTATCGGTGTGACTAATGTTGCAGCATTGAAAGCGATCGCATGTCGCGAGGCTTTATCATTAGCCGAAGATTTGCTTCCCCGGAACGTCGTTGTTGCTTCATATTCAAAACAGGTGATCAAATATATCGACAAAGGGACTGGTAGCAGCTATTGAAACATTATCAAGGAGATCAAGCAGCGAGCAACAAATTTTAATGCGCTTTTAGTTTGAAGGTCGACTGGCAAATTTAGATGCGAATAGTTTAGCTAAGTATTCTAATTCTTTTGAGAAGGGGCACCACTTGTGGTTGGGTCAACCCATGATCAATTTTGTATTTCACATTTTGTGGCTTTCGATCAATAAAACTTAGATTTACCCTCTTAAAAATCAGTACAACTTTTCGTCTCTTCGTGGTTAGGGTTTCAGTGGTAGCAAGATATGGAAATCTCTGGTGACGACGCAATTTATCGTCGTCCTTATCATCTAGTAGAAGTCAATCCGGTATCATCTGCAACTAGACATTCTCACACCCGCGATAAGTTCACAGAGGTTGAAAGTGAGAATTGACACGTGCACAAGTGTCTGTCCCGAGTCCGGGCACGCCAAGAACATATGTGCGCTCCCCGTGCCGTCGGCCGTCCCAATCAGTCGGGTATTATTTTCCACTAGTTCCCTCGCCTGCAGGGTAGACGCGCGCATAGAAACGAGCAAGCCATTTCTAAGATGCGATCGATTCGGAGAGGAGAATTTTCTGCCCATGATCATAGCTAGTGCCTTGGACTACTAGCACTAGCGGGCAATTTCTTCTTGTTCAGTTCCAAAGGCTACGTGTTTAGCCCCTCGTACTACGTAAGTAGGTACTTGCACATACAGAGACAAACCACCGCATTCAAGCCGCGGCAGGATCAGCGAAAAGATGAAACCCGACAACGAGAGGAATGTCGAAGACTACATATATAGCTCGTACTACTATATTCTCGGGCAATGTAGTCCAAGGCTGCATTAATTGGTGCTTTCTCTCTGCGTTGACGAAATCTGTCAGCGGGGAATTTCTCTCTTTAGGAAAGCAATAGAAGTACGGACGGGAAGGTTGAAGATTTATGCGACAACAGCGACGTCCATGGACTGGACTACTGGAAGCTATGCATCGACCATTTTTATATCAAAAAAAAATCTTATGTATTGATTTCTGCGCCTCTGTCAAGATGGTGCCAAAAAAGAAAATTCTATCAAGGTCTCTACGCCGTTTTATTAACTGGTTCACGCAGCTACCACTTAATCCCTCTGTCCGAAAAAGTTTGTCCTTTAAATGGATGTATCTAGCATCAAGTTAGTGCTAAATACATCCATTCGAAAGACAAGCTTAGGACAAGTTTTTCGGACGGAAGAAGTACTACGTTTTGGTTAACTGAACACACGTATGCAACACGAGACGGCGTCTAATCATGCCGTCCTCCATATATGTAAAACCTACGAAGTGAAAAATCACGTAACCACGAGAACCATGCTTCTGCAAAATGCATGATAGATGTTGTCACCGACGAGAGAGAGGGGAGCATGGACCGGTGCAGAAGACAGGCGTGTATCATGGCTTTCACCGGCGCATCCGTACGTATGGGGGTATGATACCGACGTTGCCAACGCGAGATGGATAAAAACGCCGGGACAAAAGGGAAGAGGGTTCACGGGACGCCTCCAACTCTCCGTGCCACCCGGCCCTCCCTCGTGCGCCCTCCACGACGCCGGCCCCCACGCACGCCCACAGGCGCAGCGCAAAGATTCCCCTCTCGGTGTGACATGGCAACATGGGCGGGACAAGGAGAGAGGCCGGGGCATTTCGCTTCTCAAACTCTGGGGCCCCGTGGCCGAGATGCAACTTGTAAGTTCCCAAAAAGGTTAAAAAGTTAAAAAAATACATACATGATCCCATTTTGAGCACATCACAGTTGACAGTGCGACGTAGTACCTGACATCTCGAAGCGAATCCGTAGCAGAAACGCCGTGACGAGAACGTCCTACTGAGCTCGTATCGTTGCGACATCAGATTGAATCTTTTCCGTCAAATTTTCCAGCAAGACGGGAGCGTTTAGTTGACTCGTTTGAACGCTCCCCTCACCTTTCCCGTCTGATGCATCCCGACCACACCGGTACGCCACGGCATGGCCGCTTCCCGGTGCCGCTTACGCCAGCCTCGCCAGAAGCGTACACAGGCCGGCCCGGGCGATTCCAAGACATCCGGACGACTGTGATGAAAAAGAGGGGAGGCTTAAAGGCACGCGGGAGGGGGCAAGAAATGGCCCAGCACCGAGGACCGAGCCCACAGGACGGACAGCAAAATCAAATCCATCCACGACAAGTCATTTCCATCGTCCGGAGACAAATCCCTCCGCCCCATATGATTCCATCAGATCACTCATATGCGTGCAGTGCGGCTACACAGCAACTTCTGAGCCAGGCCGTGATGCAGCCTTTCTCTTTGATTGCACACATCATGGCGCCAGGCCAGACTTGCCAGAACCAGTACGCCGTGCGGCCGGGATATGCACCACGGTTTGGCGTCGGCAGCCGCGCTTGCCCCAGAATGTGCTGTGCCTCAACAGAAACATGCTTGGAGCTATGCTAAGAATCATGCGCAAAGCAAATTCAAGGTGAAGTCCAAACCAGATCGCTAGTGGCATCAGGGAGAAAACATTATAAGAACTATACTTCTTTTAACAAAAATTATAACATATCCGCAAAAAAAAAAATCATAACAGGATAAAGATCGCTTAGTTCCATTATCAGCACTCGGTACCCGTAATATTATACAGCATTCCATCTACACGGCAAACAACCAGGCAAAATGATAGACCATGTTGGGGAGTCAGGAGCGAGTTTGAAACCAGGCAAACCTCACATAAATGAAGCTTCTTTGTCACTTCTGAAGATTCTATGCAGAAAGAAGACCTAGGACTACTGTGACCAAAAAAAGATCCAAGACTAACCAAGAAATCAAGCTAGTTCTTTTCGAGAAGAAATGTTTGGACTCAGTTCCTTAAAAAAAGCAAAGCAATGCAAAAACAGTTCCCCCGTTGCCTCCAGCACAACACATTAGCTATCGGATACTCCCATACAATCAAATATAATATAATACTTGTGCTCGTCATTTATATATTTTTTGAGTTACAGGGAATTGGTTCCCCCATGTAGTAAATTAACATGGTAACTCTGCAGAGAACACGTTGCGGAGCGAAGTTGTTCAACCCATTTCCTCTCTCGCTGGCTCAGTCTGAAACTAGTCACTAACTGATAAAACTATTTGGTAATTTTACAATGGCTGATAATTTGAGGGCTGAGTATAATCTTGTTTCGTGTATGATCTCTTAAATTATAGTGACTAATTCAGCAGAAATTCCGTACAGACAGTCAGAAACAACCATTCCCCCCGTCCCGAAATAAGTGTCACTGATTTAGTACAACTTTATACTAAATCAGCGACACTTAGTTTGGGGCAGAGGGAGTACTTAACAGAGGTACAGCTTAAATCTCAAGTGTGGACGAAATGTTAAAACGTTAATAATATCTCTATCATACAGTTTCAACTTCAGCTATTCTCCATTTCATTAATACCAGGATGTACTTCCAACATTTCATCCAGTACAAAAGTAGGATGTCTGTTCTGAGACTTCTGGTTTCAGCACTTTCTAGAATCTACAGCCTACTTCGAGCTATGCTAAACTTATACAGTATGTCACCCTGATCAAGCACAGCGAAGAGAAGCAGTGCGGCTATCCAGTAGGTTGCAGAAGATCATCAGTAGATCCTAATAGTAGATAATGTAGATGCCAACAAACTGAGAGATCTAATGCAAAAAGGCACCAGCATCATCATGCAAAGAAGCTTAAGACCCCATGAATAAACCTGAGTGGTCCTTGAATGAAGCAAATAATTATCCCAACCAAGGACATCTCCGCAGGTGGAAATGTGGCTCCATGAAGTTTCTCACACCAGAAGAAGAGATGCCAGAATCTCTCCCATTGTCTGCTCAGGTACATCAGTTCTATCATCCAAGTCTGCTCCAGACTGAAGAACAGCAGCATCTAGTACTAGCTTTCTCCTTGCAATTGCGTATATGCTTTCATCAACTGATTCCTTTGTCACTAACCTGGATAAAATAAACACTCACTGTTATCAAATTATCATCTTAAGAGTTCGATTATTCTTTTTTTTTAGTTTCTTATGTGACATCTAGTGTTCTTTTTCGACTTTCAGATCATTTGGAGTTCAAGCGACCAGTATCCTTCCTTTTTATCTGAACAAATGGAAACAGACTAAGCGGACTATGTTCAAAGGAGAATGAGATATATTTTTAGCAGAGGACATCACATAGCAAAAGCAGGTGCAGGTGCAGATTGTATGACGCACATTTAAAAATAAAAATATCACCAGCTTATATAGTGCAAGGGTGCCCAAAAGAATTACTTCTGAAAACTACCAGCACGAACCTCCATACTTTGAATTGCATTGGTAATGCAAAGGCAAAAACAGTAGTACCAAAAACAGAAAGGAAAAACAATCAAACTTTGTCTTGAGAAATGCAATACAATAACTTAACTATATATTCCAACAAAGATCGTATTATCTAACTGTTAAGGACCAAAGAATCCGAACAAGGGTAAAAGAAAAAACTATAACCCAGAACAAGTGTAACTCGTACTATTAAAATACCATTCAAGACCTTTTAACATGCAGATGCTCCCACATTAGAACAAATGTTGTAGAGAAGTGAACCATTGTCGGAATAAGAAAAATATGAATACTTCAAAATATGCTCACCAAGTCATATGGTCAGAAACAGCAAAAATAGAAGCGGCAAAAATTAATCCAAATGTCATATTTTGAGCCGCACCTATAGATAGTGACAGGTTTCTGCTGTCCAATGCGATGGCAACGATCTTCAGCTTGCCGGTCCATCTGAGGGTTAAAATCCATGTCGTGTATTATGACTGTATCAGCTCCTATTAGATTCAGCCCCTGACCTCCAGCTCTAGTTGAAAGCAAACATGCATTTATCGAAAGATCATTGTTGAAAGTGTCCACTATAGTCTGCCTTTCTATTACTGGGGTGCTGAAACAAACGGGATTTTACCAGTTAAGAACTATATAATAATACAATTTAATTCAGAAACTTGCTGAGGAAAGAACTAACCCTCCATCGAGACGCCTATATGTAATTCCTATTACTTCCAGTGCCCATTCAAGGATATCAAGCATTGTGGTCCACTGGCTGAATATAAGAACTCGGTGACCATCATTTGCTAAAGAAGGTAGAAGCTCTGCTAAGGCCTGAACAAGAAGTAGGAATTAAGGTAAATCATAAATTGCACTTGAGTCCTGATATGCCTTGATAAAGGAAAATTTAGTAGTCCAGATAAAGAAAAAATATATAATTATATTATTGTGTGTTTTACTGTTATTCTTCTTTTATTGGATAGGAACTGGCTAACCAGATAAAGAAAAAAAATGGTACCTGACATTTCGCGGATGCAAATACATGCTCGTCTTTTAGGGCACCCTTTGTACCAGCATCACCATGTGTAATCAACAGCTGGAGGAGAAATTAAGAATTGAATGATACAAGTATCCCACAAAAAATATACTAAGAACAAGCTAATTTAGGGCAAAAGGGATGCGTTTCAACAGCAAAACCATGCCCTGCACAGTACAACTATTGACAAATAACAACAAATGCATACTACTTTGATGTCGCACTTAATTATTTGGCATGCAGAATGGCAGAAGAAGCTAACAAGCAGGCTAGCAAAAATCAGAAAGCAAATAAGACTCATTATAATTTAGTAAGCAAAGTCAATAGGAGGTGAAGCAGCTGATTAGGAGAAACCAGGTAAAGAAAAATAACAATACTTGGTGGATAGCAAAATCATTGTAGTTCTTTAGCGCTTGGATTGCTCTGTCCAAGGAACATTCAAAGCCAAATGCGCCTTTAGGATACGTCAACCTTGCGATTCGATCAACATCTTTGTCGCTGTAAATGCGCCTTATAAGCAAAGGGTGATTGGCAATCTGTGGGAGCAATGAAAAACCCTTTAAGATGGAAATAAACATCTTCCTGAATTTTGCATCACAGGATACTCACCTTACGCAACTGCATAAAATAGTTTGATATTTGACGCTTTGGAATTAATCCAACAAGATTTTGAGGATATTGGCCAGAAGACTTTGCAGTACGAGCCTCACAAATGGCACGGTACTCATTTGCGGCTCCATTATAAGCTTTAAGCTGCTCTGATCCCATGGAGACAAAGTTAACCTGCCACACACAGTCAATGTAAGCTCAAACAGGGAAGATCAACAAGAACATGCAATTGCTGATGACTAAAGATAAGTCAATGTACATGTTGCGTCTTCGGGACAAGTTGCTGCATAACATCTGACTTCAAGCGCCTAAGGATGAATGGCCCTAAAATGGACTTTATACGTGAAATTAACTCATGGTCTTCTGAATTCAATAGCTTCTTGAGATCAACTTCTCCTGTGGCAAATATATCAGGCATCATGAACTCCAACAATGACCATAGCTCCTGCAGATAGATGATATGAAATTCAAGAGCAGCTTCATGTAAGAAAATGGCCAGCTTCTGATAATTAAAGGCAGCTGAATGGATATGGAGTTTAAGCAGTTGGGGTGCACATTTCAACTAATAGCTGGATGAAGCCATCAGAAATTCAGTGTTATGAGTATTCGTCTAGGTAAGCAGCAGACATCAAACCATAAGATGGTAAAAAATGTAAAGTTAATAGTGTTGAACCACAAGCACTGTGTACAACACAGAACCATTAGATATTAAGATACTGATTCTAACTCATATAGATAAGAATATGATATTGAGAAACTTTAATCGGTAGTTGTGCACCAAAAGACAGTGCTAGCTACAAATCCTTAGTACACTTGCTGATCACACCTCCATGCCTTTGTGAATCTTTGACATGCAGGATACTGGTAAAATGTATATAGTCAGTCCTTTACAGGTAGTGTTATGCTGATATGTCCTTTTATTTCTGTATCACACGGGCAGATTATCGTGATATATTTAACTACAATGGCATCACAGGATATCAGAGGAAAAAATAAAGCTTAAGTTGGACACTTGTATCAAGACTCACATGCAAATCATTTTGAAGTGGAGTTCCCGTCAGCATTAGCCGCTGACGAGCATGTTGTGCAACAGCCATAAGGTTTTTCCATCGGAAGCTGCCCTTATCTTTCAGCACGTGTGCTTCGTCCATCAATACACAACTCCATTTCCATCTTTTGAGTGCCTTGCGGTCATCCTTTTGTTGAGCACTGCATTATGGATCAAAGCAGCACATAAATCTTCTAAAAATATGCAGAATCATTAGTGAATCTCCATAAGACATTCTGTTTTTCCACCCTAAGGAACTACAAACCTCCGTCTTTCGAAGAGCGAGTAGCCAACAAGTAGGACATTAAATGGAGCTGGACATCCTGCTTTGCCTAAGGAACTTAACTCCTTTGAGAAGGCAGTCCTTCCAGCACCATGAAACATGATGATCGAAAATGAAGGACACCACTTCTTAAGTTCCCTTTCCCAATTTTCCAACACTGAAGCTGGGCAAACTATCAGGTGTGGACCCGGGTCGTCATATAGATGTTGCAAGAGATTAAGGTAAGTCACAGCCTGTAAATAATGAGACCAAATTCAAACATTAAGAGATGAATAATGAACCGGCACTCAAGTATAGGGCAAATCCTGCTAATCAGTTTATTCTTGAAATGTCACAACAGGCTGCAATCAAGTTACATTTTATAGTATGTGTGCATAATGACCAAAAAACACATGAACAACAGTCCATTAGGACACCATAATAACGGACAGGGTGCAAAAACACCAAATTTGAACAAGCTAACTTGTCATGCTTTAGTACTACCATATTACGATGATTGGTTATTTTCATTTTTACTTAAAACACTGTAAGCTTGCTTACCTGGACTGTCTTGCCGAGACCCATTTCATCAGCCAAAATTGCTGTAGAAAGGAGAGAAGGTTAACATGAATAATAGTCTTTTGAGCAGGGGAAAGTTAGAACATGATAAGAAAAAATGAAAAGAACCAGTATGATCGTTGATTGGTACTACTCTGATAACCTCACAAACATAATATATGTAATGCAGGACAACATCATTTCAGTCTTTCAGACCAGCAAGCACTAACATGGTACATTAGCACATGACAAGACAAGGTTTTCTGTACCGCATGAAAATTCTGATAGTTACAATGTAAACATTTTTACTCGGTGCACCTTTACAGTAAATTGGAATGCCTGTACCTAAATTCAATGAACCAAACGGTGATCTAGTATCCAAGTGACCAGCAAGCACTAACACAGTACATTAGCACATGACAAGACAAGGTTTTCTGTACCGCATGAAAATTCTGATAGTTACAATGTAAACATTTTTACTCGGTGCACCTTTACAGTAAATTGGAATACCTGTACCTAAATTCTATGAACCAAACGGTGATCTAGTATCGAAGTGATCTACATCAAGTTAGTTTCTGATTCATACAATACAAATGTAATGATCGAACAAGACTGCCAACTGCTTGTTTTAGAAGACAAAGGTTGCATAAGGATTGAAAGAATAGGATGCTGAGTGATAAGTGCCATGTTATCATGTATTTACTACTTAGCAAACTAAATGCAACTGATCATAAACAAGTGGGGTGAACTCAGATCCATCAGTTTGATGTCATGGCTAGATGTTACTGATGAAAAGGAAACAATAATTTGAGCAAAGGCCACTTCATTAGCAGATGCCTTTCTGATGCAACAAGCATCTTCGGGTTCAAAATTTTAATTCACAGAAAATCACCTCCGCCGATGCCTTTCTGATGCAACAGTAGAAGGAAATTGACCCCCACAAGCTGGTATGGTTTCAGCACCGGGTTGAAATCCATGTCCTCGCTTGTGCATGCGGCATCCACATCTTCCTGTTCTCATATCCCATTGCATCAAAAGACAAAAACTCGATAGTTCAAGACATGTAAACTGCATTAAAACTGACAACTGTACCTGAGTGACAATCCGGACGGTGGAGGCATCTGTCTCAGCATAACTTTCGCAATTCCGTGCTGAAGAACCGTACAGCTCCTGCCTCAGATCAACCGAAATCCGTGAGCACCTGCGCAATGCCTTCCCCACCACATCCCCTTCCACCTCCTCTGCCTTCACACTACTCTGCCCATTGTAGTCCCCATCTTCATCATCCTCGTTCTCCAACTCCGACCAATTCACCCCATCATCCTCTTCTTCATCTCCTACCTCCACCACAGCAGCAGCCACGGAGCCATCACTGTCATCATCATCCTCGATCACAAATCGGCGACCAGTGGTGCGGCGCGGCCGTGATGACCGCGGAGCAGGGTGGTCGGAATCATCATCTGCGAGGTCAGAGTCATCATCGGCGATGTCGGAGTCCTCAAATGTGAGGTCCAAATCTTCCTCTTCCTCGGAGAGGTCGATGGCTGTTGCCAGCCGTCGACCAGTGGAAGGGCGCGGCCGCGATCTCCTCGAAGCAGGGAGGTCGAAATCGTCGTCTTCAGGGTCGAATTCGTCTTCGGGGACGAAGTCGTCGTCGGAGAGCGCCGCGATGCTGGCGGCCTTGGAGGGTTTAGGATTGTGCCGGGAGGATTGGGTGGACGGCGTGGCCCGCCTAGGCGGGCTTTTGTGCTGGGGACGCTTGAGCACGCGCGAGCTATTCTCGGCGCGGCGCGCCTTGGCGCTTTTCCCCAGGTCGAAGTCGTCGTCGTCGTCGTCGTCGGAGAGGACGACGGCGGCGCCGTTGCTGGTGCCGACGGCGGAGGACGCCTTGGGGTCGTAGCGAAACGAATCGATGGGAGGGGGAGGCCGCGCGGGCGGCTGGGGGCTCCGGTGGGGGCGCTTGAGGGCCCGGGAGGGCTTGAAGGTGTGGTTCGACCACTCGTCGTCGGAGATCTCCTCGAAGTCCCGCCGCATCGGGGCGGCGGCTGCGGGCCTGCGGGTTCCTCCGGGGTCTAGGGTTTCGGGGGGAGGCGCGCGAGGGGGGGCGGGTGTGGTGCTGCTCTCGTAGTAGGCGAGGATCCGAGGGGGCGGCGGCGGGGAGCGGGAGAATTGGGGGCGAAGACGAGGAGGCCGGGAAACTTTGGCGGCCCTAGAGAGTGGGGAGAACGGAGCGGCGCCGAACAGAGCGCCAATTGCCTCCCAGGAGGAGGACGATTCGTTGAATTTTGCCGTTTTCAGGGGTGGTGTTTGTTTTTTCCAAAAAGTTTTGGAATATCTTTCCCTGGCGTGTATGAGTTGCGTACGTCACTGTGTTTGGAAGTCGTGGCAGAGCGCCGTGCTGCGGTCGACCGATGAGATGGACGGTGGACCGATGATTCTGATCTTGCATTTGGGTTCACCTTTTGTGTGTGCGCGCGCGCGCATTTGGGGTTCACCTTTGGGCCAAGTTTCGTCCTGTTCATTTTGCTTGGATGGATGAATCACCCAAAATACTAGACTTGCGTGGAATGAGTTACTCCCGTCCGTTAAAAACGTATTCCCTTATACAAAGTTGAGTCATTTATTTTAAGATGGAAAGAGTATTAGAGCATGATCCCGCGAACCGCGGTATTGTAATTTTCGTTTGCGGGATACTGGGCATTTACAATGGTTCTATCTTAACAGTACCATGTAGGATAAATGATGAGATGAAGGAAAGAGAAACTAGAGAGAAGGTTTTGCTTCTTTTATTTAAGAGATGACTAGGAGTATGCCCGTGCGTTGTTACGGGCAAAAGCTGGATGACCGTGTATTGCCATAAAATAATAAAAATATACACATGTATTAAATTATTATTTTAATTCAGAAATACGTGTTAAGCATGGTGGCATCTGGTTTCATCAAATAGCGACAAATTCAAACTCTCTTAGGCTTCTTTCTTGGCAGTCTTGGTGTCTCCTAAACCAGATAATCGCTCGCCACCAAAGAACTTATACCATTCATTATTAAATAGTATCAATATCACTCAACTTCACACGTCCATGCGTGCCACTATTACAAGGTACAAGAAACCTGACAATTCCTTGTAATGAGCCTCTTAATTTCAGCAATAATAGCACAAAAAAGAGATATCCAACTTTCGAGAGTGTTCTTTATCAATAGCATGACCATTCCATTTTTCTATCAACAATCAGTCTGAAAACGTTGCAAATTGTTTAGTTCATGTCAAATATTAGTCCCAAATTGTTAACTGCGGGTAAGTATGTACTGCACTCGACATCGTTTGTATTTTAAAACATTTCAAACAAACTGAGAAAAGGTCCGCAGATAGGCACAAAACAAACTGATTGTCACAAAAATCAAGTACCTTTTGAAACCCAACTCGAAAAACAAAACTAGTATAGACAGTGGTAATGAGCCAAATTTAAAGCCCACCTAATGTTGTGTACTATTGAATTCGTCTTTTTTCTTGATCTATGTTATGAATTTGACTTCAAATTTGTGACACGGGTGTTCCATCTTGCAAATATGGCCTATCTCATCTAAGTTGTATATTTTTTTAGATTTTATTTTCAAAAAATATTTATGAATGTCAACCATATTTATTAGCTATTTTCTCAAAACATTCAAATATGCCAACAAAAGGACCCCGTGCACAAGATATTCACCCTTTGGTTGGTCCCCCTCTCTAGCATTTTTTCCTTGTTGGACTTAATCATGTTAACATTCACCAATCAGGATATGCATTCACGTTCTCTACTCACATAACAGAGATAAGTCTGATTCCCCCGTCTGTTGTAGTTCTTTATCCCCGTTAGAAATTGATGGCCAATGATAAATGAATAGAACCTTGAAGAACAACATCAAATATACCTTCCTCATTATCAGGTAATTAAAACCAAGGGAGAAGAGGAGACGCAGAGGGTTCCTATAGGATAACTATATTCATCTGCAGCCTCTGCATCCATCACAGCCCCAAAATTAATCGACATAACCAGCCACAAAATGCACCTGCCCTGCTGCCCAGAAAAGAGGAACACCAAAGAGCAGAATGTAGAGTAACTTCAGCACTCCATATGCCATCATTGACTCCGTATCTCTGCTTCAGCACCTCCGGAGCCACATAATAGGCACTCTCAAGAGTATCCCTGAAACTCTCACATGCATTTCCATTATATCCCATTTAATCTTAAGCACAACATGAGCTTAGTTGCCATAATTTAATTAAGGTAGCACTACATATACAATAGTAAACTGTAGAGACAACATGAACTAAGGGGAATGGTTGAGGTTTCTTCCCATGTCCCTTCTCAGATAGTATGTTTAGTCAACGATTTAATTACTCACCGGGCTTGAAGAAGACGTTGAGGCTGAAATCAGTGGGCTTGAGAAAACACATACGTGTACAGTTGTCCAACAAATTGACTGGAACATGCAGCGCAATACATCGTCAATGGTTTTCTCCTTGCTTCATCTTAACCAACACGCAGCGCAATACATCATCAATGAAATGAGATTTCAACAAAGGAAGAACGCTACTTACCAAGTTTAAAGGGTTTCGGCCCAGGATTGACTGAAACTGTTTCCGAGAAATTGGACCTACACCGAGATTGAACAATATACAGAGTATTCCTTGGAGTAAATGCTGGCTCTAAAAATTGTCTAAACGAAGTCGGCGCGCCAGAGCACTGAGATAAACAGATCCAATAAAAAAACTCCATACATTAACAACTGTATGATCTAGCTGGTTGCAAAATTAGGTTTTAAAGGAACTCACATGAACAATCTTGGACAGTGTAAGTAGATATCCAGTCAAATTAAAAGGCGAAGTCATAGCAGGGAACAGTTGATCCGTAAGACCTGTCGTTCCAATGCACAAACCACTGGTGCGCGTCGGTTCTAAACAAATGGTTTAAAACCCCTTTCCGCAACGGCATTTGGAACCGTCGCCAAGTGAGTGTGGGCAAAGGGTCCTTCCCACACGACCCAGAAACCGTCGGGGATAGGGCCCCTACAGTACTCCTACTCGTTTCTGCTCGCATTGTCATCGCAGTCGGTATTCTGTGGTGCTACGTCTACGACGCGTGGCAATCACAAACGGTTCACTATTATAGAACGTGTATGAGCGCGGCCCATCACAAACGGTTCACCGTTAAGAAGATTAGCTAATCGTCGTACGAGTGTCGGACAGGATTACGAAACGTCGGACCGTCGTAACATCGTCGTACACGACAACTATCGCACACGCTATTCTGTGGTGCAACGTTTACGATGCATACTTCATCAGAAACAGTTCATGGTTGCGAATCGTGTATGATAAGGCAACTAACACAAACGTTTAGTTTGCCCGCACCGTTTGTGATATTGTCTGACATCGCACACGCTTTGCAAACGGCAACTGTGTGCATGCTTGCACACGTTTCCTCTCTGTGAACCGTCTCGGATTATGGTGCATATCGCAAACGTTTGTGTTTTACCAACCGTGTGTGCCGTAACAACCTGGAGAGAGTAATTTCACCGTAATTTAATTGATGCTTTTCCAAATTGTACCAGATTTGGATTTGAATTTGAATGTATGCTACAGCTTTATTCATATCCATCAGGTTCAAACAACCAATGCATTATTCGATTCATAGGTACATATGTTCAAGAATTACATAAGAACCAAATAAAGAATGATGAACCACAGTTGTATACTTCTACTATTAAAGACGGTAAAAAAAGAGGCGAAATATATTCTGGTTGCTGAACAAGGTGAAGCGGAATGCCCATATTGTGCCCTCTTCCATGCAGAAGGCACGCACGACTCTAGTCCAACCCCCTGTGATGGCCGACCGCCCATCCTTCACGGTCTTCATGAAAAACATCTAGATAATCATCATGTTCTGGTAGAAATACTTTAACCTTTGCATGCCCACCAATCATGTAGTTTGAGAGGTAATCTTGAGTAAACTGCTTTGGCAACCACTGCAAAGGAATAAGATTTCAGACATTGTCATCTAACACAACTCATTATGGGCAGTAAAAAGAAGGCTGCAGAGTTCTTACTTACCATCCTGCAGTTCACTGTTGTCTTGGATAAAGTGTAAACAAATAGTTTAATTGCCATCTTTGGACCCATTTTACTAACAATCTTTATCAGCTTCCTCACTTGATGATGGTTCATCGATATCTCATTGCCCCATACGTAGAAAGGGTCGAAACGCGGATCTTTACCAATGGCATATGTACCTAAAAGCACCAAGTTAATATTAGAAGCTAAACAACAATGGCACAATGATGTAGTACAACACTCTTTTATAATATGGCTATATACATCCTTATGTGGTAGTCCATTTGAAATCTCTAAAAAGACAAATATTTAGGAACGGAGGGAGTATCTTATAACATCCAATATACTCACATATTAGATGAATTAACATCTTATATTATGGGTCGGAAGGAGTTTAGTTCGTTCTTAAAAATTATATGCTGCTGTATCCACAGGTTACAGTTAGTTTGAGCTAGTTCGGGCTCAAATAGCCCTAAAGTATATCTAAACATGAGGGCTAGTTTGAGCTAGTTGCATCTATAACCCACCCAAAAAAACTAGTATCCAACCCAAGAGGTGCTAATTGGAGCTAGTTCTCCTAGTGCATTTATTGTCAATCTAACCCTGCCATCCAAACAACTCTTTGGATGGAGTTAGTTCAGGGTTAGTAATGAGCTAGAAACTAACTCTAACCTCTAGCTAAGTTGAGTATCCAAACAGGGTTGTGTTATTGCCGTTGCTGCTGCTGCTCTTCTACGTATATCTAGACATCATTAGAACATTAATGTAACACTCTTCCTTGTTGCTATGTAGCCTAGGATTGCATATTTAGACATTAAGTACAGTGCATGTTGCTATGTAGCCTCAGATATATTACATATGGCCCTAGTTAACCTAAGGAAAAATGGGTTGCAGATATATTCAGTTAAAAGTCTGATTCACCAATTAGTCACTTATCAGCCACCGCCCTATATGGTACCAGCTACGGATATCCTGAATAGTGAGCAGATATAAGCCATGGGATGAAACTAACCTCGATGGAAAACAACAGTCGTTCCCAAAATTGTCCTGTGTAGGTACATCAAGAAGCATGTTAAGCACAACAGGCTAAACATCAACCAAAATTACACATGACAGACAAAATAATCTCCAAAAGATAGCTTCAGTGTGCAGGTTTAAGCACGCTAGTAAAGCAAAACAAGTAGTGGAAAGGTGTGCTAACTGCAACAGGCCTAACATTTAACAACAAGCAAACATGGTCATTCAAACTAGTATTGTGCCGGTCTAAGTACACTGGTTATGGTTAAATAAAAATGGAAAGGCGTGTTAACTACAAGATGCAACAACCAAATGTAGTCATTCATAGTGGTATTGTTGAAACTGGTACTGATGAAATTGAACTGCACAGTTCATACTTGCACATATAGAACATCACGTTGTGAATAACTGGAATAAACAAGGCTTCGGCATACTACGAACAACCAAAGATAGCATTTGAAATTGAACATATGCTAACTACAAACAACCAAACAATCAAAAAACTTTAAAAGAGGCATATGCTAGCTATAACAGGCTTAACAGCAAGCAAATATATGCATTCCTATCGGTATGTTTAAAACTGGATTGATGAAATGTACCACACAGTAAATAATTGCACATATAGAGCATCACATTGTGAACAACTGAAATAAACAAATCATGGGTTTCCTCACTTGTCACAGATGGGCTCGTTCCCGTGGGAAGAGCACGGAACCTGGATGCGCCCCATGTTGTCGCAGATGGGCTCCTTCCCTTTGGAAGAGCACAACTGTAGGGTGCCCTCCCTGATGTCGTAGACGGGCGCTTTCCCCTTGGAAGAGCAGATGGGCTCTTTCCCCTTGGAAGAGCCAGAGAGGGTGCCCTCCTCGTGGTCGCCATCGATGAGGTCTGACTTGGAAGCTGTGGATCCCAAGCCAGCGTCGCAGAACGTGTCCTTTAGAAATGACAAAAGGGGCTCGATGGCGATGTAGAATGGCAAATTGTTGTCAGCGAGCCAGAGGAGATCGGCGGCGGGGCCATGGATGAGATCGACGGCGGTTGAACCCGAGGGGTTGGGGGTGGGCCACTTAACCTGTGACACAGCCTGCCTCAGGGCGTCGCTGTCGATGACCTCGATGTCGTAGCCGGCGGACGAGACATGCCCGCATACTCTAGCCTGCTGCTTGAGTGTCTGCCGCCAGTAATGGTCGTCAGCTTCCTCGGCGACGTCAGGCGAAGAGACCGCTATACACCTCTTTTGGGCCAGTCGCTCCTCGAGCTCCACGGGAAGCGTAGCCGGGCTTAGGCTGCGATGCTATGGAGTGGGGGTGGGGATGGGGATCTGTAGGAAAGGGGGCGTTTGACAGGCGTCATCTAAGAAACTCAGGGCGGTCTAGGTATGGAGATCGGTGGGTAAGCTGCACGGGCAAACCGGCAGATGTTGGCAATGGAGGCCTTGCGGCGGCGGCAGCGGTGGCGGGGACTTTGCTAGGGTTTCGAGCGAGGGAGGGTGTGTGTGTGTGTGTGTGTGTGTGTGCACGCCCGAGGAGGTTTTGGTCTGTGTGTGTGTGTGCGTGCACGCTCGAGGAGGTTTTGGTGTGTGTGTGTGTGTGTGGAGGGGGGCGGGGCGCAGGGTGTTTGAGGAAATGACGCGGGTACTGAAAATTTTACTACGCGGGAGTGAAATGCCGGGCTATTGAAAATTTTGATGATAGTGCATCGCACACGGTCCGGAGATAACAACCGTGTGTTATGAAAAAGAAAAACCCTCGAGGCGGGCAGATATTTTCGATGCAGGCAGGATTGGGAACAAGAAACATCGCACACGGTCCGGAGATAACAACTGTTTGTTATGAAACAGAAAAACGCTCAAAGCGGGCAGATATTTTTGAGAGGGGGAGCCTCGTGGAGCCCAATGTACTGTGCGGATGTGTGCGTGACAGGTGCACTGGCGTGGCACACGGTTAGTTTGAGTGAACCGTGTCTGTTGCGTCATCCGACTTGTCTAATGTTCATAAATTTGGCGAAAAATGACGCGGGAGAGGGTCAGAACACGAACACACTTGCATGTGGACCAAATTTATGTATCAAAAGGTGAAGGAAATATGCCCTAGAGGCAATAATAAAGTTATTATTTATTTCCTCATATCATGATAAATGTTTATTATTCATGCTAGAATTGTATTAACCGAAAACATAATACATGTGTGAATACATAAACAAACATAGTGTCACTAGTATGCCTCTACTTGACTAGCTCGTTAATCAAAGATGGTTAAGTTTCCTTACCATTGACATGAGTTGTCATTTGATTAACGGGATCACATCATTAGGAGAATGATGTGATTGACTTGACCCATTTCGTTAGCTTAGCACTTGATCGTTTAGTATGTTGCTATTGCTTTCTTCATGACTTATACATGTTCCTATGACTATGAGATTATGCAACTCCTGTTTACCGGAGGAACACTTTGTGTTCTACCAAATGTCACAACGTAACTGGGTGATCATAAAGGTGCTCTACAGGTGTCTCCGAAGGTACTTGTTGAGTTGGCGTATTTCGAGATTAGGATTTGTCACTCCGATTGTCGGAGAGGTATCTCTGGGCCCACTCGGTAATACACATCACTATAAGCCTTGCAAGCATTGTAACTAATGATTTAGTTGCGGGATGATGTATTACGGAACGAGTAAAGAGACTTGCCGGTAACGAGATTGAACTAGGTATTGAGATACCGACGATCGAATCTCGGGCAAGTAACATACCGATGACAAAGGGAACAACGTATGTTGTTATGCGGTTTGACCGATAAAGATCTTCATAGAATATGTAGGAGCCAATATGAGCATCCAGGTTCCACTATTGGTTATTGACCGGAGACGTGTCTCGGTCATGTCTACATAGTTCTCGAAACCGTAGGGTCCGCATGCTTAAAGTTCGGTGACGATCGGTATTATGAGTTTTTGTGTTTTGATTTACCGAAGGTAGTTAGGAGTCCCGGATATGATCACGGACATGACGAGGAGTCTCGAAATGGTCGAGACGTAAAGATCGATATATTGGACGACTATGTTCGGACATCGGAAGTGTTTCAGGAGGTTTCAGACATTTACCGAAGTACCGGGGGGTTACCGGAACCCCCCGGGTATTGGGCCTAATGGGCCTTAGTGGAGAAGAGGAGGGGCGGCCAGGGCAGGCCGCGCGCCCCCTCCCCCTCTAGTCCGAATTGGACAAGGAGGGGGGCCTTTCCTTCCCCTCTCTCTCCTCCTTCCCCCTTCTCCTACTCCTACTAGGAAAGGAGGAGTCCTACTCCCGGTGGGAGTAGGACTCCCACCTCGGTCATATCGTAGCGGTGCTTAGGCGAATCCCTGCGTCGGTAGCAACATCATCACCGTCATCACGCCGTCGTGCTGACAGAACTCTCCCGTGAAGCTCTAATGGATCGGAGTTCGCGGGACGTCATCGAGCAGAACGTGTGCTGAACTCGGAGGTGCCGTATGTTCGGTACTTGGATCGGTCGGATCGTGAAGACGTACGACTACATCAACCGTGTTGTGCTAACGCTTCCGCTTTCGGTCTACGAGGGTACGTGGACAACACTCTCCCCTCTCGTTGCTATGCATCACCATGATCTTGCGTGTGCGTAGGATTTTTTTTGAAATTACTACGTTCCCCAACAAAAGGGTGGTTTGATTTTCAAATACCAAATGCAACTTCGATGTGGCACCTCTCTCGCAAAGCGCACGGTATTGCTTGCTCCCACCCTCTCATGTCGGCACGAAGGGAATCCTAAGCTATGAATGCATGCCCCCTCCCCCTCAACCGAGGTTCACCTAGCAAAGTGCGAAGTAGCTAGCAGCCCCCCTCCTCCCTCGTGTCGGCACGAAGGGAATCCTAAGCTATATATGAATGCATGCCCCCCCAGCCGAGGTTCACCGTAGAAAAGTGCGAAGTAGCTAGCAGCCCCCTCCCTCGTGTCGGCACGAAGGGAATCCTAAGCTATGAATGCATGCCCCTCAACCGAGGTTCACCTAGCAAAGTGTGAAGTAGAGCTAGCAGCCCCCCTCCCTCGTGTCGGCACGAAGGGATTCCTAAGTTATGAATGCATGCCCCCCAACCGAGGTTCACCTAGCAAAGTGCGAAGTAGCTAGCAGCCCCCCTCCCTCGTGTCGGCACGAAGGGAATCCTAGCTAAGCTATGAATGCATGCCCCCCCAACCGAGGTTCACCCTAGCAAAGTGTGAAGTAGCTAGCGGCCACCCCTCCCTCGTGTCGGCACGAAGGGAATCCTAAGCTATGAATGCACATTCCCCCCCCAACCGAGGTTCACCTAGCAAAGTGCGAAGTAGCTAGAAGCCCCCCTTGTGTCGGCGCGAAGGGAATCCTAAGCTATGAGCATGCCCCCTCCCCCACAACCGAGGTTCACCTAACAAAGTGCGAAGTAGCTAGCAGCCCCCACCCCCCTCGTGTCGCCACGAAGGGAATGCTAATTAAGCTATGAATGCACGCCCCCCCAACCGAGGTTCACCTAGCAAAGTGCGATGTAGCAACCCCCCCCCCCCCCCCACACACACTTTCAGTCGGCGGGCCAGAGAGGCATATATCTCACCAAGATGGATCGTAAAACGGACCAAGAATAATCCACCTTGGTCGTACAACCTCTCTCTTGTTGTTGGTCAAAGTGATGTCCATCCATGCGACCCCGGAGATGGGCTAGCTCGCCAATAATCACACAAGTAGCTAGTCCCCGAAGGCAACCACTACATGTGTGTGGCCCAAACATATGTATGGAGAGGTGTGTTTTTGAGTAACAACGAACAACTTTGATGTGGCACCGTGATTTCGAACTAGAAATCCCCACACCGAGTGAGGGTTAGGTTGACGATGCATATGTATGTTACACCACACTTCAAGCCAACGACGGGGATTCATATATGCATGCATGCGTGCATAGTATATGCGCTCAAACTTAATTAGGTTTGAATCTCACCATGACCTATACTACGATAACACTAACCAAATGAAGGATCCGCCATGGTAACCTATCTTGTTGTTGGTCAAGGTGATCATGGATGTCCACGCGGGCCCACGAATATATAGGCTTGTCGCCGATAACCACGCGAGGGAGTGTATCGTTCAAAGGCAACCACTACATGCATATGTATGGCGGTGATGCGTGCATGCATGTTTGAATACACAACATTGATCTGGCGCGTGTGTCAAAAATCATACACTAGCTCCCCACACAGAGCGAGATCGGTTCATGATGGTGTCGTTGTACTAGCCACTTCGACTCGGTGGGAGGGATTCATGCGTACACATGCATATGTGTGTGCTCAAAGTGCATCATGCATGTCAGCCCAGAACAAAAATAATAATCCCCTCCTAAGTCAAATTAACCTCTCCTGTTGTCAGGCAAAAAGAAGTGATGGACCAAGTGGGCCCACAGATGGAAAGCATCGATATCGCTGATAACCGCTTAAGTGGGTGCGAGAGGACAACCACCACCGCTTTGCATGTGGGCCAAACATATATATGTTGAATACCCAAAATGCACAACTTTGATGTGCCACATGCCTTAAAAACTGTAAACCATGCACCCACAGAGAGCGAGGTTCATATCAAGCGTACTACATATGATGGTCCCCTTCCCCCCTCTTCACCGCATACTATATGCTCCTGCCGTAATATATGTACAACCCAAAAAAATCCTCATCGATGGTGAAATTAATTAACCTCTCCCGATGTAGGTCAAAGTGATGCATGCATGCATGCATTAACGATGGCCTCGTGGGCCCACAAATGGAAGCGTCACACGTGAGTGTCCTAGCTAGGATATATATGCATGTGGCTCAAAAAGGTGTTGTGTGATGTTTGAATAACCAATTTCACAATTTTGATGTGGCACGTGCCTCGGTAACCAAAAAGTCCCGACACTGAGTGAGGTGTACTTGTTCACGGACGCATACGTATAGTATATATGCTAGTCCCCTCCCACCTCTTCGATGCGTACTATATACCACCATAACACAAACAAAAAAGATTATACCTTGCTGGTCAAATTAACCTCACTGCCGACTGTTCGTCAAAGTGATGGACGACGACCTCGCGGGCCCACAGAAAGCGTCACATGCAAGTATCGAGTGTCGTGTAGGACAACCATCGACTACATGTGGCCAAAACATTTATGTATGAAAGGGTTGTGTAATGTTTTAAATAACGATTTCACGACTCTGATGTGGCACCAGCCTGCCTAACAAAACGGCCAACCCACACGTTGGCTCACAACTCGTAGTGTACTGCGAGCCACCCGCCACCCCCAGACGCACACACCCACACACACACCGCGAATCCACCGCAACTACGATGCATGTTAAATTAATTATCCCGCGGTGAACATACATGTTACCAAAGGAGGAACGTTTTAATTTCAAAAAATTCACAGAGATCATTAAGACGTTTTAATACATTGATTGATTTTCTATGGGTATAATGTGCAAAAGTCAAATTTGAGCTACATGCACACGTGACAGTGCATCTAAATGGATTGCAAAAACACATGTGTCTCACTGGGTGCATGTTTACTCCCCGTGCAACAAATTTCAAACATTGAGAATTTAAATTCTAGTACATCCAAAACTTATTTGAAGTTCATGAAACTTATCGTGTTGTCATATGGACCTCAATACAAAGTGGCATTGTACCTTTTTTTGTCAAATTTGAGACCAGTTTTGATGTAATCTTTATCTAATTACAGACGAGAGATAATTAATAATTGGGCACCAATATCCCAAACGGATTATTTATTCGAACCGTGAGCGTTAGACCAACAATGGATACGTGCCATGCTTCGGTTAAGCAATAAAGCGGCAGCATTAATCATCCAAATAGAAAAATAATATACGTGCCGCCACGCGACCCGTGTGGCGTGCGAGCACGCGTGAGTTGACGGGACGCATGCGAGCAGTCCGCCGCGCGGGCAGACGGGGAGGCGTGCGTGCAGGTGTGTGAATTGACGGAGGCATGCTCGCTGCGCAGTGTCATCGGGAGGCGTGCGAGTAGCTGTGTGAAACTTTGGTAGGCATGCCAGCAGTCCGGTGCGCAGGCTCACCAGGAGGCGAGCCATCGGTTTGACCGCCGCCCGCCTCTCTCCCACAACTCCCACTACTCCATATTAATGGTTCGCCCGAGCGGCCGCACCCCCATCCTCGCTACGCACACACAATCCTCTCTCTCCGCTTGCAACCTCGACGCCGCTCTCAGTCCTCAAAGCCGTCAGTGTATGAGGATGCCGCCGAAGCGCCCCATCGAAGGGAGTGGCGACGCCGGGGCTGCTAAAGCACCGGAGCACGGCGTGGAGATGGAGACAGAGGTTGCCGTCACCGCCGGCGAGTTATCGCTGCACCCTGACGTCGTTGAGCTTCCACAGTCGGAGGCGGAGTTCCACACCGACTCCGACGACCACTCCGGCGATGACTCCGACGACGACGGACAGCTGGTTAGTCATCTATACCCATTTATGTGTCAAATAGATCATAGGGTTTCTCTGGTTACTCCTGCCTCCCCCTTTTTGGAATAGAAATCATGTGGTTATGTTCTCCCAATCCATGAAATCTGAGTAAGTTTCATTAGATCCGTGTAGTGTATTGATTGTTTGAATGGTACAGGTGATAAGTGATTAGTTGTTTCATCTGTGCAAATGATTTCTGCTAGTAATCCGACTAGGGTTAGTGTTCGTGCTAATAATTCCTAGCCAGGACTTGACAATTGATTTTGAATGACCTACATATGTTTGTGCCATTATTTTCTTCAAGATTGGTCTATACATAGACGACTGTGCTTAAAATCGAACCATAATATCTGAATATGTATAAATAAATAGCCATAAATTTCTAATCCTACTTCACGGCATGTAATCAGTGATTTGATGCCAAATTTGTTTTACTATATGTATAGGTGTTGTCTAACGATGTGGACAGCGAGGATGAAGATGCCCAGAGGAGCTACAAGAGACGAATCCTGAGGGAGCTTTATGCGGGAATGCATAACAGGCGTATTAGGACCTGGAACGACGACTATGGATGCCCATTTTGCAACCACAAGATTCATGACGCGTATCTAAGTGTTCTTGCGCATGCAAGAGGACGGGCCATTGGCTCCTTCAAGCAGAAGTATTCTCGGAGGGGTGGCGCATGGCGCGTACGCCGAGTACCTGGAGAAGCTTCAGGATCGTGCCGGCCGCATGTGAGATGAGATGTGGGATGGATCGAACTATGTACGCTTGAGTATGCTTAATGACGGTTGAACTATGTACTTATGGTTGAACTATACTTATGTACGCTTATTATCTATGTCTGAGTATGTTAAATATTTCACCAAATTTTGGTAAAAATTACAACGGGGAACCAATAAACCAGGACGGAGGTAGTACGTCAATCACACACGGTTCCCAAAATTGGAATAGTGTGCAATGACTATCATTTTGCCTGCTGCGTCAATCACACACGGTTCGCTCTAGCAAACCATCGCCCCAAAATTCTTTGTGGGACAGAAAACACTCACCACCCAATTCAAAAAAGAAAACCCTCACCATCCCCACATCACAAAAACCCTCATCCCGCCCGCCACCCACCTCGGCCCCTCCAGTATGTTCCCCATTCACACCTGCACAAGCTCCTCCGCGTCTATGCCATGGCACCGCCTATCGCGGCGGTAAACACTTAGCTTGACGCCTGCCGCCGCCGCCAGGCTGTCGGCAAAGCCCACCGCATTTTGCCACTTCCGCTTGCCGCCGCCTATCGCCATCGACTTTCTCGACGCTGCTCGCGGTCGACCCAGCTCCGCTCGGTTGGGGAATCTGCCATACTGAGGGTTCTTTCTCATGGACGACAAGGTAACTAATTTAACGAGATATTATCTCATCTCTTATCCCAGCTCATCTGCCTCCTTTAATCACCCGGCGGAAATCGCCGTGAATTCATTTTTATTCGAGCTGATTTGAGTGTTTTCTTTCATTCATAGAATGTACAGTGCGCCGATACTTCAGGACTTGGCGACCGCCGCCAGAGATTCCATCTCATCGTACCAGATAACTTGAGGGCGCGCGCGGTATGTTCAATCTCACCCTAAATCGGTTGGCATGGCCTACTTTCCTGAACATATTCTAAATATTGCTACATTTGGGTAAAAGGTGCCACATGCACCATATACGTCAAAGGGGTTTTTTCCCCTCTTCTTTCTATATTAGGCAAATTAATGATGTATTGTTCTTTCGATTACTCTCATATTTCCATGACATCATGTTTACCCTATCTGTTTAATTATAGACTTTTGTCCTTTGATTTCAACTGCGGTAGAGTTCTTTCAATTTGGGCCCATATTTGCATGTTACCATATTTTCTTTAACAATCCTACCATTTTCTGCAGGACATCCCTCGCTATGCAACAGATTGTGTAGTGCATAATTCTTCCCTTTACATACATCAAGGCTCCACGAATGTCATACTGCGCACAAACCATGGATTTACAATCGTTGCTACTGTAAGACTTGATGAACGTGGTGACTCCTACTTTGGCACTGGCTTTTGGAATGAAATTGCAAAGTTTTATGTACTGAAAGTTGACACTAAAATTGCACTGCACATAGAAGGGCCTGGTCATGAGATATATGCTAACTTCCCCGACAAAATCATCTGTCCAGACTTTGTTTGAAGTAATTTTTCTTTTCAACTATCTGCATATGTTGACTTACCCAGCAATGTCAAATGAATTGTGTAGTATTTAAGCACAATTGTTATTCCCTTATCTTACTATATTCCTACCTAATAACTTCTAGTTACCAATACACTTTTCTATTGCCCTGTTTTAACTAAATATTCCCTGTACTCCCATTTCTATCAGAAAGCACCGCTGACAAGGAGACTCCGGAGGTGGAGAACGGGGCTGCCAACAAGTGGAGGTGGGCGAGCTAGAACCGCAAGCGACTCCAGCAGGCCTAGACCTAATCAGCAGCCTCCCCGATGATATGTTGAGAGTCATCATCTCCCTCCTCCCAATCAAATATGGGGCGCGGACAACCCTCCTTTCCCGGCAGTGGTTCCCCCTATGGAACTCCAGCCCTCTTGACCTCATCGACACCCACGAGCTCTGCCATGGCTATCGCAAAAGCTTGGATGCGTTCTCCAAGATCCTCGGCAGTCACCTTGGCCTAACCAAAGGCCTTAGAATGGGCAAGTTCCATTCCAACGGCAAGGATCGAGCCAAGCTTGACGACTGGTTCCGATCCCCCGCCCTAGATCAGCTCGAGGAGCTCACTTTTGATGATGGGCATATGCAATCGCTGCCAATGTCTGCACTCCGCCTTGCGCCCACGCTGCGCTCGCCAAGTTCAGGAACTGCCATTTCCCGCCCCTTAATGACGCGCCCGCTCTTATTCTACCACGACTGAAGCACCTCGAGCTCGTCGCCATCTGCCTCTCAAAGGGTGACATGGAGCGCCTACTCCGTGGCTGTACTACACTCGAGTACCTTCGTCTTCAGGCGATCAATGGGTTGAGTACCTTCCACATCACATCCATGACTCTCCGGACTATTTATGTGTGTTGCTGGTGCGGCAGGAAGACATCACAAAAGGTGGACCATGGTATGGTCATCCAGGACACACCTGCACTTGAGTGATTACTTGTAGTTGATCAAGAAGGTCCAACAAGAATCAATGTCATTTCTGCGCCGAAATTGACAGTGGTGGGCTACTCGTCTGACAAATACTACAAACTTGTTATTGGATCCACACCCGTTCAGGTACAACAGCCGCCTTCTACCTCTCCTTCTACAAATTAACATTATTTCTAATTTTTAAGATGTTTGTTCGTCTGTCATTCAGAAAATGATTCCGACAAGCTTGACCCCAAAACTGTGCACAGTGAAGGTCTTGGCACTAGAATCTATCGGGCCCGACCTGGAGCAAGTTTTCAGTTTCCTGAGATTCTTTCCGTGCCTGGAGAAGCTATATATCGAGGTGATGTTCCTTTCCTGTTAAATGTTAACCATAAGGGAGTTCAATTTGTGACACCTTTTTCCAAGTTTACAATGACAATGTACTACGATTTCTGAAGGTTCTTTTGGAGGATTTCAGTACATACATGCCCCCCATATTGGTTGCTTGATCCATATGGTTACAATCAATAATCATTTCTCCTTTCGATTCATC
Source organism: Aegilops tauschii subsp. strangulata (assembly GCF_002575655.3). Lineage (NCBI taxonomy): Eukaryota > Viridiplantae > Streptophyta > Magnoliopsida > Poales > Poaceae > Aegilops > Aegilops tauschii. The sequence goes on from NC_053036.3 coordinate 516,403,135, forward strand.
TGTACTAGTTTTCTTAGGGAACTTTTCATCCACTCCAACCCCTTGTGAAGAAGGCTACATTTTTCTAGAATGTAATCAAATGCCCATGTTAATCATGTCAGGTCGAAGATGGCATGTTAGTGCATTTTACAAATCCTGCAAACCAAATAGCTAGTCCTGTAGTAATGTTCAAAACTGCATGTAGGCACTAACACGTTTTCTTCTTTTGCAGATAAGATTAGGCCTAGTGGTGGACAATGTGAAACAATATAACAATCACGTCGAATGCCTAGATATGCATCTCTCAAAAATTACTTTGAACTCCTACCGAGGGACCTTACTGGAGATTATATTCGCCAGGTTCTTTGTTCTCAGAGCAAGGGTGCTGAAGGAAATGAGGGTTGCCCTACATTTATTTCGCAAAAAAGAATGGTCTGTTGATCAGCGCCGGCGCCTGCGGCAGAATGGAGTAGGCTCCAAAAATGCTGAATTTCATTTTGGAACTTCAGATGACAGAGTAATCGGAAGTCATCGGGTCAACCCCATACATGACTTCTCAGTGGCTGACCCCTTTGCAAAAATTGTGAGGTTTCGAAGCCAGACTTAGAAGCGGTGATATTAGTTTGAACCTCTCTGATATCCATGTTCGGCGCATCAGCGCAAGCGTTTGCAGCTGATGAGCTGAATTTCATTTCTAATATCAGTTTGAACCTTGTAATCTTCGAATTTGAGCCATATAACTCTAGAATTTGAACCTTGTAACATTTCGAGCTTTTGTGGTACAATCGTTGAAATGGCATTGTATGAGACTCGTATATTGCTAGCACTATTTTAACCTTAATATGCAATGGTCTTAGATTTTATTAACCATTCTCGAATCAGTTTACCTTGTCGATCTCACAGCACACGATCTGTATAGCTAACTCGACTGCGATCTTCGACATTATTGCACACAGTTGGTTTCTTCCATCGTGTGCACTGTAGAGCGCAGAATTAATTATCGCACTCGAGTGTCCACGCCTGGGGTGCGGTGTTGTCAAGCGTGCACTGGATTCTGGAATCCTCCACTATGAACGCCGTGACAAGACGTGACGATTACAGGCCGGCCGGCCCCCATTTATTATTTCAGCGGCCATTTAACCTACCGTTGTGTCTCTTCAACCTTTCGATCGTGCCCCAACATTGCAAGAAGCACACCCACCACGAGAAATTCTTAGAGGGTATCCTGCACGGCTCTAATGGTGCTCTGAGCAGCCGCCGACAACGAGCAGCAGTTCACCATGCGTGCCATGGTGGACACCCACAGAAGGTGCATGGACCTCTCGGTGGTGTACACCAACGACCCGGTCTGGGCAGAGCACTCCATCCACATCATGGAGCTGTTGCTTGCCGAGGAGAAGTACAAGGTGGTCGGGTTCGACCTCGAGTACACCCGCGCTCGTGTCGGGTCTCGTCCCAAGGTCGCCGTCGCCCAGATGTGCGTGCGCCACCACGTCCTCGTCTACCACTACTGCCTGGCCACAAGGTCTTGCAAGCGTTTCGCCAGGTTTGTCAACAGCCCCCACTACATGTTCGCTACGGTGGACATCACCAACTATGTAAAGGCGCTCGAGAGTTCGGGCATCGCCTGCCAGAATCTTGTCGACATCCAGGGCCAATACAAGATCTGGGGCAGCAAGGAGCATGAGAAGCACTCACTGGTTCACCTCGCCGAGGCCATCATCGATCCCTACTATAGAGACATGAAGGATTCGTGCAACAAGGACAAGCGTGCCTGGCACTCGGCTTGGATGGAGAAACTCGACAAAGCTCATGTCGTGTACGCGGCCAAGGAGGCGTACGAGCTACGACATGTATCGGCGGATTGTTGACATGAGGAAGTCCCTCCTTCCCCAAAACAGCCAGGGATCCAGCCGGAAGCAGAGCAATGGCAAGCGTCGTCGCAACAATAAGTAGATGATTAGATCCTCGTTTCTCCTACTTTAGTATGCATGTAATTGCTTACTTAGTGTGTGCAAATGTTATGTGTGTAGTCACTTGTGTAATTGTATGCTTAATTTGGTTATGCAATGCTGTCTTTTTAAGTATATATGTTGATGCTCTGTAGACAGAGCATAGATGGTGTGCGGACAAAGAAAATCACATCGCACACGGACTAAACAATGGAACCCGTCGGTGATGTTTTCATCAATCACTCACAATTGTATACCAGCAATCGTTTGCTCACAACACACATGTCTTATTAGCAGCAACCGTCTGTGTTCTTATCGGTCTTCAGACACATTTCTGATTACATACCTGTTTGCCGCGTATCACACACATCTTGTTAAGTTGAACCGTTTCTGTTCTCATGTCTCAACACAAACATTTCATCCGAGTGAACCGCATGCCATATATCGCACACACCTTTGATCTGGCTGACCGTTTCTTTTGTGTTGCCTAATCACAATCAGCTCATCCGAGTGAACCGTATGCTCTGTATTGCACACCCCTCCATCTGGCTGTCCGTTTCTTTTGTTCCTCCTCATCACAAACAGTTCATTGAACTAAACCGTATGCCTTTCATCGCACACGCAACTAAAACCTGAACCGTGTTTGATGCATCCGTCATCGCAAACATTTTACACATTTTTGACGGTTTTCATACAGCACCGTCTGCGATTATGGCATCGCACATAGTTTCTCGAAGGGTCTCTGATCGTAGTGTCGCATTAGCAGCATCCTGCAGTAGTGAACATTCATATGCGTGTTCAGGAAGAAGAAGAAAAGCACAAAGATGTCATCTCCTATAGCTAGCTAATGTACCATGCTAAAGATCATACATACTTTGGGCGAGCGAGCGTTGCCTCCGGTGAAGAGGAAAGCAGCGGGGCAAGACCAAGTGTCTTGGCAAGTCGAGTTAGGCAAACCGTTGAACGCTGGGAGGCGGTCCTGACGGCCCTCGACTCGGACGAGGGCAGCTGAATGATACATCCATTTTGGATCATGCTTTTATATTGATATTTATTGCATTATGGGCTGTTATTACACATTATATCACAATACTTATGCCTTTTCTCTCTTATTTTTATAAGGTTTACATGAAGAGGGGGAATGTCGGCAGCTGGAATTCTGGACTAGAAAAGGAGCAAATATTAGAGACCTATTCTACACAAGTCCAAAAGTCCTGAAACTTCACGGAGAATATTTTTGGAATAAAAAAAAATATTGGGTGAAGAAAGCACCAGAGGGGGACCACCAGCCAGCCACAAGGGTGGAGGGCGTGCCCTACCCCCCTTGGCGCGCCCCCATCCTTGTGGGCCCCCTGGCAGGTCTTCGATGCCCATCTTCTGCTATATGGTGTGTTTTGACATGGAAAAAATAAGAAGGAAGCTTTTGGGACGAAGCGCTGCCGTCTCGAGGCGGAACCTGGGCAGAACCAACCTAGGGCTCCAGCGGTACTGTTCCGCCGGGGAACATCCCTCTGGGAGGGGGAAATCGAAGCCATCGTCATCACCAACGATCCTGTCATCGAGAGGGGGTCAATCTCCATCAACAACTTCACCAGCACCATCTCCTCTCAAACCCTAGTTCATCTCTTGTATCCGATCTTTGTCTCAAAACCTCAGATTGGTACCTGTGGGTTGCTAGTAGTGTTGATTACTCCTTGTAGTTGATGCTAGTTGGTTTATTCGATGGAAGATCATATGTTTAGATCCTTAATGATAATTAATACTCCTCTGATTATGAACATGAATATGCTTTGTGAGTAGTTACGTTTGTTCCTGAGGACATGGGAGAAGTCTTGTTATAAGTAATCATGTGAATTTGGTATTCGTTCGATATTTTGATGAGATGTATGTTGTCTTTCCTCTAGTGGTGTTATGTGAACGTCGACTACATGACACATCACCATTTTTTGGGCCTAGGGGAAGGCATTGGGAAGTAATAATTAGATGATGGGTTGCTAGAGTGACAGAAGCTTAAACCCTAGTTTATGCGTTGCTTCGTAAGGGGCTGATTTGAATCCATATGTTTCATGCTATGGTTAGGTTTACCTTAATTCTTCTTTCGTAGTTGCGGATGCTTGCGACAGGGGTTAATCATAAGTGGGAGACTTGTCCAAGGAAGGGCAGCACCCAAGCACCGGTCCACCCACATATCAAATTATCAAAGTAACGAACGCGAATCATATGAGCATGATGAAAACTAACTTGACAACAATTCCCATGTATCCTTGGGAGCGCTTTGCTTTATATAAGAGTTGCTACAAAAAGGAATGGGCCACCTTGCTGCACCTTATTTACTTATGTTACTTGTTACCCGTTACGATTCATTTTATCACAAAACTATCTATTACCGATAATTTCAGTGCTTGCAGAGAATACCTTGCTGAAAACCACTTGTCATTTCCTTCCGCTCCTCGTTGGGTTTGGCACTCTTACTTATCAAAAGAACTATGATAGATCCCCTATACTTGTGGGTCATGAAGACTCTTTTCTGGCACCGTTGTCGGGGAGTGAAGCGCCTTTGGTAAGTGGAATTCGGTAAGGAAACATTATAGTGTGCTGAAATTTACTGTCACTTGTTACCATGGAAAATTATCCTTTGAGGGGCTTGTTCGAGGTATCTTCACCTCGACCGGAAGAGCAAAGAGTTGCTCCTCAACCTACTGCACCTACTCAAAATATTTAATATGAAAATCCTTCGGGTATGATAGAGAAACTGCTAGCTAATCCTTATGCAGGAGATGGAACATTACATCCTGATATGCACATAATCTATGTGGATGAAGTTTGCGGATTATTTAACCTTGCAGGTATACCCGAGGATGTTGTCAAGAAGAAGGTCTTCCCTTTATCTTTGAAGGGAAATGCATTGACATGGTATAGGCTATGTGATGATATTGGATCATGGAACTACAACCGATTGAAATTGGAATTTCATCAGAAGTTTTATCCTATGCATCTGGTTCATCGTGATCGGAATTGTATATATAATTTTTGCCCTCGTGAAGGAGAAAGTATCGCTCAAGCTTGGGGGAGGCTTAAGTCAATGTTATATTCATGCCCCAATCACGAGCTCTCAAGAGAAATTATTATTCAAAAAATTTATGCTCGGCTTTCTCATAATGATCGATCCATGCTTGATACTTCTTGTACTGGTTCTTTTATGAAGAAGGATATTGAATTCAAATGGGATTTATTGGAAAGAATTAAACACAACTCTGAAGATTGGAAACTCGACGAAGGTAAGGAGTTAGGTATAAACCTTAAGTTTAATTGTGTTAAATCTTTTATGGATACCGATGCTTTTCGTGATTTTAGCACTAAATATGGAGTTGACTATGAGATAGTAGCTTCATTCTGTGAATCATTTGCTACTCATGTTGATCTCCCTAAGGAGAAATGGTTTAAATATCATCCTCCCCTTGAAGTTAAAGTCGTAGAACCTATCAAAGTTGAAGAATAAACTATCACTTATATTGTTCCTACTGCTTATATTGAGAAACCACCTTTTCATGTTAGAATAAAGGATCATGCTAAGGCTTCAACTATGGTTCTTAAGAGTTATACTAGAACACCTACACCCCGTGAGAAAATTAAAGTTGAACCTAGTATTGCTATGGTTAAAGATTTCTTGGTCGATAATATTGAAGGGCATGTTATTTATTACTGTGATGAAGCTGCTAGAATTGCTAAACCTGATACTAAAGATAAACATAGACATGTTGTTGGCATGCCTGTTGTTTCTGTTAAAATTGGAGATCATTGTTATCATGGCTTATGTGATGTGGGTGCTAGTGTGAGTGCAATTCCTTTTTCCTTATATAAAGAAATTATGAATGATATTGCACCTGCAGAGATAGAAGATATTGACGTTACTATTAAGCTTGCCAATAGAGATACTATATCACCAATTGGGATTGTTAGAGATGTTGAAGTCTTATGTGGGAAGATAAAATATCCTGTTGATTTTCTTGTTCTTGCTTCCCCACAAGATGATTTTTGTCCCATTATATTTGGTAGACCTTTCTTGAATACTGCTAATGCTAAGATATACTACGAGAAATATATTGTTATTGTTGGCTTAGGGGATATGTCTCATGATTTTAATTGCTCTAAATTTCATAGACAATCCCATGATAAAGAATTGCCTAGTAAGGATGAAATTATTGGTGTTGCTTCTATTGCCGTGCCTCCTACTAATCCTTTAGAACAATATTTGCTAGACCATGAAAATGATATGTTTATGAATGAAAGAAGGGAAATAGATGAAATATTATTTAATCAGGGGCCTATTTTGAAACACAATTTGCCTGTTGAAACCCTTGGGGATCCTCCTCCACCCAAGGGTGGTCCTGTGTTTGAGCTTAAACAATTACCTGATACTTTGAAATATGCTTATCTTGATGAAAAGAAGATATATCCTATTATTATTAGTGCCAACCTTTCAGAGCATGAAGAACAGAAATTATTGAAAACTCGGAAGAAGCACCGTGCCGCTATTGGATATACTCTTGATGATCTTAAGGGCATTAGTCCCACTTTATGTCAGCACAAAATTAATTTGGAGAATGATGCTAAACCAGTTGTTGATCACCAACGACGGTTAAATCCTAAGATGAAAGAAGTGGTAAGAAATGAAATACTGAAGCTTCTGGAGGCAGGTATAATTTATCCTATTGCTGATAGTAAATGGGTAAGTCCTGTTCATTATGTCCCCAAGAAGGGAGGTATTACTGTTGTTCCAAATGATAAGAATGAATTGATTCCACAAAGAATTGTTAGAGGTTATAGAATGGTAATTGATTTTCGCAAATTGAATAAAGCTACTAGAAAAGATCATTACCCTCTACCTTTTATTGATCAAATGCTAGAAAGACTATCCAAGCATACACATTTTTTCTTTCTAGATGGTTATTCTGATTTCTCTCATATACCTGTGTCAAAAGATGATCAGGAAAAGACCACTTTTACTTGCCCTTTCGATACCTTTGCTTATAGATGTATGCCTTTTGGTTTATGCAATGCACCTGCTACTTTTCAAAGATGTATGACTGCTATATTCTCTGATTTTTGTGAAAACATTGTTCAGGTTTTCATGGACGACTTCTCCATTTACAGAACTTCTTTTGATGATTGCTTGAGAAACCTTAATCGAGTTTTGCAGAGATGTGAAGAAACTACTCTTGTCGTGAATTGGGAGAAGTGCCACTTTATGGTTAATGAAGGTATTGTCTTGGGGCATAAAATTTGTGGAAGAGGTCTTGAAGTTGATAAAGCTAAAGTAGATGCTATTGAAAAGATGCCATGTCCTAAAGATATCAAAGGTATAAGAAGTTTCCTTGGTCATGTTGGCTTCTATAGGAGGTTTATTAAAGACTTCTCTAAAATTTCTAGGCCTCTCACTAATCTCTTGCAAAAATATGTTCCTTTCATTTTTGATGATGATTGTATAGAAGCATTTGAAATACTTAAGAAAGCCTTGATTTCTGCACCTATTGTTCAGCCACCTGATTGGAATTTACCCTTTGAAATTATGTGTGATGCTAGTGATTATGTTGTTGGTGTTGTTCTAGGATAAAGAGTTGATAAGAAATTGAATGTTATTGATTATGATAGTAAAACTCTAGACAGTGCCCAGAGAAATTATGCTACTACTGAAAAAGAATTTTTAGCAGTTGTTTCTGCTTGTGATAAGTTCAGATCTTATATTGTTGATTCCAAAGAACTATCCACACTGATCATGCTGCTATTAAATATCTTATGGAAAAGAAAGATGCTAAACCTAGACTTATTAGATGGGTTCTCTTGTTACAAGAATTTGATTTGCATATTATTGATAGAAAGGGAGCTGAGAACCCCGTTGCTGACAACTTGTCTAGGTTAGAAAATGTTCTTGATGACCCACTGCCTATTGATGATAGTTTTCCTGATGAACAATTAGATGTCATAAATGCTTCTCGTAATACTCCATGGTATGCTAATTATGCTAATTACATTGTTGCTAAATTTATACCACCTAGTTTCACATACCAGCAAAAGAAAAAAATTCTATGATTTAAGACATTGCTTTTGGTATGAGCCACATCTTTATAAAGAAGGAGTAGATGGTGTTATTAGACGTTGTGTACCTGAGCATGAACATGGTAAGATCCTACACAAGTGCCACTCCGAGTCTTACGGAGGACACCACGCTGGAGATAGAACTGCACATAAGGTATTGCAATCGGGTTTTTATTGGCCTACTCTCTTCAAGGATGCTCGTAAGTTTTTCTTGTCTTGTGATGAATGCCAAAGAATTGGCAATATTAGTAGACGTCAGGAAATGCCTATGAATTATTCACTTGTTATTGAACCATTTGATGTTTGGGGCTTTGATTATATGGGACCTTTTCCTTCCTCTAATGGGTGTACACATATTTTAGTTGCTGTTGATTACGTTACTAAGTGGGTAGAAGCTATTCCAACTAGTAGTACTGATCGTAACACTTCTATTAAGATGCTTAAAGACGTTATTTTTCCGAGGTTTGGAGTCCCTAGATATTTAATGACTGATGGTGGTTCGCATTTTATTCATGGTGCTTTCCGTAAAATGCTTGCTAAGTATGATGTTTACCATAGAATTGCATCTCCTTATCATCCGCAGTCTAGTGGTCAAGTAGAATTGAGCAATAGAGAGATTAAATTGATTTTGCAAAAGACTGTTAATAGATCTAGAAAGAATTGGTCTAAGAAACTTGATGATGCTTTATGGGCTTATAGAACTGCTTACAAGAACCCTATGGGTATGTCTCCGTATAAAATGGTATATGGAAAAGCATTTCACTTACCTCTCGAACTAAAACATAAGGCATATTGGGCTATTAAGGAGCTCAACTATGATTTCAAACTTACTGGTGAGAAGAGGTTATTTGACATATCCGGCGGAGCTGTTCTGCCGGGGAAACATCCCTCCGGGAGGGGGAAATCAAGGCCATCGTCATCACCAACGATCCTCTCATCTAGAGGGGGTCAATATCCATCAACACCTTTACCAGCAGCATCTCCTCTCAAACCCTAGTTTATCTCTTGTATCCGATCTTTGTCTCAAAACCTCAGATTAGTACCTGTGGGTTGCTAGTAGTGTTGATTACTCCTTGTAGTTAATGCTAGTTGGTTTATTCGGTAGAAGATCATATGTTCAGATCCTTAATAATAATTAATACTCCTCTGATTATGAACATGAATATTCTTTGTGAGTAGTTATGTTTGTTCTTGAGGACATGGGAGAAGTCTTGTTATAAGTAATCATGTGAATTTGGTATTCGTTTGATATTTTGATGAGATGTATGTTGTCTCTCGTCTAGTGGTGTTATGTGAACGTCGACTACATGACACTTCACCATGATTTGAGCCTAGGGGAAGGCATTGGGAAGTAATAAGTAGATGATGAGTTGCTAGAGTGACACAAGCTTAAACCCTAGTTTATGCGTTGCTTCGTAAGGGGCTGATTTGGATCCATATGTTTCATGCTATGGTTAGTGTCGGATTTCGGGTTCCGCAAACCCTTGTGAGGTTTGAACTCTAGGGTGCGTGCGAAGAACTCGTCCTCCCCAGTCTGCCTACTCACTAATCTCACAGCCTAGCTCGACGAACTAAATGGAAAAGAGACACAGCAGTTTACCCAGGTTCGGGCCACCTTGCGGTGTAAAACCCTACTCATGCGTTGTGGTCGATTGGCCTCGAGGGGCTGAGGATGAACTAGTACAGTGGCGAACAACCTCAGGAGGAGAGGTGTTCTTGGGCTCGAGTGAGCTGGTGGATGTGAGGGTGGAATGGATCCTCCGTCCTATCCTATGGTGGTGGCTAAGTCCTATTCATAGTGGCCTTGGTCCTCTTCTGAAATGAAGGTCGGGAAGGGATCCCACAACGGCCGAATTCGAAGGGAGACAACTAGTACAAGCTATCCTGACAAAAGTAGTCTTTGCCTGCAAAAGCCTCTGGTCGTGACGCCGTGGTGGGCTCGGCGATGATCTCCATCCTGCTGCTACCTCTTGAGCATGCGTTGGTTTTCCCTTGAAGAGGAAAGGGTGATGCAGCAAAGTAGCGTAAGTATTTCCCTCAGTTTTTGAGAACCAAGGTATCAATCCAGTAGGAGGCCACACGCAAGTCCCTCGTACCTACACAAACAAATAAGAACCTTGCAACCAACGCGATAAAGGGGTTGTCAATCCCTTCAAGGCCACTTGCAAAAGTGAGATCTGATAGAGATGATAAGAAAATATTTTTGGTATTTCTATGATAAAGATTGAAAGTAAAGATTGCAAAATAAACGGCGACAGAAATAGCTAGTTTGCAGGAGATTAATATGATGGAGAATAGACCCCGGGGCCATAGGTTTCACTAGTGGCTTCTCTCAAGATAGCATAAGTATTGCGGTGGGTGAACAAATTACCGTCGAGCAATTGATAGAAAAGTGCATAGTTATGAGAATATCTAGGCATGATCATGTATATAGGCATCACGTCCGCAACAAGTAGACCGACTCCTGCCTGCATCTACTACTATTACTCCACACATCGACCGCTATCCAGCATGCATCTAGAGTATTAAGTTCATAAGAACAGAGTAACGCATTAGGCAAGATGACATGATGTAGAGGGATAAACTCAAGCAATATGATATAAACCCCATCTTTTTATCCTCGATGGCAACAATACAATACGTGTCATTTCCCCTACCGTCACTGGGATCGAGCACCGCATGATTGAACCCAAAGCTAAGCACTTCTCCCATTGCAAGAAAGATCAATCTAGTAGGCCAAACCAAACTGATAATTCGAAGAGACTTGCAAAGATAACCAATCATACATAAAAGAATTCAGAGAAGATTCAAGTATTGTGCATAGATAATCTTGATCATAAACCCACAATTCATCGAATCTCGACAAACACACCGCAAAAAGAATTACATCGAATAGATCTCCAAGAAGATCGAGGAGAACTTTGTATTGAGATCCAAAGAGAGAGAAGAATCCATCTAGCTAATAACTATGGACCCGAAGGTCTGAGGTAAACTACTCACACATCATCGGAGAGGCTATGGTGTTGATGTATAAGCCCTTCGTGATCGATGCCCCCTCCAGGGGAATGCCGGAAAAGGCCCCAAGATGGGATCTCTCGGGTACAGAAGGTTGCGGCGGTGGAAATAGGGTTTCATGGTGCTCCTGGATGGTTTCGGGGTACGTAGGTATATATAGGAGGAAGAAGTAGGTCGGTGGAGCCACGAGGGGCCCACGAGGGTGGGAGGTGCGCCCAGGGGGGCAGGCGCGCCTCCCTGCCTCGTGGCCTCCTCATTGATTTCTTGACGTCCACTCCAAGTCCTCTGGATCACGTTTGTTCCAAAAATCATGCTCCCGAAGGTTTCATTCTGTTTGGACTCCGTTTGATATTCCTTTTCTGCGAAACACTGAAATAGGCAAAAAATTAACAATTTGCACTGGGCCTTGGGTTAGTAGGTTAGTCCCAAAAATAATATAGAAGTGTATAATAAAGCCCATTAAACATCCAAAACAACATATATAATAGCATGGAGCAATAAAAAATTATAGATACATTGGAGACGTATCAAGCCTCCCCAAGCTTAATTCCTGCTCGTCCTCGAGTAGGTAAATGATAAAAACAGAATTTTGATGTGGAATGCTACCTAGCATATTCTTCAATGTAATTTTCTTTATTGTGACATGAATGTTCAGATCCGAAAGATTCAAGATAAAAGTTTAGTATTGACATAAAAATAATAATACTTCAAGCATACTAACCAAGCAATTATGTCTTCTCAAATAACATAGCCAAAGAAAGCTCATCCCTACAAAATCATATAGTTTGGCCATGCTTCATTTTCATCACACAAGAATGCTCTCATCTTGCACAACCCCGATGACAAGCCAAGCAATTGTTTCATACTTTAGTAATCTCAAACTTTTTTTCAACTTTCACGCAATACATGAGCGTGAGCCATGGACATAGCACTATGGGTGGAATAGAATAATAATGATGGGGGTTATGTGGAGAAGACATAAAAGGAGAAAGTCTCACATTGACGCGGCTAATCAACGGGCTAGGGAGATGCCCATCAATTGATGTCAATGCAAGGTGTAGGGATGGCCATGCAACGGATGCACTAGAGCTATAAATGTATGAAAGCTCAACAAAAGAAACTAAGTGGGTGTGCATCCAACTTGCTAGCTCACGAAGACCTAGGGCATTTCAGGAAGCCCATTGTTGGAATATACAAGCCAAGTTCTATAATGAAAATTCCCACTAGTATATGAAAGTGAAAAAACAAGAGACTCTCTATCATAAAGATCATGGTGCTACTTTGAAGCACAAGTGTGGAAAAAGGATAGTAGCATTGTCCCTTTTTTTTCCTCTTTTTTTCCTTTTTTTCCTTTTTTGGGCCTTCTTTTTTTATTTGGCCTTTCTCTATTTTTTTGGGATAATGCTCTATTAATAATGATCATCACACTTCTATTTATTTACAACTCAATGATTACAACTCGATACTAGAACAAAATATGACTCTATATGAATGCCTCCGGCGGTGTACCGGGATGGGCAATGAATCAAGAGTGACATATATGAAATAATATGCATGGTGGCTTTTTCCACAAGTACGATATCAACTACATGATAATGCAAGGAAATGTGACAATGATGAAGCGTGTCATAATAAACGGAACGGTGGAAAGTTGCATGGCAATATATCTTGGAATGGCTATGGAAATGCCATAATAGGTAGGTATAGTGGCTGTTTTGAGGGAGATATAAGGAGGTTTATGTGTGATAGAGCGTATCGTATCACAGGGTTTGGATGCACCGGCGAAGTTTTCACCAACTCTCAAGGTGAGAAAGGGCAATGCACGGTACCGAAGAGGCTAGCAATGATGGAAGGTTGAGAGTGCGTATAATCCATGGACTCAACATTAGTCATAAAGAACTCACATACTTATTGCAAAAATCTACAAGTCATCAAAAACCAAGCACTACGCGCATGCTCCTAGGGGGATAGATTGGTAGGAAAAGACCATCGCTCATCCCCGACCGCCACTCATAAGGATGACAATCAAAGAACACCTCATGTTTCAAATTTGTTACACAACGTTTACCATACGTGCATGCTACGTGACTTGCAAACTTCAACACAAGTATTTCTCAAATTCACAACTACTCAACTAGCACAACTTTAATATCACTACCTCCATATCGCAAAACAATCATCAAGTATCAAACTTCTCTTAGTATTCAACGCACTTATATGAAAGTTTTTGTTATACTAATCTTGGATGCCTATCATATTAGGACTAATTTTATAACCAAAGAAAATTACCATGTTGTTCTAAAGGACTCTCAAAATAATATAAGTGAAGCATGAGAGATCAAATATTTCTATAAAATAGAACCACCGCCGTGCTCTAAAAGATATAAGTGAAGCACTAGAGCAAAATTGTTTAGCTCAAAAGATATAAGTGAGGCATAAAGAGTATTCTAATAAATTCCGATTAATGTGTGTCTCTCCCAAAAGGTGTGTACAGCAAGGATGATTGTGGTAAACTAAAAAGAAAATAATCAAATCATACAAGACGCTCCAAGCAAAACACATATCATGTGGTGAATAAAAATATAGCTCCAAGTAAAGTTACCGATGGACGAAGACGAAAGAGGGGATGCCTTCCGGGGCATCCCCAAGCTTAGCTTTTTGGTTGTCCTTGTATTTTACCTTGGGGTGCCCTTGGCATCCCCAAGCTTAGGCTCTTGCCACTCCTTGTTCCATAATCCATCAAATCTTTACCCAAAACTTGAAAACTTCACAACACAAAACTTAACAGAAAATCTCATGAGCTCCGTTAGCGAAAGAAAACAAAACACCACTTTAAGGTACTGTAATGAACTCATTCTTTATTTGTATTGGTGTTAAACCTACTGTATTCCAACTTCTCTATGGTTCATAAACTCCATTACTAGCCATAGATTCATCAAAATAAGCAAACAACACACGAAAAACAGAATCTGTCAAAAACAGAACAGTCTATAGTAATCTGTATCTAACGCAAACTTCTGTAACTCAGAACAATCTACCAAAATATGAAGACCTAGATAATTTTTTTATTGATCTACTTAAATTGGAATCAGTATTTTATCACATTCTGGTGATTTTTAACAATTGTTTTCGTGAGCAGAAAGTTTCTGACTTTTTCAGCAAGATCAAATAACTATCATCCAAGAAGATCCTATAGGTTTTACTTGGCACAAACACTAACTAAAACATAAAACCACATCTAACCAGAGGCTAGATCAATTATTTATTACTAAACAGAACCAAAAATCAAGAAACAAAAATAAAATTGGGTTGCCTCCAAACAAGCGCTATCGTTTAACGCCCCTAGCTAGGCATAGAGATTTCAGTGATCCTCACATGAAAGACAAGAATTGAAGCACGAAGAGAGCATCATAGAACACGTGACAAACACATATAAGTCTAACATACTTCCTATGCATAGGCATCTTATAGGCAAACAAATTATCAAGGCAAGCAAAAACTAGCATATGCAAGGAAGCGGAAAGAAACAATAGCAATCTCAACATAACGAGAGGTAATTTAGTAACATGAAAATTTCTACAACCATATTTTCCTCTCTCATAATAATTACATGTAGGATCATAAGAAAATTCAACAATATAGCTATCACATAAAATTTTCTCAACATGATCCACATGCATGCGAAGTTGACACTCTTCCGAAATAGTGGGATTATGATTAACTAAAGTCATGACCTCTCCAAACCCACTTTTATCAAAAATACCATAAGATTGAACATTCTCCAAATATGTGGGATCTAAAGTTGACACTCTTCCAAACCCACTTTCAATATTATTTTAAACACTCTTATCAATCTCATATTCATCATGGGGCTTAAATAAATTTTCAAGATCATAAGAGGAATCACCCCAATCATGATCATTGCAACAAGTAGTAGACATAGCAAAACTAGCATCCCCAAGCTTAGGTTTTTGCATATTATTAGCACAATTGACATCAAGAGAATCTATAGTAACATCATTTCAATCATGCTTTTCATCAAAGGAACTACCAAGTATGGGTGCAATAGCAACGATCTCATGTTTAACATAAGGAACTATAGCAAATTCATCTTCATAAATATTGGCATCATGGCCACAAGAATAGCAAGCATCATGTTCATCAAGGGATATTTCAATCAAATCATCGGAATCATCATTATCTATAGATTCATGCATATCATTATTTTCTTCCAAAGCAACAGTCATTCTCTCAATAAATTCTTTGACATAGACATTATGCGCATAATTTTCATAGCAATATTTAAGTATGTCAAAATTTTCAGATTCGTAGAGAGTAATATCATACTTTTCAATCAAAGAAGCAACTTAATAAGCACCCTTAAAAGCAACAAATTCTTCAATTTGTTCGATATCATAGTAACTATAACCACCCTTTGCATAAGAAGATAAGATTTCATTTTCATTAAACACACATAGGTAGGGAAGGTGTTTTTAGGGTTCTTAGAGCAACAAGTAAAATCATAAATTTCACAAAGATTCCAAGCATAACACAACAATCTGTTTATTTGATCCCATAAGAATCTCCCTTTTTCAGACCAATGGTGACGCACAAAATGAGCATGCTCATCTAAAGATTTCCCATCAACTAGGCTAGTTGGGGTTTCAGTACGAGCGCATAAGGATCGAAGATGATCCAAGTAAAACACTTTAAGTGGATCCATATCAATAGATTTTTAGCAAGCAAAGATGCAAGCAAATAGAAGGCACATGGAAACACAAACAAAAAGACATACTGGAAGAAGGCGAAGACAAGGCAAAGGTGAAGTGGGGGAGAGGAAAACGAGAGGCAAATGACAAATAATGTAATGCGAGGGATAAGAGTTTGTGATGGGTACTTGGTATGTCTTGACTTGTGCGTAGACTCCCCGGCAACGGTGCCAGAAATCCTTCTTGCTACCTCTTGAGCATGCGTTGGTTTTCCCTTGAAGAGGAAAGGGTGATGAAGCAAAGTAGCGTAAGTATTTCCCTCAGTTTTTGAGAACCAAGGTATCAATCCAGTAGGAGGCCACACACAAGTCCCTTGTACCTACACAAACAAATAAGAACCTTGCAACCAACGTGACAAAGGGGTTGTCAATCCCTTCAAGGCCACTTGCAAAAGTGAGATCTGATAGAGATGATAAGAAAATATTTTTGGTATTTTTATGATAAAGATTGAAAGTAAAGATTGCAAAATAAACGGTGACAGAAATAGCTAGTTTGCGGGAGATTAATATGATGGAGAATAGACCCGGGGGCCATAGGTTTCACTAGTGGCTTCTCTCAAGATAGCATAAGTATTACGGTTGGTGAACAAATTACCGTCGAGCAATTGATAGAAAAGTGCATAGTTATGAGAATATCTAGGCATGATCATGTATATAGGCATCACGTCCGCAACAAGTAGATCGACTCCTGCCTGCATCTACTACTATTACTCCACACATCGACCGCTATCCAGCATGCATCTAGAGTATTAAGTTCATAAGAACAGAGTAACACATTAGGCAAGATGACATGATATAGAGGGATAAACTCAAGCAATATGATATAAACCCCATCGTTTTATCGTCGATGGCAACAATACAATACATGTCGTTTCCCCTACTATCACTGGGATCGAGCACCGCATGATTGAACCCAAAGCTAAGCACTTCTCCCATTGCAAGAAAGATCAATCTAGTAGGCCAAACCAAACTGATAATTCGAAGAGCTTGCAAAGATAACCAATCATACATAAAAGAATTCAGAGAAGATTCAAATATTGTTCATAGATAATCTTGATCATAAACCCACAATTCATCGGATCTCGACAAACACACCGCAAAAAGAATTACATCGAATAGATCTCCAAGAAGATCGAGGAGAACTTTGTATTGAGATCCAAAGAGAGAGAAGAAGCCATCTAGCTAATAACTATGGACCCAAAGGTCTGAGGTAAACTACTCACACATCATCGGAGAGGCTATTGTCTTGATGTAGAAGCCCTCCGTGATCGATGCCCCCTCCGGCGAAACACCGGAAAAGGCCCCAAGATGGGATCTCACGGGTACAGAAGGTTGCGGCGGTGGAAATAGGGTTTCGTGGTGCTCCTGTATGGTTTCAGGGTACGTAGGTATATATAGGAGGAAGAAGTAGGTCGGTGGAGCCACGAGGGGCCCACGAGGGTGGGGGCGCGCCCAGGGGGGCAGGCGCGCCTCCCTGCCTCGTGGCCTCCTCGTTGATTTATTAACGTCCACTCCAAGTCCTCTGGATCACGTTTGTTCCAAAAATCACGCTCCCGAAGGTTTTATTCCGTTTGGACTCCGTTTGATATTCCTTTTCTGCGGAACACTGAAATAGGCGAAAAAACAGCAATTTGCACTGGGCCTTGGGTTAGTAGGTTAGTCCCAAAAATAATATAAAAGTGTATAATAAAGCCCATTAAACATCCAAAACAGAATATATAATAGCATGTAGCAATCAAAAATTATAGATACGTTGGAGACGTATCACCTGCCGTCCTTGCGGTCTTGGTCTTGTTGCACAGGAATGGAAACCTTTGGCTGATTCCTCGGGACTCCGCGCCTGCGCTTGCCTCCTTAGCACCAAAGAGGAAACCGGTACATTGCGCCTGCTGGCACCCGCCTGGCCTTGGTCGTCATGGCTTGCGTCATCCAAGCCTCATGAGGCGAGGCTTGCATAGAACTCTCTGCCCCTCGGGAGCCAGCCCGAGGAGGCCGCTCCTTGTGGGGGTGTTGGTGTCATCTGCCTTGCAAGGCTGGGCCCCTCGTGAGGGTCTTGAGTTGTTGTCGCTGAAGTTGGGCCGTACCAGGTCGTCGATGGAGCCACACCGTGGGCCACAGGTAGGCAAGTCTGGGTACCCCCATTCCCAGAACACTGATAGTAGCCCCCGGGCCCAAGGCGCGCTCAAACTTGGCTTCGAGGCGAAGCCAAAGGGCAAGTGCGGAGCACTGCGGGCCCTAACCTCCTGCGGCCTCGGTCGACGCGTGGCAATCGATGGGACGTGGGCATCTCCGTTTCCCCACGCGGCCTCCGCAACCGTTCGACTTGACGAGACTCTGCTGCATGCAGAGAAAAACCATCATCGCATGGGATCATGGAGGCCGGTGGTTGGCCTCCCTCCGGCTATAAATGAGGGGAGGGGCAGAGCCCCCTTCGCTCATCTCCATCTTCTCGCGACCCGCTCCTTCTTCTTCTTCTTCTTTGTCCCATCGTCTTGCTGCAACATCCATGGCGCTGACGAGGAGGCTCTCCGCCACCGAGAAGGGGAAGGCCCCCAAGGAGGGGTCAGGTTCGCCGCCGCCCAAGAGAGGGCATGGCCGCCCCCGCAAGCATGCCGCGACCCCGGCTATAGCTCCTTGGGGGAGCGAGCACACTTCTTCAGGGGCCCGCGTCACTTTGGGCGGCCGCGGCGGTGCTTCATCTCGAGGCGGGGCCGCCAAGGGCGAGGCAGCCCCTGCGATGAGGGGAGGCATGCCATGGTTGCCCGGCCTCCTCGGTTGCGCTTCCACTCTGCGGATG
The DNA here is from genome assembly GCF_002575655.3 of Aegilops tauschii subsp. strangulata. NCBI lineage: Eukaryota > Viridiplantae > Streptophyta > Magnoliopsida > Poales > Poaceae > Aegilops > Aegilops tauschii. Next base: position 516,421,742 of record NC_053036.3, read on the forward strand.
TACTCCCGGAGTTTGTCATGTGGTCGGAGAGGCCCGCCGGCACCTGGCTCCCGCTCGCGCGCTTCTTCATGTGTGAGCTGCCGGTCGCGGGGCTCGACGGCCTCTGGCTGCAGGCTGATGGCTACTGCAGCAAGGTTTCCTAGGTTGGGGTCAAAGTCACTACGACGGGCAGCGTGTCCCTGACCTGCGGTTGGCAAGCGTTTGCCCGCGCGCGAGGCCTGAGCGGGAGGCGCACTCTTCATTTCAGGTACGACGGCCTCGCGACCCTCTACGTGAGGGTGTTCGGGGAGGACGGCCATCGTGCGGGGTGCTGCCCGGAAGATGGTAGCAGCGACGATGTGCTTGGCCTTGATGACGGCCGTGACGGCAAGGAGGGTGAGCTTGCCCTTGGCGACGGACGCGCTTCCTTCAGCAGCGGCGGCTTCTCCTCCGGTGAGAGCACCAGCGGCGGTGGCTACCACGTCGCCGAGCTTGCATCGGGGAGGGCAACGTGTCGTCTTGTCGCCGCGCTTCGGTGAAGCGGGAGGAAGACTCGGACTGAGCCTAGGGGCCGCCGGAGCCTGGTCTCGGGAGCTGTTGCGGTCGTGCAAGCCACTTTTATTTAACCTTTCCTTTCTCCCGCATTTGAAAAAAGTAGAGGGCCCCGCTGGGCGTGTAACGAACCAAGGCACTCGTGCCATTATGCTATGTTTGTTATTTTGATATTATGCCGAGATACCGATATTCCGATCAGGTGCGGTTAGGATAACTTAGCTTGATATGCTTGTTGTAGTCTCCGGCCTCGCGAGGGTGCGCTTTCTCTAGCAACATCTGGCGAAGTTTTCTTCTTAATGACTCAGGAGCCGTCGGGCCTCAGGAGGCATCATGCTGCTGCAGATTTATTAGAAAACCTCACATGGTGTCATGCCCTTCCTGGCGCAAGCCCCCAAGCGTGGGTTGGTTGTGGCTGGTGTACCGCGTCGCGATGCCCGGAGGCATGGACTTGGGAGGGTGCGCGTGCCCACAAGCTCGTTCGAGAGCGTCTCGCGAGGATTTAAGGACCGAAGCTCTGGGACGACAGGGCTTTGGTAAGGTGTGGTCTTTGGTGAGTGCCAAGCGCACACCCCTACCTAGCCCCCGCGCGCGGGACGCGCGAGGAGGAGCGACGGGCAACTGCCGCTCTTCTTGGGACAAGGCTGGAGAGGTGAACGAACAAGAGAAAAAAAGCTCCAGCTTTGGCAAACGAGAAATGCGAAAACTCCAAATTCCATTAAGAAGTTGCAAACCAACTACAGAAAGGAAGCAAAAGAACAACCACGTCCGGCACCTAGTCTAGTCTTCTCACCAGCGCGTAGCTAAGTGCTGCCACTAGGACGTGGGAGGGAGCCCCCGTGAGGCCCGCGGGCGACACTCAGGAGACTCCGGGGTGTGTACAGCCCCACTCATTATTACGTGAGAGTGTCACGAGCGGAGACCTTCACAAGCACTGGGTCTTGCTTCATGGGTAGAACTTCCGGAGGTGCTGGATGTTCTAGGCGTTCTGGATGGGGACCCCGTCCTGTGTCTCCAGGCGCGCGGCGCCAGGCCTGGAGACGCGGGCGATCCTGAACGGGCCCTCCCACATGGGTGAGAGCTTATGCAGCCCCTCCCTGGAGAGCACCCGCCTCAGGACGAGATCACCCACCTCGAGCGTCCTGGAGCGGATGCCGCGGCCGTGGTACCGCCACAGCGCCTGCTGGTACCTTGCCGCTCAGAGCGAGGCTTGACGGCGGCGTTCCTCCCCCAGCACGAGGTCCATCCCCCGCGTGGCATCCTGACGTGCCTCGTCAAACGCCAAGACCCGCGTGGAGCGATGCTTGACCTCGTGAGGGAGAACTGCTTCGGCTCCGTAGATGAGGAAGAATGGGATCTCGCCCATCTGCTTGGTTGCTGTGGTGCAGATGGACCACAACACGGACTGGAGCTCATCGAGCCAGCCCCTGCTGCAGGCCTCAAGCTTCTTCTTGAAGGTCCTTGCCTTGAGACCTCTCAGGACCTCTGCGTTGGCACGCTCGGCCTGGCCCTTGATGAACTTGACGGCCGAGCCGGCCGGGATGGTGCGGACAGCTTCCACCTCCGCCCACTTGGTGAACTTGTCAATAGCGATGTATAGGTAGCGGTAGCCCCCGGGCGCCCGTGGGAATGGTCCCAAGATGTCCAGCCCACAGACCGCGAAGGGCCATGTGAGCGGGATGGTCTGGAGGCCCTGAGCGGGTTGGTGGATCTGCTTGGCGTGGAACTGGCAGGCTTCACAGGACTTCACCAGCTCGGTGGCGTCGTTGAGTGCCGTGGGCCAGTAGAACCCGCTGCGGAATGCCTTGCCCATGAGGGTGCGCGATGAAGAGTGATGCCCACAGTCCCACCATGTATATCGGCCAGCAGTTCACATCCCTGCTCCCTGGAAATGCACCGTAAGGAAACGTCGTTTGGATGCTTCCGATAGAGCTCACCGTCCTGGTTGCAGTATGCAGTGGCCTGGTGGGCCACACGCTCTGCGTCTTCCTCCTTCTCCGGCAGGGTGCTCCGCAGTAGGTACGCCTTGAACTCCTCGGTCCAACACCCCTCCTGAGGTTCCAGTGCGAGGAGGAGGCGGGCTCCTGAGGTCGGGCCACAAGCCGAGGCGCCCAACGGAGGAACCTGGGGGAGGTCCTCGTGAGGCGGTGCTGGTTCTGTGGTGGGTGGAGCTGCAGACGGCTTGAAGAGCCGCTCCTCGAATACGCCAAGCTCCTGAGGCAGACACCGGGATGCCCTCTTGGCGATATCATCTGCTTCCTTGTTTGTGCCTCGTGGCACGTGCTGCAATTCCAGGCCCAAGAATCATTTCTCAATTTTGCGTACCTCCTCAAGGTATGCCTCCATGTGCTCATCCTTTGGTGTGTACTCCTTGTTGGAGAAGTTGACGAGGAGTTGCGAGTCGCCCCTGATGGTGAGGCGCCTGGCCCCCAGTGCTGCAGCGTCCTTGAGGCCCGCGATCAGGTCCTCGTACTCTCCAATGTTGTTGGAGACCTTCTCGCCGTGTTGGAAGCAGAGTTGCACGGCGTAGTAGAGCTTGTCTTTGGTGGGCAAAATCAGCATAGCTCCAGCCCCCGCGCCCTGGCATGAGAACGCGCCATCGAAGTACATGATCCAACCATCTGGTGCCTCGTCGCCGGGTATGAGGGAGCAGTCCCCGCACACTTCACGGTCAGGGGTGTCAGTCCATTCCGCCACAAAGTTGGCGAGGGCCGCACCCTTGATGACCCTGGTGGTGCTGAACTCCAACTGGAACGCCTGCAACTCAATGTTCCATTCGGCGACCCTTCCCGCAGTGTTGGGGCTCCTGAGCACCCTTTCCAGAGGGTAAGCTGAGAAAACTTTGATGGGGTGGCCTTGGAAGTAATGGCGCAGCTTTCGGGAGGCGACGAGGAGCGCGAGAAGTAGCTTCTGTGGCATGGGGTAGCGCGCCCGTGCGTCTCGCAGCACCGTGCTGACGAAGTATACCGGGTGCTCAACAAGGGAGGAGGTGTTGGTGAGGTCTTGCAACTCCTGAGTCTGCGGGCCCTCAGGAGCCTTATCATTCGCCATGGCAGCCGTGACCTCAGGAGTACCGTCCTCAGGAGACCCACTGCCTGTGGGGTTGGCCGTGGTCTCAGGAGCATTGTTGGCCGGTGGTGCAGTCGGGGCCACATGAGCGTTGTTGGCCGGTGGTGCAGTCGAGGCCTCAGGAGTGTCATCTTGAGACCGCGGCGCCCCATCTGGTGATGTGGTGCCCCGTGATACGTCCATTTTGCATCATGTTTTCCTACTGTTATTTATGATGTTTTTATGCATAATAATAATAGTAATTCAAATGCCTTTTCTCTCATAATATGCAAGGTACACACAAAGAGGGAGAATTCCGGCAGCTGGAAATCTGGACCTGGAAAAGCTACGCTAGGCTACCTATTCTGCACAACTCCAAACAAGCTGGAACTCCACGGAGAATTTTTATGGAATATATGATGAATATTCGAGCAATAAGTACCAGAGGGGGCCCACCAGGTGGGCACAACCCACCTGGGCGCGCCAGGGAGCCCAGGCGCGCCCTAGTGGGTTGTGCTCACCCAGGCCCACCTCCGGTGCCCATCTTCTGGTATATAGGACATTTTTACCTAGAAAAAAATAAGGAGAGGACTTTCGGGGCAGAGCGCCGCCGTCTCGAGGCGGAACTTGGGCAGGAGCACTTTTGCCCTCCGGTGGAGCGATTCCGCCGGGGGAACTTCCGTCCCGGAGGGGGAAATCATCGTCATCATCATCACCAACAACTCTCCCATCTTGGGGAGGGCAATATTCATCAACATCTTCAACAACACCATCTCATCTCAAACCCTAGTTCATCTCTTGTATTCAATCTTGTTACCGGAACTATAGATTGGTGCTTGTGGGGGACTAGTAGTGTTGATTACATCTTGTAGTTGATTACTATATTGTTTGTTTGGTGGAAGATTATATGTTCAGATCCAATATGCTATTTAATATCCCTCTGATCTTGAGCGTGATTATCATTTGTGAGTAGTTACTTTTGTTCTTGAGGTCACGGGAGAAATCTTGTTGCAAGTAATCATGTGAACTTGATATGTGTTCGATATTTTGATAGTATGTATGTTGTGATTCCCTTAGTGGTGTCATGTGAATGTCGACTACATGACACTTCACCATATTTGGGCCCAAGGGAATGCATTGTGTATTAGTAAGTAGATGATTGGTTGCGAGAGTGACAGAAGCTTAAACCCCAGTTTATGCGCTATTCCGTAAGGGATTGATCGGATCCAAAAGTTTAATGCTATGGTTATTATTTATTCTTAATACTTTTCTCGTAGTTGCGGATGCTTGCGGGAGGGTTAATCATAAGTAGGAGGTTTGTTCAAGTAAGAACAGTACCTAAGCACCGGTCCACCCACATATCAAATTATCAAAGCAGCGAACACAAATCGAACCAACATGGTGAAAGTGACTAGATAAAATTCCTGTGTCCCTCAAGAGCGCTTTGCTTATCATAAGAGACCGTTTTGGCCCGTCCTTTGCCTCAAAAGGATTGGGCTACCTTGCTGCACTTTTGTTACTATTATCGTTACTTGCTCGTTACAAATTATCTTGCTATCAAACTACTCTGCTACTTACAATTTCAGCACTTGCAGACATTACCTTGCTGAAACCACTTGTTATTTCCTTCTGCTCCTCGTTGGGTTCAACACTCTTACTTATAGAAAAGAGCTACAATTGATCCCCTATACTTGTGTGTCATCACCCCGTCGTGAGCCCTTGACCGGACGCTCCTCCCTCACTGCTACCAGCGCTGCGCTGGCTGAGTGAGGCTTGGCGGCCAAGTAGAGCACCAGGGGCTCAAGGGGATGTGGTGCCACCATCACCGGTAGGTTGGTGATGTACTTCTTGAGTACTTGGAAGGCCACGTTGGCCTCTGGAGTCCACTCGAATGGTCCCTTCTTTTTCATCAGCTTGAAGAACGGAAGGGCGCGTTCTCCCAATTTGGAGATGAAATGCCCCAGCGAGGTCACGCAACCCGCCAGCTTCTGCATCTCCTTGAGAGTCTGCGGTGGGCTCATCCTTTCTATGGCCTTGACTTTCTCTGGGTTAGCCTCGATCTCTCTGTGCGACACCAAGAAACCCAGCAGCTTGCCGGATGGGACACCGAACACACATTTCTCTGGGTTGAGCCGCAGGTCCACCGTGCGCAGGCTGGCAAATGTTTCTTCCAGGTCTTCAATAAGGGTCCTTTCGTCCCGAGACTTCACCTCTATGTCGTTGACGTATGCCTCAACGTTCCTCCCGAGCTGCTGGCCCAGAGCGATGTGCATCAGCCGTTGGAAGGTGGCTCCGGCGTTACGCAGCCCGAATGGCATGCAGGTGTAGCAATACACCCCGCATGGGGTCAGGAAAGCCATCTTCTCAACATCTTGCACCGCCATCTTGATTTGGTGATAGCCTGAGAAGGCGTCCAGGAAGCACAGGAGGTCGCACTCGGCAGTGGAGTCGACGATCTGATTGATGCGTGGAAGCGGAAAGGGGTCTTGAGGGCAAGCCTTGTTGAGGTTGGTGAAGTCGGCGCACATGCGCTCCTTTCCGCCCTTCTTGAGGACGATGACCGGGTTCGCCAACCATTCTGGGTACCGCACCTCCCGAATGACACCAGCATCGTGCAGTTTCCGGGTCTCTTGGACGATGAACGACTGCTTCTATGTGGACTGCCGCCGCGCCTTCTGCTTCACCGGTCGCGCATTAGGGCACACCCTTAGGTGATGCTCGATTATTCCCTTGGGATCCCAACCCGATCCTTGGGCTCCCATGCAAACACTTCCTTGTTCGCGCGTAAGAAGTCAACCAACGCCTTTTCTTGATCTGGAGAGTGGTTGGCACCTATGGTGAAGGTGTCACCCGATACCCCATCTTCATCGACCAACACCTGCTTCGTCTCAGCCCGATCTTGAGAGAACAACTGCTTCTTCTTTGTTGGAGCAGCCCCCGGGATCTCTGCCGCCGCGGCCCTGAAGGTGAGCTTGAGGGCCAACAGGGCGTCCTTGGTGTCTCCTGCCACGGTGAGGACGCCGCTGCTTCCCGGCATCTTCATGAGGTTGTAGGCAGGGTGAGTCGCTGCCATGAACTTGGCCAGGGCCAGGTACCTGTAACGCCCACGATGCGGCTATATCTCCCACGTGTCGAGGCACGACTTAGAGGCATAACCGCATAGTGGTTTTGTCGCAAGAAGGGTCATCTTCACACAATCCCATGTAATGAACAAGAATGGGATAAAGAGTTGGCTTACAATTGCCACTTCACACAATACATAAATATTATTCATACATCATCCAAAATACAAACATATAGATCGACTACGGTCAAAATCCAGATGAAAATAAGACAACCCCAAATGCTAGATCCCCGATCGTCCCAACTAGGCTCCACTACTGATCATCAGGAAAAGACACATAGTAACGACCACGTTCCTCGTCGAACTCCCACTTGAGATCGACCCCATCATCTGACTGGCATCGTCGGCACCTGCAACTGTTTTGGTAGAATCTGTGAGTCACGGGGACTCAGCAATCTCACACCCGCGAGATCAAGACTATTTAAGCTTATAGGAAAAGGAGGTGTAATAAGGTGGAGCTGCAGCGGCAAAAGCATATATGGTGGCTAACTTGCGCAAATGAGAGCGAGAAGAGAAGCAACGGAACGGACGTCATCTAGCAATGACCAAGAAGTGATCCTGAACACCTACTTACGTCATGCATAACTCAGACCGTGTTCACCTCCCGGACTCCGCTGAGAAGAGACCATCACGGCTACACACGCAGTTGATGTATTTTAATTGGGTCAAGTGACAAGTTATCTACAACCGGACATTAACAAATTCCCATCTGCCTCATAACCGCGGGCACGGCTTTCGAAAGATATTACCCTGCAGGGGTGTCCCAACTTAGCCCATCATAAGCTCTCACGGTCAACGAAGGATAAACCTTCTCCCGGAAAGACCCGATCAGTCTCGGAATCCCGGTTTACAAGACATTTCGACAATGGTAAAACAAGACCAGCAAAGCCGCCCGAATGTGCCGACAAATCCTGATAGGAGCTGGACATATCTCGTTCTCAGGGCACACCGGATGAACACTACGTACAGCTAAAACCAATCCTCGAGTTTCCCCAAGGTGGCGCTGCAAGTGGCTCTAGTTTGGACCAGCACTCAGAGGAACACTGGCCCGGGGGTTTAAATAAAGATGACCCTCGGGCTCGCGAAAACCCGGGGGAAAAAGGCTTAGGTGGAAAATGGTAAAACCAAAGTTGGGCCTTGCTGGAGGTGTTTTATTCAAGGCGAACTGTCAAGGGGGTCCCATAAATCACCCGACCGCGTAAGGAACGCAAACTCAAGGAACATAATCCCGGTATAACAGTAACTAGGGCGGCAAGAGTGGAACAAAACACCAGGCATAAGGCCGAGCCTTCCACCCTTTACCAAATATATATAGATGCATTAATTAAATAAGAGATATTGTGATATCCCAACATATCCATGTTCCGACATGGAACAAACTTCAACTTCACCTGCAACTAGCAACGCTATAAGAAGGGCTGAGCAAAAGCGGTAACTTAGCCAAACAACGGTTTGCTAGGAAAGGATGGTTAGGGGCTGACATGGCAAAATGGGAGACATGATATAACAAGTGATAGGTAGCGTAGCATGGCAATAGAGCGAACAACTAGCAAAGCAAAGATAGAAGTGATATCGAGGGGTGGTCATCTTGCCTGCAAGGTTCTCAGAGTTGTCGAAAGCTTGATCCTCGTAAGCGTACTCAACAGGTTCCTCGTTCACGAACTCGTCTCCCGGCTCTACCCAAGACAAGAACACAAGCAACGGAACCACAATCAATCACGAGGAATGCACAAGCAACATGATGCAAAACATGTATGATATGCAAGATATGATATGCGATGCATATGCGTGCTCCGGAAGGAAAATGATGAACAAGGCAGTAACTTGGCAAACCAAGCATGCCACTGGAAATATGGGATGATTTCGGTCGAAATCAATATAAAGATCACCGGAATCGGATGCACGGTTTGCAAATGGCAAGCAAAACAAGAATGACACGAATCTGCGATTAACAGCATGATAGCACTTAAAATGCAACAAACAACAATACTACCGCACCCCAACATAGCAACAAAGCACATGACAGTAATCTACAGGAGATGCTTGACAAAAGATGAACACTGAGCTACGGCTAGTTCTCAACATATCAAGCTCAAACAAGCATGGCAAAAGTGCAAAAGATAACAGGTTCACAGACTTGGTGAAAAACTGGACATGGCAGAAAACAGCATCAGGTAGCAATGTTCAGAGCACGAAAACAACATGCTACAGGAACTTAACATAGCAAAACAAGGCATGGCAGTGTTCTACTAAATGCACATGACAAAAGTCCCTTACTGACCATAAGCTAAAAAGGACCAGAAGATATGATGGCAAGCATGTAAACATAGCAAGTTTCGTTATCAGGTTTCAGACTTTGCAGAAAACAGAGCATGGCAGAAATAATAATATGTAGGCCTCTTTGTGAGCTTGATGCACTCACTACAGAGAAATCCACTACAAACCAAGCACACCTACAGCAAGATGGCATGTTTATGAAGCTATCCATGGCAATAACAAAAGCATAGCATGTATGGATCAACTACAATAAGCTTGGCAAATTGCATATCATGTTAAGAATCTGCCAGAAATATTTTATAGCAAAAGTAGAGCAAGATTGAGTCATGCTATAGCTCTCCATAATTTCAAACAATTGCAGGAATGGATCAATCACAACTATATCTACAAAACATCCTTACTGAACATCTCCAAAATATGCATGGATCTCTCTGTAGCATCAAGTTTACATGGCAACAAAATAACAGCAGACAAGGACTTGGAGAAATCACTAAGACCCTGAAATCAGAAATATTACGGGGCCTACTTTGCATGCTTGTGATAGTCACCACAGAGATCACAAAAATACATGGACTATACCACTGGAAAGATGGCATGGCGTACTTCAAAACACATGTAGAGCTCATGCTCATAAGATGCACAGATTTAATGATACAAAAATGACAAATCTCCAAGTTCTGATAAGAACCAGAGAATAACAGCAACTAGCCCTCTTCCAACAGAGATTTGGGCATCAATATGATCTCTAGTGAACATGGTGCAATTGAACAAAATGAAGAGCATCACGAGACGAATAATTTGACATATTACACGCGCGAATCGGAGCTACATGCAAGGAGTTATGGCATCACGAACATGAGCATATGCTAAAAAATCAGGACTTAGAAAATATTGTAGGGTTACGGGAGTCAACGCTCCTCACCACATCCGATCGGGCCCGATGAACTCGCCGGCGGGAGAGAAGAGAGAGGGAGCGGCGGCCGTCGGCGGGGGAAGGAGGAGGCGAGGCGACGCCGGAGGGGGGCGCCGGCGGCGGGCTACGGCGGCGGGGCGCCGGCGAGCTCGCCCGGCGCGGCGGCGGCGCGGGGCCGCGGTGGCGCGCCGGCGCAGCCTCGGGCACGGGCAGGCGTCGCGGGCGGCGGCGGTTCGGGCCGGGCGGGCCCCGCCTGGGCCCGGCGGGCCGGCGCGCGCGGGGAGGAGAGAGAGGGCGCGGTGCGGGATGAGGTGGCGCGACGGGATTCGTCCGGGACGGTGGCGCGGACACGTCCGGCGGCGGAGGATTTCGTCCGGGCGCGAGGTGGAAGAAAGGTAGGGTTTGGACTGCGATTGTTATTTCGGTATGCCCACATATTTATAGGTAGAGGGAGCTAGGAGGCTCCAAATGAGGTGCGGTTTTCGCCCACACGATCGTGATCGAACGACCTAGACCATGGAAGAGAGTTTGGAGGGGTTTTTGCTGGACACTCAAATGGACTTTGCGGATGCCCGGTTAACCGTTGGAGTACCAAACGACCTCCAAATGGAACGAAACTTGACCGGTAGTCTCCGGGTGGTATATTAAGGCCATTTGACAAGTCTCGGTCCATTCCGAGAAAGTTTGACACCCGCACACGAAAGGAACCAGAGGGGTGCACCGGGGGAGATAGGAGCGCCGGATTGCAAAACGGACAACGGGGAGAATGCTTGGATGCATGAGACGAACACGTATGCGAATGCAATGCACATGATGACATGATATGAAAATGCATGACATGACAAAATGCAAAACGAAAGACAAAACCCGACCACGGAGGGAATATCATAACACATAGCCGGAAATGGCAAGAGTCGGAGTTACAAATATGGCAAGATACATGCGGGGTGTTACAGTACCCGAGGATGGCGTTGTACGGGAGGATGATGCGAGCGATGTCGAAGTCGATAAGCTCGGTACGGTAGTTGTCACGGGTGCCGAAGGTGACGGGGAGTCGGATCTGCCCGAGGGGGCTGGTGGAGCCGTCGACGAGTCCGGAGAAGGGCTTCGTAGGGCGGAGCCGGCCATGGGGCACATGAAGCAAGCCGAATACTTCCACCGAGAGCACATTGAGGCCGGCTCCACCGTCGATGAGGGTCTTGGTGACCGCCACGTTGCAGATGGTGGGGGTGCAGAGCATCGGGAGCGCACCGGCGCCGGCTGTGACCGCGGGGTGGTCCCCGGAGTCGAAGATGAGGTCGGCCTTGGGCGCCGCCCAACCTGGCGGTGCCGCCTGCTGCACGTGGAGCATGCCCGCTTGTTGAAAGAACTGCTTGATGTGGTGATCTGAGGGCGGCGCCTGCGAGCCACCGAGGATGGCTGCGACGGCGTGAGGTGCCGGCGCCCCGAAGCGTGTGACGAAAAGGCCTTGCAGCTCCTCCCAGGAGGCCACCGAAGATTCCGGCAGGCCTAGGAGCCAGGCGCGTGGGGCGCCCGTGAGGGCCATGGGGAGCCAATTCGCCATGACTTTGTCGTCGCTGTCGGCCGCCTGAACCGCCTCTTCATACGCCCGGTGAAACCCCACTGGGTCCACCGCACCGTCATAGTGAGGCGGCATCTCTGCCTAAACTTGGGCGGCCACTGCACTTGTCGTAAGGCGGGGGTGAAGGCCCGGAGACCCACGGTGCCTCCGTGCGCGCCTGTCGATCCGGTCGGAGGAGCGGCGCCCGCCATGAGAGCTAGATGACGTGTGCGGAGTACGGCGGACAAAGAGGCGAAGCTTCGATGCACCCCTACCTGGCATGCAAAATGTCGGATTTCGGGTTCCGCAAACCCTTGAGAGGTTCGAACTCTGGGGTGCGTGTGAAGAACTCGTCCTCCCCAGTCCGCCTACTCGCTAATCTCACAGCCTAGCTCGACGAACTAAATGGAAAAGAGACAACAGTTTACCCAGGTTCGGGCCACCTTGCGGTGTAAAACCCTACTCCTGCTTTGTGGTGGATTGGCCTCGAGGGGCCGAGGATGAACTAGTACAGTGGCGAACAACCTTAGGAGGAGAGGTGTTCTTGGGCTCGAGTGAGCTGGTGTATGTGATGGTGGAATGGATCCTCTGTCCCGTCCTATGGTGGTGGCTAAGTCCTATTTATAGTGGCCTTGGTCGTCTTGCCAAATGAAGGGCGGGAAGGGATCCCACAACGGCCAAATTCGAAGGGAGACAACTAGTACAAGCTATCCTAACAAAAGTAGTCTTCGCCTTCAAAAGCCTCTGGTCATGACGCCGTGGTGGGCTCGGAGATGACCTCCATCCTACCGTCCCGGCGGTCTTGGTCTTGTTGCACGGGAATGGAAACCTTTGGCTGATTCCTCAGGACTCCGCGCATGCACTTGCCTCCTTAGCACCAAAGAGGAAACTGGTACACTGCGCCCGCTGGCGCCCGCCTGGCCTTGGTCGTCATGGCTCGCGTCATCCAAGCCTCATGAGGTGACGCTTGCATAGAACTCTCTGCCCCTCGGGAGCTAGCCTGAGGAGGCCGCTCCTTGTGGGGGTCTTGGTGTCATCTGCCTCGCGAGGGTCTTGAGTTGTTGTCGCTGAAGTTGGGCCGTACCAGGCCGTCGATGGAGCCACGCCGTGGGCTGCAGGCAGGCAAGTCTAGGTACCCCTGTTCCCAGAACACCGACAGTTAGGTTTACCTTAATTCTTCTTTCGTAGTTGCGGATGCTTGCAAGAGGGGTTAATCATAAGTGGGAGGATTGTCCAAGGAAGGGTAGCACCCAAGCACCGGTCCACCCACATATCAAATTATCAAAGTAACGAACGTGAATCATATGAGCATGATGAAAACTAACTTGACAATAATTCCCATATGTCCTCGGGAGCGCTTTGCTTTATATAAGAGTATGTCCAGGCTTGTCCTTTACTACAAAAAGGACTGGGCCACCTTGCTGCTCCTTGTTTACTTTCGTTACTTGTTACCCGTTACGATTCATCTTATCACAAAACTATATGTTACCGATAATTTCAGTGCTTGCAGAGAATACCATGCTGAAAACCACTTGTCATTTCCTTCTGCTCCTCGTTGGGTTCGACACTCTTACTTATTGAAAGGACTACGATAGATCCCCTATACTTGTGGGTCATCACTGAAGCACGTCCAGCCACCGCGGCGGGATGGGGATTGGGTAGGTGGCGACCTGATCCTGCATGGAGTAGTGGACGCCGCACACGGTCCTCCCGTAGTCACCATAGGCGAACGTGTCAACGCAGGCGCAGGCGCAGTGGTACTCGGGCTTGCCAATGTCGCGGTCGATGAAGCGCTGCATCACCACCACCAGCACACAGAGGAGGGTAGGGCACAACCGGCACGACTGATGTCGCTTGAAGCTACGTGGTATTTCCCAAGAGAGGAAGGGATGATGCAGCATAGCGGTGGTAGGTATTCCCCTCAGATATGAAACCAAGGTTATCGAACTACTAGGAGAATCAAGCAACACAACGTAAACAGCCCCTGCACACAGATAACAAATCCTCGCAACCCGACGTGTTAAAGGGGTTGTCAATCCCTTCCGTGGTACGGTGCCTCAAGATAGGCAAACTGACGTGGGATAAATTGTAGTAGATTGATAGATCGAACGCCAAATAAAATAACTAGAAATAAAACACAACAAGGTATTTTTGTATTTTTGGTTTAATAGATCTGAAAATAAATGGAAGAGAAAAGTAGATCACAAAGGCAAATATAAGAGAAAGAAGACACGGGGCCGTAGGTTTCACTAGTGGCTTCTCTCGAGAAAAATAGCAAATGATGGGTAAACAAATTACTATTGGGCAATTGATAGAACTTCGAATAATCATGACGATATCCAGGCAATGATCATTATATAGGCATCACGTCCAAGATTAGTAGACCGACTCCTACCTGGATCTACTACTATTACTACATCGACCGCTATCTAGCATGCATCCAGTGTATTAAGTTCATGGAAAAACGGAGTAATGCAATAAGAACGATGACATGATGTAGACAAGATCTACCTATGTAGAGATAGACCCCATCGTTTTATCCTTAGTAGCAACGATACATACGTGTTGGTTCCCCTTCTGTCACTGGGATCAAGCACCGTAAGATCGAACCCACTACAAAGCACCTCTTCCCATTGCAAGATAAATAGATCAAGTTGGCCAAACAAAACCCAAATATCGGAGAAGAAATACGAGGCTATAAGCAATCATGCATATAAGAGATCAAAGAAACTCAAATAACTTTCATGGATATAAAAAGATATAAATGATCATAAACTCAAAGTTCATCAGATCCCAACAAACACACCGCAAAAGAGTTACATCAAATGGATCTCTAAGAGACCAATGTATTGAGAATTAAGCGAGAGAGAGGAAGCCATCTAGCTACTAACTATGGACCCGAAGGTCTACAAAGAACTACTCATGCATCATGGGAGAGGCACCAATGGAGGTGGTGAACCTCATCCGAGATGGTGTCTAGATTGGATCTGGTGGTTCTGGACTCTGCGGCGGCTGGATGAATATTTCGTCGACTTTCCTAGGGTTTTGGGAATATTGGGGTATTTATAGAGCAAAGAGGCGGTCCGGGGGGCACCCGAGGTGGGCACAACCCACCAGGGTGCGTCTGGGCCTCCTGGCGCGCCCTGGTGGGTTGTGCCCCCCTCGGGGCACCCCCTAGGTGCAGCCAGGGCCCATTATGTTCCTTCTGGTCCATAAAAATTCTCCGTGAAGTTTTGATGCATTTGGACTCCGTCTGATATTGATTTCCTGCGATGTAAAAAACATGCAGAAAGCAACAACTGGCACTTGGCACTATGTCAATAGGTTAGTACCAAAAAATAATGACTATAAAATGATTATAAAACATCCAAGATTGATAATATAATAGCATGGAACAATCAAAAATTATAGATACGTTGGAGACATATCGACGACCTCCTTGCGTCGCTCCTCACTGCCCACCCTACCCGAGGGTTCAGTGCATGGCTGACATGGCCTCCTTGCGCCGCTCCTCGCTGCCCGCTGATACGTCTCCAACGTATCTATAATTTATGAAGTATTCATGCTGCTATATTATCATTCTTGGATGTTTTACAATCATTTTATAGCAACTTTATAGCATTTTTTGGGACTAACCTATTGACATAGTGCCAAGTGCAGTTGTTGTTTTTTGCTTGTTTTTTGCATCGCAGAGAATCAATATCAAACGAAGTCCAAATGCAGCGAAACTTTTTGTGGATTTTTTGGACCAGAAGACATCCAGTGGGCCAGAGAAGCACGTGGGGGGTGCCCCGAGGGGGTACAACTCACCAGGGCACGCCTGGGCCCCCAGGCGCGCCCAGGTGGGTTGTGCCCACCTCGATGGCCTCCCACACCCCATCTTCGCCCTATAAATCGTCAAATATTCCAAAACCCTTCGGGGCAGCCCTAGATCAGAAGTTCCGCCGCCGCAAGGCTTTGTAGCCACCGAAAACCAATCTAGACCCCGTTCCGGCACCCTGACGAAAGGGGGAATCATCACCTGTGGCCATCTTCATCATCCCGGCGGCCACCACGATGAGGAGGGAGTAGTCCACCCTCAGGGCTGAGGGTTTGTACTAGTAGGTATGTGTTTAATCTCCCTCTCTCATGTTCTTGATATTGCATGATCTTGATGTATTGCGGGCTTCGTTAATATAGTCGGATCATATGGTGTTTTCCCCTCTCTATCTTGTTGTGATGAATTGAGTTTTTCCCTTTGAGATTTCGTTATTATCGGATTGAATACTTTTATGGATTTGAGAGCACTTGATACATGTCTTGCATACGAATACTCGTGGTGACAATGGGGTATCATATTGATTCACTTGATATATGTTTTGGCACTCAACTCGCGGATTCCCGCGGTGACATTGGGGTAATCTATGCATAGGGGTTGATGCACGTTCTCATCTTTTGTTTCTCCGGTAGAAATCTTGGGGCACTCTTTGAAGTTCTTTGTGTCGGATTGAGTATTACGAACCTGAATTTGCTTTGGTGTTATTTTAGTATGAACTCTTGGTTAGATCGATCGGAAAGAATAGCTTGTTGTTATTTTAGTACGAACTCTAGGATAGATTGATCAGAAAGAATAGTTTGAGGTGGTTTCGTACCCTACAAACAATTTATTCTTATGTTCTCCGCTAGATAGGAACTTTGGAGTGATTCTTCATCGCACTTTGAGGGATGGTTATATGGTCCAATTATATTAGCATTGTTGAGAGATTGCACTAGCGAAAGTACAGACCCTAGGCCTCATTTTCAAGCATTGTAATACCGTTTTTGTGCCTGTTTACTATTTGCTACCTTGCTGTTTTTATTTATTCAGATTATAAAAATATATTTCTACCATCATATTACACTTTTATCACCATCTCTTCGCCGAACTAGTGCACCTATACAATTTTCCATTGTATTAGGTGTGTTGGGGACACAAGAGATTTCTTGTATTTGGTTGCAGGGTTGTTTGAGAGAGACCATCTTCATCCTATGCCTCCCGTGGATTGATAAATCTTAGGTCATCCACTTGAGGGAAAATTGCTACTGTCCTACAAAACTCTGCGCTTGGAGGCCCAACACGTGTCTACAAGAATAAAGTTGAGAAGTGATACGTCCATTTTGCATCTTGTTTTCTTACTGTTATTTATGATGTTTTTATCCATAATAATACTTTTTGGAGTAATTCTAATGCCTTTTCTCTCATAATTTGCAAGGTACACACCAAGAGGGAGAATTTCGGCACCTGGAAAAGGTACGTCTGGCTACCTATTCTGCACAACTCCAAACAAGCTGAAACTTCACGGAGATTTTTTATGGAATATTTAAGAATTATTGGAGCAAATAACTACCAGAGGGGGCCCACCAGGTGGGCACAACCCACCTGGGCGCGCCAGGGAGCCCGGGCGCGCCCTGGTGGGTTGTGCTCACCCAGGCCCACCTCCGGTGCCCGTCTTCTGGTATATAGATCATTTTGACCTAGAAAAAAATAAGGGGAGGACTTTCGGGATGGAGCGCCGCCGTCTCGAGGCGGAACTTGGGTAGGAACACTATTGCCCTCCGGCGGAGCGATTCCACCGGGGGAACTTCCCTCCCGGAGGGGGAAATCATCGTCCTCATCATCACTAACAACTCTCCCATCTTGGGGAGGGCAATCTCCATCAACATGTTCAACAGCACCATCTCATCTCAAACCCTAGTTCATCTCTTGTGTTCAATCTTGTTACCGTAACTATAGATTGGTGCTTGTGGTTGACTAGTAGTCTTGATTACATCTTGTAGTTGATTACTATATGGTTTATTTGGTGGAAGATTATATGTTCAGATCCGTTATGCTATTTAATACTCCTCTGATCATGAGCATGTTTATCATTTGTGAGTAGTTACCCTTGTTCTTGAGGTCACGGGAGAAATCATGTTGCAAGTAATCATGTGAATTTGATATGTGTTCGATATTTTGATAGTATGTATGTTGTTATTCCCTTAGTGGTGTCATGTGAACGTCGACTACATGACACTTCACCATATTTGGGCCTAAGGGAATGCATTGTGGAGTAGCAATTAGATGATGGGTTGCGAGAGTGACAGAAGCTTAAACCCCAGTTTATGCGATATTCCGTAAGGGACCGATTGGATCCAAAAGTTTAAGGCTATGGTTAGAATTTATTCTTAATACTTTCTCGTAGTTGCGGATGCTTGCGGGAGGGTTAATCATAAATAAGAGGTTTGTTCAAGTAAGAACAGCACCTAAGCACCGTTCCACCCACATATCAAATTATTAAAGTAGCGAACATCAATTAAACCAACATGATGAAACTGACTAGATGAAATTCCCGTGTACCCTCAAGAACGCTTTGCTGACTATAAGAGACTGTTTTGGCCTATCCTTTGCCTCAAAAGGATTGGGCTACCTTGCTGCACTTTTGTTACTACTATCGTTACTTGCTCGTTACAATTTATCTTGCTATCAAACTACTCCACTACTTACAATTTCAGCACTTGTAGACATTACCTTACTGAAAACTACTTGTCATTTCCTTCTGCTCCTCGTTGGGTTCGATACTCTTACTTATCGAAAAGAGCTACAATTGATCCCCTATACTTGTGGGTCATCAAGGCTATTTTCTGGCGCCGTTGCCGGGGAGTGAAGCGCCTTTGGTAAGTGGAATTTGGTAAGGAAACATTTATATAGTGTGCTGAAATTTATTGTCACTTGTTACTATGGAAAACAATCCTTTGAGGGGTTTGTTCGGGGTATCTTCACCTCGACCAGAACCACAATTAGCTACCCCTCAACCTACTGCACCTACTGAAAATATTGAATATGAAATTTCTTCAGGTATGATAGAACAACCGCCAGCTAATCCTTATGCAGGAGATGGAACCGAACATCCTGATATGCACTTGATATATGTAGAACAAATTTGTGGATTGTTTAAGCTTGCAGGTTTACCCGAAGATGAAGTGCTGAAAAAGGTTTTCCCTTTATCTTTGAAGGAAAAAAATCATTGGCATGGTATAGGCTATGCGATCATATTGGATCATGGAATTGGAATCGTTTGAAATTGGAGTTCCACCAAAAAATTATCCTATGCATCTAGTTCATCATGATTGGAATTATATATATAATTTTTGGCCTCGTGAAGGAGAAAGTATCGCTCTAGCTTGGAGGAGGCTTAAGTCAATGTTATATTCATGCCCCAATCATGAGCTCTCAAGAGAAATTATTATCCAGAACTTTTATGCTCGGCTTTCTCGTAATGATCAAACCATGCTTGATACTTCTTTTGCTGGTTCTTTTGTGAAGAAGACTATTGAATTCCGGTGGGATCTTTTGGAAAGAATTAAATGCAACTCTGAAGATTGGGAACTCGACGAAGGTAAAGAGTCAGGTATTAAACTTGAATATGACTGTGTTAAATCTTTTATGGATACCGGTGCTTTTCAAAAGTTTAGCACTAAATATGGACTTGACTCTGAGATAGTAGCCTCCTTTTGTGAATCATTTGCTACTCATGTTGAATTGCCTAAAGAGAAGTGGTTTAAATATCACCCACCTATTAAAGAAGAAATTAAAGAACCAGTACCAGTTAAAGAAGAAACTATACTTTATAATGTTGGTCCAGTTGTTCCTTCTGCTTATATTGAGAAACCACCTTTTCCTATTAGGATTAAGGAACATGCTAAAGTTTCAACTGTGGTTAACAAAAGCTATATTAGAACACCTAAACCTGATGAACAAATTAAAGTAGAACCTAGCATTGCTATGGTTGAAGATCTCTTAGAAGAAGATATGAATGGGCATGTTATTTACTTCTGTGAAGAAGCTGCTAGAATTGCCAAACCTGATAAAAAGGATAAACATAGACCTGTTGTTAGCATGCCTGTCATCTCAGTTAAAATAGGAGATCGCTGTTATCATGGTTTATGTGACATAGGTGCTAGTGTGAGTGCTATTCCTTGCACCTTATATCAAGAAATTATGAATGACATAGCACCCGCAGAGATAGAAGAAATAGATGTTACTATTAAGCTTGCTAATAGAGACACAATATCACCAATTGGGATTGTTAGAGATGTTGAAGTCTTGTGTGAAAAAAAAAATACCCTACTGATTTTCTTGTTCTTGGTTCCCCACAAGATGACTTATGTCCCATTATTTTTGGTAGACCTTTCTTGAACACCGTTAATGCTAGAATAGACTGAGAAACAAACTGTCGGTGTTAGTTTTGGTGATGAGTCTCATGAGTTTAATTTTTCCAAGTTTAGTAGAAATCTTCATGAAAAAGAATTGCTTAGTAAGGATGAATTAATTGGTCTTGCTTCTATTGTTGTACCACCTGCTGACCCTTTAGAACAATATTTGCTAGACCATAAAATGATTTACATATGCATGAAAGGAATGAAATAGATAAGATTTTCTTTGAACAGCGTCCTCTGCTTAAACACAATTTGCCTATTGAAACTCTAGGAGGTCCTCCTCCACCTAAAGGTGATCCTGTGTTTGAATTAAAACAATTGTCAGGCACTTTGTGATATGCTTATCTTGATGAAAACAAGATATATCCTGTTATTATTAGTGCTAACCTTTCAGAACATGAAGAAGAAAGATTATTGAAAGTTCTAAGGAAGCACCGAGCTGCTATTGGATATACTCTTGATGATTTAAAGGGCATTAGTTCCACTCTATGTCAGCACAAAATTAATATGGAACCTGATGCTAAACCCGTTGTTGATCACCAACGTCGGTTAAATCCGAAGATGAAAGAAGTGGTAAGAACGGAAATATTAAAACTTCTGGAAGCAGGTATAATCTATCCTATAGCTGATAGTAGATGGGTAAGTCCTGTTCATTGTGTCCCTAAGAAAGGAGGTATAACTATTGTTCCTAATGATAAGAATGAACTTATTCCACAAAGAATTGTTACAGGCTATAGGATGGTAATTTATTTTAGAAAATTAAACAAAGCAACTAGAAAAGATCATTACCCTTTGCCTTTTATTGATCAAATGCTTGAAAGATTATCTAAGCACACACACTTTTGCTTCCTTGATGGATATTCTGGTTTTTCACAAATACCTGTTTCTCAACCTGATCTAGAAAATACCACTTTTACTTGTCCTTTTGGAACCTATGCTTATAGACGTATGCCTTTTGGTTTATGTAATGCACATGCTACCTTTCAAAGATGTATTACTGCTATATTCTTCGACTTTTGTGAAAAGATTGTTGAGGTTTTCATGGATGACTTTTCTGTTTATGGGAAGTCTTTTGACGATTGTTTAAGCAATCTTGATCGAGTGTTGCAGAGATGTGAACAAACAAATCTTGTCTTGAATTGGGAGAAGTGCCACTTTATGGTTAATGAAGGCATTGTCTTGGGTCATAAAATTACCGAAAGAGGTATTGAAGTGGACCAAGCTAAGGTTGATGCAATTGAGAAAATGCCATGTCCTAAAGATATAAAAGGTATTCGTAGTTTCCTAGGTCATGCTGGTTTCTATAGGAGATTCATCAAAGACTTTTCTAAAATTTCTAGGCCTCTTACTAGTCTTTTGCAAAAGGATATTCCTTTTGTTTTTGATGATGATTGTTTAGAAGCCTTTGAAACACTCAAGAAAGCCTTAATTTCTGCACCTATTGTTCAACCACCTGATTGGAACTTGCCTTTTGAAATTATGTGTGATGCTAGTGATTATGCTGTTGGTGCTGTTCTAGGACAAAGAGTTGATAAGAAATTGAACGTTATTCGTTATGCTAGTAAAACTCTAGACAGTGCTCAAAGAAATTATGCTACTACTGAATAAGAATTCTTAGCAGTGGTGTTTGCTTGTGATAAACTTAGACCTTATATTGTTGATTCCAAAGTATCTGTTCACACAAACCATGCTGCTATTAAATATCTTATGGAAAAGAAAGATGCTAAAACTAGACTTATTTGATGGGTTCTCTTGTTACAAGAATTTGATTTACATATCGTTGATAGAAAGGGAGCTGAGAACCCCGTAGCTGATAATTTATCTAAGCTTGAAAATGTGCTTGATGACCCACTACCTATTGATGATAGTTTTCCTGATGAGCAGTTAGCTGCAATAAATGTTTCTCATAGTACTCCTTGGTATGCCGACTATGCTAATTACATTGTTGCTAAATATTTACCACCTAGCTTTACTTACCAACAAAAGAAAAAAATCTTCTATGATTTAAGACATTACGTTTGGGATGACCCACATCTTTATAAAGGAGTAGATGGTATTATTAGACGTTGTGTATCTGAGCATGAACAGGGACAAATCCTACGGAAATGTCACTCCGAAGCTTATGGAGGGAATCATGCTGGAGATAGAACTGCTCACAAGGTAGTGCAATCTGGATTTTATTGGCCTACTCTCTTCAAGGATGCCCGTAAGTTCGTCTCATCTTGTGATGAATGTCAAAGAATAGGTAATATCAGTAAGCGTCAAGAAATGCCTATAAATTATTCACTTGCTGTTGAACCATTTGATGTTTGGGGATTTGATTACATGGGACCTTTTCCTTCCTCTAATGGGTATAGACATATTTTGGCTGCTTTTGATTATGTTACTAAATGGGTAGAAGCTATTCGAACCAGTAGTGCTGATCACAACACCTCTATTAAAATGCTTAAGGAAGTTATTTTCCCAAGGTTTGGAGTCCCTAGATATTTAATGACTGATGGTTGTTCACACTTTATTCATGGTGCTTTTCGTAAAATGCTTGCCAAGTATGATGTTAACCATAGAATTGCATCACCTTATCATCCTCAGTCTAGTGGTCAAGTTGAACTTAGCAATAGAGAAATAAAATTATTTTTTCAAAAGACTGTCAATAGGTCCAGGAAGAATTGGTCTAATAAATTAGATGATGCACTTTGGGCTTATAGAACAGCATATAAAAATCCTACGGGTATGTCTCCTTATAAAATAGTTTATGGAAAAGCTTGTCATTTGCCTCTTGAGTTAGAACATAAAGCATTTTGGGCAGTTAAAGAACTCAATTATGATTTCAAACTTGCTGGGGAAAAGAGGTTATTTGATATTAGCTCATTAGATGAATGGAGAACCCAAGCTGATGAAAATGCAAAATTATTCAAAGAAAAGGTTAAAAGATGGCATGACAAAAGAATCCAAAAGCGTGAGTTTAAAGTTGGGGAATATGTTCTTTTGTACAACTCTCGTTTTAGATTCTTTGCAGGAAAACTCCTCTCAAAATGGGAAGGCCCCTATGTCATCGAGGAAGTTTACCGGTCCGGAGCCATCAAAATAAATAATTCCGTAGGTACTAACCCGAAGGTTGTCAATGGGCAACGAATAAAGCATTATATCTCAGGTACGCCTATTAATGTTGAAAGTAATATTATCCAAACTTTGACACCGGAAGAACACATAAAAGAGTCCTTCCGGAACACTCCAGAATCGTGAAAATAAGGAGGAACGTGAGACGGTAAGTAAACGGACTCCGAAAATTCCGCAAAAATATTTTTTATCAGTTTTGTAATTTTTAAGAATTTAGAAAATAAGCAAACTTCCAGGAAGAGTCCCCAGGTGGGCACAAGACACCAGGGCGCGCCAGGCAGCCTGGCGCGCCTAGGTGGGTTGCGCCCACTTGGGACACCTCCCGGACTCTGTTTTTCTTCCGTATGCTTGTCCTCCAAGATAAAAAAAATTTATATGTACTTCCCGAACCTGTTGATCACCATATCGCGGAGAAATCCTCTGTTCTCTTTTCCTTGTTGTTTTTTGTCAGATCCCATCTACCATGGCTGATTCAAGCTCCTCCAAGGACAAGTTCTTCAAGAACGTCATCAACCCATATCTGCGAGAGGTGGTGCAGCACCCTCAAGTCATTGAGATGCATGAGGGGGTGCTTCACCTTCGTGATGTGCCCTGTCCCAAGGGGATGGGAACCGTGGAGTCTAGGCTCGATGCTATGGAGCAAGATGTCTTCCGATGCAAGGGGATGGTGGAGTGTGGACTCCATGCCAATCACCTCATGATCACGGACCTCTCCCGTGATCTCAGGGTGGATGGCAAGCCCATGAAGGACATCGTCTTCACCCTCAACGAGCAAATCAATTTCCTCCAAAGCCAGATCTATGATCTCCAAAACCATGTCTTCGAATATGAGGCAAGGTTTAAAGGTATGAGTTTGGCTGCTAGTTGCAGGACCCGTGAGACTCACTCCTCCTCTTATGATGGTGGACCACTGCCATGGAAACCCGAGGACAAGATCATTTCTTCATCACCACCACCATCTTCTTCATCACCAAAGGGGAATTGAGTATCAGGTATAGGCACTCCCCTTGGCATCCGCTAAGCTTTGGGGAGGTGCCCCGGTATCGTATCATCCCACTATCCTTTTGCTTTTACTTATCTTAGTTCGATCTTTTGCTTTAGAATGAATTAAAGTTTAGTTCGATCCTTTCTTCTTTGAGAGTTTGCTTAGTGATCTATCCTTGTAATCGTGTGCAAGTTATATAATAAAATTTAGTTTGAGTTTTTGCTTCTTTACTTTCATGTTGCAAATAAAGAAAAGAAACAAGAAAGAAAAAGAGAAAGTAAATAAATAAAAGAAAGAAAATAAATCAAGAAGATCATATACTAATCCTAAGGTAGGTGATGGCACCACATAAGGAAAAGTATAAGTAGAAAATTTTATTAGAGATTGGCAAACATAGCATTAGTCAATGATGCAACTCATGAAAGAATTAATAAGGGAAGAGAAGATTCACATATAAATGTACTATCCTAGAAATCTTTTGTGATTGTGAGCCCTCATCAAAATATTATATGTCAAAATTGTTGACATTGGACAAGGAAGACAACTTAATGGTTTATGTTTGTTTGTATTCACATAGAAGTCATATTGTCATAGATCCTTTAACATGTGATGCTTGCCCCTATCTTTGCTAGCCAAAAATTCCGCACTAAGTATAGATACTACTTGTGCATCCAAAAACCCTTAAACCCAAATCTTACCATCAAGTGTCCACCATACCTACCTAGGGATTGAGCAAGATCCCTCAAGTAAGTTGTCATCGGGCAAAAAGGCAATAAAAATTGCTTCTAAATGTGTGAGATCATTTAGTGTAAGAGAAAATTGAGCGTTGCACGAACTTGTGATGGTGAAGAATAAAAGAGACAGACTGCATAATAAAGGTCGCTATCACAAGGGGCAATGCAACGTGACGTTCTTTTGCACTAAGGGGTTGAGCATACAAACAAATAAGCGCATGGCAACCTCTGCTTCCCTCTGTGAAGGGCCTATCTTTTACTTTTATGTATTTACTTTTATGCAAAGAGTCAAAGTTTTCCTTCTATTCCTGTTTATTTTTCTCCTTTGGCAAGCATCATGTGGTGAGGAAAGATCTAGGCACATATGTCCAGTTGAATATAGATAGCATCAGTTATTATTTTTGACACCACCCTTGAGGTGAATATGTTGGGAGGCGAAACTATAAGCCCCTATCTTTCTATGTGTCCGGTTGAAACGTTTTGCTCATGTGTACGGGGTGAGTGTTAGCAATCATAGAAGACTATATGATGGTTGAGTATGTGGACTTGCCTAATGGCCCCGACACGTGACCCTTCCTGAAAAGATGATGAATTGTAGTTGCAAAGTTGACTGAGAACATAGTTTGTTGGTTTCTAATAGAGTTTTTGCTTTATACTTCGATTGTGTGATGAACTGTTACTTATTCATGAGAAGTGTATGATAAAAGTCTTATGTTTAAATTTGTTGCTGTTATAATAATCAACATGATGCTTCTGTGTCCGTATTTTGTTTTTATCGACACCTCTCTCTCAAAGCATGTGGACATGTTTTTCGATTTCGGTTTTCGCTTGAGGACAAGCGAGGTCTAAGCTTGGGGGAGTTGATACATCCATTTTGCATCATGTTTTCTTACTGTTATTTATGATGTTTTTATCCATAATAATGCTTTTTTGGAGTAATTCTAATGACTTTTCTCTCATAATTTGCAAGGTACACACCAAGAGGGAGAATTCCGGTAGCTGGAAATTTGGACCTGGAAAAGCTACGTCAGGCTACCTATTCTGCACAACTCCAAACACGCTGAAACTTCACATAGATTTTTTATGGAATATTTAAGAATTATTGGAGCAAATAACTACCAGAGGGGGCCCACCAGGTGGGTACAACCCAACTGGGCACGCCAGGGAGCCCAGGCGTGCCCTTGTGGGTTGTGCTCACCCAGGCCCACCTCTGGTGCCCATCTTCTGGTATATAGGTCATTTTGACATAGAAAAAAAATAAGGGGAGGACTTTCGGGACGGAGCACCGCTGTCTCGAGGCGGAACTTGGGCAGGAACATTTTTGCCCTCCGGCAGAGCGATTCCACCGAGGGAACTTCCCTCCCGGAGGGGGAAATCATCATCCTCATCATCACCAACAACTCTCCCATCTTGGGGAGGGCAATATCCATCAACATCTTCAAGAGCACCATCTCATCTCAAACCCTAATTCATCTCTTGTGTTCAATCTTGTTACCGTAACTATAGATTGGTGCTTGTGGGTGACTAGTAGTGTTGATTACATCTTGTAGTTGATTACTATATGGTTTATTTGGTGGAAGATTATACGTTCAGATCCATTATACTATTTAATACTCCTCTTGTCATGAGCATGTTTATCATTTGTGAGTAGTTACCTTTGTTCTTGAGGTCATGGGAGAAATCATGTTGCAAGTAATCATGTGAACTTGATATGTGTTCGATATTTTGATAGTATGTTGATGACCCACAAGTATAGGGGATCTATTGTAGTCCTTTCGATAAGTAAGAGTGTCGAACCCAACGAGGAGCAGAAGGAAATGATAAGCAGTTTTCAGCAAGGTATTCTCTGCAAGCACTGAAATTATCGGTAACAGATAGTTTTGTGATAAGATAATTTGTAACGGGTAACAAGTAATGAAAGTAAATAAGGTGCAGCAAGGTGGCTCAATCCTTTTTGTAGAAAAGGACAAGCCTGGACAATTTCTTATATGAAGGAAAACGCTCCCGAGGACACATGGGAATTATCGTCAAGCTAGTTTTCATCACGTTCATATGATTCGCGTTCGGTACTTTGATAATTTGATATGTGGGTGGACCGGTGCTTGGGTGCTGTCCTTACTTGGACAAGCATCCCACTTATGATTAACTCCTATTACGCATCCGCAACTACAAAAGAAGTATTAAGGTAAACCTAACCATAGCATGAAACATATGGATCCAAATCACCCCTTACGAAGCAACACATAAACTAGGGTTTAAGCTTATGTCACTCTAGAAACCCATCATCTACTTATTAATTCCCAATGCCTTCCTCTAGGCCCAAACAATGGTGAAGTGTCATGTAGTCGACGTTCACATAACACCACTAGAGGAGAGACAACATACATCTCATCAAAATATAGAACGAATACCAAATTCACATGACTACTAATAGCAAGACTTCTCCCATGTCCTCAGGAACAAACGTAACTACTCACAAATCATATTCATGTTCATAATCAGAGGGGTATTAATATGCATATAGGATCTGAACAAATGATCTTCCACCAAATAAACCAACTAGCATCAACTACAAGGAGTAATCAACACTACTAGCAACCTACAGGTACCAATCCCGGACTTGGAGACAAAGATTGACAAGAGATGAACTAGGGTTTTAGAGGAGATGGTGCTGGTGAAGATGTTGATGGATATTGGCCCCCTCCCGATGAGAGGAGCGTTGGTGATGATGATGGTGATGATTTCCCCCTCCCGGAGGGAAGTGTCCCCGGCAGAACAGCTCCGCCAGAGCCCTATATTGGTTTCGCCAAGGTTCCGCCTCGTGGCGGCGGAGTCTCGTCCCGAAAGCTTGCTTATGATTTTTTTCTCGGACGAAAGACTTCATATAGCAGAAGATGGGCACCGGAGGGCCACCAGGGGGCCCACTATTCTTGTAGCAAGAGAACCCATCTAATAAGTCTAGGTTTAGCATCTTTCTTTTCCATAAGATATTTAATAGCAGCATGACCAGTGTGAATAGTTACTTTAGAATCAACAATATAAGGTCTGATCTTATCACAAGCAAATACAACTGCTAAGAATTCTTTTTCAGTCGTGGCATAATTTCTCTGGGCATTGTCTAGAGTTTTACTAGCATATTGAATAACATTTAATTTCTTATCAACTCTTTGCCCTAGAACAACACCTACAGCATAATCGCTAGCATCACAAATAATTTCAAAAGGTAAATTCCAATCAGGTGGCTGAACAATAGGTGCAGAGATTAATGCTTTCTTAAGTATTTCAAATGCTTCTACACAATCATCATCAAAGACAAAAGGAATATCTTTTTGTAATAGATTAGTCAGAGGCTGAGAAATTTTTGAGAAGTCCTTAATGAACCTCCTATAAAAACCGACATGACCTAGGAAACTTCTTATACCTTTGATGTCCTTGGGACATGGCATCTTTTCAATAGCATCAACTTTAGCTTTATCCACCTCAATACCTCTTTCATAAATTTTATGCCCCAAGACAATGCCTTCATTTACCATAAAGTGGCACTTCTCCCAATTCAAGACAAGATTTGTTTCTTCACATCTCTGCAAAACTCGATCAAGGTTGCTCAAGCAATCATCAAAGGAGGATCCATAAACGGAGAAATCGTCCATGAAAACCTCACATATATTTTCACAAAAGTCAGAAAATATAGCCATCATGCATCTTTGAAAGTTAGCAGGTGCATTACATAAACCAAAAGGCATACGTCTATAAGCAAAAGTACCGAAAGGGCAAGTAAAAGTGGTCTTCGCTTGATCATCAGCTGACACAGGTATTTGAGAGAAACCAGAGTAACCATCTAGAAAGCAAAAATGTGTATGTTTGGATAATCTTTCTAGCATTTGATCAATGAAAGGCAAAGGGTAATGATCTTTTTTAGTAGTTTATTTAATTTGTGGAAATCAATTACCATCCTATAACCTGTAATAATTCTTTGCGGAATCAATTCATCTTTATCATTAGGAACGATAGTGATACCTCCCTTCTTAGGGACACAATGGACAGGACTTACCCACTGACTATCAGCAACAGGATAAATTATACCTGCCTCAAGGAGCTTTAATATTTCCTTTCTTACCACTTCTTTCATCTTAGGATTTAGCCGCCGTTGGTGATCAATAACTGGTTTGGCATCTTTCTCCAAATTTATTTTGTGTTCATATAGAGTGGGACTAATGCCCTTAAGATCATCAAGAGTATATCCAATAGCAGCACGGTGCTTCTTCATAGTTTTCAATAATTTTTCTTCCTCATGCTCTGAAAGGTTAGCACTAATAATAATAGGATATATCTCCTTTTCAGAAAGATAAGCATATTTAAGAGTATCAGGTAATGGTTTAAGCTCAAACACGGGATCACCCTTGGGTGGAGGAGGATCCCCTAGGATTTCAACAGGCAAATTGTGTTTCAGAATGGGTCCTTGTTTAAAGAATACTTCATCTATTTCCCTTCTTTCATTCATAAACATATCATTCTCATGGTCTAGCAAATATTGTTCTAAAGGATCACTAGGAGGCACGGCAATAGAAGCAAGACCAATAATTTCATCCTTACTAGGCAATTCCTCATCACGAGGTTGTCTACGAAATTTAGAGAAATTAAACTCATGAGACATATCATCCAAACCAATAGTAACAACATCCTTTTCGCAGTCTATCTTAGCATTAACAGTATTCAAGAAGGGTCTACCAAATATAATGGGACAAAAGCTATCTTGTGGGGAAACAAGAACAAGAAAATCAGCAGGATATTTAGCTTTCCCACACAAGACTTCAACATCTCTAACAATCCCAATCACTGAAATAGTATCTCTATTGGCAAGCTTAATGGTGACATCGATTTCTTCTATCTCAGCAGGTGCAATATCATGCATAATTTCTTTGTATAAGGAAATAGGTATTGCACTAGCACTAGCACCCATATCACACAAGCCATGATAACAATGATCTCCTATTTTAACAAAAATAACAGGCATGCCTACAACAGGTCTATGTTTATCTTTAGCACCCGACTTAGCAATTCTAGCAGTTTCCTCATAGAAATAAATAACATGCCCATCAATATTATCAGCCAAGAGATCTTTAACAACAGCAATATTAGGTTCAAATTTAACTTGCTCAGGGGGTGTATAAGTTCTAATATTACTTTTACGAACCACAGTTGAAGCTTTAGCATGATCCTTTATTCTAACAGGGAAAGGTGGTTTCTCAACATAAGCAGTAGGAACAATAGGATCATTATAAGTGATAGTCTTTTCTTCAACTTTAATAGGTTCAACTACTTTTACTTCTATGGGAGGATGATATTTAAACCACTTCTCCTTATGGAGATCAACATGAGTAGCAAAGGATTCACAAAAAGAAGCTACTATCTCAGAGTCAAGTCCATATTTAGTGCTAAATTTATGGAAAACATCGGTATCCATAAAAGATTTAACATAATCAAACTTAGGTGTTATACCTGACTCCTTACCTTCGTCGAGATCCCAATTTTCAGAGTTGCATTTAATTCTTTCCAATAAATCCCATTTGCATTCAATAGTCTTCATCATAAAAGAACCAGTACAAGAAGTATCGAGCATGGAGCGATTGTTGTCAGAAAGCCGAGCATAATTTTTTTGAATAATCATATCTCTTGAGAGCTCATGATTGGGGCATGAATATAACATTGACTTAAGCCTCCCCCAAGCTTGAGCGATGCTTTCTCCTTCGCGAGGCCAAAAATTATATATATAATTACGATCACGATGAACAAGATGCATAGGATAAAACTTCTGATGGAATTCCAATTTCAACCGTTTGTAGTTCCATGATCCCATATCATCACATAGCCTATACCATGTCAATGCATCTCCTTCAAAGATAAAGGGAAGACCTTCTTCTTGATAACATCATCGGGCATACCTGCAAGCTTAAATAATCCACAAACTTCATCCACATAGATTAATTGTAAATCGGGATGCAATGTTCCATCTCCTGCAAAAGGATTAGCTAGCAGTTTCTCTATCATACCCGAAGGAATTTCAAAGTAAACATTTTCATTTTCAGTAGGTTCAGTAGGTTGAGGAGCAACTCTTTGCTCTACTGGTCGAGGTGAAGATACCCCGAACAAGCCCCTCAAAGGATTACTTTCCATAGTAACAAGTGACAGTAAATTTCAGCACACTATATAAATTTTTCCTTACCAAATTCCACCTACCAAAGGCGCTTCACTCCCCGGAAACGGCGCCAGAAAAGAGTCTTGATGACCCACAAGTATAGGGGATCTATCGTAGTCCTTTCGATAAGTAAGAGTGTCAAACCCAACAAGGAGTAGAAGGAAATGAGAAGCGGTTTTCAGCAAGGTATTCTCTGCAAGCACTGAAATTATCGGTAACAGATAGTTTTGTGATAAGATAATTTGTAATGGGTAACAAGTAATGAAAGTAAATAATTTGCAGCAAGGTGGCCCAATCCTTTTTGTAGCAAAGGACAAGCCTGGACAATTTCTTATATGAAGGAAAACGCTCCCGAGGACACATGGGAATTATCGTCAAGCTAGTTTTTATCACGTTCATATGATTCACGTTCGGTACTTTGATAATTTGATATGTGGGTGGACCGGTGCTTAGGTGCTGTCCTTACTTGGACAAGCATCCCACTTATGATTAACTCCTATCGCAAGCATCCGCAACTACAAAAGAAGTATTAAGGTAAACCTAACCATAGCATGAAACATATGGATCCAAATCAGCCCCTTACGAAGCAATGCATAAACTAGGGTTTAAGCTTCTGTCACTCTAGCAACCCATCATCTACTTATTACTTCCCAATTCCTTCCTCTAGGCCCAAACAATGGTGAAGTGTCATGTAGTCGACGTTCACATAACACCACTAGAGGAGAGACAACATACATCTCATCAAAATATCAAACGAATACCAAATTCACATGATTACTAATAGCAAGACTTCTCCCATGTCCTCAGGAACAAACGTAACTACTCACAAATCATATTCATGTTCATAATCAGAGGGGTATTAATATGCATATAGGATTTGAACATATGATCTTCCACCAAATAAACCAACTAGCATCAACTACAAGGAGTAATCAACACTACTAGCAACCTACAGGTACCAATCCCAGACTTGGAGACAAAGATTGGATACAAGAGATGAACTAGGGTTTTAGAGGAGATGGTGCTGGTGAAGATGTTGATGGATATTGGCCCCCTCCCGATGGGAGGAGCGTTGGTGATGACGATGTCGATGATTTCCCCCTCTCGGAGGGAAGTGTCCCCAGCAGAACAGCTCCGCCAGAGCCCTAGATTGGTTCCGCCAAGGTTCCGCCTCGTGGCGGCGGAGTCTCGTCCCGAAAGCTTGCTTATGATTTTTTTTCTCGGATGAAAGACTTCATATAGCAGAAGATGGGCACCGGAGGGCCACCAGGGGGCCCACGAGGCAGGGGGCGCGCCCGGGGGGTAGGGCGTGCCCCCCACCCTCATGGCCAGGGTGTGGGCCCCCTCTGGTATTTTCTTCGCTTAGTATTTTTTATTATTTCCAAAAATAACTTCTGTGGAGTTTCGGGACTTTTGGAGTTGTGTAGAATAGGTCTCTAATATTTGCTCCTTTTCCAGCCCAGAATTCCAGCCGCCGGCATTCTCCCTCTTTATGTAAACCTTGTAAAATAAGAGAGAATAGGCATAAGTATTGTGACATAATGTGTAATAACAACCCATAATGCAATAAATATCGATATAAAAGCATGATGCAAAATGGACGTATCATATGTATGTTGTTATTCTCTTAGTGGTGTCATGTGAACGTCGACTACATGACACTTCATCATATTTGGGCCTAAGGGAATGCATTGTGGAGCAGCAATTAGATGATGGGTTGCGAGAGTGACAGAAGCTTAAACCACAGTTTATGCACTATTCCGCAAGGGACCGATTGGATCCAAAAGTTTAATCCTATGGTTAGAATTTATTCTTAATAACTTTCTCGTAGTTGCGGATGCTCGCGGGAGGGTTAATCATAAGTAGTAGTTTTATTCAAGTAAGAACATCACCTAAGCACCGGTCCACCCAAATATCAAATTATCAAAGTAGCGAACACGAATTAAACCAACATGATGAAAGTGACTAGATGAAATTCCCGTGTACCCTCAAGAATGCTTTGCTCACTATAAGAGACCGTTTTGGCCTGTTCTTTGCCTCAAAAGGATTGGGTACCTTGCTGCACTTTTTTTACTACTATCATTACTTGCTCGTTACAATGTATCTTGCTATCAAACTACTCCACTACTTACAATTTCAGCACTTGTAGACATTACCTTACTGAAAACTACTTGTCATTTCCTTCTGCTCCTCGTTGGGTTCGACACTCTTACTTGTCGAAAAGAGCTACAATTGATCCCGTATACTTGTGGGTCATCACGTAGTAGACATTACCCGCCCTGCCCTGGGGTTCCACGATGGTGGCGACGGTAATGGCGTCGTCTCACGGCGCCATGACCTGGAATCTGCAATGGCGGCAGCGGTAGTCTCGGAGGTCAGTGATACGTCTCCAATGTATCTATAATTTTTTATTATTCCATGCTATTATATTATCAATCTTGGATGTTTTATATGCATTATTATGCTATTTTATATCATTTTTTGGGACTAACTATTAACCTATTGTCAAGTGTTAGTTGTTACTTTTCCTTGTTTTTCCTTTACAAAAAATCAATGCCAAAAGGGGTCCAAATGGAACGCAACTTTTTGACGATTTTTCTTGGACCACAAGACACCCTGGAAGCTTCGGGAGGATGTCAGAAGGGCCACGATATGGCCACAAGCTCGGAGGATGCGCCCCAAGCTTGTGGGCCCCTCGTGACACTTTCCAACCCTAATTTTTCTTCTATAAATATCCCCGTAGACTAGAAGGCACACCAAAAATACTTTTCCGCCGCCGCAAGCTTCTGTCCTCGTGAGATCCCAACTTGGGGCCTTTTCTGATACTCCACCGGAGGGGGATTCGATCACAGAGGGCTTCTACATCAACCTTGCAGCCCTTCCGATGATGTGTGAGTAGTTTACCACAGACCTACGGGTCCATAGCTAGTAGCTAGATGGCTTCTTCTCTCTCTTTGATCTTCAATACAATGTTCTCCTCGATGTTCTTGGAGATCTATTCGATGTAATCTTCTTTTGCAGTGCGTTTGTTGAGATCCGATGAACTGTGGGTTTATGATCAGATTATCTATGAATATTATTTGAGTCTTCTTTGAACTCTTTTATGCATGATTTATATAGCTTTATATTTCTCTCCGATCTATTGATTTGGTCTGGCCAACTAGATTGATTTTTCTTGCAATGGGAGAGGTTTTTTGTAATGAGTTCAATCTTGCGGTGCTCGATCCCAATGACAGAAGGGGACATGACACGTATTTGTATTGTGGCCATTAAGGATAAAAAGATGGGTTTTATTCATATTGATTGAATCTATCCCTCTACATCATGTCATCTTGCTTAAGGCGTTACTCATTTATTGTTAACTTAATACGCTAGATGCATGCTAGATAGCGGTTGTGTGGAGTAATAGTAGTAGATGCAGGCAGGAGTCGGTCTACTTGTGTCAGACGTGATGCCTATATACATGATCATTACCTTGGATATTGTCATAATTATTCTCGTTTCTATCAATTGCTCAACAGTAATTTGTTTACCCACTGTATGCTTTCTTTCAATAGAGAAGCCTCTAGTGAAAACGATGGCCCCTGGGTCTATTTTTATCATATTATTTTCAGATCTACAAAATCCCAAAAATACCTTGTTGCAATTTATTTACTTATATCTTATTTTGCACTTTTACTTATCTTTTATATCCACCTCGATCTCATCCTTGCAAGTAACCATGAAGGGATTGACAACCCCTTTTTCACGTTGGGTGCAAGTATTTGTTTGTTTGTGTAGGTGCGATAATTGGAGACTTGTGTGTTCCTCCTACTGGATTGATACATTGGTGATTGCTTGTATCTGCATTGGTAATTCTCCAAAGAGGAGAGGATGATGCAGCACAACAAAGGTAAGTATTTCCCTCAGTTATGAAACCAAGGTTAGTTATCAATCCTGTAGGAGAACCAAGCAACACTATGTAAACAACACCTGCACACAAACAACAAATACTTGCAACCCAACACGTAAGAGGGGTTGTCAATCCCTCCTCGTTACTGAGATAGATTAAATTTTATGAGATTTGATAAATAGATCTAGCAAAAACACAAAATAAAATAAACAAAGAAAAAGTGCATCAAGGTATTTTTGGGTTGTAATATGATAGGAAATAGACTTGGGTGTCATAGATTTGACTAGAGGATTCTCTCGAGAAAATAACATACAGTGGGTAAAAAAATTACTATTGGGCAATTGACAGAAGAGCAAATAATTATGATGATATCTAAGGCAATGATCATGTATATAGGCATCACACCCAAGATTAGTAGACTGACTCCTGCCTACATCTACTACTATTACTCCACTCATCGATCGCTATCCAGCATGCATCTAGTGTATTAAGTTCATGGAAAAATGGAGTAATGCAATAAGAATGATGACATGATGTAGACAAGATCTATTTATGTAGGAATAGACCCCATCTTTTTATACATGCGTGTCATGTCTCCTTCTGTCACTGAGATTGAGCACCACAAGATCGAACCCATCACAAAGCACCTCTTTCCATGGCAAGAAAAATCAATCTAGTTGGCCAAACCTTACCAAAGTTTCGGAGAAGAAATACAAGGCTATAACAATCATGCATAAAAGAGTTCAGTAAAGACTCGAATAATATTCATGGATAGATCTGATCATAAACTAACAATTGATACATCTCCAACGTATCTATAATTTTTGATTGTTCCATGATGTTTTATTATCAATGTTGGATGTTTTATAATCATTTTATATCATTTTATGGTACTAACCTATTGACATAGTGCCAAGTGCTAGTTGTTGTTTTTTCCATGTTTTTTACATCGCAGAAAATCAA
Organism: Aegilops tauschii subsp. strangulata; assembly: GCF_002575655.3. Taxonomy (NCBI): domain Eukaryota; kingdom Viridiplantae; phylum Streptophyta; class Magnoliopsida; order Poales; family Poaceae; genus Aegilops; species Aegilops tauschii. The sequence continues at coordinate 516,457,297 of NC_053036.3, forward strand.
TACCAGATGGAGTCCAAATGCCACGAAACTCCATGGTGATTTTTTATGGGCCAGATGGAAGATGTTGGGCCCTGCTTGCACCCAGGGGGAGTCCCGAGGAGGGGACAACCCACCAGGGCGCGCCAGGAGGCCCAGGCGTGCCCTGGTGGGTTGTTCCCACCCTGGGTGCCCCCGGACCGCCTCTTTGCTCTATAAATACCCCAAAAATACCAGAAGCCTAGAAGCATCAACGAAATATTTATCCAGCCGCCGTAGAGTCCAGAACCACCAGATCCAATCTAGACACCATCTCGGATGGGGTTCACCACCTCCATTGGTGCCTCTCCGATGATGTGTGAGTAGTTCTTTGTAGACCTTCGGGTCCGTAGTTAGTAGCTAGATGGTTTCCTCTCTCTCGCTGAATTCTCAATACAATGGTCTCTTGGAGATCCATATGATGTAACTCTTTTTTGCGGTGTGTTTGTTCGGATCTGATGAACTTTGAGTTTATGATCAGTCATATCTTTTTATATCCATGAAAGTTATTTGAGTTTCTTTGATCTCTTATATGCATGATCTTATAGCCTCGTATTTCTTCTCCGATATTTGGGATTTGTTTGGCCAACTTGATCTATTTATCTTGCAATGGGAAGAGGTGCCCGGTAGTGGGTTCGATCTTACGGTGCTTGATCCCAGTGACAGAAAGGGAACCGACACGTATGTATCGTCGCTACTAAGATGGCACTACAGGAAACAGCTACTTTGCCGTCTGCCACGGCGGACGGCAAAGGCTCGAAAGGCGGACGGCAAAGACCTTTGCCGTCAGCCGCGGACGGCAAAAGGCTCCGGCAAAGAAGGCTACGGTAAACAACTGCTTTGTCGTCTGCTTCCTGGCGGCGGACAGCAAAGGCTCTTTGCCGTCTGCGGCGGACGGCAAAGAGGGCGGACGGCAATAATTGCGCTATCAGTCCGTTAAGTGGCTAACGGCAGACCTTTGCCGTCCGCCGCTGACGGCAAAATTTCTCTGGTCTTTGCCGTCTGCCGTATGATGTCATCTACACGTCACTAGATGGCAGGTTTTTTGCCGTCTGCCACAGATGGCAAAGTGCAGGTTCTTTGCCGTCTGCCACAGATGGCAAAGTCTTTGCCGTCTGCCACTGTAGGCAAACTGACCAAATGGGTCAGCTCCCAGGAAGCACAGTTGGCTGCCACGTGGCTTCTTTGCCGTCCGCGGCAGACGGCAAAGAGCTCTTTGCCGTCGGTGGCAGACGGCAAAGAGCCTGCATATTGGCTGTTTTTTCTGTTTTTTATTAAATCCCACAATTTGCACAGAAAATATATATGACATATATAGATATATTTCCATATCACATATCCAGCACATAAGTTTCATATCACATATCACATATCACATCAGTTTCATCCATACACTTTGTTCATACATAAGCAAGTTCCATCCATACACATTGTTCCATCCATATATATATTACAATGCAAAGTTTCATCAAGATAGCAAGTTCCATCATAGCAAGCTAGATACAATGCAAAGTTTCATCAAAGGAAAAGCAAGCACTCCATCATAGCAAGCTAGCTTCCATGAAGTGAATGAAATCTGCAAAATGGTAAATAAGAAAGTTAGAAATAGGTGACTAGAACAAGAAGAAGACTAGAACAAGAAGTATAAACTGGATCATTTATAAGCTAACCTAGGAGCTACTCAGGTAAATTGGGTCATTTTAGAGCTAACTTGGATAAACTGGAACATTTATAAGCTAACCTAGGTAAGATGGGTCATTTTGGAGCTAACCTAGGTGAAATGGGTCATTTTGGAGCTAACCTAGGTGAAATGGGTCATTTTAAAGATAACGTATGTAAAATGGATCATTTAGGAGCTAATCTACGTAAAATGGGTCATTTTAGAGCTAATTTAGTTGAAATGGATCTTTTTGAGCTAACTTAGGTGAAATGGATCATTTAAGAGCTAATTTAGGTGAAATGGATCGTTTTTTAGCACACTTAGGTCAAATGGATCGTTTATGAGCTAAATTAGTTGAAATGGATCGTTTATGAGATAACCTAGGTAAGATGGGTCATTTTGGAGTTAACGTAGGTGAAATGGGCCATTTTAAAGCTAACGTAGGTAAAATGGATCATTTAGGAGCTAATCTAGGTAAAATGGGTCATTTTTGAGCTAACTTGGATGAACTGCATCATTTATAAGCTAACCTAGGTAAAATGGGTCATTTTGGAGGAAAATAAGCTAACTCTAGGTCATTATGGTAAGCATATTGGAGGAAATAAAGCTAAGTCTAGGTCTTTATGGATTTGTTAAGCAAAACACTAGAGAAACTTACCGTGATCAGGGAGGTGTAGGAGCGGGGTGGCTAGTGCCGCTACCTGGAGAAGGATCGTGCGATGCGTTTCTGGAGTTAAGCTGCACCAAAGATCATTTCCAATGTCTCGTTAGCATTACGACACTCAAATGTTAAGACTACCAAGTAATGTCCATTAAAACTAAACTCACCGTGCGCCCAGGAGCAATCACTGGCATCGGCGGAGCGGGCTGACCGGACTTCTCGCCCACAGACTGCACATTTGGTTTTCAGAACAGAGTCATACTAGTTAGTAATGAGACTCAAATGTTAAGACTAGCAAGTAATCTGCAGAAGAAACTTACCACAAGGAGCTCGTACATGGCCCTTGCCTGCATGTCATTCCGTGCCCTCTCCTCCTCCATCATCTTTCTCGTCCTCTCCTCCATCTCCCGCTGCCTCTCCGCCGCCTCCGCCAGAAGTTTCTCCGTTCTATCTCTCTCAGTCTGTATAGCAGCCTGCAACACCACTCACATGACCATTTGTAATCATTGATGGAAGCGCACACAATGTAATGGAGAAAGATAACTGAGTACGTACCACTAACCTTGATGGTGAGTTGCACTGGCCGTTCACGAGGCCTTATCTCAGGAGCGGAGCTCGACTGGCGCGCCTTGATCTCCGGGAGAGTGCTAGGACAACGGATAAGTCCATCTCCAATGGCTATGGAGCCATGGGACCTCCCGCCACCAGATATCATCACCAGCTCTGGATCAATGGGACCCTGGCTCGGGTTAAAGTCCTCCCCTTTCCTCGCCTTCCCCTCATCTCTATATCTCACGAGCTTGTTGTGGGAGGAGATGTTGGTGAAGTTGTTTGCATCATCGAGGTCAGACTGAGAGAAAGCCTTGACTTTCTTGAAAGAGCCAGTGTGGGCCATGGCATACAGGTCGTACACCTCTGGCACCTTATCCGCCTTATTGTGGCGTGCCTGAAAGAGAGAAACAATGAAAATTAGTAATTAAAGGGCTCAAGCTAGCATGATGAATGAATTGCATGAATCATGAAGCAAACCACATACCCAGTTGCGCCCGAACTGATATAAGTTGGAGCTGCCTTGATGGTGTGGCACACCTTCCATTTGGGCACGTTTGTCCTTGGCCTGGTTATGGAGGGCTAGCCATTCTTGTGAGCACCACTCATCGACCAACACCTCCCAACAATCCATCCGATCCGCACACCATCTCGGAGGCGCCTAAGTTAGCAAATAGAAACTTGAGCGCTACGGCTAAGAATTACTAAATGAAGGAACTTAAGTAGAAGGCCTTAAGAATTACCTCATGTACTGCTCCTTACTCAAGAACTTATCGCGGCACGCCGGCTTGGTCTTCTTGATACCACGCAAGGCATAGTAGTCTCGATCAGCCTGCACCCGAGCCTCGTGCCGTAAGTTCTGGAGTAGGCGCTTGCAGACGTTCTGGATAACATTTGCGCTGTCCTCCTCGTATCCCTCCTCACACCTGTAGAATGTCTGCAATAAAATGAGACAATATTGATTAGTACAATTAATAACTAGCTAGTTGAAGATTTTGAAATGTGTAAAGGAGAAATTACCCAGAACGTCCTGATCACCATGTCTGCCCTCGTGTCGCACACGACACCGTCGATAATGACATCCGGCGGGGCCGGGGCAGCCACGTAGTGCTCCCAGCTCAACCCAAGCTCTGGAAGCCGACCCTCACCAGGCAACGTGACAAACCCCGGGAAGTTTTGCTGGCAAAGAACTCCAAGGACGGAGTTGGGCCGGCGGACACTATGATGGTGGTCCCAACCCCTGCAGCATGACAAGGCCAAGGCATTAGTTATTTGAAGAAACGTGAATGCAGAAGGTACAAAAATATTAAATGCACTTACGTACCTCTCCCCATCAGGGAAGATCAACCACCTCTGCTCGCGGGTCGCCGGCACGGACGGGAGCCGTGTAGCACCACGCTGGTAGACGGTGCCACCCTCCTCCTCAAGATCAGTCGGATCCCCGCCATCATCAGCATGGCCACTCGGCTCCTCGGGCTGATCCGGCCAGGTACCCCATCCGGACGTGTGCTCCTCCGGGGTCTCGTGGGCCGAACTCTCGTGGGCCGAAGGCCAGTCGACCCGAGGCTCGTGGGCCCAAGACCCGTGGACCGGAGGCTCGTGGACCGGAGTCCGTGTAGCCTCCTCCTCGGACGAGTCCACCCTAGCAGTCACGTGCTCGGGTGAAACAGCTGGGGGTGGCGGCGAGGAAGACGCCGTAGCAGTCACCCTACCTCCTCTCCCTCGACCACGTGCCCCACCTCCTCTCTTCCTACCTCGTCCCCTGCTGGGCACCGCGGTCGACGAAGAAGGGCCCGGCGGTGTGGACATACTGTCCAGCAACGCTCGGCGGAGAGGTACGTCTGGAATCGAAGACCTCAGACCACGCGCCGACGAAGAAGGGGCCTTGGCGCGCTCCCGACCAGCGCCCACCATCTTTCAACACCTGCCATGACAAACAGTAAACGAAATTAGTACAACATAAAAAAAAGGCCGACATGAATAATAATATGTGTATGACTTAAGTGTATCATCATCAAGTACAACATTAAAATTTTTAATACCTGACACTACTAATAATCTCGATCAGTATCATCAATAAATGCATAATCATCATCATCACTATAATCAATGACGGGCTCATAGGGTTCAGTGGCATCAACATGTGCAAGGCCACCTTGACGTAATCGGTCAAGCAATGACAGGTCATCCGCAGCAGTAACCTCTTCTTGTTCCGGCTCTTCTTGTTCCTCCTCTGGGGTGATGTCGGATTCACTGTCGCTTTCTACTTCAATGTTTTGGGGTGAAGTATAGCGGTTCTTGAAACGCTTTTTGGAAAGACGTGTCTCTTGGAAGAATTCTCCTTCATATGTGTCTGGGTTAATGTGAGGTTCATAATCCTCTTCCGTTGGGGGAGATAGTCTAGCACGTGGCGGCACTTCATAAACGACATCCCAACCTTTCAGATTTGGATTAGTTTGGCAGGCCCACGGTAGATAGAATACTTGGGTCGCCTGTTGAGCCGTAATATAGACATCAGGAACATCTAAATGGGTGCTTTGGTTGATTTCAACTAGCCCTATATGTTCATGAGTCCTTCTAGTCTCCTTCGGCTGAAACCAATAACATTTGAAGACTACGACATTCGGTGGGTTTTCACCATAGAATAGAAGTTCATAAATTGCTTCAACTCTCCCATAATACTCGGTACCTCCTTCGCCGATAGCAGATACACAACAATTTGTAGACTTTCGGTCGGCCATAGATAGCTCTTTGCCATAGGTACGAAAGTGATACCCGTTGATGTCGTATTTGTCAAATGAACGGACCTTATAGTCAAAACCATTAGCGACTTGTCTCAATTCGGCGTCCATAGACTCTGAATTAGCCTACAAGTTTAATATGAAAGGATTGTTGCATTACGCACAAATTAGCGAATGAAACCGGGATAGCCTACAAGTTAGCCTACAAGTCTAATAGAAATTACCGTTTGTTTGAACCAAGAGATGAAACCGGGATAGCCGCCTCCTTGCTTTGCGAGAAGCTCATACTCTTCGACAGAATCCTTTTGGATCACTGCTCCATACGAGAATAAGGCGACGTATCGACTGTATGAAATATCCAGGAATAAGAGCAGTTCAAAGGAAATAGAAGTTGCGAAACTATGTACCGAGAACTTACTCGATGTACGGCCGCACTTCTATCAGGTTGTTGAAGATATACAACGAAATGGTCCGCCATTGTTCGTTATCCAAAGATACTGGATTTGTAACACTGGCTGGTGCGAGATTCCCTTTGAATAGGCTGAGGTTGGATCCACCCTTTTTAGGGTCGTCAGCATTGTACCGAGGCTTCGGATTATGCAAATGACGATTTTTGGCTTCGTAGTGTGCTGTCACGAAGTTTGCCGCCTCCTCAGTGATGAATGCCTCAGCCATCGATGCTTCAATTCTACGTTTATTTTTACATTTTTGTCGAAGCGTCTTCTGCATCCTCTCAGTTGGGTAGCACCAACGATTTTGCACGGGCCCCCCCAATCTTGCCTCGGTCGGGAGATGCAAAATCAAATGTTGCATTGGATTAAAGAAGCCCGGTGGAAAGATCTTCTCTAACTTGCAGATCAACTCCGGCGCCAACTCTTCCATTTCTTCTAGCACGACAGGCGATAGTTCTTTCGCACAAAGAACACGGAAGAAATAGCTGAGTTCTGCCAGTACTAGCCATTCATCCTCAGGGATGAAGCCACGCAACATCACCGGCATTACCCGCTCAATCCATATGTGCCAATCATGACTCTTGAGACCAAATATCTTCAATTTATCAAGACTGGCTCCCCTCTGTAGATTCGCTGCATACCCATCGGGGAACATCAACTGCATTTTCACCCACAAGATAATTTCCCTCATAGCTGGCCTTCCAAGATTGAACCATGCCTTTGGCTTCGTCCAGTTCTGCTTTCCTTTCGGTTCTTTCATGTTTTGTAACGGCCTATCACATAGCGCCTCCAGATCGACTCTAGCCTTAGTATTATCCTTTGACTTCCCATCTATGCCGAACAATGTACCAAAAAGTGCCTCGGCGATATTCTTCTCAGTGTGCATCACGTCGATGTTGTGTGGGCAAAGGAGGTCTTTGTAGTAAGGCAGATCCCATAAGCATGTTTTGTGAGTCCAGGCGTGCTTAGAATTATACCCCTTGAAGTACCCTGGACGCTCTGGATCTGGCTTGAGAGCGTTTAATTGATCCAGGGTCTGTTGGCCTGTCAATGCATGTGGTGCAGAGTTTTTGACAACTCTACCTCTGATGAAGTTCTTCTTGTCTTTCCTGAACTTATGGCGAGGATTCAGGAACTGTCTATGCATGTCGAAGCAAGAAAACTTGCGACCGGCCTGAAGCCAACAAAACTCAAGAGCTCCCTTGCATGTGGGGCACGGGAACCTTCCATGCACACACCAGCCAATGAATAGCGCATACGCCGGCAAGTCATGCGTCGAGTACATGTACCAGACATGCATTATGAAGTTCCGTTTGCTATAGGCATCGTATGTCTTGAACCCATTATCCCAGGCTTCTTGCAATTCGTCCTTAAGAGGTTGCATGTACACATTCATATTTTTCCCCGGATAGTTGGGCCCTGGAATTATCAACGTCAGGAAAATGTTCTTTCTTTGCATAATCTGTCCTGGGGGGAGATTGAGTGGAAAGACAAATACGGGCCAACAACTGTATTGGGCTGCCGTCATACCAAACACACTGAACCCATCCGTGCTGATGCCGACTCGAGGATGCCTCGGATCTGCCGCTTTGTCACCATGTAATTCATCAAACTTTTTCCACGCAACACCATCCGATGTGTGTACAATCATCAGATTCCCATCTGCATCTAGTTCGGTTCTTTTGCCCGTTTTGTGCCATGTCATCTGTCTGGCCGTCTCTTCGACCATGAAAAGACGTTGAAGTCTTGGTACGATTGGTATATACCGAAGAACACTAACGGGGATTTTGGTCTGTGTCTTCTCACCCATACCATTGTCTACCACAACATACCTGGAAGACTTGCAAATGGGACAATAGTTCAAGTCCGCATAGTCAAGCCTAAACAAGACACATCCTTTCTCACATGCATGTATCTTATCATAGGGCATCTTCAGTGCACGGAGGATTTTGTCCGACTGGTACAGGTTTGCAGGCATTACATGGCCTTTGGGTAGAAAGCGTCCAAATACTGTCATCATTGCATCGTAGCATTCTCTGCCCAAGTTGAACTGAGCCTTCAGAGCCATTACTTGTGAGATGGCATCCAACTGACAAAGCTCAGTGTGCTCATGGAGCGGACGTTTTGAAGACTCCAACATTTCATTGAAGGCCTTTGCAGATTCCTCCATCTCCTCGTCCGAGTCCCGAGCATCATCAAAGTCTTGCACCATGTTTTCCATCCCGGTACCATGCTCGTCAGTGCGACGACGATCCACCTCAGCTCGGTCACGTTGGGCAGACTCACCATGAAATGTCCACACCATATAATCGGGCGTAAAACCACTCTTCTGCAGGTGTTTGCCCATTTCAGCCTCTGTCCTCTTGTCCCAATTGCCGCACCGTAAACAGGGGCACCAGGTTTTCCTCTGGCCATTTGCAAATGCGGCTCGCACAAACTCCTTGGTTTTTGTGAACCATTCAGTGCTCCATTTGTTCTGACCAGTGTGACCGATGTACATCCACGCACGATCACTCATCTTGACTTTCAGAGCTACTAGACACACAACAAATATATATATATATATATAATTCACCATGTATGTATTCATCAGTTGATCTACTTTGTCAATTTTATTACGTCCATGCAACCTACACTCTAATAGGTAATGATAGGTCCTAATCCCACCCGAGTATGTTCAGATTGGGTTCATTTTCCCATGCTATGCCCCGGATCCTACGCAAAATTTCGGCAGCACCTCCCCGCTGTTCTCCTGATACACGTCTCTGCAATAAACAGAGAGGATGTGTACCCGGAGAACAACAGGGGAGGCACTGACGAAATTTATGCTTCGGATCCGGAGCAAAGCATATGGGAAAACGAACCCAATCTAAACATACTCGGGCTGTCCATGGATAGCGTTGGAGAATTCGAAATAATCAAGGTTATAAATATGCAAATGCATGCATATTTATAACTATGACGCTTTCGAACGGGAGACACATATTGGTTACGCATACTGATGATTCAAGACACATATATATCTAGCTATCAAGTTTCATCGGAATAGATCAAATAATTAATGGGGGAGGAGGACATGTCATTTGTGCTCACCCACGAACGAAGGGGCAGAGCTCGTCAAACGCACGGCGAGGTCGTCGAACACCAAACCTCGCAGCGATGAAACAACTGCACATTTAAAACTACCCGATCAACACAATTATATATGATGTTTTTCATAACAAAATCGAAAGATATATGACCTAACTAATAATTCACAAATATATGACCCCGTCGGCTTCTGGAAGGCCAAAGAACACCTTTTCGGGAGGTGTCGGGGGTCGGGGTGTCGTGTCGGTCTCGGGGTGCCGTGTCGGGGTCGGGGTCGGGGTGTCGGGTCGGGGTGCCGGGTCGGGGTCGGGGTGCCGTGTCGGTGTTGGGGTGTCGGGTCAGGCTCGGGGTCGGGGTGTCGGGGTCGGGGTCGGGGTCGGGGTCTCGGGGTCGGGGTGGCGGGGTGTCGGGGGTGTCGTGTCGGGGGTCGGGGTGTCGTGTCGGTGTCGGGGTGCCGTGTCGGTGTCGGGGTGCCGTGTCGGGGTCGGGGTGCTGTTTCGGGGTCGGGGGGTCGGGGTGTCGTGTCGGGGTCAGGGGGTTAGGGGGTCGGGGGGTCGGGGTGTCGTGTCGGGGTCAGGGGGTTAGGGGGTCGGGTGTCGGGGTGGAGTCGGGGTCGGGTGTCGGGGTGTGGTGTCGGGGTTGGGGGTCAGGGGGTCTTCTCATTCTTCTACTACTTCTACTTCTTCTCATTCTTCTACTTCTTCTCATCCCCCGTCTTCTTCTTCTTCTTCTTCTCCTTCTTCTTCTTCTTCTTCTTCTTCTTCTTCTTCTTCTTCTTCTTCTTCTTCTTCTTCTTCTTCTTCTTCTTCTTCTTCTTTCTCCTCCTCCTCCTCCTCCTCCTCCTCCTCCTCCTCTTCTTCTTCTTCTTCTTCTTCTTCTTTCTCCTCCTCCTCCTCCTCTTCTTATTCTTCTTCCCCCTTCTACTTAACCTTAACCTAAACTAAAAACCTAAACTAATTAAAACTAAACTATTTAAACTAATTAAACCTAAACTAATTAAACTAAATAACCTAAACTAATTAATTCTAAACTGAAAAAAACTTAAACTAAAAAACCTTATCTAAACAGAAAAGAAAAACAGAAAAAAATGGGAGGAGCTCACTGTGGGGGGCGGCGACGGGTCGGGGAGGGGCCGGCGACGGGGGGCCGGGGCGGGGCGGTGGAGGAGGCGGGGCGGCGGGGGGGCGGGGCGGGGCGGTGGAAGAGGCGGGGCGGCGGGGGCCCGGGGCGGCTGTGGGCCGGGGCGGCGGTGGGGCGGCGGGGGGCGCGGGGCGGCGGGGGGCCGGGGCGGCGGGGGGCCGGGGCGGGGGGCGACGGGGCGGTGGGGCGGTGGGGCGGCGGGGAGCCGGGGCGGCGGGGGCGACGGGGCGGCGGGGGCGACGGGGCGGCGGCGCGCGGCGGGCGGCGGCGGCGGCGGCGGGGTGGGAGGAGAAGGGCGAGGAGGAAGTGAGTAACGGGCGGGGGGGGGGGGGGTACCTGCCGTTAGTCAAGTGCCCTCTTTGCCGTCCGCCAGCCTTTGCCGTCCGCCTTTTTGCCTCTTTGCCGTCTGCTAGCGGACGGCAAAGAGGTGGGCCGTTAAGATTTATTCAAACGGGCGGGGGGTGGGGGCCACCACACTCTTTGCCGTCTGCCTGTTCTTTGCCGTCTGCTTTTGGGTAGCTGATGGCAAAGAGCTTCTTTGCCGTCAGCTAGCAGACGACAAAGAGCTGGCAGATGGCAAATTAGCTGATTCCAGCAGTGTGGGATCTATATCCGCCGCAATAGATAAACGGATCTTGTCTACATCATGTCATCGTTCTTATTGCATTACTCCATTTTTCCATGAACTTAATACACTAGATGCATGCTGGATAGCGGTTGATGTGTGGAGTAATTGTAGTACATGTAGGCAGGAGTCTTTCTACTAATCTTGGACGTGATGCCTATGTATTGATCATTGCCTGGATATCGTCATAATTATTTGAGGTTCTATCAATTGCCCAACAGTAATTTGTTTACTCACCGTTTGCTATCTTTCTCGAGAGAAGCCACTAGTGAAACCTACGGCCCCCGGGTCTTCTTTGTCATATATTTGCTTGCGATCTATTTTTCCTTTGCATTTTTATTCAGATCTATTAAACCAAAAATACAAAAATACTTTGCTTCACTTTATTTATTTGCGATCTATTATTTCAATCTACTACAATTTTTTGGCATCGTCACTACAGGAATCAGCTACTTTGCCGTCTGCCACGGTAGACGGCAAAGGCAAGGATGGCGGACGGCAAAAGGCTCCGGCAAAGAGCTTCTTTGCCGTCTGCTTTTTGAAGCGGACGGCAAAGGGGCCTTTGCCATCAGCAGCGGACGGCAAAGAAAGCCGACGGCAATAAATTCGCTGTTAGTCCGTTAGGCGTCTAACGGCAGCCTTTGCCGTCCGCCGCAGACGGCAAAGAGCATCAAGCCTTTGCCGTCTGCCACTGTAGGCAAACTGACCAAATGGGTTAGCTGACAGGAAGCACAGGTGGTTGCCATGTGGCATCTTTGCCGTCCGCCGCGGACGGCAAAGAGCCCGTTGCCGTTGGTGGCAGACGGCAAAGAGCCTGCATTGCCTCTTTTTTTTCCTGTTTTTTCTTATACCCAACCATTTTCACAGCAAATAGATGATACATATATATTTTTCACATGGCAAGTTCACAGCAAACATATGAGATATCCAACACATATAATTTCATCATACATGCATGGTTCCATCAACCATACATAGTAAGTTCCACATACATGCATCCAACCATACATATTATAATAGTGTCATCCTACCATACATGCATAGTTCATCGATACAAAAGAAACATAGTTCATCCAAACAAGCACTCCATCTATGCAAGCTTCCGTGAAGCGAATGAATTCTGCAAAATGGGAAATAAGAAAGTTAGAAGAAGAAGATTAGAAGAAGAAGAAGAAGAATATATGACATTTATGAGCTAATTTAGGTGAAATTGATCATTTGTGAGCTAACCTAGGTGAAATGGGAAACTCAAGAGCTCCCTTGCATGTGGGGCACGGGAATCTTCCATGCACACACCAGCCAACGAATAGCGCATACGCCGGCAATTCATGCGTCGAGTACATGTACCAGACCCGCATTATGAAGTTCCGTTTGCTATAGGCGTCGTATGTCTTGAACCCATTATCCTAGGCTTCTTGCAATTCGTCTTTAAGCGGCTGCATGTACACATTCATATTTTTCCCCGGATAGTTAGGCCCTGGAATTATCAACGTCAGGAAAATGTTCTTTCTTTGCATAATCTGTCCGGGGGGGAGATTGAGTGGAAAGACAAATACGGGCCAACAACTATATTGGGCTGCCGTCAGACCAAACACATTGAACTCATCCGTGCTGATGCCGACTCGAGGATGCCTCGGATCTGCCGCTTTGTCAGCATGTAATTCATCAAACTTTTTCCATGCAACACCATCCGATGTGTGTACGATCATCAGATTCCCATCTGCATCTAGTTCGGTTCTTTTGCCCATTTTGTGCCATGTCATCTGTCTGGCCGTCTCTTCGACCATGAAAAGACGTTGAAGTCTTGGTACGATTGGCATATACCGAAGAACACTAACGGGGATTTTGGTCTGTGTCTTCTCACCCATACCGTTGTCTACCACAACATACCTGGAAGACTTGCAAATGGGACAATAGTTCAAGTCCGCATAGTCAAGCCTAAACAAGACACATCCTTTCTCACAGGCATGTATCTTCTCATAGGGCATCTTCAGTGCATGGAGGATTTTATCCGACTGGTACAGGTTTGCAGGCATTACATGGCCTTTGGGTAGAAAGCGTCCAAATACTGTCATCATTGCATCGTAGCATTCTCTGCCCAAGTTGAACTGAGCCTTCAGAGCCATTACTTGTGAGATGGCATCCAACTGACAAAGCTCAGTGTGCTCGTGGAGCGGACGTTTTGAAGACTCCAACATTTCATTGAAGGCCTTTGCAGATTCCTCCATCTCCTCGTCTGAATCCCGAGCATCATCGAAGTCTTGCACCATGTTTTCCATCCCGGTACCATGCTCGTCGGTGCGACGATGATCCACCTCAGCTCGGTCACGTTGGGCAGACTCACCATGATATGCGCACACCGTATAATCGGGCGTAAAACCACTCTTCTGTAGGTGTTTGCCCATTTCAGCCTCTGTCCTCTTTTCCCAATTGCCGCACCATAAACAGGGGCACCAGGTTTTCCTCTGGCCATTTGCAAATGCGGCTTGCACAAACCCCTTGGTTTTTGTGAACCATTCAATGCTCCATTTGTTCTGACCAGTGTGACCGGTGTACATCCACGCACGATCACTCATCTTGACTTTCAGAGCTACTGGACACACAACAAATATATATATATATAATTCACCATGTATATATTCATTAGTTGATCTACTTTCTCAATTTTATTACGTTCATGCAACCTACACTCTAGTAGGTAATGATAGGTCCTAATCCCACCCGAGTATGTGTAGATTGGGTTCATTTTCCCATGCTATGCTCCGGATCCGACGCAAAATTTCGGCAGCACCTCCCCGCTGTTCTCCTGATACACGTCTCTGCAATAAACAGAGAGGATGTGTACCCGGAGAACAATAGGGGAGGCACTGACGAAATTTATGCGTCGGATCCGGAGTAAAGCATATGGGAAAACGAACCCAATCTACACATACTCGGGCTGTCCATGGATAGCGTTGGACAATTCGAAAGAATCACGATTATAAATATGACTATAGCGCTTTCGAATGGGAGACACATATTGGTTACGCATACTGATGATTGACACCTATAGCTAGCAAGTTTCATCGGCACGAAGACCGGAACAGAGCAAATGAAGGGGAGGAGGAGATGTCATTTGAGCTCACCAACGAACGCAGGGACGGAGCTCGTCGAACGCACGGGGAGGTCGTCAAACACCACACCCTCGCAGCGATGAAACAACTGCACATTTGAATCCACCCGATAAACACAAATATGTATGATGTTTTGCATAACAAAATCAAAAAATATATTACCTAACTCATAATTCACAAATATATGACCCCGCCGGCCTCTGGAAGGCCAAAGAGCACCTTCTACATATTCTTCTTTTCTTCTTTTCTTCTTCTTCTTCTTCTTCTTCTTCTTCTTCTTCTTCTTCTTCTTCTTCTTCTCCCCTCCTCTTCTTCTCCTACACTTTCTTCTTCTTCTTCTCCCCTCCTCTTCTTCTCCTACACTTTCTTCTTCTGCCCTCTTCTTCTTCTCCTACACTTTCTTCTTCTTCTTCTCCCCTCCTCTTCTTCTCCTACACTTTATTCTTCTTCTTCTTATTCTTCTTCTTCTTCTTCTTCTTCTTCTTCTTCTTCTCCCATCCTCTTCTTCTTCTTCTTCTTCTTCTTCCCCTTCTACATATTCTTCCTTTCTTCTTCTTCTTTTTTCATCTTGTTTCTACTTCTTTTAATTATATGACTAATTATCTAAAATCCATGCACTAAATCTAACACTAACACATATATATCTAGCACTAAACCTAACACTAACAATTAAACAGCAAAAAAAGAAAAAAAGAAAAATAACTCACCGGACCCGATGGGGGCCGGGGCTTTGCAACGGAAGGGTGGCGGTGGCGACGGGGGCCGCAGGGCTCTGGCCGGGGCGGTGGAGCTCATCAGGGGGAGGGGCGGTGAGCGGCGGCCCCGAGCCGGCAGAGAGGCGGGGGCGATGGGGCCGCGGTGGCGGGTGGCGGGGGCAGCAGCGACGCCGGGGTGGTGGGGCGGCGGGGCGGCGGGGTGGTGGGGCGACGGCACGGGGTGGGGGCGGCGGCGGGTGGCGGGGGCGGCGGCTGGTGGGGGTGGCGGCGGGTGGCGGGGGCGGCTGGTGGGTGGCGGCAGGTGCTGGGGGCGGCTGGTGGGGGTGGCGGCGGGTGGCGGGGGCGGCGGCACGGGGCATGGGGGCGGTGGCGGGGGCGGCGGCAGGTGGTGGGGGCGGCGGCGGGCGGCGGGGGCGGCGGCGTGGTGGCTCGGGGAGGAGAGAAACAGAGAGAGATGGATCAAGGGCGGGGTGGGTCTCGCCGTTAGTTAGGTTATTTCTTTGCCGTCCGCCAAACCTTTGCCGTCAGCTTTTCTTTCTCTTTGCCGTCCGCTAGCTGACGGCAAAGAGGGGGGCCGTTAAGTTTTTTTAATCGGCTTGTTAGTGGGGACCTCCACTTTCTTTGCCGTCTGCTAGCTGACGGCAAAGATTCTTTGCCGTCCGCTAGCTGACGGCAAAGAGCAGGCTGATGGCAAAGACCGTTCTTTGCCATCAGCCTGCTCTTTGCCGCCCGTTTTCTGTAAGCGGACGGCAAAGACCTTCTTTGTCGTCAGCCAGCTGACGGCAAAGGCTTGGCTGACGGCAAATTAGCTAATTCCAGTAGTGCGTTACCAGAAAGGGATTGACAACCCCTTTAACACTTCGGGTTGCGAGGTGTTGCTATTTGTGTGCAGGTGCTATATACGTTGTGTTGCTTGGTTCTCCTACTGGCTCGATAACCTTGGTTTCTTCATTGAGGGAAATACCTACCTTCGATGTGCTACATCATCCACTACCGCAGGATGCTGCTAACGCGACACTACGATCAGAGACCCTTCGACGAAACTGTGTGCGATGCCATAATCGCAAACGGTGGTGTAAAATAACCGTCAAAAAAGGTGCAAAATGTTTGCGATGGAGGATGCATCAAACACGGTTCATATTTTAGTTGCGTGTGAGATGTAGGGCATACGGTTCAGCTCTCTTAACTATTTGCGATGAGGAGGAACAAAATAAACGGGCAACCAGATGAAGGTGTGTGATGTACAACATACGGTTCACTCGGATGAACTATTTGTGATTAGGCAACACAAAAGAAACGGTCAGCCCAATCAAGGAGTGTGTGATGTACAACATACGGTTCACTCGGATGAACTGTTTGTGATTAGGCAAGAGAACAGAAACGGTTCAATATAACAAGATGTGTGTGATACGCGGCAAATAGGTCTGTAATCAGAAATGTGTGCGAAGACCGATAATAACACAGACGATTGCTTCTAATAAGACGTATGTGATATGCTCTGTCTACACAACATCTATTGGCCATTGTGGGACGGGCGGTCATCCGAATACGCCATAAGGATGCGAAGAGGCATTCCTATCGGCAAGGACTAGCTATTCCACCAGTAGCTCATGTAAGAAAACTATCAAGTTAAGTGTGCTCAGGCTGGAGCAGCCATCAGATGGATGACTGGATGGGAAGTTGTGTTGATGTTAAATTAACTGATAGGATGGGTCATTCCTCAGCTACTTTAACCTCGAGGTCCTTGTTTTTTATTCTTTTTATTTTTTAACACATGTTAAAGAAGGTCTACCGCATTACTTTTTGACAATGTGCGATACGTGGCATACAGTTGATCCATCCGACATGTTTGTGATGGAATAGGCCGTGTGTGTTGTGGGCAAATGCTTGCTAGTATTCAACCATCTGGGATTGATGAATTCATCACCGATGGGTTCCCTAGTGTTGTCCGTGTTCATCTGATCATCATCTACTTCTAGTGTTAGCTCGATGTTCCTTCTATGCTAAGTTTCCATTAATTGATGGAGTTTTATGAACACGCCACTGTTTCCCGCCATTTCCTCACCTGTTTCCCGCTACCCTGCTATATTGCGCATAGGCAGCGCACGACGCACGGAGGCGACAAGCGTAGCCTGTAGCACATCCACCTTTTCCAAGCATGCCAACCCACCAAAGCGCCGCCTCTGCCATCAACCTCGTCGATGAGGAAAACGAGCAGGCGCCACGGCCCGTCGAGACCGAGGCGCTCCCTGACAACGCGATGGATGACGCCGTGATGCGCGTCATCGCCAGGGTTGAGCAGACCTTTGGCGCATGGCGCTTGAGTGCCACGGATCAAGATAGGCATGTCAGCGCCGCCAGGCTGTAGCTCGCCGCACAACATGATTGATGGCGCACCGCAGAGCAAGCTAGGCGCGTCTGCGCCGATAGGCTGTGGCTCGCCGCACGGTGAGACCGTTGGAGCGCCGCAGAGCGAGAGGCGCGGCGCGCCGCACAGCAAGAGCGGATCCATCGGCGCTTGCCTGCTATCGACACGACGTCGCAGCTGGGTACATGTCCCGTCAGTACCCCCATTCCTCGCCAGGAGTGGGCAGGGGCCCTCAGGGCCGTACTTGCACCAGAGGCCAGCCGCGCCGTACTTACAGCGGACGACCGCCGCGCCGTTCGCATGGGTGCCGCCGTTCGCCTTGTCTGCGGCCCGCCGGATGCCAACGCGCTGGTCCGTTGGCTCGATCGCCTCCTTGGCCCAGGTGTCCACCAGGGCGCAGTAGAGGAACATGGCCATCATATCCTCGAGCTAGTGATCTCCGATGAAATAGCCAACTTGGAGCTCGAGATCGCGCTTGGACAAACGCCTGCACGAGTTCAGGCAGAGCCAAGAGCTGCCCTAGGCAAGGGCTACTGGTCATGGTCTCATGGACGTGTTTTATTTTGAAAAGTCATTTCGATGTGGATAGCTATGTATTCACAGCAATCATAGTATTGCTCTGTTTCAATGTGTGTACTCTGTTTTCCATTCTTATATGTTCTGTTTCAATGTGTGTATATACGCTTTCCATTCTGTATGTGTGGATGATAACAGCTAGATTCAAATTAGTATAAAAAACAAATAGAAAATGGAATTCATAATATATATATTAATTGTTCATTAGTTCATCACAGAATATATATATATATATATATAAAATATCATCACATATACGTGATGATACTTAACTACTAGGTACAATGCATAAAATTGAAAACGAACAATAGTAAAACTAATAATCCCTCCTGGGGCCAGTATTCCGGCAGCCCCTCGCCAGCAGCTCCCTGGTGCGCGGCGTCTTCCTAGTGCGGAGGCAGTACTCCGACTCCTCCGCCTCGCAGCGCTTGACGTACCGATCTGCCTCTTGCTGGCGGACGCGCGCGACCGATCTTGCCATTTCATTGGGCGCCCACCGGAGCTCCTCGTCGGTGGCACGCTAGAGCTTATCGGCCCACCTCCACGCAGCGACGAGGCGCCCAACGCCTATGACCTCCTCGCGAAGTACCAATCTTCGTACAGCTCCTCAGCACGACGACGCGCCCGCCCCCAAAGCTCCGCCGCTTCCTTTTTCCAGGGGACATCACGGGCTTCACAGGCCGCATGGTACCTGGCTTCCTCCTCCGCCATCTCCTTCTTGAACGCCACTTGCCTGGCTTTCTCAACCGGCGGCAGCGAATTCCACAGACAAAGATTGTACTGGCCCCAAAACCAATCCAAAGTTGGGGGGGTCCGGCGCAACCTCATCAGGCGGCGCGTAGGGGTCCTCGTCACTGCTAATCGAGTGAGCGCCCTTGGGTGGCGGCGACTCCTCATCGGCGCGTGGGTAGACCGGCGGCGCCATGGCAGAGATTTGAGAGAGAGAGGGCGAGCGAGGGCAGGATGTAGATGAGAATGCAGGCGGGACGACGTGAGCCAGGTAGTATTTATTGGTGGCTAGAATCTAGATCGACGGGGACAGTACACACGCCGGTCACCGGAATTTACGAGTACTGCAGTTTGAATTACACACGATTCCTGCAGCAAAATCCGTGTGTGAACATAATAGCTGACGGTTTCCAATACAGAACCGTGTTTGATTAATGATCCCCACCAATCACCTACCAAACCTCGAGCCGCGAGATACAGTGCCAATCGTGTGGGGGCCGGTTGTCTTTCCAGATCTTTACATTTTCTTTTTTGAACACCAGATATTTACATCGTCTGATAATTTTTTCACTCGCACACAAGTACACAAAAATATGATTTTTCAAACCGTTTTGGTTAGGCATTGCATGTAGATGTATCAAATTTGAATTACGGTCATTAGATGGTTAGAAAATCACTTAAATGTCTTTAAAAGGTCAAATGACCCCTACAATTTTCCAAATTTTCACATGACAGTTGTACTAGTGCACGTTAAACGTAGGAAAAAATTGAAGGCCGTAAGAGGAAGCTATCTCCCGTCCGTCATCAAACATGCATTGTTCCCTCTTGGAACCACGAACCTTCTAGTGAGTTGCTCCGGTTTGTGAGGGGTGTGTGTCCAAACTCTCGTCAAACAGGCCAATTATTTTACCACATCATCTTGGTGGCATGACATTAAAGCAAGCAAGGTTTCATGTTTTTCTGATCATTTTTTTACTTTTTGGAATTAAAATGCCATGGCATGCACTCCATGCATGTGCCCATGCCTTGAGACCAATATGTTTGAAAATTCCTTCTAATTTACTGCACATGGAATTAACTCGCACACAAGTACACAAAAATATGATTTTCAAACCGTTATGGTTAGGCGTTGCATGTAGATGTAGTTCAAATTTGAATTACGGTCATTAAATGGTTATAAAATCACTTAAATGTCTTTAAAAGGTCAAATGACCCCTGAAATTTTCCAAAGTGTCACATGACAGTTCTATTAGTGCACGTTAAACGTAGGAAAAAAATTTGAAGGCCGCAAGAGGAAGCTATCTCCCGTTCGTCATCAAACATGCATTGTTCCCTCTCAGAACCACGAACCTTCTAGCGAGTTGCTCCGGTTTGTGAGGGGTGTGTGTCCAAATGTTCGTCAAACATGCCAATTTCTTTACCACATCATCTTGGTGGCATGACATTAAATCAAGCAAGGTTTCATGTTTTTTCTGATCATTTTTTATTTTCTGGAATTAAAAGGGCATGGCACTCCATGCATGTGCCCATGCCTTGAGACCAATATGTTTGAAAATTCCTTCTAATTTACTGCACATGGAATTAACTCGCACCCAAGTACACAAAAATATGATTTTTCAAACCGTTATGGTTAGGCGTTGCATGTAGATGTAGTTCAAATTTGAATTACGGTCATTAAATGGTTAGAAAATCACTTAAATGTCTTAAAAGGTCAAATGACCCCTGGAATTTTCCAAATTTTCACATGACAGTTGTATTAGTGCACGTTAAACGTAGGAAAAAGTTTGAAGGCCGTAAAAGGAAGCTATCTTCCGTTCGTCATCAAACATGCATTGTTCCCTCTCGGAGCCACGAACCTTCTAGCGAGTTGCTCCGGTTTGTGAGGTGTGTGTGTCCAAACGTTCGTCAAACATGCCAATTTCTTTACCACATCATCATGGTGGCATGACATTACATCCACCAAGGTTTCATGTTTTTTTGATCATTTTTTTTGGAACTAAGATGTGATGGCACTCCATTGATACGTCTCCATCGTATCTACTTTTCCAAACACTTTTGCCCTTGTTTTGGACTCTAACTTGCATCATTTGAATGGAACTAACCCGGACTGACACTGCTTTTAGCAGAATTGCCATGGTGTTATTTTTGTGCAGAAATAAAAGTTCTCGGAATGTCCTGAAACTTCACGGAGAATATTTTTGGAATAAATAAAAATACTGGCAAAAGAATCAACACCAGGGGGCCCACACCCTGTCCACGAGGGTGGAGGGCGCGCCCACCCCCCTGGGGCGCGCCCCCTGCCTCGTGGGTCCCGTGAGGCTCCACCGACGTCAACTCCAACTCTATATATTCACGTTCGGGGAGAAAAATCAGAGAGAAGGATTCATCGCGTTTTACGATACGGAGCCGCCGCCAAGCCCTAATCTCTCTCGGGAGGGCTCATCTTGAGTCCGTTCAGGGCTCCGGAGAGGGGAATCCATCCCCATCTTCATCATCAACCTTCCTCCATCACCAATTTCATGATGCTCACCGCCGTGCGTGAGTAATCTCATCGTAGGCTTGCTGGACGGTGATGGGTTGGATGAGATTTATCATGTAATTGAGTTAGTTTTGTTAGGGTTTGATCCCTAGTATCCATTATGTTCTGAGACTGATGTTGCTATGACTTTGCTATGCTTAATGCTTGTCACTAGGGCCCGAGTGCCATGATTTCAGATCTGAACCTATTATGTTTTCATGAATATATGTGAGTTATTGATCCTATTCTGTAAGTCAATAGTCACCTACTATGTGTTATGATCCGGTAACCCCGAAGTGACAATAATCGGGACCACTCCCGGTGATGACCGTAGTTTGAGGAGTTCATGTATTCACTAAGTGTTAATGCTTTGGTCCGGTACTCTATTAAAAGGAGGCCTTAATATCCTTAGTTTCCAATAGGACCCCGCTGCCATGGGAGGGTAGGACAAAAGATGCCATGCAAGTTCTTTTCCATAAGCACGTATGACTATATCCGGAATACATGCCTACATTACATTGATGAACTGGAGCTAGTTCTGTGTCACCCTATGTTATAACTGTTGCATGAGGAATCGCATCCGACATAATTATCTATCACTGATCCAATGCCTTCGAGCTTTTCACATATTGATCTTTGCTTAGTTACTTTTCCGTTGCCACTGTTACAATTATTACAAAACTGCTACTGTTACTTTTGCCACCGTTACCGTTACTTCCATACTACTTTGCTACTAAATACGTTGCTGCAGATATTAGGTCTTTCAGGTGTGGTTGAATTGACAACTCAACTTCTAATACTTGAGAATATTCTTTGGCTCCCCTTGTGTCGAATCAATAAATTTGGGTTGACTACTCTACCCTCGAAAACTGTTGCGATCCCCTATACTTGTGGGTTATCATCCATGCATGTGCCCATGCCTTGAGACCAATATGTTTGAAAATTCCTTCTAATTTACTGCACATGGAATTAACTCGCACACAAGCACACAAAAATATGATTTTTCAAACCGTTATGGTTAGGCGTTGCATGTAGATGTAGTTCAAATTTTTATTACTTAAATGTCTTTAGAATGTCAAATGACCCCTGAAATTTTCCAAATTTTCACATTACAGTTGTATTAGTGCACGTTAAACGTAGGAAAAAATTTGAAGGCCGTAAGAGGAAGCTATCTCCCGTTCGTCATCAAACATGCATTGTTCCCTCTCGGAACCACGAACCTTCTAGCGAGTTGCTCCGGTTTGTGAGGGGTGTGTGTCACACCCTGATTTTCATGCTACTACACTTAAGCTAACAATCATGATAAAATGTGGTTTGACAAAAACTTTTGAGTGTTTTGTCTTTGCTTTGATTGAATGTTTGACTGCTGTTTGCAAGTGCTCTAAAAATCAAATAAATTCTCCAACTCTTATACTCCTTCCCCTTGATCCAAAAACCTTCCCCAATGATCATGCCATGTGTGTAGGACATAAAAATAATTTGGCCAAATAGTATTTTCAAAAATTAGTTTTCCAAAAACCTCTGAATTGAGATTTGCACCGCAAGTACTTAATTAAGGGCAGTAAAAATCTTTCCAAAAATATATTTGACTCCTATTAGATATAGGACACCCAGAAACCACAAAAATATAATTTTAAAAGTTATTTTCCTATTTTATTTAAAGGCTTTTTCTTAAGTCCAGAAATGGTCTTTAATAGGTTAAAATTATTTTAATGCTTTAAAAATATTTGGAAAAAACATAGGGAAACTCAGTGGACATATATTGTCCATATATAAGAGTTTCAACACATGGTCATGTTCAAAATAAAGGTCAAATCCCTCAAAAGCCCTTTATGGATATTTCAAGCTTTTGAAATATTTACAAAGGCAATATTCGCGAAAAATTAAAAGAAAATTCTAGCATGTCACATATGGCATGTTTGATGATCTGGACAAGTCTCATGTCATGGAGAATAGTATAACCCCATGAAATCCCCTCAAAACCACTTCTGTCGTTTCTCAAGTTTGAACAACTTTGCACTGTCAAACATGTCCAAATGCTCTCAAACTTGGTGCACATTCTCAAATGGTGTAATAATGCATCTAGACCAAATGGCACAAGTTGGAGAGAATGTTATCTTGATCAAAGTGCCCCAAAACCCTCTCTGTCCAGAACCAAATTTGAACAACTTTACATTGGCAACTTTCTCCTTTTGATCTCAAGTTTTGTGGACATGTTCAGAACCTCAAATGATGACACTACACTAAGTGGTGCATCAAGGAGAATAGCTTTGCATGACTAAATCTTGAAAAGTCCATTTCTGTTGATTTCTAGGGTTTATAAAAGTTGCATTAGCAACTTTGCCCAAATGAACTCAATCTTGGTGGAACCTCTTATTTTCTCTGGCCATTTGACCGTGTCAAGCCTCATGACAAGGTAAGTCCATTTGCTTGCCCAAACCTACATCAAACACCGTCTGGCAGAAATTTAAAATGCATGTTTTGTCCATTTCCACTAATCTCCTTGAGTCCAAATTTGTACCACAGCCTCATGTGATACTCCTCTAACCCCCTGCATCTTTCCCTGCCCGAGAAGCCATGATGAAGGTGGTGAAAAGCTCTTTTCCCCTCTGTGGACAACATCCTTTCCACTCTCTCTCAATCCCCTCTCTCGTCCAGTGACTCCCCATGGCATCCAATGCCTTTGCCACTTTGTTTACTCCCCCCTAGAGCTCCCAGACACCAGTGGCCGCGCCCACTCCGCAAAAAGACATGCCCATGTCGGCCAAAGTCACGCTCTGGAGCACCAGAGCACTGTTGCTCGGCCCTCCCGAGGTCTCCCACAGGCCTTGGGCAGAGGTATGATGTCCCCCGAGGTCGCCTCGACGTCCACAGTACGTCAGCGTGCTGGCCCCCTCCTTCCCGTCTCCCTCTCATCTCCTGCGGCTCGTGCCCGACGCCGCCCGGCTAGGCCAATGCGTGGCCTTGCACGCGCGAGCGCCAAAGCCCTGCCCCTCCTCTCCTCTCTCTCCCCCACGACCTAGACAACTCCCACGTACACCGCGGACACGTTCACCCCCCTCAAACGGTCGCCAGCGCCGTTGCAGCGGAGGCCGAGCGCCCTGTCCACGGTGCAGCTCGTCCCTTCTATTTAAGGCCACCCCGAGCCCCCTCTCTACTCCTTTGGCTCTCTCTCCCTCCCGTGCACCCCTGGACCGACCCACTTCCCTCCTCGTGCCCTCCAACTACCTCCATGGCCGTCGCCTTGCCGTCGGCCTCCGCCAAAATTCGCATCCACCACTCCTCCTCCTCCCCTCTAGACTGCACCAGAGCATCTCCACCATCACCGCAAGCCATCCCGCGCTTCTCCCTCTCCTCCCCATGGTCTTGCCGTCAAGTTCCATCGTCACAGTCAGTCTCGTCCGCCGCGGCCGACGCCCTGCTCAACCCGGTGCCCCTGGGCGACCGTGCCACCCACGGTTGGACGCGGCCGGGTCCCCTGAGCACGCCGGTGGTCAGCTCACCGGAAACGGTGGCCTGTGGCACCGGCAAGCCGCCGTCGACACCGACCCTGCGCCTGCTTTGTTCGAGCGGGAGGTTTGGGATGAACCGGACAGATGGGTCCCGTGTGTCGGCGACCCTGAGGGCCGGGCCCGCAGATTAAGTGGACACGGTTTCTTCGGGAACCGTCTCCCCGAGGCCAAGGTGTATTCTGGGCTGGTGCCTTCGACGTCATCGCTGTCGCCCCGTGCGGCTGGGCCAGGCCTAGTGCGTTGCCCCGCCATGTCTCGCCCAGTGCACGCGGTAGCCGCCCAGATCCAGCCCGTTTGGGTAAAAAGCTTTTCCTTTTTCCTTTCTGCACAGTTTGTAAAATCCATAAATAATTCAAATTAACTCCAAATTTGATGATTCAAATTTCTAGTAGCTCCTAAACTCATGATCTATCTCATGGTGCAACTTGCACATTTTTCCAGGAACTTTATCTTCACACATATTTATCAAATACCATTTTTCCATTTCTGTCATAAACTTTAGAAAATCACAAAGGGCTCAAATTTGATCAAAATGCCTTGATTCAAATTCCTAGATGCTTCTAAGTTCATAACTTAGCTTATGAACATTTTTCTTAATACTTTCTGCCCCACATAAAATAATGACCCATTTCTTCATATTTGTCAACTTTGCAAATTCATAGGAAATTCATTTGAACTCCAAATCCAGTGAAACCAACTCCTAGACGCTTCTAAAATCATGTTTTGTTAAATGGGTGCCTTTGCTCATTTTTAAAATATATATTTCTGTACACTTCTTGCAAATCCATAAACCCCTTGATTCCATCATAACAAAATGTTTAGAAATATCCACTGACCCAATTCCAATGAAACCACTCTGGTTATTTTTCATATAACCAGAGATGTCCTAGAAAAGTCAAATTAATATTTTTAGAGCACTTTTATTTTCTGCCTTGTTGTGTTGCTTATTATGATTGTTTCGACGTTTGTTGACGAAGTAGACGGAGTACTTGGAGAAGGGCCAGAAGACTTGAAGACTCTGATGGACCAGGCAAGCAGCCCTTTGACCATGTCCATGAAACCCTTTTTATGCATGTCATATAGCACTTTACTATTGTTGCATCGGAATCATGATGAGATGGTAACCACTTCGGTGGGTTGCCTTTGTTGCTTCCTTGTTGATACTTGCATTGTGCATGACCCTACCTTCCTACGAGGGTTATGCGGGCGTGAGTAGATAGGATGCTAAAGTAGATGCTACGCAAATGGGACGGGTAAATGCATGGTGATGGGGGCAAGTATGCTCCCAAAGACTTTTTGAAAACCCCGTCGGGTGCCACTAATGCCCGAGGGAGATGTTGAGCTAGGTAACCACTTGACAAAGAAGTGGTGTACGGGAGAAGGATATGTGAGTGTGGTTTCAAAAACGGATTGGTTTAAGTTGCGACCGTTATTCCAACCTTACATGCGCAACCACTCTACCCTTATATGGGAAAGGGCATTATTGATTACCTAGGCCGATACTAGCTTGGAGCCCGCACTACTAGTGACGGGAGATTTGTTGGTGCGCTCTCTCGGGACGGGGTCGTGCCAGGTAGGACGGCCATGAACATTTTTATGGGGCAACGGACACACCGTTGGTACCCCGTGCCAGTGGCATGTGATAAATATGGGAGCGAGGCTCCACAATTTTAAGATGTGAAATGTTGGGCACGGGGGTTACTACCAATCGAGTGGACTCCATGTTAGTGTCGTCTAGGGAAAGATAGTGATCGGGTGCTTACCCCGGGTACTTGAGGTACCGCGGGTCGTGGATGACACGGAAGTTCCCTGGATCTTGTGGGTAAAGTGTGCAACCTCTGCAGAGTGTAAAACTATTCGAATAGCCGTGTCCACGGTCAAGGACAGTTGGGTAACCGCTCTTGGGCTACGTCAAAATGTTTGCGAAACCAGTGAGTGTGTATGGAAAAGTGGAAAGAACTTCTTGGGTCAAGTCAAAGAACTTGACAAGATTGAGTTGGGTTGATGCCCACTCTAATTATGTTGATATCTGTAACCTGTTCTCATGGTTACTCGAATTCTCCTGATGCATGTCTTACAAGTTGTTGAACATGTCATTGCACTCAAAACTAGTTTTCTGCAAAATGACCTTCTTAGTGCTATATCATGCATTGTTGTACCTTGTTCTCAAAACACGGGTTGCTTGCGAGTACATTCAAAGTACTCATTGGCTTGCCACTGGTTATTTTATTGGCCAGGCATGAAAGACAAGATATATTGAAGAGTTCTTTGGTGATGATCGTGCGAGCTAGGACGCTTCCCAGTCAGAATGCCTGTAGGGTTAAGGCAGATGGCATGGGTCCAAGTTATTGATGAAGATTTCCGCTGCAATGTTATACTCAAGGCTTGACCATAATGGTCATAATTTATGTAAGACGGTATGTATGGATGTAAGACTCTTATTATTCAGCTTCTGTGTGTTCAGTGAGCATTGATCTCTGGGATCACTGTACACGTGCATTCGGTGATCACGACTTAGGAGTCGGGGTCCCCACAGAGCTGGTATCAGAGCCAGGTTGACTGTAGGAAACCTTAGTTAGCATGGTCGTTAGTTAGGGTAAAACTATTTCCAAAACTATTACCGGTTTTCAAAACTATCTATACTTCTCTTCCCTTCTGAGTTTTCCGAAAACTAAGGTATACTTTCCTTATTGATATGATCTCTTCCCCTTCAAAACTTTTGGTCGCTAGAACCCTTATGCCCCTAACCACGGGATTCCTTGTAATCCTCGAAGGAGTACACCTTGCCAAACACTCACCCACCTCTTCTGAACACAAGATTGGCGACACCCGAGCAAACGATGCCAACAGAAGATACGTCTTCGGGGAATGATGACATGAAGACCCAGAGGATGGTGATACCTTTGAATTTGCCCCATGATGATGCAACCTTGGCCTACGATGATAAGGGCATAGGATATGCAAGATAAAGATTTACATCGCTAATAGAGCAACCCTGTCCTTACTGTTGTTGTATCGGCCACCACCGGTGGATGAGAACCTCGCCATTAGGTCCGCCTCACTATAGTGAGCAGGAAAATGGTTCTCTTCATCCCCCGGTCTTGGTGCCGATGTTGTCATCAACATAACCGACATGTTGGACCTTTACTATGCTTTGTTAATGTCATTGCATAAAGGATTACCTACATGGTACCATCGACGCCTTAAATGACAAAAAGGGATCGTCATGATTAAGGAGACAACAGAAGACCAAGTCAATGCCCTGCTACGAGAAGCCATCTTCACCCCACCACTTCAACAGGCGAGAAGTTGTTGAAGAATCTCCAGGCTGAACCCGGATTGTTTCATCGAACAACTACAAGAGACGTAGAAACACCTGAGGGAAACCCAGAAGACTGCACGAGGCACGGAGCAAAGCACGACTACTGAATCCGAGAACCCCTAGGGTAGGATGAGTCATGTACCCCCTATGCGC
Organism: Aegilops tauschii subsp. strangulata; assembly: GCF_002575655.3. Taxonomy (NCBI): domain Eukaryota; kingdom Viridiplantae; phylum Streptophyta; class Magnoliopsida; order Poales; family Poaceae; genus Aegilops; species Aegilops tauschii. Next base: position 516,485,237 of record NC_053036.3, read on the forward strand.
AGTCGAGTCCGTATGATGGTTCGAATAGAACCACGATTGTGTGTTGCTTGTTTTTATTTGTTTGAGTTTTGATATCAGTCGCCCTTTTGGCCCTAGGCAACAAGTACGCGACTATATCACCTTCCTTGTTTTCTTTTGTTTGGCCCTTTTTGCACTTGTTTGTTGCACTGGCACTATAGAACCCCCTTTAGGCATTCCCCTCCTCTATGCTACTTCTCCCTCTCATATCTCTCATCAACTGAAGATAAGCAAGACAAGATGCACTACCTTGGACCCTGGGAGAATAGGATGAGCACTTGGATTGTCATGTTTAACTCAAGCTTGGAAGCTTGTATACCCATGAATTTTTAGGGGTAGACATACGTACGAGTTTGGGGATCGTAGACATGTATGATCCTGTTAAACCTCCTCTCGGAAGTCCTGAGAATAATAATAGCATGAGTGATGATTGGAGCTGACCTACATGAGTTGATGCTTTCGGTGGTATAAGGTTATTTGTTTAAAGGACTAGATAGAACAATTGGCCTCTCAGAATTCGTGCTCAAGGATAAGATGATAAATGTTCACCCGCACACTAGAATCCTTGAGAATCCTTAAACCCTGCCAAGCCACAACATGGTCGGATCATGACCATGGGCCTTGACTCGAGGACGATAAGACTTTGGCCATACTCAAACAAACCACCACCAATGCCCTAGTCTACTTTACGTACCCCATATACTTCATGGAGTACTAGGACAAGTTAGTTGTCATCCTCATTTGATGACATACTTGTCTACCCGAAGATGGAAGAAGAATCGTTCAGCTGGTTAAGGAACATCTGAAGACCGCCATGTCAAGGAGGAAGAACTAAACCAACCGCCATCGTGAAGAAGTAAACTCCTGCGTCGAAGACCATGTGTACCAACGGGTCACTCCTCTCAGAAGAACCAAGCATCTCCGTGTCAAGGGAAAACCCACACCAAGATTTAACAACCCCCTCCGAGATTGCTACGAGACGAAGGGAAGACAGTTACCAGCTAGAGTTGCCACCTGAGTTACCTGATGTGCACAATGTTTTCCATGCATCACAACCCTGGAAGTGTTTCCAACTTCCTAATAAGCCCGATCTCTACAAGGATATCGATCACCAAACCATCGACCCCTAGCCCAATCTAACCTAACGCGAGCTACCCATTAGCAGCCTAGATCAAGAAGAACGTCATACACGAAGCCACATCATCAAGTACTTCAAGTTAAATGGAGCACCACCCGGAAGCAGAAGCAACATGAGGACTTGAAGACTACCCCAGATCCAAGTTTCTGCATCCCTTTCCGCGCCTAGTCTGGGAATCTCGGGGACGAGATTCTTGTAAGGGGGGTAGGTCTGTCACACCCTGATTTTCATGCCACTACACTTAAGCTAACAATCATGATAAAATGTGGTTTGACAAAAACTTTTGAGTGTTTTGTCTTTGCTTTGATTGAATGTTTGACTGCTGTTTGCAAGTGCTCTAAAAATAAAATAAATTCTCCAACTCTTATACTCCTTCCCCTTCATCCAAAAACCTTCCCCAATGATCATGCCATGTGTGTAGGACATAAAAATAATTTCTTACAAAAATAATTTGGCCAAATAGTATTTTCAAAAATTAGTTTTCCAAAAACCCCTGAATTGAGATTTGCACTGCAAGTACTTAATTAAGGGCAGTAAAAATCTTTCCAAAAATATATTTGATTCCTATTAGATATAGGGCACCCAGAAACCACAAAAATATAATTTTAAAAGTTATTTTCCTATTTTATTTAAAGGCTGTTTTTAAGTCCAAGAAATGGTCTTTAATAGGTTAAAATTATTTTAATGCTTTAAAAATATTTGGGAAAAACCTAGGGAACTCAGTGGACATATAGTGTCCATATATAAGAGTTTCAACACATGGTCATGTTCAAAATATTGGTCAAATCCCTCGAAAGCCCTTTCTGGATATTTCAAGCTTTTGAAATATTTACAAAGGAAATATTCCCCAAAAATTCCAAGAAAATTCTAGCATGTCACATATGGCATGTTTGATCATCTTGACAAGTCTCATGTCATGGAGAATAGTATAACCCCATGAAATCCCCTCAAAACCACTTCTGCCCTTTTTCAAGTTTGAACAACTTTGCACTGTCAAACATGTCCAAATGCTCTCAAACTTGGTGCAGATGCTCAAATGGTGTAATAATGCATCTAGACCAAATGGCAAAAGTTGGAGAGAATGTTATCTTGATCTAAGTGCCCCCAAACCCTCTCTCTCCAGAACCAAATTTGAACAACTTTACATTGGCAACTTTCTCCTTTTGATCTCAAGTTTTGTGGACACGTTCAGAACCTCAAATGATGACACTACACTAGGTGGTGCATCAAGGAGAATAGCTTTGCATGACTAAATCTTGAAAAGTCCATTTCTGTTGATTTCTAGGGTTTACAAAAGTTGCATTGGCAACTTTGCCCAAATGAACTCAATCTTGGTGGAAACTCTTATTTTCTCTGGCCATTTGACCCTGTCAAGCCTCATGACAAGGCAAGTCCATTTGCTTGCCCAAACCTACATCAGACACCTTCTGGCAGAAATTTAAAATGCATGTTTTGTCCATTTCCACTAATCTCCTTGAGTCCAAATTTGTACCACAGCCTCATGTGATACTCCTCTAACCCCCTGCATCTTTCCCTGCCCGAGAAGCCATGATGAAGGGGGTGAAAAGCTCTTTTTCCCTCTCTGGACAGCATCCTTTCCACCCTCTCTCAATCCCCTCTCTCCTCAAGTGACTCCCCATGGCATCCAATGCCTTTGCCACTTTGTTTACTCCCCCCTAAGGCTCCCAGACACCAGTGGCCGCGCCCACTCTGCAAAAAGACATGCCCATGTCGGCCAAAGTCACGCTCTGGAGCACCAGAGCACTGTTGCTCGGCCCTCCCGAGGTCTCCCGCAGGCCTTGGGCAGAGGTATGATGTCCCCGAGGTTGCCTCGACGTCCACAGTACGTCAGCGTGCTGGCCCCCTCCTTCCCCTCTCCCTCTCATCTCCTGTGGCTCGTGCCCGATGCCGCCTGGCTAGGCCAATGCGTGGCCTTGCACGCGCGAGCGCCAAAGCCCTGCCCCTCCTCTCCTCTCTCTCCCCCACGACCTAGACGACTCCCACGTACACCGCGGACACGCTCACCCCCCTCAAACGGTCGAAGCGCCGTTGCAGCGGAGGCCGAGCGCCCTGTCCACGGTGCACCTCGTCCCTTCTATTTAAGGCCACCTCGAGCCCCCTCTCTACTCCTTTGGCTCTCTCTCCCTCCCGTGCACCCCCTGGACCGACCCACTTCCCTCCTCGTGCCCTCCAACTACCTCCATGGCTGGAGCCTTGCTGTCGGCCTCCGCCAAAATTTGCATCCACCACTCCTCCTCCTCCCCTCTGGACTGCACCAGAGCATCTCCACCATCACCGCAAGCCATCCCGCACTTCTCCCTCTCCTCCCCGTGGTCTTGCCGTCAAGTTCCATCGTCACCGTCAGCCTCGTCCGCCGCGGCCGACGCCCTGCTGAACCCGGTGCCTCTGGGCGACCGTGCCACCCATGGTTGGACGCGGTCGGGTCCCCTGAGCACGCCGGTGGTCAGCTCACCGGAAACGGTGGCCTGTGGCACCGGCAAGCCGCCGTCGACACTGCCCCTGCCCCTGCTCTGTTCGAGCGGGAGGTTGGGGATGAACCCGATAGATGGGTCCCGCGTGTCGGCGACCCTGAGGGTCGGGCCCGCAGGTTAAGTGGACACGGTTTCTTCGGGAGCCGTCTCCCCGAGGCCAAGGCGTATTCTGGGCGGGCGCCTTCGACGTCATCGCTGTCGCCCCGTGCGGTCGTGCGGCTGGGCCAGGCCCAGTGCGTTGCCCCGCTATGTCTCGCTCAGTGCACGCGGTAGCCGCCCAGATCCAGTCCGTTTGGGTAAAAAGCTTTTCCTTTTTCCTTTCTGCACAATTTGTAAAATCCATAAATAATTCAAATTAAATCCAAATTTGATGATTCAAATTTCTAGTAGCTCATAAACTCATGATCTATCTCATGGTGCAACTTGCACATTTTTCCAGGAACTTTATCTTCACACATATTTATCAAATACCATTTTTCCATTTCTGTCATAAACTTTAGAAAATCACAGACGACTCAAATTTGATCCAAATGCCATGATTCAAATTCCTAGATGCTTCTAAGTTCATAACTTAGCTTATGAACATTTTTCTTAATACTTTCTGTCCCACATAAAATAATGAGCCATTTCTTCATATTTGTCAACTTTGCAAATTCATAGGAAATTCATTTGAACTCCAAATCCAGTGAAACCAACTCCTAGACGCTTCTAAAATCATGTTTTGTTAAATGGGTGCCTTTGCTCATTTTTCAAAAATATATTTCTGTACACTTCTTGCAAATCCATAAGCCCCTTGATTCCATCATATCAAAATGTTTAGAAATATCCACTGACCCAATTCCGATGAAACCACTCTGGTTATTTTTCATATAACCAGAGATGTCCTAGAAAAGTCAAATTAATATTTTTAGAGCACTTTTATTTTCTGCCTTGTTGTGTTGCTTATTATGATTGTTTCGACGTTAGTTGACGAAGTAGACGGAGTACTTGGAGAAGGACCAGAAGAATTGAAGACTCTGATGGACCAGGCAAGCAGCCCTTTGATCATGTCCATGAAACCCTTTTTATGCATGTCATATAGCACTTTACTATTGTTGCATCAGAATCATGATGAGATGGTAACCACTTCGGTGGGTTGCCTTTGATGCTTCCTTGTTGATACTTGCATTGTGCATGACCCTACCTTCCTACGAGGGTTATGCGGGTGGGAGTAGATAGGATGCTAAAGTAGACGCTACGCAAATGGGACGGGTAAATGCATGGTGATGGGGGCAAGTATGCTCCCAAAGACTTTTTGAAAATCCCGTTGGGTGCCACTAATGCCCGAGGGAGATGTTGAGCTAGGTAACCACTTGACAAAGAAGTGGTGTACGGGAGAAGGATATGTGAGTGTGGTTTCAAAAACGGATTGGTTTAAGTTGCGACCGTTATTCCAACCTTACATGCGCAACCACTCTACCCTTATATGGGAAAGGGCATTATTGATTACCAAGGCTGATACTAGCTTGGAGCCTGCATTACTAGTGACGGGAGAGTTGTTGGTGCACTCTCTCGGGACGGGGTCGTGCCAGGTAGGGCGGCCAAGAACATTTTTATGGGGCACCGGACACATCGTTGGTACCCCGTGCCAGTGGTATGTGATAAATATGGGAGCGAGGCTCCACAATTTTAAGATGTGAAATGTTGGGCACGGGGGTTACTACCAAGAGTGGACTCCATGTTAGTGTCTTCTAGGGAAAGATAGTGATCGGGTGCTTACCCCGGGTACTTGAGGTACCGCAGGTCGTGGATGACATGTGCAACCTCTGCAGAGTGTAAAACTATTCGAATAGCCGTGTCCACGGTCAAGGACAGTTTGGTAACCGCTCTTGGGCTACGTCCAAATGTTTGCGAAACCAGTGAGTGTGTATGGAAAAGTGGAAAGAACTTCTTGGGTCAAGTCAAAGAACTTGACAAGATTGAGTTGGGTTGATGCCCACTCTAATTATGTTGATATCTGTAACCTGTTCTCATGGTTACTCGAATTCTCCTGATGCATGTCTTATAAGTTGTTGAACATGTCATTGCACTCAAAACTAGCTTTCTGCAAAATGACCTTCTTAGTGCTATATCATGCATTGTTGTACCTTGTTCTCAAAACACGCGTTGCTTGCGAGTACATTCAAAGTACTCATTGGCTTGCCACTGGTTATTTTATTGGCCAGGCATGAAAGACAAGATATATTGAAGAGTTCTTTGGTGATGATCGTGCGAGCTAGGACGCTTCCCAGTCAGAATGCCTGTAGGGTTAAGGCAGATGGCATGGGTCCAAGTTATTGACGAAGATTTCCGCTGCAATGTTATACTCAAGGCTTGACCATAATGGTCATAATTTATGTAAGACGGTATGTATGGATGTAAGACTCTTGTTATTCAGCTTCTGTGTGTTCAGTGAGCATTGATCTCTGGGATCACTGTAGATGTGCATTCGGTGATCACGACTTATGAGTCGGGGTCCCCACAGTGTGTGTCCAAACGTTCGTCGAACATGCAAATTTCTTTACCACATCATCTTGGTGGCATGACATTATGTCAACCAAGGTTTCATGTTTTTCTGATCATTTTTTTATTTTTTTGGAATTAAAATGCCATGTCACTCCATGCATACGTATGCGTGTGTCCATGTCGTGAGACCAATATGTTTGAAAATTCCTTCTAATTTACAGCACATGGAATTAACTTGCACACAAGTACACATGTATGATTTTTCAAACCGTTCTGGTTAGGTGTTGCATGTAGATGTAGTTCGAATTTAAATTACAGTCATTAAATGGTTAGAAAATCACTTAATGTCTTTAAAAGGTCAAATGACCCCTTGAATTTTCCAAAATTTCACATTACAATTGTAGTAGTGCATGTTAGACGTAGAAAAAATTTGAAGGCCGTAAGAGGAAGCTATCTCCCGTTCGTCATCAAACATGCATTATTCCCTTTCGGAACCACGAACCTTCTAGTGAGTTGCTCCGGTTTGTGAGGGGTGTGTGTCCAAACTTTCGTCAAACATGCCAATTTCTTTACCTCATCATCTTGGTGGCATGACATTACATCAACCAAGGTTTCATGTGTTTCTGATTTTTTTGGAATTAAAATGCCATGTCACTCCATGCATACGTATGCATGCATGTGTCCATGCCTTGAGACCAATATGTTTGAAAATTCCTTCTAATTTACTGCACATGGAATTAACTCGCACACAAGTACACAAAAATATGTTTTTTCAAACCGTTATGGTTAGGCGTTGCATGTAGATGTAGTTCAAATTTGAATTACGGTCATTAAATGGTTAGAAAATCACTTAAATGTCTTTAAAAGGTCAAATGACCCCTGAAATTTTCCAAATTTTCACATGACAATTGTATTAGTGCATATTAAGCGTAGGAAACAAATTGAAGGCCGTAAGAGGAAGCTATCTCTCGTTCTTCATCAAACATACATTTTTCCCTCTCGGAACCACGAACCTTCTAGCGAGTTGTTCCGATTTGTGAGGGGTGTGTGTCCAAACGTTCGTCAAACATGCCAATTTTTTTACCACATCATCTTGGTGGCATGACATTACATCAACCAAAGTTTCATCTGTTTCTGATTTTTTTGGAACTAAAATGCCATGTCACTCCATGCTTAATTGTGTCATAGCCGTTAGACCAATATGTTTGAAAATTCCTTCCAATTTAGTGCACATGGAATTAAATCGCACACAAGTACATGAAATATGAGTTTTCAAACTGTTATGGTTAGCTGTTGCATGGACATGCAGTTCAAATTTCAATTACGGTCATTAAATGGCTAGAAAATCACTTAAATGTCTTAAAAGGTCAAATGGCCCCTGAAATTTTCCAAAATTTGACATGACAGTTGTATGAGTACTACAAAATTTATTGTTCATTTAAAACACCATCCGTTGGCACGTTACTCCAAATTCGTCTTTCACTGCTAATAAAAAATATCTACGACATCACACACAGTTGTTTTCTAGGAACCGTTTGCGATGAAATTATCTGGGTCTATTTAAGTCTCCCTCCTTAAGCTTCGCCGGCTCGTCTGCTCTAGTGCCGGCAACCCCCGAACCCACGAATCCCAATCCCCATTCCCGCACCCCCTTCTTGCAAAGATGACGCCGTGGAAACGCTTCGTGAATGCCCGTTTGACGGCCGTGTCCCCCCGAGTGCCACCGCCTGCACCGAGAGCGCGCCCACCTACGCCGAGAGTGCCGCCGCATCCGCATTGAGGGCGGCCGCTTCCGCCGAGAGGGCGTCTGCGGCAGCCGACTGGGCAGCTGCAGCAGCCGAGACGGCTGCAGCAGCTGCTGCAACAGCGGCTGCAAACACCGAGGGCGCTCGAGCTGCCGTCCGTGCCGCTCATGTCCGCTGCCCGGGTCGAGGCCATCCACGCCAAGATCGAGGATGCACACGCCAAGATATTCCAGGCCACCTCGGACTCCAGCATGCAACCCACATCTGAAAAGGCGGCGGCAGCCATGGAGCACCTGCTTCCTCATGAGGTCGCCGAGCGGGAGCTGGAGATGCAGGAGGCGGCAGAGGTCAAGTAGCACCGGGAGGAGGAGTTGTGCGTGGCCGAGGTGGAGGCAGAGAAGAGTCTGTCTGTCGAGGAATCGGCGGTGGAGTACCAACGTGAGTTCTGGCGTAGCCACTACTATGAGTACTACAACCTTGAGGGCGGCGCCGAGGACGAGGACGAGGACGCGGTTGACTTCAGCAGGGGGGACGCGGAGTCCACCAACGGCGGCATGTCGCCAGGACAAGTCATCGACGTCTCATCTCACGCCGGCAATGCATAGGCCGGCGCGGCGGCAGATTTGTTAAAATTATGCGTACTTAGGCTTTGTTTTTAATGCTGGTCTTTTGTTAGAGCAATGTTTAGGTCAACTGGCTCTGTTTAATTACTTAAATTGCTCAATTCAGTAAGTGTGGTCTGTCTGCTATACGCTCTTTTGTGTGCCCAAATTAGCAAGCGATGTTAAATTATGCAATGACGTACCAGGGGAAATTTTGACCAAAATTTGAATTATCAAACTCATCCCATGCGCATAAAGCAGAAGAATCGTTTGTGATGCACACAATCATTCAAAGTGAATGGTCCGGCGGCACCGCACGCAAAGTTTCCCTCCACAGTTCCAAAATTTTGGCCTACCGCCAAAATATCTACCCCGCCCCCTTCCCCACCCCCTTTTCTCCCCAACCACAAGTCACATTTCCCCTGTTTCCTCCTTCCTTCCTTCCTTGCTAAGCTATAGCCGCTTCCTCTCTGTCGCCGTCTCGCATCCTACCGCCGGGGTCGCCATGGTATTCTTTAAAGACCTCTCCAGCGGTTCCTCCTCCGGCGACTACTCCTTCACCACCCGGGTATGCCTCTCTTCTCTCTCTCTCGGGCTATGACTTGGAATGAAGTATTTTTACCCGGCGGTCAATTTGAGTCATTTCTTCCTCTTGTAGCTCCCTAGGACCATCAGTGGCAATGAATGGAGTGGGGTGGCTGAAGATCTATCTGCTCGTTGTCACCATCAATCTCCATGCGTGAAGCTAGTTGCGTTTGATTCTGTGGACAGTGGGAGGAAGTTTCTGGCATGTGCAGAGAAGGTTAGACCCTCTTTCGTTGTTACAAATCATTTGGTAGATGTGATTCAGACACTGTCACGGCCCCAACCCATTCATACCACACCTTCAACTAAACACATCCTAAGACAGTGTTATAGTTTGTACCTAGTATCTTAAATTGTTGCCATCTCATGAGCGGTGCCATTCAAAAATTATTTGGCACTGCTTTAGCAGTTTGTGCAGCCAACTTTGGTCCACACATCCGAGCAGCCAAGCAGTAAAATACTAAATCTTTATGGCACGAAGGAACTGGGCATCGCAGCAACTACGTGCTCCGGAGTCCGGGTCCTTGATTTTTTTTCCGCTGCATCGGCTCGCCAGTGCAGGGCACCGTTGCGAGATGTAGCAATAGTTGTCTTTACCCCAGTTTTGGCATACATAGTGGACGGCCTTAGTGCTGTTAGTTCCATGTTACTAAATTTGTGCATGTACACACCTGTTAGTATCAATTTGCTGTCATCCAAACACTGTCGCTATGCTGTTGCAGTTATATTTACCTTCCTCATAAAATGTTCAATTTGTTATTTATTGTACATGAGTAAGAACTTGTAGCGTCGTTGTAGTTAATTATAGCTTCTGATGTTCCAGAATTTGGTTGTTGTCTCAGTACCAATTATTTCATTTGCACATTGATCTTTTTGAGAAGATATGTCATAATTAACATGTTTCTTCAGTTTTTCAAGATAAGCATTGGTGATTTTCTATGTTGCTATAAACCCATTTCCCCTACAATTGTTACTGATCTAGTTTTAAATATTATAGGATGAACGGAAGTGTTCTTACTTGGAGTGGGTTGATCAAGAGTGGCCACAGTCTTTGAAGATGTGCCTAGCGAAGCTCTGGAGCATGTATGAGGAAGAGAACACGCGTAGGATTAGAGAAAGTCTTGTCAACGCTGAAGCATATTTCAAGATGCGGGATAAAAAGTTGAAGGTGGAGAATGAGCTCAGATTTTTTAAATCACACTTTGCTAAGATGGTGTTGGCGAAGGAGGAGGCACTTTCCCAGTTGGCCCGTGCAAAACGGGTTCTTACTGAACTGAAAGGAGAGGTGGATAAGACAAGCCTGGATGATCTCGATTAGGGAAGTGAATATATTGTTCTTATGAAGTTGAACTAGCTATATGTTGTACTATGTTGTTTTCATGTAGCTACCGTACTGTGATGTTATAATATATTTATGTGCCTGATATGAAATTGGCAAACAGCTGTTCGATATGAAATGTAAATTTGTGTAATACTGGAATTATTAATTGTAAACTAATAAACCTGCTAAATGTGTCATGGACCTTTGCAAACGGTTCTAGCAGTAAAAGCACTTGCGATGGATAGCCCAATGCCACACAGTTTTCTTCATCAAATCGTGTGTGATATAGTTGATAAAAGCAAATAGTTAACCAAGGCAGACCGTGTGTGATAGTTACACCTTTCATACACGAGCCTACACATAAAATTGTGTGGGATGTATGTCCGAACGGAAACGTTTTCCCTGGATTGACAGTGTGGGATGTACATAAGAATGGAAACGTATTCCTTGGATTGACTGTGTGATATACATACGAATGGAAATGTTTTTCTGGGATTCACCGTGTGGGATGTACATACCTACATAAATGTTTTTCTCGGATTACCGTGTCGGATGTACATACCTATGGAAATGATTGGGTTTCGATGCCTCGCCCGATCACACACGGCCCCAGCCTGGGTCCCAGGAGGGCCTATCCCCGACGATTTCTGGGTCGTGTGGGAAGGACCCCCCTATCGCCCACACTCACTTGGCGACGGTCCAAAATTCCATCATCGAAAGGGGTTAAAAACCGTTTGTGTAGGACCGACGCGTACCAGTGATCCCTTCCTCTTTGGGGAAATACCGACGTAGTCCTAACAGACAGGAGCTTTTCTGGCGCTATAGTCAGAGAGCGATCAACGATTCATCGAATCCCAACAAACACACTGCAAAAAGTCATTACATCAAATAGATCTCCAAGAACGTCGAGGAGAACATTGTATTGAAGATCAAAAAAAAGAGAAGAAGCCATCTAGCTACTACCTAAGGACCTGTTGGTCTATGGTAAACTACTCACGCATCATCGGAGGGTCAAGTGTGATGATGAAGAACCCCTCCGTGATCATTGACCCCTCTGGCAGAGTGTCGAAAGAGGCCTCTAGATTGGATCTCGTCGTTCTGGAATTTGCGGTGGTTGGAATTGTGTTTTGTCTACTCCCCTAGGGTCTTGGGGATTTTAGAGTATTTATAGAGGCGAAGGTTGGTGGAGAAGCTTCCCATGGGCCCCACTACCCACTAGGGCGAGCATGGGCCTTCTGGTGCGCCCTGATGCCTAGTGGGCCCCATGGGCCTCCTCCCGTGCACTTATTTGGCTCACCAGGTGTTTTCTGTCCAGAAAAAATCTCCAAAAAGTTCCGTGACATTTGGACTTCATTTGGTATTAATATTCTGCAAAGTAAAAAACAAGCAGAAAACAACAACTGGCATTGGGCACTATGTCAATAGGTTAGTCCCAAAAAATGATATAAAGTTGCTAGTAAATGAATATAAAACATCCAATATTGATAATATAATAGCATGAAACAATCAAAAATTATAGATATGTTGGGGACGTGTCAATTGGTTCTTAACTAAGGGAAATACTTATCTCTACTTTGCTGCATCACGCTTTCCTCTTCAAGGGAAAAACTAACGCAAGCTCAAGAAGTAGCAGTCGGCGGCGGAGCAAGATATTGGCGATGGAGGGTTCCGCGATGGCGGTGGCAGTGTGCTTCACGACCTAGGAAATAGATCGAGGTGTGCGTTTTCTTTTTCGTTGCATGAGAGGTGAGCCAAAAGAATCTATGGGAGAAGTGGTAGATCCTGAGACCAAATAAACAAAAATAGACCAAAATAGATTATGGTAGGAGGAGAGATACAATTATTACAAGGGGGTGGTGGGACAAAGGAAAACCGAACGAAAATAAACCATACCAGGCTACCAACTGCTCCATTAGGAGTAGAGATATCTTAGCAACAATCTCTCACCACATTTTTAAGAATAATGAGAGAACCCATTGTACACCATATTTTTATGTCATCTCTAGACTACATGCTTGCATTATGATAAGACTATCTTATCAACCACTATACATAAACTGAATTTGCGGTACCGTGAACGGCATGAAAAATCAAATTAGGTAAACACATACCGCATAATTTAAACTACTAGTTCATGCCACAAACATCGTCAAAATTCAACAGAAACAAACAGAGTTCATACCGAGTTAAAACATAATAAAAACCTAAATCTACTCATCATCATCATCACCGAGCTTCTTAACGTGGAGGTGGTACTGATCTATCAGTGAGTTGGAGAGGGCGAACGACATGTCATACTCCTTCATCTCTGCCGCCTGCGCCGCGACACCTTCTTCTTCGGTGGCGGCCGCCCTCTTCTCCTCCCAGAGTCACTTGAGCGAGGGGAAGAAGATCTTGTCGGGTCGACTGAAGTTGTGCCATGCCCACCGGCCACCGCTGCGGGAGAGCGCGTCGCGCTCCTGCGCCTGCACTTGGTGCCACTCCTCCACCGGGGGCGGAGGGTGGAGCTCCCCGCCTCATCCACATGCAAATAATCGCAATAGTAGGGCTGCACCACCACCTCAAGTACGAGATCATGACCATGTTCCTAAACTAAAATTGAATATTCCATCATTTGAGGGTAGATACGTTCATGATTTATATCTTACTTGGGAATTATAAACTGAACAACGTTTTACATGCTTACAATATCCTGAGGATAGACGTGTTGCTACTGCTGTTTGTGCTTTCACTAGTTTTGCTTGTGTATGGTGGTCTGAACATTGTAAATTATATCATGATAATATCCCAACTACTTGGCTTGCTTTGAAAAATGGTATGCGTACTCGTTGGGTCCCACCATATTATCAATGTGAATTACTTTAAAAATTTCAGTGTTTAAGACAGGGAAACAATTCTGTAGAGGAATATTATCAAGAATTACAAATTGAATTTATTAGATGTGGTATTGTTGAGGATAACGAAGCTACGCTTGCATGTTTTATGGGTGGGTTAAATAGAGACATCAGACCATTTTAGAGTATAAGGAGTATAACAATATCACTTGTTTATCCCATCTTGCTTGCAAAGTTGAACGTGAAGTGCATGATCGACAGACATTGGCACGGACTAACTTTTCTGCAGGTCGAACTTCATCATGGACACCACGTGCATCATCTACTTCCACACGTTCTGCTGCACCGGCATCTCCGTTAGCTGCCACCTCCACCCGTGATACAAGAAAGCAGGCACAACCACCACTATCTGCCAAAAAGCACACCTTCCGTGCCTACACAGAGCTCTTCTTCATCCATGGCATCAACAGGGCGAACACATGATATTATTTGTCGTTGTTGCAAGGGTGGAGGTCATTATGTGAGAGAATGCCCATCTAAGTGTGTGATAATTGCTACTGAGGATGGTAGGTATAACTCCGCTAGTGACTATGTTGAGGAGACTTTGGCTCTTATTACAAGTGAAGAACACAGTGGGGATGATTCTGAACAAAAGACGCAACACATGGCTATTGAAGACGTTGATATGTATGAATGTTTAGTTACTCAACGTGTTTTGAGTGTGTAGGTCACACAAGCTAAGCAAAATCAGAGGCACAATTTGTTCCATACAAAGGGATTTGCGAAGGAATGTTCTGTTCATGTCATCATATATGGAGGGAGCTGCAACAACTTGGCTAGCACATGGAGATGGTGGAGAAGATGTCTCTCACCACAAGACCACATCCGCATCCTTACTACATCCAATGGTTCAACAACAACGACAAGGCTAAGGTAACACGTACTGTTTGTGTGCATTTTAGTATCGTTACATATGCTGAGTATGTTGATTGTGATGTGGTACCCATGCAAGCTTGTTCCTTATTACTTGGTCGACCATGGCAATTTGATACAAATTTTGTACACCATGGTAGAAACAATCAATATACTCTTGTTCATAAGGATAAACATATTACTTTGCTTCCTATGTCCACTAATTCCATTTTGAAAGATTATATTAATAGAGCAAGTAAAGCAAAACATGAGCGAAATAACAATGAAAATCGGATTGTGGCCAAAGAATTTGAGCAACAAATGAAGCCTAATAACAAACCATCATCTCATGTTGCCTCTGAAATTAAATTGAAAAGTGGATTTTGCTTGCCACCAAGTCTGGTATTGATGATCTAATTTCAGCAAATCTATTTGTTACGCTTTCGTGTGCAAAGAGGCATTATTCTCATTTGAGGACATGCCACCCTCTTTGCCTCTTGCTGTCACTAACATTTTGCAGGAGTTCCCTGACGTCTTTCCACAAGACGTGTGATATGTCTCCAACGTATCTATAATTTTTGATTGTTCCATTCTGTTATATTATCATTCTTCGATGTTTTACAATCATTTTAGAGCAGCTTTATATCATTTTTTGGGACTAAGCTATTGACATAGTGCCCAATACTAGTTGCTGTTTTTTGCTTCACTGAATGTCAGTACCAAACGGAGTCCAAACACAACAAAATGTTTTGGAGATTTTTTTGGACCAGAAGACACCTTGGGGGCCAAGAAAGCACCATAGGGGATCCCCGTGGGGACCACAAGACACATGGGTGCGCGCAGGAGCCCAGGCACACCCATGTGGGTTGTGGGCTGATGCGGCTTGAACTACATCTGTATTTCCCCAAAGAGGAAGGGATGATGCAGCACAATGACGGTAGGTATTTCCCTCAGTGATGAGACTAAGGTTATCAAACCAGTAGGATAACCAAGCAACACTATGTAAATGGTACCTGCACACAAAGAACAAATACTTGCAACCTGACGTGTTAAAGGGGTTGTCAATCCCTTTCGGGTAACGGTGCCTGAAATTGCCAAGTTGTAGGGATAAAAATTATGATAGATTGGATAAATAGATCTCGATAAAATGTGAAATAAAATAAATAATAAAAAATTGCAGCAAGGTATTTTTGGGTTTTTGGATTAATAGATCTGAAAATAAAGGCAAATAAAAATAGATCACGAAGACAAATATGATAAAGAAGAGACCCAGGGGCCGTAGATTTCACTAGTGGCTTCTCTCAAGAAAAATAGCATATGGTGGGTAAACAAATTACTGTTGGGCAATTGATAGAACTCCAAATAATTATGACGATATCCAGGCAATGATCATTATATTGGCATCACGTCCAAGATTAGTAGACAGACTCCTGCCTGCATCTACTACTATTACTCCACACATCGACCGCTATCCAGCATGCATCTAGTGTATTAAGTTCATGGAGAAACGGAGTAATGCAATAAGAATGATGACATGATGTAGACAAGATCTATTCATGTAGGAATAGACCCCATCTTGTTATCCTTAATAGCAATGATACATACGTGTCATTTCCTCTTCTGTCACTGGGATTGAGCACCGTAAGATCGAACCCATCACAAAGCACCTCTTACCATGGCAACAAAAAACGATCTAGTCGGGCTAACTAAACCAAAGATTCGAACAAGAAATACGAGGATATAAGCAATCATGCATATAAGAGATCAAAACTCAAATAACTTTCATGGATAAAATAGATCTGATCATAAACTCAAAGTTCATCGGATCCCAACAAACACACCACAAAAAGAGTTACATCAAATAGATCTCCAAGAGACCATTGTATTGAGAATCAAAAGAGAGAGAAGAAGCCATCTAGCTACTAACTACGGACCCGTCGGTCTACAATGAACTATTCACGCATCATCGGAGAGGCACCAATGAGGATGATGAACCCCTCCGTGATGGTGTCTAGATTGGATCTGTGGTTTGTGGAACTTGCGGTGGCTGGAATTGTGTTTCGTCGACTCCCCCAGGGTTTCTGGATTTTCGGGGTATTTATAGACCAAAGAGGCGGTGTGGGAGGCGGTCGAGGTGGACACAACCGAGCAGGGCGCGCCTGGGCCCCCAGGCGTGCCCAGGTCAGTTGTGCTCCCCTCCGAGCCCCCCTATGGTACTTCCTTGGCCCAACTTGTGTCTTCTGGTCCAGAAAAAATCTCCAAAAAGTTTTGCTGCGTTTGGACTCCGTTTGGTATTGATTTTCTGCGAAGTAAAAAACAAGCAAAAAAACAGCAACTGTCACTGGGCACTATGTCAATAGGTTAGTCCCAAAAAATGATATAAAGTTGCTATAAAATGATTATAAAACATCCAAGAATGATAATATAACAGCAAGGAACAATACAAAATTATAGAGACGTTGGAGATGTATCAGCATCCCCAAGCTTAATTCCTGCTCGTCCTCGAGTTGGTAAATGGTAAAAACAGAATTTTTGATGTGGAATGTTGCCTATCATGTTCAGCACATATTCTTTTCTCTTGTAGCATGGACATTTGGGCTTTTATATGATTCAAAGATATAGTCTGGTTTTGACATGAAGATTTCAATACTCAAGCATATCACCAAGTAACCATGTCTTTCAAAATATCAACACTAAACAAGTTATCCCTAGCCCATTATGCTCAATCATTGATCCATTCATGAAACACACTCGCATATTAGCAACACCCAATGCTCAAGTAAGATTGTAGTGCCCCATAGTTGGTGCTTTGTAAGAGAAGATGGAGACTCAAAAATAAAAATTGCATAAAGTAAATAGAAAGGCCCTTCGCAGAGGGAAGTAGGGATTTGTAGAGGTGCCAGAGCTCAAAATGAAAAAGATAGAGATAAAACATTTTTGGTGGCATGCCTTTCCTGTCAACGAAAACGATCGAGTAGTTCCCAATACTTTCCATGCTAGATATATCATAGGCGGTTCCCAAACAGAAAATAAAGTTTATTCCTTTTTCCACCATACTGTCACATTCCACGGCTAACCGAATCCACAGGTGCCATCCATACCAACACTTTCCAAGGAATTTATTACTTGACAACATAAAGTAAATTCATTTTCCATTTCGGGACTGGGCATCCCTAATACCTTTGCAGTACTCTCGTGCAATGACAAGTGAATAAACACTCATCTTGAGTCTAGCATGGATAAATATCAGCCACCCCCTACCGTTTCATGAGCGGTACGAGCACACAAAAAGGAAATTTATTTTGAAGATTAGAGATGGCACATACAGATTTGCTTAGAACGGCAAAAGAATACCACATATAGGTAGGTATAGTGGACTCATATGGAAAAGCTGGTTTAAGGATTTTGGTTGCACAAGTAGTAATCCCACTTAGTACAAGTGAAGGCTAGCAAAAGATTGAGAAGCATCCAACCAAGAAACGAAAAATCTCATAAGCGAGCATTAAGCATAACTAACACCGAATAATTCACCACAAGTAGGATGTAATTTCATTGCATAACTATTGACTTTTGTGCTTGCATAGGGAATCACAAACCTTAACATCAATATTCTTACTAAACCATAATTACTCACCAACATGACTCACATATCACTATCATCATGTCGCAAAACTATTACAAAGAATCAAGTTTATTTTGCCCAATGATCTTCATGAAAGTTTTTATTATATCCCTCTTGAATATCTATCACTCTGGGACTAATTTCATATGTTGCTTTTAAAAGCTCAAACAAATTTAAGTGAAGAACATGAGCATAAAATTTTTCTTCTCTCAAAATAATATAAGTGAAGCATGAGAGAATTTCTTAAATTTTTTACTAACTCTCAAATAAATCTAAGTGAAGCGTGAGAGCATTTCTTCAAAAATAATAAAGCACAGCATGCTCAAAAGGATGTAAGTGAAGCACTAGAGCAATTCCTTAGCTCAAAAAGATATAAGTGAAGCACATAGAGCAATTCTAGCAAATCATAGCATAATTTTGGCTCTCTCAAATATGTGTGCCCAGCAAGGATAGATGACACAAATTTAAAAGCAAAACAAGCAAAGACTCATATAATACAAGACGCTACAAGCAAACTCATGATATGTGACGAATAAAAATATAGTTCCAAGTAAAATACCGATGGTCGTTAGAAGAAAGAGGGGATGCCACTCGGGGGCATCCCCAAGCTTAGTTGCTTGCTTTTCTTTTAGATAATAGCTTGGGATGCTATGGGGCACCCCAAGCTTAGTTGCTTGCTTTTCTTTTAGATAATAGCTTGGGATGCTATGGGGCACCCCCAAGCTTAGGCTCTTCTTACTCCTTATTCCTTCATCCATTGTGATCTCACCCAAAACTTGAAAACTTCAATCACACAAAACTCAACAAAACCTTTGGGAGATCCGTTAGTATAAGAAAGCAAATCACTACTCTAAGTACTGTTGCAAACCCATTCATACTTTATTTTTTGCATTATATCTACTGTATTCCAACTTTACCATGGCTTATACCCTCCAATACAAACCATAGATTCATTAAAATAAGCACACAACGCAAAGAAAACAGAATCTATCAAAAACAGAACAGTCTGTAGCAATCTGAAAACTTCGAATACTTCCGTAACTCAAAAAATTCTGAAAAATTAGGACAACGTAGGAAATTTGTATACCAATCTTGTAAAAAATGCAGAATTTTATCACGCGTCTATAAATTTAAACAATTATGTGACTGGTGCACAAAGTTTCTGTTTTTCAACAAGATCAAAGCAACTATCACCCAACATGATCCCAAAGGCTTTGCTTGGCACAAACACTAACTAAAACATAAAAAACACAATCATAACAGTAGCATAATTGTGAAAACACTCAAGAACAGAAAGGAAAAGACAAAAAGAAATTTTATTCATTGGGTTGCCTCCCAACAAGCGCTATCGTTTTATGCCCCTAGCTAGGTATAATGCATAGATGTAAGTGTTGTCATCTTGATTTCTAGATCCATAAGATGCTCTCATGATTGATTCATATGGTGGCTTAATTCTTGTTCTAGGGAAGTGTTCCATACCCTTCCTTAGTGGAAATTGAAATTTAATATTGCCTTCTTTCATGTCAATCACGGCACCAATAGTATGTAAAAACGGTCTACCAAGTATAATTGGACATGACGGATTGCAATCAATATCAAGAACAATAAAATCTATGGGCACATAGTTCCTATTTGCTAGAATAAGAACATCATTAATTCTTCCCAAAGGATTTTTAATAGTAGAATCTGCCAAATGCAAGTTTAAAGAACATTCTTCAATATCGGTAAGACCAAGCACATCACCTAAAGATTTCAGAATTGTGGAAACACTAGCACCCAAGTCACACAAAGAAAAACACTCATATTTTTTAGTCTTGACTTTAATGGTGGGTTCCCATTCATAATTTAATTTTCTAGGAATTGAAATATCTAATTCTAACTTTTCTTCCAAAGCTTTCATCATAACATCAACGATATGTTTAGTAAAAGCTTTATTTTGTTCATAAGCATGGGGTGAATTTATCATGGATTGCAACAAAGAAATACAATCAATCAAGTCTTTGTAATCCAAAAGAGTAGGCACATCACTAGTTAAAGTTTTGACCTCTCCAAACCCACTTTTATCATTTTTCTTAACAAGATTTTCACCCTCCAAATTATTGGGATGCCTTCTAACTAAAGTTGACTCTTCTTCAGTCCCTTTACCATCAATTTTAATTTTACTAAACAAAGAATCAATAAATGAAACACCAATCATTTTAAGATCTTCATCATTTTTATGAAAGCAATCACTAGAAAATGCTTTTTCTAAAAATTCTCTTCTAGCTCTAAGCATAGCGGTTCTTTTCTTGCTTTCATCCATAGAAACATATAAAGCTTTAATTGATTCTTCAAGCTTAGGCACAAAAAATTTCATCTTGAGATTTTCTACATCATGAGAAATTCTATCAATGCTTCTAGACATATCATCAATCTTATTCAATTTTCTTCTATCGTATTGTTGAATAATTTTTGAGCGTTGATAAATTCTGTCGGCGTCCTGGGAACGGGGGTCGCCAGACCTAACTGCCTGCGGCCCAGGGCGTGGCTCAGCCAATGGCCTGGTACGACCCATCTTCATCAACAACCACTCAAGACCCTCGCGAGGGGCTAAGCCTCGCAAGGCGGATGATGCCAAGACCTCGTCAGGGGCAGCCTCACTGGGCTGGCTCCCGAGGAGCGGAGATATCTATGCAAAGGGCACCTCGCGAGGTGCGCATGACGTGAGCCATGACGACCAAGGCCAGGCGGGCGTCAGCAGGCGCAGAGTACCAGTTGCCTCTTTGGTGCTAAAGGGGCAAGCGCAGGCGAGGAGTCCCAAGGCATTAGGCAAAGGTTTCCATATCGGTGCAACGAAACCAAGACCAGTAGGACGGCAGGACGGAGGTCACCGTAGAGCCCACGGCGGTGTCACCACCAGAGCCTTTGGCAGGCGAAGACCACCTTTTGTCAGATTAACTTGTACTGGTTGTCTCCCTTCGAAATTGGCCATTGTGGGATCCCTTCCCACCTAATATTTGGGAAGAGGACCGGGGCCTCTATAAATAGGACTAGCCACCACCCTAGCAAGAAAAAGGAGGCGACCCAAGAGGAAGGAGGCGACCCAAGAGGAAGGAGGCGACCAGAGAAAGAGAGAGAACAACCCGAGGCGAAGATGGATCATTCATACCATCCTCACACACACAAGCTCACCGAGCTCAAGAACACGTCTCCTCAGGAGGTTGTTCATCCCTTGTACTTGTTCATCCTCAGCCTACAAGGCAATCCACCACTCCACACTGGAGTAAGGTATTACACCATAATGGTGGCCCCCGAACCAGTATAAATCCTCGTGTCTCTTGTTATTTGGGTTCGTCGAGCTAGGCCTTGAGATCATTGCGAGAGCGAGCTTAGGAGAGAGAAAGATCTTCGTGCGCACCCCAGTGTTCGAACCTCAAGGGTTTGTCGGATCCTGTAATCCGACATTTGGCGCACCAGGTAGGGGTGCGCTGAAGCCTTTCTTCCGTCGATCCGCGCTCTGCTGCTTCACCACAACCATGGCTGACGCTCGCCGAGCCCATGCTAAGCACTGGGCCACCCTTGCCGCCCGCGTTGCTCAGACGGCGCCCGTTGGCGGACCGCCCCGCCGTTCTCCATCACCTTCTGCCAACGCCGCCACCGGCCCGGCCGGGAACGAGCAGCAAGCTTCATCGCTGCACCCTTCTGTGCGGTGAGATGGACGCACCGCCACCCCGTCGCTGACTCCGGACGGCTCGTTGTCCCACGCTTGTCACGCGCCCACGGGCGCGCAGGCCACGCTGCTCATGGCACGCGAGCTCCTGCGTTACTGCCCGGTCGACGACCTCTACGAGGACTGGCTGGACCGCAGCGCCGAGCTCGTCAGTGCCGCTGGGGGTTCTCCGGCGCCGTCCCTCTCGCTACCTCGCCCACCTCCAGCTGCGGGCGATGTAGCCCACGGAGCGCCTCCACCACCTCCGCATCAAGACGGTGCCCTTGCACCAAAACGTGCGGTCCCGCGGTGTGACCCGCCACGTCGGGCGCCCGCGCACGAAGAAGGAAGCTGCCAAGAAGTCCCTCGGCCGCAAGAAAACGCTCCTGCACTCCCAGCACTGCCACGTAAAGACCGCGCGCCGCCCGCGGCGGCGACGCGTGGATACCAGGATCAGGCTCCGCCTCCGCGACGGGCTCCGGTGACCACAATAGGCTGCCGAGCCTTCACTCCTGAGCTGCGCAGCGTCGTCTGGCCCGACAAGTTTAAGTCGGACCTGCCCCGCACTACGACGGCACCCCCGACCCCGCGGAGTTCTTGCAGCTCTACGACAGTGACAAAAAAGTCATGGCGAACTGGTTTCCCATGGCCCTCAAAGACGGTGCATGCTCGTGGCTTCTGAACTTGCCCGCGGGATCAATCTCCTCCTGGGGCGAGATGCGCAAGTGCTTCATCGCCAACTTCCACGGCACTCGCGACCGCCTACCGGCCGCGGGTGACCTACGACGCATCAAGCAGCAGCTAGGGGAAACTCTGCAGAAGTACATCCAGCGCTTCAACAGCGTTCGCTGCAAGATCCCCAAGGTGACGGACGAGGCCATCATCTCCGCGTTCTCCGATGGCGTTCGCGACGTCAAGATGAAGGAGGAGCTCGCCAACCACGAGGAACTATGCATGACCCTAGAGATGTTCAACATGGCGACCAAGTCCGCAAGGGCTGAGGAAGGCGCCTTTCCCTCCTCGAGCTCCTAGCTGCCGACCAGGAGGCCAAGAAGGCCAAGACCAAGGACGTGAAGTGCAAGGGGGCTGCCGTGCTCGCGGCGGAGCCAGAGACGAAGCGCGGCCACGACCACCCCGAGTCATCTAGGGCCAACTGCCCATTCTGTGCCTTCCACAACGTACACAGCCACAACACCAATGACTGTCAAGAGCTCAGGGCCATCCGCGACGGGCGCTCCGGTCGACGCCCTGAGTGCAGTGACCGCGGCTACGGCCGAGGAGGAGGACGAAGTGGGGTACGCTGGGACGACTGTGGCCCCCGCCAGGAGTGGCGCGACCGGCCTCATGAGGACCGCTGGCAGGACCCGGCTCATGAGGGCGCCTGGAGAGACCAGCCTCTTGAAGACCGACCTCAGGGCAACGCAGGCCTCCCTCCGCTGCCACAACCACCAAGGAGGAACGACGATCATCCTCCGGACGAGGGGGCTGGGGGCTTCTAGGACCCTCGTGCCATCGCCTGCATCTTGGGTGGTGCTCAAGCCCTAGCCTCTCAGCGTATCTTCAAGCAGTTTGCTCGTGAGGTGAACGCGGCCATCCCCATGCTCGAAGCCACACGCCCGCTCAGGTGGTCCAAGTGCGCCATCACCTTCAGCTCGTCAGACCAGCTCAAGTGCGCGGCAACTGTCGGTGCCCTCCCGATGCTCTGCTCACCCGTCATTGTCGGCATTCTGGGAACTGGGATCCCAGACTTGCCTGCCCGCGGCCCGCGGCGTGGCTGAGCTAGCGGGCATGTACGGCCCCTCTTCGTCAACAAGGCATTCAAGACCCTCGTGAGGGGCCAAGCCTCGCGAGGCGGACAACACAAGACCTCCCCAAGAGCGGCCTCACCAGGCTGCCTCGCGAGGAGCGGAGAAATCAAGGCAGGGCAAACCTCGCGAGGCTCTCGTGACGTGAGCCATGACGATCAAGATTAGGCGGGCGCCAACGCGTGCAGCGTCCTTGTTTCCCCTTTGGTGCTAAGGAGGCAAGCGCAGGCGCGGAGTACCGAGGCATCAAGCAAAGGTTTCCATATCGGTGCAACGAGACCAAGACCAGCAGGACAGCAGGACGGAGGTCAGCATGGGGCCCAAGACGGCGTCACCACCAGAGCCTTTCGCAGGCGAAGACCTCTTTTGTCAGGATAAGCTGTACTAGCTGTCCCCTTTCAAATTGGCCATTGTTGGCTCCCTTCCCGCTCAATATTTGGGGAGAGGACCAGGGCCTATATAAGTAGAACTAGCCACCACAGTACATGCATCTCAAAAACAGCTCATTGAGAGGCATCTCACCCACACAAGTTTGCCAAGCACAAGAACACCTCAACCTCAGGAGGCTGTTCTTCCCTTTGTACTATTCATCATCAGCCCAAGAGGCAATCCACCACCACCACACTGGAGTAGGGTATTACACCACAACGGTGGCCCGAACCAGTATAAATCTTGTGTCTTTGTGTTGTGAGTTCGTCGAGTTCGTCCGCGAGATCTTAGCGAGCTAGGGCGTAGATTGGTAGAGAGGAAATCTTTGCGCGCACCCCAGTGTTTGAACCTTGAGGGTTTTGCCGGAACCCGTGATCCGACATTTGGCGCGCTAGGTAGGGGTGTGCCGTAGCTCCTATCCGCCAATCTACGCTCCACCGCCACCGCACTTCGCCCCCATGGCGGGTGCCCCGCTACCGACTCCGACGGCCGGCACCGACAACGGGGCCAGGGGGCTTCGAGCCCTGGCCCCCGCCCTGCAGCAGGTGCATTGGCCGCCCAAGTTCAAGCCGGAGATGCCGCCGCGCTACGACGGCGCGGCGGACCCGTCGGCTTTCCTGCTGGCATACGAGGAGGCCGTCCTCGAGGCCGGGGGCGACGGCAAGGTCATGCCCAACTGGCTCCCCATGGTCCTCGCCGGCGAGCCACGCGCCTGGCTGCTCAACCTCCCTGGATCCATGGTGGCATCCTGGGAGGAACTCCGCGACCTCTTAACTACGTGCTACGCGGCACCGGTGCACCACGCGGTCGCGGCCCTGCTTGGCGGCTCTCAAGCGCCACCTTCGGATCGCCACATTAATCCGTTCCTCTGCCAGATTGGTGCTGCTTCCAAGCGCTCGGGGGCTCTGCCGGGTTTGGCTGCGCCCGAGGCCGATCTCACCTTCATCTCAGAGGACCACCCCGTCACCACCGCCGGCTCGGGCATGCTTCCGATGCTCTGCACGCCCACCATCTGCAACGTGGCCATCACCAAGAGCCTCATCGATGGCGGTGCCGGCCTCAACTTGCTTTTCGCGGAGGCCTTCAGCCTTCTTCACGTGCCGCTCGAGAGGCTCAACCTCAGCAAGCCTTTCTCAGGAGTCGGTGGCGGCACTGCCCGCTCCCTGGGGCAGATCTGCCTCCTCATCACCTTCGGCACGCGTGACAACTACCGCACCGAGCTAGTCGACTTCTACATCGCCTGCATCGGCCTCCCGTACAACGCCATTCTCGGGTACCCGGCTCTAGCCCAGTTCATGGCGGTGACTCATCCGGCCTACAACCTCATGAAGATGCTTGGAAGCAAAGGCGTCCTCACTATCAGGGGGAAGGCCAAGGAGGCCCTGGCGGCGCTCAAGCTCGCCCTCAAGACCGCTGCGGCAGCGCAGCCTGCCGACGCGGGCACCTCCGAGCCCAAGGGAGCCGCACCAACCAAGAAGAAGCAGTTGTTCACACAAGACAAGGCGGAAACCAAGCAGGTGCCAGTCAACGAGCACGGGTCCTTAGGAGCCACCTTTACCATAGGTGCTAGCCTCGACCCAAGCCAAGAGGAAGCATTGGTGCAGTTCCTGCGCACAAACAAGGATATATTCGCATGGGAGCCCAATCAGCTGGTGGGAGTCCCGAGAGAGGTGATTCAACATCATTTAAGGGTATGCCCCAATGTGCGCCCTGTGAAGCAGCGGGCGAGACGGCAGTCCATGGAGAAGCAGGCCTTCATCGTCCAAGAAACCCGCAAGTTGGAGGCGGCGGGTTCCATTCGCGAGGTTCGATACCCTGAATGGCTGGCGAACCCCGTCGTAGTGCCGAAGACAGGCGGGAAGGAGCGAATGTGCGTCGACTTCACCAAACTCAACAAGGCCTGCCCCCAAGATCTGTTCCCGCTCCCACGCATCGATCAGATCATCGACTCCACCACCGAGTGCGACCTGCTGTGCTTCCTGGATGCGTTCTCAGGGTATCACCAGATCAAGATGGCGGTAGAAGATGTAGAGAAGACAACCTTCCTGACCCCGTGTGGGGTGTACTGCTACACCTGCATGCCTTTCGGACCGCGTAACGCGGGCGCGACCTTTCAGCGGCTGATGCACATCGCCTTGGGGAGGCAGCTCGGGTGAAACATGGAGGGCTATGTCGACGACATTGTGGTGAAGTCTCGGGAGGCAAGGACCTTGATTCAAGACCTAGAGGAGACCTTTGCGAGCCTGTGCCAGGTGAACTTGCGGCTTAACCCGGAGAAGTGCGTGTTCGGTATCCCTTTCGGCAAGCTGTTGGGCTTCCTCGTGTCCCACAGAGGGATCGAGGCGAACCCAGAGAAGATCAAGGCCATTGAGGACATGAGCCCACCGCAGACCCTTAAGGAAATGCAGAAGCTAGCTGGTCGGGTAATTGCGTTGGGACGCTTCATCTCCAAGCTAGGAGAGCGCGCCCTACCCTTCTTCAAGCTGATGAAGAAGAAGGGCCCATTCGAGTGGACCCCGGAGGCCGACCGAGCTTTTCAAGACCTCAAGAGATACCTGACTAGCCCACCGGTGATGGTGGCGCCACGACCTCTCGAGCCCCTAGTGCTCTACCTTGTCGCTACCCCATACTCCGCCAGCGCAGCACTGGTGGCGGTTCGGGAGGAGCAGCAAGCCAAGGGTGCGCTACGCCAGGCTACAGCTGAAATGACGCAAGATCAGGAAGGCGCCGCGAGAGCCTTAGCGGCGTCAACAGAAGACCAAGCTCGGCAGGACGACATCATCGAGATTCCCGCAAGCGATCAGGCGTCAGGAGTCTCACCACCTTAGGAGACGTCCCAACTCTCGCAAGACACGAGCCTCAACAGTGCGCCAGTGTTGCGGGACGCGAGGGCGTGATATCCTATGCCTTAGAAGCTCCTGCTCGCGCTCTTGGTGGCCTCGCGCAAGATGCGGCACTACTTCCAGGGCCATCCCATCAAGGTTGTCTCAGCCTACCCATTGGAGAGGGTGCTCAAGAGCCCCAACTCTGCTAGAAGGATCGCCGAGTGGAACATCGAGCTGCAAGCATTCCAGTTAGAGTTCAGCACTACCAGGGTCATCAAGGGAGCCGCGCTCGCTGATTTTGTGGCAGAGTGGATGGACGCTCCGACACTTGAAGTAGGCGAAGACCGGTCCACCTCACCAGGAAGCGAGGCGCCAGATGGTTGGGTCATGGACTTCGATGGCGCCTTCGCGCATTAGGGCACGGGGGCTGGAGCGGTACTCATCTCGCCCACTCAGGACAAGCTCTATTATGTAGTGCAGCTCTGCTTTCAGTAGGGCGAGAAGGTCTCCAACAACATCGCAGAATATGAAGGCCTCATAGCCAGCTTGAAGGCCGCCGCAGCTCTGGGGGTGAAGCGCCTCACCGTTAGGGGCGACTCACAGCTCCTCGTCAATTTCTCCAACAAAGTGTACGAGCCAAAGGACGAGCACATGGAGGCATACCTCGCGGAAGTGCGTAAGATGGAAAAGCAGTTCCTGGGCCTGGAGTTGCAGCATGTGCCTCGTGGCACCAGCAAGGAAGCCGATGACATCGCCAGGAGGGCGTCCAAGCGGCAGCCCCAAGAGCCCGGCATCTTCGAGGAGCGGCTCTTCAAGCCGTCAGCAACGCCACCACTTTCAAGCACAGCTCAGCCTCGGGAGGAGCTCCCACAGCCGCCTGCCACTAGAGCCCCAGCCTGTGGCCCGACATTAGGAGCTCGCCTGCTCTTGGCGCTCGAGCCTTAGGAGGGATGCTGGACCAAGGAATTCAAGGAATATCTGATGAAAAGGGCGCTGCCGGAGAAGGAGGAGGACGCAGAGCACGTGGCCCGACAAGCCACGGCGTACTGCATCTGGGACGGTGAGTTGTACAGGAAGCGGCCAAATGATGTTTCACTGCGTTGCATTTCCAAAGACCAGGGGAAGGAGTTGCTAATTGACATACACGGCGGGGACTGCGGGCACCATTCGTCATCACGGACCCTCGTCGGCAAGGTATTCCGCAGTGGATTGTACTGGCCCACGACGCTCAACAATGCGGCCGAGCTGGTGAAGTCCTGCGAAGCCTGCCAGTTCCACGCCAAGCAGATCCATCAGCCAGCTCAAGGCCTCCACACCATCCCACTCACGTGGCCGTTCACGGTTTGGGGGCTGGACATCTTGGGCCCGTTCCCTCGAGGGCCTTGGGGCTACCGCTACCTCTACGTCGCCATCGACAAGTTCACCAAGTGGGCAGAAGTGGAAGCCGTCCGCACCATCCCAGCTGGCTCTGCTGTCAAGTTCATCAAGGGCCTCGTGAGCCGCTTCGGGGTTCCCAACCTCATCATCACAGATAACGGCTCGCAATTCACTAGTAACCTCTTCAAAACCTACTGTGCTAACCTTGGAACACAGATTTGCTACGCTTCAGTGGCACACCCCAGGAGCAATGGTCAGCCGAACGCGCCGACGCAGAGGTCCTGAGGGGCCTCAAGACCAGGACCTTCAAGAAGAAGTTCGAGGCCTGCGGCAGGGGCTGGCACGACGAGCTCTAGTCCGTGCTATGGTCCATCCGCACCACCGCCACCAAGCCAACGGGCGAGACCCGATTCTTCCTTGTCTATGGAGCCGAAGCGGTCCTTCCTCACGAGGTCAAGCATCATTCTGCACGGGTCCTGGCGTTTGATGAAACGCAGCAGGACGCCACGCGGGGGATGGACCTCGTGCTGGGGGAGGAACATCATCGCGTAGCCGCACTAAGGGGGGCAAGGTACCAGCAGGCGCTGCAGCGATATCACTGCCGCAACATCCGCTCAAGGACGCTCGAGGCGGGCGACCTCGTCCTGAGGCGGGTCCTCTCCAGGGAAGGGCCGCACAAGCTCTCACCTATGTGGGAGGGCCCGTTCAGGGTCGTCCATGTCTCCAGGCCTGGTGCCGCGCGCCTGGAGACGCAGGACGGGGTACCCATCCAGAACGCCTGGAACATCCAGCACCTCCGGAAGTTCTACCCATGAAGCAAGGCCCAGTGCCTGTGAAGAAAGGACCAGTGCCTGTGAAGAAGGCCCGGTGCCTGTGAAAAATCGTCGCCCGTCACACTCCCACGTAATAATGAGTGGGGTTGTACACGCCCCGGAGTCTCAGAGTACCGCCCTCGGGCCTCGGGGGCTCCCTCCCACGCCTAGTGGCAGCACTTAGCTCCGCGCTGGTGAGAAGACTGAAGACTAGATTAGGTGCCGGACGCGGCTTGTCATTTGCTTTCCGTAGTTGGCTCGCCTTCTCTTAACCGAAGTTTGCTTTTGTTGTTCCTTGCTGATTTGGTTCCATCGCCTTTTGCCGCCTTTCCCGACTCTGGTTCGCTTGTGTTCTCTCTCTCTCACATACCTCGCGAAGGGGGCTAGGCAGGCGCCCTCGCGAGTGTTTTTCTTTCTCTCTGCCTTCTCGCGAGCCACCCTCGTTCGAGCCCGCAAGCGGGCGCATCTCTCCTAATCCGTGCCCCTCGGGAACCGCGATATGAAGCGCCGGGTCAAGGCTTGGGTGAACGATAAATCTCCTAGCAAGCTTCCTAACGAATTTTTTGCAGTTCCTGAGCAATCACAGACCACTAGGTCAAGATGGGCACGAGGAAATAAATGCCTCATAAAGAGGAGGCCGCCCCGAACGCACCAAGCTAAGTTATCTCAGCACAAAATAACAACATAGCACGGAAACAACAAGCGTAGCATAATGATTGAGAAGTCATGGTTCGGTACATGCCCCTTCGGGTCCATACTGGTTTCATTTTGGTGCAGGAAGAAAAAGAGGAACAAAAAAAGCGGCGCTCGCCCCTGCAACAGTCCTCAGGAGCAGGCCCTTGGCGACATCTCGAGTTTAGTCGGACCCCTCCTCGCACTTCACGGATGCACAGTGATGAGACGACCCGCTATCACCTTTGAAGAGGGCGCGGTGACGTGGCGGCTGGTCGTAGCCGCCACTGCTGGAACTGTCGCTAAGAGAGGAGCCACCGTAGCCGGACGAGCCACGGCCGGCGGGTCCGCCCTCCTCCTCGTCCCGACCATCGCCAAGGCCGAGCACCTCCTCGCCGTCGTTCACCTCACGGCAGCATCCGTGCGGGGACCGTCTTCCCCGAATACCCTCACGTAGAGGGTCGCGTCGCCATCAAACTTGAAGTGGAGGGTGCACCGCCTGCCCAGGCCGTGCGCGCGGGCGAACGTCTGCCAGCCGCGGGCTAGAGCTATGTTGCCCGCGACGGAGACCTCGACCGCAACCCAAGAAGCCCGGCTGCAGCAACCGTCTGCCTGCAGCCAGACCGGGACCTCTTGAGCATCGCGCCTCAGGAGCTCTCACCAGACCTCAGGCTGCTCACCTCCTGGCCTTGACCACGGCATCGCGACCTGGCATACCAGCGATGTCTACAGCCTGCCTGGGGATTGGGACCTGTCGGCGTAGAGCGCTAAGCTACCACAAGGTTGGAAAGGGGGGACCAAGGCGAAGCAAGCCACGCATTCGTAAATCTTTGTAATAAGGATGAAATTGACACAAAAGGCATTACAGACCCTTTACATGCCCCCATGGGGTTCACCTCGATTCCTCGCAGGGAACAAAAGAAGAAGGTTCCTAGGAGCCGTATCTACAAGCATCGCCGCCGACGCCGTCATCAACAGTGGGCCACGAGAGGTGACGCCAACCCCATCCAGATCAACGGCGGCGACGGGCGGATGCCGCTGCCGCGCTCCGGGCACGGCGAGAGCTCGGGGGCACGTAGCTGTCGTCGCTCATCTCTGGAGTCTCATAGGGCTCGGGAGAGTCGCTAGACTCCAAGGCGCCATCGTTGCTGTCGGAGGAACTGCCGGCGAGGCCAGCGGCGGGCCCGGTGCCTGCCGCCGCGCCGTCCCGACGGCCCCCTCCAGGGCAGCACTCTAGGCGGCGGCCTTCCTTGTCGAAGACCTTGAAGAACATTGTGGAAGCACCGTCATACTCGAAGTGGATGGCGAGGGCGCCCTCCGCGCGGCAGGCGCGGGTGACCTCGCCCATCCGCGGGTCATGAAGATCTTGCCCGGGGAGACGACCTCAACCTCCGCTCCCGTCGCCGGGGCATCGCACTCAGCGTGCTGCAGCCACAGCTCGAGTGGCCCCCTCGGCGGCATCTCTTCGGCGAAGAACTGCGGGAATCGGATCCAGGAGCGCGGTGGCATCACCGCCCACACCACAAGCTCGCGTGAGGAGCCCTCGGCGTGAGTTCGCGGGGCAGCGCACTACAAAAAAAGACACATCCGTGACATTTTGGGCCGAACGATTTTTTTTCTGTCATACATATGACACTTCTATGACGATAATTGTGACAAAACCCGGTATCATCATAGATGTGGTGGGCTCCTACTTCTATGACAAAAAATCATGACAGAAAATGGCCTTTTCGTCCTGGGCGGGCCAGAGATGCAGCTGCATGACATTCTTTGGGCCGTCCATGACGGAAAAAACAGTGGTAGAAGCGAGGGCGAGGAAAATTTCGGGGAGTTCCCGGTTACGGTGGGAGGTCGGGGGCCGAGCGATGCGCGTTTCTCTCGTACACGTACGCGCGTGTGTGCGAGGCGTTGGCTCTAACTGAACCCGAGCGAGGCGTTGGGCTCTAACTGAACCCGAGCGATTGCACTACAGGCTACGCGTTACTGAACCCGAGCGACCGATCGATGGCTATTAACTGAACCCGATCGAGCGATTCCTTCGCTACTGCTGCTAACTGAAGCCGATCGATTGGATGAACAATGAGCGTTGGGGGGGGGGGGGTTGGATGAACAGTGAGCGGTGGCGTTGCCTCTGGATGAACAGGACCCCGTGGTGTGGAGGGCTGGATGAACAGTAGACGGTGGAGGGCTGCCCGTGGAGGGGTGTTTGAACAGTAGCCGGTGGAGTAGCGCGCGGTGGAGGCTGGATGAACAGGAGCCCGTGGAGGCTGGAGGAGGTCGACGGTAGCCCGTGGAGGCTGGAGGAGGTCTACGGTGGAGATGAACAGTATCCCGTGGAGTCCCGTTTTGCGGTACGCCACACCCCTCCCGATGAACAGGACCCCCGTTTCGACCGTAGGAGGTCCGTTTCGTCCGTTTTACGTTACGCCACACCCCTCCCGATCAACAGGACCCCCGTTTCGACCGTAGGAGGTCCGTTTCATCCGTTTTGCGGTACGCCACACCCCTCCCGACCAACAGGACCCCCATTTCGACCGTAGGAGGTCCGTTTCCTCCGTTTTGCGGTACACTACACTCCTCCCGATCAACAGGACCCCCGTTTCGACCGTAGGAGGTCTGTTTCCTCCGTTTTGCGGTACGCCACACCCCTCCCCATGAACACGACGCATTCCGTTGCCTCCCCATGAACACGATGACGACGCTGTTTCTCCGTTCTGACCCAGCCATGTACACGAGCCCTCCCCGTACGTATGCGCGAGTAGGCGTTCGAGACCCTGCCCGTATGTACGTACGTGGCCGTATTTTCTTTCTTGCACCCTGGCCGCTGTACGTACGTGTACATGCTACATGCGCGCCTCTACTACGACACGTACACGCCTCTACTATGACACGTGCGCGCCTGTACATCGACCAGTATATATGTACGTACACGTTCGCGACCAGAATGACAACGCTACGTACGCTTTTACCAGGTGGGTCCCGACTGTCAGGCACTTCCTTGCCTGCGAAGATGTAGCTGGTGGGTCCCAGCAGTCAGGGGGGCCAACCGTTTTGGTTCTTTTTTGCCCGGACGCACTTCCTTGCGTGCGAAGATGTAGCTGGTGGGTCCCAGCAGTCAGGGGGGCGAATCGTTTTTTTGCCCGGACGCACTTCCTTGCGTGCGAAGGTGTAGCTGGTGGGTCCCAGCAGTCAGGTGGAAACATTTTTTTCGCAAAATACGGTGGCCCGTCCGGTGGGTCCCTGCTGTCAGGTGGAGGAATCATTATTTTCCGCGTAATAAGGAGGCACTTCCTTGCTGCCGCCGTGGACCTAGCTATTAGCCTCTCCACGTACAGTCCACGTCCGATGGAAGTCGTTCCTTGACCACGTTGACCACGCCGCGCCGAGAGCACCAGGGCGGTGGACGACGGTGAGGCCTAGGAAGGGGACGACACGGAGCCGGTGAAGACACGACAGTGGATGCCCACGCGAAGAGGAGTATGAGGGTTCACTCGTTCGGCTGCGGTGTGAGGCTGCCGTCGCCGCAGGGCCTGGCCAGTGGTGGGAATCGTAGGGGGCGGTGAGGCCTCCGCGGCAGCACAGCCGGCCACGGGAGGCAGGAGAAGGCGGCACGACCGGCGCTGCTTTGGGCGGCTGGAGCAAGAAAACAAAAGGTTGAAGAAGTACTACGGCCGTTGGATGGACATCGTACGGTCACTCGAGCTAGAATCGTTCATATTGACTAAGTTGACAAAGCCCTCTGTCCCCGTCAACTTAGTAGGCCCACAAGTCAGCCTCCCACCAAGGTGGGTCCCAGCTAGCAGGGGGAGTATTCATTTTCTTGTGCGTAATAAGGAGGCACTTCCGGTGGGTCCGAGCTGACAGCGGGGGGAACGTTTTTTTCGCGAAATACGGTGGCCCGTCCGGTGGGTCCCAGCAGTCAGGGGGGAAACGTTTTTTCGCGAAATAAGGTGGCCCGTCTGGTGGGTCCCCGCTGTCAGGTGGAGGAATAATTATTTTGCGCGTAATAAGGAGGCACTTCCTTGCGGCCGCCGTGGACCCAGCTGTCAGCCTCTCCACGTACTGTACTCTTCCGATGGAAGTCGGTCGTTGACCATGTTGACCACCCCGCGCCGAGAGCACCAGGGCGGTGGACGACGGTGAGGCCTAGGAAGGGGACGACGCGGAGCCAGGGAAGACACAGCAGCGGAAGCCCGCGCGGAGAGGATTACGAGGGTTCACTGGTTCGGCTGCGGTGTGAGGCTGCCGTCGCCGCAGAATAACAGGGGGTGTGGGTGAGTGGAGGGATGGCGTGGCTAGCGGTGGGAGTAGTATGGGGGCGGTGAGGCCTCCGTGGCAGCACAGCCGGCCACGGGAGGCAGGAGCAGGCGGCACGACCGGCGCTGCTTTGGGCGGCTGGACCAAGAAGACCAGAGGTTGAAGAAGCACTACAACCGTTGGATGGACATCGTACGGTCACTGAAGCTAGAATCGTTTATATTGACTAAGTTGACAAAGCCCTTGGTACGCTCCAACTTAGTAGGCCCACAGGTCAGCCTCTGAAACGGTGCGCCCCAGATGTTAGGGGGAGGAATCATTTTTTGGGCGGCCGAAGCTAAGAATATCCGAGATTGAAGAGGAAGCACGACATCGGTTGGATAGACATCCAACGGCCACTGCTGTTAAAACCGTGTGTTGACTATAATATGTTGACAAAGCCTTGCATACGCGTCAACTTATTATTTTAGGGGACGCGTCACTTAGTAGGCCCACAAGTGTGTGGCAGAGAACTTATAGCCCATTTGCGTTTTGTAAGAATGTACAACCCATTTTTGAATTCTAATGGAATTTACAACAGCCCATTCACAGTTTGTTAAAAGTACAGCCCATTTTCTAGCTAGGACAACGATTAATAATTTCAACCAACCGTTGAAGACAAAATTCAATAAAATTTCCCACATTTTGATGGGATCCAAAATATTTTTATCCCGAAATTTCTAGTCAGATTAAATATAAATTTGTATTACATAAAAATCCAACGAAACATTGTGCGCGCAACAATGAGAATTTAAGATTTTCAAAATCCATAAATAATATTTTATAAACTAATTTCGTCTTTGGTGCATTTTTTTATAGTTACTGCCCAGTTTTTATTATTACATCCCATTTATTATTTTTTAAAGCCCAATTTCCTGTTAAGCCTAATGCATCCCTCCTAGGAAAGATTTGCAGCCCAGCGGGGCGGAGAATAACAAGTTGACCTTGCCTGGGTATTCCTCAAAAAGACGTATAGCTGGGCTAGCCATTTTCATCATGAAAAAATAGTATCTGGGCTGGATATCTGGCCTAGGCTAGACGGGCCACAGCCCGCCCAGTTAATACCCTGCTCTCCTCTAAACAACAACGAAATCATCGCCAAGAAAAACTCTGCAGTGCTCACACCTAAAAAACACAAATACTGCTCGAGCTGCTTGGTCCCAGCTGTCGGCCGCACCTTGTGCAATTCTCTCCTTTATATTGACTACATAGGTTGACAATGCTGTGGGACCGTGATGTCAGGAAACCAGGAGAAAGCAAAAAAAATATAGTTGTACATAATAAGGAGGCACTTGCGTACGTACGGCTATGGCCCTAGTGGGTCCCTAGTGTCATCCAGTCAAAATAAAGTCATCTCCTGAATCCTCATGTTCGTTGACGATGTTAACAATGCTCGGCGCCACGGCGAGCGCAACAACTCGCAGGACAACGGAGAGGGCCTCGCGGGCCCTACGGATGGTCTGATACAGCGCCCGCTGCTCATTCAGGAAGCCAGGATCATCGGACACCTATGAGCACCTTCGAGAAACTGAGACGGCATGAAACGGTAAGGCCGCGCTTGGGAGCTCTGGTTTATTTCAAACCTGTATTAACATACAAGTGTAATTTACTCGTCATCGGAAACAACGCGTAAAATACAGGCGTAATGAAACCGAGGGCCCGAGGTCTGTAAGTAAAACCGGCGGGTTACGCGTGTAATTTGAGAGACCAGTGTATATTTTATGAGCACTGCTATATGGACGGCATTACCAGACGATACATGCACGACGTGCATATCATGCCATCCATAGGCAAGGCTGAAACAGCAGCTAACGGCTGGATTAGCAATCGTCCGAGTGTCGTTCAGCGTTTTTATCGTGTGTGAAGTACTTCCGATATTTTACTAGTCGAAATCGACCAACCAAGCGCCTTCGCCCGAGACCATCTGCTTTAATTTACAAGCGTCAGTTTTACAAGCGGTTTTGGTTGGAAAACGATGATCCAATCACAGCCTAATATCATGAGTTGGTCGGAAGATCATATGGTTTCACGTCTAACCTACCCGACTTGTCGTATAGGCTATGAATGAAACATCAGACGATGAACTTCTTAAGCACGGAAACAACAGAAGAGGATGATCTTCTTAACAAGCAAATCACTGGCATTAGATCGACATGCAAAACAATACGAAGCATTATTCTCAGGAGGCACGGTGAACAGCTCGTGATGCCGCATGCCACAACATTCCAAGCTCAACTTTGCATTCAAACACAAGGCCTGACATTACATAGACAATATTCAGAACAAACTCTTAACACAGGAATATCTCAGCAGAGTAACTATTTACTTCTAAACTGAACACAGGAATAGGAAAAAACACTCGACACTGCTCACAGCAAGGGCGTCCCACTCAAAAATATCAAATGCATGTCTTCTGACTAACATCAATGAGCAAATTTTGACAAGGTTTTCCAGTTCCAATATATTAAACTAACTTCTTCTTGCTAACATCAATGATTAAACTTTGACAAGCTTTTCCCATTCAAAATATGTAATGCCTATGATCGTGGAGTCCTGTCGTAGCTTCTTGTACTTGTTTGGGCACTTTTTGCCCAGGGCACTCCACGTGTTGTTAAATTGCCAATGGTCTCTACAGACTAGTCTTGTCACTGGTGTCTAATAATACTCTGTAAAGCTTCTCGGTCATTCCTTCTGTAATGTAGCGCAAACAGTGACTGCTTCTTTCTGCAAAGTGGAACGACCAACTGGACCCAGTAATGCAGCAGTTTGCCTTGGACACATTGGCTCCTTTTGTGCAGTTCAACTAAAATCGAAGTCGGAATAAAAACGAGCTTTAATTTTGATATCCCTGTAAGCAACAATAGGTATAAGGGAAACAATTACTGAGAAATAACGGTTGATGACTTGTACTCCCAGAAGAAAAGCATCTACTGATCTACTTTATCTTAATGGGAAACAAAGCAGGAGAGTAGCAATTCTCCATCGGTGTGATTCATTCATATTGACTGAGACATTATCTTAACAATGCCTTGTTTCAACATGTATAAAGAACGACAAAGCAGAAAAGTACCATTCCTAAAACAATGCAACTGATTCATTTTAACAGAGACATTATCTTAACAATACCTTGGTTAAACATGTAGAAAGAACTACAAAGCAGGATAGTACCATTCCTAACAAGTGTTGCAGTTTTGAACTAAGATTCAGTAGTTAATTAATTCTGAGAGTGGCATTGCTTAATTTTACCAGCGGCATTAGATTAACGAAAAGCATAAACAGTTCCAGGGGAGAGTGGGCACAACAACAGTATGTGCTTCCATCTACTTATAAAGGGGGTAATACAGAGTTTGTTGTAACAAAGCAACAAGCATCATGTCTGGGTTGGTCCCATTTTTGTTCACTACTTAATGCGAAAAGACAGCAATACAATAGCTTCAATTCAACATTTATTTAAAACAGTACCAATACAAGTAGCACAACATCTCAAAGCACACTGCACAATCATGTGGATGAAGGCCTGTACTGACCTTTCATGAGACGGACAAGATAAAATACGAATCTGACAACACGAATAGGAAATCCAATCTCGTTTTGTGCAGTTGCACTGAAATCAAGCAAAGTGTTTCGCGTAGTGAAGCAAAATGTCGCAATAGCAACAATTTGAATAGATATCCCTGTTTAAACAGAGGCAAAAAAGGAATCAATTACTGGCTAATAAAGGAGGATGAAACATGCGGCCACAAAAATGGTAAGCCCGCCAATCCCTAACAAGTGTTGCAGTTTTGAAATAAGATTCAGTAGTTAATTCTGAGAGTGGCATCAATTACTGGCTTATAAAGGGGGTGATGCTGAATTTGTTGTAACAAAGCAACAAGCATCATGTCTGGGTTGGTCCCATTTTTGTTCACTACTTAATGGGAAAAGACAGCAATACAATAGCTTCAATTCAACATTTATTTAAAATAGTACCAAAACAAGTAGCACAACATCTCAAAGCACACTGCACATCATGTGGTTGAGACCAAGATTTGAAACAACTCGCCATGAAGACTGGAAGCAAATCTCGATCTCCTTTTGTGCAGTTCCACCAAAATTAAGCAAAGTCACCGGTGTGACATTCAAGTTGAACTGCACAAAACACTCTTAAAACATAAGTGTTTCGAATAGCGAAGCAAAATGTCGCAATAGCAACAAGTTGAATCGATAGCCCTATTTTAACAGAGGCAAAAAAGGAAACAATTACTTGCCGATAAAGGAGGATGAAACAAACGGTGACAAAAAGAAGCATCTAACTTATCTTGGATGGAAAACAAAGTAGGACAGTAGCATTTCTAAAACGGTTGCATTGATTCATATTAACAGAGACATTCTCTTGAAACAACATTCGTTAAAAAATGTAATTTACTTTTAACAGTGGCATTGCTTCAATTTTCCGGCGGCATTCTTAGATTAACAACAGCAAAATAGCTGTATGGGACATGCCAGCACCATGTGCGTCCACACGTATAAATGGGTGATGCAGAGTATGTAGCCAAGCAGCATATATGCGCTAGTCCCATATTTGTTCTCTTTGAACCTTCTTCCTACGTGAGGGCAGCAAATCTAGTCCTGCACAAACTACTCGACCCCCCAGTTTCTTTCCCTTTTCAACAAAGAGATTGGTTCCTTATAGATGTGTGTACTGGGTTACCCCCTTTTTCCCTTTTCGACCTACAAAGCGGCTGGATAGCCAGTCTATACTACTTTCCGCCCCTCCTTTCCTCATTGAATCACGTCCTAGATTCTTTCTCCAGCCCACCGCACCATTCTTTCCTCTTTGAACCAAGACCTAGATTCGACTACAGATCGAAAAAGATCCACATGCAGCTAGAGCAACGACGGTTTCAAAGAAACTTATACATTAGGGTCGTCGGGTTGTGGCAAGGCGTGCGGCGGGAGGCCGGATCTGCCCACACTACGTACGGCAGCGAGGAAGAAGGGGTCGGTGGCCCTCCCGCACAGGCGCTGGGTGAAAGAGAACAGCGCAGCCGGCAGTGGACTGCCTCCCTCGCCGAAGGCGATAGAGTGAATGCTGCACCTCCTCCCCTTCCCGGTGCGACGGGATACGGACGCCTCCTTCACCAGCTATGAGTGGGGAGAGAGAGACAAGAGGCCAACGCAGTCTTGTTTAGATCTGGTGAAGAGAGGGTGAGAGACTGTGAATATAGCAAACCCTAGCAAATGAATGCTGAGCCTCCAGCGTGTAACATATATGTAGTGCGGCGGGCATGTGGAGAGTGCAAACCCTAGCGAACAAGCGCTGAGGCTCCCGCTTATATATATATATACTACTATAGTACGGACTGAGCTCCGGTGCCTTCACTGCACCTGCTTTTGGCTGTATGACAGGTGAGCCTGCCACATTTTGGGCCCACCTGTCATAAATCCAAAGGCAGGTGCAGTAAGTCAATGAAGCTGCGTCCATATAGTACTCTCGTGTATACGACTAATATATAGTGGAGTGGTTTTCTTATTCTCTCCATAACAATCGTTTTAAATTGTGTAAGTACGAAACGAAACTCTTTATTTAATGTACAGTGAAGAAAACTAGTACTACTTCCGATGAACTAACGATCCACGCCCACGCGTCCTGGCCGCACTTCCTGTCCTTCACGTGTGGTACACTACCCTCCCTTAAGTGAACAACCACACATGCGCCAAATTATCGGAAACATGTGAGAGTGTGTACAAATAAAGAATTTTAATTTCAATTATCGGAAAGGTTTGAGAGTATTACAAAGTTTGACTTCAGTCAAATCTAATATGCGGAGTAAATAAAAATGGAGGGCTACTACGTCCATCCGGGTTTTTAGTCCACACCATTTTTTAAATCAAAGTTAATAGCTGGACAAATAAAATTCCAGGGGAGCTGGTGTGACGCCCCCGATTCGACCGTACACTAATCATGCACGCAAATGTGTACGACCAAGATCAGGGACTCATGGGAAGATATCACAACACAACTCTAAAACATAAATAAGTCATACAAGCATCATAATACAAGCCAGGGGCCTCGAGTGCTCGAATACAAGTGCTCGATCACAGACGAGTCAGCGGAAGCAACAATATCTGAGTACAGACTTAAGTTAAACAAGTTTGCCTTAAGAAGGCTAGCACAAAAGTAGCAACGATCGAAAAGGAAAGGCCTCCTGCCTGGGACCTCCTAACTACTCCTCGAAGCCGAACTCCATGTAGAATCATCCTCGGGATCTCTAGCTCCTGGACTCCAGCATCTGGTTGCGACAATCCGGTATAGAAAAAGGGAAAAGAGGGAGAAAAGCAACCGTGAGTACTCATCCAAAGTACTCGCAAGCAAGGAGCTACACTACATATGCATGGGTATATGTGTAAAGGGACATATCGGTGGACTGAACTGCAGAATGCCAGAATAAAAGGGGGATAGCTAGTCCTGTCGAAGACTACGCTTCTGGACATCTCCATCTTGCAGCATGTAGAAGAGAGTAGATTGAAGTCCTCCAAGTAGTATCGCATAGCATAATCCTACCCGGCGATCCCCTCCTCGTCGCCCTGTTAGAGAGCGATCACCGGGTTGTATCTGGCACTTGGAAGGGTATATTTTATTCAGTATCCAGTTCTAGTTGTCATAAGGTCAAGGTACAACTCCGGGTCGTCCTTTTACCGAGGGACACGGCTATTCGAATAGATAAACTTCCCTGCAGGGGTGCACCACATAACCCAACACGCTCGATCCCATTTGGCCGGACACACTTTTCTGGGTCATGCCCGGCCTCGTAAGATCAACGCATCGCAGCCCCACCTAAGCACAACAGAGAGGTCAGCACGCTGGTCTAACCCTATGCGCGCAGGGGTCTGGGCCCATCGCCCTATGCACACCTGCACGTTGCGTACGCGGCCGGAAGCAGACCTAGCCTAGTGGCGTTCCAGTCCAATCCGGCATGCGCCACTCAGTCGCTGACGTCACGAAGGCTTCGGCTGATACCACGACGCCGGGATACCCATAACTACTCCCGCGTAGATGGTTAGTGCGTATAGACCAAATGGCCAGACTCAGATCAAATACCAAGATCTCGTTAAGCGTGTTAAGTATCCGCGAACGCCGACCAGGGCCAAGCCCACCTCTCACCTAGGCGGTCTCAACCTGCCCTGTCGCTCCGCCACAAAGATCCACTTGCGGGTACTCCTACGAGCCGACCCGACTTTAGTCATCACATGTGTCATGTATATAGTATATAAGTATATACCCGTGATCACCACCCAGGTGATCACGGCCCGATAGTATAGCACAGCAGACGGACAAGAATGTAGGGCCACTGATGGAAATCTAGCATCCTATACTAAGCATGTAGGATTGCAGGTAAAGGTAACAACAGTAGTAGCAAGGATAGGCTATGCATCAAGATAGGATATCGGAAAGCAGTAACATGCTACACTACTCTAATGCAAGCAGTATAGAGAAGAATAGGCGATATCTGGTGATCAAGGGGGGGGGGCTTGCCTGGTTGCTCTGGCAAGTAGGAGGGGTCGTCAACTCCGCAGTCGAACTGGGTAGCAGCAGCGTCGGTCTCGTAGTCTACCGGAGAAGGAGAGGGGGAAGAAACAGTAAATACGGAGCAAACAAAGCATCACAAAACATAAGGAGGCAAAACGC
This sequence comes from Aegilops tauschii subsp. strangulata, assembly GCF_002575655.3. Taxonomy (NCBI): domain Eukaryota; kingdom Viridiplantae; phylum Streptophyta; class Magnoliopsida; order Poales; family Poaceae; genus Aegilops; species Aegilops tauschii. The sequence continues at coordinate 516,526,563 of NC_053036.3, forward strand.
GATGCTAGGTATGCCCTAACGTGGTAGGAGGTGATACCGACGAAGGGGGAAAACATCCGGGAAAGTGTTCCCGGTGTTTCGCGTTTTCGGACAGAGGTGCCGGAGGTGAAATGTTGCAGGTTCACTATGCTAGGGACGCGTGGCGGACGTACGGGCTGCGTATCCGGATTCGTCTCGTCGTTCTGAGCAACTTTCATGTTGAAAATAATTTAATCCGAGTTACGGGTTAAAAGATATGATTTTCTAAAGATTTTAATAATTTCTGGAATTTAATTAATTATTTAATTTTAATTCAAAAATGGATTTATGACATCAGCATGATGTCATGCTGACGTCAGCAGTCAACATTGACCGTTGACCTGGTCAACCTGACAGATGGGTCCCACCTGTCAGGGACTGTTTAGCTAATTAACAGTGATTAATTAGGTTAACTAGTTATTAGGTTAATTAAGTTTAATTAGTTTAACTTAACATGATTAATTAAGTTAATTAATTATCTTTATTATTTATTTATTTATTATTATTATTTTAATTATTTATTTTTATTAATTTAATTTATTATTTTTATTATTTATTATTAATATTTTTTAAATCATTTATATATATATATTTTTATTATTTTTTTATTTTTTTTGTTCTCAGGGCGTGGGCCCCGTTTGTCAATGGCCAGAGGCCTTAGCGGGTGCGGTGCTAACGGGTGGGAGCCCACGAGGAGTGGGCGTAGCCCGCCCGAGCGGGACGAGGCCGCCGGGCGCCGCGGGCAACCCGTGGGGGGAAGCGGGCGGCAGGAGGCCGTGGATGGTGCGGCGACGAGCCGCGCGGGCCGGGGAGTAGGGCGCCGTCCTGGCCAACAGAGGTAGGCGTACATGCCGGCGCAGTGGCCGGAGGCGGGGCGTTTGTGGCAGGGTGCCGCTGGGGCGATGCGGGGCGGGACGAGCAAGGACGCAGGCGGGGAGGCCGGGATGTGCAGTGATGGCGAGTGGCGGCGGTCGCCGCATGGCGAGCAGGGGCGGAAGGCGGCGGTAGTACCGACAGCAGCAGGGACAGAGGCGCGCCTCGGGCGGACGTGCGCGAGCGAGGGCGCGGCCAGGTCGTGCGCGAAGCGGGGGGTTATGGCAACGAGATTGAGGGGGAGGTGGGGGGATCGTCGGAGAGGCTCACTGCGGAGCTCGTGGAGGGCTCGGTGAAGCCGGGGGGAGGTCGAGGCCGTCCGGCGCGGTGGGGATGAGGACGACGGTTCCGGGCGACGGCGGTTGGCGTCGGGGCGGCGAGCACGGCGTCCTGCGAGGCGGGCGACAGGGGAAGGGGGGAGCGGCGCCGACGCCGGGGCCTCAGGCGGCGGTGGTCGGAGACGGGGGACAGGGGCGACGGGGCGTCGGCGGTGGGCACAGGGGCAAGGCGCCCCGATCCAGATCGCGTTCGGGAGGAGGAGCGAGGGGAGACGGGTTCGTGGGGAAAATGGGGTGTAGTGGGCTAGGGTTGCGGGGTGGGGGGTTATGCAGGGGCGCGGCTGGGCCAGCCCATTGGCCTGGTGCCCTGCTGGGCCGAACGACCCAGGGGAGGGGGGTCTTGCTTCGTAATTTTTTTTGCTTTGTTTTGTTTTTGTTTTACTTTTTCTTATTTTTCTTTTTTGTTTTCTTTTGTTCCTCATTTTATTTTAGTTTTGTAAAGTACAAAATGATCCCTAAATTAGTACTATCACTAAACCCACTGCGATAAAAAGTTTAACACCTAACTAGAATAGTTTAACATTTTATTAATTATAAAAGGCATTTCAATAATTGTTTTGACTACTGTTTTATTCATTTTAGAGTATTTAAAGATTTTATATAAGTGTGGTTTTCTCCATCATAATTATCCATGATTTATTTGAATCCCCCCGAACATTTTAGTTTTAATATTTGAAAACTTTTATTGTTTGCTTGATTTTGAATTTGAGTTCGAACCGGTTTCGAACTAACGAGAGATTAGTAACAGTAACCGAGGTGATGTGGCATCATTAGCGTGGGATCACTGTAGCCTAATTATCCGGGCGTTACAGCTGGAGACAAAGTTGTGAGAAGGCTTAGAAATCAATACAAAACTTATGCTCCTAGTACCAACGTCGATCCTTCTTCGAGGAAACATTTGGTTCATAGCCAATTGTGTGATAAAATTGCACCAACGTGAAAGACGACTGCGTCTCCAACGCAACCAAGGGGAACTGACGAAGGATATCATCTTTGTGCGTAACAAGCAAAGAGCACTGATGGAAGACAGCTTGTTTTTCATTGAAAATCGATCAGCTTCACCAGCCGACGCAACCATGAGGCGCAACCATGAGCATCGATAGGTCATCGTGGTGATGCATCATCCATTTGGCATCAAGTTTGTGGTCTATTTTTTTTCCTAGTTTTTTTGTTTCTTGTTGCTACATTATATACTTGTGGGAGCTTAGATGTGATATCCTTAAATAACATCTAGATGTGAATTAGAAAAACTGATTTTCTAACGTACCAAGAAAGAAAACTCGATCAAAAACACGCCCCCGCTTCCAGGTCGCGAGAGTCGTCGCGCACACACACATAGACATAGACATGCATATCCGTGTTTACGTAAAATTCCATTTCCATCTCCATCTCCAATCATATTTGTCCAACTGGCACATTATTTACGTTGTTAATTATATACGTAGCAATATTAATGTACACCATCTCTTGTTTGCGCACGTCCAGACCGCTGCCACGGCCGGTCCTGACCAACCCGAACCCTCTTCATCACCCGCGCGTGCTTCCCGCCCAAAATGGTCAGTGCCGCATTCATGCCATGCCAGAGCGGACACGACCTCTCACTGGCGCCGGCATTGAAGCGGCACGCCGGCCGAGAGAGCGTCGCCCGCGCCGCTTCCGGGTGCACGCGGCTGCTCCGCGTTCAAATGTTGCAATAGCCGGCTACAACATGCATGTAAAAAGTTCTTGGGAGTCCGTGCTACAGCTAGCTGTCCTCCCCCAACTCGTCAATCTCTTCCAGTAGTGCTAGTACTCCATGGCGCGATCCATCGACAAGCAGGCGGGAAAGTTATCGTATACTCAGTTTGCGGTGAGTGGCATGCCGAGCAACCGTGTGGGGTCGAGCCATGGAGGAGGGTGAGACACGAACACGATAGACGTGATTTAAACGTTGGTTTTGCTCGATGGCGCGATCCAACGAAAAGAAACGTTGGTTTCTCTCCGTTTCCATTTTTTTCTCTGGAAAAACGGAAACTTTCCACTCCATTTTCATTCCTATTCCAAGGTTGCCCGGTTACAACATTCCATCAAATACAAAGGAAAACTAACACGCATGCTGATGCATCTCAATGATTCACAGATCATAGCCAATATTTACTTCACAACTAAAGAAAAAAGTTGTGAGAGCGTGTACGAAAGAAAAACTACTGATGGGGTCACTACGACTTAAACCCTAAACCCTAAACATGATTTAATTTCCTGGCCAGGTAGAACCTATCAAAGGAAAGACGGCTGGCACCCTCGGATCATATGATGCTTTTGTGCAGTTCCACTAAAATCGACCTGAGCATCCCTGATGGCAAAGATATTGAAGAAGTGTGATTAGAATAATAGTACTGGCACTAGTTCATGAGACAAACTCATCACAAGTAGAAGCCGGTAGAAGTAGAGAAAGATCGACATGGAGTGGAGCTACGGCAGTGGAGCAAGCCGGCCCCAAAAGGAAGATGGACTACCTGGGACGTCGGGCTGTAGCTAGAAGGGCGGTTGGGACGCGGCATCGGCCCATACCGCGGTGACCCCCGATTGGGACGCACCGACTGTGGGTTTTCTCCCTCGCCGATGTCGACCGCGTCTACGCAGAACATTGTTCCCTTCCCCCAGCTGCGGGATCAGGCCCCTCGTTCTATGCTTGTGAAGAGAGCAACCTAAGCAAGCAGGCTTGTAGCTTAGGCTCCTGCTAGTGTATATATAGTGGTTTTCTTTTTCTCTCCATATCAACCATTTTATATTGCGTACGTGTCATTCAAGAGTGAAATGATGGTTGCTTCTTCCGACTAACTTACTGTGTGATTTGACTGCTCCTTGGTGGCCCCTACACGTACTCCCCCTACGTGTATGCAACAGTCACACGTACACATGGACGCAAAAACGCGCGCGACGCCCTAATGCATGCATGTCCGAGCACACGACGGAACACACACGGTCACGCTCAAGTGCTCAACCTACACGTGCAGGCACACACATACTCAGTCAGGGTGAGCTAGTGACCGTATAAACACCGGAAAATATATATATTGAGTGCAATGAGCGTATTATGAAGTCCACTAACCGTATTTTTACAAGTATACAGTGACAGACAGTGTATTTATCTCGTTTGAATTAAGCCATATTAACCGGAGAGGAGGCAGTAGGGACTAGCATTACTTTGTTGTGCCCCGTCAACTAGCTGAATAAGGAGAAGGTTGCAGGACGGGAGAAGCTTGCGCGCGGTGGCTCGCAGGACAAGGAGAAACTTTTGACTAATGCAAGCTCTCCCTCACTGAGGCGGTGGACGTGCAACAGTTAATTCGGTGTCAGATTGCCAGAAGCATACACTATACTACTAGTGCTATTATTGTTCGACTTCCCGAATAGGCGAACAGCCAAGCGCAAAGTTTACTAGTACTACTACTATAGTCTATAAAGGTACGTACTATACTAGTACTAGGAACCGGATGGAGGAGCGTCTGCACTCTTATTATAATTTTAAAATGTGATAAAGCAATCTTCAACACATTTTGTTCTCTTCGAGGGTTCTCGCCTGTGATAATGGAAGTTGATTGCATGGAACACTCACCACAATTCTCGCTTAATTCTGGCTCATATCCTGTTACAAATAGTAGTGCTCGGTAATATTTCCTCTTTTTTTGTTATCCAGCATGTAAACAGGTCAGCAAACCTTGCAGCGCATCTTCGTGAGAACCGTGCTTGCTGCACTTTGAATGTGGCCGAGAGCTGGCTTGATGAAACACCTCGCTTCCTACTTCTTTTTTTGTGGGGTACCTCGCTTCCTAGTGACCAGTGTCTTGGCTGATCGTCCTAAGAATGCTTATATATGAATAAAGCTCTCTCATTTGCCAGCAAAAAATATTAAGCCATATTAACCGGAAAGGAGGGAGTATGGACTAGCACTACTTTTTGGTGTGTCCCGTCAACTCGCAGAACGAGGCGAAGCTTGCAGGACAAGGTGAAGCTCGCTTACGCCTTTTGACTAATGCAACCTACCCTCGGTGGACATGCATCCGTCCATTCGGTGTCAGATTGTCAGGGGCATACACTGTAGTACCCAACATGCGGAGTACCATCATTGTTCGACTTCATGAAGAGGCGAAGAGCCAGGCGCAGTAGTACGAGTAGTACTACTACTAGAACCACATGGTGGAGCGTCTGTACTCTTATTTTTTTTATCTTTGATAAAGTACACGTTTATTCCGGAGAAGGGCGGAAAACGGCAGCCCAACATGTAATGAATGATACCGATCAACCAACCATGCTCGAATATATCTTGGCCTCCGTGCGAGCCCGTCTGTGTGTTCTCACTCCTCGTCTCTCTCAAGGAACGACGGGTTGGCTCTTTGCCGTCAATTGAGATCGGTTTGCTCACACTCTTGTCCCACATGTCAGTGATATGCGAAGAGGAGGTGCGTTGACCGACTGGCCATACGCGTACTTGGTTTTGCACCTTCATACTACTCCTCCCTCTGTCACAGTTTACAGGGCGCGCTTCATTATGATGCATTTCTCTCAATGCATTTCCACCACCAGAGAGACTTTAGACGCGTTTGGTTTAATGCTCAATTAATTAGGGCATGGTAACCGCAATCAAGTCCACAATTTTCTCTCCATGTACTGTACTACTACGGAGTGGAGTAAGTGCATGCATGTGTGTACCCGGGGTGGAAGCACTGCATGCATGTGTGTACGCATTATTCCCTCTAGTAATAGACGCCGTGCTATAACTACCAATGCTATTTTTCAGGCCGATCGCTAGTCGCCTTGGTCCCACAGAATTTTTTTCTTTTTTCTAAAGCGCGCTGTATAAACAGTGACGGATGGAGTAGTATGAGCGGATTCAAAGAAGAGCGTATTGATGGTTGCTTCTTCAGAGCAACTTACAGTGGGAAAGGTGGGGCTTATGATTTGACTGCTCATTACTCACTATTAATGCGGCGCAACGACCAGGCTGAGTCTCCCATGCGGTTGTGTACTACCCCCTCGGTTCTTAAATGTACTCCGGAGTATTTGTCTTTCTAGAGATTTCAACGAGTGACTACTCAAATATTTGTCTTTTTAGAGATTTCAAATGGACTGGCACATACGGATGTATATAGACATATTTTAGAGTGTAGATTCACTCATTTTTCTCCGTATGTAGTCACTTGTTGAAATCTCTAGAAAGACGAATAGAATATTTAGGAACGGAGGGAGTACACATACGAAGCAAAATGAGTGAATCTACACTCTAAAATATGCCAGTTTGAAATTTGTAAAAAGACAAATATTTAGGAACGAAGGAGTATAATTTTGTGCATGGCACATGGACCCGGATGATGAAGAGGCTTCTGGCAATGCTATCAAGCTTCCATCATTTGTTTACATAATTGACGTACTATACAAAAAAATTTCCAGCGACATGAAATTGTACAATGGTGTGAGCTTTCAGCTTTTGTTTCGCGTGTCTTGCCGTCGATGCTCTTTCGGAAACAATAAAAAACTAACTTCCTTGCTAATGCATGTCAATTATTAGCAGATCAGAGCTAATAATTACATCACAGCTGAAGACAGAGTTGTGAGAAGGTGTTAAATTGAAATTGATCCATGCTTTCATTGGCAGCAACGTCCCCCCAGCTCTGTCTAAATCAACAAGGCATGTTGGGAAAAAAGTAGCTGTCTGGAGCATGCAACATTCCGATCATTTTGTGCAGTTCCACTAAAATAGAGCTGTGCGTCCCTGTTCCAACGATATTAAGTGTGATTACGATAATAGAGGACTGCTGATGAAACAATAAACACACAAATAGAAGCCGGTCACCTTTGCAGTCTCTCTTAAGACTAACTAGTTGGAGAAGATTAGGCTCGGAGTTGGATGAGGAGGATAGAGCAAAACCAATCTCCCATGTAGAGACATTGCCCGTGTGACATTTTAGTACAACTGCACAAAACACTCTTAAGAAAAAATTGATTTGTGCAGTTCACCAAAAGGTTGCAATAGCAACGAGTAGAAAGGAAACAATTACTGGCCAATAATAGTTGATGACACATGCGATGACAAAAAAGAAGCATATTCCTTGTCCTAAGGGAAGATAACAACACAGTTGTGTTTGTCTAAAACGGTGTGAGGACGAGAATGCAATATGGAAAGTACGCCAGACGAGCTACGTTTTGGGCAAATAACTATGGAAGATCCACATGCAGCGACGTGGGAAGACGGGCAGTGGAGCAAGGCCGGAGGGGATACCTGGAGGTCGTCGGGATGTAACTAGGTGAGCGGCGGCGGGCGGAATCTGTGAGCAGGTGGCGTAGGCCCTGCCGCGCTGGAGCTTGGTCAGAGAGAACGGCGTGTACCACAGATCGGGACGTGCTGCCTCGGCGCCATCAAATGGAGAAACGATGCACTTCCTCCCTTTCCCCCAGCGGACGGGATGCGGCCGGATCAGTGACCAACGGTGAGAGAGAGAGGCCACCACACTCCCTTTCCCCCGGCGGCCGGGATGCGACCGGATCAGTGACCAACGGTGAGAGAGAGAGAGAGGCCACCGCAGCCTTGTGTGAGATACTCTGAAGAGCGACAAACCAGGCAGGCAGGCTCCATTGTATATAGTGAGCGGACTACCTTTTTCTCCATAGGAATTGTTTTATATTCTATGTATGTGCCATTGAGCGCTATAACTTTATTTAAAAATGACGCGGCAACGCATCAAGTTGAACTTTGTTTCGTGCACGCGTGGTACATGACCTCCCTAGGTAAAAAACCGCTACAGGCGTTCAAATTAGCACGTGGGCTGCCATTTCATAAAGAAATGAGCTACACCGTGTACCCGCGCAGGTGTGGCTGGGCACGAAGCGTGAGTACGTGCACAGTGCACCTATTCTCTTCTTGTATACATACACCACCTACGTGGGGTTGTGTGAGAGAGATACAAACCTAGAGAGATATAGTGTGTGGGTTCTTGAGAGTTTTTGGGGGGGGGGGTCAATCAAAAAATGTAACATATGCAATGTGTGTGAAATAGAGTCCTGGATATAACATATATATAGAGGGGGCGATCCACGAGAAGAGAGTGGAGGTATCATCGACTTGAGGTGTCCATAGAATCGAAGAGAGGGATGATGTGTGTGTGTGCGCGCGCGCGATCGATAAAGAGTGCCATCGAATTTGTGTGTGCCCACGTCAAAGATATAGAGTGGCTGGCCAACTGGAACGTGGGATGGGACATGTGCAGTTTGTCTCTGTGGCATGGATACCTACCTGCAGCGCTCGACTATCGGTGTGTGGTGGGGGAAGAGGGAGGCCCAATTAACTATAGAGGTACAATGGCTGGTATATGTGTGGAGGAGGAGAGAGGCCTACCTCATGTATTAAGGAGATCGATCTGCCTCATGTATTAAGGGAGATCGATCGGCATCCATGCATATGTGCAGGAGAGGAATAAGGTTGGGAGAGAGACAGAGCTAGAGTGTTGGAGGGGGTGGTAGTGGAGTTGCTTCTAACAAATGGTGGGATAGGCTTGCTAGAAAACGGAGGGCACGCCCGCAATATCAATAAGAGAGGAGATGGCTGCTTGTTGTCTGTGCACGTGCGTGTGAGAGACGGGTCAGGAGGCAGGCACGAATGATGAGGGGGGACGATGTGGCTGTGGTAAGCAGACGTAACTACATAGGAAGATGAATCGCCCTTTGTTAGAGAAAGGAGAGACATAACTTGTGAGGTACGTCGATCGATGGGGGGGTAGTTAAAGTCGATCTAGGTATATGTTGGGAGATCGATCGGTATACTTGCATGTGTGTGTTAGAAGCAAATGAGGCACGAGGAGAAGGATAGAGAGAGAGGGATGCATGTAGGAGGTGGTACGAGAGGCATACTATATCGAGGGGGGAGGAGTGTGCGAGTACGAGAACGATGAAAAGAGTGGTGGGAGTGAGGCATGGACGATGACAAGAGAAGAGGGGAAGCTTGTGTTTGTGCTAGGCACACCTGGCTAGAGAGGCATATCGATCGATGTATGCCGTAAAGAAGGAGCTGGGGGGCCTACACACACCGTGGGTGAACGCCCTAATGTGAAAAGACGAATTTGCGCGATGGAGGTAGAGAATGCTGAGGGAGGGTGAGAGGGATGCGGGCGTGTGCATGCACAAGAGAAAGTTAGCGCTAGCTACAAAGATAAGAGGGTTGTGTGGGTGTAAAAGACGAATAGAGATCATATATACTTCATTATAAAAAGCGAATTCGGATATTTGAAGAATTTATCATAGTGTTTCAAACCGACGCATGTGTGAATATATATAACGGTGATACACATGGTGTGGTTATGAACATGTTATACTACATTTAATATATTTTATCTCCACTCTTATAAAAAACGGAGTTGTTGATGATGGTGTGCCTGCCATCCTGCATTATAGGCTGTCCGATTTATATCTGGCGGATAGCAAGGAAACTATGATGGTTGAAGTTGGCAATAATCATGATTGTAGATTCTTATTGAAATAGAGAAACGAATTCAAATTTAGTTCGAATTGCAGCGGTAGTATAGACATTTGGAATGCACTAAAATGTTGGTATGAGTAGGTTACATGCATTATACAGCAAGCGAAAAAATTTAATCGGACATAACATGGATTCATACTCCCTCCTTCCATCTATATAGGGCATAATGAGATTTTTAAGACCGCCTTTGACTATTGACAAGATTAATAGTACATGACATGCACAATGTGAAAATTATATCATTGAAAGAACCTTTCACAGACGAATTTAACGGTGTGCTTTGTCTAAGTTGCATGTCATATATCATTGCTCTAATATTTGGTCAAAGTTAGCATCGATAAACGCATTAGGCCCTATATAGATGGAAGGAGGGAGTAGCTTTGAATAGCATTTGTATAGTAAAACGGGGCAAGACTCTCTCTTTGTGTGGTGTGAATAGTTTTATTTTTTTCGTTTTCTTTTTGGTTGAGGGAAGTGCGAATTGATTTGGTATGCACAAGTACAATATTACTACACGTTAGGCTTGTCCCTAAAATTCAACCCGCGTCTTGTTATATCCCGAAAATTCAGATATCGTGCTCCCAAAACTGGCGCCTTCACAACCCGCACCTTGCTATCCCGAAATTACAACGCGCGCGAAAACTCCCTCCAGCTGCCAAATCCCGACACGCGAAATCCCCCTTCTAACCCTGAGCCGAAAGGGCCGCTAGTTCAAATCGGTGGGGGGTACTTTTGTAACACACCCTACATTTTGGACAAGCGCGTCCCTAAGTCATGCTTCACCCCTCCCATCGCCCCCTTTTTGCCATTCGAAATCCCAGGACGCCATAACCTCTCCGCTCCAGCCGCGAAACCCCACCCTCCTTCATCCGCCACGTCACCGCTGCCCAGCCGGATCCTCTTCCCCGACGATGTCATCCACCGCAACAGCTCGACGTCCCTCGTCCACCTCCCCGGATGAGGATCCGTCGTCCATCTCGTCGTCCCGCCGGTTCAGCCGCCCCGTCCTCCACCTCCAAGGAGCTGCTCCGACGATCGCCTCGTCTATCACGGCTGCTCCATCCCCACAGCGCCGCCTTAACCTGCTCCACCGGAACCGCAACATCCTCACTGACTCCTCGGACGAAGCCGAGGCCTACTCGGCGCCACCAAAGAGTTGTACACTCATTGCATCGCACCTTCTCCTTAACTCGACCTCCCGGCGCTGACGGTGCTCCATCCCGCACCCCCATGGAGCGGCTACCTTGAAGCCGGCACCGCGGGCGACATCTCCACGGCGGCTCTCCCCCAGTGCGAGGCCCCTTCGGCGGCGGCGTCCATACCAACCGGATCTGCTGCTGCTACTCCGGCTCTCGCTCGCTGGGTCGCGCTGCTGCTGCTGCTGCTCCGGCTCTCACTCGATCGCTCGCTCGCCCAGCTGCTGCTGCTGCTCTCCCCTCGGTCGTGCTGTTGCTCTGCTCCGATTAAGCCACACTTCAGTCGACTAAATCGACTTTTGGGTCAGTCGATTTTCAGGGGTTGGGGGGGGGCTCGCCGGAGTTAAGGAAGAACCACCCGCAGCGGGGACGGGGGCTCACCGGAGAGGTACCCCACTATCTATCTTAGGGTTCAGGGTGGGGGGCGGGGGGCCTAGAGGGCTGGCCGGGGCGGCGGTGGCGAGTTGTTTCGGGGCGGCGAGGTGGCGCTGGGGCCGGTGGTGGCTGGCGGCTCAGGGGGGTGCAGGTTGAAGATGAACTGCAGGCCCTCCCTAAACTACATGTCAATTGCCTCTCTGCTACCATTGCGTTCAGTTTCGACAGTAGCATTCAGATTCCACAGTAAATTTCAGTTTCGACAGTTAAGTTCAGAGTCACAGTTTTTACCTCATCTGTTGTAGTCAGGTGGTTTTTGGTGATGTTAATTTTACATCCATTTTACATCATCTATTGGAGATGCTATTAGAATCCCACTTGAGATTGACGATGTCTGTCTTGTGCTGCTTCAGCCTTGACGTCTTACGGCTCACCGGAGCTGCTCCAACGACAGAACGATCCATCACAACAGAGCAGTGCCCTGGGCGCCGTCTACAGATTCCTCAGATCTTCCTCCACACCTCCGACAGCCACCTCTGCCTCAACTGCTTCAGCGACCAACCCAATGATGCTGAGATCGACACGGCTACGGCAAAGAGGTTGTACACTTGTTGCATCACTTATTACTATACATTCATGTCGATCCATTAGGGCTATTTTGGTTCAACGGAAAAACGTCGATCCACTGGTTGTTACCATCACTCTAAATTTCTGTATGCTCTCCTTACATAATCTCACCATATTTTTTTTGTATGCATGTCAGATATTGTACACAGTCATGCTGAACATGTAGAGAAAAAGAGAAGAGTTTTGCGCGGCAATACAATGTCATGCAGACATCGCTCCATGGTGGGTTCAATGGCAAACCCTCCCCACCCCTCTCCAGATTGTAATCCAGAGGAAGATATCTGTTCTGAGGCGGATTCAGACGCCGCTGACCACTCCTATTTACCCCCCAAGGTGTTTGCTCTACCTTGGCATGATGATGTTAGTCATATCATGCATATGTTGCCTTGCAGTGCCTACTTTTGACATCATATATGTCATCTGCTTAGTTTAGACATGTTCTGTAATGCCACCTGTTTAGTTTCTATATCATATATGGGAATTATGCAGTCTCATGTCTTTTAGCCAGCCATAATATATGTGAAATGTGCAATGCCATCCTGTTTAACCAGGCATCATATATTTGAATGATATCTTGCCCATCCTTTTCTTCATTACATTTCCATTTGTCGACAATGTTTGTACATTAAACTGCCCTTCCTGTGAATCAGCCATTTGGGTGGGAGATGGAAAAATCTGGAGTGAAAACAAGGCCTTCAGAGCAGACAGTGCTACCTGTCGAAGCAGATCTCTTGTTGGGTCCCGATAGCTCCACAGAGATGGATTCAGAGACAGATGACCAGTCCTATTCCCCCACTGAGGTGTATGCTCTAACTTGGCACGGTTATACTGCTCATATCATGCATACGGTGTCTTGCATTGCATAGTTTAGACATCATATACACAATATTCAACACCATGTTCTTAGTTCAGACATCATATCGAATGACCTCTGTTTAGCATATAAATCACATATGTGAATTAAATGATGCGATCCTGATTACTTAGATAACATGTAGGTGAATTATGTCATGCGATCCTATTTAGTTATTCATCATATCTTTGAATTATGTTATGCTATGCTATCCAGTTTAGATAGACATCATATATGTGAAATTATGTCATGCTATCCATTTTAGTTAAACAATATACATGTCAACTATTTCATTCCCTCTTTTTTCCACACTATCTATTGCATCTGTCTCTCATACAATGTCTGTACATTCAACTATGTTTCCTGTTTATCAGCCATTTGAATTGGAGCGGGTGATGCCAGTATCTAGCGGACTAAAAACACGGTCTTCAAATAAAATAGTGCTACCTCTTGGTGGAGATAGCACCCCGGTTGTACATGCAAAAGAACCAGCCCTACCACACATAACCCAAACTCTCGCAGATTGTACCCCTACCGCGATGGACAGAGAACCAGCTTCACCCAATCTAACCCCAACCCCAGCCGATAGTAACCCAGTTCCTGTTGACACAGCACCATCTCCACCACAAAGCTCCCAAACAAGAGCAGTTAGTAAGGCAGCTCCAGTGCCCAAAGGGCCAGTACTATCATGGCGAACCCCAACTCCACCAGTTAGTACGCCTATTTCTGTGGAGGAAGCACAACCAGCTAGTCGTAGTTTAGCATCTATCGCATTTGATGTTGTTAAATCGTATGTGCGTATCTTCCCATCTTGGAAATATTATACTGAAGATGAAGGAAAATGCCGGTTGCAGGTGTTTGTCCAGGAGTTATGTGTAAGTAATGTTATTCATGGCAATTACTTTGCTTCGTCCCATACATCCTACCTCCATGGTGGTTATAATACAGCAAATTTTCCCATTTTTCTCTATAGAGAAGGACCGATTTGGAAACTCAGGATGAGGTAACCTGTGCTAATACCTCTGCTATCTTCAAGAATGCTTGGTGGCAGTATCGGAATTACCTGAAGAAAACGTACTTCACCGGCAAAGAAACTCATCAAATTCCCTTACGTTCTCCTGAGACACATTTACTGGACGATGACTGGGAACGCCTTGTTCTGTACTGGTCCCGAACTAAGAATGTGGTAAGGTCTATGAGCTCATTTTCTATTTTTAAGTATTATATTCTTGCGTCTTACTATACTCTGTTCATGTTGAACAAGTGCCTAAACCTGAAGAACAACTGTTCTAATTTAAGATTCCATTGCTATCATAGTTCAAAAAAGCGCTAGGCGTTAATTGTGCGTTTTGCCACCGCCTTGCGCTTTACTGACCAAAGCGCATGCTTATGCGTAGTTATGCACAGATTATGCGTAGTTATGCGCAATGCGTTTTGCCAACACCTAGAGCCTAGGCACGCTTAAGCGCTCGCTTAGGCGCGCCTTTTTTAACTATGATTGCTTTGCTCTTGTATCACTGTATTTACTCATACAAACTTATTTTTAAATTGAAGGATCCAATCGAAACTCCAATGGCACAGCAGGTATGTTCACGCATGTTTCTTTAACAGGTTTGCTCTTATCAATAGCTCTGTTGATTTCAATTTCAATTGTGTATACAGTTGACTTTCATATCATGCACATTACTAGCATCACAACAGAGACAATAGTGTTGTTGTACATGTAGACCCGTGGTACCCATCTGAAATCTTGTTGTGCCGTGTAGTTTCCCATGCTTTGTATTCTCTCACTGCTGCTTTGTCTTGAACTGATATGATTTGAACCGTGTCGCTATTTTGATTTGGCAAGACAATGCAGTGACCATAGGACATAGATATATGTTTGTTTGATGCTTTTTATTATGTACTAGTACTTGGCAATAGAAGACTTGGTAGTGTAATCCTATCCACCTTACTAATGAACGGGTTCACCGAAATGAGTTTCATATACTAGTACATGCTAAACTTGTTATGTGTCTGCTTGTTTCTTCTTTTAGAATGCTGACAGAATATTGGGGAAGAGTGCCTTATTAAGCAATGGTAAAGGATGTAATGCAGATAAGGTTCAGGATAGTGACACATCCTTGTTGGTCTCCAACAAAGCTGATAAAATAGCTAAGGAAGACTATCTTGAAGACAGCGAGACAACCCTAAAGTCCTGTCTTGGTTTAGTGTTCGAGTTACTGGCCACTACCGCTTGCACAAGCTATTCAAACTCACTGTCTGAATCAGTTCGGTTTCTTGAGTCTCAACTACAAGCTGAAAGACATCGATCAGCTGTGCTGCGACAAGAAGCAGAAGGACTGCCGAAGTCCTTGGAGCATTCAGATGCATACTTTCTGGTGCAACAGCAAGCGTTGGAGGATTTTAGCGCCAAATAGGACAAAGCTAATCAGCTTGCTAAGCTTATTGCCAGCATGGTGGATACCCAGGATAACGTTTCTTGAGCTCTTGTGAAGTTGTTTCAGTTATGCTCCTGTTTTGCTACCGCGTTTATTTGCACTGGTGGCCAATTTTGACGGCCAGTGTATGTAATGTACTGCTTTGTTCCCTATATTTGCACTGGTGGCGAACTTTGATGCCTAGTGGATGTAATATGTGTAATAGCGGTGATAGGCTAGCGTTAATTGCTTGCTTATTTATTTCCTTATTTTCTTGTTTAGTTGTTTGCTTGTAGTCACTGCAGTTCTTTTTTTTGTTTTTTTCTAGTGGCCACAATAGCCTATTTTTGGTAACTAGGCCAAAATAGTCATGGCAACACATGGACTGTTGTAACCATGGGCCTCCTGCAGGCCATATGATCCATGGGCCTTCGTCCGGCCGTAGGATCCATTGGCCTTCTATACAGGCCTTAGGGTCCATGGGCCTTCTACGGGCCGTAGGGCCCATGGGCCTTCTATGGGTCGTACGATCCATGGGCCTTCTACGGGCCGTACTATCCATGGGCCTCATACGGGCCGTAGGATCCATGGGCCTTCTACGGGGCGTATCATCATTTCGCCAATCATGGGCCGTACTATTCGTGGACCATAACGGGCCGTTAATAGGCCGTATTTGATAACTCTATGAAAACAGCCCAACGGGTTTTTTTGACATGAAAACAGCCCAACGTATTAACGGTCCGTAAACGGGCCAACTGTAACGACGGGCTGAATTTTTGCCCACAAGCAGAAAATGACAGTAACGGGCCGTATGTAACCGAATGCTGCAAATGAGCCCAAGAATCAATGGGCCCTGAGAAGGCCGAAAGATAACTTGGGCTGGAAACGGCCCAATGGAATAACGGGCCGTTAATGGGTATAAAGTGATACACTGTTCATTACGGGCCATTTTCACCACAGGCCGCTAATGGGCCAAGAGTTACAAAGGTCCTCATATGGGCCGAAAGAAGTCATGGGCCACACATGGGCCGGAAGTTAAAAAGGGCTGAATCATATTGGACGGCCCAGATGACGCTACTGGACCTAATTCGGATAGGGCTCAATGGGCCCTGGGTTAGCGGGCTGTAAATGGGCTATATGCGAACAGGCCATTAACTGGCTTTCCGTGGGCCAGCCCGCCACCTTTTGACCAAGTCAAACGGGCCGGCCTTTTCACAGGAATGGGCCTCTGTTGGGCCGTGCCACGTGTCGCCGTATCATAGGCGCCTTCGGTCCAATAAGCGGGTGACATCTGTCCCAACGGTGAGCCGACACGTGTTTCCTCCAGCCAATGATGATTTTACACGTGGAAAATCCCCATTGGTCGGGGCTATTAACGGGTTATCGGACCCAAAACCCGACCCGATAGCTTAACAGTGTTCCGTTACGGTGGGTGCCACGTGTCGGTCAGCCTTGACGAAAGCACTTCTGTGACGCGCGATTTATCGTCACGGAAGTGGACACTTCCGTGATAATAATTTTGGTAATGTCATGGAACACTTCTACGACAGCACAGGTATGACTATCTTGATTCTGTCATAAAATCGTCACGGATGTACATGCATGACAAAAAACGTGACCTACTGTGACAAACACGTATGATCACGGAAGTGTATTTTTTTGTAGTGGCGGCGTGCGCCGCCACGACATGGCTACCGCGGCCACGACGCGATCGGCGCCGGTCGCTGCCTCCTCCTCTGGAGCCCTCTGCCTAGGCATATAAGGGCAGCGGATAGCCGGGGGGAGGCCGTTCGTACCAAGGCCTCGTCACCTCCGGCCTCACGACGACGTCACGAGAGCGGGCCAGCCTCTTCTTCGGCGGTGTCGGTGTCAAAACCGGTGGATCTCGGGTAGGGGGTCCCGAAACTGTGCGTCTAGGATCGATTGTAACAGGAGACAGGGGACACGATGTTTACCCAGGTTCGGGCCCTCTCTATGGAGGTACCCTACTTCCTGCTTGATTGATCTTGATGAATATGAGTATTACAAGAGTTGATCTACCACGAGATCGTAATGGCTAAACCCTAAAAGTCTAGCCTATATGACTATGGTAATGAGTCCTCCTTTACCCAGACTAAGCCCTTCGGTTTATATAGACACCGGAGGGATCTAGGGTTACACAAGGTCGGTTACAGAGAAAGGAATCTACATATTTGGTCGCCAAGCTTGCCTTCCATGCCAAGGAGAGTCCCATCCGGACACGGGCACAGTCTTCGGTCTTCGCATCTTCGCAGCCCATCAGTCCGGCCCGGGGCTAACAGGTCGGACGCCCGAGGACCCCTTAGTCCAGGACTCCCTCAATAGCCCCTGAACCTGGCTTCAATGACAAGTTATTCGGCGCGTATATCTGTCTTCGGCATTGCAAGGCGGGTTCCTTCTCCCGAACTCCAAGATAGTCTTCGGACGTATTGAACGTGTCCGGACCTGTAACACACGCACCACACACAACCGCAAATATAATATTCCACGAGTCCCATCTGCTGACAACTTTTGCAAGAGGAGATCACATCTGTTTGGTCACCATATCGAACCGTTTTTTTCTGCCGTTCCACGTTTCGAGATGCGGTTTCCATTGGCACGTCTTGTCAAAGCAGAGATCGTGTCCCCTTATTGCGGGATTTTCATCCATGCGGGCGTGGGTAACCCAAACGTGCAGTTTGCACAACTCTTGGGAATAGGCGAGTTTTAAGGCGAGTGGGGAGGCGCTTGATATTTACTGCCTTTATAAGGGGATAAGGATTCCCTTTCTTCACCCACGCCTTCTCTCTCTCTCTGCCCTTCCATTCTCGAGCTCCAGCGCCCAAGTTATTGACTTTTCTGCCTCAAGCAAGCGTTCAACCATGTCCGGATCCGGAGCTGGAGGCAAGTGGACGGCCTCCTCCGTCAAGAAGAAGGACATCAAGGAGCTCCGGGAGGCCGGATACCTGGCCAAGGAGATCGCTCACCGACTCCCGGCCGTGGGATAGATCGTCCCTACCCTAAAGCACCATGAGAGGGTTGTGTTCCTCACACATTTCGTCCGCGGGCTGGGATTCCCTCTTCACCCATTTGTCCGCGGACTGATGTTTTACTATGGGCTGGACTTCCATGATCTAGCGCCCAACTCTATCCTCAACATCTCGGCATTTATTGTTGTGTGCGAGGCCTTTCTCCGCATCCCACCGCACTTCGGCCTATGGCTGAAGACCTTCAATGTGAAGCCGAAGGTGGTGAGCGGCTAACAAGCAGAGTGCAGAGGCGCCATGGTGGGAAAAATGCCCAATGTCGCCTGGCCCAAAGGCTTTTGTGGAGACAGTGAAGGGGTGGCAGTCGGGGTGGTTCTACATCACCGAGCAACGCGGCACCAACTTGGTGGCGGCCCCGAATTCTGATCCGGAGTTCCGATGCGGCTTACCTCCTAGCAAGAGAAGGGTCTGTCCTGAGGTTCTTCGGATGAGCTGACTGGGCTCCAGACGTGCGTCCAGAACATGATAACCAAGAAAATCAAGCTCGCCAACGTGATCCAGGTTATGCTCATTCGCCGGGTCCTTCCATGCCAGCGCCAGATTTGCCATTTGTGGGAGTTCGATCCGGCCAAGCACCAGACACTACTAGAGCTCTTCGGCACGACGCACGAAGACATCTGGAAAGTGCTCTTCAAGGCCAGCGAGACACCACCGCCCACGACCGAGGATCGCGGGCTTAGCTTAAAACGCCAGGCTAACTCGGTAAGTTCTTTCATGTTTTCAAGGTATACCCTTTACTGGCATATTTCGGGGAAGGAGCCTAAGCCTTTCTATCAATTTTTTCATGCCTGGATAGAGGTAGCGGGGCAAATTAACTGTCCGGCTCCGCTATCCGAAGATCAAGAAATCCTACTTCTGACGAAGATGATGTTTCCAGTGCCTTCTGAGGTGCCGGAGAAGAAGGCCAAGGGGGCCAAGAGTGGCCCTCGCCGAAAAGGCGCTTCGGACACGACGTCCGAAGACGTCGAGTCTCATTCCTCCACCGCCGAAAATGATGACGAGGAGGAGGACAAATCTCCCCCTGATGAGGGGAGGAAAAGGAGGAAGGCCTCCACAAATCTGGAGGCGGAGGCGCCCAAGAGGGGGAAGTGAAGGAAATATGCCCTAGAGGCAATAATAAAGTTATTATTTATTTCCTTATATCATGATAAATGTTTATTATTGCTAGAATTGTATTAACCAGAAACATGATACATGTGTGAATACATAGACAAACAGAGTGTCACTAGTATGCCTCTACTTGACTAGCTCGTTGATCAAAGATGGTTATGTTTCCTAGCCATAGACATGAGTTGTCATTTGATCAACGGGATCACATCATTAGGAGAATGATGTGATTGACTTGACCCATTCCGTTAGCTTAGCACACGATTGTTTAGTATTCTTTTATTACTTTTTTCATGACTTATACATGTTCCTATGACTATGTGATTATGCAACTCCCATTTACCGGAGGAACACTTTGTGTGCTACCAAACGTCACAACGTAACTGGGTGATTATAAAGGTGCTCTACAGGTGTCTCCGATGGTGTTTGTTGAGTTGGCATAGATCAAGATTAGGATTTGTCACTCCAATTGTCGGAGAGGTATCTCTGGGCCCTCTCGGTAATGCACATCACTATAAGCCTTGCAAGCAATGTGACTAATGAGTTAGTTACGGGATGGTGCATTACGGAATGAGTAAAGAGACTTGCCGGTAACAAGATTGAACTAGGTATTGAGATACCGACGATCAAATCTCGGGCAAGTAACATACCGATGACAAAGGGAACAACGTATGTTGTTATGCGGTTTGACCGATAAAGATCTTCGTAGAATATGTGGGAGCCAATATGAGCATCCAGGTTCCGCTATTGGTTATTGATCGGAGACATGTGTCGGTCATGTCTACATAGTTCTCGAACCCTAGGGCCCGCACGCTTAAAGTTTCGATGACAGTTATATTATGAGTTTATATGTTTTGATGTACCAAATATAGTTCGGAGTCCTGGATGTGATCACAGACATAACGAGGAGTCTCAAAATGGTCGAGACGTGATGATTGATATATTGGACGACTATATTCGGACACTGGAATGGTTCTGGGGGTTATCGGATATATACCGGAGTACTGGGAGGTTACCGGAACCCCCTGGGGGTTTAATGGGCCTACATGGGCCTTAGTGGAGAAGAGGAGAGGCGGCTAGGGCAGGCCATGCGCCCCCTCCCCCTCTAGTCCGAATTGGACAAGGAGGGGGGGGGGGCGGTGCCCCCCTTTCCTTCCTCTCTCTCTCCTCTTTCCCCCTTCTCCTAATCCAACAAGGAAGGGAGGGAGAAGGACTCCTCCTGGCGCGCCCCTCTCCTGGCCGGCCGCCTCTCCCCCCTTGCTCCTTTATATACGGGGGCAGGGGGACCCCAAAGACACAGCAATTGATCATTGATCTTTTAGCCGTGTGCGGTGACCCCTCCACCATAGTCCACCTCGATAATATCGTAGCGGTGCTTAGGCGAAGCCCTGCGTTGGTAGAACATCATCATCGTCACCACGCCATCGTGCTAACGAAACTCTCCCTCAACACTCGGCTGGATAGGAGTTCGAGGGACGTCATCGGGCTGAACGTGTGCTGAACTCGGAGGTGCCGTGCATTTGGTACTTGATTGGTCGGATCATGAAGACGTACGACTACATCAACCGCATTGTGCTAACGCTTCCGATTTCGGTCTACGAGGGTACGTGGACATACTCTCCCCTGTCATTGCTATGCATCACCATGATCTAGCGTGTGCGTAGGAATTTTTTTGAAATTACTACGTTATGTGTAGATGTCATATGCACGAGTAGAACACAAGTGAGTTGTGGGCGATACAAGTCATACTGCTTACCAGCATGTCATACTTTGGTTCGGCGGTATTGTTGGTTGAAGCGGCCCGGACCGACATTACGCGTATGCTTACGCGAGACTGGTTCTACCGACGTGCTTTGCACACAGGTGGCTGGCGGGTGTCAGTTTCTCCAACTTTAGTTGAACCGAGTGTGGTTACGCCCGGTCCTTGAGAAGGTTAAAACAACACTAAGTTGATGAACTATCGTTGTGGTTTTGATGCGTAGGTAAGAATGGTTCTTGCTCAGACCGTAGCAGCCACGTAAAACTTGCAACAACAAAGTAGAGGACGTCTAACTTGTTTTTGCAGGGCATGTTGTGATGTGATATGGTCAAGGAATGATGCTAAATTTTGTTGTATGAGATGATCATGTTTTGTAACCGAGTTATCGGCAACTGGCAGGAGCCATATGGTTGTCGCTTTATTGTATGCAATGCAATCGCCCTGTAATTTCTTTACTTTATCACTAAGCGGTAGCGATAGTTGTAGAAGCATAAGATTGGCGAGACGACAACGATGCTACGATGGAGATCATGGTGTCGCGCCGGTGACGATGGTGATCATGACGGTGCTTCGGAGATGGAGATTACAAGCACAAGATGATGATGGCCATATCATATCACTTATATTGATTGCATGTGATGTTTATCTTTTATGCATCTTATCTTGCTTTGATTGATGGTAGCATTATAAGATGATCTCTCACTTAATTATCAAGGTATAAGTGTTCTCCCTGAGTATGCACCATTGCGAAAGTTCTTCGTGCTGAGACACCACATGATGATCGGGTGTGATAGGCTCTACGTTCAAATACAACGGGTGCAAAACAGTTGCACACGCGGAATACTCAGGTTAAACTTGACGAGCCTAGCATATAACAGATATGGCCTCGGAACACAGAGACTGAAAGGTCGAGCGTGAATCATATAGTAGATATGATCAACATAGTGATGTTCACCATTGAAACTACTCCATCTCACATGATGATCGGACATGGTTTAGTTGATTTGGATCATGTGATCACTTAGAGGATTAGATGGATGTCTATCTAAGTGGGAGTTCTTAAGTAATATGATTAATTGAACTTAAATTTATCATGAACTTAGTACCTGATAGTATTTTGCTTGTCTATGTTGATTGTAGATAGATGGCACGTGTTGTTGTTCCATTGAATTTTAATGCGTTCCTTGAGAAAGTAAAGTTGAAAGATGATGGTAGCAATTACACGGACTGGGTCCGTAACTTGAGGATTATCCTCATTGCTGCACAGAAGAATTACGTCCTGGAAGCACCGCTAGGTGCCAGACCTGCTGCAGGAGCAACACCAGATGTTATGAACGTCTGGCAGAGCAAAGCTGATGACTACTCGATAGTTCAGCGTCCCATGCTTTACGGCTTAGAACCGGGACTTCAACGATGTTTTGAATGTCATGGAGCATATGAGATGTTCCAGGAGTTGAAGTTAATATTTCAAGCAAATGGCCGGATTGAGAGATATGAAGTCTCCAATAAGTTCTACAGCTGTAAGATGGAGGAGAATAGTTCTGTCAGTGAGCATATACTCAAAATGTCTGGGTATAACAATCACTTGATTCAACTGGGAGTTAATCTTCCGGATGATAGCATCATTGATAGAATTCTTCAATCACTGCCACCAAGGTACAAGAGCTTCGTGATGAACTATAACATGCAAGGGATGGATAAGACGAATCCCGAGCTCTTCGCAATGCTAAACGCTGCAGAGGTAGAAGTCAAGAAGAAGCATCAAGTGTTGATGGTCAACAAGACCACCAGTTTCAAGAAAAAGGGCAAAGGGAAGAAGAAGGGGAACTTCAAGAAGAACAACAAACAAGTTGCTGCTTAGGAGAAGAAACCCAAGTCTGGACCTAAGTCTGAGATTGAGTGCTTCTACTGCAAATAGATTGGTCACTGGAAGCGGAACTGCCCCAAGTATTTGGCGGATAAGAAGGATGGCAAGCTGAACAAAGGTATATGTGATATACATGTTATTGATGTGTACCTTACTAATGCTCGCAGTAGCACCTGGGTATTTGATACTGGTTCTGTTGCTAATATTTGCAACTCGAAACACAGACTGCGGATTAAGCGAAGATTGGCTAAGGACGAGGTGACGATGCGCGTGGGAAATGGTTCCAAAGTCGATGTGATCGCGGTCGGCACGCTACCTCTACATCTACCTTCGGGATTAGTTTTAGACCTAAATAATTGTTATTTGGTGCCAGCGTTGAGCATGAACATTATATCTGGATCTTGTTTGATGCGAGATGGTTATTCATTTAAATCAGAGAATAATGGTTGTTCTATTTATATGAGTAATATCTTTTATGGTCACGCACCCTTGAAGAGTGGTCTATTTTTGTTGAATCTCGATAGTAGTGATACACATATTCATAATATTGAAGCCAAAAGATGCAGAGTTGATAATCATAGTGCAACTTATTTGTGGCACTGTCGTTTAGGTCATATCGGTGTAAAGCACATGGAGAAACTCCATACTGATGGACTTTTGGAACCACTTAATTATGAATCACTTGGTACTTGCGAACCGTGCCTCATGGGCAAGATGACTAAAACGCCGTTCTCTGGAACTGTGGAGCGAGCAACAGATTTGTTGGAAATCATACATACAGATGTATGTGGTCCGATGAATATTGAGGCTCGCGGCGGGTATCGTTATTTTCTCACCTTCATAGATGATTTAAGCAGATATGGGTATATCTACTTAATGAAACATAAGTCTGAAACATTTGAAAGTTCAAAGAATTTCAGAGTGAAGTTGAAACTCATCGTAACAAGAAAATAAAGTTTCTACGATCTGATCGTGGAGGAGAATATTTGAGTTACGAGTTTGGTCTTCATTTGAAACAATGCGGAATAGTTTCACAACTCACGCCACCCAGAACACCACAGCGTAATGGTGTGTCCGAACGTCGTAATTGTACTTTACTAGATATGGTGCGATCTATGATGTCTCTTACTGATTTACCGCTATCTTTTGGGGTTATGCTTTAGAGACGGCTGCATTCACGTTAAATAGGGCACCATCGAAATCCGTTGAGACGACGCCTTATGTACTGTGGTTTGGCAAGAAACCAAAGTTGTCGTTTCTTAAAGTTTGGGGCTGCGATGCTTATGTGAAAAAGCTTCAACCTGATAAGCTCGAACCCAAATCAGAGAAATGTGTCTTCATAGGATACCCAAAAGAGACTGTTGGGTACACCTTCTATCACAGATCCGAAGGCAAGACTTTTGGCGGGTTCTACGTGTGAAGCGGAGTACATAGCTGCTTCGGAAGCAGCAAATGAAGGAGTCTGGATGAAGGAGTTCATATCCGATCTAGGTGTCATACCTAGTGCATCGGGTCCAATGAAAATCTTTTGTGACAATACTGGTGCAATTACCTTGGCAAAGGAATCCAGATTTCACAAGAGAACCAAGCACATCAAGAGATGCTTCAATTCCATCCGGGATCTAGTCCAGGTGGGAGACATGGAAATTTGCAAGATACATACGGATCTGAATGTTGCACACCCGTTGACTAAGCCTCTTCCACAAGCAAAACATGATCAGCACCAAGGCTCCATGGGTGTTAGAATCATTACTGTGTAATCTAGATTATTGACTCTAGTGCAAGTGGGAGACTGAAGGAAATATGCCCTAGAGGCAATAATAAAGTTATTATTTATTTCCTTATATCATGATAAATGTTTATTATTCATGCTAGAATTGTATTAACCGGAAACATGATACATGTGTGAATACATAGACAAACAGAGTGTCACTAGTATGCCTGTACTTGACTAGCTCGTTGATCAAAGATGGTTATGTTTCCTAGCCATAGACATGAGTTGTCATTTGATCAACGGGATCACATCATTAGGAGAATGATGTGATTGACTTGACCCATTCCGTTAGCTTAGCACACGATCGTTTAGTATTCTGCTATTGCTTTCTTCATGACTTATACATGTTCCTATGACTATGAGATTATGCAACTCCCGTTTACCGGAGGAACACTTTGTGTGCTACAAAACGTCACAATGTAACTGGGTGATTATAAAGGTGCACTACAAGTGTCTCCAAAGGTACTTGTTGGGTTGGCGTATTTCGAGATTAGGATTTGTCACTCCGATTGTCCGAGAGGTATCTCTGGGCCCACTCGGTAATGCACATCACTTAAGCCTTGCAAGCATTGCAACTAATGAGTTAGTTGCGGGATGATGTATTATGGAACGAGTAAAGAGACTTGTCGGTAACGAGATTGAACTAGGTATTGAGATACCGACGATCGAATCTCGGGCAAGTAACATACTGATGACAAAGGGAACAACGTATGTTGTTATGCGGTTTGACCGATAAAGATCTTCGTAGAATTTGTGGGAGCCAATATGAGCATCCAGGTTCCGCTATTGGTTATTGACCGGAGACATGTCTCAGTCATGTCTACATAATTCTCGAACCCGTAGGGTCCGCACGCTTAAAGTTTCGATGACAGTTATATTATGAGTTTATATGTTTTGATGTACCGAAGGTAGTCCGGAGTCCCAGATGTGATCATGGACATAACGAGGAGTCTCGAAATGGCCGAGACGTGAAGATTGATATATTGGATGACTATATTCGGACACCGGAATGGTTCCGGGGGTTATCGGATATATACCGGAGTACCGGGAGGTTACCGGATCCCCTTGGGGGTTTAATGGGCCTACATGGGCCTTAGTGGAGAAGAGGAGAAGCGGCTAGGGCAGGCCGCACGTCCCCTCCCCCTCTAGTCCGAATTGGACAAGGAGGGGGCGGCAGCGCCCCCCCTTTCCTTCCTCTCTCTCTCCTCTTTCCCCCTTCTCCTAATCCAACAAGGAAGGGAGGGAGTCCTACTCCCGGTGGGAGTAGGACTCCTACTGGCGTGCCCCTCTCCTGGCCGGCCGCCTCTCCCCCCTTGCTCCTTTATATAGGGGGGCAGGGGGCACCCCAAAGACACAACAATTGATCATTGATCTTTTAGCCGTGTGCGGTGCCGCCCTCCACCATAGTCCACCTCGATAATATCGTAGCGGTGCTTAGGCGAAGCCCTGCGTCGGTAGAACATCATCATCATCACCACGCCATCGTGCTGACGAAACTCTCCCTCAACACTCGGCTGGATCGGAGTTCGAGGGACGTCATCGGGTTGAACGTGTGCTGAACTCGAAGGTGCCGTGCGTTCGGTACTTGATCGGTCGGATCATGAAGACGTACGACTACATCAACCGCGTTGTGCTAACGCTTCCGCTTTCGGTCTACGAGGGTACGTGGACATACTCTCCCCTCTCGCTGCTATGTATCACCATGATCTTGCGTGTGCGTAGGAATTTTTTTGAAATTACTACGTTCCCCAACAGGAAGCGCACCCTTGCAGATAACTCCGCGTGGGACATCGACAGCAGTCTGGAGCGACCCCCCCGGACCAAGCCCCGGGCCGCATCGTAAGTACCACGGAACTTGTGCACGTCCATGTCTCCGCTTCATGGTACTAATATGCTAAATTATGCTATTACAGTCCGGCCCACGACAGCCCCCTGCGATCCTCATCAGGAGGTTCGCTAGATTCAAAAGCGATGGCCAGCGAGTCTCCGCGGCCGCTCACTCCCCTCCGGCCAAGGGTGACGACGAGGTGGTGTCCCAAAGGACCTTCCCAGGCCAGGGAGTGGTTCAGGAGGCCGTCAGGGTGGCGCCAGAGGGTGATTCCTCGGCCGCCAGACACATGGGGAAGGAAACCCCCATAGGGACTGGCGATGGGGGCCATATACAAGCCGGCACCCTGCCGAATACCCTTCCGGAGACCCATACGCTTCTGGAGTCTGGCGAGCAGCCTTCTCCGAAAGGAGGAGAGATGCCTGCTCCGCCGTTGACCTCTGTCCAACCAGAGGTACCGGATAATCTGCTGGAAGCACTATGAGGCGCTACCATTGTGGATGAACACCGTATCCTTATGGGTACGGTGATTGAGAAGGTCCAGTCCGCCAAAAGCGGACTGATCGAAGCCTGCACTAGCCTCCTAACAGGCTTTGAGGTAAGTAATGTAATTGTAGAAAGAATATCATAGTATAGACGGTAGCCTCTAATGCTCTGTTCGGTGTTCAGAGAGAAAAAGCCGAACAGAGAACCAATATAATTTTTGCAGGAGTCTAACATAAGATGTCTATGTGAATAAGCAGGCGTCACTGCTGGCTACTGTCGCTCGTACTGCGGAGGTCTCCGAACTGAAGCAGAACCTGAAGCGGGCCGAGGAAGAACTCGGCCTCGTGAAGAAGCCGCTGGAGGACAGCCAAGGTATGCAGTAACCTGCTTGTATATTTAGGAACGTGCTGACTAAAGTGTCATGAATTTTATTAGGGGCCAGGTCCAAGGTGGCAGTCCTCAAGAAGGCGTTAGCCGAGGCTGAGGACAAAGCGGCCAAGGAAAGTGCCCCGTGCGAGAAGCATGAGGCCCGGGTCAGCGAGGTCCAGCAAGAGCTCCAGGACGCCGTCAAGAAGTACGAGTCCTTGGAGCGTGATTCTAAGACTCAAGAGTCCGAACTTGCCAAGGCCCGCCAGAGCGCACAAGATGCCCGAGCCGAAGCCCAGAGCGCCCTCCAGGAAATCCAGGCGGCCAATAAGATCGCGGCGGGTAAGGCTTTCATTATGCGAAGCAAATCTGCAAAGGAAACGTTCATTTTACTTACCCGAATTTGGAGCTCTTCAAGGGCGTTTACGGATCTGCCGCGCAGCATATCAGATGCTACAGAGTTCTATAGAGCTGAAGAAGGGAGCTCTACGGAGAAGCTGTTCTGGTCTCAATACCTTAGGCCAGAACATCCGGTGCCCTTTAGCGACTAGCTGAAATAGCAGGTCGAGCTGCACAAGGCGGCTGAACTAACCATGAAGGACCTAATAGTCTGGCTATGGCTTGCCGAGCCCATGCCCGACAGCTACTTCGGACTCATGAAGCGGCTTGTGAGTGCCTGTCCGTGGCTTGCAGTCATAAAGCGTCGGTCTGCATTGAAGGTGCGCGGATGGCCTTTGCCCGTGCCAAGATGCACTGGGCGAAGATGGATGCCAAGAAGCTGATGACCGAGGGGCCTCCTGAGGGCAAGGAGCACCGCCGACCCGAGCTATATTTTGATAGTGTCCTGGAGGGATCCCGCCTTGTGGCGGAGAAATGTGCGAAGGATGTGATCTTTGAATGAATACATTCGTATTTTTCTTGCCCTGTATTATGAAAACCAAGACAATTTATGTAATATAATGCTTTATGTTAGATTTTTACCTCCTGTGCGGCCATTTTTATTAAATCTGAGTGTTGGCCGGTCGTCGGCTTCAGCCCCCACGTAGGAAATACGGGGGTGTTCGAGATGGAATCTAAACACTCTTGATCCAATTATTTGGTCCTTGAAGGAGGTGTTTAGCGCAATGAACAAGGCAATTGGACTATAATGCTTTATCACCCTCACTTAGCCATAGGAGTTCAATAATAAAGTTTTAGGCGTAGCCCCTGGTATTTAGAAGTCTGAACTAGGGGATTCTGTAAACACCTGATCGGAAAAAACCGATTCATCGCGTAATGCGGAAAAAAACCTCTAGCGATTTGAAACCTCCGAACAGCTGACCAGCTCTCGCCGCATCATGACAGTCAGTTTTCGACTTTCTCTACTGAGGTGCTCGTCCGGATAAACCGGGACACAATTGCAGTAGTTCTCCCTTTACTACCCTAGCCGATATAGCGGAACACAAGGTAGTAAGCACAGGAGCCGGGCAACCCAACTATTGACCAAAGACATGATTCGGAGCCAATGCATATAATGCTAAATTCGGGGTGCCGAACTATACTTTAAAAGTGTTTGGACTTTGTTGCCGTAGTGCAGGGCGCTATGAAGCCCCTGGCGAATATGAAACTTACCAACGTGTACGGGTGCTATGCGATAAAATTATCAACAATAAACAAAGGTAAACAGAAAGAGAGCAAAGGTAATAAGCTGGGGCCTTAAAATTTTGGGCCGCGAATTGTTTCCGTTATAATTTGGTAAATACGTCAAGGCGTATTGATACAAATGGTGCGATAAGCAACGGGCTATTTAACACGCCAAAAACCAAGGGAGAGCAACGTGTGGGTTTTAAAAAAAGGTAGAGTGATTGTTAACGAAACCACCTTGAAAATCCCCATACGTCTGTGCTTCTTGCCATCTTGATGTATTCATCCTTCAAGAGGACCGGTGATCAGGCCATTAGATAGGGCCTGCAGGAGTAAAACCTGAAAAGGGAAAAAAGAGGAAAAGTGAAAGTATGTGTGGATCTGGTGCCGGTTGAGCCGTACTGTGGATCACAAGCTACCTATGCCTCCGTCGATGCCCATGGAATTTTGAGTGCGTAGTTATGTACACGCGATGCGAATGCCACCACTTCCTCTATCAGGACCCCGATTCCAAGTCACATTGATCTAGCCGGTAACACCTCATATCACTTTGCGGCCTCACGCACGGTATTCCCACGGGTCTTGCCTTACCATGGCCCGGGACC
Source organism: Aegilops tauschii subsp. strangulata (assembly GCF_002575655.3). Lineage (NCBI taxonomy): Eukaryota > Viridiplantae > Streptophyta > Magnoliopsida > Poales > Poaceae > Aegilops > Aegilops tauschii. The sequence continues at coordinate 516,556,231 of NC_053036.3, forward strand.
GTTTGCGCCTTTTGGCTCACGTATATGATAGTGTCGCTAGCATCCATATGACAGAGAACTCGGGCTGACATGACTAGTCGTGAACCCAAAGTGGCACCAACTTATGGGGACATGCATACATGAATCAACATCGAGCATGTCGGTCAGCAGCGTGCGAATCCGGGCTGTAGCACTGGGCTAACATGACTCCGGTGAACCGTGCTATAGCAGGCTAGGCAGGAGTCCAGATGTCACCGCGTGACATTTCCCCTAAGGGACAGACACAAGAACGAAGTGAATCACATGCCGGCTAGTCAAGTGTTCCGGAGCAGTAGTGCTGGGCTAGCAGGACTCCGGTGAACCGGGCTGTAGCGGACTACTATGGCTCATGGAAGCACAAGACTACATTTCCCCATAAGAGAGGCTACCAAGGATAAACAACTAGGTTGTCGGATCCCACACATACCAAGCATTTCAATCATACACACAATATGCTCGATATGTGTAAATACAACATGGCATCACAACAAAACTCTACGACTCAAAGTATTTGTTCATTAGGCTCCGAGGAGCGAGATATTACAAACATGGGTCTCATGACCCAACATTTAGAGCATACAAGTCAAAGCACATGCAGAAGCTTAACATGTCTGAGTACAGACATCTACAAATGAAAAAGGCTGAGAAGCCTGACTATCTACCAGATCATGCGGAGGGCACAAGATCGTAGCTGAGGTATCAAGCTAAACGTCGGAGTCCACACGGAACTACTAGTGAGACTGACGTCTCTCTGCAAAACATAAAATAGGCAAACGTGAGTACAAATGTACCCAGCAAGACTTACATCAGAACTAGCTACATATGCATCAGTATCAACAAAGGGGGTGGTGGAGTTTGAGTGCAGCAAGCCAGCTTTGACTCAGGGGCTATCCTAAACTATGACTGCAAGTAACTCTTTTGAGGTGGCGCACACGAGTGCACATATTCACCATTCAATACACCACTATGGATCCGCTCCCGTCTCCCTACGAGAACGCCATCCATAGCACTCACGCTTATCTTGCGCATTTTAGAGTATCCACTTTCACTTGTCTATGAACTGTTATAGGCAACCCAGAAGTCCTTTACCGCGGACACGGCTATTCGAATAGATCATTTATAACCCTGCAGGGGTGTACTTCTTCACACACGCTCTCGCCACTTACCACCATGTACATGTCGTGTATCTCGGCAACCTTCAAGCGGAAGCCTGGCGAGGGAGTCGGCCACGGCCTACCTAAACACTCAAGTCTCTAGTCTAGGTTTATAGCCTATTCAGGTTCCATCCGCAGGGAGTCCGGCCGAAGTTTCCACATACGGCCCCGAACGATGTGAGTAGGGTTCCCGAGACACCAAACGGGCGCCCGGTAGACTGTGCCACGTGCCTACCGCATCACAGCCCACCCCTTGGGTCAGCGCTGCGCACGGCCTCCAGCATACTACAAACACCAGAAACTACTTGCAACTCCTGGATAGAGGACAAGGGTGGTTAAGAAGCCGAGAGGGTCCATTGGTTTCGGGCCCAATGCATGGTAGTAGCTGTTCATGGATCACAAACACAGAACTCAGTTCCTAAGGACGGCTTCAATGAAACAACCCACCATGTACTCCTACATGGTCTCTCATTGATACCTTTACCAAATCCTGTTCACACACTTAGCTCTCAACAGTAGGACATGTTCACACACCTCCAACTCATCCCCGGTGAATCAGACCTGACTCAACTCTAAGCAGTAGCAGGCATGACAAACAAGCATGAATGAGTAGGCACATCAGGGCTCAAACAACTCCTACTCATGCTAGTGGGTTTCATCTATTTACTGTGGCAATGACAGGTCATGCGGAGGAAAAGGGGTTCAACTACCGCAGCATGTAACAGTTGAATCGTTGTTGTCCTAATGCAGTAAAAGAGAGCAGGAGCGAGAGAGTGGGATTGTATCGGAATGAACAAGGGGGTTTTGCTTGCCTAGCACTTCTGAAGATGATATAACTCTTCATCGGTGTCATCGATCACGTCGTCGGAACATCGTCTACAAAGAGGGAACGGATACCGGCAAACAGAGAAGGAAATACAATCAATGCAGTGCGACAATATGATGCATGATATGACATGGCATAATGAGTGTGTTTCGGGTTGATGCAAGCTAGAACAGATTGAAATGAGTCCATTTGAACCAAAGATTCAAATGCAAACCCATTTTATGAAGTCATAAAGGTGCATTAACTTGTTTCACTTGAACAGCAAGGTTAATGTGTTCTAACATGCATGAAACCATTACAGATGGTTAGATTGGATTTTTCTGATCAAATTTCATATATAAACCTTTGCATTTGGAGTTACAGATTAATTTCTATGAATTTTTGAAGTTTGTAGCATTTTCTGGAATTTCCTATATAAGAATAAATCTAGAAAAAGGTTAACTGCGTCAGCATGACATCGTGGTGACGTCAGCAGGTCAAAGGCGCCAGCCCAGGTCAAACATGACGGCTGGGACCCACATGTCAGTGTAACAACTAACTAACAGAGTTAGTTAGTGTTACGTTAGCACTAATCTAGGTTAATTAGGGCCTGGGCCCACATGTCAGTGAGTCAACCAATTAACTAAGTTAATTAGCGCTAACTAAGCTAACACCTAAACTAAACAGGGCATGGCCCACACGTCAGTGACCCTGGGGGGGGGGTCAAACCCCAGGTCAAATGAGTCAACCTCGCCGGACTTGGTCCACGGCTCGTCGCCAGCGATGCCAGAGACGGAGGAGGTGCTCGGGATCGCTCCTCCGACGACCAAAAACAAGGCGGAGGGTATCTACGCGGAGCTGGCGAACGCGCGCATCCAATGGAGCAAGTGAGAGAAGCTGGGGTGGCCGGAGCTCGCCGGAAAAGAGCTCGCAGCGGTGGCCGGTGTGCGGGTGTGCGCGGGGTCGGTGTTATACTGCACGGCAGGGGCCACGGAGGGGTGCTACGGGCATGTGAGGACGCGCTGAGCACAGTGGTGTGCTCGGCTTCAAGCTACGTTCGCTCTAGCCATGGAGGCGACAAAGCGCAACGGCGGCGAGCTTCGGTGACGGTGGGGGATGGCGCTACGGCATGCAAACGAGACGGGGAAGAGGGGGGTTCGGGGGAGGAGCTCACGGCGCTTGCAGTACGCGTCTCAGCGGGCTCGGGGAAGGGTTGGTGACGGCGTGCGGTCGTCGGCGATCTCGGTGGCCGAGAGGTTGAAGACGACGCCATGGTCGTGGTGCGGGGCGTCCGCGTCCTGCGGGTCGTCCAGGAGGCGTAGGCGACGGTGGCGGAGCTTTCACGCAACACGGGAAGGCGAGAGGGGGTCGGGGAGCGCGGTGGTTCACGGCGGCACTTCCATGGCCGCATCGGCCGTCGCGGAACAGAGCGAGGGAGAGGAGGGGATGGACGCGAGAGAGAGGGGGGCCGGGGGGAGTGCGTGGCGTCGTCCAGAGGCATCTGGGCGAGCAGGCAGAGACGAGGTGGAGGCCTCGGGTGCGCGCGCGTCGACACGCCTCTGCCTACTGGCAGAGGTTGAAGACGACCGCTTCAGCCAGTGGGCTGGGCCACCAGGTGGGCTGCTACAGGTAAGCCAGGTAAGCCTGCACTCTCTTCTGTCTTTTCTAGTTTTGTTCTGTTTTCTATTTAGGCAAAATTGTTTTAATTTGGTTTTAAAACCAAATCACTTTTAGAAATTCTGAAAAATAGTTATGGGCTCTAAATGAATTATTCCAGAGGCCCTCAACTAATTCCAAAATTGTTGGAGCATTTAAAAATATTTATAGTATTTAAATGCCCCAATTCAAATACAATATGAGTTAATTCAAAAATCGAGAATGTCCTAGAAATATGTTCATCATTTTTGGCAGAGGTTTTCACCTTTATCAGAAATCATGAACATTTTCAAAGGGCATTTTGGGTTCATTGTAAATGATTTTATGTTGAACCTATTTGATTTGATCTGGTGCTAGGGTTTGATCAATCCCCATTTCAAATTCAAAAGAATTTAAACATGATGCAACACATAACTAGCTAGCTCAGAGCATACCAGAACTAGGGATGTGACATGCTCGGGGCTGAGACGGGGGCCGAATTGCTAGTCAAGCTCCTGACGAGCCGAGCTGTCTTGCTGCAGGGTGGTCCAGACTATCTTAACAGTGTCCGGGAGCTTGGCCGCGGAATTAAGGTTCTTCTTAAGAGGGCCACTCTCTGCTGGTAGGGCAGCGGTGTGTTCCTCGGTACGGAGGGAGTGTTCCGTGTTTCCATTGACTGTTATGACGCCGCGTGGTCCGGGCATCTTGAGCTTGAGATAAGCATAGTGTGGCACCGCGTTCAAACGAGCAAATGCGGTTTGTCCAAGTTGTGCGTGATAGCTGCTGCGGAAGGGGACGATATCGAAGATTAGCTCTTTGCTTCAGAAGTTCTCCGGAGATCTGAAGACAACCTCTAGTGTGATTGAGCCTGTACAGCGCGCCTCTAGACCTGGTATGACTCCTTTAAAGGTAGTCTTTGTGGGCTTAATCCATGATGGGTTAATGCCCAATTTGCGCACTGTATCCTGATAAAGCAGGTTGAGGCTGCTACCACCATCCATCAGGACCCGTGTAAGGTGGAATCCGTCGATGATTGGATCGAGGACCAGTGCGGCCGACCCGCCGTGACTGACGCTGGTCGGATGGTCTCGGCGATCAAATGTGATCGGGAAGGAGGACCATGGATTGAATATTGGGGCGACTGGCTCCATCGCGTAGACGTCCCTGAGTGCACGCTTGCGTTCCCTCTTGGGGATGTGGGTAGCATATATCATATTCACCGTTTTGACCTAAGGGGGGCATTTCTTCTGTCCCCCTGTGTTCGGTGGCCGAGTATCCTCGTCATCGTCCTCGCTCTGCGACCCCTTCTCCTTGTTATCGGCATTTAACTTGCCGGCCTGTTTGAAGACCCAACAATCTCTATTGGTGTGGTTGGCTGCCTTTTTTGGGGTGCCGTGTATCTGGCACGGACGATCGAGTATGCGGTCCAGACTGGATGAGCCCGAATTGTTCTTATTGTACGGCTTCTTCCACTGACCAGACTTGGAGCCACTGAATCTGGCGTTGACCGCCATGTCATCGGTATGGTTGCCATTGATTCGACGCTTGTGTCTGTTGCGTCGGGGCTTGCCGTTGTTATCCTTGGCTTCAGAGGTGCCAGGTTCGCTTGCATTATTGTTGCAACGGGCTAGCCAACTATCTTCGCCCGCGCAAAAGCGGGTCATGAGTGCCGTAAGGGCCGCCATGGATTTCGGCTTTTCCTGCCCGAGATGTTGGGCGAGCCATTCGTCGCGGATGCTATGCTTAAAGGCTGCCAGGGCTTCGGCATTCGGACAGTCGACTATCTGGTTCTTTTTAGTTAAGAACCTAGTCTAGAATTTCTGGGCTGATTCTCCGGGTTGTTGGACTATATGAGTTAAATCATCTGCATCCGGAGGCCGGACGTATGTTCCTTGGAAGTTGTCCAAGAAGGCTTCTTCCAAGTCTTCCCAGCTGCCGATGGACTTTTCTGGCAGACTGTTCAGCCAGTACCGAGCTGGTCCTTTGAGTTTCAGTGGGAGATATTTGATGGCATGGAGATCACCGCCACGAGCCATATGGATATGGAGAAGGAAATCCTCTATCCAGACCGCAAGGTCTGTTGTCCCATCGTATGATTTGATGTTTAAGGGTTTAAACCCTTCTGGGAATTCATGGTCCATTACTTCATCAGTGAAGCAAAGAGGGTGTGCGGCGCCTCTATATCGGGCCACATCGCGACGTAGCTCCGATGGAGTCCGTTTGCGAAGTTCGGCCCGAGAGTGACTAGGCTTGTTGCATCCGAATAGGTGGCCGTCGTCGCGTGTCGGGGCCCGCCCTTGCGATCCATAGATCGATCTAGTATGTCGTCCATTATTATCCAATTTTTGCCGTAGGTCGTACGTATTTCCCCAAGCTGTTTTATCTCTACCCTTAAGTTGAGGTGGAGCAGGCTGGTGTTCGGCTTGAGTTGCCGCTTTGTCCCGACCCCGTGGTGGTCGGTCAGCCGCATTGCGCGATGATGGTATGGGCTCCAACGCCTCATCATCAAACCGAGGTAGCAATTTGTGTTGCGGGTAGCTTTTGGCTGTACGATTAAGGCCGTATTCTTCGGCTGCCAGGACATCAGTCCATTTATCGTTGAGCAGATCTTGATCAGCTTGAAGCTGCTGCTGCTTCTTTTTCAGGCTCTTTGTAGTGGCTATTAGCCGGCGTTTAAAGCGCTCCTGCTCGAGAGGTTCCTCAGGTACGATGAAATCTTCATTGCCGAGGCTCGCCTCCTCCTCGGAGAGCGGATGATAACTACCGTCTTCCGAGTCTTCATTTACGGCCTGTTCGTCAAGGCTGACTTGCTCATCCTCCTGATTGTCCTGTTCGGCAGTTTGTTCATCGGGTTCTTCTACGTCTTCGGCACCATCCGGAGTGTTGTCGTCTCCTGTGCCAGTGTTGCTGTCCTTGCTGCGACGCGATTTAGAGCGGCGCCGCTGACGCCGGCGCTTTGGTTGTGTCTTGGGAGGGTCTTCTTTCGCGGGGTTTTCCTTGTCATCACCGCTATCATTTTTCTGCATATCCACCATGTATACGTCATATGAGGAAGTAGCCATCCATCGTCCAGTGAACGGCGGGTTTTGGGCCTCCTTGTCTCCGGCATCATCGTCCATACCGTCGATATCTTCGGAGTCGTAGTCAAGCATGTCGGTTAAGTCTTCGACACTGGCTATGAAGTGGGTGGTGGGTGGGAAGCAAAATTCTCCCCCATCATCAGCCTCCAATTCGAACCAGACATAATTAGGCTGTGAGTCCCCCGCCATGGACAGATTTCTTAATGAATTTAGCACATCGCCCAAGGGCGAATGCTGTAAGATGTCTGCGGCACTGATTTCGAAGATTGATAACCGATCAAGCTCGGCGTCCGCGGACACACATGGTTTGGGACTTACAGCCGGAAACGAGTCCGGAGTTCCGGTGACACAGATATCACATGAGGCTAAGTCTGTGTGCGGCTCCAACGCTGCGGAATCTGTGGCCTCCGTGGTGGGGTTGAGCTTCCCGTCCTCGGATGGCGCGATTTTCTCCGGATCTAAGGCCAGAGTAGTTATAGGAGCTATCTCCTGGATGTGGTCCGATGACAGATTTAAGTCATGTTCATCGGGGTGACCGGGAGCGGCTGCCGCGGTCTCGAATCCGTCGATGATCAAGTCTCCGCGGATGTCCGAGACGTAATTCAAGCTTCCGAATCTGACCTGATGGCCAGGGGCGTAGCTTTCGATCTGCTCCAGATGGCCAAGCGAGTTGGCCCGCAGTGCGAAGCCGTCGAGTACGAAGATCTGTCCGGGGAGGAAGAATTTTCCTTGGACAGCGTCGTTGTAGATGATTGAAGGGGCCATCAAACCTCTTGACGACGGCACAGTGGAACTCTCGATGAAAGCAGCAATGTCGGTGTCAAAACCGGTGGATCTCGGGTAGGGGGTCCCGAACTGTGCGTCTAGGATCGATGGTAACAGGAGACAGGGGACACGATGTTTACCCAGGTTCGGGCCCTCTCTATGGAGGTAATACCCTACTTCCTGCTTGCTTGATCTTGATGAATATGACTATTACAAGAGTTGATCTACCACGAGATCGTAATGGCTAAACCCTAAAAGTCTAGCCTGTATGACTATGGTAATGAGTCCTCCTTTATCCGGACTAATCCCTTCGGTTTATATAGACACCGGAGGGATCTAGGGTTACACAAGGTCGGTTACAGAGAAAGGAATCTACATATTTGGTCGCCAAGCTTGCCTTACACGCCAAGGAGAGTCCCATCCGGACACGGGTGCAGTCTTCAGTCTTCGCATCTTCGCAGCCCATCAGTCCGGCCCATGGCTAACAGGCCGGACGCCCGAGGACCCCTTAGTCCAAGACTCCCTCAGCGGGAGTGGCCCTAGCTCTTCACGGGGGTTTCTCACCTTCTCAGCGGCGGAGAATCTCCGTATCGACGCCATGGGCATCGCAGCAAGGAGGAAGAAGAAGAAGCGGGCGGAATGGAGGAAGAGATGAGCGACGGGGGTTCCGCCCCCCTCCTCATTTATAGCCAGAAGGAGGCCAACCGCCGGCCTCCATGATCGCAGGTAATGATGGCTTTCCTTCTGCATGCAGCAGGGACTCGTCAAGTCGGGCGGTTGCCAATGCAGCATGGGGAAGTGGAGACGCCCATGTCCCGTCAATCGCCACGCGTCAATCAAGGCCGCAGGCTATTGGGGCCCGCGGTGCTCCGCACTTGACCCTTGGCTTCGCCTCGAAGCCAAGTCCGAGCGCGCCTTCGGCCCGGGGGCTACTATCGGCATCCTGGGAACGGGAGTCCCCAGACCTGCCTGCCTGCGGCCCAGGGCGTGGCTCAGCCAACGACCTGGTACGGCCCATATTCATCAACAACCACTCAAGACCCTCGCGAGGGGCCAAGCCTCGCGAGGCGGACGGCGCCAAGACCTCCTCAGGGGCAGCCTCACTGGGCTGGCTCCCGAGGAGCGGAGATATCTATGCAAAGGGCACCTCGCGAGGTGCGCGTGACGTGAGCCGTGACAACCAAGGCCAGGCGGGCGTCAGCAGGCGCAGAGTGATACGTCTCCAATGTATCTATAATTTTTGATTGCTCCATGCTATATTATCTTCTATTTTGGAAATTATTGGGCTTTATTATCCACTTTTATATTATTTTTGGGACTAACCTACTAACTGGAGGCCCAGCCCAGAATTGCTGTTTTTTGCCTATTTCAGAGTTTCGCAGAAAAAGAATATCAAACGGAGTCCAAACGGAATGAAACCTTCGGGAATGTGATTTTCAGAACGAACATGATCCAGAGGACTTGGACCCTATGTCAAGAAAGCCACCAGGAAGCCACGAGGTAGGGGGGTCCACCTACCCACCTGGATGCGCCCTCCACCCTCGTGGGCCCCATGTTGCTCCACCGACGTACTCCTTCCTCCTATATATACCTACGTACCCCCAAACGATCATATACGGAGCCAAAAACCTAATTCCACCGCCGCAACCTTCTGTACCCATGAGATCCCATCTTGGGGCCTGTTCCGGAGCTCCGCCGGAGGGGGCATCCACCACGGAGGGCCTGTACATCAACACCATAGCCTCTCCGATGAAGTGTGAGTAGTTTACCTCAGACCTTCGGGTCCATAGTTATTAGCTAGATGGCTTCTTCTCTCTTTTTGGATCTCAATACAATGTTCTCCCCCTCTCTCGTGGATATCTATTCGATGTAATCTTCTTTTGCGGTGTGTTTGTTGAGACCGATGAATTATCGGTTTATGATCAAGTTTATCTATGAACAATATTTGAATTTTCTGAATTCTTTTATGTATGATTGGTTATCTTTGCAAGTCTGTTCGAATTATCAGTTTGGTTTGGCCTACTAGATTGATCTTTCTTGCAATTGGAGAAGTGCTTAGCTTTGGGTTCAATCTTGCGGTGTCCTTTCCCAGTGACAGTAGGGGCAGCAAGGCACGTATTGTATTGTTTCCATCGAGGATAACAAGATGGGTTTTTTATCATATTGCATGAATTTATCCCTCTACATCATGTCATCTTGCTTAAAGCATTACTCTGTTCTTATGAACTTAATACTCTAGATGCATGCTGGATAGCGGTCGATATGTGGAGTAATAGTAGTAGATGCAGGCAGGAGTCGGTCTACTTGTCTCGGACGTGATGCCTATATACATGATCATACCTAGATATTCTCATAACTATGCTCAATTCTGTCAACTGCTCAACAGTAATTTGTTCACCCACCGTGAAATACTTATGCTCTTGAGAGAAGCCACTAGTGAAACCTATGGCCCCCGGGTCTATTTTCCATCATATTAATCTTCCAACACTTAGCTATTTCTTTTGCCGTTTTTATTTACTTTCTTTACTTTGCATCTTTACCACAAAAATACCAAAAATATTATCCTATCATATCTATCAGATCTCACTCTCGTAAGTGACCGTGTAGGGATTGACAACCCCTTATCGCGTTGGTTGCGAGGATTTATTTGTTTGTGTAGGTGCGAGGGACTTGCGTGTAGCCTCCTACTGGATTGATACCTTGGTTCTCAAAAACTGAGGGAAATACTTACGCTACTTTGCTGCATCAGCCTTTCCTCTTCAAGTGAAAACCAACGCAGTGCTCAAGAGGTTGTAAGAAGGATTTCTAGCGCCGTTGCCGGGGAGGTCTACGCAAAAGTCAACATACCAAGTACCCATCACAAACCCTTATCTCCCGCATTACATTATTTGCCATTTGCCTCTCGTTTTCCTCTCCCCCACTTCACCCTTGCCGTTTTATTCGCCCTCTCTTTTCCGTTTGCCTCTTTTTGCCCGTTTCTTGTTTGCTCATGTGTTGGATTGCTTGCTTGTCACGATGGCTCAAGATAATACTAAATTATGTGACTTTACCAATACCAACAATAATGATTTCCTTAGCACTCCGACTGCTCCTCTTACCGATACTGAATCTTGTTAAATCAGTGCTGCTTTGTTGAATCTTGTCATGAAAGATCAATTCGCCGACCTTCCTAGTGAAGATGCCGCTACTCATCTAAATAGCTTCGTTCATTTGTGTGATATGCAAAAGAAGAAAGATGTTGACAATGATATTTTTAAATTAAAGCTATTTCCTTTTTCGCTTAGAGATCGTGCTAAAGCTTGGTTTTCGTCTTTGCCTAAAAATAGTATTGATTCTTGGAATAAGTGCAAAGATGCTTTTATCTCTAAGTATTTTCCTCCCGCTAAGATTATCTCTCTTAGAAACGATATTATGAATTTTAAGCAACTTGATCATGAACATGTTGCACAAGCTTGGGAGAGGATGAAATTAATGATACGTAATTGCCCTACGCATGGTTTAAATGTGTGTATGATTATACAAAATTTTTATGCCGGATTGAATTTTGCTTCTAGAAATCTTTTAGATTTGGCCGCGGGAGGCACTTTTATGGAAATCACTTTAGGAGAAGCTACTAAACTCCTAGATAATATTATGGTTAATTATTCTCAATGGCACACTGAAAGATCTACTAATAAAAAAGTGCATGCGATAGAAGAAATTAATGTTTTGAGTGGAAAGATGGATGAACTTATGAAATTATTTGCTACTAAGAGTGTTTCTTCTGATGCTAATGATATGCCTTTGTCTACTTTGATTGAGAATAATAATGAATCTATGGATGTGAATTTTGTTGGTAGGAATAATTTTGGTAACAACGCATATAGAGGAAACTTTAATCCTAGGCCTTATCCTAGTAATTCCTCTAATAATTATGGTAATTCCTACAACAATTCTTATGGAAACTTTAATAATATGCCCTCTGAATTTGATACTAGTGTTAAGGAAGTTATGAATTCGCAAAAGAATTTCAATGCTTTGCTTGAAGAAAAATTGCTTAAAGTTGATGAATTGGCTAGGAACGTTGATAGAATTTCTCTTGATGTTGATTCTTTGAAATTTAGATCTATTCCACCTAAGCATGATATCAATGAGTCTCTCAAGGCCATGAGAATTTCCATTGATGAGTGCAAAGAAAGAACCGCTAGGATGTGTGCTAAGAAAGATTGCTTTATAAAAGCGTGTACTTCAAATTTTTAGGAAAATAAAGATGAAGATCTAAAAGTTATTGATGTGTTCCCTATTAAATCTTTGTTTTGCAATATGAATCTTGATAATGATGGGACTGAATATGATCCACCTTTACCTAGAAGGCGTTCCAAAAATTCGGAGTTTTTAGATCTTGATGCTAAAATTGATTAAAGTGGGATTGAAGAGATCAAAACATTAGATGTTAATGAACCCACTATTTTGGATTTCAAGGAATTTAATTATGATAATTGCTCTGTGATAGATTGTATTTCCTTGTTGCAATCCGTGCTAAATTCTCCTCATGCTTATAGTCAAAATAAAACTATTACCAAACATATCGTTGATGCTTTGATGCAATCTTATGAAGAAAAACTTGAGTTGGAAGTTTCTATCCCTAGAAAACTTTATGATGAGTGGGAACCTACTATTAAAATTAAGATTAAAGATCGGGAATGCTATGCTTTGTGTGATTTGGGTGCTAGTGTTTCCACGATTCCAAAAACTTTGTGTGATTTGCTAGGTTTCCGTGATTTTGATGATTGCTCTTTAAACTTGCACCTTGCGGATTCCACTATTAAAAAACCCATGGGAAGAATTAATGATGTTCTTATTATCGCAAATAGGAACTATGTGCCCGTAGATTTTATTGTTCTTGATATAGATTGCAATCCTTCATGTCCTATTATTCTTGGTAGACCTTTCCTTAGAACGATTGGTGCAATTATTGATATGAAGGAAGGGAATATTAGATTCCAATTTCCATTAAAGAAAGGCATGGAACACTTCCCTAGAAATAAAATAAAATTACCTTATGAATCTATTATGAGAGCCACTTATGGATTGCCTACCAAAGATGGCAATACCTAGATCTATCCTTGCTATTTTGCCTAGCTAGGGGCGTTAAACGATAGCGCTTGTTGGGAGGCAACCCAATTTTATTTTTAGTTTTTTTTCTTTTTGCTTCTGTTTAGGAATAAATATTTGATCTAGCCTCTGGTTAGATGTGTTTTTATGTTTTAATTAGTGTTTTTTCCAAGTTAAACCTATAGGATCTTCTTGGATGATAGTTATTTGATCTTGCAGAAAATTCCAGAAACTTTCTGTTCACGAAAATAATTGTTAAAAATCACCAGAACGTGATAAAATATTGATTACAATTGATTCTGATCAATAAACAAATTGTCTAGGTCTTCCTATGTTGGCTGATTTTTTGGAGTTCCAGAAGTTTGCATTAGTTACAGATTACTACAGACTGTTCTGTTTTTGACAGATTCTGTTTTTCGTGTGTTGTTTGCTTATTTTGGTGAATCTATGGCTAGTAAAAGAGTTTATAAACCATAGAGAAGTTGGAATACAGTATGTTTAAAACAAATATAAATAAAGAATGAGTTCATTACAGCACCTTGAAGTAGTCTTTTGTTTTCTTTCGCTAACGGAGCTCACGAGATTTTCTGCTAAGTTTTGTGTTGTGAAGTTTTCAAGTTTTGGGTGAAAGATTTGATGGATTATGGAACAAGGAGTGGCAAGAGACTCAGATTGGGGATGCCCATGGCACCCCCAAGATAATCTAAGGACAACAAAAAGCCAAAGCTTGGGGATGCCCCGGAAGGCATCCCCTCTTTCGTCTACTTCCATTAGTAACTTTACTTGGAGCTATATTTTTAATCACCACATGATATGTGTTTTGCTTGGAGCGTCTTGTATGATTTGAGTCTTTGCTTTTTAGTTTACCACAATCATCCTTGCTGTACACACCTTTTGAGAGAGACACACATGGTTCGGAAATTATTAGAATACTCTATGTGATTCACTTATATCTTTTGAGTTATATAGTTTTTGCTCTATTACTTCACTTATATCTTTTAGAGCACAGTGGTGGATTTGTTTTATAGAAACTATTGATCTCTCATGCTTCACTTAGATTATTTTGAGAGTCTTAAATAGCATGGTAATTTGCTTAAAAAATCCTAATATGCTAGGTATTCTAGAATAGTAAAAACTTTCTTATGAGTGTGTTGAATACTAAGAGAAGTTTGATGCTTGATGATTGTTTTGAGACATGGAGGTAGTAATATTAAAGTTGTGCTAGTTGAGTAGTTTTGAATTTGAGAAATACTTGTGTTGAAGTTTGCAAGTCCCATAGCATGCACGTATGGTAAACGTTTTGTAACAAATTTGAAACATGAGGTGTTCTTTGATTGTCCTCCTTATGAGTGGCGGTCAGGGACGAGCGATGGTCTTTTCCTACCAATCTATCCCCCTAGGAGCATGCGCGTAGTGCTTGGTTTTTGATGACTTTAGATTTTTGCAATAAGTATGTGAGTTGTTTATGACTAATGTTGAGTCCATGGATTATACGCACTCTCACCTTTCCACCTTTGCTAGCCTCTTCGGTACCGTGCATTGCCCTTTCTCACATTGAGAGTTGGTGCAAACTTCGCCGGTGCATCCAAACCCCGTGATATGATATGCTCTTTCACACATAAACCTCCTTATATCTTCCTCAAAACAGCCACCATGCCTACCTATTATGGCATTTCCATAGCCATTCCGAGATATATTGCCATGCAACTTTCCACCATCCCGTTTATCATGACACGTTCATCATTGTCATATTGCTTTGCATGATCATGTAGTTGACATAGTATTTGTGGCAAAGCCACCGTTCATAATTCTTTCATACATCTCACTCTTGGTTCATTGCATATCCCGGTACACCGCCGGAGGCATTCATATAGAGCATACTTTGTTCTAGTATCGAGTTGTAATCATTGAGTTGTAAATAAATAGAAGTGTGATGATCATCATTTTCTAGAGCATTGTCCCAAGTGAGGAATAAAAAAAGAGAGAGAAAGGCCATAAAAAAGAGAAGGCCCAAAAAAATGAGAGAAAAAGAGAGAAGGGACAATGTTACTATCCTTTTACCACACTTGTGCTTCAAAGTAGCACCATAATCTTCATAATAGAGAGTCTCTTGTTTTATCACTTTCATATACTAGTGGGAATTTTTCCTTATAGAGCTTGGCTTGTATATTCCAACAATGGGCCTCCTCAAGTGCCCTAGGTCTTCGTGAGCAAGCAAGTTGGATGCACACCCACTTAGTTTCTTTTGTTGAGCTTTCATATATTTACAGCTCTAGTGCATCCATTGCATGGCAATCCCTACTCCTTGCATTAACATCAATCGATGGGAATCTCCATAGCCCATTGATTAGCCTCGTTGATGTGAGACTTTCTCCTTTTTTGTCTTCTCCACATAACCCCCATCATCATATTCTATTCCACCGATAGTGCTATATCCATGGCTCACGCTCCTGTATTGCGTGAAGGTTGAAAAAGTTTGAGATTACTAAAGTATGAAACAATTGCTTGGCTTGTCATCGGGGTTGTGCATGATGAGAGCATTCTTGTGTGATGAAAATGGAGCATGACTAAACAATATGATTTTGTAGGGATGAACTTTCTTTGGCCATGTTATTTTGAGAGGACATATTTGCTTACTTAGTATGCATGAAGTATTATTACTTTTATGTCAATATGAACTTTTATCTTGAATCTTTCGGATCTGAATATTCATACCACAATTAAGAAGGATTACATTGAAATTATGCCAAGTAGCATTCCGCATCAAAAATTTAGATTTTATCATTTACCTACTCGAGGACGAGCAGGAATTAAGCTTGGGGATGCTTGATACATCTCCAACGTATCAATAATTTTTGATTGCTCCATGCTATATTATCTTCTGTTTTGGACATTATTGGGCTTTATTATCCACTTTTATATTATTTTTGGGACTAACCTACTAACCAGAGGCCCAGCCCAGAATTGATGTTTTTGCCTATTTCAGAGTTTCACAGAAAAAGAATATGAAACGGAGTCCAAACGGAATGAAACTTTCGGGAACGTGATTTTCGGAACGAACATGATCCAGAGGACTTGGACCCTACGTCAAGAAAGCCACCAGGAAGCCACGAGGTAGGGGGGCGCGCCCTCCACCGTCGTGGGCCCACGTTGCTCCACCGACGTACTCCTTCCTCCTATATATACCTACGTACCCCCCAAACGATCAGATACGGAGCCAAAAACCTAATTAACCTTTTGTACCCACGAGATCCCATCTTGGGGCCTGTTCCGGAGCTCCGCCGGAGGGGGCATCTATCACGGAGGGCTTCTAATTCAACACCATAGCCTCTCCGATGAAGTGTGAGTAGTTTACCTCAGACCTTCGGGTCCATAGTTATTAGCTAGATGGTTTCTTCTCTCTTTTTGGATCTCAATACAATGTTCTCCCCCTCTCTCGTGGAGATCTATTCGATGTAATCTTCTTTTGCGGTGTGTTTGTTGAGACCGATGAATTATGGGTTTATAATCAAGTTTATCTATGAACAATATTTGAATTTTCTGAATTCTTTTATGTATGATTGGTTATCTTTGCAAGTCTCTTCAAATTATCAGTTTGGTTTGGCCTACTAGATTGATCTTTCTTGCAATGGGAGAAGTGCTTAGCTTTGGGTTCAATCTTGCGGTGTCCTTTCCCATCGACAGTAGGGGTAGCAAGGCATGTATTGTATTGTTGCCATCGAGGATAACAAGATGGGTTTTTTTTATCATATTGCATGAATTTATCCCTCTACATCATGTCATCTTGCTTAAAGCGTTACTCTGTTCTTATGAACTTAATACTCTAGATGCATGCTGGATAGCGGTCGATGTGTGGAGTAATAGTAGTAGATGCAGGCAGGAGTCGGTCTACTTGTCTCGGACGTGATGCCTATATACATGATCATACCTAGATATTCTCATAACTATGCTCAATTCTGTCAATTGCTCAACAATAATTTGTTCACCCACCGTGAAATACTTATGCTCTTGAGAGAAGCCACTAGTGAAACCTATGGCCCCCGGGTCTATTTTCCATCATATTAGTCTTCCAACACTTAGCTATTTCTTTTACCATTTTTATTTACTTTCTTTACTTTGTATCTTTATCACAAAAATACCAAAAATATTATCCTATCATATCTATCAGATCTCACTCTCGTAAGTGACCGTGTAGGGACTGACAACCCCTTATCGCGTTGGTTGCGAGGATTTATTTGTTTGTGTAGGTGCGAGGGACTTGCGTGTAGCCTCCTACTGGATTGATACCTTGGTTCTCAAAAACTGAGGGAAATACTTACGCTACTTTGCTGCATCACCCTTTCCTCTTCAAGGGAAAACCAACGCAATGCTCAAGAGGTAGCATAGAGTACCAATTTCCTGTTTGGTGCTAAAGGGTCAAGCGCAGACGAGGAGTCCCGAGGCATCAGGCAAAGGTTTCCATATCATTGCAATGAGACCAAGACCAGCAGGACGGAGGTCACCGCGGAGCCCATGGCAGCGTCAACACAGAGCCTTTGGCAGGCGAAGACCACCTTTTGTCAGGATAACTTGTACTGGTTGTCTCCCTTCGAAATTGGCCGTTGAGGGATCCCTTCCCGCCTAATATTTGGGAAGAGGACCGGGGCCTCTATAAATAGGACTAGCCACCACCCTAGCAAGAAAAAGGAGGCGACGCAAGAGGAAGGAGGCGGCCCAAGAGGAAGGAGGCAACCCAAGAGAGAGGAGACGACCGGAGAAAGAGAGAGAACCACCCGAGGCGAAGAGGGATCATTCAGACCATTCTCACACACACAAGCTCACCGAGCTCAAGAACACCTCTCCTCAGGAGGTTGTTCATCCCTTCGACTTGTTCATCCTCAGCCTACAAGGCAATCCACCACACCACACTGGAGTAGGGTATTACACCACAACGATGGCCCGAACCAGTATAAATCCTCGTGTCTCTTGTTCTTTTGGTTCGTCGAGCTAGGCCTTGAGATCGTTGCGAGAGCGAGCTTGGGAGAGAGAGATCTTCGTGCGCACCCCAGTGTTCGAACCTCAAGGATTTGCCGGAACCCGTAATCCGACAAATTCTTTAATATTATTCTCAAGATCAGAGGTGTTCCTATTATTATAATAAGAAGAATTACCATAAGAATTACCATAATTATTAAAGGAATTTCCTGGAAAAGGTCTAAGATTAAAATTACCTCTATAAGCATTGTTATTAAAATTATCTCGCGAGACAAAATTCACATCTATGGGATCACTATTTTGCTCAATCAAAGTAGACAAATGCACATCATTGAGATCAATAGAAGCACTTTTATTAGCAACCAATTTCATAAGAGCATCAACTTTTTCACTCAAAGTACTAATTTCTTCAACCAAATTAACCTTTTTACTAGTAGGTGCTCTTTCGGTATGCCATTGTGAATAATTTGCCATAATATTGTCTAACAATTTAGTAGCTTCACCCAAAGTAATTTCCATAAAAGTACCACCTGCGGCGGAATCTAAATGATTTCTAGAAACAAAATTCAATCCCACGTAAAAAAATTGTATGGTCATCCAAAGATTTAAACCATGAGTAGGGCAATTTCTTAACATCAATTTCATTCTTTCCCAAGATTGTGCAACAGGTTCATGCTCAAGTTGCTTAAAATTCATAATTTGTGTTCTAAGGGAAATAATTTTCACGGGTGAAAAATACTTAGTAATAAAAGCATGTTTGCATTTATCCCAAGAATCGATACTATTGCGAGGCAAAGAAGAAAACCAAAATTTTGCACGATCTCGCAAAGAAAACGGGAATAATTTCAACTTCACAATATCATTGTCCACATCTTTTTTATTTTTCCTATCACATAATTCTACGAATATGTTAAGATGGGACACGACATCCTCATTAGGAGTACTGGAAAATTGATCTTTCATAACAAGATTAAACAAAGAGGCATTAATATCACAAGACTCCGCACTAGTGGCAGGGAGGGGGGCAATCGGAGTGCTAATAAAATCATTATTATTAGTATTGGAAAAATCACACAAATTGGTATATTCTTGAGACATCGCAACTACGCAAACAAGATTGCAAACAAAAAAATAGCTCTCACGAGAAAACGGCGAACGAAAAAGAGGGCGAATAAAACGGCAAATTTTTCTGAAGTGGGGGAGATGAAAATGAAAGAAAAATGTCAAATAATGTAAATTGCAAAGAGATTAGATTTGTGATTAGGAACCTGATAGATGTTGACGATGTCTCCGCGGCAACGGCGCCAGAAATTGGCGAGTTGTCGGGAGACTATCTTGACTTGATCCTCCCCGGAAACGGCGCCGGAAATTCCTTTTGATGCGGCTTGAACTACGCTGGTATTTCACCAAAGAGGAAAGGATGATGCAGTACAACTACTATAGGTATTGAAGGAAATATGCCCTAGAGGCAATAATAAAGTTATTGTTTATTTCCTTATTTCATGATAAATGTTTATTATTCATGCTAGAATTGTATTAACCGGAAACTTAGTATATGTGTGAATACATAGACAAACAGAGTGTCCCTAGTATGCCTCTACTTGACTAGCTTGTTTATCAAAGATGGTTATGTTTCCTAGCCATAGACATGTGTTGTCATTTGATGAACGAGATCACATCATTAGGGAATGATGTGATGGACAAGACCCATCTATTAGCTTAGCATTATGATCGTTGAGTTTCATTGCTATTGCTTTCCTCATGACTTATACATGTTCCTCTGACTATGAGATTATGCAACTCCCGAATACCGTAGGAACACTTAGTGTGCTATCAAACGTCACAACGTAACTGGGTGATTATAAAGATGCTCTACAGGTGTCTCCGATGGTGTTTGTTGAGTTGGCATAGATCAAGATTAGGATTTGTCACTCCAATTGTCGGAGAGGTATCTCTGGGCCCTCTCGGTAATGCACATCACTATAAGCCTTGCAAGCAATGTGACTAACGAGTTAGTTACGGGATGGTGCATTTCGGAATGAGTAAAGAGACTTGCCGGTAACGAGATTGAACTAGGTATTGAGATACCGACGATCGAATTTCGGGCTAGTAACATACCGATGACAAAGGGAACAACGTATGTTGTTATGCAGTTTGACCGATAAAGATCTTCGTAGAATATGTGGGAGCCAATATGAACATCCAGGTTCCGCTATTGGTCATTGACCGGAGATGAGTCTCGGTCATATCTACATAGTTCTCGAACCCGTAGGGTCCGCACGCTTAACGTTCGGTGACGATCGATATTATGAGTTTATGTGTTTTGATGTACCGAAGGTAGTTCGGAGTCCCGAATATGATCACGGACATGACGAGGAGTCTCGAAATGGTCGAGATATAAAGATTGATATATTGGACGGCTATATTCGGACACCGGAAGTGTTCCGGGTGATTTCGGAGAAAACCGGAGTGCCGGAGGGTTACCGGAACCCCCCCCGGGAAACTGATGGGCCACATGGGCCTTAGTGGAGAGGGAGAGGGCCAGCTAGGGCAGGCCGTGCGCCCCCTCCCCTCTGGTCCTAATTGGACTAGGGAAGGGGGGGGGGCGGCGCCCCCCTTTCCTTCTCCCTCTCCTCCTTCCTTTCCCCCTCCTAGTAGGACTAGGAAAGGGGAGTCCTACTCCTACTAGGAGGAGGACTCCTCCTCTCCTGGCGCGCCCCAAGGGCCGACCGGCCTCCCCCTTGCTCCTTTATATACGGGGGCAGGGGCACCCTAGAACACACAAAAGACATTGTCTTAGACGTGTGCGGTGCCCCCTCCACCATAATCCACCTCGGTCATATCATTGCAGTGCTTAGGTGAAGCCCTGCGCCGATAGCTTCATCATCACCGTCATTATGCCGTCGTGCTGACGAAGCTCTCCCTCCACACTCAACTGTATCGAGAGTTAGTGGGACGTCACCGAGCCGAACGTGTGCAGATCGCAGAGGTATCGTACTATGATAGGATCGGTCGGATCGTGAAGATGTACGACTACATCAACCGTGTTGTCATAACGCTTCCCCTTACAGTCTACGAGGATACGTGGACTACACTCTCCCCTCTCGTTGCTATGCATCACCATGATCATGCGTGTGCGCATGAAATTTTTAAAATTACTGCATTCCCCAAGAGTGGCATCCGAGCCAGGTTTATGCGTAGATGTTATATGCACGAGTAGAACACAAGTGAGTTGTGGGCGATAATAGTCATACTGCTTACCAGCATGTCATACTTTGATTCAGCAGTATTGTTGGATGAGCGGCCCGGACCGACATTATGCGTACGCTTACGCGAGACTGGTTCTACCGACGTGCTTCGCACACAGGTGGCTGGCGGGTGTCAGTTTCTCCAACTTTAGTTGAATCGAGTGTGGCTACGCCCGGTCCTTGTTGAAGGTTAAAACAGCACATACTTGAAGAAAAATCTTCTTGGTTTTGATGCGTAGGTAAGAACGGTTCTTGCTCAGCCCGTAGCAGCCACGTAAAACTTGCAACAACAAAGTAGAGGACGTCTAACTTGTTTTTGCAGGGCATGTTGTGATGTGATGTGGTCAAGACATGATGCTAAATTTTATTGTATGAGATGATCATGTTTTGTAACCGAGTTATCGGCAACTGGCAGGAGCCATATGGTTGTCGCTTTATTGTATGAAATGCAATCGCCATGTAATTGCTTTACTTTATCACTAAGCGGTAGCGATAGTCGTAGAAGCAATAGTTGGCGAGACGACCATGATGCTTCGATGGAGATCAAGGTGTCAAGCCGGTGACGATGGTGATCATGACAGTGCTTTGGAGATGGTGATCAAAGCAACAAGATGATGATGGCCATATCATATCACTTATATTGACTGCGTGTGATGTTTATCCTTTATGCATCTTATTTTGCTTAGTTCGGCGGTAGCATTATAAGATGATCTCTCACTAAATTTCATGGTACAAGTTTTCTCCCTAAGTATGCACCGTTGCGAAAGTTCGTCGTGCCGAGACACCACGTGATGATCGGGTGTGATAAGCTCTACGTTCACATACAACGGATGCAAGCCAGTTTTGCACACGCAGAATACTCGGGTTAAACTTGATGAGCCTAGCATATGCAGATATGGCCTCGGAACACTGGAGACCGAAAGGTCGAGCGTGAATCATATAGTAGATATGATCAACATAGTGATGTTCACCATTGAAAACTACTCCATCTCACATGATGATCGGACATGGTTTAGTTGATTTGGATCACGTGATCATTTAGATGACTAGAGGGATGTCTATCTATGTGGGAGTTCTTAAGTAATATGATTAATTGAACTTTAATTTATCATGAACTTAGTCCTCGTAGTGTTAGCATATCTATGTTGTAGATCAATAGCTCACGATATAGCTCCCCGTTTATTTTGATATGTTCCTAGAGAAAAATCAGTTGAAAGTTGATAGTAGCAATGATGCGGACTTGGTCCGTGATCTGAGGATTTTCCTCATTGCTGCACAGAAGAATTATGTCCTTGATGCACCGCTAGGTGACAGACCTATTGCAGGAGCAGATGCAGATGTTATGAAAGTTTTGACCAAGCTCGGTATGATGACTACTTCATAGTTTAGTGCACCATGCTATACGACTTAGAACCGGGATTTCAAAAACGTTTCGAACACCACGGAGCATATGAGATGTTCCAAGAGCTGGAATTGGTATTTAGTTTAGTGCACCATGCCCGAATCGAGAGGTATGAGACCTCTGATAAAGTACTTAGCCTACAAGATGGAGGAGAATAGCTCAACTAGTGAGCATGTGCTTAGAATGTCTGAGTACTGCAATTGCTTGAATCAAGTGGGAGTTAATCTTCCAGATAAGATAGTAATTGACAAAGTTCTCTAGTCACTATCACCAAGTTACTAGAACTTCGTGATGAACTATAATATGCAAGGGATGACGAGAACAATTCCCAAGCTCTTCGTGATGCTAAAATCGGCGAAGGTAGAAATCAAGAAAAGCATCAAGTGTTGATGGTTGACAAGACCACTAGTTTCAAGAAAAATGGCAAAGGGAAGAAGGGGAACTTCAAGAAGAACGGCAAGCAAGTTGCTACTCAAGTGAAGAAGCCCAAGTCTGGAACTAAGCCTGAGAATAAGTGCTTCTACTGCAAAGGGACTGGTCACTGGAAGTGGAACTACCCTAGATATTTGGCAGATAAGAAGGATGGCAAAGTGAACAAAGGTATATTTGGCATACATGTTATTTGTGTGTACTTTACTAGTGTTTATAGAAACCCCTCGGCACTTGATACTGGTTCCGTTGCTAAGAGTAGTAACTCGAAATGGGAGTTGCAGAATGAACAGAAGCTAGTTAAGGGTGAAGTGATGATGTGTGTTGGAAAGTAGTTCCAAGATTGTTATGATCATCGTCATCGCACACTCCCTATACTTTCGGGATTAGTGTTGAACCTAAATAAATGTTATTTGGTGTTTGCGTTGAGCATGAATATGATTTGATCATGTTTATTGCAAAACGGTTATCCATTTAAGTTAGAGAATAATTGTTGTTCTGTTTACATGAATAAAACCTTCTATGGTCATACACCCAATGAAAGTGGTTTGTTGGATCTCGATCGTAGTGATACACATATTCATAAATATTGAAGCCAAAAGATGCAAAGTTAATAATCATAGTGCAACTTATTTGTGGCACTGCCGTTTAGGTCATATTGGTGTAACGCGCATGAAGAAACTCCATGCTGATGGGCTTTTGGAATCACTTGATTATCAATCACTTGATGCTTGCGAACCATGCCTCATGGGCAAGATGACTAAACCTCCGTTCTCCGGAACAATGGAGCAAGCAACTGACTTATTGGAAATAATACATACTGATATATGCGCTCTGATGAGTGTTGAGGCTCGCGGCGGGTATCATTATTTTCTAACCTTCACAGATGATTTGAGCAGATATGGGTATATCTACTTAATGAAACATAAGTCTGAAACATTTGAAAAGTTCAAAGAATTTCAGAGTGAAGAAGAAAATCATCGTAACAAGAAAATAAAGTTTCTACGATCTGATCGTGGAGGAGAATATTTGAGTTACGAGTTTGGTCTTCATTTGAAACAATGCGGAATAGTTTCGCAACTCACGCAACCCGGAACACCACAGCGTAATGGTGTGTCTGAACGTCGTAACCGCACTTTATTAGATATGGTGCGATCTATGATGTCTCCTACTGATTTACCGCTATCGTTTTGGGGTTATGCATTAGAGAAAATTGCATTCACGTTAAATAGGGCACCATCTAAATCCGTTTAGACGACACCATATGAACTGTGGTTTGGCAAGAAACCTAAGCTGTTGTTTCTTAAAGTTTGGGGCGGCGATGCTTATGTGAAAAAATTCCAACCTGATAAGCTCGAACCCAAATCGGAGAAGTGCGTCTTCATAGGATACCCAAAAGAAAATGTTGGGTACACCTTCTATCACACATCCGAAGGCAAGATCTTTGTTGCTGAGAATGGATTCTTTCTAGAGAAGAAGTTTCTCTCGAAAGAAGTAAGTGGGAGGAAAGTAGAAATTGATGGGGTAATTGTACCTTCTCCTGAATTGGAAAGTAGTTCATCACAGAAATTAGTTCCAGTGATGCCTACACCAATTAGTGAGGAAGTTAATGATGATGATCATGAAACTTCAGATTAATTTACTACCGAACCTCGTAGGTCAACCAGAGTATGTTCCGCATCAGAGTGGTATGGTAATCCTGTTCTGGAAGTCATGTTACTAGACCATGATGAACCTACGAACTATGAGGAAGCGATGATGAGCCCAGGTTCCGACAGATGGCTTGAGGCCATGAAATCTGAGATAGAATCCATGTATGAGAACAAAGTGTGGACTTTGGTGGACTTGCCCGATGATCAGTAAGCCATTGAGAACTTCAAGAGGAAGACGGACGCTGATAGTGGTGTTACTATCTACAAAGCTCGACTTGTCTAAAAGGGATTTTGACAAGTTCAAGATGTTGACTACGATGATATTTTCTCACTCGTATTGATGCTTAAGTCTGTCCGAATCATGTTAGCAATTGCCGCATTTTATGATTATGAAATTCGGCAAATGGATGTCAAAACTGCATTCCTTAATGGATATCTTAAAGAAGAGTTGTATATGATGCAACCAGAAGGTTTTGTCGATCCAAAAGGTGCTAACAAAGTGTGCAAGCTCCAGCGATCCATTTATGGACTGGTGCAAGCATCTTGGATTTGGAATATATGCTTTGATGAGTTGATCAAAGCATATAGTTTTTATAAAGACTTGCGGTAAAGCCTGTATTTACAAGAAAGTGAGTGGGAGCACTACAGCCTTTCTGATAAGTATATGTGAATGACATATTGTTGATCGGAAATGATGTAGAATCTTTCTGGAAAGCATAAAGGAGTGTTTGAAAGGAGTTTTTCAAAGAAAGACCTCGGTGAAGCTCCTTACATATTGAGCATCAAGATCTATAGATCAAGACGCTTGATAAGATTTTTCAATGAGTATATACCTTGACAAGATTTTGAAGTAGTTCAAAATGGAACAGTCAAAGAAGGAGTTCTTGCCTGTATTGCAAGGTGTAAAGTTGAGTAAGACTCAAATCCCGACCACGGCAAAAAACAGAAAGAGAATGAAAGTCATTCCCTATGCCTCAGCCATAGGTTCTATAAAGTATGCTATGCTGTGTACTAGACATATTATGTACCTTGCCATGAGTTTGGCAATGGGGTACAATAGTGATCCAGGAGTAGATCACCGGACAGCGGTCAAAATTATCCTTAGTGGAATAAGGATATGTTTCTCGGTTATGGAGGTGACAAAAAGGTTCGTCGTAAAGGGTTACGTCGATGCAAGCTTTGACACTGATCCAGATGACTCTAAGTCTCAATCTGGATACATATTGAAAGTGCGAGCAATTAACTAGAGTAGCTCCGTCCAGAGCATTGTAGACCTAGAAATTTGCAAAATACATAAGGATCTGAATGTGGCAGACCCATTGAGTAAACTTATCTCACAAGCAAAACATGATCACACCTTAGTACTCTCTAGGTGTTAATCACATGGCGATGTGAACTAGATTATTGACTCTAGTAAACCCTTAGGGTATTTGTTGGGGATATAGCTATCGGGTATGACCCGCCCAGGAGGGGCCGGGTCATCCCTATGGTGGTTCACCTCAATGAAGCCCAAGAGTATAATAACAATGGCGGTTCATAGATAGGCTTAGTAGAGGGCCCAAACCCGAAGGCGGCTTAAGGCCCATGGATATAAACCGCCATGTATATGTAGACTTGTATTGTAAGGCATGTAAGATAAGTCACCGAGCCGGACATGTTGTATGAGCCGGCGGGGACTCTGTAGGCCGGCAGGGCATCAACCCGGGTATATAAGGGGACGACCCAGCGGAGGCTTAGGACAAGAAACAGCAGGTCGAGAGCCAGGCTAAGCGTATTAGCTCCCTGGTCATTGAAACCCTAGCAATACCACCTCAAACTGGATTAGGCCTTTACCTTCACTGCAAGGGGCCGAACCAGTATAAACTCCTCGTGTCCTTTGTCCCGTTTAACCCCTTTAAGCTAACCTCGTCGCAATGGCTCCACAACGAAGTCCTTCCATGAGGACATCTGTCGTGACACTTCCACGACGGTTGGCGCCCACCGTGGGGCCAGCGCATGGTGGTTTCGAGTTCTTAAAGGGCAACTTCGAAGGGATCAAGGGATACACTATGGGCCGGATAACCAAGAGTCGCCGCGGCAAGCTCTACATCGACGACGCAGGCTGGGGCCTCGAGGCCAGCTCAATTGAGGCCTTTGGCAGAATTCACGTCTTCATCGGCAAGATCGGCGAGCCGGGCCGTGAGCCGGACATCTTCACCGACATCGTCGAGACTGCTCAGTGTGCAAGACCCGCCCGAGTTCAGCCTACCATGAATCATGCCTTCATGGATTCAGCATGGAGCGGAATCTGAGGATAGATCGACATCTGGTGACGAGGCGGTTGTCTTCTGATGGCGAGTCATCTACCGGTGAGACCGAGTCATTGTATCAACTGCAAAACGGCCGGCTTGGGGGTTGTTCCGATGGCGACAGTATTCCGGACACCTATAAGCCTCCAAACAGAGTCGCGATCTTCATGGCCGGAACACAACCAGTGCAGCACTCATCAACTGCCGCAGAGATGATTTCTGGATCAGCAACGGCAACGGGTGCCGGGGCAGGAGGCCCTGTGCGCCCGCCGGCTCAGGTCTTAACGGACTTGTTGGATAAGCTGGCATCATTGTTAACAACGGTGGTTAATCCGGCAGATCAGGATCAGCATAACGCGGCAGTTGCAAAGTTGCGGGATGAGATAGCACAGACCAAGGAAGAGCTGAACACAGCAAACACTAGGATGGCCGTGGAGCGGGCCGCTTTGGATGTTCAGGTGCAGCGGATTCAATCAGAGTCTTTCCGGCTCATGCTAGATCAGAACGCTTCAAATGAAGTCATGAGGAGAAGGCATCAGACTCGCCTGCCTCCGGTTTACGAGGCGAGAAATCTCTTTAACACGCCCGGAGCAGGGACCAGTAACCAGCCAGTGGTAAACCGGGTTGAAACGCCTAGAACGGGAGCGCCAGTTCAGCCGCGCATGACGGACCCGCCTCGTCAAGACAATATCCCACCACAGCACATGCCGACACCAACGGGTCATTATTCTAACCCCTTGGATAACATGATCGCTGCCGCATCACGATTGGCGACTCTCCCAATTGAAGGCGAGTCTCCAACAGCAGTTGAGACACGAAGGGCTAGAGAGCTTCTTCAGACGGCATTGGTTCAGCAGCAGGCTTATTCTTACAGTCGTGAGAGGATTCATTCAACCCCTCGCCCTAGCCGGAGTTATAGCAGGCATATTGAGGAATCTTCCGTGTCAAGCAGTGGATGGAACCGTAACCCGCCCCATGGACATAACCCGGCAGGTGGTGGGGTTAATGCCCAGAACATCATGGATCAAGGAAGAGCGCGTCGAGAGGCTGAGCTGGCGGCTCAATATGCACCTCATCAGCATTCCCCGGTTCGTCCGACAACTTCAGTGGAGACATGTGTGACTTTCAGGACTTTGGGTGTGTCGTGCTTGGCTTTGGCTCTACGTAACGTACGGTTACCCAAGGATTTCAAAGGCCCCCGTAAGGTGCCCAATTACACTGTCGACTTACCTCCTGAAACATGGGTTGAGAGTTATGAGATGGCAATGGAACTGCTGGATGTTGACGATGTTGCATGTGCTAAGTACTTCACCATGATGTTGGAAGGGACGGCTCGTACTTGGTTGAAGGGGTTGCCAGCCAACTCCATTGGATCATGGGCTGAGTTAAAAGCCCAGTTTATCCAGGATTTTAAAGATACATGCAAGCAGCCCATGTCAATTGTGGATTTAGCCTCCTGTGTCCAAGAAGAGGGTGAGTCGACAACCCATTGGGTGCGCCGGGTCTCAACAATCCTGCACTCGTCGGATCGCATCAATGCCAATTCAGCAGTCTTAATGTTGGAAAACAATTGTCGGTTCACGCCCCTGAAGCAGAAGTTAGGGTGGCTCAAACGTCCTGCAATGACATGGGGACACTCATGGTGGCTCTAGTTAAGTATGCTGACTCTGATGGTACCAAGGACCCCGAGTCTGATGATGAAAAGCCGGGAAAGGGAAAGAAGAGCAGTAGCACCTGGGGGCAGCAGCATAACCCAGCGAGCCATGGAAACAATGGTAAGCGCAAAGCTAATAATAGTTTGGACTTTGTGGCTAACACCAATACGCAGAATAATGGTTAGCGTCGTAAGGGTAAACCGCCCCCACAGACTGGAGGGTCAGGCTTCAATCTTGAGCAGCTGCTAAATCAGCCCTGCCCAAGACATGGGACGCGAGAAAGACCGTCTGGGAACCTCTAGAAGGATTGCTTCATTATGAAGGAGTACAAAAATTCAAATCTTTTTCAAGACAGTCATGGGCCGGGTGGTGGCTCAGGAACCGGCTCTCATGGACCGGGTTATGGCGGTGGTGGCTCTAACTCTGGGTTCCAAGGAAATCACGGCAGTCACAGCAACTAGGGTGGTTACAATCAGCGGAGTAATCAGGGGAATCAACAGCAGCAAAAGTCTGGTTACCAGAGCAACCCAAAGCAGTTGAATAGTGGACAGTATCATGTCTTCACCACTAGTTTATGTAAGCGCGACCAAAAGCTTCATAAGAGGGCAGTCAATGCTGTTGAGCCGGCGGTTCCCCATTACTTGCGCTGGTTTGAGCAGCCCATCGTGTGGAGCCGGGAAGATCACCTGCCCTGGGTTGATAATCCTGGTCACTTGCCTTTGGTGGTCGCACCTCAGGTCAGAGGATATAAGTTCACCAAGATACTCATGGACGGAGGGAGCAGCATCAATATCCTTTATTATGAAACTTTCCGCCGCATGGGGTTGACATATAAAAATCTTAAGCCGTCAAACACTGTTTTCCATCGCGTGGTGCCTGGTAAGTCGGCCTACTCGGTTGGTAAGATAGCTCTGGAAGTTGCTTTCGGAGATGATCATGACTCTAGATCAGAGACATTGACCTTTGAAGTGGTCAAGATCCAGAGCCCATATCACGCTCTGTTTGGACGGCAGGCTTACGCCAAGTTCATGGCGCGGCCTTGTTATGTGTATCTGCAGCTCAAGATGTCGGGTTACAAGGGAACCATCACGGTGCATGGAAGCCGGAAGATAGCCTTGGAGTGTGAGGAAGGTGACGCTGCCCATGCTGAGTCTGTTTTCGCAACTAAGGAGTTGATGTTTTATAAGAATAATGTTGACCCGGCGGACATGACGTCTTTGAAGAAACCAACTACAGAGCATGATCCTTCACTCAAATTTAAGTCGGCAGATGATACTAAATGGTTGATTTCGTTCCTGGCGACTCATCGAAGCAGTTCAATATCAGTGCCAATTTGGATCCAAAATAGGAAAGTGCGCTCATCGAGTTCATCCTTGAGAACCAGGAGATCTTTGCATGGAAGCCTTCAGACATGCCGGGTGTACCAAGGGAACTCGCTGAGCACACTCTTAATATTGATCCGAAATTTAAGCCGGTCAAGCAGTTTCTTTGCTGATTTAATGAGGAGAGGCGTAAGGCCATTGGAGAGGAAGTGGCCCGGCTCTTGGCAGCCGGGTTTATCGTCGAAGTTTTCCATCCTGAGTGGTTGGCTAACCCGGTGCTGGTACTCAAGAAGAATGACACTTGGTGGATGTGTGTGGATTACAGGAACCTAAACAAGGCTTGTCCGGCTGATCCGTTTCCTCTCCCTCGTATTGATCAAATCATTGATGCTACGGCGGGTTGTGAGCGTTTGAGTTTTTTGGATGCTTATTCTGGTTATCATCAGATCAAGATGGCGGTTATGGACCAGGAGAAAACAACTTTCATTTCTCCATTTGGAGCCTTCTACTATGTGTCTATGCCTTTTGGGCTCAAGATTGCCCAGGCGACTTATCATCGATGTGTGCAAAATTGCCTTCACAATCAAATTGGGCGCAATGTTCATGCTTATGTAGATGACATTGTGGTGAAGTCAAGAAAGAAGGAGACCCTGATTGATGATTTGAAGGAGACGTTTGACAATCTCTGGGTCTACAAGATGATGCTTAATCCGGCTAAATGTGTCTTTGGTGTGCCAGCAGGCAAGCTATTGGGTTTCTTGGTTTCTAACAGAGGCATTGAAGCTAACCCAGAGAAAATCAAAGCCATTACTTCATTGGCTAAGCCGGCGTGCGTTGACGTTCAGCGCCTGGCGGGTCGTATTGCGGCTCTGAGCCGGTTCATAAGCCGGCTGGGTGAGAAGGCTATCTGTTGGGGATATTACTATTAGGTGTAAACCGGCCAAGGAAGCCCGGTTATCCCCATAATGGATTGTTCCTACCTAAAGCCCATGAAGACAAGGAATAAAGCGGTTTTCTACAGAGACTCGAAGGCCCAAGGCCCGAAGGTAGATTAAGGCCTGTAGCTATGAACCGCCATGTAATACATGACTTGTATTGTAAGGTATGACAAAGTAGAGACCGAGCCGGTAAGTGTATAAACCGGCATCGAGACTCTGTAAGCCGGCGGGCATCGACCTGTGTATATAAAGGCACGACCCGGCGGCGGTTTAAGGACAAGAAACAACAACTCGAGATCTAGGTAAAGCGATTCCGCTCCTTGATCCTCGAGACCACAGCAATTCCACCACAACTGGACGTAGGCTTTTACCTTCACCGCAAGGGGCCGAACCAGTATAAACCCTCATGTCCTTTGTCCATTTTAACCCCTTTAAGCTAACCCGTTGCGATGGCTCCACGACTAAGTCCTTTTGCTAGGACATCTGCCGTGACACCCATGGCAGTTGGCGCCCACCGTGGGGCTATCGAGCGATGGTTTCGAGTTCTTGAAGGGCAATTTTGAAGGGCTCAACGGATATGCCGTGGGCCGGATGACCAAGAGTCGTCGCGGCAAGCTCTAGATCGACGACGCAGGCTGGGGCCCCGAGGCCGACTTAATCGAGTACGGATACCGGGTCCCCTTTGGAGGAATTCACGTCTTCATCGGCAAGATCGGCGAACCGGGCCCTGAGCCGGACATCTGCACCGACCTCGTCGAGACGGCTCAGCGTGCAAGCCCTGCCCGGATTCAGCCCGCCGTGAAGCGTGCGTTCGTAGGATTCATCAATGGTGCGGAACTTGAACCGGCGTCCGATGGCGAGACCGTCGTCTACTCAGATGGCGAGTCGACCACCGAGGAGACCGAATCACTGTACCAACTGCAAGATGGACAGCTCGGGGGCTATTCCGATGGCGACAGTATTTCGGACCCCTTCGGCCTGCCAAACCGGGTGGCGATCTTCATGGCGGGTACACAGCCAGCGCTCCACTCTTCAATGGCAGCGGCGACAGCAGCCGGGGCAGGAGGCCCTGTGCGACCGCCAGCGCAGGTTCTATCTGATTTGTTTGATGTGCTGGCAATGCTGATGGCGGAGGTTAACCCGGCGGATCAAGGTGCACACAATGCCGAAGTTGCGAAGGTGAAAGATCAGATCACCCAGGCAAAAGCCGACTTAGCAGCTGAGGATACCAGGATAGCCGCGGAGCGGGCCGCTTTAGAGGCACAAGCACAACGGATCCAGGCGGAAAATTATCGACTCATGTTTGATCAGAACGCTTCAAACGACGTGTTAAGGAGAAGGCATCGATCGCGACTACCACCGGTTTATGAGGCAATGAATCTCTTTGGCACGCCAGGAGCAGGAACCAGTAATCCAGCAGCAGTGAACCGGATTGAGACGCCGAGGACCGGAGCACCGGATCAGCCACGAGTGACGGATCCCCCTCAACGGACCCATAACCCGCCGCAGTATGTACTGACGCCGTCGGGTCACTTCTCCACCCCTTTGGATAATATGATCGCCGCCGCATCACGATTAGCCGCTATTCCAATGGAGGGTGAATCCCCAACAGCGGTTGAGACGCGGCATGCTAGCGATCTTCTCCAGACGGCTATGGTGCAGCAGCAGGCTTATTCATATAGCCGAGATAGAATTCATTCAACCCCATGCCCGAGCCGGAGTTATAGCAGGCACATCGATGAACTGGCTGTGTCAAGCAGTGCGCGGAACCGAGATGTTCCTCGAGGACCTGATCCGGCGCGTGGTGGGGCAAATGCTCAGGATGTGGTGAACAACGGAGCAGCGCAGGACCGACAGCTCACTCCGGTTCGTCCGGTGGCTTCTGTAGAGCAAGGCCCTACTTTCAGCTCTTGGGGGGTGCCCTGCCTCGTCCCGGCTTTGCGCAATGTACGGCTGCCCAAGGATTTCAAGGGCCCCCATAAGGTGCCTAATTACACCGCTGATGTGCCCCCCGAGTCATGGATTGAGAGTTATGAGATGGCTATTGAGATGTTAGATGTGGATGAAGCGGCCTGCGCGAAATATTTCGCTATGATGTTGGATGGAACAGCTCGCACGTGGTTGAAAAGCTTACCAGTTAATTCCATTGGGTCATGGGCTGAGTTAAAAGCCCGGTTTATAGAAAACTTCAAAGACACGTGCAAGCAACCTATGTCAATTGTGGACTTAGCCGCCTGCGTCCAGGGAGAAGGCGAGTCAACAACCCATTGGGTGCGCCGGGTTTCAGAGATCTTACATTCTTCGGATCGCATCAATGCCGACTCAGCAATTATAACATTGGAGGGTAATTGTCGGTTTCAGCCTTTAAAGTTGAAGTTGGGACGGCTCAAGCATCACTGCAATGACATGGGAACACTTATGGCTGCTCTGGTTAAGTATGCTGATTCTGATAGTACCAAGGACCCCGAGTCTGACGATGACAAACCGGGAAAGGGAAAGAAGAGCGGCAACGCCAAGGGGCAGCAGCATAACCCGACGGTCCACAATAATAATGGTAAGCGGAAGCCAGATCATAATTTAGATTTTGTGGCTAACACCAATACACAGGGTAATGGTCAGCGTCGTAAAGGAAAGCCGCCCCCAAGAAGGGCAGAGCCCAGTCCTAATCTGGAGCGCCTGAATTACCTGTTGAACGAGCCCTGCCCGAAGCATGGAACGCAAGATAAACCGGCCACGCACCTCTGGAAAGATTGTTATATCATGCGAGAATTCAAAAATTCAGATTTCTTCCGGAATGATCATGGACCATCCGGCGGTTCAGGATCCAGGTCCTATGGGCCGGGCTATGGAGGAGGCAACTCCGGTTCATGATTCCAAGGCAATCAGGGTGGACATGGCAATGAAGGCAATCAGAGCAACCAGGGTGGTTTTAACCAACAGGGACTGCAGCAGCAACAATCAGGGTACCAAAGTCACCCAAAGCAGTTAAATGGTGGAAAGTACCACATTTTCACCACCAGCTTATGCAAACGCGATCAGAAGCTTCATAAACGAGCGGTGAACTCGGTTGAACCGGCAGTGCCTCATTATTTGCGATGGTCTGAACAGCCTATTGTCTGGAACCGAGAGGATCACCCGCCCCGGGTTGACAATCCAGGTCATTTGGCATTGGTGGTGGCGCCTCAGGTTGGAGGTTATAAGTTCACTAAGGTGCTCATGGATGGAGGCAGCAGTATTAACATATTATATTATGACACCTTCCGCAGTATGGGGTTGACAGATAAGAATCTTAAACCGTCGAACACTGTTTTCCATGGTGTGGTGCCTGGCAAATCAGCTTATCCGGTTGGTAAAATAGCTCTGGAAGTCGCTTTTGGAGATGAGTATGACTCAAGATCAGAGACATTGACTTTCGATGTGGTGAAAATCCAAAGCCTGTATCATGCCCTGTTTGGACGGCCGGCTTATGCTAAGTTCATGGCACGACCTTGTTATGTTTATCTGCAGCTCAAGATGCCGGGTCATAAAGGGACCATCACAGTACTTGGAAGCCGCAAGATCGCTTTGGAATGTGAGGAAGGTGATGCGGCCTATGCTGAGTCGGTTTATGCAACAGAGGAGTTGAAGTTCTATAAGGACAACGTTGATCCGGCGGACATGACTTCTTTGAAGAAACCAACCACGGAGCATGATCCGGCCTTGAAGTTTAAATCCGCTGATGAGACTAAGACGGTTGATTTTGTGCTCAGCGATTCATCCAAATAGTTCATCATCAGTGCAAATCTGGATCCGAAATAGGAAAGCGCTTATCGAGTTCATCCGTGAGAATCGGGATATCTTTGCATGGAAGCCTTCTGACATCCCAGGTGTACCGAGGGAACTCGCTGAGCACACCCTTAATATTGATCCCAAGTTTAAACCGGTCCGACAATTCCTTCGCCGGTTCAATGAAGAGAGGCGCAAGGCTATTGGTGAGGAGGTAGCCCGGCTCTTGGCGGCAGGGTTGATTGTTGAAGTTTTTCATCCGGAGTGGTAGGCTAATCCGGTGCTGGTGCTTAAGAAGAATGGCTCCTGGCGTATGTGTGTGGATTACACGGATTTAAACAAGGCGTGTCCGACTGATCCTTTTGCCCTCCCCCGTATCGATCAAATCATTGATGCTACGGCGGGTTGTGAGCGTTTGAGTTTTCTGGATGCTTATTCAGGTTATCATCAGATTAAGATGGCAGTTAAGGACCAGGAGAAGACAGCTTTTTTAACTCCCTTTGGAGCCTTCTGCTATGTGTCTATGCCCTTTGGGCTCAAGAGGGCCCAGGCAACTTATCAGCGTTGTGTTCAGAATTGTCTTCATAACCAAATTGGGCGCAACGTTCATGCCTATGTGGATGATATTGTGGTGAAGTCCAAGAAGGAGGAAACATTAATAGATGACTTAAAGGAGACCTTTGATAACCTCCGGGTTTATAAGATGATGCTCAACCCGGCCAAGTGTGTTTTTGGTGTGCCAGCAGGCAAGCTTTTGGGTTTTCTGGTGTCTAACAGGGGCATTGAAGCTATTCCGTAGAAGATCAAGGGTATTACTTCACTGGCTAAACCGAAGTGCATCAATGATGTTCAGCGACTGGCAGGCCGGATCGCAGCATTGAGCCGGTTTATAAGCCATCTCGGGGAGAAGGCCATCCCTTTATATCAAATGTTGAAGAAAACGGACAACTTTGTCTGGAATGATGCGGCTAATGAAGCGTTTGAGGCTCTAAAGCGGCAGCTTGCCGAACCACCTGTCCTTGCGGCTCCTATTGACAAGGAACCATTGCTGTTATATGTGGCTGCTAATGCTCGGGCTGTCAGCGTGGCTATTGTGGTGGAGCGCAAGGAGGCAGGAAAGGAGTATTCGGTTCAACGGCCGGTTTATTGTATCAGTGAGGTGCTCATTGAGTCAAAACAGAGATATCCACATTGGCAGAAGCTTGTATATGGGGTTTTTATGGCAAGCCGGAAGCTGAAGCAATACTTTCAGGGCCATCCCATTACTATGGTCAGTTCTGCTCCTTTGGGAGATATCATCCAGAACAGAGAAGCGACTGGCCGGGTTGCTAAGTGGGCTATTGAGCTTGGGCCTCATGGATTAAAATATATGCCTCGCACGGCCATCAAGTCTCAAGCACTCGTGGATTTCATAAATGACTGTACAGAGTTGTAGGCGCCAGAGGATAGACCGGATAACACATACTGGACGATTCATTTCGACGGATCCAGGCAATTGGAGGGCTCGGGGGCTGGAGTGGTTCTTACTTCCCCTCGAGGTGATAAATTTTGTTATGTTCTCCGCCTGATATTTCCTTGTGCTAATAATGCAGCTGAGTACGAGGCCCTGCTACATGGTCTTCGGATGGCTAAGGAGATGAATCTGAGCTGGGTTAAATGTTTTGGTGACTCAGACCTGGTGGCTCAACAAGTTTCTGGTACATGGGATTCCAAGGACCCCCTGATGGCAGCATATCGTTGAGAGGTGGATATGGTTGCAGGTCATTTCAAGGGTTGTCAGGTTGATCATGTGGACCGGCGAAAGAATGAAGCGGTGGATGCTTTAAGCCGGTTGGGCTCCCAGCGTAAACCGGTGTCGCCCAATGTTTTTCTTCATGTTTTGCATAACCCGCCGGTCAAGCTACCCACGGAGGAGGACTTAGCTATTCCTGACCCGGAGGCTCAGTTGGTGGCGGCGCTTCATGTCACCCCGGATTGGACGATCCCATATTTGGTGTATATGAACCGGGGTGAGTTACCACAGGATGAAGTTCTGGCCAGGCAGATAATCCGGCGTTCCAAGTCCATGACTGTTATCAATGGCGAGCTACATCATTGCAGTGTCTCAAGGGCTTTTCAACGTTGTGTTTCTTCTGAAGAAGGCCGTGAAATTTTACGCGAAATTCACGAAGGTGATTGCGGTCATCATGTCGGTTCAAAGTCCTTGGTGGCTAAGGCTTTTTATCACGGTTTCTATTGGCTGACGGCTCATGCTGATGCTGAGGACTTGGTCAAAAGGTGCGATGGCTGTCAGAAGTTTGCACGTCGGGCTCATGTTCCGGCTCAGGAGCTGAGGATGATTCCAATTACCTGGCCGTTTGCAACCTGGGGGCTTGATATGTTTGGGCCCTTTAAGAGGTCTAAGGATAAGAAGACCCACCTCTTGGTGGCGGTTGATAAATTTACCAAGTGGGTGGAGGCAGAGCTAGTTAGCAAGCGTGATGCAGCCACGACGGTTCAATTTATGAAGAAGGTGATATTCCGTTTTGGCTTTCCACACAGCATTATAACAGACAATAGCACGAATCTTTCCAAGGGTGCTATGGAGGAGTTTTGTCAAAGAGAGCACATCCGTCTTGATGTGTCTTCAGTGGCCCACCCCCAGTCTAATGGTCAAGCGGAGAGAGCTAATCAGGAAATCTTGAAGGGGATCAAGCCCCAGCTTATGGTTCCTTTGCAGAGGACACCGGGTTGTTGGGTTGTAGAGTTGCCTTCCGTTTTATGGAGCATTAATACCACCCCCAATAGATCTACGGGTTATACACCCTTCTTCATGGTTTATGGAGCGGAAGCTGTCCTTCCAAGTGATATTCGCCATGACTCGCCACGAGTGGCAGCTTATGTTGAAGCAGATAATGAAAGAGCACGCTAGGATGCGTTGGACCTATTGGGTGAGAAACGGGACGTAGCGGCGGCTCGCTCGGCGATTTATCAGCAAGACCTGCGACGTTATCACAGTCGCCGGGTTAAAACCAGGGCTTTTCAAGAAGGCGACCTAGTGTTCCTGCTTATCCAAGATCAGACCGATATGCACAAATTATCCCCACCTTGGGAAGGGCCCTTTGTGGTCAGCAAGAATCTGCACAACGGATCATATTACCTCATTGATGTTCGAGAGCATAAAGACTCACGCAAGTGAGAGGAGGAGACGATCCGGTCGTGGAACATAGCTCATCTACGGCCTTACACACCTGAACCATAGGCTCCTATCATGTACATATTTTGACGATGTATATATTATGATCAATATAATAAACTGGAGCCCCAGCTAAAGCGGGGTATCTGCTATTCTTCTCATATCATGAGTGGTTACACGGAGGTTCCTATTTGTAAGGCGGCATCCGGTTTACACCTTGATTCAGCTTCTGCAGCTGTCTATCAATATAAGTCACTTGGGGGCTTGGTTGTATTCGAACCATAGCTACACCTCTTGGCTGGCTCAAAAGCGACGACAATAAGTCACTTGGGGGCTTGGTCGTATTCGAACCATAGCTACACCTCTTGGCTGGCTCAAAAGCCACGACAGTAAGTCACTTGGGGGCTTGGTCGTATTCGAACCATAGCTACACCTCTTGGCTGGCTCAAAAGCCACAATAGTAAGTCACTTGGGGGCTTGGTCGTATTCGAACCATAGCTACACCTCTTGGCTGGCTCAAAAGCCACGAGAGTAAGTCACTTGGGGGCTTGGTTGTGTTCAACCATAGCTACACCTTTTGGCTGGCGCAACGCCGTTACTTAGGGGCCAAAGAGTGTTGTCAAGAACAACTCAAACATAGGCACCCGTTGAGCACAGCTCAAAATGTTGCTTGCGGATTCTTTGCTGTCGCAATGAACAAAGAAATCTACACTTGCAATAGGCTATCAAGCCATGGCTTGGAAGCCTGGTGTATACACCTAAAACCCCGGGTTAACCTGCCTTCATTAAGTAAGTCACTCTGCCCAGGTAAGCCTGGTATGACCCGCCAACTTGACAAGTCAATCGCATATGACCCTGAACTTGTCAATGATAGACCGGCGATTGGTTAAAGACTGAGGACCATCTTAAAAGGCTTTGTAAAACGGTTTAACTCAGTAGCTTGGCAGCCCATGAAAAGCCGCGCATTTGGGCCTGGCAACCCTTGAAAAGCCTCAACTACAAGTTTTTTCTCTGGTTTTTATTGGTCAGTTTTTTCTTCCTTGTTAAAGTTTTGAGCTAAACCGACGTCCAATGGCCCGGCCTGATTATAAGTCATCCATATAAACCGGTGTTTATTCAAACCCGGCCTGGAGTTAACTATAAGTTGCCAGGATGATCATCCGGTGTTTATCATAACCCAGCATCACTTATTATATGCCAGCATAACATGGCTTGAATTATCAATACTCAGTATTTGGGTCGCCACCCTTATTACAAGAATGTTGATAAACCAAGAAAGTGATTCAATATCACAGGTATGATATGTTTTCATATTTCGTTATTTAAATGGTTATCAACCTTGGCTATATATTGGGCATTATGACCCGTCCGGCGGTAAACCGCCAGGACAGTTTTCACTTTGTTTTATGCAGAAACAGGGCTGTATAAAACCGATAAAGATCATAAGCAAATATAGCATGACGGATAAACAATATTGTGTGCAACAAGTATGCACGATGGCATATCAGATCAGCTGTTCAAGCTAGCCTATTACAAGGCGTTTTGACTGCCCAAAAGAATGATTGTTTTTCACAAGGATGACAATAGGCACAAGTTAAACCGGCTTCCGGATTATGATTCTGCCTCAGGTTGATGTGAAGGTTGCGGATCTTCCTGCGCCGGTTCATCCTCCTTCTCTCCACCCAGTGGCTGGAAGTCAATAGTTGTCCAATCAATTCATGTTAAGGCTTGAAAGGCAGCTTCGTCGTGTATAAGATCAGACGGTTCAACATCAGGAGCGTAAGTGTGCTTACGGATCGGCAGGATCAGATTTTCCACGTCATAAGTGGGAGCACTTATTCGCTTGCCGCTGGCGTCATATACATTCTGGTAAATTGACAAGTTAGTATCTTCAGCTAACTTACTTGCCAGTGGTCGCATCTCTCTTGTGATAGCCTGGAGATCGTCATTGTTAAATTCTGAACCGTCCTCTTGTTGGCTTGGGTAACCATTTCCAACATCTTTCGGATCGAGGTCAGAGATCCAGGCCTTGGCGCGCGTCAGTGCCGTAAGGGCACCGGACCTAGCAGCGGATCTCTTCAATTCCACAATCCGGGCAGGCATCATAGACAATTTTTCCAGTGTTTCCTTGATTAGCGACGGGGGCAGATGGTTATTGGAAGCTGTGCAGATGGCCCGTTGCGCGCCGGTATAAAGCTGCTCTACCAAAGTATAGATGGCCTTCAATTTTTTGCGCATATTTGCGCCAAGATGAGTAACACGGCTACCTGCAAAAGGATCAAATTATTATTAAACCGGAAGTTTTTATAACTGGTGTTGTTACATATTGGTGAAGAGATTGTTACCAAAAATGGCAGAGGTCATGGCATCAATCTGCCGCTTCAGGCTACTCCGCTCTTCTGTGGCCGGTTTAAGGGCGTTTTCCGCATCTTCTGACCGCTTTAACAAGGTGGCTTTTTCAGTTTCCCAATCTGCCCATTCGTCTTTGAAGAATTCCTTCAGCTGCTCCATGGTTGTTAAAGCGGTGGTCAGCTCGCTCTTAACTTTACAAGTTTCATCAATCTGAGACTTGATGTTTCCTTGGAGATGAGTGATTTGGGAGTCTTTTTTGGACAACTCAGCCTGCAAAGTACAGATGATAAGTTAGCATTACAATATTAAAGTGCCAACCACATAACAAGTTATCTACTTGGCACTTGGGGGCTAATGTGGATTGCTTCTTATCAGCTATTAATTTAAAGTCTCAAGCACATAACAAGTTATCTACTTGACACTTGGGGGCTAATGCGTATTCGTTCAAATTCAGGTGGATTGTCATCATTGTAAGTGGTGAGATTAATAGGATGTACCGGTTCATTCTAAAATGATATAAGCCGGTTCATGGGGACTACACCAGCAAAATGCAAATATCGATTCAAGACCTGGTTCAAACCAATGTTATGAACTGGCCCTTGGGGGCTACTGGAGTTGATACGTTAGACCAATTCTAACAAAAGTACTATTGGAATATTTATGCAAAGGGAAAGTGACATTTACCTCATACCGCTCCTTCATCAGGCCTACTAAATCGGCTTCAAAGTCGCGGCTTGTATACAGGCGGTTTAAAAAACCAGAATGAAGGTCTTGAGCGCTGAGGTTGGTATAGTTGGATAACTCGGATTTCCATTTCCCTTTGTCCATAGCAGAAATTTCTTCTTTGGCGTTATGCTTTGATAAAGCAACACGACGACCAGGGGAGCTGAAACCAAGGCCAGTTACGACAACATCATCGTCCGTAGTCTTGGCAAGGCTTGGCGGTTTATCGGATGCTTTAGCCGGACTCGGCGGGTCAACAGTTGGACTTAGTGGATCAGCTGACTGGCTTGTTGGATTATCTTCTACCGGTACAACAAGCGTGTCGGTTGCTTGAGGTTCCGGATTATCAATAACAGTGTTAGCCTCCGGGTCAATAGCCTCTGGGGTTTTCTCCGGCTCAGTAGCCGCTTCATGGTCAGTTGGCCTATTCAATCTAGCCTTCTTTCTTGGTCTGGCTTTAGCACTGAAAAAGAGCAGACACGAAGATCAAGGAGACAATATAATACAAGACCAAAAAAGCTAAAAGTATGTTATGCTTACCCAGGGACAGTTTTC
The DNA here is from genome assembly GCF_002575655.3 of Aegilops tauschii subsp. strangulata. NCBI lineage: Eukaryota > Viridiplantae > Streptophyta > Magnoliopsida > Poales > Poaceae > Aegilops > Aegilops tauschii. The sequence goes on from NC_053036.3 coordinate 516,597,260, forward strand.
AGAGGAGGAAGTTGTGTCGCTAACGACTCACCGGAAGACGAATGGGAAGTTCCCTGATAATTTGAGTCAGATGGATTAAGAGGATATCGGATGTAACCCGCCTTAGGGTAAAGGGTATCAAGAGTATAAGCAACCTCTTGGCGGTGTTTGCGAACCGGCGAATTTGGTAAACCGGAGTAGGTCACCACTTGGCCGCTATGTCGAGTTGTGCGGCGAGCTTCATGCTGTTGCGTCTTTAAAAGAAAGTGCGGGTCCAAGTGAGAAAGAGGGCATGAATTGAAAATTTTACTTTCTGAATGGCTCGACGGATTCTTGGTACTGGCACACGATCAGAATTAGAAGAAAGAATAGTTACCTCATCAGCATGGCTGGCTTCCACTTCATCCTGATAATGATCATTGTCAATAAGGTGTATAAAAAATGAACCGAGAGAGTCAAGTTCTACCTCTGAATCCGGATTATCCAGATCATCATTAATAATGGGCTCGGACGGTTCAACGTTCCTTCTTTTCATAGGCTTCTTTGAAGCCTTGGTTTTAAGCCGAGGATTCTTTACCAGTTTATCCTGTGATTTTTTCTTCCAGAATGGATCATCGGCCTGCATAGACAAATAGTAAGTCATCAAAGGAGAAATTTAACAAAGGATGGATAAAGGCAGAAATACGATAGATTATACCTTTGGCGGTTTATTGGAAGCATAGAAAGGACTGAGCCCAGTTTTGCTGCATACATCTATTGGCTCATTAAGCATCTTTTTAACAGCTTCGGTGACTTCATCATCAGTCAGCTGGATGTCAATATGGTGTTACGGGTCTTTCAGATCCCCTGTGTATTCACACATTAAACCGTGCCGCCGGCTTAAAGGTAAAACGCTCCATGAAACCTAGCATCGGACAAAATCCACGCCTGTCAGCCCATTTGCAACAAAGGCTCTGAGCTTTGCCAGTTGAGGGGCATATTTTGCTCGCTCTTGGGCGGTCAACCGTTGAGGAAAGGGGTGAGCTTGGGTAAGCCGGTGTGGACGGTAACCCGGCAAAGGATTTTCATTGGCTGGGGCTGTGTTGCGGCAGTAGAACCAAGTCTGATTCCAGTCCTTAGGATGACTATGAAGCTTGGCATGAGGGAAATCAACATCTCTCCTCTTCTAAATTGAAACCCCACCTAATTCAGTATTGGGGCCATCTGTAAACTCAGTACGGCGGTTTAGATAAAAGAAATCCCGGAACAGTTCAACAGTAGGTTCCTCTTGCAGGTACACTTCACAGAATACTTGCCAGTCACAAATATTGGATATGGAGTTTGGACCAAGATCTTGGGGATGGATTTGAAAGTCGGCGAGCACGTCACGGAAATTTTTTGATCCGGGAGGAGTGAAGCCTCGGCTCAGGTGATCAGCAAATATAATAACTTCTCCGTCTTGGGGTTCAGGAGAAAATTCTGGACCGGGGACTCGCCAATGGATAGTGTCTTTATTTGCTAAAGCGCCCGTTGCAACACAACCAGCCAGCTGCGCTTCTGTAACCCGGGAAGGAACCCAATTACAGGAACGGAATTGTTTGGCCATTTCTGGTGACAAGCTAAAAAAAGGCACGATATCCGGTTTAAAGTTCATGGTTACAACTTACAAACCGGTGCAATGATGGAAGACGATGATGTTTCAAGCATTTGGGTGTACTAAGCCGGATTTCAGCATTTAAAGCAGGTTGGCGGTTTAACAGAGGGCTAATGGTATATGATGAGTTATCAAAGTTTAAAGGATAAACCGCCCACAATGGCATAGAGGCTACAGATTTAAAAAAAATTCTAAGTATGGCGCAAGCATATTTCACAGATCGGTGGTATAAATTTGGATCTGCCACAGTTCTAAAAAGAGGAAATAAATTTAACCTAAAATGGTGGCAGTGGAAGAACACATTTATTTGATTGGATCTCAGGCAGTAAAAGGTGTTTTCTGAGGTTGGCAAAGGAGGCTGGACTATCATCGCCTAGTTCTACTATCAATTGCAAATCAAGTTATGAGATCTAAGAACAGAAGGAAGACGAACAGGGAAGAACACCAACGAACGGCGGAACCCTAATGCAGGTTTGAGGTTGAAAAGAAAATGAACTTACTGGTGCTGCGGAACAGCGGAGGAGTGCTGCGTTGCTCTGGTTCGATCAGGTTGATGTGGCGGCCTTGGTTGATGCAGATACGAAGGTCGACGGCGGCGGCAGAGCTCGGGTTCTGAGACGTCGCGAGGAAGAAGAAGGATACGAAGAGAAGGGGGAAATGTAAAGGGCCCTCAGCCGTATTTATAAAGACGAAAGGATAAGGGTCAAGCGCAAGAATCGAGGAGCCTAACAAATGGATATGTGACAGATTTGTCACCTCGATTGTCGGAGGCTCATTAATGAAGGTGAGGAATATACCTTTTAAAATAATAGGTGACGTTATGGCGGTTTATTATGATTCTGGATGATGACGTCATGGCGGTTTACAAGATTTATGCGAAGATATGGAAGAAGAAATTTTCTCAAGGTTTTGGAGATTGACATGAACTAGTTCAAATCAATCTGGGGCCTAATGTTGGGGATATTGCTATTAGGTGTAAACCGGCCAAGGAAGCCGGGTTATCCCCATAATGGATTGTTTCTACTTAAAGCCCATGAAGACAAGGAATAAAGTGGTTTTCTACAGGGACTCGAAGGCCCAAGGCCCGAAGGTAGATTAAGGCATGTAGCTATGAACCGCCATCTAATACATGACTTGTATTATAAGGTATGACAAAGTAGAGACCCAGCCGGTATGTGTATAAACCGGCATTGGGACTCTGTAAGCCGGCGGGCGTCGACCTGTGTATATAAAGGCACGACCCGATGGCGGTTTAAGGACAAGAAACAACAACTCGAGATCTAGGTAAAGAGATTCCGCTCCTTGATCCTCAAGACCGCAGCAATTCCACCACAACTGGACGTAGGCTTTTACCTTCACCACAAGGGGCCGAACCAGTATAAACCCTCGTGTCCTTTGTCCGTTTTAACCCCTTTAAGCTAACCCGTTGCGATGGCTCCACGACTAAGTCCTTTCGCTAGGACATCTGCCGTGACAAACCCACGACACTATCCCCCTTTATCAGATGATGAAGAAGACGGATCATTTTGTTTGGAGTGATGCTGCTAACCAAGCGTTTGAAGATCTGAAGAAAGAATTGGCTGAGCCGCCCGTGCTTGCTGCCCCTATTGATAAAGAGCCTCTGTTGTTATATGTGGCAGCTAATAGCTGGGCCGTCGGTGTAGCCATCGTGGTGGAAAGGAAGGAGGCAGGCAAGGAATATCCGGTTCAACGGCCGGTTTATTATATCAGTGAAGTTCTTATTGAGTCCAAACAGAGATACCCACATTGGCAGAAGCTTGTGTATGGGGTTTTCATGGCAAGCCAGAAGCTTAAGCAATATTTTCAGGGTCATCCCATCACTGTGGTTAGCTCTGCTCCTTTGGGAGATATCGTCCAAAACAGGGAAGCAACTGGTCGGGTTGCTAAGTGGGCCATTGAGCTTGGACCTCACGGTTTAAAGTATGTGCCTCGTACGGCTATCAAGTCCCAAGAGCTTGTGGATTTCATCAATGATTGGATAGAGTTGCAGGCACCGGAGGAAAAGCCAGATAACACATATTGGACTATTCACTTTGATGGATATAGACAGCTGGAGGGCTCAGGGGCTGGAGTTATTTTGACTTCCCCACGAGGTGATAAATTTTCTTATGTCCTCCGGTTAATGTTCCCTTGTACTAACAATGCAGCTGAGTATGAGGCCCTGCTCCATTCTCTTCGGATGGCTAAGGAGATGAATTTAAGCCGGGTCACTTCAAGGGTTACCAAGTTGAACATATTGATCGAAGGAAGAATGAGGCGGTTGACAACTTAAGCCGGTTAGGCTCTCAGCACAAGCCGGTACCACCTAATACGTTCCTGGATGTTCTACTCGACCCTTCGGTCAAATTGCCTACGGAAGAGGACCTTGCTATTCCTGACCCGGAAGCACAATTGGTGGCGGCTCTTCATGCTATTCCTGATTGGACAGTGCCATATTTGGCTTACATGACCCGGGGTGAGTTACCGGAGGATGAGACCTTGGCAAGGCAGATAACCAGACGGTCAAAGTCAATGACAATTGTCAATGGGGAGCTGCACCATTGCAGCATTACAGGGGCGTTTCAGTGTTGCGTTTCTCCTGAAGAAGGTTGTGAGATTCTGTGTGAGATCCACGAAGGAGATTGTGGTCATCATGCCGGCTCTAAATCTCTTGTAGCCAAGGCTTTTCGTCATGGTTTCTATTGGCTAACAGCTCATGCTGATGCTGAGGACTTGGTCAGAAAATGTGACGGTTGTCAGAAGTTTTCACGCCGAGCTCATGTTCCGGCTCAGGAGCTGAGGATGATTCCAATCACTTGGCCGTTTGCGACTTGGGGGCTTGATATATTTGGAACTTTTAAGAGGTCCAAGGATAAGAAGACCCACCTTTTGGTGGCGGTTCATAAGTTCACTAAGTGGGTCGAGGCAGAGCCGGGTAGTAAGTGTGATGAAGCAACGGTGGTTCAATCTTCTTGGCCTTGCTGCCCGGAGTTTTCTGCGTCATCCTTTGCCGGCTCTTCATCTTCCTCCGCCGTCTGAAAAGTTGGTGATGACCAATCGATGCCAGATAAAGCTTCAAATTCAGCCTCGTCATCTATAAGCTTAGACGGATCGACTTTAGGGGCAAAGGTGTGCTTACGAATTGGCGGGATTAAGTCCATCACTTTGTAAGACGGGGTCGGCATCTTTTGGTTCTCCTGGTTATAAGCCGGATGGTACTTGGAAAGGTCCGAGTCATTGGCAATCAGAGTGGCCATTGGACGAATTTTCTTTCCGCAAGCTGAGAAGTCTTTCTGATCAAAAGGTGTTCCATCTTGTTTTAAGCTTGGGTTACCAGTGGCTACCTCAGACGGGTCAAGCTCTGGTACCCATGCCTTGGCCCGGCTCAAAGCCGTCACAGCACCGGTTCTTGCAGATGACCGTTTTATCTCATCAAATCTTACAGGTAGCACGGAGAGTTTCTTCAAAGCATCTATCAGCATAGTTGGTGCTTGACCTGTGGGCGAAATGGCGGCTAATGCATGTTGAGTTCCGTTGTACAGCTGCTCGACAATTGTATAGATAGCTTTAAGCTTCACTAGCATATCTTGATTGAGATTGCTGCTCCTGGGACCTGGATACATCGCAGATTGATTAAATGGCGGGTTATATGATCACAATAAAAATTCAGTTTTGATGACTGGCAAGGCGACTCACGAAAGATAGCTGAAACCATCTGAGATACACGGTTTTTTAAGCCGGTGAGCTCAGTGGTCACCTCTTGAAGCACTGCCTCTGCTTTCTCAGCATGTTGCATTAACGCTGTCTTTTCTTCCGCCCAAGTCTTTTTCTCTGCTTCAAAACTGGTCTTCAGTTTTTTGACTCGGCCATGCTAAACTGGAATTTTGACTCAGCTTTCCGGGTCTCAGTTTCCTGAGTCGCCAAGCAGGTCTTTGCATCATTCAATTGAGACTCCAGTTCAGCAGTGGCAGCCTGTATAAAGTATAGAGTTAGCAACATTTATATCAAGATACCAAGAATACAAGTCCCAAGTCTTTTGCCAGCAATAACACTTGACACTTGGCGGCTAATGTCTATCAAAGAAATTTTTGAAGACAACGGCTCTTGTGAATAAAGTCCCCAGTACTTTGCAAGCAAGACTACTTGGCACTTGGGGGCTAATGCATATCGCTTGTATCTACTTCATACAGAGCCGGGTATGATGTAAACAGTCCCAACCGGCTCATGGGGGCTATGTAGTTAAGCTCCCCTTTCTTCCACAATGATAAATAGGACCGGCTCATTCATGCTGATTAAACCGGCCCTTGGGGACTACGGATGGAAAGTTAAAGCTGCTTAAACATCTGCTTTATTTTTTAAACCGGACAAGGAAGGATTCTAGGACATAAGTTTATGGATTCTGTTAAAATTCTACAGCCTATTCAATATTATCATACCCAGTAGACTTGGGGGCTGGCAGGATATACATAAATTATTCAAAACTGAAAAACATACCTCATACTTTTGGTGCATTTGTTTCACCATATCAACTTCAAGATCGTGGCTGGAGTGTACTTGGCTGAGAAAACCAGAGAGGATCTCACTGCTGCTCAGCTGTGCATAATGGGAGATGTCAAACTTCATCTTTCGCCTTTCAATAACCTCTTGCTTAGCAGTATGTTTAGCCAAAGCTATTGGATTTCCCGGCTCTACAAAGCCGGTGCCAGTAATCAACACATCATCATCATGAGTTTTCGACGGCTTAAGTGAGCTTGAGGGTGCAGGATTGGAAGGATTCATAGAAGTATCATCAACACTAAGATCCGGAATCTCAGGCGGAGTGATGGTAGCAGGTTCTTCTGGCTGTTTGTCAGAAGCTTCAGGAACAGAGACTTGTGGCTCCGGCTCAGCAGTTTTCGGGGCTTCATTTGGTTTGTTCACCTTCGCCTTCTTGTTGGGTTTTGCTTGTCCACTACGCGGATTATGACAAGTTAGTGTAAATATAAGGGTATGAAGAATTACAGAGTAAAATCAATTGCTATTACCCAGGGGCAGTTTTGCAAGCCGGCAACTCAGTTTGCGATGAGTCGCGAGAGGAGGAACGGGCAAGTTCCTGATTAAGGGTTATCAACAGAGTTAGAATTTAAGCAGATAAGATCTGCCAACAGATAAAAAGAGTAATTAAAATGGAACCTCGTTTCGATGTTTTCGAGGGGCAGGAGTGTTTGGTAAGCCGGAGGATAACTCGTCACCTCCACTGGCCCGAGTCTGGCGGCGATTCTCGTGTTGCTGTTGCTTCAAAAGAAAGTGAGGATCTAAATAAGCCAAGGGGTGTGGAAACCTTACTTTCCGGGTTACTTGTCGAGGTTTCTGTCTTGGCAAAGGGTCTGAGCCGGAGGAAATAATAGTTACCTCATCTTCAGCTACTTGGCTGGCTCCCATGTCAGCCTGATAATAGTCAGTGTCAATAAGATGATTGAAAAATGAGCCAAGAGAGTCAAGAGCTACGTCTGACTCAGAGGTGTCATCTAGTTTGAGCAGGTCAGAGGCGCTCGGTTTCTTCTTCTTCTTGGTGGTTTTCTTGGCGCTTTTCCTAGCAGTTTTTTGGCAGCCCTGGATTCTTAGCAGCCTTGTGATCATACTCCAGTTTACAAAAGTCAGACTTAGCCTGCAAGGGTTATTAAGGGTCGAGTTAATAAAGTATTCAAATGATGAGGTGAAGATAAGTAAGTTCAGAGGCTTACATCTGGTGGCGGGTTAAGCTTGCAGAAAGGGGCCAGACCCACTTTTACACAATCTTCCGGGTCTTCATTCAGAAGAGACTTCACCATTTCATTTATTGCTTCATCAGTTAATGGTGCGGAGCTGTGGCACAATGAATATTTTTCACCACCAGTGTAAGTACACATTAAGCCGGTGCAGCGGCTTAACGGAATGATCCGCCAAGAAACCCAACACCTGACTAAATCAACGCCAGTTAGCCCATTTCCTAATAGGGCTTTCACCTTCACAATAGTAGGTGCAATCTTCTTCCGTTCAGCGGCGGTAAGTTTTTCAGGAAGATTATGTTTTGGGTTCAGGCACTCAACATGATAACCCGGCAGTGGATTCTCGTCAGCCGGAGAAGTATCTTTGAAATAAAACCACATCTGGTTCCAATCTTTTGGGTGACTCGGCAAGCAGGCATAAGGAAAGATGGCGTCTCTTCTGCGTTGAATTGATATTCCGCTGAGCTCCAAGCTAGGACCATTTGTGAACTCAGTCTGGCGGTTTAAGTAAAAATACTCTCTAAAGAGGTCAATGCCGGGCTCCTCTTGAAGGTATGCTTCACAGAAGACTTGAAAGTTGCTGATATTTGACACGGAATTGGGTCCGATGTCTTGAGGGTGGAGCTGAAAAAAGTGCAGAACGTCTCAGAAGAATTTAGAGCCGGGTGGTGAGAAGCCCCGGTTCATGTGGTCAGTAAAAACGATGACTTCGTCGTCTTTCGGCTGAGGTTTTTCTTCGCCCGGGTCAGGAAAAGTGCCCTCGGTGACGATGGAGGGGACCCGGTTGCATGTGTAGACTGTTTTGGGCGGCATTGTGAAAGAAAGCCTAAAGGAAAGAAAAATTGCCGGTTCCAGTCAATTGGTGAAATCACAGGTTAAGCGCTGACAGTAAACATTCAGAATGGCGGCTTAAGTGAGGACTAATGGTATATGAGTAATTGTAAGCCGGACGTGTAAGCCGCCATGGAAGGTATATGTATTCAAAATCTCGCAAAGAGTAAAATTCTACTAAGTGTTGGACAAACAGGTTTCACAGATTAAAGTTATAGATTTGGATCTGCAATTGTTCAAAAAAGGGGATAAATTCGAAACCTATAGTGGCGGCAGTGGAAAAGCAGAGGTGCCCCAGAGGAGATCTGTCGCGATGAGGATATATTCTAGTATCAAAAACAGGTGCTAAAATTACTACCGCGCAAGATTTATGTGGTTTTTGGATCTAATCCATGGATCTAAACAAGAATAAAGAAGGGCGGCGATGAACACCGATGAACACTTAAACCCTAATGACAGATCTATGGCGAAGAAAAGGAGGGCTTACTGATGCTGATGGGACATCGGAGAAGTGCCGCGATTTTCTGGTCCGTTCAGGGTGATGCAGCGGCCGGAGTTGAGGTCGGAAACGGAGGACAACGGTGGTGGAGTTCGTACGGGTTGGTGTGCCAGAGGAAGAAGAAGAAGGTGAGAAGGAAAAGGGGGAGAATGAGAGGAGAGCCCAAGGTCTTATTTATAAGGCTGGAAGGACAAACGACAGACGCGAGAATCGAGGAGGCAAAAAATGGATAAGCGATGGCGCGGACACCTCGATTTTTGGAAGGACAGTAAAGAAAGAGATTTATTAAGATTTGGGTTCTGTGAAGCATTAATGGCAGGTGACATCATGGCGGGTTACCATAAATTCTGGAGATGACGTCATGGCGGGTTACAATATTTCACAGTAAGATGAGGAAGTATTTTTTCTAAGTATTGAAGATTGACATGAACAAGTTCAAATCAACATGGGGCCTAATTTTGGGGATATGACTATCGGATATGACCCGCCCAGGAGGGGCCTGGTCATCCCTATGGCGATTCATCTCAATAAAGCCCAAGAGTATAATAACAATGGCGGTTCATAGATAGGCTTAGTAGAGGGCCCAAACCCGAAGGCGGCTTAAGGCCCACGGATATAAACCGCCATGTATATGTAGACTTGTATTGTAAGGCATGTAAGATAAGTCACCGAGCCGGACACGTTGTATGAGCCGGCCGAGACTCTGTAGGCCGGCAGGAAGTCAACCCGGGTATATAAGGGGACGACCCAACGGCAGCTTAGGACAAGAAACATCAGATCGAGAGCCAGGCTAAGCGCATTCGCTCCCTGGTCATCGAAACCCTAGCAATACCACCTCAAACTGGATTAGGCCTTTACCTTCACCGCAAGGGGCCGAACCAGTATAAACTCCTCGTGTCCTTTGTCCCGTTTAACCCCTTTAAGCTAACCTCGTCGCAATGGCTCCACAACTAAGTCCTCCCATGAGGACATCTGCCGTGACACTTCCACGATGGTTGGCGCCCCACGGTGGGCGCCAACTTGTCATGGAATTGTCACGGCAGATGTCCTGGTGTGAGGACTTAGTCGTGAGGCCAACGCATCTATGTGGTAGCTTGAGAGGGCTTGATTGGGATGAGAGACGCGAGGCAGATCAACACACAAGACAAGGATTTTGATAGCTCCGGGACCCAGGAAACATCATCCGGTAATAGCCCTAGGTGCTGTTTGTGGTTAGGTCTCATTATGCTCATGAGGGAGTCGCTGCATAAGCCGGCTCCCCTTTAGTTGTGTCTAGCCTTAGCGATTATCTTCTGTCCCTCTTGGGGTGCCTTGCCCCTCCTTATATATATTGAAGGGTCGGGTTACATGACTAGTCCTAGTAGGATTAGGATTACTCTATTACAAGTGGAGTCCTAGTCCTGCTTCCTTTGTCGGAGAATATTCCTTATGCCTTTCCTCTTAAGCCGGCCCACCATCACATGAACCGGCCTTCTGGGCCTTGGGCCTTGTCATCCATCTGACCCGCCGTCGAGGTCATCAATGAGTCGCCAAGTATCAGCCGGGTCTCTGGTGAGTCGCCAAGTCCGGCCGGGTCATACCGCGGGGTATATCCCCGACAGTATTGGTCACATGGCGATGTGAACTATAGAGTGTTAAATCACATAAAGATGTGAACTATTGGTGTTAAATCACATGGCGATGTGAACTAGATTATTGACTCTAGTGCAAGTGGGAGACTGAAGGAAATATGCCCTAGAGGCAATAATAAAGTTATTATTTATTTCCTTATTTCATGATAAATGTTTATTATTCATGCTAGAATTGTATTAACCGGAAACTTAGTACATGTGTCAATACACAGACAAACAGAGTGTCCCTAGTATGCCTCTACTTGACTAGCTTGTTTATCAAAGATGGTTATCTTTCCTAGCCATAGACATGTGTTGTCACTTGATGAACGGGATCACATCATTAGGGAATGATGTGATGGACAAGACCCATCTGTTAGCTTAGCATTATGATCGTTGAGTTTTATTGCTATTGCTTTCTTCATGACTTATACATGTTCCTCTGACTATGAGATTATGCAACTCCTGAATACCGAAGGAACACTTAGTGTGCTATCAAACGTCACAACATAACTGGGTGATTATAAAGATGCTCTACAGGTGTCTCCGATGGTGTTTGTTGAGTTGGCATAGATCAAGATTATGATTTGTCACTCCAATTGTCGGAGAGGTATCTCTGGGCCCTCTCGGTAATGCACATCACTATAAGCCTTGCAAGCAATGTGACTAATGAGTTAGTTACGGGATGGTGCATTACGGAACTAGTAAAGAGACTTGCTGGTAACGAGATTGAACTAGGTATTGAGATACCGATGATCGAATCTCGGGCAAGTAACATACCGATGACAAAGGGAACAACGTATGTTGTTATGCGGTTTGACCGATAAAGATCTTCGTAGAATATGTGGGAGCCAATATGAACATCCAGCTTCCGCTATTGGTTATTGACTGGAGATGGGTCTCGGTCATGTCTACATAGTTCTCGAACCCGTAGGGTCCGCACGCTTAACGTTCGGCGACGATCGGTATTATGAGTTTCTGTGTTTTGATGTACCGAAGGTAGTTCGGAGTCTCGAATATGATCACGAACATGATGAGGAGTCTCGAAATGGTCGAGACATAAAGATTGATGTATTGGATGGCTATATTCGGACACCGGAAGTGTTCCGGGTGATTTCGGAGAAAACCAGAGTGCCGGAGGGTTACCGGAACCACCCCCACCCCCCCCCCCCCCTGGAAACTAATGGGCCACATGGGCCATAGTGGAGAGAGAGAGGGCCAGCTAGGGCAGGTCGCGTGCCCCCTCCCCCTCTGGTCCGAATTGGACTAGGGAAGGGGGCGGCGCCCCCCTTTCCTTCTCCCTCTCCTCCTTCCTTTCCCTCTCCTAGTAGGACTAGGAAAGGGGAGTCCTACTCCTACTAGGAGGAGGACTCCTCCTCTCCTGGCGCGCCCCAAGGGCCGGCCGGCCTCCCCCTTGCTCCTTTATATACGGGGGCAGGGGCACCGTAGAACAAACAACAGACATTGTCTTAGACGTGTGCGGTGCCCCCCTCCATCATAATCCACCTCGGTCATATCGTTGCATTGCTTAGGCGAAGCCCTGCGCCGCTAGCTTCATCATCACCGTCATCACGCCGTCGTGCTAACGAAGCTCTCCCTCGACACTCAGCTGGATCGAGATTTCGTGGGACGTCACTGAGCCGAACGTGTGCAGATCGCGGAGGTGCCGTACTTTCGGTGCTAGGATTGGTCGGATCATGAAGACGTATGACTACATCAACCGCGTTGTCATAACGCTTCCGCTTATGGTCTACGAGGGTACGTGGACTACACTCTCCCCTCGCATTGCTATGCATCACCATGATCTTGCGTGTGTGTACGAAATTTTTTAAATTACTGCGTTCCCCAACAGGTATTTCCCTCAGTGATGAGACCAAGGTTATCAAACCAGTAGGAGAACCAAGCAACACTATGTGAATGTTACCTGCACACAAAGAACAAATACTTGCAACCCGATGTGTTAAAGGGGTTGTCAATCCCTTTCGGGTAACGGTGCCAGAAATTGCCAAGTTGTAGGGATAAAAATTGTGATAGATCGCATAAATAGATCTCGATAAAATGTGAAATAAAATAAATAATAAAAATTGCAGCAAGGTATTTATGGATTTTTGGATTAATAGATCTGAAAATAAAGGCAAATAGAAATAGATCTCGAAGGCAAATATGATAAAGAAGAGACTCGGGGGCCGTAGATTTCACTAGTGGCTTCTCTCAAGAAAAATAGCATACGGTGGGTAAACAAATTACTATTGGGCAATTGATAGAACTCCAAATAATTATGATGATATCCAGGCAATGATCATTATATAGGCATCACGTCCAAGATTAGTAAACCGACTCCTCCTGCATCTACTACTATTACTCCACACATCGACCGCTATCCAGCATGCAACTAGTGTATTAAGTTCATGGAGAAATGGTGTTATGCAATAAGAACGATGACATGTAGACAAGATCTACCCATGTAGGAATAGACCCCATCTTGTTATCCTTAATAGCAACGATACACACGTGTCATTTCCCCTTCTGTCACTGGGATTGAGCACCGTAAGATCGAACCCATCACAAAGCACCTCTTCCCACGGCAAGAAAAAATGATCTACTCGGCCTAACTGAACCAAAGATTCGAATAAGAAATACGAGGCTATAAGCAATCATGCATATAAGAGATCAAAGCTCAAATAACTTCCATGGATAAAATAGATCTGATGATAAACTCAAAGTTCATCGGAAGCCAATAACCACACCGCAAAAAGAGTTACATCAAATAGATCTCCAAGAGACCATTGTATTGAGAATCAAAAGAGAGAGAGAGAGGGAGCCATCTAGCTACTAACTATGGACCCATAGGTCTACAATGAACTACTCATGCATCATCAGAGACGCACCAATGAGGATGATGAACCCCTCCGTGATGGTTGTTGGGGAACGTAGCAATTTCAAAAAAAATCCTATGCACATGCAAGATCATGGTGATGCATAGCAACGAGAGGGGAGAGTGTTGTCCACGTACCCTCGTAGACCGTAAGCGGAAGCGTTATGAGAACACGGTTGATGTAGTCGTACGTCTTCACGATCCGACCGATCCAAGTATCGAATGCATGGCACCTCCGAGTTCAGCACACGTTCAACTCAGTGACGTCCCACGAACTCCGATCCAGCAGAGCATCACGGGAGAGTTCCGTCAGCACGACGGCGTGATGACGGTGATGATGTTGGTACCGATGCAGGGCTTCGCCTAAGCACCGCTACGATATGACTGAGGTGGATTATGGTGGAGGGGGCACCGCACACGGCTAAAAGATCAACTGATCAACTTGTGTGTCTATGGGGTGCCCCCTCCCCCGTATATAAAGGAGGGGAGGGCCGGCCCTCTCTAGGCGCGCCCAAGGGGGGAGTCCTACTCCCGGTGGGAGTATGATTTCCCCTTCCCAAGTTGGAGTAGGAGAGGGAAGGAAGGGGAAGGAGGGAGGAAGGAAAGGAGAGCGGCCCCCCTCCCAATTCGGATTGGGCTTGGGGGGGGGCCCTCCTTTGCTCCCTTCCCCTCCTTTCCACTAAGGCCCATATACCTCCCGGGGGGTTCCGGTAACCTCCCGGTACTCCGGTATATTCCCGATCTCACTCGGAACCATTCTGATATCCAAATATAGTCAACCAATATATCGATCTTTATGTCTCGACCATTTCGAGACTCCTCGTCATGTCCGTGATCATATCCGGGACTCCGAACTACCTTCGGTACATCAAAACACATAAACTCATAATACCGATCGTCACTGAACGTTAAGCGTGCGGACCCTACGGGTTCGAGAACTATGTAGAGATGACCGAGACACGTCTCCGGTCAATAACCAATAGTAGAACCTGGATACTCATATTTGTTCCTACATATTCTATGAAGATCTTTAAGGGTCAAACCGCATAACAACATACATTGTTCCCTTTGTCATCGGTATGTTACTTGCCCGAGATTCGATCGTCGATATCTCAATACCTAGCTCAATCTCGTTACCGGCATGTCTCTTTACTCGTTCTCTAATACATCATCCCGCAACTAACTCATTAGTTGCATTGCTTGCAAGGCTTATAGTGATGTGCATTACCGAGAGGGCCCAGAGATACCTCTCCGACAATTGGAGTGACAAATCCTAATCTCGATCTATGCCAACTCAACAAGTACCATCGGAGACACCTGTAGAGAACCTTTATAATCACCCCAGTTACGTTGTGATGTTTGGTAGCACACAAAGTGTTCCTCCGGTAATCGGGGGTTGCATAATCTCATAGTCATAGGAACATGTATAAGTCATGAACAAAGCAATAGCAGTAAACTAAAACGATCAAGTGCTAAGCTAACGGAATGGGTCAAGTCAATCACATCATTCTCCTAATGATGTGATCCCGTTTATTAAATGACATCTCATGTCTATGGTTAGGAAACATAACCATCTTTGATCAATGAGCTAGTCAAGTAGAGGCATACTAGTGATACTCTGTTTGTCTATGTATTCACACATGTATTATGTTTCCGGTTAATACAATTCTGGCATGAATAATAAACATTTATCATGAAATAAGGAAATAAATAATAACTATATTATTGTCTCGAGGGCATATTTCCTTCAGTCTCCCACTTGCACTAGAGTCAACAATCAAGATTACACAGTAATGATTCTAACACACATGGAGCCTTGGTGCTGATCATGTTTTGCTCATGAGAGAGGCTTAGTCAACGGGTCTGCAACATTCAGATCCGTATGTATATTGCAAATCTCTATGTCTCCCACCTAGACTTGATCGCGGATGGAATTGAAGTGTCTCTTGATGTGCTTGGTTCTCTTGTGAAATCTAGATTCCTTTGCCAAGGCAATTGCACCAGTATTGTCACAAAAGATTTTCATTGGACCCGATGCACTAGGTATGACACCTACATCGGATATGAACTCCTTCATTTGCTGCTTCCGAAGCAGCTATGTACTCCGCTTCACACGTAGATCCCGCTACGACGCTTTGTTTAGAACTGCACCAACTGATAGCTCCATCGTTCAATAAAAACACATATCCGGTGAGCGATTTAGAATCGTCCGGATCAGTGTCAAAGCTTGCATCGACGTAACCATTTACGACGAGCTCTTTGTCACCTCCATAAGCGAGAAACATATCCTTAGTCCTTTCAGGTATTTCTGGATGTTCTTGACCGCTGTCCGGTGATCCACTCCTGGATTACTTTGGTACCTCCCTGCTAAACTAATAGCAAGGGACACACCAGGTTTGGTACACAGCATTGCATACATGATAGAGCCTATGGCTAAAGCATAGTGAACATCTTTCATTTTCTCTCTATCTTCTGCAGTGGTCGGGCATTGAGTCTGACTCAACTTCACACCTTGTAACACAGGCAAGAACCTTTTCTTTGCTTGATCCATTTTGAACTTCTTCAAAACTTTATCAAGGTATGTGCTTGGTGAAAGTCCAATTAAGCGTCTTGATAGATCTCTATAGATCTTGATGCCCAATATATAAGCAGCTTCACCGAGGTCCTTCATTGAAAAACTCTTATTCAAGTATCCTTTTATGCTATCCAGAAATTCTATATCATTTCCAGTCAACAATATGTCATCCACATATAATATTAGAAATGCTACAGAGCTCCCACTCACTTTCTTATAAATACAGGCTTCTCCCAAAGTCTGTATAAAACCATATGCTTTGATCACACTATCAAAATGTTTATTCCAACTCCGAGATGCTTGCACCAGTCCATAGATGGATCGCTGGAGCTTGCACACTTTGTTAGCATCCTTTGGATCGATAAAACCTTCAGGTTGCATCATATACAACTCTTCTTCCAGAAATCCATTCAGGAATGCAGTCTTTACATCCATTTGCCAAATTTCATAATCATAAAAATGCGGCAATTTCTAACATGATTCGGATGGACTTGGGCATCGCTACGGGTGAGAAGGTATCATCGTAGTCAACTCCTTGAACTTGTTGAAAACCTTTTGCAACAAGTCAAGCTTTGTAGATAGTAATATTACCATCAGCGTCAGTCTTCTTCCTAAAGATCCATTTATTCTCGATGGCTTGCCGATCATCGGGCAAGTCAACCAAAGTCCACACTTTGTTCTCATACATGGATCCCATCTCAGATTTCAAGGCCTCAAGCCATTTTGCGGAATCTGGGCGATCATCGCTTCCTCATAGTTCGTAGGTTCGTCATGGTCAAGTAACATGACCTCCAGAACAGGATTACCGTACCACTCTGGTGCGGATCTTACTCTGGTTGACCTACGAGGTTTAGTAGTAACTTGATCTGAAGTTACATGATCATTATCATTAGCTTCTTCATTAATTGGTGTAGGAGTCACAGGAACAGATTTCTGTGATGAACTACTTTCCAATAAGGGAGCAGGTACAGTTACCTCATCAAGTTCTACTTTCCTCCCACTCACTTCTTTCGAGAGAAACTCCTCTAGAAAGGATCCATTCTTAGCAACGAATGTCTTGCCTGCGGATCTGTGATAGAGGGTGTACCCAACAGTCTCCTTTGGGTATCTATGAAGACACATTTCTCCGATTTGGATTCGAGCTTATCAGGTTGAAGCTTTTTCACATAAGCATCGCAGCCCCAAACTTTAAGAAATGACAACTTTGGTTTCTTGCCAAACCACAGTTCATAAGGCATCGTCTCAACGGATTTAGATGGTGCCCTATTTAATGTGAATGTGGCCGTCTCTAAAGCATAACCCCAAAACGATAGCGGTAAATCAGTAAGAGACATCATAGATCGCACCATATCTAGTAAAGGATGATTACGATGTTCGGACACACCATTACGCTATGGTGTTCCGGGTGGCGTGAGTTGCAAAACTATTCCGCATTGTTTCAAATGAAGACCAAACTCGTAACTCAAATATTCTCCTCCACGATCAGATCGTAGAAACTTTATTTTCTTGTTACGATGATTTTCCACTTCACTCTGAAATTCTTTGAACTTTTGAAATGTTTCAGACTTATGTTTCATTAAGTAGATATACCCATATCTGCTTAAATTATCTGTGAAGGTGAGAAAATAACGATACCCGCCGCGAGCCTCAATATTCATCGGACCATATACATCAGTATGTATGATTTCCAACAAATCTGTTGCTCGCTCTATTGTTCCTGAGAACGGTGTTTTAGTCATCTTGCCCATGAGGCATGGTTCCCAAGTACCAAGTGATTCATAATCAAGTGATTCCAAAAGTCCATCAGAATGGAGTTTCTTCATGCGCTTTACATCAATATGACCCAAACGGTAGTGCCACAAATAAGTTGCACTATCATTATCAACTCTGCATCTTTTGGCTTCAACATTATGAATATGTGTATCACTACTATCGAGATTCATCAAAAATAGACCAGTCTTCAAGGGTGCATGATCATAAAAGATATTACTCATATAAATAGAACAACCATTATTCTCAGATTTAAATGAATAGCCGCCTCGCATCAAACAAGATCCAGATATAATGTTCATGCTCAACGCTGGCACCAAATAACAATTATAGGTAGCGTGCCGACGGTGATCACATCGACTTTGGAACCATTTCCCACGCGCATCGTCCCTCATCCTTAGCCAATCTTCGCTTAATTCGTAGTCCCTATTTTGAGTTACAAATATTAGCTACAGAACCAGTATCAAATACCCAGGTGCTACTGCGAGCTTTAGTAAGGTACACATCAATAACATGCATATCACATATACCTTTGCTCATCCTGCCATCCTTCTTATCTGCCAAATACTTGGGGCAGTTTCGCTTCCAGTGGCCAGTCCCTTTGCAGTAGAAGCACTCAGCCTCAGGCTTAGCTCCAGACTTGGGTTTCTTCTCCTGAGCAGCAACTTGTTTGCTGTTCTTCTTGAAGTTCCCCTTCTTCTTCCCTTTACCCTTTTTCTTGAAACTGGTGGTCTTGTTGACCATCAACACTTGATGCTCCTTCTTGATTTCTACCTCCGCGGCCTTTAGCATTGCGAAGAGCTCAGGAATAGGCTTATCCATCCCTTGCATGTTATAGTTCATCACGAAGCTTTTTTAGCTTGGTGGCAGTGATTGAAGAATTCTGTCAATGACACTATCATCCAGAAGATTAACTCCCAGCTGAATCAAGTGATTGTTATACCCAAACATTCTGAGTATATGTTCACTGACAGAACTATTCTCCGCCATCTTGCAGTTGTAGAATTTATTGGAGACTTCATATCTCTCAATCCAGGCATTTGCTTGAAAAATTAACTTCAACTCCTGGAACATCTCATATGCTCCATGACGTTCAAAATGTCGTTGAAGTCCCGGTTCTAAGTCGTAAAGCATGGCACACTGAACTATCGAGTAGTCATCAGCTTTGCTCTGCCAGACGTTCATAACATCTGGTGTTGCTCCTACAGCGGGTTTGGCACCCAGCGGTGCTTCCAGGACATAATTCTTCTGTGCAGCAATGAGGATAATCCTCAAGTTATGGACCCAGTCCGTGTAATTGCTACCATCATCTTTCAACTTTGCTTTCTCAAGGAACGCATTAAAATTCAACGGAACAACAGCATGGGCCATCTATCTACAACAACATAGACATGCAAAATACTATCAGGTACTAAGTTCATGATAAATTAAAGTTCAATTAATCAAATTACTTAAGAACTCCCACTTAGATAGACATCCTTCTAATCATCTAAGTGATCACGTGATCCATATCAACTAAACCATGTCCGATCATCACGTGAGATGGAGTAGTTTTCAATGGTGAACATCACTATGTTGATCATATCTACTATATGATTCACGCTCGACATTTCGGTCTCAGTGTCCCGAGGCCATATCTGCATATGCTAGGCTCGTCAAGTTTAACCCGAGTATTCTGCGTGTGCAAAACTGGCTTGCACCCGTTGTATATGAACGTAGAGCTTATCACACCCGATCATCACGTGGTGTCTCGGCACGACGAACTTTGGAAATGGTGCATACTCAGGGAGAACACTTGTACCTTGAAATTTAGTGAGATATCATCTTATAATGCTATCGTCAATCAAAGCAGAATAAGATGCATAAAAGATAAACATCACATGCAATCAATATAAGTGATATGATATGGCCATCATCATCTTGTGCCTTTGATCTCCATCTCCAAAGCACCGTCATGATCACCATCGTCACCGACGCAACACCTTGATCTCCATCATAGTATCGTTGTCGTCTCGCCAACTATTTCTTCTACGACTATCGCTACCGCTTAGTGATAAAGTAAAGCAATTACAGGGCGATTGCATTGCATACAATAAAGCGACAACCATATGGCTTCTGCCAGTTGCCGATAACTCGGTTACAAAACATGATCATCTCATACAATAAAATTTAGCATCATGTCTTGACCATATCACATCACAACATGCCCTGCAAAAACAAGTTAGACGTCCTCTACTTTGTTGTTGCAAGTTTTACGTGGCTGCTACGGGCTGAGGAAGAACCGTTCTTACCTACGCATCAAAACCACAACGATATTTCGTCAAGTTAGTGATGTTTTAACCTTCACAAGGACCGGGCGTAGTCACACTCGGTTGAACTAAAGTTGGAGAAACTGACACCCGCCAGCCACCTGTGTGCAAAGCACGTCGGTAGAACTAGTCTCGCATAAGCGTACGCGTAATGTCGGTCCATGCCGCTTCATCCAACTATACCGCCTAACCAAAGTATGATATGCTGGTAAGCAGTATGACTTGTATCACCCACAACTCACTTGTTTTCTACTCGTGCATATAACATCTACGCATAAACCTGGCTCGGATGCCACTGTTGGGGAACCTAGTAATTTCAAAAAAATTCCTACGCACATGCAAGATCATGGTGATGCATAGCAACGAGAGGGGAGAGTGTTGTCCATGTACCCTCGTAGACCGTTAGCGGAAGCGTTATGAGAACGCGGTTGATGTAGTCGTACGTCTTCATGATCCGACTGATCCAAGTACCGAACGCACGGCACCTCCGAGTTCAGCACACGTTCAGCTCGGTGACGTCCCACGAACTCCGATCCAGCAGAGCTTCACGGGAGAGTTCTGTCAGCACGATGGCGTGATGATGGTGATGATGTTGCTACCGACGCAGGGCATCGCCTAAGCACCGCTCACTACAAAAAAATACACTTCCGTGATGATACGTGGTTGTCACAATAGGTCGCATTTTTTGTCATGCATGTACATCCATGCCAATTTTATGACACATCAAGATAGTCTACCTGTGCTGTCGTAGAAGTGTTCCATGACATTACCAAAATTATCATCGCAGAAGTGTCCACTTCCATGACGATAAATCGCGCATCACAGAAGTGCTTTCGTCAAGGGTGACCGACACGTGGCATCCACCGTAACAGAACGCCGTTAAGCTATCGGGTCCAGTTTTGGATCCGATAACGCGCTAACAGCCCCGACCAATGGGGATTTTCCACGTGTAAAATCATCATTGGCTGGAGGAAACACATGTCGGCTCACCGTTGGGACAGATGTCATTCACTCATTGGACCCAAAGCGCCTATGATACGTCGACACGTGGCACGGCCCAACAGAGGCCCATTCCTGTGAAAAGGCCGGCCCGTTTGACTTGGTCAAAAGGTGGCGGGCCGGCCCACGGCAAGCCTGTTAACGGCCTGTTCGCATATAGCCCATTTACAGCCCGCTAACCCAGGGCCCGTTTACGGCCTATCCGAATTAGGCCCAGTAGCATCATCTGGGCCGTCCAATATAATTCCAGCCCATTTTAACTTCCGGCCCATGTATGGCCCATGACGTCTTTTGGCCCATCTGAGGCCCTTAGTAACCCTCGGCCCGTTAACGGCCCGTGGTAAAACTGGCCCGTGATGAACAGTGTATCACTTTATACCCATTGACGGCCCATTATACCGTTGGGCCGTTTCCAGCCCATGTTATCTTTCGGCCTTCTCAGGGCCCATTTATTCTTGGGCTCATTTCCAGCATTCTTTTACTTACGGCCCGTTACAGGTCTTTTTTGCTTGTGGGCCAAATTCAGCCCGTGGATACAGTCGGCCCGTTTGTGGCCCGTTAATCTATTGGGCCATTTTCATAGCATCATCAAATACGGCCGTTTAAGGGCCCGTTATGGTCAGCCCATAAAACGTACGATTTCCACTCTAGCCCGTTTACGGCCCCTTATACGGCCCGTACAAGGCCCATAGATGAGACGGCCCGTAGAAGGCCCATTTACCCGACGGCCCACAGAAGGCCCATTGACCCGATGGCCCATAGAGGCCCATGGATCCGCTGGCCCATGGAAGGCCCATGGATCCGATAGCCGATAGAAGGCCCACGGATCCGACAGCCCATAGAAGGCCCACGAATCCGACGGCCACAGAAGGCCAGGCATCGTCTGTCCCGTAGATGGCCCATGGAACGTACGGCCTGTGGAGGGCCATGGTCACTACAACGTTTGGGCAAGTTGGCCCCCGTTTGAACGATATAGCATATTCAAAGAATTATCCTACTCTATACTATCACCTCTAAAAAACATACACTATACAATAAAGAGACTAAGGCATAGAAACGTAGAATAATCCTACACTATACAATAAAGAAATTACAGCCGATTATACCCACTGGGCATTATGGTTCGGCACCAGTGATAATAAAGCATACACAAACAACAAATTACATACACTAGGCAAATACATCTCATACATCATCGACGCACATCAACATAACTTACCATTTGAACTATAATCTCTTCAGAAAATAGGATTGACCGGATTTAGATAGCAGAAATTTTAGTCTACAAAATCTCCAATTGCTTTGTTGTTACCTCAGTGTCTTGTTTCATTTTTTTGACTCCTGCATCTAATACCTGCATGTCCAGTCTCAACTTGTTGATTGTACGTTCAGAATCATGTACACGTTGTCTTGCCACCTCTAGTTGATGCTCGAGAACATCAGCACATTCCAATTCCAATCCATAATCATTCGGTGACGGCCATGCTGCACTGCTCGCAGATCTTTGTGTTGATGTCACTTAATCCTGAAATGTTTCTGTAAGTACACATGACTAGGGCAAAAATATAGTTACAACAGTGAAGCGAGCAAGACAGACTATTTTGTACATGGCAAAACAGGACTAACAATAATGTTACACGTCATGAAGCATAAGCAGGTGATATTTTCAAAATTATAAAAAAGGTAGTCTGTGCAGCCTGCATACAGAAATCTCTCTTAGCTCACCAGAGGAGCATGATGTTGGGGCCCAATCCAAAACACGGACAAGTTACAAATTTAGACAGCATGTTGCGTAGAAGTAAGCAAGTAGTTGGCCATTCTGTAGCTCAATTAAAGTCTTAGGGAGCATAATGAACAGCAGAGGATTTCATACAAACATACTACAGCAAGCAAAACTATGCAATCATTCGCCTAGTATAAACTAGATTGTGAGCCTCATTCAATAATAGTTGGTTAATAGACTTCAAAGCTACAGGCACACTTCGGCAGAGTAATTAAATGGTAAGGCCTTTAATTATGTCAACTAATAGTTATACAAGTACCCAACATCAGGCATCATTCTTTGGGCATCTCATTAACTGAGGAAAATAAAGCAATTCAAAAGAGCAAATTAACTATGCCTGAAACAAACAAGGAATTGAACTGTTGAGTTGGATACAGTGACTTATCTTAACAGGTTGAAGAGGCTCAGTGCAGCTCCTACTTCTCTTGCAAGGCTCCTTCCTAACATCTTGTACTTGGAAATCCTCAATCTTATCTTCATTGCACCCCCTCTACAAGGTGACACAAACTAGTTACTCGTCTCCTTGGAAGATAAATATGCATACTTTCCAGTCTGTGAACACAAAAGGATGAAATTATAACAAAACAACACCACATAATGAAACATGCCGCATCTCTTGCACTTGCACACAATGAAATGAGCATTTACTATGTGTGCACTATGTAAAAACTAGGCATACCTTCGAACTGGACCTCCAGGTACTCTTGGAGAGCCTACTTTAGTGTACAGCCAAACCTTTATGTCACCTATGAGTTAGAAAAGGCCCCACATAGCAGCCCTTAGTGTTTAAATCGTTGACAAGCTCTGTTAGAGTGTTAGGTCAAGAACAGCAAGTAATCAAAGCAAACAGTCCTAGTATGGCTGGCTGATGCAAACAAGCAATTGAACAGATGTGTGAGCAAATCTTACATATCAAGAAAAGAAGCAAAGAAGGAGGCTTAAAGACCATCACTTGACTGACCAGATTTAAGGGGCATTTAAACATCATGTGCAACATATGAACTAACATAAACATTGCATATTCCAGATTCTACAATGGAATGCACATGTATTAGGTTATGCCATGTATGATGATGCCTAAATGTACACTATAGCAGGCAGGAGTGATTCATCATTGCACGCACAATTGAATTGCAGGTTAAGGGCCAGTTCTGTTCCGCCTTTTCAGGGCTTATTGTCAAAATAAGCCATAAAAGATGTAAAGAAGTCATTTTTGAGTTATGGGCTTGGGCTTAACTAATTTCGCTTTGGAGGGGGGTGTTTCGGGTAGAACCTCACTAAAAATTGAAGGGAAGGGGAATAGTGAAATGACTCTGTTGTCTGCCTATATTACACTCAAAATGCAACTGGTGACGCCCGCTTCACACTTCACCCTCAAGTAAAAACAAACACGCAAGCGTTCATTGCCCTGCCCGCTTGCATCTCCTCTCCCCTTTCCCTCTACCGCGATCCCCTGCCTGCAGCACTAGGGTTCCTCCAGCAAGCCGGCCACTGGTCCCATCTGGCCTGGTCCTCGACGATGCAATGTCCAGCTAGGCTACATGGCCGACGGGTAGGGGCAAATCTCCCTGGCTGCTCCTCCCTCTGGTGCCGCCCCTCATTCTCATGGTCTCCAGCAGCTGCTCCACAGTGGTTCGTCCAACGCACTACTCCGGCAGGCGCTGCACAACTACGGCTGATGCCACACTACGGCAGAAGGCACCTTATTCCCCCTCCCCACCTCCCAGGCCCTGGCCTTGAGGTGCTGTTGAAGGATGAGCTCATCCAACAAGGTGAGGATCTCCTCTGATTTTTTGCCAAATTTTCATTTTGATCCACTATACGATGAATTGCTATGAGCTGCTTCTGCTGCTGCTATAAGATGCATTGCTATGAGCTGCTCCTGCTGCTGCTATATGATGAATTGCTATGAGCTGTTGCTGCTATATGATGAATTGCTATGAGCTGTTGTTGCTGCTATATGATGAATTGCTATGAGATGCTGCTGCTGCTGCTATATGATGAGTTGCTATAAGCTGCTCCTGCTGCTGCTGTATGATGAATTGCTATGAGCTGCTCCTGTTGATGCTATATGATGGATTGCTATGAGCTGCTCCTGCTGCTGCTATATGATGAATTGCTATGAGCTACTCCTACTGCTGCTACATGATGAATTGCTATGAGCTGCTCCTGCTGCTGCTATATGATGAATTGCTATGAGCTGCTGCTGGTATATGATGAATTGCACACTGCTGTTGCTGCTGCTGCTGTATGATGAGTTGCTACGAGCTGCTGTTGCTGCTATATGATGCTTTCAGGTGGTGCTGCTATATGATAATAACCAGCCACTTGGTCCATCGAATTTCAATAAATAATTGTTCTTCATTTAAATGTGGGTCATGCATTTTTCGTTTAAATTAGGCAATGGGATCTCTATGGAAAACATTGACCAAAGTAGATTGTGCCAAGTAGATGGTATCTTTGTATTTGCATTTTGAGCAAATAGTGATGGTCTGTTTTCCTATCATATTAATTACTACACTGGGTTTAATTTGTGATGTTTGCAAGTCAAATTAATTTTCATATGGGCAGCAAAATGAAAAAATATAATGCAATCTAGACTTTTCACTTAGCATACCAAAGATAAGCTAAAAACGCAATGAAAAGAACTGGTTGGCTTATTACATGGAGCTTATATTCACAGGTGCTTATTTTCTTAGGATAACTCATAATAATTGTCCCTAAGAAACTTGGCCAATAGAACTGACATACAAATAACATGTCACGATGATTGCAATGGAGGAGTGATGTACCATAGCACACTGTATAGGCTCGCCGCTGGCTCTCCTTTTTTTGCGATGTTCCATGAAATTGCCACATACATCTTGTACTTTTTCATTGTGTAACCCAATCTACAAGTTGGCACGGCTAATTTCAGACATCTCTACATGATAATACATTGCATATCCCTTGCGCATATTTAAACCACCAATTAATGATTGTGTGTGTAGCATAAACTAGCGATGACTCTGTGTGCTGGACTAGCAGGCACTCTAAGGGAGCCTAATGCAGTGTACTGGAATTCCTACATGCCACCTACGGTTTTGTGTAATGTACTGCCTTTGTTCCTAAATATATGTCTATTTAGAGATTCCAGTATGGACCACATATAGATGTATATAGATGCATTTTCGAGTGTAGATTCACTCATTTTGCTTCATATGTAGCCTATATTGGAATCTCTAGAAAGACTTATATTTAGGAATGGAGGTACGAGGTAGTATCATGTATGACATCTACATATCTAATTTAGCAACCAGTAGTAGAAATCATTGTCTGCACAAAGGGATTACTAGTCAAAAATCCTAGCAAAGCACGCTGGAAGGCACAGAACAATACAAGAGAGAGAGACGCTTACAAGATCATAGCAATGCCTCGGTCCAGGATCTTGGTTGGCCAAGCTGTTAGATCTAGAAGAAACATCGTCCTTGTAGTTTTTGCCAGCTGCATAACAGGTAAAAGCGACCTGTTAGTATATTTGAAGTACATCGGGCAGGTGATGCTGGACGGGTTTAAAGGTGACAAGTACGTAGGCCGTGGCGGGTGCTTGGCATCTTGCCAGACGGTGGGAATCAGGTTAGAAACGTCAAGGGTGATGACGCTGCGCTGGCTGTCGGGGTCCGGTAAGGAGATCTAGAACCGTCGAGTAGGGTGTTTGTGGAGCGGCTCCGGTAGGGTGGACTACGGTGTGGGCGAAGCGGATCTGTGGCCGTGGACGAGGGCGTAGGTGAAGCTGCTCCGGTGGTTGGGTTAAGGATGGTGTCGACGATGCGGATCTGCGGCCGTGGATGGGGCATCAGAAGCTACTCTGGTAGGTTGGATGAGGGTGCAAGGAAGCTGACCTGAGGCCGTGGACTTGTGAGTTGGCAAAGCGGCCCCGGTAGGGTTGAAAATGGTATAGGTGAAGCTATTCCGGTGGGGTTGACGATGTTGTCGGAGAAGCGGCTCCGGTAGGGTTGAGGAAGGTGTCGGCGAAGAGGATCAGAGGCCGTCGACGGGGGCGTCGGTGGGGCGGCTCCGGGGGGTGTGGATGAAGCGTCTCCGGTGGGGAGTATGAATGAGCCGCTGTAGATGCGCTGCGGTTGACGAGAGTACCGGCGAAGCAGATCCGGCGCCATGGACAAGGACGGCACTGAATGGGCTGTGGTACAGTGGTGGATGAGCAGTCTACTTGTTTCTAGGGGAGGTGGGAGGGGTAGATGCGGCCGCAGAAGTAGATCCGGCGAGGTGGACGCCGCTGGCAGTGAATGGGCTCTGGTACGCCGGTGGATGAGCAGTCTAGGGTTTCGAGAGGGGAGGGGAGAAAGGCGATGAAGTACGGACGGCGTGATGTGAGATGCTCTGGTGCTGTGGAGTTAGTCGTTTTTGCGGGAGGGGAGAGGAAATGGGGGTGCCGTGTAGTGGGGGGAACTGGAAGTTACCAAAGCAGCCCCGACCTATTATGTAGATGAGGGCGGTATTGTAACTGTTGGTCTCCGTGCACCACGGACAAAAGGGGAATTTCGCATGCTAAAGACTAAGGTGGCGGAAATTTTAGAAGGAGGCGGGAGATTTTGCCGCCCGCGGGATCGTTCGTATCCAGTTTCAATTAATTTTGGACCGTGCTAGCGGTAAGGTCATGCGAGACTGTGTACACGGGGCACGCGTCAGCAATTGATAACTCGTGTGTCCACCCCAGAAAAAAAGACAATAACGCGGGATGATGCGCCGATAACTTGGACGTTCACACGGGCGCGGCCAATCGTACGGGTGTAGTGGCGCGTTCACAAAAAAAGGGATCAAACACTCAGCCTATGTATTTCTCGTGTAAATAGATAATTTAGTGCAATTGGTTATTTAGTTTAAACATAATGCATTGACGTGTTAGTGTAGAGGCGCACAAAAAGAAGTCCGCTACTTAAAAGTGTTACCTCATATGATTACATAGCCTCCATTTCATAAATTGCGTACTCGTTGAATTCATATATGAATATTACATATATTACTTCATAATAGAACCTTAAATCATCCAAGACTAATGATTTTGAATGCAAGAGTAACAATGGTGCATGTACATGATAGCTACATTGGTTGTTTGAAGAAACATCACTGTAACTTTGGCATGCACAACTGAAAAGGTTTATTTAAATAGAAAAAAATGTGATATGTGAGTGTCCAATCTTTATAGCGTTGAATCAATATTGTACCTTTGGCCACGATATGAAGTAGATATTGATTTATGTTCAAGCGATGCACGTCCACGATCGCTAAATAGTGTTACGTGAATGAATTGTGCAATCTCTCTCACACGCATACATATCTCATTTCCCTGTGGTCATCGGAATCACACACGCGCACTTCGTGTATTTCTCTCCCTCCGTCAAGGTTAGAATTCGTCTTTCTACCCCGTCCTACAAGTCTATCACACAGAAACACACACGCTCTCTATGTTGAACACGCCCGCCCCTTTAATTCCGCCCACCCACAGCCACTAATGTCTCAAAGTATAATAATGTCTCTCACACATATGCCTAAGGTTAACTCGAGTTCTGGAACCATATGAATTCATACAATGGGATTCCAACAGAGCACCTTTTGTTTTGAGATTTCGCTCTCTCTCTCTCTCCAACACATTGTTTCTCGCTTCATTTTTTGGCACTTGCATGCACACAACTTTGTTTATCTTCGTGATGCTTTAAGTATGCCTCGCACAAATGCTATCTACCTATCCCTTAATATAGCTTGATATGTGTCACACAAACTCCTTCTCCCTACTAGCAAGATGCCCATGCGTTGCACCGAACGTCAAGATGCATTTGTATGAGTAGTTTATCTTGTGGGAGAAAAGGATGAACAAGGGAATGCCTTATTTGCAAATGCGGAGAGGGGTGTGGGTATCTTTTTGCAAAATTGCCACAGATTCCTTCCTATCCGTTAGGTATAAATCGGATGGCCTATATTGCAGGATGGCAGGAACACCATCATCACCAACTTTGTTTTTATAAGAGTAGGGATATGTAAGTGTCACTGCCCCCCCCCCTCGACACACACACCCACACCCACACAACCACAAACACACACTTCCCAACACCGAAGGAGTAGGGTGACACCTCGATCTTGATACTAATCTATCGACTGGCTTCTCTCTCAAACACACACACACACACTACTCGACACCGAAGGAGTAGGGCGACACCTCGATCTTGATAGTAATCTATCTACTCCTCTTTCAAACACACACACACACATACACACACACTCACTAGTTGTGCCTCTGTGCCTACCGTGCACACTCTTGATATGTCTTTCTCTCCCTCCCCCTCCCTCCACCCCAACAATGACAGCAGAAGGGTGACAACTCAATCTGATAGTAATCTGTCAATTGGTTTCTATCTCGAACATTGTGTCTCTGTGCCTCGCTCAGTAGCCCCCTTGATATGTAGACTTCTCGCGTGCGCACAGCTGTAGTGACGATGACGCTGAACCCAGTGTGCCTCGTTTTTACCGGCCTCATGTGATAGTTTTCACCATGTTTTCTGTTAATTAACAAGGCAACCTTTTCTTTGTTACTACTAGTGAATCTGAAATCATTCGGGGCAGACTTAAAATATATCACTTCAACCAAATTATCGCAGTAACTATTTTAAAAGAAACTAGCTAGATGCCTGTGCGTTGCACGGAAAATCAAGATGCATTTGTATGAGTAGTTTATCTTGTGAGAGAAAAGGATGAACGAGGGAAGGCCGTATTTGCGAACGTGGAGAGGGGTGTGGGTAAATTTTTGCAAAATTGCCATAGTTTTCTTCCTATCCGTTAGATATAAATCCGACGGCCTATATTGCAGGATGGCACGCACACCATCATCACCAACTCTGTTTTCTACTCCCTCCGTTCCTAAATATTTGTCTTTTTTGATATTTCAACAAGTGACTACATATGGAGCAAAATGAGTGAATCTACACTCTAAAATAGGTCTACATACACATCCGTATGTGGTAGTCCATTTGAAATCTGAAAAAGACAAATATTTAGGAACAGATGGAGTAAGAGTAGACATGGAGATATATCAGCAGCATGGTCTACAACAAAAATGTGCTGGACTGGTTAGCGCCGGATGCTCGCAATGCGATGACATGAGTTCGAATTATGTCTTTAACTTTAGATTTTTATATTATATATTACTTATTTAATATATACTTCTTTCGCTGTTGTACTGACAGTGGAACCCATAGAGTACTTAGAATACAAGATTAAGGATGGACTTGTTTCTTTTTAACTTTCTGTACGAAGCTGTAGCCACCCTGCAAGTCACGTGTACACTGTACATGCAATTAACTTTTTATAGAGGGACAATCATACATGCAATTAACTCAAATGGATTGGATGTCACTCTATTATTTCCAGCATAAGAGCATCTCCAACGGCAGCCGGCAAATTTCCTCCCGTTTCCTTCCGCGGAGGACGACATCAAACGCCAGCAGCATACATTTTCACAACTCTAACCAACCAGATGAAATCCGTGCAAACACGGAATGATTTCATATAAGCATGAAGGAATTCGTATAAAAAAGCCGGATCTTCATATAAACATGATGGATTTCATTACATTTACATGAACTAAGCGGGGCCAATCCAGCTATCTTGGTATAATTAATACTCCCTTCGTCCGGAAATACTTGTCCAAGAAATGGATGTATCTAGACTTATTTTAGTTATAGATACATACAATTTATCCATTCTTAGAACCAAAATTTCCCGCCAGCTGGAGAGGGAGTACATAATCTAAATGGCCGACCGCGGATCCCTTTGTCTTCCTCATGTCCGGCAGACACTTTGCGGGGTCGACGAAGGTCCTTGGAAGAGACGAAGAAGCAAAGAAACCACCTGAATGCACAGTCGTCGCCTCGGCAGTGGCCTTCATGGGACCCGAGTGGCGGCGGCCTCCCGTGTTCTACTTCTCCTCGATGATGGCGGCGGACACGGAGAAGCTAGCCACCGACTCGTCGCTGTCCACGCACCCGGCTTCTGTCTCTGCCTGCATGGCCCTGCCGCAGGCATGGGAGGCGCGCCCACAGACATGGGGGGCGCGGTACCACGCGGCAGCGACAATGCCCATACCGGTGTGCTCGCCGCCATGCCGGCGTGGAGCAACTCGCCACTCCTCATCGAGCTGAACTGGAGCGGCGAGTTGCTGAACCACGCGCCTGCTTGGGGCGGGAACTGGCTCCGTCGGGCCAAGCGAGGTTGGTGAAGCACCGAGCGGCCTCGCCCGTATCCGGAGGGCTCGGCGGGCCACCCAGCCGGGTAATATGCCAGAGAACGGCTCCTTGGAAGCCATCGGAAGAGTGGAGAAATTGGTGAAGGCGGAGATGGGGGAGCGGCGGAGGGGTGCGATTCTTGCCCGCTGTCTGTCTGGCCTCGTGTAAATAGAGGGCGGACGGTAGGAGCTTGGCCGGCATCTGGCCTCGTTTAAACTGAGGGCGGACGGGAGGAGCTCGGCTGGTGTTGCGTTTAATTCCGGCCCGCTCATGAACGTACGGTGGCCGGAGTAGGTTTCTCGGTTTGCATGCGGGTTTAACAGAGGGGTTTGATGGAGGCGAGGAGGCGTGTTCAGCCGGGCGTGCAGTGGGCGACGCAGTACTATTCGATTTGACAACTACAACTAGTATATTATAAAAAAAAGAAGAGTAGTTGAGATAGAGATAACAATAGAGACTAGGGAGGAGCACCATCTACTGCTTCGTGGGCTACTCCTGCGCTCCATTCGGCGGCCGCAACGTCCCCTACAGCCACTCCCTCCTACGCTCCATTCGGCGGGCGCTGTTGAAATTTGGGGAGCGCACTCCCGCGACTGCTAGCAGCGACGACTTCATGGACGACGACTTCTTCCCAGACCTCGGCAACCTCTTCCTCAACGACATGGGCGACAACCTCAACGCCAATGGTGCTGCTCCCGTTGCACCGTATGTGTTTCTGTCCTTCCTGTTCGAAATCGTGGTAGAATTCATGTTTCTAGTCTGTGTCCTAGATTCGATCTGTTCATCTACTATGCTAGTCCGCATGATTAGTTTAATCTCTGTTATAGCCGTCATGATTTATTTTGTAATAAATCTCGTAATAACTTGCTCATATATTCAACTGGCGGAACGTCCCCTACAGCCACTCCCGTTTCATGGACGGCCTAGTCGATGCCTCCAAGGAGCCCTTCGTCTACTGCTATGAGTGCCCGGTGCCGTTTTGGGGCTCGCCGGCGGACATCGTGCATCACCTGACGCAGGCGTGCGGCAATCACTAATGGACCTTCGCGAAGAACATCAAGTACGAGACGTGCTACCCGTTCACCGTGCCAGAGTCGCTGGAGGATCAGCGCCGCCTGCTAGTCTCGGAGTAGGACGGCAGCGTCTTCCTCTTGATCGTGGCCACCGGCGAGGCCCGCGCAGGCCGCCACCACATCTCTGTAGTGTGCGTCAGGGGCGACGTCGCTGACACTGACACTGACACGAGGCCGATGTATGCGTGTGTGCTCACTATTACTACCCGTCGGAGGTACGTGGGCGGCGACAATGGCTACACCAAGCATACTTGGACTCTGCCGAGCTGGGACTTTCCCGCCGATGTGGACATGGAAAGGGCACGGTGTTATTTGAACCCCAACGATGTGCACGGGGACTCCCAGGAGGTTCACCTGGACATCTGCATTATCAAGTTAAATGTTGATCATTAGTCTTCGCTCAATGTAATCCGCTGCCTAAGCATGTGGAGACTTCCATGCATGATCTTGCTCTATTGGAGTATCGCGCATGAATAGAAGTGTATCCATTTATGGTTTAGTCTAGAATCTTCCATGTATGAATTTTTACTACAGTACTGGTGAAAGACTTATGATGAACCATTTCTTACATATCCTCTGCCCCCTCCCAGGTCATCCTGATTTAATCCCTCTGTCTAGGTGTATAAGGGCATGGTTAATACAAGAACAGTATAGCCAACTGTTGACTATAAGAAAGTGCCATGTCATCTGTAGCCAACATGTATAACAATGGATACTCAAAAACTAATTCTTGAAGATCATTTCATGCAAAGCACAATAAGAGTTATTTCTTCACAAGTTTTGGATGCAGGTTGAACAGTTGAACGCTTTTGTTTGCAAAAGATACTTTTTTATCTATTTCACCCGGATGTTTGTGAGCTCTAGTGATGAAATAATATCTGAACAAACCTATCGATACCCGTTACACATGAGATGGCCCCCACATCCTTTGTCAAAATAAACAACACCCCGATCAATGCATTTCACTCTTCCATGCAACGCACGGGCACCTTACTACTATAGATTAGTACGACCAAAATTGTACTAACATTATATATAGTACGATAAATGATGATGCATGTCACCTAAAATTATAGGAGTATCATTGAAAACTATGTTCAAATACGAATCCAACGATATTGTTTTTGTTGACATGCACTAACATTTTGTCAGTTAAATCTTCAGTCAAATTCAATGGGGGATAAACCACGACCGATGTAGTCGTACTAGTGTAGAGGGCGGCGCTGCACGGGAGTCTCACCCCGCTCGTGGCACGGCAGTAAAGCCGTCATATCACAAAACCCAACCACTCCCAGTAATAAGTGGCCTTGTAAAATAAACGGACAAGCAACCATCACATCCCTCCGTATTTTTTGCATTTCATCTCTCTGCATTTACTTTCTCCAGTTCATCTCGCACACTCGATCCCTAGCTACTACTCCTAGTATCCCTAGCTACTACTCCTTGGGCCAGTTCTTTTGGCGGCTTCCCCAGCTTTTCCCATAAGACTAGTCACAGTGGAGAGTAACATTAAGGCGCCTCACTCATTTATTTGGGCTTCTAAACTACTACTAGTAGTACCTCCGTCCTGGTTTATTCCTCACCATTGTAATTTGTGCTAAATTTTGACCAAAAATTTAACTGATAAAATGTTAGTGCATGTGACATGCACCAACATTTCATTAGTTAAATTTATGATCAAAATTTGACACAGATTACAATGCGGACCAATAAACCAGGACGGAGGTAGTAGTTATGGGATTACTAATCTAGAAGCCTAAAAGAACTGGCCCTTGGTACTCCTACTAGTAGTAGTACTCAAGTTGGAATTCCAATTGCACGGCACAATTTGTTAGGCAAAAAATTCGATGCAGGGTGTAGGAAGCGGTTTGGGAATTTGCATGCCTTTCCAACCAGTGAGATACTCCGTACAAAGTACGACAGAGAAGGAAGCTAAAAGTAAACAATCAAACGAGCATTTTTGCATTTGTTTTGCATTGAATCGTTTCACAAGCTTGACTAGTGCTGTTTTTCTACTTTTACAAAAACCGCATCTTAATGTTAAAACATGCATTTGCACGTACATAAGTAATAGTAGTACTCCCTCCGTCTAGGTGTATAAGTCTTCCCTCCTTCTTGGTCACGCTGCACAACCAAAGATGACTTATTGACCTGGACGGAGGGAGTAGCACTTACAGTCCACTTCTAAATATTTGTCTTTCTAGAGATTTTTCAATAAGTGACTACATACGGAGCAAAATGAGTGAATCTACACTTCAAAATATGTCTATATAATCCGTATGTGATAGTCCATTTGAAATATCTAAAAAGTCAAATATTTAGGAATGGAGGGAGTAATATATTAGGAGTATATCAAAACAAGAGTGATTTCCTTCAAGTTTGTGAACAAGTACTACTATTCTACTACTTTGGATCCGTCGCAACGCACGGGCACATTGCTAGTAAAAGGAAAAGGCCTGCCGCATTCGCGTCGCACTCCCCCCACACACGCCCGGGAATCGGGAGTACTCCACGGCCCGTCCGACACGACACATAGCTTAGGGAAGGCATGTTGCCTAGCATTTTCACTTTCATGTGGGACCGCCGTTGAGCAAACCGACTATTGGCAAACCGCACCCCGCCCGCCGCCGGGTTGGAAAACAGAAACGAGGGGAAGATCTAGCTGTAGCACGGAAGCCAAGAAATTTGGTGTCAGATGGGGCTCGTTGATAGAGTAGGAGCATTCCCTACTACTCTGCTCCTACTAGTACCAAGTTTGTACTATACAACTAGTACTACCACTATACAACTAGTAGGTACGTGCACGGCACAGCATCGTAGGAACAAAAAATGGGAAGATCTTGTTTTGGGTGATTTATATTTTTTCTGTCAACGTAGTATGAATAATATGATGTGGGGGGCACCCATGAAGCTTATGTGGCTTGGTTGCATGGCTACGAAAGGTTAGAGAAAAATAAATAGATAATGAGTTTAGAGTGCACTCCACTAAACAGATATACTTTGGATCCATTGCAACGGGCCGGCACATCTATATCTATACCCCCTATATAGTGTGTGAATAACTTTTAAAGTTGGTCGTTGGATGGAGCCAATCCGACGATACAAAGATGGCAAATCCGAGCACTACTGGCCGTTGGATATCATCTACATTCCACCAGATTCCGCCACATGTAGAATCTAGAAGACTCCATGGTTGAACTTCATTCATGACTAACTTTGCCACAACTAAGCTTAGGCAAAGTGTGTCTAAAACAAAAAATGTGGCTAACAAAATGGCCACCACAAGTGTGGCAAGATTTGGCAAGAAGTTGAGTCTATGACATGTGGACCATGTAGCTAGAAAAGTGTGGCAAGCCACAAGTGTAGCAATGAACCAAACACATGCCTGGTGTGTTTGGTAGGGCGTATGAAGGGTGCATGATCCCAAGAGTTCCCTTCTCGACCCATTTTTGGGTGTTTGGTAGAGTGTATGGAGGGTGCATGAGTCCACACTAGATTAGCACAAATACACTAGAAGCATGCATGAAGAGAGCATACATGAAGAGGGGTGTTGAGTTGAGCATGCATGACGAGGGAACAACTATGCTGAGACGAGAACGCAACCAAACACACTTGTGGCACGCCTAAGCTTAGGCGTGGCAACCTTAGGCTGCAAACCAAACCATAACTTTGAAAGTTGGTCATTCGATGAAGCCAATCGGACGATACAAAGATGGCAAATCTAAGCACTACTGGCCGTTGGATATCATCTACATTCCACCAGATTCCGCCACATGTAGAATCTAGAAGACTCCATGGTTGAACTTCATTCATGACTAACTTTGCCACAACTAAGCTTAGGCAAAGTGTGTCTGCCACAAAAAATGTGGCTAACAAAATGGCCACCACAAGTGTGGCAAGATTTGGCAAGAAGTTGAGTCTATGACATGTGGACCATGTAGCTAGAAAAGTGTGGCAAGCCACAAGTGTATCAATGAACCAAACACATGCCGACATGCCTAAGCTTAGGCGTGGCAACCTTAGGCTGCAAACCAAACCATAACTTTGAAAGTTGGTCGTTGGATGAAGCCAATCCGATGGTACAAAGATGGCAAATCTGAGCACTACTGGCCGTTGGATATCATCTACATTCCACCAGATTTTGCCACATGTAGAATCTAGAAGACTCCACATGTAGAAGCATAATGCACAAACCACCAGAATCTCATGTGTGCAATGCACGTGTACCTTACTAGTAGTTGGTAGTAGTAAGAAACAAATTCCGGGTTTGGCACGAGCTCGTACTACGGGAGCACCACAAGGCCTGCCGCAGGAGTTACATTTCCCTCTCGGGGCCCACGGGACCGAACTTCAGTGGCTTAGTGCCCGGCCTATGAGAGCAAGTACAATAAGGTGATGTAGGCGAGCTGTAAGACATTAAATATTATATTTTTGCTTAGTTGGACGAGAGAGAAGGTGAAAGAGAAGAGAAGCGGGCTACTAGTTAACAGCCGGCTGCAGCACGTGCTCCTAGGCATTTTATGAGAGAACGAGGTGGGTCATGTAACAACAAAATAGTACATATTAATATTCAACTATTGTACTTGCTGGCTACAAGCTTGGCTATATGTGACGTGGCAACATCATATAGCCAGCAGCCGGCTATATTATTAACCATGCTCTGAGTCAATGACATGCGGATGTTAAATGCGGCTAGCCCACATGTCATTCTCATGGTGGTGGTGTGGTTCGCGACTCACTCGTTCGAGATGAACCGGCCGGTGGTGGCATGGCCGTGGCGAGGGTGCCACAGCTGGGCGTCAGGGCATTACGAGGCGTAGATGGCCACACCGGTGGGTACAACCTGTAGTATAGAAGTACTCCAGCTGAGGATTGATGCCCGAGACGAAATGTGTCACAGCCGCTGGATGAAAATTCGATGGTGCGGGATGTGTGGTGTCATGGGTTCATGCGGCGTCGTGGGAATCGCGTGTGGCTGTGGTAGAAACTTGATGCTCGCCGCATTTAAGGTGGCCCACATGTCATGCACACAAAGGCAGAGGGGCGGCGCGGCCGAGAGGGGTGAGGCGCACGTCGGGGAACGTGGTGCCATGGGTTGGAGCGGCGTCGTGGGAATCGCGAGTGGCAGTGGATGAAACATGATGGTCGTCGTAGTTGAACTTCCATGGACAAGCTGTCATGTCTACGGACACATGCATTGCATACCGATCACTAGAAGGAGTAGTAGAGAAAGCTAGGCGGATAAATAGTTCCTTATAGTCAAGCGGACCCACGCTACTACTTGTTCCAAAGACATGCACACCATCGAAATAGTCCATCTATATCAATATAGATAGAGAGGGAATATTTTTTTACAAGAGAGGAAATAGTTCATCCATCCATAATGCCCTGCTGCTGGTGCAGCATCTTCTTCTTCTTCTTGTTGTTCTCATTTTCTGTGGTAGACGGCTTCGCAACAAGCTCTCTGGACCTTGCAGCTATCTCGAAACTCACACGGGCATCGAGGGCAGCATATTTTATCCGCTCGTACGTCAAGGGATAATTCTCCCATCCAGACGACCTTAATGCCAGTGTCTCATCACCCTTCTGAAGGTTTGTTCCTAGCACAAAATTTGCTACGTCGAATAGGGATGGTGTCGGTTTATCACAATCTTCTACAGGAATTTTTATTCTGGTTTGTAGGTCAGCGATGGTTTTCAAATCAAGGTTGTACGGCTCCAACTTCTGTTTGTCCCCTGCGATGGCTGCCCCACAGAAGTATATGTCCTCCCGAGACAAGAAATCGTGAAGCTCACCTGGTATGGAGGGCGCGTGTATGATGTGGTACACCAAAACATCATCTTCGAGGCAGAGCTGAAGGACAGCGGCGCGTTGGATCTTCCCAGTGGAACGCTCCGTGTACTCTGCGTCGAGACTGATGACATTCATCTCCACCTTTTGGAGGGAGTTGGATACATTGTTGATCCACTTCCGAACAACCCTTGGGTGGTCGGTGACTGTGGCAACTATGCTCAACGAGCCTTCGACGAGGACATGTTGGACGCTAAAAACCTGCATCTCGATCTCTTTCGCCATTTGGAACCGCTGGACCGGAGGGCTATGGTTTGGAGAATTAGGATTAGATGGCTAATCTAACTGAAGAAGATGATTATTTATAGGGGCTTCAGAATTACCCCAGGAGGATGTGAAGAGGTTAAAACAATGTGAATGCAGTGTGGTTTGGATGCAAATGAAGATCAAGGAGTAGTGAAAAAGCCGAGGAAAATTGGTTCCCGATGGAGAAGTAAATGGGAGAAGTTATGCGCATGCATGAGGAGAGGTGCGGTGGTTTCACTGCTGTCGGTGTCAAAACCGTCGGATCTCGGGTAGGGGGTCCCGAATTGTGCGTCTAAGGCGGATGGTAACAGGAGGCGGGGGACACATTGTTTACCCCGGTTCGGGCCCTCTCGATGGAGGTAATACCCTACTTCCTGCTTGATTTATCTTGATGATATGAGTATTACAAGAGTTGATCTACCACGAGATCGTAGAGGCTAAACCCTAGAAGCTAGCCTATGGTATGATTGTTGTTGTCCTACGGACTAAACCCTCCGGTTTATATAGACACCGGAGGGGGCTAGGGTTACACAGAGTCGGTTACAAGGGAGGAGATCTACATATCCGTATTGCCAAGCTTGCCTTCCACGCCAAGGAGAGTCCCATCCGGACACGGGACAAAGTCTTCAATCTTGTATCTTCATAGTCCAACAGTCCGGCCAAAGGGTATAGTCCGGCTGTCCGAGGACCCCCTAATCCAGGACTCCCTCAGTAGCCCCTGAACCAGGCTTCAATCTCGGTGAGTCTGGCGTGCAGATTATGTTCGGCATTGCAAGGCAGGTTCCTCCTCCGAATACTCCATAGAAGATTTTGAACACAAGGATAGTGTCCGGCTCTGCAAAACAAATTCCACATACCACCATAGAGAGAATAATATTTCCACAAATCCAATCTGCCGACAGCTTTTCATAATGTGGCGTACTGCCGTGGTCTGGTCATGACGAACCGTTTTTCTGAGCCTGCCACTGCACGTGTTGCGAGGCGGATTTTATTGGCACGTCTTGTCGAAGCATAGATCGTGTCCCTTTTTTCACGGGATTCTCATCAATACGGGTATGGGTAACCCAATCGTGCCTGTTAGTATGACTCCTCGATTTAGGCAAGTCCCAAACGGCCACGCGGAGGACGCTTGATATTCATCCTCTTTATAAAGAGGCCTAGGCCTGCCCCTTCTTCTCGCGCTCAATCGAATCCTTCCCCCACCTCGAGTTCCAACACCCAAGGCTCAGGCTAGGCACTTCGGACCTACAATCATGTCCGGATCCAACCTTCAAGGTCAGTGGGTGCCCTCCTCCGTCACAGAGGAGGACATCAAGAAGCTAAGAGAAGCTAGGTATTTGACCGGCGAAACCTCGCACAGGCTGCCTGCTCGAGGGCAGGTCATTCCCACTCCCGAACCTGGCGAGAGTGTCGTATTCGTCTCCCACTTCCTCCGAGGGCTGGGTTTCAGTCTAGATCCTATTGTCAGAGGGCTCATGTTCTACTACAGGCTCGATTTCCATGATCTGGCTCCGGATTCCATCCTTCACATCTCGTCGTTCATCGTCGTGTGTGAAGCCTTCCTCCGCATTACCCCACACTTCGGCTTATGGCTCAAGACCTTCAATGTGAAGCCAAAGATGATTGAGGGGCGACACGCAGAGTGCGGAGGTTCCGTAATAAGAAAAGGCGCCGATGTTCCATGGCCAAAGGGTTCCTTCCAGGAGGTGTCCAGTTTATGGCAACGGGAGTGGTTTTATATCACAGCTCCCCCGGGTACTAAGTGGGTAGCCGCCCCTGCCTTCCGCTCGGCCCCCCCGCCACAACTGGCATCATGGGTCAACAGGGGGCTGGACTGGGGGCCAGTAAATGATGTGCCGACATTGCAGAGTCGCATCCAAGATCTCCACGAGACAGATGTCACCCTTGTTAAGGTAATGAGAGTTATGCTAGTTCGTCCAGCCCTGCCTTGCAAACGTCGACCTCTCCGTATGTGGGAGTTCAACCCGAAGGACCGCGAACTATTCAGCACTTCTTCGCCATGACGCTCGAAGAGATATACAGATCGTTCTTCGGATCACAAATAGAGTGTCCGGACACCTCCGAGGATGCGGGTCTGAACTGCAATCGTCCAGACACTCAAGTAAGTAATTCCGTGGCCGAACACATTGTCTTTTAATTTATCACAACATCATTCTGAAAAGTCGCCTTTTGACCAGGATTGGATAAAAAGGCGAAGATGATCAGGTGTCCGACCCCCCTTCCCGAGGGCTCACCGGATCCTGTACTAGCCAGGATGCTTGAGCTTGCGCCTTATCAAGCGCCATCAGGGGAAGGTAAAGGGAGGAACAAAGAAGCCGAGAGCGAGCCTCACTCACTATTCATCCTAACCAGGGGAATTAGTGCCTCCGCGAAGGAGGATAACCGGGGGGGAAGAATCTAAAATTCCCTGTCCCCAGGGAAGGAAGAGGACCGCCTATGAAGACTTGGAAGTAATGTTCTCCAAGCGAGGGAAGAATCCTTTGTCGGAGGGTCCTACCCCGGAGGGCATCCTTACCGCACAGTACCCGCAAGGGGACCAGCCCTCTACCGAGCTGTAAGTAAACGAAAGTACTTTATAGTAAATATATCCTGCTTCGTTTCCGAGAACGATAACCGAGGCGTGCGTCTTGTAGTTCGGATCGTATCCCTTCTCGACAGAGTTCGTCTTCGGGGGATCTTCTTCCGGAGATGATGGAGAGCGAAACACCTCCCCGTGCCTCCCCGCCTCGTGAAGCGGGCGACCCTGAGGTGTCGTCACGGAGGATTTCTCCTGATCCGCCAAGGCCAGAAGGTAAACCTTCGGCCAAACAAAGTCCAGGGTATTCGGCTCCTAAGGAGAGCCACAGAAAGAGTCCGGAACCGTCCGGTGTGCGATCGGACGCACTAATGAATCTTCTGGAGCAAGCGGCTGTCTCGAAAACGCATCGTGCGCTAATGGGCACGGTGGTTGGGAGGATTTCATCCGCCGAAAGCGGGTTGCATGAAGCTTTTATGAGTCTGCTGAAAGGCTTTGAGGTACGTGAAGTAATATATATTTTTTGGACGATACCGCACACGCTAGGTGTGGCCTATGCAGATAGTAGCCCCTGAGACTCTAGTTGCTGTCGAAAAAGACGGCAAATAGAGGATCATAGTCCCAGGTAATAACCGTGCTGCTTTCATGTGCAGGTGGATGCGGGTCCGGTGGCTGGCCGGACTGGTGAGTTTGCCGAACTGAAGCGGCAACTTGATGCGGCAGATGCCGACATCGTGCTTGTAAACAAGCGGCTTGACGAGGCACGGGGTATGTATTCTCCTAGGATCAATACATATTAAGAGGAGCATGATGCTAGTATCTGTAATATGCTGTGACTGCAGATGGAGCTGTCACCGTGGAGACCCTTCGGGCAGAACTTGCCCGAGCCAAGGAACAATCCAGGAAAAGTGATGCGGCCGCCCTAAACGCGGTCGAAGAGCTAAGAGCCGAACAGGCTGCCCATTGCCAGAGCAAAGAGAAAATAGCCAAGATGGCTATTGAGCTAAAAGATGCCGCCGGCCGGTATGAGCTTCTTGAAAAGGAAAGCCAAGCGAAGGCGGCGGAACTGAAGGAGGCCATGGAAGCGGCCAAGGAAACCCGCTCAAAAATCAGAGCGGTGAAGGAGGAACTCCGTCAAGCCGGAGATATTGCGGCTGGAAGCCCTTTTTGTTGCAGACGAGGTTTGGAGACCCGAAGTATGCCCCTCTGGATAAATTATGGAGTTCTGCAGACACGTACTTGGATTTAGCAGCGAGTGCCGCTGATGCGACCAAGTTTTTCAAAGATACGAAGGATCATGTAGTTGAAAGGTTGTTCTGGTCACAGTTCTGCACTCCAACGCGTCCGCTGCTGTTAAATGAACAAATGGCCGAGTGGGCCGAGCTCCATAGGTTGTCCGGACTTGCTATGAGGTCCTTCGTGGATCACCCTTGGCCATAGGGACCGAGGCCGAATAGTTATTTTGGCCTAGTGCAACAATTCCTTGGTGATGTGCCGCATATCGACGCTGTGAAGAGGTCGGCGTGCATAGAGGGTGCGCGGATGGCTCTTGCCCGTGTCAAGACATACTAGGCAGAGATGGAAGCCACCACTATTGCATCCCAGAGTTCGGCGTTAGGCCGGGTATCGGCCGAGCACTATTTTGAGGAAGTCTTAGAAGCCGCTCGTGTAATAGAGGCTCAGTGCTCGAAGCATATCATGTTCTAGTGACATGTATCTCAATTGTAAGAACAATGCTTATTAAATTATAAAGGCTGTGTTTATACTTTTGCCTGAAAGTATTATGATGCCTCCTGTGCGGCCGTTTATGTATATATGTATATAACCTGAAAGTTTGCGGTCGTCGGCTTCAGCCCCCACGCATATCATGTGGGGGTGTTCGCAAAAAACGTGTATTCACACTTGATCCAACGTCTTGGTCCATTAAGGAGGTGATAGCGCAGCGAACGAGGAAATCGGACTATATTGCTTTAACACTTTCACTTAGCCATAGGAGTTTGACGGTGGGACTACAATATAGCCCCTGGTACCTCTGCGCTCATCCGAATACGGGGCGCGTACATACATGACCGGGAAATGGCCCTTCGTTAATGCGGAGGAATCCCGAAGATTCCGCTAAGTCATCGAGTGGTTGACCAGTCTCGCGCTTTATCATGACAGTCAGTTTTCGGCTTTCTCTACTGAGGTGCTCCTCCGAATGAACCAGGGCACAATCGCAGTAGTTCTCCCGATGCCACCTTAGCCGATAGAGCGGAACGTAAGGTAGCAAAACACGGGAGCTGGGCAAACCCAACATTTCACCAAAGACATGATTCGGTGCTGATGCATATAAGGGCCAACTCGCGACGTCGAACACTCCCTAAGGTATTCGGTCTTTACAACATATATCGGGATGAATAACGCCCTTGATGATGATCCCTGAGTGTCCAGGTACGTGCATCGTTCTGACATGGCGAAATGCCAATAACGTCAGCATCGCTCTCGGTTATGCTGAGTATCCGGAGGATGTAAAGCAACAAGAGACAGTAAAAATGGTTTACGCAGGGTCTTAATCTAAAAAGAAACCTTTGAGCGGGGCCCTGCTGCACGTCTACGCCTGTGTATCCGTTGTGCCGTATGCTGGAAGGGTGTAGCATGATTACCATATGTAAAAGAGAAGAACTTAGGTGAAAGTTGTCGTGCGAAAAAATTGGTTATTCTCAATAAACCATTAGAAATCAAGATAAGTAAGGTCGAGTCGAACTGTAGTCCTTTTACATACGGGAAGCCCCTGGTACCGCCTATGAGGGTAAACCCATCGAACCAATCTTAGGTATATCTAAGCTGTTACAGCTAGTGATGTGCCGGACTCGTCTAACCATGTCCGCGGTCTTGACGACCGATCATTTATTTTAGTTGGAGAGGTCGTTTAGTGTTCGGCTGCTAAAGCCGCCACACGTTCTTCCGTGCATAAGGAACGCCTGATATTTCCTCTAATTGTGATGATGCCACGTGGACCGGGCATCTTGAGCTTAAGAGAAGCGTAATGCGGTACTACATTAAAACAAGCAAACGCTGCTCTTCCGAGTAGTGCTTGATAGCCACTTTGGAATGGAGCGATGTCGAAGGTTAACTTTTCGCTTCGGAAGTTGTCGGGAGAACCGAATACAACCTCTAGTACTAGAGAGCCCGTGCAGCGGGCCTCTAGGCCTAGTATTACTCCCTTAAAGGTAGTATTACTATGGCTGATTTTTGTCGGGTCTATCCCCATTTTGCGGACTGTGTCCTGATATATCAGATTAAGACTACTGCCGCCGTCCATAAGGACTCATGTGAGATGGTATCCATTTATTATTGGGTCTAACATCAAGGCAGCTAATCCTTTGTGCCGGATACTTGTCAGGTGATCCCTGTGATCAAAAGTGATCGGGCAGGCCAACCAGGGGTTGAACTTAGGGGTGACGGGCTCTACGGCGCGTGTGGCTCGGAGTGCATGTTTGTTGCTCCTCTTCGTCACGTGGATCATGTTCACTGTTTTGACCTCTGGTGGGAATTTTTTCTGTCCCCCAGTGCTTTGCTGGCGAGGCTCGTCCTTGTCTTCACTTGGTGTCTCCCTCCCCTTGTGTTCGGCGTTTAGCTTACCGGCCTGCTTGAAGACCCAGCATTCTCTGTGGGTGTGATTTGCAGGTTTATCGGGGGTGCCATGAATCTGACATAATTTGTCTAGAATCTTGTTTAGGCTGGACGGTCCATCTCTGCTGCCTTTGAAAGGCTTTTTCCGCTAACCCGGTCGAGAGCCCCTGAATCCGGCGTTTACCGCCGTGTTATCTGGGCTGTCTTCTTTATTTCGACGCTTGCTTTTACTGCGTCGTGGTTTTCCATTCCCATCCCTGACTTCGAATGTGCCTGGGTCATTGGTGCTACTACGGGCTAGCCAGCTATCTTCACCCGCGCAAAAGCGGGTCATGAGGCTTGTCAGGGCTGCCATTGTTCTCGGTTTTTCTTGGCCGAGGTGTCTGGCGAGCCATTC
This sequence comes from Aegilops tauschii subsp. strangulata, assembly GCF_002575655.3. Taxonomy (NCBI): domain Eukaryota; kingdom Viridiplantae; phylum Streptophyta; class Magnoliopsida; order Poales; family Poaceae; genus Aegilops; species Aegilops tauschii. Next base: position 516,641,860 of record NC_053036.3, read on the forward strand.
GTCTCGGACGCTGTGTTTGAAAGCTGCTAAGGCTTCGGCGTCCAGGCAGTCGACAAATTGGTTCTTCTTAGTGAGAAATCTATTCCAAAGCTTTCGGGCTGATTCTCCGGGCTGTTGAATTATATGAATTAAATCGTTTGCATCCGGAGGTCGGACATAGGTCCCTTGAAAATTAGCCCTAAAAGCATCCTCAAGCTCCTCCCAACTTCCAATTGAGTTTTCGGGGAGGCTCTTCAGCCAGTGCCGAGCTGGTCCTTTCAACTTGAGGGGCAAGTACTTGATGGCGTGGAGATCGTCTCCGCGAGCCATATGGATATGGAGGATAAAGTCCTTAATCCAGACCCCAGGGTCTGTGGTTCCGTCGTACGCCTCTATGTTCACTGGTTTGAATCCTTCTGGAAATTCGTCGTCCAGCACCTCATCGGTGAAACATAGGGGGTGTGCGGCACCCCTGTATTTGGATGTGTCATGGCGTTCTGACGGTTGTAGTGTTCAGTTTTGGTTGTGCGCTGGAGCGCGTTTCCTTGATCCGTAGATGGATCTGGTCACACCAGTCTTCTGATGCAAGTCCTCACGTGAATCGTGTGCTGACTTATGTGCGGCCTTGTTAGCCGCTGTATCAAGGCCACGAGGTGGTTGATCCGACCGGTCGGCCGTTTTGTTTTTCGGCTGTGTGGGCTCTAAGGCCTCATCATCAAATTCAGGCAATAGCTTGCGCTTTGGATAGCTCTTTGTGTGGTAACTGCCACCATACTTTTCTTCATTGTTGAGCACTTTGTTCCATCTACTGTTGAGCGTATTCTGCGCGGCCTTAAGCCTTTGCTTCTGCTTCTTCAGACTCCTCGCGGTGGCAATAAGCCTTCTGCGGAGGTTCTCTTGTTCCAAGTGCCTTTCCGGGATGATGTGTGCATCCTCGTCCGGACTGTTTTCCTCTCCAGAGGGAGGTTGATGAGCTTTATCCTCGGCGTCGCCGTGTTCGGACAGCGGATCCGTACTATATTCACCGTTTGCTGGTTCATCCTGCTCTATTGCTGGGTCAATGTGGTCGTTGTTTCCTCTGGAGTCGACTGGGGTGTTATTTTCTCTTGCGCTGTTATCGTTGTTTTTGCCGAGGCGGGATTTGGAGCGGCACCTACGCCGATGCTTTGGTTGCTTCTCGAGGGAGCTATCCTTCGCTGCATCCTTCCTTCCTCATCATTGTTTTCTTTGGGTGTATCCACCATGTATATGTCATGTGATGAAGTGGCTATCCATCGCCCTGTGGGCGATGGTTCCTGTTCCTCTCCTGCATCGTCGTCCATGCCGTCGATGTCTTCGGAGTCGAAATCGAGCATGTCGGTTAAATCGTCGACAGTGGCTACTAAGTGGGTGGTGGGTGGGGAGCGAATTTCTTCGTCATCCGCATCCCATTCTAGCCGGATATAGTTCGGCCGAGGTTCTCCTGACAAGGAGAGAGACCTTAATGAATTTAGCACATCGCCAAAAGGCGAGTACTGAAAAATATCCGCGGAGGTAAACTCCATGATCAGCGACCAATCAGATTCGATAGGCGCGGACGCGTGCGGTTCAGAGCCCATGGCCGGGGACGAATCCAATGGTTCGGCAGCACGGGTCTCGTAGGAGGTGAAGTCGGTATTCGGCGCTATCGCCGCTGAGTGTGTGGCCTCCGTGGCGGGGTCCATCCACCCGTCCACAGATGGCGCAATTTGTTTCGGATTGAGGGCCGGAGTAGTTGCAGGTGTGATCTCCCGAACACTGTCCGACGGCAGAGCTAAATCATGCTCGTCGTGATTGTGCGGCGCACGTGACACGGGCTCGAATCCGCCGAAGATCAAGTCTCCACGGATGTCGGCAGTGTAGTTCAAGTTTCCAAATCTGACCTGATGGCCAGGGGCGTAGCTTTCGATCTGCTCCAGATGGCCAAGCGAATTGGCCTGCAGTACGAAGCCGCCGAATACGAAGATCTATCCGGGGAGGAAAACCTCACCCTGGATCGCGTCGTTGGCGATGATTGAAGGAGCCATCAAGCCTTATGGTGACGGCACAGTGGAACTCTCAATGAAAGTGCCAATGTCGGTGTCAAAACCGGCGGATCTCGGGTAGGGGTCCTGAACTGTGCGTCTAAGGCGGATGGTAACAGGAGGCGGGGGACACAATGTTTACCCAGTTTCGGGCCCTCTCGATGGAGGTAATACCCTACTTCCTGCTTGATTGATCTTGATTATATGAGTATTACAAGAGTTGATCTACCACGAGATCGTAGAGGCTAAACCCTAGAAGCTAGCCTATGGTATGATTGTTGTTTTCCTACGGACTAAACCCTCCGGTTTATATAGACACCGGAGGGGGCTAGGGTTACACAGAGTCGGTTACAAGGGAGGAGATCTACATATCCGTATTGCCAAGCTTGCCTTCCACGCCAAGGAGAGTCCCATCCGGACACGGGACGAAGTCTTCAATCTGTATCTTCATAGTCCAACAGTCCGGCCAAAGGGTATAGTCCGGCTGTCCGAGGACCCCCTAATCCAGGACTCCCTCAACTGCTGCATGCAATGGATTGGACGGGCTCTTCGGTTGCCTTTTCTCTCTCCCATGCGCACAGAGTGGCCCACTTGCATGCTGCAGTTTATTGGCTGGAGTCGGGATGCAGCTGCTCATGCGTACGCTAATTAATGCTGTGAATGCGGGGCATGGAGGGAAATGGGCGCATGCAAAAGGGTATATACGCAGACTAATTAGAGAAATACTGAAAAAAGTTATGCGCAGACAAAAGAGGACCGGAGGGATCACTACTCATGTTCCTACTACAGTTAAGGAATATGCGGTTATCCTCAAAAAAGAAAAGTCCTTCTTCGCGCTTCCGCATGCACGAGAATTTGGTTCCGCTCGCAATATGGATGATAGCTGCAGGATGAAGTGAACCCAGAGACATGCTAGCACGGGAGTGTACTCATGTTCCTACTACTCCTACTAGTAGTAGTAGTACAACTGTGGTACACTTGATGGTCAAAATACTATTATTCATTCGGTCCTCACAGTGAAGTGACAAGACCCTGCGCCCGAGGTGACACCAGTCCAGGCGGCGTGTCCGGGTTACCAAAGTCAGCCTCACCTTGTGCACTGTGCAGTCACTGTCACCGCCGCTGTATAGCATGCCTCGCCTCGTCTCCCTCTCCCCTAGCACCACTCCATCTTCATCTCCGTCTCGCCGGAGATCCCGAGGTCACTCTTCATTATCTCACTGTGCCCCCGCATACCCTCGCCTCGCTCGCCTCCCCCAGTACCACTATTCCCTCACTAGCCGCTCCAGCACCGACAGCCTTCTCCCCCGTAAATCAAGCCCCCCAAAACCCCACCTTCCAAACTCCACCATGGCCGAACACGAACCGTGCAATATCCATATGAGCCGCGATTGGAGCTATCTCCCTAGTGATGTCCTCGACCTCTGTTGTTCGTGTATGGATATGTTGAGCGCCCTGCGGCTGGCTGCATGCTCGAGGGGCATGCACACGGCCATCGTTGAAGCGAGGCCTAAGCTTTTCAAGACACCCTGCTTGCTGCTATCTGGTCTTGCGAGATTGGCTCACCATGATACGTAGGCGTACATGATGCCCCTCGACTTCAATCCGATCTCCATTAGCCGAAACTTCTTTGCAGGTATGTAGTGGGTCGCCGTACATCATTTCCCTCGACTTCGATCCGATCACCATCGCCCGAAACTTCTTGGCAGGTATGTACTGGGTCGGCATGAACTCCCACTGGATGGCTGCCGTCAGAGAAGACGGTAAAAAGTTGGTGCTGGTGAACTTCCAGACCTCCCATGAGATTATCCTTCCTTCGTTGGATTATATAGAGTATTACCATCGCGGTCCTAGTCATCTAGATTACCGCGTCAGTTGGACGGACCTTGTTTTGCAGAAGATTTTAATCTACCAATTGCCCACACGACATGCGGATTAGGCAGACTTCAAGCTAATTGCCTTGTTCGACAAGGGACTCGCCTATCTTTACGCTGGTGCCTTCTTTAGATGGAGAAAACTCAGCTCGCAGTGGATCATCGTCAAAGCTGATACACACTTCTGTGATGTTATTGAACACAATGGCATCATCTACGCGATCGACAAAGCAGATGGCACCGCGTATTGCTGGGACGGCGCGTGTAAGTTGTTTCTGTCTCATGTTAATGATGACGCCATGACACTGTTTGAACTTTTTGTGATGATTGGTATATCCCTGTTTGAGCAGAATTTGAGTAGAACTATGGCAATGTATTAGAGACACCGTAAATCAGCTATATTTGGAATGAGTTAATTCATGCGATTGTGATCATGTCATTACAGCCAATTTGTACCCCTGAATAATCAAACGGTTAGGAATATATGGATATTCTCCTTATTTTACAGTAATATATATACTACTACTAAATATGAGTGTGTATCAATGGCCATGTTAGTTTCCTCATTTTCATGATGTAGAAACATGCACCACACAGTTGGTTTCATCTAACCATACATTAGGGAAGTAAATGTGCATATGGAGAACTCTATATTTGGAAGTAGTGAAATCCTGTAATGCTTACCATGTGTACATACCTATATTCGCCCTCCAGCAATCAATGGCTAGAATAATATCCTCACAAAAATTTTGCCCACAGAAGATGTGTATATAACAATGCATGGTCTGTTAGTTACCTTGAAGAATTTGTTTGTGAGGACAGAACATGATTCCATAACATGCATGACATGGTAGTTTCCTGTGAAGAATCGATTGCGAGATAACATGAGTATAACCATGCATGGCACTTCTATATTTTCAAACCCAGTATACATTTCCCTGTATTTTCCTCCCAGTTCCAACAGGGACATATCAATGCTGTTTCTTGCATTATCCTACTCATACTCTGAACAATGCTGATCTTACATTAACAATGCATGTCCTTTTTATATGATGTAGTGTCCCTACAGTTATTGCCCTTTGTAATCACACCACCTTTGCCAAAAACAGGGAAGCACAACTGGTTCCTCGCTCGATCAGACGACGGCAAAAGACTGATGATCATTCGGACACATGAGCCAAAAAAGTTATATTGCAAAAACCCCACTGTATACAAGCACCGTGAAATACGTGAGTATCCGGACAGTGGCTGTTACGTCTATGAGCAGGATACCAGCTTGTTGGGGCCTTCAGGATTTTTTAGTTGGAGGCGGGTAAACAGCCTTGGTTCACACTCTCTGTTTCTCGGACTCAATTATCCAATTAACCAGGAGATCACCGTTGGCAAGGACCTTCATGACAGAGAGGCTCTGTTTGCTATGGAAAACTGTGTCTACACGGCGAGCCCTAGGAGTTTGGGAGCAAACTCCCCTGATTGTCAACGATACAGCCTGCAGCCAAAAGAAGGTGAGAATGACAAAGGCATCCGGATTAACTTTGATCCTTGGATGTCTCAATTACGACAATCAGTGATGTGGTTCAAGCCTTCAGGTTAATAGGTAATTGGGCTATTGCGTCCAAAGGGTGGAGTACTGGTGTCTCCGGATCATTGGTCCCTGAAGCGGGGCTGCATATTATGATGGTGTTGGATCATCTCTTCGAATGACTTTGTTGTCTTTACTGCTTGTTCTGGATGGGTAGTTCTTTCTTTTGTTATGCATATTCCTTGTCATTTGGTCATCCTCGTCTATGTCACTCTTACTATGTAATAGTTGGCTCTGTTTAGAATGTCATTCTCGTCTGGATCACGAGAGTCTGAGCGCTGCAGATGGGTGCGTTTTGGTGGTGTAGCAAGACTTCTTATGAACTATCATGTCTTGCTGTTTATGTCAGTAGTAGTCACTAGTCAGTGTATGAATGTTGTATATATCGTTGTTTCGAACTGTTTATTGTCTCGAACTACTGGTGGGCTAAATGAGGGCATCACCATTCTTCAATGTTCAGAGTGTATCTCCTTTTTTCAAGTTATATAATTTGAGCTCAGTGTCTTTTTGATGATGTACACTTGTTTGGGCCAGTGAGGTGTCGTTGAATATGGGCCGAGTAGTAACGCAAGCCAAACAGGTCAATTATGACACTCAGGCCGGGCTCTCAAAAGATCCTAAAAAAGGCCGGGCTCTCCAAAAAAGAAAGAATAAGGACTCTTAGGCCGACATGTGGGCGCCACCGGTGTTTTCGTGCGCTTGCGCGCCGAGAGCATATTGGCGCCTGTTCGAAATTCAAGCTACCTTTTCACCCCCAATCTCCTGCCCCTCCCCCACCTCTGGAATCTCGATTCCTACTCCAGTTCCCCCAAATCCCCCTCCTGTACTCCATGTACTCAAGCTCACTATCATGTCGCCGGTCAACGCGGATCTCTGAGCCGGAGAACCTGAGGTCCGTCCTGCCTTCGGTCCCTGTCGGTGTTAAAACCAGGGGATCTCGGGTAGGGGGTCTCGAACTGTGCGTCTAAGGCGGATGGTAACAGGAGGCGGGGGACACAATGTTTACCCAGGTTCGGGCCCTCTCGATGGAGGTAATACCCTACTTCCTGCTTGATTGATCTTGATGATATGAGTATTACAAGAGTTGATCTACCACGAGATCGTAGAGGCTAAACCCTAGAAGCTTGTCACGGCCCTAGAGTTGTTTGCAGATAGTTGCATCGGTGAGCATCATGCATCCTGTTAATTTCAAGAAACTTGAAATGAGGAAAGTGAAAGCCTCATAAATCAATTTAAAAGAAGGGCAAGAACCCTTTAAATTGCATTCATTGTTTCCAAAATGCCTTCATAAATGTTTGATAATTTTGGCAAGGGTTTGGGACCAAACCAAAAATAGTGAACATTTTTGTGGAATATTTTGGGCACTGAATTTAAATCACTATCCTATTTGAATTTGGAAATATACCCAAATATATATGGGATATATTTCCAAATACCTCTGTTATATTTTGTGTGCTTTGGGAGAAGTCCAAGAAGCAACATAAAAATGGTCAGAGAATATTTTGCGTTGTTTTGAATTCCTTTGAATTTGCAAAACAGTGGCAAAGTAATAAATAAAACAAAAAACAGAAAATAGAAAATAATAGAAAAGGGAAGAACTCACCTGAAGCCTACCTGGCGGCCCGCTATTGTGCGGCCCACTCCAGCTGCTCCCCCTGTCGTCTTCCTTGTTGGACAGAAGGACAGGGCGTGTCGCCCGCGCGCGCACCGGACGCCACCTCCTGCTTCCACCTCCTGCTTCCTCCCCCGTCCTCGACCGAGCGCCGGAGACGCCCCCGAGCGCCCTGGCCCTTCTCCCACTCTCGCAGCTCACTCTCCCTTCCCCTGCTCTCTCTCTCTGTAGCACGCCCGAGCGCGTCTATCGTCGCCGCTCGCCGTAGCCACGGCCACCGGCCACCCCACGCCTCGCCAACGCGCTAGGAAGCTCCGCCACTTCGTCCTCATCCCTCCTTGCTGAGCCGCGCGATGAGGAGAGCCCTGAAGCAACACCCGCAACATCTTCTCGAACCACGGCCGGCCGAGATCGCCGCCGCCGTCTCGTCACCCGCAGGCCTTCCCCGAGCACGCTGACCTTCCCTACGTCTCCGCTGTGAGCTCACGGATCGAACCCCCCTCTCCTCCGCCTCGATTGCTCGCCGTAGTCGTCAATTCATCGGATACAGAAACCCGCCGCCGCCCGAGCTCATCGTCGGTGATGCTCCGGTGGCCTTTCAATCACAATGACCTATCCAACACACTCGCACACGCACGTAGTTTTTGCCCCGCTGCTCGCTTTGCTCGCCCGCTTGCTCTAGCCGTAGCTGCCTTACACACCGAACTCCAGCCGCCGCCCAACTCGCCGTCCCCGCCGTTGCACGCCACCCAGCGCCGCCCGAGGCCACCAACGGATGCGCCTCGTTGCGCCGCTTCCAACACGCCCGGTCGCGCGACCTCTCGTCGGCGGAGTTGGCCGGACGGGCGACGCCGTCGTGCTGTGCTTAGCACCGGCGTTTAGCCGTCGACGTCGCACCGTCATTAGCGGTTAATGGCCCCGCTAATTAACCCACACTCTCACTGACATGCAGGCCCCACTGCCTAACTAACCAGCTAACAAAAATAGATTAAGATTAATCTAAACACAGTGGCCCCACGCGTCGGCGTTGACCTCGCTGACGTGGCCGTTGACCGGACCCACCTGTCTGTGACACTAAATGTCACTGGGTCACTGACCAGTGGGTCCCACTGGTCAGGTTTGACCTGGACCGTGCCCCGTTGACCTGCTGACGTCGTGATGATGTCAAGCTGACGCAGTAATCCTTTTCTAGAATTTAAATAAATCTTAAATGATTTATTTATTTTAGAAAATATCCAAAACTTTGAAAAAACATAGAAAATAATCTATAACTCCAATGGAAATAAGTTATATATGAAAAATGATCAGAAAAATATGAAGAATCTGTTTATGCCATGTTCATGCATGTTTGAGTAAGTTAACATCACTGTTTAGGACAAACCATGTAAATGGCATTTGATTATTCACATATGAAGTTTGAATTTGAACCTTGGGTTCAAACCAACTTCATCTAATCCGGACTCTAGTTGCATTAGCTCAAACACAAGCATATTGCCATGTCATGATCATTCATCATATTGTTGCATTGCATTGATTGTGTCCTTCTCTGTTTGCCGGTAACCATCCCCTCTCAGTAGACGATGTTTCCGACGACGTGATCGATGACACTGATGAAGAGCTATATTATCTTCAGAAGTGCCAAGCAAGCAAAACCCCCTTGTTCATTCCGATACAATCCCACTCTCTCGCTCCTGCTCTCTTTTACTACATTAGGACAACAACGATTCAACCGTTACATGCTGCGGTAGCTGAACCCCTTTTCCTCTGCATGACCTGTCCTTGCCATAGTAAATAGATGAAACCCACTAGCATGAGTAGGAGTTGTTTGAGCCATGTTGTGCCTACTCATTCATGCTTGTTTGTCATGCCTGCTACTGCTTAGAGTTGAGTCGGGTCTGATTCATTGGGAATGAATTGGAATGGTGATGAACATGTCCTATTGTGTGTGAGCTAAGTGTGTGAACACGATTTGGTAAAGGTAGCAGTGAGAGGCCATGTAGGAGTACATGGTGGGTTGTCTCATTGAAACCGTCCTCAGGAACCGAGTTCTGTGTTTGTGATCCATGAACAGCTACTACCACACATTGGGATCCTTAATTGAGTCTCTCGGCTTCTTAACCACCCTTGTCCTCTGTCCAGGAGTTGCAAGTAGTTTCTGGTGTTTGTAGTATGCTGGAGGCCGTGCGCAGCGCTGACCCGCGGGGTGGGCTGTGATGCGGTAGGCACGTGGCACGGTGTATCGGGCGCCCTTTTGGTGTCTCGAGAACCCTGCTCACATCGTTCGGGGCCGTATGTGGAAACTTCGGCCGGACTCCCTGCGGATGGAACCTGAATAGGCGATAAACCTGGACTAGAGACTTGAGTGTTTAGGTAGGCCGTGGCCGACACCCTCGCCAGGCTTCCGCTTGAAGGTTGCCGAGATACATGATGTGTACATGGCGGTAAGTGGCGAGAGCGTGTATGAAGAAGTACACACCTGCAGGGTTAACATCATCTATTCGAATAACCGTGTCCATGGTAAAGGACTTCTGGGTTGCCTATAACTGTTCATAGACAAGTGAAAGTGGATACTCTAAAATGCGCAAGATAAGCATGAGTGCTATGGATGGCGTTCTCGTAGGGAGACGGGAGCGGATCCATAGTGGTGTATTGAAATGGTGAATATGTGGACTCGTGTGCGCCACCTCAAAAGAGTTACTTGCAGTCGTAGTTCAGGATAGCCACTGAGTCAAAGCTGGCTTGCTGCAGATAAACTCCACCACCCCCTTTGTTAATACCGATGCATATGTAGCTAGCTCTGATGTAAGTCTTGCTGGGTACATTTGTACTCACGTTTGCTTAATTTATGTTTTTGCAGATAGATTTCAGTCTCGCTAGTAGTTCCGCATGGACTTTGACGTTTAGCTTGTTACCTCAGCTACGATCTTGTGCCCTCGGCAGGATCTGGTAGATAGTCAGGCTTCTCAGCCTTTTTCATTTGTAGATGTCTGTACTCAGACATGTTAAGCTTCCGCATGTGCTTTGACTTGTATGCTCTGATTGTTGGGTCATGAGACCCATGTTTGTAATATCTCGCTCCTCGGAGCGTAATGAATAAATACTTGAGTCATAGAGTTATGTTGTGATGCCATGTTGTATTTACACATATCGAGCATATTGTGTGTATGATAGAAATGCTTGGTATGTGTGGAATCCGACAACCTAGTTGTTTATCCTTGGTAGCCTCTCTTATGGGGAAATGTAGTCTTGTGCTTCCATGAGCCATAGTAGTCCGCTATAGCCCGGTTCACCGGAGTCCTGCTAGCCCAGCACTACTGCTCCGGAACACTTGACTGGCCGGCATGTGATTCACTTTGTTCATGTGTCTGTCCCTTCGGGAAAATGTCACGCGGTGACATCCGGAGTCCTGCCTAGCCTGCTACAGCCCGGTTCACTGGAGAGCCCAGTGCTATAGCCCGGATTCGCACGCTGCTGACCGACATGCTCGATGTTGATTCATGTATGCATGTCCCCATAAGTTACTGCCACTTTGGGTTCACGACTACTCATGTCGGCCCGGGTTCTCTGTCATATTGATGCTAGCGACACTATCATATACGTGAGCCAAAAGGCGCAAACGGTCCCGGGCCATGGTAAGGCGACACCCGTGGGAATACCGTGCGTGAGGCCGCAAAGTGATATGAGGTGTTACCGGCTAGATCGATGTGACTTGGAATCGGGGTCCTGACAAAGCTAGCCTATGGTATGATTGTTGTTGTCCTACGGACTAAACCCTCCGGTTTATATAGACATCGGAGGGGGCTACGGTTACACAGAGTCGGTTACAAGGGAGGAGATCTACATATCCGTATTGCCAAGCTTGCCTTCCACGCCAAGGAGAGTCCCATCCGGACACGGGACGAAGTCTTCAATCTTGTATCTTCATAGTCCAACAGTCTGGCCAAAGGGTATAGTCCAGCTGTCCGAGGACCCCCTAATCTAGGACTCCCTCAGTAGTCCCTGAACCAGGCTTTAATGACGATGAGTCCGGCGCGCAGATTATGTTCGGCATTGCAAGGCGGGTTCCTCCTCCGAATACTCCATAGAAGATTTTGAACACAAGGATAGTGTCCGGCTCTGCAAAACAAATTCCACATACCACCGTAGAGAGAATAATATTTCCACAAATCCAATCTGCCGACAACTTTTCATAATGTGACGTACTACCGTGGTCTGGTCATGACGAACCGTTTTTCCGAACCTGCCACTGCACGTGTTGTGAGGCGGTTTTTATTGGCACGTCCTGTCGAAGCAGAGATCGTGTCCCTTTTTTCACGGGATTCTCATCAATACGGGTATGGGTAACCCAATCATGCATGTTGGTATGAATCCTCGATTTAGGCAAGTCCCAAACAGCCATGCAGAGGACGCTTGATGTTCATCCTCTTTATAAAGAGGCCTAGGCTTGTCCCCTTCTTCTCGCGCTCAATCGAATCCTTCCCCCACCTCGAGTTCCAACACCCAAGGCTCAGGCTAGGCGCTTCGGACCTACAATCATGTCCGGATGCAACCTTCAAGGTCGGTGGGTGCCCTCCTCCGTCACAAAGCAGGACATCAAGAAGCTATGAGAAGCTAGGTATTTGACCGGCGAAATCTCGCACAAGCTGCCTGCTCGAGGGCAGGTCATTCCCACTCCCGAACCTGGCGAGAGTGTCGTATTTGTCTCCCACTTCCTCCGAGGGCTAGGTTTCAGTCTAGATCCCTTTGTCAGAGGGCTCATGTTCTACTACGGGCTCGATTTCCATGATCTGGCTCCGGATTCCATCCTTCACATCTCGCCGTTCATCGTCGTGTGTGAAGCCTTCCTCCGCATTACCCCACACTTCGGCTTATGGCTCAAGACCTTCAATGTGAAGCCGAAGATGATTGAGGGGCGACACGCCGAGTGCGGAGGTGCCGTAATAAGCAAAGGCGCCGATGTTCCATGGCCAAAGGGTTCCTTCCCGGAGGTGTCCAGTTTATGGCAACGGGAGTGGTTTTATATCACAGCTCCCCGGGGTACTAAGTGGGTAGCTGCCCCTGCCTTCTGCTCAGGCGCCCCACCACAACTGGCGTCATGGGTCAACAAGGGGCTGGACTGGGGGCCAGTAAATGATGTGCCGACATTGCAGAGTCGCATCCGAGATCTCCACGAGAGAGATGTCAGCCTTGTTAAGGTAATGCAAGTTATGCTAGTTTGTCGACCCTGCCTTGCAAACGTCGACCTCTCCGTATGTGGGAGTTCAACCTGGAAGGACCGCGAACTATTTAGCACTTCTTCAGCGTGACGCTCGAAGAGATGTACAGATCATTCTTCGGATCACAAATAGAGTGTCCGGACACCTCCGAGTATGCGGGTCTGAACTGCAATACTCCAGACACTCAAGTAAGTAATTCCGTGGCCGAACATGTTGTCTTTTAATTTATCACAGCATCATTCTGAAAAGTCGCCTTTTGACAAGGACTGGATAAGAAAGGCGAAGATGATCAGGTGTCCGGCCCCCCTTCCCGAGGGCTCACCGGATCGTGTACTAGCCAAGATGCTAGAGCTTGCGCCTTATCAAGCGCCATCAGGGGAAGGTAAATGGAGGAACAAAGAAGCCGAGAGCGAGCCTCACTCACTATTCATCCAAACCGGGGGAATTAGTGCCTCCGCGAAGGAGGATAACCGGGGGGAAGAATCTAAAATTCCCTCTCCCCAGGGAAGGAAGAGGACCGCCTCTAAAGACTTGGAAGTAATGGTCGAGGGAAGAATCCTTTGTCGGAGGGTCCTACCCCGGAGGGCATCCTTACCACACAGTACCCGCAAGGGGACCAGCCCTCTACCGAGCTGTAAGAAAATGAAAGTACTTTATAGTAAATATATCCTGCTTCGTTTCCGAGAATGATTACCGAGGCGTGCGTCTTGTAGTTCGGATCGTAGCCCTTCTCGACTGAGTTCGTCTTCGGGTGATCTTCTTCCGGAGATGATGGAGAGCGAAACACCTCCCCGTGCCTCCCCGCCTCGTGAAGCGGGGCGACCCTGAGGTGTCGTCACGGAGGATTTCTCCTGATCCGCCAAGGCCAGAAGGTAAACCTTCGGCCAACCGAAGTCCAGGGTATTCGGCTCCTAAGGAGAGCCACAGAAAGAGTCCGGAATCGTCCGGTGTGCGATCGGGCGCACTGATGAATCTTCTGGAGCAAGCGGCTGTCTCGGAAACGCATCGTGCGCTAATGGGCACGGTGGTTGAGAGGATTTCATCCGCCGAAAGCAGGTTGCATGAAGCTTTTATGAGTCTGCTGATAGGCTTTGAGGTACGTGAAGTAATATATAATATTTGGACGATACCGCACACGCTAGGTGTGGCCTATGCAGATAGTAGCCCCTGAGACTCTGGTTGCTGTCAAAAAGACGGCAAATAGAGGATCATAGTCCCAGGTAATAACCGTGCTGCTTTCATGTGCAGGTGGCTGCGGGTCCGGTGGCTGGCCGGACTGGTGAGTTTGCCGAACTGAAGCGGCAACTTGATGCGGCAGATGCCGACATCGTGCTTGTAAACAAGCGGCTTGACGAGGCACAGGGTATTTATTCTCCTAGGATCAATACATATTACGAGGAGCATGATGTTAGTATCTATAATATGCTGTGACTGCAGATGGAGCTGTCGCCGTGGAGACCCTTCGGGCAGAACTTGCCTGAGCCAAGGAACAAGCCAGGAAGAGTGATGCGGCCGCCCTAAAGGCGGTCGAAGAGCTAAGAGCCGAACAGGCTGCCCATTGCCAGAGCAAAGAGAAAATAGCCAAGATGGCTATTGAGCTGAAAGATGCCGCCGGCCGGTATGAGCTTCTTGAAAAGAAAAGCCAAGCGAAGGCGGCGGAACTGAAGGAGGCCATGGAAGCGGCCAAGGAAACCCACTCGCAAATCAGAGCGGTGAAGGAGGAACTCCGTCAAGCCGGAGATATTGCGGCTGGGAAGCTCTTTTTGTTGCGGACGAGGTTTGGAGACCCGAAGTATGCCCCTCTGAATAAATTATGGAGTTCTGCAGACGCGTACTTGGATTTAGCAGCGAGTGCCACTGATGCGACCAAGTTTTTCAAAGATCAGAAGGATCATGTAGTGGAAAGGTTGTTCTGCTCATAGTTCCGCACTCCAAAGCGTCCGCTGCTGTTAAATGAACAAATGGCCGAGTGGGCTTAGCTCCATAGGTTGTCCGGACTTGCTATGAGGTCCGTCGTGGATCACCTTTGGCCGGAGGGACCGAGGCCGAATAGTAATTTCGGCCTAGTGCAACAATTCCTTGGTGTTGTGCCGCATATCGACGCTGTGAAGAGGTCGGCGTGCATAGAGGGTGCGCGGATGGCTCTTGCCTGTGTCAAGACATACTGGGCAGAGATGGAAGCCACCACTATTGCCTCCCAGAGTTCGGCGGTAGGCCGGGTATCGGCCGAGCACTATTTTGAGGAAGTCTTAGAAGGCGCTCGTGTAATAGAGGCTCATTGCTCGAAGCATATCATGTTCTAGTGACATGTATCTCAATTGTAAGAACAATGCTTATTAAATTATAAAGGTTGTGTTTATACTTTTGCCTGAAAGTATTATGATGCCTCCTGTGCGGCCGTTTATGTATATATGTATATAACCTGAAAGTTTGCGGTCGTCGGCTTCAGCCCCCATGCATATAATGTGGGGGTGTTCGCAAAAAACGCGTATTCACACTTGATCCAACGTCTTGGTCCATTAAGGAGGTGATAGCGCAACGAACGAGGCAATCGGACTATATTGCTTTAACACTTTCACTTAGCCATAGGAGTTTGACGGTGGGACTACTATATAGCCCCTGGTACCTCTGCACTCATCCGAATACGGGGCGCGTACATACATGACCGGGAAACGGCCCTTCGTTAATGCAGAGGAATCCCGAAGATTCCGCTAAGTCATCGAGTGGTTGACCAGTCTCGCGCTTTATCATGACAGACAGTTTTCGGCTTTCTCTACTGAGGTGCTCATCCGGATGAACCAGGGCACAATCACAGTAGTTCTCCCGGCGCCACCTTAGCCGATAGAGCGGAACGTAAGGTAGCAAAACACGGGAGCCAGGCAAACCCAACATTTGACCAAAGACATGATTCGGAGCTGATGCATATAAGGCCAAACTCGCGACGCCGAACACTCCCTAAGGTATTCGGTCTTTACAACATATACCGGGCTGAATAACGCCCTTGATGATGATCCTTGGGTGTCCAGGTACGTGCATCGTTCTGACGTGGCGAAATGCCAATAACGTCAGCATTGCTCTTGGTTATGCTGAGTATCCGGAGGATGTGAAGCAACAAGAGACAGTAAAAAAGTTTTACGCAGGGTCTTAATTAATCTAAAAAGAAACCTTTGAGCGGGGCCCTGCTGCACGTCTGCGCCTGTGTCTCCGTTGTGCCGTATCCTGGAAGGGTGTAGCACGATTACCATCTGTAAAAGAGAAGAACTTAGGTGAAAGTTGTCGTGCGAAAAAATTGGTTATTCTCAATAAACCATTAGAAATCAAGATAAGTAAGGTCGAGCCGAACTGTAGTCCTTTTACATGCGGGAAGCCCCTGGTACCGCCTATGAGGGTAAATCCATCGAACCAATCTTAGGTATATCTAAGCTGTTACAGCTAGTGATTCGCCGGACTCGTCTAACCGTGTCCGCGGTCTTGAAGACCGAACATTTATTCTGGTTGGAGAGGCCGTTTAGTGTTCGGCTGCTAAAGTCGCCACACGTTCTTCCGTGCATAAGGAACGCTCGATATTTCCTCTAATTGTGATGATGCCACGTGGACCGGGCATCTTGAGCTTAAGAGAAGCGTAATGCGGTACTGTATTAAAACGAGCAAACGCTGCTCTTCTGAGTAGTGCTTGATAGCCACTTCAGAATGGAGCGATGTTGAAGGTTAACTTTTCGCTTCGGAAGTTGTCGGGAGAACCGAATACAACCTCTAGTACTAGAGAGCCCGTGCAGCGGGCCTCTGGGCCTCGTATTACTCCCTTAAAGGTAGTATTACTGTGGCTGATTTTTGTCGGGTCTATCCCCATTTTGCGGACTGTGTCCTGATATATCAGATTAAGACTACTGCCGCCGTCCATAAGGACTCGTGTGAGATGGTATCCGTTTATTATTGGGTCTAACATCAAGCAGCCAATCCTCCGTGCCAGATACTTGTCAGGTGATCCCTGCGATCAAAAGTGATCGGGCAGGCCAACCAGGGGTTGAACTTAGGGGTGACGGGCTCTACGGCGCGTGTGTCTCGGAGTGCATGTTTGCTTCTCCTCTTCGTCACGTGGATCATGTTCACTGTTTTGACCTCTGGTGGGAATTTTTTCTGTCCCCCCGTGCTTTGCTGGTGAGGCCCGTCCTCGTCTTCACTTGGTGTCTCCCTCCCCTTGTGTTCGGCGTTTAGCTTACCGGCCTGCTTGAAGACCCAACATTCTCTGTGGGTGTGATTTGCAGGTTTGTTGGGGGTGCCATGAATCTGACATAATTTGTCTAGAATCTTGTTTAGGCTGGACGGTCCATCTCTGCTGCCTTTGAAAGGCTTTTTCCGCTGACCCGGTCGAGAGCCCCTGAATCCGGCGTTTACCGCCGTGTTATCTGGGATGTCTTCTTTATTTCGACGCTTGCTTTTACTGCGTCGTGGTTTTCCATTGCCCTCCCTGACTTTGGATGTGCCTGGGTCGCTGGTGCTACTACGGGCTAGCCAGCTATCTTCGCCCGCGCAAAAGCGGGTCATGAGGCTTGTCAGGGCTGCCATTGTTCTCGGTTTTTCTTGGCCGAGGTGTTTGGCGAGCCATTCGTCTCGGACGCTGTGTTTGAAAGCTACTAAGGCTTCGGCGTCCGGGCAGTTGACGATTTGGTTCTTCTTAGTGAGAAATCTGTTCCAAAGCTTTCGGGCTGACTCTCCGAGCTGTTGAATTATATGACTTAAATCGTCTGCATCCGGAGGTCGGACATAGGTCCCTTGAAAATTAGCCCTAAAAGCATCCTCAAGCTCCTCCCAACTTCCAATTGAGTTTTCGGGGAGGCTCTTCAGCCAGTGCCGAGCTGGTCCTTTCAGCTTGAGGGGCAAGTACTTGATGGCGTGGAGATCGTCTCCGCGAGCCATATGGATATGGAGGATAAAGTCCTCAATCCAGACCCCAGGGTCTGTGGTTCCGTCGTACGCCTCTATGTTCACTGGTTTGAATCCTTCTAGAAATTCATGGTCCAGCACCTCATCGGTGAAACATAGGGGGTGTGCGGCACCCCCGTATTTGGATGTGTCATGACGTTCTGACGGTTGTAGTGTTCGGTTTTGGTTGTGCGCTGGAGCGCGTTTCCTTGATCCGTAGATGGATCTGGTCACGCCGGTCTTCTGATGCAAGTCCTCACGTGAATCGTGTGCTGACTTATGTGCGGCCTTGTTAGCCGCTCTATCGCGGCCACGAGGTGGTTGATCCGACCGGTCGGCCATCTTGTTTTTTTGGCTGTGTGGGCTCTAAGGCCTCATCATCAAATTCAGGCAATAGCTTGCGCTTTGGATAGCTCTTTGTGTGGTAACTACCACCATACTTTTCTTCATCGTCGAGAACTTTGTTCCATCTACTGTTGAGCGTATTCTGCGCGGCCTTAAGCCTTTGCTTCTGCTTCTTCAGACTCCTCGCGGTGGCAATAAGCCTTCTGCGGAGGTTCTCTTGTTCCAAGTGCCTTTCCGGGATGATGTGTGCATCCTCGTCCGGACTGTTTTCCTCTCCGGAGGGAGGTTGATGAGCTTTATCCTCGGTGTCGCCGTGTTCGGACAGCGGATCCGTACTATGTTCGCCATTTGCTGGTTCATCCTGCTCTATTGCTGGGTCAATGTGGTCGTCGTTTCCTCTGGAGTCGACTGGGGTGTTATTTTCTCTTGCGCTGTTATCGCTGTTTTTGCCGAGGCGGGATTTGGAGCGGCGCCTACGCCGACGCTTTGGTTGCTTCTCGAGGGAGCTATCCTTCGCTGCATCCTTCCGTTCCTCATCATTGTTTTCTTTGGGTGTATCCACCATGTATATGTCATGTGATGAAGTGGCTGTCCAGCGCCCTGTGGGCGATGGTTCCTGTTCCTCCCCTGCATCGTCGTCCATGCCGTCGATGTCTTCGGAGACGAAATCGAGCATGTCGGTTAAATCGTCGACAGCGGCTACTAAGTGGGTGGTGGGTGGGGAGCGAATTTCTTCGTCGTCCGCATCCCATTCTAGCCGGATATAGTTTGGCCGAGGTTCTCCTGACAAGGAGAGAGACCTTACTGAATTTAGCACATCGCCAAAAGGCGAGTGCTGACAAATATCCGCGGAGGTAAACTCCATGATCGGCGCCCAATCAGATTCGATAGGCGCGGACGTGGGCGGCTCGGAGCCCATGGCCGGGGACGAATCCAATGGTTCGGCAGCACGGGTCTCGTAGGAGGTGAAGTCGGTATTCGGCGCTATCGCCACTAAGTGTGTGGCCTCCGTGGCGGGGTCCATCCACCCGTCCACAGATGGCGCAATTTGTTCCGGATTGAGGGCCGGAGTAGTTGCAGGTGTGATCTCCTGAACACTGTCCGACGGCAGAGCTAAATCATGCTCGTCGGGATTGTGCAGCGCACCTAACATGGGCTCGAATCCGCCGAAGATCAAGTCTCCGCGGATGTCGGCAGTGTAGTTCAAGTTTCCAAATCTGACCCGGTGGCCAGGGGCATAGCTTTCGATCTGCTCCAGATGGCCAAGCGAATTGGCCTGCAGTACGAAGCCACCGAATACGAAGATCTGTTCGGGAAGGAAAACCTCACCCTGGATCTCATCGTTGCCGATGATTGAAGGAGCCATCAAGCCTTATGGTGACGGCACAGTGGAACTCTCAATGAAAGCACCAATGCCGGTGTTAAAACCGACGGGTCTCGGGTAGGGGGTCCCGAACTGTGCGTCTAAGGCGGATGGTAATAGGAGGCGGGGGACACAATGTTTACCCAGGTTCGGGCCCTCTCGATGGAGGTAATACCCTACTTCTTGCTTGATTGATCTTGATGATATGAGTATTACAAGAGTTGATCTACCACGAGATCGTAGAGGCTAAACCTAGAAGCTAGCCTATGGTATGATTGTTGTTGTCCTACGGACTAAACCCTCCGGTTTATATAGACACCGGAGGGGGCTAGGGTTACACAGAGTCGGTTACAAGGGAGGAGATCTACATATCCGTATTGCCAAGCTTGCCTTCCACGCCAAGGAGAGTCCCATACGGACACGGGACGAAGTCTTCAATCTTGTATCTTCATAGTCCAACAGTCCGGCCAAAGGGTATAGTCCGGCTGTCCGAGGACCCCCTAATCCAGGACTCCCTCAGTCGCTGCATGCTGTCGCTCAATAGTGGCATGGCGGCGCTTGACGACCAGTTTGCCGGCAAAGTGCTGATGGTAACCATCAGCGGCGACCGGCCTCCCATCTCACCAGACGACCATGTCAAAGCTATTGGCATTGTGCACGGCATCCAAATAAGTGACTTGCTCGTCGAAGTCTGTCCGCCACCGGCTGATTTCTTCGTCAGGTTCCGGACAACTTTCGACTGCAGTCGTGTGTTCGAATCTTCCCGGCATTTGTTCTGCGATGGCGCGCTGGTGAGCTTTGATCGGTGGCACCCAGGATGGCGCTCGGTGCCCTCTGAGCTTGAGTTTTTAACAAAGCTTACCTTCCACGGCATGCCTCGACGTGCTTGGAACAGCGAGTCCATGAATGAGCTTATCAACGACCTTGGAGGTGAGCTCGTAAGTATGTTTGTTCCTCTAGACAGCTGGGCTCTAACAGTTATGGCATGGATGAAGAAGTCGTCCACCATACCGAAGGTGATTGGTGTTGAGATACCGGTGCAGGAACCGGGGTTGTACTATTTGTCGCCACCAAGGCCGCTGCGGACCACGTTAGGGATGTACCTGTATCGAGTGTTCGTGCATGTCGAAGAAGTGGTCAATCCATTAATCGAAGTCCTGCCGCCGTCGCTGGTGCCAGGGTCCGTTGACGACGTCCATTACAGGAGTCAACGTCAGACTTTCCCCGTGTTGCTCGGAACGATGGATGGCACAGGGCCTACTCCATCGCACGGCGGAGGCCGCTGCTTCTTTGGGAGAAGAGGCAGGGCTGGCTGCCTGGATGTGCTCTAATTTGAGGTAACAACTGAATCTTGTCAGATACTACTAGTTAAATCCGAGCTATGGGTGTGAAGCACTGATGTGCCAGTACATTTGATTGTGACCTGTTCTAATTTTGTACCTGAACTTTTTTTAGAAAGGGTTGTACGTCAACTTAATGTGCTAGCAGAACTTATTGTGTTGTCTGTCTGTTTTCTTTGCACAACATTCAAGATATTTCCCTGTCATTGATAAAGAAGATGTACCGTTATGTACGAGTTCGTTGGTTTCAACATAGCCCTACCCGTAGCGATCCACTACTTCCATCCTGATTGTGTCGTCTGCGTGAAATTTTTGTATGCAAGTTAAGTGTGCTATGATGTTCTATACGATTGTGTCAACTATATAAGTTTGTACTGAGCATCGGCAATGCATATGGCTGAAAGATGTATTTACGAGCATCGACCGATGGGTCTCTCTCTCTCTCTCACACACACACACACGCACACACACGGACAAGTGGGACCCATTGAATCATTTCTTTGCTCGTGACAGCTTTTAATTAGGTTCCACCGTAGTCTAACTTTTTTCTTAAGTTATTAATTGAGCTCATTGACTTCAAAAATTTGTACAGAAGCCTTGTTTGGGCCTTTCCGGCGTCGCTGAATGTGGGCTGAGTAGCCATGTTAGGTTGTACTATACTACACAGGCCTTTTTTTCAACATCAGCAATGCAACTGGGCCGACAGTTGTACACAATATCCGGGTCAACTTGTTATTCTCCGCCCGCTGGGCTGCAAACTTTCCTAGGAGGTATGCATTAGGCTTAACAAGAAAATGGACTTTAATAAATAATAAATGGGATGTAATTATAATAACTGGGCAGTAACTATAAAAAGATGCACCAAACGCGTAATTAGTTTAAAAAATATATTATTTTTGGAATTTGAACATTTTAATTTCATTACTTGTTGCGCGCGCAATATTTCATTGGATTTTAACGTAATACAACTTCATTTTGAAATTATATTTAATCTGACTAGAAATTTCGGATAAAAATATTTGGGATCCCATAAAAATGTGGGAATTTTTTTTAATTCTGTTTTGAGCGGTTGGTTGAAATTATTAATCATTGTCCTAGCTAGAAAATGGGTTGTACTTTTAACAGACTGTAAATGGGCTGTAGTAAATTCCATTAGAATTTAAAAAAATGGGTTGTACATTCTTACAAATCGCAAATGGGCTATATGTTCTCTGCCACACACTTGTGGGCCTTCTAAGTTGACGCGTCCCCTAAAAAAACTAAGTTGACGCGTATGCAAGGCTTTGTCAACAACACACCGTTCTGGCAGCTGTGGTCGTTGGATGTCCATCCAACGGATGGCGTGCTTCTTCTTCAATCTCGGATATTCTTGCTTCAGCCGCCCAAAAAATGATTCCTCCCCCTGACATCTGGGGCGCACCGTTTCGGAGGCTGATCTGTGGGCCTACTAAGTTGACGCGTACCAAGGGCTTTGTCAACTTAGTCAATATAAACGATTCTAGCTGCAGTGACCGTACGATGTCCATCCAACGGCCGTAGTGCTTCTTCAACCTCTGGTCTTCTTGCTCCAGTCGCCCAAAGCAGCGCCGGTCGTGTCGCGTGCTCCTGCCTCCCGTGGCCGGCTGTGATGCCGCGGAGGCCTCAATGCCCCCTATTACTCCCACCGCTGGCCAGGCCATCCCTCTACTCACCCACACCCCCTGTTATTCCGCGGCGACGGCAGCCTCACACCGCAGCCGAACCAGTGAACCCTCATACTCCTCTCCGCGCGGGCTTCCACTGCCGCGTCTTCCCCGGCTCCGCGTCATCCCCTTCCTAGGCCTCGCCGTCGTCCACCGCCATGGTGCTCTCAGTGTGGCGTGGTCAACGTGGTCAAGGAACGGCTTCCATCAGACGTGGACTGTACGTGGAGAGGCTGACAGCTGGGTCCATGACGGCAGCAAGGAAGTGCCTCCTTATTATGCGGAAAATAATGATTCCTCCACCTGACAGCAGGGACCCACCGGACGGGCCACCGTATTTCGCGAAAAAATATTTCCCCCTGACTGCTGGGACCCACCGGACGGGCCACTGTATTGCACTAAAAATACGTTCCCCCCGTTGTCAGCTCGGACCCACCGAAAGTGCCTCCTTATTACGCACAAAAAAATGAATACTCCCCCTGCTGGTCGGGACCCACCTTGGTGGGAGGCTGACTTGTGGGCCTACTAAGTTAACGGGGACGGAGTGCTTTGTCAACTTAGTCAATATGAACGATTCTAGCTCCAGTGACCATACGATGTCCATCCAACAGCCGTAGTGCTTCTTCAACCTCTAGCCTTGTTGCTCCAGCCGCCCAAAGCAGCGCCGGTCGTGTCGCATGCTCCTACCTCCCGTGGCCGGCTGTGCTGCCGCGGAGGCCTCACCGCCCCCTACTATTCCCACCGCTGGCCAGGCCATCCCTCTACTCACCCACACCCCCTGTTATCTTGCAGCGACGGCAGCCTCACACCGCAGCGAACCAGTGAACCCTCGTACTCCTCTACGCGTGGGCATCCACTGCCGCGTCTTCCCCGGCTCCGCGTCGTCCCCTTCCTAGGCCTCGCCGTCGTCCACCGCCCTGGTGCTCTCGGCGCGGCGTGGTCAACGTGGTCAAGGAATGGCTTCCATCGACGTGGACTGTACGTGGAGAGGCAGACAGCTGGGTCTGTCGGTGTCAAAACCGGCGGATCTCGGGTAGGAGGTCCCGAACTGTGCGTCTAAGGCGGATGGTAACAGGAGGCGGGGGACACAATGTTTACCCAGGTTCGGGCCCTCTCGATGGAGGTAATACCCTACTTCCTGCTTGATTGATCTTGATGATATGAGTATTACAAGAGTTGATCTACCACGAGATCGTAGAGGCTAAACCTTAGAAGCTAGCCTATGGTTATGATTGTTGTTGTCCTACGGACTAAACCCTCCAGTTTATATAGACACCGGAGGGGGCTAGGGTTACACAGAGTCGGTTACAAGGGAGGAGATCTACATATTATTGTTGTTGTCCTACGGACTAAACCCTCCAGTTTATATAGACACCGGAGGGGGCTAGGCCAAGCTTGCCTTCCACGCAAAGGAGAGTCCCATCCGGACACGGGACAAAGTCTTCAATCTTGTATCTTCATAGTCCAACAGTCCGGCCAAAGTATATAGTCCGGTTGTCCGAGGACCCCCTAATCCAGGACTCCCTCAGTATCCCCTGAACCAGGCTTCAATGACGATGAGTCCGGCGCGCAGATTGTCTTCGGCATTGCAAGGTGGGTTCTTCCTCCAAATACTCCATAGAAGATTTTGAACACAAGGTTCATGTCCGGCTCTGCAAAACAAATTCCACATACCACCGTAGAGAGTATAATATTTCCACAAATCTAATCTGCTGACAACGTGACATCACGCCGTGGTCCGGTCATTATTCGAACCGTTTTTCTCAACCAGCTACTGCACATATTGCGAGGCGGTTTTCTTGGCATGTCTTGTCGAAGCAGAGATCGTGTCCCCTTATCATGGGATTATCATCAATACGGGTGTGGGTAACCCAACCGCGCCATCAATCACGGCGCTTGGGGAATAAGCGAGTTTACCAGGCAGGTGAGGAGGCGCACAGTTTCCTCTGCCCTTATAAAGGGACAAGGACTCCTCCTTTTTACCCATGCCTTCTTCTTCCCTGCCCATCCTTTCTCGCGCACTCGAGCTCCAGCGCCCAAGTTCGCATTTTCTCCACAAAATCACTCCAAACATGTCCGGAGCGGGAGGCAAGTGGATGGTCTCCTCCGTTACGGAGGAGAACATTACAAAGCTCCGGGAAGCCGGATACCTGGCCGCAGATATCACGCACCGGCTCCCAGATGCGGGGCAGATCGTCCCCACCCCCGAGCCTCATGAAAGGTTCGTGTTCCTTACCCATTTCGTCCGTGGACTGGGGTTTCCTCTCCACCCATTTGTCCGCGGGCTCATGTTCTACTACGGGCTGGACTTCCATGACCTGGCTCCCAATTTCATCCTCAACATCTCGGCGTTTATCGTCGTGTGTGTGGCCTTCCTCCGCATCAAGCCCCACTTCGGCCTGTGGATGAAGACCTTCAACGTTAAACCGAAGGTGGTGGTCGGCCAGCAAGCGGAGTGCGGAGGTGCCATGGTGGGCAAAATGCCCAACGTCACCTGGCTTGAAGGCTCCTATGTGGAGACCATAAAGGGGTGGCAATCAGGGTGGTTCTACATCACCGAGCCGCGCGACACCAACTGGGTGGCGGCCCCCGAATTTCGATCCGGAATCCCCATGCGACTCACCTCCTGGAAAGAGAAGGGCCTATCCTGGGGTTCATCGTTGGAGCTGACCGGACTCCAGACCTGCGTCAAAAACATGATAAGCAAGAAAATCAAGCTTGTCAACGTGGTCCAAGTCATGCTCTTCCGCCGGATCCTCCCGTGTCAAAGACGGGCATTCAATTTGTGGGAGTTCGGCCCGGCTAAGCACCAGACGCTGCTAGAGCTCTTCGACACGACGCACAAGGACGTCTGGAAGGTGCTGTTCAAGGGCAACGAGGTACCTCCTCCCCTTACCGAGGATCGCGGACTCAGTGCAAAGCGCCCTGCCAATCCGGTAAGTCTTTTATATCTCATAAGATGTTCCTTTCCCCCGTATAATCATGCATGGGATCTAAGCCTCCACGCCATTTAACAAGGCTGGGTAGCGACAGGGGAGCAGATCGATTGTCCAGCCCCCCTGCCCGAAGATCCAGCAGATGCTCTCCTAACAGAGATGCTGGTTCCAGCGCCTTATGAGGCGCCGGAGAAGAAGGCCAAAAAGAAGGCCACGGGGACCAGGAAAGGTCTCCGGTGCAAGGTTATATCGGACTCATCGTCTGAAAACACCGAGGCGCACTCCTCCCACGAAGACGAAGAGGAGGAAGAGGAAAGGTCTCCCCCCAGCCGGGGGGCAGGAAAAGGAAGGCCGCCCCATCAGGGGGGGCGAAGGGTCTAATAAGGGAAGGACCCTCCTTCCGGACCGCTCCAGGACGGCCGCTTTCAGTGACGAGGAGTGGTTACCCAGGGACAAGCCCCTGGCGAAGTCGTGAGTATCCGGATACCATAATAGTTCTTGGTATGTTTTATTTTATTGCTTCTTATCACGCCGAACATGATTATGCAGTCCATCCCGAGCCCATATCGACGTATCTTCTTCGGATGATTCTTTGGGCCCGTCGGATATGAACAGCGATTCACTCCCGACCGCCTCCCTACGGACGACGCCGAGGTGTTGTCTCAAAGGGCGCTGAACCAAGGGGAGACAGTTCCAGAGGCGCCCCAAGGCGACATTCCGGGCGTTGGGCGCACGAGGGGCAATACTCCCCTGGGCCCTAACGCCGGGGGCAGCAAGTTTAGCCCCGGCCGAATACGGCGCCGGAACCTCCAGTGGTTCCGGATTCTGTCAGGCAACCCCTCGCAAAGGGGGGCAAGCCGTCCGTGCCGATGGCCTCTGTCCATCCAGAGGCATCGGACAACTTGTTGGAAGCGCTTCGCGGCGCTTCCATTGACGAAGAGCACCGCACTGTTATGAGTGCGGTGGTCAAGAAGGTTCAGTCCGCCAAGAGCGGACTGACTGAAGCCTGTGCCAGCCTCCTAACAGGCTTTGAGGTACGTAATCAAATTATAAGAAAATGTTACGGCATAGACAGTAGCCCCTGATGCTCTGTTTGGCATTCGCGAAGAAAGACCGAATAGAGGATCAAATAATAATCGCAGGAGTCTAATCAGAATGTGTCTATGTGAATAAGCAGGCTTCACTGCTGGCCGCTGCCGCTCGTACTGCGGAGGTCGCCGCACTGAAGCAGGACCTTGAGTGGTCCAAGGAAGAGCTCGACCTTACCAAGAGGCAGCTCGAAGAGAACAAAGGTAAGTGATACCCCGTCTGTATATTGATAAAGAAAAATGTGGTTTTGGAATAATAGGATCGTCATGAATTTTGCTAGGGGCCACGACCGAAGTGGCGGCCCTGAAGAAGGCGCTGTCCGAGGCCGAAGACAAAGTAGCCAAGGAGCGCATCGAGCGAGAGAAGCAAGAGGCCCGAGTAGGCAAGGTGCAGCAAGAGCTCCAAGCTCTCGTCAAGAAATACGAGTCCATGGAGCGTGACTCTAAGACGCAAGGGTCCGAGCTTGCGAAGGCCCTTGAAAACGCACAACATGCCAAGGCCAAAGCCCAAAAGGCCCTCCAGGAGATTCAGGCGGTTAAGAAGATAGCGGCGGGTAAGGCATTCATTATGCAAAGCAAGCATGTGAAGGAAACTTTCCTTTTACCTACCCGAATTCGGAGCTCTCCACGAGTGTTCGCAGATCTACCCCGCGGTGTATCGGATGCCACGGAGTTCTACCGGGCCGAGGAGGGGAACTCGACAGAGAAGTTGTTTTGGTCGCAGTATGCTGGGACCGAACATCCGATGCCCTTGAGCGACCAATTGAAGCAACTGGTCGAGCTTCACAAGGCGGCCGAACAGGCCATGAAGGGTCTTAAGGCCGGATGTGGCCTGGCGAGCCCCTGCCTGGTAGCTACTTCGGTCTGGTAAGGCGGCTTGTGAATGCCTGCCCACGGTTTGAAGTCATAAAGCGGTCCGTCTGCATTGAGGGTGTGCGCAGGGCCTTTGCCCGGGCGAAAGTGCACTGGGCGAAGTTGGACGCCAAAAAGCTGGTGAAGGAAGGGCCGCCGGAGGGCAAGGAGCATCGCCACCCCGAAAAGTATTATGACAGTGTCCTGAAGGGTGCTCGCCTCGTGGCGGAGGAATGTGCTAAGGATGTAATATTTGAATGAATGTACTCATGTGGTCCTGTAATATGAAACGAGTTCATCTGCGCTATGCAACGCTTGTTAATTTAAAATATTACCTTCTGTGCGGCCGTTTATAAAATCTGAGAGTTGGCCAGTCGTCGGCTTCTGCCCCCATGTAACTAGTACTGAGGTGTTCGGGATAAACCTGATCACTCTTTATCCCAATTTTGGGTCCTTTGAAGGAGGTGTTCAGCACAACGAACCAGGCAATCGGACTATAAAGCTTTATCACTCTCACTTAGCCATAGAAGTCTACAATTTTAAATTTTGGCGAAGCCCCTAGTATTCGGAGGGCCGAATTTGGGGTGCTATATACGCCTAAGTCGGACAAGGCCGACTCCTCGCTCGAAGCGGAAGAAGTCTTTAAGGACTCGAGACCTCTCGAACAGCGACCAGCTCTCGCCGCATCATGACAGTCAGTTTTCGGCTTTCTCTACTGCGGTGCTCGTCCGGAAGAACCGGGACACAATCGCAGTAGTTCTCCCAGTGCTATCTTAGCCGATATAGCGGAACGTAAGGTACCAAAACATGGGAGCCGGGCAAACCCAACTATTGACCCAAGACATGATTCGGAGCTGATGCATATAATGCTATAAGTTCGGGGTGCCGCACTGTCGAAAGTGTTCGGACTTTTCACGCCGTGTTATGGGGTACACTGAAGCCTCTGGCGCACTGGTCGTACCAGAATGTACGAGTGCAATTTGTCGTAAATAAGCAGACAAGGAAAAAAAGGAAATGCAATAATAGGCTAACGCTATGCATTGTTATTTAAATAATACGTCAGAGCGTACGGATACAAGTAGTGCAATAAGCAAAAAATAGGGCTATTTGACATGTCCTATCCAAGGGCAAGCTGCATAGGGGTATGTAAAAAAGGTATATCGATTGTTATCAGAGACCACCTGGGGATTCCCTTGTACATCAGAGCGTCTTGCTTCCTTGGTATTTCCTTCCCGTAATGGGTCCAATGATCAGGCTGTCGAAAAGAGCTTCCAGAGAGTAGGGTCCTGAAAGAGAGAAAATGATGAAGATGTACGGGCCCTGAGGCGGTTGAGCCACATTGTTGGCCTTGCCTCCGCCTTTGCCCATGGTATCTTTAGTGCGTAATTATGTACGCGCGGCACAAATTTAGCCGCTTGACTGGGACTAGGACGGAGGCCGAATTGCTAGGCGAGCTCTGAACGTGCCTGGCGATCTTGTTGCAGGGTACTCCGGATTCTCTTGAAGGTTTCCAGTGGCTTCTTCGCCGGATTAGCGGTTGTCCTCAGAAGGCTGCTTTGTACTTCCGCTGCGAGGGCCGCAGTGTGCTCCTCTGTGCGGAGCGAGCGTTCTGTGTTTCCATTAACTGTTATAACCCCGCGAGGTCCAGGCATTTTCAGCTTGAGGTACGCATAATGCGGTACCGCATTGAATCTAGCAAATGTGGTTCATCCGAGTAGTGCGTGATAGCCACTACGGAAGGGGACGATATCGAAGATTAATTCCTTGCTTCGGAAGTTGTCCGGAGATCCGAAGACCACTTCCAGTGTGATTGAGCCCATGCAACAGGCCTCTACACCTGGTATGACACCTTTGAAGGTGGTTTTTGTGGGTTTGATCCTTGAGGGGTCTATACCCATTTTGCGCATTGTATCCTGATAGAGCAGGTTCAGGCTGCTGCCACCGTCCATAAGGACTCGAGTGAGGTGAAATCCGTCAATGATGGGATCAAGGACCAATGCGGCAGAACCACCATGACGGATACTAGTGGGATGGTCCCTACGATCGAAAGTGATCGGACAAGAGGACCTTGGGTTGAACTTTGGGGCGACTGGCTCCATCGCATAGACGTCCCTTAGTGCACGCTTCCGTTCCCGCTTGGGAATATGGGTTGCGTATATCATGTTCACCGTTTTCACTTGTGGAGGAAACTTCTTCTGTCCTCCTGTGTTCGGCGGCTGGGGCTCTGCTTCGTCGTCGCTATGCAGCCCCTTTTCCTTGTTTTCGGCATTTAACTTGCCGGCCTGCATGAACACCCAGCAGTCTCTGTTGGTGTGATTGGCTGGCTTATCAGGAGTGCCGTGAATTTTACACGAGCGATCGAGTATGTTGTCCAAACTGGACGGGCCAGGATTGTTTCTTTTGAACGGCTTTTTCCGCTGACCGGATTTAGAGCCACTGAATCCGGCATTGACAGCCGTGTCTGCGGCGTTGTCGCTGTTGTTGCGGCGCTTGTGTCTGTTGCGACATGCTCTGCCGTTGCTATCTTTGGCATCTGAATCGCCAGGATTTCTTGACGTGTTGTTGCTGCGAGCCAGCCAGCTGTCCTCGCCCGCGCAAAACCGGGTCATGAGTGTCGTGAGGGCTGCCATAGACTTTGGCTTCTCTTGGACGAGGTGCCGGGCGAGCCACTCGTCACGGACGTTATGCTTAAATGCCGCTAAGGCCTCTGCATCTGGACAGTCGACAATTTGGTTCTTTTTAGTTAGGAACCGGGTCCAGAATTTCCTGGACGATTCCCCTGGCTGCTGGGTTATGTGACTCAAGTCATCACATCTGGTGGTCGCACATAAGTGCCCTGGAAGTTGTCAAGGAATGCGTCTTCCAGATTCTCCCAACTGCAAATGGAGTTTTCTAGCAAGCTATTCAACCAATGCCGAGCCGGTCCTTTGAGTTTTAGTGGGAGGTACTTGATGGCATGTAGATCGTCGCCGCGGGCCATGTGGATGTGGAGGAGGAAATCTTCAATCCATACCGCGGGGTCTGTTGTACCGTCATATGATTCAATGTTCACGGGTTTAAATCCCTCTGGGAATTCGTGATCCATTACTTCGTCAGTGAAGCATAGGGGGTGTGCGGCACCTCTGTGCCGGGCTATGTCGCGACGCAGTTCTTACGAGTCTTGTCTGCTGTATTCAGCCCGACCGGATTTGCTTTTAGTATATCCGGCGTGACGATCATCATCACGCGTTAGGGCACGCCCCCGTGATCTATAGATCGATATTGTATGTCCTGCTTTGTTTTCCAATACATGTCGCAGGTCCTGCGTGTTGCCCCGGGCCTTGGTGTTTTTGTTTGACTGGCGACGGGGTGCGGGTTGTACTTAGGGTTGATATGCCGTTCTGTCTCGGCCACAGGGTGGCCGATCAGCCGCATCATACGCTGCTAGTGTGGGGTTTAATGCCTCCTCCTCAAGTTGGGGTAGCAACCTGCGCTTTGGGTAACTCTTGGTTGGGCGCTCGAGTTCATATTCCTCGACCGCCAGGACCTCAGTCCATCTATCCGCTAGCAGGTCTTGATCAGCTCGAAGCTGTTGTTGCTTTTTCTTCAGGCTATTTGCTGTGGCTGTAAGCCGCCGCTTGAAGCGCTCCTGCTCGACGGGATCCTCAGGCACGATAAATTCTTCGTCGCCGAGGCTCACCTCGTCTTTGGAGAGAGGCATGTAATTGTCATCCTCTAATTCTCCGTCTGCTGCCTGTTCCTGAGGGCTAGCTTGTCCATCCTCCCGCTCGAGGCCTGGCTGGAGGGGATTGTCTTCATTTTCGGCACTATCCGGAGCGTTATTGTCTCTTGTGCCGGTATCGCTGCTTTTGCTATGGCGGGACTTAGAGCGGCGCCGCTGACGCCGGTGCTTGGATTGCTTCTTGGAGGGATTATCCTCCGTTGCCTTATCGCCATCGCCTTCTTTGGGGGTGTCCACCATGTATATATCATATGATGAGGTGGCGGTCCAGCGCCCTGTGGGTGGTGGTTCCTGTTCGTCTCCTGCATCGTCCTCCATACCTTCGATGTCTTCGGAGCCGAAATCGAGCATGTCGGTTAAATCGTTGACAGTGGCTACTAAGTGGGTGGTGGGTGGGGAGCGAATTTCTTCGTCGTCCGCATCCCACTCCGGCCGGACATAGTTCGGCCAAGGGTCTCCTGACAAGGAGAGAGACCTTAATGAGTTTAGCACGTCACCCAGTGGTGAGTGCTGAAAGATATCCGCGGAGGAAAACTCCATGATCGGTGCCCAACCAGATTCGATAGGCACGGATGCAGGCGGTTTGGAGCCCGTGACCGGGGACGAATCCAAGTGTCCGGCAACACGGGTCTCATAGGAGGTGAAGTCAGTATTCGGCTCTATCGTCGCTGCGTGCGCGGCCTCCGGGGCGGGGTCTATCCACCTGTCCTTGGACGGCACGATCTGCTCCAGATTGAGGGCCGGAGTAGCTGTAGGTGCGATCTCCCGAACACTGCCCGATGGCAGAGCTAAGTCCTGCTCGTCGTGACTATGCGGCGCACCTGACATGGGCTCGAATCTGTTGAAGATCAAGTCTCCGCGGATGTCGGTAGTATAGTTCAAGTTTCCAAACCTGACCTGATGGCCAGGGGCGTAGCTCTCGATCTGCTCCATATGGCCAAGTGAGTTGGCCCGCAGTACGAAGCCGCCAAATACGAAGATCTGTCCGGGGAGGAAAGCCTCGCCCTGGATCACATCGTTGTTGATGATCGAAGGAGCCATCAAGCCTTTATCGCGACGGCACGGTGGAACTCTCAATGAAAGCACCAATGTCGGTGTCAAAACCGACGAATCTCGGGTAGGGGGTCCCGAACTGTGCATCTAAGGCGGATGGTAACAGGAGGCGGGGGACACAATGTTTACCCAGGTTCTGGCCCTCTCGATGGAGGTAATACCCTACTTCCTGCTTGATTGATCTTGATGATATGAGTATTACAAGAGTTGATCTACCACGAGATCGTAGAGGCTAAACCCTAGAAGCTAGCCTATGGTTATGATTGTTGTTGTCCTACGGACTAAATCCTCCGGTTTATATAAACACCGGAGGGGGCTAGGGTTACACAGAGTCGGTTATAAGGGAGGAGATCTATATATCCATATTGCCAAGCTTTCCTTCCACGCAAAGGAGAGTCCCATCCGGACACGGGACGAAGTCTTCAATCTTGTATCTTCATAGTCCAACAGTCCGGCCAAAGTATATAGTCCGGCTGTCCGAGGACCCCCTAATCCAGGACTCCCTCGGGGTCCACGGCCGGAGCAAGGAAGTGCCTCCTTATTACGCGCAAAATAATTATTCCTCCACCTGACAGCGGGGACCCACCGGACAGGCCACCGTATTTCGTGAAAAAAACGTTTCCCCCTGACTGCTGGGACCCACCAGCTACATCTTCGCATGCAAGGAAGTGCGTCCGGGCAAAAAAAATGATTCGCCCCCCTGACTGCTGGGACCCACCAGCTACATTTTCGCAGGCAAGGAAGTGCCTAACAGTCGGGACCCACCTGGTCGAAGCGTACGTAGCGTTGTCATTCTAGTCGCGAATGTGTACGTACATACTGGTCGATGTAGAGGCGCGCACGTGTCGTAGTAGAGGCGCGCACGTAGCATGTACACGTACGTACAGTGGCCAGTGTGTAAGAAAGAAAATACGGCCACGTACGTACATACGAGTAGGGTCTCGAACGCCTACTCGCGCATACGTACGGCCAGGGATCGTGTACATGGCTGGGTCAGAACGGAGAAACAACGTCGTCGTCGTGTTCATGGGGAGCCAACCGGCTGGGTCAGAACGGAATGCGTCGTCGTGTTCATCGGGAGGGCTTGGACGGAATAGCCGATGGAACCGAGGCCTGGCGTACCGCAGAACGGAGGAAACGGCCTTGTGTTCGACCGGCCACGTTCGAAACGGGATCCTGTTCATCGGGAGGGGTCTGGCGTACCGCAAAACGGAGGAAACGGACCTCCTACGGTCGAAACGGGGGTCCTGTTGATCGGGAGGGGTGCGGCGTACCGCAAAACGGAGGAAACGGACTTGTGTTGGAGCGCTACGGTCGAAACGGGGGTCCTGTTCATCGGGCGGGGTGTGGCGTACCGCAAAACTGGACTCCACGGGATACTGTTCATCTCCACCGTCGACCCCTTTAGCCTCCACGGGCTACTGTTCATCCACCGTCGACCTCCTCCAGCCTCCACCTGCGACTGTTCATCCACGGGCTCCTGTTCATCCAGCCTCCACCGCGCGCTACTCCATCGGCTACTGTTCAACCAGCCCTCTCCACGGGCTCCTATTCAACCACCCCTCCACGGGCTACTGTTCATCCTGCCCTCCACCATCTACTGTTCATCCTGCCCTCCACGGGGTGGTCCTGTTCATCCTGCCCTCCACGGGGTCCTGTTCATCCAGCCCCAACCGGCTCGAACGATCGGGGTCCTATTCATCCACCCCCACCGAGAACTGTTCATCCAAACCCCCCAGCAACGCTCACTATTCATCCAGAGGCAACGCCACGGGTCCTGTTCATCCACCCCCACCGGGAACTATTCATCCAACCCCCCCCCCCCGCAACGCTCACTGTTCATCCAGAGGCAGCACCGATCGGCTTCAGTTAGCAGCAGTAGCGAAGGAATCGCTCGATCGGGTTCAGTTAACAGCCATCGATCGATCGCTCGGGTTCAGTAACGCGTAGCCTGCAGTGCAATCGCTCGGGTTCAGTTAGAGCCCAACGCCTCGCTCGGGTTCAGTTAGAGCCCAACGCCTCGCACCCACGCGCATGTGTCTATGAGAGAAACGCGCATCGCTCGGCCCCGACCACCGAACATAACCGGGAACACCCCGATATTTTCCTCACCCTCGCTTCTACCACGGTTTTTTCCATCATGGACGGCCCAAAGAATGTCATGCAGCTGCGTCTCCGGCCCGCCCAGGACGAAAAGCCCATTTTCTGTCATGATTTTTTGTCATAGAAGTAGGACCCCACCACATCTATGATGATACCGTGTTTTGTCACAATTACCGTCATAGAAGTGTCATAAGTATGACAGAAAAAAATTCCGTTCGGCCCAAAATGTCACGGATGTGTCTTTTTTTGTAGTGGCTACGATATGACCGAGGTGGATTATGGTGGAGGGGGGCACCGCACACGGCTAAAAGATCAACTGGTCAACTTGTGTGTCTATGAGGTGCCCCCCTCCCCCGTATATAAAGGAGTGGAGGAGGGGAGGGCCGGCCCTCTCTAGGCGCGCCCAAGGGGGGGTCCTACTCCCGGTGGGAGTAGGATTCCCCCTTCCCAAGTTGGAGTACGAGAGGGAAGGAAGGGGAAGGAGGGAGGAAGGAAAGGGGGGCGGGCCCCCTCCCAATTCGGATCGGGCTTGGGGGGGCGCGCCCCCTCCTTTGCTCCTTTCCCCTCCTTTCCACTAAGGCCCATATACCTCCCAGGGGGTTCCGGTAACCTCCCGGTACTCCGGTATATTCCCGATCTCACTCGGAACCATTCCGATGTCCAAATATAGTCGTCCAATATATCGATCTTTATGTCTCGACCATTTTGAGACTCCTCGTCATGTCCGTGATCATATCCGGGACTTCGAACTACCTTCGTTACATCAAAACACATAAACTCATAATAACGATCGTCACCGAACGTTAAGCGTGCGGACCCTACGGGATCGAGAACTATGTAGACATGACCGAGACACGTCTCCAGTCAATAACCAATAGCGGAACCTGGATGCTCATATTGGTTCCTACATATTCTACGAAGATCTTTATCGGTCAAACCGCATAACAACATACGTTGTTCCCTTTGTCATCGGTATGTTACTTGCCCGAGATTCGATCGTCGGTATCTCAATACCTAGCTCAATCTCGTCACCGGCAAGTCTCTTTGCTCGTTCCGTAATACATCATCCCGCAACTAACTCATTAGTTGCATTGCTTGCAAGGCTTATAGTGATGTGCATTACCGAGAGGGCCCAGATACCTCTCCGACAATCGGAGTGACAAATCCTAATCTCGATCTATGCCAACTCAACAAGTACCATCGGAGACACCTGTAGAGCACCTTTATAATCACCCAGTTACGTTGTGACGTTTGGTAGCACACCAAGTGTTCCTCCGGTAATCGGGAGTTGCATAATCTCATAGTCATAGGAACATGTATAAGTCATGAAGAAAGCAATAGCAATAAACTAAAACGATCAAGTGCTAAGCTAATGGAATGGGTCAAGTCAATCACATCATTCTCCTAATGATGTGATCCCGTTTATCAAATGACAACTCATGTCTATTGTTAGGAAACATAACCATCTTTGATCAATGAGCTAGTCAAGTAGAGGCATACTAGTGATACTCTGTTTGTCTATGTATTCACACATGTATTATGTTTCCGGTTAATACAATTCTAGCATGAATAATAAACATTTATCATGAAATAAGGAAATAAATAATAACTTTATTATTGCCTATAGGGCATATTTCCTTCAATGGTGTCTAGATTGGATCTGTGGTTTCTAGAACTTGCAGAGGCTGGAATTGTGTTTTGTCGACTTGCCTAGGTTTTTTGGATTTTCGGGGTATTTATAGGGCAAAGAGGCGGTGCAAGAGGCGACCGAGGTGGGCACAACCCACCAGGGCGCGCCTGGGCCCCCAGGCGTGCCCAGGTTGGTTGTGCTCCCCTCGGAGCCCCCCTCTGGTACTTCCTTGGCCCAACTCGTGTCTTCTAGTCCAGAAAAAATCTCCAAAAAGTTTTGCCGCGTTTGGACTCCGTTTGGTATTGATTTTCTACGAAGTAAAAAACAAGCAAAAACAGTAACTGGCACTGGGTACTATGCCAATAGGTTAGTCCCAAAAAATGATATAAAGTTGCTATAAAATGATTGTAAAACATCCAAGAATGATAATATAACAGCACGGAACAATAAAAAATTATAGATACATTGGAGACGCATCATGGGCCCCACGGAAGTTTCCTGCATCGCCTCTTCGCCCTATAAATTTCCAAATATTCCAGGAACCCTAGGGGAGCAGAGAAACAGAATTCCAGCCGCCTCAAGTTCCAGAACCACGAGATCCAATCTAACACCATCACAGAGGGGTTCATCATCCTCATTGGTGCTTCTCCTATGATGCATGAGTAGTCCACCATAGACCTAAGGGTCCGTAGGCAGTAGCTAGATGGCTTCTTCTCTTTTTTTTGATTCTCAATACAATAGTCTCTTGGATATCTATTTGATGTAACTCTTTTTGTGGTGTGTTTGTTGGGATCTAATGAACTTTGAGTTTATGATCAGATCTATATCCATGAATATTATTTGAGTCTTCTTTGATCTCTTTTATGCATGATTATTTATAGCCTCGTATTTCTTCTTCGAATCTTTGGTTTAGTTAGGCCGACTAGATCGATTTTTCTTGCCATGGGAAGAGGTGCTTTGTGATGGGTTCGATCTCACGGTGTCCTCTCCCAGTGACAGAAGGGGCAATGAGGCACGAGTGTATGATTGCTATTAATGATAACAAGATGGAGTCTATTCCTACATGAATAGATCTTGTCTATATCATGTTATCGTTTGATACGTCTCCAACGTATCTATAATTTTTGATTGTTCCATGCTATTATATTATCTATTTTGGATGTTTTATATGCATTAATATCCTATTTATATTATTTTTGGGACTAACCTATTAACCTAGAGCCCAGTGCCAGTTTCTGTTTTTTCCTTGTTTTAGAGTTTCGCAGAAAAGGAATACCAAACGGAGTCCAAACGGAATGAAACCTTCGCGATGATTTTTCTTGGACCAGAAGACATCCAGAGGACTTGGAATACACGTCAGGGAAGCCACGAGGTGGATACAAGGTCGGAAGGTGCGCCCCCCACCCTTGTGGGCCCCTCGTGACTCCACCGACCTATTTCTTCCTCCTATATATTCTCAAATATCCCAAAATCTACCAGGAGAGGCACGAAAACACTTTTTCACTGCCGCAACCTTCTGTACCCGTGAGATCCCATCTAGGGGCTGATAACCCACAAGTATAGGGGATCGTTTGTAGCCTTTCTCGATAAATAAGAGTGTCGAACCCAATGAGGAGCTAAAGGTAGAACAAATATTCCCTCAAGTTCTATCGACCACCGATACAACTCTACGCACACTTGACGTCTGCTTTACCGAAAACAAGTATGAAACTAGTTTGTAGGAATGATGCTAGAACTACTTTGCAAGAATAAAACTAGAAGTACTTTGCAAGATAATAAAAGTTAGGTGTTTAGTAAAAGTGTTTGTGTCAACAAGAAAGTTATTTGTCCCTAGGTAATTGAATACAAGTACCGGTAATCATTCTTCTAATTTTATATGAGGGAGAGGCATGAGCTAACATACTTTCTCTACTTGGATCATATGCACTTATGATTGGAACTCTAGCAAGCATCCGCAACTACTAAAGATCATTAAGGTCGCGAAACCCAACCATAGCATTAAGTATCAAGTCCTCTTTACTCCCATACGTCATACCCCACTTACTTGGGTTTAAGCTTCTGGCACTCTCGCAACCCACCATAAGCGAACCATGAACATATTGCAACACCCTACAGTGGGGGGCCCTCACGTTTGCACGAGATAGAGGGCACCGTAGGACAGCACCATAAATAAAATATACAATCATACCAACCAAGATCACGACTAACCCACGGGACAAAACGGATCTACTCAAACATCATAGGATAACCATAGATCATTGGGAAATAATATATGGAGTTGAGCACCATGTTTAAGTAGAGATTACAGCGGGGAGAAGAGGTGTTACACCGCTGCATAGAGGGGGAGAGAGTTGGTGATGACGGTAGCAAGATTGTTGATGTAGATCACCGTCCCGATCCTTGCCCCGGCGGCACTCCGGCGCCACCGGAAATGAGGGGGAGAGAGCCCCCCTCCTTCTTCTTCTTCCTTGGCCTCCCCCCTAGATGGGAGGAGAGTTCCTCCTCTGGTCCTTGGTCTCCATGGCGGCGGAGGGGCGGGAGCCCCTCCGGGATTGGATCTTCCTCTCTGTTCTCTTCTGTTTCGCGTTCCCCTGATCTGGCCGAAAACCGTTTCTTATATTTCGGGAGATCCATAACTCCGATTGCGCTGAGATTTTAACATGGTATTTTTTCCAGATATAAGCTTCCTTGCGCCCAAAGTAGAGCACCAACCAACATTCGAGGAGGGCACAACCCACCACCATGCGCCAGGGGCCTCTGGCGCGCCCTGGTGTCTTGTGGGTTGTGTGGGCCTCCATTTGTGGTGATTCCAACTCCCAAAAATCACATATATTCCAAAATAATTCTCCGTAAAATTTTATTGCATTTGGACTTCGTTTGATATGGGTTTTCTGCGATACAAAAAACATGCAAAAAACAGGAACTGGCACTGGGCACTGGATCAATAGGTTAGTCCAATAAATCATATAAAAAGTTGCCAAAAATATGTGAAAGTTGTATAATATTGGCATGAAACAATCAAAAAATTATAGATACGACAGAGACATATCAGGGGCCTTTTCCGGTGTCCTGCCTGAGGGGGATTCGATCACGGAGGGCTTCTACATCAACACCATTGCCTCTCCGATGAAGCGTGAGTAGTTTACCATAGACCTACGGGTCCATAGCTAGTAGCTAGATGGCTTATTCTCTCTCTTTGATTCTCAATACCATGTTCTCCTCTATGTTCTTGGAGATCTATCCGATGTAATACTCTTTTGCGGTGTGTTTGCCGAGATCCGATGAATTGTGGATTTATGATCAGCTTATCTATGAATATTATTTGAATCTTCTATGAATTCTTATATGCATGATTTGATATCTTTGCAAGTCTCTTCGAACTATCGATTTGGTTTGGCCAACTAGATTGTTTTTTCTTGCAATGGGAGAAGTGCTTAGCTTTGGGTTCAATCTTGCGGTGCTCGATCCTAGTGACAGAAGGGTAACCGACACGTATTGTATTGTTGCGATCGAGGATAACAAGATGAGGTTTTCATCATATTGCTTGAGTCTATCCCGCTACATCATGTCATCTTACTTAATGCGTTACTCTGTTCTATGAACTTAATACTCTAGATGCAAGCAGGAGTCGGTCGATGTGTGGAGTAATAGTAGTAGATGCAGGCAGGAGTCGGTCTACTTGATACAGATGTGATGCCTATATTCATGATCACTGCCTTAGATATCGTCATAACTTTGCGCTTTACAATCAATTGCTCGGCAGTAATTCATTCACCCACCGTAATATTTTCTATCTTGAGAGAAGCCTCTAGTGAAATCTTAAGGCCCCGGGGTATATTTTCCATCATATAAGTTTCCGATCTATAATTTTAGTTTCCTATTTACTTCCTTTTCAATCTTTGACTTTCCGTTCCATAAACCAAAAATACCAAAAATATTACTTTGTCGTTTATCCATATCTATTAGATCTCACTTTGCAAATAACCATAAAGGGATTGACAACCCCTTTGTCGCGTTGGGTGCAAGTTGGTGTTTGTTTGTGCAGGTATTCGGCGACTTGAGCATTGTCTCCTACTGGATTGATACCTTGGTTCTCAAAAGCTGAGGGAAATACTTACCGTACTTTGCTGCATCACCCTTTCCTCTTCAAGGGAAAAACAAACGCAAGCTCAAGAACTAGCATCGTTCTTATTGCATTACTCCCTTTTTCCATGAACTTAATACACTAGATGCATGTTGGATAGCGGTCGATGTGTGGAGTAATAGTAGAAGATGTAGGCAGGAGTCGGTCTGCTAATCTTGGACGTGATGCCTATATATTGATCATTGCCTTGGATATCGTCATAATTATACGATCTTCTATCAATTGCCCAACAATAATTTATTTACCCACCATATGCTATTTTCTCGACAGAAGCCACTAGTGAAATCTACGGGCCCGGGTCTATCTTTTATCATATTGCTTACAAATCTATTTTTATTCATATTTGTTTTCAGATCTATTATTCTAAAATCCGAAAAATACATTGCTGCATTTTCTGTGTGTTTTTGCAAGATCTACTTACCCAAACTTATACAAACCAATCTATATTTTTACCGAGGAGGAATTGACAATCCCTCTTATGCGTTGGGTTGCGAGGAAATTCCAGCGTAGTTTCAAGCCGCATCAAAAGGAATTTTTGGCGCCGTTGCCGGGGAAGATCAAGTCATGATAGTCTCCCGTCAACTTGCCAATTTCTAGGGCCATTATCGGGGAGACATCATCAACATCTATCAGGTTCCTAATCCCAAATCTCAACTCCTTGCAATTTACATTATTTGCCATTTGCCTCTCGTTTTCATCTCCCCCACTTCACAAAAAATTTGCCGTTTTATTCGCCTTCTTTTTCGTTTGCCTTTTTCTCGTTAGATCTCTTGTTTGCTATCTCTACTTGTGTTACCATGTGCCTTCTATTTGCTTGCATCTTTGCTTGCTAAAAATCTATTGATATGGATCCTCATCAACTTGCTAATCTTTTCAAAAGATCCGATTACGATGAACCAATTGATAGTGAATTGAGTTCACTAGATTATCTTTATGAAGTTCCGCTTGAGATTCATGAATCCAAAAATTGTGATGAAGTGTTGAACGAAGAAATTGATAAAGTGATTCATGATAGCTCCTTGAATGAAAAGCATGATTGCAATGATGTTATTATAAATTCTATTAATGTTAATTGTGTTAGTGATATGCAAAACCCTAAGCTTGGGGATGCTTGTTTTGTTATGTCCACTACTTATTGCAATGATCATGATTGGGGTGATAATGATTCTTATGATCTTGAAAATTTATTTAAGCCTCATGATGAATATGATATTGATAATAATGTTTGCAATAATATTGAAAGTGGGTTTGGAAGAGTGTCAAATTTAGCTAAATATAATCCCACATATTTGGAGAGTGCTCAATCTTATGATTTTTTTTATTAAAAGTGGGCTTGGAGAGGTCATGACTTTATTTGATGATAATCCCACTATTTTGGAAGAGTGTCAACTTTGCATGCATGTGGATCATGAAGAGAATATTTTATGTGATAGTTATATTGTTGAATTTGATTATGATCCTACATGTAATTATTATGAAAGAGAAAAATATGGTTGTAGACATTTTCATGTTACCAGAATACCTCTCGTTATGTTGAAATAGTCAATGTTTTATTCGTCTTCTTTGCATATGTTAGATGTTTCTTGTCTGGATAATTTGTTTGATTATAAAATTCCTATGCATAGGAAGTATGTTAGACTTAAATGTGTTTTTCATATGTTTCATGATGCTCTCTTTGTGTTTCAATTATTATCTCTCATTTGACCATCAATAAAATCTCAAGCCTGTCTTGATGGCTATAAAGAAAGAACTTGTTGGGAGGCAACCCAATGAATAAAGTTTATTTTTGCCTTTTTCTTTCTGTTCATGAGTGTTCACACAATTATGCTACTATTATGATTGTGTTTTTTATGTTTTAATTAGTGTTTGTGCCAAGTAAAGCCTTTGGGATCATGTTGGGTGATAGTTGATTTGATCTTGTTGAAAAATAGAAACTTTTGTGTCCACTAGCAGAATTTTGTAAAATCACATAAGCGTGATAAAATTCTGAATTTTTTACACAAGGTTGATGTACAAATTGTCTATGTTTCCCTAATTGTTTAGAATTTTTGGAGTTACAGAAGTATGGACAAAGTCCAGATTACTACAGACAGTTCTGTTTTTGACAGATTCTGTTTTCGTTGCATTGTGTGCTTATTTTGAAAAATCTATGGATTGTATTGGGGGGTATAAGCCATGGTAAAGTTGAAATACAGTAGATATAATGCAATAATAAAATATGAATGGGTTTGCAACAATACTTAAAGTAGTGATTTGCTTTATTATACTAACGGATCTCACGAAGGTTTTGTCAAGTTTTGTGTGATTGAAGTTTTCAAGTTTTGGGTGAGACTACGATGGATGAAGGAATAAGGAGTGAAAAGAGCCAAAGCTTGTGGATACCCATGGTACCCCAAGTTAATATTCAAGGTGAACCAAGCAACTAAGCTTGGGGTTGCCCCGGAAGGCATCCCCTCTTTCTTCTAACGACCATCGGTAATTTTACTTGGAGCTATATTTTTATTCGTGACATATCATGAGTTTTGCTTGGAGCGTCTTGTATTATATGAGTCTTTGATTGTTTTGCTTCTTAGTTTGTCACAAGTATCCTTGCTGGACACACCTATTTGAGAGAGCCAAAATTAATGATTTGTTAGAATTGCTCTATATGCTTCACTTAAATTTTTTGAGCTATGGAATTGCTCTAGTGCTTCACTTATATCTTTTTGAGCTCGTTTTCTTTAATATTTTTGAAGAAATACTCTCATGCTCCACTTAGATTTATTTGAGAGATGGTAAATTTTTGAAGAAATTCTCTCATGCTTCACTTATATTATTTTGAGAGATGAAATTTTTATGCTCATGTTCTTCACTTAAATTTATTTGAGCTTGTCAAAAGCAATTGCAATATATGAACTTAGTCCCAAAGTGATAGATATTCAAGAGAGATATAATAAAAACTTTTATGAAGATCATTGGACAAAATAAACTTGATTCTTTGTAATAGTTTTGAGATATGATGATAGTAATATATGAGTCATGTTGTTGAGTAATTATGCTTAAGTAAGAATATTGGTGCTAAGGTTTGTGATTCTCTATGCAAGCACGAAAGTCAATAGTTATGCAATGAAATCACATCCTACTTGTGGTGCATTATTCGGTGTTAGTTATGCTTAATGCTCGCTTATGTGAATTTTCGTTTCTTGGTTGGTTGCTTCTTAATCTTTTTGCTAGCCTCCACTTGCACTAAGTAGAAATACTACTTGTGCATGCAAAATCTTTAAACCCAGTTTTGCCATATGAGTCCCACACACCTATCTATATGCGGTATTTCCGTGCCGTTCTAAGCAAATTTGTATGTGCCAACTCTATTTTTCAAAATGAGTTTCCTTTTTGTGTGCCCGCACCGCTCATGAAGCGGCAGGGGGTGGCCAATATATTTTCCATGCTAGATGTGTTATTCTCAAGATGAGTGTTTATTCACTTGTCATTGCACAAGAGTACGGCGGTAATAGGGATGCCCTGTCCTGAAATGGAAAATGAATTTACTTTATGTTGTCAAATAATAAATTCCTTGGAAAGTGTTGATATGGACGGTACCCGTGGATACGGCTAGCCGTGGAGTGTGAAAGAATGGTGAAAAAAGGAATAAACTTTATTTTATGTTTGGGAACCGCCTATGATATATCTAGTATGGAAAGTGTTGGGAACTACTCGGTCGTTTTTGTTGACAGGAAAAGCATGACTCTCAAAATGTTTTATCTCTCAATTTAAGCTTTGAGCTCTGGCACCTCTATAAATCCCTACTTCCCTCTGTGAAGGGCCTATCTATTTAATTTGTGCAATTTTTATTTTTATTTGAGTCTCCATCTTCTCTTATAAAGCACCAACTAGGGAGCACTATTATCATACTTCTGCATTGGATGTAGCTAATATTTGAGTGAGTTTCATGAATGGACTAATGATTGAGCATGATGGGCTAGGGATAACTTTCTTTTGTGTTGATATTTTGAAAGACATGGTTGCTTAATTATATGCTTGAGTATTGAAGTTATCATGTCAAATATAGACTATTGCTTTGAACCATCTAAAAGTCCAAATGTCCATGCTACAAAACAAAAGAATATGTGATGAACATGTTAGGCAACATTCCACATAAAAAATTGTGTTTTATCATTTACCTACTCGAGGATGAGCAGGAATTAAGCTTGGGGATGCTGATAAGTCTCCAACGTATCTATAATTTTTTTATTGTTCCATGCTGTTATATTATCATTCTTGCATGTTTTACAATCATTTTAGAGCAACTTTATATCATTTTTTGGGACTAACCTATTGACATAGTGCCGAGTGCCAGTTACTATTTTTACTTCGCAGAATATCAATACCAAACGGAGTCCAAATGCAGCGAAACCTTTTGGAGATTTTTTTTGGACCAGAAGACACGTTGGGGGCCAAGAAAGCACCACAGGGGATCCCCATGGGGACCACAAGACACCTGGGCGCGCCTAGGATCCCATGCGCACCCAGGTGGGTTGTGGGTCCCACGGAGGTCTCCTGCACCACCTCTTTGCCCTATAAATTCCCAAATATTTCATAAACCTTGGGGGAGCAGACAAACACAATTCCAGCCGCCGCAAGTTCCAGAACCACGAGATCCAATCTAACACCA
This sequence comes from Aegilops tauschii subsp. strangulata, assembly GCF_002575655.3. NCBI lineage: Eukaryota > Viridiplantae > Streptophyta > Magnoliopsida > Poales > Poaceae > Aegilops > Aegilops tauschii. The sequence goes on from NC_053036.3 coordinate 516,685,996, forward strand.
TCACGGAGGGGTTCATCATCCTCATTGGTGTCTCTCCGATGATGCGTGAGTAGTCCACCATAGACCTAAGGGTCCGTAGGCAGTAGCTAGATGGCTTCTTCTCTTTTTTGGTTCTCAATGCAATGGTCTCTTGGAGATATATTTGATGTAACTCTTTTTGCGGTGTGTTTGTTGGGATCCGATGAACTTTGACTTTATGATCAGATCTATATCCATGAATATTATTTGAGTCTTCTTTGATCTCTTATATGCATGATTATTTATAGCCCCGTATTTCTTCTTTGAATCTTTGGTTTGGTTAGGTCATCTAGATCAATTTTTTCTTGCCATGGGAAGAGGCGCTTCGTGATGGGTTCGATCTTGCGGTGTCCTCTCCCAGTGACAGAAGGGGCAGCGAGGCACGCATGTATCGTTGCTATTAAGGATAACAAGATGGGGTCTATTCCTACATGAATAGATCTTGTCTACACCATGTCATCGTTCTTATTGCATTACTCTGTTTCTCCATGAACTTAATACACTAGATGCATGCCGCATAGCGGTCGATGTGTGGAGTAATAGTAGTAGATGCAGGCAGGAGTCGGTCTACTAATCTTGGATGTGATGCCTATATATTGATCATTGCCTTGGATATCATCATAATTATTTGATCTTCTATCAATTGCCCAACAGTAATTTGTTTGCCCATCGTATGGTATTTTCTCGAGAGAAGCCACTAGTAAAATCTACGCCCCGGGTCTATCTTTTATCATATTGCTTTCAGATCTATTTTTATTCGCATTTGTTTCAGATCTATTATTCTAAAAACCCAAAAATACCTTGTTGCACTTTTTATTTATTTATTTATTTTATGTTTTTGCAAGATCTGTTTACCCAAACTTATACAAACCAATCTATCTTTTTGCCGAGGAGGGATTGACAACCCCTCTTACGCGCTGGGTTGCGAGGATTTGTTCTTTGTGTGCAGGTACCGTTTACATAGTGTTGCTTGGTTTTCCTACTAGATTGATACCTTGGTTTCATAACTGAGGGAAATACCTACCATAGGTATACTACACCATCCCTTCCTCTTTGGGGAAATACTGACGCAGTTTCAAGCCGCATCAACGTGCCACCGGGATTACCACCTATTCAAGGGATTGAGCATCAAATTGACTTAATTCCCAGTGCATCGCTACCCAATAGTGCACCATACCGTACCAATCCTAAGGAGACAAAAGAGGTTATGCGTCAAGTACAGGAGCTACTCGACAAATGTTATATACGTGAATCCCTTAGTCCTTCTGTTGTTCCTGTTATTTTAGTCCCGAAAAGGATGGTACGTTGCATATGTGTGTTGATTATAGAGGCATTAATAATATTATTATTCATTATCATCATCCTATTCCTAGGCTAGATGATATGCTTGATGAATTGAGTGGCTCTACAATATTATCCAAAGTTGATGTGCGTAGTGGATACCATCAAATTCGTATGAAATTGGGAGATGAATGGAAAACATCATTTAAAACTAAGTTTTGATTATATGAGTGGTTAGTCATGCCTTTTTGTTAACTAATGCACCAAGTATTTTCATGAGATTAATGAACAAAGTTTTACGTGTTTTCATTGAACTATTTGTGGTAGTTTACTTGATGATATATTGATTTATATCAGATCTTTGGAGGAACATTTGGAACATTTATGTGTTGTTTTTATTTCTCTACGTGATGAACGTTTGTTTCGTAACCTTGAGAAGTGCACCTTTTGCACCAATTGAGTATCTTTTCTTGGCTATTTTGTTACCCCGCAAGGAATTGAAGTTGATAGAGCCAAGATTGAAGCTATTGAGAGTTGGTCGCAGCCCAAAACGGTCACACAAGTGAGGAATTTTCTCGACCTTGCTGGTTTCTATAGGTGTTTGGTAAAAGATTTCAGCACCATTGCTGCACCTCTCAATGAGCTTATAAAGAAAGATGTGCCTTTTGTTTGGGGTACCGCACAGGAAAAGCCTTGACGGTATTGAAAGATAAGTTGACACATGCTCCATTACTCCAACTTCCTGATTTTAATAAGACTTTTGAGTTTGAATGTGATTTTAGTGGAATTGTATTAGGAGGTGTGTTATTACAAGATGGCAAATCTGTTGCATACCTTTCTGAAAAATTGAGTTGGCCTAGTCTGAACTATTCTACTTATGATAAAGAATTATATGCTCTTGTTCAAACTTTAGAAACATGGCAACATTATTTATGACTCAAAGTATTTGTTATACATTTTGATCATGAATCTTTGAAACATATTAAAAGTCAAGCCAAACTGAATCGTAGACATGCTAAATGGGTTGAATTCATTGAGACTTTCCATTATGTCATTAAACACAAGAAGGGTAAAGAAAATATTATTGTTGATGCATTGTCTCATTGCTGTATTATGCTTTCACAATTTGACTTTAAAATATTTGGTTTGGAGACCATCAAATATCAATATGTGCATGATGCTGATTTTAGAGATGTAATGCAGAGTTGTAAAGAAGGAAGAACATGGAACAAGTTCGTCGTTAATGATGGATTTGTGTTCCCTGCTAACAAGCTATGCATTCCATCTAGCTCCATTCGTCTTTTGTTATTGCAGGAGGCACATGGAGAAGGATTAATGGGACACTTTGGCATGAAGAAGACGGAGGATGTACTTGCTACACATTTTTTTGCCAAAGATGAGATGGGATGTTGAGCGTTTTGTTGCTCGCTGCATTACATGTTAAAAAGCTAAGTCACCACTCAATCCTCATGGTTTATATATGCCTTTGCCTGTACCTAGTGTTCCTTGGGAAGATATATCTATGGACTTTATTTTAGGTTTACCTCGAACAAAGAAGGGGAGGGATAGCATATTTGTTGTCGTGGATAAATTCTTGAAAATGGCACACTTTATACCATGTCATAAAAGCGATGCTGCTGCTAATGTTGTTGTTTTGTTCTTTCGTGAAATTATTCTCTTGCATGGTGTGCCAAATACAATTGTTTCAAATCGCGATACTAATTTTCTTAGCCATTTTGGAGATGTTTATGAGCTAAGTTGGGGACTAAACTTTTTATTAGTACTACATGTCACCCCCCAAACTGATGACAAACTAAAGTAGTCGATAGAATATTGTCTACTATGCTTAGAGTTATTTTGAAGGCTAACCTTAAAGTGTGGGAAGAATGCTTGCCTCATATTGAATTTGCTTATAATCGTTCGCTGCATTCTACTATTAAGATATGCCCTTTTGAGATTGTGTATGGTTTTCTACCTCGTGCACCCATTGATTTGTTTCCTTTTCCATCTTCGGAGAAGGTTAATTTTGATGCTAAACAACATGCTGAATTGATCTTAAAACTGCATGAGTTAAATAAAAAATATATTGAGAGCATGAATGCTAAATATAAACTTGTTGGAGATAAGGGTAGAAAACGCGTTGTCTTTGCACCTGAAGACCTTGTTTGGTTACATTTGCATAAGGATAGGTTTCCTGATTTGCGAAAGTCGAAGCCAATGCCACGTGCTGATGGTCCTTTTAAGGTGTTAGAGAAAATAAATGATAATGCATACAAACTTAAGCTGCCTGCAGATTTTGGGTTTAATCCCACTTTTAATATTGCAGATTTGAAGCCTTGTTTGCGTGAGGAAAATGTGATTTCATCGAGGATGACTTCATTTCAAGAAGAAGATGATGATGAGGACATAAATACCATTGTTACACCCACAACCCCTACTGCTACATATACTGGACCAATTACTAGAGCTTGCGCACGCCAATTAAATTATCATGTACTTTCGTTTCTGAGTAATGATTCTAATGTTTTTGAGAATATGATGTTGCCTAAATTGGATACATTTATTTTGCTTACAAATGAAGGCTCTAGCTTGGACAAGAAGGATGAACATCAAAGTAAGATCAAGCATGAAGATGATGGCATGCGCAAGGGAAACAAGAACGGTGTTTCAAGTGATGATTTCAGGACTTTGAAGCCACCATAATGAATGCATAAAGGCTTGGGTGAAATATACAAGATGCCACTTCATAAATTGCATCCAGAGACTATTATAGGTGTTACGTCACCTTATTATTGGGCCAGACCATAATTTAGAAATACTTCAGTATAGCCTGTTTTTAGAGTCCGTATGTGTGGGGAAACCGAGTTAGGGTTGGTTTCAGACCCCTTCTCCAAGGGGTCACGAAATTCCACGCTATTCCTTCATATATATAGTCCTTAAGGCGTCGTTTAGAGTTTCGGTTTTGTTTAGATTAAAGTTCGCCATAGCTGCAACTTGTGTACTTCGTTTGTATTCAACGACCAGACCAAGATGTCACAGATTCCCACTTTCATTAATAAAGCTTTCATCTTATATTCACAATATCCAGATTGCAATCTCAGTTTCTTATTTGTTCTTCGTTTACCTGCAGGAAATAGACTCTCGTGGGCAGGTTGATCGTGCTCCGGGGTGGTCAATAGCCTCTCGGAGTTGGTTTAGCGATTGCTAAGGCACAACGTCTTCACACGTTCGTAGTAGGATCGTAAAAGTCTACTCCACCAAAAATGATAACCACCATCTCATCGAAAGACGGGACACCTTTGCCTCTATCAGAAACGTAGTTGTTGCGGTTATGTTGGCCCTTTTTTATCTGCTGTGTCAGAGGGCCATCCCACCATATTATATCCTTTAGCTGTATAATTTGATGTTATTGTTTTATTTATAAAGCGGAGCAAGAGCTTGTTGCGAGAGAGGAGTCAAGTTCCGGACTGAGAAGAGGGAACATGCCGCCAGCCCAATTGTTGCGGGCCAAATCTACCCAACTCTTGTGCAGACGCGAGCCGGGTCGGATTTCCATCGGCCAAAACGTCAAAGCGTCAAAGCTGATACACGTTTAGCTCCGTCGACCTTGGCGTGAAATGAATGGCCACTTCCACCTCATCCTCCCCTGCCCCTCTTCCCCTCGCACCCCCGCCCCCGCCCCGTTCGCGCCTCTCCTTTCCGGCCCCTCCGCCACCTCCTCCTCCCGCTACCACCACCACCGCCGCCACCCATGGCACCGCACCCCGCCTTCGCCTCCTCCCCCACGCGGCCGACCCCCGCGCAGCGCACGCGGTCGCGGCCAAGTCTAGCGCGGCCGCGCGCCTCGCGAACGCCGTCATGTGCGGCTACATCCGCGCGGGCCGCCTCACCGACGCGGTTGAGGTGTTCGACCGAATGACCACCCGCGACGCTGCCTCCTACAGCGCGCTCATTTCGGGCCACGCCCGGCTGGGCTCCCCCGTATCTGCTGCCGCGGCGCTCTTCCGCAGCATGCGCCTCGCGGGGCTCGCCCCCACAGAGTACACTTTGGTGGGCCTCCTCACCGCCTGCATCCGCAGGGGCAACCCGCGGCTCGGGACCCAGGTCCACGCGCTCGCCGCCAAGGGACGGTACTCTGGCGGCTCTCTCCTCGTCGCCAACGCGCTCCTTGGCATGTATGTCAAGTGCGGTCGCTTAGAGGACGCTCTGAGGATGTTCGACGGGATGGAGGAGCGCGACGTGTCCTCGTGGAACACGGTGCTGTCCGGCCTGGTCGAGCTGGGGAGGTACGAGGAGGCGTTTGAGCTGTTTGGGGACATGAGGACGGCCGATGTTGCGGTCGACCGGTTTTCTCTGTCAGCGCTTCTGACGGCGGCCACTGAAGGGTTCAGCCTGCCTCTGGGGGCAGCGGTGCACGCTCTGTCTCTCAAGTCCGGGCTGGAGGTGGATTTGAGTGTGGGCAATGCGCTCATTGGATTTTATGCTGAGCATGGTGATTCTGTCGAGGATGTGGTTGGTGTGTTTCAGAGGATGCCAGTAAAGGACGTAATTTCGTGGACTGGGTTACTCAATGGATACATGGAATTTGGTTTAGTTGACAAGGCTCTGGGTGTGTTTGATCGGATGCCTGAGAGGAATTTTGTTACATATAATGCAGTTCTCACCGGGTTTTGTCAGAACAAGGAAGGTGTGCGAGTCAGTTTTGCTAGGAAGGCTGGGCTGCAGGGGCTCGGGTTATTTAGGCAGATGCTGGAGAATGGGTTGGAGATGTCAGACGTTACTATGACTGGTGTCCTCAATGCTTGTGCTATTGCTGCGGATAGGAAGATGAGTGAGCAGGTTCACACATTTGTGATTAAGTGTGGCTGCGGTTCAAGTCCTTGGATTGACGCCGCATTGATAGACATGTGCGTCAAGTGTGGTAGGTCTGGAGATGCACGTATGTTGTTTCAGCATTGGCGCCACCAGGAGAGTTTTCACATTGCTTGGAGCTCTTTACTGCTTTCTAGCGTTAGAGATGGAGAGTATGAGAAAGCGCTTTCTACATTCCTTCAAATGTTTAGAAGCAGTGATATTCAGTTCATTGATGCGTTTTTGTTGACTACTGCTCTTGGAGTTTGTGGTGCTTTGGGTTTTACGGAACTTGGAAAGCAAATGCATGTGCTTGCTGCGAAATCTGGGCTTTTGCGTGCTTGTGGAGTTGGTAATGCAATTGTCAGTATGTATGGCAAGTGCGGACAATTGGAAAATGCAGTCACTTTCTTTCAGCGAATGCCTCATCGAGACCTTGTGTCTTGGAATGCGCTGATCACTGCTCATCTTCTCCATCGCCAGGGAGATGAAATATGGGACATATGGTCTCAAATGGAGAGATTAGCCATCAAGCCTGACTCCGTGACCTTTCTTCTGATCATATCAGCTTGCAGTTGTACAGACTCAGATTCTGCAGATGCATCTATGGAACTGTTTCGTTGTATGTCAAGCAAGTACAACACTGAACCTGCTATGGAACACTTTGCAGCAGTTGTGTACGTCCTTGGCTGCTGGGGTCATTTTGATGAGGCTGAACAGTTTATAGCTAGTATGCCATTCAAGCCTGGTGCATTAGTTTGGCGATCTTTGCTGGAAAGCTGTAGCAAGCAGTCCAATATGACACTGCGAAGGCGAGCTATGAGTCATCTACTTGCCCTGGAACCACAAGACCCATCCACATATGTTCTGGCATCTAATCTGTACTCTGAATCAGCAAAGTGGCATTGTTCAGAGAACACAAGGCTGGAGATGCGGGAAAAGGGTATCCATAAGATTCCAGCAAGGAGCTGGACATTTTATGACAATGCTATTCACTCATTTTTCGCTCGAGATAGATCACATCCTCAGTCCAAGGACATCTATGCTGGTCTGGACGTGCTAACTCTTGAGTGCATTAAGGCCGGGTATGAACCAGACACCACCTTTGTCCTACATGATGTCGAGGAATACCAAAAGAGACACTTCCTAATGTACCACAGTGCAAAGCTGGCAGCTACATATGGCCTCCTAATGGCAGGCTCTGGGAAAATTATCCGTGTCGTGAAGAACATCCGCATGTGTGGTGACTGCCACTCATTTCTGGAGCATGCCTCTGCTGCTACCGGAAAAGAGATTTCAGTCAGAGACTCGAATGGGTTTCACGTTTTTAGGGCAGGGATTTGTTCCTGTAGAGAATAGTCTGGTACCATACCAATTTTGACTACTTTGCAGTGTCTTTGTAGCACTGTAGAATCTATAGAAGATATCCTTGTATTGAGGTCCTGTACATTGCTATGAGTTTCTTCAGAAGCATTCATGCCAACAGCTGTTCAGTTGACATCATATTCAGAAAAGTATTTTCTTTTGCTCCAAACACTCAGTTGAATATGTTTTTGAGAAAATCTCAGTTGAATAATGTCTAGTACCATAAACAATGTGAAAATTTAACATTACAGATAACTTACTCCTCAGTGGTCTTAAAATTTGCTGTTTGCAGTTAGCACACGATACCTCACATTTATATGAATATAATTTGCGGCAGAACTCTTTATGTTCTTGACCTGTTTGCAGTTACTCCTTCACAAAAAATAGCAAGATTAAGACAATGAGGTAGGCATCTTCTATTGCCCTGACCTAACTGTGTACTTACAGTTAGCACTAATGCCCGCCTACAAAATCATTACCTACTGACTCTTGACTAGAAGCTCCTTCCCTCCCGCACGCGCCGACGGCCGCTCCGGCCACGGCGGCCACCCAAACCCGTCGCTGGCTGCTCGGTCAGTGGCGCCACCCCTCCCGCGCCATGGGCCGTGCCCGCTCGGCTGCTCCTGCGCATCCGCCCGCTCCAGCTGGTGGGACAGCGAGGGATGGGGCCGCCCCGCGTCCATCCCAGATCCCCTCCCGCCCAGCGGTCCATCGACTGATCTGGTCCTTCCGCCGCCTCCCAATCCGGCAACGGCTCGCCGGCCCTCCGCCGCGAATCCTGCTCCGTGGGGAGTGCTCCAAGGCCGATGCTGGCCTCTCCACCCTGCATGTTGGACAACCACGCCTTATGTCCATCGTAGTTAAGCCGTCACCCCGCGCTAGCCCTTCCCCTTCGGGCCATGAGGATGGCTGGACAGAGGTCCAGTCCCGCAACGCGCGCCCATGTCGGCGGGCGACCGCGTCGGCGTCAATGCCACCGGCCCTCCATCAATGCAAACGCCGGGCGAGAGGTCTTTTTAAGGTGCTTCAAGGGGCTCTGCTTCCGGTGCCTGAGCTCTGAGCATCGTCGTGTAGATTGTAGAGATCCTATCCACTGCATCGAGTGCAAGCTGCCCGACCACATCGCTCGCGACTGCCCCCAAGATCCGCGCAACAGCAGGGGCGACAAACTGGCAAGGGCGAGGCTGGGGCCTGTTGCTCGGCGCAGCCCGGTCCACACTCATCTTCGCTTCCCCACGCCGCCGGCGCCCGCGCCGTCCATGGACCGCAGCCACCACACCGACCCATCAAGGTGGCCGAGGAATAGCCACAAGTTGGTGATCGAAACGCCGGGGATGGAGCATCAGATCTCCTTCCTCCGCCGCCATGCCGTCCTCCTGACCTTGGCGGCCGAGCGGCACGCGACGAACCCCATGTCGGTGGGACGTGCTTTCGACGCCGCGCTCCGCACGCCGGCCCACTTGTTGCGGGTCACGAGCCACGATCCAGAGGACTTCCTGGTGCTTTTCGAGCTGTCGGCGCACCACGACAATGCCGTCCGCCTCGGCTCCATCAACGTCAACGGCGTCGTTTTCAACATCAAGCCATGGCACGAGGATGACCATGTTGTGCACCAAGACTTCATGCTCCATGTGCGGGCCGTGTCACAGCGTGATTTTTGGCTCTTTCTTTTTCTTTTGTTTTTCTGAGATTTTTGCTTGAGATTTCTTTTTCCGTGGCTTTGTGGTCTGGAAACTGGAGAAGATGAACTCTTCTTTCTTTGCAGAGTGGCTTGTTATCGTCATATCCATCCAAGACCTTGCCATTTCCATCTTGAACCAAACACCAATATTCTTTTCCTTGGAAATATCCCTTCTCTATTAAAGGAATAACCCAATTTGCCCTAGGTTGTGAAGCAACCTATATTTCCATCACTCCCCAAATTCCCAAATAATTCTCATAAATTGTTTGGGTCATATCTTCTTCAAATATGGCAAAATATTTCATTTGCCATGTTCCCCATCATGCTCAATTAATTCCTTTCCTATTCTGTCCTGAATGTCAGTTTGTGAATCAAGTGCTATTTGCCCTTGCCAAATTGACCCCAAACTTTTTGGACACCTTTTCATGTCCATATTATTGCCCCATGCCAAAATTCAACTCATTTTTCTTAGTAAATATTCCTGAGCAATTTTTCAAAATTCCTGTCTGAGGGAAGCCTTTGCGAAGGAAGTACTAGCTAGGGTTACTCAAATGAGTTGAACTTTTTCACACACCTTCATGTGCTCATATCATTGCCCTCCTCCAATTTTCAGCCCTATCCAAGCGTCTATGTGAGCACAGGGCTAAATCTTTGTTTCTGGCAATATTTTCAGGTTATGAAGCAAGTATAATTTTTAATGCTTAATTAATTCTTAAAAATTACCAGAACATGCTACTACCCATATAACATCTCTCCACCAAATTTGAGACCATTTCCTTAAGCCATTTTCCCTCTAATATTATTGCAAGTTTCTGGTCAGTGGTGATGTTTGTGAAGCAAGTACTATTTTGGCATGTCCATTTGGTATGAAACTTTTACATCATCTTTATATGGCCAAATAACCCTGCCTTGCCAAATTTGAGCTCAAGTTGATAGTCCATGTGAGTGCATCATCATGCTCAAGTTTTTGGACCAGTTTAAGCAGTTGTTAAGCAAGTGCATTAAGACTTGGTCCAAATCATCTCAAACTTAACAGAATGCTTGTTCCTTTGACCCTCAACACCCCAGACATCCTATCTTGTCCCTATCCCCTCTCTGCTCTGCACAGTTTCAATCAAACAACTGCTGCATCAATGTTTCAGGGATGAATCCCATCGATCCAGAGCACCTTTATTTGATCCATCACCTCTCTCAGACTCAGTAATGCAGGAACTCATCACCAGACATATCACGTCAGCCCCTCTTGTCCTCTTCATGCCAGTCTGCGCGGTGACCACCGTTTTTGCATGCCGTGAGCGTGTCCAGGGCGTTGCTTTGCTCTGGTCCGGCTCGTGATCATCGTTCCAGCGAGCACGGGCATGTCTAGCGTGTTCCCTGCGTCGTAGCCGTCTCCCCGGACCCATCTCCCCCTATGGAAACCTCCTCGCTGGCGCTCGTCGCCGTGCGCCCACGGACGCGCTGTAGATGGCCGTCGTCTTCCTCCTCTGTCCACTTCTCCCCCGTGCCCGTTGTCTTCCTCTACCCCGTGAGCCTGCTCCCTGCTCCACTCTGTCGCCTTCTGTCGAGCAAGTTCGCGTGCCCATGCGTCCGCGGCCCCGACGACGTGTCGCGCGGCCGTGCTCACTCAACCGCCTCGCCCCCGGCTATTTATAGCCCCTTCCCGCGGCTCCCGAGCTCTCCATCGCCTCCTCCTCACTCCCAGAAACCTCCCCAACCTCTCCATTAAGCTCCAGGAGCTCTCCTAGCCTCCAATGGCCGCCATGGCCGCCGTTCGGCTCCGCCTAAATTCCGGCGAGCCAGCGCTCCCTCTCCTTCTCCCCACCTCCATGCGCCCCACTAAACCCCTGCGGACCCTCCCAGTTCCTCGCTTCGTCGCCGGAGCCACTTTGGCCGCGACCCCAAGATTTGGCCGCCGCCTCTGTCCTCGGACGCCGCGAACCCCGTCGCCCCATTGCTCCTTCCAGGCCGCCGTGCATGTTCTGAACGGGAGCGGGGCATCTGCCCGAGGCCGCCCGTGGCTTCACCCTGGCCTGAGGCGGCCGGAGCCGGCCAGGCCCCCGCTGGCGTCGCGCCCCCCTGGCTTCCTCTGCTTCTGGTCGGGGGGAGCGAGGAAGAGGACGACGACCTGGCCAGCCCCCCCTGACCTCACCTGGCGGCGACCCTACCGCCCGGCCCCGCCTCAGCTGACGTGGCAAGTGGAAGCACACTCAATAAATTACGTTTTTGTGCATGGAAAGCGTACCCCGGTGTATCATCTGCTAAGAATACACTTTCACTACTGCGGAGACGTATTTCTGAGAATGCGCCTTCTATTTTCCAGCCGCCGTTCGAATCGGTTAAATAGTGGACGTTCACCCGTTAGCAACAGAAAAGCATATATTTTTATTTGTTTTTCTGCTAACGAACGAACGGCTGTATCTTTTTAACCGTGACTCCGAATGAGGTGATTCCAATGCCCACTTCTTCGTCTCGTCGAGGCCGTTCTGTTCACATCATTTTCACTATGGTTTGACATACTATAAATGACCTTTATGCCCTTGCCCCTAATCAGCCCCTCCGAGAGAGAATCTTTTCCGGTGAATCTTTCCGCGGCTTCACCGCACCTCTTCCCGGAGCCTCCTTCACCCCCAGACAAGCCACGACAACCACTTGCATGATTGCATGCAGTAGCCATGGTTTTCTACTTGAACCTTTAATAACTGTCGGTTTGGTTTGCTACTGTTAACGGTGTTTCGGTAATGCTTATAGTTTCATGTTCATCTTCATGCTATGTTCGTATGCACCTGGTTATCATGTATTCTTGCTAGTATTATTTCCGTATGGCATGCTTGGTAGTAGTACATGTGGGTGTTGGTCATGTTCTTCGGTGCATGACCATCGTCTGTTTCCGAGTACCATTGATATGCATGTTCCTTTGCATCTAGCTGGTTATATGTTTGCTTGGTAGTAATCTTGATATGCTCTTGCTTGATATTTATTGTTGATCCTAGTGGTCATGGTATGCTTTGAATAGTGTTCTACTTGTGATATACATGCTCGTCAGTATTCCGTGCTCCTCTGGATAAATGTTTTAATGTTGTTGATTATACCCCCATGATTATGTTGATATCATGCTCATGCATTGTAGTTGCATCATGTTATTTTAATATGGCTCAGCTTATTGCATTCAAGTTTAACCGGATAATAATGAACTTGAACAACTGTTGGCTGAGTCATGGTGCCACCATATCGAGCTGACCAGTGCAGCCACATTTGCCTTTTATGGGGAGGTCCTAACTGGGTCTATTGTCATGCCTCTCATCGGTGCCTCCAACGAGGGAAGGTTATGCGCGGGTGCTACCTTGGCTGGGCAGGACGGCATAAGCCTTGTGAGCCCGAGTTTGGTTATGTGCACATGTCCCCATTTGGGACCGTTTATGTTTTGCCACGACGGTGGCCGTTGATGCCTTTCGTAGGCAGGGGGCACCCATGACTTAGCCCAGTGGGGAGTTAGTCAGAGTGGCTGGGAAAGTGTCATGGCAGTAGGACGGTTTTGTCGGAACACCGTTGGTCCACCCGAATGGGAGTGGAAGGCCATGGGTTCCGTGGTGTAGGTACAGTGCGCTACCTCTGCAGAGTGTGTATTAAATCTATCGATAGCCGCGCCCGTGGATATGGGCCCAGTTCGTAGTTGGTCACACTATGGGTCAACAGTAATAATAATAGTGTGCTTAATAACAACCCTGGTTCAATGATGAGAAAGAGATTGGTTGTGATCGTGAGAGGATCACCGTGGTATCAAGGATACCGAGTTGTTGGATATTTGTGGTGTTATACGAGAGTCAAGGGTAAAGGTCAAGCTCCTTGTAGTCATGTAATGATTACTACGGTATTGTAATACCAAGCTTGATTGGATCCTGAGATGATCGTGTGATGTCCGTAATGGTAAGCTGATGCATGTGATGGTTACGAGGTAACCCGAGCAGAGTAAGTTGGTGCATAAGAGTGTCATCATGTTGCATGCTAGTATCATCATGTTCATATGTTCATGCCATGCTCATATTGTTCTAACTGTATCATGTTCATCTTGTTCATGCTATGTTGTTCTGATCGATCTGTTAATCTTTGTTAACCTGTAATTGCCATGCTATTGTCTGTCTTGATTGCTCTTGGTTGCTGTGAGCTTGCAAGTACATTCAATGTACTGACCTGGCGTGTCATGCCAGTTTGCAGGTCATGCCGGATTTGATTGCTTATTTGTCGTGGATTCCTTGTTTACGAGCTAGGATAAGCGTTCCAGCCAGAGTCCCTGCGGAGTGGATTTCATCACCATCGTCGCTGTCCGCTGCTAGAGTTATCCCACTGCTTCGTGTTGTTCTGCTGCTTGCATGGAGCAACCGTGGCAGGCGTAGTGTCGCTGTCGGGGATATACCCCGCGGTATGACCCGGCCGGAATTATAACCCGGCTGGGACTTGGTAAACCGGTAGACAGTTAAACCAGGTGGTAAACCGACAGATGATAACCCGGTATATGTTAAGTAAGATGATAACCCCGCAGATGACAACCCGACAGATGTTAAGTCAGATGGTAAGTCAGACAGTCATAACCCGGCAGACAGTCATAACCCAGCAGACAGAGTCGCTTGGGATTAATAAGCCCGAGACGTTAAGAAGCCCAAGATGTTAAGAAGCCCATGAAGAGAAGTCAAAATAGTTTAAGTCTTAATCCGAGTTGGACTCTACATGTAACCCGCCCCTTCAACTTATATAAGGAGGGGCAGGGCACCCCAAGAGGGGAGAGGATCTTAAGGTTAGACATAACTAGGAGAGCCGGTTTACGGCGACTCCCTGGTGATGATAATAAGACCTAGCCACAAACAGCATGTAGGGTTATTACGGGATGATGTTTCCCGGGGCCCGAAGCTGTCTAAATCCTTGTCTTGTGTGTTGATCCGCCTCGCGTCTCTCGATTCCAACCAACCCCTTCAAGCTACCGCATAGATGCGTTGGCCTCACGACTAAGTCCTCACACTAGGACATCTGCCGTGAAAAATCCACGACAGTTGGTGCCCACCATGGGGCTAGCGCACGGTGGTGTTGAGTTCTTGGAGGGAGCTCTTTAGGGGTCAAGAAGTTCGCGATTGACTAGATGAAGAAGAGTCAGGGAACAATCACACAGGATGACCCTGCATGAGCAAACTTAGACAAAGTCAGTAGATTCTTTATTTGATGATCAGATCTATCTAATCCGCTGACCGCGAGTTCCACAATCAAAAGAAATCAAGATGATGTCGAATGTGTTTCCACAAATTGCCGAGTTCATGCTACTGCCATGATTCATGGCCCGAGTTCGTTTCTGCTTCAAACTGCTAATATACATTGCAACGGATCGGGAGGGAAAGAGACAAGAGCCATCTGACCACTAGTTGACCGCTCAAGAGGACACCAGATCGAGAAAGAATCCAATCTGAGCCAGTTTACCTACCTCTGTGTCTTGTCCGGTTTAAAAAAGGAAAGTACCACGACCCGGGCGTGAGTAATCTATTAATCAATCACCACAACCCGGAGGATGAGTCCGGGGTACCTCTGACTCGGCCCCCGGACAACTATAGTTATGGCCTCGCTTGTGACTCGCCTTGCGTGACCGAGGGGGTCTTGAGTTTCCCGTCTCCGCCGCGTCTACGATGGTCAAACCGTTGCCTGGTCAGCCCGCTTCTGCAGCCCGGCATCAAATTGCCCCCGCTGGCCTCGCGCCCTGCTGCTCTATTGCCGGCCGTTCTTCGCCGGCTCGTCACGGCTGGACCCTTATTCCACTGAACTGCCGCCGCGGTTACTGCCTCCGCAGCGCCCTCGCTACTGTTGCCGGTTGCGCTTGAGCCGCCTCTGAGTGTGCCGCGCCTGCGTCGTCCCGTGACGACCCGGTGACCCCCGCGCCGCAACAACTGCAGGAGGAGAGCCGGCGCCCGCCGTGCTCAACTTGCATGACCGCTCTGCTCGGACCCTGTCTTGCGCCTTCCCACACGAGCCGCCGCCTCCAGGGCCGGCCTCGCTGTCACAGCCGCAGCCCGACGCCCTTGACCCGGCCGCGCCTTCCAACCCGCCGCGTGAGTCGCCCCGTCTCAACGTGCCTCTGCCTGTTTCCAAACCGCCGAGGTTGTGACCCGCCAACCTCAACTCTCCTAAGCTGACTCGTTGCAGCTGTGACTACCACCTCCGCCGAGGTCTTGCCTGCACGCGGACGCCTAGGCCCCGGCATCCATCGCGCCGACTTGCTACTGCTACACCCCGCGTGCCGACTCACCACTATTGCGAGCTGCTGCCGTCCTCGCGTGCCGGTTCACTAGCCACGACCGCGCCCTTGCTCCTCCTCTGCCGCGCCCTTGCTCTAAGTCGCCAGTGTGCTGCCTCCGTCTCGTCTCCGGTTCAAGTTGCCGGACACGCCTGAGAGTCGCCTGCTGTTTTTTTGACTCGCCGTCCCTGGCTGCCTCCACGGCGCCTCATTCCGTGCTGGACCGCCACGCTACTCCAAATCACTGGTCCTCGTCGGGCTATAACACGCCCTGCAGGCTTCCATGCCCTGCTCGAGTCGACGAGTCACCAGCTCGCCGCGTCGGCCGCTTCCCATGAGTTTCTGCTCCTCCGCGCCAAGACCGCAGCAGTAACCCGCCCTCCGCTTCTACCATGTGCGGCCGCGGTTTTAAGACGCCACAGCCATGCTCGCTCACGCTCGGCCATGCTCTAAGTCGCCGCGATGGTCTGCCTTTTCCCGTGAGATGCGCCGGCCTTGAGCAAATCGTTGCTGTGACTGGAGCCATTTGTCATTGGTGTGCCAACCCGCCGTGTTGAGCCGTCTCCACTGGTTTTTAAGCCGCCTCATCATCACCTCCATCATCTGCTGTCTAGTTCACTAGAGCCGACTGCTGTCAAATCGTCAACCTCCACAACCAAGCAAAGTGGCCTTCTCTCCAAGTCACCAACTCCGTTTTCCAAGTGGCCAAATCACCCAAATGATAAACCGCCACTTCCAGAGCGGCCGCGAGTGGAGCCGGCCGCCGCGCAACATCACTTCGCCTTGCGCCTCCGCTTCTCTATTGCGGTTTGCCTGAAGGTGCTCTCCCCCGGTCTACATACAGCCGTTATGAGGACACACTGCTGTTATTTCCCATGTGTTCACGTGCCCCAAAAAAAAGGGTGGAACCCACGCTGCTTCGCTCAAAGGGAGACTACGAACATGACCGACATGTTGTATAGTGCTATTAGTGCTAACTCCTATGAGAGTGAGGATTCAGAAGTTATCATCAACCCTGCGGCTGAGTGTCATCTGATGAAAATACCAGGTGATATTTGCCTTATCTGTTTTTCGGTGCATATTTAATTCTTCGAAGAACAGTTACCTTGGTATGTATATTTTTATGTGCAGGACAATGATTCATTATAAAGGTGGTGCCATGCTGTACCTATGGAGTATGCGTTAGCATCATCATGCACCGGTGTCCGCGCCGGCTTGCCGTTGCACAAGTGTGCGCAAACCGCCGCCCGTGCAGCCTGATCTACATCAACTCGCCGGGACTGTGCATGCGATTGACTCGCCCGTCCGCATCGGCTTATAATGTCGCGGCCGACTCATTTGTCTGCTCCCATGGTCGACCCGCCCGTGATTGATTTCAGCTTCACCGTCTTGATCATCAATTCCACGGTGGATAATTTCTGACATGACATATCAGGTGAAATCCATCCAGTATATTTTATATTACATATTGCTTTCTTTAAAAAGAGCAATTACTCTGGTTTGCAAGTTCTTCAATGCAGGACAAATTGTCTACTACAAAAGGTACTATTATATCACTGAGCTGTTGAATGACTCATACCGGTTTATATCACGGTCAAGTACGGAGAATCTCAAGACAACTCCTTGAGTCGTCTTAAGACTCGGGGGTTATGATGACATGACTCAGTAAATGACTGACAGTTTAAAGCAAGTCAAGAACTCCGGGTCAGTGGAGGGAAGATAACCCGGTCCAGAGGCTGCTGTTATATAGATGAAAATTTAAAAGGCCATCAGAAAATTTTCGGCTCAAAATGAAGATTCCGGTTTAAAATCCGGTTCAAGGGAAATCTGTCTCCCACAGCTTTGAAGCTCTCAATATCCGGTTTAACATCCGGTTCAAGAAGAATTCATCTCTCGCAAGTTCGAGTTTTTCAGAAAAAGTAAAGGTTGCCAAAGAGAACTTGCTGCCATGATGCGCGGTTCAAACATGGGTATCCTGCCCCATGGGCTTATCTTATTATGGTCACATGGGGGCTTCCTGCTCATTGAGCGAAGTTATGATTACCCTTTGATCTAGCGTATACGCCATGCTTACAAAACACTTGGGGGCTTGCTACCCAGGTTAAAAGGGACCAAAGAGAGTCTGTTGCAAAAGCACAACTCAAACATAGGTGCCCATTGAGCATAGCTCAGAAATATTGCTTGGGAGCTCTTTTGTTCTAAAGAACAAGAGTTGCTATAACCCTTGTGATAGGCTTAAAAGCTAGGCTTGGAAGCTAGGTGTATTCACCTAAAACCCCGGGTTATCCTGCCTTTTTAAGTAAGCCACTCCGCCCAGGTATTCCTGGAATGACCCGCCGAACGTTTGACAAGTCAATCTTATGCAGACCCTGAACTTGTCAAAGTTAAAATGACGATTGGTTAAAGTGAGGTCCATCTTATAAGGTTTGTAAAACGGTTTAACTCAGTGGCCTGACAGCCCGTGAAAAGCCTCGATTTTTCGGCCCGACAGCCCATGAAAAGCCTCGTTTTCGTGTGTTTTTATTTTGGCAGGTTTTTTGAGGTTTATTTGATAAAGCTTATAAGGTTTTATTATCACACTTCGCCGGTGTTTATTAACCCGGCTTGGCTTTCGACTATAAGTTGTTAGTGCATGATAAATTAAGATCCGGTGTTTATTAACCCGACCTGGTTTTTGACTATAAGTCGCCAGGATGACATGACATAATATCCGGTGTTTATTAACTCGGCCTGGCTCTCTTCATAAGCCGGCAGTATATGATAATTACTAGCGCTCAAATTTTGGGCTATCACCCTTACTACACTGGCTTGGTAAACCAACAGTGTGATCAAATATCACAGGAACCGGTTTTCAAACCGGGTTATATTATTCAGATCTTTAATAGCCAACGTGGCTGGATTTTTATTATGGTTATCAATAACCAATATTATGATTGAGGTTTTCAAAGTCGCTTCAGCGCAATGCATATTATTTTATCAATGGATATGATTTATTCTACAATGGAAGGAATAGTCCCGAGTCGCTGCAGGCTTACGACCCGACACTTGGGGGCTACATTATTCAAGTTGAGATTACATCAAATATGCAAGTCTCATGTCACTGCAAGCATGCACCATGACACTTCGGGGCTAATGCAAAGTCATTTTTACTGGCCTTATTAAAGATCCGACTCATCACATCATAATGAGTCGGCCCCTGGGGGCTACCAATTGCTCCGGTCAAAAATTCAAGGTACACGTCTTAATCCATGATATTGAAAGGTCTATTACTCAGTTGGTAAAGCACAAGGCTCTTAACCTTGTGGACGTGGGTTCGAGCCCCATGGTGGGGGATACGTCATATGAAGTTATTTTCGATGAAGTATATATAAAGTCCCAACTCAATATTATCTTACTGAGCTGGCCCTTGGGAGCTATACATTGCTGTTCAAATCTACATGATCATATTTATAAAGTCCCTGCTCATTATTGCATAATGACCCGGCCCTTGGGGGCTATACTGGTTGAAGTTTTTATGAGCATAAGGCAATTACAAGTCCCAGGTTGCTGCAAGCATGACAACCCGACACTTGGGGGCTACATATGTGGAATATTCAGTTTTGACTAGTGACTGAGATGAACAACCTGGATTTATTCAAGCTTGTGACATTCATATTGAAGCAAGACTTAAGCTGTTACTACGTTCCCTTCTTAAGACTTGGGGGCTACAAGTGATATACATATAAGGGAGGTACGCTTTCAAAGCCGATGTTAATAAACAATTATGACCCGGTGCCATCAATATTTATAAACCGGCAATTTTGGCAATGATAAACCGACACATTTTACATCGTTAAACTGGCTGAAAATCAGATGAGTATTTCAAGGACCAATATTTTTTAAGCATTGGAAGCTGAGTCAAATGAATTATTCTTCACAATTTTTTTCTGTGAGAAACCAACGTCAGCAAATTGATTATGAAGTTGGCCTGTTAACCCGGATTTTCTAGAAGAAGGAAATGATAAGGAGTTAAGGATGATCAGGTGCCGACTTACAAGAATATTTAACCCGGAGCACAACCTGTCAAATTTGTTCTTGAGTTATTTTGCAGGATCAGTTTAACATGGATAAATCCAAATGAAACCGGGGACTAATGTCGGGGATATACCCCGCGGTATGACCCGGCCGGAATTATAACCCGGCTGGGACTTGGTAAACCGGCAGACAGTTAAACCAGGTGGTAAACCGGCACATGATAACCCGGTAGATGTTAAGTCAGATGATAACCCGACAGATGATAACCCGGCAGATGATAACCCGACAGATGATAACCCGACAGATGATAACCCGACAGATGTTAAGTCAGATGGTAAGTCAGACAGTCATAACCCAGCAGACAGAGTCGCCTGGGGTTAATAAGCCCGAGACGTTAAGAAGCCCAAGATGTTAAGAAGCCCATGAAGAGAAGTCAGAATAGTTTAAGTCTTAATCCGAGTTGGACTCTACATGTAACCCGCCCCTTCAACTTATATAAGGAGGGGCAGGGCACCCCAAGAGGGGAGAGGATCTTAAGGTTAGACATAACTAGGAGAACCAGTTTACGGCGACTCCCTAGTGATGATAATAAGACCTAGCCACAAACAATATGTAGGGTTATTACCGGATGATGTTTCCCGGGGCCCGAAGCTGTCTAAATCCTTGTCTTGTGTGTTGATCCACCTCGCGTCTCTCGATTCCAACCAACCCCTTGAAGCTACCGCATAGATGCGTTGGCCTCACGACTAAGTCCTCACACTAGGACATCTGCCGTGACAAATCCACGACAGTCGCCGTGCCGATGTAATCCCCTTGTACCCAATATAGATTGTAACAAAGAGCTGATTTGTTCTATGCTAAGAAGTGCCGTATTCTATAAGACTTCTCCTCGATCTCTGGGCTGGAATACGGGGCGTTCCGGTTTCTCTGAGCCGGGGTGCCACAAGGCTTGGTATCAGAGCAGGTCTGGTTGTAGGATGCCCTAGCCCGTGCGAACGTTAGAATGCGGTAGTATAGAGTCCAGTTGGTTTGTTGCACTTGATTGGCGCATTTGTTTGTTGCATAGCATGCATATAGATTATTATGTGGTCATTGATAGTGATCTTGAGTGTGTAGGTGGTATCGATTTCAATCCACTACCTGCACCCTTCCTCTTTGCATACCCGATCTTCGGTGTTTGGCGTCACCTCTGTCCCAGCAGAGTGATGCCCTGGTACCAAGTGTTCCAGACACCATTTACAGGAGTTATGCTCGTATATCACGTCGATATCTTTCCATCATCCACCCATATCGTTTCGGTGATAGACTTGCCTCTATCCCAAATCGTGCCGCCACTTTGGCAACCCTTACCGATCTTGGTTATCAGAAAAGGGCAATGCCAGCCAGCCTTGCTTTTCCCACCACTACCCTACCCTGTCATTCTGTTCTTTGGACGTGTGCGATTCCCTTTCGTACGCTTGATGATGATGTGGTCGTGACCTTTATGTCTCACTACATGATCGCCAAGTCCGTCCTCGCCTCCGTATCCATCCAGATCCAACCGGAGTTCAGCCAGCACTTGGTGTAGCCTTGGTTACGCCAACTCCTTCCACACGCAGATTCACTTTTCGTGCACACCGCCACCGCATATTAGGCCGTAATACCGGAGTTTCCACGAGATTTGTGTGCTTAGGAATGCATGCATATTATTGTTGTGAGTAGCAGTAATATGTGATGTTGCTTGATTATGCACATTATTTATATTATTAGTATGCTTGTGTGCTTTTCTTTTCGTCGTTTCTTTTTTCTTCTTTCTTTGGGCCTTCAGTGTTACATATTTTCCCCTCATTAAAGTTGCTCGTCAACCGACACCGATCCCGAAGAATCAGCAAGGAATTCAAGTATTTAGAAACTCAGCTAAACAGAATGGAATTCTCAGCCGACCGCACAGAAATGGGGAATATATGATCATGATGTTGACCATCAAAGTTTGCATTAGCGTGCACTCCTCGCAACAGTATGGATAATCAAGTCTCCCTCGGTGTGCACTCCTCATGGCAGTAATGATCAGATCAACAAGAAGATAAATTGTGTGCAAGATCGACAGTATATTATCGGTCAAAGGTATGGTTCAGATACAAGGTTTGATTCTTCGTTGAGGATGATTCTGAAACATGCTATACCTGGAAGCAAGCGAGAATATGCCATGTATTCAATATTCAGAAGGGAGGATAGTCCAGCAAATCCCGTTTCATACAAGTAATCCACAACAAGAATATCAAGATGATATATATGGAGCAGTCAGTCCGCATGGCACAATGAGAACTTCTGGTGTAAGCAACCCAGTCTTCCCTCGCAAGCTACCAGAGAAGCTTCCAATGCAAGATTCCTCTATCTTCCTCAGTACGACATATGGATGACTTCCAGTGCAAGATACTCTGTCTTCCTCAGTAAGCAACCGCAAAAGCTTCCGGCATAAAGTACCGAGTCCTTCCCCAGCAAGTCTTTAAGGGGGGAAGCTTCTGCAGCACGATACCCAGTCTTCCTCAGCAAGATACTCTCGATGGTTTCTAGCATAAGCCATCCAATTTTCCTCAGTACGACACTGATGCAAGACAGAACCTTGTGAATTAACGACAGATGGCAGTGCAAGAATCAGATCTGCAACAGTTGGTCAGAAGCAAGAATTAGCCAGAACACAAGTCTGCCTCGGGAATCAGATTCTCATATATATGTGAAGGAATGTTGGGGAACGTAGTAATTTCAAAAAATTTCCTACGCACACGCAAGATCATGGTGATGCATAGCAACGAGCAGGAGGGTGTTGTCCACGTACCCTCGTAGACCGTAAGCGGAAGCGTTTTGTCAACGCGGTTAATGTAGTCGTACGTCTTCACGATCCGACCGATCCAAGTACCGAACGCACGACACCTCCAAGTTCAGCACACGTTCAGCTCGATGACGTCCCTCGAACTCACGATCCAGCAGAGTGTTGAGGGAGAGTTTCGTCAGCACGACGGCCTGGTGACGGTGACGATGAAGCTACCGGCACAGGGCTTCGCCCAAGCACTACAACGATATGACCGAGGTGGATTATGGTGGAGGGGGGCACCGCACACGCCTGGAAACAATCAACTTGTGTGTTCTAGGGTGCCCCCCTGCCCCCGTATATAAAGGAGCAAGGGGGGAGGCCGGCCGACCCTTGTGGCGCGCGAGGAGAGGAGGAGTCCTCCTCCTAGTAGGAGTAGGACTCCCCCTTCCTACTCCTACTAGGAGGGGGAAAGGAAGGAGGAGAGGGAGAAGGGAAAGGGGGCGCCACCCCCCTCCTTGTCCAATTCGCACTACCAAGGGGGGGGCCTGCCCTGGCCGGCCCTCTCTCTCCACTAATGCCCATGAGGCCCATTAGTTCTCCCGGGGGGGGGGGGTTCCAGTAACCCTCTGGCACTCCAGTTTTCTCCGAAATCACCCAGAACAATTCCGGTATCCGAATATAGCTGTCCAATATATCAATATTTATGTCTCGACCATTTCGAGATTCCTCGTCATGTCTGTGATCACATCCGGTACTCCGAACTAACTTCAGTACATCAAAACACATAAACTCATAATACCGATCGTCACCGAACGTTAAGCGTGCGGACCCTACAGGTTCGAGAACTATGTAGACATGACCGAGACACGTTTCCGGTCAATAACCAATAGCAGAACCTGGATGCTCATATTGGCTCCCACATATTCTACGAAGATCTTTATCGGTCAAACCGCATAACAACAACGTTGTTCCCTTTGTCATCGGTATGTTACTTGCCCGAGATTCGATCGTCGGTATCTCAATACCTAGTTCAATCTCGTTACCGGCAAGTCTCTTTACTCGTTCCGTAATGCATCATCCTGCAACTAACACATTAGTCACATTGCTTGCAAGGCTTATAGTGATGTGCATTACCGAGAGGACCCAGAGATACCTCTCCGACAATCGGAGTGACAAATCCTAATCTCGATCTATGCCAACTCAACAAGTACCATCGGAGACACCTGTAGAGCATCTTTATAATCACCCAGTTACGTTGTGACGTTTGATAGCACACAAGGTGTTCCTCCGGTATTTGGGAGTTGCATAATCCCATAGTCTGAGGAACATGTATAAGTCATGAAGAAAGCAGTAGCAATGAAACTATAACGATCATAATGCTAAGCTAACGAATGGGTCTTGTCCATCACATCATTCTCCTAATGATGTGATCCCGTTCATCAAATGACAACACATTTCTATGGTTTAGGAAACATAACCATCTTTGATAAATGAGCTAGTCAAGTAGAGGCATACTAGGGACACTTTGTTTTGTCTATGTATTCACACATGTACTAAGTTTCCGGTTAATACAATTCTAGCATGAATAATAAACATTTATCATGAAATAAGGAAATAAATAATAACTTTATTATTGCCTCTAGGGCATATTTCCTTCAGTCTCCCACTTCCACTAGAGTCAATAATCTAGTTCACATCGCCATGTGATTTAACACCAATAGTTCACATCACCATGTGATTAACACCCATAGTTCACATCGTCATGTGACCAACACTCAAAGGATTTACTAGAGTCAGTAATCTAGTTCACATCGCCATGTGATTAACACCCAAGGAGTACTAAGGTGTGATCATGTTTTGCTTGTGAGAGAAGTTTAGTCAACGGGTCTGGAAATATAATAATAACCATTTATTATTGCGTCTAGGGCATATTTCCAACAGCTCGTTGGGTCCAAGCTTGTATGGATGCTTGCAAACGGGTTCAGTTCCTGGCTCAAGTTCGATAACGAACTCAACTGGCCGGTGAGGAGGCATACCCGGAAGCTCTTCTGGAAAGACATCTTGGTACTCACAAACGACTGGAATTTGAGAGATGGCATTCAATTCATCCTTCTCATTGAGAGAAAAAAACCGAATGGTTTCATCACGAGCGGCATAAATAATCACATCCTCAGAAGAATGTGTCAATTGAATTTCCTTGGCTGCACAATCAAGTTGAGCCTTGTGCTTAGAAAGCCAGTCCATCCCGAGAATAAGATCAATATCCGAGTCACCAAGAACAATTGGAGAAGACAGAAATTTATAGTTGCCCATCTTGATGGAAACATCCGGAACCATGGAGCTTGCATTCATGAATTTACCCGGAGAGACAACTGATAATGGTCTAGGCAAATCTTGATAAACCAACTCATGCTTAAATGCAAATGGTCTTGATATGAAAGAAAGCGAAGCACCAGTATCAAAAAGAACTTTTGCAGGAATATCATTAACAGGAAGATTACCCATTATCACATCAGTAGATTCCTTCACTTGAGATGCATTCATCATGTTCACCTTTGCAGACTTTGGATTATGCTTGACCACTGCATTGCTGGAAGATCTGACAGGAGGAGGAGGCGGAAGATGCCTTTGGTTGAAGCACTTGTTAGCATAGTGGCCTTTCTGCTGACACTTGTTGCAAGTCACCTCTGAGAGTGGGCGGTGATAAGGAGCATTGGACTTTGTAGCTTGATTCTGAGACTTGTTCTGATAGCCAGAGTTGGAAGAGTTGGAAGAGTTGATACCAATCAGCAGCTTGGTCCTTGAGCTGAAAAGAAGCGAACTTGACATAGTCCTCAGGCCTGACATTGCTACATTCAAAATGCTTGTTGATGTCCACGAGCCAATCATCGGCATCCGTGGCCTCGGCACAGTAGCTGAAAGACTTGGGCTGATTTGCGAGAAACTGGTTGAGGGTAGCGAAGTGAAACTGATTGTTGCCTTGACCTTGATTGCCTTGCCCTTGGGTGCGTTCTTGCAAGAGTTGTAGAATCATCTGAGCATTGGCGTTGGTGGCTGCCATGATAGCTTTCCATGCCTCCGGAGGCGGAGGTGGTGGCGGAGGGTTCGCTTGACTCCCTGCATTGCGATCCGGATTCTGACGCGTTGGCGGAGCCATCCTGAAGAGGGTGACATCCGTTAGCATCTTGATAGACAAATAGATAAGTAGAATCAACGGATAGAAAGTGCAACATATAGTCTTCACAATAAACATTCGAACGAGGATGAACGAATGAATTCCTTAGTAAATCAACACACTTCCATAAGTTGAGAAGCCACTTAGAAAAAGATATGAATCAACATATGAATTCGAAGCAACTCGAATACCACAATTCAAAACAAAACAAAGTATTGGCTTGCAGAATAAGCCGGAACAAACATATGATAGAGATTTCGTCCGAAGTTTTCGTGGTGGGGCCCACACGGGCTCGATCGTACAGCACCATCATGTACAAGGCTGTGCACATGACATACGAAGCGTCCCCGAGTCAGCATAGACAAGGACTCTTTAAGACACTACGAGACCACTGTAAAATCAACCGTGTACAGGCGGACCACTAGACGTCGAACCCCAATCTCATATCATGCGTCTGTCGGAAAGATATCCTAAGGCTACTAGAATTCCCACTTATAAACTCCCGAAACTTTCTGGTTATGCAATCTGGTGTTGGGGATACAAGGGACACAAAATATATCACCCTAACTAGCAATCCCTAGATCCAGCTGTATCCATCCGTCAACACATAACCAAGAAACCTTCGGAAATCGTTTACCTCAACCTTCGAAAAGCATCCGTTATACAAGTTATGGCAATACTCCCGAACTCCCGCCCCAGTACTGGGTGGCGTCGAGGTGATCTCACCAACAACTGCATAAAAGAGATTTCAATGTCGGTGAAACTCAGGTATTCCAGAACTGCAACGATAAAATTGTGACGACAACACCTCGGAGGTCAACTCCCCGGGACACTGCCACAACCCCTAAATGTCAGGAGGCACCAAGAACAATGTTCTCGTCACAAATCCATCGGAACGATTCCAAGATACCCGCGTGATCCTAAATTTTTTTAGTGAAATTTGACGAGAGAATAGTCAAAGCTTCTACGTCAGGAGACCTCACCAGAGCGACGAAGGGACTGAGGACTAAAAAGAATCCTACTCTCCGATATATATAATCCTAAGACTCAAAACATTTTTGTTCTAGACTCAACAACGCCAGCGATTCGATCAAGCAGGGGGCTCCTAAGTCGGGGATGGCTCTGATTACCAACTTGTAACGCCCACGATGCGGCTATATCTCCCACATGTCGAGGCACGACTTAGAGGCATAACCGCATAGTGGTTTTGTCGCAAGAAGGGTCATCTTCACACAATCCCATGTAATGAACGAGAATGGGATAAAGAGTTGGCTTACAATCGCCACTTCACACAATACATAAATATAATTCATACATCATCCAAAATACACACATATAGACCGACTACGGTCAAAATCCAGATGAAAATAAGATAACCCCAAATGCTAGATCCCCGATCGTCCCAACTGGGCTCCACTACTGATCATCAGGAAAAGACACATAGTAACGACCACGTTCCTCATCGAACTCCCACTTGAGATCGACCCCATCATCTGCACTGGCATCGTCGGCACCTGCAACTGTTTTGGTAGAATCTGTGAGTCACGAGGACTCAGCAATCTCACACCCGCGAGATCAAGACTATTTAAGCTTATTGGAAAGGATGGTGTAATGAGGTGGAGCTGCAGCGCCAATAAGCATATATGGTAGCTAACATACGCAAAAGAGAGTGAGAAGAGAAGCAACGGAACGGTCGTCATCTAGAAATGACCAAGAAGTGATCCTGAACTCCTACTTACGTCATCCATAACTCAGACCGTGTTCACTTCCCGGACTCCGCCGAGAAGAGACCATCACGGTTACACACAGAGTTGATGTATTTTAATTGGGTCAAGTGACAAGTTCTCTACAACCGGACATTAACAAATTCCCATCTGCCTCATAACCGCGGGCATGGCTTTCGAAAGATAATACCCTACAGGGGTGTCCCAACTTAGCCCATCATAAGCTCTCACGGTCAACGAAGGATAAACCTTCTCCCGGAAAGACCCGATCAGTCTCGGAATCCCGGTTTACAAGACATTTCGACAATGGTAAAACAAGACCAGCAAAGCCCCCGAATGTGCCGACAAATCCCGATAGGAGCTGCACATATCTCGTTCTCAGGGCACAACGGATGAGCCAGACGTCGGGTTGGCATAGACCCTGGTTGCCCAGGGGGCGCCGGACATCGCTCGGTTTGGGCCAGCACTCGAAGGAGCACTGGTCCGGGGGTTAAAATAAAGATGACCCTCGGGCTCGCGAAAACCCGGGGGGAAAGGCTTCGGTGGCAAATGGTAAAACCAAGGTTAGGCCTTGCTGGAGGAGTTTTATTCAAGGTGAACTGTCAAGGGGGTCCCATAAATCACCCGACCGCGTAAGGAACGCAAACTCAAGGAACATAATACCGGTATAACAGAAACTAGGGCGGCAAGAGTGGAACAAAACACCAGGCATAGGGCCGAGCCTTCCACCCTTTACCAAATATATATAGATGCATTAATTAAATAATAGATATTGTGATATCCCAACATATCCATGTTCCAACATGGAACAACTTCAACTTCACCTGCAACTAGCAACACTATAAGAAGGGCTGAGCAAAAGCGGTGACATAGCCAAACAACGGTTTGCTAGGAAGGGATGGTTAGAGGCTGACATGGCAATATGGGAGGCATGATATAGCGAGTGATAGGTAGCACAGCATGGCAAAAGAGCGAACAACTAGCAAAGCAAAGATAGAAGTGATTTCGAGGGGTGGTCATCTTGCCTGCAAGGTTCTCAGAGTTGTCGAAAGCTTGATCCTCGTAAGCGTACTCAACAGGTTCCTCGTTCACGAACTCATCTCCCGGCTCTACCCAAGACAAGAACACAAGCAACGGAACCACAATCAATCACGAGAAATGCACAAGCAACAAGATGCAAAACATGTATGATATGCAAGATATGATATGCGATGCATATGCGTGCTCCGGAAGGAAAATGATGAACAAGGCAGTAACTTGGAAAACCAAGCAAGCCACTAGAAAGATGAGATGATTTCGGTCGAAATCGATATAAAGATCACCGGAAACAGATGCACGGTTTGCAAATGGCAAGCATAACAAGAATGACACGAATCTGCGATTAACAGCATGATAGCACTTAGAATGCAACAAGCAACAATGCTACAGCACTCCAACATAGCAACAAAGCATATGACAGTAATCTAAAGGAGATGCTTGACAAAAGATGAACACTGAGCTACGGCTAGTTCACAACATATCAAGCTCAAACAAGCATGGCAAAAGTACAAAAGATAACAGGTTCCAGACTTGGTGAAATTACTGGACATGGCAGAAAACAGCATCAGGTAGCAATGTTCAGAGCACGAAAACAACATGCTACAGGAACTTAACATAGCAAAACAAGGCATGACAGTATTATACTAAATGCATATGACAAAAGTCCCTTACTGACCATAAGCCAAAAAGGACCAGAAGATATGATGGAAAGCATGTAAACATAGCAAGTTTCGTTATCAGGTTTCAGACTTAGCAGAAAACAGAGCATGGCAGAAACAATAATATGAGGACATGTTGGTGAGCTTGATGCACTCACCACAAGGCAATGCATGACAAAACAAGCATACCTAAAGCAAGATGGCATGTTTATGAAGCTAACCATGGCAAGAACGAAAGCATAGCATGTATGGATCAACTACAATAAGCTTGGCAAAAATGAATATCATGTTAAGAATCTGCAAGAAATATTTTATAGCAAAAGTAGAGCAAGATTGGGTCATACTATGGCACTCCATAATTGCAAACAATGGCAGGAATGGCTCAATTACAACAATATCTACAAAACATCCTTACTTAACATCTCCAAAATATGCATGTATCTCTCTGTAGCATCAAGTTTACATGGCAACAAAATAACAGCAGACAAAGACTTGGAGAAATCACTAAGTCGCTGAAATCAGAAACATTACGGAGCGTAGTTTGCATGCTTGTGCTAGCCACCACAGAGATCACAAAAATACATGGCATATACCATTGGAAATATAGCATGGCATACAACAAAACATATGTAGAGCTCATGCCCATAAGATGCACAGATTAAATGATACAAAAATGACAAATCTCAAAGTTCTGATAAGAACCAGAAGATAACAGCAACTAGCCCTCTTGCAACAGAGATTTGGGCATCAAGATGACCTCTAATGAACATGATGCAATTGAACAAAATGTAGAACATCACGAGACGAACAATTTGACATATTACACGCGTGAAACGGAGCTATATGCAGAGAGTTATGCACTGTTGAACAGGGGCACATATCATCAAAATCATAAGATTTAGAAGTTTCGGGGGGGGGGGGGAGAGAAAGTCAACACCCGGGAGTACCAGATCGGATCGAGGCCCGTCGAGGTCGGGGCGGCGGCCGGAGCTGCGGGAGGAGGAGGCCGGCGGCCGGCGACGGGGAGGAAGGAGAGGTGGCCGGCGGGCGCGGCGGCGGGCGGCGCAGTCGCCGGCGGAGAGCGCGGGCGGCGCGGGGAGGCGTCGAGCAGGCGCGCGGCGGCGGCCGGGCCGGGAGGGCCCGCGGCGGGCCTGCGGGCCGGCGCGGTGGAGATGGCGGCGGCGACACGTGGCGGCTCCGGATTGGACAGTGGGCGGCGGTGGACGCGTCCGGCTCCGCCGGACGTGTCCGGCGGCGGAGAGGGAGCGGGTCTAGGGTTTGATCTGCGGGATTTTTCGGGGGTCTCACATATAAATAGGTAGAGGGAGCTAGGAGGCTCCAAATGAGGTGCGGTTTTCGCCCACACGATCATGATCGAACGACCTAGAGCATGGAGATGACTTGGAGGGGTTTTGGGCTGGTTTTTAGGGGGTTTTTTGCTGCACCCACAAATGGCCTTTGCGGATGCCCGGTTAACCGTTGGAGTACCAAACGACCTCCAAATGGAACGAAACTTGACCGGTGGTCTACCGGTGGTATACTAGGGCCACTTGACAAGCCTCGGTCCATTCCGAGAATGTTTGACACCCGCTCACGAAAGAAAACAAGAGGGGTGCGCCGGAGGAGATAGGAGCGCCGGATTGCAAAACGGACAACGGGGAAAATGCTCGGATGCAAGAGACAAACACGTATGCAAATGCAATGCACATGATGACATGATATGAAATGCAAGACATGAACAAAAATACAAAACGAAAGACAAAACCCGACCACGAAGGGAAAATCATAACACATAGCCGAAAATGGCAAGAGTCGGTGTTACAAATATGGAAAGTTACATGCGGGGTGTTACAGTTACGAAAGTACCCCCACCGATTTGAGGCGGTTCTTTCGGTTCAGGGGTACCACGGGCATTTCGTGTGTCGGGATTTCACAGGATGTGGGAGTTTTCGCGCGCGTTGTAATTTCGAAATAGCAAGGCACGGGTTGTGATGGAGGGAGTTGTCGGAGCACAATGAGACAAAGATATATCTTAAATATTTCGGGCTAACAAGGCGCAGGTTGAAGAGGCGGGAGTTTCGCAGCACGATAGACAGAGATGCTAGCTTGAATTTTCGGCATAACAAGGCGCGGCTGGAAATTTTGGAAGAACAAGCTTAACGTGTACCCAAAAAAGACAATTTGCACCTCAACACGCACAACACACACACAAACACCATTTAGACTAGAGTAAGGTACACGTGCATTGCACACATGAGATTTGGCAACCAAATTATGAATAAATACCACATTATAGCATGCAAGCTTTGAGTCATATATGCATGATGTAGATGTTAGTTTAATTCTTATAGTTCATTTCATTCAAAATCATCTAGTTTTTATAAGAAAGCTAATCTATTTTAAGATTCATGGAATTGTGCACCGTAAGACATAAAGTAAAAACAAATAATGGCAAATCATGTAGAAAAACATTTGGGCAATTCTGATACGGAAGATTCTAGAACAAATAAGAAGTGCTTGTGTTTTGATGTTTGTGCATTATGCTTAAGTTCAACCATGGAGTCTTCTAGATTATACATGTGGCGAAATCTTGTGGAATCTAGATGATATCCAACGGCCAGTAGTGCTCAAATTTGCCATCTTTGGACCATCGGATTCGCCTCATCCAACGACCATCTTTCAAAGTTAAAGTTACCCGCACACAATAAAAAAAAATATAAAATATAATATATATAAAGGTATAGATATAGATATGTGATGCGAAAGCCGCCCATCATCTCCAATTAGAATAGTGTGTCCATGCACGGATGCGACGTGGCCAAATGATGTCTGCCATCGGTATGTCAAATTCAAATCAGTCTGACCTTGTTCAATGTGTATACATTACAACATGCTCGTTTCCAAACCACACCGCGCAGATCTCCGTTATATTCATGCATGCATGGGTTTCAAACATCAGGATCTCTTATTCAAATATTTGAATTCAACTTTACATTGATTATGACCTCACCTATTCTTTTACACCCACACAGTAGTCTTCTCTTTTATAATTGTACCACTAACTTTCTCTCGTGCATGCATGCACACACACTACCAGTCGGCATTATCCATCGCACACATACAATCTTTTTCTTCAGGTCGGTCTCCCATGAAGGCACACACCCACACACATCCCCCTCTCCATCATATCGGGCATTCTTTATCTCTCACGCGTGCATGCGCAACGATCTATGTTCCTCTATGTATGTGTGTATATAGCTAGGTCTTTCATAGTTTTCCACACAAACCGATCAATCGATATATCCAATGAGGTCTCACCCTCTTTCCCACGTCCACATCGATCAATCTATACCTCTCTATATAGGATTAACATATATAGCTAATACACCCACATTAATTATATATCCAACGTCCCCCTCTCATCATCCATGCCTTCTGCTTCATCTCTCAGACGCGTGCACAATGGCGAAGACAGGGGGCAGTAAGGGCCCTGCCCCCTCCCCCTAACATCACTATATATCGAGGCTAATATGAATGTGATCATTAGACAATTGCTGCTAAAAATGGTTTAAGTTCATGAATTGACCCTCCTCGTAAAGGATTAGCAATGCTTGGCCCCCTAGCTCATTTATTTTTCATGGCTCCGCCACTGCGCGCAACAGCGCACGTGTTCGCCCCCTCTCTCTAAATATCGATCTCGCACTTGTGCATTCCTTCATAGTCTCCCTCCACTCGGCGCCTCGCACCATCTTCTAGCCCCCCACCGGATTTTGCCACATGTACAATCTAGCAGACTCCATGGTTGAAGTTAAGCATAATGCACAAACCTCAAAACAACAGTGGTTCTCTTTTGTTCTAGAATCTTCCGTATCATAACTGCCCAAACTTTTTTTCTAGTTGAATTGCCATTATTTGTTTTTACTTTATGCTTTACAATGCACAATTCCATGAATCATAAAATAGATTAAGGGCTTCTTTGATTCAAAGGATTCTCAAAGGAATTTTGGAGGATTCTAATCATTAGGAATTTTTCCTATCTTGGTTGTTTGATTCGTAGGATTGTAAACCATAGGAATTTTTCCATATGATTCATTTGCACTAGATTTCATAGGAAACATCCCATCCACTCAAACCTCTTTGAAATAATTCTGTGTTTTTTCTATGCACAATCAAACACTCGTACAATCCTGTAGGATTCAAGACGACATTCCACTATAATCCCATGTTTTTCCTATTCCCGCGTTCTTAGCTTTTTTATAAAAACTAATTGATTTTGAATGAGATGAACTATAAGAATTAAACGAAGGGCTACATCAGGCATATATGACTCAGAGCTTACATGCTATAGTGTGGTATTTATTCATAATTTGGTTGCAAAATCTGATCCGTGCAATGTACGGGTACCTTACTAGTACTTCGAGTATGTGCAAAACACGTAAATTAGAATACCAATGGCACGCTACACAGTGTCTCTCTTACAGTTCATGAAGCCACGTGGCACATGTGGAGGCGTTGTCGCGACCTCCTTGCATGGATTGATCACAGTGACGTGCTGCTGGTTCCAGAAGAATGTACTCGTCCTCCCTGAGCCATACTGGTGGTACATGCACGAAGCGAAGATGTGCACGCACGCCACACACGCACTCATTCCCTCGCATGCACACGCGGGTACACGGGCGGACGCAATTTTGTACCAAGATCCACCCCATGTGATAATTTGACGCGTGCAAAGTCGTTCACTTCATTGATGGTCAATTAATATAGCGCATGCAAATTGAGTGGACGTGAGGGCGGAATAAAGACATTATTACTCCACTGCGCGCATGCGAGTAGTTAAATCATGGGTTGCTAGTTGTACTTCCATTGGTCTCCTTCGTATTTTGTGCCAATTTTTGACAGTAACATAATATTTACGCATTTGAGCAGTGTAGTACTTAAATTTATGTTCCGCTAAACTCATCGGGAGCCGTTTCGGGCCTCGAAACCAAAACCATCAATTAATTTTTACCTTGTTCCCATCACATTCAAAAGCCTGCTCACACCTACTAGTACGTACCAAACCTGAACGTGTTCCCACTATGCAGGTATTAGTACTAGTGCTAGTACTTAGGTTATAAAAAGGGGAACTACCTAACCGAAAATTACTCTACCTTTCCTCCTCATAAGTGCTTCTTCTTCGTCCGTCGTTGCCATGGCCGGTGAGCAGAGCTCTAGGTCGAGAACTACTCGTAACAAGGGAGTGGCAACCAAGGCTGCAAAAAAAAGAGAGGGCTCGCCGCCACGCAGAGACCTCGAAAGATCTCTCACGGGCAGGCGATGGCTCCCAGGAGCGCCCTAGCCGCGGAGGCGAACATGCCGAGCCGGCGGAGCTGGAGTCGTTATCCCTCGACGGCATGCCCGATCAGCTCAATAAGCAGAAGGAGTTCATCCAAGGCTTGATGGAGTTGCTGAAGGAGAGCCTCGACGACATGCCCGCTGAGCTCAATCAGCAGGGGGAGTTGACCGCCGGCTTGGTGATGCTGCTGAAGAAGAGCATTGCCTCGGAGAAGAAGGCGACCAGCAAAATCCTGCGACTTCAGGAGGACAAGGCGAAGCTCTGCCACGAGATCGACCTGTTGAAGGAGAAGAACGCTGGCTGGAAGAAGCTGCATGAGAATAGTAGTTCCTCGATGAAGATGCTGCAGGCCCTCGTCATGGAACAGAAGGAGGAGTTGGCGAAGCTCCGCATCGAGCACCCGGCTGCTGTCAAGGTACGTAATGTGGCCGTGGAACAGATGATGAAGGCTCGTGTCGAGAAATCCCGCGTCATGGACAGAATGAAGAAGATGTCGGAGGAGACGCGCAAGGAGATGGAGGTCGTGGAGGCGATGAAGAAGCAGTTACGACTCCGCTGCGAATTAGATCATTTGGGGTGATAATCTTCCTTCTTCTTTTGCTCCTGTGTTTCATCTTTTGCTTCGGGTGTTTCGCCGCACGTGTCACGTTCTTTGTGAGGCATGAATAGAACAATGTTTTTTTTGAGGGAATGAATAGAACAATGCTAACAATGAGATGACTAGCAAATTAGATCATTTTTTATCGCCACATGGCACTGGGCTGTCGTGTTTCGTGCTCGTCCGTCGCAGTACTACTCCAGTGGAAAACTTGAGTATACCGCACGGTTCTTTGCTCCTCCTCGATCAGGTCGTCGGCGCATTTATACGAGCAGTGAAATCACAAGGCCCCGCCTTCCAGCAGTAATGAGCCGTCAAATCACAAAGGCCCTCGCCTCTCGTGAAACCGACCAAGCTAGACTGCCCCACCCGCTAGCCTTTTAAAAAATGTATACTTTTGTACAACAGTAGTATCGATGGATTGCGCCATGGAGCAAAACTTGAAATTAAAAAAAAGGTGGTACATATAGAGAGCACTCGTTGCCAAATTATGCATATAGTACTATTAAAAAGGCTAGTCACAATAATGGTGTCCAGCACAACCCACCCCTCAAATAAAACTAAGAGGGTGCTTGGATATGTTTTAGTCCCATGACTAAAAGTAGTGGGACTAAAACATGCTAGCCTCACCCATGCTTGGATCCAAATACTAAAAAGGCTAAAATCAAGTTAATGAGCATTTATTATCCTCCAAATCCTCCAATCCAGAACTCGCCTGTGTTAAAGGAGAGGAGTTAAATGAGTAGAGAGAGGACTAATCCACATTTTAGTAGGGGTACCCCTGACTAAAATTTTTTAGTCTCAAGACTAGTTTTAGCCCCTCTTTAGTCAGGGGTGCTTGGAACTTTAGCCTCTTAAAGAGACTATTTTTAGTCAGACTAAAATAAGTCCCTTGGATCCAAGCACCCTCTAAGCATCCTGGAATTCTTTGACAAAACTAAGCACCCTGAAATTCTTTGACAACTAAACTGCTGGCTATATGATGTTGGCCATATATATTGTACGTATATAATGTGAAGAAACGAGTGGTAGTACTATACCAACTAAAAGATGAAATGTAAGAAATACTAGTATGTACGTACTGAAGAGTTAAAGTAACGAGAAGAAACATAACATAGTTCTGCTGGGGGCTCAGCACAAGACACCCCTCAAATTAAATTAAGCACACCTGAAATTAAACTTTGCAACTATTCCGGTAGACACTGCATTAGAACCACCATGAGCAACGACACTGCCACCTTACTCGGATTCCTCGTCCACGTCCTCGACTTTGTCCTTGTCCCTCTTCCTCTTGGCCGATACTTCTTTGCTTGAACCGCACACTTGGCTGTTGCTCTTCATCCAACCCTTGTAGATATTGAAGCAAAGGTAGCCATCCATTGCAGCGTAGTGGATGTGGTCTATATCTAGTACATTCCGCTGCCATGCATGACGATGAAATGTGTATGGAGGTTTCTCCAGTTTACCGTACGAAGGATGAACCATGGCTCCTGCCAGGGTCAGCATTGAAGGCTGACAAGAGTACACCAGCCGATTCTTCTGGAGGTCGAAGGTGTTGCCTACAACGAGGCCTATCCGACGCAGGACTTCTTTGTCGTTACCAAAGTCTATAGTAAGGAATTTGACTAGGTTGCTCTCGAGGAAGTCCTTAAAATCCTGGCACTCAACGTCGGCATGGCATATGTGGTAGACCAAGCATAAGTCATGCACGCAAACCTGGATCACGGCGGGCTTCTTCCTCTCTTCGTCCTTTAGATCCTTCTCTCGTCCCAGGACTGTGGTGTACTCAACATCTAGCGCAGCGACTCACTCATCATCTAAGTCTTCGAACATGCGTCTGAAGCGAGAAAGGCATCCTTTCACCGTCGCGGAAGAACGGGTGTAGATGACGTCGAACTCATCGCCGGTGATGGTTCTAACCTTGTACTCACCGCCGATCGTGGAGATTTGGGACGCCATGGATTTGGGAGGAGGGTTAGGATTAGTGGAACTGCCGTAATGTGAATGGACGGGACGACTAGGAGCGAACCGCCGTAGTATTGAAGGACGTGCGGGGACGAGTAGGAGCGAACTGCCAGCGTGCGAACGGCAGGGTAGTGGCTTTCCATTCTCCCATGATACGGGCTTCCGAGAGCCCTTGGATCTGAGATCGAACGGTTGCATGGCGTGATTCTAGACCTATGGGTGAATATCCTATCCTGGAGGGTTATTCTGCAAATTTTCAGCAACTTAGCATGCGACCGTTTGATCTCAGATCCAAGGGCTGCCAGCAGCCCGTATCATGGTCGCGCCTACCACGACCGTCGCGTCGCTCGCACGGTCGCACCCTTGGAGATTTAACACGGTGCGTTAGGCTATCTGATGTTGGCATGTCATACATAGTCATCACTTAGTCACTCATACTACAACAAGGTTGGCTATAAGGTTGGCTATAAGTGTAAATTTTTTTACTCCTCTCTATCTCTTTCTTCGTACTCCCTCCGTCCCATAATATAATAACGTTTTTGACACTAGTGTAGTGCCAAAAACGTTCTTATATTATGGGACACAGGGAGTACTAGTATTTATTGCATTTGCCAAGGAGTGACCTCTTCCAATGAAATGGTGTTGCTAAGTTTGCTTCATTTAATTAGCTATAGACTCAAAATTGTCTTTTCACCTAGGTACACGCGCTTAGCACCGTTTCTTCATTGGGTCACCATACTAGTCTCTCTCTTCTTGATTAACTTGCCACATCAGACTTTATGCCTATGCGGCAAGCTTAAGCACCTGTAGGAGCAAGTAAAAGTAAGTACAATAGTGCGCTTTACATGGCATTTTTGCATATGTCGAGAAAAGAGAGGCAAGGAAAAAGTGGAGAAGTGGGCTCTCATGCAAGAGCCAGCCTCTACTACATGGTGGAGCATTGGGAGAGGCACCTGTATGGAGGTGGTCAGGAATCGGG
The DNA here is from genome assembly GCF_002575655.3 of Aegilops tauschii subsp. strangulata. NCBI lineage: Eukaryota > Viridiplantae > Streptophyta > Magnoliopsida > Poales > Poaceae > Aegilops > Aegilops tauschii. Next base: position 516,723,738 of record NC_053036.3, read on the forward strand.
AGACTCACGCCGGTCGTAGCGCCGCAGTTAGAATGATATTGGCAAGTCAAATCACAGGGCCCCACCTGTCCAGCAGTAACTCGCTGTCAAATCACACAGCCCTACGTTTGCAGCAGCCTACTCCCTCGTCTTCTCGCGTCTCTGTCGAACCGACTAGGCGGAACTGTCCCGCCTACCGCGCAGGAAAAGCCCCGCCCTCGACTTTTAAAAACAACTACATCCGCTTAAGAATCCAATGATATACTTTTTGTGACATAGTAACTCATATTTAGTTAGTCAAATGGATGACCTAGAACTACGTGCAGGCCCTATAAACCGAGACGCCTAAAAATAAAAAAACCGAGACGAAGAGGGTAGTTCAGCACGTATCTTTTTAGATCAATATAGTTGGGATGCACCAAGAGCAAAACCAAGTGGTAGGCTGCTCCTGTCGTGTTGGCGTAGTAACTCAAGCAGGGTCAGTCCGCACACGAAATGGCGACACACTTAACAGGACCCCTTTGGCCGACATGTGGCTCATCCACCATCTTGTTCCACGTGTGATGCACCAAATTACAGTTCGGAGCAGCGGTTGGAATTGGAGGCACCCCGGTCGTAGCGCCGCAGTAGTAGAAAATAAGCGATGGGGGGTCAAATCACAAAGCCCCACCTTTCCCGCATTAAGCTGGACGGACGAAGCAACCATCATTTCACTCTAGGGCGCAAGAGCATAAAGAAAAGAGAAAACAACGATGCGTGCGGCAGCTACCTAGGGCACCCTAGGGTAGGGGTCTCCCTCGTCTTCTCGCGTCTCTGTCGAACCGACTAGGCGGAACTGCCCCGCCGCCTACTGCGCAGGAAAAGCCCCGCCCTCGACTTTTAAATAGTATACAGTATACTAATTTTGTATCCATGGATTGCGCCCGCGCCATGGAGCAAAGCGTCTAGAAAACGGCGGCACACATGTACGGAGTATACAGCACGCCCGTCGCGTTCGCGTCGCACCCCAGACGGTCGGTCGGTCTGGCACGCTGCTCTCCGAATGGAACGCGTGTCATACTGCGTTTGCACACACATGTGGGACGGCAATTGAGAACCGACCATAGGCACACTCCCCGGCCCCGCAAGTCGGGTGACTTAATAGAAGAGGGAGACGAGCGATAGTACTAGAGAAGTGTTGTACTACGTTGGTGCCTGGACGATCCCTGCAAGACACGGAAGATCAGTTCATCCATGCATGTGACCAGACTCCAGCAGACATGCCTGGATTGGCTATCGTCTACATATCGTGCAGGCTGTGTTGTACATGGCTGTAGTTGTGGTGAGAAATCTAAAAAAAGGTTTCTTGTCATCTCGCAAAATTAGGTGTCATGTGCTTCGGATCACTGTGAGGGTTAAACAACGACAACTGAGTTGGGCTAGTCATTGGGGGCACATGCACGAATAGTGACTACTCGGCTGCCATCTAGGTCAAGCCGGCTATGTTAATTAGGACATCTATCGACGGACCCCTTTTCTACGAGTTTATCTTTAATTTGAGCTTTGTTCCTCGTCTAGTTTCTCCGTCGGGATTCATGTTGTCTCCTTTGGGCAGTGAGGTTATGATTTCTTGTCATGTGGCATTTTTTCGTGTTGTATGTTATAATCCGGCGCTTCAGATCAAAATGACGACAACTGCGCCTCCGGGCCACGTGCATGAAGACTTCTCGACAGTCATTGACAAGGTCAAGCCGGCTCCGGTAGACAAAACAAAACTAGTACTACTCCACTATATAGGCAGGAGCCTCCGTGCTTGCTTGCTAGTGTTACTCTCTTCACACTCTCTCGGCCTCTCCAGATCTAAACACGACAGCGGTGGCCACACACACTCTTTCTCTCTGCTCACCGCTGGTCATAGATCCAGCCGGATCCTCTCCGCCGGGGAAGGTGAGAAGGTGCAATGTTCACGCGGTCGTCCTCGGCGACGGCTCTTACCCATTGCTGGGCGCGTCCCAATCAGCCTGCCTTGTCGTTCTCTCCCAAGCACCGCTGGCGAGGGAGGGCCTCCGACCCCTTCTTCCTCGCTACCGTAGTGTGGGCAGATCCGGCCTCCCGCCGCCCACCTAGCGACATCCCGGCGACCATCAGGTATAACTTCCTTCAAAACCGGCCTTGCTCTACTTCCCGAGCTCCTGACGTCGCTGCATTTGTATCTTTTACTATTTCTCAGGCCCCCTCGTAGATAGGATCGATCGGCTGTTCGAAAACCACCTAATTTTTTTACGTTTAAGAGGTAAAACTAGTTCATGCACTCGAATCTAGTACTACTTGGTTCAAACAAGGAAGAAAGGGGGTGGGGGTGGGGGAGGATTTGTTACCTGAATCTAGGACTTGGTCGAAAGAGGAAATAATGGGGGCGAAAAGTAGCAGAGACTGGCTATCCAACTAGTCTCTAGGTCTAATAGGGAAATAAAGGGAAACACAGTACAAACTCAATATAAACCCGATCTATTAGTTGAAAAAGGAAAGAAAGTGGGGACTGGGGGACAAGTCAACAGAGTAAGTCCAGCACTAGATTTGCTAGCCTCACACAGTATAAGGTGGCTATACTGAACAAAAATGGGACCAACCCAGATATCCTGTTCTGATGTTTGTTGCCCCGAGCCACTCTTATGTAATGCCACTGGTAAAATGTTGCAGTCGCACTGTTAAAAGTAAGGACACGTTAAACCAATGTTGTTTTCAATGTAATGCCTCCAGTAATATGAATCAATGGCACTTCTTTACATGTCCTGCTAAAATTTCCCATTAAGATAAGTTGGTTCTTTTCGTTAGAAATGCAACTGTCCTGGTCCGCCTACTCTCCCGTGCCCAAAGTAATGTCGTATTTAACGGTTGTCATAGTTAATCCTAATGCCCACACTAATATCTAGCAATGCCAGTGCTTTAGAAATTGCTACTGTCCTTGTAGGATTGCCATTCAGATAAAGAACATGCTTCTTTTCATTTGATGCATGTTTCATCACTTGTTAGTCACCCTCCTTTCCACCTTTTTTGTGCAAACAGAGATATACATTTCACGCTCGATCTTAGTTGAACTTCACAAATGATATCCAAATTATAGTTGAGCATTCCAGGAGCTTCACAACCAACCTTGATGTTGCTCAATTTTATTGCAACTAATGAAGAAGAAGCTCTGTGGGTTTCTTTTTCTGATGGAAATGGAACCGGGGCTGGAGCCCTTTTCTTAAAAAAAATTGAAGAAGAAGCTGCTAGCTCACGGGACCTTGCTTCATTTTAGGTGAACTGCACCAAAAGGTCCCATGAATTGAATCATCCATGTTGGTGACTGAAAGAGCCAGCTTCAACATCCTAGTCTAAGCACCCCCGGCCTCCATCCTTGCGACGCACGGTACACCTCGTTTGCCACCTGCTCGACCCTAGTGTCACTGATAAGATGAAGTAATAATACAGTTAAAATAGAGCGAGTGTCATCTCTATCATTTCATTTCCAATGTAGATAAAGAAAGTGCTTCTCTTTGTTAATGTATGTTTCATCAACTAGTCCCATTGTTAATGTTTAAGCGTTTCTGCAAACTGGGGTGCTTAATTTTAGCTGATATGTACAAAAATAGAGATTTGAATGTTTCAAGGTGCCTCCTTGTACTACCACTGTACACTGATGTTCATCACTGGCAGAAGGTGTATCTGGGAGACTTGGGACGATGTCCAGTATGAGGCGTACCGTATGAGGCGTCGCAGGGCCCATCTCGCCCTCGCAGCATGGCATACTATGATACTATCGCAATATTTTCTTCTATTTATTTTGTGTGTTTCATCAACTAGTGCCACTATAATGTAATCACGCTTTTTCATTATCTGTGCAAACAAGGTTATTCAGCTGCATTTTGGTGGAACTACACAAATGTACGTATGGAACCGGCATATATGCAGAGTGCGAGGTGTGCCAAGTAAAAATTACCGACACCAACCATGCTGCATGCACGCATTGGCATCCACCACCACCAGTGGGATGTGTGGCGCTCTCTGTGGACGGATCTTTCTCGGCAGCAAATCATCTAACCAAATACTAGTAGCTTATATTGGCAGTTTTCTAGGGAGTACTCTTTTCTGAAAGAAGCACCAATCTATTTTGCTTTATTTGTACACTGTGTCACAACTTTGACCCAAAGGTCCATAGCTATTTTAGGGTGATTGGCGTAGTACTCGGAGACTGATTGTAAGCATGATTTTCATTAGCTGTCACACTGATTGTAAGCATGAGCAGGTGGAAGATTAGGTTAGTGCGAAGCTTACCTTAAACCCTACCGCCGCCGTTGAAATGAGGCGAGCGTCGAGGGAACCATAGAGAACAGCGGGGAAGTGACGTCGCTCCATCCGGCCTCCTCTTGCGGTGGGAGAACGAATACTCCTGTGGCTCCGGCTCGCTCTGCACCCTCACGAACGGCACACCATACTCGATCGATTCGTTATCCTCTAGGTGCTCGACCTTCGACCTGTACGCCCACCACCTCCGCCTGACTGTCGCCTCGGGCGAATCTGTCTGCTCCATCGCCCAGATGAGATATTCGATGAACTCGGACGACTGCGGCGTGACTGCCGCCGAGGAGTACATGTACATCGCCGCCTTCATCGCCGCCGTCTCGCTCTTTCGCATACATTGCCACATGGCCCGCACCGTCCTCGAAATCTCCCACTCATTGTCAAACCAACTAAGGATCTCCTTCAACCTGGCTAACTTTGCCTGGTCGCCGCCGGCGTTCTGCCTGATTCGCTGCTGCATCCTCTCCATAGATGTCCTTCTGAGTGGTCCGGTGATAGCTTTGGAAGATGGGAGGAGAGACGGTGGTCTTGCAATAGAGAAGAGGGAGAGGCGAGACACTGGTTTTGGAATGGAGATGATGGAGAGGAGAGGAGGTGGTTTTGCAATGGAGAAGATCAGAAGAGGGAGAGGCGAGACGGTGGTTTTGGAATGGAGATGATGGAGAGGAGAGGAGGTGGTTTTGCAATGGAGAAGATCAGAAGAGGGAGAGGCGAGACGGTGGTTTTGGAATGGAGATGATGGAGAGGAGAGGAGGTGGTTTTGCAATGGAGAAGAGGGAGAGGAGCGTGCGGCAGCGATTTAGGATTGGACGAGAGGGCCGGCGCGCTGTGACTGGATCAAAATCAAAATCAATTTACCCTTCAATTAAGAAAGCGACCCCACATTAACTAGTCTCCCTTTTATTCTGGGTCATAATTGACCATGATTTTCGCACATAAAATATATGTTATACGTTGCAAAAATAATATAATTTGAAAGTACATTCAGATACGAACCAAACGATACAATTTTTGGTGACATGCATTCACATTTTGCTTGTCAAATACAGTACGTGGTCAAAATTTGACCCAAAATACGCAAAACAACAAAAAAATACTTCCAAGACCAGCGCGCCGCTCTTCTCCTCTTAAACCACCGCCGCTCCTCTCCTGTTCCAATCTAAATGCAGCGCCGCTCCTCTCCTCTTCCATTTCAAAACCACCGCCCCTCCTCTCCTGTTCCAGTCCAAAACCAGCGTCGCTCCTCTCCCGTTCTAATCCAAAACCAGCGCTGCTCCTCTCCTCTTCCATTCCACCGCCGGCGAGTGAAGGTCTTGTGGAGAAGTAGATCGATGGAGGAGTACAACCGATACGTGAGGATCGCAGACGACGACCCTGTGAAGCTAGCTAGGATGTTGGAGATACAGTCTTGGTTTGACAACAAGGACCAACTAGCGGCGACGGTGACATCCATGGCAAAATATCTGCAACAGAGCGAAAAGGCGGCGATACTCCCGGAGGGAGTCGCGCCGGAGTACATAGAGCTGCTCCTCTGGGCCATGGAGCAAACAGATTCACCGAATCCGATCGTGAGGGAGCGGTGGTGGGAGTATCGATCCCAGATGGAGCATCCACCAGAGATTGAAGGATCGAGCATCTACAGGGTGCCGTTTGTGAGGGTGTCCTGCCAGAGCGAGCCGGTGGAGTCTTCGTCGACCGAACACAACTGCAAGAGGAGAAAAGCAGTTGGCCCGACGACGCTTCCCCACCATCGTCTCCCTTGCCGTTCACATCGTCTCACGGGGCGGCTGTCTGCCGCCAAGGAATAGGAGGGGGCTGCCCCCCAGCCCAATAGTCGGGCAGGTTGTGAATTGCCAGGAGGAGCTTAGGGTTGTCAGTATTTGCAGGTTGTGAATTGTGTTTTGTGTTGTGTATTTTGAGAGTACTTTTAGATATGAATGTCTTTTGAATTTCAGATTTGCAGTATTGAGAATATGAAGTATTTTATGAATTCTAGAGATCTATTTTTAGCACTTAAAAAATGTAGTTTCATAGGAGTATAAAAGTGCAGACAATGTGATTCTCAGAGAAGAAAATGCAAGTTTCAGTTTCAGATAAGAAACTGCAAGTTCAGTTCCAGATAAGAAACAACAACTTTCAGAGGCAGAGCATTTATATTAAGACGACCTTTTCAAACAGGGTTAACATCATGTTGGAAGTTTTATTCATGGTCGAAAATGGAACTACCAGCCAGTTAACATCATGCCGATCAACATTCATGCATAGCACATCTTCATATGATGCACAGTCAAAATGCCCACATAATGTCGAGTGTGCGAAACACAGAGAAAACGAGGGACGAAGTTTTGGCAAGTGTTGGACGTGGTTTTGGGCTGCCCCGTCTAGGCTTGCTCCCTCCTCCCCGCGGCCGGCTCTGCTGCCCCGCAGGCCTCACCGCACCACCGTACTCCCATCGCTGGCCTAGCCATCCCTCTACTCACCCACACCTGCTGTTATTCTCCGGCGACGGCAGACGAACTAGTAAACCCTCGTACAGTGGTACTCCTCTCCGCGCGTGCTTCCGCTGCCGCTTCTTCCCTGGCTCCCCGTCGTCCCCTTCCTAGGCCTCGCCGTCGTCCACCGCCCTGGCGCTCTAGGCGCGGCCTGGTCAACGTGGTCAACGACCGACATGCATCTGAAGTGGACTGTACGTGGAGAGGCCGACAGCTGGGTCCACGGCCGCACGCAAGGAAATGCCTCCTTATTACGCGCAAAATAACGATTCCTCCACCTGACACCAGGGACCCACCGAAAGGGCCTCTATATTTCGCGAAAAAAACGTTACCGCCGCTGACAGCTCGGACCCACCAGCTATATCTTCGCACGCAAGAAAGTGCCTCCTTATTACGCACAAAAAATGAATACTCCCCCTGCTAGCTGGGACCCACCATGGTGGGAGGCTGACTTGTGGGCCTACTAAGTTGACTGGGACGGGGGCCTTTGTCAACTTTAGTCAATATGAACGATTCTAGCTCCAGTGACCGTACAATGTCCATCCAACGGCCGTAGTGCTTCTTCAACCTCTGGTCTTCTTGCTCCAGCCGCCCAAAGATGCACCGGTCGTGCCGCATGCTCCTGCCTCCCGTGGCCTGCTGTGCTGCCGCGGAGGCCTCACCGCCCCCTACTATTCCCACCGCTGGCCAGGCCCCGCAGCAACGGCAGCCTCACACCGCAGCCGAACCAGTGAACCCTCGTACTCCTCTCCGCGCGGGCTTCCACTGCCGCGTCTTCCCCGACTCCGCGTCGTCCCCTTCCCAGGCCTCACCGTCGTCCACCGCCATGGTGCTCTCCGCGCGGCGTGGTCAACGTGGTCAAGGAACGACTTCCATCGGAAGAGTACTGTACGTGGAGAGGCTGACAGCTGGGTCCACAACCACAGCCCAGTTTTTTTGTGATTTGCCAAGTAAGTCGCTTTGTCAGGCCTGTTGGGCTGCAAATCTTTCAAGACGAGGAGAGCTTTCATTCGGCTGGCCGAGAAAATGGCCCATCAGTAATGAGAAATGGGCTGTACATTTTTAAAACACATCAAACCGATAATTAGTTTCAAATATCTTTTTTTTTTCATTTCAAGATTTTAAATTACATTAATTTTTATGCGTGGAGAATTTGTTGGATTTTATATTGATATACATTTATTTTTAAAATCAGTTTGAATGTGAGTCGAAATTTCGGGATTAAAAATAGTTCGGACCGCACCGAAGTATGCAAAATTTTGTATAATTTTTTAACCGTGGCCACAATATGGGCTGTAATGCTAACAAAAAGAATATGGGCTAAAAAAACCTTAATAATTAGCAAATGGGCTGTAAATTATTAGAAATAATGGTAGATGGGCTGTATGCTGTTTTCAACAGATTTGAGGCTTTCCTAAAAAAAGGTTGATGCACAAGGAGTGACTATTGGATGGCCATCCAACGGCCGTCGTGCTACTTCAATCTCTGCTCTTCCTGCTCCAGCCGCTCAAACAAGCGTAGGCGGGACTGCCTGCTCCCTCCACCCCGCTGCCGGCTCTGCTGCCGCGCAGGCCTCACTGCCCCACCGTACTCCCATCGCTGGCCTAGCCATCCCTCTACTCACCCACACCTGCTGTTATTCTCCGGCGACGGCAGACGAACCAGTAAACCCTCGTACAGTCGTACTCCTCTCCGCCCGGGCTTCCACTGCCGCGTCTTCCCCGGCTCCCCGTCGTCCCCTTCCTAGGCCTCGCCGTCGTCCACCGCTCTGGCGCTCTCGGCGCGGCCTGGTCAACGTGGTCAACGACCGACATGCATCTGAAGTGGACTGTACGTGGAGAGGCCGACAGCTGGGTCCACGGCCGCACGCAAGGAAATGCCTCCTTATTACGCGCAAAATAATGATTCCTGCACCTGACATCAGGGACCCACCGAAAGGGCCTCTGTATTTCGTGAAAAAAACGTTACCGTCGCTGATAGCTCGGACCCACCAGCTATATCTTCGCACGCAAGGAAGTGCCTCCTTATTACGCACAAAAAAATGAATACCCCCCTGCTAGCTGGGACCCACCATGGTGGGAGGCTCACTTGTGGGCTTACTAAGTTGACTGGGACGGGGGCCTTTGTCAACTTTAGTCAATATGAACGATTCTAGCTCCAGTGACCGTACGATGTCCCTCCAACGGCTGTGGTGCTTCTTCAACCTCTGGTCTTCTTGCTCCAGCCGCCCAAAGCAGCGCCGGTCGTGCCGCATGCTCCTGCCTCCCGTGGCCGTCTGTGCTGCCGCGGAGGCCTCACCGCCCCTACTATTCCCACCGTTGGCCAGGCCCTGCAGCGACGGCAGCCTCACACCACACCCGAACCAGTGAACCCTCGTACTCCTCTCCGCGCGGGCTTCCACTGCCGCGTCTTCCTCGACTCCGCGTCGTCCCCTTCCCAGGCCTCGCCGTTGTCCACCGCCGTGGTGCTCTCCGCACAGCGTGGTCAACGTGGTCAAGGAACGACTTCCATCAGAAGAGTACTGTACGTGGAGAGGATGACAACTGGGTCCACGGCCACAGCCCAGTTTTTTTGTGATTTGCCAAGTAAGTCGCTTTGTCAGGCCTGTTGGGCTGCAAATCTTTCAAGACGAGGAGAGCTTTGATTTGGCTGGCCGAGAAAATGGCCCATCACTAATGAGAAATGGGTTGTACATTTTTAAAACACATCAAACCGGCAATTAGTTTCAAATATCTTTTTTTTCATTTTGAGATTTTAAATTACATTAATTTTTATGCGTGGAGAATTTGTTGGATTTTATATTGATATACATTTATTTTTAAAATCAGTTTGAATGTGAGTCGAAATTTCGGGATTAAAAACAGTTCGGACCGCTGCGAAATATGCAAAATTTCGTATTATTTTTTAACCGTGGCCACAATATGGGCTGTAATGCTAACAAAAAGAATATGGGCTCCAAAAAAAACCTTAATAATTAGCAAATGGGCTGTAAATTATCAGAAATAATGGCAGATGGGCTGTATGCTGTTTTCCACAGATTTGAGGCTTTCCTAAAAAAAGGTTGATGCACAAGCAGTGACTGTTGGATGGCCATCCAACGGCCGTCGTGCTTCTTCAATCTCTGCTCTTCCTGCTCCAGCCGCTCAAACGAGCGCCGGCGGGACTGCCTACTCCCTCCTCCCCGCGGCCGGCTCTGCTGCCGCGCAGGCCTCACCGCCCCACCGTACTCCCATCGCTGGCCTAGCCATCCCTCTACTCACCCACACCTGCTATTATTCTCCGGCGACAGCAGACGAACCAGTAAACCCTCGTACAGTCGTACTCCTCTCCGCGCGGGCTGCCACTGCCGTGTCTTCCTCGGCTCCCCATCGTCCCCTTCCTAGTCCTCGCCGTCGTCCACCGCCCTGGCGCTCTCGGCGCAGCCTGGTCAACGTGGTCAACGACCGACATGCATCTGAAGTACTGTACGTGGAGAGGCCGACAGCTGGGTCCACGGCCGCAAGCAAGGAAATGCCTCCTTATTACGCGCAAAATAATGATTCCTCCACCTGACATCAGGGACCTATCGAAAGGGCCTCTGTATTTCGTGAAAAAAACGTTACCGCCGCTGACAGCTCGGACCCACCAGCTATATCTTCGCACGCAAGGAAGTGCCTCCTTATTACCGACAAAAAAATGAATACTCCCCCTGCTAGCTGGGACCCACCATGGTGGGAGGCTGACTTGTGGGCCTACTAAGTTGACTGGGACGGGGGCCTTTGTCAACTTTAGTCAATATGAACGATTCTAGCTCCAGTGACCGTACGATGTCCATCCAACGGCTGTAGTGCTTCTTCAACCTCTGGTCTTCTTGCTCCAGCCGCCCAAAGCAGCGCCGGTCGTGCCGCATGCTCCTGCCTCCCGTGGCCGGCTGTGCTGCCGCGGAGGCCTCACCGCCCCTACTATTCCCACCGCTGGCCAGGCCCTGCGGCGACGGCAGCCTCACACCGCAGCCGAACCAGTGAACCCTCGTACTCCTCTCCGCGCGGGCTTTCACTCCCGCGTCTTCCCGGGCTCCGCGTCGTCCCCTTCCTAGGCCTCGCCGTCGTCCACCGCCATGGTGCTCTCCACGCGGCGTGGTCAACGTGGTCAAGGAACGACTTCCATCGGAAGAGTACTGTACGTGGAGAGGCTGACAGCTGGGTCCACGGCCACAACCCAGTTTTTTTGTGATTTGCCAAGTAAGTCGCTTTGTCAGGCCTATTGGGCTACAAATCTTTCAAGACGAGGAGAGCTTTCATTCGGCTGGCCGAGAAAATGGCCCATCACTAATGAGAAATGGGCTGTACATTTTTAAAACACATCAAACCGGCAACTAGTTTCAAATATCTTTTTTTTTTGCATTTCGAAATTTTAAATTACATTAATTTTTATGCGTGGAGAATTTGTTGGATTTTATATTGATATACATTTATTTTTAAAATCAGTTTGAATGTGAGTCAAAATTTCGGGATTAAAAACAGTTCGGACCGCACCGAAATATGCAAAATTTCGTATAATTTTTTAACCGTGGCCACAATATGGGCTGTAATGCTAACAAAAATAATATGGGCTCCAAAAAAACCTTAATAATTAGCAAATGGGCTGTAAATTATTAGAAATAATGGCAGATGGGCGGTATGCTGTTTTCCACAGATTTGAGGCTTTCCTAAAAAAAAGTTGACGCACAAGCAGTGACTGTTGGATGGCCATCCAACGGCCGTCGTGCTTCTTCAATCTCTGCTCTTCCTGTTCCAGCCGCTCAAACGAGCGCCGGCGGGACTGCCTGCGCCCTCCTCCCCGTGGCCGGCTCTGCTGCCGCGTAGGCCTCACCGCCCCACCATATTCCCATCGCTGGCCTAGCCATCCCTCTACTCACCCACACCTGCTGTTATTCTCCGGCGACGGCAGACGAACCAGTAAACACTCGTACAGTCGTACTCCTCTCCGCGCGGGCTTCCACTGCCACATCTTCCCCGGCTCCCCGTCATCCCCTTCCTAGGCCTCGCCGTCGTCCACCGCCCTGTTGCTCTCGGCGCGGCCTGGTCAACGTGGTCAACGACCGACATGCATATGAAGTGGACTGTACGTGGAGAGGTCGACAGCTGGGTCCACGGCCGCACACAAGGAAATGCCTCCTTATTACGCGCAAAATAATGATTCCTCCTCCTGACATTAGGGACCCACCGACCCACCGAAAGGGCCTCTGTATTTCATGAAAAAAATGTTACCGCCGCTGACAGCTCGGACCCACCAGCTATATCTTTGCATGCAAGAAAGTGCCTCCTTATTACGCACAAAAAAATGAATACTCCCCCTGCTAGCTGGGACCCACCATGGTGGGAGGCTGACTTGGGGGCCTACTAAGTTGACTGGGATGGGGGCCTTTGTCAACTTTAGTCAATATGAACGATTCTAGCTCCCGTGACCGTACGATGTCCATCCAACGGTCGTAGTGCTTCTTCAACCTCTGGTCTTCTTGCTCCAGCCGCCCAAAGCAGCGCCGGTCGTGCCGCATGCTCCTGCCTCCCGTGGCCGGCTCTGCTGCCGTGGAGGCCTCACCGCCCCCTACTATTCCCACCGCTGGCCAGGCCCTGCGGCGACGGCAGCCTCACATCGCAGCCGAACCAGTGAACCCTCGTACTCCTCTCCGCGCGGGCTTTCACTGCCGCGTCTTCCCCGGCTCCCCGTCGTCCCCTTCCTAGGCCTCGCCGTCGTCCACCGCCCTGGTGCTCTCAGCGCGGCGTGGTCAACATGATCAAGGAACGACTTCCATCGGACGTGGACTGTACGTGGAGAGGCTGACAGCTGGGTCCACGGCCGCAGCAAGGAAGTGCCTCCTTATTACGCGGAAAATAATGATTCCTCCAGCTGACAGCTGGGACCCACCGGCGGGCCACTGTATTTCGTGAAAAAAACGCTTCCCCCTGACTGCTGGGACCCACCAGCTACATCTTCGCACGCAAGGAAGTGCGTCCGGGCAAAAAAAACCCGATTCGCCCCCTGACTGCTGGGACCCACCAGCTACATCTTCGCAGGCAAGGAAGTGCCTGACAGTCGGGACCCACCTAGTCGAAGCGTACATAGCGTTGTCATTCTGGTCTCGAACGTGTACGTACATATATACTGGTGGATGTAGAGGCGCGCACGCGTCGTAGTAGAGGCACGTACATGTCGTAGTAGAGGCGCGCACGTAGCATGTACACGTATGTACAGCCGCCAGGGTGCAAGATAGAAAATACGGCCACGTATGTGTACATAGGGGCGGGGTCTCGAACGCCTACTCGCGCATACGTACGGCCAGGGCTCGCGTACATGGCTGGGTTGGAACGGAGAAACAGCGTCGTCGTCGTGTTCATGGGGAGGCAACGGAATGCGTCGTGTTCATGGGGAGGCAACGTAATGCGTCGTGTTCATCGGGAGGCAACGGAACGCGTGGGAGCCAACCGGCTGGGTCAGAACGGAATGCGTGGTCGTGTTCATCGGGAGGGCTTGGACGGAACAGGCGATGGAAACGAGGCCTGGCGTACCGCACAACGGAGGAAACGGACCCCCTACGTTGGGAACGGGGTCCTGTTGATCGGGAGGGGTGTGGCATACCGCAAAACGGAGGAAACGGACCTCCTACGTTCGAAACGGGGGTCCTGTTGATCGGGAGGGGTGTGGCGTACCGCAAAACGGATGAAACGGACCTCCTACGGTCGAAACGGGGGTCCTGTTGATCAGGAGGGGTGTGGCGTACCGCAAAACGGATGAAACGGACCTCCTACGGTTGAAACGGGGGTCCTGTTCATCGGGAGGGGTGTGGTGTACCGCAAAACGGGACTCCACGGGATACTGTTCATCTCCACCGTCGACCTCCTCCAGCCTCCACGGGCTACCGTTGACCTCCTTCCAGCCTCCACGGGCTGCTGTTCATCCAGCCTCCACCGCGCGCTACTCCACCGGCTACTGTTCAACCACCCCTCCACGGGCACCCCTCCACCGTCTACTGTTCATCCAGCCCTCCACACCACGGGGTCCTGTTCAACCACCTCTCCACGGGCACCCCTCCACCGTCTACTGTTCATCCAGCCCTCCACCACACCACGGGGTTCTGTTCATCCAGAGGCAACGCCACCGCTCACTGTTCATCCAAACCCCCCCGCAACGCTCACTGTTCATCCCAGACGCAGCATCGATCGGCTTTAGTCAGCAGCAGTAGTGAAGGAATCGCTCGATCGGGTTCAGTAAACAGCCATCGATCGATCGCTCGGGTTCAGTAACGCGTAGCCTGCAGTGCAATCGCTCGGGTTCAGTTAGAGCCCAACGCCTCACTCGGGTTCAGTTAGAGCCAACGCCTCGCACACACGCGCGTACGTGTACGAGAGAAACGCGCATCGCTCGGCCCCCGACCTCCCACCGTAACCGGGAACTCCCCGAAATTTTCCTCGCCCTCGCTTCTACCATAGTTTTTTGCGTCATGGACGGCCCAAAGAATGTCATGCAGCTGCGTCTCCGGCCCGCTCAGGACGAAAAGCCCATTTTCTGTCATGATTTTTTGTCATAGAAGTAGGAGCCCACCACATCTATGATGATACCGGGTTTTGTCACAATTATCGTCATAGAAGTGTCATATGTATGACAGGAAAAAAATTCGTTCGGCCCAAAATGTCACAGATGTGTCTTTTTTTTGTAGTGCAACCCACTATAAGCGAATCATGAATGTATTGCAACACCCTACAGCGGGAATCCCTCATGCTTGCGCGACACGGAGGGCACCATAGGACAGCACCAAAATAAAACATACTACTCATACCAATCTAGATCATCAATCAACCCAAAGACAAAGGATATCTACTCAAAACATCATAGGATGGCAACACATCATTGGATCATAATATGTGGCATAAAGCACCATGTTCAAGTAGGGATTACAGCGGGCTGCGGGAGAGTGGACCGCATAAAAGAGATGAGGATGGTGATGATGGTGGTGATGTTGATGAAGACGATCACCGCGGCGATGATTCCCCTCTTGATGGCACTCCGGTGCCACCAAGAGAGAGGAGGAGAGGTTCTCCCCCTTGTGCTTCCTCCTCCATGGCCTCCCCCCTGGATGGGGAAAGGTTCTCCCTCTGGTCCTTGGCCTTCATAGCGATGATGGCCTCTCCGGGATACTCCTCCATGGCCACCGGTGATGATGGCCCCCTCCGGCAGGGTGCCGAAAAGGGCCTTGATTGATTTCTCGTGGCTACAAAGGCTTGCGGCAGCGAAACTTCCGATCTAGGTTATTTTCTGGGGGTTTTTGTATTTATAGGAATTTTTGGCGTTGGTTTCACGTCAGGGGGGGTCTCCGAGTCGTCCACGAGGCAAGGGCCCACGCCCAAGGGGGTGGGCGCGCCCCCCACCCTCGTGGACAGCCCGGGACTCCTCTGGCCCAACTCTTTTGCTCCAGGGGCTTCTTTTGGTCCATAAAAAATGAACAAAAATTGGCACATCAATTGGACTCCGTTTGGTATTCCTTTTCTGTAAAACTCAAAAACAAGGAAAAAACAGAAACTGGCACTGGGCTCTAGGTTAATAGGTTAGTCCCAAAAATCATATAAAATAGAATATAAATGCATATAAAACATCTAAGATGGATAATATAATAGCATGAATACTTCATAAATTATAGATACGTTGGAGACGTATCACGTCCCTCGAACTCATGATCCAGCAGAGTGTTGAGGGAGAGTTTCGTCAGCACGACGGTGTGGTGACGGTGATGATGAAGCTACCGGCGCAGAGCTTCGCCTAAGCACTGCAACGATATGACTGAGGTGGATTATGGTGGAGGGGGGCACCGCACACGGCTGGAAACAATCAACTTGTGTGTTCTAGGGTGCCCCTGCCCCCGTATATAAAGGAGCAAGGGGGGAGGCTGGCCGGCCCTTGTGGCGCGCCAGGAGAGGAGGAGTCCTCCTCCAAGTAGGAGTAGGACTCCCCTTTCCTACTCCTACTAGGAGGGGGAAAGGAAGGAGGAGAGGGAGAAGGGAAAGGGGGGTGCCACCCTCCCTTGTCCAATTCAGACTCCCAAGGGGGGGGGGCGGCCTACCCTTGCTGGCCCTCTCTCTCTCTCTCTCCACTAAGGCCCATGAGGCCCATTAGTTCTCCCGGGGGGTTCTGGTAACCCTCTGGCACTCCGGTTTTCTCCGAAATCACCCGGAACAATTCCGGTGTCCGGATATAGCCGTTCAATATATCAATCTTTATGTCTCGACCATTTCGAGACTCCTCGTCATGTCCGTGATCACATCCGAGACTCCGAACTATCTTCGGTACATCAAAACAGATAAACTCATAATATCGATCGTCACCAAACATCAAGCGCAGGGACCGTACGGGTTCGAGAACTATGTAGACATGACCGAGACGCGTTTCCGGTCAATAACCAATAGCGAAACCTGGATGCTCATATTGGCTCCCACATATTCTACGAAGATCTTTATCAGCCAAACCGCATAACAACATACATTGTTCCCTTTGTCATCGGTATGTTACTTGCCCGAGATTCGATCGTCGATATCTCAATACCTAGTTCAATCTCGTTACCGGCAAGTCTCTTTACTCGTTCCGTAATGCATCATCCTGCAACTAACACATTAGTCACATTGCTTGGAAGGCTTATAGTGATGTGCATTACCGAGAGGGCCCAGAGAAACCTCTCCGACAATCGGAGTGACAAATCCTAATCTCGATCTATGCCAACTCAACAAGTACCATCGGAGACACCTGTAGAGCATCTTTATAATCACCCAGTTATGTTGTGACGTTTGATAGCACACAAGGTGTTCCTCTGGTATTCGGGAGTTGCATAATCTCATAGTCTGAGGAACATGTATAAGTATGAAGAAAGCAGTAGCAATGAAACTATAACGATCATAATGCTAAGCTAACGAATGGGTCTTGTCCATCACATCATTCTCCTAATGATGTGATCCTGTTCATCAAATGAAAACACATGTCTATGGTTTAGGAAACATAACTATCTTTGATAAACGAGCTAGTCAAGTAGAGGCATATTAGGGACACATTGTTTTGTCTATGTATTCACACATGTACTAAGTTTCCGGTTAATGCAATTCTAGCATGAATAATAAACATTTATCATGAAATAAGGAAATAAATAATAACTTTATTATTGCCTCTAGGGCATATTTCCTTCAAGGAAGCCAGATATACACCTCAGTGTGACAAAGGACTATGAAGATTGACGACAACAGTGAGCTCTCTACAAGTATTGTGAACCTGGAATATGATCCTAGTGAGACCTTGTCTGCTTTACTTCAATAACGGCACCACGCCTGTGTTCTGAGCTGTTTTTGGCCGTCCGGGGTGGATGCCGACTTTATTTCTCTCTATTCGACAACTGTCATGAGTTCTGAGCTACTTTCCAGCCGTCTCGTACAGCTGCTGAGTTTCTTTTTGTGACAGTGGCCCTATGCTCGGAGATGCTTTTCAGCCGCCTTAGGGAACTGCCACTTTCTTCTTATCAACATGGTCTCATGCTCTCAGCTGCTATTCGGCCGTCTTGAGTCATGGTTGAGTTATTTCAGTGATGTCCCAGATCTGAGTTGTAAAGACCGTTCTGGTGGCTACTGATTTATTTGCCGATTTCTTGCAAGGGTTCGAATGATCATTTCCCTAAGGTTAAAACTTGAGAGGTGATGAACATGCCATTTAAACAATATTACCATGGCAGGAGATGAGAATAAGTTTACGCCTGTCAGAATATTGCACCCGACAGTATCTATGGTCACACGAAGAAGCATTATGACCAAGCTCTTTCATCAAAGGATCCAAACAAAGAGAACCATAATGAAGGAGCAAGACCGGTGGTGCAAGTATAAAAATTGTTGCATGAGCCACATGGTGTAGATACCCCGGACAGTCAGAGTCAGCATCGATCACCATGAATATTCACCTAAGGGGTCTGCTCAATTTTGGTAAGGACCCCATATCCAAACAACCCGCTCAGTTAATAGTCTATGCTCAGATTTGTCAGTATCAAATATCCGAGTCTGTCAAGTCAGACCAAAGGCCAATTCAATAGTTGACTTCAGTGACTTTGGTAAAGCATCGCATGGCCTACTATCCCCATGGACACACCGGCAGAATGAATAATCACGATGATGAATAATCGTCTTGAGGCATGTGTCATCACTTATGAGGATCACCAAAGGATAGCCTGTCGTGAACAAAATTCTTCTGCCATAACCACCGTCAGTCAAATCTGCGAATACTATCATATAAGGCCATACCCCTTTTATGTTGGCCACGACAGGCGACAGTCAAACATTTGGTATGGATCTGACACTCAAGACAGTGGGGCCAGTCAAGATGAATCAGAAATCCCGTGAGAAATCAGTATCAGTCAGAAGAACAGTTATGATCCACAACATTGTTTTGAACCTGAAGGACCTACAGTTAGTTGAGAAACCCAATGCAAGGAGTAAAAAGATTGGGTGTTCGCCAGGAAAATCTATTCACAACTTCATGAAAGGTTTGTCGGCGTTCTGGGAACGCGGGTCCCCAGACTTGCCTGCCTGCAGCCCACGGCGTGGCTCCACCAGCGGCCTGGTATGACCCATCTTCACCAGCAAACACTCAAGACCCTAGCGAGGGGCCAAGCCTCCCGAGGCGGACGACACAAGACCTCCTCAGGGGAGGCCTCACTAGGCTGGCTCATGAGGGGCGGAGAGATCAAGGCGAGGGGCACCTCGTGAGGTTCCCGTTACGTGAGCCGTGACGGCCAAGGCCAGGCGGGCGCCAGCGAGCGCAGAGTACCCATTGCCTCTTTGGTGCCAAAGTGTCAAGTACAGGCAAGGAGTCCCGAGGCATCAGGCAAAGGTTTCCATATCGGTGCAACGAGACCAAGACCAGCAGGACGGCAGGACGGAGGTCATCGCGGAGCCCACGACGGCGTCACCACCAAAGCCTTTGGCAGGCGAAGACCACCTTTTGTTAGGATAACTTGTACTAGCTGTCCCCCTTCAAATTGGCCGTTGTGGGATCCCTTCCCGCCTAACATTTGGGGAGAGGACCCGGGCCTCTATAAATAGGACTAGCCACCACCTTACAAGCGGACGGAGGATCCAGATCACTATCAACCACACAAGCTCACCGAGCTCAAGAACACCTCTCCTCAGGAGGCTGTTCTTCCCTTGTACTTGTTCATCCTTAGCCTACGAGGCAATCCACCACACCACATTGGAGTAGGGTATTACACCACATCGGTGGCCCGAACCAGTATAAACCCTGTGTCCCTTGTTCTTCGAGTTCGACGTGCTGAGCCATGAGATCGTGGTGAGTGGGTGAGCTAGGGAAGGGAGAGATCTTCGTGCGCACCCCAGTGTTCAAACCTTAAGGGTTTTGCCGGAACCCGAAATCCGACATTTGGCGCGCCAGGTAGGGGTGCGATGAAGCTTTCCTTCCGTCGATCCACGCTCCACCACCCCCGCGCCTTGTCCCCATGGCTGGCGTTGCTCCTCTGGCTGGGACGGCGGACACCCGCCCGACGGCGCCAGGGGGCTCGGAGCTCTTACCCCTGCCCTGCGGCGGGTGCAATGGCAACCCAAGTTCATGCCGGAGATGCCGCCGCGCTATGATGGCGCAGCGGATTCGTCGGCCTTCTTGCTAGCGTACGAGGAGGCCGTTCCGGAAGCTGGGGGCGATGACAAGGTCATGGCGAACTGGTTCCCTATGGCCCTCGCGGGCGCGCCGCGCGCCTGGCTGCTCAACCAGCCAGTGTCCTCTTTGGACACTTGGGAAGAGCTGCGTGGCCTCTTCATCGCAAACTTCGCGGCACCGGCGCCTGCCACCGTCGCGGCCCTCCTCGGCAGATCGCAAGCACCACCCTCGGGCCGCCACGCTAAGCAGTTTTTCTGCCAGATCAGCGCCGCCTCTGTACGGCAGGGAACTCCTCCAGGATGGGCGGCGCCCAAGGCCGACCTCACCTTCGACTCGGGGATCACCCCGTCACCACCATCGGATCGGGCGTGCTCCCAATGCTTTGCACGCCCACCATCTGCAACGTAGCTGTGACCAAGACCCTCATCGACGGCGGCGCCGGCCTCAACATGCTTTCCGTGGAGGCTTTTAGCCCTCTTCACGTAGCACTCGAACGGCTCCGCCCCAGCAAGCCCTTCTCCGGGGTCGGCGGCAGCCCCACCAGCCTCCTAGGGCAGTTTCGCCTTCCGATGACCTTCGGCACCCGTGACAACTACCGCACCGAGCTCGTCGACTTCGACATCGCTGGCATCGGCCTCCCATACAACACCATCCTCGGGTACCCGGCTGTGGCTCAGTTTATGGCGGCAACTCATCCGGCCTACAACCTCATGAAGATGCTGGGGAGCAAGGGCGTCCTCACCGTAGCTGGAGACACAAAGGAGGCTCTGGCGGCGTTCAAGCTTGCCCTCAAAGCCGCCGCGGCTGCACGCCCGACCGACGAGGCCACCCCCGGAGCTAAGGAGGCCGCACCAGCAAAGAAGAAGTAGTTGTTCACTCACGATCGGGCCAAAACTAAGCAGGTGCCGGTCGACGAAGATGGGTCCTCAGGAGCCACCTTCACCATAGGCGCCAACCTCGACCCGGACCAAGAGGAGGCGTTGGTGAGATTCTTGCGCGCGAACAAGGAGGTGTTCGCCTGCGAACCAAAGTAGCTGGTAGGGGTCCCAAGGGGGGTGATAGAGCATCACTTGAAGGTGTGCCCCAATGTGCACCGTGTGAAGCAGAAGGCGCGGCGGCAGTCCACGGAGAAGCAATCCTTCATCGTCCAGGAAACCCGCAAGCTGGAGGCAGCAGGTGTCATTCGCGAGGTTCGGTACCCGGAGTGGCTGACGAACCCTGTCGTCGTGCCGAAGAAAGGCGGGAAGGAGCGCATGTGTGTCGACTTCACCAACCACAAGAAGGCCTGCCCCCAAGACCCGTTCCCGCTTCTGCGTATCGACCAGATTGTCGACTCCACCGCCGAGTGTGACCTGCTGTGCTTCCTAGACGCGTTCCCGGGCTACCACCAGATCAAGATGGCAGTGGAGGATGTGGAGAAGACGGCCTTCCTGACCCCGTGTGGGGTGTACTGCTACACTTGCATGCCGTTCGGACTGTGCAACGCAGGTGCGACCTTCCAACGGCTTATGCACATCGCCCTGGGATAGCAGCTCGGGAGGAACGCTGAAGCCTACATCAATGACATTGTGGTAAAATCTCGGGAGGCGAGAACTTTGATTCAGGACCTGGAGGAGACCTTCACAAGCATGTGACAGGTGGACCTGCGGCTCAACCTAGAGAAGTGCATGTTTGGTGTTCCATCCGGCAAGCTGCTGGGCTTCCTCATGTCCCACAGGGGGATCGAGGCCAACCCGGAGAAGGTCAAGGCGATAGAAGACATGGGCCCGCCACAAACTCTCAAGGAAATGCAGAAGCTTGCAGGCTCCATGACCTCGCTAGGGCACTTTGATACGTCTCCAACGTATCTATAATTTATGAAGTATTCATGCTATTATATTATCTGTTTTGGATGTTTATGGGCTTTATTAAACACTTTTATATTATTTTTGGGACTAACCTATAAACCCAGAGCCCAGTGCCAGTTTCTGTTTTTTCCCTTGTTTCAGTGTTTCGCAGAAAAGGAATAGAAAACGGAGTCCAAACGGAATGAAACCATTGGGAGCGTGATTTTTGGAACGAACGTGATCTAGGAGACTTGGAGTTGAAGTCAAGGAAGTTTCAAGGTGGCCACGAGGCAGGGAGGCGCGCCTACCCCCTGGGCGCGCCCCCACCCTCGTGGGCCCCTCATGGCTCCCCTGACCGACTTCTTTCGCCTATATATGTCCATATACCCTAAAAACATCAGGGAACAGAATAGATCGGGAGTTCCGCCGCCGCAAGCCTCTGTAGCCACCAAAAACCAATCGGGACCCTGTTCCGGCACCCTGCCGGAGGGGGATCCCACACCGGTGGCCATCTTCATCATCCCGGCGCTCTCCATGATGACGAGGGAGTAGTTCACCCTCGCGGCTGAGGGTATGTACCAGTAGCTATGTGTTTGATCTCTCTCTCTCTCTCGTGTTCTTGAGGTGGTACGATCTTGATGTATCGCGAGCTTTGCTATTATAGTTGGATCTTATGATGTTTCTCCCCCTCTACTCTCTTGTAATGGATTGAGTTTTCCCTTTGAAGTTATCTTATCGGATTGAGTCTGTAAGGATTTGAGAACACTTGATGTATGTCTTGCATGTGCTTATCTGTGGTGACAATGGGATATCACGTGATCTACTTGATGTATGTTTTGGTGATCGACTTGCGGGTTCAGTGACCTTGTGAACTTATGCATAGGGGTTGGCACACGTTTTCATCTTGACTCTCCGGTAGAAACTTTGGGGCACTCTTTGAAGTTCTTTGTGTTTGTTGAATAGAGGAATCTGAGATTGTGTGATGCATATCGTATAATCATACCCACGGATACTCATGGTGACATTGGAGTATCTAGGTGACATTAGGGTTTTGGTTGATTTGTGCCTTAAGGTGTTATTCTAGTATGAACTCTATGATAGATCGAACGGAAAGAATAGCTTCATGTTATTTTACTACGGACTCTTGAATAGATCGATCAGAAAGAATAACTTTGAGGTGGTTTCATACCCTACCATAATCTCTTTGTTTGTTATCCGCTATTAGTGACTTTGGAGTGACCCTTTGTTGCATGTTGAGGGATAGTTATATGATCCAATTATGTTATTATTGTTGAGAGAATTTGCACTAGTGAAAGTATGAACCCTAGGCCTTGTTTCAACACATTGCAATACCGTTTACGCTCACTTTTATCATTAGTTACCTTGCTGTTTTTATATTTTCAGATTACAAAAACCTATATCTACCATCCATATTGCACTTGTATCACTATCTCTTCGCCGAACTAGTGCACCTATACAATTTACCATTGTGTTGGGTGTGTTGGGGACACAAGAGACTCTTTGTTATTTGGTTGCAGGGTTGTTTGAGAGAGACCATCTTCAACCTACGCCTCCCACATATTGATAAACCTTAGGTCATCCACATGAGGGAAATTTGCTACTGTCCTACAAACCTCTGCACTTGGAGGCCCAACAACGTCTACAAGAAGAAGGTTGCGTAGTAGACATCAAGCTCTTTTCTGGCGCCGTTACCGGGGAGGTGAGTGCTT
The DNA here is from genome assembly GCF_002575655.3 of Aegilops tauschii subsp. strangulata. Taxonomy (NCBI): domain Eukaryota; kingdom Viridiplantae; phylum Streptophyta; class Magnoliopsida; order Poales; family Poaceae; genus Aegilops; species Aegilops tauschii. The sequence goes on from NC_053036.3 coordinate 516,746,757, forward strand.
GAAGGTATATCTTTAGATCTTACAATCGATTCTTTTTGTTTCTTGTTTTATCACTTGTTTAGTTTATAAAAGAAAACTACAAAAAAATGGAATTAAGGTTGCCTCATATGCTTCATCTTTTTAATGTCTTTCGTGAAAATGATGGGAAGGAAAATTGTGCTCAAGTGCTAGAAGAAGAAATCCATAAAATGTTTGGCACTAAATCTTTGTATGATGAGCATGATTGCAATGTTGTTAGTATGAATTCTTTGAATATCTATGATGCTAATGATATGCAAAGCCACAAGCTTGGGGATGCTATGTTTGATGAAGATGATATTTTTTACCCCCCAAGTTTTGATGAGCAAATTTATTATGATGAAAGCATGCCTCCTATTTATGATGATTATTGTGATGAAACGTATGCTATAAAGAATAAAGATAACCATGAAACTTGTCATCATGATTTTAATTTTCAATTGGATTATGCTTCACATGATAGTTATTTTGTTGAGTTTGCTCCCACTACTATTGATGAGACTAAATTTGCTTATGTGGAGAGTAGTAAAATTTCTATGCTTGTAGATCATGAAACGAATGCTTTATGTGCTGGTTATATGGTTGAATTCATTCATGATGCTACTGCAAATTATTATGAGGGAGGAATATATGCTTGTAGGAATTGCAATAATATCAAGTTTCCTCTCTATGTGTTGAAAATCTTGAAGTTATGCTTGTTTTGCCTTCCTATGCTAGTTGATTATTGTTCCCATAAGTTGTTTGCTCACAAAATCCCTATGCATAGGAAGTGGGTTAGACTTAAATGTGTTAGTCATATTCTTCATGATGCTCTCTTTATGTTTCAATTCTTATCTTTTATACGAGCATCATTGAAATCATCATGCCTAGCTAGAAAGGCATTAAAGAAAAGCGCTTGTTGGGAGACAACCCAATATTTACCCCTACTGTTTTTGTGTGTTCAAATGATTAAGATACTGTAGTAATCATGTTTTATAGCTTTTGTTTCAATAAAGTGCCAAGTAGAACCTTTGGGAAGACTTCGGTGGAAGTTCATGTGATTTTGCTGTAAAAAACAGAAACTTTCCGCTCACGAGTTTAGCTGTCACTTTTTACAGAAGAGTGATTTTAAGTTGATTCTTTTTGCATAAGATTAATAGAAAATTCCTCAGGTCCACCAATTTATTTCAGAATTTTGGGAGTTCCAGAAGTTTGTGTTAGTTACAGATTACTACAGACTGTTCTGTTTTTGACAGATTCTGTTTTTCGTGTGTCGTTTGCTTATTTTGATGAATCTATGGCTAGTAAAATAGTTTATAAACCATATAGAAGTTGGAATACAGTAGATTTAACACCAATACAAATAAATAATGAGTTTATTACAGTACCTTGAAGTGGTGTTTTGTTTTCTTTCGCTAACGGAGCTCACAAGATTTTCGGTTAAGTTTTGCGTTGTGAAGTTTTCAAGTTTTGGGTAAAGATTCGATGGACTATGGAAAAAGGAGTGGCAAGAGCCTAAGCTTGGGTATGCCCAAGGCATCCCAAGGTAATATTCAAGGACAACCAAGAGCCTAAGCTTGGGGATGCCCCGGATGGCATCCCCTCTTTCGTCTTCGTTCATCGGTAACTTTACTTGGAGCTATATTTTTATTCTCCACATGATATGTGTTTTGCTTGGAGCGTCATTTTATTTTATTTTGTTTTTCTTGCTGTTTGAATAAAATACCAAGATCTGAAATTCTTAAATGTTAGAGAGTCTTCACATAGTTGCATGATTATTCGACTACTCATTGATCTTCACTTATATCTTTTTGGAGTAGTTTGTTATTTACTCGTGTGCTTCACTTATATCCTATGACTAAATGGTTGAATGATTTGAATGTCATAAATCTGAAATTATATATGTTTCATATGCCTTTCCCATGGGGAGTAATGACTTCACATATAAGAAGTAGAGGTGGTAATTTTTTTGAAGGTTAGCAAACATTGTGTTGGTCACGTGAACAATTCATGAAAGAATATTGAAGGAAGAGAGATTTCACATATAAATATACTATCTTGGACATCTTCTATGATTGTGAGCCCCATTAAATATTTTCAAACCTGAGAAAATTAGTTGAAGTTGGACAACGAAGACAACTTAATGAGTTATGCTTGGGTATATTTGTATAAGTTATATTGTTATGGATCCTCTAACATGTGGTGCTTGCTATTTAGAATCCTTTGCTAGCCAAAATATCTGTACTAAGCGGGAATACTGCTTGTGCATCCAAATTCCTTGAACCAAGTTTCTTCCATGAGTGTCCACCATATCTACCTATATGCGGTATTTACCTGTCGTTCCAAGTAAATTTGCATGTGCCAAACTCTAAACCTTCAAATAATAATCTGTTTTGTATGCCTGAATCGCTCATGTAGTGACTAGGGGCTGTCAGTATCTTCCATGCTAGGCGGGTTATTCTCACGATGAGCGGACTCCGCTCATCATTCATGAGAAAATGGCTGGTAACTGGGATGCCCAGTCTCATGATCAAAAGATCAAAAACAAAATCGCAAATAATTTAAACAAACTCCCCCAGGAATATTGATAGTTGGACGGCACCCGTTGTTTCGGACAAGCCGTGGAGTGTGAATGTTGGTGGAGGGGGAGTGAAAACTTTACCTTTCTGTGTGGGAACCACCTATAATGTACGTAGTATGGAAGATATTGGGAACTCTTGGTCGTTATGTTGACAATGAAAGCATACCTCTCAAAATTATTTTCATCTCTGTTTTAGCTTCGAGCTCTGGCACCTCTGCAAATCCCCGCTTCCCTCTGCGAAGGGTCTATCTTTTACTTTTGTGCAAGAGTCAGTAGTATTCCTTCTCATTCCAACCTACCCTTTAGTTGGCAAGCATCATGTGATGGAAAGATCTAAGCATATATGGCCATTCAAATATATTTGAGCATGAATTATTATTGTTGACATTACCCTTGAGGTAAAAGGTTGGGAGGCGAACATTAAGCCCCTATCTTTCTCTGTGTTCAATGAATGCTCTTTGTGCTAAAAATATGCTTTGAGTGGTAGCAATCATGGAAGACTATATGATAGTTCAGTATGTGAAGTTTGCTGAATCAAAGCTCTGACATAGACTCTTCCTGAAAATAAGATGAATTGTAATTGTTTGATGACTAATAACAATGTTTGTTAGTTTTCAAGAAACTTTATGATCTATACTTTAACATGTGAATAGTTTGTTACTTGATCATGAGAAGTTTTATGAGATGAGCTATTGTTATGATATATAATAATGCTAGGAAAGGTGATTGAAATTATCATTGATCAAACTTGTGCACCTGCTAGCATTCACACTTCATAAATTATTTCTTTTATCAATTACCTACTCGAGGACGAGCAGGAATTAAGCTTGGGGATGCTCATACGTCTCCAACATATCTATATTTATGAAGTATTCATGCTATTATATTATCTGTTTTGGATGTTTATGGGCTTTATTAAATACTTTTATATTATTTTTGGGACTAACCTATTAACCCAGAGCCCAGTGCTAGTTTCTGTTTTTTCCCTTGTTTCAGTGTTTCGCAGAAAAGGAATATCAAACGGAGTCCAAACAGAATGAAACCTTCGCGAGCGTGATTTTTGGAACGAACGTGATCCAGGAGACTTGGAGTTCAAGTTAAGGAAGCTTAGAGGTGGCCACGAGGCAGGGAGGCGCGCCTGCCCCCCTGGGCGCGCCCCCAGCCTCATGGGCCCCTCGTGGCTCCCCTGACCGACTTCTTTCACCTATATATGTCCATATACCCTAAAAACATCGGGGAACAGAATAGATCGGGAGTTCCGCCGCCGCAAGCCTCTGTAGCCATCAAAAACCAACCGGGACCCTGTTCCGGCACCCTGCCGGAGGGGGATCCCTCACCGGTGGCCATCTTCATCATCCCAGCGCTCTCCATGACGACGAGGGAGTAGTTCACCCTCGGGGCTGAGGGTATGTACCAGTAGCTATGTGTTTGATCTCTCTCTCTCTCTCTCTCTCTCGTGTTCTTGAGGTGGTACGATCTTGATGTATCGCGAGCTTTGCTATTATAGTTGGATCTTATGATGTTTCTCCCCCTCTAATCTCTTGTAATGAATTGAGTTTTCCCTTTGAAGTTATCTTATCGGATTGAGTCTTTAAGGATTTGAGAACACTTGATGTATGTCTTGAATGTGCTTATCTGTGGTGACAATGGGATATCACGTGATCTACTTGATGTATGTTTTGGTGATCAACTTGCGGGTTCAGTGACCTTGTGAACTTATGCATAGGGGTTGGCACACGTTTTCGTCTTGACTCTCCGGTAGAAACTTTGGGGCACTCTTTGAAGTTCTTTGTGTTGGTTGAATAGATGAATCTGAGATTGTGTGATGCATATCGTGTAATCATACCCACGGATACTCGTGGTGACATTGGAGTATCTAGGTGACATTAGGGTTTTGGTTAATTTGTGTCTTAAGGTGTTATTCTAGTATGAACTCTATGATAGATCGAACGGAAAGAATAGCTTCATGTTATTTTACTACGGACTCTTGAATAGATCGATCAGAAAGAATAACTTTGAGGTGGTTTCATACCCTACCATAATCTCTTCATTTGTTCTCCGCTATTAGTGACTTTAGAGTGACTCTTTGTTCCATGTTGAGGGATAGCTAATGATGCAATTATGTTATCATTGTTGAGAGAATTTGCACTAGTGAAAGTATGAACCCTAGTCCTTGTTTCAACGCATTGCAATACCGTTTACGCTCACTTTTATCATTAGTTACCTTGCTGTTTTATTTTTTCAGATTACAAAAACCTATATCTACCATCCATATTGCACTTGTATCACCATCTCTTCGCCGAACTAGTGAACCTATACAATTTACCATTGTATTGGGTGTGTTGGGGACACAAGAGACTCTTTGTTATTTGGTTGCGGGGTTGTTTGAGAGAGACCATCTTCAACCTACGCCTCCTACAGATTGATAAACCTTAGGTCATCCACTTGAGGGAAATTTGCTACTGTCCTACAAACCTCTGCACTTGGAGGCCCAACAACATCTACAAGAAGAAGGTTGCGTAGTAGACATCACGCTTAATCTCCAAGCTGGGGGAGCGCGCCCTCCTGTTTTTCAAGCTGATGAAGAAGAAGGGCCCGTTCGAGTGGACCCCAGAGGCCGACCTGACGTTTCAAGACCTCAAGAGATACCTGATCAGCCCTCCAATGGTAGTGCCTCGTCCCCTCGAGCCCCTGGTGCTTTACCTCGCCGCCACTCCCTACTCCGCCAGCGCGGTGCTGGTGGCGGTCCGGGAAGAGCGCGAAGCCAAGAGTCCGGCGTGCCATGCCACACCTCCAGCTGGGGCAATGCGGCACCAAGAGGATACCGCAAGGGCTGCAACAACGCCAACGAGTGATCAGGCCCAACAAGGCGGCGTTCGCGGGCCTGCAGAGGCCCCAATGGGCGACCAGGCTCTTGGGGTCCCGTCACCACAGGAGACGCCCCAACCTTCGGCAGACACAGGCTCCGTCGACGCTCCCGCCCTCGTCGAGCACCCAGTGTACTTCGTCAGCACAGTACTGTGGGATGCAAGGGCACGGTACCCCATGCCTCAAAAGTTGTTGCTCGCGCTCTTGGTGGCCTCGCGTAAACTACGTCACTACTTCCAAGGTCACCCAATCAAGGTCGTCTCGGCCTACCCGCTGGAGAGGGTACTTAGGAGCCCCAACACTGCTGGAAGTGTCGCGGAATGGAACATCGAGCTGCAAGCATTCCAGTGGAGTTCAACACAACCAGGGTCATCAAGGGAGCCGCGCTCGCCGACTTTGTGGCAGAATGGACTGACACCCCGGGGCTTGAAGCAGGCGAGGACCGATCCCTCTCGCCAGGAAGTGAAGCGCCAAATGTCTGGGTTATGTATTTCGATGGCACGTTCGCACGCCAGGGCGCGGGGGCTGGAGCAGTGCTCATCTCGCCCACTCAGGACAAGCTCCGCTACGCCGTGCAGCTCTGCTTCCAGCAGGGCGAGAAGGTCTCCAACAACATCGCGGAGTACGAAGGCCTCATCACTGGCCTTAATGTCAGTGTCCTGGGAACGGGGGTCCCCAGACTTGCCTGCCTACGGCCCATGGCGTGGCTATGCTCGCAGGCCTGTACGGCCCATCTTCGTCAACAAAGCATTCAAGACCCTCGCGAGGGGCCAAGCCTCGTGAGGCGGACGGCGCAAGACCTCCTCGGGAGCGGCCTCACCAGGCTGCCTCGCGAGGAGCGGAGATATCAAGGCAAAGCAAACCTCACGAGGCTCACGTGACGTGAGCCATGACGATCGGCACCAGGCGGGCGCCAGCGCGCGCAGCGTCCTTGTTTCCTCTTTGGTGCTAAGGAAGCAGGCGCAGGCACGCAGTACCGAGGCATCAAGCAAAGGTTTCCATATTGGTGCAACAAGACCAAGACCAGCCGGACGGCAAGACGGAGGTCACCATGGAGCCCAAGACGGCATCACCAACAGAGCCTTTTGCAGGCGAAGACCGCTTTTGTCAGGATAACTTGTACTAGCTGCCCCCTTTCAAATTCGCCCGCCGTTGTTGGCTCCCTTCCCGCTCAAATTTGGGGAGAGGACCAGGGCCTATATAAGTAGAGCTAGCCACCACAGTAGGGGCAGGTGGAACGGATCGAGTTCTCATCCACAAGTCCACAAAGTACAAGAACACCTCAACCTCAGGAGGCTGTTCTTCCCCTTGTACTGTTCTTCATCAGCCCAAGAGGCAATCCACCACCACACACTGGAGTAGGGTATTACACCACAATGGTGGCCCAAACCAATATAAATCTCGTGTCTTTCTGTGTTGTGAGTGCGTCGAGTTCGTCCATAAGATCTTAGCGAGCTAGGGCGTGGATCGGTAGGAGGGAAAGAACTTCGCGTGCACCCCAGAGTTCGAACCTTAAGGGTTTTGCCGGAACCCCACATCCAACATTTGGCGCGCCAGGTAGGGGTGCGCCGTAGCTTCTCTCCATCGGCCTACGCCCCCCGCCGCCGCACTTCGCCCCCATGGCGGGTGCCCCGCCATCCGCTCCTGCGGCCGGTGTTGACGACAGGGCCAGGGGGCTCCAAGCCCTGGCCCCCGCCCTGCGACGGGTGCGATGGCCACCCAAGTTCAGGCCAGAGATGCCGCCGCGCTACGACGGCGCGGCGGACCCGTCGCCATTCCTACTGGCGTACGAGGAGGCCGTCCTCGAGGCCGGGGGCGACGACAAGGTCATGGCCAACTGGTTCCCCATGGACCTTGCCGGCGAGCCACGCGCCTGGCTGCTCAACCTCCCTGGATCCTCGGTGGCGTCCTGGGGGGAACTCCGCGACCTCTTCACTGCTCGCTACGCAGTGCCGGCGTACCACGCAATCACAGCCCTGCTGGGCGGCTCTCAAGCACCGCCTTCAGATCGCCACGTCAAGCCGTTCCTCCGTCAGATTGGGGCCGCTTCCAAGCGCCCGGGGGCTCCGCCAGGTTGGGCTGCAGCAGAGGCCGACCTCACCTTCAACTCAGAAGACCATCCCGACTCCACCGTTGGCTCGGGCATGCCCCCAATGCTCTGCCCGCCCACCATCTGCAATGTGGCTATTACCAAGACCCTCATCGACGGTGGTGCCGGCCTCAACTTGCTCTCCGTGGAGGCCTTCAGCCTTCTTCACGTGCCGCTCGAGCGGCTCAGTCTCAGCAAGCCCTTCTCAGGAGTTGGTGGCGGCGCTGCCCACTCTCTAGGACAGATCCGTCTCCCAGTCACCTTCGGCACGCGCGACGACTACCGCACCGAGCTGGTCGACTTCGACATCGCCCGCATCGGCCTCCCGTACAACGCCATCCTCGGGTACCTAGCTCTCGCCCAGTTCATGGCGGCGACTCACCCGGCCTACAACCTCATGAAGATGCCTGGGAGCAAGGGCGTCCTCACCATCAAGGGGGACACCAAGGAGGCCGTAATGGCACTCAAGCTTGCCTTCAAGACCGCAGCGGCGGTGCAGCCCGGCGGGGCCGGTACCCCCGAAGCCAAGGAGGCCGCGCCTACCAAGAAGAAGCAGCTGTTCACCCAAGACAAGGAGGAAACCAAGCAGGTGCCAGTCAATGAGGACGGACCCTCAGGAGCCACCTTTACCATAGGTGCCGGCCTCGATTCTGTCCAAGAAGAGGCGCTGGTGAGGTTCTTGCATGCAAACAAGGACATATTCGCATGGGAGCCCAATCAGCTGTTGGGGGTTCCAAGAGAGGTGATTCAGCATCACTTAAGGGTGTGCCCAACATGCGCCCTGTCAAGCAACGAGTGAGGCGGCAATCCACGGAGAAGCAAGCCTTCATCGTCCAGGAGACCCGCAAGCTGGAGGCGGCGGGTGCCATTCGCGAGGTTCGGTATCCCACATGGCTGGCAAACCCCGTCGTAGTGCTGAAGAAAGGCGGGAAGGAACGGATGTGCGTCGATTTCACCAACCTTAATAAGGCCTGCCCCCAAGATCCGTTCCCGCTGCCCCGCATCGATCAGATCGTCGACTCCATCGCCAAGTGCGACCTGTTGTGCTTCCTGGACGCATTCTTAGGGTATCACCAGATCAAGATGGCGGTGGAAGACGTAGAGAAGACAGCCTTCCTGACCCCGTGTGGGGTGTACTGCTACACCTGCATGCCCTTCGGGCTGCGCAACGTGGGCGCGACCTTTCAGCGACTGATGCACATCGCCTTGGGGCGGCATCTCGGGAGAAACACAGAGACCTATGTCGACGACATAGTGGTGAAGTCTCGGGAGGCGAGAACCTTGATTCAGGATTTGGGGGAGACCTTCGAGAGCCTGCGCCAGGTGAACTTCGGCTTAACCCGGAGAAGTGTGTGTTCGGTGTCCCTTCCGGCAAGCTACTGGGATTCCTCGTATCCCATAGAGGGATCGAGGCGAACCCGGAGAAGATCAAGGCCATCGAGGACATGAGCCCGCCGCAGACCCTCAGAGAGATGCAGAAGCTGGCGGGACGAGTGACCGCGTTGGGGCATTTCATCTCCAAGTTGGGAGAGCGCGCCTTACCCTTCTTCAAGCTCATGAAGAAGAAGGGCCCGTTCGAGCGGACACCAGAGGCCGACCGAGCCTTCCAAGACCTCAAGAAATACCTGACCAGCCCTCCGGTGATGGTGGCACCATGACCTCTCGAGCCCTTAGTGCTCTACCTTGCCACCACCCCGTACTCCACTAGCGCAGCGCTGGTGGCGGTTCGGGAGGAGCACCAAGCCAAGGGTGCGCCGCGCCAAGCTATAGCTGAAGTAATGCAGGGTCAGGAAGGCGCCGCAAAAGCCTCAGCACCAGAAGACCAAGCTCGGCAAGACAACGTCGCCGAAATTCCCGAAAGCAGTCAGGCCTCAGGAGCGCCTCCACCTCAGGAGACGCCCCAATCTCCGCAAGACCCGAGCCTCGCCAACGCGCCAGCCCTTGTCGAGCACCCGATGTATTTTGTCAGCACGGTGTTGCGGGACGCAAGGGCACGATAACCCATGCCTTAGAAGCTCCTGCTCGCGCTCTTGGTGGCGTCACGCAAGCTGCAGCACTACTTCCAGGGCCACCCCGTCAAGGTCGTCTTGGCCTACCCATTGGAGAGGGTGCTCAGGAGCCCCAACTCAGCTGGAAGGGTCGCCGAGTGGAACATCGAGCTGCAAGCATTCCAATTAGAGTTCAGCACTACAAGGGTCGTCAAGGGGGCCGCGCTTGCTGATTTTGTGGCAGAATGGACGGATGCCCCGACACTTGAAGAAGGCGAAGACCGATCCACCTCGCCAGGAAGCGAGGCACCGGACGGTTGGGTCATGTACTTCGATGGCGCCTTCGCGCACCAAGGCGCAGGGGCTGGAGCAGCACTAATCTCGCCCACTCAGGATAAGCTCTATTACGCCGTGCAACTCTGCTTTCAACATGGCGAGAAGGTCTCCAACAACATCGCAGAATACGAAGGCCTCATAGCTGGCCTGAAGGCCGCAACAGCTCTGGGGGTGAAGCGCCTTACCGTTAGAGGCGACTCGCAGCTCCTCGTCAACTTCTCCAACAAAGTATACGAGCCAAAGGACGAGCATATGGAGGCATACCTCGCGGAGGTGCGCAAGATGGAGAAGCAGTTCTTGGGCTTGGAGCTGCAGCACGTGCCCCGGGGCACCAACAAGGAAGCCGATGACATCACCAGGAGAGCATCCAAGTGACAACCACAAGAGCCCGGTGTCTTTGAGGAACAGCTCTTCAAGCCATCGGCGGCGCCACCACTTTCAAGCACAGCTCAGCCTCGGGAGGAGCTTCCACAGCCCCCTGTCTCAGGAGCCCCGGCCTATGGCCCGACCTCAAGAGCTCGCTTGCTCTTGGCGCTTGAACCTCAGGAGGGATGCTGGACCAAGGAATTCAAGGAGTATCTGATGCAAGGGGCGCTGCCAGAGAAGGAGGAGGATGCAGAGCATGTGGTTCGGCAAGCCACGATGTACTGCATCCGGGATGGCGAGCTGTACAGGAAGCGGCCAAACAACGTTTCCTTGCGCTGCATTTCCAGGGACCAGGGGAAGGAGCTGCTAACTGACATACACGATGGTGATTGCGGGCACCACTCGTCGTCACGGACCCTCGTCGGCAAACTATTCCACAGTGGGTTCTACTGGCCCACTGTGCTCAACGACGCAGCTGAGCTGGTGAAGTCCTGCGAAGCCTGCCAGTTCCACGCCAAGCAAATTCATCAGCCGGCTCAGGGCCTCCAAACCATTCCGCTCACGTGTCCGTTCATGGTCTGGGGGCTGGACATCCTGGGCCCGTTCCCTTGAGCGCCTAGTGGCTACCGTTACCTCTACGTCGCCATCGACAAGTTCACCAAGTGGGCGGAAGTGGAAGCCGTCCGCACCATCCCAGCCAGCTCTGCTGTCAAGTTCATCAAGGGCCTCGTGAGCCGCTTTGGGGTCCCCAACCGCATCATCACAGATAACGGCTCGCAGTTTACTAGTAACCTCTTCAAAACCTACTGTGCTAACCTTGGAACGCAGATCTGCTACGCTTTGGTGGCGCACCCCAGGAGCAATGGTCAGGTCGAACGCGCCAACGCGGAGGTCCCGAGGGGCCTCAAGACCCGGACCTTCAAGAAGAAGCTCGAGGCCTGTGGCAGGGGCTGGTACGACGAGCTCCAGTCCGTGTTGTGGTCCATCCGCACCACTGCCACCAAGCCAACGGGTGAGACCCCATTCTTCCTTGTTTACAGAGCTGAAGTGGTCCTCCCTCACGAGGTCAAGCATCGCTCCGCACGGGTCCTGGCGTTCAATGAAACGCAGCAGGACGCCACGCGGGGGATGGACCTCGTGCTGGGGGAGGAACAACGTCGCGAAGCCGCACTGAGGGCGGCAAGGTACCAGCAAGCGCTGCGGCGATACCACTGCCGCACCATCCGCTCCAGGACACTCGAGGTAGGCGACCTCGTCCTGAGGCGGGTCCTCTCCAGGGAAGGGCTGCACAAGCTTTCACCCATGTGGGAGGGCCCGTTCAGGGTCGTCCATGTCTCCAGGCCTGGCGCCGCGCGCATAGAGACGCAGGACGGGATACCTATCCAGAATGCCTGGAACATCCAGCACCTCCGGAAGTTCTACCCATGAAGCAAGGCCCAGATCCTGTGAAGAAAGGCCCAGAGCATGTGAAGAAGGCCCGGTGCCTGTGAAGAATCGCCGCCCGTGACACTCTCATGTAATAATGAGTGGGGCTATACACGCCCCGGAGTCTCAGGAGCGGCGGCCTCAGGCCCTAGGGCTCCCGCCCATGCCTAGTGGCAGCACTTAGCTCCGCGGTGGTGAGAAGACTTGAAGATTAGACTAGGTGCCAGACGCGGCTTTTCATTTGCTTTCTATAGTTGGCTCGCTTTTCCTTAATCGAAGTTTGCTTTTGGTGTTCCTTGCTGATTCGATTCCCTCGCCTCTTACCGCATTTTCTGGCTCTGGTTCGCTCGTGTTCTCTCTCTCGCATACCTCGCGAGGGGGCTAGGCATGTGCCCTCGCGAGCATTTTTCTCCTCTCTGCCTTCTCGCGAGCCACCCTCATTCGAGCCCAAAAACTGGCGCTTCTTTCCTAGTCCGTGCCCCCCTGGTACCGTGATACAAAGTGCCAGGTCAAGGCTTGGGTGGACGGCAAATCTTCTAGCGCACCTCCTAACGAATTTTTGCAGTTCCTGAGCAAACACTGACCACCAAGTCAAGATGGACACGAGGAAACAAACGCCTCGTAAGGAAGAGGGCGTCCCGAATGCACCAGGTTAAGTTATCTTTGAGGAAAATAACAATACGGCACGGGAACAACACGCACAGTGCAATAACCAAGGAACCACAGTTCGATACACGCCCCTCTGGGCCCATACTGGTCTCATTTTTGATGCAGGAAAAAGAGCAAAACAAAAGCGGCGTTGCAGCGATCCGCGGAGGCAGGCCCCTAGCGACACCCCGAGCCTAGCCAGACCCTTCCTCATGCTTCATGGAGGCGCGGCGACGAGATGACCCGCCGCCGCCCTCAAAGCAGGTGCGGCGGCGCGGCATCTGGTCGTAGCCACCACTGCTGGAGCTGTCACCGGAGGAAGAGCCGCCGTAGCTGGACGAGACACGGTCGCCGCCGAGGGCAGGCTCTCCCTCATCCTCGTCGCGACCGTCACCAAGGCTGAGCACCTCCTCACCGTCGTTCGCCTCAGGGCAGCACCCGGCGCGGCGACCATCTTCCCCAAACACCCTCACATAGAGGGTCGATCCACCATCGTACTTGAAGTGGAGGGTGCACTGCCTGCCCAGGCCGCACGCGCGGGTGAACGTCTGCCAGCCGCGGGCCAGGGCTATGTTGCCCACGGCGGAAGTCTCGACCGCGACCCAAGAGGCCTTACTGCAGCAACCATCCGCCTGCAACCAGAGCCCGCCTGGACCAGAGGCCGGCAGTTCATCGACGAAGAAGCGCGGAAGTTGGAGGCAGTTGGCGGCCTGGTTCTCCGACCAGACGACGAACTCCAGCGATACTTCCGCCGAATGGAAGCACGGACGGGGAGGCCGCTCCACCATGGCGCGCCTCCCTTCGTCAACTGGGCCGCCATGGCTGGGACGAACCCCTTCGCGTGCCGCGGCGCCGCCACGACAGTGGGCCGGGGCGGGGGTCGCGACGTGCTTGCGCGGACGGCCGCGTCCGCGCTTGGGCGCCAGGGAGCTGGGTCCTTCGTGAGGGGCCTTCCCCTTCTCGGTGGCAGAGAACTTCCTTCGTGGCACCATTGGTGGCGCCGCTAGCAATGGAGCGAGGAGGAAGAAGCAAGCGAGCAAGGAAGAGATGGGCAACGGGGGCTCCGCCCCCTTCCCCATTTATAGCGGAAGAAGGCCAACCGGCGCCCCCCACGATCACAGGTAATGATGGTTTTCCTTGCATGTCGCAGGGACTTGTCAAGTCGTGGAGTTGCCGAGGCAGCGTGGGGAAGTGGAGATGCCCACATCCAATCAACCGCCACGCGTCGACCAAGGCCACAGGCTTTTGGGGCCCACGGCGCTCCGCACTTGACCCTTGGCTTCGCCGCGAAGCCAAGCCCGAGCGCACCTTGGGGCCGGGGCTACTGTCGGTGTCCTGGGAACGGGGGTCCCCAGACTTGCATGTCTGCGTCCCACGGCGTGACTATGCTAGCGGGCCTGTACGGCCCATCTTCGTCAACAAAGCATTCAAGACCCTCGCGAGGGGCCAAGCCTCGTGAGGCGGACGGCACAAGACCTCCTCGGGAGCGGCCTCACCAGGCTGCCTCGCGAGGAGTGAAGATATCAAGGCAGAGCAAACCTCACAAGGCTCACGTGACGTGAGCCATAACGATCGGCACCAGGTAGGCGCCAGTGCGCGCAGCGTCCTTGTTTCCTCTTTTGTGCTAAGGAAGCAGGCGCAGGCGCGGAGTACCGAGGCATCAAGCAAAGGTTTCCATATCGGTGCAACAAGACCAAGACTAGCAGGACGGCAAGACAGAGGTCACCGTGGAGCCCAAGACGGCGTCACCACCAGAGCCTTTTGCAGGCGAAGACCGCTTTTGTCAGGATAGCTTGTACTAGCTGTCCCCTTTCAAATTCGCCCGCTGTTGTTGGCTCCCTTCCCGCTCAATATTTGGGGACAGGACTAGGGCCTATATAAGTAGAGCTAGCCACCACAGTAGGGGCAGGTGGAACGGATCGAGTTCTCATCCACAAGTCCATAGAGCACAAGAACACCTCAACCTCAAGAGGCTGTTCTTCCCCTTGTACTGTTCTTCATCAGCCCAAGAGGCAATCCACCACCACACACTGGAGTAGGGTATTACACCACAACGGTGGCCCGAACCAGTATAAATCTCATGTCTTTCTGTGTTGTGATTGCGTCGAGTTCGTCCGTGAGATCTTAGCGAGCTAGGGCGTGGATCGGTAGGAGGGAAAGAACTTCGCGTGCACCCCAGAGTTTGAACCTTAAGGGTTTTGCCGGAACCCCACATCCGACACTTAAGGTTGCGGTGGCCCTAGGGGTGAAGCACCTTACCATCAGGGGCAACTCGCAGCTCCTCGTCAACTTCTCCAACAAGGTATATGAGCCGAGGGACGAGCACATGGAGGCATACCTCGCGGAGGTACGCAAAATGGAAAAGTAGATCTTGGGCCTAGAGTTGCAGCACGTGCCCCGTGGCACCAACAAGGAGGCCGACGACATCGCCAAAAGGGCATCCAAGCGCCAACCCCAAGAGCCTGGTGTCTTTGAGGAGCGGCTCTACAAGCCGTCAGCAGCACCTCCGCTTTCAGGGTCGGCGCCGCCTCGGGAGGAACTCCCCCAACCACCTACCTCGGGAGCCCTGGCCTGCGGCCCGACCTCGGGAGCATGCCTACTCTTGGCACTCAAGCCTCAGGAGGGGTGCTGGACCAAGGAGTTCAAGGAATACCAGACGCAAGGGACGCTGCCGGAGAAAGAGGAGGACGCAGAGCGCATTGTCCGACAGGCTACGTCATACTGCATCCAGGACGGTGAGCTATACAAGAAGCGGCCAAATGACGTTTCCTTGCGATGCATCTCCAGGTAACAGGGGAACGAGTTGCTAGCTGACATACACGGCGGAGACTGTGGGCACCACTCGTCGTCACGAACCCTCGTCGCCAAGGTGTTCCGCAGCGGGTTCTACTGGCCTACGACACTCAACGACGCGACCGAGCTGGTGAAGTCCTGTGAGGCCTGCCAATTCCACGCCAAGCAGATCCATCAGCCAGCTCAGGGCCTCCAGACCATCCCGCTCTCGTGGCCATTCGCGGTCTGGGGGCTGGATATCCTAGGCCCGTTTCCTCAAGCGCCTGGGGGCTACCGCTACCTCTATGTCGCCATCGACAAGTTCACCAAATGGGCGGAGGTAGAAGCTGTCCGCACCATCCTGGCCGGATCGGTGGTCCAGTTCATCAAGGGTCTCGTGAGCCGGTTTGGGGTCCCCAACCGCATCATCACCGACAACGGCTCGCAGTTCACTAGTAATATCTTCAAGACATATTGTGCTAACCTTGGAACGCAGATCTGCTATGCTTCGGTGGCGCACTCCAGCAGCAATGGCCAGGACGAACGCGCCAACACGGAAGTCTTGAGAGGCCTCAAGACCAGGACCTTCAAGAAGAAGCTTGAGGCCTGCGACAAGGGCTGGCACGATGATCTCCAGTCTGTGCTGTGGTCCATCCGCACCACCGCCACAAAGCCAACAGGCGAGACCCCGTTCTTCCTCGTCTATGGAGCAGAAGCGGTTCTCCCTCATGAGGTCAAGCATCGCTCCGCGCGGGTCCTGGCGTTTGATGAGACGTAGCAGGACGCCATGCGGGGGATGGACCTCGTGCTGGGGGAGGAACGCCGTCGTGAAGCCACGCTCCGAGCGGCAAGATACCAGCAGGCGCTGCGACGGTATCATTGCCGCAGCGTCCGCTCCAAGACGCTCGAGGTGGGCGACCTCGTCCTAAGGCGGGTGCTCTCCAGGGAAGGGCTGCATAAGCTCTCGCCCATGTGGGAGGGCCCGTTAGGGTAGCCCACGTCTCCAGGCCTGGCGCCGTGCGCCTGGAGACGCTAGATGGGGTCCCCATCCAGAATGCCTAGAACATCCAGCAGCTCTGGAAGTACTACCCATGATGCAAGGCCCAACGCCTATGAAGCAAGGCCCAGTGCCTGTGAAGGTCTCCGCTCGTGACACTCTCATGTAATAATGAGTGGGGTTGTACACGCCCCGGAATCTCAGGAGTGCTGCCCTCGGGCCTCAGGGGCTCCCTCCCACATCCTAGTGGCAGCACTTAGCTCCGCGCTGGTGAGAAGACTAGACTAGGTGTCGGACACGGCTTTTCATTTGCTTTCCGTAGTTGGCTTGCCGCTCTTTAATGGAAGTTCGCATTTTGGTGTTTCTTCTCGGCTTGGTTCGGTCGCCTTTTTCCTCTGTTTCTTCCCTCGGTTCTTTTGTTTTGGCCCGTACTCTCCCTCGCATGCCTCGCGAGGGGGCGGATAGGTGCACTCATGAGCGTTTTCCCTGGTCTTCGCGAGGCACCCTCGCTCGAGCTCGCAAGCTAGCGCACCTCCCTCTCTTAAGTTCGTGCCCCTCGGGTACTGTGATGCAGAGCGCTGGGTCATGGCCGGCCACGCCTAGGGCCCTGGGTTTGGAAGAGTAAGAGTTTCCTAACAAATTTTTGCAGTTCCTCGACGCCTCCCAAGCCTACGGCAAGGAGGTCTCACTAGGTGCTGGGAGATGCGTGCCTCACGAGGCAGAAACTACTTCAGATACATCGAGCTAAGTTATCTCTACACGCCCACATAAAACACTGATGCTGCAACACAACACAGGAACAATAAACATAACATAGCGATTGGGAAATCATGGTTCGTTGCACGCCCTTGCAGGGCCCCATACTTGTTTCTTTTTCAAATGCAGGAAGAAAGGAAAGAACAAAGCAAAAGCGACGCGCGCCCCCGCAGCGGTTCATGAGGGTAGGCCCTTGGCACCCTCCTGGACTCAGCCAGACCCCTCCTCGCGCATCACTGGGGCGCGGTGACGAGATGACCCGCTACCGCCCTCGAAGCGGGCACGGCAGTGTGGCGGCTGGTCATAGCCGCCGCTGCTGGAGCTGTCACCAGAGGAAGAGCCGCCGTAGCTGGACGAGCCGCGGCCGGCGCCGAGGGCAAGTCCACCTTCACTCTTGTCACGACCGTCGCCAAGGCCGAGCACCTCGCTGCTGTCGTTGTCCTCAGGGCAGCATCCGACGCGGCGACCATCTTCCCCGAATACCCTCAGGTAGAGGGTCGCGTTGCCATCGTACTTGAAGTGGAGGGTACACCGCCTGCCCAGGCCGCGCGCGCGGGCAAACGTCTGCCAGCCGTGAACCAGGGCTGCGTTGCCCGCGACGGAGACCTCCACCGCGACCCACGAAGCCTTGCTGCAGCAGCCGTCCGCCTGCCGCCAGAGACCGCCTGGACCCGTGGCCGGCAGTTCGCCGACGAAGAAGCGCGGAAGCTGAAGCCAGGTGCCGGCCGGGTTCTCCGACCACACGACGAACTCTGGCAGCACCTCCGCCGAGTGGAAGCGTGGCCGGGGAGGCCGCGCAACCATGGCGCGTCTCACTTCATCGATGGGGCTGCCACAACGTGGGCGGCTCCCACCGCGCGAGGAGGCGCTGCCACGATCGCAAGGGGCTACGGCGGGGGTCGCGACGTGCTTACGTGGGTGACCGCGCCCCCTCTTGGGCAGCGGCAAGCCGGGCCTGTCCTGGCGGTCCTTCCCCTTCTCTGCGGCCGAGAACCTCTTCACCGGCGCCATGGGAGTCAATGCTAGCGACAAAGCAAGGAAGAAGAGGCGAGCGGAACATGAAGAGATGGGCGACGGGGGCTCTGCCCCCTCCTCATTTATAGCAGGAGAAGGCCAACCGGTGACGCCCACGATCACAGGTAATGATGGTTTTCTCTGCATGCACCAGGGACTCATCAAGTCGGGCAGTTGCCGAGGCAGCGTGGGGAAGCGGGTCGCCCACGTCCCGTCAGTCGCCACGCGTCAATCAAGGCCATAGGCGGTTGGGGCCCGTGGCACTCCGCACTTTCCCTTTGGCTTTGCCTCGAAGCCAAGTCCGAGCGCGCCTTGGGCCTAGGGGCTACTGTCGGCGTTCTGGGAACGGGGGTCCCCAGACTTGCCTGCCTGCAGCCCACGGCGTGGCTCCACCAGCGGCCTGGTATGACCCATCTTCACCAGCAAACACTCAAGACCCTCGCGAGGGGCCAAGCCTCGCAGGGCGGATGACACAAGACCTCCTCAGGGGCGGCCTCACTAGGCTGGCTCGCGAGGGGCGGAGAAATCAAGATGAGGGGCACCTCGTCAGCTTCCCGTGACGTGAGCCGTGACAACCAAGGCCAGGCGGGCGCCAGCGGGCGCAGAGTACCCGTAGCCTCTTTCGTGCCAAAGGGGCAAGCATAGGCGAGGAGTCCCGAGGCATCAGGCAAAGGTTTCCATATCGGTGCAACTAGACCAAGACCAGCAGGACGGCAGGATGGAGGTCATCGCGGAGCCCATGACGGTGTCACCACCAGAGCCTTTGGCAGACGAAGACCACCATTTGTCAGGATAACTTGTACTAGTTTCCCCCCTTCAAATTGGCCGTTGTGGGATCCCTTCCCGCCTAACTTTTGGGGAGAGGACCCGGGCCTCTATAAATAGGACTAGCCACCACCTTAGAAGGGGACGGAGGATCCAGATCACTATCAACCACACAAGCTCACCGAGCTCAAGAACACCACTCCTCAGGAGGCTGTTCTTCCCTTGTACTTGTTCATCCTTAGCCTACGAGGCAATCCACCACACCACACTGGAGTAGGGTATTACACCACATCGGTGGCCCGAACCAGTATAAACCCTGTGTCCCTTCTTCTTCGAGTTCGACGTGCTGAGCCTTGAGATCGTGGTGAGTGGGTGAGCTAGGGAAGGAGAGATCTTCGTGCACACCCCAATGTTCGAACCTTAAGGGTTTTGCCGGAACCCGAAATCCGACAAGGTTGTCAGTGCCGGATAACACATCCATCGGAAATCACTCTCGGACTTGTGAGGCGGACATATATCTGAGTCATGATAACCTATCACATTCAGCTAAGTCAGCAGATATGAAAAGAATTGGAGCCAGTATAAGCATGAGCAGAGATCTGTCAGAATGTGGATATAGTGAATCAAACCACCCAGAGCCGGACAGTCTCGTCATATGAAATCCAGTGGGAACAATCAATAAAGGAAAAAGGATACCCGAGTTGGAAACGGTTTCCTTAAGTTAGTATATTCATACTTGTTCGCTGAGCAACCAAATCTCGAGGATGAGATTTTTTAAGGGGGGGAAGGTTTGTCACAGCCAGACTTTTGGCCCTTTCTTTTTCTTTTGTTTTTCTGAGATTTTTTCTTGAGATTTCTTTTTCCGTGGCTATGTGGTCTGGAAACTGGAGAAGATGAACTCTTCTTTCTTTCCAGAGTGGCTTGTTATCCTCATATCCATCCCAAGACCTTGCCATTTCCATCTTGGACCAAACCCCAATATTCTTTTCCTTGGGAATATCCCTTTTCTATTAAAGGAATAACCCAATTTGCCCTAGGTTGTGAAGCAACCTATATTTCCATCACTCCCCAAATTCCCAGATAATTCTCATAAATTGTTTGGGTAATATCTTCCTCAAATATGGCAAAATACTTCATTTGCCATGTTCCCCATCATGCTCAATTAATTCCTTTCCTATTCTGTCCTGAATGGCAGTTTGTTTGGCAAGTGCTATTTACCCTTGCCAAATTGACCCCAAACCCTTTTGGACACCTTTTCATGTCCATATCATTGCCCCATGCCAAAATTCAACTCATTTTTCTTAGTAAATATTCCTGAGCAATTTTTCAAAGTTCCTGTCTGAGGGAAGCCTTTGTGAAGGAAGTACTAGCTAGGGCTACTCAAATGAGTTGAAATTTTGCACACTCCTTCATGTGCTCATGTAATTGCCCTCCTCCAATTTTGAGCCCTATCCAAGCATCTATGTGAGCACAAGGCTAAATCTTTGTTTTCTGGCAATATTTTCAGGTTATGAAACAAGTATAATTTTTAATAGTTCATTAATTCTGAGAAATTACCAGAACATGTTACTACCCATATAACATCTCTCCACCAAATTTGAGACCATTTCCTTAAGACATTTTCCCTCCAATATTATTGCAAGTTTCTGGTCAGTGGATGTTTGTGAAGCAAGTACTATATTGGCATGTCCATTTGGTATGAAACTTTTACAGCATCTTCATATGGTCAAATAACCCTGCCTTGCCAAATTTGAGCTCAAGTT
This sequence comes from Aegilops tauschii subsp. strangulata, assembly GCF_002575655.3. NCBI lineage: Eukaryota > Viridiplantae > Streptophyta > Magnoliopsida > Poales > Poaceae > Aegilops > Aegilops tauschii. Next base: position 516,767,122 of record NC_053036.3, read on the forward strand.
GATACTCCATGTGAGTGCATCATCATGCTCAAGTTTTTGGACCAGTTTAAGCAGTTGTTAAGCAAGTGCATTAAGACTTGGTCCAAATCATCTCAAACTTAACAGAATGCTTGTTCCTTCGACCCTCAGCACCCGAGACAACCTCTCTTGTCCCTATCCCCCTCTGCTCTCCATAGTTTTAATCAAACAACTGCTGCATCAATGTTTCAGGGATGAATACCATCGATCCAAAGCTCCTTTATTTGATCCATCACCTCTCTCAGACTCAGTGATGGAGGGACTCATCACCAGACATATCATGGCAGCCCCTCTTGTCCTCTTCATGCCAGTCTACACGGTGACCACCGTTTTGGCATGCCGTGAGCATGTCCAGGGCGTCGCTTTGCTCTGGCCCGGGTCGTGATCATCATTCCAGCGAGCACAGGCATGTATAGCGTGTTGCCCACGTCGTCGCCGTCTCCCTGGACCCATCTCCCCCTCTGGAAACCTCCTCGCTGGCGCTCGTCCCCGTGCACCCACGGACACACTATTGAAAGTGCAACTATCCCTGGGTGGTTTTGGTAATTCCTAACAACATATAGCTCATTAAGCTAATGCTATTCCAAGATAAATGTTTTAGGAAAGCTCAATGTTTGGCATGGCATGGATTAGAAAGTGGACCCTTCAAAATGCCAAGGACAAAGGATTGGCTCAAGCTCAAAGCACAAGACTCTACATTTTCTATTTTAGTGATCCAAGATCACATTGAGTCTATAGGAAAAGCCAATACTATTAAGAAGGGATGAGGTGTTGCTTAATGAGGATCTTGCTCAAAATGCTTAGTGATATGCTCCAAAACCCACCACTATTTTCTCATATCCACATATGTCCTAAACCAAAAAGTCCAACTCGGACCCACCGATTCTTTCCATCTGGAGCCACCGAGTTCAGTTGACATAGCCACTGCCAGAAACCCTAATCAATTCGGTCTCACCGATAGGGATCTCGGTCTCACCGAGATGGGATTGCAAACTCTCTGTTTCCCTTCGTAACGTTTCGGTCAAACCGAGATGAGCGATCGGTCCCACCAAGATTACAATGCAAACTCTCTGTTTCCTTTTCGTAACATTTCGGTCCAACCGAGATGAGCGAATCGGTCCCACCGAGTTTGCCTGACCAACTCTCTGTTTGGCTATTACCAAAATCGGTCTCACCGAGTTTGTGTAATCGGTCTCACCGAGATTACGTTATGCCCTAACCTTAATGACATCGGTCCCACCGAGTTGACATGTTGGTCCCACCGAGAATCCTAACGTTCACATTTTGAACTAAATCGGTCCCACCGAGTTTGGTGATTTGTGTGTAACGGTTAGATTTTGTGTGGAGGCTATATATACCCCTCCACCCACTCTTCGTTCGTGGAGAGAGCCATCAGAACATGCCTACACTTCCAATACATATTTTCTGAGAGAGAACCACCTACACTTGTGTTGAGGTCAAGATATTCCATTCCAACCACATAAATCTTGATCTCTAGCCTTCCCCAAGTTGCTTTCCACTCAAATCTTCTTTCTACCAAATCCAATCCTATGAGAGAGAGTTGAGTGTTGGGGATACTATCATTTGAAGCACAAGAGCAAGGAGTTCATCATCAACACACCATTTGTTACTTCTTGGAGAGTGGTGTCTTCTAGATTCGCTAGGTGTCACTTGGGAGCCTCTGAAAATATTGTGGAGTTGAACCAAGGAGTTTGTAAGGGCAAGGAGATCGCCTACTTCGTGAAGATCTACCCTAGTGAGGCAAGTCCTTCGTGGGCGACGACCATGGTGGGATAGACAAGGTTGCTTCTTCGTGGACCCTTCGTGGGTGGAGCCCTCCATGGACTCGCGCAACCGTTACCCTTCGTGGGTTGAAGTCTCCATCAATGTGGATGTACGATAGCACCACCTATCGGAACCACAGATAAAAAAATCTTCGTGTCAACATTGCGTTTGCTCCCTAAATCTCATCCCTTTACCTTCATGTGCAATTGTTTTACATTTCGCTGCTATACTCTTAGAATTGCATGTGTAGGTTGATTGCTTGACTTGTGATAAGTTGCTAAAATCTGCCAAGAACTAAAATTGGGAAAAGGCTAGATTTTTATTTGGTCAAGTAGTCTAATCACCCCCTCTAGACATACTTTCGATCCTACAAGTGGTATCAGAGCTTTGGTCTCCATTTGCTTTGATTTCCATAGCTTTTGGTGGTCATAGCCTTGGTTTCACAACCTAGGAGAGTATGGCGTCTAGCGAGGGAAAATACCACCATAGAGGTCCTTACTTTGATGGCACTAATTTTGCTAGTTGGAAGCATAAGATGAAAATGCATATTCTTGGACATAACCCCGCCGTTTGGGCTATTGTGTGTATTGGCTTGCAAGGTGAGTTCTTTGACGGGAGAGAACTGAACCGTGAAGCTACCGCGGAAGAGTTGAAGATGCTACAATACAATGCTCAAGCTTGTGATATTCTCTTCAACGGATTGTGCCCCGAAGAATTCAACAAAATCAGCCGTCTTGAGAATGCAAAGGAAATTTGGGATACTTTGATTGATATGCACGAAGGTACCGACTCCGTCAAGGAATCCAAATTGGATGTGCTTCAAAGTCAACTTGACAAGTTCAAAATGAGGGATGGTGAAGGTGTCACTGAAATGTACTCTAGGCTTGCTCTCATCACAAATGAGATTGCCGGCTTAGGAAGTGAAGAGATGACCGACAAATTCATCATCAAGAAGATCCTAAGAGCCTTGCATGGAAAATATGATACCGTGTGCACATTGATCCAAATGATGCCCAATTACAAAGATCTCAAGCCAACGGAAGTCATTGGTAGAATTGTTGCTCATGAGATGTCACTCAAGGATAAGGAAGAGCTTCACAACAAGTCAAGTGGTGCTTACAAAGCCTCATGTGCTACTCCCACATCTTCAAGTGAGAAACAAAACTTCAATGAAGAATTGAGCCTAATGGTAAAGAACTTCAACAAGTTCTACAAGAGTAGAAGCAAAGAAAGAAGTTCCAAGTCAAGGTCCTAAAATGACAAAAGATCTTCTAGTCGTGAGCGTAATTTCTACAATTGTGGAAGACCCGGACACTGCTCCAACGAGTGTACGCCCCCATACAAAAGACGAGAAGATTCTCCCAAAAGAAGAAGTAGAAGAGAAGAATCACCACCAAGAGAAAGGAGGAGTAGAGATGCATGATCGTTATGAACAAAGACCCTCTCGGAGAAGCAAGGATTCTGAAAGAAAGGAAAAGTCATCAAGGAGCTACACAAAAAGAAGACATCAAGCTCATGTTGGTGAGTGTGTATCCGGCTCCGACTCCGACAATCATTTCGAAAGAAGTTATCACTCCGACTCCGATTATATTCAAGATGAAGGTGTTGCCGGTCTAGCACTTGTGTCAACCAACTCCTATGACATATTTGACTCACCAAATGAAGGAATTGGAAGATGTTTCATGGCCAAAGGTCCAAAGGTAACACATCCCGAGTATGTTGATTTCAATAGTGATGAAGATGATTTGCTAGGTGATGATGATTTACTTGTTGACAACTCTAGTGATGAAAACTATGATGAAACGTCAATTAATCATGCTAATCAAGATAAAACGAATGATGATGATAAGAAGGAGATTGAGCGTCTAACCAAAGAACTAAACACTCTTAAGTTAGCTCATGAAACTACCTTGGAAAATCATCGAGAACTTTTAAAGACTCATGATAAGCTACACTTTGAAAAGCTCAACCTTGAGCAAGAGCATGAGTTTTTAAAGCCAACCAATGATGATCTTTGTAAGAAAAGTTCTTCTTACATTGCCAAGCGTTTACTCTTGTCTACTTACATGCCACAAGTTAAATCTAGCAACAAGAACAAGAAAGATTATTCATCTAGTAGTAACAACAATCATGCTAAATCCAATGTTGATGCTTCTAGTAGTTCTCTTGATTCCACTAATGATTCTCTTAGCCAAGTTACAATCGAGCAAGAAAATAGCTTATTGAAGGGAATCATAGAGAAAGGTGTTTACAAGAGTCTTGCCGGAAGTAAGCAATTCGAGGAAATTGTGCGCAAACAAGGAAGACACCGGAAGAATCAAGGTGTTGGTTTTGAACGAAAGTTCAATGCCAATGGAGTTGAGTGGGAAGAAGATCAATAGCCCAAGACGAAGTTTGTTCCTCAACAAGAGAAGTACGATCCTACTTCTTTCAAAGGGACACAAGCTCAAGATGATCTTCCACCACAAGACCACAAGCAAAAAGGCAAGGATAAGATTCAAGAGGAAATTGATGCATTTGAAGAAGCACCTAAGGCCTTGGTCAAGTGGGTTCCCAAGGCTACATCAAGTTCCACTTCATCAAGTACAACTACGACTCCAAGGATTCCCATCAAGATGGTGTGGATCCAGAAGAAGAAAACTAGAGAGTTCTTGAGGGTGACTCCGCCAACATACTTCACTCCTATCATTTTGGCAAGGACAAGGGCAAACAACTTCCACATCTTGCACTAGTTCAAGGAGTCACAAACCCTCTTGTTGGTAAGATAAGGGACAAGGTAACCTAATGACTTCATGGACATCATTTGTGTATGCATCACTCTATGTCTATGGATATCCTTGTTTGTTCCTTGTGGGACTAACCCATGTAGGTATTGAAAGTGCAACTCACTCCAAAGGATTGCTCCAAATGATCTACATCAACATTGAGCATCTATATCTTCAACACCTACATGAAGTCATCATCGACAAAACCGAAGGTTAGTTCATTCCCTTTAGGGGGAATATCACATCTAGGGGGAGCTTTACTCAAATCAATGAGGTAAAGCAACTCTAATGGTGTGAACACAACAATGCTTTATGTAAAAGTGGTAATCCCACTTGTGCTTAAACGATGAGTATGACCTATGATCAAATGTTCTCATTTGACTCCTAAGTCAATATACTCATATATAGATGACCTAGTCATTGCCAATTGCTTGATAGATGCTAGAATGTTTGTGCATGCTTTGACACATATTTCATTTGCCATTTTATTGTGTGAGCATGTTGAATGCATATTTTACTCATCCGAGGACATCCATTTGGTGCTATGATTGTTTGGCTCTTTCTCTTGTGCCAAATGGATGGACAAGAATGCCTAAGAACACCCTCTAGCTATCTATGCTTTTCTCGTCTCAAACCCTATTCATGCTACATCACAAAGTTTGATCAAGTCAGGTTAGAACCACTCTATGTGAGGAGCACTCGGAGATCCCGATTTGTCATAGACTTAAACCTCCAAAACCTCTTTGTGCATCTCGGTCTGCCGATTCATCCTTTTCGGTCCTACCGAGTCAACAAGTTGATCTAGGGTTTTCAATATCGGTGCAACCGATTAGAACTTTTCGGTCACACAGAGTTGCAGCAACTGCTTGCAGTTTTGCATCTCGGTGCCACCGAGTCGTTCCACTCGGTCACACCGACAGGGTCAGGTTATATATACTGCTGGGTCAAAATTTGGAAATTTCTCCGAACCCCTTCGCCCGCGCGTAACCTACTCTGCCTCCTCTGGTCTCCGGATCGTCCTCTCGTCGCCAGCGGCATCCCGCCGCTGGTCTCCGCCGCCGTCAACGAAAATCTTCTCCGCCGTTGCCGCCGTAGCAAGTTCGTCGCCGCTCTAGGGTACGGACTTGATCATTGTGCTAATCTTTAACTCTGATTCCTAGCACATTGTTCTGCCATGTTTCTTGCCATAATTGAAATAAGCCTGTCCAGCGAAAAAGTCCCGTAGATTTGTTTTGATTTGAAAATTTAGGGTTAGGTCTCCGGCGAATTCATCTCGGACCGACCGAGTTTTAGAAATCGGTCTCACCGATTTTGGCTTAGGCCAGAGCACACGCATTTTCGGTCCTACCGAAAATTGCAAATCGGTGTGACCGAGTTTGATTCTCTGTGAAACCCTAGCAGTCTCGGTACCACCGAACTGTGACTCGGTCTGACCGAGTTCACTAGTTCAGGTTCCAAAAGCTGCTTCGCTATCACCGAGTTTACAAATCGGTAGATCCGAAATGCTTTCTATGAAGAACGAAAACTAAGTTTTTAAGTCATCTGTTTTGCAAAAACTCCTGTACTTTGTGATGCTCATCTACTCTACCTCATCCATAACCTATTCACCTGGTCTGCTGACTGTTTGTTTGCAAGATGTCTGACCAAAGTGACAGCCAGAACAAGTTAGAGGAACATATTTAGTTAAGTGAGGGCACTAGTCCCTCTAGCAGCTATGATGATGGCAGCAGGAGCACGCCAAGCAACTTGCCAAAGGCTGCTACCAGAACAAGGAAGAAGAGAACTTCTAATTCAGAGGATGAAGATTATGTGGCTGTTGAAGATGAAGCCACTTCTAAGAAGAAAGTGCTGAAGAAAGAATATGGCACAGCTGCTGCAACAAAGCCTGGTCTGAAAACTAAAATGCCAGCAAGAAGACAGCCCATGTCTAAGCCAAGAAAAGTTGCCACAGGTGAAACTATGAAGTTCACCATTGAGTCTGAAGAAGAGGCAGCTGGAGAAGATAAGAAGAAGAAGAAGAAGAGGGCCAGAACCACTACTGCCAGAGTTCTTGGCAAGCCCTCAATGAGGAAAGATTGTGAAGAAGAGGAAGAGGATGCAGCACCAGCATCCAAAGCTCAAAAGCTCATGGGAGATGCAATCAGATCAGGGGCTGCTCCATCTAAGCCCAAAACTGCTCCTAAGACTGCTGCTCCAGCTCCAAAGCCAAAATCCAAGAGGAGCACCAGGAACATCCCTGCTGAGGAGAAGAACAAGGCCCAGTGCCACAGGCTGCTGAAGAAGAAGTGGAAGATGATTCTGTTATATTGAGGAAGCTGAAGCCCAAGATCCCTGATCACAATGATGCACACCCAGTTGCAGAGAACATGAAAATCAGGAAGGATTCAGGATGGAGGCTATGGAGAGAATCTGATCCATATGCCACCAGGAGAAGGACTGCTGTGGACTACAGATTCCACACTAAGGAACAGCAGGACTTCTATGAGACTGTTTTACTTGACAAGAAGCCCATAGTGTGTGACATGAGATGGGTTGATTGGAAATTCATCAAGGAGAATGAGGATCACTTCCCTGGTGTATATGAAAGCTTCAAGGCATGTGGAGTTGATGAGTTTGTGGCTCAGAAGTTCACCAAGTGGAATGATGAGTTCATTATGCAATTCTACTCCACTGCACACTTCTATCCAGATGGAAGGATTGTGTGGATGTCTGAGGGTACTAGGTACGAGTCTACTGTTGAAGAATGGGCAAAACTCATAAATGCTCCTGAGGAACATGAGGATGACTTGGATGTCTATGCCAAGAAGAAGAAAGACCACAACTCTATGGAAAATATGTACAAAGAGATCCCTGATGATGCTTTGGACACACATAAGTTTGGATCTGTACACTATTTGTTGTCTGGTCTGCCTACAATCAATTGGATTCTGAGGCACACACTTCTACCCAAGTCAGGTGATCACAAGATGATCAGAGGACATGCTATCAACTTGCTGCACATATTTGATGTCCCACAAAAGTTCAAGGTTATGAGCCTGATTGTGGAAACAATCAATAGGACTGCAGCTGATCAGAAGAGAAGTTGTGGATATGCCCCACACATCCAGGAGCTCATCAACTCAAAGATGGGCAAGGGCAAGTACATCTTGGACAAAGAGCATCTTCCCATCTATCCTGAATTTGAGGACAACACAGTAGTCATGACTGAGAATGAACCATCATCTGTGCAAGCACAAGAGAAGAAAGCCAAAGCTAAAGCTGAGAAGGCTGCAAAGATCCCAACTATGGAAGAGGCATCTCAGGTCTTCTTGGAGAGCAAGCAAGACCAACTTGGATATCTGATCCAATCCACTCTGAGGATTAAGCAGGGCCTGGCCACCCTGACCAAGAACCAGGAGAGCTTGGAAAGGATTGTTGAGACAAAATTCTATGACCTTGATGTCAAGATCACAGAGATCCAAACTGCAGTTGAGCAACTTCAGGAGGAAGCAGAGGAGAAGAAGGGCAATCCTACCACAGATGCATTTGCTAGAGTGCCCAGAGGACAGAGATCTGCTGCAGTGCCAGTGACAGACACTAGAGCTACAGCATCAGCACCAGCAGCTACAGCTCCAGTTCCAACTCCAGCAGCTACTCCACCAGCTCCAGCCACTTCATCAGAAGCTTTCGTCCTTGGCGTTCTCTCATCACCACCTCCCGAAGATCAAGCCTGAGAGTCGTTTAGCACTATGCATTTTCAAACTTTTTGGTAACTTGTTGCCAAAGGGGGAGAAAAATGTATAGATCATAGGCTTCGGGAGAGAGTGTGTTGGTTTTTATCTCTCTTTGCACTCTTTTTGGTTGGTTTGAAACTTTAATGTGTGCTTGTGTGATACTACTTTATGTCCTTGTGAGATACTTACTTGGTCAAGTGTTTGATCATATGCTACCCTTAATGCTTGTTGGTTAATGCTATCTTTCATATCCTATTATGATCATTCACTTTGCTTGGTGATGAGTGCATGCTTTTAATCTCTATCATTTTGAGCGCTCCACCAAGATGTATGTGACATGGAAGAGTAACCCATGATCCTAATCGATTGTGCATTTGCATTCAAAAGCAAATCTTAAATAATGCACAAATTTAGGGAGAGCTCTTGCTTATCACATACTTCTCAAAGCGACGATGTCTTTCAATCTTATTTATCATTTGTCGAAGCTTTGATCTATATGTTGTCATCAATTACCAGAAAGGGGCAGATTGAAAGTGCAACTATCCCTGGGTGGTTTTGGTAATTCCTAACAACATATAGCTCATTGAGCTAATGCTATTCCAAGATAAATATTTCAGGAAAGCTCAATGTTTGGCATGGCATGGATTAGAAAGTGGACCCTTCAAAATGCTAAGTACAAAGGATTGGCTCAAGCTCAAAGCACAAGACTCTACATTTTCTATTTTAGTGATCCAAGATCACATTGAGTCTATAGGAAAAGCCAATACTATTAATAAGGGATGAGGTGTTGCTTAATTAGGATCTTGCTCAAAATGCTTAGCGATATGCTCCAAAACCCTCCACTATTTTCTCATATCCACATATGTCCTAAACCAAAAAGTCCAACTCGGCCCCACCGATTCTTTCCATCCGGAGCCACCGAGTTCAGTTGACATAGCCACTGCCAGAAATCCTAATCAAATCGGTCTCACCGATAGGGATCTCGGTCTCACCGAGATGGGATTGCAAACTCTCTGTTTCCCTTCGTAACGTTTCGGTCAAACCGAGATGAGCGATCGGTCCCACCGAGATTGCAATGCAAACTCTCTGTTTCCTTTTCGTAATGTTTCGGTCCAACCAAGATGAGCGGATCGGTCCCACCGAGTTTGCCTGACCAACTCTCTGTTTGGCTATTACCAAAATCGGTCTCACCGAGTTTGTGTAATCGGTCTCACCAAGATTACGTTATGCCCTAACCCTAATGACATTGGTCCCACCGAGTTGACATGTCGGTCCCACCGAGAATCCTAACGTTCACATTTTGAACTAAATCGGTCTGACCGAGTTCTCTGAATTGGTCCCACCGAATTTGGTGATTTGTGGGTAACGGTTAGATTTTGTGTGGAGGCTATATATACCCCTCCACCCACCCTTCATTCGTGGAGAGAGCCGTCAGAACATGCCTACACGTCCAATACATATTTTCTGAGAGAGAACCACCTACACTTGTGTTGAGGTCAAGATATTCCATTCCAACCACATAAATCTTGATCTCTAGCTTTCCCCAAGTTGCTTTCCACTCAAATCTTCTTTCTACCAAATCCAATCCTATAAGAGAGAGTTGAGTGTTGGGGAGACTATCATTTGAAGCACAAAAGCAAGGAGTTCATCATCAACACACCATTTGTTACTTCTTGGGGAGTGGTGTCTCCTAAATTGGCTAGGTGTCACTTGGGAGCCTCCGACAAGATTGTGGAGTTGAACCAAGGAGTTTGTAAGGGCAAGGAGATCGCCTACTTCGTGAAGCTCTACCCTAGTGAGGCAAGTCCTTCGTGGGCGACGGCCATGGTGGGATAGACAAGGTTGCTTCTTCGTGGAACCTTCGTGGGTGGAGCCCTCCATGGACTCGCGCAACCGTTACCCTTCATGGGTTGAAGTCTCCATCAACGTGGATGTACGATAGCACCACCTATCGGAACCACGGATAAAAAAATCTCCGTGTCAACATTGCGTTTGCTCCCTAAATCTCATCCCTTTACCTTCATGTGCAATTGTTTTACATTCCGCTGCTATACTCTTAGAATTGCATGTGTAGGTTGATTGCTTGACTTGTGATAAGTTGCTAAAATCTGCCAAGAACTAAGATTGGGAAAAGGCTAGATTTTTATTTGGTCAAGTAGTCTAATCACCCCCCCTCTACACATACTTTCGATCCTACAAGTGGTATCAGAGCTTTGGTCTCCATTTGCTTTGATTTCCATAGCTTGTGGTGGTCATAGCCTTGGTTTCACAACCTAGGAGAGTATGGCATCTAGCAGGGGAAAATACCACCATAGAGGTCCTTACTTTGATGGCACTAATTTTGCTAGTTGGAAGCATAACATGAAAATGCATATTCTTGGACATAAGCCCGCCGTTTGAGGTATTGTGTGTATTGGCTTGCAAGGTGAATTATTTGATGGGAGAGAACCGAACCGTGAAGCTAGCGCAGAAGAGTTGAAGATGCTACAATACAATGCTCAAGCTTGTGATATTCTCTTCAACGGATTATGCCCCGAAGAATTCAACAAAATCAGTCGTCTTGAGAATGCAAAGGAAATTTGGGATACTTTGATTGATATGCACGAAGGTACCGACTCCGTCAAGGAATCCAAATTGGATGTGCTTCAAAGTCAACTTGACAAGTTCAAAATGAAGGATGGTGAAGGTGTCGCTGAAATGTACTCTAGGCTTGCTCTCATCACAAATGAGATTGCCGGCTTAGGAAGTGAAGAGATGACCGACAAATTCATCATCAAGAAGATCCTAAGAGCCTTGGATGGAAAATATGATACCGTGTGCACATTGATCCAAATGATGCCCAATTACAAAGATCTCAAGCCAACGGAAGTCATTGGAAGAATTGTTGCTCATGAGATGTCACTCAAGGATAAGGAAGAGCTTCACAAAAAGTCAAGTGGTTCTTACAAATCCTCATGTGATACTCCCACATCTTCAAGTGAGAAACAAAACTTCAATGAAGAATTGAGCCTAATGGTAAAGAACTTCAACAAGTTCTACAAGAGTAGAAACAAAGAAAGAAGTTCCAAGTCAAGGTCCTACAATGACAAAAGATCTTCTAGTCGTGAGCGTAATTGCTACAATTGTGGAAGACCCGGACACTACTCCAATGAGTGTACGGCCCCCTACAAAAGACGAGAAGATTCTCCCAAAAGAAGAAGTAGAAGAGAAGAATCACCACCAAGAGAAAGGAGGAGTAGAGATGATCGTTATGAACGAAGACCCTCTCGGAGAAGCAAGGATTCGGAAATAAAGGAAAAGTCATCAAGGAGCTACACAAAAAGAAGACATCAAGCTCATGTTGGTGAGTGGGTATCCGGCTCCGACTCCGACAATCACTCCGAAAGAAGTTATCATTCCAACTCCGAATATACTCCAGATGAAGGTGTTGCCGGTCTATCACTTGTGTCAACCAACTCCTATGACATATTTGACTCACCAAATGAAGGAATTCGAAGATGCTTCATGGCCAAAGGTCCAAAGGTAACACATCCCGAGTATGTTGATTTCAATAGTGATGAAGATGATTTGCTAGGTGATGATGATTTACCTGTTGACAACTGTAGTGCTGAAAACTATGATGAAACGTCAATTAATCATGCTAATCAAGATAAAACGAATGATGATGATAAGAAGGAGATTGAGCGTCTAACCAAAGAACTAAACACTCTTAAGTTAGCTCATGAAACTACCTTGGAAAATCATCGAGAACTTTTAAAGACTCATGATAAGCTACGCTTTGAAAAGCTCAACCTTGAGCAAGAGCATGAGTTTTTATAGGCAATCAATGATGATCTTCGCAAGAAAAGTTCTTCTTACATTGCCAAGCGTTTACTCTTGTCTACTTACATGCCACAAGTTAAATCTAGCAACAAGAACATGAAAGATTCTTCATCTAGTAGTAACAACAATCATGCTAAATCCAATGTTGATGCTTCTAGTAGTTCTCTTGATTCCAATAATGATTCTCTTAGCCAAGTTACACTTGAGCAAGAAAAATAGCTTATTGAAGGGAATCATAGAGAAAGGTGTTTACAAAAGTCTTGCCGGAAGTAAGCAATTTGAGGAAATTGTGCGCAAAAAAGGAAGACACCGGAAGAATCAAGGTGTTGGTTTTGAACGAAAGTTTAATGCCAATGGAGTTGAGTGGGAAGAAGATCAATAACCCAAGACAAAGTTTGTTCCTCAACAAGAGAAGTATGATCCTACTTCTTTCAAAGGGACACAAGCTCAAGATGATCTTCCACCACAAGACCACAAGCAAAAAGGCAAGGATAAGCTTCAAGAGGAAATTGATGCATTTGAAGAAGCACCTAAGGCCTTGGTCAAGTGGGTTCCCACGACTACATCAAGTTCCACTTCATCAACTACAACTACGACTCCAAGGATTCCCATCAAGATGGTGTGGATCCAGAAGAAGAAGAACTAGCGAGTTCTTGAAGGTGACTCCGCCAACATACTTCACTCCTATCATTTTGGCAAGGACAAGTGCAAACAACTTCCATATCTTGCACTAGTTCAAGGAGTCACAAACCCTCTTGTTGGTAAGAAAAGGGACAAGGTAACCTAATGACTTCATGGACATCATTTGTGTATGCATCACTCTATGTCTATGGATATCATTGTTTGTTCCTTGTGGGACTAACCCGTGTAGGTATTGAAAGTGCAGCTCACTCCAAAGGATTGCTCCAAATGATCTAAATCAACATTGAGCATCTACATCTTCAACACCTACATCAAGTCATCATCGACAAAACCCAAGGTTAGTTCATTCCCTTTAGGGGGAATATCACATCTAGGGGGAGCTTTACTCAAATCAATGAGCTAAAGCAACTCTAATGGTGTGAACACAACAATGCTTTATGTAAAAGTGGTAACCCCACTTGTGCTTAAACGATGAGTATGACCTATGATCAAATGTTCTCATTTGACTCCTAAGTCAATATACTCATATATAGATGACCTAGTCATCGCCAATTGCTTGATAGATGCTAGAATGTTTGTGCATGCTTTGACACATATTTCATTTGCCATTTTATTGTGTGAGCATGTTGAATGCATATTTTACTCATTTGAGGACATCCATTAGTTGCTATGATTGTTTGGCTCTTTCTATTTTGCCAAATGAATGGACAAGAACGCCTAAGAACACCCTCTAGCTATCTATGCTTTTCTCATCTCAAACTCTATTCATGCTCCATCACAAAGATTGATCAAGTCAGATTCGAACCACTTTGTGTGAGGAGCACTCGGAGATCCCGATTCGTCATAGACTTAAACCTCAAAAACCTATTTGTGCATCTCGGTCTGACCGATTCATCCTTTTCGGTCCTACCGAGTCACCAAGTTGATCTAGGGTTTTCAATCTCGGTGCAACCGATTAGAACTTTTCGGTCACACCGAGTTGCAGTAACTGCTTGCAGTTTTGCATCTCGGTGCCACCGAGTCGTTCCACTCGGTCACACCGACAGGGTCAGGTTATATATACCGCTGGGTCAAAATTTGGAAATTTCTCCGGACCCCTTCGCTTGCGCGTAACCTACTCTACCTCCTCTGGTCTCCGGATCCTCCTCTCGTCACCAGCGACCTCCCGCCGCTGGTCTCCGCCGCCGTCAACGGAAATCTTCTCCGCCGTTGCTGCCGTAGCAAGTTCGTCGCCGCTCTAGGGTACAGACTTGATCATTGTGCTAATCTTTAACTCCGATTCCTAGCACATTGTTCTGCCATGTTTCTTGCCATAATTGAAATCAGCCTATCCAGCAAAAAAGTCCCGTAGATTAGTTTTGATTTGAAAATAAGGTTAGGTCTCCTTCGAATTCATCTCGTACCGACCGAGTTGTAGAAATCGGTCCCACCGATTTTGGCTTGGGCCAGAGCACACACATTTTCGGTCCTACCGAAAATTGCAAATCGGTGTGACCGAGTTCGATTCTCTGTGAAACCCTAGCAGTCTTGGTACCACCAAACTGTGACTCGGTCTGACCGAGTTCACTAGTTCAGGTTCCAAAAGCTGCTTCGGTATCACCGAGTTTACAAATCGGTAGATCCGAAATGCTTTCTGTGAAGAACTAAAACTATGTTTTTAAGTCATCCGTTTTGCAAAAACTCCTGTACTTTGTGATGCTCATCTACTCTACCTCATCCATAACCTATTCACATGGTCTGCTGACAGTTTGTTTGCAAGATGTCTGACCAAAGTGACAGCCAGAACAAGTCAGAGGAACAGGTTTAGTTAAGTGAGGGCACTAGTCCCTCTAGCAGCTATGATGATGGCAGCAGGAGCACGCCAAGCAACTTGCCAAAGGCTGCTACCAGAACAAGGAAGAAGAGAACTTCTGATTCAGAGGATGAAGATTATGTGGCTGTTGAAGATGAAGCCACTTCTAAGAAGAAAGTGTTGAAGAAAGAATATGGAACAACTGCTGCAACAAAGCCTGGTCTGAAAACTAAAATGCCAGCAAGAAGACAGACCATGTCTAAGCCAAGAAAAGTTTCCACCTAAGAAGAGGCAACTGGAGAAGATAAGAAGAAGAAGAGGGCCAGAACCACTACTGCCAGAGTTCTTGGCAAGCTCTCAATGAGGAAAGATTCCGAAGAAGAGGAAGAGGAAGAGGATGCAGCACCAGCACCCAAAGCTCAAAAGCTCATGGGAGATGCAATCAGATCAGGGGCTACTCCATCTAAGCCCAAAACTGCTCCTAAGACTGCTGCTCCAGCTCCAAAGCCAAAACCCAAGAGGAGCACCAGGAACATCCCTGCTGAGGAGAAGAACAAGGCCCCAGTGCCTCAGGCTGCTGAAGAAGAAGAGGAAGATGATTCTGTTATATTGAGGAAGCTGAAGCCCAAGATCCCTGATCACAATGATGCATACCCAGTTGCAGAGAACATGAAAATCAGGAAGGATTCAGGATTGAGGCTATGGAGAGAATCTGATCCATATGCCACCAGGAGAAGGACTGCTGTGGACTACAGATTCCACACTAAGGAACAACAGGACTTCTATGAGACTGTTTTACTTGACAAGAAGCCCATAGTGTGTGACATGAGATGGGTTGATTGGAAATTCATCAAGGAGAATGAGGATCACTTCCCTGGTGTATATGAAAGCTTCAAGGCATGTGGAGTTGATGAGTTTGTGGCTCAGAAGTTCACCAAGTGGAATGATGAGCTCATTATGCAATTCTACTCCACTGCACACTTCTATCCAGATGGAAGGATTGTGTGGATGTCTGAGGGTAGTAGGTACCAGTCTACTGTTGAAGAATGGGCAAAACTCATAAATTCTCCTGAGGAACATGAGGATGACTTGGATGTCTGTGCTAAGAAGAAGAAAGACCACAACTCTATGGCAAATATGTACAAAGAGATCCCTGATGATGCTTTGGACACACATAAGTTTGGATCTGTACACTATTTGTTGTCTGGTCTGCCTACAATCAATTGGATTATAAGGCACACACTTCTACCCAAGTTAGGTGATCATAAGATGATCAGAGGACATGCTATCAACTTGCTGTACATATTTGATGTCCCACAAAAGTTCAAGGTTATGAGCCTGATTGTGGAAACAATCAAGAGGACTGCAGCTGATCAGAAGAGAAGTTGTGGATATGCCCCACACATCCAGATGCTCATCAACTCAAAGATGGGCAAGGGCAAGTACATCTTGGACAAAGATCATCTTCCCATTTATCCTGAATTTGAGGACAACACAGTAGTCATGACTGAGAATGAACCATCATCTGTGCAAGCACAAGAGAAGAAAGCCAAAGCTAAAGCTAAGAAGGCTGCAAAGATGCCAACTATGGAAGAGGCATCTCAGGTCTTCTTGAAGAGCAAGCAAGACCAGCTTGGATATCTGATCCAATCCACTCTGAGGATTGAGCAGGGCCTGGCCACCCTGACCAAGAAATAGGAGAGCTTGGAAAGGATGGTTGGGATAAAATTCTATGACCATGATGTCAAGATCACAGAGATCCAAACTGCAGTTGAGCAACTTCAGGAGGAAGCAGAGGAGAAGAAGGGCAAGTCTACCACAGATGCATTTGCTAGAGTGCCCCGAGGACAGAGATCTGCTGCAGTGCCAGTGACAGACACTATGGCAAGTCCACCTTCACCCTTGTCACGACCGTCGCCAAGGCCGAGCACCTCGCCTCCGTCGTTGTCCTCGGGGCAGCATCCGACGCGGCGACCATCTTCCCCGAATACCCTCAGGTAGAGGGTCGCGTTGCCATCGTACTTGAAGTGGAGGGTACACCGCCTACCCAGGCCGCGCGCGCGGGCAAATGTCTGCCAGCCGTGGACCAGGGTTGCGTTGCCTGCGATGGAGACCTCCACCGCGACCCACGAAGCCTTGCTGCAGCAGTCATCCTCCTGCAGCCAGAGACCGCCTGGACCCGTGGCCGGTAGTTCGCCGGCGAAGAAGCATGGAAGCTAAAGCCAGGTGCCGGCCGGGTTCTCCGACCACTCGACACACTCTGGCAGCACCTCCGCCGAGTGGAAGCGCGGCCGGGGAGGCCGCGCAACCATGGCGCGTCTCACTTCGTCGATGGGGCTGCCACAACCTGGGCGGCTGCCTCTTCGACCTTTTCTTCGGTGAGGTCATTTTATCTATGCCCTAAGGGATAGAGTTTGGCCAGATTTCGTGTGTCATTTTGGTCTGTTGAAAAAGCCTTGGATCGCTCCTGTTAATGATACATTTGGTTGGAGCATGACCCATGCAATCAATGAATTTGGTGCATTAGTGCCCAAGGTGGTTGTCCGCTCTCAACTTGGTTTTCTTGAACAAAGTGCGGCCAAGGATGATTCCTCTCGAAAGGAATTGGCAAAGTTTGGTTTTTCTAAGCATACACCCACTAACTTGCTCAGTTCTTTTGATGAGGCTTCAACCAAACATGATGAACATGTTCATGATCATGCTCGTGTGGATCATCGTTCGGGCGAAATTCTTACAAACGAGATCTTGCAATTTGGCAGTTTGGAATTTCCGTATTCCTTGGATAATCATGAATGCCTTGGCAAAAGGACCTTTGGCAAGAATCATAATTCTCGTGATTGGAGCAACATTCCTTTGCAGATTTTGGAACATATCTTGGAGTTTCGGCAGGCTCATTATGATGAGATTGATATCCGACAATGTTATGGTTTAAAAGAGTTACCATCCTCGGAAGCTATTTACGAGATTTTGGGCCGCTGCTCATGTTGTTTTGCACTGGATCACACGGTCTATACTTGCACTGCCCAACTCTGTGGCCCGTGTCAAAATTATGAGAGGGCGTGCTGTTGTGCCCTACAGCCCATGGGCCGGATGCCTCAGAGATGCACCATATGTAATAGTCCGGCCCACCTCCGGACGGACTGCCCTGGCCTGCTCTCCTGCTCTCAATGCAATCTTCTGGGTCATATCCCAAAATGATGCCATTCCAGAAAAGCTACCCATTTATTTTGGCGTCAAAAGAAGCTGGAATGGCAAGAGATTGAAACCACAGATTCCCATCCGCAGCCCAATGCCCCATCAGGTCGACGCAAATCTCACCTACCTATTAGTAAAAAGATTTGGCGTCCCAAGCGGACGGTGACTGACGATGGAACCATTCCTTACACTGCTATTGACTTGACGATTCCACTCCATACCCAGCACCAGTTCCCTATTCTGCCATCCCAGTCGACCAACGAGAGCACATGCATTACTCTGCTTTGCCCACCTCCGTCATTGACTGCGCAGAGCGCCGAGCACTCCGCCACCATGGCCAACTTCCCAGTTCAGCCGTTCCAGTTTGTGCCGATGGGTGCACAGATCAAGCGCGGACCGGACCATCGCCTGGCGCGCAATATGATTGTGGTGGATGATCCGCCGCTCAGCCATGAAAGGTCTGCTCTGGTTACCGTCACGCCTCCGATTCCTGATCATCAAAAGCAGCTAGTTCTGAATGAGATAGTCCGCATCATGATTGAGGATTTCCACCTTGAAGTATCAGATTCATTTGTTTATCCGATTGGGGTGGGAATGGTTGCTTTTGCGGACGTAGCTCTTAGAGATCAGTTAATCCTAGAAAGTCCGCATCAGTTAGATCCTATTGACGATGACATGACTTTCACCTTTCTGCCTCACGATGAAGGAGAAAATATGCGGCAGTGTCCTTTTCAGTATGTTGCCTGGGTTCTGTTCCTTGCCTTTCCAATGGATTATCAGACTGATCACTACATCAACAAAGCTCTCTCTTGCTTCGGCAAGCTAGATATTTGGCATAGGCCGGGACAGAATAAGGAACGTGTTTTGGTTCGAGTACTCATCAGCAACATCGCCCAGGTGCCGCACAGCCTTGTGGTTAAGTGTATTGGCTCTCCGCCTGGCATGGGACGATCCTGGTCAGTACCTATGTACGTCCTCAATGGCAGAGACACAATTCCCGGCCTTGTTGGCAATGAGGATGAAGCCCCTCCAATGAATGCTTCCCCACATCCATATCAACTGCCTTATCTGACTGCTGCCCAACAATGGGCCTTTGATCATCAACAGCAACTACAGCAACAGATTGAAGCCGCCTGGGAACAGCAGAATCCACCACAGCAGGAGTTACAGCAGGATGGCTGGGGTGTTCGGCCGGTTGCACCACTGCCATACAGAGGTTTCAGCTTCCGTACTCTGTTCCAATACACAGGTCCATCCCTCATGGATGGTGTTGAGCAGGAGAGCAACACCACTGATGATCTGCAAGATGAGTGGTCTGTGTATTCGGACATCGAAGAGGCTCCTGACGCTCTGATCCATGGTAGACCAACCTCTGGTATTCAGTTTGTGCGAGCTACGGGCGGTTCACACACGGTTGAGGTTCAGACTGTTGAAGGCATGGATTTTCTGGAGTTTCTTTGGCTGATCTCTTTTGGTAGATTCACTCGATGCCTTACTACATCGGACGCACCTGCCCAAAGTCAGGTCAGTGGCACTCTACCACTGAACCCTCTGGCTTTCTTCCAAGCAATCCGCGCTGCTGTCACTAAGGAGAGGTTTACAGCCAGTGCACAGTTGGTCTATCAGCATGACCCTCTTGTTGGCCTCACTATTCCTATTAACATATCAGAGGATATCTGGGTGGGCGCTGCAACTCAACTTACGCTGGTTGGTTCTGAACTTGGATACAGCAGCTCCCACCGTACAAATGTGTTCTCCATCTCTGAAGTTGAGGAGGAGGATACTGAACTTCCCACTGTCAGGACTAGGGCTGCTTGTTTTCAGAACCAGATTTTGAGTGAGTCAGCTCCGATTGACACGGTTGGACTGAGGCACAGTACTCGATCAACGAGGTATGATGGCTTCAAAGTGACCCAAATCACTGATGCGAGAAAGGTGCAATCAAAGGTTAAACCTAGGGGGCACCCTCGATCGCCTACTCTTCTAAGGCGACTGCTCCTTGCAGCAAACTCATATTGAACCCTGTGGCTGACATCTCTGAAGAACTGCCGACTCCTACTCCTATTCACCAGCTGCAGTATGTGGGCAACGTTATGTGTGGTGTACCATCTGATGACATCACCGCTCAGAAGCTCTTGGCTGCTGACCAAGGGGAGGAGCCTGAGAAGCACTAAGCCGTATGCCGCCCAATAAACAGTGGAATATCCTACGCTGGAACATGTGTGGGATCAACTCTGAGAAGAAACATCTGGCAATCCGTAATGCTATTGATACTAGTGGTTGCTCTGTCGTTTGTTTGCAAGAAACTAAACGTACTTCTTTTGATGCTTCGTTCGTTAAACTATTCTGCCCTAAAAAGTTTGGTATGTTTGCTTTTGTACCCTCTTTGGGGGCCTTGGGAGGCTTAATTATGTTGTGGATGAGCTCGGTCTTCACTGGTGTTCCTGTATTTTCTGAATCTTTTGCTCTTGGAGTGAGACTTACTTCTACGCAGCCCGCTGATTCCTGGACGCTCGTCAATGTGTATGGTCCTTGTACTGAACCGAATAGGACGATGTTTACTTCCTGGTTATTTGATATTGACATTCCTCGTGGTGATGATTGGCTCCTCATCGGGGACTTTAATTTCATCAGAGCACCAGACAATCATAACAGGGGAGGAGGGGACGCTAATGATATGCTGCTATTTAATGAACTCATCAGACGGCAATCATTAGTAGAGCTACCAATCAAAGGGCGTTTGTACACCTGGAGTAATATGCAAAATAATCCATTGCTTGAGCAATTGGATTGGCATTTCACATCCGTCGACTGGACTGTCCCCCAACACAGTAGTTCTGCCCCTGGGTAAACCCACGTCTGACCACGCCCCTTGCTATGTTAGCATTCAGTCCCAAATTCCAAAAACCAAGATCTTTCGTTTTGAGGACTTTTGGATCGGTCAGCCAGGATTCTTTGAGACTGTAGAACGATCCTGGAACAAAAGGTGCTATGCCCCCAATGTTGCCACAATTTTGTGTAAGAAATTTAAAACCCTGCATTATGATCTGAAGCAATGGAGTAGGAAAATATCCAAGCTGTCGAGCCTGATTGATAACTTTAACAAGCACTGCTTGAGATCGATGGGTTAGAGGAAAGAAGACGGCTATCTGTTCCTGAAGCCAACTTTAGGAAGATTCTGAAACGGCATCTGCTCCACCTCCTAGACTGCAAAAAGATCTACTGGAAAAAACGATGTACCATCCGGTACTTCAAGTTCGGCGATGGCAACACAAAGTTCTTCCACAGAGTGGCCACTGAGAGATTCAGACGGAACAACATCGCCTCGCTGCGCTTGCCTGATGACTCGGTCATCCATGATCATGTGGGGAAGGAGGATGTACTCTTCCAAACGTACAAAGAAAGACTGGGCCACTCCAGCCAGACTGACATACGCTTTGATCTGAAAAGAATCATCAAAAAAGTGAAGGGACTCCAGGCTTTATCAGTTCCTTTCACTCATGCGGAAATCGACCAGGTTGTCAGGGAGCTGCCTTCTGACCGTGCCCCAGGACCCGATGGTTTTAGTGGTGGTTTCATAAAATCCTGCTGGCATATAATCAAGGAGGATTTCTATCGGCTCTGTTCCGATTTCCATGCAGGTAATCTTAACCTTGAGAGTTTGAACACTGGCTTTATCACTCTCATCCCGAAAACGCAATCTCCTGAGACAGCCAACGACTATCGTCCGATAACACTCTTGAACTGCTGTCTCAAGATATTGACCAAGCTGCTTGCGAATCGTCTGCAACGTGTGATCCTCAAAATCATACACCGTAATCAATATGGCTTTTTGCGGGGCCGGTCTATACAGGATTGTGTAGCGTGGGCATTCGAGTTCATACATCAATGCCAATCCTCCGGGCAAGAGATAGCTGTCCTGAAGCTTGACTTCGCTAAGGCGTTCGACACCATTGAGCACGCGCCCATGTTAGAAATTATGAAGTGTATGGGGTTTGATGATCATTGGCTCGGTTGGATTAAATGCCTATTTTACACGGCCAAATCATCGATCCTCCTCAATGGGACCCCGGGGAGGCAGTTTTTCTGCCTGCGAGGGGTGCGACAAGGTGATCCTTTGTCCCCGCTCATCTTTGTCTTAGCGGCGGATCTCCTGCAAGCTGCCATTAATGATGCTTATCGGGCCGGAACCCTTCAACTCCCCATCCCAGTACCTGATAACGACTATCCGGTGATCCAATACGCTGATGATACGATACTCGTGATGCCGGCGGACATCTCCCAAGCAGAAACGATCAAGGGTATCCTCCAGGACTATGCGGCATCTATGGGATTGCGCATTAATTTTCAAATGTCCACACTGATCACTTCAAATGCTACGGCAGAAACGACCTCGAGGATTGCTCAAGTGTTTGGCTGCACGATAGGTTCCATGCCATTCACTTATCTCGGGCTGCCCATGGGCACTACACGGCCAACCGTCACTGATCTCATGCCCCTCGTTACGTCGGTGGAACATAAGCTCTCCTCGGCTGCCAACTTGCTGGACCTCGGCTCAAAGCTCACATTGGTGAATTCAGTGATAACTTCTCTTACGATATATGCCATGTGCTCTATCAAAATCCCACCTAAATTTCTTGATCATCTTGAAAAACTTCGGAGATACTATTTATGGGCTAAAAGCTCGGACGATGGTACAAAAGATGTCTCACTTGCTGCATGGGAGCTAGTTTGCTGCCCGAAGAACAAGGGAGGCCTGGGAGTGATTGACCTCAAGATCCAAAATCAAGGCTTGCTCCTGAAAATGTTACACAAATTCTATAATCAGTTGGACGTGCCTTGGGTCAAGTTGATCTGGTCAGCCTACTACGCGGGATCGATACCGCATGCAAATGACCCTTGTGGCTCCTTCTGGTGGCGCGACATCATGCAGTTAACGTCAATCTATCGTGGGATCACTATGGTGGAGGTGGGTGATGGTGCTACAGTCCTTTTTTGGAAAGATATGTGGCACAGTAATATCCTTTCGGACAGCCACCCCAGGATTTGCTCATTTTCCAAAAATGAGGACGTGTCTGTTTATGATCTGCTAACTGCATCTACCCTTGGCCAAAACTTTAATCTCCCTCTTTCCATCCAAGCCAGGGGCGAACTTTAGGATCTTCAAACTAGCTTGGCCGATGTGGAGTTGACAGATGCGAGGGATATCTGGAGATGTGTTTGGGGCTCCGAGGGCTTCCAGTCCAGTAAATACTACGCCCACTGCTTTCATGATGAAGTCACTGACAAAGCCTTCGAGTGGATATGGAAATCAAAGTGCACCAATAAATGGAAGGTTTTCTCGTGGTTGTTATTGGCAGACAGGCTGAACACACGTAATCTCCTGAAAAGGAAGGGTATGAAGCTCCGGGATGATGACTACACGTGCTTGCTATGCTCCACCCAGCTAGAGGAAATGGTTGAGCACCTCTTCTTCGAGTGTGAGTTCAGTAAAATGTGCTGGGGGGAGTTGGAGATCACGTGGCCAGCGAATGGCAACAGGTTGCAAAAAATGCATGCGGTCAGGAGCGTCTGGTTCCGGCCTATGTTCATGGAAACTTTCATCGTGGCGGCCTGGAGCATCTGGAAAGAGCGTAATAATAAAAACTTCAGAGGGATTTTCCCTACAAGGAGGGGGTGGAAGATGAGATTCCAAGATGATTTTGGAATGATGAAGTACCATGCGAAAGAGGCCCTTTGGCCGTTTATTGAGCATGTAGTCAGTTCGATCTGATAACAGCTGTGTAGTGCTTAGTTTTGTTGGCAACACTTGTACCTTGCTTATACCCTTGATGTATAGGAATTCCTCTATCTCTCCAGAATGTAACCTCTCCACCTTGTAACTTTTGGTGTGATGAATTAATACAAAGTCAGTGAGGGGTGCCCTCACTGTCCAAAATTTCAAAAAAAAAACCTGGGCGGCTCCCACCGCGCAAAGAGGCGCCGCTGCGGTCGCAAGGGGGCACGGCGGGGGTCGCGATGTGCTTATGTGGGCGACCGCGCCCCCTCTTGGGCAGCGGCAAGCCGGGCCCCTCCTGGCAGGCCTTCCCCTTCTCTGCGGCCGAGAACCTCTTCACCGGCGCCATGGGAGTCGATGCTAGCAACAAAGCAAGGAAGAAGAGGCGAGCGGAACATGAAGAGATGGGCGACGGGGGCTCTACCCCCTCCTCATTTATAGCAGGAGAAGGCCAACCGGTGACCCCCACGATCACAGGTAATGATGGTTTTCTCTGCATGCACCAGGGACTCATCAAGTCGGGCAGTTGCCGAGGCAGCGTGAGGAAGCGGAGGCGCCCACGTTCTGTCAGTCGCCACACGTTAATCAAGGCCGTAGGCGGTTGGGTCCCGCGGCGCTCCGCACTTTCCTTTTGGCTTCGCCTCAAAGCCAAGTCCGAGCGCGCCTTGGGCCCGGGGGCTACTGTCGGCGTTCTGGGAACGGGGGTCCCCAGACTTGCCTGCCTGCGGCCCACGGCGTGGCTCCACCAGCAGCCTGGTATGGCCCATCTTCACCAGCAAACACTCTCAAGACCCTCGCGAGGGGCCAAGCCTTGCAAGGCAGACGACACAAGACCTCCTCAGGGGCGGCCTCACTAGGCTGGCTCGCGAGGGGCGGAGAGGTCAAGACGAGGGGCACCTCGTGAGGTTCCCGTGGCGTGAGCCGTGACAACCAAGGCCAGGCGGGCGCGAGCGGGCGCAGAGTACCCGTTGCCTCTTTCGTGCCAAAGGGGCAAGCACAGCCGAGGAGTCCCGAGGCATCAGGCAAAGGTTTCCATATCGGTGCAACGAGACCAAGACCAGCAGGACGGCAGGACGGAGATCATCGCGGAGCCCACGACGGTGTCACCACCAGAGCCTTTGGCAGGCGAAGACCACCTTTTGTCAGGATAACTTGTACTAGCTGTCCCCCTTCAAATTGGTCGTTGTGGGATCCCTTCCCGCCTAACATTTGGGGAGAGGACCCGGGCCTCTATAAACAGGACTAGCCACCACCTTAGAAGGGGACGGAGGATCCAGATCACTATCAACCACACAAGCTCACCGAGCTCAAGAACACCACTCCTCAGGAGGCAGTTCTTCCATTGTACTTGTTCATCCTTAGCCTACGAGGCAATCCGCCACACAACGCTGGAGTAGGGTATTACACCACATCGGTGGCCCGAACCAGTATAAACCCTGTGTCCCTTGTTCTTCGAGTTCGACGTGCTGAGCCTTGCGATCGTGGTGAGTGGGTGATCTAGGGAAGGGAGAGATCTTCATGCGCACCCCAGTGTTCGAACCTTAAGGGTTTTGCCGGAACCCGAAATCCGACAAGGTTGTCAGTGCCGGATAACACATCCATCGGAAATCACTCTCGAACTTGTGAGGCAGACATATATCTGAGTCATGATAACCTATCACACTCAGCTAAGTCAGCAGATATGAAAAGAATTGGAGCCAGTATAAGCATGAGCAGAGATCTGTCAGAATGTGTATATAGTGAATCAAACGACCCAAAGCCGGACAGTCTCGTCATATGAAATCCAGTGGGAACAATCAATAAAGGAAAAAGGATACATGAGTTTGAAACGGTTTCCTTAAGTCAGTATATTCATACTTGTTCCCTGAGCAACAAAATCTCGAGGATGAGATTTTTTAAGGGGGGAAGGTTTGTCACAGCCTGATTTTTGGCCCTTTCTTTTTCTTTTGTTTTTCTGAGATTTTTGCTTGAGATTTCTTTTTCCGTGGCTTTGTGGTCTGGAAACTGGAGAAGATGAACTCTTCTTTCTTTCCAGAGTTGCTTGTTATCCTCATATCCATCCCAAGACCTTGCCATTTCCATCTTGGACCAAACCCCAATATTCTTTTCCTTGGGAATATCCCTTCTCTATTAAGGGAATAACCCAATTTGCCCTAGGTTGTGAAGCAACCTATATTTCCATCACTCCCCAAATTCCCAGATAATTCTCATAAATTGTTTGGGTCATATCTTCCTCAAATATGGCAAAATATTTCATTTGCCATGTTCCCCATCATGCTCAATTAATTCCTTTCCTATTATGTCCTGAATGGCAGTTTGTTTGGCAAGTGCTATTTACCCTTGCCAAATTGACCCCAAACCCTTTTGGACACCTTTTCATGTCCATATCATTGCCCCATGCCAAATTTCAACTCATTTTTCTTAGTAAATATTCCTGAGCAATTTTTCAAAGTTCCTGTCTGAGGGAAGCCTTTGTGAAGGAAGTACTAGCTAGGGCTACTCAAATGAGTTGAAACTTTGCACACTCCTTCATGTGCTCATATAATTGCCCTCCTCCAATTTTGAGCCCTATCCAGGCATCTATGTGAGTACGGGGCTAAATCTTTGTTTCTGGCAATATTTTCAGGTTATGAAGCAAGTATAATTTTTAATAGTTCATTAATTCCGAGAAATTACCAGAACATGCTACTACCCATATAACATCTCTCCACCTAATTTGAGACCATTTCCTTAAGCCATTTTCCCTCCAATATTATTGCAAGTTTCTGGTCAGTGGATGTTTGTGAAGCAAGTACTATTTTGGCATGTCCATTTGGTATGAAACTTTTACAGCATCTTCATATGGTCAAATAACCCTGCCTTGCCAAATTTGAGCTCAAGTTGATACTCCATGTGAGTGCATCATCATGCTCAAGTTTTTGGACAAGTTTAAGCAGTTGTTAAGCAAGTGCATTAAGACTTGGTCCAAATCATCTCAAACTTAACAGAATGCTTGTTCCTATGACCCTCAGCACCCCAGACATCCTCTCTTGTCGCTATCCCCCTCTGCTCTCCACAGTTTCAATCAAACAGCTGTTGCATCAATGTTTTAGGGATGAATCCCATCGATCCAAAGCTCCTTTATTTGATCCATCACCCCTCTCAGACTCAGTGATGGAGGGACTCATCACCAGACATATCATGGCAGCCCCTCTTGTCCTCTTCATGCCAGTCTACGCGGTGACCACCGTTTTGGCATGCCGTGAGCATGTCCAGGGCGTCGCTTTGCTCTGGCCCGGCTTGTGATCATCATTCCAGCGAGCACGGGCATGTCTAGCGTGTTCCCCGCGTCGTCGCCGTCTCCCTGGACCCATCTCCCCCTCTGGAAACCTCCTCGCTGGCGCTCGTCCCCGTGCGCCCACGGACATACTTTAGATGGTCGTCGTCTTCCTCCTCTATCAACTTCTGCCCCGTGCCCGTTGTCTTCCTCTACCCCGTGAGCCTACTCCCTGCTCCACTCTGTCGCCTTCTGTCGAGCAAGCTCGTGTGCCCACGCGTCCGTGGCCCCTGCGACGTGTCGCGTGGCCGTGCTCACCCCACCGCCTCGCCCCGGCTATTTATAGCCCCTCCACGCGGCTCCCAAGCTCCCCATCACCTCCTCCTCACTCCCAGCAACCTCCCCAACCTCTCCATTCAGCTCCAGGAGCTCTCCTAGCCTCCAATGGCCGCCATGGCAGCCGTTCGGCTCCGCCTAAATTCCGGCGAAGCCAGCGGTCCCCTCTCCTTCTCTCCACCTCCATGCGCCCCACCAAACTGTCGGCGTTCTGGGAACGGGGGTCCCTAGACATGCCTGCCTGTGGCCCACGGCGTGGCTGAGCTAGCAGGCCGTACAACCCATCTTCATCAACAAGGCATTCAAGACCCTCGCGAGGGGCCGAGCCTCGCGAGGGGCCGAGCCTCGCGAGGCGGACGATGCAAGACCTCCTCAGAAGCGGCCAAGCCAGGCAGGCTCACGAGGAGCAAAGATATCAAGGCGGGGCAAACCTCACGAGGCTCTCGTGACGTGAGCCATGACGATCGACACCAGGCGGGCGCCAGCGCGCGCAACGTCCTTGTTTCCTCTTTGGTGCTAAGGAGGCCAGCGCAGGCGAGGAGTACCGAGGCATAAGGCAAAGGTTGCTATATTGGTGCAACGAGACCAAGACCAGGAGGACGGCAAGATGGAGGTCATCGTGGAGCCCAAGACGGCGTCACCACCAGAGCTTTTCGCAGGCGAAGACCACTTTTGTCAGGATAGTTTGTACTAGTTGTCCCTCTTCAAACTTGCCCGTCGTTGTTGGCTCCCTTCCCGCTCATTATTTGGGCAGAGGACCAGGGCCTCTATAAATAGGTCTAGCCACCACAGTAGTAGGGACGACTCGAACATATCGAAAGCCAACACTAGCACAAGAACACCTCAACCTCAGGAGGCTGTTCTTCCCCTTATACTGTTCTTCATCAGCCCAAGAGGAAATCCACCACCACCACACTGGAGCAGGGTATTACACCATAACGGTGGCCCGAACCAGTATAAACCCCGTGTCTTTCTGCGTTGTGAGTTCGTCGAGTTCGTCCGCAAGATCTTAGCGAGCTAGGGCGTAGATCAGTAGGAGGGAAAGACTTCGCGCGCACCCCAGTGTTCGAACCTTAAGGGTTTGCCGGAACCCCACATCCGACACAAACCCTGGAGGACCCTCCCAGTTCTTTGCTTCATCGCCGGAGCCACTGTGGCCGCGAACCCAAGATTTGGCTGCCGCCTCTGTCCTCGGCCGTCGTGAACCCCGTCGCCCCATTGATCCTTCTCGGCCGCCGTGCATGTTCTGAACGGGAGCGGGGCATCTGCCCTAGGCCGCCGGTGGCTTCACCCGGGCTTGAGGCGGTCGGAACCGACCAGGCCCCTGCTGGCATCGCGCCCCCTGGCTTCCTCTGCTTCTGGTCGGGGGAGCGAGGAAGAGGATAACAACCTGTCCAGGCCCCCTAACCCCACCTGGCGGCGACCCTAGCGCCCGGCCCCGCATCAGCTGACGTGGCAAGTGGAAGCACACTCGGTAAATTGCGTTTTTGTGTATTGAAATCGTACTCCAGTGTATCATCTGCTAAAAATACGCTTTCACTACTGCACAGACGTATTTCTTAGAATGCGCCTTCTATTTTCCAGCCGTCGGTCGAATCGGTTAAATAGTGGACGTTCACCTGTTAGCAATAGAAAAGCATATATTTTTATTTGTGTTTCTTCTAACGAACGAACGGCCGTATCTTTTTAACCATGACTCCGAATCAGGTGAGCCCACTTCTTCGTCTCGTCAAGCCCGTTCTGTTCACACCATTTTCACTATGGTTTGACATAGTGGAAATGACCTTTATGCCCTTGCCCCTAATCAGCCCCTCCGAGAGAGAATCTTTTCCGGCCAATCTTTCCGTGGCTTCACCGCACCTCTTCCCGAAGCCTTCTTCAACCCCAGGCAACCCATGCCAACCACTTGCATGATTGCATGCAGTAGCCATGGTTTTCTACTTGAACCTTTAATAACTGTCGGTTTGGTTTGCTACTGTTAACGGTGTTTCGGTAATGCTTATAGTTTCATGTTCATCTTCATGCTATGTTCGTATGCACCTGGTTATCATGTATTCTTGCTAGTATTATTTTCATATGGCATGCTTGGTAGTAGTACATGTGGGTGTTGGTCACGTTCTTCGGTGCATGACCATCGTCTATTTCCGAGTACCATTGATATGCATGTTCCTTCGCATCTAGCTGGTTATATATTTGCTTGGTGGTAATCTTGATATGCTCTTGCTTGGTATTTATTGTTGATGCTAGTGGTCATGGTATGCTTTGAGTAGTGTTCTACTTGTGATATACATGCTCATCAGTATTCCCTGCTCCTCAAGATAAATGTTTTAATGTTGTTGATTATACCCCCATGATTATGTTGATATCATGCTCATGCATTGTAGTTGCATCATGTTATTTTAATATGGCTCAGCTTATTGCATTCAAGTTTAACCAGATAATAATGAACTTGAACAACTGTTGGCTGAGTCATGGTGCCACCATATCGAGCTGACCAGTGCAACCACATTTGCCTTTTATGGGGAGGTCCTAACTGGGTCTATTGTCATGCCTCTCGCCGGTGCCTCCAACGAGGGAAGGTTATGCGCGGGGCGCTACCTTGGCCAGCTAGGACGGCATAAGCCTTGTGAGCCCGAGTTTCGTTATGTGCACATGTCCCCTGTAACACCCCGGATGTACCTTGCCATATTTGTAACTCCGACTCTTGCCATTTTCGGCTATGTGTTATGATATTCCCTCCATGGTCGGGTTTTGTCTTTCGTTTTGCATTTTGTCATGTCGTGCATTTTCATATCATGTCATCATGTGCATTGCATTTGCATACGTGTTCGTCTCATGCATCCGAGCATTTTCCCCGTTGTCCGTTTTCCAATCCGGCGCTCCTATCTCCTCTGGTGCACCCCTCTTGTTTTCTTTCGTGTGCGGGTGTCAAACTTTCTCGGAATGGACCGAGGCTTGTCAAGTGGCCTTAATATACCACCCGGAGACTACCGGTCAAGTTTCGTTCCATTTGGAGGTCGTTTGGTACTCCAACGGTTAACCGGGCATCCGCAAAGTCCATTTGTGTGTCCAGGAGAAACCCCCTCAAAACCAGCCCAAAACCCACCAAACTCTCTTCCATGCTCTAGGTCGTTCGATCACGATCGTGTGGGCGAAAACCGCACCTCATTTGGACTCTCCTAGCTCCCTCTAGCTATAAAAGAGCATCCCCTCCCGAAACGAAATCGCAGTCCAACCCTAACCCTCGTCCCTCTCCGCCGCCGGACACGTCCGGGCGGAGCCGGACGCGTCCGCCGCCGCGCCCCGACGAATCACAAGCCGCCACGTCGCCCGCCGGACCTCCTCCGCCGCCGGCCCGTTCGTCCCACGAGGGGCCCGCCCGAGCCCGCGGATCTCCGCGCCGCGCCTCCCGCCGGCCACCCGCGCCGCCGCCGCCGCGCCGGGGGTGCGCCGCCGCCGCCATCCGCTGCCGCGGCCATCCCCCGCCGCCGGCGCGCCGTGCCCCGCCGCCGTACGCCGCGCCTCTCCGGCCTCCCTCTCCTTCCCCGAGCACCGCCTCCCGCAGCTCCGGCGAGGGTCGCCGACGAGCACGAGCTCGGCCCTCGAGCTCCTCTCTCCCTCGATCGATCTGGATCCAGTTACTGTATACGGTTGACTTTTCCCAAACCCTAAATTCCAGTCTTTGATATTTTCACAGCATATGCCTCCGTTCAATAGTGCATAACTCCTTGCATGTAGCTCCGATTCGCGCGTGTAATATGTCAAATTGTTCGTCTCGTGATGCTCTTCATTTTGTTCAATTGCACCATGTTCATTAGAAGTCATCTTGATTCCCAAATCTCTGTTGGAAGAGGGCTAGTTGCTGTTATCCTCTGGTTCTTATCAGAACTTGGAGATTTGTCATTTTTGTATCTTTAAATCTGTGCATCTTATGGGCATAAGCTCTACATGTGTTTTGAAGTATGCCATGCCATCTTTCCAGTGGAGTAGTCCATGTATTTTTATGATCTCTGTGGTGACTAGCACAAGCATGCAAAGTAGGCTCCGTAATGTTTCTGATTTCTGCGACTTAGTGATTTCTCCAAGTCTGTCTGCTGTTATTTTGTTGCCATGAAACTTGATGCTACAGAGAGATACATGCATATTTTGGAGATGTTCAGTAAGGATGTTTTGTAGATATAGTTGTAATTGATCCATTCCTGCCCTTGTTTGCAATTATGGGGTGTCATAGCATGACTCATTCTTGCTCTACTTGTGCTATAAAATATTTCTGGCAGATTCTTAACATGATATTCTTTTTTTCCAAGCTTATTGTAGTTGATCCCTTCATGCTATGCTTTTGTTCTTGCCATGGTTAGCTTCATAAACATGCCATCTTGCTGTAGGTGTGCTTGGTTTGTCATGCATTGCTCTGTAGTGAGTGCCTCAAGCTCACCAAGAGGCCTACATATTATTATTTCTGCCATGCTCTGTTTTCTGCAAAGTCTGAAACCGGATAACGAAACTTGCTATGTTTACATGCTTGCCATCATATCTTCTTGTCCTTTTTTGCTTATGGTCATTAAGAGACTTTTGTCATGTGAATTTAGTAGAACACTTCCATGCCTAGTTTTGCTATGTTAAATTCCTGTAGCATGTTGATTTCGTGCTCTGAACATTGCTACCTGATGCTGTTTTCTGCCATGTCCAGTTTTTCACCAAGTCTGTGAACCTGTTATCTTTTGCACTTTTTCCATGCTTGTTTGAGCTTGATATGTTCTGAACTAGCTGTAGCTCAGTGTTCATCTTTTGTCAAGCATCTCCTCTAGATTACTGTCATATGCTTTGTTGCTATGTTGGGGTGCTGTAGCATTGTTTCTTGTTGCATTTTAAGTGCTATCATGCTGTTAATCGCAGATTCGTTGTTTTGCTTGCCATTTGCAAACCGTGCATCCGTTTCCGGTGATCCTTATATCGATTTCGACCGAAATCATCTCATCTTTCCAGTGGCATGCTTGGTTTGCCAAGTTACTGCCTTGTTCATCATTTTCCTTCTGGAGCACGCATATGCATCGCATATCATATCTTGCATATCATACATATTTTGCATCATGTTGCTTGTGCATTTCTCGTGGTTGATTGTGGTTCCGTTTGTTTGTCTTCTTGTCTTGGGTAGAGCTGGGAGACGAGTTCGTGAATGAGGAACCTGTTGAGTACGCTTACGAGGATCAAGCTTTCGACAACTCTGAGAACCTTGCAGGCAAGATGACCACCCCTCGAAATCACTTCTATCTTTGCTATGTGTCGTGGAATAGTCACGTCAGATGTCCTAGGGTGAGGACTTAGTCGTGAGGCCAGCGCATCTATGTAGTAGCTTAAGAGGGGTTGATTGGGATGAGAGACGCGGGGCGGATCAACGCACAAGACAAGGGTTTAGACAGCTTCGGGCCCCGGGAAACATCATCCGGTAACAACCCTACATGCTGTTTGAGGCTAGGTTTCATTATGATCATGGGAGAGTCGCCGGGAACCGGCTCTCTGTGTCTAACCCTAGAGATTGTTTCTTGTCCCTTGTTTGGGGAGCCCTGCCCCTCCTTATATAAGTTAGAGGGACGGGTTACATGCGGAGTCCTAGTAGGACTAGGACTAGTCTATCTTTTCTTACAAGTTGAATACAAGTCCGGGCCTTGCTTCCTCATAAAGGAAATATTCGTCATCCCTTTCTCCTTAAGTCGGCCCACCAGAGTATAAGCCAGCCTGCTGGGCCTTGGGCCTTGTCGTCCGCCCGACCCGCCGTTGGGGTTATCAGTAAGTCACCAAATACTCGCCGGGTCTCTGTGAGCCGCCAAGTCCGGCCGGGTCATACTTCCGGCCGGGTCATACTTCCGGCCGGGTCATACCGCATGGTATATCCCCGACATTAGCCCCCAGTTTAATTTGGATTTATCCATGTTAAACTGATCCTGTAAAATAAACACAAGAACAAACTTGATCGGTTGTGTTCCGGGTTAAATATTTTCCTGAACCGGCACCTGATCATCTTTAAGTCCTTGTCATTTCCTTGTTGATATGTATATGTCCATGATCTCATAGTAAATATTCTTTAGCAGATATGTTTCAACTTTGTCAATGCAAAAAATCCAGATACTTCTTTTGAAAAGTCCGGGTCAATAAGCCAGCTTCAGAGTCAATTTGCTGACATTGGTCTCTTGTAGAGAAATATTGTAAAGAATAATCCACTTGAGTCGGCTTTCAAAGCGCCGGCTTAAGAAATATTGATCTTGAAATACTCATCTGATACTCAGCCGGTTTAAAGATGTAGAACTTGTCGGTTTAATATTACCAAAATTGCCGGTTTATAAATATTGATGGCACCGAGTCATAATTGTTGCCGACGCCGGGCTATGATTGTTGCAGACACCAGGTCATAATGATTGGTGACGCCGGGTCAATCTGATTTGCTCAAAACTGAGAATTCGAAAGTATTTCTCCTTATATCCGTGTTACCTGTAGCCCCCAAGTGACGGGTTGTCATGCTTGCATCAACCTGGGACTTGTAATTGTCTTATGCTCACAAAACTTCAACCGGTGTAGCCTCCAAGGGCCAGATCATTATGCAATAATGAGCAGGGACTTTGTAGATGTAGACTTGAGCAGCAACATGTAACCCCCAAGGGCCGGCTCAGTAAGATAATATTGAGCTGGGACTTTATATATATTTCCTTGAAAAGAATACCATATGTTGTAATCCTATCCATGTGGCCCGAACCCACGTCCATAAGGTTAAGAGCTTTGTACTCTTCCAACTGAGTAATGGACCTTTCAATATAATGGATTTAAGACTTGTGTACCTTGAACTATTGATAGGAGCAATTGGTAGCCCCCAAGGGCCGGCTCATTACAATGTGATGAGTCGGGTCTTCAATAAGGCCAGTAAAAATGACTTTGCATTAGCCCCCAAGTACCATGGTGCATGTTGGCAGTGACATGGGACTTGCATATTTGATGTAATCTCAACTTTGAATAATGTAGCCCCCAAGTGTCGGGTTGTAAGCCTACAGCGACTCGGAACTATTCCTTCCATTGTAGAATAAATTATATCCATTGATAAAATAATAGCCATTGCGCCAAAGCGACTTTGAATACCTCATCTGTTGATAAGTAAACCCGGAGTTTAAATACCCGGCGGCTCTTGGCCGATGACGATTTAATACGCCTCCATTGTAAACCGGAATTTTTATAACCCGGCGGCTTATAGCCTTTGAGAAAATCAAGAATTGATAACCCTTTTGAGACACCAATTTCAATCTTTGATGATGGGCTCGAACTTAATCATTTATGTAGGTCATAGCCCTGTAAATCCTGCACAGAGTTTAAACAACATATGCCCTGGCGACTTAACGTTAAAAGCCAGGGCGGGTAACCACCCAAATGTAGTCTTATCCTGCACACAAGTAGATCACAAGATCCCTTGGCGGTTTACCGCAGGGCGGGTCATAATATCTCACATATAACCACTGTGATATTGAATTTGTACTGCCAGTTTACATGACCTGCGCAGTAAGGGTGATAACCCAATCCTTAGAAGCCAATGCTTCCACATAGATGATGATTGTCATAAGCTGGCGATTTATCATTGAAAATCAAGCCGGGTTAAATGACAACCACTCATATACACTTTAGATATGAAAAAGAGCTTCAAATAAAATCCAAAAATTGTTTGCAAAAAGAGACTTCAAAATTTTTGAGGCTTCTGATTCGAATACGATCAGAAAACCGTCCCAAAGGGGTTAAGCTAAGATTCGAATACGATCATATAGCCCCCAGTGGCTTTGGCGTTGCCGATCAAGAGGGTACCGACAGTTATGTTCTCTTTGGTTCGAATACGACCTTTGTTTGAACAGGAAGCCCCCAAATGACCTTGAGAGTTGTTTAACGACGCTGATTCGAATACGATCCACGTCGGTTCTTAAAAGGGGTTGAGCTATGATTCGAATACGACCAAGAAGCCCCCTAGTGAGCTCGGCAGTGTGCCGATCAAGAGGGTACCGACAGCTATGTTCTCTTTGGTTCGAATACGACCTATGTTTGAACAGGAAGCCCCCTAGTGATCATGAGAATATTTAACGACTCTGATTCGAATACGATCAGGGTCACACCAAAAGGGTTAAGCTAAATTTGAATACGATCAGCTCCCAATGGTCATTAAAGCAGGGTACCTATGTTTGGGTTGTGCTTTGTACCAGACTCTTTTTGGTCCCTTTAATTTTTCCTGAAAACTCGAACTTGAACCGGATTTGAGAGCTTCAAAACTTTGTGGCAGATAAATTTCCCTTGAGCCGGATTTAAACCGGAATCCTTCTTTTTAAGCCGGAAATTTTCTGACGGCCTTTAAACTTTTCACCAATATGGCGGTAGCCTCCGGGACCGGGTTATTTTTCCCTCCAATGACCGGAGTTCTTGAATGCATTGAAACCGACCAATGCTGCCGAGCCATATCATTGTAGCCCCCGAGTCTCAAGACGACTCGAGGAGTTGGCTTTGAGATTCTCCATATTGACCATAACATAAGGTGTATATCATTGGTGTTGATAGTGCGATGTGAATCCACAGAAG
This sequence comes from Aegilops tauschii subsp. strangulata, assembly GCF_002575655.3. Classification (NCBI taxonomy): domain Eukaryota; kingdom Viridiplantae; phylum Streptophyta; class Magnoliopsida; order Poales; family Poaceae; genus Aegilops; species Aegilops tauschii. The sequence continues at coordinate 516,802,817 of NC_053036.3, forward strand.
GTTGAAGTGACTACGGCGGGTTATAAATGATCCCGTATGAGCCGTGTCAGCAACTCGGCCAATGGTTCCTTCCAACTGGATGTTTTGAAGTTAACCAAACTGTAGTGGCGGCGACTTGTGCGCCTGCCCATTGAACCATCCAGTGCAGACGGCGGCTGATAATACATGATAATTCCCTTCCAATTTGTTGGAGGAAAACCGGGCTTCCCAAGCAGGGACTCGCTCATATTCAATAAACAGCTCATGCATACAGGTGTGGCCCAGTGTGTTTATATAGACCAACCCTCGAGAGACGGATGGTAAAGACGACTGTTGCATCAGAGGCGGCACAGACAGATGAGCCGGCCGTGGTGTTGTAAGCCGGTCCGGACGGGCGAATCGATCGCCGGCGCGGTAAGCCGCGTGGATGGGCAAGTCAACCACGTTGTGTTGATGTAGTGAACAATTGTCCTGTATCAAAAAATATCACACACCAAAGTAATTGTTCACACAAAAATTAATATGTGCTATGAAAACAAACCGGACGGATATCACCTGATGTTTTTTGTTCGGACAACGGATGATCCGTTCATCGCGACAGAGACGGTTTAGGCAGGTCGGCGACTCAATATGGTCCCGGCGATCCAAGCAGAAACCCTCCGGGTTATTCTCCCGGTCCTTAAACACCCGGCATGGGCGGTGCAGATGCATACATCGCCTCCGACGCCGGCGCACGTGGCCGGTTCATAATGTGGCCATGAGTTAATCGACTGATTGTTTTTTGTTCAGCAAGTCTTTAGAACCTCCCTTTTGTAAGGCGGCAATTCGAGGCGAGGGCGCTCCGCATCGGTGGCGGCTCAAAACAACACAACGGCAAGGCAGAAGAGCACCGGTAATTCAGCAGCTTGGCGAAGGCCATCGGCAACAGACTCTGGCGACTCAAGGTAAGGTCGAAAGCAACCCGGGGCGACTTTTTCTGGCCGCGCAGGTCGAGGACTGCAGCCGAGATCCGGCTTAACTCCGAATAGCCCGAGACGACGGGTTGACAACGTGAAGCAGAGACGGCAAAAACAGGGGCGCGCCCACAGGGTCGACAGGGTGGCTCCCCCTTTGGTGTAGCGATTATAGATGGCAGGTTACCCACCAACAGCAGCAGAGGCGGGCAGCCGGCTTGACGCAGCCCGGCGTGGCCGGCGCAAGGCGATTCAGAGGTGGGGATGAACCTGACGGAGCGTGGCGCGGGACCTGGCTTGGGAGGCAGTCAGCGCAGGCGCTCAGAGGGAACGGCCATAGCTGGTCTTGCGAGCGGAGGTGCGGGCTGTAATATTGTGACCCGGCGAGGTGGAACTGCGCGGGACAGGCGCTGGTCAGGGCCGCGAGCGTCGAAGCAGAGGCGATTTGGTTTTGACAGAGGCAACTCCAGGCGGCGGCGTCTTTCAGGCAAGGCCGGAGAACCAGAGAAGCGGCAACTCGGCGAATTGAGGCTGAGACGGAGGTGTTCGGGGTGGCAAAAATAGGTGAAGGCGATGCCGGCTTGAGGCTTCTCACCGGCGAGGGCGAGGCGAACGCTGTGGCGTCGAACGCCGGGAGCAGAGATGGCGTCCGAGGCAGGGTCCGAGCAGCGGCTCACAGGTGCGGCGGCGGGTCAAGGCCGCAGCAGCGTGGCGGCTCAAGGCGGGTCGGGACACAGCTGCGGGGGCGACGCCGGTGCAGGCAGCAGAGGCGGGCAGCCGGCTCACAGCCAGGGGCGGCCCGAGGCCTGCTCCGGCAGGGGCCGCGGTGACTCTTAGCCATTGGGGGAGGCTGGAACGAGGTTACAGCGGCTCGGCGTCACTTGCCGCTGCGGAGGCTCGCGACGAAGTAGAGCAAGGTGGCTCGCAGCTGACTCGGGACATCTCTCAGTCTCCGGGGCGGAGGCGAAATCCGGCGGGCTGAGGAAGTGGAGCCGCGAGGCGGAACAAGGTAAATCCGAATCACGGCTGGCTCCGTTTCCGGGTCGTGGGCATCTCCCCTTTTTTTTATGGTAATTTTCCCCTGATGCACCTGAGTGCCCCGTTGATTCCGTGAGATGACTTGTCTTCATCGTGGTTTCCGTCCAGCACATGAGAAGCACTAGTTGTATTAGTACTTTTATTTAAGAAGCGATTTAAATCTTCACGTGAGGACGTGGTAGCTGGCAGTGACTTGCAATTTTACCACTTGCCAGGCGCACAGTACGCTTCAAAAATTCCTCTTGTCCTTTTGTCGCTCTTGGTAATTTGATCCTTGCGCTGATCGATCTCAGACACGTCTTCGACTTGCAGCAGAGGCGATGCACCCGATGCAAACCTAATTTTCCCTTGACCAGGCGGCGGCTCATGGCGCAACAGAAGAGGGGTCGGCGGGTCGCTCAGTGGTAGCTTGAATAATTGCCTCCAGATTCGAGTGATCGCCGGGTCACGTTCATTCACGCGTAACCCTAATTTCTCTTGACCTTAAATCACAAAAATTACAAATCCAAACCGATGAATTTGAAGCTGACGCAGATCCTTCCAACTCAGATCCTCTTCATTGAAAAATTATGAACTTCTCGATCACTGTGAGAGATCCCTCCAAGAACTCAACACCACCGTGCGCAAGCCCCACGGTGGGCGCCAACTGTCGTGGAATAGTCACGGCAGATGTCCTAGGGTGAGAACTTAGTCGTGAGGCCAGCGCATCTATGTAGTAGCTTGAGAGGGGTTGATTGGGATGAGAGACGCAGGGCGGATCAACGCACAAGACAAGGGTTTAGACAGCTTCGGGCCCCGGGAAACATCATCCGGTAACAACCCTACATGCTGTTTGAGGCTAGGTTTCATTATGATCATGGGAGAGTCGCCGGGAACCGGCTCTCGGTGTCTAACCCTAGAGATTGTTTCTTGTCCCTTGTTCGGGGAGCCCTGCCCCTCCTTATATAAGTTAGAGGGACGGGTTACATGCGGAGTCCTAGTAGGACTAGGACTAGTCTATCTTTTCTTACAAGTTGAATACAAGTCCGGGCCTTGCTTCCTCGTAAAGGAAATATTCTTCATCCCTTTCTCCTTATGCCGGCCCACCAGAGTATAAGCCAGTCTGCTGGGCCTTGGGCCTTGTCGTCCGCCTGACCCGTCGTTGGGGTTATCAGTAAGTCACCAAATACTCGCCGGGTCTCTGTGAGCCGCCAAGTCCGGCCGGGTCATACTTCCGGCCGGGTCATACCGCGTGGTATATCCCCGACACTATGCTAGTTGTTCGTTCTATTGCCATGCTCCGCTACCTATCACTTGTTATATCATGTCACCCATTTTGCCATGTCAGCCTCTAACCATCCTTTCCTAGCAAACCGTTGATTGGCTAAGTTACCGCTTTTGCTCAGCCCTTCTTATAGCGTTGCTAGTTGCAGGTGAAGTTGAAGTTGTTCCATGTTGGAACATGGATATGTTGGGATATCACAATATCTCTTATTTAATTAATGCATCTATATATTTGGGTAAAGGGTGGAAGGCTCGGCCTTATGCCTGGTGTTTTGTTCCACTCTTGCCGCCCTAGTATCTGTTATACCGGGATTATGTTCCTTGAGTTTGCGTTCCTTACGCGGTCGGGTGATTTATGGGACCCCCTTGACAGTTCGCCTTGAATAAAACTCCTCCAGCAAGGCCCAACCTTGGTTTTACCATTTGCGACCTATGGCTTTTTCCCCCGGGTTTTCTAGAGCCCGAGGGTCATCTTTATTTTAAACCCCCGGGCCAGTGCTCCTCTGAGTATTGGTCCAAACTCTCAGTCGCTGGTGGCCACCAGGGGCAACTCTGGGCTGGCCTATCGGAAGCTTGGACAATCCGGTGTGCCCTGAGAACAAGATATGTGCAGCTCCTACCGGGATTTGTCGGCACATTCGGGCGGCTTTGCTGGTCTTGTTTTACCATTGTCGTGATGGTCTCTTCTCGGCGGAGTCCGGGAAGTGAACACGGTCTGTGTTATGTATGACGTAAGTAGGTGTTCAGGATCACTTCTTGGTCATTGCTAGATGACGACCGTTCTGTTGCTTCTCTTCTCGCTCTCTTTTGCGCAAGTTAGCCACCATATATGCTTTTGCCACTGCAGCTCCACCTTACTACACTTTCCTTTCCTATAATCTTAAATAGTCTTGATCTCGCGGGTGTGAGATTGCTGAGTCCCCGTGACTCACAGATTCTACCAAAACAGTTGCAGGTGCCGACGATGCCAGTACGGACGATGGGGTCGATCTCAAGTGGGAGTTCGACGAGGAACGTGGCCGTTACTATGTGTCTTTTCCTGATGATCAGTAGTTGAGCCCAGTTGGGACGATCGGGGATCTAGCATTTGGGGTTATCTTATTTTCATCTGGATTTTGACCGTAGTCGGTCTATATGTTTGTATTTGGATGATGTACGAGATATATTTATGTATTGTGTGAAGTGGCGATTGTAAGCCAACTCTTTATCCCATTCTTGTTCATTACATGGGATTGTGTGAAGATGACCCTTCTTGCGACAAAACCACTATGCGGTTATGCCTCTAAGTCGTGCCTCGACACGTGGGAGATATAGCCGCATCGTGGGCGTTACATCCCCGTTTGGGACCGTTTATGTTTTGCCACGACGGTGGCTGTTGATGCCTTTGGTAGGCACGGGGCCACCCATGAGTTAGCCTAGTGGGGAGTTAGTTGGAGTGGCCGGGAGAGTGTCATGGCAGTAGGATGGTTTTGTCGGAACGCCGTTGGTCCACCCAAATGGGAGTGCGAGGCCATGGGTTCCGTGGTGTGGGTACAGTGTGCTACCTCTGCAGAGTGTGTATTAAATCTATCGATAGCCGCGCCCGCAGATATGGGCCCAGTTCATAGTTGGTCACACTATGGGTCAACTGTAATAATAATAATGTGCTTAATAACAACCCTGGTTCGATGATGAGAAAGAGATTAGTTGTGATCGTGAGAGGATCACTGTGGTATCGAGGATACCGAGTTGTTGGATATTTGTGGTGTTATGCGAGAGTCAAGGGTAAAGGTCAAGCTCCTTGTAGTCATATAATGATTACTACGGTATTCTAATACCAAGCTTGATTGGATCCTGAGATGATCGTGTGATGTCCGTAATGGTAAGCTGATGCATGTGATGGTTACGAGGTAACCGAGCAGAGTAAGTTGGTGCATAAGAGTGTCATCATGTTGCATTCTAGTATCATCATGTTCATATGTTCATGCCATGCTCATATTGTTCTATCTTGTTCATGCTATGTTGTGCCGATGTAATCCCCTTGTACCCAAGATAGATTGTAATAAAGAGTTGATTTGTTCTATGCTAAGTAGTGCCCTATTCCAGAAGACTTCTCCTCGATCTCTGGGCTGGAATATGGGGCGTTCTGGTTTCTCTGAGCCGGGGTGCCACAGGAGGTCATAGAGAAGATGCCCCTGCACATGTGGTCCCTGGAGGGGGCAGCGGAGGTGCTCGGCGTCAAGTGCATCATCGACCGCCTCGACACCCGCACGCACGAGCGTGGCCACACGCGGACCTTTGCGTGCTGGGAGTGGGTGTGGGACGTTGCTTTCATCGCCACCAAGCACACCATTTGGAGGGTGGCGCATGGAGACCATGCTGGGTGCCTCACTGATACGTCTCCAACGTATCTATAATTTTTGATTGTTCCATGCTATTATATATTCTGTTTTGGATGTTTAATGGGCTTCATTATACACTTTTATATTATTTTTGGGACTAACCTATTAACCGGAGGCCCAGCCCAAATTGCTGTTTTTTTGCCTATTTCAGTGTTTCGAAGGAAAAGGATATCAAACGGAGTCCAAACGGAATGAGCCCTTCGGGAACGTGATTTTCAGAACAAACGTGATCCAGAGGACTTGGAGTGGACGTCAAGAAATCAACGAGGAGGCCACGAGGGAGGGGGCGCGCCTACCCCCTGGGCGCGCCCTCCACCCTCGTGGGCCCCTCGCAGCTCTCCTGACCGACCTCCTTCGCCTATATATACTCATATACCCTGGAAACATCATATACAGAGCCAAAACCCTATTTCCACCGCCGCGGCCTTTTGTACCTGTGAGATCCCATCTTGGGGCCTTTTCCGGCGCTCCGCCGGAGGGGGCATTGATCACAGAGGGCTACTACATCAACACCATAGCCTCTCTGATGATGTGTGAGTAGTTTACCTCAGACCTTCGGGTCCATAGTTATTAGCTAGATGGCTTCTTCTCTCTCTTTTGATCTCAATACAAAGTTCTCCTTGATTCTCTTGGAGATCTATTTGATGTAACTCTTCTTTTGCGGTGTGTTTGTCGAGATCCGGTGAATTGTGGGTTTATGATCAAGATTATCTATGAACAATATTTGAATCTCCTCTGAATTCTTTTATGTATGATTGGTTATCTTTGCAAGTCTCTTCGAATTATCAGTTTGGTTTGGCCTACTAGATTGATCTTTCTTGCAATGGGAGAAGTGCTTAGCTTTGGGTTCAATCTTGTGGTGCTTGATCCCAGTGACAGCAGGGGAAACGACACGTATTGTATTGTTGCCATCGAGGATAAAAAGATGGGGTTTATATCATATTGCATGAGTTTATCCCTCTACATCATGTCATCTTGCTTAAAGCATTACTCTATTCTTATGAACTTAATACTCTAGATGCATGCTGGATAGCGGTCAATGTGTGGAGTAATAGTAGTAGATGCAGGCAGGAGTCGGTCTACTTGTCACGGACGTGATGCCTATATATATGATCATACCTAGATATTCTCATAACTATGCTCAATTCTATCAATTGCTCGATAGTAATTCGTTTACCCACCGTAATACTTATGCTATCTTGAGAGAAGCCACTAGTGAAACATGTGGCCCCCGGGTCTATTCTCCATCATATTAATCTTCCGTCAACAAGCTATTTCTTTTGTCGTTTATTTTGCTTTATTTACTTTTAGTCTTTATCATAAAAATACCAAAAATAGTATCTTATCATCTCTATCAGATCTCACTTTTGCAAGTGGCCGTGAAGGGATTGACAACCCCTTTATCGCGTTGGTTGCAAGGTTCTTATTTGTTTGTGTAGGTGCGTGGGACTTGAGCGTGGTCTCCTACTGGATTGATACCTTGGTTCTCAAAAACTGAGGGAAATACTTACGCTACTTTACTGCATCACCCTTTCCTCTTCAAGGGAAAACCAATGCATTGCTCAAGAGGTAGCAAGAAGGATTTCTGGCGCCGTTGCCGGGGAGGCTTACACCAAGTCAAGTCAAGATTTTATTTCCCGTCAACGAGCCATTTCTGGCACCGTTGTCGGGGAGTCTACGCACAAGTCAAGACATACCAAGTACCCATCACAGACTCTTATCCCTCGCATTACATTATTTGCCATTTGCCTCTCGTTTTCCTCTCCCCCACTTCACCTTTGCCGTTTTATTCACCCTTCTTCTGTTCGTCCTTTCGTTTGCTTTGATGTCTTACTTGGCTCGTTTGCTCGTTTGGTTGGAATAGTTGTTTATTTATTGCTAAGCAGAGAGCCTAAGATCTATGGATCCTCATCCGCTTGCTAATCTTTTTAAGAGATCCAATTATAATGAACCAATTGCTAGTGAGTTTTGTGCACTAGATTGTCTTTATGAAGTTTTGCTTGAAATTCGTGAATCTGAAAATTGTGATGAAGTACTTTATGGAGTGATTCATGATGGATCTTTGAATAAAAAGCATGATTGCAATGATGATAGTATAAATCCTATTAATGTCAATTGTGCTAATAATATGCAAAACCCTAAGTTTGGGGATACTAGTTTTGCTATGTCTACTACTTGTTGCAATGATCATGGTTGGGGTGATTCTTCTTATGATCTTGAAAATTTATTTAAGCCCCATGATGAATATGAGATTGATAATAATGTTTGCAATAATATTGAAAGTGGGTTTGGAAGAGTGTCAACTTTAGATCCCACATATTTGGAGAATGTTCAATCTTATGAAGTTTTTGATGAAAGTGGGTTTGGAGAGGTCATGACTTTGGTTAATGTTAATCCCACTATTTGGAAGAGTGTCAACCTCGCATGCATGTGGGTCATGTTGAAAATATTTTATGTGATAGCTATTTTGTTGAATTTTCTTATGATCCCACATGTAATTATTATGAGAGAGGAAAATATGGTTGTAGAAATTTTCATGTGGCTAAATTACCTCTCGTTATGTTGAGATTGCTATTGTTTCTTTCCTCTTCCTTGCATATGCTAGTTTTTGCTCGCTATGATAATTTGTTTGCCTATAAGATGCCTATGCATAGGAATTATGTTAGACTTAGATGTGTTTTTCACATGCTATATGATGCTCTCTTTGTGTTTCAATTGCTATGTTTCATGTGAGCATCATTAAAATTATCAATGCCTAGCTAAAAGGCTTTAAAGAAAAGCGCTTGTTGGGAGACAACCCAATATTTTTACTTTATGTTATTCAATAAATAATTGATCTAGCCTCTGGTTAGATGTGGTTTATGTTTTAATTAGTGTTTGTGCCAAGTAAAACCTATAGGATCTTCTTGGATGATAGTTATTTGATCTTGCTGAAAAAGTCAGAAACTTTCTTCTCACGAAAACAATTGTTAAAAATCACCAGAATGTTATAAAATACTGATTCCAATTGAAGTAGTTCAATAAACAAATTATCTAGGTCGTCCCATTTTTGTAGATTTTTCTGAGTTCCGGAAGTTTGCGTTAGATACAGATTATTACAGACTGTTCTGTTTTTGACAGATTCTGTTTTTCGTGTGTTGTTTGCTTATTTTGATGAATCTATGGCTAGTATCGGAGGTTATGAACCATAGAGAAGTTGGAATACAGTAGGTTTAACTTCAATATAAATAAAGAATGAGTTCAATATAGTACCTTGAAGTGGTGTTTTGTTTTCTTTCGCTAACGGAGCTCACGAGATTTTCTGTTAAGTTTTGTGTTGTGAAGTTTTCAAGTTTTGGGTAAAGATTTGATGGATTATGGAACAAGGAGTGGCAAGAGCCTAAGCTTGGGGATGCCCAAGGCACCCCAAGGTAAATCCAAGGACACAAAAAGCCAAAGCTTGGGGATGCCCCGGAAGGCATCCCCTCTTTCGTCTTCATCCATCGGTAACTTTACTTGGAGCTATATTTTTATTCACTACATGATATGTGTTTTGCTTGGAGCGTCTTGTATGATTTGAGTCTTTGCTTTTAGTTTACCACAATCTTCCTCGCTGAATACACTTTTGAGAGAGACACACATGATTCGGAATTTATTAGAATACTCTATGTGCTTCACTTATATCTATTGAGCTATATAGTTTTTGCTCTAGTGCTTCACTTATATCTTTTAGAGCACGGCGGTGGTTTGTTTTACAGAAACTATTGTTCTCTCATGCTTCACTTATATTATTTTGAAAGTCCTACAAAACAGCATGGTAATTTGCTTTAATTGTGAAATTAGTCCTAATATGATAGGCATCCAAGATTAGTAAAAACTTTCTAATAAGTGCGTTGAATACTAAGAGAAGTTTGATGCTTGATAATTGTTTTGAGATATGAAGATGGTGATATTAGAGTCATGCTAGTTGAGTGGTTATGAATTTGAGAAATACTTGTGTTAAAGTTTGTGATTCCCGTAGCATGCACGTATGGTGAACCGTTATGTGATGAAGTCGGAGCATGATTTATTTATTGATTGTCTTCCTTATGAGTGGCGGTCGGGGACGAGCGATGGTCTTTTCCTACCAATCTATCCCCCTAGGAGCATGCACGTAATAATTTGTTTTGATAACTAATAGATTTTTGCAACAAGTATATGAGTTCTTTACGACTAATGTTGAGTCCATGGATTATACCCACTCTCATCCTTCCACCATTGCTAGCCTCTCTAATACCGCGCACTTTTCGCCGGTATCATACAACCACCATATACCTTCCTCAAAACAGCCACCATATCTACCTATCATGGCATTTCCATAGCCATTCCGAGATATATTGCCATGCAACTAACCACCGTTCCGTTTACTATGACACGCTCCATCATTGTCATCTTGCTTTGCATGATCATGTAGTTGACATCGTATTTGTGGCGAAGCCACCGTTCCTTATCTTCATACATGTCACTCTTGGTTCATTGCATAGCCCGGTACACCGCCGGAGGCATTCATATAGAGTCATATTTTGTTCTAAGTATTGAGTTGTAATACGTGAGTTGTAAGTAAATAAAAGTGTGATGATCATCATTATTAGAGCATTGTCCCAAGTGAGGAAAGGATGATGGAGACTATGATTCCCCCACAAGTCGGGATGAGACTCCGGACTAAAAAAAAAGAGGCCATAAAAAAAGGAGAAGGCCCAACAAAAAAATGAGACAAAAGAGAGAAGGGACAATGCTACTATCCTTTTTCCACACTTGTGCTTCAAAGTAGCACCATGATCTTCATTGATAGAGAGTCTCCTATGATATCACTTTCATATACTAGTGGGAATTTTTCATTATAGAACTTGGCTTGTATATTCCAATGATGGGCCTCCTCAAATTGCCCTAGGTCTTCATGAGAAAGCAAGTTGGATGCACACCCACTTAGTTTCCATTTCTGAGCTTTCGTACACTTATAGCTCTAGTGCATCCGTTGCATGGCAATCCCTACTCACTCACATTGATATCTATTAATGGCATCTCCATAGCCCGTTGATACGCCTAGTTGATGTGAGACTATCTTCTCGTTTTTGTCTTCTCCACAACCACCATTCTATTCCACCTATAGTGCTATATCCATGGCTCACGCTCATGTATTGCGTGAAGATTGAAAAAGTTTGAGAACATCAAAAGTATGAAACAATTGCTTGGCTTGTAATTGGGGTTGTGCATGATTAAATACTTTGTGTGATGAAGATAGAGCATAGCCAGACTATATGATTTTGTTGTAACATCCCAAAATTCTAAATTTTGGACTGTTATATTAAATAGATAGTTTTGATTGATTGTGTGAAATTGAGTGACATTCGAAACTTTTTGAAAGTGAAATGAGAGGGAATAAAATGACTTTCCCAAACTTTCATTTTGCATTTATGATCTCCATCAATTCAAATTATTTTCGGATACAAAACCCTAGAGAGAAGATGACATTACTTCTTCCATTTAAAATGAAAAGGGTTCTGAAAATATTTGAATTTCATTTGGAAATATTTCAAAATTCAGAAACTTCAAGCAACTCAATGATTTTTATGAGAGAAGATAAAATGACTTCTTCAAAACATATGAAATATGAGTTGGAAGTTAAAAGGATCAAATTTAAAGTCCTTTTGGAATTATTTTTTAAATTTGGAGTTATTTGGATTTTATTCAAATTATTTTTCTCCAAAAATAAAATATATGGAAATTAGGGTAAAATGATTCCCTACACTAGAAAAATGGAGAAAAATAAATTATATACTATTTTGGTATTTTTAAAATGATTTTAGTGGATTTTATTTAAATGAATGTGGATTTTATTTGATGTTAGAAAAATGTTCAAGTTATAGAAAATATTTTTCTGAAAATTTTGATATTTGTTTTTTTTATTTTGTTGTCTGTTAAAAAATCGTTTTGTTTGAAAAAAAAGGCAAGCCGACCGAGCCAGGCCAGGCCAGCCCAGCAGCGGCTAGCAGCCCAGCGCCGCGCCCAAAACCCTTTCGCCCCGCTCGCCCGCGCCGCCTTCTGATCGGCCGCCGCCTCGCATAGCCACCGACAGGTGGGACCCACCTGTCGGGTCCGTCCCTGACCTCCCGCTGGAGTCCGCCTCCAGCACGCGTCGCCGGCCGCCGCCGTATTCGCCCCAGACTCCCTCCCTTGCTCTGCCTCCTCGCCCAAGTCACTGCCTCGCCCCTCCATAAATACCGAGGCCCCGGCCCTCTTCTCTTCGCCAACCCGAAGCGCCTAAAGTCGCCGCCGCGCTCGCCGGAAACCGCCGCCGACGAGATCCGCCTCGCGTCGCCCCGCTCCATCCCGTCTCCCTCGACCGCTGCTGACGCCGCCATCGCCTTCGCCTCGATGGGCCGCACCTCCCCATCCACTCCGCCGCCAACGCCGACCACCGGAGCCGCCTCCCCGCTCGAAGCTGAGCCGCCGCCGCCGTCTTCAACTTCGCCGGCGACCACCGCCGCCGCGGTAAGCCGCTCCGTCTCTCGACCGTCCGATCTAGGTTAGATGGATAGGATTAGAACGTTCTTCTTTTTCTTTGAACCTGTATGCGCTAAGTAGCGGACGTTGCTCGATTAGCCTCGCAGCGAACGGTTTTCAACCAGCAGTTTTCTAACACGTGGCCAGGGACCTAGTTGTAGTTTTTTTTCAGTTTAGTCACTGATTTTCAAACTAGCACAACTTTTTGCTCGCTTATCCAAATCCAATGAAACCAACACTCACTTCTTCGTTATGATCCCCTCTATTCAGTAAAACAACTTAAACATATTTTTGAAGGTTTAAAATTTGAATTCAAACAGATTTGTATTTGAACTTCGTTTGATCGTAACTTGAGTTTTATAACTCCGTTTGAGTTGATTCTTTTTGCAAATCGAAGCTCTTGACCTAAACATTCTGATAAGTCCAAATTCACATAATTTTGGTACCGTTAGAAATTGTTTTATGTTGCAACAGTTATTTGCTTGGTTTTTGGATGTTTTCCGAATTGTCTTCTTCGTTCTTCCCGATCTTTTGAGTGATTGCTTATGTGTGGTTACTATTGCTTGCTTACGATAGATTACCCGGAGTGTGACGAGTAGAACAATCAAGAGTTTTGAGTGCGAATCATCTTCATCAACAGTACATGCAAGTTCATACTTTGATCATATCCCTTTCATACCCAGTTTTTATGCATTAGTTTCACCCTCAAACATTGCATGAGTAGGATTGATAACATGTGGGTATTGGGAAGTAGTGGATGAGGTAGGAACCTATTGCCCTGCATTCAAACCTTGGGAGTTACTATTACGTTATGCTTATATTGCCATGCTATGCTCGTAGACGTGGATTGGGTTTTAGTGTATTCCATGACAGATGTGAGATTGTTTACTTAATGGTTCAACTTAAGGTGGCTACTTTAATACACATCTGGGTGGATTGGTTTCGGGCACCTGGGGATAGACCAGTGCTGTCCATTTGGTTCGCCACCCAGGCTCAAAGGGATCATAAGATTATTCATGCTAGAAAGTTCCGTGTGCAGGCACAAGCTATTATGGGCTCTAGCATAGTTGAGTATGTTGCATGACCTCTTCCAGTGGTAGGCTTGCAGATGTAGGGGATGTAGGTTGGTACTGTCTACCCGAGTTTAGAGTTAATGCTTCTGAAAGACTGTGTCTCGGTCATCCGTTTCTCAAACACCATGTAGTGCGAGAAATCCAACGGAGGAGATCGAGTCTTGTGGGAGAAGTGCGCAAACCTCTGCAGAGTGTACAAACTAATCATGGTTAGCCATGTCCCCAGTTATGGACATCTTGAGTATCTGGTTCTTGGATTATCATGTTGATCTCATCACTCTAAATTAATTTTGTTGGGTTATTAATTACCTTTTAATTGGGATTGAGATGGGGATTTACCTTCTCAATGTTTTCAACACACTTTGCAGTTAAATAAAATATATTCCTTTGCAGTAGGGAAAAATTGGATTTTCGCAAAAACATTATAACCATAGAGCTTTTCCACCAGCCTTATATGCATGTAGTGATAGTTATGATTCATCATTATCCGATGGTGTGAATTTGCCGGTACATTCAATGTACTGACCCTTTGTGGCTGCAACGTCTCATGTTGCAGGAATCTTACGACGAGTAAGTGATACGTTAGGGTTACGATTTATACACTCAACTTTGCCGTTGGTGTTGATGGGAATCCACAACCTTGTTGTTACTTCCACTATTTGGATTGAGGTAATAGTATTTACGTTACTTTATACATGTGATTTACCTCTGTTATAAATCCTCGAGTACTGTGTGTGTCAGCATACCAATCCAGGGATGACACTTAAGCACAGAGACTTGACCGTCTGAGGTCGGTCGCTACAAGATGGTATCAGAGCACATGTTGACTGTAGGACGTGACCCCTAGAAACTGGCAAGCCCATAGGAAATATTTTCTCTACAACTTCATTTTCAAAAAGATCTTTTACATCTCTTCTCTTTTGAGCTTATTCAAATATTCCCTTTTAGTGAGACCATATCCCTTTCCCTTTTGACCACTTGAAGATTCGACTGATGAGACCACTCCAAGAAGTACAAGATATCGGACAACTAAGACCACGTCAGAAGGAAGGGGATTTTACCGTTCATCTAAATAATGGAAACTACAACGGTTGAAGACTCCGAAGACTAGGAGAATTGGATGCTATGAAGAATTTCCAGATTGGTATGACCTAGGAAGGCTACCCTTATGGAACTTGTCAAACTATTGAAGCTATCAATACCCGAGATCAAGGTGTATCGGAGAAAGACTGGAACATGGAGCATTAGAACTCAAAGTTTTGTCAAGAAAACCCTAAGGCAGGAGATATCAACTATGGAATGATAGCTCGTGGAAATGACAAGAGCAGAAACATGGCTAACCATGGTGTTATCGCCCGCTTATGCTATTGCCACCGTGCTGAGTTAAGCATGCATTTCTTTGAAAGGATTGGATGACAAAAGGGATAATGGAGCACCTATTAGCAAAAGACGAAGTTTTAACCTTAGTTGGTGTATCACCAGGATCTGGAGTAGTACATCAAGAAGTTTAGGGTGGACCTTTAGGAAGCTGTATTTGACAAAGAAGTATTTTGTGAAGAACTCAGGACCCAGAATCTGAAAGTAGCCAAGGAGCAAAACCCGAGATACCGGAGAATTCGTCAGGAACCGAAGGATAGTAGGATCAAGGTTCATGTTAAGGTTTTTGAAACCCAGGAGTTTGGAACGCAACTCCAGAATATTAAAGGATGTCACTAGAGACTTCGCGTCAACAGAGATCTGGCAAAAGAACTTGAGAAGGACAAGCACGATCAGAAGAAGCCATCGGAGACATGAACAAAACTTGAAGAGTTTGGCGACTTTGAAGATTTATTGACCTTTAGAAGACCAAACCCCTGTTATATACCTACGTTAGATGCGACGATTGTGAGCTGTCATTTGATTGATGTTTTTTCGACAACCACACATAAAATCTTCCTTTTCAAAAACTTTTGTTTGTATTGTGTGCATCCCTCTCGATCTCTCTTATCTCACCCCAAAACCCTTGGATCCCAAAAGATGACGAATGGAGATGGACGAGTATTTCCGAGATTCATGACACAACCGGAGGTAGCACACTGGATACGGAACATGGTAGATCGCATGAAGGAGCACGGTATTGAAGGAGAGTATATGGTTCCATACACCCTACGGAAGATCACACAAGGTCCTGCAAAATGGCGAGAGATACATCAAGCCATACAAGGATGGAATGGAACCAATGCTTGGGATGAATTCAAGACGATTCTACTGAGGTCCCATCTTACCCGAAAGCCATGTGAACCTAAAGAGAAGAAGCCTTGTGCATGTAAGATTTGTGCAGAAATGGGAGACACCCATAAAGAACACAAGGATGAATGCCCTAATTGTGAAGGAAGTCACCCAGCTGAAGAATGCCCAACTAGGAAGATCACTTGTTTCTTGTGTGAAGGGACTACCCACTACCCTGCTCAGTGTCACATTTACCCCATGGTACAAAGAACCATCCAGCAGAAGAAAGAAGTAATGGAAGGAGCCCTTATGGGAATTTTAGAAGAACCTGTGATGAAGGAAGAGGTGGAGGACACACCCGAAGAAGACCCAGTTAAAACCTGCACCAAGTCTTGCTATTCGTGTGGAGAAGAAGGACACTTTTCCCATAATTGTTTGAAGGGAGATCTAGTAGCATTCCCGACAGTGGAAGTAGACTATGACCCACAGGAAATAGAAGCCCTGATTGGCACAGAAAAGTCCAGGAAGACAAATAGATTGGATTCCAGGAACAACCCAATTTCTGCAGAGAAGGATCTGAGTCTTATCACCTGTTACAGGTGTAAGAACTTAGGTCATTACGCCTATAAATGTCAAAAGAAGAAATACGCCGATAAATGTCGAGAGAGGAAGCCAAGAGCCCAAAGGGCGGACACCATCCCCAAGAAGCCTAAAGACTTATCGGAAGTTATTTGTTTATGCTGCAAGGAAACATGACACTATGCAAATAAATGTCCCGACAAGATGGAAGCTGGAGCTAAGTAGCTGAGAATTTAATATTAGTAATAAGCGTAGTAGGAAGCATTCTTTTTGGGGGATATGGAGTGAGTTATGGAATGGAAGTTTGAGATATTGTAATGAATTCATGAAATCAGTAAAGTTCTTGTGTCATGATTTCATACGCTGAATCTTTATGAGTTTTTACTCTATGAAGAAAGATTTTGACCATTTTCGAGGATATGAGAAATATGGTCTATGGATGAATTTGTTTATTTTAAGGGTCGTAGTACCCTGTGAGGACCCCTGACCCTTAGAAAAGATAAGGATATTCCACGGAGTGGACTTGGGATAAAATAAGTATGAGTTTTATCTCGATATGCGGGATACCCAAGAATATGAAGGGATGAAGTACTATTGGATATAAAAGAGGTATGATGTTGGTAATATGGAGCAATTGTAACTCCATGTTGAGACGGAGTAATCACGTCTTAGTTTGGTGTCAATAGTAGGAAGAGAGACAGTACAATTGGATGGATTTTAAGAATGCTAGGAAGCTGGATGTTGGAATAGTGATCAGTTGCCCGATGATGAGTTCAAGGTTTACAAGTGATGAGATGGGCCATAACCCACAGGCCCCAGGACCTGCCAAGAAGCAAGCACACTCTTGCTGAAGGAAAAACCCTGGAAGAAGTTACGACTTTATCGATAGACGATCTTATAGGAGTAACGCAAAACCTGAGAGTTGTGAAGGAACGATAGATGTTTGTTTGGCTTGCAGAATCAATGGATTTATCCGAACTTGGTTCGTCGACAAGAGAAACTCTGCAATGCTTGTGAGGATGACCGAGTGTTAGAATGCGAGATTCGCTAAACCATATACAGGGTAATGATTTGGGTGCGGGATGGATTGATCACCATACCGACTTACTCTTATTATTCGCCTTGCTATATGGGATGGTAAATCTGAGTGACTTACCCATAGTAGAGCGACGACGATCAAAACCCTGTTAGAACCTTAGAATGGAATAGCAATTTTCCCTTGTACAAGGCAGCTGTTGCCAATCGTAGGATATACGGTGAGGTTCAACCCAGACCCACTTCCTGCAGGAAAAACCATAAATGGTCGACCACCATGAGATATCGCTAGTTGAGTAGTATTGGCGCCAGACCCGTCAGCTAAGAAGACCCAGTCTCGGAATAACCTTACCAAGATGAAAGGACAGAAGAATTGCGGTAAAAGGTTATGCCACTACCGGAAGAGCCTAGAGAAGGAATTTTCCCGAGAATCTGAGAAGACCGACACTGTCAAGAATAATGATGGAGTATATGAGTTTTGATGGAACCGTAACCATGCTTCTAAGGGTGGTAGCACCCCAGACCCCCTATGACGATCAATGGATTTTGAGAAGACCCCCAAACCTAACCTATTTCTTGCTAGCCTCTTCGAATCTCAAGGACGAGATTCATTTTAAGGGTGGTAGGTTATTAACATCCCGAAATTCTAAATTTTGGAATGTTATATTAAATAGATAGTTTTGATTGATTGTTTGATTGATTGTGTGAAATTGAGTGAAATTTGAAACTTTTTGAAAGTTAAATGAGAGGGAATAAAAGGACTTTCCCAAACTTTCATTTTGCATTTATGATCTCCATCAATTCAAATTCTTTTCAGATACAAAACCCTAGAGAGAAGATGACATGACTTCTTCCATTTAAAATGAAAAGGGTTCTGAAAATATTTGAATTCAATTTGGAAATATTTCAAAATTCAGAAACTTCAAGCAACTCAATGATTTTCATGAGAGAAGATAAAATGACTTCTTCAAAACATATGAAATATGAGTTGGAGGTTAAAAGGATCAAATTTAAAGTCCTTTTGGAATTTTTTTAATTTGGAGTTATTTGGATTTTATTCAAATTATTTTTCTCCAATAATAAAATATATGGAAATTAGGGTAAAATGATTGCCTACATTAGAAAAATGGAGAGAAATAAATTTGAAACTATTTTGGTATTTTTAAAATGATTTTAGTGGCTTTTATTGCATCAGTGGCACTCTTTGCTTTATTTAAATTAATGTGGATATTATTTGACGTTAGAAAAATGTTCAAGTTATAGAAAATATTCTTGGCAGAGCTTTAAGAAAATGATTTTGATGATTGCTCTTTAAACTTACACCTTGCGGATTCCACCATTAAGAAACCTATGGGAAGAATTAATGATGTTCTTATTGTTGCAAATAGGAATTATGTGCCCATAGATTTTATTGTTCTTGATATAGATTGCAATCCTTCATGTCCTATTGTTCTTGGTAGACCTTTCCTTAGAACGATTGGTGCAATTATTGATATGAAGGAAGAGAATATTATATTCCAATTTCCGTTAAGGAAAGGCATGGAACACTTCCCTAGAAAGAAAATAAAATTACCTTATGAATCTATTATGAGAGCCACTTATGGATTGCCTACCAAAGATGGCAATACCTAGATCTATCCTTGCTATTATGCCTAGCTAGGGGCGTTAAACGATAGCGCTTGTTGGGAGGCAACCCAATTTTATTTTTAGTTTTTTTAGTTTTTGCTTCTGTTTAGGAATAAATATTTGATCTAACCTCTGGTTAGATGTGTTTTTATGTTCCAATTAGTGTTTGTGCCAAGTTTAACCTATAGGATCTTCTTGGATGATAGTTATTTGATCTTGCTGAAAATTCCAGAAACTTTCTGTTCACAAAAATAATTGTTAAAAATCACCAGAACGTGATAACATATTGATTCCAATTGCTTCTGATCAATAAACAAATTTTCTAGGTCGTCCTATTTTGGCTGAATTATTTTAGTTCCAGAAGTTTGCGTTAGTTACAGATTACTACAGACTGTTCTGTTTTTGACAGATTCTGTTTTTCGTGTGTTGTTTGCTTATTTTGATGAATCTATGGCTAATAAAATAGTTTATAAACCATAGAGATGTTGGAATACAGTAGGTTTAACACCAATATAAATAAAGAATGAGTTCATTACAGTACCTTGAAGTGGTGTTTTGTTTTCTTTCGCTAACGGAGCTCGCGAGATTTTCTATTAAGTTTTGTGTTGTGAAGTTTTCAAGTTTTGGGTAAAAGATTTGATGGATTATGGAACAAGGAGTGGCAAGAGACTAAGCTTGGGGATTCCCATGGCACCCCAAGATAATCTAAGGATACCTAAAAGCCAAAGCTTGGGGATGGCCCGCAAGGCATCCCCTCTTTCGTCTACTTCCATCGGTAACTTTACTTGGAGCTATATTTTTATTCACCACATGATATGCGTTTTGCTTGGAGCGTCATGTATTATTTGAGTCTTTATTTGGTAGTCTGCCACAATCATCCTTGCTGTACACACCTTTTGAGAGAGACACACATGATTCAGAAATTGTTAGAATACTCTATGTGCTTCACTTATCTCTTTTGAGTTATACAGTTTTTGCTCTAGTGCTTCACTTATATCTTTTAGAGCACTGTGGTAGATTTGTTTTATAGAAATTATTGATCTCTCATGCTTCACTTATATTATTTTGAGAGTCTTAAAATATCATGGCAATTTGCTTTAATTATAATATCATGAGAAATTTGATGCTTGATAATTGTTTTGAGATATAAAGGTGGTAATATCATAGTTGTGCTAGTTGAGTAATTGTGGAATTGAAAAATACTTGTGTTGGAGTTTGTGATTCCCATAGCATGCACGTATGGTGAACCGTTATGTAACGAAGTCGGAGCATGAGGTATTTATTGATTGTCATCCTTTGTGTGGCGGTCGAGATCGCGCGATGGTTAACTCCTACCAACCCTTCCCCTAGGAGCATGCGTAGTAGTACTTTGCTTCGAGGGCTAATAAATTTTTGCAATAAGTATATGAGTTTGTTATGACTAATGTGAGTCCATGGATTATATGCACACTTACCCTTCCGCAATTTTCTAGCCTCTTCGGTATCGTGCATTGCCCTTTCTCACCTTGAGAGTTGGTGCAAACTTCGCCGGTGCATCCAAACCCCGTGATATGATAGGCTCTATCACACATAAACATCCTTATATCTTCCTCAAAACAGCCACCATACCTACCTATTATGGCATTTACATAGTCATTCCGAGATATATTGCCATGCAACTTTCCATCGTTTCGTTTATCATGACACGCTCCATCATTGTCATATTGCTTTGCATGATCATGTAGTTGACATTGTATTTGTGGCAAAGCCTCCATTCATAATTCTTTCATACATGTCGCTCTTGGTTCATTGCATATCCCGGTACACCACCGGAGGCATCCACATAGAGTCATATTTTGTTCTAAGTATTGAGTTGTAATTCATGAGTTGTAAGTAAATAAAAGTGTGATGATCATCATTATTAGAGCATTGTCCCAAGTGAGGAAAGGATATGGAGACTATGATTCCCCCACAAGTTGGGATGAGACTCCGGACGAAAAAAAAGAGGCCATAAAAAAGAGAAAAGGCCCAAATAAAAAAATATGAGAGAAAAAGAGAGAAGGGACAATGTTACCATCCTTTTACCACACTTGTGCTTCAAAGTTGCACCGTGATCTTCATGATAGAGAGTCTCTCGTTTTGTCGTTTCATATACTAGTGGGAAATTTCATTATAGAACTTGGCTTGTATATTCCAATGATGGGCTTCCTCAAATGCCCGAGGTCTTGATGAGCAAGCAAGTTGGATGCACACCCACTTAGTTTCTTTTATTTGGGCTTTCGTACACTTATAGCTCTAGTGCATCCGTTGTATGGCAATCCCTACTCCTTGCATTGACATCAATTGATGGGCATCTCCATAGCCCGTTGATTAGCCTCGTTGATGTGAGACTTTCTCCTTTTTTTCTTCACACATAACCCCTACCATTATACCCTATTTCTACCATAGTGCTATATCCATGGCTTGCGCTCTTGTATTGTGTAAGAGTTGAAAAGGCTTAAGCGCGTTAAAATGTATGAACCAATTGCTTGGATAAAACCGAGGTTGTACATGATATGAATATTTTGTGTGGGGAAGATGGAGCATAGCCAGACTATATGATTTTGTAGGGATAACTTGCTTTGGCCATGTTATTCTGATAAGACATAATTGCTTGGTTAGCATGCTTGAAGTATTATTGTTTTTATGTCAACATTAAACTTTTATCTTGAATCATATTAAATCTGAACATTCGTGCCACAATAAGAAGAATTACATTGAAAATTATGCTAAGTAGCATTCCACATCAAAAATTCTATTTTTATCATTTACCTACTCGAGGACGATTAGGAATTAAGCTTGGGGATGCTTGATACGTCTCCAACGTACCTATAATTTTTGATTGTTCCATGTTATATTATATTCTGTTTTGGACATTATTGGGCTTTATTATACACTTTTATATTAGTTTTGGGACTAACCTATTAACCGGAGGCCCATCCCAGAATTGCTGTTTTTTGCCTATTTTAGAGTTTCGCAGAAAAAGAATATCAAACGGAGTCCAAACGGAATGAAACCTTCGGGAACGTGATTTTTGGAACGAACGTGATCCAGAGGACTTGGACACTACGTCAAGACATCAACCAGGAAGGCACGAGGTAGGGGGCGCGCCCTCCACCCTCGTGGGGCCCACGTTGCTCCACCGACGTACTTCTTCCTCCTATATATACCTACGTACCCCCAAACTACCAGATACGGAACCAAAAACCTAATTCCACCGCCGCAACCTTCTGTACTCGTGAGATCCCATCTTGGGGCCTTTTCCGGAGCTCCGCCGGAGGGGGCATCGATCACGGAGGGCTTCTACATCAACACCATAGCCTCTCCGATGATGTGTGAGTAGTTTACCTCAGACCTTCGGGTCCATAGTTATTAGCTAGATGGCTTCTTCTCTCTTTTTGGATCTCAATACAATGTTCTCCCCCTCTCTTGTGGAGATCTATTCGATGTAATCTTCTTTTGCGGTGTGTTTGTTGAGACCGATGAATTGTGGGTTTATGATCAAGTTTATCTATGAACAATATTTGAATCTTCTCTGAATTCTTTTATGTATGATTGGTTATCTTTGCAAGTCTCTTCGAATTATCAGTTTGGTTTGGCCTACTAGATTGATCTTTCTTGCAATGGGAGAAGTTCTTAGCTTTGGGGTCAATCTTGCGGTGTCCTTTTCCAAGTGACAGTAGGGGCAGCAAGGCACGTATTGTATTGTTGCCATCGAGGATAACAAGATGGGGTTTATATCATATTGCATGAGTTTATCCATATACATCATGTCATCTTACTTAAAGCGTTACTCTGTTCTTCTGAACTTAATACTCTAGATGCATGCTGGATAGCGGTCGATGTGTGGAGTAATAGTAGTAGATGCAGGCAGGAGTCGGTCTACTTGTCGCGGACGTCATGCCTATATACATGATCATACCTAGATATTCTCATAACTATGCTCAATTCTATCAATTGCTCAATAGTAATTTGTTTACCCACCGTAATACTTATGCTCTCAAGAGAAGCCACTAGTGAAACCTATGGCCCCCGGGTCTATTTTCCATCATATTAATCTTCCAACACTTAGCTATTTTCATTGCCTTTTATTTTACTTTGCATCTTTATCATAAAAATACCAAAAAAATTATCTTATCATATCTATCAGATCTCACTCTCGTAAGTGACCGTGAAGGGATTGACAACCCCTTTATTGCGTTGGTTGCGAGGATTTATTTGTTTGTGTAGGTGCGAGGGACTCGTGGGTGGCCTCCTACTGGATTGATACCTTGGTTCTCAAAACCGGAGGGAAATACTTACGCTGCTTTACTGCTGTCGGGTGGTAGGTGCGACATATGCCAACGGGTGGCTTATCATTGTGGGAGCCAGTAAGACGTCGCCGGTGCCAGGAAACGGGATGAGGCGAAGACATGCACGCCGGCGAATCTTACCCAGGTTCGGGGCTCTCCGTGGAGATAACACCCCTAGTCCTGCTCTGCGGGGTCTTTGCATGATCACTAGATCAAAATGAGTAGCTAAAAACGCTCCTTGAGCTGTCGGGTTAGAGGGAGAAGAAGGGCAAGGCTAGCTCTCCTTTTCTCTCTATGTGGTGTGTGTAATTCTATGAGACCAACCCTTTGCATGGGTGCCCCGGGGGGTTTATATAGGCCTACCCCCAGGGGTACAATAGTAATCCGGCTGGGCGCGGGTCCCATCCGTCAGTGTCTGTGTTCGCCGGCTTCTTCGCCGGCCATTGGGGCCCGCCGACTTGTGGGTCCCGCCGGCTGCCAGCCTCTTGGTCGACAGGCCGGCCCCACCGCTTGGGGGTCTTTCGGCGGCGGGTTACTGTTGCCTCGCCCCTGATGACGAGGGCTTTTTCGAGGTAAGCGTGGCTACAGCACCACCGCCTGGCGGGCTCTCACTGTAGCCTCACCTCGTCTTGTCTCCTTAATGAGGCTCGCGTTTCGAGGGAGGGAAGTAGCCGGCTATTGGGAGCCGGCCACGCCCCCGGCCGACTAGGGGAGGCCGGGCCGCCTTTGAGCGTCTCTGGCTAAAGGGGCCCGCCACCCGCGGGCCGTACTGGCGTCTGTAGTGGGTGACGTTGAGGTCAACATGGCTACAGTGCCGCGCCGGACGGGAGATGGCTGATCCGTACGGCGCCCTGTGGCCATGCCGGCTCCGGGATTCGGGGGTAGTGGGCCGCACTGCAGCCACGTCCCGTCTTATCACCGTTATGTGGACGCAGTCTTGGTGGGTGCGGTCTTGGCCGGCTTCTGGGAGTCGGCATTCTTCAAGGCCGGCTTCTGGGAGTCGGTCCTCTTGGGGCCGGCTTCCTGGAGTCGGACATCTCGTAGCTTTCTTGGGGGAGGTTTTTGACCGGGTCGCCTTCGGGAAGTCGGCCCTGGGGATAGTCGGCCAGGGGAAGGCGGCCCTATGCTTCGTATGCTTGAAGGCTTGAATGGCTTGATAATTTTTGAAGACCTAGGGGGAGTCGGTTAGGCTACGCGTGGCCATTTACTCCGACAGCAGTCCCCGAAGCTGGTTGGGCTTCGAGGTTGAGTGGAGGTCGAGAAGCTCGGGCAGCTTCTTATCTTGACGAGCTGGCAGCTGGGAACCGGCTTCGGTTGGGTGCGCCGTCTTGGCGAAATTTTTTTGAAGTCGGAGGGCGGGAGTCAGCTGGCGCGTGCGCCGGGCTGCGGGCCGGCCACTCGCCGCCTGCGAACCACGTGGCATCCCTTGGCTGAAAAGCCTGCCAGCCCATGCGTGCGACAAGAAGTCGCCGCAGGTTGGGGGCCCACCACTCCTACGCCCGGGCCTGGGCGCGGATTCTCTGCGGCCCAAAGCCGTCCGCACACCTTCCTGCGGCGGTTTCGGCACGCCTTTAGGGCGCAGTAATCGCGGGACGTGGGGGGAGTGGGTGCAGTTAATCCCACATCCCACCCCACGTCTCGCCTCCTCGGCTTCGCCGCACGAGGCTATAAGTAGGGGGAGGAGGGGAAGCGGCAGGCGCTCGCACGCTCCCCTCGTCTCCGCCATCTTCTTCCTCCTGCTCTCCCTCTCAGCAGCGCCTCGCTGCCGCGCCTTCCCACCATCCTTTTCTTCGCCGCCGCGCTCATTCTCGCCGGCTTCACGCCGTCATGCAGTATGGCGGGGACTGGGACGGCTCCAACGTCCATGAGGACCACGTCGAGTTCCTCCGCAAGACGCGGCGGTTGCCCGCCGCGGATAAGGTGCGGGTCCGCCTTGCCCCCGCGAAGGAGATCATGCCGGAGCCGGAGGAGGGCGAGCGGGTGGTCTTCCGTTCGCATTCCTTGCGCGGCATCGGCTTGCCCGCGAGCGCCTTCTTCCGCTCTTTTCTTGAATTCTACCAACTCCAGCCGCACCACCTCACCCCGAACACGGTGGTGCTGCTGTCCGCCTTCGTCACTTTGTGCGAAGGCTACCTCGGCGTCCTTCCCACCCTCGAGCTCTGGGGGGAGTTCTTCCAGTCCAAGCTGGGCACGCGCATGCAGAGCGTGCCGGCTTAGAGTGGCGCCTTCATCGCGATGCGGAGGGTGACAGCCGACAACCCCTTCCCTGTCATCACGCTGATCCAGTCGGTGAAGCTCTGGCAGAAGTCATACTTTTATGTGAAGAACGTCGCCCCGCAAGGCAACTACGTCAATTTGCCGGCTTAGGTAGCTGGCCCGCCGGCGGGTAGGCGGCCCCAGTGGTCCTATCGGGCCGTGACGCTGACGCCGGCTGGAGCCGCGGCTGTCGCCCGACTGCGGGTGATGATCCAGTCGGAGGGCCTATCTCGGCCCGACCTGCTGGCCGCCTTCGTCACGCGCCGGGTGCTTCCGCTCCAGAGCCGCCCTCATCTGATCTGTCAGATGAGCGGCCAGCTCGATCCGAGTCGGATGTGCACCAAAGACATGCCGCACGACGAAGTGGCCCACATGGTGAACTACCTTGCGAACTGCAAGCTCTCCGCAGAGTGGCAGTTTGGCAAGGAGCCATATTGCCGAGCTCACCCGCCGCCCACGGTATGTTCCCTTTTTCCCTTTCTTCTCTCAATTTTGTCGCCAAGTTCCTTTTGGCCGACTCTGACTAGTCGGCTCGTCTCGACAGAGCCCTCTTCTTCGGCCTGCAGGCGGGTCGGATGCGGAGCGCCGATTCGTCCCCGACCGGACGGAGCACGATCTGGAGGACCCCGACTTGGGGGCGGCCGCCATGGAAGACAACACCGAGGCGGGCGGCGGCCAAGCCGGCGGCGAGGCAGGCGGCTCCGAACTTGGAGTCAGCTTCGACGACTGGCCAGATGACGGCGAGGCGGAAGTCGTCCCACGCCGCCAGCCGGCGTCTGGGCACGGCGCAGGTTCCTCCGCCGCACCGCCTGCTCGGGGCGGCGGGCAGAAGCGTCGTGCCACGTCGGGCTTGTTCGGCAGTCGGCCGAAGAAGCCCAGGGGCGGGGAAGCGGCGACCAGGCGGGAAGAGGCGGCCGCGAAGGCGGCCTGCTTCCGCAAGGCGGTGAAGCAGCCGCAGACGGTGTCGGCGTAAGTATATACTCCTTCATGTATTTTTTCTTGTTTTCTCTGGCAGTTCATGAATCCTTGTCCTTTCTCAAAAAATCAGGGCTCCATTGTCGCTCGAGCGGGTTGCTGCCGCCTCCGTCGTTGGATCGCCGGGAGCACCACTCGCCGCGTGGACCCCTGTGCCGATCTTCAGGCGGCGACGGAGCAGAACGCGCGGGAGGCGCGGGACGAGCGGGAGGCGGAGGCATTGAAGGCGGCCGCCGCCAAGGCGGCGCAGGAGGAGGCGGCGAAGGCGTGCGCCGAAGCGGCGGCCAAGGCCCAAGCGGAGGCTGCGACCGCGGCGATGGCGGAGGGGGCTTTGCTAGTCACCCCTCTGCGCGTTGCGGCGCCTGAGGTCCCAGAGCCCCCGCCAGAAGAAGCCGGCGGCGACCAGCCGGGACTGAAGAGGGAGGACGACGTTGTCGTCCTGGAGAGGGAGGCGGCACCGGCCCCGCCGACTGGGGCGACCCAAGGCGGCCGGCCTAACTTGCCACCCGCGCAATCGACCGGGGGCGAGCCGGCCGCAAGGACTGATCTAGTGGTCTGGACGTCGTCGCGCCAGCGCGCGTGGAAGGCCGCATCAGAGCCGCAGAAGGCTGCATCGGAGCCGCAGCAGGCCGCGGGCTCCAGCTCGTCGGCCCAGGACATGGAGGCGGCCAGCGCCATCTCGGGGTGGATGCCGGGTGGAGGGACGATGGTGATGAATGTGGCCGCGCAGGACGTTCGGACCCGGCTTCAAGCCCAGGCTGCGGCGCTGAGGAAGTACAACGACGAGTTCCTTGCGACTCGGGTGGCCATCCGGGTTAGTCTTCTTGTCTCCGCTTTTTTTGATCTTGGTTTCTTCCGTGGGGGCGCGTCAACGCACCCACTGGGTGTAGTCCCTGAGTTCCGAGTCGGCTGCTGAGCAGGCGGCTTGGAACTTCCTAGCG
This sequence comes from Aegilops tauschii subsp. strangulata, assembly GCF_002575655.3. Taxonomy (NCBI): domain Eukaryota; kingdom Viridiplantae; phylum Streptophyta; class Magnoliopsida; order Poales; family Poaceae; genus Aegilops; species Aegilops tauschii. The sequence goes on from NC_053036.3 coordinate 516,829,956, forward strand.
GACCTTGTTTTGCTGTTCTTGTTCTCATTCGCTCTTCTGCCTAACTTGCAGGACTACCACAACCTCCACGCGGCTGCCTTCAACTCCCAGGCTCGGGAGCTAACCCAGAAGACTGCTGACTTATCTGAGAGCCGAGGTAAGTGTTTCGTTTTTTATCTGACGTGGGGGCGCGTCAGCGCACCCACTGGGTGTAGTCCCCGAGATTCGGGCCGACTGCTGAGCAGTCGGGTTGGATCTTCCCTGACGACTTCTTCTTATTGCTTCTTTTTTCTCTGCCATCCCTGCAGCGGCCAACGCCAGTCTAAGGGAGCAGCTGGGAGGGACTCAGGCCGCCCTCCGCGCTAAGGAGGCCGAGTTTGCCACCTTGGTGCAGGAGTGTGACCGCCTGGCCAAGAGGTTGGCCGACCAGGAGGAGAGCCACAAGGCGGTGCGGGACAGCGAGGCCACCCTCCAAGCCGAGTATGAAACAGAAGCGGCCAGCTGGGCCGAAGCGAAGCAGTCACTGATCAATAGCTATGGCCAGATCGAAGACCTGGTTGACAGTAAGCCGCCTTCCTCTTTGTCCTTTCTTGCCGCTTGCTGTTTTAGCTCGTTTTCTGACTTGGTGTTTTTCTCTTCTTTATCTTTCTTCCTTGCGCAGAGTACTTCCCTGGCTACTCTACTACCGCCAACCAGATCGTCGAGGCCCACCGCGAGGCACAGAGGCAGGCTGGCGCCGAGATCGCACCGAACGCTCGCCGGTCGCTGGAGGAGCAGCTCTTGGCGATCCAAGCCCGCCTCCAGCCGGCTCATCGCCTGCTCCGCCGGCTTCAGCGTGTCGGAGCGCAGGTGTTGGCCGCTCTCTGGCCTGGTGAAGTGATTCCCCGCACCCCCAGTCGGACTGCCGACTGGCTGGAGGTGGCGGTCGGCCGCTTCGAGGCCTGGAAGGCTTCGGCGGCTCGGTCCGGCGCCAGGCGGGAGCTGGAGTTCGTCAAGGCCTGGTATCCCGGGCTGAGTTTGGACCAGCTGGCCACCTGGCGGCAGCAGGCCGACACGGAGATGGAGCCGGCGCGGCCGGCTATCATCCGGCGGGCTTCGGCGATCGCCGACTACACCGACACCAGCGCCTTCGCTCCTGAGGTGGACGACAACGGTGTTGCCCAGCCGGAGGAGTGGTTCGGGCTGAACCCGGCGGACGGCGAAGACTCGGCGGAGGAGATCGACTCCAGCGACGAGGGCGAGGAGGAGGGGGAGGAAGGTGAAGACGCCGGGCCAGATGGTTGAGGGGCCGGTCAGCCTCAGCTTGACCGTGCCTCCAGCAACAAGGCACGCGCGGGTGCACCGTCTGCAGCCGGCGATGATCAAGCCGAGAGCCACCAGCCGGCCACTCCTCCAGCCGGTAGCGCCGTCTCCACCGACCAACCCGGCTCCCACACCGCGCCTTTAGTCTAGTCTGCTGTCTTTATTTTCCTGTCTTATCACTCTTGGAACAATATTTTGTTAAGTTTGCACAATTCCACCCACTGGGGGTGTATTCGAACTATGTTGATTGCTGGCCTATTGGGGGCCTTATGTGTAAATATGAATATGCATGTGTTTGGCTTTCCCTTGTTCTTTGCTTTTCTTCCTTCTGCTGTTTCCTTTGCTGCCCTCCCTTGGTTGCCGCCTCCCCAGTCGGACAGTTGCTCTGCATCTGTGGCTGGAGAAGTGCTTGGCCAGTTGGGAGGGCAAGTACTCTAGCTTTGTTGGATTATAGCGAAGTGTTTGGGAGGCCGGCCAGCCGGCTGTTCTGACAGCCAGCAAGCGTGGTTGGAGGCCGTCTTTTTGTTATACAAGTTCGTTAGTCCTTAGCCGTTTTTCGTGTGGGCATCCTTTCTGCCTTTGGCTCTTGCTAGTTGGACAGTCGGTTCTTCGAGCCGCGACTTTCAACAAGAGAGAACTCGGGAGCCGGCACACTACTTGTCTGACTTCAAGTAGAACTTTAATATAACTTAAGGCGGCCAGTCCCCGGGCCGACTAGTCGAACCTGGTGCCAGACAGAAAATCAAATGTAATAATACATTCATGAATATGACACTCGTCATTCATAGATAAAGGAAGGCAGTCCCCGAGTGCTCCTCGGGGGGCCTGTTGTTTCGTACTTAATACAAAAGTGTAGCATGATACATACTGCTTTCAACTGTAAAATCTTCTCAGGAGGTTCGCGTTCCATGGTCGCTCCGACTCCTTGCCAGAATCATCCCTCTTGCGTGCTCTTGGTTTTTGCGCGTCGATCAGGTAGTAGGAGTCGTTGCCTAGTGCCTTGCTGATGACGAAAGGGCCTTCCCAAGGGGCCGAGAGCTTGTGCTGGCCGGCTGTTCGCTGGATCAGCCGGAGCACAAGGTCGCCCTCTTGGAAAGATCTTGGCTTGACCTTGCGGTTGTGGTAACGGCACAACCCCTGCTGGTAGATGGCGGACCAGCTGAGTGCAAACAGCCGGCCTTCTTCCAGCAGGTCTACGCCGTCTTCTCACGCTTCCTTGGCCTGCGCCTCCGTGTAGATGGTGACCCTAGGCGAGTCGAACTCGATGTCGGTTGGGATGACAGCCTCGGCACCATATACAAGGAAGAACGGAGTGAAGCCGGTTGACTTGTTAGGGGTAGTACGCAGACTCCATAGGACAGCCGGCAGCTCATCGAGCCAGCAGCCGGCCGATCGCTCTAGTGGTACGACCAGTCGGGGCTTGATGCCAGAGAGGATGAGTCCATTTGCACGCTCGACCTGGCCGTTTGACTGCGGGTGGCCAACGAACGCTAAGTCCAGTCGGATACCCTGCGTCGCGCAGAAACATGCCAGTGCTCCTTTGGCAAAGTTTGTGCCGTTGTCGGTGATGATGCTGTGCGGCACGCCGTACCGAGTAGTGATGTCGGCAATGAATGTCACGGCAGTCGGCCCGTTCAGCTTCTTGATCGGCTTTGCTTCGATCCACTTGGTAAATTTGTCCACGGCGACAAGCAGATGTGTCAAGCCGCCGCGGGCTGTCTTGAATGGGCCCACCATGTCCAACCCCCAGAAGGCAAAGGGCCAGGCGAGGGGGATGGTCTTGAGTGCAGAAGCCGGCAGGTGTTGTTTGGAACTGAAGACTTGGCATCCTTTGCAGCTCTTGACTATCTCTTTGGCATCTTCCAAAGCAGTCGGCCAAAAGAAACCGTGGCGGAAAGCTTTGGCCACAAGTGACCTTGAGGCTGCGTGGTGGCCGCATTCGCCTTGATGGATATCCTTGAGGATTGCCACACCTTTTTCTGGCTCGACGCAGCGCTGGAAGACTCCAGTGGCACTGCGCTTGACAAGTTCTCTGTTTATTATTGCATATGCTCCGGCTCGACGTTGCACTAGTCTTGCTGAGATCTCATCAGCCGGCAGCTCTCTATTGACTAGGAAGTTGAGAATGGGCTGGGCCCATGATGGAGCTGTGACTTCTTCTACTGTCAGTACGGCCACCATGACTCGGGTGGGTGGGTCGGGTGGCGTGGAATTGGAGTCGGCCACCGCTTCTTGTGTTGCTGCAGTCCCCGGGCCGACTCCTGCAGTCCCCGGGCCGGGTTTTGAAGTCCCCGAGCCGGGTGTGACTACGGCAGTCCCCGGGCTGGTTGTCGAAGTCCCCGTGCCGCCTGCTGGGTTCCTCCAGTCGGATCCGGCTGCATCGAGGGCAGGCGGTACGAAGATAGAGTCCGACTCTGGAGACGGCTTGATGGACGGCTTGAGGAGGCGCTGGAGAGAGACACCGGTCGGTATAGCCTGTCGGGTGGAGCCGATCCGCGCCAGGGCATCTGCTTGGTCGTTGTCGGCCCGTGGCATGTGAAGGAACTCGCACCCTTCAAAGTACCCACTGATCTGCTGGACGAGGAATCGATAGCTCGCCATGTTTGCATCCTTGGCGTCCCAGTCGCCAGATGACTGCTGGACCACCAAGTCTGAGTCGCCATAGCACAGGATCCGGCGTATGCCAAGCTCTTTGGCTAGCCGGAGCCCGTGTATGAGTGCCTCGTACTCGGCCACGTTGTTGGAGGCGGCGAAGTGGATTTGCAGCGTGTATCTGAGTTTGTCGCCTTTGGGAGAGGTGAGGACGATGCCGGCTCCCAAGCCGGTGCGCATCTTGGACCCGTCGAAGTGCATCCGCCAATGGGTAGAGTCGGGAGCCGGCGGTAGGTACTGGGTCTCGGCCCAGTCGACGAGGAAGTCGGCCAATGCTTGGGACTTGATGGCGGTGCGGGGCTGGTAGAAGATTGTGTAGGGTGCCAGCGCAATGGCCCATTTAGCCACCCGGCCGGATGCACCCCGGCTGCCTATGATCTCGGCAAGCGGAGCGGTGCACACGACCGTGATGGGATGCTCTTGAAAGTAGGGCTTCAGCTTCTTGGCGGCGAAGTACACTCCATAGCACATCTTCTGGTAGTGCGGGTAGTTTTGCTTTGAGCTGGATAGTACTTCTCTTAGATAATACACCGGCCTCTGGACTAGCTGGGCTCGGCCTTCTTCCGGGCGCTGGACCACGACAACTGTACTGACCACTCGGCTAGTCGCGGCAATGTAGAGGAGCATGGGCTCCTTCTCAGTCGGTGCTGCCAGGACAGGTGGAGTCGTCAGCATCTTCTTCAACTCATGGAAGGCTTGGTCTGCTTGATCATTCCACTCGAAATGAGTGGATTTATTCATGAGTCGGTACAGGGGGAGAGCCTTCTCTCCTAGCCGGCTGATAAAGCGGTTTAAGGAGGCCAGACACCCAGTGAACTTCTGCACGTCCCGCAACTTGGTAGGAATCTCCATTCTCTCAATGGCCTTGATCTTCACAGGGTTGCACTCAATGCCGCGTTCGGAGACTAGAAAGCCTAGAAGCTGGCCGGCTGGTACTCCGAACACGCATTTCTCGGGGTTGAGCTTGATCTGGAATCGGAGCAAGTTGGCAAATGTTTCTTTGAGGTCCTCCAGCAGGGTGCTGCGCTTCTCTGTCTTCACCACAATATCGTCTACGTAGACGTGGGCATTTCTGCCGAGTTGCTTGAGGAAGCATTTCTGCATGCAACGCTGAAAAGTGGCACTGGCATTCCTCAAGCCGAATGTCATAGTCAGGTAACAGAAAGCTCCGAATGGTGTGATGAAGGCAGTCTTCAGGCGGTCTGCTGGGTCCAACTTGATCTGGTGGTATCCTGAGTAGGCATCCAAAAAACTCAACAGCTCGCATCCGGCCGTGGAGTCTATCACTTGATCAATCCGTGGCAAAGCAAACGGATCCTTGGGGCAGGCCTTGTTGAGGCTGGTGTAGTCTATAGACATACGCCACTTGTTGTTCTTCTTCAACACCAAAACTGGGTTGGCAAGCCATTCTGGGAAAAATACTTCCATAATAAAGCCAGCGGCGAGGAGCCGGGCTATCTCTTCTCCTATGATTCTTCGCTTCTCTTCTGATAGTCTGCGGAGGGGCTGCTTGACCGGCTTCACGTCGGCTCGGACGTGCAATTTGTGCTCGGCGAAATCCTTCGGAACACCCGGCATGTCCTTTGGGGACCATACGAAGATGTCTCGATTCTCACGGAGGAAGTCGACGAGCTCGCCTTCCTATTTACTGTCCAGGTTTGCACCAATGACTGCAAACCTTTCTGGGTTCTCCGGGTCCAAAGGTATCTTCTTCGTCTCCTTGGCCGGCTGGAAGGAGCCCTGCGCATCATAATCTTTGGGGTTGGGGGACAAGGCCGGCTGCTTGCCGTCATGGCCACAACTCGCTCCAGCATCTTCTTCTCTTCTGCTACTACGACGGACTCGGCCAGCCGACTGCTGGCTGCAGCGCACTCGATGGACTTCTTGTAGTCGCCGACTGCTGAGCTCGGCATCTTCATCTTCAGGTAGGCGTAGTGGGGCACAGCCATGAACTTGGCCAGAGCAGGTCGGCCAAGCAAGGCGTGGTAAGGGCTCTCCAGATCTACTACCTCGAACCAGATTGCTTCTCGGCGAAAGTGATCTTTGTCTCCGAAGAGAACATCCATCTTGATCTTGCCGATCGGGGAATAGGACAAGCCGGGTATGATGCCATGGAACACGGTCCGGCTTGGCATGAGCTGCTTTGCCTTGATGTTTAGCTTCTCCATGGTATCGCGGTACAGTATTTTGATACTGCTTCCGCCATCAATCAGAACGCGGGAGAATCGGGCAGCTCGCCTCTCCGTTGCGAGGGTGACATCCAATACTAATGCGTAGGAGCCAGGGGACGGCATCACCTCTGGGTGGTCGGCCCGGCTCCAGTTGATGGGCTTCTCGGACCAGTGCATGAACTCGGGGTTGCTGGAGGCGACTGCGTTGATCTCTTGGTGCTGTCGGCGCCGACTGTGCTTGTCTTCAACTTGGCTTGTGAAGACGACGTAGGCGGCGTGCTCTTCAGGGAACTCATCTTGAATGGCTCCGACTGCTGGTCGAGCTGCCGGCTGCTGGGGGGCTGGAGGCGGCGGGCCGAGAGGAGGAGGCGGCACCAGCCCCTCGCCCTTGGAGATCCGTGTGAGCCAGTGGCACTTTCGGGTCGTGTGGTTGGACGGCTTCGCGCAGCTGTGGAACTTGCAGGGGGCATCGAGAGTCTGCTCGTAGGAGAAAGCCGGCTGCCAAGCCGGCCTGCCGCCCTTCTTCTTGGGAGTGGGCCGTTCTTCGGGCTGCTCATCTTCAACTGTGGCCACCTGCTGACTGGTGGAAGGCGGCATAGGTGTCACGTCCCTAGCCTTGCTATGCACTTGGACTAGCTTGGTTGCTGCATCATGTCTAAATTTCATTTAAAGTTGAATTGGGGATTGTTAAACCCTAGCACCAAATGAATTCAACTAGGTTCAAAATAAAAATATTTTCAATGAACCCAAAATGCCCTACAAAAATGTTCATTATTTATGGAAAAAGGTTAAAACCTTTACCAGAGGTCATGCACATTTTTCCAAGCCATTTATGGTCTTTGAATTAATCCATATTGTATTTGAATTGGGGCATTTAAATACTATTAATATTTTCTAATGCTCCAACAATTCTGAAAATAGTTAAGGGCCTCTGTAATAATTCGTTTAATGCCCACAATTATTTTCAGGATTTATTAAAATGATTTGGGCTATAAACTAAATCAAAACAAAATAACAAAAATAGAAAAGCAGAACAGATTATTGTTAGAGAGAGAGAGAGAACTGACCTGGCCGGCCCAGTGGACAGCCCAGCCCACTGGCCTGGTGCCAGTCATCCCTAACCTCTGCCAGTAGGCAGAGGCGGGACAGCGCACGCGCGCGCGAGGCGCCACGCCTCCTCCTGCTTGCCGCCGAGCCCCTGGACGCGTGGGTGAACGCCCCAGCGTTGTCCCGAACCGCTCGAACCCTCTCACTCTCCCCCTGCTCTCTCCCTCGTTGATCCCCACCTCCCCGAGCGCGCCCGTCGCCGCCGTCCGCTGCCACCACGGCCACCGACCATCCCTCACCCTGCCAATGAGTCCACGAGCTCCGCCTCGTTCCTCTCTTCCTCCTCACCGAGCCTCCCGATGCCGGAAGCCCCGAAAACATCGCCGGCATCGTCGTGTTCACCGTCGGGCACCAGAGATCGTCGCCGCCGATTCGTCGTCCACAGGGCTTCCCCGAGCACGCTGGCCATCTCTACGGCACCGCTGTGTGCCCCCGAGCGTTTTCCCCCTCTCCCCGCAGTCAATCCCCTCCTCTAGCCAGTCTAGCCACCCGAGCCGAGAGCTCCGTGTCGCCGGCCATGGCGCCGCCATGGCCAGGGCACCCAAAGCTTGCGTCCGAGCACATGGTTGTGCTCCTACTGGTCCGTAGCTGCCGCCCCGCTGCTTAACTTGCTCCACCACATGCTCTAGCCGCAGCTGCCGCACACACCAAACTCTGGCGGCCGCCCAAGTGCTCGCCGTCAGCGAACCAGGCCACCCCGCGACCTTCTGACACCTCCCCTGGATGCGGAAGAGCCTGGGCTACCTCCTGGTGGTTTCCGCGCGTCCAACCACCGTCTGTAGCTCAAGTCCGGCGAGTTGCCGCCGCAGTTTTGGTTGTCACCGGCGAAACTCCGGCGAGGGCCGACGTGGCCTCGTCATTAGCACTAACCCCGCCAGCTGGACCACCAGTAGACGCTGACAGCGGGCCCCGCAGCGGGTCAAAGCCGGAGTCAACGCGGGATTAGTGTCTATCTCACTGACCAGTGGACCCCACTGGTCAGGTTTGACCTGGACCCGGTCTGTTGACCTGCTGACGTCACAGTGATGCAGTGCTGATGCAGTTAATTATTTTCAGGATTTATTCTTATTCGGGAAATTCCAGAAAATCCTATAAACTTCTAAAAATCATAGAAAATAATCTATAACTTAGAATGAAATAAATTATATATGAAAAATGATCAGAAAAATCCAATCTATCCATCTATACCGGTTTCATGCATGTTAGAGCAACCTAACCATGCTGTTTAGATGAAACAAGATAATGCACTTATATGACTCTATAAAATGGGTTTGCATTTGAATCTTTGGTTCAAATGGACTCATCTCAATCTGTTCTAGCTTGCATTAGCCCAAGACACATTCATATTGCCATGTCATGATCATGCATCATACTGTGCATTGCATTGATTGTATTTCTTCTTTGTTGCCGGTATTTGTCCCCTCTCGGTAGACGATGTTCCGGCGTTGTGATCGTTGACACTAATGAAGACTCAATGCTATCTTCAGAAGTGTCAGGCAAGCAAAACCCCCTTGCTCATTCCGATACAATCCCACTCTCTCGCTCCTGCTCTCTTTTACTGCATTAGGACAACAACGATTCATCTGTTACTTGCTGCGGTAGCTGAACCCCTTTATCCTCTGCATGACCTGTCATTGCCACAGTAAATAGATGAAACCCACTAGCATGAGTAGGAGTTGTTTGAGCCTTGATGTGCCTACTCATTCATACTTGTTTGTCACGCCTGCTATTGCTTAGAGTTGTGTCAGGTCTGATTCATCGGGAATGAATTGGAATGTGGTGAACATGTCCTACTGTTGAGAGCTAAGTGTGTGAACACGATTTGGTAAAGGTAGCGGTGAGAGGCCATGTAGGAGTACATGGTGGGTTGTCTCATTGCAGCCGTCCTCAGGAACTGAGTTCTGTGTTTGTGATCCATGAACAGTTACTACCACACATTGGAATGCTTAAGTGCCCCTCTCGACTTATTAATCAACTTGATCTCTGTCCAGGAGTTGCAACTAGTTTCTGGTGTTTGTAGGTAGTGTTAGTAGTCTACCAAGTGGCACCCGGTACAGGTGGGCTTGGGACAGACTAGGCACCGTGGCCGGGTATGCCAAGCGTCACCCGTTTGGTGGGCTTGGAACCCTGTACACATCGTTTGGGGCCATGAGCGACACCCCGGCCGGATCTCCTTGCGGATGGAACCTGAATAGGCGATAAACTTGGACGAGACACTTGTGTGGTTAGTCAGGTCGTGGCCGACTCCCTCGCCAGGCTTCCTCTTGAAGGTTGCCGAGGTACACGACGTGTACATGGTGGTAAGTGGCGAGAGCGTGTGTGACGAGGTACACCCCTGCAGGGTTAATATGATCTATTCGAATAGCCGTGTCCGCGGTAAAGGACTTCTGGGTTGCCTGTACAGTTCATAGACAAGTGAAAGTGGATACTCTAAAATGCGCAAGATAAGCGTGAGTGCTATGGATGGCGTTCTCGTAGGGAGACGGGAGCGGATCCATAGTGGTGTATTGGTATGGTGAATTTGTGGACTCGTGTGCGCCACCTCAAAAGAGCTACTTGTAGTCGTAGTTCAGGATAGCCACCGAGTCAAAGCTGGCTTGCTGCAGTTAAACTCCACCACCCCCTTTGTTGATACCGATGCATATGTAGCTAGTTCTGATGTAAGTCTTGCTGGGTACATTTGTACTCACGTTGCCTATTCTATGTTTTGCAGAGAGACGTCAGTCTCGCTAGTAGTTCCGTGTGGACTCCGATGTTTAGCTTGATACTGAGCTACGATCTTGTGCCCTCGGCAGGATCTGGTAGATAGTCAGGCTTCTCAGCCTTTTTCATTTGTAGATGTCTGTACTCAGACATGTTAAGCTTCCGCATGTGTTTGACTTGTATGCTCTGAATGTTGGGTCATGAGACCCATGTTTGTAATATCTGGCTCTTCGGAGCCTAATGAATAATTACTCTGAGTCGTAGAGTCTTGTTGTGATGCCATGTTGTATTTGCACATATCGAGCATATTGTGTGTATGATTGAAATGCTTGGTATGTGTGGGATCCGACAACCTAGTTGTTTATCCTTGGTAGCCTCTCTAATGGGAAAATGTAGTCTTGTGCTTCCATGAGCCATAGTAGTCCGCTACAGCCCGGTTCACCGGAGTCCTACTAGCCCAGCACTACTGCTCTGGAACACTTGACTGGCCGGCATGTGATTCACTTCGTTCCTGTGTCTGTCCCTTCGGGGAAATGTCACGCGGTGACATCCGGAGTCCTGCCTAGCCTACTACAGCCCGGTTTACCGGAGTCCTGTTAGCCCAGTGCTACAGCCCGGATTCGCACGCTGCTGACCGACATGCTCGATGTTGATTCATGTATGCTTGTCCCCGTAAGTTAGTGCCACTTTGGGTTCACGACTAGTTATGTCGGCCCGGGTTCTCTGTCATATGGATGCTAGCGACACTATCATATACGTGAGCCAAAAGACGCAAAGGGTCCCGGGCCATGGTAAGGCGACACCCGTGGGAATACCGTGCGTGAGGCCGCAAGTGATATGAGGTGTTACCGGCTAGATCAATGTGACTTGGAATCGGGGTCCTGACAATAGGGGCCTTGCGCTTGTGGTCGTTCTGGTAGGGGCGTCGATTGGAGTCGCCAGCCGGCGTCTTGGGAGCCGGAGCGAGCACCTTCCGAGAGGCATCCACCCGGAGCTCGGTCTTCATCGAGGAGTCGGCCATGGCGTACTTGTCCGCGATGATCAGCAGCTCGTCGAGGGTAGCCGGCTCGTCGCAGAGGAGTCGGTGCTTGAGGAGGGTGCCCTCCCGGCACCCGGCGGTGAAGTATTCGATGGCCTGAACCTCGTGCACCCCCTCGCAGGAGTTGCGGAGCTCGGCCCACCGCGTGAGGTAGTCGCGGGTCGACTCGTTGGGCCCTTGGACGCATAGGGAGAGCTGGCGAGGCTTGGGAGGCCGCTTGTACGTGCTGGTGAAGTTGCGGACGAAGACTTCCGTGAAGTCCAGCCAGCTGTTGACGCTGTAGGGCTTGAGGCTGTTGAGCCAGGTACGCGCCGCGCCTTGTAGCATGAGGGGGACGTACTTCACGGCTACGCGCCTGTTGCCGTTGGCTATGCTGACAGCCGTAGAGTAGTCGATGAGCCAATCTTCCGGCTTCACAGAGCCGTTGTACTTGGGCGTGTCTCTGGGGAGCGAGAACCGTTTGCGGAAGGGCTCGTCGCGGATGCGGGGGCCAAAGCATGGCGGACTGACATCGTCTTATTCTTCTAGCACCAGGGATCGAGCCAGGCGGTCGATCCGGTGGCGAGCGTCATTCTCGCCGACTCCTTCGCGGTGGCCTAGTCGGCCACCAAGAGTCGGATGCGTGACAGGCGGCGGGGTGGGATATCTCTCCCCTCGAGGCGGGGGAGGAGGCGGATTTCCTTGGCGCTCCACTGCTCGAGGGCGGCCCTCCGCGTCGCGCTCGATGGTTATCCGTGTCCGGCTACGGCTAGTAGCCGGCTCCCTGTCTTTCCTCGCGCGGGCGCCGCTCGCAGTCGGCGACCGGGATGTCGCGGCGTGCTCTCGGCGCGGGGGAGGACTCTCAGCGCGGGCGCCGGCTTCGTGTCGTTCTGCGACCGCGTCGATCAGCTGCTGGATTCGCCTTGTCATGTAGGGAAGCTCATCGGCTCCCAGCCCATTTAGATCTTCAGCGGCCGCCTGAGCGGCTCGCAGATTCTCAAGCGGGGTGGCGTAGACGGGGCGGTCCGCCCCCAGCATGCTGGCAATGGCCGCGCCGCGCTTCTGGACGAGGCCGGCTCGGCTCGGCCCGCCATGAGGCGGCGTGCGAAAGGCGGCGTGATCGACTTCGCACTGGTGAGCCTCGGTGAGGCGTCTCATGGAGGCTATCTTCTGGTCTTCCGCGATGAGGGCGAGGCGGCGTGCCTCCAAGGTCTCGGCGTCGGTGTCAGCCGGGATGGGGATGGATAAGTCATGCATCGCCGCTTGCAGGGCGTCGTGGGCGTTCTCGCCCGAGTTGGCGACGTGGCTGATTGACCAGCACTTTGGTGACAGCGCTGTTGCCGCTGTCAGCTCGAGGGAGAGGGTCGTTGAAGACTACCACGATGGAGGGGTAGGCATCGAGCGATGCCGTGTCGGAGTCGACAAGCATCGGGTCGGTGGAGCCGACTAACTCCAAGTCTACAGCAGGCTCGCTGGAGACGTGAAGTTGGTCGAGGAAGCTGACGAGGCGGCTCTCTAGGTAGTCCGTCCCCGCGTCGGACGCGGGCTCATCGGAGATGCGAGTCTCGCCGAGCAGATCGGCGAGGCAGCTCGCTGCGCAGGCGTCGTCGACGCCTTGCAGCGCGTCGGGGCAAACGCCGTCGGGCGCAGCAGGCTGGCTGCGCTCGTGGGGGAGAAAAAGGGTTCCCATCCAGAACAGGTCTCCGGACGACGGTGCACCTGGCCCCACGGTGGGCGCCAAATGTCGGGTGGTAGGTGCGACATATGCCAACGGGTGGCTTATCATTGTGGGAGCCAGTAAGACGTCGCCGGTGCCTGGAAACGGGATGAGGCGAAGACATGCATGCCGGCGAATCTTACCCAGGTTCGGGGCTCTTCGTGGAGATAACACCCCTAGTCCCGCTCTCCGGGGTCTCTGCATGATCACTAGATCAAAATGAGTAGCTACAAACGCTCCTCGAGCTGTCGGGTTAGAGGGAGAAGAAGGGCAAGGCTAGCTCTCCTTTTATCTCTATGTGGTGTGTGTAATTCTATGAGACCAACCCTTTACATGGGTGCCCCGGGGGGTTTATATAGGCCTACCCCCCAGGGGTACAATAGTAATCCGGCTAGGCGCGGGTCCTAGCCATCAGTGTCTGTGTTCACCGACTTCTCCGCCGGCCATTGGGGCCCGCCGACTGGTGGGTCCCGCCGGCTGCCGGCCTCTTGGTCGACAGGCCGGCCCCACCGCTTGGGGGTCTTGTCGGCGGTGGGTTACTGTTGCCTCGCCCCTGATGACGAGGGCTTTGTCGAGGTAAGCGTGGCTACAGCGCCGCCGCTTGGCGGGCTCTCACTGTAGCCTCACCTCGTCTTGTCTCCTTAATGAGGCTCCTGTTTCGAGGGAGGGAAGTAGCCGGCTATTGGGAGCCGGCCACGCCCCCGGCCGACTAGGGGAGGCCGAGCCGCCTTTGAGCGTCTCTCTGGCTAAAGGGGCCCGCCACCCGCGGGCCGTACTGGCGTCTGTCATGGGTGACGTCGAGGTCAACATGGCTACAGTGCCGCGCCGGACGGGAGATGGCTGATTCGTACGGCGCCCTGTGGCCATGCCGGCTCCAGGATTCGGGGGTAGTGGGCCGCACTGCAGCCACGTCCCGTCTTATCACCGTTATGTGGACGTAGTCTTGGTGGGTGCGGTCTTGGCCGGCTTCTGGGAGTCGGCATTCTTCAAGGCCGGCTTCTGGGAGTCGGTCCTCTTGGGGCTGGCTTCCTGGAGTCGGACATCTCGTAGCTTTCTTGGGGGAGGTTTTTGACCGGGTCGCCTTCGGGAAGTCGGCCCTGGGGATAGTCGGCCAGGGGAAGGCGGCCCTATGCTTCGTATGCTTGAAGGCTTGAATGGCTTGATAATTTTTGAAGACCTAGGGGGAGTCGGTTAGGCTACCCGTGGCCATTTACTCCGACAACTGCATCACCCTTTAATCTTCAAGGGAAAACCAACGCAGTGCTCAAGAGGTAGCAGTAAGCCGCTCCGTCTCTCGACCGTCCGATCTAGGTTAGATGGATAGGATTAGAATGTTTTGTTTTTTTTTCTTCAAACCGGTATGCACTAAGTAGCGGACGTTCGCTTGATTAGCCTCGCAGCGAACGGTTTTCAACCAACAGTTTTCTAACACGTGGCCACGGACCTAGTTGTAGTTTTTTTCAGTTTAGTCCCTGATTTTCAAACTAGCACAACTTTTTGCTCGCTTATCCAAATCCAACGAAACCAACGCTCACTTCTTCGTTATGATCCCCTCTATCCAGCAAAACCACTTAAACATATTTTTTAAAGTTTAAAATTTGAATTCAAACAGATTTGTATTTGAACTTCGTTTGATTGTAACTTGAGTTTTATAACTCCGTTTGAGTTGATTCTTTTTGCAAATCGAAGCTCTTAAACTAAAATTTCTGATAAGGCCAAATTCACATAATTTTGGTACTGTTAGAAATTGTTTTATGTTGCACGAGTTATTTTCTTGGTTTTTGGATGTTTTCCAAATTGTCTTCTTCGTTCTTCCCGATCTTTTGAGTGATTGCTTATGTGTGGTTACTATTGCTTGCTTACGATAGATTGACCGGAGTGTGACGAGTAGAACTATCAAGAGTTTATAGTGCGAATCATCTTCACGAACAGTACAAGCAAGTTCATACCTTGATCATATCCCTTTCATACCCAGTTTTTATGCATTAGTTTCACCCTCAAACATTGCATGAGTAGGATTGATAACATGTGGGTATTGGGAAGTAGTGGATGAGGAATGAACCTATTGCCCTGCATTCAAACCTTGGGAGTTACTATTACGTTATGCTTATATTGCCATGCTATGCTCGTAGACGTGGATTGGGTTTGAGTGTATTCCATGACAGATGTGAGATTGTTTACTTAATGGTTCAACTTAAGGTGGCTACTTTAATACACATCTGGGTGGATTGGTTGCGGGCACCTGGGGATAGACCAGTGCTGTCCATTTGGTTTGCCACCCAGGCTCAAAGGGATCATAAGATTATTCATGTTAGAAACTTCCGTGTGCAGCCACATGCTATTATGGGCTCTAGCATAGTTGGGTATGTTGCATGACCTCTTCCAGTGGTAGGCTAGCAGATGTAGGGGATGTAGGTTGGTCCTGTCTACCCAGGGTTAGAGCTAATGCTTCTGAAAGACTGTGTCTCAGTCATTCGTTTCTCAAACACCATGTAGTGCGAGAAATCCAACGGAGGAGATCGAGTCTTGTGGGAAAAGTGCGCAAACCTCTGCAGAGTGTACAAACTAATCATGGTTAGCCGTGTCCCCGGTTATGGACATCTTGAGTATCTGGTTCTTGGATTATCATGTTGATCTCATCACTCTAAATTAATTTTATTGGGTTATTAATTACCTTTTAATTGGGATTGAGATGGGGATTTACCTTCTCAATGTTTTCAACAAACTTTATAGTTAAATAAAATATATTCCTTTGCAGTAGGGGAAAATTGGCTTTTCGCAAAAACATTATAACCATAGAGCTTTTCCACCAGCCTTATATGCATGTAGTGATAGTTATTATTCATCATTATCCTATGGTGTGAATTTGCCAGTACATTCAATGTACTGACCCTTTGTGGATACAACGTCTCATGTTGCAGGAATCTTACGACGAGTAAGTGATACGTTAGGGTTATGATTTCTACACTCAACTTTGCCGTTGGTGTTGATGGGAATCCACAACCTTGTTATTACTTCCTTTAAGTGCATCTAGTGCCACCCCTAGGTGGTTTTGGAGTATTGACGGCAAACTTGGTTGAGGGACTAATGTGTTTGTCAGAATTGCAGGATAACACAGGTAGTAGTCCCTCATTGATTCGGTTTACCTACCGGAGATGACCCCTAAAAATGTATGAAGACATTGAAGACAATGGTGGTATGTGAAGATATTCACATTGAAGACTATGACAAGAGAAGGCATTGCATGAAGACTATGGAGCACGAAGACTTAGTTGTTTTGTTGTTTCCTTTTCTTCTTTGTTGAGTCGTAGGAACCACCGTACTGTTAAGTGGGGTCCTAGTGAACAAAGTTAGAGTGACTGAAGTGATGCTCAACCAAATCCTATGTCTTCGAGCGAAGACAATGAGAGCAAATCTTATCCAGAGCTGGATGAGTCAGCTTTACTTGTAGCCCAAGTCAAGCTGCCGCGTGTGTTTGAAATCTGACCGTTGGAACACGTGTCAGTTCCTTAGTGACCCAGGGTCATTTCGGACAAATCAGGTCGGGTTGCCTAGTGGCTATAAATAGCCCACCCCCACACCATAAATTGGTGGCTGCTCAGAGTTAGTGCACGGCTTTTGTCGTTTGAGAGCAACCCACCTCCGAAGCTTTTGAGAGAGAGATATCCTTGTGAGGACAAAGCCCAAACACCCAGAGCCAAAGAGTGTTAGGCATCACTGAAGTCTTTCTGTCCGCGTGATGTGAAGACTTGTTACACTTGAGGACTGTGAATCCTCCAGCCGGTTAGGCATCGCGTTCTGAGCATCCAAGAGTCATTGTGGATCGCCGGTGAACGAAGTCTGTGAAGGTTTGGAAGTCTACCTTGAAGACTTACCGGAGTGATTGGGCGAGGACTGGGTGTCCTTAGCTCAAGGGGAATAAGGTGAAGACGTGGTCTTCTGAGTTGAATCTCAGCCTCCCTAACCAGACGTATAGTTGCCACAGCAACTGGAACTGGTCCAACAAATCATGTGTCCTCACCAAGTGACTGGTTCTATCCTCTCCCTCTCTTTACTTACAGTTTGTCTTCGTGAAGTCATTGCCTGCTTGCACTACTTGTTTGACTTCACTGTGTGACTACTATCATTGTTTGGCTTCATACTATCTTCCATCCTGATCTTTACTACCTAGCTGCTATTAGTCTTCGTGCTTTCACTTCATTGGATACTTGACTATGGCTTGCTTAGTGTAGTCTACCTTCCGCTGCCTATCAATAGGTTCATTTATATTGTTTGCCTTTGAAAGTCCCATGTTTTGAAGACTTTCATAAAAATTGCCTATTCACCCCCCCCTCTAGTCGATAACAAGCACTTTCACTTCCGCTATTTGGATGGAGGTAATAGTATTTACGTTACTTTATACATGTGATTTACCTCTGTTATAAATCCTCGAGTACTGTGTGTGTCAGCATACCGATCCAGGGATGACACTTAAGCACAGAGACTTGACCGTCTGAGGTCGGGTCGCTACATTTGTAGGGATAACTTTCTTTGGCCATGTTATTTTGAGAAGACATGATGGCTTTATAAGTATGCTTGAAGTATTATTACTTTTATGTCAATATTAAACTTTTATCTTGAATCTTTTGGATCTGAATATTCATACCACAAATAAGAGGAAAATTATGCTAAGTAGCATTCCACATCAAAAATTCGGTTTTTATCATTTACCTACTCGAGGACGAGCAGGAATTAAGCTTGGGGATGCTTGATACGTCTCCAACGTATCTATAATTTTTTATTGTTCCATGCTATTATATATTCTGTTTTGGATGTTTAATGGGCTTTATTATACACTTTTATATTATTTTTGGGACTAACCTATTAACCGGAGGCCCATCCCAAATTGATGTTTTTGCCTATTTCAGTGTTTCGAAGGAAAAGGATATCAAACGGAGTCCAAACGGAATGAAACCTTCGGGGACATGATTTTCGGAACAAACGTGATCCAGAGGACTTGGAGTGGACATCAAGCAATCAGCTAGGAGGTCCCATCTTGGGAACATCCTTCGCCTATATATACTCATATACCCTGGAAACATCATATACGGAGCCAAAACCCTATTTCCACCGCCGCAACCTTCTGTACCAATGAGATCCCATCTTGGGGCCTTTTCCGGCGCTCCGCCGGAGGGGGCATTGATCACAGAGGGCTTCTACATCAACACCATAGCCTCTCCGATGATGTGTGAGTAGTTTACCTCAGACCTTCGGGTCCATAGTTATTAGCTAGATGGCTTCTTCTCTCTCTTTGGATCTCAATACAAAGTTCTCCTTGATTCTCTTGGAGATCTATTTGATGTAACTCTTCTTTTGTGGTGTGTTTGTCGAGATTCGATGAATTGTGGGTTTATGATCAAGATTATCTATGAACAATATTTGAAACTCCTCTAAATTCTTTTATGTATGATTGGTTATCTTTGCAAGTCTCTTCGAATTATCAGTTTGGTTTGGCCTACTAGATTGATCTTTCTTGCAATGGGAGAAGTGCTTAGCTTTGGGTTCAATCTTGCGGTGCTCGATCCCAGTGACAGCAGGGCAAATGACACGTATTGTATTGTTGCCATTGAAGATAAAAAGATGGGGTTTATATCATATTGCATGAGTTTATCCCTCTACATCATGTCATCTTGCTTAAAGCATTACTCTGTTCTTATGAACTTAATACTCTAGATGCATGCTTGATAGCGGTCGATGTGTGGAGTAATAGTAGTAGATGCAGGAAGGAGTCGGTCTACTTGTCATAGACGTGATTCCTATATACATGATCATACCTACATATTCTCATAACTATGCTCAATTCTATCAATTGCTCGACAGTAATTCGTTTACCCACCGTAATACTTATGCTATCTTGAGAGAAGCCACTAGTGAAACCTATGGCCCCCGGGTCTATTCTCCATCATGTTAATCTTCCGTCAACAAGCTATTTCTTTTGCCGTTTATTTTGCTTTCTTTACTTTTAGTCTTTATCATAAAAATACCAAAAATATTATCTTATCATCTCTATCAGATCTCACTTTTGCAAGTGGTCGTGTAGGGATTGACAACCCCTTTATCGCGTTGGTTGCAAGGTTCTTATTTGTTTGTGTAGGTGCGTGGGCCTTGAGCGTGGTCTCCTACTGGATTGATACCTTGGTTCTCAAAAACTGAGGGAAATACTTACGCTACTTTATTGCATCACCATTTCCTCTTCAAGGGAAAACCAACGCAGTGCTCAAGAGGTAGCACTCACCCCCGAGCCGGGAGGTGCCCCCCGTGTCAAGCAACACGTGATGCTCATCCATGTCGACCGAGTGGAGTTCTGGTCGACCCTGTCGACGCAATCCTCCCACTCTATTCAGAGTGGCATCCCCTCCTCTTGGTCCGACGACGACCACCCATGCCCGACGATCTGGCCGGGCACGTGGATGATTCATGTGGAAGATGGGCAAGGACAGCCCAGGCGCCACTCGGCAGCGGTCTCGCCAGCCGGGTGCGGCGGCCTGCAGCTCGGGACACGTCGCAACCATGACGACCAAGTCGGCGAGCATGGACGCATGTCATGGAAAGATGCCCTCCTGGGACGAGCGCACGGCAGGAGGGAGTAGCCGCCCAAGCACAGCGCTGTGGCCCCCTCCCGGCAGCGGAGCAGGATGCCCGTCGGCCGGCGTCAGCACAAGGGCGATCACCGTGAGCCCCACGCCAGCGCAAGCAGCTTCAGGGCCACACCACCCCTTCCGCAGCTCTCAGGGCACAACACCACACCTGCGGTGCAAGCAGCGCCCGTGGAACCAGACGGTCATGCCTCACCTTTCTCTGCGTTCTTCGACTCAGCGAACCGCGTCCCTCCACCACCACCCCACGCCGACAACAACCTGCAGCAGATCGACCAGACCATCGCCGATGCGCTTTCCTCTCCACTCGAATTCTCATCCGAGTCCGTCGCAGCTACATGCAGCGCCCACCATCGATTGTATCCACTGTAGTCCATGTTGGTGCGATGATACAGCAGGTCATGCAACTTCAGCTGGACAGCGAAGATGGACACACAAGGCCAAGTAGCAGCCTGTTCACTGAAGCTCCGGCGCTGAACATCCCCGCCCTGCCGGCCCGCTGCACTCCGGCGCCCACAAGGCCCGCGTCAGTGTTGCACCGTCTAGGCAGAGTGCATGGCAGATTGGGGCAAACTCCAAGGTGCCTGTGGCACAGCACGCCTCCCTGCTGCTGGTCAAGAAGCTAGGCCTGCTTGGCCCAAAGGAGGCCACGACAGCCAAAGCGGCCGAGGCACTCATCAAGCGCTTTGACGAGGCCCTCTCCGACGAGGACATCACCATCATCACCAAGCTCACTCGCCTCGATCCGGAGGTGCTGCGTATCACGGGCGGCATGGCAGGCCCGGATGCTACTGCTGCTGACACAATGGTTTAGTTATGATAGTTTGCCTCTATAGTAGTATTAGTCTCTGGCAGCGATTGGCCTTAAGCCAATTTGAGTTAGGATCAATGTTAGCTCTATGTAGTCTTTGTCATAGGTTTAGTTGGCCGGCTTCACGCAAGAGAATTCAGGGGCCTATAGGTGGTCTCTCGCGCGCCTCTGCTATGCTGGAAGTATTCCTGTATTTGCTTTCAATCAATAGTAATCTGTTGTTGCTGGAGCAACCGATTGTGTCCAATGAGTAACACATCATCCTCCATTATGAGTTGGAATGTTAGGGGCCTGAATTCACCGGCGCGATGATTCGCAATGCATGAGCTCGCCGAATCCCATAGGACATCTATCCTCTGCCCGTAAGAAACGAAGTTGGAAATCTGGTTTGCTAGCATTGTTAGAGAACTAGGTGGTTCCTCACCGAATGGGTGTGCGGTTTGGCCGGCAACTGGTACCAGAGGAGGGGCTGTAATCCTATGGAACAAACGTCTAGTTGACCTAGTCACACACTCTGTGGGTTGTTTCTCGATCACGACTAAGGTCTCGATTGTGCAGAGCAGCTCGTCGTTCTGGCTGACGATAGTTTATGGGCCCGCCGAAGATGCCCGCATGGATGCCTTCCTGGTTGAGCTGACCCAAGTTGTCCCGCCCATGGGTGAGCCGTGGCTGATCACTGGCAACTTCAACATCATCTATGAAGCCCGCGACAAGAATAACTTCAACCTGAACAGAAGAATAATGGCAAGTTCAGAAGGTCCATCGACACCTCCGTTCTGAAGGAAATCAAGTGCAAGAATAGGAGCTTCACTTGGTCGAATGAGAGGGAGGACCCGACACTGGTGAGCATTGATAAGATTTCCTACAACTTGGATTGGGATGAGCTTTTCCCTAGCTACATGCTGATGGCCGCCTCGACCGCCTGCTCCGACCACTGCCCAATCCTGTTGGCCAACACGGCGGCACCCGCATGCAACGCCCCCTTCAAATTTGAATCTTTTGGGCCACGTTTCCCACACTTCGAACAGACAGTGGAGCGGGCCTGGTTGCACCTTCTGGACCTCACCTATCCCATTGCAAGGATCAAGCTAAAAATGAGGCGGGTTGTGTTTGATCTCAGGATTTGGGCCAGGTCCCTATTCAGTGATGCCAAAGTTCAGTTCCATCTTGATGCTGAAGTTGTGCTCAGACTAGACATCGCCCAAGAGACGTGTCGCCTCTCGTCCGCGGAATTCCACCTCTAGAAACAGCTTAAGCAGAGGATCGTTTGTCTTGCCGCAATTGAGCGTGCGTGCAAGAGGCAAGCATCGAGGATTACCTGGCTAAAAGCCAGGGACGCTAAGACAACTTTCTTCCAGGCCAAGATAAATTCCAGAAGGAGAAAGAACTGCATTCATTCCCTGCATTCAGTGTCAGGGATGGCCACTTCTCACACGGACAAAGCTGCCATTATCCACAATCATTTTCTCAATTTGTTGGGCACCAAGCAGGACCGCGGCTGCTCCATCAACTGGGATGCTATTGATCTGTCGATGGTTCAGAACACTGGCCTGGACAACCCATTCTCTGAACCTGAGGTCTGGGCTGATGTCTTAGCTTCGCCTGCTGATAAGGCGCCAGGGCCGGATGGGTTCTCGAGTGCCTTTTTCCGGGCTTGCCCGTGCACTATCAAGCACGACGTTATGGCGGTTTTCGATCACTTCTACAGACTAGCCCGGGGCAAGTTCTCATACCTGAATTCTGCCATGATCACCCTATTGCCAAAGAAGGACGGTGCAACCTGCATGGGAGATTTTAGACCTATCAGCCTCATCCACTCCATCGCCAAGCTGATCGCAAAGGTGCTTTCGATGAGGCTTGTTGCGTGTTGAGGAACACTGCATGGGAAACAAAATTTTGCCTACGCTCACCAAGATCAATCTAGGAGATGAACATCTACGAGAGGAGAGATTGCATTTACATACCCTTGTAGATCGCTAAGCGGAAGCGTTAAGAAATGCAGTTGATGTAGTCGAATGTCTTCCCGATCCAATCACGATCCGCCCCACGAACTCCCTATCCAAGTGCCGACGGACGGCACCTCCGTGTTCAACACACGTACGGCTTGATGACGACTTCACCTCCTCGATCCAGCGAGCGATGGTGAAGTACAAGCTCGAGTCCTCCAGCAGCACGACAGCGTGGCGGCGGCGGTGGTGGAGGAATTGCAGCAGAGTTTCGCTAAGCACTACGCGGAGAAGGAGAAGACCGAGAGAGAGAGGCGGCGCCACGGGTAGGATTGGGTGTGGCTGCCCTCTCTCCCCCTCTCTATATATAGGGGGAAGGGGGAGGAGGCGAGCTAGGGTTTCCCTATGGGAGGGGCGGCGGCCACAGGGGAAACCCTAGATGGGTTTGGGCGCCCCCACCCCTAGGATACTTGGCCCCCAAGCCAGGAGGGGGCGGCTTCCCTAGGGGAGGCGCCCCTCCTCTCCTGGTTACGTGAGATGAGGTGGGAGGGGCGCACAGCCCCTTAGTGGGCTGGCGTGCCCCCTTCCCTTGGCCCATAAGGCCCCCCAACACTTGCCGGTGCCTCCGAAACCCCTTTCAGTAACGTTGGTCATCACCCGGTACCCCCGGAACAATTCTGGACTCCAATACCCTTCGTCCAATATATCGATCTTCACCTCCGGACCATTCCGGAGTTCCTCGTCACGTCCGGGATCTCACCCGGGACTCCGACCAACCTTCGGTAACCACCATAATGACTCAACTATACTTATATCGTCACCAAACGGTAAGTGTGTAGACCCCGCGGGTTCGAGAACTATGTAGACATGGCTGAGACACCTCTACGGTCAATAACCAATAGCGGGACCTGGATGCCCATATTGGTTCCCACATATTCTACGAAGATCTTATCGATCGAACCTCGATGTCAAGGATTCAGCTAATCACGTATGTAGTTCCTTTGTCTATCGGTATGTTACTTGCCCGAGATTCGATCGTCGGTATCTCCATACCTAGTTCAATCTCGTTAACGGCAAGTCTCTTTACTCGTTCTGTAATACAAGATCCCGTGATTAACTCATTTGTCACATTGCTTGCAAGCTTATTGTGATGTTGTATTACCGAGTGGGCCCTGAGATACCTCTCCGACATACGGAGTGACAAATCCCAGTCTTGATTCATGCCAACTCAACAGACACCCTCGAAGATACCTGTAGAGCACCTTTATAGTCACCCAGTTACGTTGTGATGTTTTGGTACACACAACGTACTCCTCCGGTGTCAGTGAGTTGCATGATCTCATGGTCATAGGAACATATACTTGACATGCAGAAAACGATAGCAATAAACTTGACACAATCATATGCTACGTTCATAGTTTGGGTCTTGTCCATCACATCATTCTCCTAATGATGTGATCCCATTATCAAACGACAACTCATGTCGATGGCTAGGAAACCATAGCCATCTTTGATCAACGAGCTAGTCTGGTAGAGGCTTACTAGGGACACGTTGTTGTCTATGTATCCACTGATATGTCTCCAACGTATCTATAATTTATGAAGTACTAGCACATATGCCCGTGCGTTGCAATGGGAGAGATGTTTCTTTGGAGAAGCAATGGGAGAGATAATTGATGTGTCCACCAAAAATGATCTCCATAGCAGTGCAATAGAGAGAGGAGTTGTGGTCTTCTCGCGGGTCATGTTTGTCCCGCGAGATCTTGATAGTGGTGGGGTTAGTCGGTGTGGCGGCAACCATCCAACTCGTGCCTTTTTTCCCTTGGGGTCTGCCTCTGCCTAGGGGTTGTGTCTACCTCCTCATTTGCTACCTATGCGGTGACCTTCGGGGCGCAGTTGCTTCGACCATTCTCTCTTACGATGGCATAATCGGATGGATTACTAATTGTAGCGCATAAATCCCGTTTCATTAGCATATTTAGCGCATAACAAGACACCAATGTCCCTTCTCTATTAGGGTTTATTCTTTTTGATTATTTTAGCGCTCGCGTGCCCACAATTTTTTTATTCGAGCCAAACCTCGAACGACCCAGTAGGGGAGTGCAGCTGAGGCATAATACAGCCTATGCAATTAAGCAATTTTTTCTTGGGCCAACTGTGTGGGAGCTACTATATGACGCTAGATGCGTAAAATAGCGCATGGGACGCACACTGGTAGACACCAAGACGACCTGTGTTAGTAAGGCACGAAAAAAAAATGATGACTAGGTGCTGCTAGCCACTCAAAGAAACGAGTCCTACCAACCAATGGCCAGCTCAAACCTTTAAGATCATACTCCAAGGTCAGATTGGAAAAAAAATTGAACTGTTTAAAATATATAAATTGTTGAACATTCCTGGAAACATGAATAATTTTGAAAATCCCACACATTTTTTGAAATTCTTTACATTTTCATAAATACACAACAAAATATGAAACACTCAAAATTCACAATTTTATTTGAAAACATAACCCTTTTATAATAACATGAACATGTTTTGAATTTGTGATTTTTTGTAAAATGAAACATATTTTGAACATTCAGAACAATTTTTGAAAATATGTTTCTTGACATTATTTTGAATTTGAGATCATTTCACTAAAACAAGAATATATTTCGTATTTGGAACATTTTTTAAATACGTTTTTTTGGAAAATCTCGAACAACTTTGGAAAACACAAAAAATGGAACACTATTTTAAAAATCTAATCAATTTTTGAATGAGAACCAAGATTTAATGTTCTTAACATTTCTCAAAATGGTATATATTTTAAAATCCCGAACAATTTTAAAAAAATCGAATTTTTTGATATTATCAACTTTTAGGAAAATTTTGAATTTACGAAAAAAGGGACCAAGAAAAATAAACATGAAAAAAAGACAAAAGAATAGGAAAGAAAAATAGACAGAAATGGAAAAAGAAAAATAGAAACATAACACAGAACAAAGAAAAACAAAACGATTCAGCCCAGCTTGGACGCCCTGTGCGAATTTGCGACTATTTTGGAATGGGAACAAATATTTAATGTTCTGAACATTTTTCAAAATGGAATAAATTTTATAATTCTGAACACTGTTTTAAAAAGTCAAACTTTTATGATATTATGAACTTTTTTGAAAATTTTGAGTTTGTGAAAAAATGGAAAAAAACTTGAAAGGAAAAAAGACCAAAGAAGAAGAGAAACAAATGAAAAAGAAAAAAAGAGACATAACACAAAACAAGAAAAATGAAATAAATTTTATAATTCTGAACATGTTTTTGAAAATTCAAATTTTTATGATATTGTAAACTTTTTTGAAAATTTTGAATTTACAAAAAAAAGGAAAAAAACTTGAAAGGAAAAAAGACCATGGAAGAAGAGAAAGAAACGAAAAATAAATATAGAAACATAACAAAAAAGAAAAAAAGGGCCAGCCCAGCTTGTCCCCCCTGTGCGAATTTGCGACTATCTAACGCTCGAAGCGATAAATAGGGTTTTCCCACCTAGACGGACACGAAAATAACTGGGCCGGCTTTCCTATGCTACACTTCGAGCGGCCCATGTACGTAATCTGGCATTTTCCTTTTCTAATAGACGAACGGACAAAACTTTAGTACCACGTCGAATAGAAAAAAAATCTTTTCGATGGTGAACGGATGAAAAAATCACAGAAACGCACTTTGCTTTATTAGTAGGTATAGATTCATGCCATGTTTACAATAGTTTTATATGATTTTGGTATGATTTGATTAGAACTAACACGGACTGACGCTATTTTCAGTAGAACTACCGTGGTGTTGTTTTTGTGCAGAACTAAAAGTTCTCGGAATGCAATGAAAATCGACGGAGAATTTTTCTGGAAAATATAAAAAATATTGGAACGAAGAGTTACCGGAGGGGAGGCCCGTGGGCCCCATGAGGGTGGAGGGCGCGCCCCTATGCCTCGTGGACTTCCCATGGGGCCCCCTGACTTGTTCTCAACACCAACCTCTCCTATAAATACCCAAACCTCCAGAAAATAACCTAGATCGGAAGTTCAGCCGCCGCAAGCCTCTGTAGCCACGAGAAATCAATCTAGGCGCTCTCTAGCACCCTGCCGGAGGGGGCCGTCATCACCGGAGGCCATGGAGGAGGATCCCGGAGGGGCCATCATCGCCATGAAGGCCAAGGACCAGAGGGAGAACCTCTCCCCATCCAGGGGGAGGCCATGAAGAAGGAAGCACAAGGGGGTGAACCTCTCCTCCTCTCTCTCGGTGGCGCCAGAGTGCCATCGGGAGGGGAATCATCGCCGCGGTGATTGTCTTCATCAACATCACCATCATCATCACCATCCTCATCTATTTTACGCGGTCCACTCTCCCGCACCCCGCTGTAATCCCTACTTGAACATGGTGCTTTATGCCACATATTATGATCAAATGATGTGTTGCCATCCTATGATGTTTTGAGTAGATATCCTTTGTCTTTGGGTTGATTGATGATCTAGATTGGTACGAGTTGTATGTTTTATTTTGGTGCTGTCCTATTGTGCCCCCCGTGTCGCGCAAGCATGAGGGATTCCCTCTGTAGGGTGTTGCAATACGTTCATGATTCCCTTATAGTGGGTTGCTTGAGTGACAGAAGCATAAACCCGAGTAAGGGGGTTGTTGCGTATGGGATAAATGGGACTTGATATGTTAATGCTATGGTTGGGTTTTACCTTAATGATCTTTAGTAGTTGCGGATGCTTGCTAGAGTTCCAATCATAAGTGCATATGATCCAAGAAGAGAAAGCATCTTAGCTTATGCCTCTCCCTCATATGAAATTGCAATGACGACTACCGGTCTTGTTAACAATTGCCTAGGATAATTCCGCACACCGACCCATCATTATTCCACACTCGCTATTTATAATATTTAGTAATATATTCTGACTTTATGATAACAGCACCTACTTTTATGTTTTAGCTCTCCGATATCATGCAAATTTATCCTCTTCATACCCACAACGTAGTTTTATTTCTCGTTTCTAGTTGGAAGCAAACGTTCGGTGTACGTAGAGTCGTATCAGTGGCAGATAGGACTTGAGAGAATATTGATCTTACCTTTAGCTCCTTGTGGGTTCGACACTCCATACTTATCACTTCCACCTTTGGGAATTTCTACGATGATTCCCTGCACTTGGGGATTATCAAGCTCTTTTCTGGCGCCATTGCCGGGGAGCAATAGCATGGGGTTGATATTCTCGTGTGTGCTTGTTTGCTTTCTTCACTAAGTAGAAATTTTTTTCATTTTTGTTTATGTTTAGTTGTGGGTGAAACATACAATTTTTTTAAAAGAATGAAAATACAAAAAAATTTACTTGCCTCTCATGCCTAAAAAGTTTTTCAATAAGAGAAGTGATTGGAAGGTTATGCATTGGAGAAGTGAAGGTCGACCTTGAACACTTGTGTTCATGCTCATGTAAACAATGTAAAAAAATTCATGGAAGCTTCTCTGAAAATAATTATCCCCTTGTATATATCCATTGTATTATAAAAATAATGTGTCAAGCTTTGGTTTTAGGATGATTAGATTGCTTGTTCACTCTGTGCAGTACAAAAATAGAAATTTTGCGCTCACGGGATTAGCTGTCATTTTTTTGCAGAAGAGCGCTTTTGAGTTGATTCTTTTTGCACAAGATTAATGGACAAATTCCTCACGTCCACCAATTTATTTCATAATTTTTGGAGTAGCAAAAGTATGGTTGCTGTTCAGATCATTACAGACTGTTCTGTTTCTGACAGATTCTGTTTTCATTGCATAGTTTGCTTGCTTTCTAGTTTCTATGGCTTATATTTCTCAATATAAATTGTAGAAATGATATGGTACAGTAGGCATTGTGTGAGAACAATTATTAACCTTATCTTTGACAGTACCAAAGTGAATGGTTTACTCTTTATCATACTAACCTATCTCACGAAGTTCCGTTAAGTTTTGTGTGATTGAAGTTTTCAAGCTTTGGGTGAGATATCGATATGAGGAGAATAAGGAGTGGAAAGACCCTAATCTTGGGGATGCCCAAGGCACCCCAAGGTAATATTCAAGGAAGACTCAAGCGCCTAAGCTTGGGGATGCCCCCAAAGGCATCCCTCTTTCGTCTTCAAAACAATCGGTATACCTTACTCGGAGCTATATTTTTATTCGTCACATGATATGTGTTTTTCTTGGAGTGTATTTTCAATTTTACTTGATGTTTGAATAAAAATCATTGTATCTGAAATCTTGAATGAAAAAGAATCCTCCCATGGCTAGTTAATTATTTGACTACTCAGTGTTCTTCACTTATATCTTTTTGGAGTAGTTTGTCATTTACTCACGTGTTTCACGTATATCCTATGAGTAAATGGTTGAATGAATTGAATATCATAAATCTGAATTTATATATGTTTCATATGCTTATAACATGGGGAGTAATGACTTCACACATAATAAATATAGGTAGTAAACTTATTGAAAGTTAGCAAACGCAGAATTGGTCACTTGAACAATTCATGAAAGAATATTGAAGAAAGAGAGATTTCACATGTAAATATACTATCTTGGACATCTTTTGTAATTGTGAGCACTCATTAAAATATGACATGCTAAAAAGTTTATGGATGACAAGGAAGACAACTTAATGGGTTATGTTTTCCTATATCCGAAACATTATATTTTCTTGGATCATCCAACATGTTGAGCTTGCCTTTCTCTCTCATGCTAGCCAAATTCTTTGCACCAAGTAGAGATACTACTTGTGCTTCCAAACATTCCTTAACCCAGTTTTCACATCCTAGCTAGTTCATGCATTAGAGTGTTGCATCATGTTTACTTTTCACAGAAACTTGAAATGGGGATGCCAGAAACCCCCAGCACCCCCCCTGAACACAACTAGGGTTTACTAAAATCCTTTTCAATGAACCTGAAATGCCCTCCATAAATGTTCACCATCTTTGGTCCTGGCTAAACCCTCTGCCAAAAATGGTTTCATATTTTTGGAGGCTATTCTGGATTTTTGCACCAAGCCATAAGTATTTGCATTTGGGCAATTTAAATCCTATAAATATTTTAAAATGCCCAAATAATCTCGAAGGTATTTTTAGGCTGTTGAGAATATTTTCAAATGTGCCTCTGAATATTTTCAGGTTTTTCCTAAATGGAATAGTATTTCTACTATTTCAAAACACAGAACATAAACAAATAAAAAGGAAAACAGAAAGCAGAGAGAGAAACTTACCTGGCAGCCCACCTGGCGGCCCAGCACTGTGCTGGCCCATGGCCAGTCCGCTGCTTGCTCTCGCCAGAGCAGGCAGAGAGGTGACGCCGGCGTGCGCGAGCTCGCCACGGCGCCACCTGCTTGTCACCTCGCCCGTGGACGAGCTGGACAACCTCCACGTCGCGCCCCCGAGCCCCTGGACACCTCCATTCGCCCCCTGCACCTCTCCCTCGCCTTCCTCCACCATGGCCGACGCAGCCGCTGCCACCTCGCCGACGTAGCCGTAGCCACCGCCGTGTCCGCGTCACCTGACCGTGTCTAGCAGCTCCGCCGTCGCCTTCTCCTTCGAGCAAGTCGGGCCCCGAGCGCTCGCTTGCCCCGAAGCCACTGCTCCGACCTCGCCTTCACCGCCCACCGCCGGAGATCCCCTTCGCCATCACCACCGCAGCAGTTCGTCCCCGACAGCGCCGCCTAGCTCATCGCCTTTGCCGTGAGCTTCTGCCCCTTCCCCATCCTCTCATTCTTGCTGCCGCCTTTTGCTTCGACCGTAACCAGCAGCACCGCACACGCCGCCGCACGAGCTCATCACCGACGAGGCTCCGGTGACCAAATGGTCCAGTGCATATGTCTGTCATCTTCGTGAGCACTTGCAGCACCCGTAGAGACTAACCATTGATCCTCCCGTGCACCGTGTCATCGTTTTCGTCGGCACCCGAACTCCGGCGGCCGCAAAAGAGCTCGCCGCCGTCGACTCTGGCCACCCCAGGCCCAACCACGGCCACCAACGGACGTGTCGTTGCGTCAGCTACCTGTAGAGCCCAACGGCGCCTCGAACGGTGCCCCGTAGAGCAAACCCGAGGCACAGGAGCGCCGCTGACCTCGCCGGTGGCTAACCGCCGGCGTGTTAGGCCCGTTGACGAGGGGTTTGACCTCCCCTGGGTCGTTGACATGTGGGGCCAGCCCCTGTTAATTTCCTAGTTTAGGTTAACTAAAATAGGATTAGCCCTGTGACACTGACAGACGGGTCCCACCGTTCAGGTTTGACCTGGACCGCCCCGTTGACCGCTGACGTCATCATGACACACTGCTGACGCAATAAGCAATTTGATTACTGGAATTATTTCTATACAAGAAATTCCAGAAAATATCACAAACTTCAAAAAATCATAGAAAATAATCTATAGCTCAGAATGGAAAGATTTATATATGAAAAATGATCAGAAAAATCCATTCTATCCATCTGTACTGGTTTCATGCATGTTTAAGCAAATTAACCTGCTGTTTAATGCAGAACAAGATAAAGCACTAATAAGGGCCACATATGAACTTGGAATTTGAATCTTTGATTCAAAATAGTCCAAACCCATCTGGTCTTAGTTGCATTAGCCCAATACATCCATTTTGCCATGTCTCATGCATGCATCATATTGTTGCACTTTGCTTGGTGTTGATTGTGCTTCGATGTGTTCTTCGTGGTAGGTTCTGCCTCCGAGGATATTCACGAGTATCCAAGTGAAGGGCAGTATCCCACCACCACTCCGTCAGGCAAGCAACCCATTGATCATTTCGATACAAACCCATCTTCTCGCTTCTGCTCTCATTTACTACATTAAGACAACGCGATTCAAACTGCTGTGTGTTGCGGTAGTTGAACCCACTTCCCTTTGCATGACCTGTCATTGCCACAGTAACTAGATGAAACCCACTAGCATGTGTAGGAGTTGATTGAGCCATGTTGTGTTCCTACAATGCTATGCTTGCTATGCTTAGAGTCGTGTCAGGTCTGGCTCATTAGGGTGATGAACTAGAGTGAAAGCGTGTGTCGGTAATGAGAGTGAGGTGTTGAATACGTTTTGGTAAAGGTAACGATGAGAGGCCATGTAGGAGTACATGGTGGGTTGTTTCATTGAGACCGTCCCTAAGAACTGAGATCTGTATGCGTGATTTAAGATTCAGCTACTACCACGCATTGGGCCCGAAACCAATGGACCCCCTCGGCTTCTTAATCACCCTTGTCCTCTGTCCAGAAGTTGCACGTAGTTTCTGGTGTTTGTAGTAAGCTGGAGGCCGTGGACAGCGCTAACCAAGGGGTGGGCTGTGATGCGGTAGGCTCGTGGCACGGTGTACCGAGTCGCCCGTTTGGTGTCCGGGAACAATGCACACATCATTTGGGGCCGTATGTGGAAACCTCGGCCGGACTCCCAGCGGATGGAACCTGAATAGGCGATAAACCTGGACTAGAGACTTGAGTGTTTAGGTAGGCTGTGGCCGACACCCACGTTGGGCTTCCGCTTGAAGGTTGCCGAGTACATGTCGTGTAGCGACGGTAAGTGGTGAGAGCGTGTGTGACGAAGTACACCCCTGCAGGGTATAAAACTATTCGAATAGCCGCGTCCGCGGTAAAGGACTACTTGGTCGCTTATGCAGTTCATAGAAAAGTAAGTGGATACTACTAAAAGCCTCAAGATAAGTGTGAGTACCGCGGATGGCTCTCTCGTGGGATGACGAGGGAGGATCCACGGTGGAGTATTGAGATGGTGATTAGTGGACTCGTGTGCGAAAACTATTTTACAAGTGGTGTCTCGTAGGATAGCTTAGCCAAGAGTCAAAGCTGGCTTGCTGCATTAACCCCACTACCTTCTTGAGAATGAACATGTATAGTAGGATCTGTTGTAAGACTTGCTGAGTACCTTTGTACTCATGTTGCTTCAATTACTGTTTTCGGACGACAACACCGCCCCTTCCGATGGGTTCTATGTAGAACTCGACGACGAGTGACTTGCCACCTAGGTGGTGATCTAAGCTTGTGAAGGGCCTACGTAGATAGACAGGCTTCGTCAAGCCTTCTTTCTTTCTAGTGTCTGTACCCAGACAAGTTGCTTCCGCATGTGTTTGTATGATTGTATGACTTGAGTGTCGGGTCATGTGACCCCTATCTGTATGAACATGTTATGTAAGGCTCTCCGGAGCCCTTTAAATAAAGTACTTTGAGTTGTAGAGTTTTTTTGTGATGCCATGTTGTATTTACACATATCGAGCATATTGTGTGTATGATTGAAATGCTTGGTATGTGTGGGATCCGACAATCTAGTTGTTTATCCTTGGCAGCCTCTCTTATGGGGAAATGTAGTCTAGTGCCTCCTTGAGCCATAGTAGTCCGCTACAGC
This sequence comes from Aegilops tauschii subsp. strangulata, assembly GCF_002575655.3. NCBI lineage: Eukaryota > Viridiplantae > Streptophyta > Magnoliopsida > Poales > Poaceae > Aegilops > Aegilops tauschii. The sequence goes on from NC_053036.3 coordinate 516,862,402, forward strand.
CCGGTTCACCGGAGTCCTGCTAGCCCAGCACTACTGCTCTGGACACTTGATTGGCCGGCATGTGTTTCACATCGTTCCTGTGTCTGTCCCTTCGGGGAAATGTCACACGGTGACATCCGGAGTCCTGTCTAGCCTGCTACAGCCCGGGTTCCCGGAGTCCTGTTAGCCCAGTGCTACAGCCCGGATTCACACGCTGCTGACCGACACGTTCGATGTTGATTCATGTATGCCTGTCCCCATATGTTAGTGCCGCTTTGGGTTCATGACTAGCCATGTCGGCCCGGGTTCTCTGTCATATGGATGCTAGCGACATTGTCATATACGTGAGCCAAAAGGCGCAAACGGTCCCGGGCCATGGTAAGGCGACACCCGTGGGAGTACCGTGCGTGAGGCCGCAAAGTGATATGAGGTGTTACAGGCTAGATCGGTGTGACTTAGAATCGGGGTCCTGACACCAGTTTTGCCATGAGAGTCCACCATACCTACCTATGGATTGAGTAAGATCCTTCAAGTAAGTTGTCATCGGTGCATGCAATAAAAAAATTGTTCCTTAAGTATGTATGATCTATTAGTGCGAAGAAAATAAGCTTTATATGAACTTGTGATAGGGAAGAAATAAAAGCGACGGACTGCATAATAAAGGTCTTTATCACAAGCGGCAATATAAAGTGACGTTATTTTGCATTAAGATTTTGTGCATCCAACCATAAAAGCGCATGACAACCTCTGCTTCCCTCTGCGAAGGGCCTATCTTTTACTTTTACCTTCTACCCTTATACGAGAGTCATGGTGATTTTCACCTTTCCTTTTTACACTTTTTCCTTTGGCAAGCACTTTGTGTTGGAGCGATCCGGATATATATATCCACTTGGATGTAGGTTTTCATAAACTATTATTGTTGACATTACCCTTGAGGTAAAAGGTTGGGAGGCGAAACTATAAGCCCCTATCTTTCTCTGTGTCCGATTAAAACTTTGAACCCATAAATATCACATGAGTGTTAGCAATTGTGAAAGATTAAATGATAGTTGAGTATGTGGAGTTTGCTGAATCAAAGCTCTTACATAGACCCTTCCCAAAAATAAGATGAATTGCAATTATTTGATGACTAAGAGCACGGTTTGTTAGTTTTCAAGAAAGTTTATGATCTATACTTTAACATGTGAATAGCTTGTTACTTGATCATGAGAAGTTTTATGAGTTGAGCTACTGTTATGATATATAATGATGCTAGAAAAAGTTATTCTAACTATCATTGATCAAACTTATGCATTTGCTAGCATTCACACTAAAACAATTATTTCTTTTATCATTTACCTACTCGAGGACGAGCAGGAATTAAGCTTGGGGATGCTGATACGTCTCCAACGTATCTATAATTTATGAAGTATTCATGCCATGTTTACAATACTTTTATATGATTTTGGTATGATTTGATTAGAACTAACCCGGACTGATGTTGTTTTCAGCAGAACTACCGTGGTGTTGTTTTTGAGCAAAAATAAAGGTTCTCGGAATGCGATGAAAATCAATAGAGAATTTTTCTGGAAAATATAAAAAATACTAGAAGGAAGAGTTACCAGAGGGGAGGCCTGTGGGCCCCACGAGGGTGGAGGGCACGCCCCTGTGCCTCGTGGACTTCCCGTGGGGCCCCTGACTTGTTCTCGACACCAACCTCTCCTATAAATACCCAAACCTCCAGAAAATAACCTAGATCGGAAGTTCCGCCGCTGCAAGCCTCTGTAGCCACGAGAAATCAATCTAGGCCCTCTTTGGCACCCTGCCGGAGGGGGCCATCATCACTTGAGGCCATGGAGGAGGATCCCGGAGGGGCCATCATCGCCATGAAGGCCAAGGACCAGAGGGAGAACCTCTCCCCATCCAGGGGGAGGCCATGAAGGAGGAAGCACAAGGGGGAGAACCTCTACTCCTCTCTCTCTGTGGCGCCAGAGTGCCATCGGGAGGGGAATCATCGCCGCGGTGATCGTCTTCATCAACATCACCATCCTCATCTATTTTACGCAGTCCACTCTCCCGCACCCCGCTGTAATCCCTACTTGAACATGGTGCTTTATGCCACATATTATGATCAAATGATGTGTTGCCATCCTATGATGTTTTGAGTAGATATCCTTTGTCTTTGGGTTGATTGATGATCTAGATCGGTACGAGTTGTATGTTTAATTTTGGTGTTGTCCTATTGTGTCCTTTGTGTCGCGCAAGCGTGAGGGATTCCCGCTGTGTGGTGTTGCAATACGTTCATGATTCGCTTATAGTGGGTTGCTTGAGTGACAGAAGCATAAACCCGAGTAAGGGGGTTGTTGCGTACGGGATAAATGGGACTTGATATGTTAATGCTATGGTTGGGTTTTACCTTAATGATCTTTAGTAGTTGCGGATGCTTGCTAGAGTTCCAATCATAAGTGCATATGATCCAAGAAGAGAAAGTATGTTAGCTTATGCCTCTCCCTCATATGGAATTGCAATGACGACTACCGGTCTTGTTAACAATTGCCTAGGATAATTCCGCAGACCGACCCATCATTATTCCACACTCGCTATTTATAATATTTAGTAATATATTCTAACTTTATGATAACAGCACTGACTTTTATGTTTTAGCTCTCCGATATCATGCAAAGTTATCCTCTTCATACACACAACATAGTTTTATTTCTCGTTTCTAGTTGGAAGCAAACGTTCGGTGTACGTAGAGTCGTATCAGTAGCAGATAGGACTTGAGAGAATATTGATCTTACCTTTAGCTCCTTGTGGGTTCGACACTCCATACTTATCACTTCCACCTTTGGGAATTGCTACGATGATTCCCAACACTTGGGGATTATCATCCACACATGTATCTGAGTTTCCGGTCAATAGAATTAGAGCATGGATAATAAACGATTATCATGAACAAGGAAATATAATAATAACCACTTTATTATTTCCTCTAGGGCTTATTTCCAATAGTCTCCCACTTGCACTAGAGTCAGTAATCTAGCATTACATTGTATTGAATCTAACACACATAGAGTTCTGGTGTTGATCGTGCTTTGCCCATGGAAGAGGTTTAGTCAACGGATTTGCAACATTCAGGTCTGTATGCACTTTGCAAATGTTTATGTCTTCCTCGCGGATGGAATTGAAGCGTCGCTTTATGCGTCTGATCCTCTTGTGAAACCTTGGTTCCTTGGCTAGAGCAATGGCACCAGTGTTGTCACAGAAAAGAGTCAATGGGTCCAGTGCACTAGGCATAACTCCAAGATCTGTCATGAACTGCTTCATCCAAACACCTTCCTTTACTGCCTCCGAGGCAGCTATGTACTCCGATTCACATGTAGAATCAGCTACCCCCTTTGCTTGGAACTGCACTAGCTTACCGCTCCCCCCCCCCATTTAGAATATATACGTATCCGGTTTGAGACTTAGAGTCATCCGGATCAGTGTCAAAACTTGCATCGACGTAACCCTTTACGATGAGCTCTTGATCACCTCCATAAATGAGAAACATTTCCTTAGTCCTTTTTAGGTACTTAAGGATATTCTTCACTGTTGTCCAGTGATCCACTCCTGGATTACTTTGAAACCTTCCGGCCATACTTATGGCAAGGCTGACATCCGGTCTTGTGCACAACATCGCATACATGATAGAGCCTATGGCAGAGGCATAGGGGACGACACTCATCTTTTCTCTATCCTCTATAGTCGCTGGGCATTGAGTCTGACTCAACTTCACACCTTGCAAAACAGGCAAGAACCCCTTCTTGGACTGATCCATTTTGAACTTCTTCGAAATCTTATCAAGGTATGTGCTTTGTGAAAGTCCTATCAAGCGTCTCGATCTATCTCTATAGATCTTGATGCCTAATATGAAAGCAGCTTCTCCTACGTCCTTCATTGAAAAACTCTTGTTCAAATATTCCTTCACATTTCCCAAAAGTTCTATATTGTTTCCAATCAGTAATATGTCATCCACATATAATACTAGAAATGCTATAGATCTCCCACTCACTTTCTTGTAAATACAAGCTTCTCCATAAACTTGTATAAACCCAAACGCTTTGATCACCTCATCAAAGCGAATATTCCAACCCCGAGATGCTTGCACTAGCCCATAAATCGATAGCTGGAGCTTGCACACTTTGTCAGCATTCTCTGGATTGACAAAACCTTCTGGTTGCATCATATACAACTATTCCTTAAGGAAACCGTTAAGGAACGTTGTTTTGACATCCGTGTGCCAGATATCATAATCGAAAAATGCATCTATTGCCAACATGATTCTGACAGACTTAAGCATCGCTACGGGTGAGAAAGTCTCATCGTAGTCAACTCCTTAAACTTGTGAAAATCCCTTTGCCAAAAGTCGAGCTTTGTAGATAGTGATATTACGTCTGCGTCCATCTTCTTCTTGAAGATCCATTTATTTTGAATGGCCTTTTGTCGGAGTAAATGGCCATGGGTAGCCTAACCGACTCCCCCTGGTTCTTCAAAAATTATCAGGCCGATCGAGCCTTCAAGCACCCAAAGCCCAGGGCCGCCTTCCCCTGGCCGGCTGCCTCACAGGCCGACTACTGGAAGACGGCCCAGCCCTAATAACCTTCCGGAAGAGAGACACAAGGTGGCCGACTCCAAGAAGCCGGCCATAAAAGGACCGACTCCAAGAAGCCAGCCACGAGAGGACCGACCTCAGAAGCCGGCTACAAGAAGACCGACTCCTGGCAGGCGGCCAGGATTGCACCCTTGAGGACTGCACCCACATAACGGTGATGAGACGGGGTGTGGCTACAGTACAGCCTGCCACCCCCGAATCCCTGGGCACGCAAGGCCACAGTGCGCCGTACGGATCAGCCATCCCCCGTCCGGCGCGGCACTGTTGCCATGTTGACTATGATACCACCCATGACAGGCGCCAGTACGGCCCGCGGGCGGTGGGCCCCTTCAGCCAGAGAGATGATCGAAGACGGCCAAGCCTCCCCCAGTCGGCCTGGGGTGTAGCCGGCTCCCAATAGCCGGCTACCTCCCTCCCTCGAAATATGTGCATCATTAAGGAGACAAGACGAGGTAAGGCTACAGTGATAGCCCGCCAGGCGGCGGCACTGTAGCCATGCTTACCTCGACGAAGCCCACGTCATCAGAGGTGAGGCTACAGTAACCAGCCACCGACAAGACCCCCAGGCGGCGTGGCCGGCCTGTCGGCCGAGAGGCCGGCAGCCGGCGGGACCCACCAGTCGGCGGGCCCCAGCAGTCGGCGGAGAAGCCGGCAAATATAGACACTGACGGCCAGGACCCGCATCTAGCCGGATTACCATTGTACCCCTGGGGGTAGGCCTATATAAACCCCCTAGGGCACCCATGCAAAGGGTTGATCTCTAATAGTTTTACACACCACGTAGAGAGGAGAGGAGAGCTAGCCTTGCCCTTCTTCTTCCTCTAGCCAAACAGCTCAAGGAGCCCCTTGTAGCTACTTGTGCTGATCTAGTGATCATGCGGAGACCCCGCAGAGCAGGATTAGGGGTGTTATCTCCACGGAGAGCCCCGAACCTGGGTAAGACTTGCCGGCGTGCATGTCTTCGCCTCATCCCGTTTCCAGGCACCGGCGATGTCTTACTGGCTCCCACAATGATAAGCCACCCGTTGGCATATGTCGCACCTACCACCCGACATTTGGCTCCGTGAAGCCTATCAACTGAGAAGCCTATCACCCAGAGGACTGGTTCTGTGAAGCCAGAAGACTGGTTCCATAAACAGACCAATGCATAATACAACGGCTCCGTGAAGCCAGAAGACTGGTTGATCGATTACTCCACCGCAGTCCGCATAGCGAACGGCAACAAGCGCGTTGCCGTGAAGTATGTCCTGCTCATGCTTCAAGGCACGGCACGCACTTGGCTGAACAGCCTCAAGCCCTACAGCATCAACAGCTGGCTAGACATCACGGAAGTCTTCATCCGCAACTTCACCAGCACGTACAAGCGGCCTCCCAAGCCCCGCCAGCTCTCCTTGTGCGTCCAAGGGCCCAGCAAATCAACTCGCGACTACCTCGCGCGTTGGGCCGAGCTCCGCAACTCCTGCGAGGGGGTGCACGAGGTTCAAGCCATAGAGTACTTCACTGCCGGGTGCCGAGAGGGCACCCTCCTCAAGCACCGACTCCTCTACGACGAGCCGACTACCCTCGACGAGCTGCTGATCATAGCAGACAAGTACACCACGGCCGACTCCTCAATGAAGACCGAGCTTCAAGTGGATGCCTCTGGCAAGGTGCTCGCTCCGGCCCCCAAGACGCCGGCTGGTGACTCCAACCGACGCCCTTACTAGAACGACAACAAGCGCAAGGCCCCTATGTCGCCTTCCACCAGTCGGCAAGTAGCCACAGTCGAAGACGAACAACCTGAAGAGCGGCCCGCGCCCAAGAAGCAGAAGGGCGGCAGGCCGGCTTGGTAGCCGGCTTTCTCCTACGAGCAAACCCTTGATGCCCCCTGCAAGTTCCACAGCGGCGCGAAGCCGTCCAACCACACGACCTGGAAGTGCCATTGGCTCACGCGGATCTCCAAGGGAGAGGGGCTGGTGCCGCCTCCACCTGCTGGCCCGCCGCCTCCAGCCCCTCAGCAGCCGGCTGTTCGCCCAGCAGTCGGAGCCATTCAAGATGAGTTCCCAGACGAGCACGCCGCCTACGTCGTCTTCACAAGCCAAGCCGAAGACAGGCGCAGTCGGCGCCGACAACACCAAGAAGTCAACGCGGTTGCCTCCAACAACCCAGAGTTTATGCATTGGTCTGAGAAGCCTATCAGCTGGAGCCGGGCCGATCACCCAGAGATGATGCCGTCTCCCGGCTCCTATGCATTGGTGTTGGACGCCACCCTCGCGACAGAAAGGCGAGCTGCCTGTTTCTCCCGTGTACTGATTGATGGGGGAAGCAGCATCAACATACTGTACCGTGACACCATGGAGAAGCTGAACATCAAGACAAAGCAACTCATGCCAAGCCGGACTGTGTTCCATGTCATCGTACCCGGCCTGTCTTGTTCCCCAATCGGCAAGATCAAGATGGATGTTCTCTTCGGAGACAAGGATCACTTCCGCCGAGAGGCGATCTGGTTTGAAGTGGTGGATCTAGAGAGCCCTTACCACGCATTGCTTGGCCGACCTACCCTGGCCAAGTTCATGGTTGTGCCCCACTACGCCTACCTCAAGATGAAGATGCCGAGTTCAAATGGGATCATAACCATAGCCGGAGACTACAAGAAATCTTCCGAGTGTGCTGCAGCCAGCAGCCGGCTGGCCGAGTCCCTCGTGATTGCTGAAGAGATGAAGATGTTGGACCGAGTCGTGGCAATGGTCAGCAAGCAGCTGGCCCTGTCTCCCGACCCCAAGGAATATGATGCTCAAGGCTCCTTCCAGTCGGCCAAGGAAACAAAGAAGATACCTCTGGACCCAGAGAACCCGGAGAGGTTCGCTGTCATTGGTGCAAATCTGGACAGCAAATAGGAAGGCGAGCTCATCGACTTCCTCCGTGAGAATCGGGACATCTTTGCATGGTCCCCAAAGGACATGCCGGGTGTTCCGAAGGATTTCGCCGAGCACAAGCTACACGTTCGAGCAGACGCAAAACCAGTCAAGCAACCTCTCCGCCGACTGTCGGAAGAGAAGAGAAGGATTGTGGGAGAAGAGATAGCCCGGCTCCTGGCAGCCGGCTTCATTATGGAAGTGTTCTTTCCAGAATGGCTTGCCAACCAGGTCCTAGTATTGAAGAAAAACAATAAATGGCGCATGTGTATAGATTACACCAGCCTCAACAAAGCCTGCCCCAAAGATCCGTTTGCCTTACCACGAATCGATCAAGTGATAGACTCCATAGCCGGATGCGAGTTGTTGAGTTTCTTGGATGCTTAGTCAGGCTACCATCAGATCAAGTTGGATCCAGCCGACCGCCTGAAGACCGCCTTCATCACACCATTCAGAGCTTTCTGCTACCTGACTATGACATTCGGCTTGAGAAATGCCGGTGGCACTTTTCAGTGTTGCATGCAGAAATGCCTCCTCAAGCAACTCGGCAGAAATGCCCACGTCTATGTAGACGATATTGTGGTGAAGACGGACAAGCACGGCACCCTGCTGGAAGACCTCAGAGAAACATTTGCCAACTTGCGCCGGTTTCAGATCAAGCTCAACCCTAAGAAATGCATGTTCGGAGTACCAGCCGGCCAGCTTCTAGGCTTTTTGGTCTCCGAACGCGGCATCGAGTGCAACCTAGTGAAGATCAAGGCCATAGAGAGAATGGAGATTCCTACCAAGCTGCGAGACGTCCAGAAGTTTACCGGGTGCCTGGCCACCCTAAACCGCTTCATCAGCCGGCTAGGAGAGAAGGCTCTCCCCCTGTACCGACTCATGAAGAAGTCCACCCACTTCAAGTGGAACGACCAAGCAAACCAAGATTTCCATGAGTTGAAGAAGATGCTGACCACGCCGCCTGTCCTGGCGGCGCCGACTAAGAAAGAGCCCATGCTCCTTTACATTGCCGCGACTAGCCGAGTGGTCAGTATAGTTATTGTGGTCCAACGCCCAGAAGAAGGCCGGGCTCAGTTAGACCAAAGGCCGGTATATTACTTGAGCGAAGTACTGTCCACCTCAAAGCAAAACTACCCGCACTACCAAAAGATGTGCTATGGAGTATACTTTGCTGCCCAGAAGCTGAAGCCCTACTTTCAAGAGCATCCCATCACGGTCGTATGCACTGCCCCGCTTGCCGAGATCATAAGCAGCCGGGATGCATCCGGCCGGGTGGCTAAGTGGGCCATTGCGCTGGCTCCTTACACGATCTTCTACCAGCCTCGCACCGCCATCAAGTCCCAAGCATTGGCCGACTTCCTTGTCGACTGGGCCGAGACCCAGTACCTACCGCCGGCTCCCGACTCCACTCATTGGTGGATGCACTTCGATGGATCCAAGATGCGCACCGGCTTGGGAGCCGACATCGTCCTCACCTCTCCCAAGGGCGACAAACTCAGATACACATTGCAAATTCATTTTGCCGCCTCCAACAATGTGGCCGAGTACGAGGCGCTCATACACGGGCTCCGGCTAGCCAAAGAGCTCGGCATCCGCCGGATACTGTGCTATGGCGACTCGGATCTGGTAGTCCAACAATCATCCGGTGACTGGGACGCCAAGGACGCAAACATGGCGAGCTACCGATTCCTCGTTCAGCAAATCAGCAGATACTTTGAAGGATGCGAGTTCCTCCACGTGCCACGGGCCGACAACGAGCAAGCAGATGCCCTGGCACGGATTGGCTCCACCCGACAAGCTATACCAACCGGCGTCTCTCTTCAATGCCTCCTCAAACCGTCTGTCAAGCCGTCTCCAGAATCAGACTCCATCTTCGTACCGCCTGCCCCTAATGCAGTCGGATCCGACCTGGGGAACCCAGTAGGCGGCTCGGGGACTTCGACAGGCGGCCCGGGGACTGTCGTAGTCGTACCCGGCGCGGGGACTTCAGAACCCGGCCAGGGGACTGCAGCAGTCGGCCCGGGGACTGCGACGACACAACAGGCGGTGGTCGACTCCAACTCTTCACCACCCAACCCACCCACCCTGGTCGCAGTAGCCGTATTGGCAATAGAAGAAGTCACAGCTCCATCCTGGGCCCAACCCATCCTCAACTTCCTAGTAAACAGAGAGCTGCCGACTGATGAGATCTCGGCAAGACAAGTTCAACACCGAGCCGGAGCATACACAATAATAAATAGAGAACTTGTTAAGCGTAGCGTCACTGGAGTCTTCCAGCGCTGCGTCGAGCCAGAGAAAGGCATAGCAATCCTCAAGGACATCCACGAAGGCGAATGCAGCCACCACGCGGCCTCAAGATCACTTGTTGCCAAAGCTTTCCGCCATGGTTTCTTCTGGCCGACTACTTTGGAAGACGCCAAGGAATTAGTCAAATGCTGCAAAGGGTGCCAACTCTTCAGCTCCAAGCAACACCTGTCGGCTTCTGCACTCAAGACCATCCCCCTCACCTGGCCCTTTGCCATCTGGGGATTGGACATGGTGGGCCCATTCAAGATGGCGCGCGGTGGCATGACACATCTGCTTGTAGCCGTGGACAAATTCACCAAGTGGATTGAAGCGAAGCCAATCAAGAAGCTGAACGGGCCGACTGCCGTGACATTCATCGCAGATATCACCACCCGGTATGGTATGGTATACCACACAGCATCATCACGGACAATGGCACGAATTTTGCCAAGGGAGCACTGGCACGTTTCTCCGTGACACAGGGCATCCGACTGGACTTAGCATCCGTTGCCCACCCTCAGTCAAACGGCCAAGTCGAGCGAGCAAACGGCCTCATCCTCTCCGGCATTAAGCCCCTACTGGTCGTACCACTGGAGCGTTCGGCCGGCTACTGGCTCGATGAGCTGCCGGCTGTCCTCTGGAGTCTGCGTACTACCCCGAACAAGTCAACCGGCTTCACTCCTTTCTTCCTTGTATATGGTGCCGAGGCTGTCATCCCAACTGACATCGAGTTCGACTCGCCTCGGGTCACCATGTACACGGAGGCAGAGGCCAAGGAAGCGCGAGAAGACAGCGTCGACCTGCTGGAAGAGGGCCGGCTGTTAGCACTCAGCCGGTCCGCCATCTACCAGCAGGGTTTGCGCCGTTACCACAACCGGAAGGTCAAGCCAAGATCCTTCAAAGAAGGCGATCTTGTGCTCCGGCTGATCCAGCGAACAGACGGCCAGCACAAGCTCTCGGCCCCTTGGGAAGGCCCCTTCGTCATTAGCAAGGCCCTAGGCAATGACTCCTACTACCTGATCGACGCGCAGAAGCCGAAGGCACGCAAGAGGGATGATTCCGGCAATGAGTCGGAACGACCATGGAACGCCAATCTCCTAATAAGATTTTACAGTTAAAAGCAGTATGTACCACGCTACCTTTTGTATTAAGTACTAGACAATGGGCCCCCCCGAGGTGCACTCGGGGACTAGCCTCTTTTATCTATGTATGACGAGTGTCATACCTATGAATGTATTATCACATTTGATTTTCTGTCCGGCACCGGGCTCGACCAGTCGGCCGGGACTTGCCGCCTTGAGTTATATTAAAGTTCTACCTACAGTCAGACAAGTAGTGTGCCGACACCCGAGCCCTCTCTTGTTGAAAGTCGCAGCTCGAAGAACTGACTATCCGACTGGCAAGAGCCAAAGGCAGGAAAGGATGCCCACACGAAAAATGGCTAAGGACTAACGAACCTATATAACACAAGCCGGCTTCCCACCCCGCCTACCGGCTGTCAGAACAGCCGGCTGGCTGGCTTCCCATTCACTTTGCTACAATCCAAGAAAGCTAAAGTACTTGCCCTCCCAAACGGCCGAGCACTTCTCTAGCCACAGACTGCAGAGCAGCTGTCCTGCAAAGGAAACCGCCAAAGGATGAAAAGCAAATACAATCAGAAGCCAAGCACATGCATGATTATATTTACACAAAAGGCCTTCAACAGGCCGGCAGTCAACATAGTTTGAATACACCCCCAGTGGGTGGAACTACGCAAATTTAACAAAAATATTGTTCAAAGAGTAATAAAACAGGAAAGTAAAGGCAGCGGATCAGGCTAAGGGCGCAACAGGCGAGCCGGGTTGGTCGGTGGAGACGGCAGTGTCGGCTGGAGGAGTGGCCGGCTGGCGACTCTCGGCTTGATCATCACCGGCTGCAGACGACGCGCTCGCACGCGCCTCGTTGCTGGAGGCACGATCAAGTTGAGGCTGGCCGGTTGCTCCACCGTCTGGCACGACGTCTTCACCATCCTCTCCCTCCTCCTCTTCGCCCTCGTCGCTGGAGTCGATCTCCTCGGCCGAGTCCTCACCATCCGCCGGGTTCAGCCCGAACCACTCCTCCGGCTGAGCAATGCCGTTATCATCCACCTCAGGGGCAAAGGCGCTGGTGTCGGTGTAGTCGGCGATTGCCGAGGCGCGCTGGATGATATCCGGCCGCACCGCCTCCAGCTCCTCGTTAGCCTCCTGCCGCCAGGTGGCCAGCTGGTCCAAGCTCAGCTCGGGATACCAGGCTTTGACGAACTCCAGCGCCCGCCTGGCGCCTGACCGAGCTGCAGATGCTTTCCAGGCTTCGAAGCGGCCAACCGCTACCTCAAGCCAGTCGGCAGTCCGACTGGGGGTACGGGGAACCACCTCGCCGGGCCAAAGGGCGGCCAGAACCTGCGCCCCAATGCGCTGAAGACGGCGGAGCATGCGGTGAGCCAGCTGGAGGCGGGCTTGGATTGCCAGAAGCTGCTCCTCAAGCGACCGGCGAGCATTCGGCGCGATCACAGCACTAGCCTGCCTTTGCGCCTCGCGGTGGGCCTCGATGACCTGGTTGGCGGTAGTAGAGTAACCAGGGAAGTACTCTGCACAAGAAAGAAAGGAAGAGAAAAAACACAAAGTCAGAGAATGAACCAAATGGCAAGCGGCAAGCGAAGGAACGAAGAAGAAGGCGGCCTACCGTCAACCAAGTCTTCGATTTGGCCGTAGCCGTTGATCAGCGATTGCCTCGCCTCAGCCCAGCTCGCCGCCTCGGTCTCGTACTCGGCTTGGAGGGCGGCCTCACTGTCCTGCACCGCCTTCGGGGCCACCTTATGGCTCTCCTCCTGGTCGGCCAGCTTCCTGACCAAGCGGTCACGCTCCTGAGCCAAGGCGTCGAACTCAGCTTCCTTGGCATGAAGGGCGGTCTGGGTCCCACCCAACTGCTCCCTCAGGTTGGCACTGGCCTCTGCAGATATGGTGAAGAAGAAAAAAGCAATAAGAAAGAAGTCTCCAGGAAAGATCCAGCCCGACTGCTCAGCAGTCGGCCCGAATCTCGGGGACTACACGCAGTGGGTGCGCTGACGAACCCCCATGTGAGATAAAAGATGAAGCACTTACTCCGGCTCTCAGTTAGATCAGCGGTCTTCTGGTTCAGGTCCCGAGCCTGGGAGTTGAAGGCAGCCGCGCGGAGGTTATGGTAGTCCTGCAAGTCGGACAGAGAAGCGAATAAGAACAAGGTAGAAATCGAAGTCTACTAAGAAGTTCCAAGCCGCCTGCTCAGCAGCCGACTCGGAACTCGGGGACTACACCCAGTGGGTGCGCTGACGCGCCCCCACGGAAGAAATCAAGATCAAACAAAAAAGCGGGAAGACTTACCCGAATGGCCGTCCATGTTGCGAGGAACTCTTGGTTGTACTGCCTCAGCACAGCGGCCTGGGACTGAAGCCGGTTCCGGATTTCTTGCGCCGCCACGTTTACCACGGCCGTCCCACCACCCGGCGTCCACCCCGAGCTGGCGCTGGCCATCTCCAGATCCTGGGCCGACGAGCTAGAGCCCACGGCCTTCTGCGGGTCCGGCGCCGAAGCCGCCTTCCCCGCGCGTTGGCGCGATGGCGACCGGACCACCAGGTCCATCCTCGCAGCCGGCTCACCTCCAACCGGTTGCGCGGGCGGCGCGTTAGGCCGGCTGCCCTCCCCCCCCCCCCCAGTCGGCGATGGCGGTGCCGCCTCCCTCTCCTGGACGACGACGTCGTCCTCCTCCCTCTCCATCCCCGGCAGGTCGCCACCGGCTTCCTCCGGCGGGGGCTCCGGTATCTCGGGCGCCACGGCACGCAGGGGGGTGACAAGCAAGGCCCCCACCGCTGCCTCTGCGGCTGCAGCCTCCGCTTGAGCCTTCGCCGCTGCATCGGCTTGTGCCTTCGCTGACTCATCCGCCATCTCCTGCGCCGCCTTGGCGGCGGCCGCCCTCAGCTCCTCGGCCTCCCGCTCCTCCCGCGCCTCCCGCGCGTTCCTCTCCGTCGCCGCTTGAAGCTCGGCACGGGGGTCCACGCGGCGGGTGCTTGCGGATCCTCCCGCCGATCCAACCACGGAGGCGGCAGCGGTCCGCTCAAGAGAGAGCGGAGCCCTGTTTGATGAATCAAGACAAGGACTCAAAATAAGAGTATCGAGACAAAAAAGAAGGAATACGCGAGAAGGTTGACACTTACGCTGAAACCTTTTGCGGCTGCTTCACCACCTTTCGGAAGCGGGCCGCCTTCGCAGCTGCCTCGTCCCGCCTGGTCGCCGCCGCCGTGCTCTTGGGCTTCTTCGGCCGATTGCCGAATAGGCCCGACGCGGCCCGGCGCTTCTGCGCACCGCCTCGGGCAGCCGGCGTGGCAGATGAACCCGCGCCTTGATCGGGCGCCAGCTGGCGGCGCGAGACAATTTCTGCCTCGTCGTCATCCGGCCAGTCGTCAAAGCTGGCTCCAAGACCGGAGCCGCCTGCTTCGCCGACTCCTCCCTCAGTGTTGTCGTCCATGGCGGCCGCCCCCAAGTCGGGGTCGTCCATGTCATGCGCCGCCCGGTCGGGGAGAAATTGGCGGTCCGCCCCGGCTGCCGGCGAAGGAGAGGGATCTGCCAAGACAAATCGACTGGTCAGAGTCGGCCAAGAAAAACTTGGTGACAAAACTAAAGAAGAGAAGATAAAGAAAGTTTACCATAGGCGGGGGATTGACACGGGAGTACGGCTCCTTGCCAAACTGCCACTCCTCGGAGAGCTTGCAGTTCGCGAGATAGTTCACCATGTGAGCTACCTCGTCATGAGGCATCTCCTTGGTGCACATCCGACTCGGATCGAGTTGGCCGCTCATTTGACAGATCAAATGAGGGCGGCTTTGGAGCGGGAGCACCCGGCGCACCACGAAGGCGGCCAGCAGGTCGGACCCGGTCAGGCCCTCCAACTGGATCATTACCCGGAGTCGGGCGACGGCGGTGGCTCCAGCTGGCGACAGTGTTCTGGATCAGCGTAAGCCGGCAAGTTGACGAAGTCGCCTTGCGGGGCGACGTTCTTCACTTAGAAGTACGATTTCGGCCAGAGCTTCACCGACTGGATCAGCGTGATGGCAGGGAAGGGGTTCTCGGCTACCGGCCTCCGCATCGCGATGAAGGCGCCGCTCTGAGCCGGCACGCCCTGCATGCGGGTGCCGAGCTTGGACTGGAAGAATCCCCCCCAGAGCTCGAGGGTGGGGAGAACGCCAAGGAAGCCCCCGCATAGAGTGACGAAGGCGGACAGCAGCACCACCGTGTTTGGAGTGAGGTGGTGCGGCTGGAGCTGGTAGAATTCAAGGAAGGAGAGGAAGAAGGCGCTCGCGGGCAGGCCAAGGCCGCGCAGGAAATGCGAGCGGAAGATTACCCGCTCGCCTTCCTCCGGCACCGGCGTGATCTCCTTTTTCGGCGCAAGACGGACCCGCACTTGGTCCTTGCCGGGCAACCTCCGCGTCTTGCGGAGGAAGTCGATGTGGTCCGCATGGACGTTGGAGCCGTCCCAGTCTCCGCCGTGCTGCATGACAGCAAGAAGCTGATGAGGAAGGATGCGGCGATGGCGAAACCATGGCCCCGCGGGGGCGAAGCTGCGGGGTAGTGCGAAGACTAGAGGGACGGCGCGGCGGCGAGGGGCTGCAACGGAGAAGAAGAAGAAGAAAATGGCGGAGGGAGGGTGAGCGTGCGAGCGTCTGCCGCTCCCCCTCCTCCCCCTACTTATAGCCTCGTGCGGCGAAGCCGAGGAGGCGAGGCGTGGGGGGAACGTGGGATTAACTACGCCCACTCCCCCACGTCCCGCGATTATTGCGCCCTAAACGGCGTGCGGAAACTGTCGTCGGAAGGCGAGCGGCCTGCTTTGGGCCACAAAAAACCCACGCCTGGGCCTAGGCATGTGTTGAGGATATAGACCTTAGAGTCACCCGCCAGGAGGGGCCGGGTTACTCATATGGTCATTGCCAGAAGCCCGGCGCCAAGCTTGAAGACGGTGGGCCAAAGATGGGCTTCAGACCCGGATATGGTTTAAGGCCCGTAGTTACAATCGTTATTATGGTAGAGCTTGTAGTGTAAGGCAAGAATAGTTGAGAGTCCGAGCCGGACACTCTTATGAGTCGGCCGGGACTCTGAGAGCTGCTGGGTGTCAGCCTCCCTATATAAAGGGACGACCCGGCAGCAGTTTAGGGACAAGCAAGATCTCATCGAGAGCCAGGCATAGCAGTTTAGCTCCCTGGTCATCGAAACCCTAATCAATACCACCTCAACTAGACGTAGGCTTTTACCTTCACCATAAGGGGCCGAACCAGTATAAACCCTCGTGTTCCTTGTCCCGCTTAACCCCTTCAAGCTTCCTAGCTGCGATGGCTCCACGACTAAGTCCTAGCTCAAGGACATCTGCCGTGACAATTCCACGACAGTTGGCGCCCACCGTGGGGCCAGCGCACGGTGGATTTGAGTTCTTGAAGGGCAGCTTCGAAGGGCTCAAGGGTTACGCTGTGGGCCGGATGACCAAGAGTCGTCGCGGCAAGCTCTACATAGACGATGCAAACTGGGGCCCCGACGTCGGCTCAATTGAGTACGGGTACCGGGTCCCCTTCGGCGGAATTCATGTTTTCATTGGCAAGATTGGTGAGCCGGGCCCTGAGCCGGATCTCTGCGCCGATCTCATCAAGACGGCTCAGCGTGCACGACCCGCCCGGGCCCGGCCTGCCTTAAGGCATGCTTTTGTGGGATGTATCCATGGAGGGCCCTCTGACCGATCTGGATCTGGTGATGAGGCGGTCGCCGGCTCTGACGGCGAGTCGTCCACCGATGAGTCAAACTCGTTGTACCAACTTCAAGATGGCAGGCTCATGGGTTGTTCCGATGGTGGCAGTATTCCGGACCCGTTTGAGCCACCAAGTCAGGTTGGAGTCTTTATGGCCGGTGCACAGCCTGTTCAGAACCCTGCTGCTGGAGCGGGAAACCCGGTGCCCTCGCCGGCTCAGGTGCTAATGGATCTCACGGACAAGATGACGGCCCTGTTAACCACCACGGTTGACCCGGCGGATCAAGCTCAGCATGATGCGGAGGTGGCGCAGTTAAAGTTGGATCTAGTGAAAGCTAAGGAGGATCTGGCAGCAGAAGGGATTAGGATGGCTGCGGAAAGGGCGGCTCTCGACGCCCAAACCCAGTTGATTCAAGCGCAGTCCTTCCGGCTCACGATGGATCAAAACGCGTCCAATGAGGTCCTGAGAAGGAGGCATCAAAAGGCCCAATCTCGACTCCCTCCGGTTTACGATCCACGAAACCTCTTCAACACGTCAGGGGCAGGGTCTAATAACCCGCCAGGGGTCGTAGTGCCCGGGTCGGGGACCCCTATTCAGCCACAAGTGATGGGGCCTCCCCAGATGCCCCCTGCCTTGCCTCAGTACGTGCCAATACCACCGGGTCATTATGCCAACCCGCTGGAGAACATGATTGCCGCAGCAGCACGGCTGGCGGCTCTCCCAATTGACAGCGATTCTCCGACGGCTATTGAAACCCGCCGGATCAGGGAACTCCTTCAGACGGCACTGGCACAGCAAGAGGCGTACTCCTGCAGCCGGGACAGGATCCACTCGACCCCTCGTCCAGGCCGGAGCCCGAGTTACAGTAGACACATGATCTCAGCGACCGGCTCAAGTAACGTCCGACGCCATGACCCGCCCCCTGGCCATGGCCCGACTCATAACGGAGCCTTTCACGCAGCAGGCCAAGACAGAGCGCGGCAAGAGGCGGAACAGGTGCCTCAGTTGACGGCTTACCAGACTCCCCCGGCTTATCCAACGACTTTCGTCGATGTGGGTATCCCTACAAGGACTGGGGGTGTCCCTTGTTTAGTGCCAGCTATCCGCAATGAACGTCTACCCAAGGACTTCAAAGGCCCTAGGAAGGTGCCTAATTACACGGCAGACTTACAACCCGCAGCCTGGATCGAGAGTTATGAGATGGCTATGGAACTGCTGGAGGTCAGTGAAGCGGCCATGGCTAAGTACTTCACCATGATGTTAGATGGGACTGCCCGCACTTGGTTGAAAGGGCTACCACCGAATTCCATTGGGTCTTGGGCTGAGCTGAAGGCCCGGTTCATCCAAAACTTCAAGGATACCTGTAGGCAGTCTATGTCAATTGTGGATCTGACTAACTGCAAGCAGCAGGAGGGTGAGTCTACGACACATTGGGTTCACCGGGTTAAGGAGATAATACATTCCTCGGATAAGATGGATGCCGGCTCTGCAGTCTTAATGTTGGAGTAGAATTGTCGTTTTGTGCCCCTGAAGATGAAACTCGGGCGGCTTAAGCGCGACTGCAATAATATGGGTACACCGATGGCAGCTCTTGTCAAGTACGCCGATTCTGATGGTACCAAGGACCCCGCTTCAGATGATGAAAGGACAGGGAAGGGAAAGAAGAACGGCAATGGCAAGGGTCCTAAGCATAACCCGGGAAACCAAGGAGGAGGCAAGCGCAAGGCCGATGGCAGCCTAGAGTTTGTAGCCAACGCCAGCTCACAAGGTAATAATCAGCGACGCAAGGGGAGGCCCCCTCCCCGAGGTGGCGGGTCAGGCCCGACGCTGGAACAACTATTGAATGAGCCTTGTCCAAGGCATGGCTCTAGAGAGAAGCCAGCAACTCATCTATGGAAGGATTGTGCAATCATGAAGGCCTTTAAGAATTACAATGGCCCGGGCGGCGGCTCAAATTCTAACCCTCAGAACGGTCAAGGGGGCTTTAATCAGCAGTCTGGCCAGGGTCATCAATAGCAGCAGGGAGGTTATCAGACCAATCCAAAGCAGCTTAGTGGTGGACAGTATCATGTGTTTACCACCAGTCTGTGTAAGCGAGATCAGAAGCTTCATAAGAGGGCAGTGAACGCTGTTGAGCCGGCGGTTCCACGCTACTTACGGTGGTCTGAGCAGCCTATAGTGTGGAGTAGGGAGGATCACCCTCCCCGGGTGGATATCCGGGTCACTTGGCCCTGGTGGTGGCTCCTCAGGTGGGAGGATATAAGTTCACTAAGGTACTCATGGATGGAGGCAGCAGCATCAACATCCTCTATTATGAGACATTTCGTCGTATGGGGTTGATTGATAAGAATCTCAGCCAATCAAGCACTATTTTCCATGGTGTGGTACCTGGTAAGTCGGCTTACCCAGTCGGCAAGATCGAGTTGGAAGTGGCCTTTGGAGATGAGAACAACTACAGGGTGGAAAAATTGACCTTTGAGGTGGTCAAGATAAGAAGTCCGTACCATGCCATATTTGGGCGGCCGGCTTACGCCAAGTTCATGGCACGGCCGTGTTACGTATATTTACAGCTCAAGATGCCGGGTCATAATGGGACCATTACGGTTCACGGCAGCCGGAAGGTGGCCTTGGAATGTGAGGAAGGCGATGCAGCTTATGCAGAATCTGTTTGTGCAACAGAGGAGTTGAAGTTTTACAAAGACAACGTTGACCCAACAGATATGACCTCTCTGAAAAAGCCGACTACGGAGCATGAGCCGGCAATGAAATTTAAGTCGGCTGATGAGACTAAACTTGTTGATTTCGTTCCAGGAGATTCATCTCAGCAGTTTAGCATCAGTGCCAATCTGGATCCAAAATAGGAAAGCGCGCTCATCGAGTTCATCCGTGAGAATAGGGACATCTTCGCATGGAAACCTTCTGACATGCCAGGTGTACCTAGAGAACTCGCTGAGCACACTCTCAATGTTGATCCGAAATTTAAGCCGGTCAGGCAGTTCCTTCGGCGGTTCAATGAGGAGAGGCGGAAAGCTATTGGTGAAGAGGTGGCCCGGCTCTTGGCGGCCGGGTTTATTGTTGAAGTCTTTCACCCAGAGTGGTTAGCTAACCCGGTGCTCGTGCTCAAGAAGAACGGCACTTGGCGGATGTGTGTGGACTACACAGACTTAAATAAGGCGTGTCCGGCTGATCCTTTTGCCCTTCCCCGTATTGATCAAATTTTTGATGCCACGGCGGGTTGTGCGCGCTTAAGTTTCTTGGATGCTTATTCCGGATATCATCAGATTAAAATGGCAGTTAAGGACCAGGAGAAGACGGCGTTCATCACTCCCTTTGGAGCCTTCTGCTATGTATCTATGCCCTTTGGACTCAAGTGTGCACAGGCGACTTATCAGCGTTGCGTGCAGAACTGTCTTCATAACCAGATTGGGCGCAATGTTCATGCTTATGTGGACGATATTGTGGTTAAATCTATAAAGGAGGAAACTCTGATAGATGATTTGAGGGAAACCTTTGATAATCTCCTGGTTTACAAGATGATGCTTAACCCGGCCAAGTGCGTTTTTGGTGTTCCTGCAGGCAAACTCTTGGGTTTCTTGGTTTCTGACAGAGGCATTGAAGCTAACCCAGAGAAGATCAAGGCCATCACCTCCCTGGCTAAGCCGGCGTGTATAAATGATGTTCAGTGCTTGGCGGGTCGCATCGCTGCGTTAAGCCGGTTTATAAGTCGTTTGGGTGAGAAGGCCATGCCATTATATCAGTTAATGAAGAAAACTGATAACTTTGTCTGGAATGATGCAGCTAATACTGCCTTTGAGGATTTGAAGAAGCAGCTGGCAGAGCCCCCAGTCCTTGCTGCTCCGGTTGATAAAGAGCCCTTATTACTATATGTGGCGGCGAACACACGAGCTGTCAGTGTGGATGTGGTGGTGGAGCGCAAGGAAGAGGGTAAGGAGCATCCGGTTCAACGGCCGGTTTATTATATCAGCGAAGTGCTCATTGAATCCAAGCAGCGGTATCCGCATTGGCAGAAGCTTGTTTATGGTGTGTTCATGGCGAGCCGGAAGCTTAAGCATTATTTCCAGGGTCATCCCATCACTGTGGTCAGTTCTGCCCCTCTTGGTGATATCATTCAAAACAGAGAGGCCACAGGGAGGGTGGCTAAGTGGGCTATAGAGCTCGGACCCCATGGTCTGAAATATGTGCCACGCACTGCTGTTAAATCTCAGGCCTTGGTGGATTTCATCAATGATTGGACAGAGTCACAAGTGCCCGAGCAAAAGCCGGATAACACATATTGGACTATTCACTTTGATGGGTCCAGGCAGTTGGAGGGCTTGGGGGCTGGAGTCGTATTGGCTTCCCGTAAGGGTGATAAGTTCCGTTATGTGCTACAATTGATGTTTCCTTGTACTAACAATGCGGCTGAGTACAAGGCCTTGCTCCACGGTCTTCGGATGGCTAAGGAGATGAGCTTGAATCGGGTAAGGTGTCTCGGTGACTCAGACTTGGTGGCTCAACAAGTATCAGGCAAGTGGGACTCTAAAGACCCTCTCATGGCGGCTTATCGCCGCGAGGTTGATGCCATTGCTGGGCACTTTCAGGGCTACCAAGTAGAGCACATTGATCGCAGGAAGAACGAGGCGGCTGATGCCCTAAGCCGGCTGGGCTCTCAGCGAAAGCCGGTGCCGCCTAATACTTTCTTGGATGTCCTGTATAACCCTTCTATTAAATTACCTACAGAGGAAGACTTAGTTGTCCCTGACCCGGAGGCACGATTGGTGGCGGCTCTCCACATCATACCGGACTGGACAGTACCTTATCTGGCTTACATGACCCGGGGAGAGTTGCCTGAGGATGAAACTTTGGCCAGACAAATAACCCGGCGGGCTAAGTCAATGATTGTTATCAATGGCGAGTTGCATCACCGCAGTGTTATGGCAGCGTTTCAGCGTTGTGTTTCCCCTGAGGAAGGTCAAGAGATCTTGCGTGAGATTCATGAAGGGGATTGTGGCCATCACGCCGGCTCAAAGTATCTTGTGGCCAAGGCTTTTCGTCATGGTTTTTATTGGTTGACGGCTCATGCTGATGCAGAGAACTTGGTCAGTAAGTGTGATGGTTGCCAAAGGTTCTCGCGACGGGCTCATGTGCCGGCTCAAGAGCTGAGGATGATCCCAATTACTTGGCCCTTTGCGGTCTGGGGGCTTGATATGGTTGGGCCTTTTAAAAGGTCCAAGGATAAGAAGACCCACCTTTTGGTGGCAGTTGATAAATTTACCAAGTGGGTTGAAGCGGAGCTAGTTAGCAAGTGTGATGCAGCCACGGCGGTTCAGTTTATGAAAAAGGTGATCTTTCGCTTTGGTTTTCCACACAGCATTATAACTGACAATGGCACCAATTTATCCAAAGGCGCCATGGAGGAGTTTTGTCAACGAGAGCATATCCGACTTGATGTTTCCTCGGTGGCTCATCCTCAATCCAATGGTCAAGCTGAGAGAGCTAATCATGAGATTCTGAAGGGCATCAAGCCCCGGCTTTTGGTCCCTTTGCAACGGACGCCGGGTTGTTGGGTGGAGGAGTTACCCTCTGTGTTATGGAGCATCAATACTACTCCTAACAGGTCTACGGGTTTCACCCCTTTCTTCATGGTTTATGTAGCAGAAGCAGTCCTCCCCAGTGACATCCGTCATGACTCGCCTCGAGTGGCGGCTTATGTTGAAGCGGATAATGAACAGGCGCGCCAAGATGCTCTTGACTTGTTGGACGAACAGCGTGATGTGGCAGCAGCTTGATCAGCGATTTACCAACAAGACCTGCATCGTTATCACAGTCGCCGGGTTAAGTCCCGGGTCTTCCAGGAAGGCGATCTGGTGCTCCGGCTCATCCAAGATCAAACAGATGCGCACAAGCTATCCCCGCCTTGGGAAGGACCCTTTGTGGTCAGCAAGAATTTGCACAACGGGTCATATTACCTCATTGACATTCGGGAGCACAAAGATTCACGTAAGTCGGAGGAAGAGACCCGTCGGCCGTGGAACATAGCTCAGCTTCGGCCTTACTACACTTGAGCCACCGGCTCTCCTAATGTACATATTTCTCTAAGCCATATACATATCATGATAAGCAATAAAGCAGGACCTCTGTCCTTTTTTCTCCTCCAAATGTGCACGTGTTGTTTTCATTGCAAGATTACATGATAACTTGAAGGAGGATCCGGCTTATGATCGTATTCGAATCTAGCCGTAAGCAATAAGGTCACTTGGGGGCTTCCTGTTCAAACATGGGTCGTATTCGAACCTAAGAGAACATAGTTGTCGATACCCATTTGATTGGCAAAGTGCCGAGCTCATTGGGGAGTTTTCTTTGATCATATTTGAATCATAGTTTAACCCCTTTGAGAACCGACGTGGATCGTATTCGAATCAGCGTCGTTAAACAATTCTTAAGGTCATTTGGGGGCTTCCTGTTCAAACATGGGTCGTATTCGAACCAAAGAGAACATAGCTGTCGGTACCCTCTTGATTGGCATCGCCACACCCACTAGGGGCTATATGATCGCATTCGAATCTTAGCATAACCCCTTTGGGCCGGGTCTCTGGTCGTATTCGAACCGGAAGCCCCTAAGTTCTTCGGCTTTATCGTAAGTTTCTTCTGATTATTTCAAAGTGTGTACAGCCGGGTCTCACTTTGCCGGCTTAACATTGATTTACAGTGTTAACTATTAAGACAGGTAAATCGGAATTAAGGTACCAACCTTATTACCCGGGTTATCTAAACCGGAAGTATGCTTGCAGACTGCTAAGTGTGTTATTACGGCTGTATTAGGGATATAATTGAGGACCAGTCTTTTTTGATTCATATTCCGGGTTATATATCTAAAACATATGATTCTCAGTGCGGTAAGCCGCCTAGAGACTTGTGATTTGTCCTTGTATGCAGGATAGTCGTAAGCAACTATTTTGAGCTTAAGGAAACTAAATTATTGATTACGACCCGGAGGAATATAAGGAAGACAACTTCAATAGACTTCAGCATTCAATGCGTGCACGATGGCACGACACAGTTAAAGTGTTGACCCTATTCCATTACAAGACTCGTTGAATCCAAAAGGGTGAGGCATTGTTTTATAAGCCGCCTGCAAGGTTAAGACGCTTGATGGGTGGAAGTCTCCGGCTCGTCCCTCTCTTCTCCTCCGGCTGTTCCCAAGGCCTGGAAAGTCGATGACTTCCAGTCGATGCCGCTCAGAGCTTCGAATTGAGCCTCCTCGTCAATTAACCCCGCCGGGTCAATCTCCGGGGCGAAGGTGTGCTGACGAGCCGGCGGGATTAAGCTGAGGGCTTCATAGCGCGGGGTCGGGATCCTCTGATTTTCATCATTGTAACCCGGCTGGTACTTGCTCAGATCTGTGTCGTTTCCAACGAGGGTGGCCACCGGGCGCACGATCTTCACGCAGGCGGCAAAGTCCCTTTGATCAAAGGCTGAGCCGTCTTCCTTCAGACTTGGATAGCCGAGGGCGATGTCCGCCGGGTCTAACTCTGGAAGGAATGCCTTGGCCCGGCTCAGCGCGGCGATCGCTCCGGCTCTTGCAGAGGCCCGTCGCAGCTCTTGGATACGTTGAGGCAGAACGGCGAGCCGGCGAAGAACTTCTGCCAGGTGAGTCGGCACCTCGTTGGATAGGGCCACCACAGCCAAGGCACGCTGTGACCCGGTGTAGAGCTACTCCACCAGGGTATACACGGCCTTCAGCTTGGTTACCACACTCTGGTTGAGGTTGGCACTTCTGGGACCTATTTAACAGAATCAGATAAGCCGCCGACGAGGATGAATTATGAGATATAAAGATTCTAAACTTGA
The DNA here is from genome assembly GCF_002575655.3 of Aegilops tauschii subsp. strangulata. Lineage (NCBI taxonomy): Eukaryota > Viridiplantae > Streptophyta > Magnoliopsida > Poales > Poaceae > Aegilops > Aegilops tauschii. The sequence goes on from NC_053036.3 coordinate 516,886,829, forward strand.
TGAAAGCCGGTGAGATGACTTACCGAAGATTGTGGCAACCATTTGGGACACCTGGCGCTTTAAGCCGAAGAGTTCGGCGGTCTTCTCTGAGAGAGCCTTCTCCGCCTGTTCGGCCCGGTTCACCAGAGTGGCCTTCTCTTCGGCCCAGGCTCTCCGTTCAGCATCAAAGTTTGTCTTCAGCTGTTCTTGTGCAGCAATACTAGACACAAATTTAGCATTTGCTTTCTGGGTCTCCATTTCTTGTGTCTTTAGCCGGCTCTTTAGATCGGAGATGTCAGCTTCAAACTTTTTACAAGCAGCCTGCATAATTTCCGGGTTATAGGATGAACAGTTATTGTGCATTTTTAAAGTCCCAAGCACTTTCCAAGCAAAGACACTTGGCACTTGGGGGCTAATGCATATCGAACGTTTCTATCTACAACTTGCCGGTTTAAGTGAGTAAGCCGGAACTTAAAGTCTACAACATACTCAATCATAAGTCGTCGACTTGGGGGCTAGCATGGTAAAGGTAACTATGCAGTAAGTAAGAGGACAGAAGAATAATACCTCAGATTTCTGCTGGATCTGGTTCACCATGGCAATCTCTGCGTCCCGGCTCTTGTGCACTTGGCTGACGAAGCCGGAGACGATCTCTCCAATGTTCAAATTGGCGTAGTCGGTGAGGTCCAGGTTAACCCGGCGGGACTCTAGCAGCTCCCCTTTGGCGGAGCACTTGGCCAGCACAGTAGGTCTCCCCGGCTCAACAAACTCCGTCCGGGTGATTACCACGTCCGGGTCATCTGCTGGTTGAGCCGAGCTGGAGGCCTCCGGGTTAACAGAAGCTTCTGTTACGGGCTTGTTGGTTGGAGCAGCGGCCTCAGGAGCAGAGGCAGCTGGCGGTTCTTGAGCGGCTGCCTCTGGCTCAGGCAAATCCGGCTCATCGACCGGCTTGTGCTTCTTCGCCCTTTTGCTGAGTTTTGCTTGAGCACTGAAAAGACAAAAAAGATTAAGCACAAAAGTGTAAGTAAAGACAAGTACAACATGAGATGATTATCATTACCCGGGCACGGTCTTGAAAGCCGGAAGATTCGACTGCATAGAGTCGCCAGAAGAGGGGGAAGTTTCCTGATAATTTGAGTCAGAAGAGTTGAGTGGTTGACGTATAACACCTGCCAAAGGATGAAAAGGGTACAACTTTGAGATCACCTCGGTCCGGCATTTCCTCGATGCGTCAGGTAACCCGGCGGAAAGGTCAGTGTCTTTGTTGGTCCGGGTGTGCCGCCGGCTTTCATGAACCTGTCGCTTCAAAATAAATTGAGGATCTTGATAAGCTAAAGGATTGGAAAAGCTTACTTTCCGGGTTACCCTTCGGACTTTTAGCCTTGGCAAGGGCTCCGAGTCGGAGGAAAGTGACATTACCTCTTCAACCACCGGGTTACTTGCGCCGGTGTCATCCTGTTGATGAATAGTATGGATAAGGTGGACAGAAGTAAATAGCAGATATAGCAAAAGCCTACAGGTTCAGGGGTTACCTCTGACTCGGAGCTGTCGCTTAATTGCATCAGCTCTGAAGCGGTTGGCCTACTTCCCTTCTTACGGGGAGCGGTTTTCTTGGCGGCTTTCTTCGCCTTTCTGGCCTTCTTGGCCGCCTCATGGTCATATTTGACCCGCCAGAACTTGTCATCAGCCTGAAAAATACAATGATGATTTCTTAAAACGATTCAGATGAAAGTTATATACAGAAGAAGATAAGATGTTCAGATCAGCGGCTTACCGCTGGGGCTGGGTTGGTCTTGCAGAAGGGGGCTAACCCGGTCCTCCCGCAGACTGCCAGGCTCTCGTTCAAAAGAGCCTTGGTCATATCCTCTGCAACATCTTCAGGAAGATCGTTGCGGCTGTGTCTCTGGGGGTCATCCTTTCGGCCCGTGTACTCGCACATTAAGTCGGGGCGGCGGCTCAATGGGATCACCCGCCAGGAGATCCCGACCCGGACCAGATCGATTCCGTTGAGACCATTGCCCAGGAGAGCCTTGATCTTGTTTATGGTGGGGAGCAGAGGTTGGCGCTCCGCTTGAGTCAGCTTGTCTGACAGTGGGTGTGTTGGCTCCAGACGCGAGGGGCGAAAGCCGGGCAACGGACTCTCATCAGCCGGCGACGTGTCTTGGCAGTAGAACCACGTTAGATTCCAGTCTTTGGGGTGGCTTGGCGGCTCTGCGTAAGGGAAAAGGCAGTCCCTCCGCCGCTGAATGGAGATGCCACCTAGCTCCAAACTTGGCCCATTGGCGCACTCATTCTGACGGTTCAGGTAGAAGAGCTCTCTGAAGAGCAGCAGGCTGGGCTCCTCTCCAAGATAGACCTCGCAGAACACTTGGAAGTTGCAGATGTTGGACACCGAGTTGGGTCCTATATCTTGTGGCCGCAGGTCAAAGAAGTTCAGCACGTCTCTAAAAAACTTTGAGCCGGGCGGTGCGAAGCCCCGGCTCATGTGATCCGCAAAAATGACCACCTCCCCGTCCTTTGGTTGTGGTCTCTCCTCTGACGGGTCAGGGGCACGGTAGGACATGACATCCTTCTTGGGTAGGTAGCCTGACTTGACAAAATCCGCTAAGGTCTCATTGGTGACATTGGACCTCATCCAATTGCAAGTGATAGAGGCTTTAGGAGCTTTGGGAGGCATGGTGAAAGTTGGCAGCCTATGATAAAAGGAAACGTCCGGTTTAAGTATAAGCCGGAGGGAAGTTATAGTTCAATGTTAAAGTGGCGGCTTACAGAGGGGACTAATGACACCAGGTTATTTAAGCCGCCCAAGGTATTGAGAGTAATTCGATTGTCTACGGCCTTATCCCAGATGAGCCGGAAAATTCTATGGCGCATGGTCTCCTTTGAGTCGGAAGGTTCTACGGCGCGTGGTTTCTCTAAGCCGGAAATATAAACCGCCATGATTCAATGAGTGCAGTTTTTTACTAAGTGTGGTGAAAACAGGTTTCACACATTGCGGTGAATATTTTGGATCAAAATGGTCGGGCAAAAGGAAAATTTCTAGACCTAAAAACAGACGCAGGGGAGTTCTTGAGCTCGAACGAGGCCTTTATGCAGTGAAAAGAGGTCTACTTGCGTGGGAAATGGGTGCTAAAACATCTACCGCAGTGGTTCTATGCAGGGCTAAGATCAGAAAAGGGCAGCAAAAATGAAAACTACCGGAGCTTGTGGGCGACGGCGAAGAACACGAAGAACGCGGACGAACCCTACGGCAGATCTGTTCTACAGGGCAAGCAGGACTTACAGGGGCTGGTGAGTCGCGGAGGTCGTCGCATTTCTCTGGTCAAATCAGGGTGATGCAGCGGCCTGAGTTGGTGATGGCGAGAAGACCCGCGGCGGCGGCAGCAGCAGAGCTCGAGCAGGGGAGCAGTGGCGCGAGGAAGAAGACGAAGAAGAGAGGAGTGGCTGAAGGCCCGTCGGGCCGGCCTATTTATAAGGGCGAGCTCATAAGTGGGCACGAGAAACGAGGAGACCACGGCGTGGTTATCTCCCCACGAAACGCCTCGATTTTCGGGATGGCAGTAAAGATAAGATCCGTTGCGGATCTGGTGGAGTAAAAAACGGGCTTAATGGAAGATGACGTCACGGCGGATTACCCGGAGTTCAGAGAATGACGTCACGCCGGGTTATGGCCTTCACACAAATGGTAAGCCGGAGATTTTTTCTGTCGAAAGAATTGAAGATTGACATGAGCCGGCTCAAATCAATCTGGGGCCTAATGTTGAGGATATAGACCTTAGAGTCACCCGCCAGGAGGGGCCGGGTTACTCATATGGTCATTGCCAGAAGCCCGGCGCCAAGCTTGAAGACGGTGGGCCAAAGATGGGCTTAAGACCCGGATATGGTTTAAGGCCCGTAGTTACAATCGTTATTATGGTAGAGCTTGTAGTGTAAGGCAAGAATAGTTGAGAGTCCGAGCCGGACACTCTTACGAGCCGGCCGGGACTCTGAGAGCTGCTGGGCGTCAGCCTCCCTATATAAAGGGACGACCCGGCAGCGGTTTAGGGACAAGCAAGATCTCATCGAGAGCCAGGCATAGCAGTTTAGCTCCCTGGTCATCGAAACCCTAATCAATACCACCTCAACTGGACGTAGGCTTTTACCTTCACCGTAAGGGGCCGAACCAGTATAAACCCTCGTGTTCCTTGTCCCGCTTAACCCCTTCAAGCTTCCTAGCTGCTATGGCTCCACGACTAAGTCCTAGCTCAAGGACATCTGCCTTGAGAATTCCACGACAGCGTGGGAGTGGTGGGCTCGGGCCTGCGGCGGCGTCCCGTCACGCGCGTGGGCTAGTAGGCTTTTCCAGCCGGAGGATGCCACGTGGCACGCGGGCGGCAAGCAGCCGGCCTGCGACCCGGCGTGCGCACCAGCTTGCTCCTGCCTTCAGACTTCAAAACCTCGCCAAGACGGCGCACCTAACCAAAGCCGGCTCCTAGCTGCTGGCTCTTCAAGATAGGAAGCTGATTGAGCTTCTCGTCCTCCTTTCAGCCTCGAAGCACAACCAGCTTCGGGGACTACTATCGGAGTAAATGGCCACGGGTAGCCTAACCGACTCCCCCTGGTTCTTCAAAAATTATCAGGCCGATCGAGCCTTCAAACACCCAAAGCCCAGGGCCGCCTTCCCCAGGCCGGCTGCCTCACAGGCCGACTACTGAAAGACGACCCAACCCTAATAACCCTCCCGAAGAGAGCCACAAGGTGGCCGACTCCAAGAAGCCGGCCATAAAAGGACCGACTCCAAGAAGCCGGCCACGAGAGGACCGACCTCAGAAGCCGGCCACAAGAAGACCGACTCCTGGCAGGCGGCCAGGATTGCACCCTTGAGGACTGCACCCACACAACAGTGATGAGACGGGGCGTGGCTACAGTACAGCCTGCCACCCCCGAATCCCGGGGCACGCGAGGCCACAGTGCGACGTACGGGTCAGCCATCCCCCGTCCGGCGCGGCACTGTTGCCATGTTGACCATGATACCACCCACGACACGCGCCAGTACGGCCCGCGGGCGGCGGGCCCCTTTAGCCAGAGAGATGCTCGAAGACGGCGAAGCCTCCCCCAGTCGGCCTGGGGTGTAGCCGGCTCCCAATAGCCGGCTACCTCCCTCCCTCAAAATATGTGCATCGTTAAGGAGACAAGACGAGGTACGGCTACAGTGATAGCCCGCCAGGCGGCGGCACTGTAGCCATGGTTACCTCGATGAAGCCCACGTCATCAGGGGCGAGGCTACAGTAACCAGCCACCGACAAGACCCCCAGGCGGTGGGGCCTTTCGGCCGAGAGGTCGGCGGGACCCACCAGTCGGCGGAGAAGCCGGCGAATACAGACACTGACGGCCAGGACCCGCATCTAGTCGGATTACCATTGTACCCCTGGGGGGTAGGCCTATATAAACCCCCCAGGGCACCCATGCAAAGGGTTGATATCTGATAGTTTTGGCTGTGCCCCACTACGCCTACCTCAAGATGAAGATGCCGAGTTCAAAGGGGATCATCACCATAGCCCGAGACTACAAGAAATCTTCCGAGTGTGCTGCAGCCAGCAGCCGGCTGGCCGAGTCCCTCGTGATTGCTGAAGAGAAGAAGATGCTCGACCGAGTTGTGGCAATGGCCGGCAAGCAGCCGGCCCTGTCCCCCAACCCCAAGGAATATGATGCTCAAGGCTCCTTCCAGCCGGCCAAGGAAACAAAGAAGATACCTCTGTGTAACGCCCCGGATCCGATGCGCCAGGTGTCTGCCAGATATTCGTCGTCCTGCCTTGTCATCTGCTTGCGTGTTGCATTTTGCCATGTCATCATCTGCATTTCATATCATGTCATCATGTGCATTGCATTTGCATACGTGTTCATCTCATGCATCCGAGCATTTTCCCCGTTGTCCGTTTTGCAATCCGGCACTCCTATGTTCCCCGGCGCCCCCTTTTGCCTCTTTTCGTGTGCGGGTGTTATACATTCTCGGAATGGGTCGATATTTGCCGAGTGGCCTTGGTATAACACCGACAGACCGCCCATCAAATTTCGTCGCATTCAGAGTCCGTTTGATACCCCAACCGTTGAACTCATAGCGGTATCGTTGGCGGTACCTTCGTCAGACGTTTCGGTCTCCGTAACCGTCGCCGGGTCTCTCCCTCTCCTCTCCCACAGTCCAAGTCCAGCCCCTAGACCTAGCCTACCCCTCATCGCGCCCGGAACCGTTCGATTTCGATCGGAGAGCTTCGAAACCCCTCCTAACCCTAATCCTAACCCCCCCCCTTTCCCTATATATACACCCCCACATGCCATTTTTGGCCTCCACCAACCTCCCCCTCGTTTTCCGCGCCTCCAGCCGCCACCTCCTCAGCCCAGCCGCCGCCTCCCTCCTTGAAATCCGGCGCCGGCCACCTCCCCGCTGCCACGTGGCGCACTCCCACTGGCCAGCGCCGCCACCCAGCCGCCTGGAGCCAACCGGAGCCGGCCACGTCGCCTCCCCCGCGCCTCCAGCCGTCAGGCCCGTGCCAGGCCCGCCCGAGCCCTGATCTGGGCCCGAGGCCCGCAGCCACCCGCCTCCGCTCCCGAGCACCCTGCTCGCCGGGATCCCGTCGTCCTCGCGCCCTCGCCGTCCGGCGAGCCCCCGCCGCCTCCGCCTCGTCCCTAACGCCGCAGGTGAGCCCCGCCGCAGCGCTCCCTCTCTCCCTCTCTCCTTCCCCTGCCTCACTCTCTCTCTTTCCCGCAGGAGCCGCCGCCGCCAGAGTTTCCTCACCGCGCCCACGTCCTCCGGCCCCGTCGCCTGGCCGCCGCCGCCGCCGATCTAGGCGAGCCGCCGACCTCGCCCCGGATCTGCCGTCTCCCCGCTGCAGCTCCTCGTTCCGGCCCTCTCCGGCGCCCTCCTCTCGCTGGAGCAGCTCCTCGGCGCCGGAGCCCCGATCCGTCGCCGTTCGGTCGTCGGGAGGACGAGTGCCCGCTCGGGCCTGCCACAGCCCCGTGGGCCCCGCCCGTGTCCGGCCCAGCCCGGGTCTTCCGTCCGGCCTGCCTGGCCTCCTCTTCACCTGGGCCGAAGCCCACTTGGTGAGCTGCCACTATTCCCCGCCCGAGCACACTTTAGCTAATCATCGCCCGTCCTTTTTTTTCAGATATGGCCAAGTCCTCAGGATTTTAACTTTATCTTGCCATATTGCATTGCATGTAACTTTGTGCACGAGTGTCTGTTTTGTGCGTGTAATATATCAAAATGTTCGCCTCGTGATGCTCTACATTTTGTTCCATTGCACCATGTTCATTTGAGTCCATCTTGATGCCCAAATCATTGTTGCAAGAGTGCTAGTTGTTGTTGTCTGTTGGTTCTTATCAGAACTTGGTGATTTGTTATTTTTGTTGCATTTAATCTGTGCATCTTATGGGCATGAGCTCTACATGTGTTTTTTTGTATGCCATGCCATCTTTGCAGGGGTGTATGCCATTTATTTTTGTGATCTCAGTGGTGACTAGCACAAGCATGCAAACTAGGCCCCGTAATGTTTCTGATTTCAGAGTGTTTTCTCCGTCCTTGCCTGCTGTTATTTTGTTGCCATGTAAACTTGATGCTACAGAGAGATCCATGCATATTTTGGAGATGTTCAGTAAGGATGTTTTGTAGATATTGTTGTAATTGATCCATTCCTGCCCTTGTTTGAAATTATGGAGTGACATAGCATGACTCAATCTTGCTCTACTTTTGCTATAAAATGTTTCTGGCAGATTGTTTACGTGTTATTCAATTTTGCCAAGCTTGTTGTGGTTGATCCATACATGCTATGTATTTACTCTTGCCATGGATAGCTTCATGAACATGCCATCGGGCTGTAGGTATGCTTGTTTTGTCATGCATTGCTTTGGGATGAGTGCATCAAGCTCACCAACATGCCTCCATATTATTGTTTCTGCCATGCTCTGTTTTCTGCTAAGTCTGATACCTGATAACGAAACTTGCTATGTTTACATGCTTGCCACCATATCTTCTGGTCCTTTTTGGCTTATGGTCAGTAAGGGACTTTTGTCATATGCATTTAGTAGAATACTGCCATGCCTTGTTTTTCCATGTTAAGTTCCTGTAGCATGTTGATTTCGTGCTCTGAACATTGCAACCTGATGTTATTTCTGTCATGTCCAGTAATTTCTGCTAAGTCTGTGAACCTGTTATTATTTGCAATCTTTCCATGTCCTTTTGAGCATGTTCTGGTGATTTCTGGAGATAGCTCATTGTTCATGTTTTGTTGTGCTTTACCTGTACATAATGTCTATGTCTTTTGTTTTCATGTTGAGTTGCTGTAGCATACTGTTTTGATGATTTCTACATGTCTAGTTGCTGTTTTGGACAGATTGTTGCTATGTCTTGTTTGGAGTGTATGTGTTGCACCGTTGCTCCGTTTTGAGCATGCTCTATATGAAACTTGCTTAGATTTGCTTGTAGTTTCATATTATCATGTTGCATCATTGTTTTGAGGTGTTTTCTTGATGTTTGTATGCATTTTGCATCAATGCCATGTTTACCTGGTTTTGCTCATATCTTCTAGGCCGTAGCTCCGAATCTAATGAACTTTATATGTAACTTGACTAGAATTTCGTGTAGATCATCATGGTGCATCTTAACTTGCTGTTTAACAACTTGAACATAAGGTGTATTCAGTTCTGGACCAATTTCGAAATTTGCATATGAGGACTTACCGGAATTGTTATATGTTGTTTCCGGCCTCATTTAAACTTGCCTTGATGTTTGTTCTTGTATGCATCATCTCTCGTCGTGAGTAGCTTCATATAGCCTTGTCATGCATCATACTTGGTTGAGCATCATGCCTTGTTCATGTGTGGTGTGTTTACCTTGTTGTGTGCTTCTTCTCGATAGTTCCCGTGTCGTTGCGATCGTGAGGATTCGTTCGTCTTCGTGGCTTCATCTTCTTCATGGACTCGTTCTTCTTCCTAGCGGGATTTCAGGCAAGATGACCGTCACCTTGGATCTCATTACTATCATTGCTATGCTAGTTGCTTCGTTCTATCGCTATGCTGCACTACCTATTCTCTTGCTCCTCAAGCCTCCCAAATTGCCATGAACCTCTAACCTTTGTCACCCTTCCTAGCAAACCGTTGTTTGGCTATGTTACCGCTTTGCTCAGCCCCTCTTATAGCGTTGCTAGTTGCAGGTGAAGATGAAGATTGCTCCATGTTGGATTATGTTTATGTTGGGATATCACAATATCTCTTATATTATTAATGCATCTATATACTTGGTAAAGGGTGGAAGGCTCGGCCTTATGCCTGGTGTTTTGTTCCACTCCTGCCGCCCTAGTTTCCGTCATACCGGTGTTATGTTCCCGGATTTTGCGTTCCTTACACGGTTGGGTGATTTATGGGACCCCCTTGACAGTTCGCTTTGAATAAAACTCTTCCAACAAGGCCCAACCTTGGTTTTACCATTTGCCTAGCCTATTTATTTTCCCTAGGGAGTCGCTCTCTCGAGGGTCATCTTATTTCACCCCCCCCCCCCCGGGCCAGTGCTTCTCTAAGTGTTGGTCCGAACCGAGCAGCCTGCGGGGCCACCTCGGGGAAACTCGAGGTCTGGTTTTACTCGTAGCTTGACTTATCCGGTGTTGCCCTGAGAACGAGATATGTGCAGCTCCTATCGGGATTGTCGGCACATCGGGCGGCTTTGCTGGTTTTGTTTTACCATTGTCGAAATGTCTTGTAACCAGGATTCCGAGACTGATCGGGTCTTCCCGGGAGAAGGAATATCCTTCGTTGACCGTGAGAGCTTATAATGGGCTAAGTTGGGACACCCCTGCAGGGTATTATCTTTCGAAGGCCGTGCCCGCGGTTATGTGGCAGATGGGAATTTGTTAATATCCGATTGTAGAGAATTTGACACTTGACCTTAATTAAAACGCATCAACCGCGTGTGTAGCCGTGATGGTCTCTTCTCGGCGGAGTCCGGGAAGGGAACACGGTTTCTGGGTTATGTTTGACGTAAGTAGGAGTTCAGGATCACTTCTTGATCATTGTTTAGTTTCACGACCGTTCCTTTGCTTCTCTCCTCGCTCTCATATGTGTAAGTTAGCCACCATACATGCTTAGTCGCTGCTGCAACCTCACCACTTATCCTTTCCATACCCCTTCAAGCTTTGCTAGTCTTGATACCCATGGTAATGGGATTGCTGAGTCCTCGTGGCTCACAGATTACTACACCACCAGTTGCAGGTGCAGGTTTTGCGATGACCATGACGTGAGAGCGATGTTTTCTTGTCTTGGAGTTCTTCTTCTGCCTCTTCTTCGATCAGGGGATAGGTTCCAGATCGGCAGCCTGGGCTAGCAGGGTGGATGTCGTTTGAGCTTCTGTTTGTGATTCATCCGTAGTCGGATGTTGATCTCATGTATGATGTATTGATGTATTCTTGCGGCATTTGTATGCCTTGTATGTATTCCCAAATATTATGTAATGTTGATGTAATGATATCCACCTTGCAAAAGCGTCTTCAAGATGCGCTTCTATCCTTGGTGGGACCTTCGAGTTCCTTTGGGATAGGGTCGCATCTTGGGCGTGACACTCTGGACCCGGAGAACCCTGAGAGGTTCGCTGTCATTGGTGCAAACCTGGACAGCAAATAGGAAGGCGAGCTCGTTGACTTCCTCCGTGAGAATCAAGACATCTTTGCATGGTCCCCAAAGGACATGCCGGGTGTTCCGAAGGATTTCGCCGAGCACAAGCTACACGTTCGAGCAGACGCAAAACCAGTCAAGCAACCTCTCCGCCGACTGTCGGAAGAGAAGAGAAGGATTGTGGGAGAAGAGATAGCCCGGCTCCTGGCAGCCGGCTTCATTATGGAGGTGTTCTTTCCAGAATGGCTTGCCAACCCGGTCCTAGTATTGAAGAAAAACAATAAATGGCGCATGTGTATAGATTACAACAGCCTCAACAAAGCCTGCCCCAAAGATCCGTTTGCCTTACCACGAATCGATCAAGTGATAGACTCCACAGCCGGATGCGAGCTGTTGAGTTTCTTGGATGCTTAGTCAGGCTACCATCAGATCAAGTTGGATCCAGCCGACCGCCTGAAGACCGCCTTCATCACACCATTCGGAGCTTTCTGCTACCTGACTATGACATTCGGCTTGAGAAATGCTGGTGCCACTTCTCATCGCTGCATGCAGAAATGCCTCCTCAAGCAACTCGGCAGAAATGCCCACGTCTATGTAGACGATATTGTGGTGAAGACGGACAAGCACGACACCCTGCTGGAAGACCTCAGAGAAACATTTGCCAACTTGCGCCGGTTTCAGATCAAGCTCAACCCTGAGAAATGCGTGTTCGGAGTACCAGTCGGCCAGCTTCTAGGCTTTTTGGTCTCCGAACGCGGCATCGAGTGCAACCCAGTGAAGATCAAGGCCATAGAGACAATGGAGATTCCTACCAAGCTGCGAGACGTCCAGAAGTTTACCGGGTGCCTGGCCTCCCTAAACCGCTTCATCAGCCGGCTAGGAGAGAAGACTCTCCCCCTGTACCGACTCATGAAGAAGTCCACCCACTTCGAGCGAAAGGACCAAGCAGACCAAGCTTTCCACGAGTTGAAGAAGATGCTGACCACGCCGCCTGTCCTGGCGGCGCCAACTGAGAAAGAGCCCATGCTCCTTTACATTGCCGCGACTCGCCAAGTGGTCAGTACAGTTATTGTGGTCCAATGCCTAGAAGAAGGCCGGGCTCAGTTAGTCCAGAGGCCGGTATATTACTTGAGCGAAGTATTGTCCACCTCAAAGCAAAACTATCCGCACTACCAGAAGATGTGCTATGGAGTATACTTTGCTGCCCAGAAGCTGAAGCCCTACTTTCAAGAGCATCCCATCACGGTCGTATGCACTGCCCCGCTTGCCGAGATCATAGGCAGCCGGGATGCATCCGGCCGGGTGGCGAAGTGGGCCATTGCGCTGGCTCCTTACACGATCTTCTACCAGCCTCGCATCGCCATCAAGTCCCAAGCATTGGCCGACTTCCTTGTCGACTGGGCCGAGACCCAGTACCTACCGCCGGCTCCCGACTCCACTCATTGGCGGATGCACTTCGATGGATCCAAGATGCGCACCGGCTTGGGAGCCGGCATCGTCCTCACCTCTCCCAAGGGCGACAAACTCAGATACACATTGCAAATTCATTTTGCCGCCTCCAACAATGTGGCCGAGTACGAGGCGCTCATACACGGGCTCCGGCTAGCCAAAGAGCTCGGCATCCGCCAGATCCTGTGCTATGGCAACTCGGATCTGGTAGTCCAACAATCATCCGGTGACTGGGACACCAAGGACGCAAACATGGCTACCGATTCCTCGTTCAGCAAATCAGCGGATACTTTGAAGGATGCGAGTTCCTCCACGTGCCACGGGCCGACAACGAGCAAGCAGATGCCCTGGCATGGATTGGCTCCACCCGACAAGCTATACCAACCGGCGTGTCTCTTCAATGCCTCCTCAAACCGTCTGTCAAGCCGTCTCCGGAATCAGACTCCATCTTCGTACCGCCTGCCCCTGATGCAGTCGGATCCGACTTGGGGAACCCAGCAAGCAGCTCGGGGACTTCGACAGGCGGCCCGGGGACTGTCGTAGTCGCACCCGGCGCGGGGACTTCAGAACCCGGCCCGGGGACTGCAGCAGTCGGCCTGGGGACTGCAACGACACAACAGGCGGTGGCCGACTCCAACTCTTCACCACCCAACCCACCCACCCTGGTCGCAGTAGCCGTATTGGCAATAGAAGAAGTCACAGCTCCATCCTGGGCCCAACCCATCCTCAACTTCCCAGTAAACAGAGAGCTGCCGACTGATGAGATCTCGGCAAGACAAGTTCAACGCCGAGCCGGAGCATACACAATAATAAACAGAGAACTTGTTAAGCGTAGCGTCACTAGAGTCTTCCAGCGCTGCGTCGAGCCAGAGAATGGCATAGCAATCCTCAAGGACACCCACCAATGCGAATGCGGCCACCACGCGGCCTCAAGATCACTTGTTGCCAAAGCTTTCCGCCATGGTTTCTTCTGGCCGACTTCTTTGGAAGACGCCAAGGAATTAGTCAAATGCTGCAAAGGGTGCCAAGTCTTCAGCTCCAAGCAACACCTGCCGGCTTCTGCACTCAAGACCATCCCCCTCACCTGGCCCTTTGCCGTCTCGGGATTGGACATGGTGGGCCCATTCAAGACGGCGCGCGGCGGCATGACACATCTGCTTGTAGCCGTGGACAAATTCACCAAGTGGATTGAAGTGAAGCCAATCAAGAAGCTGAACAGGCCGACTTCCGTGACATTCATTGCAGACACCACCCGGTATGGTATGGTATACCACACAGCATCATCACCGACAATGGCACGAATTTTGCCAAGGGAGCACTGGCACGTTTCTGCGCGACACAGGGCATCCGACTGGACTTAGCATCCGTTGCCCACCCGCAGTCAAACGGCCAAGTCGAGCAAGCAAACGGCCTCATCCTCTCCGGCATTAAGCCCCGACTGGTCGTACCACTGGAGCGTTCAGCCGGCTGCTGGCTCGATGAGCTGTCGGCTGTCCTCTGGAGTCTAATTACTACCCCGAACAAGTCAATCGGCTTCACTCCTTTCTTCCTTGTATATGGTGCCGAGGCTGTCATCCCAACTGACATCGAGTTCGACTCGCCTCGGGTCACCATGTACACGGAGGCGGAGGCCAAGGAAGCGCGAGAAGACGGCGTCGACCTGCTGGAAGAGGGCCGGTTCTTAGCACTCAGCCGGTCCGCCATCTACCAGCAGGGTTTGCGCCATTACCACAACCGGAAGGTCAAGCCAAGATCCTTCCAAGAAGGCGATCTTGTGCTCCGGCTGATCCAGCGAACAGCCGGCCAGCACAAGCTCTCGGCCCATTGGGAAGGCCCCTTCGTCATCAGCAAGGCCCTAGGCAACGATTCCTAATACCTGATCGACGCACAGAAGCCGAAGGCACGCAAGAGGGATGATTCTGGCAAGGAGTCGGAACGACCATGGAACGCCAATCTCCTAAGAAGATTTTACAGTTAAAAGCAGTATGTACCACGCTACCTTTTGTATTAAGTACAAGACAACGGGGCCCCCGAGGTGCACTCGGGGACTACCCTCTTTTATCTATGTATGACGAGTGTCATACCTATGAATGTATTATCACATTTGATTTTCTGTCCGGCACCGGGCTCGACCAGTCGGCCCGGGGACTTGCCGCCTTGAGTTATATTAAAGTTCTACCTACAGTCAGACAAGTAGTGTGCCGGCACCCGAGCCCTCTCTTGTTGAAAGTCGTAGCTCGAAGAACCGACTGTCCGACTGGCAAGAGCCAAAGGCAAGAAAGGATGCCCACACGAAAAACGGCTAAGGACTAACGAACCTATATAACACAAGCCGGCTTCCCACCCCGCCTACCGGCTGTCAGAACAGCCGGCTGGCTGGCTTCCCATTCACTTTGCTACAATCCAAGAAAGCTAAAGTACTTGCCCTCCCAAACGGCCGAGCACTTCTCCAGCCACAGACTGCAGAGCAGCTGTCTGGCTGGGAAGGCGGCGACCAAGGAAGGGCGGCAAAGGAAACAGCCAAAGGATGAAAAGCAAATACAATCGGAAGCCAAGCACATGCATGATTATATTTACACAAAAGGCCTTCAACAGGCCGGCAGTCAACATAGTTTGAATACACCCCCAGTGGGTGGAACTGTGCAAATTTAACAAAAATATTGTTCAAAGAGTAATAAAACAGGAAAGTAAAGGCAGCGGATCAGGCTAAGGGCGCAACAGGCGAGCCGGGTTGGTCGGTGGAGACGGCAGTGCCGGCTGGAGGAGTGGCCGGCTGGCGAATCTCGGCTTGATCATCACCGGCTGCAGACGGCGCGCTCGCACGCGCCTCGTTGCTGAAGGCACGATCAAGTTGAGGCTGGCCGGTTGCTCCACCGTCTGGCACGACGTCTTCACCATCCTCTCCCTCCTCCTCTTCGCCCTCGTCGCTGGAGTCAATCTCCTCGGCCGAGTCCTCACCATCCGCTGGGTTCAGCCCGAACCACTCCTCCGGCTGAGCAATGCCGTTATCATCCACCTCAGGGGCAAAGGCGCTGGTGTCGGTGTAGTCAGCGATTGCCGAGGCGCGCTGGATGATATCCGGCCACACCGCCTCCAGCTCCTCGTCAGCCTCCTGCCGCTAGGTGGCCAGCTGGTCCAAACTCAGCTCGGGATACCAGGCTTTGACGAACTCCAGCGCTAGCCTGGCGCCTGACCGAGCTGCAGATGCCTTCCAGGCTTCGAAGCAGCCAACCGCTACCTCCAGCCAGTCGGCAGTCCGACTGCGGGTACGGGGAACCACCTCGCCGGGCCAGAGGGCGGCCAGAACCTGCGCCCCAACGCGCTGAAGACGGCGGAGCATGTGGTGAGCCGGCTGGAGGCGGGCTTGGATTTCCAGAAGCTGCTCCTCAAGCGACCGACGAGCATTCGGCGCGATCACAGCACCAGCCTGCCTTTGCGCCTCGCGGTGGGCCTCGATGACCTGGTTGGCGGCGGTAGAGTAACCAGGGATGTACTCTGCACAAGAAAGAAAGGAAGAGAAAAAACACAAAGTCAGATAATGAACCAAATGGCAAGCGGCAAGCGAAGGAACGAAGAAGAAGAAGGCCTACCGTCAACCAAGTCTTCGATTTGGCCATAGCCGTTGATCAGCAATTGCCTCGCCTCAGCCCAGCTCGCCGCCTCAGTCTCATACTCGGCTTGGAGGGCGGCCTCACTGTCCTGCACCGCCTTCAGGGCCGCCTTATGGCTCTCCTCCTGGTCGGCCAGCTTCTTGACCAAGCGGTCATGCTCCTGAGCCATGGCGTCGAACTCAGCTTCCTTGGCGCGAAGGGCGGTCTGGGTCCCACCCAACTGCTCCCTTAGGTTGGCATTGGCCTCTGCAGATATGGTGAAGAAGAAAAAAGCAATAAGAAAGAAGTCGCCAGGAAAGATCCGGCCCGACTGCTCAGCAGTCGGCCCGAATCTCGGGGACTACACCCAGTGGGTGCGCTGACGCGCCCCCATGTGAGATAAAAGATGAAGCACTTACTCCGGCTCTCAGTTAGATCAGCGGTCTTCTGGTTCAGGTCCCGAGCCTGGGAGTTGAAGGCAGCCGCGCGGAGGTTATGGTAGTCCTGCAAGTCGGACAGAGAAGCGAATAGGAACAAGGTAGCAATCGAAGTCTACTAAGAAGTTCCAAGCCGCCTGCTCAGCAGCCGACTCGGAACTTGGGGACTACACCCAGTAGGTGCGCTGACGCGCCCCCACGGAAGAAATCAAGATCAAGAAACAAAAAAGCGAGAAGACTTACCCGAATGGCCGTCTGTGTTGCGAGGAACTCTTGGTTGTACTGCCTCAGCACGGTGGCCTGGGACTGAAGCCGGTTCCGGACTTCTTGCGCCGCCACGTTTACCACGGCCGTCCCACCACCCGGCGTCCACCCCGAGCTGGCGCTGGCCGTCTCCAGATCCTGGGCCGACGAGCTAGAGCCCGCGGCCTTCTGCGGGTCTGGCGCCGAAGCCGCCTTCCCCGCGCGTTGGCGCGATGGCGACCGGACCACCAGGTCCGTCCTCGCAGCCGGCTCGCCTCCAGCTGGTTGCGCGGGCGACGCGTTAGGCCGGCTGCCCTGGCCCGCCCTAGTTCGCAATGACGGTGCCGCCTCCCTCTCCTGGACGACGACGTCATCCTCCTCCCTCTCCATCCCCGGCAGGTCGCCACCGGCTTCCTCCGGCGGGGGCTCCGGGATCTCGGGCGCCACGGCATGCAGGGGGGTGACAAGCAAGGCCCCCGCTGCTGCCTCTGCGGCTACAGCCTCCGCCTGAGCCTTGGCCGTTGCGTCGGCTTGTGCCTTCGCCGACTCCTCCACCATCTCCTGCGCCGCCTTGGCGGCGGCCGCCCTCAGCTCCTCCGCCTCCCGCTCCTCCCGCGCGTTCCTCTCCGTCGCCGCTTGAAGCTTGGCACGGGGGTCCACGCGGCGGGTGCTTGCGGATCCTCTCGCCGATCCAACCACGGAGGCGGCAGCAGTCCGCTCAAGAGAGAGTGGAGCCCTGTTTGATGAATCAAGACAAGGACTCAGAAGAAGAGTCTCGACAAAAAACAAGGAATACGCGAGAAGGTTGACACTTACGCTGAAACCTTTTGCGGCTGCTTCACCACCTTGCGGAAGCGGGCCGCCTTCACGGCTGCCTCGTCCCGCCTGGTCGCCGCCGCCGTGCTCTTGGGCTTCTTCGGCCGACTGCCAAATAGGCCCGACGCGGCCCGGCGCTTCTGCGCGCCGCCTCGGGCAGCCGGCGCGACAGATGAACCCGCGCCTTGATCGGACGCCGGCTGGCGGCGCGGGACAATTTCCGCCTCGTCATCATCCGGCCAGTCGTCAAAGCTGGCTCCAAGCCCGGAGCCACCTGCTTCGCCGCCTCCTCCCTCGATGTTGTCGCCCATGGCGGCCGCCCCCAAGTCGGGGTCGTCCAGGTCATGCGCCGCCCGGTCGGGGAGAAATTGGCGGTCCGCCCCCGCTGCCCCGGCCGCCGGTCGAAGGAGAGGGCTCTGCCAAGACAAACCGACTGGTCAGAGTCGGCCAAGAAAAACTTGGTGACAAAACTAAAGAAGAGAAGATAAAGAAAGCTTACCATAGGCGGGGGGTTGGCACGGGAGTACGGCTCCTTGCCAAACTGCCACTCCTCGGAGAGCTTACAGTTCGCGAGATAGTTCACCATGTGAGCTACCTCGTCATGAGGCATCTCCTTGGTGCACATACGACTCGGATCGAGTTGGCCGCTCATGAGGGCGGCCTTGGAGCGGGAGCACCCGGCGCACCACGAAGGCGGCCAGCAGGTCGGACCCGGTCAGGCCCTCCGACTGGATCATTACCCGTAGTCGGGCGACGGCGGCGGCTCCAGCCGGCGACAGCGTTCTGGCCTGATAGGACCACTGGGCCGCCTCCCAGCCGGCGGGCCGGCTACGTAAGCCGGCAAGTTGACGAATTCGCTTTGCAGGGCGACGTTCTTCACGTAGAAGTACGATTTCTGCCAGAGCTTCACCGACTGGATCAGCGTGATGGCAGGGAAGGGGTTGTCGGCTACCGGCCTCCGCATTGCGATGAAGGCACCGCTCTGAGCCGACATGCCCTGCATGCGGGTGCCGAGCTTGGACTGGAAGAATTCCCCCAGAGCGTGAGGGTGGGGAGAACGCCAAGGAAGCCCGCGCACAGAGTGACGAAGGCGGACAGCAGCACCGCCGTGTTTGGAGTGAGGTGGTGCGGCTGGAGCTGGTAGAATTCAAGGAAGGAGCGGAAGAAGGCGCTCGAGGGCAGGCCAAGGCTGCGCAAGAAATGCGAGCGGAAGATTACCCGCTTGCCTTCCTCCGGCGCCGGCGTGATCTCCTTCTTCGGTGCAAGACAGACCCGCACCTGGTCCTCGTCGGGCAACCGCCGCGTCTTGCGGAGGAAGTCGATGTGGTCCGCATGGACGTTGGAGCCGTCCTAGTCTCCGCCGTGCTGCATGACGGCAAGAAGCTGATGAGGAAGGGCGCGGCGACGGCGAAACCACGGCCCCGTGGCGGCGAAGCTGCGGGGTAGTGCGAAGACTAGAGGGACAGCGCGGCGGCGAGGGGCTCCTGCAACGGAGAAGAAGAAGAAGAAAATGGCGGAGCGAGGGTGAGCGTGCGAGCGTCTGCCGCTCCCCCTCCTCCCCCTACTTATAGCCTCGTGCGGCGAAGCTGAGGAGGCGAGGTGTGGGGGAACGTGGGATTAACATCACCTACTCCCCCACGTCCCGCGATTATTGCGCCCTAAACGGCATGCGGAAACTGCCGTCGGAAGGCGAGCGGCCCGCTTTGGGCCACAGAAAACCCACGCCTGGGCCTAGGCGTGGGAGTGCTGGGCCCCGGCCTGCAGCGGCGTCCCGTCACGCGCGTGGGTTAGCAGGCTTTTCCAGGCGGAGGATGCCACATGGCGCGCAGGCGGCAAGCGTCCGGCCTGCGACCCGGCGTGCGCACCAGCTGGCTCCCGCCTTCAGACTTCAAAACCACGCCAAGACGGCGCACCTAACCAAAGCCGGCTCCTAGCTGCTGGCTCCTCAAGATAGGAAGCTGATTGAGCTTCTCATCCTCCTTTCAGCCTCGAAGCACAACCAGCTTCGGGGACTACTGTCTGAGTAAATGGCCACGGGTAGCCTAACCGACTCCCCCTGGTTCTTCAAAAATTATCTGGCTGATCGAGCCTTCAAGCACCCAAAGCCCAGGGCCGTCTTCCCCTGGCCAGCTGCCTCATAGGCCGACTACTGGAAGACGGCCCAGCCCTAATAACCCTCTCGAAGAGAGCCACAAGGTGGCCGACTCCAAGAAGCCGGCCATAAAAGGACCGACTCCAAGAAGCCGGCCATGAGAGGACCGACCTCAGAAGCCGGCCACAAGAAGACCGACTCCTGGCAGGCGGCCAGGATTGCACCCTTGAGGACTGCACCCACATAATGGTGATGAGACGGGGCGTGGCTATAGTACAGCCTGCCACCCCCGAATCCCGGGGCACGCGAGGCCACAGTGCACCGTACGGGTCAGCCATCCCCTGTCCGGCGCGGCACTGTTGCCATGTTGACCATGATACCACCCACGATAGGCACCAGTACGGCCCGCGGGCGGCGGGCCCCTTCAGCCAGAGAGATGCTCGAAGACGGCCAAGCCTCCCCCAGTCGGTCTGGGGTGTAGCTGGCTCCCAATAGCCGGCTACCTCCCTCCCTCGAAATATGTGCATCATTAAGGAGACAAGACGAGGTAAGGCTACAGTGATAGCCCGCCAGGCGGCGGCACTGTAGCCATGCTTACCTCGACGAGGCCCACGTCATCAGGGGCGAGGCTACAGTAACCAGCCACCGACAAGACCCCCAGGCGGTGGGGCCGGCCTGTCGACTGAGAGGCCGGCAGCCGGCGGGACCCACCAGTCGGCGGGCCCCAGCAGTCGGCGGGCCCCAGCAGTCGGCGGAGAAGCCGGCGAATATAGACACTGACGGCCAGAACCCGCATCTAGCCGGATTACCATTGTACCCCTGGGGGGTAGGCCTATATAAACCCCCAGGGCACCCATGCAAAGGGTTGATCTCTAATAGTTTTACACACCACGTAGAGAGGAGAGGAGAGCTAGCCTTGCCCTTCTTCTTCCTCTAGCCAAACAGGTCAAGGAGCCCCTTGTAGCTACTTGTGCTGATCTAGTGATCATGCGGAGACCCCGCAGACCAGGATTAGGGGTGTTATCTCCACGAAGAGCCCCGAACCTGGGTAAGATTCGCCGGCGTGCATGTCTTCGCCTCATCCCGTTTCCAGGCACCGGCGATGTCTTACTGACTCCCACAATGATAAGCCACCCGTTGGCATATGTCGCACCTACCACCCGACACCTTTCGCCCTTCAGGTAATACTTCCAAAGTCCATACTTTGTTTTCATACATGGATCCCATCTCAGATTTCATGGCCTCTAACCATTTGTCGGAATCCGGGCCCACCATCGCTTCTCCATAGCTCATAGGTTCATCGTTGTTGTTGTCCAACAACATGACCTCCAAGATAGGGTTACCGTACCACTCAGGAGTAGTACGTATCCTTGTCGACCTACGAGGTTCGATAGCAACTTGATCTGAAGCTTTATGATCACTATCATTAGCTTCCTCTTCAACTGACGTAGGTCTCACGGAAACATCTTTCTGCGCCGCACTACTCATTGGTTGAAGTAAAGGTTCAGCAACCTCATCAAGTTCTATCTTCCTCCCACTCAATTCTTTCGAGAGAAACTCTTTCTCGAGAAAGGACCCGTTCTTAGCGTCAAACACTTTGCCCTCGGATCTAAGATAGAAGGTATACCCGATTGTCTCCTTTGGGTATCCTATGAAGACGCATTTGTCCGCTTTGGGTTCGAGCTTTTTCAGCTGAAGCCTTTTGACATAAGCATCGCAACCCCAAACCTTAAGGAACGACGGCTTAGGTTTCTTGCCAAACCACAATTCATACGATGTCGTCTCTACGAACATAGATGGTGCCCTGTTTAAAGTGAATGCAGCTGTCTCTAATGCATAACCCCAAAACGATAGTGGCAGATCGGCAAGAGACATCATAGAATGCACCATATCCAATATGGTTCGATTACGACATTCGGACACACCGTTACGCCATGGTATTCCAGGTGGCATCAACTGTGAAACGATTCCACATTGTCTTAAGTGATTGCCAAACTCATAACTCAGATATCCCCCCCCCCTCGATCGGATCATAGGAATTTAATCTTCTTGTTACGATGATTCTCAACTTCACTCTGAAATTGCTTGAACTTTTCAAACGTTTCAGACTTATGCTTCATTAAGTAAATATACCCATATCTACTCAAGTCATCGGTGAAGGTGAGAAAGTAACGATATCCACCGCGCGCGTCAATGCTCATCAGACAGCACACATCAGTGTGTATGATTTCCAACAAGTCACTTGCCCGTTCCATTGTTTTGGAAAATGGGGTCTTAGTCATCTTGCCCATGAGGCATGGTTCGCATGTGTAAAGTGATTCAAAATCAAGTGACTCCAAAAGCCCATCAGCATGGAGTTTCTTCATGCGCTTTACACCAATATGACCTAAGCGGCAATGCCACAAGAAAGTGGTACTATCATTATCAACTCTACATCTTTTGGCATCAATGTTATGAACATGTGTATCATCACTATCGAGATTCAATAAGTATAAACCCCTTACAATGGGTGCATGACCATAAAAGATATTACCCATATAAATATAACAACCATTATTCTCTGATTTAAATGAGTAATTGTCTCGCATTAAACAAGATCCAGATCTAATGTTCATGCTCAACGCAGGAACTAAATAAAAATTATTCAGGTTCATCACTAATCCCGATGTTAATTGAAGAGCGAGCGTGCCGATGGCGATCACATCAACCTTGGAACCATTTCCCACACGCATCGTCACTTCATCCTGTGCCAGCCTCTGTCTATTCCGTAGTTCCTGCTTTGAGTTGCAAATGTGAGCAACCGAACCAGTATCAAATACTTAGGCACTACAACGAGAGTTGGTAAAGTACACATCAATAACATGTATATCATATATACCTTTGTTGACATTGGCCCCCTTCTTGTCTGCCAGATACTTGGGGCAGTTCTGCTTCGAGTGGCCAGTTCCCTTGCAATAGAAGCACTCAGTTTCTGGCTTGGGTCCAGCCTTGGGTTTCTTCACGGGAGGAGGAGCAACTGCTTTGCCACCCTTCTTGACGTTTCCCTTCTTTCCCTTGCTCTTCTTGAAACTAGTGGTTTTATTCAGCATCAACACTTGATGCTCCTTCTGGATGTCTGACTCAGCGACTTTCAGCATCGCGAATAGCTCGGAGACTCACTTATTCATCCCCATTCCCTTGCATGTTATAGTTCAACACAAAGCTCTTATAGCTAGGTGGTAGCGATTGAAGAACTCTGTTAGTGATAGCCTCTGGCGGGAGCTCAACTCCCAACTCAGCCAGACGATTGTAGTACCCAGACATTCTGAGTATGTGCTCTCTGACAGACCCGTTCTCCTCCATCTTGCAGGCATAGAACTTATCAGAGGTCTCATACCTCTCGATCCGGGCATTCTTCTCAAAGATAAACTTCAACTCCTGGAACATCACATATGCTCCATGACGTTCAATATGCCTTTGAAGCCCCGGCTCTAAGCCATACAACATGGCGCATTAAACTATTGAGTAGTCATCAACACGCGACTGCCAGGCGTTCACAGCGTCCACAGTCGTTGGAGGGGATGGCGCACCAAGCGGTGCATCCAGGACATAAGCCTTTTGGGTAGCCGTGAGGATAATCCTCAGATTATGGGCCCAGTCCACAAAGTTACTTCCATCATCTTTCAGCTTAGCTTTCTCTAGGAACGCATTAAAATTCAGGGAGCTACTGCACGAGCCATTGATCTGCAACATAAATATGCAAATGAAACTTTAACTATTGTTCATGATAATGAGTTCAATTAATCATATTACCTAAGAACTCCCACTCAAATCAACATCCCTCCGGTTGTCCGAGTGTACACGATCCAAATTCACCAACCCAAGTCTGATCATCACGTGAGATGAGGTGGTTTCATTGGTGAACATCTCCATGTTGATCATATCTACTATATGACTCGTGTTCGACCTTTCGGTCTCTTGTGTTCCGAGGCCATGTATGTACATGCTAGGCTCGTCAAGTTTAACCCAGGTGTACCGCATGTGCAAAACTGGCTTGCACCTGTTGTATGCGAACGTAGAGTCTATCACACCCGATCATCACGTGGTGCTTCGAAACGACGAACTTTCGCAACGGTGCACACTTGGGGAGAACACAATTTTATCTTGAAATTTTAGTGAGGGATCACCGTATAATGCTACCGTCGTCCTAAGCAAAATAAGATGCATAGAAGGATTAGTATCACATGCAAATCATAAGTCACATGATATGGCCATTGATACGTCTCCAACGTATCTATAATTTTTTATTGTTCCATGCTATTATATTATCCATCTTGGATGTTTTATATGCATTTATATGTTGTTTTATATGATTTTTGGAACTAACCTATTAACCTAGAGCCCAGTGGCAGTTTCTGTTTTTTCCTTGTTTTTGAGTTTTACAGAAAAGGAATACCAAACGGAGTCCAATTGACGTGCCAATTTTTGATGATTTTTTATGGACCAAAAGAAGCCCCCGGAGTAAAATAGTTGGGCCAGAAGAGTAACGGGCCATCCATGAGGGTGGAGGGCGCGCCCTACCCCCCTAGGCGCGCCCCCTGCCTCGTGGACGACTCGGAGACCCCCCTGACGTGAGACCGATGCAAAAAATTCCTATAAATACAGAAACCCCCGAAAAGAAACCTAGATCGGGAGTTCCGCCGCCGCAAGCCTCTGTAGCCATCAAAAACCAATCGGGACCCTGTACCGGCACCCTGCCGAAGGGGGAATCCCTCACTGGTGGCCATCTTCATCATCCTGGCTCTCTCCATGACGATGAGGAAGTAGTCCACCCTCGGGGCTGAGGGTATGTACCTGTAGCTATGTGTTTGATCTCTCTCTCTCTCTCGTGTTCTTGATATGGCACAATCTTGATGTATTGCGAGCTTTGCTATTATAGTTGGATCTTATGATGTTTCTCCCCCTCTACCTTCTTGTAATGGATTGAGTTTTCCCTTCGAAGTTATCTTATCGGATTGAGTCTTTAAGGATTTGAGAACACTTGATGTATGTCTTGCATGTGCTTATCTGTGGTGACAATGGGATCTTCACGTGATCTACTTGATGTATGTTTTGGTGATCAACTTGCGGGTTCAGTGACCTTGTGAACTTATGCATAGGGCTTGGCACACGTTTTCTTCTTGACTCTCCGGTAGAAACTTTGGGGCACTTTTTGAAGTACTTTGTGTTGGTTGAATAGATGAATCTGAGATTGTGTGATGCATATCGTATAATCATACCCACGGATACTTGAGGTGACATCGGAGTATCTAGGTGACATTAGGGTTTTGGTTGATTTGTGTCTTAAGGTGTTATTCTAGTACGAACTCTAGGATAGATCGAACGGAAAGAATAGCTTCGTGTTATTTTACTACGGACTCTTGAATAGATCGATCAGAAAGAATAACTTTGAGGTGGTTTCGTACCCTACAATAATCTCTTCGTTTGTTCTCCACTATTAGTGACTTTGGAGTGACTCTTTGTTGCATTGTTGAGGGGTTGTTATATGATCTAATTATGTTATTATTGTTGAGAGAACTTGCACTGGTGAAAGTATGAACCCTAGGCCTTGTTTCCTAGCATTGCAATACCGTTTACGCTCACTTTTATCGCTTGTTACCTTGCTGTTTTTATATTTTTAGATTACAAATACCCATATCTACCATCCATATTGCACTTGTATCACCATATCTTCGCCGAACTAGTGCACCTATATACAATTTACCATTGTATTGGGTGTGTTGGCGACACAAGAGACTCTTTGTTATTTGGTTGCAGGGTTGCTTGAGAGAGACCATCCTCATCCTACGCCTCCCATGGATTGATAAACCTTAGGTCATCCACTTGAGGGAAATTTGCTACTGTCCTACAAACCTCTACACTTGGAGGCCCAACAACGTCTACAAGAAGAAGGTTGTGTAGTAGCCATCAAGCTCTTTTCTGGCGCCGTTGCCGGGGAGGCGAGGAAAGCGGCACTAACACCCCGTCAACGAAGCTCTTTTCTGGCGTCGTTGCCGGGGAGGTTAGTGCTTGAAGGTATATCTTTAGATCTTGCAATCGAATCTTTTTGTTTCTTGTTTTATCACTAGTTTAGTATATAAAAGAAAACTACAAAAAAAGGAATTGAGGGTGCCTCATATGCTTCATCTTTTTAATGTCTTTCGTGAAAATGATGGGAAGGAAAATTGTGCTCAAGTACTAGAAGAAGAATTACATAGAATGCTTGGCATAAAATATGTGAATGATGAGCATGATTGCAATGTTGTTAGTACGTCTTTGAATACCCATGATGCTAATGATATGCAAAGCCACAAGCTTGGGGATGCTATGTTTGATGAAGATGATATGTTTAGTCCCCCAAGTTTTGATGAGCAAATTTATTATGATGAAAGCAAGCCTCCTATTTATGATGATTATTGTGATGACACGTATGCTATAAAGAATAAAGATAACCATGAAACTTGTCATCATGATTTTAATTTTCAATTGGATTATGCCTCACATGATAGTTATTTTGTTGAGTTTGCTCCCACTACTATTCATAAGAAGAAATTTGCTTATGTGGAGAGTAATAAAAATTCTATGCTTGTGCATCATGAAAATAGTGCTTTATGTGATAGTTATATTGTTGAATTCATTCATGATGCTATTGAAAATTATTATGAGGGAGGAATATATGCTTGTAGGAATTGCAATAATATCAAGTTCCCTCTCTATGTGCTTAAAATCTTGAAGTTATGCTTGCTTTGCCTTCCTATGCTAGTTAATTATCATTCCCATAAATTGTTTGCTCACAAAATCCCTATGCATAGGAAGTGGGTTAGACTTAAATGTGCTAGTCATATTCTTCATGATGCTCTCTTTATGTTTCAAGTCTTATCTTTAATGTGAGCATCATTGAAATCATCATGCCTAGCCAGGGGCGTTAAACGTAAGCGCTTGTTGGGAGTCAACCCAATTTTATCTTTGTTCTTTGATTTTTGCTCCTGTTTAGTAATAAATAATTCATATAGCCTCTGGTTAGATGTGGTTTTATGTTTTAATTAGTGTTTGTGCCAAGTAGAACCTTTGGGAAGACTTGGGTGAAGTCTTTGTGATCTTGTTGTAAAAAAACAGAAACTTTTGCGCTCACAAGATTAGCTGCCATTTTTTACTGAAGAGTTATTTTAGGTTGATTCTTTTTTCATAAGATTAATAGACAAAGTCCTCAGGTCCACCAATTTATTTCAGAATTTTTGGAGTTACAGAAGTATTCGGGAGTTACAGATTACTACAGACTGTTCTGTTTTTGACAGATTCTGTTTTCTATGTGTTGTTTGCTTATTTTGATGAATCTATGAGTAGGATCGGAGGGTATGAACCATAGAGAAGTTGTAATACAGTAGATATTACGCCAATATGAATTTAGAATGAGTTCACAACAGTACCTAAGTGGTGATTTATTTTCTTATACTAACGGAGCTTATGAGTTTTCTGTTGAGTTTTGTGTTGTGAAGTTTTCAAGTTTTAGGTAAAGATTCGATGGACTATGGAATAAGGAGTGGCAAGAGCCTAAGCTTGGGGATGACCAAGGCACCCCAAGGTAATATTTAAGTACAACCAAGAGCCTAAGCTTGGGGATGCCCCGGATGGCATCCCCTCTTTCGTCTTCGTTCATCGGTAACCTTACTTTGGAGCTATATTTTTATTCACCACATGATATGTGTTTTGCTTGGAGCATCATTTTATTTTATTTTGTTTTGCTTGCTGTTTGAATAATATCCCAAGATCTGGAATTCTTAAATTCTAGAGAATCTTCACATAGTTACGTAATTATTTGACTACTCATTGATCTTCACTTATATCTTTCGGAGTAGTTTGTCATTTGCTCTAGTGCTTCACTTATATCCTTTTAGAGCACGGCGGTGGTTTTATTTTGAAGAAATAGATGAACTCTCATGCTTCACTTATATTACTTTGAGAGTCTTAAACAGCATGGTAATTTGCTTTGGTTATGAATTTAGTCCTAATATGATGGGCATCCAAGAGGGATATAGTAAAAACTTTCATATAAAGTGCATTGAATACTATGAGAAGTTTGATTCCTTATGATTGTTTTGAGATATGAATATGGTGATATTAGAGTCATGCTAGTTGAGTAGTTGTGAATTTGAGAGATACTTGTGTTAAAGTTTGTGATTCCCGTAGCATGCACGTATGGTGAACCGTTATGTGATGAAGTCGGAGCATGATTTATTTTTTGATTGTCTTCCTTATGAGTGGCGGTCGGGGACGAGCGATGGTCTTTTCCTACCAATCTATCCCCCTAGGAGCATGCGCGTAGTACTTCATTTCGATGACTAATAGATTTTTGCAATAAGTATATGAGTTCTTTATGACTAATGTTGAGTCCGTGGATTATACGCACTCTCACCCTTCCACCATTGCTAGCCTCTCTAGTACCGCGCAACTTTCGCCGATACCATACACCCACCATTTACCTTCCTCAAAACAGCCACTATACCTACCTATTATGGCATTTCCATAGCCATTCCGAGATATATTGCCATGCAACTTTCCACCGTTCCGTTTATTATGACACGCTCCATCATTGTCATATTGCTTTGCATGATCATGTAGATGACATCGTATTTGTGGCAAAGCCACCTTTCATAATTCCTTCATACATGTCACTCTTGATTCATTGCATATCCCAGTACACCGCTGGAAGCATTCATATAGAGTCATATTTTGTTCTAAGTATCGAATTGTAATTCTTGAGTTGTAAGTAAATAAAAGTGTGATGATCTTCATTATTAGAGCATTGTCCCATGTGAGGAAAGGATGATGGAGACTATGATTCCCCCACAAGTCGGGATGAGACTCCGGACGAAAAATTTAAAAAAAAGAGAAAAAAGAGGCCATAAAAAAGAGAAGGCCCAAAAAAATGAGAGAAAAAGAGAGAAGGGGCAATGCTACTATCCTTTTACCACACGTGTGCTTCAAAGTAGCACCATGATCTTCATGATAGAGAGTCTCCTATGTTTTCACTTTCATATACTAGTGGGAATTTTTCATTATAGAACTTGGCTTGTATATTCCAATGATGGGCTTCCTCAAAATGCCCTAGGTCTTCTTGAGCAAGCGAGTTGGATGCACACCCACTTAGTTTCTTTTTGAGCTTTCATACACTTATAGCTCTAGTGCATCCGTTGCATGGCAATCCCTACTCACTCACATTGATATCTATTGATGGGCATCTCCATAGCCTGTCGATACGCCTACTTGATGTGAGACTATCTTCTCCTTTTTGTCTTCTCCACAACCACCATTCTATTCCACCTATAGTGCTATGTCCATGGCTCACGCTCATGTATTGGGTGAAGATTGAAAAAGTTTGAGAACATCAAAAGTATGAAACAATTGCTTGGCTTGTCATCGGGATTGTGCATGATTTAAATATTTTGTGTCATGAAGATAGAGCATAGCCAGACTATATGATTTTGTAGGGATAACTTTCTTTGGCCATGTTATTTTGAGAAGACATGATTAGTTTGTTAGTATTCTTGAAGTATTATTATTTTTATGTCAATATTAAACTTTTGTCTTGAATCTTTCGGATCTGAACATTCATGCCACAATAAAGAAAATTACATTGATAATTATGTTAGGTAGCATTCCACATCAAAAATTCTGTTTTTATCATTTACCTACTCGAGGACGAGCAGGAATTAAGCTTGGGGATGCTTGATACGTCACCAACGTATCTATAATTTTTGATTGTTCCATGCTATTATATTATCCATCTTGGATGTTTTATATGCATTTATATGCTGTTTTATATGATTTTTGGAACTAACCTATTAACCTAGAGCCCAGTACCAGTTTCTGTTTTTCCTTGTTTTTGAGTTTTACAGAAAAGGAATACCAAACGGGGTCCAATTGACGTGCCAATTTTTGATGATTTTTTATGGACCAAAAGAAGCCCCCAGAATAAAATAGTTGGTCCAGAAGAGTCCCGGGCCGTCCACGAGGGCGGAGGGCACGCCACCCTGCCTCGTGGACGACTCGGAGACCCCCCTGACATGACAACGATGCCAAAAATTCCTATAAATACAGAAACCCCCGAAAAGAAACCTAGATCGGGAGTTCTGCCGCCGCAAGCCTCTGTAGCCACCAAAAACCAATTGGGACCCTGTTCCGGCACCCTGCCGGAGGGGGAATCCCTCACCGGTGGCCATCTTCATCATCCCGGCGCTCTCCATGTCGAGGAGGGAGTAGTCCACCCTCGGGGCTGAGGGTATGTACCAGTAGCTATGTGTTTGATCTCTCTCTCTCTCTCTCTCTCTCGTGTTCTTGATATGGCACGATCTTGATGTATCGCGAGCTTTGCTATTATAGTTGGATCTTCCCCCTCTACCTT
Source organism: Aegilops tauschii subsp. strangulata (assembly GCF_002575655.3). Classification (NCBI taxonomy): domain Eukaryota; kingdom Viridiplantae; phylum Streptophyta; class Magnoliopsida; order Poales; family Poaceae; genus Aegilops; species Aegilops tauschii. Next base: position 516,916,490 of record NC_053036.3, read on the forward strand.
CTTGTAATGGATTGAGTTTTCTCTTCGAAGTTATCTTATCGTATTGAGTCTTTAAGGATTTCAGAACACTTGATGCATGTCTTGCATGTGCTTATATGTGGTGACAATGGGATATTCACATGATCTACTTGATGTATGTTTTGGTGATCAACTTGCGGGTTCAGTGACCTTGTGAACTTATGCATAGGGGTTGGCACACATTTTCATCTTGACTCTCCGGTAGAAACTTTGGGGCACTTTTTGAAGTACTTTGTGTTGGTTGAATAGATGAATCTGAGATTGTGTGATGCATATCGTATAATCATACCCACGGATACTTGAGGTGACATTGGAGTATCTAGGTGACATTAGGATTTTGGTTGATTTGTGTCTTAAGGTGTTATTCTACTACGAACTCTAGGATAGATCGAATGGAAAGAATAGCTTCATGTTATTTTACTACAGACTCTTGAATAGATCGATCAGAAAGAATAACTTTGAGGTGGTTTCATACCCTACAATAATCTCTTCGTTTGTTCTCCGCTATTAGTGACTTTGGAGTGACTCTTTGTTGCATTGTTAAGGGATTGTTATATGATCTAATTATGTTATTATTGTTGAGAGAACTTGCACTAGTGAAAGTATGAACCCTAGGCCTTGTTTCCTAGCATTGCAATACCGTTTACGCTCACTTTTATCGCTTGTTACCTTGCTGTTTTATATTTTTCAGATTACAAATACCCATATCTACCATCCATATTGCACTTGTATCACCATCTCTTCGCCGAACTAGTGCACCTGTACAATTTACCATTGTATTGGGTGTGTTGGGGACACAAGGGACTCTCTGTTATTTGGTTGCAGGGTTGTTTGAGAGAGACCATCTTCATCCTACGCCTCCCACGGATTGATAAACCTTAGGTCATCCACTTGAGGAAAATTTGCTACTGTCCGACAAACCTCTGCACTTGGAGGCCCAACAACGTCTACAAGAAGAAGGTTGTGTAGTAGACATCAGCCATCAACTCGTGCTTTTGTTCTCCATCTCCAAAGCACCGGCATGATCTCCATCGTCACCGGCATGACACCATGATCTCCATCATCGTGTCGCCATCGGGGTTGTCACGCCAACCATGCTTCTACTACTATTGCTACCGTTTAGCAATAAAGTAAAGCATTACATAGCGCTTAATGACTGAGACGCAGGTCATACAATAATTGAAGACAACGCTATGGCTCCTGCCGGTTGCCGTATGCATCTACCTGCAAGTCGATATAAACTATTACAAACATGATCATCTCATACATCAAATATATCTCATCATGTCTTTGGCCATATCATATCACAACATACCCTGCAAAAACAAGTTAGACGTCCTCTAATTGTTGCTGCATGCTTTACGTGGCTGCTATGGGTATCCAGAAAGAATGGTTCTTACCTACGCAAAGCCACAACGGTGATATGCAAGTTGCTATTTAACCTTCTACAAGGACCGCCTTTGTCGAATCCGATTCAACTAAGGTGGGAAAGATAGACACCCGCCAGCCATCTTTATGCAACAAAGTCACATGTCTGTCGATGGAACCGGTCTCATGTACGTGGACATGTAAGGGTCCGGGCCGCTTCATCCCACAATACCGCCGAATCAAGAAAAGACCAAGGAAGGAAGCAATCTGAATATCAACGCCCACAAACTCCTTTGTGTTCTACTCGTGATGTCATCTATGCATAGACCTAGCTCATGATTCCACTGTTGAGGAATGTTGCATAGGAAACAAAAAAATTCCTACGCTCTCCAAGATCAATCTAGGAGATGAACATCTACGAGAGGAGAGATTCCATCTACATACCCTTGTAGATCTCTAAGCGAAAGCATTAAGAAACGCAGTTGATATAGTCGAACGTCTTCACGATCCAATCACGATCCGTCCCGTGAACTCCCGATCCAAGTGTGGAACGGACGGCACCTCCGCGTTCAACACACGTACGGCTTGATGAAGAGTTCACCTCCTCGATCCAGCGAGCGATGGTGAAGTAGAAGCTCGAGTCCTCCGGCAGCACGACGGCGTGGCAGCGGCGGTGGTGGAGAATTGCGGTAGGGCTTCGCTAAGCACTACACGGAGAAGGAAAAGACCGAGAGAGAAAGAGAGAGAGGGGCAGCGCCACGGCTAGGATTGGGTGCGGCTGCCCTCTCTCCCCCTCTCTATATATAGGGGGAAGGGGGAGGAGGAGGCACCCTAGGGTTTCCCTAGGGGAGGGGCGGCGGCCACAGGGGAAACCCTAGATGGGTTTGGGCGCCCCCCAGCCCTGGGATACTTGGCCCCCAAGCCAGGAGGGGACGGCTGCCCTAGGGGAGGCGCCCCTCCTCTCCTGGTTACATGAGATGAGGTGGGAGGGGCGCACAACCCCTTAGTGGGTTGGTGTGCCCCCTGCCCTTGGCCCATAAGGCCCCCCCAACACTTGCCGGGGCCTCCAAAACCCCTTTCGGTGACGCTCGTCATCACCTGGTACCCATGGAACAATTCCGGACTCCAATACCCTTCGTCCAACATATCGATCTTCAACTCCGGACCATTCTGGAGTTCCTCGTCACGTACGGGACTCCAAACAACCTTCGGTAACCACCATAATGACTCAACTATACTTATATCGTCACCAAACGTTAAGTGTGTAGACCCTACAGGTTCGAGAACTATGTAGACATGGCCGAGACACCTCTACGATCAATAACCAATAGCGGGACCTGAATGCTCATATTGTTTCCCACATATTCTACGAAGATCTTATCGGTCGAACCTCGATGTCAAGGATTCAGCTAATCCCGTATGTAGTTCCTTTGTCTATCGGTATGTTACTTGCCCGAGATTCGATCGTCGGTATCTCCATACCTAGTTCAATCTCGTTACCGGCAAGTCTCTTTACTCGTTCCGTAATACAAGATCTCGTGATTAACTCATTGGTCACATTGCTTGCAAGCTTATTGTGATGTTGTATTACCGAGTGGGCCTTGAGATACCTCTCCGTCATACGGAGTGACAAATCCCAGTCTTGATCCATGCCAACTCAACAGACACCCTCGAAGATACCTGTAGAGCACCTTTATAGTCACCCAGTTACGTTGCGACGTTTGGTACACACAAGGTACTCCTCCGGTGTCAGTGAGTTGCATGATCTCATGGTCATAGGAACATATACTTGACATGCAGAAAATGATAGCAATAAACTTGACACGATCATATGCTACGGTCTTGTTCATCACATCATTCTCCTAATGATGTGATCCCATTATCAAATGACAACTGATGTCCATGGCTAGGAAACCATAGCCATCTTTGATCAACGAGCTAGTCTGGTAGAGGCTTACTAGGGACACGTTGTTGTCTATGTATTCACACATGTATTTGAGTTTCCGGTCAATACAATTAGAGCATGGATAATAAACGATTATCATGAACAAGGAAATATAATAATAACCACTTTATTATTGCCTCTAGGGCATATTTCCAACACTACGGTCATCGACACGCTAATCTCCCCCGTGCAATCAGCTTTTTTAGAGGGCAAAATGCATCCATGACAGTTTGCTCTTCGTTCCGGTACTTCCCACCTCATCGTGAACCCTACCGAGGGATCTGACGGTATTTCACTCCGTCACAACCTTTATCTTCATCTCTACTCGTGAAATGTGTGTGAAACTGTGAAATTTTGCATGTGTCTATACTGTTCACAAGTCGCACATTTCCACTTGCATATGCTTCGCAAATCAAACACACGTCTCAGGTCAACTTTAGTGTTGTTGCTCCTGCTGCTGCAATCAACCAATTTTAGTTCAAACAATCAATTTTTCATTTGCTCTTCATTGTGTCTACATATTTTCCAAAGTTGCCATGGTTTCAGAGAGCTAAATCTGAACTTCATAGTTACCTCTCATGATGATTTTGTCACGGGAACTTTAGGTTTTGACCATGGCCAATTTATTATCTGTACCATGGTATTTTAGTTTCTAGACCATGGTGAATAATTTACCAAGGTAAAAAAATTGGGAACATGGCAAATTTGTTTGCCATGAAAAGTTTACCGTATGTATCATGGCAAATTCCTTTTTTTTAACCACGGCAAACTTTGTTTGTTACCATGGAAAATTTATTTTTAATCATGGCAAACTTTTTTTGCCCTGGCAAATTTATTTTTGTTACCATGGAAAATTTTATATTTCGACCATGGCGAATTTTACTTTTTGTGCCATGGCTTTTCTTTTACTTTAATGGACCACGGTGAATAATTTTTAGAACACGGTCATTTGTCCGTTTGAAACATGACAATTTTGTTTCACACACCATCGCAAAAGTGGTAGTTTTAGTGTATGTAGCATGGCAATCTTAGTATTTAGGCCATGACAATTATATTAGTTACACTAGATAATAGTGGCAAACGACCCATGGCAAACTTTCTCATGTTTTTGCCATGGGCACACTTAAGTTTCATACCACATCTCAATGACTGTTTCTCATTGCAAAATTTATTGTATTTTTTACCATGATTCTTTAAAATTATATTTTAGGCTACCACGGCAACTCTACATGTTCTTTTGAAAGTATCATGGCAAATTTTATTGCGCAAATCTTTTAATTTTCTCCGGCCACATTTGTAATGCATTCAAAATTGCCATGGTCTTCAGAAATCTATGAAACTGAATTTTGCCATGCCATAAAAAGCATAACAGAAAAATATGGAGGTTCCTTGGTCCACTATCAAGTTTTTGCCAGCAAAATCGCAGACAAAGAAATATTGTACAATGGTGTAAACATATGGCTAGGCGTTTTCAAATAGTTGCCATGCGTTTGAGAGAAGAAGAAAAATCATGATTTATTTGTTCTTTTGGTCATGATGAATTTTTTAATGTAGCAACATGGCATTTCTTGTTATATATCATGTCATTTTTTTATAGTACATATCATGATCGAGAGAATGCGAGAACTTGGCTAACCTACCATCATCGCTATTAGCAGCTCGACCATCAAAGGAAAAGTACAATTAAACATTTGAAACCTCCTATTAATCTCACTAATGATGTTCCCATATACTCAGTGGCTTCCTTTCTCTATATACTTGACAATCTGCTTCGAATCTGAGGCAATGACAAAATTCTGAAGCATAACATCCTCTGCTAGAGATAAAGCCTCTCGACAAACAATAGCTTCCAACGTAGCAGCATCATTTTTTTAGAGTAATAGGTCTTCATCATGGCAAAAGTAGCCTTTATATGTTTGAAGACATGCTACTTCTGTGCTCCAACCTGGGCCTTTTTTGGCCCAATTCATTTTTCCTATCGGCTAGTGACTTTTTTTGTAGGGACAAGTTTGTAGGAATATCATATTTGACGCTTACTATGACAAACTGTCGGTGAAAAGAACAGGGAACAGGTGTGAGCGAACGACATGGGCTGGCCCACTTTCAATAGGATATCGGTTTCGGGAACCCTCTAGAGGGGGAGCTCCTATAGGCCGCTCGCTGCGGCAAAGTGCCGGCGCTTCGCCCAGGAGCGGCTAGCGTGGGCCGGCCCATTTACAGTGGCACGCGGCGGCACGTTCCTGAGATGAAAAAATCGCAAAAAGGAAAATCGCGCTAGCTCTATAACTCGAACACTAAACTTCGCACTAATTGGCATGCCGTGCAAACCAATGCGCCATAGACCATCTCATGTTCAATTAGCAGCGCGACAGTTAAAGACGTGCAAGAACAGAGACTAAACTTAAACATTAATTTGCAAAAAATCCTAAAAACTACAGTCCATTTATTGGGTCGAATCGACAACCTCCTACAACTGAATTTTTCGAAATTATGAATATTTTCTTCAAAATAAAAACATTTTTCAAATTTTCGTACAAATTTTGTAAAACAGGAACATTTTGATGACGTGAACAAATTTGAAAAAGGGGAACATTTCTTGAATTTGTGAACAAAAAATAAAAATGTTTACTTTTTAAAATTTCCAGAACATTTTTTGAATTTGTGAACAAAATTGAAAAACATGAACTATTATTGAATTTGTGAACAAATTAGGAAAGCTGGAACATTTTTTTCAGTTCCCAAACATTTTTTGAATCTTGAGAACAAATTTTGAAAAATCCTGAACAAATTTGGAACCGCGGACAATTTTTTAATGTACGAGCATTTTTTGAATTTTGAGAACATATTTTGAAACGGAGAACAATTTTGAAAAATCCCGAACAAATTTGGAAGCGCGAATTTTTTTTGAATATGTGAACAAAAAATTGAAATCCGGGACATTTTCTGAATTTCGAAAGTTTTGTACTTTTTTGTCTAACGAGAACAAATTTTGAATTTTGAGAATATTTTTTCAAAAACTGAACATTTTTTGAAAACACGAACAAAATTTTCGATTCTTTTTTAAAAAAGAGAAGAAAAGGAAAAGAAATAAAAAGAAAATCATAAACATTTTGTGAAACTGCAAACAAGTTCTGAGAAAGAAAAAAACTGGAAAAAGAAAATGAAACAAAAAACGAAAAAATGAAAAAAAAACAGAAACGAAAAATGAGAAATGAAAAAACAATAGAAGGCAGAAAAAGAACCAGATAAAAACGATACAGGAAACAACCCGGTTCAGGGAGTGGGTCGGCCCAGGTTTGTCGCTGGCTCGTGCGGTAGCCCGACATTTTGCCGCAACGAGCGGCGAATAGGGATTTCCATCTAGAGGTTCCCAAACCGGTTTTTACTATATTTTTTTTCATTTCAAATTTTCCTTTTTTTATGTTTCTTTTCTTCTTTCTCCCTTTCAAGTTTATTTTCCATTTTTCCATTCCTATTCCTATTATTTTGCCTTTTTCTATTTCAAATTTTATTTTATTTTAGAGAACTTTTGAATTCAGAATTTAAAATTGTTACTTTTTTTATTTTTTGTTCAAAATATTCAAAAACATTACGCTCAAAAAATGTTCATGATTCTAAAAAATGTTTTTTTTTCAAAAATGTTCCCGTTTTCTGAAATTTGTTCGTAAATTTAAAATATGCCCAGGAGTTTTCCAAAAATGATTGTGGTTTCAATTTGTTTTGAATTCCAAAAATTGTTCCTCCTTTTCAAGATTTGTTCACAGATTGAAAAACATTAGAGAATTTCAAAAAATGTTTAGGTTTCAAAAAATATTCAGGGGTTTCAAATTTTTTCAGAATTTTAAAAAAATTCAGTAAGAAATGATCATTTTTTATTTGTTTTAGTTTGTTAAAAAAGTTCAAAATGTCGAAATTTATTTTATTTATTAAATAAATGTCCGCATGTTCAAAACATTCTTCCGAATTGGAAAAATATTCGGGATTACAAAAATTGTTAACAATTTCAAAAATATTGTTTTAAGAAAATGTGAATTTAAAAATTAGTTTGCTTTCTTAAATAAATGTTCAGGTGTTCAAAAAATGTTCAGTGTTGGAAAATGAAATATCCGGGATTCCAAAAATTGTTAACAATTTCAATAATGTCCCTTTCTTAAAAAAATGAATTTCAAAATTTGTTTGTGTTGTTCAAAAAATGTTCGAACTTTGAAACATTACTTACCTTTTAGAAATTGTTTACGGTTTCCAAGAATTGTTCATATAAAATCAGGAAGTATTGAGTTCTGGCACCATAGTTAGTTCTTAGACGTTAGCGCTGCGAAGCAGTCACTTACAATCGTCAGCTGCCATGGTTATCAGCAGCACTTCATTACCCCCCTGCTTTTTGTGATTTTTTTCCTGTTGCGCTATGGTACCATCGGGAGCTTACGCAATAGGCCGGGCCAGTCAGATGCGTATCCTATGCGAAGGAGCGTCCATTTGCCACAAAGTGGGGCATATAGGAGCTCACAAGTTTCTATGTTCGATCTGGAAGTTCACCGTGTCTAGTGCTGCCCTGGGGAATGATTCGTTTGATCCCGGGTCTTCGCAGGGTGAAAGATAGCTGATTATCGTACCCATTTCCTATTTGGCGCCCTTAGCGCCCGTCGAAGACTATTTTACAGACCGACGCACTTCCCCTGGCTTGGGCTTGGCCCATTTATGCTTGTTTACGATTCTTCAAAGTTCAAAAAATAGGTGTATGATGTATTTCATATCCGAACATGTCGGCTCAATTCTAACCAAAAGACCAACTGGGACAACTCACGTTATGTGACATACCTACAGTTTTTCTTTGTTTTGTCTCAACTTTTAACACTACAAAGATCACTATAGTTTTTTTTTCTGTTTTCTTATGCCATTTCTTCACGATTTTACTTGTTTTTTTATTTTCTCTTTCGCTTTCCTATTTTTTCAAAAATGCATGAACGTTTTTAAATTTGCATGAACTTTTTTTGGTTCCTTGCTAAATTTCCAGTGAAACTTTTTTAAATCCTTGAACTTTTTTTTGTTTTTTGCAACTCTTTTAGTGAACCTATTTTTCAAAATCGCAAACTTTTCTCAAATCTATGAACTTTTTGTAAAAATTGATGAAGTTTTTTTAAATTCGTTAGTTTTTTTTTCAAAATTGTGAAAATTTTGCAAATCTGAGATTTGTTTTTTTATAATCCTTGTTTTTTTCAAAGTTGATGACCTTTTTTCAAATTCTCTTTTTTTGAAAATTGATGAACTTTTTTCAAATCCATGATTTTTTTGAATCTTCAAACTTTTTCCAAATTCAAGTAGAAAATTGAAAATTCATGAACTTTTTAAATTTTGTGAACATTTTTTCAAATTGGTGAACTATTTTCAAATTCATGAACTTTTTACGTGCTTGCAAGAGAAAAAATTGCTCGATGGACTGAACGATTAGTTCGCAAGGTCAAATCGAGAGCGAGAGGAGCGGTTGAGCGAGCTATATTTGATATGGCCCACTACGGAGCGCGTGAGCGGCAACTAGTCCTCGTTGCGCTTAAGAGGATTTTGAGCAGATCTGGTAAACGTCCATCCCGCCAATACTGTTTAAGGGCGCATGCAAAACTTTTTTACAGTAGCGCGAACCCTCTTACGGAACTGATCCTATAACCCGTCCGGCAAATATTTTGCTGGACATATTTACGGGGTCTGTTCCGCGCCGGAGGGCTCGCAGTACCGCAAATCTTGTATAGCTTCGTAAATTAGAGAATTCAACAAAGAATAACGAATGAAATCATATTATAAATTAAACATATGAATATAAATGGTCCGGAAAGCAATTCGAAATGCCACAATCGTTTTCATTACATCAAATATTTAAATTTGAATAATTACAACACCAAATTGTTCAAATCACACAAAAATACATGAATAAAAATGGGATTCTATCTCCCCCCATAGAGTTGCCAACGATGCTCAATAAATTTAAGCTTGAGTTGGTTGTGTGAATCACGGTCCTCGATCTTCCAGTAGGTCTTAAGAAATGCAGTGATCTCATCTGTGTCCCTGGCAGGCTTCACACGGCTACCAACATTGTCATAATTGTACTCCAAGTCCAAATCCCTCTCATCCTCGATGATCATATTGTGTAAAATTACACAACCTGTCATGATATTTCTGAGGGATTTTTTTATCACAGAAGCGAGAAGGACCTCGAACAATGGCAAACCGAGCTTGCCACACACCAAATGCCCTATTAATATCCTTTCGGCAATTTTTTTGTGTTTCTTAATTTTGGGGTCACTAATGCTCTTCACAAATGTTGACAAGGAAGGATAGATACCGTCAGCAAGATAGTACCCCATGGTATACTCATGGCCGTTGACGGTATAGTTGCAAGCCTTAGCAAATCTGACAGCCCTTTCTTCGTCCCCGCCTGCCGAAGCAAATCCGACAGCCCTTTCTTCTTCCCCGTCGACTAAAGCAAATTCGTCAGCCCTTTCTTCTTCCCCGCCGGCCGAAATCCCGTCCTCCGGCGCTCATGGGCGACCCCGACCGATTCCGAGGCTCACAGACGCTGGAACCAACCGGGTCCGCCGGCTACAAGGCCACGCGCCAAGCTCCAGGGATCCATGGCGCCGGTGGTGGCAGCGAGCCCGCAGACACAAATTGGCGCCCCTGCGCTCAAACTTGGTGGAATGGATGCGTCGCAGGGCGGTGGAGCTATCGGATGGCGCGGGGCAGCGAGAACAGGCGGGGATGTGTGGTGGCGGCGGCGGGGAGTGGAGGCGGGAACGCAAGCGAGCGGAAAGAAGTTCGTGCCAAGGGAAAGGGGAGCCGACAAAAAACGAGGGGAATCCCATAGATATGAAGGAAATGGACCCGCATATCCAGGATAAAAAAATTCACGGTCGAATTTGCGGGATATATTCGGGCCGGCAAAACAGCCTCCACCCCGTGAACCGACGGTTATTTTGTCGGATGTCCTGGTTTGGGAGATCTGCTTGAGATGGTTTGTGGCGCCAACCATGAGCTCTCCTTACCCGGGTCCTTGTGTATAGGCCGCCGATGTGTCAGGACCGGCCCTGGACACAACCTCAACTTGGATGCAAACTTGGAGGCTTACTTTTCAAGGAAAACGAGTCTGTCTAGTATACGAAGAGTTTAATTCCCTGATTATAACTTCCTTACCCGATATAAGCAGCGAGGTGTGCTCGGGTCGAGTTGTATTGTGCTTTTTATGTGTTGCCTTGACCATCCGCACCGGTTTTCGTGTTTGCGCGAACCGTCTACAGCAGATCTAGTCGGTAACTGGAATTCGATCCAAAAGAGATGAACGTCGTGGCAGAACCTTCGAAGATCTACCTGTTAGACCTCGTGAGTTTTGGACATGAAAGCGACGGGGCTGGCAGCCGCGGCCTGGTAGTACCGGACACCTGGGTGCACAACGACTCGCTCCCTGTCGGGACCGTCGCGATTCTCTGCGTCGACGGCTCTGTGGTGACCAGGAAAGCCTGCGACGTCAACGTCGTCGACAGAAGCTACTTCTACCCCGGCGAGGTCGTCGGATCCGCGTCGGACCTCGGCGGTCAAATCGGCGTCGTCACCAACGTCACCGTAGCGGTCGACCTGATCGAGCGCACCGTCCGCGGCGGCGAGCCGGCGAAGATCGTCAAGGGTGTGCCACCATCTCGTCTGCGGCGCGTTAAAGGGCTCAGCCTGGGCGACTATGTCGTGTCCGGGCCGTGGCTTGGCCGGGTCGTCGAGGTGTCCACTGATGTCTACGTGTTATTCGACGATGGCGCCATGTGCAAGGTCCCCGACGCAGAGTCCAAGATGCTACGATCAGTGGCCAAGGCCGACGCCCTTTACCGCCCTGAGATGAATAGCCCTTTTTACCCGGGGCACCGGGTGACCGGCGACCCATGTGCCGTCTTCAAGCCCTCCCGGTGGCTCAACGGCCATTGGAGGCCAGAGCGTAGAGCAGGCACCGTCACCAAGCTCGAGATGTCCGGCGTCCTCGTCCACTGGATCGCGTCGGCGCACGGCGGCACCGATCAACAGCTCGTTCAAGAGTTTGCTCCCCCGGCCTATCAGAACCCTGGCAATCTGACCTTCTTTTGCTCCGCGTCTGACTGCACCTGGGGCGTAGCCGACACGTGCTTCCTTCGAAAAACCAGTGACGACTCACTTCCCGCCGCCGCCGAAACCAACAAGGGTGCTGGCGATGTGGCCTGTGCTCATGATGGCAATCACCAGGAGGATCGACCCGTCGCATGTTCAGACGACGAATATGAGTATGACAGTGACACGACAGAAGAAGATGAGCGCGAATCACCAAGTACAACTACGGTCCCCACAAAGCAGCAGCAGGAGATGAGGTTTTACCGGAAGCAGCTAAGGAAGGATTACTTCGATGGTCACAGGAGGGCGCGATGCCGGGACGTCGGGAGGTACGTGGAGTTGGACCAACTGCCCATGAGCGTCGCTAGCACCCACACCACCGTCGACGTGTTGTGGCAGGACGGCACACGGCAGCTCGGTGCACCATCGACATCCCTCGTCTCCTTCAACATCTTGAACGAGCAAGAGTTCCTCCCAGGGCAGTTTGTTTTCGACAACGCCTTTCCCGCGGCAACTGCCCCCGTTGATGCTGCCGTCGGTGTTACCGGCGACGATGACGGTTCAGCTGCGACGAGGCGTGTGGGCTTCGTCAGAAGCCTGGATTGCAAGGACCAGATGGTGCACGTCTCGTGGTTCAAAGCGGCGTCACGCCCCGGCCAAGCAAGAGAGATCGATTGCAGTGATACCGTCAGCGCGTACAGCCTAGAAAGGGAGCCTGAACGCTATGCTTACTATGGAGATGTCGTTGTTCGCCTGCTACCATCAGGATCAACTGACGGCCCAAGTGCACCGCCGTCACAGGGCAACCATAAGAACAAAGCCGATCTTTCATGGGTCGGGCGTGTGGTAGACCTGCCTGATGGCTTTGTCCAAGTCAAGTGGGGTGATGGTAGCACGTCAACGATAATGCCATCTTCTGTCAGCGCTACTTGTTACTACTACTAGTACCTTCCGCTATACTTGTACGTGCATGCATTCTCTACTCAATTCATTCACAGTTCTTTTGACATGAAACCTTTCAGGTGCTGCCCAGCGAGATATGTGTCATCAACGAACAGAACTACGACGAACTAGAGGCTGAAATGGGCGATTGGGTGGAGGACGACGGCATTGATCCACCCCAAGAACCGGCAACCGACTACACGGTATCTACCCACCATTAATCTGTTCACTGTTAGCAAACAACAGGACCTCGGCCGGTTCTATTCTCTCAACCACCAAACATTTCATATCAATTTAACTTGTTTTTTTTAATTGAGAAACTCCTTGCTCTCGTTTTCATTTAATTGAAACCGATAACGATGAGCTTCTCAATTTAAAAAATACCCCCTCTACAAAGAAATATAAGATCGTTTAGATCACTAAAATAGTGAGGGAGTAGTTAACTGAATATCCAGTTTTTTAGGGTGGTTGCAGAATTCCATTTTCTACTTGTACGCATTACGGATTCCATTAATAAAGTGATGGGCCTTTTACTCTAGGAAAATGTTCCACAAAACCCAACCGGCGTCGACGGCGACGAGGATCCTGCGGGCAGAGATGGCCCTGCCGCGATAGCAACAGCCCGCCTGGGTTCCGCCGTCTCGTTTGTGATCGGATGGGCAAGCAATGTGTTAGCTCGAGGTAAAAGGTGTCTATCAGATTGGTCTTCGCCGTCATCATCAGGCTCCGAGTTATCTGCAGCTGCAGAGAATGAGGGAGCACCCGAGACAGTACCTGGTGGTGGTGACCATCCTAGGGATGACGCTGCAAGGGAGGTCATCGATGCGGACGATCCTGCCAGTGAGGGGAAGGAGGCTGCAGATGCTAACGGCAATGAGGAGCCATTCCGTTTTCTGCATTTTGACGTACGAGATAGCCCTCCGGATCACCATTACCTTGACACCGCGGACCAGGTATGGTTCACCAGCAAATGTTAATTGCGTTCCTGATATGCAGACAATTAGCTCTGATATTCACAAATCCGGTTCTTCTATAGCTAAACTGCATCTGATTTCCTTGGCAAAAGAAGCCACACCCACTTAGCTACGTTGAGAAAACCACGTGTCATACGTGGTAGCAACCCAAACCTGTTTATGAACAAATAGCTACATCGAGAAAAAATCTAGTACTCCCTCCGTAAAGAAATATAAGTGCGCTTAGATCACTATATTTGTTTACAGAGGGAGTAGCTGATTTTTAAAAAAAAATCTATTTTAACTAAAATCATGACAACAATTTTGAAACCGGGGGAGTATTATTTCTGGTGGTTTTGAATGCCCTCATTTTTTCCCTATATATGGTATACGTCCAAATTCATATAATAACCACAAGTTAAGATTAGCCTTTTTCCTGCAATGAAAATAAAAGATTAAGAAGTCCAACTAACGCTCTTCTCTCCGTGATTCATGAAACGCAGGGCGGCTGCGGTGGAAAGAGGTGGGTCAAGATAGTGCAGAGAGAGTGGAAAATACTAGAGAACAACTTACCAGGTACCGGAGCTAGTACTTTTTATGGTTTCACATGCGTGTAACGAGCATGCCCTATGAACCGAATTGACTGTGTCTAATTGTGCAGATACCATCTACGTGCGGGCATTCGAGAACCGCATAGATCTGCTCCGGGCTGTCATGGTGGGCGCTAGCGGAACACCGTATCACGACGGGCTCTTCTTCTTCGACTTGTTGCTGCCGCCGTCCTACCCAGACGCACCGCCGCAGGTGTACTATCACTCGTTCGGACTCCGTCTCAATCCTAATCTATATGCCTCTGGAACAGTGTGCCTCAGCCTTCTCAACACCTTCGGCGGAGAGGGCACGGAGATCTGGTCACCAGCGACGTCGAGCCTGCTCCAGGTTCTAGTCTCCATCCAGGGCCTCGTTCTCAACAACCAGCCCTACTACAATGAGGCTGAATACGAAGCTCTGGTCGGCACACCAGAGGGTTGCCGCAATGCTTTGCCGTACAACGAGAATGCCTACCTACTCACCCTGCGAACTATGCTTCATCTACTGCGCCGACCACCTTTGGGGTTCGAGGAGTTTGTCAGGGACCACTTCCGCCGCCGGGCGAGGTTCATACTCAGGGCATGCGAGGCATATCTTCAAGGATGCGACGTTGGAACGCTTTGTAGTGAGGCATGTGCCACCAAGAGGAGTAGCGAGCGGCAGTGCTCACCTGGGTTAAGGTTCACGCTCGCCAATCTGGTGCCAAGGCTCGTTGCGGCATTCGCGGAGATCGGTGCCGAGGGATGTGTGTAATGTTGATATTTTTGTTCTAGTATTAGGAGGATAAACAAAATGGTATTGTGCTTTTGCTACTATATGTCCAAACTCGTGTGCTACCAAACTAGTGTTTTAGTTCAGATCAAACCAGTAGGGGAGACATGGTGGCAAGGATGGGCCCATGCCCGACCAACATGCATTTTTTAAATTATATTGATGATTTCTTAAACACATACTGCTTTTATGTTAGAAATATGTCCTAGAGGTAATAATAAATGTATTACTCCCTCCGTCCCATAATATAAGATGTTTTCTTGATACTAGTGTGGGATGGAGGGACTATTATATTTTCATATCCATAATTAAGCTTATATTTCGTGTTATCGTTGCATTGATTCTTGAATATGAGTTCGGAGGAAAACTTAATTGCATGTGTAGAAACATAAGCACCAATAGATATGTTGTCATGCCTTTAAGACTAGCTCATGTATTGACAATGATCATGTTTTCTTGATCACGAACATTGCTAGGACGCTATCAATAATGAGAACACCTTATTATCAGAACAATAGAGCTGGATAGCCCCAACTTATGAATTACTGCAATATCACAACGGTATTTTTCATATAAAGTGTTAACGGTTACTTAGTTCTTCCTTAGACCATGAGAATATCGTACACGGAGCTTTGTGCCATAGGATGTGTGTAGTGTTGATATTTGTTTCTGGTATTAGTTAGGAGGATAAACAAAATGGTATTGTATTTTTGCTACTATGTCCAAAATCATCTACTATCAGATAAAACCACAGGAGGAGCCCGGTCCCGACCAACATGCATTTTTCATTAGATCAGTGATTTTCTTAAACAGAAACTATTTTAGGTTCTAAATATTCTTTAGAGGCAATAATAAATGTATTACTTCGTCTGATCGAAATTAATTGACGCAACTTTACTACAAATTAATTGACGCAACTTTAGTACAAAGTTGTACTAAAGCCGCGTCAATTAATTTGGATTAGAGAGAGTATTATATTTTCATGTTCATAATTAAATTTATATTTTTGTGTTATAGTTGCATCGATTCTCGAATATGAGATTAGGAGAAAAACTCAATTGCATGTGCAGAAACATAAACACCAATATGATCCCTAGTCATGCCTTCTAAGGCTAGCTCATGTATCGATGATGATCTTGTTTTCCTGATCATGAACATTGTTAGGACGCTATAAATAATGAGAACACCTTGTTACTAGAAAATGGAGTTTGGTAGATCTAACTTATGAACTACTGCGAGATCACATCGTTATTATGTTGTCGGCATTTTCATCTAAAGTGTTAACATTTACTTAGTTCCTTAGATCATGAGAATATTGTATACTAACATACCAGATGGTTACTTTGGGGTTACTGGATATGAATAAAAGGAATTTACAGGTATACCAGAAGCGTACATCCCAGTATCGATAGTTCAAAACTAAGATTTGCTCCTGTGATGATAGAGAGATACTCTTTGGGCCCACTCGGTATTATGGTATCATTATTTTCTGTCTTAACACATGTGATTAAGACCGCGAGATATCGAAATAAGGATACGAGTAAAGAGAACAAAACTGGTAACGATTTGCCGAATTGAACGGTTTGGCCTAGAATCTCGACTATGCCAAGGTGCCATGTTGAGTTGGCGACATAGCACATGGCGCTAAAAACAAAGATATGACCCAACGCAGAGATCGTGTCGGCATTAACTGCCGATCTTATTTGATCTCTGAGTTCACCATGCGGGACCTGCACGGGCAACTATTGTCGTAGTAAAATTTAGCAGATCCCTCGATACGGTCTCCCAGTGAGGTGAGTAGATCGGAGGGGAAACAAGACCAGATTTACCCAGGTAAGCCCTCCATATGAGGTAAAATCCTACTCCTGTTCGTGTTGTATTGACGTATATATATAGGTGTGTGCAGACTGCAGAGTACATGTTACAATAGAGGGATAAGTTGTTCTATCAACCAACACGACCCCGACTTTTAAAGGATACTGACACCCTAGGGTTTACAGTTTCCTAGTTGGCTACATAAGTGGAGGGGTCCACATATCCGGCTTCCTTATCTTGAACGGTAAGGCATCTCGAATCTTCCTTTTGCAAAATTCATGGGCTGGCATGACGACCCAGGGCAAAAACCGGCCTAGGGCACCTCGGGCCGGCCTACTTGGGCCAACAACCAATGAGGTGAGGCACCCCTGGGCTGTAACACCTTCAATATCTCTCTCACAATTGTAGCTCAAAGCAAAAAGAGATGAACATGAATGAATGGTTTGAAGAAAGAGATGGGCTTGGCCTTCAAACACTCAAAGTCCTACTCTCTTGAATCTCACAAAGTCGCTCAAAACAGTCACACCTTCTCATGCACTCAAGGGGCGTTGGGGGTCTATTTATAGGCAAAGCAGAAACCCGGCAGTTACTTAGGAAAGACTAAGTAGTTCAAAAATGTTGGATAAAAATCCTCGATACTACCACACAAGTTCAAAATTCGAACAATGAGGAGAGCAATACACGTTCCTGAAATGCACGACACTTGGAGGTACTAAACTTTCCATATAAGCCTATAAAATTTCCAAATACTCAGAGGTATCAGGCCAGAAATGTAGCTCACTTATGCAAAAGATAGAACATGCTTGAAAGAACAAGAAAAAATGACTCTCGACGGTGTTGGAGTTATTGTTGTAGTGAAAACAAATTTTGTCTATGGGGTATCTTTAGTAGTGCAGTCATAATCAATTTAGTGTTAACAAGGGCGTGCACGACGACCTTATAGTGAAGGTTACCATACACTCGACAATAGTCACACAACACGTTTTTTGAATATGTTTAGTCACCTCGTGGGAGCACAACCTAGTCCTATGTTAGGAGGACCATGGGTGGGGCTGGACGGTTGCGGGATTCAGATCATGCTCAACTCCTTAGGACCCTCTCCGAACTCCAGATCAAGGTCGATCCAAGTCATGTGCGACTCCTTGGACTCGACCCTAGAGGTGGCTTGGGAGCTGTGAATAGGCCCAAGAGCTCTTGTGCCTTCGCCTTACGTGTATTCAAACGAAGGTGGAGTGATTTATACGCCCATCGGGGCCTTATATAGCCTAGAAGTCCTTGACAAATGACCAAAATTACCCTTAAAAGTAGGAGATTGGAGTGTAGAACTAGGTAATATTACGTCCATGTATTTATGGGCTCCTAGGTGGGCTAAGAGGGGAGTTGAGGCCCATCAAAGGGGGTTCCTTCCGGGCTTTCTTTGTTTGGGCTTCATTCTCTTTGCTTCTTTATCTTCATTGATGACTTTGGCCTTTTTTGCCATCTCCTTGACCTGTCGACCATGGGTTTTTACTTGGCCTTTCTTTGACCAGTTTAGATCCTCCTTGGCTAGGATGGACTTTTGTTGACCGCCTTGGGGTTTGTTGGCTTCTGTTGACCTCCTTGGGACTTTTTAACTAGTTTAGACTTTCACTGAACATCCATGTCAGACCAATGGGACCCGCTAAGTGGGATGTGACGCCCGGATATTTAAGCTACAGTGAACCTCCGCTAAGGATGCCACGTCACCTCGATTACTGTTGCTAGTCTCACGTTAGTTCGAAATCGATTCAAATTCAAATTCAAAATCAAGCAAACAATAAATGTTTTCAAATATTAAAACCTAAATGTTCTGGATGTGATAAATAATTCGTAAGTAATATTGGTGGACAAACAACATTTTTGTAAAATGTTTGACTGCCCTAGACTAATTAAAAACAGTGCCTAAAATAATAATTTAATTGCTTTGAAATTATGAAAATACTAAACTAATATATTTTGGCTACAAACTAGGTTTGGCAGTGGCCTGTATTGATGATACTAACTTAGGTGCTAACTTGGTATTTCATAAAACTAAAATAAAAGAAACTATAATTGAAAACAGAAAAGAATAAATAAAAGAAAAGGAAAAACAAAACAAGCAACAAGAGAACAACAACCACCCCCCCAACTGGGCCAGTCGGCCCAGCTAAACAGCCGACCGACCAAGGTCCCTCCCTCGGCCCACCTAACCCCTATATCCCCGGTCCACCCCCGCAAACCCCAACCCACCCCCACGATCCCCACTCCCCCCACTCCCCCGATCCCCTCCTGGATCGGGATCGTCCTCGACGCCCCGGCTCGTCCCCGCCGCCTCGCCGTTCGCCGGCGCCACCCGCCGGACCGCATCATCCTCTTCTCCTCTCCATCGTCCCCTCGTCACTGGGCCGCACCCGCTCGTTGTCGCCGTGCACCACCACCGCCGTCGTCCTCTCCGTCACCGAACCGCCCCCGAGCTCGTCGCCTCGTCCCCGTCGTCCTCCCCGCGCCCACTGCCATTTCCCTGCAACCGTCGGTGAGACGCCGCGCCTCCCCTCTCCCCCTGTCGGACGCCATCCGCCGCGCCCGACCGCGCCGGTGCACGGGCCAAGCCCCGCTCGCTGTTCCTCCCACTCACGCACCGTCGCGCCATGCCTGACCCCGCGACGCACCTCGCTGCCGCACCCACCGTGCTGCTTCTCCCCGACGCCTGCGCCCTCGCTCGCCTCTGTGCTGGCCGCCCCTCGCGGCCATGCCATCGCGCCACTCCCCACTGCCCCTCGCCTCGCAGCACCGGGCCGCGCCCCGCGCGCGCTCTCTTCGCTGCCGCTTTGGGCCGCGCGGCCCCCTCCGCCTCCGCGCCGCTCCGGCCGCCTGCCGGTGCCGTGGCCGCCGGCGCCCCGCGGCGCTGGGCGGCACCCGTTGCGGCCGTGTCCAGGTGACCCGGTGCCCGCACCCGTAACCACTGCCCAGCGCCCGCTAAGGCCCTGGGCCATTGACACATGGGGCCCGCCCCTGTTAGATAATGTAAACCAAAAATAAAAGATTTAAAAATATAATAAAAATTAATTAACTAATTAATTAATTAACCCTATTTAATTAATCTAATTAGCTAATTAACTTAACTAATCTGTTAACTAGACTAATTAACTTGGTTAGTTACCAAACAGAGTATGACAGCTGGGACCCACAGGTCAGTTTGACCCAGTCAACGCCCTGTTGACTACTGACATCATGATGACGTCAGGAAACACTATTCTGGATAATGTTGCTTTAAAATATTTAAATAAATAATTAAAATCAGAAAATGATTAAATCTTTAGAAAATCATATAAAATAATCCGTAACTCGGATGAAAATACTTTCTACATGAAAGTTGCTCAGAACGACGAGACGAATCCGAATACGCGGCCCGTTCGTCCGCCACAGATCCCTAACCTATCGAACACGAAACTTTCCCCCTTCGGTTCATCTGTCCGAAAACGCGAAACACCGGGAATACTTTCCCGGATGTTTCCCCTTTCACCGGTATCACCTATCCCTACGTTAGGTCACCCCTAGCACAACGTATCGCCGCGTCTTGCTTTGTGTTACATTTGATTGCTCTGTTATTTATTGTGTTCCCCCTCCGTTACTTCTTTCCGGTAGACTTCGAGACCGCTGCCGATGTTCGTGCGTTCGACTACATCGAAGACGACCCCTCCTACTTGCCAGAGCAGCCAGGCAAGCCCCCCCCTTGATCACCAGATATCGCCTATTCTTCTCTCTACTGCTTGCATTAGAGTAGTGTAGCATGTTACTGCTTTCGTTAATCCTATTCTGTTGCATAGTCTGTCATTGTTGCTACAGTTGTTACCCTTACCTGCCATCCTACTGCTTAGTATAGGATGCTAGTGTTCCATCAGTGGCCCTACACTCTTGTCCGTCTGCCATACTATACTACTGGGCCGTGATCACTTCGGGAGGTGATCACGGGTATATACTATATACATTATATACATGACACATGTGGTGACTAAAGTCGGGTCGGCTCGAGGAGTACCCGCAAGTGATTCTGATGAGGGGGCTGAAAGGACAGGTGGCTCCACCCCGGTAGAGGTGGGCCTGGGTTCCTGACGGCCCCCGACTGTTACTTTGTGGCGGAGCGACAGGGCAGGTTGAGACCACCTAGGAGAGAGGTGGGCCTGGCCCTGGTCGGCGTTCACAGATACTTAACACGCTTAACGAGATCTTGGTATTTGATCTGAGTCTAGCCATTTGGTCTATACGCACTAACCAGCTACGCGGGAACGGTTATGGGCACTCGACGTCGTGGTATCAGCCGAAGCTCTTCTTGACGTCAGCGACGGAGCGGCGCGCGCCGGATTGGACTAGAACGCCTGCTAGGCTAGGTCTGCTTCCGGCCGCCCTCGCAACGTGTAGGTGTGCAATGGGCGATGGGCCCAGACCCCTGCGCGCATAGGATTTAGACCGGCGTGCTGACCTCTCTGTTGAGCCTAGGTGGGGCTGCGACGTGTTGATCTTCCGAGGCCGGGCATGACCCAGGAAAGTGTGTCTGGCCAAATGGGATCGAGCGTGTTGGGTTATGTGGTGCACCCCTGCAGGGAAGTTTATCTATTCGAATAGCCGTGTCCCTCGGTAAAAGGACGATCCGGAGTTGTACCTTGACCTTATGACAACTAGAACTGGATACTTAATAAAACACACCCTTCCAAGTGCCAGATATAACCCGGTGATCGCTCTCTAACAGGGCGACGAGGAGGGGATCGCCGGGTAGGATTATGCTATGCAATGCTATTTGGAGGACTTCAATCTACTCTCTTCTACATGCTGCAAGATGGAGGCTGCCAGAAGCGTAGTCTTCGACAGGATTAGCTATCCCCCTCTTATTCTGGCATTCTGCAGTTCAATCCAATGATATGGCCCTTTACACATATACCCATGCATATGTAGTGTAGCTCCTTGCTTGCGAGTACTTTGGATGAGTACTCACGGTTGCTTTTCTCCCTCTTTTCCCCTTTCTATACCTGGTTGTCGCAACCAGATGCTGGAGTCCAGGAGCTAGAGATCCCGAGGATGATTCTACATGGAGTTCGGCTTCGAGGAGTAGTTAGGAGGTCCCAGGCAGGAGGCCTTGCCTTTTCGATCGTTGCTTCTTTTGTGCTAGCCTTCTTAAGGCAAACTTGTTTAACTTATGTCTGTACTCGGATATTGTTGCTTCCGCTGACTCGTCTATGATCGAGCACTTGTATTCGAGCCCTCGAGGCCCCTGGCTTGTATTATGATGTTTGTATGACTTATTTATGTTGTAGAGTTGTGTTGTGATACCTTCCCTTGAGTCCCTGATCTTGATCGTACACATTTGCGTGCATGATTAGTGTACGGTCAAATCGAGGGCGTCACAAGTTGGTATCAGAGCCGACTGCCTGTTGGAATCCCCCTTCCCAACTCGTTGGCCGAAGTTGAGTTTAGTCATTGCTAAACTTTTATTGACATGGCTGTGTGGCTTACGGGCCCACGTCGCCATTGGGTGGTATTAGGATCTTTTACTCCTTGTCTATACTATGGGGCTCTGATCTCTCTTCTATTCGGGTTAAGTGAGTTTTGCTAAATCTAACATTAGGATCTCGTTATCACTTTCACCCGGAGAGCCCCTTATTACTGATGATCGTCTGCTGCACGTGAAGACCCTGAAGATACTCTCCGCTGATAACCCGAGAACTTGTGTTCATCGCTGTTGCAATTCCCTTTCATCGATAAACTCCTATGGATAACCACGTATACTCGCCATTCATACAATGTTTCCCAGTTGATCTTGTTATTACAAGATACCCCGAAATTCTCTCTGTTGTTCCGAGAATCCTTTGAGCTTACTGCCTTGCTGTTCTTTGTCACCTGAATACCCCTACGGATAATTCTCGCACTTACCGAGTATCCGCTCATCCCCAGTTGATTCAAGTATTTCACAAAAGTGTTCAAAATACCATTCGATCTTCCGAAAATCCTCAGGAGCCTTTTGCTCTTGAAATTCTTGCTTACTTGCATTATGATTAATATTAAGTCTCGTAATCTTATTGGCATCTCTTGTCATTATCATTTTGAGTCCGTTGATTCAATCTGTTGCGAATGCTCGCAATCCTCAATCAGAGCCTAGAATTCATCCTTCCGGCTCAGACGTCATTTGAAACGTGAGCTGGTTCTCGCAAATCAAATTGTCGTCGATTTTGCCCCTATGTCTATTGAACTTATCCATCCTTGATCAGAGCATCTGTTTCTGATCCTTTGCTTTGTAAATCATAATTCCTCTGCAATTGAGCTCTAAGTTACTTAGTTGTTTCTATAATCCAAGGTATTTGCATTGATTCTACCTCTGGTTGTGTGCCGATACTCACATCAGATCCTTTATGGACCATCAGAACCTTGTTGGATTTTATCCGACAACGTCCTTCATATTCAATCACTTTGGAAGTTCTTTCCCTGATACATAATGCCTTTAGTAAATTTTATCCTCTCGTTTTGTTACCCATGCTCTACTATCGAGCTTGAGTTATTTGCCCCTGAAGCTTGTGGTATATGTTTCCACGATGCCCCGATGGGTTGAACCTATGCCTTTCATAGTATGTGTGAACTCAAAAGTTTTCACGAGTCATACTCTTCTGGTGCTTCGCCAGATAAAATTTCAGCACTACAACTTCTTCATAAACGAGAAGTGAATGAAAGGTTATGCATTGCAGAAGTGGGAGTCGACCTTGAACATTTGTGTTCATGCCCACGGACACGATGTGGAACTTATCATGAAAGCTTCTTGCAAGAATATTTAAACATTCGAATGATTCTTCCGGTGTAGTAAATTGGATCCCATGCAGTTATGGTTTCAACCATTCTAACCATATTCAATACATCTGGAAGGAAACCATTCCATTGCCTCATCTATCATGACAAGATTAAAGTATCTGCTATTGCAAGTCTGCACTCCAGTTCAGTTTCTATGCTGATCTTCCCTTGAGTAGTACCCTCAAGTATCTCGAGAATACCATGGAACTACGTAACTTCTTGTGAGTTCTTCATCAACTAATATTCTCACTGATTCCAATTTTTCACGGGCTCTCAGTTATTAAACACTCAAAGACACCGATAACTGAACCGAGTCCGCACTACGGTTCAACGACACTTGATAATCGTCTTTAAGTACGAGTTTGAACTCAATCACGTCATTCCTAGCCTACTTGTCTATATCCTTGTCGTGCCGATTTTAACTGTGCTACCTGGTCCTTAATCCCGAAGCACAATTTCGATGATGAGCTAAGCTTACGTCGATCTTTCTCGTCATATCATTTCACCTGGAACAACAAGCTTGATTTCGAGTTTGTGTCATACCCATGGTTCCGATAACCTTTCGCTTCATCATTCCTTTGACTTGATGTCGTCGCTAATTGATTACATCTTCTTGAAATCTCTCGACAAATGTGTCGTGGTCATCATCAACCTTATGAGCTCGTCCTGGATATCAATCGGATTCGTGAAGAGAAATACCATCCTTACCCTCGAAGAGTTGTGTTATCATCGGCCACTTTATTGCCTTCCCTCCAACACAAACTTGTTCGTATTTTGTGTTGTACCTTGAGTTCCTTGCTACCCATCATCGTTCTTCTTTACCTTGAAATATTACCACCTTTTATGTCAAGAATGTCGTGGGAATTTCACCACCTCTTAAGAACTCTCGGTACAGTGATACTTCTCACCATCACCATTCTTTCTTGGTCCCCGTGTTGTTTCTAACCGGAAAACCGACAATTGAACTATGATGTGCGACTTCAAAACTTCTAGCAACCCTATTGCTTTGAAGTTAATGGTCGGTATTTCATTCTTAGACCATTGGTTATCGAATCACCATTCTAACATTGATCATTCTACCTAAGCCCATATTTCGGGTGCACCTTTCAACCAATGTTTAATTGTGTATGTTTTCCTCGAGCATACCTCATTATATCATTTGATCTAACAAATGTTATCTCCTTGTTCACATAAGTGTGGAAATCCCTCTTTTTGGAAATCTCGAGGAATTGTCGCTGAGTCCATCAGCCACCCCCTCATCCTCTCCTTGGTTTAATGATGAACTCTTGTTTCGGAACTCGCTTCGATCGTTCATTTCCCGAGAATCTTACAATGTCATCTCGTCAAATTGTGCCGCACCTTTTCTTCTCAGGCATCCTAAGTCTGAGGTATCGTGACACCAATCAGATCTGAATCTCGGTCAGATATGATGGTTGGAACATATTTCCAAGAGTTATAATGTTGGTCTTTATATGACCCAGTAAGGTTATGTCATGCCTAGCACACCTGGCCGGAGGACCTATTGTTATAGTTTCCTTTTAGCAAGCTTAGCGATTCTTCCATGAGGAAATCGTAAGACTTACTTTACAAGTTGTTCCTGATGGATCCCTTGTGTATCGAAAGTCCGACCTTTGCTTGAAGACCATGTCAATGCAATCTCGAAGCATGTATGTGGTACCCCTATCATCAATAGGAACATTTGAAGCATAATGCTAAGTTTTCTTTATCAATTATCCAAACACCGTTGTACGGGTAATATCATGAAATTCCTCCCCCCTTACCTCAATGGTTTTCTACTTTCTATCGTGTCATGGATATCATGCTCCGCTTGTCCTTGGGAAGGATATACCCCTGAAATATGTGTGTATACACATTTTCCTTTCCATTGTTCTGTTTAAAACTGATAATCACTTTTCCTTTCCGTTGGTTTGTTTAACCCTTCTTGTGATCTATATGGTCTAAGCAGTAATAATTCACTGCTTATGTAAACACCTTGGTGTACAACTCTGTCATTGAGACCCTGTTTCTACTGTTGATGACTTTCCGGTAACCGCCGATGGACGAGAACTTTGCCTATTGGTCCGCCTCGTTTCAACGAGCAGGAAAATGGTTCTCTTCGTCCCTCGCCCTTGGTACCAACGTTGTTGCCGACAAAACTGACATGGTACTCTCTGACATGCCTTGCTATCATGACCGTGCAAGATGTCAGCGCTCCTATTTAAAAAAAACACATGGTGGACCCATAACCTATAGTTCCACAAGATCGAAACCTGACTCTCCTGTACACCTTGTTGTCAAAGTTATTCCTCACGCTTGGCTTCATATTTAATTCACGGGCCACCTTCCTAGTGCTCTATTCTGGTATCAGACGCAATACTTACTCTCGCTGCTTGAACCCCTTTCACACTTTGTTTCAAGCATCGAACCATTCACCCGCTCGAAACTTCTCATGGTACCTACTTACCTTGCTTTCGATATTGTCTTAAGTTTCCATTTGAGAGTTACTTTCTGCCACCATCCCCGATGTTATCAACCAGATAGTCAACCTTTTAGAGGTCCGTTCTTCCGAAGTCACCCCTTGTCCTTCATACATACAGTGAAGACTCCGAAGAAAGGATGATGACTTCATCATGATGACCTGAAGCCGAGCTATGAAGACATCAACGTTATGGATCGACCTCTATGAGAAGAGCAACCAAGACCGAGAAGACTCGTTAGAATTTCGTAACCAAATCCGTTCCCCCTTACTTCCCCTCTTAAATCTCGGGACGAGATTTCTTGTAGTGGAGGAGAATTGTGACGCCCGGATATTTAAGCTACAGTGAACCTCCGCTAAGGATGCCACGTCACCTCGATTACTGTTGCTAGTCTCACGTTAGTTCGAAATCGATTCAAATTCAAATTCAAAATCAAGCAAACAATAAATGTTTTCAAATATTAAAACCAAAATGTTCTGGATGTGATAAATAATTCGTAAGTAATATTGGTGGACAAACAACATTTTTGTAAAATGTTTGACTGCCCTAGACTAATTAAAAACAGTGGCTAAAATAATAATTTAATTGCTTTGAAATTATGAAAATACTAAACTAATATATTTTGGCTACAAACTAGGTTTGGCAGTGGCCTGTATTGATGAAACTAACTTAGGTGCTAACTTGGTAATTCATAAAACTAAAATAAAAGAAACTATAATTGAAAACAGAAAAGAATAAATAAAAGAAAAGGAAAAACAAAACAAGCAACAAGAGAACAACAACCCCCCCCCCCAACTGGGCCAGCCGACCCAGCTAAACAGCCGACCGACCAAGGTCCCTCCCTCGGCCCACCTAACCCCTATATCCCCGGTCCACCCCCGCAAACCCCAACCCACCCCCACGATCCCCACTTCCCCCCCACTTCCCCGATCCCCTCCTGGATCGGGATCGTCCTCGACGCCCCGGCTCGTCCCCGCCGCCTCGCGTTCGCCGGCGCCACCCGCCGGACCGCCTCATCCTCTTCTCCTCTCCATCGTCCCCTCGTCACCGGGCCGCACCCGCTCGTCGTCGCCGTGCACCACCACCGCCGCCGTCCTCTCCGTCACCGAACCGCCCCCGAGCTCGTCGCCTCGTCCCCGTCGTCCTCCCCGCGCCCACTGCCATTTCCCTGCAACCGTCGGTGAGATGCCGCGCCTCCCCTCTCCCCCGGTCGGACGCCATCCGCCGCGCCCGACCGCGACGGTGCATGGGCCAAGCCCCGCTCGCTGCTCCTCGCGCTCACGCACCGTCGCGCCATGCCTGACCCCGCGACGCACCTCGCTGCCGCACCCACCGTGCTGCTTCTCCCCGACGCCTGCGCCCTCGCTCGCCTCTGTGCTGCCCGCCCCTCGCGGCCATGCCATCGCGCCACTCCCCACTGCCCCTCGCCTCGCAGCGCCGGGCCGCGCCCCGCGCGTGCTCTCCTCGCTGCCGCTTTGGGCCGCGCGGCCCCCTCCGCCCCCGCGCCGCTCCGGCCGCCTGCCGGTGCCGTGGCCGCCGGTGCCCCGCGGCGCTGGGCCGCACCCGTTGCGGCTGTGTCCAGGTGACCCGGTGCCCGCACCCGTAACCACTGCCCAGCGCCCGCTAAGGCCCTGGGCCATTGACACATTGGGCCCGCCCCTGTTAGATAATGTAAACCAAAAATAAAAGATTTAAAAAATATAATAAAAATTAATTAACTAATTAATTAACTAATTAATTAATTAATTAACCCTATTTAATTAATCTAATTAGCTAATTAACTTAACTAATCTGTTAACTAGACTAATTAACTTGGTTAGTTATCAAACAGAGTGTGACAGCTGGGACCCACAGGTCAGTTTGACCCAGTCAACGCCCTGTTGACTGCTGACATCATGATGACGTCAGCAAACACTATTCTGGATAATGTTGCTTTAAAATATTTAAATAAATAATTAAAATTAGAAAATGATTAAATCTTTAGAAAATCATATAAAATAATCCGTAACTCGGATGAAAATACTTTCTACATGAAAGTTGCTCAGAACGACGAGACGAATCCGAATACGCAGCCCGTTCATCCACCACACATCCCTAACCTATCGAACTCGCAACTTTCCCCCTTCGGTTCATCTGTCCGAAAACGCGAAACACCGGGAATACTTACCCGGATGTTTCCCCTTTCGCCGGTATCACCTATCCCAACGTTAGGTCACCCCTAGCACAACGTATCGCCGCGTCTTGCTTTGTGTTACATTTGATTGCTCTGTTATTTATTGTGTTCCCCCTCCGTTACTTCTTCCCGGTCGACTTCGAGACCGCTGCCGATGTTCGTGTGTTCGACTACATCGAAGACGACCCCTCCTACTTGCCAGAGCAACCAGGCAAGCCCCCCTTGATCACCAGATATCGCCTATTCTTCTCTCTACTGCTTGCATTAGAGTAGTGTAGCATGTTACTGCTTTCGTTAATCCTATTCTGTTGCATAGTCTGTCATTGTTGCTACAGTTGTTACTCTTACCTGCCATCCTACTGCTTAATATAGGATGCTAGTGTTCCATCAGTGGCCCTACACTCTTGTCCGTCTGACACGCTATACTACTGGGCCGTGATCACTTCGGGAGGTGATCACGGGTATATACTATATACATTATATACATGACACATGTGGTGACTAAAGTCGGGTCGGCTCGAGGAGTACCCGCAAGTGATTCTGATGAGGGGGCTGAAAGGACAGGTGGCTCCAACCCGGTAGAGGTGGGCCTGGGTTCCTGACGGCCCCCGACTGTTACTTTGTGGCGGAGCGACAGGGCAGGTTGAGACCACCTAGGAGAGAGGTGGGCCTGGCCCTGGTCGGCGTTCACAGATACTTAACACGCTTAACGAGATCTTGGTATTTGCTCTGAGTCTGGCCATTTGGTCTATACGCACTAACCAGCTACGCGGGAATAGTTATGGGCACTCGACGTCGTCGTATCAGCCGAAGCTCTTCTTGACTTCAGCGACGGAGCAGCGTGCGCCGGATTGGATTGGAACGCCTGCTAGGCTAGGTCTGCTTCCGGCCGCCCTCGCAACGTGCAGGTGTGCAATGGGCGATGGGCCCAGACCCCTGCGTGCATAGGATTTAGACCGGCGTGCTGACCTCTCTGTTGAGCCTAGGTGGGGCTGCGACGTGTTGATCTTTCGAGGCCGGGCATGACCCAGGAAAGTGTGTCCGGCCAAATGGGATCGAGCGTGTTGGGTTATGTGGTGCACCCCTGCAGGGAAGTTTATCTATTTGAATAGCCGTGTCCCTCGGTAAAAGGACGATCCAGAGTTGTACCTTGACCTTATGACAACTAGAACTGGATACTTAATAAAACACACCCTTCCAAGTGCCAGATATAACCCGGTGATCGCTCTCTAACAGGGCGACGAGGAGGGGATCGCCGGGTAGGATTATGCTATGCAATGCTACTTGGAGGACTTCAATCTACTCTCTTCTACATGCTGCAAGATGGAGGCTGCCAGAAGCGTAGTCTTCGACAGGATTAGCTATCCCCCTCTTATTCTGGCATTCTGCAGTTCATTCCACTGATATGGCCCTTTACACATATACCCATGCATATGTAGTGTAGCTCCTTGCTTGCGAGTACTTTGGATGAGTACTCACGGTTGCTTTTCTCCCTCTTTTCCCCTTTCTATACCTGGTTGTCGCAACCAGATGCTGGAGTCCAGGAGCTAGAGATCCCGAGGATGATTCTACATGGAGTTCGGCTTCGAGGAGTAGTTAGGAGGTCCCAGGCAGGAGGCCTTGCCTTTTCGATCGTTGCTTCTTTTGTGCTAGCCTTCTTAAGGCAAACTTGTTTAACTTATGTCTGTACTCAGATATTGTTGCTTCCGCTGACTCGTCTATGATCGAGCACTTGTATTCGAGCCCTCGAGGCCCCTGGCTTGTATTATGATGCTTGTATGACTTATTTATGTTGTAGAGTTGTGTTGTGATATCTTCCCGTGAGTCCATGATCTTGATCGTACACATTTGCGTGCATGATTAGTGTACGGTCAAATTGGGGGCGTCACATGGGATTATTTACTTTCCTCTAATATGGGTTGACGGAGCTGTTCTCAGAAGGAATAGGTGCAAAAAGGGCAAGTCTCGGTTTAGGGTTACTATATGGATTTGCTTGTCAGTACCGGACCTATACTAAGACATATGGTTGAAACAAACAGAGAGGTGCTCAAAAGTGTTACAAAAAAGGTTAGGTTTGGAGGTACCAAAGCTAATATAGATGGTCCCAAAGTAGACTTGGCTAGGTAGCACCAAAAAAACTTGGTGGTTCCAAAGCAAAAAAAGAACAAAGATTTGATGAACATGCACTCATTCATTCCTCACTATATCAGTAATACTGAGTAGAAATATTTGGAAGTACCGGGGATGTAAAAAACACAGGAGTCTGAGTGAAGTTGTGGATAATTTTGGAATTTATGTTGACGATTTTGATTTGGAGTTTAACACTAGTTAATTTTCTTGTGCTCCTCTTATATTATAGTTGTCCTTGAACTCAGTGGGAATATTGGATTCACCAAACACATATAAATTACACATTATGAAATCGAAGGAGCTAACCATTTGTTAGCATAAAAGTAGGGGTCACCAATGGTGTTTCAACTCATCAATGAGAACTATTTTACTTAAATAAACTTGATAAAAGTAGTGCTTTTAATTATCTTATCATTAATCACCAAAATCAGATAGGGGTATAAGATGCACTGATAAGGTAAAAAACAATGCTCCACACGAGAGAAAAGGGGACCTAAAGACTTAATGTCTCGATGACAACATTTTCGCGTCACTGCCTTTACAACACGGAGGACACGCATTATTGCTTCACTCCCTTGCCATATCATCAAGAGCGATTTGAATAAACCTTTCTAATGAACCAGTGAAGCACTTAGTCGCTCTCCGCCCCCGCATCGTCTGAACTATAATCCATTGATCTGTACACCACAAAAGAAATTAGTGTTCCGTTTATATATACAAATATTAAGGTGGCTAAGCTCTGGCTCCTCCTATGAATTTGGAGTGTTGGGCGTGAGCTCTCAACTGGTTGACATGTGCTGCAGAAGGATGGGGATATCGATGAAGATGTGAATCATCGAATCAAAGTCGGATGGATGAAATGGTGCCAAGTTTCTGGCATTCTCTATGACAAGAGAGTGGCACAAAAGCTAAAAGGCAAGTTTTATAGGACGGTGGTTCGACCACAATGTTGTATAGCTTTGAGTGTTTGCCGACTAAAAGGCGACATGTTCAACAGTTAGGTGTGGTGGAGATGCGCATGTTGAGATGGACGTGTGGCCACACAAGGAAGGACCGAGTCTGGAATGATGATATACGAGATATATTTGGGGTAGCGCCGATTGAAGAGAAGCTTGTCCAACATCGTCTGAGATGGTTTAGCCATATTCAGCGCAGGCCTCCAGAAGCGCCAGTGCATAGCGGACGGTTAAAGCGTGCAGATAATGTCAAGAGGGTCGGGGTAGACCGAACTTGACATGGGAGGAGTCCGTAAAGAGGGATCTGAAGGACTAGAATATCACCAAAGAACTAGCCATGGATAGGGGTCCGTGGAAGCTTGCTATCCATGTGCGAGAACCATGAGTTGGTTGCGAGATCTTATGGGTTTCACGTCCAGCCTACTCCAACTTGTTTGGGACTAAATGCTTTGCTGTTGTTTTTTTTTTCTTCGAACTGGGCTTCCCCCCTTTCCATTATAATCATAACGGAAATACATCGTCTCAGCTAAAACTAAAACCAGAATTGCTAGGGAAAGAGAAGAAGTGAGCTGAGAGCAACACCAAGAAACCCACAGTCTGCGCCTGTCTCGGGAACGACACACCACTGGGGTGAAAACCTGGGTGTCACCCAAACCGCACTACAAGCACAGGAAACTACAGAGTACCGCATGCACAAACCCATAGTATTAGTATAGACCCATGAACCAGCCTACAGTTTCAACAGAAAACACCAATACCACTTAGTCGCAAAACACAGAGGCTGAAGCTTTTCTCCTTTTTTCCTGGCAATCTTCCTCCTGCAACCGCACATCCCCTAGAGCCAAAAAAACATCATCGTTCCTCATCGCTTTTTTCTATCAGCTATCCTTGCGTTCGTCCTCATCAAGGGGCGATGGACCACACAACAACAACATCTGGGAGGCGTTCTCCTTCAGCATCTCCGCTCCCTTCTTCACCACCTCCATCATCGCAGGCTTCTGTAAACCTGCCCAATAATTCAGAAAAGCACAAGATGTAAACACAACTTCAAAAGGAGTATTTATCCATTTGCGCTCAAACGTGGCAGAATTTCGGGCGAGCCAAATTGCCCAGCAAATTGCTGCTAGCCCAACAGTGTACAATTTATCGAAACCTGGAAGAAACGCATATATCCAAACATAGTACTGCCATAAGGAATTCGGACAACATTCAGTCCCAAGCATAGAGCCTACCGTCCTCCAAATCACCCTAGAAACTGGACATAAGAAAAATAAGTGCTGGGTTGTTTCCAACTAATCACAAAACGAGCAATGCGGGTTCCCCTGCCATTGTATTTTTTTCATGTTATCTCTAGTAAGATAGCATCCTGACAGACCTGCCACATAAATATTTGAATTTTTAGACGCATGCAGGCCTCCCAAATCCATTTAAAGCATGCTCCAGCAAGGTCCTTTTCTAGCCACCTATACATTGATTTCGTGGTGTACTTTCTAGTACTATCAAGTTTCCAGTATACCTCATCAGGGAGCTCATTTTGAATTAGATTTTGAACATCTTTTTTCACCTCTCCCCATTGTTGCATCAACTCAGGAGGTAGTCTTCTTCTAAAAGAAGAGACATGATTCATATTGCTTATTTTGTCTACAATACAGTTTGGTTCCACACAGATATCAAAAAGCATAGGGAATTTATCTTTTAATGGAATCTTTTCTTCTAGAGCGTCCATCCAATGTCTAGCAACATCCCCTCTATTCACTTGGACTGTTGTTGTTCTTGTTGTGGGTTTTGTTTCGGGTTTTCTTTTAAGGGTTGGTCTGGTCGGTCCGCCATTCTTCTATCCGCTGCGTATTTGGATTTTGTGTCCATATCTAGTTTCTCGCCACATTTTTCATCTGTATGATTATGGATATGGTTGTCTGCTTCCACGTATATTTGTTTAGTCAGTTGCCTGCTGCTCTTGCCCCCTATTTACATGCCTGGCTTTTTACCCTCCGGAGAGTTTGACACATTTGCTTCCCACTACTATTACCTTAAATTTCTTGGCCTCCATGTTTTGTGTCCTCTGGTCGTTAATCTGGGCTTTGGATCTATTGTCAGCCGATCTCGGTCACTTTGTTAAAGTAGTGTGTCCACCACTGTCGCTTCCTTTGGTCATGGGCGTGATAGAGGGGGTGGCCGTCTTGCTGCTGCCTCTGTCTTGATCAAGCCTCCTATGGCGTCGACCAATTTCCTCTCACCTGGTGTGTCTATGGTTGCTTCTTCATGTCGTGGTTGTGGCCCATGGTAGGGGGAGTGATTTCTTTGTTGTTCCTCCCATTCTGATCCAAGCTCCTATGGTCTCGGACGATTTTCTTTCGTGTGGTGCATTTGTGGCTCCTGCTTCCCGTGGTCGTGGGCATGGTAGAGGGAGTGGCTGATGTGTTGTTCCTGCCATTGTGGCCGAATCTCCTATGTTGTGTGTCGATTTTTGCTGCGGCAGTGAGGGGAGCGGCCTTAGTGTTCTGCTATGTCTACTGTTGCGCCAGAGGTTCCTCTTTTGGTATCCTCTCCATCTTCGATTGCCTGGGCCGTTATGGTCATGTGTCCGTTTTTGCCGTTGATAGTTATGTGGTGGGTTCTTCCATGCTTGGTAAGATGTGTTTTTTATTGTTCCTTTTGGTATGACTTCGTTTGTTCTTATGTGGTTGATGTCTACTACACAACCTTCTTCTTGTAGACGTTGTTGGGCCTCCAAGTGCAGAGGTTTGTAGGACAGTAGCAAATTTCCCTCAAGTGGATGACTTAAGGTTTATCAATCCGTGGGAGGCGTAGGATGAAGATGGTCTCTCTCAAGCAACCCTGCAACCAAATAACAAAAAGTCTCTTGTTTCCCCAATACAATGGTAAATTCTATAGGTGCACTAGTTCGGCGAAGAGATGGTGATACAAGTGCAATATGGATGGTAGATATGGGTATTTGTAATCTGAAAATATAAAAATAGTAAGGTAGCAAGTGGTAAAAGTGAGCAAAAACGGTATTGCAATGCTAGGAAACAAGGCCTAGGGTTCATACTTTCACTAGTGCAAGTTCTCTCAACAATGATAACATAATTAGATCATATAACAATCCCTCAACATGCAGCAAAGAGTCACTCCAAAGTCACTAATAGCGGAGAACAAACGAAGAGATTATTGTAGGGTACGAAACCACCTCAAAGTTATTCTTTCTGATCGATCTATTCAAGAGTCTGTAGTAAAATAACACGAAGCTATTCTTTCCGTTCAATCTATCCTAGAGTTCGTACTAGAATAACACCTTAAGATACAAATCAACCAAAACCCTAATGTCACCTAGATACTCCAATGTCACCACAAGTATCCGTGGGTATGATTATACGATATGCATCACGCATTCTCAGATTCATCTATTCAACCAACACAAAGAACTTCAAAGAGTGCCTCAAAGTTTCTACCGGAGAGTCAAGACGAAAACGTGTGCCAACCCCTATGCATAAGTTCACAAGGTCACTCAACCCGCAAGTTGATCAACGAAACATACATCAAGTAGATCATGTGAATATCCCATTGTCACCATAGATAAGCACATGCAAGACATACATAAAGTGTTCTCAAATCCTTAAAGACTCAATCTGATAAGATAAGTTCAAAGGGAAAAGTCAATCCATTACAAGAGAGTAGAGGGGGAGAAACATCATAAGATCTGATACGTCTCCAACGTATCTATAATTTTTGATTGTTCCATGCTATTAAATTTTCTATTTTGCATGTTTAATGTGCTTTAATATGCTCTTTTATATTATTTTTGGGACTAACCTATTAACCGAAGGCCCAGTGCAAGTTTTGTTTTATTGCCTATTTCAGTGTTTTGCAGAAAAGGAATACCAAACGGAATGAAACCTTCGCGATGATCTTTCTTGGAACGAAAGCAATCCAAAAGACTTGGAGTTGAAGTCTGGAACTCCGCGAGGCGGCCACGAGGCAGGAGAGCGTGCCCAGGGGGTAGGAGCGCCCCCACCCTCGTGGGCCCCACGAAGCTCCACCGACGTACTTCATTGCCTATATATACTCTTATAGCCTAAAAACATCAGGGGGAGCCACGAAACCACTTTTCCACCGCCGCAACCTTCTGTACCCGTGAGATGCCATCTTGGGGCCTTTTTCGGCGATCTGCTGGAAGGGGAATCGATCACGGAGGGCTTCTACATCAACGCCATAGCCTCTCCGATGATGTGTGAGTAGTTTACCACAGACCTTCGGGTCCATTGTTATTAGCTAGATGGCTTCTTCTCTCTCTTTGGTTCTCAATACAAAGTTCTCCTCGATGTTCTTGGAGATCTATTCGATGTAATACTCTTATGCGGTGTGTTTGCCGAGATCCGGTGAATTGTGGATTTATGATCAAGTTTATCTATGAATAATATTTGGTTCTTCTCTGAATTCTTATATGCATGATTTGATATCTTTGCAAGTCTCTTCGAATTATCGGTTTAGTTTGGCCTACTAGATTGATCTTTCTCGCAATGGGAGAAGTGCTTAGCTTTGGGTTCAATCTTGCGGTGTCCTTTCCCAGTGATAGTAGGGGCAGCAAGGCACGTATTGTATTGTTGCCATCGAGGATAAAAAGATGGGGTTTATATCATATTGCTTGAGTTTATCCCTCTACATCATGTCATCTTGCTTAATGCGTTACTCTATTCTTATGAACTTAATACTCTAGATGCATGCTAGATAGCGGTCGATGTGTGGAGTAATAGTAGTAGATGCAGAATCGTTTTGGTTTACTTGACACGGACATGATGCCTATATTCATGATCATTGCCTAGATATTCTCATAACTATGCGCTTTTCTATAAATTGCTCGGCAGTAATTTGTTCACCCACCATAATACATGCTATCTTGAGAGAAGCCACTAGTGAAACCTATGGCCCCCGGGTCTATTTTTCATCATATAAGTTTCCGATCTACAATTCTAGTTTCCTATTTATTTTATTTTTCAATCTATACTTTCCAATCTATACAACAAAAATACCAAAAATATTTATCTTACTACCTTTATTAGATCTCACTTTTGCGAGTGACCTTGAAGGGATTGACAACCCTTTATCACGCTGGTTGCAAGGTTCTTGATTGTTTGTGCAGTTACTAGGTGACTTGCGTGTTATCTCCTACTGGATTGATACCTTGGTTCTCAAAAACTGAGGGAAATACTTACGCTACTTTGCTACATCACCCTTTCCTCTTCAAGGGAAAACCAACGCATGCTCAAGAGGTAGCAAGAAGGATTTTTGGCACCGTTGTCGGGGAGATCTACGCTCAAGTCAAGACATACCAAGTACCCATCATAAACTCTTCTCCCTCGCATTACATTATTTGCCATTCGCCTCTCGTTTTCCTCTCCCCCACTTCTAAAACGATTTCAAAAACCTTTGCCTTTTCTTCGCCTCTTTTCCGTTCGCCTCTTTTCGCTTGCTTCTTGTGTGCTTGTGTTGGATTGATTGTTTGTCACGATGGCTCAAGATAATACTAAATTATGTGACTTTTTCAATACCAACAACAATGATTTTATTAGCACTCCGATTGCTCCTATTACCGATGCCGAATCTTGTGAAATTAATGTTGCTTTGTTGAATCTTGTCATGAAAGATCAATTTTCTGGCCTTCCTAGTGAAGATGCCGCTACCCATCTAAACAACTTTGTTGATTTGTGTGATATGCAAAAGAAGAAAGATGTGGATAATGATATTGTTAAATTGAAGCTATTTCCGTTTTCTCTTACAGATCATGCTAAAACTTGGTTCTCTTCTTTGCCTAAAAATAGTATTGATTCATGGAATAAGTGCTAAGATGCTTTTATCTCTAAGTATTTTCCTCCCGCTAAGATCATCTCTCTTAGGAACGATATTATGAATTTTAAGCAACTTGATCATGAGCATGTTGCACAAGCTTGGGAGAGGATGAAATTAATGGTACATAATTGCCCTACACATGGTTTGAGTTTATGGATGATTATACAAAAAAATATGCCGGATTGAATTTTGCTTCTAGAAATCTTTTAGATTTGGCTGCGGGAGGCACTTTTATGGAAATCACTTTAGTAGAAGCTACTAAACTCCTAGATAATATTATGGTTAATTTTTCTCAATGGCACACCGAAAGATCCACTAGTAAAAAAGTTCATGCGATTGAAGAGATTAATGTTTTGAGTGAAAAGATGGATGAACTTATGAAATTGTTTGCTAATAAGAGTGTTTCTTCTGATCCTAATGATATGCCTTTGTGCACTTTGATTGAGAATAATAATGAATCTATGGATGTGAATTTTGTTGGTAGGAACAATTTTGGTAACAACGCGTATAGAGGAAACTTTAATTCCAGGCCATTTCCTAATAATTCCTCTAATAATTATGGCAATTCCTACAACAAATCTTATGGAAATTTTAATAAGATGCCCTCTGATTTTGAGACTAGTGTTAAAGAATTTATGAGTTCGCAAAAGAATTTCAATGCATTGGTTGAAGAAAAATTGCTTAAGATTGATGAGTTGGCTAGGAACGTGGATAGAATTTCTCTTGATGTTGATTCTTTGAAACTTAGATCTATTCCACCTAAGCATGATATCAATGAGTCTCTCAAAGCCATGAGAATTTCCATTGATGAGTGCAAAGAAAGAACCGCTAGGATGCGTGCTAAAAAAGATTGTTTTGTGAAAGCGTGTTCTTCTAGTTTCAACGATAATAATGATGAAGATATAAAAGTGATTGATGTGACACCTATTAAATCTTTTTTTCCAATATGAATCTTGATAAAGATGGGACTGGAGATGAGTCAACTTTAGTTAAAAGGCGTCCCAATGATTTGGAGTTTTCAGATCTTGATGCTAAAATTAATAAAAGTGGGATTGAAGAGGTCAAGACTTTACATAGCAATGAACCCACTATTTTGGATTTCAAGGAATTTAATTATGATAATTGCTCTTTGATAGATTGTATTTCCTTGTTGCAATCCGTCTTGAATTCTGCTCATGCTTATAATCAAAATAAAGCTTTTACTAAACATATCGTTGATGCTTTAATGCAATCTTATGAAGAAAAGCTTGAACTAGAAGTTTCTATTCCTAGAAAACTTTATGACGAGTGGGAACCTACTATTAAAATTAAGATTAAATATTATGAATACTATGCCTTGTGTGATTTGGGTGCTAGTGTTTCCACGATTCCAAAAACTTTGTGTGATGTGCTAGGTTTCCATGAATTTGATGATTGTTCTTTAAATTTGTATCTTGCGGATTCCACCATTAAGAAACCTATGGGAAGGATTAATTATGTCCTTATTGTTGCAAATAGGAATTATGTGCCCGTAGATTTCATCGTTTTTGATATAGATTGCAATCCTACATGTTCTATTATTCTTGATAGACCTTTCCTTAGAACGATTGGTGCAATTACTGACATGAAAGAAGGAAATATCAGATTCCAATTTCTGTTAAGGAAAGGCATGGAACACTTTCCTAGAAATAAAATTAAATTGCCTTATGAATCAATTATGAGAGCCACTTATGGATTGCATACCAAAGAGGATAATATTTAGATCTATTCTTGTTTTATGCCTAGCTAGGGGCGTTAAACGATAGCGCTTGTTGGGAGGCAACCAATTTTATTTTTGTTCTTTGCTTTTTGTTCCTATTTAGTAATAAATAATTAATATAGCCTCTGGTTAGATGTGGTTTTATGTTTTAATTAGTGTTTGTGCCAAGTAAAACCTATAGGATCTTCTTGGGTGATAATTATTTGATCTTGCTGAAAGAAGACAGGAACTTTCTGCTCACGAAAACAATTGTTAAAAATCACAAGAGAGTGATAAAATACTGATTCCAACTGCAGTAGATAAATAAACAAATTATCTAGGTCGTACTATTTTTTCAGAATTTTTGGAGTTACAGAAGTATTCGTATGAATCAGATTGCTACAGGTTGTTCTGTTTTGACAGATTCTGTTTTTCGTGTGTTGTTTGCTTATTTTAATGAATCTATGGGTAGTATCGGGGGGTATGAACCATAGAGAAGTTGGAATACAGTAGGTTTAACACCAATAAAAATAAAGAATGAGTTCATTACAGTACCTTAAAGTGGTGGTTTGTTTGATTATACTAACGGAGCTCATGAGATTTTCTGTTAAGTTTTGTGTTGTGAAGTTTTCAAGTTTTTGGGTAAAGATTTGATGGATTTTGGAATAAGGAGTGGCAAGAGCCTAAGATTTATGATTCCCAAGGCACCCCAAGGTAAAATTCAAGGACAACCAAAAGCCTAAGCTTGGGGATGCCCCGGAAGGCATCCCCTCTTTCGTCTTCGTCTATCGGAAACTTTACTTGAGGCTATATTTTTATTCACCAGATGATATGTGTTTTGCTTGGAGCGTCTTGTATGATTTGAGTCTTTTCTTTTTATTTTACCACAATCATCCTTTCTGTACACACCTTTTGGGAGAGACACACATGAATCGGAATTTATTAGAATACTCTATGTGCTTCACTTATGTCTTTTGAGCTAGATAATTTTGCTCTAGTGCTTCACTTATGTCTTTTTAGAGCACGGTGGTGGTTTTATTTTATAGAAATTATTGATCTCTCATGCTTCACTTATATTATTTGGAGAGTCTTTTAGAACAGCATCGTAATTTGCTTTGGTTATAAAATTAGTCCTAGTATGATAGGCATTCAAGATGGGTATAATAAAAACTTTCATATAGAGTGCATTGAATACTATGAGAAGTTTGATACTCGATGATTGTTTTGAGATATGAAGATGGTGATATTAGAGTCATGCTAGTTGAGTATTTGTGCATTTTAGAAATACTTGTGTTGAGGTTTGCAAGTCCCGTAGCATGCACGTATGGTAACCGTTGTGTAACAAATTTGAAGCATGAGGTGTTTCTTTGATTGCCCTCCTTATGAGTGGCGGTCGGGGACGAGCGATGGTCTTTTCCTACCAATCTATCCCCCTAGGAGCATGTGTGTAGTGCTTGGTTTTGATGACTTGTAGATTTTTGCAATAAGTATGTGAGTTCTTTATGACTAATGTTGAGTCCATGGATTATACACACTCTCATCCTTCTACCATTGCTAGCCTCTCTAGTACCGCGCAACTTTCGCCGGTACCATAAACCCACCATATACCTTCCTCAAAACAGCCACCATACCTACCTATTATGGCATTTCCATAGCCATTCCGAGATATATTGCCATGCAACTTTCCACCGTTCCGTTTATTATGACACGCTTCATCATTGTCATATTGCCTTGCATGATCATGTAGTTGACATCGTATTTGTGGCAAGGCCACCATTCCTAATTTTTCATACATGTCACTCTTGATTCATTGCCCATCCCGGTACACCACCGGAGGCACTAATATAGGGTCATATTTGTTCTAGTATCGAGTTGTAATCCTTGAGTTGTAAATAAATAGAAGTGTGATGATCATCATTATCAGAGCATTGTCCCGTGTGAGGAAAAAAAAGAGAAAGGCCAAATAAAAAAAGAGAAGGCCAAAAAAAAAGAGAAAGGCCAAATAATAAAAGAGAAGGCCCAAAAAAATGAGAGAAAAGGAGAGAAGGGGCAATGTTACAATCCTTTTTCCACACTTGTGCTTCAAAGTAGCACCATGATCTTCATGATAGAGAGTCTCTTATTTTGTCAGTTTCATATACTAGTGGGAATTTTCGTTATAGAACTTGACTTGTATATTCCAACAATGGGCTTCCTCAAAGTACCCTAGGTCTTCGTGAGCAAGCAAGTTGGATGCAGACCCACTTAGTTTCTTTTGTTGAGCTTCCATACATTTATAGCTCTAGTGCATCCGTTGCATGGCAATCCCTACTCACTCACATTGATATCTATTGATGGGCATCTCCATAGCCCATTAATACGCCTAGTTGATGCGAGACCATCTTCCTCTTTTTTGTCTTCTCCACAACAACCATTCTATTCCACCTATAGTGCTATGTCCATAGCTCACGCTCATGTATTGCGTGAAAGTTGAAAAAGTTTGAGAATACTAAAGTATGAAACAATTACTTGGCTTGTCATCGGGGTTGTGCATGATTTGAGCATTTTGTGTGACGAAGATGGAGCATAGCCAAACTATATGATTTTGTAGGGATGAACTTTCTTTGGCCATGTTATTTTGAGAAGACATGATTAGTTTGTTACTATGCTTGAAGTATTATTATTTTTCTGTCAATATTAAACTTTTGTCTTGAATCTTTCGTATTTGAACATTCATGCCACAATAAAGAAAATTACATTGAAAATTATGTTAGGTAGCATTCCACATCAAAAATTCTGTTTTTATCATTTACCTACTCGAGGACGAGCAGGAAATAAGCTTGGGGATGCTTGATACATCTCCAACGTATCTATGATTTTTTATTGTTCCATGTTATTAAATTATCTGTTTTGGATGTTTAATGGGCTTTAATATGCTCTTTTATATTATTTTTGGGACTAACCTATTAACCGAGAGCCCAGTGCCAGTTTCTGTTTTTTTGCCTATTTCAGTGTTTTGCAGAAAAGGAATACCAAACGGAATGAAACCTTCGCGATGATCTTCCCTAGAACGAAAGCAATCCAGAAGACTTGGAGTTGAAGTCTGGAACTCCGCGAGGCGGCCACGAGGCAGGAGGGCGCGCCTAGGGGGGTAGGTGCGTCCCCACCCTCATGGGCCCCATAGAGCTCCACCGACGTAGTTCTTTCTCCTATATATATACTCTTATACCCTAAAAACATCAGCGGGAGCCATGAAACCACTTTTCCACCACCGCAACCTTCTGTACCCGTGAGATCCCATCTTGGGGCCTTTTCCGACGATCTGCCGGAAGGGGAATCGATCACGGAGGGCTTCTACATCAACACCATAGCCTCTCCGATGATGTGTGAGTAGTTTACCATAGACCTTCGGGTCCATAGTTATTAGCTAGATGGCTTCTTCTCTCTCTTTGGTTCTCAATACAAAGTTCTCCTCGATGTTCTTGGAGATCTATTCGATGTAATACTCTTTTGCGGTGTGTTTGCCGAGATCCGATGAATTGTGGATTTATGATCAAGTTTATCTATGATTAATATTTGGTTCTTCTCTGAATTCTTATATGCATGATTTGATATCTTTGCAAGTCTCTTCGAATTATCGGTTTAGTTTGTCCTACTAGATTGATCTTTCTTGCAATGGGAGAAGTGCTTAGCTTTGGGTTCAATCTTACGGTGTCCTTTCCCAGTGACAGTAGGGGCAGCAAGGCACATATTGTATTGTTGCCATCGAGGATAAAAAGATGGGGTTTATATCATATTGCTTGAGTTTATCCCTCTACATCATGTCATCTTGATTAATGCGTTACTCTGTTCTTATGAACTTAATACTCTAGATGCATGATGGATAGCGGTCGATGTGTGGAGTAATAGTAGTAGATGCAGAATCGTTTCGATCTACTTGACACGGACGTGATGCCTATATTCATGATCATTGCCTAGATATTCTCATAACTGTGCGCTTTTCTATCAATTGCTCGGCAGTAATTTGTTCACCCACCGTAATACATGCTATCTTGAGAGAAGCCACTAGTGAAACCTATGGCCCCCGGGTCTAATTTACATCATATAAGTTTCCGATCTACAATTCTAGTTTCCTATTTATTTTATTTTGCAATCTCAACTTTCCAATCTATACAACAAAAATACCAAAAATATTTATCTTACTATCTTTATTATATCTCACTTTTGCGAGTGACCGTGAAGGGATTGACAACCCCTTTATCGCGTTGGTTGCAAGGTTCTTGATTGTTTGTGCAGGTAGGTGACTTGCGTGTTATCTCCTACTGGATTGATACCTTGGTTCTCAAAAACTGAGGGAAATACTTACACTACTTTGCTGCATCACCATTTCCTCTTCAATGGAAAACCAATGCATGCTCAAGAGGTAGCAAGATCCAACTATAATAGCAAAGCTCGTGATACATCAAGATCGTGCCGAATCAAGAACACGAGAGAGAGAGATCAAACACATAGCTACTGGTACATACCCTCAGCCCCGAGGGTGAACTACTCCCTCCTCGTCATGGAGAGCATCGGGATGATGAAGATGGCCACCGGTGATGGATCCCCCCTCCGACAGGGTGCCGGAACAGGGTCCCGATTGGTTTTGGTGGCTACAGAGGCTTGCGGTGGCGGAACTCCCGATCTAGGTTTCTTTCTGGGGGTTTCTATATTTATAGGAATTTTTGGGCTCGGTCTCATGTTAGGGGGTCTCCGAGTCATCCACGAGATAGGGGGGCGAGCCCAGGGGGGTAGGGCACGCCCTCCACCCTCGTGGATGGCTCGGGACTCTTCTGGCCCAACTCTTTTACTCCGGGGGCTTCTTTTGGTCCATAAAAAATCATCAAAAATTGGCACGTCAATTGGACTCCGTTTGGTATTCCTTTTCTGCAGAACTCAAAAACAAGGAAAAAACAAACACTGGCACTGGGCTCTAGGATAATTGGTTAGTCCCAAAAATCATATAGAACAGCATATAAATGCATATAAAACATCCTAGATGGATAATATAATAGCATGGAACAATCAAAAATTATGGATACGTTGGAGACGTATCAAGCATCCCCAAGCTTAATTCTTGCTCGTCCTCGAGTAGGTAAATGATAAAAACAGAATTTTTGATGTGGAATGCTACCTAACATAATTATCAATGTAATTTTCTTTATTGTAGCATGAATGTAGAGATCCGAAAGATTCAAGACAAAAGTTTAATATTGACATAAAAATAATAATACTTCAAGCATACTAACAAAGTAATCATGTCTTCTCAAAATAACATGGCCAAAGAAAGCTTATCCCTACAAAATCATATAGTCTGGCTATGCTCCATCTTCATCACACAAAATACTCAAATCATGCACAACCCCGATGACAAGCCAAGCAATTGTTTCATACTTTTGATGTTCTCAAACTTTTTCAATCTTCATGCAATACATGAGCGTGAGCCATGGACATAGCACTATAGGTGGAATAGAATGGTGGCTGTGGAGAAGACAAAAAGAGGGAGATAGTCTCACATCAACTAGGCGTATCAACGGGCTATGGAGATGCCCATCAATAGATATCGATGTGAGTGAGTAGGGATTGCCATGCAACGGATGCACTAGAGCTATAAGCGTATGAAAGCTCAAGAAGAAAACTAAGTGGGTGTGCATCCAACTTGCTTGCTCATG
The DNA here is from genome assembly GCF_002575655.3 of Aegilops tauschii subsp. strangulata. NCBI lineage: Eukaryota > Viridiplantae > Streptophyta > Magnoliopsida > Poales > Poaceae > Aegilops > Aegilops tauschii. Next base: position 516,960,826 of record NC_053036.3, read on the forward strand.
AAGACCTAGGGCATTTGAGGAAGCCCATCGTTGGAATATACAAGCCAAGTTCTATAATGAAAAATTCCCATTAGTGTATGAAAGTGACAACATAGGAGACTCTCTATCATGAAGATCATGGTGCTACTTTGAAGCACAAGTGTGGTAAAAGGATAGTAGCATTGCCCCTTCTCTCCTTTTCTCTCATTTTTTTGTTTGGCTTCTTTGGCCTATCCTTTTTTTTCATTGGCTTCTTTGTCCTTTTTTTATTTCATCACACGGGACAATGCTCTAATAATGATGATCATCACATTTCTATTTATTTACAACTAAAGAATTACAACTCGATACTTAGAACAAAATATGACTCTATATGAATGCCTCCGGCGGTGTACCGGGATGTGCAATAAATCAAGAGTGACATGTATGAAAGAATTATGAAGGTGGTTTTGCCACAAATACGATGTCAACTACATGATCATGCAAAGCAATATGACAATGATGGAGCGTGTCATAATAAATGGAATGGTGGAAGTTGCATGGCAATATATCTCGGAATGGCTATGGAAATGCCATAATAGGTAGGTATGGTGGCTGTTTTGAGGAAGGTATATGGTGGGTGTATGGTTCCGGCTAAAATTGCGCGATAGAAGAGAGGCTAGCAATGGTGGAAGGGTGAGAGTGCGTATAATCCATGGACTCAACATTGGTCATAAAGAACTCACATACTTATTGCAAAAATCTATTAGTCACTAAAACAAAGTACTACACGCATGCTCCTCGGGGGATAGATTGGTAGGAAAAGACCATCGCTCGTCCCCGACCGCCACTCATAAGGAAGACAATCAAAAAATATCTCATGCTCCAACTTCGTTACATAACGGTTCACCATACGTGCATGCTACGGGACTCACCAACCTCAACACAAGTATTTCTCAAATTCACAACTACTCACGAGCATGACTCTAATATCACCATCTTCATATGTCAAAACAATCATAAGGAATCAAACTTCTCATAGTATTCAACGCACTTTATATGAAAGTTTTTATTATATCCATCTTGGATGCCCATCATATTAGGACTAAATTCATAACCAAAGAAAATTACCATGCTGTGCTGAAGACTCTCAAAAATATATAAGTGAGGCATGAGAGTTCATCTATTTCTTCAAAATAAAACTACCGTCGTGCTCTAAAAGATATAAGTGAAGCACTAGAGCAAACGACAAACTACTCCAAAAGATATAAGTGAAGATCAATGAGTAGTTGAATAATTATGTAACTATGTGAAGACTCTCTAACATTTAAGAATTTCAGATCTTAAGTACTTTATTCAAACAGCAAGCAAAACAAAGTAAAATAAAATGACGCTCCAAGCAAAACACATATCATGTGGTGAACAAAAATATAGCTCCAAGTAAAGTTACCGATGAACGAAGACGAAAGAGGGGATGCCTTCCGGGGCATCCCCAAGTTTAGGCTCTTGGTTGTCCTTGAATATTACCTTGGGGTGCCTTGGTCATCCCTAAGCTTAGGCTCTTACCACTCCTTATTGCATAGTCCATCGAATCTTTACCCAAAACTTGAAAACTTCACAACACAAAACTCAACAGAAAACTCATAAGCTCCGTTAGTATAAGAAAATAAATCACTACTTAGGTACTGTTTCGAACTCATTATAAATTAATTTTCGTGTTATAACTACTGTATTCCAAATTCTCTATGGTTCATACCCTCCGATACTACTCATAGATTCATCAAAATAAGCAAACAACACATAGAAAACAGAATCTGTCAATAACAGAACAGTCTGTAGCAATCTGTATCATTCGAATACTTCTGTAACTCCAAAAATTCTTAAATAAATTGGTGGACCTGAGGAATTTGTCTATTAATCTTCTTCCAAAATAATTAACTTAAAAGCACTCCTCTGTAAAAAAATGACAGCTAATCTCGTGAGCGCAAAGTTTCTGTTTTTTTACGGAAAGATCGCATTAACTTTCACCCAAGTCTTCCCAAAGGTTCTACTTGGCACAAACACTAATTAAAACATAAAACCACATCTAACCAGAGGCTAGATAGATTATTTATTACTATACAGGAGCAAAAGGCAAAGAACAAAAATAAAATTGGGTAGCCTCCCAACAAACGCTAACGTTTAACGCCCCTAGCTAGGCATGATGATTTCACCGATGCTCACATAAAAGATAATAAATGAAACATAGCGGGGGCATCATGAAGAATATGACTAACACATTTAAGTCTAACCCACTTCCTATGCGTAGGGATTTTGTGAGCAAACATCTAATGGGAACAATAATCAACTAGCATAGGAAGGCAAAGCAAGCATAACTTCAAGATTTTAAGCACATAGAGAGGAAACTTGATATTATTGCAACTCCTACAGGCATATATTCCTCCCTCATAATAATTTTCAGTAGAATCATGAATGAATTCAACAATATAACTATCACATAAAGCACTATTTTCATGATGCACAAGCATAGAATTTTTTTTACTCTCCACATAAGCAAATTTCTTCTCATGAATAGTAGTGGGAGCAAACTCAACAAAATAACTATCATGTCAGGCATAATCCAATTGAAAATTAAAATCATGATGACAAATTTCATGGTTATCTTTATTATTTATAGCATACGTGTCATCACAATAATCATCATAAATAGGAGGCATGCTTTCATCATCATAAATTTGCTCATCAAAACTTAGGGGACTACACATATCATCTTCATCAAACATAGCATCCTCAAGCTTGTGCCTTTGCATATCATTAGCATCATGGGTATTCAAAGAATTCATACTAACAATATTGCAATCATGCTCATCATTCACATATTTTATGCCAAGAATTCTATGTAATTCTTCTTCTAGTACTTGAGCACAATTTTCCTTCCCATCATTTTCACGAAAGACATTAAAAAGATGAAGCATATGAGGCATCCTCAATTCCATTTTTTATACACTAAACTAGTGATAAAACAAAAAAAAAGATTCGATTCCAAGATCTAAAGATATACCTCCAAGCACTAACCTCCCCGGCAACGGGCTCAATCGTACAGCACCATCATGTACAAGGCTGTGCACATGACATACGAAGCGTCCCCGAGTCGGCATAGCCAAGGACTCTTTAAGACACTACGAGACCACTGTAAAATCAACCGTGTACAGGCGGACCACTAGACGTCGAACCCCAATCTCATATCATGCGTCTGTCGGAAAGATATCCTAAGGCTACTTGAATTCCCACTTATAAACTCCCGAAACTTTCTGGTTATGCAATCTGGTGTTGGGGATACAGGGGACACAAAATATATCACCCAAACTAGCAATCCCTAGATCCAGCTGTATCCATCCGTCAACACATAACCAAGAAACCTTCGGAAATCGTTTACCTCAACCTTCGAAAAACATCCGTTATACGAGTTATGGCAATACTCCCGAACTCCCGCCCCAGTACTGGGTGGCGTCGAGGTGATCTCACCAACAACTGCATAAAAGAGATTTCGATGTCGGCGAAACTCAGGTATTCCAGAACTGCAACGATAAAATTGTGACGACAACACCTCGGAGCTCAACTCCCCGGGACACTGCCACAACCCCTAAATGTCAGGAGGCACCAAGAACAATGTTCTCGTCACAAATCCATCGGAACGATTCCAAGATACCCGCATGATCCTAAAAAAAAATTAGGGAAATTTGAGGAGAGAATAGTCAAAACTTCTACGTCAGGAGACCTCACCAGAGTGACGAAGGGACTGAGAAGTAAAAAGAATCCTACTCTCCGATATATATAATCCTAAGACTCAAAACATTTTTTGTTCTAGACTCAACAACGCCAGCGATTCGATCAAGCAGGGGGCTCCTAAGTCGGGGATGGCTCTGATTACCAACTTGTAACGCCCACGATGCGGCTATATCTCCCACGTGTCGAGGCACGACTTAGAGGCATAACTGCATAGTGGTTTTGTCGCAAGAAGGGTCATCTTCACACAATCCCATGTAATGAACGAGAATGGGATAAAGAGTTGGCTTACAATCGCCACTTCACACAATACATAAATATAATTCATACATCATCCAAAATACACACATATAGACCGACTACGGTCAAAATCCAGATGAAAATAAGATAACCCCAAATGCTAGATCCCCGATCGTCCCAACTAGGCTCCACTACTGATCATCAGGAAAAGACACATAGTAACGACCACGTTCCTCGTCGAACTCCCACTTGAGATCGACCCCATCATCTGCACTGGCATCGTCGGCACCTGCAACTATTTTGGTAGAATCTGTGAGTCACGAGGACTCAGCAATCTCACACCCGCGAGATCAAGACTATTTAAGCTTATAGGAAAGGATGGTGTAATGAGGTGGAGCTGCAGCGGCAATAGGCATATATGGTGGCTAACATACGCAAAAGAGAGCGAGAAGAGAAGCAACGGAACGGTCGTCATCTAGAAATGACCAAGAAGTGATCCTGAACTCCTACTTACGTTATCCATAACTCAGGCCGTCTTCACTTCCCGGACTCCGCCGAGAAGAGACCATCACGGCTACACACACAGTTGATGTATTTTATTTGGGTCAAGTGACCAGTTCTCTACAACCGGACATTAACAAATTCCCATCTGCCTCATAACCGTGGTCACGGCTTTAGAAAGATAATACCCTGCAGGGGTGTCCCAACTTAGCCCATCATAAGCTCTCACGGTCAACGAAGGATAAACCTTCTCCCGAAAAGACCCGATCAGTCTCGGAATCCCGGTTTACAAGACATTTCGACAATGGTAAAACAAGACCAGCAAAGCCCCCGAATGTGCCGACAAATCCCGATAGGAGCTGCACATATCTCGTTCTCAGGGCACAACGGATGAGCCAAACGTCGGGTTGGCATAGACCCTGGTTGCCCAGGGGGCGCCGGACATCGCTCGGTTTGGGCCAGCACTCGAAGGAGCACTGGTCCGGGGGTTAAAATAAAGATGACCCTCGGGCTCGCGAAAACCCGGGGGGAAAGGCTTAGGTGGCAAATGGTAAAACCAAGGTTGGGCCTTGCTGGAGGAGTTTTATTCAAGGCGAACTGTCAAGGGGGTCCCATAAATCACCCGACCGCGTAAGGAACGCAAACTCAAGGAACATAATACCGGTATAACAGAAACTAGGGCGGCAAGAGTGGAACAAAACACCAGGCATAGGGCCGAGCCTTCCACCCTTTACCAAATATATATAGATGCATTAATTAAATAAGAGATATTGTGATATCCCAACATATCCATGTTCCAACATGGAACAACTTCAACTTCACCTGCAACTAGCAACGCTATAAGAAGGGCTGAGCAAAAGCGGTGACATAGCCAAACAACGGTTTGCTAGGAAGGGATGGTTAGAGGCTGACATGGCAATATGGGAGGCATGATATAGCGAGTGATAGGTAGCGCAGCATAGCAAAAGAGCGAACAACTAGCAAAGCAAAGATAGAAGTGATTTCGAGGGGTGGTCATCTTGCCTGCAAGGTTCTCAGAGTTGTCGAAAGCTTGATCCTCGTAAGCGTACTCAATAGGTTCCTCGTTCACGAACTCGTCTCCCGGCTCTACTCAATACAAGAACACAAGCTACGGAACCACAATCAATCACGAGAAATGCACAAGCAACAAGATGCAAAACATGTATGATATGCAAGATATGATATGCGATGCATATGCGTGCTCCGGAAGGAAAATGATGAACAAGGCAGTAACTTGGCAAACCAAGCATGCCACTGGAAAGATGAGATGATTTCGGTCGAAATCGATATAAAGATCACCGGAAACGGATGCACGGTTTGCAAATGGCAAGCATAACAAGAATGACACGAATCTGCGATTAACAGCATGATAGCACTTAGAATGCAACAAGCAACAATGCTACAGCACTCCAACATAGCAACAAAGAATATGACAGAAATCTACAGGAGATGCTTGACAAAAGATGAACACTGAGCTACGGCTAGTTCACAACATATCAAGCTCAAACAAGCATGGCAAAAGTACAAAAGATAACAGGTTCCAGACTTGGTGAAATTACTGGACATGGCAGAAAACAGCATCAGGTAGCAATGTTCAGAGCACAAAAACGACATGCTACAGGAACTTAACATAGAAAAACAAGGCATGAAAGTATTCTACTAAATACATAAGACAAAAGTCCCTTACTGACCATAAGCCAAAAAGGACCAGAAGATATGATGGCAAGCATGTGAACATAGCAACTTTCGTTATTAGGTTTCAGACTTAGCAGAAAACAGAGCATGGCACAAACAATAATATGTAGGCGTGTTGGTGAGCTTGATGCACTCACTACAGAGCAATGCATGTCAAAACTAGCATACCTATAGCAATATGGCATGTTTATGAAGCTATCCATGGCAAGAAAAAAAGCATAGCATGCATGGATCCACTACAATGAGCTTGGCAAAAATGAATATCATGTTAAGAATCTGCCAGAAATATTTTATAGCAAAAGTAGAGCAAAATTGAGTCATGCTATGGCACTCCATAATTGCAAACAAGGGCAGGATTGGATCAATTACAACTATAGCTACAAAACATCCTTACTGAACATCTCCAAAATATGCATGGATCCCTCTGTAGTATCAAGTTTACATGGCAACAAAATAACAGCAGACAAAGACTTAGAGAAATCACTGTGTCCCTGAAATCAGAAACATTACGGAGCCTAGTTTGCATGCTTGTGCTAGCCACCACAGAGATCACAAAAATACATGGCATACACCACTGGAAAGATAGCATGGCATACGACAAAACATATGTAGAGCTCATGCCCATAAGATGCACAGATTAAATGATACAAAAATGACAAATCTCCAAGTTCTGATAAGAACCAGAAGATAACAGCAACTAGCCCTCTTGCAACAGAGATTTGGGCATCAAGATGACCTCTAATGAACATGATGCAATTGAACAAAATGTAGAACATCATGAGACGAACAATTTGACATATTACACGTGCGAAAAGGAGCTATATGCAGAGAGTTATGCATTGTTGAACAGGGGCACATATCATCAAAATCATAAGACTTGGATGTTTCGGGGGGGGGGAGAGAAAGTCAACGCCCGGGAGTACCAGATTGGATCGAGGCCCGTCGAGGTCGGGCGGCGGCCGGAGCTGCGGGACGAGGAGGCCGGCGGCCGGCGACGGGGAGGAAGGAGAGGTGGCCGGCGGGCGCGACGGCGGAGGAGGTGGCGCCGCCGGCGGCGGGGCACGGCAGCGCCGCCGCCGGCGGCGGAGGTTCGACGGCGGCGGGCGGCGCAGTCGCCGGCGGAGAGCGCGGGGAGGCGTCGGGCAGGCGCGCGGCGGCGGCCGGGCCAGGAGGGCCCGCGGCGGGCCTGCGGGCCGGCGCGGTGGAGATGGCGGTGGCGACACGTGGCGGCTCCGGATTGGACAGTGGGCGGCGGTGGACGCATCCGGCTCCGCCCGGACGTGTCCGGCGGCGGAGATGGAGCGGGTCTAGGGTTTGATCTGCGGGATTTTTCGGGGGTCTCACAAATAAATAGGTAGAGGGAGCTAAGAGGCTCCAAATGAGGTGCGGTTTTCGCCCACACGATCGTGATCGAACGACCTAGAGCATGGAGATGACTTGGAGGGGTTTTGGGCTGGTTTTAGGGGGTTTTTTCTGCACCCTCAAATGGCCTTTGCGGATGCCCGGTTAACCGTTGGAGTACCAAACGACCTCCAAATGGAACGAAACTTGACCGGTGGTCTCCCGGTGGTATACTAGGGCCACTTGACAAGCCTCGGTCCATTCCGAGAATGTTTGACACCCGCTCACGAAAGAAAACAAGAGGGGTGCGCCGGAGGAGATAGGAGCGCCGGATTGCAAAACGGACAACGGGGAAAATGCTCGGATGCAAGAGACGAATACGTATGCAAATGCAGTGCACATGATGACATGATATGAAATGCAAGACATGAACAAAAATACAAAACGAAAGACAAAACCCGACCACGAAGGGAAAATCATAACACATAGCCGAAAATGGCAAGAGTCGGAGTTACAAATATGGGAAGTTACATGCGGGGTGTTACAAAAAGTGAGCGAAAACGGTATTGCAATGCTAGGAAACAAGGCCTAGGGTTCATACTTTCACTAGTGTAAGTTCTCGCAACAATGATAACATAATTAGATCGTATAACAATCCCTCAACATGCAACAAAGAGTCACTCCAAAGTCACTAACCGCGGAGAACAAACGAAGATATTATTGTAGGGTACGAAACCACCTCAAAGTTATTCTTTCTGATCGATCTATTCAAGAGTCCGTAGTAAAATAACACGAAGCTATTCTTTCCGTTCGATCTATCCTAGAGCTCGTACTAGAATAACGCCTTAAGATATAAATCAACCAAAACCCTAATGTCACCTAGATACTCCAATGTCACCACAAGTATCCATGGGTATGATTATACGATATGCATCACACAATCTCAAATTCATCTATTCAACCAACACAAAGAACTTCAAAGAGTTCCCCAAAGTTTCTACCGGAGAGTCAAGACGAAAACGTGTGCCAACCCCTATGCATAAGTTCACAAGGTCACTGAACCCGCAAGTCGATCACCAAAACATACATCAAGTAGATCACGTGAATATCCCATTGTCACCACAGATAAGCAAGACATACATCAAGTGTTCTCAAATCCTTAAAGACTCAATCCGATAAGATAACTTCAAAGGAAAAACTCAATCCATTACAAGACAGTAGAGGGGGAGAAACATGATAAGATCTGATACGTCTCCAATGTATCTATAGTTTTTTATTGTTCCATGCTATTATATTATCTGTTTTGGATGTTTAATGGGCTTTAGTATGATCTTTTATATTATTTTTGGGACTAACCTATTAACTGAAGCCCCAGTGCCAGTTTTTGTTTTTTAGCCTATTTCAGTGTTTTGCAGAAAAGGAATACCAAACCGAATCCAAACGGAATGAAACCTTCGCGATGATCTTCCTTGGAATGAAAGCAATCCAGAAGACTTGGAGTTGAAGTCCGGAACTCTGCGAGGTGGCCACAAGGCAGGAGGGCGCGCCCAGGGGGGTAGGCACGCCCCCCATCCTCGTGGGCCCCACGGAGATCCACCGACGTACTTCCTTCGCCTACATATACTCTTATACCCTAAAAACATCAGGGGGAGCCACGAACCCACTTTTCCACCACCGCAACCTTCTGTACCCGTGAGATCCCATCTTGGGGCCTTTTCCGGCAATCTGCCGGAAGGGGAATCAATCACGGAGGGCTTCTACATCAACACCATAGCCTCTCCGATGATGTGTGAGTAGTTTACCACAGACCTTCGGGTCCATAGTTATTAGCTAGATGGCTTCTTCTCTCTCTTTGGTTCTCAATACAAAGTTCTCCTCGATGTTCTTGGAGATCTATTCGATGTAATACTCTTTTGCGGTGTGTTTGCCGAGATCCGATGAATTGTGGATTTATGATCAAGTTTATCTATGAATAATATTTGGTTCTTCTCTGAATTCTTATATGCATGATTTGATATCTTTGCAAGTCTCTTGGTAGTTTGGCCTACTAGATTGATCTTTCTTGCAATGGGAGAAGTGCTTAGCATTGGGTTCAATCTTGTAGTGTCCTTTCCGAGTGACAGTAGGGGCAGCAAGGCACGTATTGTATTGTTGCCATCGAGGATAAAAAGATGGGGTTTATATCATATTGCTTGAGTTTATCGCTCAACATCATGTCATCTTGCTTAATTTGTTACTCTGTTCTTATGAACTTAATACTCTAGATGCATGCTGGATAGCGGTCGATGTGTGGAGTAATAGTAGTAGATGCAGAATCGTTTCGGTCTACTTGACACGGCCGTGATGCCTATATTCATGATCATTGCCTAGATATTCTCATAACTATGCGCTTTTCTATCAATTACTCAGCAGTAATTTGTTCACCCACCGTAATACATGCTATCTTGAGAGAAGTCACTAGTGAAACCTATGGCCCCCGGGTCTATTTTACATCATATAAGTTCCCGATCTACAATTCTAGTTTCCTATTTATTTTATTTTGCAATCTCTACTTTCTAATCTATACAACAAAAATACCAAAAATATTTATCTTACTATCTTTATTAGATCTCACTTTTGCGAGTGACCGTGAAGGGATTGACAACCCCTTTATCACATTGGTTGCAAGGTTCTTGATTGTTTGTGCAGGTACTAGGTGACTTGCGTGTTATCTCCTACTGGATTGATACCTTGGTTTTCAAAAACTGAGGGAAATACTTACGCTACTTTTCTGCATTACCCTTTCCTCTTCAAGGGAAAACCAACGCATGCTCAAGAGGTAGCAAGATCCAACTATAATAGCAAAGCTCGTGATACATCAAGATCGTGCCGAATCAAGAACCCGAGAGAGAGAGAGAGAGAGAGAGAGAGAGAGAGAGATCAGACACATAGCTACTGGTACGTACCCTCAACCCCGAGGGTGAACTACTCCCTCCTCGTCATGGAGAGCGCCGGGATGATGAAGATGGCCACCGGTGATGGATCCCCCCTCCGGCAGGGTGCTGGAACAGCGTCCCGATTGTTTTTTGGTGGCTACAGAGGCTTGCGGCGGCGAAACTCCCGATCTAGGTTTCTTTCTGGCGGTTTCTGTATTTATAGGAATTTTTCGCCTCGGACTCACGTTAGGGGGGGTCTCCGAGTCATCCATGAGATAGGGGGGCGAGCCCAGGGGGTAGGGCGCGCCCTCCACCCTCGTGGATGGCTCGGGACTCTTCTGGCCCAACTCTTTTACTCCGGGGGCTTCTTTTGGTCCATAAACAATCATCAAAAATTGGCACGTCAATTGGACTCCGTTTGGTATTCCTTTTCTGCAGAACTCAAAAACAAGGAAAAAACAAACACTGGCACTGGGCTCTAGGTTAATTGGTTAGTCCCAAAAATCATATAGAACATCATATAAATTCGTATAAAACATCCTAGATGGATAATATAATAGCTTGGAACAATCACAAATTATAGATACGTTGGAGACGTATCAAGCATCCCCAAGCTTAATTCCTGTTCGTCCTCGAGTAGGTAAATGACAAAAACAGAATTTTTGATGTTGAATGCTGCCTAACATAATTATCAATGTAATTTTGTTTATTGTGGCATGAATGTTCAGATCCAAAAGATTCAAGACAAAAGTTTAGTATTGACATAAAAATAATAATACTTCAAGCATACTAACAAAGTAATCATGTCTTCTCAAAATAACATGGCCAAAGAAAGCTTATCCCTACAAAATCATATAGTCTGGCTATGCTCCATCTTCATCACACAAAATACTCAAATCATGCACAACCCCGATGACAAGCCAAGCAACTGTTTCATACTTTTGATGTTCTCAAACTTTTTCAATCTTCACGCAATACATGAGCGTGAGCCATGGACATAACAGTATAGGTGGAATAGAATGGTGGTTGTGGAGAAGACAAAAAGAGGGAGATAGTCTCACATCAACTAGGCGTATCAACGGGCTATGGAGATGCCCATCAATAGATATCGATGCGAGTGAGTAGGGATTGCCATGCAACGGATGCACTAGAGCTATAAGTGTATGAAAGCTCAAAAAGAAAACTAAGTGGGTGTGCATCCAACTTGCTTGCTCATGAAGACCTAGGGCATTTGAGGAAGCCCATCGTTGGAATATACTAGCCAAGTTCTATAATGAAAAATTCCCACTAGTGTATGAAAGTGACAACATAGGAGACTCTCTATCATGAAGATCATGGTGCTACTTTGAAGCACAAGTGTGGTAAAAGGATAGTAGCATTGCCCCTTCTCTCCTTTTCTCTCATTTTTTTTGGCTTCTTTGGCCTATCCTTTTTTTCATTGGCTTCTTTGGCCTTTTTTTATTTCCTCACACGGGACAATGCTCTAATAATGGTGATCATCACACTTCTATTACAACTAAAGAATTACAACTGGATACTTAGAACAAAATATGGCTCTATATGAATGCCTCCGGCGGTGTACCGGGATGTGCAATGAATCAAGAGTGACATGTATGAAAGAATTATGAAGGTGGTTTTGCCACAAATACGATGTTAACTACATGATCATGCAAAGCAATATGACAATGATGGAGCGTGTCATAATAAACGGAACGGTGGAAGTTGCATGGCAATATATCTCGGAATGGCTATGGAAATGCCATAATAGGTAGGTATGGTGGCTATTTTGAGGAAGGTATATGGTGGGTGTATGGTGCCGGAGAAAATCGCGCGGCACAAGAGAGGCTAGCAATGGTGGAAGGGCGAGAGTGCGTATAATCCATGGACTCAACATTAGTCATAAAGAACTCACATACTTATTGCAAAAATCTATTAGTCATCAAAACAAATTACTACACGCATGCTCCACGGGGGATAGATTGGTAGGAAAAGACCATCACTCATCCCCGACCGCCACTCATAAGGAAGACAATCAAAAAATATCTCATGCTCTAACTTCGTTACATAACAGTTCACCATACGTGCATGCTACGGGACTCACAAACCTCAACACAAGTATTTCTCAAATTCACAACTACTCACTAGCATGACTCTAATATCACCATCTTCATATCTCAAAACAATCATAAGGAATCAAACTTCTCATAGTATTCAACGCACTTTATATGAAGGGAAAATTTTGTTTTTACCACTCTTGATTTTGCCATTTTTTCTTATGCCACCCTAGATTTTGACATTTCACTTTTGCCACTCTTAGATTTTGACAATTATCACAATTGCCATTCTATGGCAAAAGCAAAATAATTTTATTTTATATTTGCCACTCTTAGTTTTTGACAATTATCACAATTGCCACTCTGAAAATTTGGCTTTTGCCACGGGAATGGCAATTATGATAATTGTCAAAAACTAAGAGTGGCAAAAATGAAATGTCAAAATCTAGAGTGGCATAAGGAAAATTGGCAAAATCTAGAGTGGCAAAAACAAAATTTTCCCTATATGAAAGTTTTTATTATACCCCTCTTGGATGCCCATCATATTAGGACTAAATTCATAACCAAAGAAAATTACCATGCTGTTCTAAAGACTCTCAAAATAATATAATTGAAGCATGAGAGTTCATCTATTTTTTCAAAATAAAACTACCGTTGTGCTCTAAAAGATATAAGTGAAGCACTTTAGCAAACGACAAACTACTCCAAAAGATATAAGTGAAGGTCAATGAGTAGTTGAATAATTGTGTAACTATGCGAAGACTCTCTAACATTTAAGAATTTCAGATCTTAAGTACTTTATTCAAACATCAAGCAAAACAAAGTAAAATAAAATGACGCTCCCAGCAAAACACATATCATGTGGTGAATAAAAATATAGCTCCAAGTAAAGTTACCGATGAACGAAGACGAAAGAGGGGATGCCTTCCGGGGCATCCCCAAGATTAGGCTCTTGGTTGTCCTTGAATATTACCTTGGGGTGCCTTGGGCATCCCCAAGCTTAGGCTCTTGCCACTCCTTATTCCATAGTCCATCGAATCTTTACCCAAAACTTGAAACCTTCACAACACAAAACTCAACAGAAAACTCGTAAGCTCCGTTAGTATAAGAAAATAAATCACCACTTAGGTACTGTTTTGAACTCATTATAAATTCATATTGATGTTATATCTACTGTGTTCCAACTTCTCTATGGTTCATACCCTCCGATACTAGTCATAGATTCATCAAAATAAGCAAACAACACATAGAAAACAGAATCTGTCAAAAAAACAGAACAGTCTGTAGTAATCTGTATCATTCGAATACTTATGTAACTCCAAAAATTCTGAAATAAATTGGTGGACCTGAGTAATTTGTATATTAATCTTCTGAAAAAAGAATCAACTTCAAAGCAATCTTATGTAAAAAATGACAGCTAATCTCGTGAGCGCAAAGTTTCTGTTTTTTTATGGAAAGATCGCATTAACTTTCACCCAAGTCTTCCCAAAGGTTCTACTTGGCACAAACACTAATTAAAACATAAAACCACATCTAACCAGAGGATAGATATTTTATTTATTAAAAAATAGGAGCAAAAGGCCAAGAACAAAAATAAAATTGGGTTGCCTCCCAACAAGCGCTAACGTTTAACGCCCCTAGCTAGGCATGATGATTTCAATGATGCTCACATAAAAGATAATAATTGAAACATAGTGGGGGCATCATGAAGAATATGACTAGCACATTTAAGTCTAACCCACTTCCTATGCATAGGAATTTTGTGAGAAAACAACTTATGGGAACAATAATCAACTAGCATAGGAAGGCAAAGCAAGCATAACTTCAAGATTTTAAGCACATAGAGAGGAAACTTGATATTATTGCAACTCCTACAAGCATATATTCCTGCCTCATAATAATTTTCAGTAGCATCATGAATGAATTCAACAATATAACTATCACATAAAGCACTATTTCATGATGCACAAGCATAGAATTTTTATTACTCTCCACATAAGCAAATTACTTCTCATGAATAGTAGTGGGAGCAAACTCAACAAAATAACTATCATGTCAGGCATAATCCAATTGAAAATTAGAATCATGATGACAAATTTCATGGTTATCTTTATTATTTATAGCATACGTGTCATCACAATAATCATCATAAACAGGAGGCTTGATTTCATCATAATAAATTTGCTCATCAAAACTTGGGGGACTAAACATATCATCTTCATCAAACATAGCATCCCCAAGCTTGTGGCTTTGCATATCATTAGCATCATGGGTATTCAAAGAATTCATACTAACAACATTGCAATCATGCTCATCATTCACATATTTTATGCCAAGCATTCTATGTAATTCTTCTTCTAGTACTTGAGCACAATTTTCCTTCCCATCATTTTCACGAAAGACATTAAAAAGATGAAGCATATGAGGCATCCTCAATTACAATTTTTTATAGACTAAACTAGTGATAAAACAAGAAACGGAAAGATTCGGTTGCAAGATCTAAAGATATACCTTCAAGCACTAACTGTTGGAAATATGCCCTAGAGGCAATAATAAATTGGTTATTATTATATTTCCTTGTTCATGATAATCGTTTATTATCCATGCTAGAATTGTATTGATAGGAAACTCAGATACATGTGTGGATACATAGACAACACCATGTCCCTAGTAAGCCTCTAGTTGACTAGCTCGTTGATCAATAGATGGTTACGGTTTCCTGACCATGGACATTGGATGTCGTTGATAACGGGATCACATCATTAGGAGAATGATGTGATGGACAAGACCCAATCCTAAGCCTAGCACAAGATCGTGTAGTTCGTTTGCTAAGAGCTTTTCTAATGTCAAGTATCATTTCCTTAGACCATGAGATTGTGCAACTCCCGGATACCGTAGGAATGCTTTGGGTGTACCAAACGTCACAACGTAACTGGGTGGCTATAAAGGTGCACTACAGGTATCTCCGAAAGTGTCTGTTGGGTTGGCACGAATCGAGACTGGGATTTGTCACTCCGTGTAAACGGAGAGGTATCTCTGGGCCCACTCGGTAGGACATCATCATAATGTGCACAATGTGACCAAGGAGTTGATCACGGGATGATGTGTTACGGAACGAGTAAAGAGACTTGCCGGTAACGAGATTGAACAAGGTATCGGGATACCGACGATCGAATCTCGGGCAAGTAGTATACCGATTGACAAAGGGAATTGCATACGGGATTGATTGAATCCCCGACATCATGGTTCATCCGATGAGATCATCCTGGAACATGTGGGAGCAAACATGAGTATCCAGATCCCGCTGTTGGTTATTGACCGGAGAACGCGTCGGTCATGTCTGCATGGTTCCCGAACCCGTAGGGTCTACACACTTAAGGTTCGATGACGCTAGGGTTATAGGGAATAGGTATACGTGGCTACCGAATGTTGTTCGGAGTCCCGGATGAGATCCCGGACGTCACGAGGAGTTCCGGAATGGTCCGGAGGTAAAGATTTATATATGGGAAGTCCTGTTTTGGTCACCGGAAAAGTTTCGGGTGCTATCGGTAACGTACCGGGACCACCGGGAGGGTCCCGGGGGTCCACCAGGTGGGGCCACCAGCCCCAGAGGCCTACGTGGGCCAATAGTGGGAAGGGACCAGCCCCTAGGTGGGCTGGGGCGCCTCCCACCAAGGCCCAAGGCGCCCTCAAGAGGAGAGGGGGCAAACCCTAGGAGCAGATGGGCCCTAAGGCCCACCCTAGGTGCGCCCCCCTTGGCCGCCACCCAGATGGGATCTGGGGGCTGCCGCCACCCCTGGGGAGGGAACCCTAGGTGGGGGCGCAGCCCCTCCTCTTCCCCTATATATACTTGAGGTATGGGGGCTGCCCAACAGATGAGTTGCTCTCCTTCTTGGCGCAGCCCTCCCCCTCTTCCATGTCCTCCTCCTCTCCCGCGGTGCTTGGCGAAGCCCTGCGGGATTGCCACGCTCCTCCATCACCACCACGCCGTCGTGCTGCTGCTGGACGGAGTCTTCCCCAACCTCTCCCTCTCTCCTTGCTGGATCAAGGCGTGGGAGACGTCACCGGGCTGCACGTGTGTTGAACGTGGAGGCACCGTTCTTCGGTGCTTAGATCGGAATCAACCGCGATCTGAATCGCTACGAGTACGACTCCTTCGTCCACATTCTTGCAATGCTTCCTCTTAGCGATCTACAATGCTATGTAGATGCACTCCCCTTCCCCTCGTTGCTAGATTACTCCATAGATTGATCTTGGTGATGCGTAGAAAATTTTGAATTTCTGCTACGTTCCCCAACCCTAACCTCCCCGGCAACGGCGCCAGAAAAGAGCTTAGTTGATGGGGTGTTAGTGCCGCTTACCTAGCCTCCCCGGCAACGGCGCCAGAAAAGAGCTTGATGTATACTACACAACCTTCTTCTTGTAGACGTTGTTGGGCCTCCAAGTGCAGAGGTTTGTAGGACAGTAGCAAATTTCCCTCAAATGGATGACCTAAGGTTTATCAATCCGTGGGAGGCGTAGGATGAAGATGGTCTCTCTCAAGCAACCCTGCAACCAAATAATAAAGAGTCTCTGGTGTCCCCAACACACCCAATACAATGGTAAATTGTATAGGTGCACTAGTTCGGCGAAGAGATGGTGATACAAGTGCAATATGGATGGTAGATATGGGTATTTGTAATCTGAAAATATAAAAACAACAAGGTAGCAAGTGGTAAAAGTGAGTGAAAATGGTATTGCAATGCTAGGAAACAAGGCCTAGGGTTCATACTTTCACTAGTGCAAGTTATCCCAACAATGATAACATAATTAGATCATATAAAAATCCCTCAACATGCAGCAAAGAGTCACTCCAAAGTCACTAATAGCGGAGAACAAACGAAGATATTATTGTAGGGTACGAAACCACCTCAAAGTTATTCTTTCTGATCGATCTATTCAAGAGTCTGTAGTAAAATAACACGAAGCTATTCTTTCTGTTCGATCTATCCTAGAGTTCGTACTAGAATAACACCTTAAGATACAAATCAACTAAAACCCAAATGTCACCTAGATACTCCAATGTCACCACAAGTATCTGTGGGTATGATTATACGATATGCATCACACAATCTCAGATTCATCTATTCAACCAACACAAATAACTTCAAACAGTGCCCCAAAGTTTCTACCGGATAGTCAAGACGAAAATGTGTGCCAACCCCTATGCATAAGTTCACAAGGGCACTGAACCCGCAAGTTGATCACCGAAACATACATCAAGTAGATCACGTGAATATCCCATTGTCACCACATATAAGCACAAACAAGACATACATCAAGTGTTCTCAAATCCTTAAACACTCAATCCAATAAGATAACTTTAAAGGGAAAACTCAATCCATTACAAGAGAGTAGAGGGGAAGAAACATCATAAGATCCAACTATAATAGCAAAGCTCGTGATACATCAAGATCGCGCCGAATCAAGAACACGAGAGGGAGAGAGAGATCAAACACATAGCTACTGGTACATACCCTCAGCCCCGAGGGTGAACTACTCCCTCCTCATCATGGAGAGCGCCGGGATGATGAAGATGGCCACCGGTGATGGATCCCCCCACCGGCAGGGTGCCAGAACAGGGTCTCGATTGGTTTTTGGTGGCTACAGAGGCTTGCGGCGGTGGAACTCCCGATCTAGGTTTCTTTCCGGGGGTTTCTGTATTTATAGGAACTTTTGGCCTCGGTCTCACGTCAGGGGGGGTCTCCGAGTCATCCACGAGATAGGGGGGCGAGCCCAGGGGGGTAGGGCGCGCCCTCCACCCTCTTGGATGGCTCAGGACTCTTCTGGCCCAACTCTTTTACTCCGAGGGCTTCTTTTGGTCCATAAAAATCATAAAAAATTGGCACGTCAATTGGACTCCGTTTGGTATTCCTTTTCTGTAAAACTCAAAAACAAGGAAAAAACACAAACTGGCACTGGGCTCTAGGTTAATAGGTTAGTCCCCAAAATCATGTAAAACAGCATATAAATGCATATAAAACATCCTAGATGGATAATATAATAGCATGGAACAATCAAAAATTATAGATGCGTTGGAGACGTATCAGTGGTCTTTCTTAATTCTTTCTTTTGTTGGCTCAACTATTTTTGTAGATGAATCTCTCGATCCTGCTAAAGCACGTCATCTGTGTCAAGAGATTCGTGAGGAAAAGCATCTTATCAGGGCATCTTCGGGTTTGTTTGTGTGTTTTTTTCTTTTCGTCCCTTTTCTTTCTTTGACTTATGTTGTTTTGCTCTCCATTATTTAGATGCATCATTCACCTTCCTTACTCCTTGCCTATCTTTCTGTTATTTCTTCTCATCCCGAGAGACTATCCCTCAACATCTAGCCGGCCGCCAGCAATTGGAGTTCCTTCAATCTTGGTCACAAAGATTAGGTAACCCGTCTACCATCAAATTTATCGTTTACATTTTTGAGATATAATTTGGCCCCCTACCGGTTTTTCTGGACAACCAAGACACCAAATTTAATCACAGACGGAGTGTGTGTGTTTTTACTGAGATCGTGGCATCATACATTTTACAAGTAGTTTCATCGCACGAAATAACTCGACAATCAATTGTAGACAAAACATACAATTGATACTCTTTGGGGAGATTCTGCATGATCATTTGATGTAGACACTGCCTGATTGGTTTAAAAGGGAACCCATTCTGGGCCAGCGTGTCTCCCGATTTCATTTGTTCACTGAAATTTGGGCAAATCATCTAAACAAAATGTCTCCAAAATGTGTAGGTGCAATGGCTTTCAAGAAGACATGCTCGACCGCTCTCATGTTAGAACTTTTCATTCTGATCTCTCCGTTGCTTCGTGCACTGACTAATTATGACAATTGGATAGAATTAGGAATGTTCCTTGCGAAATTGAATTGTGTAATTCTAGACAAGGCCGTCAAGAAGCAACTGAAAAAACTATCAATGCCTTGGCTGGTGTAGAACCTAATGATACTATGGTACTGTGAAAATATCTCGATGTTCCTTTTATAGCTACTTACACTTTGGACTTAAAACAAATATTTTCAACCCATGTGCAAAACCAGTCTTACAAGCTTAAGATCAAGATCATTGAGGTGATTTCTAATAGCGAATGGTGATATGTGGGTTGTAAATTTTGTTGGAAGAAACTAAATGTCGGGGGAAATCGACACCTATGGAATCACTGGATCCCTTCTATGGTTGGCGGGCGTGAGGTTGTGCAAAGAGCGGGTCTGACAGGAAGCACAAAGATTGTTTACCCAGGTTCGGGCCGCGAGGATGCGTAATACCCTAGTCCTGCTTTGGTGTGTATTCGAGCGTTCTTGAGTTCTTGAACTAGCTACGGGGTGTAACTTGTCCAAAAGATCCGAATCCCCCTCCTGGACGCCTCGGGCCTCCTTTTATAGACAAAAGGGGTTGCCACAGTGGCACACCGGAGGTGGAAAGGTGTATAGTGGATGAGTCTATCCTCTGGCACTGTCGGACAAACACATTTAATGCGCTGCCGACGTGCCCCTCTTGCTTTATCGGGGACGGCAAGGAAGCTCTTCCCAGCTGTCGCCGCTTCGCCTGGCTTCGACACACGTCCGAGCTGACGAGGTGTTGTAGCGCCACGTTGGCTGGCTGCTGGGCTGGCGCGGTGGTGGAGTCCTCACGAAGATCTGCATGCCACCACGTAGGTGCTTGCTGAGTCGGCGTAGAGGCCGCTCGTCGCCACGCAGGTGCCTGCCCAGCTGGTTGAGCTAGCAGCTGCATGGGGACGACGGTGGAGTCTTTGGCAGGTGTGGGCCTGGCTGCGGCCCCGCTGATGTCCTCGGCAAGGGTCTTGCCGGGGGCCCGACAAGAGTTTTGCCGAGGCACCGCGATCGTCCCCGGCAAGGCGCTTGCCTGGGATCTCGTCGATTTACTCGGCAAGGACCTCGCCGAGGATCATCGTCTTCTGGTCCTCATCTGATCTCCTGTGTTTATGATCTTCACAAAGATTTGCATGCCACCACGGAGGTGCCTCCCGAGCCTTGGTCCCAATGTGGTTGATGGTGTTGGAACCCTCGGGCTCAAGGGTGGCGCACTCTGCTGGCGGCAGGCAAGTTGCCCTGGCAAGGGTCTTGCCGGGGGAGTCCACCTCGCCCTCTTGCCCTTTGTGTCACCGGTCTTGGCATTGCTTTGGTTGTCTTGTGCTCCGGCTTACCTCCTCTACCCTGCTAAGTGTGGCCGCGGGGCGGCTCTGACTGCCCGTGCACAAGTAAAGGGGTCAGAAGGAGAGCCCCTACTTTTGTACACCGACAGGAGCCCCCGGGCCTGGGCCACACATAAGCGCGACGCGTTGTTGGGTCAGGCCCAGAACGGTGCGCGGGCAGGCGGGGCAGATTTTTTATCGCAGTAATTTTTCCGTCCGCTACGCTTCCCCACGACCCGCGTTGAATGCGCGACGTGGAGGATCATGCGTGACGTGGGGGTCGTGCGTGGGACGGTTTCCGCACGCATGCGTCACATCCTGGTAAAGAGGCGGCTCATGCCTTCCCCATAAAAAGAGGAAAACGCAGAGGCGCGGCTCATTTACTGAGTGGACTCAGGTGGTGGTCTTCAAGGCGTCTGCGCCCCACGATCACGGGGTGGGTAACGGTCGCCTCACCCGTCCCCTCGATTCTGCTTGCTCGCCACGTGTCCCCCATGCAGGTGGCAAGCGGTGGAGGCGGGAAACCGGGTCGTCGCTGATTGGAGCCGCAGGTCGGTCTCGATTCCCCGCGCCTCCGATGGCCGGATTGGTTGAGTGGGGCGGCCGAGCCCCGACCCCGCCCCTTTATAAGAAGGGGGAGGGGGATGGCATCCCACATTCTTTCATCATCCATCTCCTTCCACTTCGGCTCCTTTCCTCCATCTGCTATGGCAAGAGGAGGCGCCGGCCCTTCGATGGTGGCGGCGAGGGTCTCTGCTCGATAGCGCGTCCCTCCTCCTCAAGAGCTCGCGGCGGCGGAGCCGGCCACGAGAGGAAGGGGAAGGGGGCGAGGCTGAGGTCGCCGTCGTGCTCAGGGAAGAGGAGGACGGGGCGGCGCACCGGCCTTGCCTCCGCCAGCGATGCCTCCCCCAATGGAGGGCCACGTCCGGGACCAGCCCCGTGAGTTCTTCATTAGGCTGCGCCGGCCACCGCGCCGTCGCCTTCGTCTCCCGGCTCCATTTGCCCGGGAGATGGAGCTCGATCCGCCCCAGACCCTGAGTTTGCATATGAAGGGCTGCGGGAACGGCGGCACGCGGGTCGACGTCGACTTTCCCGCTCCTCACGTCATGTACCTTCGACGCGGATGGAAGACTTTTGCTCGTGTCCACAGCCTGACGGCGGGGCTCGTTCTCTACTTCAAATTAGTGGAGAACGGCCTGCTCTCCGTCAAGGTCTTTGGGGACCTTGGAACTCGCCTGAAGAGCTGCGTGGAGAGCTCCTCCGATGATGAAGACTCCTCCTCAAGCGAGAGTGACGAGGAGGACAGCGACAGCGACAACGAGGGCGTCGAGCGGGGGGGGGGGGCGCCGACCTCGACTCCGACTGACCGCGTCGCCCCTCGCTCGGCCACGCGCCCTGCCGAGGGCCTTCCTCGTCAAGCTCTCCATCGGCACGTTCCCCGTCGCCTCCTTGGGCGGCTGGCGTAGGAAGGCCGGGGAAGACGAAGAAGGCGGGTGTCGGGCCGTCAAGTCGGAGTACGCGGGCACGGACGCCTTCGTTGCGTATTGTCGGCCTGCTGCCTCATCTTTCGGCTCCTCTCCCGGCATCTTCTGCTGCTCGTACCTCGCCTAGGCGTTCCTTTGTCCCTCCTGCTATCTTGTTCCACCTTCTAAGGAGGGGGACAAGAAAGGGGTTACGAGCATCTTATCTCTTTTTAGTTTGTAAGCCTACGGGAATTGGTTAGATTTAAAACTTGTAATCCCCTTGCTCATGTTTTTCATTCTGTATGAACTGTACCTGTATGGGATGTTTTTAATGAAAAAGGGTTCTTGTCGGGTTCTTTGTGCGTGAGCGAGGCCCATGCCAAGGAGTGAATCCTTGTTATTTTCAAGATAAACATTGTTGCCTGGCAACAGGCCTTGCCGTCCCCTCACTTCATTCGACCATTCTCACGCTCTTGGCGGAGGCAGGGGTGAAGTAGGGTTAGGCCCTTCGTTTATTTCCTTACCACCGCGACTACGACCCAGTTCCGACCCAGGGGGTAGTCCTTGGGTGCAGGAAAAAGAGGGAGCACGGCAGCCTAGGAATAAAACGAGGTTTCATACATCCCAACTCCACATGGAAATGCATAATAGGGGATAAAAGACTTATCTGGATCTGTAGCCCCCGACAGCCTTGGCTTGCCGTGGTTGGATTCTTGCGTCTGCAGCCCCCGGCAACCTTGGCTTGCCGGGGCCGGAGTGCCGGCTTGTTCCCTTTCTCCCAAACAACTCAGCAGAAACGTCCATGTACCCTGTGAACCAAAGAGGACAGAAAGAAAACAGAGCGATGCACACTCGACCTATATGCTAGGGGTTTGTCGCCGCTAAGCACTATCAACCCTAACCGAGGGAGAGACTTAACCTAGCATGCATACTCAAAGTTAGGGCGCCAGATACAGCGTGGAACATGTGGGAGCCAACATGGGTATCCAGATCCCGCTGTTGGTTTTTGACCGGAGAACGTCTCGGTCATGTCTGCATGGTTCCCGAACCCGTAGGGTCTACACACTTAAGGTTCGATGATGCTAGGGTTATAGGGAATAGGTATACGTGGTTACCGAATGTTGTTTGGAGTCCCGGATGAGATCCCGGACGTCACGAGGAGTTCTGGAATGGTCCGGAGGTAAAGATTTATATATGGGAAGTCCTGTTTTGGTCACCGGAAAAGTTTCAGGTGCTATCGGTAACGTACCGGGACCACCGGGAGGGTCCCGGGGGTCCACCAGGTGGGGCCACCAGCCCCAGAGGCCTACGTGGGCCAATAGTGGGAAGGGACCAGACCCTAGGTGGGCTGGGGCGCCTCCCACCAAGGCCCAAGGCGCCCTCAAGAGGAGAGGGGCAAACCCTAGGAGCAGATGGGCCCTAAGGCCCACCCTAGGTGCACCCCCCTTTCTCCCCCTTGGCCGCCACCCAGATGGGATCTGGGGGCTGCCGCCACCCCTGGGGAGGGAACCCTAGGTGGGGGCGCAGCCCCTCCTCTTCCCCTATATATACTTGAGGTATGGGGGCTGCCCAACAGATGAGTTGCTCTCCTTCTTGGCGCAGCCCTCCCCCTCTTCGATGTCCTCCTCCTCTCCCGCGGTGCTTGGCGAAGCCCTGCGGGATTGCCACGCTCCTCCATCACCACCACGCCGTCGTGCTGCTGCTGGACGGAGTCTTCCTCAACCTCTCCCTCTCTCCTTGCTGGATCAAGGTGTGGGAGACGTCACCGGGCTGCACGTGTGTTGAACGCGGAGGCACCGTTCTTCGGTGGTTAGATCGGAATCAACCGCGATCTGAATCGCTACGAGTGCGACTCCTTCGTCCGCGTTCTTGCAACGCTTCCGCTTAGCGATCTACAATGGTATGTAGATGCACTCCCCTTCCCCTCGTTGCTAGAATACTCCATAGATTGATCTTGGTGATGCGTAGAAAATTTTGAATTTCTGCTACGTTCCCCAACAGTGGTATCAGAGCTAGGTCTATGCGTAGTTTCTATGCACGAGTAGAACACAAAGTAGTTGTGGGCGTCGATTTTGTCAATTTACTTGCCGTTACTAGTCTTATCTTGATTCGGCGGCATCGTGGGATGAAGTGGCCCGGACCGACCTTACACGTACTCTTACGTGAGACAGGTTCAACCGACTAACATGCACTAGTTGCATAAGGTGGCTAGCGGGTGTCTGTCTCTCCCACTTTAGTCGGATCGGATTCGATGAAAAGGGTCCTTATAAAGGGTAAATAGAAATTGGCATATCACGTTCTGGCTTTTGTGTAGGTAAGAAACGTTCTTGCTAGAAACCCATAGCAGCCACGTAAAACATGCAACAACAATTAGAGGATGTCTAATTTTTTTTGCAGGGTATGCTATGTGATGAATGATATATGTGATGTATGAAATTGATCATGTTCTTGTAATAGGAATCACGACTTGCATGTCGATGAGTATGACAACCGGCAGGAGCCATAGGAGTTGTCTTAATTTATTGTATGACCTGCGTGTCAATGAAAACACCATGTAATTACTTTACTTTATTGCTAACCGTTAGCCATAGTAGTAGAAGTAATAGTTGGCGAGACAACTTCATGAAGACACGATGATGGAGATCATGATGATGGAGATCATGGTGTCATGCCAGTGACGAAGGTGATCATGCTGCGCCTCGAAGATGGAGATCTAAGGCGCAAGATGATATTGGCCATATCACGTCACTTTATGATTTGCATGTGATGTTTGTCATGTTTACATATTATTTGCTTAGAACGACGGTAGCATAAATAAGATGATCCCTCACTAAAATTTCAAGAGACGTGTTCCCCCTAACTGTGCACCGTTGCGAAGGTTCGTTGTTTCGAAGCACCACGTGATGATTGGGTGTGATAGATTCTAACGTTCGAATACAACGGGTGTTGACGAGCCTAGCATGTACAGACATGGCCTCGGAACACATGCGAAACACTTAGGTTGACTTCAAGATCCTAGCATGTACAGACATGGCCTCGGAACACAAGAGATCGAAAGGTCGAACATGAGTCGTATAGTAGATGCGATCAACATGGAGATGTTCACCGATGATGACTAGTCCGTCTCACGTGATGATCGGACATGGCCTATTTTGACTCAGATCATGTATCACTTAGATGACTAGAGGGATGTCTATCTGAGTGGGAGTTCATTGAATAATCAGATGAACTTAATTATCATGAACATAGTCAAAAGGTCTTTGCAAATTATGTCATAGCTTACGCTTTAGTTCTACTGGTTAAGATATGTTCCTAGAGAAAATTTAGTTGAAAGTTGATAGTAGCAATTATGCGGACTGGGTCCGTGAACTGAGGATTGTCCTCATTGCTGCACAGAAGGCTTATGTCCTTAATGCACCGCTCGGTGTGCTGAACCTCAGCGTCATCTGTAGATGTTGCGAAACATCTGGCATACACGTTTTGATGACTACGTGATAGTTCAGTGCGTAATGCTAACGGTTTAGAATTGTGGCACCAAAGACGTTTTTGAAACGTCGCAGAACATATGAGATGTTCCGAAGGCTGAAATTGGGATTTCAGACTAGTGCCCACGTCAAGAGGTATGAGACCTCTGACAAGTTTCTTAAGCCTGCAAACTAAGGGAGAAAAGCTCAATCGTTGAGCATGTGCTCAGATTGTCTGAGTACTACAATCGCTTGAATCAAGTGGGAGTTAATCTTCCAGATGAGATAGTGATGGTTCTCCGTAGTCACTGCCACCAAGCTATTAGAGCTTCGTGATGAACTATAACATATCAGGGATAGACATGATGATCCTTGAGCAACTCGCGATGTTTGACACCGCGAAAGTAGAAATCAAGAAGGAGCATCAATTGTTGATGGTTAGTAAAACCACTAGTTTCTAGAAGGGTAAGGGCAAGAAGGGATACTTCATGAAACGGCAAATCATTTGCTGCTCTAGTGGAGAATCCCAAGGTTGAACCCAAACCCGAGACTAAATGCTTCTGTAATGAGGGGAACGATCACTGAAGCAGAACTACCCTAGATACTTGGTAGATGAGAAGGCAGGCAAGGTCGACAGAAGTATATTGGATATACATTATATGAATGTGTACTTTACTAGTACTCCTAGCAGCACCAGGGTATTAGATACCGGTTCGGTTGCTAAGTGTTAGTAACTCAAAATAAAAGCTGCGGAATAAACGGAGACTAGCTAAAGGTGAGATGACGATATGTGTTGGAAGTGTTTCCAAGGTTGATGTGATCAAACATCGCATGCTCCCTCTACCATCGAGATTGGTGTTAAACCTAAATAATTGTTATTTGGTGTTTGCGTTGAGCATAAACATGATTGGATTATGTTTATCGCAATACGGTTATTCATTTAAGGAGAATAATGGTTACTCTGTTTATTTGAATAATACCTTCAATGGTCTTGCACCTAAAATGAATCTTGATCGCAGTGATACACATGTTCGTGCCAAAAGATATAAAATAGTAATGATAGTACCACATACTTGTGGCACTCCCATTTGAGTCATATTGGTATAGAACGCATGAAGAAGCTCCATGTAGATGGATCTTTGGACTCACTCGTTTTTGAAAGGATTGAGACATGCGAACCATGTCTATTGGTATATATGCGTGAAGAAACTCCATGCAGATGGATCGTTTGGACTCACTTGATTTTGAATCACTTGAGACATGCAAATCATACCACATGGGCAAGATGACTGAAAAGCCTCGTTTTCAGTAAAATGGAACAAGAGAGCAACTTGTTGGAAGTAATACATTTGATGTGTGCAGTCCAATGAGTGCTGAGGCACGCAGTGGATATCGATATGTTCTTACTTCACAGATGATTTGAGTAGATGCTGAGAATATTTACTTGATGAAACACAAGTCTGAATTATTGAAAGGTTCAAGTAATTTCAGAGTGAAGTTGAAGATCGTCGTGGCAAGAGGATAAAATGTCTATGATATGATCATAGAGATATCTGAGTTACGAGTTTGGCACACAATTAAGACATTGTGGAAAGTGTTTCACAATTAATACCGCCTGGAACACCATAGTGTGATGGTGTGTCCGAACATCATAACTGCACCCTATTGGATATGGTGCATACCATGATGTCTCATATCGGATTACCACTATCGTTTATGGGTTAGGCATTAGAGACAACCGCATTCACTTTAAATAGGGCACCACGCAATTCCGTTGAGACGACACCGTTTAGAGAAACCTAAGTTGTCGTTTCTTAAAAATTTGGGGCTGCGATGCTTATGTGAAAAAAGGTTTCAGGCTGATAAGCTCGAACCCAAAGCGAATAAATGCATCTTCATAGAATACCCAAAACAGTTGGGTATACCTCCTATTTCAGATCCGGAAGCAAGGTGATTGTTTCTAGAAACAGGTCCTTTCTCGAGGAAAAGTTTCTCTCGAAAGAATTGAGTGGGAGGATGGTGGAGACTTGATGAGGTTATTGAACCGTCACTTCAACTAGTGTGTAGCAGGGCACAGGAAGTTGTTCCTGTGGCACCTATACCAATTAAAGTGGAAGCTTATGATAGTGATCATGAAACTTCGGATCAAGTCACTACCAAACCTCGTAGGTCGACAAGGATATGTACTACTCCTGAGTGGTACGGTAATCCTGTCTTAGATATCATGTTGTTAGACAATACTGAACCTACGAGCTATGGAGAAGCGATGGTGGGCCCATATTCCGACAAATGGTTAGAAGCCATGAAATCCGAGATAGGATCCATGTATCAGAACAAAGCATGGACTTTGGTGAACTTGCCCGATGATCGGCAAGCCATTGAGATAAATGGATCTTTAAGAAGAAGACGGACGTGGATGGTAAGGTTACCGTCTATGAAGCTCGACTTGTGACAAAGAGTATTTTCACAAGTTCAAGGAGTTGACTACGATGAGATTTTCTCATCCGTAGCGATGCTTAAGTCCGTCGGAATCATGTTAGCATTAGCTGCATTTATGAAATCTGGCAGATGGATGTCAAAACAAGTATCCTTACCAGTTTTCGTAAGGAAAGGTTGTATGTGATACAATCAGAAAGGTTTTGTCGATCCTAAGGATGCTAAAAGGTATGCTAGCTCCAGCGATCCTTCCATGGATTAGAGCAAGCATCTCAGAGTCAGAATATACGCTTTGATGGAGTGATCAAAGTTTTTGGGTTTATACAAAGTTTGTTAGAAACTTGTATTTACAATAAAGTGAGTGGGAGCGCTACAACATTTCTGATAAGTATATGTGAATGACATATTGTTGATCCGAAATGATGTAGAATTTCTGGAAAGCATAAAGGGTTGTTTGAAAGGAGTTTTTCAAAGGAAGACCTGGATAAAGCTGCTTACATATTGGGCATCAAGATCTATAGAGAAAGATCAAGGCGCCTGATGATACTTTCAAAGAACGCACACCTTGACATGATTTTGAAAGAGTTCAAAATAGATCAGCAAAGAAGGAGTTCTTGGCTGTGTTACAAGGTGTGAGTATTGAGTAAGACTCAAGACCTGACCACAGCAGAAGAGAGAGAAAGGACGAAGGTCATCCCCTATGCTTTAGACGTAGGCTCTACAGTATGCTATGCTGTGTACCGCACTTGAAGTGTGCCTTGCCATGAGTTGGTCAAGGGGTACAATAGTGATCCGGAATGGATCACATGACAGCGGTCGAACTTATCCTTAGTATCTAGTGGACTAAGGAATTTTCTCGATTATGGAGGTGAAAAGGAGTTCGTCGTAAAGGGTTACGTCGATGCGAACTTTGACACTAATCCGGATGACTTTGAGTAGTAAACCGGATTCGTATAGTAGAGCAGTTATTTGAAATGGCTCCAAGTAGCGCGTGGTAGCATCCACAAGATGACATAGATATTCATAAAGCACACACGGATCTGAAAGGTTCAGACCTGTCGTGGAATTGTCACGGCAGATGTCCTCGAGCTAGGACTTAGTCGTGGAGCCATCGCAACTAGGAAGCTTGAAGGGGTTAAACGGGACAAGGAACACGAGGGTTATACTGGTTCGGCCCCTTACGGTGAAGGTAAAAGCCTACGTCCAGTTGAGGTGGTATTGATTAGGGTTTCGATGACTAGGGAGCTTAACTGCTATGCCTGGCTCTCGACCAGATCTTCCCCCTCCTGAACCGCCGCCGGGTCGCCCCTTTATATAGAGAGGTTGACGCCCAGCGGCTCTCAGAGTCCCGGCCGGCTCATAACAGTGTCCGGCTCGGACTCTTATCTATTCTTGCCTTACACTACAAGTTTACCCTAACAGCGGCTAATGCTACGGGCCTTAAGCCATCTCCGGGTCTTGGGCCCGTTATTGACCCGCCGTCTTCATCTTTGGTACTGGGCTTCGCGTAGTAACCATCATGGGTAACCCGGCCCCTCCTGGGCGGGTGACTCCAACGGTTATATCCTCAACATTAGGCCCCAGATTGATTTGAGCCTGCTCATGTCAATCTTCAATCCTTTCGATAGAAAATCTCCGGCTTACAATTGTGTGAAGGCTATAACCGTCGTCACGTCATCTTCTGGATTCCGGGTAACCCGCCGTGACGTCATCTTCCATTAAGTTAATTTTTTATTTTGTCGCATCTCCAACGGATCTTTCTTTAATGGTCATCCCGAAAATCGAGGCGCCTTTGTGGTGAGACAATCACGCCGTGGCCTCCTCGTTTCTCGCGCCCACTTAAGAGCCTCACCTTATAAATAGCCCGGCCCGATAAGCCTCCAATCACTCGTCTTCCTCCTCTCGCCACTGTTCTCCCGCTCGAGCTCCATCGCCGCCGCCGCCGCGGGTCTTCCTGTCTTCTCCAACTCAGGCCGCTTCATCAACCTGACGTGACCAGATAAACGGCGGCGACCTCCGCAACTCTGCAGCACCCGTAAGCTCTTGTTACTCCATAGAATAGATCTGCGTTAGGGTTCTTGCTGTTCTTCCCGTGTTCGTCGCCGTTCATCGCAAGAGGGCAAAGAAGAATAAGACGGTCGAAGAGCCGGTCTTGTCTGAGCCGGAGGTTTCAGCTCAAGAGCCGCCAGCTGCCTCTGCTCCTGAAGCCACCACTCCAACCGACGAACCAGCCATGGAGACTTCCACCAACCCGGACATCTCCAGCCCGGCTCAGCCGGCCGATGACCCGGACGTGGTAATCACCCGGACGGAGTTTGTCGAGCCAGGGAGACCCACTGCACTGGCTAAGTGCTCTGCAAAGGAAGAGTTGCTAGAGCGCCGCCGGGCCAAGCTGGACATCACCAACTGCGCCAACCTGAGCATTGGAGAGATCATCTCCGGCTATGTCAATCAGGTGCACAACAGCAGGGACTTGGAGATTGACATGGTGAAGCAAATACAGCAGAAGTCTGAGGTACCACTCTATCGCTTACTGCATAGTCATCTTTACCATACTAGCCCCCAAGTCTATTACTTATGATAGGATATGTTGTAGACTTAATTTCCGGCTTACTTCCATGAACCGGTAATTTGTAGATAGAAACTTTCGACATGCATTAGCCCCCAAGTGCCAAGTGTCTTTGCTTGGAAAGTGCTTGGGACTTTAAAATCGCATAATAATTGTTCATACTATAACCAAGAAATTGTGCAGGCTGCTTGCAAAAAATTTGAGGCTGATATCTCTGAGCTGAAGAACCGCCTGAAGACTCAGGAAAACCCGGAAGCCAATGCCAAATTTGAGTCCAGTATTGCTGCTCAAGAGAAGCTGAAGAAGAAGTTTGAGGCTGAAAGGAAAACTTGGGTCGAAGAGAAAGCTGCTCTGGTAAGCCGGGCCGAACAGGCGGAGAAGACTCTGACGGAGAGAACCGCCGAACTCTCCGGCTTAAAGCGCCACGTGTCACAGATGGTCACCGCAATCTTCGGTAAGTCATTCCGCCGGCTCTCGACAAGTTGATAATCCTTATGTCTCATAACTCCCATCATTGCCAGCGGCTTATCTTACTTTGTTAAACAGGTCCCAGAAGCGCCAACCTCAATCAAAATGTGCTGACCAAGTTGAAGGCCGTGTACACTCTGGTGGAGCAACTCTACACCGGGTCACAGCGCCTTGGCCATGGTGGCCCTATCCAATGAGGTTCCGACTCACCTGGCAGACGTGCTTCGCCGGCTTGCCGTTCTTCCTCAGCGTTTCCAAGAGCTGCGGCGAGCTTCTGCAAGAGCCGGAGCCATAGCTGCTCTGAGCCGGGCCAAGGCTTTTCTTCCAGAGCTAGACCCGGCTGATATTGCACTTGGTTACCCCGGCTTGAAGGAAGACGCCACCCCCTTCGACCAAAAGGACTTTGCTGCCTGTGTGAAGATCGTGCGCCCGGTGGCCACCCTGATTGGGAATGACACCGATCTGACCAAGTACCAGCCGGGCTACGACGCAGAGAATCAGAGGATCCCCACTCCGCGTTATGAAGCCATCAGCTTAGTCCCGCCGACTCGTAAGCACACCTTTGCCCCGGAAATTGACCCGGCCGGGTTAATTGACGAGGAAGCTCAATTTGAAGCTTTGAGCGGCATTGACTGGAAATCGTCAACCTTCCAGGTCTTGGGAACAGCCGGAGGAGCGGAGAGGGATGAGCCGGAAGCTTCGACCCGGCAAGCATCTTGATTCTTTAGGCGGCTTGTTTAAACAATGCTTCACCCTTTTGGACTCGGGGAGTCTTGTAATAGAATAGGACCAACATTTTAACTTTGTCGTGCCATCGTGCACGTGTTGAATGCTTAATTTCATTGAAGTTGTTTCCTTATGTTCTTCCGGGTCATAACTGATCATTCATTTTCCTTAAGCTCAAATAGCTGTCCTTAACTATCCTGCATAGAAAAACAAGTTAGAAGCCTCTAGGCGGCTTGCCGCACTGAGGATCATAGTCTCATACATATAACCCGGAATATGAATCTAAGTCACCAAAGACTGGTCCTCAATTATGTCCTTGATATAACCGTAATAACATACTTACAGGCCTTCAAGTACACTTCCGGTTTATATAACCCGGATGATAAGGTTAGTACCTCAACTCCGGTTTACCAGTCTTGATAATGCTGATTGTGTGCGACTAGCACTGTGAATCAAAGTTAAGCCGGCGGAATAAGAACCGCCGTGTACACTGTCGATACAACCAGAAGAACTTGTTGTAAATCAGAAAATCAAAACTTAGGGGCTTCCGGTTCGAATACGACCAGAGACCCGTCCCAAAGGGGTTAAGCCAAGATTCGAATGCGATCATATAGCCCCCAGTGGGTTTGACGATGCCGATCAAGAGGGTACCGACAGCTATGTTCTCTTTGGTTCGAATACGACCCATGTTTGAACAGGAATCCCCCAAATGACCTTAAGAGTTGTTTAACGACGCTGATTCGAATATGATCCACGTCGGTTCCCAAAGGGGGTTGAGCTATGATTCAAATATGGTCAAAGAAAAACTTCCCAATGAGGTCGACACTTTGCCAATCAAATGGGTATCGACAGCTATGTTCTCTTTGGTTCGAATACGACCTATGTTTGAACAGGAAGCCCCCAAGTGATCGTACGGCTAGATTCGAATACGATCATAAGCCAGATCCTCCTTCAAGTCATCATGTGATCTTGTAATGGAAACAACACATTTACCTTTGGAGGAGAAAAAGGACAGAGGTCCTGCTTTATTGCTTATCATAATATATACATGGCTTATAGAAATATGTACATTATGAGAGCCGGTGGCTCAAGTGTAATAAGGCCGAAGCTGAGCTATGTTCCACGGCCGACGGGTCTCCTCCTCCGACTTGCGTGAATCTTTGTGCTCCCGAATGTCAATGAGGTAATATGACCCATTGTGCAAGTTCTTGCTGACCACAAAAGGTCTTTCCCAAGGCGGGGATAGCTTGTGCGCATCTGTTTGATCTTGGATGAGCCGGAGCACCAGATCACCTTCCTGGAAGACCCGGGACTTAACCCGGCGACTGTGATAACGGCGCAGGTCTTGTTGGTAAATTGCTGAGCGAGCTGCTGCCACGTCACGCTGCTCGTCCAACAAATCAAGAGCATCTTGGCGCGCCTGTTCATTATCCGCCTCAACATAAGCCGCCACTCGAGGCGAGTCATGACGGATGTCACTGGGGAGGACTGCTTCCGCTCCATAAACCATGAGGAAAGGCGTGTAACCCGTAGACCTGTTAGGAGTAGTATTGATGCTCCATAACACGGAGGGTAACTCCTCCACCCAACAACCCAGCGTCCGTTGCAAAGGGACTAAAAGCCGGGGCTTGATGCCTTTCAGAATCTCCTGATTAGCTCTCTCAGCTTGACCATTTGATTGAGGATGAGCCACTGATGAAACATCAAGTCGAATATGCTCTCGTTGACAAAACTCCTCCATAGCACCCTTAGATAGATTGGTGCCGTTGTCAGTTATAATGCTGTGTGGAAAGCCAAAGCGAAATATCACCTTTTTCATGAACTGAACTGCCGTGGCTGCGTCACACTTACTAACTGGCTCTGCTTCAACCCACTTTGTGAACTTGTCAACTGCCACTAAAAGGTGAGTCTTCTTATCCTTGGACCTTTTAAAAGGCCCCACCATATCAAGCCCCCAGACCGCAAATGGCCAAGTGATTGGTATCATCCTCAGCTCCTGAGCCGGCACATGAGCCCGTCGCGAGAACCTCTGGCAACCATCACATTTACTGACCAAGTCCTCCGCATCAGCATGAGCCGTCAGCCAATAAAAACCATGACGAAAAGCCTTGGCAACAAGGGATTTTGAGCCGGCATGATGGCCACAATCCCCTTCATGAATCTCACGCAAGATTTCTTGACCTTCCTCAGGGGAGACACAACGCTGGAACGCTCCCGTATCACTGCGGCGATGCAGCTCACCATTGATAACAACCATTGACTTAGACCGCCGGGTTATTTGTCTGGCCAAAGTTTCATCCTCAGGCAAATCTCCCCGGGTCATGTAAGCAGATAGGGCACTGTCCGGTCCGGGATGATGTGGAGAGCCGCCACCAATTGTGCCTCTGGGTCAGGGACAGCCAAGTCTTCCTCTGTAGGCAACTTCAGAGAAGGGTTATGCAAGACGTCCAGGAAAGTATTAGGCGGCACCGGTTTTCGCTGAGAGCCCAGCCGGCTTAAAGCATCAGCCGCCTCGTTCTTCCTGCGATCGATGTGCTCTACTTGGTAACCCTGAAAATGTCCAGCAATGGCATCAACCTCACGGCGATAAGCCGCCATGAGAGGGTCCTTGGATACCCACTTGCCTGATACTTGTTGAGCCACTAAGTCTGAGTCGCCGAAGCACCTTACCCGGCTCAAGCTCATCTCCTTAGCCATCCGAAGACCATGAAGCAAGGCCTCGTACTCAGCCACATTGTTAGTGCAAGGAAACATCAACCGTAGCACATAATGAAACTTGTCACCTTTAGGGGAAGCCAATACAACTCCAGCCCCCGAGCCCTCCAATTGCCTGGACCCATCGAAGTGAATAGTACAATATGTATTATCCGGCTTTTCTTCGGGCACTTGTAGCTCTGTCCAATCGTTGATGAAATCCACCAAGGCTTGAGATTTAACAGCAGTGCGTGGTACGTACTTCAAGCCATGCGGCCCGAGCTCTATAGCCCACTTAGCCACTCTTCCCGTGGCTTCTCTGTTTTGGATGATATCTCCAAGGGGAGCAGAACTGACCACAGTGATAGGGTGACCCTGGAAATAATGCTTAAGCTTCCGGCTTGCCATGAACACACCATGAACAAGCTTCTGCCAATGAGGATACCGCTGTTTGGACTCGATGAGCACTTCACTGACGTAGTAAACCGGCCGCTGAACCGGATGCTCCTTACCCTCTTTCTTGCGCTCCACCACCACAGCCACACTGAAGGCCCGTGTGTTAGCCGCTACATACAGTAATAAAGGCTCCTTGTCAACCGGAGCAGCAAGGACTGGCGGCTCTGCCAGCTGTCTCTTCAAATCCTCAAAAGCAGTATTAGCAGCATCATTCCAGACAAAATCATCAGTTTTCTTCATCAACTGGTACAATGGCATGGCCTTCTCACCCAAACGGCTTATAAACTGACTTAACGCAGCGATACGACCCGCCAGGCGCTGGACGTCGTTTATACACGCCGGCTTAGCCAGAGAAGTGATTGCCTTGATCTTCTCCGGGTTAGCTTCAATGCCTCTGTTAGAAACCAATAAACCCAAGAGCTTGCCTGCAGGAACACCAAAAACACACTTCGCCGGGTTAAGCATCATCTTGTAGACCCGGAGATTATCAAAGGTTTCCCTCAGATCATCTATCAAGGTTTCCGTCTCCCTGGACTTAACCACAATATCATCCACATAGGCATGAACATTGCGCCCAATCTGGTTATGAAGACAGTTCTGTACGCAACGCTGATAAGTCGCCTGTGCACTCTTGAGTCCAAAAGGCATAGACACATAACAGAAGGCTCCAAAGGGAGTGATAAACGCCGTCTTCTCCTGGTCCTTAACTGCCATTTTAATCTGATGGTATCCAGAATAAGCATCCAAGAAACTTAAGCGCTCGCAACCCGCCGTAGCATCAATGATTTGATCAATACGGGGAAGGGCAAAAGGATTAGCCGGACATGCCTTGTTTAAGTCCGTGTAGTCCACACACATCCGCCAGGTGCCATTCTTCTTGAGCACGAGCACCGGGTTAGCTAACCACTCCGGGTGAAAGACTTCAACAATAAACCCGGCCGCCAAGAGCCGGGCCACCTCTTCACCAATGGCTTTCCGCCTCTCTTCATTAAACCGCCGAAGGAATTGTCTGACCGGCTTAAATTTCGGATCAACATTGAGAGTGTGCTCAGCGAGTTCTCTAGGTACACCTGGCATGTCAGAAGGCTTCCATGCAAAGATGTCCCTATTCTCACGGATGAACTCGATGAGCGCGCTTTCCTATTTTGGATCCAGATTGGTACTGATACTAAACTGCTGAGATGAATCACCTGGAACGAAATCAACAAGTTTAGTCTCATCAACCGACTTAAATTTCATTGCCGGCTCATGCTCCGTAGTCGGCTTTTTCAGAGAGGTCATATCTGTTGGGTCAACATTGTCCTTGTAAAATTTCAACTCCTCTGTTGCACAAACAGATTCTGCGTAAGCTGCATTGCCTTCCTCACACTCCAAGGCCACCTTCCGGCTGCCATGAACCGTGATGGTCCCATTGTGACCCGGCATCTTGAGCTGTAAATACACGTAACACGGCCGTGCCATGAACTTGGCGTAAGCCGGCCGCCCAAATATGGCATGATACGGACTCCTTATCTTGACCACCTCAAAGGAAAAAATTTCCACCCTGTAGTTGTACTCGTCTCCAAAGGCTACTTCCAACTCAATCTTGCCAACTGGATAAGCCAACTTACCAGGCACCACACCATGGAAAATAGTGTTGGACTGGCTGAGGTTCTTATCAATTAACCCCATACGACGGAAAGTCTCATAATAGAGGATGTTGATGCTGCTGCCTCCATCCATGAGCACCTTAGTGAACTTATATCCTCCCACCTGAGGAGCCACCACCAAGGCCAAGTGACCCGGATTATCAAACCGGGGAGGGTGATCCTCCCTACTCCACACAATAGGCTGCTCAGACCATCTTAAATAGCGTGGCACCGCCGGCTCAACAGCATTCATAGCCCTCTTATGAAGCTTCTGATCTCGCTTACACAGACTGGTGGTAAATACATGATACTTTCCACCGTTAAGCTGCTTTGAATTGGTCTGATAACCCCCCTGCTGCTGTTGATGACCCTGGCCAGACTGCTGATTAAAGGCCCCCTTGACCGTTCTGTGGATTAGAATTTGAGCCGCCGCCCGGGCCATGAAAAACGCCAGCGCCTGAGCCGCCGCCCGGGCCATTGTTGCCATTAAAGGCATTGGAATTCTTAAAGGCCTTCATGATTGCGCAATCCTTCCATAGATGAGTAGCTACCTTCTCCCTAGAGCCATGCCTCGGACAAGGCTCATTCAACAGCTGCTCCAGCGTCGGTCCTGACCCGCCGGCTCGGGGAGGTGGCCTCCCCTTGCGTCGCTGGTTATGACCCTGTGAGCTGGCGTTGGCCACGAACTCTAGGCTGCCGTCGGCCTTACGCTTGCCACCTCCTTGGTTCCCATGGTTATGCTGAGGACCCTTGCCATTGCCGTTCTTCTTTCCTTCCCTGTCCTTTCATCATCTGAAGCGGGGTCCTTGGTACTATCAGAATCGGCGTACTTGACGAGGGCCGCCATCAGCGTGCCCATATCATTGCAGTCGCGCTTAAGCCGCCCGAGTTTCATCTTCAGGGGCAGGAAACGACAATTCTGCTCCAACATTAAGACTGCAGAGCCGGCATCCATCTTATCAGATGAATGTATGATCTCTTTGACCCGGCGAACCCAATGTGTCGTAGACTCACCCTCCTGCTGTTTACAGTTAGTCAAATCCACAATTGACATAGACAGCCTACAGGTATCTTTGAAGTTTTGGATGAACCGGGCTTTCAGCTCAGCCCAAGACCCGATGGAATTCGGTGGTAGCCCTTTCAACCAAGTGCGGGCAGTCCCATCTAACATCATGGTGAAGTACTTGGCCATCGCCGCTTCACTGACCTCCAGCAATTCCATGGCCATCTCGTAACTCTCGATCCAGGCCCCGGGATGTAAATCAGCCGTGTAATTAGGCCCTTTCCTAGGCCCTTTGAAGTCCTTGGGTAGACGTTCATTGCGGAGAGCCGGCACTAAACAAGGGACACCTCCAGTCCTCGTAGGGATACCCACGTCGACGGAAGTCGTCGGGTAAGCCGGGGGAGTCTGGTAAGCCGTCAACAGAGGTACCTGCTCCGCCTCTTGCCGCGCTCTGTCTTGGTCTGTTGCGTGAAAGGCTCCGTTATGAGCCGGGCCATGGCCAGGGGGCAAGTCATGGCGTCGGACATTACTTGAACCGGTCGCTGAAACCATGTGTCTGCTATAACTCGGGCTCCGGCCCGGACGAGGGGTTGAATGGATCCTGTCCCGGCTGTAAGAGTACGCCTCTTGCTGCGCCAGCGCTGTCTGAAGGAGTTCTCTGACCCGGCGGGTTTCAACAGCAGTTGGAGAGTCGCCGTCAATCGGGAGAGCCGCCAGCCGTGCTGCTGCGGCGACCATGTTCTCCAGCGGGTTAGCATAATGACCCGGTGGTATTGGCACATACTGAGGCGGGGCAGGGTTCACCCGCGGAGGCCCCATCACTTGTGGCTGAATAGGTGTCCCAGCCCTGGGCACCATGATCCCCGGCGGGTTACTAGACCCTGCACCTGGCGTGTTGAAGAGGTTTCGAGGATCGTAGACCGGAGGGAGTCGAGATTGGGCCTTTTGATGCCTCCTTCTCATGACCTCATTAGACGCGTTCTGATCCATCGTGAGCCGGAAGGACTGCGCCTGAATCAACTAAGTCTGGGCGCCGAGAGCCGCCCTCTCCGCAGCCATCCTGATCCCTTCCGCTGCCAGATCCTCCTTGGCTTTCACTAGATCTAACTTTAATTGCGCCACCTCAGCGTCATGCTGAGCTTGATCCGCCGGGTCAACCGTGGCGGTCAACAGGGCCGTCATCTTGTCCGTGAGATCCATCAGCACCTGAGCCGGCGAGGGCATCGGGTTTCCTGACCCGGCGGCAGGGTTTTGAACAGGCTGTGCGCCGGCCATGAAGATTCCAACCCGGCTCGGCGGCTCAAAGGGGTCCGGAATACTGTCACCATCGGAACAACCCCTGAGCCTGCCATCTTGAAGTTGATACAACGAGTTTGACTTATCTGTGGACGACTCGCCGTCAGAGCAGGCGGCCGTCTCCTCACCAGATCCAGATCCATCAGAGAGCCCTCCATGGATACATCCCACAAAAGCATGCCTCAAGGCAGGTAGGGCCCGGGCGGGTCGTGCGCACTGAGCCGTCTCGATGAGATCGGCGCAGAGATCCGTCTCAGGGCCCGGCTCACCAATCTTGCCAATGAAGACATGAATTCCGCCGAAGGGGACCCGGTACCCGTACTCAATTGAGCCGGCGTCGGGGCCCCAGTTTGCATCGTCGATGTAGAGGTTGCCGCGACGACTCTTGGTCATCCGGCCCACAGCGTATCCCTCGAGCCCTTCGAAGCTGCCCTTCAAGAACTCAAATCCACCGTGCGCTGGCCCCACGGTGGGCGCCAACTGTCGTGGAATTGTCACGGCAGATGTCCTCGAGCTAGAACTTAGTCGTGGAGCCATCGCAGCTAGGAAGCTTGAAGGGGTTAAACGGGACAAGGAACACGAGGGTTATACTGGTTCGGCCCCTTACGGTGAAGGTAAAAGCCTACGTCCAGTTGAGGTGGTATTGATTAGGGTTTCGATGACCAGGGAGCTTAACTGCTATGCCTGGCTCTCGACCAGATCTTCCCCCTCCTGAACCGCCGCCGGGTCGCCCCTTTATATAGAGAGGTTGACGCCCAGCGGCTCTCAGAGTCCCGGCCGGCTCATAACAGTGTCCGGCTCGGACTCTTATCTATTCTTGCCTTACACTACAAGTTTACCCTAACGGCGGCTAATGCTACGGGCCTTAAGCCATCTCCGGGTCTTGGGCCCGTTATTGACCCGCCGTCTTCATCTTTGGTACTGGGCTTCGCGTAGTAACCATCATGGGTAACCCGGCCCCTCCTGGGCGGGTGACTCCAACGGTTATATCCTCAACAAGACCTGTTGACTAATAACCTCTCTCACAAGCATAACATGATCAAACCAGAACTCATTGGGTGTTAATCACATAGTGATGTGAACTAGATTGTTGACTGTAGTAAACTCTTTAGATGTTGGTCACATAGTGATGTGACCTGTGAGTGTTAATCACATGGTGATGTGAACTAGATTATTGACTCTAGTGCAAGTGGGAGACTGTTGGAATGCCCTAGAGGCAATAATAAATTGGTTATTATTATATTTCCTTGTTCATGATAATCGTTTATTATCCATGCTAGAATTGTATTGATAGGAAACTCAGATACATGTGTGGATACATAGACAACACCATGTCCCTAGTAAGCCTCTAGTTGACTAGCTCGTTGATCAATAGATGGTTACGGTTTCCTGACCATGGACATTGGATGTCATTGATAACGGGATCACATCATTAGGAGAATGATGTGATGGACAAGACCCAATCCTAAGCCTAGCACAAGATCGTGTAGTTCGTTTGCTAAGAGATTTTCTAATGTCAAGTATCATTTCCTTAGACCATGAGATTGTGCAACTCCCGGATACCGTAGGAATGCTTTGGGTGTACCAAACATCACAACATAACTGGGTGGCTATAAAGGTGCACTACAGGTATCCCCGAAAGTGTCTGTTGGGTTGGCACGAATCGAGACTGGGATTTGTCACTCCGTGTAAACGGAGAGGTATCTCTGGGCCCACTCGGTAGGACATCATCATAATGTGCACAATGTGACCAAGGAGTTGATCACGGGATGATGTGTTACGGAACGAGTAAAGAGACTTGCCGGTAACGAGATTGAACAAGGTATCGGGATACCGACGATCGAATCTCGGGCAAGTAGTATACCGATTGACAACGGGAATTGTATACGGGATTGATTGAATCCCCGACATCATGGTTCATCCGATGAGATCATCGTGGAACATGTGGGAGCAAACATGGGTATCCAGATCCCGCTGTTGGTTATTGACCGAAGAACGTCTCGGTCATGTCTGCATGGTTCCCGAACCCGTAGGGTCTACACACTTAAGGTTTGATGACGCTAGGGTTATAGGGAATAGGTATACGTGGTTACCGAATGTTGTTCGGAGTCCCGGATGAGATCCCGGACGTCACGAGGAGTTCCGGAATGGTCCGGAGGTAAAGATTTATATATGGGAAGTCCTGTTTTGGTCAACGGAAAAGTTTCGGGTGCTATCGGTAACGTACCGGGACCACCGGGAGGGTCCCGGGGGTTCACCAGGTGGGGCCACCAGCCCCAGAGGCCTACGTGGGCCAATAGTGGGAAGGGACCAGCCCCTAGGTGGGCTGGGGCGCCTCCCACCAAGGCCCAAGGCGCCCTCAAGAGGAGAGGGGGCAAACCCTAGGAGCAGATGGGCCCTAAGGCCCACCCTAGGTGCGCCCCCCCTTGGCCGCCACCCAGATGGGATCTGGGGGCTGCCGCCACCCCTGGGGAGGGAACCCTAGGTGGGGGCGCAGCCCCTCCTCTTCCCCTATATATACTTGAGGTATGGGGGCTGCCCAACAGATGATTTGCTCTCCTTCTTGGCGCAGCCCTCCCCCTCTTCCATGTCCTCCTCCTCTCCCGCGGTGCTTGGCGAAGCCCTGCGGGATTGCCACGCTCCTCCATCACCACCACGCCGTCGTGCTGCTGCTGGACGGAGTCTTCCCCAACCTCTCCCTCTCTCCTTGCTGGATCAAGGCGTGGGAGACGTCACCGGGCTGCACGTGTGTTGAACGCGGAGGCACCGTTCTTCGGTGCTTAGATCGGAATCAACCGCGATCTGAATCGCTACGAGTACGACTCCTTGGTCTGCATTCTTGCAATGCTTCCTCTTAGCGATCTACAATGCTATGTAGATGCACTCCCCTTCCCCTCGTTGCTAGATTACTCCATAGATTGATCTTGGTGATGCGTAGAAAATTTTGAATTTCTGCTACGTTCCCCAACCCTAACCTCCCCGGCAACGGCGCGAGAAAAGAGCTTAGTTGATGGGGTGTTAGTGCCGCTTACCTAGCCTCCCCGGCAACGGCGCCAGAAAAGAGCTTGATGTATACTACACAACCTTCATCTTGTAGACGTTGTTGGGCCTCCAAGTGCAGAGGTTT
The DNA here is from genome assembly GCF_002575655.3 of Aegilops tauschii subsp. strangulata. Lineage (NCBI taxonomy): Eukaryota > Viridiplantae > Streptophyta > Magnoliopsida > Poales > Poaceae > Aegilops > Aegilops tauschii. The sequence goes on from NC_053036.3 coordinate 517,002,861, forward strand.
GTAGGACAGTAGCAAATTTCCCTCAAATGGATGACCTAAGGTTTATCAATCCGTGGGAGGCGTAGGATGAAGATGGTCTCTCTCAAGCAACCCTGCAACCAAATAACAAAGAGTCTCTGGTGTCCCCAACACACCCAATACAATGGTAAATTGTATAGGTGCACTAGTTCGGCGAAGAGATGGTGATACAAGTGCAATATGGATGGTAGATATGGGTATTTGTAATCTGAAAATATAAAAACAACAAGGTAGCAAGTGGTAAAAGTGAGTGAAAATGGTATTGCAATGCTAGGAAACAAGGCCTAGGGTTCATACTTTCACTAGTGCAAGTTATCCCAACAATGATAACATAATTAGATCATATAAAAATCCCTCAACATGCAGCAAAGAGTCACTCCAAAGTCACTAATAGCGGAGAACAAACGAAGATATTATTGTAGGGTACGAAACCACCTCAAAGTTATTCTTTCTGATCGATCTATTCAAGAGTCTGTAGTAAAATAACACGAAGCTATTCTTTCTGTTCGATCTATCCTAGAGTTCGTACTAGAATAACACCTTAAGATACAAATCAACTAAAACCCAAATGTCACTAGATACTCCAATGTCACCACAAGTATCTGTGGGTATGATTATACGATATGCATCACACAATCTCAGATTCATCTATTCAACCAACACAAATAACTTGAAACAGTGCCCCAAAGTTTCTACCGGATAGTCAAGACGAAAATGTGTGCCAACCCCTATGCATAAGTTCACAAGGTCACTGAACCCGCAAGTTGATCACCGAAACATACATCAAGTAGATCACGTGAATATCCCATTGTCACCACAGATAAGCACATGCAAGACATACATCAAGTGTTCTCAAATCCTTAAAGACTCAATCCAATAAGATAACTTTAAAGGGAAAACTCAATCCATTACAAGAGAGAGAGGGGAAGAAACATCATAAGATCCAACTATAATAGCAAAGCTCGTGATACATCAAGATCGCGCCGAATCAAGAACACGAGAGAGAGAGAGAGAGAGATCAAACACATAGCTACTGGTACATACCCTCAGCCCCGAGGGTGAACTACTCCCTCCTCATCATGGAGAGCGCCGGGATGATGAAGATGGCCACCGGTGATGGATCCCCCCACCGGCAGGGTGCCAGAACAGGGTCTCGATTGGTTTTTGGTGGCTACAGAGGCTTGCGGCGGTGGAACTCCCGATCTAGGTTTCTTTCCGGGGGTTTCTGTATTTATAGGAACTTTTGGCCTCACGTCAGGGGGGGTCTCCGAGTCATCCACGAGATAGGGGGGCGAGCCCAGGGGGGTAGGGCGCGCCCTCCACCCTCTTGGATGGCTCAGGACTCTTCTGGCCCAACTCTTTTACTCCGAGGGCTTCTTTTAGTCCATAAAAATCATAAAAAATTGGCACGTCAATTGGACTCTGTTTGGTATTCCTTTTCTGTAAAACTCAAAAACTAGGAAAAAACAGAAACTGGCACTGGGCTCTAGGTTAATAGGTTAGTCCCCGAACTCATATAAAACAGCATATAAATGCATATAAAACATCCTAGATGGATAATATAATAGCATGGAACAATCAAAAATTATAGATGCGTTGGAGACGTATCAGTGGTCTTTCTTAATTCTTTCTTTTGTTGGCTCAGCTATTTTTGTAGATGAATCTCTCGATCCTGCTAAAGCACGTCATCTGTGTCAAGAGATTCGTGAGGAAAAGCATCTTATCAGGGCATCTTCGGGTTTGTTTATGTGTTTTTTTCTTTTCGTCCCTTTTCTTTCTTTGACTTATGTTGTTTTGCTCTCCATTATTTAGATGCATCATTCACCTTCCTTACTCCTTGCCTATCTTTCTGTTATCTCTTCTCATCCCGAGAGACTATCCCTCAACATCTAGCCGGCCGCCAGCAATTGGAGTTCCTTCAATCTTGGTCACAAAGATTAGGTAACCCGTCTACCATCAAATTTATCGTTTACATTTTTGAGATATAATTTGGCCCCCTACCGGTTTTTCTGGACAACCAAGACACCAAATTTAATCACAGACGGAGTGTGTGTGTTTTTACTGAGATCGTGGCATCATACATTTTACAAGTAGTTTCATCGCACGAAATAACTCGACAATCAATTGTAGACAAAACATACAATTGATACTCTTTGGGGAGATTCTGCATGATCATTTGATGTAGACACTGCCTGATTGGTTTAAAAGGGAACCCATTCTGGGCCAGCGTGTCTCCCGATTTCATTTGTTCACTGAAATTTGGGCAAATCATCTAAACAAAATGTCTCCAAAATGTGTAGGTGAAATGGCTTTCAAGAAGACATGCTCGACCGCTCTCATGTTAGAACTTTTCATTCTGATCTCTCCGTTGCTTCGTGCACTGACTAATTATGACAATTGTATAGAATTAGGAATGTTCCTTGCGAAATTGAATTGTGTAATTCTAGACAAGGCCGTCAAGAAGCAACTGAAAAAACTATCAATGCCTTGGCTGGTGTAGAACCTAATGATACTATGGTACTGTGAAAATATCTCGATGTTCCTTTTATAGCTACTTACACTTTGGACTTAAAACAAATATTTTCAACCCATGTGCAAAACCAGTCTTACAAGCTTAAGATCAAGATCATTGAGGTGATTTCTAATAGCGAATGGTGATATGTGGGTTGTAAATTTTGTTGGAAGAAACTAAATGTCGGGGGAAATCGACACCTATGGAATCACTGGATCCCTTCTATGGTTGGCGGGCGTGAGGTTGTGCAAAGAGCGGGTCTGACAAGAAGCACAAAGATTGTTTACCCAGGTTCGGGCCGCGAGGATGCGTAATACCCTAGTAAAGAGGCGGCTCACGCCTTCCCCATAAAAAGAGGAAAACGCAGAGGCGCGGCTCATTTACTGAGTGGACTCAGGTGGTGGTCTTCAAGGCGTCTGCGCCCCACGATCACGGGGTGGGGAACGGTCGCCTCACCCGTCCCCTCGATTCTGCTTGCTCGCCAGGTGTCCCCCATGCAGGTGGCAAGCGGTGGAGGCAGGAAACCGGGTCGTCGCTGATTGGAGCCGCGGGTCGGTCTCGATTCCCTGCGCCCCCGATGGCCGGATTGGTTGAGTGGGGCGGCCGAGCCCCGACCCCGCCCCTTTATAAGAAGGGGGAGGGGGATGGCATCCCACATTCTTTCATCATCCATCTCCTTCCACTTCGGCTCCTTTCCTCCATCTGCTATGGCAAGAGGAGGCGCCGGCCCTTCGACGGTGGCGGCGAGGGTCTCTGCTCGATAGCGCGTCCCTCCTCCTCAAGAGCTCGCGGCGGCGGAGCCGGCCACGAGAGGAAGGGGAAGGGGGCGAGGCTGAGGTCGCCGTGGTGCTCAGGGAAGAGGAGGACGGGGCGGCGCACCGGCCTTGCCTCCGCCAGCGATGCCTCCCCCAATGGAGGGCCACGTCCGGGACCAGCCCCGTGAGTTCTTCATTAGGCTGCGCCGGCCACCGCGCCGTCGCCTTCGTCTCCCGGCTCCATTTGCCTGGGAGATGGAGCTCGATCCGCCCCAGACCCTGAGGTTGCATATGAAGGGCTGCGGGAACGGCGGCACGCGGGTCGATGTCGACTTTCCCGCTCCTCACGACATGTACCTTCGACGCGGATGGAAGACTTTTGCTCGTGTCCACAGCCTGACGGCGGGGCTCGTTCTCTACTTCAAATTAGTGGAGAACGGCCTGCTCTCCGTCAAGGTCTTTGGGGACCTTGGAACTCGCCTGAAGTGCTGCATGGAGAGCTCCTCCGATGATGAAGACTCCTCCTCGAGCGAGAGTGACGAGGAGGACAGCGACAGCGACAACGAGGGCGTCGAGCGGGGGGGCGCCGACCTCGACTCCGACTGACCGCGTCGCCCCTCGCTCGGCCAAGCGCCCTGCCGAGGGCCTTCCTCGTCAAGCTCTCCATCGGCGCGTTCCCCGTCGCCTCCTTGGGCGGCTGGCATAGGAAGGCCGGGGAAGACGAAGAAGGCGGGTGTCGGGCCGTCAAGTCGGAGTACGCGGGCACGGACGCATTCGTCGCGTATTGTCGGCCCGCTGCCTCATCTTTCGGCTCCTCTCCCGGCGTCTTCTGCTGCTCGTACCTCGCCTAGGCGTTCCTTTGTCCCTGCTGCTATCTTGTTCCACCTTCTAAGGAGGGGGACAAGAAAGGGGTTACGGGCATCTTATCTCTTTTTAGTTTGTAAGCCTACGGGAATTGGTTAGATTTAAAACTTGTAATCCCCTTGCTCATGTTTTTCATTCTGTATGAACTGTACCTGTATGGGATGTTTTTAATGAAAAAGGGTTCTTTTTGTGTTCTTTGTGCGTGAGCGAGGCCCATGCCAAGGAGTGAATCCTTGTTATTTTCAAGATAAACATTGTTGCCTGGCAATAGGCCTTGCCGTCCCCTCACTTCATTCGACCATTCTCACGCTCTTGGCGGAGGCAGGGGCGATGTAGGGTTAGGCCCTTCGTTTATTTCCTTGCCACCGCGACTACGACCCAGTTCCGACCCAGGGGGTAGTCCTTGGGTGCAGGAAAAAGAGGGAGCACGGCGGCCTAGGAATAAAACAAGGTTTCGTACATCCCAACTCCACATGGAAATGCATAATAGGGGATAAAAGACTTATCTGGATCTGTAGCCCCCGGCAGCCTTGGCTTGCCGTGGTTGGATTCTTGCGTCTGCAGCCCTCGGCAACCTTGGCTTGCCGGGGCCGGAGTGCCGGCTTGTTCCCTTTCTCCCAAACAGCTCAGCAGAAAACGTCCATGTACCCTGTGAACCAAAGAGGACAGAAAGAAAACAGAGGGATGCACACTCGACCTATATGCTAGGGGTTTGTCGCCGCTAAGCACTATCAACCCTAACCGAGGGAGAGACTTAACCTAGCATGCATGCTCAAAGTTAGGGCGCCAGATACAGCAGCAACGGCTCTTGTGGCTTAGGCACAACCAGTATCGGTGTAGAGGAGAGGTATTTCTTCAAATCCTGCAGCGTTGCTTCAGCCTCTGGGGTCCACTCCATTGGGCCCGCCTTTTTCAACATTTTGAAAAAGGGAAGGGCACGCTCACCAGACTTGGAGATGAATCTGCTCATGGCAGCAATGCAGCCGGTGAGCCGACGCACATCCTTGATCCGCTTGGGCGCCTCAATCTGCTCGATAGCCTTGATCTTGTCTGGGTTCGCCTCGATCCCATGCTGTGACACAAAGAACCCGAGAAGTTTTCTAGACGAAACGCCGAAGACACACTTCTCATGGTTCATCTTGAGGTTGATCTTGCGCAAATTTGCAAACATCTCTTCCAAATCTTGTACAAGTGTCGCCTTTTCCTTGGTTTTGACCACTATGTCATCCATATAAGCTTCCATATTTCTATGTAGCTGGGGCTCAAAACCAATTTGGACTGCCCTTGCAAACGTTGAGCCAGCACTCTTCAACCCGAAAACCATCCGTAAAAAGAAATACGTACCACATGGGGTGATGAATTCTGTATTCTCTTCGTCTTCTCTTGTCATGAAGATCTGGTGGTATCCTGAGTAGGCGTCAAGGAATGATAACAGATCACACCCGGCTGTGGAGTCAACAATCTGGTCAATGCGCGGCAATGGGAGGGGGTCCTTAGGACAAGCCTTATTGATATCTGTGTAGTCAATACACAGCCTCCACTTCCCATTTGCCTTGCGCACCACCACCAGATGGGCCAACCACATCGGATGGAGCACTCCTCTCACCAAGCCTACCGCTTCCAACTTCCTGATCTCCTCTGTGATGAACTCCTACCGTTCCAAAGCTTGCTTCCTGACCTTCTGCTTGACGGGTCACGCATGAGGACAGACAGCAAGATGGTGCTCAATCACCTCCCTGGGAACGCCAGGGATGTCGAATGCTTGCCATGCAAACACGTCGACATTCGCCCGCAGGAAGGTGACGAGCGCGCCTTCCTATTTGCTATCAAGGGTGAAGCTTATGGTGAAAGCCCCTCCTGTACCATCCTCCTTGACGGACACCTTCTTGGTCTCTGGCGGCGCAGCTCTGGATTTCTTGCTCTTGCCAGTGGAGCTCTCTGGCACGTCCTCGACGGGAGCACAACACTCCGAAGAGGTGCGCTTGCCGGAGTGGGTGCGAGAGGTCTTGCCGGTCTTCTTCCCTCCCGGGGCTCTAGTGGCAGGAGCAAGTGCCTTGGCGGCAGTCGCTGCAACTGCTTCCCGGTAGAGTTGGTTAGCGCAGATCAGCGTGTCCTTCTTGTCGGAGGGGACAGTGATGATGGTCATCGGCCAGGCATCTTCAGCATGTTGTAGGCGTAATGCGACGCCGCCATGAACTTGGCTAGTGCTGGGTGGCCGAGGATCCCGTTGTAGGGCAAGCAGATCTCGGCTACATCGAAGACAATCCTCTCCGTCATGTAGTTCAACTCGCCTCCAAACGTCACAGGCAGCGTGACCTTACCCTTCGGCTGACTCCTTCCCGGGTTGACCCCTTGAAACGTACCCGTCTCCTCGAGGTCTCCATCAGGAATCTGCAGCCTTTTGATCACAACGGGCGAGATTAAGTTCAGACCGGCCCCGCCGTCAACTAGCATCTTCGTCACCTTGAGGTTGCGTATCCTTGGTGAAACCAACAACGGCAAACACCTGACCGCAGTTGTGCTATCAGGGTGGTCCTCAGTGTCAAAGATGATAGGCGTGCTGGACCACTTCGGTGGCTTCTGGGCGTCGAATGATGGCTCCGCCGCTGTGATCTCACGCGCCAACTGCTTGAGCTGGCGGTGAGAGGTATGTAGCCTGGCGCCACCATCGACGCACATGGCCTCCGTAGCTTTCTGTAACTCATGCTCGCCAGACTCGTCGTCCTCGTCATGATCATCGTCTTCCTACTTCTTGTCGCAGCCCCGAGCGAGCCTCTCTTGCTGGTTATCCTTGCTGCGGCGGCCTCCTTGGCCGCCACGCTTCTTGTCGGATCATTCAGCACCATCCTGACCCTTCTCCTTGTCCCACCTCTCATACTCGGCTTTTTGCTTTTCAGCAAGCAGCTCAACTTGTCGGCAGTTCTGGAGGTCGTGGCCCTTGGTGCGGTGGATCTTGCAATACTGCTTGTCAGAGCCTCCTGGCTTGTCGGCAGCCGCCAAGGCCCAGCAAGCGGCGCACCCGGCAATCTCCTTGCCGGGGTCGTCTGCCTTGGCCTTCTTGGCAGCGTCGGTGTCGTCGGATCCCTCGGCGGCAAGCACGGCCTTGCCCTTGCGTTTCCTGTTGCGACGCTGACCCTTCTTCGTCGGGGCGGCGGTGTCTTCGTCAGTAGAGTCGGTTTCCGCGTCGGCGTCCTCGCCGGGGTACTTCCTCCCCTCTTCAGCTCGAGCGCATCTATCGGCCAGAACATAAAGTTCGGCCACATCTTTGACCTTGTTCATTTCCAGCTCTTCACGCATCTTGCGGTTGCGCACATTCTGATGGAATGCGCTGATCACGGCGCGGGATGAACATCTGGGATGTTGTATTGCACCCGGCTGAACCTCTGTATGTACTTGCGCAGGTTTTCACCTTCCTTCTGGGGAATGATATGCAAATCGCTTGCCTAGCCATGAGCTTGGTGGCCTCCAGTGAAGGCACCAACGAACTCATGACACAGATCCGGCCAAGAAGAAATGGAATCCGCCGGCAAGTGCATCAACCAAGACATGACATTGGGTTTTACTGCCAACGGGAAGTAATTGGCAAGCACCTTGTCATCGCGAGCTCCAGCGGCTTGCATCGCGATGGTGTAGATGCTGAGGAACTTTGATGGGTGGGTCTTGCCGTTGTACTTCTCACCGACGTTGGGCTTGAACGTGCGGTGGGACGGCCACTGGAACTGCCGTAGCTCACGGGTAAAGTCCGGGCAACCTACCTCGTAGGGTAGGCCACCGGAGCCTCCTGGCGCTGGGTGGTCCATGGTGGGCCCTGCCCGCCTATCTGACTGGTGGCGTGCATCACGCCGGCGCTCGATGGTGGTTCGAGCGTCTTCGTGGGCTCGCTCCCGAAGAACTTGGCGCTGATCGCGGTGGGTCCGTGGGTCGGACGACGCTATGGAAATGTTATCACAAGCGTCATCACGACGGACCGGCACCCACGGCAACTGGCGTGGGGGAGGAGAGTGCACCATAGCTACAGCACCTCCGGTCCTTCCACCGCTGGCATGTGGTGGCTCGACGGAGCGTCGGCCTGAGGGCCCTGTCCGTGTCAAAACCGGCGGATCTTGGGTAGGGGGTCCCGAACTGTGCGTCTAGGATCGATGGTAACAGGAGACGGGGGACACGATGTTTACCCAGGTTCGGGCCCTCTCTATGGAGGTAATACCCTACTTCCTGCTTGATTGATCTTGATGAATATGAGTGTTACAAGAGTTGATCTACCACGAGATCGTAATGGCTAAACCCTAGAAGTCTAGCCTATATGAATATGGTAATGAATGTCTCTATCCGGACTACGCTCTCCGGTTTATATAGATACCGGAGAGATCTAGGGTTACATGGGGTCGGTTACATAAGAAGGAATCTTCACAGCTGGTCGCCTAGCTTGCCTTCCACGCCAAGGAAAGTCCAATCCGGACACGGGTATAGTCTTCGGCCTTCGTATCTTCACAGCCCACCAGTCCGTCCCAATGAATAACAGGCCGGACGCCCGAGGACCCCTTAGTCCAGGACTCCCTCAGTAGCCCCTGAACCTGTCTTCAATGACGCGGAGTCCGGCGCGCAGATTGTCTTCGGCATTGCAAGGCGGGTTCCCTCCTTCCGAACTCTGGAATAGTCTTCGGATGTAGTAAGTATATCCGGACCAGTGTATGTAATTGCAGGGAACACAATATTTCACAAGTCCGACCTGCTGACAACTGTTTATGACATTGCATTACGCCTGCCCGGTTATTATTTCCAACCGTTGGCTAGCCCCACGCCCCACGTCTCGGGACGCGGTTTTATCGGCACGTCTTGTCAAAGCAGGGATCGTGTCCCTTATTCACGGAATTTTCAATAATGTAAGCATGGGTAACCCAACCGTCCCCTGGGTACAACTCCTTGAGGATAGGTAAGTTTTGAGACCCGGGAGGGGACGCTCAATATTCTAGGCCTTTATATAGGGACCCAGACTTGTCTTTTCTCTTCTGCGCTTGCTTCTTCCCCAACCCTAGCCACCTCGAGTTCTAGCTCTCGGGTTCCAATCACCACCAGCCGCAATCATTTCCGGGTCCAACAGTTCAGGCCAGTGGGTGGCCTCTTCTGTCACGGAGGAGGATATTGCGAAGCTCCGCATGGCAAGGTATCTGACCCCAGAAATCCTTCATCGGCTTCCCGTCGAGGGGCAGGTTATTCCCACCCCCAAATCTGGCGAGAGGGTAGTATTTGTGTCCCACTTCCTCCATGGATTAGGGTTCGCGCTCAACCCCTTCGTCCCGGGGCTCATGTTCTACTATGGGCTAGATTTTCACGATCTGGCCCCGGACTCTGTTCTTCTCATCTCGACATTCATCGTCACGTGTGAGGCCTTCCTCCGAACTCCTCCACACTTTGGTTTGTGGCTCAAGACTTTTGATGTGAGGCCGCGGGTGGCAGAGGAGGAGCAGGCAGAGTGCGGCAGCATCGTAATAGGCAAGCTTCTCGACGCGGTTTGGTTTGAAGGGTCATTCGCCGAGTCTTCCGGCATGTGGCAGCAGGGGTGGTTTTATATCAACGAGCCACGAGGCTCCAAGTGGGCGGCTACGCCTGCGTTCCGACCCGGCCCTCTGATTCAGCTTGCTTCATGGATCAATAAGGGATTGGACTGGGGATCCATCAATGAAGTGCAGTCTCTGCGAAGTCGCATCCAGAGCCTTTCCGAAAAGGGCATCGATCTTGTGAACATCGTTCAAGTAATGCTAGTCCGCCGGACCCTGCCATGTCAGCGGCGGCCTCTCCGTATGTGGGAGTTTAATCCAGAAGCGTGGCGGACTCTTCAGCACTTCTTCGGCGCTACGCACGAAGGAATGTGGAAGTTATATTTCGGGGAGCGAGAGCAATGGCCGGACACCACCGAAGACGTTGGCCTTGACTGCAATCACCCAGACACTTTGGTAAGTATTCAATCTCCGAACACCTTCCATTCAAGCATCTCTTGACAAGATACTGAACAATCCGTCCCTATACAGGACTGGATAAAGAAAGCGGTGTTAATCTGGTGTCCGGCGCCCCTTCCCGAAGACTCTGCGACCGCCCTGCTGACGAGGATGCTGACTCCGACACCGTACCAGGTGTCTGTAGAGGGGGGCGAGAGCGGGGAGCCCAGAGGTGATGCCCGCCCTCAGGATGAATTAGTCGTTGTGTTTGGGGAAACCGAAACCCTTTTGCTTAGGGGCAAAGGTGCAGAGGGGGCCCCCCATGGCAAGAAGAGGGCCGCTTCCGGAGGTCAGGAGGGGAAACCTTGCAAGAAAGGGAAAACGCCATCGTCGCGCGTCTTGATTCGGGCGAGCGATGTCAATGTAGAGCTTTATGATGAGGACAAACCTCTGGCCGAACCGTAAGTGTGGCGGGGTATTTTAATCATACCTCATTCCTTTCTTATTACTGAAGTAATCCTCCGACATATGTACGTCCTCGCAGGTTAACATATGGTGTTTCTCAATCGTCTTCCTCCTCGGGAGACCTTCTTCCAGAGATGATGGAGAGTGACACGCCTTCTCCAGCCTCCTCGCCCGACAGGGCGGATGATTTTGAGGCATCGTCCCGGGGGGCTCCTCCCGATCGACAAGTAGTGCAGGAAACAAAGAAAGCGTTACCCGAAGGTGGTGCCTCTGTCCCTCGGGGTTCGGGAATCAAGTACGACGGCCCCGAACTATCCGATTTACAGCCGGAGACGATTCTGGAGGCAAGTGGGCGGATCCCTTCAAAGGAATGTCGTATTCCGGTGGCGGTTTCCGGAGACCCAGGAGCGCCGGAGACGCTGACGGACATGCTGCGACAAGCGTCCGTTTCGGAGGAGCATCGTGCCTTGATGGCTACGGTGGTCGAAAAGGTTTTATCCGCGAAGAGCGGGTTGAATGAGGCCTTTACGAGCCTACTGAGGGGTTTTGAGGTTTGTGATGTAGTTTTGCCAATGGAATTTTATTGAAAGAATGCACCTGTTGTATATGCAGTGGCCCCTGAGACTCGGATTGCCTTCCAAATGAAGCGATAGGAGGATCGAAAAGATATGCTCAGGTACTAACCTTGATTTAGCAATGAATACAGGCTGCCTCCCCTCCTGCGGCTACCCGAAATAGGGAAGTGGCCGAACTGCAGCGGAAGCTGGATATTGCGGAGGATGACATTGCATTGATCAACAGGCGTCTTGACGACTCGCAAGGTATATATTTCGAGCATTCCTTACATCAATGTGCCTATATTTTAAGCCTATCTCTAAAAAGAGTTTTATATGACATGTGCATGAATGTAGACGGTGCTGCCACCGTGGAGGCCCTTCGGGCGGAGCTAGCCCGGGCCAAGAAGCAGGTCCGGTTTAGTAATGCGGCTGCCAAAAAGGCATCGGCTGAGTTGAAAGCTGAACAAGCTGCGCGGCGCCAAGACAAGGAGAAGATGTCCACCATGGCACACGACTTAGAGAATGCGGCTAGCCGCTGTAAACTTCTTGAGAAGGAAAATGAAGCCAAAACGGCTGAACTTGACAAGGCCTTACGAGAGGCGAGAGAAGCACGGTCTGAATCCAGAGCGGCCCGTGAGGAGATCCGGCAAGCTGGGTACATTGCGGCTGGCAAGCCGTTTTTGCTGCAGACTAAGTTCGGCGATCTGAACTATGCTCAGCTTAACAAAATATGGAGTTCTCCGGACAAATTTTTAGACTTACCGAAGAGTTCGTCCGATGCGGCGTGTTTTTACCATGCATAAGAGGGGTATGCAACGGAGAAGCTTTTCTGGTCATAATTCGGGGCGTCAAAGCGCCCTCTGCTGCTGAATGAACAGATGTCCCAGTGGGCCGAGCTGCATAGGATATCCGGCGCTGCCATGATGAACGTCATAGTCCGGTTGTAGCCGACTGAGCCTGTTCCAAATAGTTATTTCGGCCTGGTGCAGCGGCTTGTTGATGCAGTGCCACATATCGACGCTGTGAAGCGGTCGGCGTGCATTGAGGGTGCACGGATGGCCTTTGCCCGAGTCAAAATGTTCTGGGGAAAGATGAAGGCCATCGATGTTGCGGCGAGGAGTCCACCCAAGGGCAAGGACCATTGTGGGCCGGAGCACTATTTTGAAGATGTCCTAGAGGCCGCCCGCTTGATAGAGGGTCAGTGCTCGAAAGACATAATATTCGAGTGATGTATGTAAGGGTTGTAACAGACAACTTTTATAGTTAATCTATTTATATTTTGCTCGAAAGCTTGAATTCCTCCTGTGCAGACATTTTAGTATAATCTGAAAGTTTTCCAGTCGTCGGCTTCAGGCCCCTCGTAGGAAGTACAGGGGTGTTCGGAAAAGCATTTAATCACTCTTTATCCAACGTCTTGGTCCATAAAGGAGGTGATAATGCGGCAAACCAGGCAATCAGACTATAGGGCGTTAACACTTTCACTTAGCCATAGGAGTTTTATCGTGAGGCTACGACATAGCCCCTGGTATGTATACGGCGTTTCGTAATATCGTGCCTGGCATATTTTGATCTAAAAAGATCCTTCGTGTGACACGGAGAATCGCTAAAGATTCGAATAAATCGTCAAGTGGTTGACTAGCTCTCGCCGCATCATGACAGTCAGTTTTCGGCTTTCTCTACTGAGGTGCTCATCCGGTTTAGGCCAGGGCACAATCGCAGTAGTTCTCCCTTTACTATCCTAGCCGATAGAGCGGAACATAGGGTAGCAAGCACAGGAGCCGGGCAACCCAACTATTGACCAAAGACAATGATTCGGAGCTGATGCATATAAGGCCAAACTTGCGACGCCGAAGTACGCTATAGAGCTGTTCGGACTTTTACTGGTGACTCATTTGTTCCCATACTGGGCCCCTGGCAAGTTATGCCGAGGTGCGTCTTGTAAGGCAGCCGTTACGGCCGGACTCATTGTAGAAAGAGCATGGAAGATTAGTTCAGATGAAGTTTGCTGGGAGCGGAGCAATATGCCAATGATAAATATATATATATATATAAAGTAAAAAACCACAACCCGGCTATTTGACATGCTCGGGGTTGGGAACGGAGGAAAAAGTCATAGTACAGGCTCAAAATAACGAGTGCGGCCTACAAAAACTTATTTTGGACCTCCTGTCGCATGTCTGTGCCGCCCGTCCTTGGGGAGGGGGAATCCTTAACGGAAGTGGCCCCTTAGGTGAGTGTATGGATCCGAACTCAGATAGAGTCCGATGTAGATGTTGTCCTGATGGTCACCTGTTTTTAAGAGATAATAAAGAAAAGTAAGGAAAAAAGATAAAAAACATTACGGGAATGCTTGCAGGGTTGTCCGTAGTGATGTACACGTGGTGTAAATCTTGCCAGTATAGTGGGTGGGTGGCGGAAGCCGAACTGCTATTTCTGTTCCGGGAGTGGTCGAACTTCGGAGGGAAACTATTTCTGGCCCCTGGTGTTCGGCTGGCGAGCTGCTCCGTCGTCTTTATCGCCTGGTGGCCTCCTCCCCTTGTGCTCGGCGTTAAGCTTGCCTGCCTCCTTGAAGACCCATCAGTTTCTGTTGGTATGATTGGCTGGCTTATCGGGGTGACCGTGAATCTGACAAGGTCGGTCCAATATCCTGTCAAGGGTGGATGGTCCATCCTGGTTTGCCTTTAATGACTTCCTCCGTTGACCGGGTTTCGGATTGTGAAATCCGGCATTGACCGCTGTGTCGCATAATCTTTCATTATTATTGCGACTGTTGTGTTCGGTTCATCGTGGCTTGCCGTTGCCGTCTCGGATTTCGGAAGTGCCCGAGCCGCTGGCGTTGTTGCTTTTACGAGCGAGCTAGTTGTCTTCTCCCGCGCAAAAGCGAGTCATTAGAGCGGTAAGGGTTGTCATGGATTTAGGTCCTTCCTGACCGAGGTGACGCGCTAGCCATTCATCCCGGATGCTATGTTTGAAGGCCGCAAGGGCTTCCACGTCTAGACAGTCGACAATTTGGTTCTTTTTGACTAAGAACCTAGTCCAGAGCTGCCTGGCTGACTCACCGGGCTCCTGGACAATGTGACTCAAGTCATCGGCATCTGGTGGCCGGACATGTGTTCCTTGGAAGTTGTCCCGAAAGGCGTCTTCCAAATCTTCCCAGTTGCCAATAGAATTTTCTGGCAAACTATTTAGCCAGTACCGAGCTGGCCCTTTGAGCTTGAGAGGTAAGTATTTAATGGCATGAAGGTCGTCTCCACGAGCCATGTGAATATGGAGGAGGTAATCCTCAATCCATACCGTGGGATCTGTTGTTCCATCGTATGATTCGATGTTAATGGGTTTAAACCCGTCTGGGAATTCATGCTCCATACCTCGTCAGTGAAGCGGAGAGGGTGTGCGGCTCCTCTATGTTGGGCCACACTGTGAAGCACCTCCGGCGGACTCCGCTTATGGTTTTCGGACCGGGCATGGTCGGGTCTGTTGTGTCCGAATAGATAACCGTCGTTACTGGTCGGGGCATGTCCCCGCGATCTGGGTGTCGATTTTGTGTGTCATGTTCTACCCTCCAGGTCTTGTTGGATGTCACGAGTGTTCCCCCGAGCTGCTTTATTCTTGCTTGGACAGCCGGATGGGTTGGTATGGTGCTCTGCTTGGGCTGCTGCTTTGTCTGGACCAAACTGTGGTCGGCCCACCGCACTATTCGATGGTGGTGTGGGCTCCAACGCCCTGCCATTGTATTGAGGGAGCCACCTACTCTTGGGTGGCTTTTGTCTGGGCCGCTAAGGCCGTATTCTTCGGCGGCCAAGACTTCGGTCCATCTATCATTGAGCAAATCTTGGCTTGCTTGAAGCTGCAACTGCTTCTTCCTTAGGCTCCTTGCAGTGGCTATAAGCCGGCATTTAAGCGCTCCTGCTCGAGAGGTTCCTTAGGCACGATAAAATCCTCATTGCCGAGGATCTCCCCCTCCTTGGAGAGTGGGAGATAATTGCTGTCCTCCGAGTCTCCATATGTGGACTATTCATCAGGGCTGTCTTTCCCTCTTTCCTGTTCCTCCTATTCGGGTTCTACCTCAACAGGGTCTTCATTGTCCGGAGTGTTGTCTTTTCTGGTGCTAGCAGTGTTTTCTCTTGGGCGATGTGACTTGGAGCAGAGCCGTGGGCGCCGGTGTTCGGACTGTGTGCCAGGAGGTTTATTCTCAACTGGATCCTCCTTGCCATCGTCGAGAGCGTCGTCTGGTGTGTCTATCATACACACGTCATACCAGGAAGTGGCCATCCCGTGTCTAGGGGGTAGAAAGCTCTGGCCCTGCCCCTCATCGTCGTCCATACCGTCGATGTCTTCGGAGCTGGGGTCAGGCGTGTTGTTTGGGTCTTCAACGGTGGATATGAAGTGGGTGGCGGGTGGGAAGCAAAGTTCTCCATCATCCACCGTAAGTTCGAACCGAACATAGTCCGGCGACGAGTCATCTGCCAGGGATAGGTTTTTCAATGAGTTTAGCAGGTCGCCCATGGGCGAGTGTTGGAAGACATCTGCGGCGCTGAACTTGAAGATCGATAACCGATCGAGTTCGGTATCCGCGGGCTCGCAGGGTTCGGAACTCGACACCGGAGAGGAGTCCGGGGTTCCGTTGATGCAGATATCGTACGAAGTGGAATTTGCGAGCGGCTCCAACGCCGCAAAATCGGTAGCCCCCACGATGGGGTTGAGCTTCCCATCTTCGGACGACTTGATCTGCTCCGGATCTAAGGCTAGAGTTGCTATGGGAGCTCTCTCCTGGATGCGGCCCGATGACAGGTTTAAGCCATGTTCATCGGGGTAACGGGGAGCGATTGCCGCGGTCTCGAATCCGTCGAAGATCAAGTCTCCACGGACGTCCGCAACGTAGTTCAAGCTTCCGAATCTGACCTGATGGCCAGGGGCGTAGCTGTCGATCTGCTCCAGATGGCCAAGGGAGTTGGCCCGTAGTGCGAAGCCGCCAAATATGAAGATCTGTCTGGGGAGAAAGGTTTCTCCCTGAACAACGTCATCACTGATGATTGAAGGGGCCATCGAGTCCTTTGCCGACGGCACAGTGGAACTCTCAATGAAAGCACCAATGTCGGTGTCAAAACCGGCGGATCTCGGGTAGGGGGTCCCGAACTGTGCGTCTAGGATCGATGGTAACAGAAGACGGGGGACACGATGTTTACCCAGGTTCGGGCCCTCTCTATGGAGGTAATACCCTACTTCCTGCTTGATTGATCTTGAAGAAGATGAGTGTTACAAGAGTTGATCTACCACGAGATCGTAATGGCTAAACCCTAGAAGTCTAGCCTATATGAATATGGTAATGAATGTCTCTATCCGGACTACGCTCTCCGGTTTATATAGATACCGGAGAGATCTAGGGTTACATGGGGTCGGTTACATAAGAAGGAATCTTCACAGCTGATCGCCTAGCTTGCCTTCCACGCCAAGGAAAGTCCAATCCGGACACAGGTATAGTCTTCGGCCTTCGTATCTTCACAGCCCACCAGTCCGTCCCAATGAATAACAGGCCGGACGCCCGAGGACCCCTTAGTCCAGGACTCCCTCAGGCCCCGCTGGTCGCGGTTCATCTTTGTTGGCGACACCGACGAGGCTCCGGATGGTGGCTCTCCACTCGTCGAGCTTTTCCGCAGCAGGAGGGAAGTCAAGGAGCAGTTGCGCGCGCGCCAAAGCTTCTGCTGGCGTGGGTGGCGGCGAAAGCTGCGTGGATCGTGACGCGCTCCGACTCCTAACCACGTTAGAAGGAGCTCCATCACGGCCCTGTGGCTGCGCGCCATTTTCGCCAGCACTTCGTGTTGGGGATCGTAGCAGAATTTTAAAATTTTCTACGCATCACCAATATCCATCTATGGAGTTTACTAGCAACGAGGGGAAAGGAGTGCATCTACTTACCCTTGTAGATCGCGAACGGAAGCGTTCAAGTGAACGGGGTTGATGGAGTCGTACTCGTCGTGATCCAAATCACCGATGACCCAGCGCCGAACGGACGGCACCTCCGCGTTCAACACACGTACGGAGCAGCGACATCTCCTCCTTCTTGATCCAGCAAGGGGGAAGGAGAGGTTGATGGAGATCCAGCAGCACGACGGCGTGGTGGTGGAAGTAGCGGGGATCCCGGCAAGGCTTCGTCAAGCGCAAGCGGGAGAGAGAGGTGTCACGGGAGGGAGAGGGAGGCGCCAGGGGCTAGGGTACAGCAGCCCTCCCCCCCTTTATATAGGCCCCCTGGGGGGAGCGCCGACCCTGGGATCCCATCTATGGGGGGGCGGCGGCCAAGGGGGGGAAACTTCCCCCCCAAGTCAGGTGGGGCGCCCCCCACCCCCAGGGTTTCCAACCCTAGGCGCAGGGGGAGGCCCATGGGGGGAGCACCAGCCCACTAGGGGCTGGTTCCCCTCCCACTTCAGCCCATGGGGCCCTCCGGGATAGGTGGCCCCACCTGGTGGACCCCCGGGACCCTTCCGGTGGTTCCGGTACAATACCGATAACCCCCGAAACTTTCCCGGTGGCCGAGACTGGACTTCCTATATATAATTCTTCACCTCCGGACCATTCTGGAACTCCTCGTGATGTCCGGGATCTCATCCGGGACTCCGAACAACTTTCGGGTTTCTGCATACTAATATCTCTACAACCCTAGCGTCACCGAACCTTAAGTGTGTAGACCCTACGGGTTCGGGAGACATGCAGACATGACCGAGACGCCTCTCCGGTCAATAACCAACAGCGGGATCTGGATACCCATGTTGGCTCCCACATGTTCCATGATGATCTCATCGGATGAACCACGATGTCGAGGATTCAATCAATCCCGTATACAATTCCCTTTGTCAATCGGTACGTTACTTGCCCGAGATTCGATCGTCGGTATCTCAATACCTTGTTCAATCTCGTTACCGGCAAGTCACTTTACTCGTACCATAATGCATGATCCCGTGGCTAACTCCTTAGTCACATTGAGCTCATTATGATGATGCGTTACCGAGTGGTCCCAGAGGTACCGCTCCGTCATACGGAGTGACAAATCCCAGTCTCGATTCGTGCCAACCCAACAGACACTTTCGGAGATACCCGTAGTGCACCTTTATAGCCACCCAGTTACGATGTGACGTTTGGCACACCCAAAGCACTCCTACGGTATCCGGGAGTTGCACAATCTCATGGTCTAAGGAAATGATACTTGACAATTGGAAAAGCTCTAGCAAACGAACTACACGATCTTTGTGCTATGCTTAGGATTGGGTCTTGTCCATCACATCATTCTCCTAATGATGTGATCCCGTTATCAATGACATCCAATGTCCATAGTCAGGAAAGCATGACTATTTGTTGATCAACGAGCTAGTCAACTAGAGGCTTACTAGGGACAAGTTGTGGTCTATGTATTCACACATGTATTACGATTTCCGGATAACACAATTATAGCATGAACAATAGACAATTATCATGAACAAGGAAATATAATAATAACCATTTTATTATTGCCTCTAGGACATATTTCCAACAGTCTCCCACTTGCACTAGAGTCAATAATCTAGTTACATTGTGATGAATCGAACACCCATAGAGTTCTGGTGTTGATCATGTTTTGCTCTAGGGAGAGGTTTAGTCAACGGATCTGCTACATTCAGGTCTGTATGTACTTTACAAATATCTATGTCTCCATTTTGAACACTTTCACGAATGGAGTTGAAGCGACGCTTGATATGCCTGGTCTTCCTGTGAAACCTGGGCTCCTTGGCAAGGGCAATAGCTCCAGTGTTGTCACAGAAGAGAGTCATCGGGCCCGACGCATTGGGAATCACCCCTAGGTCAGTAATGAACTCCATCCAGATTGCTTCTTGCGCTGCCTCTGAGGCCGCCATGTACTCCGCTTCACATGTAGATCCCGCCACGACGCTTTGCTTGCAACTGCACCAGCTTACTGCCCCTCCATTCAAAATATACATGTATCCGGTTTGTGACTTAGAGTCATCCAGATCTGTGTCGAAGCTAGCATCGACGTAACCCTTTACGACGAGCTCTTCGTCACCTCCATAAACGAGAAACATATCCTTAGTCCTCTTCAGGTACTTCAGGATATTCTTGACCGCTGTCCAGTGTTCCATGCCGGGATTACTTTGGTACCTTCCTACCAAACTTACGGCAAGGCTTACATCAGGTCTGGTACACAGCATGGCATACATAATAGACCCTATGGCCGAGGCATAGGGGATGACACTCATCTTTTCTCTATCTTCTACCGTGGTCGGGCATTGAGCCGTGCTCAATTGCACACCTTGCAATACAGGCAAGAACCCCTTCTTGGACTGATCCATATTGAACATCTTCAATATCTTGTCAAGGTACGTACTCTGTGAAAGACCAATGAGGCGTCTTGATCTATCTCTATAGATCTTGATGCCTAATATATAAGCAGCTTCTCCAAGGTCCTTCATTGAAAAACACTTATTCAAATAGGCCTTTATACTTTCCAAGAATTCTATATCATTTCCCATCAATAGTATGTCATCCACATATAATAAGAGAAATGCTACAGAGCTCCCACTCACTTTCTTGTAAACACAGGCTTCTCCATAAGTCTGTGTAAACCCCAAACGCTTTGATCATCTCATCAAAACGAATGTTCCAACTCCGAGATGCTTGCACCAGCCCATAGATGGAGCGTTGGAGCTTGCATACCTTGTTAGCATTCTTAGGATCGACAAAACCTTCCGGCTGCATCATATACAATTCTTCCTTAAGAAAGCCGTTAAGGAATGCCGTTTTGACGTCCATTTGCCATATCTCCTAATCATAGTATGCGGCAATTGCTAACATGATTTGGACGGACTTCAGCTTCGCTACGGGTGAGAAAGTCTCATCGTAGTCAACCCCTTGAACTTCTCGATAACCCTTAGCGACAAGTCGAGCTTTATAGATGGTAAAATTACCATCCGCGGCCGTCTTCTTCTTAAAGATCCATTTGTTTTCTATCGCTCGCCGATCATCGGGCAAGTCTGTCAAAGTCCACACTTATTTTTCATACATGGATCCTATCTCGGATTGCATGGCTTCAAGCCATTTGTTGGAATCTGGGCCCGCCATTGCTTCTTCATAGTTCGAAGGTTCAATGTTGTCTAACAACATGATTTCCAGGACAGGGTTGCCATACCACTCTGGTGTGGAACGTGTCCTCGTGGACCTACGAAGTTCAGTAGTAACTTGATCCGAAGTACCTTGATCATCATCATTAGCTTCCTCTCTAGTCAGTGCAGGCACCACAGGAACATCTTCCTGAGCTGCGCTACTTTTCGGTTCAAGAGGTAGTACTTCATCAAGTTCCACTTTCCTCCCACTTACTTCTTTCGAGAGAAACTCTTTCTCCAGAAAGGACCCGTTCTTGGCAACAAAGATCTTGCCTTCGGATCTGAGGTAGAAGGTATACCCAATGGTTTCCTTAGGGTATCCTATGAAGACGCATTTTTCCGACTTGGGTTCGAGCTTTTCAGGTTGAAGTTTCTTGACATAAGCATCGCATCCCCAAACTTTTAGAAACGACAGCTTAGGTTTCTTCCCAAACCATAATTCATACGGTGTCGTCTCAACGGATTTCGACAGAGCCCTATTTAAAGTGAATGCGGCAGTCTCTAAAGCATAGCCCCAAAATGAGAGCGGTAGATCGGTAAGAGACATCATAGATCGCACCATATCCAATAGAGTGCGATTACGACGTTCGGACACACCATTTCGCTGAGGTGTTCCAGGCGGCGTGAGTTGTGAAACTATTCCACATTTCCTTAAGTGTGTGCCAAATTCGTGACTCAAATATTCCCCTCCACGATCTGATCGTAAGAACTTTATTTTCCTGTCACGTTGATTCTCAACCTCACTCTGAAATTCCTTGAGCTTTTCAAAGGTCTTAGACTTGTGTTTCATTAGGTAGACATACCCATATCTACTCAAGTCATCAGTGAGAGTGAGAACATAACGATAGCCACCGCGAGCCTCAACACTCATTGGACCGCACACATCAGTATGTATGATTTCCAATAAGTTGGTTGCTCGCTCCATTGTTCCGGAGAACGATGTCTTGGTCATCTTACCCATGAGGCATGGTTCGCACATGTCAAATGATTCGTAATCAAGAGACTCCAAAAGTCCATCTGCATGGAGCTTCTTCATGCGTTTGACACCAATGTGACCAAGACGGCAGTGCCACAAGTATGTGGGACTATCATTATCAACCTTACATCTTTTGGAATTCACACTATGAATATGTGTAACACTACGTTCGAGATTCATTAAGAATAAACCATTAACCAGCGGGGCATGACCATGAAACATATCTCTCATATAAATAGAACAACCATTATTCTCGGATTTAAATGAGTAGCCATCTCGAATTAAACGAGATCCTGATACAATGTTCATGCTCAAAGCTGGCACTAAATAACAATTATTGAGGTTTAAAACTAATCCCGTAGGTAAATGTAGAGGTAGCGTGCCGACGGCGATCACATCGACCTTGGAACCATTCCCGACGTGCATCGTCACCTCGTCCTTCGCCAGTCTCCGTTTATTCCGCAGCTCCTGCTTTGAGTTACAAATATGAGCAACCGCACCGGTATCAAATACCCAGGAGCTACTACGAGTGCTGGTAAGGTACACATCAATAACATGTATATCACATATACCTTTGGTGTTGCCGGCCTTCTTGTCCGCTAAGTACTTGGGGCAGTTCCACTTCCAGTGACCACTTCCCTTGCAATAAAAGCACTCAGTCTCAGGCTTGGGTCCATTCTTTGGCTTCCTCCCGGCAACTGGCTTACCGGGCGCGGCAACTCCCTTGTCGTCCTTCTTGAAGTTCTTCTTACCCTTGCCTTTCTTGAACTTAGTGGTTTTATTCACCATCAACACTTGATGTTCCTTTTTGATCTCCACCTCCGCTGATTTCAGCATTGAATATACCTCAGGAATGGTCTTTTCCATCCCCTGCATATTGAAGTTCATCACAAAGCTCTTGTAGCTCAGTGGAAGCGACTGAAGGATTCTGTCAATGACCGCGTCATCCGGGAGATTAACTCCCAGCTGAGTCAAGCGGTTGTGTAACCCAGACATTTTGAGTATGTGCTCACTGACAGAACTATTTTCCTCCATCTTACAACTGAAGAACTTGTCGGAGACTTCATATCTCTCGACCCGGGCATGAGCTTGGAAAACCATTTTCAGCTCTTCGAACATCTCATATGCTCCATGTTGCTCAAACGCTTTTGGAGCCCCGGTTCTAAGCTGTAAAGCATGCCGCACTGAACGAGGGAGTAATCATCAGCACGCTGCTGCCAAGCGTTCATAACGTCTTGGTTCTCTGGGATGGGTGCGTCACCTAGCGGTGCTTCTAGGACATAATCTTTCTTGGCAGCTATGAGGATGATCCTCAGGTTCCGGACCCAGTCCGTATAGTTGCTGCCATCATCTTTCAGCTTGGTTTTCTCTAGGAACGCGTTGAAGTTGAGGGCAACATTAGCATGGGCCATTTGATCTACAAGACATATTGTAAAGATCTTAGACTAAGTTCATGATAATTAAGTTCATCTAATCAAATTATTCAATGAACTCCCACTCAGATAGACATCCCTCTAGTCATCTAAGTGAAACATGATCCGAGTCAACTAGGCCGTGTCCGATCATCACGTGAGATGGACTAGTCAACATCGGTGAACATCTTCATGTTGATCGTATCTTCTATACGACTCATGCTCGACCTTTCGGTCTTCCGTGTTCCGAGGCCATGTCTGTACATGCTAGGCTCGTCAAGTCAACCTAAGTGTATTGCGTGTGTAAATCTGGCTTACACCCGTTGTATTCGAACGTTAGAATCTATCACACCCGATCATCACGTGGTGCTTCGAAACAACGAACCTTCGCAATGGTGCACAGTTAGGGGGAACACTTTCTTGAAATTATTGCGATGGATCATCTTATTTAAGCTACCGTCGTTCTAAGAAAATAAGATGTAAAACATGATAAACATCACATGCAATCAAATAGTGACATGATATGGCCAGTATCATATTGCTCCTTTGATCTCCATCTTCGGGGCGCCATGATCATCTTCGTCACCGGCATGACACCATGATCTCCATCATCGTGTCTTCATGAAGTTGTCACGCCAACGATTACTTCTACTTCTATGGCTAACGTGTTTAGCAATAAAGTAAAGTAATTTACTTGGCGTTATTCAATGACACGCAAGTCATACAAAAAATAAAGACAACTCCTATGGCTCCTGCCGGTTGTCATACTCATCGACATGCAAGTCGTGATTCCTATTACAAGAACATGATCAATCTCATACATCACATATATTTCATTCATCACATCCTTTTGGCCATATCACATCACAAGGCATATGCTGCAAAAACAAGTTAGATGTCCTCTAATTGTTGTTGCATGTTTTTTACGTGGCTTCTATAGATTTCTAGCAAGAACGTTTCTTACCTACGTAAAACCACAACGTGATATGCCAACTTCTATTTACCCTTCATAAGGACCCTTTTCATCGAATCCGATTCGACTAAAGTGAGAGAGACAGACACCCGCTAGCCACCTTATGCAACTAGTGCATGTCAGTCGGTGGAACCTGTCTCACGTAAGCGTACGTGTAAGGTCGGTCCGGGCCGCTTCATCCCACGATGCCGCCGAAACAAGATAAGACTAGTAGTGGCAAGAAAATTGACAACATCTACGCCCACAACAAGTTTGTGTTCTACTCGTGCATAGAAACTACGCATAGACCTAGCTCATGATGCCACTGTTGGGGATTGCAGCAGAATTTTAAAATTTTCTACGCATCACCAAGATCCATCTATGGAGTTTACTAGCAACGAGGGGAAAGGAGTGCATCTACATACCCTTGTAGATCGCGAGCGGAAGCGTTCAAGTGAACGGGGTTGATGGAGTCGTACTCGTCGTGATCCAAATCACCGATGACCGAGCGCCGAACGGACGGCACCTCCGCGTTCAACACACGTACGGAGCAGCGACGTCTCCTCCTTCTTGATCCAGTAAGGGGGAAGGAGAGGTTGATGGAGATCCAGCAGCATGAAGGCGTGGTGGTGGAAGTAGCGGGGATCCCGGCAGGGCTTCGCCAAGCGCAAGCGGGAGAGAGAGGTGTCACGGGAGGGAGAGGGAGGCGCCAGGGGCTAGGGTACAGCAGCCCTCCCCCCCTTTATATAGGCCCCCTGGGGGGCGCCGGCCCTGGGATCCCATCTATGGGGGGGCGGCGGCCAAGGGGGGAAACTCCCCCCCCCCCAAGTCAGGTGGCACTACTGGAATCAGCTAATTTGCCATCTGCCAGCTCTTTGCCGTCCGCTAGCTGACGGCAAAGAAGCTCTGTGCCATCAGCTACACATAGGCAGACGGCAAAGAAAAGGCTGACGGCAAAGAAGCTCTTTGCCATCAGCCAGCTCTTTGCCGTCTGCCAGCAGACGGCAAAGAATCTTTGCCGTCCGCTGGCAGACGGCAAAGAGTGTGGTGGCCCCCACCCCCCGCTCGTTTGAAAAAATCTTAACGGCCCACCTCTTTGCCGTCCGCTAGCAGACGGCAAAGAGGCAAAAAGGCGGACGGCAAAGGCTGGCTGACGGCAAAGAGGGCACTTGACTAACGGCCGGTACCCCCCCGCCCATTACTCACTTCGTCCTCGCCCTTCTCCTCCCACCCCGCCGCCGCCGCCGCCGCCGCCCACCGCCCCGTCGCCCCACCGCCCCGGCTCCCCGCCGCCCCACCGCCCCGTCTCCCCGCCGTCCCGCGCCCCACCGCCGCCCCGGCCCACAGCCGCCCCGGCCCCCCGCCGCCCCGCCTCCTCCACCGCCCCGCCCCGGCCCCCCGCCGGCCGGGCCCCCCGCCGCCCCAGAAGAAGAAGAAGGAGAAGGAGAAGGAGAAGGAGAAGGAGAAGGAGAAGGAGAAGGAGAAGGAGAAGGAGAAGGAGAAGGAGAAGGAGAAGGAGAAGGAGAAGGAGAAGAAGAAGAAGAAGACGAAGAAGAAGGAGGAGAAGTAGGAGAAGGAGCAGTCGGAGAAGGGGAAGGGGAAGTAGGAGAAGGAGAAGAAGGAGAAGGAGAAGAAGGAGAAGGAGAAGAAGAAGAAGAAGGAGAAGGAGAAGAAGAAGAAGAAGAAGAAGAAGAAGAAGGAGAAGAAGAAGAAGAAGAAGAAGAAGAAGAAGAAGGGGGATGAGAAGAAGTAGAAGAATGAGAAGAAGTAGAAGTAGTAGAAGAAGAAGAAGAAGAAGAAGGGGCATGAGAAGAAGTAGAAGAATGAGAAGAAGTAGAAGTAGTAGAAGAAGAAGAAGAAGAAGAAGAAGAAGGGGGATGAGAAGAAGTAGAAGAATGAGAAGAAGTAGAAGTAGTAGTAGAAGAAGAAGAAGAAGAAGGGGGATGAGAAGAAGTAGAAGAATGAGAAGAAGTAGAAGTAGTAGAAGAATGAGAAGACCCCCTGACCCCCCAACCCCGACACCACACCCCGACACCCGACCCCGACTCCACCCCGACACCCGACCCCCTATCCCCCTAACCCCGACACGACACCCCGACCCCCTAACCCCCTGACCCCGACACGACCCCCCGACCCCGAAACAGCACCCCAACCCCGACACGGCACCCCGACACCGACACGGCACCCCGACACCGACACGACACCCCGACCCCCGACACGACACCCCCGACACCCCGACACCCCGACCCCGAGACCCCGACCCCGACCCCGAGACCCCGACCCCGACCCCGACCCCGACCCCGACACCCCGACCCCGAGCCTGACCCGACACCCCGACCCCGACACCGACACGGCACCCCGACCCCGACCCGACACCCCGACCCCGAGACCCCGACCCCGACACGGCACCCCGAGACCGACACGACACCCCGACCCCCGACACCTCCCGAAAAGGTGTTCTTTGGCCTTCCAGAAGCCGACGGGGTCATATATTTGTGAATTATTAGTTAGGTCATATATCTTTCGATTTTGTTATGAAAAACATCATATATAATTGTGTTGATCGGGTAGTTTTAAATGTGCAGTTGTTTCATCGCTGCGAGGTTTGGTGTTCGACGACCTCGCCGTGCGTTTGACGAGCTCTGCCCCTTCATTCTTGGGTGAGCACAAATGACATGTCCTCCTCCCCCATTAATTATTTGATCTATTCCGATGAAACTTGATAGCTAGATATATATGTGTCTTGAATCATCAGCATGCGTAACCAATATGTGTCTCCCGTTCGAAAGCGTCATAGTTATAAATATGCATGCATTTGCATATTTATAACCTTGATTCTTTCGAATTGTCCAACGCTATCCATGGACAGCCCGAGTATGTTTAGATTGGGTTCGTTTTCCCATATGCTTTGCTCCGGATCCGACGCATAAATTTCGTCAGTGCCTCCCCTGTTGTTCTCCGGGTACACATCCTCTCTGTTTATTGCAGAGACGTGTATCAGGAGAACAGCGGGGAGGTGCTGCCGAAATTTTGCGTAGGATCCGGGGCATAGCATGGGAAAATGAACCCAATCTAAACATACTCGGGTGGGATTAGGACCTATCATTACCTATTAGAGTGTAGGTTGCATGGACGTAATAAAATTGACAAAGTAGATCAACTGATGAATACATACATGGTGAATTATATATATATATATATATATATATATATATTTGTTGTGTGTCTAGTAGCTCTGAAAGTCAAGATGAGTGATCGTGCGTGGATGTACACCGGTCACACTGGTCAGAACAAATGGAGCACTGAATGGTTCACAAAAACCAAGGGGTTTGTGCGGGCCGCATTTGAAAATGGCCAGAGGAAAACCTGGTGCCCCTGTTTACGGTGCGGCAATTGGGAAAAGAGGACAGAGGCTGAAATGGGCAAACACCTGCAGAAGAGTGGTTTTACGCCCGATTATACGGTGTGGACATTTCATGGTGAGTCTGCCCAACGTGACCGAGCTGAGGTGGATCGTCGTCGCACCGACGAGCATGGTACCGGGATGGAAAACATGGTGCAAGACTTTGATGATGCTCGGGATTCGGAGGAGGAGATGGAGGAATCTGCAAAGGCCTTCAATGAAATGTTGGAGTCTTCAAAACGTCCGCTCCATGAGCACACTGAGCTTTGTCAGTTGGATGCCATCTCACAAGTAATGGCTCTGAAGGCTCAGTTCAACTTGGGCAGAGAATGCTACGATGCAATGATGACAGTATTTGGACGCTTTCTACCCAAAGGCCATGTAATGCCTGCAAACCTGTACCAGTCGGACAAAATCCTCCGTGCACTGAAGATGCCCTATGATAAGATACATGCCTGTGAGAAAGGATGTGTCTTGTTTAGGCTTGACTATGCGGACTTGAACTATTGTCCCATTTGCAAGTCTTCCAGGTATGTTGTGGTAGACAACGGTATGGGTGAGAAGACACAGACCGAAATCCCCGTTAGTGTTCTTCGGTATATGCCAATCGTACCAAGACTTCAACGTCTTTTCATGGTCGAAGAGACGGCCAGACAGATGACATGGCACAAAACGGGCAAAAGAACCGAACTAGATGCAGATGGGAATCTGATGATTGTACACACATCGGATGGTGTTGCGTGGAAAAAGTTTGATGAATTACATGGTGACAAAGCGGCAGATCCGAGGCATCCTCGAGTCGGCATCAGCACGGATGGGTTCAGTGTGTTTGGTATGACGGCAGCCCAATACAGTTGTTGGCCCGTATTTGTCTTTCCACTCAATCTCCCCCCCGGACAGATTATGCAAAGAAAGAACATTTTCCTGACGTTGATAATTCCAGGGCCCAACTATCCGGGGAAAAATATGAATGTGTACATGCAACCGCTTAAGGACGAATTGCAAGAAGCCTGGGATAATGGGTTCAAGACATACGATGCCTATAGCAAACGGAACTTCATAATGCGTGTCTGGTACATGTACTCGACGCATGACTTGCCGGCGTATGCGCTATTCGTTGGCTGGTGTGTGCATGGAAGGTTCCCGTGCCCCACATGCAAGGGAGCTCTTGAGTTTCATTGGCTTCAGGCCGGTCGCAAGTTTTCTTGCTTCGACATGCATAGACAGTTCCTGAATCCTCGCCATAAGTTCAGGAAAGACAAGAAGAACTTCATCAGAGGTAGAGTTGTCAAAAACTCTGCACCACATGCATTGACAGGCCAACAGACCCTGGATCAGTTAAACGCTCTCGAGCCAGATCCAGAGCGTCCAGGGTACTTCAAGGGGTATAATTCTAAGCACGCCTGGACTCACAAAACATGCTTATGGGATCTGCCTTACTTCAAAGACCTCCTTTGCCCACACAACATCGACGTGATGCACACTGAGAAGAGTATCGCCGAGGCACTTTTTGGTACATTGTTCGGCATAGATGGGAAGTCAAAGGATAATACTAAGGCTAGAGTCGATCTGGAGGCGCTATGTGATAGGCCGTTACAAAACATGAAAGAACCGAAAGGAAAGCAGAACTGGACGAAGCCAAAGGCATGGTTCAATCTTGGAAGGCCAGCTATGAGGGAAATTATCTTGTGGGTGAAAATGCAGTTGATGTTCCCCGATGGGTATGCAGCGAATCTACAGAGGGGAGCCAGTCTTGATAAATTGAAGATATTTGGTCTCAAGAGTCATGATTGGCACATATGGATTGAGCGGGTAATGCCGGTGATGTTGCGTGGCTTCATCCCTGAGGATGAATGGCTAGTACTGGCAGAACTCAGCTATTTCTTCCGTGTTCTTTGTGTGAAAGAACTATCGCCTGGCGTGCTAGAAGAAATGGAAGAGTTGGCGCCGGAGTTGATCTGCAAGTTAGAGAAGATCTTTCCACTGGGCTTCTTTAATCCAATGCAACATTTGATTTTGCATCTCCCGACCGAGGCAAGATTGGGGGGGCCCGTGCAAAATCGTTGGTGCTACCCAACTGAGAGGATGCAGAAGACGCTTCGACAAAAATGTAAAAATAAACGTAGAATTGAAGCATCGATGGCTGAGGCATTCATCACTGAGGAGGCGGCAAACTTCGTGACAGCACACTACGAAGCCAAAAATCGTCATTTGCATAATCCGAAGCCTCGGTACAATGCTGACGACCCTAAAAAGGGTGGATCCAACCTCAGCCTATTCAAAGGGAATCTCGCACCAGCCAGTGTTTCAAATCCAGTATCTTTGGATAACGAACAATGGCGGACCATTTCGTTGTATATCTTCAACAACCTGATAGAAGTGCGGCCGTACATCGAGTAAGTTCTCGGTACATAGTTTCGCAACTTCTATTTCCTTTGAACTGCTCTTATTCCTAGATATTTCATACAGTCGATACATCGCCTTATTCTCGTATGGAGCGGTGATCCAAAAGGATTCTGTCGAAGAGTATGAGCTTCTCGCAAAGCAAGGAGGCGGCTATCCCGGTTTCATCTCTTGGTTCAAACAAACGGTAATTTCTATTAGACTTGTAGGCTAATTTGTAGGCGGCTATCCTGGTTTCATTCGCTAATTTGTGCGTAATGCAACAATCCTTTCATATTAAACTTGTAGGCTAATTCAGAGTCTATGGACGCCGAATTGAGACAAGTCGCTAATGGTTTTGACTATAAGGTCCGTTCATTTGACAAATACGACATCAACGGGTATCGCTTTCGTACCTATGGCAAAGAGCTATCTATGGCCGACCGAAAGTCTACAAATTGTTGTGTATCTGCTATCGGCGAAGGAGGTATCGAGTATTATGGGAGAGTTGAAGCAATTTATGAACTTCTATTCTATGGTGAAAACCCACCGAATGTCGTAGTCTTCAAATGTTATTGGTTTCAGCCGAAGGAGACTAGAAGGACTCATGAACATATAGGGCTAGTTGAAATCAACCAAAGCACCCATTTAGATGTTCCTGATGTCTATATTACGGCTCAACAGGCGACCCAAGTATTCTATCTACCGTGGGCCTGCCAAACTAATCCAAATCTGAAAGGTTGGGATGTCGTTTATGAAGTGCCGCCACGTGCTAGACTATCTCCCCCAAAGGAAGAGGATTATGAACCTCACATTAACCCAGACACATATGAAGGAGAATTCTTCCAAGAGACACGTCTTTCCAAAAAGCGTTTCAAGAACCGCTATACTTCACCCCAAAACATTGAAGTAGACAGCGACAGTGAATCCGACATCACCCCAGAGGAGGAACAAGAAGAGCCGGAACAAGAAGAGGTTACTGCTGCGGATGACCTGTCATTGCTTGACCGATTACGTCAAGGTGGCCTTGCACATGTTGATGCCACTGAACCCTATGAGCCCGTCATTGATTATAGTGATGATGATGATTATGCATTTATTGATGATACTGATCGAGATTATTAGTAGTGTCAGGTATTAAATTTTTTAATGTTGTACTTGATGATGATACACTTAAGTGATACACATATTATTATTCATGTCGGTCTTTTTTTTATGTTGTACTAATTTCGCTTACTGTTTGTCATGGCAGGTGTTGAAAGATGGTGGGCGCTGGTCGGGAGCGCGCCAAGGCCCCTTCTTCGTCGGCGCGTGGTCTGAGGTCTTCGATTCCAGACGTACCTCTCCGCCGAGCGTTGCTGGACAGTATGTCCACACCGCCGGGCCCTTCTTCGTCGACCGCGGTGCCCAGCAGGGGACGAGGTAGGAAGAGAGGAGGTGGGGCACGTGGTCGCGGGAGAGGAGGTAGGGTGACTGCTACGGCGCCTTCCTCGCCGCCACCCCCAGCTGTTTCACCCGAGCACGTGACTGCTAGGGTGGACTCGTCCGAAGAGGAGGCTACACGGACTCCGGTCCACGAGCCTCCAGTCCACGGGTCTTGGGCCCACGAGCCTCGGGTCGACTGGCCTTCGGCCCACGAGAGTTCGGCCCACGAGACCCCGGAGGAGCACACGTCCGGATGGGGTACCTGGCCGGATCAGCCCGAGGAGCCGAGTGGCCATGCTGATGATGGCGGGGAGCCGACTGATCTTGAGGAGGAGGGTGGCACCGTCTACCAGCGTGGTGCTACACGGCTCCCGTCTGTGCTGGCGACCCGCGAGCAGAGGTGGTTGATCTTCCCTGATGGGGAGAGGTACGTAAGTGCATTTAATATTTTTGTACCTTCTGCATTCACGTTTCTTCAAATAACTAATGCGTTGGCCTTGTCATGCTGCAGGGGTTGGGACCACCATCATAGTGTCCGCCGGCCCAACTCCGTCCTTGGAGTTCTTTGCTGGCAAAACTTCCCGGGGTTTGTCACGTTGCCTGGTGAGGGTCGGCTTCCAGAGCTTGGGTTGAGCTGGGAGCACTACGTGGCTGCCCCGGCCCCGCCGGATGTCATTATCGACAGTGTCGTGTGCGACACGAGGGCAGACATGGTGATCAGGACGTTCTGGGTAATTTCTCCTTTACACATTTCAAAATCTTCAACTAGCTAGTTATTAATTGTACTAATCAATATTGTCTCATTTGATTGCAGACATTCTACAGGTGTGAGGAGGGATACGAGGAGGACAGCGCAAATGTTATCCAGAACGTCTGCAAGCGCCTACTCCAGAACTTACGGCACGAGGCTCGGGTGCAGGCTGTTCGAGACTACTACGCCTTGCGTGGTATCAAGAAGACCAAGCCGGCATGCCGCGATAAGTTCCTGAGTAAGGAGCAGTACATGAAGGTAATTCTTAAGGCCTTCTACTTAACTTCCTTCATTTAGTAATTCTTAGCCATAGCGCTCAAGTTTCTATTTGCTAACTTAGGCGCCTCCGAGATGGTGTGCGGATCGGATGGATTGTTGGGAGGTGTTGGTCGATGAGTGGTGCTCACAAGAATGGCTAGACCTCCACAACCAGGCCAAGGACAAACGTGCCCAAATGGAAGGTGTGCCACACCATCAAGGCAGCTCCAACTTATATCAGTTCGGGCGCAACTGGGTATGTGGTTTGCTTCATGATTCATGCAATTCATTCATCATGCTAGCTTGAGCCCTTTAATTACTAATTTTCATTGTTTCTCTCTTTCAGGCACGCCACAATAAGGCGGATAAGGTGCCAGAGGTGTACGACCTGTATGCCATGGCCCACACTGGCTCTTTCAAGAAAGTCAAGGCTTTCTCTCAGTCTGACCTCGATGATGCAAACAACTTCACCAACATCTCCTCCCACAACAAGCTCGTGAGATATAGAGATGAGGGGAAGGCGAGGAAAGGGGAGGACTTTAACCCGAGCCAGGGTCCCATTGATCCAGAGCTGGTGATGATATCTGGTGGCGGGAGGTCCCATGGCTCCATAGCCATTGGAGATGGACTTATCCGTTGTCCTAGCACTCTCCCGGAGATCAAGGCGCGCCAGTCGAGCTCTGCTCCTGAGATAAGGCCTCGTGAACGGCCAGTGCAACTCGCCATCAAGGTTAGTGATACGTACTCAGTTATCTTTCTCCATTACATTGTGTGCGCTTCCATCAATGATTACAAATGGTCATGTGAGTGGTGTTGCAGGCTGCTATACAGACTGAGAGAGATAGAACGGAGAAACTTCTGGCGGAGGCGGCGGAGAGGCAGCGGGAGATGGAGGAGAGGACGAGAAAGATGGAGGAGGAGAGGGCACGGAATGACATGCAGGCAAGGGCCATGTACGAGCTCCTTGTGGTAAGTTTCTTCTGCAGATTACTTGCTAGTCTTAACATTTGAGTCTCATTACTAACTAGTATGACTCTGTTCTGAAAACCAAATGTGCAGTCTGTGTGCGAGAAGTCCGGTCAGCCCGCTCCGCTGATGCCAGTGATTGCTCCTGGGAGCACGGTGAGTTTAGTTTGAATGGACATTACTTGGTAGTCTTAACATTTGTGTGTCGTAATGCTAACGAGACATTGGAAATGATCTTTGGTGCAGCTTAACTCCAGAAATGCATCGCACGATCCTTCTCCAGGTAGCGGCACTAGCCACCCCGCTCCTACACCTCCCTGATCACGGTAAGTTTCTCTAGTGTTTTGCTTAACAAATGCATAAAGACCTAGACTTAGCTTTATTTCCTCCAATATGCTTACCATAATGACCTAGAGTTAGCTTATTTTCCTCCAAAATGACCCATTTTACCTAGGTTAGCTTATAAATGATGCAGTTCATCCAAGTTAGCTCAAAAATGACCCATTTTACCTAGATTAGCTCCTAAATGATCCATTTTACCTACGTTAGCTTTAAAATGGCCCATTTCACCTAGGTTAACTCCAAAATGACCCATCTTACCTAGGTTATCTCATAAACGATCCATTTCAACTAATTTAGCTCATAAACGATCCATTTGACCTAAGTGAGCTAAAAAACGATCCATTTCACCTAAATTAGCTCTTAAATGATCCATTTCACCTAAGTTAGCTCAAAAAGATCCATTTCAACTAAATTAGCTCTAAAATGACCCATTTTACGTAGATGAGCTCCTAAATGATCCATTTTACCTACGTTAGCTTTAAAATGACCCATTTCACCTAGGTTAGCTCCAAAATGACCCATTTCACCTAGATTAGCTCCAAAATGACCCATTTCACCTAGGTTAGCTCCAAAATGACCCATTTCACCTTACTTAGCTCAAAAACGATGCCCTTCACCTTAGTTAGCTCATAAACGCCCATTTCAACTATGTTAGCTCATAAATGATCCATTTCAACTAAGTTAGATCATAAACAACCCATTTCAACTTAGTTAGCTCATATATGATCCATTTCACCTAAGTTAGCTCATAAATGACATATACTTCTTGTTCTAGTCTTCTTCTTGTTCTAGTCACCTATTTCTAACTTTCTTATTTACCATTTTGCAGATTTCATTCACTTCATGGAAGCTAGCTTGCTATGATGGAGTGCTTGCTTTTCCTTTGATGAAACTTTGCATTGTATCTAGCTTGTTATGATGGATGGAACTATGTGATATGGATCATTGCATCTAACTTGCTATGTTGATGAAACTTTGCATTGTAATATATATATGGATGGAACTATGTGTATGGATGGAACTTGCTTATGTATGAACAATGTGTATGGATGAAACTGATGTGATATGTGATATGAAACTTATGTGCTGGATATGTGCTGGATATGTGATATGAAACTTATATATTTTCTGTGCAAATTGTGGGATTTAATAAAAAACAGAAAAAACAGACAATATGCAGGCTCTTTGCCGTCTGCCACCGACGGCAAAGAGCTCTTTGCCGTCTGCCGCGGACGGCAAAGAAGCCACGTGGCAGCCAACTGTGCTTCCTGGGAGCTGACCCATTTGGTCAGTTTGCCTACAGTGGCAGACGGCAAAGACTTTGCCATCAGTGGCAGACGGCAAAGAACCTGCCATCTAGTGACGTGTAGATGACATCATAAGGCGGACGGCAAAGACCAGAGAAATTTTGCCGTCCGCAGCGGACGGCAAAGGTCTGTCGTTAGCCACTTAACGGACTGACAGCGCAATTATTGTCGTCCGCCCTCTTTGTCGTCCGCCGCAGACGGCAAAGAGCCTTTGCCGTCCGCCGCCAGGAAGCAGACGGCAAAGCAGCTGTTTACCGTAGCCTTCTTTGCCGGAGCCTTTTGCCGTTCGCGGCTGACGACAAAGGTCTTTGCCGTCCGCCTGTCGAGCCTTTGCCGTCCGCCGTGGCAGACGGCAAAGTAGCTGTTTCCTGTAGTGTGGGGCGCCCCCCACCCCCAGGGTTTCCAACCCTAGGCGCAGGGGGAGGCCCATGGGGGGTGCACCAGCCCACTAGGGGCTGGTTCCCCTCCCACTTCAGCCCATGGGGCCCTCCGAGATAGGTGGCCCCACCCGGTGGACCCCTGGGACCCTACCGGTGGTCCCGGTACAATACCGATAACCCCCGAAACTTTCCCGGTGGCCGAAACTGGACTTCCTATATATAATTCTTCACCTCCGGACCATTCCGGAACTCCTCGTGACGTCCAGGATCTCATCCGGGACTCCGAACAACTTTCGGGTTTCCGCATACTAATATCTCTACAACCCTAGCGTCACCGAACCTTAAGTGTGTAGACCCTACGGGTTCGGGAGACATGCAGACATGACCGAGACGCCTCTCCGGTCAATAACCAACAGCGGGATCTGGATACCCATGTTGGCTCCCACATGTTCCACGATGATCTCATCGGATGAACCACGATATCGAGGATTCAATCAATCCCGTATACAATTCCCTTTGTCAATCGGTACGTTACTTGCCCGAGATTCGATCGTCGGTATCCCAATACCTTGTTCAATCTCGTTACCGGCAAGTCACTTTACTCGTACCGTAATGCAAGATCCCGTGGCTAACTCCTTAGTCACATTCAGCTCATTATGATGATGCATTACCGAGTGGGCCCAGAGATACC
The DNA here is from genome assembly GCF_002575655.3 of Aegilops tauschii subsp. strangulata. Classification (NCBI taxonomy): domain Eukaryota; kingdom Viridiplantae; phylum Streptophyta; class Magnoliopsida; order Poales; family Poaceae; genus Aegilops; species Aegilops tauschii. The sequence goes on from NC_053036.3 coordinate 517,038,356, forward strand.
TCACCGTCATACGGAGTGACAAATCCCAGTCTCGATTCGTGCCAACCCAACAGACACTTTCGGAGATACCCGTAGTGCACCTTTATAGCCACCCAGTTACGTTGTGACGTTTGGCACACCCAAAGCACTCCTACGGTATCCGGGAGTTGCACAATCTCATCGTCTAAGGAAATGATACTTGAAAATTGGAAAAGCTCTAGCAAACGAACTACACGATCTTTGTGCTATGCTTAGGATTGGGTCTTGTCCATCACATCATTCTCCTAATGATGTGATCCCGTTATCAATGACATCTAATGTCCATAGTCAGGAAACCATGACTATCTGTTGATCAACGAGCTAGTCAACTAGAGGCTTACTAGGGACAAGTTGTGGTCTATGTACTCACACATGTATTACGATTTCAGGATAACACAATTATAGCATGAACAATAGACAATTATCATGAACAAGGAAATATAATAATAACCATTTTATTATTGCCTCTAGGGCATATTTCCAACACTTCGGTGGGCATGCTGGCCTCCTCCGTCCCATGAATGATGCACAGGACTCTTCCCACGGCGGCGTCCGGGGTCACCGGCGTGGTGACGCTGCTCGTCACGCACACCCTGGGAAGAGCGCGTTGTGGGTGAAGGAAATATGCCCTAGAGGCAATAATAAAGTTTTTATTTATTTCCTTATATCATGATAAATGTTTATTATTCATGCTAGAATTGTATTAACCGGAAACATAATACTTGTGTGAATACATAGACAAATAGAGTGTCACTAGTATGGCTCTACTTGACTAGCTCGTTGATCAAAGATGGTTATGTTTCCTAGCCATAGACATGAGTTGTCATTTGATTAACGGGATCACATCATTAGGAGAATGATGTGATTGACTTGACCCATTCCGTTAGCTTAGCACTCGATAGTTTAGTATGTTGCTATTGCTTTCTTCATGACTTATACATGTTCCTATGACTATGAGATTATGCAACTCCCGTTTACCGGAGGAACACTTTCTGTGCTACCAAACGTCACAACGTAACTGGGTGATTATAAAGGTGCTCTACAGGTGTCTCCGAAGGTACTTGTTGGGTTGGCGTATTTCGAGATTAGGATTTGTCACTCCGATTGTCGGAGAGGTATCTATGGGCCCTCTCGGTAATGCACATCACTTAAGCCTTGCAAGCATTGCAACTAATGAGTTAGTTGTGGGATGATGTATTACGGAACGAGTAAAGAGACTTGCCGGTAACGAGATTGAACTAGGTATTGAGATACCGACGATCGAATCTCGGGCAAGTAACATACCGATGACAAAGGGAACAACGTATGTTGTTATGCGGTCTGACCGATAAAGATCTTCATAGAATATGTGGGAGCCAATATGAGCATCTAGGTTCCGCTATTGGTGATTGACCAGAGACGTGTCTCGGTCATGTCTACATAGTTCTCGAACCCGTAGGGTCCGCACGCTTAACGTTTCGATGACAGTTATATTATGAGTTTATATGTTTTGACGTACCGAAGGTTGTTTGGAGTCCCGGATGTGATCACGGACATGACGAGGAGTCTCGAAATGGTCGAGACATGAAGATTGATATATTGGAAGCCTATATTTGGATATCGGAAGTGTTCCGGGTGAAATCGGGATTTTACCAGAGTACCGAGGGGTTACCGGAACCCCCCGGGGGCTTAATGGGCCATAGTGGGCCTTTGTGGAGAAGAGGAGAGGCGGCCAGGGCAGGGCCGCGCGCCCCTCCCCCATAGTCCGAATAGGACAAGGAGAGGGGGCGGCGCCCCCCCCCCCTTTCCTTCCTCTCTCCCTCCTCTTTCCCCTCCACTCCTAATCCAACTAGGAAAAAGGGAGGGAGTCCTACTCCCGGTGGGAGTAGGACTCCACCTGGCGCGCCCCTCCTGGCCGGCCGCACCTTCCCCCCTTGCTCCTTTATATACGGGGGTAGGGGGGCACCCTAGAGACACAACAATTGATCGTTTGATCTTTTAGCCATGTGCGGTGCCCCCCTCCACCATAGTCCACCTCGATAATACTGTAGCGGTGCTTAGGCGAAGCCCTACGTCGGTAGAACATCATCATCGTCACCACGCCGTCGTGCTGACGAAACTCTCCCTCAACACTCGGCTGGATCGAAGTTCGAGGGACGTCATCGAGCTGAACGTGTGCTGAACTCGGAGGTGCCGTGCGTTCGTTACTTGATCGGTCGGATCGTGAAGACGTACGACTACATCAACCGCATTGTGCTAATGCTTCCGCTTTCGGTCTACGAGGGTACGTGGACAACACTCTCCCCTCTCGTTGCTATGCATCACCATGATCCTGCGTGTGCGTAGAATTTTTTTTGAAATTACTGCGTTCCCCAACAGTCGTATCCGAGCCTGGTTTTATGCGTTGATGTTATATGCACGAGTAGAACACAAGTGAGTTGTGGGCGATATAAGTCATACTGCTTACCAGCATGTCATACTTTGGTTCGGCGGTATTGTTGGATGAAGCGGCCCGGGCCGACATTACGCGTACGCTTACGCGAGACTGGTTCTACCAACGTGCTTTGCACACAGGTGGCTGGCGGGTGTCAGTTTCTCCAACTTTAGTTGAACCGAGTGTGGCTACGCCCGGTCCTTGCAAAGGTTAAAACAGCACCAACTTGACAAACTATCGTTGTGGTTTTGATGCGTAGGTAAGAACGGTTCTTGCTAAGCCCGTAGCAGCCACGTAAAATTTGCAACAACAAAGTAGAGGACGTCTAACTTGTTTTTGCAGGGCATGTTGTGATGTGATATGGTCAAGACATGATGCCAAATTTTATTGTATGAGATGATCATGTTTTGTAACCGAGTTATCGGCAACTGGCAGGAGCCATATGGTTATCGCTTTATTGTATGCAATGCAATCGCCCTGTAATGCTTTACTTTATCACTAAGCGGTAGCGGTAGTCGTAGAAGCATAAGATTGGCGATACGGCAACGATGCTATGATGAAGATCAAGGTGTCGCGCCGGTGACGATGGTGATCATGACGGTGCTTCGGAGATGGAGATCACAAGCACAAGATGATGATGGCCATATCATATCACTTATATTGATTGCATGTGATGTTTATCTTTTATGCATCTTATCTTGCTTTGATTGACGGTGGCATTATAAGATGATCCCTCACTAAATTATCAAAGTATAAGTGTTCTCCCTGAGTATGCACCGTTGCGAAAGTTCTTCGTGCTGAGACACCACGTGATGATCGGGTGTGATAGGCTCTACGTTCAAATACAACGGGTGCAAAACAGTTGCACACGCGGAATACTTAGGTTAAGCTTGACGAGCCTAGCATATAACAGATATGGCCTTGGAACACGGAGACCGAAAGGTCGAGGGTGAATCATATAGTAGATATGATCAACATAGTGATGTTCACCGTTGAAACTACTCCATCTCACGTGATGATCGGACATGGTTTAGTTGATATGGATCACGTGATCACTTAGAGGATTAGAGGGATGTCTATCTAAGTGGGAGTTCTTAAGTAATATGATTAATTGAACTTAAATTTATCATGAACTTAGTACCTGATAGTATCTTGCTTGTCTATGTTGATTGTAGATAGATGGCCCGTGTTCTTGTTCCGTTGAATTTTAATGCGTTCCTTGAGAAAGCAAAGTTGAAAGATGATGGTAGCAATTACACGGACTGGGTCCGTAACTTGAGGATTATCCTCATTGCTGCACAGAAGAATTACGTCCTGGAAGCACCGCTAGGTGTACCACCTGCGCCAGCAACTGCAGACATTGTGAATGCCTGGCAGTCACGTGTTGATGACTACTCGATAGTTCAATGTGCCATGCTTTACGTCTTAGAACCGGGACTTCAACGACGTTTTGAACGTCATGGAGCATATGAGATGTTCCAGGAGTTGAAGTTAATATTTCAAAATAATGCCCGGATTGAGAGATATGAAGTCTCCAATAAGTTCTACAGCTGCAAGATAGAGGAGAATAGTTCTGTCAATGAGCATATACTCAAAATGTCTGGGTATAATAATCACATGATTCAACTGGGAGTTAATCTTCCGGATGATAGCGTCATTGACAGAATTCTCCAAACACTGCCACCAAGCTACAAGAGCTTCGTGATGAACTATAACATGCAAGGGATGGATAAGACGATTCCCGAGCTCTTCGCAATGCTAAAGGCTGCGGAGGTAGAAATCAAAAAGGAGCATCAAGTGTTGATGGTCAATAAGACCACTAGTTTCAAGAAAAAGGGCAAAGGGAAGAAGAAGGGGAACTTCAAGAAGAACAGCAAGCAAGTTGCTGTTCAAGAGAAGAAACCCAAGTCTGGACCTAAGCCTGAGACTGAGTGCTTATACTACATGCAGACTGGTCACTGGAAGCGGAACTACCACAAGTATTTGGCGGATAAGAAGGATGGCAAGGTGAACAAAGGTATATGTGATATACATGTTATTGATGTGTACCTTACTAATGCTCGCAGTAGCACCTAGGTATTTGATACTGGTTCTGTTGCTAATATTTGCAACTCGAAACAGGGGCTACGGATTAAGCGAAGATTGGCTAAGGACGAGGTGACGATGCGCGTGGGAAATGGTTCCAAAGTCGATGTGATCGCGGTCGGCACGCTACCTCTACATCTACCTTCGGGATTAGTTTTAGACCTAAATAATTGTTATTTGGTGCCAGCGTTAAGCACGAACATTATATCTGGATCTTGTTTGGTGCGAGACGGTTATTCATTTAAATCAGAGAATAATGGTTGTTCTATTTATATGAGTAATATCTTTTATGGTCATGCACCCTTGAAGAGTGGTCTATTTTTGTTGAATCTCGATAGTAGTGATACACATATTCATAATATTGAAGCCAAAAGATGCAGAGTTGATAATGATAGTGCAACTTATTTGTGGCACTGCCGTTTAGGTCATATCGGTGTAAAGCGCATGAAGAAACTCCATACTGATGGACTTTTGGAACCACTTGATTATGAATCACTTGGTACTTGCGAACCGTGCCTCATGGGCAAGATGACTAAAACGCCGTTCTCCGGAACTATGGAGAGAGCAACAGATTTGTTGGAAATCATACATACAGATGTATGTGGTCCGATGAATATTGAGGCTCGTGGCGGATATCATTATTTTCTCACCTTCACAGATGATTTGAGCAAATATGGGTATATCTACTTAATGAAACATAAGTCTGAAACATTTGAAAAGTTCAAAGAATTTCAGAGTGAAGTTGAAAATCATCGTAACAAGAAAATAAAGTTTCTACGATCTGATCGTGGAGGAGAATATTTGAGTTATGAGTTTGGTCTTCATTTGAAACAATGCGGAATATTTTCGCAACTCACGCCACCCGGAACACCACAGCGTAATGGTGTGTCCGAACGTCGTAATCGTGCTCTACTAGATATGGTGTGATCTATGATGTCTCTTACTGATTTAACGCTATCGTTTTGGGGTTATGCTTTAGAGACGGCCGCATTCACGTTAAATAGGGCACCATCAAAATCTGTTGAGACGACGCCTTATGAACTGTGGTTTGGCAAGAAACCAAAGTTGACGTTTCTTAAAGTTTGGGGCTGCGATGCTTATGTGAAAAAGCTTCAACCTGATAAGCTCGAACCCAAATCCGAGAAATGTGTCTTCATAGGATACCCAAAGGAGACTGTTGGGTACACCTTCTATCACAGATCCGAAGGCAAGACTTTTGTTGCTAAATTCGGAATCTTTCTGGAGAAGGAGTTTCTCTCGAAAGAAGTGAGTGGGAGGAAAGTAGAACTTGATGAGGTAATTGTACCTGCTCCCTTATTGGAAAGTAGTTCATCGCAGAAACCGGTTTCTGCAACGCCTACACCAATTAGTGAGGAAGTTAATGATGATGATCATGGAACTTCATATCAAGTTGTTACTGAACCTCGTAGGTCAACCAGAGTAAGATCCGCACCAGAGTGGTACGGTAATCCTGTTCTGGAGGTTATGCTACTAGACCATGACGAACCTACGAACTATGAAGAAGCGATGGTGAGCCCAGATTCCGCGAAATGGCTTGAGGCCATGAAATCTGAGATGGGATCCATGTATGAGAACAAAGTGTGGACTTTGGTTTACTTGCCTGATGATCGGCAAGCAATTGAGAATAAATGGATCTTCAAGAAGAAGACTGACGCTGACGGTAATGTTACTGTCTATAAAGCTTGACTTGTTGCAAAAGGTTTTCGACAAGTTCAAGGGATTGACTACGATGAGACCTTCTCACCCGTAGCGATGCTTAAGTCTGTCCGAATCATGTTAGCAATTTCCGCATTTTATGATTATGAAATTTGGCAAATGGATGTCAAGACTGCATTCCTGAATGGATTTCTGGAAGAAGAGTTGTATATGATGCAACCGGAAGGTTTTGTCGATCCAAAGGGAGCTAACAAAGTGTGCAAGCTCCAGCGATCTATTTATGGACTGGTGCAAGCCTCTCGGAGTTGGAATAAACGCTTTGATAGTGTGATCAAAGCATTTGGTTTTGTACAGACTTTTGGAGAAGCCTGTATTTACAAGAAAGTGAGTGGGAGCTCTGTAGCATTTCTAATATTATATGTGGATGACATATTGCTGATTGGAAATGATATAGAATTTCTGAATAGCATAAAGGGATACTTGAATAAGAGTTTTTCAATGAAAGACCTCGGTGAAGCTGCGTATATATTGGGCATCAAGATCTATAGAGATAGATCAAGACGCTTAATTGGACTTTCACAAAGCACATACCTTGACAAAGTTTTGAAGAAGTTCAAAATGGATCAAGCAAAGAAAGGGTTCTTGCCTGTGTTACAAGGTGTGAAGTTGAGTAAGACTCAATGCCCGACCACTGCAGAAGATAGAGAGAAGATGAAAGATGTTCCCTATGCTTCAGCCATAGGCTCTATCATGTATTCAATGCTGTGTACCAGACTTGATGTGTGCCTTGCTATAAGTTTAGCAGGGAGGTACCAAAGTAATCCAGGAGTGGATCACTGGACAGCGGTCAAGAACATCCTGAAATACCTGAAAAGGACTAAGGATATGTTTCTCGTTTATGGAGGTGACAAAGAGCTCATCGTAAATGGTTACGTTGATTCAAGCTCTGATCCGGACGATTCTAAATCGCAAACCGGATATGTGTTTACATTGAACGGTGGAGCTGTCAGTTGGTGCAGTCCTAAACAAAGCGTCATGGCAGGATCTACGTGTGAAGCGGAGTACATAGCTACTTCGGAAGCAGCAAATGAAGGAGTTCATATCCGATCTAGGTGTCATACCTAGTGCATCGGGTCCAATGAAAATCTTTTGTGACAATACTGGTGCAATTGCCTTGGCGAAGGAATCCAGATTTCGCAAGAGAACCAAGAACATCAAGAGACGCTTCAATTCCATCCGGGATTTAGTCCAGGTGGGAGACATAGAAATTTGCAAGATGCATACGGATCTGAATGTTGCAGACCCGTTGACTAAGCCTCTTCCACGAGCAAAACATGATCAGCACCAAGGCTCCATGGGTGTTAGAATCATTACTGTGTAATCTAGATTATTGACTCTAGTGCAAGTGGGAGACTGAAGGAAATATGCCCTAGAGGCAATAATAAAGTTATTATTTATTTCCTTATATCATGATAAATGTTTATTATTCATGCTAGAATTGTATTAACCGGAAACATAATACTTGTGTGAATACATAGACAAACAGAGTGTCACTAGTATGCCTCTACTTGACTAGCTCGTTGATCAAAGATGGTTATGTTTCCTAGCCATAGACATGAGTTGTCATTTGATTAACGGGATCACATCATTACGAGAATGATGTGATTGACTTGACCCATTCTGTTAGATTATCACTCGATCGTTTAGTATGCTGCTATTGCTTTCTTCATGACTTATACATGTTCCTATGACTATGAGATTATGCAACTCCCGTTTACCGGAGGAACACTTTGTGTGCTACCAAACGTCACAACGTAACTGGGTGATTATAAAGGTTCTCTACAGGTGTCTCCGAAGGTACTTGTTGGGTTGGCGTATTTCGAGATTAGGATTTGTCACTCCGATTATCGGAGAGGTATATCTGGGCCCTCTCGGTAATGCACATCACTTAAGCCTTGCAAGCATTGCAACTAATGAGTTAGTTGTGGGATGATGTATTACGGAACGAGTAAAGAGACTTGCCGGTAACAAGATTGAACTAGGTATTGAGATACCGACGATCGAATCTCGGGCAAGTAACATACCGATGACAAAGGGAACAACGTATGTTGTTATGCGGTCTGGCCGATAAAGATCTTCGTAGAATATGTGGGAGCCAATATGAGCATCCAGGTTCCGCTATTGGTTACTGACCGGAGACGTGTCTCGGTCATGTCTACATAGTTCTCGAACCCGTAGGGTCCGCACGCTTAACGTTTCGATGACAGTTATATTATGAGTTTATATGTTTTGATGTACCAAGGTTGTTCGGAGTCCCGGATGTGATCACAGACATGACGAGGAGTCTCAAAATGGTCGAGACATGAAGATTGATATATTGGAAGCCTATATTTGGATATCGGAAGTGTTCCGGGTGAAATCAGGATTTTACCGGAGTACCGAGGGGTTACCGGAACCCCCCGGGGGCTTAATGGGCCATAGTGGGCCTTTGTGGAGAAGAGGAGAGGCGGCCAGGGCAGGGCCGCGCGCCCCTCCCCCCTAGTCCGAATAGGACAAGGAGAGGGGGGCGGCGCTCCCCCCCCTTTCCTTCCTCTCTCCCTCCTCTTTCCCCTCCACTCCTAATCCAACTAGGAAAAAGGGAGGGAGTCCTACTCCCGGTGGGAGTAGGACTCCACCTGGCGCGCCCCTCCTGGCCGGCCACACCTTCCCCCCTTGCTCCTTTATATACGGGGGCAGGGGGCACCCAAGAGACACAACAATTGATCGTTTGATCTTTTAGCCGTGTGCGGTGCCCCCCTCCACCATAGTCCACCTCGATAATACTGTAGCGGTGCTTAGGCGAAGCCCTGCGTCGGTAAAACATCATCATCGTCACCACGCCGTCGTGCTGACGAAACTCTCCCTCAACACTCGGCTGGATCGGAGTTCGAGGGACGTCATCGGGCTGAACGTGTGCTGAACTCGGAGGTGCCGTGCGTTCGGTACTTGATCGGTCGGATCGTGAAGACATACGACTACATCAACCGCGTTGTGCTAACGCTTCCGCTTTCGGTCTACGAGGGTACGTGGACAACACTCTCCCCTCTCGTTGCTATGCATCACCATGATCCTGCGTGTGCGTAGGAAATTTTTTGAAATTACTGCGTTCCCCAACAGTGGGCGCCGGCGTAAGCGTCTTGGAGGTCGTCGCGCCGCCCGTGGGTGGCACGGCGCCGCCCTTGGAGGGCCCCGCGCCGCCTGCGGGGGCCCCAGCTCCGTCTTTGGATTTGGCGGCGTGCGGCCGTCGTCTCACGCACGAATGATGCCGCTCGCTAGGCTCTGACTGCCAGAGCGATGTGGGTGTTCGCGGGCCACGCCTCGGCTCCCGTCCGCGACCGCCCCGCTACTCGCCCACACCGGTACGGTGAAGGAAATATGCCCTAGAGGCAATAATAAAGTTATTATTTATTTCCTTATATCATGATAAATGTTTATTATTCATGCTAGAATTGTATTAACCGGAAACATAATACATGTGTGAATATATAGACAAACAGAGTGTCACTAGTATGCCTCTACTTGACTAGCTCGTTAATCAAAGATGGTTATGTTTCCTAGCCATAGACATAAGTTGTCACTTGATTAACGAGATCACCTCATTAGGAGAATGACGTGATTGACTTGACCCATTCCGTTAGCTTAGCACTCGATCGTTTAGTATGTTGCTATTGCTTTCTTCATGACTTATACATGTTCCTATGACTATGAGATTATGCAACTCCCGTTTACCGGAGGAACACTTTGTGTGCTACCAAACGTCACAACGTAAATGGGTGATTATAAAGGTGCTCTACAGGTGTCTCCGAAGGTACTTGTTGGGTTGGCGTATTTCGAGATTAGGATTTGTCACTCCGATTATCGGAGAGGTATCTCTGGGCCCACTCGGTAATGCACATCACTATAAGCCTTGCAAGCATTGTGACTAATGAGTTAGTTGCGGGATGATGTGTTACGGAACGAGTAAAGAGACTTGCCGGTAACGAGATTGAACTAGGTATCGAGATACCGACGATCAAATCTCGGGCAAGTAACATACCGGTGACAAAGGGAACAACGTATGTTGTTATGCGGTCTGACCGATAAAGATCTTCGTAGAATATGTGGGAGCCAATATGGGCATCCAGGTCCCGCTATTGGTTATTGACCGGAGACGTGTCTCGGTCATGTCTACATAGTTCTCGAACCCGTAGGGTCCGCACGCTTAACGTTACGATGACAGTTTATTGAGTTTTGATGTACCGAAGGAGTTCGGAGTCCCGGATGAGATCGGGGATATGACGAGGAGTCTCGAAATGGTCGAGACGTAAAAATTGATATATTGGACGACTATATTCGGACTTCGGAAAGGTTCCGAGTGATTCGGGTATTTTTCGGAGTATCGGAGAGTTACGGGAATTCGTATTGGGCCTTAATGGGCCATACGGGAAAGGAGAGAAAGGCCTCAAAAGGTGGCCACACCCCTCCCCATGGTCTGGTCCGAATTGGACTAGGGAAGGGGGCGCATCCTTCCTTCTTTCTCCTTCCCCCTTCCCTTCTCCTACTCCCACAAGGAAAGGAGGAGTCCTACTCCCGGTGGGAGTAGGACTCCCCCTATGGCGCGCCTCTCCCCTTGGCCGGCTGCCTCCCCCTTGCTCCTTTATATACGGGGGCAGGGGGCACCCCAGAGACACAACAATTGATCCTTGAGATCTCTTAGCCGTGTGCGGTGCCCCCTCCACCATATTACACCTCGATAATACCGTTGCGGAGCTTAGGCGAAGCCCTGCGTCGGTGGAACATCATCATCGTCATCACGCCGTCGTGCTGACGAAACTCTCCCTCAACACTCGGCTGGATCGGAGTTCGAGGGACGTCATCGAGCTGAACGTGTGTAGAACTCGGAGGTGTCGTACGTTCGGTACTTGATCGGTCGGATCGTGAAGACGTACGACTACATCAACCGCGTTGTGATAACGCTTCCGCTGTCGGTCTACGAGGGTACGTGGACAACACTCTCCCCTCTCGTTGCTATGCATCACCATGATTTTGTGTGTGCGTAGGAAATTTTTTTTGAAATTGCTACGTTCCCCAACATACGGGCCGTCCGGCTCCGGATGAACCGATCGTCGTGATCGTCTTCTTCTTGGGAGCCATGGCGATGAAGAACTGCTAGGCTAACTGCTAGAGCGGATTTTCACAACTGCGCACCCCCTACCTGGCGCGCCAAAGATGTCGGGGGAAATCGACACCTATGGAATCACTGGGATCCCTTCTACGGTTGGCGGGCGTGAGGTTGTGCAAAGAGCGGGTCTGACAGGAAGCACAAAGATCGTTTACCCAGGTTTGGGCCGCGAGAATGCGTAATACCCTAGTACTGCTTTGGTGTGTATTCGAGTGTTCTTGAGTTCTTGAACTAGCTACGGGGTGTAACTTGTCCAAAAGATCTGAATCCCCCTCCTGGACGCCTCGGGCCTCCTTTTATAGACAAAAGGGGTTGCCACAGTGGCACACAGGAGGTGAAAAGGTGTACAGTGGATGATTGTATCCTCTGGCACCGTCGGACAAACGCATTTAATGCACTGCCGACGTGCCCCTCTTGCTTTATCGGGGACGGCAAGGAAGCTCGTCCCAGCTGTCGCTGCTTCGCCTGGCTTCAACACGCGTCCGAGCTGACGAGATGTTCTAGCGCCACGTTGGCTGGCTGCTGGGCTGGCGCGGTGGTGGAGTCTTCACGAAGATCTGCATGCCACCACGCAGGTGCTTGCTGAGTCGGCGTAGAGGCCGCTCGTCGCCACGCAGGTGCCTGCCCAGCTGGTTGAGCTAGCAGCTGCATGGGGACGGCGGTGGAGTCTTTGGCAGGCGTGGGCCTGGCTGCGGCCCCGCTGATGTCCTCGGAAGGGTCTTGCCGGGGGCCGGCAAGGGTCTTTCCGTGGCACCGCGGTCGTCCCCGGCAAGGCGCTTGCCGGGGGTCTCGTGGATTTCCTCGGCAAGGACCTCGCCGAGGATCGTCGTCTTCTGGTCCTCATTTGATCTCGTGTATTTATGATCTTCACAAAGATCTGCATACCATCACGGAGGTGCCTCCCGAGCCTTGGTCCCAATGTGGTTGATGGTGTTGGAACCCTCGGGCTCAAGGGTGGCGCACTCTGCTGGCGTCAGGCAAGTTGCCCCGGCAAGGCTCTTGCCGGGGCTGCGGAGGCCACCCCGGCAAGGGTCTTGCCGGGGGAGTCCACCTCACCCTCTTGCTTTTTGTGTCACCGGTCTTGACGTTGCTTCGGTTGTCTTGTGCTCCAGCTTCCCTCATCTGCCCTGCTAAGTGTGGCTGCGGGCGCAGCTCTGACTGCGCGTGCACAAGTAAAGGGGTCAAAAGAAGAGCCCCTACTTTTGTACACCGACACTAAAGATTTTGAAAGAAAAAACAGATGGATCCTTCATCCATGCGTCTACTACAACAATCTCTCGGTCTTTCCATGACAAAATCTGAATAATATCCTTACGAAGACTAGCCACCACCATCCCTAGTGTACCTAGTTCTAGAACTGTGTCAGGAAGCCTACTAAGCCTGGTTTTATACACTAACTGCCCATGAGTCGCGCGGGAACTACACTGCCATCGAGAGAGCTCCACGCTGCTATAGACACCTCATACACCTTGAAGCGCTCAAAACATGAGTACAGTAGTCATCAGAACTGAAAAAACAAAAAATAGTGATGAGGAGGGCATGCTATCTCGACCCGGACACCTCCTTGCTCACTGCCACATGTAGCTTGATGACAGTACCAGATTGCTTAAAACTAAAAAACAGATTAGCAAGCCAGACATGCAAATAAAAAAAAGTCAACCAAAAAAACCAAGACCTGCGTGCAAGAAACAAGGAAATTCAAGGATCTGCATGACCCCGCTAGACAGGCTCTCCGTCAGACGCGGTGTGCCGCCGCGCCTCCGCTTGCTTGTTCAGTCTATACTAACAACACACATAAACTACAAAATTGGTAAGAAGCAAGGATGACCTTTGGGGAGAGTAGCTTCGACGAGGAGGATTGAGGGCCTTTTCGGGACGAGGATCGATCATCTTCAACTTGAGGTGACGATCCTGGAAGAGGAGGAGGTTGAGGGAGAGGCCACATTATTAATTGTCATTAATTTAATGATAATTAATGATGTCTTGTGATAACATTTTATGAACAATATATACACTAAAGTAACGATAATTAATGGTGTTTCCCATGCTTTTGCTCATGACACCGTGTCATATTTTTCTATAAACTTCATTAAAATTTACAAAGTTTGGGTGTAAAAATATTATATGTGCACTATAATTCGGCAAAGAGGGAATATAATCGCATGCCCACGCCAAGTGACCATGCTTGAGGTGATACGCGTATTCTGAATCGCTAAATCTGACGTAGTGGTTAAACGTGGCTCGGCAGGGAATAACTAACTTGGCCCACAAAAAAGAAGGGGGGTAACTGACGTGGCAACTGAAGTACATTTTGAACGTGCAAGCGCCGAAGTGATCTCAGACGCGAAGAAGTCGTGGCTACTAATTCAGGATTTTGGGTTGTCGTCGCTTGTGGACGGACGATGGAGACGACGTACAAAGTGGCCAGTACCCCATCTGATGTGCTAATTAATTACTCTAATACTAACTAAATTACATCCAAATACATTGTATTATCTTGCAATGCAAACTGTTCTTGTGGAAAATTCGCAATGATTACTAATCAGTACTTATAGTTCAATAAAGTGGAGTATCCGGCAACGGAAAGCCTGGCCTGGGGCAAATAACTGTACGCCGCTGCCGTTGCTCTGGCCCGACCCTGGTCAGGTGGTTGGTGCTACGGTAAAAACCTTCCAGGGCTCGTCGCCGGACTGTCACTTTGGATGCACCCTTCGTCGTCTGTCTCATTGCTTTTCATGAAATCTGGGGGCCTTTTCCTCAAGAGATAATAGCAGGTGTTTTGTTTGGGCGGGACCGGGAAGTGCTGTCCAAGTTAATAATGGCAGGGAAAAAGCAGCCCCACGGAGATTCGGCAGCCTCCTCTCCCTCACCTGCTCCGCTGCTATAAAAGCAGCAGCCTCCCTTCCCGCAAGACGGCAAGAGAGAACTCCTGTTCTGCGATTCGGCAAATCCAAAGCCAACCTACCAACCCCCTTCCCTCCCCCCTCGCAGCGTCCCCTCCCAAGCCCTAGCGCCTGCCATGGACCGCGCCGCGTCCCTCCCCGCCAAGCGCGCTGCCAAGCCGTCCCGCGGCGCCCGTCGGTTTGCGCGCCAGCTTGCCGACATCCTGCCCCCGCGCGACATCGTCTTCCAGAAGACGCCGCAGGACACCCTCGAGGCCACCTACGTCCAGGTCCCCCTCAAGCCCGGCTCGGCCCGAAGAACATGTTCGACGTCCTGTTCAAGGGGGAGGAGGAGGTGGCGGAGCGCGCGGCGGCTTCCAGCGACGACGGCGAGTCCGCGGCCGGCGACGACGACGACAAGGCCGCGGCCGCGGAGGGCGACGACGAGGACGCGGCCGCGGACGGCGACGACGACGACAAGGCCGCGGCCGCGGAGGGCGACGACGACGACAAGGCCGCGGCCGTGTAGGGCGACCGCGACGAGGCGTAGGCCGGCGCCTACGGCGAGGCGGGGGCGCAATGGAGCTACAGGGCCTTCTGCCCGGTTCGAGTATTACCTGTTTTCTTCCATCGTACTGTAGGATTTAGTTTCATCCGAACGCACTACATGCGTGTTTTCTCGCTGAAACTTTCTGTTCTGTGGCGCCGCATTGGATCTGGAACTTTGGAACGTTTGGCTACCGTAGAGTATCTCATATATCTGGTTCTGTTCCTGCGATTTGCTATGTGTTTCGTGGCCCATCTAGACATTCGAACTGTTCTCGATCTTCGATTTGCGGTGCCTCCTCGTTTGGTAGCCCGTACGCAGACTTGAATTGTTGATTTGCTATATTTCACGATGTGCAGCAAGTTATTCGTAGATTGTATTTTTTTTAGAATAATTGTTCGTAGATTGTAATTGGCAGTTTGTCTTGCGCCTTCCTTCAGAAAAAAGTAGTCTAGACTTTAATCAGTGGCACATGCGTCGTCGTAACACGAAACCGCCATGACGTCACGCTGGAGTGCAACTACTCCGTACTACCCTCCTGCCAGCCGTTCCGATGGGCATCGATTAATGCGAAGTAGAGTACAGTATCCTTCTTTTTAGACCACAATACCCTGTTAATTTAATGCTAGCACCAACAGTACGGGGCAGTTCCAGTCCCAAATCGCAAAGTGCACGCGTGACGGGGAACTAAACAATGATTAATTACTACAGTAGTCTTTTTTTACGGCACCAACAGTGCGGAGCAGTAGACGTTTTTTCCTTTCTAATGCAAGGCTTATCTTGACTTTTTTTCTCGTCGGTAGCACGCAGCCACGCCGCCCCCTTTTTGTCCTGACCGAGCACACACCTCGCCATCTCGTCCCCTAGATGGAATAGTAACACGGTAAATTAGGAGTGGGACTGGGTGCTTTGATCGCTGATGTAGGACGAAAAGATGAGGAACGTGTGGAAGGCGACGTGCTGCCCAATATTAAATCCTGATCCAGATGACCACCTTGTGCTCTGGCTCATGGATGAAAGAATTGATAGAAGAGTCATTAATTAATATGTTAATTATCTTGTACTCCCTCCGTTCCTAAATATAAGTCTTTTTAGAGATTCCGCTATGGACTAGATACGGATCAAAATGAGTGAATCTACACTCTAAAATATGTCCATATACATCCGTATGTAGTTTGTAGTGGAATCTCTAAAAAGACTTACATTTAGAAACGGAGGGAGTAGAAAAATGGTGCACGTAGTATATCAGCGTGGACTGTGGTTGCGACATTGAGTCCCTGATTGGCGATCAAACCAGTTGTGTTGTGCTTGTGATCCGCTGGTTCAGTCCTTCACGCGAAGAATGCTAAGCCCTACTGGCCTCCAGATTTGCCACATTCTAATATCGAAGGAGCAGATTTAGGACGTTCCGGCCGCCGCGACATCTAAACATGGCTCGGAAGGGAATAACTGACGTGACCCCCCAAAAAGAAGGGGAATAACTGACGTGGCAACTGAAGTAAATTCTCAACGTGCCAGCGCCCAAGTAATCTCAGACGCGAAGAAGTCGAGGCTATTAAGGGCATGTAGATTGGTTCAGTGAGTCGGCCAGCGTCTGTACCGTGCGTCCATGTCACCTATAGATCACAGTGTAGACAACACGTACAACGGGGCGACTGTTTGGCCGGCTCTAACTCTCTAACTGCCTTCAAATCAAGCTAATTAACCGAGTTGATTTCTTTGTGATCTGCCGTGTGTTTGCTCTGGCCGCCCGACCCTGATCAGGTGGTTGGCGCTGCTGCAAACCCGCCCGACCCTGTGCGAGTTAATAGTGGCAGGGAAAAAGCAGCCCCGCGGAGATTCCGCACGTCACCTGCTCTGCTCTGCTATAAAAGCAGCAGCGTCCCTCCCGCAAGAGAGCAACGCTTCTGCGATTTGGCAACCCAAGTCGCAAGCCAACCCACCAACCCGCTTTCTCCCACCTCGCAGTCGCAGCGTCCGCTCCCACGCCCTAGCCTAAGCCCTGCCATGGATCGCGCCGCGTCCCGCCCCGCCAAGCGCAGGCCCTCCCGCGCCGCACGTCGCCTCGCGCGCCAGCTCGCCAACATCGTGGCCCCGCGCGAGATCCTCTTCGAGAAGACGCCGGAGGACACCCTCGAGGCCATCTACGTCGAGGTTCCCCTGAAGCCCGGCCAGCTCAGCGGCCCCGAGAACATGTTCGCCGTCCTGTTCAAGGCGGAGGAGGAGGTGGCGGAGGCGGCGGCTTCCAGCGACGACGGCAAGTCCGCGGCCGGCGACGACGAGGAGGCCCCGGAGGGCGACGGCGACGACGAAGAGGCGGAGGGCGACGACGGCGACAAGGCCGCAGCCGCGGAAGGCGACGACGGCGACAAGGCCGCGGCCGCGTAGGGCGACGACGGCGACAAGGCCGCGGCCGCGTAGGGCGACCAGGACGAGGCGCAGGCCGGGGCCGCCATGGAGTTGCAAGGCCTTCCTTCCGGTTAGAGCACCTCGTGTTTGTTTCCTTCCTAGGATTTGTTAGTTCTGAACGCACTGCATGCGTGTTTTCTCGCTATACCTCTATGTTTCATGGCCGAATGGTGGTGTGAACCTATGCGCGTAGGCATCTGGATTTCGCTTTGTGTTGGACTGAACGTTTGGCTGCCCGTAGAGTATCTCATATTTGGTTATGTTCCTACGATTTGGTATTTGTTTCGTCGCCCAGTTAATGTTGGTGTGGATCTATGCGTAGACATCTGGAACTGGTCTGGATCTTTGATTTGCGTTGCTTCATCATTTGGTAGCCCGTATATGCGCCCTGGTCATTGTCGCATACTTGAATTGTTGTTTGCTATATTTCCCGATGTGCGTCAAGTTTATTGGCCTCGAATAATCACTCTGCTGGTTGCCGCTCGTTGCGTTGTACTTAGAACAATTATCTAGTAGTAGTAGTGTTGTGGATCCATGATTGTTGCTGTTAGTTGGCCATTTGTATTGGGCCCTAAGAAAATACTCCGGCCATCTCCCCTGGCTAGACTTTAATCAGTGCCAATGCCTCGTCGTAACACAAAACTGCCATGACGTCACGCTGCAGTGCAACTGCCCCGTACTACCGTCCTGCCAGGCGTTCGGATGGGCATGCACCCCCTCAGGCGTTAGGATTTGTCACTCCGATTATCGGAGAGGTATATCTGGGCCCTCTCGGTAATGCACATCACTTAAGCCTTGCAAGCATTGCAACTAATGAGTTAGTTGTGGGATGATGTATTACGGAACGAGTAAAGAGACTTGCCGGTAACGAGATTGAACTAGGTATTGAGATACCGACGATCGAATCTCGGGCAAGTAACATACCGATGACAAAGGGAACAACGTATGTTGTTATGCGGTCTGACCGATAAAGATCTTCGTAGAATATGTGGGAGCCAATATGAGCATCCAGGTTCCGCTATTGGTTATTGACCGGAGAGGTGTCCCGGTCATGTCTACATAGTTCTCGAACCCGTAGGGTCCGCACACTTAACGTTACGATGACGGTTATATTATGAGTTTATGTGTTTTGATGTACCGAAGGAGTTCGGAGTCCCGGATGAGATCGGGGACGTGACGAGGAGCCTCGAAATGGCCGAGACGTAAAGATCGATATATTGGACGACTATATTCGGACTTCGGAAAGGTTCCGAGTGATTCAGGTATTTTTCGGAGTACCGGAGAGTTACGGGAATTCGTATTGGGCCTTAATGGGCCATACGGGAAAGGAGAGAAAGGCCTCAAAGGGTGGCCGCACCCCTCCCCATGGACTAGTCCGAATTGGACTAGGGAGGGGGCGCCCCCTTCCTTCTTTCTCCTTCTCCCTTCCCTTCTCCTAATCCAACAAGGAAAGGAGGAGTCCTACTCCCGGTGGGAGTAGGACTCCCCCCTTGGCGCGCCCTCCTACTTGGCCGGCGGCCTCCCCCTTGCTCCTTTATATAGGGGGCAGGGGGGCACCCCATAGACACACAATTGATCATTGATCTCTTAGCCGTGTGCGGTGCCCCTCTCCATCATATTACACCTCGATAATATCGTTGCGGAGGTTAAGCGAAGCCCTGCGTCGGTAGAACATCATCATCGTCACCACGCCGTCGTGCTGACGAAACTCTCCCTCAACACTCGGCTGGATCGGAGTGCGAGGGACGTCATCGAGCTGAACGTGTGCTGAACTCGGAGGTGCCGTGCGTTCGGTACTTGATCGGTCGGATCGTGAAGACGTACGACTACATCAACCGCGTTGTGTTAACGCTTCCGCTTTCGGTCTACGAGGGTACGTGGACAACACTCTCCCCTCTCGTTGCTATGCATCACCATGATCTTGCGTGTGCGTAGAATTTTTTTTGAAATTACTACGTTCCCCAACAGTGGCATCCGAGTCTGGTTTTATGCGTTGATGTTATGCACGAGTAGAACACAAGTGAGTTGTGGGCGATATAAGTCATACTGCTTACCAGCATGTCATACTTTGGTTCGGCGGTATTGTGAGATGAAGCGGCCCGGACCGACATTACGCGTACGCTTACGCGAGACTGGTTTCACCGTTGCGAGCACTCGATGCTTAAAGGTGACTGGCGGGTGTCTGTCTCTCTCACTTTAGTTGAACCGAGTGTGGCTACGCCCGGTTCTTGCGAAGGTTAAAATAGCACCAACTTGACAAACTATCGTTGTGGTTTTGATGCGTAGGTAAGAACGGTTCTTGCTAAGCCCGTAGCAGCCACGTAAAACTTGCAACAACAAAGTAGAGGACGTCTAACTTGTTTTTGCAGGGCATGTTGTGATGTGATATGGTCAAGACATGATGCTATATTTTATTGTATGAGATGATCATGTTTTGTAACCGAGTTATCGGCAACTGGCAGGAGCCATATGGTTGTCGCTTTATTGTATGAAATGCAATCGCCATGTAATTGTTTTACTTTATCACTAAGCGGTAGCGATACTCGTAAAAGCAATAGTTGGCGAGACGACAACGATGCTACGATGGAGATCAAGGTGTCGCGCCGGTGACGATGGTGATCATGACGGTGCTTCGGAGATGGAGATCACAAGCACAAGATGATGATGGCCATATCATATCACTTATATTGATTGCATGTGATGTTTATCTTTTATGCATCTTATCTTGCTTTGATTGATGGTAGCATTATAAGATGATCTCTCACTAAAATTTCAAGATAAAAGTGTTCTCCCTGAGTATGCACCGTTGCGAAAGTTCTTCGTGCTGAGACACCACGTGATGATCGGGTGTGATAGGCTCTACGTTCAAATACAACGGGTGCAAAACAGTTGCACACGCGGAATACTCAGATTAAACTTGACGAGCCTAGCATATGCAGATATGGCCTCGGAACACGGAGACCGAAAGGTCGAGCGTGAATCATATAGTAGATATGATCAACATAGTGATGTCCACTGTTGAAACTACTCCATCTCACGTGATGATCGGACATGGTTTAGTTGATTTGGATCACGTAATCACTTAGATGATTAGAGGGATGTCTATCTAAGTGGGAGTTCTTAAGTAATATGATTAATTGAACTTAAATTTATCATGAACTTAGTCCTGATAGTATTTTGCAAATTATGTTGTAGATCAATAGCTCGCGTTGTTGCTTCACTGTGTTTATTTTTGATATGTTCCTAGAGAAAAATTATGTTGAAAGATGTTAGTAGCAAAGATGCGGATTGGATCCGTGATCTGAGGATTATCCTCATTGCTGCACAGAAAAATTATGTCCTTGATGCACCGCTAGGTGACAGACCTATTGCAGGAGCAGATGCAGACGTTATGAACGTTTGGCTAGCTCAATATGATGACTACTTGATAGTTTAGTGCACCATGCTTAACGGCTTAGAATCGGGACTTCAAAGACGTTTTGAACGTCATGGACCATATGAGATGTTCCAGGTGTTGAAGTTAATATTTCAAGCAAATACCCGAGTTGAGAGATATGAAGTCTCCAACAAGTTCTATAGCTAAAAGATGGAGGAGAATAGCTCAAGCAGTGAGCATATGCTCAGATTGTCTGGGTACTACAATCGCTTGAATCAAGTGGGAGTTAATCTTCCAGATAAAATAGTGATTGACAGAATTCTCTAGTCACCATCACCAAGTTAGTAGAACTTCGTGATGAACTATAGTATGCAAGGGATGACGAAAGTAATTCCCGAGCTCTTCGTGATGCTGAAATCGACGAAGGTAGAAATCAAGAAAAAACATCAAATGTTGATGGTTGACGAGACCACTAGTTTCAATAAAAGGGCAAAGGGAAGAAGGGGAACTTCAAGAAGAACGGCAAGCAAGTTGCTGCTCAAGTGAAGAAGCCTAAGTCTGGTCCTAAGCCTGAGACTAAGTGCTTCTACTGCAAAGGGACTGGTCACTGGAAGCGGAACTACCCCAACTATTTGGTGGATAAGAAGGATGGCAAAGTGAACAAAGGTATATTGGATACACATGTTATTGATGTGTACTTTACTAGTGTTTATAGCAACCCCTCGGTATTTGATACTGGTTCAGTTGCTAAGAGTATTAACTCGAAACGGGAGTTGCAGAATAAACAGAGACTAGTAAAAGGCGAGGTGACGATGTGTGTTGGAAGTAGTTCCAAGATTGATATGATCATCATCGCACACTCCCTATACTTTCGGGATTAGTGTTGAACCTAAATAAGTGTTATTTGGTGTTTATGTTGAGCATGAATATGATTTGATCATGTTTATTGCAATACGGTTATTCATTTAAGTTAGAGAATAATTGTTGTTCTATTTACATGAATAAAACCTTATATGGTTACACACCCAATGAAAATGGTTCGTTGGATCTCGATCGTAGTGATACACATATTCATACTATTGAAGCCAAAAGATGCAAAGTTAATAATGATAGTGCAACTTATTTGTGGCACTGCCGTTTAGGTCATATTGGTGTAAAGCGCATGAAGAAACTCCATAATGATGGGATTTTCGAATCACTTGATTATGAATCACTTGATGCTTGCGAACCGTGCCTCATGGGCAAGATGACTAAAACGCCGTTCTCCGTAACTATGAAGAGAGCAACAGATTTGTTGGAAATCATACATACAGATGTATGTGGTCCGATGAATATTGAGGCTCGTAGCAGGTATCATTATTTTCTGACCTTCACAGATGATTTGAGCAGATATGGGTATATCTACTTAATGAAACAGAAGTCTGAAACATTTGAAAAGTTCATATAATTTCAGAGTGAAGCGGAAAATCATCATAACAAGAAAATAAAGTTTCTACGATATGATCGTGGAGAAAAGTATTTGAGTTACGAGTTTGGCCTTCAGTTAAAACAATGTGAAATAGTTTCACTACTCACGCCACCTGGAACACCATAGTGTAATGGTGTGTCCGAACATCGTAACCGTACTTTATTAAATATGGTGCGATATATGATGTCTCTTACCGATCTACCACTATCGTTTTGGGGTTATGCATTAGAGACAGCTGCATTCACGTTAAATAGGGTACCATCTAAATCCGTTGAGACGACATCTTATGAACTGTGGTTTGGCAAGAAACCAAAGTTGTCGTATCTTAAAGTTTGGGGTTGCGATGCTTATGTGAAAAGGTTTCATCCTGATAAGCTCAAACCCAAATCAGAGAAATGTGTCTTCATAGAATACCCAAAGGAGACAGTTGGGTACACCTTCTATCACAGATCCGAAGGCAAGACATTCGTTGCTAAGAATGGATCCTTTCTAGAGAAGGAGTTTCTCTCGAAAGAAGTGAGTGGGAGGAAAGTAGAACTTGATGAGGTAATTGTACCTGCTCCCTTATTGGAAAGCTGTTCATCGCAGAAACCAGTTTCTGTGACGCCTATACCAATTAGTGAGGAAGTTAATGATGATGATCATGGAACTTCAGATCAAGTTATTACTAAACCTCGTAGGTCAACCAGAGTAAGATCCGCACCAGAGTGGTACGGTAATCCTGTTCTGGAGGTTATGTTACTAGACCATGACGAACCTACGAACTATGAAGAAGCGATGGTGAGCCCAGATTATGCAAAATGGCTTGAGGCCATGAAATCCGAGATGGGATCCATGTATGAGAACAAAGTATGGACTTTGGTTGACTTGCCCGATGGTCGGCAAGCCATTGAAAATAAATGGATCTTCAAAAGAAGACTGACGCTGACGGTAATGTTACTGTCTATAAAGCTCGACTTGTTGCGAAAGGTTTTCGACAAGTTCAAGGGATTGACTACGATGAGACCTTCTCACCCGTAGCGATGCTTAAGTCTGTCCGAATCATGTTAGCTATTGCCGCATTTTATGATTATGAAATTTGGCAAATGGATGTCAAAACTGCATTCCTGAATGGATTTCTGGAATGAAGAGTTGTATATGATGCAACTGGAAGGTTTTGTCGATCCAAAGGGAGCTAACAAAGTGTGCAAGCTCCAGCGATCCATTTATGGACTGGTGCAAGCCTCTCGGAGTTGGAATAAACGCTTTGATAGTGTGATCAAAGCATTTGGTTTTATACAGACTTTTGGAGAAGCCTGTATTTACAAGAAAGTGAGTGGGAGCACTACAGCATTTCTGATAAGTATATGTGAATGACATATTGTTGATCGGAAATAATGTAGAATTATTCTGCAAAGCATAAAGGAGTGTTTGAAAGGAGTTTTTCAAAGAAAGACCTCGGTGAAGCTGCTTACATATTGAGCATCAAGATCTATAGAGATAGATCAAGACGCTTGATAAGTTTTTTCAATGAGTACATACCTTAACAAGATTTTGAAGTAGTTCAAAATAGAACAGTCAAAGAAAGAGTTCTTGCCTGTGTTACAAGGTGTGAAATTGAGTAAGACTCAAAGCCCGACCACGGCAGAAGATAGAAAGAGAATGAAAGTCATTCCCTATGCCTTGGCCATAGGTTCTATAAAGTATGCCATGCTATGTACCAGATCTATTGTATACCCTACACTGATTTTGGCAAGGGAGTGCAATAGTGATCTAGGAGTAGATCACTGGACAGCGGTCAAAATTATCCTTACTGGAATAAGGATATGTTTCTCGATTATGGAAGTGACAAAAGGTTCGTCGTAAAGGGTTACGTCGATGCAAGTTTTGACATTAATCTAGATGACTCTAAGTCTCGGTCTAGCTACATATTGAAAGAGGGAGCAATTAGCTAGAGTAGCTCCGTGCAGAGCATTGTAGACATAGAAATTTGCAAAATACTTACGATCTGAATGTGACAGACCCGTTGACTAAAATTATCTCACAAGCAAAACATAATCACACCTTAGTACTCTTTGGGTGTTAATCACATAGCGATGTGAACTAGATTATTGACTCTAGTAAACCCTTTGGGTGTTGGTCACATGACGATGTGAACTATGGGTGTTAATCACATGGTGATGTGAACTATTGATGTTAAATCACATGGCGATGTGAACTAGATTATTGACTCTAGTGCAAGTGGGAGACTGAAGGAAATATGCCCTAGAGGCAATAATAAAGTATTATTTATTTCCTTATATCATGATAAATGTTTATTATTCATGCTAGAATTGTATTAACCGGAAACATAATACATGTGTGAATACATAGACAAACAGAGTGTCACTAGTATGCCTCTACTTGACTAGCTCGTTAATCAAAGATGGTTATGTTTCCTAGCCATAGACATGAGTTGTCATTTGATTAACGGGATCACCTCATTAGGAGAATGCGTGATTGACTTGACCCATTCCGTTAGCTTAGCACTCGATCGTTTAGTATGTTGCTATTGCTTTCTTCATGACTTATACATGTTCTTATGACTATGAGATTATGCAACTCCCGTTTACCGGAGGAACACTTTGTGTGCTACCAAACATCACAACGTAACTGGGTGATTATAAAGGTGCTCTACAGGTGTCTCCAAAGGTACTTGTTGGGTTGGCGTATTTCGAGATTAGGATTTGTCACTCCGATTGTCGGAGAGGTATCTCTGGGCCCACTCGGTAATGCACATCACTATAAGCCTTGCAAGCATTGTAACTAATGAGTTAGTTGCGGGATGATGTATTATGGAACGAGTAAAGAGACTTGCCGGTAACGAGATTGAACTAGGTATTGAGATACCGACGATCGAATCTCGGGCAAGTAACATACCGATGACAAAGGGAACAACGTATGTTGTTATGCGGTCTGACCGATAAAGATCTTCGTAGAATATGTGGGAGCCAATATGAGCATCCAGGTTCCGCTATTGGTTATTGACCGGAGAGGTGTCTCGGTCATGTCTACATAGTTCTCGAACCCGTAGGGTCCGCACGCTTAATGTTACGATGACGGTTATATTATGAGTTTATGTGTTTTGATGTACCGAAGGAGTTCGGAGTCCCGGATGAGATCGGGGACGTGACGAGGAGCCTCGAAATGGCCGAGACGTAAAGATCGATATATTGGACGACTATATTCGGACTTCGGAAAGGTTCTGAGTGATTCAGGTATTTTTCGGAGTATCGGAGAGTTACGGGAATTCGTATTGGGCCTTAATGGGCCATACGGGAAAGGAGAGAAAGGCCTCAAAGGGTGGCCGCACCCCTCCCCATGGACTAGTCCGAATTGGACTAGGGAGGGGGCGCCCCCTTCCTTCTTTCTCCTTCTCCCTTCCCTTCTCCTATTCCAACAAGGAAAGGAGGAGTCCTACTCCCGGTGGGAGTAGGACTCCCCCCTTGGCGCGCCCTCCTACTTGGTCGGCGGCCTCCCCCTTGCTCCTTTATATAGGGGGCAGGGGGGCACCCCATAGACACACAATTGATCATTGATCTCTTAGCCGTGTGCGGTGCCCCTCTCCATCATATTACACGTCGATAATATCGTTGCGGAGCTTAGGCGAAGCCCTGCATCGGTAGAACATCATCATCGCCACCACGCCGTCGTGCTGACGAAACTCTCCCTCAACACTCGGCTGGATCGGAGTGCGAGGGACGTCATCGAGCTGAACGTGTGCTGAACTCGGAGGTGCCGTGCGTTTGGTACTTGATCGGTCGGATCGTGAAGACGTACGACTACATCAACCGCGTTGTGTTAACGCTTCCGCTTTCGGTCTACGAGGGTACGTGGACAACACTCTCCCCTCTCGTTGCTATGCATCACCATGATCTTGCGTGTGCGTAGAATTTTTTTGAAATTACTACGTTCCCCAACAGTTTCCGCGCCAAGGGAGACGGCGCGGCACATACCACGGGAGGTCGACGCGCGGTGACGGCGGAGTGGACCGCAGGCCGTGGCGCTAAGGCCCAAAGGGGCGACGCAGCGGCGGCAGGCGGGTCGGGGCGACGGCGGGGACCGCGGGCCGCGACGCTGCGGCCCGAAGGAGCAACGCAACGGCGGTTCGCGAGTCGGTGCAACCGCGGGGACGGCCCCGGGACGGCGGCGTGGACCGCGTGCCACGCTCGCTACGGCCCGACGGGGCGATGCAGCGGTGGCGCGAGGGTCGATGTAGCCACGAGACGGCCTAGAGCGGACGCCCTCGGGGCGGCGGGGGACCGCGGGCCGCGGCACTACGGCACGAAGGGGCGACGCAGCGGTGACGCGGGTCGGTGCAGCCGGGAGAAGAACCACGGGGCGGCGGCGCTGCGGCCCGACGGGGCGACGCAACGGCAGCCCGATGCTCGATCGGTGGAGAGGCGCGCTGAACTCGGGGACGATCTTCACGGGACCTGCGGAGGCGCGCGTAACCGACGGGCCAGGTCGGTCGCGCGGCGTAGATGAGGCGGATCGCGGCGGCGAGCGGGTGATCAAGCCGATCACGCGCGAGGTCGGGGACGCCGCTCGGTGGAGGTGTGGTGGCGGCGGAGTCCGAGATGAAGCCGGCGACGACGGACGGCGTGGACGTCGTGCGGACGAGCTTGTCAGCACCGGCACCCGGGCTGCCAAAGCAACGCCGTCGCCCGGGCAGCGAGGCCCGAGCGACCAACGGAGCAGCGGCGCCCGAGTTGAAGCAGCCGACGAGCCGGACGCAGCCGAGGACGACGCCGGCGAGGTAGACCGCCGGGCCGCCGTACAGACGCGGCGGAGGTGGGTGATGTGGATCAATGGGCGGGCCGGCGCGCGAGCGACGGCTATGATTGGCCGTTGCATGGCGCGAGGCTGCCGGGTCGAGCGATGCAGGTGTCCCGGTCGGAGCAGGGCGGTGACGGCCGGCACAGGGCGACGGGCGGACCGACGCACAGACGGGGACTGGCCCTGACGGGCCGCCTCGGCGCGCGTGGCCGCCAGGTCGGAGGAGAGGCCGGCTGGTCGCGTCGGGGTCGGAGTAGAGGCGCTCGGGGTCGACGGCGGCGGTGGGCGACGCAAACCGATTAAGAATAGATCGGAAAACCAAAAAGAAACCGCGCGATCAAGATGACCGGCGGGAGAGAGAAAACCCTGGAGCAAGGCTCGGGAAAAAGACTCTCTAGGGCAGCCGGTCAACACGACTGGCGGGCGAACCCTAGGTACGGGCGGCGCGGCCCCCGGCGGCGGTCATGGAGGCCGACCGCCCCGGGGGCGGCGCGCGGGTGCGGAAGCGGCGGCGGCTAGGGTTTAGGATCGACTTGCGGTAGATACCATGTTAGAAGGGAGAGAGATGGTTGGTGGAATAGTTTGTTGTATTGCTTGAGCCTCATGGGCATATATATAGAAATACAAAGATCAACTTGGAGTACAAAACAAGGCAGGACCGAATCCTAGTCATCCTATACTTCCTAATAATCTTATACTCAACATTAATGATGATGGTGGCATTGATCTGTTCCTGACGCCGGTGTAGAGATGATGAGTAGCCCTATCTAACTTGGACGAAAGATGACCCATGATGACAAACTTGAGCAGTCGCACAGAGCACTTCCCAAAAACCTAATTTGTTCTCTCCCAATGCAAAATCACAAGAACGAATGGTTCCAGAGACCTGCTCTCCTACACCCAATGCACGCCTGTGTTCGGGATGAATCAGACTACGGTGACGGCGCAAGTTGGAGATGAGGCAAAACCCTAGATGTTTTTGTTGTGTCTTTGGCCATGGCTGGTAGCAGTATGTATAATAGGACCAGAGTCGGTATAGTGTCATGATCACGATCTCAAATCGACTTGGTTTCTAATCCATACACTTACCAGACAAGAAATAATTAACTTGTCTGCCAAGACATCAAAAACTGAAACGACAAAAGAAAGTTGTGCCCCTACAAGGCAATGGACCGGATTTCGACGGACAATTCACGCGCATGTCGCACACGCGCGTGGCCTGGCCCGAGCTTGGCCAAGAGAGGCGAGCGAGCGCGTGTAGTCTTCTATTTCTCTGCTCAACACATCACTCAGAGTGGTGGAGAAAATCCACTATATAAAGAGGTTAAACACTTCTTCTACTAGCGGTATGATACTAAACTTTAGCACCATCAATAGTCATTTTTTACATGGGCCTCTTTGAGATTCGAAAAATTGTAGACGGGCTAGGCTCATTATATCTAACAAGCCCCCATCAGATCTCAAATACCCATTTCAAGATTTGCCTTTTCTCGCCACTTGTTTAATATAGTAGTATTTCGGCAGAGGCTGTTAAGTTGAACTTTTGCGTAGAGCTTTAAGCTATATACATTCACAACTTGACAATGAACTATGCTCTCCATGATACACCTGTTTATTTTTTCTTATATACGGAAACACGTCCTTTAGCATCTTTATTCTTGAAAGGCAATGCTTAATTATTTATATGCTCATCTATTATTTGTTCATTGTCAAATTGATAGACTATTGCTTTGAATCACTTTTATCCTGAGTTCAAATAGTTTACACCATTTGATTAAGATTATGCTAGGTAGCATTCCAAATCAAAAATTATCTATCTTTTATCATCTACCTACTCGAGGGCGAGCAGAGATTAATCTTGGGATATGTTGATGCATCTCGAACGTATCTACAATTTTTTATTGTTTCATGCTATTATAATATCAACATTTTTATATCATTTTTCTAGACTAACCTACTAATTTAATGCCGAGAGCCATTTGCGGTTTTCTGCATGTTTTTGAATTTTCAGAAAATCCATATCCATGGAAGTCAAAAAAACCTGAGGATTTAATATGATTTTTTTGCATCACGAAGATTCTAGAAATTGTGGGGACCTTGCGGGAGGCTAGACAGGGGCCCCACGTGGTCGGGGGCCACCAACGTGGCCAGGACGCGTGGGCCCCAGCACCGCCTTTCGTCCATGCTTAATAGTTGGGAATGAAATATTTCATGATCTGTTTGAAAAATCGCAACGGATCTGAGTCTGGAATACCAAGTATGGTGTGCTTAACCTTTCAAGATGCAAGAGAGGAGTTGGGGATTAAGGAGAGAGAGAAACATAGGGTGGTTCAGCGAAGAGTTCATGTCTCATACGCTACACTATGATGTGCATGTCGGGCAATTTGTGTGCACGCGCGCGCGCGTGAGAGAGAGAGAGAGAGAGAGAGAGAGAGAGAGAGAGAGAGAGAGAGAGAGAGAGAGAGAGAGAGAGAGAGAGAGAGTACACACTAGGCAGGCAGTGCGGTGCTCTATAAAGCATCACCCACACTCGATGAAACCCACTACTAACCACCCATAAGCGTCAAACTAACGCGGCTTCACTGAAGCGAAGTGAGCGACCGACGCTACACGGGCCAACCCACTTCGAGCGATCAACTGGTTTTGGGACCATGGACCGGCCCACTTTGAGCGACCAATCGTTTTTTTCTGATTTCCTTTGTTTCTTCTTTTTTTTGTTTTTCCTTTTATTTTTATTTTTTATTTTTTTCTGCTTATTTTCTATTTTCTTTTCCATTTTCATGTTTCTTTTTTATTTTCCCATAATTTTTTAAATATTCAAAATTTGAAAGATTGTTTCAATTTTCAGAAAATGAATCCCAAGTTTTTTCCATCTTTTCAAAAAAATAATGTTTCCCAAAAATTTCAAAAATCAAAATTCCAAAAAATATTCAAAATACCAATTTTTTTCCATTTTTTCACAAATTGTGCACATTTAAAATAAGGTTCATAGTATTGAATAAAAATGTTCACTGTGCATCGGAAAACTCTTCACTGTGTATAAAAAATGCCCATTGTGTAAAGGAATTTGTTGAACGTGCATTTGAAAAAAACTTCACCATATATTTTAAAAAATGCTTGGTGCATATTTTAATAATGTTCACCATATACTAAGAAAATGCATTGATTGTATTTTAAATTCAACTTTTTAAAAAAATGTTTACAGTTCAAAAAATCGTTCGGATATCATATTTTGTTTACAGTTTTAAAAAGTATTCATGGTTTCAAATTTTGGTCACTTTTTCAAAAAAAATGCATGTTTCAAAAAAATATTCAAATTTCGAAAATTGTTCATATTTCAAAACATTTTTCGCATTTTCTAAGAAATTTGTTCGCATTTTTTCCAAGAAATGTTAAAAAATTATGAAAAACGGAACTGCAGCTTAAGTTAGTACTTTAAATTTAACGCTGCAGCTGGCTACCATCGCATGCAGTGTGAGGTCAGGAGTTCGACTTCCCGTGCATTCTCTTTTATTTTTTGTGAAATTCCCACATTCGCTCGACGCCTGCGAATTGGGCCGGCCCGTTTGTTCGCCCCTTTAACGAAAGCTTGGCTATTGGATGCACACGGGAGTCCAATACCACACACACACGGATCCCGACCACCCGAAGCTTAGGCCTGGCCCATTTCCTATGAGCTTTCACCGATAATGGACTAGCTGTTCTTCAAAAGCACCTAAAAAAAGCGGTTCTTCAAAAAAAAATTCTTAAGAAAAAGCAATTCTTTAAAATGAAAAACATAAGCTAAAAAAGTCGATACCAAAATCCGAGAGCAACTAGCCTCGCAACGATCAACGCCACTTGGTGCGCTCTCAGCCGTTCGCCACGTGTCGCGCTCTAGGCGCTCCCTCCGGATTTTGTTTTTTTTATTTTTCCGCACGCGTTTTCCGCTTTTTAAACAGTTTTTTTGGGTTTTTTCGACGTTTCGGTTTTCCACTGGTCTTCCTTAGCTTTTGGATAAAAAATTGATTTTTTTTTTCTTTTTGCGTGAAAAACGTGTTTTTTTTCTTTCGCGAGAGTCACGGTTTTACTTCCGTTGGAGGCATAGTTTTGCTTTCGTGAAAGTCACGGCCTTGTCTCTCGGAAACGAAAAAAACGCGTTTTCTGCTTTTTTCCTTTCGCAAGAGTCACGGTTTTGCTTCCAATAAAGGCACAGTTGTGCTTTGCGAGAGTCACGACCGTGTCTCGAAAACGAAAAAAACACATTTTCTATTTTTTTCCTTTCGCGAGAGTCACGGTTATGCTTTCGCGAGAGTCACGGCCGTGCCTCTCGGAAACGAAAAAAAACGCGTTTTCTTTATTTTTCCTTCCATGAGAGTCACGATTTTGCTTCCGCGAGAGGCACGGGTGTGATTTTGTGAGAGGCACGGGCGTGCCTCTTTCGTAAAGGGAGAAAACTCGTGCTCTCGGTTCAGTTTTTTCGCGGTTTTTTCGTGCAAAAAATTTGGTCAAAACCTATCAACATGGGATCTAGTTTTGAAGATATCGACACGAGGAATCCAACAGTGAAAGTGGTTCGAGATTCGGACACATGGTTTGAAATATAAAACGTACGAAAAAAGGA
Organism: Aegilops tauschii subsp. strangulata; assembly: GCF_002575655.3. NCBI lineage: Eukaryota > Viridiplantae > Streptophyta > Magnoliopsida > Poales > Poaceae > Aegilops > Aegilops tauschii. The sequence goes on from NC_053036.3 coordinate 517,069,831, forward strand.
AACTCTCAGGTTGCGACAAGTGGCGGACATGCAGCACGCCACTTGTCGCAACCTGAGAAGATTGAAGTGATCTTTACAATGAGTACTCTTCAATTAGCGATTTCGTCAAAATCCATTCGCCTTAATTTTCGTACGAACTAGTGAGTGCGGGTCTAGTATCCAGGCCCATTATCTTAGGCTTACTTGTTTTTTAAGGCCAGTGATAGGCGCCGGTGCACCTGTCCAAATTTCGGCCGGACGCATCGCACATGTACGATTTTTCTAATCTCGTCTGGTTAAACTGGTGGGATAAAAGCTGCGCAGGTTATTTCTTTCTTTGCCCCGGTACACTCGTCCACCTGCACGCTGGGAAGTCACGTCACCTGCCCCACACGCATCAGCGTCATGCCGTGGATATTGCATGTTGCCACGTGTGTGAAGCCCAGCCAAAAGGAGCAACAACTTCTCGCTGCTATCTACACTGGAAGTGTGTGCTTGTTGTTAAAAGTGTGTCACATATGTACCATTGCAGCAATACTTCATAACAAAACCGAAGAATACAAAATCAAAGCAAAAATAGTTTTATGTAGCATTGTAGCATAAATTTCAGTACTTTTACAACAAAAAAGCCCATATGTAGGATTACAGCAAAACAGCACACAAAAACCAAAAAAATATGGGAGCAAATTGGCATGTGTTTCCAGCATATTTTCTGTATTTTTAAAAGCACCCATGTAGCATTCCATCACAAAACAATAATGATTCCAAACATTTAAAAATCCCCATCAAAAATTTCTTTGGAGTAGATTCATAAGTTGTTTGCAACAAAAAATATTAAAATCAATAACAATTTCCAACACTAAAAAATTCCTCGTGGAGAATATCTTTGAAGCAAATTTCAGCACGAGGAACTACGGAATCACCAAACACTTACTGCAAACCAATCTTGGTTGCAGTAGCTCGGTGCGCAGCCGCCGCCCTCATAGGCGACGCTCGCTGCACGGGGTTGCATGAACGACGACAACCAGTCAACATCGTTTAATGAATGTGTCAAAAACATCGCCGGTCGTAGCAAAAAACAACGACAGTTGTAGCAAAAATCGCCATTGCTGTCGTTCCGGGTTGCATCTCTACCATGAATGGATGTAGTAAAAAAACCTCGCCGGTAGTAGTAAAAACCAATGACAGTTGCAGAAAAAGTCGTCGTCGCCGCCGTCCCTGGTCGCATCTCTGCCATCAATGGATGTAGCAAAAACTGATGCCGGTTGCAGCAAAAAGCCATCTACACCGTCGTGGATCGTAGCTCTGCCATGAATGGATGTAGCAAAACTTGTCGCTTGTTCCAACACGCCGCGACGGTCGTTCCAGCATGCAGCCACCATGGTCATAGCTCGCCGGTGGCAATTCCGTGGATGCAGCTTCGTCGAGTTGCGGTTGCAGCTCCTTTCCCCACCCCCACGTCGGAGCTTCGCGAGCAGTGGTGAAGATGGAACTTGAAGGCGACATATGGAGATGATGAGGGGGGAAAAAGCAGTCGTGATGGGCCAAGGGCACGCGATGGGCCGAGGAGAAAAACCCAACAATCCAAATCGTGGATGGGGAGACCTGTTAGCGGTATATATATATATATATATATATATATATATATATATATATATATATATATATATATATATATATATATATATATATATATATATATATATATATATATATATGGCTGCGTGATCGATCCGGAGACGAGCTTCGGCCGGTCTGCCGGCACACAACGTTTTCCTTTTTTATTAAAGAAAAAAAGCAGTCCCTCTCTCTCTCTAAAAAAAGGGGGGGGGGGGGATCAGTCCAGATTGAATCGGAATCAGAGTTGGATCAGGTCACACGGTCTGCGTCGCCCTGATATAAGTCTGTTGTAATCGGCTGTGGATATTTCTCTATTTGCTTCCACCTAGTGCACGGGATCCTCTAATAGTTGGGAAACGCATCATCGAATTCTTCCGCCCAAAAAGCAGGTATACTTATGTTTCTCTCTAGTTTGCTGCACCTTTATCAAATTGTTGGCTGCCAAAGTGTAAACTCAACTGTAGATCGTTTCTCGTTAATCAGGTCCCTATATGAAGAAGCAGGGAAACATCGGCTACATAAGTTCGATGAGGTTAGTAACTTCAGGCACAACTTTATTGTAGGCAAAAAAAGGTAGATGCAAAAAGCCATCTACACCGTCGTGGATCGTAGCTCTGCCATGAATGGATGTAGCAAAACTTGTCGCTTGTTCCAACACGCCGCGACGGTCGTTCCAGCATGCAGCCACCATGGTCATAGCTCGCCGGTGGCAATTCCGTGGATGCAGCTTCGTCGAGTTGCGGTTGCAGCTCCTTTCCCCACCCCCACGTCGGAGCTTCGCGAGCAGTGGTGAAGATGGAACTTGAAGGCGACATATGGAGATGATGAGGGGGGAAAAAGCAGTCGTGATGGGCCAAGGGCACGCGATGGGCCGAGGAGAAAAACCCAACAATCCAAATCGTGGATGGGGAGACCTGTTAGCGGTATATATATATATATATATATATATATATATATATATATATATATATATATATATATATATATATATATATATATATATATATATATATATATATGGCTGCGTGATCGATCCGGAGACGAGCTTCGGCCGGTCTGCCGGCACACAACGTTTTCCTTTTTTATTAAAGAAAAAAAGCAGTCCCTCTCTCTCTCTCAAAAAAAGGGGGGGGGGGGGGGGGATCAGTCCAGATTGAATCGGAATCAGAGTTGGATCAGGTCACACGGTCTGCGTCGCCCTGATATAAGTCTGTTGTAATCGGCTGTGGATATTTCTCTATTTGCTTCCACCTAGTGCACGGGATCCTCTAATAGTTGGGAAACGCATCATCGAATTCTTCCGCCCAAAAAGCAGGTATACTTATGTTTCTCTCTAGTTTGCTGCACCTTTATCAAATTGTTGGCTGCCAAAGTGTAAACTCAACTGTAGATCGTTTCTCGTTAATCAGGTCCCTATATGAAGAAGCAGGGAAACATCGGCTACATAAGTTCGATGAGGTTAGTAACTTCAGGCACAACTTTATTGTAGGCAAAAAAAGGTAGATGATGCCGTAACTTTTCACCCATCTCTAAGAAAGGTATTATCAGTTGCAACTTCATATTACTAACGAGGGTGTGACAAAGGCATATCTAGATCTCCCGCAAAAAAAAAGCATATCTAAATGTGCCTTAACAGGGCCGGGCCGACAAAATATGGGGCCCTGTGCCAAACTCTAAAATAAGGCCTACCGCACTAGAAAAATAGACCTATAGTAGTAATATATAGGCTATAATATGTTACTATAGAATATAATATATCAAGAATCACACTTATTCATCGAAAAACTTGTTTTCAGCTTAAACTACTTTTCTACCGCGCGGCAGGGGCGGTAAGCAATCTTCAAATCAGTGTTCAAACAAAGCTTAACTACTTTTCTAGATGAAATCTTAGCACACAAACAACACACGAATTATGGCATTAAATTGAAACAAAATAACCTGGAGGATTGAGTTAGGCGTGCGATCCCCTTGCTGACTTTGCCCTTGAACCACTCTGCTGCTAGGTAATCCCGTTGTCTTTGGACCCCTAGATCTCCCTTTTCCCTTCAAGTTTATGGAGAATAGGATTATAAGAAGATTATGAAGTCAAATTGACTGAAGAAAAATAGATTAACCCGGGGATTATAGAAAGATGATTTTACCTATTATTGAAACTTGAGGAGAAATTTGTTGGGAATGAGCAAATCGTGATGTCCTCCTCTTGTTCGAACTATCATGGTCGCTGATCGATCCGACGATCCCATTTTCAATCTAGCGGCGGCCTGAGGAGCGTCGCCGACGACGCGACGATCCCGTTTCCCGTAGGCTGTAGCGACGCACACGCGACTGCCTTTGTGATTTTGCCTTTTGAGATCGATCCGATTACTTCCGATGATCCCGTTTCCTCTTTTTTAGGGCACCCAGGATCCTGTTTACGATCGATCGATCAGGAGATTTGCGGACGCGCTAGCGGGAGCGGGCCAGCCCCATCAGAGGCCCATCCTTTAGGAGCTTTTTTTTTGGAAATACATACTAGGCTTGTTTAAAAATTTGGGGCCCCTGAAATTTATGGGCCCTGTGCGGGCCGCACAGTTTGTACAACTGTGGGCCCGGCCATGTGCCTTAATTATTACGCATCTAAATGACTCAATCAAATATTAAAAAACACATATGAATCTTCACGTAAAACCAATGATATGAGACATAGATATGCAATACTTAGGGGCTTAGGGCACATACAGATGTGTTGTTGTTACAGTTTTGCTAAAGCACATCTAGATGTGTCATAAGTATTGCACATCTAAGTTCTATGACACTGATCTTACGATGAGATTTGCATGGGTATATTTTTTCTTTTCCTTTTATGCTTAATTGAGTCACTTAGATGTGCAATGACTAGGGCACATCGACGGATAATCACTAAGTCCGTCTTGATCTATTGGTCCCCTTGTATTTTAGAATAAATCTTGGTAATATATTTGACTAGCAAAAATAAATTATGCGCCATAAAAATCATTTTGTTAGAATCATATTAGAAAAGGTTTCCAGTGATACTATTTTATAGCATACTCTGAAAATTGTTCAAAGTGCACACCTGTAGTCTGCAAGCTTTGAAAACTGTGAATGAAAACACCAATTCCTTGCCAAAAAAAGAACTTCAGTGTAAGTTATCATGAAGTCTATATATGTAAACTTTGGTTAATAAATAGAATGTGCCCTTACATCAGTTGTGTGAATAGACAGGTTTGGCTGCTTCTTAACTTTTGGTATTCACTTTTGCGTAGTATAAAGGAGTATATTTCGACATTCGCCCTTTACATACTCGACCGCATATGTCTTAACCTAACATTGTAGCAATATAATTTGTGTGCATGTTTTTTTTCTAGATTTTATTTTAAAAAAACTCTTAGATGCTATCTTTACTTTTGTTTCTATTTGTTAGTTCCAATGGTTCCTTCCTCATGTTTGGTAGCATGGTTTCACCTCCTTTAGCTGATTAAATTCGACGTCATGGTTTTCGTTGCGCAGGGAAGGACGGAGGAGAACAAAGATCAGGATTCGTAATAAAAGTTTCTTGCTTCGACGTCGTAACGAGTATGGCACCTTCACATGGAGTGAAGGCCGTATGACCAAGACCACATCTTTGTACCGTGAAATGTCTGCTCGCGTGCGTCTAAGGTTGGCACTGGACCAGTACTTTGATCTCAAGAGCAGAGGGATGCTTAGGTGGGAGGCTTACAAAAAAAATCGCGTGAGCATCAACACCGCATTACGGACCATCGGGGAGGCCATTATGAGATTAAGAAAACGTCGTGTGGAGGCCGGGCTATTCTACTTGGTGCCACAAGCAGATAGGGCCGCGATACAAGTCCGCACCCACTTATTCTGTATGCCTTTGAAAGAGGCGCTAAGAAAACGACGCCTAGAACTCAAAAAGAGGAAGCAACTCCTGGACGCATACAATAATTCTCAGAAATCTACCGCCTATAGCAACGCCGTCTCCCTAATGCGAGCATCAGTAAAGAGAATTTTGTTCTATACTCTATCCTCTGTTGTATTAGGTTGTGCGATAGTATTCTTTTGAAATATCCGGAAAGGCCATGAATAGTATATCAAAGTATCATCAACGCATTTTTTGTTCCTGCAACCAAAAAAATATAATTTTGTTAGGTTGTATTTGACATTGCAGTGACCTATGATAATGCTGTTTGGTTGGACTGAGTTCACATGTTTTACTATTTTTTGAGCATCTTTGCATAATCCACACAAATAATATTGCATTCTAACTTATGAAATTAAAATATACTTTCATCCTTATAACCAGTGTAGTGTTATTATTTAGTGATTTCAGAATTTGTTCAAGAGTGTAACTTGAACTTCGCACAAGAAAATGAACGTTATAACTTGATTTGAAAAATTTGAAGACAAGATACACACAACATTTTTTGCGTCACATCGGAGCAACCTAAGCCTAATTAAATGCCCTCATAGGAAACATTTTTGCTCACGCTCACCAACTCATGGGCAGTTGCGGGGCGCAAGGTAGAGGCGTATCACATGATTGATCTCTCAGAGCACGGGAGAGGCTACATTGAAGGTGATCATCCCATCCGCCATCTACCATGTTGTCATGGCATATGTTGTGCCGGTGATCATCATGCCGATCTCGATGATCATCTCACCGAAGAGGTGGTTCATTAGCTGCATGGCCCCTCCCCATCCATGACGCCCATCTCCTAGTCAAAGTCGATGAAGTTAGGAGTCAGTGATAGGCCACAGTTATGTTGCATATATATCCTCATGGCGCGACAGATATATGACAACTGTTCGATGTAGCCTAGTGGGCAGCCCTTGACAATCACCTTGGCCGCGACGTACCCATTCCAGACGTGCGACAACACTTTGAGGCAGAGCTGCACATGATGCAACATGTTAATACAAACGCCGGTGCTACAATCACGCACATACACTCATCCGGAAAATTGTTTTTTCTAGCGGCGGCGGTAGGTAGCGGTGAAGCATCTTCCACTCATGAGCTACATTGACATTCATGATAGCCTTAGGGTATCATACGAGAAATAGAGAGAAGTATAGCATGAGTAGAGAGTAAAGAGTAAAGAGATATATGCAAGTGAATGTGTCAGATTGTGTCACCTATTTAACGTGAGAGTAGAGAGAAGGCTGCGTTGCATGCATGCTATCTCTGTGTACAAAATATATATGTTTTATTTCGTTGTCGTATATTGATGTATTTTGAACCATCTCACCATTTTTGAAAAAAATTGAATTTGGGACGATAAGACCTTTTCAAGACCGTTTTTGGATACATTTCGGTAGTGGGATTTTATGGTTTATATCATGGTTTAATTTTTTTTTATTTCACAGTGAAACTGCTTATTTCACAGATTTTGAAACTTAATATTTGTGATACTGCTTATTTCAATGCGTGAAACAAACATTTCTGAAACATAACTAGAATTAAAATATGATATTTGTGAAATTTTCTATTTAAAAAATAATTTCACTCGTTTCAAAAACATGTTTCACTCATTTCAAAAAGATCAATCACTTTAGGATAACCAATTTCACTATTTTTTATAAAATAATATTATTTTTTAAAAGCTAATGTCACTCATTTCAAAATACAGATTTCACTTAATTACAAAAATCACTAATTCTAGAAAACCAGATTTCACTGAATTTAAAAAATTGATTTTACTCATTTTGAAATGCAAAATGCATTCATTTTATAAAGACATATTTCACTTATTTAAATTCTGGTTCACTCATTTCAAAAATAGATTTCACTCATTCCACAAAAAATATTTCACTTATTTTAATTAATTGATTCCATTCATTATAATGCGGACTTCAGTCATTTAATAAAAAGAGATTTCATTCATTTTGAAAATTGATTTTTGGCATTTCAAAAAAAAAGATTTCACTTACTTTTTTTTAAGATTCACTCATTTAAAAAAGGTTTAACTTACTCTTTTTTAAGATTCGCTCAATTAAAAAAGGTTTAACTCATTAATAGAACATATTTCGCTCATTTTATAAATTTGATTTCCCTCATTTAAAAACATTGATTTCCCTCATTTTAAATACAGACAACTCATATTATAAAAGCATATTCACCCATTTAAAAAACTGATTTCACTCATGTGAAATATATTTCACTCGTTTCAAAAAAGATTCCACTCTTTAAAAAAAAGATTTAACTCATTTTATAAAGATATTTCACTTATTTCATAAAAATATTGTCACTCATTTCAACAAACTGATTATACTCATTTTCAAAAAAAAACTGATTTCAATCATTTTATAAAAAATATTTCACTTGTTTCAAAAATTGGTTTCACTCATTTCAAAAAGTGATTCACTTGTAAAAAAGAAATTTTCAGTCGTTTGAAAAAAATGATTTCACTTGCTTCAAAATTTAGATTTCAGTTACTTTAAAAAAATGTATTTCACTCATTCAAAAGCTGATGTCACTCGTTTCGAACTCTCATTTCAAAAAATGATTTTGTTCATAAAAAAAGATTCACTCATTCAAAAAACTAATTGCACTTACTTAAAAACTAGATCTCTCATTTCAAACAACTGATTTCACTCATTCTAATTGAAAGACATGTTTCAGTTACTAATTTCACTCATTTAAAAAAATCACTCTTTCAAGAAGCTACTATATGTGAAATAGAAGTAGAACTGGAATGAGTGAAACAACAACTTAACAAAAACTCTCACAAAAATAAGGAGCTTCTCAAATATCATAATTCAATTGTTGTTGTATGTCAGAAATATCGGATTCAGACACTAAAGTGGCCCAGCTTACAAATAAGCACTATCACATACTGAAATAGATTGAGTGGAATAACTGTATTGAACAGTTGAAACTTAAACGTGTTTGAGATGTATCCAAGGTTGATGTTGTTATAAAGGTCATTCTGTAATATGCAAAACATGTTATTTTTGAAACTAGTTGAAATATATTCAAGATTGATCTTTTTATGAAAGGTCATATGGGAAGGAATTTGAATATATAAAAAATTCAATAATGAAATTTTGGTGTGAAAGGCATTGACCATCTGAATTTGTAAACAAAACTAAAATCCATGATTTTTTTGGAGGTAGAGAGAGGAGAGATGTTGCAAGCCTACCCTCCACTCACAAAATGTACTACTCTGTTGTTGACAATGACATGAAGAAAATTCCGCCCACCAAACACGGGCCCTAATGAGTTTACACTAATTTGACTAAAAACAGATATACAAGAGATGGGTTGTCGTGATACAATGCTATACATATGGGGGGCTCCTATTCAGCGTTGTATGCATCGGTTGGCGCTGACAGTGCTCACAACGGAAGCTAGTGGGTCGGCCCACTGGTGGGAAAACTGGGAATCGAACACTTCACCGAACGAAGAGGAACCTGACGCCATAACCACCAGACCGAGCTGCCAATCTTGTCGATTATCAGAAACGAGATCTATTTTACCCTTCTTCTAGAGATATATTATATACCCAGAATTAATTATTTAAAAAATCCACAAGAAATATAACAAACCACGAATTTTGAAAATAGTTCAAAATTAGAAAAATTCATGAAATAGAAAAAAATCGTCCATTTGGAAAAACAACTTCATCCATTTGAAAAAGTTCATCATTTTTGAAAAAAGTTTACAAATTTAAAACGAAGGTTTATCAAGTTTTTTAAAAAAGTTCATCATTTTTAAAACAAGTTCATGAATTTGAAAAGAAATCAAAATTTTGAAAAAAAATCACCAAGCTTAAAAAAGTTAATCAAATTTGAAAAAAATCATCGATTTTAAAAAAAAGTTCATCAAATTTGAAAAAAGTTCATCGAATATGGAAATAATTTTATCAATCTTGAGAAAAAGTTTATCGAATTTAAAAAATAGTTCATCAATTTTGAAAAACAAATCATCCAAATTTCAAGAAAGTTCATAATAAATAAAAATACCCTTTTTGGAGAAAGTTTGTGATTTATAAAAAATAAAATATGTAAAAATAGAAAAGGTTCACAAAATTTGAAGAAAGTTCACGAGATTAAAAAAAATCATGAATTTAAAAAGTACACGGATTTAAGAAAAGTTCGCGGGTTTTTTAAAAAAAAAAGAAAAAAGAATAGAGAAAGTGAAAAACAAAGGAGAAACAGAAGAAAAGCAGCCAAAAGCAAACCGGGAATAAAGAAAACCAATAAACAAAAACCGACGTTAAAGATGAATAAATAAAAAACAAAAAAGGAACAAACGGGTCGCTAGTCCACTTTGTTATTGCCTTTGGTACTGAAACATGATGTTTGCGGTTTGAATCCCATCACCCACAATTTCATTCTTACAATTTAAAAATCATAATATATATAGTAACACTATTTTGAATCCAGAATCAGAAAAAACTACTCTGATCACGGTGTTCCTTATATGGTACTTCATCTGTTCCATAATATAAGAACGTTTTTAATACTACACACTACACACTAGCGTGTATTTTGGGACAGAGGGAGTAGGGGCGATCGGTTGTTCCCGAACATGAAACAGTAGGCAAAAAGAAAAAGAAAAAACCACCCACCCCGATCCCATCGCCAGCAACCTCCTGCCCCGTCCTAGATCCCCGCGCCGCCGCGCGACCTTCCCGGCCACACGCCACCTTGTCCTACCGCCGCGGCCACCCGCGGGCGCAACCATCTTCTTCCCAGATCACGATGCGCCGCCGCCCCATCCCACCATCCCCGGGCGCCACCCCGCTATCCACGCGCGCCACCGCCGCCCCACCCCGCCATTCCCCGAGCGACGCCACCACCCCACCCCGCGATCCCCTGATCGACACCGGTGATGACGCGACTCCGGTGGATCTCCGGGGACTGGTGATCTTCTCGCTACGGCCGGCTTGACCTCCCCAAAAAAAGTTTCTCCCTCGAGCGGCGTTCTTGACGTGGATGGCCTCCTCCCTCTCGTTCCTCCTCCATCCCCCGAGCACGGCGCATCCATGACGGCGTACTCCCTCCCGTCCCCTTCTCCACGGAGGTAGGCGTCTGTGAAGTTCGGCTTGGCCAGCCGCGTCAATTCGATCCCGCCGCGCCATGCGCCCCTGCTTTGCATCCACCCCACTCGAGTGCCGCCAACCTCCGAGCCATGATCTAAGTGATGCTGCTTTGACGCCACGAGCTGCCCCGCCTCAGGCCGACATACCCCCACACGCAGCCTCTGGTGCCATGGTCGCGCGCTGCCGGCCTCCTCTGTCACTCTCGTCACCTCCTCAGCGCTGGAGTGAAGGTCGGCTCCTCTGCACTCTGCATTTCAGTTTCTACTGATGTGTAGCTCCTAAATTCGTCGTGCACACCCCCGTGACACCTCGTGCGTGGCCGGTCGAGCTCAGCCGCTCCACTGCTTCCCCTTCCCATGCATCACGAATCAGGGCGCTGCTTAGTGCTTTTTTGTTGCTGTTGTTTATCTCAATCGTGAGAGAGAATAGAGTTTTTGTCGTACGCATGTGTTTACTGTCCTCTGTTGCTGCTGTGTGAAAAGCTAGCTTCCACAAGTAGCTTATCGATGTTGTGCTAGTGCAAGGGAAAATAACAAACTATTAATTTATAAGAATTTTTGTATGGTTGCACTGTCGCTGCTGCATGTGGCTTTGCTGAAAAGCGAGTCAATAATTTGGTGCAATGTGTGCATCTTTTGCATTCAAGCTTTTACAAGATGAGTGCCACTATTTTATTGTTTAATGTTTTTATTTGCCGATTGCTGCATACTCGCATTCAAACTCAGAAAATAGTTCAAATAAAAAGCTACCAAAAGTTGAAACAAGAAACTACAGCAAAATTCATAAAAGAAAAAAATAATCATAAATATGTTTATAAAACCAAGAGGTTCAAATTGAAATAACAAAGGAGTTTTGTTTTTTGTAACAAAAACAATATTTTCACGTTTCTAAAAAACCCAAGAAGGTCAAATTAAAATAACCGAGCAGTTCAAAAATTGTATAAAAATGGATTTTTTTCCCATTTCTAAAATAAACCAAGAAGTTCAAATTTAAAATAACGAAGTGTTTCCAATGTCTATTACATAACTTAAAGAAATCCTGTTACTTAACAATAAATCCAAGAAGTCCAAATTAAAAAGATGGAGCAGTTCAATGTTTATAAAAAACTCAGATTTTCCTCGTTGTTAAAGAATAAAATCATGAATTTCAAAACTAAAAAATGCAAAAAGTTTGACTTATACAAAAACCTCAGATGCTCACTATTTATAGGAGAAAAAATAGTATGAAGTACAAATTATTTTTAAAAATTGTTTTGATGTTTACTTTTTTTTTACTAAAAATGAAATTAAGAAGTTCATTTTTTTTAAAGGAGCGGTTCAACGTTGACTACGAAAACTTGAAACTCACCATTAGTAATAAATAAATCAAGAAGTCCAAGTGAAAAAAATACGGTAGTCCGATGTTTATATACCAAGAAGAAAACAAGTGTCACCTAGATAATTTTCCTTGTTTCTACAAAAAACCTAGAGGTTTAAATTTAAATAACGGAGAAGTCCAATGTTTATTACAATACCAAGGTCAAATTAAAAACTGAGCATTTCAAAAAAATTATAAAAACTGATTTTCCCTCTTTTCAAAAAAGACCTATAAGTTCACATTTAAATAATTGAGTGGTTCCAGATTTATTACATAATTAGGACTTTTCCCGTTACTAATGAATAATACCAAGAAGTCCTAACTAAAAATGATGTTGTTTGGTGTTTTTTTAAAAACTCAAAGTTTCCCCAATACTAAAGATTAAAACCAAGAATTTAATTTAAAAAAGGAGTAGTTCAATGTATATAAAAAAACTCAGGTTTTCTCATTACTAGAGAATAAAACCAAGAAGTTCAATTGGAAAAGTGGAGCGGTTTGATTTATTTGGAAAATTGGATTTTTTTTCTCTAGAGACTACAGCATAAAACCAATAAGTTCAATTTGATATATCGAAGAAGTTTGGTGTTTCAAACAAAACTCCAATTTCCACATTTCTAAAAACAGATAAATAAGTTAAACTAGAAAATTTAAGAGCAGTTCAATCTCTATAAAAACTCAGCCTTTTCCATTACTAAAGCGAAAATAGAGAGAAGTTCAAATTGATAACACACCGAAGTTCGCGTACTGCATGGTGTGTGTTTCGTATGAGAAAATAGGAATAAAAAAGTGAAGTCTAAAATTTTTGTTGCTAGAAGTTCAAGTGCCCAGCCCTGGAAAGTTTAAAAAGTTCCTCCTGTTAACAAGTTTCCAAGGGTATATAATATTCTTATTAAAAAAAGGTTAAAAGAAATTGGTGTATGTTGTTTGAAATAAAAGTTTAACCGCATTAGAAAAAAAGTTGCATCTTTTCAACATGCTTTTAAAAGGTACATCATTCGTGCAACTCCGACGAACGGGTGAGAAATTACGAACAAAAATACGTGACAAAAGTTCAAGGTGAAAACAGCGGGAAGTTCAACTACAACACAGAATGCGTTTCAGATAAGAATAAAAGAATAGAAAACAAAATGCTTAAAAAGTTTTTGCAAGAAGTTCACGTGCTCCACCTAGCATAGTTCAAAATTCATGTGTGAGTCCGTCGTTCATTTACATGTTAAAAAAGGCAAAAAAAACTTTGTTTTTGCCATTTTAAAAACTGCTCTCAAACGGCAACGAATTTATAACACCTGTCTACATGAAAAACTTGTTGCTATTCATAAGCTTTCCAACGGTATATTATGTGCTACATTTCCATGAATGGTTTAAGATTTTCATTTATACCATTTAAAACACGTTTTTATCTATTCAAAAAATTCTTTTGAACCATCACGAGTATGAAAAATTGATCAACACGGGAAAATTGCGTGTTTTTAACAGCTTTCCATCGGTATAACATTTGGTCAATTTCGGTATGTAGTTTGGGAGTTACGGGCAAAAAACAGTACATCCAAGACAGAGTTAAGTTCAAACAGACATGCCCCAGAAGTTCAACTACTTCACGCAGTGCATTTCCTTTCGCGATGAAGGCAGAAATCATGATATTGACATTTTCTAAATTACTTAAAAATGGCTGGGAATTAGGGAAATTTATATATGAAAAAGTTTCGCATCTTCGATAGCTATCCAACGGTATATTACTTGCCCCATTCCAACAAAGTTTGCAAAAATTATGACCAAAAAATGTTTTTAACCATTTTCAAAATTGACTTCAAATCGTAAGGAATTTGGAGAAACATTATATACCAAAAAGTATCGCATTTCTTCAAGCTTTTCAACGCCATATGATTTGCTACATTACGACGTACGGTTAAAAAATTAACTCAAAAATACGAATTCGGTGGAACTTGGATCTTTTTCTAAATTATTCCTAAACCGTTCAAAATTAGAAAAAAAACTTTGTACATGAAAAAGAAGCGCATTTTCATAAGCTTTCCAACACCATATCATTTGCCTTAATTGGATTAGCCGTTTAGAAATGGCATCGAAGATACGAACTCGGCTGTTCGGTTTGCGAAATTCTGTGATTTTCTAAATTATTCTTTAACCATAGGGAATTAGAGAAAACTTTCTACATGTGGAAGGAACGCATTTGCAGCAGCTTTCCAACGCCATATTATTTGCCTCATGCCAATAAACGGTTTAGAAATGGGTTCGAAAATACTATTCATGTTTTTGTATGAAGAAAAAATGGTTTTCAAAATTGCTCTTAAACCGCTTAGATTTTGACAAAAATTAACTTGGATCATGATACTAGTGTCCACAGCTTTCCAACGGTATATCACAAACCCCATTTGGACAATGTTAGTGGAAGTTCAACCTAGTGTGTGTGGACTGGCTCAGCTCGTGGGAGTGGGTGTGCGCTTCAGGCGCCCGCTAGCAAAATTAACAGACGCCTGAAAAGCTATTGTAAGATGGATGTTTCACCGCTAGGTACCCATACGGGAAATCTCCGTGAGTGACAACGCCAGTGAGGTGATGGTGGATGAAACACACGAGTAAGTGCACCCAGGTAGTGCTTGGCAATGTTCCGAACAAAACAAAGTTGTTGTATACTCCATCATCCGAATGCAGCTTCAGTGTCGTAAAGGCACCTGCCCTTGGGTCCCTGACATGTGGGCTAGCCACCTATTAGGCCCACATGTCATAGGCACAAAGGCAGGTGCCTCAAGGCACCGAAGCACAGTCCCCATCATCCATTGTAGCGACCCGACCTCAAACGGCCATGCCTGTGTATCTGTGCCATCCGTGGATCAGTATGCTGGCACACACAGTACATCAATGTATATATCAAAGTGCAATCACATGTATAAATGATGTAAAATTGATATATACCTCTCAGCGGAAACGAACAAACGGGTGTGGAGTCCCATCAACGCCATCGACAAGTTGAGTGTAGACCGTAACCCTATATTGTAATTCTTACTCGTCATAGAAATCCTATAACATGAGACGTTGCGGCCATCAAGGTCAGTACATAGAATGTACTGGCAAGATCACAATAGAAAGTAGATGAGAAGACTATACTATATGCAATATGGTTTTGTGGTAGCTCTAAGTTTATAACTTTTGCGAAAAGCTGATTTTTCCCTACAACCAAGGAGTCTGATGCAAAATTACTACAAAAGTTGGTTGTTAATGAGATGGTTCAGCCAACCAATTCTCATATCCCAATTACTAATAAACCCAAAATTCATTTAATCGGTAACAGTGTTGAGAATATCCTGACCATCCAACTCCATTCGCTCAAATTGTCCGTAACCGGGGACACAGCTAATCGATTAGTTTAACACTCCGAAGAGGTTTGCACACTTTTCCCGCAAGACTCGATCGCCTCCCTTGAAGTCCTCGCACTACCAGGTGTTTGAGAACAGGATGATCGAGACATAGTCTTTCCGGAGTACTCAACTATGCTAGAGCCCATAATAGCTTGCGGCTACACATGAAAGCTTCTTGTCTTGAAAGATCCATCAATCTCTTTGTGCCTGGGTGGCCTTCCGTAAAACTAGATGATCACTGGTCAATCCCCAGGATCCCCCGTAGACACGGGTGATCACTAGTCACTCCCTGGGATCCCCTGTATAACCGGGTGATCACTAGTCACTCCCTAGTATCCCCTTTTGAATCCGTAGAACCGGGTGATCACTAGTCAATCCCTAGGATCCCCTCTTCATGCAAGTCATCCACCCAGAGGTGTATTGAAATCTTGAAGTATTGTAGTCTTGAAGCCGATCCAAATATTATTATCACACTCACATCTCACATGAAACACTCATACCAATCCCCATCTATTGAAGCATAGCTGTTAACTTAACAACGATTCCTGGGGCTTGGTGACAAGGGTATGGGTTCCTACCTCATGATTCTACTCAAGCTACAAGTTTCAATATTCCTATTGAATGCAAGAGGAAAAGTGGCACTAATGCAATAGAATCATAGGTATTCAAAATATGATCAAAGTGAACTTGCCTGGTACTTGTTGATGAAGTCTTCGCACTCGCGAATCCTGATAATTCTACTCATCACACTCCAAGAAATCTATCGTAATCACACAATTACATACAAATAAACAATCACTCCACAAGCAAAAGAAAGCATAACGAAGCATAGAGAAAGCTTATGAAATACTCCGAGAAAACCAAATAAAGGTTCGAGCGTTTGAAACTAATGATGCTACTGGATGTAGGAAGTCAATATGAGTGTGTAGTAAAAAGAATTACTAGATTCAGAATAAAGGATCAAGATATAAGTAATTCAATATTGCATTGAATCTGCTTAGAACGATGTGTGGCAACACTTTTGTGGACTAGTAGAGTAACTGGCTAAGATCAAAATTATATGTTGGAAATGTTGGGAAACGTAGCATGCAATTTCAAAAAAATTCCTACGCTCACGCAAGATCTATCTAGGAGATGCATAGCAACGAGAGGGGGAGAGCATCTTCATACCCTTGAAGATCGCAAAGCGGAAGCGTTTATCAACGCGGTTGATGTAGTCGTACACCTTCACGATCCGTCCTGATCAAGTACCGAAAGTACGGCACCTCTACGTTCAGCACACGTTCAACTCGACGACGTCCTCGCCTTCTTGATCCAGCAAGAGGGGCGAAGTAGTAGATGAGTTCCGGCAGCACGACGGCGTTGTGATGGTGTTGGTGAAGAACAATCTCTGCAGGGCTTCGCCAAGCACAACGGAAACTATGACGGAGGATAAACTAGAGGGACGGGGTTGCCGGCACACGGCTTGGTGTTTCTTCATGTGTTCCAGGTGCTAGCCATGCCTCTCTATTTATATGTTGAGCCCTGGGGTCGAAACTTGGAGTAAAAGCCTCCTCAAAGTCGGTTTTGCCCGCAAGGAAGAGTCCTTCTTGGACTTCCAGGACAAGACGCCACTGTCCTTTGAGTCTGGCCCAGACGCCATGGGCCTCGGCGTCTAGCCCAGGGCCAGATGCCAGGGTCTCTGGCGTTTGGCCCCCTGGCCTCCGCAAAACTCCTTTTGCACCGACCTAAAGCCCCGTGGGCTTCACCCCTTGGCCGAACCATATCATCCTATATATCAATCTTTACCTCCAGACCATTGCGGAGCTCCTCGTCATGTCCGTGATCTCATCCGGGACTCCAAAAAACATTCGGTCACCAACATACATTACTCATACAGTACTATATCGTCAACGGACGTTAAGCGTGCGGACCCTACGGGTTCGAGAACTATGTAGACATGACTGAGACACCTCTCCGGTAAATAACCAATAGCGGAACCTGGATGCTCATATTGGCTCCTACATATTCTACAAAGATCTTTATCGGTCGAACCTGTAATGACAACATACGTTATTCCCTTTGTAATCGGTATGTTACTTGCCCGAGATTCGATCTTCGGTATATTCATACCTAGTTCAATCTCGTTACTGGCAAGTCTCTTTACTCGTTCCGTAATACATCATCCTGTAAATAACTCATTAGTCACTTTGCTTGCAAGGCTTCTTATGATGTGCATTACCGAGAGGGCCCAGAGATATCTCTCTGATACTCGGAGTGACAAATCCTAATCTCGGTCTATGCCAACCCAACAAACACCTTTGAAGATACCTATAGAGCATCTTTATAATCACCCAGTTACGTTGTGACGTTAGATAGCACACAAGGTATTCCTCCGGTATCCGGGAGTTGCATAATCTCATAGTCGAAGGAATATGTATTTGACATGAAGAAAGCAATAGCAATAAAACTGAACGGTTAATATGCTAGGCTAACGGATGGGTCACGTCCATCACATCACTCTCCTAATGATGTGATCCCGTTCATCAAATGACAACACATGTCTATGGTTAGGAAACTTAACCATCTTTGATTCACGAGCTAGTCTAGTAGAGGCTTACTAGGGACAGGGTGTTTTGTCTATGTATCCACACATGTATCAAGTTTCCGGTTAATACAATTCTAGAATGAATAATAAATATTTATCATGATGTAAGGAAACATAAAATAACAACCTTATTATTGCTTCTAGGGCATATTCCCTTCAGTCTCGCACTTGCACTAGAGTCAATAGTCTAGTTCACATCGCCATGTGATTTAACACCAATAGTTCACATCGTCATGTGATTAACACCCATAGTTCACATCGTCATGTGACCAACACCCAAAGGGTTTACTAGAGTCAATAATCTAGTTCACATCGCCATGTGATTAACACCCAAAGAGTACTAAAGTGTGATCATGTTTTGCTTGTGAGAGAAGTTTAGTCAACGGGTCTGCCACATGCAGATCCGTATGTATTTCGCAAATTTCTATGTCTACAATGCTCTGCATGGAGCTACTCTAGCTTATTGCTCCCACTTTCAATATGTATCCGGATTGAGACTCAGAGTTATCTAGATCGGTGTAAAAGCTTGCATCGACGTAACTCTTTACGACGAACTCTTTATCACCTCAATAACTGAGAAATATTTCCTTAGTCCTCTAAGGATAATTTTGACCGTTGTCTAGTGATCTACTCCTGGATCACTATTGGTACCTCCCTGCCAAACTTATGGCAAGGTACACAACAGGTCTAGTATACAGCATGGCATACTTTATAGAACCTATGACCGAGGCATATGGAATGACTTTCATTCTCTCTCTATATTCTGCTGTGGTCGCGTTTTGAGTCTTACTCAACTTCACACCTTGTAACACAGGCAAGAACCCTTTCTTTGACTGATCCATTTTGAACTTCTTCAAAACTTTATCAAGGTATGTGCTTTGTGAAAGTCCTATCAAGCGTCTTGATCTATCCCTATAGATCTTGATACTCAATATATAAGCAGCTTCACCGAGGTCTTTCATTGAAAAATTCTTATTCGAGTATCCTTTTATGCTATCCAGAAATCCTATATCATTTCCAATCAGCAATATGTCATCCACATATAATATCAGAAATGCTACAGAGCTCCCACCCACTTTCTTGTAAATACAGGCTTCACCGTAAGTCTGTATAAAACCATATGCTTTGATCACCTCATCAAAGTGTATATTCCAACTCCGAGATGCTTGCAGCAGTCCATAGATGGATCGCTGGAGCTTGCACACTTTGTTAGCACCTTTAGGATCGACAAAACCTTCTGGTTGCATCATATACAACTCTTCTTTAAGAAATCCATTAAGGAATGCAATTTTGACATCCATTTGCCAGATTTCATAATCATAAAATGTGGCAATTGCTAACATGATTCGGACAGACTTAAGCGCTACGGGTGAGAAAAGTCTCATCATAGTCAACTCCTTGAACTTGTCGAAAACACTTTTGTGACATGTTGAGCTTTGTAGATAGTGACATTACCATCAGCGTCAGTCTTCTTCTTGAAGATCCATTTATTCTCAATGGCTTGCCGATCATCGGACAAGTCCACCAAAGTCCACACTTTGTTCTCATACATGGATCCTATCTCAGATTTCATGCCTCAAGCCATCTATCGGAATTTGGGCTCATCATAACTTCTTCATAGTTCGTAGGTTCACCATGGTCTAGTAACATAACTTCCAGAACAGGATTACCGTACCACTCTGGTACAGAACGTGCTCTGTTCGACCTACGAGGTCCAGTAGTAACTTGATTTGAAGTTTCATGATCATCATCATTAGCTTCCTCTCTAGTTGGTGTAGGCATCAGGGGAACAAATTTCTCTGATGTGCTACTTTCCAATTCGAGAGAAGGTACGATTACCTCATCAAGTTCTACTTTCCTCCCACTCACTTCTTTCGAGAGAAACTCCTTCTCTAGAAAGGTTCCATTCTTGGCAACAAAGATCTTGCCTTCGGGTCTGTGGTAGAAGGTGTACCCAATTGTTTCCTTAGGGTATCCTATGAAGACACACTTATCCGATTTGGGTTTGAGCTTATCAGTCTGAAGCCTTTTGACATGTGTCGCAACCCCAAACTTTAAGAAACGACAACTTAGGTTTCTTGCCAAACCATAGTTCATACGGTGTCGTCTCAACGGATTTAGACGGTGCCCTATTTAACGTGAATGCCGCTGTCTCTAATGCATAACCCCAAAAAGATAGTGGTAAATCGGTAAGAGACATCATAGATCACACCATATCTAATAAAGTACAGTTACGAAGTTCGGACAGACCATTACACTGTGGTGTTGCAGGCGGCGTGAGTTGTGAAACTATTCCACATTGTTTTAAATGAAGGCCAAACTCGTAACTCAAATATTCGCCTCCGCGATCAGATCGTAGAAACTTTATTTTCTTGTTACGATGATTCTCCACTTCACTCTGAAATTCTTTGAACTTTTCAAATGTTTTAGACTCGTGTTTCATTAAGTAGATATACCCATATCTGCTCAAATCATCTGTGAAGATCAGAAAATAATGATACCCACCGCGTGCCTCAACACTCATTGGACCGCATACATCGATATGTATTATTTCCAATAAGTCATTGGCTCGCTCCATTGTTCCGGAGAACGGAGTTTTAGTCATCTTGCCCATGAGGTATGGTTCGCAAGTATCAAACGATTCATAATCAAGCGAGTCCAAAAGTCCATCTGCATGGAGTTTCTTCATGCACTTTACACCAATATGACCTAAACGACACTGCCACAAGTATGTTGCACTATCATTATCAACTTTGCATCTTTTGGCATCAATATTATGAGTATGTGTATCACTACGATCGAGATTCAATAAACCATTCACATTGGGTGTATGACCATAGAAGGTTTTATTCATTTAAATAGAACAACAATTATTCTCTGACTTAAATGAATAAACATATTGCAATAAACATGATCTAATCATATTCATGCTCAACGCAAACACCAAATAAAATTTATTTAGGTTCAACACTTATCCCGAAGGTAGAGGGAGTGTGCGATGATGATCATATCAACCTTGGAATCATTTCCAACACACATCGTCACCTCGCTTTTAAGTAGTCTCTGTTCATTTTGTAACTCCTGTTTCGAGTTACTAATCTTAGCAACTAAACTGGTATCAAATACCCAGGGGCTACTTATGAACACTAGTAAAGTAAACATCAATAACATGTATATCAAATATACCTTTGTTCACTTTGCCATCCTTCTTATCCGCCAAGTATTTGGACCAATTCCGCTTCCAGTGACCATTTCCTTTGCAGTAGAAGCACTCAGTTTCAGGCTTGGGTCTAGCTTTGGGCTTCTTCATGGGAGCGGCAACTTGTTTGTTGTTCTTCTTGAAGTTCCCTTTCTGTCCCTTGCCCTTTTTCTTGAAACTAGTGGTTTTGTTAACCATCAACACTTGATGCTCTTTCTTGATTTCTACCTTCGTCGATTTCAGCATCGCGAAGAGCTTGGGAATTGTTTTCCTCATCCCTTGCATATTATAGTTCATCACGAAGTTCTAGTAGCTAGGAGATAGTGACTAGAGAATTCTGTCAATCACTATCTTATTTGGAAGATTAGCTCCCACTTGATTCAAGCGATTGCAGTACCCAGACATTCTGAGTGCATGCTCACTGGCTGAGCTATTCTCCCCCATCTTGTAGGCAAAGTACTTGTCAGAGGTCTCATACCTCTCGACATGGGCATGAGTCTGAAATACCGATTTCAACTCTTGGACCATCTTATATGCTTCGTGGCGTTCAAAACATTTTTGAAGCCCGGTTCTAAGCCATAAAGCATGGCGCACTAAACTATCAAGTAGTCATCATACTGAGCTTTTGTCAAACATTCATAACGTCTGCATCTGCTCCTGCAATAGGTCTGTCACCTAGCGGTGCATCAAGGACATAATTCTTCTGTGCAGCAATGAGGATAATCCTCAAATCACGGACCTAGTCCACATCATTGCTACTATCATCTTTCAACTTATTTTTCTCTAGGAACATATCAAAAAATAAGGGAGCTATAACACGAGCTATTGATCTACAACATAGATATGCAAATACTATCAGGACTAAGTTCATGATAAATTAAGTTCAGTTAATCAAATTACTTAAGAACTCCCACTTAGATAGACATCCCTCAAGTCATCTAAATGATACGTGATCCAAATCTACTAAACCATGTCCGATCATCACGTGAGATGGAGTAGTCATCACTGGTGAACATCTCTATGTTGATCATATCTACTATATGATTCACGTTCGACCTTTCGGTCTGCAGTGTTCCGAGGCCATGTCTGTACATGGTAGGCTTGTCAAGTTTAACTTGAGTATTCCGCATGTGCAAAACTGTCTTGCACCCGTTGTATGTGAACGTAGAGTATATCACACCCGATCATCACGTGGTGTCTCGAAACGAAGAACTGCGGCAACGGTGCATACCCGGGGAGAACACTTATACCTTGAAACTTTAGTGAGGGATCATCTTATAATGCTACCGCCGTACTAAGCAAAATAAGATCCATAAAAGATAAACATCACCTGCAATGAAAATATGTGACATGATATGGCCATCATCATCTTGTGCTTTTGATCTCCATCTCCAATGCATCGTCATGATCTCCATCGTAGCGTCGTGGTCGTCTCGCCAACTATTGCTTCTACAAGTATCGCTAATGCATAGTGATAAAGTAAAGCAATTACATGGTGTTTGCATTTCATACAATAAAGATACAACCATAAGGCTCCTGCCGGTTGCCAGTAACTTTTACAAAACATGATCATCTCATACAATAACGTTTTATCACATCATGTCTTGACCATATCACATCACAACAGGCCCTGCAAAAACAATTTAGATGTCATCTACTTTGTTGTTGCAAGTTTTACGTGGCTGCTACGGGCTTCTAGCAAGAACTGTTCTTACCTACACATCAAAACCACAACGGTGATTTATCAAGTTTGTTGTTTTAACCTTCAACAAGGACCGACCGCAGTCAAATTCGATTAAACTAAAGTTGGAGAAACAGACACCCGCTAGCCACCTTTATGCAAAACTAGTTGCATGTCTGTCGGTGGAACCGGTCTCATGAACGTGGTCAAGTAAGGTTGGTCCGGGCCGCTTCATCCGACAATACCGCCAAATCAAAATAAGACGTTGGTGGTAAGCAGTATGACGATCACCACCCACAACTCTTTGTGTTCTACTCGTGCATATCATCTACGCATAGACCTGGCTCTGATACCACTGTTGGGAAACATAACATGCAATTTCAAAAAAATTCCTACTCTCACACAAGATCTATCTAGGAGATGCACAACCACGAGAGGGGGAGAGTATCTTCATACCATTGAAAATCGCAAAGTGGAAGCATTTATCAACGCGGTTGATGTAGTCATACACCTTCACGATCCGTCCTGATCAAGTACCGAAAGTACGGCACCTCCGCGTTCAGCACACGTTCAGCTCGATGACGTCCTCGCCTTCTTGATCCAGTAAGAGGGGCAAACTAGTAGATGAGTTCCGGTAGCACGACAGCGAGGTGATGGTGTTGGTGAAGAACAATCTCCGCAGGGCTTCGCCAAGCACACCAGAAACTATGACGGAGGATAAACTAGAGGGACGGGGTTGCCGGCACATGGCCTAGTGTTTCTTGATGTGTTCCAGGTGCTAGCCCTGCCCCTCTATTTATATGTTGAGCCCTGGGGTCAAAACTTTGAGTAAAAGCCTCCTCAAAGTCGGTTTTGCCCGCAAGGAAGAGTCCTTCTTGGACTTCCAGGACCAGACGCCACAGTCCTTAGTGTTTGGCCCAGACGCCATGGGCCTCGGTGTCTGGCCCAGGGCTAGACGCCAGGGTCTCCGACGTTTGGCCCCCTGGCCTCCGCAAAACTCCTTTTGCACCGACCTAAAGCCCCGTGGGCTTCACCCGTTGGCCGAACCATATCATCCTATATATCAATCTTTACCTCCGGACCATTCTGGAGCTCCTCGTCATGTCCGTGATCTCATCCGGGACTCCGAACAACATTCGGTCACCAACATACATAACTCATACAGTACTATATCGTCAACGAACATTAAGCATGCGGACCCTACGGGTTCGAGAACTATGTAGACATGACTGACACACCTCTCTGGTAAATAACCAATAGCGGAACCTGGATGCTCATATTGGCTCCTACATATTCTACGAAGATCTTTATCGGTCGAACCTGTAATGACAACATACGTTATTCCCTTTATCATCGGTATGTTACTTACCCGAGATTCGATCGTCCGTATCTTCATACCTAGTTCAATCTTGTTACCCGCAAGTCTCTTTACTCGTTTCGTAATACATCATCCTGTAGCTAACTCAATAGTCACTTTGCTTGCACGGCTTCTTATGATGTGCATTACCGAGAGGGCCCAGAGATACCTCTCCGATACTCGGAGTGACAAATCCTAATCTCGATCTATGCTAACTCAACAAACACCTTCGGAGATACCTGTAGAGCATCTTTATAATCACCCAGTTCCGTTGTGACGTTTGATAGCACACAAGGTATTCTTCCGGTATCTGGGAGTTGCATAATCTCATAGTTGAAGGAACATGTATTTGACATGAAAAAAGCAATAGCAATAAAACTCAACGATCAATATGCTAAGCTAACGGATGGGTCACGTCCATCACATCATTCTCCTAATGATGTGATCCCTTTCATCAAATGACAACACATGTCTATAGTTAGGAAACTTAACCATCTTTGATTAACGAGCCAGTCTAGTAGAGGCTTACTAGGGACACGGTGTTTTGTGTATGTATCCACACATGTATCAAGTTTTCGGTTAATACAATTCTAGCATGAATAATAAACATTTATCATGATACAAGGAAATATAAAATAACAACCTTATTATTGCCTCTAGGGCATATTTCCTTCAGGAAAGACGACACTAATTGTGCGAATGAAAAGATTACTTCGATACGAATCCGATGCAATTGGGTTCATCGGAAACGGATATACGGATAAAAAGATATGATCAAAATAAATTTGAGTATGAATCTGAACAAATTTTGAAATTTGGGAATTGCAAAAGGTTGATTTAACAGGTTCACTGGATAGGTGGGATCAAAACGAAAATATAGGCGTTGGTTTCATCTAATTTGAATAAACGAGTAGCTATTTGAAAAATCATGGACAAGCTGTTTTACGGAGGAAAAAGAGCTAGAGCTAGAAAAATTCTAGGGCTAATGTGTAAATATAGAGACTAATTGATATTCTACCCTATGTGAAACAAAATAAGTAGCTTAAACTAGATTTCTACCATATACTAGTCTATGAATAATAAAATATTCTATGAATAATAAACTATGGGAACTAAAGTACAAGAAAATACGAAGAGAATACCTCCAGAATGAAGATAAGAGATAACTTCACAGAGGAGACGACTTCCAGAATTCCCATCGGAGAGAAGAAATAATATTTATTTTTGTGAAGCTAGTCAAATCAAAATATATTGATTTAACCTGAGTTGGATGATTTTTTAGGCTCTATGGATCTATATTTATAGGTGGATGCGAGGTCTAAAGGTCTAAGACTAGGTGAGGTGGGACTAAATATAGCTGAAAAGAGAGAAAAGAGAGAGAAGGGGCGCCACACATAAGGCCGCCGCGCTATGCAGTTTTTTAAGACAAAAAAAGACTGGAACTAAAGAAATTTAAAACTAAAACATACAGTGTCACAACCCTAGATTCATGACTGTAAATAGTTGCATCAATGAGCATGCATCATGTTTAAATTCAAAGGAAATTTGAATTGGGGATGACCAAGCCCTGGCAGTAAATCAATTCAACTAGGTTCAAGTTTAAATCTTTTCAATAAACCTAGAATGCCCTTTAGAAAAGTTCATGATTTTTGATAAAGGTGAAAACCTCTGCCAAAAATGATGCACATATTTTTAGGCCATTCTGGTTATTTGAATTAACTCATATTGTATTTGAATTGGGGCATTTAAATACTATAAATATTTTAAATGCTCCAACAATTTTGGATTTAGTTGAGGGCCTCTGGAATAATTCATTTAGTGTCCACAACTATTTTTTAGAATTTTTAAAAGCAATTTGGTTTGAAAAACCAAATTAAAACAAAATTGCATAAATAGAAAACAGAACAAAACTAGAAGACAGAGCGGAGAGAGTACTTACCTGGCGCTTACCTGGCCTGGCCCAGCACGGCCCAGCCCACTGGCCTGGTGCTAGTCATTGCCTGCCTCTGCCAGTAGGCAGAGGAGGGACACCGTGACACCGCCGAGCTCGCCACGCCTCCTCCTGCTTGCCGCCGACCGCTTGGAGCTGGCTGGAGACGCGACGCACCCCCCTGGAACCCCCTCGCTCACCTCCTCGACCCATCCCCTTCCCTGCCTCTCTCCCGAACAAACCCGAGCGCCGCCGTCACCACCGCTCGCCGTAGCCACGGCCACAGGCCCTCCCTTGCCTCGCCGACGTGTCCATGGCCTCCGCCTCGACGCCCTCGTCCTCCCCGTCGACCCACTCGACGCCAGACGCCTCAAAATGTCGTCCCCGACCTCTTCTTCATCGTCGGCCGCCGCGGATCCCCATCGTCGACTCGTCGCCGTCCGGCCTTCCCCAAGCCCGCTTCGACGCATGCTGCAACCGCCGTGAGCCACCGAACCGTTTCCCCCTCTCCGTTCTCGCTCTCGTGCGCCGTAGCCGCCGTAGCTTGCTCGCCCGCACGCGCCGCCGCCTGTGACCGCCGCCGACGAGCCTCCGGCCACCTAGCGGTCACGGCCGTCGTGCTCAACTTCCTTCCCGCGCCACGTAGAGCACGTAGGTGCCCCGCACGAGCCTCCCCGGCCACCGTAGCGTCGACCCCGAGCTCACCCGAGCTCCGGCGACCGCCAAGGACGATGCCGGCGACAACCCCGGCCACCCCGGGCCCAACCGCCACCACCACTCGATGCGCGAGTTCGTCCGCATCACGTAGATGCCCTTCGCCGGCCATTTGGTCGCCGGAGGAGGAATCCCGCACCTCGCTGCCGCGTCTGGCCTCGCCGGCGTCGAGTCGCCGGTGGATTAGCCCCGGTTGACCAGGGATTTGACCCCCCAGGGTCACTGACGTGTGGGCCATGCCCCTGTTTAGTTTAGGTGTTAGCTTAGTTAGCGCAAATTAACTTAGTTAATTGGTTGACTCACTGACATGTGGGCCCAGGCCCTAATTAACCTAGATTAGTGCTAATGTAACACTAACTAACTCTGTTAGTTAGTTGTTACACTGACATGTGGGTCCCAGCCGTCAGGTTTGACCTAGGCTGGCGCCTTTGACCTGCTGACGTCACCACGACGTCATGCTGACGCAGTTAACCTTTTTCTGGATTTATTCTTATATAGGAAATTCCAGAAAATCCTATAAACTTCTAAAAATCATAGAAAATAATCTGTAGCTCAGAATGAAAAGATTTATATATGAAAAATTATCAGAAAAATCCAATCTATCCATCTGTACTGGTTTCATGCATGTTAGAGCAACCTAACCTTGCTGTTTAGATGAAACAAGATAATGCACTTATATGACTCTATAAAATGGGTTTGCATTTGAATCTTTGGTTCAAATGGACTCATCTCAATCTGTTCTAGCTTGCATTAGCCCAAAACACATGCATATTGCCATGTCTTGATCATGCATCATATTGTGCATTGCATTGATTGTATTTCTTCTCTGTTGCCGGTATTTGTCCCCTCTCGGTAGACGATGTTCCGACGTTGTGATCGTTGACACTAATGAAGACTCAATGCTATCTTCAGAAGTGCCAGGCAAGCAAAACCCCCTTGTTCATTCTGATACAAACCCACTCTCTCGCTTCTGCTCTCTTTTACTGCATTAGGACAACAACGATTCAACTGTTACATGCTGCGGTAGTTGAACCCCTTTCCTCTGCATGACCTGTCATTGCCACAGTAAATAGATGAAACCCACTAGCATGAGTAGGAGTTGTTTGAGCCCTATTGTGCCTACTCATTCATGCTTGTTTGTCATGCCTGCTATTGCTTAGAGTTGTGTCAGCTCTGATTCATCGGGGATGGATTGGAATGTGGTGAACATGTGCTACTGTTGAGAGCTAAGTGTGTGAACACGATTTGGTAAAGGTAGCGGTGAGAGGCCATGTAGGAGTACATGGTGGGTTGTCTCATTGAAACCGTCCTCAGGAACTGAGTTCTGTGTTTGTGATCCATGAATAGTTACTACCACACATTGGGTTCCGGTAACTCGACCCCTCTCGGCTTATTAACCGCCTTGATCTCTGTCCAGGAGTTGCAACTAGTTTCTGGTGTTTGTAGGTTGTGTTAGTAGTCTACCAAGTGGCATCCGGTACAGGTGGGCTTGGGACAGACTAGGCACCGTGGCACGGTGTACCAAGCATAGATCCATCCGTCGAGGTGGGCTTGGGAACCCTGCACACATCGTTTGGGGCCGTGAGCGACACCCCGGCCGGATCTCCTTGCGGATGGAACCCGAATAGGCGATAAACCTAGACTAGAGACTTGTGTGGTTAGTCAGGTCATGGCCGACTCCCTCACCAGGCTTCCGCTTGAAGGTTGTCGAGATACACGACGTGTACATGGTGGTAAGTGGCGAGAGCGTGTGTGAAGAAGTACACCCCTGCAGGGTTATAAATGATCTATTCGAATAGCCGTGTCCGCGGTAAAGGACTTCTGGGTTGTCTGTACAGTTCATAGACAAGTGAAAGTGGATACTCTAAAATGCGCAAGATAAGCGTGAGTGCTATGGATGGCGTCTCGTAGGTAGACGGGAGCGGATCCATAGTGGTGTATTGAATGGTGAATATGTGGACTCGTGTGCACCACCTCAAAAGAGTTACTTGTAGTCGTAGTTTAGGATAGCCACCGAGTCAAAGCTGGCTTCCTACAGTTAAACTCCACCACCCCTTTGTTGATACCGATGCATATGTAGATAGTTCTGATGTAAGTCCTGCTGGGTACATTTGTACTCACGTTTGCCTATCTTATGTTTTGCAGAGAGACGTCAGTCTCGCTAGTAGTTCCGTGTGGACTTCGACGTTTAGCTTGATACCTCAGCTACGATCTTGTGCCCTCGACAGGATCTGGTAGATAGTCAGGCTTCTCAGCCTTTTTCATTTGTAGATGTCTGTACTCAGACATGTTAAGCTTCCGCATGTGCTTTGACTTGTATGCTTTGAATGTTGGGTCATGAGACCCATGTTTGTAATACTTGGCTCCTCGGAGCCTAATGAATAAATACTTGAGTCGTAGAGTTATGTTGTGATGCCATGTTGTATTTACACATATCGAGCATATTGTGTGTATGATTGAAATGCTTGGTATGTGTGGGATCCGACAACCTAGTTGTTTATCCTTGGTAGCCTCTCTTATGGGGAAATGTAGTCTTGTGCTTCCATGAGCCATAGTAGTCCGCTACAGCCCGGTTCACCGGAGTCCTGCTAGCCCAGCACTACTGCTCCGGACACCTGACTGGCCGGCATGTGATTCACTTCGTTCCTGTGTCTGTCCCTTCGGGGAAATGTCACGCGATGACATCCGGAGTCCTGCCTAGCCTGCTACAGCCCGGGTTCCCGAAGTCTTGTTAGCCCAGTGCTACAGCCCGGATTCGCACGCTGCTGACCGACATGCTCGATGTTGATTCACGTATGCCTGTCCCCGTAAGTTAGTGCCACTTTGGGTTCACGACTAGTCATGTCGGCCCGGGTTCTCTGTCATATGGATGCTAGCGACATTATCATATACGTGAGCCAAAAGGCGCAAATGGTCCCAGGCCATGGTAAGGCGACACCCGTGGGAATACCGTGTGTGAGGCCGCAAAGTGATATGAGGTGTTACAGGCTAGATCGGTGTGACTTAGAATCGGGGTCCTGACATACCGAAATACAATATAGGCGACCTGATGGCTATGTTGCGCTTGTAGGCGAAGGATAGGAGTTGGTCGCTCATCAGACTCTTTTTTTAATAACAAATGTAAAGTACAAAAGTGTTAGAAATAAAAATCCAACCGACTCAGATAAAATTAAATTTTAGCACAAAATACTAGAAGAAATGTACCTCACTTTGAACTATTTATTTTTCTAAAATAAAATACATAAATAATTTCAAAAAAATGCAGAAGCAATATGGTGTTCAAATTCAATACAAAATGACTTTTAAAAAAATACCAAATGACTTTAAATAATTTACCACCATTTTTCCTTTGGAGGGAGTCATTTTACCCTCTCTTATAATTAATATTTTTCATAGGAAAAAATATTTTTAATAAAACCCAATAAAGGCAACATTCAATAATTTTAAGAAATAGCTAGCAAAGCATTTCATTTTTTTTCAAATAGATCTCTCTTGGTTCCATAATTCATTTTCCATTTTCACTTCTGATACTTGAAGGAGTCATATTTCCTTCTCTCTTTATTTTATTTGAATTAAAATGGAAATGAACTTGAAACTCAAAATGGAAGACTCTCCAAAAGTGGTTCAAATAAATTTTAAAAGTGGTCCCCATCACTCCCCACTCTATTTCATATATTTTGAAGAAGTCCTAGTATCTTCTCTCATGAAAATCCTTGAGTGGCATAAAGTTTATGATTTGAAATATTCTCAAATGGAATTCAAATCTTCTCAAACCCTTTTTTCCATTTCTTTAAATGGAAGAAGTCATGTCATCTTCACTCTAGGGTTTATTTTCAAATGAATTTGAATTCATGGAGATCAAATGCATGAATGAAAGTTTTGGGAAAGTCCTTTTATTCCCTCTCACTTAACTTTCAAAAGTTTCAAATTCCAGTCAATTCACACAACCAATCACTCAAACAATCACAGAAACAATCATAACTAATTATTTAATATAACATTCCAAAATTTAGAATTTTGGGATGTTACATCCATTGTCCTGGGTTGTGTGGCAATATCTCTACTCTTATAAAAAACAGAGTTGGTGTTGATGGTGTGCCTGCCATCCTGCAATATAGGCCATCCGATTTATATCCAATAGATAGGAAGGAAACTATGGCAATTTTGCAAAAAGATACCCACACCCCTCTCCACATTTGCAAATAAGGACTTCCCTCGTTCATCCTTTTCTCCCACAAGATAAACTACTCATACAAATGCATCTTGATGTTCCGTGCAACGCATGGGCATCTTGCTAGTTGCTGTAAATATTACACGATGTCGTGATATATTATATTGGAGTATTAATATATTTTTTACTAATACATTCATTAGTTGTATTTGACATTGGTCGAACATTACAATGGTCGATCCACCTTCTTCGACACGAATACTTGGCTCTCTAAGATGACATAGGACAATGTTAAAAAGACCCTCACCATGAGAGCCTCGATTAATAGGAATGATAGACGACTCATATCAATAAGAAATTCCTTCTTTTTCAGAAGCCCATCCGAAAGAAATCTCAAAGTTAAGCATGTTTGGCTTGGAGCGCGATTTGATGATGGGTCACCGACCAGGAAGTTGATCCCGAATGTGCATGAGTGAGGACAAAGTGTTGGATCTAGATCCAACGAATCTTGAGTAGGGCGTCCTGATCAGTAGTCTTGCCTAGATGGTAACAAAGACACAAGGGACATGATGTTTAACCAGGTTCGGGCCCTCTCGAAAAGGTAAAACCCTACGTCCTGCTTTGTTGTATTGATTGTGGATGTGGTACAGAGTACAGTTGATCTACCATGAGACTGGATGTGAATGAGTCTGGGATGTCTCGAATATCATCTATCGACTAGCCTAGCCTCGGTTTATATAATGTACCAGAGGCCTAAGATTTATAAGAGTCCTTATCTTGTGCGCCAAGTTTTGTGGAATCTTCCTTGTATGTGTCATGAGCTACCCAAAATGGCCTAGAACGGAACCGACAAAGGGGGTCCTCGGCCCGGCCCACCTGGCCGCGAGTCGGCATGGTAAGTACCCCCCTAGTCCAAGACTCCGTTAGTAGCCCCTGAACATGTTTTCAAGTCGGGGACGCTCCTCGGTTCTTTCGAACTGCTCCTCGTCTTTGTCCTTCAGTCTTTAGAACTGCTTCAACAAATCCTCTCATCTTCGTCCTTGTGGATCAACAAAGTACGTCTGTGTTGGGAAACGTAGTAGAAAAATAAAAAAATCTCCCACGAACACCCACGAACGATATGAAGATGAATAAGCGGTTTGGATCATGATCGTTACCGACTCTGGAATGCAGGAAGTAGACCAGTCGGTGTAGATCGTACTTAGATTACATCGAATCTTTGATGACAATCCCGTGAACCACCCTCGAACAGAAGACCGAAAGCATGACCTCTCTACTTGGTTGCAAGCGTACGGTATTCACAATCCAGTAGCGCACATTGCCGTCCAGAGCTAATCATTGCCGGAGAATTAGAGGGAGGAGATTAGAACCATATTGGGCTTCTAATTATGAGGATTAGAGGAACTAGGTCTATCTCTAATTGGATCAACTAGGATGAGCTAGAACTAGAACTTGATGAACTAGAGGAGTCTCCAAAACTTGTATACGAAAGGTGTGAAATCCTCTAGTATATATAGGTTGCAGGAGGAGGAGGAGGGGTGCCACAAGAGGGAGGGAAAGTCTCCCTCCCTTGGTCGGCCAAGGGGAGGGGTCTTCCTTTCCAATTCAGCCTCCTTCTCCCCTCTCCATGGGGAGAAGGGGGCGCCTCCTTTCCACCTCTTGGCCTTTTAAGGCTCGTTAATATTAAAAATAATTAAATATAAAGCCTCCTAACAATTACTAGAGCTGTTCAAATTTTTATTATTAATTTAACATCTCTGGAAACATTTTCCACCTATATATTATTTATCGGTAATACCCGACATTGCCTGATAATCTCTGAAACCCTTCATGTGACCCCAAAACGCTTCTAGTTCCTCTTGAAGCTATTTTGTATATTAATCAAACAAGTCCACAAATAAATCCTCGATATTCTCGTCCTACTAACACTCAATAGATCATGATTACCAACATAGACATGAACGAAACTCCTTCGTTCAATGACCGATAGCGGAACCATGGACGTCCATATCGATCCCTATGATTACACGAATGACATTTGAGTGAACCTTTGGTTATCATGTGATGTTCCCTTTGCTTCGTGATACTTTTCAAAACCTAAGATGCATCAGCAGCCTCCTAAGTCATACACATGCTCATTATACCGTCATCCTCGTTACCATTTTTGTTCTTCTTTCTTGTTGAAATGTTTCGACATCCCCGTGACGTAGTCACCCGTGCCTGGCCATATGATGATGGATGCCGTCACACCGAGAGGGCCCTAAGAATATCTCTCCATCTCGGAGGAGAAAATCCCACTCTCGAGCTATCTAGTCCCTTGTCAAACTTTTTGATAAACTTTTAAGTTGTCGTTGTGATCACCGTGTTACAGATGACGTTTGAGCAACCCCAAAGTCTATCGTATGGTAAGAAGTGACTACGATACTCTCATGATCTAAGGAACTAAAAACACACGCTAACACTCTGTGTTATAACAATTGATTTCAGACAATATTATCTCAAAGTATAACAAACAAGTTTGGGTCGATTCAATATGATTGTTCTTCTAACATCATACTCTCACTGTTGTTTTAGTACTATCATTACACTTAACGATATTCTAAGATCTGAAAAACATGATCACCAACAACACTTCAGCCAGTCTTAGAGGCAGGACTAGAAACCTATTCTTTACCGTTTATCATTCCACACGTGCATATGAGTTTTCCATTGAATCACATATTCCAGGATCATAACAGTTATAGCATGAAATATAAACTCTTGATTATGAACATGGAAATGTAATAATACAATATTATTGCCTCTAGGGCATATTTCCAACACTTTCCCACTTGCACTAGAGTAAGTAATCTAGTTAGCACATTTTTCTTTTACACAAATGGCAATCTGGTGTTTGTTCATGCTTTGCTTGTGGTATAGCCTTCGTCCTATCAGATCTTGACAACTTCGGATCCATGTGCATTGTTTGCATATCTATGCATATATCATGCTTTCACAAGAATTCATAATTTATGTGAAAACAAGCTTTGTATATATTGAATCACTGGCAGGACCTTTGATTCCTTGGACTGAGCTATGGAGCGACTATTGAGAACAATGTTCCATTGGCACAATCATCTAGATACCATACCAAGTTCATAAATGAACCTTTGATTCATCAGCCTCTATTGTTGCTTTTAAAGCGACAATATACTCTGCCTTATGTTATAGAATTCACCACTTTAACTTTCTTGGATCAATTCCAACCTACTGTGCCACCATAAATCATTTAACTGAAACCAAAAAATTCCTTGGAGCACTAACGAAGATTTTATCGATGTAGTACTTACAATGAGCCTGTATTGATGTAACTCCTTACAACAATCTCTTTATCTTCTTCGTATGTGAGAAAACATGTCGTTAGTACTCAACGAAATTTTCACTGTTATCCTATGAACAACGATTTGGTCATTCTGGTAATTATTTGACCATTTCATCAGAACAAAGATTTCAACTCCACTATGCTTGCTTCAATGCATTATAGAATCTTGAAGTTTGCATACTTACTAGCATCCTCTGGATTGACACCTTGGACCGTATCAAATATACAACCTTGGTTCTATTTCCGCATCATGGGAATCATTTTGACAACCATCTATTATCTCATAATTGAAATATTTAGTAATTGCTAGTTTAACTCAAACTGACTTTAAGCATTGCTATGATGAGACAATCTCGTCATAGCCAACTCCTTGATCTTGTTAAACTATTTGTAACAAGTCAAGCATTATAAAACATTTTTATCTTTGTCAGTTTATAGATCCGTTACTATTCTTTAGACTCTAAGTCTTCCGAAGGGTTTATCAAGTTCCAAACTTGAATTATGTATATGGATATATACTATCTCGGATTATTTTGGCTAATAGCCAGTTCCGGAGTTAGGTCCCATCAACGCTTCTCTATGTATTATAGGTTCATTGTTTGTTCAACAATATCTCGTCTGTACACCATGAAGGTGTGCACGAGTTCTATATAGTTCAACTGCATGTTCAACCGAAATCTCTAAATCTTATTGAGGTTCCCGTACCAGCCGTGATATGAAATTTTAGAACCAATTCTAGCGTTTCTTTTCTTTGACCTAATTATGAATATTCTGCAATCTCATCGAGTTGTACTATCCTCCCACTCACTATTTTGCAGAAAACATTTTTCTCGCACTTTGTGGAAAAACACTTTGCCATGGTGTAGTGAAAGAGGAATACTTAATCATTTGGGATAGCCTACAAAGTAGCACTTATTTCAACAAAGTCGATGGCGCTCCTTTTTTGTGTGTAAAAACCACGGTCTCTAAAGCATCACATTAAAAGTATATTGGCAAAATAATCAATGTCATCTTTGATCTCATCATGCCATACATAGTTTGATTACATCTACTCAAAACATTCTAATCTTAGTAATGTTCTAGGAAGTGCAAGCTATAAAATTGTTTTCACAGCTCATCAGACATTCGCTAAATTTGTAACTCAAATATTTTTTCTGCAATCCAATTGTAGAAACATAATTTTTATTACAGTCAGTCTACTTCATCCTGGAAAAACCTTTCGAAACATTTCAAAAGATCCAGATTTATGTCTCATTAGATATAAATATCTACTTGAGTCAATCTTGAAGATAGATAAATCCACTGCTTGCAGCAACACTTATTGAACTACACACATCAACATTCATGTTCCAGTTATTTTGTTGCTCGTTCTTTATGGACTGTGAATGGTATTCTAGTTTACTTTACTATTTGGACAAAAGTTTCAAGTGTCAGATGATTCATAATCAGATGACTTCGATATCCATCACTATGGAATTTCTCCATGCTGGTTTCTCCAATGTGACTAAATGCAGTTCCGCACATATGTGGTATTCTTTTATTCTTGTGACATTTAGCGTAAGTGTTGTGGATGTACAATTTTATTAACAATATTTAGAACATAATCCTATTTAAAATAGGAGTATGACCTTTTGTTCATAATACCAAACAACTATTTTTCTCTCATGAACAATTGCCTTGCAACTTTTATCAATGGGCTAGAGTGTACAAAACTCTAAAATGAATTATGACAATAAACACAGAGGTAATAAGCTGATGAGAAGCCCTGTAACTTTTACAAAGTTTCCATTATATATTTTAACCTCATTATTTGTTGGTCATTTAGGCCATTGTAGTTTCTTGCAACGACTCACATCAGCATGCAATCGATTCGATATCCTTGTGATCAACTTTTAATCACAATATCAAAGAATTAATGATCAACAAATTGATCATAATTCCTAAGAACTACACTTTACTTGACCAACTCCCCCTACATCTTATAACTGGTATGACATTCATACCTAAGCTGGACATTCTAGTCTTCTTTTCTTTTCTACCCTTTACTTCTTATAGTTTAACTTCCAATATTTCTCCTACTCACAGAAGAAGCATCCAACTTGAAGAGTGGCGTGAGCCCCGAACTTCCCTAGGCATGTAAGTCTAATTACATACTTTGGTTTGTTCTTTTGCCTTTAAGTTTCTCACCATCAACTCATGACTGGCGTTCTTCCGGATCTTACGCATTTTAGACTTAAACATAGTTGAACACTTCACTAGAAGCTTGCAAACAAAACACTTATTTAGATATCACATATCTTTTAACCTTTGTTTGTTTCTGAAAACAATTTTCAGTTGCAAGAATATCACATAACTAACCCAAACATTTTGAAGTCTGGGTTTCTCAGAAGCAAGCAGACCGTAGTGTAATCCCAGCCTTTTGGATCAAAAGGCGTGAGCCTCATCATCCATAGCATCAACAAGAGAGTATTGTAAGCAACAGTAGGACAAAATCCTTATTTGCACTATTAGAGGATGATCCTCTCAATCATAAAGATTCAACTAGATAAATAATAGCTAATCAATTCAAAAACAAAGGTGGAACCATGAGCCATAATTCTACAACTATGATGCAAACCACACATAGACAATGTTCATAATTAATTTGCACTAGTGATTCGACTTAATTAATACATAATGGTGCTCCCACTCAAATCAATATCTCTCATGATTGATTTTAAGTGATTCAAGACCCTGGGCTGATTCACAGCCATTGATGTGGACATCACTGATGGCGTGAACTTCGAACGGTAGGCAAACCTTTGCCGATCATATCTCCATATGACTCTTGTTCATCTTTGGATACTTCATGCTCCGAGCTCAGAACGATTCTGCCAAAACTTCAAGACAACCGAGTGCTATCTGCATACATGGTCTGATCATCCCCGTCTTACACCTCACAACCCCTTTCTACTCATGTGGACGTGACGCACTCTAGGAGGCTACGTGTTATAGACGGTTGCAACACTAGGAAGATCACCTTTCAACTTGGCATCTACTGTGAAAGATCACCTGAATAATTGACTACTACGCAGTCGAAGGGTGCAAACAATAAAGGGATAAACATCTCAGGCAATTCATAATAGCATGATATGGTATAACCCTGGGCGCCGAGAAGTCTTCATTGTCTTCTTGAATTTGCACTTGAAACATCGTCGTGGCGGTAGAAAAATCATTATCATGGCAGCCGTTTCAAAAACTCTATCGTGGCGGCAATTTCAAAAAAAAATTGCCGTGGCGACCGTTTCAAAAACGTTGTTGTGGCACCACTTTCAGAAAATGCTACTGTGGCACGAAAATTTCAACACCTCCTCCTGGGCCTGCTACACCTTCTCCATGTCGGGGTCATCCGTGTACACTTGCCACCATCACCTGTAACCTGTAGGCTATCTCTACATCTTTTACATTAGAGTGGCAATCTCATGGCTCCAGCCATCATGCCGTGACGCGTAGGCCACTTAACATTACAACATATAACCATCTCATACATAAACTCATTATCATGATGAAAGCTATACCACATCATATGCAAAACTGCAAAACCAAGTTTGACGTCCTCTAGTCGGTTCGGCAAATATTAATTACTTGGCTGCTAGGGTTTCTGAATAATACTAACTACCTAGATGCACAATCAAGGCAATAATTCTTGTTGCTAGAGTAACTTTCGGGGTGTGTGAGGGAAAAGACTTAATTAAAAATCTCTAGCCCCACACTAAACTTTGTCAAATACGCGTGACCCACTAGAAGATTGTTCATCTTCATCGCCCTCTTGTGTACGTGATGGTTCACTATTCTTGACTATGATGAAGCCAAAGTACTGTTACCAGATCGACGACAGCCAGAGCCGATCGATTGTCAGAACTTTGTACAAAGCTACATCATGCCGTCAATGAATTGAACCGAAGTGTGACATCCTGATTTTTGGCCCTTCCTTTTTCTTTTGTTTTTCTGAGGTTTTTGCCTGAGATTCCCTTTTTCCGTGGCTATGTGGCCTGGAAACTGAAGAACATGAACTCTTCTTTGCTTCCAAAGTTGCTTGTCATTCCCAAATCCTTCCCTAGACCCTGTCATTTTCATCCTAGCCCAAATCCCAATATTCTTTTTATTGGGGATATTCCTTTTCTATTAAAGGAATAACTCAAATTGCCCTAGGTTGTGAAGCAACCTTTATTTCCATCACTCCTAAAATTCCCAAATAATTCTCATAAATTTTTTGGGTCATATATTTCTCAAATATAGCAAAATATTTCATTTGTCATGTTTATCATCATGCTAAATAATTCATTTCCTATTCTGCCCTAAATGGCACATTGTGAAGAAAGTGCTATTTTACTTTTCCCAATTAACCTCAAACTCCTTTTACACCTTTTCCTGTCCATATCATTGCCACATGCCAAAGTGCAACCTCATTTGCCTAGTAAATATTCCTGAGCAATTTTTCAAAGTTCCTGTCTGAGGGAACTGGTTGTGAAGGAAGTACAAGCTAGGCATATCCAAATGAGTTTCCATTTTGCATGATCCCTCATATCATCATATAATAGCTCTCCACCAAAGTAGAGATCATGTCATGCCTCCATGTGAGCTCATCTTCAATTCTTTGATTCTGTCCAAAATTTCAGTTTGTGAAGCAAGTATATGTTATCTTGCTCCATTACGGCTGCCAATTTTTCTAGGCCTTCTGTTATCCATATAACTTACCTCCACCCATTTTGGACATGTTTCATCAAGCCATTATTCCTCTAGAATTTTTGCAAGTTTCTGGTCAGTGGAAATGTTTGTGAAGGAAGTACCATTTTGGTTTATCCAATTGGTATGAAACCTTTTGAGCATCTTCATAAGACCAAATAAATCTGCCTTGCTCAATTTCAGCTCAAGTGTATTCTCCATTTGAGAGCATCATCATGATCTTCATTCTGGACCAGATTACTTAGTCATAAAGCAATTATATTAATTAGTGGTCCAATTCTTCTCAAAATTACCAGGATGTAAGTCCTTCTTACCATAAACATATCACACAACTCCTTTGACCTCAATAAAGTCTCTGTGGATCAGCAGTGCTCGATCAAGTTTACTGCAGTAAACTTCAGAGCTTGATTACTTTTTAACCATGTCACTTTTAACCCATCTACCACCTCAGATGCAACCTACCTTGGATGAACTACTCACTAGACAACATTTCCAAGTACCTCTCCCAACCTACATGCCAGTGCACATGGTGACCACGACAATGGCATGCCTGTGCACGCGCTCTGTGTGCAGTGCGCGCGTCCAGTGGCTGTTTGTGCTGGACCCCTTCTCCCTTTCAGCGTCTTCGAGCTCGTGAGCACGTCCCACAGCTGCACCCTCCGTCAGCCCCTCAGTCAGCGCTCGTCACCGCGCGCCCACGGGCGAGCTGTAACCGAACGAGTCTTTAATGGCGTTCGGCTCTTCTCCTCTTGTCCACAAGCTCACCCTCGTCTCCGTGAGCCCTGACCCTCGTCCGTTCCCTCTCTCGTCGCCTTCCCGAGCCCTACCGTGCTCGCTGAGCGTCGCCAGAACCTTGGCCGAGAGCGAGCGGCGGCACCCGAGCCCGTGACCCTCGCCCCGGCTATAAGTAGCCAGCCCCAGACCCGTTCGAGCACACTAGCAGCCTCTCCTCCCTCCTCTAGTCCTGCCTAGCCACTTCCCCGAGCTCGAGGAGATCCCATTGCCCTCCCATGGCCGAAGCCTCGCCTCGGGTCTCCGCCTAAATTCGCGGCATGCCGAGCCCCTCCCCTCCTCGTTCCACCACCAGGAGACCCACCGGAGTCCACCTCACCTCCCCACTCCCTCAGTTTGTCGCCGGAGGCCCTGTGGCCGCCCCTCCATTGAACGGCCGCCGCTGGCCGCGCTCTGTTGCCTCCAGCCGCGGCAGCCCCGCTCCTCCCCGGCGCCGTTTGCCCTCTGAACGGACGCGCCGTCCTTCCCCGACCTCGACGGCGTGTTCCACTTGGCCGGAGGTGTCCGGAATCGCCAGCGCCCGTCGCCGGCAGCGCCTCTGCTCCGCCTCTGCCTCCTCCCGTTGCCTTCTCTCCACTCCTCCCCGCCGCCTCTTTCCCCTCTGGACGGGTGCGCCTTCGCATCCCACGGCCGCCGGTGCCCTCACCTCGGTCGGAGACGGCCGGAGTTGGCCGGGCCGGCGCCGGCCTCTTCCCTTCCCTCGCTCCTCTGTCACTGATCGGGGAGGCAGCGAGGAGGAAGAAGACAGGCGCGAGGAGAGGGAGATGGATAAGGCGGGCCCCCTCTGTCAGCTGCTCAAGCCGGGCCCCGCCACCGCCACGTCACTTAAGTGGAAGCATGAACTCGGGTGTACCTTTTCCTTAGGTGAAAGCGTATTAAAGTACTGCTTCAGGTCAGAGTACGTTGTCTTTTACTGAAAGCGTATGACAGTCCTTCTTAAGCCCGTAATTCGTTTTCCTGCTTTGAAAGCGTATGGGGCCTGTTTGTGGAGAAATCTTTACAGATTAGTCCCTTAACTTCAACCCGTCATATCTTTTTAACCACAACTCCAAATGAGGTGAATCCAAAGCCCACTTCTTTGTTTCGTCGAGCCCGTTCTGTTGGTTTCATTTTCACTATGGTTTGACACTGTGAAAATGACCTTTTTGCCCTTGCACGTAAACAGCCCCTCCGAGAGATAACTGTTTCCGGCAAGTCTTTCCGCGGCTTCACCGCACTTCTCCCCGGTGCCTTCTTCATCCCCAGGCAAGCCACCATACCCATTTGCATGATAGTCATGCAGTAGCCATGGTTTTCAACTTGAATATTTATTAAATGATTGCTTGTTTAAAACATGGTTATCGTTGTTTCGGTAATGCTTCTGTTTAGTGCTTACTTGTTTGCTATGTTGTTATGCACCTGGTTATCATGCCCTGCTAGTTGCTAGTACTGCTTTCATATTGCCATGCTGGATAGTAGTACATGTTGGGTTGGTCATGTTCTTCGGTGCATGATTAACGTCGGTTATCGAGTACCATTAATATGCGTTGTTCCTTTGTTGTTAGTTGGTTAAGTCTTACTCGGTGATGTTATTGATGATTTCTTGCATGTTATTTATGTTTGATGATAATGGTCATGTTATGCTATGAGTAGTGTTGTACTTGTAAAATTTATGCTCGTCATTATGCCATGTTCAGTTGGAGATTATTCATAGTTGATATGGTGGATAGTTATGTTGCATCCCGTACTTATGTTGATATCATGTTCATGCATTGTAATTGCATCATGTTATTTTATCATGGCTCAGTATTTTGCCTTCAAGTTTAACCGGATTTAATTGAACTTGAACAACTGTTGGCTGAGTCATGGTGCCGCCAGATCGAAACTGACCAGTGCAACCACGCTTACCTTATGGGAAGGTCCTAACTGGGTCTATTGTCGTGCATCTCGCCGGTGCCTCCCACGAGGGAAGGTTATGGGCGTGCTTACCCTGATCAGTTAGGCAGACATAACCTTGTGTGCTCGTTGTTTTCAGTTTTATAGATCCAGTCCCCGAGTGGGAGTGTTTTGACCACGACGGTGGTTGGGGTGTCTTTGCTAGACACGGGTCCAACCAGGACTAGCCCGTTGGGGATTTGGTCGGAGTGGCCGGGAGAATGTCACGGCAGTAGATTGGTTTTGTCGGAACGTCGTTGGTCCACCCGAATGGGAGTGCGAGGCCATGGGTTCCGTAGTGTGGGTACAGTGTACTAACCTCTGCAGAGTGTATATTAAATCTATCGATAGCCGTGCCCGCGGATAAGGGCCCAGTTCGTGTCGGTCCCACCGTGAGTCAACAGTATTAATAATAACTTGATTAATAGACAACCCCGGTTTGATGATGAGATAAGTTGGTTGTGATCGCCGGAAAGATCACTGTTTGAGACCAAGTGTTGGTCGTGGTTGTGATCGCCGGAAGGATCACGGTGGTATCGAGGATACCGAGTTATTGTATATTCGCGATGTTGTGCGAGAATCATGGGTAAAGATCAAGCTCCTTGTGGTCATTTAATGATTACTACGGTATTGTTTATACCAAGCTTGATTTGATCCTGAGATAATCGTGTGATGTCCGAGGTTGGTAAGTGAGGCATGTGATGGTTACGTAGTAACCCGAGCAAAATAAATAATGCATATAGTGTCATCATGTTGCATGCTAGTATCGTCAGACTCATATGCTCATGCTATGCTCATGTTGTTCTAGCTGTATCGTGTTCATGTTGCCTTTGGATTTTTAGTGGCTATTATGATTATTTTCATGATGGTACCTGGTATTATTTTGGGAGTATTACTTTGGGTGTCATGTTGTTCAGGTCATGTTGTTATGAGGATCTCATGTTAATTCTTGCTTAACCTGTAATTGCCATGCTGTTGTTTGTCTTGAATGCTTCTGGTTAATTTTGAGCTTGCAAGTACATTCAATGTACTGACCTGGCGTGTCATGCCAGCTTGCAGGTCGTGCCTGGATTGCATGCTTGTTCGCCATGGATTCTTTGTTTGCGAGCTAGGATAAGCGTTCCAGCCAGAGTCCCTGCGGATTGGAGTTCACCACCGTCGTCGTTGTTCCGCTGCTAGAGTTATTCCACTGC
Source organism: Aegilops tauschii subsp. strangulata (assembly GCF_002575655.3). NCBI lineage: Eukaryota > Viridiplantae > Streptophyta > Magnoliopsida > Poales > Poaceae > Aegilops > Aegilops tauschii. The sequence goes on from NC_053036.3 coordinate 517,112,828, forward strand.
TTCGAGTTGTTCTGCTACTTGCATAGAGCAACTGAGGATGGCGTAGTGTCGCCGTGCCGATGTTATTCATTGTAACATCGGAGACCTTGTATTCATATTTGTGATATAATAGAAAGCTGGTTTGTTCTATGCTAAGCAGTGCTGTATTCTAGAAGACTTCTCCTTGATCTCTGGGCTGGAATACGGGGCGTTCCGGTTTTCTCTGAGCCGGGGTGCCACAGCGCTTGGTATCAGAGCAGGTCTGGCTGTAGGATGCCTCGGCCCGCGCGAACGTTAGAAAGCGGTAGTATAGACCCCAGTTGGTTTGTTGCACTTGATTGTTGCATTTGTTTGTCGCACAGCATGCATATAGATTATTATTTTGTCACTAACGGTTAATCTTGTGAGTGTAGGTGGCATCGGTTTCGATGCACTACCTGCACCCTCTTTCATAGCATGCCTGCTCTTCGGTGTGATGCAACCACATCATCATCCAGGCTCTCCATCTCGTCCCCTTGGCAACCCTTGCTGATCTTTGTTATCAAAAAAGGGCAATGCTATTAAACCCAGTCTTCCACTATTATCTTGCCCTGTCATATCATTCTTTGGACAGGTATGATTCCCTTCGTACGCTTGATGATGAGGAAGTCGTGACTTTTGTGTCTCGCTACTTGATCGTCAAGTTCGTTCTCACCTGTGTATCCATCCAGATCCAGCCACTGTTCAGCCAGTGCTTGGTGTAGCTTCGGCTACGCCAACTCCTTCCACACATGGATATAATTTATGTGCACACCGCCACAACATATTAGACCGTAATACCAGAGTTTCTGCGCGATTTGTGTGCTTAGGTGTGCATGCATATTATGGTGTGAGTAGCAGTAATATGTGGTGATTGCTTGATTAATTAAATTAGTAGTATGCTTGTGTGCTTTTGTTTTAGTCGTTTCTTTTGTTTCTTTCTTTGGGCCTTCGGTGTTACAAAATTTTCCCCTATTAAAGTTGCTCGTCAGCCGACACCGGACCCGAAGAGTCAGCAAGAAATGCATATATTTGGAAACTCAGCTAAACAGAATGGAATTGTCAGCAGACTGCAGTGAAATTGGAAATAGCTCATCTGAATACAAAAGAAATCCTGGATGGAATGTCAGTATAAAGTTTGCATTAACATGCACTCCTCATAGCACAAATGATCAAATCAGCAAGAAGATAAATTGTGTGCAAGGTTGACAAAATATTATCAAAGGTATGGCTCAGTTACAAGTTTAATTTTTCGTTGAGGATGATTTTGGAACCCGATGTACCTGGAAGCAAGCAAAAATATGGCATGTACTCAGAAAGGAGGATAGTCCTGCAAAACCCTGTTTCATACAAGAAATCAATAACAAAAATATTAAGATGGTTATATATGTGGAAATCGGTCCGCATATCACAATAAGAAGCTTCTGGTGTAAACAACCCAATCTTCCCTCGCAAGATACCCGAAAAGCTTCCAAGGCAAGATTCATCTATCTTCTTCAGTACGATACATGGATGATTTCCCGTACAAGGTACTCTGCCTTCTTCAGTAAGCAACCGCAAAAGATTCCAGCATAAGGTACTGAGTTTTTCCCGAGCAACATCTTTAAGGGGGTAAGCTTCTGAAGCACGATACCCAGTCTTCTTCAGCAAGCTGTCCGATGAAAGTTTCAAGCACAAGCCAGCCAATCTTCCTTAGTAAGACATTGGTACAAGGTAGTACGCTGTGAATTGACAGCATATGGCAGCGAATCCCAAGAATCAGATCCGCAACATTTTGGTCAGAAGCAAGAATCAGTCAGAACTTGAGGGAAGTTGAAACTGCCATTTAATGGGGTACCCTGTCAGAAAAATGAGGATAAGCTGCGATTGCCGACAAAAAATTTTGCACCGACAGTACCTAGGGTGATACGAAAAAAAGGCAATATAACCCAGCTCTTTCAGTCAAGGATCCAGACCAAGAAAACAATAATGAAGGAGCAAGACCAATGATGTGGGTATGAAAATTGTTGCAAGACCCGTGTGGTGCAGAACCACCGTCAGTCAAGTCTGCAGATATTATCCTACAGGTCAAACTCTTATGCTAGCCACGACAGGCGACAATCAAATATTTGGTACGGATCCGATACTCAAGACAGTGGAACCAGTTAAGATGAATAAGAAACTTCCGAGATAAGCCAGAATCTGTCAGGAAAGCGGTTATGACCCAACTCACTGATTGGAACCCGAAGCACCTGCATTTAGTGGAGAAACCCAATGCAAGGAGTTAGAGCTTGGGGGTCCACTAGAAAAATCTGATCACCACTACATGAAAGATTGTCAGTGCCGGATGACACACCCAGCGAAAATCACTCTTGGATTTGTGAGGCCGACATATATTTCAGTCGTGAGGATCAATCACAGTCAGTTAAGTCAGCAGATCTAAAAAGAAATTGGAGGCTGTATAAGCATGAACAAGCAAGGTGAGATCTATCAGAATATATTGAAGCAAACCACCCCAGGGCCAGCCAGATAAAAATTTAGTGGGAACAAAAATAAGAAAAAGGATACCCGAGTTGGAAACGGTTTCCTTAAGTCAGTATCTTCATACTTGTTCCCTGAACAACCAAATCTCGAGGACGAGATTTCTTTAAGGGGGCAAGGTTTGTGACAGCCTGATTTTTGGCCCTTTCTTTTTCTTTTGTTTTTCTGAGGTTTTTGCCTGAGATTTCCTTTTTTGTGGCTATGTGGTCTGGAAACTGAAGAAGATGAACTCTTCTTTGCTTCCAAAGTGGCTTGTCATTCCCAAATCCTTCCCTAGACCCTGTCATTTTCATCCTAGCCCAAATCCCAATATTCTTTTTATTGGGGATATTCCTTTTCTATTAAAGGAATAACTCAAATTGACCTAGGTTGTGAAGCAACCTTTATTTCCATCACTCCTAAAATTCCCAAATAATTCTCATAAATTGTTTGGGTCATATCTTTCTCAAATATAGCAAAATATTTCATTTGTCATGTTTATCATCATGCTCAAATAATTCATTTCCTATTCTGCCCTAAATGGCACATTGTGAAGCAAGTGCTATTTTACTTTTCCCAATTAACCTCAAACTCCTTGGACACCTTTTCCTGTCCATATCATTGCCACATGCCAAAGTGAAACCTCATTTGCCTAGTAAATATTCCTGAGCAATTTTTCAAAGTTCATGTCTGAGGGAACTGGTTGTGAAGGAAGTACAAGCTAGGCATATCCAAATGAGTTTCCATTTTTCATGATCCCTAATATCATCATATCATAGCTCTCCACCAAAGTAGAGCTCATGTCATGCCTCCATGTGAGCTCATCTTCAATTCTTTGATTCTGTTCAAAATTTCAGTTTGTGAAGCAAGTATATGTTATCTTGCTCCATTATGGCTGCCAATTTTTCTAGGCCTTATGTTATCCATATAACGTACCTCCACCCATTTTGGGCATGTTTCATCAAGCCATTATTCCTCTAGAATGTTTGCAAGTTTCTGGTCAGTGGAAATGTTTGTGAAGGAAGTACCATTTTGGTTTATCCAATTGGTATGAAACCTTTTGAGCATATTCATAAGACCAAATAACTCTTCCTTGCTCAATTTTAGCTCAAGTGGCTTCTCCATTTGAGAGCATCATCATGATCTTCATTCTCGACCAGATTACTTAGTCATAAAGCAATTATATTAATTAGTGGTCCAATTCTTCTCAAAATTACCAGGATGTAACTCCTTCTTACCCTAAACATACCAGACAGCTCTTTTGACCTCAATCAAGTCTCTGTGGATCAGCAGTGCTCGATCAAGTTTACTGCAGTAAACTTCAGAGCTTGATTACTTTTTAATCATGTCACTTTTAACCCATCTACCACCTCAGATGCAACCTCCCTTGGATGAACTACTTACTAGACAACATTTCCAAGTACCTCTCCCCCACTACATGCCAGTGCACATGGTGACCACGACAATGGCATGCCTGTGCACGCGCTCTGTGTGCAGTGCGCGCGTCCAGTGGCTGTTTGTGCTGGACCCCTTCTCCCTTTCGGCGTCTTCGAGCTCGTGAGCATGTCCCACAGCTGCACCGCGTCGTCGCCGTCCTCCTGGAGCCCTCTCCCCCTCCGTCAGCCCCTCCGTCAGCGCTCGTCACCGCGCGCCCACGGGCGAGCTGTAACCAACCGAGGCTTTAATGGCGTTCGGCTCTTCTCCTCTTGTCCACGAGCTCACCCTAGTCTCCGTGAGCCCTGACCCTCGTCCGTTCCCTCTCTCATCGCCTTCCCGAGCCACTTCCCCGAGCTCGAGGAGATCCCATTGCCCTCCCATGGCCGAAGCCTCGCCTCGGGTCTCCGCCTAAATTCGCGGCATGCCGAGCCCCTCCCCTCCTCGTTCCACCACCAGGAGACCCACCGGAGTCCACCTCACCTCCCCACTCCCTCATTTTGTCGCCGGAGGCCCTGTGGCCGCCCCTCCATTGAACGGCCGCCGCCGGCCGCGCTCTCTGTTGCCTCCAGCCGCGGCAGCCCCGCTCCTCCCCGGCGCCGTTTGCCCTCTGAACGGACGCGCCGTCCTTCCCCGACCTCGCCGGCATGTTCCACTTGGCCGGAGGTGGCCGGAATCGCCAGCGCCCGTCGCCGGCAGCGCCTCTGCTCCGCCTCTGCCTCCTCCCGTTGCCTTCTCTCCACTCCTCCCCGACGCCTCTTTCCCCTCTGGACGGGTGCGCCGTCGCATCCTGCGGCCGCCGGTTCCCTCACCTCGGTCGGAGACGGCCGGAGTTGGCCGGGCCGGCGCCGGCCTCTTCCCTTCCCTCGCTCCTCTGTCACTGATCGGGGAGGCAGCGAGGAGGAAGAAGACAGGCGCGAGGAGAGGGAGACGGATAAGGCGGGCCCCTTCTGTCAGCTGCTCAAGCCGGGCCCCGCCACCGCCACGTCACTTAAGTGGAAGCGTCAACACGGGCGTACGTTTTCCTTAGGTGAAAGCGTATTGCAGTACTGCTTCAGGTCAGTGTACGTTTTCTTTTACTGAAAGCGTATTCCAGTCCTTCTTAAGCACTGAACGCGTTTTCCTGTTCTGAAACTTATTGTCTGTAATACGTTTTCTGTTTTTCAGCTCAGGGGCCTGTTTGTGGAGAAATCTTTACAGATTAGTCCCTAAACTTCAACATCTCATATCTTTTTAACCACAACTCCAAATGAGGCGAATCCAAAGCCCACTTCTTCGTTTCGTCGAGCCCGTTCTGTTGGTTTCATTTTCACTATGGTTTGACACTGTGAAAATGACCTTTTTGCCCTTGCACGTAAACAGCCCCTCCGAGAGAACTGTTTCCGGCAAGTCTTTCCGCGGCTTCACCGCACTTCTCCCCGGTGCCTTCTTCATCCCCAGGCAAGCCACAATACCCAATTGCATGATAGTCATGCAGTAGCCATGGTTTTCAACTTGAATATTTATTAAATGATTGCTTGTTTAAAACATGGTTATCGTTGTTTCGGTAATGCTTCTGGTTTAGTGCTTACTTGTTTGCTATGTTGTTATGCACCTGGTTATCATGCCCTGCTAGTTGCTAGTACTGCTTTCATATTAACATGCTGGATAGTAGTACATGTTGGGTTGGTCATGTTCTTCGGTGCATGATTAACGTCGGTTATCGAGTACCATTAATATGCGTTGTTCCTTTGTTGTTAGTTGGTTAAGTCTTACTCGGTGATGTTATTGATTATTTCTTGCATATTATTTATATTTGATGATAATGGTCATGTTATGCTATGAGTAGTGTTGTACTTGTAAAATTTATGCTCGTCATTATGCCATGTTCAGTTGGAGATTATTCATAGTTGATATGGTGGATAGTTATGTTGCATCCCGTACTTATGTTGATATCATGTTCATGCATTGTAATTGCATCATGTTATTTTATCATGGCTCAGCATTTTGCATTCAAGTTTAACCAGATTTAATTGAACTTGAACAACTGTTGGCTGAGTCATGGTGCCGCCAGATCGAAACTGACCAGTGCAACCACGCTTACCTTATGGGAAGGTCCTAACTGGGTATATTGTCGTGCGTCTCGCCGGTGCCTCCCACGAGGGAAGGTTATGGGCGTGCTTACCCTGATCAGGTAGGCAGACATAACCTTGTGTGCTCGTTGTTTATAGTTTTATGGATCCAGTCCCCGAGTGGGAGTGTTTTGACCACGACGGTGGTCGGGGTGTCTTTGCTAGACACGGGGCCACCCAGGACTAGCCCGTTGGGGATTTGGTCGGAGTGGCCGGGAGAATGTCACGGCAGTAGATCGGTTTTGTCGGAACGCCGTTGGTCCACCCGAATGGGAGTGCGAGGCCATGGGTTCCGTAGTGTGGGTACAGTGTACTAACCTCTGCAGAGTGTATATTAAATCTATCGATAGCCGCGCCCGCGGATAAGGGCCCAGTTCGTGTCGGTCCCACCTTGAGTCAACAGTATTAATAATAACTTGATTAATAGACAACCCCGGTTTGATGATGAGATAAGTTGGTTGTGATCGCCGGAAAGATCACTGTTTGAGACCAAGTGTTGGTCGTGGTTGTGATCGCCGGAAGGATCACGGTGGTATCGAGGATACCGAGTTATTGTATATTCGCGATGTTGTGCGAGAATCATGGGTAAAGATCAAGCTCCTTGTGGTCATTTAATGATTACTACGGTATTGTTTATACCAAGCTTGATTTGATCCTGAGATAATCGTGTGATGTCCGAGGTTGGTAAGTGAGGCATGTGATGGTTACGTAGTAACCCGAGCAAAATAAATAATGCATATAGTGTCATCATGTTGCATGCTAGTATCGTCAGACTCATATGCTCATGCTATGCTCATGTTGTTCTAGCTGTATCGTGTTCATGTTGCCTTTGGATTTTTAGTGGCTATTATGATTATTTTCATGATGGTACCTGGTATTATTTTGGGAGTATTACTTTGGGTGTCATGTTGTTCAGGTCATGTTGTTATGAGGATCTCATGTTAATTCTTGCTTAACCTGTAATTGCCATGCTGTTGTTTGTCTTGAATGCTTCTGGTTAATTTTGAGCTTGCAAGTACATTCAATGTACTGACCTGGCGTGTCATGCCAGCTTGCAGGTCGTGCCTGGATTGCATGCTTGTTCGCCATGGATTCTTTGTTTGCGAGCTAGGATAAGCGTTCCAGCCAGAGTCCCTGCGGATTGGAGTTCACCACCGTCGTCGTTGTTCCGCTGCTAGAGTTATTCCACTGCTTCGAGTTGTTCTGCTACTTGCATAGAGCAACTGAGGATGGCGTAGTGTCGCCGTGCCGATGTTATTCATTGTAACATCGGAGACCTTGTATTCATATTTGTGATATAATAGAAAGCTGGTTTGTTCTATGCTAAGCAGTGCTGTATTCTAGAAGACTTCTCCTTGATCTCTGGGCTGGAATACGGGGCGTTCCGGTTTTCTCTGAGCCGGGGTGCCACAGCGCTTGGTATCAGAGCAGGTCTGGCTGTAGGATGCCTCGGCCCGCGCGAACGTTAGAAAGCGGTAGTATAGACCCCAGTTGGTTTGTTGCACTTGATTGTTGCATTTGTTTGTCGCACAGCATGCATATAGATTATTATTTTGTCACTAACGGTTAATCTTGTGAGTGTAGGTGGCATCGGTTTCGATCCACTACCTGCACCCTCTTTCATAGCATGCCTGCTCTTCGGTGTGATGCAACCACATCATCATCCAGGCTCTCCATCTCGTCCCCTTGGTAACCCTTGCTGATCTTTGTTATCAAAAAAGGGCAATGCTATTAAACCCAGTCTTCCACTATTATCTTGCCCTGTCATATCATTCTTTGGACAGGTATGATTCCCTTCGTACGCTTGATGATGAGGAAGTCGTGACTTTTGTGTCTCGCTACTTGATCGTCAAGTTCGTTCTCACCTGTGTATCCATCCAGATCCAGCCACTGTTCAGCCAGTGCTTGGTGTAGCTTCGGCTACGCCAACTCCTTCCACACATGGATATAATTTATGTGCACACCGCCACAACATATTAGACCGTAATACCAGAGTTTCTGCGCGATTTGTGTGCTTAGGTGTGCATGCATATTATGGTGTGAGTAGCAGTAATATGTGATGATTGCTTGATTAATTAAATTAGTAGTATGCTTGTGTGCTTTTGTTTTAGTCGTTTCTTTTGTTTCTTTCTTTGGGCCTTCGGTGTTACAAAATTTTCCCCTATTAAAGTTGCTCGTCAGCCGACACCGGACCCGAAGAGTCAGCAAGAAATGCATATATTTGGAAACTCAGCTAAACAGAATGGAATTGTCAGCAGATTGCAGTGAAATTGGAAATAGCTCGTCTGAATACAAAAGAAATCCTGGATGGAATGTCAGTATAAAGTTTGCATTAACATGCACTCCTCATAGCACAAATGATCAAATCAGCAAGAAGATAAATTGTGTGCAAGGTTGACAAAATATTATCAAAGGTATGGCTCAGTTACAAGTTTAATTTTTCGTTGAGGATGATTTTGGAACCCGATGTACCTGGAAGCAAGCAAAAATATGGCATGTACTCAGAAAGGAGGATAGTCCTGCAAAACCCTGTTTCATACAAGAAATCAATAACAAAAATATTAAGATGGTTATATATGTGGAAATCGGTCCGCATATCACAATAAGAAGCTTCTGGTGTAAACAACCCAATCTTCCCTCGCAAGATACCCGAAAAGCTTCCAAGGCAAGATTCATCTATCTTCTTCAGTACGATACATGGATGATTTCCCGTACAAGGTACTCTGCCTTCTTCAGTAAGCAACCGCAAAAGATTCCAGCATAAGGTACTGAGTTTTTCCCGAGCAACATCTTTAAGGGGGTAAGCTTCTGAAGCACGATACCCAGTCTTCTTCAGCAAGCTGTCCGATGAAAGTTTCAAGCACAAGCCAGCCAATCTTCCTTAGTAAGACATTGGTACAAGGTAGTACGCTGTGAATTGACAGCATATGGCAGCGAATCCCAAGAATCAGATCCGCAACATTTTGGTCAGAAGCAAGAATCAGTCAGAACTTGAGGGAAGTTGAAACTGCCATTTAATGGGGTACCCTGTCAGAAAAATGAGGATAAGCTGCGATTGCCGACAAAAATTTTTGCACCGACAGTACCTAGGGTGATACGAAAAAAGGCAATATAACCCAGCTCTTTCAGTCAAGGATCCAGACCAAGAAAACAATAATGAAGGAGCAACACCAATGATGTGGGTATGAAAATTGTTGCAAGACCCGTGTGGTGCAGAACCACCATCAGTCAAGTCTGCAGATATTATCCTACAGGTCAAACTCTTATGCTAGCCACGACAGGCGACAATCAAATATTTGGTACGGATCCGATACTCAAGACAGTGGAACCAGTTAAGATGAATAAGAAACTTCCGAGATAAGCCAGAATCTGTCAGGAAAGCGGTTATGACCCAACTCACTGATTGGAACCCGAAGCACCTGCATTTAGTGGAGAAACCCAATGCAAGGAGTTAGAGCTTGGGGGTCCACTAGAAAAATCTGATCACCACTTCATGAAAGATTGTCAGTGCCGGATGACACACCCAGCGAAAATCACTCTTGGATTTGTGAGGCCGACATATATTTCAGTCGTGAGGATCAATCACAGTCAGTTAAGTCAGCAGATCTAAAAAGAAATTGGAGGCTGTATAAGCATGAACAAGCAAGGTGAGATCTGTCAGAATATATTAAAGCAAACCACCCCAGGGCCAGCCAGATAAAAATTTAGTAGGAACAAAAATAAGAAAAAGGATACCCGAGTTGGAAACGGTTTCCTTAAGTCAGTATCTTCATAGTTGTTCCCTGAACAACCAAATCTCGAGGACGAGATTTCTTTAAGGGGGCAAGGTTTGTGACAGCCTGATTTTTGGCCCTTTCTTTTTCTTTTGTTTTTCTGAGGTTTTTGCCTGAGATTTCCTTTTTTCGTGGCTATGTGGTCTGGAAACTGAAGAAGATGAACTCTTCTTTGCTTCCAAAGTGGCTTGTCATTCCCAAATCCTTCCCTAGACCCTGTCATTTTCATCCTAGCCCAAATCCCAATATTCTTTTTATTGGGGATATTCCTTTTCTATTAAAGGAATAACTCAAATTGACCTAGGTTGTGAAGCAACCTTTATTTCCATCACTCCCAAAATTCCCAAATAATTCTCATAAATTGTTTGGGTCATATCTTTCTCAAATATAGCAAAATATTTCATTTGTCATGTTTATCATCATGCTCAAATAATTCATTTCCTATTCTGCCCTAAATGGCACATTGTGAAGCAAGTGCTATTTTACTTTTCCCAATTAACCTCAAACTCCTTGGACACCTTTTCCTGTCCATATCATTGCCACATGCCAAAGTGAAACCTCATTTGCCTAGTAAATATTCCTGAGCAATTTTTCAAAGTTCATGTCTGAGGGAACTGGTTGTGAAGGAAGTACAAGCTAGGCATATCCAAATGAGTTTCCATTTTTCATGATCCCTAATATCATCATATCATAGCTCTCCACCAAAGTAGAGCTCATGTCATGCCTCCATGTGAGCTCATCTTCAATTCTTTGATTCTGTTCAAAATTTCAGTTTGTGAAGCAAGTATATGTTATCTTGCTCCATTATGGCTGCCAATTTTTCTAGGCCTTATGTTATCCATATAACGTACCTCCACCCATTTTGGGCATGTTTCATCAAGCCATTATTCCTCTAGAATGTTTGCAAGTTTCTGGTCAGTGGAAATGTTTGTGAAGGAAGTACCATTTTGGTTTATCCAATTGGTATGAAACCTTTTGAGCATATTCATAAGACCAAATAACTCTTCCTTGCTCAATTTTAGCTCAAGTGGCTTCTCCATTTGAGAGCATCATCATGATCTTCATTCTCGACCAGATTACTTAGTCATAAAGCAATTATATTAATTAGTGGTCCAATTCTTCTCAAAATTACCAGGATGTAACTCCTTCTTACCCTAAACATACCAGACAGCTCTTTTGACCTCAATCAAGTCTCTGTGGATCAGCAGTGCTCGATCAAGTTTACTGCAGTAAACTTCAGAGCTTGATTACTTTTTAATCATGTCACTTTTAACCCATCTACCACCTCAGATGCAACCTCCCTTGGATGAACTACTTACTAGACAACATTTCCAAGTACCTCTCCCCCACTACATGCCAGTGCACATGGTGACCACGACAATGGCATGCCTGTGCACGCGCTCTGTGTGCAGTGCGCGCGTCCAGTGGCTGTTTGTGCTGGACCCCTTCTCCCTTTCGGCGTCTTCGAGCTCGTGAGCATGTCCCACAGCTGCACCGCGTCGTCGCCGTCCTCCTGGAGCCCTCTCCCCCTCCGTCAGCCCCTCCGTCAGCGCTCGTCACCGCGCGCCCACGGGCGAGCTGTAACCAACCGCGGCTTTAATGGCGTTCGGCTCTTCTCCTCTTGTCCACGAGCTCACCCTAGTCTCCGTGAGCCCTGACCCTCGTCCGTTCCCTCTCTCGTCGCCTTCCCGAGCCACTTCCCCGAGCTCGAGGAGATCCCATTGCCCTCCCATGGCCGAAGCCTCGCCTCGGGTGTCCGCCTAAATTCGCGGCATGCCGAGCCCCTCCCCTCCTCGTTCCACCACCAGGAGACCCACCGGAGTCCACCTCACCTCCCCACTCCCTCATTTTGTCGCCGGAGGCCCTGTGGCCGCCCCTCCATTGAACGGCCGCCGCCGGCCGCGCTCTCTGTTGCCTCCAGCCGCGGCAGCCCCGCTCCTCCCCGGCGCCGTTTGCCCTCTGAACGGACGCGCCGTCCTTCCCCGACCTCGCCGGCATGTTCCACTTGGCCGGAGGTGGCCGGAATCGCCAGCGCCCGTCGCCGGCAGCGCCTCTGCTCCGCCTCTGCCTCCTCCCGTTACCTTGTCTCCACTCCTCCCCGACGCCTCTTTCCCCTCTGGACGGGTGCGCCGTCGCATCCTGCGGCCGCCGGTTCCCTCACCTCGGTCGGAGACGGCCGGAGTTGGCCGGGCCGGCGCCGGCCTCTTCCCTTCCCTCGCTCCTCTGTCACTGATCGGGGAGGCAGCGAGGAGGAAGAAGACAGGCGCGAGGAGAGGGAGACGGATAAGGCGGGCCCCTTCTGTCAGCTGCTCAAGCCGGGCCCCGCCACCGCCACGTCACTTAAGTGGAAGCGTCAACACGGGCGTACGTTTTCCTTAGGTGAAAGCGTATTGCAGTACTGCTTCAGGTCAGTGTACGTTTTCTTTTACTGAAAGCGTATTCCAGTCCTTCTTAAGCACTGAACGCGTTTTCCTGTTCTGAAACTTATTGTCTGTAATACGTTTTCTGTTTTTCAGCTCAGGGGCCTGTTTGTGGAGAAATCTTTACAGATTAGTCCCTAAACTTCAACATCTCATATCTTTTTTACCACAACTCCAAATGAGGCGAATCCAAAGCCCACTTCTTCGTTTCGTCGAGCCCGTTCTGTTGGTTTCATTTTCACTATGGTTTGACACTGTGAAAATGACCTTTTTGCCCTTGCACGTAAACAGCCCCTCCGAGAGAACTGTTTCCGGCAAGTCTTTCCGCGGCTTCACCGCACTTCTCCCCGGTGCCTTCTTCATCCCCAGGCAAGCCACAATACCCAATTGCATGATAGTCATGCAGTAGCCATGGTTTTCAACTTGAATATTTATTAAATGATTGCTTGTTTAAAACATGGTTATCGTTGTTTCGGTAATGCTTCTGGTTTAGTGCTTACTTGTTTGCTATGTTGTTATGCACCTGGTTATCATGCCCTGCTAGTTGCTAGTACTGCTTTCATATTAACATGCTGGATAGTAGTACATGTTGGGTTGGTCATGTTCTTCGGTGCATGATTAACGTCGGTTATCGAGTACCATTAATATGCGTTGTTCCTTTGTTGTTAGTTGGTTAAGTCTTACTCGGTGATGTTATTGATGATTTCTTGCATATTATTTATATTTGATGATAATGGTCATGTTATGCTATGAGTAGTGTTGTACTTGTAAAATTTATGCTCGTCATTATGCCATGTTCAGTTGGAGATTATTCATAGTTGATATGGTGGATAGTTATGTTGCATCCCGTACTTATGTTGATATCATGTTCATGCATTGTAATTGCATCATGTTATTTTATCATGGCTCAGCATTTTGCATTCAAGTTTAACCAGATTTAATTGAACTTGAACAACTGTTGGCTGAGTCATGGTGCCGCCAGATCGAAGCTGACCAGTGCAACCACGCTTACCTTATGGGAAGGTCCTAACTGGGTATATTGTCGTGCGTCTCGCCGGTGCCTCCCACGAGGGAAGGTTATGGGCGTGCTTACCCTGATCAGGTAGGCAGACATAACCTTGTGTGCTCGTTGTTTATAGTTTTATGGATCCAGTCCCCGAGTGGGAGTGTTTTGACCACGACGGTGGTCGGGGTGTCTTTGCTAGACACGGGGCCACCCAGGACTAGCCCGTTGGGGATTTGGTCGGAGTGGCCGGGAGAATGTCACGGCAGTAGATCGGTTTTGTCGGAACGCCGTTGGTCCACCCGAATGGGAGTGCGAGGCCATGGGTTCCGTAGTGTGGGTACAGTGTACTAACCTCTGCAGAGAGTATATTAAATCTATCGATAGCCGCGCCCGCGGATAAGGGCCCAGTTCGTGTCGGTCCCACCTTGAGTCAACAGTATTAATAATAACTTGATTAATAGACAACCCCGGTTTGATGATGAGATAAGTTGGTTGTGATCGCCGGAAAGATCACTGTTTGAGACCAAGTGTTGGTCGTGGTTGTGATCGCCGGAAGGATCACGGTGGTATCGAGGATACCGAGTTATTGTATATTCGCGATGTTGTGCGAGAATCATGGGTAAAGATCAAGCTCCTTGTGGTCATTTAATGATTACTACGGTATTGTTTATACCAAGCTTGATTTGATCCTGAGATAATCGTGTGATGTCCGAGGTTGGTAAGTGAGGCATGTGATGGTTACGTAGTAACCCGAGCAAAATAAATAATGCATATAGTGTCATCATGTTGCATGCTAGTATCGTCAGACTCATATGCTCATGCTATGCTCATGTTGTTCTAGCTGTATCGTGTTCATGTTGCCTTTGGATTTTTAGTGGCTATTATGATTATTTTCATGATGGTACCTGGTATTATTTTGGGAGTATTACTTTGGGTGTCATGTTGTTCAGGTCATGTTGTTATGAGGATCTCATGTTAATTCTTGCTTAACCTGTAATTGCCATGCTGTTGTTTGTCTTGAATGCTTCTGGTTAATTTTGAGCTTGCAAGTACATTCAATGTACTGACCTGGCGTGTCATGCCAGCTTGCAGGTCGTGCCTGGATTGCATGCTTGTTCGCCATGGATTCTTTGTTTGCGAGCTAGGATAAGCGTTCCAGCCAGAGTCCCTGCGGATTGGAGTTCACCACCGTCGTCGTTGTTCCGCTGCTAGAGTTATTCCACTGCTTCGAGTTGTTCTGCTACTTGCATAGAGCAACTAAGGATGGCGTAGTGTCGCCGTGCCGATGTTATTCATTGTAACATCGGAGACCTTGTATTCATATTTGTGATATAATAGAAAGCTGGTTTGTTCTATGCTAAGCAGTGCTGTATTCTAGAAGACTTCTCCTTGATCTCTGGGCTGGAATACGGGGCGTTCCGGTTTTCTCTGAGCCGGGGTGCCACAGCGCTTGGTATCAGAGCAGGTCTGGCTGTAGGATGCCTCGGCCCGCGCGAACGTTAGAAAGCGGTAGTATAGACCCCAGTTGGTTTGTTGCACTTGATTGTTGCATTTGTTTGTCGCACAGCATGCATATAGATTATTATTTTGTCACTAACGGTTAATCTTGTGAGTGTAGGTGGCATCGGTTTCGATCCACTACCTGCACCCTCTTTCATAGCATGCCTGCTCTTCGGTGTGATGCAACCACATCATCATCCAGGCTCTCCATCTCGTCCCCTTGGCAACCCTTGCTGATCTTTGTTATCAAAAAAGGGCAATGCTATTAAACCCAGTCTTCCACTATTATCTTGCCCTGTCATATCATTCTTTGGACAGGTATGATTCCCTTCGTACGCTTGATGATGAGGAAGTCGTGACTTTTGTGTCTCGCTACTTGATCGTCAAGTTCGTTCTCACCTGTGTATCCATCCAGATCCAGCCACTGTTCAGCCAGTGCTTGGTGTAGCTTCGGCTACGCCAACTCCTTCCACACATGGATATAATTTATGTGCACACCGCCACAACATATTAGACCGTAAAACCAGAGTTTCTGCGCGATTTGTGTGCTTAGGTGTGCATGCATATTATGGTGTGAGTAGCAGTAATATGTGATGATTGCTTGATTAATTAAATTAGTAGTATGCTTGTGTGCTTTTGTTTTAGTCGTTTCTTTTGTTTCTTTCTTTGGGCCTTCGGTGTTACAAAATTTTCCCCTATTAAAGTTGCTCGTCAGCCGACACCGGACCCGAAGAGTCAGCAAGAAATGCATATATTTGGAAACTCAGCTAAACAGAATGGAATTGTCAGCAGACTGCAGTGAAATTGGAAATAGCTCGTCTGAATACAAAAGAAATCCTGGATGGAATGTCAGTATAAAGTTTGCATTAACATGCACTCCTCATAGCACAAATGATCAAATCAGCAAGAAGATAAATTGTGTGCAAGGTTGACAAAATATTATCAAAGGTATGGCTCAGTTACAAGTTTAATTTTTCATTGAGGATGATTTTGGAACCCGATGTACCTGGAAGCAAGCAAAAATATGGCATGTACTCAGAAAGGAGGATAGTCCTGCAAAACCCTGTTTCATACAAGAAATCAATAACAAAAATATTAAGATGGTTATATATGTGGAAATCGGTCCGCATATCACAATAAGAAGCTTCTGGTGTAAACAACCCAATCTTCCCTCGCAAGATACCCGAAAAGCTTCCAAGGCAAGATTCATCTATCTTCTTCAGTACGATACATGGATGATTTCCCGTACAAGGTACTCTGCCTTCTTCAGTAAGCAACCGCAAAAGATTCCAGCATAAGGTACTGAGTTTTTCCCGAGCAACATCTTTAAGGGGGTAAGCTTCTGAAGCACGATACCCAGTCTTCTTCAGCAAGCTGTCCGATGAAAGTTTCAAGCACAAGCCAGCCAATCTTCCTTAGTAAGACATTGGTACAAGGTAGTACGCTGTGAATTGACAGCATATGGCAGCGAATCCCAAGAATCAGATCCGCAACATTTTGGTCAGAAGCAAGAATCAGTCAGAACTTGAGGGAAGTTGAAACTGCTATTTAATGGGGTACCCTGTCAGAAAAATGAGGATAAGCTGCGATTGCCGACAAAAAATTTTGCACCGACAGTACCTAGGGTGATACGAAAAAAGGCAATATAACCCAGCTCTTTCAGTCAAGGATCCAGACCAAGAAAACAATAATGAAGGAGCAAGACCAATGATGTGGGTATGAAAATTGTTGCAAGACCCGTGTGGTGCAGAACCACCGTCAGTCAAGTCTGCAGATATTATCCTACAGGTCAAACTCTTATGCTAGCCACGACAGGCGACAATCAAATATTTGGTACGGATCCGATACTCAAGACAGTGGAACCAGTTAAGATGAATAAGAAACTTCCGAGATAAGCCAGAATCTGTCAGGAAAGCGGTTATGACCCAACTCACTGATTGGAACCCGAAGCACCTGCATTTAGTGGAGAAACCCAATGCAAGGAGTTAGAGCTTGGGGGTCCACTAGAAAAATCTGATCACCACTTCATGAAAGATTGTCAGTGCCGGATGACACACCCAGCGAAAATCACTCTTGGATTTGTGAGGCCGACATATATTTCAGTCGTGAGGATCAATCACAGTCAGTTAAGTCAGCAGATCTAAAATGAAATTGGAGGCTGTATAAGCATGAACAAGCAAGGTGAGATCTATCAGAATATATTGAAGCAAACCACCCCAGGGCCAGCCAGATAAAAATTTAGTGGGAACAAAAATAAGAAAAAGGATACCCGAGTTGGAAACGGTTTCCTTAAGTCAGTATCTTCATACTTGTTCCCTGAACAACCAAATCTCGAGGACGAGATTTCTTTAAGGGGGCAAGGTTTGTGACAGCCTGATTTTTGGCCCTTTCTTTTTCTTTTGTTTTTCTGAGGTTTTTGCCTGAGATTTCCTTTTTTCGTGGCTATGTGGTCTGGAAACTGAAGAAGATGAACTCTTCTTTGCTTCCAAAGTGGCTTGTCATTCCCAAATCCTTCCCTAGACCCTGTCATTTTCATCCTAGCCCAAATCCCAATATTCTTTTTATTGGGGATATTCCTTTTCTATTAAAGGAATAACTCAAATTGACCTAGGTTGTGAAGCAACCTTTATTTCCATCACTCCTAAAATTCCCAAATAATTCTCATAAATTGTTTGGGTCATATCTTTCTCAAATATAGCAAAATATTTCATTTGTCATGTTTATCATCATGCTCAAATAATTCATTTCCTATTCTGCCCTAAATGGCACATTGTGAAGCAAGTGCTATTTTACTTTTCCCAATTAACCTCAAACTCCTTGGACACCTTTTCCTGTCCATATCATTGCCACATGCCAAAGTGAAACCTCATTTGCCTAGTAAATATTCCTGAGCAATTTTTCAAAGTTCATGTCTGAGGGAACTGGTTGTGAAGGAAGTACAAGCTAGGCATATCCAAATGAGTTTCCATTTTTCATGATCCCTAATATCATCATATCATAGCTCTCCACCAAAGTAGAGCTCATGTCATGCCTCCATGTGAGCTCATCTTCAATTCTTTGATTCTGTTCAAAATTTCAGTTTGTGAAGCAAGTATATGTTATCTTGCTCCATTATGGCTGCCAATTTTTCTAGGTCTTATGTTATCCATATAACGTACCTCCACCCATTTTGGGCATGTTTCATCAAGCCATTATTCCTCTAGAATGTTTGCAAGTTTTTGGTCAGTGGAAATGTTTGTGAAGGAAGTACCATTTTGGTTTATCCAATTGGTATGAAACCTTTTGAGCATATTCATAAGACCAAATAACTCTTCCTTGATCAATTTTAGCTCAAGTGGCTTCTCCATTTGAGAGCATCATCATGATCTTCATTCTCGACCAGATTACTTAGTCATAAAGCAATTATATTAATTAGTGGTCCAATTCTTCTCAAAATTACCAGGATGTAACTCCTTCTTACCCTAAACATACCAGACAGCTCTTTTGACCTCAATCAAGTCTCTGTGGATCAGCAGTGCTCGATCAAGTTTACTGCAGTAAACTTCAGAGCTTGATTACTTTTTAACCATGTCACTTTTAACCCATCTACCACCTTAGATACAACCTCCCTTGGATGAACTACTTACTAGACAACATTTCCAAGTACCTCTCCCCCACTACATGCCAGTGCACATGGTGACCACGACAATGGCATGCCAGTGCACGCGCTCTGTGTGCAGTGCGCGCGTCCAGTGGCTGTTTGTGCTGGACCCCTTCTCCCTTTCGGCGTCTTCGAGCTCGTGAGCATGTCCCACAGCTGCACCGCGTCATCGCCGTCCTCCTGGAGCCCTCTCCCCCTCCGTCAGCCCCTCCATCAGCGCTCGTCGCCGCGCGCCCACGGGCGAGCTGTAACCGACCGAGGCTGTAATGGCGTTCGGCTCTTCTCCTCTTGTCCACGAGCTCACCCTAGTCTCCGTGAGCCCTGACCCTCGTCCGTTCCCTCTCTCGTCGCCTTCCCGAGCCACTTCCCCGAGCTCGAGGAGATCCCATTGCCCTCCCATGGCCGAAGCCTCGCCTCGGGTGTCCGCCTAAATTCGCGGCATGCCGAGCCCCTCCCCTCCTCGTTCCACCACCAGGAGACCCACCGGAGTCCACCTCACCTCCCCACTCCCTCATTTTGTCGCCGGAGGCCCTGTGGCCGCCCCTCCATTGAACGGCCGCCGCCGGCCGCGCTCTCTGTTGCCTCCAGCCGCGGCAGCCCCGCTCCTCCCAGGCGCCGTTTGCCCTCTGAACGGACACGCCGTCCTTCCCCGACCTCGCCGGCATGTTCCACTTGGCCGGAGGTGGCCGGAATCGCCAGCGCCCGTCGCCGGCAGCGCCTCTGCTCTGGCTCTGCCTCCTCCCATTGCCTTCTCTCCACTCCTCCCCGACGCCTCTTTCCCCTCTGGACGGGTGCGCCGTCGCATCCCGCGGCCGCCGATTCCCTCACCTCGGTCGGAGACGGCCGGAGTTGGCCGGGCCGGCGCCGGCCTCTTCCCTTCCCTCGCTCCTCTGTCACTGATCGGGGAGGCAGCGAGGAGGAAGAAGACAGGCGCGAGGAGAGGGAGACGGATAAGGCGGGCCCCTTCTGTCAGCTGCTCAAGCCGGGCCCCGCCACCGCCACGTCACTTAAGTGGAAGCGTCAACACGGGCGTACGTTTTCCTTAGGTGAAAGCGTATTGCAGTACTGCTTCAGGTCAGTGTACGTTTTCTTTTACTGAAAGCGTATTCCAGTCCTTCTTAAGCACTGAACGCGTTTTCCTGTTCTGAAACTTATTGTCTGTAATACGTTTTCTGTTTTTCAGCTCAGGGGCCTGTTTGTGGAGAAATCTTTACAGATTAGTCCCTAAACTTCAACATCTCATATCTTTTTAACCACAACTCCAAATGAGGCGAATCCAAAGCCCACTTCTTTGTTTCGTCGAGCCCGTTCTGTTGGTTTCATTTTCACTATGGTTTGACACTGTGAAAATGACCTTTTTGCCCTTGCACGTAAACAGCCCCTCCGAGAGAACTGTTTCCGGCAAGTCTTTCCGCGGCTTCACCGCACTTCTCCCCGGTGCCTTCTTCATCCCCGGTGCCTTCTTCATCCCCAGGCAAGCCACAATACCCATTTGCATGATAGTCATGCAGTTGCCATGGTTTTCAACTTGAATATTTATTAAATGATTGCTTGTTTAAAACATGGTTATCGTTGTTTCGGTAATGCTTCTGGTTTAGTGCTTACTTGTTTGCTATGTTGTTATGCACCTGGTTATCATGCCCTGCTAGTTGCTAGTACTGCTTTCATATTGACATGCTGGATAGTAGTACATGTTGGTTGGTCATGTTCTTCGGTGCATGATTAACGTCGGTTATCGAGTACCATTAATATGCGTTGTTCCTTTGTTGTTAGTTGGTTAAGTCTTACTCGGTGATGTTATTGATGATTTCTTGCATGTTATTTATATTTGATGATAATGGTCATGTTATGCTATGAGTAGTGTTGTACTTGTAAAGTTTATGCTCGTCATTATGCCATGTTCAGTTGGAGATTATTCATAGTTGATATGGTGGATAGTTATGTTGCATCCCGTACTTATGTTGATATCATGTTCATGCATTGTAATTGCATCATGTTATTTTATCATGGCTCAGCATTTTGCATTCAAGTTTAACCAGATTTAATTGAACTTGAACAACTGTTGGCTGAGTCATGGTGCCGCCAGATCGAAACTGACCAGTGCAACCACGCTTACCTTATGGGAAGGTCCTAACTGGGTCTATTGTCGTGCATCTCGCCGGTGCCTCCCACGAGGGAAGGTTATGGGCGTGCTTACCCTGATCATGTAGGCAGACATAACCTTGTGTGCTCGTTGTTTATAGTTTTATGGATCCAGTCCCCGAGTGGGAGTGTTTTGACCACGGCGGTGGTCAGGGTGTCTTTGCTAGACACGGGGCCACCCAGGACTAGCCCGTTGGGGATTTGGTCGGAGTGGCCGGGAGAATGTCACGGCAGTAGATCGGTTTTGTCGGAACGCCGTTGGTCCACCCGAATGGGAGTGCGAGGCCATGGGTTCCGTAGTGTGGGTACAATGTACTAACCTCTGCAGAGTGTATATTAAATCTATCAATAGCCGCGCCCGCGGATAAGGGCCCAGTTCGTGTCGGTCCCACCTTGAGTCAACAGTATTAATAATAACTTGATTAATAGACAACCCCGGTTTGATGATGAGATAAGTTGGTTGTGATCGCCGGAAAGATCACTGTTTGAGACCAAGTGTTGGTCGTGGTTGTGATCGCCGGAAGGATCACGGTGGTATCGAGGATACCGAGTTATTGTATATTCGCGATGTTGTGCGAGAATCATGGGTAAAGATCAAGCTCCTTGTGGTCATTTAATGATTACTACGGTATTGTTTATACCAAGCTTGATTTGATCCTGAGATAATCGTGTGATGTCCGAGGTTGGTAAGTGAGGCATGTGATGGTTACGTAGTAACCCGAGCAAAATAAATAATGCATATAGTGTCATCATGTTGCATGCTAGTATCGTCAGACTCATATGCTCATGCTATGCTCATGTTGTTCTAGCTGTATCGTGTTCATGTTGCCTTTGGATTTTTAGTGGCTATTATGATTATTTTCAAGATGGTACCTGGTATTATTTTGGGAGTATTACTTTGGGTGTCATGTTGTTCAGGTCATGTTGTTATGAGGATCTCATGTTAATTCTTGCTTAACCTGTAATTGCCATGCTGTTGTTTGTCTTGAATGCTTCTGGTTAATTTTGAGCTTGCAAGTACATTCAATGTATTGACCTGGCGTGTCATGCCAGCTTGCAGGTCGTGCCTGGATTGCATGCTTGTTCGCCATGGATTCTTTGTTTGCGAGCTAGGATAAGCGTTCCAGCCAGAGTCCCTGCGGATTGGAGTTCACCACCGTCGTCGTTGTTCCGCTGCTAGAGTTATTCCACTGCTTCGAGTTGTTCTGCTGCTTGCATAGAGCAACTGAGGATGGCGTAGTGTCGCCATGCCGATGTTATTCATTGTAACATCGGAGACCTTGTATTCATATTTGTGATATAATAGAAAGCTGGTTTGTTCTATGCTAAG
This sequence comes from Aegilops tauschii subsp. strangulata, assembly GCF_002575655.3. Lineage (NCBI taxonomy): Eukaryota > Viridiplantae > Streptophyta > Magnoliopsida > Poales > Poaceae > Aegilops > Aegilops tauschii. The sequence goes on from NC_053036.3 coordinate 517,134,680, forward strand.
CAGTGCTGTATTCTAGAAGACTTCTCCTTGATCTCTGGGCTGGAATACGGGGCGTTCCGGTTTTCTCTGAGCCGGGGTGCCACAGCGCTTGGTATCAGAGCAGGTCTGGCTGTAGGATGCCTCGGCCCGCGCGAATGTTAGAAAGCGGTAGTATAGACCCCAGTTGGTTTGTTGCACTTGATTGTTGCATTTGTTTGTCGCACAGCATGCATATAGATTATTATTTTGTCACTAACGGTTAATCTTGTGAGTGTAGGTGGCATCGGTTTCGATCCACTACCTGCACCCTCTTTCATAGCATGCCTGCTCTTCGGTGTGATGCAACCACATCATCATCCAGGCTCTCCATCTCGTCCCCTTGGCAACCCTTGCTGATCTTTGTTATCAAAAAAGGGCAATGCTATTAAACCCAGTCTTCCACTATTATCTTGCCCTGTCATACCATTCTTTGGACAGGTATGATTCCCTTCGTACGCTTGATGATGAGGAAGTCGTGACTTTTGTGTCTCGCTACTTGATCGTCAAGTTCGTGCTCACCTGTGTATCCATCCAGATCCAGCCACTGTTCAGCCAGTGCTTGGTGTAGCTTCGGCTACGCCAACTCCTTCCACACATGGATATAATTTTTGTGCACACCGCCACAACATATTAGACCGTAATACCAGAGTTTCTGCGTGATTTGTGTGCTTAGGTGTGCATGCATATTATGGTGTGAGTAGCAGTAATATGTGATGATTGCTTGATTAATTAAATTAGTAGTATGCTTGTGTGCTTTTGTTTTAGTCGTTTCTTTTGTTTCTTTCTTTGGGCCTTCGGTGTTACAAAATTTTCCCCTATTAAAGTTGCTCGTCAGCCGACACCGGACGCGAAGAGTCAGCAAGAAATGTATATATTTGGAAACTCAGCTAAACAGAATGGAATTGTCAGCAGACTGCAGTGAAATTGGAAATAGCTCGTCTGAATACAAAAGAAAACCTGGATGGAATGTCAATATAAAGTTTGCATTAACATGCACTCCTCATAGCACAAATGATCAAATCAGCAAGAAGATAAATTGTGTGCAAGGTTGACAAAATATTATCAAAGGTATGGCTCAGATACAAGTTTAATTTTTCGTTGAGGATGATTTTGGAACCCGATGTACCTGGAAGCAAGCAAAAATATGGCATGTACTCAGAAAGGAGGATAGTCCTGCAAAACCCTGTTTCATACAAGAAATCAATAACAAAAATATTAAGATGGTTATATATGTGGAAATCGGTCCGCATATCACAATAAGAAGCTTCTGGTGTAAACAACCCAATCTTCCCTCGCAAGATACCCGAAAAGCTTCCAAGGCAAGATTCATCTATCTTCTTCAGTATGATACATGGATGATTTCCCGTACAAGGTACTCTGCCTTCTTCAGTAAGCAACCGCAAAAGATTCCAGCATAAGGTACTGAGTTTTTCCCGAGCACATCTTTAAGGGGGTAAGCTTCTGAAGGACGATACCCAGTCTTCTTCAGCAAGCTGTCCGATGAAAGTTTCAAGCACAAGCCAGCCAATCTTCCTTAGTAAGACATTGGTACAAGGTAGTACGCTGTGAATTGACAGCATATGGCAGCGAATCCCAAGAATCAGATCCGCAACATTTTGGTCAGAAGCAAGAATCAGTCAGAACTTGAGGGAAGTTGAAACTGCCATTTAATGGGGTACCCTGTCAGAAAAATGAGGATAAGCTGCGATTGCCGGAAAAAAAATTGCACCGACAGTACCTAGGGTGATACAAAAAAAGGCAATATAACCCAGCTCTTTCAGTCAAGGATCCAGACCAAGAAAACAATAATGAAGGAGCAAGACCAATGATGTGGGTATGAAAATTGTTGCAAGACCCGTGTGGTGCAGAACCACCGTCAGTCAAGTCTGCAGATATTATCCTACAGGTCAAACTCTTATGCTAGCCACGACAGGCGACAATCAAATATTTGGTACGGATCCGATACTCAAGACAGTGGAACCAGTTAAGATGAATCAGAAACTTCCGAGATAAGCCAGAATCTGTCAGGAAAGCGGTTATGACCCAACTCACTGATTGGAACCCGAAGCACCTGCATTTAGTGGAGAAACCCAATGCAAGGAGTTAGAGCTTGGGGGTCCACTAGAAAAATCTGATCACCACTTCATGAAAGATTGTCAGTGCCGGATGACACACCCAGCGAAAATCACTCTTGGATTTGTGAGGCCGACATATATTTCAGTCGTGAGGATCAATCACAGTCAGTTAAGTCAGCAGATCTAAAAAGAAATTGGAGGCTGTATAAGCATGAACAAGCAAGGTGAGATCTGTCAGAATATATTAAAGCAAACCACCCCAGGGCCAGCCAGATAAAAATTTAGTGGGAACAAAAATAAGAAAAAGGATACCCGAGTTGGAAACGGTTTCCTTAAGTCAGTATCTTCATACTTGTTCCCTGAACAACCAAATCTCGAGGAAGAGATTTCTTTAAGGGGGCAAGGTTTGTGACAGCCTGATTTTTGGCCCTTTCTTTTTCTTTTGTTTTTCTGAGGTTTTTGCCTGAGATTTCCTTTTTCCGTGGCTATGTGGTCTGGAAACTGAAGAAGATGAACTCTTCTTTGCTTCCAAAGTGGCTTGTCATTCCCAAATCCTTCCCTAGACCCTGTCATTTTGATCCTAGCCCAAATCCCAATATTCTTTTTATTGGGGATATTCCTTTTCTATTAAAGGAATAACTCAAATTGACCTAGGTTGTGAAGCAACCTTTATTTCCATCACTCCTAAAATTCCCAAATAATTCTCATAAATTGTTTGGGTCATATCTTTCTCAAATACAGCAAAATATTTCATTTGTCATGTTTATCATCATGCTCAAATAATTCATTTCCTATTCTGCCCTAAATGGGACATTGTGAAGCAAGTGCTATTTTACTTTTCCCAATTAACCTCAAACTCCTTGGACACCTTTTCCTGTCCATATCGTTGCCACATGCCAAAGTGAAACCTCATTTGCCTAGTAAATATTCCTGAGCAATTTTTCAAAGTTCATGTCTGAGGGAACTGGTTGTGAAGGAAGTACAAGCTAGGCATATCCAAATGAGTTTCCATTTTTCATGATCCCTAATATCATCATATCATAGCTCTCCACCAAAGTAGAGCTCATGTCATGCCTCCATGTGAGCTCATCTTCAATTCTTTGATTCTGTTCAAAATTTCAGTTTGTGAAGCAAGTATATGTTATCTTGCTCCATTATGGCTGCCAATTTTTCTAGGCCTTATGTTATCCATATAACGTACCTCCACCCATTTTGGGCATGTTTCATCAAGCCATTATTCCTCTAGAATGTTTGCAAGTTTCTGGTCAGTGGAAATGTTTGTGAAGGAAGTACCATTTTGGTTTATCCAATTGGTATGAAACCTTTTGATCATATTCATAAGACCAAATAACTCTTCCTTGCTCAATTTCAGCTCAAGTGGCTTCTCCATTTGAGAGCATCATCATGATCTTCATTCTCGACCAGATTACTTAGTCATAAAGCAATTATATTAATTAGTGGTCCAATTCTTCTCAAAATTACCAGGATGTAACTCCTTCTTATCCTAAACATACCAGACATCTCTTTTGACCTCAATCAAGTCTCTGTGGATCAGCTGTGCTCGATCAAGTTTACTGCAGTAAACTTCAGAGCTTGATTACTTTTTAACCATGTCACTTTTAACCCATCTACCACCTCAGATGCAACCTCCCTTGGATGAACTACTTACTAGACAACATTGCCAAGTACCTCTCCCCCACTACATGCCAGTGCACATGGTGACCACGACACTGGCATGCCTGTGCACGCGCTCTGTGTGCAGTGCGCGCGTCCAGTGGCTGTTTGTGCTGGACCCCTTCTCCCTTTCGGCGTCTTCGAGCTCGTGAGCATGTCCCACAGCTGCACCGCGTCGTCGCTGTCCTCCTGGAGCCCTCTCCCCCTCCGTCAGCCCCTCCATCAGCGCTCGTCGCCGCGCGCCCACGGGCGAGCTGTAACTGACCGAGGCTTTAATGGCGTTCGGCTCTTCTCCTCTTGTCCACGAGCTCACCCTAGTCTCCGTGAGCCCTGACCCTCGTCCGTTCCCTCTGTCGTCGCCTTCCAGAGCCACTTCCCCGAGCTCGAGGAGATCCCATTGCCCTCCCATGGCCGAAGCCTCGCCTCGGGTCTCCGCCTAAATTCGCGGCATGCCGAGCCCCTCCCCTCCTCGTTCCACCACCAGGAGACCCACCGGAGTCCACCTCACCTCCCCACTCCCTCATTTTGTCGCCGGAGGCCCTGTGGCCGCCCCTCCATTGAATGGCCGCCGCCGGCCGCGCTCTCTGTTGCCTCCAGCCGCGGCAGCCCCGCTCCTCCCCGGCGCCGTTTGCCCTCTGAATGGACGCGCCGTCCTTCCCCGACCTCGCCGGCATGTTCCACTTGGCCGGAGGTGGCCGGAATCGCCAGCGCCCGTCGCCGGCAGCGCCTCTGCTCCGCCTCTGCCTCCTCCCGTTGCCTTCTCTCCACTCCTCCCCGACGCCTCTTTCCCCTCTGGACGGGTGCGCCGTCGCATCCCGCGGCCGCCGGTTCCCTCACCTCGGTCGGAGACGGTCGGAGTTGGCCGGGCCGGCGCCGGCCTCTCCCCTTCCCTCGCTCCTCTGTCACTGATCGGGGAGGCAGCGAGGAGGAAGAAGACAGGCGCGAGGAGAGGGAGACGGATAAGGCGGGCCCCTTCTGTCAGCTGCTCAAGCCGGGCCCCGCCACCGCCACGTCACTTAAGTGGAAGCGTCAACACGGTCGTACGTTTTCCTTAGGTGAAAGCGTATTGCAGTACTGCTTCAGGTCATTGTACGTTTTCTTTCACTGAAAACGTATTCCAGTCCTTCTTAAGCACTGAATGCGTTTTCCTATTCTGAAAACTTATTGTATGTAATACGTTTTCTGTTTTTCAGCTCAGGGGCCTGTTTGTTAGAAATCTTTACAGATTAGTCCCTGAACTTCAACATCTCATATCTTTTTAACCACAACTCCAAATGAGGCGAATCCGAAGCCCACTTCTTCGTTTCGTTGAGCCCGTTCTGTTGGTTTCATTTTCACTATGGTTTGACACTGTGAAAATGACCTTTTTGCCCTTGCACGTAAACAGCCCCTCCGAGAGAACTGTTTCCGGCAAGTCTTTCCGCGGCTTCACCGCACTTCTCCCCGGTGCCTTCTTCATCCCCAGGCAAGCCACAATACCCATTTGCATGATAGTCATGCAGTTGCCATGGTTTTCAACTTGAATAATTATTAAATGATTGCTTGTTTAAAACATGGTTATCGTTGTTTCGGTAATGCTTCTGGTTTAGTGCTTACTTGTTTGCTATGTTGTTATGCACCTGGTTATCATGCCCTGCTAGTTGCTAGTACTGCTTTCATATTGACATGCTGGATAGTAGTACATGTTGGGTTGGTCATGTTCTTCGGTGCATGATCAACGTCGGTTATCGAGTACCATTAATATGCGTTGTTCCTTTGTTGTTAGTTGGTTAAGTCTTACTCGGTGATGTTATTGATAATTTCTTGCATGTTATTTATATTTGATGACAATGGTCATGTTATGCTATGAGTAGTGTTGTACTTGTAAAATTTATGCTCGTCATTGTGCCATGTTCAGTTGGAGATTATTCATAGTTGATATGGTGGATAGTTATGTTGCATCCCGTACTTATGTTGATATCATGTTCATGCATTGTAATTGCATCATGTTATTTTATCATGGCTCAGCATTTTGCATTCAAGTTTAACCAGATTTAATTAAACTTGAACAACTGTTGGCTGAGTCATGGTGCCGCCAGATCGAAACTGACCAGTGCAACCACGCTTACCTTATGGGAAGGTCCTAACTGGGTCTATTATCGAGCATCTTGCCGGTGCCTCCCACGAGGGAAGGTTATGGGTGTGCTTACCCTGATCAGGTAGGCAGACATAACCTTGTGTGCTCGTTGTTTATAGTTTTATGGATCCAGTCCTCGAGTGGGAGTGTTTTGACCACGACGGTGGCCGGGGTGTCTTTGCTAGACACGGGGCCACCCAGGACTAGCCCGTTGGGAATTTGGTCGGAGTGGCCGGGAGAATGTCACGGCAGTAGATCGGTTTTGTCGGAACGCCGTTGGTCCACCCGAATGGGAGTGCGAGGCCATGGGTTCCGTAGTGTGGGTACAGTGTACTAACCTCTGCAGAGTGTATATTAAATCTATCGATAGCCGCGCCCGCGGATAAGGGCCCAGTCCGTGTCGGTCCCACCGTGAGTCAACAGTATTAATAATAACTTGATTAATAGACAACCCCGGTTTGATGATGAGATAAGTTGGTTGTGATCGCCGAAAAGATCACTGTTTGAGACCAAGTGTTGGTCGTGGTTGTGATCGCCGGAAGGATCACGGTGGTATCGAGGATACCGAGTTATTGTATATTCGCGATGTTGTGCGAGAATCATGGGTAAAGATCAAGCTCCTTGTGGTCATTTAATGATTACTACGGTATTGTTTATACCAAGCTTGATTTGATCCTGAGATAATCGTGTGATGTCCGAGGTTGGTAAGTGAGGCATGTGATGGTTACGTAGTAACCCGAGCAAAATAAATAATGCATATAGTGTCATCATGTTGCATGCTAGTATCGTCAGACTCATATGCTCATGCTATGCTCATGTTGTTCTAGCTGTATCGTGTTCATGTTGCCTTTGGATTTTTAGTGGCTATTATGATTATTTTCATGATGGTACCTGGTATTATTTTGGGAGTATTACTTTGGGTGTCATGTTGTTCAGGTCATGTTGTTATGAGGATCTCATGTTAATTCTTGCTTAACCTGTAATTGCCATGCTGTTGTTTGTCTTGAATGCTTCTGGTTAATTGTGAGCTTGCAAGTACATTCAATGTACTGACCTGGCGTGTCATGCCAGCTTGCAGGTCGTGCCTGGATTGCATGCTTGTTCGCCATGGATTCTTTGTTTGCGAGCTAGGATAAGCGTTCCAGCCAGAGTCCCTGCGGATTGGAGTTCACCACCGTCGTCGTTGTTCCGCTGCTAGAGTTATTCCACTGCTTCGAGTTGTTCTACTGCTTGCATAGAGCAACTGAGGATGGCGTAGTGTCGCCGTGCCGATGTTATTCATTGTAACATCGGAGACCTTGTATTCATATTTGTGATATAATAGAAAGCTGGTTTGTTCTATGCTAAGCAGTGATGTATTCCAGAAGACTTCTCCTTGATCTCTGGGCTGGAATACGGGGCGTTCCAGTTTTCTCTGAGCCGGGGTGCCACAGCGCTTGGTATCATAGCGGGTCTGGCTGTAGGATGCCTCGGCCCGCGCGAACGTTAGAAAGCGGTAGTATAGACCCCAGTTGGTTTGTTGCACTTGATTGTTGCATTTGTTTGTCGCACAGCATGCATATAGATTATTATTTTGTCACTAACGGTTAATCTTGTGAGTGTAGGTGGCATCGGTTTCGATCCACTACCTGCACCCTCTTTCATAGCATGCCTGCTCTTCGGTGTGATGCAACCACATCATCATCCAGGCTCTCCATCTCGTCCCCTTGGCAACCCTTGCTGATCTTTGTTATCAAAAAAGGGCAATGCTATTAAACCCAGTCTTCCACTATTATCTTGCCCTGTCATATCATTCTTTGGACAGGTATGATTCCCTTCGTACGCTTGATGATGAGGAAGTCGTGACTTTTGTGTCTCACTACTTGATCGTCAAGTTCGTTCTCACCTGTGTATCCATCCAGATCCAGCCACTGTTCAGCCAGTGCTTGGTGTAGCTTCGGCTACGCCAACTCCTTCCACACATGGATATAATTTTCGTGCACACCGCCACAACATATTAGACCGTAATACCAGAGTTTCTGCGCGATTTGTGTGCTTAGGTGTGCATGCATATTATGGTGTGAGTAGCAGTAATATGTGATGATTGCTTGATTAATTAAATTAGTAGTATGCTTGTGTGCTTTTGTTTTAGTCGTTTCTTTTGTTTCTTTCTTTGGGCCTTCGGTGTTACAAAATTTTCCCCTATTAAAGTTGCTCGTCAGCCGACACCGGACCCGAAGAGTCAGCAAGAAATGCATATATTTGGAAACTCAGCTAAACAGAATGGAATTGTCAGCAGACTGCAGTGAAATTGGAAATAGCTCGTCTGAATACAAAAGAAATCCTGGATGGAATGTCAGTATAAAGTTTGCATTAACATGCACTCCTCATAGCACAAATGATCAAATCAGCAAGAAGATAAATTGTGTGCAAGGTTGACAAAATATTATCAAAGGTATGGCTTAGATACAAGTTTAATTTTTCGTTGAGGATGATTTTGGAACCCGATGTACCTGGAAGCAAGCAAAAATATGGCATGTACTCAGAAAGGAGGATAGTCCTGCAAAACCCTGTTTCATACAAGAAATCAATAACAAAAATATTAAGATGGTTATATATGTGGAAATCGGTCCGCATATCACAATAAGAAGCTTCTGGTGTAAACAACCCAATCTTCCCTCGCAAGATACCCGAAAAGCTTCCAAGGCAAGATTCATCTATCTTCTTCAGTACGATACATGGATGATTTCCCGTACAAGGTACTCTGCCTTCTTCAGTAAGCAACCGCAAAAGATTCCAGCATAAGGTACTGAGTTTTTCCCGAGCAACATCTTTAAGGGGGTAAGCTTCTGAAGCACGATACCCAGTCTTCTTCAGCAAGCTGTCCGATGAAAGTTTCAAGCACAAGCCAGCCAATCTTCCTTAGTAAGACATTGGTACAAGGTAGTACGCTGTGAATTGACAGCATATGGCAGCGAATCCCAAGAATCAGATCCGCAACATTTTGGTCAGAAGCAAGAATTAGTCAGAACTTGAGGGAAGTTGAAACTGCCATTTAATAGGGTACCCTGTCAGAAAAATGAGGATAAGCTGCGATTGCCGAATTTTTTTTTTTGCACCGACAGTACCTAGGGTGATACGAAAAAAGGCAATATAACCCAGCTCTTTCAGTCAAGGATCCAGACCAAGAAAACAATAATGATGGAGCAAGACCAATGATGTGGGTATGAAAATTGTTGCAAGACCCGTGTGGTGTAGAACCACCGTCAGTCAAGTCTGCAGATATTATCCTACAGGTCAAACTCTTATGCTAGCCACGACAGGCGATAATCAAATATTTGGTACGGATCCGATACTCAAGACAGTGGAACCAGTTAAGATGAATCAGAAACTTCCGAGATAAGCCAGAATCTGTCAGGAAAGCGGTTATGACCCAACTCACTGATTGGAACCCGAAGCACCTGCATTTAGTGGAGAAACCCAATGCAAGGAGTTAGAGCTTGGGGGTCCACTAGAAAAATCTGATCACCACTTCATGAAAGATTGTCAGTGCCGGATGACACACCCAGCGAAAATTACTCTTGGATTTGTGAGGCCGACATATATTTCAGTCGTGAGGATCAATCACAGTCAGTTAAGTCAGCAGATCTAAAAAGAAATTGGAGGCTGTATAAGCATGAACAAGCAAGGTGAGATCTGTCAGAATATATTAAAGCAAACCACCCCAGGGCCAGCCAGATAAAAATTTAGTGGGAACAAAAATAAGAAAAAGGATACCCGAGTTGGAAACGGTTTCCTTAAGTCAGTATCTTCATACTTGTTCCCTGAACAACAAAATCTCGAGGACGAGATTTCTTTAAGGGGGCAAGGTTTGTGACAGCCTGATTTTTGGCCCTTTCTTTTTCTGTTGTTTTTCTGAGGTTTTTGCCTGAGATTTCCTTTTTCCGTGGCTATGTGGTCTGGAAACTGAAGAAGATGAACTCTTATTTGCTTCCAAAGTGGCTTGTCATTCCCAAATCCTTCCCTAGACCCTGTCATTTTCATCCTAGCCCAAATCCCAATATTCTTTTTATTGGGGATATTCCTTTTCTATTAAAGGAATAACTCAAATTGACCTAGGTTGTGAAGCAACCTTTATTTCCATCACTCCTAAAATTCCCAAATAATTCTCATAAATTGTTTGGGTCATATCTTTCTCAAATATAGAAAAATATTTCATTTGTCATGTTTATCATCATGCTCAAATAATTCATTTCCTATTCTGCCCTAAATGGCACATTGTGAAGCAAGTGCTATTTTACTTTTCCCAATTAACCTCAAACTCCTTGGACACCTTTTCCTGTCCATATCATTGCCACATGCCAAAGTGAAACCTCATTTGCCTAGTAAATATTCCTGAGCAATTTTTCAAAGTTCATGTCTGAGGGAACTGGTTGTGAAGGAAGTACAAGCTAGGCATATCCAAATGAGTTTCCATTTTTCATGATCCCTCATATCATCATATCATAGCTCTCCACCAAAGTAGAGCTCATGTCATGCCTCCATGTGAGCTCATCTTCAATTCTTTGATTCTGTTCAAAATTTCAGTTTGTGAAGCAAGTATATGTTATCTTGCTCCATTATGGCTGCCAATTTTTCTAGGCCTTATGTTATCCATATAACGTACCTCCACCCATTTGGGGCATGTTTCATCAAGCCATTATTCCTCTAGAATGTTTGCAAGTTTCTGGTCAGTGGAAATGTTTGTGAAGCAAGTACCATTTTGGTTTATCCAATTGGTATGAAACATTTTGAGCATATTCATAAGACCAAATAACTCTTCCTTGTTCAATTTCAGCTCAAGTGGCTTCTCCATTTGAGAGCATCATCATGATCTTCATTCTCGACCAGATTATTTAGTCATAAAGCAATTATATTAATTAGTGGTCCAATTCTTCTCAAAATTACCAGGATGTAACTCCTTCTTACCCTAAACATACCAGACAGCTCTTTTGACCTCAATCAAGTCTCTGTGGATCAGCAGTGCTCGATCAAGTTTACTGCAGTAAACTTCAGAGCTTGATTACTTTTTAACCATGTCACTTTTAACCCATCTACCACCTCAGATGAAACCTCCCTTGGATGAACTACTTACTAGAAAACATTTCCAAGTACCTCTCCCCCACTACATGCCAGTGCACATGGTGACCACGACAATGGCATGCCTGTGCACGCGCTCTGTGTGCAGTGCGCGCGTCCAGTGGTTGTTTGTGCTGGACCTCTTCTCCCTTTCGGCGTCTTCGAGCTCGTGAGCATGTCCCACAGCTGCACCGCGTCGTCGCCGTCCTCCTGGAGCCCTCTCCCCCTCCGTCAGCCCCTCCGTCAGTGCTCGTCGCCGCGCGCCCACGGGCGAGCTGTAACCGACCGAGGCTTTAATGGCGTTCGGCTCTTCTCCTCTTGTCCACGAGCTCACCCTAGTCTCCGTGAGCCCTGACCCTCGTCCGTTCCCTCTCTCGTTGCCTTCCCGAGCCACTTCCCCGAGCTCGAGGAGATCCCATTGCCCTCCCATAGCCGAAGCCTCGCCTCGGGTCTCCGCCTAAATTCGCGGCATGCCGAGCCCCTCCCCTCCTCGTTCCACCACCAGGAGACCCACCGGAGTCCACCTCACCTCCCCACTCCCTCATTTTGTCGCCGGAGGCCCTGTGGCCGCCCCTCCATTGAACGGCCGCCGCCGGCCGCGCTCTCTGTTGCCTCCAGCCGCGGTAGCCCCGCTCCTCCCCGGCGCCGTTTGCCCTCTAAACGGACGCGCCGTGCTTCCCCGACCTCGCCGGCATGTTCCACTTGGCCGGAGGTGGCCGGAATCGCCAGCGCCCGTCGCCGGCAGCGCCTCTGCTCCGCCTCTGCCTCCTCCCGTTGCCTTCTCTCCACTCCTCCCCGACGCCTCTTTCCCCTCTGGACGGGTGCGCCGTCGCATCCCGCGGCCGCCGGTTCCCTCACCTCGGTCGGAGACGGCCGGAGTTGGCCGGGCCGGCGCCGGCCTCTTCCCTTCCCTCGCTCCTCTGTCACTGATCTGGGAGGCAGCGAGGAGGAAGAAGATAGGCGCGAGGAGAGGGAGACGGATAAGGCGGGCCCCTTCTGTCAGCTGCTCAAGCCGGGCCCCGCCACCGCCACGTCACTTAAGTGGAAGCGTCAACACGGGCGTACGTTTTCCTTAGGTGAAAGCGTATTACAGTACTTTTTCAGGTCAGTGTACGTTTTCTTTTACTGAAAGCGTATTCCAGTCCTTCTTAAGCACTGAACGCGTTTTCCTGTTCTGAAAACTTATTGTCTGTAATACGTTTTCTGTTTTTCAGCTCAGGGGCCTGTTTGTGGAGAAATCTTTAAAGATTAGTCCCTAAACTTCAACATCTTAACCACAACTCCAAATGAGGCGAATCCAAAGCCCACTTCTTCGTTTCGTCGAGCCCGTTCTGTTGGTTTCATTTTCACTATGGTTTGACACTGTGAAAATGACCTTTTTGCCCTTGCACGTAAACAGCCCCTCCGAGAGAACTGTTTCCGGCAAGTCTTTCCGCGGCTTCACCGCACTTCTCCCCGGTGCCTTCTTCATCCCCAGGCAAGCCACAATACCCATTTGCATGATAGTCATGCAGTAGCCATGGTTTTCAACTTAAATATTTATTAAATGATTGCTTGTTTAAAACATGGTTATCGTTGTTTCGGTAATGCTTCTGGTTTAGTGCTTACTTGTTTGCTATGTTGTTATGCACCTGGTTATCATGCCCTGCTAGTTGCTAGTACTGCTTTCATATTGACATGCTGGATAGTAGTACATGTTGGGTTGGTCATGTTCTTCGGTGCATGATTAACGTTGGTTATCGAGTACCATTAATATGCGTTGTTCCTTTGTTGTTAGTTGGTTAAGTCTTACTCGGTGATGTTATTGATGATTTCTTGCATGTTATTTATATTTGATGATAATGGTCATGTTATGCTATGAGTAGTGTTGTACTTGTAAAATTTATGCTCGTCATTATGCCATGTTCAGTTGGAGATTATTCATAGTTGATATGGTGGATAGTTATGTTGCATCCCGTACTTATGTTGATATCATGTTCATGCATTGTAATTGCAGCATGTTCTTTTATCATGGCTCAGCATTTTGCATTCAAGTTTAACCAGATTTAATTGAACTTGAACAACTGTTGGCTGAGTCATGGTGCCGCCAGATCGAAACTGACCAGTGCAACCACGCTTACCTTATGGGAAGGTCCTAACTGGGTCTATTATCGTGCATCTCGCCGGTGCCTCCCACGAGGGAAGGTTATGGGTGTGCTTACCCTGATCAGGTAGGCAGACATAACCTTGTGTGCTCGTTGTTTTTAGTTTTATGGATCCAGTCCCCGAGTGGGAGTGTTTTGACCACGACGGTGGTCGGGGTGTCTTTGCTAGACACGGGGCCACCCAGGACTAGCCCGTTGGGGATTTGGTCGGAGTGGCCGGGAGAATGTCACGGCAGTAGATCGGTTTTGTCGGAACGCCGTTGGTCCACCCGAATGGGAGTGCGAGGCCATGGGTTCCGTAGTGTGGGTACAGTGTACTAACCTCTGCAGAGTGTATATTAAATCTATCGATAGCCGCGCCCGCGGATAAGGGCCCAGTTCGTGTCGGTCCCACCTTGAGTCAACAGTATTAATAATAACTTGATTAATAGACAACCCCGGTTTGATGATGAGATAAGTTGGTTGTGATCGCCGGAAAGATCATTGTTTGAGACCAAGTGTTGGTCGTGGTTGTGATCGCCGGAAGGATCACGGTGGTATCGAGGATACCGAGTTATTGTATATTCGCGATGTTGTGCGAGAATCATGGGTAAAGATCAAGCTCCTTGTGGTCATTTAATGATTACTACGGTATTGTTTATACTAAGCTTGATTTGGTCCTGAGATAATCGTGTGATGTCCGAGGTTGGTAAGTGAGGCATGTGATGGTTACGTAGTAACCCGAGCAAAATAAATAATGCATATAGTGTCATCATGTTGCATGCTAGTATCGTCAGACTCATATGCTCATGCTATGCTCATGTTGTTCTAGCTGTATCGTGTTCATGTTGCCTTTGGATTTTTAGTGGCTATTATGATTATTTTCATGATGGTACCTGGTATTATTTTGGGAGTATTACTTTGGGTGTCATGTTGTTCAGGTCATGTTGTTATGAGGATCTCATGTTAATTCTTGCTTAACCTGTAATTGCCATGTTGTTGTTTCTCTTGAATGCTTCTGGTTAATTGTGAGCTTGCAAGTACATTCAATGTACTGACCTGGCGGGTCATGCCAGCTTGCAGGTCGTGCCTTGATTGCATGCTTGTTCGCCATGGATTCTTTGTTTGCGAGCTAGGATAAGCGTTCCAGCCAGAGTCCCTGCGGATTGGAGTTCACCACCGTCGTCGTTGTTCCGCTGCTAGAGTTATTCCACTGCTTCGAGTTGTTCTGCTGCTTGCATAGAGCAACTGAGGATGGCGTAGTGTCGCCGTGCCGATGTTATTCATTGTAACATCGGAGACCTTGTATTCATATTTGTGATATAATAGAAAGCTGGTTTGTTCTATGCTAAGCAGTGATGTATTCCAGAAGACTTCTCCTTGATCTCTGGGCTGGAAGACGGGGCGTTCCGGTTTTCTCTGAGCCGGGGTGCCACAGCGCTTGGTATCAGAGCAGGTCTGGCTGTAGGATGCCTCAGCACGCGCGAACGTTAGAAAGCGGTAGTATAGACCCCAGTTGGTTTGTTGCACTTGATTGTTGCATTTGTTTGTCGCACAGCATGCATATAGATTATTATTTTGTCACTAACGGTTAATCTTGTGAGTGTAGGTGGCATCGGTTTCGATCCACTACCTGCACCCTCTTTCATAGCATGCCTGCTCTTCGGTGTGATGCAACCACATCATCATCCAGGCTCTCCATCTCGTCCCCTTGGCAACCCTTGCTGATCTTTGTTATCAAAAAAGGGCAATGCTATTAAACCCAGTCTTCCACTATTATCTTGCCCTGTCATATCATTCTTTGGACAGGTATGATTCCCTTCGTACGCTTGATGATGAGGAAGTCGTGACTTTTGTGTCTCGCTACTTCATCGTCAAGTTCGTTCTCACCTGTGTATCCATCCAGATCCAGCCACTGTTCAGCCAGTGCTTGGTGTAGCTTCGGCTACGCCAACTCCTTCCACACATGGATATAATTTTCGTGCACACCGCCACAACATATCAGACCATAATACCAGAGTTTCTGCGTGATTTGTGTGCTTAGGTGTGCATGCATATTATGGTGTGAGTAGCAGTAATATGTGATGATTGCTTGATTAATTAAATTAGTAGTATGCTTGTGTGCTTTTGTTTTAGTCGTTTCTTTTGTTTCTTTCTTTGGGCCTTCGGTGTTACAAAATTTTCCCCTATTAAAGTTGCTCGTCAGCCGACACCGGACGCGAAGAGTCAGCAAGAAATGTATATATTTGGAAACTCAGCTAAACAGAATGGAATTGTCAGCAGACTGCAGTGAAATTGGAAATAGCTCATCTGAATACAAAAGAAAACCTGGATGGAATGTCAGTATAAAGTTTGCATTAACATGCACTCCTCATAGCACAAATGATCAAATCAGCAAGAAGATAAATTGTGTGCAAGGTTGACAAAATATTATCAATGGTATGGCTCAGATACAAGTTTAATTTTTCGTTGAGGATGATTTTGGAACCCGATGTACCTGGAAGCAAGCAAAAATATGGCATGTACTCAGAAAGGAGGATAGTCCTGCAAAACCCTGTTTCATACAAGAAATCAATAACAAAAATATTAAGATGGTTATATATGTGGAAATCGGTCCGCATATCACAATAAGAAGCTTCTGGTGTAAACAACCCAATCTTCCCTCGCAAGATACCCGAAAAGCTTCCAAGGCAAGATTCATCTATCTTCTTCAGTACGATACATGGATGATTTCCCGTACAAGGTACTCTGCCTTCTTCAGTAAGCAACCGCAAAAGATTCCAGCATAAGGTACTGAGTTTTTCCCGAGCAACATCTTTAAGGGGGTAAGCTTCTGAAGCACGATACCCAGTCTTCTTCAGCAAGCTGTCCGATGAAAGTTTCAAGCACAAGCCAGCCAATCTTCCTTAGTAAGACATTGGTACAAGGTAGTACGCTGTGAATTGACAGCATATGGCAGCGAATCCCAAGAATCAGATCCGCAACATTTTGGTCAGAAGCAAGAATCAGTCAGAACCTGAGGGAAGTTGAAACTGCCATTTAATGGGGTACCCTGTTAGAAAAATGAGGATAAGCTGCGATTGCCGAATTTTTTTTTGCACCGACAGTACCTAGGGTGATACGAAAAAAAGGCAATATAACCCAGCTCTTTCAGTCAAGGATCCAGACCAAGAAAACAATAATGAAGGAGCAAGACCAATGATGTGGGTATGAAAATTGTTGCAAGACCCGTGTGGTGCAGAACCACCGTCAGTCAAGTCTGCAGATATTATCCTACAGGTCAAACTCTTATTCTAGCCACGACAGGCGACAATCAAATATTTGGTACGGATCCGATACTCAAGACAGTGGAACCAGTTAAGATGAATCAGAAACTTCCGAGATAAGCCAGAATCTGTCAGGAAAGCGGTTATGACCCAACTCACTGATTGGAACCCGAAGCACCTGCATTTAGTGGAGAAACCCAATGCAAGGAGTTAGAGCTTGGGGGTCCACTAGAAAAATCTGATCACCACTTCATGAAAGATTGTCAGTGCCGGATGACACACCCAGCGAAAATCACTCTTGGATTTGTGAGGCCGACATATATTTCAGTCGTGAGGATCAATCACAGTCAGTTAAGTCAGCAGATCTAAAAAGAAATTGGAGGCTGTATAAGCATGAACAAGCAAGGTGAGATCTGTCAGAATATATTAAAGCAAACCACCCCAGGGCCAGCCAGATAAAAATTTAGTGGGAACAAAAATAAGAAAAAGGATACCCGAGTTGGAAACGGTTTCCTTAAGTCAGTATCTTCATACTTGTTCCCTGAACAACCAAATCTCGAGGAAGAGATTTCTTTAAGGGGGCAAGGTTTGTGACAGCCTGATTTTTGGCCCTTTCTTTTTCTTTTGTTTTTCTGAGGTTTTTGCCTGAGATTTCCTTTTTCCGTGGCTATGTGGTCTGGAAACTGAAGAAGATGAACTCTTCTTTGCTTCCAAAGTGGCTTGTCATTCCCAAATCCTTCCCTAGACCTGTCATTTTCATCCTAGCCCAAATCCCAATATTCTTTTTATTGGGGATATTCCTTTTCTATTAAAGGAATAACTCAAATTGACCTAGGTTGTGAAGCAACCTTTATTTCCATCACTCCTAAAATTCCCAAATAATTCTCATAAATTGTTTGGGTCATATCTTTCTCAAATACAGCAAAATATTTCATTTGTCATGTTTATCATCATGCTCAAATAATTCATTTCCTATTCTGCCCTAAATGGCACATTGTGAAGCAAGTGTTATTTTACTTTTCCCAATTAACCTCAAACTCCTTGGACACCTTTTCCTGTCCATATCATTGCCACATGCCAAAGTGAAACCTCATTTGCCTAGTAAATATTCCTGAGCAATTTTTCAAAGTTCATGTCTGAGGGAACTGGTTGTGAAGGAAGTACAAGCTAGCATATCCAAATGAGTTTCCATTTTTCATGATCCCTAATATCATCATATCATAGCTCTCCACCAAATTAGAGCTCGTGTCATGCCTCCATGTGAGCTCATCTTCAATTCTTTGATTCTGTTCAAAATTTCAGTTTGTGAAGCAAGTATATGTTATCTTGCTCCATTATGGCTGCCAATTTTTCTAGGCCTTATGTTATCCATATAACGTACCTCCACCCATTTTGGGCATGTTTCATCAAGCCATTATTCCTCTAGAATGTTTGCAAGTTTCTGGTCAGTGGAAATGTTTGTGAAGGAAGTACCATTTTGGTTTATCCAATTGGTATGAAACCTTTTGATCATATTCATAAGACCAAATAACTCTTCCTTGCTCAATTTCAGCTCAAGTGGCTTCTCCATTTGAGAGCATCATCATGATCTTCATTCTCGACCAGATTACTTAGTCATAAAGCAATTATATTAATTAGTTGTCCAATTCTTCTCAAAATTACCAGGATGTAACTCCTTCTTACCCTAAACATACTAGACATCTCTTTTGACCTCAATCAAGTCTCTGTGGATCAGCTGTGCTCGATCAAGTTTACTGCAGTAAACTTCAGAGCTTGATTACTTTTTAACCATGTCACTTTTAACCCATCTACCACCTCAGATGCAACCTCCCTTGGATGAACTACTTACTAGACAACATTGCCAAGTACCTCTCCCCCACTACATGCCAGTGCACATGGTGACCACGACACTGGCATGCCTGTGCACGCGCTCTGTGTGCAGTGCGCGCGTCCAGTGGAGCCCTCTCCCCAGCTGCACCGCATCGTCGCCGTCCTCCTGGAGCCCTCTCCCCCTCCGTCAGCCCCTCCGTCAGCGCTCGTCGCCGCGCGCCCACGGGCGAGCTGTAACCGACCGAGGCTTTAATGGCGTTCGGCTCTTCTCCTCTTGTCCACGAGCTCACCCTAGTCTCCGTGAGCCCTGAACCTCGTCCGTTCCCTCTCTCGTCGCCTTCCCGAGCCACTTCCCTGAGCTCGAGGAGATCCCATTGCCCTCCCATGGCCGAAGCCTCGCCTCGGGTCTCCGCCTAAATTCGCGGCATGCCGAGCCCCTCCCCTCCTCGTTCCACCACCAGGAGACCCACCGGAGTCCACCTCACCTCCCCACTCCCTCATTTTGTCGCCGGAGGCCCTGTGGCCGCCCCTCCATTGAACGGCCGCCGCCGGCCGCGCTCTCTGTTGCCTCCAGCCGCGGCAGCCCCGCTCCTCCCCGGCGCCGTTTGCCCTCTGAACGGACGCGCCGTCCTTCCCCGACCTCGCCGGCATGTTCCACTTGGCCGGAGGTGGCCGGAATCGCCAGCGCCCGTCGCCGGCAGCGCCTCTGCTCCGCCTCTGCCTCCTCCCGTTGCCTTCTCTCCACTCCTCCCCGACGCCTCTTTCCCCTCTGGACGGGTGCGCCGTCGCATCCCGCGGCCGCCGGTGCCCTCACCTCGGTCGGAGACGGCCGGAGTTGGCCGGGCCGGCGCCGGCCTCTTCCCTTCCCTCGCTCCTCTGTCACTGATCGGGGAGGCAGCGACGAGGAAGAAGACAGGCGCGAGGAGAGGGAGACGGATAAGGCGGGCCCCTTCTGTCAGCTGCTCAAGCCGGGCCCCGCCACCGCCACGTCACTTAAGTGGAAGCGTCAACACGGGCGTACGTTTTCCTTAGGTGAAAGCGTATTACAGTACTTTTTCAGGTCAGTGTACGTTTTCTTTTACTGAAAGCGTATTCCAGTCCTTCTGAAGCACTGAACGCGTTTTCCTGTTCTGAAAACTTATTGTCTGTAATACGTTTTCTGTTTTTGAGCTCAGGGGCCTGTTTGTGGAGAAATCTTTACAGATTAGTCCCTAAACTTCAACATCTCATATCTTTTTAACCACAACTCCAAATGAGGCGAATCCAAAGCCCACTTCTTCGTTTCGTCGAGCCCGTTCTGTTGGTTTCATTTTCACTATGGTTTGACACTGTGAAAATGACCTTTTTGCCCTTGCACGTAAACAGCCCCTCCGAGAGAACTGTTTCCGGCAAGTCTTTCCGCGGCTTCACCGCACTTCTCCCCGGTGCCTTCTTCATCCCCAGGCAAGCCACAATACCCATTTGCATGATAGTCATGCAGTAGCCATGGTTTTCAACTAGAATATTTATTAAATGATTGCTTGTTAAAAACATGGTTATCGTTGTTTCGGTAATGCTTCTGGTTTAGTGCTTACTTGTTTGCTATGTTGTTATGCACCTGGTTATCATGCCCTGCTAGTTGCTAGTACTGCTTTCATATTGACATGCTGGATAGTAGTACATGTTGGGTTGGTCATGTTCTTCGGTGCATGATTAACGTCGGTTATCGAGTACCATTAATATGCGTTGTTCCTTTGTTGTTAGTTGGTTAAGTCTTACTCGGTGATGTTATTGATGATTTCTTGCATGTTATTTATATTTGATGATAATGGTCATGTTATGCTATGAGTAGTGTTGTACTTGTAAAATTTATGCTCGTCATTATGCCATGTTCAGTTGGAGATTATTCATAGTTGATATGGTGGATAGTTATGTTGCATCCCGTACTTATGTTGATATCATGTTCATGCATTGTAATTGCATCATGTTATTTTATCATGGCTCAACATTTTGCATTCAAGTTTAACCAGATTTAATTGAACTTGAACAACTGTTGGCTGAGTCATGGTGCCGCCAGATCGAAACTGACCAGTGCAACCACGCTTACCTTATGGGAAGGTCCTAACTGGGTCTATTATCGTGCATCTCGCCTGTGCCTCCCACGAGGGAAGGTTATGGGTGTGCTTACCCTGATCAGGTAGGCAGACATAACCTTGTGTGCTCGTTGTTTTTAGTTTTATGGATCCAGTCCCCGAGTGGGAGTGTTTTGACCACGACGGTGGTCGGGGTGTCTTTGCTAGACACGGGGCCACCCAGGACTAGCCCGTTGGGGATTTGGTCGGAGTGGCCGGGAGAATGTCACGGCAGTAGATCGGTTTTGTCGGAACGCCGTTGGTCCACCCGAATGGGAGTGCGAGGCCATGGGTTCCGTAGTGTGGGTACAGTGTACTAACCTCTGCAGAGTGTATATTAAATCTATCGATAGCCGCGCCAGCGGATAAGGGCCCAGTTCGTGTCGGTCCCACCGTGAGTCAATAGTATTAATAATAACTTGATTAATAGACAACCCCGGTTTGATGATGAGATAAGTTGGTTGTGATCGCCGGAAAGATCACTGTTTGAGACCAAGTGTTGGTCGTGGTTGTGATCGCCGGAAGGATCACCGTGGTATCGAGGATACCGAGTTATTGTATATTCGCGAGGTTGTGCGAGAATCATGGGTAAAGATCAAGCTCCTTGTGGTCATTTAATGATTACTACGGTATTGTTTATACCAAGCTTGATTTGATCCTGAGATAATCGTGTGATGTTCGAGGTTGGTAAGTGAGGCATGTGATGGTTACGTAGTAACCCGAGCAAAATAAATAATGCATATAGTGTCATCATGTTGCATGCTAGTATCGTCAGACTCATATGCTCATGCTATGCTCATGTTGTTCTAGCTGTATCGTGTTCATGTTGCCTTTGGATTTTTAGTGGCTATTATGATTATTTTCATGATGGTACCTGGTATTATTTTGGGAGTATTACTTTGGGTGTCATGTTGTTCAGGTCATGTTGTTATGAGCATCTCATGTTAATTCCTGCTTAACCTGTAATTGCCATGCTGTTGTTTGTCTTGAATGCTTCTGGTTAATTGTGAGCTTGCAAGTACATTCAATGTACTGGCCTGGCGTGTCATGCCAGCTTGCAGGTCGTGCGTGGATTGCATGCTTGTTTGCCATGGATTCTTTGTTTGCGAGCTAGGATAAGCGTTCCAGCCAGAGTCCCTGCGGATTGGAGTTCACCACCGTCGTCGTTGTTCCGCTGCTAGAGTTATTCCGCCGCTTCGAATTGTTCTGCTGCTTGCATAGAGCAACTGAGGATGGCGTAGTGTCGTTGTGCCGATGTTATTCATTGTAATATCGGAGACCTTGTATTCATATTCATGATATAATAGAAAGCTGGTTTGTTCTATGCTAAGCAGTGCCGTATTCCAGAAGACTTCTCCTCGATCTCTGGGCTGGAATACGGGGCGTTCCGGTTTTCTCTGAGCCGGGGTGCCACACGAACTAACACTCGAGGGAAGCATAGCAAGAACTTAAAATCCTCACATCCACATGTGACCTAGATCAAAACCTGCATCTACTCATATAACCGCTCGATGCCACTGTTGGGAAATGTAGTAGAAAACAAAAAATCGCCCTACGAACACCCAGGAACAATATGAAGATGCATAAACGGTCTGGATCATGATCGTTACCGATTCTGAAGTGCAGCAGATGTACACGAGTCGGTGTAGATCATACTTGGAGTCCCTCAAACCGTTGATGACAATCCTGTGAACCACCCTCGAACGGAAGACCAGAAGCTTGACCTCTCTACTTGCTTGCAAGCGTACGATCTTCATGATCTGACAGTGCTTCGCCGTCCAGAGCTAATCGTTGCCGGAGACTTAGAGGGAGGAGATTAGAACCACACTGGGCTTCTAAGTATGAGGATTAGAAGAACTAGATCTAGTGCTAATTAGATCAACCAGGATCAACTATGTCGGTGTACAAAAGTAGGGGCTCTCCTTTTGACCCCTTTACTTGTGCACGGGCAGTCAGAGCCGCGCCCGCGACCACACTTAGCAGGGCAGAGGAGGGAAGCCGGAGAGAAGCCAGAGCACAAGACAAACGAGGCAACGCCAAGACCAGAAACACTAGAGAGCAAAGGGGCGAGGTGGACTCCCCCGGCAAGGCCCTTGCCGGGGCGGCCTCCGCGGCCCCGGCAAGAGCCTTGCCGGGGCAGCTTGCCCAACCCCGGCAGAGTGAGCCACCCTTGAGCCCAAGGGTTCCAAACGCCGCCAACAACCACATTGGAATCGAGGCTCGGGAGGCACCTCCGTGGTGGCATGCAGATCATTGTCAAGATCATAAATACACGAGATCAGATGGGGACCAGAAGGCGACGACCCTCGGCGGGATCCTTGCCGAGGAAATCCACAAGACCCCCGGCAAAATCCTTGCCGGGGACGACCACGACGCCACGGCAAGACCCTTGCCGGGGCCCCAGCAAGACCCTTGCCGAGGACACCAGCGGGGCCGCAGCTAGGCCCACGTCTGCCAAGACGCCACCGCCGTCCCCATGCAGCTGCTAGCTCAACCAGCTGGGCAGGCACCTGTGTGGCGACGAGCGGCCTCTACACCGACCCAACAAACACCTGCGTGGTGGCATGCAGATCTTCATGAAGACTCCACCACCGCGCCAGCCCAGCAGCCAACCGATGTGGCGCCATGATGCCCCGTCAGCTCAGACGCGTGTCGAAGCCAGGCGAGGCGGCGACAACTGGGACATGCTTCCTTGCCGTCCCCGATAAAGCGAGAGGGGCACGTCGGTAGCACATTAAATGCGTTTGTCCGACGGTGCCAGAGGATAGACTCATCCACTGTACACCTTTCCACCTCCTGTGTGCCACTGTGGCAGCCCCTTTTTCCTATAAAAGGAGGCCCGAGGCGACCGAGAGAAGGATTCGGATCTTTTAGGCAAGTTATGCCCGTAGCTAGCTCAAGAACACAAGAACACTCAAATACATCCACCAAAGCAGGACTAGGGTATTACGCATCTCCGTGGCCCAAACCTGGGTAAACGATCCGTGTGCTTCCTGTCAGACCCGCTCTTTGCATAACCCCGCGCCCGCCAACCGTAGAAGGGATCCCAGTGATTCCATAGGTGTCGATTTCCCCCGACATCTTTGGCGTGCCAGGTAGGGGGGCGCAGTTGTGGAAATCTGGTCTGATCGGAGCAGCGGCTTCATCATGGCTGTCGTTCCAAGGAAGAAGACGACCAAGCTTGATGACACCATCTGCAGATGCGGTGGACGCCCGTGCAACGACAGAAAAGCTAAGTTGTGCGAAACTTTAAACAATTTCTTCGTATATATAAGGTTATATGTCCTCGAAGGTCCTGCCCTATGTATGGAAAACCTGCACGCAAAGGGGCCCTTTCGCTATTGGCAACACCCTTGCTCTGTTTCGAGTCCGCTCAACAGCCCAAGCGGCCGCGTCGAGAACGGCAGAGTAGCCTTCCGCAATTGGCAGCGCTCTCGATTCTGACTCGAGTCAAGCTCGACAGTTCGAGCGGCCGCGTTGAGAGCGGTAAGGTGGTTCGCCTGGCAGCAAGCACACCCGGCAGGCTATTGGGGATCCGTCCCCAAGGTGCCGCGGCCTGGGTTTACGCGCCGGCAAGCCTACCCGTTAACGTAGGGTGGACATACAAAGGGGGATCAAACAGGGAAATAGCATGCATAATGTCAAAAGTGCTGCAGAGTTATATTACATCAATTGTTGCCGCGGTTCTAACTAAAGACAAAAATTATGTTGGTCATGAACCTGCAGCGGCGGTGAGAAACGGGGTGCCTAGTCCTGGCGCTGGCCCTCTATCCTCTGAATTCCATCGATGCGGCTGATGATGGGCTCGATACGCTCCTTGAGCACCGCGAGGTCCGCATCCTCCGGCAAGCTCTTCAGCGCGGCATCAAAGTCGAGGTTGGGATTCCAGTGCGCCACCTTGGTGAGGACCTTGGTCATGGCACCCCGGCAAAGCCTCCGGGCCTCATCGGCCAGAGAGGCCGCCCGATTGGAGTGGAGCTGCTCCAAGGCCCCGAGGACACCCTCGAAGAATAGCGTCAGCTTGGCATTGGGACTCACGTTGCGCTCCGGGGTGTACCTCACATTTGGCATCCCCATGGTAGCCAGCTGCGTGGTGATCTTGTCGGCGACGTCTTCGAGGCGGTCGATCCAGCGGGTCTTGCCCTCCACAAAATCCTTGTGGTTGGCGGCTTCGTTCTTCCGCTGCTGCTTCTCGGCCTCCAGATCCTTGGCCAGGGTCTCCTCCCGGGGCTTGGCCTCTGAGAGCGTCTCCTCAAGGCCCTTCAGCTTCAGCTTTAGGTCTTTGATGGAGTTGTTGGCCTTGGAGAGCTGCTCAGCCTTGTCGAGGACTGCGCCCTGCGCCTCCACCAGGGCACCGTTGAGCGTGTCCTTCTCCTCGGCCAGCTTCAGGGCCTGGTTCTTCAGCCCGTCCCGCTCCACCTCCAGCTCCTTCACCTTGCCGGCGTGAACCAGAGCCTGGGCATTGAGTGCCTCCCTGTGCCTCTGCTCCAGCTCCTGGGTCCGCTGCACGACGAGCTTCTCCACCTCCTCGTCCTTGCCGTGGAGCGTTACCGTGAGCTTCTCCTCATGCGCGGCAAGGTCCTCCTCCTGGGAGTTTAGCGTGGCCTGCTGCTGGTGCCGAGCGGCCTCGGCCTTGGCGGCCTGCTGCTCCGCCAGTTCTTGGGCCTTCTCAATGTCGGTCTGCTTCATGACAAGCTCCAACTGGCGCTCGGCCAACGTGTCCTGGGCGGCTTTCAGGTCCTTGTGGGCCTGGCGGAACCAAGCCTGCGCCTCGGCAACACGCCCCTCGAGGTCCGCCTCCGCCTTGTCCACCACCGCCATCCTGGACTTGGCCTTGTCCAGGCGAGCGCGGTGAAGCGCCCGGAGCTTCTGGAAGTTGGCGCCCATGGCCTGGAGGAGCCGCTCTTCTTGGAACCGCCGCCACCGGTGCTTGGCTCGTCAACAACCTCAAGCCCGGCGGCGGCGAGCACTTCGTCATCAAACACCTCCCCCTCGACGGGCACCCCGGTGCTCGCCGTCCCTGGGAGGTGGACGAACAGGTTGTCGCTCACCCTCAGGTACCTACCCGAGCCAGAGGCAGCGGAGGTGGAAGGTTGGTCATCAACCACCTCCTCCTCGGAAGTGGCCTTGCCGGCCTCCCCGGCGGGCCCCTTGCCGGCCTCCTCGGCAGTAGCCTTGCCAGGCTCCCCGGCAGACCCCTTGGCGGCGCCCTCAGCAGCGCCCTTGGCGGCCTCCTCGGCGGCGATCTTCTCGGCCTCTACCGCGGCGACCTTGGCGACATCCTCGATGACGGTGTCTATGTCCTCCCGGCCCGCCGAGGGAGGGTCTGGATATCGAGAAGGGGATGAGACGAAGCCAAGACCAAGATTCAAAGAGAAAAAGAGCAGGGACGGAAGGCGAGTGACTTACCTGTGCCGGTCTGGGAAGAAGAGGCCCCCTCCCCGCCAACATCTGGCGCCGAGGCGAAGCCACCAACGCCCGAGTTTTCCTCCTCCTCCTCTGTGTGCATGGGCTCAGTGCTTGGCGCCCTTGCCGGGGACGCCCCTCGGGGCGACGTGGTCGATGGGGGCGGCGTGTTGGGGGTAGCCCTCAGTGGCTCCTCCTGCTGCTGTCCTCCTCCTGCAACTACGGCAAGGTCAGCGCCAAAGGATCATACCCCCAACACACGTTGACGAGGGGTGAGTGACGAGCTTAAGCTGGGGGCTGTGCCGGGGGCTGCTCTCCGGACTGCTCAACACCACCAGCGGTGTACCAGAAGTGCCTGCCGGGGGCTGGCCGCCCGCCGAAGCCTTGGCCCTCGTCACCCTCTCGGCCAGCGTCTCCGCATCCCTGCAAAGATGAGAACATATCAAGATAAGCGGCACAGTTTGAGAAGACGGAGATGACAAAAAGAAGAGCAAGATACTTACTCATCCCCCACCTCCTCTTCTGCTGCCTTCCTCTTCCTCCTTGGGCTGAGGGACCCGAAGTCAAAGACAACATCTGCGTCGACGACTGCCGGGGGAGGGGAAGAAGGTGGAGTCTGGAAGAGCCACTGGCAGAAGTGGGCGTGCCCCATCACCGTGAGGTTGTGGTCCAAGCCGGGGCGAAGCCTCATGATGTCGGCCGCATTCGTGAAGAGCCAGGCCGGCCTCCCCTTGTTGTGCAGCGGAGTGATTTGGCGGGGATGAAATCCGCCCCGATCATCTCAAGGGTGAGCCCGGCCTCGGTGAGACGAAGAATCCTGGTGGTGGCGACCGTGAGCTTCTTGTCATTGGCGTCGACATCACTCCAGTCGTTTCTGCGGACCGGCAGCGCGTGGCGGACCCGGCAAAAATCATGCGGATCCTCCTCTTCAATCCAGCACCACCGGCCCCGCCACTCCTCCCACCTCTCCTTCTGGGCGCCTTCCGGATATGCCTTTTTCTCCTGGGTCCTTGGGATCTAGGCGACACAACTGGAAAATGGCGCCTCCCTTTTGGATGCGAGGGAAGAAGTAGTGGCTGAAGAGTGCCGTGTTGGGATGCACTCCGGCGAAGCCCTCACAGAGATGAGCAAAAAGGTCCATGCACACCACAACATTTGGAGTAAAATCCAGAAGGCGGAAGCCATAGGTGTGCATGAAATCATTGAAGAAATCGGAGAAAGGGGGACAGAGCCCGCAGGAGAAGTAATCGATGAAAAATGGGTACCGATTCGGGCTGGCTTCGGCGAAAGCGGCGGGGATGACGCGCGTGGCCGGATGCCCCGTCGTCTCGCCCCCGGTCTTGCACCCCCACAGGTGTTTGAAGTAGTCCCGGAGTTCGACCGCGTCGACCGTCGACGGAA
Source organism: Aegilops tauschii subsp. strangulata (assembly GCF_002575655.3). Lineage (NCBI taxonomy): Eukaryota > Viridiplantae > Streptophyta > Magnoliopsida > Poales > Poaceae > Aegilops > Aegilops tauschii. The sequence continues at coordinate 517,161,797 of NC_053036.3, forward strand.
AGTAGGCGTGCTGCGTCTGCCACACCGCCAACTCACTCTCCGGCGGCTCCTTCTCCCCGGCGTCCTTGGCCACCCCCTTGCCTCTGCTGGTCTTGGGCGCCATGGCGGTTGAGGAGGACAAAGGCACGGCGGCGGCGAGCGGGAGCAAGAGTTTGAGAGGGAGGAAGAAGGGGACGACGTTTCCAAGATTGGAGAAGGCGCACGGGGTAAATGAGCAGCGCGCCCGCGGTTATTCCTTTTTACGGGGAAGGCGCGGCCGCCTCTTTCCCCATTGACTGCGATGTGATGCATGCATGTGGGAACCGCCCCACGCATGACCCCCACGTCATGCACGACCCTCCACATCGCGCGTTCAACGCCGGTCGTGGGGAAGCGCAGCGGCCGAAAAAGTTACTGCGGTAAAATCCGCCCCACCTGCCCGCGCACCATTCTGGGCCTAGCCCAACAACGCGTCGCGCTTATGTGTGGCCCGGGGGCTCCTGTCGGTGTACAAAAGTAGGGGCTCTCCTTTTGACCACTTTACTTATGCACGGGCAGTCAGAGCTGCGCCCGCGGCCACACTTAGCAGGGCAGAGGAGGGAAGTCGGAGAGAAGCCAGAGCACAAGACAAACGAGGCAACGCCAAGACCAGAAACACTAAAGAGCAAAGGGGCGAGGTGGACTCCCCCGGCAAGGGCCTTGCCGGGGCGGCCTCCGCGGCCCCGGCAAGAGCCCTGCCGGGGTAGCTTGCCCAACACCAGTAGAGCGAGCCACCCTTGAGCCCAAGGGTTCCAAACGCCGCCAACAACTACATTGGAACCGAGGCTCGGGAGGCACCTCCGTGGTGGCATGCAGATCTTTGTCAAGATCATAAATACACGAGATCAAATGGGGACCAGAAGGCGACGACCCTCGGCGGGATCCTTGCCGAGGAAATCCACAAGACCCCCGGCAAGATCCTTGCCGGGGACGACCACGACGCCACGGCAAGATCCTTGCCGGGGCCCCGGCAAGACCCTTGCCGAGGACACCAGCGAGGCCGCAGCCAGGCCCACGTCTGCCAACACACCACCGCCGTCCCCATGTAGCTGCTAGCTCAACCAGCTGGGCAGGCACCTGCGTGGCGACGAGCGCCTCTACACCGACCCAGCAAACACCTGCATGGTGGCATGCAGATCTTCATGAAGACTCCACCACCGCGCCAGCCCAGCAGCCAGCTGACGTGGCGCTACGACGCCCCGTCAGCTCGGATGCGTGTCGAAGCTAGGCGAGGCAGCGACAGCTGGGACGTGCTTCCTTGCCGTCCCCGATAAAGCGAGAGGGGCACGTCAGCAGTGCATTAAATGCGTTTGTCCGACGGTGCCAGAGGATAGACTCATCCACTGTACACCTTTCCACCTCCTATGTGCCACTGTGGCAGCCCTTTTTCCTATAAAAGGAGGCCCGAGGCCACCAGGAGAAGGATTCAGATCTTTTGGGCAAGTTACGCCCGTAGCTAGCTCAAGAACACAAGAACACTCAAATACATCCACCAAAGCATGACTAGGATATTACGCATCTTCGCGGCCCGAACCTGGGTAAACGATCCGTGTGCTTCCTGTCAGACCCGCTCTTTGCACAACCCCGTGCCCGCCAACCGTAGAAGGCATCCCAGTGATTCCTTAGGTGTCGATTTCCCCTGACAAACTAGAACTAGAACTAGATGAACTAGAGCAAAACTTGTATATACAAGGTGTAAAATCCTCTAGTATATATAGGTTGGAGGAGGAGGGGCCGCGACAAGAGGGAGGGAAAGACTCCCTGCCTTGGCTGGCCAAGGGGAGTGGACTTCCCATCCAATTCTGCCTCCTTCTTGATGACCCACAAGTATAGGGGATCAATCATAGTCCTTTCAATAAGTAAGAGTGTCGAACCCAACGAGGAGCAGAAGAAAATGACAAGTGGTTTTCAGCAAGGTATTTTTTGCAAGCACTGAAATAGCGGTAACAGGTAGTTTGATAGCAAGATAATTTGTAGCAAACAAGTAAATAAAGTGTAGCAAGGTAGCCCAATCCTTTTGTGGCAAAGGACAGGCCAAAACGGTCTCTTATAATAAGCAAAGCATTCTTGAGGGTACACGGGAATGCCATCTAGTCACTTTCATCATGTTGGTTTGATTTGCGTTCGCTACTTTGGTAATTTGATATGTGGGTCGACCGGTGCTTGGGTGCTGTTCTTACTTGAACAAACCCTCCCACTTATGATTAACCCCCTCGCAAGCATCCGCAAATACGAGAAAAGTATTAAGATAAAACTAACCATAACATTAAACATTTGGATCCAAATCGGTCCCTTACAAAGTAGCATATAAACTAGGGTTTAAGCTTCTGTCACTCTAGCAACCCATCATCTAATAACTACTCCACAATGCCTTCCCTTAGGCCCAAATATGGTGAAGTGCCATGTAGTCGACGTTCACATGACACCACTAAGGGAATCACAACATACATATCATCAAAATATCGAACACATATCAAGTTCACATGATTACTTGCAACAAGATTTCTCTCGTGAACTCAAGAACAAAAGTAACTACTCACAAATGATAATCATGCTCAAAATCAGAGGGGTATTAAATATCATAATGGATCTGAACATATGATCTTCCACCAAATAAACCATATAGTAATCAACTACAAGATGTAATCAACACTACTAGCCACGCACAGGTACCAATCTGAGGTTCCGGTATAAAGATAGAACACAAGAGATGAACTAGGGTTTGAGAGGAGATAGTGTTGTTGAGAAGGTTGTTCATGATGATGATGGCTTCGATTTCCCCCTCCGGGAGGAAAGTTCCCCCGGCGGAATCGCTCCATCGGAGGGCAAACATGCTCCTGCCCAAGTTCCGCCTTGAGATGGCGGTGCTCCATCCCGAAAGTCCTCTTTTTATTTTTTTCTAGGTCAAAGTGACCTATATACTAGAAGATGGGCACCGGTGGTGGGATTGGTTGAGCACAACCCACCAGGGCGCGCCTGGGGGGCCTGGCGCGCCCTGGTGTCTTGTGCTCACCACGTGGCCCCCTCCGATAGTTATTTTCTCCAATATTTTTTATATATTCCAAAATAATTCTCCATAAATTAACTCGTTTGGAGTTGTGCAGAATAGGTAACTCCGACGTAGCTTTTTTAGGTCCAGAATTCCAGCTACCGACATTCTCCCTCTTTGTGTAAACATTGCATATTATGAGAGAAAAGGCATTAGAATTACCCCATAAAGCTTTATTATGCATAAAAACATTATAAATAACAGTAGGAAATCATGATGCAAAATGGACGTATCAACTCCCCCAAGCTTAGACCTCGCTTGTCCTCAAGCGAAAAACCGAAATCGAAAGACATGTCCACATGCTTAGAGAGAGGGGTGTCGATAAAAACAAAATACGGACATAGAAGCATCATGCATATTGTTATAAGAGCAACAAATTTTATGATAAAACTTTTATCATATAACTTCTATCATATAAATTCTTATGAACGAGTAACAATTCATCACAATATTGAAGTATAAAGCATAAACTCTATTGAAAACCAACAAACTATGTTCTCAGTCAACTTTGCAACTAGAATTCATCATATTTTCAGGAAGGGTCATGTATCGGAGCCTTTTGACAAGTCCACATACTAAACGATCTTTTATTCTTCTATGATTGCTAACACTCACAACATACCCATGACCAAAAAGTTTCAACCGGACACATAGAAAGATAGGGGCTTATAGTTTCGCCTCCCAACGTATACACCTCAAGGGTGATGTAAACAATAATAACTCATATTCACTCATATCCAACTAGGTATATGTGCCTAGATCTTTCCTCACCACATGATGCTTGCAAAAAGAGAAAATAAAAAAGGAATAGGGAAGAATACTTTGACTCTTGCATAAAAGTAAATACATAAAAATAAAAGATAGGCCCTTCGCAGAGGGAAGCAGAGGTCGCCATGCGCTTTTTGTTTGTATGCCAAATACCTTAATGTAAAATAATGTCACGTTATATTGCCCCTTGCGATAGCAACCTTTATTATGTAGTCTGTCGCTTTTATAATTTTGCCATCACAAGTTCATTCAACGCTCAATTTTCTCTTGCACTAAATGATCCAACACATTTAGAAGCAATTTTTATTGCCTTATTACACCGATGACAACTTACTTGAAGAATCTTACTCAATCCATAGGTAGGTAGGTGGACTCTCAAAATAAGATTTTGGGTTTAAGGGTTTTTGGATGCACAAGTAGTATCTCTACTTAGTGCAGAGTTTTTGGCTAGCAAAGATATTGAGCAAGCACCACATGTTGAAGTATCTATGACAATATAACTTCTATGTGAATATGAACAAATATAAATCATTATGTTGTCTTCCTTGTCCAACATCAACAATTTTGACATACTAGTCAATGTGTACGTGCAATGCACGTTAATTTGGAAGTATATTACTCCCTCTTTCTCAGTTTACAGGGCATGCGCGTATCCCTAGGTCGTCAATTTGACCAACCTAATACAAGTCATATATTACAAAAATATACCAATATAAACTTCAGATGTCCTATTTTCAAATGGTATAATTTTTGTGTTATATAGTTTATATTAGGGTGATAAAATTGGCAACCTAGGTATATGCGCAGGACTTGTAAATTGAAACGGAGGGAGTAAGTGCATGCGGATATTAAGTAGGATATTACTTACGTGTTATTATGTGATTAGCACTATATTTGGCATGAAATTAATTGCACGCTAAACGTGTTGAGCGCTCGACATTGAAGCAGTCTAGGTCATTGGATTGACATGATTTGATGGCTGAGATTAATTGGATCTGCCCCTTTGGGTCTTTTTATATTGGTATATATAGATAATATTTAATGGGGGCTCATAATTGATGGCTCGTGTCCGCGTCAGTATTTCCATGAAGAGGAAGGGATGATGCAGCACAGTTTCGGTAGGTATTTCCCTCAGTGATGAAACCAAGGTTATCGAACTAGTAGGAGAACCAAGCAACACTATGTAAACGGTACCTGCACACAAAGAACAAATACTTGCAACCCGACGCGTAAGAGGGGTTGTCAATTCCTCTCAGGTAAAAGATAGATTGGTTTGTATGATTTTGGATAAATAGATCTTGCGATGAAACAAAATAAAAAATAAATAAAATGTGCAGCAAGGTATTTCTGGGTTTTTAGAATAATATATCTGAAAGCAAAAGCAAATAAAAATAGATCTCAAAGAAAATATGATAAAGAATAGACCCAGGGTCTGTAGATTTCACTAGCGGCTTCTCTTGAGAAAAATAGCATATGACGGGTAAACAAATTACTGTTGGGCAATTGATAGAACTTCAAATAATCATGATGATATCCAGGTAATGATCATTATATAGGCATCACGTCCAAGATTATTAGACCGACTCCTGCCTACATCTACTACTATTACTCCACACATCGACCGCTATCCAGCATGCATCTAGTGTATTAAGTTCATGGAGAAACGGAGTAATACAATAAGAATGATAAGATGTTGTAGACAAGATCTATTCATGTAGGAATAGACCCCATATTGTTATCCTTAATGGCAACGATCAATACATGTCTTGCTGCCCCTTCTGTCACTGGGAAAGAACACCGCACGACCGAACCCATCACAAAGCACTTCTTCCCATGGCAAGAAAAATCGATCTAGTTGTCCTAACTATACCAAAGATTCAAAGAAGAAATACGAGGCTATAAGTAATCATGCATATAAGAGATCAAAACTCAAATAAATTTCATGGATAAAATAGATCTGATCATAAACTCAAAGTTCATCGGATCCCAACAAACACACCGCAAAAAGAGTTACATCAAATAGATCTCCAAGAGACCATTGTATTGAGAATCAAAAGAGAGAGAGAGGAAGCTGATACGTCTCCAACGTATCTATAATTTATGTACTATTCATGCCATGTTTACAACAATTTTATATGGTTTTGGTATGATTTGCATGGAACTAACCCAGACTGACGCTGTTTTCAGTAGAACAACCGTGGTGTTGTTTTTTGTGCAAAAATGAAAGTTCTCCAAATGAGCTGAAACTTTTTGATGATTTTTTTTGGAAAAAAGAGACCCGAAGCTTCGTGGAAGGACCAGAAGGTGAAGGAGTAGGGAACAAGACATCGGGGCGTACCCCGGTGGGTTGCACTCACCTCGAGGCCCATCTTCGCATGAAACTGATGCCAAAAAATCCTATAAATAGAGAAACCATTAGAAATAACCCTAGATCAGAAGTTCCGCCGCCGCAAGCCTCTGTAGCCATGAAAAACCAATCTAGAGCCCGTTCCAGCACCCTACCGGATGGGGAGATCATCACCGGAGGCCATCTTCATCATCCTTATGGTCTCCATGATGAGGAGGGAGTAGTCCACCCTCGGGGCTGAGGGTTTGTACCAGTAGCTATGTGTTTAATCTCTCTCTCGTGTTCTTGATGGAATGATCTTGATGTATCGGGGGCTTTGTTAATATAGTTGGATCACATGGTGTTTTCCCCTCTCTATCTTGTTGTGATGAATTGAGTTTTCCCTTTGAGATTTCATTTTATCGGATTGAATACTTTTATGGATTTGAGAGCACTTGATATATGTCTTGCATATGAATACCCGTGGTGACAATGGGGTATTATTTTGATTCACTTGATATATGTTTTGGCACTCAACTCGCAGATTCCCGAGGTGACATTGGGGTAATCTATGCATAGGAGTTGATGCACGTTCTCGTCTTTATTTCTCCGGTAGAAATCTAGGGGCACTCTTTGAGGTTCTTTGTGTTGGATCGAGTATTATAAATCTGAATTTTCTTTGGTGTTATTTTAGTATGAATTCTTGATAGATCGATCGGAAAGAATAGCTACAAGCAATTTCTTCTTATGTTCTCTGCTAGATAAGAACTTTGGAGTGATTCTTCGTTGCACGTTGAGGGATGGTTATATGATCCGATTAGATTAGAATTGTTGAGAGATTTCACTAGAGAAAGTACAGACCCTAGGCCTCATTTTCAAGCATTGCAATACCGTTGGTGCTCACTTTTGTTACTTGCTACCTTGGTGTTTTTATCGTTACCATTACAAAAACCAATATCTACTATCATTACTACAATTTTATTACCATCTCTTCGCCGAACTAGTGCACCTATACAAATTACCATTGTATTTGGTGTGTTGGGGACACAAGAGACTCTTTGTTATTTGGTTGCAGGGTTGTTTGAGAGAGACTATATTCATCCTACGCCACCCACGGATTGATAAACCTTAGGTCATTGATACGTCCATTTTGCATCATGTTTTCCTACTATAATCTATGATGTTTTTATCCATAATAATGCTTTTTGGAGTAATTCTAATGCCTTTTCTCTCATAATATGCAAGGTATACACAAAGAGGGAGAATTCCGGGAGCTGGAAATCTGGACCTAGAAAAGCTACGTCAGGCTACCTATTCTGCACAACTCCAAACAGGCTGAAACTTCACGGAGATTTTTTATGGAATATTTAAGGAATATTGGAGCAAATAACTACCAGAGGGGGCCCACCAGGTGGGCACAACCCACCTGGGCGCGCCAGGAAGCCTAGGCGCGCCCTGGTGGGTTGTGCTCACCCAGGGCCACCTCTGGTGCCCATCTTATGGTATATAAGTCATTTTGACCTAGAAAAAAAATAAGGAGAGGACTTTCAGGATGGAGCGCCGCCGTCTCGAGCCGGAACTTGGGCAGGAGCACTTTTGCCCTCTGGCGGAGCGATTCCACCGGGGGAACTTCCCTCCCGGAGGGGGAAATCATCGTCCTCATCATCACCAAAAACTCTCCCTTCTTGGGGAGGGAAATCTCCATCAACATCACCATCTCATCTCAAACCCTAGTTCATCTCTTGTGTTCAATCTTGTTACCGAACTATAGATTTGTGCTTGTGGGTGACTAGTAATGTTGATTACATCTTGTAGTTGATTACTATATGGTTTATTTGGTGGAAGATTATATGTTCAGATCCAATATGCTATTTAATACCCCTCTGATCTTGAGCATGATTATCATTTGTGAGTAGTTACTTTTGTTCTTGAGGTCACGGGAGAAATCGTGTTGCAAGTAATCATGTGAACTTGATATGTGTTCGATATTTTGATAGTATGTATGTTGTGATTCCCTTAGTGGTGTCAAGTGAACGTCGACTACATGACACTTCACCATACTTGGGCCTAAGGGAATGCATTATGGAGTAGCAATTAGATGATGGGTTGCGAGAGTGACAGAAGTTTAAACCCCAGTTTATGCGCTATTCCGTAAGGGACCGATTGGATCCAAAAGTTTAATGCTATGGTTAGAATTTATTCTTAATACTTTTCTCTTAGTTGCGGATGCTTGCGGGAGGGTTAATCATAAGCAGGAGGTTTGTTCAAGTAAGAACAACACCTAAGCACCGGTCCACCCACATATCAAATTATTAAAGTACCGAACACGAATCAAACCAACATGGTGAAAGTGACTAGATGAATATCACGTGTACCCTCAAGAACTCTTTGCTTATCATAAGAGACCATTTTGGCCAGTCCTTTGCCTCAAAAGGATTGGGCTACCTTGCTGCACTTTTGTTACTACTATCGTTACTTGCTCGTTACAAATTATCTTCCTATCAAACTACTCTGCTACTTACAATTTCAGCAGTTGCAGACATTACCTTGCTGAAAACCACTTGTCATTTCCTTCTGCTCCTTGTTGGGTTCGACACTCTTACTTACCGAAAAGAGCTACAGTTGATCCCCTATACTTGTGGGTCATCAAGGCTATTTTCTGGCACTGTTGCCGGGGAGTGAAGCACCTTTGGTAAGGAAACATTTATATAGTGTGCTGAAATTTATTGTCACTTGTTAGTATGGGAAACAATCCTTTGAGGGGTTTGTTCGGGGTATCTTCACCTCGACCGGAACCAAAATTAGCTACCCCTCAACCTACTTCACCTACTGAAAATATTGAATATGAAATTCCTTCGGGTATGATAGAACAACTGCTAGCTAATCCTTATGCAGGAGATGGAACCAAACATCCTAATATGCACTTGATATATGTAGAACAAATTTGTGGATTGTTCAAGCTTGCAGGTTTACCCGGAGATGAAGTAATGAAGAAGGTTTTCCCTTTATCTTTGAAGGGAAAAGCATTGGCATGGTATAGGCTATGCGATGATATTGGATCCTGGAATTGGAATCGATTGAAATTGGAGTTCCATCAAAAAAATTATCATATGCATCTAGTTCATCGTGATCGGAATTACATATATAATTTTTGGCCTCGTGAAGGAGAAAGTATCGCTCTAGCTTGGGGGAGGCCTAAGTCAATGTTATATTCATGCCCCAATCATGAGCTCCCCAAGATAAATTATTATCCAGAATTTTTATGCGCGGCTTTCTCGTATGATCAAACCATGCTTGATACTATTGGGGAACGTAGCATGCAATTTCAAAAAAATTCCTATGATCACGCAAGATCTATCTAGGAGATGCATAGCAACGAGAGGGAGAGAGTGTATCCACGTACCCTCGTAGACCGAAAGCGGAAGCGTTAGATTAACACGGTTGATGTAGTCCAACGTCTTCACGATCCAACCGATCCAAGTACCGAACGTACGGCACCTCCATGTTCAGCTCGATGACGTCTCTCAAACTCTTGATCCAGCAGAGGGTCGAGGGAGAGTTTTGTCAGCACGATGGCGTGGCAACGGTGATGGTGATGTGATCCGCGCAGGGCTTCACCTAAGCACTACGACGCTATGACCGGAGGAGTAAACTGTGGAGGGGGCACCGCACACGGCTAAGACAAATCTTCGGGTACCTTTGGGGTGCCCCCCACCCCCGTATATAAAGGGGGGAGGAGGAGGCCGGAAGCCTAGGAGGGGCGCGCCAAGGGGGGAGTCCTACTTGGACTCCTAGTTGTAACGCCCACGATGCGGCTATATCTCCCACGTGTCGAGGCATGACTTAGAGGCATAACCGCATTGTAGGTATTGTCGCAAGAAGGGTCATCTTCACTCAATCCCATGTAATGAACAAGAATGGGATAACGAGAGTTGGCTTACAATCGCCACTTCACACAATACATAAATTAATACATACATCATCCAAAATCCACACATAGACCGACTACGGTCAAAATCCAAATGAAAATAAGATAACCCTAAATGCTAGATCCCCGACCGTCCCAACTGGGCTCCACTACTGATCATCAGGAAACGAAACATAGTAACGACCACGTTCCTCGTCGAACTCCCACTTGAGCTCGGTTGCGTCATCCGCACTGACATCGTCGGCACCTGCAACGGTTTTGGTAGAATCTATGAGTCACGAGGACTCAGCAATCTCACACCCGCGAGATCAAGACTATTTAAGCTTATAGGAAAGGATGGTGTAAGGAGGTGGAGCTGCAGCAGACACTAAGCATATATGGTAGCTAACATACGCAAAAAGAGCGAGAAGAGAAGCAACGCAACGGTCGCGAAGCTAGAAATGATCAAGAAGTGATCCTGAAACTACTTACGTTCATGCATAACTCAAACCGTGTTCACTTCCCGGACTCCGCCGAAAAGAGACCATCACGGCTACCCACACGGTTGATGTATTTTAATTAAGTCAAGTGACAAGTTCTCTACAACCGGACATTAACAAATTCCCATCTGCCTCATAACCGCGGGCACGCCTTTCGAAAGATAATACCCTGCAGGGGTGTCCCAACTTAGCCCATTATAAGCTCTCACGGTCAACGAAGGATAAACCTTCTCCCAGGAAGACCCGATCAGTCTCAGAATCCCGGTTTACAAGACATTTCGACAATGGTAAAACAAGACCAGCAAAGCCGCCCGAATGTGCCGACAAATCCCGATAGGAGCTGCACATATCTCGTTCTCATGGCACACCGGATGAGCAGTCCGTACAACTAAAACCAGGCCTCAAGTTTCCCCGAGGTGGCGCTGCAAAGGGCTCTAGTTTGTACCAGCACTCAGAAGAACACTGGCCCGGGGGTTTAAATAAAGATGACCCTCGGGCTCGCGAAAACCCAAGGGAAAAAGGCTTAGATGGCAAATGGTAAAACCAAGGTTGGGCCTTGCTGGAGGAGTTTTATTCAAGGCGAACTGTTAAGGGGGTCCCATAAATCACCCAACCGCGTAAGGAACGCAAACTCAAGGAACATAATACCGGTATGACGGAAACTAGGGCGGCAAGAGTGGAACAAAACACCAGGCATAAGGCCGAGCCTTCCACCCTTTACCAAATATATAGATGCATTAAAATAATAAGAGATATTGTGATATCCCAAAATATCCATGTTCCAACATGGAACCAACTTCAACTTCACCTGCAACTAGCAACGCTCTAAGAAGGGCTGAGCAAAAGCGGTAACTTAGCCAAACAACGGTTTGCTAGGAATGGATGGTTAGAGGCTTGACATGGCAATATGGGAGGCATGATATAGCAAGTGGTAGGTAGCGCAGCATAGCAATAGAACGAACAACTAGCAAAGCAAAGATAGAAGTGATTTCGAGGGTATGGTCATCTTGCCTGCAAGGTTCTCAGAGTTGTCGAAAGCTTGATCCTCGTAAGCGTACTCAACAGGTTCCTCGTTCACGAACTCATCTCCCCACTCTACCCACAGCAAGAACACAAGCAATGGAACCATAATCAATCACGGGAAATGCACAAACAACATGATGCAATACATGCATGATATGCGAGATATGATATGCGATGCGTATGCGTGCTCCGGAAGAAAAATGATGAACAAGGCAGTAACTTGGCAAACCAAGTATGCCACTAGAAAGATGAGATGATTTTGGTCGAAATCGATATAAAGATCACCGGAAACGGACGCACGGTTTGCAAATGGCAAGCAAAACAAGAATGACGCGATTCTGCGATTAACAGCATGATAGCACTTAGAATACATCAAGTAACTATGCTACAGCGCCCCAACATAGCAACAAAGCATATGAAAGTGATCTAAAGGAGATGCTTGACAAAAGATGAACACTGAGCTACGGCTAGATCACATCATAACAGGTTCGAACAAACATGGCAAAAGTGCAAAAGATATCAGGTTCACAGACTTGGTAAAAATACTGGACATGGCAGAAACAGCATCAGGTAGCAATGTTCAGAGCAAGCAATCAACATGCTACAGGAACTTAGCATAGCAAAGCAAGGCATGGCATGAATCTACTAAATGCATATAACAAAAGTCCCTTACTGACCATGAGCCAAAAAGGATCAGAAGATATGATGGTACCCATATAAACATAGCAAGTTTCGTTAACAGGTTTCAGACAGCAGAAAACAGAGCATGGCATTAACAAAAATTAGGAGGGCATCTTGGTGAGCTTTATTCACTCATCACAAAGCAATGCATGACAAAACAAGCATACCTACAACAATATGGCATGTTTATGAAGCTAACCATGGCAAGAGCAAGTTCATAGCATGTATGGATCAACTACAACAACCTTGGCAAAATTGAATATCATGTTAACATTCTGCCAGAAATATTTTATAGCAAAATTAGAGCAAGATTAAGACATTCTAGGGCACTCCATAATTGCAAACAGGGGCATGGATGGATAGAGCACAACTATATCTACAAAACATCCTTACTAAACATACTCAAAAGAAGCATGGATCTCTCTGTAGCCACATGGATACATGATAACAAAATAACAGCAGTAACAGACAGCAAAAATCCTAAGTTCCTGAAAACAGAAACATCATGAAGCCTAGTTTACATGCTTGTGCTAATCACCACATAGATCACAAAAATACATGACATAGACCTCTGTAAGGATGACATGGCATAGATCAAAACACCTGTAGAGCTCATGCCCATAAGATGCACACATCAATTGCAACAAAAATAACAAATCACCAAGTTCTGATAAGTAACAGCAGTAAACATCATATAGCACTCTTGCACCAGAGATTTGGGCATCAAGATGAACTCAAACGAGCATGGCACAATGGAACAAAATGAAGAGCCTCTCGTGATGAACATTTCTATAGATCACACGCATGAAACGGAGCAATATGCCAAGAGTTATGATGCAATGAACATGGCAACAGAATGTTGGAACTTCGGGACAGAGAAATTCGAGAGGGGGGAAAGAATCAACCTCTCCAGATCTGGATCGGGCACGCACGCGAACCGAGGCAGGTGGCTCGCCAGCGCTTCGGGCGAGGGAGGAGGAGGAGGCGCCGGGGTTCGGGGACGGCACCGGCGGGGTGGAGCTCGGGCGCGGGAGGATCGAGGCGGCGGCGGCGGTCGGCGAAGGGCGCCGGCGGCGAGGAAGGAGGCGGCGGTGCGGGGCTCGGGCGACGCTCGCCGGCGGGAGGAGGCAGCGGATCGGGCCGGGCGTCGGCGGCGGACGCGAGGCGACGGGGAGCCTCGGGCGCGGGCGCGGCGGTCGGGCCCCGCGGCCTCGCGGGCCGGCGGCGGGCGCCGGTGGAGCTGCCCATGTGGCGGCCTCTGGTTGGACGGGGCGGCGGCGGAAATCTGTCCGGCGCAAGGGCGGACGTGTCCGGCGCGCGGAGGAAGAAGGAGGCTAGGGTTAGGGTGGAATCATCCGCGAATTTCGGGGGAGGGGGTGTTTATATAGGCATAGGGAGCTAGGAGAGTCCAAATGAGGTGCGGTTTTCGCCGACATGATCGTGATCGAACGACCGAGAGCATGGAGGGGACTTAGATGGGTTATTGGGATGTTTGGAGGGGGGTTTTGCTGCAACACACAAAAGGCCTTTGCGGTTACCCGGTTAACCGTTGGAGCATCAAACGACCTCCAAATGGAACGAAACTTGACAGGTGGTCTACCGGTGGTGTACCAAGGCCACTTGGGAAGACTCGGTCCATTCCGAGAATGTTTAACACCCGCTCACGAAAAGAAAAAAGAGGGGTGCGCCGGTGCACGTGGGAGTGTCGGATTGCAAAACGGACAAAGGGGAAAATGCTCGGATGCATGAGACGAACACGTATGCAAATGAGATGCACATGATGACATGATATGGGATGCATGACATGAACAAAATGCAAAACGAAAGACAAAACCTGACCACGGAGGGAATATCATAACACATAGCCGAAAATGGCAAGAGTTGGAGTCACAAATATGGAAAGTTACATCCGGGGCGTTACACTAGTCCAAGTAGGATTCGCCACCCCACCTTTTCCTTCCAACGGAGGGGGAAAGAGGGAAGGAGAGGGAGTAGGACAAGGAAAGGGGGGGTGCCGCCCCCTTCCCTAGTCCAATTCGGCCTCCTCCCTTGTGGGGGGCGCACCAGCCCCTTGTGGGCTAGTTAGCCTCCCTCCTATGGCCCATATGGCCCATATCTTTCCCCGGGGGTTCCGGTAACCCCTCTGGTACTCCGGTATGTACCCGATACACTCCGAAACCCTTCCGGTGTCCGAATACTACCTTACAATATATCAATCTTTACCTCTCGACCATTTCGAGACTCCTCGTCATGTCCGTGATCTCATCCGGGACTCCAAACAAACTTCGGTCACCAAAATACATAACTCAAAATACAAATAGTCATCGAACGTTAAGCGTGCGGACCCTACGGGTTCGAGAACTATGTAGACATGACCGAGACACATCTTCGGTCAATAACCAATAGCGGAACCTGGATGCTCATATTGGTTCCTACATATTCTACGAAGATCTTTATCGGTCAAACCGCAATAACAACATACGTTATTCCCTTTGTCATCGGTATGTTACTTGCCTGAGATTCGATCGTCGGTATCATCATACCTAGTTCAATCTCGTTACCGGCAAGTCTCTTTACTCGTTCCGTAATGCATCATCCCGCAACTAACTCATTAGACACATTGCTTGCAAGGCTTATAGTGATGTGCATTACCGAGAGGGCCCAGAGACACCTCTCCGATACTCGGAGTGAAAAATCCTAATCTCGATCTATGCTAACCCAACAAACACCTTCGGAGACACCTGTAGAGCATCTTTATAATCACCTGATACATCTCCAACGTATCTACAATTTTTGATTGTTCCATGCTATTATATATTCTGTTTTGGATGTTTAATGGGCTTATTTATACACTTTTATATTATTTTTCGGACTAACCTATTAACTGGAGGCCCAGCCCAAATTGCTGTTTTTTGCCTATTTCAGTGTTTCGCAGAAAAAGAATATCAAACGGAGTCCAAACGGAATGAAACCTTCTGGAACATGATTTTTGGAACAAACGTGATCCAGAGGACTTGGAGTGGACGTCAAGAAATCACTGAGGAGGCCACGAGGCAGGGGGCGCGCCTACCCCCCCTGGGCGCGCCCTCTACCCTCGTGGGCCCCTCGTGGCTCCACTGACCTACTTCTTCCTCCTATATATACCTACGTACCCCCAAACCATCGAGGAGCACCAAGAAAACCTAGTTCCACCGCTGCAACCTTCTGTACCCGTGAGATCCCATCTTGGGGCCTTTTCTGGCGCTCCACCAGAGGGGGCATTGATCACGGAGGGCTTCTACATCAACACCATGCATAGACTCTCTGATGAAGTGTGAGTAGTTTACCTCTGACCTTCGGGTCCATAGTTATTAGCTAGATGGCTTCTTCTCTCTCTTTGGATCTCAATACAAAGTTCTCCTCGATTCTCTTGGAGATCTATTTGATGTAACTCTTCTTTTTGCGGTGTGTTTGTCGAGATCCGATGAATTGTGGGTTTATGATCAAGATTATCTATGAATAATATTTGAATCTCCTCTGAATTCTTTTATGTATGACTGGTTATCTTTGCAAGTCTCTTCGAATTATTAGTTTGGTTTGGCCTACTAGATTGATCTTTCTTGTAATGGGAGAAGTGCTTAGCTTTGGGTTCAATCTTGCAGTGCTTGATCCCGGCGACAGTAAGGGAAACGACACGTATTGTATTGTTGCCATCGAGGATAAAAATATGGGGTTTATATCATAATGCATGAGTTTATCCCTCTACATCATGTCATCTTGCTTAAAGCGTTACTCTGTTCTTATGAACTTAATACTCTAGATGCATGCTGGATAGCGGTCGATGTGTGGAGTAATAGTAGTAGATGCAGAATCATTTCGGTCTACTTGTCACGGACGTGATGCCTGTATACATGATCATACCTAGATGTTATCATAACTATTCGCTTTTCTATCAATTGCTCGACAGTAATTCGTTTACCCACCGTAATACTTATGCTCTTGAGAGAAGCCACTAGTGAAACCTATGGCCCCCGGGTCTATTTTCCATCATATTAATTTCCCAACAACTAGCTATTTCTGGCGCCGTTTATTTTACTTTGCAATCTTTATTTTCTCTTTATCATAAAATACCAAAAATATTATCTTATCATATCTATCAGATCTCACTCTCGTAAGTGACCGTGAAGGGATTGACAACCCCTTTATCGCGTTGGTTGCGAGGTTCTTATTTGTTTGTGTAGGTACGTGGGACTCGAGCGTAGCCTCCTACTGGATTGATACCTTGGTTCTCAAAAACTGAGGGAAATACTTACGCTACTTTACTGCATCACCCTTTCCTCTTCAAAGGAAAACCAACGTAGTGCTCAAGAGATAGCATCACCCAGTTACGTTGTGACGTTTGATAGCACACAAGGTGTTCCTTGGTATTCGGGATTTGCATAATCTCATAGTCAGAGGAATATGTATAAGCCATGAAGAAAGCAGTAGCAATAAAACTTAACGATCATTCTGCTAAGCTAACGGATGGGTCTTGTCCATCACATCATTCTCTAATGATGTGATCCCGTTAATCAAATGACAACACATGTCTATGGTTAGGAAACTTAACCATCTTTGATTAACGAGCTAGTCTAGTAGAGGCATACTAGGGACACTCTGTTTTGTCTATGTATTCACACATGTACTAAGTTTCTGGTTAATACAATTCTAGCATGAATAATAAACATTTATCATGATATAAGGAAATATAAATAACAACTTTATTATTTCCTCTAGGGCATATTTCCTTCAGTCTCCCACTTGCACTAGAGTCAATAATCTAGTTCACATTGCCATGTGATTTAACACCAATAGTTCACATCACCATGTGATTAACACCCATAGTTCACATCGCCATGTGACCAACACCCAAAGGGTTTACTAGAGTCAGTAATCTAGTTCATTTCGCCATGTGATTGACACCCAAAGAGTACTAAGATGTGATCATGTTTTGCTTGTGAGAGAGGTTTAGCCAACGGGTCTCCCATATTCAGATCCATATGTATTTCACAAATTTTCTATGTCTACAATGATCTGCATGGAGCTACCCTAGATAATTGCTCCCACTTTCAATATGTATCCAGATTGAGACTTAGAGTCATCTGGATTGATGTAAAAGCTTGCATCGATGTAACTCTTTACGACGAACTCTTTATCACCTCCATAACCGAGAAATATTTCCTTAGTCCTCTTAGGTAACTAAGGATAAATTTGACCGATGTCCAATGATCCACTCCTGGATTACTATCGTACCCCCTTGCCAAACTCATGGCAAGGTACACAATAGGTCTGGTACACATCATATCATACTTCATAGAACCTATGACTTTAGCATAGGGAATGACTTTCATTCTCTTTCTAGTTTCTGCCGTGGTTGGGTTTTGAGTCTTACTCAACTTCACACCTTACAACTCAGGAAAGAACTCCTTCTTTGACTGATCCATTTTGAACTCCTTCAAAATCTTATCAAGGTATGTACTCATTGAAAATCTTATCAAGTGTCTTGATCTATCTTTATAGATCTTGATGCCCAATATTTAAGTAGCTTCACTGAGGTCTTTCTTTGAAAAAATCCTTTCAAACACTCCTTTATGTTATGCTTTCCAGAAAATTCTACATCATTTCCGATCAACAATATGTCATTCACATATACTTATCATAAAGGTTATAGTGCTCCCACTCACTTTCTTGTAAATACAGGCTTCACCACAAGTCTGTATAAAACTATATGCTTTGATCAACTCATCAAAGCGTATATTCCAACTCCGAGATGCTTGCACCAGTCCATAGATGGATCGCTGGAGCTTACACACTTTGTTAGCACCTTTAGGATTGAGAAAACCTTCTGGTTGCATCATATACAAGTCTTCTTTAATAAATCCATTAAGGAATACAGTTTTGACATCCATTTGCCAGATTTCATAAAATGCGGCAATTGCTAAAATGATTCAGACAGACTTTAAGCATCAATACGAGTGAGAAAATCTCATCGTAGTCAACACCTTGAACTTGTCAAAAACCTTTTTGCGACAATTCAAGCTTTGTAGATAGTAACACTACTATGAGCGTCCGTCTTCCTCTTGAAGATCCATTTATTCTCTATGGCTTGCCAATCATCGGGCAAGTCAACCAAAGTCCACCCTTTGTTCTCATACATGGATCCCATCTCAGATTTCATGGCCTCAAGCCATTTCGCGGAATCTGGGCGCATCATCGCTTCCTCATAGTTCGTAGGTACGTCATGGTCTAGTAACATGACTTCCAAAACAGGATTACCGTACCACTCTGGTGCGGAACATACTCTGGTTGACCTACGAGGTTTGGTAGTAACTTTATCTGAAGTTTCATGATCATCACAATTAACTTCCTCACTAATTGGTGTAGGCATCACTGGAACTGATTTCTATGATGAACCACTTTCCAATTCAGGAGAAGGTACAATGACCTCATCAAGTTCTACTTTCCTCCCACTCACTTCTTTCGAGAGAAACTCCTTCTCTAGAAAGGATCCATTCTTAGCAACGAAAATCTTGCCTTCGGATCTGTGATAGAAGGTGCACCCAACAGTTTCTTTTGGGTATCCTATGACGATGCACTTCTCCGATTTGGGTTTGAGCTTATCAGGCTGAAACTTTTTCACATAAGCATCGCAACCCCAAACTTTAAGAAACGACATCTTAGGTTTCTTGCTAAACCACAGTTCATATGGTGTCGTCTCAACGGATTTAGACGGTGCCCTATTTAACGTGAATGCAACTGTCTCTAATGCATAACCCCAAAACGATAGTGGTAAATCGGTAAGAGACATCATAGATCGCACCATATCTAATAAAGTACGGTTACGGCATTCAGACACACCATTATGCTGTGGTGTTCCAGGTGGCGTGAGTTGTGAAACTATTCTACATTGTTTTAAATGAAGGCCAAACTTGTAACTCAAATATTCGCCTCCGTGATCAGATCGTAGAAACTTTATTTTCTTGTTACGATGATTCTCCACTCCACTCTGAAATTCTTTGAACTTTTCAAATGTTTCAGACTTGTTTTTCATCAAGTAGATATACCCATATCTGCTCAAATCATCTGTGAAGGTTAGAAAATAACGATACGGCCGCGAGCCTCAACACTCATCGGACCACATACATCGGTATGTATTATTTCCAATAAGTCAGTGGCTCGCTCCATTGTTCCGGAGAACGGAGTTTTAGTCATCTTGCCCATGAGGCATGGTTCGCAAGTATGAAATGATTCATAATCAAGTGATTCCAAATGTCCATCCGCATGGAGTTTCTTCATGCGATTTACACCAATATGACCTAAACGGCAGTGCCACAAATATGTTGCACTATCATTATCAACTTTGCATCTTTTGGCATCACTATTATGAATATGTGTATCACTACGATCAAGGTTCAGTAAACCATTTACATTGGGTGTATGACCATAGAAGGTTTTATTCATGTAAACAGAACAACGATTATTCTCTAACTTAAATGAATAACCGTATCACAATAAACATGATCCAATCATATTCATGCTCAACGCAAACACCAAAATAACATTTATTTTGGTCCAACACTAATCTCAAAGGTAGAGGGAGTGTGCGATGGTGATCTTATCAACCTTGGAATCACTTCCAACACACGTCGTCACCTCGCCCTTAACTAGTCTCTGTTCATTTTGCAATTCCTGTTTCGAGTTACTAATCTTGGAAACTGAACCGGTATCAAATACCCTGGGGTTACTATGAACACTAGTAAAATACACATCAATAACATGTATATCAAATATACCTTTGTTCACTTTGCCATCCTTCTTATCCGCCAAGTATTTGGGGTAGTTCCGCTTCCAGTGACCATTCCCTTTGCAGTAGAAGCACTCATTTTCGGGCTTAGGTCTAGCTTTGGGTTTCTTCACGGGAGTGGTAACTTGCTTGCCATTTTTTCTTGAAGTTACCTTTCTTTTCCTTTGCCCCTTTTCTTGAAAGTAGTGGTCTTCTTAACCATCAACACTTGATGCTCTTTCTTGATTTCTACCTTCGCCGATTTTAGCATCGCGAAGAGCTTGGGAATTGTTTTCGTCATCCCTTGCATATTATAGTTCATCACAAAGTTCCAGTGACTTGGTGATAGTCACTAGAGAACTCTGTCAATCACTATCTTATCTGGAAGATTAACTCCCACTTGATTCGAGCGATTGTAGTACTCAGACATTCTGAGCACATGCTCACTGGTTGAGCTATTCTCCTCCATCTTGTAGGCAAAGTACTTGTTAGAGGTCTCATACCTCTCGACTCGGGCATGAGTTTGAAATACCAATTTCAGCTCTTGGAACATCTTATATGCTCTGTGGCATTCAAAACGTTTTTGAAGTCCCGGTTCTAAGCCGTAAAGCATGGCGCACTAAACTATCAAGTAGTCATCATACCGAGCTTGCCAAATGTTCACAACGTCTGCATCTGCTCCTGCAATAGGTCCGTCACCTAGCGGTGCATCAAGGACATAATTCTTCTGTGCAGCAATGAGGATAATCCTCATATCACGGACCCAGTCCGCATCATTGCTACTATCATCTTTCAACTTATTTTTCTCTAGGAACATATCAAAAATAAACGGGGAGCTACATCGCAAGCTATTGATCTACAACATAGATATGCAAATACTATCAGGACTAAGTTCATGATAAATTAAGTTCAATTAATCATATTACTTAAGAACTCCCATTTAGATAGACATCCCTCTAGTCATCTAAATGATCACGTGATCCATATCAACTAAACCATGTTCGATCATCACGTGAGATGGAGTAGTTTTCAATGGTGAACATCACTATGTTGATCATATCTACTATATGATTCACGTTCGACCTTTCGCTCTCAGTGTTCCGAGGCCATATCTGCATATGCTAGGCTCGTCAAGTTTAACCCAAGTATTCTGCATGTGCAAAACTGACTTGCACCCGTTGTATGTGAACGTAGAGCTTATCACACCCAATCATCACATGGTGTCTCGGCACGACGAACTGTAGCAGCGGTGCATACTCAGGGAGAACACTTGTACCTTGAAATTTAGTGAGGGGTCATCTTATAATGCTACCACCGTACTAAGCAAAATAAGATGCACAAAGGATAAACATCACATGCAATCAAAATATGTGACATGATATGGCCATCATCATCTTGTGCCTTTGATCTCCATCTCCAAAGCACCGTCATGATCTCCATCGTCACCGGCTTGACACCTTGGTCTTCATCGTAGCGTCGTTGTCGTCCCGCCAACTATTGCTTCCACGATTATCACTGCCACTTAGTGATAAACTAAAGCAATTACATGGCGATTGCATTTCATACAATAAAGCGACAACCATAAGGCTCCTGCTAGTTGCTGATAACTTTTACAAAACATGATCATCTCATACAATAACTTATATCACATCATGTCTTGACCATATCACATCACAACATGCCCTGCAAAAACAAGTTAGACGTCCTGTACTTTGTTGTTGCAAGTTTTACGTGGCTGCTACGGGCTTCTAGCAAGAACCGTTCTTACCTACGCATCAAAACCACAACAATTTTTCATCAAGTGTGTTGTTTTAACCTTCAACAAGGACCAGCCGTAGTCAAAATTGATTCAACTAAAGTTGGAGAAACAGACACTCGCTAGCCACCTGTGTGCGAAGCACGTCGGTAGAACCAGTCTCATGAACACGGTCATGTAATGTCGGTCCGGGCCACTTCATCCAACAATACCGCCGAATCAAAGTAAGACATTGGTGGTAAGCAGTATGACTATTATCGCCCACAACTCTTTGTGTTCTACTCGTGCATATCATCTACGCATAGACCCGGCTCTGATACCACTATTGGGGAACGTAGCATGTAATTTCAAAAAAAATTCCTACTCTCACGCAAGATCTATCTAGGAGATGCATAGCAATGAGAGGGAGAGAGTGTGCCCACGTACCCTCATAGACCAAAAGCGGAAGCGTTAGATTAACGCGGTTGATGTAGTCGAACGTCTTCACGATCCAACCGATCCAAGTACCAAACATCGACACCTCCGTGTTCAGCACACGTTCAGCTCGATGACGTCCCTCGAACTCTTCATTCAGCAGAGGGTCGAGGGAGAGTTCCGTCAGCATGACGGCATGGCGACGGTGATGGTGATGTGATCCGCGCAGGGCTTCGCCTAAGCACTACGACGCTATGACTGGAGGAGTAAACTGTGGAGGGGGGCACCGCACACGGCTAAGACAAATCTTGGGGTGCCCCTCCCCTGTATATAAAGGGGGAGGAGGAGGCCAGCGGCCTAGGAGGCGCGCGCCAAGCGGGGAGTCCTACTTGGACTCCTAGTCCAAGTAGGATTCGCCCCCACCTTTTCCTTCCAACGGAGGGGGAAAGAGGGAAGGAGAGGGAGTAGGACAAGGTAAGGGGGTGGCGCCCCCTTCCCTATTACAATTCAGCCTCCTCCCTTGTGGGGGGTGCACCAGCCCCTTGTGGGCTGGTTAGCCTCCCTCCTATGGCCCATATGGCCCATATCTTTCCAGGGGGGGGGGGGGGGTTCCGGTAACCCCTCCGGTACTCTGGTATGTACCCGATACACTCCGGAACCCTTCCGGTGTCCGAATACTACCTTCCAATATATCAATCTTTACCTCTTGACCATTTCGAGACTCCTCTTCATGTCTGTGATCTCATCCGGGACTCCGAACAAAATTCGGTCACCAAAACACATAACTCATAATACAAATCGTCATTGAATTTTAAGCGTGCGGACCCTACGGGTTCAAGAACTGTGTAGACATGACCGAGACCCATCTCCGGTCAATAACCAATAGCGGAACCTGGATGCTCATATTGGTTCCTACATATTCTACGATGATCTTTATCGGTCAAACCGCAATAACAACATACGTTATTCCCTTTGTCATCGGTATGTTACTTGCCCGAGATTCGATCATCGGTATCATCATACCTTGTTGAATCTCATTACCAGCAAGTCTCTTTACTCGTACCGTAATGCATCATCCCATAACTAACTCATTAGTCACATTGCTTGCAAGGCTTATAGTGATGTGCATTACTGAGAGGGCCCAGAGATACCTCTCCGATACTCGGAGTGAAAAATCCTAATCTCGATCTATGCCAACCCAACAAACACCTTCTGAGACACCTGTAGAGCATCTTTATAATCACCCAGTTATGTTGTGACATTTGATAGCACACAAGGTGTTCCTCTAGTATTTGGGAGTTGCATAATCTCATAGTCAGAGGAATATGTATAAGTCATGAAGAAAGCAATAGCAATAAAACTTAATGATCATTATGCTAAGCTAACGGATGGGTCTTGTCCATCACATCATTCTCTAATGATGTGATCCCATTCATCAAATGACAACACATGTCTATGGTTAGGAAACTTAACCATCTTTGATTAACGAGCTAGTCTAGTAGAGGCATACTAGGGACATTCTGTTTTGTCTATGTATTCACACATGTACTAAGTTTCCGGTTAATACAATTCTAGCATGAATAATAAACATTTATCATGATATAAGGAAATATAAATAACAACTTTATTATTGCCTCTAGGGCATATTTCCTTCAGATACTTCTCGTGCTGGTTCTTTTATGAAGAAGACTATTGAATTCTAGTGGGATCTTTTGGAAAGAATTAAACACAACTCTGAAGATTGGGAACTCGACGAAGGTAAAGAGTGAGGTATTAAGCTAAAGTATGATTGTGCTAAATCTTTTATGAATACTGATGCTTTTCAAAAGTTTAGCACTAAATATGGACTTGACTCTGAGATAGTAGCTCATTTTGTGCACCATTTGCTACTCATGTTGATCTCCCTAAAGAGAAGTCGTTTAAATATTACCCACCTATTATAGAAGAAATTAAAGAACCGGTACCAGTTAAATAAGAAACTATACTTTACAATGTTGATCCAGTTGTCCCTACTTCTTATATTGAGAAACCACCTTTCCCTGTTAGGATGAAGGAACACGCTAAAGTTTTAACTGTGGTCAACAGAAGTTACATTAGAACACCTAAACCTGATGAACAAATTAAAGTAGAACCTAGTATTGCTATGGTTAAGGATCTCTTGGAAGAAAACATAGATGGGCATGTTATTTACTTCTGTGATGAAGCTGCTAGAATTGCCAAACCTGATAAAAAGGATAAACATAGACCTGTTGTTGGCTTGCCCGTTGTCTGAGTTAAAATAGGAGATCACTGTTATCATGGTTTATGTGACATAGGTGCTAGCGTAAGTGCTATTCCTTATTCCTTATATCAAGAAATTATGAATGACTTAGCACCCGCAGAGATAGAAGACATAGATGTTACTATTAAACTTGCTAATAGAGAAACTATATCACCAATTGGGATTGTTAGATATGTTGAAGTCTTGTGTGGGAAAATAAAATACCCTACTGATTTTCTTGTTTTTGGTTCCCCACGAGATGACTTTTGTCCCATTATCTTTGGTAGACCTTTCTTGAACACCGTTAATGCTAGAATAGACTGTGAGAAACAAACTGTCGATGTTAGTTTTGGTGATGAGTCTCATGCATTTACTTATTCCAAGTTTAGCAGAAAGCTTCATGAAAAAGAATTGCCTAGTAAAGATGAATTAATTTGTCTTGCTTCTATTGCTGTGCCTCCTACTCATCCACTAGAATAATATTTGCTAGACCATGAAAATGATTTACATATGCATGAAAGAAATGAAATAGAGAAGATTTTCGTTGAACAACATCCTCTGCTTAAACACAATTTTCCTATTGAAACTCTAGGAGGTCCTCCTCCACCTAAAGGTGATCCTGTGTTTGAATTAAAACAATTGCTAAACACTTTGAAATATGCTTATCCTGATGAACAGAAGATATATCCTGTTAGTGCTAACCTTTTAGAACATGAAGAAGAAAGATTATTGAAAGTTCTAAGGAAGCACCGAGCTGCTATTGGATATACTCTTGATTATTTAAAGGGCATTAGTCCCACTCTATGTCAGCACAAGATTAATATGAAACCTGATGCTAAACCCATTGTTGATCACCAATGCCGGTTAAATCCAATAATGAAGGAAGTGGTAAGAACGGGAATCTTAAAACTTCTGGAAGCATGTATAATCTATCCTATAGCTGATAGTAGATGGGTAAGTCCTGTTCATTGTGTTCCTAAGAAAGTCGGTTTTACTGTTGTTCCTAATGATAAGAATGAACTTATTCCACAAAGAATTGTTACAGGCTATAGAATGGTAATTGATTTTAGAAAATTAAACAAAGCAACTAGAAAAGATCATTACCCTCTGCCTTTTATTGATCAAATGCTAGAAAGATTATCTAAGCACACACATTCTTGCTTCCCTGATGGATATTCTGGTTTTTCACAAATACCTGTTTCTCAACCTGATCAAGAAAAGACCACTTTTACTTGTCCCTTCGGAACTTATGCCTTTTGGTTTATGCAATGCACCTGCTACCTTTCAAAGATGTATGACTGCTATATTCTCTGACTTTTGTGAAAAGATTGTTGATGTTTTCATGGATGATTTCTCTGTTTATGGAAGTCTTTTGATGATTCACTACAAAAAAAGACACGTCCGTGACATTTTGGGCTGAACGAATTTTTTTCCTGTCATGCTTATGACACTTCTATGACGATAATTGTGACAAAACCCGGTATCATCATAGATGTGGTGGGCTCCTACTTCTATGACAAAAAATCATGACAGAAAATGGGCATTTCATCCTGGGCGGGCCGGAGACGCAGCTGCATGACATTCTTTGGGCCGTCCACGATGGAAAAAACCGTGGTAGAAGCGAGGGCAAGGAAAATATCGGGGAGTTTCTCTCGTATGGTTACGATGGGTGGTCGGGGGCCGAGCGATGCGCGTTTCTCTCGTACATGTACGCGCGTGGGTGCGAGGTGTTGGGCTCTAACTGAACCCGAGTGAGGCGTTCGCCTACTAAACCCGAGCGATTGCACTGCAGGCTACGCGTTACTGAACCCGAGCGATCAATCGATGGCTGTTAACTGAACCCAATCGAGCGATTCCTTCGCTACTGCTGCTAACTGAAGCCAATCAATGATGCCTCTGGATGAACAGTGAGCGTTGTTGGGGGGGGGGTTTCGATGAATAGTTCCTGTTGGGGGGTTGGATGAACATGAACCCGTGGTGTTGCCGATGGATGAACAAGACCCCGATCGATTGAGCCAATGGAGGGCTGGATGAACAGGACCCCGTGGAGGGCTGGATGAACAGGACCCCGTGGAGGGCTGGTTGAACAGTAGCAGGTGGAGGGCTGGATGAACAGTAGCCCGTGGAGGGGTGGTTGAACAGGACCCTGATACGTTTCCAACGTATCTACTTTTCCAAACACATTTGCCCTTGTTTTGGACTCTAACTTGCATGATTTGAATGGAACTAACCCGGACTGACGCTGTTTTCAGCAGAATGGCCATGTTGTTATTTTTGTGCAGAAACAAAAGTTCTCGGAATGACCTGAAACTTCACGGAGATTATTTTTGGAAATAATAAAAAATAATGGCGAAAGAATCAAGGCCAAGGGGCCCACATCCTTTCCACGAGGGTGGGGGCGCGCCTGCCCCCCTAAGCACGCCCCCTGCCTCATGGGCCCCCTGGAGCTCCACGACCTCAACTCCAACTCCATATATTCGTGTTCGGGGAGAAAAAAATCAGAGAGAAAGATTCATCGCGTTTTACGATACGGAGCCGCCGCCAAGCCCTAAACTCTCTCGGGAGGGCTGATCTGGAGTCCGTTCCGGGCTCCGGAGAGGGGAATCCGTCGCCATCGTCATCATCAACCATCCTCCATCACCAATTTCATGATGCTCACCGCCGTGCGTGAGTAATTCCATCGTAGGCTTGCTGGACGGTGATGGGTTGGATGAGATTTATCATGTAATCGAGTTAGTTTTGTTAGGGTTTGATCCCTAGTATCCACTATGTTCTGAGATTGATGTTGCTATGACTTTGCTATGCTTAATGCTTGTCACGAGGGCCCGAGTGCCATGATTTCAGATCTGAACCTATTATGTTTTCATGAATATATGTGAGTTCTTGATCCTATCTTGCAAGTCTATAGTCACCCACTATGTGTTATGATCCGGCAACCCCGAAGTGACAATAATCGGGACCACTCCCGGTGATAACCATAGTTTGAGGAGTCCATGTATTCACTATGTGTTAATGCTTTGGTCCGGTACTCTATTAAAAGGAGGCCTTAATATCCCTTAGTTTCCGCTAGGACCCCGCTGCTACGGGAGGGTAGGACAAAAGATGTCATGCAAGTTCTTTTCCATAAGCACGTATGACTATATTCGGAACACATGCCTACATTATATTGATGAATTGGACCTAGTTCTATGTCACCCTATGTTATGACTGTTACATGATGAACCACATCCGGCATAATTCTCCATCACCGATCCAATGCCTACGAGCTTTTCACATATTGTTCTTCGCTTATTTACTTTTCCGTTGCTACTATTACAATCACTACAAAACCCAAAAATATTACTTTTGCTACTGTTACCGTTACTTCCATATTACTTTGCTACTAAACACTTTGCTGCAGATACTAAGTTATCCAGGTGTGGTTGAATTGACAACTCAACTGCTAATACTTGAGAATATTCTTTGTCTCCCCTTGTGTCGAATCAATAAATTTGGGTTGAATACTCTACCCTCGAAAACTGTTGCGATCCCCTATACTTGTGGGTTATCAAGACTATTTTCTGGCACCGTTGTCGGGGAGCATAGCTCTATTCTTTGAGTCACTTGGGATTTATATCTGCTGGTCACTATGAAGAACTTGAAAGACGCGAAAACAAAAATTCATCCCTCAACTACGAGGGGAGGTAAGGAACTGCCATCTAGCTCTGCACTTGATTCACCTTCTGTTTTGAGTAAGCTTGCGACACCTAAACCTGCTTCTGCTATTAATTCTGATATGTCGCATGTTATTGATGATGCCACTTCTGCTATGCATGATACTTATGATGAAACTACTTCTATGCTTGATACTACTGTGCCACTTGGTGAATTTCTTGATGAACAACTTTCTAGGGCTAGAGAGAATGAAATAATTGAAACTGATAATATTGATGAAAGTGATGATGAAGACTCTCCCCCTAAATATGAATTGCCTGTTGTGCTTGTGGGCTATGTTATGGATGAAGAAACTGCTAGAGACTTTCTTGCTTGCAATGATAGAAGTGATCTTAAGAAATTATTAGCTAAGCTGAAACAAAAAACTCTGAATGCTACAATGAAATATGATCCTGCTTATGCTACTTCACCTATCTTTGTTACTGATAAGGATTATGAATTCTCTATTGATCCTAATATATCCACCCTATTCACTAATGATGAGCAAACTCGCTACTATTATATCCTTAAAATGTTTCCATTCTCATTAAAGGGTGATGCTAAGATATGGTTTAATTCTCTTGATCCTGGTTGTGTGCGTAGTCCCCAGGATATGATTTATTACTTCTCTGCTAAATATTTCCCCGCTCATAAGAAACAAGCTGCTTTAAGGGAAATATATAATTTTGTGCAAATTGAAGAAGAGAGTCTCCCACAAGCTTGGGGGAGGCTTCTCCAATTACTTAATGCTTTGCCTGATCATCCTCTTAAGAAAAATGAAATACTTGATATCTTTTATAATGGACTAACCGATGCTTCCAGAGACCACCTGGATAGTTGTGCTGGTTCTGTTTTCAGGGAAAGAACACCAGATGAAGCTGAAATTCTATTGAATAATATGTTGACTAATGAAAATAATTGGACACTCCCTGAACCAACTCCTAAGCCAACTCCAAAGAAAAGGGGTGTTCTATTTCTCAGTCCTGAAGATATGCAAGAGGCAAAGAAATCTATGAAAGAAAAAGGTATAAAAGCTGAAGATGTTAAGAATTTACCTCCTGTTGAAGAAATACATGGTCTTAATTTACCGCCTGTTGAAGAAATGCATGGTTTTAATCCATCACCTATTGAAGAAACACATGGTCTTGATAACCCGACACAGGTAGTAAAGGTAAATTCTCTCTATAGATTTGATGAAGGTGATATTCCTCGTTATAAGTCTGCTAGCCAATGCTTAGATGAGTTCGATAATTTTATTGTCAAACAAGAAAACTTCAATGCTTATGTTGGTAGACAATTGAAACACAATTCCGATATGCTTGAACACTTGAGTGATTATATGTCTAGAGTTAAAGGTGAACTTAAACTCATTAGTAAACATGCTTCTATGGTTAACACTCAAGTAGAACAAGGACTTAAAGCTCAGAATGATTTGCTCAATGAATTGAATAGTAAGAATAATGATTTTGCTGTTAGAGTGGCTACTAGAACTGGTAAAATGACTCAGGAACCTTTGTATCCTGAAGGCCATCCTAAGAGAATTGAGCAGGATTCTCAGAGAAATAATATTGATGCACCTAGTCCTTCTAAAAAGAAGAAAAAGAAAAATGATAGGACTTTGCATGCTTCTAGTGAACCTATTGTAGACACACCCGAGAATCCTAATGATATTTCTATTTCTGATGCTGAAACACAATCTGGTGATGAACATGAACCTAGTGATAATGTTAATGATAATGTTCATGTTGATGCTCAACCTAGCAATGATAATGATGTAGAAATTGAACCTGCTGTTGATCTTGATAACCCACAATCAAAGAATCAACGTTATGATAAGAGAGACTTTATTGCTAGGAAACACGGTAAAGAAAGAGAACCTTGGGTTGCAGACTAAGGCATAGCCTAATGGTGGGAAGGGGCTGATGCCTTCCCACCCACCCAGGTTCAAGGCATGGTACTTGCAATTTGGGTTTGTTGCACCAATTATACTGTAAGGGGTTCCCTGACAGTCTTTCTGTAAAAAAAGAGAACCTTGGGTTCAGAAACCCATGCCTTTTCCTCCTAAACCATCCAAGAAAAAGGATGATGAGGATTTTGAGCGCTTCGCTGAAATGATTAGACCTATCTTCTTGCATATGCGTTTGACTGATATGCTCAAAATGAATCCTTATGCTAAGTATATGAAAGAAATTGTTACTAATAAAAGAAAGATACCGGAAGCTGAAATTTCCACCATGCTTGCTAATTATACTTTTAAGGGTGGAATACCAAAGAAACTTGGAGATTCAGGAGTACCCACTATACCATGCTCCATTAAAAGAAATTATGTTAGAACTGCTTTATGTGATCTTGGAGCCGGTGTTAGTGTTATGCCTCTCTCTTTATATCGTAGACTTGACTTGAATAAGTTGACACCTACTGAAATATCTTTGCAAATGGCCGATAAATCAACTGCTATACCTGTCGGTATTTGTGAGGATGTGCCTGTTGTAGTTGCAGACGTTACTATTTTAACGGACTTTGTTATTCTTGATATTCCCGAAGACGATAGTATGTCTATTATTCTTGGAAGACCCTTTTTGAATACTGCAGGGGCTGTTATTGATTGCAACAAAGGCAATGCCACTTTTAATGTCAATGGTAATGAGCATACGGCACACTTTCCGAGCAAACAACCTCAAGTTCATAGTATAAACGCTATTGGAAAATTCCATCAATTATTTTTGGAGGTTTTGAATTTCCCGTTCCTACTGTCAAGAAGAAATATGATATTCTTATTATTGGGGATGTGCATATCCCCGTTGAGGTAACTTAGTGCTATTCGAAAATTCTCCGGTTTCATGCAATTCGGAATGAGTTTGTTAACAAGACCTGATCAACCTTGTTAGCGGATTCCTTTTGATGAACATGAGATGGATGAAGATAGAAAGCACAACTCTCTGTACCCTTCCTTTACTTTCTGTTATTTAGTTGAAATAAAGAAAAAATAGTATTTTCTGTCTGTTTTCTGAATTATCCGTGCAATAAAAAAATACCCCGAAAATAAAAGTTCTCCAAATGCCCCGAAATTGAAATATGATTTTTTTCTGGAATATTTGAGAATATCTGGCACTGAGAACACAGCAGGGGGAGCTGGCACCTGGCCACGAGGGTCCAAGGCGCGCCCCCCTGCCTCGTGGGCCCATGGTGGCTCCCTTTCACTTATTCCAGCCACCACACACTCCTTCTTCCTTCCAAAAAAATTCACCAACCAGCTCAAGCACGAGTTCTAGCTCATTTTGCTGCGATTTTCGATCTCCTTGCTCAAAGCACCTCTCACAAAACTGCTTTGGGGGATTGTTCCTTGGTATGTGACTCCTCCAATGGTCCAATTAGTTTTTGTTCTAGTGCTTTATTCATTGCAAATTTGTGCTGCCTAGGTGACCATGTTCTTGAGCTTGCATGTCAAATTTATTTGGTCCCAAGTAGTTCTAATGCATGATATAGTCTCTAGGCACTTGTAGGAGTAGTTGCTATCAATTTTATTGAGTTTGGTTCACTTTTATTTGAAGTTACTAAAAATTTCAGAAATTTTCAGAAAATAATGAAGAGATTTTTGAGGGGCTCTTCGAGCCGAAGCTCGAAGGATAAACAAAGCGAAGAAGAGGAGAGGCCCAAATATAATCTGCCTCGCACCACGGAGGTTCGGCCGTGTGAATGGCCTTGTGATGATTTCTTGAGAGCAGCCGGGATTTATGATGATTTTTATGAGTTGGCTGAGAATGCAGGCCTTACCGACTTCCCCCGCGACCGACACAAACAGTATCTCTTACTCACCAATATCTTTGTGCAAAATTTTCATTTCCACTCTAGGAGGTCACCACCTTCGGTGGATTTTTATTTATATGATGAGTATAAGGAGATGCCCCTCTTTGAATTTTGTGAGGTTTGCAAGTTACCTTTTCCAGGTTTCATAGAGGAACCACATAGTAAAGATGTGGAGGGGTTTATTGATACAATTGCTGTAGGGGAAACGAGGAAGGTTTCCAACGCACGAATCACTAGCATACATTTTCCTGTTCTATGTTACTTTGCTATATTTGCTAGTAGGTGTTTAATTGGTCATGGAAACTGTGGAAACCTGAGTGTCCCTGATATTATTATTTTGTGCCATGCCTTGTTTTGTGATGACACATTTAGTATGGGCGCTATTGTTGCAAAGCGGTTAAATCTTAACCGTACTAAGGGCCCTATCTTGGGAGGCATCTTCGCCTCACGCCTCGCTGCATACTATAACATACCTATTAGGCACTATGAGAGAGAAGAAAAATTGCTGCCTACTGTTTTTCTAGATTATAAGAGTATGGCAGCGCATGATTTTATTGTTAAGAATAGGGAAAGGGCGCTTAAATACAAACTGTTATTTGATAAAAATCACCCTGAGACTATCACCTTGCCTGCTCCTTCCTTGTTTGATTTATCTGCAGGCCAGTATCTCGTTCTGCTGGCGACCATCCAAGCCTATCGGAATCCTACATCAGCTACAGAGCCGGAGCCGGAACAACAATTTGATCCTCCACGACAGTCTGATTACCAGTGGGATCCGGAGATGAGTGCCAACCAATGGCAATCCGAGGCTTCATCTCAGTACGACCCCAATTATAACTTTGGATATCCGCCAGGCCAGCCATGGCAATAGACCAACTTAGGCCAAAAGCCTAAGCTTGGGGGAGTACGTATTTCTCACCGACATTACATTTATGTTCACACACTCATTGCTAGATGTCGGTGCTCATACTCTTTCATTGTACTATCCATGCTAGTTTATTTTCCTTTTTATGCTTTCTTCTTGTGTGTTTGAAAAACTTTATGAAAAACCAAAAAAATTAGTTGTAGCTTTTAGCTAGTTTACTTTCTTGTTGTAGTAGTAGTAATTAAAAGAAAACCCAAAAATATTTCCTGTTCTTCTTTTGCTTGTTGGGAGCTTTCCCGTGTAAATAGTTTTATTTCTTTTCTTTGGGGGTCGATAGGAGAAGACCATAATGAAAATGTTGAAGTGGCTCTTATATGCATTATTGTTGATTTAACCAAGAGCCCATATTGCCTTGTCTTCTCCTGTTTATTGAATGCTCATAGATTCCAGCTTAATCCAATGCACGTGCACTATTATTATTATTCACATCATTCGGTCGTGCAAGTGAAAGGCAATTATGACGATATATGATGGACTAACTAAGATGAGAGAAGCTGGTATGAACTCGACCTCTCTTGTTTTTGTAAATATGATTAGTTCATCGTTCCTGATTCAGCCTATTATGAATAAACATGTTTGCAATGACAATTAGAGATTATAGTTGCTTATGCCATGCTTAATTAGCTAGGAGTTTATAATGGTCTATCTTGCGTCCCAACATGCTATTAAAATGGTTGTGATGTGGTATGATGGGGTGGTATCCTCCTTTGAATGATTTAAGTGACTTGACTTGGCACATGTTCACACATGTAGTTGAAAACAAAATCAACATAGCCTTCACGATATTTATGTTCATGGTGGATTATATCCTACTCATGCTTGCACTCAATGTTCATTAATTTTAATGCATGTTCATGACTGTTGTCGCTCTCTAGTTGTTTGCTTCCCAGTCTTTTTATAGCCTTCACTTGTACTAAGCGGGAATACTGCTTGTGCATCCAATCCCTTAAACCCAAAGTTATTCCATATGAGTCCACCATACCTTCCTATATGCGGTATCTACCTGCCGTTCCAAGTAAATTTGTATGTGCCAAACTCTAAACCTTCAAATGAAATTCTGTTTTGTATGCTCGAATAGCTCATGTATCAACTAGGGCTGTCCGTATCTTCCATGTTAGGCGGGTTATTCTCAAGAGGAGTGGACTCCGCTCCTCACTCACGAGAAAATGGCTGGTCACCGGGATGCCCAGTCCCATGCTCTAAGCAAACCAAATCAAAATAAATTGCAAACAAAACTCCCCCGGGACTATTGTTAGTTGGAGGCACTCGTTGTTTCGAGCAAGCCATGGATTGATGCTTGTTGGTGGACGGGGAGTATAAAATTTACCATTCTGTTTGGGAACTGCCTATAATGTGTGTAGCATGGAAGATATCGCCATCTCTTGGTTGTTATGTTGACAATGAAAGTATGCCGCTCAAAATATTATTTATCTCTATTTCAAAACCGAGCTCTAGCACCTCTACAAATCCCTGCTTCCTTCTGCGAAGGGCCTATCTATTTACTTTTATGTTGAGTCATCACCCTCTTATTAAAAAGCACCAGCTAGAGAGCACTGCTGCCATTTGCATCCATTACTATTAATTTATATTGAGTATGACTGGATCTCTTTTACCATGAATTACAATGTTTAGTCAGTCCTTGATCTTTAAAGGTTCTTTGCATTTATGTTTTGCGGTCTCAGAAAGGGCTAGCGAGATACCATCTTGTCATATCATATCATGATTGTTTTGAGAAAGTGTTGTCATCCGAGATTTATTATTATTGCTCGCTAGTTGATTATGCCATTTATATGAGTAAACATGAGACCTAAGTGTTATTGTGAATATGGTTAGTTATAATCTTTGCTGAAAACTTGAATGCTGGCTTTACATATTTACAACAACAAGAGCAAACAGAGTTTGTAAAAGTTTTTCTTTATCACTTTCAGTTTATCAATTTAATTGCTTGAGGACAAGCAAAGGTTTAAGCTTGGGGGAGTTGATACGTCTCCAACGTATCAACTTTTCCAAACACTTTTGCCCTTGTTTTGGACTCTAACTTGCATGATTTGGATGGAACTAACCCGGACTGACGCTGTTTTCAGCAGAATTGCCATGGTGTTATTTTTGTGCAGAAACAAAAGTTCTCGGAATGACCTAAAACTTCACGGAGATTATTTTTGGAAATAATAAAAAATACTGGCGAAAGAATCAAGGCCAGGGGGCCCACACCCTTTCCACGAGGGTGGGGGGCGCGCCCCCTGCCTCGTGGGCCCCCTGGAGCTCTACCGACCTCAACTCCAACTCCATATATTCGTGTTCGGGGAGAAAAAAATCAGAGAGAAAGATTCATCGCGTTTTACGATACGGAGCCGCCGCCAAGCCCTAAAATCACTCGGGGGGGCTGATCTGGAGTCTGTTCGGGGCTCCGGAGAGGGGAATCCGTCGCCATCGTCATCATCAACCATCCTCCATCACCAATTTCATGATGCTCACCGCCGTGCTTGAGTAATTCCATTGTAGGCTTGCTGGACGGTGATGGGTTGGATGAGATTTATCATGTAATCGAGTTAGTTTTGTTAGGGTTTGATCCCTAGTATCCACTATGTTCTGAGATTGATGTTGCTATGACTTTGCTATGCTTAATGCTTGTCACTAGGGCCCGAGTGCCATGATTTCAGATATGAACCTATTATGTGTAGCGACCTGACCTCAGACGGTCAAGTCTCTATGCTTAAGTGTCATCCCTGGATCGGTATGCTGACACATACAGTACTCGAGGATTTATAACAGAGGTAAATCACATGGATAAATAACGTAAATACTATTACCTCAATCCAAAATACGGAAGTAACAACAAGGTTGTGGATTCCCATCAACACCAACGACAAAGTTGAGTGCAGAAATCATAACCCTAACGTATCACTTACTCGTCGTAAGATTCCTGCAACATGAGACGTTGCAGCCACAAAGGGTCAGTACATTGAATGTACTGGCAAATTCACACCATAGGATAATGATGAATAAAGGCTATCACTACATGCATATTTGGCTGGTGGAAAAGCTCTATGGTTATAATGTTTTTGCGAAAAGCCAAATTTTCCCTACATCAAAGGAATATATTTTATTTAACTACAAAGTTGGTTGATAAATATTGAGAAGGTTCCTCCGACTCAATCCCAAAATAATAATCATTAACCCAATCAAATTAATTAAATAAAGTGTTGAGATCAACATGATAATTCAAGAACCAGATACTCAAGATTGTCCCTAACCGGGGACACGACTAACCATGATTAGTTTGTACACTCTGCAGAGGTTTGCACACTTTTCCCCACAAGACTCGATCTCCTCCGTTGGATTTCTCGCACTACATGGTGTTTGAGAAACGGATGACCGAGACACAGTCTTTCAGAAGCATTAACTCTTTACTCTGGATAGACAGTACCACCTACAATCCACTACATCTGCTAGTCTACCTCTTCAAGAGCTTCACGCAACTTACTCAACTATGCCAGAGCCCATAATGGCTTGTGGCTGCACACGGAAGTTTCTAGCATGAATAATCTTACGATCCCTTTGAGCCTGGGTGGCGAGCCGTAGGATGATCACACAGGTCCTCCGGGATATCCTAGGACAACACTGGATTCTCCAGGTGCCCGCAACCAATCCACCCAGATGTGTATTATGGTAGCCACCTTAAGTTGAACCATTAAGTAAACAATCTCACATCTGTCATGGAATACACTCAAACCCAATCCACGTCTACGAGCATAGCATGGCAATATAAGCATAACGTAATAGTAACTCCCATGGTTTGAATGCAGGGCAATAGGCTCCTACCTCAGCAACTACTTCCCAATACCCACATGTTGTCAATCCTACTCATGCAATGTTTGAGGGTTGAAACTAATGCATAAAAACTGGGTAATGAAAAGTATGATCAAAGTGTGAACTTGCCTGTACAGTTGATAAGATGATTCGCACTCATAACTCCTAATAGTTCTACTCATCACACTCCGGTCAATCTATCGTAAGCAAGCAATAGTAACCACACATAAGCAATCACTCAAAAGATCGGAAAGAACGAAGAAGACTATTCGGAAAACATCAAAACCAAGAAAAAACTCTTGCAACATAAAACAATTTCTAACAGTACCAAAATTATGTGAATTTGGCCTTATCAGAAAGTTTAGGTCAAGTGCTTTAATTTGCAAAAAGAATCAACTCAAACTGAGCTACGAAACTCAAGTTACGATCAAACGAAATTCAAATACAAATCTGTTTGAATTCAAATTTTAAAACTTTCAAAAACATATTTAAGTTGTTTTACTGGATAGAGGGGATCATAACAAAGAAGTGGGCGTTGGTTTCGTTGGATTTGGACAAACGAGTAAAAAGTAGTGGTCGTTTGAAAAACAGGGACTAATCTGTAAGAAAGATAATTACGTATAGGTCCCTGACGTAAATAAACAGAAAACAAAAAGACTAAATGATGAACGTTCGTTTATAAGATCTAAACAGTGGACGTTCGCTGTTAAATAAAACCTAAAAAAACAGATCTAGTCTAGGGTTTAAATAAAAACCGAACTTAAAAGAAAAACCTGATCGGACCGGTGCGGTTTACCGGTCCATGGCGGTCAACGGCGGTGGCGGTTTTCCGGCGACGAGGGCGGCTGCGATAGCGGGCGTGGCGCGGGGCGGCGGTGGACGCGGCGCGGGACTGCAGCGGCAGCGAGGCGAGCAGGCGGCGGCGGCGGCGGGAAGTGCGGCGATGGCGCGGCAATTGCTGCGAGATGCGGCGGCGGCGTGATGCGAAATGAGGAGAGAGGAACGGGGCCCGGGGCTCCGGTATTTATGCAGGGAGGGACGGAGAACCACGGGATGCGTGGAGGAGAGGGCAGGGAGGGGGCCGGAGGCGGCACGGAGGCGGCGGCGATGCCGTGGCGGCTCGGGACTCCGTCCCGAGCTCGGGGACGAGCGGCGCGGCTGGGCTGGTCCGGTCGGCTGGCTGGCTGGGCTTCGGCCCAGTCGGCGGAGAGTTTTTGTTTTTCAAAAACATTTTTTCCAGACAAAGAAAAATAATAAAAACAAAATAAATTAAAATATTATATAGGCATATAATATATCAAAACTTTCACAAAAAGATTTTCTACAACATGAACATTTTTATAGCATCAAATAAAATCCAAAAAAATTTAAATAAATATAACAGTACTACTGCTACAATAAAATCCAATAAAAATCATTTTAAAATACCAAAATGATGTCGAATTGATTTCTCTCCAATTTTCTGATGTAGGGAATCATGTTACCCTATTTTCCATATATTTTATTTTTGGAGAAAAATAATTTGAATAAACCCAAATAAATCCAAATTAAAAATAATTTCCAAAAGGACTTTAAATTTGATCCTTTTAAACTCCCAACTCATATTTCATATATTTTGAAGAAGTCATTTTATCTTCTCTCATGAAAATCATTGAGTTGCTTGAAGTTTCTGAATTTGAAATATTTTCAAATGAAATTCAAATATTTTCAACAACCCTTTTCATTTAATTAAATTGAAGAAGTCATGTCATCTTCTCTCTAGGGTTTTGTGTTGAAATAGATTTGAATTCAAGGTGATCAGAAAGCAAAGATGAAAGTTTGGGAAAGTCCTTTTATTCCCTCTCATTTAACTTTCAAAAGTTTCAAATTTCACTCAACTTCACACAATCAATCAAACAATCAATCATAACTATTTATTTATTATAACATTCCAAAATTTAGAGTTTTGGGATGTTACATTATGTTTTCATGAATATATGTGAGTTCTTGATCCTATCTTGCAAGTCTATAGTCACCTACTATGTGTTATGATCCGGCAACCCCGAAGTGACAATAATCGGGACCATTCCCGGTGATGACCATAGTTTGAGGAGTCCATGTATTCACTATGTGTTAATGCTTTGGTCCGGTACTCTATTAAAAGGAGGCCTTAATATCCCTTAGTTTCCGCTAGGACCCCGCTGCCACGGGAGGGTAGGACAAAAGATGTCATTCAAGTTCTTTTCCATAAGCACGTATGACTATATTCGGAATACATGCCTACATTACATTGATGAATTTGAGCTAGTTCTGTGTCACCCTATGTTATGACTGTTACATGATGAACCGCATCCGGTATAATTCTCCATCACCGATCCAATGCCTACGAGCTTTTCACATATTGTTCTTCACTTATTTACTTTTCCGTTGCTACTGCTACAATCACTACAAAACACAAAAATATTACTTTTCCTACAGTTACCATTACTTCCATATTACTTTGCTACTAAATACTTTGCTGCGGATACTAAGTTATCCAGGTGTGGTTGAATTAACAAATCAACTGCTAATACTTGAGAATATTCTTTGGCTCCCCTTGTGTCGAATCAATAAATTTGGGTTGAATACTCTACCCTCAAAAACTGTTGCGATCCCCTATACTTGTAGGTTATCAGACCCCGTGGAGAGGGCCGATTGAACAGTAGCCGGTGGAGGAGCGCGCGGTGGAGACTGGATGAACAAGAGCCCGTTGAAGAACTGTCACAGGAGGAGGCTGAAGGAGGTCGACGGTGGATGAACAGTAGCCTGTGGAGGCTGGAGGAGGTCGACGGTGGAGATGAACAGAATCTCGTGGAGTCCCGTTTTGCGGTACGCCACACCCCTCCCGATGAACAGGACCCCCGTTTCGACCGTAGCGCTCCAACACAAGTTCGTTTCCTCCGTTTTGCGGTACGCCACACCCCTCCCAATCAACAGGACCCCGTTTCGACCGTAGGAGGTCAAAGAGAAGTCCGTTTCCTCCGGTTTGCGGTATGCCAGACCCCTCCAGATGAACAGGATCCCGTTTCGACCGTGGCCGGTCGAACACAAGGCCGTTTCCTCCGTTCTGCGGTACGCCAGGCCTCGTTTCCATTGGCTATTCCGTCCAAGCCGGTTGGCTCCCGATGAACACAACGGCGCATTCCGTTCCGACCCAGCCAGTTGCCTCCCTGTCGGAGTAAATGGCCACGGGTAGCCTAACCGACTCCCCCTGGCTCTTCGAAAAATTACCAGGCCATTCGAGCCTTCAAGCATACAAAGCGTAGGATCACCTTCCCCCGGCCGAGGGCCGACTCCCAGAGGGCGACCCAGCCTCAGAAACCTCCTCCAAGGAAGATACGAGATAGCCGACTCCAGGAAGCCGGCCCCAAGAGGACCGACTCTCAGAAGCCGGCCACGAAGAAAGCCGGCTCCCAGAAGCCGGCCAAGACTGCACCCACCAAGACTGTACCCACATAGCGGCGATAGGATGGGGTGTGGCCACAGTACAGCCCACTACCCCCGAATCCCGGAACAGGCATGGCCACAGGGCGCCGTATGTGCCAGCCATCCCCCGTCCGGCGCGGCACTGTAGCCATGTTGGCCTCGATGTCACCCACGGCAGGTGCGAGTACGGCCCGTGGGCGGCGGGCCCCTTTGCCAGAGAGACATCTGAAGGCGGCCTGGCCTCCTCTAGTCGGCCAGGGATGTGGCCGGCTTCCAATAGCCGGCTACCTCCCTCCCTCGAAGCATGCGCCTCATTAAGGGGACAAGACGAGGTAAGGCTACAGTGAGAGCTCGCAAGTCGGCGACACTGTAGCCACGCTTACCTCGACGAAGCCCTCGTCATCA
Source organism: Aegilops tauschii subsp. strangulata (assembly GCF_002575655.3). Classification (NCBI taxonomy): domain Eukaryota; kingdom Viridiplantae; phylum Streptophyta; class Magnoliopsida; order Poales; family Poaceae; genus Aegilops; species Aegilops tauschii. The sequence goes on from NC_053036.3 coordinate 517,202,384, forward strand.
GAGGCGAGGCAACAGTAACCAGCCGCCGACAAAGCCCCCAAGCGGTGGGGCCGGCTTGCCGGCCAAGAGGCCGGCAGCCGGCGGGACCCACCAGTCGGCGGGCCCCAATGACCGGCGGAGAAGCCGGCGAGCCTAGACACTAACGGCGGGGACCCGTGCCCAGCCGGATTACCCTTGTACCCCTGGGGGGTAGGCCTATATAAACCCCCCAGGGCACCCATGCAAAGGGTTGATCTAATAGAATTCCACACACCACCTAGAGAGAAAAGGAGAGCTAGCCTCGCCCTTCCTCTTCCTCTATCCAAACAGCTCTAGGAGCGCTTGTAGCAACTTGTATTGATCTAGTGATCATGCGGAGACCCCGCAGAGCAGGACTAGGGGTGTTATCTCCACGGAGAGCCCCGAACCTGGGTAAGATCCGCCGGCGTGCATGTCTTCGCCTCATCCCGTTTCCAGGCACCGGCGATGTTTTATTGGCTCCCACAATGATAAGCCACCCGTTGGCATATGTCGCACCTACCACCCGACATTTGGCGCCCACCGTGGGGCCAGGTGCACCGTCGTTCTGGGACCTGTTCTGGACGGGAAACCTTTTTCTCCCCCGCGAGCGCAGCCAGCCTGCTACGCCCGACGGCGGTTGCCCCGACGCGCTGCAAGGCGTCGACGACGCCTGCGCGGCAAGCTGCCTCGCCGATCTTCTTGGCGAGACTCGCATATCCGACGAGCCCGCGTCCGACGCGATCACGGACTACCTCGAGAGCCGGCTCGTCAGCCTCCTCGACCAGCTTCACGTCTCCAGCGAGCTTGCTGTAGACTTGGAGTTGGTCGGCTCCACCGACCCGATGCTTGTCGACTCCGACATGGCATCGTTCGACGCCTACCCCTCAGACGTGGTAGTCTTCGACGACCCTCTCCCTCGAGCTGACAGCGGCAACAGCGCTGTCACTGAGGTGCTGGTCATCAGCCACGTCACCGACTCGGGCAAGAGCGCCCACGACACCCTACAGGCGGCGATGCATGACTTGTCTGTCCCCATCCCAGCCGATGCCGACGCCGAGACCCTCGAGGCACGTCGTCTTGCCCTCATCGCGGAGGGCCAGAAGATAGCCTCCATGAGACGCCTCACTGAGGCCCACCAGCGTGAAGTCGACCGCGCCGCTTTTGGTACGCCGCCTCACGGCGGGCCGAGCCGAGTCGGCCTTGTCAAGAAGCGCGGCGCGGCCATCGCCAGCATGCTGGGGGCGGACCGCCCCGTTTACGCCACACCGCTCGAAAATCTGCGAGCTGCTCAGGCGGCAGCAGAAGAGCTGAATGGGCTAGGGGCTGATGAGCTTCCCTACATGACAAGGCGCATCCAGCAGCTGATCAATGCGGCCGCAGAACGGCACGAAGCCGGCGCCCGCGCTGAGAGTCCTCCCCCGCGCCGAGAGCACGCCGCGACATCCCGGTCGCCGACTGCGAGCGGCGCCTGCGCAAGGAAGGACAAGGAGCCGGCTGCTAGCCGCAGCCGGACTCGAATCACCATCGAGCGTGACGCGGAAGGCCGCCCTTGAGCGATGGAGCGCCAGGGCAATCCGCGTCCTCCCCCGCCTCGTGGAGAGAGATGTCCCACCCCGCCGCCTGTCACGCATCCGAATCACGGTGGCCGACTAGGCCGCCGCAAGGGAGTCGGCGAGAACGAGGCGCTCCACCGGATCGACCGCCTAGCTCGATCCCTGGCGCTAGAAGAAGAGGACGATGTTGGCCCGCCATGCTTTGGCCCCCGCATCCGCGACGAGCCCTTCCCCAAAGGGTTCTCGCTCCCCAGAGACACGCCCAAGTACAACGGCTCTGTGAAGCCGGAAGATTGGCTCATCGACTACTCTACCGCCGTCAGTATAGCGAACGACAACAGGCGCGTAGCAATGAAGTACGTCCCTCTCATGCTGCAAGGCACGGCACGCACCTGGCTCAACAGCCTCAAGCCCTACAGCGTCAACAGCTGGCTGGACTTCACGGAAGTCTTCGTCCGCAACTTCACCAGCACGTACAAGCGGCCTTCCAAGCCCCGCCAGCTCTCCTTATGCGTCCAAGGGCCCAGCGAATCGACCCGCGACTACCTCACGCGGTGGGCCGAGCTTCGCAACTCCTGCGAGGGGGTGCACGAAGTGCAGGCCATCGAATACTTCACCGCCGGGTGCCGAGAGGGCACCCTCCTCAAGCACCGACTCCTCTGCGATGAGCCGGCTACCCTCGACGAGCTGCTGGTCATTGCAGACAAGTACGCCACAGCCGACTCCTCGATGAAGACCGAGCTCCGAGTGGATGCCTCTGGGAAGGTGCTCGCTCCGGCTCCTAAGACGCCGGCTGGCGACTCCAATCGGCGCCCCTACCAGAACGACCACAAGCGCAAGGCCCCTATGCCGCCTTCCACCAGTCGGCAGGTGGCCACAGTCGAAGACGAGCAGCCCGAAGAGCGGCCCGCTCCCAAGAAGAAGGGCGGCAGGCCGGCTTGGCAGCCGGCCTTCTCCTACGAGCAGACTCTCGATGCCCCATGCAAGTTCCACAGCGGCGCGAAGCCATCCAACCACACGACTCGAAAGTGCCACTGGCTCACCCGGATCTCCAAGGGCGAGGGGCTGGTGCCGCCTCCGCCTCCCGGCCCGCCGCCTCCAGCCCCCCAGCAGCCGGCTACTCGACCAGCAGTCGGAGCCATTCAAGATGAGTTCCCTGATGAGCACGCCGCCTACGTCGTCTTCACGAGCCAGGTTGAAGACATGCGTAGCCGGCGCCGACATCACCAAGAGGTCAACGCAGTCGCCTCCAGCAGCCCCGAGTTCATGCATTGGTCCGAAAGGCCTATCAATTGGAGCCGGGCCGATCACCCAGAGGTGATGCCGTCCCCTGGCTCCTACGCATTGGTGTTGGATGTCACCCTCTCAACAGAGAGGCGGGCTGCCCGATTTTCCTGCGTTCTGATTGATGGCGGAAGCAGTATCAACATACTGTACCGCGACACCATGGAGAAGTTGAACCTCAAGGCGGAGCAGCTCATGCCAAGCTGGACCGTTTTCCATGGCATCGTACCCTGCATGTCCTGTTTCCCGATCGGCAAGATCAAGATGGATGTTCTCTTCGGAGACAAGGATCACTTTCGCCGAGAAGCAATCTGGTTCGAGGTAGTGGATCTGGAAAGCCCTTACCATGCCTTGCTTGGCCGACCTGCTCTGGCCAAGTTCATGGCTGTGCCCCACTATGCCTACCTGAAGATGAAGATGCGGAGCTCGAAGGGGATCATCACTGTAGCCGGCGACTACAAAAAGTCCATCGAGTGCGCTGCAGCCAGCAGCCGGCTGGCCGAGTCCCTCGTAGTGGCAGAAGAGAAGAAGATGCTGGAGCGAGTTGTGGTCATGGCCGGCAAACAGCCGGCTTTGTCCCCCAACCCCAAGGAATATGATGCGCAGGGCTCCTTCCAGCCGGCCAAGGAGACGAAGAAAATACCTCTGGACCCGGAGAACCCGGAGAGGTTTGCAGTCATTGGTGCAAACCTGGATAGTATATAGGAAGGTGAGCTCGTCGACTTCCTCCGTGAGAATCGAGACATCTTTGCATGGTCCCCAAAGGACATGCCGGGTGTTCCGAAGGATTTTGCCGAGCACAAGTTACACGTCCGAGCGGACGCAAAGCTGGTCAAGCAGCCTCTCCGCTGACTGTCCGAAGAGAAGAGAAGAATCGTAGGAGAAGAGATAGCCAGGCTCCTTGCCGCCGGCTTTACTATGGAAGTGTTTTTCCCAGAGTGGCTTGCCAACCCAGTCTTGGTGTTGAAGAAGAACAACAAATGGCGTATGTGTATAGACTACACTAGCCTCAACAAGGCCTGCCCCAAAGATCCATTTGCTCTGCCACGGATTGATCAAGTAATAGACTCCACAGCCGGATGCGAGTTGTTGAGTTTCTTGGATGCCTACTCAGGATACCACCAGATTAAGTTGGACCCAGCAGACCTCCTGAAGACCACCTTCATCACACCATTCAGAGCTTTCTGTTACCTGACTATGACATTCGGCTTGAGGAATGCCGGTGCCACTTTTCAGCGTTGCATGCAGAAATGCCTCCTCAAGCAACTCGGCAGAAATGCCCACGTCTACGTAGACGATATTGTGGTGAAGACAGAAAAGCGCGGCACCCTGCTGGAAGACCTCAAAGAAACATTTGCCAACTTGCGCCGATTCCAGATCAAGCTCAACCCCTAGAAATGCGTGTTCGGAGTACCAGCCGGCTAGCTTCTAGGCTTTCTGGTCTCCGAACGCGGCATTGAGTGCAACCCTGTGAAGATCAAGGCCATTGAGAGAATGGAGATTCCCACCAAGTTGCGAGACGTATAGAAGTTCACTGGGTGCCTGGCCTCCCTAAACCGCTTTATCAGCCGGCCAGGAGAGAAGGCTCTCCCCCTGTACCGACTCGTGAAGAAATCCACTCATTTCGAGTGGAATGACCAAGCAGACCAAGCCTTCCATGAGTTGAAAAAGATGCTGACCACTCCACCTGTCCAGGCGGCGCCGACTGAGAAGGAGCCCATGCTCCTCTACATTGCCGCAACTAGCCGAGTGGTCAGTACAGTCATCGTGGTCCAGCGCCCAGAAGAAGGCCGAGCCCAGCTAGTCCAGAGGCCGGTATATTATCTAAGCGAAGTACTGTCCAGCTCAAAGCAAAACTACCCACACTACCAGAAGATGTGCTATGGAGTGTACTTCGCCGCCAAGAAGCTGAAGCCCTACTTTCAAGAGCATCCCATCACGGTCGTATGCACCGCCCCGCTTGCCGAGATCATAGGTAGCCGGGATGCATCCGACCGGGTGGCTAAATGGGCCATTGGGCTGGCGCCTTACACAATCTTCTACCAGCCCCGCACCGCCATCAAGTCTCAAGCATTGGCCGACTTCCTCGTCGACTGGGCCGAGACCCAGTACCTACCACCGGCTCCCGACTCTACTCATTGGCGGATGCACTTCGACGGGTCCAAGATGCGCACCGGCTTGGGAGCCAGCATCGTCCTCACCTCTCCCAAAGGCGACAAGCTCAGATACACGCTTCAAATCCACTTTGCCGCCTCCAACAACATGGCTGAATACGAGGTGCTCATACACGGGCTGCGGCTAGCCAAAGAGGTCGGCATACGCCGGATCCTGTGTTACGGCGACTCAGACTTGGTGGTCCAGCAGTCATCTGGCGACTGGGACGCCAAGGATGCAAATATGGCGAGCTATCGATTCCTTGTCCAGCAGATCAGTGGGTACTTCGAAGGGTGCGAGTTCCTTCACGTGCCACGGGCCGACAACGACCAAGCAGATGCCCTGGCACGGATCGGCTCCACCCGACAGGCTATGCCAACCGGTGTCTCTCTCCAGTGCCTCCTCAAACCATCTATCAAGCCGTCTCTAGAATCGGACTCTATCTTCGTACCGCCCGCCCCCGATGCAGCCGGATCCGACTGGAGGAACCCAGCAGGCGGCTCGGGGACTTCAGAACCCGGCCCGGGGACTGCAACAGTCGGCCCGGGGACTGTAGCGGCACAAGAAGCGGTGGTCGACTCCAACTCTCCACCACCCAACCCACCCACCCGAGTTACAGTGGCTGTACTAACAGTAGAAGAAGTCACAGCTCCATCATGGGCCCAGCCCATCCTCAACTTCCTAGTCAACAGAGAGCTGCCGACTGATGAGATCACGACAAGACTAGTGCAAAGCCGAGCCGGAGCATATGCAATAATAAACAGAGAACTTGTCAAGCGCAGCGTCACTGGGATCTTTCAGCGCTGCGTCGAGCCAGAAAAAGGTGTAGCAATCCTCAAGGATATCCACCAAGGCGAATGCGGCCACCACGCAGCCTCAAGATCACTTGTGGCCAAAGCCTTCCGCCACGGTTTCTTCTAGCCGACTGCGTTGGAAGATGCCAAAGAGATAGTCAAATGCTGCAAAGGATGCCAAGTCTTCAGTTCCAAGCAACACCTGCCGGCTTCCGCACTCAAGACCATCCCCCTCACCTGGCCCTTTGCCGTCTGGGGGCTGGACATGCCGGGCCCATTCAAGACAGCCCGCGGCGGCTTGACACATCTGCTTGTCGCCGTGGACAAATTTACCAAGTGGATCGAAGCGAAGCCAATCAAGAAGCTGAACGGGCCGACTGCCGTGACATTCATTGCCGACATCACTACTCGGTATGGTGTGCCGGACAACATCATCACCGACAACGACACAAACTTTGCCAAAGGAGCACTGGCACGTTTCTGCGCGACACAAGGCATCCGACTGGACTTAGCGTTCGTTGCCCACCCGCAGTCAAACGGCCAGGTCGAGCGAGCAAACGACCTCATCCTCTCCAGCATCAAGCCCCGCCTGGTCGTACCACTGGAGCGCTCAGCCGGCTGCTGGCTCGACGAGCTGCCGGCTATCCTCTGGAGTCTGCATACTACCCCAAACAAGTCAACCGGCTTCACTCCGTTCTTCCTTGTATATGGTGCCGAGGCTGTCATCCCGACTGACATCGAGTTCGACTCACCTCGGGTCACCATGTACACGGAGGCGGAGGCCAAGGAAGCGCGAGAAGACGGCGTCGACCTGCTGGAAGAAGGCCGTCTGTTAGCGCTCAGCCGGTCCGCCATCTACCAACAGGGTTTGCGCCATTACCACAACCGGAAGGTCAAGCCAAGATCCTTCCAAGAGGGCGACCTTGTGCTTCGGCTGATCCAGCGAACAGCCGGCCAGCACAAGCTCTCGGCCCCTTGGGAAGGCCCTTTCGTTGTTAGCAAGGCACTAGGCAATGACTCCTACTACCTGATCGACGCACAAAAACCAAGAGCACGCAAGAGGGATGATTCCGGCAAGGAGTCGGAGCGACCATGGAACGCAAACCTCCTGAGAAGATTTTACAGTTGAAAGCAGTATGTACCATGCTACCGTTTTTATTAAATATGAGACAAACGGGCACCCCGAGGAGCACTCGGGGACTGCCCTCCTTTATCTATGAATGACGAGTGTCATACTCATGAATGTATTATTACATTTGATTTTCTGTCTGGCACCGGGTTCGACTAGTCGGCCCGGGGACTGGCCGCCTTAAGTTATATTAAAAGTCGAAGAACCAACTGTCCGACTGGCAAGAGCCAAAGGCAGAAAGGATGCCCACACAAAAAACGACTAAGGACTAACGAACTTATATAACGCAAAGACGACCTCCAACCACGCCTACCGGCTGTCAAACCAGCCGGCTGACTGGCCTCCCAGTCACTTCGCTATAATCCAACAAAGCTAGAGCACTTGCCCTCCCAACTGGCCAAGCACTTCTCCAGCCACAGATTGCAGAGCAGCTGTCCGGCTAGGAAGGCGGCAACCAAGGGAGGGCGGCAAAGGAAACAGCCGAAGGATGAAAAGCAAAGAGCAAGGGAAAGCCAAACGCATGCATAATTATATTTACACATAAGGCCCTTAACAGGCCGACAGTCAATATAGTTCGAATACACCCCTAGTGGGTGGAAATGCGCAAACTTAACAAAATGCTATTCCAAGAGTGGTAAAACAGGAAAGTAGAGGCAGCAGACTAGACTAAGGGCGCAGCAGGAGAGCCGGGCTGGTCGGTGGAGACAGCGCTGCCAGCTGGAGGACTGGCCGGCTGGCGGGTCTCGGCTTGATCATCGCCGGCTGCAGGCAGTGCACCCGCGCGTGCCTTGTTGCTGGAGGCACGGTCAAGCTGAGGCTGATCGGCCGCTCCACCATCTGGCGCGACGTCTTCACCCTCCTCCTCCTCCTCGCCCTCGTCGCTGGAGTCGATCTCCTCCGCCGAGTCCTCGTCATCTGCCGGGTTCAGCCCGAACCACTCCTCCGGCTGGGCAACGCCGTTGTCATCCACCTCAGGAGCGAAGGCGCTGGTGTCGGTGTAGTCAGCAATCGCCGAAGCCCGCTGGATGATAGCCGGCCGCGCCAGCTCCAGCTCCGTGTCGGCCTCCTGCCGCCAGGTGGCCACCTGGTCCAGACTCAGCTCGAGATAATAGGCCTTGGCGAACTCCAGCGCCCGCCTGGCGCCGGACCGAGCCGCAGAAGCCTTCCAGGCCTCGAAGCGGCCGACCGCCACCTCCAGCCAGTCGGCAGTCCGACTGGGGGTGCGGGGAATCACCTCACCAGGCCAGAGAGCGGCCAACACCTGCGCCCCAACACGCTGAAGCTGGCGGAGCATGCGGTGAGCCGGCTGGAGGCGGGCCTGAATCGCCAAGAGCTGCTCCTCCAGCGACCGGCGAGCGTTCGGCGCGATCTCGGCGCCAGCCTGCCTTCGTGCCTCGCGGTGGGCCTCGACGACCTGGTTGGCGGCAGTAGAGTAGCCAAGGAAGTACTCTGCGCAATAAAGAAAGAGAAAGAAGAGAAAAACACCAAGTCAGAAAATGAGCCAAACGGTAAGCGGCAAGCAAGGACGAAGAAGAAGGCGGCCTACCGTCAACCAACTCTTCGATCTGGCCATAGCCGTTGATCAGCGACTGCCTCGCTTTGGCTTAGCTAGCCACCTCTGTCTCATATTCGGCTTGGAGGGCGGCCTCGCTGTCCTGCACCGCCTTCAGGGCCGCCTTGTGGCTCTTCTCCTGGTCGGCCAACCTCTTGGCCAGGCGGTCACGCTCCTGTGCCAAGGCGTCAAACTCGGCCTCCTTAGCACGGAGGGCGGCCTGAGCCCCGCCCAGCTGCTCCCTCAGACTGGCGTTGGCCGCTGCAGGGATGGCAGAAAAGAAAGAAGCAATAAGGAAGAAGTTGTCAAGGAAGATTCGACCCGACTGCTCAGCAGTCGGCCTGAATCTCGGGGACTACACCCAGTGGGTGCGCTGACACGCCCCCACGTGAGATAAAAGATGAAGCACTTACCCCGGCTCTCAGATAGGTCAGCATTCTTCTGGGTCAGCTCCCGAGCCTGGGAGTTGAAGGCAGCCGCGCGGAGGTTGTGGTAGTCCTCCAAGACAGGCAGAGGAGCGAATGAGAACAAGATAGCAAAACAAAGCCCGCTAAGAAGTTCCAAGCCGCCTGCTCAGCAGCCGACTCGGAACTCGGGGACTACACCCAGTGGGTGCGCTGACGCGCCCCCACGGAAGAAACCAAGGTCAAAAAGCAAAAATAGGAAGACTAACCCGAATGGCCGCCCGCGTCGCAAGGAACTCGTCATTGTATTTCCTCAGCGCCGCAGCCTGGGACTGAAGCCGGTTCTGGACGTCCCGCGCTGCCATGTTCACCACAGCCGTCCCTCCACCCGACGTCCACGCCGAGCTGGCGCTGGCCGCCTCCACGTCCTGGGCCGACGAACTGGTGCCCGCGGCTTTCTGCGGGTCCGATGCGGCCTTCCCCGTGCGCTGGCGCGATGGCGACCGCACCACCAGGTCCATCCTCGCGGCCGGCTCGCCCCCAGCCGATTGCGCAGGCGGCACGTTAGGCCGGCTGCCTTCAGCCGCCCCAGTCGGCGGGGCCGGTGCCGCCTCCCTCTCCGGGACGACGACGTCGTCTTCCCTCTCCAATCCCGGCTGGTCGCCGCCGGCTTCCTCTGGCGGGGGCTCCGGGACCTCGGGCGCCGCGACACGTAGAGGGGTGACGAGCAAGGCCCCCTCCGCTGTTGCCACAGCCGCAGCCTCCGCTTGGGCCTTGGCCACTGCGTCGGCGCGCGCCTTCGCCGCCTCCTCCTCCTGTGCCGCCTTTGCGGCAGCCGCCCTCAACTCCTCCGCCTCCCGATCCTCCCGCGCCTCCCGCGCGTTTCACTCCTTCGCCGCCTGAAGCTCGGCGTGGGGGTCCACGCGGCGGGTGCTCCCGGATCCTCCCGGCGATCCAACGACGAAGGCGGCAGCAACCCGCTCGAGCGAAAGCGGAGCCCTGATTTTTTGAGAAAGGGCAAGGATTAAGAAATCACCAAGAAAAGAAGAAAGAATGTACAAAGGAATATACACTTACGCCGACACCATCTGCGGCTGCTTTACCACCTTGCGGAAGCGGGCCGCCTTCGCGGGGGCCTCATCCCGCCTGGTCGCCGCTGCCCCGCCCTTGGGCTTCTTCGGCCGGCTCCCGACCAAGCCCGACGTGGCACGGTGCTTTTGCCCGCCGCCCCGAGCAGGCGGCGCGGCGGAGGAACCCGCGCCGTGGCCGAACGCCGGCTGGCGGCGTGGGACGATTTCCGCCTCGTCGTCATCCGGCCAGTCGTCGAAACTGGCTCCAAGCCCGGAGCCGCCTGCTTCGCCGCCACCCGCCTCGGTGTTGTCATCCATGGCGGCCGCCCCCAAGTCATGGTCCTCTAGGTCATGCTCCGCCCGGTCGGGTAGGAATCGGCGCTCCGCCTCCGACCCGGCTACAGGTCGAAGGAGAGGGCTCTGCCAAGGCGTGCCGACTGGTCAGAGATGGCCAGAAGGAATTCTGCGACAAAACTAAGAAAAGAAAAGGAAAAAGAGAACATACCGTGGGTGGAGGATGTGCACGGGAATATGGCTCCTTGCCAAACTGCCACTCTGCGGAGAGCTTGCAGTTCGCAAGGTAATTCACCATGTGGGCCACCTCGTCGTGCAGCATGTCCTTGGTGCACATCCGACTCGGATCGAGCTGGCCACTCATCTGACAGATCAGGTGAGGGCGGCTCTGAAGCGGAAGCACCCGACGCGCAATGAACGCGGCCTGCAAGTCGGACCCAGTCAGGCCCTCTGACTGGATCATCACCCGCAGTCGGGCGACGGCCGCGGCTCCAGCCGGTGTCAGCGTGACGGCCCGATATGACCATCGGGGCCGCCTCCCAGCCGGCGGGCCGGCTACGTAAGCCGGCAAGTTGACGTAGTCGCCTTGTGGGGCGACGTTCTTCACGTAGACATATGACTTCTGCCAGTGCTTCACCGACTGGATTAACGTGATGACGGGGAAGGGGTTGTCGGCCGCCGGCCTCCGCATCGCGATGAAGGCGCCGCTCTGTGCCGACACGCCCTGCATGGGGGTGCCTCGCTTAGATTGGAAGAATTCCCCCCAGAGCTCGAGGGTGGGGAGAACGCCAAGGAAGCCTTCGCACAAGGTGACGAAGGCGGACAGCAGCACCACCGTGTTCGGGGTGAGGTGGTGCGGCTGGAGTTGATAGAAGTCGAGGAAGGAGCGGAAGAAAGCGCTCGCCGCCAAGCCGATGCCGCGCAGGAAATGCGAGCGGAAGACTACCCGCTCGCCTTCCTCCGGCTCCGGCGTGATCTCCTTCGCAGGCGCGAGACGGACCCGCACCTGGTCCGCGCCGGGCAACCGCCGCGTCTTGCGGAGGAACTCGATGTGGTCCATATGGACGTTGGAGCCGTCCCAGTCCCTGCCGTACTGCATGGTAGCAAGAGGCTGGCAAGAAAGAGTGCGGCGGCGGAGAAAGCACGGCCTCGCGGCGGCAAAGCTGCGAGGCGGAGTGAAGATTGGTGGGACGGTGCGGCGGCGAGTCGCTGCTGTGAGGGAAAGCAGGAGGAAGAAGATGGCGGAAAGGAGAGGAGCGTGCGAGCGTCTGCCGCTTCCCCTCCTCCCCCTACTTATAGCCTCGTGCGGCGAAGCCGAGGAGGCGAGGCGTGGGGAGGAATGTGGGATTAACTGCACCCACTCCCCCACGACCCACGATTATTACGCCCTAAACAGCGTGCGGAAACCGCCGCCGGAAGATGTGCGGACAGTTGTGGGCCGCAAAGAATCCGCGCCTGGGCCTAAGCGTAGGAGTGGCGGGCCCTCGGCCTGCGGCGACGTCTTGTCGCGCGCGTTGGTTGGCAGGCTCTTTTCAGCCAAGGGACGCCACGTGGTTCGCAGGCGGCGAGCGGCCGGCCCACAGCCCGGCACACGCGCCAACAGACTCCCGCTCTCCGACTTTAATTTTTTTCGCCAAGACGGTGCGCCCAATCAAAGCCGGCTCCCAGCTGCTAACTCGTCAAGATAAAAAGCTGACCGAGCTTCTCGACCTCCTCTCAGCCTCGAAGCCCAACCAGCTTCGGGGACTACTGTCGGAGTAAATGGCCACGGGTAGCCTAACCGACTCCCCCTGGCTCTTCGAAAAATTACCAGGCCATTTGAGCCTTCAAGCATACAAAGCATAGGATCGCCTTCCCCCGGCCGAGGGCCGACTCCCAGAGGGCGACCCAGCCTCAGAAACCTCCTCCAAGGAAGATACGAGATAGCCGACTCCAGGAAGCCGGCCCCAAGAGGACCGACTCCCAGAAGCCGGCCACGAAGAAAGCCGGCTCCCAGAAGCCGGCCAAGACTGCACCCACCAAGACTGTACCCACATAGCGGCGATAGGATGGGGTGTGGCCACAGTACAACCCACTACCCCCGAATCCCGGAACAGGCATCGCCATAGGGCGCCGTACGAGCCAGCCATCCCCTGTCCGGCGCGGCACTGTAGCCATGTTGGCCTCGATCTCACCCACGACAGGTGCCAGTATGGCCCGTGGGCGGCGGCCCCTTTGCCAGAGAGACATCTGAAGGCGGCCTGGCCTCCTCTAGTCGGCCAGGGATGTGGCCGGCTTCCAATAGCCGGCTACCTCCCTCCCTCGAAGCATGCGCCTCATTAAGGGGACAAGACGAGGTAAGGCTACAGTGAGAGGTCGCAAGGCGGCCACACTGTAGCCACGCTTACCTCGATGAAGCCCTCGTCATCAGAGGCGAGGCAACAGTAACCAGCCGCCGACAAAGCCCCTTAGCGGTGGGGCCGGCCTGCTGGTCAAGAGGCCGTCAGCCGGCGGGACCCACCAGTCGGCGGGCCCCAATGACCGGCGGAGAAGCCGGCGAGCCTAGACACTGACGGCGGGGACCCGCGCCCAGCCGGATTACCCTTGTACCCCTGGGGGGTAGGCCTATATAAACCCCCCAGGGCACCCATGCAAAGGGTTGATCTAATAGAATTCCACACACCACCTAGAGAGAAAAGGAGAGCTAGCCTCGCCCTTCCTCTTCCTCTATCCAAACAGCTCTAGGAGCGCTTGTAGCAACTTGTATTGATCTAGTGATCATGCGGAGACCCCGCCGAGCAGGACTAGGGGTGTTATCTCCACGGAGAGCCCCGAACCTGGGTAAGATCCGCCGGCGTGCATGTCTTCGCCTCATCCCGTTTCCAGGCACCGGCGATGTTTTACTGGCTCCCACAATGATAAGCCACCCATTGGCATATGTCGCACCTACCACCCGACACTCCCCATGTACACGACGATGACGCAGTTTCTCCGTTCCGACCCAGCCATGTACACGAGCCCTGGCCGTACGTATGCGCGAGTAGGCGTTCGAGACCTCGCCCGTTTGTACGTACGTGGCCGTATTTACTTTCTTACACCCTGGCCGCTGTACATATGTGTACATGCTACGTGCGCGCCTCTACTACGATAGGTGCGCGCCTCTACATCGACCAGTATGTATGTACACATTCGCGACCAGGATGACAACGCTATGTATGCTTCGACCAGGTGGGTCCCGACTGTCAGGAACTTCCTTGCGTGCGAAGATGTAGCTGGTGGGTCCCAGCAGTCAGGGGGCGAATCATTTTTTTTGTGAAATACGATGGCCCGTCCGGTGGGTCCCTGCTGTCAGGTAGAGGAATCATTATTCTCCATGTAATAAGGAGGCACTTCCTTGCTGCGGCCGTGGACCCAGCTGTCAGCCTCTCCATGTACAGTACTCTTCCGACGGAAATCGTTCGTTGACCACATTGACCACGCCACACCGAGAGCACCAAGGCAGTGGACGATAGCGAGGCCTAGGAAGGGAACGATGCGGAGCCGGGGAAGACGCAGCAGTGGATGCCCACGCGGAGAGGAGTACGAGGGTTCACTGGTTCGGCTGCGGTGTGAGGCTGCCGTCGCTGCAGGGCCTGGCCAGCGGTGGGAGTTGTAGGGGGCGGTGAGGCCTCCGCGGCAGCACAGCCGGCCACGGGAGGCAAGAGCACGCGGTGGTTTGGATGGCTGGAGCAAGAAAATCAGAGGTTGAAGAAGCAGGACGACCATTGGATGTTAACAATCCAACGGTCATTGGTGATAGAATCGTTTGTTGACTAAGTTGATAAAGCCCTCCGTCCGCATCAACTTAGTAGGCCCACAAGTCAAACTCCCACTATGGTGGGTCCCAACTAGCAGGGGGAGTATTCATTTTTTTTGTGCGTAATAAGGAGGCACTTCCTTGCGTGCGAAGATATAGCTGGTGGGTCCGAGCTGTCAGCGGGAGTATTCACTCGTTTTGGCGTAATATGGAGGTACTTGCTTGCGTGCGGCCATGGACCATGTGGGTCCCAGCTGTCAGACTCTCCATGTACATCCCTCTTCCGATGTTGTCGTTTGTTGACAATGTTGACCACACTGTGCCGAGAACACCAACGCGATGGACGACGGCGAGACCCAGGAAGGGAATGACCCGGAGGCGGCGAAGCCACAATAGTGGAGGGATGTGGGTGAGTAGAGGGATGGCCTGGCCAGCGGTGGGAGTAGTAGGGAGCGGTGAGGGCCTACGCAGCAGCACAGCCGACCATGGGAGGCGAGGGCAGGCGGTCCCGCCGGCACTGGATTTGGCGGCTGGAGCAAGAAGATCAGAGATTGAAGAAACACGGCGGTCATTGGATTGACATCCAACGGTTACGTCCGCTAGAATCGTTTGTTGTCGTATATATAATAAGTAAAAAAAATCTTGCATACACGTCAACTTAATAGGCCCACGAGTCAGACCATTCCCTATTGTTTTAATAATTTATATATAACTCATTGCAACTTCTTATGCAATTTATTGCAGTTCATTTTTTTGTTGGCCAGGGCCAGGGATAAAAATTTAAATGAAATTTCGCATATTTCTGTGGGTTCCAAACTATTTTTAATACCGAAATGTTGAGCCAGATTTAAAGTACTTTGAAGATATATTTAAATTAGGTTAAAGCCCAGTGAAATTGGAATCTAAAAATGTGAAAAAATTCAGAAATTATAAAGTAATTCCCAATTTGTCGTCTGTTTTTATATTTACAGCCCATTTCATATTACTTTCAAGATTTGCAGGCGTCTTGAAAGAGTTGCAGCCCATCAGGGCGTAGAAAAATAAGTAGGCCTGGATTGGGTATTCTTCAGAAAAATAAACTGGGCTCATTTTCACACAAAAAATAGCTGGGCTGGTCATGTGGTGAACATAAAATATAAGCCTGGGCTAGACGGGCCACAGCCCAATTGAAACCCTGCTCCGTCTCAACAATAACAAAAAAAACTGCTCGAGCAGCTACGTCCCACGTGTCAACCGATCTTGTGCTGTTCTCTTATCTATTGACTATATACGCTAACAATGCCGTGGGTCCCAGATGTCAGGAAACCACTAGCAGGAAGCATTTTCTTTTTCCATACGTTGACAATGGAGTATATATAACAAAAAATGAGGAACTTCCTTGCGTCCGGCCATGGACATGGTGGGCCCCTACTGTCATCCTCTCCACGTACAGTCCTCTGCCGATTCCTCTTGTTTGTTGACCATGTTGACAACGCGAGAGGGCGGCGCCGTGGCGAGCGCACCAAAGCGCGTGGAGGACGACAGCGAGGCCTTGGAGGTCGGCGTTAACGATTTAGGAGACGATGGGGCGGCGATGCGTGCGCTGAGGCGCAGCCAGCCATGGGAGGCGGAAGCAGGCGGCCCCGCTGGTGCTGGTTTGGTTTTGGCGGCTGGAGGAAGACATGACTGAAGAAACACGACCGGCTGTAAAAGCAGCAGGAGTACTTAACAACCTTAACTGAAACCAGCAGGGGCACTTAACAACCATAGCTGAAAGCAGTATGAGTACTTATACAGGTTCAACCGTACAAAGCACGCCTCAAACAGTGCTACTTTGCCTACAGTTAACCAAAGGGTGAGGCCGCCAAGCCCCAGGACAAGGCCCATGCACCACCCCGCGCATCCACAACCTTCTGAAAGCGGCTTCACCTCGCAATGTGGTCAATAAACGGGATATTCGCTTTAGAGCCATGGAAAAGCAGGAACATAATCTTCTGTCCTATTCTCCAAGATGGACGTGCCTTCATTATTTGAGACCACCCATGAATAAGTATCTTTTCACCTCCATGGGGAATGGAGTAGGTCGACGTAAACATCATGTTGTGACCAAGCGCAAGTCTGACCCGACCATGGTCAGGCATCTGTATAGGAACAATAGAACTGGGCAGTTTTTGTTTCAAGAAGATCACAACTGTAAAACTGTGCATAAGCAAGAGTTTATGAACAACAGATATAACAGAAAACAGCTCGTACCATAAGTTTATCAACACAGTTGGACCTGTTCAACGAGGGCAGCAGTGGCACACATATCCCACGTGGCCTTCGACCATTTAAACGCCCCACAAGGACCTCAAGACGATCAATAAAGTGTAGGAACTTGTGGATGTCGTCCCAGTCAACTTTTGTGCCATTAGTAACAGTCGAGTTCTTATGGAATAACAAACGAGTAGCCTGCTTAACTCTGAAAAAACCTACACGTGCCACCAATTATAAGAAAATATTAGTTAGAAGTAGCATCTTCGTGAGAGATTCGTTGCAACTTCTAAAGTTTAATTGTGATTAGTAAGACAGAATAGGTGGATTAAGAAGTAATCGAGGCAAGAAGCAAGAACCAGATACAAAACTAACATGGATGAACAATTGGAATGACATCAGGGTGGAAGATCGCAGTGAACATGAGAGCAGGTTCTACTATTTCCATCAACATTCGTGTGCCAACTTTCAGTCCGTAACACTTGAGAAAGTTTATCCAAGTTCGGCCATAAAAAAGCAGCTATCTTCTTGGTTCATGAACCCAACTAGAAACTTATACGCATGGCTTGTCTTCACTATGACCATTAAACTGGTGTATTCAGTTATGACAAGGCCGAGCATCTTGAGTACATGTGTTCTGGTAGAGCAAGGAATGCACTGTAGGAAAAATAATATGAGAACACAATGTATTCCCTATATCC
Source organism: Aegilops tauschii subsp. strangulata (assembly GCF_002575655.3). Taxonomy (NCBI): domain Eukaryota; kingdom Viridiplantae; phylum Streptophyta; class Magnoliopsida; order Poales; family Poaceae; genus Aegilops; species Aegilops tauschii. Next base: position 517,219,326 of record NC_053036.3, read on the forward strand.
AAATCTAGAAATAATTTCCTCCTTCACGTCAGTGTTGACCATGGTAGTAGTACCTTTTATCCAAATATAGCAATCCAAATTTCCAAATTAGTCGACAACATGTTCAAAAAACCCCACCCTCCCGGATAGAAAAGAGGATTCTAGGAACATACTGTGCGCGTTTTATAATCCTGTGTTAGGATGAGAAGGAACAAGTGTGGCGTCTCGCCGAGGGTGCAGAAACCTGTAGGGTCCTCGCACTTTGGGCACTGCAAATGAAACACACTAGATTCAGTAGGAAGAAAAATGCATCAACGGCGGCGGCTGCCATCCTAGGATTACCCGCGACCAAGGGACTTGGATTTATCGGTGATGGATGAAGAATTCATACCAGGTTCTCCATGAGAAAACCCTATGCAATCGCCGAGCAGGGGTTTTCTCTGAACAAGTAGACGAGGGAGAAGGGGATTCAGGCCCAGTGAAATATTGCCACTTCGTCCGTCCAGCTTACTGCTAAAGCTGGAAAGGTGGGGGTTTTGTGATTTGATGGCTCATTGGGCATTACCGCGGCGCTACGACTGGGGTGTGTCTACCGTGCAGTTGTGCACTCTAATTTGGTGCATATGGCATGTGGACCCCGTTGCCGGATGCCCCACATATCAGCGCAAGGAAGTAGAAACACAGGAGTAACTAGTTACACATAAATATATTTTTGACAAAGAGGTACTCCCTCTGTAAAGAAATATAAAGATCTTTTATATCACAACTTTATACATAAGAAAAAATCAAGAGGAATATATATAACATATATAATTATAAAAAACAGATTTTTTTTAACATGGTATAGATGAATTAGTGATGATGGTGTGCCTGCCATCCTGCAATATAGGCCGTCCGATTTATATCTGACGGATAGGAAGGAAACTATGGCAATTTTGCAGAAAGGTATCCACACACCTCTCCACATTTTCGAATAAGGCCTTCCCTCATTCATCCTTTTATCTCACAAGATAAAATACTCATACAAATGCATCTTGATGTTACGTGCAACGCACAGGCATTATGGGGGTTCAGCTGAGAAATACTCAGACATGCTCACGGTTCTGGACTTTGGGCCACAGGCCGGTGGGCCTGCATGTTTGGTTGCCATGTGTTCTACCTCAGCGCTTTTCATATTGCAGGGGATCGGTATGGCACTGGTTTTATATGCTGTCGCAAGGCGAATACACAAAATTGAATAAAGCACGGCACCTGTTGGAATGAAATCGAACGACAGTTCCTAACCAGCAATCAGACTTGCAATTCTATCAACGATACTGTCATACTACTTATACACACAGGACACTTGTTTCACCATGCCAAAGTATTGCATCAAAATCTCTCGGAGGATAGATCAGTTCGGCAGTTGCGTGCTGCTACCGAAGAATTTCAAAGTTGATTTGGACCAACTCTCCTTGCCGAGAAAGTTTGATTTTGACATCATCCCCTACGGCAAGATATGATTTAGATTTGAACCTTGACCATCCTTTAGCATCAAACATCACGCGACCATCCTTTGTACATACGGTATATTGAGCGGGTTCATTCACACCAAGGATGCGCATGGTAAGAGAAACTTGGCCAAGGTCGCCCGCATTGTTGAACGACTCCCTCGTTGCTCTAGGAATTCTCTGTTTGCATACAAGAAGACATACACAAACAGTTAGATCAACACAGTGAATCATGTGAAAAAACATGGAAAGAAAAAAGAACAAAGCACTTGGGCGGCCAATGCTTACCAAGAAGGCGGACATGTCAGTTTTTGTAAGGACTTTGGTATATGAAGTGCGAACTGCAGCCCAGTCTGTTGCCAGTGCAACTGCTGGTTCTGTTGCCGCTGCATGGGCTGGAGCAGATGCAAGTGCCAGTGTTGGTGCAGGTGCCGAAGCCGTTGCCGGTGCCCGTGCCGCTGCTGTTGCAAGAGATGGTGCTCCTTGTAGAGCTGGTGCCGGTGTCGGAGCAGGTGCCGGTGTCGATGCCCGATCCTCCGGTAGATCAGCCTGATCTGCTCACGTGGTCGGTGCCCAATCCTTAGCTGGATCAGACTGAGCTACTGCCACTGTCAGTGCTAGAGCAACTGCCGGTGCTCGGTCCGTTGCTGAAGGTGGTACCAATGTGCGAGACAGCGGCGATCGTGCCTGGTCTGCTATGATCAGCTTTCTAACTTGACTAGGCTTCGCGACCGTGATCCAGTCTTTTTCTTCATTTCTTATAAACGCGAGAAGGACTAATTGTGGCGTGTTTGTTAAACCAAACTGCAGTTCGCCATAGGGATTCAGCTTGTACTCAGACAACAGACTGATCCAATTTTTTCCAGTAATATAAGTGATGGACAGTGCCTTCGTTACTGATACGACATAAGAAGTGAAACCTGCAAAAATAGCTATCGTAGAGCAAACCAAACGGTTTATTTTGTGATGAATGTGACATGGCAAAACCTGCATCGTAAAATTGCAGCAAAAGAAAGAAAACATGACATTAAATCAATAAGATTTAGAAAGTAAATCAATAAGATTTACTTGATGTGACACGAGTGAATCCTTACCAAGAAATCACTATGTTGAAGTACTAAACAAAAGATTGATCGTCCAACTACGCGTGGCATGCAGGGCCCCCGCCTACTCCCACAAGCAGGACAGTCCAAAGGTCGTGACAAATCGTATGGACTGAACATCCATGGGATTGGAAATCCTGGTGGGTGCGATAAACCCTGCAATACATACAGATATTGGAGTGTAACCATAATTGATAAACCGCCCTCACAAAAAAGATGATCTGGATACTTCAAAATATACAGACTAAATTGAGTGGACAGACATTAACATAGACTGTTCTCAGGACTCACCACACACCAAAAGCGACAGTACTAAACAATACAGGGTTCACAAACACAAATCAAGTACTGAACAATAGTACTTACTACGGACAAGCAAAGTTGCACTAATTAAACTCTGCAGATTATTTCTTGCCACCGACCTACAGGATGAACCCCGCATAACTGACTAGGCCATGGACTTCGTAAGAGATGTCTACCGGCACCATCACCATCTCGTCAACCTTGGAGAACCCAACAGAGTGGTCTTTCCACTCATAAACATGATGATGAAGACAAGCCGCATCAGATTTCTCGGGAAGTTTTACAAGAACCACACCCTTCGTAATCGAAGGCACAACCAGGAAATTGTTGTGGTCAAGTACAGCCTCGAGAACACGCCTGACAACAATGCTACAGGAAAACACTAGTCCAGGACACGTGGTGACAAGGACACAACAGCTGGATAGTTTAGCAGTAGAACTCATCCTCAGGTCTTCCAGTTCACACGACATGACTTTGAGAACTTCATCTCCACCGCGGACCTGGTTTTAATTCAAACAAAAACCAAATATTTTATTACTACCTCCGTTCAAAAATATAAGATGATTTTCGATATTTTACTCCATATATGACTACATATACGCACAGAAATGAGTGAACAAAGACACTAGAACATGTATTCAAAGGCATGAGAGCAGAGGGATTACTTGCAATATCCATAACACAAGTTACCGAGGCAAATATACCCTCTTCAAAGGTAGCATTGATGTTCATAAAGTAGTTGAAAGTAATCTATAAGAAATCAGTGTCAACCTCTCGCATGTTTTGGTCAACAGAGGAATTCAGAACCATCATTTGGCACACAAAAATCACATGCAAGATCACCCAGAAAGTTGTACTACTAGTACTAGTACTGCGTGTTAGATGAAAAAACACGATCAAGATCGAGAAAAAGATCGTCAAGAAAAGATATTACCTGGACTTGCTTAATGAGGGATCCCGGAGAGGGGGGCTTGGACAGGGCGATGGCTTTGAGCTTGTCTGCGGTAGTCTCGGCGGGGTGCTTGCGCTTCTTTGTACCATGAGCATTCGACGGTTTTGGCCAGAGCCATAGACATCACTTCGGTCGGTGCTCCAGCGTCCATCAAGAAACTGTCAAATAGAAATAAAAGAAAAGAAACCATAATCGCAAACCCAAAAGAAGAACATAGAGGGAGTTATAGGATCAGTCTTGGGGTTGCAAGACCGGGCCTTGGCCAGAATCAACACCATTGATGCGCTCACCTTTCCTTCTTTGGGAGAGAAGAACAATGGCAGAAGCAGGTCGGGGTTTTCTTGAAGAAATGAGGAACAAGATGAGGGAGAAGCGAGTTGGGTAGAGAGGAAGCTGAGAGAGAAGAGTGAAATGATGGTTGCTTCGTCCGTCCAACTTACTGTTGGAAAGGAGGGGGTTTTGTGATTTGACGGCTCATTGGGCCTTACTGCAGCGCTTCGATCGGGGTGGTCTACCGTGCAGTTGGGCACTCTACTACGGAGTAATTTATTGCATGGCTGGTGGACCCCGATGTTGGTTCTCCCACATGTCGGCGAAAGTGAGTAGCAAGGTTCCCCACGACTGTCGAGGAGGATCCGCACAGTAGAGCGTGTCCACTATTTTTCTAAAGAAAAAAATGATTACAGCAAGCATTTCCACTCTTACGATGGAGGAGTGCGAAACACGGTAACCACTTGAACATACACAGTGCTCCTACTACTAGGCATGTGCAGTGGTTCATACGTTAGTACTACATAATCTTGTTGCTAGTGTAGTAAGATATGGCGATAACAAATGATGTTGTGTGCATGTCAACTATATGAACATTAATGTAACATAGTACCGCTTTTTTGACTGTCCGGTCGAGAATGAACAGTGAGATCAATGTTAACATAACTAGGTCTACAGCGCACGGGGTGTACGGTGCTACAGTACTCCACGAAACATGGACCATATGAAGCATGACTCAGTGTTAGGCAGGGTGTATGAAGGGTGCACGGGATGGGAGCAAAAGTTCCCTTCTCGACCCACTTTTGGGTGTTTGGCAGAGTGCATGAAGGATGCATGAGTCCACACTAGTAGGTTAACACAAATACACAAAGAGGGAACAACTATATTGAGATGAGAATGCAACCAAACACACCCACACGCTTTGTGCTACAATGACTGATCTGCACCACCTGAGTTTGATCCAACGGTCATGTTGCGCCGAGACATGGACATGCCCATGCAGAGGACGCCTAAACACCACCGAAGTCCCTCTGCCTCTCGAGGCGCATGACGTTGGTGATCCAGGGTGCATCGGCCCGCAGAGCCTGCTCCCGGTCGACGGGAGCCAGCTCGTCAAAGACGGCGTCCAATGGCACGAATGGATTCCGGTCACGGAGCCCTGAGAGGATTCGCCCGGCAACGGCGACGGCAGCCCGCAACCCCTCCTTGTCCAGCTCCGCCCCCACCATCGTGCGGAGACGACTCAGCTCCTCGGAGATATAGGTGAAGAAGGAGACCAGGTCAGGAAGCCGCAGCTCATTGAAGTCGATGGGGTGGTCGAATGGGTTTAGCCCGACAGCCGGCATGGTCGTGCTGGCACGATGGTAGGCATCACGCAGCCGCAACACGTGTGTGGCAACTTGGTCCACCAAGTGGCTGAGGCGATCCTGGACCTCGTCACAATCGGTCCGCTTGCGCTACAGCCGGCTGCCCTGACGACCTATCATATCTCCCGCTTTCTGCAGCAAACCGCCGACGCCTCGAGCATCTTTGTGGTGGAGGCATGCCGCTTTTGAAGCTCCGTGAACTCCCACACATAATGGAGGAGCATGGCACTCCTCCCCTCCTTGAGCTCACGGAGCTCCACGTCCTTGGCCCTGAGCTCCGCATCCTTAGCCTGGAGCTCCTGTTTCAGGCGCCTCACCTCAGACTCCGTGATCTGCTGCGCCGCCATGGCACCAGGTAGAAGCAATGGGGAGAGGAAGCAAAGGGGGCGAAACGGCTGAAAGGAAATGCAATCTACGGGAAGGCGGAGGGAGCCAGCCGAGGAGCGGGGAATCTTTTGGTTTTTACCATGGGAAAACACCAGTCGACGACTTCTCACATCAGGGAGCAGTGGGTTTACAGGCGGAGTCATCGTGACTAATTGCTGCCGCGCCTGCTCCCGTCAATCAAAAATTTAAAATCCCGCCGCACCTGCCGCATCGAAAGACTAGAGCAACGCCGCGGTGGATATTTAAATTTACCTGCCGGCAAGGAGCTAAAAAAGGGGTGAAAAAACAAATGTGACGGCGGCCTAGCTAATCGGTCGCACTAGCCCAACTAACTAGCCACCGTGCTTCACTGATGTACTCGGCGGGAAAGGTGGTCTTTCGTGATTTGACGACTCATTTACTTGCTTCGGCGCTACGACCGAGGAGGACCCAAAAAACGCGCGGTAGGGAGTCCCACACCTCGGCAAGGAAGAATATATGCGTGCACCACCCGAGAGGACCCTGAAACCATGCGGTAGGGTGTGCCACCTCTCGGCACGGAGGAAAAATGTGCGTGTAAAATATACTGTATCAGACGTAGTAGTACCTATGGTTCGACCTCGGGACCCAGCCAGTCAGTCGAAAACACCCCACTAGCCACACAACTTCATCATGCTAACGTGGCACGGAGGATAGGTTTGGTTAGCTCCGTGTCGACCAGCCACAACGTCTCTTGTTCTAGGCGATTCTTCTATTTTCCAAGCTTTTTTAGTTATAATAACACCACAGCAAGCTAGCTCCGCTCTTCATGTGTGCCCGTGTGTCTAAAGATTAGACGATGGAGAGGAGAGAGAGATCGCAGACCTGGGACCCACCAGTAAGTGAGTCAACGGTCATGCATGTGTTGACGAGGCACTCCCTCTACTCTACTCAACGTAATACTGTATAAAATCAGGTTATGGGACAAAGCCAACAACCGTTGTTGTATCAGGCTATCGACTTATGCTTTGTAGTCCAGGTTGCCAGTTCGAATCTCGTCTTTCAGATTTGTTAGTTTTAGGTCCAAATTTGATCAATGACAAGTGGGACCCCCGTGTGTTGTTCCAATATTTCAATGTAAGATGGTTTTTTTGAACAAACACTTTGCATGGTTAGACAAGTAAAGGCACGAGTTACACATATTTTGCAAGTTTACGAACAAAAATGACAGCGGCATAGAATATCACATCCACCCCGCAGCTTAGATGCTATGGTGATACGAGTTTTTACATCGTTGGAACTCAGATCCAATGGCTTGGGAGTAGTCTTTGTAATTATGTGCAATTTTCAAACTCTCCAAGGTTTTTTTTTGCAAATAAAACATTCAGGCTTTGTGTGTGCCGCTCCATCTTGGATCCAATGGCTCCCCGTTGCTCATATTAGGTGCTCCCCGTAGCTTAATTAGCCGCTACGGTGATACGAGCATCTTGGTCGTATGATCTGTGATCAGATGCCACATGCGTAGTACTTGTACTTTCTATGCAATTCCCAAACTCTCTCACGCGTATATTGAAAAAACATTCAAACCTCCTACTGTGAGCCGTCAGATCTCCTTCAACTCGTATCACCATAGAATCTACGGTGCGGGAGCACCTCATATTCTCACGTGCGAGAAGACATCAGGTGCTCTTGCATCTTGGATGGTACAATGATACGAGCTTTGAGGATGTTTGATCTGAGATCCAATGGCATCTGAGTAGTCTTTGTGCTTGTAAGCAGTGCCCGAACTCTTTGGGGGCTTTTCTGCAAAAAAATCGAACCACCGAGGAGTTGTTGGGTCACAAATCCAACGGCTCCAGAGAGCTTGTATCACCAAAGCATCTAAGGTGTGGTAGCACATGATATTCTTACATACAGGAGAATATGATGTTCTCCTTCATCTTAGATGCTATGGTGATACGAGCTTCTAGGTCGTTGGATATGGGATCCAAGGGCATTTGAGTAGTTTTTGTACAAATTGTTTGCAATTCTCAAACTCATTAAGGTTTACTATAAAAATATGAAGACATCCTGTGAGCTTCTATATCTCAGATCAACAAGCTCCAAGAAACTCGTATCGGCATATAATATCTAAGGTGTGGGGGAACATGATATTCTCCTGGGGAAGAGGGGGGTGCACAACCAATTGGTGTTTGGGAGGGTGGGGACAAATATAATCTAAACAATCCTAAACAGAGCTTCACAATTTTATCTAGGGTCGAGGGGTTAACCCCCGATAATCTACATAGCTCCGCCTAAACACAACATTTGCATGTACTGTAGTACTAGACTTAATATTCATGTTTCAGTTTCCTGTTCATTTTAAATATTGAATTGAGGACCATGCATGTCTTACATTTTACTTCCTTCGTTCCTAAATATTAGTCTTTTTAGAGATTTCAAATTGACTGCCACATACGGATGTATATAGACATATTTTAGAGTGTAGATTCACTCATTTTGCTCCGTATGTAGTCACTTGTTGAAATCTCTAAAATACTAATATTTAGGAACAGAAGGAGTATTTTGAATTCGTGTCATACATGCATGGTTTGGAAAAATAGATGCACTATACTTATTGGATTGCTGTTGTGTTTGTGTGTGTGTGTGTGGTCGTAGCTTGATACATACAAAGTTTTCTCACCACCATACCGTTCATCTTTTAAATTTGAATTTGCAATGAAAAACTTACTAGGGATACCATGAAATGTGAAATCCACGTTGAGATCACTATATCACAAACTCACTCTAATTCAAGTACTCGTCATAAATCAATTACCACATTGAGATTACTATTTGCAAGGAAAATATAGGCATTGTAATACACATAGATTCGTTCGGCAATTTAAAAGATTCCTTTTGTATTCCTTTTTACGGACCCTTTCGTATTCTCGAATGGTAGGACCCAGCGGCGTACCAGCCAGACCTTGGCTCGTGTTGATCCTTAAAAAAAACGGGTTCGTGTCCTTCTAGTGGCGTGCGTGGTACGCACATTAGCCAACCCCAACCAGTCGAGCCTCCGTGTTTCGAGTCGAAATATCTGGCAGCCAGAATTCGAGCCCTAGGAAATTCTCCTCATGTCCCCAGTCCATAATGACTACCGATGAACATTGGAGGGATGCTTTAGTAACTAGACAACATTACCTACCGTGCCGAGCATGGTTCAATTCCCTCAGTCGCCACTACCCAAGGTCACCCATCAACTGCATTGCCTAGTACTCCAGGATGAGCATAGAATTGAGCCCGTTTGTTCATGCCTACTAGTACTTGAGTTAATATATCAGGCAATGCACTGGTACGGAGGGATTATCCTTTTACTCTACATATATAACTTGTCTGAAGTCTAACTTAGCAAAATGTTTGACCAAATCCTTTCTTAAGAAATACAACAGGAAAGATGTATCGCTTGAAAATTTATTGCATGATGCAGGTTATGATATAGTTTCGAATCTTGGATTTTAAATTTCAGAAAATCCAAAAGTGACCAAAAATTCATGAAACTGAGCATGGTCACATGATATGGCACAAATATTCCTACATAATTTTTTTCTTCAATTTGAGACAAGCTGCTTATGAGAAGTTGCACAAATGAAGAGCCAAGGTATTTTGGAACAAAGACCTGTCATGTAAGGCGAACGCTTTCACTATTGAAACCGTGGGCGTTTACGTGCCGCCACGATTCCCGCTTCTCATCGGTAGGTGCCGTCCGAGCAAGCGTGTGAGTCGATGGGAGGCGTGCGAGCAGACCGCTACGCCGGCTGACAGGGAGGCGTGCGAGCAGACCGCTGCGCAGGCTCACCGGGAGGCGAGCCCTTTGACCAGGCTCCACCGCCCACCTTCATCCCAACTGCTCCCACTTTTAATGCCGCCGGAGCCGCAGTTTAAAATCAACCCCGCAATACCCGGTATCGCTACAATCTTCTCTCTTCCCCTCCGATTCTCCTATCTTCTACCTCCAATCAGCCTGACCTAACCGTACGCCATGCCGCATAACGATGGTCTGCCCTTAGTCTTCCAGTTTCTTGAGGAAGACACCCAGCCAGAGTCTGAAGAACATAAGGCGCTTTGGGACGAGCTTGAACCGTCCTTGCGGGAAGATGCTGTGCCTGTCCCCGCTCCCGTTTCGGCTCCCATCGCCCCGACTGCGCCAGCGCCCATCCCCGTGGGATTGATGGGCTGGGAGCCGCACATTGTTGCCGAGCTTGATGCCACGGGGTTCCACGAGGTCCCCACCAACTTTCACGCGCCCGTGCACCTGCCAGCGCACGCGCCTGCGCGTGCACTGACGCGCACGCCCGTGCCTGTGCACCTGCCAGCGCATGCGCCTGCGCGTGCACTGACGGAAATGCCCGTGCCAGTGCCTATGCACATGAATGTCTCTTTCGCGCCGTTAACAGCGCCTGTCCCCGCGCGGGTGCCTGTGCCCCCCTCAGCGGCATGGATGGCCGTCGTTGACCGCTTCCTTGCACCAACGCCAGTCGCCTCCTCCCGCCAGTTGACTCGCTCCTGGAGACCGAACTCCAGAGCATTGTGGCCTTCCTTGAAGCTAGGGCCAACGTCCAGGAGTATGCCAACAACCGTGCAAGGCGCCGCCGTCGCCGTCGCTCAGTGGCCTGAGAACACACAGAGCACGGCAGAGGAGCCGCTTCCCACCGCAAGACGCCCCCGCCACTGCCGCGTAATCTAAATTTGCCATGAAAAACATTCGGATTGCCATGCTTAAAGTCCGAACGTTTATCATTTCCGTTTAGTTTAGATCGATCATCGTATGAATGTAAAGTCGGAGTCAGACTGAATGAAATCTATGGTTTGATCGATTGAATGTTCTGCTAGAGCCGTATCAAATTAAATATAAAACTTCATCAAGCCACATGTATTCCTTCTCATCCAACGACCTAGACTGCTTCAATGTCGAACGCTCAACACGTTTAGCGTGCAGTTAATTTCATGCCAAATATAGTGCTAATCACATAATAACACGCAAATAATATCCTACTTAATATCCGCATGCACTTAATATACTTCCAAATTAACGTGCATTGCACGTACACATTGACTAGTACTACTAGTACGTTAAACTAGTGCCGTAACTTGTGAACGCATCCAGATATGGTCAACGGCAACATTGCCCGCGAGTTCTTTGTGTTTGCCTATGCGTCTAAGCGCAGAAGGGGATGAGAGAGAGAGAGAGAGCACACATGGAACCCACCAGTAAGTGAAGGCGAGTAGTACGTGCTAATGAGCCAGTCCCACTAATATACTAAAAATAATACTACATGTTATCCATTAAATAGGCTGTGGTAATATAAAAACATTATATGAACAAAGGGGGTACAACAAACATTGTTGTTCTACGTATCTTGCCTATTGACGTGCGGCTTGAAGGCCCTGGTCGCATGTTCAATCGTCGTCCTTTATTTTTTAATTTGTATATGGGTCCAAATTTGTTTCATGACAGGTGGGCCCCTCGGCGTGTAGTTTGTAGTACTTTAATTTGTGGGTCGAAATTTGTTCCATTCCAGGTGGACTATCGGTGTGTAGTTTTGTAGCTTATTTGTAATAATTAAAGAGAACAACAGAGTTTTTTGCAATAGTACCATGGTGCGACGTTGAAGGCGAGAAAGGACGTGCGAGAGAGCGATGACCGAGCCAGAGGGAAATCAATTGGGGGAGGTGCGGGGGTTGCAACGGTGTTTGTAGAAGTTGTGGGCCGAATGCTACGAAAATATAATCTAAACCCACCAGAATAAATGCCTACACAAATTAATCCAAAGTTGGAGTCCCCCTCGCAATGTAAATAGCTCCGGCTTTGTGAGGGATGGAGAGGTAGCTTCAATGTGTGGAAGATACGGCGTGAGAAAGCGAGGTCAATCGAGAGACATATAGATAGAGAGACAAAGTGAGTGTGGTTCGACATTCATTGAAAATATATATATGCTCTGGAGAGATATTGTCCGATTGACCTTTTGGGAAGGGTGAGGGCTGTAAGCTAGAGCTTGAGAGATGATCCAGTCACAGACTTGTAGATATATTTTGTGCGTGGGAGGAAGCAAGGTCAATTGATTACATATATAAAGGGAGAGAGATTGAGCGAGTGTGGGTCGTCGTGCGATCGAAAGAGTGAGACGGGTTCGAGAGAGTGACCTAGATAGACAATGTGCGTGAGAGAGTATACAATATGAATATGTCGAATTGGGCTCAAACATGGAGATATATCATTTCTGTCCGAGAAAGAGCGAGGTCAATCGAAACATACAGAGAGAGAGAGAGAGAGGGGGAGAGAGAGAGATTGAGCGAGCGTGGCCCGCCATGAGGTCGAAAGAGCGGGGGCGGCTTGGATGGACTGACCTAGATAGACAATCTGCGTGAGAGAGTATAGAGTGTGTCGATCGAGGCCCGAACTGGGAGATCTATCATTTGTGTGTGAAAGAAAACGAGGTTAATCGAGACTCAGATAAAGAGAGCGAAATTGAGCAAGTGTGGCTCGCCGTGCGGAAGAAAGAGTGAGACAGTCTCGAGGGAGTGACCTAGATAGACAACATGCGTGCATGCACATGAGAGGTTGGGGGGCTATATAGGCAATGCATGTATCTAGCGAGAGAGGGTGGGAGGGAGAGAGAGAGAACTCAGCATGGGGTGCAATGGCGGGTGTGTGAGGTAAATACATTTGGTAACATAGTGTAAAAAGGGGGTTGTGTAGTTGAGAGAGTTAGAGATCGAAACATGGAGAGAAAGAATGAATGTGTGTCGGAAACCGATAGCTTCCTAATGTGGTTAGGAGAGGAAGATTGACCGATACAGGAAGTATCTAGCGTGTGTGCCGAGGGGGGGCCTAAAAACAACATTTGAATGTAGATAGTACAAGACTTAATATCGATGTTTCAATTCGGTGTACATTGTAAGATTTGAACTGAGGACCATGCATATGGGAAATTATTTCGAATTCGTGCCATACTAGGTTTGGAAAAGTTGACATTGACTCGATTGTTGTGCTATTTATTAGGTCATATGTTTGAATCCATCCAAAGTTTTCTCACTACCATGGTGTTCAACATATACATATGAATTTGTATTAAAAAATTAGCGTGGATACCGTGAAATGCGAAATCCATGTTAGAATTGGAGATCGCTATGTGACACACACTCTAATTCAAATAACTAATTATGTGACACACACTCTAATCCACGTTAGCGTGGATACCGTTTCGATTTTTTTCAAATAACTCCTCATTAATTAATTTATAGTATCTCGTTTCAAATGACTAATTATTTGCAAGGAAAACACGTGCATGGTAATACATACAGATTCGTTTGCAAATGAAAGAAGATCCGTTTGCATTCTCAAATGTAGACGCACCAGGCACACCAGGGTCGTGTTGTGGTGGTCGTGTGTGTCGTACGGACGCTTAGCACCCAGCCACCCACCCCCTCCCTCCCCTCCCAAAAATGACAATAAAATAAGTTTGCACTTCCATGTTTCGGATTGAAATATCTGGCGGCCCCAAGCAAAATCTCCTTTCTCAACCGTCCCCTTCCGCGCCCAGATTGCTCAAATCCCTAATTCGCCGCCAACCCAAGCAAAGTTCGAATCGCCCCTCGCCTCGTCTCTTTCCCCACCTCTGTGCCAGACGACGACGACGAAGACGACGGTCGCGCTTCACAACCACACTAGAGATACCTCATCTACGCCCTCGTCCACCGCACCGGGTGGTCCACCGACAACGTCGGCCGCCGCAACCGACATGCCTCACAGACACCGACTTCCACCACATCAGGTGCGCTTCACCGATGCCGTCTCCCACCTCACTGGGGCTACTTCACCGAGCACATCGTCGCACCTCCGCCCCCGAGGCCGTTGGGGCTTCACCAACGGTCTCGTCCACCGCAGTGTAGCGCTCCGCTGCCACTCAAGATCTGCATCCGTGCGCGGCCAGCCAACGCCAGCGCATCACCCTCAACGGCTCTAATGTGACCCGCACTCTAGCTAGGCGAGCATGCCCAAACGCAGGCCCGAACTAGGTATCCACACATCACTCCCTTGTGCACTGTTCTGACGATGTTTGGATATCCTTTCACTGCTCTCTTAGCTTACACGCCTATGCAACTCTAACTTTAACTCTCATTTCTTCTAGAGATATCATCTGAAACAAGTAAAACCATTTTTTAGCGAAGCATGACGGCGCTATGGGATCTGGTACACATCCTGCACACCCGTATAACCTTGTAAGTATCTGTCCTCCGGTACAACAGCAAGGTCGATTCCTCTTATTTGATCAACCATTCGCCGTGTCAAAAATGCTGAGGGGGATGCAAGGAGCACAAGGCCTGCACATCCAAGCAAGTGGTAACATGGACTTGTACATGGAACATCCCAAGCGGAAGCAGAGCTGCAGTGAGCCTGTACAACTAAAAAAATACGAAGGCACTTGCACTCCGGAAATCAACATAACTTGATAAATGTGAAGCTACATGCACTTTGAAAACCAGGTAATGATCCAAAGTAGTTCAGATTATAAAACACTAAATGATGTAAGCACCAAAAAACACAAAATGCAACATGGTGTACAAGGACTACTAACATGGTCTGTACCTGCTTGAATTATTCGTTCTCTGGCTGAAAATATCGAAGTGTAATTGCACCTATAACCAGTGTGCAAACTGCATATCAATATATCTATCCTGCACAAGTATGCCAATAGTTTCGAACAACAGATTAGAAAAGTATTTATGCTACGTTTTCATGATACGGGGACTTTCTGGTAGATGGCCTCGACGTTTCCTCAAGCCATGAAAATGTACTATAATATGCTTGTCATCAATGCCTGCAAATCTCTATGTCTCTCTCAACATAGCAGATCATCATTAGACACTAAATCCTTCAATGGGAGCTTGCCAAATGCTTGCATTAGATCCCTCATTAGACACTATATGTTCATCACCAGGAGCATGTAAAATGTTTGCATCAAATCCTTCATTAGCAGTCTATTCATTAGACACTTCAGGCTCAAGAACAACATGAGCTTGTATGTTTGCACCGGAAACTTGATTAGATACATCAGATTCAGCCAGTTCAGTATTGATTGGGGGAGTTATAAAATAAGCAGAAATTGGTTTCATTTTCTCATAGATTCCCTACATACAAGTAGTTTTACAACACTGTCAGGTTTAACTATTGGCCAGAAATTGAACAGTTGAATTAGATATAATCAGGGATGTGATGTACCTACTTGTTGCGCATGCTGCTCTTGCAAGCTGCGAGTGTCCGTTTGCGCAAGCTCGATGCCATGCCCGTGCTGCCACCGCTGCCTCCCACGCAGGCTACACCCATGGTTGGATCTTCATCTTCTTGTCCTTCCATTCGCTTGAAGCCCGGCGACCGCCCTCCAATGAGGGCGCGAGGAAGTGTTGTGTCGGTCTGTCCAGCGGTGGCTAGGTTAGGAGCAAACCAGACTGGAGGCTGGAGCGCACGAATTGGGATTTTTCCTGCTGTCGATCGATATGGGAGGCGCTCGTTTGGGCTGCGAGCCTGCTATAGGGCCTGCCTTGCACTTATGTTATTGGCCCATCCAAATTTAAACGTTTTTATTCATTTTTTACATTGCCTGCTCGTGCGTTGGGACGAACAAAACTAGCCTGGGCCAACCTGGACGACTCAAACATGGTGCACACTTTCCAGCCACCCGAGGCACCGCCCATACCAGCCCCTATGGTGGCGTCACCCCTTTTTGCGTGCATGATTGGGTAGTGAAAAATATTCCAGTGGCGCTTTTGATTTACCCACAGAATGGTTGAATTGCTTGTTTCTATGAACTGAGTTCGCCAATAATGTGAAGGATGCCAGTCTTTTCATCCTATTGTAGATTGCTTAGATCTCGATATGTCAAATGTAGCATGAAATATACAGTAAAAGCCAGTGTGATGTGTGGCTACAACTAGTCTGACTACACATCCTCATATAACATATCAAGGACGCACCATCTTACCAGATTAACCATTCGACTTACCAATGCAGTGTGGGAAGAAAGAAGTATTGGGATTGCGTATCCAAGCAATTGATGCCATGGTCTCCTTCGTAGAACCTTGTAAGCGAAAAAGAAGTTGCAGTGTGCCTGTACAAAGAGCTAGCGTAAGTTCAGTTACCTGCTTCTCTGAATTTTAGTTAGACATTTATTGCAAAATTGTTCAATTACGTTGCTTGGCTTAATTTAGTTTGCTACTGATTACATAATGTCATAGCCTGTTAATCCTATTATAGACTGCGCCTATCAATGTGTTTGATACTTACTGTTAAGAATTACTTGTTTGCCTAAACTTAAATAGCTAGTTAAGCATGTAGACAGCTGGCCATATGTACTTCTAGGGTGCAGCAGAATTCACGTGTAATTTACGTTCTGATACCCTGTTTGTTTAAATGGTTTGCTGTTATCACTTTTTGCACTTGTAATGTTTGCATGTTGTAGGATCGAAAGTATGTCTAGAGGGGGGGGGTGATTAGACTACTTGACCAAATAAAAATCTAGCCTTTTCCCAATTTTAGTTCTTGGCAGATTTTAGCAACTTAGCACAAGTCAATCAAGCAACCTACACATGCAATTCTAAGAGTATAGCAGCGGAATGTAAAACAATTGCATATGAAGGTAAAGGGATGAGTTTGAGGGAGCAAACGCAATGTTGACACGGAGATTTTTTATTCGTGGTTCCGATAGGTGGTGCTATCGTACATCCACGTTGATGGAGACTTCAACCCACGAAGGGTACCGGTTGCGCGAGTACATGGAGGGCTCCACCCACGAAGGGTCCAAGAAGAAGCAACCTTGTCTATCCCACCATGGCCGTCGCCTACGAAGGACTTGCCTCACTAGGGTAAATCTTCACGAAGTAGGCGATCTCCTTGCCCTTACAAACTCCTTGGTTCAACTCCACAATCTTGATGGAGGCTCCCAAGTGACACCTAGCCAATCTAGGAGACACCACTCTCCAAGAAGTAAGAAATGGTGTGTTCATGATGAACTCCTTGCTCTTGTGATTCAAATGATAGTCTCCCCAACACTCAACTCTCTCTCACAGGATTTGGATTTGGTGGAAAGAAGATTTGAGTGGAAAGCAACTTGGGGAAGGCTAGAGATCAAGATTTATGTGGTTGGAATGGAATATCTTGACCTCAGCACAAGTGTAGGTGGTTCTCTCTTAGAAAATATGTGTTGGAAGTGTAGGCATGTTCTGATGGCTCTCTCCATGAATGAAGAGTGGGTGGAGGGGTATATATAGCCTCCACACAAAATCTAACCGTTACACACAAATCACCAAACTCGGTGGGACCGATTTGGTTCATAATGTGACCGTTAGGTGTTTCGGTGGGACCGATTTGGTTCATAATGTGACCGTTAGGTGTTTCGGTGGGACCGACACGTCAACTTGGTGGGACCGATATCATTAGGGTTAGGGCATAACGTAATCTCGGTGAGACCGATTACACAAACTCAGTGAGACCGATTTTGGTAATAGACTAACAGAGAGTTGGTCAGGCAAACTCGGTGGGACCGATTCGCTCATCTCGGTTGGACCGAAACGTTACGAAAAGGAAACAGAGTGTTTGCATTGCAATCTCGGTGGGACCGATCGCTCATCTCGGTTTGACCGGAACATTACGAAGGGAAATAGAGAGATTACAATCCCATCTCGGTGAGACCGAGATCCCTATCGGTGAGACCGAAAAGACTAGGGTTTCTGGCAGTGGCTATGTCAACTGAACTCGGTGGCTCCGGATATGAAATTTCGGTGGGGCCGAGTGGGACTTTTTGGTTTGGGACATATGTGGATGTAAGAAAGTAGTGGAGGCTTTTGGAGCATATCACTAAGCATTTTGAGCAAGAACCTCATTAAGCAACACCTCATCCCTTCTTAATAGTATCGGCTTTTCCTATAGACTCAATGTGATCTTGGATCACTAAAATAGAAAATGTAGAGTCTTGTGCTTTGAGCTTGAGCCAATCATTTGTCCTTAGCATTTTGAAGGGTCCACTTTCTAATCCTTGCCATGCCAATCATTGAGCTTTCCTGAAATGTTCATCTTGGAATAGCATTAGCTCAATGAGCTATATGTTGTTAGGAATTACCAAAACCACCCAGGGATAGTTGCACTTTCAATCTCCCCCTTTTTGGTAATTGATGACAACATATAGATCAAAGCTTCGACAAATGATAAATAATATTGAAAAACATCGTCGCTTTGAGAAGTATGTGATCAGCAAGCTCCCCCTAAATTTGTGCATTATTTAAAATTTGCTTTTGAATGCAAATACACAATTGATTAGGATCATGGGTTACTCTTCCATGTCACATACATCTTGGTGGAGCGCTCAGAATGATAGAAATTAAAACACATGCACTCATCACCAAGCAAAGTGAATGATCATAAGAGCATATGAAAGATAATATCATCCAAGAAGCATTAAGGGTAGCATATGATCAAACACATGATCAAACAAGTATCTCACAAGGACACAAAGTAGTATCTCACACAAGCACACAATAAAGTTTCAACCAAAATAGCAAGAGAGAATAAAAAGGCAACACTCTCTCTCGAAGCCTATGATCTGTACATTTTTCTCCCCCTTTGGCAACAAGTTACCAAAAAGTTCGAAAATGCATAGTGCTAAACGACTCTCAGGCTTGATCTTCGGTAGGAGGTGTTGACAGAACTCCAAGGACGAAGGCTTCAGATGAAGTGGCTGGAGCTGGTGGAGTAGCTGCTGGAGGTGGAACTGGAGCTGTTGCTGCTGGTGCTGATGCTGTAGCTCTAGTGTCTGTCACTGGCACTACAGCAGATCTCTGTCCTCTGGGCACTCTGGCAAAAGCATCGGTGGTAGACTTGCCCTTCTTCTCCTCAGCTTCCCCCTGAAGTTGCTCAACTACAGTTTGGATCTCTGTCTCCTTGACATCTAGGTCATAGAATTTTGTCTCAATAATCCTTTCCAAGCTCTCCTGGTTCTTGGTCAGGGTGGGCAAGCCCTTCTCAATCCTCAGGGTGGATTGGATCAGATATCCAAGATGGTCTGTCTTGCTCTTCAAGAATACCTGAGATGCCTCCTCTGATGTTGGCATCTTTGCAGCCTTCTCTGCCATAGCCTTCTCTCTCTTTTCCTGTGCTTGAGCTGAAGATGGTTCATTCTCATTCATCACCACTGTGTTATCTTCAAATTCAGGGTAGATGGGCAGGTGCTCCTTATCCAAAATGTATTTGCCTTTGCCCATCTTTGAGTTGATGAGCTCCTGAATTTGTGGGGCATACCCACAGCTTCTCTTCTGGTCAGCAGCAGTTCTCTTGATTGTCTCAACAATCAAACTCATGACCTTGAACTTCTGTGGGACATCAAATATATGCAGCAAGTTTATTGCATGCCCTCTGATCATCTTGTGATCACCTGACTTGGGTAGCAGTGTGTGCCTTAATATCCAGTTGATAGTTGGCAGACCAGACAACAAGTAGTGAACAGATCCAAACTTATGTGTATCCAAAGCAGCATCTGGGATCTCTTTGTACATGTTGGCCATTGAGTTGTGGTCTTTCTTCTTCTCTGCATAAATATCCAATTCATCCTCATGTTCCTCGGGAGCATTGATAAGCTTGGCCCATTCCTCAACTGTAGACTGGTACCTAGTACCTTCAGACATCCAAACTATCCTTCCATCTGGATACAAGTGGGCAGTGGAGTAAAACTGCATGATGAGCTCACCATTCCACTTGGTGAGCTTCTGGGAAACAAAAGTGTCTACTCCACATGCCTTGAAGCTATCAAGCACACCAGGGAAGTGATCCTCATTCTCCTTGATGAACTCCCAGTCAACCCATCTCATGTCACACACAATGGGCTTCTTATCAAGTAGAACTGTCTCATAAAAGTCCTGCTGTTCCTTAGTGTGAAACCTATAGTCCACAACAGTCCTTCTTTTGATAGCATATGGATCAGACTGTCTCCATAGTCTCAATCCTGCATCCTTCCTGATTTTCATGTTCTCTGCAACTGGGTGTGCATCAGTGTGGTCAGGGATCTTGGGTTTCAGTTTCCTCAATACAACAGAGTCATCTTCTTCTTCTTCTTCAGCAGCTTCAGGCACTGGGGCCTTGTTCTTCTCTTCAGCAGGGATATTCCTAGTGCTTCTCTTGGGTTTAGGCTTTGGAGCTGGAGCAGCAGCCTTGGGAGCAGATTTGGGCTTAGTTGGAGCAGCCCCTGATCTGATTGCATCCCCCATAAGCTTTTGAGCTTTGGGTGCTGGTGCAGCATCCTCTTCCTCCTCTTCTTCAGAGTCTTTCCTCATTAAGGGCTTGCCAAGAACTCTAGCAGTAGTGTTTCTGGCCCTCTTCTTCTTCTTATCTTCACCAGCTGCCTCTTCTTCAGACTCAATGGTGAACTTCATAGTTTCACCCGTGGCAACTTTTCTTGGCTTAGACATGGGCTGTCTTCTTGCTGGAGCCTTTGTTTTCAGACCAGGCTTTGTTGCTACAGCTGTGCCATACTCTTTCTTTAGCACCTTTTTCTTTGAAGTGGCTTCATCTTCAACTGCCACATAGTCTTCATCCTCAGAGTTAGAATTCCTCTTCTTCCTTGTCCTGGTGGCAGCCTTTGGCAAATTGTTGGGAGTGCTCCTGCTGCCATCATCATAACTGCTGGAGGGATCTGAGCCCTCACTCATCTCCACCTGCTGTTCAGACTTGTTCTGGCTGTCACTCTGGTCAGACATCTCTGCAAACACTCTGATAGCAGACCCTGTGAATAGATTATAGATGAGGTAGAGAAGATGAGCATCACAAAGTACAGGAGTTATGCAAAACAGATGACTTAAAAACTTAGTTTTAGTTCTTCACAGAAAGCATTTCGGGTCTACCGATTGTAAACTCGGTGATACCGAAGCAGCTTTTGGAACCTAAACTAGTGAACTCGGTCAGACCGAGTCACAGTTCGGCAGTACCGAGACTGCTAGGGTTTCACAGAGAATCGAACACGGTCACACCGATTTGCAATTTTCGGTCAGACCAAAAATGCATGTGCTCTGGCCTAAGCCAAATCGGTGAGACCAATTTCTATAACTCGGTCGGTCCGAGATGAATTCGGCGGAGACCTAACCCTAAATTTTCAAATCAAAACTAATCTACGGGATGTTTTCGCTGGACAGGATGATTTCAATCGTGGCAAGAATCATGGCAAAGCAATGTGCTAAGAATCTGTCACGACCGGTTTTCCAATAAAAATATTTATTGAGAAACCGATCCCTTTTACGGACCAGTAGAGAAGAATCCTTCTCACTGGTAGACAATTTCTTGATCACAGAAGAAAAACCAGGAGTACTAAATATAATACAAGGTTGAGCGGAGACGGCTCAACAATTTATTACAAGCATGCCGATATTACACATAAAGGCGGATAGGTGGCATAACTACTGACTCACAATAAAAGCGGTGGTGGATATGTCACGGTGAAGTGGGTGACATGACTCCTGAATCTAACAGCTCATCGAGCGCCGGAGTGAGGCTCGAGGATTCTTATTGTGGGTGGCGGAAGCGTATATAATACAAGTGACCAAAATCCAGGATCGCACGGGACTGACTGGGACTCCTCTAGGCGTCGGACTCACTATCAAACTCTTCATCCATGAGATCGCCTTCGTCAACATCTGGCCAAAACAACAAGCCAGGTGAGTACTATGAAAGTAATCTCAAGACAGTGTGGACATAAGATATAACAAATGCAAACATGATGCATATGAACAGATTAATAATGCGCACTCAGATAATAAAATAGCTATGCATGGGAAAATAAAAAGGAAGTCGGGCGGTAGTCCTCCCGAAATCCCAATGTAATACTGGAGGCCAATCGAGTGTCTGAATGACTCCTCGAAAGGATACAAATAAAATAACAATGCCGCAGTCGGGCGTCAAGGCGACACCACATAAAGGGCTTATAATGAAATATAAATGACAGTGCGTGCCACAGTTGGACGTCTGAGCGACATCACGTAAAGGGCTTATATCAAAAATAAATAACGAGCGTGCCACAGTCGGACGTCTGAGCGACATCACATAAAGGGCTTATATCAAAAGTAAATGACAAGAGTGCCATAGTCGGACGTCTGAGCGACATCACATAAAGGGCTTATATCAAAAGTAAATGACAAGAGTGCCACAGTCGGACGTCTGAGCGACATCACATAAAGGGCTTATATCAAAAGTAAATGACAAGAGTGCCACAGTCGGGCGTCTGAGCGACATCACATAAAGGGCTTATATTTCATAACTCAATATTCCAGTAGCTCATGAAGTTAAATCATTTCAAGGAAATACTCAGGTATGAAATAATAAAAAGTTTAGTCCATCCACAGGAATAACGTTCAACCGGGTTTACCACTCAAGCTTGCTCACCGAGATTTCCACGAAGACTGACACAGGGACTGACATGGATATGGATATGCTGGCCACGGTCTTTGACCATGGACACGATGACTCGGAAGGATTTGACTCTGCAGAGCTTGTACTATTTAACCACAGCCAACGGATTTCAGTAGTCACAAGGGACTAGTTCCGTTTACGGTGTTTTAGGAGAAACACGTCTAACCAGTACACACCCATTCAATATTCCGATGCCAGGAATCACCCTCGGCAACGTTCAAGAAAAACTTTGAGACGGGGAGGCTACAACCTCGCGTAGCATGGGATCAAATTTATACCGCGCGCTCTAAGGGGTGCCCCCCTCTTGGTCCCAACCGGAAACACCCATGCCCCCTGACCGGATGACTGGCTTTAATCCAGGGCCATGGAACCCTCATCCCGGCCCCTCTATTTGGTGTGTACAAGGAAAGAGGTTAGCAACTTACTAAATCGTATTCTTTGCAGAAAACATGTGGCAGCACAAAAGGGGAAGAACGATAACGTGGCTCAGTCCACGTTAACGTTGGAGTTTATCGGATGACGTAAGACTGGCATGCTACAACAATACCATCTTACTACCTTTCATGTCACCACATGATCAGGTCATCTCTCATCAAAGATCACAGTAACTTCGAAGCACACGGTTAGTTGCCTTGCATGCAACGTAATACTCATCGATGCTCATATGCCATGCACAAACCATTCAAGCAAACATGCAAAACACTCATCATATCAAAGGTTCAAACATGCTTGCCTGGTTCGGAGAAGTCGGAGTCTAGCTCGGCGAAGTTCGCGGCTCCGTCACCTCCTCCGGAACCTACGGTATAACGAAACCGTATACTAACGTGAAAACTGATGCGTGTATAAAAATTGTTCCAAAATTTTCCAAATAGATACTATAAAAAACTAGACAAAAATATAAGACTGATAGAAAAAGAATCAATCAAAAAGCATCTTCTGTTAAAAAGATATAAGGGTTTTAGTCCAAGGACTATTCTGTGATGAAACAGAAAAGAACCAGGGACTTGTTTGAAAAACCAGAAAACGGTTCGGTAAGAAATACGTCAGCCCAGAAGGAAAACACGTTTTGCCCGAAGGCGATTTCAGAAAACGGTTCGAAGGGGAAAAGAAGAGAGGCTGACGGGGGGTCCCACCCGTCAGGTTCAAAATTTCCAACGGAGCTCGCCGGCGCCCGAAGGCTGCGGTGGTCGCCGGCGTTGAACCACGGCGAGGCAGAGTGATCGGAGGGTACCTACAGGTTCAGGGTGTTCTTCCGCGTCAGTCGGTGGTGGACTTGACCGTCGGTGAGCACCACGTCGACGGCGACACTATCTCCGGCGGACGGTGGTTCGGGCGATGGTGGAGCTCTCTGGTGGGTGTTGCAAGCTTCAAATTGATGCGCGGGTCAGAAGGGTGGATGCACTAGGAGACTACTGGCATGAGCTGAGAGGTAGGGGTGCACGCACGGGGGTGAATCGAGCTGGGTCCCGAAGCGGGTCGAGGCGGCCGGAGTTGGGGAAGAAGACTCCCTCGGGGCTCTTCCAGTGGCTTGGCGTGGTACTAGTGGTGTGTAGAGGTGGTGCGGGTTCGAGTTCGAGCTCGGGACCTCCTTTTATAGGCGATCCGAGGGGGTGGCCGTGAACGGGAAAAAACCGACGAGAAATTACGGCGAGGCAGAGGTTGGGCAGGGGGTTTAGGTGGCTAGGCTTCATCGTGGAGGATCACTGGTGCCGTTCCTCCGCTAAACCTCGGTCGGGCTAGGTGTAATGCGCCGGTCCTCGATGGAACGGCCGTACGGGCACGGCGGCGGCAGGGAGCGCGCTCCGTGCCTACCAGTTCACGACGACGGACCTACAGCGTGCACGGGTGAGTGGATGGCCATGCGGTGGCCTCTGGTGGCTTGGGCGGTGCTGGACGGCGCCGTCCAACGCTGCGCCTCTCTCGCAGCCACAAAGGGCGCTGCTGCCGTCACTCACGGGGAGGCGCACCTCCACCAGCTCGTAGCCGACGCCCGCAAGCTTCCAGGCGATCGTGCGGCGCAGGGATAAGAAGGAGGCACAGGGCGCACGGCGCCACCGCGGCTACTAGCGAGATCGAGAAGGGGTTCTCAAGAAAACGACAACGGTTCACTGAAACTGTATCTCTGAACTTCTGAACTTGACAGTAACAGTGTCCTTCAGGTGTTCGACGAAATGATTTGGCATGAAGAAATTTTTTTCTGGAGCTGGGACTTGGTGAGGTGACCTCTCGATGCATCTAGAGGTTGCCTGAATTTACTCAGATTTTTAGGAGGATAAAACAAATGAATTTCATCAAATTTGACAAATATGGTCCAAACTTGCAGCAAGCACAATTTGAAATTTTTGAACTGGAGACCAGTGGATCTTCATGGATCTTGGTTCAGGGCTCTAAGGACTAGCCAGGGAAAATGGTTTGGAGGCAAAACTCAAAGGAGAAAAGGTAGTTCCTTTGTAAATCTCCAAGAGCCAAAGTAGAGGGCAGAAAAAGATTTTGATTAGAAATAAATGGAAACAAAGTCATGGGGAAGTTCAACTTGCTGGATTTGAAGTATATCTTGACACAAAGATGGGAGATGGCTTTTGGGAGGGGATTTCCCATTTAGGTCATGGCAAGAGGAGATTTTGAAAGGGAAAAGATCACTCCAAATGCCATAGGGCTATTTAAAAAGATTTTCAAAAACTCTCCCAAATGAAAAACATTTTGTGATGAGTCAACATAAGATGGAAAAAAGCTCCAAGGCCAAAGATCAAGTCTTGGGTGAATCTAAACAAAATACTTGTCATAAAAGAAATTTTTTGAGAGGGAGAGTTCTTTAGAAGAAAATTTTAAATAATCTCCCTCAAATCAAAATAAAAGTTTGAAAAAGCCAAATAAAATTTTTGGGTGTCACAGAATCAGAGTTATGGATTAGCACAAAGTTCAAGTTCGTACCCTAGTTCGGCAGCGAACTTGCTACGGCGGCAACGGTGGGGCAGATTGTCGTTGACGGCGGCGGAGACCAGCGGCGGGAGGTCGCTGGCGACAAGAGGATGATCCGGAGACCCGAAGAGGCAGAGCAGGTTACGCACGGGCGAGGTGGTTCGGAAAATTTTCCAAAATTTGGCCCGTCGGTATATATAACCTGACACTGTCGGTGTGACCGAGTGGAACGACTCGGTGGCACCAAGATGCAAAACTGCAAGCAGTTACTGCAACTCGTTGTGACCGAAAGGTTCTAATCGGTTGCACCGAGATTGAAAACCCTAGATCAACTTAGTGATCTCGGTAGGACCAAAGGGGAGGAATCGGTCAGACCAATATGCACAAAGAGGTTTTGGAGGTTTAAGTCTATGACGAATCGGGAACTCCGAGTGCTCCTCACACAGAGTGGTTCGAATCTGACTTGATCAAACTTTGTGATGTAGCATGAATAGAGTTTGAGACGAGAAAAGCATAGATAGCTAGAGGGAGTTCTTTGGCATTCTTGTCCATCCATTTGGCAAAAAGAGAAAAAGCCAAACTATCAAAACAACAAATGGATGTCCTCGAATGAGTAAAATATGCATCCAACATGCTCACGCAATAAAAAGGCAAATGAAATATGTGACAAAGCATGCACAATCACTCTAGCATCTATCAAGCAATTTGGCGATGACTAGGTCATCTATATATGAGTATATTGACTTAGGAGTCAAATGAGAACATTTGATCATAGGTCATACTCATCGTTTAAGCACAAGTGGGGTTACCACTTTTACATAAAGCATTGTTGTGTTCACACCATTAGAGTTGCTTTAGCTCAATTGATATGAGTAAAGCTCCCCCTAGATGTGATATCCCCCCTAAGAGGGATGAACTAAACTTGGGTTTTGTCGATGATGACTTCATGTAGGTGTTGAAGATGTAGATGCTCAATGTTGATGTAGATCATTCGGAGTAATCCTTTGGAGTGAGTTGCACTTTCAATACCTACACGGGTTAGTCCCACAAGGAACAAACAAGGATATCCATAGACATAGAGTGATGCATACACAAGATGATGTCCATGAAAGCATTAGCTTACCTTCTCCCTTGTCTTACCAACAAGAGGGTTTGTGACTCCTTGAACTAGTGCAAGATATGGAAGTTGTTTGCGCTTGTTCTCGCCAAAATGATAAGAGTGAAGTATGTTGGCGGAGTCACCCTCAATAACTCTCTAGTTCTTCTTCTTCGGGATCCACACCATCTTGATGGGAATCCTTGGAGTCGTAGTCGTACTTGATGAGGTAGAACTTGATGTAGTCTTGGGAACCCACTTGACCAAGGCCTTTGGTGCTTCTTCAAACGCATCAATTTCCTCTTGAAGCTTGTCCTTGCCATTTTGCTTGTGGTCTTGTGGTGGAAGATCATCTTGAGCTTGTGTCCCTTTGAAGGAAGTAGGATCATACTTCTCTTGTTGAGGAACAAACTTCGTCTTAGGGTATTGATCTTCTTCCCACTCAACTCCATTGGCATTGAACTTTCGTTCAAAACCAACACCTTGATTCTTCCGGTGTCTTCCTTGCTTGCGTACAATTTCCTCAAATTGCTTACTTCCGGCAAGGCTCTTGTAAACACCTTTCTCTATAATCCCCTTCAATAAGCTATTTTCTTGCTCAAGTGTAATTTGGATAAGAGAATCATTAGTGGAATCAAGAGAACTACTAGAAGCAACAACATTAGATTTAGTATGATTGTTGTTACTACTAGATGAAGCATCTTTCTTGTTCTTGTTGCTAGATTTAAGTTGTGGCATGTAAGTAGACAAGAGTAAGCGCTTGGCAATGGAAGAAGAACTTTTCTTGCGAAGATCATCATTGATTGCATTTCAAAACTCATGCTCTTGCTCAAGGTTGAGCTTTTCAAAGCGTAGCTTGTCATGAGTCTTCAAAAGTTCTCGATGATCTTCCAAGGTAGTTTCATGAGCTAACTTAAGAGTGTTTAGTTCTTTAGTTAGACGCTCAATCTCCTTCTTATCATCATCATTCGTTTTATCTTGATTAGCATGATTAATTGACATTTCATCATAATTTTCATCACTAGAGTTATCAACAAGTAAATCATCATCACCTAGCAAATCATCTTCATCACTATTGAAATCAACATACTCAGGATGTGTTACCTTTGGACCTTTGGCCATGAATCATCTTCCAATTCCTTCATTTGGTGAGTCAAATATGTCGTAGGAGTTGGTTGACACGAGTGCTAGACCGGCAACACCTTCATCTTGAGTATATTCGGAGTCAGAGTGATAACTTCTTTCGGAGTGATTGTCGGAGTCGGAGCCGGATACCCATTCACCAACATGAGCTTGATGTCTTCTTTTTGTGTAGCTCCTTGATGACTTTTCCTTCCTTTCCGAGTCCTTGCTTCTCCGAGAGGGTTTTGGTTCATAACGATCATCTCTACTCCTCCTTTCTCTTGGTGGTGATTCTTCTCTTCTACTTCTTCTTTTGGGAGAATCTTCTCTTCTTTTGTAGGGGGCCGTACAATTGTAGCAATTACGCTCACGACTATAAGATCTTTTGTCATTGTAGGATCTTGACTTGGAACTTCTTTCTTTGCTTCTACTCTTGTAGAACTTGTTGAAGTTCTTCACCATTATACTCAATTCTTCATTGAAGGTTTGCTTCTCACTTGATGATGTGGGAGCATCACACGAGGCTTTGTAAGCACCACTTGACTTGTTGTGAAGCTCTTCCTTATCCTTGAGTGACATCTCATGAGCAACAGTTCTTCCAATGACTTCCGTTGGCTTGAGATCTTTGTAATTGGGCATCATTTGGATCAATGTGCACACGGTATCATATTTTCCATCCAAGGCTCTTAGGATCTTCTTGATGATGAATTTGTCGGTCATCTCTTCACTTCCTAAGCCGGCAATCTCATTTGTGATGAGAGCAAGCCTAGAGTACATTTCAACGACACCTTCACCATCCTTCATTTTGAACTTGTCAAGTTGACTTTGAAGCACATCCAATTTGGATTCCTTGACGGAGTCGGTACCTTTGTGCATATCAATCAAAGTGTCCCAAATTTCCTTTGCATTCTCAAGACGGCTGATTTTGTTGAATTCTTCGGGGCACAATCCATTGAAGAGAATATCACAAGCTTGAGCATTGTATTGTAGCATCTTCAACTCTTCCGCGGTAGCTTCACGGTTTGGTTCTCTCACATCAAAGAATTCACCTTGCAAGCCAATACACACAATAGCTCAAACGGCGGGGTTATGTCCAAGAATATGCATTTTCATCTTATGCTTCCAACTAGCAAAATTTGTACCATCAAAGTAAGGACCTCTACGGTGGTAATTTCCCTCGCTAGACGCCATACTCTCCTAGGTTGTGAAATCAAGGCTATGACCACCAACAGCTATGGAAATCAAAGCAAATGGAGAACAAAGCTCTGATACCACTTGTAGGATCGAAAGTATGTCTAGAGCGGGGGGGGTGATTAGACTACTTGACCAAATAAAAATCTATCCTTTTCCCAATTTTAGTTCTTGGCAGATTTTAGCAACTTAGCACAAGTCAAGCAAACAACCTACACATGCAATTCTAAGAGTATAGCAGCGGAATGTAAAACAATTGCATATGAAGGTAAAGGGATGAGTTTGAGGGAGCAAACACAATGTTTGACACGGAGATTTTTTATCCGTGGTTCCGATAGGTGGTGCTATCATACATCCACGTTGATGGAGACTTCAACCCACGAAGGGTAACGGTTGCGCGAATCCACGGAGGGCTCCTCCCACGAAGGGTCCACGAAGAAGCAACCTTGTCTATCCCACCATGGCCGTCGCCCACAAAGGACTTGCCTCACTAGGGTAGATCTTCACGAACTAGGCGATCTCCTTGCCCTTACAAACTCCTTGGTTCAACTCCACAATCTTGATAGAGGCTCCGAAGTGACACCTAGCCAATCTAGGAGACACCACTCTCCAAGAAGTAACAAATGGTGTGTTGATGGTGAACTCCTTTCTCTTGTGCTTCAAATGATAGTCTCCCCAACACTCAACTCTCTCTCACATGATTTGGATTTGGCGGAAAGAAGATTTGAGTGGAAAGCAACTTGGGGAAGGCTAGAGATCAAGATTTATGTGGTTGGAATGGAATATCTTGACCTCAACACAAGTGTAGGTGGTTCTCTCTTAGAAAATATGTGTTGGAAGTGTAGGCATGTTCTGATGGCTCTCTCCATGAATGAAGAGTGGGTGGAGGGGTATATATAGCCTCCACACAAAATCTAACCGTTACACACAAATCACCAAACTCGGTGGGACCGATTCAAAGAACTCGGTCAGACCGATTTGGTTCATAATGTGACCGTTAGGTGTTTCGGTGGGACCGACACGTCAACTCGGTGGGACCGATATGATTAGGGTTAGGGCATAACGTAATCTCGGTGAGACCGATTACACAAACTCGATGAGACCAATGTTGGTAATAGACTAACAGAGAGTTGGTCAGGCAAACTCGGTGGGACCGATTCGCTCATCTTGGTTGGACCGAAACGTTACGAAAAGGAAACAGAGTGTTTGCATTGCAATCTCGGTGGGACCAATCTCTCATCTCGGTTTGACCGAAACGTTACGAAGGGAAACAGAGAGATTACAATCCCATCTCGGTGAGACCGAGATCCCTATCGGTGAGACTGAAAAGACTAGGGTTTCTAGCAGTGGCTATGTCAATTGAACTCGGTGACTCCGGATATTTAATTTCAGTGGGGCCGAGTTGGACTTTTTGGTTTGGGACATATGTGGATGTGAGAAAGTAGTGGAGGGTTTTGGAGCATATCACTAAGCATTTTGAGCAAGAACCTCATTAAGAAACACCTCATCCCTTCTTAACAGTATTTGCTTTTCCTATAGAGTCAATGTGATCTTGGATCAGTAAACTAGAAAATGTAGAGTCTTGTGCTTTGAGCTTAAGCCAATCGTTTGTCCTTAGCATTTTGAAGGGTCCACTTTCTAATCCATGCCATGCCAATCATTGAGCTTTCCTGAAATATTCATCTTGGAATAGCATTAGCTCAATGAGCTATATGTTGTTAGGAATTACGAAAACCACCCAAGGATAGTTGCACTTTCACATGTTCATAGATAGACAACTGTCAGGTTTATATGAGGGACACCGTCTTTTTAACTTATATATGTGTTGGAATCATTTTGCTTACATCAAAGAAATTTACAGATGTCTGTGTTGCTGGTAACCGGTACCGACTTGTTACTTTAATACGTTGCCAAGAACTTGTTAGTTCTACTAGTTCATGTGTAATTAAATATGTTGCCAAAACTGGTTAGTTTTACTAGTTTGATGTTAGTTTCTTATGGGTCTTGAAAAACTTTATTTATTGTTGCTAACATTCAAGTTTGCAGGATCCAACTGAAACTCCGTTGGCACAACATGTATGTTTTCAGAAACTTCCTTGTTTACCTGGTTTGCTGCTGTAACTTGTTGTTGTAATCATCTTACCAACTTCAAGTTTTGAGGATCCAATTGGAAGTCCAATTGCACAGCAGGTACATTTTCAAAAATATATTTGTGAGGTTTGCTGCTGTAACTTGTTGCTCTAATCAAGTTACTGACTACTCAACTTTTCAGGATCCAAGAGAAACTCCAATGCCACAACAGGTTCCTTTTGCAAAACTTGTTTGTTTAACTACTTTGCTGCTGCAACCGGTTGCTCTAATCACATTACTGGCTACTCAACTTTTCAGGATCCAAGAGAAACTCCAATGCCACAACAAGTACCTTTTGCAAAACTTGTTTGTTTAACTGCTTTGCTGCTGCAACAACCGGTTACAATGATGTTAATAACTACTTTTCAGCATCCAATTGAAACTCTTTAATTCCTTGTTTGTTTAACTGGTTTGCTGTTATAACTCCCAGTTGAGATGTTTTGCTAACTTCAACTTTTCAGAATCCAATCGGAACATTAATGGCAAAACAGGTTAGCCCAAGATCAAAGAGCGAGGTCCCCATGGAAGTTGTATCATCCCACAGCAGTGGCACCGGCCCAATCATGCATCATGAATTGCCAACTGCTGATGCTCTAGAGGCTAAACTAGTGGTAGAAAGAGATTCTGCTTCTGCACTTAGAGATGAAGTTGACATGTTGAGGAAGCAAACAGCACAATCACAAGAAGTACTCAAGACAACCATTAAATATTTGGTGGATTTCAAAACGAAGCAAGCTGAGACTGACCGCATTGTTAAGGTCCTGAAGGAAAAAAGGAAATTAAATTCCCACTTGTTAAATCATAGGCGAAATGTTCTTTCCATCGTTGAATAACCTTTGTGTTGTTTGTTCATGTAATCGATCAAACCATTTGTTTTAGAGATCATGTAATAATTGTTTTTTGGTTTGTAATTTTATTTGAGCACAAATCTATATTAATTCATAAGACTCGGAGACATTTCATTTTGATTGCTGTGCCAGACCTACAAATATGCCAATCGGGCTGAATGTGCATTCAGCAATAATAGTAGTATAGATGGACCATAAGTGGCACGCATCGGAAAGGGCCACGATGTTGTACTAGCTTCACTAAAAAAAGGATGCTCTTCTAGCAAAAAAAATACAGTGGCCTGACTTATGTATGTTAGTTGATATTATTGATCCATATCTATAAGTGTTTATATGTCTGTTAGTTTTGTACATTCTTGGTTGATTGACTCGTATTTGAATCTTGATACATCACTTGTGTACATATCTAAATGGGAGTACACATTATGCTGCGTGTGACATTTGAGTTGGACATAAAGTGTTCCAAATATTTGAATTCACCTTAAACTAGATTCTAGCTTCTGAATTCGAGTATCGGCATTTGTAAATCATATTCATATTTGACAGTGGAATACATCTTTGTCGTGCTTTTGAAGATATATAAAAACACATAGAATGATTTATAAAGATTCTTATAGGAATACAAAATGGATTAAAATTTACTTGCCAGGGTAAACGTGGATGCTTATTGTCCCAAAATTCAAAAGAAGTGGCAAAATGTCCACTCCCACGTCGGCTGCCCGAAGCCTAGTGTTTGGGAGATGGAAATTACTATCTACCCCTTACACGAACAATCCATCGGCCCGATATCCACTGCTCTCAATAGGGGTAGGTTAGTAACTTCAATTAGACGTGACATGACCCCCTCTGAGCCCATTCCGACATGGTGGGCGCCAAACATGGGCGGCAAAACACATTTGATTCAAGCTCGTCCGAAAGACCTCTGTTTCTCCCTCCATTTCCCCATTCATACACGGTGGGCAGCAAAACAAACTCGACTCAGCCGAAATTGATGTAGGCAAATATTTTCAATAGGGGCAGGTTTGTAACTTCACTCAGACGTGACACAAACGCCCTACCCGTCAGCCCCGTTCATACACCGTGGGCGCCAACCATGGGCGCCAAAACACGCTCTCCTCGCCAGAAATCGCTCTGGGCAAATATTGGCGAGATGCGAGATTACCGTCCTATCCCCAACCGACGGGACGTCAAAATTTTAAATGGGGGCTAAGTTCGTAACTTTCCCATATTTCAGACAGGCGCATCCCAAAAAACATGGTTCCCCATACCTCTCCCTCCATTTTCCCATTCATACACCGTCCACGCTAGAACACCATCCCCACACCAGCCTCCTCCGTCCGCCACCCCATCCATTGCCGCCGTCCTCCACCCCATCCATCGCCATCGTCCTCCACCATGCCGGAGCGCCTACCAAGACCGCGTCGTCCACTGCTAGAGATGGACGTTTCTCATCCACGGTGACGAACCAAGAGCCTTGCATCACGTCCTCTCGCTTCATCGGCGCCACCGTCCTTTTTGCCGGGGACGCTCACACGACCTTCTCTTCCACCGCAATGGGACTTATCCCCTGATGCACCCATCTACCATCGTAGATCTGCTTCAACGCCACCGACAGCCATCGCACCCCCGATGCCTACACGGTGCCGCAAGAGAGGTGGTACTTCATATCTCCTCAACTTTTTTATCTCAACCAGAAAATAGATCGTAACTTGGTTACTGTACTTTCTTTTCAGCTCTTAGAATTTAGTTCTTATTTCGAAGCAAACAATGGATTCTAAATAGCATTTCTCTAGTTTGCAGCTTTAAATCTGCCATGGCACAATCATACTACCTCCGTTTTAGTTTACAAGTCCTGCGCGTATACCTAGGTTGCCAATTTTATCATCCTAATATAAACTATATAACACAAAAATTATAACTTTTGAAAATAGAAACTCTGAAGTTTATGTTGGTATATTTTTTGTAATATATGACTTGTATTAGGTTGGTCAAATTGACGACCTAGGGGTACGCGCACGCCCTGTAAACTGAGAGAGAGGTAGTAATAGGGTTTAATTGATCATGTTGGTTCCGTGGTGGTTTCTTTAATAGAAATCGGAGGGGAAACCCTCTTTTGCTCAAATAAATGCTAGCAGAAGAACACTCGGGGGTGTATCTCTACAGGTGCCCACGGTGGGCCGCGGCCCACCCTGGGATTTTGGGTCGGCCCAGGCCCCGATTCCCCTCTGTTCTGCTGCGCGCTTCCGATCTCTACTTGCCCCCAGCCGCCTGCCTCGCCGGCAACTTGCCGTCCCCGGCCGGCATGACTCTAGGAGGAGACGCCGGACTAACAGGAGGTTAGGAGCCGCTCGCCCAACAGCGTCACCGCTGCCCGGGAGCGCCGCCGTGCCTACCTGTCTAGTCCGTTCAGGGCTAAGGCGTGCAACACCCACTAAGCAAACCCGATTTATCCTGAGATACGTCCTCAACACTCAGCAGCCACTCCTCATCACTCATTTTCTAATTCATTCATTACTCATTAGGCAGGACTGTCATTAGGGTTTGTTGTGTGCTGAGTGCTACCTACACTTAATGGTTCAGATGTATTTCAGTAATCTTTAGTACCTGTAAAGTTCACAGGGTTTCAAAATTCCGGCCCTAGGAACAGACACTAGTCATTTTGGATTGTTGGTCGTAGTGACATTGACGCAGATTACTACTGCAGGCCAGGTTTGTTGACAATTTACTTGTCTTTCTAACTCATTCGATATGATATCCAATTATTCACGTTGATTAATTGCAAACAATAAGTGCTAGACAAACTTCTTGATTCAGATTTTGGACGGTCTCTTACTGCAGTTACAATTCTGCATACTTGTCCTAGTAAGCTCACAAGTAAATGATTGATTCACTACATCTACGCTTGCCTTGTCATATTTGTTGTCAATATTCTTTTAGGGTGGACCACTCTGTTTCAAAATATTGGAACCGTAGACATGAGTGAATAGTATTTCTCTGTGTGATGTCTTCCATCATCTGTGGGCAACGAACACTGCATTGTATAGAAAGAAAGTGTCATTTCCAGCTTTTCTCAATATTCTTTTAGGGTGGACCACCCTGTTTCAAAATACTGGAACCGTAGACATGAGTGAATAGTATTTCTCTGTGTAATCTCTTCCATCATGTGTGGGCAACGAACACTGCATTTGTCAGCGTTCTGGGAACGGGGGTCCCCAGACTTGCCTGCCTGCGGCCCACGGCGTGGCTCTGCGAGCGGGCCCATACGGCCCATCTTCATCAACAAGGCATTCAAGACCCTCGCGAGGGGCCAAGCCTCACGAGGCGGACGACGCAAGACCTCCTCAGGAGCGGCCTCACCAGGTTGGCTCGCGAGGGGCGGAGAGATCAAGGCCAGGCAAACCTCACGAGGTTCTCATGACGTGAGCCATGACGAACGAGACCAGGCGGGCGCCAGCGCGCACAGTGTCCTTGTTTCCTCTTTGGTGCTAAGAAGGCAAGCGCAGGCACGGATTACCAAGGCGTCAAGCAAAGGTTTCCATATCAGTGCAACGAGACCAAGACCAGCAGGACGGCAAGACAGAGGTCACCATGGAGCCCAAGGCGGCGTCACCACCAGAGCCTTTTGCAGGCGAAGACTGCTTTTGTCAGGATAAGCTGTACTAGCTGTCCCCTTTCAAATTGGACGTTGTTGGCTCCCTTCCCGCTCAATATTTGGGGAGAGGATCAGGGCCTCTATAAATAGGACTAGCCACCACAGTAGGAAAGGAGAGGAACTCATTCGGAGGCATCTCATCTCATCTTGAGTAATCCTCATCCACACAAGTACACCAAGCAAAAGAACACCTCGCCTCAGGAGGCTGTTCTTCCCCTTGTACTGTTCATCCTCAGCCCAAGAGGCAATCCACCACCACCACACTGGAATAGGGTATTACACCACAACGGTGGCCCGAACCAGTAGAAATCTTGTGTCCCTTGTGTTGCGAGTTCGTCGAGTTAGCCCTTGAGAACTTAGCGAAGCTAGGACGTGGATCGATAGGGGGAGATCTTCATGCGCACCCCAGTGTTCGAACCTTGAGAGTTTTGCCGGAACCCGTGATCCGACATTTGGCGCGCCAGGTAGGGGTGCGCCGAAGCTTCCCTTCCGTCGCTCCACGTCCTGTTGTTTCATCGTCTCCATGGCGGACGCACGCTGCGCTCGCGCTGAGCGCCGGGCTGCCCTCGCTGCCCGCGTTGCTCAGACGGCTCCTGTCGGCGGGCCACCCCGTCGTTCTCCGTCGCCTGCCGCCAATGCCGCCACCGGCCCGGCGGGGAACGAGCAGCAAGCATCCTCGCTTCACCCCTCGGTGCAGTGGGACGGCCGCACCGCCACTCCATCGCTGACCCTGGCCGGTTCGTCATCCCACGCTCGTCGAGCTCCCACGGACGCGCGGGCCACGCTGCTCATGGCGCACGAGCTCTTGCGTCACCGCCCAGTCTACGACCTCTACGAGGACTGGCTCGACCGCATCGCCGAGCTTGTCAGCGCCGCAGGGGGCTCCCCTGCGCCGTCCCTCTTGCTGCCTCGCCCTCCGCCAGCCGCGGGCAGCGTAGCCCATGGAGCGCCTCCATCGCCTCAGCCCTAAGACGGAGTCTTGGCGCCAAGGCGCGCGGCCCCACAACAAGACCTGCCGCGTCCGGTGCCCGCGCAAGAAGAAAGAAGCTGCCAAGAAGTCCCTCGGCCATAGGAAAATGCCCCCGCGCTCCCTGCGCCATCACGGCAAGACCGCGTGTCGCCTGCGGTGGCGGTGCGCGGACCCCATCAAGGACAAGTTCTCCACCGGCACAGAATCCCGGTGACCACGGCAAGCTGCCGCGCCTTCACCCCTGAGCTGCGTAGCGTCGCCTGGCCGGGCAAGTTCAAGCCAGATCTGCCTCCTCGCTACAACGGCACCCCCGACCCTGCGGAGTTCCTGCAGCTCTACAAGCTGAGCATCAAGGCAGCCAACGGCTACGAAAAAGTCATGGCGAACTGGTTCCCCATGGTTCTCAAGGATGGTGCCCGCTCCTGGCTCCTGAACCTGCCTCCAGGCTCGATCTCCTCCTGGAACGAGATGCGCGACCATTTCGTTGCCAACTTCCAGGGCACTCGCGACCTCCCGCCGGCCGCGGGTGACCTACGCCGCGTCAAGCAACAACCAGGAGAGACGCTCTAGAAGTACATCCAGCGCTTCAACAACGTTCGCCTCAAGATCCCCAATGTGACGGAGGAGGCCATCATCTCCGCGTTCTCTGATGGCGTCCACGACGTCAAGATGAAGGAGGAGCTCGCCATCCACGAGGAGTTGTGCATGTCTCTGGAGTTGTTCAACCTGGCGACCAAGTGCGCAAGAGCTGAGGAGGGGTGCCTCTCCCTCCTCGAGCTCCCGACTGCGGACCCGAAGGAGAAGAAAGCCAAGGCCAAGGACGTGAAGCGCAAGGGAGCAGCCGTGCTCGCGGCGGAACCAGACAACAAGCGCGGCAGAGACTAGCCCGAGTCATTCAAGAGCAGCCGACCGTTCTGCCCCTTCCATAACCTGCATAGCCACAACACCAGCGACTGTCAAGAGCTCAGAGCCATTCGAGAAGGACACTTCGGTCGACGCCCCGAGCGCAACGACCGGGGCTACGGCCGAGGAGGAGGACGTGGTGGCGGACGCTGGGATGACCGTGGCCCACGCCAGGAGTGGTGCGACCGGCCTCGTGAGGACCGCTAGCAGGATCAGCCTCGCGAGGGCGCCTGAAGGGATCAGCCTCGTGGGGATCGTCATCAGGGCAACGTCGGTCTTCCTCCACTGCCGCCACCACCAAGAAGGAATGATGACCACCATCAAGACGAGGGGGCTGGGGGCTTCCAGGAGCCGCGCGCTATCGCCTGCATCTTGGGCGGAGCTCAAGTCCCAGCCTCGCAGCGTATCTTCAAAAAGTTTACTCGTGAAGTAAATGCAGTCCTCCCCAAGCTTGAGGCCACGCGCCCGCTCAGATGGTCCAAGTGCGCCATCACGTTCAGCTCGGCAGATCAGCTCAAGTGCACGGCTACCGCTGGCGCCCTCCCGATGCTTTGTTCACCAGTCACCAGCAACGTGCAAGTCACCAAGACCCTCATCGATGGCGGCGCGGGCCTCAACGTGCTGTCCGTCGACACGTTCTACAACCTCCAAGTGCCATATGACCAGCTTTAGCCCACCAAGCCTTTCTCAGGAGTGACCGACGTCTCCACTACCCCGATCGGGCAGGTCTACCTTCCCGTCACCTTTGGACAGCGCGACAACTACCGTACCAAGCTCATCGACTTCGACATCGCCCACATCCGCCTGCCATATAATGCTATCCTCGGGTACCCAGCCCTGGCCAAGTTCATGGCGGTGACCCATCACGGCTACAATGTCCTCAAGGTGCCAGGAAGCGGCGGAATCACCATAGTCCCGTGCGAAGAAAGAGACTCGGTGTGCTCTCTCGAGCGTGCCTTCCAAGCTGTAGCAATCGACGACCCCAACAGCAAGGGCGAGTGCCCTCCTGAGGCCACCCCCAAGAAGAAGAAGCAGTTGCTCCGCGCAGGGCCTCAGGCAAGCGGCGCCTCAAGCGGTGCCACGTCTGGATCGGCGCCCGCACCTCGGGCGCCTCCCTCCATTGCATAGGAAAGCGCGCCCGGTGCCCTTCTCGGGCAGGGCTCGGGGGCTGTCTTCTGGAGGGCCTCAGACCTTGCCAACATCATGAGGGAGGCGCTCGGGCACATCTGGAGGCACGCTTTGTGGCACGTTTCCCTCAGGAGAACACAAGGCGAGGAGCACCCAGTGCTCAGGAGTTCATCTCCAAGACCACTCAGGAACTGCAGGATGCGAGGGTCATGCGCGGCAACCGCCGCTCACCTGGCGCAGCCCCCCATCCAGGCGAGGATGCCGGACTACGCATCTGCATCGACGTCCCAGGGCACAACAGGGCTGCGTCTCATGAGCCCTTCTGGCCTTCACGCGTGGGACGCTACGAGGGCCCACCGCACAGCTACATTCGCATGCCTTTTGGCCTGCCGAGCGTGGTGTCCGCCTATCAGTGCAACTTGCAGCGCGCCCTAGCGACTCAGGAGGCCAGGCACCACGCCGTCCTGACGGAGATGGAGACGGTCCTCAAGGAACCGCCTGGAGCCCCAGAGCCTCCCGAGGCTCCGGGCCCCGGTGGCTCGTGAGGAGCGACCCCTTCGCTGCGCACCTTCAGCTGCCCCAACATCCCTTCATCAACAGAACCAGGTGAAAATTTCCAGGTTTATTTAGCTGGGAGCGCCCCCCGGACTGCATCATTCCCAGGCCACATGGGTCCGTCCCTGTGGCATGTATCCCTTTTCATGTCTTTAGCTTACCTTGCTGGGGGCGCCCCTCGGGCTGCATCACCCCAAGCCGCTCGAGCTTGACCCAGTGGCATGTATCTTCCCTGCATTTACTTAAGCCAGTATGCTTTCCATGCTTAATCTACCTATGACTATTACCTGCTCGATCGTCACCCACCATGGGAGCAGCGCGCTGGCCGTCTTTCTTCAGGATCCTTCGCGTGAGTAGGTTAAGAACAGCGTCTGTGCTCGGGCCCGTCCCTGCAGCGTTGATAAATCCAACGGCTGAGCTCTGTCTAGCGGGCCGGCCCTGTTCACGTCACCTCCTGGGGCCGTTGGTGCTTGGCCCTCTCACGCAATAACCTCAGGAGATCCGTTCGGCGCAGGTTGTCTGACCACGTCGCAGGACCAGCGCAGCGAACAAAAACCAAGACCAGGTGCAACCCGCCTTGAGGTAGGGCCACGTGAGTCCCGCGCTGGCTCACGAGTGCCCAGACACACCTCGTCTAGCCCTGCCGTGCAAGCCACGTGTCAGGGCGGGGCTGTACACGCCCCGGGGGCTCTCTGCAGTAGGGAGTCCCCCTCCCACGTACCAGTGGAAGCACCATGCTCCGCGCTGGCCATCGACACTGCTGAGGAGCGGCCATGCCTGGGCGCAAGCGGAAGCACTATGCTCCGCACTGGTGATAAACAACTGAGGGTGGCCTCACGGCCGTACCAACCTCAGGGAGCCTCAGAGGTCAGTGTCCGGCCTCGGGAGAGTCGCGCGAGGGGGCTGGGCACGGGGGCTGTGCTCGGGTCACGCCCAAGCGTACGCCACCCAACCAGGTCCCCCGAGACCCGGTCATCGCGCGCCCCTCCCGAGCCTCAGCGAGGGCAAAGGTATGAAGGGTGTTTGCACGTCAAGGGGGACTCCTGAGCATCGCGACTCAGGAGCCTAACTGGTCACGTAGCCCCTCACTCCTTGGGTCCGCCGACATAGAACACTAATCCTATCCTCGCGTCTACTTCCTATAAGTTGTTTGCGCGTCAAGGGGGACTCCTGAGCATCGCGACTCAGGATCCTAACTGGTCACATAGCCCCTCACTCCTTGGTTCCGTCCTGGTCTCCGGTCGGCCCAACAGCGGTTGAGGTATGCGCGGGGCCGGGCTCTGCCGACGCAGAACATAAAGCAAGTAGGAAGAAAATCGCAAAATCCCAAAGCAAATATTACAAGCCGTATTGTTCTCCCAAGTACCAAACACAAGTTTAAACGCCTCCACGAGGCATGACGCATGTTGCAGGAATAAAACAGGAAAGAAGCCGCAGGTCACTCCTGGACACCGCCGTCGCCCACAAGAGGTGCTCCTTCCTTGGTGGCATCGCCTCCACCCGCACCGCCGGTCGAAGGCGCGAGAGCGAAGCCGCGAAACTTCTTCAGTAGGGCCTCCACCTGGCCCTTCATGGCTGCGGCGGCGGCCACACAACGCTCCTCGTCCACAGGCTCCAGCAGCTCGTCAAGGCGGGCGGAGGGGTCGCGAAGATGGAGGTGGCTGAAGACCCGCGTCACCGCGGCCGAGGAAAGAACGCGGGTTCTTCCTCTGCCATGGGACCGATGCCGACCACGACCTCCTCGAGCGCGTCAACCAAGTAGGGAAGCAGCTTGGCGGGGCCGTCCTCGTCGGTGGTCAGTGGCCTCTCCAAGCCCTTCTCGTAGAGCGCCTTCAGCGCCACGCGGGACCCCTTCTCCAGAAGCGCGAAGGCCTCGCGGTCTTCGGCCAGGACCTTCGCCTTGGCGTCAAGAATTCCCTCAGGAGCGAGAAAGGGGATCTGAAGCAAGGCGAAAGGGAGCAATGAAGGCAAGCACTATCTGTGCCAACCTTTGTCAAGTCGGGCAGTTGCCGAGGCAGCGTGGGGTAGCGGAGACGCCCACGTCCAATCAACCGCCACGCGTCGACCAAGGCCGTAGGCTATTGGGGCCCGCGGCGCTCCGCACTTGACCTTTGGCTTTGCCTCGAAGCCAAGCCCGAGTGTGCCTTGGGCCCAGGGGCTACTGTCGTTGTTCTGGGAACGGGGGTCCCCAGACTTGCCTACTTGCGGCCCACGGTGTGACTCTGCGAGCAGGCTCGTACGACCCATCTTCATCAACAAGGCATTCAAGACCCTCACGAGGGGCCAAGCCTCGCGAGGCGGACGACGCAAGACCTCCTCAGGAGCGGCCTCACCAGGTTGGCTCGCGAGGGGCGGAGAGATCAAGGCAAGGCAAACCTCGCGAGGTTCTCATGACGTGAGCCATGACGATCGAGACCAGGCGGGCGCCAGCGCGCATAGTGTCCTTGTTTCCTCTTTGGTGCTAAGTAGGCAAGTGCAGGCGCGGAGTACCGAGGCGTCAAGCTAAGGTTTTCATATCAGTGCAACGAGACCAAGACCAGCAGGACGGCAAGACGGAGGTCACCATGGAGCCCAAGGCGGCGTCACCACCTGGGCCTTTTGCAGGCGAAGACTGCTTTTGTCAGGATATGCTATACTAGTTGTCCCCTTTCAAATTGGACGTTGTTGGCTCCCTTCCCGCTCAATATTTGGGGAGAGGATTAGGGCCTCTATAAATAGGACTAGCCACCACAGTAGGAAAGGAGAGGAACTCATTCGGAGGCATCTCATCTCATCTTGAGTAATCCTCATCCACACAAGTTCACCAAGCACAAGAACACCTCGCCTCAGGAGGCTGTTCTTCCCCTTGTACTGTTCATCCTCAGCCCAGGAGGC
Organism: Aegilops tauschii subsp. strangulata; assembly: GCF_002575655.3. Taxonomy (NCBI): domain Eukaryota; kingdom Viridiplantae; phylum Streptophyta; class Magnoliopsida; order Poales; family Poaceae; genus Aegilops; species Aegilops tauschii. The sequence goes on from NC_053036.3 coordinate 517,261,006, forward strand.
AACCCACCACCACCACTCTGGAGTAGGGTATTACACCACAACGGTGGCCCGAACCAGTAGAAATCTTGTGTCCCTTGTGTTGCGAGTTCGTCGAGTTAGCCCTTGAGATCTTAGCGAAGCTAGGACGTGGATCGGTAGGGGGAGATCTTCGTGCGCACCCCAGTGTTCGAACCTTGAGGGTTTTGCTGGAACCCGTGATCCGACAACATTGTATAGAAAGAAAGTGGCATTTCCAGCTTTTACATAGACTACAATCTTTTACATGGAATACAATCTGCCTACTTGCTATGTGTCGCACTACCAACACTCCACCCTTGAAGCTAAACATTATGCCACTCATAATTCCTTAGTTTATTTGTTCAAATACGAATTTGATATGATTCTAATGTTCTTATTTCAGTTTTGAAATGTGTGTCTGCCTGTTATAGAGACATAAGATTGTATTTCTATGTGGTCTGGTCAGCACGGTTGGGGGATGAACTTTGCATATGCAGGGGTTTATAGGGAGACACTCTTCGAGTTGAATCTGCAATGCATTCCATAGATAATCTGACTACTTTTTATGTTTTCACGAATCTTAGATTCTGAACATCATCATAATGATTATGAGCTTGCGTGCATGAAAATAATAAAGCAGAACAATGCCATGGCTGTCAAACTTAGCATTAAGGGACTGAAATCAAGTCTGGATGCAATCTAATGCAAACGCTCTGCACCTACAGATTCATGCTCAGAATATGATCCTAACAGTGATTCTGAGCTAGAGGAAGACCTAAGCCAATGTAGCTCCCTAGTGGAGGAGTCAGAGGCAGGTGCCCTATCTTATTCACCCATCAAGGTGCCTGCTCTAACTTTCCAAGGTTAAATTGGTCGCACATATCTTGCAACTCATGCTTTGCATTGCTTGTACTTTGTTGCACTGCCATTAGCTTAGTTTACACATCGTGTATGTGAATACGCCCTGCCTATCCATTTTCAGTACATATTCATCTGTCATCATGCCATATTTATCCATTGAAATGCGGTTCTTGTGTATCAGACGTTCAAAAGGAAGAGGGCGATTGCTGATCGTGGAGGAGCACGAGCAAAGTATTTGGAATAGGTAGTGACACCTGATAAATCAAATAGCCCATTAGGTGTAGTTGCAATATCACCTGACCCACAAAACACCCCAACTCTAGCAGACTCTAGCCCTACTACACTGGTCATTTCTGATGCCCCAACTCAGCAGACCCCAACTGCAGCAAACAGTATGATGATGCCAGTTGACATAGCACCAGCTCTACGACGCAAAACCCCCATTCCAGCAAAGAGTACACCAAATCCAGTTGCCAAATCCCTTTTCGAACCAAAGAGAGCCCCAATTGCAGCAAATAGGACCCCTGTTCCATTTCTTCCCAGTTTAGAAGACGAAGCTTATATTGTTGTCAGGAACTTTGTGCGCATCTTTCCTTCATGGAAAGATTATACCGCAGACACAGAACAATTTCCAGTCTTCCTCCGCAACTTACGTGTAAGTAATGTACTAATGTTATTCATGGTAATTACTGCATATGTTTCTACTGACAGAAGACACAAGATTTCATTCTTTTAAATAGGCGAGGACCAAACTGGATTGTCAAGACGAGCAAGGGTTGGTTGCGCTTTTCAAGCACTCGTTGATGAAGTATCGTTCCTACCTGAGGCAAGCGCACTTCAATGGCAAGCCTCTAAACGAAATTTCTGTAAAGTCTCCGGTGCTACATTTATCAGACAGTGACTGGAATAACCTTGTTACACATTGGTCTCTTCTGCAGCGTAAGGTACTGCCTATGATATCACATCACAATTTGAACTGCATTTCTGCATTTGCCTTAACGTCTCACTTGTACGAAAATTGTTAGCAGAAGAACACTCATTCTTAAGGGACCACAGAATCTCGCAACTATACTGCACAGTGCATTGCTCTTGTGAGTACCTCTTGCCCTGTATGACCATACTTACTTTCATAGCTGTTTGATTATGTAGCATCACTGCACATGTTAGCCTCGTTATCATCCATTTGGTGGACATTATAAGATCTATATGGACTCTTACATAAATTTAGAATCAACCCAATGCTTTTGAAGAGGTTTAGCTCTGCAGTCCTCTTGTAAGGACTGAACGTCGTCTATAACTGTACTTACATTAACAACTACTCCCTTCATCCCATAATATAAGAACATTTTATACAGTACACCAGTGTTCAAAACACTATTGTATTATGGGAAGAGGGATTGGTTCAGTGTGTAGCATTCTGCATCTTATCTCCCTCGCCCACCATTTACTAAAATAATATCAGATCTATATTTAATCTTACCAAAAAGTTGAATACATAGACAATGCCAGTGCAGAAGTGTAGCCCATTTCTCTTGTCAGTACATTTTGTCCTATAACGCTTGTACTTCAGGGATTGGTAGTTGATTATGTAGCATCAATCTGCATCTTATCTTCATTATCCTCTATCCCTTCCAGTATTATCATATCTATAATTACTCTCTACAAAATGTACAGTACAGGCAATGCTTATGAAGAAGATTTTGTGCTGAAATTCTTGAGTTATCCTTACCTTGACATGGAGAAGGGCATTATAAAGCCGGTGTTAACTGTTAATGTAAGTCAGTCCTTATAAAGCCTTTATCCTCAACTGATGTTTAATTTGCTCATACTCCCTATCGTTTACTGCTGTTTAGTTTGCTGTTTCTATCAAAATGCATGTTCGCAAGAACCGTAAGTTCCAAGTTTTACTTGTAAAACCAAATTCCTTATTCATACCATGCACATTACTCAATACTCCCTGTATGTATGCTTGTTTTTGTGGATCTATAATCCAGTGTATGGTGAAGCAGCCCACACTTGCACCTTGTCATCTCCTGTTTTATCTTACTGATGTGGTTGATGATATGAACAACATGCCATGCACATTAACCAAAATAGATACAATGATTGTCTTTGCCCTTCATCTATGCTTGTTATGTTGACATGGTAATCCAGTAGTGTGGTGAAGCTCCCCGCATTATGAACAATGCCAAATTATGCTATTGATATTTTGAACTTACTCTTTATTTTCTAATTTGAAATTGGATGGAATTGACAACATAGTTATCATCTTTGTTTATACACGTGCGAAACCTGTCATCTCTCTGCTTGTTTCAGGGTGATATGCCTGATGGCATGCACAAATCTGCTGAAGGCTGTGAGACAAACCCAACATATATTGCAGCAAAGAAGGCAAAACATCTTGAAGATAGCGAGACAACCCCAAAGTCTTGTCTTGATGCAGTGTTAAAGTTACTTGAGACTAGCAGTCAGACAAGCTCACATAATTCACTGTCTGAATCAGTTCGACTTCTTCAGTCCCAAGTTCTAGCAGAAAGACATTCTGCAACTCAACTTCGACTTGAAGTCCTATCTCTAAGAAAGATTGCGGAGAACACCAATGAGAACCTCATTGCTAAACAGCTACACCTGGAAGCTATGACCGACATGCTAGGCCGGTCTCATGGCCTTGCTCAGCAGCTTGCGCAGTAGTTCCCTACTACCTCTTGAGCATGCGTTGGTTTTCCCTTAAAGAGGAAAGGGTGATGCAGCAAAGTAGCGTATGTATTTCCCTCAGTTTTTGAGAACCAAGGTATCAATCCAGTAGGAGATAACACGCAAGTCACCTACTACCTACACAAACAATCAAGAACCTTGCGACCAACGTGATAAAGGGGTTGTCAATCCCTTCACGGTCACTCACAAAAGTGAGATCTAATAAAGATAATAAGATAAATATTTTTGGTATTTTTGTTGTATAGATTGGAAAGTAAAGATTGCAAAAGAGTAAAGCGAGATGTGATGTAAATAAAAGAGATGCAATATAACAAGAAAGAGACCCGGGGGCCATAGGTTTCACTAGTGGCTTCTCTCAAGATAGCATATATTACGGTGGGTGAACAAATTACTGCCGAGCAATAGATAGAAAAGCGCATAGTTATGAGAATATCTAGGCATGATCATGAATATAGGCATCACGTCCGTGTCAAGTAGGCCGAAACGATTCTGCATCTACTACTATTACTCCACACATCGACCGCTATCCAACATGCATCTAGAGTATTAAGTTCATAAGAACAGAGTAACGCATTAAGCAAGACGACATGATGTAGAGGGATAAACTCAAGCAATATGATCTAAACCCCACCTTTTTATCCTCGATGGCAACAATACAATACGTGCCTTGCTGCCCCTACTGTCACTGGGAAAGGGCACCGCAAGATTGAACCCAAAGCTAAGCACTTCTCCCATTGCAAGAAAGATCAATCTAGTAGGCCAAACTAAATCGATAATTCTAAGAGACTTGCAAAGATATCAAATCATGCATATAAGAATTTAGAGAAGAACCAAGTATTACTCATAGATAAACTTGATCATAAATCCACAATTCATCGGATCTCGGCAAGCACACCGCAAAAGAGTATTACATCGAATAGATCTCCAAGAACATCGAGGAGAACTTTGTATTGAGAACCAAAGAGAGAGAAGAAGCCATCTAGCTAATAAATATGGACCCAAAGGTCTGTGGTAAACTACTCACACATCATCGGAGAGGCTATGGTGTTGATGTAGAAGCCCTCCGTGATCGATCCCCCCTCCGGCAGATCGCCCGAAAAGGCCCCAAGATGGTATCTCACGGGTACAGAAGGTTGCAGCAGTGGAAAAGTGGTTTCGTGGCTCCCCCTGATGTTATTAGGGTATAAGAGTATATATAGGCGAAAGAAGTACGTCGGTGGAGCTCCGTGGGGCCCACGAGGGTGGGGCGCGCGCCTACCCCCCTTGGCGCGCCCTCCTACCTCGTGGCCGCCTCGCGGAGTTCCAGACTTGAACTCCAAGTCTTCTGGATTGCATTTGCTCCAAAAAAGATCATCGCAAAGGTTTCATTCCGTTTGGATTCCGTTTGGTATTCCTTTTCTGCAAAACACTGAAATAGGCAAAAAAACAGAAACTAGCACTGGGCCTTCGGTTAGTAGGTTAGTCCCAAAAATAATATAAAAGAGCATATTAAAGCCCATTAAACATCCAAAACAGATAATATAATAGCATGGAACAATAAAAAATTATAGATACGTTGGAGACGTATCAAGCATCCCCAAGCTTAATTCCTGCTCGTCCTCGAGTAGGTAAATGATAAAAATAGAATTTTTGATGTGGAATGCTACCTAACATAATTTTCAATATCATTTTCTTTATTGTGGCATGAATGTTCAGATCCGAAAGATTGAAGACAAATTTTTAATATTCACATAAAAATAATAATACTTCAAGCATACTAACTAAGAAATTATGTCTTCTCAAAATAACATAGCCAAAGAAAGCTCATCCCTACAAAATCATATAGTTTGTCCATTCTCCATCTTCGTCACACAAAATGCTCCAATCATGCACAGCCCCGATGACAAGCCAAGAAATTGTTTCATACTTTAGTATTCTCAAACTTTTTCAACTTTCACGCAATACATGAGCGCGAGCCATGGACATAGCACTATAGGTGGAATAGAATGGTAGTTGTGGAGAAGAAAAAAAATAGGAAGATGGTCTCACATCAACTAGGCATATTAATGGGCTATGGAGATGCCCATCAATAGATATCAATGTGAGTGAGTAGGGATTGCCATGCAACGGATGCACTAGAGCTATAAATGTATGAAATCTCAACAAAAGAAACTAAGTGGGTTTGCATCCAACTTGCTTGCTCACGAAGACCTAGGGCATTTGAGGAAGCCCATTGTTGGAATATACAAGCCAAGTTCTATAACGAAAATTCCCACTAGTATATGAAAGTGACAAAATAAGAGACTCTCTATCATGAAGATCATGGTGCTACTTTGAAGCACAAGTGTGGAAAAAGGATAGTAACATTGCCCCTTCTCTCTTTTTCTCTCATTTTTGGGCCTTCTCTTTTTTATTTGGCCTTTATCTTTTTTTGGGCCTTCTCTTTTTTATTTGGCCTTTCTCTTTTTTTTTTCCTCACACGGGACAATGCTCTAATAATGATGATCATGACACTTCTATTTATTTACAACTCAAGGATTACAACTCGATGCTAGAACAAAATATGACTCTATATGAGTGCCTCCGGTGGTGTACCGTGATGGGCAATGAATCAAGAGTGAAATGTATGAAAAATTGTGAATGGTAGCCTTGCCACAAATACGATGTCAACTACATGATCATGCAAGGAAATATGACAATGATGAAGCGTGTCATAATAAACGGAACGGTGCAAAGTTGCATGGCAATATATCTCGGAATGGCCATGGAAATGCCATAATAGGTAGGTATGGTGGCTGTTTTGAGGAAGGTATATGGTGGGTTTATGATACCGGCGAAAGTTGCGCGGTACTAGAGAGGCTAGCAATGGTGGAAGGATGAGAGTGTGTATAATCCATGGACTCAACATTAGTCATAAAGAACTCACATACTTATTGCAAAAATCTACAAGTCATCAAAACCAAGAACTACGCGCATTCTCCTAGGGGGATAGATTGGTAGGAAAAGACCATCGCTCGTCGCCGACCGCCACTCATAAGGACAATCAAAGAAACACCTCATGCTTCAAATTTATTACACAATGGTTACCATACGTGCATGCTACGGGACTTGCAAACCTCAACACAAGTATTTCTCAAATTCACCATTACTCAACTAGCACGACTCTAATATCACCATCTTCATATCTCAAAACAATCATCAAGTATCAAACTTCTCATAGTATTCAATACACTCTATATGAACGTTTTTATTATACCCATCTTGAATGCCCGTCATATTAGGACTAATTTTATAACCAAAGCAAATTACCATGCTGTTCTAAAAGACTCTCAAAATAATATAAGTGAAGCATGAGACATCCATAATTTCTATAAAATAAAACCACCACCATGCTCTAAAAAAAGATATAAGTGAAGCACTAGAGCAAAGTTATCTAGCTTAAAAGATATAAGTGAAACACATAGAGTATTCCAATAAATTCCGATTCATGTGTGTCTCTCCCAAAAGGTGTGTACAGAAAGGATGATTGTGGTAAACTAAAAAGCAAAGACTCAAATCATACAAGACGCTCCAAGCAAAACACATATGATGTGGCGAATAAAAATATAGCCTCAAGTAAAGTTACCGATAGACGAAGACGAAAGAGGGGATGCCTTCCGGGGCATCCCCAAGCTTAGGATTTCAGTTGTCCTTGAATTTTACCTTATGGTGACTTGGGTATACCCAATCTTAGGCTCTTGCCACTCCTTATTCCAAAATCCATCAAATCTTTACCCAAAAACTTGAAAACTTCACAACACAAAACTTAACAGAAAATCTCATGATCTCCGTTACAATAAGAAAACAAACCACCACTTTAAGGTAAGTTAATGAAGTCATTCTTTATTTATATTGGTGTTAAACCTACTGTATTCCAACTTCTCTATGATTCATACCCTCCGATACTACCCATAGATTCATTAAAATAAGCAAACAACACACGAAAAACAGAATCTGTCAAAACAGAACAGTCTGTAGCAATCTGATTCATACGCATACTTCTGGAACTCCAAAAATTCTGACATAAATTGGTGGACGTGAGGAATTTGTCTATTAATCATCTGAAAGAATCAACCTAAAAGCGCTCTCCAGTAAAAAATGGCATCTAATCTCGTGAGCGCAAAAGTTTCTGTTTTTTATAGCAAGATTGCAAAGACTTCACCCATGTCTTCCCAAAGGCTTTGCTTGGCACAAACACTAATTAAACATAAAACTACATCTAAACATAGGCTAGATGAATTATTTATTACTAAGCAGGAACAAAAAGAAAGAAAACAAAAATAAAATTGGTTGCCTCCCAACAAGGGCTATCGTTTAACGCCCCTAGCTAGGCATAAAGCAAGAATAGATCTAGGTATTATCATCTTTGGTATTTATCTTTTTAATGGGGTTATGCTCGGATCTGGGAGGTTCCATACGTTTCCCTTCATACTCGGATATCTTTAGATCTAGAGCATCCAACTGCTTATTGCAAAGAGATATCAACATATTCATGCGGTGGAGGTTCCCACTAACATTTTTAAGAGGTTCAAGAGATTTTTGCAAAATTTTAGTTACTTCGCATATTTTCTCAAAAACATGGGTTCCTTCTTGAGTATAATGAAGTCCCTTATGTGGGGGTAGTACTCATACTATTCCCTCTATAATCTCATACGCAATACTGGGATCAATTTCAATAAAACTCCCTTTAGCGGCAAAATCCAAGAGTTGTCTATGGGACATGGTTAGCCCAACATAAAAAATACGAAGTAAAATCTTGAAATCGCCCTCTATAGTGCAATTACGATAGGATTCATCCATCCTATACCAAGCATCTTTAAAGTTTTCTCCTTGTCTTAGTTTGAAGTGAAGAACTTTAAAATCAGGAGACAAAGGAAGAGGGAGAGGGCTAGCCATGATGGTGAAACAAACTATCTAACACACGGACACACGAGAGGCGAACGGAAAAGAGGCGCAGAAAAGGCAAAGGTTTTTGAAATTCGTTTTAGAAGTGGGGGAGAGGAAAATAAGAGGCGAATAGAAAATAATGTAATGCGAGGGAGAAGAGTTTGTGATGGCTACTTGGTATGTCTTGACTTGGCATAGATCAACCCGGCAACGGCGCCAGAAATCCTTCTTGCTACCTCTTGAGCATGCGTTGGTTTTCCCTTGAAGAGGAATGGGTGATGCAGCAAAGTAGCATAAGTATTTCCCTCAGTTTTTGAGAACCAAGGTATCAATCCAGTAGGAGATAACACGCAAGTCACCTAGTACCTACACAAACAATCAAGAACCTTGCAACCAACGCGATAAAGGGGTTGTCAATCCCTTCACGGTCACTCACAAAAGTGAGATCTAATAAAGATAATAAGATAAATATTTTTGGTATTTTTTTGTATAGATTGGAAAGTAAAGATTGCAAAATAGTAAAACGAGATGTGATGTAAATAAAAGAGATGCAATATAATAAGAAAGAGACCCGGGGGCCATAGGTTTCACTAGTGGCTTCTCTCAAGATAGCATATATTACGGTGGGTGAACAAATTACTGCCGAGCAATAGATAGAAAAGCGCATAGTTATGAGAATATCTAGGCATGATCATGAATATAGGCATCACGTCCGTGTCAAGTAGACCGAAACGATTCTGCATCTACTACTATTACTCCACACATCGACCGCTTAGCATGCATCTAGAGTATTAAGTTCATAAGAACAGAGTAACGCATTAAGCAATATGACATGATGTAGAGGCATAAACTCAAGCAATATGATATAAACCCCACCTTTTTATCCTCGATGGCAACAATACAATACGTGCCTTGCTGCCCCTACTGTCACTGGGAAAGGACACCACAAGATTGAACCCAAAGCTAAGCACTTCCCCCATTGCAAGAAAGATCAATCTAGTAGGCCAAACTAAACCGATAATTCGAAGAGACTTGTGTCGGCGTTCTGGGAATGGGGGTCCCCAGACTTGCCTGCCTGCGGCCCACAGCGTGGCTAAGCCAGCAGGTCGTACGTCCCATCTTCACCGACAAGTCATCCAAGACCCTCGCGAGGGTCCAAGCCACGCGAGGCGGACGATGCAAGACCTCCTCTGGAGCGGCCTAGCCAGGCAGGCTCACGAGGAGCGGAGATATCAAGGCAGGGCAAACCTCACGAGGCCCTCGTGACGTGAGCCATGATGAACGACACCAGGCGGGCGCCAGGCGGGCGCCAGCGCGCGCAGCGTCCTTGTTTTTTCTTTCGTGCTAAGGAGGCCAGCACAGGCGAAGAGTACCGAGGCATCAGGCAAAGGTTGCTATATTGGTGCAACGAGACCAAGACCAGGAGGACGGCAAGACGGAGGTCATCGTGGAGCCCAAGACGGCGTCACCACCAGAGCTTTTTGCAGGCGAAGACCACTTTTGTCAGGATAGCTTGTACTAGCTGGCCCCCTTCAAATTTGCCCGACGTTGTTGGCTCCCTTCCCGCTCGATATTTGGGAAGAGGACCAGGGCCTATATAAGTAGAGCTAGCCACCAAAGTAGGGGCATCTCATCTTAGCTTGATCCAACCCGATCGAGAGCCTACCCTAGCCACAAGAACACCTCAATCTCAGGAGGCTGTTCTTCTCTTGTATTGTTCATCATCAGCCCTAGAGGCAATCCACCACCACCACACTGGAGTAGGGTATTACACCAGAATGGTGGCCCAAACTAGTATATACCTCGTGTCTTTCTGTGTTGCGAGTTCGTCGAGTTCGTCCGCGAGATCTGAGCGAGCTAGAGCATAGATCGGTAGGAGGGAAAGACTTCGTGAGCACCCAAGTGTTCGAACCTTAAGGGTTTGCCGGAAACCCACATCCGACATTTGGTGCGCCAGGTAGGGGTGCGCGGTAGTTTCCCATCCATCAGTTCGTCGCTCCGTCGTCTCCATGGCGGGCGCTCGTCGTGCTCGAGATGAGCGTCAGGCTGCCCTCACCGCCCGCGTCGCTCAAATGGCTCCCGTTGGCGGGCCACCTCGTCATTGTCCGTCTCCCGCCGCCTACGCTGCCACCGGCCCGGCGGGAAACGAGCAGCAGGCATCCTCGCTCCATCCTTCAATGCGGTAGGACGGCCGCACCGCTACTCCATCACTGACCCCTGCCGGTTGTTCGTCTCACGCACGCCGCACTCCCATGGAGGCACGGGCCGCGCTCCTCACGGCGAACGAACTCCAGCACTACCGCCCCGTCGACGACCTCTATGAGGAGTGGCTCGACCGTGTCGCCGAGCTCGTCCGCGCCGCAGGGGGCTCTCCGGCGCCGTCCCTCTCTCTGCCTCCCCCTCAACCAGCCATGGGCGACGAGGCTCATGGCGTGCCTCCACCTCCTCTGCCCCAAGACGGCACCTTGGCACCAAGGCGCGCGGCTCCGCGGCATGATCCGCCGCGCCCGGTGCCCGCGCGCGAAGAGAGAAGCTGCCAAGAAATCCCGTGGCCGCAAGAAGCTGCACCTGCGCTCTCCGCGCCACCTCGTCAAGACCGCGCACCGCCCGCAGCTGCGCAGCGCATACCTCGTCAAGACCAAGCTCCACCTCCTAAGCGGGCCCCGGCAACCACGGCCGGCTGCCGCGCCTTCACCCCCGAGCTGCGTAGCGTCGCCTGGCCAGGCAAGTTCAAGCCCGATCTGCCTCCTCGCTACGACGGCACCGCCGACCCCGCGGAGTTCCTGCAGCTCTACGAGCTGAGCATCGAAGCGGTCAACGGCGACGAAAAAGTCATGGTGAACTGGTTTCCCATGGCTCTCAAGGATGGAGCTCGCTCCTGGACCTACAGCACGGCTCGATCTCCTCCTGGGACGAGATGCGCGACCGCTTCATCACCAACTTCCAGGGCACTCGTGAACGCCCGCCGGCCGCGGGCGACCTGCGCCACATCAAGCAACAACAAGGAGAGACCCTCCAGAAGTACATCCAGCGCTTCAACAACACCCGCCTCAAGATCCCCAAGGTCACGGACGAGGCCATCATCTCCGCGTTTTCCGACGACGTCCGCGACGTCAAGATGAAGGAAGAGCTCGCTATCCACGAGGAGCTCTGCACATCTCAGGAGTTGTTCAACCTGGCGACCAAGTGCGCAAGAGCTGAGGAGGGGCGCCTTTCTCTCCTCGAGCTGCCAGCTGCGGGAGCAGAGGAGAAGAAGGCCAAGGCCAAGGACTTGAAGTGCAAGGAGGCGGTGGTGCTCGTAGGGGAGCCCGACACCAAGCGGGGCAGAGATCAGCACGAGTCATCCAAGAACGGCCGACCGTTCTGCACCTTCCACAACCTGAACACCCACAACACCAGCAACTGTCAAGAGCTCAGAGCCATACGGGAAGGATGCTTCGGTCGACGCCCCGAGCGCAACGACCGGGGCTACGGCCGTGGAGGAGGACGAGGAGGCGGACGCTGGGACGACCGTGGCCCGCGCTAGGAGTGGCACGACCGGCCTCGTGAGGACCACTGGCAGGACCAACGTCGCAAGGGCGCCTGGAGGGACCCGCCTCATGAGGACCACCCCCAGGGAAACACTGGTCTTCCCCCGCTGCCGCCACCAAGAAGGAAGGATGACCACCACAAGGACGAGGGGGCTGGGGGCTTCCAGGAGCCGCATGCAATCGCCTGCATCTTGGGCGGCGCCCAGGCCCCAGTCTCTCAGCGCATCTTCAAACAGTTCGCTCGCGAGGTGAACGCGGTGCTCCCCAAGCTCGAGGCCATGCGCCCGCTCAAGTGGTCCCAATGCGCCATCACTTTCAACTCCGCGGATCAGCTCAAGTGCGCAGCCACCGCTGGCGCCCTCCCTATGCTGTGTTCCCCAGTCATCAGCAATGTTCAGGTCACCAAGACCCTCATCGACGGTGGCACAGGGCTCAACGTCCTGTCCATCGACACGTTCGACAACCTCCAAGTGCCATATGAAGAGCTCCAGCCCACCAAGCCTTTCTCAGGAGTGACCGACGGTTCCACCACACCGATAGGGTAGGTCCGCCTGCCTGTCACCTTCGGGGAGCGCAAGAACTACCGCACCGAGCTCATCGACTTCGACGCGTACATCCGCCTACCGTACAATGCCATCCTCGGGTATCCAGCCCTGGCCAAGTTCATGGCAGTCACACATCACGGCTACAACATTCTCAAGATGCCGGGAAGCGGACGAATCATCACGGTCCCGTGTGAAGAGAGGGATGCGGTGTGCTCCCTCGAGCGCGCCTTTCAAGCCGTAGCAATCGACGAGCCCAACAGCAGAAATGAAGGCCCTCCGGAGGCCATCCCCAAGAAGAAGCAGCCGCGCCACGCAGGACCTCAGGAGGATGGCGTCGCGGCAGGGGCCTCATCAGGATCGGCGCCCGTCCCAGGGGCGCCTCCATCCGTCGCATAGGAAAGCGCGCCCGGCGCCCTCCTCGGGCAGGGCTCGGGGGCTCTCTTCTGGAGGGCCTCTGACCTTGCCAACCTCACGAGGGAGGCGCTTGGGCACCACTTGGAAGCGTGGTTCACGGCACATGTTCCTCAGGAGAGCACAGGGCAGGGAGTGCCCACCACTCAGGAGTTCGTCACCAAGACCAACCAGGAACTGCAAGACGCAAGAGCCATGCGCGGCGACCGCCGTTCACGAGGTGTAGCTCCCCATCCTGGCGAGGATGCTGGGCTGCGTGTCTGCATCAACGTCCCAGGGCTCAACAGGGCCACATCTCAGGAGCGCTTCTGGCCATCGCGTGTGGGCCGCTGCGAGGGCCCACCACACAGCTACGTTCGCATGCCCTTCGGCTTGCCGAATGTGGCGTCAGCCTATCAACGCGACCTGCGGCGTGTCCTGGTGGCTCAGGAGGCCAGGTACCACGCCGTCCTGGAGGAGATGGAGACGGTCTTCAGGGAACGTCCCGAGCCCCCAGAGCCTCCCGAGGCTCAGGGTCCCGGTGGCTCATGAGGAGTCATTTCTTCGACACACGCCTTCAGCTGCGCCAACTCTACTTCGTCTACAGAACCAGGTGACATCTTGCAAGCTCGTTTAGCTGGGAGCGCCCCTCGGGCTGCATTATTCCCAGGCCACATGGGTCTGTCCCTGTGGCATGTATCCATTTTGCTTATGTCTTTAGCTTACCTTGCTAGGGGCGCCCCTCGGGCTGCATCATCCCCCAGCCGCTCGGGCCGGACCCAGTGGCATGTATCTTCCTGCATTTACCTAAGCTGATCTGCTCTCCATGCTTGGCCTGCTAACGGCTATCGCCTGCTCGATTGCCGCCCACCACGGGTTTGTTCATCATATGCAATTTGCTTGCACGTTAAAAGGGGGGCTCCTGAGCATCGCGACTCAGGAGCTCTTACTGGCTCTCTAGCCCTCACCCCCTGGCCTTGACCACGGCATCGCGACCTGGCATACCAGCGGTGGCTGAGCTCGCTCGGGGGCCGGGACCTAAGGACGTAGAGTGCTTGCATCTAACCGCCTTGCAGGAACATACAGTCACCAAGGTTCAAGACCAGGCGCAACCCGCCTTGAGGTAGGGCCTCGTGAGTCCCGCGCTAGCTCACGAGTGCCCAGATACACCTCGCAGCCTTGCCGTGCAAGCCACGTGTCAGGGCGGGGCTGTACACGCCCTGGGGGCTCCTCCCGGAGGGGGCCCCCCATCACACGCCCAAGTGGAAGCACCATGCTCCGCGTTGGTTGTCGACACTGCCGAGGAGCGGCTATGCCCGTGCACAAGCGGAAGCACTATGCTCCGTGCTGGTGATAAACAACTGAGGGCGGCCCCACGGTCATACCAACCTCAGGGAGCCCAGAGCTCAGCGCCCAGCCTCACCACAACGCCTCCCCTCGGGAGAGCCGCACGAGGGGGCTGGGCACGGGGGCTGCCCTCGGGTCACGCCCAAGCGCACGCCACCCAACCAGGTCCATCGAACCTGTGCGTCGCGCGCCCCTCCTGAGGCCTCGGTGAGGGCAGGTATGGAAATTGTTTGCACGTCAAGGGGGACTCCTAAGCATCGCGACTCAGGAGCCTAACTGGTCACGTAGCCCCTCACTCCTTGGTCCGTCCTGGTCTCCGGTCGGCCCAATGGCGGTTGAGGTATGCGCGGGGCCGGGCTCTGCCGTCGTAGAACATTAATCTATCCTCACGAACTCTCCCTATATGCTGTTTGCGCGTCAAGGGGGACTCCTGAGCATCGCGACTCAGGAGCCTAACTGGTCACGTAGCCCCTCACTCCTTGGTCCGTCCTGGTCTCCGGTCGGCCCAATGGCGGTTGAGGTATGCGCGGGGCCGAGCTCTGCCGACGCAGAACGCAAAGCAAATAGGAAGGAAATCGCAAAATCTTGAAGCAAATATTACAAACACATTGTCCTCACGACATCAAACGAAAAGTCTAAATGCCTCCACGAGGCCTGATACATGTTGCATGAACGAAACAGGAGAAACAGCTACAGGTCACCCCTGGACATCGCCATCGCCTGCGGAAGGCGCTTCCCCGTGGGCAACGATGTTCTCGCCTTCACCACCCGCCGCAGGATCGGCGGCGTCGTCGGACAGAGGAGCGGAGACAAAGCCGCGGAACTTCTTCAGCAAGGCCTCCACCTCACCTCGCACGGCTGCGGCGGCGGCCTCACATTGATCTTTAGCAACACGCTCCAGCAGCTCGTCAAGGCACGCGCTGGGGTCGCGAAGGTGCAGATGGCTGAAGACGTGAGTTAGTGCAGCCAAAGACAGGACACGAGCTTCTGCCTCCGCCATGGGACTGAGGCCATCAACGACCTCCTCAAGCGCCTTCACCAAGAGAGGAAGCAGCCGGGCGGGGCCGTCCTCATCAGTGGTCAGCGACTTCTCCAGGCTGTGCTCGTAGAGCGTCTTCAGCGCCTTGCAAGACCTCTCCTCGAGGTCGGCGAAGGCCGCGCGGCCAGGACACGCGCCTTGGCGTCGAGATCGGCCTCCCTCGCCTTCGCCTTCCGCTCCAGCCCTTCCAACCGGCTCCGCTCGGCGGCCTGCGTCTTCTCCAACTCCGCCAGCTCGGCATCGCGGTTCTTCATGGCGTCCTCCCGGGCCTTCACCTCCTCCTCCTTCGCTTGGCGGCAGCGTGCTTCTTCGGCGTGCTGGTCGCACAGGCTCTGCAACTCGTCCTCAAGTGCACGGCAGCGGTCGTGGGCGGCCTTGGCGTCTTTCAGCGCCGTCTCGCGATCGACTGCGGCATTGGTGGCGCTCTGCTTCTCCTTCTCACAAGCCGCGGCGACCTGGCCCAGCGCCGCGCGAACAGCCAAGTCAGAGTGGAGCCAGCCTGAGGCCAGCTCCAGGCTCCCGGCCACAAGATGTGGGTCCGCGCTCTGGAGATCCGCCTGCAGCTGGGTCATCTTCGAAAGAGCACGCTCCAGAGCAACAGCGGCAGAAGAACCTGGGAGTGGAGGTGCAGGAGTGGGAGGAGGCGACATCATCACCAGGGCCGGGGGGATCGCGGGCTCCGGAGCAGCTGGGACCTCATCAGTCGCACCAGGCGCCGGCACCTCCAGAGCCAGTGGGACCCTAGGGGCTGACTCCACGCGGCGATGCGCCTCTTGGCCTCACGAGGACGACCAGGCTGGGAAGACTCGGGCGCTGCTGCCTCCTTTCTCTGCGGGGGGAGGCACGCCCGCTGCGTCTTCCTTCTTCTTCTTCGTCGAAGATGTCGTCCTGATCGACCAAGGGCGAGCGTCAGGAAATGGCGAGTACAAACAAGGACAAGGCGAAGCTTAAGACACTTACTGATCCACCGCAACATACTTTCGCTTGGGGAGCTTGAAGCCTGACAGCTTCGGGACCTGAGGAGCAGGCGTTCGGGCTCCGGCGGCGCTAGGCGGTGCGGAGGCAGAACCGGATCCAGCCCCAGGAGGTGTCGGGGTGGAGGCGGCACCACGGGCCACCAGCGACGACCTACCCCTCGTTGGGACGAGGGGTTGCTCCCTCTCCCCTTGGTAGGCGTCGGCCTCGGCATCATCAGGAAGGGCGCGGAGAATCTCCGCCTTGCTCAGAGGGGAAGTCTCCCCCACCTCTTCTAGAGTCTTCTCCGAGTCCACCTCCTCTTCCCCCTCTCCGCGGGACTTGCCAGAAGACACCTCCACCGGTTTCTGTGCCGTAGGAGCTCCCGGAAGCGCCGGCGGCACCAGCCCGCGCGCATCAAAAGTCGGCCTGGAGGCGACGAATTCCTCCCGGTCCCTGCGTTGGAATAGGGGAACGAAGGCGCTAGGCGGGTACTCCTGGTTGTCCCCGACTATGAGGCACAGGACGGTGTCTAATTCATCGCCAGGCAGGTCCCCCGGCCTCAGGCGGGTCTTGTTTTCCTCTTCTTCAAGCTCCCAAAGGGGGCGCGCGCGCCTGGAGTGGGGCAACCCGCAGCATCAAGAACTCCCTCAGGAGCATCGCCCCCGTTACCTTGGCTGCCCTCGCGTTGCCCAGCTTCAAGTCGGTCATTATCTGCCCCAACACAAACGATGCCCGCTCATCGACAAGCTCCGCCTTGGGCCACCCCCCGTTGGAAGGGGGCGCCGCCATTGGCAACGCCAGACGCGGGTCGGCGTGCTTGGCGTCCATCATGACCCATTTGGATCGAATGTTGTCGGCCCTCTTCCCGGTGCTCGAGATCGAGTTGGACTTGCTGCATGCGATGAAATTAGCGCACCCGGAGATGCGCATCTTGCTGACGCGGAGGAAGAAGAAATGGCACAGGAGCGCCACAAACGGCATCACGCCTAGGTACGCCTCATAGTAGTAGGCGAAGATGGACAGGAGGAGGAAAGAGTTGGGATGGAGATGCAACGCCTGCAGACCGTAGTGGTCGAGGACTTCATAAAAAATCGGATAAAGGGGGGACCAACCCAACGGCGATGCTGGTCGAGAAGAAAGGGAAGAAGGTGCTCCCCTCAGGCTCCAGCTCGTTGGAAGCAAGATGGAGTTCCGTCTTCCCCCACTCATTGCTCTCCCCCGCTATCAGTAGAGGCACGGAGGCGAGGCTCTTCTCTGTGATGGTGGGCGCTTCAAAAGCGGGCTCGTACCAAGCCGGAGCCGAGGAAGTCTTGACCTTGCGCGGCGCCATGGGTGGCAGATGCAGAGCAAGGCTGGAGCAGATCTGGAGGTAGCGGCGGGAAAGAGCGAGAAGGGGGATCTGGAGTGAGGCGATGAAGAAGCAATGAAGGAAAGAACTGCCCGCACCAGCCTTTTGTCAGGACAAGCAGTTGCCGAGGCAGCGTGGGGAAGCGGAGACGCCCACGTCCAATCAACCACCACGCGTCAACCGAGGCCGCAGGCTTTTGGGGCCTGCGGTGCTCCGAACTTGACCCTTGGCTTCGCCGTGAAGCCAAGCCCGAGTGCACCTTGTGCCCGGGGGCTACTGTCGGCGTTCTGGGAACGGGGGTCCCCAGACTTGCCTGACTGCGGCCCACAGCGTGGCTAAGCCAGCAGGCCGTACGGCCCATCTTCATCGACAAGGCATCCAAGACCCTCGCGAGGGTCCAAGCCACGCGAGGCGGACGACGCAAGACCTCCGCTGGAGAGGCCTAGCCAGGCAGGCTCACGAGGAGCGGAGATATCAAAGAAGGGCAAACTTCACGAGGCCCTTGTGACGTGAGCCATGACGAATGACACCAGGCGGGCGCCAGCGTCCTTGTTTCGTCTTTGGTGCTAAGGAGGCCAGCGCAGGCGAAGAGTACCGAGGCATAAGGAAAAGGTTGCTATATTGGTGCAACGAGACCAAGACCAGGAGGACGGCAAGACGGAGGTCATCGTGGAGCCCAAGACGGCGTCACCACCAGAGCTTTTCGCAGGCGAAGACCACTTTTGTCAGATAGCTTGTACTAGCTGTCCCCCTTCAAATTTTCCCACCGTTGTTGGCTCCCTTCCCGCTCGATATTGGGAAGAGGACCAGGGCCTATATAAGTAGAGCTAGCCACCAAAGTAGGGGCATCTCATCTTAGCTTGATCCAACCCGATCGAGAGCCTACCCCAGCCACAAGAACACCTCAACCTCATGAGGCTGTTCTTCTCTTGTACTGTTCATCATCAGCCTTAGAGGCAATCCACCACCACCACACTAGAGTAGGGTATTACACCACAACGGTGGCCCGAACCAGTATAAACCTCGTGTCTTTCTGTGTTGCAAGTTCGTCGAGTTCGTCCGCGAGATCTGAGCGAGCTAGGGCATAGATCGGTAGGAGGGAAAGACTTCGCGCGCACCCCTAGTGTTCGAACCTTAAGGGTTTGCCGGAACCCCACATCCGACAACTTGCAAAGATATCAAATCATGCATATAAGAATTCAGAGAAGAACCAAATATTATTCATAGATAAACTTGATCAAAAATCCACAATTCATCGGATCTCGGCAAACAAACCGCAAAAGAGTATTACATCGAATAGATCTCCAAGAACATCGAGGAGAACTTTGTATTGAGAACCAAAGAGAGAGAAGAAGTCATCTAGCTAATAACTATGGACCCAAAGGTCTGTGGTAAACTACTCACACATCATCGGAGAGGCTATGGTGTTGATGTAGAAGCCCTCCATGATCGATTCCCCCTCCGGCAGATCGCCTGAAAAGGCCCCAAGATGGGATCTCATGGGTACAGAAGGTTGCGGTGGTGGAAAAGTGGTTTCATGACTCCCCCTGATGTTTTTAGGGTATAAGAGTATATATAGGCAAAAGAAGTACGTCGGTGGAGCTCCGTGGAGCCCACGAGGGTGGGGGCGCGCCTACCCCCTGGGCGCGCCCTCCTGCCTCGTGGCCGCCTCGCGGAGTTCCAGACTTCAACTCCAAGTCTTCTGGATTGCGTTTGTTCCAAGAAAGATCATCGCCAAGGTTTCATTCCGTTCGGATTTCGTTTGGTATTCCTTTTCTGCAAAACATTGAAATAGGCAAAAAAAAACAGAAACTGGCACTGGGCCTTCGGTTAATAGGTTTGTCCCAAAAATAATATAAAAGAGCATATTAAAGCCCATTAAACATCCAAAACAGATAATATAATAGCATGGAACAATAAAAAATTATAGATACGTTGGAGACGTATCATTCCCGCGCAAGCCTAACCTTCCTTGAACTGTCTTGGAAGTGGTCTCAGTTTAGTATTATTTTGTTACGCTGCAATGGTGCCTAGTTTTTGTAATCTGCTTCTTCGTTTTTTAGGGTTAAATGACAGTGGGAGTGGCTCCCACTGACCTTATATTAAATCATGTCACAAGCTTACATACTTACAGGGGTGGGGTTAAGGCCCCCAAGCCATGTCTAGGACCAACCAATCAAGATTACAACCGAGAGTGGGGTAGCACAAAGATAATGGTACAAAGAGGGGATTACATGTTTTGGAGGAACATGGAGAGAAAGGGGTGCAACTCCTGTCTACAATTGTGTACAAGCAGTTCCATGAGACTCTTGAAGCGCGCCAGCCAAGAGTCAAAAGAGTGTGGCACCCCTCTAAAGTGCTCATTGTTGCGTTCCTTCTAGATACTCCAGGAAGCCAACGCAAAAATGTCCATAAAGATTGGTTGGCTCCATTGCTGTTTCCCAGCATGGATCAACCTGAGGCGGTTGTCAAAATTAGTCCAATGGATCCCTAACTTAGCCCAACATTGCACACTGAAAGGGCAATGAAAGAAGAGGTGCTCCACTGTCTCCTCAGGTGGTTGATTGCAAAACAGGCAGACATATTTATTGTTCGCGACGTTGTAGTGACGGCACTTGAGCATGTTTCTAGTGTTCAGCTGGTCAACCATCAGTAGCTAGCAGAACACTTTGAATTTGATGGGGCTTTTTGCTTTCCACAGCCAGCCAAACGCCTCATCGACCACCACCTCCCTGAAGCAGTGTTCATAATATACTTTGGATGAGAATTTCTTAGCAATGGAGCAGGCCCAAACATCATTCTCCCCCATGTCAAGCAGGACATGAGCCGACTGGGACTACATCTCTGTGATCTCCTGGTGGGCTTGTGCAGAGAGTGGGAGGTGGAACAAATCGCTGGGTTCATTGGCAAGTAAGACAGCATTAACTGACACGTCCTCCACCGTGCTGAAGGAGAAAGCCCTGGGAAAGGATTGAATCAGAGGGTGGTCATCACCACCGAGCCATAAATCCTTCCAGAATAGGGTTGAGGAGCCATTCCCCACATCCACCGACGTGATCCCTCTAAAAATATCGTTGTGCATCATAACATCACGCCGCTAGAACGAGCCAACCGTACTTCAAGTGTGTGGTACTTTGTTAGGGTAGTATGCATTCCAAACCAAAGAAACCCACGGCACATCCTCCTTGTTATAGAACTTGAAGAGGTGTTTGAGAAGGAGAGCCACGTTTTGAATCTTGATGTCAATTATGCCCAGGCCTCCCTTCAACTTGGGTCGACAAACCAGATCCCAAGCGGCTAAGGAATTCGATTTGACCCCATCATCAGTGTTTTTCGCCCAGATGCAATATCTGCGAAGTTTGTCAAGATGCTCGACCACCCGTGGTGGAATCTTGATGGTGCACATGGCATATTGAGCATAGAGGTGATCCCCGAGTTGACCAGCGTGAGTTTTGCTCCGGTGGACATCAGGGACAAGGTCGTGGACATTTTCTCTCAACACCATGCACCAATAGCATAAGATCAAGCACAGATGGCCTAGTGGTTCCCATGTGCAAACCAAGGTAATTAAAAGGCATGGTGCCAATCTTACAACCAAAGAGTTTGAGCAATCTCATCCGTTAACTCTGGGGGCATATTGATCGGGACAAGAGTGGACTTGTCGAAGTTGATTTTGAGTCCAACCGAATCAGCATAGTCCACAAGAATAGATTCCATCACGGTTGCTTGGGACGGGCATGCTGGCAAGAGGAGGATCGTGTCATCAGCATACTGAACCAACAGATAGTCAGTCACATTGGGCGAGGGGAAAGGCAGGTGGATTAATTGTCGTGAGAAGGCATCATTGATGGCCGCTTGTAATAAATCGGCCGCCAGCACGAAGATCAGGGGCGACAACGGATCACCCTGACGCACCCCAAACTTGCATTTGAATTTCCTGCCGGGGCAACCATTTAAAGCACAGAGGAAACACCCGAACCAAAGATTGAGTTCATCCAAATTAGTCACTTCTCATCAAACCCCATGTGTTTCATAATATTCATCATTGGCTCATGCTCAATAGTATCAAATGCCTTGGCAAAATCCAACTTTGAGAGGGCCACCTCCCGCGAGGATGTTTGGCATTGGTGGATGAACTCGAAGGTCCAAGCCAAACACTCCTGAAGCTTTCTCCCTTTGAGAAAACCATATTGATTTATGTGCACAATCTTCAAGATTAGTTTGTGCAAATGATTAGCAAGCAACTTGGTGATAATTTTGAGACAACAGTTAAGCAGCGTGATCGGTCTGAAGTCATTGGCAGATTCAGGCGAGGCAATCTTCGGGATCAAAGTGATATATCCCTTATTGATGCTAGCAATATCAAGCTTGCCATCATAAAACTCATCACACAATTTATAAAAATCCTCCGTGATGATCGACCAGCAGCATTTCAGGAAGCACCCATTGAAACCATCGGGTCCGGGAGCACGATCAGGTGGCAAGGCACGAACCACCGCATCAATCTCAGCATGCGTGAAAGGAGCTGAAAGTTCCACCAAACCCTCCACTCTGCGCATGAGTCTACTAAGATCAAACTTCATGGTAGTGGGTTTAGAAGCACCCAATCTCTCGTTATAAACAGACTAAAGGATCCCCTACTTTCCTGCATGATCAAACACAACCGCATCACCATGGCGCAAGGACACAATGGAATTGTGTCTGTACCTTTCAGTAGCTAGGGCCTGGAAGAGCTTGGTGTTTTCATCCGCAAATTTGAAGTATCGAATTGTGCATCGTTTCTTCCAATGCTCATTTTGGTTGCGAAGAAGCTCATTAAGATGTTTTTTAAGGACACATCTAAAATTTGCTTTGAGAAGAAAAAAGGCCCCTTTCATCTTCAAGGTTGTCTAGGAAGAGCAAGGACTCATTACAGTTACTAATCAAAATTTTGAGCCTAGAGATCCTTTTGCTCCACTGTTTGAGATCATACCGAAGATTTTTGAGTTTCTTGCATATAAGAGAGGCCGAGCTAGGTGCAAAGCAAGGTTTCTCCCAGGACTGTTGTACCACTTCCAAGAAGCCAGGCTGTTTGGTCCAGAAATTCTCGAATTTGAATAGCTTAGACTTAGGGATTTTAGACTCGATAGTGACAACACAGGGTATATGATCAGAAACAGGTTTGCCCATAGGCATAACTAGGGTGTTAGGGTGAGCGGTGGTTTAGTTGTAGGAAGTGAAAAACCAATCGAGCTGCTCTAGAAGTGGGTCCTCTTGCATATTACTCCAAGTATAGGATCTCCCCTTAATAGGCAATTCCATCAACGATTGCGTCCTAATGATTTCATTAAACAGCAACATATCATTGGCATTCCCCCTGGCTTATTTCTGTTAGTGGTTAATCTGATGAAATTAAAATCCCCTGGGATTAACCAGTTTTCATCGTCCGAAATATTAAGGTCAAACAGCCACGAAGTAAAGTCATCTCTCTCATGCCCAGAACAAGGACCATAGACAAACAAGATTCCAAGTATCAGCTGACTGGGTAGAGACAAAACAAATCCCAACAGCAAAAGGACTGACATGCCATGGAGAGCCAGTGAACACAGAACTATTCCAAATAGTAATAATGCCTCCAGAGGCACCCATTGAGGGGGCAAACACAAATTTATCAAAGCGCTTAGGGCAGAAAGTTTTAAGGAAAGCTAAATCAAAAGATGCACGCTTAGTTTCCTGGATACATATAACCGCACATCCACCGGAATCGATCACATTTCTTAAGGCCAAAAGTTTCTTATCATAGTTTATTCCTCTGATATTCCAGGAAAGCACATTCCAAGATTTATTCATCTCCTAGAGTAGAAGGCGGAGGCGTGGCAGTTGGCTGCTGTCCAACCAGTGACATTTCTTTCAAAGAGCTCTTCAGGTGGAATACCACAGTGCGAGCCCATGCACTGAATCTAATCAAAAGACATTGGTGGAGGAGTGTCACATTGTCAGAAGCAGGGACCGTAGCCATAGAAGTAACCTTAACCGATGGTGTTACACGTGGCTTGACTTTGGATTTAGTCTGCTTGGCATCAGTGACCTGGTTAATCTTGAAGCCATCGTACTTATTGGTATGAGAACTGCGCCTGACAGCAGTGAGGTCCAAGGGAGCCCTGTTCTTGCTCTTGCGAGAGGAGGCAGTGACGTCATTGGAGGAAGAAGCAATCACCTTCAGTGCCCTGCCCTGAGCAAAAGAGGCAGATTCAGGCTGAGTCTGCTGGTGGTCCACCACACCCAAGTCGACAGCAGAAGACAGAACAAAACGGCCACCAAGTATAAACTGATCAGCAAAATTTTTAGTGAAGAGATCAGGTTCAGGACGAAGATGCTCCATCATGTACTGGCCCAACCTCTGCAACTGAGCCTTGATGAGCATGAAAGGATTCAGAGGAAAAACAACACCACCAGTGAAGGGATTGTCCAGCAAAGCAGGGGTGTAGATCCTCTTAAGCATCTGCCGCATCCAAGCGAGAAGGTCAGCATCAGACACAGCAGTGACAGTGATAGAGGCTCCACCTGCTCTAAAAAACAGCATACGAGCAGCAGGGTTACCATTGACAAAAGCATCAGCCATGGCTTCCACAGATTCAATCTCAGATTCTGACGACCAGACAACAGACAGATTGTTAGTAACATTGTGCTCAGGATCCATGATACGTCTCCAATGTATCTATGATTTTTTATTGTTACATGCTATATTATATTCTATTTTGGATGTTTATTGGGCTTTATTATACACTTTTATATTATTTTTGGGACTAACCTATTAACCGGAGGCCCAACCCAAATTGCTGTTTTTTTGCCTATTTTAGTGTTTCGAAGGAAAAGGATATCAAACGGAGTCCAAACGGAATGAAACCTTCGGGAACATGATTTTTGGAACAAATGTGATCCAGAGGACTTGGAGTCTATGCAAAGCAATCAACGAGGAAGGCACGAGGCAGGGGGCGCGCCTACCCCCCGAGCGCGCCCTCCACCCTCGTGGGCCCCTCGTTGCTCCACCGACGTACTTCTTCCTCCTATATATACCTATGTACCCCCAAACGATCATATACGGAGCCAAAACCCTATTTCCACCGCCGCAACCTTCTGTACCCGTGATATCCCATCTTGGGGCCTTTTTCGGTGCTCTGCCGGAGGGGGCATTAATCACGGAGGGCTTCTACATCAACACCATAGCCTCTCCGATGATGTGTGAGTAGTTTACCTCAGACCTTCGGGTCCATAGTTATTAGCTAGATGGCTTCTTCTCTCTCTTTGGATCTCAATACAAAGTTCTCCTCGATCTTCTTGGAGATCTATTTGATGTAATCTTCTTTTGCGGTGTGTTTGTCGAGATCCGATGAATTGTGGGTTTATGATCGAGTTTATCTATGAACAATTTTTAAATCCCCTCTGAATTCTTTTATGTATGATTGGTTATCTTTGCAAGTCTCTTAGAATTATCGGTTTGTTTTGGCCTACTAGATTGATCTTTCTTGCAATGGGAGAAGTGCTTAGCTGTGGGTTCAATCTTGCGGTGTCCTTTCTTAGTGACAGCAGGGGCAGCAAGGCACGTATTGTATTGTTGCCATCGAGGATAAAAAGATGGGGTTTATATCATATTGCATGAGTTTATCCCTCTACATCATGTCATCTTACTTAAAGCATTACTCTGTTCTTATGAACTTAATACTCTAGATGCATGCTGGATAGCGGTCAATGTGTGGATTAATAGTAGTAGATGCAGACTCGTTTCGGTCTACTTGTCGCGGACGTGATGCCTATACACATGATCATACCTAGATATTCTCATAACTATGCTCAATTCTATCAATTGCTCGACACTAATTCGTTTACCCACCGTAATACTTATGCTCTTGAGAGAAGCCACTAGTGAAACCTATGGCCCCCGGGTCTATTTTCCATCATATTAATCTTCCAACACTTATCTATTTTTATTGCCGTTTATTTACGTTGCATCTTTATCATAAAAATACCAAAAATATTATCTTATCATATCTATCAGATCACTCTCGTAAGTGACCATGAAGGGATTGACAACCCCTTTATCGCGTTGGTTGCGAGGTTCTTATTTGTTTGTGTAGGTGCGTGGGACTCGCGCGTGGTCTCCTACTGGATTGATACCTTGGTTCTCAAAAACTGAGGGAAACACTTACGCTACTTTACTGCATAACCCTTTCCTCTTCAAGGGAAAACCAATACAGTGCTCAAGAGGTAGCAAGAAGTATTTCTGGCGCCGTTGCCAGGGAGATTCGCGCCAAGTCAAGTCAAGATTTGATTTCCCGTCAACGAGCCATTTCTGGCGCTGTTGCCGGGGAGTCTACGCACAAGTCAAGACATACCAAGTACCAATCACAAACTCTTATCCCTCGCATTACATTATTTGCCATTTGCCTCTCGTTTTCCTATCCCCCACTTCACCCTTGCCGTTTTATTCACCCTCTCTTTTCCGTTCGCCTCTTTTTCGCTCGCTTCTTGTTTGCTTGTGTGTTGGATTGCTTGCTTGTCACGATGGCTCAAGATAATACTAAATTGTGTGACTTTACCAATACCAACAACAATGATTTTCTTAGCACTTCGATTGCTCCTCTTACTGATGCTGAATCTTGTGAAATTAATGCTGCTTTGTAGAATCTTGTCATGAAAGATCAATTCGCCGGCCTTCCTAGTGAAGATGCTGCTACCCATCTAAATAGCTTCGTTGATTTGTGTGATATGCAAAAGAAGAAAGATGTGGACAATGATATTGTTAAATTGAAGCTATTTCCTTTTTCGCTTAGAGATAGTGCTAAAGCTTGGTTTTCGTCTTTGCCTAAAAATAGTATTGATTCATGGAATAAGTGCAAAGATGCTTTTATCTCTAAGTATTTTCCTCCTGCTAAAATCATCTCTCTTAGAAACGATATCATGAATTTTAAGCAACTTGATCATGAACATATTTCACAAGCTTGGGAGAGGATGAAATTAATGATACGTAATTGCCCTACACATGGTTTGAATCTTTGGATGATTATACAAAACATTTATGCCGGATTGAATTTTGCTTCTAGAAATCTTTTAGATTCGGCCGCGGGAGGCACTTTTATGGAAATCACTTTAGGAGAACCTACTGAACTCCTAGATAATATTATGGTTAATTATTCTCAATGGCACACCGAAAGATCTACTAATAAAAAGTGCATGCGATAGAAGAAATTAATGTTTTGAGTGGAAAGATGGATGAACTTATGAAATTATTTGCTAATAAAAGTGTTTCTTCTGATCCTAATGATATGCCTTTGTCTACTTTGATTGAGAATAATAATGAATCTAAGGATGTTAATTTTGTTGGTAGAAATAATTTTGGTAACAACGCGTATAGAGGAAACTTTAATACTAGGCCGTTCCCTAGTAATTCCTCTAATAATTATGGTAATTCCTACAACAATTCTTATTGAAATTTTAATAAGATGCCCTCTGAATTTGAGACTACTGTTAAGGAGTTTATGAATTCGCAAAAGAATTTCAATGCTTTGCTTGAAGAAAATTTGCTTAAGGTTGATGAATTGGCTAGGAACGTTGATAGAATTTCTCTTGATGTTGATTCTTTGAAACTTAGATCTACTCCACCTAAGCATGATATCAATGAGTGTCTCAAAGCCATGAGAATTTCCATTAATGAGTGCAAAGAAAGAACCGCTAGGATGCGTGCTAAGAAAGATTGCTTTGTGAAAGTGTGTTCTTCTAGTTTTTATGAGAATAAAGATGAAGATCTAAAAGTTATTGATGTGTCTCCCATTAAATCTTTGTTTTGGAATATGAATCTTGATAATGAGGGGACTGAATATGAGCCACCTTTACCTAGAAGGCGTTCCAAAAATTCGGAGTTTTTAGATCTTGATGCCAAAATTTTTAAAAGTGGGATTGAAGAAATCAAAACTTTAGATATCAATGAACCCACTATCTTGGATTTCAAGGAATTTAATTATGATAATTGCTTTTTGATAGATTGTATTTCCTTGTTGCAATCCGTGCTAAATTCTCCTCATGCTTATAGTCAAAATAAAGCTTTTACTAAACATATCGTTGATGCTTTGATGCAATCTTATGAAGAAAAACTTGAGTTGGAAGTTTCTATCCCTAGAAAACGTTATGATGAGTGGGAGCCTACTATTAAAATTAAAATTAAAGATCATGAATGTTATGCTTTCTGTGATTTGGGTGCTAGTGTTTCCACGATTCCAAAAACTTTGTGTGATTTGCTAGGATTCCGTGAATTTGATGATTGTTCTTTGAACTTGCACCTTGCGGATTCCACCATTAAGAAACCTATGGGAAGAATTAATGATGTTCTTATTGTTGCAAATAGGAATTATGTGCCCGTAGATTTTATCGTTCTTGATATAGATTGCAATCCTTCATGTCCTATTATTCTTGGTAGACCTTTCCTTAGAACGATTGGTGCAATTATTAATATGAAGGAAGGGAACATTTGATTCCAATTTCCATTAAGGAAAGGCATGGAACACTTTCCTTTAAAGAAAATAAAATTACCTTATGAATCTATTATGAGAGCCACTTATGGATTGCCTACCAAAGATGGCAATACTTAGATCTATCCTTGTTTTTATGCCTAGCTAGGGGCGTTAAACGATAGCGCTTGTTGGGAGGCAACCCAATTTTATTTTAGTTTTTTGCTTTTTGCTTCTGTTTAGGAATAAATATTTGATCTAACCTCTGGTTAGATTTGTTTTTATGTTTTAATTAGTGTTTGTGCCAAGTGAAACCTATAGGATCTTCTTGAATGATAGTTATTTGATCTTGCTGAAAATTCCAGAAACTTTCTATTCACGAAAATACTTGTTAAAAATCACCAGAACGTGATAAAATACTGATTCCAATTGCTGCAGATCAATAAACAAATTGTCCAGGTCTTCCTATTTTGGTAGATTTTTTTGAGTTCCAGAAGTTTGCGTTAGTTACAGATTACTACAGACTGTTCTGTTTTTTGACAGATTCTGTTTTTTGCATGTTGTTAGCTTATTTTGATGAATCTATGGCTAGTAAAATAGTTTATAAACCATACAGAAGTTGGAATACAGTATGTTTAACACCAATATAAATAAAGAATGAGTTCAATACAGTACCTTGAAGTGGTGTTTTGCTTTCTTTCGCTAACGGAGCTCACGAGATTTTCTGTTGAGTTTTGTGTTGTGAAGTTTTCAAATTTTGGGTAAAGATTTGATGGATTATGGAACAAGGAGTGGAAAGAGCCTAAGCTTGGGGATTCCCATGGCACCCGAAGATAATCTAAGGACACCAAAAAGCCAAATCTTGGGGATGTGTCGGGTGGTAGGTGCGACATATGCCAACGGGTGGCTTATCATTGTGGGAGCCAGTAAGACATCGTCGGTGCCTGGAAACGGGATAAGGCGAAGACATGCACGCCGATGAATCTTACCCAGGTTCGGGGCTCTCCGTGGAGATAACACCCCTAGTCCTTCTCTGCGGGGTCTCCGCATGATCACTAGATCAACACAAGTGGCTACAAGTGGCTCCTTGAGCTGTTTGGCTCGAGGAAGAAGAAGGGCGAGGCTAGCTCTCCTCTTCTCTCTATGTGGTGTCTAAAACTCTAAGAGATCAACCCTTTGCATGGGTGCCCTGGGGGGGTTTATATAGGCCCACCCCCAGGGGTACAATGGTAATCCGGGATGCGGGTCCAGGCCGTCAGTGTCTGTATCCACCGGCTTCTCCGCCGGCCGCTTGGGCCCGCCGACTGGTGGGTCCCGCCGGTTGCCGGCCTCTTGGCCAACAGGCCGGCCCCACCGCCTGGGGGTCTTGCCGGCGGCTGGTTACTGTAGCCTCGCCCCTGATGACGAGGGCTGTGCTGAGGTAAGCATGGCTACAGTGCCGCCGTCTGGCGGGCTCTCACTGTATCCTTACCTCGTCTTATCTCCTTAATGATGCACATAATTCGAGGGAGTGAGGTAGCCGGCTACTGGGAGCCGGCTACACCCCAGGCCGACCGGGGGAGGCTTGGCCGCCTTCCAGCGTCTCTCTTGCTGAAGGGGCCCGCCGCCAGCGGGCCGTACTGACAGCCTGTCGTGGGTGGCGTCATGGTTAACATGGCAACAGTGCCGCGCCGGACGGGGGATGGCCGACCCGTACGGCGCACTATGGCCATGCTTGCTCCGGGATTCGGGGGTGGCTGGCTTTAATGTAGCCATGCCCCGTCTCGTCACCGTTATGTGGGTGTAGTCCTTGAGGGTGCAATCTTGGCCGCTTGCCGGGAGCCGACCCTCTTGTGGCCGGCATCGTGGAGTCGGTCTTCTTGTGGCCGGCTTCTTGGAGTCGGCCTTCTTGTGGCTCTCTTCGGGAGGGTTTTAGGGCTGGGCCGCCTTC
Source organism: Aegilops tauschii subsp. strangulata (assembly GCF_002575655.3). Classification (NCBI taxonomy): domain Eukaryota; kingdom Viridiplantae; phylum Streptophyta; class Magnoliopsida; order Poales; family Poaceae; genus Aegilops; species Aegilops tauschii. Next base: position 517,291,051 of record NC_053036.3, read on the forward strand.
GAGTAGTCGGCCTGTGAGATAGCCGGCCAGGGGAAGGCGGCCCTGTGCTTTGGGTGCTTGAAGGCTCGATCGGCCTGATAATTTTTGAAGAGCCAGGGGGAGCCGGTTAGGCTACCCGTGGTCATTTACTCCGACAGTAGTCCCCGAAGCTAGTTGGGCTTCATGGCTGAAAGGAGGACGAGAAGCTCAATCAGCTTCCTATCTTGAAGAGCCAGCAGCTAGGAGCCGGCTTTGATCAGGTGCGCCGTCTTGGTGATGCTTTGAAGTCTGAAAGCAGGAACCAGCTGGCGCGCACGCCAGGTTGCGGGCTGGCCGCTTGCCGCCCGCACGCCACGTGGCTCCCTCCGGCTGGAAGAGCCTGCCAGCCCACGCGCGCCACGGGACACCGCCGCAGGCCGGGGCCCGCCACTTCCACGCCTCGGCCTAGGTGTGGATCTTCTGTGGCCCAAAACGGGCCATTCGACTTCCAACGGCTGTTTCTGCACGCCGTTAGGGCGCAATAATCGCGGGACGTGGGGGAGTGGGCGCAGTTAATCCCACGCCCCCCATGCCTCGCCTCCTTGGCTTCGCCGCACGAGGCTATAAATAGTGGGAGGAGGAGGAGCGGCAAACGCTCGCACGCTCGCCCTCGCTCTGCCATCTTCTTCTTCTTCCTCTCCATCGCTGTAGCCCCTCGCCGCCGCGCCGTCCCTCCAGTCATCGCACTACCCCGCAGCTTCGCTGCCGCGGGGCCGTGCTTTCGCCGTCGCCGCGCCTTTTTCATCGGCTTCCTGCCCTCATGTCGCGCGACGTAGGCTGGGACAGCTCCAACGTCCATGAGGACCACATCGACTTCCTCCACAAGACGCGGCAGTTGCCCGGTAGGGATCATGTGCGGGTCCGTCTTGCGCCGGAGAGGGAGATCTCGCCGGCGCCGGAGGAGGGCGAGCGGGTAATCTTCCGCTCGCACTGCCTGCGCGGCCTCGGCCTGCCTGCGAGTGGCTTCTTCCGTTCCTTCCTTGAGTTCTACCAGCTCCAGCCGCACCACCTCACTCCAAACACGGTGGTGCTGTTGTCTGCCTTCGTCACTTTGTGCGAGGGCTTCCTCGGCGTCCTTCCCACCCTCGAGCTCTGGGGGGAATTCTTCCAGTCCAAGCTCGGCACCGCCATGAAGGGCGTGCCGGCTCAGAGCGGCTCCTTCATCGCGATGCGGAGGCCAGTAGCCGACAACCCTTTTCCTCCCATCACGCTGATCCAGTCGGTGAAGCTCTGGCAGCAATCCTACTTTTATGTGAAGAACGTCGCTCCGCAAGGCGACTTCGTTAACTTGCCAGCTTATGTAGCTGGCCCGCCGGCTGGGAGGCGGCCCCAATGGTCCTATCGGGCCAAAACGTTGTCGCCTGCTGTAGCCGCCGTCGTCGCTCGACTCCGGGTATTGGTCCAGTCGGAGGGCCTGACCAGGCCCGACCTGCTGGCCGCCTTCGTGGTGCACCGAGTGCTCCCGCTCCAAGGCCGCCCTCATATGATTTGTCAAATGAGTGGCCAACTCGATCCGAGTCGGCGGTGTACCAAGGAGATGCCTCATGCAGAGGTAGCTCACATGGTGAACTACCTCGCGAACTGCAAGCTCACCGACGAGTGGCAGTTTGGCAAGGAGCCGTACTCCCGTGCCAATCCCCCGCCTATGGTAAGCTTTCTTTTTCTTCTCTTCTTTGCTTTTGTCACCAAGTTTCTCTTGGCCGACTCTGACCAGTCGGTTTGTCTTGACAGAGCCCCCTCCTTCGACCAGCAGCCAGGGCAGCGGGGGTGGAGCGCCAATATCTTCCCGACCGGACGACGCACGACTTGGACGACCCCGACTTTGGGGCGGCCGCTCTGGACGACGACACCGTGGGGGGAGGCGGCGAGGCAGGCGGCTCCGGGCTTGGAGCCAGCTTCGACGACTGGCCGGATGATGACGAGGCGGAAGTCGTCCCGCGCTGCCAGCCGGCGTTCGATCATCATGGCGCGGGTTCATTTGCCGAGCCGGCTGTCCGAGGCGGTGCGCAGAAGCGCCGGGCTGCGCCGAGCCTATTCGGCAGTCGGCCGAAGAAGCCCAAGAGTGCGGCGGCGGCGACCAAGCGGGACGAGGCAGCCGCGAAGGCTGCCCGCTTCCGCAAGGTGGTGAAGCAGCCACAAATGGTTTTGGCGTAAGTGTTAATTCTCTCACGTATTCCTTCTTCTTTTTTGTTGATATTCTTCTTAGTCCTTGTCCTGACTTAAAAAATAGGGCTCCGCTTTCTCTTGAGCAGACCGCTGCCGCCTCCGTGATTGGAGCGGCGGGAGGATCTGCAAGCGCCCGCCACGTGGACCCCCATGCTGAGCTGCAAGTGGCGACGGAGCGGAATGCGCGGGAGGCATGGGAGGAGCGGGAGGTGGAGGAGCTGAGGGCGGCCGCTGCCAAGGCGGCGCAGGAGACGACGGAGGAGTCGGCGGAGGCACAAGCCGACGCAACGGCCAAGGCTGAGGCGGAGGCTGCAGCCGCAGAGAGGGCGGCGGAGGCCCTGCGTAAGCGGCCTCCGCAGCTTGTCGTCCCCCTTCGCGCTGTGGCGCCCGAGATCCCGGTGCCCCCGCCGGAGGAAGCCGATGGCAACCAGCCGGTGATGGAGAGGGAGGAGGGCGCGTCGTCGTCCTGGCGGGGAGGCAACACTGCCATCGCCGACTGGGGCGAACCAAGGCAGCCGGCCTGGCGCGCCGCCCGTGCAACCGGCTGGAGGCGAGCCGGCTGCGAGGGCAAACCTTGTGGTCCAGTCGCCATCGCGCCGGCGCGCAGGAAAGGCGACTTCGGCGCTGGACCCGCAGAAGGCCGCGGGCTCTAGCTCGTCGGCCCAGGATCTGGAGACGGCCAGCGCCAGCTCGCCGGAGTGGACGCCGGGTGGTGGGATGGCCGTGCTGAACGTGGTGGCGCAAGAAGTCCGGAACCGGCTTCAATCCCAGGCCACCGTGCTGAAGCAGTATACTCAAGAGTTTCTCACGACGCGGACGGCCATTCGGGTGAGTCTTCCCGCTTTTTTGTTTCTTGTTCTTGGTTTCTTCTGTGGGGGCGCGTCAGTGCACCCACTAGGTGTAGTCCCCGAGTTCCGAGTCGGCTGCTGAGCAGGCGGCTTGGAACTTCTTAGTAGACTTCGATTGCTATCTTGTTCTTATTCGCTCCTCTGTCCTATTTGCAGGACTATCACAACCTTCACGCGGCTACCTTCAACTCCCAGGCCCGGGAGCTGAACCAGAAGACCATTGATCTGACTGAGAGCCGGAGTAAGTGCTTCATCTTTTATCTCACGTGGGGCGCGTCAGCGCACCCTCTGGGTGTAGTCCCCGAGATTCGGGCCGACTGCTGAGCAGTCGGGACGGATATTTCCTGGCGACTTCTTTCTTATTGCTATTTTCTTCTTTACCATATCTGCAGAGGCCAATGCCAACCCGAGGGAGCAGTTGGGTGGGGCCCAGACCGCCCTTCGCACCAAGGAAGCCGAGTGCAACGCCTTGGCTCAGGAGCGTGACCGCTTGGTCAAGAAGCTGGCCGACCAGGAGGAGAGCCATAAGGCGGCCCTGAAGGCGGCGCACGACAGCGAGGCCGCCCTCCAAGCCAAATACGAGACCGAGGCGGCGAGCTGGGCTGAGGCAAGGCAAGCGCTGAGCGACGGCTACGGCCAGATCGGAGATTTGGTTGACGGTAGGCCTTCTTCTTCTTCGTCCCTTTGCTTGCCGCCAGCCATTTGGTCCATTTTTCTGACTTTGTGTTTTTTCTCTTTCTTTCTTACTTGTGCAGAGTACTTCCCTGGTTACTGTGTTGTCGCCAGCCAAGTCATCGAGGCCCACCGTGACGCGCAAAGGCAGGCTGGAGCTGAGATCGCGCCGGGTGCTCGTCGGTCGCTTGAGGAGCCGCTTCTAGCGATCCAAGCCCGCCTCCAGTCGGCTCACCGCATGCTCCGCCGTCTTCAGCGCGTTGGGGCACAAGTGCTGGCCGCCCTCTGGCCCGGCAAGGTGGTTCCCCGTACCCCCAGTCGGACTGCCGACTGGCTGGAGGTAGCGGTTGGCCGCTTCGAGGCCTGGAAGGCTTCTGCAGCTCGGTCAGGCGCTAGGCGGGCGCTGGAGTTCATCCAAGCTTGGTATCCTGGGCTGGATTTGGCCCAGCTGACCACCTGGCGGCAGGTGGCCAACGAGGAGCTAGAGGCGGTGCGGCCGGCTATCATCCAGCGCGCCTCGGCGATTGCCGACTACACCGACACCAGTGCCTTTGCCCTTGAGGTGAATGATGACGGTGTTGCTCAGCCGGAGGAGTGGTTTGGGCTGAACCCAACGGATGGTGAAGACTCGGCGGAGGAGATCGACTCCAGTGACGAGGGCGAAGAGGAGGAGGGAGAGGATGGTAAAGACGCCGTGCCAGACGGTGGAGCAACTGGCCAGCCTCAGCTTGATCGTGCCTCCAGCAACGAGGCGCGTGCGAGCGCGCCGCCTGCAGCCGGTGATGATCAAGCCGAGACTCGCTAGCCGGCCACTCCTCCAGCCAGCACTGCCGTCTCCACTGACCTGCCTGGCTCGCCTGTTGCACCTTTGGCCTGATCCGCCACCTTTGCTTTCCTGTTTATTACTCTTTGAACAATATTTGTTAAGTTTGCGCAGTTCCACCCACTGGGGGTGTATTCAAACTATGTTGAATGCCGGCCTTTCGAAGGCCTTTTGTGTAAATATAATCATGCATGTGCTTGGCTTCTGATTGTATTTGCTTTTCATCCTTTTGGCTGTTTCCTTTGCCGCCCTCCCTTGGTCGCCGCCTTCCCAGTCGGACAGCTGCTCTGCAGTCTGTGGCTGGGGAAGGGCTTGGCCGTTTGGGAGGGCAAGTACTCTAGATTTCTTAGATTGTAGCAAGGTGAATGGGAAGCCGGCCAGCCGGCTGTTCTGACAGCCGGTTGGCGGGGTGGGAGGTCGGCTTGTGTTATATAAGTTCGTTAGTCCTTAGCCGTTTTTCGTATGGGCATCCTTTCCTGCCTTTGACTCTTGCGAGTCGGACAGTCGATTCTTAGAGCTGCGACTTTCAACAAGAGAGGGCTTGGGTGCTGGCACACTACTTGTCTGACTGCATGTAGAACTTTAATATAACTCAAGGCGAAAAGTCCCCGGGCCGACTGGTCGAACCCGGTGCCGGACAGGAAAACAAATGTAGTAATACGTTCATAGGTATGACACTCGTCATACATAGATAAAAGAGGGTAGTCCCCGAGTTCTCCTCGGGGGGGGGGCGTTGTCTTGTACTTAATACAAAAAGGTAGCGTGGTACATACTGCATTTAACTGTAAAATCTTCGGAGGAGATTGGCGTTCCATGGTCGTTCTGCCTCCTTGCCGGAATCATCTCTCTTGCGTGCCTTCGGCTTCTGTGTGTCGATCAGGTAGTAGGAGTCGTTGCCTAGGGCCTTGCTGATGACGAAGGGGCCTTCCCAAGGGGCCGAGAGCTTGTGTTGGCGGGCTGTTCGCTGGATCAGCCGGCGCACAAGATCGCCTTCTTGGAAGGATCTTGGCTTGACCTTCCGGTTGTGGTAACGGCGCAAACCCTGCTGGTAGATGGCGGGCCGGCTGAGTGCTAACAGCCGGCCCTCTTCCAGCAGGTCAACGTTGTCTTCTCACGCTTCCTTGGCCTCCGCCTCCGTGTACATGGTGACCCGAGGTGAATCGAACTCAATGTCAGTTGGGATGACAGCCTCGGCACCATATACAAGGAAGAAAGGGGTGAAGCTGGTTGACTTGTTCGGGGTAGTACGCAGACTCCAGAGGACGGCCGGTAGCTCGTCGAGCCAGCAGCCGGCCGAACGCTCCAGTGGTACGACCAGTCGGGGCTTGATGCCGGAGAGGATGAGGCCGTTTGCTCGCTCGACTTGGCCGTTTGACTGCGGGTGGGCAACGGACGCTAACTCCAGTCGGATGCCCTGTGTCGCACAGAAACGTGCCAGTGCTCCTTTGGCAAAATTCGTGCCATTGTCGGTGATGATGCTGTGTGGTACGCCATACCGGGTGGTGATATCTGCGATGAATGTCATGGCAGTCGGCCCGTTCAGCTTCTTGATTGGCTTCACTTCAATCCACTTGGTGAATTTGTCTATGGCGACAAGCAGATGTGTCATGCCGCCGCGCGCTGTCTTGAATGGGCCCACCATGTCCAGTCCCCAGACGGCAAAGGGCCAGGTGAGGGGGATGGTCTTGAGTGCAGAAGCCAGCAGGTGTTGCTTGGAGCTGAAGACTTGGCACCCTTTGCAGTATTTGACTAATTCCTTGCCGTCTTCCAAAGCAGTCAGCCAGAAGAACCCATGGCGGAAAACTTTGGCGACAAGTGATCTTGAGGCCGCATGGTGGCCGCATTCGCCTTGGTGGATGTCCTTGAGAATTGCTATGCCCTTCTCTAGCTCGACGCAGCGCTGGAAGACTCCAGTGATGTTGCGCCTAACGAGTTCTCTGTTTACTATTGTGTATGCTCTGTCTCGGCGTTGAACTTGTCTTGCCGAGATCTCGTCAGTCGGCAGTTCTCTGTTTACCAAGAAGTTGAGGATGGGTTGGGCCCATGATGGCGCCGTGACTTCTTCTATTGCCAATACGGCTACGGCGACCAGGGTGGGTGGGTTGGGTGGTGAAGAGTTGGAGTCGGCCACCACCTGTTGTGTCGTTGCAGTCCCCGGGCCGACTGCTGCAGTCCCCGGGACGGGTTCTGAAGTCGCCGAGCCGGGTGCGACTACGGCAGTCCCCGGGCCGCCTGTCGAAGTCCCCGAGCCGCCTGCTGGGTTCCCCAAGTCGGATTCGACTGCATCAGGGTCAGGCGGTATGAAGATGGAGTCTGATTCTGGAGGCGGCTTGACAAACGGTTTGAGGAGGCGTTGGAGAGAGACGCCGGTTAGTATAGCTTGTCGGGTGGAGCCGATTCGTGCCAGGGCATCTGCTTGCTCGTTGTCGGCCCGTGGCACATGGATGAACTCGCATCCTTCAAAGTATCCGCTGATTTGCTGAATGAGGAATCGGTAGCTCGCCATGTTTGCGTCCTGGGCGTCCCAGTCGCCAGATGATTGTTGGACTACCAAATCCGAGTCGCCATAGCACAGGATCCGGCGGATGCCGAGCTCTTTGGCTAGCCGGAGCCCATGTATGAGCGCCTCGTACTCGGCCACGTTGTTGGAGGCGGCAAAATGAATTTGCAATGTGTATCTGAGTTTGTCGCCCTTGGGAGAGGTGAGGACGATGCCGGCTCCCAGGCCGGTGCGCATCTTGGATCCATCGAAGTGCATCCGCCAATGAGTGGAGTCGGGAGCCGGCGGTAGGTACTGGGTCTCGGCCCAATCGACAAGGAAGTCGGCCAATACTTGGGACTTGATGGCGGTGTGAGGCTGGTAGAAGATCGTGTAAGGAGCTAGCGCAATGGCCCACTTGGCCACCCGGCCGGATGCATCCCGGCTGCCTATGATCTCGGCAAGCGGGTCAGTACATACGGCCATGATGCAATGCTCTTGAAAGTAGGGCTTCAGCTTCTTGGCGGCGAAGTATACTCCATAGCACATCTTCTGGCAGTACGGGTAGTTTTGCTTCGAGGTGGACAGTACTTCGCTCAAATAATACACCGGCCTCTGGACTAACTGAGCCCGGCCTTCTTCTAGGCGTTGGACCACAATAACTGTGCTGACTACTCGGCTAGTCGCGGCAATGTAAAGGAGCATGGGCTCTTTCTCAGTTGGCGCCGCCAAGACAGGTGGCGTGGTCAGCATCTTCTTCAACTCGCGAAAAGCTTGGTCTGCTTGGTCGTTCCACTCGAAGTGGGTGGACTTTTCATGAGTCGGTATAGGGGGAGAGCCTTCTCTCCTAGCCGGCTGATGAAGCGGTTCAGGGAGGCCAGGCACCCGGTAAACTTTTGGACGTCTCGCAGCTTGGTAGGAATCTCCATTCTCTCTATGGCCTTGATCTTTACTGGGTTGCACTCGATGCCGCGTTTGGAGACCAAGAAGCCTAGAAGCTGGCCGGCTGGTACTCCGAACACGCATTTCTCAGGGTTGAGCTTGATCTAAAACCGGCGCAAGTTGTCAAATGTTTCTCTGAGGTCTTCCAGCAGGGTGCCACGCTTCTCCGTCTTCACCACAATATCGTCTACATAGACGTGGGCATTTCTGTCGAGTTGCTTGAGGAGGCATTTCTGCATGCAACGCTGAAAAGTGGCACCAGCATTTCTCAAGCCGAATGTCATAGTCAGGTAGCAGAAAGCTCCGAATGGTGTGATGGAGGCGGTCTTCAGGCGGTCGGCTGGATCCAACTTGATCTGATGGTAGCCTGAGTAAGCATCCAAGAAACTCAACAGCTCACATCCGGCTGTGGAGTCTATCATTTGATCGATTCGAGGTAGGGCAAACGGATCTTTGCGGCAGGCTTTGTTGAGGCTGGTATAATCTATACACATGCGCCATTTATTGTTTTTCTTCAATACAAGGACCGGGTTGGCAAGCCATTCTGGAAAAAACACCTCCATAATGAAGCCGGCTGCCAGAAGCCGGGCTATCTCTTCTCCTACAATCCTTCTCTTTTCCCCCGACAGTCGGCGGAGAGGTTGTTTGACTGGTTTTGCGTCTGCTCGGACGTGTAGCTTGTGCTCGGCGAAATCCTTCGGAACACCTGGCATGTCCTTTGGGGACCATGCAAAGATGTGCCGATTCTCACGGAGGAAATCGACGAGCTCGCCTTCCTATTTGCTGTCCAGGTTTGCTCCAATGACGGCAAACGTCTCCGGGTTCTCTGGGTCCAGAGGTATCTTCTTTGTTTCCTTGGCCGGCTGGAAGGAGCCTTGAGAATCATATTCTTTTGGGTCAGGGGACAGGGCCGGGTGCTTGCCGTCCATGGCCACGACTTGGTCCAGCATCTTTTTTTCTTCGGCAATCACGAGGGACTCGGCCAGTCGGCTGCTGGCTACAGCACACTCAGAGGATTTCTTGTAGTCTCCGGCTATGGTGATGATCCCCTTTGAACTTGGCATCTTCATCTTGAGGTAGGCGTAGTGGGGCACATCCATGAACTTGGCCAGGGCAGGTCGGCCAAGCAACGCGTGGTAAGGGCTCTCTAGATCCACCACTTCAAACCAGACTGCTTCTTGGCAGAAGTGATCCTTGTCTCCGAAGAGAACATCTATCTTGATCTTGCCGATTGGTGACCAGGACATGCCGGGTACGATGCCATGGAACACAGTCCGGCTTGGCATGAGTTGCTTCGTCTTGATGTTCTGCTTCTCCATGGTGTCATGGTACAGTATGTTGATGCTGCTCCCACCGTCAATCAGTACACGGGAGAAACGGGCAGCTCGCCTTTCTGTCGCGAGGGTGGCGTCCAACACCAATGCATAAGAGCCGGGAGACGGCATCACCTCTGGGTGATCGGCCCGACTCCAGCTGATAGGCTTCTCATACCAATGCATAAACTCTGGGTTGTTAGAGGCGACCGCGTTGACTTCTTGGTGTTGTCAACGCCGACTGCGCCTGTCTTCAGTTTGGCTTGTAAAGACGATGTAGGCGGCATGCTCGTCCGGGAACTCGTCTTGAATGGCTCCGACTGCTAGTCGAGCAGCCGGCTGCTGAGGGGCTGGAGGTGGCTGGCCAGCAGGTGGAGGCGGCACCAGCCCTTCGCCTTTGGAGATTCGCGTGAGCCAATGACACTTCCGAGTCGTGTGGTTGGATGGCTTCGCGCTGCTGTGGAACTTGCAGGGGGCATCAAGGGTTTGCTCGTAGGAGAAAGCCGGCTGCCAAGCCGGCCTGCCGCCCTTCTGCTTCTTGGGCATGGGCCGCCCTTCAGGTTGTTCGTCTTCGACTGTGGCTACTTGCCGACTGGTGGAAGGCGGCATAGGGGCCTTGCGCTTGTTGTCGTTTGGGTACGGGCGTCGATTGGAGTCACCAGCCGGCGTCTTGGGAGCCAGAGCAAGCACCTTTCCAGAGGCATCCACTCGAAGCTCAGTCTTCATTGAAGAGTCGGCCATGGCGTACTTGTTTGCTATGATCAGCAGCTCATCAAGGGAAGTCGGCTCATCGCAGAGGAGCCGGTGCTTGAGGAGGGTGCCCTCTCGGCACCCGGCGGTGAAGTACTCTATGGCTTGAACCTCGTGCACCCCTTCGCAGGAGTTGCGGAGCTCGGCCCAACGCGTGAGGTAGTCGCGAGTTGATTCGCTGGGCCCTTGGACGCACAAGGAGAGCTGGCGGGGCTTGGGAGGCCGCTTGTATGTGCTGGTGAAATTGCGGATGAAGACTTCCGTGAAGTCTAGCCAGCTGTTGACGCTGTAGGGCTTGAGGCTGTTCAACCAGGTGCGTGTCGTGCCTTGAAGCATTAGCGGGACGTACTTCACGGCAACATGCCTGTTGTCGTTTGCTATGCGGACTGCGGTGGAGTAATCGATCAACCAGTCTTCCGGCTTCACGGAGCCGTTGTATTTTGGCGTGTCTCTTGGGAGTGAGAACCCTTTGGGGAAGGGCTCGTCGCGGATGCGGGGGCCAAAGCAAGGCGGGCCGACATCATCATCTTCTTCTAGCGCCAGGGATCGTGCTAGGCGGTCGATCCGGTGGCGGGCGTCATTCTCGCCGACTCCTTCGCAATGGCCAGTCGGCCGCCGAGAGTCGGATGCATAACAGGCGGCGGGGTGGGATATCTCTCCCCACGAGGCGGGGGAGGAGGCGGATTGCCTCGTCGTTCCATAGCTTGGGGGCGGCTTTCTGCGTCTCGCTCGATGGTGAGCCGAGTCCGACTGCGGCTAGCAGCCGGCTCCTTGTATTTTCTCGCGCGGGCGCCACCTGCAGTCGGCGTCCGGGATGTCGCGCCATGCTCTCGGCGTGGGGGAGGACTTTCAGCGCGGGCGCTGGCTTCATGCCGCTCTGCGGCCGCATCGATCAGCTGCTGGATGCGTCTAGTCATGTAGGGGAGCTCGTCGGCCTCCAGCCCGTTCAGCTCGTCTACGGCCGCCTGAGCGGCACGCTGGTTCTCGAGTGGCGTGGCGTAGACTGGGCGGTCTGCTCCCAGCATGCTGGCGATGGCCGCGCCGCGCTTCTTGATGAGGCCGGCTCGGCTCAGCCCGCTAGGAGGCGGCGTACCAAAGGTGGCGCGGTCGACTTCGCGCTGGTGAGCCTCAGTGAGGCGTCTCATGGATGCTATCTTCTGGCCCTCCGCGATGAGAGCGAGGCGGCATGCCTCCAGTGTCTCGGTGTCGGCGTCAGCCGGGATGGGGGCGGACAGGTCATGTAGCGCCGCTTGTAGGGCGTCATGGGCATTCTCGCCTGAGGCGGCGCCATGGGTGATGACCAGCACCTCAGTGACAGTGCTGCCGCCACTGTCAGCTCGAGGAAGAGGGTCGTTGATGATCTCCACGTTGGTGGGGAAGGCGTCAAGCGATGCCGTGTTGGAGTCGACAAGCATCGGGTCGGTGGAGCCAACTGACTCCAAATCCACAGCAGGCTCACTGGAGACATGAAGCTGGTCGAGGAGGCTGACGAGGCGGCTCTCGGGGCAGTTTGTGCCCGCGTCGGACGCAGGCTCGTCGGAGATGCAAGCCTCGCCAAGAAGATTGGCGAGGTAGCTCGCCGCGCAGGCGTCGTCGACGCCTTGCAGCGCGTCGGGGCAAGCGCCATCGGGCGTGCCGGGCTGGCTACACTCGCTGGCAAGGAAAAGGGTTCCCGTCCAGAACAGGTCTCCGGACGACGGTGCACCTGGCCCCACGGTGGGCGCCAAATGTCGGGTGGTAGGTGCGACATATGCCAACGGGTGGCTTATCATTGTGGGAGCCAGTAAGACATCGCCGGTGTCTGGAAATGGGATAAGGCGAAGACATGCATGCCGGCGAATCTTACCCAGGTTCGGGGCTCTCCGTGGAGATAACACCCCTAGTCCTGCTCTGCGGGGTCTCCGCATGATCACTAGATCAACACAAGTGGCTACAAGTGGCTCTTTGAGCTGTTTGGCTAGAGGAAGAAGAAGGGCGAGGCTAGCTCTCCTCTTCTCTCTATGTGGTGTCTAAAACTCTAAGAGATCAACCCTTTGCATGGGTGCCCTGGGGGTTTATATAGGCCTACCCCCCAGGGGTACAATGGTAATCCGGCTGGATGCGGGTCCAGGCCATCAGTGTCTGTATCCACTGGCTTCTCCGCCGGCCGCTGGGGCCCGCCGACTGGTGGGTCCCGCCGGCTGCCGGCCTCTTGGCCGACAGGCCGGCCCCACCGCCTAGGGGTCTTGCCGGCGGCTGGTTACTATAGCCTCGCCCCTGATGACGAGGGCTATGCCGAGGTAAGCATGGCTACAGTGCCGCCGTCTGGCGGGCTCTCACTGTAGCCTTACCTCGTCTTATCTCCTTAATGATGCACATACTTCGAGGGAGTGAGGTAGCCGGCTATTGGGAGCCGGCTACACCCCAGGCTGACTTGGGGAGGCTTGGCCGCCTTCGAGCGTCTCTCTGGCTGAAGGGGCCCGCCGCCCGCGGGCCGTAATGACAGCCTGTCATGGGTGGCGTCATGGTGAACATGGCAACAGTGTCGCGCCGGACGGGGGATGGCCGACCCGTACGGCGCACTGTGGCCATGCATGCTCCGGGATTCGGGGGTGGCAGGCTTTCCTGTAGCCACGCCCTGTCTCGTCACCGTTATGTGGGTGGAGTCCTTGAGGGTGCAATCTTGGCCGCTTGCCGGGAGCCGGCCCTCTTGTGACCGGCATCGTGGAGTCGGTCTTCTTGTGGCTGGCTTCTTGGAGTCGGCCTTCTTGTGGCTCTCTTCGGGAGGGTTTTAGGCCGGGCCACCTTCCAGTAGTCGGCCTGTGAGATAGCCGGCTAGGGGAAGGCGGCCCTGTGGTTTGGGTGCTTGAAGGCTCGACGGCCCGAATATTTTTGAAGAGCCAGGGGGAGTCGGTTAGGCTACCCGTGGTCATTTACTCCGACAGGATGCCCCGGAAGGCATCCCCTCTTTCGTCTTCGTCCATCGGTAACTTTACTTGGAGCTTTATTTCTATTCACCACATGATATGTGTTTTGCTTGGAGCGTCTTGTATGATTTGAGTCTTTGTTTTTTAGTTCACCACAATTATCCTCGCTGAATACACCTTTGAGAGAGACACACATGATTCGGAATTTATTAGAATACTCTTTGTGCTTCACTTATATCTTTTGAGCTATATAGTTTTAGCTCTAGTTCTTCACTTATATCTTTTAGAGCACAGTGGTGGATTTGTTTTATAGAAATTATTGTTCTCTCATGCTTCACTTATATCATTTTGAGAGTCCTACAAAACAGCATGGTAAATTGCTTTAATTGTGAAATTAGTCCTAATGTGCTAGGTATTCAAGATTAGTAAAACTTTCTTATGAGTATGTTGAATACTAAGAGAAGTTTGATGCTTGATGATTGTTTTGAGATATGGAGGTAGTGATATTAAAGTTGTGCTAGTTGAGTAGTTGTGAATTTGAGAAATACTTGTGTTGAAGTTTGCAAATCCCATAGCATGCACGTATAGTAAACGTTATGTAACAAATTTGAAACATGAGGTGTTCTTTGATTGTCCTTCTTATGAGTGGCGGTCGGGGACGAGCGATGGTCTTTTCCTACCAATCTATCCCCTAGGAGCATGCGCGTAGTGCTTGGTTTTTGATGACTTGTAGATTTTTGCAATAAGTATGTCAGTTCTTTATGACTAATGTTGAGTCCATGGATTATACGCACTCTTACCTTCCATCATTGCTAGCCTCTTCGGTACCGTGCATTGCCCTTTCTCACCTTGAGAGTTGGTGCAAACTTCGCCGGTGCATCCAAACCCCGTGATACGATACGCTCTATCACACATAAGCCTCCTTATATCTTCCTCAAAACAGCCACCATACCTATCTATTATGGCATTTCCATAGCCATTCCGAGATATATTGCCATGCAACTTTCCACCGTTCCATTTATCATGACACGTTCATCATTGTCATATTGCCTTGCATGATCATGTAGTTGACATCGTATTTGTGGCAAAGCCACCATGCATTTTATTTAGTAGATGTCACTCTTGATTCATTGCCCATCCCGGTACACCGCCGGAGGCATTCATATAGAGTCATACCTTCTTTTAGTATCGAGTTGTAATCATTGAGTTGTAAATGAATAGAAGTGTGATGATCATCATTCATAGAGCATTGTCCCAAAAAAAAGAGAAATGCCAAAAGAAAAAAAGAAAGGCCCAAAAAAAAGGGGCAATGCTACTATCTTTTTTCCATACTTGTGCTTCAAAGTAGCACCATGATCTTTATGATAGATAGTCTCTTGTTTTGGCACTTTCATATACTAGTGGGAATTTTTCATACATTTCACTCTTGATTCATTGCCCATCACGGTACACCACCGGAGGCACTCATATAGAGTCATATTTTGTTCTAGCATCGAGTTGTAATCCTTGAGTTGTAAATAAATAGAAGTGTCATGATCATCATTATTAGAGCATTGTCCCGTGTGAGGAAACAAAAAAAAGAGAAAGGCCAAATAAAAAAGAGAAGGCCCAAAAAAAGATAAAGGCCAAATAAAAAAGAGAAGGCCCAAAAATGAGAGAAAAAGAGAGAAGGGGCAATGTTACTATCCTTTTTCCACACTTGTGCTTCAAAGTAGCACCATGATCTTCATGATAGAGAGTCTCTTATTTTGTCACTTTCATATACTAGTGGGAATTTTCGTTATAGAACTTGGCTTGTATATTCCAACAATGGGCTTCCTCAAATGCCCTAGGTCTTCGTGAGCAAGCAAGTTGGATGCACACCCACTTAGTTTCTTTTGTTGAGCTTTCATACATTTATAGCTCTAGTGCATATGTTGCATGGCAGTCCCTACTCCTCACATTAACATCAATTGATGGGCATCTCCATAACCCGTTGATTAGCCGCGTTGATGTGAGACTTTCTCCTTTTTTGTCTTCTCCACATAACCCCCATCATTATATTCTATTCCACCCATAGTGCTATATCCATGGCTCACGCTCATGTATTGCGTGAAAGTTGATTTTTTTTTAGATTACTAAAGTATGAAACAATTGCTTGGCTTGTCATCGGGGTTGTGCATGATGAGAGCATTCTTGTGTGATGAAAATGGAGCATGACCAAACTATATGATTTTGTAGGGATGAACTTTCTTTGGCCATGTTATTTTGAGAAGACATAATTGCTTAGTTAGTATGCTTGAAGTATTATTACTTTTATGTCAATATTAAACTTTTATCTTGAATCTTTCGGATCTGAATATTCATACCACAATTAAGAGGGTTACATTGAAATTATGCCAAGTAGCATTCCACATCAAAAATTCTGTTTTTATCATTTACCTACTCGAGGACGAGCAGGAATTAAGCTTGGGGATGCTTGATACGTCTCCAACGTATCTATAATTTTTGATTGTTCCATGCTATATTATATTCTGTTTTGGATGTTTATTGGGCTTTATTATATACTTTTATATTATTTTTGGGACTAACCTATTAACCGGAGGCCCATCCCAAATTGCTGTTTTTTTCTTCCTATTTTAGTGTTTCGAAGGAAAATCATATCAAACGGAGTCCAAACGGAATGAAACCTTCGGGAACGTGATTTTCGGAACAAACGTGATCCAGAGGACTTGGAGTATACGCAAAGCAATCAACGAGGAAGGCACGAGGCAGGGGTGCGCCTACCCCCCTGCGCGCGCTCTCCACCCTCGTGGGCCCCTCGTTGCTCCACCGACGTACTTCTTCCTCCTATATATACCTACGTACCCCCAAACGATCATATACGGAGCTAAAACCCTATTTCCACCGCCGCAACGTTCTGTACCCCTGAGATCCCATCTTGGGGCCTTTTCCGGCACTCTGCCGGAGGGGGCATTGATCACGGAGGGCTTCTACATCAACACCATAGCCTCTCCGATGATGTGTGAGTAGTTTACCTCAGACCTTCGGGTCCATAGTTATTAGCTAGATGGCTTCTTCTCTCTCTTTGGATCTCAGTACAAAGTTCTCATCGATCTTCTTGGAGATCTATTCGATGTAATCTTCTTTTGCAGTGTGTTTGTCGAGATCCGATGAATTGTGGGTTTATGATCAAGTTTATCTATGAACAATATTTGAATCCCCTCTGAATTCTTTTATGTATGATTGGTTATCTTTGCAAGTCTCTTCGAATTATCAGTTTGGTTTGGCCTGGTAGATTGATCTTTCTTGCAATGGGAGAAGTGCTTAGTTTTGGGTTCAATCTTGCGGTGACCTTTCCCAGTGACAGCAAGGGCAGCAAGGCATGTATTGTATAGTTGCCATCGAGGATAAAAAGATGGGGTTTATATCATATTGCATGATTTTATCCCTCTACATCATGTCATCTTACTTAAAGCATTACTCTGTTCTTATGAACTTAATACTCTAGATGCATGCTAGATAGCGGTCGATGTGTGGAGTAATAGTAGTAGATGCAGAATCGTTTTGGTCTACTTGTCGCGGACGTGATGCCTATACACATGATCATACCTAGATATTCTCATAACTATGCTCAATTCTATCTACTGCTCGACGGTAATTCGTTTACCCACCGTAATACTTATGCTCTTGAGAGAAGCCACTAGTGAAATCTATGCCCCCCGGGTCTATTTTCCATCATATTAATCTTCCAACACTTTGCTATTTTTATTGCCGTTTATTTTACTTTGCATCTTTATCATAAAAATACCAAAAATATTATCTTATCATATCTATCAGATCTCACTCTCGTAAGTGACCGTGAAGGGATTGACAACCCCTTTATCGCGTTGGTTGCGAGGTTCTTATTTGTTTGTGTAGGTGCGTGGACTCGCGCGTGGTCTCCTACTGGATTAATACCTTGGTTCTCAAAAACTGAGGGAAATACTTACGCTACTTTACTGCATCACCCTTTCCTCTTCAAGGGAAAACCACCGCAATGCTCAAGAGGTAGCAATCCAGTCCATCCATCAGAGACAGTCCATCATACTGAAAAAAGTTTCTAAAACTGAAACCACAGTATGGTGGAGGGATAACAGGCCAGCTCCTCCAACCATTCTCCTACAGCTCCTCTTGGACAGGTTCATGTGCATTCCAAGCCGCATTGTTGATAGCATTTTGTGCCTCCATCTCATCAATCATGGCTTGCTGCATCAAAGTGTAGTACGACAACTCATAAGGGTGAGGAGAAGCATTAAGCAGCAGAGGGGCTTCCTCAGTACCAACAAGACCAGGTATTGTGTTCCTGCCATTGAGCACATAAACAAGGACAGACCACGAACGGCCCAGACCTGGAAGCAAACCAACTCTAGTGACCAACAAGCTGTGAGGAACTTCAGCAATGTCCTTAATGTGGCACTTAACCAGAACACGCGCCTTGTTTTGCCTAGGATTTGGCCAAACCAGCAGCTTCCCAAAGTGGGAGACGGCTTTGTGAACATAGTGCTCGGTCTGGTAATCCATAGGAAAAGCTAAGAACATAACCCACACTTCATATTCAAACGCAGGCATGCGCATGTTACTCCATTCATCATGCGGAACTAAGGAGAAGTGGGAATCATAGTGAGAGCGTGAGTCCCTTCTCTAATCGCAGCATCCCTACTTTCCATATTAGAAAAGACTACACAGCCAATCTCTAGAGGGTAAAACAAAACCATCCACAAGCTCATATGCAAGATCCTCGATGATGATGCGGCACACCTCAGCCAACCACAACTCCTTCTGATGATTGGGGACAGGAGGGTCCACAGTAACAAATGGCGTACCTATTGTGATTGAACGGCGGCTCATCAACCACCATGACCTGCCTCTGAACCCGATGATCTGGTCCGCGCTTGAAGGTCAATCCCGTCGGCGCAAAAGCGAATGGACAAACTTGGAAGTTCGCCATGGCGGTGGTCGGTGGCCGTGCTTGTGCGGAGGGAGAACAAGATCGGAGCAGAGGAGGGGGCGGGCTTGTAATGGAAGGCATAGGTGGTGAGCTCAAGGTGGAAGGAGCAGAACTGGATTGGGGGTTTTGGTAGGCGGAAAAGACTGCCCTCTGACTAGGGAGGCGAATCGGCAAGCAATCGGATATAGCCACGTCCGGGTGCTGCGGGATTTTCTGTTTCTCCTTGTGCACTTGTTGCGTATGGATATTCCTGCATATACGGTCATGGCCAACATTTAAAGGATCTTCTGCCACCGGCCACACATGAGAGATCTTCATTAATGAGATCGGTGTGGCTTTGGGAACCCAGCAAAAATGATTCCGGAAATTAGCACACATCACAGGTTGTAACACCCCGGATGTAACTTTCCATATTTGTAACTCCAACTCTTGCCATTTTTGGCTATGTGCTATGATACTCCCTTCGTGGTCGGGTTTTCTTTCGTTTTTCATTTTGTTCATGTCATGCATCTCATATCATGTCATCATGTGCATCTCATTTGCATACGTGTTCGTCTCATACATCCGAGCATTTTCCCCGTTGTCCGTTTTGCAATCCGGCACTCCCACATGCACCGGCGCCCCCCTCTTGTTTCTTTTCGTGAGCGGGTGTTGAACGTTCTCGGAACGGACCGAGTCTTGCCAAGTGGCCTTGGTATACCACCGGTAGACCACCTGTCAAGTTTCGTGCCATTTGGAGGCCGGTTGACGCTCCAACGGTTAACCGGGTAACCGCAAAGTCCTTTTGTGTGTTGCAGCAAAACCCCCCTCCAAACAGCCCAAAACCTCTCTAAGTCACCTCCATGCTCTAGGTCGTTCGATCACGATCGTGTGGGCGATAACCGTGCTCAATTTGGAGTCTCCTAGCTCCCTCTACCTATAAAACACCTCCCCCCTCCGAAATTCTGGATCCCCGAAACCCTAGCAAAACACCCCGCCGCCACCGGACGCGTCCGCCGCCACCGGACGCATCCCCGCCGCCGCGCCCGGCCAACCAGGGGCCGCCACGTCACCCCGCCGGCCCCCTCTCTCTCCTCCCGCGCCGCGGCCCGCGGAGCCCATCCGGGGCCCGCGCGAGCCCGACCGCGTCGCCACCTGGCCCGAGCGCCGCCCGTCGCCCTCGCCCGCAGCTCCCCGCCGCCGTTCCCGGTCGCCGCCGCAGCTCGCCGGCCGGCGCCTCGCCGCCCCGCCGCCCGGCCGGGCCCGCGTCCCCGCGGCGCCCCGCCGTTCCCCGCCGCCGGCGCCTCCTCCCCGCGCCTCCTCTCCGGCTCCTCTCCCTCGTCCCCCCGAGCTCCGGCCGCCGCGCCCCTCCGAACTCCGGCGAGCTCGAGCAGCCCGAGCCAGATCCCGATCGGGTTAACCCGAAGGTTGACTCTCCCCTCTCCCCGAAATATTCTAAGTCTGGATATTTTTGCATAATGTGCTCCTGTTCATCGCATCATAACTCTCTGCATATAGCTCCGTTTCATGCGTGTATAATAACGAAATGTTTTTCTCAAGATGCTATTCATTTTGTTCCTTTATGCCATGTTCATTTGAGTCCATCTTGATGCCCAAATCTCTAGTGCAAGAGTGCTATATGCTGTTACCTGCTGTTACTTATCAGAACTTGGTGTTTTGTTATTTTTGTTGCATTTAATCTATGCATCTTATGAGCATGAGCTCTACATGTGTTTTGATGTATGCCATGCCATCTTTACAGAGGTGTATGCCATATATTTTTGTGATCTATGTGGTGACTAGCACAAGCATGCAAACTAGGCTTCGTGATGTTTCTGATTTCAGAGGCGATAATTATGCTAAGTCTGTGACTGCTGTTATTTTGTTGCTATGTATCCATGTGTCTACAGAGAGATCCATGCTCCTTTTAGAGATGTGCAGTAAGGATGTATTGTAGATATAGTTGTGCTCTATCCATCCATGCCCTTGTTTGCAATTATGGAGTGCCATAGGATGTCTTAATCTTGCTCTACTTTTGCTATAAAATGTTCCTGGCAGATTGTTTACGTGTTATTCAATTTTGCCAAGCTTGTTGTAGTTGAGACTTTCATGCTATGTATTTTCTTTTGCCATGGATAGCTTCATAAACATGCCATCGTGCTGTAGGTATGCTTGTTTTGTCATGAGTTGCTTTGTGGTGAGTGCATCAAGCTCACCAAGATGCCTTCATAATTCTGTTTCTGCCATGCTCTGTTTTCTGCAGTGTCTGAAACCTTTTAACGAAACTTGCTATGTTTACATGGTTGCCATCATGTCTTCTGGTCCTTTTTGGCTTATGGTCAGTAAGGTACTTCTGTTCTATGCATGTAGTAGATTCATGCCATGCCTTGTTTTTCTATGTTAAGTTCCTGTAGCATGTTGATTTCTTGCTCTGAACATTGCTACCTGATGCTGTTTATGCCATGTCCAGTAATTTCACCAAGTCTGTGAACCTGTTATCTTTTGCACTTTTGCCATGCTTGTTAGAACTTATTACGTTGTGATCTAGCTGTAGCTCAGTGTTCATCTTTTGTCAAGAATCTCATGTAGATTACTGTCATATGCTTTTTTGCTACGCTGGAGTGCTGTAGCATAGTTACTTGTTGCATTCTAAGTACTATCATGTTGTTAATCGCAGATTCGTGTCATTCTTGTTTTGCTTGCCATTTGCAAACCGTGCATCCGTTTCCGGTGATCTTTATATCAATTTCGACCGAAATCATCTCATCTTTCCAGATGCATGCTTGGTTTGCCAAGTTACTGCCTTGTTCATCATTTTTCTTCCGGAGCACGCATATGCATCACATACCACATCTCGCATATCATACATGTTTTGCATCATGTTGCTTGTGCATTTCCCGTGATTGATTGTGGTTTCGTTGCTTGTGTTATTGTTGTGGGTAGAGCCGGGAGACAAGTTCGTGAACGAGGAACCTGTTGAGTACGCTTACGAGGATCAAGCTTTCGACAACTCTGAGAACCTTGCAGGCAAGATGACCATACCCTCGAAATCACTTCTATCTTTGCTTTGCTAGTTGTTCGCTCTTTTGCCATGCTGCGCTACCTATCACTTACTATATCATGCCTCCTATATTGCCATGTCCAACCTCTAACCATCCTTTCCTAGCAAACCGTTGTTTGGCTAAGTTACCGCTTTTGCTCAGCCCTTCTTATAGCGTTGCTAGTTGCAGGTGAAGTTGAAGTTGGTTCCATGTTGGAACATGGATATTTTGGAATATCACAACATCTCTTATTTAATTAATGCATCTATATATTTGGTAAAGGGTGGAAGGCTCGGCCTTATGCCTGGTGTTTTGTTCCACTCTTGCCGCCCTAGTTTCCGTCATACCGGTATTATGTTCTTTGAGTTTGCGTTCCTTACGCGGTTGGGTGATTTATGGGACCCCCTTGACAGTTCGCCTTGAATAAAACTCCTCCAGCAAGGCCCAACCTTGGTTTTACCATTTGCCACCTAAGCCTTTTCCCTTGGGTTTTCGCGAGCCCGAGGGTCATCTTTATTTACCCCCCCGGGCCAGTGCTCCTTCGAGTGTTGGTCCGAACCGAGCAGCCTGCGGGGCCACCTCGGGGAAACTCGAGGTCTGGTTTTACTCGTAGCTTGACTTATCCGGTGTGCCCTGAGAACGAGATATGTGCAGCTCCTATCGGGATTTGTCGGCACATTCGGGTGGCTTTGCTGGTCTTGTTTTACCATTGTCGAAATGTCTTGTAAACCGGAATTCCAAGACTGATCGGGTCTTTCTGGGAGAAGGTTTATCCTTCGTTGATCGTGAGAGCTTATAATGGGCTAAGTTGGGACACCCCTGTAGGGCATTATCTTTCGAAAGCCGTGCCCGCGGTTATGAGGCAGATGGGAATTTGTTAATGTCCGGTTGTAGAAAACTTGTCACTCGACTTAATTAAAATACATCAACTGTGTGTGTAGCCATGATGGTCTCTTTTCGGCGGAGTCCGGGAAGTGAACACGGTTTGAGTTATGCATGAACGTAAGTAGTTTCAGGATCACTTCTTGATCACTTCTAGCTTCGCAACCGTTGCGTTGCTTCTCTTCTCGCTCTCATTTGCGTATTTTAGCCACCATATATGCTTAGTGCTTGCCACAGCTCCACCATATTACCCCTTGTCTTCCTACAAGCTTAAATAGTCTTGATCTCGCGGGTGTGAGGTTGTTGAGTCCTCGTGACTCATAGATTCTACCAAAACAGTTGCAGGTGCCGATGATGCCAGTGCAGATGACACAACCGAGCTCAAGTGGGAGTTCGATGAGGAACGTGGTCGTTACTATGTTTCTTTTCCTGATGATAAGTAGTGGAGCCCAGTTGGGACGATCGGGGATCTAGCATTTAGGGTTATCTTATTTTCATTTGGATTTGACCGTAGTCGGTCTATGTGTGGATTTTGGATGATGTATGAATTAATTTATGTATTGTGTGAGTGGCGATTGTAAGCCAACTCTCGTTATCCAATTCTTGTTCATTACATGGGATTGTGTGAAGATGACCCTTCTTGCGACAAAACCACAATGCGGTTATGCCTCTAAGTCGTGCCTCGACACGTGGGAGATATAGCCGCATCGTGGGCGTTAGACAGGTTGAGAGACAACATGGCCCAATCAATGACAAAACTGGCACCTACGAGAGCCAGGGCAGCCCGAGGCCTAGTGCCCCACTTTGGAGCAGATTTGGCAGGTAACAGCCTCAGTGGTCAGGCCCAACATGCATGGCCCATATGATCTCTTGAGAAATTTTTGCGAACACGTACAATTACCAGAGGTATCAGCACACTTCTGATAGAAAATACCAGTGCAATCCTGATTAAGGTGGCCAAGTCTGTCTCACAAAGTACAATGTTTGAGACGAATATAAATGTAATCCTTGGGAGGAACATCCAAAACTTGAGCCATCAGTTTGACATCATCGTTTGAATAACCCGCTTGCCAACCATCCAGAATAGTTAACAACTTATCCTCAGATATAGCATCCCAAATACCTTTTTTATAATCAACACCCTGAAAAGATGGTAATTTGGCCGCTAGGCGGTGGAAAACCTGCATATCCACAGATCCGATGCGAAAAACTCGAGATTGATCCTGAATATCCGGGACTGTGAACTTGCATAAACTTAACTCCGGTAGCGGAGGATGATCACCGGAATAACTTGCCGTCGGTGAGGAAAAAACCCAATTGTTCAAAAACCTTGACAGAAGTTGGATCAATCGGGGCGTTGGCTTTAGATGACAACCAATTGGATTTAATGGTCGGGCCCAGAGATGAAGCAAGACCCTCAAGCTCAACATCTGCATGCCATGCATTATATCTCCTAGGAGCTGTAGCATGTCGATGGAGATGAAAGTGACAGACAAAGTCCGGCCAAACACGATCATGTAATCCATAAATGAAATGACCCACCCGATTAGAGGCCACCGAAAACCGGAATCTCCGATCAGCTAGTCGGCAAACCTTAAAACCCGAGCTGAGACCACCAATACAAGATTGGGGGGCAAGTCCCACTGATTCATCCGAGAGAGGGAAAGAGGCAGATGAGAAGGAGACCTCTAAGAAAAATTCCTTGGAGTTTGGTCCATCGACGAAGTGAACCGTAGATCGGAACTGAGCATGCACCTGTGCCTCCACCGCGAGGCCGGGGGAGAAATCCCAATGGAGGAGGCCGTCCATGGGTGAACGCTGGTTGGAACCCTAGTGGCGGCTAGGAGCGCCGTGGGAGTCGCCATGGGAGGGTGGGAGCGTCGTGGGAGTCACCATGAAAGTAGGTGTGGTAGTAGTGTGAGACGGCAACCCAGCGCACCTCGTATTGCAATCTGCTTCTTCGTTGCACTTTATGATCACTGGTGGCGAACTTCGATGCCCAGTGGATGTAATATACCATAAATCCTTTATTGTATAGTGTAGGTTTATTCTAAGTTACTATGTCGTAATTTCCTTATTGTATAGAGTAGGTTTGTTCTTAATTCCTACTAGTTACTGCCATCACTCGCTATCTGAAAAAAAATTGATGTAGTCGACCGGGCCGAAACATTCGCCTCTAACGGGCCTGGTTTTTAGCTGGCCACAATTGGGCCGGCCTGCATCTTTCTTGGGCCCGAATGGCCATAGGGGCCTTCACACTTTGCGCCAGGCCCACAACTAACTCTGGCCTTCGGCCCAAACTTTAGTTGGGCCTTTTGTGGACCCAATGCTTAGTTTGGCCCATGTAGCGTTGGGCCATTAACATGCTGAATATTCTGCTGGCCTGTTACGGCCCCAAAGAAACCATGGGCCTTTAGCAGGCCGAAATGCATGTTGGGCCTCAATTTTCACTAGTCGTCGACGGGCCTTCAACAGGCTGAAATGTAGTCCGGGCCTTTTTTGGCCCAGTTATATGACAGCCCGTTACCAGGCCGAAACATATCTCGGGCCTTAGTTGGCCCACTGATATCATGGAACTTTAACAGGCCGAAAGCTTAACACAGGCATCAACGGGCCGAATTATACGACAGCCTTTAACAGGCCCAAAGTCACGTTGGGCTGAATTGTTGCCACCTTTATCACGGGCCGTTAGTGGGCCGGATGTTGCGTCGGACCATATATGGCCCATGGGCAGCACGGGCCATTCCCAAGCCGAAAGACACACTGGGCTGAAATGGGCCCATGTCTACATCGGGCCTCTAACAGGCTGAAAGTCACTGGGCCGTAATTGGCCCCAAATATTCGGCGAACAATTAACGGGCCAGATCTGGCTTCGGGCCATAAATGGGCCTTTATTAAACAGGTCGTTATTTGGCTGGCCCACTAGTACCTGAGTAAGTACTACGGGCCTTTGACTGGGCCGGCCTTTTTAACATATATGGGCCTCTATTGGGCCCTGCCACGTGTCGACGTATCATAGGCGCATCCTGTCCAATGAATGGATGACATCTGTCCCAACGGTGAGCCCACACATGTTTCCTCCAGCCAATGAGAATTTTACACGTGGAAAATCCTCATTGGTCCAGGCTGTTAGCGGGTTACCGGATCCAAAACCGGACCCGATAGCTTAACGGCGACCCGTTACGGTGGATGCCACGTGTCGGTCACCCTTGACGAAAGCACTTCCATGACGTGGCATTTATCATCATGGAAGTGGATGAGGGAGTCCTGGATTAGGGGGTCCTCGGACAGCCAGACTATATCCTTTGGCCGGACTGTTGGACTATGAAGATACAAGATTGAAGACTCCGTCTCGTGTCCGGATGGGACTCTCCTTAGCGTGGAAGGCAAGCTTGGCAATACGGATATGTAGATCTCCTCCCTTGTAACCGACTCTGTGTAACCCTAGCCCCCTCCGGTGTCTATATAAACCGGAGGGTTTAGTTCGTAGGACAATAACAATCATACCATAGGCTAGCTTCTAGGTTTAGCCTCTACGATCTCGTGGTAGATCAACTCTTGTAATACTCATATCATCAAGATCAATCAAGAAGGAAGTAGGGTATTACCTCCATCGAGAGGGCCCGAACCTGGGTAAACATCGTGTCCCCCGCCTCCTGTTACCATCCGCCTTAGACGCACAGTTCGGGACCCCCTACCCGAGATCCGCCGATTTTGACACCAACAGTGGACACTTCCGTGATGATAATTTTGGTAATGTCATGGAACACTTCTACGACAGCACAGGTATGACTATCTTGATTCTGTCATAAAATCTTCATGGATGTACATGCATGACAGAAAATGTGACCAACTGTGACAAACACGTATCATCACGGAAGTGTATTTTTTTAGTGATTGTTTAAGCAATCTTGATCGATTTTTGCAGAGATGTGAACAAACAAATCTTGTCTTGAATTGGGAGAAGTGCCACTTTATGGTTAATGGAGGCATTGTCTTGGGCCATAAAATTTCTAAAAGAGGTATTGAAGTGGACAAAGCTAAGGTTGATGGAATTGAGAAAATGCCATGTCCTAAAGATATCAAAGGTATTCGTAGTTTCTTAGGTCATGCTGGTTTCAATAGGAGATTTATCAAAGACTTTTCTAAAATCTCGAGGCCTCTTACGAATCTTTTGCAAAAGGATATTCCTTTTGTTTTTGATGATGATTGTTTAGAAGCCTTTGAAACACTCAAGAAAGGCTTAATTTTTGCACCTATTGTTCAACCACCTGATTGGAACTTGCCTTTTGAAATTATGTGTGATGCTAGTGATTATGCTGTTGGTGTTGTTCTAAGACAAAGAGTTGATAAGAAACTGAATGTTATTCGTTATGCTAGTAAAACTCTAGATAGTGCTCAACTAAATTATGCTAGTACTGAAAAAGAATTCTTAGGAGTGGTGTTTGCTTGTGATAAATTTAGACCTTACATTGTTGATTCAAAAGTAACTGTTCACACCGATCATGCTGCTATTAAATATCTTATGGAAAAGAAAGATGCTAAACCTAGACTTATTCGATGGGTTCTCTTGCTGCAAGAACTTTATTTACATCTCACTAATAGAAAAGGAGCTGAGAACCCCGTAGCTGATAACTTGTCTAGGCTTGAAAATGTGCCTGATGACCCACTACCTATTGATGATAGTTTTCCTGATGAGCAGTTAGCTGCAATAAATGTTGATCATAACACTCCTTGGTATGCTGACTATGCTAATTACATTGTTGCTAAATAAGTACCACCTAGTTTTACATATCAACAAAAGAAAAAATTCTTCTATGATTTAAGGCACTACTTTTCGGATGACCCACATCTTTATGGAGTAGATGGTATTATTAGATGTTGTGTACCTGAGCATGAACAGGGACAAATCCTATGAAAATGTCACTCCAAAGCTTACGGAGGGCATCATGCTGGAGATAGAACTGCTCACAAGGTTTTGCAATCTGGATTTTATTGACCTACTCTCTTCAAGGATGCCCGTACGTTCGTCTTATCATGTGATGAATGCCAAAGAATAGTAATATTGGTAAGCGTCAAGAAATGCCTATGAATTATTCACTTGTTGTTGAACCATTTGATGTTTGGGGATTCGATTACATGGGACCTTTTCCTTCCTCTAATGGGTATACACATATTTTGGTTGTTGTAGATTATGTTACTAAATGGGTAGAAGCTATTCCAACCAGTAGTGTTGATCACAACACCTCTATTAAAATTCTTAAGGAAGTTATTTTTCAAAGGTTTGGAGTCCCTAGATACTTAATGACTGATGGTGGTTCACACTTTATTCATGGTGCTTTCCGTAAAATGCTTGCCAAGTATGATGTTAACCATAGAATTGCATCACCTTATCATCCTCAGTCTAGTGGTCAAGTTGAACTTAGTAATAGAGAAATAAAATTAATCTTGCAAACTACTATCAATAGGTCCAGGAAGAATTGGTCTAAGAAATTAGATGATGCACTTTGGGCCAATAGAACAGCATATAAAAATCCTATGGGTATGTCTCCTTATAAAATGGTTTATGGAAAAGCTTGTCATTTGCCTCTTGAGTTAGAATATAAAGCATATTGGGCAATCAAAGAGCTCAACTATGATTTCAAACTTGCTGGTGAAAAAAGGTTATTTGATATTAGCTCTTTAGATGAATGGAGAACCCAAGCTTATGAAAATGCTAAGTAGTTTAAAGAAAAGGTTAAAAGATGGCACGATAAAAGAATCCAAAAGCATGAGTTTAAAGTAGGAGAATATGTTCTTTTGTACAAACTCGTTTCAGATTCTTTGCAGGAAAACTCCTCTCAAAATGGGAAGGACCCTATGTTATCGAGGAGGTTTATCGTTCTGGAGCTATCAAAATAAATAATGCCGAAGGTACTAACCCAAAGGTTGTTAACGGGCAACGAATAAAACACTATATCTCAGGTACGCCCATTAATGTTGAAAGTAATATTATCCAAACTTTGACACCCGAAGAACACATAAAAGAGTCCTTCGGGAGCACTCCAGAATCTTGAAATAAGGAGGTACGTGATACCGTAAGTAAACGGACTCCGAAAAATCCACAAAAATATTTTTTGTCAATTTTGGAATATTTAGAAAAATAGGAAAAATAAGAACCTTCCAGGAAGTGTACCCTAGTGGGCACAAGACACCAGGGCGTGCCTGGCTTGCCAGGCGCGCCCAGGTGGTTTGTGCCCACCTAGGGTACCTTCCGGACTCCGTTTTTCTACAACTTGATTGTTTCCCAAGATAAAAAATCTTTATATACCCCCCGAACCTATTGATCATCGTATCGCGAACAAATCTTCTGTTTTCTTTTCCTTGCTGTTTTCTGTCAGATCCCGTCTACCATGGCTGCTTCGAGCTCCTCCAAGGACAGGTTCTTCAAGAATGTCATCGACCATATCTGTGGGAGGTGGTGCAGTACCCCGAAGCCATCCAGATGCATGAGGGGGTGCTTTACATCCGCGATGTGCAAGGTCCCAAGGGAACGGGAACCGTGGAGACCAGGCTTGAAGCTATGGAGGAGGAGGTCTTCCGGTGCAAGGGGATGGTGGAGCGTGGACTCAATGCCAATCACCACATGATCACGGGCCTCTCTCGTGATCTCAAGGTGGATGGCAAGCCCATGAAGGACATCGTCTTCACCCTCAATGAGCAAATTAACTTCCTCCAAAGCCAGATCTACGATCTCCAAAACCAAGTCTTTGAATATGAGGCGGGGTATAAACGTATGAGTTTCGCTGCTAGTTGCAGGACCCGTGAGACTCACTCCTCCTCTTATGATTGTGGACCACTACCATGGAAATTCAAGGACAAGATCTCTTCATCACCACCACCTTCTTCTTCATCACCAAAAGAGAATTGAGTATCGCGTATGGGCACTCCCCTTGACTTCCGCCAAGCTTGGGGGAGGTGCCCCGGTATCGTATCATCCCCACTATCTTTTGCCTTTACTTATTTTCGTTCGATCTTTTGCTTTAGCTGAATAAAAGTTTAGTTCGATCATTTCTTTTCAAGAGTTTTCTTAGTGATCTATCCTTGTAATCGTGTGCGAGATATATAATAAATTTTAGTTTGAGTTTTTGCTTTCTTTATTTTCATGTTGCAAATAAAATAAAGTAAATAAATAAAAGAAAAATAAATAAATCAAAAAGATCATATGCTAATCTTATGGTAGGTGATGACACCACATAAGGAAAAGTATAAGTAGAAAATTTTGTTAGAGATTGACAAACATAGCATTAGTCAATGATGCAACTCATGAAAGAATTAATAAGGGAAGAGAAGATTCACATATAAATATACTATCCTAGAAATATTTTGTGATTGTGAGCCCACATCAAAATATTATATGCCAAAATTGTTGACATTGGACAAGGAAGACAACCTAATGATTTATGTTTGTTTATATTCACATAGAAGTCATATTGTCGTAGATCCTTTAACATGTGGTGCTTGCCCCCTATCTTTGCTAGCCAAAAATTCCGCACTAAGTAGAGATGCTACTTGTGCATCCAAAAACCCTTAAACCCAAATCTTATTTTCAAGAGTCCACCATACCTACCTAGGGATTGAGCAAGATCCCTCAAGTAAGTTGTCATCGGTGCAAAAAGGCAATAAAAATTGTTTCTAAAAATGTGAGATCATTTAGTGTAAGAGAAAATTGAGAGTTGCACAAACTTGTGATGGTGAAGAAAAAAAGCGACAAACTGCATAATAAAGGTCGCTATCACAAGGGGCAATGCAACATGACGTTCTTTTGCACTAAGGGGTTGAGTATACAAACAAATAAGCGCATGGCAACCTCTGCTTCCCTCTGCGAAGGGCCTATCTTTTACTTTTATGTATTTACATTTATGCAAAGAGTCAAAGCAAAAATTATAGATATGTTGGAGACGTATGAGCATTCCCAAGCTTAATTCTACTCGTCCTTGAGTAGGTAAATGCTAAAAAAAAAAATTTGATGTGGAATGCTGCCTAACATGTTCATCACATATTCTTTTCTTTTGTAGCATGGACATACAGACTTTTATATGGTTCAAAGCAATAGTCTAGTTTTGACATGAAGATTTCAATACTCAAGCATATCAACAAGCAACCATGTCCTTCAAAATATCAACACTAAAGCAAGTTATCCCTAGCCCATTATGCTCAATCATTGATCCATTCATGAAACACACTCGCATATTAGCTACACCCAATGCTCAAGTACAATCATAGTGCCCCTTAGTTGGAGCTTTATAAGAGAAGATGGAGACCCAAATCAAAATAAAAATTGCATAAAGTAAAAAAAGAAAGGCTCTTCGTAGAGGAAAGTAGGGATTTGTAGAGGTGCCAGAGCTCAAAGCAAAAAATAGAGGTAAACCATTTTGGGTGGCATGCTTTTCCTGTCAACGAAAATGATCGAGTAGTTCCCAATACTTTCCATGCTAGATATATCATAGGCGGTTCCCAAACAGAAAATAAAATTTATTCCTTTTTCCACCATACTTTCACATTCCATGGCTAGCCGTATCCATGGGTGCTATCCATACCAACACTTTCCAAGGAATTTATTATTTGACAACATAAAGTAAATTCATGTTTCATTTTGGGACTGGGTATCCCTAATACCTTTGCCATACTATCGTGCAATGACAAGTGAATAAACACTTATCTTTAGAATAACACATCTAGCATGGAAAAATATCAGCCACCCCCTACTGTTTCATGAGCGGTACGAGCACACAAAAAGGAAATTATTTTGAAATTTAGAGATGGCACATACAAATTTGCTTAGAACGGCACGGGAATACCGCATATAGGTAGGTATGGTGGACTCATATGGCAAAACTGGGTTTAAGGATTTCGGACGCACAAGTAGTATTTCTACTTAGTACAACTGAAGGCTAGCAAATAGATTGAGAAGTATCCAACCAAGAACGAAAAATCACATAAGCGAGCATTAAGCATAAGTAACACCGAATAGTGCACCACAAGTAGGATGTAATTTCATTGCATAACTACTGACTTTCATGTTTGCATAGGGAATCACAAACCTTAACACCAATATTCTTACTAAAGCACAATTACTCACCAACATGACTCACATATCACTATCATCATATCGCAAAACTATTACAAGGAATCAAGTTTATTTTTTCCAATGATCTACATGAAAGTTTTTATCATATCCCTCTTGAATACCTATCACTTTGGGACTAATTCATATGTTGCTTCTGATAAGCTCAAACAAATCTAAGTGAAGAACATGAGCATAAAATTTTTATTCTCTCAAAATAATTTAAGTGAAGCATGAGAGGATTTCTTCAAAAAAGTTTACTAACTATCAAATAAATCTAAGTGAAGCATGAGAGAATTTCTCAAAAATATTAAAGCACACCGTGCTCAAAAAGATATAAGTGAAGCACTAGAGCAATTCCATAGCTCAAAAAAAATAAGTGAAGCACATAAAGCAATTCTAACAAATCATAGAATAATTTTGGCTCTCTCAAATAGGTGTATCCAGAAAGGATACTAGTGACAAACAAAAAAGCAAATCAAGCAAAGACTCATATAATACAAGACGTTCCAAGAAAAACTCATGATATGTGACGAATAAAAATATAGCTCCAAGTAAAATACCGATAGTCGTTAGAAGAAAGAGGGGATGCCACTCGGGGCATCCCCAAGCTTAGTTGCTTGTTCGTCTTTGGATAATAACTTGGGATGCCATGGGGCATCCCCAAGCTTAGGCTATTCTTACTCCTTATTCCTTCATCCATCGTGATCTTACTCAAAACATGAAAACTTCAATCATACAAAACTCAACAAAACCTTCGTGAGATCCGTTAGGATAACAAAGCAAATCACTACTCTAAGTATTGTTGCAAGCCCATTCATATTTTATTTTTGCATTACATCTACTGTATTACAACTTTACCATGGCTTATACCCTCCAATACAAACCATAGATTCATCAAAATAAGCACACAACGCAAAGAAAACAGAATCTGTCAAAAAACAGAACAGTCTGTAGCAATCTAAAAACTTGGAATACTTCTGTAACTCCAAAAATTCTGGAAACTTGAGGAAACGTAGAAAAATTTGTATATCAATCTTGTGTAAAAAATCAGAATTTTATCACCCGTCTGTGATTTATTAAAATTGTTTTACTGGGCAAAAAAGTTTCTGTTTTTCAACAAGATCAAATCAACTATCACCAAACATGATCCCAAAAGCTTTGCTTGGCCCAAACACTAACTAAAACAAGAAAAACATAATCATAACAGTAGAATAATTGTGCAAACACTCAAGAACAGAAAGAAAAAGGCAAAAATAAATTTTATTCATTGGGTTGCCTCCGAACAAGCGCTATCATTTTACGCCCCTAGCTAGGCATAATGCATAGATCTATTGTCATCTTTGGTTCTAGATCCATAGGATGCCCTCATGATTGATTCATATGGTGGCTTAATTCTTGTTCTGGGGAAGTGTTCCATCCCCTTTCTTAGTGGAAATTGAAATTTAATATTGCCTTCTTTAATATCAATCACGGCACCAATAGTACGTAAAAACGGTCTACCAAGTATAATTGGACAAGACGAATTGTGATCAATATCAGGAACAATAAACTCTATGGGCACATAATTCCTATTTGCAAGAATAAGAACATCACTAATTCTTCCCATAGGCTTTTTAATAGTAGAATCCGCCAAGTGCTAATTAAGAGAACATTCTTCAATATCGGTAAGCCAAGTACATCACATGGAGATTTCGGAATTGTGGAAACACTAGCACCCAAATGACATAAAGCAAAACATTCATAATTTTTTATCTTGACTTTGATAGTAGATTCCCATTCATCAAGTAATTTTCTAGGAATTGAAATCTCTAATTCCAACTTTTCTTCATAAGCTTTCATCATGGCATCTACGATATGCTTAGTAAATGCTTTATTTTGTTCATAAGCATGGGGTGAATTTATCATGGATTGCAACAAAGAAATACAATCAATCAAAGAACAATTATCAAAATTAAAGTCTTTGTAATCCAAAATAGTGGGCACATCACTAGTTAAAGTTTGACCTCTCCAAACCAACTTTTATCAATTTTCTCAAAAAGATTTTCACCCAAAGAATTATCGGAACGCCTTCTAGTAAAGTTGACTCTTCTTCAGTCCCTTTTTCATCAATACTAATTTTACTAAACAAGGAATCAATATAATAAACACCAATCATTTTAAGA
Source organism: Aegilops tauschii subsp. strangulata (assembly GCF_002575655.3). Taxonomy (NCBI): domain Eukaryota; kingdom Viridiplantae; phylum Streptophyta; class Magnoliopsida; order Poales; family Poaceae; genus Aegilops; species Aegilops tauschii. The sequence goes on from NC_053036.3 coordinate 517,324,110, forward strand.
TCTTCATCATTGTTATGAAAGCAATCACTAGAGAAAGCTCTTCCTAAAAATTCTCTTTTGGCTCTAAGCATAGCGGTTCTTTTCTTACTTTCATCCATAGAAACATATAAAGCTTTAATAGATTAATCAACCTTAGGCACAAAAATTTTCAACTTGATGTTTTCTACATCATGAGGAGTTCAATCAATGCTTCTAGACATATCATCAATCTTATTCAACTTTTCTTCCATCGTAGTATTGAAAACCTTTTGAGCATTGACAAATTCTTTAATATTATTCTAAATATCAGAGGTGTTCCTATTATTATTATAAGAAGGATTACCATAGGAATTACCGTAATTATTAGAGGAATTTCCAGGAAAAGGCCTAGGATTAAAATTACCTCTATAAGCATTGTTATTGAAATTGTTTTGCGAGATAAAATTCACATCTATGGTGTCACTATTTTGCTCAATCAAAGTAGACAAAGTGTCGGTGTACAAAAGTATGGGCTCTCTTTTATACCCCTTTACTTGTGCACGGGCAGTCAGAGCCGCACCTGTGGCCACACTTAGCAGGGCAGAGGAGGGAAGCAGAAATACAAGACTACATGAGCAGCACTCCAACCAGGGGCACAGAAGACGGAGCAACAAGATGGGCTTTCCCCCGGCAAGGCTCTTGCCGGGGCGGCCTACGCAGCCCCGGCAAGAGAACCGGGGTAGCTCATCCAACGCCAGCATAGGAGCCACCCTTGAGCCTGAGAGTTCCGACACCATCGACAATGTTGGGACCAAGGCTCGGGAAGTGCCTGCATGGTGGCATGCAGATCTTTGTGAAGACAAAGAGCCTACAAAGCCTAGATGAGAACTAGAAGACAAGACTACAACGAGGCTCCTTGCCGTGGATGCCCACGAGGCCCCAGCAAGGCTCCTTGCCGAAGACACCCGCAAGGCCCCGGCAAGACTCTTGCCGAGGGCGCCCACAAGGCCCCGGCAAGACCCTTGCCGGGGATATGCGCAAGACCGCGGCAAGGTCTTGCCGCCCCAGCTCAGCGGCCGACCCACCAACTAAGGCAAGTGCCCACGTGGCGGTACGTGGCTCCTAATCCAACTAGTCAAGCACCTGCGTGGTGGCATGCATATCTTTGTGAGGACCCTACCACCATGCAAGCTCAGCAGCCTGCCAGCCTACATGGCGCTGCATGCTTCGTTGGCCTGGACGGGTGTCGGAGCAGGGCAGAGCGGCGACGGATGGGACGGGCCTTGTTACCATCCCCGATAAAGCAAGTGGACACCTAAGTAGCGCATTGAATGTGTTTTGTCCTATAATGACAGGCGATAAGCTTGTACTCTATACGTACCTTTCCACCTCCTGTGTGCCATTGTGGCGACCCCTTTGACTATAAAAGGAGGCCCGAGGCGTACTGAGGAAGGATTCGGATCTTTTGGACTAGACATGCACCGTAGCTAGTTCAAGAACTCAAGAACACTCAGATATACACAAAAGCAGGACTAGGGTATTACGCATCCTCGCGGCCCGAACCTGGGTAAATCTCTCTGTGCTAGCTACTAGACCCGCTCTTTGCACAACCCCGCGCTCGCCAACCGTAGAAGGGATCCCCGTGATCCCATAGGTGTTGTTTCCACCGACATCTTTGACGCGCCAGGTAGGGGGCACAGTTGTGAAAATCCGGCCTAGCAGTTAGTATAGCAGTTCTTCATCACCATGGCTCCCAAGAAGAAGACGATCACGGCGATCGGTTCATCTGGAGCCGAACGGCCCGTGCCACTGAGCGCGAGCGATGGGGCGGTCGCGGATGGAGGCCGAAGCGCGGCCCGCGAGCACCCACACCGCTCTAGCAGCCAAACCTGGCGAGCGGCGTCGTTCGTGCATGAGACAACGAGCCGCACGCCACCAAATCCAAAGACGGAGCCGTGCCCCCCGCAGGCGGCGCGGGGCCCTCCAAGGGCGGCGTCGTGCCACCTGCGGGCGGCACGGCGACTTCCAAGACGCCTACGCCGGTGCCCACAACACGTTCTTCTCAGGTTCTGCGCGAGGAGCAGCGCCACCACGCTAGTGACCCCGGGCGCCGCCGCGGGAATAGTCCTACGCATCATTCACGGGACATAGAAGACCAGCATGCACGCCGAGGCGCTGGTGAAAATGGCACGCAGCTGCAAGGCTGTGATAGAGCTCCTTCTAACGTGGTTAGAAGTCAGAGCGCGTCATGGTCCATGTAGCTTTCGCCACCACCCATGCCAGCAGAAGCTTTAGCGCGCGCGCAGTTGCTCCTTGACTTCCCTCCTGCTGCGGAAAAGCTCGACGAGTGGAGAGCCAACATCCGAAGCCTCGTCGGCGTCGCCAACAAAGATGAGCCGCGACCAGCTGGGCCCTCAGGCCGACGCTCTGTCGAGCCACCGCATGCCAGTGGTGGAAGGACTGGAGGTGCTGCAGGCACGGTGCACTCTCCTCCTCCACGCTAGTTACCGCGGGTGCCGGTCCGTTGGGACGACGCTTGTGATAACATTTCCATAGCGTTGTCCGACCCACGGACCCACCGCAATCAGTGCCAAGTTATTCGGGAGCTGGCCCATGAAGACGCTCGAACCACTATCGAGCGACGGTGCGACGCGCGCCATCAGTTAGATCAGCGGGCGGGGCCCACTATGGACCACCCAGCACCGGGGGGCTCTGGTGGCCTACCTTACGAGGTGGGTTGCCCAGCCTTTACCTGTGAGCTGCGGCAGTTCCAGTGGCCCACTCAACGCACGTTCAAGCCTGACGTCAGCGAGAAGTACAACGGCAAGACTCACCCATCAGAGTTCCTTAGCATCTACACCATCGCAATGCAAGCTGCCGAAGCTCGTGACGACAAGGTGCTTGCCAATTACTTTCCATTGGCACTTAAACCCAACATCATGTCATGGTTGATGCACTTGCCAGTGGATTCTATTTCTTCTTGGTCGGATTTGTGCCATGAGTTTGTTGGCGCCTTTATGGGAGGCCACCAAGCTCATGGCCAGGCAAGCGACTTGCATATCATCCCCCAGAAAGAAGGTGAGAACCTGCGCAAGTACATACAGAGGTTCAGCCGAGTGCAATACAACATCCCGGATGTTCATCCCGCCGCTATCATCAGCGCCTTCCATCAGAATGTGCGTAATCGCAAGATGCATGAAGAGCTGGCGATGAACAAGGTCAAGGATGTGGCGGATCTTTATGTTCTAGCCGATAGATGTGCTCGGGCTGAAGAGGGAAGGAAGTACCCCGGCGAAGATGCCGGTGCGGAAACCGACTCCTCAGACGAGGACGCCATCGCCCCGGCAAAGAAGGGCCGACGCCGCAACAGGAAGCGCAAGGGCAAGGCCACGCTTGCCGTCGAGGGATCCGACGACACCAGCACTACCAAGAAGACCAAAGCAGACGACTCCGGCAAGGAAGTTGCCGGGTGCGCCGCCTACCGGGCCTTGGCGGCTGCCGACAAGCCAGGAGGCTCCGACAAGCAGTACTGCAAGATCCATCGCACCAAGGGCCACGACCTCCAGAACTGCAGACAAGTCGAGCAGCTCATAGAGAAGCAGAAAGCCGAATATGAAAGGCGGCACAAGGAGAAGGGCCAGGATGGTGCTGAGGGATCCGGGAAGAAGCGTGGCAGCCAAGTTGGCCGCCGCGACAAGGATAATCAACAAGAAAGGCCAGCTCGGGGCCACGACAAGAAGCAGGAAGACGACGATCATGAAGAGGACGATGAGTCCGGCGAGCATGAGTTCCAGAAAGCTACGGAGGCCATGTGCGTCGACGGTGGCGCTTCGCTGCACACCTCTCACCACCGGCTCAAGCAGTGGGCGCGTGAGATCACAGCAGCGGAACCATCGTTCGATGCTCAAAAGCCACTAAAGTGGTCCAGCACGCCTATCATTTTTGACACCGAGGACCACCCTGATCGCACAACTGCGGTTGGGTGTTTGCCGTTGTTGGTCTCACCAACAATACACAACCTCAAGGTGACAAAAATGCTGGTTGACGGCGGGGCCGGTCTGAACTTGATCTCGCCTGTTGTGATCAAAAGGCTGCAGATTCTTGATGGAGACCTCGAAGAGACGGGCACCTTTCAAGGGGTCAATCCGGGAAGAAGTCAGCCAAAGGGAAAGGTCACGCTGCCTGTTACATTTGGAGGCGAGCTGAACTATAGGACAGAGAGGATTGTTTTTGATGTTGCCGAGATCCCCTTGCCCTACAACGGGATTCTCGGCCGCCCAGCACTAGCCAAATTCATGGCGGCGTCACATTATGCTTACAACACGCTGAAGATGCCTGGGCCGATGACCATCATCACCGTCCCCTCCGACAAGAAAGATGCACTGATCTGCGCCGACCAACTATACCAGGAGGCAGTTGTAGCAACTGCCGCTAAGGCACTTGCTCCTGCCGCTGAAGCCTCGGGAGGGAAGAAGACCGAGAAGACCTCTAGCACCCACTCCGGCAAGTGCACCTCTTCGGAGTGCCATGCTCCCGTCAAGGACGTGCTAGAGAGCTCCACCGGCAAGAGCAAGAAATCCAGAGCTGCACCACCAGAGACCAAGAAGGTGTCCGTCAAGGAGGATGACACGGGAGGGGCTTTCACCATGAGGTCCACCCTCGACAGGAAATAGGAAGGCGCGCTCGTCACCTTCCTGCGGGCGAATGTCGATGTGTTTGCATGGCAAGCATCCGACATCCCCGGCGTTCCCAGGGAGGTGATTGAGCACCATCTTGCTGTCTGCCCTCATGCGCGACCCATTAAGAAGAAGGTCAGGAAGCAAGCTTTGGAATGCCAAGAGTTCATCACAGAGGAGATCAGGAAGTTGGAAGCGGCAGGCTTGGTCAGAGGAGAGCTCCACCCGACGTGGTTGGCCAATCCGGTGGTGGTGCACAAGGCAAATGGGAAGTGGAGGCTGTGTATGGATTACACAGACATCAATAAGGCTTGTCCAAAGGATCCTTTCCCTTTGCCGTGCATCGACTAGATTATGGACTCCACGGTCGGGTGTGATTTGCTATCATTCCTTGACGCTTACTCAGGATACCCCCAGATTTTCATGACAAGAGAAGACCGCGTTTATCACCCCATGTGGTACGTATTGTTTTATACGAATGCCTTTCGGGTTGAAGAGTGCTGGTTCAACGTTCACAAGAGCAATCCAAATTGGTTTTGAGCCTCAGCTACATAGAAATATGGAAGCCTATATGGATGAAATAGTGGTCAAAACCAAGGACAGGGCAACACTCATACAAGACTCAGAAGAAACATTTGCCAATTTGCGCAAGATCAACCTCAAGCTGAACCTTGAGAAGTGCGTCTTTGGTGTTCCATCCGGCAAGCTTCTCGGGTTTTTTGTGTCATAGCGCGGGATGAAGGCGAACCCCGACAAGATCAAAGCGATTGAGCAGATTGAGGCGCCAAGGCGAGTCAAGGATGTGCGTCGGCTTGCTGGCTGTGGCGCTGCCTTGAACAGGTTTATCTCCAAATTTGCTTAGCGCGCCCTTCCCTTTTTCAAAATCTTGAAAAAGGCGGGCCCAATGGAATGGACCCCAGAGGCCGAAGCAGCGCTGCAAGATTTGAAGAAATACCTCTCCTCTACGCCAATACTGGTTGCACCTTAACCACAAGAGCCGTTGCTACTATATCTAGCGGCAACGAATCAAGTGGTCAGTGCTACACTAGTGGCGCAGAGGGAGGTCGATGCGGAAGTAGTAGCAACGGCAGAGCTGACAGATGGCGAGGCAGGGCGCCCGACAGAATCTGACACCACTGGGGCAGAGGAAGAAGATGATGCAGCACCCAGTTTACTTTGTCAGCTCCCCCTTGCAGGGGGCTAGATCAAGGTACTCCCGCGTGCAGAAATTGCTCTTCGGCCTCCTTATGGCCTCGAGGAAGCTGCGTCATTACTTCCAAGCACACGAGATCATCGTCGTCACCCGCCTCCCGTTGCAACGGATCTTGCATAACCCAGACGCAATTGGGAGGATTGTGGAATGCGCCTTGGAACTATCAAGCTTTGGTTTGAAGTTTGAAAGTACTTTGACAATCTAGAGTAGAGCCTTGGCAGAGTTCATTGCGGAATGGACCTCAACACCCGACGAAGAGATTCAAGAGACTACTCTCCCTGGTAAGGAAACAAGTCGCAACTGGATTATGTACTTTGATGGGGCCTTCTCCCTGCAAGGCGCCGGCGCCGGTGTACTACTTGTCGCACCCACCGGACAGCACCTCAAGTATGTAGTCCAGATGCAGTTTCCCCGGGAGGGATCAATAAATCACACTGCAGAGTACGAGGGCTTGCTTGCCGGTCTCAGGATCGCGGCAGACCTCGGAATCAAGAAACTCATCGTCAGGGGTGATTCACAGCTTGTCATCAAGCAAGTCAACAAGGATTACTAGAGACCGTTGATGGAGGCATACATAGATGAAGTGAGGAAGTTGGAGGAGCGTTTTGACAGTATACAAGCGGAGCATGTTCCCCGAGCGTAGAACGGCATCGCCGACTACTTGTGAAAACGTGCTGCCCTCAAACTGCTTGTGGAACCAGGTACCTTTGTGCTTCGATTAACTCAACCATCCGTTGAACCATCGATAGAGCAGAACAAGCGGAGGAAATCAAGCCCCGACAAGTACTTTCCCGCCGAGCTCCCAGGAGCCGCCGGCGAAGATGTTGCCGAGGACACTGAACCTGACATCGGGCGACAGACTCCGGCAAGGCGTCAAGCCCTGGCCGTGGAGACAGCCGCTCCCATGGCAGAAGAGAAGCCTTTAGTCCTTGTCGTCAAGCCTCAGGCTCCGGCATGGGCACAACATATCGTTCGGTTTCTCCAAACAGGGGAGCTCCCCGAGGAGTAGGAAGAAGCGGAGAAAGTAGCCCGTCGGTCTGCCATGTATCAGTTCGTCGATGACGTTCTGTATAGAAAAAGACCGAATAGCGTGAAATTGAAGTGCATTCCCTGGGAGAACGGACTGGAGCTGTTGGCAGAGATACACGGAGGCATATGTGGCTCCCACATAGGGTCGAGAGCCCTTGCCGGCAAGGCATTCCGGCGAGGTTTCTTCTGGCCCACTGCCCTCCAGGATGCAACGGCACTAGTAACCAAGTGTGAAGCGTGTCAGTTCCATTGAAAGAAGCTTCATCAACTAGCCCAAGCTCTCCAAACAATCCCTCTTTCCTGTCCATCCTTGGTCTGGGGGCTCGACATACTGGGCCCCTTTCCCCGTGCTGTCGGGGGCTTCAAATACTTGTATGTTGCAATTGAAAAGTTCACAAAGTGGTCGGAGGTGGAAGCAGCGAGAAATCTGACAGCACAATCAGCCATCAAATTATTCAAAGGGCTAGTCTGCCGTTTTGGCGTGCCAAACAGAGTCATCACCAAAAACGGCACACAGTTCACAAGCCGCACCTTCATGCAATACATTCAAGACCTCGGCGGCATGGTCTGTTTTGCTTCTGTTGCACATCCATGGAGCAACGGCCAGGCAGAGAGGGCAAACGCGGAACTACTGCGAGGCCTCCGGACAAAGACTTTTGACAGGCTACACAAGTGGGGAAGATGCTGGATTGATGAATTGTCGGTGGTTCTTTGGTCAATCAGAACGACACCAAATCGAGCCACCGGCCAGACACCCTTCTCCCTCGTTTACGGGGCAGAAGCAGTTCTCCCCACAGAACTCACATATGGGTCACCCCGAGTGCTCTCTTATGACGAGCTTGAACAAGAGCAATTGCGGCAAAATGACGCAACGCTCCTTGAGGAAGATCGTCTTCGGGCGGCTGTGCGAGCAACGCGCTACCAGCAAGCCTTGCACCGCTACCATAGCCGCAAGGTTCATGCCCGAAGCTTTGAGGAAGGCGACCTTGTTCTTCGGCAAGTTCAGTCGGCCAAGAATTCCAACAAGTTGACGCCAAAGTGGGAAGGCCCTTATCGAGTAATACGAGTTACCAGGCCTGGCGCAGTCCGCCTGGAGATCGAAGATAGTATTCCAGTGAGCAACTCCTGGAACATCGAACATCTTCGCAAGTTTTACCCATAAGGCGCGGTTGCCGGGCTCCGCGGCAGACCACTTTTTGTACAAGCCTTGCCGGCAAGGCATGTAACCCTTTGTACAAAGCCAGGCGCAGACCCTGAGCATAAATAAATGAAGCGATGGCGCCCTAAGTCTTAGCACGCATGCTAGGTTGAGTCCCTCTCTGTTAGGGTTGATAATGCTTAGCGGCGACTAACCCCTAGCATAGAGGTCGAGTATGCGTCTCTCTGTTCCTTTCCGTCCTCTTTTGTTCGCAGGGTGCATAGACATTTCTGCTGAGCTATTTGGAAAGAAAGAGAACGGGCTGACGCTCCGACCCCGGCAAGCCAAGGTTGCCAGGGGCTGCAGATCCAAAGATCCGACCACGGCAACCAAGGTCACCGGGGGCTGCAGAATCAGATAAGTCTTTCATCCCCCACTCTATATTTCCGTATGAAACTTGAATGTACGAGACTGCACTCACTCTTATACCATCTTGCTTCCTCTTTCCCGTGCCCAAAAAAACCTTATTTTGGGTCGGAACTTGGTCGTAGTGCGGTGGGAAGGGAACGAGCGAGGGGCATGATCTTACTTTGCCCCTACCTCCGCCAAGGGCGTAAGTGTAGTCGAGCTATAGAGCAGGAAGACGGCAAGGTCTGTTGCCGGGTTACAATGTTTATCTTAAGATAACGAGGATTCGTTCCTTGGTGTGGGCCTCGCCCATGCACAAAAAAAACCCGGCAAACACCCTTCTCTTCATTAATATGATGTTAACAAGTACAATTCATACGGAATGCATACATGAGCAAGGGGGTTACAAGGTTTAAATCTTACTAAGGCCCGTAGGCTTAAAAGCTAAAAAAAGATAAGATGCCCGTAATCCCTTTCTTGTCCCTCTCCTCAGGAAACGGAACAAGATGGCAGAAGGGCAAAAGGAGTGCCTAGGCGAGGTACGAGCAGCAGAAGACACCAAAAGAACATCCCGGCGGCCGTCCAGAAGAGGGCTGGTGATGATGGTGCCAGGAGAAGAGCCGAAAGATGAGGCAGCGGGCCGACAATACGCGATGAAGGCGTCGGTGCCCGAGTACTCCGACTTGACAGCCCGCCACCCGCCTTCTTCGCCTTCTCCGGCCTTCCCATGCCAACCGCCCAAGGAGGCGACCTCGAGAAGTTCAAGGAGCTGGCGATCCAGATGATGGTGCTGCCGGCGTCGCCCAAGGACGGTATGTCCGACGCCTAGTCGGACCCGTCATCCTCCCGCCCGCTGCCCTCGTTGTCGCTATCGCTGTCCTCCCGGTCACTGCCGCTCGAGGAGGAGCTTTCATCATCAGTCGAGCTCTCCACACAGCACCCTAGCCTGTACCCCGAGCGCCCGAAGACCTTGACGGAGAGCAGGTCGCTCTCCGCTAACTTGAAGTAGAGGACGTCCTCCTTCATCAAGCACTGGGCACACGCGAAGGTCTTCCAACCCCGACGGAGGAACATTACATGAGGGGGAGGGAACCTTGTGTGCGCCCACATGTCGCCATTGCAACACCCCTTCATGTGAAGCCTCAACATCGGTGGCTGGTCAACCTCCAGCACCCTCACAAACGCTTCGGGGTGACGAAGGCAGCTGCGCGGTGGCTCGCACAGTTTCAGAATGAACTCCAGCGCCGTGTCCCCAACATGGCCGCTCGATGAAGCAGGAGGACATGGCAGGGGAGATGGAGACGAAAATGATGACGACGCGGGTTTCCCTCGTCCACGCCCGCCTCTACCTCGACCGCCTCGCCGACCGCGGCCCCGGCCGGCGCCTCTGCCTTGGGCATGACCTTCGCCTTGACCGCCGGATCTTCCTTGACCGCCGCGGCTCTCTGGTGGGAGGAAGACCTGGTCGCTTCCGCGGAAGGTCGGCCCCGACCACGCCCTCTCGCCATGACAAGGGAAAGAAAGGGATCAGATTAGATGAAGATGGATGCAGGAGAACGATGTCCCTCCCCCTTTTTATAGGGGGACGAGGCTGAGCGAGCCTGAAGTCGACCGCCCCAATCAACCAATCCAGCCGTCGAAGCCACAAGGAGACGGGACCGACCCGCTGCCCCAATCAGTGGCGCCCGGCCCCTGCCCCCGCATTAAAACCCATGCCTTCTGTGTCCACCGCCTACCCTTCCCGACGCATGGAGAACACATGGCGGGCGAGCCAGGACTCAGATGGCAAGTGGAATGGCCATTTCGCGCCCCACGATTTGCCATAATGGCCACGACCCGAGTCCACTTAGTAAATGAGCCGCGCCCCTGCGGCTTCCTCTACTTCTTATGGGGAAGGCGCGGACTGCCTCTTTACCATTTACCATGATGTGACGCACGCATACAGGAACCGCCCCACGCATGACCCCCACGTCACGTACAACCCCCACGTTGCGCATTCAACGCAGGTCATGGGGAAGCGCAACCAGCGGAGAAGTTACAACAGTAAACCTCCGGCACGCATGCCCGCACACCGTTCTAGGCCCAGCCCAACAACGTGTTGCGCTTATGTGTGGCCCAGGCCCGGGGGCTCCTGTTGGTGTACAAAAGTAGGGGCTCTCTTTTATACCCCTTTACTTGACACGGGCAGTCAGAGCCGCACCTAGGGCCACACTTAGCAGGGCCTAGGAGGAAAGCAGAAATACAAGACTACCTGAGCAGCACCCCAACCAGGGGTGCAGAAGATGGAGCAACAAGATGGGCTTTCCCCCGGCAAGGCTCTTGCTGGGGCGGCCTACGCAGCCCCGGCAAGAGCCTTGCCGGGGCAGCTCATCCAACGCCAGCATAGCAGCCACCCTTGAGCCTGAGAGTTCCGATACCATCGACAATGTTGGGACCAAGGCTCGGGAAGCGCCTGCATGGTGGCATTCAGATCTTTGTGAAGACAAAGAGCCTACAAAGCCTAGATGAGAACTAGAAGACAAGACTACAATGAGGCTCCTTGCCGTGGATGCCCACGAGGCCCCGGCAAGGCTCCTTGCCGAAGACACCCGCAAGGCCCTGGCAAGACTCTTGCCGAGGGTGCTCACAAGGCCCCGGCAAGACCCTTGCCGGGGATATGCGCAAGACCGCGGCAAGATCTTGCCGCCCCATCGCCACCCCAGCTCAGTGGCCGACCCACCAACTAAGGCAAGTACCCACGTGGCAGTATGTGGCTCCTAATCCAACTAGTCAAGCACCTGCGTGGTGGCATGCATATCTTCGTGAAGACCCTACCACCACGCCAGCTCAGCAGCCTGCCAGCCTACATGGCGCTGAGGAAGGATTCGGATCTTTTGGACTAGACACGCACCGTAGCTAGTTCAAGAACTCAAGAACACTCAGATATACACAAAAGCAGGACTAGGGTATTACGCATCCTCGCGGCCCGAACCTGGGTAAATCTCGCTGTGCTAGCTACTAGACCCGCTCTTTGCACAACCCCGCGCCCGCCAACCGTAGAAGGGATCCCCGTGATCCCATAGGTGTCGTTTCCACTGACACAATAGCACATCATTAAGATCAATAGGATCACTTTTATTAGCAACCAATTTCATAAGAGCATCAACTTTTTCACTCAAAGAATTTATTTCTTCAACCGAATTAACTTTTTTGCTAGTAGGTGCTCTTTCGGTATGCCATTGTGAATAATTAGCCATAATATTAACAAGCAATTTGGTAGCTTCACCCAAAGAAATTTCCATAAAATTACCACCCGCGGCGGAATCTAAAAGATTTCTAGAAACAAAATTCAATCCCGCATAAAAATTGTGTATGATCATCTAAAGATTTAAACCATGAGTAGGACAATTTCCTAGCATCAATTTCATTGTTTCCCAAGATTGTGCAACATGTTCATGCTCAAGTTGCTTAAAATTCATGATTTGTGTCCTAAGTGTCGTGGTTTTGTCACGGCAGATGTCCTAGAGAAAGGACTTAGTCGTGGAGCCATCGCTACGGGTTAGCTTAAAGGGGTTAAAGCGGACAAGGGACGCAAGAGAGTTTTTATACTAGTTCGGCCCCTTACGATGAAGGTAAAAGCCTACGTCTAGTTGTGATGGAATTGATGGGGTTTCGATGACCAGGGAGCGAATACGCTTTGCCTGAGTCTCGAGTTGTTGTCTGTCGTCCTTGAACCGCCGCCGGGTCGTCCCCTTATATACATGGGTTTACGCCCGCCGGTTTACGGAATCCCGAGGCCGGCTCATAATCGTGTCCGGCTTGGTCTCTGCTACTTCTATCTTACAATACAAGTTTACATATCAATGCCGGTTTATGTCTACATGCCTTAAACCGGCTTTGGGCCCTGGGCCTTCATGAAGCATCACTGTATGTCTTTATGGACTTCGGATACAGATGATCTTCTCATGGGGTTAACCCGGCCTCTCCTAGCCGGTTTACGCCCAGTGGTAATATCCCCAACACTAAGGGAAATAATTTTTGCGGGCAGAAAATACATAGTAATAAAAGGATCTTTGCACTTATCCCAAGAATCGATACTATTACGATGTAAAGAAGAAAACCAATTTTTTGCACGATCTCGCAAAGAAAACGGAAATAATTTCAACTTCACAATGTCATTGTCCACATATTTTTTTCTTTTGCATATCGCATAATTCTACGAATGTGTTAAGATGGGACGCGACATCCTCATTAGGAGTACCGAAAAATTGATCTTCTATAACAAGTTCAACAAAGCGGCATTGATATCACAAGACTTCGCACTAGTGGCGGGAGGAGCATTCGGAGTGCTAATAAAATCATTATTATTGGTATTGGGAAAATTACACAACTTGGTATCTTCTTGAGGCATTGTGACTACGCAAACAAGATTGCACACAAAAGAAGATCTGACGAGAAAAACAGCGAACGAAAAAGAGGGCGAATAAAACGACAATTTTTTGTGAAGTGGGGGAGATGAAAATGAGAGGCAAAAGGAAAATAATGTAAATTGCAAGGAGATGAGATTTGTGACTGGGAACCTGATAGATGTTGATGATGTCTCAGCAGCAACTGCGCTAGAAATCCTTTCTCGATGACTCGTGTCTGCGTTAGTATTTCCCCAAAGAGGAAGAGATGATGCAGCACAACTGCGGTAGGTATTTCCCTCAGTGATGAAACCAATGTTATCGAACCAGTAGGAGAACCAAGCAACACTATGTAAATGGTACCTGCACACAAAGAACAAATACTTGCAACCCGACGCGTAAGAGGGGTTGTCAATCCCTCTCGGATAAAAGATAGATTGGTTTGTATGATTTTGGGTAAATAGATCTTGCGATGAAACAAAATAAAATAAATAAATAAAAAGTGCAGAAAAGTATTTTTGGGTTTTTAGAATAATAGATCTGAAAGCAAAAGAAAATAAAAATAGATCTCAAAGCAAATATGATAAAGAATAGATCTGGGGGCCGTAGGTTTCACTAGTGGCTTCTCTCGAGAACAATAGCATACAACGGGTAAACAAATTACCGTTGGGCAATTGATAGATCTTCAAATAATCATGACGATATCCAGGCAATGATCATTATATAAGCATCACATCCAAGATTAGTAGAACGACTCATGCCTGCATCTACTACTATTACTCCACACATCGACCGCTATCCAGCATGCATCTAGTGTATTAAGTTCATGGAGAAACGGAGTAATGCAATAAGAATGATGACATGATGTAGAAAAGATCTATTCATGTAGGCACTACAAAAAAAATACACTTCCGTGATGATACCTGTTTGTCACAGTAGGTCACGTTCTTTTGTCATGCATGTACATCCATGACGATTTTATGACAGAATCAAGATAGTCATACCTGTGTTGTCGTAGAAGTGTTCCATGACATTACCAAAATTATCATCACGGAAGTGTCCACTTCCATGATGATAAATCGCGCGTCGCAGAAGTTCTTTCATCAAGGGTGACTGACACGTGGCGTCCACCGTAACGGAACGCCGTTAAGCTGTCGGGTCGGGTTTTGGATCCGATAACCCGTTAACAGCCCCGACCAATGGGAAATTTCCACATGTAAAATTCTTATTGGCCGGATGAAACACGTGTCAGCTCGTCAGTGGGTCAGATAGGCGCCTATGATATGTTGACACGTGCCACGGCCCACCACTGGCCCATTTTGCTTACAAAGCCGGCCCGTTTGACTTGGTCAAAAGTTAACGGGCTGGCCCATGAAAAGCCTGTTAACGGTCTCTTCGCAAATAGCCCGCTTTATGGCCCGTTAACTCACGGCCCGTTAGGCCCTAAAGGAAATCGGCCCAACAACGTCATGTGGGCCGTCGAATATAACACCAGCCCATTTCACTTTCGGCCCAAGTATGGATCACGATTTCTTTCGGCCCATATGAGGCCTTCGTATCTTTCGGCCCTTTACAGGCCCACGGTGACTCTAGCCCATAATGAACAGTAATTTTCTTTATACCCGTTAACGGCCCGTGATTTACATGGGCCGTTTCCAGCCCGTGTTAGCTTTCGGCCTATGGACGGCCCATACGTTCTTGGGCTCCTTTTCGGCCCTTGATTACTTCCGGCCCGTTACTGGCCTGTTCCCCTAATGGGCCAAATTCGGCCCATGGCAAGAGTCGGCCCGTTACTGGCCTGTTCCCCTAATGGGCCAAATTCGGCCCATGGCAAGAGTCGGCCCGTTACTGGCCTGTTACCCTAATGGGCCAAATTCGGCCCATGGCAAGAGTCGGCCCGTTTATGGCCTGTTAACCCGTTGCGCCGTTTCCAGCCCGTCCTATATTCTGGCCCATTAATGACCCGTTATGCCTGTGACAGAATTAAGCCTTTGCTGTCCTACGGCCTGTTACCGTGCTGGGCCGATACCCATTACGCCCAATTACGGCCCATGTAGACCCATTTATCCGACGGCCCGAGGCCCACCGATTACAGGCCCATTTATCGACGGCCCGTAGGAGACCCATGGATCCTATGGCCCGTATATGGCCCATGGTAGTTGCGGCCACTAGCAAACCAGGGAAAAAGAAGACTAGGAAATAAATAAGGCCGAAACTAATGCTAGGCTATTAAGGCGATTGCACAGATTACATCCACTCGGCATCAAAGATCGCCACCAGTGCAAATATAGGGAACACCCTACACTATACAAAAATGGCTTGCTGTTTTCTTCAGCCGGTGGCTGCACGTTAAGAATAAATTTTGTATCGCACTAAAACAAATTACAACTATATAACAAAAGGAAGGTTGGCATAAAACTTAACAGTCTAGCAGATGAATGCACCACCAGAAGTTCAGAAGCTCAGTTCATTTGACCTGACTGTTACGTTTTCATGTTGTATTGTCCGATGGAGCACCATAACCCTCGCTTCATTTCCCCTAGGCTCCTGAACAACATAACAAATGTCTGATAGTCTGGTTTCAAAACCATGCATATCTTGACGACATTGAGCAATGTTTCTCCTTGTTTCACAAAGGGTCTTTGTTAGGGAATGGACTTGTGTCTGGAGCGCAGATACAACATTGCTTTGAGCTTGCATATCTTGATCATGAGGCAGTTTGGACGATATTGCCTTAACAACCAACCCAGTATTATGCAGGAACGTGCTTTTGGCACTATTAGTGGACATGTACTGACCCACTGCCGCAAGAGCTGACATTGCGGTTAAAGTTGCCTCGCCACCTTCAGAAGGTGGCGGTTCCACCATTTTTTCCATAGCTCGCTGAAAAGTTGAGGTTTTACATTAGTAGTACCAGAACAGAAGATATTAAGGAGGCAGCAAAACCAAACAAAATAGCTTTGGTCTATATACAGAACTTATTCTGGTGAACCCATGTAAAATATTAGTTGTATTTTATTGCAAAGTACATAATAAAACCAGGTTCCAAACATATGACCATGTACCATCGCTAATGTATTGTCTATTTCTTCACATTGTATTGAGGGCTAAGGATAAAGAGACGAAGTTTATAATACGGTAAGCATAGTATGACATCATTCATATCACAAAACAACTGAGAACAGACAAACAGGCAATTGTAACATTGTGTGGGCAAGTCCAGCACGGAACTAGATTACGGGTCAAGATCAAAGGAACATCACTCCTCTCTTTTAAACCTTGTAAGGTGCAATGATACGCTAAGACAATTGTGTATAAAATTGAAAAGAGTAATAGACATTGGCTGCAAACCATGCAGTTCAAGGCACAAGTCAGAGTAAGTAGTAGTTAAAAGGCATGAGGATTAAGGACTTACAACAGCGGCTTTGACTGGTGTAGTCATGCCCTTCTTCTTGTTGGTGTGACAGTCCTTGAAGATTTCAACAACATTTGGTTCAGGTACTTTTTGGTCCTTGCGGGCTTTCCTCTGCATTTCGAACAAGTCAATATAGATCTGATAATATGGTACAGCGAAAAGAGTGAAACAGCAGCTAATTACAAGAGCCTCACAGTGTGCAATATAGCTACGAGATCCTGTCGTCTGTTGGAATTTCACTTTCATACGGCTGGCCTTGTTCTTTGAACAGTTCACCTACAAGAAGATAGATTTGTGTGGCACATGCATAAATAGGACTTCAACATGTGATCTGATCACATATATATAATGTACCTGATACTTCGGATCAGACCAGTGTTTAACAAGGCCCCTCCAGTCTTCATCCGATATATTTTCCACTAGAGATGTTTGGGAAAGTTCACTGTTAGCCTTGCCTTCAAAGTGAGTTTTCCTCAAGTTATACCGATACTGTCGCAGAGCAGACTTGAAAACATGGGTGCAAGCTTGTCTGGTTGCATCATCTTGGCTATCCAACTTGAACCTCATCTGTTGAAAATTATGGGAGTCTCATTATCAGCAACCTAGAAAGTATGGGACAGAGCAAGACGATATTACTAGTTTCCATACATAACCATACTTACAGATAAATGGTCGAGGAAGGTGTTGAACTGGGTTTCGTCTTTGTCATTCCTGTACTGAATCCATGTTGGGAGGATACGTACATGACACCTAACGGCAGCCGCTGCCTCTGATACTAACTTGGCTGACTCTGTGGCATCACGTGGCCTTTTTAAACCTGCCTCAAAACGGATCTCTATTCTTCCTCCTCTAGATTTAGTTAACCTATCGAGCATTATCCCTGATGTTTGTTTCCTCTTGCGCCTAGGTGCTAGTCCAACAACGAACATAGGAAGTGTTAGTGTACATCAAACTGTGAGACTACATATAAAGAAGCATGCAACTGTAACTTGAGTCCAGCAACTACCTTCTTGCTGTTGAAGCTCACAAGGTTCATCTGATATTGCCAACTCATCTTGTGTCAGGAGTGCTTGGGAAGTAGTGTCAGGTGGCAAGGGAGCTTGGGAACGTGCTGCTAGCTCAGTTGACGCACGAGTAAGTCGTGCAGCTTGTAGTACTGTGGTAGGTGTTGCAAGAACTAGGGCTGTTTCTGCTTGTTTGGTGGCAGCTATTTGTTTCTGGCTTTTTTTGCAACTCATGTAGCATGGGATGCCGTGTTTGTAGAATTTTCCGCTGGACTTTGACCTTCTATTGCACCATCAGTACCAGCAGAATCTGCAGGATTCATCCGCTTCTCATTCCCTGCCATTCTGTGTTTCTTCCTCTTTCTCTGTGCCATGTTAAGTCAAGCCGACAAGAAAAACGAATAACAATTTAGTTCTTCAGAACAAATTGATGCGTGATGCAGACGAACTGAACTTTCATGTTAGACAACCACATGATAGGAGGATGTAATATGTATGAAAAACAGGACGGGAGAGATAACCAGAACTATGATGTGTAAACTAAGAAGAAGACATTTCACCAAATTAGAAGCAATGCAATGGAAGGTAGACACCATATGAAAGATGCTACAAATATCGCTCTGCCAAGTTAACAGTGTCTCATCATAAATGGCGTTTAAACAAATGTGAAGCAGTACAAGAAATAAATCATATGCAAGATGCAAACAACATCACACTACCATGTTAGAGGTCTCTCGTCATTAGTGCCATTGCATATTCACAGCATTGCATATTCACAGCTTATGATGTGTAAACTAAGGAGAAGGCATTTCAACAAATTAGAAGCAATGAAAGCTAGACACCATATGAAAGATGCAACGAATATCACTCTACCAAGTTAAAACTGTCTCATCATAAGTGCCATTTCAACAAATTAGTAGTACAAGCTAGAAAAGAATGTGAGATGTAACCTATATCACACTCCGAAGTCAAACGTGTCTTATGATAAGTGATTGTTGCAGGTTACACAACAGTAGTAATTTGATGTAGAACATGGTGTGATAGACAGATATTGTATGTTCTAGAAACAGGAACACGTGTCTTCGAATTCAACAAAATTAGAAGCAATACAAGCTAGACATCACACATAACATGCAACCACATATAACAGTGCCAAGTTAGAGGGAGCACCAGTGATGCTGCACCAGGGGAGATGTGCTCATCATAAACACAGCTTTGTTGAGTGTCTATGCATGTGTTGTCTTGGAAATTATCTTGGGGGTGTGGAGGAGTAGAAACTGTAGAGGCCCTCCGTTCGGAAGGAGCACCTTTATCCGCTGCCTTGCTAACTTCCTTCCGCTTTATTGATTTTGAATTGTCAAGTAAAACCGACAAGAAAAAGCAATAAAATTCTCTCTTCGGAACTCATCCATGCATGATACTGACAATCACTACTTTGATGTAAGGCAAACACATGATACCAGGATGGAATATGTACGAAAAACCGGACGGCATGGCATGTTCACAACTGTTTGTGTAAACTAAGCAGAAACCATTCCAGCAAATAAGAAGCAATGCAAACTAGACACCACATGAAAGATGCAACCAATATGACTCTGCCAAGTTAAAAGCGTCCCATCTTAAATGGAATTTCAACAAATTAGAAGCAGCGCATGCTAAAAATCATATGAAAGATGCAACTAATATCGCACTGCATATACTAAAGGTGTCTCGTCATGTTGATTGATGCGGGATACAAAAAACAATAGTTTTATGTAAGGACATGCTTAATAGACAGATGTACTATGTACTAAATACAGGAAGGCATGTCACATTAACAGGTATAATGTATAAGCTAAGCAGACTAGCACATGTAGTTTAACCAGATTGGAAGAATTACAATCTAGACACCATATGCAACATGCAACCACATATCACGCTGCCAAGTTAGAGCAAGCACCTGCGATGCTAGTGTAGGGGAAATGCTATAATCAACTACAGAGCTACGTTCACTATCTTCATCTAGCATTTCTGTTTCTTGAGAATCATGTCGGGAGGCTGACGCTGCATTCTTCAAATGAGGAGTAGTCCCCTTGCCTGCCTGCCACGTCATAAGTGATTGATGAGGGATACACAAGAACATTAGTTTGATGTAAGAACATGGTTAATACACAGATGTACTAGTATGTACCAAAAACAGAAAGGCATGTCATATTCAAAGGTATAATGTGTAAGCTAAGCAGATGCAATTTAACCAAATTGGAAGCAATACAAGCTAGACATCTGGCTGGAGTGGTGAGCATGATCATCTAGGACCTGAGAGCCTGGTGGGAGGCGGGCTGCTTCACCACCATCGCAGCTTTTTAGTTGGCTTCCAGGTGATGCCTATCTTTGCTGGGCTTTTCACTGGCTCGGCCAGTGCCCTGACTAGCTATTTGTCTTCTGGTGCTCACGGGATGGTGGTTCATGTAAAAAAATATCTTTCCTTATCTTACCGACTTCGGCCTTTCGAATACAAGCTAGACACCATATGGAACATGCGACCACATATGACACCGCGAAGTTAAAGCAAGCACCTGGGATGGTGGTTCATTGCAAGTGAGGTCATCAACTCCAGAGCTACGTTTACCGTCTCCATCTGCTGACACTGCACCCTTTATAGCGCTGTAACGTGTCTTGCCTACCCGCATACGAAGCTGGAGCGAATTCTCTCTTTTCTTTTTGGCTTCTCTCATGGCAGTAGAGTCTGAAATACCCTTGCATAAAAACACAATAGTGAGAGTAAGGGTGAAGTGTGTGCAGAACTAGTGCACTGTAAAAGTAGCAGATAGCAGGTGGCTGAAAAATAAATGACAGGAGACATATGATAGCTCTACAACATTGCATGGCAAACAAAATTAGATTCTACTCCGTATGATTTTGTAATATATGAGCACAGGAAATGCAGGTACTCCTCCAGCACACCACCACATGTGGTCATATCTAAGATAACAGTCGACTGAAAATAAATAGGTCAGACGATTTTTTTAATGAACCGTCCGATCTATAAGGAACGGGCAGATGGCCTTCGTCTACCTCCCGCCAGTCACTGTTGACGATCTTTCTCGAACCGCCAGCGACCACCGGCCCAGACCTCTGCCTCCGCCGCCCCGCCCTCCCATCGACCTCACACCACCGCCGTGCTTGGCAGCGCCCCCAGGCCATCCCTTTAATCCCGGCCGACCTCCAGATCGGGCGCTAGTAGCTCTAGGCCGCACACGCCCCTAAGATAAACACCAAGGCGCTACTTCCCCGGTGTAATAGGCGTACTAGCGCTTGTTACGCCGGGGAATGCTTTTGTTAATTGGGAATCAACTGGCCAGAAATTGAAATTCAGGGGGGCGACGGACCTCTAGCCAAGGTGAAATAGTATATGAGGGAGAAACCTTGTGCATCGCGAGTTACTAGGAACATCTAGTATCAAGAAGAAGCGGTCAACTAGTGTCTTCTGTGGGATGAATACCGTGCAAGCAGAGACGTAAGATTTGCACGAATAAGGGAAGAGGAGTACCTTTTTCGGTTGCCGGTGTGGTGACCTCCACATGTCGCGCCGATCTTCTTCTTTTTACCTGGGAAACCGATGTTCTGGAGGGTGCAGGCTTGGATGAACCCATGGCCAAATTGTTGACTGTGTTGTCGTGGCCGTATGTCGGCAGAGGGGAAGCAGATCTGAGGCGGCGAAGGACGGCGTAGCAGGAACAGCTCCGGTGCGGTGGAGGGTGGCGAAGTTGGAGCGGCAGCGGTGAGGCGCAGGACGGCGTGGTTGAACTGGCTCGGGTACGGACGGCTCGGCCTCGGCTTCAACTACTAGCCGTGGAGGGCGTTGCGGTTGAGGTTGCGGCGGACGACAACGTCGGGGTATCGGCTCCGGCGTGACGGAGGAGGGCGGCGGTTGATGGGTGGGATGGGGTGGCGGACGGAAGACGCCGGGGTTTCGCGGCAGGTGGAGAGGTAGTTTTGGCGCCCATGGAGTACGAATGGGGAATCGGACGGGTGGGGGGAACCATGTCTCGGTCTGGGACGCGCTTGTTTTTGGCTTTTTTGAACAGAAGATGGGGCGCGCTTGTTTGAAATTTGGGGAAAGTACAAGCTTTGCCCCCCTCTTAAATTTCGGACCTACTGTGGGTCGGGGGTAGGATGGTAATCCCAGGTATCCCAAATAGTGGGGCGAGCGATTTGGCCGCGCGCATGTGTGCTTAGGCGGCCATTGTGTATGAATGTTTTTCGGATGCGGTTGCGTGGCGTCTAGATGAAGCTACAAACCTACCCCGGTTTAGACCTTTGGACGTCGGGCCGGTAGGTTTCACGGGTCGGAGTTATTAGAAAAGTAATTTCCTTGTACTACCAAACATTGGTCTCACGCGGTTTCGGGCGAGTAGAGGCTCTTTTGGCGCTTCGTTCGAAATTTTGAAACACAAGCATTCACGTTTAGAGTACTCTTGAACTATGAGGATTGACCTAAATAGACAACGTTATATTTGACCTTGTATGTTTGAAAACCTCATTAAATTATCTGCTTCTTTTTGAAATTTTGACACTTGAAAATCCTATAACTATGATTATTTTGGAATGGAGGAGATAAATTTGAATCTATTTTGTACACGACTACATATGCTATTATGTACAAAATCAGAGCAAAGATTGGTGCCCCCATAATTTAGGTATGGTTTACAAATGCCATGATATCAAATTCAAATAATTGAATGGACTTCATGTTGAATTCGATTTTTTTAAACCACCTTAAGTTGAATTCAAATGTATGCTAGTTCATAGGTAGCTATTTATAATGTCCATTGTGTAACTTTCGTATGTATAATGTGCTTTACACACACAACATGAACTATACTCACGTTTATATTCGATTGCTAAAGCGATGCATTGTCTGGAGTTCAAAATACTAACTATGTGGATCAATTGTGTCGAATAATAACATAGACATGCTCAAATTCGATAGAATCTAGATGTTTGATGGATCAATGACCGCTCCTTACGCGAATTGCAAATATCATGATCCCATCCTAATATTTGGATACAATTTATATCTTTAATCAATGTGTAGAGCAGTCTTTTACGTGTAGTTTCACTCTCCATCGGTGGTCTCTCACACATGCTCACACACTCTCTCCCGAGGTGTCTTTCTCGCACACATGCTCTAGATATAACCCTCCCTCCCTCTCATAACCATTTACAAATGTTTTCACTAACCTTTATCACAAGCACTCTTCCTCTCGCAAACATACACACGCACAATCCTCATCGACCCTTTCTATATACATGGACCTGCCTACGTGTCTCATGTACGCACATTATCTTTATGCCTGTCTCTCACGCATTGTCTCACACCTCTCTTCCTAATCGACGAGTATGATTCTAGCAGAGCATTCTGTAGGATGCCCCTTAAAGTTAGGTTGGATGAATAGTAATATCAGAGATAAAGGGGTTACCTTAGTCCGAGAACCTAGGGTTACAAATCCTAGCCGGCTTTGTCAGTGGACACAGAGTCCTTCACAATTCTGCTATCTTTGTCTTGTACGACTAGTCATCCATGGGTCTTCCTAAATGCGTCACGGGCCGACCAATGTGGCGCATGTCGGAACCGAACGAAGGGCCTCACCTCGACCCACCGGACCTCACGCGGTGACACACCCTCTGCCCCCACGTCTCATTATCTTCTCACACCCACACATACCAACACAAACACCACACACACAGAAAATTTCTCCTGGTGCCTCTATTCCCTCCCCCCTTGCATATACACACTCAAGGGAATGGAATCTCTTGTCGTGACATCATATTCGTCTCTCTCTCTCTCTAGACCACTCTCATTTCTCGTGCTATCGACGTCATATTCGTCTCTCTCTCTCTAGACCACTCTCATTTCTCGTGCTATCTCTCCCACGCCCCCCCCCCCCCGTCGGCCCCTCTATCCATGCCTCTCTCGAATACGTAATACACACACATACCTCTCTAGGCCCCACCAAATAAATCAACTACACATTCACACATGTTACATCACGTACCCCATTGATCTAAAAAGCCCTCTCTAGAAGTTTATTTCGCATACAACATTCCTTTTGAATAAAGTGTGGCCAAAAAATTATTTTAGAGTTTCTACATAGATACAACATTACAAAGTTATATGGAGGAGTACGAACGCTAATTTGCATTGCATGGTGCCCACAATGATATTTATTCCGCACTGTGAATTTGTATATTTTTATACTATATACAAAGTTAGTCATAATAAAGAGAAACGAAGAGCATCTCTCTCTCCATCGCATACCCCCCTGTATGCCCCTTTCATGTATACACACAAAACTATCTCCAGGTCCTCTAAAAGTAAGCCCCCAGAAAATTCACGCATGTTTCATCTTTCTCTCGCGATATATGCAATGACGATCATTGTATTTGAAGCAAAAGCACGATACGTACATTGGACTTCAGAATCCACTCATTACAGTCACCATTTACGTTTAGTGGTTATTATACAGTCACGGGCTCACCGTACAACTCTGTATTTGCTCATGACATGACTAGTTGACCAGTTAAACGCTCCACATGGCACCTCTAGTGTTGCATCACATTATCTCACTACCATCGTGCCCACCTGTCAACTTGTATCTACTCTACATCTACACTCTTAAAAAATACATAAAATACACTCTTATAAAAAACAGTGTTGGTGATGATGGTGTGCCTGCCATCCTGCAATATAGGCCGTCCTATTTATATCTGACGGATAGGAAAGAAACTATGGCAATTTTGCAAAAAGGTACCCACACACCTCTCCACATTTGCAAATAAGGCCTTCCCTCGTTCATCCTTTTCTCTCACAAGATAAACAAGTCATACAAATGCATCTTGATGTTATGTGCAACGCACGGGCTTCTTGCTAGTAAGAATGAAAACAAATGACAAAAAAATATTTGGACGGTGGTTCGATGTCATGACCGCGGGCACAGCGGACAAGGTGGCCTTGTACTGGTATGCTGAGCCGTCTGTTTTAACACACAGGAGCTGGTGTGGTGATTATACACACACGCACACATGCACACGAACTGCATCCATGCAACACTCACACAAACACATGCACCCACGCACGCACGCAACACTCACACGTACACACGCAGCCACGCACGCACGCAACACTCACATGCACGCACGCAACACTCACACGCACACACGCACGCATGCATGCACACACCAGTACACCACACGACCAACACACACTCACGCTCAAGTGCTCAACCTACACGTGCATGCGCACACATCAGGCCCTGACAGACACATATACAACCAGGTGATTCCAGCGCACGGGTTGGAGCCTTGTCGCGCCTGCGTAAATTTGTGTTTATCTGACCTTTTGCCTATGCGAACTAACAGGTGGGACCCACAAGGAACGTGGTCAATTTAACTAGTCAACATGGCGCCACGCAGACTATTTGGCCGGCCAACAGAGTGCAATCCGATGCTGAACTGTGAGCAAGTGACCGCATAATCACCGCAAAATGTATATAGTGACCGTAATCAGCTTATTCTGAAGTTCGGTGACCGTATTACGCTTTTCTCTCCATAGGCCCTCCAAAGCTACATCTCTACACGTTCTCGCATGTTACATCTAACAACTATGCAATACAGCACTACTACTACTACACTCTAACGCAATAAATCATATGTGTTTTTAGTTTTACTAGATATCATATTGTTACTTATAATTATTCGGTTTGCATACATTAAAATTGCCTTTGAAATGTATGGCCAGTATCATCTACCGCGCGGGAAAAATCCCGCCCTTTCGTGTTTAATCGGGTTTGTATCGATGGATCGTGCGAAATAGCAAAACTATAGTATTATACAGTACAAGTGATAGTTCACTGGGCCGTCGTGTTGTCTACTCCTCCTTCGTAAGAGTGGAGCACTCGCTTTCATAAATCTTCTAGTCCCTTTCGCCGACATGTGGGACATCAAGCTACCGGGTCCACGTGCCATATCGGAATACAGTGCATAGCAGCCAGGGTGAAGCACCCCAGTCATGGCGCCGGCGTAGTAATGAGCAATGAGGCGTCAAATCACAAAGCTGCACCTTTCCCGCAGTTAAGTTGGAGGGACGAAGCAACCATCATTTCACTCGTTGCTGAATCCGCTTTCATCTTCTTCAACTTAACCACGTGTTGCTTCTGCCGTTGTTTTGCCTCATGTGGGACGCGGATCGGCTTGGTAAAGCACTGACACGTGGGACCGCATGTTAGCAAACCGCCAGGACAACGTCCTCCGAAAATAAGAAGCCTAATCCTAGACTTACAAAGGGCTACGTAGCTGCTACGTATACTTTCCATCTAATATATATATGCCCCCCCCCCCGATTTTCAGGTGGGGTGGGCCTAATCCTCTCCTTTAATCCAATCAAATAGTCTCACATCACATCAGTTCGTAACTTTACGTAAACCATTACGTGGATGTAGCATTGCTCAAATAAGAAACCTCCCCCGCCATCCGCGCGGCAAAATCACCTCCTTTTTACTAATCTTGATTCTATAATTTTTTAGATCAATATAATTGAGATTTGTATAGATAGCACACATGAGCAAAACCAAGTGGTACGGTTAAGGGCATCCACAATGTGTAGCCAAATGTGAAAATAGCTTTTGGCATCGTGGGAACCATTGTGGACGGTGTTGCCAAAGCCAAAAAGATGGAACCGAAGCTCCCTGATTGATTGATTGAAGGAATAGAAAAATGCAACGTCTCTCCTCTTTCTCCCATGCTTGGATGCATGTAGTACAGTATAGAGCATAGAGTCTACTCCCCTGTCCCTTCTATCACAAATCACAAAGCAGTGAGGCGTCAAATCACAAAAGCACGGACGAAGCAACCATCATTTCACTCTTCGCTGACTCCGCTTCTCCATCGTCTTCTTCGAGAAACCATCTCACCGCACTAGTACTCCTAGTAGTACTAGTAAAGGACTTCCTGGATGCAAATAAGGTGGTTGTCTCGGCTTGCAGGCGGCACTTGCGAATGACTTACCGTGGTATCCCTCAATGGTGTTCTCCGTCGAACGCACTTCGCCAAACCACCCAAAAAAAAGATATCGTCGACATCACCGCAATGGGAAAGGAAGTCAAATATAGTTACTACCTCCATTTTTTTTGTACACAAGGCCAGTATATCAAAATTACAATTTGCAAAGGGCCACTAACACTAATCGATGCAAAATTGATGGGGTTAGCAACCAAGGACATTAATATCCCCTGCATGCAAGCGGAAGTGAGAAGGTTGGTTTGCATGGCGCTGCATTAATAGAGCGATGAGGAGTGGGATGGTTAGCTCTTTGGTCTTTGGAGAAAAAAATACGCATTAATTGACACGTGAAACGAGGATTTGTATCGATTAAATCCCGCGAAGGAAAACCCCGTCTTTCTTTTTTAACACTAGTACTCCTAGTACGTACGTACTTATCCTGTTTGGGTCTAGGCCTTGCATTGCCAAACTTCGCCACACATTTTTGCCAAGATTGCCTAAAGTTTTCAAAATGAGAAGGAGGTACACTTGCGCACGGCTGTCGCGGTCGCACCGCACCGTCACACGGTCACTCCTGCACGCCGCGGTCGCACCGCACCCTCACACAGTCGCTCCTGCACGCCGCAAACCCAACCAAGGGAACGCACCCTCACTGACACGTGCTGTCGCATGTGAAGAAACCAAACTCAGCCATCCTATCGCTGACACATAATTTTCGTTCATATAGTATGTTTATCCAACCGCATGTTGGGGAGTATCCGTACGACCCGTGCGGTGGTCTGTTGGGGTAGAAGAAGAGGTGAGGAAGAAGGAAAGAAGGGTTAGGAGACGTAGGATATTCATCCAACCGCCTGAAATGGTAGACTGACCCAAGTCAGGTGACTTGCATAACAAATATATGTTTTTACACAACAAAAGATCCATAAAAACAACATAAAGAAAAACTATCACTGCTCGTGGAAAGAGACGGCCTCGTCGTCTTTGGCTGCCGGCGCGAACCAGCCGTCGCTGCCGACGTATATCTCTGCACCGTGGTTTCCCTCGGCCTCCAGCTACTCGTTCAAGCGGAGCGTGCGGGCGCTCTGCATGGACGAGAGCACAGCCCGGTTCAAGTCGAGGACGTCCGGTTCCGCCTACAAGAGGGCCTCGATGGCAGCGGCATCCGCGCGCTCCGCGTCGAGTCGAGCCTCCGCCGCCCGGTTCAAGTCCAGGACGTCCGGTTCCGCCTGCAGGAGGGCGTCGATGAGAGCGGTATCCGTGCACTCTACGTCGAGTCGAGCCTCTGCTACCCGGTTCAAGTCCAGGACGTCTGGTTCCGCCTGCAGGAGGGCCTCGATGGCAGCGGCATCCGCGCGCTCCGCCTCAAGTTGAGCCTCCGCCGCCCGGTTCACATCCACGACATCTGGTTCCGCCTGCAGGAGAGCCTCGATGGCAGCGGCATGCGCGCGCTCCGCGTCGAGTTGAGCCTCTGCCTCCCGGTCCTCCTTTAGTATCGCCATGTTGAACCGCTGGTCCGCCTGCACCATGGGGGAGTCGGACGCCGGCACGAAGTCGACGTCCATCGTCTCATACCCATCGGGGGCCTTCTGCGCGGTGACCTCCGCCATTAACATTGGATCGGCTTCCTCCTCCTCCTAGCTTGGCTCCAGAGAACTCGGGGATTGGCCCGCCGGAAAGTGAGCTTGGGGACGGAGGTCTGTGGTGCCGACCGCCGCCGCGATTTCTGCGCGGCGCTCCGGCGTCAGCATCTTGTAGTAAGTGATCTTGCGGCGCACCATGGCTTTCCGGCGAACTAGGGGACGCTTGATGCGGGCTAGGGGATCGAAAGGTGGGGGAATGGGCTGGAGATTTGGTGTGGTTTTAGGGCAGTGGCTGGCGTAGGCCGAGCAGCGAAGGTTCTGGTGTGAATAGTGGTTCCGGTGACGACCGGTCAATCGGTTTTGACTGTACATCGCTCTTGTCGTGTTCGCGTTGCAGCCCGGCACGCTGGACCCTCCACGTCACTCACCGAATGGAATGCGCTTC
This sequence comes from Aegilops tauschii subsp. strangulata, assembly GCF_002575655.3. Classification (NCBI taxonomy): domain Eukaryota; kingdom Viridiplantae; phylum Streptophyta; class Magnoliopsida; order Poales; family Poaceae; genus Aegilops; species Aegilops tauschii. The sequence continues at coordinate 517,352,400 of NC_053036.3, forward strand.
GTCTTGCGTTTTCGCTCGCTTGTGGGATCGCAGTTGAGAGCAAACCGACGTCCTTCCCCCTCCCCCGCCCGCATCATTTATTATACCACCACTCCCTCCGTTTTATGCGGAGTAAATAAAAACAGAGGGAGTATACTACGGATGAGGATGCCCTGACGTGGCCAAACCCATTAAGTAACTGACATGCGGGGCCTAGCAAGCCTGGGGTCCGCCAGTAAGTGACCGAAAGGGAGGGTAAGGCAGGGATACCTACGTCAGAGGATCCACTTCCACTATACTAATTTGACCAAATGCTAGAGTAATAATATATGACATGCAACTTACACAAATGTTAGAGTAATAATATATGACATGCAACTTACACAAAGCATACAGGGTCTAATGCGTTTTTCGAGGCTAACTTTGACCAAATGTTAGAGTAATAATATATGACATGCAACTTACACAAAGCATACGGTCAAATTCGTATGTGAAAGGAGTTTCCAATGATATAATTTTCACATTATACATCTCATGTACTATTAATCTTGTCAATAGTCAAATTGGAAACCATCTCGAGTACAAATCTAGGAGTACGTACGAATCTAACAATATTGATTGGGCGTTGTTGAATGTTCATACCTTTTTGATCAAAGTAGAGATACTTTGACTACACATAAAACTTATATGTAAACTAGAAAGGATAGGGAGAGTATATTGTACGTTCAAAAACGAAACGAACATTGAATATATGATTTGCGGATGCTATGATCACCGGTTCAAAATTTTGAATCCGCCTTAGGTATCACGTGCCCCCACTCGTTCCCTCTCGATTTCATCTCGGGGTTCGGAGATCTATTGAAAGAGGACTAGGGTGGGTACATGCGAATGATACTCGGCGGAATGTTCAAATGAGGCATGCGGGAGGATGGACTCGACTGGAGGGCGACATGATCGATGGAGAAGAGGGTTGGAGAGGAATAAGAAATAAGCAAACGCCACATGATGTAACGCCCACGATGCGGCTATATCTCCCACGTGTCGAGGCACGACTTAGAGGCATAATCGTATTGTGGTATTGTCACAAGAAGGGTTATCTTCACACAATCCCATGTAATGAACAAGAATGGGATAACGAGAGTTGGCTACAATCGCCACTTCACACAATACATAAATATAATTCATACATCATCCAAAATCCACACATAGACTGACTACGGTCAAAACCAAATGAAAATAAGATAACCCCAAATGCTAGATCCCCGATCGTCCCAACTGGGATCCACTACTAATCATCAGGAAAAGACACATAGTAACGACCACGTTCCTCGTCGAACTCCCACCTGAGCTGGGTTGCGTCATCTGCACTGGCATCGTCGGCACCTGCAACTGTTTTGGTAGAATCTGTGAGTCACGAGGACTCAGCAATCTCACACCCGCGAGATCAAGACTATTTAAGCTTATAGGAAAGTATGGTGTAATGAGGTGGAACTGTAGCAGGCACTAAGCATATATGGTGGCTAACATACGCAAATGAGAGCGAGAAGAGAAGCAACGCAACGGTCGCAAAGCTAGAAATGATCAAGAAGTGATCCTGAAACTACTTACGTTCATGCATAACTCAAACCGTGTTCACTTCCCGGACTCCGCCGAGAAGAGACCATCACGGCTACACACACGGTTGATGTATTTTAATTAAGTCAAGTGACAAGTTCTCTACAACCGGACATTAACAAATTCCCATCTGCCTCATAACCGCGGGCACGGCTTTCGAAAGATAATACCCTGCAGGGGTGTCCCAACTTAGCCCATTATAAGCTCTCACGGTCAACGAAGGATAAACCTTCTCCCAGGAAGACCCGATCAGTCTCGGAATCCCGGTTTAAAAGACATCTCGATAATGGTAAAACAAGACCCGCAAAGCCGCCCGATGTGCCAACAAATCCCGATTGGAGCTGCACATATCTCGTTCTCAGGGCAACACCAGATGAGACTAGCTACGAGTAAAACTAGTCCTCAAGTTTCCCCAAGGTGGCCCCGCAGGCAGCTCGGTTCGAACCAACACTCGAAGGAACACTGGCCCGTGGGGGTCTAAAATAAAGATGACCCTCGGGCTCGCGAAAACCCGGGGGAAAAGGCTTAGGTGGCAAATGGTAAAACCAAGGTTGGGCCTTGCTGGAGGAGTTTTATTCAAGGTGAACTGTCAAGGGGGTCCCATAAATCACCCAACCGCGTAAGGAACGCAAACTCAAGGAACATAATCCTGGTATGACGGAAACTAGGGCGGCAAGAGTGGAACAAAACACCAGGCATAAGGCCGAGACTTACACCCTTTACCAAATATATAGATGCATTAATTAAATAAGAGATATTGTGATATCCCAAAAATATCCATGTTCCAACATGGAACCAACTTCAACTTCACCTGCAACTAGCAACGCTATAAGAAGGGCTGAGCAAAAGCGGTAACTTAGCCAAACAATGGTTTGCTAGGAAAGGATGGTTAGAGGCTTGACATGGCAATATGGGAGGCATGATATAGCAAGTGGTAGGAAGCGCAGCATGGCAATAGAACGAACAACTAGCAAAGCAAAGATAGAAGTGATTTCGAGGGTATGGTCATCTTGCCTGCAAGGTTCTCAGAGTTGTCGAAAGCTTGATCCTCGTAAGCGTACTCAACAGGTTCCTCATTAACGAACTCGTCTCCCGGCTCTACCCACAGCGAGAACACAAGCAATGGAACCACAATCAATCACGGGAAATGCACAAGCAACATGATGCAATACATGAATGATAAGCGATGCATATGCGTGCTCCGGAAGAAAAAGAATGAACAAGGCAGTAGCTTGGCAAACCAAGTATGCCACTGGAAAGATGAGATGATTTCGGTCGAAATCGATATAAAGACCACCAGAAACGGATGCACGGTTTGCAAATGGCAAGCAAAACAAGAATGACACGATTCTGCGATTAACAACATGATAGCACTTAGAATACAACAAGAAACTATGCTACAGCACTCCAACATACCAATAAATCATATGACAGTATTCTACAAGATATGCTTGACAAAAGATGAACACTGAGCTACGGCCAGATCACAACACAAAAGGTTCAGACAAGCATGGCAAAAGTGCAAAAGATATCAGGTTCACAGACTTTGTGAAATTACTGGACATGCCTGAAACAGCATCAGGTAGCAATGTTCAGAGCAAGCAATCAACATGCTACACGAACTTAACCTAGCAAAACAAGGCATGGCATGAATCTACTGAATGCATATGACAAAAGTCCCTTACTGACCATAAGCCAAAAAGGACAAGAACATATGATGGCCACCATGTAAACATAGCAAGTTTCGTTAACAGGTTCCAGACTTGGCAGAAAACAGAGCATGGCAGAAACAGACATTATGAGGGCATCTTTGTGAGCTCGATTCACTCAACACAAGGCACTGAATGACAAAACAAGCATACCTACAGCAAGAAGACAAGTTCCTGAAGCTAACCATGGCAAGAGAAAGTTCATAGCATACATGGATAAACTACAACAAGCTTGGCAAAATGGAATATCATGTTAACATTCTGCCAGAAACATTTTATAGCAAAAGTAGAGCAATATTGAGACATGCTATGGCACTCTATAATTGCAAAAAGAGGCATAAATGGATCTAGCATGACCATATCTACAAAACATCCTTACTGAACATCACCAAAAGGAGCATGGATCTCTCTGTAGACACATGGATACATGGCAACAAAATAACAGCAGAAACAGAGTAATTTTACTAAGTCCCTGAAATCAGAAACTTCACGAAGCCTAGTTTGCATGCTTGTGCTAGTCACCACACAGATCACAAAAATACATGGCATACACCTCTGTAAATATGGCTTGGCATACATCAAAACACATGTAGAACTCATGCCCATAAGATGCACACATCAATAGCAACAAAAATAACAAATCACCAAGATCTGAAAAGTAACAGCAGATAACAGCAACTAGCACTCTTGCACCAGAGATTTGGGCATCAAGATGGACTAAAATGAACATGGCATACTGGAACAAAATGAAGAGCATCACGAGACGAACGTTTCTATATATTACACGCACGAAACGGAGCTATATGCAGAGAGTTATGATGCGATGAACAGGAGCATATATGTAAAATCTTTAGGACTTGGAGATTTCGGGAGGGAGAAGAAAAGTCAACCTAGGCAGTTCCAGATCCGATCGGGACTGAACTCGGGCCGAGCTCGCCGAAGCTCTTGCTGGCCGGAGCGGGAGGACGGGCGCCGGGCGCGGAGGAGGAGGCCCGGACGCGGCCGGAGCCCGGGGTCGGGGGAGGAGGCGCCAGGGAGGACGGCGCCGGGCGACGAGGCACGGGACCGCACGGCGACGGCGGGCGGCGGCTCGCCGGCGACGATGACGGCGGAGGGCGGTGAGGCGGGGCGGCGAGGCGGCGGGGCGCCGCGGGAGGAGGAGGCGGAGGCGCGCGGTGGAGGCGGGCTCGCGGGGGCTCCGCGCGGGCCGAGCGGGCCGCGGGCGGCGGCGGCGCCGGCTGGACACGTGGCAGCCTCTGAGTGGACGGGGGCAGTGGCGGCTTTCGTCCGGCGCCGGGCAGACACGTCCGGCGCGCGGAGGGAGAGGCTAGGGTTTCGGGGATCCGGAAATTTCGGGGGGTCTCAAATATATATAGCTAGAGGGAGCTAGGAGACTCCAAATGGAGCACGGTTTTCGCCCACACGATCGTGATCGAACGACCGAGAGCATGGAGGTGAGTTTTCTGGGTTAGTGAGCTGTTTTGGAGGGGTGTTGGGCGGCAACACAAAAGAGGCCTTCGCGGTTACCCGGTTAACCGTTGGAGCATCAAACGACCTCCAAATGGAACGAAACTTGACAGGTGGTCTACCGGTGGTATACCAAGGCCACTTGGCAAGACTCGGTCCATTCTGAGAACGTTCCACACTCGCTCACGAAAATAAACAAGAGGGGTGCGCCGGTGCACGTGGGAGTGCCAGATTGCAAAACGGACAACGGGGAAAATGCTCGGATGCATGAGACGAACACGTATACAAATGAGATGCACATGATGACATGATATGAGATGCATGACATGAACAAAATGCAAAACAAAAAAAAAACAAAACCCGACCACGGAGGGAATATCATAACACATAGCCGAAAATGGCAAGAGTTGGAGTTACAAATATGGAAAGTTACATCCGGGGTGTTACACATGACTATACTTGAACGGCTCAAATAAACAATAACTTGTCTCGCTTGGCCTACATAGTGAAAGGCCTAATGCGCAATGCGGAGCACTGACGCTGGAATACGGCCGGGAAAACAGGGAAACCGACATGTGGGGCACACCCATCGGGACGACGTAGCGCAGACTAGTCCAATGGAGGAGCTGGCCCACGACCTCCTCGCCACCGACAACCGTTCATGTGGGTCGTTGGGGCAAACAATGGGGCGCAGCTCTAGCACCGCCTCTGGACACGGCGACCGCGGTGAGCGACACGCTCATATCGTCGCTAGACACGGTCGGTTTCAGTGTGCCGAGGGTGGTGTTAGTGTTGTGGCACGACCAACGGTATGTTTGGTTTGTGCCCAAGGTTGCCCCATCAAAGCATTGGGTAGCCAAAATTTTGGTTGAGGTATTGGTTGCCCATGATTTGGCCGACATTGGCAAGAAAAATGAACTAGAGTTGGCTAGAGTTCATTTGCATGCCAAAGAAATGGCAACCATCCAAACAAAGACCAATCTTTGGGTCATGACCAAAATTTTGGTTGAGGTATTGGTTGCCCATGATTTGGCCGACATTGGCAAGAAAAATGAACTAGAGTTGGCTAGAGTTCATTGGCATGCCAAAAAATGGCAACCATCCAAACAAAGACCAATCTTTGGGTCATGACCAAAATTTTGGTAAGGTGCACTTTGGCCACAATCCAAACACACCCCAACACCCGGCTCGTCGAGGATGCACGGGGCACCGCGACGCGTCCGCGGAGTGGTGTAGCGCGGCCAACTGCATCCTCTGGACCTGAGACCATGCCGGGTCGTCTTGCTTTTTCAATGACATGCGGGGATCGCATGTGAGCAAAGGGCATCTCCAAGTTGCCACGACCGCAGCTGACTACCCTGGCACACCAAAACCCTCGTCCCTCGCGCCGTCGCGCGGTGCGTTCCCAGCCGGCGCCAGCTGCCCGCATTCATGTCGTCCGTTCGTATGTCGTCGTTAAGAGGCTCGGTGCCCGAGGAACCAACTCCGGCGACTTAATGACGCACCCGGACGCTTGGCCTCACCGGAATGCGCTACTTAAAGTGGCAACGCCCAGCTAACCTCCACACCATAGCGCATCGTCCTCCTACCTGGCACCACATCCGCCATGACCGCAAGTGCGAACGCTCTGCGGGAGAGCTTGTCTTCGGGGATGAAGCTCGAGGTCGCCGCCCTCGCTCAAGTCGCCTCTCGCGGCGCAATAGCGGCGTAGCCGGACGCGGACGCGACCGCACAAGCTGTGGCCACGCTAGCGGCTCACGACGGGAGCACCGTCAGCCACGCGTCCTACTTGCCGCCGTCCAACGTCCGGCACCGCCGAGGTCGGGGACTCCTCCGAGGATGAGTAGGGCATGGGAGGCGGCAGGGCATGGTGTGCCAACTGGCCGGTCCGTATCCCGTGTTCTACTCTTCCTCGCCGGAGACCGCACCTTCACTTCACGGGTCTTGAACCCCGCCCCCGTACATAGAGATCGTAGATGGAGGACGTCGGTCGCCGCCGTAGAATAGGTTTAGGGTCGGGTTTCTTTTATTTTTCTGTCCTATAAAAGTTCGAAATGTAATGAAAATCTGTCGTGTTTGCATTAATCTCGGCCAGTGTATATGAACTTTCACAATAATATACATATTGTAGGAGTACTAGCAAGATGCCCGTGCGTTGCACGGAAGATCAAGATCTTGTGGGAGAAAAGGATGAACGAGGGAAAGCCTTATCTGCAAATGTGGAGAGGAGTGCGGGTAAATTTTCATAGTTTCCTTTCTATGCGTTAGATATAGATCGGATGGCCTATATTGCAGGATGACAGGCACACCATCATCACCAACTCTGCTTTTTATTGAACCGAGACAAATCTAACATGCGAAGTAAAATAAACACATAGGGTCTATACATACACAAATTATCTTAGGCACTCCAATAGTACGTCCACTACACATTCACGCATTTCACATCTTTCTACATCTACGGGCACCTACGAAAGGGTTAACGTAAATTGCCTCTCTCTCTCCTCCCCTGATTTTCATGGTGGTGGGCCCCTCCCTCCCCCCAATCTACAATCAACAGCTCACACGTTTCAAATTACGTTAATTACGTAACTGGGATTACGTAGGTGTAGCATTACTTGTCCTAAAAAACCCAACTAAGCCAACCTCCCAGCATATCGCGCGGGGAAAGACCCGGCTGCGCCGTTTTAGTCAGGACTACCGGATTACTAGTAGTAGTATCGACGGATCGCGCGAAGCAACAGATTTTTTTTGAGGGGGCGAAGCACCTAGTTTAAAAGGAAAAATGGCGGTACACTCACAGCACTCCTGTTGCGGTCGCATTGCACCCCACACACGTTCGGTCCTGCACACGGCTCACGCAAACGGAACGCACTTCGGCTTGCCACTTCACTGACACGTGGGACTGCACTTGGAGAAACTGACCATGCGCCAAACCCCCCCCCCCCCCCCCCCGCCCACCGCGCGAAAATCCTCCCCCCCCCCCCACACCCAAAAATTCCCCCCAAATCCGATTCAACCGCCCTTCGGCCAACTGGCCAATAATATTCCCCAAACCCCCTCCCCCCATGTCCCCCTCCACTCCATTCGCTCTGCCAAAGCCGCCCTCCCCGCCGTGCCGATACGTCGGCGCCCCGGTTCGGCGATCCTCTCGCTCCCACAGTACGCTCTCGTAGACTGCCGTCCTCTAGCCGCGCCGCCACCTCTGGCTACGTTCTTGTGGAGGCGCATGGCGGTCAGCGCTGCCACCGCTGGCGACATTCATGTGGAGACGCACGGTGGTCAGCTTCTCCCACGGTACGCGCATTCTAGACTGAGGCCCCGTTCATGTCAGTGTAGCGCTGAATGTTAGCTGATAGACGCTGTTAATCTCACTGTTTGCCGAAGTAGTTTACTGTCAATATGCTTTGCTTAAGAAGCTTCCTTGCCCTGTTCTGCACTCAATCTGCTTAGCTGAGATGGCTTGCCAAGGTCGATTAGTTGTTAAAATATCCTGCCATATATTTATTGTGGCATAGATTGCCATGGTCTAGTAGCCAATTTGTTTGGTGAAATAGCTCTACACCGTTTTATACTCGATCTTTGTTGTTGCGATGGCCTTCGATAGTTCGATGGCTGTGTGCTCGGCCTCATTGACTGCTGAAACAGCCTGCCATAAATTGGCACTCAAATCTGTTTGCTGAATTAGCTTTACATATATTTCGTTACTTAGATCTGCTCGTCCAAATATCTTGCCATAGCTTTAGACATCGACCTAGGTATTTTTTTCTGGACTTCATAAAAAAGCATATATGTTTTTCCTGTAATATCTAGTAGAAGAACTAATTTGTATGTCTAACAAATGGACAGGACTTGGATAACTTCTGCTCGAAGATTCTCCGCTGCATATGTCGAGGGGGTTGAAAACTTCATGAACTTTATCAGAGCTGAGTACGGTGGTCCGAAATCAGATGTGCTCTGCCCGTGTAGCAGTTGTATGAATTCAGTTACAAGACCCCAGTCAACTGTGCAAAATCATCTACACTTGTATGGGATGTCGGTCACATATACTAGGTGGGTTCATCATGGTGAAGCTGTGAACGTCAATGTTATTGACTACGTGGAAGCAGCAGATCACCATCTTGATCTGCCTGATGCTCATGTGGAAGAGGAGGAGGAGGTGGTGGTGGCGGAGCCAGTGAGTTTGACCAACATTGAAACAATGCTACGAAATGCTTGTGCATTCCGTGAACTTTCACCTACAGAAGAAAAATGGTGGGCCCGCATGTTGGAACAATGCAACGTTGCTGTCACCCCAGGAAATAAGCTGTCAGTATTCTCAGCTATGCTCACCTTTCTTTAGGTGAAGACATCTGAGCGGATGACCAACAAATCATTCGATGCGATGTTGGCTGCTTTCCGCGAATCTTTCCCAGATGCGTCTGAGCTACCACACACCTACAGTAAAATGAAGAATTTCCTTCGTGTAGTTGGAATTGGATATGATAAGATCCATGTTTGTAAGAATAATTGTGTTCTGTTCCGGAAGGATTATGCCAACTTAAGTGAATGCCCGAAATGCAAATCATCAAGATGGAAAGATGGCGATGCTGTGAAGAGGATTCCTCATAATGTTCTGAGACATTTTCCAATTACACCAAGATTGCAGAGGTTGTTTCATGATGCTGAAACAAGAGAGGATGTACTGTGGCATTCTAGGAATCAGGAGTACAGAGATCAGAATGTAATGAGCCATCCATCTCATGGTAGTGAGTGGAAAAGCTTCAATGATAAACACAAAGAGTTTGCTGCTGACCCGAGAAACATTAGACTTGGCTTAGCTTCAGATGGATTTAACCCATTTGGCCACGAGAGCGCCACATATAGCATGTGGCCAGTGCTTGTTATCCCTTACAACATGCCTCCAAATGTCTGCACCAAATAATCAAACTACATGATGGCCTTGCTCATCCCAGGTCCAAAAAGTCCTGGAAAGGATTTTGATTTGTTCATGGAGCCTCTTGTGGAGGAACTTCAATAGCTATGGAAGGGTGTTCTCACTCGAGACCTATATAGCAGCCCACCAGCTGATTTCTTTCTGCGTGCTATTATAATTTGGTGCATCCATGATTATCCGGCTTTGGGCACTATGTCAGGGCGAACGAAACATGGTTACAATGCATGTGTTCGCTGTGACAGGAATCTGCTGTCATACGCAATACTTAGCAAGATCTGTTACATTGGACACTGCCGTTTCCTTGCCAAGGACAAGCCGCATCCTAGTAAATACCAAATACATGTGTTCAATGCAAAGCATGAAAACCGTGATGCGCCAAAGAGCCTCACCGCCGATGAGTTGCAAGTGGAATTAGAGAAGGTCAGGCATATTACACCAGGAAACCATCCTGGTAATGATAGCGGGAAACGGAAGCGTGGCAGGGTAGAAGAGAGATTATTGTTTACCCGCAGGTCCACTTTGTGGGACTTGGAGTATTGGAAAGATTTGGATCTGCGGCATAATCTTGATGTGATGCACATCGAGAAAAATATATGTGACAACATTATCGGCACACTTCTTAATATTGAAGGCAAGACAAAAGATACCTTAAAATCTAGGATTGATTTGACACACCTGGGTATCAGAAAGGATTTGTAGGTGCAAGATGAAGGTAAACCACGGGATATGGCACCAGCTGTGTACGTCTTGGACAAGGTAAAAAGAAAAGAATTCTGCGAGGTCCTGTCACGTGTGAGATTCCCACATGGATTTGCTTCCAACCCTGAAAGGAGAGTCGATGCAGATGGAAACAAGGTACAAGGGTTGAAAACGCATGACTGCCACATCCTACTTCAAAGTGTTTTACCTGTTATCCTTAAGGATTGGGCCACCCTGACTTATACAGAGCAATTGCAGAGTTGGTACAATTCTTTAGGGAACTCTGCAGTAGGAATATCAGGATAGATGCTTTGGAGCGTCTTAGAGACAAGATACCAACTATCCTATGCGACCTTGAGAAGATATATCCTCCAGCCTTCTTTGATGTGATGGTGCATTTCGCTGTTCATCTACCTGATGATGCACTACTTAGAGGTCCAGTACAGTATGGCTGGATGTACCCTATTGAAAGGCGGCTAGGCACTTTCAAGGGCTATGTTAGGAACAGAGCTAGACCCGAGGGTTCCATTGCAGAGGCCTACATTGCTACAGAAGCGTTGACATTCTGCTCAAAAAACATTGAAACAGCTGATCAGCTTAGCAAAGAGGTGGGTGAAGACAATCCCGGGCTCAATGTTTTTGATTATTCTATTCGAGTTACAGGGAAGAGTCGACAAGAGGACAAACCTAAAGATTTGGACAAAATGGTTTGGTATGTGTTGAATAACTGTCCTGAGATACTACCTTATATCAAGTAGGTGCAGTACTGCAGCTTATACATCGTAATCTACTAAACTTGCAGCACATTCTTATATATTTAGATGTTTGACGTGATCACTATGTTGTGCAGCATCTACAAAGAGGAGTTACTGCCGCAAAATCCAAGAAACATTGACAAACTGGTTATGGCAGGATTTGCGAAATGGTTCAAGAACCATGTAAGCTTTTGAAGTGCACTGTCAGTTTTTTTAATATATTGAGTACATAAGATGATCAGCTTGTCTATTTTCTAACCATAGGTTAAGAAGATGCGGGAGGATGGGCAGGCAGTTGATGATGCCCTTTACTCACTAGCAATGGGTCCTGATACTCGGGTAAGACATTATGAATCTTGTGTTGTTGGAGATGTCCGCTACAACACCCTTGCACGAGACGAAGGTAGGAAGACACAAAACAGTGCCATCATGAGCACGGATACGTATGACAAAGAGACAACTGAAATGTATGCTAACATAACAGACATTGTTTAGTTGCAGTATATCTCCAGTTTCGAGGATCATCGGTGTGTGGTTCTGTTGTGCTGTCGTTGGTATAACCTGTTTTCCAGGATCGCAAAACCCAGAGCTGATGATTATTTCAAATCCATCAATGTCAAGGCGGCGTACCAGACCAACGAGACTTTTATTTTGGCAAATCAAGCAACACAGATATTTTTCTTGGAAGACACATTTGCACGTAGCGATGGCTGGAGAGTATTGCAAAGGTTTGAGCAGAGGAATTCGTTTAATGAAGTTGCACAACAAGATGATGCTTACACTGCTCGGGATGTACAAGATAACACAGGTGTTCCTAATATCTTTGAGAACCATCACGTCAATGACGCCGGCGAAAAGATTGCCTGTCGTGCTGTGGACATACAAGAGTTGATCAAGAAGAAGCCAACGTTCGAGGACGTTGAGGACGAAGAAGAAGATGACACCGTGGGGAATTACGATTCAGACTGATACACATGGCGAAGATGTTGACGCTGCTGCTGCGGATGATAATTACATTGCTTTTGTCGTATTTGCCTGTCAGAAGACGTTTTTTTATCTACTATGTGAAATTGTGTTTGCTATGACAACTGAAACCTGATGAACATGTTGTTTAGTATTTTGCTGTGAGAACATCACTTGTTATGTATGCTGATTTGTGTTTGGTGATTGTATGACAACTAAAACATGATGACATTGTTGTTTAGTTGTACTCATATTTGGCTTGAAACTTGAATTTGATGACATAGTTTGCTGTTGGACTGCAATTTGCTCGACGTCTTCGAATGAGAACAAAGCTGACCCGACAGGGCCTCTGCTATTTATTTATTTATATGAGCAAAAGGGGATACCCCCTGATTTTCGTTAATAGAAATCATTAGATGTTCACAACACTACGCCCAGCCTGCTACACATGTTTCATTCATTACTAGTTTCAGCAAAGTGCTCATGTCGTAGCCACTGAATACATCACGAGTGCTACATACACTGCAAACAAAGAGACAATCATCCTACAGAGCACATCGATTTTGCCCATTATCTTCACAGGCTCATTCATCTCCTCATTGCTGTCAAGGCCATTCAGCAGCTGTTGCTTGGCCATGATAAGAGGAACTGCATCTTTAACCTTCTGCTCTGCATCTTCCTCTTCTGCCATTCCTTCAGTTACTTGTCCAACACCCAACCTGCTGGTATTGGGATTCCTCGGCTAACCAAATAATCAGCGTAGTTGCATTCCCCCACATTAGCAATCCCAGAAATACAAATCACACGAATCTTCCCTTTTCTGCACGAATCAAATTGGAAGATCATCAACCAAACTATTAAAAAAATCAGCAACTGAAAGCAGCAGAACAACACTTAAACATATTATTAACCCATGATTCGGGCATTTGTAGAAGACTCGGCCAGTGTTGCGGATTGTGGTTGAGACGCGACGGATGACTCTGCGTGATTTGCAGCAGTGGCACCACACCAACGGCAACGGGTTGCGATGAGTAATCGGCTGCGGTGCGCGTGCCGGCGGGGGTGTGATGAGACCCACAGGCGATGGTACGGGTGGTGACTTGGCGCATATCTGGTTGTTGCCTGCTAAAGAGCAGGTGGACGAGCAGCCAACGGACATGGTTGCTACGGCCAGAGCTTCTGATGCTAGGCAGAGTAAGTAGAGAAGAGGAGAAGCGAACATTGGATATGTCAGTTTCATTACTTGCAGAGTAGCATAGCACCATATATAGTCATAGTCTAGGTTTGGATTCGAACCAGCTACAGGAGCACGTCTTTCTTTTTTCTAAAACTCGGCAACGTCTCTTTACTGGTACACTAGCTTGTTCTGTACGCCTTCCCAAGTCTTTGATTTTCTTTCCCTTTTTTTGCGAGGAAGGAAGGAGGACAAAATTGAGAGTTCCTGGGACTCGAACCCAGGACCTCTCGGTTGAAAACCAAGGGTGCTAGTCACTTATGTGGCGAACGTTCCCTGTGAGGAGGACGGCAGACGAACGCATTTTCCTCGCAGTTTTCTTCCTATATATAAAAAATTATGCTACTTGGTGTCCGCTTAGTTAACAAACGATTGTGCCAACCTTGACCGTTGGATTGACATTCAACGTCTGTCGCGTTTCTTCAGTCTCTTCTTCCTCGAGCCGCCAAAGCCAAACCAGCGCCGGCGGGACCGCCTGCTCCCGCCTCCCACGGCTGGCTGTGATCTTCCCCGGGTCATGTTCATTCCCGTCCGAGGCCTCACCATCGTCCTCCGCCTTGGTTCGCTCGCCGCGGCGCCGCCCTCCGGTGTTGTCAACATGGTCAACAACCGAGAGGAATAAGGAGATGACTTAACATGGTGAGGATGACAGTAGGGACCCAGCAGCGCGCGCAGTAATTTTGTTTTTTTGGGACGGAGAAGGGTATCAACTGGGTTGTGCGGGACCCGTGGCCCGTCTAGCCCAGGCTTTTATTTCATATGTTTAGCACATGACCAGCCCAGTTTGTTTTTTTCCTTTCTGAAAATGGCTAGCCAACTATTTTGTTTTTTGCAGACTAACCAACGTAGGCCCACTTGCTTTTATACACCATGCTGGACCGGAAATCTTTCAAGACGAGCAGGGATGCATTTTGCCCAGAAAATGGGCTATAAGTAATAAGAAATGGGCTATAAGTAATAATAAATGGGCTGTAAAATGAAAAAATACAGCAAACATGCAATTAGTTCCAAAATACTGTTTTCTTTCGGATTTTGATATTTTAAATTTCATTGTTTTTGTGCGGGTAAAATTTCATTGAATTTAAATTAAGTTATATTTAGATTTAAAATTAATTTGAATCTGGCTAGAAATTTTGGGCTGTATGCTGTTTGGGACAGATTTGGAGGCTGACTTGTGGGTCTAGTAGGTTGACGTGTACTTTGGCTTTGTCAACTTAGTCCACAAACGATTCTAGCAGCAGTGACCGTTGGATGTTAATCCAACGGCCGTGCTACTCCTTCAATATCTGATCTTCTTGCTCCAGTCGCCCAAACCAGCTCCGGTGGGACTGCCTGGTCCCGCCTCCCGTGGCCGGTTGTGCTGCCGCATAGGCCGCATCGCCCCACCCTACTTCATTGTTGGCCAGGCAATTCCTCTACTCACCCACACCTCCTGTTATTTTCCGGTGATGGCAGCCGGACCAGTAAACCCTCGTACTCCCCACCGCGTGGGCAACCATTGCCGAGTCTTCCCCGGCTCCGTGTCGTTCCCTTCCTAGGCCTCGCCGTCGTCCACCGCCATGGTGCTCTCGGCGCGGCCTGGTCAACGTGGTCAACGAACGACATCCATCGGTCGTGGACCGTACGCGCAAAATAATGATTCCTCCACCTGACAGCTGGGACCCACCGGAAGGGCCTCTGTATTTTGCGAAAAAATGTTCCCCCCGCTGACATGTCGGACCCACCAGCTATATCTTTGCACGCAAGGAAGTGCCTCCTTATTACGCACAAAAAATGAATACCCCCACTGCTAGCTGGGACCCACCATAGTGGGAGGATGACTTGTGGGCCAACTAAGTTGACGGGGATGGAGGGCTTTGTCAACTTAGTCAATATGAACGATTCTAGCTCCAGTGACCGTATGATGTCCATCCAACGGCCGTAGTGCTTCTTCAACCTCTGGTCTTCTTGCTCCAGCCGCCCAAAGCAGCGCCGGTCGTGCTGCATGCTCCTGCCTCCCGTGGCCGGCTGTGCTGCCACGGAGGCCTCACCGCCCCCTACTATTCCCACCGCTGGCCAGGCCCTGCGGCGACGGCAGCCTCACACCGCAGCTGAACCAGTGAATCCTCTCACTCCTCTCCGCGTGGGCTTCCACTACCGCGTCTTCCCCAACTCCGCGTCGTCCCCTTCCTAGGCCTCGCCGTCGTCCACCACCGTGGTGCTCTCGGCGCGGCCTGGTCCACGTGGTCAAGCAACGACTTCCATCGGACGTGGACTGTACATGGAGAGGCTGACAGCTGGGTCCACGGCCGCAGCAAGGAAGTGCCTCCTTATTACGCGGAAAATAATGATTCCTCCACCTGACAGCTGGGACCCACCGGACGGGCTACTGTATTTCGCGGAAAAAATGTTTCCCCCTGACTGCTGGGACCCACCAGCTTCATCTTCGCACGCAAGGAAGTGCGTCCGGGCAAAAAAACGATTCGCCCCTGACTGCTGGGACCCACCGGCTACAACTTCGCACGCAAGGAAGTGCGTCCGGGCAAAAAAAACGATTCGCCCCCCTGACTGCTGGGACCCACCAGCTACATCTTCGCAGGCAAGGAAGTGCCTGACAGTCGGGACCCACCTGGTCGAAGCGTACGTAGCGTTGTCATTCTGGTCGCGAACGTGTACGTACATACTGGTCGATGTAGAGGCGCGCACGTGTCGTAGTAGAGGCGCGCACGTAGCATGTACAGGTACGTACAGCGGCCAGGGTGCAAGAAAGAAAATACGGCCACGTATGTGTACATACGGGCGGGGTCTCGAACGCCTACTCACGCATACATACGGCCAGGGCTCATGTACATGGCTGGGTCGGAATGGAGAAACAGCGTCGTCGTCGTGTTCATGGGGAGGCAGCGGAATGCATCGTGTTCATGGCGAGGCAACGGAATGCGTCGTGTTCATGGGGAGGCAACGGAATGCGTCGTGTTCATCAGGAGGCAACGGAACGCGTGGGAGCCAACCGGCTGGGTCGGAACGGAATGCGTGGTTGTGTTCGTCGGGAGGGCTTGGACGGAACAGGCGATGGAAACGAGGCATGGCGTACCGCAAAATGGAGGAAGCGGACCTCCTACGTTCGGAACGGGGTCCTGTTGATCGGGAGGGGTGTGGCGTACCGCAAAACGGAGGAAACGGACCTCCTACGGTCGAAACAGGGGTCCTGTTGATCGGGAGGGGTGTGGCGTACCGCAAAACGGATGAAACGGACCTCCTACGGTCAAAACGGGGGTCCTGTTGATCGGGAGGGGTGTGGCGTACCGCAAAACGGATGAAACGGACCTCCTACGGTTGAAACGGGGGTCCTGTTGATCGGGAGGGGTGTGGCGTACCGCAAAACGGACGAAACGGACCTCCTACGGTCGAAACGGGGGTCCTGTTCATCCGGAGGGGTGTGGCGTACCGCAAAATGGGACTCCACGGGATACTGTTCATCTCCACGGTCGACCTCCTCCAGCCTCCACGGGCTACCGTCGACCTCCTCCAGCCTCCACGGGCTCCTGTTCATCCAGCCTCCACCGCGCGCTACTCCACCGGCTACTGTTCAACCACCCCTCCATGGGCACCTCTCCACCGTCTACTGTTCATCCAGCCCTCCACACCACGGGGTCCTGTTCAACCACCCCTCCACGGGCACCCTTCCACCGTCTACTGTTCATCCAGCCCTCCACACCACGGGGTCCTGTTCATCCAGAGGCAACACCACCGCTCACTGTTCATCCAAACCCCCCCGCAACGCTCACTGTTCATCCCAGCAGTAGCGAAGGAATCGCTCGATCGGGTTCAGTTAACAGCCATCGATCGATCGCTTGGGTTCAGTAACGCGTAGCCTGCAGTGCAATCGCTCGGGTTCAGTTAGAGCCCAACGCCTCGCTCGGGTTCAGTTAGAGCCAACGCCTCGCACACACGGGCGTACGTGTATGAGAGAAACGCGCATCTCTCGGCCCCCGACCTCCCACCGTAACCGGGAACTCCCCGAAATTTTCCTCCCCCTCGCTTCTACCACAGTTTTTCCATCATGGACGGCCCAAAGAATGTCATGCAACTGCGTCTCCTGCCCGCCCAGGATGAAAAGCCCATTTTCTGTCATGATTTTTTGTCATAGATGTAGGAGCCCACCACATCTATGATGATACCGGTTTTTGTCACAATTATCGTCATAGAAGTGTCATATGTATGACAGAAAAAAAATCGTTCGGCCCAAAATGTCACGGATGTGTCTTTTTTTCGTAGTGAGGAATAGACCCCATCTTGTTATCCTTAATGGCAATGATCAATACGTGTCGTGTTGCCCCTTCTGTCACTGGGAAAGAACACCGCACGACTGAACCCATCACAAAGCACCTCTTCCCATGGCACGAAAAATCATTCTAGTTGGCCTAACTAGACCAAAGATTCGAAGAAGAAATAAGAGGCTATAAGTAATCATGCATATAAGAGATCAAAACTCAAATAACTTTCATGGATAAAATAGATCTGATCATAAACTCAAAGTTCATCAGATCCCATCAAACTCACCGCAAAAAGAGTTACATCAAATAGATCTTTGAGAGACCATTGTATTGAGAATCAAAAGAGAGAGAGAGAGAGAGGAAGCCATCTAGCTACTAACTACGGACCCATAGGTCTACAATGAAGTACACACGCGTCATCGGAGAGGCACCAATGAGGATGATGAACCCCTCCGTGATGTTGCCTAGATTGGATCTGGTGGTTCTGGAACTTGCGGCGGCTAGAATTGTGTTTCGTCGACTCCCCTAGTTTTTTGGATTTTTGGGGTATTTATAGAGCAAAGAGGTGGGGCGGAGGCGGCCAAGGTGGGAACAAGCCACCAGAGCATGCCTGGACCCCCCAGGTGTGCCCAGGTGGGTTGTGCTCCCCTCAGAGCCCCCCTCTGGTACTTCTTTGCCCCAACAGGTGTCTTTTGGTCCAGAAAAATTCTCGAAATTTTTTCGCTATGTTTGGACTCCGTTTGGTACTGATATTTTGTGAAGTAAAAAACAAGCAAAAAACATCAACTGGCACGGGGCACTATGTCAATACGTTAGTCCCAAAAATGATATAAAGTTGCTATAAAATAATTGTAAAACATCCAAGAATGATAATATAATAGCATGGAACAAGCAAAAATTATATATACGTTGGAGACGTATCAACAATCATAAAAGATGTCCAAAATAGTGTATTTGCATATGAATCTTCTCTTCCCTTATTAATTCTTTCATGAATTGCATCATTGACCAATGCTATGTTTGTCAGTCTCCAATAAATTTTACCACTCATACTTTTTCTTATGTGATGTCATTACTTACCATAAGATTAGCATATGATCTTTTCATTTATTTTCCTTTTCTTTTATTGCAACAAAAAGGTAAAGAAACAAGACTCAAACTACTCTTTATTATATATCTCGCACACGATTACATATGAAGAAAGATCACAAAGCAAGCACTGGAAAATAGATCGAACTAAACTTTTATTCAACTAGATCATAGGATAACCAAAGATCAAACTAAAAAAGATAAAGGCAAAGAGAGTGGTGGTGATACGATACCGGGGCACCTCCCCCAAGCTTGGCACAAGCCAAGGGGAGTTCCCATACCCGATACTCAAGTCTCCTTTGGTGGTGAAGATGATGATGGTGGTGGTGCTGAAGCCGTAGTGTCACACTTCAGGCTCAAGAGGTACTCCAATCTACGAATGATGCTCCGGAGTGCGATGACTTGCTCTTGTAACAGAATATTTTCATGAGTGAGATATTTGTTTTGAACATGAATCGTTTCAATGGTCCTAAAGGCTTCAATTTCGGTAGAGGTAAGATAGTCGTAGTATGGTTGAAGGATATCTTCTTCTTTTTCTGCTAGTACGGCTTGCCCTACTACTGGAGCTTGATCCCCCGTAGCTTCCTTGCCCTTGCCTCCCGTGATGACCTCCTTTGGTTCCTCTCTCTTCAGTTCTATCTTCATCAACCAAGCATCTTCTTCTATGTTGTTGGAGGAGGGAGAAGACATGATGCCTGGCTTAACATATCCGAAAGAAAACAGCAAGAAGAAAGACACAAGATTTCTCTGCGATACGGTGGTCAATACGTTCGGGGGGTATATAAATATTTTTTATCTTGGGAAACAAGCAAACGAGAGGAAAACGGAGTCGGGAAGATAACGACGCAGATCTTGCTGATAAATCGCCGAACGGGCTGCCGCCATGTCACGCTCCTCATCTAACAGGTCAAGAGCTTCCTGCCATGCCTTCTCGTTGTCAGCTTCAACGTATGCTGCTACACGAGGTGAGTCATGACGGATGTCACTAGGAAGAACCGCTTCCGCTCCATAAACCATGAAGAACGGTATGTATCCTGCCGATCTGTTGGGTGTGGTATTGATGCTCCATAACACTGAAGGTAGCTCCTCAACCCAACAACCCGGCGTCCGTTGCAAAGGAACCATAAGCCGGGGTTTGATTCCTCTCAAGATCTCTTGATTGGCCCTCTCCGCTTGACCATTGGACTGGGGGTGAGCCACTGATGACGCGTCAAGCCGAATGTGCTCACGTTGACTGAACTCCTTCATGGCACCCTTTGACAGATTGGTACCATTGTCTGTTATGATGTTGTGTGGAAAGCCAAACCGGAAGATCACCTTTTTGATGAATTGAACCGCCGTGGCTGCATCACACTTACTAACTGGCTCTGCCTCCACCCACTTCGTGAACTTATCAACCACCACCAAGAGGTGGGTCTTCTTGTCCTTGGATCTCTTGAAAGGCCCAACCATATCCAGCCCCAAGTTGCAAACGGCCAGGTGATTGGAATCATCCTCAATTCTTGAGTCGGTACATGAGTGCGTCTTGAGAATTTCTGACAGCCATCACATCTTTTGACCAAGTCCTCGGCATCAGCATGAGCTGTCAACCAATAGAAACTGTGACGAAACGCCTTGGCCACCAAAGATTTTGAACCGGCGTGGTGACCACAATATCCTTCGTGGATCTCATGCAAAATTTCATGGCCTTCCTCAGGAGACACACAACGTTGAAACGCCCCTGTCACACTGCAATGATGTAACTCTCCATTGATAATAGTCATGCACTTGGACCGCCAGGTTATCTGCCTGGCCAAAGTTTCATCCTCTGGTAACTTGCCCCGGTTTATATACGCCAGATATGGAACCGTCCAATCCGGGATAACATGAAGAGCTGCCACCAACTGAGCCTCCTGATCTGGAACAGCCAAATTCTCTTCACCAGGGAGCTTGACGGATGTATTATGCAAAACATCCAGGAAGACATTAGGTGGAACCGGTTTACGTTGGGAACCCAGGTGGCTTAAAGCGTCCGCCGCTTCATTCTTTCGCCGATCCACATGATCCACCTGATAAACTTTAAAGTGACCTGCAACAATATCCACTTCATGACGATATGCTGCCATTAGTGGGTCCGTGGAATCCCAAGTGTCAGACACTTGTTGAGCCAGCAGATCTGAGTCACCGAAGCACTTAACTCGGCTTAGGTTCATCTCCTTAGCCATCCGAAGACCATGGAGTAAAGCCTCATATTCAGCTGCATTGTTAGTGCAAGGGAACATTAAGCGGAGAACATAACAAAACTTATCACCTCGTGGGGAAGTTAATACGACTCCAGCCCCCGAGCCCTCTAATTGCCTGGACCCATCAAAATGAATAGTCCAGTAAGTATGATCCGGCTTCTCCTCTGGCGCTTGTAATTCTGTCCAATCATTGATGAAATCCACAAGTGCCTGAGATTTGATCGCCGTTCGGGGTATGTATTTCAACCCGTGAGGCCCGAGCTCGACAGCCCACTTAGCAATCCGGCCAGTTGCTTCCCTGTTCTGGATTATATCCCCCAAAGGAGCAGAGCTGACCACCGTGATGGGATAACCTTGGAAATACTGCTTAAGCTTCCGGCTTGCCATGAAAACCCCATACACCAATTTTTGCCAATACGGGTACCTCTGCTTGGACTCAATAAGTACCTCACTGATATAGTAAACCGGCCGCTGAACCGGATATTCCTTTCCTGCCTCCTTGCGCTCCACCACAATAGCCACACTAACAGCCCGAGCGTTAGCTGCCACATATAGCAACAATGGTTCTTTGTCAACCGGAGCAGCGAGAATCGGCGGATTAGCTAGCTGCCGCTTTAAGTCCTCAAATGCTTCATTAGCGGCGTCACTCCAGACGAAGTTATCTGTTTTCTTCAGCATCTGATACAAAGGGATAGCCTTCTCGCCGAGGCGACTGACAAACCGGCTCAACGCGGCAATCCGGCCTGCCAGGCGTTGAACATCATTGATACACTTCAGTTTAGCCACGGAGGTGATGGCTTTGATCTTTTTCGGATTAGCTTCAATGCCCCCGTTAGACACCAAAAAGCCCAGGAGCTTGCCTGCAGGTACACCAAAGACACACTTGGCCGGATTAAGCATCATTTTATAAACCCACAGGTTATCAAAGGTTTCCTTCAAGTCATCAATCAATGTCTCCTTCTTCCTTGATTTTACCACAATATCATCCACATAGGCATGAACATTGGGGCCGATCTGTTTATGAAGACAATTCTGCACACACCGTTGATAAGTCGCCTGGGCACTCTTGAGCCCAAAGGGCATGGACACATAGCAGAAGGCTCCAAAGGGAGTTATGAAGGTTGTCTTCTCCTGGTCCTTAACTGCCATTTTGATTTGATGATAACCAGAATATGCATCCAAAAAACTTAAACGCTCACAACCCGCTGTAGCATCAATAATTTGATCAATACGGGGGAGTGCAAAAGGATCTGCTGGACAAGCTTTGTTGAGATCCGAGTAGTCCACACACATACTCCAAGTGCCATTCTTCTTAAGGACCAGCACCGGATTAGCCAACCACTCAGGATGGAATACTTCAACGATAAATCCAGCCCCCAATAGCCTGGCTACTTCTTCTCCAATAGCTTTGCGTCTTTCTTCATTGAACCGGCGGAGAAACTGCTTGACCGGTTTATACTTAGGATCAACATTGAGAGTGTGCTCAGCGAGTTCTCTCGGTACACCAGGCATGTCAGAAGGCTTCCATGCAAAGATGTCCCGATTCTCACGGATGAATTCGATGAGCGCGCTTTCCTATTTCGGATCCAAGTTAGCGCTAATGCTAAACTGCTTGGACGAATCGCTAGGCACGAAGTCAACAAGCTTAGTCTCATCAGCCGATTTAAATTTCAGGGCCGGATCATGCTCTGTAGTTGGTTTCTTCAACGAAGTCATATCTGCCGGATCAACATTGTGCTTGTAAAACTTCAACTCTTCTGTTGCACAAACCGACTCAGCATAAGCCGCATCACCTTCTTCACACTCCAGAGCAATCTTGCGGCTCCCATGCACAGTTGTAGTTCCCTTGTGACCAGGCATCTTGAGCTGTAGATAGACATAACAAGGTCGTGCCATAAACTTAGCATAAGCTGGCCATCCAAATAGGGCATGATACGGGCTTCTGATTTTCACCACTTCAAAGGTCAAGGTTTCTGATCTCGAGTCATGCTCATCTCCAAAAGCCACCTCTAGAGCTATCTTACCAACAGGATATGCCGACTTACCAGGCACCACACCATGGAACACCGTATTGGACGGTTTAAGATTTTTATCCGTTAGCCCCATGCAACGGAAAGTTTCATAATAAAGGATATTGATACTACTCCCTCCATCCATGAGTACCTTAGTGAACTTATAACCTCCCACCTGAGGTGCCACCACCAGAGCCAGATCACCCGGATTGTCAACCCGGGGCGGATGATCTTTTCTACTCCACACAATCGACTGCTCGGACCAGCGCAAATAATGGGGCACTGCCGATTCAATGGCATTCACCGCCCTTTTACAAAGCTTCTGATTGCGTTTGTCCAAGCTAGTGGTGAAGACATGATACTGTCCGCTATTCAACTGCTTCGGGTTGCTCTGGTAACCCGACTACTGCTGCTGCTGCTGATTGCCCTGATGATTATAACCACCTTGATTGCCCTGATTACTTTGATTGTTATGTCCACCCTGATTACCGTGGAAGCCTGAACCGGAATTTCCTCCGCCATAACCCGGCCCATGAGAGCCGGGGCCTGAACCGCCTCCTGGTCCATGATCATACCGGAAAGAATCAGAATTTTTGAACTCCTGCATGATGTAACAATCTTTCCAGAGGTGCGTGGACGGTTCTTCCTTCGTCCCATGCTTTGGACAGGGCTGGTTCAACAGGTAAGACAAACGGTCCGGATTAGGACTTGGCTTTGCACCGCGCTGGGGCGGTTTATCCTTACGCCGCTGGCCCTTGTCATGTGTATTAGTGTTAGCCACAAAGTCTAAACCGTGGTCCGCTTTACGCTTTCCGTCGTTTCCATGACCCGCCGGGTTGTGGTGCTGCCCCTTGGCGTTGCCGCTCTTTTTTCCCTTCCCTGTCTTATCATCGTCAGACACGGGATCCTTGGTATTATCAGAGTCGGCATACTTCACCAGTGCAGCCATGAGAGTTCCCATGTCATTAAAATGACGTTTGAGCTGTCCCAACTTCAACTTCAAGGGTTCAAATTGTCAATTGCCTTCCAATGTTAAAACTGCGGTGTCAGCGTTGATGCGGTCTGATGAACGCAAAATCTCCGAAACCCGGCGCACCCAATGGGTTATTGACTCTCCTTCCTCCTGGACACAGGCAGCTAAGTCCGCAATTGACATAGGCTGCTTGCATGTATCCTTGAAGTTCTGAATGAACCGGGCTCTCAACTCGGCCCATGACCTGATAGAATTAGCCGGTAAGCTCTTTAACAAAGTGCGGGTTGTCCCTTCTAGCATCATGGTAAAGTATTTCGCACACGCCGCATCATCCACATCCAGCATCTCCATGGCCATCTCATAGCTTTCGACCCATGTTTCAGAGGATAAATCGGCGGTGTAATTCGGCACCTTGCGCGGGCCCTTGAAATCCTTAGGCAGGCGCACATTGCGTAACGCTGGGACGAGGCACGACACTCCCAAAGAACTAGAGGTAACTACTGATTCCATCGATGTGGTTGGACGAACCAGAGTAAGCTGACGGGCTTCATGCTGCACCGCTAACTCGGCCTCTCTGCGTGCCCGAGCCCGGTCCACCACCTCGTGAGCATCACCATCACCACCCACCGGGTTATTGCCACGGGGCGGATCACGGTTCCGCGCATTGCTTGACACTGCCGGTTCATCCATACGCCTGCTGTAACTCCGGCTTGGACGGGGAGTGGAATGAATCCGATCGTGACTAGTTGAATAAGCCTCATGTTGAACCAAGGCTGTCTAAAGAAGCTCCTTAACCCGACGCGTCTTGACCGCTGCTGGAGAATCGCCTTCAATCGGGATGGCCGCCAGCCGTGAAGCAGCAGCGACAATGTTGCCCATAGGGTTAGAATAATGACCCGGTGGCGTGGGGACATGCGGTGCCATAATGTTGTTCTAACGAGGCGGATCCACCAAATATGGCTGAACCGGTGCCCTTGCCCCCGGTGCCTCCACCTGGTTTACCACCGGCGGATTACTGGTCCCTACTCCTGGGGTGTTAAAGAGATTTCTAGCATCATAAACCGGCGGCAAGCGAGATCGGTGCCTCCTCTTCAGGACTTCGTTCGACGCACTCTGATCCAGCATAATCCGGTAAGCTTGTGCATCCAAAGCGGCCCGCTCCGCGGCTATCCTGGTATCCTCAGCTGCTAACTCGGCTTTGGCCTGGGTGATCTGATCTTTCACTTTTGCGATTTTCCGCATTGTGTGCATCCTGATCCGCCGGGTTAACCTCCGCCATCAGCGTTGCCCACGCGTCAAACAAATCAGATAGAACCTGAGCTGGCGGTCGCACAGGGCCTCCTGCCCCGGCCACTGCCGCCGCTGCCGATCCGGAAATCATCGCCACTGCGGTCGAAGAGTGGAGCACCGGTTGCGTGCCGGCCATGAAGATCGCAACCCGGTTTGGCAGATCAAAGGGGTCCTGAATACTGTCGCCGTCGGAACAGCCCCCAATCCGGCCATCTTGTAACTGATATAACAACTCGGTCTCTCCAAATGATGACTCATCGCCGGAATAAACGACGGTCTCACCACCAGATTCCGATCTATCCTCAAATTCCCCTCCATGGATAACTCCCACGAAGGCATGCTTCATGACAGGCTTGACCCGGGCAGATCTCGCACGCTGAGCCGTTTCGATGAGGTTAGTGCAGATGTCCGGTTCAGGGCCCGATTCGCCGATCTTGCCAATGAAAACGTGTATGCCACCAAAGGGGACCCGGTACCCGTACTCAATTGAGCCGGCCTCGGGGCCCCAGCCTGCATCGTCGATGTAGAGCTTGCCGCGATGACTCTTGGTCATCCGGCCCACAAAGTAACCCTTGAGTCCTTCGAAGTTGCCCTCCAAGAACTTGAAACCATCGTGTGATAGCCCCTCGGTGGGCGCCAACTGTCGTGGTTTTGTCACGGCAGATGTCCTAGAGAAAGGACTTAGTCGTGGAGCCATCGCTACGGGTTAGCTTAAAGGGGTTAAAGCGGACAAGGGACACAAGAGAGTTTTTATACTAGTTCGGCCCCTTACGATGAAGGTAAAAGCCTACGTCTAGTTGTGATGGAATTGATGGGGTTTCGATGACCAGGGAGCGAATACGCTTTGCCTGAGTCTCGAGTTGTTGTCTGCGTCCTTGAACCGCCGTCGGGTCGTCCCCTTATATACATGGGTTTACGCCCGCCAGTTTACATAATCCCGAGGCCGGCTCATAATCGTGTACGGCTCGGTCTCTGCTACTTCTATCTTACAACACAAGTTTACATATCAATGCCGGTTTATGTCTACAGGCCTTAAACCGGCTTTGGGCCCTGGGCCTTCATGAAGCGACACCGTCTGTCTTTATGGACTTCAGATACAGATGAACTTCTCATGGGGTTAACCCGGCCTCTCCTACCCAGTTTACGCCCAGTGGTAATATCCCCAACATTAGGCCCCAGATTGATTTGAACTGGTTCGTGTCAATCCTCAATAGTTAAGAAATTTGCTTCTTCAACATCTTCACATAATCTTATAAACCGTCGTGACATCATCTTCTAGGATCATGGTAAACCGCCGTGACGTCACCTGCTATTAAAAACTGTGTATAAACCACCTTCATTAATGAGCCTCCGACAATCGAGGCGACAGCTGCGCCTCATATCCAAAAATTCGTCTCCTCGATTTTTGCGCATGTCGTTTATCTCCCTTATAAATAGGGCCAGGGGGTCTTTCCATTTTCCCCCTCGCGCCTCTTCGCGTCATCGTTATCCTCGCGACGCCCGAACCTTCGACCTCGGCCGCCGCCGTCAACCTTCGACTGCTGCACCAACCTTGGCCACTGCATCGACTTGAACGTACCAGAGCTCCTCCGTGCGCCGCCGCTGCTCAACAGCCTCCGTAAGTCTCCCCTTTCTCTTACCAGAGATCTGCACTTAGGGTTTCTGTCGTTCATCAGTGTTCGTCGCTGCCCTTCTTTTTCCTTATTTATATCCATGGATTAAATCCAAAAACCATATAGATCTCGCGCGGTAGTAGTTTTAGCACCTGTTTGATATCCAACTCCTCTCAACTTGGTAAACTTTTAGTATGCTGGAAATTAGGTAAGAATATATTTTGTTTTTCCAACGCGCGGTAGATCTGAAATTACCATAGCAAGATGTGAAACCTGTTTTTCCCTTCACTTATACATCTTTAATACCAGATTGGGCAGTTTAACTTCATATACAAAATGATGACCCAGTAGATACCATTAGTCCCCTATTGAACCGCCAATGCATTACACAGTTTCCATCGTCAGACTCCGGTTTACGAATAACCAAATCCGGTTTATCAATATGCTTGTATCCTTATACCGCTGTATAGTTGTCCACTATGAATCTTAAACCAGCAATAATCATGTTTCAGACTTCCATTGCCATGGCTAAGCAAGTCTATAAGTGCAATTGGGCTCCTTCTCGAGTAACCGAAGAACAGCTAAAGAATCTTGTTAAAACGGGCGCTTTAGCCAAGAAAGATGTCATCCACTGGAGAGTCCCTGGCCCGGAAAATCCTCCTACACCCAAGGATGGAGAGGTAGTCGTGTTTGCTGATCATCTCGGACGAGGTTTTAGCCCTCCCGGTTCAAAAAATTTCTGAGATGTACTAGCCACTTTTCAGCTGCGCCCTCAAGACATTGGTCCCAACTCTGTTACCAACATCTGCCACTTCCAAGTATTCTGTCAGGTCTATCTGCAAGAGGAACCTACAGTCGAACTGTTTAGGGATTTCTTTCACTTAAACCGTCGCGCCGAGTTCTTAGATGGACCCAATACGGAACTGGGCGGAATGGCGGTTCAAAAAAGCAAGAAGTCACCTTCCCTCATCCCAAACTCCATAGTCACCCCAAAGAGTGGAAGCAAACTTGGTTTTACTGCATGGATACCTCTCCATCTGACGAAAACCCCCTGCCGGGTTACCGCCCTGAACGCCTGAGCAACACACACCCTTTTCCTCAGAGG
This sequence comes from Aegilops tauschii subsp. strangulata, assembly GCF_002575655.3. Lineage (NCBI taxonomy): Eukaryota > Viridiplantae > Streptophyta > Magnoliopsida > Poales > Poaceae > Aegilops > Aegilops tauschii. Next base: position 517,380,316 of record NC_053036.3, read on the forward strand.
TTGACCGCAAGAGAAAGGGCCAACTATGCTCCTCAATTATCAAAGCTCAGAGCCTTCATGGCGAACGGTTTGACAGGAGTTGATCTTGCTCGTTGTTGGATAAGCTGGAGTATTATGCCCTTAAGCCGGTGCTCATGTTTAATGTGTGAGTACACGGGAAGTTTGAAGGATGCTCAGCGGCACATTGACATTTAGCTTACAGATGCAGAAGTCCCTGAAGCTGTAAAAAAATACTGAACGAACCGGAGGCTGTCTGTGCCCAAACCGAACTACTCCCTTTCTGCACCTTCAACAAACCACCAACTGTAAGAATCATATAATCTTTTTATTTGAAGTTGCTTCTGTCCAAATATTCTCTGAAAGTGTGATTATTTTCTCACAGGGTGATGATCCGTTCTGGAACAAGAAGCCATCACAAGACAAACCGGTGAAGCCGCAAGACAAACCGGTCAAGCCAGGTTGTCCAAACACCAAGGTTGTTAAAAAACCTGCCAAGAAAAGGACCACTGCATCCTCCGATCTACCAGCTGATGACGATGTGGGTAATCCGGAACCAGAGGTAGAACTTGACTCTCTTGGTTCATTTTTCGTACATCTCATTGACGATGATTATTATGAGGACGACGCTGAAGGCAGTCATGCTGAGGACGTAGAGGTAACCATTCTTTCCTCTGATTCAGATCCTCTGCCAGCATCAAAAATCCGTCAAGCAAACCAGAAAGTAAAATTTTCTCACCCTCTTGCTTACTTGGATCCAAACTTTCTTTTGAAGACGCAGCAGCACGAGGCTCGCCGTACAACCCGGCACAGTGGCCAGGTAGTTACCTCCGCCGGTTTACCGAACAGTCCGGTTCGGAAACGCCGATCCGAGGTCTCTTATCCCATTGATACTTCATACCCCAAAGCAGGTTGTTTCCGCCAGCCTCTTCACCCATCTGATTCAAATTATCACGGTACTTCTCACTCATCTTCTGGTGTGTCATGGGCCACACAGCTTCCGCCCCTCAAAATAGTTCCTGGTGGAGCTATGCACGTGTCTTTATTCTTGATGTGTTTTCTTTTCATACTGTACTGATTCTCATGTCTATCTTTTCTCAGCGCCAAGCCGAGACCGAGCAAGAAGGCTCGGTTAAGCAAACCGGCTGATGATAATGTAGTTGTCGAACTGGAAAAAACTCCAGATCCAGAAGAAGCCGACGCTGACGACATGCTTAACAATCCGCCGCCTCAAGACCATGATTTCCTAGCCAAACAAGTGCAAGTAGACACTACAAGCCATGCAGAACGGCCAACCAGCCCTATCTGAATTGATGACAAACCGGTCAGTCCAGTTAAGGATACTGACAAACCGCCGACTCAAGTGAGGGCTGCTGATGACCAAGATGATGACATTATGATTACTGGTACTGGCCACACCACTCCTGGCAACCCTGTCGCTTTGTCAAAGCATACTGCCAAGGACGACCTCTCTGCTATCGGCAAAGGCAAATGGAATGCCGATTTATCAAGCTACGCCCATCTCAATGCTCAAGACATTCACTCTGGCTTCTTGAACCGTCTATATACCAGCCGTGACTATGAAGCTAGTTTGGTAAACTTGATGAAGGAGCGATACGAGGTAACTACCATTTTTCTCTTTTGTCCAATTGCAGTTTATCAACTCCTAGTAGCCCCCAAGTGACAGTTTATGATACCGATCTAAACCGGGACTTTTGTCATAACTTATCTTTGCATATTTAGCCTCCAGGGACCGGGTTACCTCTTTAAGATGAAGCGGTTTCTTTAAAATTTGCCATACTGCTCTTTCACTGGTATAGCCCCCAAGGGCCGGTTTAACTTTATAAAGATGAACCGGGACTCTAGAAGAATTCCCATACCAACAGCTTTTTGAGCAAACACACATTAGCCCCCAAGTGCCAAGATTAATACTTGTATTGTGCTTGGGACTTGTAGAAATTTCTGATCAAGAGCAAGCATGCATTAGCCCCCAAGTATCAAGGGCATAACTTGTTATGGGCTTGGTACTTCAAATATGTAATGTCAACTAGTTATACATCTGTCCCTTTACAGGCGGAGCTGAGCAAGAAGGAAAGCCAAATCGCTGATCTGCAAGAGAACATCAAGTCCCAACAGGCCGAAACTTCCAAAGCAAAAAATGAGCTGACAAGCGCCTTAGCCGCTATGGAAAAGCTAAAGGAGAGCTTCGCCAAGGAGCGGGCGGATTGGAACACAGAGAAATCTGCTTTGCAGAAAAGAGCTGAAGACGCAGAAGCAGCTCTCAAACCGGTGGTAGACGAGCTGAGTGGTGTAAAGCGGCAAGTACATGCTATGACTGCTGCTGTGTTTGGTAAGCATCCTTTCTTTATACCTTCAATCATATCTTCCTATGCGTTGCCGGTTTACTGATGTTTTGCAATGATGCAGGAACTCGCATTAGTCATCTGGGCTCTGATGTTCAGAAGAAGCTGAAGGCTTCCTACACGCTGATAGAGCAACTGTATACCGGCGCACAACGAATTATCTGCACCGCTTCTCACAATAAGCCGCCCCTGACGTTAATCAAGGATACCTTAGACAGGCTATCTATGCTGCCTGCCCGGGTAGAAGAGCTAAAGAGGTCTGCTGCAAGGGCTGGCGCTCCGACCGCACTAACCTGGGCAAAAGCATGGGTGCCTGACCTTGATCCGACGGACGTGGCTAAAGGCTACCCAAGTTTAAAAGAAGACGGATCAGAGTTTGGCACTGAAGATCTCCGCGCCATAAACCGGGAAGTACGTCCACTGGCTTGTCAACTTGCTGAAGAGGCTGACCTTTCATTTTACCAGGCGAGTTATGATACCAATAACAAGCGGGTTGCTGCACGAACTCCTGATGCTCAAAACCTGATCCCTCCAATCCGTAAGCACATTTATGCCCCTCACATTGAACCGTCCACCCTTATAAGCGATGAAGCTGTGTTCCAAGCTTTAACTGGGATCGACTGGACAACTGTTGACTTCCAGCCGCTGGGTAGAGACGAAGAAGATGAACCGGTGCAAGATGATCCCCAGCCGTCAGGTCAAGCTGATAAGCAATCATAATCCGGGGGCCGGTTTAGTCTTCCATGCTGCAATGCTTATTGATAAAAAATTATCCCGTTGGGCACTGAAATGCGTTGTAATAGGCTAGTTAAAACACTTGGTCTGTTATGCCTTCGTGCATATTTATCTGCAACTGATGCATGTTAATCCGCCATGCTTAAGATATGATGTTCATAATCCATAGCTATTTATTCAAGTTGTTCCTGCAGATAAGAAGCTTAAAGCGCCCTGGCGGTTTACCACCGGGCGGGTCATGATACCCAAATATATATATGACCAAGGTTTATAACCAAGGTTGTAAAAGATAACCAAATATGGAAATATATGATACCTGTGACCGTTAGGCATAATGTTGGCTGACCAACTTTGTAATGAGGGTAATAACCCTAATCCGGAGTAGAAGTAACTCCTGTTATATGATACCGGTTTACAATAAAACCGTTCTGGGCTGTGATAAACACCGATTTATTCCATATTGGTGACATTTTAGCCAAAACCAGACCGGGCTGATAGTCTCCGGGTTATAACTTGATCATGTACTGACAACTTGTAGTGGACAGCCTAACCGGGTTGATAAACACCGGTTTGAAAATGTTACCAATCTTATGAGAACAAAGAAAACTCAGAAAAGGCAAGTAAAAACCGTTGTAGTCGAGGCTTTTTACGGGCTGCCCGGCCCGAAATTCGACAGCAAAGAGATCCCAAGCAACATTGTGAGCTGTGCTCAGTGGGTGCCTATGTTTGAGGTGTTGTTTTACAACACTCTCTTTGGCCCCGGTTTGACGTGGCTTTGAGCCGATCAAGAGGTGTGACTATGGTTCGGGTTCGACCAAGTCCCCAAGTGATGCTGTGGCATTGCGCCGATCAAGAGGTGTAGCTATGGTTCGGGTTTGACCAAGCCCCCAAGTAATGTTGTGGAATTGCGCCGATCAAGAGGTGTAGCTATGGTTCGGATACGACCAAGCCCCCAAGTGATGATGTGGCATTGCACCGATCAAGAGGTGTAGCTATGGTTCGGATACGACCAAGCCCCCAAGTGATGCTGTGGCATTGCGCCGATCAAGAGGTGTAGCTATGGTTCGGATACGACCAAGCCCCCAAGTGATCTAATATGAAGCTTTGAGAAGCTAAATCAAGGGGTAAACCGGACGACGCTTTGTAAGCTCCATGTAACCACACATGATGTAAGGAAAACAACAGATACCCCGCTTTAGCTGAGGTTCTGGTTTATTATATTGATCATAATATATACAATGTCATAATATGTACATAAGCAGAGCCTGTAGCTCAAGTATAGTAGGGCCGAAGATGAGCAATATTCCACGGCCGGTTGGTCTCCTCCTCCGATTTACGTGAGTCTTTGCGCTCTCGAACATCGATTAGGTAGTATGACCCGTTGTGCAGATTCTTGCTGACCACAAAAGGTCCTTCCCAAGGGGGGGATAACTTGTGCATATCCGTCTGATCCTGGATGAGTCGAAGCACCAAATCTTCTTCTTGAAAGGTTCTGGTTCTAACCCGGCGGCTATGATAACGACGCAGATCTTGCTGATAAATCGCCGAACGGGCTGCCGCCATGTCATGCTCCTCATCACTACAAAAAAAATACACTTCCGTGATGATACGTGTTTGTCACAGTAGGTCGCGTTTTTTGCCATGCATGTACATCCATGACAAATTTATGACAGAATTAAGATAGTCATACCTGTGATGTCGTAGAAGTGTTCCATGACATTGCCAAAATTATCATCACGGAAGTGTCCACTTCCATGACGATAAATTGTGCGTCACAGAAGTGCTTTCGTCAAGGGTGACCGACACGTGGCATCCACCGTAACGGAACACCATTAAGCTATCGGGTCGGGTTTTGGATCCGATAACCCGTTAACAGCCCCGACCAATGGGGATTTTCCACGTGTAAAATCACCATTGGCTGGAGGAGACACGTGTCAGGTCCGTCCCATCAAGTTTAAATGGGCCGGCCCAGCTAAAGGCCCACGAGATTTTGCGGACCATAATGGGCTGGCTCAGCTAAAGGCCCACAAGATTTTGCGGGCCATAATGGGCCGACCCAGGTAAAGGCCCACAAGATTTTTGTGTGCCATAATGGGCCGGCCCAGGTAAAGGCCCACAAGATTCTTGCGGATCATAATGGGCCGGCCCAGCTAAAGGCCCACGAGATTTCACCGACATTAATGGGCCGGCCCAGCTGTAGGCCCACAAGATTTTGAGGACCCTAGTAGGCCGACCCATTAACTGGCTGCCATGTTTTGGGCCAAATGCCGGCCCATATTTGATCCAGTCCATTAATGGCCTGCCACACTCCGGGTCTAATAGTGGCCCAAATGAGATCCGGCCCGTTAAAAGCCTACCACATTCTGGGCCAAATTACGGCCCAGATCAGGTCCGGCCCTTTAAGAGGCTTTGGGCTCAATTATGGCCCATATCAGATTCGGCCCGTCAACTGGACACTATGCTTTTGGGCCCACTTGCTAAAGGCCCACTTAGTAATTCGTCCTGATATTAGTTTTGGCCTGTTAAGGGCCCGTTTAACATTTCGGCCCTATATTAATTTCGGCCTGTTAAAAGCCTGTCATATAGTTGGGCCTAACTACGGCCCGGTTTGCACCCGGCCTGCTTGCTGTCGATATCTGATTGGGCCAAACAAGGACCGAGACAATTTTGGCCTGTTAAAAGCCCGTGATTTGATTCGCACAATCATGGGCCGAGGTACATTTCGGGCTGCTACCGGCCCATGAGCTGTTCGGCACGTTTCAGGCCCAACCTACATCGTGATTGCATGATGGCTCGATTATGTACCGTAATTTTACGATTTGGCCGGTTTACTGCGAAGACAGGATATATATACTGTAAAATAACTGCAGCATCATGAATAAGAAAAAACCTAGACTATACAATAAAGAAATTACGGCATATTACATCCACTGGGCATCAAAGTTTGCCACTATGATAATAAAGCACAAGCAGACAGTAGATTACATACACTGGGCATCAAAGATCGCCACCAGTGCAAATAAACACGCCGACAAAATAATATACAAAACCGACATCACTTCAATAAAGTTCAAGAAAGGTTAGCCCTGCTGGGGAGCTGCAGCGCAAGCAGCTGAGCAAGATGATGAGACTGCGCTTGTTCAACACTTATATCTTCCTCACTCTGAAAGATAAACAAGCAGACAGATGATAGGTTTTGCACATAAAAGTATCAGTGTTGACAATTCATCACATTTCTTACTGACGAATAAAGTGACAGAGTTTAAAATTGCATTAACACAATATGGTATTGTTCAGGTCAAGACATGGCAGGAAATGACATTGTGAAGGAGTTGGCAGCTTCACGACACCACTGGATTACAGACCAAGAACTCATAAGTATCAATGGTTAGTGTGATGTCAATTTATACCATTTCAGATTGGCAAATAAAGAGACGGTTTAAATAATAGTAGGATGATATGACATTGTTGTGTTCAATCAGCAGAAAACAGGAAAATCATTGATGTGTTCAATCAGCAGAAAACAGGAAAATAATAACCACGAATAATAGCACTTACGCGTAAGTTGGACAGGAAGATGTGAAAATGGTGTTTGTCTTCACAATAATCTTCCCATGATGGGAATATATGCACGTAGTCCCTAACAACATTCAAAGCACTGTCTTTTAAACTGGGAATAAATGGAATGGGGTTCCAATCTGTAGGAATTGGCCGTCTCTGCAGTTGGGATAGGTCTTCGGCCGGTGGACTTGCTGTACCTTTTGCTGGAGTGGGATTTTTCTGTGGTACAGCTGGTGCTATGGCAAATGAAATCGGTATACCTTTTGCTGGAGTGTAGGTCCTGTGTGGTGGGGCTAGTGGTGTGGCCAGTGAAGTATGGGTACAGTCTGCTGGAGTCGGTCCTACGTTTTGTGTCACTGCTTGTACATCCAATACAAGTGGGGTGCTGTCTGATTTCTCCGACACAACCATGTTTTTCAAGGACTTTGCTGGTGCTCCTTCAGGTTCGGCAATCACCCTCTTCCTTTTTGATGTCTGATGAACAAGAACAGCATTTGAGTGGAAAAACATGGTATGATGACAGATGGAATATGTTGAGTGGAAAAACATGGTATGATGACAGATGGAATATGTATTGATAATGGATGGGCATGACATCTCGACATATATGATGAGTAAACTAAGCAGATGGCGGTGCAACAAAGTAGAAGAAATGCAAGACAACATATGCAAGATACCCGCAATCAATAAAACATTGCCAAATTAGAACATGCACCTTGATGGGTGAACAAGATAGGCCATCTGCCTTTGACTCCTCGAGGTTAGAATAGTCATTGGGATCATATTCTGAACAAGAATCAACAGGTGGGGAGCATATGAGTTTCATTGCATCCAGAATGGCACTCAATGCCTTGGTGCCAATTTTGTAAGTCATTGCAGTGTTTAGCTTCAAGAGTGGACTGCTGCTAGTGCGACACAAAGCAGCTACACAGATCATAGTGTAGATATAACGGGAAAACCTTAAGCATCAGAGTAAAATCAGCAAAGTGGAACTTGCTGGAATATATGTGCTAGTATTGCTAGTACGGCTAGAAAGGCTTCGGACACCAGCTCTCTTCAAGTGAAGGTGCGGTACTGTTAATATCAGTGTTACTCCCAAAGGCGACACAGCTCCCCTCATTTTCTTGCTATTCTTATAGGATTCAAGTGGGCGGGTGACTACAAATCCTATTCCTATGTTTACAAGATCCTACGAATCAAAGAGGCTCAAAGTATCCATCACAACCGACCGTATAGACCTCTACACTGCAAAAGTCCCTGCTCATCTTCAGTACAAGGAACATATTGTACCACTATCATACTCCCTCCGTTCCAAAATATAAGTCTTGGTAGAGATTTCCACTATGGATCACATACCGATGTATCCAGATACATTTTAGAGTGTAGATTCACTCATTTTGCTCCATATGTAGTCCATGGTGGAATCTATACAAAGACTTGTATTTATGAACAGAGAGAGTACATATTAAAGAAGAACGGAAGAGGAACATGGTAAAGAAGAGCAAGCAGATTTTGGATAATAAAATGTTGGTTGCGCAGTGCCCACACATGATGAACCAGAGCGCATTAAGAATGCAACTCCCAGCTGTCTCTCGACCATTTCAGGCGGTTTGATGAAGATCCTACGTCTCCTAACCCATCTTCTTCCTCGTCTCTGATTCTTCCCATACAGAACACCGCACGGGCTGCCAGCCGGACCCGGCCCCCGCCACCTGTGTTCCTCCGCCACCCCCACCCCCACCCCCGCCCCAACCCCCACCCGCGTCGAGTTTTCTTCGTTCAGCAAGGCCCCACAACCACCCGAGCCCCTTCGTTCGCACCGGCGAACTCCGGCGAGCTCTGAAAAATCGACTGACCCAATTTTGAAATTTAGTCTACTGTGATTTAACTAGTGTGGAATATAAAAGGGGAAAACCATAAGCATTGGGATTATAGTGTTGAGCGTGCCATGGCGGATCTAAAGGTGCAAACCGGACAAAGGCAACTTGGCAACCAAGACAAGAAATCAGAGTAAAGCAGTGGCGATCTATTTTCTTGCTGCGATAAATAAGTTGAGCAGATACGAAAGAGTACCGCCTCTGGTGTGGCACCGTGTACGCATCTGCTGAGAATTTGACGGTGATGCGGTAGCGATGGCTGTCGGCGGCGTGGAAGCAGATCTAGGAGGGTAGACGGTGGCGGCGGGGCGCGGTGGACGAGACGGTCGTAGGAGCGGCGCCGGCAAGGTGGACAACGGCGGGGATGAAGCGAGAGGACGGGATGCAAGGATCCCGGTCCGAAGCCGTGGATGAGAGAGGTCGATCTCTTGTAATGGACAGCGGCGTCGGGGTATCAGCTCCGGCATGGTGGAGGAGGACGGCGGCGGATGGGGTGGCGGACGGCGGCGGACGGAGGAGGGTGGGGTGGAGAGGGTGTTTTGGCGCCCACGGAGTATGAATGGGGAAAAGGGAGGTAGAGAGGAAGGGGGAAACCATGTATTCAGGGCGCGCTTGTATCAAATGCGAGGAAATTTACAAACTTAGCCCCCGTTTCAAATTTCTACTACATCACAGCAACATTAGTTGGTTGGGGATAGGACGGTAATCTTGCATACACCGAATATTTGCCGACGAGAGTTTGTTTTTGGCGCCCACCGTGTATGAATATGAATCGGGGAGGGAGTCGATTTCGGCCGAGGACACACTGTTTTGGCGCCCACCGTGTATGAATCCGGGTGAGAGGCGGTTACGTCACGTTTGGGTGAAATTACAAACCTACCCCTATCGAAACCTATAGAAATCCAGCAGATAGGCTTTGCGTGGCAGGGATAGGCAGTAGTGATTTCCATCTCGCAGATTTTGGTTTCGGGCGGTTACTGCGACTTTCGCCGCTTCGTTCAAATTTTGGAGAGTGCACGTTTACCGTGCCAACTCAATTCGAATCCCGTTTGTATTCTATTTTTTTCGGGCGGGATCCATTTTCAATTGGAATTACATTCTATATACATCCTTATTTTATATATACTTTCAAAAGCACAACAAAGAATTCTGCTCCTTTATATGTATAATATGATTTACAAATACAACGATCTCGAAATCTTAAGGTTGAATTCAAAAAAAATTAACCAAATTATGTTCTACTAAAATGTATGGATCAGTAATATCTACATATTAAATAACATAGATGTGCGTGAATTCATATGAGTATGCATGTTTGATAGATCAATTTTGGTTCGAGTATGGATTACATGTATCATCATCTCGAATTCAAATATTTGAATCCCTTTTTAGTTCACTCCTTTCACACCCATCTCTCTCGCATGCATGCTCCTTCAGGTAGCTATCACTCTCTTTTCTCCAGCTCACCCGCACGCTTACTTCATGTTTCTCCTATCCTCGCTAACATGGTCTCTCGACGTCTCCCTTGAGAAGTGTCACACTCTCCCTATCATTATACATTACACGGTTTTCATTATCTCTCACGTCTCTACTGTTCTCTGGTATCACTCGGTACCTAAGCTTTCTTTTTCACCGCCACACACACAGTCTCCACTCGTCTTTCACTTTGTCTTTCTCTCTATGGGATTCTCTCACACACCCTATATGTCTCTACATATGACTCATACCACTAAAATTACTCTCTCTCTCTCTCTCCTGTAGAGACAACATTTGTTGCGGTCTCCTTTTCGTCTCCATCCCAGACTGACATTATTCATTTGTTTACCGATCAGACAACCCCGACTACCGTCTCCTCTCTCTTTCTCACAGACACACACACACAACTCCTGCTTCCACTCCCCTTCCCGACTACCATCTCTCTCTCTCTCACACACAAAACTCTCGCTTTCGCACCCCGAATCGTATTTCTCTCACAAACATTTATCGACTGGCTAGCCTCTAGATAGGTTTATACACCCGCACACTCGTGCTTCCACCATCGCATACATGTCTCTCTCCCGCTCCTTGTATCTATGTAGATTTTTCTTCCCTTCTTGAGACACGCCCTCTCGATCGTGCACACACACACTATCACCTCATTTTAAGCTGATACCTATCGCACACACACTCCTTGTGTCTTTGTCACACATGCACTCCGTCCTCCTCCACTCTCCCTCTCTCACACACACACATGGGCTTTTTGCAACAACTAGCAAGATGCCCATGCATTGCACGGAACATCAAGATGCATTTGTATGAGTAGTTTATCTTGTGGGGGAAAAGGATGAACGAGGGAAGGCCTTATTTGCAAATGTGGAGAGGGGTGTGGGTATCTTTTTGCAAAATTGCCATAGTTTCCTTCCTATCCGTCAGATATAGATCGGACGGCCTATATTGCAGGATGGCAGGCACACGATCATCACCGACAATGCTTTTTATAAGAGTAGGGATAAAAAATAGAGTTGGTGATGATGGTGGGCCTGCCATCCTGCAATGTAGGTCGTCCGATTTATATCTGACAGATAGGAAGAAAAATATGGCAATTTACCCGCACTATTCACCACATTTGCAGATAAGGCCTTCCCTCGTTCATCCTTTTCTCCCACAAGATCTTGATGTTCCGTGCAACGCACGCGCATCTTGCTAGTAAGAGTAGAAATTAGACATATACCACTTCTCGAATCTTGAAACCAACAACATTCCTCCCTTATCTCATAAAAACCGCCAAAGGAATATATTTTGAGTGAAACATAACATATTTTTAGTGATATACATATTTCAGAACTAGACTTTTTTTCTATCAAATCGGTGAATATGTATTAATCTACTTTGATCGTGTGGCAACGCATTGGCACATTGCTAGTAGTTATTATAATTTTTTGGACACCAGACAAACGGTGGAGTACATATACGAAGAGAAGAGGCGCACACATGCAGTCGGCCTCTCGCTGTCTCGCACACATGAGTGTTACGTAAAGGCGACGTCAACAAATAAACCCTAAAACCCTAGGTGCACGATTTCTGCATTCGCGGGTACCGGGTACGTGGTGGAACACCTTTGTAGGAATAGTCAGCTCGCGTGATAATTTGATCCGTAGGAGTTGATGGTCGGGACCACAGGTGAACGACTTGGAGCGGGTGGCTCGCCAGTTGCCACAGATCGAGTAGCCACGTTTAAAATATAGTTTTTTTGTGGGGTTAAGAGTTCTGACTTTCAATGGCGCGTTATAAGTAGTAAGTAGTTTTTAGAACGATTGGTATGGAGCGAAAATGGAATTCATAGTACTACGTACCTCCTTGGCGTATGGTTGTATGGTTTTTTTGCGATGGAGGTTGTATGGGTTTATGTTGTGAGATGTTGAACCTGGTAGTTCTAGGGCAAATACTATGGTTTAGATTTAGATGCTGGTTTTCAGTAATGAAAATCGGAAGGGGAAACCCTTCTTTGATTAAAAAAACTACTACCTCCATTCAGGTTTACTAGTCCCCATCGTACTTTGGGTCAAAGTTTATCCACGAATTTTACTTGCAAAATGTGAATGGAAAATGAGATTTTGTTATACCCAAACAAAAAAGGATTGGAGGGAGTGATTGCTTTGACATGGACGCGACCTCTCATAGCGCAGGCATTGAACCGGCGCGCCGGCCAAGAGGGCCGCACTCGCTGCAGGCCCGGCTGAGCACGCCTTCTCGCCGCGTGCCCCGCCTGCCTTCATTGAATCCGCGCGTGTGCTGGCAACACGTCCTTCCGCGAGCCGGCAGGCATTTTAGAACACAAAAAACGACTAAAATATAATTAATTTACGCATGGTCTTGACTTGTTGTGCTCGCACTAGTAGCAGGAACTAGTAAAGGATTTTCTTTATTTATAACTCTCCTCACATTTTTTTGGCTTTGAAGTGAATCATGGTTGTGGACATTATGTATGAATGTGCAGATATCTGTGAACATGAGTTTGATGTGGAAGTTGAACTTGGAATGTCGGGCTTGCGCGTGAACTATACCATGTCTAATGCTTCGTCTGTTATTGTTTGGAAAGTAATTGTTGTTATTACATGACCCGGAAAAAAACATTTTGTGCCACATCAGTAGATGCACGGACATCACAACAGGCATGCTTACTGGATAAACATTTGAACCTAGCTATTATGAAGGAAATTTTGTATTGACAACAGTTTTAGATAGCAGGAGACGCCTAGCCTGCTCTGCCTCTACTAGCTTATTTCTGGCTTCTTCCATCTCTTATTTGGCTTGGGTGAAGAGAGCATCTGATTTCTCTTTTCGCTTCTTCAGGAACTCAGCTACATTCTCAAGGGCTGCTGCACGCTTTCTTTCAGCCTTTACTAATGCCATGAGGACACGAACAGCTGACGACTCCACCTGGCTTGTGTGTAATCCAGCATCATCCGGGAATTTGCACCTTGTGTCTAATCCAGCATCATTAGGGAACTGGCGCCTTGTGTGTAATCCAGCCTCATTTTGGAAACATGATCTCGAGGTTGACCATACTTCCCTCCTCGCAGGAACTGCATCCTGACATGAAGTTACTTCTTTTTTAGATCAATACTCAGAGCAACCTAGATCCATTTATTAGAAGCCAGATAAACAGAACTCGGAGAAGTGAATTCAAAAGGAAAAATAAAATAAAAACAGACTACAAGGTGAGAACGCCCACTTCCTACATCAAGCTAAAAACGAAAGCATTAGGACGATTAAGACTCTTCTTATTACACATCGAAGAACACCACGCTTAAGAGAAACAGAAACTACAACATATACACATCGAAGAACACGAGGCTACACGAAAGTACTTGAAAGGGTGTTACTTACCAAAGCTCGTTTTACAGGTTCGGTGCAGCTCCTCTTTAACTTGCCACGCTCCTTGAAGATGTCCCGAATATCCCGTGTTTGGTCTTCATTGCTCCTCTGCATGTTCGCACTCGTGGTTTTAAAATCTCAACATGGCAAGAAAAATATACTACTAGTAATACTCGCGCATCTTGTGGGCAACATTAAAGCACTTGTCTGCCACGTTAGAGCACCTCCAACACAATCGCAACGCGCGGTGCTTTAAAAAAGCGTTTACAGTGCTGAGATCGAGAAGTAGATACTAGAGAGTAGAGGATAGTTCTCAGCATAGATAGATAAAAAAAGATAATTCAACTACTCCTCGTCGTCTGACTCCTCCTCGGTGATGTCCTCCTCCGACGTCTGACTGTAGGCGTGAAGATACCGATCGTCGTTGGATTCCCAGGGCGACGCTGCTCCTAGCCTCATGTTGAATTAAGCGTCCGCTTTTCGCCTACGCTTGTCCTCTCGATAGGCGGCTCGCTCCGCCCTCCTCTTATCCCTCTCCGCCCTCCTTTGCGCGTAGAACTCGCGCTCGTTGATGATGTCCTGCGGGAAGTGTTGGCGCCACAGCGCCATGGCTTCCTCGTCCATCTCGGCGATGCCGAGACGGTGCTCCTGCCTCCGGTTGCCATGATGATCCTCGTCGGTGCTAAGCCACGGCAGAGGCGCGAGCTCCTGCGCCCGCTCCCGCGTCGGCACGTTGGGGAAGTTGAATGTTCTATGAGGCCACCGGAGGCACCACACCGCCGCGTCGTACGCGCGGGTGGCCTTGTTGGCGGTGTCGAAATTGCCGAGGCCGAGGCGCATCCCGCAGAACCAGATCTCGGCGGAGAAGCCGCCGGAGGGGCGCGCGCGGACGCCGCGGTATCCCCAAGTTTCCCGGCGATGCGGCGGCATGGTGGCGCCGCGGCGGCGAGGCGAAAAAGAGCGGGGAGAGAGCGGTGGCAAGGCACAGAGCGGGGAGAGAGCGGTGGCAAGGCACAGAGCGGTGGGAGGGCGTTGGATTTTATAAAGCGCGCCGGACGCCGCGCGCCAAAACTAGCGCACGCCCGGCCGCTTTTTCCCATGCGCGCGCGATCCTTTCCCGATGTCTCTGCTATCGCTACTCTCTTCTCTACTGTTATATTTATTTTATATTTTATATTTAATATTTATCTCTACTTCCTTTACTGTCTACTTTTTTTTCTCTATACTTTTTTTTCTTGCAATATAGGCCGTCCGATTTATATCTGACATATAGGAAGGAAACAAATGGGAATTTTGCAAAAAGATACCCATACCCCTCAGTACAAGAAATATGTCAACTTGTGACCTTGACTACTGGTCACTGAAAGGTCATTGTTTTTCATTTACGACCTTTTTGTGACCAAAAACAGAAGGTCAAAAGCTGGCAGTCGTAAACTGAAATTAACGACCTTCTCACAGAGAATGTCGTTAATTTCAGTTTACGACTAGAAGGTCGTTGAACCCATGACCTTTTGTTTTGGTCACTGGCTGTCTGCCCAGGCAAGGTCGGATTCGACGTGGCAATCTGACGTGGCAAAATTGCGACCAATTGAAAAGGTCAAAAATTAGAATCGGGCCGGTCCAATTGGGTGTTTATATGGGCCAAGCCCATTAATTCAGCCCATTTTATGTTTTTTCCGTGTTAATTTTTGCTAGCTACATGGGCCTAGCCCAACAATTTGGCCTTTTTTGATTTCTAAGCCTTTTCCATTTTCTCCTTTTTGCGGTCCATTTTCTATTTTTAAGACTTTTTTCTCATCTTTGTCCAGCATTTTTTGGGCCAAAGCCTCTTCCAGCCCATCAATATTTTCAGCCCACTAATTCATAGGACTGAACAACAGAGAAATAGATGAGTTTTTTTATTTTGCTATCAAAGCAATATTTGTTTCGCCGTACAATCATATATCATATGTACATCTTCATCAGATTATCTATACATAAGCAGCAGCAACTAGAAGAATGCCATCTATATCAAACGACAGCGAAGCAACAAAAAAGATATACTTCCATCACAACTCCAACAGACAACTAATGTACACTACCTACAAGAAGGCCAAACAGAAAAGGAATCGCTGAAAATATGATCACTAGCTTAGATATTCGGAGACCACTGCCATGTTGTCGATTGGATTTGGTTGCAGCCCTTCCAGTTTGCTAAGAGCGTCTTTCCAGCAGCATATCTTCTCATAACCTAAAAAGAGAACATAAACCAGCATAAGAATTTGAAACTTCTTGTCCTACCAAAATATTAGTACTTGTTTAAAACAAAGGATTATCAGCAAAAGTTATTTCCACAACCGTTTGGTGGATACTGATGGTAGTTAGTCGGTAGCCTGATTAGTTCAATAAGTGTGTTAAACAACCAGGAGCATTTTTCTCTAAAACTGAACCCAATTTTCTCTAAAACTGGACCAGGCGTATAGTTCAAAGTGTGTTGAGCATGTGACACAAAGCATTTTCTCTACAGACTAAGATTTGAAGTTTTCCTCAGTGAAACATATGAACACAATAGGCTTCAGCTTTGCTATAAAACCTAAAAACCTTTTTGGGACTATACAAAAGGTAAACAAAACGGGTAGCTTGCAAAGAAGGCGATACAAAGATATACAGCAAGGCTCCAAGCACATGCATCTCTACACAACAATTAGACACAGACCACATCTCACCCCAAAATAACAAATCACGAATACAATAGCTAAACTAAGCAAGCACAAACATAGCAGGTACGAATCTGCTGCATCAAGCAAGGAAACAATGAAAGGCTCCAACGAATTTCCATCAAACCTTGTCCTGGCAGGACTAAAGAGCTCTTGAATGTTATAAAGATAAGTAAAGAATTAGCTATACTACACACCATGACTAGCATCCATCAAGGATTGCCAAGACACAAATTTCGTTCACGAAATGATACGAGAATCAGAATCAGTACCATTTTAGCTTTAGTAGCACGTCGGTTTTTCCTGCTCCATGGCTATCATAAACAAAACCCCCTTGAAAACCTGAAGAAGAT
Organism: Aegilops tauschii subsp. strangulata; assembly: GCF_002575655.3. Taxonomy (NCBI): domain Eukaryota; kingdom Viridiplantae; phylum Streptophyta; class Magnoliopsida; order Poales; family Poaceae; genus Aegilops; species Aegilops tauschii. Next base: position 517,396,755 of record NC_053036.3, read on the forward strand.
TAAATAAGGCTGCTTTAAGAACACTAAGGAGATTTCCATAGGTAACAACATCAAGCAGTTCTGTTATGGAACTCAACATGAACTGAAGTAAAACAAAAACTGAATATTCTGATCCTTGACGCCATTCACATCAGATTTAGCACCCCATAAACACTTGTATAAACAGACAAAATAGAACATAGAGATCATAGCAGGAGTTTAGGATAATGCCCTCAAACTTGTATGTGTCAAGTAGTTAGAAACAAAACAGTGTCACATTTATGGAAATAGAGGGACTAAAAAGATATATGAGCATAAGGTCTTCAATAAGTAGACTCAAAGGCACATGACATCACAAAGAAGATAAAAGCACAAGATGACTGCAGTGACTAGGCTACAAGTTAATACAATTAACACAAGTTAATACAAGCCTGATGTACTACTCAGGCTAAGAAGAAGCAGGTACAGTAGTAGTTTAGCACACTAGTACATGTGTTAAAATGGAAGCATCGCTGCTGGGTTATATTAATAAATAATCCAAGTGTTGCAACAGCCAACAAAATTAAAAAAATCTATACACATTCATAGACCACAACACATTTACCGACATTGATGGACTGGACAAACCTAACACATACATATCATACTAACTAGTAGGATGCTCGTGCTACGCTACGGGGTCACACAAGATTTTGCTTCATCCATTTGGTAACCTAAGAGGACATTAGACAATCACTACTCCATACATAACTTTTTGTGATATATTTAGACAAAAGGAAAAAATAATGAACAACACTTGCAATACATTCTGTACTGAGCAAAGATACAAAATGCACAGTAAAATATGCTTTGAATTATGTGTATATAGAAGGCCCAAGTGCACATGTACATGCCCACAGACACAAAATTAGTACTAGACCTATTCTTACTCCAGGTCTTATGCAACTGGGACAACCCCTAAATAACATACAACAATGCAATTGCGGCGTTGTTCAACAAGACATCTCGTCTTCTATTGGCAGTTTAGCACCACACAAACAGAAAATAATTCTGAGCAAAAACATTATTCGCATGGTGACATGAAGTTTGGCTAAATTACAGAGATAAGTCCCACTGTAACAGCAAGTCCTACTATAAAAGTTTCATCTAATGCTACTGCTGATGCATGACAATATTTGTGTCAAATAGTTACTGCAATATTTAAATAATCTCTGTCAAGTTTCATCTAATGTTTCATTTAGATTTAGTTAATGGAAAAGACTCATCTCTGGACTAATTTAATTGAAAATAATCTACAGAATACTCCAGTAATTAGAGTACACAGCTGAGATGCTGGAAAGAACATTGCACAGGCAGGAGAAACTACTCCATCTCGGACCGATACTTGGACTTTGCTTGAATGGAGGACTTGACACTTTTACTGTCCAGTATCCTGCCATATAATCTCTTGCGGTCCTTTATGTATCGAGTCTGAAAGATATATATTTGTTGTGAGCAGTCAGCACAGCAAAATCAACCAGAAACAATACAAGATGACTTTGATTTAGACATTTCAAACCATGCATGTTCAGAACATAAATTAGTACTAGTTCTCTATATATGGTGTTCATTGATTTCAGCATGATATATATGGACTTTGAATGTAAACAAGCAGCCAGATTTAATTTCATGCCAAAATTTGTAGATAAGGCACATATTAGATAATGGTTTAAACTGTAGCACCAAACTGTAAAAACGAGCACAGATTAGAGGATAGTTTCAAAAACTGCATATATATTCATCTACATTACTTCTTCAGTATAGTATAGTACATAGCATGGATGGGTTTGAGTTCAAATGTTTGCTTGCACGTTTACTACCCATATACTTAGGCACATGGAAAATCAACTACAAGCGGGAACACGATGAGTCAGAACAAGCTAGTAAGACACTAGCAGTAGAGCAACCATAATATGAAGCAAACAGAGGAATCACAAGGTAATTCTACTAATTTCATTGAAAGAATAGTGGCAATTTTAGGCAGTGTGCTAGATGAGGTACAAACTGAATACTAGTACAGGTTAAAGCAGTTTGAATGTTGAGCGGCACATATAATATGATGGTAAGAAAATGATGGCATCAAACAGATTGACAGCAAGAATTTCTCATCTTGGGCATGGAGAGCTCTGTATAATTGACAGATCCTCAAAGCAATTTTCATTACGTCAGGATTACATCAGTTACAGCTTACAACTTACAGGTTACAGTACTAACATATCCTGGGCGTCAACACATCCACTCTCAACACAGAGAAACACTTGAGCGTTGGGATTAGTTTGTTCGTGTGGGTTGCGATTGGTGTGGCAGTGCCGGTTGAACCCCCGGGTTCAGACCATTTCAGTTTGTACGGCATCAAACCAAACCACCCCAGCCCAGTTCGATTTTCTGTTCAACATAGACCAATCCAATCCGTTCCTATAAAGCACCCATTTGAACCCATACGTACCAAACTAGCCCAAAGCAACAACAGAACCAAATAAACCAAACTAACCCGCCCGATTCCCTTGTTGAATGGACAGCAAGCAAGCACGCACTCTATTTTGATAATACAAAGTTGTGCAAGCAAGCACGGACTATAACATGGACAACAAGTTCAGAGATTCAGTGTATAAGCGGAAACCGGGAAGCAATGATTCTCCAAGAACTCACCCATGAGGCCACCACCCACGAGGCCAGGATCGGCACTGGAAACAGGGACAACCAGTGCCGAAGGAGATGAGGGCATCGGCTGTCACCTGTCAGGACTGGAGGCGGTAGCAGTGGCGTCCGTGCTCTAATGGCAAGGGACTGGAGACGGGAGCAGCGGTGCCCTAGTCTGAGTCGGAGAAGACGATGCCGGCGTCTGTGATCCGGGTCCGGCGGCTCGGGGTGTCCGTGGTCCAGGCCCAGTGCTCCCGGCCGCCTCCCGGAGGAGGAGGCCACCCAGCCCGCCCGCCCGCCCGGAGGAGGTGAACTCCGGCGCATGCTCCCGCCCCTCACCATAGCCGGAGACCAGGAACACGGCGAACGCATATCTACAAAAAGGAGCATGAGACGAGGTGAGGTGAGGAGATGCTGCACGAAGAAGGAGGGGCGGGGCTTACCGGTGCTAGATCCAGCCACCTCTGGCCTCACCGTCGTCGCATGTGGCAGATCCCGATGAAGTTAAAGTGGCGGCCGAAACCCTAGCCACGGGTGATGTTGCGGGCTTGCACTAGAGGGTGCGAGAGACGGATCTGACGGGAGGGGGGAAGAGCTGCATGAGGGGAGCCCGGGGTGTGCTGCGCGCCGGCGAGAGCCGCCTCAACTCGCCGGAATCGAGTGGAGCAGAGGAGTCGCGAGAGGGAGAGAGAGAGGGCTCGCGGGGGAGAAGGGCTCGCGGTGAGGGAAGGGGATGGGAGAGAGGAGGAGGGCGTGGGGAAGGCCATGGACGGCGGGGAGCTCGGCCGGAGGGAGGTGGAGGCGTCGATCTAGAAAGGAGGAGGTGGCGGCTGCGATCTGGAAGGGAGGAGGAGTGGTGTGCGGGGGAGAGAGGTGCTAGGGTTCGCTGCACGGGGGAGAGAGGAGCTCGCGGTGGTTTTTGTTTTGTTTTTTAGGGTACCTCGCGGTGGGTGGGTGAGAGGGAGAGGGGGTGTGGGCAATTGGATCTGGCAGTATCCGACAATCTATGATGCTTGATCCGCGTGACATGCCTATAAACCAATCGGAACGAAGAACATGTTTCCATGATGTTATGACCATCTACATTGGTCGTAATCGATTAACAATAGGCGCTGCGTGTCGGCCAGATGATTTTGTCTAGAAATCATCCCTCTAGAAGACGCCCGATCTGCGCATTGGTGATCATTTGATCACATCAATATGTCACGACAACACCGAGCGTGAAAAAGCTTCAACGCAACACCGATGACATCCCCACGAACCTCTATTCCAGCTCTCAACGGCACGCCAAGAGCTCCAACGCAGCACCACGGCGCCCGGCGAAGCTCCATTGCAGCGTGAGATCCAACGCAACACCACGACGCCGGGTGATAAGTTTCCTTCACTTTGAATGACAATGTTTTAAAGTTTCCTAGTAAGTAGTAGTGTTATTCCCTCGAATAACGAAAAATTCATTTTCCATTTTTCGAGTGTCCAAAATGAGTTCTTTTGTGAAGGACCTATCATATATTTGTTACAAATTTGGACCAAATTTATTTTCTAAAATATTAGGCCATATTTAATGCACAATTGATCAAATGGTTGGGTGTCAAAAGATTCGATCCACCTCCGGTGAAAAAGACAAATTTCCGCCGATTCAGCTGGAAGCGGGTCAAATTTGAACTGCAGTTGCCTCATAGTTTGCTCTTTATTTTTTCCAAAAAACATTTCTAGGTACATAAGTATCTATTTAATCAGAGAAACATCAAAAGTTTTCCAAGATTCAACCACTAGCTAGGAACGGTCAAGCCCGCCGTTTTGACCGCATTTTGAAACGGGCATAAAAAATTCAAAAAAAATCAAAAAATTGGAAAACCTTCACATTGTGCCATCATATGTGACCAAGTTTCCAGGAAAAATAATAAACTTGTAATACGGCAATTATTTTTAAAAAGTGTTCTTAGAAATGAGCTACCATGCGTGAATATTCACGGCTTTCAAGCCAAATGATCAATCTTATGGCCACATATATGGCATAGTTTGTTCAAATTATCTCATATTGTGCACAAGGGTGCATCTTCGAATTCCAAACAATGTTGCCTAAGGAAGTTTTCATCTTCTTTAGACGAAAAAATAGTGCCCAAAATGAGTTTTTTTGTGAAGGACCTACCAAATAATTGTTGCAAAATTGGACCAAATAAATTTTCTAAAATACCAGGCCATATTTAATGCACAATTGACCAAATGGTTGGGTGTCAAAAGACAAATTCCCGCCAATTCAGTAGGAAGCGGGTCAAATTTGAACTGCAACTGCCTCGTAGTTTGCTCTTTATTTTTTCCAAAAATCATTTATAGGTACATAAGTATCTATTTAATCAGAGAAACATCAAAAGTTTTCCAAAATTCAACCACTAGCTAGGAACGGTCAAGCCCGCCGTTTTGACCGCATTTTGAAACGGGCATAAAAAATTCAAAAACGAATCAAAAAAATTGAAAACCTTCGCATTGTGTCATTACATGTGATCAAGTTACCAGAAAAAATAATAAACTTGTAATACGGTGATTATTTTAAAAAAGTGTTCTCAGAAATTAGTTATCATGTGTGAAGCTTCATGGCTTTCAAGCCAAATGGTCAATCTTATGGCCACATTCATGGCATAGTTTTTTCAAATGATCTCATATTGTGCACAAGGGTGCATATTGGAATGGCAAACAATGTTGCCTAAGGAAGTTTTCATTTTCTTTGGACGAAAAAACCATTTTCCATTTTTCGAGTGCCCAAAATGAGTTTTTTTGTGTGAAGGAGCTACCATATATTTGTTGCAAAATTGTACCAAATCATTTTTCTAAAATACTAGGCCATATTTAATGCACAATTGACCAAATGGTTGGGTGTAAAAAGTTTTGATCCACCTCTCGTGAAAATGACAAATTTCCGCCGATTGAGTTGGAAGCGGGTCAAATTTGAACTGTAACTGCCTTATAGTTTGCTCTTTATTTTTTCCAAAAATCATTTCTATGTACATAAGTATCTATTTAATCAGAGAAACACTAAAAAAATTCCAAGATTCAACCACTAGCTAGGAACGGTCATTCCCGCCGTTTTGACCGCATTTTGAAACAGGCATAATAAATTCAAAAAAAAACAAAAAAATTGCGAAACCTTCGCATTGTGTCACTATATGTGGCCAAGTTCCCAGAAAAATAACAAACTTGAAATACGGCAATTATTTTAAAAATGTGTTCTCAGAAACGAGCTATCACGTGTGGAGATCAATGGCTTTCAAGCCAAATGATCAATCTTATGGCCACATTCATGGCATAGTTTGTTCAAATGATCTAATATTGTGCACAAGGATGCATATTGGAATGGCAAACAATGTAGCCTAAGAAAGTTTTCATTTTCTTTGGACGAAAAAACCATTTTCCAATTTTCGAGTGCCCAAAAGGAGGTTTTTTTGGGAAGGACCTCCCAAATAATTGTTGCAAAATTGGACCAAATCAATTTTCTAAAATACTAGGACATATTTAATGCACACTTGACAAAATGGTTGGGTGTAAATAGTTTTGATCCACCTCTCATGAAAAAGACAAATTTCCGCCGATTCAGCTGGAAGCGGGTCAAATTTGAACTGCAGCTGCCTCATAGTTTGCTATTTATTTTTTCCAAAAATCATTTCTAGTTACAAAAGAACCTATTTAATCATAAATACATGATTTGGTGGCGATACGTCGAGGTTTAGGCGGTGGCCGGGGGCCCCAACTCTAGAGCGCGTAAACTCGCATGCCTGCCGCGTGGTCACTGCGTGACCGTGGTGTTGCCATGTGTTCTGGGCGGCCTAGGCATGTCTAGTGGGTTGGGCACTCCCAGGGTAGGTGCTAGGAAGAAAATTACAACATAAGATTCTCACGAGGAGACCGATCGATGCTCAAACATGAATTAGCAGCCAAGTGTTTGATTAGCAGTACATGAAATGTACATGGCTAATGGGCGTGAGTTTTGGCTGAGGATGATCAGTTATTAAGAAGACCGTCTTCAACAATTTTCATCTCAAAAGGAGGAGCCTAGGTGGTACTTTGCTTTGCAAAGTACCACACTAGACATAAATACAAATGTTGAAGCTGGGCTAAAATAATGAATGGATTGAGCTGGCATTTGGTGGAGGATGGTTATTTGGGCATAGGAAAGCACCGCAGAAAATGGATACTATTTGGACATGCCAAAGTGGTACTTCCTTCTCAAAGTGTTATTCTGAACAGAATAGGAAAATGAATATTGTTGAATTATTTTTGAACTAGGCAGGGAAGGTTTTTTACATATTTGACGAAGATATGACCCAAAGAATTTATGAGATTTTTTTGGGAATTTTGGGAATGACAGAAATATAGGTTGCTTCACAACCTGGGGCAAAAATTGCCACATGGACATGACACATAGGCAAAACTGATGAGGTGGCGCCTAGTCATAGCAACCCACCACAATTTACAAGGTTATGACCATCTATATTGGTCATGATCAGCTAGAAATAAGCCAGGGGACCAGTGCTATCTGCTTTATGACCATTTCGTGTAAGGAAATTATGACCTTTCTAACCAAAATGGTCGTTATAGTTTAGGGTTTGGAGCCCCCCGAACAACTTTTGACCAATTGGTCTGAAATGGTCATAGATCTATGACCAATTCTTCCAGGGTCACTGACAGAAGGTCACTAGTTGACATATTTCTTGTAGTGCCTCTCCAGATTTGCAAATAAGGCCTTCCCTCGTTCATCCTTTTCTCCCACAAGATAAACTACTCATACAAATGCATCTTGATGCGTGCAACGCATGGGCATCTTGCTAGTTCTAAAAACCTTTCCATCATTTGCCACACTACTGGTTGCAGATGAAAAACCTACCCAAGCACAGCGCGATACAGGAGCGACACACAATTACAAGCTGATATTCTGTTGGACAATGGAGGCTATAACCAATTACTTTTACGAGAACAATAGCACCCAGGAAATTTGAAGGGTAGGTATGAACAAAATTGGAACTGCACATGTACTGCTAAGTGATTCAATACACACATTACCAATCGAGGAGGAGAACGATGGTCGCGGCGGCCTCTGTGAGTCATGGTCGTTAACGGGAGTCAGTTCATTGTCCACGACGGTGGTACTTCTGCGCTTGGCGTCGGCTTCCGGGAAGCAGATCCGAGACCGTGGAAGACGATGCTGGGGAAGAGGCTCTGTGTACGACGACGACGGTGGACCGGCTCCAGGGCGGCGTACGAGGTCGTCGATGAGGCAGATGCACTGCGGTGGATGAGTGCGCCGATGTAAAGGGGAGGAGCACGAAGGCTGCGGTGCCGTGGAGAAGTCTATTTTGCGGTGGGGATAGAAAATGGGGAGTATTCAGGTGTACTACTCTGGGTGCCGGGGTGGGGTTGGCTGGGTAGGGTGAACCTGAATTTATGAAAACAGCCCCCTACCAAGCGTCATCCGTAGGCCTGTTCCGAAGGCTATGATGGTAACTTCCCACTGCTCGAATCAGGGTCGCGGGAGATTTTCCCGCCGACCTCAAAATTTTGTGACACTGGACTCCCCGTGTGGCGTGTTGAGTGATTCGGCTAAGCAACTAGCGAGTAGTAGTAGTAAACTCTGCATATTAGGTTTGACCGAAGTCAAACTTCCTAAAGTTTTACCAAGTTTATAGAAAAATATAAACATTTACCATAACAAATATGTATGATGTGAAAGTACATTCAATAATGAATCTAATGGTATTTATTTGTTATTGTATATGTTCATATTTTTTGTTATAAGCTTTCTGAGAGTTTACAAAACTTGACTTTGACCAATGCTAATACGCGGACTTAAATAAAAATGGAGGGAATACACATTTGTTTTCTTAGTTTGTAGTGAACTAATCATTTGTTGAAATTGTGAAATAAATATATTAGGCTATTGACTTCGAATGTAATGGTCTATACAATTCAATAGTTACAATCATTGTCGAATCCCAAGATGTATACAAGGTCTATAGTACTTCACAACATGCTCAAACTCACATAATCCCAATCAAATGAGAATCTAAATGCATTTCATAGTTATTACTTTGTAGGATGCAACAAAAACAACCATAACTCTACATCAGCCATTATAGAAGCAACATTTTGACATATCCCAATGTGTGAATGAAACGTGTAGAGAGAGCTTTTGAAGATGGAGCAGATAGGGCGGGAAAGATTGTATGTATGTGGACGAGAGAGTAGGAGACAAACCTAACGAGACAGAGAGAGAGAGATAGAGAGAGAAAGAGAGAGGAAGAAGTTAGGTCTGTGAGAAAGATGGATACATGTAACATACATGAGATGCGTGTGCATATGGATTCTGTATACGTGGAAGGAGAAGAGACAAGATGTTTGATGAGAGAGCTGGAAAAACATGGACGAGAGGGGAAGGATCTCGTGGGTTGAGGGATTGCCAATTTTCTGCGGGGGAGAGAGGGATTGGTAATTTTGTGCAAGAGAGAGAGGGTGGGGGGAGGAGTCAGTCGGCCGTCGTCACATCACCCTGCTTCCAAATTGTTGGAAATATGCCCTAGAGGCAATAATAAATGGTTATTATTATATTTCTGTGTTCATGATAATGGTCTTTTATTCATGCTATAATTGTATTGTCCGGAAATCGTAATACATGTGTGAATACATAGACCACAACCTGTCCCTAGTAAGCCTCTAGTTGACTAGCTCGTTGATCAACAGATAGTCATGGTTTCCTGACTATGGACATAGGATGTCATTGATAACGGGATCACATCATTAGGAGAATGATGTGATGGACAAGACCCAACTTAAGCATAGCATAAAAGATCGTGTAGTTTCGTTTGCTAGAGCTTTTCCAATGTCAAGTATCTTTTCCTTAGACCATGAGATCGTGCAACTCCCGGATACCGTAGGAGTGCTTTGGGTGTGCCAAACGTCACAACGTAACTGGGTGACTATAAAGGTGCATTACGGGTATCTCCGAAAGTGTCTGTTGGGTTGGCACGGATCGAGACTGGGATTTGTCACTCCGTGTGACGGAGAGGTATCTCTGGGCCCACTCGGTAATGCATCATCATAATGAGCTCAATATGACTAAGGCGTTAGTCACGGGATCATGCATTGCGGTACGAGTAAAGAGACTTGCCGGTAACGAGATTGAACAAGGTATTGGGATACCGACGATCGAATCTCGGGCAAGTAACATACCGATTGACAAAGGGAATTGCATACGGATTGATTGAATCCTCGACACCGTGGTTCACCCGATGATATCATCGTGGAACATGTGGGAGCCAACATGGGTATCCAGATCCCGCTGTTGGTTATTGACCGGAGAGGCGTCTCGGTCATGTCTGCATGTCTCCCGAACCCGTAGGGTCTACACACTTAAGGTCCGGTGACGCTAGGGTTGTAGAGATATATGTATGCGGAAACCCGAAAGTTGTTCGGAGTCCCGGATGAGATCCCGGACGTCACGAGAGGTTCCGGAATGGTCCGGAGGTAAAGATTTATATATGGGAAGTCTTATTTTGGTCGCCGGAAAAGTTTCGCGCTTTATCGGTATTGTACCGGGAGTGCCGAAAGGGGTCCGGGGGTCCACCAAGGGGGTCCACCAGCCCCGGGGGGCCACATGGGCTGTAAGGGGTGCGCCTTGGCCTATATGGGCCAAGGGCACCAGCCCCAATAGGCCCATGCGCAAGAGATAAGAAAGAAGGGAGAGTCGTAAAGGGGGAAGGCACCTCCGAGGTGCCTTGGGGGGGAAGGACTCCCCCCTGGCCGCACCCTTCCTTGAAGGAAGGGGCAAGGCTGCGCCCCCCCTCTCCCTTGGCCCTATATATAGTGGGGGGAAGGGAGGGCAGCATCATCTAAGCCTTGGGCGCCTCCCTCCTCCCCTGCAACACCTCTCTCTCTCTCGCAGAAGCTCGGCGAAGCCCTGCCGGAGACCCGCTACATCCACCACCACGCCGTCGTGCTGTTGGATCTCCATCAACCTCTCCTTCCCCCTTGCTGGATCAAGAAGGAGGAGACGTCGCTGCACCGTACGTGTGTTGAACGCGGAGGTGCCGTCCGTTCGGCACTCGGTCATCGGTGATTTGGATCACGGCGAGTACGACTCCGTCATCCACGTTCATTGGAACGCTTCCGCTCGCGATCTACAAGGGTATGTAGATCCACTCCTTTCCCCTCGTTGCTAGTAGACTCCATAGATGCATCTTGGTGAGCGTAGGAAAATTTTAAATTATGCTACGATTCCCAACGGTGGCATCATGAGCCAGGCCTATGCGTAGTTACTATGCACGAGTAGAACACAAAGAAGTTGTGGGCGTTGATGTTGCCAATTCTTCTTGCCGCTACTAGTCGTTTCTTGTTTCGGCGGCATTGTAGGATGAAGCGGCCCGGACCGACCTTACACGTACGCTTACGTGAGACAGGTTCCACCGACTGACATGCACTAGTTGCATAAGGTGGCTAGCGGGTGTCTGTCTCTCCTACTTTAGTCGGAACGGATTCGATGAAAAGGGTCCTTATGAAGGGTAAATAGAAATTGGCAAATCACGTTGTGGTCATACGTAGGTAAGAAATCGTTCTTGCTAGAAACCTACAAACCACGTAAAAACTTGCAACAACAATTAGAGGACGTCTAACTTGTTTTTGCAGCAAGTGATATATGTGATATGATATGGCCAGAAGATGTGATGAATGATATATGTGATGTATGAGATTGATCATATTCTTGTAATAGGAATCACGACTTGCATGTCGATGAGTATGACAACCGGCAGGAGCCATAGGAGTTGTCTTTATTATTTTGCATGACCTGCGTGTCATTGAATAACGCCATGTAATTTACTTTACTTTGTTGCTAAACGGTTAGCCATAGAAGTAGAAGTAATCGTTGGCGTGACAACTTCATGAAGACACAATGATGGAGATCATGATGATGGAGATCATGGTGTCATGCCGGTGACAAAGATGATCATGGTGCCCCGAAGATGGAGATCAAAGGAGCATGATGATATTGGCCATATCATGTCACTATTTGATTGCATGTGATGTTTATCATGTTTTTGCATCTTATTTGCTTAGTATGACGGTAGCAAGTAGGATGATCCCTTATAATAATTTCAAGAAAGTGTTCACCCTAACTGTGCACCGTTGCGAAGGTTCGTCGTTTCGAAGCACCACGTGATGATCGGGTGTGATAGATTCTTACGTTCGCATACAACGGGTGTTGACGAGCCTAGCATGTACAGACATGGCCTCGGAACACACGCAATACACTTAGGTTGACTTGACGAGCCTAGCATGTACAGACATGGCCTCGGAACACGGAGGACCGAAAGGTCGAGCATGAGTCGTATAGAAGATACGATCAACATGGAGATGTTCACCGATCTTGACTAGTCCGTCTCACGTGATGATCGGACACGGCCTAGTTGAGTTCGGATCATGTTTCACTTAGATAACTAGAGGGATGTCTATCTGAGTGGGAGTTCATTAAATAATTTGATTATATGAACTTAATTATCATGAACTTAGTCTAAATCTTTACACTATGTATTGTAGATCAAATGGCCCACGTTGTCCTCAATTTCAACGCGTTCCTAGAGAAAACCAAGCTGAAAGATGATGACAGCAACTATACGGACTGGGTCCGGAACCTGAGGATCATCCTCATAGCAGCCAAGAAAGATTATGTCTTAGAAGCACCGCTAGGTGAAGCACCAATCCCTGAGAACCAAGACGTTATGAACGCTTGGCAGCAGCGTGCTGATGATTACTCCCTCGTTCAGTGCGGCATGCTTTACAGCTTAGAACCGGGTCTCCAAAAGCGTTTTGAGAAACATGGAGCATATGAGATGTTCGAGGAGCTGAAACTGGTTTTTCAAGCTCATGCCCGGGTCGAGAGATATGATGTCTCCGACAAGTTCTTCAGCTGTAAAATGGAGGAGAACAGTTCTGTTAGTGAGCACATACTCAGAATGTCTGGGTTGCACAACCGCTTGTCTCAGCTGGGAGTTAATCTCCCGGATGACGCGGTCATTGACAGAATCCTCCAGTCGCTTCCACCAAGCTACAAGAGCTTTGTGATGAACTACAATATGCAGGGGATGGAAAAGACCATTCCCGAGGTATATTCAATGCTGAAATCAGCTGAGGTAGAGATCAGAAAAGAACATCAAGTGTTGATGGTGAATAAAACCACTAAGTTCAAGAAGGGCAAGGGTAAGAAGAACTTCAAGAAGGACGGCAAGGGAGTTGCCGCGCCCGGTAAGCCAGTTACCGGGAAGAAGTCAAAGAATGGACCCAAGCCCGAGACTGAGTGCTTTTACAGCAAGGGAAGTGGTCACTGGAAGCGGAACTGCCCCAAATATTTAGCGGACAAGAAGAAGGCCGGCAACACCCAAGGTATATGTGATATACAAGTAATTGATGTGTACCTTACCAGTACTCGTAGTAGCTCCTGGGTATTTGATACCGGTGCGGTTGCTCATATTTGTAACTCAAAACAGGAACTACGGAATAAACGGAGACTGGCAAAGGACGAGGTGACGATGCGCGTCGGGAATGGTTCCAAGGTCGATGTGATCGCCGTCGGCACGCTACCTCTGCATCTACCCACGGGATTAGTTTTAAACCTCAATAATTGTTATTTAGTGCCAGCTTTGAGCATGAACATTGTATCTGGATCTCGTTTAATTCGAGATGGCTACTCATTTAAATCTGAGAATAATGGTTGTTCTATTTATTTGAGAGATATGTTTTATGGTCATGCCCCGCTGGTCAATGGTTTATTTTTGATAAATCTCGAACGTGATGTTACACATGTTCATAGTGTGAATACCAAAAGATGTAAAGTTGATAACGATAGTCCCACATACTTGTGGCACTGCCGCCTTGGTCACATTGGTGTCAAGCGCATGAAGAAGCTCCATGCAGATGGACTTTTGGAGTCTCTTGATTACGAATCATTTGACACGTGCGAACCATGCCTCATGGGTAAGATGACCAAGACTCCGTTCTCCGGAACAATGGAGCGAGCAACCAACTTATTGGAAATCATACATACCGATGTGTGTGGTCCAATGAGTGTTGAGGCTCGCGGAGGATATCGTTATGTTCTCACTCTCACTGATGACTTAAGTAGATATGGGTATGTCTACCTAATGAAACACAAGTCTGAAACCTTTGAAAAGTTCAAGGAATTTCAGAGTGAAGTCGAGAATCAACATGACAGGAAAATAAAATTCTTACGATCAGATCGTGGTGGAGAATATTTAAGTCACGAATTTGGTACACACTTAAGGAAATGTGGAATAGTTTCACAACTCACGCCGCCTGGAACACCTCAGAGAAATGGTGTGTCCGAACGTCGTAATCGCACTCTATTGGATATGGTGCGATCTATGATGTCTCTTACTGATTTACCGCTCTCATTTTGGGGTTATGCTTTAGAGACTGCCGCATTCACTTTAAATAGGGCACCGTCTAAATCCGTTGAGACGACACCGTATGAATTATGGTTTGGGAAGAAACCTAAGCTGTCGTTTCTAAAAGTTTGGGGATGCGATGCTTATGTCAAGAAACTTCAACCTGAAAAGCTCGAACCCAAATCGGAAAAATGCGTCTTCATAGGATACCCTAAGGAAACTATTGGGTACACCTTCTACCTCAGATCCGAAGGCAAGATCTTCGTTGCCAAGAACGGGTCCTTTCTAGAGAAGGAGTTTCTCTCGAAAGAATTGAGTGGGAGGAAAGTGGAACTTGATGAGGTGATAGTCACCCCTTCCGAGTCGGAAAATAGCGCAGCGCGGGAAAATGTTCCTGTGGTGCCTACACCGACGGGGGAGGAAGTTAATGATGATGATCATGAAGCTTCGGATCAAGTTGCCACTGAACTTCGTAGGTCCACAAGGACACGTTCCGCACCAGAGTGGTACGGCAACCCTGTCCTTGAAATCATGTTGTTAGACAACGGTGAACCTTCGAACTATGAAGAAGCGATGGCGGGCCCGGATTCCGACAAATGGCTAGAAGCCATGAAATCCGAGATAGAATCCATGTATGAAAACAAAGTATGGACTTTGACTGACTTGCCCGATGAGCGGCGAGCCATAGAAAACAAATGGATCTTTAAGAAGAAGACGGACGCAGATGGTAATGTGACCATCTACAAAGCTCGACTTGTCGCTAAGGGTTATCGACAAGTTCAAGGGGTTGACTATGATGAGACTTTCTCACCCGTAGCGAAGCTGAAGTCCGTCCGAATCATGTTAGCAATTGCCGCCTACTATGATTATGAGATATGGCAGATGGACGTCAAAAACGGCATTCCTTAACGGCTTCCTTAAGGAAGAGTTGTATATGATGCAGCCGGAAGGTTTTGTCGATCCTAAGAATGCTAGCAAAGTATGCAAGCTCCAACGCTCAATCTATGGGCTGGTGCAAGCATCTCGGAGTTGGAACATTCGCTTTGATGAGATGATCAAAGCGTTTGGGTTTACACAGACTTATGGAGAAGCCTGTGTTTACAAGAAAGTGAGTGGGAGCTCTGTAGCATTTCTCATATTATATGTGGATGACATACTATTGATGGGAAATGATATAGAATTCTTGGAAAGTATAAAGGCCTATTTGAATAAGTGTTTTTCAATGAAGGACCTTGGAGAAGCTGCTTATATATTAGGCATCAAAATCTATAGAGATAGATCAAGACGCCTCATTGGTCTTTCACAGAGTACATACCTTGACAAGATATTGAAGAAGTTCAGTATGGATCAGTCCAAGAAGGGGGTTCTTGCCTGTATTGCAAGGTGTGCAATTGAGCACGGCTCAATGCCCGACCACGGCAGCAGATATAGAAGAGATGAGTGTCATCCCCTATGCCTCGGCCATAGGGTCTATTATGTATGCCATGCTGTGTACCAGACCTGATGTAAACCTTGCCGTAAGTTTGGTAGGAAGGTACCAAAGTAATCCCGGCAAGGAACACTGGACAGCGGTCAAGAATATCCTGAAGTACCTGAAGAGGACTAAGGATATGTTTCTCGTCTATGGAGGTGACGAAGAGCTCGTCGTAAAGGGTTACGTCGACGCTAGCTTCGACACAGATCCGGATGACTCGAAGTCACAGACCGGATACGTGTATATTTTGAATAGAGGAGCAGTAAGCTGGTGCAGTTGCAAGCAAAGCGTCGTGGCGGGATCTACATGTGAAGCGGAATACATGGCAGCCTCGGAGGCAGCACAGGAAGCAGTCTGGATGAAGGAGTTCATTACCGACCTAGGGGTGATTCCCAATGCGTCGGGCCCAATGACTCTCTTATGTGACAACACTGGAGCTATTGCCCTTGCGAAGGAGCCCAGGTTTCACAGGAAGACCAGGCATATCAAGCGTCGCTTCAACTCCATTCGTGAAAGTGTTCAAAATGGAGACATAGATATTTGTAAAGTACACACGGACCTGAATGTAGCAGATCCGTTGACTAAACCTCTCCCTAGGCCAAAACATGATCAACACCAGGACGCAATGGGTGTTCGATTCATCACAATGTAACTAGATTATTGACTCTAGTGCAAGTGGGAGACTGTTGGAAATATGCCCTAGAGGCAATAATAAATGGTTATTATTATATTTCTGTGTTCATGATAATGGTCTTTTATTCATGCTATAATTGTATTGTCCGGAAATCGTAATACATGTGTGAATACATAGACCACAACCTGTCCCTAGTAAGCCTCTAGTTGACGCTCGTTGATCAACAGATAGTCATGGTTTCCTGACTATGGACATAGGATGTCATTGATAACGGGATCACATCATTAGGAGAATGATGTGATGGACAAGACCCAACTTAAGCATAGCATAAAAGATCGTGTAGTTTCGTTTGCTAGAGCTTTTCCAATGTCAAGTATCTTTTCCTTAGACCATGAGATCGTGCAACTCCCGGATACCGTAGGAGTGCTTTGGGTGTGCCAAACGTCACAACGTAACTGGGTGACTATAAAGGTGCATTACGGGTATCTCCGAAAGTGTCTGTTGGGTTGGCACGGATCGAGACTGGGATTTGTCACTCCGTGTGACGGAGAGGTATCTCTGGGCCCACTCGGTAATGCATCATCATAATGAGCTCAATATGACTAAGGCGTTAGTCACGGGATCATGCATTGCGGTACGAGTAAAGAGACTTGCCGGTAACGAGATTGAACAAGGTATTGGGATACCGACGATCGAATCTCGGGCAAGTAACATACCGATTGACAAAGGGAATTGCATACAGATTGATTGAATCCTCGACACCGTGGTTCACCCGATGATATCATCGTGGAACATGTGGGAGCCAACATGGGTATCCAGATCCCGCTGTTGGTTATTGACCGGAGAGGCGTCTCGGTCATGTCTGCATGTCTCCCGAACCCGTAGGGTCTACACACTTAAGGTCCGGTGACGCTAGGGTTGTAGAGATATATGTATGCGGAAACCCGAAAGTTGTTCGGAGTCCCGGATGAGATCCCGGACGTCACGAGAGGTTCCGGAATGGTCCGGAGGTAAAGATTTATATATGGGAAGTCTTATTTTGGTCGCCGGAAAAGTTTCGCGCTTTATCGGTATTGTACCGGGAGTGCCGAAAGGGGTCCGGGGGTCCACCAAGGGGGTCCACCAGCCCCGGGGGGGCACATGGGCTGTAAGGGGTGCGCCTTGGCCTATATGGGCCAAGGGCACCAGCCCCAATAGGCCCATGCGCAAGAGATAAGAAAGAAGGGAGAGTCGTAAAGGGGGAAGGCACCTCCGAGGTGCCTTGGGGGGGAAGGACTCCCCCCTGGCCGCACCCTTCCTTGAAGGAAGGGGCAAGGCTGCGCCCCCCCTCTCCCTTGGCCCTATATATAGTGGGGGGAAGGGAGGGCAGCATCATCTAAGCCTTGGGCGCCTCCCTCCTCCCCTGCAACACCTCTCTCTCTCTCTCGCAGAAGCTCGGCGAAGCCCTGCTGGAGACCCGCTACATCCACCACCACGCCGTCGTGCTGTTGGATCTCCATCAACCTCTCCTTCCCCCTTGCTGGATCAAGAAGGAGGAGACGTCGCTGCACCGTACGTGTGTTGAACGCGGAGGTGCCGTCCGTTCGGCACTCGGTCATCGGTGATTTGGATCACGGCGAGTACGACTCCGTCATCCACGTTCATTGGAACGCTTCCGCTCGCGATCTACAAGGGTATGTAGATCCACTCCTTTCCCCTCGTTGCTAGTAGACTCCATAGATGCATCTTGGTGAGCGTAGGAAAATTTTAAATTATGCTACGATTCCCAACACAAATGACCCCGCATTCTCTAGCGCGGTGTGGTCGCCGTCTTCGATCTGCTCGATGCCCTCTTTGAAGATTGAGGTGTTGTGCATGTTGGGGTGCAAAGAAGCACAAGCGAGAGTGGTCGCCGTATAACCTTGGATGGGGATGAATTGTGTGCTCGGGGGAGTGTGTGTGTGTGTGTTGTGCTGCGTGTGTCTCTGTGTGTGTGTGTGAGATATTGAGAGAAAACAAACCTAAGGAGAGAAATGGGTATTCACGAAGAGATTGTGCGGGCCTTGAGGTGGGCAGGGGCCGGGTGAGGGTGTCAAAATGTGCGCGTTGATGCATGTGTTGCATGCGACCGTGCGAGGGACGGACGAATCGAGAGAGATGGTTGTTGTGTTACGGATGCTCCTCTCTCTGTCTCTCTCTCTCCCTCTCTCTCTCTCTCACACACGCACACACACAAGTAAACTAGAAGACCGTTCTCTCATGTATACACAACGTATCGGCATCTGTCTATGTCTCACTCATGCATGATCATTTGCACATTCACACCTCTCTATGTCTGTATCACACGCACACCATCTCCAGATTGCCCTTCCGCCACAACACACATATGGACACATACACACGTTCTCTCTCAGTCACACACACAAAATCAGTATTAAAAAAACTAGGGCGCACCTAAAACTTCCAAATCCAAATAAACACGAACTGGAGCTAAATTCAAATATATGGAAATATTGCAGCGTCAAGAACTTTCACAGGAAAAAAAGTTGAGTAATATTCGAGGATTGTTTTCACACACACAAAAAGGTTCGGTGGATGTCCTTCGAGCGCGACATGGTGACGCACCATTCGATCGACCGCGCGGCCGCGGTTCACGCGCTTGCACAGGATTCCGTATCGTGGCTATGGAACTAACTAATAAAAGCACTGCCTAAGTCTAATGTTTACGTGTACTAGTACGGTTTTCTTTTAAGTTTGACCAACCTTATATATAAAACTAAAGTAAGCTCCCACACGCGCACTCATCAATATGCCGCCGCCGCCGTTGTGCATGCCGGCGCCCGCCTGCTCCGGCCAACAATTTCTCGCCCATCACCGCCGTGTCGCTGCCATCCCTATGCCATGAAGCCGAAGGCTCGCCCGCTCACGTCATCCTTTAGATCCTTCTCTCGTCCCAGGACTGTGGTGTACTCAACATCTAGCCCAGCGACCCACTCATCCGTTGAACTGTTGAACATGCGTGGGAAGCGAGCAAGCCATGCTTTCACCGTCTCGGATCCACGTGTGTAGATGACGACGAACTGATCGCCGGTGATGGCTCTAACCTGGTACTCAGCGGCGACCATGGAGATTTGGGAGGCCATGGATTTTGGAGGAGGGTTAGGAGAAGTTGAACTGTTGTACCCCGCAAAAAAAACCTAGGAGCGAACTAATGTGAAAAATGAGACCAACCCAAGGGCTAACCCTCGTTGGCTTTTCTTTATAGGATAAACTCCGTGAGCATCGCGTGTCCGTGCCGGGACTCGAATTAGGGTGGGCTGGCAGCAACCTCAGCTGCCCAGCCAACGGGTCGACACGAAAGGACGGGACGACTGGAAGCGAACTGTTGTAAGGTAGAAGACGGGGACGAGTAGGGCGTGCGAACGGTGTGGGGTTGCTGGCTTGCCCGGTGGATAAACGGCTGCAAGCCCCCAAAGAGTTCTCGAGAACTATGCAGGACCCACTAGATGTCATGTCTACTAGACCCATATCGTAGGCCTGACGATATAGCTTCTGTCTGTTCGCACGCCATGCCGGTGCGTGGATGTAACTTCACTTAATTCCGTCAAACGTCGCGCCTCCCACGACCTTCGCCTCCCTCGCGCGGTCGCGCCCTTTGAGACTTTGACCGGCTATAAATGAGCAATTTTTTTGCCTTTTTTTAGACAAGCAATTTTTTTGCCTACTCCGCATCCATGATACTCCCTCTGGTCCTTTTTACTCCCGT
Source organism: Aegilops tauschii subsp. strangulata (assembly GCF_002575655.3). NCBI lineage: Eukaryota > Viridiplantae > Streptophyta > Magnoliopsida > Poales > Poaceae > Aegilops > Aegilops tauschii. The sequence goes on from NC_053036.3 coordinate 517,416,707, forward strand.
CAACCATTTGCAAAGTGTTTGACCAAATTTATACTTTTTTTAACACCACCTTATATTAATTAACCAGCCACACCAGTACACTCGATACAATATTCACCACACAGGGCGGTACGTTATTTACAAGAATACCATCTAATCTATTGTCAAAGCTATACTTAGCGATTAAGTGTGCCACCTTATTGGCCGAATGGCTAATCTTTGACAATTGAAGATTGTTGATCAACTTCGAGATCCTTAGCACTTTCATCTTCAGGTCATGCATAGCAGACCTGTCATAGTCCCCCGATGCAAGAGACGCTACCACAAAAGCGCAATCAGTCTCTAAAATTACAGGATTATGAAGAGAAATACCTATGTAGAGACCGGCAATGCAAGCCCTAAGCTCCGCTTCCTCCACGCTTTGACAGGCATCAATGAAATCCCACGACCAAATTTATACTAAAAATATCAATATCTACAATACTGATTATAATGAGTATAAGAGAGAGATGATTATAGTAACATAGGTAGATACCGTAACATAATAAATGTGATCCTACTATGTGTCATGCATGGCAATAAATGAGACCACCTATGATACTAATCTATGATACTATGCACTATAGAGGTAGTAACATAGACTAGTAACATATGCATGTTACTAGTCTAAGTTACTCCCCACTATGACCAGCCTTAGAGTACCAGTACCTCCCTTCTAGTTTAAAGGGCTCGATTCAAAAATTTCACCTACTCTTAGCAACATAGTAGAGGCGGTGGAATAGTTTTTGAAGTCTGCAAAAGTACTCAACTAGTGCTGTCGTTCTTCACAAAAAAATGTGTTTACCAATGCATGCATGAACACTAGTTACTCTAACCCCCCTCTCTTCTTTAATTCTTTGCCACATCAGCATGTTTGCTATTCCCGTGTGCATGATACCAGCTAAGATACCACCATTATGGCCAGCCTTAATCATCGCATGCAATAATTTAGTGCACCTTGAAATATGAACATGTGTGGGGCGTGTATGTTTTTAATGACTTGAGACTATACCTAGCCCGGCATGCAAGATGACTTATTATGCACCATTCCCCATACCTGCAGGAAGCCTGTTCGTCTCCAAATCTTTTCCTCTCCATGTGTGGAAACAATATGCCTGCCAAACTCTCCTTCTCCCTCCGGCGGTCCCACCACTCCACCCCGTGTGAAAAAATCGGCATGCATGACTCACCTCCCCCACGCTCGTCCAATCCATTGTGACCAGCAATATTTCCACCCCTTCGCTCCCCCGTAATTTACTCCAACAAATATGCCAACGTAGATGTTACTTAATTGCAGGTGCATTGGGTCACTGACATATGGGCCCAACAGGGGTCTGGCCCACATGTCAGTGACGCAACTGGACCTGCAGTTAAGTCAGTGCAGCTCAGTCCATATCTTACGTAGGTGTGCCATTGCTCGCTATAAATACTGCGCCTCCCACGACATCACTATCTCCTCCCCCTCACGTTCACGTTCATCGCTATCTCCTCTCCCTCCCTCTCACTTCGACCACCATGGCATCGCCCCTCCCAAGCCCTAGGAGCCCCTCGCTGCACCGGGCGGACGGTCACACGTCGCCGTTCCGTTCCTCGCCGCCACTAGTCGAGGAGGACGCGTCGGTGTTCCGCTCCTCGCCACTACGCGACGCGTCACCGTTCCGTTCCTCGCCGCCACTATTCGAGGAGGACGCGTCGGCATTCCGCTCCTCGCCGCGATGCGACGCATCGCCGTTCCGTTCCTCGCCGCCACTAGTCGAGGAGGACACGTCGGCGTTCCGCTCCTCGCCGCGACGCGATGCGTCGCCGTTCCGTTCCTCGCCGCCACTAGTCGAGGAGGACGCGTCGGTGTTCCGCTCCTCACCGCGACGCGTCGAGGTGGACGCGTCGGCGTTCCCAATCTCGCCAGCACGCGCGCCGGGGGACGCGTCGGCTCCCCGCTACGAGGAGAACACCGCGCCGCCCGCCGAGCCCCCAAGCCTTGAGGAGCTTTGGAAAGAAATGGATGTCGCCTTGTGGGAGGCTTTGCCTCCAGCAGAGCGCGCCAAAATAGAGGTGGAGAAGAAGGCCAAGGAAGAGAAGCGCACCACGGAACAAGCTGCCTGGGAGGCCTATGTCGCGTCCGAGAGAGTCAGGAAATTGGCTCTTTGGCAGAAGGCTCGTGCGAGGTCCGTGAGGGTGGCGGAGGACGCCCGTGCCGACGCCCTGAGTGCAGTCGGGCCCAAGCGCCTCATCTACGCTTGGCGGTACGTGGACCGGGTGCACGCTTCCAGCGAGGAGGAGTACCTGTTGGTGCCGGATCACCACACCGGTGAGATCGCGCTCGCCCGCCGGCAAGCCGCCAATCAGCACCTCGCGAGTTGCGAGGCTGAGGAAGAGTCGTTGTGTCGGCGCGCTGGGAAACGGCCGCGCACCAGGGCACTCGTGGCGCGCCGCAAGCGCTCCTGCGAGTGCCGTGGCTTTTAGGAGGAGTATAATTTTTATTTCGTAAGGCGATCTCATTAGTTTTGGGACGCAAATGATAAATCCCGAACGTTTAGGATTTTTTAGCATCCTTAATTAAGTATGTAAAAGGGAAAGTTTGGAAACCTTGTGTATTCGTACGCATTTTGCAAGCACGTGCATATAGCACAAACTTTACTATATACTATCGCACTACACTTCTTTCTCGATATATGCTTGCAGACTGTGCTACTCCCTCCGTCCAGGTCAATAAGTCATCTTTGGTTGTGCACCGTGACCAAGAATGAGGGAAGACTTATACACCTAGACGGAGGGAGTACTACTATTACTTATGTACGTGCAAATGCACGTTTTAACATTACGATGCGGTTTTTGTAAAAGTAGAAAAACAGCACTAGTCAAGCTTGTGAAACGATTCAATGCAAAACTAATGCAAGAATGCTCATTTGATTGTTTACTTTTAGCTTCCTTCTCTGTGGTTATTTCTCTGTCGTACTTTGTACGGAGTATCTACTGGTTGGAAAGGCATGCAAATTCCCAAACCGCTTCCTACACCCTATATCGAAGTTTTTGCCTAACAAGTTGTGCCGTGCAATTGGAATTCCAACTTGAGTACTAATACTAGTAGGAGTACCAGGGGCCAGTTCTTTTAGGCTTCTAGATTAGTAATCCCATAACTACTACCTCCGTCCAGGTTTATTGGTCCCCATTGTAATCTGTGTCAAATTTTGGTCATAAATTTAACTAATGAAATGTTAGTGCATGTCACATGCACTAACATTTTATCAGTTAAATCTTTGGTCAAAATTTAGCACAAATTACAATGGTGAGGAATAAACCAGGACGGAGGTACTACTAGTAGTAGTTTAGAAGCCCAAATAAATGGGTGAGGCGCCTTAATGTTACTCTCCACTGTGACTAGTCTTATGGGAAAAGCTGGGGAAGCCGCCAAAAGAACTGGCCCTAGGAGTAGTAGCTAGGGATACTAGGAGTAGTAGCTAGGGATCGAGTGTGCGAGATGAACCAGAGAAAGTAAATGCAGAGAGATGAAATGCAAAAAAGATGGAGGGATGTGATGGTTGCTTGTCCGTTTATTTTACCAGGCCACTTATTACTGGGAGTAGTTGGGTTTTGTGATATGACGGCTTTACTACCGCGCCACAAGCGGGGTGAGAGGTGAGACTCCCGTGCAGCGCCGCCCTATACACTAGTACTACTACATCGGTCGTGGTTTATCCCCCATTGAATTTTGACAAAGGATGTGGGGGTCATCTCATGTGCAACGGGCATCGATAGGTTTGTTCGGATATTATTTCATCTCTAGAGCTCACAAACATCCGGGTGAAATAGATAAAAAAAGTATCTTTTTGCAAACAAAAGCATTCAACTGTTCAACCTGCATCCAAAACTTGTGAAGAAATAACTCTTATTGTGCTTTGCAGGAAATGATCTTCAAGAATTAGTTTTTGAGTATCCATTGTTATACATGTTGGCTACAGATGACATGGCACTTTCTTATAGTCAACAGTTGGCTATACTATTTAAGTATTAACCATGCCCTTATACACCTAGACGGAGGGATTAAATCAGGATGACTTGGAAGGGGGCAGAGGATATGTAAGAAATGGTTCATCATAAGTCTTTCACCAGTACTGTAGTAAAAATTCATACATGGAAGATTCTAGACTAAACCATAAATGGATACACTTTTATTCATGCGCGATACTCCAATAGAGCAAGATCATGCATGGAAGTCTCCACATGCTTAGACAGCGGATTACATTGAGCGAAGACTAATGATCAACATTTAACTTGAATATGCAGATGTCCAGGTGAACCTCCTTGGAGTCCCCGTGCACATTGTTGGGGGTGATCGAATAATACCGTGCGTCTTCCATGTCCACATCGGCGGGAAAGTCCCAGCTCGGCAGAGTCCAAGTATGCTTGGCGTAGCCAGTGTCGCCGCCCACGGACCTCCGAGGGGTAGTACTAGTGAGCACGCACCCGTACATCGGCCTCGTGTCAGTGTCAGCGTCAGCGGCGTCGCCCCAGACGCACACTACAGAGATGTGGCGGCGGCCTACGCGGGCCTCACCGGTGGCCACGATCAAGAGGAAGACGCCGTCGTCCTCCTCCGAGACTAGCAGGCGGCGCTGATCGTCCAGAGACTCCGGCACGGTGAACGGGCAGCACATCGCGTACTTGACGTTCTTCGCCAAGGGCCAGTAGTGATTGCCGCACGCCTGCATCAGGTGGCGCACGATGTCTGCCGATGAGCCCCAAAATGGCACGGGGCACTCATAGCAATAGACGAAGGGCTCCTTGGAGGCATCGACCAGGCCATCCATGAAACGGGAGTGGCTGTAGGGGATGTTCCGCCAGTTGAATATATGAGCAAGTTACTACGAGATTTAGTCCGAATAAGCACAAAATAAATCATGACGGCTATAACAGAGATTAAACTAATCATGTGGACTAACATAGTAGATGAACAGATCGAATATAGGACACAGACTAGAAACATAAATTCTATCACGATTTCAAACAGGAAGGACAGAAACACATACGGTGCAATGGGAGCAGCACCATTGGCGTTGAGGTTGTCGCCCATGTCGTTGAGGAAGAGGTTGCCGAGGTCGGGGAAGAAGTCGTCGTCGGTGAAGTTGTCGCTGCTAGCAGTCGCGAGAGTGCGCTCCCCAAATATCAACAGCGCCCACCGAATGGAGCGCAGGAGGGAGTGGCCGTAGGGGACGTTGCGGCCACCGAATGGAGCGTAGGAGTAGCCCACGAAGCAGTAGATGGTGCTCCTCCCTAGTCTTGATTCTTATCTCTATCTCTACTACTCTTCTTTGTTTTTTATAATATACTAGTTGTAGTTGTCAAATCGAATAGTACTGCACCGTCCACTGCACGCCCGGCTGAACACGCCTCCTCGTCTCCATCAAACCCCTCCGTTAAACCTGCATGCAAACAGAGAAACCTACTCCGGCCCGCGGGAGGAAATTTGCCGGTTGCCATTGGAGAATAATAGAGTCATGTCCAATCCATTTGAGTTAATTGCGTGTATGATTCTCCCTCTATAAAAAGTTAATTGCATCCTTAATCTTGTATTCTAAGTACTCTGTGGGTTCCACTGTCAGTACAGTGTACATGACTTGCAGGCTGGCTACAGATTCGTACAAAAAGTTAAAAAGAAACAAATCCATGACTTGCAGGATTGAAGTTAGCACCGACGGCGGTTCGTAGTCGTTCCACGCTCGGGCATTGAAGTTTGTAACTATTTTAGATTAGAACATACTACTCCTCCGGTGCTAGTAGTAGAGTAGAGTCCTACTCCACTACTACTCTACTCAAGCAAGTTAGGGCACAGTAGCAGGTACTGTAGGGAGTACCAGTACTATGATCACTCAAGCAAGTTGTCTGACTTCGATATGACCCTACGCTTCTGGTATGTGTCTCGTAAGTCAAGCGGCGTGTTGTAGTCATCATCACCTGTCCACTTCCCGCAGCACATATTCGCTTCTCCATCTTTGTCCGCTCTTCCATCCCCGCTAAGGAGCCTCCCCACTCATCCAAAACCCAAGCACTAACAATGGCAGAACCGAGTAGCGTCCGTCGAAAGAGTGGCTGGAATTCGCTCCCCACAGAGGTAATCTAGCTCCTTGTTTCGCGTGTGGACAATCTCAGTACCATGCCGCTCGCCGCGTGCTTGTCGGGGCTGTACCGTTTACTCAAAGCCCTTAGGCCGGAGCTTTTTAAGCCAGCTCCTTGCTTGCTGATGTCGCCTGATCTTCAGAAACGGCGTGTCACACAGCATAACGATCGTAGGGTGGCGAGCATCAACCCCCTTGACTACGATCCGATCCCCGTCACCCTCAACTACATTAACGGTATGTACTGGGTCGGCATGAACACGTCTTGGATGGTGCTCGTCGACGGTCGCGGCAGCTGGACGCTCGTGGAGGTCTACACCTGGCGATTGATCCCCCTTCCTCTGATTAACACTCCACTGCTTTGGCACCGCGGCCCAGAATACTCGGAATCTTACAGTAGCCAACATGATACCAAGTTTGATTTGCTCAAGGTTGTAATATGCCAAGTGGCCACAAGATCTGCGAATTATAAAGACTTCAGGCTAATTGCGTTCTTCAACCGCGGTCTCGCCTATCTGACAGGTCACCGCGGTAAGTGGATATATCTGCATGTCCATCGCAGGATCATACATCCTCCATGGTTCTCTGATGCCATTGAACACAAGGGCTTCATTTACGCTATCGACTCCTTCTATTGCTGGACGTATTGCTGGCCTACTCCAGTCATTGCTACAAACGGCTATTATAGCAGTATGTTACTTTCCTATGATATCATGATGGCTTGCTTATATTACTGTCAACATTTGCTGAAAAAATATTCATGCTCATAACATGCTGTTCTTAAGATTGACTAAATCAAGAGCACTTTTTTATTTGACTCCAACTTGATATGATGTTGTAGGCCACCTGGTGTCCCTACCCTTCCTAATCCCAGAACCTTCCAAAGAAAAGCGGCATGGCAGTTGCAGGTGGTTCTTGGCTCGATCAGACGACGGCGAAAGATTGATGATCGTTCGCACGTACCGGACATGTTGTTTCGCGGAATACAATCACAGTCACTGCAAGGTCTTTGAGCAAGATCCCAGCTTCTCTGATCCTTCGGGAATTTTTGACTGGAGGCTGGTAAGTAGCCTTGGTACACGCTCTCTGTTTGTCGGACTGAATTATCCAATTAACCAGGAGATAACCGACGGCAAGGATCATGATGGCAGCGCAGTTTCGTTCATCAGGCAAAACTGTGTGTACACAGCGTACCATGCGTCTCTGCATGCACCATACCCTAATATGTGCCGCCACGCTCTGCAGCCCAAAGTAGGAGAGAGGGTCGCAAGTATCAGACTTCGACCTGCTGGCTGGAGTTTCCCCCGTCAGGCACCCATCTGGTTCAAGTCGTCAGCCAATCTCCACAGCTTAATAAATAGTAACGTCTAACTGAGCCAGTTAGTTAGATGCGTACACTTGGTATAGTAGGATCTTTATTTAGTTTGATGCATACACTTGTTCTTTTTGGTAGCCCTTTTGTAATGATGGCTGATGTTTGGTTTGGAAGAGAGAGCTGCGTCTTCACTCTTCTGGCCTGCTTACTGCTCCTGTTGCACCCCCAGCCCTGGTTGCTGCTACTGTTGTTTTCAATGTACAATCAGTAGTATATTTCGTCTGTTGGTTGAATAAATGTGTTGTTAGAACGACAAACACAATGTTTTGGAAGTCGTTGCACGGTTCGATCCTTTAGTGCCCCGTACTGTACGTAGCGCATACTATTTTTCGTACGGAACACATTTTCCACTTGTTGATAACATGCGGCCCACTGATGAAGGCCCAATAGAGAAGCCCATAATTAACTGGAAGGGAGGCTCTCATATGAATCCGGCCCAGGTACATCCTCATGGTCCCCTAAACATAAATAAGTAAATAAATAAATAAATAAAGCTAAATGCTCATGCACCAGTTCTTTGGGAAAATAGGTAGCCCAGTATTTCTTTTTGAAGAATACCCAAGCTAGGCCTATTTGTTTTCTCCGAATTACTGGGCTACAAATCTTTCAAGACGAGGAGGGATGCATTCCGGCCTGGCTTAAGAGTATGGTCAATGTCTGTTAAAAGTAATATCAAAAGGGGTTGAAAATTCCAAAAAAATTATAGCAAATGGGATATAAGTTTCTTTTTTTGTTTTTGTTCTTCACTGATATCTTATACGTATTTCATAGGATTTAACATGACATAGTACTAATTTATTTTTAAATTTGTTTTAGTATGCCTATTAATTTTTGGATTAAGAATATTTCGTTCCGCAGCAAAAATTTGCGAATTTTCAAAATTTCCCACATATTTAGTTAATTTTTTGACCTTGGTACTGACCAGAAAATGGCCAGCAATTCTAAAAATGGAAAACGGGCTGCAATAAAATCCATATGAATTAGAAAATGAGTAAAAATTCTAAAAATAATAGCAAATGGGCTGTACACGCCACAGATTTCGAGGCTGACTTGTTTACGCAAGGCTTTGTCAGTGAACACACGATTCTAGCAGCAGTGACTGTTGGATGTCCATCCAACGGCCGACGTGCTTCTTCAATCTCTGATCTTCCTGCTCCAGCCGCCTAAACTAGCGCCGGCGGGACTGCCTGCTCCCTCCACTTGTGGCCTGTTGTGATGCCGCGCAGGCTTCCCCGACCCACCCTACTCCCTCCGCTGGCCTGGTCGCATGCAATCAACTGCCTCCTTATTACGCGAAAAAAATGATTCCTCCCACTGACATCTGGGGCGCACCGATTGGGAGGCTGACCTGTGGGCCTACTAAGTTGACGCGTACGTAGGGCTTGTCAACTTAGTCAACAAACGATTCTAGCAGCAGTAACCATTGGATTTGAATCGAACGGTCCTGCTGCTTCTTCAATCGCTGCTCTTCTTGCACCACCCGCCCAAACCAACGCCGGGGAGACCGCCTGCTCCTGCCTCCAGTGGCTGGCTGTGCTGCCGTTGAGGCCTCATCGCCCCCTACTACTCCCACTGCTAGCCAGGCCCTGCGGCGACGGCAGCCTCACACCGCAGTCGAACCAGTGAACCCTCGTACTCCTCTCCGCGTGGGCATCCACTGCCGCGTCTCCCCCGGCTCCGCGTTGTCCCCTTCCTAGGCCTCGCCGTCGTCCACCACCTTGGTGCTCTCGGCGCAGCGTGGTCAACGTGGTCAACGACATTCCATCGGAAGAGTACTGTACGTGGAGAGGCTGACAGCTGGGTCCACGGCCACAGCCCAGTTTTTTTGTGATTTGCCAAGTAAGTCGCTTTGTCAGGCCTGTTGGGCTGCAAATCTTTCAAGACGAGGAGAGATTTCATTCGGCTGGCTGAGAATATGGCCCATCAGTAATGAGAAATGGGTTGTACATTTTTAAAACACATCAAACCGGTAATTAGTTTCAAATATCTTTTTTTTTATTTCAAGATTTTAAATTACATTAATTTTTATGCCTGGAGAATTTGTTGGATTTTATATTGATATACATTTATTTTTAAAATCAGTTTGAATGTGAGTCGAAATTTCGGGATTAAAAAAAGTTCGGACCGCACCGAAATATGCAAAATTTCGTATTATTTTTTAACCGTGGCCACAATATGGCCTGTAATGCTAACAAAAAGAATATGGGCTCCAAAAAAACCTTAATAATTAGCAAATGGGCTGTAAATTATTAGAAATAATGGCAGATGGGTTGTATGCTGTTTTCCACAGATTTGAGGCTTTCCTAAAAAAAGGTTGACGCACAAGCACTGACTGTTGGATGTCCATCCAACGGCCGTCGTGCTTCTTCAATCTCTGCTCTTCCTGCTCCAGCCGCTCAAACAAGCGCTGGCGGGACTGCCTGCTCCCTCCTCCCCGCGGTCGGCTCTGCTGCCGCGCAGGCCTCACCGCCCCACCGTACTCCCATCGCTGGCCTAGCAATCCCTCTACTCACCCACACCTGCTGTTATTCTCCGGCGATGGCAGACGAACCAGTAAACCCTCGTACAGTCGTACTCCCCTCCGCGTGGGAAACAACTGCCGAGTCTTCCCAGCCTCCGTGTCGTTCCCTTCCTAGGCCTCGTCGTCGTCCACCGCCCTAGTGCTCTCGGCGCGGCCTGGTCAACGTGGTCAACGACCGACATGCATCTAAAGTGGACTGTACGTGGAGAGGCCGACAGCTGGGTCCACGGCCGCACGCAAGGAAATGCCTCCTTATTACGCGCAAAATAATGATTCCTCCACCTGACATCAGGGACCCACCGAAAGGGCCTCTGTATTTCATGAAACAAACGTTACCGCCGCTGACAGCTCGGACCCACCAGCTATATCTTCGCACGCAAGGAAGTGCCTCCTTATTACGCACAAAAAAAATGAATACTCCCCCTATTAGCTGGGACGCAGTATAGTGGCAGGCTGACTTGTGGGCCTACTAAGTTGACGGGGACGGAGGGCTTTGTCAACTTACTCAATATGCACGATTCTAGCTCCAGTGACCGTACGATGTCCATCCAACGGCCTTAGTGCTTCTTCAACCTCTGGTCTTCTTGCTCCAGCCGCCCAAAGCAGCGCCGGTCATGCCGCATGCTCCTGCCTCCCGTGGCCGGCTGTGCTGCCGCGGAGGCCTCACCGCCCCCTACTATTCCCACCGCTGGCCAGGCCCTACGGCGACGGCAGCCTCACACTGCAGCCGAACCAGTGAACCCTCGTACTCCTCTCTGCGCGGGCTTCCACTGTCGCGTCTTCCCCGGCTCCCCGTCGTCCCCTTCCTAGGCCTCGCCGTCATCCACCGCCCTGGTGCTCTCGGCGCGGCGTGGTCAACGTGGTCAAGGAACGGCTTCCATCGGACGTGGACTATACATGGAGAGGCTGACAGCTGGGTCCACAGCCGCAGCAAGGAAGTGCCTCCTTATTACGCGCAAAATAATTATTCCTCCACCTGACAGCGGGGACCCACCGAACGGGCCACCGTATTTCGCAAAAAAACGTTTCCTCCTGGCTGCGGGAACCCACCAGCTACATCTTCGCACGCAAGGAAGTGCGTCCGGGCAAAAAAAAACGATTCGCCCCCTGACTGCTGGGACCCACCAGCTACATCTTCGCAGGCAAGGAAGTTCCTGACAGTCGGGACCCACCTGGTCGAAGCGTATGTAGCATTGTCATTCTGGTCGCGAACGTGTACGTACATACTGGTCGATGTAGAGGCGCGCACGTGTCATAGTAGAGGCGCGCACGTAGCATGTACACGTACGTACAACGGCCAGTGTGCAAGAAAGAAAATACGGCCACGTACGTACATACGGGAAGGGTCTCGAACGCCTACTCGCGCATACGTACGGCCAGGGCTCGTGTACATGGCTGGGTCGGAACGGAGAAACAGCGTCGTAATCGTGTTCATGGGGAGCCAACCGGCTGGGTCGGAACGGAATGCGTCGTCGTGTTCATCGGGAGGGCTTGGACGGAACAACCGATGGAAACGAGGCCTGGCGTACCGCAGAACGGAGGAAACGGCCTTGTGTTCGACCGGCCACGTTTGAAACGGGATCCTGTTCATTGGGAGGGGTCTGGAGTACCGGAAAACGGAGGAAACGGACCTTCTATGGTCGAAACGGGGGTCGTGTTGATCGGGAGGGGTGTGGCGTACCGCAAAACGGAGGAAACGGACTTGTGTTGGAGCGCTACAGTCGAAACGGGGGTCCTGTTCATCGGGAGGGGTGTGGCGTACCGCAAAACGGGACTCCACGGGATACTGTTCATCTCCACCGTCGACCCCCTTCAGCCTCCACGGGCTACTGTTCATCCACCGTCGACCTCCTCCAGCCTCCACCTGCGACTGTTCATCCACGGGCTCCTGTTCATCCAGCCTCCACCACGCGCTACTCCACCGGCTACTGCTCAACCAGCCCTCTCCACGGGCTCCTGTTCAACCACCCCTCCACGGGCTACTATTCATCCAGCCTTCCACCGTCTACTGTTCATTCTGCCCTCCATGGGGTGGTCTTGTTCATCCTGGCCTCCACGGGGTCCTGTTCATCCAGCCCCAACCGGCTCGATCGATCGGGGTCCTGTTCATCCAGAGGCAACACCACGGGGTCCTGTTCATCCACCCCCACCGAGAACTGTTCATCCAAACCCCCCCAGCAACACTCACTGTTCATCCAGAGGCAGCATCGATCGGCTTCAGTTAGCAGCAGTAGCGAAGGAATCGCTCGATCGGGTTCAGTTAACAGCCATCGATCGATCGCTCGGGTTCAGTAACGCGTAGCCTGCAGTGCAATCGCTCGGGTTCAGTTAGAGCCAACGCCTCGCACACACGCGCGTGCGTGTACGAGAGAAACGCGCATCGCTCGGCCCCCGACCTCCCACCATAACCGGGAACTCCCCGAAATTTTCCTCCCCCTCGCTTCTACCACGGTTTTTTCCGTCATGGACGGCCCAAAGAATGTCATGCAGCTGCGTCTTCGGCCCGCCCAGGACGAAAAGCCCATTTTCTGCCATGATTTTTTGTCATATAAGTAGGAGCCCACCACATCTATGATGATACCGGGTTTTGTCACAATTATCGTCATAGAAGTGTCACATGTATGACAGAAAAAAAATTCGTTCGGCCCAAAATGTCATGGATGTGTCTTTTTTTTGTAGTGCATCTAACAGGTCAATAGCTTCCTGCCGTGCCTTCTCGTTGTCAGCTTCAACGTATGCTGCTACACGAGGTGAGTCATGACGGATGACACTAGGAAGAACCGCTTCCGCTCCATAAACCATGAAGAACGGTGTGTATCCTGTCGATCTGTTGGGTGTGGTATTGATGCTCCATAACACTCAAGGTAGCTCCTCAACCCAACAACCCAGCGTCCGTTGCAAAGGAACCATAAGCCGGGGTTTGATTCCTCTCAAGATCTCTTGATTGGCCCTCTCCGCTTGACCATTGGACTGGGGGTGAGCCACTGATGACACGTCAAGCCGGATGTGCTCACGTTGACAGAACTCCTTCATGGCACCCTTTGACAAATTGGTACCATTGTCTGTTATGATGCTGTGTGGAAAGCCAAACCGGAAGATCACCTTTTTGATGAATTGAACCGCCGTGGCTGCGTCACACTTACTAACTGGCTCTGCCTCCACCCACTTCGTGAACTTATCAACCGCCACCAAGAGGTGGGTCTTCTTGTCCTTGGATCTCTTGAAAGGCCCAACCATATCCAGCCCCCAAGTTGCAAACGGCCAGGTGATTGGAATCATCCTCAATTCTTGAGCCGGTACATGACCGCGTCTTGAGAATTTCTGACAGCCATCACATCTTTTGACCAAGTCCTCGGCATCAGCATGAGCTGTCAACCAATAGAAACCGTGACGAAACGCCTTGGCCACCAAAGATTTTGAACCGGCATGGTGACCACAATATCCTTCGTGGATCTCACGCAAAATTTCACGGCCTTCCTCAGGAGACACACAACGTTGAAACGTCTCTGTCACACTGCAATGATGTAACTCTCCATTGATAATAGTCATGGACTTGGACCGTCGGGTTATCTTCCTGGCCAAAGTTTCATCCTCTGGTAACTCGTCCCGGTTTATATACGCCAGATATGGAACCGTCCAATCCGGGATAACATGAAGAGCTGCCACCAACTGAGCCTCCGGATCAGGAACAGCCAAATCCTCTTCACCAGGGAGCTTGACGGACGGATTATGCAAAACATCCAGGAAGACATTAGGTGGAACCGGTTTACGTTGGGAACCCAGGCGGCTTAAAGCGTCCGCCGCTTCATTCTTCTGCCGGTCCACATGATCCACCTGATACCCTTTAAAGTGACCTGCAACAATATCCACCTCACGACGATATGCTGCCATTAGTGGGTCCTTGGAATCCCAAGTGCCGGACACTTGTTGAGCCACCAGATCCGAGTCACCGAAGCACTTAACTCGGCTTAGGTTCATCTCCTTAGCCATCCGAAGACCATGGAGTAAAGCCTCATATTCAGCTGCATTGTTAGTGCAAGGGAACATTAAACGGAGAACATAACAAAACTTATCACCTCGTGGGGAAGTTAATACGACTCCAGCCCCCGAGCCCTCTAATTGCCTGGACCCATCAAAATGAATAGTCCAGTAAGTATGATCCGGCTTCTCCTCTGGCACTTGTAATTCTGTCCAATCATTGATGAAATCCACAAGTGCCTGAGATTTGATCGCCGTTCGGGGTATGTATTTCAACCCGTGAGGCCCGAGCTCGATAGCCCACTTAGCAATCCGGCCAGTTGCTTCCCTGTTCTGGATTATATCCCCCAAAGGAGCAGAGCTGACCACCGTGATGGGATGACCTTGGAAATACTGCTTAAGCTTCCGGCTTGCCATGAAAACCCCATACACCAATTTTTGCCAATGCGGGTACCTCTTCTTGGACTCAATATGTAACACCCCGCATGTAACTTGCCATATTTGTAACTCCGACTCTTGCCATTTTCGGCTATATGTTATGGTATTCCCTCCATGGTCGGGTTTTGTCTTTCGTTTTGCATTTTGTTCATGTCATGCATTTCATATCATGTCATCATGTGCATTGCATTTGCATACTTGTTCGTCTCTTGCATCCGAACATTTTCCCCGTTGTCCATTTTGCAATCCGGCGCTCCCATCTCCTCCGGTGCACCCCTCTTGTTTTATTTCGTGTGCGGGTGTCGAACATTCTCGGAATGGACCGAGACTTGTCAAGTGGCCCTAGTATACCACCGGGAGACCACCGGTCAAGTTTCGTTCCATTTGGAGGTCGTTTGGTACTCCAACGGTTAACCGGGTATCCGCAAAGTCCATTTGTGTGTTGCAACAAACCCCCCCCTCAAAACCAGCCCAAAACCCACCAAACACTCTTCCATGCTGTAGGTCGTTCGATCACGATCGCGTGGGTGAAAACCGCACCTCATTTGGATTCTCCTAGCTCCCTCTACCTATAAATATGTGAGACCCCCGAAATTTTCGCGCAGTCCAAACCCTAGATCGTTCCCCTCGCGCCGCCGGACGAGTCCGCCGCCGGCCGGACACAAACCCGCCGCCGCCCGCAGCCAATCGTGGCCCGCCACGTGGCAGGCGCGCCCGCCGCCGCCCGCGAGCTCCTCCACCGCGCGTCGCCAGCCCCGCGCCCCGCCGCCGTCTTCCATCTCGCCGGTCGCCGCCGCCGGCCGCCGAGCCCGCCGGCGCCCGCGTCGCCGCGCCGCCCGGCGCCTCCTCCTCCGCCGCCGCGCCGCCGCCTCCCCGCACCGTCGCCTCCTCCACGCCTCCCCAACGCCGGCCGCCTCCTCCCTCGTCTCTCCCGCCGCCGGCGAGCTCCCTCGAGCCGCGCCCCCGATCGGATCTGGAGCTACAGCTTCGGTTGACTTTTCCCCCGAACCCTAAAACTTAGTCTTTTGATTTTGATGATAAGTGCCCATGTTCAGCAGTGCATAACTCTTTGCATGTAGCTCCGTTTCGCGCGTGTAATATGTCAAATTGTTCGCCTCATGATGTTCTATATTTTGTTCAATTGCACCATGTTCATTAGAGGTCATCTTGATGCCCAAATCTCTGGTGCAAGAGTGCTAGTTGCTGTTATCTTCTGGTTCTTAGCAGAACTTGAGGATTTCTTATTTTTGTATCATTTAATCTGTGCATCTTATGGGCATGAGATCTACATGTGTTTTGTTGTATGCCATGCCATCTTTCCAAGGGTGTAGGCCATGTATTTTTGTGATCTCTGTGGTGACTAGCACAAGCATGCAAACTAGGCTCCGTAATGTTTCTGACTTCAGGGACTTAGCAATTTCTCCAAGTCATTGTCTGCTGTTATTTTGTTGCCATGTAAACTTGATGCTACAGAGAGATCCATGCATATTTTGGAGATGTTCATTAAGGATGTTTAGTAGATATAGTTGTAATTGATCCATTCCTGCCCTTGTTTGCAATTATGGAGTGCCATAGCATGACTCAATCTTGCTCTACTTTTGCTATAAAATATTTCTGGCAGATTCTTAACATGATATGCAAATTTGCCAAGCTTGTTGTAGTTGAGCCATTCATGCTATGTACTTGCTCTTGCTATTGTTAGCTTCATAAACATGCCATCTTGCTGTAGGTATGCTTTTTTTGTCATGAATTGCTTTGTGGTGAGTGCATCAAGCTCACCAAGATGCCTTCATATTATTGTTTCTGCCATGCTCAGTTTTCTGCCAAGTCTGAAACCTGATAACGAAACTTGCTATGTTTACATGCTTGCCATCATATCTTCTGCTCCTTTTTGGCTTATGGTCATTAAGGGACTTTTGTCATATGCATTTAGTAGAATATTGCCATGCCTTGTTTTGCCATGTTAAGTTCCTGTAGCATGTTGATTTCGTGCTCTGAACATTGCTACCTGATGCTGTTTTCTGCCATGTCCAGTAATTTCAGAGTCTGTGAACCTGTTATCTTTTGCACTTTTGCCATGCTTGTTTCAGCTTGATAGGTTGTGATCTAGCCGTAGCTCAGTGTTCATCTTTTATCAAGCATCTCCTGTAGATTACTGCCATATTCTTTTTTCCTATGTTGGGGTGCTGTAGCATTATTGCTTGTTGCATTTTAAGTGCTATCATGCTGTTAATCGCAGATTCGTGTCATTCTTGTTTTGCTTGCCATTTGCAAACCGTGCATCCGTTTCCGGTGATCTTTATATCGATTTCGACCGAAATCATCTCATCTTTCCAGTGGCATGCTTGGTTTGCGAAGTTACTGCCTTGTTCATTATTTTCCTTCCGGAGCACGCATATGCATCGCATATCATATCTCGCATATCATATCTTGCATATCATATCTCGCATATCATACATGTTTTGCATCATGTTGCTTGTGCATTTCTCGTTGTTGATTGTGGTTCCGTTTGTTTGTGTTCTTGTCTTGGGTAGAGCCAGGAGACGAGTTCGTGAACAAGGAACCTGTTGAGTACGCTTACCAGGATCAAGCTTTCGACAACTCTGAGAACCTTGCAGGCAAGATGACCACCCCTCGAAATCACTTCTATCTTTGTTTTGATAGTTGTTCGCTCTATTGCCATGCCGCGTTACCTATCACTTGCTATATCATGTCTCCCATATTGCCATGTCAGCCCCTAACCATCCTTTCCTAGCAAACCGTTGTTTGGCTATGTTACCGCTTTTGCTCAGCCTCTCTTATAGCGTTGCTAGTTCCAGGTGAAGTTGAAGTTTGTTCCATGTCGGAACATGGATATGTTGGGATATCACAATATCTCTTATTTAATTAATGCATCTATATATTTTTGGTAAAGGGTGGAAGGCTCGGCCTTATGCCTGGTGTTTTGTTCCACTCTTGCCGCCCTAGTTTCTGTTATACCAGGATTATGTTCCTTGAGTTTGCGTCCCTTACACGGTTGGGTGATTTATGGGACCCCCTTCACAGTTCGCCTTGAATAAAACTCCTCCAGCAAGGTCCAACCTTGGTTTTACCATTTGCCACCTAAGCCTTTTCCCCTGGGTTTTCGTGAGCCCGAGGGTCATCTTTATTTAAACCCCCGGGCCAGTGTTCCTCTGAGTGCTGGTCCAAACTAGAGCCACTTGCAGCGCCACCTTGGGGAAACTCGAGGATTGGTTTTAGTTGTACGTAGTGTTCATCCGGTGTGCCCTAAGAATGAGATATGTGCAGCTCCTATCGGGATTTGTCGGCACATTCGGGCGGCTTTGCTGGTCTTGTTTTACCATTGTCGAAATGTCTTGAAAACCGGGACTCCGAGACTGATCGGGTCTTTCCGGGAGATGGTTTATCCTTCGTTGACCGTGAGAGCTTATGATGGGCTAAGTTGGGACACCCCTGCAGGGTATTATCTTTCGAAAGCCGTGCCCGCGGTTATGAGGCAGATGGGAATTTGTTAATGTCCGGTTGTAGAGAACTTGTCACTTGACCCAATTAAAATACATCAACCGTGTGTGTAGCCGTGATGGTCTCTTCTCGGCGGAGTCCGGGAAGTGAACACGGTTTGAGTTATGAATGACGTAAGTAGGAGTTCAGGATCACTTCTTGGTCATTGTTAGATGACGACCGTTCCGTTGCTTCTCTTCTCGCTCTCTTTTGCGTATGTTAGCCACCATATATGCTTATTGCCGCTGCAGCTCCACCTCACTACACCATCCTTTCCTATAAGCTTAAATAGTCTTGATCTCGCGGGTGTGAGATTGCTGAGTCCTCATGACTCACAAATTCTACCAAAACAGTTGCAGGTGCTGACGATGCCAGTGCAGATGATGGGATCGATCTCAAGTGGGAGTTCGATGAGGAACGTGGTCGTTACTATGTGTCTTTTCCCGATGATCAGTAGTGGAGCCCAGTTGGGACGATCGGGGATCTAGCATTTGGGGTTATCTTATTTTCATTTGGATCTTGACCGTAGTCGGTCTATGTGTGTATTTTGGATGATGTATGAATTATATTTATGTATTGTGTGAAGTGGCGATTGTAAGCCAACTCTTTATCCCATTCTTGTTCATTATATGGGATTGTGTGAAGATGACCCTTCTTGCGACAAAACCACTATGCGGTTATGCCTCTAAGTCGTGCCTCGACACGTGGGAGATATAGCTGCATCGTGGGCGTTACATTTTCCCAATACCAATAATAATGATTTTATTGGCACTCCGATTGCTCCTCCCGCCACTAGTGGATATTAACAAGACTTCGCACTAGTGGCGGGAGGAGCAATCGGAGTGCTAATAAAATCATTATTATTGGTATTGGGAAAATGTAACGCCCACGATGCGACTATATCTCCCACGTGTCGAGGCACGACTTAGAGGCATAACCGCATTGTGGTTTTGTCGCAAGAAGGGTCATCTTCACACAATCCCATGTAATGAACAAGAATGGGATAAAGAGTTGGCTTACAATCGCCACTTCACACAATACATAATTAAATCATACATCATTCAAGATACACACATAGGTCCGACTACGGAACCAAAAGAAAAGAAGACAACCCAACTGCTAGATCCCTGATCGTCCCAACTGGGCTCCACTACTGATCAACAAGAAAAGAAACAACACAACGGACAAGATCTTCATCGAGCTCCCACTTGAGCTCAGTTGCGTCACCTGCACTGGTATCATCGGCACCTGCAACTGTTTTGGAAGTATATGTGAGTCACGAGGACTCAGCAATCTCACACCCGCGAGATCAAGACTATTTAAGCTTATAGGAAAGTATGGGGTAGTGAGGTGGAGCTGCAGCAAGCACTAGCATATATGGTGGCTAACATACACAAATGAGAGCGAGAAGAGAAGCAACGGAACGGTCGTCATCTAGAAATGACCAAGAAGTGATCTTGAACTCCTACTTACGTTATTCATAACTCAAACCGTGTTCACTTCCCAGACTCCGCCGAGAAGAGACCATCACGGCTACACACACAGTTGATGCGTTTAATTGGGTCAAGTGACAAGTTCTCTACAACCGGATATTAACAAATTCCCATCTGCCACATAACCGCGGGCACGGCTTTCGAAAGATAATACCCTGTAGGGGTGTCCCAACTTAGCCCATCATAAGCTCTCACGGTCAACGAAGGATAAACCTTCTCCCGGAAAGACCCGATCAGTCTCGGAATCCCGGTGTACAAGACATTTCGACAATGGTAAAACAAGACCAGCAAAGCCGCCCGATGTGCCGACAAATCCCGATAGGAGCTGCACATATCTCGTTCTCAGGGCACAACGGATGAGCGAAGGGTATAGGTACCAACATAACCCAAGTTGCCAAGGGACGGTCCCGCACGGTGCTCTAGTTTGGACCAGCACTCAGAGGAACACTGGCCCGGGGTTAAAATAAGATGACCCTCGGGCTCGCGAAAACCCGGGGGAAAAGGCTTAGGTGGCAAATGGTAAAACCAAGGTTGGGCCTTGCTGGAGGAGTTTTATTCAAGGCGAACTGTCAAGGGGGTCCCATAAATCACCCAACCGCGTAAGGAACGCTAACTCAAGGAACATAATACCGGTAAAAATGGAAACTAGGGCGGCAAGAGTGGAACAAAACACCAGGCATAAGGCCGAGCCTTCCATCCTTTACCAAATATATAGATGCATTAATTAAATAAGAGATATTGTGATATCCCAACATATCCATGTTCCAACATGGAACAAACTTCAACTTCACCTGCAACTAGCAACGCTATAAGAAGGGCTGAGCAAAAGCGGTAACTTAGCCAAACAATGGTTTGCTAGGAAAGGATGGTTAGGGGCTGACATGGCAAAATGGGAGACATGATATAGCAAGTGATAGGTAGCGCAGCATGGCAATAGAGCGAACAACTAGCAAAGCAAAGATAGAAGTGATTTCGAGGGGTGGTCATCTTGCCTGCAAGGTTCTCAGAGTTGTCGAAAGCTTGATCCTCGTAAGCGTACTCAACAGGTTCCTCGTTCACGAACTCGTCTCCCGGCTCTACCCAAGACAAGAACACAAGCAACGGAACCACAATCAATCACGAGAGATACACAAGCAACATGATGCAATACATGAATGATATGCAAGATATGATATGCGATGCATATGCGTGCTCCGGAAGAAAAATGATGAACAAGGCAGTAACTTGGCAAACCAAGCATGCCACTGGAAAGATGAGATGATTTCGGTCGAAATCGATATAAAGATCACCGGAAATGGATGCACGGTTTAATATCAAATGCATTTGAATTTAATTCAAATGGTTTGAACAAGGAGTAGGATTACAAAGTGTCCAAAATGTTGAACATTTAGGAAGGGCCTCGATAAGAGGGAAAAGAATTGTTGGCCAAGCTTGGAGGTGAAACTTGAAGTGGAAAAAGGCATGGGAATTATTTTGCAAGTGTGTTCCGGTTAATTCCAAACTAATGGAATATTTATAATAGCTCCATAAATATTAGGAGGATATGTTATAAAGAGAAATCACCATGTGAATTCCCTCGATTTAAATGGATCGAAGAACCATGCAATTTATTTAGTTGAGTTTTATGCAAAGATTAATGACATGATGGCATGATGACATGATGCAATGCAACAATAAAAGAGCAAGCACCAAAAGGAACACACGGCGATCACGAAAATAAGGAAGTCTTCTGAAGCGTTGGTCTCGGGGCGTTACAACACTCCACCACTACGAGAGGATCTCGACCCGAGATCTAGGATGGCACCGGAAAGAAACGGAAGGGGAAGAGGTAAAAAATTGCTTGTTTGACAAACGAGTGAAACCAAAGAACCTTGAGAGGTCGCAAAGCTTGAGGAAATGACACAACGGAGATGAACAAAATTTAAAACACTCCGTTCAGCAAGAGGAACAATGAACATTGCGAGAACCTTTGTAGGTTGAAGAATATGAAACGAGAGCTTAACGGATCAAAAGGAATATGAAAGCACACCGGTAGAAAAGAGAGACAAGGAACACCATGTGAACCTTGAGGTTAATTGACACGATAGATATTTAAACCACTCCGGTTAAAACAAGATAGGGAAGGAATAAGAATGATATAATTTGGGCAGCACTCCGACTGTAAATGGAAGGAATTGAACATGAATTTGACAAGATGAGAGGATACTCGATGAATTTAACAACACACTGCCTCCGTAACTAATGAAAGAATGGCACAAGGGGTAAGAAAGATTTCAGACAGCACTCCGGTTGAGGAAGGAGACAAAACTTGATAAGATGAGAGAACTCGAATGAAAACACGACACTCCGGCTAAACGGATAAGAAAGGAAAAATTACATGTTCTTGACAAAACAAGATGATTTGTCGAAGAGAGCAACATCACAAAGCCTCCGGAAACAATGCATGATAGTTAGATAGTTGGAGTGAATAGAACGAAGAATGAAACCAACATCTCCTACCATAAATGAATTGTAAAGAGCATCCTTACGAAGTAGGATTGAACGGAGTTGTTGGAAGAATCAACAACGAAAGAACAAGCTTGTTGCGGGCTTAAGGAAAACATCTCAAACTTGAGGGAAATTCTGCCACTAACGGAAACAATTGCTTGCTTGAGATCCACGAAGAGATGAAAACTTCTTCCACCAAGAGGAGAAGGAGAAAACTTGATCATTGATAAGCACCATAATAGCAACATTCCTTAGGGAAGGCTTTAGGTGAAACATGACACAAGATAAATCCAACGAAGAGATTGGTGGATTTAAAATATCACATTCTTAACAACATGTGAATCATGAAACGTGAACTCAAATTGTCAAGAATGACATAACACCACCTCATATGATAAGTTAGAACGAATTGTGGGACCCCCTTGACAGTTCACCTTGAATAAAACTCCTCCAGCAAGGCCCAACCTTGGTTTTACCATTTGCCACCTAAGCCTTTTCCCCCGGGTTTTCGCGAGCCCGAGGGTCATCTTATTTTAACCTCGGGCCAGTGTTCCTCTGAGTGCTGGTCCAAACTAGAGCACCGTGCGGGACCGTCCCTTGGCAACTTGGGTTATGTTGGTACCTGTATGCTTCGCTCATCCGTTGTGCCCTGAGAACGAGATATGTGCAGCTCCTATCGGGATTTGTCGGCACATCGGGCGGCTTTGCTGGTCTTATTTTACCATTGTCGAAATGTCTTGTAAACCGGGATTCCGAGACTGATCGGGTCTTTCTGGGAGAAGGTTTATCCTTCGTTGACCGTGAGAGCTTATGATGGGCTAAGTTGGGACACCCCTACAGGGTATTATCTTTCGAAAGCCGTGCCCGCGGTTATGTGGCAGATGGGAATTTGTTAATATCCAGTTGTAGAGAACTTGTCACTTGACCCAGTTAAATGCATCAACTGTGTGTGTAGCCGTGATGGTCTCTTCTCGGCGGACTCCGGGAAGTGAACACGGTTTGAGTTATGAATGACGTAAGTAGGAGTTCAGGATCACTTCTTAGTCATTTCTAGATGACGACCGTTCCGTTGCTTCTCTTCTCGCTCTCATTTGCTTATGTTAGCCACCATATATGCTAGTGCTTGCTGCAGCTCCACCTCACTACCCCATACTTTCCTATAAGCTTAAATAGTCTTGATCTCGCGGGTGTGAGATTGCTGAGTCCTCGTGACTCACATATACTTCCAAAACAGTTGCAGGTGTCGATGATACCAGTGCAGGTGACGCAACTGAGCTCAAGTGGGAGCTCGATGAAGATCTTGTCCGTTGTGTTGTTTCTTTTCTTGTTGATCAGTAGTGGAGCCCAGTTGGGACGATCAGGGATCTAGCAGTTGGGTTGTCTTCTTTTCTTTTGGTTCCGTAGTCGGACCTATGTGTGTATCTTGAATGATGTATGATTTAATTATGTATTGTGTGAAGTGGTGATTGTAAGCCAACTCTTTATCCCATTCTTGTTCATTACATGGGATTGTGTGAAGATGACCCTTCTTGCGACAAAACCACAATGCGGTTATGCCTCTAAGTCGTGCCTCGACACGTGGGAGATATAGCCGCATCGTGGGCGTTACAGAAAATTACACAACTTGGTATCTTCTTGAGGCATTGTGACTACGCAAACAAGATTGCACACAAAAGAAGATCTGACGAGAAAAACAGCGAACGAAAAAGAGGGCGAATAAAACGGAAATTTTTTGTGAAGTGGGGGAGATGAAAACGAGAGGCAAAAGGCAAATAATGTAAATTTCAAGGAGATGAGATTTGTGACTGGGAACCTGATAGATGTTGATGATGTCTCCCCAACAACTGCGCGAGAAATCCTTTCTCGATGGCTCGTGTCTGTGTTAATATGTCCCCAAAGAGGAAGAGATGATGCAGCACAACTTCGGTAGGTATTTCCCTCAGTGATGAAACCAATGTTATTGACCCAGTAGGAGAACCAAGCAACACTATGTAAGCGGTACCTGCACACAAAGAACAAATACTTGCAACGCGACGCGTAAGAGGGGTTGTCAATCCCTCTCGGATAAAAGATAGATTGGTTTGTATGATTTTGGGTAAATAGATCTTGCGATGAAACAAAATAAAATAAATAAATAAAAAGTGCAGCAAAGTATTTTTGGGTTTTTAGAATAATAGATCTGAAAGCAAAAGCAAATAAAAATAGATCTCAAAGCAAATATGATAAAGAATAGATCCGGGGGCTGTAGGTTTCACTAGTGGCTTCTCTCGAGAACAATAGCATACAACGGGTAAACAAATTACCGTTGGGCAATTGATAGAACTTCAAATAATCATGACAATATCCAGGCAATGATCATTATATAAGCATCACATTCAAGATTAGTAGAACGACTCATGCCTGCATCTACTACTATTACTCCACACATCGACGGCTATCCAGCATGCATCTAGTGTATTAAGTTCATGGAGAAATGGAGTAATGCAATAAGAATGATGACATTATGTAGACAAGATCTATTCATGTAGGAATAGACCCCATCTTGTTATCCTTAATGGCAATGATCAATACGTGTCTTGTTGCCCCTTCTGTCACTAGGAAAGAACACCGCACGACTGAACCCATCACAAAGCACCTCTTCCCATGGCAAGAAAAATCGATCTAGTTGGCCTAACTAGACCAAAGATTCGAAGAAGAAATATGAGGCTATAAGTAATCATGCATATAAGAGATCAAAACTCAAAAAACTTTCATGGATAAAATAGATCTGATCATAAACTCAAAGTTCATCAGATCCCAAGAAACACACCGCAAAAAGAGTTACATCAAATAGATCTCTGAGAGACCATTGTATTGAGAATCAAAAGAGAGAGAGAGGAAGCCATCTAGCTACTAACTACGGACCCGTAGGTCTACAATGAACTACTCACGTGTCATCGGAGAGGCACAAATGAGGATGATGAACCCCTCCGTGATGTTTTCTAGATTGGATCTGGTGGTTCTGGAACTTGCGGCGGCTGGAATTGTGTTTCGTCGACTCCCCTAGTTTTTTGGATTTTCGGGGTATTTATAGAGCAAAGAGGCAGCGCGGAGGCGGCCAAGGTGGGCACAAGCCACCAGAGCACGCCTGGACCCCCAGGTGCGCCCAGGTGGGTTGTGCTCCCCTCAGAGCCCTCCTCTGGTACTTCTTTGGCCCAACAGGTGTCTTCTGGTCCAGAAAAATTCTCCAAAAAGTTTCGCTGTGTTTGGACTCCGTTTGGTACTGATATTTTGTGAAGTAAAAAACAAGCAAAAAACATCAACTGGCACGGGGCACTATGTCAATAGGTTAGTCCCAAAAATGATATAAAGTTGCTATAAAATGATTGTAAAACATCCAAGAATGATAATATAATAGCATGGAACAAGCAAAAATTATATATACGTTGGAGATGTATCAACAATCATAAAAGATGTCCAAGATAGTGTATTTGCATATGAATCTTCTCTTCCCTTATTAATTCTTTCATGAATTGCATCATTGACCAATGCTATTTTTGTCAATCTCCAATAAATTTTACCACTTATGCTTTTTCTTATGTGATGTCATTACTTACCATAAGATTAGCATATGATCTTTTCATTTATTTTCCTTTTCTTTTATTGCAACAAAAAGGTAAAGAAACAAGACTCAAACTACTCTTTATTATATATCTCGCACACGATTACATATGAAGAAAGATCACAAAGCAAGCACTGGAAAATAGATCGAACTAAACTTTTATTCAACTAGATCATAGGATAACCAAAGATCAAACTAAAAAAGATAAAGCCAAAGAGAGTGGTGGTGATACGATACCGGGGCACCTCCCCCAAGCTTGGCACAAGCCAAGGGGAGTTCGCATACCCGATACTCAAGTCTCCTTTGGTGGTGAAGATGATGATGGTGGTGGTGCTGAAGACGTAGTGTCACACTTCAGGCTCAAGAGGTACTCCAATCTACGAATGATGCTCCGGAGTGCGATGACTTGCTCTTGTAACAGAATATTTTCATGAGTGAGATATTTGTTTTGAACATGAATCGTTTCAATGGTCCTAAAGGCTTCAATTTCAGTAGAGATAAGATAGCCGTAGTATGGTTGAAGGATATCTTCTTCTTTTTCCGCTAGTACGGCCTGCCCTACTACTGGAGCTTGATCCCCCGTAGCTTCCTTGCCCTTGCCTCCCGTGATGACCTCCTTTGGTTCCTCTCTCTTCAGCTCTATCTTCATCAACCAAGCATCTTCTTCTATGTTGTTGGAGGAGGGAGAAGACATGATGCCTGGCTTAACATATCCGACAGAAAACAGCAAGAAGAAAGACAGAAGATTTCTCTGCGATACGGTGGTCAATATGTTCGGGGGGTATATAAAGATTTTTTATCTTGGGAAACAAGCAAACGAGAGGAAAACGGAGTCGGGAAGATTCCCGAGGTGGGCACAACCCACCCGAGCGCGCCAGGCAAGGCAAGTGAGCCCCGGTGTCTTGTGCCCTCCTCAGTTGCCTTCCCGGAAATTTCTTATTTTCCTAATTTTTGTAATATTCCCAAACTGACAGAAAATATTTTGGCGGATTTTCCTGAGTCCGTTTACTTAGCGTATCATGTACCTCCTTTTATTCACGATTCTGGAGTGTTCTGGAAGGTTTATTTTATGTGTTCCTCCAGTGTCATGGTTTGAATAATATTGCTTTCAACATTAATAGGCGTACCTGAGATATATTTCTTAATTCTTTGCCCATTGACTACCTTCGTATTAGTACCTTCGACATTATTGATTTTAATAGCTCCAGAACGATAAACCTCTTTGATAATATAAGGTCCTGCCCATTTAGAGAGAAGTTTTCCTAAAATGAAACTTAAACGAGAGTTGTACAAAAGAACATATTCACCCACTTTGAATTCTCGCTTTTGGATTCTTTTGTCATGCCATCTTTTAACTTTTTCGTTAAACAGTTTGGCATTTTCATAAGCTTGGGTTCTCCATTCATCCAGTGAGCTAATATCAAATAACCTCTTTTCACCGACAAGTTTCAAATCGTAGTAATTGAGTTCTTTAATTGCCCAATATCCGTTATGTTCTAACTCAAGAGGCAAATGGTAAGCTTTTCTATAAACCATTTTATAAGGAGACATACCCATAGGATTTTTATAAGCTGTTCTGTAGGCCCAAATTGCATCACCCAATTTCTTAGACCAATTCTTTCGGGACCTATTGTCAGTCTTTTGTAGAATAATTTTATTTCTCTATTGCTAAGTTCAACTTGACCACTAGATCGAGGATGATAAGGTGAAGCAATTATATGGTTAACATCATACTTAGCAAGCATTTTATGAAAAGCACCATGAATAAAGTGTGAACCACCATCAGTCATTAAATATCTAGGTACTCCAAACCTTGGGAAAATAACTTCCTTAAGCATTTTAATAGAGGTGTTCTGGTCAGTACTACTAGTTGGAATAAGTTCTACCAAAATATGTGTATACCCATTAGAGGAAGGAAAAGGTCCCATGTAATCAAAACACCAAACATCAAATGGTTCAACAGCAAGTGAATAATTCATAGGCATTTCCAGATGCTTACCAATATTACCTATCCTTTGGAATTCATCACAAGATAAAACAAACTTACGTGCATCCTTGAAGAGAGTAGTCCAATAAAAACCAGATTGCAATACCTTATGAGTAGTTTTATCTCCCACATGATGCCCTCCGTAAGCCTCGGAGCGACATTTCCGTAGGATTTGTTCATGTTCATGCTCATGCTCAAGTACACAACGTCCAATAATACTATCTACTCATTCTTTATAAAGATGTGGGTCATCCCTAAAGTAACGTCTTCAACCATAGAAGATTTTTTTTCTTTTCTTGGTACGTGAAACTAGGTGGTATATATTTATCAACAATGTAATTAGCATAGTCTGCATACCAAGGAGTATTATGAGAAACATTTATTGCAGCTAGTTGTTCATCAGGAAAGCTATCATCAATAGGTAGTGGGTCATCAAGAATATTTTCTAACCTAGACAAGTTATCAGCTACGGGGTTCTTAGCTCCTTTCCTATCAGTAATATGTAAATCAAATTCTTGTAACAAGAGAACCCACCTAATGAGTCTAGGTTTAGCATCTTTCTTTTACATAAGATATGTTATAGCAGCATGATCGGTGTGAACCGTTACTTTCGAATCAACAATGTAAGATCTCAATTTATCAGAAGCATACACGACTGCTAAAAATTCTTTTTCAGTAGTAGCATGATTTCTTTGGGCACTGTCTAGAGTTTTGCTAGCATAATGAATAACATTCAATTTCTTATCAACTCTTTGTCCTAAAACAACCCCAACATCATAATTACTAGCATCACACATAATTTCAAAAGGCAAGTTGCAATCAGGTGCTTGAATAATAGGTGCAGAAGTTAAGGCTTTCTTAAGTGTTTCAAAGGCTTCTACACAATCATCATAAAAAACAAATGGAACATCCTTTTGTAAAAGATTTGTAAGAGGCCTAGCAATTTTAGAGAAGTGTTTAATAAACCTCATATAGAAACCAGCATGACCAAGAAAACTACGAATACCTTTAATATCTTTAGGACAAGGCATTTTCCCAACTGCATCAACTTTAGCTTTATCCAGTTCAATACCTCGTTCAGAAATTTTATGCCCCAAGACAATACCTTCATTAACCATAAAGTGACACTTCACCCAATTCAAGACACAATTAGTTTGCTCACATCTCTGCAAAACTCGATCAAGGTTGCTTAAGCAATCATCAAAAGAAGTTTCGTAAACGGAGAAATCATCCATGAAAACCTCAACAATGTTTTCACAAAAATCAGAGAATATAGCAGTCATACATCTTTGAAAGGTAGCAGGTGCATTGCATAAACCATAAGGCATACGTCTATAAGCATAAGTTTCCAAAGGACAAATAAAAATGGTTTTCTCTTGATCGGGTTGTGAAATAGGTATTTGAGAAAAACCAGAATATCCATCAAGAAAACAAAAGTGTGTGTGCTTAGATAATCTTTCTAGCATTTGATCAACAAAATGTAGAGGGTAATGATCTTTTCTAGTAGCTTTATTTATTTTTCTAAAATCAATTACCATTCTATAGCCAGTAACAATTCTTTGTGGAATAAGTTCATTTTATCATTAGGAACAATAGTAATACCTCCCTTCTTAGGGACACAATGAATAGGAGTTACCCATCTACTATCAGCTACGGGATAGATTATACATGCTTCCAAAAGCTTTAGTATTTCAGTTCTTACCACTTCTTTCATTTTAGGATTCAAACGTCCTTGGTGATTAACAACGGGTTTAGCATCAGGTTCCATATTAATCTTGTGCTGACATAGAGTGGGACTAATGCCCTTAAGATCATCAAGAGTATATCCAATGGCAGCTTGGTGCTTCTTCAGAATTTTCAATAATATTTCTTCCTCATCTTCTGAAAAGTTAGGACTAATAATAATAGGATATATCTTTTTCTCATCAAGATAAGCATACTTCAAAGTGTCTGGCAATTGTTTTAATTCAAACACAGGATCACCTTTAGGTGGAGGAGGACCTCCTAGAGTTTTAATAGGCAAATTGTGTTTAAGAAGAGGTTGTTGTTCAAAGAAAATTTTATCTATTTCATTTCTTTCATGCATGTGCAAATCATGACCTAACTTGAATGAAATCTGCCATGTTTGCATGAATTTCGTCCATTTAGTTTAAACGGTGGTTGAAATGTATGCGGACAGCGTTGGATGGCCGACTCTCGCATCCGTGTCTGCAGACTGGTACCTGGTCCGCTCACGGATGCCGGAGCAAATTTACAGGTAGCGTTGGAGATACCCTAGGACATGGATCCTCTGATGTAGGAATCCCTTCCATTCCCTGCCTTTGAGCCACTGACAGGTGGGCCACACACTTGGCGGGACCCATGTGTCATTGGCTCAAAGGTAGGATAGCCCACGTCAAGGGATCCTCATCTGATACCCTAAGGTAGTGTATACTTGTCCTTTGCAATTTTAAAGACCGATCCATGGCCCGGTATTGTCCCCTATAGCTCCGCCTGTGGTGGTGTCGGGTACATGTACAATCACCTATAGTTCCTCACACGTGGAAGATGATAAATTAAGGAAAGTGTTACTGATACGTCTCCAACGTATCTATAATTTTTGATTGTTCCATGCTGTTATATTATCATTCTTGGATGTTTTACAATCATTTTATAGAAATTTCATATCATTTTCTGGGACTAACCTATTGACATAGTGCCCTGTGCCAGTTGCTGTTTTTTGCTTGTTTTTTACATCGCAGGAAATCAATACCAAACGGAGTCCAAACGGAGCGAAACTTTTTGTGGATTTTTTTATGGACCAAAGACACCCAATGGGCCGGAGAAACACCTGGGGGTGCCCCGAGGGGGGCACAACCCACCAAGGCGCGCCTGGGCCCCCAGGCGCGCCCAGGTGGGGTGTTCCCACCTCGGTGGCCTCCCGCATCGCCTCTTTGCTCTATAAATACCCCAATATTCCACAAACCCTAGGGGAGTTGATGAAAATCAATTCCAGCCGCCGGAAGTTCCAGAAACCACAAATCCAATCTAGACACGATCACGGAGGGGTCATCATCCTCATTGGTGCCTCTCCGATGATGCGTGAGTAGTTCACTGTAGACCTTCGGGTCCATAGTTAGTAGCTAGATGGCTTCCTCTCTCTCTTTTTACTCTCAATACAATGGTCTCTTGGAGATCTATTTGATGTAACTCTTTTTGCGGTGTGTTTGTTGGGATCCGATGAACTTTGAGTTTATGATCAGATCTATGTTTTTATCTGGGAAAGTTATTTGAGCCTCTTGATCTCTTATATGCATGATTACTTATAGCCACGTATTTCTACTCCGATATTTGGGTTTTGTTTGGCCAACTTGATCTATTTATCTTGCAATGGTAAGAGGTGCTTTGTGATGGGTTCGATCTTACAGTGCTTGATCCCAGTGATAGAAGGGGAACTGACACGTATGTATCCTTGCTATTAAGGATAACAAGATGCGGTATATTTCTACATAAATAGATCTTGTCTACATCATGTCATCGTTCTTATTGCATTACTCCATTTCTCCATGAACTTAATACACTAGATGCATGTCGGATAGCGGTCGATGTGTGGAGTAATAGTAGTAGATGCAGGCAGGAGTCGGTCTACTAATCTTGGACGTGATGCCTATATAATGATCATTGCCCAGATATTGTCATGATTATTTGAAGTTATATCAATTGCCCAACAGTAATTTGTTTACCCACCGTATGCTATTTTTCTCGAGAGAAGCCACTAGTGAAATCTACGGCCCCCGGGTCTCGTCTTTATTATATTTGCCTTCGCAATCTATTTTTATTTGCTTTTATTTTCAGATCTACTAATCCAAAAATACAAAAATACCTTGATGCACTTTTTATTTATTTATTTTATCTCGCGTTCCCGCGAGATCTATTTATCCAATCTACTACAATTTTACCTATCTTTTTACCCGTGAGGGATTGACAACCCCTCTCTTACGTCGGGTTGCAAGTATTTGTTCTTTGTGTGCAGGAGCTGTTTACGTGGTGTTGCGTGGTTCTCCTACTGGTTCGATAACCTTGGTCTCATCACTGAGGGAAATACCTACCGTCGTTGTGGTGCATCATCCCTTCCTCTTTGGGGAAATACCGACGTAGTTCAAGCAGACATCAAAAGGAATTTCTGGCACCGTTGCCAGGGATACATCATCAACATCTACCAGGTTCCTAATCACAAATCTCATCTCCTTGCAATTTACATTATTTTCCATTTGCCTCTCGTTTTCCTCTCCCCCACTTCACAAAAATTTGCCATTTTATTCACCCTCTTTTTCGTTCGTCGTTTTCTCGTCAGATCTGTTTTGAGTGCAATCTTATTGCGTAGTCACAATGACTCAAGATAACACCAAGTTGTGTGATTTCTCCAATACCAACAATAATGATTTTATTAGCACTCTGATAGCTCCTCCCGCCACTAGTGCGGAGTCTTGTGATATTAATGCCGCTTTGTTGAATCTTGTTATGAAAGATCAATTTTCCGGTACTCCTAGTGAGGATGTCGCATCCCATCTTAACACATTCGTGGAACTATGCGATATGCAAAAGAAAAAAGATGTGGACAATGATATTGTGAAGTTGAAATTATTTCTGTTTTCTTTGCGACGTCGTGCAAAATTTTGGTTTTCTTCTTTGCCTCACAATAGTATTGATTCTTGGGATAAGTGCAAAGATGCCTTTATTACTAAGTATTTTCTGCCCATGAGAATTATTTCCCTTAGAACCCAGATCATGAATTTCAAGCAACTTGAGCATGAGCATGTTGCATAATCTTGGGAAAGGATGAAATTAATGCTAAGGAATTTTCTAACTCGTGGGTTAAATCTTTGGATGATCATACAAATTTTTTATGCGGGGTTGAATTTCGTTTCTCATAATCTTTTAGATTCCGCCGCGGGTGGTACTTTTATGGAAATTACTTTGGGTGAAGCCACAAAATTGCTTGATAATATTATGGCAAATTATTCACAATGGCATACCGAAAGAGCTCCAGCTAGTAAAAAAGTTAATTCGGTTGAAGAAATTTCTTCTTTGAGTGAAAAAGTTGATGCTCTTATGAAATTGGTTGCTAATAAAAGTCCCTTCGATTGATTTCAATGATGTGCCTTTGTCTACTTTGATTGAGCAAAATAGTGATGTCATAGATGTGAATTTTATCTCGCTAAACAATTTCAATAACAATGCTTATAGAGGTAATTTTAATCCTAGGCCTTTTACTAGTAATTCCTCTATTAATTATGGTAATTCCTATGCTAATCCTTCTTATAATAATAATAGAAACACCTCCGATCTTGAGAATAATATTAAATAATTTATCAATACTCAAAAAGTTTTCAACACTTAGATGAAAAGCTGAATAAGATTGATGATATGTCTAGAAGTATTGATAGAATTTCTCGTGATGTAGAAAATATCAAGATGAAATTTTTTGTGCCTAAGGTTGAGGAATCAATTAAGGCTCTTTATGTTTCTATGGATGAAAGTAACAAAAGAACCGCTATGCTTAGAGCTAGAAGAGAATTTTTTGAAAAAGCGTTTTCTAGTGATTGCTTTCATAAAAGTGATGAAGATCTTAAAATGATTGGTGTTTCTTCTATTGATTCTTTGTTTAGTAAAATTAAGATTGACAATAAAGGGACTGAATAAGAGTCAACTTTAGCTAGAAGGTGTCCCGATAATTCGAAGGGTGAAAATTTCGTTGAGAAAACTGATAGAAGTGGGTTTGAAGAGGTCAAAACTTTAACTAGTGATGTGCCCACTCTTTTGGATTACAAAGACTTTAATTATGATAGTTTCTCTTTGATTGATTGTATTTCTTTTATGGAATCCATGATAAATTCAACCCATGCTTATGAACAAATTAAAGCTTTTACTAAACATATTGTTGATGCTATGATGAAAGCTTTGGAAGAAAAGTTTGAATTAGAAGTGTCCATTCCTAGAAAATTGCATGATGAATGGAACCTACTATCAAAGTCAAGATTACAAATTATGAGTGTTTTGCTTTGTGTGACATGGGTGCTAGTGTTTTTACAATTCCAAAATCTTTATGTGATGTGCTTGGTCTTACCGATATAGAAGAATATTCTTTAAATTTGCACTTGGCGGATTCCACTATTAAAAAGCCTATGGGAAGAATTAATGATGTTCTTATTCTTGCAAATAGGAATTATGTGCCCATAGAGTTTATTGTTCTTGATATTGATCACAATTCATCTTGTCCAATTATACTTGGTAGACCGTTTTTACGTAGTGACAATATTAGATTTCAATTTCCACTAAGGAAGGGTATGGAACTCTTCCCTAGAACTAGAATTAAGCCACCATATGAATCAATCATGAGGGCATCATATGGATCTAGAAACAAAGATGACAATATTTAGATCCTTTGCTTTATGCCTAGCTAGGGGCGTAAAACGATAGCGCTTGTTGGGAGGCAACCCAATGAATAAAAATTACTTTTGTTTTTTTATTTCTGTTCTTGAGTTTTTGCACAATTATGCTACTATTATGATTGTGTTTTGCATGTTATAATTAGTGTTTGTGCCAAGCAAAGCCTTTGGGATCATGTTGGGTGATGGTTGATTTGATCTTGCTGAAAAACAGAAACTTTTGCGCTCACCAAAGTAATTTGCATTTTTAGCAGAAGAGCGATAAAATACAGATTGTTTTTGCAGAAGATTAATATACAAATTTCTCACGTTTTCCTAATTTTTCAGAATTTTTGGAGTTACAGAAGTATTCAAAATATCCAGATTGCTACAGACTGTTCTGTTTTTGACAGATTCTGTTTTCTTTGCATTGTGTGCTTGTTTTGATGATTCTATGGTTTCCTTTGAAGAGTTTTTGCCAAAGAAAAGTTGGAATATAGTATATATAATGCAAGAATAAAATATGAATGGGTTTGCAATAGTACTTATAGTAGTGATTTGCTTTCTTATACTAACGGATCTCACGAAGGTTTTGTTGAGTTTTGTGTGATTGAAGTTTTCAAGTTTTGGGTGATGTTACAATGGATGAAGGTATAAGGAGTAAAAAGAGCCTAAGCTTGGGGATGCCCATGGCATCCCAAGATATTATCCAAAGAGAAGCAAGCAACTAAGCTTGGGGATACCCGAGTGGCATCCCCTCTTTCTTCGAACGACCATTGGTATTTTACTCGGAGCTATATTTTTATTCGTCATATATTATGAGTTTTGCTTGGAGCGTCTTGTATGATATGCGTCTTTGCTTGTTTTGCTTTTTATTTTAAGTCATGAATCCTTGCTGAACACACCTATTTGAGAGAGCCAAATTATGCTATGACTTGTTAGAATTGCTCTCTATGCTTCACTTAAATCTTTATGAGCTATGGAATTGATCTAGTGCTTCACTTATATCTTTTTGAGCACGATGTGCTTTATTATTTTTGAAGAAATGCTCTCATGCTTCACTTAGATTTATTTGAGAGTTAGTAATTTTTTTAAGAAAGTCTATCTTGCTTCACTTAAATTATTTTGAGAGAAAGAAATATGATGCTCATGTTCTTAACTCAGATTTGTTTGAGCTATCAAAAGCAACATATGAAACTAGTCCCAAAGTGATAGATATTCAAGGAGGATATAATAAAAACTTTCATGAAGATCATTGGACAAAATAAACTCGATTCTTTGTAATAGTTTTGAGATATGATGATAGTGATATGTGAGTCATGTTGATGATTAATTATGCTTTAGTAAGAATATTGGTGTTAAGGTTTGTGATTCCCTATGCAAGCACGAAAGTCAATAATTATGCAATGAAATTACATCCTACTTGTGGTGCATTATTCGGTGTTAGTTATGCTTAATGCTCGCTTATGAGATTTTTTGTTTCTTGGTTGGATGCTTCTCAATCTTTTGCTAGCCTTCATTTGCTCTAAGTATGATCACTACTTGTGCATCCAAAATCCTTTAAACCAGTTTTGCCACATGAGTCCACCATACCTACCTATATGCGGTATTCTTTTGCCGTTCTAAGCAAATCTATATGTGCCATCTCTAATTTTCAAAATAAATTTCTCTTTTGTGTGCTCATATCGATCATGAAATGGTAGGGGGTGGCTGATATATTTCCATGCTAGATATGTTATTCTCAAGATGAGTGTTTATTCACTTGTCATTGCAAGAGAGTGCGGCAAACGTATTAGGGATGCCCAGTCCCGAAATGAAAAATAAATTTACTTTATGTTGTCAAATAATAAATTCCTTGGAAAGTGTTGGTATGGAAGGCACCCGTGGATACGGTTAGCCATGGAAAGTGAAGTATGGTGGAAAAAGGAATAAACTTTATTTTCTATTTTGGAACCACCTATGATATATCTAGCATGGAAAGTATTGGGAACTACTCGATTGTTTTCGTTGACAGGAAAGCATGCCACCCAAAATGTTTTATCTCTATCTTTATTGCTTTGGGCTCTGGCACCTCTATAAATCCCTACTTCCCTCTGCGAAGGGCCTTTCTTTTACTTTATGCAATTTTTATTTTTACTTGAATCTCCATCTTCTCTTATAAAGCACCAACTAAGGGGCACTATGATCGTACTTGAGCATTGGGTGTAGCTAATATGTGAGTGTGTTTCATGAATGGATCAATGATTGAGCATAATTGGCTAGGGATAAATTGCTTTAGCGTTGATATTTTGAAAGACATGGTTGCTTGTTGATATGCTTGAGTATTAAAGTTCTCGAGTCAAAACTAGACTATTGCTTTGAACCATATAAAAGTCCAAATGTCCATGCTACAAAGAAAAGAATATGTGATGAACATGTTAGGCAGCATTCCACATCAAAAATTCTGTTTTTATCATTTACCTACTCGAGGATGAGCAGGAATTAAGCTTGGGGATGCTGATACGTCTCCAACGTATCTATAATTTTTGATTTTTCCATGCTATTATATTATCATTCTTGGATGTTTACAATCATTTTATAGCAATTTTATATCATTTTTTGGACTAACCTATTGACATAGTGCCCAGTGCCAGTTGCTGTTTTTTGCTTGTTTTTACATCGCATGAAATCAATATCAAACGGAGATCAAACGCAGCGAAACTTTTGTGGATTTTTATGGACCAGAAGACACCTAATGGGCCGGAGAAGCACCTGGGGTGCCTCGAGGGGGGCACAACCCACCAGGGCACGCCTGGGCCCCCAGGCGTGCCCAGGTGGGTTGTGCCCACCTCGGTGGCCTCCCGCACCGCCTCTTTGATCTATAAATACCCCAATATTCCAGAAACCCAAGGGGAGTCGACGAAAATCAATTCCAGCCACCGCAAGTTCCAGAAACCACATATCCAATCTAGACACCATCATGGAGGGGTTCATCATCCTCATTGGTGCCTCTCCGATGATGCGTGAGTAGTTCATTGTAGACCTTCGGGTCCATAGTTAGTAGCTAGATGGCTTCCTCTCTCTCTCTCTCTTGATTCTCAATACAATGGTCTCTTGGAGATCTATTTGATGTAACTCTTTTTGCGGCGTGTTTGTTGGGATCCGATGAACTTTGAGTTTATGATCAGATCTATGTTTTTATCCATGAAAGTTATTTGAGTCTCTTGATCTCTTATATGCATGATTACTTATAGCCTCGTATTTCTTCTCCGATATTTGGGTTTTGTTCTGCCAACTCGATCTATTTATCTTGCAATGGGAAGAGGTGCTTTGTGATGGGTTCGATCTTACGGTGCTTGATCCCAGTGACAGAAGGGGAACCGACACATATGTAGCCTTGCTATTAAGGATAACAAGAAGGGGTCTATTTCTACATAAATAGATCTTGTCTACATCATGTCATCGTTCTTATTGCATTACTCCGTTTCTCCATGATCTTAATACACTAGATGCATGCTAGATAGCAGTCGATGTGTGGAGTAATAATAGTAGGTGCAGGCAGGAGTCGGTCTACTAATCTTGGACGTGATGCCTATATAATGATCATTGCGTGGATATCGTCATGATTATTTGAAATTCTATCAATTGCCCAACAGTAGTTTGTTTACCCATCGTTGCTATTTTTCTCGAGAGAAGCCACTAGTGAAATCTACGGCCCCC
Organism: Aegilops tauschii subsp. strangulata; assembly: GCF_002575655.3. Classification (NCBI taxonomy): domain Eukaryota; kingdom Viridiplantae; phylum Streptophyta; class Magnoliopsida; order Poales; family Poaceae; genus Aegilops; species Aegilops tauschii. The sequence goes on from NC_053036.3 coordinate 517,454,325, forward strand.
GGGTCTCTTCTTTATTATATTTGCCTTCACGGTCTATTTGTATTTGCTTTTATTTTCAGATCTATTAATACAAAAATACAAAAAAATACCTTGCTCCAATTATTTATTTATTTATTTTATCTCACGTTCCCGCGAGATCTATTTATCAAATCTACTACATTTTTACCTATCTTTTTACCCGTGAGGGATTGACAACCCCTCTCTTACGTCGGGTTGCAAGTATTTGTTCTTTGTGTGCAGGAGTTGTTTATGTGGTGTTGCGTGGTTCTCTTACTAGTTCGATGTAACGCCCGGATAATTATGCTACAGTGAAACTCTGCTAATGATGCCACATCACCTCCGTTATTGTTGCTAATCTTTCGTTAGTTCAAAACCGATTCAAAAATCAATAAAAAATATGGCAAACAACAAAAGTTTTCTAACATTGAAACGAAAATTTTGGTGTGTGCCAAATATTGCATTGTGGAGAAAACATTTTTTAGAAAGTGCCTAAATGTTTTAAAGTGAAATAAAACAGAAAAGAAAATAAATAAAAAGAAAAAGTGGAAATAAAACCAAAGGAAAAGAAACCCCCCCACTAGACCAGGCGGCCCAGCTCACAGGCTAGACTGGCCCACCTGGCCCAGCTAGCCAACAGCCGGCCCGCCCCCTGCCTCGTCTCCCTTCCCCCGACCCGGGTCGGAACAGGGGTGCGTCCCCGCCCGACCACCTCGCCGGCACCGACGCCGGGAGAGGATAAGGCCTCCACGCCCCCGGCGCCTCGGGCCCCTCTCCCACTCATCCACTCTCCTCCCAGATCTCCGCCTCTCCCCCTCCCCTCAGATCCACCTCGCCACTCCTCCTCTCCCACCGCGTCCGAACGCCGCCATGGACCCGCCGCCGTGAAACTCGCGGCCACCACGACCTCCGCACCTCTCCGACGTGTCTGCTCGCTCCACCTCCCTCGACTACGCCTCCCCGACGAGCCGCATGATGCCGGGCGCCCACGAATGCTGCCCCGGCCTCGTCTTCTTCCTCGGATCCCCGGCGTGTCTCCGACGAGCGCCGTCGACTCTACTGCTACCAAACCGTTCACTGGCCTCCGCGTGTGCCGCTCAGTGAGCTCCTCCACCTCCCGCCCCTCTCCGTTAGCTTCCTCGCGTGCCGTAGCTAGTTGCCACCGTGCCTTTTTTGTCCGCAGCCCACGAGCTCGTGGCCGTCGTCATGCTCGCCTGAGCCTGGCATCGTGCTCCTGGTGCTCACAGGAGCCCAACGCGCACGCGCACACGCCTTCTTGTGCCCCCTAGTGCTGGATCCACTCGCGCCCGTACTCCGACGACCGCGACGAAGCTCGCCGTCGCCGATTTAGGCCATCTCCGGCCACGCCTATGCTACCATCGGGCGCGGATTTGCGCCCCTGTTCGAACGAGCCAAATTCTGGGCCCAGAGACCCCCTGTCAACGTTTTCCGGCGGTTGCCGAGCTCCGGCCGCCGCTCAGCTCGATGCCGGCGACATCTCCGGTGACCTCGGGACGAACCGCCCACGCCACTAGATGCGCCTCTTCGCGCACGTTCGAACGAGCCCATGCGCGCACGGATCCGTGCCATGTGCACTTTTTCCGGCGAACTCCGGTGGGTCAGCGTCGTGTATTTGGTTGCCGGCGGCGAGAGCCGACCGGGCTGACCTGGCCTGGCCCGGGGCCACCCCCTGGCTCACTGCCCAGTGGGACCCAGGGGCCCGTTTGACTGCGTTGACCCAATCAACTGCTGACTGGGCAGCCCAGTGGCACTGACATGCGGAGCCCATGCCTTAAACGCATAAAAATAAATAGATAAATTGCTAATTAATTAAATTAGTTAATTAAAACCCTAATCTCTCACTGACTACTGGGCCCCACCCGCTAATTAACCCATTTAGTTAGTCTAAACCCCCCTGTTAGTGCCCCTGACAATGACATGTGGGTCCTACTGGACCCAATTGTCTAGTTCGACTGGTCAACCGACCATTTGACCTACTGACATCACTCTGATGTCATGCTTGCGTCATCGTTCACTGTTCTGGATAATGTTGGATTTAAATAAATAATTAAAACCAGAAAATGATTAAAACATTAGAAAATCATATAAAATAATCCGTAACTCGGATGAAAATACTTTCTACATGAAAGTTGCTCAGGACGACGAGACGAATCTGGATACGCAGCCCGTTCGTTCGCCACACATCCCTAACATATCGAACACACAACTTTCCCCCTCTGGATCATCTGTTCGAAAATGCGAAACACCGGGAATACTTTCCCGGATGTTTTCCCCCTTCGCCTGTATCACCTACTACCGCGTTAGGTCACACCTAGCAACGCTCATTGTCTTGTCATGCATCGTTATGCATTTGTTTGCATTGTATTCATTGTTTCTTCCCCCTCTTCTCTCCGCTAGACTACGAGACTGACGCCGCTGCTGGTGCCCTGGCCGACTACGTTGGTGACGACCCCTCCTTGCCAGAGCTTCCAGGCAAGCCCCCCTAATCACCAGATATCGCCTATTCTTCTCTATACTGCTTGCATTAGAGTAGTATAGCATGTTACTGATTTCCGTTAATCCTATTCTGCTGCATAGCCTGTCCTTGCTACTACTGTTGTTACCTTTACCTGCAATCCTACATGCTTAGTATAGGGTGCTAGTATTCCATCTGTGGCCCTACATTCTTGTCCGTCTGCCTTGCTATACTATCGGGCCGTGATCACTCGGGAGGTGATCACGGGTATATACTTATATACATAATTTATGATACCTGTGGTGACTAAAGTCGGGTCGGCTTGTAGAGTGCCCGCGAGTGGATCTTTGTGGCGGAGCGACAGGGCAGGTTGAGACCACCTAGGCGAGAGGTGGGCCTGGCCCTGGTCGGCGTTCGCGCTTACTTCAAAATAACATGCTTAACGAGATCTTGGTATTTGATCAGAGTCTGGCCACTGGCCTATACGCACTACCAGCTACGCGGGAATAGTTATGGGCACTCGGCGTCGTGGTATCAGCCGAAGCCTTCGTGATGTCAGCGACTGAGCGGCGCGCGCCGGATTGGACCGTAAGCCTGCTCTTGTATTAAGGGGGGCTAGATCTACTTCCGGCAGCCCACGCAACGTGTAGGTGTGCAATGGGCGATGGGCCCAGACCCCTGTGCGCATAGGATTTAGACCGGCGTGCTGACCTCTCTGTTGTGCCTAGGTGGGGCTGCGACGTGTTGATCTTCCGAGGCCGGGCATGACCCAGGAAAGTGTGTCCGGCCAAAGGGGATTGAGCGTGTTGGGTTATGTGGTGCACCCCTGCAGGGAAGTTTATCTATTCGAATAGCCGTGTCCCTCGGCAAAAGGACGACCCGGAGTTGTACCTTGACCTTATGTCAACTAGAACCGGATACTTAATAAAACACACCCTTCCATGTGCCAGATACACCCGGTGATCGCTCTCTCACAGGTCGACGAGGAGAGGATCGTCGGGTAGGATTATGCTATGCGATGATACTTGGTGAACTTACCATCTACTCTCTTGTACATGCTGCAGGATGGAGGCTGCTAGAAGCATAGTCTTCGACAGGACTAGCTATCCCCCTCTTATTCTGGCATTCTGCAGTTCAGTTCACCAATATTGCCTCTTTACACATATACCCATGCATATGTAGTGTAGATCCTTGCTTGCGAGTACTTTGGATGAGTACTCACGGTTGCTTTTGCCCCCCCCTTTTTCGCCTTTCCTTTCTTTCTGGTTGTCGCAGCCAGATGCTGGAGCCCAGGAGCCAGACGCCACCGTCGGCGACGACTCCTACTACACCGGAGGTGCCTACTACTATGTTCAGGCCGCTGACGACGACCAGGAGTAGTTTAGGAGGATCCCAGGCAGGAGCCTGTGCCTCTTTCGATCTGTATCCCAGTTTGTGCTAGCCTTCTTAAGGCAAACTTGCTTACTTATGTCTGTACTCAGATATTATTGCTTCCGCTGACTCGTCTATGATCGAGCACTTGTATTCGAGCCCTCTGGCTTGTATTATGATGCTTGTATGACTTATTTATGTATTAGAGTTGTGCCTGTGATATCTTCCTGTGAGTCCCTGATCTTGATCGTACACGTTTGCGTGCACGATTAGTGTACGATTGAATCGGGGGAGTCACAAGTTGGTATCAGAGCCGACTGCCTGTAGGAATCCCCCGTCCATACTCCTTGGCCGAAGTCGAGTCTAGACATTGCAAAACTTTTTACTAGCATGACTGTGTGTCTTATGGGCCCACGTCGCCATTGGGTGGTACTAGGATCTTTTACTCCTCGAGCTTTACTCCGGGACTCTGAACTATCTTCTACTCAGGTTAAACGAATTTACTAACACTAACACTAGGATCCCGTGACCACATTCACCCCAAAGTTGGATAAGCCATAGTTATTCCTTAGAATAGTATTTTGAACAGTTCCCACACTGTCATTGACTCCTTTGAAACATCTTTGCTTTCATATGGAACCCACGAGGCAGGTCGTGCGCCACACGACGGCCATTGGTGCCTCGGGATCACCTGCTATGCTAGCTGAGATGATGACCTATCTGGGTTATCGCTGGCACCCTGAGTACACCGTCTACGAGGAGTACCAGGACTTTAACCAGGAGCAGTACCGTGCCATCGTCCACCTCTACTCTCGGGAGTATGACTCCACTACTGTGCTGCACACTGCTCATGGTGTTGGAGTGACCATCGATATGGTTGTCCACGATGCTGCTTATGCTGCTCTGACACGTCTTCGTGGAGAGTATCGGGAGTTGGACACCTCCCCTTTCAGGCACATTGCTATCGCATCCGATGTTGGTGCGGAGGGATACTACACTGCTGCCTACTCCACTTTCACCCGCGAGCCCTTCTACCGTCAGAACCTGGTTCTGCATGCTGATGGGCTGGATCGAGCTAACCGAGCTCTTCGCCATGAGTTGTACACCACCCGTCAGCACCTTTACCGTGCTCTGACGCTGTTGCACCCCCTTGTCCGATCTGATGGTCTGCCACGTTCTGCGATCTACCCAGCCAGGACTGTGATGCCCCAGGGTGTCGGCTGGCCAGATGTGGGAGGCTACTCTCTCGCACTTGGTCCTCTTCTACCACTTGAGCATCGGGTTCTGCGCCAGAGTATCTGCAGACCCCAGGTTGCTGGCGTGGAGTTCCCGATGCGACACTACCAGCTTTCAGGCTACACCTACCTCCACAGTTCCTCCTGGGACTAATGTAGTCTTGCTTATTAGTGTTAGACGCATTCACCGCGAGCCTGCGTGCCGCCTATGATGTCTTTGGTCTGTGTACTAGACTCTGTGTACCGAACTCTATGCAGTATTCCTTTTGTAAGTTATGCCGACTACTATGTAGTAGCTATCGTGCTCCTTTCATTATGCATGTTTCATCATGAATGATTCTTGTCTTTGCAAATTTCTCAATGCTGAACTACCCCTGTTATATATTAGTAGGATGGTTAGACCAGGTGGTCGTGGTAGTGGTGGCAACGCCCCACCACCGCCTAAGTACATGGCTGGTATGATCCAACAGCTCGAGATGAATCGCCAGTTCATGGAGAATATGATGGCTCAGTTCCCTCGCCCCAATATGAACCAGCAGCCAGCCCAAGTGACTCTGTAGGATTTCATGCGCCTCAACCCAACCATCTACCGCAGCTCAACTCAGCCTCTGGATGCTGATGACTGGCTCCGTGACATCACCTATGAGATGGAGTCTGCTGAAGTAGCCCCTGCTCGCTATGTCACATTTGCTTCCTTCTTCCCGAAGGGACCCGAGCTCAATGGTGGGACAGCCACAGGCGTACTCTGCCAGCTGGAACAATCATCACCTGGCCAGACTTCCAAGCTGCTTTCCGTGCCCGCTTCATTCCTCAGGGAGTCATGGACCGGAAGAAGCGTGAGTTCCACAACCTCACCCAGGGCAACCAAACTGTGGAAGCTTATCAGCGGGAGTTTCTGGACTTGTCCCGCTATGCTGAAGAGGACATTGCAACTGATGCTCGCAAATAGGAGAAGTTCCGTGATGGACCACAAGCTGACATCAAGCTCGCACTGCTAGTGCATGACTTTGCCGATTTCGCCACCCTGGTGAACAAGGCCATCAATGTCAAAACTGGTCTGCAGGAACACCAGAGCTCTCACAGGCGCAACCGTGACATGGGCTCATCTTCAGGCCCGCTCTCACAGAAGCGTAAGATATGGATCCCGAACAGCATGTACCGTCCAAATGCACCTGCCCCAAGGCAGACCTATGTTGCACCTCGTCTGCCTCCTCCACCATCTAGGCAGCCAAGACTTCCAGATCCACCACCCCAAGCTCCTGTTCCCACTCCCAATAATGGTTTGTGCTACAAGTGTGGTCAACCAAGTCATCGTGCCAGGGACTCCAATCAGAACCAGAATCAACTGGCCCTTCCCGCAGCTGGCCGTGGAAGCAACCAGCCCCGCAACAACAATGCCAAGTCTTATGGTCGTGTTCATGCCAACCACGTTGATCTGAACGAAGCTCAAGACCAGCCTGCTACTGTGATGGGTACACTCCTCGTAAATTTAGTACCATCATCTGTTTTATTTGATACAGGTGCATCGCATTCATTCATGTCAGAAGATTTTGCATGGTTGCATGACATTAAATGTGAGGACATGAACGCTTCGCTATTACTGCACACCCCTGCGGGCCAATGTCGGACCTCCATGATTTGCAACGACGTCCCCGTTGAAATCGAAGGACTGGAATTCCTTGTCCCTCCCATCGTATTGAAGTCCTATAGCATTGATCTCATTCTGGGAATGGATTGGTTGAAAGCGCATACTGCTTCTATAGTTTGCGCCACTAAGACCGTCCATCTGCTACACCCTTCCGATGAAATAATAAGCTACAATGCTCGTCTGGTTCAGAATGCCGAGGCAAGGCTTTATGCGTTGAATGCATTGACCGCTGCACCACTCGAGGGCATCGAAAACATTCCCGTCATTCGCGAATTCCAAGACGTCTTTCCTGAAGAACTTCCAGGGATTCCCCCTGCTAGAGCTGTCAAATTCATCATCGACTTGAAACCAGGCATCACTCCTATAGCCAAACGACCCTACAAGATGCCGCCGCATGAACTCATTGAGCTTAAGGAGGAAATCGACAAATCTCTTCGCAGTGGTTTCATTCGCCCAAGTTGCTCTCCTTGGGGAGCACCTTCTCTCTTTGTCAAGAAGAAAGATGGAACAAACCGATTAGTACAAGACTACCGTCCTATAAACCAAGCTACCATTCAGAATAAATATCCTCTTCCTCGGATCAATGATCTGTATGATCAACTGGCTGGTTCATCAGTGTTCTCTAAACTTGACTTGAGGTTGGGTTACCACCAGATCCGTGTTCGTGAAGAGGATATCCCAAAGACCGCCTTCGTGACTCGATATGGTTCATACGAGTACACCGTCATGTCTTTCGGCTTAACCAATGCTCCAGCTACCTTCTCTCGTCTGATGAACTATATATTCATGGAATACCTCGACAAGTTCGTCGTGGTTTATCTGGATGATATCCTGGTATTTTGCAAGAACGAAGAAGAACATGCTGAACATCTTCGTCTTGTGCTGGAAAAGCTACGAGAGCATCAGCTATATGCCAAGTTCTCCAAATGTGAATTCTGGCTACCCGAAGTAACCTATCTTGGGCATGTCATCTCTAAGGATGGTATTGCCGTCAACCCTGAACGAGTCCAGGCTATTCTTGATTGGACTCCTCCGAAGAACGTTAAGCAAGTCAGAAGTTTCTCGGTCTCGCCAGCTATTGTTGTCGATTCATCGAGAACTTCTCCAAGATCGGCAGGCCTCTGACTAACCTGTTGCATAAGGGCGTCAAGTTCCAATGGACAGACAAATGTCAGGAAAGTTTCCAGGCACTCAAAGACAAGTTGACTTCTGCCCCGGTGCTAGCTCCACCTGATACTAAGAAGGACTTCGTCATTTACTGCGACGCTTCCCGTCAAGGATTAGGCTGTGTCCTAATGCAAGACCGCAAAGTGATTGCTTATGCCTCTCGGCAATTGCGCCCTCACGAAGAGAACTACCCAGTTCACGACCTCGAACTTGCTACTGTCATTCATGCATTGAAGCAATGACGACATTACCTTCTCGGTAATCGTTGCGAGATCTTCACTGACCACCAAAGTCTGAAGTATCTGTTTACTCAGCCAGACTTGAACCTCCGTTAGCAGAGATGGATGGAGATTGTTGCAGACTTTGACTTGGGTATTTCCTATACACCAGGCAAGGCTAATGTAATGGCTGATGCCTTGAGCTGCAAGTCTTACTGCAACCACCTCCAGGTTCACAAAGTTCAGCCCTCGCTTGTTGAAGAATTCAGAAAGCTGAACCTCCATATTGTTCCTCCTGGTGCACTCGCTCCCCCCCTAAGGATTTTCGCAAGATGAACCTCCGTGTTGTTACCCAGGGTTCCCTCAATACCCTGGCTGTCGAACCAGATCTCTTGGACTCCATCAAGAGAATTCAGAAGTATGACTCTCAAGTTGAGAAGATTAAACTCTACCTCGTAGAAGGAAAGCCCTCATTCTTCACTGTTGCTGATGATGGCACTTTGTACTTCAAAGGCCACCTAGTGGTGCCTTCTTCAGAGAAAAACCTGGATATGACACAGGAGGTTATGAAAGAAGCTCATGATACGCCTTTGTCTATTCATCCCGATAGTACAAAGATGTACCAAGACATTCGTCAAAGGTTCTGGTGGTCTAATATGAAGCAAGACATTGCTCGTTATGTTGCTGAGTGTGACGTTTGCCGTTGTATCAAAGCAGAACATCAAAGGTCTGCTGGTACTCTGCAACCTATCTCTATTCCTGAATGGAAATGGGACCATGTTGAAATGGACTTCATCACTGCATTAATTTCCCAAATCGCAGAAAGGTAATGATGCTATTCTTGTCGTCATTGACCGGCTTTCTAAAGTTGCACATTTTCTGGCGGTCAAAGAAACGATCACTGCTAGTCAGCTTGCAACTCTCTACATGTCCAGAATTGTTTCACTTCACAGTATTCCACTGGTTATCAGTTCAGACCGTGGCAGCTTGTTCACTTCAAGATTCTGGGCAAGTTTCCAAGAAGCTATGGGAACTCATCTGTCATTCAGTACTGCGTTTCATCCTCAGTCGCAAGGGCAAGTTGAACGTGTCAACCAAGTTCTCAAAGACATGCTTCGAGCTTGTGTTATTTCCTTCGGCAAGAACTGGGAGGAATCTCTCCCGTATGTTAAGTTCTCTTATAATAATAGCTATCAAGCTAGTCTGAAGATGGCCCCCTTCGAAGTGTTATATGGACGGAAGTGCCGAACCCCTCTGAACTGGTCAGAAACTGGGGAACGTCCACTCTTTGGTCCGGATATTATCCAACATGCCGAAGAACAAGTCTGCATTATTCGCGAGAATCTCAAGACTGCTCAGTCGCGTCAGAAGAGTCAGTATGACCGTAAACATAAAGACATGGTCTATCAACCTGGCGAAAAGGCCTATCTTTGAGTTACACCAATGAAGGGTGCTCACCGCTTCGGGATCAAGGGCAAGCTAGCTCCTTGCTATATTGGCCCATTCACTATTCCGGAAGGGCGTGGAAAAGTGGCATATCAACTGGAGCTTCCGCCGAACCTTTCTCAGGTTCACGATGTGTTCCACGTGTCACAGCTCCGTCGTTTCTTCAAGGACCCAATCCGAGCAGTGGATCATGAAGTGCTCGAATTGCAACAGGACCTCTCCTATAAAGAGCATCCGGTCCGCATTCTCGACCAAGCTGAACGCCGAACACATCAGAAGGCGATCAAGTTCCTCAAGGTCCAGTGGTCGCACCATTCTGAAGATGAAGCCACTTGGGAATGCGAGGATCGCCTGCATGATGAATACCCCGCGCTGTTTCCTTCTACCTCCTAAATCTCGGGACGAGATTTCTTGTAGTGGAGGAGAATTGTAACACCCAGATAATTATGCTGCAGTGAAACTCTACTAATGATGCCACGTCACCTCCGTTACTGTTGCTAATCTTTCGTTAGTTCAAAACCGATTAAAAATCAATTAAAAATATGGCAAACAACAAAAGTTTTCTAACATTGAAACAAAAATGTTCGGTGGGTGCCAAATATTGCATTGGTAATTATTGTGGAGAAAACATTTTTTTAGAAAGTGCCTAAATGTTTTAAAGTGAAATAAAACAGAAAAGAAAATAAATAAAAAGAAAAAGTGGAAATAAAACCAAAGGAAAAGAAACCCCCCCACTCGAACAGGCGGCCCAGCTCACAGGCTAGACCGGCCCACCTGGCCCAGCTAGCCAACAGCCGGCCCGCCCCTTGCCTCGTCTCCCTTCCCTGTTCCCCTGACCCGGGTCGGAACAGGGGCGCGTCCCCGCCCGACCGCCTTGCCGGCACCGACGCCGGGAGAGGATAAGGCCTCCACGCCCCCGGCGCCTCGGGCCCCTCTCCCACTCACCCCGCTCTCCTCCCAGATCTCCGCCTCTCCCCCTCCCCTCAGATCCACCTCGCCACTACTCCTCTCCCACCGCGTCCGAACGCCGCCATGGACTCGCCGCCGTGAAACTCGCGGCCACCGCGACCTCCGCACCTCTCCGACGTGTCCGCTCGCTCCACCTTCCTCGACTACGCCTCCCCGATGAGCTGCAGGACGCCGGGCGCCCACAAACGCTGCCCCGGCCTCGTCTTCTTCCTCGGATCCCCGGCGTGTCTCTGACGAGCGCCGTCGACTCTGCTGCTACTAAACCGTTCACCGGCCTCCGTGTGTGCCACTCGGTGAGCTCCTCCACCTCCCGCCCATCTCCGTTAGCTTCCTTGTGCGCCGTAGCAAGTTGCCACCGCGCCGTTTTCTGTCCACAACCGATGAGCTCGTGGCCGTCGCCACAGCCGTCGTCATGCTCGCCTGAGCCCGACATCGTGCTCCTGGTGCTCACAGGAGCCCAACGCGCACGCGCACACGCCTTCTCGTGCCCCCTAGCGCTGGATCCACTCGCGCCCATACTCCAACGACCGCCACGGAGCTTGCCGTCGCCGATTTAGGCCATCTCCGGCCACGCCAATGCTACCATCGGGCACGGCTTTGCGCCCCTGTACGAACGAGCCAAATTCCGGGCCTGGAGACCCCCCTGTCAACGTTTTCCGGCGGATGCCGAGCTCAGGCCGCCGCTCAGCTCGACGCCGACGACATCTCCGGTAACCTCGGGACGAACCACCCACGCCACTAGAGACGCCTCTTCGCGCTCGTTCGAACGAGCCCATGCGCGCACAGATCCGTGCCCTGTGCACTTTTTCCGGTGAACTCCGGCGGGTCAGCGCCGTGTATTTGGTCGCTGATGGCGAGAGCCGGCCGGGCTGACCTGGCCTGGCCCGGGGCCACCCCCCTGGGTCACTGCCCGGTGGGACCCAGGGGCCAGTTTGACCGCGTTGACCCAGTCAACTGCTGACTAGGCAGCCCAGTGGCACTAACACGCGGGGCCCACGCCATAAACGCATAAAAATAAAGAGATAAATTGATAATTAATTAAATTAGTTAATTAAAACCCTAATCTCTCACTGACTACTGGGCCCCACCTGCTAATTAACCCATTTAGTTAGTCTAAACCCCCAGTTAGTGCCCCTGACAATCACATGTGGGTCCCACTGGACCCACCTGTCTGGTTTGACTGGTCAACCGACCATTTGACCTGTTGACATCACTCTGATGTCATGCTTGCATCATCGTTCACTGTTCTGGATAATGTTGGATTTAAATAAATAATTCAAATCACAAAATGATTAAAACTTTAGAAAACCATACAAAATAATCCATAACTCAGATGAAAATACTTTCTACATGAAAGTTGCTCATAACGATGAGACGAATCCGGATACGCAGCCCGTTCGTTCGCCACACAACCCTAACATATCGAACACGCAACTTTCCCCCTCCGTTTCATCTGTCCAGAAACGTGAAACACCGGGAATACTTTCTCGGATGTTTTCCCCCTTCGCCTGTATCACCTACTACCGTGTTAGGGCACACTAGCAACACTCATTGTCTTGTCATGCATCGTTATGCATCTGTTTGCATTGTATTCACTGTTTCTTCCCCCTCTTCTCTCCGGTAGATTACGAGACTGACGCCGCTGCTGGTGCCCCGGCCGACTACGTTGTTGACGACCCCTCCTTGCCAGAGCTTCCAGGCAAACCCCCCCCCTTGATCACCAGATATCGCCTATTCTTCTCTATACTGCTTGCATTAGAGTAGTGTAGCATGTTACTCATTTCCGTTAATCCTATTCTGCTGCATAGCCTGTCCTTGCTACTACTGTTGTTACCTTTACCTGCAATCCTACATGCTTAATATAGGGTGCTAGTATTCCATCTGTGGCCCTACATTCTTGTCCGTCTGCCATGCTATACTATCGGTCCGTGATCACTCGGGAGGTGATCACGGGTATATACTTATATACATAATTTATGATACCTGTGGTGACTAAAGTCGGCTCGGCTCATAGAGTGCCCGCGAGTGCATCTTTGTGGCGGAGCGACTGGGCAGGTTGAGACCACCTAGGCGAGAGGTGGGCCTGGCCCTGGTCGGCGTTCGCGGTTACTTCAAAATAACACGCTTAACGAGATCTTGGTATTTGATCTGAGTCTGGCCACTGGCCTATACGCACTAACCAGCTACACGGGAACAGTTATGGGCACTCGGCGTCGTAGTACCGGCCAAAGCCTTCGTGACGTCAGCGACTGAGCGGCGCGCGCCGGATTGGACCGTAAGCCTGCTCTTGTATTAAGGGGGCTAGGTCTGCTTCCGGCCGCCCACGCAACGTGCAGGTGTGCAATGGGCGATGGGCCTAGACACTTGCGCGCATAGGATTTAGACCGGCGTGCTGACCTCTCTGTTGTGCCTAGGTGGGGCTGCGACGTGTTGATCTTCCGAGGCCGGGCATGACCCAGGAAAGTGTGTCCGGCCAAAGGGGATCGAGCGTGTTGGGGTATGTGGTGCACCCCTGCAGGGAAGTTTATCTATTCGAATAGTCGTGTCCCTCGGTAAAAGGACGACCCGGAGTTGTACCTTGACCTTATGACAACTAGAATCGGATACTTAATAAAACACACCCTTCCAAGTGCCAGATACACCCGGTGATTGCTCTCTCACAGGTCGACGAGGAGAGGATCGTCGGGTAGGATTATGCTATGTGATGATACTTGGTGAACTTACCATCTACTCTCTTCTACATGCTGCAAGATGGAGGCTGCCAGAAGCGTAGTCTTCGACAGGACTAGCTATCCCCCTCTTATTCTGGCATTCTGCAGTTCAGTCCACCAATATTGCCTTTTTACACATATAGCCATGCATATGTAGTGTATATCCTTGCTTGCGAATACTTTGGATGAGTACTCACGGTTGCTTTGCCCCCCTTTTTCCCCTTTCCTTTCTTTCTAGTTGTCGCAACCAGATGCTGGAGCCCAGGAGCCAGACGCCACCTTCGACGACGACTCCTACTACACCGAGGTGCCTACTACTATGTTCAGGCCGCTGACGACGACCAGGAGTAGTTTAGGAGGATCCCAGGCAGGAGGCTTGCGCCTCTTTTGATCTGTATCCCAGTTTGTGCTAGCCTTCTTAAGGCAAACTTGTTTACTTATGTCTGTACTTAGATATTGTTGCTTCCGCTGACTCGTCTATGATCAAGCACTTGTATTCGAGCCCTCGAGGCCCCTGGCTTGTATTATGATGCTTGTATGACTTATTTATGTATTAGAGTTGTGCTGTGATATCTTCCCGTGAGTCCCTGATCTTGATTGTACACGTTTGCGTGCATGATTAGTGTACGATTGAATCGGGGGCGTCACATTCGATAACCTTGGTTTCATCACTGAGGGAAATACCTACCGTTGTTGTGCTCCATCATCCCTTCCTCTTTGGGAAAATACCGACGTAGTTCAAGCAAACATCAGTTACTATCGTTAATCAATATGTAAAAGGTTATGTCTTGGTCAAGATATTTTTACCCCTATTGTCAAAATCCTATGTTTAGATTTAGAGTAACATTTCCTAAGAAAATATTTAGGAGTATCATTCCCTAAAAATGATTTAGGAGGGACATTCCCTAAAAAATAGTTTTAGGGCTGATGACCCACAAGTATAGGGGATCAATTTTAGCTCGTTTCGATAAGTAAGAGTGTCGAACCCAATGAGGACAGAAGGAAATGACAAGTGGTTTTCAGCAATGTAATGTCTGCAAGTGCTGAAATTGTAAGTAATAGAATCATTTGATAGCAAGATAATTTGTAATGAGAAAGTAACGATAGTAGTAACAAAAGTGTAGCAAGGTAGCTCAATCCTTCTGAGGCAAAGGACAGGCCGAAATGGTCTCTTATGATAAGCAAAGTGTTCTTGGGGGTACACGAGATTTTCATCTAGTCACTTTCATCATGTTGGTTTAATTCGTGTTCGGTACTTTGATAATTTGATATGTGGGTGGACCGGTGCTTAGGTGCTGTTCTTACTTGAACAAACCTCCTACTTATGATTAACCCTCCCGCAAGCATCCGCAACTACGAGAAAAGTATTAAGAATAAATTCTAACAATAGCATTAAACTTTTGGATCCAATCGGCCCTTACGGAATAACGCATAAACTGGGATTTAAGCTTCTGTCACTCTCGCAACCCATCATCTAATTGCTACTCCACAATGCATTCCCTTAGGCCCAGATATGGTGAAGTGTCATGTAGTTGACGTTCACATGACACCACTAAGGGAATCACAACATACATACTATCAAAATATCGAACACATACCAAGTTCACATTATTACTTGCAACATGATTTCTCCCGTGACCTCAGGAACGAAAGTAAATACTCACAAATGGGAATCATGTTCAAGATCAGAGGGGTATTAAATAGCATATTGGATCTGAACATATAATCTTCCACCAAATAAACCATATAGTAATTAACTACAAGATGTCATTAACACTAGTAGTCACCCACGAGCACCAATCTATAGTTGCGGTAACAAGATTGAACACAAGAGACAAACTAGGGTTTGATATGAGATGGTGCTGTTGAAGATGTTGATGAAGATTTCCCTCCCCAAGATGGGAGAGTTGTTGGTGATGATGATGACGATGATTTCCCCCTCCGGGAGGGAAGTTCCCCCGGCAGAAAAGCTCCGCCGGAGGGCAAAAGTGCTCCTGCCCAAGTTCCGCCTCGAGACAGCGGCGCTCCGTCTCGAAAGTCCTCTCCTTATTTTATTTCTAGGTCAAAATGACCTATATACCAGAAGATGGGCACCAGAGGTGGGCCCGGGTGAGCACAACCCACCAGCGCGTGCCTGGGCTCCCTGGCACGCCCAGGTGGTTTGTTCCCACCTGGTGGGCCCCCTCTGGTAGTTATTTGCTCCAATATTTTTCAAATGTTCCATAGAAAATCTCCGTGAAGTTTCAGCTTGTTTGGAGTTGTGTAGAATAGTTGGCCTAGCGTAGCTTTTCCAGGTCCAGATTTCCAGCTGCCGGAATTCTCCCTCTTTGTGTATATCTTGCATATTATGAGAGAAAAGGCATTAGAATTACTCAAAAAAGCATTATTATGGATAAAAACATTATAATAACAATAAGAAAACATGATGCAAAATGGACGTATCAACTCCCCCAAGCTTAGACATCGCTTGTCCTCAAGCGAAAACCGAAATCGAAAAAGGTGTCGATAAAAATAAAATACGGACATACAAGCATCATGTAGATTATTATAACAACAACAAAATTAAACATAAGACTTTTATCATAGAACTTTTATCATATATTTCACATGGATAAGTAACAATTCATCACACAATTGAAGTATAAAGCAAAAGTCTATTAAAAACCAACAAACTATGTTCTCAGTCAACTTTGCAACTACAATTCATCATATTTTCAGGAAGGGTTACGTATCGGAGCCTTTAGGCAAGTCCACATACTCAACCATCATATAGTCTTCTATGATTGCTAACACTCACAGCGTACACATGAGCAAAACATTTCAACCGAACACATAGAAAGATAGGGGCTTATAGTTTCGCCTCCCAACGTATTCACCTCAAGGGTGATGTCAACAATAATTATTCATGCTATCTATATTCAACTGGACATATGTGCCTAGATCTTTCCTCACCACATGATGCTTGCCAAAGGAGAAAAATAAAAAGGAATAGAAGGAAAACTTTGACTCTTTGCATAAAAGTAAATACATAAAAGTAAAAGATATGCCCTTCGCAGAGGGAAACAGAGGTTGCCATGCACTTATTTATTTGTATGATCAACCCCTTAATGCAAAAGAATGTCATGTTGCATTGCCCCTTGTGATAGCGACCTTTGTTATGTAGTCTGTCCCTTTTATTCTTCACCATCACAAGTTCGTGCAACGCTCAATTTTCTCTTACACTAAATGATCTCACACTTTTAGAACTAATTTTTATTGCATTTGTGCACTGATGACAACTTACTTGAGGGATCTTGCTCAATCCCTAGGTAGGTATGGTGGACTCTTGAAATAAGATTTGGGTTTAAGGGCTTTTGGATGCACAAGTAGTATCTCTACTTAGTGCGGAATTTTTGGCTAGCAAAGATAGGGGCAAGAACCACATGTTAAAGGATATATGACAATATGACTTCTATGTGAATATAAACAAACATAATCCATTAAGTTGTCTTCCTTGTCCAACGTCAACAATTTTGGCATATAATATTTTGATGAGGGCTCACAATCACAAAAGATTTCTAGGATAGTGTATTTATATGTGAATATTCTCTTCCTTATTAATTCTTTCATGAGTTCCATCATTGACTAATGCTATGTTTGTCAATCTCTAATAAAATTTTCTACTTATACTTTTCCTTATGTGGTGTCATCACCTACCATAAGATTAGTATATGATCTTTTTGATTTATTTCCTTTCTTTTATTTATTTCCTTTCTCTTTTTCTTCCTTATTTCTTTTCTTTTATTTGCAACATGAAAGTAAAGAAAGCAAAAACTTAAAGTAAAATTTATTATATATCTTGCACACGATTACAAGGATAGATCACTAAGCAAACTCTCAAAGAAGAAAGGATTGAACTAAACTTTTATTCATCTAAACAAAAAGATCGAACTAAAATAAGTAAAGGCAAAAAGATAGTGGGATGATATGATACCGGGCACCTCCCCCAAGCTTGGCGGAAGCCAAGGGGAGTGCCCATACCCGATACTCAGTTTTCTTTTGGTGGTGAAGAAGATGATGGTGGTGATGAAGTAGTATTCTCCAATATAACCATGAGTAGATCCTTCAAACCTTGAATCTCCCGAAGGGCTTGATGAGTTAATTCACTGTTTTTCTTCACCTCAACCATTATGTGTTTATTCTCCGGGCCCCACGGTTTTGTTCCTGCACCGTTTTCTCTTGGCCGAGATATGTCCTAATTGGACGGTATGTGCCTACGAGGAGTATTCTCGAACCCATAATTGTGAATCAAGTTGCGAAAGTTGTTACTATGTAACCTGTGTAAAGGCCTCCTCGGAGGGGTTTCTTCTTGCACTTCTTGGCTCGCTTGATTGTTTGAAGATCCCGTGTCTTGATGAGGATTAGGGTGAGTAGAGATGCCGGCTAGTGTGCCTCTCTCAGAGGTCGGAAAGTGAACCCCCAAAAGGATTTCCCTCCTCCTCCTCCATAGCATCCTCTCCAGCTTCATCTCTCCTTAGATCCTCCTGAACCACCCTTGTGTCTTCTTCTCCATTATTGAAAGGTGAGGAATACATGATGTTGGTCTAGCTGAATCTGTCAGAAAACAACAAAGAAAAGAAGACAGAGGATTTCTCCGCGACACGGTGGTTAACAGGTTCGGGAAGAATATATAGATTTTTTATCTTGGGGGACAAGCAAACTGTAGAAAAACGGAGTCCGGAAGGTGTCCCAGGTGGGCTCCATTTTTGTCATGCCATCTTTTAACTTTTTCTTTGAATAATTTTGCATTTTCATAAGCTTGGGTTCTCCATTCATCTAAAGAACTAATATCAAATAACCTCTTTTCACCAGCAAGTTTGAAATCACAAATGAGCTCTTTGATGGCCCAATAAGCTTTATGTTCTAACTCAAGAGGCAAATGACAACCTTTTCCATAAACCATTTTATATGGAGACATACCCATAGGATTTTTATATGCTGTTCTATAAGCCCAAAGTGCATCATCTAATTTTTTAGACCAAATCTTCCTGGACCTATTAACAGTCTTTTGCAAAATTAATTTTATTTCTCTATTGCTAAGTTCAACTTGATCACTAGACTGAGGATGATAAGGTGATGCAATTCTATGGTTAACATCATACTTGGCAAGCATTTTACGGAAAGCACCATGAATAAAATGTGAACCACCATCAGTCATTAAATATCTAGGGACTCCAAACCTTGGGAAAATAACTTCCTTAAGAATTTTAATAGAGGTGTTGTGATCAGCACTGCTGGTTGGAATAGCTTCTACCCATTTAGTAACATAATCAACAGCAACCAAAATATGTGTATACCCATTAGAGGAAGGAAAAGGTCCCATGTAATCAAATCCCCAAACATCAAATGGTTCAACAGCAAGTGAATAGTTCATAGGCATTTCATAACGCTTACCGATATTACCTATTCTTTGACATTCATCACAAGATAAGACGAACTTACAGGCATCCTTGAAGAGAGTAGGCCAATAAAATCCAGATTGCAATACCTTGTGAGCAGTTCTATCTCCAGCATGATGCCCTCCATAAGCTTCGGAGTGACATTTCCATAGCATTTGTCCCTGTTCATGCTCAGGTACACAACGTCTAATAATACCATCTACTCCTTCTTTATAAAGATGTGGGTCATCCCAAAAGTAATGTCTTAAATCATAGAAGAATTTTTTCTTTTGCTGGTATGTAAAGCTAGGTGGTAAATATTTAGCAACAATATAATTAGCATAATCAGCATACCAAGGAGTATTATGAGCAACATTTATTGCAGCTAACTGCTCATCAGGAAGGCTATCATCAATAGGTAGTGGGTCATCAGGCACATTTTCAAGCCTAGATAAATTATCAGCTACGGGGTTCTCAGCTCCTTTTCTGTCAATGATATGTAAATCAAATTCTTGTAATAAGAGAACCCATCGAATAAGTCTAGATTTAGCATCTTTCTTTTCCATAAGATATTTAATAGAAGCATGGTCTGTGTGAACAGTTACTTTTGAATCACAATATAAGGTCTAAATTTATCACAAGCAAACACCATTGCTAAGAATTCTTTTTCAGTAGTAGCATAGTTTCATTGAGCACTGTCTAGAGTTTTACTAGCATAATGAATAACATTCAGTTTCTTATCAACTCTTTGTCCAAGAACAGCACCAACAGCATAATCACTAGCATCACACATAATTTCAAAAGGCAAGTTCCAATCAGGTGGTTGGACAATAGGTGCAGAAATTAAGGCTTTCTTGAGTGTTTCAAAGGCTTCTAAAAATCATCATAAAAAACAAAAGGAATATCCTTTTGCAAAAGATTCGTAAGAGGCGTAGAAATTTTAGAAAAGTCTTTGATAAATCTCCTGTAGGAACCAGCATGACCTAAGAAACTACGAATACCTTCTATATCTTTAGGACATGGCAGTTTCTCAATTGCATCAACCTTAGCTTTGTCCACTTCAATACCTCTTTCAGAAATTTTATGACCCAAGACAATGCCTTCATTAACCATAAAGTGGCACTTCTCCCAATTCAAGACAAGATTTGTTTGTTCACATCTCTGCAAAACTCGATCAAGATTGCTTAAACAATCATCAAAAGACTTCCCATAAACAGAGAAGTCATCCATGAAAACCTCAACAATCTTTTCACAAAAGTCAGAGAATATAGCAGACATACATCTTTGAAAGGTAGTAGGTGCATTACATAAACCGAAAGGCATACGTCTATAAGCATAAGTTCCAAAGGGACAAGTAAAAGTGGTCTTTCCTTGATCAGGTTGAGAAACAGGTATTTGTGAAAAACCAGAATATCCATCAAGGAAGCAAAAATGTGCGTGCTTAGATAATATTTCAAGCAATTGATCAATAAAAGGCAGAGGGTGATGATCTTTTCTAGTTGCTTTGTTTAATTTTCTGAAATCAATTACCATTCGATAGCCTGTAACAATTCTTTGTGGAATAAGTTCATTCTTACCATTAGGAACAACAGTTATACCTTCTTTCTTAGGGACACAATTAACAGGACTCGCCCATCTACTATCAGCTATAGGATAGATTATACCTGCTTCCAGAAGTTTTAATATTTCCGTCCTTACCACTTCTTTCATCTTCGGGTTTAACCGACGTTGGTGATCAACAACGGGTTTAGCCTCAGGTTTCATATTAATTTTGTCCTGACATAGAGTGGGACTAACACTACAAAAAAAACACATCTGTGACATTTTGGGCCGAACGAAAAAAAATTCTGTCATAATTATGACACTTCTATGACGATAATTGTGACAAAACCCGATATCATCATAGATGTGGTGGGCTCCTACTTCTATGACAAAAAATCATGACAGAATATGGGTTTTTCGTCCTGGTCGGGCCGGAGACGCAGCTGCATGACATTCTTTGGGCTGTCCATGACGGAAAAAAACCATGGTAGAAGCGAGGGCGAGGAAAATATCAGGGAGCTCCAGGTTACGGTGGGTGGTCGAGGGCCGAGCGATGCATGTTTCTCTTGTACGTACGCGCGTGTGTGCGAGGCGTTGCGCTCTTACTGAACCCGAGCGAGGCGTTGGGCTCTAACTGAACCCGGGCGATTGCACTGCAGGCTACGCGTTACTGAACCCGAGCGATCGATCGATCCCTTGCTGTTAATTGAACCCAAGTGATTCCTTCGCTACTGCTGCTAACGGAAGCCGATCGATGCTGCCTTTGGATGAACAGTGAGCATTGTTGGGGGGTTGGGTGAACAGTTCCCGGTGGGGGTTGGATGAACATGACCCCGTGGTAGTAGAGGTCGTTGCGCTAGATGAATAGGACCCCGATCGATCGAGCCGGTGGATGAACAGGACCCCGTGGAGGGCTGGTTGAACAGTAGCTGGTGCAGGGCTGGATGAACAGTAGCCCGTGGAGGGGTGGTTGAACAGGACCCCGTGGAGAGGGCTAGTTGAACAGTAGCCGGTGGAGACGCGTGAGGTGGAGGTTGGATGAACAGGAGCCTGTGGATGAACAGTCGCTGGTGGAGGCTGGAGGAGGTCGACGGTGGATGAATAGTAGCCCGTGGAGGCTGGAGGAGGTCGACGGTGGAGATGAACAGTATCCCATGGAGTCCCGTTTTTTGGTACGCCACACCCCTCCCGATGAACAGGACCCCCGTTTCGACCGTAGCGCTCCAACACAAGTCCGTTTCCTCTGTTTTGCGGTACGCCACACCCCTCCCGATCAACAAGACCCCGTTTCGACCGTAGGAGGTCTGTTTCCTCCGTTTTGCGGTACGCCAGACCCCTCCCAATGAACAGGATCCCATTTCGACCGTGGCCGGTCGAACACAAGGTTGTTTCCTTTGTTCTACGGTACGCCTGGCCTCGTTTCCATCGGCTATTCCGTCCAAGCCGGTTGGCTCCCGATGAACAACACGCGTTTCGTTGCCTCCCGATGAACACGAGGCATTTCGTTGCCTCCCCATGAACACAACGACGAGGCAATTTCTCCATTCTGACCCAGCCATGTACACGAGCCCTAGTCATACATATGCGCGAGTAGGCGTTCGAGACCCTGCCCGTATGTACGTACGTGGCCGTATTTACTTTCTTGCACACTGGCTGCTATACGTACGTGTACATGCTACGTGCGCGCCTCTACTACGACACGTGCCCTTCCTTACACGGCCACGGTTCATCGCTGCAGCCTGCAGACAGACCGATCGTATGTACGTGCACGTTCGCGACCAGAATGACAACACTACGTATGCTTCGACCAGGTGGATCCCGACTGTCAGGCACTTCCTTGCGTGCGAAGATGTAGCTGGTGGGTCCCAGCAGTCAGGGGGTGAATCATTTTTTCCCGTAATATGGACGCACCTCCTTGCGTGCGAAGATGTAGCTGGTGGGTCCCAGCAGTCAGGGGGAGAAAACATTATTTTTCAGGGTAAAAAGGATGCAGTTGCATGCATGCGTCCATGGGCGTGGTGCGTCCCCACTGTCAGCCTCTCACGTACAGTCATCTTCCGATGACTCTCGGTTGTTGACCATGTTGACCACACCGTGCCGAGAGCACCAAGGCCGGTGGATGATGGCGAGGCCCCAGACTGGAATGACCCAGAGATGGGGAAGACGCGGCAGTGGAGTCACAGATGGAGAGGAGTGGGAAACTTGACTGGTTCGGGTGCGCGCAACACTGCCGCCCACGGGAGACAGGAGCAAGAACAGAGGTTGAAGAAGGAGCACGGCTGTTGGATTAACATCCAACGGTCCAGCTGCTAGAATCATTTGTTGATTAACTTGACAAAGCCCTGCATACACGTCTGCTTAGTAGGCCAACAAGTCAGCCACCAAATCTGCCGGGTCCTAGTTGTCATCGGGAGGAATGGTTTTTTTCGCATAACAAGGAGGCACTTCCTTCCATGCGAAGATACAGCCAGTGGGTCCCAGCTATCAGGGGGAGGAAACAACTTAATAAGGAGGAACTTTCCTTGCGCACGACCATGGACCTCGTGGGTCCCAGCCGTCAGGCTCTCCACGTACAGTCCTCTTTCGATGACTCTCGTTTGTTGACCACGCCGCGCCAAGCGCAGCGAGGCAGTGGACGACGGCGAGGCCCCAGACTGGAACGACCTGGAGATGGGGAAGACGCGACAGTGTAGTCGCAGACGGAGAGGAGTGGGAAACTTGACTGGTTCGGGTGTGATAACCCACAAGTATAGGGGATCGCAACAGTTTTCGAGGGTAGAATATTCAACCCAAATTTATTGATTCGACACAAGGGGAGCCAAAGAATATTCTCAAGTATTAGCAACTGAGTTGTCAATTCAGCCACACCTGGATAACTTAGTATCTGCAGCAAAGTATTTAGTAGCAAAGTAGTATGGAAGTAACGCTAACGGTAGCAAAGTAATATTTTTGGGTTTTGTAGTGATTGTAACAGTAGCAACGGAAAAGTAAATAAGCGAAGAACAATATGTGAAAAGCTCGTAGGCATTGGATCGGTGATGGAGAATTATGCCGGATGCGGTTCATCATATAACAGTCATAACATATGGTGGCACAGAACTAGCTCCAATTCATCAATGTAATGTAGGCATGTATTCCGAATATAGTCATACGTGCTTATGGAAAAGAACTTGCATGACATCTTTTGTCCTACCCTCCCATGGCAACGGGGTCCTAGCGGAAACTAAGGGATATTAAGGCCTCCTTTTAATAGAGTACCGGACCAAAGCATTAACACATAGTGAATACATGAACTCCTCAAACTACGGTCATCACCGGGAGTGGTCCCGTTTATTGTCACTTCGGGGTTGCCGGATCATAACACATAGTAGGTGACTATAGACTTGCAAGATAGGATCAAGAACTCACATATATTCACGAAAACATAATAGGTTCAGATCTGAAATCATGGCACTCGGGCCCTAGTGACAAGCATTAAGCATAGCAAAGTCATAGCAACATTAATCTCAGAACATAGTGGATACTAGGGATCAAGCCCTAACAAAACTAACTCGATTACATGATAGATCTCATCCAACCCATCACCGTCCAGCAAGCCTACGATGGAATTACTCACGCACGGCGGTGAGCATCATGAAATTGGTGATGGAGGATGGTTGATGATGACAATGGCGACGGATTCCCCTCTCCGGAGCCCCGAACGTACTCCAGATCAGCCCTCCCGAGAGAGTTTAGGGCTTGGCGGCAGCTCCGTATCGTAAAACGCGATGAATCTTTCTCTTTGATTTTTTTCTCCCCAAACACGAATATATGGAGTTGGAGTTGAGGTCGGTGGAGCTCCAGGGGGCCCACGAGGCAGGGGGCGCGCCCAGGGGGGCAGGCGCGCCCCCCACCCTCGTGGCAAGGGTGTGAGCCCCTAACCTTGATTCTTTCGCCAATATTTTTTATATTTTCCAAAAATAATCTCCGTCGAGTTTCAGGTCATTCCGAGAACTTTTTGTTTCTGCACATAAATAACACCATGGCAATTCTGCTAAAAACAGCGTCAGCCCGGGTTAGTTCCATTCAAATCATGCAAGTTAGAGTCCAAAACAAGGGCAAAAGTGTTTGGAAAAGTAGATACGACGGAGACGTATCAACTCCCCCAAGCTTAAACCTTTGCTTGTCCTCAAGCAATTCAGTTGACAAACTGAAAGTGATAAATAAAAACTTTTACAAACTCTGTTTGCTCTTGTTGTTGTAAATATGTAAAGCCAGCATTCAAGTTTTCAGCAAAGATTATGACTAACCACATTCACCATAACACTTAGGTCTCATGTTTACTCATATCAATGGCATAATCAACTAGGGAGCAATAATAATAAATCTCGGATGACAACACTTTCTCAAAACAATCATGATAAAAGATCATAATAACAAGATGGTATCTCGCTAGCCCTTTCTGAGACCGCAAAACATAAATGCAGAGCACCTTTAAAGATCAAGGACTGACTAAAGATTGTAATTCATGGTAAAAGAGATCTAGTCATAGTCATACCCAATATAAATTAATAGTAATGGATGCAAATGACAGCGGTGCTCTCCAGCTGGTGCTTTTAATAAGAGGGTGATGACTCAACATAAAAGGAAATAGATAGGCCCTTCGCAGAGGGAAGCAGGGATTTGTAGAGGTGCCAGAGCTCGGTTTTGCAATAGAGATAAATAATATTTTGAGCGGCATACTTTCATTGTCAACATAAAAATGAAGAGATGGCGATATCTTCCATGCTACACACATTATAGACGGTTCCCAAACAGAATGGTAAAGTTTATACTCCCCCTCCACCAACAAGCATCAATCCATGGCTTGCTCAAAACAACGAGTGCCTCCAACTAACAACAGTCCCGGGGGAGTTTTGTTTGCAATTATTTTGATTTGATTTGCATAAAGCATGGGACTGGGCATCCCGGTGACCAGCCATTTTCTCATGAGTGAGGAGCGGAGTCCACTCCTCTTGAGAATAACCCGCCTAGCATGGAAGATACAGACAGCCCTAGTTGATACATGAGCTATTCGAGCATACAAAATAGAATTTCATTTGAAGCTTTAGAGTTTGGCACACACAAATTTACTTGGAACGGCAGGTAGATACCGCATATAGGAAGGTATGGTGGACTCATATGGAATAACTTTGGGGTTTAAGGGATTGGATGCACAAGCAGTATTCCTGCTTAGTACAAGTGAAGGCTAGCAAAAGACTAGGAAGCGACCAACTAGAGAGCGACAACAGTCATGAACATGCATTAAAATTAATGAACATTGAGTGCAAGCATGAGTTGGATATAATCCACCATGAACATAAATATCGTGAAGGCTATGTTGATTTGTTTCAACTACATGTGTGAACATGTGCCAAGTCAAGTCACTTGAATCATTCAAAGGAGGATACCACCCTATCATACCACATCACAACCATTTTAATAGCATGTTGGCACGCAAGGCAAACCATTATAAACTCCTAGCTAATTAAGCATAGCATAAGCAACTATAATCTATAATTGTCATTGCAAACATGTTTATTCATAATAGGCTGAATCAGGAACGATGAACTAATCATATTTAGAAAAACAAGAGAGGTCGAGTTCATACCAGCTTCTCTCATCTCAATCAGTCCATCATATATCGTCATTATTGCCTTTCACTTGCACGACCGAATGATGTGAATAATAATAATAGTGCATGTGCATTGGACTAAGCTAGAATCTGCAGGCATTCAATAAACAGGAGAAGACAAGGCAATATGGGCTCTTGGTTAAATCAACAATAATGCATATAAGAACCACTTCAACAATTTAATTATGGTCTTCTCCTATCGACCCCCAAAGAAAAGAAAAGAAATAAAACTATTTACACGGGAAAGCTCCCAACAAGCAAAAGAAGAAGAGGAAATCTTTTTGGGTTTTCTTTTTAGTTATTACTACTACAGCAAGAAAGTAAACTAGCTGAAAGCTATAACTAATTTTTTTTTGGTTTTCTTAAGGTTTTTCAAACACACAAGAAGAAAGGATAAAAAGGAAAATTAACTAGCATGGATAGTACAATGAAAGAGTATGAGCACCGACAACTAGCAATGAGTGTGTGAACATGAATGTAATGTCGGTGAAAAACACGTACTCCCCCAAGCTTAGTCTTTTGGCCTAAGTTGGTCTATTGCCATGGCTGGCCTCGCGGATATCCATAGTTGTAGTTGGGGTCGTACTGAGATGCAGCGGCTATTGCATCGTGGGCTGCAGCTTGGAGGCGAGCTGCCCTCGTCCTCCTTTCGTACTCATTCGCCTCCTCTCTGGTTATAAAATGTCTCCCGTTTGCCTGAAAGTCAAAGAGAGTGGGAGCAGGGACGACAATATTGACGGCGTGACGACTGTCAAAGATTAGTCGGTACTGGAGAGGCGGTTCATTCCTCTCAACAAACTGATGGTGAACCATGGCATTAAAATCTAGATAAGAAGGAGGCAATTCCATATCATAATCATGAATGGTTACACCAAGAAAATTAGCTAAACGGGTTGCATAAATTCCACCAAACAAATCTCCATTAAATCTATTATTATGCAACCTACGTGCAACAATGTCTCCCAGATAATGTTTATCTCCTAACACAGCACTCCTGAGAATACTGAGGTCAGGGACACACATGTGACATGCTTCGTCCTTACCATTTATGCACCTACCTATGAAGAGAGCAAAATAATGTATAGCAGGAAAATGAATGCTCCCTATGGTAGCTTGTGCTATATCTCTAGATTCCCCCACAGTTATACTAGCAAGAAAATCTCTAAATTCAGATTTGCGAAGTTCACTCGGACTACCCCATTGTGGAAGTTTGCAAGCAGTGGTGAAATCCTCTAAGTCCATAGTATAAGAATTTTCATAAAGATCAAACAGGACAGTTTGAGAATTGCGTGAAGATGAAAATTCAAACCTCCTCACAAAGGAACTAGTGAGATAGTGGTACTGATGGCACTTATCTGCCTCGAAGCTCACAAGATCAGCGTTACGCAAATATGCGTTAAATTCTTCCTTGATTCCTGCTTGATCCATGAAGTCCTCTGAAGGCCATTCACAAGCCCGCACTGGCGCGTCTCTTGGTGGTTCATCATCAGGATCCCGCATTGCAAGCCTGGGTCCTTGCTTCCTTGAAGAACCACCTTGATACATTTTCCTAAACATATTTCTTCCTCTGAAAAATTTCTGAAATTTTTAGTAACTTCAAATAAAAGTGAAGCAAGCTCAACAAAATTGATATTAACTACTTCTACAAAGTGCCTAGAGCCTATATCATGCATTAGAACTACTTAGAACCATATAAATTTGCCATGCAAGCTCAAGAACATGGTCACCTAGGCAGCAAAAATTTGCAATGAATAAAGCACTAGAATAAAATCTAATTGGACCAATGGAGGAGTCACATACCAAGGAACAATCCCCCAAAGCAGTTTTGTGAGAGGTGCTTTGAGCAAGGAGATCGAAAATCGCAGCAAAATGAGCTAGAACTCGTGCTTGAGCTGGATGGTGAATTTTTTGGGAGGAAGAAGAAGTGTGTGGGTGCAGGAATAAGTGGAGGGGAGCCACCATGGGCCCACGAGGTAGGGGGGCGCGCCCTGGACCCTCGTGCCCAGGTGCTTGCTCCCCCTGTTGTGTTCTCAGTGCCAGATATTCTCAAATATTCTAGAAAAAAATCATATTTCAATTTCGGGGCATTTGGAGAACTTTTATTTCCGGGGTATTTTTTATTGCACGGATAATTCAGAAAACTGACAGAAAAATACTACTTTTACTTTATTTCAACTAAATAACAGAAAGTAAAAAGGGGGTACAGAAGGTTGTGCCTTCTAACTTCATCCATCTCATGCTCATCAAAAGGAATCCACTAACAAGGTTGATCAGGTCTTGTTAACAAACTCATTCCGAATCGCATGAAACCAGAGAAATTTAGAATAACACTATGTTACCTCAACGGGGATATGCACATCCCCAATAATAAGAATATCATATCTCTTTTTGACAGTAGGTAGAGGAAATTCAAAACCTCCAAAAATAATCGTTGGAATTTTTCCAATAGAGTTGATACTATGGATTTGAGGTTATTTCCTCGGAAAGTGTACCGTATGCTCATTACCATTAACATGAAAAGTGGCATTGCCTTTGTTGAATCAATAACAGCCCCTGCAGTATTCAAAAAGGGTCTTCCAAGAATAATAGACATACTGTCATCCTCAGGATTATCAAGAATAACAAAGTCCGTTAAAATAGTAACGTTTGCAACCACAACAGGCACATCCTCACAAATACCGACAGGTATAGCAGTTGATTTATCAGCCATTTGCAAAGATATTTCAGTAGGTGTCAACTTATTCAAATCAAGTCTATGATATAAAGAGAGAGGCATAACACTAACACCGGCTCCAAGATCACATAAAGCAGTTTTAACATAGTTTCTTTTAATG
This sequence comes from Aegilops tauschii subsp. strangulata, assembly GCF_002575655.3. Classification (NCBI taxonomy): domain Eukaryota; kingdom Viridiplantae; phylum Streptophyta; class Magnoliopsida; order Poales; family Poaceae; genus Aegilops; species Aegilops tauschii. Next base: position 517,483,009 of record NC_053036.3, read on the forward strand.
GAGCACGGTATAGTTGGTACTCCTGGATCTCCTAATTTCTTTGGTATTCCACCCTTGAAAGTGTAGTTAGCAAGCATGGTGGAAATTTCAGCTTCCGGTATCTTCCTTTTATTAGTAACAATTTCTTTCATATACTTAGCATAAGGATTCATTTTTGAGCATATCAGTTAATCGCTTACGCAAAAAGATAGGTCTAAACATTTCAGCAAAGCGCTCAAAATCCTCATCATCCTTTTTCTTGGATGGTTTGGGAGGAAAAGGCATGGGTTTCTGAACCCATGGCTCTCTTTCTTTACCATGCTTCCTAGCAACAAAGTCTCTTTTATCATAACATTGATTCTTTGATTATGGGTTATCAAGATCAATAGCAGGTTCAATTTCTACATCATTATCATTGCTAGGATGAGCATCAACATGAACATCATCATTAACATTATCACTAGGTTCATGTTCATTACCAGATTGTGTTTCAGCATCAGAAATAGAAATATCATTTGGATTCTCAGGTGTGTCAGCAATAGGTTCACTAGAAGCATGCAAAGTCCTATCATTTTTCTTTTTCTTCCTTTTAGAAGCACTAGGTGTGTCAACATTATTTCTTTGAGAATCCTGCTCAATTCTCTTAGGATGGCCTTCCGGATACAAAGGTTCCTGAGTCATTTTACCAGTTCTAGTAGCCACTCTAACAGCATAGTCATTATTCTTACTATTCATTTCATTGAGCAAATCATTCTGAGCTTTAAGTACTTGTTCTACTTGAGTGCTAACCATAGAAGCATGTTTACTAATGATTTTAAGTTCACCTTTAACTCTAGACATATAATCACCCAAGTGTTCAATCATATAAGCATTTTGTTTTAATTGTCTACCAAAATAAGCATTAAAATCCTCTTGCTTAACCATAAAGTTATCAAACTCATCCAAACATTGGCTAGCAAACTTAGTAGGAGGGATTTCAGCTTTATCATATCTATAGAGAGAATTTACCTTTACTACCTGTGTCGGGTTAACAAGACCATGAGTTTCTTCAATAGGTAATGGATTAAGATCATATATTTCTTCAACGGGCGGTAAATTAAGACCATGTATTTCTTCAATAGGAGGTAAATTCTTAACATCTTCAGCTTTAATACCTTTTTCTTTCATAGATTTCTTTGCCTCTAGCATATCTTCAGGACTGAGAAATAGAACACCCCTTTTCTTCGGAGTTGGTTTAGGAATAGGCTCAGGAAGTGTCCAATTATTTTCATTGGTCAACATATTATTCAATAGAATTTCAGCTTCATCTGGTGTTCTTTCCCTGAAAACAGAACCAGAACAACTATCCAGGTGGTCTCTGGAAGCATCAGTTAGTCCATTATAAAAGATATCAAGTATTTCATTTTTCTTGAGAGGATGATCAGGCAAAGCATTAAGTAATTGGAGAAGCCTCCCCCAAGCTTGTGGGAGACTCTCTTCTTCAATTTGCACAAAATTATATATTTCCCTTAAGGTAGCTTGTTTCTTATGAGCGGGGAAATATTTAGCAGAGAAGTAATAAATCATATCCTGGGGACTACGCACACAACCAGGATCAAGAGAATTAAACCATATCTTAGCATACTCCTTTAATGAGAACGAAAATATTTTAAGGATATAAAAGTAGCGAGTTCTCTCATCATTAGTGAACACGGTGGCTATATCATTTAATTTAGTGAGATGTGCCACAACAGTTTCAGATTCAACCAAAGTGATTATATCAGGATCAATAGAGAATTCATAATCCTTATCAGTAACAAAGATAGGTGAAGTAGCATAAGCAGGATCATATTTCATTCTAGCATTCAGAGTTTTTTGTTTCAGCTTAGCTAATAATTTCTTAAGATCACTTCTATCATTGCAAGCAAGAAAGTCTCTAGCAGTTTCTTCATCCATAACATAGCCCTCACGCACAACAGGTAATTCATATTTATTGGGAGAGTCTTCATCATCACTTTCATCAATATTATCAGTTTCAATAATTTCATTCTATCTAGCCCTAGCAAGTTGTTCATCAAGAAATTCACCAAGTGGAACAGTAGTATCAAGCATAGAAGTAGTTTCATCATAAGTATCATGCATAGCAGAAGTGGCATCATCAATAACATGCGACATATCAGAATTAATAGCAGAAGCAGGTTTAGGTGTCGCAAGCTTACTCAAAACAGAAGGTGAATCAAGTGCAGAGCTAGATGGCAGTTCCTTACCTCCCCTCGTAGTTGAGGGATAATTTTTTGTTTTCTCATCTTTCAAGTTCCTCATAGTGACCAGCAGATATAAATCCCAAGTGACTCAAAGAATAGAGCTATGCTCCCCGACAACAGCGCCAGAAAATAGTCTTGATAACCCACAAGTATAGGGGATCGCAATAGTTTTCGAGGGTAGAGTATTCAACCCAAATTTATTGATTCGACACAAGGGGAGCCAAAGAATATTCTCAAGTATTAGCAACTGAGTTGTCAATTTATCCACACCTGGATAACTTAGTATCTGCAGCAAAGTATTTAGTAGCAAAGTAGTATGGAAGTAACGGTAACGGTAGCAAAGTAATATTTTTGGGTTTTGTAGTGATTGTAACAGTAGCAACGGCAAAGTAAATAAGCGAAGAACAATATGTGAAAAGCTTGTAGGCATTGGACCGGTGATGGAGAATTATGCCGGATGCGGTTCATCATATAACAGTCATAACATAGGGTGACACAGAATTAGCTCCAATTCATCAATGTAATGTAGGCATGTATTCCGAATATAGTCGTACATGCTTATGGAAAAGAACTTGCATGACATCTTTTGTCCTACCCTCCCGTGGCAGCGGGGTCCTAGCGGAAACTAAGGGATATTAAGGCCTCCTTTTAATAGAGTACCAGACCAAAGCATTAACACATAGTGAATACATGAACTCCTCAAACTACGGTCATCACCGGGAGTGGTCCCGATTATTGTCACTTCGGGGTTGCCGGATCATAACACATAGTAGGTGACTATAGACTTGCAAGATAGGATCAAGAACTCACATATATTCATGAAAACATAATAGGTTTAGATCTGAAATCATGGCACTCGGGCCCTGGTGACAAGCATTAAGCATAGCAAAGTCATAGCAACATCAATCTCGGAACATAGTGGATACTAGGGATCAAACCCTAACAAAACTAACTCGATTACATGATAGATCTCATCCAACCCATCACCGTCCAGCAAGCCTACGATGGAATTACTCACGCACGGCGGTGAGCATCATGAAATTGGTGATGGAGGATGGTTGATGATGACGATGGCGACGGATTCCCCTCTCCGGAGCCCCGAACGGACTTCAGATCAGCCCTCCCGAGAGAGTTTAGGGCTTGGCGGCGGCTCCGTATCGTAAAACGTGATGAATCTTTCTCTCTGTTTTTTTCTCCCCGAACACGAATATATGGAAGTTGAGTTGGGGTCCGTGGAGCTCCAGGGGGGCCACGAGGCAGGGGGCGCGCCCCCACCCTCGTGGCAAGGGTGTGGGCCCCCTGACCTTGATTCTTTCACTAATATTTTTTATATTTTCCAAAAATAATCTCCGTGGAGTTTCAGGTCATTCCGAGAACTTTTTGTTTCTGCACATAAATAACACCATGGCGATTCTGCTAAAGATAGCGTCAGTCCGGGTTAGTTCCATTCAAATCATGTAAGTTAGAGTCCAAAACAAGGGCAAAATTGTTTGGAAAAGTAGATACGACGGAGACGTATCAGGGTGCGGGGTGGGCTCACACTCGGCAGAGAATAACATGATGTGCAGAGTGGAGGGATGGCCTGGCCGTCGGCGGGGTAGCGTTTCACTGAGGCACGCAAAACAACACCGCTGGACGCTGGAGGCTGGAGCAGGCGGTCTCGGCAGCGCTGGGGGAAGAAGACGAGAGATTGAAGAAGAATGTCGGCTGTTGTATGTAAATCCAATGCCTTCTTAGGCTTCGACCTACTGACCCACATGTCAGCCAGTCCATTTGTTTTTTTAGTCCATTTGGTGGGCTGGGTGAAACAATGATGTAGCATCTATGTAGCCCTTTATATGTATGGTAGAATTTAAAGCCCATTTGCATTTTTCTCGAAATCCATGGACTTGCTGGGCTGGGTGAAAATATCATGTTGGGATGGACGGAGAAATGTTATAAAAACATAAACACATGATTGCACGTCTATTACTGCATTGGTCAGTAAAATCTTTGCAAGCTTATGTACGCAATCACTAGGAGTTAACTTGCCAAGTTATATATAAACAATTATTATTATTATTTTGTAAGAACTTTCAACTTATGAAATAAAATATCATTTTAATTTGATGAGTTAATAGGACGTGGGGTATTATTATTATTTAGGCTAGACGTGGGACAGTTGAGTTGGTTCTAGGGAAAAGTACTGGAGAAAACTCAGTTTACATCAAAAAAGAAAGTGGGAGAAAATTCAGATATAGGATTAATGAAACGAAAAATAAAGAAGTGGGAAGGTCTATAAAATGGTTGGACGAACGACAGGTTTAACGGAACCTTATGTTGTTTCTATTATATATATGTATATATATGTAATAAAATAAGATATAAATATAGGTTCAGTTTTGCATTCTTATAGAAAACATAGGTTCAGTTTGCATTCTTATAGAAAAATAGAACTGAGTTGTGCGTCGTCTTGAAAAAACAAACATAACTTGGGCTGCTGATGGTATAGACAAGCTAGGTTGGGAGGCCCAGAGGCCGCTTAATACCTGCTGGATCCAAAAAATGTTGAAATATGTAGTGGGCTGCCCATGTTAAACAACAAAACCTCAGGCATGGACCTGGTGGGCCCGGGACTGTCAGCCTCTCGACGAACAGTTGTCTCCCAATTCCTCTTGTTTTGATGACCATGTTGGGAATGACAGACAGCGACGCCGCGGCGAGAGCACTAAGGCGGAGGACGACGTCGAGACCTCGGACCGAACGAACCGAAGTGGGGGAAGACGCAGGCGGAGGGGAGTACGAGGGTTGACTTGTTCGGGTGGGCCGGTGGAGCTGCCGCCGCCGGACAATGTGTGGGAGTAGAGGGATGGCCTGGCCAACGCCATAGGCTATGATGGCCAGCCGCTGTATAGGAAGAGGACGAAAGATTGAACAAAATAAAGAAATACAAATGGATAGGTGGTTGGTCCCATATGTTTGTGTACAAGACCTGTTGGGTCCACCTGAGAAGGGGAATATGTTGGGAGGAAGGAGATTCAAAGCATGGCAGCCGAGTGAACTAGTTTTTTTTTAAACGGACAAGTGAACTAGTTGCATACATAAGCAAATAGCCACTAAAACAAGAAAACAGGTTAATGGTTCTTAAAAGAAATATTTCAGACAAAACAGATAATTACGACACATAGGCTAATGCATGAAACACTCAGATGATAAAGGTGCTTATAAACAGATAAAGTACAACATCTAGACCTTCCTGGCACGCTTGATCATGACGATGCGGCTGTCCGTGTACTCGTCGGTTACGGGAAGCAGACACGCCCTCATGTCCACGATCCGCCTGTACATGTCGTAGCATGCGTATGCGTCCTTGTCCGCGTAGGTTATGTAGGCTAGATTCAGAGGTACCTCCCACGTGTTCAGGTCCTTGGTATCATTGTCTTCTTTCATGTTGGCGTATCAGGGGTCGATGATGGTCTCGGCGAGGTCAACCACGAAGTCCTTCTCCTGCCCATTGCCAATGATCTTGTATTGCTTCTGGATGTCGACAAGCTTGTTGCACCAGATGGCCGAATCGTCGCGTTCTTCCTTCTCTCCACCATAGCGAAGGTGCAGTCAGCGCTGCTGATGAAACAGGCGAATGCTCCAGAACCTCTGATGGCCCTACAGTAGTGGTAGACGAGAACCTCGTCCCGCACACATACCTGGGCGACGGCGATCCGCTGGTCCCTGTCAGGAGACGAATGGATGGGCACAAGGTCTAGTCCTATGACCTTGTGCTTTCTCGTCCTGTAGGTACTGCTTGAACTCGGCGAGGCAGAGCTTCACCGAGTCCGGATCGTTGGTTTACATCACATTCAACTTGGTGCAGCCATAGGACTGAACAGCGAACTCAAAGGGGAACTCCTTCCTGAAGTCCATATCCAGCAGGCTCACCCCTCGGATCGCCATTGGAGTCTCTTCAAGTGAACGAGTGGGTAGGCGGCGGCAGCAGTTTGTTTTTTAGCTCTTGGGGAACTGGATTCAACAGTAAAGTGAGTGTGTACAGGCGACAACAGTTACTACCCCTCCCTCGCCCGCTGCACGCCCGACAGAAGATGCACCCTCGGCGCATTCAAACGCCTCCATTAAGAAACCTACTCCGGCCACACGTCGGTTCATGAGCGGGTCTGTATTGGTACTGTAATAACAGGAGTTAGTGGTCACTTTACTTAAATTTAATTAGCTTTAATAGACATTTATACTTAAAACAAGCAATGCATTGGCTCTTTCTATCAGTGCCACAGGATCAACATGCACAACAATTAGAATTATTATTCTTAGGACGCACACAATCAGCACATTTGCCGCACTTTCACACAGATAATACTACCAAGTTTGAACTGTTTGTTATGGTTCTTGTCCTCTGCATCATCATGTCGTGTTTCCCAGCTTGCAAGATTCAGAACCAACAAATAAGATCCAAATAATAATTACAACAAAGATGCCTACACATCTCATTGATTCCTAGCTTGCAAGATTCATAACCAACAAATAAGATTCAAATAATAAGTACAACAAATATGCCTACACATCTCATTGATTCCCGGCTTGCAAGATTCAGAACCAACCCATTAGAGCCTTTTGATAAAGTGAATATCATGATTAAATCCATCTTGGCTAGCCGTGTCATACAACCGAAGAACATGGCGAATGCTCTTGACCGTCACAACATCTGTAGTTGAGTATTCCTGTTTGCACCGCACAAATAAGAAGAGCCTGATTACTATATTAATGGCACTCCTTGAACTCAACCTACAGCTCCACTCAGATGAGGCCTGCCTAGAGTTCCATGATTCAATTCATGCGCCTTTTTCTGCAGTTCACCTAAAATGAAGCAAAGATTGCATAATTCAGCTAGCAAGAAGTACTTGGGGGTTGTTTGGTTTGAGACTATGTTTGCCTAAGGTTTCCACACCTAAGGTTAGGCAAGTTTGACCAACTTGGGTGGGTGTTTGGTTCAAGCCACACCTTAGGCAAGCCACACTAGGGTCCCACATCACATACACTCACAAAGTGTGGCAAGATTCCCTTAGGCTTGCCAACTTGTGGCTCTCATTTTGAAGAACTAACCTTAGGCAAGTGTGGCAACATTGTATGGCAAAGTGTGGCATGGTTAGGCCTAGAACCAAACAGCCCCTTGCTCTCATGAGCTGGCAGGTTCTTCTTTAGTAGTTGAACTAAAATTGAGGAACATTAAGGTTGGTTGTCCGGCTCATGTAAGGTACAACTATAATTTGCTTATCCTTTTGTGCAATTCCACTAAAATAAAGTGCCATTGTGGTGACAGTGATGGCTCATCTTGCAAAGGCTAATAAAATGTTGCACGAGATTACCAGCAGAATTTGACAGAGATATTGGAAACTGCAATCACCATTCTATGCAGTTCCACCAAAATTGAGAGATGTTGCCCATGTGACATTTTAGTTGAACTGCACAAGACACTCATTCCAAAAAAAAGTGTTTTGTGCAGTTCACCAAAAGGTCACAACAGCAACAAGGTGAAATGGATATCCCTATCTGCACAAAAGGATAGAAAGTAAAGAGTTGCTAGTCAATAAGAATATATGAAACATACACGAAATGAAAAGAAGCATCTTAATTATGTTCATGGCAATCATGCAAGGACAGTAGAAATTCTAAAACGTCAGCAATGCCTCATGTTACCGGAAGCATTACGATCAACAATGACATTCATCAAATATGGGATTACTTTAATGGTGGCATTGCTTGTTTACCAGATACAGTAAATCAACAGCAGCTAAAGAGTTGGGCATGGGACCGTGGGGACACCAGGACACTCAGCAGTGTAAAGGAGCAACTTACTTATCATACTGGGGAAAACAGTAGGAGTACCATTTGTAACACAGTTTAATTGCATCATATCACTGGAGGCATTAGATTAACAATAACACTGGTTAGACATGTCCCTAAGGTAACAGTGTGACCGCTTCATTTTACATGTGCCCTTACATTAACAACAGCAAAAGGTTGGTATAAGGACATGCGACAGTGGACGCATAGCACACTGTACCTACAAGGAGGCATAAAGTGGTGATGTCGAGTTTGTTCATGCTCTGTGAGGGCAGCAAATCTAATCCTGGAGACCTTTTACTATGTGAGGGCGACAAATCTAATCCTGGAGACCTTTTACTATGTGAGGGCAGCAAATCTAATCCTGGAGACCTTTTACTATGTGAGGGCAGGAAATCTAATCCTGGAGACCTTTTACTATGTGAGGGCAGCAAAGCTAATCCTGGAGACCTTTTACTATGTGAGGGCAGCAAATATAATCCTGGAGACCTTTTACTATGTGAGGGCAGCAATTCTAATCCTTGAGACCTTTTACTATGTGAGGGCAACAAATATAATCCTGGACATACTCTGTTGACTTGTCCACCAGCCGCCACTTTCTATCCTTTTTTCAACCAATAATAGAGATGTTCCTTATCCAGTTTGTACTGTGTTTTCCCATTATTTCCCTTTTCAACCAAGAGACCAGTTGGGTATCCAGTCTCTACTACTTTCACCATATTATTTTCTCTTTGAATCAAGTCCTAGATTCATGCTACAACTTTCCCCCCTTTCTTCATTGTTTGAACCAAGTCCTAGATTCGAATACATGAAGTAGATTTACCTCTAATAATACTAAAAATTTAGGTGGCTTTGGAAGAGCTGATGGGAGTAGAAAAAGATGCACATGCAGATACGTGGGGAGCTGGGGCAGTAGAGCAAGGCCGCTTTTGAGGAGCTTATACCTGAGGGTCGTCGGGATGTCGGCGGCGGCAGGTCGGATCTGCGCACAATACGGCAGGGAGGAAGAAGGGTCGGAGGACCTCCCGAGCCGGCGCTGTGTCAGAGAGAACAAAACGGGCAGAGGATCGTGCCCCTCCGGCAGCTGTGGGTTTCCTCCCTCGCCGGCGATGACCGCGTGAACGATGCACCTAGTCCTCTACACACACCAGCCGAAGGGATCCGGTCGGATCTGTGACCAGCGGTGAGCAGAGAGAAAATGTCGCTACCGCTGTCTTTTTTAGATCTGGAGAGGATGAGAGAATGAAGAGAGAAACCCTAGTAAAGCAAGCGCTCAGGCCCCTGCGTACATATATAGTGGAGTGATTATCTTTTTCTCTCCACAACAAGCATTTCAATTTGTGTACATGGCATTAAAGAAAAGAAACTCTCTATTTAAGGTGACTAACTGTACGACTCCTATTTACTACTACTAGTAGTAGTATTGTTCACTTGTGCTCCCCGGCCCTCCATTCATTGAACAAGCTCGAACTATTTTCGCGTAGTTAAAAGTTGAGGGTGGGGCTTTTCCCGGGCAGTACGCGCGGCAGTTTTTGCGTAGGCGGTTTGACAAAGAGGCGAGGAGAGTGAGGGAGTAGCGGATTCAACTTACTTACTGCTGGAAAGGTCGGGCTATGCGATTTGACGGCGCCTTACTACTGGAAAGACTTGTGATATGACTACTCACTATCGTCATGAATTACTGGCGGTACGACCGGGGTGATGCCCCCATTCCGTTCCGCACTCTAATCTGGTGCATGACACGTCGACCCGGATGCTGGCTCTCCCACATGTCGGCGAAGTAGTACGTTGTAGTAAGAAGGAGCAAAGAATCATACGGTATATACTACTCCCTCCATTCCTAAATATAAGTCTTTCTAGAGATTCCAACAAGTGACTACATACGGAGCAAAATGAGTGAATATACACTCTAAAATATGTCTAGATACATTCGTATGTTGTAGTCAATTTGAAATATCTAAAAAGACTTATATTTAGGAACGGAGGGAGTAGTAGTACTACTACTCACGTCGGAGGAGTGCGAACCACGGCAACCCAGTGAATCAGCAGTAGAAAACAATGTGCTGATATGGCCATAAAAAACAATGTGCTACGGTCCAAACTGTAGCATGTACAGTACTACTCCTCTTTGTTTGGATCCCTGAGTTGGAGCTAGATTGGGTTAAAATAGCCTCAAATTATCCAAACAGGAGGGGTTAGTTTGAGCTAGTTTGCTCTAACCCAGCTAAAAAAATAGCCTGGTGGAGAGGTTCTAATTGGGTTAGTTCTCCTCGGGCCCACTAAAAGAGAACTAAAAAATCTCCCCTGCCCGCACCAGATCGCTCCCTCCACCCCCCCTCGCACGACTCCTCTCTGTTCCCCATCGGGCCGCCCGCCCAAGCGCCGCTCCGCCGCTCGCCCTCTCTCTCCTCCGGCCGCCCTCTCCCTCCGGCATCCGCCGCCCTCCCCTGGCCGCCCTCTCTCTCCGGCCTTCGAAGCTCGCCCCGCTCCCCATTCACTGATCGTTTTTCTCCCTATGTCATGCACGGCAGCGGCGCATCTACCAGGGAGGTCGCGAGAGGGGTGAGTTTGTTTGTTCCTTCTCTGTCTCACACCCATATCATTGATCTTGCTCGCTCTAGCGCTAATTCTGATTTGGAAAAGTAGATCCTGATTAAACTTGGTATAGATTAGTAGTGCACGCATGGAATTGTTTGATGCTGCTTGAGGAGGTAGTAAATCTTTCTATAGGCCCAAAGATTTAGTTCACCTTTCTAAGAATTTCAATTTCAGGCTTGCATTATTTCTAGAGGCCCAAAGAGTCAATTCACCTTTCTAGGTATTTCAGTTCCAGGCTTGCATTATTTCTAGAGGCCCAAAGATTCAGTTCACCTTTCTAGGTATTTCAGTTTCCGGCTTGCATTATTTCTAGAGGCCCAAAGATTCAGTTCACCTTTCTACGTATTTCAGTTTCAGGCTTGCATTATTTCTAGAGGCCCAAAGATTCAGTTCACCTTTCTCGGTATTTCAGTTTCAGGCTTGCATCATTTCTAGAGGCCCAAAGATTCGGTTCGCAGTCGTCGGCAAGTGGCCCTGCTACCCATGCCGGTGTCGACCTAACTCGCAAGCGCCGGCGTCGGAGGGGTTCCCGGGGCTTGGGCTCTATAGAGCCTTCCTCCAGAGCGATGATGACGAGCTCCTCCCTGGGTGCGTGAGGGGCTCCGAGCTCCCTCCCTATCATGAATGACTTCCGTGATGAGTTAGCTCATGCTTTGTTTCATGGATTGTATTTTTTGTGAAGCTTGATTGAGGACCTGTATGTTTAAGTGGGATATATCAATTGTATGGACAAAGTAAAATTCATCATGTTTTGCATGCTTGATTTGTAAAGATGGCTCGTTTATGTCAATTGTGAGCGGGAGGAGGCCACACAAGAGCCGGCCACACCAAATCCGGCAGGAAATAGGGTCCAAAGTAGTCAAATGATTGAGAAAGAACATTTATTGTCAATCTAACCCTGCCATACATACACCTCTTTGGTTTAGAGTTAGTCCAGGGTTAGAATCTAACTCTAACCTCTAATTGAGTTAGAGTTCTCCTCGTCTCGGTTCATCGCCATCATACTTTCCCCATTTCTGTGTTTTCAGTACCCTGCGAATCAAAGAGGCCCTTAGACTGGTTTAGGTCTGGTAGTTTTTATAAATGTGTTATGTCCAAAATTTAATGAACGTGCTCCGGTTTCTATGAAAACAATCCGGTTTCATGTAGTAATTCATTTATTTATTTATTCTTCTGCGGGGGGTTTGCATGTAATTCGTGAAGTCTGAAATGTAAAGTACCCCGGCATATGCTCCGAGTCGTGCATGCACTACGACCCAGATGCTCTATGTCCCACATGTCGGCGAAAGGGAGCACATGGAAATAGCCTAGGAGTACATATAGGAGGATAAATGCGTGAAAAAATATGTATGGTGAAGCGTAGGTGTGTTTCGAAAAGGAGACCTAAAGTGATGATAGGTATAGGTCGCACGCACCCAACTAGTGGTAGTACTAGACATACGACTACTTTTTCCCTAAAAAAAGAGGTATGAGTGCTCAGTACTCATATTCTATCAACGCGACTCCCATCTGACAACAGCGTCTGTGCTACAGCTAGCACTTCTCCCTCGTTTCTCTCTTCTAATTCTAAACTCGGCCGACGCCTGGTGGGCGGGGTGGGGATTTGCCGATGGTCGGTTTGCTCAACTGCGGTCCCACCTCACAATGAAAACATTACGACTGGAATAAAAATGCCATATACTCCTATACTAATAAAACATTAAGGCCACGAGGCGATGCAGTGCTGGTTATAGGAGGCAAGAAGAAGAGATGCATCCATCGACGACGTCCATCTCCTCGACTCAGGGCGCCGGCCCATCGAACGGCGGCTAAGTAGCAGCGGCTTTCGTCTCCAGGTCGACGTGCTTCTGAACAATGGCGTCCAAAGATTCCAGCCGCTGGAAGAAGGCCAATGTCTTTCTGTCCTCGCTGGCCTTGTAGTGGCCTATGTAGACGATTTCCTCATAGACGTGGATGTGCAGGTCGACTGTTTCTTGCATGGCGAGGCACTGCGCGACGAGCGCGGCCTCGAGGTGCACATTCTTCGTCACGACCTCCGGCACCTACACGGCCACCCGGGCTTGAAAGAGTTCACCAGCATGGAGGCCGATGAGGGTGGCAGGCAATGAGGAGCCTAGGCGCGCGGGCTGGAGTAGTACGGCAAGGTCGCCCGCGCGCTTCTTGACGGCGGTGAACTTGCAGATGGCGTTGACCATCATGTCGTCCATGCCTGAGGTGAAGCCAGCGTCGGCGAGGGCTACGACGCCGGCGGTCGCCAGCACCGTCTAGAAATGCTGCACGGTGCGGTTCTGCAGGCCGGCGCCTTGGATATGATTTGGCACAGCAGACTGCCGCTCGCGTCCATCGCCTCCATAGGTGCTTCTGGCTTCTGGTCACTTGGTCTTGGATTGGAGTGAGCAGTGTTGCGCAGAGACTAGGAGTAGATGGATTGGAGTGGTGGGGCGCCTTTATATGAGAATCCAAACTCTGTTGCATTCACATCGTGCTGGCTCTATTCTGCTTCTCCAATTAATTCCCTCTGCATGTAATTTGAGGATGCATCATTGACCGTTCAACATCTCGGGAACCGCTACCCTCTCCCTCCTTGGCATTCAAGCACCTATGGAGGCGACTGCCGCTCGCGTCTATCGCGTGTCGGGAGACGTTCCCGTCGACGATGTGCCTATGGTGACTTCGTAAATTTCAAGATGATAGTACTAGTATACTCAATATTGTGCACCGCGACCAAGGCGGAGAGGAAAATGAGAGAACTACGTGTTTATTTACGGTGTAGATTCACTCATTTTGCTCCATACTAGCAAGATGCCCGTGCGTTGCACGGAACATCAAGATGCATTTGTATGAGTAGTTTATCTTGTGGGAGAAATGGATGAACGAGGGAAGCCCTTATCTGCAAATGTGGAGAGGAGTGCGGGTAAATTGTCATAGTTTCCTTCCTATCCGTTAGATATAGATCGGACGACCTATATTGCAGGATGGCAGGCACACCATCATCACCAACTCCGCTTTTTTATAAGAGTAGAGATCTACTCCGTCTCGGTGTAGTCTAGTCACTTGTAGAAATCTCTAGAAAGGCAAATACTCCTTTCTGGTTTACAGGGCTATACTAGCAAGTAATAGTGGGCTCCCATAGCAATTTTGTCTCATGCAAGAGCCTGGCTATATGCGTGCTCCAAGGTTCGCAACTGCCACGTTCGGGTTGCACTTGGCTCTTCACCTCTTTGAGAAGACAAACAATGATGTTACTACTACCACTACAAAAAAAATACACTTCCGTGATGATACGTGTTTGTCACAGTAGGTCGCGTTTTCTATCATGCATGTACATCCATGACAAATTTATGACAGAATCAAGATAGTCATACCTGTGCTGTCGTAGAAGTGTTCCATGACATTGCCAAAATTATCAGCACGGAAGTGTCCACTTCCATGACGATAAATCGCACGTCACAGAAGTGCTTTCGTCAAGGGTGACCAACACGTGGCATCCACCGTAACGGGACGCCGTTAAGCTATCGGGTCGGATTTTGGATCCGATAACCCGTTAACAGCCACGACCAATGCCGATTTTCCACGTGTAAAACTCTCATTGGCTGACGGATCCACGCGTCAGCTCCGCGTTGGCACAGGTATCACTCATCCAACGGTCGAGATGGGCCTATGATATGTTGACACGTGGACCGGCCCAAAAGTGGCCCACAAAGTTTAAATGGGCCGGCCCAACCGAAGGCCCATAAGATTTAGCGGACCATAATGGGCTGGGCTAGCTAAAGGCCCACAAAATTTAGCGGACCATAATGGGCCGGCCCAGCTAAAGGCCCACATGATTTTGCAGACCATAATGGGCCGACCCAGCTAAAGGCCCACAAGATTTTGCGGACCACAATGGGCCGGCCCAGCTAAAGGCCCACAAGATTCTGCAGACCATAATGGGCCGGCCCAGCTAAAGGCCAACATTCTCTGTCAAATCGGCCCGTCAACGGCCTGTCCTAAACTTGTCATCAACGCGGCCCATGGTCACTTCTGGCCCGTTAACAATCCGCTAAGTAATTGGGCCGAATTACGGCCCGGTGTATTTCCGGCCTGTTAAAGGTCCGGCTTCATTTGGGCCCATTTACAGGCCATCAAAACTTTCGGCCCATAAACGACCGTGAAGGATTTGGGTCATATTCGGCCATGTCTGACATTCGGCCTGTTAGAGGCCCACTATAGCTTTGGGCCACTTTTGGCCTGTTGTCATTTTCGGCCTGTTAACGCTGTACGTAAACCATGGGCCATATGTGGCCCAACGTCATATCGGGCCCATTAACGGCCCATATAAAAATGACGATAATCTAGCCTGACTGAAGTTCTGGCCTGTTAAAGGCTCGTGTATTAGGTCGGCGCATTTACGGCCCGTCCGAATTTTGGCCTGTCAAAGATCTGCATCGTAAATGGGCCCAATCTCACTTTCGGTCTATTAAAGGCCCATGTTTTTTATGGGCTCGAGATATTTACACCTGTAAACGGCCTATTTTCACTAAGGGCCCAAATTATGTTTAGGCCTGTTAAAGGCCCACTATGGGCACAGGCCTACCAGAAAAATATGAAAGCTTATGCTGATTTAGGCCCAGATGTTTTTAGTGGGCTACATGCCAATTTCGGCCCGTAATCATTTTTAGCCCAATTGGAATGGGCCCGACGAATGTTGGCATGTTGGGCTCCTATGAAGCTTTCGGACAAATACATTTCTAAGATAAACCTACACTATACAAAAATAGCGTCGTAATTACTGCAGCCTGAGGCAGCATCATAAATGTAATATCACAACAAAATAAATTCCAACCATACAACAAAAGGCATGTTGGCATAAAGTTTACAGTCCTTCCAGATAAAAGCACCATCAGATGTATAGAAGCACAGATCATTTGACCTGAGTGCTAATGTTTCAGGCTGTAGAATCTGATGGAGCAGCACGATCTCCACCTTTTTTCCGCCATTGCTCTTGAACAACGAAGCAAATGTCTGATAGTCTGGTTTCGAAACCATTCATATCTTGACGACATTTGTCAACCACTATTCTTGTTTCGAAACAATGTCCATTAGGGATTGGAGTTGTGTCTGGAGCGAAGATATATCACTATGTCTAGCAGGAAGATTTTGTTCAGTAGGCGATTTGGACGAGGTTACCTTGACAACCAACCCAGAATTACGCAGGAAGGTGCTTTTTGCACTGTTAGTGGAGAGATACTGACGCACTGCAGCAAGAGGTGACATTGTGCCTGTAGTAGCCTCGCCACCTTTAGGTGGTTGTGGCTGTTCAATCATTTGTTCCATAGCTTCCTGAAAGTTTGAACTTGTAGATTAGTGTACCAGATAAGTTACTAATGAGACAAAAACAAACAAAGTAGGTTAAATGTTTATACATAACTTATTTTGGTGAACTACTGTAATACATTAGCATGTATTGTAGTGCCAACTACATAATAAAATCACTTTCGGAACATATGTCCATGTAGCATGCCTACTGTATTGTCTATTTCCTCACATTCGTTGACATCTAAGGATAAAGAGACATGGTTTAAAGTAGGATGAACATAGTATGACATCATTCATATCATGGGCAAACAGATATAAAACAAACAGGCTATTTTATCATTGTGTGCGCACGTGAACATAACAACTAGATTACAGATCAAGACCAAAAGAATATCCTTCATCTCTTTTAAACCATGTAAGGTGAAATGATACGTTAAGACAACTATGAATAAAAGTGAACAGAGTAACTGACATTGGCTGCAAACCAAGTAGTTAAATGAACACATCACAGTACCAATCAGTTCAAGGCAGGAGGAGTAAGGACTTACAACAGCGGCTTGAACTGGTGTGCTCATGCCCTTCATCTTGCTGGTGTGGCAATCCTTGAAGATTTGCACTGCATTCGGTTCAGGTTCTTTTTGGTCTGCACAGGCTTTCCTCTGTATTTGGAACAAGTCAATATAGATACGATAATATGGCACAAAAAAAGAAGGAAGTAGCAGCTATTTACAAGAGCCTCGCAGTGTGCAATATAGCTACGAGATCCTGTTGTCTGTTGGAATTTCACTTTAGAACGGTTGGTTTTGTTCTTCAAACAGTTAGCCTAGAAGAAGATACACTTGTAACGCACATACGTAAATACAAGTTCAGTATGTGGTCTAATCAAATACATATAGCCTACCTGATACTTTGGATCAGACCAGTGTTTAACGAGGGCTGTCCGGTCTTCATCTATAATATATTCCACTTGAGATGTTTGGGCGATTTCATTGTTAGCCTTGCCTTCAAAGTGAGATTTTCTAAGGTGGTACCGATACTGTCGCAGAGCAGACTGGAAAACATGAGTGCATGCTTGTTTAGTTGCATCATCTTTCAGATCCAACTTGAACCTCATCTGTTGAAAAAAGAATGTGAGTCTTATTAGGAGGAAGCTAGAAAGTATGGGACAGAGCAATACAATATTACTAATTGCGATGAATAACATTACTTACGGATAAATGGTCAAGGAAGGTGTTAAACTGGGTATTGTCGTTCTCATTCCTGTACTGGATCCACGTTGGGAGGATACGTGCATGACACCTAACGACAACGGATGCCTCTGATACTAACTTGGCTGACTCTGTAGCATCATGTGGCCTTTTTAAACCTGCCTCAAAATGGATCTCCATTCTTCCTCCTTTAGATTTTGTTAATCTGTCAAGCATTATCCCTGATGTCTGTTTCCGCTTGCGCCGTGGTGCTAGTTCAACAACGAATATGGAAAGTGTTAGTGTACATCAAACTGTGACAAGTACATATAAAGGAGCATGCAACTCCAACTAGACTCGGTCAGGTACCGTCTTGGTGTTGATGCTCATGAGGTTCATCTGATCTTCCCAAGTCCTGTTGTGTCAGCAGTGCTTCGAAAGTAGTGTTAGGTGTGAAGGCAGCTTGGGAACTAGCCAGTTCCGGAGCAAACGAACGAGTAACTGGTTGAGATGCTGGTACAGTTGAAGCGGATGCTGCAGCTGGTGGAGCATGTGATACTGTGTTTGTAGATTTAGCCGGTGGACTTGGACCTTCTACTGCACTATAAGTACTAGCAGAATCTCGATGGCAGAACCTTTTCTGTTTCACCCGACGAGTAACAACACTCCCTACTATATTATTTTCCTTGCTCTTTTTTGACTTTGCCATGTCAAGCTGTACCCACAACACAAAAGAATAAAATCACTCTTCAGAACTCATTGATGCATGATACAGACAAGCAATACTTTGATGTAAGACAACCGTATGAGGATGGAATATGTAAGAAAAATAGGACGGCATGACATATTCACAGCTACGATGTGCAAACTAAGCAGAAGGATTTTCAAGAAAATAGAAGTAATGCAAGCTAGACACCATATGAAAGATGCAACCAATATTACTCTGCCAAGTTAAAAGTGTCTTGTCATAAGTGGCAATACGAAAAGTTAGAAGCAGTACAACATAGAAATCAATGCAAGATGCAACCACTATCAAACTGCCATGTTAAAAGCGTCCAATCATGAGTGACTGATGCGGGATACACAACAGCAGTACTTTGATGTAAGAACATGGTATGATAGATAGATGCAGTGTATTCTAGACACAGAAAGCCATGTCATATGCACATGTATAACGTATGAACTCAGCACGTGCAACTTAATCAAAACAGAAGAAATACAGGCTAGACAACATATGCAACATGAAACCAATTATCACACTGTCAACTTAGAGCAAGCACCTGCGATGGTGGAGTATGGGAGATGAACTCGTCATGTAGACTTGGGACTTCAACTTCATTAGCAGTAGCAGTGGCAAATCTAGAGAGTCTCCGTTTGCGTCGGTCCGGAGGACCACCAACATCCCCTAACTTACTCTTTTCCTTCCTATTTTCTGATATTGCCTTATGAAGTCAAAACCACAAGAAGATGAATAAAATTAGCTCTGCATAACTAGTTGATGCATGATACAGACGAACACTACTTTGATGTAAGGCAAGCGCATGATAGAAGGATGGAATATATACAAAAAAAGACTGCGTTTCATATTCATACGTACGATAGGAGGATGGAATATGTATGAAAAAACAGTAAGCGGAAGGCATTTCAACAAAATTAGAAGAAATGAAAGCTAGGCACCATATGAACATGCAACCAATATCACTCTATCAGGTAAAAAGTTTCTCGTCGTAAGTGCCATTTCAAGAAATTAGAAGCAGTACAAGCTAGAAGACAATGCAAGATGCAACCTACATCACAGTCCCAAGTTAAATGTGTCTTATGGGTAAGTGATCGTTGCAGGTATAAGTTGTAAGCTACGTAGATGCAATTCAACATAATCAGAAGCAATACAAACTAGACATCATACGGAAAATGCAACCACGTATAACAGTTCGAAGTAAGAGCAAGCACATGTGATGGTGGAGTAGGGGAGATGTGCTCATCATGTACACGTATGTTCTAGAAACAGGAACACGTGTCATATTCACGGGCATTATGTGTAAAGTAAGCAGATGCAATTCAAGTTAGAAGCAATACAAGCTAGACATCATATGCAACATGCAACCACATATAATAGTGTCAAGTTAGAGCAAGCACCTGTGATGGTGGAGTAGGGCAGATGTGCTCATCATCTACACAACTACGTTGACTGTCCAGCCTTGTGTTGTCTTGCGAATCTTGTTGGGAGGATGGAGGAGTAGAATCTGTAGAGACCCCCTGTTTGAGTTGCTCCGAAGGACCACCATCATCCACTGCCGGACTAATTTCCTTCAGCTGTAATGATTTTGCATTGTGAAGTCAAACCGATAAGAAAAAGGAATAAAATTCGCTCTTCAGAACTCATTCATGCATGATACTGACGAACACTACTCGGATGAAAGGCAAACACATGATGCGAGGATGGAATATGTATGAAAAACAGGATGGTGTGACATATTCACACCTATGATGTGGTAACTAAGCAGAAGGCATTTCAACAAATTAGAAGCACTGCAAGCTAGACACCATATGAAAGATGCAACCAATATCACTCTGCCAAGTTCAAAATGTATGGCGTTTCAACAAATTAGAAATAGTACATGCTAGAAATCATATGCAAGACACAACCAATATCATAAGTGACTGATGCGGGATATGCAAGAATAGTAGTCTGATGTAGAAACAGGAACACATGTCATATTCACAGGCATTATGTGTAAATTAAGCAGATGCAATTCAACAAAGTTAGAAGCAATACAAGCTAGACATCATACGCAACATGCAACCACA
The DNA here is from genome assembly GCF_002575655.3 of Aegilops tauschii subsp. strangulata. NCBI lineage: Eukaryota > Viridiplantae > Streptophyta > Magnoliopsida > Poales > Poaceae > Aegilops > Aegilops tauschii. The sequence continues at coordinate 517,502,954 of NC_053036.3, forward strand.
TATAATAGTGCCAAGTTAGAGCAAGCACCTGTGATGGTGGAGTAGGGGAGATGTGCTCATCATCTACACAGCTACGTTGACTGTCTAGCCTTGCGTTGTCTTGCGGATCTTGTTGGGAGGATGGCGGAGTAGAATCTGTAGAGAACCTTCATTTCAGTTGCTCGGAAGGACCACCATCATCCAATGCCTTGCCAATTTCCTTCAGCTTTATTGATTTTGCATTGTGAGGTCATACCGACAACAAAAAGGAATATCATTCACTCTTCAGAACTCATTCATGCATGATACTGACGAACACTACTCTGATGAAAGGCAAAGTCATGATACGAGGATGGAATATGTACGAAAAAATGGACGGCTTGACATATTCACACCTATGATGTGGTAACTAAGCAAAAGGCACTTCAACAAATTAGAAACACTGCAAGACACCATATGGAAGGTGCAATCAATATCACTCTGCCAAGTTAAAACTGTCTCGTCATAGGTGGTGTTCATCAAACTAGAAGCAATACATGCTAGAAATCATATTCAAGACGCAAACCAATATCACACTGCCAACTTAAAGGTGTCCCATCATAAGTGACTGATGCAGGATACACAAGAAGAGTAGTTTCATGTAAGAACATGGTGTGATAGACAGATATAGTATGTACCAAAAACAGGAAAGCGTGTCATATTCACATGTATCATGTGTAAGCTAAGCAGATGTAGTTTACACTAATTAGGAGCAATACGAGCTAGACACCATATGCAACATGCAACCAGATATCACACTGCCAAGTTAGAGCAAGCACCTTGGATGGTGGAGTAGGGGAGCGGAGACTTGGACCTTGTAATGCACTATCAGTACAAGGAGAATCGGTACAGATGCTCCATTTACGTTGCTGCAGAGGACCACCATCATCGCCTTCCTTACTCTTTTCCTTCCTCTTTCTTGATTTTGCCTTGTCAAGTCAAACCCACAAGAAAAAGGAATAAAATTTGCTCTTCAGAACTCATTGATGCATGATACTGACGAACACTACTTTCATGTAAGGCAGCCGCATGATAGGAGGATGGAATATGTATGAAAAACAGGACGGCATGACATATTGACATTGATGATGTATAAAGTGTAAACTAAGCACAAGGTGCTTGAACTTGTTAGAATCGATGCAAGCTAGAAACCATATGAAAGATGAAACCAATATCACTCTGCCAAATTAAAAGGGTGCCCTAACAAATGTATTTGACCAAATTAGAAGCAATACATGGCAACAGGCTAGAAATAATATGCAATATGCAACGAATAAAGGTGACTCATCGTAAGTGATTGATGCAGGATACAGAAGAGAGGTAGTTTCATGTAAGAACAAGGTTAACACATAGATGTAGTGTGTACCAAAAATAGGAAGGCATGTCATATTCACAGGTATAGTGTGTAAACTAAGCAGATGCAATTTACCCTAATTAGAAGCATTACAAGCTAGACACCGTATGCAACATGCAACCACATATCACACTGCGAAGTTAGAGCAAGCACCTGTGATGGTGGTGTAGGGGAAGTGCGGTCTTCAGGTACAGAGCTACGTTCAATATCTTCATTTAGGCTTGTTGTTTCTTGAGAATCATGTGGAGAGGATGAAATTGCATTCTTTATAAGAGTATTGCGTCTCATATTAACCCACGCGCGTGACTGTCTCATCATAAGCGATAGACGCAGGATACACAAGAACAGTAGTTTGATGTAAGAACATGGTGTGATAGGCAGATGTAGTATGTACCAAAAACAGGAAGGCGTGTCATATTCACATGTATAATGTGTAAGCTAAGGAGATGCAATTTAACAAATTAGGAGCATTGATGAGGGATACACAAGAAAAGTAGTTTGATGTAAGAACATGGTTAATAGAAAGACGTAGTATGTACCAAAAACAGGAAGGCATGTCATATTCACAGGTATAATGTGTTAACTAAGCAAATGCAATTTACCCTAATTAGAAGCATTACAAGGTAGACACCATATGCAACATGCAACCACATATCACACTACCAAGTAAGAGCAAGCACCTGCGATGGTGGTGTGGGGGAATTGCGGTGATCAACTAGAGAGCTACGTTGACTATCTTCATTTAGCCTTGTTGTTTCTTGAGATTCATGTGGGGAGGATGACACTGCACTCTTTAAACGAGTAGGGCGTCTCACAGTAACCCACTCGGGTGACTGTCTCATCATAAGTGATTGACGAGGGATACAAAAGAGCATTAGTTTGATGTACGAACATGGTTAATAGACATATGTAGTATGTATCAAAAACAGGAAGACATGTCATTATCAAAGGTATAATGTGTAAAGTAAGAAAATGCAATTTAACCAAATTGGAAGCAATACAAGGTAGACACCATATGCAACATGCAACCACATTTGACAGCGCGAAGTTAAAGCAAGCACCTGGGATGGTTGTGTGTGGCAATTGAGATCATCAACTGCAGAGCTACGTTTACTGTCTCCAACTGCTGACACTGCACCCATTAGAGCGCTGAAACGCTTAGTGCTTATCTTCGAATTACACTGGAGCGACTTCTGTCTTTTCTTTTCTGCATTCATCAACACTGCGTCAGAGTCTGAAATACCCATGCATAAAAAAACAATAGTGTGAGTATGGGTGAAGTGTGTGCACAATTAGTATAGTGTAAAGGTAGCAGATAGCAGGTCGGTGAGAAATAAATGACGAGAGACATATGATAGCTCTACAACATGCATGGCACACTAAATTACTACAGGATTCTATGAAAAAAACAGTCGACTGAAAGCAAATAGGTCAGTCCATTTTTTGCACCGTCCGATGTACAAAGAACGGGCAGATCGCCTTCATCTACCTCCAGCCAGTCAGTGTTGACGATCTTCCTCGAAACGCCAGCGACCAACGGCCCAGTATTCCTCCCCTGCCTGCGCCCTCCCCTCGACCTCACCGCACCGCCGTGCTTGGCACCGCCCCCCGGCCATCCATTCAAGCCCTGCCGACCTCCAGATCGGGCGCAAGCAGCTCCTGTGCCCCACACCCCTATGATAGACACCGATGCACCGCTTCCCCGGGGAACAGGCGGACTAGGTGCTCCGCGCGCCTAAGCGGGTGCTGCTTCTTTTAATTGCGGTTCGACTGACCCTGAATTGAAATCCAGGCGGGCTACTGACCTCTGGCAAAGGTGAAATAGTAAAAGGGAGGAAACCTTGTGCATTTAGTATCACGAAGAAGATGCAGTAAGAAGCGCTCAACTAGTTTCTTTCGTGGGATGAATACGGTGTGAGCGGAGACATAAGATTTGCACGAATAAGGGAAGAGGAGTACCTCTATCTGCTGGCAGTGTTGTGTCCTCCTTCTGTTTTTCCGACGATCTTCTTGTTGTTCGCCGGAAACCAGAAGTTGTGGAGGACGGTGCAGCCTTGGACGAACCCATGGCCAAGTTGTTGAGTGTGGTGCGGTGGCCGTCTATCGGCGGCGGGGAAGCAGATCCGAGGCGGCGAACGACGGCGTAGCGGGAACAGCTCCGGTGCGGTGGATGGTTGCGACAGTGGAGCCGCAGCAGTGAGGCGTAGGACGGCATGGTCGGAGTGGTTCTGGTACGGCACACGTCAGCGTCGGCGTCGTGGAGGCAGCTCTGCCTCGGCTTCAGCTGCTAAGTCCTTGAGGGCGTTGTGGTTGCGGTTGCGTTGGACGACGACGTCGGCGTACCGGCTCCGGCATGATGGAGGAGGGCGGCGGTGGATTGGCCGCTATGGGGTGGAGGACGGAGGAGGCTGGGGGTTTCGCGGCTGGTGGAGAGGGTGTTTTCTCGCCCACGGAGTATGAATGGGGAAACGAAGGGAGGCGGGGAACTAAGGGGGAACAATGTTTTGGTTTGAGACGCGCTTGTTTGAAATTTGGGGAAAGTGACAAACTTTGCCCCCATCTAAAATTTCGGACATATTGCGGGTTGGGGGTAGGACAGTCATGTCAGGTGTCCCAAATGTGGGCGGGATAGATTTCGGCTGAGCGCATGGGTAGGCGCCCACGGCGTATGAATGCTTCTCGGAGGCGGTTGAGACTGGCGTCTTGGTGAAGTAACAAACCTACCCCGGTTTAGACCTTTGGACATCGGGCCGATAGGCTACACGGGCCAGAGTCAGGACAGTAATTTCCTACCACCAAAACATTAGTCTCGCGCGGTTTCGGGTGACCAGAGGCCTATTTGGCGCTTCGTTCAATATTTGGGAGCAGAAGCATTAACGTTTTCGGTTCTCTTGAATTGAACTTTCAGGATTTGTCAAACTTCACAAATCTTTACTCTTGAAAATCCTAAAGCTATGATTATTTTGGAATGGAGGGGGTACATTTGAATATACATTGTACACAAGTATATATTAAAAAATATGCAACTTACCTCAGTTCGTGCATGGTTCCAGATATAATCTCCTTGGTTGCAAAAAAAAAAGTTAGATATGCGTATGAATATATATAGCATGTTCAAACTCACAACAAAGATTGATGCCCTCTTTTACATCTGATTTACAAATGCCATTATCTCGGGTTCAAATAGATGAATGCACTTCCTATGAATTCGAATCTTCGAAACCCCCTTTATGTTGAATTCGACATGTATTCTATTTCGTAGCTAGCAATTTGGAATGTATCCATGCAAGTGACAAATGTATAAAGTGCTTCACACTAACAACATGGAGTGCACTAATTAATGTTTATATATGAATTGCAAAAGCATACATTGCCTGTATTTCAAACCGCTCTCACTCTATGGATCGATAATATGAAATAAACACATGCACATGCTAGAATTCAATAGAGTATGGGTGTCTGATAGACCGATTTTCGTCCATACGCAATTGCAAAATTCATCATCTCATCCAAAAATAATAATGCCATTTATATTTTAATTTAATGCGTAGAACCGCCTTTTACACGTAGATGCACTATGCATCGCCCCGTTCTCACAAACGCGTTATATATCTCTCTATCTAACGCATAAGTGCACACACTTTATATGCATCGGCATTTCTCTTTCACACATGCTCACAATCTCTCTCAGGGTGTCGGGGTGTCTCACGCACATGCTCTCTCTGTTTCTCTCGCTCTTTCTGACTACTATGTACCACTCTTTTCACTAATCTCAGTTGGAAAACACTATTTCTCTTACATGCATATATACACATGCACGGTCTCTACTAGCCCTCTATACGCACATATATGTGCTTACGTGTCTCCCGCACGCACATTATCTTTAGGCCTCTCTCGCACACATTGCCCCCCCCCCCGACACACCTCTCTCTTAGTAGTTGGCAGATATGATTTCATCATATCATTCGGTAGGATACCCCTGGCTGTTAGGCTGGATGGTAATACGAGGCAAAGTTTTACCCTAGTTCGGATCGGACCCTTGTAGTTGAAGAAAGAGCCTACTCCTGGTATTGTATATTAGTGATAGGGGTGTGTACAAAGTACACGTGAATACCAGGCATTGTGCGTGTGTGTATACTATTGACGAACTAGCCCCCAAGCTTGTATAACATACTAAGGGCCTAGGGTTACAAATCATATATAGTCGGCTTATCACCAGTGGGGATAGAGTCCTCCGCGACTCTGGTAGCTTCGTGTTGTACGCCGAGTCCTCCACATGGGTCTTCGTATAACATGTCTCGGTCCAACCTATATGTGGCGCGGGATGGAACCGACCCATGAGTCTTCATGTTGACCCACCACAACTAGAAATGATGTACCCACCACACCACACACGCAATCGGCCACTAAGAAAATAAGCATCTACAATAGTACAACGGTATCTAGCTCACGATACGTCTCCATATTTTGTTGATGACACTGACGGACTTTGCATTTGATGCGTGCTCCGTATTTTGTTGACGACACTTACGGTCATTGTATTTGAAGCGAAAGCACGATATGGTCACTGGACTTCAAAATAAGCTCATCACGGTCACCACATACATTTTGTCGTGCTAACCAACATGTGGTTGGATGGTTAGAGGACAGTGGTTTCTCGAGCCCACCAAGGTTAAAGTCCCGGTGCTCGCATTTATCTTGTGTTAATTTCAGTATTTTCCTGCGATGTACGTTCAGTGGGAGGAGACGTTCCACTCGACTACGAGGCACCTATGGTGACTTCGTAAAATCTCAAGATCATATATGCCGGCCCACTCTCTCGAAGGTGCTCATAGGGGTAGGGTTCGCGTGTGTGCGCTTATAGCGGTGAGTGCTTGCGCGTATATATGAGCCCTTGCGTCTGTACCGTGTTAAACAAATACTACCTCCGTCCCATAATATAAGAACGTTTTTGACACTATTGTAGTGTTAAAAACGTTCTTATATTTTGGGACAGAGGGAGTACCTATCATGATTATACGGTCACTGGCTCACCCGTACAACTCCATATTTTGTTGATGACACAATCAATTGACCAGTCAAACGTTCCACGTGGCGCAACTAGTGTTGCACCATCGGGGCGCGTAACCGTGGGGCCCACCTGTCAGCCCGTATATGAAAGAAAGAAATGGTAGTTTGAGTCTGTACTGTGTTAATAAAATAGGAGTACATTTTAGGGTGATCATACGGTCACTGGCTCACCATACAGCTCCGTAATTTGTTGATAACACAATCAATTGACCAGTCAAACGGTCCACATTCAGCAGCGCACATTACCATAGGGCCCACCCGTCAGCACATATATGAAGGACATAAATGGTAATAAATTAGTGGTTGGTGGGTATTCGAAGTCGTGAGACCTCTGGTTGGCAGGCACCGGCGGTTGGGGGCGTTCATTGGGCGGTGAGGTGAGGATCCCCGGAGAAAAAGCTCGGCGGGGTGGGGGGACTAGAGGGATGGCCGGTGCGGCGGCGGACCGGCGGTGGGGAGTGGTTTCGGGGAGGGCGGGCCGGCCGCGGGCGACGGGGGCTGGCGGTTCGGCCGGTGGTGGCTGGCGGCTCAGGGGGGTTGGAGCTTGATGATAAACTGGAGGCCCTTGATTTCGTATCCAATGGCTGGAAAATCTAATCACCAGAGATGAAAAAGTCAGTCGACTGACGTGTAGCCTCACCCCGCATGTACACATGCACGCACGCAAGACACGCACGCATGTAGGCATGCAACACTGACACGTACACATGCACTCACGAACACACGCACGTACGCACCCATGCATGCAACACTGAAACGTACCCTTGCACGCACGCAACACTCGCACGTCTGCATGCACACAGCACATGACGCAAGACACACGCTCGACCTATACGTGCATGCACCCTTTGTTAAGGACATGGATTGTTATGGGTATTAATCAATCTTATCTGTGATAAGCAGAACATTGATGTTTGCAACGGTCTTTATGAATCACAACGTATCGAACGGGCTATCAACATAGTAGGCTTATGTACATGAAAAAGATGAAGTCACACTCAATGAACAATCATCGGTTTATGAAATGCCCGCTTCTGACTACCCTGGCCCACCAAAGGTTCCTCTATTGTGCGCTGCCTGCGTTGGGTCACTGACATGCAAGCCATGCACGCAAAGAGCCCACACGTCAGTGGAAGAACGGCGCGGTGTCCTAGGTCAGAGTCGAGGGCGCCACTCGCGGCACGCCCGGCTGAACACGCCTCTGTGCCGCATTCAAACGCCTCCATGAAACCCGCCCGTGTGGAAGCCGAGAAACCCACTCTGGACACACGTCCGTTCATGACCGGGCCGGCGTTAAATGCAACGCCGGCCGAGCTCCTCCCGTCCGCCGTCTATTTAATCTCCTATTTAAACGAGGCCAAACGCCAGCCAAGAATCGCACACCTCCGCCGCTCCCCTATCTCCTCCACCATTTTGTCCACTCTTACAATGGCTTACAAAGAGTAGTTATTCCGCATCCAAGCCGGCTGGGTAGCCCGCCGGATACGAGCTATGCAGCTCGCTGATCCACCTCCCTCCCCTCGCCCGACGGAGCCAGTTGCCGCCCCAAGCCAGCGCGCGGTTCAGCAACTCCCGCTCCAGGCCTGCTCGACGAGGAGTGGCGCACGGGCGTCGTTGCTGCCGTCCACGCCGCCGCCTCGTACCGCGTCTCCCGTTTCTGTGGCCGAGACTCCCATGCCGGCAGCCGTGCCATGCAAGCAGCGACAGAAGCCGGGTGCGCGGAGAGCGACGAGTCGGTGGCCAGCGCCTCCGCGTACGCCGCCATCATCGAGGAAAAGTAGAACACGGGAGGCCGCCACCGCTTGGGTCCCATGAAGGCCACTGCGGAGGCGACGCCGGCGTACACAGCAGGTGTCTTGCCAGATCCTTTTGTTGTGAGGACCTTCGTCGACCCCGCATGGGCTCCACGGAAGAGGGGAATGTTAGGATGAACTCGAGCCGGTGCCGGCCATGGCGAAGTAGTGGCCGGTGATGAACTCGAACCGGTGCCGGCCACCATCATCTTCGGCACCAGCCAATGATATCAGTTGGGCAGTGGGGAAGCGAGCCGTCCTTTGCGCTGAAGCATATACCTCCGAGGCTCCCGGCAGTCCGGTGATCGTGCTGCCGGACATGAGGAACACAAATCGATCGGCGGGCGACCATTTAGGCCAGGTATTATATACCTGTGCTGTCCAGAACTAGCACCGCGTAGTTCATTTGAATGTAATGAAATCCGTCATGTTTGTATGAAAATCCGGTATTTTATAAGATTTCCGTCGTTGTTTATATGAAATATCAGTTTGTCTACGTGTTTGCGTGAATTTCATCCGGTTGGTTGAGTTGCTGTCAAAATGTGTGCGGCTACGGTTGGATGGCGTAATTTGTGGGTCGCCGGTCGGTCTACGGGCGGCTCGGGCGGTGTTGTGGGACAACAAAACACAGCTCGTGCGAGCTCGTCTCGAATGTGCACGCTGGAGGATGCATGACAGCATGAGCACCCGAGCAATTCCTCGTTCATCGGTGGCAAAGGCACCGGTGGACAAAAGGGTCGCCAATATTTTGGCTACCCCTGGCAAGATCCAAACAGCCCCTCCCAACAGATTCAAATCCCTCATTCGCCATGGAATTTTGCCATGTGTTGTTTTCATGGACTAGCAAGATGCCCGTGCATTGCACGGAACATCAAGATGCATTTTTTTACAAACTCCCACATGCATGCAAGGGATAATTAATGTCCTCCTTTGCTAGTACCACGAGGCAAACACCATTAATATTGCATCGATTAGTGTTAGTGGCCTTGTATATCTGCAAATTGTAATTTTGATAGTGGCCCCTTGTATATAAAAATGGAGGGAGAAAGATGATAGATAAGGTGAGGAGGAGTGGGGCGTGGTGGTGACTGGTGGTCGGACTGGGCGGAGGCATGGGGATGGACGGCGCATTATGTCTAGGTTTGTATCTCTCTCACACACACCCACGTAAGTGGGGGACGTGCACGAAGAGAAGAGGTGCACGCACGGCGCACGTACTCCCGTCTCTTTCCCAACCACACACGCGCGGGTACACGGTGGAGCTCATTTTTGTACGAAAAAGGCAGCCCACGTGGTAATTTGGCACGTGTACTGGTTGTCCACTTGGTGGAGGGAGGATCGTCTACCATGGGTGAACAAACAAATTGTGACTTGACGCGTTATGTTAAATTAAAAAAAGAGGCAAACCATGTGGGGCCTACCTTAGAGGCAAGGCTCTATACACTGGAGTACTTTTGATGTGTCCCATCAACTCGCAGAACAAGGAGAAGCTTGCTTAGTACGCCGTCTCCCCCGCCCACGGGCGCGGTGGCTCGCAGGATGAGGTGAAGCTTGCTTACGAGTAGTAGTACTACTACTACTACTGTACGCCTTTACGCCCGCTCCCTCGCCCACGCGCGCGGTGGCTCGCAGCACGAGGAGAAAATTTTACTACTCCCTCCGTTTACTCCTCGTCCCTACTACGTACTTTGGTTAGTACTCCCTCCATTTACTTATACAAGGCCACTATAAAAAAATACATTTTGCATCTATACAAGGCCACAAATAGTAATCGAGACAAAAGTTACTACTCCCTCCTTTCCAGTTTATGGCTCAATTTCAAAATCTCTCCAACCAAGGTAGACGGTGAGTGGTCGAATTAGTTTCGTAGTTTGCACAAGTAATTAGTACGCTCGTTTTTCTCAAGAAGTTATGTTTACCGAGGCATTAATTAGAACGAATGCATGAATGACCACTAAATTTCCATGAACTTGTACATGCATTGGTTAGTTTCCTCTTGACACTGCTTGTGTCGGGTGATCTAACGCACGTCGAAATCCAACATGTAATGGTACTACTACTAGTATAGTAGAACTGAGACTTATCAAACGGAAAAACGAATGTTTTTTAGATGAGCCCTATAAACCCTAGTGGGTACGTACTCCGTAAAAACAGATTTTTCCAAAACTAAGTCGCTCCCTTTCATGAATTCTGTAGTATACTCCTCCGTCGACGCTCCCTTTCATGAATTATGTACTTCCTATCGCCGACATGTGAGACATATAGCAACCGGGTCGACGTGTCAAGCACCAAATAACAGTGCAGAACAGCAGGGGGGACGCACCCCACTCGTACCGGCCCAGTAGTAGTAATGAGCAATGAGACGTCAATGCACAATGCCGCACCTTCCCAGACGGACGAAGCAACCATTATTTCACACTTCGGTTCGGCATCATCTCAAACCACGTAGTATTGCTTCTGCCTCAAGAGGGACACGCGCATCGCCTTGGTACATCATGACACGTGGGACCGCATGACAGGCCATGCTCCCCCGCCGATCGCTCGGTAAAATCACCTCATTTTTACTATACTTCCTCCATGTCGGTTTACTACATGGCATGCACGTCGTTCTAGGTTGAACAGTACTCTAGCCTTTTAAAAAATGTATACTATTGTACAGTAGTACTATCAATGGATTGCGCCATGGAGCAAAAATTGAGATTAAAAAAAATGTGGTACATATAGAGAGCGCTCGTCGCCAAATTATGCATATAGTACTATTAAAAAAGCTAGTACGTGCTTAATTGGGGTGCTAAATTCTATTGAAGAAATACTAGTAGTATGTACATACTGAAGAGTTAAAGTAACGAGAAGAAACATAACATAGTTCTGCTGGGGGCTCAGCATAACACACCCCTCAAATTAAACTAAGCACACCTGAAATTAAACTATGCAACTAATCCGGTAGACACTGCATTAGAAGTTTAGAACCACCATGAGCAATGACACTGCCACCTTACTCGGAGTCCTCGTCCACGTCCTCGACTTTGTCCTTGTCCCTCTTCCTCTTGGCTGATACTTCTTTGCTTGAACCGCACACTTGGCTGTTGCTCTGCATCCAACCCTTGTAGATATTGAAACAAAGGTAGCCATCCATTGCAGCGTAGTGGATGTGGTCTATATCTAGTACATTCCGCTGCCATGCATGACGATGAAATGTGTAATGAGGTTTCTCCAGTTTACGGTATGAAGGATGAACCATGGCTCCTGCCAGGGTCTGCATTGAAGGCTGACGAGAGGGCACCAGCCGATTCTTCTGGAGGTCGAAGGGGTTGCCTACAACGAGGCCTATCCGACCCAGCACTTCTTTGTCGTTCTTAAAGTCTACAGTAATGAATTCACCGTTTGTCCTTGAGGAAGTTCTTAAAATCCTGGCACTCAACGTCGGCATGGCATATGTGGTAGACCAAGCAAACGTTATGTACGCAAACCTGGATCACGGCGGGCTTCTTCCTCTCTTCGTCCTTTAGATCCTTCTCTCGTCCCAGGACTGTGGTGTACTCAACATCTAGCCCAGCGACCCACTCATCATCTGAGTTTTCGAACATGCGTCTGAAGCGAGAAAGGCATCCTTTCACCGTCGCGGAAGAACGGGTGTAGATGACGTCGAACTCATCGCCGGTGATGGTTCTAACCTTGTACTCACCGCCAATCGTGGAGATTTGGGACGCCATGGATTTGGGAGGAGGGTTAGGATTAGTGGAACTACCGTAATGTGAATGGACGGGACGACTAGGAGCGAACCGCCGTAGTATTGAAGGACGTGCGGGGACGAGTAGGAGCGAACTGCCAGCGTGCGAACGGCAGGGTAGTGGCTTTCCATTCTCCCATGATACGGGCTTCCGAGAGCCCTTGGATCTGAGATCGAACGGTTGCATGGCGTGATTCTAGACCTATGGGTGAATATCCTATCCTGGAGGGTTATTCTACAAATTTTCAGCAACTTAGCATGCGACCGTTTGATCTCAGATCCAAGGGCTGCCAGCAGCCCGTATCATGGTCGCGCCTATCACGACCATCGCGTCGCTCGCGCGGTCGCGCCCTTGGAGATTTAACACGGTGCGTTAGGCTATCTGATGTTGGCATGTCATACATAGTCATCACTTAGTCACTCATACTACAACAAAGTTAGCTATAAGGTTGGCTATAAGTGTATTTTTTTTACTCCTCTCTATCTCTTTCTTCGTACTCCCTGTGTCCCATAATATAAGAACGTTTTTGACACTAGTGTAGTGCCAAAAACGTTCTTATATTATGGGACACAGGGAGTACTAGTATTTATTGCATTTGCCAAGGAGTGACCTCTTCCAATGAAATGGTGTTGCTAAGTTTGCTTCATTTACTTAGCTATAGACTCAAAATTGTCTTTTCACCTAGGTACACGCGCTTAGCACCGTTTCTTCCTTGGGTCACCAAACTAGTCTCTCTCTTCTTGATTAACTTGCCTCATCAGACTTTATGCCTATGTGGCAAGCTTAAGCACCTGTAGGAGCAAGTAAAAGTAAGTACAATAGTGCGCTTCACATGGCATTTTTGCATATGTGGAGGAAAGAGAGGCAAGGAAAAAGTGGAGAAGTGGGTTCTCATGCAAGAGCCAGCCTCTACTACATGGTGGAGCATTGGGAGAGGCACCTGTATGGAGGTGGTTAGGAATCGGGAGACTCACGCCGGTCGTAGCGCCACAGTTGAAATGATAATGGCAAGTCAAATCATGGGGCCCCACCTGTCCAGCAGTAACTCGCTGTCAAATCACACAGCCCTACGTTTGCAGCAACCTACTCCCTCGTCTTCTCGCGTCTCTGTCGAACCGACTAGGCAGAGCTGCCCCGCCTACCGCGCAGGAAAAGCCCCGCCCTCGACTTTTAAATACAACTACATCCGCTTAAGAATCCAATGATATACTTTTTGTGACATAGTAACTCATATTTAGTTAGTCAAATGGATGACCAAGAACTACGTGCAGGCCCTATAAACCGAGACGCCTAAAAATAAAAAAACCGAGAAGGAGAGGGTAGTTCAGCACGTATCTTTTTAGATCAATATAGTCGGGATTCACCAAGGAGCAAAACCAAGTGGCAGGCTGCTCCTGTCGTGTTGGGGTAGCAACTCAAGCAGGGTCAGTCCGCACACGAAATGGCGACACACTTCAGGACCCCTTTGGCCGACATGTGGCTCATCCACCATCTTGTTCCACGTGCGATGCACCAAATTACAGTTCGGAGCAGCGGTTGGAATTGGAGGCACCCCGGTCGTAGCGCCGCAGTAGTAGAAAATGAGCGATGAGGGGTCAAATCACAAAGCCCCACCTTTCCCACATTAAGCTGGACGGACGAAGCAACCATCATTTCACTCTAGGGCGCGAGAGCAAAAGAAAAGATAAAACAATGATGCGTGCGGCAGCTACCTAGGGCACCCTAGGGTAGGGGTCTCCACTACAGATCCTTTTTTTTAAAGCGCCTCCACTACAAATCGGCTTCTCCCTCGTTCTCTTGAAGAAAACCGATGATGAGTGCGGCGGTAGGGTTTGTAGGAGTACTAAGGCGTGCGGGGCCACATCGTAGTAAACGGGTTCGAGTCGACGCCTTAAATATGTGTGGGCCGCTTGGTTTTACGGGAACGAGGCGGCATTTTGGGTTCGGGGACCAGTGGAGATATAGTACGTACAAAAAATTGTGGACGTAGGTTCGACCGAAAGGCAATGATGCATGGGCCCTGCATTTTGATATACCCGGGGCCGCGTGAAATTTTCTACTCTACTCAAAACTAGTAAGGTACACATGTATTGAAATAATGGCAGATGGGCCGCATGCTGTTTTCCACAGATTTGAGGCTGACTTGTGCGCCTACTATAGGTTGACGTGTATGCTTTCATAAAAAAAAGGTTGATGCACACGCAACGCCCTGTCAACTTAGTCAACACACGAGAGCAGTGACTGTTGGATGTCCATCCAACGACTGTCGTGCTTCTTCAATCTTTGCTCTTCATGCTCCAGCCGCTCAAACAAGCGCCAGCGGGACTGCCTGCTCCCTCCTCCCGCGGCCGGCTATGCTGCCGCGCAGGCCTCATGGCCCCACCGTACTCCCATCGCTAGCCTAGCCATCCCTCTACTCACCCACACATGCTGTTATTCTCCGGCGACGGCAAACGAACCAGTAAACCCTCGTAATCCTCCGCGTGGGAAACAACTGCCGAGTATTCCCTAGCTCCGTGTCGTTCCCTTCCTAGGCCTCGCCGTCGTCCACCAACCTGGCGCTCTCGGCGCGGCCTGGTCAACGTGGTCATTGAACGACATCCATCGGAAGTGGACTGTATGTAGAGAGGCTGACAGCTGGGTCCACGACCGCACGCAAGGAAATGCCTCCTTATTACACGCAAAATAATGATTCCTCCACCTGACAGCTAGGACCCACAGGAAGGGCCTCTGTATTTCGCGAAAAAACGTTCCCCCCGCTGACAGGTCGGACCCACCAGCTATATCTTCGCACGCAAGGAAGTGCCTCCTTATTACGCCCAAAAAAATGAATACCCCCTGCTAGCTGGGACCCACCATATTGTTGGGCTGACTTGTGGGCCTACTAAGTTGACGGGGACGGAGGGCTTTGTCAACTTAGTCAATACTCCACTGACCATATGATGTCCATCCAACGGCCATAGTGCTTCTTCAACCTCTGGTCTTCTTGCTCCAGCCGCCCAAAGTAGCGCCGGTCGTGCCACCTGCTCCTGCCTCCCGTGGCCGGCTGTGCTACCGCGGAGGCCTCACCGCCCCCATACTACTCCCACCACTGGCCAGGACATCCCTCCACTCACCCACACCCCCTGTTATTCTGCGGCGACGGCAGCCTCACACCGCAGCCGAACCAATGAACGCTCGTACTCCTCTCCGCGTAGGCATCCACTGCCGCGTCTTGCCCGGCTCCGCATCGTCCCCTTTCTAGGCCTCGCCGTCGTCCACCACCGTGGTGCTCTCGGCGCGGCGTGGTCAATGTGGTCAACGACCGACTTCCATCGGAAGAGTACTGTACGTGGAGAGGTTGACAGCTGGGTCCACGGCAGCCGCAAGGAAGTGCCTCCTTATTACGCGGAAAATAATTATTCCTCCACCTGACAGCGGGGACCCACCGGACGGGCCACCAGTATTTTGCGAAAAAAATCATTTCCCCCTGACTGCTGGGACCCACCGGACGGGCCACCGTATTTCGCAAAAAAAACGTTCCCCCCGCTGTCAGCTCGGACCCACCGGAAGTGCCTCCTTATTACGCACAAAAAAATGAATACTCCCCCGGCTAGCTGGGACCCACCTTGGTGGGAGGCTGACTTGTGGGCCTACTAAGTTGATGGGGACGAAGGGCTTTGTCAACTTAGTCAATATGAACGATTCTAGCTCCAGTGACCGTACGATGTCCATCCAACGGCCGTAGTGCTTCTTCCACCTCTGGTCTTCTTGCTCCAGCCGCCCAAAGTAGCGCCGGTCGTGCCGCATGCTCCTGCCTCCCGTGGCCGGCTATGCTGCCGCAGAGGCCTCACCGCCCCTACTATTCCCACCGCTGGCCAGGCCCTGCGGCGGCGGCAGCCTCACACCGCAGCCGAACCAGTGAACCCTCGTACTCCTCTCCGCACGGGCTTCCACTGCCGCGTCTTCCCCGGCTCCGCGTAGTCCCCTTCCTAGGCCTCGCCGTCGTCCACCGCCGTGGTGCTCTCGGCGCGGCGTGGTCAACGTGGTCAAGGAACGACTTCCATCGGAAGAGTACTGTACGTGGAGAGGCTGACAGCTGGGTCCACGGCCACAGCCCAGTTTTTTTGTGATTTGCCAAGTAAGTCGCTTTGTGAGGCCTGTTGGACTGCAAATCTTTCAAAACGAGGAGAGCTTTCATTCGGCTGGCCGAGAAAATGGCCCATCAGTAATGAGAAATGGGTTGTACATTTTTAAAACACATCAAACCGGCAATTAGTTTAATATCTTCTTTTTTCATTTCAAGATTTTAAATTACATTAATTTTTATGCGTGGAGAATTTGTTGGATTTTATATTAATATACATTTATTTTTAAAATCAGTTTGAATGTGAGTCGAAATTTCCGGATTAAAAACAGTTCAGACCGCACCGAAATATGCAAAATTTCATATAATTTTTTAACCGTGGCCACAATATGGGCTATAATGCTAACCCTTAAGAATTAGCAAATGGGCTGTAAATTATTAGAAATAATGGAAGATGGGTTGTATGCTGTTTTCCATAGATTTGAGGCTTTCCTAAAAAAGGTTGACGCACAAGCACTGACTGTTGGATGTCCATCCAACGGCCGTCGTGCTTCTACAATCTCTGCTCTTCCTGCTCCAGCCGCTCAAACAAGCGCCGGCGGGACTGCCTGCTCCCTCCTCCCCACGGTCGGCTGTGCTGCCGCGTAGGCCTCACCGCCCCACCGTACTCCCATCGCTGGCCTAGCCATCCCTCTACTCACCCACACCTGTTGTTATTCTCCAGCGACGCCAGGCGAACCAGTAAACCCTCGTACAGTCGTACTCCCCTCCGCGTGGGAAACAACTGCCGAGTCTTCCCTGCCTCCGTGTCGTTCCCTTCCTAGGCCTCGCCGTCGTCCACCACCCTGGTGCTCTCGGCACGGCCTGGTCAATGTGGTCAACGACCGACATGCATCTGAAGTGGACTATACGTGGAGAGGCCGACAGCTGGGTCCACGGCCGCACGCAAGGAAATGCCTCCTTATTACGCGCAAAATAATGATTCCTCCACCTGACATCACGGACCCATCGAAAGGGCCTCTGTATTTCGCGAAAAAAATGTTACCGCTGCTGACAGCTCGGACCCACCAGCTATATCTTCGCACGCAAGGAAGTGCCTCCTTATTACGCACAAAAAAAATGAATACTCTCCCTGCTAGCTGGGACCCACCATGGTGGGAGGCTGACTTGTGGGCCTACTAAGTTGACTGGGATGGGGGCCTTTGTCAACTTTAGTCAATATGAACGATTCTAGCTCCAGTGACCGTACGATGTCCATCCAACGGCCGTAGTACTTCTTCAACCTCTGGTCTTCTTGCTCCAGCCGCCCAAAGCAGCGCCGGTCAAGCCGCATGCTCCTGCCTCCCGTGGCTGGCTGTGCTGCCGCAGAGGCCTCACCGCCCCCTACTATTCCCACCGCTGGCCAGGCCCTGCAGCGACGGCAGCCTCACACCGCAGCCGAACCAGTGAACCCTCGTACTCCTCTCCGCGCGGGCTTCCACGGCCGCGTCTTCCCCGGCTCCCCATCGTCCCCTTCCTAGGCCTCGCTGTCGTCCACCGCCCTGGTGCTCTCGCCACGGCGTGGTCAACGTGGTCAAGGAACGACTTCCATCGGACGTGGACTGTACGTGGAGAGGCTGACAGCTGGGTCCACGGCCGCAACAAGGAAGTGCCTCCTTATTACGTGGAAAATAATGATTCCTCCACCTGACAGCTGGGACCCACCGGACGGGCCACTGTATTTCGCAAAAAAAATGTTTCCCCCTGACTGCTGGGACCCACCAGCTACATCTTCGCACGCAAGGAAGTGCGTCCGAGCAAAAAAAAATGATTCGCCCCCCTGACTGCTGGGACCCACCAGCTACATCTTCGCAGGCAAGGAAGTGCCTGACAGTCGGGACCCACCTGGTCGAAGCGTATGTAGCATTGTCATTCTGGTCACGAACGTGTACGTACATACTGGTCGATGTAGAGGCGCGCACGTGTCGTAGTAGAGGCGCGCACGTAGCATGTACACGTACGTACAGCGGCCAATGTGCAAGAAAGAAAATATGGCCACGTGCGTACATACGGGCAGGGTCTCGAATGCCTACTCGCGCATACATATGGCCAGGGCTCGTGTACATGGCTGGGTCGGAACGGAGAAACAGCGTCGTCATCATGTTCATGGGGAGCCAACCGGCTGGGTCGGAACGGAATGCGTCGTCGTGTTCATCGGGAGGGCTTGGACAGAACAGCTGATGGAAACGAGGCCTGGCGTACCGCAGAAGGGAGGAAACGGCCTTGTGTTCGACCGGCCACGTTTGAAACGGGATCCTGTTCATCGGGAGGGGTCTGGCGTACCGCAAAACGGAGGAAACAGACCTCCTACGGTCGAAACGGGGGTACTGTTGATCGGGATGGGTGTGGCGTACCGCAAAACGGACGAAACGGACCTCCTACGGTCGAAACGGGGGTCATGTTCATCGGGAGGGGTGTGGCGTACCGCAAAACGGGACTCCACGGACACTGTTCATCTCCACCGTCGACCCCCTCCAACCTCCACGGGCTACTGTTCATCCACCGTCGACCTCCTCCAGCCTCCACCTACGACTGTTCATCCAGCCTCCACCACGTGCTACTCCACCGGCTACTGTTCAACCAGCCCTCTCCACGGGCTCATGTTCAACCACCCCTCCACGGGCTACTGTTCATCCAGACCTCCACCGTCTACTGTTCATCCTGCCCTCCACGGGGTGGTCCTATTCATCCTACCCTTCACGGGGTCCTGTTCATCCAGCCCCAATCGGCTCGATCGATCGGGGTCCTGTTCATCCAGAGGCAACACCACGGGGTCCTGTTCATCCACCCCCACCGGGAACTGTTCATCCAAACTCCCCAGCAACGCTCACTGTTCATCCAGAGCCAGCATCGATCGGCTTCAGTTAGCAGCAGTAGCGAAGGAATCGCTCGATCGGGTTCAGTTAACAGCCATCGATCGATCTCTCGGGTTCAGTAACGCGTAGCCTGCAGTGCAATCGCTCGGGTTCAGTTAGAGCCCAACGCCTCGCTCGGGTTCAGTTAGAGCCAACGCCTCGCACACACGCGCGTACGTGTACGAGAGAAACACGCATCGCTCAGCCCCCGACCTCCCACCGTAACCGGGAACTCCCCGAAATTTTCCTCGCCCTCGCTTCTACCACGGTTTTTTCCGTCATGGACGGCCCAAAGAATGTCATGCAGCTGCGTCTCCGGCCCGCCCAGGACGAAAAGCCCATTTTCTGTCATGATTTTTTGTCATAGAAGTAGGAGCCCACCACATCTATGATGATACCGGGTTTTGTCACAATTATCGTCATAGAAGTGTCATATGTATGACAGAAAAAAAATTCGTTCGACCCAAAATGTCACGGATGTGTCTTTTTTTTGTAGTGTACTGCTTCTACAGTATCTAATCCACTACTGCATGTCCGTCCACCGCGAGCGGGAGGGATAGCTTGTTGTAGTACTATAAGCAAAAGATTGTCCTCGTCTGTGAGCCACCGCGTGCATGGGCGAGGGAGAAGGTGTGTAGTAGTAAAATCAAGCTTCTCCTCGTTGTACGAGTTGACGCGACACATCATAGCACTGGCCCCACATGGTTGCCTCTAAACTTGGCTGAAAGACCCGCAGTGTACAATACTCCATTTGCTGCAACCTCTAACATTTACCCCACCACAAATTAAAATATATATTCCTGTCTTGACCAGATGAGCGTGCAAACTACAACCACCAGGATGACAGGTAGGGCCAGAAGATTATTTTAATAAAAAAGCATGGAGCCGACCCCAACGATTTTAAGCTTACAGGCACGGTACACGCTGTCCTAGACTACTCTACACATGAAACTGCCACACGAGCGTCCGTGCTGCGCTTGGCTCTTCGCCTCTTCGGGAAGTCGAACAATGATGGAGTACTACTGCAGTGGAGGAGTACTACAGTATGCTTCTGGCCATCTGACACCGATTGAATTGCTGCATGTCCACCGTGTGCGGGAGGGAGAGCGTGTAGCGAACGAAAGCTTCTCCTAGTCCTGCCAGCCACCATGCTCATGGGCGAGGGAGGGACGCAGCTTCATTGACTTACTGCTCCTGCCTTTGCGTGTATGAAAGGTGGGCCCAACAGGTGGGTGGCCCACCTGTCATGCAGCCAAAGGCAGGTGCGGTTAAGGCGAGAGGGCGTTGTAGTAATCAAACTTCTCAGTCTTGTACGAGTTGGCGCGACACATCAAAGCACTACGCTAGATATATTTCAATAATTTGTGTTTACTGATGCATTAATTACAACGCATGCATGCATGCCATGACTGTCCTTTTATACTTGCATGTGTTAATTTAATGCACCTTGAAGTAGTATGGATATGTGACAGTAAAGCTTTCTAATGCCCTGGCCCTAAAGCGAGAGATGGTTGTGCACGAGGAGGGCGAGATCATGCAGACGGAACAGGACCAGACGATGGAGCTCTCTATGGTCTCGATGGACCTCACCTTGCTCCACTGCCCCTTGTGCCTCCGCCCCTTGAAGCCTCCAGTGTATGAGGTTCGAATACACCTCGTCCGTTCGGCTGATCGAGCAAGGTGCAGGTTTGTTGATTGATGTGTTGTCCGATTGATTTGTGCAGTGCAAGGGAGGGCACCTGGCCTGCGCGGACTGCCGCGTCGAGCGCCCCACGGCAATGCTAGGAGTGCGAGCGCGGTGGTGGCTTCGACATGCGGAACACGGCGGTGGACGTCGTCCTCTCGTCGGTGAGGGTGGAGTGCCCGCACGAAGTCTGTGGGCTCTACGTCACTTAACACAAGCTCACCGATCACCAGAGCGTGTGTCCACTCACGCCCTGCAAATGCCCCGTGCCCGTCTGCCGCTACGAAGGCCCGCCGCCGGTACTCTCCCACCACATCAGCACCGCGCATCCCATGCCCGTGCACAGGATCCAGTATGGCAAGGTGCTCCAGCTGCAAGTGCCACTGTCGGAGCCACGACTCTTGCTGTTCGCCGAGGAGGATGGTCGTGCGTTTTTCTTGGTCAGCGGCGTGCTCGACATCGGCGCGCCTATCGCCATGTCGGTCGTCTGCATCAGAGCGAGGGTGTCCCCACTGCCGCACTACATGGCCAAGCTATGGGCGAACGGCCCACCGGGGGAGCCCAAAGGCAGGACCGACGCCGTCAAGGTGGAAATGGAGGTGACAAGCAGCAAGGATCACGGCGACGTCGCCGTGCAGGAGCTGACCTTCTTCACAGTTCTGCCCAAGCTGCTGGCCAGTGCTAAGCTGGTGTCCCTCCACATTCAGATTGACAAGCTCACGTCCTAATTGTTTCTACAGTGCCTTCTGTTTATCTTAGTAATATGCTAATATAGGGGTTAGCTCGGTCTACTTTAGCTTAAGAGATGGTGGGTTTTGGTGGCGATGCAGCAATTACTTCGACATCAGATCAGTAATTTCCAACGGTCGAACGGATATTTTGTGTCTGTTGGATATAAAGTTCCTTTGGGTAAGAAGTACTACTTGTCATAAAAAATGGATGAAAGGAGATGTATCTAGACGTATTTTAGTTCTAGATACGTCCCTTTTTATCCATTTTGATGACAAGTATTTTCGGACGGAGGGAGCTTATATGCTTGTTTGTTCACGAAGTGTTTCATACTTGTGCGAGTTGACGCGACACATCAAAGTAGTACTACTCCGATCCTAATTTCTCTGCGCATAAGCCGAGGCGCAGATACCAAGCAGGGCCTGGTTGTGTTGGACAACTCACCCAACTGCGCACCAGGCAGTCGAAGCTCGTGTCGTGTTGGTGTCGTGTGCGGCCCGCACATTAACCAAAACCTCGCGCCTCCATCTTAGCCTCCACGTTTTAAACTTCTCAATCTCAAGGCCAAGGAGCAACGTGAAACCTATGATAGAGCCAATCTCAATCCGACGGTGCCAGTTATTGCACGTATACAACAGTAGAAAAAGAACTAGTACCATGGCATATGCTACACCACGGCCGAGAACACGTGCCCACGTTACGCCATCCGGGAATAGTGGCGCACTTCGAAACTAAACCGTCAATAAATTTTGAGCGCGTCTCGTCACATTCCAAATTACTACTACTACCACGCTATATTTAATTGCAAACCTGTTCACACCGATCACAACCTACTCCCTCCGTCATCACCGTGACCAAGGAGGAGGGGGAAACGAGAGAACTTAATGTTTATTTGCTAATTAATAGCATTGCATGGGATGAACTAACCACTGCATGTCATGTTTGGTAGTCTCAAGTCATTAAAAGCATGCACACCCACATCTCTCATTGGTTGATATGTCAAGAAACAAGAAACGAGGTAGAAGTTAATGCACCGCGCCTAACTGCTTTGCGATTATTTGGTTTTCGTAAGATGACTTACACACCTAGACAGAGGGAGTAATCGGTTTCCCACTTTGGAGCAGCCAGTCATCCATTTCTCTGGATATGAAGTTTACAACATCAAAAAAATGACCCTTTTCATAATGAAATCCATTACATGCCATCCAAAGAACTCTGATCTGGATTACCAGCTTTGGGGTGGAAGGACGGATCGATCGACCAAGCAACAACGATCCCTTTACGATGGTCAAGTGCGAAGGTCCCGATCGGATTGCCGATCGGCCAGTGTTGTTTGACTGATTTTTTTCATCTCAAAACCATTGATGCTGACCTGTCACTGCTCAAGTGATTTTCCTGCATGGTTCTAGGAACCAAAAGAAGACTTTGGGTAGGTCAACGATAGATTCTATGTCTATAATGGAGCGTAGGTTCTTTTTAGGAGGAAATGGAATCAGCCAGTGGCAGGTCTTGGCGATTGAATTCATCCCGTTTTACTTTGTTGAGTGCGATCTGGTATTGACTTGCCCTTATTTTCCATCTATCGGGTAGTTAGTTAGGTCCCGCGGACAAGAAGTCCTATATACTGATCGGAATAAGTACTAATGCTCTGTATAATACTTTTCCCCGAGCGATGGTTTAGCAGATTCGGAATTGTAACCAAGCATCCTGGGTTCTATTAGTACTCGGTTATAAACACTACTATGCCAAGATAACTGCACATTCCTCCTCAACTCCTCATCCACAAAAACAAACAAGTCATTCAACATCCTTCCCTTGCGTCTGCCATGGCCAGCGTGAGTTCTGGGTCAAGAGATTACCACCAGGGAGAGGCGAGCATGGAAGCGGAAGCATGAGAGATGTCCCGCCTCGCCTCGAAAGCACCCGATATGTCCCGCCGCGTGGAAGTAGCAGCACAGAGGTCCTGCCGCACCGCCGAAGCAGCACGGAGGTCCCACCATGCCGTCGATGCAGCAGACTGCTCCGGCTTCACCGCGGAAGCAGCAGAGATGTCCCGCCGCGCTGTGAATGCAGCAGAGATGTCCCGTCGCGCCGCGGCAGCCTGGGAAAATGTCTCGCGGGCAGGCGACGACTCTTATAGGAGCATGCATGTGATCGTCCATAGGTAGATGGATCAGATCTCCGGCTGGGCGAGGTTGCAGGACAACATGAAAGCCTCATTTGAACAGGCTACCGGCGTCATCCGGCAACTAAGGGGGGCAATGAGAGGCTCCGGGCCGAGCGTGACCTGCTGAGGGCGAAGATCGTCCGAAGTCCAGAGCAGCAGGAGGAGACCAGTGCATTGTTGAAGAGGACCGGCGTCATCGTCAAGAAACTTCTGGACGAGAATGACATGCTCCGCATCGAGCGCCAAAGGCTGGTGGAGGAGTCCGTGGATGCTCTCAAGCAGCGTCTTGAGGACACGACAGAGCTCATCGCCGCTCGCCGCGGAGACTAGTTCTCGCGGCCTGCAGCAACGCATCAAGAAAGTAGAGATCAGCGAGCCAGATCGTTGTCTTCCTTCTTCTTTTGCCCTTCGGGCGTAGCCGCATGTGGCTTTTTTAATTATCTTCCTAATTATGTAAGACAATTATTATCCACTGTCATCGTCCTTATACATTCATCAGTCTTGCTATAAGTCGCAGTAGATGTTATATAGGTCTGTCGGATCTTACATCAAGATCCGTGCAAAAATTTCTTTTTAGATTTTCTTTTTTCTCTCTTAAATCTCAGTCGAGGGAGACATAGCCACGCCATTAAACATAGGCTCGGGCGCCATTAATGGAGACCTTGGGAGAGAGGTAGACGGCAGATGGAGGTCAAAGGGCTCTCCTCCTGATAAGCACGCGCAGGGGTCTGATCGCACGCCTCCCGTACTCAAATAGCTACCCTGCATAGCGCCTCCTAGCTAATAAAAAAGGGGACGCGTGGCTGCACGTAAATGGTAAATAAAACGCCCACGGTTTCAATAATACTTGTTTTTCTGATTGTAACGTGACAGCACTTGTTCCAAAATGACTTTGTTGATTGTTAATGGGTGCGCCTTCGCAAATCAGACAGCAAAATTACCACAGCATGTTGGTGCCATGTCATGACACCAAGCCAAGTTTCATGATTTTCATACGTGTTTTGGATTTACAGGAATTAAAAAACCAAGTTTCACAATGTTTCCAGCCGAGCCACGATGCCCAGATGTTTGAATTTCATTCCCATTTCTTGCATGGGACCTAGAAATTTACCCAAGGACACACATGTGATTTTTCAACCAACTTTGAAGCACTGGAGCATGTGCTTGTATTTCAAATTTGAATTATGCACACAAAGGTGACATGTTCCCTCTCAGAACCACGAGCCTTCTTGAGAGAAGCTCCGGTTTGTAAGAAGCTTATACCAAAACTTGTTTCTATTCGGCCGATTTTTTTACCACAGCATGGTAGTACCATGACATGACACCATGCCGAGTTTCATGATTTTCAGGCGTTGGATTTACAAGAATTTTAAAACCAAGTTTCTCAATGTTATCGGCCGAGCCATGATGCCCAGATGTTTGAATTTCATTCCCATTTCTTGCATGGGACCTAGAAATTCACCCGAGGACACACATGTGATTTTTCAACCAGCTTTGGTGCACGGGAGCATGTGCTTGTAGTTCAAATTTGAATTATGCACATTAAATGACCAGAAACTCAATTAATGTATAAAAAAGGCCAAACGAACCCGGAATAATTCCAAAATTTAACACGGCACTCATGTAGTTCTATGTTTCCTCTGTAAAGAAACTCAAGGGGGGGCAGGTTATATCGTTCCGCACTCAAAGGTGACACGTTCCCTCTCAGAACCACGAGCCTTCTTGAGAGAAGCTCTGGTTTGCAAGAGGCTTATACCAAAACTTGTTCCTATTCGGCCAATTTGTTTACCACAGCATGGTAGTACCATGACAAGTTTCATGATTTTCAGGCATGTTTTGGATTTACAAGAATTTTGAAACCAAGTTTCTCAATGTTCTCGGCCGAGCCACGATGCCCAGATGTTTGAATTTCATTCCCATTTCTTGCATGGGACCTAGAAATTCACCCGAGGACACACATGTGATTTTTCAACCACCTTTCGTGCACGGGAGCATGTGCTTACAGTTCAAATTTGAATTATGCACATTAAATGACCAGAAACTCGATTAATGTATAAAAAGACCAAACGAACCCGGAATAATTCCAAAATTTAACAGGGCACTCATGTAGTTCTATGTTGCCTCTGTAAAGAAACTCAAGGAGGGGGCAGCGTATATCGTTTCACACTCAAAGCTGACATGTTCCCTCTCAGAACCACGAGCCTTCTTGAGAGAAGATCCGGTTTGCAAGAAGCTTATACCAAAACTTATTCCAAATCGTACATTTTTTACCACAACATGTTAGTTCCATGACATGACACCATGCCAAGTTTTATGATTTCCAGGTGAGTTTTGGATTTATATGAATTTTAAAACCAAGTTTCTCAATGTTCTCACCCGAGTCATGACGCCAAGATGTTTGAATTTCATTCCCATTTCTTGCATGTGACCTAGAAATTCACCCAAGGACACACATGTGATTTTTCAACCAACTTTGGTGCACCGGAGCATGTGCTTGCAGTTCAAATTTGGATTATGCACATTAAATGTCCAAAAACTCAATTAATGTATAAAAAAGTCCAAACGAACCCGGAATAATTCCAGAATTTAACAGGGCACTCATATAGTTCTAGGTTGCCTCTGTAAAGAAAATCACGGGGGAGGTAGCGTATATCGTTTCGCACAAAAAGGTGACACGTTCCCTCTCAGAACCACGAGGCTTGTTGAGAGAATCTCCGGTTTTGCAAGAAGCTTATACCAAAACTTGTCCCAATTCGGCCAAAAAATATACATATGAAAACAGGGTTTAGATTATCCCGAACATCTCGCTACCTAGACCAATGTACTCTTATTTGAATTCAACATAAAATGGATACAAATATTTGAATTGGAGATCGTATGGTACATGTAGTTCATATTGAAATATGATTACTTCTATATGCATGTTTTTTGTTATCAAGATAATATTTAAATGATTGTATAACTTGACAACAATCGTATCCAAATAAGGAAAATTGATTCAAATTAAGTCCATATGGTAGACGACAATATATATGTTCATAGGGTGGAGTAAAATGTTTATATATGATGGAAGATCAAAATGTAGGACTACATCAATTACAAACCGCAAGGTCACCTAACGATATATTCGAATTCAACATAACATGGATTCAAAAATTGGAATTCGAGATCCTAGCATTTGTAATCATATAAAAAGGGACATGACTCTTTCTTTTGGTGGGAATTGATTTGTTTTTTGTTGTTGTTGAGGGAAGTGTGAATCAATTTGGTACTATACAGGGTAATCTTTATCTCCCGATTTTTTTTATATTTTTCTTGTAATTTTTTCAATGACATCTATAGCAATATAGTAAAAGGGGACATGACTCTCTTGTGTCTTGTATGAATTGTTTTTTTGTACACGTTAAGTTTGTTCTGCCGAACAAGGAATCCGCGCCTTGTTATCCCAAAATTTTCAAGCTCGAGTATCTTTTGTCTCATCTGCTTTGAAACTCCCGCCTCTTCAACCCGCTTCGCGCCTTGTTATCCTGAAATTTCGACGCGCGTGAAAACTCCCTCCTCCTCTGAAATCGGTCCCGCAGTCCAGACACGCGAAATCCCTCTTCTACCCCTCAGCCGGAAATGTCGGCTCGACGTCGCGGTGTCAAAACCGGTGGGGGTACGCTGGTAACTTACCCTACATTTTGGACAATCGCGTCCCTAAGCCATGGATCCCCCCTACCCTCCCATCGTCCCCCCCCATTCGTACACCGAGGCCGCCAAAACCCGCGAAACCCCACGCTCCTCTGTCGGCCTCCCGACCGCCGCCCAGCCGGAGACTCTTCCCTGACGACATCGTCCATTGCAACAGCTCGCCGTCCCTCATCCACCGCACTGGATGAGGACCCGTTGTCGATCTCGTCGTCTCGCTGGATCAGCCGCCCCGTCCTCCACCTCCAAGGAGCTGCCCTGACGTTCGCCTCATTTATCGCGCCACCTCCATCCCCACGGCGCCGTCTTGACCTGCCCCACCGGAACCGCAGCACCCTCACCAATTCCTCCGATGAAGCCGAGGCCCACTCGGCGCCACCAAGGAGGTTCTACACTCACCGCTGCATTTTATCTTTTATTCGATCTCACGGGGCTGTCGGTGCTCGCTACCGAGCAGCCATGGTGGGTCTCCATCGACGGCACCATTGCCAGCCACTTCATCCACGGCGTCTCTCCCCCATGTCGTTGCTTCCTCAGCGGCGACTTCCACACCGGCACTAGCTGCAGCTGCTCGGGCTATCGCTCGCGCTGCGGCTCTTTTGTTGCTGTCGGCCGCGCTGCTGCACTGCTCTCGCTTTTGTTCGTGCTGCTGCTCTTCTTTGCTATTGCTGTCAGTCACGCTGCTGCTCCGCTCTTGCTCTCGTTCATGCTGCTGCTCTGCTCTTGCTCTCGCTCACGCTGCTGCTGCCGCTGCACGACCTTCGGCAGCTACAGGAGTTGGGTGGGCAACAAACAGTAGATGATCCATTCTCTATCTTTTTAAAACTGAAGCTATAATCTACCTGCTATCATTAGTTTTGGATCTATCCAC
This sequence comes from Aegilops tauschii subsp. strangulata, assembly GCF_002575655.3. Lineage (NCBI taxonomy): Eukaryota > Viridiplantae > Streptophyta > Magnoliopsida > Poales > Poaceae > Aegilops > Aegilops tauschii. The sequence continues at coordinate 517,531,021 of NC_053036.3, forward strand.
TCGTTTGCTACCATCAGTATTGATTTCTGCATGCACCGCTTAGGCCTTACAAAATCTAACTATTTTTATTATTATGCATGTCAGTTATTGTACACAATCGTATTGAACATGTACAGAAAAAGAGAAGACCGTTGCATGGGAATATAATGTCATGCGGACGCCGCTCCATGGTGGGCGAAGTGGGCCCCCTCCCGCCATTCCAGATTGTATTCTAGAGGAAGATAATTGTTCAGATGGGGATTCAGAGGGAGCCGACCACTCCTATTTACCACCTGAGGTGTTTGCTCTAACCTAGCATGCTGATGTTGGTCATATCATGCATATGGCGCCTCGCACTGCTTACATTATACATCTTATATGTCATCAGCTTAGTTTAGATTTGCTTTGTGTGAATGCCACCTGTTTGGTTTCTATATCATACTCCCACCGTTCCTAAATATTTGTCTTTTTAGAGATTTCAACAAGTGACTACATACGGAGCAAAATGAGTGAATCTACACTCTAAAATATGTCTATATACATCCGTATGTGGTAGTCCATTTGAAATCTCTAAAAAGACAAATATTTAGGAACGGAGGGAGTATATGGGAATTATGTAATGTCATCTTCTTTAGCCAGGCATCATATACGTGAATCATGTAATGCCATCCTGTTTAGCCAGTCATCGTATATGTGAATTGTTCGTGCCATATTTTTTCATAATGTATTCCATTTGTCAACAATGTTTATACATTCATCTACTCTTCATGTGCATCAGCCATTTGAGTCGGCCATGGGAAAATCTGGAGTGAAAACAAGGTCTTCTGACCAGTCAGTGCTACCTGTCGATGCAGATTTCTTGCTGGTTACAGATAGCTCCACAGAGGAGGATTCAGAGACAGATGACCAGTCGTATTCCCCCCCCCCCTCGAGGTGCATGCTCTAACTTGGCAGGGTTATATTGCTCGTATCATGCATATGGTGTCTTGCATTGCCATGCCATCTGCTTAGATTAGACATGCTTTGTGTGAATGCCTCTTTGCTTTCTATATCAGATATGTGAATTATGCAATGCCATGTTTTTCAGCCAGTTATCATATATGTGAATTATGCACCGCCATGTATCCAGGCATCATATATGTGAATTATCTCATGCCATCTTTTTTTCATTACGTATACCATTTGTCGACAATCTGTGTTATATTGAACTACTCTTCATGTGTATCAGCCATTTGAGCCAGTTATGGAAAATCAGGAGTGAAAACAAGGTCTTCATAGCAGGCAATGGTACCTGTTGAAGCATATATCTCGATGGTTACAGGGAGCTCTTCAAAGGAGGATTCAGAGACAGATGACCAGTCCTATATCCCACCTGAGGTGTATGCTCTAAGTTGCAATGTTTATATTTCTCATATCATGCATGTGGTGTCTTGCTTTGCTTAGTTTAGACATCATATGCACAATATAGAATTCCATCTGCTTAGTTTAGAGATCATACATGCGAGTGCCAGCTGCTTAGTATATGAATCAATTATGTCAATTGTATCATGCCATCATGTATACTTAGACAACACGTATGTGAATTATTTCATCCCAACCTATTTTAGAAAGACATCATATAGTTTTGTCATGTCATCCTGTTTAGATACTCATCATATGTTGAATTATGCCATTATATCCTGTTAAGTTATACATCATATATCTGAAACTGTGTCATGCTATCCTGTTTAGTTAGGCATCATATATGTGAAATTGTGTCATGTTGTCCTGTTTGGTTAGACAACATATATGTGAATTACCACATCTGTCTATCATACAATGTCTGTACATTCAGTTTCTTTTCTTGTTTATCAGCCATTTGACTTGGAGGGGGTGATGGCAGTATCTAAGGGAGCAAAAACCCGTTCTTCACAAAAGACATTGCTACCCGTCGATGCAGATAGAACCATGCATGGTTGTACTGGCCCACAAACTAGCCCCACCACACATAATCGAGACTCTTCCATATTGCACACTTACACCGTTGGGCAAAGAACCAGCTACAACCCATCTAACCCCAACCCCAGCGGATAGTAACCCACTTCTAGTTGACAAAGCACCATGTCCACCACAGAGTACCCCACACGAGCAGTTTGTAAAGCAACTGCAGTGCCCAAAGCACAAAGACCACCACAGCAAACCCAAACTCCACGTTTAAAGCAGAAGAGCAACTGTTCTCAGGTCAGATTCCGTAGCTATGGTCCATACTCCTTTGCTGTTGCATCACTGTATTTACTCGTGCCAACTACTTTCGAATTTGAAGGATCCAATTGAAACTCCAATGGCGCAACAAGTATGTTTTAAACCTATTTCTTTAACTGGATTGATGTTCTAACTTCTTGCTCTATGTTGATTTCAGTTTCAGTTGTATAAACAGTTATGTTCTCATGTGATGCACATTACAAGTGTTGCCAATGCTGTGTAGTTTCTCACACTTATATTCTGTCTATGATGTTGTGTCTTAAAAATATATGAGTTGAACTGTGTCTCTATCTTGATTTGGCAACATAAACTAGAATGATATGGACAATAAGTGACCATAGTACATAGATATATGTTTGTTTCATGTTGTCATCCTGTCCACCTTACTACTGAACCGGTTTACCAAAATGAGTTTCGTATACTACATGCTAAACATGTGATGTGTCTGCTTGTTTCTCTTGTAGTATGCGAATAGAATATTGGAGAAGAGCACCCCACTATGCAATGGTAGAGAAAGTAATGCAGATATCAAGATAGTGAGACAGCCCTGTTGGTCTCCAAGAAAGGTGATAAAAACGATCTTGTAGACAGTGAGAAAACCCCACAGTCCTGCGTTGATGTAGTGTTCGAGTTACTAGCCAGTACCGCTGGCACAAGCTCTTTGAACTCGCTTCCTGAATCACTTCGGCTTCTTCAGTCTCAGCTACAAGCTAAAAGGCATCAGTCAGCTGTGCTGCGGCAAGAAGCCGATGGACTGAGGAAGTCCCTGCAGAATTCAGATGCATACTTTCTTGTGCAACAGCAAGTCCTAGAGGACTTAAGCGCCAAACAAGAGAAATTTAATAAGCTAGCTAAGCATCTTGCCAGCATTATGGGTACCCAGGATATTGTTTCTTGAGCTCTTCTGAAGTGGTTTCAGTTCTGGACTTGTTTTGCTGCGGCGTTTATTTGCACTGGTCGCCAAGTTTGACAACCAGTGTATATGATATGCGGCTTTGTTCCCTATATTTGCACTGGTGGCGAACTTTGATGCCCAGTGGATGTAATATGTGTAATAGCCGTGATAGCCTAGTGTAAGTTGCTTACTCATTTATTTCCATGTTGTCTTGTTTATTTGTTTGCTTGTAGTCAGTGCAGTTCTTTTTTCGCGGTTTGCTAGTGGCCGCAATAACCTATTTTTTAAAACTAGTCCACAATAACCATGGGCTACATATTTACTGTAGTTACCATGGGCCTCCTACGGGCCGTAGAAACAATGGGCATTCTAAGGGCCGTAGAAACGATGGGCCTTCTACGGGGCGTAGCATCAATGGGCCTTCTACGGGCCGTATGATCGATCGGCCAAACATGGGCCAATAACAGACCGCATTGTGGGCCGTAAACGGGCTAGATTTGGAATCGTCCGTTCATGGGCCGGCCATAGCGGGCTGTCGTTAATTTGCCGTATTTGATGACGCTACAAAAATGGCCAAACGAATTAACGGGCCACAAACGGGCCGATTGTAACCACGGGCTGAATTTGGCCCACAAGCAGAAAAGGCCTGTAACGGGCCATAAGTAACTGAATGCTGGAAATAAGCCCAAGAATAAAAGGGCCCTAAGAAGGCTGAAAGATAACACGGGTTGGAAACAGCCCAATGGAATAATGGGCCATTAATGGGTATAAAGAGGTACACTGTTCATTGCGGGCCAGATTCACCACGGGCCTTTAATGGGCCAAGAGTTACAAATGGCCTTGTATGGGCCGAAAGACATCATGGGCCATACATGGGCCGGAAGTTACAATGGGCTGGAATCATATTGGACGGCCCAGATGAAGCAACTGGGCTTAATTCTGGTAGGCCGTAACGGGCCGTGAGTTAGCGGGCCATAAATGGGCTATATACGAACATGCCGTTAACAGGCTTTTCGTGTGCCGGCCCGTTACCGTTTGACCAAGTCAAAAGGGCCGGCCTTTTCATCGGAATGGGCCTCTGTTGGGCCATGCTACATGTCGACGTATCATAGGCGCCTCCTGTCCAATGAATGGATGACATCTGTCCCAACGGTGAGCCAACACGTGTTTCCTCCGGCCAATGACAATTTTACACGTGGAAAATCCTCATTGGTCCGGGCTGTTAATGGGTTATCGGATCCAAAACCGGACCCGATAGCTTAACGGCGACCCGTTACGGTTGATGCCACGTGTCGGTCACCCTTGACGAAAGCACTTCTATGACGCGCGATTTATCGTCATGGAAGTGGACACTTCTGTGATGATAATTTTGGTAATGTCATGGAACACTTCTACGACATCACAGGTATGACTATCTTGATTCTATCTTAAAATCGTCATGGATGTACATGCATGACAGAAAACGTGACCTACTGTGACAAACACGTATCATCACGGAAGTGTCTTTTTTTGTAGTGTAATGCCCTTCAAATCATTAAGAGTATATCCAATAGCAGCTCAGTGCTTCCTTAGAACTTTCAATAATCTTTCTTCTTCATGTTCTGAAAGGTTAGCACTAATAATAACATGATATATCTTCTTTTCATAAAGATAAACATATTTCAAAGTGTCTAGCAATTTTTTTAATTCAAACAGAGGATCACCTTTAGGTGGAGGAGGACCTCCTAGAGTTTCACTAGGCAAATTGTGTTTAAGCAGAGGATATTGTTCAAAGAAAATCTTATCTATTTCATTTCTTTCATGCAATTGAAAATCATTTCCATGGTCTAGCAAATATTGTTCTAAAGGATCAGTAGATGGTACAGCAATAGAAGCGGGACCAATTAATTCATCCTTACTAGGCAATTCTTTTTCATGAAGCTTTCTACTAAATTGGAAAAAATAAACTCATGAGACTCATCACCAAAACTAACACCGACAGTTTGTTTCTCACAATCTATCTTAGCATTAACGGTGTTCAAGAAAGGTCTACCAAAGATAATGGGACAAAAGTCATCTTGTGGGAAAACAAGAACAAGAAAATCAGTAGGGTATTTTATTTCCCACACAAGACTTCAACATCTCTAACAATCCCAATTGGTGATATAGTGTCTCTATTAGCAAGTTTAATAGTAACATCTATGTCTTCTATCTCTGCGGGTGCTATGTCATTCATAATTTCTTGATATAAGGTGTAAGGAATAGCACTCACACTAGCACATATGTCACATAAACCATGATAACAGTGATCTCCTATTTTAACTGAGATGACGGGCATGCCAACAACAGGTCTATGTTTCATTTTTATCAGGTTTGGCAATTCTAGCAGCTTCTTCACAGAAGTAAATAACATGCCCATCCATATCTTCGTCCAAGAGATCTTTAACCATAGCAATACTAGGTTCTACTTTAATTTTTTCATCAGCTTTAGGTGTTCTGATATAGCTTTTGTTGCCCATAGTTGAAACTTTAGCATGTTCCTTTATCCTAACAGGGAAAGGTGGTTTCTCAATATAAGCAGAAGGAACAACTGGATCAATATTCTAAAGTATGGTTTCTTCTTTAACTGGTACCGGTTCTTTGATTTCTTCTTTAATAGGTGGGTGATATTTAAACCACTTCTCCTTGGGGAGATCAATATGTGTAGCAAATGATTCACAAAAGGAGGCTACTATCTCAGAGTCAAGTCCATATTTAGTGCTAAACTTTTGAAAAGCATCGGTATCCATAAAAGATTTAACACAATCATACTTAAGTTTAATACCTGACTCTTTACCTTCGTCGAGTTCCCAATCTTCAGAGTTGTGTTTAATTCTTTCCAAAAGATCCCACCAGAATTCAATAGTCTTCTTCATAAAAGAACCAGCACAAGAAGTATCAAGCATGGTTTTTGATCATTACGAGAAAGCCGAGCATAAAAGTTCTGGATAATAATTTCTCATGAGAGCTCATGATTGGGGCATGAATATAACATTGACTTAAGCCTCCCCCAAGCTAGAGCGATACTTTCTCCTTCACGAGGCCAAAAATTATATATATAATTCCGATCACGATGAACTAGATGCATAGGATAAAAAATTTGGTGGAACTCCAATTTCAATCGATTCCAATTCCAAGATCCAATATCATCGCATAGCCCATACCATGCCAATGCTTTTCCCTTCAAAGATAAAGGTAAAACCTTCTTCATAACTTCATCTCCGGGTAAACCTGCAAGCTTGAACAATCCACAAATTTGTTCTACATATATCAAGTGCATATCAGGATGTTCGGTTCCATCTCCTGCATAACGATTAGCTAACAGTTGTTCTATCATACCCGAAGGAATTTCATATTCAATATTTTCAGTAGGTTGAGGGATAGCTAGTTGTGGTTCCGGTCAAGGTGAAGATACCACGAACAAACCCCTCAAAGGATTGTTTTCCATAGTAACAAGTGACAATAAATTTTAGCACACTATATAAACGTTTCAACCGGACACATAGAAAGATAGGGGCTTATAGTTTCGCCTCCCAACGTATTCACCTCAAGGGTGATGTCAACAATAATAATTCATGCTATCTATATTCAACTGGACATATGTGCCTAGATCTTTCCTCACCACATGATACTTGCCAAAGGATAAAAATAAAAAGGAATAGAAGGAAAACTTTGACTCTTTGCATAAAATTAAATACATAAAAGTAAAAGATAGGCCCTTCGCGGAGGGAAGCAGAGGTTGACATGCGCTTATTTGTTTGTATGCTCAACCCCTTAATGCAAAAGAATGTCACATTGCATTGCCCCTTGTGATAGCGACCTTTATTATGCAGTCTGTCGCTTTTATTCTTCAGCATCACAAGTTCGTGCAACACTCAATTTTCTCTTACACTAAATGATCTCACACTTTTAGAAGCAATTTTTATTGCCTTTGTGCACCGATGACAACTTACTTGAGGGATCCTGCTCAATCCCTAGGTAGGTATGGTTGACTCTTGAAAATAAGATTTGGGTTTAAGGGTTTTTGGATGCACAAGTAGTATCTCTACTTAGTGCGGAATTTTCGGCTAGCAAAGATAGGGGCAAGAACCACATGTTAAAGGATCTATGACAATATGCCTTCTATGTGAATATAAACAAACATTAACCATTAAGTTTGTCTTCCTTGTCCAACGTCAACAATTTTGGCATATAATATTTTGTTGAGGGCTCACAATCACAAAAGATTTCTAGGATAGTGTATTTATATGTGAATCTTCTCTTCCCTTATTAATTCTTTCATGAGTTGCATCATTGACTAATGCTATGTTTGTCAATCTCTAATAAAATTTTCTACTTATACTTTTCCTTATGTGGTGTCATCACCTACCATGAGATTAGTATATGATCTTTTTGATTTATTTCCTTTCTCTTTTTCTTCCTTATTTCTTTTCTTTTATTTGCAACATGAAAGTAAAGAAAGCAAAAACTTAAACTAAACTTTATTATATATCTTGCACACGATTATAAGGATAGATCACTAAGCAAACTCTCAAAGAAGAAAGGATCGAACTAAACTTTTATTCATCTAAAGAAAAAGATAGAACTAAAATAAGTAAAGGCAAAAAGATAGTGGGATACTAGGGCACCTCCCCCAAGCTTGGCGGAAGCCAAGGGGAGTGCCCATACCCGATACTCAGTTTTCTTTTGGTGGTGAAGAAAATGATGGTGGTGATGAAGTAGTATTCTCTAATATAACCATGAGTAGATCCTTCAAACCTTGTGAGGGAGTCCTGGACTAAGGGGTCGTCGGGCGTCCGGCCTGTTAGTCATGGGCCGGACTGATGGGTTGTGAAGATACGAAGACCGAAGACTCCACCCGTGTTCGGACGGGACTCTCCTTGGCGTGGAAGGCAAGCTTGGGATCAAATATGAAGAATCCCTTCTCTTTAACCGACTTTGTGTAACCCTAGATCCCTCCGGTGTCTATATAAACCGGGGGGCTAGGTCTATAGGACCGAATACTCATTATCATAGTCATATAGGCTAGGCTTTTAGGGTTTAGCCATTACGATCTCGTGGTAGATCAACTCTTGTAATACTCATATCCATCAAGATCAATCAAGCAGGAAGTAGGGTATTACCTCCATAGAGAGGGCCCAAACCTGGGTAAACATCATGTCCCATGTCTCCTGTTACCATCGACCTTAGACGCACAATTCGGGACCCCCTACCCGAGATCCGCCGGTTTTGACACCGACATTGGTGGTTTCATTCAGAGTTCCACTGTGCCGTCGCCAAAAGAGTTGATGGCTCGCCTTTTCGTCAAGGAAAATATCACCTCCGGAGGAGCCCTGGCCCCACGCCAAACCCTCCGACTGGGCGACTTCGTCATGACCGCCTGTTCGGCCCTTAAGCCGACTATGACCTCTCGAGTCATCAAAAATCGCCTCCGCGTTGATCCCGAATACTCCGAAAGGATGGATCCGACGGAGTTATCGTCTTTAAACGAACTCCTAGATCACATCGCCGCCTTGGGAGTCACCGCAGACTACGACCGGATTGGGCTTAAACCTGACCAGAGAGAGATTAAAACTCCGCCGATCACCCACCAGATAGCAGTAGTCGAGGAGCAAGACAACTCTTCCTCTATATTGAGGAAAAACTATGTTTGGATCTCTAATCTTAAAGAGCCGGATACCCACCGGCAGAAAGACACGCCTTGTTCTCCGGACATAGAATCGGATGACAAGCCCAAAAAGTCAGTTGATATCTCAGAGCCCGAACTGTTAAATCCGGAAGATCTTAAGACTCCGGATCCAAAGTTGGGCCAGGGTTCGAAGTTAAAGCCACCCACCCACCCAAACATAAGCGCTCTCATGAGCATAAAACAGCAGTCTCAGGAAACGGTCCATCACTTCTGGGCCAGATTCCTCCTTGTCAGAAACAAGATTAAAGATTGCCACGACGAAGATGCAATCTCAGCGTTCCGCAGAAACTGCACGGACGAAGGAGTCCTTAACGCCATCAATCGACGTCACATATCACACTTCGCCGACTTGGCAACTATCGTACAAAAGTACAGTGCAATGGAAAGCGCCTGGAAAACTCAGACGGCTCGCTGGGACTCATCGGTCCCCATGACGGTGTCCTGGACTAGGGGGTACTCACCACGTCGTCTCCCGACCAGCTGGATCACGCCGAGGACCCCCATGGCGGTTCACTATTGGGCTAGTTCGGACAGCCCATGTCGCATACAAGGAGGATTCTACAAGACTTAGCGCCCAAGACAAGGACTCCTCTAAACCCTAGGCCTATGGTGCATATATAAACCGAGGCCAGGCTAGTCAATAGACAATCTCATATTCATTACTACAATCTCGTGGTAGATATGTGTACTCTCTACTACACCCATATGAATACAATCAAAAGCAGCATGTAGGGTATTATCTCATCAAGACAGCCCGAAGCTGGGTAAAACCCCGTGTCCATGTTACCATCGCTCCAAGACGCCTAGCTTAGGACCCCTACTATGAGATACGCCGGATATTGAACCAACATTGGTGCTTTCATTGAGATCCTGCTGGAGGTCGCCACGGGGCGATGGGAATTCGGATCGTCTCCGGCGCGATCTACGCATCAGAGCCGAGCTTTATGGTCGATGTTGGCATCTTTTGTTGCCGGCTCGACTGGTCACCATGGCTTAACCAAGGACTGTGCCCTACCTCCAATCATCATGTTCGGACGAGGGCCTTTGTCAACATCAACTCCGATCTCTGTCATGATCATGGAAGAATCATCCATGGAGCTCGGGGGCTCAACGTCAACATTGCCCTTGGGCGACCTTGCTGTTTTTTCCGAATAGCAAACTTGTATCCGCTGCCACCACCTCCTTGAGCATCGCTTTGACGATTCCTTCGGTGGAATTGTGCAGAATTAAGTGTACAACAACCATGCCAAATTTCGTCGAGTTCCGATGGAGGAATATCTGGCAATCTACGATATACCGGAGCCGTGTCAAATCTGGACGGGAATCTGGACGAGTTTAGGGCGTGGTCTCCAGAGCCCAGCTCGGAGGTCCTTTGGAAGATCCAACTGTTCATCTGCTGCGGAATTCCCATATCTACCACCCCTCCAAATTTCAGCTCGATCCGACGGTTCAAACTCCAGGAACCTTCCGATGAGTGGACCAATTTTCGGATCTGTTTTCTGCGCGAATACGAATCTGGCCCGAGTTCATGTTTCTTCATGAACGGAATATTGGACAACCCTTTTGAAGGAATTTTTTCTAGGGTATTGTGCGTTGTTTTTAAACACGTACCCATAAAATTTTAAGCCTCCTCCGGGGTAATATTCACCATCATGCTGGTGTCAAACCAGCCCAGCAATATTGCTCCACGGCTGCCGACCTGCGCTAGACACATCGCCGCTTTGTTGAGCCGAGCTCAACTTCTTCGATCATCATCTCGGCAAGCCGAACAAGAGTTCGGCATCGCGAAGGATAAATCATCACCAACATCGCTGCCCCACGGATTAGACGGAGCGGGCACACCGGCATCGCCGCATGGTCACTTCATCAAGCCGGCATTGACCGCGTCACAAGTCACGACCTGCGTCAGCATGGCCGCACTGTTGCTTCTTCAAGCCGATGTCCATCACGCTGACCTGCTTCAACACCTCGGCTGACATGGCAGCTGCAACGTCTCCTCACCGACCTGCTCCGTCACCTCGGCTGGACCGGGGACTTGGCTATTTCTTCATCAACATACTGCAGTGACTTCGGCGTTACCAGCCGACCAGCTTCGTCACGTTAGCTGGACCGAGGGCTTTGTCTCGGCAAGCCAACCTTTGCCAGCATCGCCATGCCATCGCTTTATCGCCCAGCAGGCAATGGGTGTGCGAATTGAGTCCCAATTTTGGGAGTCACCTTTCTTCAGATTGCTACAACAAATAAATCAGGTGCTATTTCTCCTAGTAATTTTTGCTTGTTTGGGTTTATTTTTCCCAAGGAATTATTACTCTGGTTTGTTCCATCATCTGTACGCAGGTCTATCAAATGGTGGCCGCATTAACGACGGTCACATGGTGGTTCGGTAAGTTTCCGCACAAAGTCCGGCGAACGCCGCATCCGGAACTCTGACCGACCTGTGAAGTCAGGCTTTGCCACGCCTTTACTGCATCACACTGACTCCTTGCCTCAACATTGACTTCGGCGCCAGGACGCATATCTTTAAATGAATTATCTTGCGTAAATTAATTACGCGAGGATTTTTTTTATTATTGTTGTTCGCCTGCATTATTTTACATGTGCAGGTAATGGACTTCGACTACGTCACGTGGTCTCTTCGGCAAGCCGACGCCGTCGTCCCAATCGGCGTAAATCGGCTCGCGTGATCACCTTGTTGGTCGTGTTGCCATACCGCCGTGTTCGGTTCCCTTGGGGACTTCGGCATCGTTGAGAGAGCTCTACCTCATCGATTGTTCGGCACACAGGCCATATATAAAGGATCCGGATCGGGCAACACTGTCACCTCTGCGTACCGACGTACCACGTCACCTCGGCTGGACCGAGGGCTTCGTCATCACTTCATTAACCCACGACGGGGACTTCGGCGTCACACTGCGGCCTGCATTGGCCGTGCTATGTCGCCACTTTGGAGTGCCGAGCTCTTCGCTCTGCCACCTCGGGACCAGCTTGGGGGCTGGGACTTTGTCCCACCGTAAGCTCGGGCCGTGCATCGACACCGAGCACATTAACCAGCTAAGTCACTTTTATGCTCAGAATTTTCAATTTTAAATTTTGTTCGGTTCGACCAAAGCATTATACTTTTTGGCAAAAAGTTGTATGTGAAAAACTTCCTTGTCAAAACTTTGTTTGTGACACACAAATTCAAATACCCCGTCTACTTGGGGGCTTCCTTTATGAAGCTTTTCCTTTTGCATATGATTATACTTGTATGGCTTCGTTCCTTGATCGTGTATTACGCCACAATATGCACCATGTTGACTTAAGTGTTCCGCAAGCTGGGTTGCCTTGCTCCTGTGTTTACCCCTACGTTCCCGATTGTTCGGCTAGGGAGTAAAGGGAGCACCTCTGCGATTGTCACGATCGGGTCATTCGAGCTCGGACCTCAGACTTGGTGAAGCTGAAAGCTAGCGCACTTATTGTTTTGAATCATGGTCGGCACACACGGAACTCATGAATACAAAAAATCTATTGCACAAGTCTCATAGTAACAATGAGCAACCGAAGAAAGGTATCGGTGGGGGTACTATTTTCTTCGAAGATGCTTCTTACACTTCGTCAGAAATATAGCATAAGTTCCCCGAGCGCGCTTTGTCTGTTATAGCCTTATGGCCTGATTGCCTGGTTATCGGAAACACCGTCGATATTCTCGACAGGTGGAGTACATAACACTTTTCGGCCCTTGACCGAAGAGGGAGAAGCCGACGGTCGGTTAAGACGTGTTTAAAGTTCGGGTGAACACAGATATGATATAAGTACTTCGGTACATAGAATCATAAAATTCTTTTACCCAAGTCACTTGGGGGCTCTTAAAATTACATGAGCCATTTTTATAATGCGTGTTTTCTTCTAAGTCGGTGCAAAGTCTTTTTCTACCACTCCTTTTTCGACTCGAGCGTGTGGTCAATCGCCAGATGGCCTAGTTTCTCTCTAAAGCCGCTCGGGTTTGGTTCGCTAAACTGGCCTAACAAGAAGTACTCCGCCTTTGGGATAGGAGGTTGAAGCCATAGGCTGACCCGCTTGAAGTTTTGAGATAGGATGTGTCATGTTAAAGCACGACAGAAGCACAATTTTTTTCTCTCTAAAGACCGATTTTTGGATTGGCACCGAACACTTGATCTAGTTCGGACGTCAAGTTTTTACTGAAGTTTTTTGGTGTTCCAAGCCTATGGCACTTTTAAACTATTTGTGTGTTTCCATCATAAGTCTCGCAGTGCAACGCCGGACGCCTTTAGAGATTCGGCAAAAACATTCTCGGACATTTATATATATGCATCGGTTTCGATTGTGTCTTCGGTCAATAGTTGGGTTGCCCGGCTCCTGTGCTTGCCTCCTACGTTCCGCTTTGTTCGGCTAGGTGTGCAAAGGGAGAACCACTGCGATTGTGCTTCCAGCTCGCATGGTCAAGCGCCTCAGTGGAGAAAGCCGAAAACTGACTGTCACAATAAGCGTAAACTGGCCAGCGATCCGATGACTGTATTAAACTATAAAGATTGATAGAGGTCACCCCGTGTTAAATGACGGTCCATTCATAACATTGGCCAAAGTGTTTACGGCTTGACCTCGACTGTCACCAAACACTAACTGGGGGCTAGTACCTGGCCTCCCAACTTTAAGCTCCTATGACTAAGTGAAAGTTATAAAGCCCGCATATCTAATTGCCTCGTTTCCACTAACACAGCCGCCTTCGGGCACCGAGACGTCGGCTAAGGGTTGTTTTGTTATTGCGAAAACACCCTGCGTAGCATCTACAAGGGGCGGAAGCCAACGATGGGCCACTTTCAACTGATAAACGATCGCGACGGAGTCAAAATAAACATATCATTGGCATTTGTATTTAATATACGAGGGCCGCCTTCCGTAATCATTGTTATCAAGCCATACATATGCATCAATTTTACTTAAAGATTTTGGCCAAGCTGGGTTGCCTGGCTCCTGTGCTTACCCCTACGTTCCCGATTGTTCGGCTAGGTGGTAAAGGGAGCACCTATGTGATTGTTACTATCGGGTTATATGAGTAAGTACCTCAAACTGGGTGAAGCCGAAAGCTAGCAATCTTAAAGTATCACATTGGTCGGCAACGATGGAAGTGAAAATTTTGGTTCATTAATACCACAGAGTTTGGGAACTTCCCCCGAACTAAATCCTCAATATTTTCCTCCCACATTGATCGGAGGTGAGGTTTCATGATCATGATAAGCATGATGACCCAAAGAAAGGAAACGATAGCGGGACTATTTTCTTTGGAAGATGTTTCTTACGTTAAAAACGTAATATAATATATCTCTCCGTGTACCTTTGTTTATAAAACTGTATGGCCGGATTACCTTGTTTTCCATAAATCTTTGCCCTTATAACGGCTTTATCAAGTAGGAAAACACTCCTCGGCTACTGGCCGAAGAGGTTGAAGCCGATGGTCGGTCAACAAAGTTTTGTACAATGCAGATCCGAGCATTAATGATGTAAATTACTTGGATACATGGAGTCATTACACATAATTTGTGATTTTATTATGGATATAGATCCTTAATTCGGCCACCCGTGCCTGCATTAAGGCTCGGGGGCTACTGGGCTTCGGGCTTATTATTGACAAATATTAAAGGGGCACATCGATCCCCTGATCTAGTGTTGCCACCCGACCAGTGTCTCGGGGGCTACTGCATTGACAATCCAGTGCAGAAAATTTAAGTGCAATATAGTTTTCGAGGAGATTATGATCCTCAGGTTGGTCGGCCGCACCCAATCTGAGTCTCGAGGACTTTGCACACCGCTCTTTGCGTCCCGAAGTATTCTGCCGAGCTAGGAGTTGATCCTCAGGCCGATTTTGAATCAACCTGAGTCTCAGGGGCTACTGGGATCAGCGGTCTTATGTCATCCTTCAGGTGCATCTCGGGTTTTAGACCGATACACACCTTGAGGGCTACTGGCTATATATCTCAGCAGAGAATAAATTGCACCAATAAAAAATATTGACAAAAAATCGGCCCGCGGTCGGGGTGGTGCACCACCTCGGAAGCAGTCCGGCATAAAGCTCGGGCGCCAGTGGCTGGCTCCATAGAGGGCATTTCCGGCATTAAGCTCGGCTAAACTCCTTCAACTTTTTTGAACCAAGGTGATCTATGACACGTCGGACATAGTCCGACGTTGGAGCTTGGACATAGTCCGGCATTGGAGCTCGGATACAGTCCGGTGTTGGAGCTCGGATGCAGTTCGGCGTTGGAGCTCGACTATAACAATACTCTTCGGATACAGTCTGGCGTTGGAGCTCGGATACATTCCGGCGTTGGTGCTCGGAAGCGGTTCGGCGTTGGTGCTCGGCTGCAAAAGATACCTCAAATGCAGTCCGGCGTTGGAGCTCGGATGCAGGAGGACACTTTCGCCAGGGAACAACTTCAAACTCGTGGTGTAGCATAAAAATAATAGGGCATTGATAAAGGTCGGCAACTTAAAGGGGCTCCTCGGATACCTGATGTGTAAACTCTTCGGATGCACTTCGGCGATCCTCAAGATCAAAGATGAGAAGATTTGTTGAACCAGTTTTCAAGACCGACGACCGAAGATGAAGAATAGTTCAGAAGAATCGAGGAGCCTCCCCAACTTGAAGACCAGTTCAGGGGGCTACTGACGGTGTCCTGGACTAGGGGGTACTCACCACGTCGTCTCCCGACCAGCTGGATCGGGCCGAGGACCCCCATGGCGGTTCACTATTGGGCCAGTTCGGACAGCCCATGCCACATACAAGGAGGATTCTACAAGACTTGGCGCCCAAGACAAGGACTCCTCTAAACCCTAGGCCTACGGTGCATATATAAACCGAGGCCAGGCTAGTCAATAGACATTCTCATATTCATTACTACAATCTTGTGGTAGATACGTGTACTGTGTACTACACCCATATGAATACAATCAAAAGCAGCATGTAGGGTATTATCTCATCAAGAGAGCCCGAAGCTGGGTAAAACCCCGTGTCCATGTTACCATCGCTCCAAGACGCCTAGCTTAGGACCCCTACTATGAGATACGCCGGATATTGAACCGACACCCCACTCCATGCTTCATCCAGGCGAAAAGGGTGCACACTCGTGGCACGCCCGGTCCAATAGTAAAGAAATATAAACCCATTATGGGGCGCGGAACCATTCTGGAAGGATGGCTCGACGGGCCATGCAAAATACACACAACACCGGATAACACGCCAACCCACAGCCTTAGAGCATGTTGGGTACTCCGGCAAGTGGCCAAGAGCGGCGAGGATATCCTCACCAAGAATACCCCAGAACAACTCCCCCCAGAAGACAACAACCTCAAAGTATTAACGGTCTTCGAGACATTCGCCTCTAACAATAGGCGCAAAAGGGCACTCCGCGAGCTCCCCGAAGTATGCCGAATCGCAGCAACAAACCTTTGGAACGACACGGCTATAACTTTTAACGCCGGTGATGAACCAAAATACAAGACAGTCCGAGCACCAGCTGCCTTGGTCCTCAGTCCAATCGTGCACGGCTTTTGGCTAACCAAGGTCCTTATGGACGGCGGCAGCGGACTAAACCTCATCTATGAGGATCTCCACAAAATGGAAATAGACAGGAGCCGCGTCGAGCAAAGCAGTGCGACCTTCCGAGGAATCATTCCCAGTCGGGAGGCGCGGTGTGCGGGAAAAATCACACTTGACGTGGTATTCGGCACGCCGAAGAATTGTCGGTCTGAAGAAATAACCTTCCAAGTGGCCCCTTTCAACAGCGGATATCACGCTCTTTTGGGACGAGATGCGTTTACACGCTTCCAAGTTGTACCTCATTACGGGTACATGAAGCTTAAGATGCTCGGGCCCAACGGCATAATCACTCTCACCAGTGATCCGGACATAGCACTCCGCGCTGAAAATAAAACCGCATCCCTGGCCCTTGAAGCACTATCTGAAGCCCTCGCGGCCAAAGAGTTAACCGCACTACGCTCCACGGTGGACCGGGACGATGTGATCCTAGACAAATGCCCCAAATCCACCTCCTTCAAGCCAGCAGAAGAGATAGTCAAATTCCAGGTCCATCCAATGGACCCCAAAAAGACAGCATCTATTGGGGCACAACTAGACCCAACGGTCGACACCGCGCTACGGGATTTTCTTCACGAGAACTGGGATATATTCGCCTGGCACCCCTCAGATATGGCAGGAATCCCGCGCGAGTTGGCTGAACACAGCCTCAATATATTGAAGGGATACAAGCCGGTCAAGCAGACATTACGGTGTTTTTCTGAACCCAAACGTCAAGCTATGGGAGAAGAGTTAGCCAAGCTAATTGAAGCCGGATTCATTAGAGAAATAAAACACCCGGACTAGCTGGCAAACCTGGTGATGGTGCCAAAGAAGGACAAATCATGGCGCTTGTGCGTCGATTTCAAAGACCTCAATAAAGCCTGCCCTAAGGATCCCTTCCCCCTCCCCCGCGTTGACCAGATCATTGATGCCACCACAGGACATGACTCACTGTGCTTCCTCGACGCATATTCCGGATACCATCAAATAAAGATGAAGGAGTCCGACCAAGCCGCAACAGCATTCATTACCCCATATGGGCCATTCTGCTTCAAGACCATGCCCTTCGGACTCAAAAACGCTGGCGCCACTTACCAACGCATGATTCAAACATGCTTGGAGAAACAGATCGGCAAAACAGTCGAAGCATATGTGGATAACGTCGTCATCAAAACCAAGCACGTCAAGTCGTTGATAGGCGATTTACGTCTTATATGAAGCACTTGTGACGTATACATACTCAAGTATGTACATCCACCATACCTGGGGGCTTCTTTAATAGAAGCTTATTAATGTTATTTTTCGAGCATCAAGCTCATCACATATGTGCATTTTTCCCATATGAACCTTTTCTCCACCATTATATGCATCGATATGACTTAAGTTTTGGCCAAGCTGGGTTGCCTGGCTCCTATGCTTATGCCCTACATTCCCGTTAGTTCGGCTAGGGCATAAAGGGAGCACCTCTGCGATTGTTACTGCCGGGTCATCCGGATGTGTACCTCAGACTGGGTGAAGCCGAAAGCTAGCGTTCTTAAGGGAATATTCGGTCGGTAGATTAAAGATGTTTTTTACATTCATTCCATTAGGAACCCCCAGATGTTACTTATACTGCGATTGTCCCAATCACAGTTTGGACATGCATTTTCACGCATGCACACCCAGGGAAAGGAACCCTTAATGGAACTATTCTCTCTGGAAGATGTTTCTTACACTTTCAGTGTAATATAACATAACTAGTCGGATACTTGTCTGTTCAAGCAACTATGACACCTACGCCTGGTTTCCAAGCATACCCCGGTCTACTCGGCCGCGCGGGTATTCGGAAACACTCCGAGCCTTTGGGCCCAGAGGTCGAAGTGAAAAGGTCTGCCATGACAAGCATTTTACAATTCAGCTAGAGTTACATATGAAAAGGAAAGTACATAGTCATTTAAGACTTAAAAATTCCTGTTCTATGTCGTTCAGTAGGCTATCTAATTTGCAATCCTGTTGGGAATACTTGGCGGCTACTTCTACTTGGTTATATACCAAACTAACAGGAATTTCTTTCCCATCTGACCCTAGAGGCCCGACCCGGGCCATACGATTTGGATCAAGCTTGGTATACCGTGTTTTTACCATGGCCCAGGCTTCTCGCGCAACCTCTCGGCAGGCAGATATCTTCCATAATCAGACACGCCGCCGCGCTCCCTTGTATAGCTCCACAAGCTCCTTCATACTTCCTGGAGGGGAGGCGGACGGCCATAAAGCCTCGGCAACACTCCGCATTGCCTGCCACGCTTGCTCGTGCATCTGGGACAGCCCCTGTAGTAGATCGCTCGACGATCCGGATACCTCCTCCTCAGGACGGCCAGTCAGCATACCTACAGACATAACTCTATTAGTTCCTTTCCTCCCTGAACTACACGGTGGTAAGTTCGAACACATACTAAATATGCCGCCTCACAGCCTCTTATTCTCCTTCACAGAGTTGGCTAGCTGGGCCCGCACATCCTTCAGCTCTTCGCCCAGCTGGGTCTTGGAATCCTGGAGTTGGTTTTTCTCATCAATAGCCTGTTTCAGCACACGTTCGCCACAGCACATAGCCTTTTGGCCTCACTTTCATTCGCTTGTGCGACCTCCAGTGCTTCCGTCAGTTCATCTGACGATCATGCCATGATACATGCAACATTGTTAGCATTTCTGGCAAATACTTATATTTTCTCGCTGGAGGGGACATTACCAGGCGACGCCTTCTTGGACTTCTCCAGTTCGGCGACAACAGCATTTAGCTGTGTCCGGCACTTTTCCAGCTCTTGAGACAACAGGTTGTTTTTCTCTGTCAACATCTGGGCACGCAGCGATCCTTAAATCAGTTGTGCCAACTACTTCAAGTCTCGGGGGCTACTAGTATACAACTATTGCATTTGGACAAAGCAAATTTACCTGCATATCTTTCAAATGTTGGCTTGTGGCTCTGGCAAGCCCGTCTTGGGCAGTCCGGATGTATGCATCAGCCGAGTTGAAGGCATTGAATGCCTCCGTTGAGAAGCCGGGGTCGCGAAGAACGGCCCTTCGGCGCCGATGATTCACGACGCTCTCCACTTCCGAGTTGGTGACGGACATATTGTCTGAATCCTCGGCTAGAGGACAATCCGGCGTCACCCCCGTACTAGCCCCCGTCTTTACGGCGGGATTTGGATCCCGGCTGTGGGGAGAATGACTGGCCGAACCCCCGGGTATAGTTCGGCTCACCTTTTTCCTAATACAGGACAAACATATAGAGCACAATTGGATGCAGCTGTTGAAGCACATATTTGCAAATCCATACCTCTTGGATGAAGGCCCGGCCGTATCTCTGTCCGCCTTCCTTTTCGAAGGCTTGCCCTGCGTAGGGACCGTTCTCTTTGGAGACGCCCTTGGCGCGGAACGGCGCGCCGTACGCCTCCCCTTTAGAGCACAGGATGGTGCGGTGGGTGAGGTGGAATGACAAAACTCTTTCAGACGAAATGTCTCTTGATTACTTACGTGTGAAGCAGGCAGGAGACCGGGGTAATCGGCGATGATGGCCACTTCTGTGCCGTCATAACTCGCCTGGTAAAACACCCCGCCCTCGAGCTCCACAAATATGTCCGGATCCTCTTCGAATCCGGGGTCAAGTTCCCGATTATGGCCCTCGGGCTGCGGGGCGGGGCTGTAAAGCCCCTCGGAGACCTTTCGCCAGTGCTATAATAAACAGGCGGATTACAAATTCATCAAAGATGGCTTGAGGAGGGGAGTAAGCAGAGCAGAGAGGTTGAAATTTACCCAGCTAGGTGGATTGTACATGGAATATCCATCTCTGCGCTTGATATGAAGGAATTCCTCCTCCTCCCCTTTGTACAGTTCGGCCAATATTTTGGCCAGAGCGGCGGGGGTGTCCGGACCCTTCCTGCCGCAGCGGGAGGTGTCGTCTTCCCCATTATAGTGCCACATGGGGAGCCCTCGATACTAGAGTGGCTGAACTCCCCGCACTACTGAGGTCGCCATTACCTCGGCTATTGATAATCCAGACTAGGCGAGTGTCTTTATCTTGCCCATGAGCTGGCGAACTTCCGCACTATCGTCTTCCTCTAGACTACGAGGGCGCCAGCTGTGGCGTTTCTTTAATAGAACGCTTGTGAACTCGGGAAGGCCCCTCTGAACAGGCGCCTATGGCCCGGAAGACTGGTATCATAGCCTTTACGACGAACCATCGTGAATAGAACTAGCGCTTAAGGAAGAGATTGGGTCTGGAAGTGCAACATCCTCAATGTAGAACCATTCGGACGGCCACTCTTCGGATGCCTTCCTTGGTGTGCCGGATAGGTATCCAGTCTCGGCGATACGCCATATTTCGGCTCCACCCACTTCAAATATTGATCCCTCGTGGTTGCGCGGGATGAGGCAAAATAACTTTCTCCACAGTTCAAAATGGGCCTCACAACCCAGAAATAGCTCGCATAAAGCGACATAACCCGCAATATGCAGGATGAAGGCTGGCGTAAAGTTATGCAGTTGGAGGCCGTAATACTCCAGAAGCCCGCGAAGGAATGGATGATTGGAAATCCAACACCTCTTAGCAGGTAGGAGACGAAGCATACTCGCTCCCCCCGGATGGGTTGGGGAAATCTTCAGCCTCAGCTCTGCCATTGAAGACGATCAACCCTGCTCGAACGGGGACCAAATCTACGGGAGGAAGAAATACCTATGTTTGCAGTTCTCCAGCTGACCATGGGCCGCAGGGACGGGAGGAGGAGCTAGGAACGCTGGCCATGTTGGAATGGTCTCTCCTGGCAGTATCTGAGGATTTTTTCGCGTGGTGCCGGATGGATCTAAGATCCAATCTCTTTAAATAGATTCTCTTTTTCATGGCCGGGGTGTTATGTGCAAAAATGCCCTACCCTCTCGTATTCGCCTGACACGTGGAAGCCAAAGCCTTGGATGCACATAAGATGAGGAGTGCAACATTAAATGGAACGCCGAATACATCTCATTGAAGTCATCAGAGGAGGAACCCGCCTTGCAATGCCGAAGATAATCTGCGCGCCGGACACCTCGTCATTGAAGCCTGGTTCGGGGGCTACTGAGGGAGTCCTGGACTAAGGGGTCCTCGGGCGTCCGGCCTGTTAGTCATGGGCCGGACTGATGGGCTGTGAAGATACGAAGACCGAAGACTCCACCCGTTTCCGGATGGGACTCTCCTTGGCGTGGAAGGCAAGCTTGGCAATCAAATATGAAGATTCCCTTCTCTGTAACTATTGGGGATATAACTACTAGTGTAACCCGCCCAGGAGGGGCCGGGTTACGCTATGACAATTCATCATATGAAGCCCAATATCAAGCTTGAAGATGGCGGTTCAATAAAGGTCCTAAAGCCCCAAGGCGACTTAAGGCCCGTAGTGATAAACCGCCGTAATGGCATGACTTGTGTTGTAAGGCAAGATTAACTAGTCACCGAGCCGGACATTATTTATGAGCCGGTTGGGACTCTGTAGGCCGCGAGGCATCAACCCGTGTATATAAGGGGACGACCCGCTGGCGGCTGAGGGCAAGTAACATCAAATCAAGAACTGGGCATAGCAGATTTGCTCCCTGGTAATCGAAACCCTAGAAATTCCACCTCAACTGGATTAGGGTTTACCCTTCACCGTAAGGGGCCGAACCAGTATAAACCCTCGTGTCCTTTGTCCCACTTTAACCCCTTTAAGCTTCCTAGTTGCGATGGCTCCACGACTAAGTCCTTTCACGAGGACATCTGCCGTGACAATTCCATGACAGTTGGCGCCCACCGTGGGGCCAGCACATGGTGGATTTGAGTTCTTGAAGGACAACTTCGAAGGGCTCAAGGGATACGCTGTGGGCCGGATGACCAAGAGTCGTCGCGGCAAGCTCTACATCGACGACGCCGGCTGGGGTCCCGACGCCGGCTCAATTGAGTATGGGTACCGGGTCCCCTTTGGTGGAATCCATGCCTTCATCAGCCGGATTGGCGAGCCGGGCCCTGAGCCGGACATCTGCACCGACATCATCGAGATGGCTCAGTGTGCGAGACCCGCCCGGGCTTAGCCCGCTGTGAAGCGTGCCTTCATGGGTTGCATCCACGGAGGAGAACTTTTTGAAGGATCCGTGGATGGCGGTGAGACGGCCGTCTACTCCGACGGTGAATTGTCCACTGGTGAGACAGATTCATTATACCATTTGCAAGACGGCGGGCTTGGGGCGGTTCCGATGGCAGCAGTATTCCGGACCCCTTTGAGCCGCCGAGCAGAGTAGGGATCTTCATGGCTGGCACTCAACCCGGCCAAAACTCTACGGCTGCGGCAGCAATAACGTCCGGGTCAGGAGCAGCCGGGGCAGGAGGCCCTGTGCGCCCGCCGGCTCAGGTGCTGATTGATCTCATGGACAAATTGACGGCCCTGATAACCGCCACAGTTATTCCGGCGAGTCAAGCTGAGCATGATGCAGAGGTGGCACAGGTACGTGAGGAGATAGCCCGGGCCAAAGAAGCCCTAGCAGCTGAGGACACCAGATTGGCCGCGGAGCGGGCAGCTTTGGATGCTCGGGCTCAATAGATCCAGACAGAGGCTTTCCAGCTTACGATGAGCCTGAACGCATCTAACGAGGTGATGAGGAGGAGGCACCAGTAGGCTCAATCCCGTTTGCCTCCGATTTATGATCCTCGGAATCTCTTCTGCACGCCCGAAGCCGGCCCTAGTAACCAGCCAGAGGCAAATCAGTTTGCAACATCCAGAGCAGGGGCACCGGTTCAGCCCCGAGTGATGGAACCTCCTCACGTGAATACGGCCCCCCTTGCTACGTACCAACACCACCGGGTCATTTTTCCATCCCCTTGGAGAACCTGATCGTTGCATCGGCATGTTTGGCGGCTCTCCCGGTGGATGGCGACTCTCCAACAGCAGTTGAGACGCGAAGGGTCAGAGAACTTCTTCAGACGGCTCTGGCTCAGCAGGAGGCTTATTCCTATAGTCGAGATAGGATTCATTCGACTCCTCGCCCAAGCCGGAGCCCAAGTTACAGCAGACATATGGATTCGGAGGCCTTGTCAAGCAATGCCCAGCGCCGTAACCAGCCCGGTGGATATAATCCGGTACAGGACAGGATACGTCGAGATGATGAGCGGGCGGCTCAATAGGCGGCTCAGCAGGAGGCTCACCAAACCTTCCCGGATTATCCAACGACTTCTGTTGAGGCAGGAGTGGCCACCAGAACCGGCGGCGTTCCTTGTTTGGTGCCGGCTTTGCGTAATGAGCGTCTGCCCAAAGATTTCAAGGGACCTCAAAAGGTGCCAAATTATACGGCTGATTTACAGCCCGGGGCATGGATTGAAAGCTATGAGATGGCCATGGAGCTGTTGGAGGTCAGTGATGCGGCGATGGCCAATTACTTCACCATGATGTTGGATGGAACGGCCCGCACTTGGTTAAAGGGGCTGCCGCCTAATTCCATTGGTTCATGGGCAGAGTTAAAAGCCCGGTTTATCCAGAACTTCAAAGACACCTGCAAGCAACCCATGTCAATTGTGGACTTGACTAATTGCAAGCAAGAGGAAGGTGAGTCTACCACTCATTGGGTGCGCCGGGTCAAGGAGATAATACATTCGTCTGACAAGATGGATGCCGGCTCTGTAGTCTTAATGTTGGAGAAAAATTGCCGATTTGAACCTCTGAAACAGAAGTTGGGGCGCCTCAAGCGTGATTGTAACGACATGGGCCAGCTGATGGCGGCTCTAGTCAAATACGCCGATTCTGATAGTACCAAGGATCCCGCGTCTGATGAAGAGAAGACAGGGAAGGGAAAGAAGAACGGCAACGGAAAGGTCAGCAGCATAACCCGGCGAATCAAGGAGGCAGTAAGCGTAAGGCCGACGGTAACCCGGAGTTTGTGGCTAACACCAATTCACAAGGTAGCAATCAATGATGCAAGGGGAGGCCGCCCCCTCGGTCCGGCGGGTCAGGTCCTACTCTTGAGCAACTACTCAACGAACCCTGTCCAAGACACGACACTCGGGAAAGGCCAGCCACTCACATGTGGAAGGATTGCGCGATCATGAAGGCTTTCAAGAATTCTAACATGTTCGATGGCAGCCATGGGTCTGGTGGCGGCTCAGGCGGAGGCGGTTTTCATGGCCCGGGTGGCGGCTCAAATTCCGGCTTTCAGGGAAATCAAGGTGGTTATAATCAGCAGTCTGGTCAGGGAGGTCAGCAGCAACAGCAATCGGGTTATCAGAGCAATCCAAAGTAGCTGAATAGTGGACAGTATCACGTGTTCACCATTAGCTTGTGCAAACGAGACCAGAAGCTTCATAAAAGGGTTGTGAACGCTGCTGAGCCGGCAGTTCCCCGTTATTTAAGGTGGTCAGAGCAGCCTATTGTGTGGAGCAGGGAAGATCACCCTCCCCGGGTTGACAATCCGGGTCAGTTAGCCTTGGTGGTAGCACCTCAGGTTGGTGGATATAAATTCACTAAGGTACTCATGGATGGAGGTAGCAGCATCAACATCCTCTATTATGAGACCTTTCGACGTATGGGGTTGATTGACAAAAATTTAAAGACATCCAACACTATTTTCCATGGAGTGGTGCCTGGTAAGTCGGCATACCCAGTTGGTAAGATTGAGCTGGAGGTAGCCTTTGGAGATGAGCATGATTCTAGGGCTGAGAAATTAACCTTTGAAGTGGTCAAGATCAAGAGCCCATATCACGCTCTGTTTGGACGACCGGCTTACGCCAAGTTCATGGCGCGGCCGTGTTATGTTTACTTGCAGCTCAAGATGCCGGGTCACAAGGGCACCATTCCTGTGCATGGGAGTCGGAAGATAGCACTGGAATGTGAGGAGGGTGATGCTGCTTATGCTGAATCTGTTTGTGCAGCAGAGGAGCTGAAGTTTTATAAGGATAACGTTGACCCCGCGGACATGACATCTCTGAAGAAGCCAACCACAGAGCATGACCCGGTGATGAAATTTAAGTCGGCTGATGACACCAAGCTTGTTGATTTTACTCCAGGCGACTCATCTAAGCAATTCAGTATCAGTGCCTATCTGGATCCTAAATAGGAAAGCGCGCTCATCGAGTTCATCCGTGAGAATCGGGACATCCTTGCATGGAAACCTTCTGACATGCCGGGTGTACCGAGAGAACTCGCTGAGCACACTCTTAATAATGATCCAAAGTTTAAGCCGGTCAGGCAGTTTCTTCGGCGGTTTAATGAAGAGAGACGGAAAGCTATCGGTGAGGAGGTGGCCCGGCTCTTAGCAGCCGGGTTTATTATTGAATTTT
The DNA here is from genome assembly GCF_002575655.3 of Aegilops tauschii subsp. strangulata. NCBI lineage: Eukaryota > Viridiplantae > Streptophyta > Magnoliopsida > Poales > Poaceae > Aegilops > Aegilops tauschii. The sequence continues at coordinate 517,556,714 of NC_053036.3, forward strand.
TCACCCTGAGTGGTTGGCTAACCCGGTGCTTGTACTTAAAAAGAACGGCACCTGGCGGATGTGTGTGGATTACACAGACTTAAATAAGGCTTGTCCGGCTGATCCTTTTGCTCTTCCCCATATTGATCAAAGTATTGATGCTACGGCGGGTTGTGAGCGTTTGAGCTTCTTGGATGCTTATTCTGGTTATCATTAGATCAAAATGGCAGTTAAGGACTAGGAGAATACGGCTTTCATCACTCCGTTTGGAGCCTTCTGTTATGTATCTATGCCATTTGGGCTCAAGAGTGCCCAGGCGACTTATCAGCGATGTGTACAGAACTGTCTCCACAATCAGATTGGGCGCAATGTTCACGCTTATGTGGATGATATTGTGGTGAAATCCAGAGAGAGGGAAACCTTGATAGATGATCTGAAGGAAACCTTTGAGAATCTCTGGGTCTACAAAATGATGCTTAACCCGGCCAAATGTGTGTTTGGCGTGCCAGCAGGCAAGCTTTTGGGTTTTCTAGTCTCTAACAGAGGCATTGAAGCTAATCCGAAGAAGATCAAGGCAATCACCTCTTTGGCTAAGCCGGCGTGCATCAATGATGTTCAGCGACTGGCGGGTCATATCGCTGCTTTAAGCCGGTTCATAAGCCGGTTAGGTGAGAAGGCCATACCGCTATATCAGATGATGAAGAAAACAGACAGTTTTGTCTGGTGTGATGCTGCTAATGCTGCCTTTGAAGATTTAAAGAGACAGTTATCTGAGCCGCTGGTCCTTGCGGCTCCCATTGATAAAGAGCCGCTATTGTTGTACATGGGCGCTAACTCGCGTGCTGTCAGTGTTGCAATTGTGGTGGCGCGCAAGGAGGCTGGCAAGGATCATCCGGTTCAACGGCCGGTTTACTACATCAGGAGGTGCTTATTGAGTCTAAGCAAAGATATCCACATTGGCAGAAACTCGTTTATGGGGTGTTCATGGCGAGCTGGAAGCTTAAGCAATACTTCCAGGGTCACCCCATCACTGTGGTAAGTCTGCTCCTTTGGGAGACATCATCCAGAATAGAGAGGCTACAGGACGAGTCACCAAGTGGGCCATTGAGCTTGGGCCTCATGGTTTGAAGTATGTGCCACGCACTGCTATTAAGTCTCAAGCACTGGTGGACTTCATCAACGATTGGACAGAACTACAGATGCCTGAGGAAAAGCCAGATAACACATATTGGACTATTCACTTTGATGGATCCAGACAGTTGGAGGGCTCGGGGGCTGGAGTTGTTTTAGCTTCCCCTCGAGGTGACAAATTTTGTTATGTGCTCCAGTTGATGTTTCCTTGTACTAACAATGCAGCTGAGTATGAGGCCTTGCTCCATGGTCTTCGGATGGCTAAGGAGATGAACTTAAGCCGGGTAAGGTGCTTGGGCGAGTCAGATTTGGTGGCTCAACAGGTGTCAGGCAAGTGGGACTCTAAGGATCCTCTCATGGCGGCTTATCGCTGGGAAGTTGATGATGTAGCTGGGCACTTCAAGGGTTATCAAGTGGAGCACATCGATCGAAGGAAGAATGAGGCGGCTGATGCTTTAAGCCGGCTGGGATCTCAGCGTAAGCCGGTGCCACCTAACACCTTCTTGGATGTTTTGCATAACCCTTCTGTCAAGTTGCCCACAGAGGAAGACTTAGCTGTTCCAGATCCAGAAGCGCAGTTGGTGGCGGCTCTTCACGTCATCCCAGATTGGACAGTGCCATATTTGGCTTACATGACCCGGGGCGAGTTGCCTGAGGATGAGACCTTGGCTAGACAAATCATCCGGCAGTCTAAGTCCATGACAATTGTTCATGGTGAGTTGCATCATCGCAGTGTTACTGGGGCGTTTCAACATTGTGTGTCGCCTGCGGAAGGTCAGGAAATACTCCGTGAGATCCATGAAGGGGATTGTGGTCATCACGCCGGCTCAAAATCTCTTGTGGCCAAAGCTTTCCGTCTTGGTTTTTATTGGCTGACGGCTCATGCTGATGCGGAGGATCTAGTCAGTAAATGTGATGGTTGTCAAAAATTCTCACGACGAGCACATGTGCCGGCTCAAGAGTTAAGGATGATTCCAATTGCTTGGCCGTTTGCAGTCTGGGGGCTTGATATGGTTGGCCTTTCAAAAGGTCCAAGGATAAAAAGACACACCTCCTGGTGGCGGTTGATAAATTTACAAAGTGGGTTGAGGCAGAGCCAGTTAGTAAATGTGATGCAGCCACAATGCTTCAGTTCATGAAAAAGGTGATCTTTCGTTTTGGTTTTCCACACAGCATCATAACTGACAATGGTACTAATCTGTCCAAAGGTGCTATGGAAGAGTTCTGTCAACGAGAACATATCCGGCTCGATGGTTCATCAGTAGCTCATCCTCAATCCAATGGTCAAGCTGAAAGAGCCAATCAAGAGATCCTGAAAGGTGTAAAGCCCCGGCTCATGGTCCCTTTACAGCGGACGCCAGGTTTTTGGGTGGAGGAGTTGCCTTCTGTGATTTGGAGCATCAATACTACACCTAACAGATCTACGGGTTATACGCCTTTCTTCATGGTTTACAGAGCAGAGACGGTCCTACCAAGTGACATCCGTCATGATTTGGCCCGAGTGGCGGCTTACGTTGAAGCTAATAATGAACAGGCTCGTCAGGATGCACTTGATTTGTTGGATGAGAAGCGTGATTTAGCAATAGCCCGCTCGGCGATTTACCAGCAGGACCTGCGCCGTTATCACAGCTGCCGGGTTAGGTCCAGAACCTTTCAAGAAGGTGACTTAGTGCTCCGGCTCATCCAGGATCAGTCCGATATGCACAAGCTATCCCCGCCTTGGGAAGGACCCTTCGTGGTCAGCAAGAACCTGAATAACGGGTCATATTACCTCATCGATGTTCGAGAGCACAAAGACTCACGTAAGTCAGAAGAGGAGACCCGCCGGCCGTGGAATATCGCTCATCTTCGGCCTTACTACACTTGAGCCACCGGCTCTCAGGATGTACATATTTTGACGATGTATATATGATGAAAAGTAATAAAGCAGGACCTCTGTCCTTTTCATCCTCAAAATTTTATATGTCTTCATTATTATATTGTTAAAACAATCAACACGGAGCGGATCATATTTGAATCCAGCTTTCCCTTTGGTACGGCTTATGATCATATTTGAATCTAGCCATGATCATCAGGGGGCTTCCTGTTCAAACATAGGTCGTATTCGAACCAAAGAGAACATAGCTGTCGATACCCTCTTGATCGGCATACTGCCAAACCCACTAGGGGGCTTCTTGATCGTATCCGAATCATAGCTCAACCCCTTTTGAGTCTTACATGGATCGTATTCGAATCAGCGTCATTAAACAACTTTCAAGGTCATTTGGGGGCTTCCTGTTCAAACATAGGTCGTATTCGAACCAAAGAGAACATAGTTGTCGATACCCTCTTGATCAGCAACGCCAAAGCCACTGGGGGCTATATGATCATATTTGAATCTTAGCTTAACCCCTTTGGAATGGTTTACTGATCGTATTCGAATCAGAAGCCTCAAAATTTTGTCTGTTTTTCGTAAAAGTTTTGCAATCACAATTATTTGACTGTCTTGAGACCTTTTTGGTCATATTTGAAAGCGTTTATGGGGTGGTTTTTATTCCACTGGATTAACCTTGATCAATAAAGTTGTTAGCACATAACAAACATCATATGTGCCGTTTTTTACAGAATTTGGTTCTCACCCTCATTGTTCGGGTCACATAAACCGGCAGCGTAATCGAAGGATCACAGGTATGTTGTTATGATTATGTCTCAAAGATATAATTGAGAACCGGCTTTTTTATGATTTTTTGATTCATACTCCGGGTTATATGTGAAATATATGACCCTCCATGCGGTAAGCCGCCAAGGGACTTGTGATTTGTTCTCTATGCAGGACAATTAAAGTAGCTCTTTAAACATAAGGAAAGCAGAGGATCAGCATAATACAGAGGAATATAAGATGGCGGCTTAAACAGTGTTGAGCGCCACACACGTGCGCGATGGCACAACAAAATTAAGTCTTTTTCTACCCTATTACATGACTCCCCGAGCCCAAATAATGAAGCATTGTTTTTCAGCAAGGCATAAATATGGGCCGCCTGATGGATTAAATGTGTTGTTGGCCTGAAGCTTCCGGTTCATCCCTTTCCGCTCCTCCGTCTGTTTCCCTGTCCTGGAAGGTTGATGATGACCAGTCAAAGCTTCAAATTCAGCTTCATCATCAATTAACCCGGCCGGATCAACTTCAGGGGCAAAGGTATGCTTACGAATTGGAGGGATCAGGCTGATTGCTTCATAATGTGGTGTTGGGATTCTCTGATTCTCGGCGTCATAACCCGGTTAGTACTTGGTAAGATCCGTGTCGTTACCGATCAGAGTGGCCACAGGGCGTATTTCCTTCACGCAAGCGGCGAAATTCTTCTGGTCAAATGGGGTGCCGTCCTCCTTCAGGCTTGGATACCCAAGGGCGATGTCGGCCGGGTCTAGCTCCGGCAGCCACGCCTTAGCCCGGCTTAATGCGGCTATGGCTCCGGCTCTTGCAGAAGCTCGTCTTAATTCCTGGAACCACTGAGGTAGCATGGCAAGCCGTTTTAGTACATCCGCTAGGAGAGTGGGCACTTCATTCGACAAAGCCATGATGGCTAAAGCACGTTGTGACCCGGTGTAGAGTTGTTCCACCAGTGTATAAACGGCCTTCAGCTTTATCAGCATGCTATGGTTAAGATTGGAACTCCTAGGGCCTGCATTACAAAGTAAAGTGAGTTGATGACAATTGAGATACTTGTTGAAAAAGATTTAAAATATCTAACACTTGCAGAGTAACTTACCAAAGATTGTTGAGACCATCTGAGATACATGGCGTTTTAAACCGGATAACTCGGCGGTTGTTTCTGCAAGAGTCGCCTCCGCTTGTTCAGCCCGGCTGATCAAAGCGATATTTTCATCAGCCCAGGCCTTCTTCTCTGCTTCAAAGTTCTTTTTCAGTTTCTCTTGTTCAGATACACTAAATTCAAACTTGGAGTTGGCCTTTTGGGTCTCACTCTCCTGAGCTTCCAGGCAATTCTTCAAGTCAGAGATCTCCGATTCAAATTGATTAATGGTGGCCTGTATAAATGTCGGGTTACACTTAGGATCATCATAATGCAACATTAAATCCCAAGCACTTTGCAAGCAAAGATACTTGGCACTTGGGGGCTAATGCATATTGCTATTCAAGTACTTGATTAAAGCATGGTAAGGACCGGTTCAAACATGATGTCTAAGCCGACCCTTGGGCGCTACAGGATAAACCGGGTTTCTTGCATGTATTACTAAGCTGGTATTAAGTCTACAGCATATTTCATCATATAGACTTGGGGGCTGCTATAGTAAGGATAAATAAAGTATAGCAACAAGAGTTATACCTCAGATTTTTGGTGTATCTGTTTCACCATGTCAATTTCCAGGTCACGGCTATTGTGCACTTGATTTATATAACCAGAGATGATTTCTCCAATACTTAGATGAGTATAATCAGTGACATCCAGCTTGGCTTTGCGGCGTTCCAGAAGTTCTTCCTTGGCGGAGCACTTGGCCAGCATGGTGGGTCTCCCCGGTTCAACAAAGTCAGTCTTGATGATTTCGACGTCCGGGTCATCCGCCTTGGCCGGGCTAGAGATCTCCGGGTTCTCAGAACCGTCAACGGCTTGCTCGACAGGCGGATCAGTGGTAGGCGTTGGAATATCATGGGCTGGTTCAGGCGGCGGCTCATGAGCGAAGGTATCAGGAGCAGCCGTTCTGAGCTCCGGTTCAGTCAAGATCGGCTCTTTGGCCGGCTTATTCTTCTTCGCCCTCTTGCTGGGCTTTACTTGTACACTGTGTGAAAATCAAAGGGTTAGTAGAAAAACATGAGTAAGATAAGCACAAGATAAGCAGATTATCATTACCCTGGAGCGGTTTTGAAAGCCGGCATATTAGACTGCATTGATTCGCCGGAGGAAGGTGAAGTTCCCTGGTAGTTTGAGTCAGAAGAATTAAGTGGTTGACGAGTGAAACCCGCCAAAGGATACAAAAAATGTAAATCGGAGATAACCTCAGTCCGGCGTTTTCTTGTTACATCGGGTAAGCCGGAGGAGAGTTCCGCATCTTTACTGGTCCGGGTCTGCCTCCGGCTCTCGTGAATATGTCGCTTCAAAAGAAATTGAGGATCTTGGTAAGCTAAAGGATGTGAAAACCTTACTTTCCGGGTTACTCTTCGGACTTTCTGTCTCGGCAAAGGCTCGGAGTCGGAGGAAATTATAATTACCTCTTCAATCGCTACATGACTCGCTCATGTATCCTCCTGATGATAATCTGTGTCAATAAGATGGTTAAAAAAGGATCCTAAAGAGTCAAGAGCTACCTCTGACTCGGAGGTATCCTCCAGATTAAGCATATCCGAGGCGCTAGGTTTGTTCCCCTTCTTCCGGGCAGCAGCTTTCCTGGCGGCTTTCTTAGTTTTTCTGGCTTTCTTGGCAGCCTCATGGTCATACTTGACCTTCCAAAATTCGTCGTCAGCCTGTGAATTATAACAAAGGTTTTTGAGTAAAGACGAAATTGTTAAAGTTGAAGGTAAAAATGCTCAAGTCAATAGCTTACCGCTGGAGCCGGGTTAGCTTTGTAGAAGGGACTTAAGCCTACTTTCCCACAATCTGCTAGGCTCTCATTCAGAAGAGATTTAGTCATATCATCAACAACGTCCTCAGGTAAGTCATTAGGGCTGTGCCTCAGAGGATCATTCTTTTGGCCTGTGTAATCGCACATCAAGCCGGGGCGGCGGCTCAAAGGAATAACCCACCAGGCAAGCCAAACCCGGACCAGATCAATGCCGTTTAGGCCATTCCCCAGAAGAGCTTTGACCTTGCTTATGGTGGGGGCAAGTGTTTGACGTTCAGCCGGAGACAGTTTGTCTGGCAAGGGGTGAGTTGACTCCAGGCGCAGGGCGCGAAAGCCGGGCAGAGGGTTCTCATTAGCCGGAGAAGTGTCTTGACAATAGAACCATGTCTGGTTCCAATATTTAGGGTGACTTGGCGGTTCGGCATACGGGAAGAGACAGTCTCTCCGTCGCTGGATTGAGATTCCTCCAAGCTCCAAGCTGGGCCCATTGGCACGTTCGTTTTGACGGTTCAGATAAAATAACTCTCTGAAGAGTAGCAAGCTGGGTTCTTCTCCAAGGTACACCTCACAGAACACTTGAAAATTGCAGATATTTGACACGGAATTAGGTCCAATGTCTTGAGGTCGCAGGTCAAAAAAGTGCAAGACGTCTCTGAAATTTTTTGAGCCGCATGGAGCAAAGCCCCGGTTCATGTGTTTAGTAAAAACGACAACTTCCCCGTCCTTGGGTTGAGGTTTTTATTCTGTCGGATCAGGAGCACGATAGGACATGACCTCCTTCTTCGGCAGATAACTAGTCTTCACAAACTCGTTCAAGGTGTTATCGGTGACGATGGATCTAACCCAGGTGCATGTGACGGGTGCTTTGGGAGCCTTGGGCGGCATTATGAAGATGGAAGCCTATGACAAAGTAAGAATTTCTGGCTCAAATTTAAGCCGGAGAAAATATTTCAATTCATATTCAAGATGGCAGCTTACGAAGGGGCCTAATGACATATGGCTAATTGTGTCAGATTATTCAAGCCACCATGGGCATCATAAGCAGTTAAGTTATTTAAAACCATTGTGAGTGGTCAGGATTATTGATTGAGCATTGCCTTTTTAAGCCGGCGATAAGAGTCGCCATGGCTAACAGATACAGTTTTTTGCCTAAGTGTCGCACAAACAAGTTTCGCAGGTTGCAGCTATTATTTTGGATCAAACGGTCGTTCAGAAAATAAAATATTCTAGACCTAAAAACTGGTACAGATGAGTTTGAGAGTTCTAATGAGGCCTCTGAACTAGAGAAAGGAATCTACTAGCATCTGAAATGGATGCGAAACGGTTACCGCACAAGTTATATGTTCTTTTTGGATCAGAAGAAGCTGCGGTGGAGGAACCGCGAAGAAACGATGAAGAACCATGAAGAACACGGAAGAACTTGAAAACCCTAAATGCAGATCTGAAGTGCGGGAAGGTGAAGACTTACAGCTGTAGATCTACTGCGGAGGATCGCCGCCGTTCTCTGGTCGATTCAGGTTGATGCAGCGGCCAAGATCGACGAAGATGAGGTGCTCTGCTGCTGCTGCGGCGGCGGAGCTCGAGCAGTAGCGGAGTCGCGAGAGGAAGAAGATGACAGAAAGGAGGAGAATGAAGAAAGACCTAAAGGTCGTGCTTATTTATAAGGAAAAGACTGACAGAGAGGGCGCGAGAAACGAGGAGGCCAGACGTGGTTATCCAGCTACTCCGACGCCTCGATTTTCGGGATGGTCATTAAGATGAGCATCCGTTGGGATATGACAGAATAAAATATGAATTTAATGGAAGATGATGTCATGGAGGGTTATCAGGAATCCAGAAGATGACGTCATGGCGGGTTATAACTTTTGCACAGACAGAAGACAGAAGGCTTTTTCTTAAGGTATTGAAGATTGACATGAACCGGTTCAAATCAATCTGGGGCCTAATGTTGGGGATATAACTACTAGTGTAACCCGCCCAGGAGGGGCCGGGTTACGCTATGACAATTCATCATATGAAGCCCAATATCAAGCTTGAAGATGGCGGTTCAATAAAGGGCCTAAAGCCCGCAGGCGACTTAAGGCCCGTAGTGATAAACCGCTGTAATGGCATGACTTGTGTTGTAAGGCAAGATTAACTAGTCACCGAGCCGGACACTGTTTGGAGCCGGCTGGGACTCTGTAGGCCGCGAGGCATCAACCCGTGTATATAAGGGGACGACCCGCCGGCGGCTGAGGGCAAGTAACATCAAATCGAGAACCGGGCATAGCAGATTTGCTCCCTGGTAATCGAAACCCTAGCAATTCCACCTCAACTGGATTAGGCTTTACCCTTCACCGTAAGGGGCCGAACCAGTATAAACCCTCGTGTCCTTTGTCCCACTTTAACCCCTTTAAGCTTCCTAGTTGCGATGGCTCCACGACTAAGTCCTTTCACGAGGACATCTGCCGTGACAATTCCACGAGAGTAACCGACTTTGTGTAACCCTAGATCCCTCCGGTGTCTATATAAACCCGGGGGGCTAGGTCTATAGGACCGAATACTCATTATCATAGTCATACAGGCTAGGCTTTTAGGGTTTAGCCATTACGATCTCGTGGTAGATCAACTCTTGTAATACTCATATCCATCAAGATCAGTCAAGCAGGAAGTAGGGTATTACCTCCATAGAGAGGGCCCGAACCTGGGTAAACATCGTGTCCCCTATCTCCTGTTACCATCGAACTTAGACGCACAGTTCGGGACCCCCTACCCGAGATCCGCCAGTTTTGACACCGACACCTTGAATCTCCCAAAGGGCTTGATGAATTAATTCACTGTTTTTCTTCACCTCAGCCATTATGTGTTTATTCTCCGGGCCCCATGGTTTTGTTCCTGCACCATTTTCTCTTGGCCGAGATACGTCCTAATTGGACGGTATGTGCCTACGAGGAGTATTCTCGAACCCATAATTGTGAAACAAATTGCGAAAGTTGTTACTATGTAACCTGTGTAGAGGCTCCTCGGAGAGAGTTCTTCTTGCACTTCTAGGCCCGCTTGATTGTTTGAAGATCCCATGGCTTGATGAGGATTAGGATGAGTAGAGATGTCGGCTAGTGTGCCTCTCTCGGAGGCTGAAAAGTGAACCCCAAAAGGATTTCCCTCCTCTTCCTCCATAGTAGCCTCTCCAGCTTCATCTCTCCTTAGATCCTCCTGAACCACCCTTGTGTCTTCTTCTCCATTATTGAAAGGTGAGGAAGAAATGATGTTGGTCTAGCTGAATCTGTCAGAAAACAGCAAAGAAAAGAAGACAGAGGATTTCTCCGCGATATAGTGGTTAACAGGTTCGGGAAGTATATATAGATTTTTTATCTTGGGGGACAAGCAAACTGTAGAAAAATGGAGTCCGGAAGGTGTCTCAGGTGGGCACAACCTGGGTGCGCCAGGCAAGCCTGGGGCACCCCAGTGTCTTGTGCCCACCAGGGTACGCTTCCTGGAAGTTTCTTATTTTACTATTTTTCTAAATATTCCAAAACTGACAAAAAATATTTTTGCGGATTTTTCGGAGTCCGTTTACTTACCGTATCACGTACCTCCTTATTTTCACGATTCTGGAGTGTCCCGGAAGGACTCTTTTATGTGTTCTTCCGGTGTCAAAGTTTGGATAATATTACTTTCAACATTAATGGGCGTACCTGAGATATGATGTTTTATTTGTTGCCCATTAACAACCTTCGGGTTAGTACCTTCGGCATTATTTATTTTGGTGGCTCCAGACCGATAAGCCTCCTCGATAACGTCGGGGCCTTCCCATTTTGAGAGGATTTTTCCTGCAAAGAATCTGAAATGAGAGTTGTACAAAAGAACATATTCTCCGACATTAAACTCACACTTTTGGATTCTTTTGTCATGCCATCTTTTAACTTTTTCTTTGAATAATTTTGCATTTTCATAAGCTTGGGTTCTCCATTCATCTAAAGAACTAATATCAAATAACCTCTTTTCACCAGCAAGTTTGAAATCATAATTGAGCTCTTTGATGGCCCAATAAGCTTTATGTTCTAACTCAAGAGGCAAATGACAAGCTTTTCCATAAACCATTTTATATGGAGACATACCCATAGGATTTTTATATGTTGTTCTATAAGACCAAAGTGCATCATCTAATTTTTTTAGACCAATTCTTCCTAGACCTATTAACAGTCTTTTGCAAAATTAATTTTATTTCTCTATTGCTAAGTTCAACTTGACCACTAGACTGAGGATGATAAGGTGATGCAATTCTATGGTTAACATCATACTTGGCAAGCATTTTATGGAAAGCACCATGAATAAAATGTGAACCACCATCAGTCATTAAATATCTAGGGACTCCAAACCTTGGGAAAATTAACTTCCTTAAGCATTTTAATAGAGGTGTTGTGATCAGCACTACTGGTTGGAATAGCTTCTACCCATTTAGTAACATAATCAACAGCAACCAAAATATGTGTATACCCATTAGAGGAAGGAAAGGGTCCCATGTAATCAAATCCCCAAACATAAAATGGTTCAACAGCAAGTGAATAGTTCATAGGCATTTCTTGACGCTTACCGATATTACCTATTCTTTGACATTCATCACAAGATAAGACGAACTTACGGGCATCCTTGAAGAGAGTAGGCATATAGAATCCAGATTGCAATACCTTGTGAGCAGTTCTATCTCCAGCATGATGCCCTCCATAAGCTTCGGAGTGACATTTTCGTAGGATTTGTCCCTGTTCAGGCTCAGGTACACAACGTCTAATAATACCATCTACTCGTTCTTTATAAATATGTGGGTCATCCCAAAAGTAATGTCTTCAATCATAGAAGAATTTTTTGTTTTGCTGGTATGTAAAGCTAGGTGGTAAATATTTAGCAACAATGTAATTAGCATAATCAGCATACCAAGGAGTATTATGAGAAGCATTTATTGCAGCTTACTGCTCATCAAGAAAACTATCATCAATAGGTAGTGGGTCATCAAGCAAAGTTTCAAGCCTAGATAAATTATCAGCTACGGGGTTCTCGGCTCCTTTTCTATCAGTGATATGTAAATCAAATTCTTGTAACAAGAGAACCAATCGAATAAGTCTAGGTTTAGCATCTTTCTTTTCCATAAGATATTTAATAGCAGCATGGTCTGTGTGAACAGTTACTTTTGAATCAACAATATAAGGTCTAAATTTATCACAAACAAACACCACTGCTAAGAATTCTTTTTCAGTAGTAGCATAGTTTCATTGAGCACTGTCTAGAGTTTTACTAACATAATGAATAACATTCAGTTTCTTATCAACTCTTTGTCCTAGAACAGCACCAACAGCATAATCACTAGCATCACACATAATTTCAAAAGGCAAGTTCTAATCAGGTGGTTGAACAATAGGTGCAGAAATTAAGGCTTTCTTGAGTGTTTCAAAGGCTTCTAAAAATCATCATCAAAAACAAAAGGAATATCCTTTTGCAAAAGATTCGTAAGAGGCCTAGAAATTTTAGAAAAGTCTTTGATAAATCTCCTATGGAAACCAGCATGACCTAAGAAACTACGAATACCTTTTATATGTTTAGGACATGGCATTTTCTCAATTGCATCAACCTTAGCTTTGTCCACTTCAATACCTCTTTCAGAAATTTTATGACCCAAGACAATGCCTTCATTAACCATAAAGTGGCACTTCTCCCAATTCAAGACAAGATTTGTTTGTTCACATCTCTGCAAAACTCGATCAAGATTGCTTAAACAATCATCAAAAGACTTCCCATAAACAGAGAAGTCATCCATCAAAACGTCAACAATCTTTTCACAAAAGTCAGAGAATATAGCAGTCATACATCTTTGAAAGGTAGCAGGTGCATTACATAAACCGAAAGGCATACGCCTATAAGCATAAGTTCCAAAGGGACAAGTAAAAGTGGTCTTTTCTTGATCAGGTTGAGAAACAGGTATTTGTGAAAAAACAAAATATCCATCAAGGAAGCAAAAATGTGCGTGCTTAGATAATCAGAAGTAGAAGGAACAACTGGATCAATATTGTAAAGTATGGTTTAACTGGTACCGGTTCTTTGATTTCTTCTTTAATAGGTGGGTGATATTTAAACCACTTCTCCTTGGGGAGATTAACATGAGTAGCAAATGATTCACAAAACAAGGCTACTATCTCAAAGTCAAGTCCATATTTAGTGCTAAACTTTTGAAAAGCATCGGTATCCATAAAAGATTTAACACAATCATACTTAAGTTCAATACCTTACTCTTTACCTTCGTCGAGTTCCCAATCTTCAAAGTTGCGTTTAATTCTTTCCAAAAGATCCCACCGGAATTCAATAGTCTTCTTCATAAAAGAACCAGCACAAGAAGTATCAAGCATGGTTTGATCATTACGAGAAAGCCGAGCATAAAAGTTCTGGATAATAATTTCTCTTGAGAGTTCATGATTGGGGCATGAATATAACATTGACTTAAGCCTCCCCCAAGCTAGAGCGATACTTTCTCCTTCACGAGGCCAAAAATTATATATATAATTCCGATCACGATGAACTAGATGCATAGGATAATTTTTTTGGTGGAACTCCAATTTCAATCGATTCCAATTCCAAGATCCAATATCATCGCATAGCCTATACCATGCCAATGCTTTTCCCTTCAAATATAAAGGGAAAACATTCTTCATAACTTCATCTCTGGGTAAACCTGCAAGTTTGAACAATCCACAAATTTGTTCTACATATATCAAGTGCATATCAGGATGTTCGGTTCCATCTCCTGCATAAGGATTAGCTAACAGTTGTTCTATCATACCCGAAGGAATTTCATATTCAATATTTTTAGTAGGTGCAGTAGGTTGAGGGGTAGCTAATTGTGGTTCCGGTTGAGGTGAAGATACCTCAAACAAACCCCTCAAAGGATTGTTTTCCATAGTAACAAGTGACAATAAATTTCAGCACACTATATAAATGTTTCCTTACCAAAGGCGCTTCACTCCCCGGCAACGGCGCCAGAAAATAGCCTTGATGACCCACAAGTATGGGGGATCAATTGTAGCTCTTTTCGATAAGTAAGAGTGTCGAACCCAACAAGGAGCAGAAGGAAATGACAAGTGGTTTTCAGCAAGGTAATGTTTGCAGTGCTAAAATTGTAGGTAACAGAGTCATTTGATAGCAAGATAATTTGTAACGAGCAAGTAACGATAGTAGTAATAAATGTGCAGCAAGGTAGCCCAATCCTTTTGAGGCAAAGGACGGGCCAAAATGGTCTCTTATGATAAGCAAAGTGTTCTTGAGGGTACACGGGATTTTTATCTAGTCACTTTCATCATGTTGGTTTAATTCGCGTTCGGTACTATGATAATTTGATATGTGGGTGGACCGGTGCTTAGGTGCTGTTCTTACTTGAACAAACCTCCTACTTATGATTAACCCTCCTGCAAGCATCCGCAACTACGAGAAAAGTATTAAGAATAAATTCTAACCATAGCATTAAACTTTTGGATCCAATCGGTCCCTTACGGAATAGCGCATAAACTGGGGTTTAAGCTTCTGTCACTCTCGCAGCCCATCATCTAATTCCTACTCCACAATGGACTCCCTTAGGCCCAAATATGGTGAAGTGTCATGTAGTCGACGTTCACATGACACCACTAAGGGAATCACAACATACATACTATCAAAATATCGAACACATATCAAGTTCACATGATTAATTGTAACATGATTTCTCCCGTGACCTCAAGAACGAAAGTAACTACTCACAAATGGTAATCATGCTCAAGATCAGAGGGGTATTAAATAGCATATTGGTTCTGAACATATAATCTTCCACCAAATAAACCATATAGTAATCAACTACAAGATGTAATCAACACTACTAGTCACCCACGAGCACCAATCTATAGTTCCGGTAACAAGATTGAACACAAGAGATGAACTAGGATTTGAGATGAGATGGTGTTGTTGAAGATGTTGATGAAGATTGCCCTCCCCAAGATGGGAGCGTTGTTGGTGATGATGATGACGATGATTTCCCCCTCCGGGAGGGAAGTTCCCCCGACGGAATCGCTCCGCCGGAGGGCAAAAGTGCTCCTGCCCAAGTTCCGCCTCGAGACGGTGGCGCTCCATGCCGAAAGTCCTCTCCTTATTTTTTCTAGGTCAAAATGACCTATATACCAGAAGATGGGCGCCGGAGGTGGACCTGGGTGAGCACAACCCACCAGGGCGCCTGGGCTCCCTGGCGCGCCCAGGTGGGTTGTGCCCACCTGGTGGGGCCCCTCTGTTAGTTATTTGCTCCAATATTATTCAAATATTCCATAAAAAATCTCCGTGAAGTTTCAGCTTGTTTGGAGTTGTGCAGAATAGGTGGCCTGACGTAGCTTTTCCAGGTCCAGATTTCCAGCTGCCGGAATTCTCCCTCTTTGTAAATACCTTGCATATTAAAAGAGAAAAGGCATTAGAATTACTCCAAAAAGCATTATTATGGATAAAAGCATTATAAATAACAGTAAGAAAACATGATGCAAAATGGACGTATCAAGGGCACCTCTAAAGCTAACCCGCAAATGGACACGATAAATGTCCATTTTTTGTCAGCCATCTAAAGCTATTTACAAATTACTACCTCTGTTCTGATTTATTAGTCCTTCTTGTAGTTTGGGTCAAATTTGACCTTTGATTTAACTGTTAAAAATAAGTCATAATCTTAAAAACAATATCATTAGAAACCTCTTTCAAATATGAATCCAACAATGTAAGTTTTGTGACATACAACTTATAATTTGTTAGTCAAATCTATGACCAAAGTTGATCACGAAATATGAAGGGGACCAATAGACCCAGACGAAGGTAGTAATCTAGTTGTGAGGAGAGAGAGAGAGAGAGAGAGAGAGAGAGAGCGAGAGAAAGAGAGAGAGTAGAGGGGGACCATGCATGTGGTGGATATTGTGGTGTGCTATTCAATTGGGAGGAGAGAGAGAGGGGAGGGGAACCATGCATGTGAAAAGATAAAAAAGAGAAGGACCACGTGATTACTTTTATTTGGTCAAGTGGATGTCCGGACTCCGGTATAGCTCCCCAAGTTTGTCTCGGATTTTCTGAAAAGCAGACGCCTAGACTACTGTGAACCAATGGGTCCCTATTGAATGACAAAAGTTGATACAAATAATCTGGACACCACATACATGGAAGCTTTGAGGGTCTCCTTTTAAAGATGCCCTTAGGAGTGATAATTATTCATATTTTAGTAAACTGAAAATGAGGATGCGCCGTGGCTCGATGGTTGGGTTTGGCAGTGGCCACCCAGCCTGCCCAAGATCGATCCCAGGGGTCGACATTGGCATCTCACCTGGGGTATTTTTCCCTTTGGGAACCTCAAACGTCTACGGATCACAAGGATGATAATGTATCCACTATGCATGGAGTTAGATGGCTTCGAAAGTTTCTTTAAATGTTCCGTGTGTTTATAGGATATTGGACTATGATCTGTATCCATGTAACTGAGGCTAAAAAACAACCCTGATAAGTGCAGACATGTGGCACGAACACATGGCAACTCTGAACGTTTTTTGTGATAAGTCTAGTGATGCGAGGATGGCAACTTTAGTTGTTAGGACATCTCCAAGGCGGACCCGTAAACCCCCCACAATCGTGTGAACTGGGCTGTCTGAAGAGCAAAAGCCATCTAACGCCGACCTGTATCAGTCCGTAGAGCGGTCCGGACGCGATTTCTCCGCAAACCAGAGACAAACGTGGGGGAGGTTAGCGGGAGTCCGGACCGAGTCCAAGCCCGTTTTATGACCGCCCTGGCCCACCAAAAACTCCCCCTCCCACGCGCGCTCCCGCCTGGCGCAAGCTGCCCGCATTCATGCCACTGTAGAGCGTGCCGCTCAACATTGAAGACGGCTCAGGGCGGACACGACCTCTCACTACCTCCGCAATTGAAGCGGTGCGCCAGCCGAGGGTGCCGCCCGCGATGCGTCTTTGATGTCTGCGCCTATTCAATGCCGGAGACACGTGACTGGACGAGACGAGACGGATATCTACCATTCCCATTCAATATTGTTGTACGTCTGTCTGCCGCCATTAAGCAGGCTCGCCGATCGAGAAACCCACTCCGGCGTCATGCATTGACGCACCCGGACGCCTGGCCTCACCGGAATCCGCTATATATATAAAGGCGGCCAGACCCGGCTAACACCACACCACAACACCAACCCTCCACATCCTCCTCCCTTGCACTGTATCCGCCATGACCGCTAGCGGGAAAGCACTGTGGGAAAATCTATCTGTTGGGAATCGTAGCATAATTTTAAAATTTTCCTACGCTCACCAAGATGCATCTATGGAGTATACTAGCAACGAGGGGAAAGGAGTGCATCTACATACCCGTGTAGATCGCGAGCGGAAGCGTTCCAATGAACGTGGATGACGGAGTCGTACTCGCCATGATCCAAATCACCGATGACCGAGTGCCGAACGGACGGCACCTCCGCGTTCAACACACGTTCGGTGCAGCGACGTCTCCTCCTTCTTGATCCAGCAAGGGGGAAGGAGAGGTTGATGGAGATCCAGCAGCACGACGGCGTGGTGGTGGATGTAGCGGGATGTCGGCAGGGCTTCACCGAGCTTCTGCGAGAGAGAGAGGTGTAGCAGGGGAGGAGGGAGGCGCCCAAGGCTGAGATGTAGCTGCCCTCCCCCCCCCCCTTTATATAGGCCCCCTGGGAGGGGGGCGCCGGACACAACCCATCTAGAAGGGGGGGCGGCGGCCAAGGGGGGTGCCTTGCCCCCCAAGGCAAGTGGGGCGCCCCCCCACCCTAGGGTTTCCAACCCTAGGCACAGGGGGGAGGCCCATGGGGGGCGCCCAGCCCACTAGGGGCTGGTTCCCTTCCCACTTCAGCCCACGGGGCCCTCCAGGATAGGTGGCCCCACCCGGTGGACCCCCGGGACCCTTCCGGTGGTCCCGGTACAATACCGGTAACCCCCGAAACTTTCCCGGTGGCCGAAACTTGACTTCCTATATATAATTCTTCACCTCCGGACCATTCCGGAACTCCTCGTGACGTCCGAGATCTCATCCGGGACTCCGAACAACTTTCGGGTTTCCGCATACACATATCTCTACAACCCTAGCGTCACCGAACCTTAAGTGTGTAGACCCTACGGGTTCGGGAGACATGCAGACATGACCGAGACGCCTCTCCGGTCAATAACCAACAGCGGGATCTGGATACCCATGTTGGCTCCCACATGTTCCACGATGATCTCATCGGATGAACCACGATGTCGAGGATTCAATCAATCTCGTATACAATTCCCTTTGTCAATCGGTATGTTACTTGCCCGAGATTCGACCGTCGGTATCCCAATACCTTGTTCAATCTCGTTACCGGCAAGTCTCTTTACTCGTACCGCAATGCATGATCCCGTGACTAACGCCTTAGTCACATTGAGCTCATTATGATGATGCATTACCGAGTGGGCCCAGAGATACCTCTCCATCACACGGAGTGACAAATCCCAGTCTCGATCCGTGCCAACCCAACAGACACTTTCGGAGATACCCGTAGTGCACCTTTATAGTCACCCAGTTACGTTGTGACGTTTGGCACACCCAAAGCACTCCTACGGTATCCGGGAGTTGCACGATCTCATGGTCTAAGGAAAAGATACTTGACATTGGAAAAGCTCTAGCAAACGAAACTACACGATCTTTTATGCTATGCTTAGGATTGGGTCTTGTCCATCACATCATCCTCCTAATGATGTGATCCCGTTATCAATGACATCCAATGTCCATAGTCAGGAAACCATGACTATCTATTGATCAACGAGCTAGTCAACTAGAGGCTTACTAGGGACACGTTGTGGTCTATGTATTCACACATGTATTACGATTTCCGGACAATACAATTATAGCATGAACAATAGACAATTACCATGAACAAAGAAATATAATAATAACCATTTATTATTGCCTCTAGGGCATATTTCCAACAGTCTCCCACTTGCACTAGAGTCAATAATCTAGTTACATTGTGATGAATCGAACACCCATTGCGTCCTGGTGTTGATCATGTTTTGCCCTAGGGAGAGGTTTAGTCAACGGATCTGCTACATTCAGGTCTGTATGTACTTTACAAATATCTATGTCTCCATTTTGAACACTTTCACGAATGGAGTTGAAGCGACGCTTGATATGCCTGGTCTTCCTGTGAAACCTGGGCTCCTTGGCAAGTGCAATAGCTCCAGTGTTGTCACAAAAGAGAGTCATCGGGCCCGACGCATTGGGAATCACCCCTAGGTTGGTAATGAACTCCTTCATCCAGACTGCTTCCTGTGCTGCCTCCGAGGCTGCCATGTACTCCGCTTCACATGTAGATCCCGCCACGACGCTTTGCTTGCAACTGCACCAGCTTACTACTCCTCCATTCAAAATATACACGTATCCGGTTTGTGACTTTGAGTCATCCAGATCTGTGTCGAAGCTAGCGTCGACGTAACCCTTTACGACGAGCTCTTCGTACCTCCATAAATGAGAAACATGTCCTTAGTCCTTTTCAGGTACTTCAGGATATTCTTGACCGCTGTCCAGTGTTCCATGCCGGGATTACTTTGGTACCTTCCTACCAAACTTACGGCAAGGTTTACATCAGGTCTGGTACACAGCATGGCATACATAATAGACCCTATGGCCGAGGCATAGGGGATGACACTCATCTTTTCTATATCTTCTGCCGTGGTCGGGCATTGAGCCATGCTCAATTGCACACCTTGCAATACAGGCAAGAACCCCTTCTTGGACTGATCCATATTGAACTTCTTCAATATCTTGTCAAGGTATGTACTCTGTGAAAGACCAATGAGGCGTCTTGATCTATCTCTATAGATCTTGATGCCTAATATATAAGCAGCTTCTCCAAGGTCCTTCATTGAAAAACACTTATTCAAATAGGCCTTTATACTTTCCAAGAATTCTATATCATTTCCCATCAATAATATGTCATCCACATATAATAAGAGAAATGCTACAGAGCTCCCACTCACTTTCTTGTAAACACAGGCTTCTCCATAAGTCTGTGTAAACCCAAACGCTTTGATCATCTCATCAAAGCGAATGTTCCAACTCCGAGATGCTTGCACCAGCCCATAGATTGAGCGCTGGAGCTTGCATACTTTGTTAGCATTCTTAGGATCGACAAAATCTTCCGGCTGCATCATATACAACTCTTCCTTAAGGAAGCCGTTAAGGAATGCCGTTTTGACGTCCATCTGCCATATCTCATAATCATAGTATGCGGCAATTGCTAACATGATTCGGACGGACTTCAGCTTCGCTACGGGTGAGAAAGTCTCATCGTAGTCAACCCCTTGAACTTGTCGATAACCCTTAGCGACAAGTCGAGCTTTATAGATGGTCACATTACCATCCGCGTCTGTCTTCTTCTTAAAGATCCATTTGTTTTCTATGGCTCGCCGATCATCGGGCAAGTCAGTCAAAGTCCATACTTCGTTTTCATACATGGATCCTATCTCAGATTTCATGGCTTCTAGCCATTTGTCGAAATCCGGGCCCGCCATCGCTTCTTCATAGTTTGAAGGTTCACCGTTGTCTAACAACATGATTTCCAGGACAGGGTTGCCGTACCACTCTGGTGCGGAACGTGTCCTTGTGGACCTACGAAGTTCAGTAGTAAATTGATCCGAAGCTTCATGATCATCATCATTAACTTCCTCCCCAGTCGGTGCAGGCACCACAGGAACATTTTCCCGCGCTGCACTACTTTCCGGCACGGAAGGGGTGACTATCACCTCATCAAGTTCCACTTTCCTCCCACTCAATTCTTTCAAGAGAAACTCCTTCTCCAGAAAGGACCCGTTCTTGGCAACGAAGATCTTGCCTTCGGATCTGAGGTAGAAGGTATACCCAATGGTTTCCTTAGGGTATCCTATGAAGACGCATTTTTCCGACTTGGGTTCGAGCTTTTCAGGTTGAAGTTTCTTGACATAAGCATCGCATCCCCAAACTTTTAGAAACGACAGCTTAGGTTTCTTCCCAAACCATAATTCATACGGTGTCGTCTCAACGGATTTCGATGGAGCCCTATTTAAAGTGAATGCGGCAGTCTCTAAAGCATAGCCCCAAAATGAGAGCGGTAAATCGGTAAGAGACATCATAGATCGCACCATATCCAATAGAGTGCGATTATGACGTTCGGACACACCATTTCTCTGAGGTGTTCCAGGTGGCGTGAGTTGTGAAACTATTCCACATTTTCTTAAGTGTGCACCAAACTCGTGACTTAAATATTCTCCACCACGATCTGATCGTAAGAATTTTATTTTCCTGTCACGATGATTCTCAACCTCACTCCGAAATTCCTTGAACTTTTCAAAGGTTTCAGACTTGTGTTTCATTAGGTAGACATACCCATATCTACTTAAATCATCAGTGAGAGTGAGAACATAACGATATCCTCCGCACATAACGATATCCTCCGTGAGCCTCAACACTCATTGGACCGCACACATCGGTATGTATGATTTCCAATAAGTTGGTTGCTCGCTCCATAGTTCCGGAGAACGGAGTCTTGGTCATCTTACCCATGAGGCATGGTTCGCACGTGTCAAATGATTCGTAATCAAGCGACTCCAAAAGTCCATCTGCATGGAGCTTCTTCATGCGCTTGACACCAACGTGACCAAGGCAGCAGTGCCACAAGTATGTGGGACTATCGTTATCAACTTTACATTTTTTTGGTATTCACACTATGAATATGTGTAACATCACGTTCGAGATTCATCAAAAATAAACCATTGGCCAGCGGGGCATGACCATAAAACATATCTCTCAAATAAATAGAACAACCATTATTCTCGGATTTAAATGAGTAGCCATCTCGAATTAAACGAGATCCAGATACAATGTTCATGCTCAAAGCTGGCACTAAATAACAATTATTGAGGTTTAAAACTAATCCCGTGGGTAGATGCAGAGGTAGCGTGCCGACGGTGATCTCATCGACCTTGGAACCATTCCTGACGCGCATCGTCACCTCGTCCTTCGCCAGTCTCCGTTTATTCCGTAGTTCCTGTTTTGAGTTACAAATATGAGCAACTGCACCGGTATCAAATACCCAGGAGCTACTACGAGTACTGGTAAGGTACACATCAATTACATGTATATCACATATACCTTTGGTGTTGCCGGCCTTCTTGTCCGCTAAGTATTTGGGGCAGTTCCGCTTCCAGTGACCACTTCCCTTGCAATAAAAGCACTCAGTCTTGGGCTTGGGTCCATTCCTTGGCTTCTTCCCGGCAACTGGCTTACCGGGCGCGGCAACTCCCTTGCCGTCCTTCTTGAAGTTCTTCTTACCCTTGCCCTTCTTGAACTTAGTGGTTTTATTCACCATCAACACTTGATGTTCCTTTCTGATCTCCACCTCCGCTGATTTCAGCATTGAATATATCTCAGGAATGGTCTTTTCCATCCCCTGCATATTGAAGTTCATCACAAAGCTCTTGTAGCTTGGTGGAAGCGACTGAAGGATTCTGTCAATGACCGCGTCATCCGGGAGATTAACTCCCAGCTGAGTCAAGCGGTTGTGCAACCCAGATATTCTGAGTATGTGCTCACTTACAGAACTATTTTCCTCCATTTTACAGCTGAAGAACTTGTCGGAGACTTCATATCTCTCGACCCGGGCATGAGCTTGGAAAACCAATTTCAGCTCCTCGAACATCTCATATGCTCCATGTTTCTCAAAACGCTTTTGGAGACCCGGTTCTAAGCTGTAAAGCATGCCGCACTGAACGAGGGAGTAATCATCAGCACGCTGCTGCCAAGCGTTCATAATGTCTTGGTTCTCTGGGATTGGTGCTTCACCTAGCGGTGCTTCTAAGACATAATCTTTCTTGGCTACTATGAGGATGATCCTCAGGTTCCGGACCCAGTCCGTATAGTTGCTGTCATCATCTTTCAGCTTGGTTTTCTCTAGGAACGCGTTGAAATTGAGGACAACGTTGGCCATTTGATCTACAAGACATAGTGTAAAGATTTTAGACTAAGTTCATGATAATTAAGTTCATATAATCAAATTATTTAATGAACTCCCACTCAGATAGACATCCCTCTAGTCGTCTAAGTGAAACATGATCCGAGTTAACTAGGCCGTGTCCGATCATCACGTGAGACGGACTAGTCAAGATCGGTGAACATCTCCATGTTGATCGTATCTTCTATACGACTCATGCTCGACCTTTCGGTCCTCCGTGTTCCGAGGCCATGTCTGTACATGCTAGGCTCGTCAAGTCAACCTAAGTGTATTGCGTGTGTTCCGAGGCCATGTCTGTACATGCTGGCTCGTCAACACCCGTTGTATGCGAACGTTAGAATCTATCACACCCGATCATCACGTGGTGCTTCGAAACAACGAACCTTCGCAACGGTGCACAGTTAGGGTGAACACTTTCTTGAAATTATCATAAGGGATCATCTTACTTACTACCGTCATTCTAAGCAAATAAGATGCAAAACATGATAAACATCACATGCAATCAAATAGTGACATGATATGGCCAATATCATTATGCTCCTTTGATCTCCATCTTCGGGGCACCATGATCATCTTCGTCACCGGCATGACACCATGATCTCCATCATTGTGTCTTCATGAAGTCGTCATGCCAACGATTACTTCTACTTCTATGGCTAACGCGTTTAGCAACAAAGTAAAGTAATTTACATGGCGTTATTCAATGACACGCAGGTCATGCAAAATAATAAAGACAACTCCTATGGCTCCTGCCGGTTGTCATACTCATCGACATGCAAGTCGTGATTCCTATTACAAGAATATGATCAATCTCATAATCACATATATCATTCATCACATCTTCTGGCCATATCACATCACATAACACATGTTGCAAAAACAAGTTAGACGTCCTCTAATTGTTGTTGCAAGTTTTTTACGTGGTTTGTAGGTTTCTAGCAAGAACGTTTCTTACCTACGTATGACCACAATGTGATTTGCCAATTTCTATTTACCCTTCATAAGGACCCTTTTCATCGAATCCGTTCCGACTAAAGTAGGAGAGACAGACACCTGCTAGCCACCTTATGCATCTAGTGCATGTCAGTCGGTGGAACCTGTCTCACGTTAGCGTACGTGTAAGGTCGGTCCGGGCCGCTTCATCCTACAATGCCGCCGAAACAAGAAACGACTAGTAGCGGCAAGAAGAATTGGCAACATCAACGCCCACAACTTCTTTGTGTTCTACTCGTGCATAGTAACTACGCATAGGCCTGGCTCATGATGCCACTGTTGGGAATCGTAGCATAATTTTAAAATTTTCCTACGCTCACCAAGATGCATCTATGGAGTATACTAGCAACGAGGGGAAAGGAGTGCATCTACATACCCTTGTAGATCGCGAGCGGAAGCGTTCCAATGAACGTGGATGACGGAGTCGTACTCGCCGTGATCCAAATCACCGATGACCGAGTGCCGAACGGACGGCACCTCCGCGTTCAACACACGTACGGTGCAGCGACGTCTCCTCCTTCTTGATCCAGCAAGGGGGAAGGAGAGGTTGATGGAGATCCAGCAGCACGACGGCGTGGTGGTGGATGTAGCGGGATGTCGGCAGGGCTTCGCCGAGCTTCTGCAAGAGAGAGAGAGGTGTAGCAGGGGAGGAGGGAGGCGCCCAAGGCTGAGATGTAGCTGCCCTCCCTCCCCCCCTTTATATAGGCCCCCTGGGAGGGGGGGCACCGGACACAACCCATCTAGAAGGGGGGCGGCGGCCAAGGGGGGTGCCTTGCCCCCCAAGGCAAGTGGGGCGCCCCCCACCCTAGGGTTTCCAACCCTAGGCACAGGGGGGAGGCCCATGGGGGGCGCCCAGCCCACTAGGGGCTGGTTCCCTTCCCACTTCAGCCCACGGGGCCCTCTGGGATAGGTGGCCCCACCCGGTGGACCCCCGGGACCCTTCCGGTGGTCCCGGTACAGTACCGGTAACCCCCGAAACTTTCCCGGTGGCCGAAACTTGACTTCCTATATATAATTCTTCACCTCCGGACCATTCCGGAACTCCTCGTGACGTCCGGGATCTCATCCGGGACTCCGAACAACTTTCGGGTTTCCGCATACACATATCTCTACAACCCTAGCGTCACCGAACCTTAAGTGTGTAGACCCTACGGGTTCGGGAGACATGCAGACATGACCGAGACGCCTCTCCGGTCAATAACCAACAGCGGGATCTGGATACCCATGTTGGCTCCCACATGTTCCACGATGATCTCATCGGATGAACCACGATGTCGAGGATTCAATCAATCCCGTATACAATTCCCTTTGTCAATCGGTATGTTACTTGCCCGAGATTCGATCGTCGGTATCCCAATACCTTGTTCAATCTCGTTACCGGCAAGTCTCTTTACTCGTACCGCAATGCATGATCCCGTGACTAACGCCTTAGTCACATTGAGCTCATTATGATGATGCATTACTGAGTGGGCCCAGAGATACCTCTCCGTCACACGGAGTGACAAATCCCAGTCTCGATCCGTGCCAACCCAACAGACACTTTCGGAGATACCCGTAGTGCACCTTTATAGTCACCCAGTTACGTTGTGACGTTTGGCACACCCAAAGCACTCCTACGGTATCCGGGAGTTGCACGATCTCATGGTCTAAGGAAAAGATACTTAACATTGGAAAAGCTCTAGCAAACGAAACTACACGATCTTTTATGCTATGCTTAGGATTGGGTCTTGTCCATCACATCATCCTCCTAATGATGTGATCCCGTTATCAATGACATCCAATGTCCATAGTCAGGAAACCATGACTATCTGTTGATCAACGAGCTAGTCAACTAGAGGCTTACTAGGGACACATTGTGGTCTATGTATTCACACATGTATTACGATTTCCAGACAATACAATTATAGCATGAACAATAGACAATTACCATGAACAAAGAAATATAATAATAACCATTTATTATTGCCTCTAGGGCATATTTCCAACACTATCGCCAAAGATGAAGCACACGGTGGCCGACATAGCCGCCGTGCTAGGCGGATCGAGGCCGGCTTGCTGGCCAACTCGCCCGACGATGAGGGCAACACCTGATGGAGAAGGGCTCTGACAATTCTGCCCCGGCACCCGCACCTGCTGTGCACGTCGGCTTCAGCATGGAGTAGGCGCAGGCGCAGTTCAACGCCGCCATGACGGAGGTGCAGCCTGCGCCGACGCCTTTGTCGGCATTCCAACAGGCACAGGAGGAACATCGGCACAACCTGTTTCTCCTATAGCAGCATCGGCTGGCGGAGGGCCAGATCTACGGCGAGCGCACGAGCAAGGAGGCCGTGGCGGCCATGGCCGTGGTGAACCCAAATTTCGTCGTGGAGCAGCATGACATCTACGCTGCCGTCCATGCTCAAGCCGTCGCTCGGCAGGAAGCGGTAGTCGCAGAGGCGCAACTTCAGGCGATCGCGGAGGAGAACATAGCCAGCTGTGCCTCCTATGCGCCGCCGACGAACCATCAGCCGACCGGGTGGGACGACAATAGCCAAGGCGCCACCATTTCCCTCATGGACCTCATGTCCACCGGCGACGAACAAGGCGCGGACTCCTCCGAGGATGACTAGGCCACGGGAGGCGGCGGGGCATGGCATCCCATGGGGGCCGGTCCATCTCCCGTGTTCTACTCTTCCTCACCAGAGACCGCACCTTCACTTCACTGTTCTTATCGCCGGTGCTCATGGAGACGGCGGAAGGAGGACAACACGACTTGGACGCCGGCCGCTGCCGGCGCGGGATAGGTTTAGGGCGGGTCTTTTCTTTTTGTTCTAAATGTTCGAAATGTAGTTAAATCCATCGTGTTTGTATGAAATCCGTCATGTTTGTACAAAATCCGCCCGTGTTTGCATGAATTTCATCCAATTTGTTGGAAAAAAATTGAAATGTATGCGGCTAGCGTTTGGTGGCTGTCTCCCACATCCATGTCCATGAACTGGTACCCCCTGTCTGCGAACCGATGCGGGATGTTTTTTACGGGTTGCCGTTGAAGATGGCCTTAAGCATGAAAAATTTATTTTCGGATGGCAAGTTTTATTTTTTTAGTTTGTTATTTTTCTTTTCGGATAGCAACTTTAGTTGTAAAAGCATGAGTGCTTCGTGCCACTGGGGTAACACTTATCAACTCAAAATTCAAAGGAAGACAAACCAAATCGAAGAGGCAAACCAACCTGTGGTTGGATGATTAGAGCGATAGTGGTATCTGATGAGGACATAGACCTGGGGTAGGGTAATAGGCCTGACCTATACGTCCTACCTAAGGTCCTTGTCTTAGAAGCAAAGAAGTTCAAGAGTAAATAGGGAGGGCCCAACAAAGGTCTCGAGTGCAATCCACTCGACCTACCATTCACTCGGAGACCCCTCCTTCTTTAGGTCACTCGATCACTCAACCATTCGACCATGTAAAAGTCCACTCGACGTATAGAAGACCTAAAGCCACTCTGCGAAGCAACGGTCGGGCGTTTACTCATAGACTTAATGATCATTTATAGCACTTTATTATTGACGTTACCTGTAACGCTCTCGCTTTATGTACATTGAACCCTGTGTAATGGAGGGGAGTTGGGGTCCTGGCGCACTCTATATAAGCCACCCCCTGATGTCTACTACGCAACCTTCTCCTTGTAGACGTTGTTGGGCCTCCAAGTGCAGAGGTTTGTAGGACAGTAGCAGGTTTCCCTCAAGTGGATGACCTAAGGTTTATCAATCCGTGGGAGGCGTAGGTTGAAGATGGTCTCTCTCAAACAACACTGCAACCAAATAACAAAGAGTCTCTTGTGTCCCCAACACACCCAATACAATGGTAAATTGTATAGGTGCACTAGTTTGGCGAAGAGATGGTGATACAAGTGCAATATGGATGGTAGATATAGGTTTTTGTAATCTGAAAATATAAAAACAGCAAGGTAACTAACGTTAAAAGTGAGCGTAAACGGTATTGCAATGCTAGGAAACAAGGCCTAGGGTTCATACTTTCACTAGTGCAAGTTCTCTCAACAATAATAACATAATTGGATCATATAACTATCCCTCAACATGCAACAAAGAGTCACTCCAAAGTCACTAATAGCTGAGAACAAACGAAGAGATTATGGTAGGGTACGAAACCACCTCAAAGTTATTCTTTCCGATCAATCCATTGGGCTATTCCTATAAGTGTCACAAACAGCCCTAGAGTTCATAGTAAAATAACACCTTAAGACACACATCAACCAAAACCCTAATGTCACCTAGATACTCCAATGTCACCTCAAGTATCCGTAGGTATGATTATACGATATGCATCACACAATCTCATATTCATCTATTCAACCAACACATAGAACCTCAAAGAGTGCTCCAAAGTTTCTACCAGAGAGTGAAGACGAAAACGTGTGCCAACCCCTATGCATAGGTTCATGGGCGGAACCCGCAAGTTGATCACCAAAACATACATCAAGTGAATCAATAGAATAATCCATTGTCACCACGGTTATCCCACGCAAGACATACATCAAGTGTTCTCAAATCATTAAAGACTCAATCCGATAAGATAACTTCAAAGGGAAAAATCAATCCATTACAAGAGAGTAGAGGGGGGAGAAACATCATAAGATCCAACTATAATAGCAAAGCTCGCGATACATCAAGATCGTGCCACCTCAAGAACATGAGAGAGAGAGATCAAACACATAGCTACTGGTACATACCCTCAGCCCCGAGGGTGAACTACTCCCTCCTCGTCATGGAGAGCGCCGGGATGATGAAGATGGCCACCGGTGAGGGTTCCCCCCTCCGGCAGGGTGCCAGAACAGGGTCCCGATTGGTTTTTGGTGGCTACAGAGGCTTGCGGCGGCGGAAGTCCCGATCTCTTCTGTTCCCCGAAGGTTTTAGGGTATATTGGTATATATAGGAGGAAGAAATATGTCAGGGGAGCCACGAGGGGCCCACAAGGGTGGAGGGCGCGCCCAGGGGGGTGGGCGCGCCCCCCTGCCTCGTGCCTTCCTCGTTGATCCCCTGACGTGCACTCCAAGTCTCCTGGATTGCTTTCTTTCCAAAAATAACTTCTCCAAAGGTTTCATTCCTTTTGGACTCCGTTTGATATTCCTTTTCTTCGAAACACTGAAACAAGGGAAAAAACAGGAACTGGCACTGGGCTCTGGGTTAATAGGTTAGTCCCAAAAATAATATAAAAGTGTTTAATAAAGCCCATAAACATCCAAAACAGATAATATAATAGCATGAATACTTCATAAATTATAGATACGTTGGAGACGTATCAGCATCCCCAAGCTTAATTCCTGCTCGTCCTCGAGTAGGTAAATGATAAAAGAAAGAATTTATGAAGTGTGAATGCTAGCAGGTGCATAAGTTTGATCAATGATAATTTCAATCACCTTTTCTAGCATCATTATATGTCATAACAGTAGGTCAACTCATAGAACTTTTCATGGTCAAGTAACAAGCTATTCACATGTTAAAGTATAGATCATAAACTTTCTTGAAAACTAACAAACCGTGTTATTAGTCATCAAACAATTACAATTCATCTTATTTTCAGGAAGAGTCTATGTCAGAGCTTTGATTCAGTAAACTTCACATACTCAACTATCATTTAGTCTTCCATGATTGCTACCACTCAAAGCATATTTTTAGAACAAATAGTATTCATCGAACACAGAGAAAGATAGGGGCTTAATGTTTCGCCTCCCAACCTTTTACCTCAAGGGTAATGTCAACAGTAATAATTCATGCTCAAATATATTTGAATGGCCATATATGCTTAGATCTTTCCATCACATGATGCTTGCCAACTAAAGAGTGGGTTAGAATGAGAAGGAATACTACTGACTCTTGCATAAAAGTAAAAGATAGACCCTTCGCAGAGGGAAGCAGGGATTTGCAGAGGTGCCAGAGCTCGAAGCTAAAACAGAGATGAAAATAATTTTGAGAGGTATGCTTTCATTGTCAACATAATGACCAAGAGTTCCCAATATCTTCCATACTACATACATTATAGGCGGTTCCCACGCAGAAGGTAAAGTTTTTACTCCCCCTCCACCAACATTCACACTCTGTGGCTTGTCCGAAACAACGGGTGCCGTCCAACTATCAACATTCCTGGGGGAGTTTTGTTTAAATTATTTGCGAATTTGTTTTTGATCTTTTGATCATAGGACTGGGCATCCCAGTTACCAGCCATTTTCTCATGAATGATGAGCGGAGTCCACTCATCGTGAGAATAACCCACCTAGCATGGAAGATACTGACAGCCCCTAGTCGCTACATGAGCGATTCGGGCATACAAAACAGATTATTATTTGAAGGTTTAGAGTTTGGCACATGCAAATTTACTTGGAATGGCAGGTAAATACCGCATATAGGTAGATATGTTGGACACTCATGGAAGAAACTTGGTTCAAGGAATTTGGATGCACAAGCAGTATTCCTGCTTAGTACAGATATTTTGGCTAGCAAAGGATTCTAAATAGCAAGCACCACATGTTATAGGATCCATAACAATATAACTTCTATACAAATATACCCAAGCATAACTCATTATGTTGTCTTCCTTGTCCAACTTCAACTAATTTGCTCAGGTTTGAAAATAATTAATGGGGCTCACAATCATAGAAGATGTCCAAGATAGTATTTTATATGTGAAATCTCTCTTCCTTCAATATTCTTTCATGAATTGTTCAAGTGACCAATACAATGTTTGCTAACCTTCAATAAATTTACCACCTCTACTTTTTATATGTGAAGGCATTACTTCCCATGGGAAAGGCATATGAAACATATATAATTTCAGATTTATGACATTCAAATCATTCAACTATTTACTCATAGGATATAAGTGAAGCACAGAGTAAATGACAAACTACTCCAAAAAGATATAAGTGAAGATCAATGAGTAGTTAAATAATTATGTAGCTATGTGAAGACTCTCTCTCATTTAAGAATTTCAGATCTTGGTATTTTATTAAAACAGCAAGCAAAACAAAATAAAACGACATTTCAAGAATAGCACACATCATGTGAAGAAGCAAAAACTTAGGATCAACCGATACTAACCGATAGTTGTCAAAGAAGAAAGGTGGGATGCCAACCGGGGCATCCCCAAGCTTAGACACTTGAGACTTCTTCAAATATTATCTTGGGATGCCTTGGGCATCCCCAAGCTTGACCTTTTGTGTCTCCTTAATTCCTCTCATATCACGGTCTCCCTAAATCTCAAGAGCTTCATCCACACAAAACTCAACAAAGACTCGTGAGATAAGTTAGTATAAACCAATGCAAAAAACTTATCATACTTTACTGTAGCAAATCACTAAAATTATTATTCAATATTGCATACTAAATGCCTCTGAATATTTAATAGTCCTATCCTCAAATAGGATCATTAAACAAGCAAACATATGCAAACAATGCAAACATAACAGCAATCTGCCTAAACAGGACAGTCTGTAAAGAATGCAAGATTCATCATACTTCCCTAACTCCAAAAATTATGAAATAAAATTAACACTTTAGTGAATTTATCATATCTTAATATGCAAAAGGTTTCAACATTTTATCACATTCTGACTTTTCTAGGGAATTTTTGCAACAGCGGTAAACTTTCTGTTTTCAAACAGCAACATGTAGACTTGCAAAATAAGCATGGTAAAGGCTATCCTTGACATTTTTATTGAAATAAAATATGCAAAACATTATTCTAAATAACAGCAAGCAAATCCTAACAAAATAAATTGACGCTCCAAGCAAAACACATATTATGTGTTGAATAAAAACATAGCTCCAAGTAAAGTTACCGATGAATGAAGACGAAAAAGGGGATGCCTTCCGGGGCATCCCCAAGCTTAGGCTCTTGGTTATCCTTGAATATTACCTTGGGGTGCCTTGGTCATCCCCAAGCTTAGGCCCTTGCCACTCCTTATTCCATAGTCCATCGAATCTTTACCCAAAACTTGAAAACTTCACAACACAAAACTTAACAGAAAACTCGTAAGCTCCGTTAGCGAAAGAAAACAAAACACCACTTCAAGGTACTGTAATGGACTCATTATTTATTTATATTGGTGTTAAACTTATTTTATTCCAACTTCTATATGGTTTATAAACTATTTTACTAGCCATAGATTCATCAAAATAAGCAAACAACACACGAAAAACAGAATCTGTCAAAAACAGAACAGTCTGTAGTAATCTGTAACTAACGCAAACTTCTGGAACTCCAAAAATTCTACCAAACTAGGACGACCTAAATAATTTTTTATTGATCTGCTGCAATTGGAATCAGTATTTTATCACATTCTGGTGATTTTTAACAATTGTTTTCGTGAACAGAAAGTTTCTGAAATTTTCAGCAAGATCAAATAACTATCATCCAAGAAGATCCTATAGGTCTTACTTGGCACAAACACTAATTAAAACATGAAACCACATCTAACCAGAGGCTAGATGAATTATTTATTACTAAACAGGAACAAAAAGCAAGGAACTAAAATAAAGTTGGGTTGCCTCCCAACAAGCGCTATCATTTAACGCCCCTAGCTAGGCATGATGATTTCAATGATGCTCGCATAAAAGATAAGAATTGAAACATAAAAAGAGCATCATGAAGAATATGACTAGCACATTTAAGTCTAACCCACTTCCTATGCATAGGGATTTTGTGAGCAAACAACTTATGGGAACAATAATCAACTAGCATAGGAAGGCAAAACAAGCATAACTTTAAAACTTTAAGCACATAGAGAGGAAACTTGATATTGTTGCAATTCCTACAAGCATATGCTCCTCCCTCATAATAATTTTCAGTAGCATCATGAATGAATTCAACAATATAACCAGCACATAAAGCATTCTTTTCATGATCTACTTGCATAGAAATTTTACTACTCTCCACATAAGCAAATTTATTCTCATGAATAGTAGTGGGAGCAAACTCAACAAATTAACTATCATATGATTGAAAATTAAGATCAAGATGACAAGTTTCATGGTTATCATTATTCTTTATAGCATACGTGTCATCACAATAATCATCATAGATAGGAGGCATGCTTTCATCATAGTAATTTTGTCATCAAAGCTTGGGGGACAAAAAATATCATCTTCATCAAACATAGCTTCCCCAAGCTTGTGGCTTTGCATATCATTAGCATCATGGATATTCATAGAATTCATACTAACAACGTTGCAATCTTGCTCATCATACAAAGATTTAGTGCCAAACATTTTAATGCATTCTTCTTCTAATACTTTGGCACAATTTTCCTTTCCATCATATTCACATAAGATATTAAAAAGATGAAGCGTATGAGGCAAACTCAATTCCATTTTTTTAGTTTTCTTTTATAAACTAAACTAGTGATAAAACAAGAAACTAAAAGATTCGATTGCAAGATCTAAAGATATACCTTCAAGCACTCACCTCCCCGGCAACGGCGCCATAAAAGAGCTTAGTTGACGGGGTGTGAGTGCCGCTTACCTAGCCTCCCCGGCAACGGCGCCAGAAAAGAGCTTGATGTCTACTACGCAACCTTCTCCTTGTAGACGTTGTTGGGCCTCCAAGTGCAGAGGTTTGTAGGACAGTAGCAGGTTTCCCTCAAGTGGATGACCTAAGGTTTATCAATCCGTGGGAGGCGTAGGTTGAAGATGGTCTCTCTCAAACAACCCTGCAACCAAATAACAAAGAGTCTCTTGTGTCCCCAACACACCCAATACAATGGTAAATTGTATAGGTGCACTAGTTCGGCGAAGAGATGGTGATACAAGTGCAATATGGATGGTACATATAGGTTTTTGTAATCTGAAAATATAAAAACAGCAAGGTAACTAACAATAAAAGTGAGTGTAAACGGTATTGCAATGCTAGGAAACAAGGCCTAGGGTTCATACTTTCACTAGTGCAAGTTCTCTCAACAATAATAACATAATTGGATCATATAACTATCCCTCAACATGCAACAAAGAGTCACTCCAAAGTCACTAATAGCGGAGAACAAACGAAGAGATTATGGTAGGGTACGAAACCACCTCAAAGTTATTCTTTCCGATCAATCCATTGGGCTATTCCTGTAAGTGTCTAGAGTTCGTAGTAAAATAACACCTTAAGACACACATCAACCAAAACCCTAATGTCACCTAGATACTCCAATGTCACCTCAAGTATTCGTGGGTATGATTATACGATATGCATCACACAATCTCAGATTCATCTATTCAACCAACACATAGAACCTCAAAGAGTGCCCCAAAGTTTCTACCGGAGAGTCAAGACGAAAACGTGTGCCAGCCCCTATGCATAGGTTCATGGGCGGAACCCGCAAGTTGATCACCAAAACATACATCAAGTGAATCAATAGAATAACCCATTGTCACCACGGTTATCCCACGCAAGACATACATCAAGTGTTCTCAAATCATTAAAGACTCAATCCGATAAGATAACTTCAAAGGGAAAACTCAATCCATTACAAGAGAGTAGAGGGGGAGAAACATCATAAGATCCAACTATAATAGCAAAGCTCGCGATACATCAAGATCGTGCCACCTCAAGAACACGAGAGAGAGAGCCACATAGCTACTGGTACATACCCTCAGCCCCGAGGGTGAACTACTCCCTCCTCGTCATGGAGAGCAACGGGATGATGAAGATGGCCACCGGTGAGGGTTCCCCCTCCGGCAGGGTGCCAGAACAGGGTCCCGATTGGTTTTTGGTGGCTACAGAGGCTTGTGGCGGCGGAACTCCCGATCTCTTCTGTTCCCCGAAGGTTTTAGGGTATATTGGTATATATATAGGAGGAAGAAATACGTCAGGGGAGCCATGAGGGGCCCACGAGGGTGGAGGGCGCGCCCCCTGCCTTGTGCCTTCCTCGTTGATCCCCTGACGTGCACTCCAAGTCTCCTGGATTGCTTTCTTTCCAAAAATAACTTCTCCGAAGGTTTCATTCCGTTTGGACTCCATTTGATATTCGTTTTTTTCGAAACACTGAAACAAGGGAAAAAACAGGAACTGGCACTGGGCTCTGGGTTAATAGGTTAGTCCCAAAAATAATATAGAAGTGTTTAATAAAGCCCATAAACATCCAAAACAGATAATATAATAGCATGAATACTTCATAAATTATAGATACGTTGGAGATGTATCACCCCCCTCCTCTGAGACAAGGGTTCGCACCCCCTGTAACACACACACGTATAATCCAATCGACCGCCTCCGGGCACCGAGACGTAGGGCTATTACTTCCTCCGCGAAGGGCCTGAACTCGTAAAACTCGTGTGTACAACTTCGCCATAGCTAGGATCTTGCCTCTACATACCTACCCCCCATTCTACTGTCAGTCTTAGATCCACGATAGTTGGCGCCCACCGTGGGGCAGGTGTCTTAGCGACTTGTTGGTAAAGTTGCGATTTTTCCGATTCCCATCATCATGGTTTCCGGCACTGGATTGGCTGAGGGCCGTGAGATCCGTCTCGGCGCGCTCATCTTCGTCGCCGACGACTCCGCCTGGCTCCAAGAGGCTCCACTCGACGTCGATGCACTCCCCGTCCGCGGGGCGACGCACTTTCGCGCATGCGTCCGCGGCGTCCTCCTTCGGCAGCCGTCGACTCAGTATCGGTCGGCTCCTGTGGCGTCCTCACTCCCCGCTGGTCGCCGGTGCAAACGTTTCGGTCGGTCACGTCGCTAGCGGTGGGTGAGGCACGCGGTGGCCCGCCAGCCAGCCACCCCACAAGTCGCGGCAATCGAGCCCGACGAAACTCTCTACGGCCTGTTCGACCTGTCGACTGGCTATGTCGAGACCGCATCCGAGTGCGACAGTAGTGATCCCGCGGCGGAAGTCTTGATGGTCAATGGACCACGTAGTCCTCCTGGCTTCCCTCGCGACGATGGTGGCGATGGTGGTGGCGATCCGTCGCGTTCCCACGAAGAGTACCGCCCCGAGCCTCTTTCTTCGCAGCAGAGGGAAGAGCTCCACCGCCACAATATGGATGCACTTCACACTCCTATCGTTGGAGAAACCCCCGAAGCCCGGGCCTTAGAGGAGGCGCGCCTGGCCAACTTGGCTGAGCGCACTCGACTGGAGAACCTCCAGCACGCACTCGACGAGCGTGCTCGGCAGCGGATTCCTGAATCCAATCGATGACAGCTTTTTCCGCCTCCAACTCAGGTATACCGAACTCCGATTCAGAATCTCACAGCTGCAGCCCTAATAGCAGAGTCGATTCAGCCTTCCCAGACGGAGGCTGGCAGAGGTTTGATGCAGATCCGAGCTTTACTCCGGGCAGCAGGAGAGCAGAACACAGCGGTATCTCAGTCGCGGAATAGGATTCACAGCAGATCTGTGATGGCAGACACAGTTCAGTCGGCTCACAGCCCAAGATCTCCTCTAAGGAATGAGGGACATGGAGACCGGCGAGATCAGTACAGAAACCGTGAGCAGTATGATCATCGACTCGACCACGATGACCGTCGTCGAGTGCCCACACCTGCCCCGAGGAGTGGGTCATATGTGCCTCGGCAGCACGATGACAGACGCCCTCACAGTGGTGGACGAAGAATTCCAGTCGACCCCAGAGAGTCGGGCTTTGATGCGAGATCTATTCTCGTTCAAGGTCTGGTTGACAGGAACAGGGCACACAGAGAGGGCCATGATAGAGATTATCCGACTGGCAGCAGAGTGCATGTTTCAGGTCCTGAGTGTTTCAGCAGAGCCGTCAGAGCAGCAGTGATTCCTCCCAACTTTAGGTTGGCGACTGGAGTCAGCAAGTTCATTGGTGAATCCAAGCCTGACACTTGGCTTGAGGACTACCGAGTGGCTGTACAGATCGGTGGCGGCAATGATGAAGTGGCCATGAAGCACCTTCCTGTGATGTTGGAAGGCTCGGCCAGAGCATGGTTGAATCAGTTAGCACCTGGCAGCATATATAGTTGGGAGGAACTTGCCCGAGTGTTTGTTAGAACCTTTGAAGGTACATGCAAACGACCAGCGGGGTTGACAGAGTTGCAGTCCTGTGTGCAGAAACCGAATGAGACCTTGAGGGATTATATCCAGAGATGGATCACATTGCACCACACAGTAGAGAATGTGTCAGATCACCAAGCAGTTTGTGCCTTCAAGGAGGGTGTTAAGTACCGAGAGTTGAACCTGAAGTTCGGTCGGACAGGGGATATGTCCCTGAGTCGGATGATGTTGATCACCACCAAGTATGCCAATGGTGAAAAGGAGGACCGACTCTGGAGTGGCAAGCACAAAACAGTCGCCCACGAAACCGGAGGAGGGAATTCCAGTTGGAAACAGAAACGCAAGGCCGAACCAGCAGCTCCTAGTGAAGCTTTAGTTGTGGCCCAAGGGAAGTTCAAGGGGAAGCCCAAAGGGCCATGGAACCCCAAGAAAGTTAAAGATCAAGATGGGAATGATGTGTTGGATTTACCATGCCACATTCATACCAAAAAAGATGAAGAGGGTAATCTCATTTACCCTAAACACACCACTCGACAGTGTCGGCTCCTGATCCAGCAGTTCCGAGAGAAACAACCCAAGGAGAAAGAAAAGGAGTCGGACAAGGGTGATGATAAGGAAGAAGATGATGAAGGTTTTCCCAATGTCAATTCCACTCTGGTGATTTTTGCTGATGTTGAAAGCAAAGTCGACTGAAAGTTATCAACAGAGAGTTGAACATGGTTGCTCCGGCAACACCAAGTTATTTGAAGTGGTCCCAGACTGCCATCACATTCGACCAGTCTGACCATCCAGCACGTATAGCCACCCCTGGGAGGCAAGCGCTGGTGGTCGACCCAGTTGTTGAAGGCACTCGACTGACTAAAGTGCTGATGGATGGTGGTAGTGGCCTGAATATCCTGTATGCTGAGACCTTGAAGGGAATGGGCATTCCGATGTCCAAGCTTAGTGAAAGCAACATGAGTTTCCATGGCATTATACCCGGCAAGAAGGCTGAATCACTCGGCCAGATCGCCCTTGATGTGGTTTTCGGTGATTCCAAGAATTACCGCAAAGAGAAGTTGACATTTGAAGTAGTGCATTTCCAGAGTGCTTATCATGCTATTCTGGGTAGGCCTGCCTATGCATGTTTCATGGCTCGACCATGTTACGTGTACCTCAAGTTGAAAATGCCTGGTCCCAGAGGAGTGATCACTGTCACTGGCAATCGGCAGAAGGCAGAAGAGCGCTTCCAGAAGGGCTCAAAAATCGCCGATGCACAAATGGCAGCAGTCGAAATGCAAGAATACCGGAAGAACGCAGATCCGAGTGATTTGTTGCGCTCCAAGAAGCCTGCCACTGATTCTGCATTTCAGTCGTCCGGTGAAACCAAACCGATTCATATTCACCCGACCGATCCTAATGCTGCTCCTACTCATATTTCAACTTCACTCGACAGCAAATAGGAAGAAGCGCTCATCCAGTTCCTCCATGAGAACTGGGACATCTTCGCATGGAAACCTTATGACATGCCAGGTGTACCCAGGGGACTGGCTGAGCATCGTTTGTGAGTCGACCCGAAGGTAAAACCGGCCAAGGAACATCTTCGACGGTCCGCCGTACAGAAGAGAAAAGCAATTGCTGATGAAGTGGCTCGACTCCTGATAGCTGAGTTCATCCGAGAGATTTACCACTCCGAGTGGCTCGCCAATGTTGTCATGGTCCCCAAAAAGGACGATTCACTTCGCATGTGCATTGACTTCAAGCATATCAATCGGGCCTGCCCGAAAGATCATTTCCCTCTCCCCCGCATCGACCAAATTGTCGACTCGACTGCGGGGTGTGAGCGATTGTCTTTTCTGGATGCCTATTCCGGGTACCATCGGATCCGACTGTATGGACCCGATGAGATAAAAACGGCTTTCATCACTCCATTCGGATGCTTCTGTTATGTCACCATGCCATTCGACCTGAAGAACGCTGGAGCCACATTCATGAGGATGATTCAGAAGTGTTTGCTCACTCAATCAGTCGGAAATGTGGAAGCATACATGGATGACATTGTGGTCAAGTCACGAAAGGGTTCCGACCTGCTGGCTGACCTTGCTGAAACTTTTGCCAACCTCAGAAGGTATGATATCAAGCTTAATCCATCAAAGTGCACATTCGGAGTTCCTGGCGGAAAGTTACTCGGTTTCCTCATTTCCGAACGAGGGATCGACGCTAACCCAGAGAAAGTTGGTGGTATACTCCAGATGAAACGCCCTGTGCGTGTGCATGATGTCCAGAAGCTTACTGGTTGTTTGGCCGCCTTGAGTCAATTCATTTCTCGCCTCGGTGAAAAGGAATTGCCTCTTTATCGACTGATGAAGAAGTCTGATAAGTTTGAGTGGACTCCTGAAGCTGATGCAGTGTTTGCAGAGCTCAAAGCCCTGCTTTCCACCTAGTCGGTGCTCGCTGCCCCAATCAGCAAAGAGCCTTTACTGCTTTACATTGCAGCCACTGGACAAGTTGTCAGTACAGTACTCACGATCGAGCGAGAAGAAGAAGGAAAAGCCTATAAAGTTCAGCGCCCAGTATATTATGTTTCTGAAGTTCTGACTCCATCGAAACAAAGATATCCACATTATCAGAAGCTTGTTTATGGGATTTACATGACCACGAAGAAGGTTGCACACTATTTCTCTTATCACTCCATTACAGTCATCAGCGACGCAC
This sequence comes from Aegilops tauschii subsp. strangulata, assembly GCF_002575655.3. Classification (NCBI taxonomy): domain Eukaryota; kingdom Viridiplantae; phylum Streptophyta; class Magnoliopsida; order Poales; family Poaceae; genus Aegilops; species Aegilops tauschii. Next base: position 517,596,102 of record NC_053036.3, read on the forward strand.
CATTATCAGAGATTCTGAACAACAGAGATGCAACTGGTCGAGTGGCAAAGTGGGCGATTGAACTCCTTCCTTTGGATATCAAGTTTGAGGCAAAGAAAGCTATCAAGTCCCAAGCAATAGCAGATTTCCTCGCCGAGTGGATTGAACAGCAACTGCCGACTCAGATTCACTCGGAGCACTGGACCATGTTCTTTGATGGCTCCAAGATGCTGAATGGTTCCGGTGCTGGGGTGGTATTGGTATCCCCTCGAGGTGACAAACTCAGCTATGTTCTCCAGATTCACTTTGACTCCTCCAACAATGAAGCTGAATATGAAGCACTTCTATATGGGTTGCGTATGGCCGTTTCACTCGGCGTCCGTCGCCTCATGGTCTATGGCGACTCGGATTTAGTGGTCAATCAAGTGATGAAGGAGTGGGATGTCAGAAGTCCAGCTATGACTGGTTATTGTAATGCAGTGAGAAAGTTAGAGAAGAAGTTTGAGGGGTTAGAGCTCCATCACATACCCCGACTGAAAAATCAAGCTGCCGATGATCTGGCAAAGATAGGTTCCAAGAGGGAAGCCATTCCCAGCAATGTGTTCTTGGAACATATACATTCACAATTAGTTCAAGAAGATCCTTTCACTGAAGAGCCCCCACAACCAAAGAGTGCCACTGATCCGACTGAAGTCGAAGTCCCAGCCGTGGTCGACTTGATCATGGAGGTTTTGGTCATCACTCCCGACTGGACAGTGCCGTACATTTCATACATTCTCATAAAGGAACTCCCAGAGGATGAAGAAGCGGCTCAACAGATCATCCATCGATCCAAAGCCTTTACTATGATAAGAGGATAGTTTTTCAGAGAGAGTGTGACCGGAGTCTGTCAGAAATGCATAACACCAGAAGAAGGTCGAGTGATCCTCAATGACATCCAGTCGGGGACCTGTGGTCACCATGCGTCCTCTCGGACCATTGTGGCCAAAGCATACCGAGCGGGATTTTATTGGCCACGAGCAAATGAGATGGCAAAAGAAATAGTCGACAAATGTGAAGGTTGCCAGTTTTACTCCAACATGTCTCACAAGCCAGCATCAGCCCTGAAGACCATTCCACTCGTCTGGCCCTTTGTTGTTTGGGGTTTGGATATGGTTGGACCTCTGAGGACTGGTAGGAGCGGTTTCACTCACGTGCTCGTGGCAGTCGACAAGTTCACCAAATGGATCGAAGCCAAGCCTATCAAAAACCTTGAAGCCAGTACTGTTGTCAGCTTCATCAGAGAGTTAACATTCAGATATGGTGTTCCACACAGCATCATCACTGACAATGGGTCGAACTTCGATTCTGATGAGTTCAGAGCCTTCTGTGCTTCCCAAGGTACTCGAGTCGACTATGCTTCAGTCGCCCACCCCCAGTCGAATGGACAAGCTGAAAGAGCAAACTGATTGATTCTCAAAGGGTTGAAACCCCGACTGATGCGTGATCTCAAACACGCAGCAGGAGCCTGGGTCGATGAACTTCCGTCAGTGCTGTGGGGACTGAGGACAACTCCCAATCGGTCGACTGGCCGAACTCCATTCTTCTTGGTTTATGGAGCTGAAGATGTACTTCCGAGTGATTTGCTCCACAATGCACCCCAAGTAGAGCTTTTCTCAGAAGATGAAGCAGAACCGGCACGGCAAGATGCAGTTGATCTCCTGGAAGAGGAAAGAGAGATGGCCCTGATCCGGTCGACCATCTATCAGCAAGACTTGCGTCGATTCCACGCCAGAAACGTGAGGGGTCGGGCATTTCAAGAGGGAGACTTGGTTCTCCGAGTGGATCAGCAAAAACCACACAAGCTTGCTCCGGCCTGGGAAGGTCCCTTCATTGTCACCCGAGTGCTCCACAACGGAGCGTACCACCTCTATAATGTCGAGCACAACAAAGACGAACCGCGCGCTTGGAATGCGGAGCTGCTCCGCCCCTTTTATACTTAAGCACTCATTCTGTTGAGATGTAATAAAAAATACCTTTGTAGTTTGTTTATCAAAGACAAGAGTTTTACAGTCTTCTAAAATGATTGTCATTGCTTATATTTGTGTCTGAAATCCCCCAGTGGGTGGCTTAGCTGCGAATCCGTTTCGCCTAAGTTTATAAAATCCTACCAAGTGGTGAGCAAGCCTCTCACTCGGGGGCTTAGCTGCAAATCCGTTTCGCCTAAGTTTGAAAAATCCTACCGAGTGGTGAGCAAGCCTCTCACTCGGGGGCTTAGCTGCAGTCCAGTACTCGCCTAAGTTTGAGAAATCTTACCGAGTGGTGAGCAAGCCTCTCACTCGGGGGCTTAGCTGCAGTCCAGTACTCGCCTAAGTTTGAAAAATCCTACCGAGTGGTGAGCAAGCCTCTCACTCGGGGGCTTAGCTGCAGTCCAGTACTCGCCTAAGTTTGAAAAATCCTACCGAGTGGTGAGCAAGCCTCTCACTCGGGGGCTTAGCTGCAGTCCAGTACTCGCCTAAGTTTGAAAAATCCTACCGAGTGGTGAGCAAGCCTCTCACTCGGGGGCTTAGCTGCAGTCCAGTACTCGTCTAAGTTTGAAAAATCCTACCGAGTGGTGAGCAAGCCTCTCACTCGGGGGCTAGCTGCAGTCCAGTGCTCGCCTAAGTTTGAAAAATCCTACCGAGTGGTGAGCAAGCCTCTCACTCGGGGGCTTAGCTGCAGTCCAGTGCTCGCCTAAGTTTGAAAAATCCTATCGAGTGGTGAGCAAGCCTCTCACTCGGGGGCTTAGCTGCAGTCCAGTACTCGCCTAAGTTTAAAAAATCCTACCGAGTGGAGAGCAACCCTCTCACTCGGAGGCTTAGCTGCAGTCCAGTACTCGCCTAAGTTTAAAAAATCCTACCGAGTGGAGAGCAACCCTCTCACTCGGAGGCTTAGCTGCAGTCCAGTACTCGCCTAAGTTTAAAAAATCCTACCGAGTGGAGAGCAACCCTCCCACTCGGGGGCTTAGCTGCAGTCCAGTACTCGCCTAAGTTTAAAAAATCCTACTGAGTGGAGAGCAACCCTCCCACTCGGGGGCTTAGCTGCAGTCCAGTACTCGCCTAAGTTTAAAAAAAATCCTACCGAGTGGAGAGCAACCCTCCCACTCGGGGGCTTAGCTGCAGTCCAGTACTCGCCTAAGTTTAAAAAATCCTACCGAGTGGAGAGCAACCCTCCCACTCGGGGGCTTAGCTGTAGTCCAGTACTCTCCTAAGCTTGAAACACATCCCTATCCGCAGGGACGACGAGGTGCAGGTCGACTGCCACCTACTCCTCGGAGCTGCAGTGCAAGTACAATGTACGCTCCATTCCTATCTGCAAGGACGACGAGGTGCAGGTCGACTGCAACCTTCTCCTCGGAGTTACGCCACAAGTACAACGTACGCTCCATCCTCATCCGCAAGGACGACGAGGTGCAGGTCGACTGGAATCTCCTCCTCAGAGCTGCATCTCAAGTTCAAAGATTATTCCGAGTGAGGAACAAAACCCACTCGAAGGCAAACGCAAGCATATTCCAAGATAAACCAAGTTCAGATAAATCCTAAGGTTCCGGACCGCATATCAAAAGTACTCGAGCATCAAGCCCGAAGAAGTTTAACGATTACACAATCACTCGGCATTCCGAGGCAAATAAAGGTGGAGCATAATGTTTTTTGGTCACTCGCGGGAGAAGGACTGGCTGGGTCGCAGAAACTGTCAAGGTCTATGTTGTCTGCGATGCGAGTGGCGGCGTCAAGGAAAGTGTCCATGAAGGACTCGAAAGTGTGCCTTTTTGTGTTAGCAACCTTGAGCTCTGCCAGCTTGTCTTCTTTGACATCTTTGCAGTGCACTCGGACCAGAGACAGGGCGATGTCAGCACCGCAGCGAGCAGATGACTTCTTCCATTCTTGCACTCGGTCAGGTATTTGGTTCAGTCGGACCATCAGAGACTCGAGGTCTTGAGACAGTTCCGCCTGAGGCCAGAGTTCAGCATCAACCCGAGTCATCGCCGCCTTCAGGCGGGCAAGATAAGCAACCGCGCTGTCTATGCGAGACTCTAACCGCAGCACATTCATTGCAACATCATCCTTGACTGGGCAATTTATGGGATCGAGACCCATCTCGACCCACCCAGTTTCCGCTTCAAAGTCCTGGCAAAGTTCTGCACAGTCGAGTGAATGGTGAGTCGACAATATAAAAAGACCTGTCAATCGACCATAACAGAGTTAGTTGAACGTCGGCTACCTTCAAGCTTTAAGACCAGTTTCGCAGCAAGCTGGCCCAGATATGATTCCAACTCGCCTTCCTTGGCTTTGAGGCTCCCAATCTCGTCAGTCAGCTGGTCCTTGTCTTTCTTCAGTCGTTCGACCTCTCGATTGGCGTCAGAGACAGCAGTCTTCAGTTTGGAGTTCTCTTCTTCTAACTTGCCGACTGAAGCAAGCTTCTTGTCAGCAAGTGCAGTTTTCTCTCGCGCTTCCTTCTGTGCAGCAGCAAGGTCCAGATCCTTCTTCTCCAGAGCCTGCTTCATTTTCTCTAAAGAAATAACATTCTTCAGACGAGCTTGGAGTTGACGATTTTCACTACATACATCTGCTCGAGTGGAGTCACTCGGTTCAAAAAATGGAAAGGAAAAGTGCCAGTTGTAAGATGGACAGTTGACGGTTGGTTACCTCCCATGGCAGCTACTTTGTCATGAGCAGTCTTGAGATTCTTCCTGGCCAATTCCAGATCAAGGTTGAGGCTGATTTGCTGCTTGTTCAGTGTAGAAAGCTGAGCCCCAAGATCACAAGATTTCTGCAGTCAATGTATAAGCCATATCAGTCGACAGAAACAAAAGAACATCACGGTGAAAGTTACTCTAAGACTGCCGCCGAATCAAACATTCAACGGCAGTCTCAGGGACTACACCCAGTGGGTGCACTTAGCGTGCCCCCACTGGTTTGATTAAACACTCGGCATGGTCTGCCCAGCGCGAGTCGCAAAAAAAAGAGTTGTTCTCAGACCATAGTCGACTGCCTCCAGTCGACCATGGTCTCGGGGACTACACCCAGTTGGTGCACTTAGCGTGCCCCCACTGGTTCCGGTTCCACCCGACCTGGCCCGCCCAGGTCGAGTGACAAAATTCAGGTTCTCAGACCACAGTCGACTGCCCGCAGTCAACTATGGTCTCGGGGACTACACCCAGTGGTTGCACTCAGAGTGCCCCAAGTAGTTTTAAGACTCAATCGACTCAATCCAAGTCAACTCAAATTGACTTGTGCTACTTTAGAACAGTCACACCCGAGTGGGTGATCGGATGAGAAATAAGACCAGTCGGCAATCAACTAACCTGGACATTGGTCTGCAGAGCAGCGCCGGCGTTGAAGGCCACCTGACTGGCATCATGCACCACTTTCATCTGCCCCATCACAAGATTCAACTGAAGAAGAGCTTCCTTGGCGACACTCGATGAATCGTCTGGAGTTTGATACACAGTGAAAAGCGACGATGGCAGAGTGGTCGAAGCAGCCGCTGGGTCTGATGCCTGGAGTTGTATTGGAGCAGCAGGGGTCTGAGCAGCTGATCCTGATGGGCAGTCAGTCGACAGCGGGATAGCGAAAGTGACGTTGGTGCGAGCCGGATCTGTCGATCGCTCGACCGCCGTCCCAGGCGCCAGTGTCGACTGAGGAACCTGAACCTCAGGTGCTTTCCCACTCAGTCCCTTGTCCCTCCTCCTCCTTTCCCTCAGCGGTACTTCTTCTTCATCATCCGGAAGCACAACACCATCTCGTGGAGCTGCAGTAAACAGAAAAAATCAGAGAGACAACCGACGAACAATCCAGTCGACCGAATAAATTTGAGTCGGGCAGACTTACTGGCTTTGGAGGTAGCTGCATCATCATTTTCCTCGTCGTCTGGAACCCTGTCGATATCCATATCAGTCAAGCCAGAGGCCGGGCTAGAAAATTTTCATCATCCACTCGGTCAGGATAAGAAAATCAGTCGGAGCAAGAAAAACACGGAAAGAACATTTACCCAGAAGCAACAGGAACATCCATCTTGATCTTAGGCAAGGTCTTCCGAGACTTCGAGGGGTTGACTTTGGGCTGCTTGGTGACTTTCTCCACCAGCTCCGGAGTCAACGACCGAGCGCGTTTCTGAGCCGGAGCGCTCGAGGCCACAGCCTTACCGCGCCTGCCCGCGGGATCATGATGCTGCTTGGATCGACGCTCCGAACGAGGTGGTGAGTCGGCTACCTCGTCGTCGTCGTTTGACTCGTCGCTCTCGTCTTCATCATCGTCGTCTGGCGACTCCCATTCACCACTCTCCTCTGCGCTATCCTCGCCCTCATGGTCCTGCTCCAGAGCTTGTTCGCCATTGGGCATTGAGTACATCCCTGTGTAAATCTACAAGACAATAAGCCGAGTGGAAATCAGTCGGATTAGCAAATAGTCGGAAAATACATCCAAGTACAATCGGTGATAGCGGTCAAACCTTGTCTGGATGGTTGCTGTCGCTGAAAGGGTCAACTCTCCTGGCGCCCCTGGGGTTGTCCTTGTTCCCGGTGATGCTCCTCAACCATTGGGCCACAGTTTTGGCCGGCACCTCCTCTGGATGAACCCGAGCGGTGTCGCCGGCCCCTGAGTACATCCACATGGAATGGTCACGGGCCTGGAGCGGTTGGATACGCCGACTGAGGAACACCTCCAGCAGATCCATGCCGGTGACGCCTTGATTGATCAGCTGAACCACCCTCTCGACCAGCATGCCTGTCTCCGCCTTCTCTGCGGCGGTCACTTTCAACGAAGATGGAGTCTGAACACGATCGAAAGAAAAAGAAGGAAGTCCAGTCGACTGGCCTAGGGTCACGATATCCTGGCAGTAGAACCAGGTCGACTGCCAGCCTCTGACCGACTCAGGAAGAGTCATCGAACGAAAATAACTCCTCTTCCTCTTCTGGATACCCAGGCCCCCACACATCTGGATAACATGGGTTTTCTCGTCATTCGAGTTTGCTTTCTTCACTGTTTGGGAGCGGATGGTGAAAATGTGCTTGAAAAGACCCCAGTGCGGTCGACACCCCAAGAAATTCTCGCACATGGACACGAATGCGGCAAGATATGTGATGGTGTTGGGAGTAAAATGATGGAGTTGAGCCCCGAAGAAATTCAAGAAACCTCGAAAAAAAGGGTGTGGAGGAAGCGAGAAGCCGCGGTCGACATGGGTGGCGAGCAGAACACACTCACCCGGTCGCGGCTGCGGCTCCGTTTCTCCCTCCGGCAACCGCGCAGCCTCATGGACGATCAGCCCTAACTCGGCCATCTCGTCCAAGTCTTCCTGCCGAAGCGAAGATCGGATCCAATCTCCCTGGATCCAACCCGACGGCAGCCCCGAGCGCGATGAAGATCCCCGATTCGTCTTCTTGCTTTTCGCCGCCCCCGTCGCCTTCTTCGCGCGTTCCAGCGCCACCGTTTTCTCCTTCCCCATGGCGTCGGAGCGGCGGCGTCGAGAGTGGAGAAGCCGGATGGGGTGAAGGAGCAAGAGGAAGAAGAAGGAGAATGGGCACGCACAGTGCGGACGCCTCGGCCTCGCCGCTTTTAAAGGCCCACTTCCGAGTGGCTGACGCGTGGGTCCGGGCGATCCTGTCAAATCCCTCAACAGTCGCACACGGGATACGTGGCGAAAAAGGTGGCGCAGAAATCAAAACGTCATGTTTATCCACTCCACTTACCATGGCGCGCTTCCACCGAAATTTCAAATCACGCGAAATCCGGGATCCTCTGCAACCGATCACGCCAAAGATTTCGCGTCAAAGACAACACGTGACGGGTGACGTTATAAAAACCAATCGGCAATTCTGAATCGATCAAGGCGACTGAAATGAAGCTGAAGTTCCAACACTGGCCTCCGTTCAGAGATGAATTCTTGAGAAAGGCAAGAGTCAAAGCAAGATCAACTTTAACCTTCTTTTCACTCGGACCTCAATCCATTCGGGGGCTAATGACGAGGACATAGACCTGGGGTAGGGTAATAGGCCTGACCTATACGTCCTACCTAAGGTCCTTGTCTTAGAAGCAAAGAAGTTCAAGAGTAAATAGGGAGGGCCCAACAAAGGTGTCGAGTGCAATCCACTCGACCTACCATTCACTCGGAGACCCCTCCTTCTTTAGGTCACTCGACCACTCAACCATTCGACCATGTAAAACACCACTCGACGTATAGAAGACCTAAAGCCACTCTACACAGCAACGGTCGGGCGTTTACTCATAGACTTAATGATCATTTATAGCACTTTATTATTGACGTTACCTGTAACGCTCTCGCTTTATGTACATTGAACCCTGTGTAACGGAGGGGAGCTGGGGTCCTGGCGCACTCTATATAAGCCACCCCCTCCTCTGAGACAAGGGTTTGCACCCCCTGTAACACACACACACGTATAATCCAGTCGACCGCCTCCGGGCATCGAGACGTAGGGCTATTACTTCCTCCGCGAAGGGCCTGAACTCGTAAAACTCGTGTGTACAACTTCGCCATAGCTAGGATCTTGCCTCTACATACCTACCCCCCATTCTACTGCCAGCCTTAGATCCACGACAGTATCCCCAACTCACCAAGCTTCAAATCCTGGCGCTCGCATTATTCCTGGATTTATTTCAGGATTTCCGGCGATACGCTTACAGTGGAAGGAGACGTTCCCGTCGATGGCGAGGCGCCTACAGTGACTTCGTATATCTTAAGATGATATGCCGGCTACGTCTCTCGAAGGTGCTCATAGGGGTAGGGTGTGTGCATTCATAGGGGTAAGTGTACATATGTATGTATGAGCGTTTGCGTCTATACTATAAAAAGAAGAGAAATACAAGAGCACAATGAAATTTATGGTAAAGAAAAGCCGCAGCCAGGAGAGGCCATCTTTCAGCGCCGTCCTCCGGCAGCTCCCCTCTGCTGGCAACCTCGGTCGTCGGTGATGAGCGGGGTCGCCGGGTCCACGCGCGTGGATCGTTTTTACTCCCTTGTAGTCTAGGTTTTTAGGCTGTTCATCGTCTTGGCTTTGGCGGCGACGATGACAACACTGAATAAAGATTCTTCGTATCCTTTCCTGACGAGGCCATCGGTCCTATGGTTGGGGATGGATTTGGAAACCAGTTTGTTCAAGCAAGGATGGCGTGGCGGCGGCGACATCCTCGTGGTGGACCTGTGTCCTCGGGCTCCGCCGTTGCGACGGCATTTGCTCCAGCGTCGGCGTGGAGCTTGGGAGGTAGTCCAGGAGCGGATGCAGATTGTGGTATGCATCGACGACATCTGAAAGACGGAACGTGTGCTGGGTTCGTGGTTCGTGGATGACAGGTATGATCTCCTCCTTCGGCGTCTGAGTCGTGGTGGAGTGCCAGATCTGGAGTTCGATGGCGTGTCCGGGGTGTTGCCCCGGTCTGATTCGTTCAACGACAATGACTTCACTTTTGGTGAGCCACCTTGAAGGTCCGCAAAGCTGCATATCAGCGATGGAGTCGCATCGAGTTTGGGTGAGGATAGTCCTGGCCGTGGGCAGCCCGGCCCGACCTTGTACACGGGCCGGGCTCGGGCCTAGGTTTTGAGCCCGAAACACGGGCCGGGCCGAGCCTGGGCCCGTCGTTTTCGCCGTTTAAGGAAGAGGCCCGGCCCGTGGCCCAAGCCCCAACGGGCTTTTAGCGTGATGGGCCGGGCTCGGGCCCAATTTTTAGGCCCGACAGCCGGGCCGGGCCGGGCTCGGGCCTGGGTTTTTTGCGTCGGGCTTTGGTTGGCCCGGCCCGGCCCGAGGGATGGCCAGGTATAGGTGAGAAGGTGATTCGTCATTCTTTTCTTTGGTGACTGCTGTGGTGGTGCTGAAGGTAGGTGACAGGCGTTGGTGTCAAGCTCAGAGATATTTTTCTACTTTTTCAGTTTTATCATGCAAGTCCTTACGTAACTTGTACTTTGTTCTTTATAATTCACATGTATTACAATAAAAAAAAACTCTGATTCTCCATCGCGCCTCGAGCCCCAACCGACCCGGCGACCCGAGCCCGACATCGACCACATCATACATACGAGGCACACCTCGGCGTCAGCCGTGCGACTCACCCTTTTACCCCATGTCGGACGTTTACAAGAAAGCCAAGCCCGGCCGCCTCGTCTTCAAGGGCGGCGAGGCCGCCACCCTCCGCAAGCCCAAGAAGCAAAAGAAGAACAAGAAGCCCGCCGACGATGTCCCCGCCGACGCCGACGCTGAAGCCGCCGCCGCCGCTGCTGCCGCTGCGGCCACGGAGGGCGCCGAAGCCGGAGGCGACTACACCATCGACGCGGCGAAGCGGATGAAGTACGAGGAGCTGTTCCCCGTGGAGACGAGGAAGTTCGGGTACGACCCGTCCAACGCCGCCCGCACCTCCCGCGACCGCACCGTCGAGCAGGCCCTCGACGACCGCGTGAGGAAGAAGGCCGACCGCTACTGCAAGTGAGGTCAGGCGCTAGAATCTAGGGTTTGTTGATTCGGCGGAATCGGTCGCCTTAGATTGTTGCGCTTGAGGCGAATTAGATTGGTTTCTGGTGTTGAAACACATGGATTAAGTTGTCGGGGAACTGATTTATGTTCGATTGTGTAGTTTGATTTGGTATCGATATGAATTATGAAACATCCATATGTGATGTGTTGCTACTTTTGTTCAATGTTTGATGCACATTGGTGATACCAGAGTAACAGTCTATTTATACAATCCACAATTTCGTTTGTTGCTGTTATCCAACTTTTGAGTGTTGATGTGGAAGTTGCTAAAATACCTTAGGGTTGGTTGGATCCTTAAAGTGTTGGTAGAAAGGACTACTTACAGGGTAATGTAGAAATCCACCGACCAGGCTTACTGCTATATCCAAGGAGATTGTGTCACAGTGAGATTATTCTTAATTTCTATAATAATAGTTGTCATGAGGTGTGAATGTTATATACTGTTTTCTTAGTCTTAAACGGTTGCTTAGCATTGACAGAGAGGTGAATACTCACTATCATAATAACTGACGAACTTCAGCTGGTAGTGATACTTGGGTTATGATCGGGTTATCTTCGTATTATTTTTGGCATTGTTCTGGTCCCTTCTTCTGGTAGATAAATGTTACACATAGGACAAAACTGACCATGCTGTTGTTCTTTCTTCGTTGATAGGAAGAAGGAAGACCCACTGCCCCGTCTTCTCCTTTTTCTGGTCTTGAGCTCATTTATCATATATTTTTTGATTGTGTATAGAAATTATGGCATGACATGACAATGAAACGGTATGTTTGTATTGATGGTCATGTTCAAACCGAATGTAGCTTGATTTTTTTTCTTACTTGACAGGTGATTAACTCATCTTAGTCGTTTGCTGCTGTGATGGACAGAAGGCTCACTTCAGTTAGTTGTTCTCAATGTATCAGAAAGTGCATCTTTGGACAACTGTTAGTCCAATGGTGGCATATGTAATAGAGCTAGTCTCTGCAGCGATCAAGCAATTCCTTTATCTTGCATGTTTGTACTAGTAAACACATGTGGTATAAAATCTCATGTTCACTCTCGGTTGTCCGTTTTGGTCAATTGGATAAATGGTGTATGCTTGGTACATGCCAATTTATAACTGTGTTCTCCATTCAGTTGTGTCCTTTATTTGTCTACTATTTTTGGTTTCGGATTCTCTGTTCCCAAGTTGTTGCTCGCCAAGGAGAATGTATGTTCCTTACCTTCTGTTAGCAACAGTCTGACAAACTTGATCAACATCAGACGGCGTAGTAACATCAGGTACTTCCTGCCCTCTGTTTGGGTTATTGTGGATTTAGACTGCACTTTACTACATTATTTAGTGCGGCTGGCACAAGGTTTGCCAGAAGTATATGTTTGAGCTTGACTGTTTGAGGCAAGTTATGCTGTGTTTATATTAGGGTTCCTGTGGCAGTGGGCAGGCATGTGGATTTAGACTGCACTTTACTACATTATTTGGTGCGGCTGGCACAAGGTTTGCCAGAAGTATATGTTTGAGCTTGACTGTTTGAGGCAAGTTATGCTGTGTTTATATTAGGGTTCCTGTGGCAGTGGGCAGGCATGTGAAAATGCCTTTCTGCATCACTTAAAAACTTATTGACAGTGATATGCATCCCTCTTTTCAATATGGCCATCATCCGGTGGTATGGGTCTAAAAGAGTGTAAAGGATAATAATATGAAAAACTATTCTAAGAATGCTTACTATAATTTTTTGGTAGACTTTTAGAAGTTTGATGCTCATTCTACTCCCATCAATAATTCCTCGAATTATTTTGTTCTGCTCGTCTTCTACTACCATGCATTTTTAAGAACAGTAGGAATGATGTCGCCTGACAAAGTGAACAGCATTACTAAACTGGAAATTTGGAGGGAGCAATGCCACATGGCGGCTAGACCAGTTTATAGATTGCTTCTGATTAAATGCATGCCCGAATGTTTGGAAGCTCATCGTTTTTACAGGATTGCTGGGTGCCTTAGTCGCATTGTGGTTTTCATTTCTGCTTTTTTTTTTTCTGCGAGGAGCGTGAATTGAAATATTTACTCATGTGAGCTTCATGTTGATCTGTTGCATTTTTTTCTGTCGAACTGTCCTAATTCATTCAGTCTGACGGAAAGTGTGTAGTTCAGCGAGGTTCCTCCACTTGCATTGGTAGTTTCGTGCTTCTGAGCAACTTGTTTGTAATGTGTCTTTTTGTCCGCTTTGTTCAAACCTTTTCTGGTAAAACATGACCTCACTTAATGTATCTTTCCATTGTCATCTATCTTTGTATTAATCTCCTGATTTTCCAGTTCAGTTGGCAATTGACATGGTTATATTCTTGTTTGAATTAGGTTATCACTATCCTGTTTTGCTTTGACTTACTCTCAAAATATCAAATACCTTTTAGTTTTTTACTATGGTTATGAAATTTTACAGTCTTCACTAATTGTTACTATGCCCAGGGATAATGGTCGTTCTTCAGGAGTCAAAGTTGCTTTTACTCTAATTTCACAGGTACAATGGTTTATAGCTACTGCTGAGTTGCTCTCTGACAAGTCATGACTTGTATCCTTTGCATAAATTTTTATTCATTCATGATTTCTCTTCTACAGCTGTGCCTTTTGGGCAGGCGTGCTAGCAATAAGGTTCGGGGAAAAAATTGATTGTTGATCCTGTTCCTACCATTTCCAGGTAACTTTCTCTATTTCTCTATGACTATATCTGGCCTTAACATGCTTTTACGTGCTCGGAAAGCAATATCAGTAATAACTCAAGCATCCCTTTTTTTTTGCCCGTTAAGGGAATGTAAAAGCTTGGTGCTTCAGTGTATTGATAGAATGTAAAAGTTGGTGGTTACAAGCCTAAAGTTAAGCTGAACCCCAGCACACAGACACATTAATATCTCAGAGGCACTCACACAGGGCAGCAGCAGGTTGAGGCTTCCTGCACTTGCCATAGCCCAGGAGCGTGCCTCCGATTTGATTTGTTGGACCAACTCGTAGATGTCTGGGTGCTCCTCATCAAAGGATGAGGAAAGGAACAGATATCAAGTCTAGACTCTAGCTTCAGGTTGCCTCATACACCATCATGTCGTTGTACGGCTTTCTTATTAAATTTCTGACGGAACCGGCTTTGTCAGCAATTTGTATGGTGATTGAAGTGTATTGCACCACCCTTTGAATCTAATGCCCTCATCTGGACCATAATGGGCAACGTACACTTCATACGTCACAACAGACGATCTCATTATTAACTATCCCACCAAACCGCTCCACAGAACTGCCGTTAATCATTGGTCAGGGAGGATGTGTATTCTCAAAGGACCCGTATCTAACGCATTTGCTTGTAGATCCTTCTTATGTTCACGCTGAGACATCCAACTTTAATCCTTCATTTTCGGCCTCCACTAACCTGAGGTCGTCACATGTGAGTAAGAAGTCTTTGCATTAAGTTTTGAAATGAGATTATCCCTAGTGCTTGACACGAAAGAGGTCAACATAGAGGAGAGAAAGGCGCATTCCTATTCGGTCATTAAAGCCCACAAAGAATTCTTGGTATGCTTTACCTCTTATTCTCTATTAGAATGAATGGTACGCATGCTTCCCACTGGATATCCATGCTTTATGTCTTTCTCTCCTCTGAAAGTTGGAAGGCCCCCCATCCTTGTATGCATCCAGGGTGATTTATTGGCAGGCGTTATAGCTCCTGGTATCTGGTCTTGGTTTTCTAAAGGATGTTGTAGCAAATAAGGGACAGTTTTTTTGGGGCTGAGGGCCGGCTGTGAAAATAAGCTGTCCCTACCCAACTTATTCTAGAAGCTCAACCTAAAATTTTATTTTAGAAGATCAAGTTATCAGAGAATCAACAATTTTATCTCTAGAATGAATTTGATATTTCAACCAAGTATCATTTAGTACCAGAACTATTGCTGATTCTGGAAGAAAAAAATATTCCTTCCTTACCTACCTTTTTTACGTGTATAATACAAGCTGTGTCATCATAAGCTTTTTGTTGCTTTGCAGAAAGGGCCTTTGATTTCATAAGTTGTTAAGCAATTACGTAAAGAAAAGGAGTCTGCTATGACTTTCCCTTTTTTACAAACATCCCTTTTTATCAGGATTACATCTCCCTAACCAAATACAGATACCAGTGTGCTGATGGTGATTGTTATTTAAGGGTATTTCCCCCCAACGGTTCAACTTGAGCCTCTTAATTCAATCTGGGAACCAGTATTTATGTGTCAGATCAGATGATAATATACTGGGGTGTTTTATAAAGAATAGGATGGAAGCAGATGCTTTAAGCCGCCAGTCTGCAAGTTTATTGCTTAAGAGGTGAAGTGGTGTTTACTTTCCTTATCCAGAGAATTTTAGAGGATGCTGGGAGTTTCAGAGAAAGTGATAGGTATTTTCTAGAATCTGTTGGTCCCTCAATTGTTACAGTTTGGACATTCAGAATACTAGTCGGCACAGGTCTATGCTACGGTGCTGCTTGTAGTGAAAAAAAATTACGGCCCACTACAACCCTTTCATGTGGCAATGTGCTAGTGAGCTTCTGGAATGGCTAACTTGAGTTTATGGGTATCATGACCTCTTTACTTTTGTTAGACTTACAGTGAAATGGAGGGGGGTAATGGGGATTTTTTTACAAAGTGCTATGTCAGAATTACTAAATCTTTGTAGTTTCTTGTTATTACTAGGAACTACAAAAGCTCTGGTACTGATTTTTCAGGTCTCAGATCTCCAAATTGCATGTTTTTTTTTTCAAATATTAGAGCATGTCCAGATGCTGCTTCACTGGAGTTGGATCCATCAACAGGTTCGAACTAAACTTGAAATCTACCCTGGCACACCAAGACCACTCGTCCACTCTCAGCGCAAAATGGCAGGGTCTTTCTACTTGCGTTGACTGAAGTCTCTCCTCTCCACAGTCCACACTCTCACAGTATACAGCCTGCAAAGACTGTAGTGTCCCTTTATGCTATGGTTTAGGTGCCATAGCATCATTTTAGTACTCCCTCCGATCCATATTAATTGTCGCTGATTAATCAGGCCACTTTAAACTTTTCAGGGAAATATGAGTACAAATTAGTATAACTATATTTGTAATGAGGATATATGGCTTGAGTCACTCGACATTGTGTGCTCATTTTTCTGGAAATTACTTCTCCACAGTAGAACTGCTTACTGAAGTCAACTCTGTGGTGCACGACGGCACACACATCCTTTCAGAGGAATGTGCAAGTGGGAGAATGAGAGAGACCCACTGCCTGTAGCAAGTACATTCCTATCCGTAACATAATGATTTTCCACCAAAATGTTCTTGATATTGGTTTCTTTCCCGGTCATTAGGATCTGAAATTCCCTCCAAGCTTACCAAGTTACTGGGTTTAATAATCAATTCCATCTCACTGCACCCCACAAGGCCCGCCCTACTGATTAGTGATTACTAGAAGTAGATCGCTCAAGGTCAGATGAACTCATGCCAAGTAAAAGTTAACTTGACCACCCCTTAGAATTTGAAAGGATCTCATCAGGCATACGTCAGCATACACTCTGAAAAGACCACCATGGGAAGGTGAGGAGAGAAGGGAATTCCAAGCACCTATAAAATGACCCTATCCATCACATCTTCTGCAGCCAAGTATATTTCATGGACGAACATGCACCTGAGATTCCAGTTGGTTATAGCAGTTCCTCCACTTCACCAGCCAGCAGCGTCTGGGAGAGTCACCAGATCCTACAGATGCATGCACCCTTCCCCTCATGGAGCCCCCACACCGGCACACTCCTTACCGCCGCTGCCACTGACCCGGCAACCTTCTGCGAGGACCCCTTGTCACCAGCCCGCACACACCTTCCAAGCAGGCATCTATGGAACCAGACTGACCTGTGAGTATGCACGCCGTACACTTGTTGATGCTTGTTCAGTGACATCTGACAGAAGTTGACCGTGAAACAACCTTTTCAGTAGCATGGGAGTTCATGGGAGCAGCAACGAGCTTGGCGGGAGCAGTGGCCATGGAAAGGACTTCCTTTCCTTGCTTGAAGCGAGGACGGTGATGCCAGAAATGCTCGATGATTTCTCCTCGGCGGCATGCGACTACCTCAAAGGGATGGACGGCAGCGACTACAACAGCATCTCCGCATCAGCTTCCTATGGTTTTGACAGTGGCGGTCCGTACGCTGGCCCCAGTGCTCTGCCCGTCAGGCGTGATGGGATTGCGAGCTCTCCACCGGTGTACCCCGGGAACAGTACCTTGGTGCAAGAGAGCATGATGGGTTGCATGCCAAGCCACAACCACGAGGTAAAACTAGATGGTTCCCAGCAGCAGGAGCTTGGAGCTCCCATGAATGCATTCCTGCAGAAAACGCTTCCTACTAGTGTTGCAATTCATGGAAGCCCTCTGGGTTATTCTGGCTCTGGGAGCGAAAGGGCTTTCCCGGAGGGCCGAGTAATGCAGGTTTCGTTTGATGCTAGGATTTCACCAGATGCAATCTATGCTAGTGGTTACAGATCAAAAACAGAATTGGCACATACCAATCAGTATGAGCAACGTACTATTTCGGTAAGACTGGAATGCTAAATTGTATTGCTAAGTAACGGCAGAGTAGAAGTTATTGCTGTTTACAATGTGCTCTACAATCTACCTGTGTACATATGACTCTTGAATTTGCAGGCAAGGACTGGTACAGGTCAAAGTGGTGCTGAAGGTGATCCTAAGAAGAGAAAATCAGAGGAAAAGTTGGCAGGCAACGGAAAGAGGTCGAAGAAAGATACTTCAAGTAGATCACCTCCAAAGGTAACTAACAATGAAGATTATTTGACGAACTGGTTTAAACTCTCTGAGAAGCATCCGATCAACTTATTTTGAGCCAAACACAGGCAGAAGTGCCTGATATGAAGTTGGGAGAGAGAGACAAGATCATAGCATTGCAGCAGATCATCTCACCGTATGGGAAGGTACAAATTCTGCAAGTATTGCTAAGTGAAAATAGTGAGATGACCTTCCATTCTTCTCTTTTTATTGCTAACTCCATCTAAAAGTTGTATTTTATCAGACGGATAGAGCGTCAGTGTTGTATGAAACCATCAAGCACATCGAATATCTACATGAGCAAATACAGGTTGATATCATCATAATCCTTTTCAGATAAGCCGTATGTTTCGACTTACAGATGTTACTGCCAAGGTTTCAAAGAAATGTTCTGCAGCTGAGCCATGTAAATACGTCCTGTAGCATAATAAAGATACAATGGAAACTCACACCGACGGTTTCACATTATCGTTGCATTTCACTAAGCATTTGCTACCTTGACTTGCTATGCCTGTTTGTTGGCGGATTTCCATGGCATTCTTTTTCTTTCGAGAATGAGGATTTCCATGCCATGTCAAGTCTTGTCTAAAGAAAGATGATGTTGTCGTCGTCTATAGAATAATTAACATAAAGAATAATGTCACTCGCACAGTCACGAGTCACAACCAGCACTACACCTTTTCTAAAGTTAGGTAATAATGCCAACTGTTAGTACCATGCTGACTGCTTGCCCTTTTTCTGATTTGGACAGCTATTGAGTGATCCCTACATGAAGAATAGCACAAACGAGGTAGCATTGAATTTCAGAGATTTGTATTTTTTTTCCCTTTTCTAAACCGTCTCAAACGATACCTGGTAATGACTTGCTATCATCAACTCTTTTCAGGTGCCCTTTCAATGGGGAGGTAAAGAGGAGGATTTGAGAGGGAGAGGGCTTTGCCTGGTCCCTGTTTCTTGCACCCCGCAAGTTTTCCAGGATAATAGCCTGCCGGACTGCTGGACGCCGGTGTACAAGAGCTCCCGGTACCAATGATCCCAGCGATCGCATGTTTCCTTTATCACCTCTAGTTGTCACGCTCACGAATTGGTTGGGGTGTTCACGACTTTACGAGTAGTCGGTTATTTTGCTTGCGTTCTCCTTGTTTTTACTTTACTATACTAGTTTTATTTCCGGTGTATTGTATGGTGCCCGATGTGTAGTCTAGAATAACAAAGTTGGGGGTCTTAGATCTTTGGCTTTGTGTGAAAACGGTGTCGATGCAGGCTTATCACTCGCTATTAGGAGAACGGTATAATTATTCCCGTCTTTTGAAGGTTGAACCGCACTGCTTGTACTTGATATTTCCATGGCATTTTACCCTTTGATTTGATGTGTTACTTGATGGCACGGCTGGTAGCACAGATATGCAGGTATGCACGTCCATAAAAAGAGGAAATATATGTTCTTTAGAAGAAAAAGAGGAAATATATGTTTCTTTTCGAGAATCAAAAGAGGAAATATATGTAGTGATGCGTAGGCAAATTATGGGCCAAACGAGACCTGCGTCTAAACTAGCTATTAGCCATTCTCATTTGCGACATCTGGACTTCTGATAGCCATTCGGCCGCATCATGGGCCTGTTTGAAATGCAGGAAAAAAAAGCCCAAAGGGGAGGGGTTCTAAGGAATCACCGCCTTTTAGCCCTTGTTTTGGTTTGTAGGATTTTGAAAATGTAGTAATAATAAAACACAAGAATATAATAGATTTTTACAGAGGGAGTATGTGCTAAACAAAGGGTTGTGAAATAGCAAAAAATTCACAAAAATGGTGTTGATTTGCAAGAATAGAGAGAACACAGTAAAAACACAGTCTAATGAAGGTTAAAACACAAGTAAAAGTAAGGTTAGATCGTTAACAACAACTTATGGACTTTGCATTATTCTTTGCACAGAAATGCAAGAAAGTGGTTTGAGTGGATTGTAAAGTTCTTTCATTTTCCCTTTTAAACTCGAACCAAAGGAAAAAAATCCTCTACTTTTCATATGTACAATTCTTGAAAGGGAAAATCTATTCTATAAAATGAAATGGACGAATATTGTCATAAAAATATTTCTATATTTCCTCCACTTTCCCTATGAATCAAAGAATCCTTTGTGCTTTTCGGTATGAATTAATTTATCCTTGCCAATCATGTGGTATGTTTCTCGCATGTGCAGAAAAGTTGCTAAATCATGCATCCCATGACTCACGTTGGGGGTTCATCTGTGCATGTTTGAACCCACATACAAAAAAAAAAGCTAGTGTCGATATGTTCTTTCAAAAAAATTACTATGTAGAATCCACGTGAGATTATTTCCAACTCTATGGCTACAATGTTTTTTACCTCTGTTCCTTTTCATTTCTCATGCCCCCCCCCCCCCCCCCCCCCCCCCCCCCTCCCCCATTTCTATATGTTTATTAGCTTCAATCCAAGCAGAGCCTCAACCTCTAAGATCTAGAGACGGGAAGCAATAGTTGCTCCTAATGGTAGGCCCACATGTTGAAGGGGGAAAACTATGAAAATGCGTTTTGTTTTCTTTTTTTAATGGACCCAACTGTTTCACTAATTAACTAGGACCTGGAATAAACTAAAAGTATAACTGGGTCGAGGGACTTTATAGGAAGGATTTCATACACGAGATGTAAATCTCAATGTGGTCCATCTTCGGTAAAGCTTAAGCGGCAAGACACTCTTTGCACAACCAAGGACCAGGACACTTGGGATGTGAAGAAGGCTGCAACACCACAATTTAGAGCTGCTGGAAGTGGAGGATGCGGACAACGAGTTGAAAGTTATCGCCTCCCTTTTGGCTTCATTCCCAGGAGGAATGATAGGGGCCGAAACATCACTGGAGCTCCTAATGGTTGCTCTTTGGCAAGAAGATTCCATGACGGAAGAACGGACACCAGCAGCAGATCATAGAGGCCCAAGGCTACGAGTAGATCACCGCAGCTCCCATGCAAACAGTGTCGATAGTGAGCTCATAATGGAGTAGCTGGACTTGCTCCAGAACCATTATCGGAGACCCTTCTCTGATGCGGCGACGGATCCATGGCAGTCGAAGCCGACCCCCTCATCATCTACTCTTCCACCACCATGGCAGTAGAAAAGTTCAAGCGGATCCACTCCATTCTTCTCCAAATGCGAACGCCTCCCCCCCAGCTTACCAGAGAAGCTCACTCAAAGTTTCCCTTCTTGTAGCTGCCATTCGGCATGGACATCAACCCAAGGAGAAGGGGAAGTGGACAACAACCACCAGACGTGGGTCGCTAGTACCAATGGCGAGCACGACAACGAGATAATGTTAGTCTCCCTCAAGAAACAACCTAACATAGACCTAGATTTAACCTATTATGTATGTTAGGGATATGGTCTCTAGTCACATCCCTATTTTGAACAACATGGCCGTTGGATGAGAAGATAGATGAAGTCGACACACCGAGATCGACTCTCAATAGGAAGAGGTAAGAAGAGAGGAGATATTTCAAGAGAAAGACCCCTCCCCTCGCCGTGAGTAATGCATGACACAACATACGATCGCTTCAATTGACTTTGATGTGCTTCTGGTGCAACTAATAATGTTTATTAGTTGGTAGATATGTTAGTAATCATAATAGATTGGGCAGTTAAAAAAAGTTATTGCACCTCAAAAGGGATGACACACAAGGTGACACGCGAACCGCAGTTCGTAGTTCACATATCCAGTGTCGAGTATTTGTTGTGCCTTCAAATGCGCTTTGTACCATCCTATGAGCGGTTCTCAATGAAGCAACCGATCTAGGCTACCTGTCAAACACTCATGTGCTTGTTCACAATGGTGCAAAGGCCATGAGTTTAACCTCCTCTAGGAAGAAAAAAACTAGGACACCAAGATGAAATGTGGTTCTGTGTGAGATAGTGATATATTATCGGATCCTAAATGGTGTACAGAAAATCAAATGCACTAGCAGAATCGACGTGGAACAACACGCTCCTAAGAAAAACATGAACTAACCACATCTAGTGACATGCATTACAGTAATTGCACTGCGCTCAGATTCAGACACCTTTCCTAGTGTATCCAGTGTATCCGCCAAGGTAGCCAGGGGTGCGCGGGAATGTATGTCAACAACCAATCGACTTGGCTACCACTTCCTTAGTATCTTATCACACAACGGAATTTCTTGGCTTGACGAGGCCATAAGAAAGAGAAAAGTTTGGAATAAACCTTGAATTCATAAAACGAGTCTGAATATAACCATGTACTCCCAATCCTTGAAATTGGCGTGATAAGCTTGTTGATCCCGATTAGTCTTAAGCCCAGACCTATTTTTTATAGCGGGAAAACAATGATACCCGTTCGGAACACTCGCCTGTCTCGCCTGTCTCGCTGACTATACAGACTCACATGCCTTCTTCTTCTTCTTCTTCTTCTTCTTCTTCTTCTTCTTCCATAGGTACTCTCTCATCTTTTCTCTCAGATGCAGATCCAAAATCATGCACCCGAACATCATCTCTAGCTTGTTGCCTCTCCATGTGTAACACCCCGAGAATCATGCTACAGTAACTCTCTGTGATTAAGCTAATCATGTTGCTAAACAGGGCTTGATCACATTTGAATCACATTTCTTTTCAAACTCCTAATTCAAACTTCAATTAAATTTAAAGTGGAAAATAAAAGTTTTCAAAAATTTAAACAAAAATGTTCGGGCCATGCCAGAAATTGCACTGATAATTATTATGGAGAAAACACATTTTTATAAAATGCCTAAATACTTTTAAATGAAATAAAACAGAAAAGAAAATAAACAAATAAAAAGAAAATACAAAAGAGCACAGAACAAACAAACAAAAAAAGAAGAAGAAGGAAAAGGCCCCCCCCCACTGGACCCCTGGCCCAACTGGGCCGACCCCCGGCCCAGCCGGCCTAGCCCACCTCTCCCACTTGCCCTCCCCTTCCCTGTTCCCCCGACCGGGGTCGGAACAGGGGCCGGTCCCCGCCGCACCCCCTCGCTGGCGACGGGGGAGGATAAGGACGCCAGCGCCCCCCGCCTCCTCGGGCCCCTCTCCCACTCGCCTCCGCTCACCTCTCGGCCTCTGCGCCTCTCTCTTCCCCCCTAGATCCACGCCGCTCCTTCCTTCCCCACGCCCGACGCGGTCGCCGCCGTTCTCCGTCGTTCCCGCGGCCACCGTGCCCCAATCGCCACTTCGCCGTGTCGTACGCCGTCGCCGCCCTCGACTACATCACCTCCGCCTCTCCGTTGAAGCTTGGAGCCACTGCAACGACCTCCCCGAGCTCGTCTTCCCCGCACGGCCGCCGTCGATCGCCACCCCGTTTCGCCGCCTCGAGCCTCCCCCGAGCTCACTCTCGCACACCTGCAGGCTCAATGTGAGCCTCTTATCCCTCCTAGCCCTCTCCCGTCGCCGTTTACTTCCTTTAGCCGCCGTCCTCGACTTGCCCGAGCTCGCCGCCGCCTAGCACGTCGCCGGCGTCATTCCGGCGACCGTTTGGTCTTTAGCAAGCGCCCATCTTGCTCGCGCGTGCACGTAGGCCTCGCCCCGCCCTCTGGATTGCCCGATCTCGCGCCGTTCCACCGTTCCCGTTGCTCGCCCGAAGCACCTCGCCGCCGGCGAGCTCGAAGCACTCGCCCCCGTCCGTTCCAGCCACTCCGGCCACCACCGTTGGACGCGCGGCGCCGAGCCGCGTCGAACGCGCCCAGCCACAACCCCGCAGACCCCCTGTGCGCGAAACCCGCGCCCCTCCCGAGCCACGCCGCCGCGTTTGGCTCGTCGGAGTCAACTCCGGCGCGTCTCCGGCCAGTGGCCGACGTGGCGCCGCGTGGCCTCCCCTGTGAGGCTGACATGTGGGCCCTTGGGCCCTGTTGACTGGGTTGACCCCAGTCAACTGCTGACTGGGCAGGCCCAACCACTGACATGCGGGCCCTGCCGCATAATTAACAAAAAAAAATGTTTTTTTATAATTAAAACTAATTAATTAATCTAATTAGGCACTGACAGGTGGGGTCTAGTAGTTAATTAACTAAAATTAGTTAGTTTAATCTTCTGTTAGCCCACTGTCTATGACAGGTGGGGCCCACTGGTCAGTTTGACCTGGTCAGCCGCTCTGTTGACCTGCTGACGTCAGCATTGCCTCATGCTGACGTCATAATTCATTTTTGCTTAATTCAAATAATTCCAGAAATTCAAATAAACTTTGAAAATTCATATCTTTTAAACCGTAACTCGGATGAAAATGTTTTCTATATGAAAGTTGCTCAGAACGACGAGACGAATCCGAATACGCAGTCCGTTCGTCCACCACACCTCCCTAACCTATCGAACTAGCAACTTTCCCCCTCCGGTCCGTCTGTCCAAAAACGCGAAACATCGGGAATACCTCCCGGATGTCCCCCCCCCCTTCGCCGGTACCACCTACTGTCGCGTTAGGACACACCTAGCACCGCTCATTGTCATGTCACGCATCGTCATGCTTATGTTTGCATTGTATTTACTGTTTCTTCCCCCTCTTCTCTCCGGTAGACTACGAGACCGACCCTGCCGCTGCCCAGTTCGACTACGGAGTCTGCGACCCCTCCTACTTGCCAGAGCAACCAGGCAAGCCCCCTCCTTGATCACCAGATATCGCCTATTCTTCTCTATACTGCTTGCATTAGAGTAGTGTAGCATGTTACTGCTTTTCGATATCCTATCCTGATGCATAGCCTATCCTTGCTACTACTGTTGATACCTTTACCTGCAATCCTACATGCTTAGTATAGGATGCTAGATTTCCATCAGTGGCCCTACATTCTTGTCCGTCTGCTGTGCTATACTATCGGGCCGTGATCACCTGGGCGGTGATCACGGGTATATACTTATATACTATATACATGACACCTGTGATGACTAAAGTCGGGTCGGCTCGAAGGAGTACCCGCAAGTGGATCTTTGTGGCGGAGCGACAGGGCAGGTTGAGACCGCCTAGGTGAGAGGTGGGCCTGGCCCTGGTCGGCGTTCGCGGATACTTAACACGCTTAACGAGATCTTGGTATTTGATCTGAGTCTGGCCATTTGGTCTATACGCACTAACCATCTACGTGGGAGTAGTTATGGGTATCCCGGCGTCGTGGTATCAGCCGAAGCCTTCTTGACGTCAGCGACTGAGTGGCGCGCGCCGGATTGGACTGGAACGCCACTAGGCTAGGTCTGCTTCCGGCCGCGTACGCAACGTGCAGGTGTGCATAGGGCGATGGGCCCAGACCCCTGCGCGCTTAGGATTAGACCGGCGTGCTGACCGCTCTGTTGTGCTTAGGTGGGGCTGCGACTCGTTGATCTTACGAGGCCGGGCATGACCCAGAAAAGTGTGTCCGGCCAAATGGGATCGAGCGTGTTGGGTTATGTGGTGCACCCCTGCAGGGAAGTTTATCTATTCGAATAGTCGTGTCCCTCGGTAAAAGGACGACCCGGAGTTGTACCTTGACCTTATGACAACTAGAACTGGATACTGAATAAAATACACCCTTCCAAGTGCCAGATACAACCCGGTGATCGCTCTCTAACAGGGCGACGAGGAGGGGATCGCCGGGTAGGATTATGCTATGCGATGCTACTTGGAGGACTTCAATCTACTCTCTTCTACATGCTGCAAGATGGAGATGGCCAGAAGCGTAGTCTTCGACAGGACTAGCTATCCCCCTTTTATTCTGGCATTCTGCAGTTCAGTCCACTGATATGCCCCTTTACACATATACCCATGCATATGTAGTATAGCTCCTTGCTTGCGAGTACTTTGGATGAGTACTCACGGTTGCTTCTCTCCCTCTTTTCCCCCTTTCCTTTCTATCTGGTTGTCGCAACCAGATGTTGGAGTCCAGGAGCCAGACGCCACCGTCGACGACGACACCTACGACACTGGAGGTGCCTACTACTACGTGCAGGCCGCTGACGACGACTAGGAGTAGTTAGGAGGATCCCAGGCAGGAGGCCTGCGCCTCGTTCGATCTGTATCCCAGTTTGTGCTAGCCTTCTTAAGGCAAACTTGTTTAACTTATGTCTGTACTCAGATATTGTTGCTTCCGCTGACTCGTCTATGATTGAGCACTTGTATTCGAGCCCTCGAGGCCCCTGGCTTGTATTATGATGCTTGTATGACTTATTTATGTTTTAGAGTTGTGTTGTGATATCTTTCCGTGAGTCCCTGATCTTGATCGTACACATTTGCGTGCATGATTAGTGTACGGTCAAATCGGGGGCGTCACAAGTTGGTATCAGAGCCGACTGCCTGTAGGAATCCCCCTTTCCACACTCCTTGGCCGAAGTCGAGTCTAGACATTACAAAACTTTTACTAACATGGCTGTGTGTCTTACGGGCTCACGTCGCCATTGGGTGGTACTAGGATCTTTTACTCCTCGACCTTTACTCTGGGACTCTGAACTCTCTTCTACTCGGGTTAAACGAATTTACTAACTCTAACACTAGGATCCCGTGACCGCATTCACCCCAAAGTTGGATAAGCCATAGTTGTTTCCTATAATAGTATTTTGAACAATTCACACACTGTCATTTGACTCCTTTGAAACGTCTTTGCTTTCAGATGGAACCCACGAGGCAGGTCGTGCGCCACACGACGGCCATTGGTGCCTCGGGATCACCTGCGGTGCTAGCTGAGATGATGACCTATCTGGGTTATCGCTGGCACCCTGAGTACACCGTCTACGAGGAGTACCAGGACTTTAACCAGGAGCAGTACCGTGCCATCGTCCACCTCTACTCTCGGGAGTATGACTCCACTACTGTGCTGCACACCGCACATGGTGTTGGTGTGACCATCGATATGGCTGTCCACGATGCTGCCTATGCTGCTCTGACACGTCTTCGTGGAGAGTATCGGGAGTTGGACACCTCCCCTTTCAGGCACATTGCTATCGCATCTGATGTTGGTGCGGAGGGATACTATACTGCTGCCTACTCCACTGTCACCCGAGAGCCCTTCTACCATCAGAACCTGGTTCTACATGCTGATGGGCTGGATCGAGCTAACCGAGCTCTTCGCCACGAGATGTACACCACCCGTCAGCACCTTTACCGTGCTCTGACGCTGCTGCACCCCTTTGTCCGATCTGGACAGGTACCGCGTACTGCGATCTACCCAGCCAGGACTGTGATGCCCCACGGTGTCGGTTGGCCAGAGGTGGGAGGCTACTCTCCCGCACTTGGTCCTCTTCTGCCACCTGAGCGTCGGGCTCTACACCTGAGTATCCGCGGCCCCCAGTCTGCTGACGTGGAGGGCTATCCGTTGCCTCACTACCAGCTGTCGGGCTACGATTACCTCCACAGTACCTCTTGGGACTGATGTAGGCTTGCTTGTAGTGTTAGATGCATTCGCCGCGAGCCTGTGTGCCGCCTATGATGTTTTAGTCTATGTACTGAACTCTATGTACTGAACTTTATGCATGACCCCTTTTGTAAGTTATGCCGACTACTACGTAGTAGCTATCGTGCTCCTTTCGTTATGCATGTTTCATCATGAATGATTCTTGTCTTGCAAATATTTCTCAATGCTGAACTACCCCTGTTATATATTAGCAGGATGGTTAGACCAGGTGGTCGTGGTCGTGGTGGCGATGCCCCACCACCACCTGAGTACATGGCTGGTATGATCCAACAGTTTGAACTGAACCGCCAGTTCATGGAAAATATGATGGCTCAGTTTCCTTGCCCCAATATGAACCAGCAGCCAGCCCAAGTGACTCTTCAAGATTTCATACGCCTCAACCCAACCATCTACCGCAGCTCAACTCAGCCTCTGGATGCTGATGACTGGCTCCGTGACATCACCTATGAGATGGAGTCTGCTGATGTAGCCCCTGCCAGCTATGTCACTTTTGCTTCCTTCTTCTTGAAGGGACCCGCAGCTCAATGGTGGGACAGCCACAGGCGTACTCTGCCAGCTGGAACAATCATCACCTGGCCAGACTTCCAAGCTGCTTTCCGTGCCCGCTTCATTCCTCAGGGAGTCATGGACCGGAAGAAGCGTGAGTTCCGCAACCTCACCCAAGGCAACAAAACTGTCGAAGCTTATCAGCGGGAGTTTCTGGACTTGTCTCGCTATGCTGAAGAGGACATTGCAACTGATGCACGCAGACAGGAGAAGTTCCATGATGGCCTTCAAGCTGACATCAAGCTCGCACTTCTAGTGCATGACTTTGCTGATTTCGCCACCTTGGTGAACAAGGCCATCAATGTCGAAACTGGTCTGCAGGAATACCAGAGCTCTCACAGGCGCAACCGTGACACGGGCTCATCTTCGGGCTCGCCCGCACAGAAGCGTAAGATATGGATCCCGAATAGCATGTACCGTCCAAATGCACCTGCCCCAAGGCAGACCTATGCTGCACCTCGTCTGCCTCCACCACCATCTAGGCAGTCAAGACTTCCAGCTCCACCATCCCAAGCTCCTGTTCCCACTCCGAATAATGGCTTGTGCTTCAGGTGTGGTCAACCAGGACACCGTGCTAAAGAATGCAACCAGAACCAGAATCAACTGGCCCTTCCAGCAACTGGCCGTGGTAACAATCAGCCCCGCAACAACAATGCTAAGTCTTATGGTCGTGCTCATGCCAACCACGTTGATCTCAACGAAGCTCAAGACCAGCCTGCTACTGTGATGGGTACACTCCTCGTAAATTCAGTACCAGCATCCGTTTTATTTGATACAGGTGCATCGCATTCATTCATGTCAGAAGATTTTGCATACAAGCACGACGTTAAATGTGAGGAGATGAACACCTCTGTATTGGTCAAAACCCCCGTGGGACAGTGTCAAACCTCCTTGGTTGGCATCGATGTCCCCGTGGAAATCGAAGGGCTGGAATTCTATGCCTCTCCCATTATCCTGAAGTCGTCTAACATCGACCTCATTTTGGGTATGGATTGGTTGAAAGCGCATACTGCTTCTATAGTTTGCGCCACTAAGACCGTCCATCTGCTACACCCTTCAGATGAAATAGTTGCTTACCAAGCTCATCTGGTGCAAAATGCCGAGGCAAGGCTCTATGCATTGAATGCATTGAACGCTGCACCACTCGAGGGCATTGAGAACATTCCCGTCGTGCGTGAATTCCTCGACGTCTTCCCTGAAGAACTTCCAGGGATTCCCCCTGCTAGAGCTGTCGAATTCATCATCGACTTGAAACCAGGCACCACTCCTATAGCCAAGCGACCCTACAAAATGCTGCCGCATGAACTCCTTGAGCTTAAGGAGGAAATCGACAAATCTCTTCGCAAAGGATTCATTCGCCCAAGTTGCTCTCCTTGGGGAGCACCTTCTCTCTTTGTCAAGAAGAAGGATGGGACAAACCGGTTAGTTCAAGACTACCGTCCTATAAACCAAGCTACCATTCAGAATAAATACCCTCTTCCTCGGATCAATGATCTGTATGATCAACTGGCGGGTTCGTTAGTGTTCTCTAAGCTCGACTTGAGGTTGGGATACCACCAGATCCGTGTTCGAGAAGAGGATATCCCAAAGACCACCTTCGTGACTCGCTATGGTTCATACGAGTACACCGTCATGTCTTTCGGTTTAACCAATGCTCCAGCCACCTTCTCTCGTCTGATGAACTATATATTCATGGATTACCTCGACAAGTTCGTCGTGGTTTATCTGGATGATATCCTGGTATTTTCCAAGAACGAAGAAGAACATGCCGAACATCTTCGACTTGTGCTGGAGAAGCTACGAGAACATCAACTATATGCCAAGTTCTCCAAATGTGAATTCTGGCTACCGGAAGTAACCTATCTTGGTCATGTCATCTCTAAGGATGGTATTGCCGTCAACCCCGAGCGAGTTCAGGCTATTCTTGATTGGACTCCTCCCAAGAACGTTAAGCAAGTCAGAAGTTTTCTCGGTCTCGCCAGCTATTGCCGTCGATTTGTCGAGAACTTCTCTAAGATCGCCAGGCCTCTGACTAACCTGTTGCATAAGGGTGTCAAGTTCCAATGGACAGACAAATGTCAGGAAAGTTTCCAGGCACTCAAAGACAAGTTGACTTCTGCCCCAGTTCTAGCTCCACCTGATACTAAGAAGGACTTCGTCATTTACTACGACGCTTCCCGTCAAGGATTAGGCTGTGTCCTAATGCAAGACCGCAAAGTGATTGCTTATGCCTCTCGGCAATTGCGCCCTCACGAAGAGAACTACCCAGTTCACGACCTCGAACTTGCTGCTGTCATTCATGCGCTGAAGCAGTGGCGACATTACCTTCTCGGTAATCGTTGCGAGATCTTCACTGACCACCAAAGTCTGAAGTATCTGTTTACTTAGCCAGATCTGAACCTCCGTCAACAGAGATGGATGGAGCTTGTTGCAGACTTTGACTTGGGTATTTCCTATACGCCAGGCAAGGCTAATGTAATGGCTGATGCCTTGAGCCGCAAGTCTTACTGCAACCACCTCCAGGTTCATAAAGTTCAGCCCTCGCTTGTTGAAGAATTCAGGAAGCTGAACCTCCATATTGTTCCTCCGGGTGCACTCGCTCCCCCTCCTAAGGAGTTTGGCAAGGTGAACCTCCACGTTGTTACCCAGGGTTCCCTCAATACCCTAGTTGCTAAACCAGATCTCGAGGACAGCATCAAAAGGCTACAGAAGTATGACTCTGAAGCCCACAAGATTAAGCGCTACCTCGCAGAAGGAAAGCCCTCATTCTTCACCATTACTGAAGATGGCACCCTATACTTCAAGGGCCGCCTAGTGGTGCCTTGTGCAGAGAAAAACCTGGATATGACACCGGAAGTTATGAAAGAAGCTCATGATACGCCTCTATGTATCCATCCTGGTAGTACAAAGATGTACCAAGACATCCGTCAGAGATTCTGGTGGTCTAATATGAAGCAAGACATTGCTCGTTATGTTGCTGAATGTGACGTTTGCCGTCGTATCAAAGCAGAACATCAAAGGCCTGCTGGAACTCTGCAACCTATCTCTATTCCTGAATGGAAATGGGACCATGTTGAGATGGACTTCGTCACTGGATTTCCCAAGTCACAGAAAGGTAATGATGCTATTCTTGTCATCATTGACCGGCTTTCCAAAGTTGCACATTTTCTGGCGGTCAAGGAAACGATCACTGCTAGCCAGTTGGCAACGCTCTATATGTCCAGGATTGTTTCACTCCACGGTATTCCATTGGTTATCAGCTCAGACCGTGGCAACTTATTCACTTCAAGATTCTGGGCAAGTTTCCAAGAAGCTATGGGAACTCATTTGTCATTCAGTACTGCGTTTCATCCTCAATCACAAGGACAAGTTGAACGCGTCAACCAAGTTCTCGAAGACATGCTTCGACCTTGTGTTATTTCCTTCGGCAAGAAATGGGAGGAATCTCTCCCGTATGCTGAGTTCTCTTATAATAATAGCTATCAAGCTAGTCTGAAGATGGCCCCCTTCGAAGTGTTATATGGACGAAAGTGCCGAACCCCTCTGAACTGGTCAGAAACTGGGGAACGTCCACTCTTTGGCCCGGATATTATCCAAGATGCTGAAGAACAAGTCCGCATTATTCGCGAGAATCTCAAGACTGCTCAGTCACGTCAGAAGAGTCAATATGACCGTCATCATAAGGACATGGTCTATCAACCTGGCGAAAAGGCTTATCTTCGAGTCACACCTATGAAGGGTGCTCACCGCTTCGGGATCAAGGACAAACTAGCTCCTCGCTATATTGGCCCATTCACTATTCTCGAAAGGCGTGGAAAAGTGGCATACCAACTGGAGCTACCGCCGAACCTTCTCAGGTTCACGATGTGTTCCATGTGTCACAGCTCCGCCGTTGCTTCAAGGACCCAATCCGAGCTGTGGATCATGAAGTGCTCGAATTGCAGCAAGACCTCTCCTATAAAGAGCATCCGGTCCGCATTCTCGACCAAGCTGAACGCCGCACACGTCAGAGGGCGATCAAGTTTCTCAAAGTCCAGTGGTCGCACCATTCTGAAGATGAGGCCACCTGGGAACGAGAGGATCGTCTGCGCGAAGAATACCCCGCACTGTTTCCTTCTACCTCCTAAATCTCGGGACGAGATTTCTTGTAGTGGAGGAGATTTGTAACACCCCGAGAATCATGCTATAGTAACTCTCTGTGATTAAGCTAATCATGTTGCTAAACAGGGCTTGGTCACATTTGAATCACATTTCTTTTCAAACTCCTAATTCAAACTTCAATTAAATTTAAAGTGGAAAATAAAAGTTTTCAAAAATTTAAACAAAAATGTTCGGGCCATGCCAGAAATTGCACTGATAATTATTGTGGAGAAAACACATTTTTATAAAATGCCTAAGTACTTTTAAATGAAATAAAACAGAAAAGAAAATAAACAAATAAAAAGAAAATACAAAAGAGCACAGAACAAACAAACAAAAAAAAAGAAGAAGGAGAAGGCCCCCCCACTGGACCCCTGGCCCAACTGGGCCGACCCCCGGCCCAGCCGGCCTAGCCCACCTCTCCCACTCGCCCTCCCCTTCCCTGTTCCCCCGACCGGGGTCGGAACAGGGGCCGGTCCCCGCCGCACCCCCTCGCCGGCGACGGGGGAGGATAAGGACGCCAGCGCCCCCCGCCTCCTCGGGCCCCTCTCCCACTCGCCCCCGCTCACCTCTCGGCCTCTGCGCCTCTCTCCCCCCAGATCCACGCCGCTCCTTCCTTCCCCACGCCCGACGCGGTCGCCGCCGTTCTCCGTCGTTCCCGCGGCCACCGTGCCCCAATCGCCACTTCGCCGTGTCGTACGCCGTCGCCGCCCTCGACTACATCACCTCCGCCTCTCCGTTGAAGCTTGGAGCCACTGCAACGACCTCCCCGAGCTTGTCTTCCCCGCACGGCCGCCGTCGATCGCCGCCCCGTTTCGCCGCCTCGAGCCTCCCCCGAGCTCACTCTCGCACACCTGCAGGCTCAATGTGAGCCTCTTATCCCTCCTAGCCCTCTCCCGTCGCCGTTTACTTCCTTTAGCCGCCGTCCTCGACTTGCCCGAGCTCGCCGCCGCCTAGCACGCCGCCGGCGTCGTTCCGGCGACCGTTTGGTCTTTAGCCAGCGCCCATCTTGCTCGCGCGTGCACGTAGGCCTCGCCCCGCCCTCTGGATTGCCCGATCTCGCGCCGTTCCACCGTTCCCGTTGCTCGCCCGAAGCACCTCGCCGCCGGCGAGCTCGAAGCACTCGCCCCCGTCCGTTCCAGCCACTCCGGCCACCACCGTTGGACGCGCGGCGCCGAGCCGCGTCGAACGCGCCCAGCCACAACCCCGCAGACCCCGTGTGCGCGAAACCCGCGCCCCTCCCGAGCCGCGCCGCCGCGTTTGGCTCGTCGGAGTCAACTCCGGCGCGTCTCCGGCCAGTGGCCGACGTGGCGCCGCGTGGCCTCCCCTGTGAGGCTGACGTGTGGGCCCTTGGGCCCTGTTGACTGGGTTGACCCCAGTCAACTGCTGACTGGGCAGGCCCAGCCACTGACATGTGGGCCCCGCCGCATAATTAACAAAAAAATGTTTTTTTAAATTAAAACTAATTAATTTATCTAATTAGGCACTGACAGGTGGGGTCCAGTAGTTAATTAACTAAAATTAGTTAGTTTAATCTTCTGTTAGCCCACTGTCTATGACAGGTGGGGCCCACTGGTCAGTTTGACCTGGTCAGCCGCTCTGTTGACCTGCTGACGTCAGTATTGCCTCATGCTGACGTCATAATTCATTTTTGCTTAATTCAAATAATTCCAGAAATTCAAATAAACTTTGAAAATTCATATCTTTTAAACCGTAACTCGGATGAAAATGTTTTCTATATGAAAGTTGCTCAGAACGACGAGACGAATCCGAATACGCAGTCCGTTCGTCCACCACACCTCCCTAACCTATCGAACTAGCAACTTTCCCCCTCCGGTCCGTCTGTTCGAAAACGCGAAACATCGGGAATACCTCCCGGATGTTCCCCCCCTTCGCCGGTACCACCTACTGTCGCGTTAGGACACACCTAGCACCGCTCATTGTCATGTCACGCATCGTCATGCTTATGTTTGCATTGTATTTACTGTTTCTTCCCCCTCTTCTCTCCGGTAGACTACGAGACCGACCCTGCCGCTGCCCAGTTCGACTACGGAGTCTGCGACCCCTCCTACTTGCCAGAGCAACCAGGCAAGCCCCCTCCTTGATCACCAGATATCGCCTATTCTTCTCTATACTGCTTGCATTAGAGTAGTGTAGCATGTTACTGCTTTTCGATATCCTATCCTGATGCATAGCCTATCCTTGCTACTACTGTTGATACCTTTACCTGCAATCCTACATGCTTAGTATAGGATGCTAGATTTCCATCAGTGGCCCTACATTCTTGTCCGTCTGCTGTGCTATACTATCGGGCCGTGATCACCTGGGCGGTGATCACGGGTATATACTTATATACTATATACATGACACCTGTGATGACTAAAGTCGGGTCGGCTCGAAGGAGTACCCGCAAGTGGATCTTTGTGGCGGAGCGACAGGGCAGGTTGAGACCGCCTAGGTGAGAGGTGGGCCTGGCCCTGGTCGGCGTTCGCGGATACTTAACACGCTTAACGAGATCTTGGTATTTGATCTGAGTCTGGCCATTTGGTCTATACGCACTAACCATCTACGTGGGAGTAGTTATGGGTATCCCGGCGTCGTGGTATCAGCCGAAGCCTTCTTGACGTTAGCGACTGAGTGGCGCACGCCGGATTGGACTGGAACGCCACTAGGCTAGGTCTGCTTCCGGCCACGTACGCAACGTGCAGGTGTGCATAGGGCGATGGGCCCAGACCCCTGCGCGCTTAGGATTAGACCGGCGTGCTGACCGCTCTGTTGTGCTTAGGTGGGGCTGCGACTCGTTGATCTTACGAGGCCGGGCATGACCCAGAAAAGTGTGTCCGGCCAAATGGGATCGAGCGTGTTGGGTTATGTGGTGCACCCCTGCAGGGAAGTTTATCTATTCGAATAGCCGTGTCCCTCGGTAAAAGGACGACCCGGAGTTGTACCTTGACCTTATGACAACTAGAACTGGATACTGAATAAAATACACCCTTCCAAGTGCCAGATACAACCCGGTGATCGCTCTCTAACAGGGCGACGAGGAGGGGATCGCCGGGTAGGATTATGCTATGCGATGCTACTTGGAGGACTTCAATCTACTCTCTTCTACATGCTGCAAGATGGGGATGGCCAGAAGCGTAGTCTTCGACAGGACTAGCTATCCCCCTTTTATTCTGGCATTCTGCAGTTCAGTCCACTGATATGCCCCTTTACACATATACCCATGCATATGTAGTATAGCTCCTTGCTTGCGAGTACTTTGGATGAGTACTCACGGTTGCTTCTCTCCCTCTTTTCCCCCTTTCCTTTCTATCTGGTTGTCGCAACCAGATGTTGGAGTCCAGGAGCCAGACGCCACCGTCGACGACGACACCTACGACACTGGAGGTGCCTACTACTACGTGCAGGCCGCTGACGACGACTAGGAGTAGTTAGGAGGATCCCAGGCAGGAGGCCTGCGCCTCGTTCGATCTGTATCCCAGTTTGTGCTAGCCTTCTTAAGGCAAACTTGTTTAACTTATGTCTGTACTCAGATATTGTTGCTTCCGCTGACTCGTCTATGATCGAGCACTTGTATTCGAGCCCTCGAGGCCCCTGGCTTGTATTATGATGCTTGTATGACTTATTTATGTTTTAGAGTTGTGTTGTGATCTTTCCGTGAGTCCCTGATCTTGATCGTACACATTTGCGTGCATGATTAGTGTACGGTCAAATCGGGGGCGTCACACCATGGGCATGAGCGGAGGATGAGATTCGCATCCATGCTCCTGGGATACTCACGCGACATACATGTACATGTCCTTTAGCAACAGCAGAAACACATATGTACCTAGCTCCGGAAACTCCTTTCCACGCCTCATGTAATGGTTAATGTCCCAGATCATCTCAGATGGCTCGTCGTTCTGCCGGGACGACCCACATGAGCTCATACCCGAGGAGACAAGACGACTGAGTGCCTAATCCTACCATCAACATATAATCATATACCTGATGTGCACAAGTATGCAGCGCGCAACCTGCAATCCAAACTGAGGACAGGTTTTTGGAGTTAGCTCACTCTCACGAGATCGCAACCCTTTGTCCCATCCATTGTAGCACGTGTGTCGCCCAGGGCATAAGGGCATGCAAAAAATCATTATTGGCCCACCATTGATTAGAAGATTTAGCTTAGTCAAAATCATCTCAAGGATGCTTCATTGAATCGGACAAAGCCCTTGTCATGCTCAGGAAGCTCCTTGTCGTGAAGCACATTGCATTATGGACGCGACATGGTGGTTGCTAGAAGGTGTTTATTGTGGTAAACGAAAAGGAGGTGATGGTGCATTGTGCCTATAGCTCTCACCGCAATGTAGTACTCATTCGTCCCGTAATATAAGAGGATCTAAAACGCTCTTATATATTATGGGACGGAGGGAGTAGAAAGGAAGCGTGCAACACAGATTCAAGGTTTTAAGCTTGTAGGTTCAGTGATAAGCTTGTAGGTTCCTGAGCTGCCACTTTCCTCCTCTACGTTAGATCTCTCCTCTTCACTACGGTTGCAAGGAGCCACTCGGTCTAGCTCGTCTCGCCTCTGATAGAGCAATGCTAAATTCATCTTGCCTCTATGAATTCAAGTTTTTTTCCGAGTTTTCTCCATAAGAAACCCTAGCCGCCAACCACTCCCCTCTCGCCGCTGCCTAAGTGCGCCGCCAAGCAAAGCACACGCGGTGATGGAAGCTGCGGGGAGGGGGCCTTGTGTGACAAAGGGTGATGGGTTGCTATGGCGTGTGTGTCGCGGATGCTTGGTCAGGCTGCAACGGCCTTGGCAGCAACGCTGGTTGTGTCGGCGGCACCCGGAGGGCCCCAAATCCAGCGTGAGGGCGACCTCCGACAGCGACCCGGCCTGCCTAGGTCACCGGAGAAGAGGTGTCGGAGCGTGGGCCTGGACGATAGCAAGCTCGACCTGAGGCCTGGATCTGGCTTGCAGTGGCATAGGCAACTTGGTCTAGGTTTTCTCTAGGTAGTCCACGTGTCTAGTTTGGGGCGACTCAGGCGGTGATGTTGACATGTTGTCCCGGTGTAGGAATATGGTCTTTCCTCTGCCTTATCCCCATTTCGTTGATGTGCTTATCACCGGCGGAGGGCGTGTGAAGGATGTATCTCCAGTGGGCATTCTGGGATCAGGTCAGTTTTGGTCTCTAGTGAATCCATCTGGATTCGGCCGCCACTCGTTGTCTTTGGAGTTTTTACGAGCCCTTTAGGCGTTTTGTTCTCCGGGATAGTGATTTGCTACGAAGATCTCGGTCGTCGGCGTCTTGTGGTCTACATCAACGACTTCTCGAGTGACATTTTCACAAACTCCTAGGCTTAAACAAGTTTGCTCCGCCGAGACAGAGACCCAAAGGCGGGAACAAGCATTTCTCACGGTGTGCCGCCGGTGAATGTAGGAGGAAGAAAACTTTGCCACCCATAAGGATTCAGATGTAATCTCCTTTTTCTGTAAGGATGCGTTTGTAAAAACCTGTAATGCTTTTTCTGACATAAAAAACCTGTGATACTTGGTACTCCCTCGGTCCTAAATATAAGTATTTTTAGAAGATTTCGGTATGGATTACATACAGAGCAAAGTGGATGAATCTTACTCTAAAATCCATCTATATATACCCGTACCTAGTCTACACTGAAATCTCTAAAAGGACTTATATTTAGGAACGGAGGGAGTACTATATATGGCTTAGGCAATTCCGAACAGAGAAAAAAAATGTATCACACCGCGCAGGTGCTTGCAGGAAGGCTCAAAAGCTTGTTGCAGCCTTGCAGGAGTGCATCTGACCTGACTAACACGGTAGCACGGTACCACCGGCAGCAAAGCAACATCCCACTTCCCACTCAAGGAACACGAGACGGGAGGCAGCATGTCAGCTCGTTGGCGGAAAACTGCCTAAATTGCAGGTTAACCGCATGTAGCAATTGGGTGATTGCGTATGGACCGGCCATCTCGACATCAACGTCGCTGTGTGGGTGGCTCGTTGCAGTTGGCACGGACGCAATACACGCGCTCGTTTCTTTTAAGAAGGGCGTGATCCGGATCGATGCCGGGGTCCGAATCATCTTCAGTACGGACCGTATCTGCCTAATTTGGTCGGGAAACATTAGAGTTGGTTTTTTTTTTGTGGACTGACGACTGTTGCATTATTGCAGCCGACTAGTGGCTGGTAATTTACACGGGAATGCAGTTTGGGGTGGGGGGTTAGTTCTCGGGACATGGCATTTCGATAATCATATTCGCTCAGTTCTAAAATATTGCAAGCTGAATTCATATTAAAAATGTTCAAGTTTATAAAGACCAATATCAAGTAAAGACAAATACAAAAAATGGTTCAAGACGTACCGGATAAAATTTATTTGGTACTCTATAAACCTGTTCAAACATTATAAATCTTGACGTAAGAAAATTCTAGATGCACTATATTACAATTTATGGCATTCACTAGTTGCGCCATTGTTCTCTAGCTATCTCTGAGAGCTAGTATAATACTTGTGTGTTACTATGGAAATACAAAATAATTTGATTTCATGCTTACTACATGAGTAAGATGATCACTTGCTAGTTTAA
The DNA here is from genome assembly GCF_002575655.3 of Aegilops tauschii subsp. strangulata. Taxonomy (NCBI): domain Eukaryota; kingdom Viridiplantae; phylum Streptophyta; class Magnoliopsida; order Poales; family Poaceae; genus Aegilops; species Aegilops tauschii. The sequence continues at coordinate 517,634,055 of NC_053036.3, forward strand.
TTGAGTTGTGTATAGAGGTGGATGTGTGGTTTGCTGCTCCACAACCACAATATTTTTATTGTTTCATTTATAATAGAAAATAAGGGGGTCTAGTGGGTTATAGTTGAATGTGGAAGATAGGGATGGATTGAGGAGTATACTCTTCTAAAATCGAAGAAGTCTGGTGGGTTTTTGATGAATGGGGGAGATTGGAGTGGAGGTGAAAGTGAATTCCCCGCCGCCACCACCAACTCCAGTTTATAAGGTACTAGAGATACCACAAGCGTGTTAGATGTTCTTCTCTTCTTGTTATGGACACGTGTTACAATGAGTGAAAAGGCCTTTGACTAACTCAGGTGTAACGCCCCGAATCCGATGCGCCAGGTGTCTTCCGTTTATTCGTCGTCATTCCATGTCATTTGCTTGTGTGTTGCATTTTGTCATGTCATCTTTTGCATTGCATCCTCATGTTTTCAAAAACATGCTTCCGTCCGGGTCTCCCAGTTCTCTCCATTGTCCGTTCCGAGCTGTCGGATGTGGGGTTCCGGCAAACCCTTAAGGTTCGAACACTGGGGTGCGCGCGAAGTCTTTCCCTCCTACCGATCTACGCTCTGGCTCACTAAGATCTCGCGGACGAACTCGGCGAACTCGCAACATAGAAAGACATGAGGTTTATATTGGTTCGGGCCACCGTTGTGGTGTAATACCCTACTCCAGTGTGGTGGTGGTGGATTGCCTGGGCTGATGATGAACAGTACAAGGGGTGAACAGCCTCCTGAGGTTGAGGTGTTCTTGTGTGTATGAACTTGTGGCGTGAGGATTCGATGATCTATCCCGTGCCCTCTACTGTGGTGGCTAGTCCTATTTATATAGGCCCTGGTCCTCTCCCCAAATATCGAACGGGAAGGGAGCCAACAACGGCGGGCAAATTTGAAGGGGGACAGCTAGTACAAGCTATCCTGACAAAAGCGGTCTTCGCCTGCGAAAAGCCCTGGGGTGACGCCGTCTTGGGCTCCACGATGACCCCCGCCTTGCCGTCCTCCTGGTCTTGGTCTCGTTGCACAAATATGGCAACCTTTGCCTGATGCCTCGGTACTCTTCACCTGCGTTGGCCTCCTTATCACCAAAGAGGAAATAAGGACGCTGCGCGCACCGGCGCCCGCCTGGCACCCGCCTGGTACCGTTCGTCATGGCTCACGTCACGAGAGCCTCGTGAGGTTTGCCTCGCCTTGATATCTCCGCTCCTCGTGAGCCTGCTTGGCTAGGCCACTCCAGAGGAGGTCTTGCGTCGTCCGCCTCGCGAGGCTTGGACCCTTGCGAGGGTCTTGGGTGTCTTGTTGACGAAGATGGGCCGTACGGCCTGCTGCTTAGCCACGCTGTGGGCCGCAGGCAGGAAAGTCTGGGACCCCCGTTCCCAGAACGCCGACAGTAGCCCCCGGGCCCAAGGTGCGCTCGGGCTTGGCTTCGCGGCGAAGCCAAGGGTCAAGTTCGGAGCACCGCGGGCCCCAAAAGCCTGCGGCCTCGGTAGACGCGTGGCGGTTGATTGGACGTGGGCGTCTCCGCTTCCCCACGCTGCCTCGGCAACTGCACGACTTGACAAGTCCCTGCGACATGCAAGGAAAACCATCATTACCTGCGATCGCGGGAGACGCCAGTTGGCCTTCTCTTGCTATAAATGGGGAGGGGGGCGGAGCCCCCGTTGCCCATCTCTTCCTTGATTGCTTGCTTCCCTGCTCCATTGCTTGCAGTGCCATCGATGGCGCCACGAAAGAAGTTCTCTGCCGCCGAGAAAGGAAAGGCCCCTCGCGAGGGCCACGGCTCCCTGGCGCCCAAGCGCGGCCGCGGCCATCCGCGCAAGCACGCCGCCACCCCCGCCGTGGCCCACCGTCGAGGTGGCGCCGCGGTACGCGGTGGGGATCGTCCCATCCATGGTGGTTCAGCCAATGAGGGGAGGCGCGCGATGGTGGCGCGGCCTCCCCGCCCGCGCTTCCATTCGGCTGAGGTGTCGCCGAAGTTCGTTGTCTGGTCGGAGAGCCCGGCCGGCAGCTGGCTCCAACTTCCGCGCTTCTTCGCCGGCGAACTGCCGACCTCTGTTCCGGGCGGGCTCTGGCTGTAGGCGGACGGCTGCTGCAGCAGGGCCTCTTGGGTTGCGGTCGAGACTTCCGCCGCGGGCAACATAGCCCTGGCCCGCGGCTGGCAGACGTTCGCCCGCGCGCGCGGCCTGGGCAGGCGGTGCACCCTCCACTTCAGGTACGATGGTGAACCGACCCTCTATGTGAGGGTGTTCGGGGAAGATGGTCGCCGCGCCGGGTGCTGCCCCGAGACGAACGACGGTGAGGAGGTGCTCGGCCTTGGTGATGGTCGCGATGAGGACGAGGGCGAGCCTGCCCTCGGCAGCGACCGCGTCTCCTCCAGCTACGGCGGCTCTTCCTCCGGTGACAGCTCCAGCAGCGGTGGCTACGACTAGCCGCCGCGTCGCCGCGCCCGCTTCGAAGGAGGCAGCGGGTCATCTCGTCGTCGCGCCTCCGTGAAGCGCGAGGAGGTGTCTGGCTAGGCTCGGGGCGTCGCCAAGGGCCTGCCTCCGCGGATTGCTGCAATGCTGCTTTGCTTAGCTTTTTCTTTCTTTCCTGCATCGGAAAACGAAACCAGTATGGGCCCAGAGGGGCGTGTATCGAACTGTGGTTCTTTGGTTAATGCATTGTGCGAGTCGTTCCCATGCCGTGTTGTTATTTTGCGCAAAGATAACTTAACCTGGTGTGTTTGGGAAGCCCTTTCCCTCACGTGGTGTCTGCGTTGCTCGGAAACTGCAATAAATTCGTTAGGGGGTGTACCAAAGGATTTGCCGTCCACCCAAGCCTTGACTTGGCGCCTTGTATCGCGGTACCCGAGGGGCACGGATTTAGGAGAGATGTGCCAGCTTCTAGGCTCGAACGAGGGTGGCTCGCGAGAAGGCAAAGAGAAGAGAAATGCTCGCGAGGGCACCTCCCTAGCCCCCTTGCGAGGTATGCGAAAGAGAGAACATGAGCAAACTAGAGCCGAAAAAAGCGGTAAAAGGCTGGGGAACCAAATCAGCAACGAACACCAAGAGCAACTCTGATTAAGGAAAAGCGAGCCAACTACGGAAAGCAAATCAAAAGCCGCGTCCGGCACCTAATCTAGTCTTCAAGTCTTCTCACCAGCGCGGAGCTAAGTGCTGTCCACTAGGCATGGGAGGGAGCCCCAGGGCCTGAGGCCGGTGCTCCTGAGACTCCGGGGCGTGTACAGCCCCAACTCATTATTACGTGAGAGTGTCACGGACGGCGATTCTTCACAGGCACCGGGCCTTCTTCACAGGCTCTGGGCCTTTCTTCTCAGGCTCTGGGCCTTGCTTCATGGATAGAACTTCCGGAGGTGCTGGATGTTCCAGGCATTCTGGATGGGTGTCCCATCCTGCGTCTCCAGGCGCGCTGCACCCGGCCTGGAGACATGAACGACCCTGAACGGGCCCTCCCACATGGGCGAAAGCTTGTGCAGCCCTTCCCTGGAGAGGACCCGCCTCAGGACGAGGTCGCCTACCTTGAGCGTCCTGGAGCGGATGTTGCGGCAGTGGTACCGCCGCAGAGCTTGTTGGTACCTTGTCGCCCTCAATGCGGCTTCGCGACGGCGCTCCTCCCCCAGCACGAGATCCATCCCCCGCGTGGCGTCCTGCTGCGTTTCGTCGAACGCCAGGACCCGCGCAGAGCGATGCTTGACCTCGTGAGGAAGGATTGCCTCAGCTCCATAGACGAGGAAGAATGGAGTCTCGCTCGTTGGCTTGGTGGCAGTGGTACGGATGGACCACAACACGGACTGGAGTTCGTCGTGCCAGCCCCTGCCGCATGCCTTCAGCTTCTTCTTGAAGGTCCTGGTCTTGAGACCCCTCAGGACCTCAGCGTTGGCGCGTTCTGCCTGACCATTGCTCCTGGGGTGGGCCACCGAAGCGTAGCAGATCTGCGTTCCAAGGTTAGCACAATAGGTTTTGAAGAGGTTACTAGTAAACTGCGAGCCGTTATCTGTGATGATGCGGTTGGGGACCCCGAAGCGGTTACGAGGCCCTTGATGAACTTGACAGCAGAGCCGGCTGGAATGGTACGGACGGCTTCCACTTCCGCCCACTTGGTGAACTTGTCGATGGCGACGTAGAGATAGCGGTAGCCCCCCTGGCGCTCGTGGGAACGGGCCTAAGATGTCCAGCCCCCAGACCGCGAACGGCCACGTGAGCGGAATGGTTTGGAGGCCTTGTGCAGGCTGATGGATCTGCTTGGCGTGGAATTGGCAAGCTTCACAAGACTTCACCAGCTTGGCCGCGTCGTTGAGTGCTGTAGGCCAATAGAACCCACTGCGGAACACCTTGCCAACAAGGGTCCGTGACGACGAGTGGTGTCCGTAATCACCGCCGTGTATGTCAATCAGCAACTCCCTTCCTTGATCGCTGGAGATGCAGCGCAACGTGACATCGTTCGGTCGCTTCTTGTACAACTCGCCGTCTTGAATGCAGTATGCCGTGGCCTGTCGGGCCACGCACTCTGCGTCTTCTTCCTTCTCCGGTAGCGTCCGGTGCATCAGGTACTCCTTGAATTCCTTGGTCCAGCACTCCTCCTGGGCTCGAGTGCCAGGAGCAGCCGAGCTCCTGTGGTTGGGCCGTAGGCTGGGGCTCCCGTGGCCGGGGGCTATGGGAGCTCCTCCCGAGGCTGAGTTGTGCTTGAAAGAGGTGGCATAGCCGATGGCTTGAAGAGCCGCTCTTCGAAGATGCCGGGCTCTTGCGGTTGCCGCTTGGATGCTCTCTTGGCGATGTCGTCGGCTTCCTTGTTGGTGCCCCGGGGCACAAGCTGCAGCTCCAGGCCCGAGAACTGCTTTTCCATCTTGCGCACCTCCGCAAGGTAGGCCTCCATGTGCTCGTCCTTCGGCTCGTACACTTTGTTGGAGAAGTTGACGAGGAGCTGCGAGACGCCCTTGACGGTAAGGCGCCTCACCCCCAGAGCCGCCGCGGCCTTCAGGCCAGCTATGAGGCCTTCGTATTCTGCGATATTGTTGGAGACCTTCTCGCCGTGCTGGAAGCAGAGTTGCACGGCGTAGTAAAGCTTGTCATGAGTGGGTGAGATGAGCACTGCTCCAGCCCCCGCGCCCTGATGCGCGAAGGCGCCATCGAAATACATGACCCAGCCGTTTGGTGCCTCACTTCCTAGGGAGGTGGACCGGTCTTCTCCTTCCTCAAGAGCCGGGGCATCGGTCCATTCTGCCACAAAATCGGCGAGCGCGGCTCCCTTGATGACCCTGGTAGTGCTGAACTCCAGATGGAATGCTTGCAGCTCGATGTTCCATTCAGCGACCCTTCCGGCCGAGTTCGGGCTCCTGAGTACCCTCTCCAATGGGTAAGGTGAGACAGCCTTGATGGGGTGGCCCTGGAAGTAGTGTCGCAGCTTGCGCGAGGCCACCAAGAGTGCGAGCAGGAGCTTTTGTGGCATGGGATAGCGTGCCCTTGCGTCCCGCAGTTCGGTGCTGACGAAGTACACCGGGTGCTCGACGAGGGCTGGCACACTGTTGAGGCTCGGGTCCTGTGGAGATTGTGGCATATCCTGAGGTGGATGGTTTCCTGAGACCTGACCGTCCTCAGGAGCTTCTGTGATGTTGCCCTGCTGAGCTTGGTCTTCCGCCGCTGACGGCTCTGCCGCGCCTTCCTGACCCTTCGCTGCATCAGCTCTGGCTTGGCGCGGTGCACCCTTGTCTTGGCGCTCCTCCCGAACTGCCACCAGGGCCGCGCTGGCGGAGTACGGGGTGGCGGCAAGGTAAAGTACCATAGGCTCGAGAGGCCGTGGTGCCACCATCACCGGGGGGCTGGTGAGGTATTTCTTGAGGTCTTGGAAGGCCCGGTCGGCCTCCGGGGTCCACTCGAAGGGGCCGTTCTTCTTCATGAGCTTAAAGAAGGGCAAGGCGCGCTCGCCTAGCTTGGAGATGAAACGCCCTAACGCGGTCACCCGCCCTGCTAGCTTTTGCATCTCCTTGAGGGTCTGTGGTGGGTTCATGTCTTCGATGGCCTTGATCTTCTCCGGGGTCGCCTCGATCCCTCTGTGGGATACGAGGAACCCTAGTAGCTTACCGGAGGGGACGCCAAACACGCACTTCTCCGGGTTAAGCCTCAAGTTCACCCGGCACAAGCTCTCAAAGGTCTCCTCCAAGTCTTGAATCAACGTCCTCGCCTCGCGAGATTTGACCACTATGTCATCAACGTAGGCCTCTGTGTTCCTGCCGAGCTGCCGCCCCAAGGCGATGTGCATCAGCCGCTGAAAGGTTGCGCCTGCGTTGCGTAGGCCGAAGGGCATGCAGGTGTAGCAGTACACCCCACACGGTGTCAGGAAGGCCGTCTTCTCCACATCCTCCACCGCCATCTTGATTTGATGGTATCCAGAGAACGCATCCAGGAAACATAGCAAGTCGCGCTCGGCGGTGGAGTCGACGATTTGATCGATGCGCGGAAGGGGGAACGGATCTTGGGGGCAAGCTTTGTTAAGGTTGGTGAAGTCGACGCACATCCGTTCCTTCCCACCTTTCTTCGGTACCACGACAGGGTTCGCCAGCCATTCGGGGTATCGAACCTCTCGGATGGTACCTGCTGCCTCCAGCTTGCGCGTCTCTTGGACGATGAAGGCTTGCTTCTCAGTGGACTGCCGTCTTGCCCGTTGCTTCACGGGGTGCATGTTGGGGCACACCCTTAGATGATGCTGGATCACCTCTCTCGGGACCCCTACCAGCTGATTGGGCTCCCACGCGAATATCTCCTTGTTTGCGCGCAAAAACCTCACCAAAGCTTCTTCTTGTCCCGGGTCAAGGCTGGTTCCTATGGTAAAGGTGGCTCCTAAAGACCCGTCCTCGTCAACCGGCACCTGCTTGGTCTCCGCCTTGTCTTGGGTGAACAACTGCTTCTTCTTGGCGGGCGCGGTCTCCTTGGCCTCGGGCGTACTGGCGCCGGCTGGCTGCGCTGCTGCCGCGGTCTTGAAGGCGAGCCTGAGCGCCGTCATTGCCTCCTTAGTGTCCCCCTTGATGGTGAGGACACCCTTGCTCCCTGGCATCTTCATGAGGTTGTAGGCCGGGTGAGTCGCCGCCATGAACTGAGCAAGAGCCGGGTACCCGAGTATGGCATTGTACGGGAGACCGATGCAGGCGATGTCGAAGTCCACCAACTCAGTGTGGTAGTTGTCGCGTGTGCCGAAGGTGACAGGGAGGCGGATCTGCCCCAGAGAGTGGGCAGCTCCACCACCCACTCCCGAAAAAGGCTTGCTGAGGCTGAAGGCTTCTACGGAGAGCAAGTTGAGGCTGGCACCGCCGTCGATGAGGGTCTTGGTGATGGCCACGTTGCAGATGGTAGGCGCGCAGAGCATTGGGAGTATGCCAGAGCCGGCGGTGGAGCCGGGGTGGTCTTCTAAGTCGAAGGTGAGGTCGGCCTCCAGCGCAGCCCAACCCGATGGAGCCCCCGGCCGCTTGGAGGCTGCCCCAATCTGACGGAAGAAAGGCTTGACATGGCGATCTGAAGGCGGTGCTTGAGAGCCACCCAGCAGCGCCGCGACTGCGTGGTGCGCCGGCACCGCGTAGCGCGCGGTGAAGAGGTTGCGGAGTTCCTCCCAGGACGCCACCGTGGACCCCGGGAGCTTGAGCAGCCAGGCGCGCGGCTCAGCGGCGAGGGCCATGGGGAACCAGTTGGCCATGATCTTGTCGTCGCCTCCGGCTTTAAGGACGGCCTCCTCGTATGCCAGCAGGAACGGCGCCGGATCTGCCGCACCGTCGTAACGCGGCGGCATCTCTGGCTTGAACCTGGTTGGCCACTGCACCTGCCGTAGGGCGGGGGCCAGGGCCCGGTACCCAGACTCCCTGCTGCTAGTGTCGGTCGCGGAGGCGGGTGGTGGCGCACCTGCCATGGTTGCGAAGCACGGTGGCACGGGGCGCAGGTTGGTGGAGAAGAGCTCCGGCGCACCCCTACCTGGCACGCCAAATGTCGGATGTGGGGTTCCGGCAAACCCTTAAGGTTCGAATACTGGGGTGCGCGCGAAGTCTTTCCCTCCTACCGATCTACGCTCTGGCTCACTAAGATCTCGCGGACGAACTCGACGAACTCACAACACAGAAAGACACGAGGTTTATACTGGTTCAGGCCACCGTTGTGGTGTAATACCCTACTTCAGTGTGGTGGTGGTGGATTGCCTCTTGGGCTGATGATGAATAGTACAAGGGGTGAACAGCCTCCTGAGGTTGAGGTGTTCTTGTGCGTATGAACTTGTGGCGTGAGGATTCGATGATCTATCCCGTGCCCTCTACTGTGGTGGCTAGTCCTATTTATATAGGCCCTGGTCCTCTCCCCAAATATCGAGCGGGAAGGGAGCCAACAACGGCGGGCAAATTTGAAGGGGGACAGCTAGTACAAGCTATCCTGACAAAAGCGGTCTTCGCCTGCGAAAAGCCCTGGGGTGACGCCGTCTTGGGCTCCACGATGACCTCCGCCTTGCCGTCCTCCTGGTCTTGGTCTCGTTGCACCAATATGGCAACCTTTGCCTGATGCCTTGGTACTCTTCGCCTGCGCTGGCCTCCTTAGCACCAAAGAGGAAATAAGGACGCTGCGCGCACCGGCGCCCGCCTGGCACCCACCTGGTACCGTTCGTCATGGCTCACGTCACGAGAGCCTCGTGAGGTTTGCCTCGCCTTGATATCTCCACTCCTCGTGAGCCTGCTTGGCTAGGCCACTCCAGAGGAGGTCTTGCATCGTCCGCCTCGCGAGGCTTGGACCCTCGCGAGGGTCTTGGGTGTCTTGTTGACGAAGATGGGCCGTACGGCCTGCTGCTTAGCCATGCTGTGGGCCGCAGGCAGGAAAGTCTGGGGACCCCCGTTCCCAGAACGCCGACACGAGCCTTTTCACACTCGCACGCGCCCGCGGCACCTCCAAATATTATTTTATAAGTGGCATAAAAATGTTCTCAGAATGGGTTGAAAGTTGGCATGCGGTCTTATTATAGTGTAGGTAGACCGCCTGCCAAATTATTTCGCATTCGGAGTCCGTTTCATAGCCCAACCGTTAAACATATAGCGGTACCATTGCCGGTACCTTCGTCGGACGTTTCGGTCTCCGAAACTGCCGTCGGGCCGCTCTGCTTGTCTCTCATCTCAGCCTAGCCCATCTACACAGCCCACTAACCATTCACCTAGTCCCTCTCCGCTCCGGAGTCATCCGATGGCGATCGAATGGTCCAAAAACGGATGAAAACCACCTCCCCTAGCCCCCTCTTTCTATAAATGGACATCCTCCCTTCCATTTTCAGAATCCTAGCCTACCCTAACCCTCCCCTAATCATTAGCGGCCGCTCCTCATCATTTTCCGTGCTCGGCCTTATGCCTGGTGTTTTGTTCCACTCTTGCCGCCCTAGTTTCCGTCATACCGGTGTTATGTTCCTTGATTTTGCGTCCCTAACACGGTGAGGGGTATGGGACCCTCTTGGCAGTTTGCTTTGAATAAAACTCTTCCAGCAAGGCCCAACATTGCCTTTTCCATTTGCCTAACAACCTACTAACTTTACCTTGGGTTTTCAAACCCGAGGGTCATCTTTATTTTAGCCCCCCCGGGCCAGTGCTCCTCTGAGTGTTGGTCCGAACCGAGTAGACTGCGGGGCCACCTCGGGGAAACTTGAGGGCTGGTTTTACTCGTAGGATGTCTCATCCGGATGTGCCTTGAGAACGAGATATGTGCAGCTCCTATCGGGATTTGTCGGCACGTTCGGGCGGTCTTGCTGGTTTTGTTTTACCATTGTCGAAATGTCTTGTGCACCAGGGTCTCGAGTTTGATCGGAAATCCCGCGATGGAGGATTGTCTCCGCGGATCGTGAGCTTATAATGGGCTAAGTTGGGACACGCCTGCAGGGTTTAAACTTTCGAGAGCCGTGCCCACGGTTATGTGGCAGATGGGAATTTGTTAATATCCGGTTGTAGAAGACTTAAAGTTGACTCAATTAAAATACACCAACCGCGTTGCGTAACCGTGATGGTCATGGTCTCTTTTCGGGGAAGTTTGAGAGGAGAACATGGTTGGGTTATGTTTGAACGTAAGTAGTTCAGGATCACTTCTTGATCACCACTAGTTGGCGACCGTTTGCGTAGATTCTCATCTTGCTCTTGTACTCGTAAGTTATCCACCATACATGCTTAGTCGCTGTTGCAACCTCACCACTTTACCCCTTCCATACCCATTAAGCTTTGCTAGTCTTGATACCCATGGTAATGGGATTGCTGAGTCCTCGTGGCTCACAGATTACTACAAAAACAGTTGCAGGTACAGGTTATGCGATGTTCATGATGTGAGAGCGATGCTCGATTGCTTCTTTTGGAGATCTTCTTCTTCGTCGATCTTTGGTTAGGTTCCTGGTCGGCAGCCTGGGCCAGCAAGGTGGATATTGTTTGAGTTTCTGTTTGTGTTTCACCTGTAGTCGGATGTTGATCTCTTGTATGATGTTGTTGTATTCTTGGGGCGTTTGTGCCTTATGTATGTATCCCCAACTATTATGTAATGGTGTGATGTAATGATATCCACCTTGCGAAAGCGTATCAATATGTGGTTCTATCCTTGGTGGGACCTTCGAGTCTCTTTAGGATAGTATCGCATATTGGGCGTGACAAATTGGTATCAGAGCCTCGACCGACCATAGGAGCCCCCTTGATTGATCGTATAGTTTGGCCATGTCGAGTCTAGAAGAAAACATTTTCTGAGTCTAGTTATATTGGAGAGTAGTAATTCTTTTTTACTCCTCAGCCCTTCGCCGCTCTGGTAAGGAATCCTGACGTATGTGTTTTGTGTTGAGTAAATAGGCAAATTCTCGATTAAATTAATCCACGAGTAAAACACTAGCATGGCATTGACACAAATAAACGCATACTGATATTCAGTCAAGCTAGCACATACTACGCTAATTGCAGAAAGATCTACGTATAACGCTAGCATGGCTAAAACAGAAAACAGTAGGAGCGGGATAAACGAGTTATACCCTCCAGTAGGCCATGTAGAGGCCGCGGCTTTGGTGGCAGGAGCGGCGTCCTCGGCGGCCTTCTTGTGGGCTTCATCTTTCTCGGCGGTGGCATGTTCAGCGTCGGTGGACATGGTGATAATGAAGGCGACGCGGACGTAGAGGAAGTAGTCGATCGGAAGCAAGCAGTCGCGTAATCGCTGCCCAAAAACCTATTCGCCCCTCACCCCGTACAGGAACCAGAAGGGCGTGGTTTCGGAGACCTGCTCTCCCATCGACTGTGTACGCGGCGGACGGGATGGAGTCACCGGTGGCAGCAGCAGCAAGGGAACGACGGTGGGCGTGCGTGGAGCAGATGTGATCTGTTCGTGGCGGCTAGGGTTAGGAGACACCACACACTTATATAGGTGCAGCCGCGTGGAGAGACGTGGGCTCGACCCACGTCCGAGTCCGTGACAGCCGACGTCTCAGATCGTGGCCCAGCTGTCAGAGAACTCTCCGTTAGTGACTGGCAAAAATAAGCGCGTAGGTGTGAGCTCGGCTCGGCTCAATCCCGCAACCCGCGGCGCGTCGTGACGAGGCGTGGCGTGGCGAGGTGGGCGGCGGAGGAGGAGTGCGCGAGGGCCTCTTCTCTTCTCAAGATCCAATAGCATGTAGAAGAGAAACCCTTATAAGGAGGTCCAACTCCTCTTGCACTTCCGGGGTGGGACTAAACTTCCCACTACACCTAGTGCCATATAACCCACATGGGCCCTTAGAGATTTTTCAGAAATTGCTATATGGGCCTAGAGCCCATCTCAAATTTCAGCAATCCCCCACCAAATCTCGAGGGCCCATTGTGTCCTCTGTTCCAATTACTGCTTCGATATACCAGTGTTTCAGTGAAGACCCGTTAAGGTTGAGCTTCACCTAGAGCAAGTAGCTACACTCCTTCACAACTGAACAATGGACTATGCCTTGAATTGTCAGTTTGGCGTAAAGAAGTTCCACCACATGTCTTACTAGTACTAGGCTGCCGAAGGCTGACCCCTCGGGTGGAGCATATAAGTCACACTCCTGGCCTATTCATGAGCTTACTAGAGATCACCCCAATCTCATACACTGTGACCAGCAGTCGGGCTCATATAGGTGTTTTCCTCCAAAGATCGCTCTGTAGGATAGCATCTTGCTTATATAAGCTTCGGAACACATTAAGACAGTAGTCATCCTACCATACAGTATCGGGAGTATTGCATCTCCAACAGAGTGGGTTAGTATAGTTACTCTCCTCAATTCACCACTGGCTTGTTTTCCCAGGTCCTAATTCACGTGATCTCCGATCACATAGGTTGTGTTACTACCATGGCAACTCATGTGGGTCTCATACCCATCTCCCTCGATGCATTATCTATCACAACACGTGATAGCCCTTTCGTAAAGGGATCTGCCAGATTCTTAGCCGTATGGACATACTCCAACGCTATCACTCCGGAGTTTCTTAATTTTCTGACAGCCTTTAATCTCATTCTTATGTGTTTGTTGGACTTCATGTTGTCCTTTGAACTTTTCACCTTGGTGATGACAGTCTGATTATCGCAATTCATAAGGATAGCCAGAACCGGTTTATCAACCAATGGCAAGTCCATCAAAAGATCTCGAAGCCATCCTGCTTCGACACCAGACGTGTCTAATGCTGTTAATTCTGCTTCCATTGTCGATCTTGTTAAGATCGTTTGCTTGCAAGACTTCCAGGAAACAGCGCCTCCTCCAAGAGTAAACATATACCCAGTTGTGGCCTTCATCTCATCAGCATCAGAGATCCAATTTGCATCACTATACCCTTCAAGTACCGACGGGTATCCGGTATAGTGAAGTCCATAGTTCATAGTACCTTTCAGATAGCGCATAACTCTTTCAACAGCATGCCAATGTACATCACCCGGTTTGGAAACAAACCGGCTTAGTTTGCTCACAGCAAATGCGATGTCAGGCCTCGTTGCGCTCGCTAGGTACATCACTGAACCAATGATTTGAGAGTATCTCAATTGATCTATAGCTGTGCCTTTGGACTTTCGAATCAACACGCTAGGATCATATGGTGTTTGAGATGGTGTGCAGTCCGAATATCCAAAATGACTCAACACCTTCTCAACATGGTGGGATTGCAGAAGTGTAATCCCACCCTCATTATATCTCAGTAGCTTGATGTTCAAGATAACATCAGCCACACCATGGTCATTCATCTCAAAGTTCTGAGACAGAAACGACTTGACCTCCTCAATGACTTTGAGGTTGGTTCTGAATATCAGTATGTCATCAACATACAAGCACAGTATAACTCCTTCGCCCCACCATGGAGATAGTATACACATTTGTCAGCCTCATTAACAACGAAACCAACAGATGTCAGAGTTGTATTGAACTTATCATGCCATTGCTTAGGTGCTTGCTTCAGGCCATATAAAGATTTCAGCAACCTACACACCTTTCTTTCCTGACCATCTATCACAAAGCCATCTGGCTGTTGCATATAGATTTCCTTATTTAGCTCTCCATTCAGAAAAGCCGTCTTAACATCCATCTGGTGGACGAGAAGACCATGCGAGGCCGCCAACGAGAGTAATACTCTAATGGTGGTCAGTCTAGCCACAGGTGAATAAGTATCGAAGAAATCTTCCTCTTCTTTCTGGTCATAACCCTTGGCCACAAGCCTAGCCTTGTACTTTTCAATCGTACCATCGGGCCTAAGCTTCTTTTTGAACACCCACTTACATCCAAATGGTTTGCAACCATAGGGATGCTCAGTGATCTCCCATGTCCCGTTAGCCATGATGGAATCCATCTTGCTACGGACCGCATCCTTCCAGTAGTCAGCTTCTGGAGAGGCATACGCTTCTGAAATAGAAGTAGGAGTATCATCCACGAGGTACACGAAGAAATCATCACCAAAGGTCTTTGCAGTCCTTTGTCTCTTGCCCCTACCAAGGGTTTCCTCGTCATCCTCCTCAGGATTTTCATCATGTGTTTGTTCATAATATTCCATAGGGATGGCAGGTTCAGGAGTCTCCTCAGATTCCTGTCTAGAAGTGCTTTGCATATCTCTCATAGGAAAAATATCCTCGAAGAATGTAGCATCCTTAGATTCCATAATTGTACCGACCTTCTGGTCAGGTACCTCAGATTTCACTACTAGAAATCTATAGCCAACGCTGTTCTTAGCGTAGCCCAAATTAACGCAGTCCACAGTCTTTGGTCCAAGCTTACGCTTTTTGGGGATCGGCACATTGACTTTCGCCAAACAGCCCCAAGTAAGCAAGTAAGAGAGTGTTATCCTTCTCTTTGCCCATTTCTCATAGGGAGTGATCTCATTATCCTTTGTCAGAACTTTATTCAGGACATGACATGCCGTCAATATAGCCTCCCCCCACCATGCCTTGGATAAACCCGATGTATCTAACATGGCGTTAACCAAATCAGTTAGAGTACGGGTTTTCCGCTCGGCAACCCCGTTTGACTGGGGTGAATAGGGAGGCGTCCTCTCATGAATAATGCTGTGTTCCGCACAGAAGGAATCGAACTCACTCGAGAAGTACTCTCCACCACGATCTGACCGGACTCGTTTAATTTTCTTTTCAAGTTGATTCTCAACTTCTGCCTTATAGATTTTAAAGTAGTGTAGAGCCTCATCTTTAGTATTTAACAGATACACATAGCAATATCTAGTGGAATCATCTATCAATGTCATGAAGTATTTCTTTCCACCTTTAGTCAACACACCATTCATCTCACAAAGATCAGAATGTATGAGTTCTAATGGTGCCAAGTGTCTCTCCTCCGCGGCCTTGTGAGGCTTGCGAGGTTGCTTAGCTTGCACACATGAAAGGCACTTAGAACCTTTGGCTAAAGTAAAACTCAGGATTAAATCCAACATGGCTAGCCGCGTCATAACACCGAAACTAATGTGACAAAGACGTGAATGCCAAACTTCAGATTCATTAACATTCGAATGAACATGGTTCATGACTTTATTACAAAAATCTGCGAGGGAAAGGCGGAACATCCCTCCGCTCTCATAACCTTTTCCAACAAAGAGTCCATATTTTGTAACAAATAATTTATTAGACTCGAAAACCAACTTAAACCCTTCTCTACATAGAAGGGAGCCACTAACGAGGTTCTTCTTGATGGCGGGGACATGCTGCACGTTCTTCAGCTGCACGATCCTTCCCGAAGTAAACTTCAGATCGATCGTGCCAACACCATGAACAGAAGCACTCGTGCCATTCCCCATCAATACGGATCCGTGGCCTGTGACCTGGTAAGAAGTGAACAATGAAATGTCAGCACACACATGTACACCTGCACCTATGTCCACCCACCAATCGGTGGGCTGAAACACTGAAAAAATAGTAAATAAATTACCGTACCCAGGTGCACCATTCTCATTGTTGTCCACAATCATGTTGACGGACTTGGAGTCCTGTCTTGACTTCTTGTACTTGTTTGGGCACTTGTTGGCCCAATGTTCAACCGAACCACAAGTAAAGCAGCCCTGATCCTTCTTGTTCTTCTTGAAGGTCTTCTTACCCTTCTTCTTAAAGTCGGTATTGTGTTGGACACCGTTCTTTCCCTTGGGCTTGTGGGAGTTGAAGTTCTTCTAGTTCACCATGTTGGCGACAGAAGTCCCTTCGGCCCCTTTTCCGTGCGAGTCCTTTGCCCTTGAATTCTGCTCAACACTCAGATGGCCAATGACATCCTCCACAGAGAATTCACGCCTCTGATGTTTCAGAGTGGTGGCAAAGTTCCTCCAGGAATTAGGGAGCTTAGCGATTATGCAGCCCGCGACAAACTTGCCCGGTAACTCGCATTTAAGAAGTTCAAACTCCTTAACAATGCATATTATCTCATGAGCCTGCTCCAATACAGGACGGTTTTCAACCATCTTGTAATCATGGAACTGCTCTATAATATACATCTCGCTCCCGTCATCGGCTGCCTCGAACTTAGATTCGAGCGCCTCCCACAAGTCCTTAGCTACATGCACATGTAAATATGCATCGACCAGTTTATCTCCGATCACGCTAAGAACTGCTCCGAGGAACACAACGATGGCCTCCTTGAACGCCTTCTCCTGTTCAGGAGCAATCGTTCCCATGGAGACACCGGTGACCCAGAACACGTTCATAGCCGTGAGCCATAAAGTGGTCTTAGTTTGCCAACGCTTAAAATACGAACCGGTAAACTTATCCGGTTTCAGTGCAGCGGCAAAGCCACTTGCCAAAAAATTCCTACACATAATAGGTTTTTGGATTGTTGAGTAAATAGGCAAATTCTCGATTAAATTAATCCACGAGTAAAACACTAGCATGGCATTGACACAAATAAACGCATACTAATATTCAGTCAAGCTAGCACATACTACGCTAATTGCAGAAAGATCTACGTATAACGCTAGCATGGCTAACACAGAAAACAGTAGGAGCGGGATAAACGAGTTATACCCTCCAGTAGGCCATGCAGAGGCCGCGGCTTTGGTGGCAGCAGCGGCGTCCTCGGCGGCCTTCTTGTCGGCTTCAGCTTTCTCGGCGGCGGCACGTTCGGCGTCGGTGGACATGGTGATAATGAAGGCGACGCAGACGGAGAGAAAGTAGTCGATCAGAAGCGAGCAGTCGCGTAATCGCTGCCCAAAAACCTATTCGCCCCTCACCCTGTACAGGAACCAGAAGGGCGTGGTTTCGGAGACCTGCTCTCCCGTCGACCGTGTACGCGGCGGACGGGATGGAGTCACTGGTGGCAGCAGCAGCAAGGGAACGACGGTGGGCGTGCGTGGAGCAGATGTGATCTGTTCGTGGCGGCTAGGGTTAGGAGACACCGCACACTTATATAGGCGCAGCCGCGTGGAGAGACGTGGGCTCGACCCACGTCCGAGTCCGTGACAGCCCACGATCCGACGTCTCAGATCATGGCCCAGCTATCAGAGAACTCTCCGTTAGTGACTGGCAAAAATAAGGGCGTAGGTGTGAGCTCGGCTCGGCTCAATCCCGCAACCCGCGGCGCGTCATGACGAGGTGTGGCGTGGCGAGGCGGGCGGCGGAGGAGGAGTGCGCGAGGGCCTCTTCTCTTCTCAAGCTCCAATAGCATGTAGAAGAGAAACCCTTATAAGGAGGTCCAACTCCTCTTCCACTTCCGGGGTGGGACTAAACTTCCCACTACACCTAGTGCCATATAACCCACATGGGCCCTTAGAGATTTTTCAGAAATTGCTATATGGGCCTAGAGCCCATCTCAAATTTCAGCATTTTGAACTACTCCTCTTCCCCTTCAAACTTTTTCCTTAGGATCACGCGGTTAGTTTTCGATCGTTGCGATGTCAGTTCTTTTCATCCGGTGCTCTCTCTTCAGATGATTTGACCCTCTTTGTCTTTGGCAAGATCACTCCGCAGTTCTTTCTCAACGACGTTGTTTTCCCGTAGGAAGTTGTCTTTCTTTTTCCGACCCTCCCACCCTTCTTCTTCTCGGATCCGGAGTCCGAAATCGAGTATCCATCCTACTTGTGCGAAGCCTTTGCATTCTCTCCTCAATCATTTCAACCGGCGCTTTTCGATTCAATTATTCGTCATTCCAGTTGCCTGTGTTTTCCCCGCCCTCCCACCCCTTTTCTTCCCAGAGTCTGAGCCTCTTTTCAAGTAGCTATTTCATTCTTGCGGAGCCTCTTCAATCTTTCCTCAATTGTCTCAACCGGTGAAGTCTCGCCAAGTTCATCATTGGTCGTCTCGTTTTCTTTACGGTGGATTCAATTCCAATTTTCGGTAGTGATTATATTCTTCCTTCGGCTCATATGTTTCCCGTTGCTCGTTCACCTCTCGTCATTTAATCGTTCTGGAGTGATGAAGACATCTCAGAAGAGTAGTGTTGCATTCAACTATTTCGAGGTTGTCACCTCATTCAAATCTTTCAATCGTTACGGTGCATCGTCTCTTCTTCAATTCCTCTTGTGTTTCTTTTCAATGGGCCCTAACCCACATGTCTTTTTCCAGGATCTTACCTGACTCTTCTAAGTTTCCCGGAGTTATTCTCAAATCCTTTTCAAAGTTTGACGTAAGTATGAATTTCATCAGTCAGAGGCTTTTCCAAGATCGATTTCAAATCATTTTCATTGTTGGCTCAACCTCTTCGTTTTTCGTTCTCCCAGAGTACCTCAACAATTTTGATGGTGTTTCTCATCGTCATTCTCAATATTTGAAGACCGAAGAAGATTTTTTCCTCTAAATCTTGCCCATTCTCTCGAGGATTCGTGGTTCTACATCTTGTTATCCTCGCAAAATTACCCCGTTGTCAGAAATTCTTTTCTTACCCATCTGGAGTATCTCAGGAGTTGTCTTCCGTTTCGATCATTCGGAAGCCATCATTTCATAAGATTTCTTTGTTCCAAGTTTGTGATCTCTTCATTCTCTGTTCGTTCCTATATTTGTACCGGTGCTTCGTTCAATCATTCTTTAATCAGTTCGTGATCTCTTCATTCTCTTGCATCTTGTTTCACTCAAGTATCTTTGTTCATTTCTAATTCTTTTTGGTAATTCGTTCTCTTCTCTTTGTTCGTTTTCATTGCCACGGTGGTTTGTTTGAGAATGTCACTTCTGTTCTTATCATATCAATTCATTCGTTCTTTCCAGTCCTAACGGTGGTTCATGAAGACTTTCCCAAGTGTTGCGTTATATCTCCCCTTAATCTTTTCCCAATGTGAATAAGTTGTATGCAATCCATTGCTTCTCATCAATGTAAGTGATGAAGGATAAGCATAACATAATTCTTATTCTTCTTTCATCAAGTGGATCAATTCCTCCCTTCAGAGATTGTTCATGATGAGTAATATCTCGGTTTTAAGTTGTTCATCTTTTCTTTTCCGGAGTTCCAAGTCTTCTCGCTTGTCTCGTTGCAAAGCTCCATCTAAATCATCGCAAGGCTTAACCTTATTTTTTTCATCCTTCAATCATATTCTCATCATCCATTTGTTACTGGAGTTCTTCATGGTGGTTCTTCATGATTTAATCCATTCTTCAAGTGTTCATCAAGATTTTGCTGGAGGAGTTCAAGTATCTTTTCTTCTTGCATCTCGAAGTGCAATTATTTCTCCGTATTCTTTTGAAGTGGAGTTTTGCATTTCTTCGTTCTTCTCAGCTATTCAATCATTTCCGTTTGTGGTCGGTTATCACCTCATAATTTTGAGATGTTTTCCATAAGTCCACAACAACAAGCTTATTCTTTTCGTTGTTGATTTCCTCAACAACTTCGTTCAATCCTTCCTTCTAAGGTTGCTTTCAATTTCATTCGTGGTAGAAGATGTCATTTTCTTCTCCGATCCTTCATTCAACTCTTTCAATTCTTCCGGAGGCATTGTGTTGTTCCTCTCGTTAAGTATCGTTCCATCTTGTCAAGCTCATGTTCTATTTCATTTCATGTTCACCCGGAGTGCTGCCTAAATCCTTTCATTCTTATTCTGCTTCTATCTTATTCTAACTAGAGTGGTTTTGAATTCATTCTTATTCCTTGAGCTTTGATTCCCATCATAGTCGTCGTTCCTCTCTTCTTCCCGAGTGCTCTCGGCTCTTTTCTTCTTCTCTTAATCTCTTGTTTCACCTCATCCTTTTTCCCTTCCGTCTCATTCCTAAGATCTCGGGACGAGATCTCTTGTTAGTGGAGGAGAGTTGTAACGCCCCGAATCTGATGCGCCAGGTGTCTTCCGTTTATTCGTCGTCATTGCCATGTCATTTGCTTGCGTGTTGCATTTTGTCATGTCATCTTGTGCATTGCATCCTCATGTTTTCAAAAACTTGCATCCGTCCAGGTCTCCCAGTTCTCTCCGTTGTCCATTCCGAGCCTTTTCACACTCGCACGCGCCCGCGGCACATTCGAAATATTATTTTATAAGTGGCATAAAAATGTTCTCGGAATGGGTTGAAAGTTGGCATGCGGTCTTATTATAGTGTAGGTAGACTGCCTGCCAAATTTTGTCGCATTCGAAGTCCGTTTGATAGCCCAACCGTTAAACATATAGCGGTACCATTGCCGGTACCTTCGTCGGACGTTTCGGTCTTCGAAACTGCCGCCGGACCACTCTACTTCTCTCTCATCTCAGCCTAGCCCATCTACACAACCTACTAACCATTCACCTAGTCCCTCTCCGCTCCGGAGTCGTCCGATGGCGATCGAACGGTCCAAAAACGGATGAAAACCACCTCCCCTAGCCCCCTCTTTCTATAAATGGACATCCTCCCTTCCATTTTCAGAACCCTAGCCTACCCTAACCCTTCCCTAATCATCAGTCGCCGCCCCTCATCGTTTTCCGTGCCGGCCCGCTCCTCCGCCGCCACTTGGCGCGCCGCCAATCGCCGCGCCGCCGCCGCGGGCCAGTGGCAAGCCGCCACATCGCCCTGCCTCAGCGCCTCCACCGCGGCCCGCCCGAGCCCGCGGGTGGCCCGCCGGGCCCATCTGGCCGCGCCGCCAGCCCGAGCGCGCCCGCTTGCCTGGCTCCTCCCAGAGCCTCCCGATCCGCCCCGCCGGAGTCCTCCGCCGCACCAGCACCGCCCCACCACCTCGCCGCCGGACCACGTCCCCGCCGCCAGAGAGCGTCGCCGCCGCTCCCCCCAGGCCAGCTCCGCCACCACCCCTTCTCCCCTGCTACCCTGTTCTTCTCTCTCTCCCTAACCCTAATCTCTCTCCTCTTTCCATGGACAGGAGCACGAGCTCCCTGCTGCGCGCCGTCGGGCCCTCGAGCTCGCTGGAGCTCCGGCCGATTCCGGACCGGCCTTCCCCACTCCTCCGGCGCCGTCCCCGACCACCTCCATATCGTGCCATCGCCACCGGAGCTCCACCTCGCCGGCGCCCCGATCTGTACGCCACCGTCTCGGTCCATCCTGGGCCCCCGAACCAAACGGCGTGCTCGGATCTGCTCGTCCCGGACCCCTCCGTCCCGTTTTTCCCGCGAGGTGAAAATTGCCTAAGTCCCTGAAATACTTCATCTCATATGTGCTACTTTGACATGTCATATCTCCATACATATAGCTCCATTTTACGCATGTGATATATCAAAATGTTTGTCTCTGAGTGCCCTTCATGATGGAGTAGTTTGCATGCATTTTAGGAAGCATTATGCCATGTTAATCATCGTTGCAAGAGTGCAATATGATGTTAACCTGCTGAGATTGTTATAACTTGCTGATTTGTCATTTTCGTTGCATTTTGTGTGTGCATCCTATGAGCATGATGTCCATATGTTTTATGATTATCTCTATGCCATATTTACAGTGGTGCAAGCCTTGTATTTTTTATGAGCTCTGTGGTGACTAGCACAGCATGCAAAGTAGGCTCCATGATGTTGCTGTTTTCAGAAACAGTGATTTTGCCAAGTCATTTCCCTGTTACATTGTGATGCTATGTAAACCTGCTGCTACAAGTCATTATATGAATAATCTGGAGTTGTTCACTAAGGATGTTTTGTCTACATGAGATGCTCTATCCATCCATGCTCTTGGTTGCATTTATATCCTGATGTAGCTTGTTGTAATCTTGCTCTCAAATTGCTAAATAATGTTGCTGTTTTACACTTGCTGAAGTTGTTACAACTTTCAATCTTGACATGATGTTTTGAGAATGTTCTAGTGGTTTCTAGAGATAGCTCAATGTTCATGTTTTGTAATGCTTTACCTGTGAATCACTTCAATGCCATTTGTTTCCATGTTGAGGTGCTGTAGCATGTTGTTTTGATGCTTGCAAGATGCCTAGTTGCTGTTTTGGACAGCTTGTCCTTTAAACTTGTTTCATGTGTATGTGTTGAACCGTTGCTCCGTTTTGAGTGTGCTCTATATGAAACTTACTTAGTTTCGCATGTAGTTTCATGTTACCTTGTTGCATCCTTGTTTTGATTGTGTTTGCTTGATGTTTGTATGCATTTTGCATCAATGCCATGTTTAACTTGTTTTGCTTATATCTTCTAGGCCATAGCTCCGAATTAAACAAACTTTATATGTAACTTGACTAGAAAACCATGTAGATTATCTTGATGCATTTTAAATTGATGTTTAATAACTTCAACATTGTGTTCTAATCAAATCTGGACCAATTTCGAAATTTGCATATGAGGACTTACCGGAATTGTTATATGTTGTTTCCGGCCTCATTTAAACTTGCCTTGTTGTGTTGCTCTTGGATGCATCATCTCTTGCCATGAGTAGCATCAGATAGACTTGTCATGCATCATACTTGGTTGAACATCATGTCATGTTTATGTGTTGTGTGTTTACCATGTTGTTTGCTTCTTTCCGGTTGTGCTCCTTCCCGTTAGTTCCTGTTTCGTTGCGATCGTGAGAATTCGTTCGCCTACGCTTGGTTCGTCTACGTGGCTTCATCTTCTTCATGGACTCGTTCTTCTTCCTAGCGGGATTTCAGGCAAGATGACCGTCACCTTGGATCTCATTACTATCATTGCTATGCTAGTTGTCTCGATGCTATCGCTATGTCGCGCTACCTACCACTTGTTTATCAAGCCTCCCAAATTGCCATGAAACAACCCCTAACCTTTTTCATCCTTCCTAGCAAACCGTTGTTTGGCTATGTTACCGCTTTTGCTCAGCCCCTCTTATAGCGTTGTTAGTTGCAGGTGAAGCTGAAGATTGCTCCAGGTTGGAACATGTTTATGTTGGGATATCACAATATCTCTTATTTAATTAATGCATCTATATACTTGGTAAAGGGTGGAAGGCTCGGCCTTATGCCTGGTGTTTTGTTCCACTCTTGCCGCCCTAGTTTCCGTACCGGTGTTATGTTCCTTGATTTTGCGTCCCTAACACGGTGAGGGGTATGGGACCCTCTTGGCAGTTCGCTTTGAATAAAACTCTTCCAGCAAGGCCCAAGATTGCCTTTTTCATTTGCCTAACAACCTACTAACTTTCCCTTGGGTTTTCAAACCCGAGGGTCATCTTTATTTTAGCCCCCCGGGCCAGTGCTCCTCTGAGTGTTGGTCCGAACCGAGTAGACTGCGGGGCCACCTCGGGGAAACTTGAGGGCTGGTTTTACTCGTAGGATGTCTCATCCGGATGTGCCCTGAGAACGAGATATGTGCAGCTCCTATCGGGATTTGCCGGCACGTTCGGGCGGTCTTGCTGGTTTTGTTTTACCATTGTCGAAATGTCTTGTGCACCGGGATCCCGAGTTTGATCGTAAATCCCGCGATGGAGGATTGTCTCCGTGGATCGTGAGCTTATAATGGGCTAAGTTGGGACACCCCTGCAGGGTTTAAACTTTCGAGAGCCGTGCCCGCGGTTATGTGGCAGATGGGAATTTGTTAATATCTGGTTGTAGAAGACTTGAAGTTGACTCAATTAAAATACACCAACCGCGTTGCGTAACCGTGATGGTCTCTTTTCGGGGAAGTTCGAGACGAGAACACGGTTGGGTTATGTTTGAACGTAAGTAGTTCAGGATCACTTCTTGATCACCACTAGTTGGCGACCGTTTGCGTAGATTCTCATCTTGCTCTTGTACTCGTAAGTTATCCACCATACATGCTTAGTCGCTGCTGCAACCTCACCACTTTACCCCTTCCATACCCATTAAGCTTTGCTAGTCTTGATACCCATGGTAATGGGATTGCTGAGTCCTCGTGGCTCACAGATTACTACAACAAAAGTTGCAGGTACAGGTTATGCGATGTTCATGATGTGAGAGCGATGCTCGATTGCTTGTTTTGGAGATCTTCTTCGTCGATCTTGGGTTAGGTTCCTGGTCGGCAGCCTGGGCTAGCAGGGTGGATATTGTTTGAGTTTCTGTTTGTGTTTCATCCGTAGGATGTTGATCTCTTGTATGATGTTGTTGTATTCTTGGGGCGTTTGTGCCTTATGTATGTATCCCCAACTATTATGTAATGGTGTGATGCAATGATATCCACCTTGCAAAAGCGTATCAATATGCGGTTCTATCCTTGGTGGGACCTTCGAGTCTCTTTAGGATAGTATCGCATATTGGGCGTGACACCAGGCAAGTCCAAAATTCTTGAGTTACCCTTGATGCAATTGGATAGAAAACAATTTTGCATGTTTTTCTCCCACAAAGCCAGGCATATTTCATTTTTAGTACAATACTATTTTACCTAGTAGTTTGCCATGATTTGAATTGTTGATGGACGGAAGTTTCAGATGGCATTTTATCCTCATTTCTAATTTAGATCTGGCTGACAATTGAACACTAGAGACATAAGAGAGTGTGTAATTGGTTGAGTGTGGATCCTGAAAAAGCTATCGTCATGAGAAAGTTGTTGTGAGATGTGAACTGTGGGAAACCTGAAGTTATTTACTTTAGACAAATGTGAAAATATAGATTTAGTATTAATTATTTGTGATGTCCCTAATGTCTGAAAGATTGTTTATATGCTAATTGACTATAAAACCACAATTCATGCACCGATTGGTAATAATCATTTTGGCACTAAAACTGACACGGGTGATCCATTTTGGCACCAATATCGCATTTGAAATGATGCCAGAAAACAATCATTTTTAACCATTTCATTCTTACTACAGAAAGTTGGATATCTCGACTTGATACCTTTCTCTAACTTGCACAAACATATTAATATTTCCACAAACTAGGTATGAAATGTCCAAAGTGAACATACCAAAATGTTTTTTTGGCTTGAGAGAATGCTCGAGGGCCTCCAACAATCAATAAAAACATGGCTAGTGACTCAATTGATGAAACATATTTTTTACTTCAACACGTAGGTAGATACAAGAAAATTATGAAGTGTACTGGAAACCTCTATGCTCATCTGAAACATTGAAACAAAAATCTGGGTAGACCAAAACGCTCCATGACCCATTGGTCACAACACAAGAAATATGACGCAACAATACAAGCAAACATGGTTCACATCATAGACAAATAGATAATTCTACACACGGTTCATCATCTCCTTGTAATTCTATTTCTTCATAAAATCAAACATCCCTTCTTTTGTTTCAAGCACGTTGAAGATCTCTCTAATTCCCGCTTCACCATAAGGATGACGGTTGTATGCATGAGATCAGTTTTTTCTTGCCCCCACATCAGTTCACCATCTTCATGACCTCTACGATGGTAGGCACATGGTTGGTTGGAGGAGGAGCTTATGATGCTTCTACATTGGAGATTATTTTATCCATTCCCCTTTCTATCCATGTGGCATGTCTTCTTATACAACCGAAAGAAGGGACCCTTCTCATCCTTCTCATTTGCACTAGAGGATTCCTTGTGCTTTTTTCTCGTTTTGTTTTCTTTAAAGATGCCGACTCATTGTCTTTTGTAACTCAACCAAATTGTGATCACTGGATTCATCAGAGAACACATCTCTAGGACAAGTTGTGGTGGTCCCATTGACACATTATCATATAAGATGTGAAAATATTCAAGGTGCTTTGGTCCACATTTTTTGGAACCTCAAATGTTTTGCATTTGGTACCATGGGCGGAGCTACATGTAAGTCGGGAGTACAATCATTTAAATAGTGTTTTTTCACATTGAATGAATTTGAAAACCAAGCTATTAATGCAATTAATTAGTTAGATATTTAATTGGGTGTATTTTTAATTAGTTTTGTTTAAATATGGATTGTTTTAAATTAAGTAGTTACCGACGATGTCACAACACAGTCAACATAACCTTGGCCGAGAACAATCGGTTACACGACACCATTCTTTAGATATTGTTTCACACCGTAGCAATGCACATATATTTAGCTATTTTTTTATTATTTACAAGCACAACTTGTTAAAATTAGATCTCCACTCACGTGAACCACATAAGCTCAGCTAGCGCAAGTATGGGGAAGTAAGGGCAACCGGATTTCAACAAATTGGACGAATGCCATCAAACACGATGTAATTTAGCAAAGTTCGAACAAAATTTACATAAAACACATGATATTTCGTTGGTTTAACTAAACCAAGCTGCAATACTCAAAATAATTATAGAAAATAACACTGTTCATCCATACATATCATGTAAATATCCCTAGTACAACAATAGTTCAAATTTCACGAGATAACAATATGTTCAAGACGTTTTTTGAATTTAAAGATACTTGAATCGTAGTGGCACATGTCGTCCCACACAGGTTGCCCCTTGAGCTTAACCCAACAATTTATGTGCGTCAATGGCTAGCCCTCAGTCCTATAGTACATCACGATGATGCATGCAAGCTATACAATGGTAGAGCAACATTGAGTGAATAAATGAAGTAACCAACATGTAGAGCACCAAGAAGCAAAACTTACAATCTCAATCGTTGGCGCACCCAATGGGCACATTTTCTCCACTCGTTCAACCACGTCGCAAAACTTTGTGACGGAGTTGTATATGGTGTACCATCGATGAGATATTGATCTCACATTGCGTTCATGGATGATATGCATGTCATGGGGCGCGAAGTGCTTCGCACATGAAACGAACCATGCATGCCCTCCAAAAGATCGAGCCCCTTGAGTTCATGCCTACAAAGTCCACAGATACGGCCACCCACGCATCGCGCACAACCCATCCTCCTTCACTGAGTACTCATCCATCGTGCTTGAGAACAACGAGAAGTCCAAAAGAAAAAGCTCAATGGCATTTGACAGAACACCTGCCGGGCATGGTGTCCGTCATGAACGTTGCCGGCAAGGGGGCGAAGGGTATCTGGCTATCGAGGGATCCTGGGTGGATGGCAACATAGTCCAAGGAGGGCAGGCGCATTGGTGGGGGTTGCGA
Source organism: Aegilops tauschii subsp. strangulata (assembly GCF_002575655.3). Lineage (NCBI taxonomy): Eukaryota > Viridiplantae > Streptophyta > Magnoliopsida > Poales > Poaceae > Aegilops > Aegilops tauschii. Next base: position 517,660,802 of record NC_053036.3, read on the forward strand.
ATGTCCTATGATGCATGTGCGGTGGCTGGAAAGGTGCATTGACAACGCCGGACGAGGAGGGTGCGGATGCAAAGTAACAGGGGTATAGAGGAGGAGTGGAAGAAAAGTGGACCAGAAGTGAGACTTAAGTGGGTCGAGGGTGTCCGAGTACTATGTGGCGGTGGTCCGGACTCTAGCAACGCCCCCCTTCCGGTTTACGGAAAAATGGACGTCCGGACCGAGTATCATTGTTATTAAAACGAGTTCGGATAACCTGGTCTGGATGGATGCGGGTGATTTGAGAGGGAGGAGATGCCTTAACGAACCTACAATTTGGTCATAACTCATAAGCCACGAGCACTGAACCAGTCCCGCCGACCAGTGTGCTCGTCCGATACAATTCCGGCAGCTCGCCAACAGCAGGAGGTGAGTCCACCACTCCACCCGCCGGCGGTCTACATAGAGAACTCACGCACCGGTACCCACCACAAGACGTATAGAACTAGAGCACCATCGTAGCATTTCCATGGACCAAGTCCATGCTATTTTCCCCAAAAGAAAGTCCACGGCACCTCGTTCCCCTTCACAGAACGGCAGCTTTAACGACCGAGGCTGCCCCCAAATCCCCAATTTCCTGGGCACCCAACACGTCACTGTAGTAAGCTCAATCGCCTCGAGCAGCAAGAGATCTCACCAGCCAATTCGATCCTGCGTCCGATTCGGGTCCTCGCCCGCCATGGGGTTCGACAAGGAGGCGAGCTCCTCCTCCTCCGGCCTCGACGCGGCGGCGCTGCTGCCGAAGCACGGCGGCGCGGGCGTCGGCGCGCGCCTGTCGTCGCAGCCCAAGACCTTCGCCAACGTCTTCATCGCGGTGGTCGGATCGGGCGTGCTGGGCCTCCCCTACACCTTCTCCCGCACGGGCTGGGCGGCGGGCTCCATCCTGCTCCTCGCCGTGGCCGGGCTCACCTTCCACTGCATGATGCTGCTCGTCGGCTGCCGCCGCCGCCTCGCCGACGAGCACCCCAAGATCGCATCCTTCGGCGACCTGGGCGCCGCCGTGTACGGCGCCGCGGGCCGCCACACCGTCGACGCCATGCTAGTGCTCAGCCAGGCCAGCTTCTGCGTCGGCTACCTCATCTTCATCGCCAACACCTTGGCGCACCTCCACCCCATCGGGGACCCGTTCGAGTCCTCGCCTCTCCTCACGGCCAAGGCGCTCTTCATCTGGGTCATGCTTCCGTTCCAGCTCGGGCTCAACTCCATCAAGACGCTCACGCTCCTCGCGCCGCTCAGCATCTTCGCCGACGTCGTGGATCTCGGCGCCATGGGCGTCGTGCTTGGCCAGGACGTGTCCACGTGGCTCACAGAAAGGCCCCCCGTGTTCGCCTTCGGTGGCCCCGCCGAGCTCCTCTACGGCCTCGGCGTCGCCGTCTACGCGTTCGAGGGCATCGGCATGGTCCTGCCGCTGGAGGCGGAGGCCGCGGACAAGCGCAAGTTCGGCGGCACGCTCGGGCTGTCCATGGTGTTCATCGCCGTCATGTACGGGCTGTTCGGCGCCATGGGCTACCTGGCCTTCGGCGCGTCCACGCGGGACATCATCACCACCAACCTCGGCGCCGGGTGGCTGTCGGTCACCGTGCAGCTGGGCCTCTGCATCAACCTCTTCTTCACCATGCCGGTGATGATGAACCCGGTGTACGAGGTCGCCGAGCGCCTGCTCTACGGGAAGCGCTACGCCTGGTGGCTGCGCTGGATCCTAGTCGTGTTCGTGGGGCTCATGGCGATGCTCGTGCCCAACTTCGCCGACTTCCTCTCGCTCGTCGGGAGCAGCGTCTGCGTCCTGCTCGGGTTCGTGCTGCCGGCCGCATTCCACATGAAGGTGCTAGGCGCCGAGATCGGGTGGCCTGCGCTCATCGCTGATGTGGCTGTCATCGTCGTCGGCCTGGCGCTCTCGGCGTCCGGGACATGGACGTCACTCGCGCACATGTTTGGTGCTTCCAACGCGTAAGCATCACTGCATCAACAAGGACATGGATTCTTCGGGAATGCTCAAGTGTACATTGTACTAGTGTAATTAGCATTGAGACCCGTCCAGTTCAGCTGCCATGTCGAGTTGGGCATGGTAGTATCTGGTCCCTTGCATTGCTTGTAAAGAAGAGGCAAATGGCATAGGCCCTCATGGTATCCCACGGCGAAATCTGTATTGTAATAGATGTCCCAAGGATCAAGCGACCACAACGAACCTGTGTGTTGTACCAGAGTATTTATGTTACTATGCAAGATGTTCTTTTTGTCTAAAATTGTTAGGGTATGTTTGAGCAAATTTGCCTAGTTCTGAAAGGATGTGGATTGTGTAGGTTTTGTTTTTCTTACAGATAGAAGATCTTGTTTCGTTTATCTCTATTTCGCAGTGATCTGTGGAGTTCTCGTGTTGATGCATGATGCTTGAAGTAAAATTACACCGGGGACTGCAGAGCTGCCCACCCTTCAGAGTTTCCTTTCTGAAAGTGGCGATCAGTTTTTGCTTGAACGGTCACTGATTGATTTTTTTGTCCTCTGTTCAAGTTCTCTGTCTATTTTTCGGCTATATTTCATACTGATTTTTCACCAAAGAGCAAAACCGGCTAAAATGGGCACTGACCACATTTATGCAGGCATATGTGTTTTTTTACTATTAATCACATATATTTCACTAGACAGATGAATTACAAAGAGTACATATGTGGTCATCATAAGAAACAAACATAGATGTCTTGTTTTCCTTCTTCCAGTTGCCGAAAGGAGTTCTACGTAGATTGAATTATTTCCAATCAAGATTCTTTTGGCAAGAAAATAGCGAGAGAAAGAAATATCGACTAGCTAAATGGAGTGTGGTTTGCCGTCCCAAACACCAAGGCGGGTTGAGCATTCATGACCTTGAGGTTAAGAATAGGGCCCTCCTTGGCAAATGGTTGTTTAAATTACTGACCCAAGATGGTGTATGGCAAACCATCCTGAGGAGGAAATATGTGGGTTCCAAGGCGGTATCCCAAGTATACTGGAAGCCCGCGGATTCTCACTTTTGGGCGGGTCTAATGGCCACGAAGAAATATTTCTTCTCTTATGGATCCTTCTCGATTAAGGACGGCTCGGAAATTAGATTTTGGGAGGACAAGTGGCTAGGGAAGGCCACACTCCGAGAACAATATCCGGCTCTATACAACATTGTGCGTCACAAGGGTGATACTATCGCTACGGTAATGCAATCATTTCCACCAAATGTGGCGTTCAGAAGAGATTTAATTGGATCCAGACTCAAATTGTGGTACATCCTGCTCCAGCGGTTGTCCACGGTGCAATTGTCATATGGGTCTGATATATTTCGACGGAACCTACATGGGAATGGTCAATTCTCAGTGGAGTCTACGTATAGAGCGTTAATCCAGTCTGATGTGCCAGTTGATAATAACAAGAAGATCTGGAAGATAAAGATACCTCTGAAGAAAAAAAAATCTTTGCATGTGTAGAAGGATAAGTTTTGGCAATGCAACTCTCAATGTATTGATCGGGTGCATAAGCATGTATATATGGTGTACAATGTGGGCCTCGACCTCAACTATACAAAGACTAGGAGGTGGGCCAGGATATACAATATACACGCAAACCATATATTCCACACACCCCCACCACCGCGCGGTCGAAGCGTCGCCGGAGACGCAGAGACTGGACCTGAACTCCTCAAAGACGGGAGTAGGCAATCCCTTAGTCATCACATCAGCGAACTGTTGCGCCGTCGGGACATGGAGAACCCGAAAGCGCCCAAGGGACACTTGCTCGTGAACAAAGTGAATATCGAGCTTAATATGCTTCGTGCGGCGATGATGGACCGGGTTGGTGGAGAGGTAGACGGCAGAGACGTTGTCGCAGTACACGAGCGTGGCCTTGTGAACATCACAAAGCAACTCCTGGAGCAGCTGGCCAAGCCAGGAGCATTCGGCAACGGCGTTAGTCACTGCCTGATACTCTGCCTCGGCACTCGAGCGGGAAACCGTGGGCTGTCGCTTGGACGACCAAGAGATCAGTGAGGGCCCAAGGTAGACACGGTAGCCTGAGGTGGAGTGACGTGTGTCGGGGCAGCCTGCCCAGTCCGCATCAGAGTAGGCGACAAGGTCGGTGGAGGCGGAGGCCGTCAGTGTGAGTCCCAAGGACGTGGTGCCACGTATGTAACGGAGGATACACTTCATCAAGGCCCAATGAGAGTCACGCGGGGAGTGCATGTGGAGGCACACCTGCTGAACAGCCTACTTCAGGTCCGGGCGCGTCAATGTCAGGTACTGTAGGGCACCAACAATAGAGCGATAGAATGCTGCATCGGACGCGGGAGAGCCCTCTAGGGCGGAGACCTTGGCCTTCATGTCGACAGGCGTGGCGGCAGGCTTGCAGTTAAGCATGCCAGCGCGCTCGAGAAGCTCGTGAGCATACTTCTGCTGATGCAGAAAGAACCCATCGGACCGTCGGACCACCTCGATGCCGAGGAAGTAGTGCAGGGGCCCCAAGTCCTTGAGGGCAAACTCATCACGAAGACGCGCAGTAATCTGCTGAAGGAGCTCAGGAGTGGATGCTGCCAGGATGATGTCGTGACGTAGAGCAGTAAATATGTAGTAGCGGCTCCTTGATGATATACAAAGAGGGAAGCATCGGAGCAAGTGGACCTGAATTCAAGCAACTGCAGGAAGGCAGCGATACATTGGTACCACGCCCGTGGCGCCTGCTTTAACCTGTAAAGAGAACGGGAGAGCAAGCACACATGGTCGGGATGCGCGGCGTCGACGAATCCATTGGGCTGCTGACAGAACACCTGCTCAGCGAGGTGGCCATGCAGAAAGGCGTTGGAGACATCCAACTGATGCACTGGCCAGGCATGAGAGACGACCAACTGGAGCACTGTGCGGATCGTGCCCGGTTTGACAACCGGGGCAAAGGTGTCGGTGAAGTCCACGCCCGCACGTTGCCGAAATCCATGGACCACCCAACGAACCTTGTAGCGCTCAAGAGTGCCATCCAGACGAGTCTTGTGCTGGAAGACCCATTTGCCGATGATGATGTTGGGATGGGAGGCCGAGGGACGAGCTGCCAAGTGCGGTTCCGCTGGAGAGCATCGGACTCTTCCTGCATCGCAGCAAGACAATGAGGATCCCGGAGGGCGGCTCGAGCTGACGATGGGAGAGGTGACGGCTCGGAGGTGGAGGCAGCGAGAAGATACTCATCACTGGTATACTGCATGCTCGGTTGGTGGATGCCAGCTCGAGACCGAGTCATCGGGCGGGGCAGCGGGTCCGGGGTGGCAACGGGTACCCGTCGCCCCCGAGACACCGGGCGAGGCCGCACCGGTGGAGGTGGACGCCATGGGCGCCAGGGAGGCCGGCGTGGAGGGCGCCGACGACGTGAGGGGCGCCGGGGATGCCACGGGCGTCGAGGTCGGTGTGACCGACCCAAGGAGGGGCAAAGCCCCCGAGGCAGCCGGGCGGGAAGGAACTCGACTAACGGTGCGAGGTGGGCCCTCAAAGCCAGGAGGCGGCTCGAGAGATGCTCTCGAGCGGCCATCACCGGAGGGGCTCGCCGAAGGACCACTGGGAGCTGGCGGTGTCACAACATCCAAAGGTACCTGCTAAAATGGAAAGACCTTCTCATCAAAGTAAATGTGTCGTGATGTGATCACACAGTGTGAGATAGGATCATAGCAACGATAGCCTTTGGTGTTGGGTGGGTAGCCGAGAAAAATGCAGGCCAATGATCGAGGAGCTAGCTTATGAGGAGTAGTGGAAGCAATGCTAGGGTAGCACAGACATCCGAAGATGCGTAGCTCATCGTAAGTCGGTGGCGTGCCGACTAGAAGATGATGTGGGGCAGAATTCCCGCGAGTGCGACAAGGACAAATGTTAAGGAGAAGTGATGCGGTGGCGAGCGCGTCCGGCCAAAAACGTGGTGGCACGTTGCATGGAAGAGAAGCGTGTGAACACAGTCATTAAGAGTGCGAAGTACGCGCTCGGTGCGCCCGTTCTGTTGCAAAGTATACGGGCAAGTGAGACGAAATATCGTGCTGTGTGTGGTGAGAAGGTTGCGGATGGCAAGATTACCAAAATCCTTCCCGTTGTCTGTTTGCAACGCATGGATGGGACGTCCAAACTGCATGAAGACATAAGAGTAAAATGCGGTGAGAGTGGAGATAACGTCCGACTTTTGCCGCAACAGGAAGGTCCACACATAGTGCGCAAAATCATCAAGGATAACAAGGTAGTAAAGATAGCCCGTATTGCTTGCAACAGGAGAAGTTCAAACATCACTATGGATTAACTCAAACGGGTATGATGCGACATGCGATGAAGTGCTAAACGGAAGACGAACATGTTTGCCAAGACGACAAGCATGACAAGTGTGATCGTCGATCTTATTACACGTGAAAGAAAAACTCCGAAGAATATGACGAAGTGTAACTGGGTTGGGATGTCCTAAACGAGCATGCCAGAGGTCCACTCCGGTGGAAAGCGCCATGGGTGCGGCGGCGGTGGAGGCGGACGAGTGGACCGGGTAGAGCTCGTCAGGGCTGTCACATCGGTGGAGCACCATCCGGGTACGGGCATCCTTAACAGAAAAGCCAAACATGTCAAATTCAACAGTGATGGGATTTTCACATGTAAAAGAACGAACGGAAACAAGATTTTTAATAAGGTCAGGAGAGACAAGTATGTTAGATAACGATAATGGCATGGAATTGGATGGAAAAGCAGCATGACCAATATGTGTAATAGGAAGCGATGAACCGTAACCCACGGTGATACGAGTGGAGGTATGGACGGGGTGAGCAGTGGGGAGGTGATGACCCACAAGTATAGGGGGTCAATCGTAGTCCTTTCGATAAGTAAGAGTGTCGAACCCAACGAGGAGCAGAAGGAAATGACAAGTGGTTTTTCAGCAAGGTATTAACTGCAAGCACTGAAATAGTCGGTAACAGGTAATTTCGTAGCAAGATAATTTGTAACGAGCAAGTAACGATAACAAAAGTGCAGCAAGGTAGCCCAATCCTTTTGAGGCAAAGGACAGGCCAAAATGGTCTCTTATAATAAGCAAATGTTCTTGAGGGTACACGGGAATTTCACCATGTCACTTTCATCATGTTGGTTTGATTCGTGTTCGCTACTTTGATAATTTGATATGTGGGTGGATCGGTGCTTAGGTGCTGTTCTTACTTGAACAAACCTCCTACTTATGATTAACTCCCTCGCAAGCATCCGCAACTACGAGAAAAGTATTAAGATAAAATCTAACCATAACATTAAACTTCTGGATCCAAATCGCTCCCTTACGAAGTAGCGCATAAACTAGGGTTTAAGTTTCTGTCACTCTAGCAACCCATCATCTAATAACTACTCCACAATGCATTCCCTTAGGCCCAAATATGGTGAAGTTCCATGTAGTCGACGTTCACATGACACCACTAAGGGAATCACAACATACAAATCATCAAAATATCAAACACATATCAAGTTCACATGATTACTTGCAACATGACTTCTTTCGCGACCTCAAGAACAAAAGTAACTACTCACAAATGATAATCATGCTCAATATCAGAGGGGTATTAAATAGCATAATGGATCTGAACATATAATCTTCCACCAAATAAACCATATAGTAATCAACTACAAGATGTAATCAACACTACTAGTCACCCACAAGTACCAATCTAAGGTTCCGGTACAAAGATTGACCACAAGAGATGAACCAGGGTTCGAGAGGAGACGGTGTTGTTGAAGATGTTGATGGAGATTGCCCTCCCAAAGATGGGAGAGTTGTTGGTGATGTCGATGGCGATGATTTCCCCCTCCAAGAGGGAAGTTCCCCCGGTGGAATCGCTCCGCCGGAGGGCAAAAGTACTCCTGCCCAAGTTCCTCTTGAGACGGCGGTGCTCCGTCCCGAAAGTCCCCCCCTTCTTTTTTCTAGGTCAAAATGACTTATATAAGTACCAGAAGAGGGGCACCGGAGGTGGGCCGAGGAGGGCACAACCCACCAGGGTGCGCCTGGGGGGCCTGGCATGCCCAGGTGGGTTGTGCCCACCTGGTGGGCCTCCTCCGGTAGTTATTTGCTCCAGTATTTTTCATATATTGCAAAATAATTCTCCGTAAATTTTCGGCTCATTTGGAGATGTGCAGAATAGGTAACTCTGACGTAGCTTTTGCAGGTCCAGAATTCCAGTTGCCGGCATTCTCCCTCTTTGTGTAAACCTTGCATATTATGAGAGAAAAGGCATTAGAATTGCTTCATAAAGCATTATTATGCATAAAAACATTATAAATAAGAGTAGGAAAACATGAGGCAAAATTGACGTATCAGGAGGTTACCGGGTTGGAAGACATATGAGTCGTAGCTCCAGTATCCATGTACCAGTCGCCACCTCCGGTGCAGTTTTGTGGCGTGGGAGCGGAGTGCAGTGCTGCTGGCAGCGGGGGATCCCAAGGCATTGGAGGAAGCGCCGGTGCCGACGGCTGCGGCTGCGGTGGAGGCGCCGCGAGGAGCGGAGGGAACCCACCAGCCTGAGGCAGCGGCCCATAGGGCGCTGGGTAGCCATAGGGCAGCGAAGGCGCGTATGGCTGCGGGGCCGCATGCAATGCCTGATGGGCCGCCCGGCGGGCCGAAGGAGCCGGGGACGGGGGCGCACGAGACGGGCATGGAGTATGCGTGGACGACCCCCATCCACGGGTTCTGCCCAGCGTGCCAGGGCACCGGCTGGTACTACGGCTGCTACTGGCGGGGTGCCCCTCCCTGGGTGCCCGCCGGTTGCTGCTTGCGGCCGCGGCAGCCGCCTTAGCGGCGATCAGTGGGGGACGGCTGCTGGACCGGCGGCTGTGGGAGAGGGAAGCCCGGTGGTGGCGGCGACTGGTAGGCGCCCGGGTCGGGCCGCGGCTGAGGGGCCGAGGTGGGCGGGGCACCGCCGCATGCAGTCCCGGCGATGAGGGCAGTATGGGTAGCCCGAGTGCGTGTCATCTTCATCCGTCGTTCCTCCAGTTTCAGGTACGCCACAACCTTGGGCAAGGTCGGGTTGGGGATGAGGGTGAGGTTGGAGGCGGCGTTCCCGAAATCCTTGTTCAAGCCGGCGGTGAGAGTACTGAGAAGAAGCTCATCGGGGACCGTCTCACCGAGGTCACGAAGCTCATCGGAGAGCTTCTTGAGTCGCATGCAATAGTCGTCAATGGACGAGTCATGCTGCTGACACCCAAAGTACTCGCCGTGTAAGAAAACCTTGTTCTGAAGCTTGTTGTCGGTGAAGAGACCATTGAGCTTAGTCCAGACGGCGTGAGCATCATCCTCGTCAGAGACCACCGTGTGGAAGAGGTCCTTCGAGATGGTGGCGTAGAACCAGCGGATGAGAGTGGCATTGATGGTCATCCACTCATCATCATTCACCATGAAGCGGGAGTCCACGGAGCCATCGATGTGATCCCGGAGATTGTACTCATGGAATACGAGGGAGAAGTACGTCTTCCAGGCATAGTATAGGTGGAGGTGTGGGAGTCAAGGATGACAGGAACCCGACCGAGGATTTTGAGGTCGCCGATGAGGACGGGACCGGGACCGGCAAACGGGTTGGTGCGGTTGGAGATGGATGAGCCGGGAGATGACATGACGCAGCGAGAGGGAGGGAGGTGCGGCAGCTGTGGAGAGAAACAGCGGCGGCGGGAGGGATGGCGGCGACTGCAAGGGAGGGCAGCAGCGGCGGGATGGGATGGCGGCGGCGGCTGTGGTGCAAGGGACAGCAGCGGCGGCGTTAGTGTTAGGGGGGTAGGCGGAAGCTAGGGTGGGGGCGGCAGCAGCTACACGGGGCGGCGGCGGTTTGGGGAAGACGCGGCGGCGGCGACGGCGATGATGATCACGGCGGCGGCGGCTAAGGGTTAGGGCAGAATCGAAGGTAAGATACCATGTAGAAGGATAAGTTCTGGCAATGCAACTCTCGATGTATTGCTCGGGTGCATAAGCACGTATATATGGTGTACAATGTGGGCCTCAACCTCAACTATACAAAGACTAGGACGTGGGCCAGGATATACAATATACATGCAAACCATATATTCAACAGTTGGTATGTTCGTCGCGGAGTCATTCTTACAATACAAATACGTGTCATGTCCCCTTCTGTCACTGGGTACGAGCACCGCCAGATTGAACCCACTACAAAGCACCTCTCCCATTGCAAGAAAAATCAATCTAGTTGGCCAAACCAAATCAATAGACCGGAGAGAAATAAAAAACTATCATAATCATGCATAAAAGAGTTCAGAGAAGACTCAAATAATATGCATAGATAATCTGATCATAAATCCACAATTCATCGGATCTCAACAAACGCACCGCAAAATAAGATTACATTGAATAGATCTCCAAGAACATCGAGGAGAACATTCTATTGAAAATCAAAGGGAGAGAACAAGCCATCTAGCTACTAGCTATGGACCCGTAGGTCTGTGGTAAACTACTCACACATCATCAGAGGGGCAGCAAGGTTGATGTAGATGCCCTCCACGATCGAACACCCCTCCGATAGAGTGCCGGAAAAGTTCCCTAGATGGGATCTCACGAGAACAGAAGCTTGCGGCGACGGAAAAGTATTTTTGGTGTGCCCTTCGGTATATGGGGAATGTTTGGGTATTTATGGAGCAAAGATTAGTGTTGGAGGAGCATCAGGGGGCCCAGAAACCTGGGGGGCGTCCCCCTAGGGCGCGCCTCCTAAGCTTGTCGCCAACTGGTGGCCCCTCTAAACCCCTCCCAAAGGTTCCTGGGTGTCTTCTGATCCAAGAAAAATCCTCAAAAAGTTTCGTTATGTTTGGAGTCCGTCTGATATTGATTTTCTGTAAAGACAAAAACAAGGAAAAACAGCAGCTAGCACTTGGCACTAGGTTAATAGGTTAGTCCCAAAAATTGATATAAAATAGCATAATAGTGCATATAAAACATCCAAGATGGATAATATAATAGCATGGAACAATCAAAAAATATAGATACGTTGGAGACGTATCACCAAGCAAATGGGCAGTTCTTCCACTTCTAGTACATACAATCTATGCTACCAAGCATGCCTGGAAAGCCCCTATCGGCATTGATCGCCAATAACCTTTCTGTATCAGCGGCAGTTGGCTCTTTCGGATACTCAGGGCCAAACATTGCCACCACGACCTTGCAGAAACTATACATTTATAGGAGACATGTGAACTCCCTCATATGTACATACCCATCCACAAAGTCACCCGTAATCCATATGCAAGCATGCGAATAGCCGTAGTGCATTTCTGGTAAGAGGAGAACCCAAGCTTGCAAATGGCATCCTCTGTACACTCAAAGTATGGGTCATATGCTACCGCTCCCTCCCGAATACGATTGAACACATGTCTTGCCATACAAAAGTGACGACGGAATTGATGTGGTTTGATGAGCGTGGTATTCTCAAAGTAATCGGCATAGAGCAGGGCGTGCCCACTCTCCCTATGGCCGTTCAAGGCCGGAGCATGCCCCGGGATTGATCCCCTGAATCTAGGTCGCTGCCTAGCAAGATGTCCATTGACGACCAATGCAGCCACCACAAGCTCTTCGTCTTCCGAGGACGAATCATCCGATGAACAAATGAAGTTGTGGAAAAAATATTTGTCCCCACTATCCATGGTACCCTGTGAGCAAAGTTTCGAACACCTTGCGGTCATGGTGGAGGTGCGGCCGAGGAAGAGCACCTGGGCCTCCCCTCGCAGGCAACTGCAAAGTTGGCGTTGATGGCTGGCGGCTATCCTGCGCCTGCCGAAAGGTGATGGGGTCGATGGGCATCGCCAGCGACGTAGCTGCCCTGGTACCGGATGTGGCAATAAAGAGCCAATAAACACCAGCAAAAACTCCTCCAAAACGTGGGCGTGGGGCGGCTATGGCGATGGGGGTGGTCGTGGTTTCGGCGGCCGGGCTGGAAAGAGTGGAGGCGGCCAGAAAAATAGGTGCCGGCGGCTATGGCGGATGTCGTGGGAACATATCTGTCAGTAGAGTATAGGGGTACGTATAGGAGGGGAGAGTCTAGCTACGGTATGGTTGTACACTCAGATTTACGAGTTCAGGCCCCTCTCGGAAGGAGGTAAAGACCGTACGTCTCGGTGCTGTGGGAGCCTGTTTATCTAGAGTGTTGTGGTACAAGAGGTGCGAACCCTTGTGCAGGGGTGGAGGGACGGCTTATATAGAGTCCGCTAGCCCCTCATGAACGCCCCGTTACTCAAGGGTTCAATGGAGAGGTTAAAGGATGCGGGTGTTACAGGTGACGCCGACATTAGATGTTCTTTATGGTGGCGAACTGATCATCTGACTACGCTTGGTACTCCGAGTGTGTTGAGGATATAGACCTTAGATTCACCCGCCAGGAGAGGCCGGGTTACTCATATGGTCATTGCCAGAAGCCCGGCGCCAAGCTTAGAGATGGTGGGCCAAAGATGGGCTTAAGACCCGTAGTATGGCTTAAGGCCCGTAGTTACAATCATTATTATGGTAGAACTTGTAGTGTAAGGCAAGAATAGTTAAGAGTCCGAGCCGGACACTCTTATGAGCCGGCTGGGACTCTGAGAGCTACTGGGCGTCAGCCTCCCTATATAAAGGGACGACCCGGTAGCGGTTTAGGGAGAAGAACAATCTCATCGAGAGCCGGGCATAGCAGTTTAGCTCCCTGGTTATCGAAACCCTAATCAATACCACCTCAAACTGGACGTAGGCTTTTACCTTCACCGTAAGGGGCCGAACCAGTATAAACCCTCGTGTTCCTTGTCCCGCATTAACCCCTTCAAGCTTCCTAGTTGCGATGGCTCCACGACTAAGTCCTAGCTCGAGGACATCTGCCGTGACAATTCCACGACAGTTGGCGCCCACCGTGGGGCCATCGCACGGTGGATTTGAGTTCTTGAAGGGCAGCTTCGAAGGGCTCAAGGGATACGCTGTGGGCCGGATGACCAAGAGTCGTCGCGGCAAGCTCTACATCGACGATGCAAACTGGGGCCCCGACGCTGGCTCAATTGAGTACGGGTACCGGGTCCCCTTCGGCGGAATTCATGTTTTCATTGGCAAGATTGGTGAGCCGGGCCCTGAGCCGGATCTCTGCGCTGATCTCATCGAGACGGCTCAGCGTGCACGACCCGCCCGGGCCCGGCCTGCCTTAAGGCGCGCGTTTGTGGGATGTATCCATGGAGGGCCCTCTGATCTGTCTGGGTCCGGTGACGAGGCGGCCGCCGGCTCTGACGGCGAGTCGGCCACCGATGAGTCAAACTCGTTGTATCAACTTCAAGATGGCAGGCTCATGGGTTGTTCCGATGGTGACAGTATTCCGGACCCGTTTGAGCCGCCAAGTCAGGTTGGAGTCTTTATGGCTGGCGCGCAGCCTGTTCAGAACCCCGCTGCTAGAGCGGGAAACCCGGTGCCTTCTCCGGCTCAGGTGCTGATGGATCTCACGGACAAGATGACGGCCCTGTTAACCGCCACGGTTGACCCGGTGGATCAAGCTCAGCATGATGCGGAGGTGGCACAGTTAAAATTGGATCTAGTGAAAGCTAAGGAGGACCTTGCAGCAGAAGGGATCAGGATGGCTGCGGAGAGGGCGGCTCTCGAGGCCCAAACTCAGTTGATCCAGGCGCGGTCCTTCCAACTTACGATGGATCAGAACGCGTCCAATGAGGTCATGAGAAGGAGGCATCAAAAGACCCAATCTCGACTCCCTCCGGTTTACGATCCACGCAATCTCTTCAACACGCCAGGTGCAGGGTCTAGTAACCTGCCAGGGGTCATAGTGCCCGGGTCTGGAACCCCTATTCAGCCAATGGTGATGGGGCCTCCCCAGGTGCCCCCTGCCCCGCCTCAGTACGTGCCAATACCCCTGGGTCATTATAATAACCCACTGGAGAACATGGTCGCTGCGGCAGCACGGCTGGCGGCTCTCCCAGTCAACGGCGACTCTCCGACGGCTATTGAAACCCGCCGGGTCAGGGAACTCCTTCAGACAGCACTAGCGCAGCAAGAGGCGTACTCCTACAGCCGGGACAGGATCCACTCGACCCCTCGGCCAGGCCGGAGCCCGAGTTACAGCAGACACATGGTCTCAGCGACCGGCTCAAGTAACGTCCGACGCCATGACCCGCCCCCTGGCCATGGCCCGGTCCATAACGGAGCCTTTTATGCAGCAGACCAGGACAGAGCGCGGCAAGAGGCGGAGCAGGTGCCTCAATTGACGGCTTACCAGACCCCCCCGGCTTATCCGACGACTTCCGTCGACGTGGGTATCCCTACCAGGACTGGGGGTGTCCCTTGTTTAGTACCAGCTATCCGCAATGAGCGTCTACCCAAGGACTTCAAAGGCCCTAGGAAGGTGCCTAATTACACAGCAGACTTACAGCCTGCAGCCTGGATCGAGAGTTACGAGATGGCCATGGAACTACTGGAGGTTAGTGAGGCGGCAATGGCCAAGTACTTCACCATGATGTTGGATGGGACTGCCCGCACTTGGTTGAAAGGGCTACCACCGAATTCCATCGGGTCTTGGGCTGAGCTGAAAGCCCGGTTCATCCAAAACTTCAAAGATACCTGTAGGCAGTCGATGTCAATTGTGGATTTGACTAACTGTAAGCAGCAGGAGGGTGAATCCACGACTCATTGGGTTCGCCGGGTCAAGGAGATCATACATTCATCAGATAAGATGGATGCCGGCTCTGCAGTCTTAATGTTGGAACAGAATTGTCGCTTCGTGCCCCTGAAGATGAAACTCGGGCGGCTTAAGCAAGATTGCAGTGATATGGGTACACTAATGGCGGCTCTTGTCAAGTACGCCGATTCTGATGGTACCAAGGATCCCCCTTCAGATGATGAAAGGACAGGGAAGGGAAAGAAGAACGGCAATGGCAAGGGTCCTCAGTTTAACCCGGGGAACCAAGGAGGAGGCAAGCGCAAGGCCGATGGCAGCCTAGAGTTTGTAGCCAACGCCAGCTCACAAGGTAATAACCAGCGACACAAAGGGAGGCCCCCTCCCCGAGGCGGCGGGTCAGGTCCGACGCTGGAGCAGGTGTTGAATGAACCTTGCCCAAGGCATGGCTCTAGAGAGAAGCCAGCGACTCATCTGTGGAAGGATTGTGCAATCATGAAGGCCTTTAAGAATTACAATGGCCCGGGCGGCGGCTCAGGCGCCGGCGGCTTTCATGGCCCGGGCGGCGGCTCAAATTCCGGTCCTCAGAACGGTCAAGGGGGCTTTAATCAACAGTCTGGCCAGGGTCATCAACAGCAGCAGGGGGGTTATCAGACCAATCCAAAGCAGCTTAGCGGTGGACAATATCATGTGTTTACCACCAGTCTGTGTAAGCGAGATCAGAAGCTTCATAAGAGGGCAGTGAATGCTATTGAGCCGGCGGTCCCACGCTACTTGCGGTGGTCTGAGCAGCCTATAGTGTGGAGTAGGGAGGATCACCCTCCCCGGGTGGATAACCCGGGCCACTTGGCCTTAGTAGTGGCTCCTCAAGTGGGAGGATATAAGTTCACAAAGGTGCTCATGGATGGAGGCAGCAGCATCAACATCCTCTATTATGAGACTTTTCGCCGTATGGGGTTGGTTGATAAAAACCTCAGCCAGTCAAACACTATCTTCCATGGTGTGGTACCTGGTAAGTCGGCTTATCCAGTCGGCAAGATCGAATTGGAAGTAGCCTTTGGAGATGAGAACAACTACAGGGTGGAGAAATTGACCTTTGAGGTGGTTAAGATAAGAAGCCCGTACCATGCTATATTTGGGCGGCCGGCTTACGCCAAGTTCATGGCTCGGCCGTGTTATGTGTACTTACAGCTCAAGATGCCGGGTCACAACGGGACCATTACGGTTCACGGCAGCCGGAAAGTGGCCCTGGAGTGTGAGGAAGGCGATGCAGCTTATGCAGAATCTGTTTGTGCAACAGAGGAGTTGAAGTTTTACAAGGACAATGTTGATCCAACTGATATGACCTCTCTGAAAAAGCCGACTACGGAGCATGAGCCGGCGATGAAATTTAAGTCAGCTGATGAGACTAAACTTGTTGATTTTGTTCCAGGAGACTCATCTCAGCAATTTAGCATCAGTGCCAATCTGGATCCAAAATAGGAAGGCGCGCTCATCGAGTTCATCCGTGAGAATAGGGACATCTTCGCATGGAAACCTTCTGACATGCCAGGTGTACCTAGAGAACTCGCTGAGCACACTCTCAATGTTGATCCGAAATTTAGGCCGATCAGGCAGTTCCTTCGGCGGTTTAATGAAGAGAGGCGAAAGGCTATTGGTGAAGAGGTGGCCCGGCTCTTGGCGGCCGGGTTTATTGTTGAAGTCTTTCACCCAGAGTGGTTGGCTAACCCGGTGCTCGTACTCAAGAAGAACGACACCTGGCGGATGTGGGTGGACTACACGGACTTAAACAAGGCGTGTCCGGCTGATCCTTTTGCCCTCCCCCGTATTGATCAAATCATTGATGCTACGGCAGGTTGTGCGCGCTTAAGTTTCTTGGATGCTTATTCCGGATATCATCAGATTAAGATGGCAGTTAAGGACCAGGAGAAGA
The DNA here is from genome assembly GCF_002575655.3 of Aegilops tauschii subsp. strangulata. Lineage (NCBI taxonomy): Eukaryota > Viridiplantae > Streptophyta > Magnoliopsida > Poales > Poaceae > Aegilops > Aegilops tauschii. The sequence goes on from NC_053036.3 coordinate 517,677,388, forward strand.
CGACGTTCATCACTCCCTTTGGAGCCTTCTGCTATGTGTCTATGCCCTTTGGACTTAAGTGTGCACAGGCGACTTACCAGCGTTGTGTACAGAACTGTATTCATAAACAGATTGGGCGCAATGTTCACGCTTATGTGGACGATATTGTGGTTAAGTCCATAAAAGAGGAAACCCTGATAGATGATTTAAGGGAAACCTTTGATAATCTCCGGGTCTACAAAATGATGCTTAACCCGGCCAAGTGTGTCTTTGATGTCCCTGCAGGCAAGCTCTTGGGTTTTTTGGTTTCTGACAGAGGCATTGAGGCTAACCCGGAGAAGATCAAGGCCATCACCTCCCTGGCTAAGCCGGCGTGTATAAATGACGTTCAGCGTTTGGCGGGTCGCATCGCTGCTTTAAGCCGGTTTATAAGCCGTTTGGGTGAGAAGGCCATGCCATTATATCAGTTGATGAAGAAAACTGATAACTTTGTCTGGAATGATGCCGCTAATACTGCCTTTGAGGATTTGAAAAAGCAGCTGGCAGAGCCCCCAGTCCTTGCTGCTCCGGTTGATAAGGAGCCCTTATTACTGTACGTGGCGGCGAACACACGACCCGTCAGTGTGGCTATGGTGGTGGAGCACAAGGAGGAGGGCAAGGAGCATCCGGTTCAGCGGCCGGTTTATTATGTCAGCGAAGTGCTCATTGAGTCCAAGCAGCGATATCCGCATTGACAGAAGCTTGTTTATGGTGTGTTCATGGCAAGCCGGAAACTTAAGCATTATTTTCAGGGTCATCCCATCACTGTGGTCAGTTCTGCCCCTCTTGGTGATATCATTCAAAACAGAGAGGCCACAGGGAGAGTAGCTAAGTGGGCTATAGAGCTTGGACCTCATGGTCTCAAGTACGTGCCACGCACTGCTGTTAAATCTCAGGCCTTGGTGGATTTCATCAATGACTGGACAGAGTCACAAGTGCCCGAGCAGAAGCCGGATAACACATATTGGACTATCCACTTTGATGGGTCCAGGCAGTTGGAGGGCTCGGGGGCTGGAGTTGTATTGGCTTCCCCTAAAGGCGACAAGTTCCATTATGTGTTACGGTTAATGTTTCCTTGCACTAACAATGCGGCTGAGTACGAGGCCTTGCTCCACGGTCTTCGGATGGCTAAGGAGATGAGCTTGAGCCGGGTAAGGTGTTTCGGTGACTCAGACTTGGTGGCTCAACAAGTATCAGGCAAGTGGGACTCTAAGGACCCTCTCATGGCGGCTTATCGCCGCGAAGTTGATGCCATTGCTGGGCACTTTCAGGGCTACCAAGTGGAGCACATTGATCGCAGGAAGAACGAGGCGGCTGATGCCCTAAGCCGGCTAGGCTCTCAGCGAAAGCCGGTACCGCCTAATACTTTCCTGGATGTCCTGTATAATCCTTCTGTTAAGTTGCCTACAGAGGAAGACTTGGCTGTCCCTGACCCGGAGGCGCGACTGGTGGCGGCTCTCCACGTCATACCAGACTGGACAATGCCGTATCTGGCTTATATGACCCGGGGCGAGTTGCCGGAGGATGAAACTTTGGCCAGGCAAATAACCCGGCGAGCTAAGTCAATGATTGTTATCGATGGCGAGCTACATCATCGCAGTGTTACAGGGGCGTTTCAGCGTTGTGTTTCTCCTGAGGAAGGGCAAGAGATCTTGCATGAAATTCATGAAGGGGATTGTGGCCATCACGCCGGCTCAAAGTCCCTTATGGCCAAGGCTTTTCGTCATGGTTTTTATTGGCTGACGGCTCATGCTGATGCAGAGGACTTGGTCAGTAAATGTGATGGTTGCCAGAGGTTTTCGCGACGGGCTCATGTGCCGGCTCAGGAGCTGAGGATGATTCCAATTACTTGGCCCTTTGCGGTCTGGGGGCTTGATATGGTTGGGCCTTTCAAACGATCCAAAGATAAGAAGACTCACCTATTGGTGGCGGTTGACAAATTTACCAAGTGGGTGGAAGCTGAGCCAGTTAGCAAGTGTGATGCGGCCACGGCGGTTCAATTTATGAAAAAGGTGATTTTCCGCTTTGGTTTCCCACACAGCATTATAACTGACAATGGCACCAATCTTTCCAAAGGCGCCATGGAGGAGTTTTGTCAACGAGAGCACATCCGACTTGATGTTTCCTCCGTGGCTCATCCTCAATCCAATGGTCAAGCTGAGAGAGCTAATCAGGAGATTCTGAAGGGTATCAAGCCCCGGCTTTTGGTCCCTTTGCAACGGACGCCGGGTTGTTGGGTGGAGGAGTTGCCCTCCGTGTTATGGAGCATCAACACTACTCCTAACAGGTCTATAGGTTTTACGCCTTTCTTCATGGTTTATGGAGCAGAAGCAGACCTCCCCAGTGACATCCGTCATGACTCACCTCGCGTGGCGGCTTACGTTGAGGCGGATAATGAACAGGCGCGCCAAGATGCTCTTGACTTGTTGGACGAACAGCGTGATGTGGCAGCAGCCCGTTCAGCGATTTACCAACAAGACCTGCGCCGTTATCATAGCCGCCGGGTTAAATCCCGGGTCTTCCAGGAAGGCGATCTCGTGCTCCGGCTCATCCAGGATCAAACAGATGCACACAAGTTATCCCCGCCTTGGGAAGGGCCCTTTGTGGTCAGCAAGAACTTGCACAACGGGTCATATTACCTCATTGACATTCGGGAGCACAAAGATTCACGTAAGTCAGAGGAGGAGACCCGTCGGCCGTGGAACATAGCTCAGCTTCGGCCTTACTACACTTGAGCCACCGGCTCTCATAATGTACATATTTCTCTAAGCTATGTATATATTATGATAAGCAATAAAGCAGGACCTCTGTCCTTTTTTCTCCTCCAAATGTGCACGTGTTGTTTTCATTGCAAGATTACATGATAACTTGAAGGAGGATCCGGCTTATGATCGTATTCGAATCTGGCCGTAAGCAGCAAAGTCACTTGGGGGCTTCCTGTTCAAACATAGGTCGTATTCGAACCAAAGAGAACATAGCTGTCGATACCCATTTGATTGGCAAAGTGCCGAGCTCATTGGGAGGTTACCTTTGGTCATATTTGAATCATAGTTTAACCCCTCTGAGAACCGATGTGGATCGTATTCGAATCAGCGTCGTTAAACAATTCTTAAAATCACTTGGGGGCTTCCTGTTCAAACATGGGTCGTATTCGAACCAAACAGAACATAGCTGTCGGTACCCTGTTGATTGGCATCGCCACACCCACTGGGGGCTATATGATCGTATCCGAATCTTAGCTTAACCCCTTTGGGCCGGGTCTCTGGTCGTATTCGAACCGGAAGCCCTAAGTTCTTTTGCTTTATCACAAGTTTTCTCTGATTATATCAAGGTGTGTACAGCCGGGTCTCACTTTGCCGGCTTAACTTTGGTTTACAGTATTGCTGAACGCAATGGGTGTTATAAGACAGGTAAACCGGAGTTGCGGTACCAACTTTCTTATCCGGGTTATCTAAACCGGAAGTATGCTTGCAGGCCATTAAGGATGTTCTTACGGCTGTATTCAGGATATCATTGAAGACAAGTCCTTTTTGATTCCTATTCCGGGTTATTTAAAACTTATGATTCTCAGGGCGGTAAGCCGCCTCGAGACTTGTGATTTGCCCTTCTATGCAGGATAATTAAAGGCACCTCTTTTGAGGTTAAGAAAAACAAAGGATTGATTATGACCCGGAGAAACATCAAAGCGACAACTTCAAAAGACTTCAGCATTCAATACGTGCACGATGGCACGGCAGAGATAAACTGTTGCACCTACTCTATTACAAAACTCATCAAGTCTAAAAGGGTGGAGCATTGTTTGGTAAACCGGCTGCGGAAGTTAAGATGCTTGCTGGGTGGAAGTCTCCGGCTCTTCTCCTCTGGTTGCTCCCAAGACCTGGAAAGTTGATGACTTCCAGTCGATGCCGCTGAGGGCTTCGAATTGGGCTTCCTCGTCAATTAACCCGGCCGGGTCAATCTCCGGGGCGAAAGTGTGCTGACGAGCCGGCGGGATCAAGTTGAGAGCTTCATAGCGAGGGGTTGGGATCCTCTGATTCTCCGCATTGTAACCCGGCTGGTACTTGGTCAGATCTGTATCGTTGCCGATAAGAGTAGCCACCGGGCGTACGGCCTTCACGCAAGCTGCGAAGTCCTTCTGATCGAAAGCGGAGCCGTCTTCCTTCAGGCTTGGATAGCCAAGGGCGATGTCCGCCGGGTCTAACTCCGGCAGGAATGCCTTGGCCCGGCTCAGCGCGGCGATCGCTCCGGCTCTTGCAGAGGCCCGTCGCAGCTCTTGAATCCGTTGAGGCAGTACAGCGAGCCGGCGAAGGACTTCTGCCAGGTGAGTCGGCACCTCGTTGAATAGGGCCACCACAGCTAAGGCACGCTGTGACTCGGTGTAGAGCTGCTCCACCAGGGTATACACGGCCTTCAGCTTGGTGACCACGCTCTGGTTGAGGTTGGCACTTCTGGGACCTGTTTAACATAATCAGATAAGCCGGCAACAAGGATGAGTTATGAGATATAAACATTCTAAACTTGATGAAAGCCGGTGAGGCGACTTACCGAAGATGGCGGCCACCATCTGGGAAACCTGGTGCTTTAGGCCGGAGAGCTCGGCGGTCTTCTCGGAGAGAGTCTTCTCCGCCTGTTCAGCCCGGGTCACCAATGCGGCCTTTTCTTCGGCCCATGCCTTCCGCTCAGCGTCGAACTCCGTCTTCAGCTTCTCTTGCGCGGCGATGCTGGACACAAACTTGGCATTTGCCTTCCGGGTTTCCATCTCTTGCATCTTCAGCCGGCTCGTGAGATCAGCAAGGTCAGTCTCCAGCTTCTTGCCAGCAGCCTGTATAAGTTTCCGGGTTATGGCATGAACAATTACTCTACAAATTTAAAGTCCCAAGCGTTTTCCAAGCAAAGACACTTGGCACTTGGGGGCTAATGCATATTGAACGTTTTCTATCTACATATTGCCGGTTCAAATGGAGTAAGCCGGAACCTAAGTCTACAACATACTCAGTCATAAGTCGTCGACTTGGGGGCTAGCATGGTACAGGTAACTAAGCAGTGAATAAGAGGACAAAAGAATGTTACCTCAGACTTCTGCTGGATCTGGGTCACCATGGCAACCTCGGCGTCCCGGCTCTTGTGCACTTGGCTGATGTAGCCAGAGACGAGCTCTCCAATGCTCAGGTTGGTGTAGTCGGAGAGGTCCAGGTTCACCCGGTGGGGCTGCAGCAACTCCCCCTTAGCGGAGCACTTGGCCAGCACGGTAGGTCTCCCCGGCTCAACGAACTCCGTCCGGGTGATTACCACGTCCGGGTCGTTTGTTGGTTGGGCCGAGCCGGAGGCCACCGGGTCAGCAGAAGCTTCTACAGGTGTCGTGTCCATTGGAGTGGTGGCTTCGGGGGCGGAGGCAGCTGGCGGGTCTTGGACCGTCACCTCCGGCTTAGGCAAATCCGGCACTCCGGCCGACTTGGTTTTCTTCACCCTCTTGGTAAGCTTTGCCTGGGCACTGAAAGAACAACAAAGGTTAGTACAAAAAATATGAGTAAAGATCAGAACAACATGAGATGATTATCGTTACCCGGGCGCGGTCTTGAAAGCCGGCAGATTCGACTGCATAGAGTCGCCGGAAGAAGGGGAAGTGTCCTGATAATTTGAGTCAGAAGAATTAAGCGGTTGGCGTATAACACCCGCAAAAGGATGAAAAGGGTACAATTTTGCGATCACCTCGGTCCGACGTTTCCTTGATGCATCAGGTAACCCGGAGGAGAGGTCAGTGTCCTTGCTGGTCCGGGTGTGCCGCCGGCTCTCATGAACCCGTCGCTTCAAAATAAATTGAGGATCTTGGTAAGCTAAAGGATGGGAAAAGCTTACTTTCCGGGTTACTCTTCGGGTTTTCAGCCTTGGCAAGGGCTCCGAGTCGGAGGAAAGTATTGTTACCTCTTCAACCACCGGGTTACTGGCTCCGGTGTCCTCCTGTTGATAAACAACATTGATAAGGCGGACATAAATAAATGACAAGTATAACAAGAGCTTACAGGTTTAGGAATTACCTCAGACTCGGAGCTGTCACTTAGCTGCAACAGCTCCGAAGCAGTGGGCCTACTTCCCTTCTTACGGGGAGCAGCTTTCTTGGCGGCTTTCTTCACCTTTCTGGCCTTCTTGGCCGCCTCATGGTCGTATTTGACCCGCCAGAACTTGTCATCAGCCTGAAAAATACAATGATAAATCCTTAAAACGGTTCAGATGAAGGTTATATGCAGAAGAAGATAAAAAGTTAAAGTCAGCGGCTTACCGCTGGGGCTGGGTTGGTCTTGCAGAAGGGGGCTAACCCGATCCTTCCGCAGTCTGCCATGCTCTCGTTTAAAAGAGCCTTGGTCATCTCCTCTGCAACGTCTTCTGGAAGATCATTGCGGCTGTGTCTCTGAGGGTCATCCTTTCGTCCTGTGTACTCACACATTAAGCCGGGGCGGCGGCTCAATGGGATCACCCGCCATGAGATCCAGACCCAGACCAGATCGATTCCATTTAGACCATTGCCCAGGAGAGCCTTGATCTTGTTGATGGTGGGAAGCAGAGGCTGGCGCTCCGCCGGAGTCAGTTTGTCTGACAATGGGTGTGTTGACTCCAGACGTGATGGGCGAAAGCCGGGCAGCGGACTTTCATCAGCCGGTGACGTATCTTGGCAATAGAACCAAGTCATGTTCCAGTCCTTTGGGTGGCTCGGCGGCTCAGCATAAGGGAAAAGACAGTCTCTTCGCCGCTGAATGGAGATGCCACCTAGCTCTAGACTTGGTCCATTGGCGCACTCATTCTGACGGTTTAAGTAAAAAAGCTCTCTGAAGAGCAGCAGACTAGGTTCTTCTCCAAGATAAACCTCGCAAAAGACTTGGAAATTGCAGATGTTGGACACTGAGTTGGGTCCGATATCTTGAGGCCGCAAGTCGAAGAAGTTCAGAACGTCTCTGAAAAACTTTGAACCGGGCGGTGCGAAGCCCCGGCTCATATGATCCGCAAAAATCACTACCTCCCCGTCTTTTGGCTGTGGTCTCTCTTCTGACGGGTCAGGGGCACGGTAGGACATGACATCCTTCTTGGGCAGATATCCGGACTTAACAAAATCTGCTAGGGTCTCGTTGGTGACATTGGACCTCATCCAGTTGCAAGTAATGGGAGCTTTGGGAGGCATGGTGAAAGTCGGCGGTCTATGATAAAAGGAAAAACGTCCGGGTTAATTATGAGCCGGAGGAAATCTACAGTTTAATGTCAAGGTGGCGGCTTATGAAGGGGACTAATGGTATACGCTTAAGTGCATGGGGTTGTTTAAGCCGCCGAGGGATTGAGAGTAATTTGATCGTCTACAGGCCTTATCACAGTTAAGCCGGAATATTTTATGGTGCATGGTTTCTTTAAATCCGGACGGTTCTACGGCACGTGGTTTCTTTAAGCCGGAACAGTAAACCGCCGAGATTCAATGATTGCAGTTTTTTACTAAGTGTGGTAAAACAGGTTTCACACATCGCAGTAAAACTTTTGGATCAAAATGGTCGGGTAAAATAAAAAGTTTCTAGACCTAGAAACAGACGCGCGGATGTTCTTGAGCTCGAACGAAGCCGTTATGCAGTGGAAAGAGACCTACTGGCATTTGAAATAAGTACCAAACAACTGCCGCACTAGTTCTATGCAGATCTAAGATCAAAAGGGGCAGTAAGAAAGAAAACTACCGGAGTTTGTGGCAATGGCGACGAACACGAGGAACGCGGACGAACCCTACGGCAGATCTATTCTACAGAACAAGCAGGACTTACAGGAGCTGGAGAGCTGCGGAGGTTATCGCGTTTCTCTGGTCCGATCAGGGTGATGCAGCGGCCTGAGTTGGTGACGATGAGAAGACCCGCGGCGGCGACGACGGCGGAGCTCGAGCAGCACGGGACAGTGAGAGGAAGGAGATGACAGAGGAAGGAGAGTGAGAAAGGCCCGTTGGGCCGGCCTATTTATAAGGCGAGCTCGTATAGCGGGCGCGAGAATCAAGGAACCGTGGCGTGGTTATCTCCCCACGCAATGCCTCGATTTTCGGGATGACAGTAAATTGAAAGATCCGTTGCGGATCTGGCGGAGTAAAAAACGGGCTTAATGGAAGATGACGTCACGGTGGATTATCCGGAGTCCAGAGGATGACGTCACACCGGGTTATGGCCTTCACACAATTGTAAGCCGGAGGTTTTCTGTCGAAGGAATGGAAGATTGACATGAGCGGGCTCAAATCAATCTGGGGCCTAATGTTGATGATATAGACCTTAGAGTCACCCGCCAGGAGAGGCCGGGTTACTCATATGGTCATTGGCAGAAGCCCGGCGCCAAGCTTAGAGACGGTGGGCCAAAGATGGGCTTAAGACCTGTAGTATGGCTTAAGGCCCGTAGTTACAATCATTATTATGGTAGAACTTGTAGTGTAAGGCAAGAATAGTTAAGAGTCCGAGCCGGACACTCTTATGAGCCGGCCGGGACTCTGAGAGCTACTGGGCGTCAGCCTCCCTATATAAAGGGACGACCCGGCAACGGTTTAGGGACAAGAACAATCTCATCGAGAGCCGGGCATAGCAGTTTAGCTCCCTGGTTATCGAAACCCTAATCAATACCACCTCAAACTGGACGTAGGCTTTTACCTTCACCGTAAGGGGCCGAACCAGTATAAACCCTCGTGTTCCTTGTCCCGCATTAACCCCTTCAAGCTTCCTAGTTGCGATGGCTCCACGACTAAGTCCTAGCTCGAGGACATCTGCCGTGACAATTCCACGACAGAGTGGGTAGAGACGGTTGAGTGAAGGTGAGGCTTTCGAGTGGATCCTTCGCTCGAGTGACTTGTAGGCTCCAGGCACTCCAGTTGGTGACTCCTTCCTAGGTTTGTAGGCCTTGGATTCTTGTATGTGGTGTCCTTGGGTAGGGTATGTAGGTTAGGCCTAGGACCCTACCCCAGAAACATGTCCTCGTCATTATCCCCCGAATGGATCGGGGTCCGATTGAAAAAGGATTGGAGCGGAATCTGATTCGACTCAATGCCTCAGAGGTACTTTCGAGCTCTGCAGATACCGATGCTGATTTAACTCCTTGTCAATCGCCTCGATCGATTCCAGCTCATTGTGTGACTGAGTGAAACAAACGACGAGTCGTTGAGCATCAGGTCGGACCTGAATGAACAAGGAGGTCTTCGACGCAATTAATTGTTCTGCAACAGCGCAGTAAGTGGGGCAAGTGGGGCGAGACTCATTGATTTTCGCCCCCCCTTTATCGCCACATACTGCGCAGTCTTCGTTAGTGGGATGCGCTGGGATCTCGCTGGCCCAGGGGTCAGTGACTCAGGAGCGTTGTTATAAGAAGTGACGCGGCCGAGGGGCAAAATAGTGCTCCTTCTCTTTCCTCCCCTTTCACTCGTCTCGCCACCTCTTCCGCCTCCGTGATACGTCCATTTTGCATCATGCTTTTATATTGATATTTATTGCATTATGGGCTGTTATTACACTTTATATCACAATACTTATGCCTTTTCTCTCTTATTTTATAAGGTTTACATGAAGAAGGAGAATGCCAGCAGCTGGAATTCTGGACTGGAAAAGGAGCAAATATTAGAGACCTATTCCGCACAACTCCAATAGTCCTAAAACTTCATAGAGCATGTTTTTGGAATATATAAAAAATATTGGACAAAGAAAATACCAAAGGGGGGCCACTAGTGTAACGCCCACGATGCGGCTATATCTCCCACGTGTCGAGGCACGACTTAGAGGCATAACCGCATAGTGGTTTTGTCGCAAGAAGGGTCATCTTCACACAATCCCATGTAATGAACAAGAATGGGATAAAGAGTTGGCTTACAATCGCCACTTCACACAATACATAAATATTATTCATACATCATCCAAAATACAAACATATAGACCGACTACGGTCAAAATCCAGATGAAAATAAGACAACCCCAAATGCTAGATCCCCGATCGTCCCAACTGGGCTCCACTACTGATCATCAGGAAAAGACACATAGTAACGACCACGTTCCTCGTCGAACTCCCACTTGAGATCGACCCCATCATCTACACTGGCATCGTCGGCACCTGCAACTGTTTTGGTAGAATCTGTGAGTCACGAGGACTCAGCAATCTCACACCCGCGAGATCAAGACTATTTAAGCTTATAGGAAAGGATGGTGTAATGAGGTGGAGCTGCAGCGGCAATAAGCATATATGGTGGCTAACATATGCAAAAGAGAGCGAGAAGAGAAGCAACGGAACGATCGTCATCTAGCAATGACCAAGAAGTGATCTTGAACTCCTACTTACGTCATACATAACACAGACCGTGTTCACTTCCCGGACTCCGCCGAGAAGAGACCATCATGGCTACACACGCAGTTGATGTATTTTAAATGGGTCAAGTGACAAGTTCTGTACAACCGGACATTAACAAATTCCCATCTGCCTCATAACCGCGGGCATGGATTTCGAAAGATAATACCCTGCAGGGGTGTCCCAACTTAGCCCATCATAAGCTCTCACAGTCAACGAAGGATAAACCTTCTCCCGGAAAGACCCGATCAGTCTCGGAATCCCGGTTTACAAGACATTTCGACAATGGTAAAACAACACCAGCAAAGCCGCCCGATGCGCCGACAAATCCCGATAGGAGCTGCACATATCTCGTTCTCAGGGCACACCGGATGAGACATCCTACGAGTAAAACCAGACCTCGAGTTTCCAGGAGGGGGCCCCGCAGTCAACTCAGTTCGGACCAACACTCGAAGGAGCACTGGCCCCGGGGGGGTTAAAATAAAGATGACCCTCGGGCTCGCGAAAACCCGGGGGAAAAGGCTTAGGTGGCAAATGGTAGAACCAAGGTTGGGCCTTGCTGGAGGAGTTTTATTCAAGGTGAACTGTCAAGGGGGTCCCATAAATCACCCGACCGCGTAAGGAACCCAAACTCAAGGAATATAATCCCGGTATATCAGTAACTAGGGCGGCAAGAGTGGAACAAAACACCAGGCATAAGGCCGAGCCTTCCACCCTTTACCAAAATATATAGATGCATTAATTAAATAAGAGATATTGTGATATCCCAACATATCCATGTTCCGACATGGAACAAACTTCAACTTCACCTGCAACTAGCAACGCTATAAGAGGGGCTGAGCAAAAGCGGTAACTTAGCCAATCAACGGTTTGCTAGGAACGGATGGTTAGAGGCTGACATGGCAAAATGGGAGACATGATATAGCAAGTGATAGGTAGAGCAGCATGGCAATAGAGCGAACAACTAGCAAAGCAAAGATAGAAATGATATCAAGGGGTGGTCATCTTGCCTGCAAGGTTCTCAGAGTTGTCGAAAGCTTGATCCTCGTAAGCGTACTCGACAGGTTCCTCATTCACGAACTCATCTCCCAGCTCTACCCAAGACAAGAACACAAACAAACGGAACCACAATCAACAACGAGAAATGCACAAGCAACATGATGCAAAACATGTATGATATGCAAGATATGATATGCGATGCATATGCGTGCTCCGGAAGGAAAATGATGAACAAGGCAGTAACTTGGCAAACCAAGCATGCCACTGGAAAGATGAGATGATTTCGGTCGAAATCGATATAAAGATCACCGGAAACGGATGCACGGTTTGCAAATGGCGGGCAAAACAAGAATGACACAAATCTGCGATTAACAGCATGATAGCACTTAAAATGCAACAAGTAACAATGCTACAGCACTCCAACATAGCAACAAAGCATATGACAGTAATCTACAGAAGATGCTTGACAAAAGATGAATACTGAGCTACGGCTAGATCACAACATATCAAGCCCAAACAAGCATGGCAAAAGTGCAAAAGATAACAGGATCACAGACTTGGTGAAAAACTGGACATGGCAGAAAACAGCATCAGGTAGCAATGTTCAGAGCATGAAATCAACATGCTACAGGAACTTAACATAGAAAAACAAGGCATGGAAGTATTCTACTAAATGCATATGACAAAAGTCCCTTACTGATCATAAGCCAAAAAGGAACAGAAGATATGATGGCAAGCATGTAAACATAGCAAGTTTCGTTATCAGGTTTCAGACTTGGCAGAAAACAGAGCATGGCACAAACAATAATATGTAGGCGTGTTGGTGAGCTTGATGCACTCACTACAGAGCAATGCATGTCAAAACTAGCATACCTATAGCAATATGGCATATTTATGAAGCTATCCATGGCAAGAACAAAAGCATAGCATGTATGGATCCACTACAATGAGCTTGGCAAAAATGAATATCATGTTAAGAATCTGCCAAAAATATTTTATAGCAAAAGTAGAGCAAAAGTGAGTCATGCTATGGCACTCCATAATTGCAAACATGGGAAGGATTGGATCAATTACAACTATATCTACAAAACATCCTTACTGAACATCTCCAAAATATGCATGAATCCCTCTGTAGCATCAAGTTTACATGGCAACAAAATAACAGCAGACAAGGACTTGGAGAAATCACCAAGTCCCTGAAATCAGAAACATTACGGAGCCTACTTTGCATGCTTGTGCTAGTCAGCACAGAGATCAAAAAAATACATGGAATACACCCTTGGAAAGATGGCATGGCATACAACAAAACACATGTAGAGCTCATGCCCATAAGATGCACAGATTAAATGATACAAAAATGACAAATCTCCAAGTTCTGATAAGAACCAGCAGATAACAGCAACTATCCCTCTTCCAACAGAGATTTGGGCATCAAGGTGACCTCTAATTAACATGGTTCAATTTAACAAAATGTAGAGCATCACGAGACGAACAATTTGACATATTACACGCGTGAATCGGAGCTACATGCAAGGAGTTATGCAACAAGGAACATGTGCACATATCGTAAGATTCACAGACTTAGAAATATTTCGGGGTTCGAGAAGTCAACGCTCACAGTACCAAATCCAAATCGGGCGAGAGAGCTCGGGCTCGTCGTGGCCCTGCCCGCCGGCGAGGATGGAGGGGAAGGCGAGGCGGGGCGGCGGCCGGAGGCAGAGGAGGAGGCGAGGCCGGAGGGCGGCGGGGCCGCGGCGCCGGCGGGGAGGCGTCGGGTGGCGGTGCTGTGCCGCGGCGGCGAGGTCCGGTGGCGGGGCGAGGACGGCGGGGCCGGCCGGCGAGCACGGCGGCGGCGAGGCGAGGCGCGCGGGCCGGGAGGGCTTGCCCCGGGCCCGGGCGGGCTGCGGCGGCGGCGGCGGACGGGTGCCACGTGGCGGCTCGCCACTGGCTCGGGGCGGCAGCGCGGTTCGTCCGGCTGACGGCGGACGCGTCCGGCGGCGCGGAGGGAAGTTTTTTAGGGTTTCGTCTGCGATTCGTATACGGGAGGTCTCACATATAAATAGGTAGAGGGAGTTAGGAGGCTCCAAATGAGGTGTGGTTTTCGCCCACACGATCGTGATCGAACGACCTACAGCATGGAAGAGAGTTTGGTGGGTTTTGGGCTGGTTTTTTAGGGGGTTTTTTCTGGACACTCAAATGGACTTTGCGGATGCCCGGTTAACCGTTGGAGTACCAAACGACCTCCAAATGAAACGAAACTTGACCGGTGGTCTCCGGGTGGTGTAATAAGGCCACTTGACAAGCCTCGGTCCATTCCGATAATGTTTGACACCCGCACACGAAAGAAAACAAGAGGGGTGCACCGGAGGAGATAGGAGCGCCGGATTGCAAAACGGACAACGGGAAAAATGCTCGGATGCATGAGACGAACACGTATGCAAATGCAATGCACATGATGACATGATATGATATGCGTGACATGAACAAAATGCAAAAACGAAAAAAAGAAAACCCGATCACGAAGGGAATATCATAACACATAGCCGAAAATGGCAAGAGTCGGAGTTACAAATATGGCAAGTTACATGCGGGGTGTTACAACTAGCCAGCCACAAGGGTGGAGGGCGCACCCTACCCCCCAGCGCGTCCCCCGTCCTTGTGGCCCCCCTGGCAGGGCCCCGACGCCCATCTTCTGCTATATGGTGTGTTTTGACCTGAAAAATATAAGGAAGCTTTCGGGACGAAGCACCGCCAACTCGAGGCGGAACCTGGGCAGAACCAATCTAGGGCTCTGGCGGAGCTGTTCTGCCAGGGAAACATCCCTCCAGGAGGGGGAAATCATCGCCATTGTCATCACCATCGATCCTCTCATCGAGAGGGGGTCAATCTGCATCAACATCTTCACTAGCACCATCTCCTCTCAAACCCTAGTTCATCTCTTGTATTCGATCTTGGTCCCAAAACCTCAGATTGGTAGCTGTGGGTTGCTAGTAGTGTTGATTACTCCTTGTAGTTGATGCTAGTTGGTTTATTCGGTGGAAGATCATATTTTCAGATCCTTAATGATAATTAATACTCCTCTGATTATGAACATGAATATGCTTTGTGAGTAGTTACATTTGTTCCTGAGGACATGGGAGAAGTCTTGTTATAAGTAATCATGTGAATTTGGTATTCGTTCGGTATTTTGATGAGATGTATGTTGTCTTTCCTCTAGTGGTGTTATGTGAACGTCGACTACATGACACTTCACCATTATTTCGGCCTAGGGGAAGGAATTGGGAAGTAATAAGTAGATGATGGGTTGCTAGAGTGACAGAAGCTTAAACCCTAGTTTATGCGTTGCTTCGTAAGGGGCTGATTTGGATCCATATGTTTCATGCTATGGTTAGGTTTACCTTAATTCTTCTTTCGTAGTTGCGGATGCTTGCGATAGGGGTTAATCATAAGTGGGAGGCTTTTTCAAGAAAGGGCAGCACCCAAGCACTGGTCCACCCACATATCAAATTATCAAAGTAACGAACGCGAATCATATGAGCATGATGAAAACTAACTTGACAACAATTCCCATGTGTCCTCGGGAGCGCTTTGCTTTATATAAGAGTTTGTACATGCTTCTACTTTGCTACAAAAAGGATTGGGCCACCTTGCTGCACCTTGTTTACTTTTATTACTTGTTACCCGTTACGATTTATCTTATCACAAAACTATCTACTACCAATAATTTCAGTGCTTGCACAGAATACCTTGCTGAAAACCACTTGTCATTTCCTTTTGCTCCTCGTTGGGTTTGACACTCTTACTTATCGAAAGGACTATGATAGATCCCCTATACTTGCGGGTCATCAAGACTCTTTTCTGGCGCCGTTGCCGGGGAGTGAAGCGCCCTTCGTAGGTGGAATTTGGTAAGGAAACATTTATATAGTGTGCTGAAATTTACTGTCACTTATTACTATGGAAAATAATCCTTTGAGGGGCTTGTTCGGGGTATCTTCACCTCGACCGGAAGAGCAAAGAGTTTCTCCTCAACCTACTGCACCTACTGAAAATATTTATTATGGAAGTCCTTCGGGTATGATAGAGAAACTGCTAGCTAATCCTTATGGAGGAGATGGAACATTATATCCCGATATGCACCTAATCTATGTGGATGAAGTTTCTGGATTATTTAAGCTTGCAGGTGTTGGGGAACGTAGTAATTTCAAAAAATTTCCTACGCACACGCAAGATCATGGTGATGCATAGCAACGAGAGGGGAGAGTGTTGTCCACGTACCCTCGTAGACCGATAGCGGAAGCGTTATCACAACGCGGTTGATGTAGTCGTACGTCTTCACGATCCGACCGATCAAGTACCGAACGTACAGAACTTCCGAGTTCTACACACGTTCAGCTCGATGACGTCCCTCGAACTCCGATCCAGCCGAGTGTTGAGGGAGAGTTTCGTCAGCACGACGGCGTGGTGACGATGATGATGTTCCACCGACGCAGGGCTTCGCCTAAGCTCCGCAACGGTATTATCGAGGTGTAATATGGTGGAGGGGGGCACCGCACACGGCTAATAGATCTCAAGGATCAATTGTTGTGTCCCTGGGGTGCCCCCTGCCCCCGTATATAAAGGAGCAAGGGGGAGGCAGCCGGCCAAGGGGAGAGCGCGCCATAGGGGGGGAGTCCTACTCCCACCGACTCCTCCTTTCCTTGTGGGAGTAGGAGAAGGGAAGGGGGAAGGAGAAAGAAGGAAGGGTGCGCCTCCCTTCCCTAGTCCAATTAGGACCAGACCATGGGGAGGGGTGCGGCCACCTTTTGAGGCCTTTCTCTCCTTTCCCGTATGGCCCATTAAGGCCCAATACGTATTCCCGTAACTCTCCGGTACTCCGAAAAATACCCGAATCACTCGGAACCTTTCTGAAGTCCGAATATAGTCGTCCAATATATCGATCTTTATGTCTCGGCCATTTCGAGACTCCTCGTCATGTCCCCGATCTCATCCGGGACTCCGAACTCCTTCGGTGCATCAAAACTCAATAAAACTGTCATCGTAACGTTAAGCGTGCGGACCCTACGGGTTCGAGAACTATGTAGACATGACCGAGACATGTCTCCGGTCAATAAGCAATAGCGGGACCTGGATGACCATATTGGCTCCCACATATTCTACGAAGATCTTTATCGGTCAGACCGCATAACAACATACGTTGTTCCCTTTGTCACCGGTATGTTACTTGCCCGAGATTTGATCGTCGATATCTCGATACCTAGTTCAATCTCGTTACCGGCAAGTCTCTTTACTCATTCCGTAACACATCATCCCGCAACTAACTCATTAGTCACAATGCTTGCAAGGCTTATAGTGATGTGCATTACCGAGTGGGCCCAGAGATACCTCTCCGACAATTGGAGTGACAAATCCTAATCTCGAAATACGCAACCCAACAAGTACCTTTGGAGACACCTGTAGAGCACCTTTATAATCACCCATTTACGTTGTGACGTTTGGTAGCACACAAAGTGTTCCTCCGGTAAACGGGAGTTGCATAATCTCATAGTCATAGGAACATGTATAAGTCATGAAGAAAGCAATAGCAACATACTAAATGATCGGGTGCTAAGCTAACGTAATGGGTCAAGTCAATCACGTCATTCTCCTAATGAGGTGATCCCATTAATCAAATGACAACTCATGTCTATGGCTAGGAAACATAACCATCTTTGATTAACGAGCTAGTCAAATAGAGGCATACTAGTGACACTCTGTTTGTCTATGTATTCACACATGTATTATGTTTCCACTTAATACAATTCTAGCATGAATAATAAACATTTATCATGATATAAGGAAATATATAATACTTTATTATTGCCTCTAGGGCATATTTCCTTCAGCAGGTATGCCCGAGGATGTTTCCAAGAAGAAGGTCTTCCCTTTATCTTTGAAGGGAAAGGCATTGACAGGGTATAGGCTGTGTGATGATATTGGATAATGTAACTACAACCGATTGAGATTGGAATTTCATCAGAAGTTTCATCCTATGCATCTGGTTCATCGTGATCGGAATTATATATATAATTTTTGGCCTCGTGAAGGAGAAAGTATCGCTCAAGCTTGGGGGAGGCTTAAGTCAATGTTATATTCATGCCCCAATCATGAGCTCTCAAGAGAAATTATTATTCAATTTTTTTATGCTCGGCTTTCTCATAATGATCGATCCATGCTCGATACTTCTTGTACTGGTTCCTATATGAAGAAGGATATTGAATTCAAATGGGATTTATTGAAAAGAATTAAATGCAACTCTGAAGATTGGGAACTCGACTAAGGTAAAGATTCAGGTATAAACCTTAAGTTCGATTGTGTTAAATCTTTTATGGACACCGATGCTTTTCGTGATTTAGCTCTAAATATGGACTTGACTCTGAGATAGTAGCTTCTTTCTGTGAATCATTTTCTACTCCTGTTGATCTCCCTAAGGAGAAGTGGTTTAAATATCATCCTCCCATTGAAGTTAAAGTAGTATAACCTATTAAGTTTAAGAACAAACCATTACTTATATTGTTGATCCTATTGTTCCTACTGTTTATATTGAGAAACCACCTTTTCCTGTTAGAATAAAGGATCGTGCTAAAGCTTCAACTGTGGTCCGTAAGAGTTATACTAGAACACCTACACCCCCTGAGCAAATTAAAGTTGAACCTAGTATTGCTATGGTTAAAGATCTCTTGGTTGATAATATTGATGGGCATGCTATTTATTTCTGTGATGAAGCTGCTAGAATTGCTAAACCTGATACTAAAGATAAACCTAGACCTATTGTTGGCATGCCCGTTGTTTCTGTTAAAAAAGGAGATCATTGTTATCATGGCTTATGTGATGTGGGTGCTAGTGTGAGTGCAATTCCTTATACCTTGTATGAAGAAATTATGAATGATATTGCACCTGCTGAGATAGAAGATATTGATGTTACTATTAAGCTTGCCAGTAGAGATACTATATCACCAATTGGGATTGTTAGAGATGTTGAAGTCTTGTGTGGGAAAATTAAATACCCTACTGATTTTCTTGTTCTTGGTTCCCCACAAGATGATTTTTGTCCCATTATATTTGGTAGACCTTTCTTGAATATTGTTAATGCTAAGATAGACCGTGAGAAAGATATTGTTACTGTTGGTCTAGGGGATATGTCTCATGATTTTAATTTCTCTAAATTTTGTAGACAACCTCATGATAAAGAATTGCCGGGTAAAGATCAAATTATTGGTCTTGCTTCTATTGCCGTGCCTTCTAATGATCCTTTAGAACAATATTTGCTAGACCACGAAAATGATATGTTTATGAATGAAAGAAGAGAAATAGATGAAGTATTCTTTAATCAAGGACCCATTTTGAAACACAATTTGCCTGTTGAAATCCTTGGGGATCCTCCTTGACCCAAGGGTGATCCCGTGTTTGAGCTTAAACAATTACCTGATACACTGAAATATGATTATCTTGATGAAAAGAGGATATATCATGTTATTATTAGTGCTAACCTTTCAGAGCATGAAGAAAAGAAATTATTGAAAACTCTGAAGAAGCACCGTCCCGCTATTGGATATACTCTTGATGATCTTAAGGGCATTAGTCCCACCTTATGTTAGCACAAAATTAAATTGGAGAAAGATGCTAAACCAGTTGTTGATCATCAGCGACGGTTAAATCCTAAGATGAAAGAAGTGGTAAGAAATGAAATATTAAAGCTTCTGGAGGCTGGTATAATTTATCCTATTGCTGACAGTCAATGGGTAAGCCCTGTTCATGGCGTCCCTAAGAAGGGAGGTATTACTGTTTTTCCTAATGATAAGAATGAATTGATTCCACAAAGAATTGTTACAGGTTAGAGAAT
Organism: Aegilops tauschii subsp. strangulata; assembly: GCF_002575655.3. Classification (NCBI taxonomy): domain Eukaryota; kingdom Viridiplantae; phylum Streptophyta; class Magnoliopsida; order Poales; family Poaceae; genus Aegilops; species Aegilops tauschii. The sequence continues at coordinate 517,696,607 of NC_053036.3, forward strand.
GGTAATTGATTTTCGCAAATTAAATAAAGCCACTAGAAAAGATCATTACCCTCTACCTTTTATTGATCAAATGCTAGAAAGATTATCCAAGCATACGCATTTTTGCTTTCTAGATGGTTATTCTGGTTTCTCTCAAATACCTGTGTCAAAAGAGGATCAAGATAAAACCACTTTTACTTGCCCTTTTGGTACCTTTTCTTATAGATGTATGCCTTTTGGCTTATGCAATGCACCTGCTACCTTTCAAAGATGTATGACTGCTATATTATCTGACTTTTGTGAAAAGATTGTTGAGGTTTTCATGGATGATTTCTCCATTTACGGAACTTCTTTTGATGATTGCTTAAGCAACCTTGATCGAGTTTTGCAGAGATGTGAAGAAACTAATCTTGTCTTGAATTGGGAAAAGTGCCACTTTATGGTTAATGAAGGCATTGTTCTGGGGCATAAAATTTCTGAAAGAGGTATTGAAGTTGATAAAGCTAAAGTAGATGCTATTGAAAAGATGTCGTGTCCTAAAGATATGAAAGGTATAAGAAGTTTCCTTGGTCATGCTAGCTTCCATAGGAGGTTTATTAAAGACTTCTCTAAAATTTCTAGGCCTCTCACTAATCTCTTGCAAAAAGATGTTCCTCTTGTTTTTTATGATGATTGTGTAGAAGCATTTGAAATACTTAAGAAAGCCTTGATTTCTGCTCCTATTGTTCAGCCACCTGGTTGGAGCTTGCCTTTTGAAATCATGTGTGATGCTAGTGATTATGTTGTTGGTGCTGTTCTAGGACAAAGAGTTGATAAGAAATTGAATGTTATTCAGTATGCTAGTAAAACTCTAGACAATGCTCAGAGAAATTATGCTACTACTGAAAAAGAATTTTTAGCAGTTGTATTTTCATGTGATAAGTTCAGATCTTATATTGTTGATTCCAGAGTAACTGTTCACACTGATCATGCTGCTATTAAATATCTTATGGAAAAGAAAGATGCCAAACCTAGACTTATTAGATGGGTTCTCTTTCTACAAGAATTTGATATGCATATTATTGACAGAAAGGGAGCTGAGAACCCCGTTGCAGACAACCTGTCTAAGTTAGAAAATGTTCCTGATGACCCACTACCTATTGATGATAGCTTTCTTGATGAGCATTTAAATGTCTTAAATGCTTCTCGTAATACTCCATGGTATGCTGATTATGCTAATTACATTGTTGCTAAATTTATACCACCTAGTTTCACACACCAGCAAAAGAAAAAGGTTTTCTATGATTTAAGACATTACTTTTGGGATGACCCACACCTTTATAAAGAAGGTGTAGATGGTGTTATTAGATGTTGTGTACCCGAGCATGAACAGGAACATATCCTACACAAGTGCCACTCCGAGTCTTATGGAGGACATCATGCTGGAGATAGAACTGCACACAAGGTATTGCAATCCAGTTTCTATTGGCCTACTCTCTTCAAGGATGCTCGTAAGTTTGTCTTGTCTTGTGATGAATGCCAAAGAATTGGTAATATTAGTAGACGTCAGGAAATGCCTATGAATTATTCACTTGTTATTGAACCATTTGATGTTTGGGGCTTTGATTATATGGGACCTTTTCCTTCCTCAAATGGGTATACACATATTTTAGTTGCTGTTGATTACGTTACTAAGTGGCTAGAAGCTATTCCAACTAGTAGTGCTGATCATAACACTTCTATTAAGATGCTTAAAGAAGTTATTTTCCCGAGGTTTGGAGTCCCTAGATATTTAATGACTGATGGTGGTTCACATTTTATTCATGGTGCTTCCCGTAAAATGCTTGCTAAATATGATGTCAACCATAGAATTGCATCTCCATATCATCCTCAGTCTAGTGGTCAAGTAGAATTGAGCAATAGAGAGATGAAATTGATTTTGCAAAAGACTGTTAATAGATCTAGAAAGAATTGGTCTAAGAAACTTGATGATGCTTTGTGGGCTTATATAACTGCTTATAAAAACCCTATGGGTATGTCTCCGCATAAAATGGTTTATGGAAAGGCACGTCATTTACCTCTTGAACTAGAACATAAGGCATATTGGGCTATTAAAGAGCTCAACTATGATTTCAAACTTGCCAGTGAGAAGAGGTTATTTGACATTAGCTCACTTGATGAATGGAGAACCCAAGCCTATGAGAATGCCAAGTTGTATAAAGAAAAAGTTAAAAGATGGCACAACAAAAGGATACAAAAGCGTGAGTTTAATGTAGGTGATCATGTTTTGCTATTCAACTCTCGTTTAAGATTTTTTTGCAGGAAAGCTTCTCTCTAAATGGGAAGGTCCCTACATTATCGAGGAGGTTTATCGTTCCGGTGGCATAAAAATCAACAACGCCGAAGGCACAAATCCGAAGGTGGTGAACGGCTAAAGAATCAAACATTATATCTCAGGTAATCCCATAAATGTTGAGACCAATATAATTGACATTGTAACACCGGAGGAGTACATAAGGGACACTTTCCAGAATGTTTCAGACTCCGAAAAGGAATAGGTATATGGTACGGTAAGTAAACTGACTCCAAAACGTTTCCAATGATAAATTTTCTCCGTTTTGGAATATTTAAAAATTTAGGAAAATTAAAAGTAGTCCGAAAGAGACACGAGGCCACCACAAGGGTGGAGGTCGCGCCCTACCCCCTGGCCGCGCCCCCTGTCCTTGTGGCCACCTCGTGCGCCCTCCGGACTCCGTTTTCTTACACGATACTTCTTTTGGTCGGTAAAAATTCATTATATAATCTTCCGAAGGTTTTGACCACCGCACCACGGCAAAATCCCCTGTTTTCGTTTTGAGCTGTTTTCTGCCAGAGTTTTCAAGGCCAGGCATCATGTCGTCCTCCTCCTCCAACAATGCGGACGGTGATGCTTGGTTGATGCAGACGGAACTTAGAAGGGAGGATGCCAAGGGAGCCATGATGGCGGAGGATGAAGGAGATTCGCTTGAGGACCACCCTCCGGCTTCGGAGAGAGGCACTCTGGCTGGCATATCCACTATTCCCAGTCCCAATCAAGCAATAGGGACTACAAACAACCATGAAGACCAAGAGGTTCGAGAAGGGCTTCCCCCTAGGAGGTCCTTACACAGGTTACATCGGAACTACTTTCATAATTTGGTTCATAATTACGGAGTGGAGAGCACCCCTCGTACACATATACCCTCCAATTGGGACATATCCCGTCCAAGTGAAAGCAATGCAGGAAAGAGTTCTTGGGGGCCTGAAAATAAGCTTTGGAGGAAATCCAGAAGAATGCAATTATGCTTCAATGTGTGCTCCAAGAATTGCAAGTCCTAAAAGGTGCCTTAATAAAGTTGATGGATACATCATCAACTCCATCATCACCACCTCCGAAGAAAGAGACATAAATACATGGGTATGGGCACTCCCCTTGGCAACTGCCAAGCTTGGGGGAGGTGCCCCGGTATCGTGTCACCATCACACCTCTATCTTTATCATTTTCTTAGTTCAATCCTTTTGGTTATATCTTGATCTAGTAGAATAAAGTTTTAGTATGATCTAGTTTTGAGTTTTGTTTTGGTTTCTATCTATGTAATCAAGTCCGTGAGATATATAATAAAGAATAGTTTTGAGTTGAGGGCTTTGCTATATTGCTATGATCTTGAGGAAATTAAAGAAAGAACAAAAAGAAATGAGAAGATCATGTATTGATCTTATGGAGAGTAATGACTCCACACATAAAGAGTATGATGAATAAAAATTGTTGATACTTAACAAACATAGTTTTGGTCATTGTTGCAATTAATAGGAAGTAATAAAGAAAGAGAGGTTTTACATATAAATATACTATCTTGGACATCTTTTGTAATTGTGAGCACTCATTAAAATATGACATGCTAAAAAGTTGATGTTGGACAAGGAAGACAACATAATGGGTTATGTTTTCTTATATCCGAATAGAAATTATATTGTCATGGATCATCCAACATGTTGAGCTTGCCTTTCCCTCTCATGCTACCCAAATTCTTTGCACCAAGTGGAGATACTGCTTGTGCTTCCAAACATCCCTAAACCCAGTTTTGCCATGAGAGAGTGCACCATACCAACCTATGGATTGAGTAAGACCCTTCAAGTAAGTTGTCATCGGTGCAAGCAATAAAAATTGCTCTCTAAATATGTATGATCTATTAGTGTGAGGAAAATAAGCTTTATACGAACTTGTGATATGGAAGAAATGAAAGCGACGAACTGCATAATAAAGGTCTTTATCACAAGCGGTAATATAAAGTGACGTTCTTTTGCATTAAGATTTTGTGCACCCAACCATAAAAGCGCATGACAACCTCTGCTTCCCTCTACGAAGGGCCTATGTTTTACTTTTATCTCCTACCCTTATACAAGAGTCATGGTGATCATCACCTTTCCTTTTTACACTTTTTCCTTTGGCAAGCACTATGTGTTGGAAAGATCCAGATATATCCACTCAGATGTAGGTTTTCATAAAGTATTATTGTTGACATTACCCTTGAGGTAAAATGTTGGGAGGCGAAACTATAAGCCCCTATCTTTCTTTGTGTCCGATTGAAACCTTGTACCCATAAGTATTGCGTGAGTGTTAGCAATTGTGAAAGACTAAATGATAGTTGAGTATGTGGACTTGCAGAAAAGCTCTTATATTGACTCTTTCTGATATTATGATAAATTGCAATTGCTTCAATGGCTCAGATCATAGTTTGTTAGTTTTCAATGAAGTTTCTGATTCATACTTTACCTTGTGAACGAATTGTTACTTTAACATAATAAATTATATGACTATATATGTTGTTGTTCTAAAGATGATCATGATTCCCTCATGTCCGTATTTTATTTTATCGACACCTCCATCTCTAAACATGTGGACATATTTTTTGATTTCGGCTTTCGCTTGAGGACAAGCGAGGTCTAAGCTTGGGGGAGTTGATACGTCCATTTTGCATCATGCTTTTATATTGATATTTATTGCATTATGGGCTGTTATTACACTTTATATCACAATACTTATGCCTTTTCTCTCTTATTTCATAAGGTTTACATGAAGAAGGAGAATGCCGACAGCTGGAATTCTGGACTGGAAAAGGTGCAAATATTAGAGACCTATTCTGCACAACTCCAAAAGTCCTGAAACTTCCCGGACCATGTTTTTGGAATATATAAAAAATATTGGGCGAAGAAAATACCAGAGGAGGCCACCAGCCAGCCAAAGGGGTGGAGGGCGCGCCCCCGTCCTTGTGGCCCCCCTGGCAGGCCCCCGATGCCCATCTTCTGCTATATGGTGTGTTTGACCTGAAAAAATAAGAAGGAAGCTTTCAGGACGAAGCGCTGCCATCTCGAGGCAGAACCTGGGTAGAACCAATCTAGGGCTCCGGCGGAGCTGTTCTGCCGGGGAAACATCCCTCCGAGAGGGGGAAATCATCGCCATCGTCATCACCATCGATCCTCTCATCGAGAGGGGGTCAATCTCCATCAACATCTTCACCAGCACCATCTCTTCTCAAACCCTAGTTCATCTCTTGTATTCGATCATGGTCCCAAAACCTCAGATTGGTACCCGTGAGTTGCTAGTAGTGTTGATTACTCCTTGTAGTTGATGCTAGTTGGTTTATTCAGTGGAAGATCATATGTTCAGATCCTTAATGATAATTAATACTCCTCTGATTATGAACATGAATATGCTTTATGAGTAGTTATGTTTGTTCCTGAGGACATGGGAGAAGTCCTGTTATAAGTAATCATGTGAATTTGGTATCCGTTCGATATTTTGATGAGATGTATGTTGTCTTTCCTCTAGTGGTGTTATGTGAACGTCGACTACATGCCACTTCACCATTATTTGGGCCTAGGGGAAGGCATTGGGAAGTAATAAGTAGATGATGGGTTGCTAGAGTGACAGAAGCTTAAACCCTAGTTTATGTGTTGCTTCGTAAGGGGCTGATTTGGATCCATATGTTTCATGCTATGATTAGGTTTACCTTAATTCTTCTTTCGTAGTTGCGGATGCTTGCGAGAGCGGTTAATCATAAGTGGGAGGCTTATCCAAGGAAGGGCATCACCCAAGCACTGGTCCACCCACATATCAAATTATCATAGTAACGAACGCGAATCATATGAGCATGATGAAAACTAACTTGACAACAATTCCCATGTGTCCTCGGGAGCGCTTTTCTTTATATAAGAATTCATCTAGGCTTGTCCTTTGCTACAAAAAGGATTGGGCCACCTTGCTGCACCTTGTTTACTTTTATTACTTGTTACCCTTTATGATTTATCTTATCACAAAACTATCTGTTACCGTTAATTTCAGTGCTTGCAGAGAATACTTGCTGAAAACCACTTGTCATTTCCTTCTGCTCCTCGTTGGGTTCGACACTCTTACTTATTGAAAGGACTATGATAGATCCGCTATAATTGTGGGTCATCACTCCGTGCCGCACGGCTCTGCTCGACTCCGATGGCCACCGCGGAGATGGCGAAAGAAAAGACGACGAAGCTGGAGCGCGCCAAGAAGGCGACCATGGTGAAGAAGCCGTCGAGCTCTCGGGTCGCGCCGCCGCTGGGCTGGATCCAGGGCGACTGGCTGCCATCGACGGCCACGGCAGATGACCTTGACGGGCTCGTCGCCGACGGCCTGCTGGCTCAGGGGTCTTGGAGGTTGCCGGAGCAAGGGGAGGTCGAGCCTACGCCACGCCCCGGAGAGCGGGTCCTCCTCATCAGCCACGTGGAGAGACGTTTCTCCCTGCCCCCATCCATTTTTCCGAGGGTTTCTAAATTTCTTCGGCACTCAACTTCATCATCTTCCCCCGAATGCCATATCATATCTTGCTGCCTTCGTTTCCATGTGTGAAAATTTCTTGGGTTGTCATCCCCACCAGGGGTTGTTCAAGCACATCTTCGCATGCCGTTCTCAGTCGGTCAACAAAGCAGATTCGAGTGACGCGAGGACCCACATGACCCAGTTGTGTGGTGGTCTAGGTATCCAGATGAGAGGCAAGAGTGCATTCCTTGCAATGACCTTTCCCGAGTCCGTTAGAGGTTGGCAGTCGACCTAGTTTTATTGCAATGATGTTCCATCTTCTGGTTTGTCGACTGGACTTCCCCCTTTCATGTTGGGAAGGATCATCGCCCCCCCGCTCGCTGACCGTGGCCAGGGAGGAGAAAGCTAAAGTGGGAGTCTTGGTAGAAGCTGTAGTCGAGCTGATCCGAGGCGGAGTGACAGGCTTGGATCTGTTAGAGGTGTTCCTCAGTTGACGAATTCAGCCCCTATAGACACGAAACCATCCCATGTGGCGGTATACAGGCCCAGACGATTCCACTCGGACTCATCCAGAGGATGTCAAGGACGAGACCGTGAAGCAATTGTTTAGCAGTATCACCGGGGCTCGCGACAATCCTCGTGGATCCAGGTGGATCTTGCCCTTCGACGCCGAGCACCCAGCAGGGGAGGTGAGACGTACTTTGTTGAGTGTTTTCCCTTTTGTTTCCAACATCCGACTGGAATGATAAACCAACTGACTTTGATATTTGTACCTCGCAGGAGTTCACGAAGATGCTTTCGCCCATGCCGAATGGAGAACAACTCGTTGAAGGTGCAGAGAGTGAGGGCGGGAGTGCTGAGGGCAGTTATGCCAAAGACAGTGAGAGTAGTAGTGACGACACAGAAGAAGGTGAGGAGGCCGAGTCTTCTCCGTCGGCCGGAGCGCGCTCCAAGCATTGAACCAAATTGAAACAGGATCCGCCTACCTGCCAGGGCAAGGCCGTGGCGTCGAGTGTCAGGAACCCGAAGTGCACTCGGACAGCGACGCCGGATCCGACTAAGAAGACTGTGAAAGAACTTAAGGTCGCTCCATCGAAACCTCGGAAGGCTATGCCCAGAATAAAGGTCACTGTGCCTGTCGCTTCGACATGAGTGTTATTTCTCCCTTTCTTACTATTGCATATCTTCATACTTTTGTTGATCGAGTGAGAATTGTGTGCCAGAGCTGCTACTTCGGCAACGTCGCCCATGCAGGTTGATAAGGATTGATACGTCTCCAACGTATCTACTTTTTCTCACGCTTTTCATCTTGTTTTGGACTCTAATTTGCATGATTTGAATGAAAAACCCCGGACTGACGCTGTTTTCAGCAGAACTACCATCGTGTTTTTTGTGCAGAAATAAAAGTTCTCAGAATGGAACGAAACTTTGCGAGGATCTTTTATATCAATAATAAGAATTTCTGGAGCCAAGACCTGCTGGAGAGGGGCACCTGGGTGAGCACAATCCACCAGGGCGCGCCCCCCTCTCCTGGCGCACCCAAGTGGGTTGTACCCACCTGATGGCCTCGCAGACAACACCCCTGATACTATAAAATCACATATTTCTAGAAAAAAATCAAGGAGAAAGAATTATCACGATCCACGAGACGGAGCCGCCGCTAAGCCCTATTCTTCCTCGGGAGGGCAGATCTGGAGTCCGTTTGGGGCTCTGGAGAGGGTGTGACGCCCCGAGACCGACGCTTCATAAGACTTCCATATTTTCGTGATCACCTTGTGTTTCTTTTGTGCTTGCTCTTTTATTTTTTCATTGCATCATGTCATCATGCCATCATGTCATTAATCTTTGCATCTCAACTCAACTAATAAATTGCATAGATGGTTGATCTATTTAAATCGAGGGAAGGGTGACTTCTCTTTATAACATATCCTCCCAATATTAGGGAGCTATATTAAATATTTCTTTAATTTGGAAATCACCATAACACACTTGCATATTATCCCAATGCCTTTATTAACTTAATTCTTGGTCTCCAACCTTGCCATATATTATTTCATCATATTCCGGAGCTCCACCAAAAATCCGAACATTTTTGGACCTTCCCAACCCTCACTTCCTATTCAAATCATTTGAATTTAAATCAAATAAGTTTGAATTTAAATCTTTCAATCATGGCCTCTTCTATTTTCTCGGAACAAGCACATTTTTGTGAGTCCGGGAAAATTATCCGCGTGTCCAACTTCTTCCCCTAACCTCCCTTTCTTTTCCTTCTTATCTCTGTTTTTTATTTTCTTTAGAGTGAGAGAGAGAAGAGAGCCTGCAGCCCAGCCGGCCTCTAAGACCAAAGCCCAGCATGCAGCCCCTATCTAACCCTAGCCCGACCCCCCTGCTCGATACCTCTCCCTCTCATTCCCTCTGCCCGCCGCCACACACACACGCACGCATCGAGCCAGGGAGAGGAGCTCCCTGCGCCCGATCCCCTCGCCTCCCTCCTCCTCGATCCGGCCCGAAACCGCCGTCGTCGCGCCTCTCCGCCTCCGCGCCGTCTGGAGCCCCCGCTACCACCTCGCCAACCCGCGCCGCTCCTGCCCCGGCCTCCTTCTGCCTCAACGGAGCAGGTCCCCGCGCCCCCACGAGTTTGTATGCGTCGTCTCCTGCTCCTCGCCTCGAGCACCGACGCTCCAAGGCCGGCCTCCTGCAGCTCGTTGTTGCCGAAGCTCCCCACCATCACCATCATGCGCCGCGCGCCAGCACCCTCTCGCCGACGCCGCGCTCGGACCTCTACCGCGCCTCGCCTTCGACCTCGGCTTCCGCGTCCCAAGGCCATGAGCGCCACCAGCAGCAGTTTCAGGCCGTCCCCGTCGTCGAGTCCCTCGCCGCCCTTCTGCACCTCGTCTCCGACCCTGCCCGTCGAAGCCACGCCTCTCGGTGCCCGCAGCTGCGTCGCCGGTCTTCCTCCTCGACGCTGCCGCCTCAAGCCTCCCCATGCCTCGCGAGACCGCCGTGCCAAGTTCCCGCCACTGCCGCGGGAAGTCCCGCTCGGAACCAGCCTCCTGCATCGCGCCCCTGTTGCTGTTGACGCCAAGTCCAACGGTCACCGAGCGTGGAATTCGCCAAGTACCACTACCAATACATCTGGATTCGCCAAGTACACCACCGGCTAAGACCACATGGATGCTCGGACGAGTACTGACCGAAACACCAAGTACCACGACGACCTTCGACATGTACCCCTACACCGCACCGAAATGCCGAGTTCCTCGCCGTGACCCCGAACATCTACGGAAACTTGTGCGACTATGAACGTGAACGACTACCGTCGACCCCAAGTTACTCGGATTCGTCAAGTCCCTCTATGAAAACGTGTACCACTACGCCCAAGTTCCACTACAAGATGTGCCACTACCGTCATCGTGTACCACTACTTCCACTACCGTCGCGAGAATGACTACTTCCACTACCGTCGAACCCGACCCGCCCCGAAAAGGAACGCTTCGAAGGTATAACCCCGAGACGACGTCCGTGGACCGAATGCATGTGTTGTATGAGATGCACCCTATGTTTGGACCGTGTCCGAATTGTTCCTTGCACGTTCGCCGTAAGCCATGCCACCGACATGTGGGACACCCGGTATCCGGGATCACTCCCCGTCACTCTTGCGCGTTTCGCGCACCCACACTTGTTCCTTTGCACCAACATCTCAATCGAGTTGCCGGAACCGGGATGTTGCCATGGCACCATTTCTGTTTCAGTGCCGTGGCACCCTTTTCCTTCCGCCATGGCGACAAATGCCTCGTATCATGCTCATGTCAAAATTTCCATAAAATTGCTTAAACTTTCATATGTCATCCGCATCATGATAATAACATCTAAAACGTTTAAAATTGTAGTTTGCTTTAAATTTCTAATTGACATATGGGGATTTTCCGGAATTGTTATTTGTTATTTCCGGCCTCATTTAAACTTGCCTAAATAGATAGTTTTATTATGCTTCACCTCTTGCCATCCTTAACCACAGTTAATTTTGTTGGGTACATAAATGGGAGAGAACTAAATAACTGATGTGGTGTTTTGTCAATATGCAACTCGTTGCATATTGAGCTCCACTTAATTTGTAGTATTGTTTTTTGCATTTTGCCATGCCACGGCTCATTTAAACCGGACATGCATCATACTTGATTGTACATCATGCCATGTTTATGATTGTGTGTTTACCATGTTGTTTTGCTTCTTTCCAGTTTGCTTCTCTCGTTAGCTTTGGTTTCGTTCCGGAGTTGTGAGGGTTCGTTCGACTACGTCCGTTTGTCTTCTTCATGGACTTGATCTTCTTCCTAGCGGAATTTTAGGCAAGATGACCATACCCTCGAAATCACTTCTATCTTTGCTTGCTAGTTGTTCGCTCTATTGCTATGCCACGCTACCTACCACTTGCTATATCATGCCTCCTATATTGCCATGTCAAGCCTCTAACCCACCTTTCCTAGCAAACCGTTGTTTGGCTATGTTACTGCTTTTGCTCAGCCCCTCTTATAGCGTTGCTAGTTGCAGGTGAAGTTGAAGTTGGTTCCATGTTGGAACATGGATATTTTGGGATATCACAATACCTCTTATTTACTTTAATGCATCTATATACTTGGTAAAGGGTGGAAGGCTCGGCCTTATGCCTGGTGTTTTGTTCCACTCTTGCCGCCCTAGTTTCCGTCATACCAATGTTATGTTACTTGATTTTGCGTTCCTTACGCGGTTGGGTGTTATGGGACCCCTTGACTGTTCGCCTTGAATAAAACTCCTCCAGCAAGGCCCAACCTTGGTTTTACCATTTGCCTACCTAAGCCTTTTTCCCTTGGGTTCCGCGCACTCAAGGGTCATCTTTATTTTAAACCCCCGGGCCAGTGCTCCTCTGAGTGTTGGTCCAAACTAGAGCCCCTTGCAGCGCCGCATCGGGGAAACTTGAGGGTTGGTTTTAGTTGTACGGACTGCTCATCCGGTGTGCCCTGAGAACGAGATATGTGCAGCTCCGATCGGGATTTGTCGGCACATTCGGGCGGCTTTGCTGGTCTTGTTTTACCATTGTCGAAATGTCTTGTAACCGGGATTCCGAGACTGATCGGGTCTTCCCGGGAGAAGGAACATCCTTCATTGACCGTGAGAGCTTTTGATGGGGTAAGTTGGGACACCCCTGCAGGGTTTGAACTTTCGAAAGCCATGCCCGCGGTTATGGGCAGATGGGAATTTGTTAATATTCGGTTGTAGAGAACTTGACACTTGACTTAATTAAAATATATCATCCGCGTGTGTAGCCGTGACGGTCTCTTTTCGGCGGCGTCCGGGAAGTGAACACGGTTTGGGTTATGTATGAACATAAGTAGCTTCAGGATCGCTTCTAGCTTCTTGACCATTGTGTTGCTTCTCTTCTCGCTCTTATTTGCGTATGTTAGCCACCATATTTGCTTAGTGCTTGCTGCAGCTCCACCTCATTACCCCATCCTACCCATAAGCTTAAATAGTCTTGATCTCGCGGATGTGAGATTGCTGAGTCCTCGTGACTCACAGATTCTACCAAAACAGTTGCAGGTGCCGAGGATACCAGTGCAGGTGACGCAACCGAGCTCAAGTGGGAGTTCGACGAGGACCTTGGTCATTACTATGTTTCGTTTCCTGATGATCAGTAGTGCAACCCAGTTGGGACGATCGGGGATCTAGCATTTGGGGTTGTCTTGTTTTATTTTGGTTCCATACTCGGACCTTGATTGTACTCTGAATGATGCATGTTTAATTTATGTGTTGTGTGAAGTGGCGATTGTAAGCCAACTCTTTATCCCATTCTTGTTCATTACATGGGATTGTGTGAAGATGACCCTTCTTACGACACCACCACCATGCGGTTATGCCTCCAAGTCGTGCCTCGACACGTGGGAGATATAGCCGCATCGTGGGCATTACAAGTTGGTAATCAGAGCCATCCCCGACTTAGGAGCCCCTTCTTGATCGAATCGCTGTCGTTGTTGAGTCTAGAAAAAAATGTTTTGAGTCTTAGGATTATATATATCGGAGAGTAGGATTCGTTTTACTCCTCAGTCCCTTCGTCGCTCTGGTGAGGCCTCCTGACGTAGATGTTTTGACTTTCCTCTCCTCAAATTTCACTAAAAAAATTTAGGATCACGCGGGTATCTTGGAATCGTTTCGATGGTTTTGTGACGAGAACATTGTTCTTGGTGCCTCCTGACATTTAGGGGTTGTGGCAGTGTCCCGGGGAGTTGAGCTCCGAGGTGTTGTTGTCACAATTTTATCGTTGCAGTTCTGGAATACCTGAGTTTCGCCGACATCGAAAATCACTTTTATGCAATTTGTTGGTGAGATCACCTCGACGCCACCCAGTACTGGGGCTGGAGTTCGGGAGTATTGCCATAACTCGTATAACAAATGCTTTTCGAAGGTTGAGGTACACGATTTCCAGAGTTTTCTTGGTTAGGTGTTGATGGATGGATACAGCTGGATCTTAGTTTGGGTGAGATATATTGCGTCCCCTGTATCCCCAACACCAGATTGCATAACCAGAAAGTTTCGGGAGTTTATAAGTGGGAATTCAAGTAGCTCCTAGATTATCTTTGCAACAGACACATGATACATTATGGGATCTATCATATGTTTGTTTCCGGCTTATTTCCTAAGCCAAACCTTTGTTTTGTTTTGGTTTATGGTATTCGAGTTGCTTCGAAGTCAAGTGTTAATTCCTTACCTTTCCTAAGCGGTGTTCTCATACTTCTATGTGAATACCAATCCTTCTTGATCGTCGAGATTGTCATGCCAATTCTTTTCCAACCGACGTGCTCCTTTTCAAGTGGATCCGATCATTTCAACATTCGCGAGATCAATTCTCAGTTCTTTGCAATGGTGTTTGCTTCATCCGTCCCAAGTTGCCTTTGTTTTCCCCACCCTCCCACCCTTTTTCTTCAAGGACTCAGATTTCTTAATCAAGTATCCATCTTATAGATGGGAAGTCTCTCCATTCTTTTCCGTCAATGTTCTTATCCTGTGATTCTCAGGAAGATGCTAAGGAAGCTACAAGTTCATCATTCTTTGTTCTCTTTTCTTCTTCGGTGGATTCAATTCAAGCTTTCAGTGTTGATCATATTCCTTTCCTCGTGTCAATTGCTTTGTCATGTTGGTGCACCTCTTAATTATTCACCCCCCTCTATTTCTTCTCCGGGGTGCTTAAGATTATCTCAGAAGATTCAAGTTTCTATTCTTAATCCTTTCTAGCTATTTCGTGGTTGTTATCTCATTCAAGCCATTTAATTTAACCGGTGCAATCTCCCTTTCAAGTAATAATTTCAACGGTGTTTCTTTTTAGTGGGCCCTAACCCACAGGTCTTTTCCCAGGATCTTACCTGACTCTTCTAATTTATCCGGAGCGATTCTCAAATTCATTTCAAAGTTTGATGTAAGAATGAATTATCATTAGTCAAATGTCTTTTCTCCAAGATCTTTCAAACTCTTTTCATCGTTGGTTCAACCTTTCTAATTTTCATTCCGGAGTGCCTCAACAATTCATGGTGATGTTTCTAGTCGTAATTCTCGGATTGTGAAGACTGAAGAAGAGTTCCTCTTAAATCCTTGGCCATTCTCTTGAAGATTCTAAGTTCAAGCTTGATGCCATCCTCTCATAATTGTTTTTGATTGCGGAAATTCTTTTCATACCCATCCGGAGCATTTCATGAGTTGTTTCCACTTCTTTCCTCCGAAGGCCATCGTTTCATAATTCCTCATTTCTAGCTTTCAGCTCTCGTTCTCCAAATCTTACCGGTGCCTCGTTCAAATATCCTCTAATCAGCTCGTGATCTCTTCGTTCTCTTGTATCTAAATTCCCTCAAGTATCCTAATTCATTTTCTAATTCTTCCCAGTGAATTGCGCCTTTGCTACTGTCATTTCCAATTCTTACGGCAGTTTGTTCAAGATTCCTCTTCCTATGTTCTCATATTAATTTATTCGTTGTTTCGATCCTACCGGTGGTTCGTTGAAGATCTTCTCAAGTTTACGATATATCTCTCTTAATCCTTTCTACGAGTATAAGTAGTATGCCAAATCCGTTCCTTGTCATCGATTTAAATTGATGAAGGATATGCATAACATAATTCTTATTCTTGTTTCATCCAAGTGTTTAATCCTTCTTTTGGAGTTCATTCGTGATATCAATTTGTCGGTGCTAAGTTGTTCACCTTTTGTTTCCGGAGTTCCAATCTCTCTCAGTTAACTCGCATGAAGCTCCATCTAAATCATTGCAAGGCTTCACCTTGTGTTTTCAACTTTTCTTTCTTTTTACCATCCTTTATTACCGGAGTTCTTCATGGAGGCTCTACATGGTGGTTCGTCAAGGGTTCCTTTCATTCTTCAAGTGTTCTTCAAGAATTCTCTCGAAGCTAAGATCCACCAAGCTATACTCTAAAATAAACATGGTGTTCAACACATGTTTTGTCTTGAGGAGTTCAAGCATTCTTCATCTCGCATTCCGAAGTGCAATTCTTTCTATCTTATCTTTTGAGGTGGTGCTATGTCATTATTGACAATTTCCCTTCGTGATTCAAGTTGTCAAGAATGAGATATTTTAAATCCACCAATCTCTTCGTTGGATTTATCTTGTGTCATGTTTCACCTAAAGCCTTCCCTAACGAATATTGCTATTATGGTGCTTATCTATGATCCAAGTTTTCTCCTATCCTCTTGGTGAAAGAAGTTTTTCATCGCCTTGGTGCTCTCACTCAAATCAATGGCTTCCTTTAGTGGCCGTTTGTCACCTCATAATGTTGAGATGTTTCCATAAGTCCACTACAAGCTTATTCTTTTCGTTGTTGGTTTTCCAACAACTCCGTTGAATCCTTCTTTTTAAGGAGGCTCTTTCAAATTCAATTGTGATAGAAGTTGTTGTTCTCTTCTCTGTTCTCTTGATTCCACTCTTTCATTTGTCCCGAAGGCATTGTGATCTTTTCTTCGACCCATCATCTCATTTTGGAGATCATGTTCTTTTCCTTGCTTATCCATTTAACCGGAGTGTCGTGTTTTCATTCGAGCTCTCTCATCTTATCAAGTTTTGCCTCCTTCCTCAACCAGAGTGCGGTCTGAAATCTTTCTTACCCTTTGTGCCATTTTCAATAGTTCCGGAGGTAGTGTGTTGTTGATTTCATCAAGTATCATCCCATCTTCTCAAGTTCATGTTAATTCCTTCCATTTTCAGTTGGAGTGCTGTCCAAATTATATCATTCTTAATCCTAATCTATCTTGTTTTAACCGGAGTGGCTTCAAAATCTATCTTGTCCCCTAAGCTCTTGGTTCTCATCTTGTTCTTTGCTCTTCTCTGCTAACGCAGTGTTTGCAATCTCGTTCACCTCCATTGTATTCTTTCTTTCGATTTGTTCAACCTCTCAAGGTTTGTGGGTTTCACTCGTTTGTCAAAGAAGCAACTTTGTTTTACCTCTTCCTCTTCCGTTTCTCTCCGGCGCCATCCTTAGATCTCGGGACGAGATCTCTTGTAAGTGGAGGAGTGTTGTGACGCCCCGAGACCGACGCTTCAGAAGACTTCCATATTTTCGTGATCACCGTGTGTTTCTTTTGTGCTCGCTCTTTTATTTTTGCATTGCATCATGTCATCATGCCATTGTTATTAATCTTTGCATCTCAACTCAACTAATAAATTGCATAGATGGTTCATCTATTTAAATCGAGGGAAGGGTGACTTCTCTTTATAACATATCCTCCCAATATTAGGGAGCTATATTAAATATTTCTTTAATTTGGAAATCACCATAACACACTTGCAAATTATCCCAATGCCTTTGTTATCTTAATTCTTGGTCTCCAACCTTGCTATATATTCTTTCATCATATTCCGGAGCTCCACCAAAAATCCGAACATTTTTGGACCTTCCCAACCCTCACTTCCTATTCAAATCATTTGAATTTAAATCAAATGAGTTTGAATTTAAATCTTTCAATCATGGCCTTTTCTATTTTCTCGGAACAAGCACATTTTTGTGAGTCCGGGAAAATTATCCGCGTGTCCAACTTCTTCCCCTAACCTCCCTTTCTTTTCTTTCTTATCTCTGTTTTTTTATTTTCTTTAGAGTGAGAGAGAGAAGAGAGCCTGCAGCCCAGCCGGTCTCTAAGCCCAAAGCCCAGCCTGCAGGCCCTATCTAACCCTAGCCCGACCCCCCTGCTCGATACCTCTCCCTCTCGTTCCCTCTGCCCGCCGCCACACACACACGCACGCATCGAGCCAGGGAGAGGAGCTCCCTACGCCCGATCCCCTCGCCTCCCTCCTCCTCGATCCGGCCCGAAACTGCCGTCGTCGCGCCTCTCCGCCTCTGCGCCGTCTGGAGCCCCCGCTACCACCTCGCCAACCCGCGCCGCTCCTGCCCCGGCCTCCTTCTGCCTCAACGAAGCAGGTCCCCGCGCCCCCACGAATTCGTCTGCATCGTCTCCTGCTCCTCGCCTCGAGCACTGACGCTCCAAGGCCGGCCTCTTGCACCTCGTTGTTGCCGGAGCTCCCCACCACCACCACCATGTGCTGCACGCCAACACCCTCTCGCTGATGCCGCGCTCGGACCTCCACCGCGCCTCGCCTTCGACCTTGGCTTCCGCGTCCCATGGCCATGAGCGCCACCACCAGCAGTTTCAGTTCGTCCCCATCGCCGAGTCCCTCGCCGCCCTTCTGCACCTTGTCTCCAACCCTGCCCGTCGGAGCCATGCCTCTCGGTGCCCGAAGCTGCGTCGCCGGTCTTCCTCCTCCACGCTGCCGCCTCAAGCCTCCCCATGCCTCGCGAGACCGCCGTGCCAAGTTCCTGCCACTGCCGCTGCAAGTCCCGCTCGAAACCAGCCTCCTGCATCACGCCCCTGTTGCTGTTGACGCCAAGTCCAACGTTCAACGAGCGTGGAATTCGCCAAGTACCACTACCAATACATCTGGATTCGCCAAGTACACCACCGGCTAAGACCACACGGATGCTCGGACGAGTACTGACCGAAACGCTAAGTACCACGACGACCTTCGACTTGTACCCCTACACCGCACCGAAACGCCGAGTTCCTCGCCGTGACCCCGAACATCTACGGAAACTTGTGCGACTATGAACGTGAACGACTACCGTCGACCCCAAGTTACTCGGATTCGTCAAGTCCCTCTACGAAAACGTGTACCACTACGCCCAAGTTCCACTACAAGATGTGCCACTACCGTCATCGTGTACCACTACTTCCACTACCGTCGCGAGAATGACTACTTCCACTACCGTCGAACCCGATCCGCCCCGAAAAGGAACGCTTCAAAGGTATAACCCCGAGACGGAACCGGGATGTTGCCCACACTTGTTCTTTCGCGCACCCACACTTGTTCCTTTGCACCAACATCTCAATCGAGTTGCCGGAACCGGGATGTTGCCGTGGCACCATTTCTGTTTCACCACCGTGGCACCCTTTTCCTTCCGCCATGGCGACAAATGCCTCGTATCATGCTCATGTCAAAATTTCCATAAAATTGCTTAAACTTTCATATGTCATCCCCATCATGATAATAACATCTAAAACGTTTAAAATTGTTGTTTGCTTTAAATTGCTAATTGACATATGGGGATTTTCCGGAATTGTTATTTGTTATTTCCGGCCTCATTTAAACTTGCCTAAATAGATAGTTTTATTATGCTTCACCTCTTGCCATGCTTAATCACAGTTAATTTTGTTGGGTACATAAACGAGAGAGAACTAAATAATTGATGTGGTGTTTTGTCAATATGCAACTCGTTTCATAATGAGCTCCACTTAATTTGTAGTATTGTTTGTTGCATTTTGCCATGCCATGCCTCATTTAAACCGGACATGCATCATACTTGATTGTACATCATGCCATGTTTATGATTGTGTGTTTACCATGTTGTTTGCTTCTTTCCAGTTTGCTTCTCTCGTTAGCTTCGATTTCGTTCCGGAGTTGTGAGGGTTCGTTCGACTACGTCCGTTTGTCTTCTTCATGGACTTGATCTTCTTCCTAGCGGAATTTCAGGCAAGATGACAATACCCTTGAAATCACTTCTATCTTTGCTTGCTAGTTGTTCACTCTATTGCTATGCCGCGCTACCTACCACTTGCTATATCATGCCTCCCACATTGCCATGTCAAGCCTCTGACCCACCTTTCCTAGCAAACCGTTGTTTGGCTATGTTACCGCTTTTGCTCAGCCCCTCTTATAGCGTTGCTAGTTGCAGGTGAAGATGAAGTTGGTTCCATGTTGGAACATGGATATTTTGGGATATCACAATATCTCTTATTTACTTTAATGCATCTATATACTTGGTAAAGGGTGGAAGGCTCGGCCTTATGCCTGGTGTTTTGTTCCACTCTTGCCACCCTAGTTTCTGTCATACCGGTGTTATGTTCCTTGATTTTGCGTTCCTTACGCGGTTGGGTGTTATGGGAACCCCTTGAGAGTTCGCCTTGAATAAAACTCCTCCAGCAAGGCCCAACCTTGGTTTTACCATTTGCCTACCTAAGCCCTTTTCCCTTGGGTCCCGCGGACTCAAGGGTCATCTTTATTTTAAACCCCGGGGCCAGTGCTCCTCTGAGTGTTGGTCCAAACTAGAGCCCCTTGCAGCGCCGCCTCGGGGAAACTTGAGGGTTGGTTTTAGTTGTACGGACTGCTCATCCGGTGTGCCCTGAGAACGAGATATGTGCAGCTCCGATCGGGATTTGTCGGCACATTCGGGTGGCTTTGCTGGTCTTGTTTTACCATTGTCGAAATGTCTTGTAACCGGGATTCCGGGACTGATCGGGTCTTCCCAGGAGAAGGAACATCCTTCGTTGACCGTGAGAGCTTGTGATGCGCTAAGTTGGGACACCCCTGCAGGGTTTGAACTTTCGAAAGCCGTGCCCGCGGTTATGGGCAGATGGGAATTTGTTAATATCCGGTTGTAGAGAACTTGACACTTGACTTAATTAAAATACATCTACCGCGTGTGTAGCCGTGACGGTCTCTTTTCGGCGGAGTCCGGGAAGTGAACACGGTTTGGGTTATGTATGAACGTAAGTAGTTTCAGGATCACTTCTTGATCACTTCTAGCTTCTCGACCGTTCCGTTGCTTCTCTTCTCGCTTTTATTTGCGTATGTTAGCCACCATATTTGCTTAGTGCTTGCTGCAGCTCCACCTCATTACCCCATCCTACCCATAAGCTTAAATAGTCTTGATCTCACGGGTGTGAGATTGCTGAGTCCTCTTGACTCACAGATTTTACCAAAACAGTTTCAGGTGCCGAGGATACCAGTGCAGGTGACGCAACCGAGCTCAAGTGGGAGTTCGACGAGGACCTTGGTCGTTACTATGTTTCGTTTCCTGATGATCAGTAGTGGAGCCCAGATGGGACGATCGGGGATCTAGCATTTGGGGTTGTCTTCTTTTATTTTGGTTCCGTACTCGGACCTTGATTGTACTCTGAATGATGCATGTTTAATTTATGTGTTGTGTGAAGTGGCGATTGTAAGCCAACTCTTTATCCCATTCTTGTTCATTACATGGGATTGTGTGAAGATGACCCTTCTTGCGACAACACCACCATGCGGTTATGCCTCCAAGTCGTGCCTCGACACGTGGGAGATATAGCCGCGTCGTGGGCGTTACAGAGGGGGATCTTCGTTCTTCGTCATCACCAACCCTTCTCCATCGCCAATTCCATGATGCTCCCCACCGGGAGTGAGTAATTCCTTCATAGGCTCTCTGGTCGGTGAGGAGTTGGATGGGATTCCTCATGTAATCGAGTTAGTTTTGTTAGGGCCTGATCCCTAGTATCCACTAGGTTCTTAGATTGATGTTGCTATGCTTAATGCTTGTCACTTTGGGCCCGGGTGCCATGAACTCAGATCTGAACCATTTATGTTATCACCATTATATCCATGTTCTAGATCCGATCTTGCAAGTTATAGTCACCTACTACGTGTTATGATCCGGTAACCCGGGAGCGACAATAACCGGGACTTCTCCGGTGATTACCGTAGTTTGAGGAGTTCATGTATTCACTGTGTGTTAATGCTTTGTTCTGGTTCTCTATTAAAAGGAGGCCTTAATATCCCTTAGTTTCCAATATGGACCCTGCTGCCACGGGAGGGTAGGACAAAAGATGTCATGCAAGTTCTTTTAATAAAGCACGTATGACTATTTACAGAATACATGCCTACATTATATCGATGAACTAGAGCTAGTGCTGTATCGCCCTAGGTTATAACTTCTCATGATGAATATCATCCAACAAGTCACCAATCCAATGCCTACGATTTGTCCTATATTGATCTTGCTAAGTTACTACTGCTGCTGCTACTGTCACACTTGCTACAAAATACTGCTATCACTGTTACTGTTACTATTGCCGATGTCACTACTATCAAAACTATCATATTACTGTGCTACTGATCCCTTTGCTACAAATAATTAATCTCCAGGTGTGGTTTAATTGACAACTCAGCTGCTAATACCTTCAAATATTCTTTGGCTCCCCTTGTGTCGAATCTATAAATTTGGGTTGAATACTCTACCCTCGAAAACTGTTGCGATCCCCTATACTTGTGGGTTATCAAGACCTTTTTCTGGCACCGTTGCCGGGGAGCATAACTATATTTGTTGAGTCACTTGGGATTATTATCATACTATCACTATGAAGAATCTGAAGGATCCAAAGACTAAGATATTTCCCTCAAGTACGAGGGGAGGTAAGAAACTGCCATCCAGTTCTGCTTTAGATTCACGTTCTGTTATGAGTAAACTTTCAACACCACCACCACATGCTATTAATTCTGATATGTCACAACTTATTGATGATGCTACTTCTGCTATGGATAATGCTTATGATGATGCTAGTACCTTGCTTGATAATGATGATGTGCCACTTGGTAATACAACATGATGTTGTTGAATCTGATGATGAGCTTGAAACTAAAACTCCTGAAACACTTGCTAGAGCTAGCCCTCCTGGATATGAATTGCCTAAGGTACCAGAAGGTTATGTTATGAGTGAAGAGGCACCTAGAGATATTCTTATTTGTAAGGATAGAGATGATCTAGAGAAATTATTACACAAGTAGAAAGAAAATCTCTGAATGCTAGAATGAAATGTGATCCTAAGTTTGCTACTTCACCTATCTTTATTGATGATAAGGATTATGCATTCTCTGTCGACCCAGAGTTAATTACTTTGGTTGAATCTGATCCTTTCCATGGTTATGAAACTGAAACTGTTGTGGCACATCTTACTAAGTTGAATGATATAGCCACCCTTTTTACTCATGATGAGAAAACTCGCTATTACTTTATTCTCATATTATTTCCTTTCTCATTAAAGGGTGATGCTAAAGCTTGGTACAATACTCTTGCTCCTGGTTGTGTGCGTAGTCCCCATGATATGATCTACTACTCTCTGAAAAATATTTTCCTGCTCATAAGAAACAAGCTGCCTTACAGGAAATATTTAACTTTGTTCAAACTGAAGAAGAGAGTCTCCCACAAGCTTGGGGGAGGCTTTGCTAGTTACTTAATGCTTTGCCTGATCATCCTCTTAAGAAAAATGAAATACTTGATATCTTCTATAATGGACTAACCGATGCTTCTAGGGACTTCCTAGATAGTTGTGCTGGTTGTGTTTTCAGGGAACAAACTATTGCTCAAGCTGAAGAATTATTGAATAATATATTGAAAAATTATGATGATTGGACTCTTCCTGAACCACCGCCTAAACCCACTCTGAAGAAGAGGGGTATATTATATCTCAGTCCTGAAGATATGCAAGAGGCAAAGAAATCTATGAAGGAAAAAGGTATTAAAGCTGAGGATGTTAAAATTTTACCTCCTATTGAAGAAATACATGGGCTTAACACACCACCACTACCTAAGGTGGTAGAGGTAAATTCTCTTATGAAGTTCAATGATAATGATAATCCTCACAATATGCATCCTAGTCAATGCCTTTATGAGTTTGAAAACTACATTAGAAAACAAGATCACTTCAATGCAAATGTTATGAAACAGTTGAAGTATAATTCTGATATGATTGCTCGCTTGAGTGACTTGTTATTTATAATCTCAAATGATGTTAGACGTATTGGAAAACATGCTTCTATGGTTCAAACTCAGTTAGAACAAGTTGCTAAATCACAAAGAGAATTACTTGATGAAATGAATCATAATATGCATGACTTTGATGTTACAGTTGCAACTAGAGGAGGTAAAATGACTCAGGAACCACTTTATCCTGAGGGACACCCAAAAAGAATTGGACAAGATTCACAAAGAGCTAACACTAGTGCACCTAGTCCTTCTAAAAAGAAAAAGAAGAAGAAAAATGATAGGACTTTGCACACTTCTAGTGAACCTGAAATAGAAAAACCTCCTGACAATGATAATGAAACTTCTATCTCTGATGCTGAAACTCTGTCTGGTAATGAACACTCACCTAGTGATAATGAAAAAGGTAATGATGAGGTTCATGAAGACTCTCAACAAAACAATGATAAAGAACCAGACAATGATGTTGAGATAGAACCACCTGTTGATCTTCATAACCCATAACCTAAGAATAAAAGATATGATAAAAGAGACTTCATTGCTAGAAAACACGGTAAAGAAAGAGAACCTTGGGTTCAAAAACCTATGCCTTTTCCACCTAAGTCAACTAAAAAGAAAGATGATGAAGAGTTTGAACTCTTTGCTGAAATGCTGAGGCCAGTCTTTTTGCGTACTCGCTTGACTGATATCCTTAAAATGCCTCCTTATGCAAAGTATATGAAAGACATCATCACAAATAAGAGAAAAATACCGGAAGCTGAAATCTCCATTATTCTTGCTAATTACACTTTCAAAGATGGAGTACCGAAAAAACTTGGAGATCCGAGTATACCAACTATACCTTGCTCTATAAAAAAGAATTATGTGAAAACTGCTTTGTGTGATTTAGGAGCTGGTGTTAGTGTTATGCCTTTCTCTTTATATAAAAGACTTGACTTGAATAAACTCACACCTACTGAAATATCTTTGCAAATGGCTAACAAATCAACTGCCATACCTATCGGTATCTGTGAGGATGTGCCCGTTGTTGTTGCTAATGTTACTATTTTGACTGACTTTGTTATACTTGAGATGCCCGAGGATGACAACATGTCGATTATCCTTGGTAGACCCTTCTTGAATAGTGCAGGGGCTGTTATTGATTGCAGTAAAAGCAAGATCACTTTTCATATTAATGGTAATGAGCATACGGTGCACTTTTCGAAGAAACAATTCCAAGTGAATGGTATTAATGTTATTGAAAAATCTCCGACAATCACTATTGGAAGTTTTCAAATACCTCTACCTACTGTCAAAAAGAAATATGAAATACTTATTTTTGGGGAAATGCATATCCCCATTGAGGTAACTTAGTGATTTACAAAAGTTCTTCGGTTTCATGCTAATCGAAAGTGGTTGTTAATAAGACCTGATCAACCTTATTAATGAACCATTTTTGAACGGTATGAAGTTGATGAATTTAGTAAGCACTAGCTTATGTCCCTACCTTTTGTTTTTTGTTTTTATTAGTTAAATAAAATAAAATGCCATGCTTTGTCCTTTTTCTGAATTTCTCGTGCAATAAAAAAATGACCCAAAAATAAAAGTTCTCAGAATGCTCTGAAAATTTTACACGATTTTTTCTGAATATTTAAGAATTCTTGGTGCAAATAATACCAGAGGGAGGTGCACTAGGTGGGCACAACCCACCTGGGCGCGCTAGGACCCCCAGGCGCGCCCTGGTGGGTTGTGGTCCCCACGTGGGCCCTCTCACTTATCTCTTTAGCCCACATCATCACTTACCTCCAGAAAAAAAATCTCCATTGCTCTCTCTCCCGTGTTCTTGAGCTCAAACCCGTGGATTTCGATCTCTTTGCTCGAAGCTCCGGTTCCGAAACTGTTTCGGGGGATTATTGTCTAGTATGTGACTCCACCATTTTCCAATTAGTTTTTGTTTTAGTGGTTTATACTTTGAATAATTAGCTACTCTTGGTGCTGCTATAGATGAGCTTGCATGTTGAATTCTTAGTGTTCTAAGTAGTTTCAATGCTTGCTATGGCCTCTATGTATCCCTATGGGTAGTTGCTATCAATTTTGTGAAGTTTTGATGGAAAAAATTTGTGAACTAAAAATTCTAATTTTGGTTCATAGGAAAAATTGTACGCGGACATGAATATCTTCAGGAAGTTTGGCTCAAAGAAGAATTCCAAGGGTGTTATTGGGGAGTCTTCTGAGAGTGATCTCCACCCTCGGAGGTTGGCGGAGGTACGGCCGTGCGAATGGCCGCACACCCCGTTCCTGTAAGAGGCTGGAATTCATGAGTTCACGCAATTTATTGCTAATGCCGGCCTCACTGACTTCATCGCAGATGAGTGTGACCAGCACCAAATCCTCACAAACATCTTTGTTCAGAGCTTTACTTTCTTGCCTAGAAATGATCCTCCTGAAGTGAGCTTTGATCTATATGCTGAAAACCCTCAGATACCACTGACTGAGTTTTGTGACACATGCATGATCCCGTCTGATGGGAGCTTGGCTGAGCCTAGGCCGGCCGAGTTTGAGGCCTTTTATCGCACTTTGACAGTGGGTGATGAGAGAGGAGTGTTAGCCATCACTGCCGCTGGCTTACATTTGCACTTTTTATTGCCAAATGCTTGCTTGCCAGGGAGAAGGTGGGTGCACTTAGTTCACCAGACCTTGTTGTTTTATGTCGTGCACCAGAGGGCGACAACACGCATAGCTTGGGAGCTATTGTGGCTCATCGCCTGCATCTTAATAAATCCTAGGGTAAAATACATGGTGGGATTTTTGCCACTCGTTTGGCGGCTCGATTCAATGTTGAGATACGCCCTCATGATTACCCTCTGACTAAGGTTTACCTAGACCTTGCAGCCATGGAACACCATCACTTTCTTGCACATGATCGTCCTGACATTGCCATTCCTTACAACCTGGTCTATAGCGTTAACACTCGTGATGTTATTCCATTGCCTGCGCCTGCTTTGTTTGATTCTGCTGCCAGGGGCGGATACCGGATTATGCTTGCAGACATCATCGCTTACTGGAATGCTCACGCTGCTTCAGAGGCTACGGAGGAGCCTCAGCGGTGGGATGAGTGGATGCCTGCTCCTCAGGATCCCTACTACCCTCAATGCTACTGATCGATCACCAACTTAGGCCAAAAGCCTAAGCTTGGGGGAGTACGTGTTCTCACCGACATTATATTCATGTTCATGCATATCACTCTATTTTTCGGTGTTCACACTTTTTCATTGTATCATCCATGCTCAGATTTATATTTTTGCTTTCTTCTTGTGTGTTTGAAAAACTTTAGAAAAACCAAAAAAATTAGTTGTAGTCAATTTACTTTCTATGCATGCTTAGTAGTAGAATTAAAAAGAAAATCCTAAAAGATTTCCTTGTCCTTCTTTTGCTTGTTGGGAGCTTTCCCGTGTAAATAGTTTTCTCGTTTTTGATTTTCCCTTTTATTTGCTTGTTCAAGAAAACCAAAAACTCCAAAAATATTTCAGTGTGTTTATCTGAACTTCTTTTCCTTTTATTCGAGTCTTACCGAGGAGAAGACCACGATGAAAATGTTGAGCGGCTCTCATATGAATAATTGTTGAACTAATAAACAGCACATTTACCTTGTCTTCTCCTGTTGAATAAAATGTTTGCAGATTCCAGCTTAGTCCACGGCACTCTTGCACTATTATTATTTTCATATCATTCGGTCAAGCAAGTGAAAGGCAATAATGATGACATTCGATGAACTAGCCGTGGCAAAGAGAAACTGGTATGAACTCGACATGTTCTGTTTGTGTAAATATGTTTAACCTAGTATCCATGATTCAGCCCATTATGATTAAGCATGTCTGCAATGACAATTAGAGATTATAGTTTCTCATGCCATGCATAAGTAGCTAGGAGTGAATAATGATTTATCTTGGATATCAACATAGCATTAAAATGATTGTGATGTAGTATGATGATATGGTATCCTCCTCTGAATGTTTGAGTGGCTTGACTTGGCACATGTTCATGCATGTAGTTGAATCAAAACCATCATAGCCTCTATGATTTATGTTCATGGTGTTCATATCCTACTCATGCTAGTGTCCAATGTTATTTATGCATAATGCATGGTTATGATCGTTGTTGCTCTCTAGCTGGCCGCTTCTCAATCTTAATTGCTAGCCTTCGCCTATACTAAGTGGGAATTCTGCTTGTACATCAAAAACCTTGAACCCAAAGTTATTCCAAATGAGTCCACCATACCTACCTATATGCGGTATTACCCTGCCGAGTAAATTTGCATGTGCCACCTCTAAAAACTTCTAAAAATTATCCTTTTTGTGTGCCTGGATCATTCATGGAACGACAGGAGGTGGTCGGTATCTTCCATGCTAAGCGGGTTATTCTCAGGTCGAGTGTTTATTCACTTGCCATCGCACGAGAAAATGGGCGGTAATAGGGATTCCCAGTCCCGAACTCAAAAATGCAAATAATTAAACAAAACTCCCCCGGGACTGATGTTGGTATGGACGGCACCCGTTGTTTCGGACAAGCCGTGGAGTGTGATTGATGGTGGAGGGGGAGTAAAACTTTACTTTATCGCTTGGGAACCGCCACTAGCGTGCTTAGCATGGAAGATGTTGATAAATGATGGTCGTGAAGTGAATAAGAAGGGTGCATGTCTCAAAATATCATTTATCTCTGTTTTAAAAATTGAACTCTGGCACCTCTGCAAATCACTGCTTCCCTCTGCGAAGGGACTATCTATTTACTTTTATGTTGTGTCACCACCTTCTAAAACAAGCGCCAGAAACTGAGTAGAGCACAACTGTCATGACTAATGTAGGGTGCATCATAACTGGATCTTTTCTACCATGAATAACAATGTTTAGTCGCTGCTTGAACTTTGGAGGTGCTCTGCATTTATGTTTTGCGGTCTCAAAAAGGGCTAGCGAGATACCACTATTGTCATATTATATCATGGTTGTTTTGACAACATGTTGCTGTTTGAGATATTTTATTATTGCTCGCTAGCTGATTATCATTGATATGAGTCATTACAATCTTTAAATGTTATTGTTGACATGGTTAGTTATAATGTTGGCTGAAAACCTGGGTGCTGTTTAAGCTTATTTATGCAAACAAGAGCAAAAGAGTTCGTAAAAGTTTTTCTTTCTCACTTTTAGTTTATCAACTGAATTGCTTGAGGACTAGCAAAGGTTTAAGCTTGGGGGAGTTGATACGCCTCCAACGTATGTACTTTCTCTCACGCTTTTCCTCTTTTTTGGGACTATAATTTGCATGATTTGAATGAAACTAACCCCGGACTAACGCTGTTTTCAGCAGAACTACCATGGCGTTGTTTTTGTGCAGAAATAAAAGTTCTCGGAATGGAACGAAACTTTGCGAGGATTTTTTATATCAATAATAAGAATTTCTGGAGCCAAGACCTGCCGAAGAGGGGCACCTGGGTGGGCACAACCCACCAGGGCGTGCCCCCTCTCCTGGCACGCCCAGGTGGGTTGTACCCACCTGGTGGCCCCGCAGACGACCCCCCTGATACTCTAAAATCACATATTTCCAGAAAAAATCAGGGAGAAAGAATTATCTTGATCCACGAGATGGAGCCGCTGCCAAGCCCCATTCTTCCTCGGGAGGGCAGATCTGGAGTTCGTTTGGGGCTCCGAAAAGGGGAATCTTCGTTCTTCGTCATCACCAACCCTTCTCCATCGCCAATTCCATGATGCTCCCCACCGGGAGTGAGTAATTCCTTCGTAGGCTCGCTGGTCGGTGAGGAGTTGGATGAGATTCATCAGGTAATCAAGTTAGTTTTGTTAGGGCCTGATCCCTAGTATCCACTATGTTCTTAGACTGATGTTGCTATGACTTTGCTATGCTTAATGCTTGTCACTTTGGGCCCAGGTGCCATGAACTCGGATCTGAACCGTTTATGTTACCACCATTATATCCATGTTCTAGATCCGATCTTGCAAGTTATAGTCACCTACTACGTGTTATGATCCAGAAAGTTCAACTTAAGAACTCCGGTTTGCAAAAAGAATCAACTCGAAAGAAGCAACGAAAGTCAAACTGCGAAAGAAACAAGCTTCGTTTACTAATCTGGATCTAGGTCAAATTTTACAGTAGCAAAATCTTGTTTGAGTAGGTTAAACGGAACTCTAGGCGCTTGAATCGCCTGATTCCGATAAACAAGAGAAAAGTTAAACAGAAACGAAGATTCGATCAGAAATCGAATCTGAGAAAAATAGCGGAAAAATCCGACGAAAAAGAAAAACGAACGAACGGTTAAAGAACGGACGTTCGTTAACAGACAAAAACCGACGAACGCGTTCGTTAAAACGAACGGTTCGGTGAACGCTCGCAAAATAATAAAACCGAAAAAAAACCGATCTAGGGTTTAAAAAAAAAAGAAAACCGGCAAAACGAGGCGGGGTCTACCTCGTCGGGACAGAGCTCCGGCGGGGCTCCCATGCTCCAGTCGAGGGGCGGCGAGGGCGGCGGGGCTTGGGGCTCGGGGGGGTGCGAGGGGCGGCGGGGTTCGGCGGTGAACGGCGGCGGCTCGGGCTCGGCTCCGGCGGCGGCGAGCGAGGCGGGTGCGGGCGGCGGCGGGCGAGGTGAGAGAAGAGGGGGGGTGCGGGGGTATATAAAGGGGGGGCAGCAGCTTGGAGGAGGGGGCAAGCTCCGGCGGGGTCCCGTACTCGCCACGGACTCGGCGGCGGCGTCCCGTGCGCGGAGAGGACGACGGGGCGGGATGGGCCGGCGCTCGGCTGGGCCTCGGCCCGGTCGGGCGGCGCGCAGTTTTTTTTCTTTCTTTTTTTAAAAACGTTCCGCGGAAAAATTTGTAGAAAAATAAATAAAAGTCCAAAAAATATAAAGTAAATTTTCCCCGTCTAGTTAGAAAATCTAGAATAGGGTGAACATTTTTTAACACAAAATAAATTTTTGAAAACATGCAATATTTTTAATGCAATAAAAATGGCAAATAAAATCCGAATAAAATCCAATAGATGATTTTAACATTTTTCCTCCAGTATTTCAATTGTTTTGGAGAAGTCATATTTTCTCCTCTCATTTATTTTGTTTAATGAAATATTTTTCCGGAGAGAAAATAATTAAAACCAAAATCCTCGTTTTATTATTTGATGAAAATCAAATATGAGAATTCGAGAAAATCCCCAACTCTCTCCGAGGGTCCTTGAGTTGCTTAGGATTTATCGAGGATTTGTCAAAATGCAATAAAATATGATATGCAATGATGATCTATGTATAACATACCAAATTGAAAATTTGGGATGTTACAAACCTACTCCCCTTAAGATGAATCTCGCCCTCGAGATTTGGGTTGGCTAGAAAACAGGTGGGAGTGGTCCTTCCGTAGATCTTCCTCTCGCTCCCAGGTGGCTTCATCCTCCGTGTGGTGACTCCACTGGACTTTGCAAAACTTGATAACCTTGCTGCGGGTAACTCGGCTGGCATACTCAAGAATCTTAACTGGTTTCTCCTCATAGGTCAAATCACTTTCCAGCTGAATCGCTTCCAGTGGCACAGTATCTATCAGTGGTATCTCAGCCATCTCTGCGTGGCACTTCTTCAATTGGGAAACGTGAAATACATCATGGACTCCAGACAATCCTTCGGGCAATTCCAGCTTGTAGGCAACCTCTCCCATACGATCCACAACTCTGTATGGTCCGATAAAACGGGGCGCTAACTTTCCCTTAACTCCAAAGCGCTTCACTCCTCGAAGTGGTGATACTCGAAGATACACTCGGTCTCCAACTTCGTGAACTGTCTCTTTTCGTTTAGAATCAGCATAACTCTTCTGCCTGGACTGGGCTACCTTGAGCCTATCACGAATCAACCTCACTTTCTGTTCAGACTCCTTAATCAAATCTGGTCCAAACAACTGACGGTCTCCAACTTCGTCCCATAACAGCGGTGTTCTACACCTCCTTCCGTACAAGGCTTCGAAAGGGGCCATCTTCAAACTAGTCTGATAACTGTTGTTATAAGAAAACTCCGCATATGGCAAGTTGTCGTCCCAACTAGATCCATAATCTAGTGCTCAAGCTCTCAACATGTCCTCCAAAATCTGGTTGACTCTCTCGGTCTGTCCATCTGTCTGTGGGTGAAAAGCTGTACTAAATTCTAGCCTGGTTCCCAATGTTTCATGCAACTGCTTCCAAAACTTCGAGGTAAATTGGCTTCCTCTGTCTGATACAATGGTCCTTGGAACTCCATGCAAACATACGATCCTGGTCATGTATATCTTTGCCAACTTAGCACTGGTGTAAGTGGTCTTCACGGGAATAAAATGAGCCACTTTCGTCAAACGGTCGACTACAACCCATATTGTGTCATAGCCTGAACGAGTCCTGGGTAATCCTGTGATAAAATCCATGCCTATTTTATCCCACTTCCATTCGGGTATCGGCAATGGTTGTAGCAATCCTGCTGGCTTCTGATGCTCTGCCTTCACTCTCTGACATACATCACAAACTGCTACATATTCTACAATATCCTTCTTCATTCCGGTCCACCAGAAAGTATTCTTCAAATCCAAATACATCTTCGTATTCCCTGGGTGAATCAAGTACGGTGAATCATGGGCTTCTTGCAAAATCAACTTCCTGATCTCCGGATCATTTGGTACATATACGCGGTCCTCAAACCATAAGGTATCGTGCTCATCCTCACGAAATCCCTTGGCTTTACCTTTGCTCATCTTCTCCTTTATCTCTTCAATCTCCTTGTCTGTCTTCTGAGCTTCTCTGATCCTTTCCATCAAGGTAGACTGAATCTCCAGCGTCGCTAAATAGCCTCTTGGGACTATCTCCAAACATAGCTCGCGAAGGTCCTCGGCTAACTCCTGAGGTAACTCTCCTGTCATGAGGGTGTTGACATGACTCTTGCGGCTCAACGCGTCTGCTACTACGTTAGCCTTTCCTGGGTGATAATGCAATCTCATATCATAATCTTTAATGAGCTCCAACCATCTCCTCTGTCTGAGATTTAACTCCTTCTGCGTGAAAATATACTTCAAACTCTTGTGATCTGTATACACCTCACAATGGTTTCCGATGAGAAAATGTCTCCATGTCTTCAATGCATGCACCACGGCTGCTAATTCCAAATCATGCGTAGCATAATTCTTCTCATGGGGTTTAAGTTGTCGTGAAGCATATGACACAACTCTTCCTTCCTGCATAAGCACTGCTCCAAGTCCTCGACGAGAAGCGTCGCAATAAACTTCATAATCCTTGCGTTGATCTGGCAGAATCAACACTGGTGATGTAACCAATCGTTTCTTCAACTCTTGGAAACTAGCTTCACATTCCTCAGTCCAATTGAATTTGGTGTCCTTCTTCAATAGCTCAGTCATGGGCTTAGCAATCTTCAAGAAATTCTCGATGAATCTCCGGTAGTATCCTGCAAGTCCAAGAAAACTCCGGATTTCCCCAACTGTCGTGGGTGATTCCCAACTTGTCACTGTGTCAACCTTGGCAGGGTCCACCGCTATTCCTTCTCCAGAAATAACATGTCCGAGGAATCCAACTTCCTTCAGCCAAAATTCACATTTGCTGAACTTGGCATATAACTGATGTTCTCTGAGCTTCTCAAGTACCAATCGTAAATGCTCCTCATGCTCTTCCTCGTCCTTGGAAAAGATTAAAATATCATCAATGAACACCACGACGAACTTATCCAGAAATTCCATAAACACTTTGTTCATCAGGTTCATGAAATAGGCAGGTGCATTAGTCAGACCAAATGACATAACGGTATACTCATACAATCCATATCTGGTGGTAAATGCCGTCTTGGGTATATCCTGCTCTCGTATTTTTAACTGATGGTATCCTGATCATAGATCGATCTTGGAAAATACTTTAGCTCCTTGTAAGCGGTCAAACAAATCATTGATCATCGGCAGCGGGTACTTGTTTTTGATGGTCACTTCATTCAATCCTCGGTAATCAACAACCATCCTCAGCGATCCATCTTTCTTCTCCACTAGAAGTACTGGTGATCCCCAAGGTGACGAACTTGGGCGAATATAGCCTTTATCCAGTAACTCCTTGATCTGCTTCTTAATTTCGTCCAAATCTTTTGCGGGCATCCTGTACGGTCTCTTAGATATTGGCCCTGTGCCTGGCAAAAGTTCAATCAAGAACTCAATGTCTCTATCTGGCGGCATGCCTGGCAACTCTTCTGGAAATACATCCGGATAATCCTTCACCACTGGTACTTCCTCCTGTACAACTCCTGATAAGGAATTTACTTGAGTCCTCTTCGGCATATGCCAGGATACATACTTAATCCTTTTTCCTTCCGGGGTGGTAAGCAAAATCGTCTTGCTGGCACAATCGATGTTTCCTCCATACAACGATAGCCAATCCATTCCCAAAATCACATCCAAACCTTGCGACTCCAAAACTATGAGGTCTGAGGGGAAAACATGCCTACCAATGGCCAATGGTACCTGAAAACATCCTTGGCTGGCCATATACTCTGCTCCTGGCGAGGTTACTAACATAGGGGTTCTGAGAACTTTGGTGGACAGCTTAAACTTATTCACAAATCCCCTTGATATGTATGAATGCGATGCACCAGTATCGAAAAGAACGGCTGCAGTAAATGACTTAACCAAAAACTTACCTATTACTGCATCAGGCTGAGCTTCAACCTCCTCCACGCTCACGTGGTTCACATGCCCTTTGTTGAACGGGTTCGGCTTCTTCCCAGAGCTTCCATTGCCATTTCCATTTTGGGCTTCAGGACATTCATTGGCATAATGTCCGTTCTTCTGGCACTTAAAGCAAGTGACTTGGCTCAGGTCCCTCTTGGCTGGGGTAGATGGGTTGGTGCGGTACTGTCTGTTGCTTCCTCCATTCCCATTACCATTTTTAGAGCCATTATGGTTGTGCGAACTACCTCCTCCATGGGTATGCTGAAACTGTCCTCCCAGCTTCGGGGCAAAACGAGGCTTTTGTTGAGCTCCAGAATTGTACTTCCCTTGTCCATACTTCCTCTTACGGTTTTCAATCTACTGTTGCTTTCCTTCAATCATGAGAGCTCTATCTACCAGCTCCTCGTAGTTGTTGAAAGTTGCTACCATCAACTGCATACTCAGCTCATCATTCAGTCCTTCCAAAAACTTCTCCTGCTTGGCTGCATCTGTAGCAACATCATCTGGTGCATAACGTGCTAACTTACTGAAATCCTCAACATACTGGCCTACAGTGCGTCCTCCTTGGCGTAGGTTGCGAAACTCACGCTTCTTCATAGCCATAGCTCCTGCTGAAACATGAGCTGTACGGAAAGCTTGCTGAAACTGGTCCCATGTGACAGTGTCAATAGGGTGCGTGGCTGTATAATTCTCCCACCATGATGATGCGGGTCCATCAAGCTGATGTGC
Source organism: Aegilops tauschii subsp. strangulata (assembly GCF_002575655.3). Lineage (NCBI taxonomy): Eukaryota > Viridiplantae > Streptophyta > Magnoliopsida > Poales > Poaceae > Aegilops > Aegilops tauschii. The sequence goes on from NC_053036.3 coordinate 517,730,896, forward strand.
GGCAAAACGCACTCTTTCCGCATCTGTGCATCCTGCAGTGGTCAACTCCCTTCCAACTTTGTGGAGCCAATCATCTGCTACAATCGGCTCGGTGCTATTGGAAAACACCGGCGGGTTTAGCCTTAAGAAACGGGCTAAGTGATCAACAGGTGGTGGTGGCGGTGGGTTGTTGTTGTTGCCTTGGTTCTGCACTAACACTTGCATCAGGGCATTCTGTTGCTGAATCAACTGGGTGATCTCTGGTGGGAAAACAAATCCGGTGTCGCGTCTCGGAGGCATCTGATAGGTTTAGAAAAAGATGAGAGTTAAGAATAGAATGAGGTCTAGAGAGAAAACACTACCCATATGCTCATGAGACAATTTCAATCAATATCACTCAATCAATTCAAACAAGGCAAAACAATCGATCTAACTAGCGTTACAAAGTGCTTGAACTATACTATTAAATGGGGGAAAACTACTACTGATATGGTGGTCTAATAAAATTCTAATCCGTTGAAGACTCCATGATGTCTGCTCCAGCTTCGTCAACAAAGTCATCTTCACTTGGTTCCGAGTCAGTGTCGTCGATGATGATGTAGTTATCCGGACAAGTGCATTCGTCGACTTCTACTTTTGGCACTGGATTTCCCATGAATACTCCAATCTTCTTCTCCAGGTCGTCATTCTTTCCTACTAGTGCGATGATTTCCTCCATATAATCCTCGCATGTAGCCTTGAGTTCTTCTTGGAGCTCCTTGATCTTCGTTAATGCCTTCTTCAGTTCTTCCTTGTCCGTGCACATCTGGTTCTCCTGGCGACGAATATGTTGGTTCTGCTCCTGAATGAAGGCTGCAATTGATCCATCCTTCTTGGTTCTGATCATCTCCCATTGTGCGTCTCGGCGTCCACAAATTTGGTAAATTGTATCCTTAAGCTCCTGGTGATAGACTTCTCCAATGCGTCCCATGGCGATGTGTGCGGCCATGCTCTTCCCTAAACTCCAGGTTGGTGCTTCAAAAACCAATCTTATGGGTTCAGTAACTGGCACAAACGTCCTTCCTGGAATGTGAACTTGAATCTTCCAGCTCTCCTCTTCAGGTAATGTGGCTTTGTAGGTTCCGATGATGCTTGGTATTCCTATGTTCAAGTACTTGGTGACTTCCTTCAAGTGTCGACCAAACGGCGTGTCTTCATCTGGTTGCATGAACTTGCTCCTTGCATCCGCCATTCTGAAAAGAGTAGAAAGTGGAGAGGGGTCAGAAATGAGAAGAGAGAAGCTTTCTAGGGCTTAAGCTTAGTGGTCGTGTCCTACAGTCAGCGTGTGCTCTGATACCAACTTTGTAGCGACCAGACCTCAAATAGTCTGTGCTGCTGTGCACCAGTGTCATCCCTGGATCAGTAATGCTGACACACACAGTACAAATGGAGGATTTATAACAGAGTAGCAATCACACACTTATTACATCGAATATCTCCAAAGAGAATAAGTATGATAAATATGGCTTAAGGCCATCTAAAAATGATAACAGCGGAAGACTTGGAAGATAAGTGAGTCCATCAACTCCAGCGGCATCACTGAGTATAAGACCACGACCTAAGGCACCTTACTCGTCGTCTGAAAAGTCTGCAACATGAAACGTTGCAGCCCGAAAACGGGTCAGCACATAGAATATGCTGGCAATGTAACACATAGAAATAATGAACAATAATAATGCTACACTACATGCATATATGGCCGGTGGAAAGCTCTATGGTTACAGTTTTGCGAAAAGCCAATTTTATCCTACTTCAAAGGAATAAATTTTATTTAACTATCATGGTGGTTGTGAAACATTGAGATGGTTGACAGCATCTCAATCCCAATTAAAAGTCATCAATAACCCAACAAAATTAATAGAAGTAACATGGTGATGAGATTCACATGACAATCCAAGTACTAGATACTCAAGTTGTCCATAACCGGGGACACGGCTAACCATGATTAGTTTGTACACTCTGCAGAGGTTTGTGCACTTTTCCCCACAAGACTCGATCTCCTCCGTTGGATTACTCGCACTACATGGTGTTTGAGTAACGGATGACCGAGACACGGTCTTTCAGAAGTGTTTGCACCTTACGTATGGGTAGACAATTACACCTACTTTCCCCTACATCTGCTAGTCTACCACTGTAAGAGTTCACACAACTTAGTCAACTATGCTAGAGCCCATAATAGCTTGCGGCTGCACACGGAAGTTTCTAGCATGAATAATCTCATGATCCCTTTGAACCTGGGTGGCGGTCCAAAAGAAAAACAGGCAATCCTGGAATACCCAGGTACCTCAATCCACCCAGATGTGAGTTTTAGTTGCCACCTTAAGTAAACCATTAATTAACAATCTCACATCTGTCATGGAAATCTCTCAAACCCAATCCACGTCTACGAGCATAGCATGGCAATATAATAGCCAACGTAGAAGTAACTCCCAAGGGTTTGATAATAAAACAGGTAATAGGTACTACCTCAACTACTTCCCAGTTCCCACAATTTAATTAGATCCTAATCATGCAATTGTTTGAGGAATAGATCTAATGCAATAAAACTGGGTATGGAAAGTATGATCAAAGTGTTACTTGCCTTGCTGATGATCCGCAAAACCTAGCGATTCGAAGTAACAAGCGGCACACTCCGGGTACTCTATCGCAAACAAACAAGCATACAATCAGTACTCATCTAATGCACAGGTAAAACTCGAATGAAAGATCCAACCAGAAAATTCAACTTAAGAACTCCGGTTTGCAAAAAGAATCAACTCGAAAGAAGTAACGAAAGTCAAACTGCGAAAGAAACAAGCTTCGTTTACTAATCTGGATCTAGGTCAAATTTGACAGTAGCAAAATCTTGTTTGAGTAGGTTAAACGGAAATAGAATTTCGAGACAAAACTCTAGGCGCTTGAATCGCATGATTCCGATAAACGAGCGAAAAGTTAAACAGAAACGAAGATTCGATCAGAAATCGAATCTGAGAAAAATAGCGGAAAAATCCGACGAAAAAGAAAAATGGACGAACGGTTAAAGAACGGACGTTCGTTAACAGACAAAAACCGACGAAAGCGTTCGTTAAAACGAACGGTTCGGTGAACGCTCGCAAAATAATAAAACCGAAAAAAAACCGATCTAGGGTTTTTTTTAAAAAAAAAAAGAAAACTGGCAAAACGAGGCGAGGTCTACCTCGTCGGGACAGAGCTCCGGTGGGGCTCCCGTGCTCCGGTCGAGGGGCGGCAAGGGCGGCGGGGCTTGGGGCTCGGGGGGGTGCGAGGGGCGGCGGGGCGGCGGGGTTCGGCGGCGGCTCGGGCTCGGCTCCGGCGGCGGCGAGCGAGGCGGGTGCGGGCGGTGGCGGGCGAGGTGAGAGAAGAGGGGGGTGCGGGGGTATATAAAGGGGGGCAGCAGCTTGGAGGAGGGGGCAAGCTCCGGCGGGGTCCCGTGCTCGCCACGGACTCGGCGGCGGCGTCCCGTGCGCGGAGAGGACGACGGGGCGGGATGGGCCGGCGCTCGGCTGGGCCTCGGCCCGGTCGGGCGGCGCGCAGTTTTTTTTTTCTTTCTTTTTTTTAAAAACGTTCCGCGGAAAAATTCGTAGAAAAATAAATAAAAGTCCAAAAAATATAAAGTAAATTTTCCCCGTCTAGTTAGAAAATCTAGAATAGGGTGAAATTTTTTTTAACACAAAATAAATTTTTGAAAACATGCAATATTTTTAATGCAATAAAAATGGCAAATAAAATCCGAATAAAATCCAATAGATGATTTTAACATTTTTCCTCCAGTGTTTCAATTGTTTTGGAGAAGTCATATTTTCTCCTCTCATTTATTTTGTTTAATGAAATATTTTTCCGGAGAGAAAATAATTAAAACCAAAATCATCGTTTTATTATTTGATGAAAATCAAATATGAGAATTCGAGAAAATCCCCAACTCTCTCCGAGGGTCCTTGAGTTGCTTAGGATTTATCGAGGATTTGTCAAAATGCAATAAAATATGATATGCAATGATGATCTATGTATAACATACCAAATTGAAAATTTGGGATGTTACAAACCTACCCCCCTTAAGATGAATCTCGCCCTCGAGATTCGGGTTGGCTAGAAAACAGGTGGGAGTGGTCCTTCCGTAGATCTTCCTCTCGCTCCCAGGTGGCTTCATCCTCCGTGTGGTGACTCCACTGGACTTTGCAAAACTTGATAACCTTGCTGCGGGTAACTCGGCTGGCATACTCAAGAATCTTAACTGGTTTCTCCTCATAGGTCAAATCACTTTCCAGCTGAATCGCTTCCAGTGGCACAGTATCTCTCAGTGGTATCTCAGCCATCTCTGCGTGGCACTTCTTCAACTGGGAAACGTGAAATACATCATGGACTCCAGACAATCCTTCGGGCAATTCTAGCTTGTAGGCAACCTCTCCCATACGATCCACAACTCTGTATGGTCCGATAAAATGGGGCGCTAACTTTCCCTTAACTCCAAAGCGCTTCACTCCTCGAAGTGGTGATACTCGAAGATACACTCGGTCTCCGACTTCGTGAACTGTCTCTTTTCGTTTAGAATCAGCATAACTCTTCTGCCTGGACTGGGCTACCTTGAGCCTATCGCAAATCAACCTCACTTTCTGTTCAGACTCCTTAATCAAATCTGGTCCAAACAACTGACGGTCTCCAACTTCGTCCCATAACAACAGTGTTCTACACCTCCTTCCGTACAAGGCTTCGAAAGGGGCCATCTTCAAACTGGTCTGATAACTGTTGTTATAAGAAAACTCCGCATATGGCAAGTTGTCGTCCCAACTAGATCCATAATCTAGTGCACAAGCTCTCAACATGTCCTCCAAAATCTGGTTGACTCTCTCGGTCTGTCCATCTGTTTGTGGGTGAAAAGCTGTACTAAATTCTAGCCTGGTTCCCAATGTTTCATGCAACTGCTTCCAAAACTTCGAGGTAAATTGGGTTCGTCTGTCTGATACAATGGTCCTCGGAACTCCATGCAAACATACGATCCTGGTCATGTATATCTTTGCCAACTTAGCACTGGTGTAAGTGGTCTTCACGGGAATAAAATGAGCCACTTTCGTCAAACGGTCGACTACAACCCATATTGTGTCATAGCCTGAACGAGTCCTGGGTAATCCTGTGATAAAATCCATGCCTATTTTATCCCACTTCCATTCGGGTATCGGCAATGGTTGTAGCAATCCTGCTGGCTTCTGATGCTCTGCCTTCACTCTCTGACATACATCACAAACTGCTACATATTCTGCAATATCCTTCTTCATTCCGGTCCACCAGAAAGTATTCTTCAAATCCAAATACATCTTCGTATTCCCTGGGTGAATCGAGTACGGTGAATCATGGGCTTCTTGCAAAATCAACTTCCTGATCTCCGGATCATTTGGTACATATACGCGGTCCTCAAACCATAAGGTATCGTGCTCATCCTCACGAAATCCCTTGGCTTTACCTTTGCTCATCTTCTCCTTTATCTCTTCAATCTCCTTGTCTGTCTTCTGAGCTTCTCTGATCCTTTCCATCAAGGTAGACTAAATCTCCAGCGTCGCTAAATAGCCTCTTGGGACTATCTCCAAACATAGCTCGCGAAGGTCCTCGGCTAACTCCTGAGGTAACTCTCCTGTCATGAGGGTGTTGACATGACTCTTGCGGCTCAACGCGTCTGCTACTACGTTAGCCTTTCCTGGGTGATAATGCAATCTCATATCATAATCTTTAATGAGCTCCAACCATCTCCTCTGTCTGAGATTTAACTCCTTCTGCGTGAAAATATACTTCAAACTCTTGTGATCTGTATACACCTCACAATGGTTTCCGATGAGAAAATGTCTCCATGTCTTCAATGCATGCACCACGGCTGCTAATTCCAAATCATGCGTAGCATAATTCTTCTCATGGGGTTTAAGTTGTCGTGAAGCATATGACACAACTCTTCCTTCCTGCATAAGCACTGCTCCAAGTCCTCGACGAGAAGCATCGCAATAAACTTCATAATCCTTGCGTTGATCTGGCAGAATCAACACTGGTGATGTAACCAATCGTTTCTTCAACTCTTGGAAACTAGCTTCACATTCCTCAGTCCAATTGAATTTGGTGTCCTTCTTCAATAGCTCAGTCATGGGCTTAGCAATCTTCAAGAAATTCTCGATGAATCTCCGGTAGTATCCTGCAAGTCCAAGAAAACTCCGGATTTCCCCAACTGTCGTGGGTGATTCCCAACTTGTCACTGTGTCAACCTTGGCAGGGTCCATCGCTATTCCTTCTCCAGAAATAACATGTCCGAGGAATCCAACTTCCTTCAGCCAAAATTCACATTTGCTGAACTTGGCATATAACTGATGTTCTCTGAGCTTCTCAAGTACCAATCGTAAATGCTCCTCATGCTCTTCCTCGTCCTTGGAAAAGATTAAAATATCATCAATGAACACCACGACGAACTTATCCAGAAATTCCATAAACACTTTGTTCATCAGGTTCATGAAATAGGCAGGTGCATTAGTCAGACCAAATGACATAACGGTATACTCATACAATCCATATCTGGTGGTAAATGCCGTCTTGGGTATATCCTGCTCTCGTATTTTTAACTGATGGTATCCTGATCCTAGATCGATCTTGGAAAATACTTTAGCTCCTTGTAAGCGGTCAAACAAATCATTGATCATCGGCAGCGGGTACTTGTTTTTGATGGTCACTTCATTCAATCCTCGGTAATCAACAACCATCCTCAGCGATCCATCTTTCTTCTCCACTAGAAGTACTGGTGATCCCCAAGGTGACGAACTTGGGCGAATATAGCCTTTATCCAGTAACTCCTTGATCTTCTTCTTAATTTCGTCCAAATCTTTTGCGGGCATCCTGTACGGTCTCTTAGATATTGGCCCTGTGCCTGGCAAAAGTTCAATCAAGAACTCAATGTCTCTATCTGGCGGCATGCCTGGCAACTCTTCTGGAAATACATCCGGATAATCCTTCACCACTGGTACTTCCTCCTGTACAACTCCTGATAAGGAATTTACTTGAGTCCTCTTTGGCATATGCCGGGATACATACTTAATCCTTTTTCCTTCCGGGGTGGTAAGCAAAATCGTCTTGCTGGCACAATCGATGTTTCCTCCATACAACGATAGCCAATCCATTCCCAAAATCACATCCAAACCTTGCGACTCCAAAACTATGAGGTCTGAGGGGAAAACATGCCTACCAATGGCCAATGGTACCTGAAAACATCCTTGGCTGGCCATATACTCTGCTCCTGGCGAGGTTACTAACATAGGGGTTCTGAGAACTTTGGTGGACAGCTTAAACTTATTCACAAATCCCCTTGATATGTATGAATGCGATGCACCAGTATCGAAAAGAACGGTTGCAGTAAATGACTTAACCAAAAACTTACCTATTACTGCATCAGGCTGAGCTTAAACCTCCTCCACGCTCACGTGGTTCACATGCCCTTTGTTGAACGGGTTCGGCTTCTTCCCAGAGCTTCCATTACCATTTCCATTTTCGGCTTCAGGACATTCATTGGCATAATGTCCATTCTTCTGGCACTTAAAGCAAGTGACTTGGCTCAGGTCCCTCTTGGCTGGGGTAGCTGGGTTGGTGTGGTTCTGTCCGTTGCTTCCTCCATTCCCATTACCATTCTTAGAGCCATTATGGTTGTGCAAACTACCTCCTCCATGGGTATGCTGAAACTGTCCTCCCGGCTTCGGGGCAAAACGAGGCTTCTGTTGAGCTCCAGAATTGTACTTCCCTTGTCCATACTTCCTCTTACGGTTTTCAATCTGTTGTTGCTTTCCTTCAATCATGAGAGCTCTATCTACCAGCTCCTGGTAGTTGTTGAAAGTTGCTACCATCAACTGCATACTCAGCTCATCATTCAGTCCTTCCAAAAACTTCTCCTGCTTGGCTGCATCTGTAGCAACGTCATCTGGTGCATAACGTGCTAACTTACTGAAATCCTCAACATACTGGCCTATGGTGCGTCCTCCTTGGCGTAGGTTGCGAAACTCACGCTTCTTCATAGCCATAGCTCCTGGTGAAACATGAGCTATACGGAAAGCTTGCTGAAACTGGTCCCATGTGACAGTGTCAATAGGGTGCGTGGCTGTATAATTCTCCCACCATGATGCTGCGGGTCCATCAAGCTGATGTGCGGCAAAACGCACTCTTTCCGCATCTGTGCATCCTGCTGTGGTCAACTCCCTTCCAACTTTGCGGAGCCAATCATCTGCTACAATCGGCTCGGTGCTACTGGAAAACACCGGCGGGTTTAGCCTTAAGAAACGGGCTAAGTGATCAATAGGTGGTGGTGGCGGTGGGTTGTTGTTGTTGTTGTTGCCTTGGTTCTGCACTAACACTTGCATCAGGGCATTTTGTTGCTGAATCAACTAGGTGATCTCTGGTGGGAAAACAAATCCGGTGTTGCATCTCGGAGGCATCTGATAGGTTTAGAAAAAGATGAGAGTTAAGAATAGAATGAGGTCTAGAGAGAAAACACTACCCATATGCTCATGAGACAATTTCAATCAATATCACTCAATCAATTCAAACAAGGCAAAACAATCGATCTAACTAGCGTTACAAAGTGCTTGAACTATACTATTAAATGGGGGAAAACTACTACTGATATGGTGGTCTAATAAAATTCTAATCCGTTGAAGACTCCATGATGTCTGCTCCAGCTTCGTCAACAAAGTCATCTTCACTTGGTTCCGAGTCAGTGTCGTCGATGATGATGTAGTTATCCGGACAAGTGCATTCGTCGACTTCTGCTTTTGGCACTGGATTTCCCATGAATACTCCAATCTTCTTCTCCAGGTCGTCATTCTTCCCTACTAGTGCGATGATTTCCTCCATATAATCCTCGCGTGTAGCCTTGAGTTCTTCTTGGAGCTCCTTGATCTTCGTTAATGCCTTCTTCAGTTCTTCCTTGTCCGTGCACATCTGGTTCTCCTGGCGACGAATATGTTGGTTCTGCTCCTGAATGAAGGCTGCAATTGATCCATCCTTCTTGGTTCTGATCATCTCCCATTGCGCGTCTCGGCGTCCACAAATTTGGTAAATTGTATCCTTAGGCTCCTGGTGATAGACTTCTCCAATGCGTCCCATGGCGATGTGTGCGGCCATGCTCTTCCCTAAACTCCAGGTTGGTGCTTCAAAAACCAATCTTATGGGTTCAGTAACTGGCACAAACGTCCTTCCTGGAATGTGAACTTGAATCTTCCAGCTCTCCTCTTCAGGTAATGTGGCGTTGTAGGTTCCGGTGATGCTTGGTATTCCTATGTTCAAGTACTTGGTGACTTCCTTCAAGTGTCGACCAAACGGCGTGTCTTCATCTGGTTGCATGAACTTGCTCCTTGCATCCGCCATTCCTAAAAGAGTAGGGAGTGGAGAGGGGTCAGAAATGAGAAGAGAGAAGCTTTCTAGGGCTTAAGCTTAGTGGTCGTGTCCTACAGTCAGCGTGTGCTCTGATACCAACTTTGTAGCGACCAGACCTCAAATAGTCTGTGCTGCTGTGCACCAGTGTCATCCCTGGATCAGTAATGCTGACACGCACAGTACAAATGGAGGATTTATAACAGAGTAGCAATCACACACTTATTACATCGAATATCTCCAAAGAGAATAAGTATGATAAATATGGCTTAAGGCCATCTAAAAATGATAACAGCGGAAGACTTGGAAGATAAGTGAGTCCATCAACTCCAGCGGCATCACTGAGTATAAGACCACGACCTAAGGCACCTTACTCGTCGTCTGAAAAGTCTGCAACATGAAACGTTGCAGCCCGAAAACGGGTCAGCACATAGAATATGCTGGCAATGTAACACATATAGAATAATGAACAATAATAATGCTACACTACATGCATATATGGCTGGTGGAAAGCTCTATGGTTACAGTTTTGCGAAAAGCCAATTTTATCCTACTTCAAAGGAATAAATTTTATTTAACTATCATGGTGGTTGTGAAACATTGAGATGGTTGACAGCATCTCAATCCCAATTAGAAGTCATCAATAACCCAACAAAATTAATAGAAGTAACATGGTGATGAGATTCACATGACAATCCAAGTACTAGATACTCAAGTTGTCCATAACCGGGGACACGGCTAACCATGATTAGTTTGTACACTCTGCAGAGGTTTGTGCACTTTTCCCCACAAGACTCGATCTCCTCCGTTGGATTACTCGCACTACATGGTGTTTGAGTAACGGATGACCGAGACACAGTCTTTCAGAAGTGTTTGCACCTTACGTATGGGTAGACAGTTACACCTACTTTCCCCTACATCTGCTAGTCTACCACTGTAAGAGTTCACACAACTTAATCAACTATGCTAGAGCCCATAATAGCTTGCGGCTGCACACGGAAGTTTCTAGCATGAATAATCTCATGATCCCTTTGAACCTGGGTGGCGGTCCAAAAGAAAAACAGGCAATCCTGGAATACCCAGGTACCTCAATCCACCCAGATGTGAGTTTTAGTTGCCACCTTAAGTAAACCATTAATTAACAATCTCACATCTTTCATGGAAATCTCTCAAACCCAATCCACGTCTACGAGCATAGCATGGCAATATAATAGCCAACGTAGAAGTAACTCCCAAGGGTTTGATAATAAAACAGGTAATATGTACTACCTCAACTACTTCCCAGTTCCCACAATTTAATTAGATCCTAATCATGCAATTGTTTGAGGAATAGATCTAATGCAATAAAACTGGGTATGGAAAGTATGATCAAAGTGTTACTTGCCTTGCTGATGATCCGCAAAACCTAGCGATTCGAAGTAACAAGCGGCACACTCCGGGTACTCTATCGCAAACAAACAAGCATACAATCAGTACTCATCTAATGCACAGGTAAAACTCGAATGAAAGATCCAACCAGAAAGTTCAACTTAAGAACTCCGGTTTGCAAAAAGAATCAACTCGAAAGAAGAAACGAAAGTCAAACTGCGAAAGAAAGAAACTTCGTTTACTAATCTGGATCTAGGTCAAATTTTACAGTAGCAAAATCTTGTTTGAGTAGGTTAAACGGAAAGAGAATTTCGAGACGAAACTCTGGGCGCTTGAATTGCCTGATTCCAATAAACGAGCGAAAAGTTAAACAGAAACGAAGATTCAATCAGAAATCGAATCTGAGAAAAATAGCGGAAAAATCCGACGAAAAAGAAAAACGGACGAACGGTTAAAGAACGGACGTTCGTTAACAGAGAAAAACCGAAGAACGCGTTCGTTAAAACGAACGGTTCGGTGAACGCTCGCAAAATAATAAAACCGAAAAAACCGATCTAGGGTTTTTTTTTTATAGAAAACCGGCAAAACGAGGCGAGGTCTACCTCGTCGGGACAGAGCTCCGGCGGGGCTCCCGTGCTCCGGTCGAGGGGCGGCGAGGGCGGCGGGGCTTGGGGCTCGGGGGGGGTGCGAGGGGCGGCGGGGCGGCGGGGTTCGGCGGCGGCTCGGGCTCGGCTCCAGCGGCGGCGAGCGAGGCGGGTGCGGGCGGCGGCGGGCGAGGTGAGAGAAGAGGGGGGGTGCGGGGGTATATAAAGGGGGGCAGCAGCTTGGAGGAGGGGGCAAGCTCCGGCGGGGTACCGTGCTCGCCACGGACTCGGCGGCGGCATCCCGTGCGCGGAGAGGACGACGGGGCGGGATGGGCCGACGCTCGGAAAATCTAGAATAGGGTGAACATAATTTTTAACACAAAATAAATTTAAAACGTTCCGCGGAAAAATTCGTAGAAAAATAAATAAAAGTCCAAAAAATATAAAATAAATTTTCCCCGTCTAGTTAGAAAATCTAGAATGGGGTGAACATTTTTTAACACAAAATAAATTTTTGAAAACATGCAATATTTTTAATGCAATAAAAATGGCAAATAAAATCCGAATAAAATCCAATAGATGATTTTAACATTTTTCCTCCAGTATTTCAATTGTTTTGGAGAAGTCATATTTTCTCCTCTCATTTATTTTGTTTAATGAAATATTTTTCCGGAGAGAAAATAAGTAAAACCAAAATCCTCGTTTTATTATTTGATGAAAATCAAATATGAGAATTCGAGAAAATCCCCAACTCTCTCCGAGGGTCCTTGAGTTGCTTAGGATTTATCGAGGATTTGTCAAAATGCAATAAAATATGATATGCAATGATGATCTATGTATAACATACCAAATTGAAAATTTGGGATGTTACAGGAAATTGATCCAGTTGGGGCACGCTGGGTGCACCCACCGGGTGTAGACCCTGAGACTGCTGTCGAATTTTTGAATCGGCGGTGGTCTTAGAACACGTTTGCTTGTAGTTCTTCACTCGGACCGGTCAGGCCGAGCCAACTGGAAATTGATCCAGTGGGGGCACGCTGAGTGCACCCACTGGGTGTAGTCCCCGAGACCGCCGTCGAATGTTTGATTTGGTGGGGGACTGAGAGTTTTATTTGGTATCAACTGGATTTTCTCCTCCCCACTCGGAAGTAGATAAATATTTGAGAATCTTTTGTCGTCATCGACTGAATTGTTTCTTTGTTGATCTCAGAAAATCTGTGAGCTCAGGACCCAGTATGCTGCCCTGGTGAAGGAGACGCTCCAGCTCTGACTGGATTTGGAATTGGGGAAAAGGAACTTGGCTCGTGCTCAAGCAGAGGTGAAGACCATGGGAGGTAACTCTTGTCAATCGTGTGCACTGTCGTCCTTTCTTTCCGTCCTTTGAGCCGAGTAGTTTCACTCGAACAGATGTGCATAGTGTGAACCGTCGGCTTCAAGTGCGACTCGAGAATGTTGTTTCTTTAGACACCATGAAGCAGGCTCTCGAAGATAAGGATAAAGCACTTGCGGGGGTGCAGAAGGCGGCTAAGGAGAAGGCCGAGGCCACTGAGGCAAAGCTAGCCTCAGTTGGCAAGTTGGAAGAGGAGAACGCATCTCTAAAGGCTGTCATTGAAGAGGAAAAGAAGGAGGCCGCCGAGCTTAAGAAAGAGCAAGTCGAGTGGGCCAAGAAGGTTGAAGATCAGGCGAATGCCTTTGAATCGAAGAAGACAACCCTGAATGACAAGGTTGACCAGCTCACCCCGAAGAGGGACACGCTGGAGAAGTATTTGGGAGGCTTTGCAAAGAAGATGTACGCCATGCTTGAAGGTACCTCTCTTTGCTCAAATGAATTTCTGTGAATCTCGAAAGCGATGCCATAACTAACCCTTTGCTTCCTCCTCGTGTAGAATTCTGTCAGAATTTCGAGCTGGAGACTGAGCGGATTGAGACGGATCTGGATCCCACTAAGTCACTCGTCAAGGAACATGCTGCGACTTGAAGCTCGTCTCAACGATGCCCTGGATACATCACCCGTATGAGGGCTGCGCTGGCGAAGATAGATAAAGAGTTGTGGCCAAAGGATATACTCCAGAGTGATCTTGAATCAATGATGACCCGAATCGATGAGATCCCTGGCCGGGTGCAGGCATGGAAGAAGTTTGCCGCTCGATGCGGGGCTGATGTGGCGCTTTCACTCGTCCGTGTCCATTGCAAAGATGCCAAGGAAGAAAAGCTGAAGACTCTCCAGGTTGCGAACATGAAGAAGCTCAAGTTTGAAGACTTCATGGAGACTTTCATCGAGGCAGCCACTCGGATTGCGAATGGCATAGACTTGGATACTTTCATCGAGCCAGCGAGTCCCACTAGTGCGTGAGAGAAAACTTAAGACCCGAGTATCTTTCAGTTAGAGCTTACTTGCCTCGGTATGCCGAGCGATTTTGTATCCGCTAAAACTCCTTCGGGCTTTCAGCCTGAGTACTTTTATCTGCGCTCGGGATTCTGGATTTATCCGAATGTTGCTTTTCAGTTTCTTGCATGGTTAAGTCTATTTCATAACTTAGGCGAAGGCGGGCTCGCGGCTAAGTCTCCGAGTGAGAGGGATGCTCGTCACTCGGAGTAGTCTTTAACTTAGGCGAAGACTAGTCCATAGCTAAGCCCCTGAGTGAGAGGGATGCTCGTCACTCAGAGTAGTTTTCAACTTGGGTGAAGACTGGTTTGCAGCTAAGCCCCCGAGTGAGAGGGACGCTCGTCACTCGGAGTAGTTTTTAACTTAGGAGAAGACTGGTTCGCAGCTAAGCCTCTGAGTGAGAGGGACGCTCGTCACTCGGAGTAGGTTCTAACTTAGGCGAAGACTGGTTCGCAGCTAAGCCCCCCGAGTGAGAGGGACGCTCGTCACTCAGAGTAGGTTTTAACTTAGGCAAAGACTTGTTCATAGCTAAGCCCCCCGAGTGAGAGGGATGCTCGTCACTCGGAGTAGGTTCTTACTTAGGCGAAGACTGGTTCGCAGCTAAGTCTCTGAGTGAGAGGGATGCTCCTCACTCAGAGTAGTTTTTAACTTAGGCGAAGACTGGTTCGCAGCTAAGCACCCGAGTGAGAGGGACGCTCGTCACTCGGAGTAGTTTTTACTTAGGCGAAGACTAGTTCGCAGCTAAGCCTCCCGAGTGAGAGGGACGCTCGTCACTCGGAGTAGTTTTTAATTTAGGTGAAGTCTGGTTCGCAGCTAAGTCCCCGAGTGAGAGGGATGCTCGTCAGTCGGAGTAGTTTTTAACTTAGGCGAAGACTGGTTCGCAGCTAAGCCCCTGAGTGAGAGGGACGATCGTCACTCGAAGTAGTTTTTAACTTAGGTGAAGACTGGTTCGCAGCTAAGCCCTCGAGTGAGAGGGACGCTCGCCACTCGGGGTAATTTTTAACTTAGGCGAAGACTGGTTCGCAGCTAAGCCCCCAAGTGAGAGGGACGCTCCACACTCGTAGTGGGTTTTAACTTAGACAAAGATTGGTTCACAGCTAAGTCTCCGAGTGAGAGGGATACTCGTCACTCGGAATAGGTTTTCAACTTAGGCAAAGACTGGTTCGCAGCTAAGCTTCCCACTGGGGGTTTGGAACATCCGTCCGTGCAAGTGAAATCATCGAAGGACTGCAGGAGTCATGTCTTTGATAAGCAAATATTTCTTAAAGTACTCTTATTACATCCTGACAATTCAATCGTCAAGTATAGAATCGACAAAGAAGATTGGCGTTCTAGGCACGCGGCTCATCGATCTTGTTTGCGAGGTTGTAGAGGTGGTAGGCCCCATTGTGTAGCACCTTGGTGACAATGAAAGGGCCTTCCCATGCGGGGGTGAGCTTATGCGGCCGCTGCTGATCCACTTGGAACACAAGGTCTCCTTCTTGGAATGCCCGACCCTTGATGTGTCTGGCATGGAAACGTCGTAGGTCTTGCTGATAAGAAGTCGACCGTATTAGGGCCATCTCTCGCTCCTCCTCAAGGAGGTCCACGGCGTCTTGCCACGCCTGTTCAGCTTCCGCTTCTGAATAGAGCTCCACTCGGGGCGAGTTGTGGAGGAGATCACTCGGCAGCACGGCTTCGGCTCCATACACCATGAAGAAGGGGGTGCGACCCGTGGACCGATTGGGAGTCGTCCTTAAACCCCAAAGGACTGACGACAGTTCAGCCACCCACGCTCCGGCCGCGTGCTCGAGATCATGCATGAGTCATGGTTTCAACCCTTGAAGGATAAGGCCATTCGCCGTCTCAGCCTGATCGTTCGACTGCGGTTGTGCAACGGATGCGTAGTCCACCCGAGTGCCTTGGGCGGCGAAGAACCCTCTGAACTCTTCTGAATCAAAGTTTGAGCCATTGTCTGTGATAATGCTATGTGGGACTCCATATCTAAATATCAACTCTCTCATGAACTTGATGGTTGTGCGTGAATCTAGCTTCTTGATGGGTTTGGCTTCAATCCACTTGGTAAACTTGTTGACTGCCACGAGCAGATGGGTGAAACCACTAGTGCCTGTCCTGAGCGGTCCAACCATGTCCAATCCTCACACGATAAACGGCTAGACGAGTGGTATGGTCTTCATGGTGGATGCAACTTTATGGGACAAGTTTGCATAGAACTTGCATCTGTTGCAATGCTGGACGATCTCTTTGGCAGCTTCATTGGCACGTGGCCAGTAAAAACCGGCTCGGTATGCTTTGTCTACGATTGTCCGAGATGACGCATGATGACCACAGGTTCCTGAGTGAATCTCTTCTAGGATCAATCGACCTTCCTCTAGAGAAATAGATCGTTGGGCCACACCAGTGACACTTTCTCTATATAGCAGTCTGTTCATCACAGTGAAAGCTTTGGACCTACGGACAATCGACGTGCCTCGACTTCATCCTCTGGGAGTTCTTGCCTGAGCAAATATGCAATGTACGGCACTGTCCAGTCAGGTGTAATTACCAGAATCTCCATAACCAAGTCAATGACTGCAGGGACCTCGATTTCAGTCGGGTAGAGGTACTTATCGCCTGAGGGGGCTCTTCAGTGAAAGGATCTTCCTGCATCGATGGGGGATGGAGGTGCTCAAGGAACATGTTGTTGGGGACAGGCTTCTTAGCGGACCCGATCTTTGCCAAATCGTCAGCTGCTTGATTTTTCACTCAGGGAATGTGATGAAGCTCCAGACCCTCAAATTTCTTCTCTAACTTTCTCACTACATTGCGGTATCCTGTCATAGCGGAGTTTCTGACATCCCATTCTTTCATCACCTGATTGACTACCAGATCTAAGTCTTCGTATACCATCAGGCGATGAGCGCCGAGTGAGATGGCCATACGCAACCCGTAGAGGAGTGCTTCGTATTCGGCCTCATTGTTGGAGGAATTGAAGTGAATCTGCAGGAGGAAACTGAGTTGATCGCCTTTTAGAGATACGAAGACCACTCCGGCGCCAGAACCATTCAACATCTTGGATCCATCAAAGAACATAGTCCAGTGCTCCGGGTGGATCTGAGTCGGTTGTTGCTGTTCTGTCCATTCGGTCATGAAATCTGCGAGTGCTTTGGGACTTGATCGCCTTCTTCGCTTCAAACTTAATATCCAAAGGAAGGAGCTCGATGGACCACTTGGCCACTCGGCCGGTTGCATCCCGATTGTTCATGATTTCAGACAACGGGGCATCACTGATGGCTGAGACCAAGTGTTCTTGGAAATAATGTGCAACTTTCTTCGTTGTTAAGTAAATACCATAGACAAGCTTCTGGTAATGAGGATACCTCTTCTTAGACGGAGTCAGGACTTTAGATATGTAATACACTGGTCGCTGAACTTTGTAGGCCTTGCCTTCTTCTTCTCGCTCCACTGTGAGGACTGTGCTGACGACTTGGCCCATGGCCGCAATGTACAAAACTAGAGGCTCTTTGTTGTTCGGGGCAGCAAGCACCGGCTGGGTGGAGAGCAGGGCTTTGAGCTCAACAAACGATGCTTCTACTTCAGGGGTCCACTCAAACGTATGGGACATCTTCATCAACCGATATAAAGGCAATGCCTTTTCTCCGAGATGAGAAATGAACCGGCTCAATGATGTGAGACAGCCTGTAAGCCTCTGAACATCGTGCACGCGCTCAAGGTGCTTCATTCGGACAATTGCGCTGATTTTCTCGGGATTAGCATCTATCCCTCGTTCGGAAACGAGAAAACCGAGTAACTTGCCTCCAGCACTCCAAAGGTGCACTTGGACGGATTCAGCTTGATGGCGTACTCTCTCAGATTGGCAAAGGTTTCAGCGAGGTCAGCCAGCAGGTCGGAACCTTTGCGTGACTTGACCACGATATAGTCCATGTAGGCCTCAATATTCCGGCTGATCTGAGTGAGAAAGCACTTCTAAATCATGTGCATAAAGGTAGCACCAGCGTTTTTAGGCCGAATGGCATGGTGATATAGCAGAAACACCCAAAGGGGTGACGAAGGCAGTTTTTATTTCATATGGTCCGTACAGTCGGATTTGATGGTACCTGGTAATGGAAATATGCCCTAGAGGCAATGATGAAATGGTTATTATTATATTTCCTTAATCATGATAAAGGTTTATTATTCATGCTAGAATTGTATTGACCGGAAACTTAAATACATGTGTGAATACATAAACAAATACCGTGTCCCTAGTAAGCCTCTACTAGACTAGTTCGTTAGCTTAGCATATTGATCGCTCAGTTTGTTGCTATTGCTTTCTCATGTCAAATACATATTCCTTCGACTATGAGATTATGCAACTCCCGGATACCATAGGAATACCTTTTGTGCTATCAAACATCACAACATAACTGGGTGATCATAAAGATGCTCTACAGGTATCTCCGACAGTGTTTGTTGAGTTGGCATAGATCAAGATTAGGATTTGTCACTACAAGTATCGGAGAGGTATCTCTGAGCCCTCTCGGTAATACACATCATGATCTTGCAAGGAAATGACTAAGGAGTTGGTCACGAGGTGATGTATTACAAAACGAGTAAAGAGACTTGCCGGTAACGAGATTGAACTAGGTATAGAGATACCGACGATCGAATCTCGGGCAAGTAATTAACATACCGATGGACAAAGGGAATTACGTATGTTGTCATAGTGGTTCGACCAATAAATATCTTCGTATAATATGTAGGAGCCAATGTGGGCATCCAGGTTCCGCTATTGGTTATTGACCGGAGAGGTGTCTTGGTCATGTGTACATAGTTCTCGAACCCGTAGGGTCCGCACGCTTAACGTTCGTTGACGATATAGTGTTATATGAGTTATGTGATTTGGTGACCGAATGAAGTTTGGAGTCCCGAATGAGATCACGGACATGACGAGGAGTCTCAAAATGGTCGACAGGTAAAGATTGATATATAGGACAATGGTATTCCGACACCGGAAGTGTTTCGGAGGGTACCGGGTACTTATCGGGTCATCGGAAAGGAGTTTTGGGCACCCCCGATGTAACACCCACGATGCGGCTATATCTCCCACGTGTCGAGGCACGACTTGGAGGCATAACCGCATGGTGGTTTTGTCGCAAGAAGGGTCATATTCACACAATCCCATGTAATGAACAAGAATGGGATAAAGAGTTGGCTTACAATCGCCACTTCACACAATACATTAATTAATCATACATCATTTAGAGTACACACATAGTCCGACTACGGACAAATACAAATGAAAAGAACATAACCCCAAATGCTAGATCCCTGATCATCCCAACTGGGCTCCACTACTGATCATCAGGAAATGAAACGTAGTAACGGCCAAGTTCCTCGTCGAACTCCCACTTGAGTTCGGTAGCATCACCTGCACTGGCATCAACGACACCTGCAACTGTTTTTGTAGTAATCTGTGAGCCACGAGGACTCAGAAATCTCAAAACCTGCGAGATCAAGTCTATTTTAGCTTATAGGAAGGATGGGGTAATGAGGTGGAGCTGCAGCAAGCAGTAAGCAAATATGGTGGCTAACATGCGCAAAGAAGAGCGAGAAGATAAGCAACACAACGGTCGTGAAGCTAGAAGTGATCAAGAAGTGATCCTGAAACTATTTATGTTCAAACATAACCCAAACCATGTTCACTTCCTGAACTCTGCCGAAAAGAGACCATCACGGCTACACACGCGGTTGATGCATTTCAATTAAGTCAAGTCTCAAGTTCTCTACAACCGGATATTAACAAATTCCCATCTGCCACATAACCGCGGGCACGGCTCTCGAAAGTTTATACCCTGCAGGGGTGTCCCAACTTAGCCCATCACAAGCTCTCACGGTCAACGAAGGATATTCCTTCTCCCGAAAAGACCCGATCAGTCTCGACATCCCGGTTACAAGACGTTTCGACAATGGTAAAACAAGACCAGCAAAGCCACCCGACTATGCCGACAAATCCCGATAGGAGCTACACATATCTCGTTCTCAGGGCACAACAGATAGGTCAAGCTACGAGTAAAACCAGCCCTCAAGTTTCCCCGAGGTGGCCCCGCAGGTTGCCCGGTTCGGACCAACACTCAGAGGAGCACTGGCTCGGGGGGGTTTAAAATAAAGATGACCCTTGAGTCTACAGAACCCAAGGGAAAGGTATAGGTGGCTGGTAGGCAAATGGTAAAACCAAGGTTGGGCCTTGCTGGAGGAGTTTTATTCAAAGCGAACTGTCAAGGGGGTCCCATAAATCCCCAACCGCGTAAGGAACGCAAAAATCAAGGAACATAACACCGGTATGACGGAAACTAGGTCGGCAAGAGTGGAACAAAACACCAGGCAAAAGGCTGAGCCTTCCACCCTTTACCAAGTATATAGATGCATTAATTAAATAAGAGATATTGTGATATCCCAACATAATCATGTTCCAACATGGAGCAATCTTCAACTTCACCTGCAACTAACAATGCTATAAGAGGGGCTGAGCAAAAGCGGTAACATAGCCAAACAACGGTTTGCTAGGAAGGTGGGTTAGAGGCTTGACATGGCAATATGGGAGGCATGATAAACAAGTGGTAGGTAGCACGACATAGCGATACACGAACAACTAGCAAGCAAAGATAGAAGTGATATCGAGGGTAATGGTCATCTTGCCTGAGATCCCGCAAGGAAGAAGAACGAGTCCATGAAGAAGACAAACGGACGTAGTCGAACGAATCCTCACAACTTCGGAACGAAACCGAAGCTAACGAGAGAAGCAAACCGGAAAGAAGCAAACAACATGGTAAACCAACAAGCATGATCATGGCAATATGCACAACCAAGTATGATGCATGTCCGGTTTAATAAGGTATGGCATGGCAAAGTGCAACAAACAATACTACAAATTAAGTGGAGCTCAATATGCAATGAGTTGCATATTGACGAAACACTACATTCAAGTTATTTAGTTCGCTCTCGTTTATGTACCCAACAATATTAAATGTTATTAAACATGGCAAGAGGGTGAAGCATAAATAAACTAACTATTTAGGCAAGTTTAAATGAGGCCGGAACAACAAACAACAATTCCGGTAAATCCCCACATGTCATTTAGCAATTTAATGCAAGCAACAATTTTAAACATTTTAAATGTTGTTATCATGATGCGGATGACATATACAAGTTTATGCATTTTTATGAAAACGTTGACATGAGCATGTTATGAAGCATTTGGTCAACATGGCGGAACGAAAGTGGTACCATGGCAACGACAACGAAAATGGTGCCACGGCAACATTCAGATGATCCGACAACTCATCAAGATGTCGGTGCAAAAGAAAGTGTGGATGTGCGAAACATGCAAGAGTGACGGGGAGTGATCCCGGAAACCGGGTGTCCCACATCAGTGGCATGGCAAATGAGGAACAATGTGCAAACGACAATTCGGACATGGTGCAAACACGAGAATCTCATACAACACACATGCATTCGTTCACGGGTGTCGTCTCGGGGTTATACCCTTGAAGCATGCATTTTCGGAATGGATCAAGTTCGAGGCGGTGTAGAGGAAGTAGACGTTCTCGGGATGGTCGTAGTGGAAGTAGTTCTACATGGCGACGGTAGAGGTACTCGTTGGTAGTCGTACACGTTCGGAGAGGAACTTGGCGTTTCCACGTTCTTCGGAGTCATTGTGTAGTCGTTTATGTCGTAGTCGGACTTGACGAAATACACATCGGCTGTAGTGGTACACGAGGGTCTTGACGAATCCGAAGGGGTACTTTCAGTCCGTGAAGTCGATCTCGGGGTCTCGGCATATACATCATGGGCAAACTTGCGTCCAGCAACAACAGGTCCCGGTGTGCAGAGGCAAGGAGGAGGCCATCGACGAGTCTCTCGACAGCAAGGACCCGCAGCAGAGGCACGGACGCGAAGCTAGCGAGGATAGCGGTGACAGCAAGCAGAGGTGGCGCAGATGGTGGTCATGGGGATGGCCGAGGGCGGAGCAACTGATGGAGGAGGCGGGGCCATGGCACTTCTAGGACTGCCGGACCTGCAGCTGCTGCTGCCAGAGGCTGGAAGCTCCGCAGCGGCCATGATGAGAGGGACAAGCAGAGGCGTCGGGCGACTGTGGCATAGGGCGCGCGAAGGGGCGGCCGGAGGCGCGAAGGGAGCAGAGGAACGGAGGTCGGACAATGCAGAGGAGGCCGACGAGGGGAAGGTGATGATTCAGGCGGCTGGAGATGGTGGTGGCATGGGAGGCCGGGCGCGGCGCCATGGGGAGGCGGCGACGCGGAGGAGGGAAGGCTGCAGGGGCAGCGATGGTCGGCGACGAGGGCGACGGGGAGGTCCGGTGGCGCGGCACCAAGGGCAGCAAGGAGGAGCTCGGGCGCGGGGGTCTCGCAGTGGAGGCGGCGAGGGGATCGGGTGCAGGGAGCTCCTCTCCCTGGCTTGATGCGTGCGTGTGTGTGTGAGTCGCGGCGGTGTGGGAGGACGAGAGGGAGAGATCAAGAGGAGGGGGTCGGGGCTAGGGTTAACAGGGCACCGGCTGGGCTGCGGATGGGCCTTGGAGGCTGGGCCTAGGAGGTTAGATGGGCTGGTTGCAACTTCGGAGCAAAAGGCCAACCTTCTCGCTATTTCCCACCTACAGAAAAATAGACAGAAGGAAAAGGGAAGGAAAGAAATAGCTAGGGGTTTTGGAAAATGCTGAAATTCTCCTACAGAGTCTAAGAATTATACTTAGCCCAAGAAAAGAAGTTCCACGCGATATGGAAGAGTTTAATTCAAACTCATTTGAATTTAATTCAAATGGTTTAAACTAGGACGAGGTTTTAGGAGTGCCCAAAAATGTTGAGAATTTAGGAGGAGCCTCGATAAATGGAGAAAGAATTATGGAGAAAGTTTGGAGAACAAACTTGAAGCAAAAAGGCATGAGAATTAAATTGCAAGTGTGTTGAGGTTAATTCCAAACTAATGGAATATTTATTATAGCTCCCTAAATATCGAGAGGATATGTTATAAAGATAAATCACCATGTGAATTCCCTCAATTTAAATAGATCAAAGATCTATGCAATTTATTCAGTTGAGTTTTAAAAATTAAATAACATGCTGGCATGATGACATGATGCAATGCAAAAATAAATAGAGCAAGCACAAATGAAACACACGGAGGTCACAAAAATATGGAAGTCTTCTGGAGCGTCGGTCTTGGGGCGTCACACCCGAAAAAGATATGGGCCTTATGGGCCAAGAGATGGAACACACCAGCCCACAAGAGGCTGGTGCGCCCCTATAGAGGCCGGCCCTATGAGGAGGAGAAGGAAAAGAGGGGAGGGAAAGGAAAGTGTGGAGTAGGACTCCCCTTCCTTCCCTCTCCCCCCCCCCTCTTTCCTCCCCCCTTCATACAAAGAAAGGCGGGGCGCAGGAGGGCAGGAGCCCTAGGGCAGGTGGCCAGCCCCTTGGGGCACGCCCTGGCTGTCCTAGGCTGCCTCCTCCCCCCTCCCCCTATATATATGTGGGGAAGGGGCGCCACACAAGGACACAACATTGTCATAGCCGTGTGCGGCGCCCCCGTCCACCATTTACTCGCTCGGTCATATTTTCATAGTGCTTATGCGCAGCCCTATGGAGATCACATCACCATCACCGTCACCACACCGTCGTGCTGCTGGAACTCATCTACTACCTCGCCGTCTTGCTGGATCAAGAAGGCATTCGGTACTAGATCGGTTGGAGCGCAAAGAAAGTTCGACTACATCAACCGTATTGTGAAACGCTTCCACTTACGGTCTGCGAGGGTACATAGACATACTCTCCCCCTCGTTGCTATACATCTCCTTGGATAGATCATTGCGTGTGCGTAGAATTTTTTTGTTTTCCATGCAACGTTTCCCAGCAGTGGCATCATGAGCCAGGTCTATGCGTAGATGATATGCACGAGTAGAACACAAAGAGTTGTGGGCGGTGATAATCATACTGCTTACCACCAACGTCTTATTTTGATTCGGCGGTATTGTGGGATGAAGCGGCCTGGACCAGCCTTACATGTCCACGTACATGAGACCGGTTCCACCGACAGACATGCAACGAGTTTTGGATAAAGGTGGCTGGCGGGTGTCTGTTTCTCCTACTTTAGTTGAATCGAATTTGACTGCGGCCGGTCCTTGAAGAAGGTTAAAACAACAAACTTGATGAATCACCATTGTGGTTTTTGCCGTAGGTAAGAACGGTTCTTGCTAGAAGCCCGTAGCAGCCACGTAAAACCTGCAACAACAAAGTAGAGGACGTCTAACTTGTTTTTGCAGTGTATGTTGTGATGTGATATGGTCAAGACATGATGTGATATACGTTATTGTATGAGATGATCATGTTTTGTAAGATATCAGGCAACCGGCAGGAGCCTTATGATTGTCTCTTTATTGTATGAAATGCAAACGCCGTGTAATTTCTTTACTTTATCGCTATGAGTTAGCAATAGTTGAAGAAGCAATAGTTGGCGAGACGACCACGACACAACGATGGAGATCAAGGTGTCCTGCCGGTGACGATGGAGATCATGATGATGCTTTGGAGATGGAGATCAAAAGCATAAGATGATGATGGCCATATCATGTCACATATTTTGATTGCATGTGATGTTTATCTTATATGCATTTTATTTTGCTTAGAACGACGATAGCATTATAAGATGACCCCTTCACTAAATTTCAAGGTAAAAGTGTTCTCCTTAAGTATGCACTGTTGCTACAGTTTGTCGTTTCGAGACACCACGTAATGATCGGGTGTAATAGACTCTACGTTCGCATACAACGGGTGTAAGACAGTTTTACACATGCAGAATACTTGGGTTAAACTCGGCGAGCCTAGCATGTATAGACATGGTCTCGGAACACTGGAGACTGAAAGGTCGAACGTGAGTCATATAGTAGATATGATCAACATAGAGATGTTCACCATTGATGACTACCCCATCTCACGTGATGATCGGACATGGGTTAGTTGATTTGGATCATGTATCACTTAGATAACTTGAGGGGTGTTAATTTATGTGGGAGTTCATTAGTAATTTGATTAATTGAACTTAATTTATCATGAACTTAGTCCTGATAGTATTTGCAAATTGTGTTGTCGATCAATAGCTCATGTTGTAGCTTCCCTATTTTTGATATGTTGCCAGAGAAAAATAAGTTGAAAGATGATAGTAGTAATAATGCAGACTGGGTCCATGATCTGAGGATTATCCTCATTGCTGCGCAGAAGAATTATGTCCTTGATGCACCGCTAGGTGACAGACCTATTGCAGGAGCAGATGTAGACGTTATGAACGTTTGGCAAGCTCGATATGATGACTACTTAATAGTTGAGTGCGCCATGCTTTACGGCTTAGAATCGGGACTCCAAAAATGTTTTGAAAGCCACGGAGCATATGAGATGTTCCAAGAGCTGAAATTGGTATTTCAGACTCATGCCCGTGTCAGGAGGTATGAGACCTCTGACAAGTACTTTGCCTACAAGATGGAGGAGCGTAGCTCAACCAGTGAGCATGTGCTCAGAATGTCTGGGTACTACAATCACTTGAATCAACAACAACAAACAACAAAAGCAAAGCCTTTAGTCCCAAACAAGTTGGGTAGGCTAGAGGTGAAACCCATAAGATCTCGCGCCCAACTCATGGCTCTGGCACATGGATAACAAGCTTCCACGCACCCATGTCCATAGCTAGTTCTTTGGTGATAATCCAATCCTTCAGGTCTCTCTTAACGGACTCCTCCCATTTCAAATTCGGTCTACCCCGCCCTCTCTTGACATTCTCCGCACGCTTTAGCCGTCCGCTATGCACTGGAGCTTCTGGAAGCCTGCGTTGAATATGCCCAAACCATCCCAGACAATGTTGGACAAGCTTCTCTTCAATTGGTGCTACCCCAACTCTTATCTCGTATATCATCATTCCGGACTCGATCCTTCCTCGTGTGGCCACACATCCATCTCAACATATGCATCTTCGCCACACCTAACTGTTGAAAATGTCGCCTTTTAGTCGGCCAACACTCAGCGCCATACAACATTGCAGGTTGAACCGCCGTCCTGTAGAACTTGCCTTTTAGCTTTTGTGGCACTCTCTTATCACAGAGAATGCCAAAAACTTGACGCCACTTCATCCATCTGGCTTTGATACGATGGTTCACATCTTCATCAATACCCCCATCCTCCTGAAGCATTGACCCCAAATATTGAAAGGTGTCCTTCTGAGGTACCACCTGCCCATCAAAGCTAACCTCCTCCTCCTCCTCCTCACACCTAGTAGTACTGAAACCGCACATCATGTACTCGGTTTTAGGTCTACTAAGCCTAAACCCTTTCGATTCCAAGGTTTGTCTCCATAACTCTAACTTCCTATTTGCCCCCGTCCGACTATCGTCACCTAGCACCACATCGTCCGCAAAGAGCATACACCATGGGATATCTCCTTGTATATCCGACATGATCCATCACCAAGGCAAAAAGATAAGGGCTCAAAGCTGACCCCTGATGCAGTCCTATCTTAATCGGGAGGTCATCAGTCTCGACATCACTTGTTCGAACACTTGTCACAACATTATCGTACGTGTCCTTGATGAGGGTAATGTACTTTGCTGGGACTTTGTGTTTCTCCAAGGCCCACCACATGACATTCCACGGTATCTTATCATAGGCCTTCTTCAAGTCAATGAACACCATATGCAAGTCCTTCTTTTGCTCCCTGTATCTCTCCATAAGTCATCGTACCAAGAAAATGGCTTCGATGGTCGACCTGTCAGGCATGAAACCAAACTGATTTTTTGTCATGCTTGTCATTCTTCTTAAGCGGTACTCAATGACTCTCTCCCATAGCTTCATCGTATGGCTCATCAGCTTAATTCCACGGTAATTAGTACAACTCTGAACATCCCCCTTGTTCTTGAAGATTTGTACCAATATACTCCGTCTCCATTCTTCTGGCATCTTGTTTGCCCGAAAAATGAGGTTTAAAAGCTTGGTTAGCCATACTATCGCTATGTTCCTGAGGCCTTTCCACACCTCAATGGGGATACAATCAGGGCCCATCGCCTTGCCTCCTTTCATCCTTTTTAGAGCCTCCTTGACCTCGGACTCCTGGATTTGCCGCACAAAGCGCATGCTGGTCTCATCAAAGGAGTCGTCCAGTTCAATGGTAGAACTCTCATTCTCCCCATTGAACAACTTGTCGAAGTACTCCCGCCATCTATGCTTAATCTCCTCGTCCTTCACCAAGAGTTGGTCTGCTCCGTCCTTGATGCATTTGACTTGGCCAATATCCCTCGTCTTCCTCTCTCGGATCTCGGCCATCTTATAGATGCCCCTTTCGCCTTCCTTCGTGCCTAACTGTTGGTAGAGGTCCTCATATGCCCGGCCACTTGCTTCACTGACAGCTCACCTTGCGGCCTTCTTCACCATCTTGTACTTCTCTATGTTGTCTGCACTCCTATCTAGGTATAGGCGTCTGAAGCAATCTTTCTTCTCTTTAATCGCCTTCTGGACATCATCATTCCATCACCAGGTATCCTTATCTTCGCTTCTCCTTCCCTTGGACAGTCCAAACTCCTCTGAGGCCACCTTACGAATGCAAGTCACCATCTTCATCCACAGATTGTCCGCATCCCCTCCTTCCTCCCAAGGTCCCTCCTTAATGACCCTCTCCTTGAACGCCTGAGCTACCTCCCCTTGAGCTTCCACCACTTCGTTCTAGCGACTTTGGCATGGTTATACCATTGGACATGAATCCGAAAGCGGAAGTCAGCAACCACCAGCTTATGCTGGGGTACAACACTCTCTCCAGGTGTCACCTTACAGTCTAGGCACGCACGCCTATCTTCTCTTCTCAAGAGGATGAAATCGATCTGACTAGAGTGTTGGCCACTACTAAAAGTCACCAGATGTGATTCTATCTTTCTAAAGAGGGTGTTAGCAACAATCATGTTGTAGGCTAGAGAAAAGCTTAAGACATCTTCTCCTTCTTGATTCCTGATGCCATAGCCAAAGCCCCCATGCGCCCCTTCAAAACCTGGGTTAGATGTACCCACGTGGCCAACTATAATCACTTGAATCAAGTGGGAGTTAATCTTCCAGATAAGATAGCGATTGACAAAATTATCTAGTCACTATCACCAAGCTACTAGAACTTTGTGATGAACTATAATATGCAAGGGATGACAAAAATGATTCCCGAGCTCTTCGCGATGCTTAAATCGGTGAAGGTAGAAATCAAGAAAGAGCATCAAGTGTTGATGATTAACAAGACCACTAGTTTCAAGAAAAAGGGCAAGGGAAAGAAAGGGAACTTCAAGAAGAATGGCAAGCAAGTTGCCGCTCCCATGAAGAAGCCCAAAGCCGCCTGAAACCGAGTGCCTCTACTTCAAAGGAAATGGTCACTGGAAGCGGAACTGGCCCAAATACTTGGCGGATAAGAAGGATGGCAAAGTGAACAAAGGTATATTTGATATACATGTTATTGATGTGTACCTTACTAGTGTTCATAGTAGCCCTTGGGTATTTGATACCGGTTCAGTTGCTAAGATTAGTAACTCGAAACAGGAGTTGCAGAATAAACATAGAGTAGTTAAGGGCGAGGTGACAATGTGTGTTGGAAGTGATTCCAAGGTAGATATGATCACCATCGCACACTCCCTCTACCTTCGGGATCAGTGTTGAACCTAAATAAATGTTATTTGGTGTTTGCGTTGAGCATGAATATGATTAGATCATGTTTATTGCAATACAGTTATTCATTTAAGTCAGAGAATAATTGTTGTTCTGTTTATATGAATAAAATCTTCTATGGTCATACACCCCATGTGAATGGTTTATTAAATCTCGATCGTAGTGATACACATATTCATAATATTGATGCCAAAATATGCAAAGTTGATAATGATAGTGCAACATACTTGTGGCACTGCCGTTTAGGTCATATTGGTGTAAAGCGCATGAAGAAACTCCATGCAGATGGACTTTTGGAATCACTTGATTATGAATCATTTGATACTTGTGAACCATGCCTCATGGGCAAGATGACTAAAACTCCGTTCTCTGGAACAATGGAGCGAGCTAATGACTTATTGGAAATAATACATACCAATGTATGCGATCCGATGAGTGTTGAAGCACGCGGCGGGTATCGTTATTTTCCGACCTTCACAGATGATTTGAGTAGGTATGGGTATATCTACATGATGAAACACCATTCTGAAACATTTGAAAAGTTCAGAGAATTTCAGAGTGAAGTGGAGAATCATCGTAACAAGAAAATAAAGTTTCTACGATCTGATCGTGGAGGCGAATATTTGAGATACGAGTTTGGCCTTCATTTAAAACAATGTGGAATTGTTTCGCAACTCACGCCACCTGGAATACGACAGCGTAATGGTGTGTCCGAACGTCGTAACCGTACTTTATTAGATATCGTGTGTTCTATGATGTCTCTTACCGATTTACCACTATCGTTTTGGGGTTATGCACTAGAGACAGCTGCATTCACGTTAAATAGGGCACCATCTAAATCCATTGAGACGACACCGTATGATCTATGGTTTGGCAAGAAACCTAAGCTGTCATTTCTTAAAATTTGGGGTTGCGACACTTATGTCAAAAGGCTTCAGCCTGATAAGCTCAAACCCAAATCGGAGAAGTGCGTCTTCATAGCATACCCTAAGGAAACAATTGGGTACACCTTCTACCACAGATCTGAAGGCAAGATCTTTGTTGCCAAAAATGGGTCCTTTCTAGAGAAGGAGTTTCTCTCGAAAGAAGTGAGTGGGAGGAACGTAGAACTTGATGAGGTAGTTGTACCTTCTCTCGAATTGGAAGGTAGTACATGAGAAAATTGTTCGAGTGATGTCTACACCAACTAAAGAGGAAGCTAATTATGATGATCATGAATCTTCAGATCAAGTTACTACTGAACTTCATAGGTCGACCAGAGCATGATCCGCACCAGAGTGGTATGGTAATCCTATCCTGGAAGTCATGTTATTAGACCAAGGCAAACCTACGAACTATGAAGAAGCTATGATGACCCCAAATTCTGACACATGGCTTGAGGCCATGAAATCTGAGATAGGAACCATGTATGAGAAGGAAGTGTGGAATTTGATGGACTTGCCCGATAATCGGCAAGCCATAGAGAATAAATTGATATTCAAGAAGACACTACAAAAAAAGACACATCTGTGACATTTAGGGCCGAACGGAAAAAAAATTTGTCATACTTATGACACTTCTATGACGATAATTGTGACAAAACCCGGTATCATCATAGATGTGGTGGGCTCCTACTTTTATGACAAAAATCATGACAGAAAATGGGCTTTTCGTCCTGGGCGGGCCGGAGACGCAGCTGCATGACATTCTTTGGGCCGTCCATGACGGAAAAAACCATGGTAGAAGCGAGGGCGAGGAAAATATCGGGGAGTCCCCGGTTACGGTGGGTGGTCAGGGGCCGAGTGATGCGTGTTTCTCTCGTACACATACGCGCGTGGGTGTGAGGCGTTGGGCTCTAACTAAACCCGAGTGAGGCGTTCGCCTACTGAACCCGAGCGATTGCACTACAGGCTACGCGTTACTGAACCCGAGCGATCGATCGATGGCTGTTAACTGAACCCGATCGAGCGATTCCTTCGTTCGCTACTGCTGCTAACTGAAGCCGATCGAACCTGCTGCCTCCTTCCCTTGATGAACAGTGAGCGTTGTTGGGGGTTTGGATGAACAGTTTCCAGTGGGGGGTTGGATGAACAAGACCCCGTGGTGTTGCCGCTGGATGAACAGGACCCCGATCGATTGAGCCGGTTGGGCATGGATGAACAGGACCCCGTGGAGGGCTGGATGAACAGGACCCCGTGGAGGGAAGGTTGAACAGTAGCCGGTGGAGGGCTGGTTAAACAATGGCCAGTGGAGGGCTGGATGAACAGTAGCCCATGGAGGGGTGGTTGAACAGGACCCCGTGGAGAGGGCTGGTTGAACAGTACCGGTGGAGGAGCGGTGGAGGCTGGATGAACAGGAGCCCGTGGATGAACAGTCATAGGTGGAGGCTGGAGGAGGTCGACGGTGGATGTACAGTAGCCCGTGGAGGCTGGAGGAGGTCGACGGTGGAGATGAACAGTATCCCGTGGAGTCCCGTTTTGCGGTACGCCACACCCCTCCCGATGAACAGGACCCCCATTTCGACCGTAGCGCACCAACACAAGTCCGTTTCCTTTGTTTTGCGGTACGCCACACCCCTCCCGATCAACAAGACCCCGTTTTGACCGTAGGAGGTCCAACAGAAGTCCGTTTCCTCCATTTTGCAGTACGCCAGACCCCTGCCGATGAAAAGGATCCCTATTTGACCGTGGCCGGTCGAACATAGGGCCGTTTCCTCCGTTCTGCGGTACGCCAGGCCTTGTTTCCATCGGCTGTTCCGTCCAAGCCGGTTGGCTCCCGATGAAAACGACGACGCATTTGGTTTCGACCAAGCCGGTTGCCTCCCCATGAACACGACGGCGACGCAGTTTCTCCATTCCGACCAGCCATGTACACGAGCCCTGACCGTATGTATGCACGAGTAGGCATTCGAGACCCCACCCGTATGTACGTACGTGTCTGTATTTACTTTCTTGCACCCTGGCTGTACGTACGTGTACATGCTACGTGCGCGGCTCTACTACAACACGTGTGCGCCTATACTACGACACGTGCCCTTCCTTACACGGCCACGGTTCATCGCTGCAGCCTGCAGACAGACCGATCGTATGTACGTACACGTTCGTGAGCAGAATGACAACGCTACGTACGCTTCGACCAGGTGGGTCCCGACTGTCAGACACTTCCTTGCGTGCAAAGATGTAGCTGGTGGGTCCCAGCAGTCAGGGGGCGAATCATTTCTTTTTTTTTGCCTGTAATATGGACGCGCTTCCTTGTGTGCGAAGATGTAGCTGGTGGGTCCCAGCAGTAAGGGGGAAACGTTTTTTTTTTGTAAAATACGGTGGCCCGTCCGATGGTTCCCTGCTGTCAGGTGGAGGAATAATTATTTTGCACGTAATAAGGAGGCACTTCCTTGCTGTAGCCGTGGACCCAGCTGTCAGCCTCTCCACGTACAGTACTCTTCCGATGGAAGTCGGTCGTTGACCACATTAACTACGCCGCGCCGAGAGCACCAAGGCAGTGGATGACGACGAGGCCTAGGAAGGGGACGACGCGGAGCCAGGGAAGACGCGGCAGTGGATGCCCATGCGGAGAGGAGTACGAGGGTTCACATGTTCGGCTACGGTGTGAGGATGCCATCGCCGCAGGGCCTCGCCAGCGGTGGGAGTGGTAGGGGCGGTGAGGCCTCCGCGGCAGCACTGCCGGCCATGGGAGGCAGGAGCAGGCGGCACAACCAGGCGCAGGAGTTACATTTACCTCTTGGGGCCCTCGGGTCTGAGCTTCAGTGCCTTACAACACCTGCCTTTGAGTCAATAACATGTGGACCCGATAGGTGGCTGGTCCACATGTAATGCTCCCGAAGGCAGAGGGGCAGTGGGGCCGAGAGGGGTGAGCCACAGGTCGGGGGACGTGTGGTGTCATGTTCGAGCGGCGTCGTGGGAATCGCGTGTGGCTGTGGTAGAAACTTGATGCTCGCCACATTTCAGTTGGCCCAATGTCATGCACACAAAGGCAGAGGGGCGGTCCGGCCGAGAGGGGTGAGGCGCACGTCGGGGGACGTGGTGCCGTGGGTTGGACAGGCGTCGTGGGAATCGCGAGTGGCAGTGGATGAAACGTGATGGTCGCCATAGTTGAACTTCCATGGACAAGTTGGCATGTCTACGGACACATGCATTGCATACCGATCAGTGGAAGGAGTAGTAGAGAAAGCTAGGCGGATAAATAGTTCCTTATAGTCAAGCGGACCCACGCTACTACTTGTTCCAAAGACATGCACACCATCGAAATAGTCCATCTATATCAATATACACAGAGAGGGAATATGTTTTTACAAGAGAGGAAATAGTTCATCCATCCATAATGCCCTTCTTCTTCTTCTTCTTCTTCTTCTTCTTCTTCTTCTTCTTCCTCTTCTTCTTCGTCTTCTTCTTCGTCTTCTTCTTCTTCTTCTTCTTCTTCTTCTTCGTCTTCCTCTTCTTCTTCCTCTTGTTCTTCCTCTTCTTCTTCGTCTTCTTCTTCGTCTTCTTCTTCGTCTTCTTCTTCGTCTTCCTCTTCTTCTTATCCGTCAGATATAAATAACCATGATGGTGTGGGTATTTTTTGCAAAATTGCCATAGTTTCCTTCCTATCCGTCAGATATAAATCGGACGGCCTATACTGCAGGATGGCAGGCACACCATCATGAACAACTCTGTTGTCGGAGTAAATGGCCACGGGTAGCCTAACCGACTCCCCCTGGCTCTTCAAAAATTATTAGGCCGATCGAGCCTTCCAGCACCCAAAGCATAGGGCCGCCTTCCCCTGGCCGGTTATCTCACAGGCCGACTACTGGAAGGCGACCCGGCCCTAAAGACCCTCCCAAAGAGAGCCACAAGATGGCCGACTCCAAGAAGTCGGCCACAAGAGGACCGACTCCCAGAAGCCGGCCAAGACTGCACCCTCAAGGGCTGCACCCACATAACGATGACGAGACGGGGCGTGGCTACAGTACAGCCTGCCACCCCGGAATCCCGGAGCACGCGTGGCCACAGTGCGCCGTACAAGTCGGGCATCCCCCGTCCAGCGCGGCACTGTTGCCATGTTGACCATGACGCCACCCACGACAGGTTGTCAGTACGGCCCGCGGGCGGCGGGCCCCTTCAGCCAGAGAGATGCTCGAAGGCGGCCAAGCCTCCCCCAGTCGGCCTAGGGCGTAGCTAGCTCCCAACAGCCGGCTACCTCCCTCCCTCGAAGTATGTGCATCATTAAGGAGATAAGACGAGGTAAGGCTATAGTGAGAGCCCGCCAGGCGGCGGCACTGTAGCCATGCTTACCTCGACAAAGCCCTCGTCATCAGGGGCGAGGCTACAGTAACCAGCCACCGACAAGACCCCCAGGCAGTGGGGCCGGCCTGTCGGCCAAGAGGCCGGCAGCCGGCGGGACCCACCAGTCGGCAGGCCCCAGCGGCCGGCGGAGAAGCCGGTGAATACACACACTGACGGCTAGGACCTGCGTCCAGCCGGATTACCATTGTACCCCTAGGGGTAGGCCTATATAAACCCCCCGGGGCAACCATGCAAAGGGTTGATATCTTAGAGTTTTAGACACCACATAGAGAGAAGAGGAGAGCTAGCCTTGCCGTTCCTCCTCCTCTAGCCAAACAGCTCAAGGAGCCACTTGTAGCTACTTGTGTTGATCTAGTGATCATGCGGAGACCCCGCAGAGCAGGATTAGGGGTGTTATCTCCACGGAGAGCCCCGAACCTGGGTAAGATCCGCCGGCGTGCATGTCTTTTCCTTATCCCGTTTCCAGGCACCGGCGATGTCTTACTGGCTCCCACAATGATAAGCCACCCGTTGGCATATGTCGCACCTACCACCTGACATTTGGCGCCCACCGTGGGGCCAGGTGCACCGTCGTCCGAAGACCTGTTCTGGACGGGAACCCTTTTCCTCCCTAGCGAGCGTAGCCAACCCGGCACGCCCGATGGCGCTTGCCCCGACGCGCTGCAAGGCGTCGACGACGCCTGCGCGGCGAGCTGCCTCGCCGATCTTCTTGGCGAGGCTCGCATCTCCGACGAGCCTGCGTCCGACGCGGGCACAGACTGCCCCGAGAGCCGCCTCGTCAGCCTCCTCGGCCAGCTTCACGTCTCCAGCGAGCTTGCTGTGGACTTGGAGTCGGTCAGCTCCACCGACCCGATGCTTGTCGACTCCGACACGGCATCACTTGACGCCTTCCCCACCAACGTGGTGATCATTGACGACCCTCTTCCTCGAGCCGACAGTGGCAGCAGCGCTGTCACCGAGGTGTTGGTCATCAACCACGGCGCCGTCTCAGGCGAGAACGCCCACGACGCCCTACAAGCGGTGCTACACGACTTGTCCGTCCCCATCCCGCCTGACGCCGACGCCGAGACACTGGAGGCATGCCGCCTCGCCCTCGTCGCGGAGGGCTAGAAGATAGCATCCATGAGACGCCTCACTGAGGCTCACCAGCGCGAAGTCGACCGCGCCGCCTTTGCTACGCCGTCTCCTGGCGGGCCGAGCCGAGCCGGCTTCGTCAAGAAGCGCGGCGCGGCCATCGCCAGCATGCTGGGAGCAGACCGCCCAGTCTACGCCACGCCGCTCGAGAACCTGCGTGCCGCTCAGGCGGCCGTAGACGAGCTGAACGGGCTGGGGGCCGACGAGCTCCCCTACATGACTAGACGCATCCAGTAGCTGATCGACGCGGCCGCAGAGCGGCATGAAGCCAGCGCCCGCGCTAGAAGTCCTACCCCACGCCGAGAGCACGGCGCGACATCCCGGACGCCGACTGTAGACGGCGCCCGCGCAAGAAAAGATAAGGAGCCGGCTGCTAGCCGCAGTCGGACTCGGCTCACCATCGAGCGCGACGCAGAAGGCTGCCCCCGAGCTGTGGAACGACGAGGCGATCCACCTCCTCCCCCGCCTCGTGGGGAGAGATATCCCACCCCGCCGCCTATTACGCATCCGACTCTCGACGGCCGACTGGGCCATCGCGAAGGAGTCGGCGAGAATGACGCCCGCCACCGGATCGATCGCCTGGCGCGATCCCTGGCTCTAGAAGAAGAAGATGATGTCGGCCCGCCTTGCTTTGGCCCCCGCATCCGCGACGAGCCCTTCCCCAAAGGGTTCTCGCTCCCAAGAGACACGCCAAAATACAACGGCTCCGTGAAGCCGGAAGACTAGTTGATCGATTACTCCACCGCAGTCCGCATAGCAAACGGCAACAGGCGCGTTGCCGTGAAGTACGTCCCGCTCATGCTTCAAGGCACGGCACGGACTTGGTTAAACAGACTCAAGCCCTACAGCATCAACAGCTGGCTAGACTTCACGGAAGTCTTCATCCGCAATTTCACCAGCACGTACAAGCGGCCTCCCAAGCCCCGCCAGCTCTCCTTGTGCGTCCAAGGGCCCAGCGAATCAACTCGCGACTACCTCACGTGTTGGGCCGAGCTCCGCAACTCCTACGAAGGGGTGCCGAGGTTCAAGCCATAGAGTACTTCACCGCCGGGTGCCGAGAGGGCACCCTCCTCAAGCACCGGCTCCTCTGCGACGAGCCGACTACCCTCGACGAGCTCCTGATCATAGCAGACAAGTACGCCACGGCCGACTCTTCAATGAAGACCAAGCTTCGAGTGGATGCCTCTGGAAAGGTGCTCGCTCCGGCTCCAAAGACACCGGCTGGCGACTCCAGTCGACGCCCTTACCAGAACGACAACAAGCGCAAGGCCCCTATGCCGCCTTCCACCAGTCGGCAAGTAGCCACAGTCGAAGACGAACAACCTGAAGAACGGCCCCCGCCCAAGAAGCAGAAGGGCGGCAAGCCGGCTTGGCGGCCAGCTTTCTCCTACGAGCAAACCCTTGATTCCCCCTGCAAGTTCCACAGCGGCGCGAAGCCATCCAACCACACGACCCGGAAGTGTCATTGGCTCACGCGGATCTCCAAAGGCGAAGGGCTGGTGCCGCCTCCACCTGCTGGCCAGCCGCCCCCAGCTCCTCAGCAGCCGGCTGTTCGACCAGCAGTCAGAGCCATTCAAGATGAGTTCCCAGACGAGCATGCCCCCTACGTCGTCTTTACAAGCCAAACTGAAGACAGGCGCAGTCGGCGCCGACAACACCAAGAAGTCAACGCGGTCGCCTCCAACAACCCAGAGTTTATGCATTGGTCTGAGAAGCCTATCAGCTGGAGCCGGGCCGATCACCCAGAGGTGATGCCGTCTCCCGGCTCTTATGCATTGGTATTGGATGCCGCCCTCGCGACAGAAAGGCGAGCTGCCCGTTCTCCCGTGTACTGATTGACGGTGGGAGCAGCATCAACATACTGTACCGCGACACCATGGAGAAGCTGAACATCAAGACGAAGCAACTCATGCCAAGCCGGACTGTGTTCCATGGCATCGTACCCGGTTGTCCTGCTCACCAATCGGCAAGATCAAGATGGATCTTCTCTTCGGAGACAAGGATCACTTCCACCGAGAAGCAATCTGGTTTGCAGTGGTGGATCTAGAGAGCCCTTACCACGCGTTGCTTGGCCGGCCTGCCCTGGCCAAGTTCATGGTTGTGCCCCACTACGCCTACCTCAAGATGAAGATGCCAAGCTCGAAAGGGATCATCACCATAGCCGGAGACTACAAGAAGTCCTCCGAGTGTGCTGCAGCCAGCAGCCGGCTGGCCGAGTCCCTCGTGATTGCTGAAGAAAAGAAGATGCTGGACCGAGTCGTGGCCATGGCCGGCAAGCAGCCGGCCCTGTCCCCTGACCCCAAGGAATATGATGCTCAAGGCTCCTTCCAGCCAGCCAAGGAAACAAAGAAGATACCTCTGGACCCGGAGAACCCGGAGAGGTTTGTTGTCATTGGTGCAAACCTGGACAGCAAATAGGAAGGCGAGCTCATCGATTTCCTCCGTGAGAATCGGGACATTTTTGCATGGTCCCCAAAGGACATGCCGGGTGTTCCGAAGGATTTCGCCAAGCACAAGTTACACGTCCGAGCAGACGCAAAACCAGTCAAACAACCCCTCCGCCGACTGTCGGAGGAAAAGAGAAGGATTGTGGGAGAAGAGATAGCCCGGCTTCTGGCAGCCGGCTTCATTATGGAGGTGTTTTTTCCAGAATGGCTTGCCAACCCGGTCCTGGTGTTGAAGAAAAACAATAAATGGCGCATGTGTATAGATTATACCAGCCTCAACAAAGCCTGCCCCAAAGATCCGTTCGCCTTACCTCGAATCGATCAAGTGATAGACTCCACAGCCGGATGCGAGCTGTTGAGTTTCTTGGATGCTTACTCAGGCTACCATCAGATCAAGTTGGATCCAGCCGGCCGCCTGAAGACCGCCTTCATCACACCATTCGGAGCTTTCTGCTACCTGACTATGACATTCGGCTTGAGAAATGCCGGTGCCACTTTTCAGCGTTGCATGCAGAAATGCCTCCTCAAGCAACTCGGCAGAAATGCCCACGTCTATGTAGACGATATTGTGGTGAAGACGGAGAAGCACGACACCCTGCTGGAAGACCTCAGAGAAACATTTGACAACTTGCGCCAGTTCCAGATCAAGCTCAACCCTGAGAAATGCGTGTTCGGAGTACCAGCCGGCCAGCTTCTAGGCTTCTTGGTCTCCGAACGCGGCATCGAGTGCAACCCAGTGAATGTCAAGGCCATAGAGAGAATGGAGATTCCTACCAAGCTGCGAGACGTCCAAAAGTTTACCGGGTGCCTGGCCTCCCTGAACCGCTTCATCAGCCGGCTAGGAGAGAAGGCTCTCCCCCTGTACCGACTCATGAAAAAGTCCACCCACTTCGAGTGGAACGACCAAGCAGACCAAGATTTCCACGAGTTGAAGAAGATGCTGACAACGCCGCCTGTCTTGGCGGCGCCGACTGAGAAAGAGCCCATGCTCCTTTACATTGCCGCGACTAGCCGAGTGGTCAGCACAGTTATTGTGGTCCAACGCCTAGAAGAAGGCTGGGCTCTGTTAGTCCAGAGGCCGGTGTATTATTTGAGCGAAGTACTGTCCACCTCGAAGCAAAACTACCCGCACTACCAGAAGATGTGCTATGGAGTATACTTTGCTGCCAAGAAGCTGAAGCCCTACTTTCAAGAGCATCCCATCACGGTCGTATGCACTGCCCTGCTTGCCGAGATCATAGGCAGCCGGGATGCATCCAGCCGGGTGGCTACTGGGCCATTGCGTTGGCTCCTTACACGATCTTCTACCAGCCTCACACCGCCATCAAGTCCCAAGCATTGGCCAACTTCCTTGTCGACTGGGCCGAGACCCAGTACCTACCGTTGGCTCCCGACTCCACTCATTGGCGGATGCACTTCGATGGATCCAAGATGCGCACCGGCTTGGGAGCCGGCATCGTCCTCACCTCTCCCAAGGGCGACAAACTCAGATACACATTGCAAATTCATTTTGCCGCCTCCAACAACGTGGCCGAGTACGAGGCGCTCATACATGGGCTCCGGCTAGCCAAAGAGCTCGGCATCCGCCGGATCCTGTGCTGTGGCGACTCGGATTTGGTAGTCCAACAATCATCCGGCGACTGGGACGCCAAGGAGGCAAACATGGCGAGCTACCGATTCCTCGTTCAGCAAATCGGCGGATACTTTGAAGGATGCGAGTTCCTCCACGTGCCATGGGACGACAACGAGCAAGCAGATGCCCTGGCACGAATCGGCTCCACCCGACAAGCTATACCAACCGGCGTCTCTCTCCAATGCCTCCTCAAACCATCTGTCAAGCCGTCTCCAGAATCAGACTCCATATTCGTACCGCCTGGCCCTGATGCAGTCGGATCCGACTTGGGGAACCCAGCAGGCGGCTCGGGGACTTCAACAGGCAGCCCGGGGACTGCCGTAGTCGCACCCAGCTCGGGGACTTCAGAACCCGGCCCGGGGACTGCAATGACACAACAGGTGGTGGCCGACTCCAACTCTTCACCACCCAACCCACCCACCCTGGTCGGAGTAGCCGTATTGGCAATAGAAGAAGTCACAGCTCCATCATGGGCCCAACCCATCCTCAACTTCCTGGTAAACAGAGAGCTGCCGACTGACGAGATCTCGGCAAGACAAGTTCAACGCCGAGCCGGAGCATACACAATAATAAACAGAGAACTCGTTAAGCGCAGCGTCACTGGAGTCTTCCAGCGCTGCGTCGAGCCAGAGAAGGGCATAGCAATCCTGAAGGACATCCACCAAGGTGAATGCGGCCACCACGCGGCCTCAAGATCACTTGTCGCCAAAGCTTTCCACCATGGGTTCTTCTGGCCGACTGCTTTGGAAGACGCCAAGGAATTAGTCAAATGCTGCAAAGGGTGCCATGTCTCGCTCCAAGCAACACCTGCCAGCTTCTGCACTCAAGACCATCCCCCTCACCTGGCCCTTTGCCGTCTGGGGATTGGACATGGTGGCCGTAGACAAATTCACCAAGTGGATTGAAGCGAAGCCAATCAAGAAGCTGAACGGGCCGACTGCCGTGACATTCATCGCAGATATCACCACCCAGTATGGCGTACCACATAGCATCATCACTGACAATGGCACGAATTTTGCCAAAGGAGCACTGGCACGTTTCTGCGCGACACAGGGCATCCGACTGGACTTAGCGTCCGTTGCTCACCCGCAGTCAAACGCCCTAGTCGAGCGAGCAAACGGCCTCATCCTCTCCGGCATCAAGCCCCGACTGGTCGTACCACTGGAGCGTTCGGCCGGCTGCTAGCTCGATGAGTTGCCCGCCGTCCTCTGGAGTCTGCGTACTACCCCGAACAAGTCAACCGGCTTCACCCCTTTCTTCCTTGTATATGGTGCCGAGGCTGTCATCCCAACTGACATCGAGTTCGACTCACCTCGTGTCACCATGTACACGGAGGCGGAGGCCAAGGAAGCGCGAGAAGACGGCGTTGACCTGCTGGAAGAAGGCCGGCTGTTAGCACTCAGCCGGTCCGCCATCTACCAGCAGGGTTTGCGCCGTTACCACAACCGGAAGGTCAAGTCAAGATCCTTCCAAAAAGGCGATCTTGTGCTCCGGTTGATCCAGCGAACAGCCGGCCAGCACAAGCTCTCGGCCCCTTGGGAAGGCCCCTTCGTCATCAGCAAGGCCCTAGGCAACGACTCCTACTACCTGATCGACGCACAGAAGCCGAAGGCACGCAAGAGAGATGATTCCGGCAAGGAGTCGGAACGACCATGGAACGCCAATCTCCTCCGAAGATTTTACAGTTAAAAGCAGTATGTACCACGCTACCTTTTGTATTAAGTACAAGACAACGGGCCCCCCGAGGAGCACTCGGGGACTGCCATCTTTTATCTATGTATGACGAGTGTCATACCTATGAATGTATTGCTACATTTGTTTTTCTGTCCGGCACCGGGTTCGATCAGTCGGCCCGGGGACTTGCCGCCTTGAGTTATATTAAAGTTCTACCTGCAGTCAGAC
Source organism: Aegilops tauschii subsp. strangulata (assembly GCF_002575655.3). Classification (NCBI taxonomy): domain Eukaryota; kingdom Viridiplantae; phylum Streptophyta; class Magnoliopsida; order Poales; family Poaceae; genus Aegilops; species Aegilops tauschii. The sequence continues at coordinate 517,771,748 of NC_053036.3, forward strand.
AAGTAGTCTGCCGGCACCAAAGCCCTCTCTTGTTGAAAGTCGCAGCTCGAAGAATCGACTGGCCGACAGGCAATAGTCAAAGGCAGGAAAGGACGCCCACACGAAAAACGGCTAAGGACTAACAAACTTATATAACACAAGCCGGCCTCCCACCCCGCCTACCGGCTGTCAGAACAGCCGGCTGGCCGGCTTCCCATTCACCTTGCTACAATCTAAGAAAGCTAGACTACTTTTCCTCCCAAATGGCCAAGCACTTCTCCAGCCATAGACTGCAGAGCAGCTGTCCGGCTGGGAAGGCGGCGACCAAGGGAGGGCGGCAAAGGAAACAGCCAAAAAGATGAAAAGCAAATGCAATCGGAAGCCAAGCACATGCATGAATATTTACACAAAAGGCCTTCGACAGGCCGGCAGTCAACATAGTTTGAATACACCCCCAGTGGGTGGAACTGCGCAAACTTAACAAAATATTGTTCAAAGAGTAATAAACAGGAAATCAAAGGCGGCGGATCAGGCTAAGGGTGCAACAGGCTAGCCAGGCAGGTCGGTGGAGACGGCAGTGCTGGCTGGAGGAGTGGCCGGCTGGCGAGTCTCGGCTTGATCATCGCCGGCTGCAGGCGGCGCGCTCGCACGCGCCTCGTTGCTGGAGGCACGATCAAGCTGAGGCTGGCCAGTTGCTCCACCATCCGGCACGGCGTCTTCACCTTCCTCTCCCTCCTCCTCTTCTCCCTCGTTGCTGGAGTCAATCTCCTCCGCCGAGTCCTCACTGTCCGCTGGGTTCAGCCCAAACCACTCCTCCGGCTGAGCAACACCGTCATCATCCACCTCAGGGGCAAAGGCACTGGTGTCGGTGTAGTCGGCGATCGCCGAGGCGCGCTGGATGATAGCCGGCCGCACCGCCTCCAGCTCCGTGTCGGCCTCCTGCCGCCAGGTGGCCAGCTGGTCCAAACTCAGCTCGGGATACCAAGCTTTGACGAACTCCAGCGCCCGCCTCGCGCCTGACCGAGCTGTAGAAGCCTTCCAGGCCTCGAAGCGGCCAACCGCTACCTCTAGCCAGTCGGCAATCCGACTGGGGGTACAGGGAACCACCTCGCCGGGCCAGAGGGTGGCCAGCACTTGCGCCCCAACGCGCTGAAGACAGCGGAGCATGCGGTGAGCCGGCTGGAGGCGGGCTTGGATCGCCAGAAACTGCTCCTCAAGCGACCAACGAGCATTCGGCGCGATCTCAGCACCAGCCTGCCTTTGTGCCTCGCGGTGGGCCTTAATGACTTGGCTGGCGGCAGTGGAGTAACCAGGGAAGTACTCTGCACAAGTAAGAAAGGAAGAGAAAAAACACAAAGTCAGAGAATGGACCAAATGGCACGCGGTAAGCGAAGGAACGAAGAAGAAGGCGGCCTACTGTCAACCAAGTCTTCGATCTGGCCATCGCCATTGATCAGCGATTGCCTTGCCTCAGCCCAGCTCACCGCCTCGGTCTCGTATTTGGCTTGGAGGGCGGCCTCACTGTCCTGCACCGCCTTCAGGGCCGCCTTATGGCTCTCCTCCTGGTCGGCCAGCTTCTTGACCAAGCGGTCACGCTCCTGAGCCAAGGCATCGAAATCGGCTTCCCTGGCGCGAAGGGCGGTCTAGGCCCCACCCAACTGCTCCCTCAGGTTGGCATTGGCCTTTGCAGATATGGTGAAGAAGAAAGAAGCAATAAGAAAGAAGTCGCCAGGAAAGATCCGGCCCGACTGCTCAACAGTCGGCCCGAATCTCGGGGACTACACCCAGTGGGTGCGCTGACGCGCCCCCACGTGAGATAAAAGATGAAGCACTTGCTCCGGCTCTTAGTTAGATCAGCGGTCTTCTGGGTCAGCTCCCGAGCCTGGGAGTTGAAGGCAGCCGCGCGGAGGTTGTGGTAGTCCTGCAAGTAGGACAGAGAAGCGAATAAGATCTGTTGGGGAACGTAGTAATTTCAAAATTTTCTACGCACACGCAAGATCATGGTGATGCATAGCAACGAGAGGGGAGAGTGTTGTCCACGTACCCTCGTAGACCGAAAGCGGAAGCGTTAACACAACGCGGTTGATGTAGTTGTACGTCTTCATGATCCGACCGATCAAGTACCGAACGCACGGCACCTCCGAGTTCAGCACACGTTCAGCTCAATGACGTCCCTCGAACTCCGATCCAGCCGAGTGTTGAGGGAGAGTTTCGTCAGCACGACGGCGTGGTGACAATGATGATGTTCTACCGACGCAGGGCTTCGCCTAAGCACTGCTATGATATTATCGAGGTGTAATATGGTGGAGGGGGCACCGCACACGGCTAAGAGATCAATGATCAATTGTGTGTCTATGGGGTGCCCCCCTGCCCCCGTGTAACGCCCTGAGACCAACGCTCCAGAAGCCTTCCAGTTATTTCATTGTTGTCGTGTGTTTTATTTGTTTGTTGCATTCACCATCGCATCATTCGCATTGCATCAGCACTCTGTTGCCGTCATTGTTTTCAAACTTGCATTCATTCGTAGTTGTCGCGTTCCCCCCTTGTCTTCGTTGACGTTCCGAGACCAACCGTGTTTTCGGTTCCCTCTTGTCAAACCAACTAACCTCTCTCGTCAGCCCGTGATCCCCTCCCGCGCGTCCGAAAGTTGTCCCGTACCCGACCCGGTTTGTTGTTACCGTTGGGTCCAGATCATCCCCTAACATCTACAAAACATCTGCGTTTTCTTATTTGGACTCCCTACCTATTATTTTCTCGATCGTCCGATTTTAATCGCAGGGCCCAAATAGCCTCTAATCTAATCCCACGAGATATATATTGACCAACCCTAGAAATTAGGAGCCTTTGTCCCATCAGTCCCATCCCGCCGCCGCCAGCATCTCCCACCTCGGGATCCCTCTAGATCCACCCTCTCTCCCTCGATTTCCCGATCGGGCCAACCACCTCCTTCCCTCGATCCACCCAATCCCGCAACCGAGGCCCGAGCTCCTCCCGCTCGATCCCTCCTCGAGCACCTGCCTCTGCCCGAGCTCCTACCGCAGCTCCCATCACCCTCGACCCCACCTCGTCGGCCGGTCGACAACGGCGACCAGAACAACGCCGGAGATGAGTGCCCCAACAGCCCCGCTCTTTTTCCCCTCCTGCTTCTCTACCGATCTTTCTCACGATCTTCCCCTCCCTCTCTCTGTTTTCGCTCACAGGAGACCACCATGGCCGCTGCATCAAGCTTCGTCGTCGTTTCGTGCCGAGGATGGATGGATCCATGCTCCGCGCGCCTCCTCCCGCAGTCCCGCGCCGCCGCCGTTCCATCTCCGGCCACCCGAGCCGCCGCAGCTCCGGCCACTCGCCGCCCCTGCGCATCAAGCCCCTGCGCCGTGCTCCTCCCCTGCTGCGAGCCTCTGCCTCGACTCGTGCCCGAACTCCTTCCCGAGCCGGAGCTCCTGCCTCGACCTCACCCCCACCTCGTCGCGCCGGCGACTCGTCACGCTGGACTCCTCCCGCAGCAGCTCCTCCTGATGCCATCGCCTACCTCCTCGTCACCGTACCCATAGCCACGGAGCAGAAGCCCAAGCCCCGGCGACCCCTCCTGGACCTGTTGCTGCCGCCGCCTCGCCAGCGCCGCTCGCCTCCCCGGCGCCGCCTTCTGCATCGCCGTGAAACTGCCGCTGCTTCTGTTGCTTGTTCTTCACAAGCGAGCAGAGCCACTGCCGCCCAACCTGGCGCGCCTCCGCCCCTTCTCCGGCCAAGTCCGGTGCCCCATGGTCGGATCCGTCGTCGCCTGCTCGTCGGTAGCCGCCGCCGTGCCCGCGACCCCTGCTTCCTGTCGCCATAGCGCCGCTGCAGTTCTTCTGCAGTTAGATGCAGCAGCGCTGCATCGAGCGCACGCCCGCGCCGCCGCGTTGATTTCGTCGCCCTTCACCAGCTACCAGGCCCAGCGCCCGCTTCTGCCTTGGCCTCTCCACCGACCTGGGCTTGGCCCATGGTGAGAAACCCCCCAGCGCCCCTTGGTTTTTCTTCTGTTGGGCCTGCTCCGGTTTTAGTTTTGGCCCGTGTAGTTTTTTCCCAGATCTGCGATTTTATGCATTATCCGGAGAACAGCAGTTTTACAGAAAACCCCTTGAGTTCATGCATATAATAACTAATTAATCATGCATCAGTTTTAAATAACCTATATATGAAAAGTGCTTAGAATTTCATCTAGTTTCATAATATGCCACTTTCATCCCATGTTCAAATGTTTAAAAATGTTGTTTGTTTATTTTATTCAAATGCCATGTTAAAATGATTTATTTCACAACTAATTAACCGTAACTCGGAATTTAATAAACTTTATATGTAAATGGGGTAGAAAAATGCATAGATTAACATGGTGCACTTCATTTTGCTGTTTAACAACATTAAAATGTGTTTATGGCAGAACAGTAGCAAATCTAAAATATGCACATGAGGATTTTCCGGAATTGTTGTTGGTTGTCTCCGGCCTCATTTAAACTTGCCTAAATAGTTAGTTTCCATATGCTTATCCTCTTGCCATGGTTAATAACATTTAATAATGTTGGGTACATAAATGAGAGAGAACTAAATAATTGATGTGGTGTTTCGTCAATATGTAACTCGTTGCATATTGAGCTCCACTTAATTTGTAGTGTTGTTTGTTGCACTTTGCCATGCCATGCCTCATTAAACCGGACATGCATCATATTTGTTTTTGCATCATGCCATGTGTATGTGGTGGTTGTTTACTATGTTGTTTGTTTCTTTCTGGGTTGCTTCTCTCGTTAGCTTCGGTTTCGTTCCGGAGTTGTGAGGATTCGTTCGACTACATCCGTTTGTCTTCCTCATGGACTCGTTCTTCTTCCTTGCGGGATCTCAGGCAACATGATCATACCCTCTAAATCACTTCTATCTTTGCTTGCTAGTTGTTCGCTCTATTGCTATGCAGCGCTACCTACCACTTGCTCTTCAAGCCTCCCAAATTGCCATGAACCTCTAACCTTTGTCACCCTTCCTAGCAAACCGTTGTTTGGCTATGTTACCGCTTTGCTCAGCCCCTCTTATAGCGTTGCTGGCTGCAGGTGAAGATGAAGATTGCTCCATTTTGGATTATGTTCATGTTGGGATATCACAATATCTCTTATATTATTAATGCATCTATATATTTGGTAAATGGTGGAAGGTTCGGCCTTATGCCTGGTGTTTTGTTCCACTCTTGCCGCCCTAGTTTCCGTCATACCGGTGTTATGTTCCTTGATTTTACGTTCCTAACGCGGTTGGGTGATTTATGGGACCCCCTTGATAGTTCGCTTTGAATAAAACTCTTCCAGCAAGGCCCAACCTTGGTTTTACATTTGCCTCAACTAGCCTTTTTCCCTTGGGAGTCACGCTCTCGAGGGTCATCTTTATTTACCCCCCCCCCCCGGGCCAGTGCTCCTTCGAGTGTTGGTCCAACCTGTCAGTCGCCGGTGGCCACCAGGGGCAACTCTGGTCTGGCCTACCGGAAGCTTGGACAATCCGGTGTGCCCTGAGAACGAGATATGTGCAGCTCTTATCGGGATTTGTCGGCACATTCGGGCGGCTTTGCTGGTCTTGTTTTACCATCGTTGAAATGTCTTGTAACCGGGATTCCGAGACTGATCGGGTCTTCCCGGGAGAAGGAATATCCTTCGTTGACTGTGAGAGCTTATAATGGGCTAAGTTGGGACACCCCTGCAGGGTATTATCTTTTGAAAGCCGTGCTCGCGGTTATGTGGCAGATGGGAATTTGTTAATATCCGGTTGTAGAGAACTTGACACTTGACCGTAATTAAAACGCATCAACCGCGTGTGTAGCCGTGATGGTCTCTTCTCGGCGGAGTCCGGGAAGTGAACACGGTTTCTGGGTTATGTTTGACGTAAGTAGGAGTTCAGGATCACTTCTTGATCATTACTAGTTGACGACCGTTCCGTTGCTTCTCTTCTCGCTCTCATTTGCGTATGTTAGCCATCTTATATGCTTAGTGCTTGCTGCAGCTCCACCTCATTACCCCATCCTTTCCTATAAGCTTAAATAGTCTTGATCTCGCGGGTGTGAGATTGCTGAGTCCTCGTGACTCACAGATACTTCCAAAACAGTTGCAGGTGTCGAGGATACCAGTGCAGGTGACGCAACCGAGCTCAAGTGGGAGCTCATTGAAGCTCTTGTTAGTTGTGTTGTTTCTTTTCCTGTTGATCAGTAGTGGAGCCCAGTTCGGACGATCAGGGATCTAGCAGTTGGGTTGTCTTCTTTTCTTTTGGCTTTGACCGTAGTCGGTCTATGTGTGTATCTTGTATGATGTGTGAATTTATTATGTATTGTGTGAAGTGGCGATTGTAAGCCAACTCTTTATCCCTTTCTTGTTCATTACATGGGATTGTGTGAAGATGACCCTTCTTGTGACGAAACCACAATGTGGTTATGCCTCTAAGTCGTGCCTCGACACGTGGGAGATATAGCCGCATCGTGGGCGTTACAAGTTGGTATCAGAGCCATCCCCGACTTAGGATCCCCCTGCTTGATCGAATCGCTGACGTTGTTGAGTCTAGAACGAAAATGTTTTGAGTCTTAGGATTATATATATCGGAGAGTAGGATTCTTTTTACTCCTCAGTCCCTTCGTCGCTCTGGTGAGGCCTCCTGACGTAGAAGTTTTGACTTTTCTCTCCTCAAATTGCACTAAAAAAAATTTAGGATCACGCGGGTATCTTGGAATCGTTCCGATGGTTTTGTGACGAGAACATTGTTCTTGGTGCCTCCTGACATTTAGGGGTTGTGGCAGTGTCCCGGGGAGTTGAGCTCTGAGGTGTTGTCGTCACAATTTTATCGTTGCAGTTCTGGAATACCTGAGTTCCGCCGACATCGAAATCTCTTTTATGCAGTTGTTGGCGAGATCACCTCGACGCCACCCAGTACTGGGGCGGGAGTTCGGGAGTATTTCCATAACTCGTATAACGGATGCTTTTCGAAGGTTGAGATAAACGATTTCTGAAGATTTCTTGGTTATGTGTTAACGGATGGATACAGCTGGATCTAGGTATTGTTAGTTTGGGTGATATATTTTGTGTCCCCTGTATCCCCAACACCAGATTGCATAACCAGAAAGTTTCGGGAGTTTATAAGTGGGAATTCAAGTAGCTCCTGGGATATCTTTCCGACAGATGCATGATATGAGATTGGGGTTCGACGTCTAGTGGTCCGCCTTTCCACGGTTGGTTTAAAGTGGTCTCGTAGTGTCTTAAAGAGTCCTTGGCTATGCCGACTCGGGGACGCTTCGTATGTCATGTGCACTGCCTTGTACATGATGGTGCTGTACGATCGAGCCCGTGTGGGCCCCACCACGAAAACTTCGGACGAAATATCTATCATATGTTTGTTCCGGCTTATTTCCTAAGCCAATCATTTGTTTTGTTTTAAGTTGTGGTATTCGAGTTGCTTCAATGTCAAGTGTCGAATCCATACCTTCCCTAAACGGTTTTCTCATATTGCTAGGTGAATACTAATCCTTCTTGATCATCGAGGTCATCATGTTAATTCTTTTCCAACCGGCGTGTTTCTCTTCAAGTGGATCCGATCATTTTCAACATTCACAAGATCACCTCTCAGTTTTTCCCAACGTTGTTTGTTTCATCCATCCCAAATTCTCTTTGTTTTCCCGCCCTCCCACCCTTTTCCTTCAAGGAAGCAGATGTCTTAACCAAGTATCCATTTTATTCACGTGAAGTCTCTTCATTGTTTTCCTTCAATGTTCTCACCCGGTGATTCTTCATGAAGATACTATCGAAACTTCGAGTTTATTATTCTTCGTTCCTTTTTCTTCTCCGGTGAATTCAATTCAAGCTTTCAGTGTCGATCATAGCCCTTTCCTCCTTTCAAATGCTTTCTCATGTTGGTGTACCTTTTAATCATCCACTTCTCGCCATTCATTTGTTCTGGAGTGCCGAAGATATCTCAAAAGATTCACATTTCCATTCCAAATCCGTTCAAGCTATTTTGATGTTGTTATCTCATTCAAGCCATTTAATTCAACCGGCGCAATCTTTCTTTTAATCATTCAACGGTGTTTCTTTTGAGTGGGCCCTAACCCACAGGTCTTTTTCCAGGATCCTACCTGACTCTTCTAATTCTTTCCGGAGTTATTCTTAAATTCTTTTCAAAGTTTGACGTAAGAATTTTCATCAGTCATATGTCTTTCTCCAAGATCTTTCAAATTCTTTCATCATTGGTTCAACCTTTCTAATTTTCATCCCGGAGTATCTCAACAATTCATGGTGGTGTTTCTTGTCATCATTCTCAACATCTGAAGACCGAAGAAGAATTTCTCCTAAATCTTGGTCCGTTCTCTTGAAAATTCATAGTTCTAGCTTATGCCGTCCTCTCATAATTGTTTTTCGATTGTGAGAATTCTTTTCTTACCCATCCGGAGCATTTCATGAGTTGTTTTCATTTCTTGATCATCCAAAGGCCATCATTTCAGAAGATTTCTTCGTTCTAAGTTTTCAGATTCGTTCTCCAATTATTCTAAAATGTTGTCTCTTTGTTCATCTCCTTATTCTCCCGGTGCATCGTTCAAGTATCCTCTAGTCAGCTCGTGATCTATTCGTTCTCATGTATCTAAATTCCCTCGAGTATTTTCGCGCGTTCTTTAATTCTTACGGTGTTTCGTCCTCTTTTCTTTAATTGTTTTCAATTCTCGCGGTGGTTCGCTCAAGATTTTTCTCTTCCTTCGTTATCATATCAATTTATTCGTTGTTTCAATCCTACCGGTGGTTCGATGAAGACCTTCCCTAGTTTGCGCTATATCTATCTTAATCCTTTCTACGAGAATAAGTGGTATGCCAAATCCGTTGTTTGTCATCAATCTAAATTCGTGAAGGATACGCGTAATGTAATTCTTATTCTTGTCTCCTCCAAGTGAGTAATTCCTTCTTCCGGAGTTCGTTCATGATATCAAATTCTCGGTTCCAAGTTGTTCATCTTTTCTTTCCGGAGCTCCAAGTTATTTCAATTATATCATTCCAAAGCTTCATCTAATCATTGCAAGGCTTCACCTTGTGTTGTCAACTTCTCTTTCTTTTTAGCATCCTTTTATTACCGGAGTTCTTCATGGAGGCTCTACATGGTGGTTCATCAAAGATTCTTTTTATTCTTCAATTGTTCTTCAAGATTTCTCTTGAAGTTATGACCTGCCAAGCTTTACTCTAAAACAAACATGGTGTTCAGGACATGTTTTGTTTTGAGGAGTTCAAGTATTCTTCATCTTGCATTCCAGAGTGCAATTCTTTCTACCTTATCGTTTGACATGGTGATATGTCATTCTTGACAATTTCTTTTCATGTTTCATGATTCACAAGTTATCAAGAATGAGATATTTAAACCCACCATTTTTTCTCTTCGCTCAGGAGATCTTTCAACACATCAATCTCTTTGTTGGAGTTATCTTGGGTTATATTTCACCTAAAGCCTTCCCTAAGGAATGTTGCTAATTGTGGTGTCTATCAATGAGCCAAGTTTTTCTCCTATCCTCTCGGCGAGAGAAGTTTTCATCTCTTCGTTGATCTCAAGCAAGCAATTGTTTCCGGTAGTGGCGGGTTGTCACCTCATAATTTTGAGATGTGTTCCATAAGCCCACCACAAGCTTTTTCTTTTCGTTGTTGGTTTTAACAACTCCGTTCAACCCTACTTCGTAAGGATGCTCTTAAAATTCATTTATGGTAGGAGATGTTGGTTTCATTCTTCGTTCTATTCACTCCAACTATCTAACTATCATGCATTGTTTCCGGAGGCTTTGCGATGTTGCTCTCTTCGACCAATCATCTTGTTTTGTCAAGATCATGTAATTTTTTCCTTTCTTATCCGTTTAGCCGGAGTGTCGTGTTTTCATTCGAGTTCTCTCATCTTATCAAGTTTTGCCTCCCTTCTCAACCGGAGTGCTGTCTGAAATATTTCTTACCCCTTGTGCCATTCTTTCATTAGTTCTGGAGAATATGTGTTGTTAATTTCATCGAGTATCCTCTCATCTTGTCAAGATCACGTTCAATTCCTTCCATTTACAGTCGGAGTGCTGCCCAAATTATATCATTCTTATTCCTCCTTTATCTTGTTTTAATCGGAGTGTTGTGTCGATCATTACTCTTTTAACCGGATTCTCATCCAAGTGCTTTCATTTTGCCAAGTTCATATTCTATCTCTTCCATTTTTCAAACCGGAGTGTTTGTAATCTCGTTCATCTTTGTTGTATTCTTTTCTCAAAATTGTTTAACCTCTCAAGGTTCTTTGGTTTCACTCGTTTGTCAAAGAAGCAACTTTGTTTTACCTCTTCTCTTCCTCTCCCGTTTTTCTCCGCTGCCATCCTAAATCTCGGGACGAGATCCTCTTGTAGTGGTGGAGTGTTGTAACGCCCCGAGACCGACGCTCCAGAAGCCTTCCAGTTATTTCATTGTTGTCGTGTGTTTTATTTGTTTGTTGCATTCATCATCGCATCATTCGCATTGCATCGGCACTCTGTTGCCGTCATTGTTTTCAAACTTGCATTCGTTCGTAGTTGCCGCGTTCCCCCCCTTGTCTTCGTTGACATTCCGAGACCAACCGTGTTTTCGGTTCCCTCTTGTCAAACCAAATAACCTCTCTCGTCAGCCCGCGATCCCCTCCCGCGCGTCCGAAAGTTGTCCCGTACCCGACCCGGTTTGTTGTTACCGTTGGGTCCGGATCATCCCCTAACATCTACAAAACATCTGCGTTTTCTTATTTGGACTCCCTACCTATTATTTTCTCGATCGTCCGATTTTAATCGGAGGGCCCAAATAGCCTCTAATGTAATCCATGAGATATATATTGACCAACCCTAGAAATTAGGAGCCTTGTCCCATCAGTCCCATCCCGCCGCCGCCAGCATCTCCCACCTCGGGATCCCTCCAGATCCACCCTCTCTCCCTCGATTTCCCGATCGGGCCAACCACCTCCTTCCCTCGATCCACCCAATCCCGCAACCGAGGCCCGAGCTCCTCCCGCTCGATCCCTCCTCGAGCACCTGCCTCTGCCCGAGCTCCTACCGCAGCTCCCCATCACCCTCGACCCCGCCTCGTCGGCCGGTCGACAACGGCGACTAGAACAACGCCGGAGATGAGTGCCCCGACAGCCCTGCTCTTTTTCCCCTCCTGCTTCTCTACCGATCTTTCTCACGATCTTCCCCTCCCTCTCTCTGTTTTCGCTCATAGGAGACCACCATGGCCGCTGCATCAAGCTCCGTCGTCGTTTCGTGCCGAGGATGGATGGATCCATGCTCCGCGCGCCTCCTCCCGCAGTCCCGCGCCGCCGCCGTTCCATCTCCGGCCACCCGAGCCGCCGCAGCTCCGGCCACTCGCCGCCCCTGCCCATCAAGCCCTGCGCCGTGCTCCTCCCCTGCTGCGAGCCTCGACTCGTGCCCGAACTCCTTCCCGAGCCGGAGCTCCTGCCTCGACCTCACCTCCACCTCGTCGCGCCGGCGACTCGTCACGCCGGACTCCTCCCGCAGCAGCTCCTCCCGATGCCATCGCCTACCTCCTCGTCCCCGTGCCCACAGCCGCGGAGCAGAAGCCCAAGCCCCGGCGACCCCTCCTGGACCTGTTGCTGCCGCCGCCTCGCCAGCGTCGCTCGCCTCCCCGGCGCCGCCTTCTGCATCGCCGTGAAACTGCCGCTGCTTCTGTTGCTTGTTCTTCAGAAGTGAGCAGAGCCACTGCCGCCCAACCCGACACGCCTCCGCCCCTTCTCCGGCCAAGTCCGGTGCCCCATGGCAGGATCCGTCGTCGCCTGCTCATCGGTAGCCGCCGCCGTGCCCGCGACCCCTGCTTCCTGTCGCCATGGCGCCACTACAGTTCTTCTGTAGTTAGATGCAGCAGCGCTGCATCGAGCACACGCCCGCGCCGCTGCGTTGATTTCGTCTCCCTTCACCAGCTACCAGGCCCAGCGCCCGCTTCTGCCTTGGCCTCTCCACCGACCTGGGCTTGGTCCATGGTGAGAAACCCCCCAGCGCCCCTTGGTTTTTCTTCTGTTGGGCCTGCTCCGGTTTTAGTTTTGGCCCGTGTAGTTTTTTCCCAGATCTGCGATTTTATGCATTATCCGGAGAACAGCAGTTTTACAGAAAACCCCTTGAGTTCATGCATATAATAACTAATTAATCATGCATCAGTTTTAAATAACCTATATATGAAAAGTGCTTAGAATTTCATCTAGTTTCATAATATGCCACTTTCATCCCATGTTAAAATGTTTAAAAATGTTGTTTGTTTATTCTATTCAAATGCCATGTTAAAATGATTTATTTCACAACTAATTAACCATAACTCGGAATTTAATAAACTTTATATGTAAATGGGGTAGAAAAATGCACAGATTAACATGGTGCACTTCATTTTGCTGTTTAACAAAATTAAAAATGTGTTTATGGCAGAACAGTAGCAAATCTAAAATATGCACATGAGGATTTTCCGGAATTGTTGTTGGTTGTCTCCGGCCTCATTTAAACTTGCCTAAATAGTTAGTTTCCATATGCTTCTCCTCTTGCCATGGTTAATAACATTTAATAATGTTGGGTACATAAATGAGAGAGAACTAAATAATTGATGTGGTGTTTCGTCAATATGTAACTTGTTGCATATTGAGCTCCACTTAATTTGTAGTGTTGTTTGTTGCACTTTGCCATGCCATGCCTCATTAAACCGGACATGCATCATATTTGTTTTTGCATCATGCCATGTGTATGTGGTGGTTGTTTACTATGTTGTTTGTTTCTTTCCGGTTGCTTCTCTCGTTAGCTTTGGTTTCGTTCCGGAGTTGTGAGGATTCGTTCGACTACATCCGTTTGTCTTCTTCATGGACTCGTTCTTCTTCCTTGCGGGATCTCAGGCAAGATGACCATACCCTCGAAATCACTTCTATCTTTGCTTGCTAGTTGTTCGCTCTATTGCTATGCAGCGCTACCTACCACTTGCTCTTCAAGCCTCCCAAATTGCCATGAACCTCTAACCTTTGTCACCCTTCCTAGCAAACCGTTGTTTGGCTATGTTACCGCTTTGCTCAGCCCCTCTTATAGCGTTGCTAGCTACAGGTGAAGATGAAGATTGCTCCATTTTGGATTATGTTTATGTTGGGATATCACAATATCTCTTATATTATTAATGCATATATATATTTGGTAAAGGGTGGAAGGCTCGGCCTTATGCCTGGTATTTTGTTCCACTCTTGCCGCCCTAGTTTCCGTCATACCGGTGTTATGTTCCTTGATTTTACGTTCCTAACGCGGTTGGGTGATTTATGGGACCCCCTTGATAGTTCGCTTTGAATAAAACTCTTCCAGCAAGGCCCAACCTTGGTTTTACATTTGCCGCACCTAGCCTTTTTCCCTTGGGAGTCACGCTCTCGAGGGTCATCTTTATTTACCCCCCCCCCCCCGGGCCAGTGCTCCTTCGAGTGTTGGTCCAACCTGTCAGTCGCCGGGGGCCACCAGGGACAACTCTGGTCTGGCCTACCGGAAGCTTGGACAATCCGGTGTGCCCTGAGAACGAGATATGTGCAGCTCCTATCGGGATGTGTCGGCACATTCGGGCGGCTTTGCTGGTTTTGTTTTACCATCGTCGAAATGTCTTGTAACCGGGATTCCGAGACTGATCGGGTCTTCCCGGGAGAAGGAATATCCTTCGTTGACTGTGAGAGCTTATAATGGGCTAAGTTGGGACACCCCTGCAGGGTATTATCTTTCGAAAGCCGTGCCCGTGGTTATGTGGCAGATGGGAATTTGTTAATATCCGGTTGTAGAGAACTTGACACTTGACCGTAATTAAAACGCATCAACCGCGTGTGTAGCCGTGATGGTCTCTTCTCGGCGGAGTCCGGGAAGTGAACACGGTTTCTGGGTTATGTTTGACGTAAGTAGGAGTTCATATCACTTCTTGATCATTACTAGTTGACGACCGTTCCGTTGCTTCTCTTCTCGCTCTCATTTGCGTATGTTAGCCACCTTATATGCTTAGTGCTTGCTGCAGCTCCACCTCATTACCCCATCCTTTCCTATAAGCTTAAATAGTCTTGATCTCGCAGGTGTGAGATTGCTGAGTCCTCGTGACTCACAGATACTTCCAAAACAGTTGCAAGTGTCGAGGATACCAGTGCAGGTGACGCAACCGAGCTCAAGTGGGAGCTCGTTGAAGCTCTTGTTAGTTGTGTTGTTTCTTTTCCTGTTGATCAGTAGTGGAGCCCAGTTCGGACGATCAGGGATCTAGCAGTTGGGTTGTCTTCTTTTCTTTTGGCTCTGACCGTAGTCGGTCTATGTGTGTATCTTGTATGATGTATGAATTTATTATGTATTGTGTGAAGTGGCGATTGTAAGCCAACTCTATATCCCTTTCTTGTTTACTACATGGGATTGTGTGAAGATGACCCTTCTTGCGACAAAACCACAATGCGGTTATGCCTCTAAGTCGTGCCTCGACACGTGGGAGATATAGCCGCATCGTGGGCGTTACACCCCGTATATAAAGGAGCAAGGGGGAAGGCCGCCGGCCTAGGAGGAGGGCACGCCAAGGGGGGAGTCCTACTCCCACCGGGAGTAGGACTCCTCCTTTCCTTGTTGGAGTAGGAGAAGGGAAGGGAGAAGGAGAAGGAAGGAAGGGGGCGCCCCCCCTCCTTTTCTTGATTTCTACCTTCGTCGATTTCAGCATCGCGAAGAGCTCGGGAATTACTTTCGTCATCCCTTACATACTATAGTTCATCACGAAGTTCTACTAACTTGGTGATGGTGACTAGAAAATTCTGTCAATTACTATTTTATCTGGAAGATTAACTCCCACTTGATTCAAGCGATTGTAGTACCCAGACAATCTGAGCACATGCTCACTGCTTGAGCTATTCTCCTCCATCTTTTAGCTATAGAACTTGTTGGAGACTTCATATCTCTCAACTCGGGTATTTGCTTGAAATACTAACCTCAACTCCTGAAACATCTCATATGGTCCATGACGTTCAAAACGTCTTTGAAGTCCCGATTCTGAGCCGTTAAGCATGGTGCACTAAACTTATCAAGTAGTCATCATATTGAGCTAGCCAAACGTTCATATCGTCTGCATCTGCTCCTGCAATAGGTCTGTCACCTAGCGGTGCATCAAGGACATAATTTTTCTGTGCAGCAATGAGGATAATCCTCAGATCACGGATCCAATCCGCATCTTTGCTACTAACATCTTTCAACATAATTTTCTCTAGGAACATATCAAAAATAAACACAGGGAAGCAACAACGCGAGCTATTGATCTACAACATAATTTGCAAAAATACTATCAGGACTAAGTTCATGATAAATTTAAGTTTAATTAATCATATTACTTAAGAACTCCCACTTAGATAGACATCCCCCTAATCATCTAAGTGATTACGTGATCCAAATCAACTAAACCATAACCGATCATCACGTGAAATGGAGTAGTTTTCAATGGTGAACATCACTATGTTGATCATATCTACTATATGATTCACGCTCAACCTTTCGGTCTCAGTGTTCCGAGGCCATATCTGCATATGCTAGGCTCGTCAAGTTTAACCTGAGTATTCTGCATGTGCAAAACTGGCTTGCACCCGTTGTAGATGGACGTAGAGCTTATCACACCCGATCATCACGTGGTGTCTGGGCACGACGAACTTTGGCAACGGTGCATACTCAGGGAGAACACTTTTATCTTGAAATTTTAGTGAGAGATCATCTTATAATGCTACCGTCAATCAAAGCAAGATAAGATGCATAAAAGATAAACATCACATGCAATCAATATAAGTGATATGATATGGCCATCATCATCTTGTGCTTGTGATCTCCATCTCCGAAGCACCTTCATGATCACCATCGTCACCGGCGCGACACCTTGATCTCCATCGTAGCATCGTTGTCGTCTCGCCAACTATTGCTTTTATGACTATCGCTACCGCTTAGTGATAAAGTAAAACAATTACATGGCGATTGCATTGCATACAATAAAGCGACAACCATATGGCTCCTGCCAGTTGCCGATAACTCGGTTACAAAACATGATCATCTCATACAATAAAATATATCATCATGTCTTGACCATATCACATCACAACATGCCCTGCAAAAACAAGTTAGACGTCCTCTACTTTGTTGTTGCAAGTTTTACGTGGCTGCTACGGGCTTAGCAAGAACCGTTCTTACCTACGCATCAAAACCACAACAATAGTTTGTCAAGTTAGTGCTGTTTTAACCTTCGCAAGGACCGGGCGTAGCCACACTCGGTTCAACTAAAGTGAGAGAGACAGACACCCGCCAGTCACCTTTAAGCAACGAGTGCTCGCAACGGTGAAACCAGTCTCGCGTAAGCGTACGCGTAATGTCGGTCCGGGCCGCTTCATCTCACAATACCGCTGAACCAAAATATGACATGCTGGTAAGCAGTATGACTTATATCGCCCACAACTCACTTCTGTTCTACTCGTGCATATAACATCAACGCATAAAACCTGGCTCGGATGCCACTGTTGGGGAACGTAGTAATTTCAAAATTTTCTACGCACACGCAAGATCATGGTGATGCATAGCAACGAGAGGGGAGAGTCTTGTCCACGTACCCTCGTAGACCGAAAGCGGAAGCGTTAACACAATGCGCTTGATGTAGTCGTATGTCTTCACGATCCAACCGATCAAGTACCGAACGCACGGCACCTCCGAGTTCAGCACACGTTCAGCTCGATGACATCCCTCGAACACCGATCCAGCCGAGTGTTGAGGGAGAGTTTCGTCAGCACGATGGCGTGGTGACAATGATGATGTTCTACCGACGCAGGGCTTCGCCTAAGCACTGCTACGATATTATCGAGGTGTAATATTGTGGAGGGGGGCACCGCACACGGCTAAGAGATCAATGATCAATTGTGTGTCTATGGGGTGCCCCCCTGCCCCCGTATATAAAGGAGCAAGGGGGAAGGCCGCCGGCCTAGGAGGAGGGCGCGCCAAGGGGGGAGTCCTACTCCCACCGGGAGTAGGACTCCTCCTTTCCTTGTTGGAGTAGGAGAAGGGAAGGGAGAAGGAGAAGGAAGGAAGGGGGCGCCCCCCCCCCCCCTCCCTAGTCCAAATCGGACTAGTCCATGGGGAGGGGTGCGGCCACCCTTTGGGGCCTTTCTCTCCTTTCCCGTATGGCCCATTAAGGCCCAATACGAATTCCCGTAACTCTCCGGTACTCCGAAAAATACCCGAATCACTCGGAACCTTTCCGATGTCCGAATATAGTCGTCCAATATATCGATCTTTACGTCTCGACCATTTCGAGACTCCTCGTCACGTCCCCGATCTCATCTGGGACTCCGAACTCCTTCGGTACATAAAAACTCATAAACTCATAATAAAACTGTCATCGTAACGTTCAGCGTGCGGACCCTACGGGTTCGAGAACTATGTAGACATGACCGAGACACGTCTCCGGTCAATAACCAATAGCGGGACCTAGATGCCCATATTGGCTCCCACATATTCTACGAAGATCTTTATCGGTCAAACCGCATAACAACATACGTTGTTCCCTTTGTCATCGGTATGTTACTTGCCCGAGATTCGATCGTCGGTATCTTAATACCTAGTTCAATCTCGTTACCGGCAAGTCTTTACTCGTTCCGTAATACATCATCTTGCAACAAACTCATTAGTTGCAATGCTTGCAAGGCTTAAGTGATGTGTATTACCGAGAGGGCCCAGAGATACCTCTCTGACAATCGGAGTGACAAATCCTAATCTCGAAATATGCCAACCCAACAAGTACCTTTGGAGACACCTGTAGAGCACCTTTATAATCACCCAGTTACGTTGTGACGTTTGGTAGCACACAAAGTGTTCCTCCGGTAAACGGGAGTTGCATAATCTCATAGTCATAGGAACATGTATAAGTCATGAAGAAAGCAATAGCAACATACTAAACGATCGAGTGCTAAGCTAACGGAATGGGTCAAGTCAATCACATCATTCTCCTAATGATATGATCCCGTTAATCAAATGACAACTCATGTCTATGGCTAGGAAACATAACCATCTTTGATCAACGAGCTAGTCAAGTAGAGGCATACTAGTGACACTCTGTTTGTCTATGTATTCACACATGTATCATGTTTTCGGTTAATACAATTCTAGCATGAATAATAAACATTTATCATGATATAAGGAAATAAATAATAACTTTATTATTGCCTCTAGGGCATATTTCCTTCAAGAACAAGGTAGCAATCGAAGTCTACTAAGAAGTTCCAAGCCGCCTGCTCAGCAGCCGACTCGGAACTCGGGGACTACACCCAGTGGGTGCGCTGACGCGCCCCCACGGAAGAAATCAAGATCAAGAAACAAAAAAGCGGGAAGACTCACCCGAATGGCCATCCGCGTCGCGAGGAACTCTTGATTGTACTGCCTCAGCACGGCGGCCTGGGACTGAAGCCGGTTCCGGACTTCTTGCACCGCCACGTTCACCACGGCCGTCCCACCACCCGGCGTCCACCCCGAGCTGGTGCTGGCCATCTCCAGATCCTGGGCCAACGAGCTAGAGCCCGCGGCCTTCTGCGGGTCCGGCGCTGAACTCGCCTTCCCCGCGCGCTGGCGTGATGGCGACCGGACCACCAGGTCCGTCCTCGCAGCCGGCTCGCCTCCAGCCTGTTGCACGGGCGGCGCGTTAGGCCGGCTGCCTTGGTCCGCCCCACTCGGCGATGGAGGTGCTGCCTCCCCTCCCGGACGACGACGTCGTCCTCCTCCCTCTCCATCCCCGTCAGGTCGCCACCGGCTTCCTCCGGCGGGGACTCCGGGATCTCGGGCGCCACGGCGCGCAGGGGGACGACAAGCAGGGCCTTCACCGCCCTCTCTGTGGCTGCAGCCTCCGCCTGGGTCTTGGCCGCCGCATAGGCTTGTGCCGCCGCCGACTCCTCCACCAGATCCTGCGTCGCCTTGGCAGCGGCCGCCCTCAGCTCCTCTGCCTCCCGCTCCTCCCGCGTATTCCGCTCCGTCGCCGCTTGAAGCTCGGCACGGGGGTCCACGCGGCGGGTGCTTGCGGATCCTCCCGCCGATCCAACCATGGAGGCGGCAGCGGTCTGCTCAAGAGAGAGCGGAGCCCTGTTTGACAAGTCAAGACAAGGACTCAGAAGATATCAACGAAAAAGAAGAAAGAATACGCAAGAAAATCGACACTTACGCCGAAACCATTTGTGGCTGCTTCACCACCTTGCGGAAGCGGGCAGCCTTCGCGGCTGCCTCGTCCCGCTTGGTTGCTGCTGCCGTGCTCTTGGGCTTCTTCGGCCGACTGCCGAATAGGCCCGGCGCTGCACGGCGCTTCTGCGCCGCCTCGGGCAGCTGGCGCGGTAGACGAGCCCGCGCCATGACCGGACGCCGGCTGGCGGCGCGGGACGATTTCCGCCTCGTCATCATCCGGCCAGTCGTCGAAGCTGGCTCCAAGCCCGAAGCCGCCTGCCTCACCGCCTCCCCCCTCAGTGTTGTCGTCCATAGCGGCCGCCCCAAAGTCGGGGTCGTCCAAGTCGTGCATCGCCCGGTCGGGAAGAAATTCGCGCTCCGCCCCCGCTGCCCCGGCCGCCGGTCGAAGGAGGGGGCTCTGCCAAGACAAACCGACTGGTCAGAGTCGGCCAAGAGAAACTTGGTGATAAAAGTAAAGAAGAGAAGATAAAGAAAGCTTACCATAGGCGGGGGATGGGCACGGGAGTACGGCTCCTTGCCAAACTGCCACTCGTCGGTGAGCTTGCAGTTCGCGAGGTAATTCACCATGAGAGCTACCTCGGCGTGAGGCATCTCCTTGGTGCACATCCGACTCGGATCGAGTTGGCCGCTCATTTGACAGATCATATGAGGGCGGCCTTGGAGCGGGAGCATCCGGCGCACCACGAAGGCGGCCAGCAGGTCGGACCCGGTCAGGCCCTCCGACTGGACCATTACCCGGAGTCGCGCGACGACGGGGGCTCCAGCAGGCGACAGCGTTCTGGCCTGATAGGACCACTGGGGCCACCTCCCAGCCGGCGGGCCAGCTACATAAGCCGGCAAGTTGACGAAGTCGCCTTGCGAGGCGACGTTCTTCACGTAGAAGTAGGATTTCTGCTAGAGCTTCACCGACTGGATCAGCATGATGGCAGGAAAGGGGTTGTCGGCCACCGGCCTCCGCACCGCGATGAAGGCGCCGCTCTGAGCCGGCACGCCCTGCATGGCGGTGCCGAGCTTGGACTGGAAGAATTTCCCCCAGAGCTCGAGGATGGGAAGGACGCCAAGGAAGCCCTCGCACAAAGTGACGAAGGCAGACAGCAGCACCACCATGTTTGGAGTGAGGTGGTGCGGCTGGAGCTGGTAGAATTCGAGGAAGGAGCGGAAGAAGGCACTCGCAGGCAGGCCTAGGCCGCGCAGGAAGTGCGAGCGGAAGATTACCCGCTCGCCCTCCTCCGGCGCCGGTGAGATCTCCTTCTTCGGCGCAAGACGGACCCGCACATGGTCCTTGCCGGGCAACCGCCGCGTCTTGCGGAGGAAGTCGATGTGGTCCGCGTGGACGTTGGAGCCGTCCCAGTCTCCGTCGCGCAACATGACGGCAAGAAGCTGATGAGAAAGGGCGCGTCGACGGCGAAAACACGGCCCCGCGGCGGCGAAGCTGCGGGGTAGTGCGAAGACTAGAGGGACGGCGCGGCGGCGAGGGGTTGCGGCGATGGAGAAGAAGAAGATGATGATGGCGGAGCGAGGGTGAGCGTGCGAGCGTCTGCTGCTCCCCCTCCTCCCCCTATTTATAGCCTCGTGCGGCGAAGCCGAGGAGGCAAGGCGTGGGGGGAGTGGGATTAACTGCGCCCACTCCCCACGTCCCGCGATTATTGCGCCCTAACGGCATGCGGAAACTGCCGTTGGAAGGCGAGCGGCCCGTTTTGGGCCACAGAAGATCCACACCTAGGCCTAGGCGTGGAAGTGGTGGGCCCCGGCCTGCAGCGGCGTCCCGTCATGCGCGTGGGCTGGCAGGCCCTTCCAGCCGGAGGGTGCCACGTGGCGCGCGGGCAACAAGCGGCCGGCCCGTAACCCGGCGTGCGCGCCGGCTGGCTCCCGCCTTCAGTCTTCAAACCCTCACCAAGACGGCGTACCTGATCAAAGCCGGCTCCTAGCTGCTGGCTCTTCAAGATAGGAAGCTGATTGAGCTTCTCGTCCTCCTTTCAGCCTCGAAGCCCGACCAGCTTTGGGGACTACTGTCGGAGTAAATGGCCACGGGTAGCTTAACTGACTCCCCCTGGCTCTTCAAAAATTATCAGGCCGATCGAGCCTTCCAGCACCCAAAGCACAGGGCCGCCTTCCCCTGGCTGGCTATCTCACAGGCCGACTACTGGAAGGCGACCCGGCCCTAAAGACCCTCCCAAAGAGAGCCACAAGATGGCCGACTCCAAGAAGCCGACCACAAGAGGACCGACTCCCAGAAGCCGGCCAAGACTGCACCCTCAAGGGCTGCACCCACATAACGGTGACGAGACGGGGCGTGGCTACAGTACAGCCTGCCACCCCCGAATCCCGGAGCACGCGTGGCCACAGTGCGCCGTACAGGTCGGGCATCCCCCGTCCGGCGCGGCACTGTTGCCATGTTGACCATGACGCCACCCACGACAGGTTGTCAGTACGGCCCGCGGGCGGCAGGCCCCTTCAGCCAGAGAGATGCTCGAACACGGCCAAGCCTCCCCCAGTCGGCCTGGGGCATAGTCGGCTCCCAACAGCCAGCTACCTCCCTCCCTCAAAGTATGTGCATCATTAAGGAGATAAGATGAGGTACGGCTACAGTGAGAGCCCGCCAGGCGGCGGCACTGTAGCCATGCTTACCTCGACAAAGCCCTCATCATCAGGGGCGAGGCTACAGTAACCAGCCACCTACAAGACCCCCAGGCGGTGGGGCCGGCCTGTCGGCCAAGAGGCCGGCAGCCGGCGGGACCCACCAGTCGGCGGGCCCCAGCGGCCGGCGGAGAAGCCGGCGAATACAGACACTGACGGCTAGGACCCGCGTCCAGCCGGATTACCATTGTACCCCTGGGGGTAGGCCTATATAAACCCCCCGGGGCACCCATGCAAAGGGTTAATCTCTTAGAGTTTTAGACACCACATAGAGAGAAGAGGAGAGCTAGCCTTGCCCTTCCTCCTCCTCTAGCCAAACAGCTCAAGGAGCCACTTGTAGCTACTTGTGTTGATCTAGTGATCATGTAGAGACCCCGCAGAGCAGGATTAGGGGTGTTATCTCCACGGAGAGCCCCGAACCTGGGTAAGATCCGTCGGCGTGCATGTCTTCGCCTTATCCCGTTTCCAAGCACCGGCGATGTCTTACTGGCTCCCACAATGATAAGCCACCCGTTGGCACATGTCGCACCTACCACCCGACATCTGTTTTTTTATAAGAGTAGAGTA
The DNA here is from genome assembly GCF_002575655.3 of Aegilops tauschii subsp. strangulata. Taxonomy (NCBI): domain Eukaryota; kingdom Viridiplantae; phylum Streptophyta; class Magnoliopsida; order Poales; family Poaceae; genus Aegilops; species Aegilops tauschii. The sequence continues at coordinate 517,794,159 of NC_053036.3, forward strand.
GAGATAGAGATAGAGACTACTACTACCAATGTGTTGGCCCGTTCGTTGCAATGGATCCAAAGTAGTAGAATAATACTTGTTCACGGGCTTGAAATATAAACACTCTAGTTTTGATATACATATATCAGTAAAAGTAAATCATGCTTCACTCAAAATATATTCCTCGGGATCTTTTGATGGTTTGAAGATAACAGGTTTTAAAAAAATTGGAGCTGTTTTTTTTTTTACATTTTGTAGCGTGGCACGGCATCCGGTGCACCTAAGCATCTGGAAAAAAATTGAGTTTGGGTCGGTGGCACACCCTGCGGCAAGATGCCCGTGTGGGCTTCTTCTATAACTAACAAGATGCCCGTGCATTGCAGGGAACATCAAGATGCATTTTTTTACAGAACACCTGTTGTGATTGACCCTTGCAGGAATAATCCCATGTGTAAAAACTAATGATATCTCGATAATTTTATCGGAAAAATGGTATCTTTGGAACAAGTTTTCTCTACTACTGCTCCTTGCACTGAGCGGTATGCAATGCATGTGTCAGCAGACATGATAGCTTGTCCATGGAAGTTGAACCACGGCGACCATCACGTTTCTTGTTTCTACCACTGCCACACCCACACGCGATTCCCACGACGCCGCTCCAACCCACGGCACGACGTCCCCCGACGTGCGCCTCATCCCTCTCGGCCCCACCGCTCCTTTGCCTTTGTGTGCATGACATGCGGGCCAGCTGAACTGCGGTGACCATCAACTTTCTACCACAGCCACACCCGATTGGACGCGGTTTGCCTGGTCCGATCCGTACTCCCGCACCATCGAATTTTCATCCAGCGGTTGTGACACATTTCGTCCCGGGCATCAATCCTCGGCTGGAGTACTAGTACCCGCCGGTGTGGCCATCTACGCCTCGTAACGCCTCGACGCCCAACTGTGGCACCCTCGCCACGGCCACGCCACCACCGGCCGGTTCATCTCGAACGAGTGAGTCGTGAACCACGCCGCCACCATGAGAATGACATGTGGGCCAGCCGCATTTAAGGTCCGCATGTCATTGACTCATAGGCCAGTGCACTAAGCCACTGAAGCTCGGTCCCGTGGGCCCCGAGAGGGAAATGTAACTCCTGCGGTAGGCCTTGTGGTGCTCCCGCAGTACGAGCTCGTGCCAAACCCGGATGAGATTTGGTAACCAACTAGTAAGCTACATGTGCATTGCACGCACGAGATTTGGTAACCAAATCTCTACTTTCTATATCTATATCTATACTCTTATAAAAAATAGAGTTGGTGATGATGGTGTGCCTGCCATCCTGCAATATAGGCCATCCGATTTATATCTTACCTATAGGAAGGAAACTATGGCAATTTTGCAAAAAGATACCCACACCCCTCTCCACATTTGCAAATAAGGCCTTCTCTTGTTCATCCTTTTCTCCCACAACGTAAACTACTCATACAAATGCATCTTGATTTTCCGTGCAACGCATGGGCATCTTGCTAGTTATGAATAAATAACACTCTATCAATGAGCCCCATCAGACACCAAATTTCTTGCCTTCCGTGCTACAGGTAGATCTTCCCCTCATTTCTGTTTTCCAACCTGGCGGCGGGCGGGGTGCGGTTTGCCAATAGTCAGTTTGCTCAACGGCGGTCCCACATGAAAGTGAAAATGCTAGGCAACACGCCTTCCCTAGCTATGTGGTGTGTCGGACGGGCAGTGGAGTACTCCCGATTCCCGAGCATGTGGGGGTGCGACGCAAATGAGGCAGGCCTTTTCCTTTTACTGGCAATGTGCCCGTGCGTTGCGACGGATCCAAAGTAGTATAATAGTAGTACTTGTTCACAAACTTGAAATAAATCACTCTTGTTCTGATATACTCCTAATATATTACTTTTCACTCAAAATATATTTCTTAGGCTGTTATGATGAGGTGAGGGAGGGATGTCGTTGCTTTCAAGATAATAAGGGGTTTTCTGCAAATTGGAGCAGAGAAGTGGGCTATTGTTGCAAAAATGCCACAACTTACCTCACAGCCATTAGATGCAGATCTAATGGTCAGAAACGACGAATAGCAGACACACCACCATCACCAACTGAGTCTTTTATAGGAGTAGGAGTAGAGAAAATGTATAAATTGTAACATTTGGTTCTGCTCCTTGGCACGGTCGATAGATAGAAATAACGGTTGGAAACGCTAGGGTGGGGCTATTTCCGCCAGATAAGCAGGGTACGTAGTAGCTAGGTTGGCGCATCATCGGTTTGGTCACATGCGGTCCGACATGTTCTAGTGTTTCTAGCAAGATGCCCGTGCGTTGCACGAAGTTGATGGAAAAGGTAAGCGCAACTTATAAATTGACGGATGGAGTACTAGTTATAGTGATGCATATAATTAAGCAAAGGGATTGCACATGTCAGTATTGACCAGAACGAGAATGCAATAGCACAATAAGAATTAAGGCCGCGATGATGCGATCGCAGTGGTGGTTACAGGAGGCAAGAAGAAAGATGCATCCATCAATGTACGACCTCCTCCTCCTCAACTTAGTGCGCCAGGCCACCGACCGGTGGCTAAGGAGCGGCGGATTTTGTGGCGAGGTCAAGGTGCTTCTCAGCAAAGGCTTCCAAGGCTTCCAGCCGGTTGAGGAAGGCCAACGTCGTAGCATCCTCAATGGCCTTGTAGATACCTATGTACACGATTTGCTCGTACATGTGGATGTGTAGGTCGACGAATTCTTGCAGGGTGAGGCGCCTCACGGCGAGTGAGGGAGTCCTGGATTAGGGGGTCCTCGGACAGCCGGACTATATACTTTTGCCGGACTGTTGGACTATGAAGATACAAGATTGAAGACTTCGTCCCGTGTCCGGATGGGACTCTCCTTTGCATGGAAGGCAAGCTTGGCAATTCGGATATGTAGATCTCCTCCCTTGTAACCGACTCTGTGTAACCCTAACCCCCTCCAGTGTCTATATAAACCGGAGGGTTTAGTCCGTAGGACAAGAACAATCATAATCATAGGCTAGCTTCTAGTGTTTAGCCTCTACGATCTCGTGTTAGATCAACTCTTGTAATACTCATATCATCAAGATCAATCAAGCAGGAAGTAGGGTATTACCTCCATCGAGAGGGCCTGAACCTGGGTAAACATTGTGTCCCCCGCCTCCTGTTACCATCCGCTTTAGATGCACAGTTCGGGACCCCATACCCGAGATCCGCCGGTTTAGACACCGACAGCGAGCGCGACCTCCAGGTGGACATTCTTCGTGGCGTCGGCGGGCAGTCACATGGCCACCAGTGCTTGAAAGAGGTTCCGGCCATGGAGGCCGATTAGGGTGGCATGCAATGAGGAGCCCGGGTGTCGGTGTCAAAACCGGCAGATCTCGGGTAGGGGGTCCCGAACTGTGCGTCTAAGGCTAATGGTAACAGGAGGCGGGGGACACAATGTTTACCCAGGTTCAGGCCCTCTCGATGGAGGTAATACCCTACTTCCTGCTTGATTGATCTTGATGATATGAGTATTACAAGAGTTGATCTACCACGAGATCGTAGAGGCTAAACCCTAGAAGCTAGCCTATGATTATGATTGTGATTGTTATTATTGTCCTACGGACTAAACCCTCCGGTTTATATAGACACTGGAGGGGGCTAGGGTTACACGGAGTCGGTTATAGAGAAGGAGATCTACATATTCGAATCGCCAAGCTTGCCTTCCACGCAAAGGAGAGTCCCACCCGGACACGGGATGAAGTCTTCAATCTTGTATCTTCATAGTCCAACAGTCCGGCCAAAGTATATAGTCCGGCTGTCTGAGGACCCCCTAATCCAGGACTCCCTCAGTAGCCCCTGAACTAGGCTACAATGACGATGAGTCCGGCGCGCAGATTGTCTTCGGCATTGCAAGGCGGGTTCTTCTCCAAATCCCGAGTACCTGTCGTAACGAGTAGTGTCCGCCTTCCCATGAATGTTGCACTCCTCGGCTTCTGTGCATTAATAATGGCTATCTCCACGTGTCGAGCGAATGCGAGAAGTCGGGGCATTTTTACATTTACCACCCTAACCATGTAAGTAAACCGTCTATTTAAAGAGACGGGGATCCTCAGATCCAGATCACACCATCCTCCCATAGCGAGTATCCCCCAGAGCGCGCCCGGAAAGGACCATCCCATCATGGCCGGCCATCGCAGCTCCTCCTCTCGCCCCCATAGCGCTAAGCCAGGCAACTGGGAGAAATGTTCCATCCCCCATAGCCAATTAGTAGAGTTGCAGACCTAGGGGTTTCTCCCTCCTGCGTATATGGTCCCCGTCCGAGCTAGACTAGCCACTTATAATGGCGGGGCGCAAGCGGAGAGCTTTCCCAACCCATCCAGGGGGAGCGGGTATGCCTTGTCCCTTACTTATTGAGGGGACTCGGATTTCCAATCCATCCGTTCCTCCGCGGGCTCCTGGAGTTCTATGGCCTCCAGCTGCATAACTTTACTCCCGCCTCCATATTACACATCGCCGGCTACGTCGCCTTTTGCAAGCTGTTTCTGGGCTGCAAAGCTCATTTCGAGCTATGGAAGAGGCTATTCTGCCTCGTACCCCGTACACAGGAGGGGTCAATATATCAAGTGGGCGGAGCCGAAATATGGCGCATCACCGGGACCGGATACCTGTCCGGTACTCCGAAGAAGATGTCCGAAGACTGGCCTTCGGAGTGGTTTTATATGGAGGACGTCCCCCTTCCAGACCCTATTCGGATGGGCCTTCCTGAGTTTGATAATGCCCCTTTGAAGAAACGCCACAGCTGGCGCCCTCGGAGCCCCCACGAGGAAGATAACAGAGAGGTCCTTTACCTGATGGGCAGGATAAAAATGTTGGCCAAGTCAGGACTGACAATAGTCGAGGTTATGTCAATATGTATAATGCGGGGGGTGTAGCCACTTCAATATCGGGGGAAACCCATGTGGCACTTCAATGGAGAAGACGATGCCACCCGCTGCGGCCGTAAAGGTCCGGACTCCGCCGCTGCTTTAGCGAAAATACTGTCTGATTTGTACAAAGGAGAGGAAGAGGAGTTCATCCGCATTAAGGCATGGGATGGATTCTCCATGTACAACCCCCCAAACTGGGTGAGCTGCTACCTTTTACTCCAGACCTTCCCGCATTCTTCATCATAAATATTTACCTTGCTATTTCATAGCAGGAACTGTGAAAAGCTGTGAGGGAGGTCCACAGCCCATCTCCACAACCAGAGGACACTGACCAGGCCCTCGACCCCGGACTAGAAGAAGATCCGGACATATTCGTGGAGCTCGTCGACGGGACGTTCTATCAGTTAAGTTGCGATGGTGCCTTGGTGGCCATCAGAGCCGATTATCCTGGCTGCTCCCTGCATCGCATGTAAGAAAAACCGGAGTCCCAACTTCCGAGAAGGATCCCTTCTTTGCACTTTACCCACCGCACACGTATTGCGTCTTACAGGGAAGGCCCTCGGGGCGCCATGCTGAACCCGCGGTGACTCATCAACAAGGGGCACCAAAGCCGGGCAGGCTTAAAAGGAAGGTGGTCAGGACTGAGACGCCGTCGCAGAGGTATGAAAAAACCCTGCTCCGTGGTTGTCGTCTAAAAATGTAATAACGTCGATGGTTCTTGGCAGAAAAAACGCTCGCCGGACTATGCCCGGAGAGCCTGCCGGCCACGCCTCCACCAGCCAGACTCTAGAACCGGACTTAGGGGTAGATGCTAACATGGGGAAAACACCGGATATTCCTCCTACAGGATGCGGATAGGCTGTCCGCTACGAATTCCAAAGTGGAGAGCGCCATGAATCACAGGCGTCGCCGGGCCGTACTCCACGACCCTAGTTTCTCCGAAGAGGCGTTTGACGCCTTCAACTCAGGAGACGTGTACATCCGAGTTGCTCAAAATGGCCTAGCCAGAGCGACGGACCAGTATGTAAAGGATATACGGGTAAGAAAATCTGATAATTATTTATACCAGTAGCCCCTGAGACTTGAAACAGTTGGCACAACTGATTTAAGGATCATTATATGCATAGGTTCTTATGGACAAGAATACCCAGTTGTCTCAAGAGCTGGAGAAATGCAAAGCCCAGCTACGGGCCGCAGTTGCCGGAATGGAGGAGTCCAAGAAGGCCCCATCTGGTAATACTTGTCTTGATCGAAAAGAATGAAATGACAGGTACCAGTTAGTATTCGGCATGCATGCAAATCTAACAATAGATTCTGCAGATAATCCCGGAGCGAATCCGAAGATCGTGCGAGGGGATGAGCAACATGCTCAACGACAGCTAGAGGCTGGCGAGCGCGTGCTTACGCAGGTTAGGTGGGAGAAAAACGATCTCCAAGATGCCAATACCCGGCTGAGCGTTGAACTGAAAGTTGTTCGGGCCCAGCTTGCTGACTCCGTAAAGGAGAATAAGAGGCTTCGACGTGGCATCTTTAGTAAGTGCTTGAACAAACTTTTATAGAGTTCAGCGAAGAAACCAGCTAACAGAGTTATATCTGTAGGTATGCTGACGGGTCGTCCCGAAGAGGAGATGCCCGGATCCGCGGGCGATCTTCTGCAAGAGCTCTCACAACTGCACGAACAAGTTCGGTAGGTGATGCAGGGCATTGCCCAGGCCTTATGGCCATCCGCCTCCCTGCCAGGAGGCATGGGGGAGCTCGTAGAGATGCTCAAGGGAGCGCCGCGGCGCTTCCGATTATGGAAGATATCGGCCTGCCTACAAGGTGCAAGGGAAGCCCGGGCCATGGTGAAGACGCGATATACCAAGGCTGACCCGAATCACATGGCCGAGGTCGGACCTGTAGGGTATGATGGGAAAGAGATCCCCGTTAGTCTGGTATATGACCAGGTAAAATTAGCCGCAAAGTATTCCCAACAGGATTGTAGGCTAGACAGCCTGTTGGATGGTATAGAAGAAGAATTTAGTTAGTCGAAGTGACTGTGTACTTCAAAGGACATATGTTGTCCCTAGCCAGATTATAAATCATTTGTCATGGCGGACCTTTTCGCTTTGACCTCCGGACCCGACAGTCCGGAGTGTATCTGAATACCCGCTCAGTTGTGTAAAAACCGGGGTACGCGTGGAAACCAGGCATAGGGGTCATAAGTGCTTGAACAGACAAGTACCCAACTAGCTATGTTATATTACATGGATAGTAAGAAACATCTTCCAGGGAGAATAGTTCCGTTAAGGGTTCCTTTCCTGGGTACGCATGCATTAATGTGCATGTCCGAACAGTGAAAAGAGACGCAGGATATAAACATCTGGGGGCATGTATTGCAATAAATAAAAGTCATCTTTTGTTCACCGACCGAATATTCCCTTAAGAACGCTAGCTTTCGGCTTCACCCAGTCTGAGGTACACATTCGGCTGACCCGGTAGTAACAATCGCAGAGGTGCTCCCCTTATGCCCTAGCCGAATTAACGGGAACGTAGGGCATATACACAAGTGCCAGGCAACCCAGCTTGGCCAACACTTAAGTCATATCGATGCATATAATGGCAAAGAAAAGGTACATGTGGAAGAGTAACACATGTGCAGGGGGCATAAAGCCCGGAATATAATTATATTAAGCTTCTGTATAAGAAGCCTCCAGGTATAATGAGCACGCCCGGCGCGTCAAGGTTGTGTAGTCAAGACCCATTTTAAGCTTTTAAGGCCATGAAGAAAAAGGGAAGAGAAAAAAAGAAAGACAGATAGATGATATATATAAAAAAGGTGGAGGTAAGGAGATGAACACAGAGTCCGGCACTAGGCGTATAACCTTCAGAGTCTGGTCGCGTTCCATGGGTTTGGCTCGAGTCGATTGTCAGATGCATCACGCAGACGGTACGCTCCACCGGTTAGAACTTTATCGATGATGAAGGGACCTTCCCATTTGGGCTTGAGCTTGTCCTTTTTCTTCTCTGGTAGGCGTAGAACGAGTTCGCCACCGTTATAAGTTTTGGCTCGTACTTCTCTGCTTTGATTGATGTCACAGGGTAGTACCGCCTCTGTGCCGTACACCATAAAAAACGGTGTGTATCCGGTAGTGCAATCCGGCGTGGTCCGCAGCCCCGTAGTACGGAGTCGAGCTCCTCAACCCAATGTGTATCTGATTCCTTCAAGGATCGCACTAATCTGGGTTTAATGCCGCTCATAATAAGACCATTTGCTCGTTCGACTTGACCGTTTGTTTGGGGGTGATAGACGGAGGCATAATCAAGCTTAATGCCCATGTTGCCGCACCAAGTTTTTACCTCGTCAGCTGTGAAGTTCGAGCCGTTATCGGTGATGATGCTGTGGGGGACACCATAACGGTGTACAACCCCGGATATGAAGTCTATCACTGGTCCGGACTCGGCCGTAGTAACTGGTTTGGCTTCTATCCATTTGTGAATTTATCCACCATGACCAATAGGTATTTTTTCTTATGGCTTCCTCCTTTAAGGGGTCCGACCATATCAAGCCCCCAGACCGCAAAGGGCCAAGTAATGGGGATTGTTTGGAGAGCGGTAGGTGGCATATGGCTTTGGTTTGCAAAAAGCTGGCAACCGACGCAATGTTGGACGAGGTCCTGTGCGTCTGCTCGGGCTATCGGCCAGTAGAAACCTATACGGAAGGCCTTGCTTACAAGGGCCCGAGCTGCAGCGTGATGGCCGCCAAGTCCAGCATGAATTTCTGCCAAGAGTTGTCGTCCTTCCTCTTCGGAGATGCACCTTTGAAGTACTCTGGTAGCGCTTTTCTTATAAAGCTCTCCCTCGTGGACCTTGTAGGCTTTAGACCGCCGCACAATGCAACGTGCCTCGTTTGGGTCCTCAGGGAGTTCTTGCCTATTTAGGTAAGCCAAGAAGGGTTCTGTCCACGGGGCGATGACAGCCATAATCACGTGGGCCGAAGGTGTTATTTCGGCGGCGGAGCCTCCGATTACGTCAGAGTGTTCGGGCTCTGGTGTTATGGCCAGATCCGGACTGTTGTTGCCGGTCTCCCCACACCACGGATGGCTTGAACAACCTTTCCAAGAAGATATTAGGTGGGACAGGGTCGCGCTTAGCACCGATGCGAGCGAGGATATCCGCCGCTTGATTGTTTTCTCGGACCACATGGTGGAATTCGAGCACCTCGAACCGAGCTGACATTTTGAGGACGGCAGTGCGGTAAGCCGCCATTTTTGGGTCCTTGGCGTCGAAGTCTCCATTTATTTGAGATATTGCAAGGTTCCAATCCCCACGCACCTCTAGGCGTTGAATGCCCATGGAGACTGCCATCCGGAGACCATGCAACAGGGCCTCATATTCTGCTGCATTGTTGAAGTCTGTGTATAATATTTGGAGTACGTATTGCACTGTGTCTCCGGTGGGGGATGTCAGGACGACGCCTGCCCCCAGACCAGCCAGCATCTTAAGAGCCGTCGAAGTGCATGATCCAATTGTAGTACGCGCCGTACTCTTTAGGGAGTTCGGCTTCTATCCATTCGGCGACGAAATCAGCCAGTACTTGTGACTTAATGGCTCGCCGTGGTTTGTATGTTATGTCGAACGGGAGGGGCTCAATAGCCCATTTAGCGATCCGGCCCGTGGCATCGCGGTTATTTATTATGTCGTTGAGTGGCACTTCGGAGGCCACCGTGATTGAACACTCTTGAAAGTAGTGTCGTAGTTTCCGGGATGCCATGAAGACCGCGTATGCTATCTTTTGATAATGTGGGTACCGTGATTTGCATGGGGTGAGGATAGTGGATACGTAGTACACCGGCTTTTGAAGCGGGAACTTATGTTCGTCCGTCTCTCGTTCGACGACGAGCACTGCGCTTACAACCTGGTGAGTTGCCGCTATATATAACAGCATTGGTTCGCCGATATTTGGTGCAGCCAAGATTGGGTTGCTGGCCAAGAGGGATTTTATTTCTTCCAATCCGGCCGTGGCCGCATCCGTCCACTCGAAGTGTTCGGTGCGTCGAAGGAGGCGATAAAGAGGTAGTGCCTTTTCTCCCAATCGGGAGATAAAGCGGCTTAAGGCAGCCACGCATCCAGTTAATTTCTGGATTTGCTTGAGGTTTGCTGAGATAGCCAACTGTGACAGAGCTCGGATTTTAGCCAGATTTGCTTCAATTCCTCTAAACGAAGAAGCCCAAGAGCTTTCCGATGGGCACGCCGAAAACGCATTTTCCGGATTGAGCTTGATGTCATATGTTCGGAGATTGTCGAACGTAAGCCTCAAGTCGTCTATTAAAGATTTGACGTGTCTGGTTTTGATGACCACATCGTCTACGTATGCCTCCACTGTTTTGCCGATTTGTGTTTCCAGGCATGTCTGAATCATGCCTTGATAGGTTGCACCGGCGTTTTTGAGCCCGAAAGGCATGGTGTTAAAACAGAAGGGGCCGTATGGGGTGATGAATGCCGTTGCGGCTTGATCGGACTCTGCCATCTTGATTTGATGGTATCCGGAGTATGCGTCGAGGAAACACAATGAGTCGTGTCCTGCGGTAGCGTCGATGATTTGATCGATGCGGGGGAGGGGAAAGGGATCCTTGGGGCAAGCCTTGTTAAGGTCCTTGAAATCGACACATAGGCGCCAGGATTTGTCCTTCTTTGGTACCATTACCAGGTTTGCTAGCCAGTCCGGATGTTTTATTTCTCTAATGAATCCGGCCTCGAGTAACTTGGCTAGCTCCTCTCCCATGGCTTGTCGCTTAGGCTCTGAGAAACGCCGAAGAGTCTGCTTGACCGGCTTGTATCCCTTTAGAATGTTTAGGCTATGCTCGGCCAGCCTGCGTGGGATTCCTGGCATGTTTGAAGGATGCCAGGTGAAGATGTCCCAATTCTCGCGCAAGAACTCTCGCAGTGCGTCGTCTGTTGTGGGGTTCAGCTGTGCTCCGATGGATGCTGTCTTTGTAGGGTCCATTGGGTGGACCTGGAATTTGACTATTTCGTCCGCTGGTTTAAAAGAGGTGGATTTGGGTCTTTTGTCGAGTATCACGTTGTCCCTGTCCACTGTGGAGCGCAGCGCAGTTAGTTCTTCGACCGCGAGGGCTTCGGATAACGCCTCGAGGGCTAGTGCGGCGGTTTTATTTTTGGCGCGGAGTGCTATGTCCGGATCACTAACTAGAGTGATGATTTCGTTGGGCCCGGGCATCTTGAGCTTCATGTACCCGTAACGGGGTATAGCTTGGAAGATCGTGAATGCCTCCCGCCCTAAAAGGGCGTGGTATCCGCTATTGAACAGGGCCACTTGGAATGTGATTTCTTCAGACCTATAATTCTCCGGCGTGCCGAATACCACATCTAGTGTGATTTTTCCCGCACATCGTGCCTCCTGACTAGGGATGATTCCTCTGAAGGTCGTGCTGCTTTTCTCAATGCGGCTCTTGTCTATTTCCATTTTGTTAAGAGTCTCCTCGTAGATGAGGTTTAATCGGTTGCCACCGTCCATGAGCACTTTAGTAAGCCGGAAGCCGTCCACAATTGGACTAAGGACCAGAGCGGCTGGTGCTCGGGCTGCTCGGAATTGAGGTTCGTCACTGGCATTGAAGGTTATGGCCGTATCGTTCCATGGATTTATTGCTGCAATGTGGCAGACTTCGGCGAGGCTGCGGAGTGCTCGCTTGCGCCTATTATTTGAGGTGAAAGTCTCGAAGACTGTCAATACTGTATTGTTATTTTCCACGGGATGGTGCTCTGTGGTATTGTTGATGAGGAGATCCTCGCCGCTCTTGGCCACCTGCTGGAGTATCCAACATGCTCTAAGGCTGTGTGTTGGCATGGTATCCGGTGTACTGTGAATTTTGCATGGCCCATTGAGCCATCCCTCCAATACGGTTCCACGCCCTGTAGTGGGCTTTGGTTTCTTTGTAATTGGATCAGGTGACTTACGAGAGTACACCCTTTTAGCTCGGACGGGGGGTTTAGTGAGAGCCAGAGGATCCCAGAATTTTGTTTGGGTTTTCCACGCGCTTTCCATCACACAGTACTTCTGTACTATGGCCGCCAAGTCAATGAAGTGTGCTATGTCACGGCGACTTATGGCGTTGAGGATTCCCTTGTCCATGCAATTTTTGCAAAAGAATGAAATTGCGTCTTCCTCGCGACAGTCCTTGACCTTGCTCATTACAAGGAGGAATCTGGCCCAATAGTGATGTACTGTCTCTTGCGGCTCTTGTCTAATGTGGGAAAGATCACTTATGTCTGGGTGGGTGGGTAGATTTAGGTCCAAACCCTGACCCGGTCTGAGACCTAGGGGCAGAGGAGTTTCCGAGCTTGGCAGTTCGGGCTACGGGATGCTGCCCAATTTTTCTGGCCCGCTGTCCGATTCTAGGTTCGAAGCTTGGGCCATGTCCTCCCGTAGACGGGTATCCGGCTCGGAGAGCTCGGGAATCCGGACATAGTTTGTCCTCAAAATAGAGGAAGAATCGCTGCATTGCTCCTCCACCACCGCTATCTGATGGGTGACAGGCGGAAAGTTAATCTCCCTTTGGTTGGGTTTAAGCCCGATCCGATCATAGTCTGTAGCGACTCCCAGGGAGGCGATGCGATCCAAGAGCTCGTTGAAGGAAGAGAGCTCCATTGGATCCATCTGCTCGGGGAATCCCGAGCCGACGTGGAGGTTGTTTTTGATGACCCGAGAAGTCATCGTCGGTGCGTCGGCCGAACGGGTGGTCATGACGAAGCCGCCTAGTCGGAGAGTTTGGCCTACAGCCAGGGCTCCCCCAGAGGTAATGTTGTCCTTGACAACAAGACGAGCCATTAAGCCTTACCGTGACGACACAGTGGAACTCTCAATGAAAGCACCAATGTCGGTGTCAAAACCGGCGGATCTCGGGTAGGGGGTCCCGAACTGTGCGTCTAAGGCTAATGGTAACAGGAGGCGGGGGACACAATGTTTACCCAGGTTCGGGCCCTCTCGATGGAGGTAATACCCTACTTCCTGCTTGATTGATCTTGATGATATGAGTATTACAAGAGTTGATGTACCATGAGATCGTAGAGGCTAAACCCTAGAAGCTAGCCTATGATTATGATTGTGATTGTTATTGTTATCCTACGAACTAAACCCTCCGGTTTATATAGACACCGGAGGGGGCTAGGGTTACACAGAGTCGGTTACAGAGAAGGAGATCTACATATCCGAATCACCAAGCTTGCCTTCCACGCAAAGGAGAGTCCCACCCGGACACGGGACGAAGTCTTCAATCTTGTATCTTCATAATCCAACAGTCCGGCCAAGGTATATAGTCCGGCTGTCCGAGGACCCCCTAATCCAGGACTCCCTCACCGGGCGCGTGGGCTGGAGGAGTACGGCGATGTCGTCCCCGAGCTTCTTGAGGACGGTGAACTTGTTGGTGGTGGCAACGATCATCTGGTCCAACTGAGAGTCATAGTTGGCGTCGACGGCAGCCATCCACCAGCCGGTCGCGAACACTGTCTGGAGACGATCCTCGGCGCCATGCCGCAGGCCAGCGTCGTGGACCATCTGGCACAGCCGCTTGCCGCTCGTGCGCATCGCCGCCATGGGTCTGGAGTGATCACTTTTGCACTTAGTGTAGGTGCTTAGGCAAATGCTTAGGTGCGTACGATGTGGTAGATGCATTGGAATGGAGGGGTGCCTTTATATGAGTGCAAACTGTGTTGCATTCACATCATGCAGCCTCTTTTCCCGGTCGTCCTCCCATTACTTCCCTCATGCATGCACGATGCTAATTGAAGGAGGATGCATCATTGGCCGTTCAACATTTCGGGAACCGCTACCCCTCCCTCGTGTGCATTAAAGCCGTATCGGGAACTGCGACGCCCGCTGTCAAATCGAATAGTACTGCGCCGTCCGCTGCACGCCTGGCTGAACACACCTCCTCGCCTCCATCAAACCCCTCTGTTAAACCCACATGCAAAATGAGAAACCTACTCCGGCCACACGTCCGTTCATGAGCGGGCCGGAATTAAACGCAACACCGGCCGAGCTCCTCCCGTCCGCCCTCAGTTTAAACAAGGACAGACGCCGGCCAAGCTCCTACCATCCGCCCTCTATTTAAACAAGGTCAGACAGACAGCGGGCAAGAATCACACCCCTCTGCCGCTCCCCCATCTCCTCCTTCACCATTTTCTCCACTCTTCTGATGGCTTCCGAGGAGCCGTTCTCCGGCATACTACCCGGCTGGGTGGCCCGCCGAGCCCTCCAGAGACGGGCGAGGCCGCTCGGTGCTTCATCAACCTCGCTTGGCCCGACGGAGCCAGTTGCCGCCCCAATTCGGTGGTTCGGCAACTCGCTGCTCCAGTTCAGCTCAATGAGGAGTGGCGAGTTGCTCCACGCCGGCACGGCGGCGAGCACGCCGGTACGGGCATCGTCGTTGCCGCGTCGTACCGCACCACCAGTGTCTGCGGTGGCCGCGCCTTCCGTGTCTGTGGGCGCGCCTCCCGTGCCTACGGCAACGCCATGCAGGCAGAGACAGAAGTCGGGTGCGTGGAGAGCGACGAGTCGGTGGCCAGCTTCTCTGTGTCCGTCGCCATCATCGAGGAGAAGTAGAACACGGGAGGCCGCCGCCACTTGTGTCCCATGAATGCCACCGCTGAGGCGACGACTGCGCATTCAGGTGGTTTCTTTGCTGCTTTGTCTCTTCCGAGGACCTTCGTCGACCCCGCAAGTGTCTGCCGGACATGAGGAAGACAATGGGATCCGTGGGCGGCCATTTAGATTAGGTACTCCCTCTCCGGCTGGCGGGAAATATTTGTTCTAAGAATGGATAAATTGGATGTATCTATAACTAAAATAAGTCTAGATACATCCATTTCTAGGACAAGTATTTCCGGATGGAGGGAGTATTAATTATACCAAGAGAGCCGAATTAGCACGGCTTAGTTCATGTAAATGTAATGAAATCCATCATGTTTATATGAAGATCCAGCTTTTTTATACGAAATCCTGCATGCTTATATGAAAACAGTTCATGTTTGCATGAATTTCATCTGTTTGGTTATAGTTGTGAAAATTTATGCCGCTGGCGTTTGATGTCGTCCTCCGCGGAAGGAAGCGGGAGGAAATTTGCCGGGTGCCATTGGAGATGCTCTTATGCTGGAAATAATAGAGTCACATCCAATCCATTTGAGTTAATTGCGTGTATGATTCTCCCTCTATAAAAAGTTAATTGCATGTAAAGTGTACACGTGACTTGCAGGGTGGCTACAGCTTCGTACAGAAAGTTAAAAAGGAACAAGTTCATCCTTAATCTTGTATTCTAAGTACTCTATGGGTTCCACTGTCAGTATAGTAGCGAAAGAAGTATATATTAAATAAGTAATATATAATATAAAAATCTAAAGTTAAAGACAAAATTCAAACTCAGGCCATCGCGTTGCGAGCATCCGGCACTAACCAGTCCAGCACAGTTTTGTTGTAGACCATGCTGGAGATATATCTCCATGTCTACTCTTATACTCCATCCATTCCTGAATATTTGTCTTTTTCAGATTTCAAATGGACTACCACATACGGATGTGTATGTAGACATATTTTAGATTGTAGATTCACTCATTGTGCACTGTATGTAGTCACTTGTTGAAATCTCTAAAAAGACAAATATTTAGGAACGGAGGGAGTAGAAAACAGAGTTGGTGATGATCACTACAAAAAAAATACACTTCCGTGATGATACGTGTTTGTCACAGTAGGTCGCACTTTTTGTCATGCATGTACATGCATGACAATTTTATGACAGAATCAAGATAGTCATACCTGTGCTGTCGTAGAAGTGTTCCATGACATTACCAAAATTATCATCACGGAAGTGTCCACTTCCATGACGATAAATCGCGCGTCACAGAAGTGCTTTCGTCAAGGGTGACCGACACGTGGCATCCACCCTAACAGAACGCCGTTAAGCTATTGGGTCCGGTTTTGGATCCGATAACCCACTAACAGCCCCGACCAATGGGGATTTTCCACGTGTAAAATCATCATTGGCTGGAGGAAACACGTGTCGGCTCACCGTTGGGACAGATGTCATCCACTCATTGGACAGGAGGCGCCTATGATAGGTCGACACGTGGCACGGCCCAATAGTGGCCCATTCCGGTGAAAAGGCCGGCCCGTTTGACTTGGTCAAAAGGTGGCGGGCCAGCCCACGGCAAGCCTGTTAACGGCTTGTTCGCATATAGCCCATTTATAGCCCGCTAACCCAGGGCCCGTTTACGGCCTATCTGAATTAGGCCCAGTAGCGTCATCTGGGCCGTCCAATATAATTCTAGCTTGTTTTAACTTCCGGCCCATGTATGGCCCATGACGTCTTTTGGCCCTTATGAGGCCCTTAGTAAACCTCGGCCCATTAACGACCCGTGGTAAAACTGGCCCGGAATGAACAGTGTATCACTTTATACCCATTAACGACCCATTATTCCGTTGGGCTGTTTCCAGCCCATGTTATCTTTCGGCCTTCTCAGGGCCCATTTATTCTTGGGCTCATTTCTAGCATTCGTTTACTTTCGGCCCATTACTGTCATTTTCTGCTTGTGGGCCAAATACAGCCCGTGGTTACAGTCAGCCCGTTTGTGGCCCGTTAATACGTTGGGCCATTTTCATAGCGTCATCAAATATGGCCTATTAACGACGGCCCATTATGGCCGGCCCATGAACGGACGATTTCAACTCTAGCCCATTTACGGCCATAATGTGGTCTGTTATTGGCCCATGTTTGGCCAACCGATCGTACGGCACGTAGAAGGCCCATTGATGATACGGCCCGTAGAAGGCCCATTGTTTCCACGGCCCTTAGAAGGCCCATTGTTTCTACGGCCCTTAGAAGGCCCATTGTTTCTACGGCCCGAAGGAGGCCCATGTTAACTACAGTACATATGTAGCCCATTGTTAATGTGGCCTAGTTTTAAAAAATAGGTTATTCCGGCCACTAGCAAACCGCGGAAAAAGAACTGCACTGAAATAAATAAACAAGACAACGGAAATAAATAAGCAAGCAACTTACGCTAGGCTATCACGGCTATTACACATATTACATCCACTGGGCATCAAAGTTTGCCACAAGTGCAAATATAGGGAACAAAGCAGCATATAAACGCCGCAGCAAAACAAGTCCAGAACTGAAACCACTTCAGAAGAGCTCAAGAAACAATATCCTGGGTACCCATAATGCTGGCAAGATGCTTAGCAAGCTTATTAACTTTCTCTTGTTTGGCGCTTAAATCCTCCAGCACTTGCTGTTGCACCAGAAAGTATGCATCTGAATTCTGCAGGGACTTCCTCAGTCCTTCGGCTTCCTGTCACATAACATTTGATCGATGTCTTTCAACTTGAAGTTGAGACTCAAGAAGCCGACCTGATTCAGGCAGCGAGTTCGAAGAGCCGGTGCCAGCAGTAGTAGCCAGTAACTCGAACACTACATCAAGATAGGACTTTGGGGTTGTCTCAGTGTCTTCAATATAGTTTTTATCAGCTTTCTTGGAGAACAACAGGGATGTCTCACTATCTTGAACCTGATCTGCATTACTTCCTTTACCATTGCATAACGGGGTACTCTTCTCCAATAGTTTATCCGCGTTCTAAAGGAGAAACAAACAAACACATCACAGGTTTACAATGTAGTATATGAAACTCATTTTGGTAAACCAGTTTAGTAGTAAGGTGGACAGGATAATAGCATGAAACAAACATATATCTATGTCGTATGGTCACTGTATGGTCTATATCATTCTAGTTTATGTTGCCAAATCAAGATAGATACAGTTCAAATCATATCTATTTAAGACAAAGCAGCATAGACAGAATATAAGTGTGGGAAACTACACAGCAATAACAACACTTGTAATGTGCTTGGCATGAGAACATAACTGTTTATTCAATTGAAACTGAAATCAACATAGAGCAAGTTACAACAGCAAACACGTTAAAGAAACAGGTTTAAAACATACCTGTTGCGCCATTGGAGTTTCAATTGCATCCTTCAAATTTGAAATTAGTTGGTATGAGAAAATACAGTGATGCAAGAGCAAAGTAGTATGAACCATAGCTACGGAACCTGACCTGAGAACAATTCTTCTTCTGGTTTAAGCGTTGACTTGGGGTTCGGAGTGGTGGTCCTCGTGCTTTGGGCACTGCAGTTGCCTTACTAACTGCTCGTGTTTGGGTGCTCTGTGGTGGAGACGATGCTGTGTCAATGGGAACTGGGTTACTATCTGCTGGGGTTGGGGTTAGAAGGGGTGTAGCTGGTTCTCTGTCCAACTGGGTAGGGGTACAATCTGCGTGAGTCTGGGTTACGTGTGGTGGGACTGGTTCTTGGGCAAGTACAACCGTGGTTCTATCTCCGTCGATAGGTAGCACGATCTTTTCTGAAGACCGTGTTTTTACTCCCACAGATACTGCCATCACCCCCTCCAATTGAAATGGCTGATAAACAAGAAAAGTAATTGAATGTACAGACATTGTAAGATAGACAGGTGCAATGGATAGTAGGGAAGAAAACAGGGCATGAAATAATTCACATTTATGTTGTCTAACCAAACAGAATAGCAGGACATAATTTCAAATATATGATGGCTAATTAAACAGGATAGCATGACACAATTTCACATGTATGATGGATAACTAAACAGGATAGAATGACATACTTCAAAATATGATGACTATGTAAACAGGATGACATGATATAACTATAAGATGTGTCTATTAAAGTGGTTGGCATGCCATAAATTACAAACATGCCGTCGATGGAAACATGATGGCATGATATAATTCACGGATAGAATGACATAATTCAAAATGTGATGACTATGTGAACAGGATGAGATGATATAACTATATTATGTCTTTAGAAAATGGGTTGGCATGCCATAATTCAGATACATGTTGTCTATGTAAACATCATGGCATGATATAATTCAAATATATGATTTATATACTAAGGAAGTGAGTAGAGGGCAATCGCATATATGATGTGTCAACTAAGGAGATGGCATTCAATATCGTGTATATGATGTAAAAACTAAGCATTGCAATACAACATATGCATGATATGAGTAATATAACCCTGCCAAGTTTGAGCATACACCTCAGGGGGGTAATAGGACTGGTCATCTGCCTCTAAATCCTCCTCTGAAGAGCTATCTGTAACAAGCAACATATCTGCTTCACCAGGTAGCATTGTCTGCTCTAAAGACCTTGTTTTCACTCCAGATTTCTCCATCACCAATTCAAATGGCTGATGCACAGGAAGAGCAATTGAATATACAAACATTGTCGACAAAAGCAATGAGAAATACAAAAAAAGGACAACATGATATAATTCACATATATGACGCTTGGCTAAACAGCATGGCATTGCATAATTCACATATATAATGCCTTGCAACAAGATAGCATTGCATAATTCACATATATAACGTCTTGC
Source organism: Aegilops tauschii subsp. strangulata (assembly GCF_002575655.3). Taxonomy (NCBI): domain Eukaryota; kingdom Viridiplantae; phylum Streptophyta; class Magnoliopsida; order Poales; family Poaceae; genus Aegilops; species Aegilops tauschii. Next base: position 517,813,530 of record NC_053036.3, read on the forward strand.
AAAAAGATGGCACTGCATAATTCACATATATGGTAATTAGACACTAAACATGTGGCATTCACACAAATCATGTCTAAACTAAGCAAATGACATAGCAATGCAAGATACCATACGCACGATATGAGCAACATAACTCTGCCAAGTTAGAGCATGCACCTCGGGGGGGGATAGGACTGGTCATCTGTCTTTGAATCCTCCTCTGAGGAGCTATCCGTAACCAGTGAGATATGCGCTTCGTCAGATAGCATAGTCTGCTCTGAAGACCTTGTTTTCACTCCAGAATTTTCCATCACCGTGTCAAATGGCTGATGCACACGAAGAGTAGTTGAATGTACTAACATTGTTGACAAATGTAATACGTAACGAAAAAAAAGGATGGCCTGATATAATTCACATATAAGATGACTGGCTAAGCAGGGTGGCATTGCAAAATTCACATATATGATGCCTGGCTAAACAAGATGGCATTGCATCATTCACATAAACGATGAATAAACTAAATAGATGGCATTCACACAAAGCATGTCTAAGCTAAGCAGTTGACATATTTGATGTATAAAGTAAGCAATGCAAGGCACCATATGCATGATATAACCAACATCACCATGCCAAGTTAGAGCGAAGACCTCATGGGGTAAATAGGAGTGGACTTTTGCTTCTGAATCCCCCTCAGAATAGTTATCTTCTGCTTGGTTACGAAACGAAATGGGTGGAGGGGGGCTGCCTTTGCGCCCACCATGGAGCGACGTCTGCATGAAATTTTATTGCCATGCAAGGCTCGTCTCTTTTGCTCTACATGTTCAGTTCCATTGTGTACAATAACTGACATGCATAGGAATAAAACATAGTGAGATTATGTAAGGAGTGCATGCACAAATCCAGAGTGATGGTAGCAAACTGTGGATAGACCCAAAACCAATGATAGCAGGCAGGTAATAGCTTTAGTTAAAAAATACAGATAATGGCTCCTTTAATGTTTGTTTGCACCCAACATGAAACTCACAGTAGACACCCGAGATTAACCAGATAGTAGACAGATAGTACTGATTGCTGCCCCAATATGTACCCCACAACCATTTAAAAACTCAAGTTTCATCATAAGTGGACCTGAGTCGGAGTCTAATAGGTGAACACGACGATAAAGTAGCATGTCATCATATTAAGCGATGCATAACGTAAGCAGACACGGAAGAGTGCGACCTCTCTTGCGGACCCATGTAGTCCTCAAGGTCATCTGCTCAGTTGATGATGGTAATGCAGTTGTCGTGGCTGCCAGCGGCGGGGAAGAGGATCTGAGGCGGCGAAAGACAGTCTGGAGAGTGGATCCCTGCTGTGGTGAACCCTTCCGTCGTTGGAGCAGCTGAGCTGGGGTGGAACACAGCACCGCAGGAGCAGGACAAACCACACAAGGTTTTCTTTGACACCTATCTGTAACAGAAGTAATTGTGTAAGGACTAGTTTGAATTTGAGGATTCTAAAAATGCAGGGATAGGAAATAGACAGGAATAGGATAGGAATGCACATGCAAAACAGAGAATTCAAAAACACAGGATTTCTGCCAATCTGGGTGTTTGGTTCACAAGAATTGGAAGATCACAGGATGCAAAGAAGCATGGTGAGATTAAGTCAAACCACAAGAAGTGTACAACCTCTTTGGCGAAGCCATGTCGATCTCGGCGTGATTGGGTTGGCCGGTGAGGATGCTCCGGCTGACTTGGCTGTCGGAGGAGGGGAAGAAGATCTTAGGCGTCTGGAGATGGAGCCCGAGGTACTGCTCTGCTGTGATGGAGGGTTTCGTCGTTGGAGCAGCTCTGGTGAGTTGTACGACGCCGAGGCTGAAGCAGGACAAGAGAGACAACGTTAACCTGAGTGGAATTCTAATAGCATCTCCAATAGATGACGTAAAATACATAACCACAAAGTGCTAGATGTATACATCAGCCGCTCATCTCTGAACTTACTGTCGAAACTGAATTTAACTGTCGAAACTGAACTTAACTGTCGAAACTGAATTTTCCTGTCGAAACTGAATTTTACTGTCGAAACTGAACGCACTAGAGGTGAGGCTACACGTCAGTCGACTGACTTTTTCATCTCTGGTCAGTCGATTTTGCAGCCGTTGGATACGAAATCAAGGGCCTGCAGTTCATCTTCAACCTCCACCCCTTGAGCCGCCAGCCACCACCGGCCAAACAGCCGCCCCCCGCCGCCCGCGGCCGGCGGTGCGCTGCCCCGCCCGCCTCGAAAACACTCCTCACCGCCGGTCCGCCGCCGCCCCGGCCATCCCTCTAGCCCCCCCCCCCCCCCCGTGCCGAGCTTTTTCTCCGGCGATCCCCATGCCACCGCCCCACCACCGCCCCCACCCTGAACCCTAAGATAGATAGTAGGGTACTTCTCCGGCGAGCCCCCCTCCCCGCTGTGGCTGGTTCTTCCTTAACTCCGGCGAGCCCCCCCCCCCACCCCACCCCCTGAAAATCGACTGACTCAAAAGTCGATTCAGTCAACTGAAGTGTAGCTAAATCGGAGCAGCATCGCAAGCAAGAGCAAGAGCAAGAGCAGACCAGACAGGGGACCGAGAGCAAGAGCAGAGCAGCAGCGCGGGCGAGAGCTAAAGCAGCAGCAGCTCCTACTAATGTGGACGTCACCGCCGAGGGAGCGACGCCGTGGAGGAAGTGGCCGGCGACGCCGCGGTGGATGGAGCCGCGCTGTGTCGGCTCGGGACCGAGCGCCGGCAGCACCGTGAGATCGAATCAAGAAGAAAATGCGGCGATTAGTGTACAACCTCTTTGGTGGCGCCGATTAGGCCGCAGCTTCATCCGAGGAAACGGTGATGCTGATGCTCTTCCGGTGGTGCAGGTGAAGATGGCGGTGTGGGAATGGAGCGGCCGCGATAGACGAGGCGATCGTCGGAGCAGCTCCTTGGAGGTGGAGGATGGGGCAGCTGGACCGGCGGGACGACGAGATGGACGATGGATCCTCATCCAGGGAGGTGGACGAGGGACGTCGAGCTGTTGCGATGGACGACGTCGTCGGGGAAGAGGCTCCGGCTGGGCAGTGGTGAGGTGGCGGACGGAGGAGGGTGGGGTTTCGCGGCTGGAGCGGAGAGTTTATGGCGGCCTGGGATTTTGAATGGCAAAAAGGAGGCGATGTGAGGGGGTGAACCATGACTTAGGGACGCGCTTGTCCAAAATGTAGGGTGTGTTACAAAAGTACCCCGCACCGATTTGAACTAGCGGCCCTTTCGGCTCAGGGTTAGAAGGGGGATTTCGCGTGTCGGGATTTGGCAGCTGGAGGGAGTTTTCGCGCGCATTGTAATTTCGGGATAGCAGGGCGCGGGTTGTGAAGGCGCCAGTTTTGGGAGCACGATATCTGAATTTTTGGGATATAACAAGGCGCGGGTTGAATTTGAGGGACAAGCCTAACGTGTAATATTGTACTTATACGTACCAAATCAATTCGCACTTCCCTCAACCAAAAAGAAAATGAAAAAAATAAAACTATTCACACCACACAAAGAGAGAGTCTTGCCCCGTTTTACTATAAATATGCTATTTAAAGCTACTCATACCAACAATTTAGTGCAATTAAATGCTATTCGGTAGTATGAATCCATGTTATGTCCAATTAATTTTTTTTGCTTGCTGTATAATGCATGTAACCTACTCATACCAACATTTTAGTGCATTCCAAATGTCTATACTACCGCTGCAATTCGAACTGAATTTGAATTCGTTTCTCTATTTCAATAACAAATCTACAATCATGATTGTTGCCAACTTCAACCATCATTCGTGTATTACCTTAATAACACACCACATGATTACTATAGAGATAGATATGAACTATGTGTACTACATGAACTCGAATTCTATTTTTTGAATACACTTGATGTTGATTCCAAATAATAGTACATTTGATGTACTAACTATATATTCATAATCTAAACCATGTTCCATACGTGTACACCGTGTTTATCACACATAGTATAGTGCCCCGCCCCCTACATTATGACAAGTATTTAGACCTCAGCTGCAAAAGCCACACATTAGCCCAAATTATGATCAATGTTCTATATGTTATACGTAGTACTAGCAAGATGCCCATGCGTTCCACAGAACATCAACATGATCAAGGGGAGGCCTAATTTGCAAATATGGAGAGGGGTGTGGGCATCTTTTTTCAAAATTGCCATAGTTTCCTTCCTATCCGTCAGATATAAATCGGACGGCCTATATTGCAGGATGGCACCATCATCAACAACTCCGTTTTTTATAAGAGTAGAGATAAAATATATTATATGTAGTATAACATGTTCATAACCACACCATGTGTATCACCGTTATATATATTCACACATGCGTCGGTTTAAAACACTATGATAAATTCTTCAAATATCCGAATTCGCTTTTTGTAATGAAGTATGATCTCTATTCGTCTTTTACACCCACACAATCCTCTTATCTTTGTAGCTAGCTAGCGCTAACTTTCTCTTGTGCATGCAAACGCCCGCATCCCTCTAACCCTCCCTCGGCATTCTCTAGCTCCATCGCGCAAATTCATCTTTTCACTTTAGGTCGTTCACCCATGGTGTGTGTAGGCCCCTCCAGCTCCTTCTTTACGGCACACGTCAACCGATATGCCTCTCTAGCCAGGTGTGCCTAGCATAAACACAAGCTTCCCCTCTTCTCTTATCACCGTCCATGCCTCACTCCCACCACTCTTTTCATCGATCTCATACTCGCACACTCCTTCCCCCTCGATATAGTATGACTCTCGCACCACCTCCTAGATGCATCCCTCTCTCTCTATCCTTCTCCCCGTGCCTCATTTGCTTCTAACACACACATGCATGTATACCGATCGATCTCCCAACATATACCTAGGTCGACTTTAACTATCCCCCCCCATCGATCGACGTACCTCACAAGTTATGTCTCTCCTTTCTCTGAATAAGGACGATTGATCTTCCTATGTAGTTATGTCTGCTTACCATAGCCATATCGCCCCCCCCCCCATCATTCATGCATGCCTCCTGACCCGTCTCTCACACGCACGTGCACAGACGGGCAGCCATCCCCTCTCTTATTGATATTGCAAGCGTGCCCTCCGGTTGTCTAGCAAGCCTATCCCACCATTTGTTAGAAGCAACTCCACTACCACTCCCTCCAACACTCTAGCTCTGTCTCTCTCCCAACCTTATTCCTCTCCTACACATATGCATGGATCCCGATCGATCTCCCTTAATACATCAGGTAGATCGATCTCCCTTAATACATGCGGTAGGCCTCTCTCCTTCTCCACACATATACCAGCCATTGTACATCTATAGTTAATTAGGCCTCCCCCCACCACACACCGATAGTCGAGCGCTGTAGGTAGGTACCCATGTCAAGAGACAAACCGCACCTGTCCCCTCTCTCGTTCTAGTAGGCCAACCACTCTATATCTTTGACGTGGGCACACACAAATTCGATGGCACTCTTTATCGACCGCGCGCGCACACTCACACACATCATCCCTCTCTTCGATTCTATGGACACCTCAAGTCGATGATACCTCCACTCTCTTCTCGTGGATCACCCCCTCTATATATATGATATATCCAGGACTCTATTTCACACACATTGCATATGTTACATTTTTTGATTGACCCCCCCCCCCAAGAAAACTCTCACGAACCCACACACTATATCTCTCTACGTTTGTATCTCTCTCACACAACCCCACGTAGGTGGTGTACGTATACAAGAAGAGAATAGGTGCACCGTGCACGTACTCACACTTCATGCCCAGCCACACCCGCGTGGGTACACGGTGGAGCTCATTTCTGTACGAAATGGCAGCCCACGTGCTAATTTGAACGCGTGTAGCGGTTGTTTACCTACGGAAGTCGTGTACCATGCGTGCACGAAACAAAGTTCGACTTGATGCGTTGGCGCGTTATTTTTAAATAAAGTTATATCGCTCAATGGCACGTACACAGAATATGAACCGATTTTTATGGAGAAAAAGGTAGTCCGCTCCACTATATACAATGGAGCCTCCCTGCCTGGTTTGTCTCTCTTCAGACTATCTCACACAAGGCTGCGGTGGCCTCTCTCTCTCACCGTTGGTCACTGGTCCCGCCGCATCCCGTCCGCCGGCGGAAAGGGAGGACGTGCATCATTTCTCCGTTCGATGGCGCCGAGACAGCACGTCCCGATCTGCGGTGCACACCGTTCTCTCTGACCAAGCTCCGGCGCGGTAGGGCCTACGCCACCTGCTCGCTGCCGCGGTATGGGCAGATTCCGCCCGCCGCCGCTCACCTAGTTACATCCCGGCGACCTCCAGGTATCCCCTCCGGCCTTTCTCCACTGCCCGTCTTCCCACGTTGCTGCATGTGGATCTTCCATAGTTCTTTGCACAAAACGTAGCTTGTCCGGCGTACTTTCCATATTGCAATGTCGTCCTCACACCGTTTTAGACAAACACAACCATGTTGTTATCTTCCCTTAGGACAAGGAATATGCTTCTTTTTTGTCGTCGCAACTGTCATCAATAATATTTGTCTTTTTACAAATTTCAAATGGGCATATTTTAGAGTGTAGATTCACTCATTTTGCTTCGTATGTGTACTCCCTCCGTTCCTAAATATTTGTCTTTCTAGAGATTTCAACAAGTGACTACATACGAAGCAAAATGAGTGAATCTGCACTCTAAAATATGTCTATATACATCTGTATGTAGTAGTCCATTTGAATCTCTAAAAAGACAAATATTTGAGTAGTCACTCATTGAAATATCTAGAAAGAAAAATACTCCGGAGTATATTTAAGAACCGAGGGGGTAGTGCACAGCTGCATGGGAGACTCAGACCGGTTGTTACACCGCATTAATAGTGAGTAATGAGCAGTCAAATCATAAGCCCCACCTTTCCCACTATAAGTTGCTCGGAAGAAGCAACCATCAATACGCTCTTCTTTGAATCTGCTCATACTACTCCATCTGTCACTGTTTATAGAGCGTGCTTCAGAAAAAGACAAAATCTCTGGGACCAAGGCGACTAGTGATCGGCCTGAAAAATAGCATTGGTAGTTATAGCACGGCGTCTATTACTAGAGGAAATAATGCGTACACACATGCATGCAGTGCTTCCACCCCGGGTAGACACATGCATGCACTTACTCCACTCCGTAGTACTACCTCGAGAGAAAATTGCGGTTACCATGCCCTAATTAATTGAGCATTAAACCAAACGTGTCTAAAGTCTCTCTGGTGGTGGAAATGCATTGAGAGAAATGCATCATAATGAAGCGCGCCCTGTAAACTGTGACGGAGGGAGGAGTAGTATGAAGGTGCAAACAAGTACACGTATGGCCAGTCGGTCAACGCACCTCCTCTTGGCATATCACTGACATGTGGGACCGGAGTGTGAGCAAACCGATCTCAATTGATGGCAAAATGGCCAACCCGTCGTTCCTTGAGAGAGACGAGGAGCGAGAACACACACATGGGCTCGCACGGAGGCCAAGATATATTCGAGCATGGTTGATCGATATCATCATTACATGTTGGGCTGCCGTTTTCCGCCCTTCTCCGGAATAAATGTGTACTTTATCAAAGATTAAGGAGAATAAGAGTATAGAGGCTCCACCATGCGGTTCTAGTAGTAGTACTACTCGTACTACTAAACCTTGCGCTTGGCTCTTCGCCTCTTCATGAAGTCGAACAATGATGGTACTCCGCATGTTCGGTACTACAGTGTATGCATGTGGCAATCTGACACCGAATGAACTGATGCATGTCCACCGCCTGGGCGAGGGTACGTTGCATTAGTCAAAAGGCGTAAGCGAGCTTCACCTTGTCCTGCAAGCTTCTCCTCATTCTGCGAGTTGACGGGACCCACCAACAAGTAGTGCTAGTCCATACTCCCTCCTTTCCGGTTAATATGGCTTAATCTTTTTTGCGGGTAAATGAGAGAGCTTTATTCATATATAAGCATTCTTAGGACGATCAGCCAAGACACTGGTCACTAGGAAGCGAGGTACCCCGCAAAAAAAGAAGTAGGAAGCGAGGTGTTTCATCAAGCCAGCTCTCGGCCACATTCAAAGTGCAGCAAGCACGGTTCGCACAAAGATGCGCCGCCAGGTTTGCTGACCTGTTTACATGCTGAATAACAAAAAAAGAGGAAATATTACCGAGCGCTCCTATTTGTAACAGGATATGAGCCATAATTAAAGCGAGAATTGTGGCGAGTGTTCCATGCAATCAACTTCCATTATCACATGCGAGACCCTCGAAGAGAACCAAATGTGTTGAAGATTGCTTTATCACATTTTAAAAATATAATAAGAGTGCAGACGCTCCTCCATCCGGTTCCTAGTACTAGTATAGTATACCTCTATAGACTATAGTAGTAGTACTAGTAAACTTTGCGCTTGGCTGTTCGCCTCTCGGGAAGTGCAACAATAATAGTACTAGTATAGTGTATGCTTTTGGCAATCTGACACCGAATTAACTGTTGCACGTCCACCGCCTGAGCGAAGGACAACTTGCATTAGTCAAAAGTTCCTCCTTGTCCTGCGAGCCACCGCGCGCAAGCCCTCCCGTCCTGCAAGCTTCTCCTCGTTCGGCAAGTTGACGGGACACAGCAAAGTAATGCTAGTCCATACTGCCTCCTCTCCGGTTAATATGGCTTAATTTCAAACGAGATAAATACACTGTCTGTCACTGTATATTTGTAAAAATACGGTCAGTGGACTTCATAATACGCTCATTGCGCTCAATATATACATTTTCCGGTGTTTATACGGTCACTAGCTCACCCTGGCTGAGTATGTGTGTGCATGCACGTGTAGGTTGAGCACTTGAGCGTGACCGTGTGTGTTCCATCATGTGCTCGGATATGCATGCATTAGGGCGTCGCGCGCGTTTTTGCGTCCATGTGTATGTGTGACTATTGCATACACGTAGGGGGAGTACGTGTAGGGGCCACTAAAGGAGCAGTCAAATCACACAGTAAGTTAGTCGGAAGAAGCAACCATCATTTCACTCTTCAATGACACGTACGCAATATAAAATGGTTGATATGGAGAGAAAAAGAAAACTACTATATATACACTAGCAGGAGCCTAAGCTACAAGCCTGCTTGCTTGGGTTGCTCTCTTCACAAGCATAGAACGACGGTGGCCACACCGCTGGTCACATATCCGGCCTGATCCCGCAGCTGGGGGAAGGGAACAATGTCCTGCGTAGACGCGGTCGACATCGGCGAGGGAGAAAATCCATAGTCGGTGCGTCCCAATCGGGGGTCACCGCGGTATGGGCCGATGCCGCGTCCCAACCGCCCTTCTAGCTACAGCCCGACGTCCGTTTCGAAAATATTAGTGCATGTCAACAAAAATTATACTAGTATCGCTGTTCCGTTTCAGAAAAAAAAAGCATATAAGCTGTTACTTCTTACCCAAAGGATCTTTATATCCAACAGACACAAAATATCCATTCGACTGTTCGAAATTACTTTCACTGCTGATCTGATGTCGAGGTAATTGCTGCATCGCCACCAAAACCCACCATCTCTTAAGCTAAAGTAGACCGAGCTAACCCCTATATTAGCATATTACTAAGATAAACAGAAGGCACTGTAGAATCATTTAGGACATGAGCTTGTCAATCTGAATGTGGAGGGACACCAGCTTAGCCCCGGCCAGCAGCTTGGGCGGAACTGTGAAGAAGGTCAGCTCGTGCACGGCGACGTCGCTGGGATCCCTGCTGCTTATCACCTCCATTTCCACCTTGACGGCGTCGGTCCTGCCTTTGGGCTCCCCCGGCAGGCCGTTCGCCCACAGCTTGGCCACGTAGTGCGGCAGTGGGGACGCCCCCGCTCTAATGCAGACGACCGACATGGCGATAGGCGCGCCGATGTCGAGCACGCCGCCGACCAAGAAAAATGTGCGGCCGTCCTCCTCCGTGAACAGCAAGAGTCGTGGCTCCGACAGTGGCACTTGCAGCTGGAGCGCCTTGCCGTACTGGATCCTGTGCACGGGCATGGTATGCACGGTGCTGATGTGGTGGGAGAGCCACGGCGACGGGCCTTCGTAGCCGCAGACGGGCACGGGGCATTTGCAGGGCACGAGCGGACACACACTCTGGTGATCGGCGAGCTTGTGGTAAGTGACGTAGAGCCCACAGCCTTTGTGTGGGCACTCCACCCTCACCGAGGAGAGGACGGTGTCCACCGCCGTGTTCCGCACGTCGAAGCCACCGCCGCGCTCGCACTTCTGGCACTGCCGCTGGTTCCCGGGGTGCTCGACGCGGCAGTCCGCGCAAGCCAGGTGCCCTCCCTTGCACTGCACAAATCAATCGAACAACACATCAATCAAGAAACCTGCACCTTGCTCGAGCAGCCGAACGGACGAGGTGTATTCGAACCTCATACACTGGAGGCTTAAAGGGGCGGAGGCACAAGGGGCAGTGGAGCAAGGTGAGGTCCATCGAGACCATAGAGAGCTCCATCGTCGGGTCCTGTTCCGTCTGCATGATCTCGCCCTCCTCGTGCACAACCATCTCTCGCTTTATTAGGGCTGGGGCATTACAAAGCTTTACCGTCACATATTCATACTACTTCAAGGTGCATTAAATCAACACATGCAAGTAGCAAAAGGAGAGTCACGGCATGCATGCATGCATGCATGCATGCGTTGTAATTAATGCATCGGTAAATGCAAATTATTGAAATATATCGAGTGCAGTGCTTTGATGTGTCGCGTCAACTCGTACAAGACCAAGAAGTTTGATTACTACAACACCCTCTTGCCTTAACCGCACCTGCCTTTGGCTACATGACAGGTGGACCACCGACCTGTTGGGCCCACCTGTCATGGACGCAAAGGCAGGAGCAGTAATTCAATGAAGCTGTGTCCCTTCCTCACCCATGAGCGTGGTGGCTGGCAGGACTAGGAGAAGCTTTCATTCGCTACACGCTCTCCCTCCCGTACGTGGTGGACATGCAGCAGTTCAATCGGTGTCAGATGGCCAGAAGCATACTGTAGTACTCCTCCACTGCAGTAGTACTCCATCATTTTGTTCGACTTCCCGAAGAGGCGAAGAGCCAAGCGCAGCCCGGACACTCGTGTGGCAGTTTCATGTGTAGAGTAGTCTAGGATAGCGTGTACCATGCCTGTAAGATTAAAATCGTTGGGGTTGGCTCCATGCTATATTTTTTTGATTAAAATTATCTTCTGGCCCTACCTGTCATCCTGGTGATTCTAGTTTGCACGCTCATCTGGTCAAGACAGGAACATATATTTTAATTTGTGGTGGGGTAAATGTTAGAGGTTGCAGCAAATGGAGTATTGTACACTGCGGGTCTTTCAGCCAAGTTTAGAGGCAGGCCAGTGCTATGATGTGTCGCGTCAATTCGTACAACGAGGAGAAGCTTGATTTTACTACTACACGCCTTCTCCCTCGCCCATGCGCGCGGTGGCTCGCAGACGAGGACAGGCTTTTGCTTATATAGTACTACAACAAGCTATCCCTCCCACTCGCGGTGGACGGACATGCAGCAGTGGATTCGATACTGTAGAAGCAGTAGTAGTAACATCATTGTTCGTCTTCTCGAAGAGGCGAAGAGCCAAGTGCAACCCGAACGTGGCAGTTGCGAACCTTGGAGCGCGCATATAGCCAGGCTCTTGCATGAGACAAAATTGCTATGTGAGCCCACTATTGTAGTAAGTACTTGCTAGTATAGCCCTGGAAACCAGAAAGGAGTATTTGCCTTTCTAGAGATTTCAACAAGTGACTAGACTACACCGAGACGGAGTACATATGGAGCAAAATGAGTGAATCTACACCGTAAATAAATACGTGGTTCTCTCGTTTTCCTCTCGGCCTTGGTCGCGGTGCACAATATTGAGTATACTACTACTATCATCTTGAAATTTACGAAGTCAGCATAGGCACCTCGTCGTCGACGGGAACGTCTCCTGACACGCGATAGACGTGAGCGGTAGTCGCCTCCATAGGTGCTTGAATGCCAAGGAGGGAGAGGGTAGTGGTTCCCGAGACGTTGAATGGTCAATGATGCATCCTCAAATTACTCTACATGAAGAGGGAATTAATTGGAGAAGCAGAATAGAGCCAGCACGATGTGAATGCAACAGAGTTTGGATTCTCATATAAAGGCGCCCCACCACTCCAATCCATCTACTCCTTAGTCTCTGCGCAACACTGCTCACTCCAATCCAAGACCAAGTGACTAGAAGCCAGAAGCACCTATGGAGGCGATGGACGCGAGCGGCAGTTGGTTGTGCCAAATCATCCAAGGCGCCGGCCTGCGGCCCCGCACCGCGCAGTGTTTCCAGACGGTGCTGGCAACCGCCGGCGTCGTAGACCTCGCCGATGCCGGCTTCGCCTCTCGCATGGACGACATGATGGTCAACTCCATCCGCAAGTTCGCCGCCGTCAAGAAGCGCGCGGACGACCTTGCCGTACTGCTCCAGCACGCGCGCCCAGGCTCCTCATTGCCTGCCACCCTCATCGGCCTCCATGGTGATGAACTCTTTCAAGCCCTGGTGGCCCTTCAGTTGCCGGAGGTCGCGATGAAGAATGTGCACCTCGAGGCCGCATTCGTCGCGCAGCGCCTCACCATGCAAGAAACCGTCGACCTGCACATCCACGTCTACGAGGAAATCGTCTACATAGGCCACTACAAGGCCAGCGAGGACAGAAAGACGTTGGCCTTCTTCCAGCGGCTGGAATCTTTGGACGCCATTGTTCAGAAGCACGTCGACCTGGCCACAAAAGCCGTTGCTACTTAGTTGCCGTTCGATGGGCCGGCGACCTGAGTCGAGGAGGTGGACGTCGTCGATGGATGCATCTCTTCTTGCCTCCTGTAACCAGCACTGCATCGCCTCGTGGCCTTAATGTTTTATTAGTATAGGAGTATATGGCATTTTTATTCCAGTAGTAACGTTTTCACTGTGAGGTGAGGCCGCAGTTGAGCAAACCGACCATCGGCAAATCCCCACCCCGCCCACCGGGCGTCGGCTGAGTTTAGAATTAGAAGAGAGAAACGAGGGAGAAGAGCTAGTTGTAGCACAGACGCTGTTGTCAGATGGGACTCGCGTTGATAGAATAGGAGTACTGAGCACTCGTACCTCTTTTTTGTAGGGAAAAAGCAGTCGTATGTCTAGTACTACCACTAGTTGGGTGCGTGCGACCTATACCTGTCATCACTTTAGGTCTCCTTTTCGAACCGCAACTACGCTTCACCGCACATATTTTTTCACGCATTTATCCTCCTATATGTACTCCTAGGCTATTTCCACGTGCACCCTTTCGCCGACATGTGGGACATAGAGCATCTGGGTCGTAGTGCATGCACGACTCGGAGCATATGCCGGGGTACTTTACATTTTAGACGTCACGAATTACATGCAAACCCCCCGCAGAAGAATAAATAAATGAATGAATTACTACATGAAACCAGATTATTTTCGTAGAAACCGGAGCACGTTCATTAAATTTTGGACATAACACGTTTATAAAAAACTACCGGACCTAAACCAGTCTAAGGGCCTCTTTGATTCGCAGGATATTGAAAACACAGAAATGGGGAAAGTATGATGGCGATGAACCGAGACGAGGAGAACTCTACTAACTCAGTTAGAGGTTAGAGTTAGATTCTAACCCTGAACTAACTCTAAACCAAAGAGGTGTATGGATGGCAAGGTTAGATTGACAATAAATGTTCTTTCTCAATCACTGCGCAACACTGCTCACTCCAATCCAAGACCAAGTGACCAGAAGCCAGAAGCACCTATGGAGGCGATGGTCGCGAGCGGCAGTCGGCTGTGCCAAATCATCCAAGGCGCCGGCCTGCGGCCCCGCACCGCGCAGCGTTTCCAGACGGTGCTGGCGACCGCCGGCATCATAGCCCTCATCGACGCCGGCTTCGCCTCTCGCATGGACGACATGATGGTCAACTCCATCCGCAAGTTCGCCGCCGTCAAGAAGCGTGTAGCGAAAGCTCCTACTAGTCCTGCCAGCCACCACGCTCATGCGCGAGGGAGTGGGCGTTGTAGTAATCAAACTTCTCGGTCTTGTACGAGTTGACACGACACATCAAAGCACTGCACTCGATATAAGTCTTTTTACACATTTCAAATGGACTACTACATATGGATGTATGTAGACATATTTTGCTTCATATGTAGTCACTTGTTGCAATCTCTAAAAAGACTTATATTTGGAAACGGAGGGAGTACAACGCATGCATGCATGCCGTGACCTCCCTTTTGATACTTGCATGTGTTGATTTGATGCACCTTGCCAAATTTCGACTATAAATTTAACTAACCAAATTTTCATGCATGTCACAAAAAATTACGGGGCTGTTTGGATTGTGACTATGTTTGTCTTATGTTGCCACATTATTTTTCCCACACTTGCCTAACTTGAGTTGCTCAAATTGTTAGACACACTTTGGCTTGCCTAAGGGAATCTTGCCACACTTTTTCTGTCTATAACATGTGGGGTTCATTGCTAATAAAAAAATCTTGTCTTAGGTGTGGCAAATAAAAAATACTTATATTTAGGAACGGAGGGAGTAGAAAATATAAATAATAATGCATGTTGGGGCAACCCACGTTTCCGATAATTTTAGCCGTGGGCTTGTTCACAGTTTTTACGAGGCGGTGGTTGTTCATTTAATGGAGGGACTTGTACCAGACTTGAACGATGCAAAGTGCGACCTGGCACCCTCAAAAAAAAGTACGACCTGGCACACCATAACACCACTTGGAACAAGCGGGTAGCTATCTCAAAAAACAATCAACAACTAAAAAACGGCGACCTGGCACGTAGTACACAATTTTAAACGATTGTTTTGATGGAGTGAAAAAGGAAAACTACCCCACTACGTATATATAGGCCGGAGCCTCCGCGCTTGCTTGCTAGGGTTGCTCTATTCACACACTCTCATCCTCTCTAGATCTAAACAAGATAGGGGTGGTAACACTATCTTTCTCCCTTTAAAAAACACTGTCTTTCTATCCTCACCGCTGGTTAGAGATCCGGACGTATCCCCCTCCGCCGGTGAAGGGGAGGAGGGGCAGCGTTTAGGCCGTCGTCGACAGCGAGGGAGGAGACCCACTGCCGGGCGCACCGTTATCTCTGGCCGAGCACCGGCGCAAGAGGTCCTCCGATCCCTTCGTCGTTGCCCTAGTGTGGGCGGATCCGGCCTCCCGCCGCCCACCTATCCACATCCCGACGACCTTCAAGTATATCTTCCTTCGAAACCGCCTTAGCTCTACTTCCCCAGCTCGCTACGTCGCTGCATGTGCCTCATTTTCTACCTCTCAACCCCTCTTGATCGGATGGTCCAATGTCACCTATTTTTTCTATTGTTAGAGGTAAAGCTACTTCATGGAGTCGAATCTTGTACTTGGTTCAAACAAGAAATAAAGTGGGGGTGGGGGAATTTAGTATGTAGTACATTGGACTTGGTACAAATAGGAAGGAAAGGGGGTGAAAGTAGTATAGACTGGTCATCCAACCGGTCTCTTGGTCGAAAAGGGAAATATAGGGGTAACGTTGTACATAGTGGTATGACCAGGACTAGATTTGTTATCCACACATAGGAGTAGGTGGCTAGAGTGAACAAAAATGGGACCAACCCAGATATGTTTCTTGGATGTTTGTTTCTCGGAGCAACAAACTATGAATCACCACTTTATGCCCCTGTTTAGGTACATGGTGCTGGACTGCTGGTGCACCCACTGTCCCATGCCCTTATACCAAATATTTAGCTGTTCTTAATCTAATGCCCCTGGTAAAAATGAAGCCATGCCACTGTTATAAGCCATGACAAGTTTAGCCAAATGTTTTTGCCTGTAATTGTTTGAGACTCTGACTGTTTCGTCTGTAGCTTTTTGTGCAAACAGGGATATCCATTTCACCTGGTTGCTGTTGTGACCTTTTGGTGCACTGCACAAAACTCTTCTTAAAAGAAGTGACTTTTGTGCTGTTTAACTGGAATGTCAGAATGGAACAGTTGGTTCATTTCGGTGGAACTGCACAAAGGGAGATCTGTGTTCCAATCCTCATCATCCATATTGGCACCATAACCTTCCTTTAGGTAAGAATGATATTTAATGCATGTGTTCATCTCTGTATTGTGACTGCCATGAGAAAATAATGCTATTTTTTACTAGTACACTTGTACTCCCTCACTGACAAAACCAATTCTGAAATAGAAGGCCACTCATGTACTTGGTTTCACCAACTGGTGAGGAGACTGAGAAACAGAGCATGAAGAGGAAGAAGAAGAAGAAGAGTAAACAGTGCCAAGGCGATCTTGCTGAAGCCAGAGGCCTCAGTCGAGGCCATTCAAGGGCTCCGGCAATGACTACCTTACATGTGAGACGAACCTCCAAGGAGCCCTTCCACTTCTGCTATCTCACTTAATTAATTAGGAGTACTTAAGTACCACTAATTTATTGCTGCCTAATTTTCCTGTCGGAGTTAAACAAATCTTTAGTAGCACCCTATGCTGAATCATGTGCGTGTGTATGTTTGTCTATGAGGTGAATCATGTGGTGGAGCAGGGAGGGAATGCTAACTTTACCCATTAAGATAATGAGGGTGCTTCTATTTGTTAGTGTATGTTTCGTCAACTAGTCCCACTATTACAGTAATCTCACTCTCTCAATATATGTGCCAACAGGGATGCTCGATTTTGGTGGAACTGCACAAAAACATTGGGTGCTTCATTGCCTCGACAGCTTCCTTCCTTTTCTGTTAGTCGCTAATCTCGGCTTGCATTCTTCCTTTGCTGTCAGTCGCTTGGCTTATCTCGGCTTCCAGTCAAAGGAAATAGTAATTGATATGCTACCTCACACAGTTTGGTACTGGTCTTTATCCTGATTATTGTGCTTGTCATATGTATTGGTAATTTGGTATTGTGCTACTATTTGCCGATTTCATAAAGGAGTAACTTGGAGCCTGAACTCGCAGGCAAATCATTACATCGGGTGATTTCAGTAGAACTGCACAAAAAGATCAGATGGGCAGGTACTTATGCTGCTGCTATGTACTCCAAAGTTCACTCAGACAAGCATCGATGTTGACAAGAGGAAGTGCCTATATTCATTCGAGTATCAACCGGCGTCAACCAATTGTCAAACTCCAAGTATTAGGAGAGTGAACGCCAAAAATATTGCTTGGCGCATAGCCCAGAAAAACGCAGTCCAGTCTTTGGTCCCAACTTGTGCCTTTTGTTTATCTGCACATATGGTAGCGAACTGTATGGCATGGAGTCTAAAGATTCCAGACAAGTTGGTTGATGCATATATTCATCTGGCACTTAATCAGTCTGCACGCCAGGGATGCTCCATTTCAGTTGAACTGCACAAAAAATTTGGGTGGTTCATTTTCTTAACCGCCTCCTTTCTCGTCTGCAATGTAGAATTTTGGCGAGATACAGGACCAAGATGAGCCAGTAAACTAGTTGGATGAAAGTAGTGGCAAAGTTGCTCAAACCTCCCTCGGCACTAGGCCACTATTTCAGGATAAACCTGCAAGCAAAGTTCAGATTGTCTGTGCTGCCTCTTATGTACTCGAAAGTTTACTCGTAGAAGCATTAATTTTAGCAAGAAGTACCTCTGACTGAACACCATTTACCAGTCTGCAATGTAGAATTTTGGCGAGCTACAGGACCAAGATGAGCCAGTAAACTAGTTGGATGAAAGTAGTGGCCAAGTTGCTCAAACCTCCCTCGGCACGAGGCCACTATTTGAGGATAAACCTACAAGCAAAGTCCAGATTGTCTGTGCTGCCTCTTATGTACTCGAAAGTTTACTCGTACAAGCATTAATTTTAGCAAGAAGTACCTCTGACTGAACACCATTTACCAGTCTGCAATGTAGAATTTTGGCGAGCTACAGGACCAAGATGAGCCAGTAAACTAGTTGGATGAAAGTAGTGGCCAAGTTGCTCAAACGTCCCTTGGCACGAGGCCACTATTTGAGGATAAACCTACAAGCAAAGTTCAGATTGTCTATGCTGCCTCTTATGTACTCGAAAGTTTACTCGTACAAGCATTAATTTTAGCAAGAAGTACCTCCGACTGAACACCATTTACCAATCTGTACCCTAGGTAATTAAAGTTCGTCCATGGATCATATTGGCTGTGATCTCAATCATTTGGATGCATAAACATACTGAACATGTGTATATCTGAATCTTTTTGTGAATTATCTATGAATATTGTTGTGTGATCTATCAATCATTTGGATCCATAGACATGTTGAACTTGTGTATATATGAATCTTTTGAGTTGTTGATAGTGAATGTTGGCTATGAAAATGAGCATGTCCTGTGAACCAGAGTTTTATACGAATGTTTACCTTGTCTGTTGTGCTTGTGTGTGAACTTGTTAGTATGCCTACTGTGGGATATGTGACGTGTGGGTGTCAAAGGCACACCTTCTTCCCGAGAAGAATTGCACCTGCTTTGTTAGGGTAGCAACTGCGCATCAGCTCTTTTTAATCTTTTTGCTCTGTCTTGCCCCTCCCCCGCTCAACCCCTGCTGTAATGTTTTCGGCCTCAAAACAAACATAGTACTGCGTTGTTTTTGGGCTTGATGAAAAATCGAGTGCTGGTTTCTGTAGGTTGGCCCGCCCAGCAAATGGGCTGCTGGTCCACCACGGACTGGGAGGCTAAAAATACAAGTTGTATGGTGCATAGGCAAGTAAAAAACGCCATCGAGAGCCATCCACTGAAGAAGAAAAAATCTCTCCCGATGTGCTTCTTCAGTCGTGCCGCCGGCCCCCTCTATAATCCAGTTCGCTCGGGGATCTGGTATCATTTTTTTCCAGAGGGCGAACAAGTATCAGCTAGGCCTAGGTTTTGTATTTTAACATGCGTAGCCCACGACATACGGGTGACAGTGGTTTCAACTTATTTTTTGAGGTCCATACCGGCCTATGGGCTTTTTCTTAAAGATCGACAGCCCAATGTATTTTTTAACAACATTATATATATTTATATAATTACTATTATCATATATTTTATAGAGACTTATATATACATTATGAAAACATCCCACGTGTTATTAACTTATAAAAGTAAATGTTTAACCGAAGTTGGCAAGGAAATCCTGGTTGTTTTTGACTCACAGGCAAGGAAAATCCTTGTGATTGTGTACAAAAGCTTGCGAAGATTTTAAGGACCAATGTAATAATAACACGCTCATTTTTATTCTGAGCAATAACTCGCTAATTTGTTAATTATGTATATAAAAAATGTGCCTCTCTGGTTTATTTTTGATATTAATTGCTCCTTCTAACATAACATTATATATATAACGAGCCCAGCTAATTCGTGTATTTGAAGGAAGTGCAAATGGGCTGGGATTCCTTAGATAATATAAATGGGCCGCATTGACGCGAAATTATTTGTTCACCCAGCCCAGTAAATGGACTGTACATTCTAGAAAACATGGGTTAAATATATGCCACATTTTTGCAGGCTGACATGTGGGCCAATAGGTCGAAGCCTACGCAGGGCGTTGTCAACTTGGTCGGCATGCACCTTCAATCTCTCGTCTTCTTCCTCCAGCGTCGCCGGGACCGCCTGGTCCGGCCTCCGGCAGCTAGCGGCTCTGCCTAGCACGCATCGCTGTGAAGCGCTACCCCACCGCCGGCTAGGCTATCCCTCCACCCCTCCACACCTCCTGTTATTCTCCACCGACTGCAGCCCCACGCCGCACCAGAACCAGTTATAACCCTTCGCCTCCACTCAATCTGCGACTCCACTGCCGCGTCTTCCCATCTCCGAGTCGTTCCCGTCCGGGGCCTCGCCGTCATCCTCCGCCTCGCTGCGCTCGGTGCGACGTGGTCAACAAACAAGAGTCATCGGAAGAGGACTGTACGTGGAGAGCCTGACGGCTAGGACCCACGAGGTCCATGGTCGCATGTAAGGAAAGTTCCTCCTTATTAAGCTGAAAAAATGTTTCCTCCACCTGACAGCTGGGACCCACCGGCTGTATCTTCGTACGGAAGGAAGTGCCTCCTTGTTATGCGAAAAAAATTATTCCTCCCGTTGACAGCTGGGACCCGTCAGATTTGGGGGCTGACTTGCGGGCCTACTAAGCGGACATGTACGCAGGGCTTTGTCAACTTAATCAACAAATGATTCTAGCAGTTGGACCGTTGGATGTTAATCCAGCAGCCGTGCTCCTTCTTCAACCTCTGTTCTTGCTCCTGTCTCTCGTGGGCGGCACCGCGGCTGTGCTGCCGCACACCCGAACAAGTCAAGTTTCCCACTCCCCTCCATCTGCGACTCCACTGCCCCGTCTTCCCCATCTCCGGGTCGTTCCAGTCTGGGGCCTCGCCGTCGTCCACCGGCTTTTAGTGCGCTCGGCACAGTATGGTCAACGTGGTCAACAACCGAGAGTCATCGGAACATGACTGTACGTGAGAGGCTGACAGTGGGGACGCACCACGCCCATGGACGCATGCATGCAACGGAACGCGGCATGGTCAACGTGGTCAAGGAACGACTTCCATCGGAAGTGTACTGTACGTGGAGAGGTTGACAGCTGGGTCCACAGCCGCAGCAAAGAAGTGCCTCCTTATTACGCAGAAAATAATGATTCCTCGACCTAACAGCAGGGACCCACCGGACGGGCCACCGTATTTTGCGAAAAAAACGTTTCCCCCTGACTACTGGGACCCACCAGACGGGTCACCGTATTTCGTGAAAAAAAACGTTCTCCCCACTGTCAGCTCGGACCCACCGGAAGTGCCTCCTTATTAAGCACAAAAAAAATGAATACTCCCCCTGCTAGTTGGGACCCACCTTGGTGGGTGGCTGACTTGTGGGCCTACTAAGTTGACGCGGATGGAGTGCTTTGTCAACTTAGTCAATATGAACGATTCTAGCTCCAGTGACCGTACGATGTCCATCCAACTGCCGTAGTGCTTCTTCAACCTTTGGTCTTCTTGCTCCAGCTGCCCAAAGCAGCGCCGGTCGTGCCGCATGCTCCTGCCTCTCGTGGCCGGCTGTGCTGCCGCGGAGACCTCACCGCCCCCTACTATTCCCACCGCTGGTCAGGCCCTACGGCGACGGCAGCCTCACACCGCAGCCGAACCAGTGAACCCTCGTACTCCTCTCCGCGCGGGCTTCCACTGCCGCGTCTTCCCCAGCTCCGCGTCGTCCCCTTCCTAGGCCTCACCGTCGTCCACCGCCCAGGTGCTCTCGGCGCGGCGTGGTCAACGTGGTCAAGGAACGACTTCCATCGGAAGAGTACTGTACGTGGAGAGGCTGACAGCTGGGTCCACGGCCGCAGCAAGGAAGTGCCTCCTTATTACGCGCAAAATAATTATTCCTCCACCTGACAGCGGGGACCCACCGGTCGGGCCACCGTATTTCACGAAAAAACATTTCCCCCTGACTGCTGGGACCCACCAGCTACATCTTCGCACGCAAGGAAGTGCGTCCGGGCAAAAAAAAACGATTCGCCCCCCTGACTGTTGGGACCCACCGGCTACATCTTCGCACGCAAGGAAGTGTCTGACAGTCGGGACCCACCTGGTCGAAGCGTACGTAGAGTTGTCATTCTGGTCGCGAACGTGTACGTACATACTGGTCGATGTAGAGACGCGCACGTGTCGTAGTAGAGGCGCGCACGTAGCATGTACACGTACGTACAGCGGACAGGGTGCAAGAAAGTAAATACGGCCACGTACGTACATACGGGCGGGGTCTCGAACGCCTACTCGCGCGTACGTACGGCCAGGGCTCGTGTACATGGCTGGGTCGGAACGGAGAAACAGCGTCGTCGTCGTGTTCATGGGGAGCCAACCGGCTAGGTCGGAACGGAATGCGTCGTCGTGTTCATCGGGAGGGCTTGGACGGAACAGCCAATGGAAACAAGGCCTGGCGTACCGCGGAACGGAGGAAACGGCCTTGTGTTCGACCAGCCACGTTCGAAACGGGATCCTGTTCATCGGGAGGGGTCTGGCGTACCGCAAAACGGAGGAAACGGACCTCCTACGGTCAAAACGGGGGTCCTGTTGATCGGGAGGGGTGTGGCGTACTGCAAAACGGAGGAAACGGACTTGTGTTGGAGCGCTACGGTCGAAACGGGGGTCCTGTTCATCGGGAGGGGTGTGGCGTACCGCAAAACGGGACTCCACGGGATACTGTTCATCTCCACCGTCGACCCCCTCCAGCCTCCACGGGCTACTGTTCATCCACCGTCGACCTCCTCCAGCCTCCACCTGCGACTGTTCATCCACGGGCTCCTGTTCATCCAGCCTCCACCGCGCGCTACTCCACCGGCTACTGTTCAACCAGCCCTCTCCACGGGCTCCTGTTCAACCACCCCTCCACGGGCTACTATTCATCCAGCCCTCCACCGTCTACTGTTCATCCTGCCTTCACGGGGTGGTCCTGTTCATCCTGCCCTCCACGGGGTCCTGTTCATCCAGCCCCAACCATCTCGATCGATCGGAGTCCTGTTCATCCAGAGGCAACACCACGGGGTCCTGTTCAGCCACCCCCACCGGAATTGTTCATCCAAACCCCCCCAGCAACGCTCACTGTTCATCCAGAGGCAGCATCGATCGGCTTCAGTTAGCAGCAGAAGCGAAGGAATCGCTCGATCGGGTTTAGTTAACAGCCATCGATCGATCGCTCGGGTTCAGTAACGCGTAGCCTGCAGTGCAATCGCTCGGGTTCAGTTAGAGCCCAACGCCTCGCACTCACGCGTGTGCGTGTACGAGAGAAACGCGCATCGCTCGGCCCCGACCACCCACCGTAACCGGGAACACCCCGATATTTTCCTTGCCCTCGCTTCTACCACGGTTTTTTCCGTCATGGACGGCCCAAAGAATGTCATGCAGCTGCGTCTCTGGCCCGCCCAGGACGAAAAGCCCATTTTATTTCATGATTTTTTGTCATAGAAGTAGGACCCAACCACATCTATGATGATACCGTGTTTTGTCACAATTATTGTCATAGAAGTGTCATAAGTATGACAGAAAAAAATTGTTCGGCCCAAAATGTCATGGATGTGTCTTTTTTTCTAGTGGATGGTGTGCGTGCCATCCTGCAATATAGGTCGTCGGATTTATATCTAACGGATAGGAAGGAAACTATGGCAATTTTGCAAAAAGATACCCACACCCCTCTCCACGTTTGCAAATAAGGCCTCCCGTCATTCATCCTTTTCTCTACTCTTACTAGCGATGTGCCCGTGCGTTGCAACGGATCCAAAATAGAATAATACATGTTCACAAACTTGAAGAAAAACACTCTAGTTTGGTGTATATATCACTAAAAATATACTCGTATTAGGTTTCACTCAAAATATATTCCTTATGGCTATTTTGATGAGGTGGGGGAGGGATGTGGTTGGTTTCAAGATACTAAGGGGTTTCTGCAAATTGGAGCAGAGAAGTGGGATCTTGTTGCAAAAATGCCACGACTTACATCATAGTCGTTAGATGTAGATCTGATGGTCAGAAATGACCGATGGCAGACACACCATCATCACCAACTGAGTCTTTTATAGGAGTAGAGATAAAAAAATAGAGTTGGTGATGATGGTGTGCCTGCCATCCTGCAATATAGGCCGTCCGACTTATATCTGACGGATAGGAAGGAAACTATGGCGATTTTGCAAAAAGATACCCACACCCCTCTCCACATTTGCAAATAAGGCCTTCCCTCGTTCATCCTTTTCTCTGACAAGATAAACTACTCATATAAATGCATCTTGATGTTCCGTGCAACGCATGGGCATCTTGCTAGTCTCTCACAAGATAAACTACTCATACAAATGCATCTTGATGTTCCGTGCAACGCACGGGCATCTAGCTAGTTCCTTTTAAAATAGTTACTGCGATAATTGGGTTGAAGTGATATATTATATGTCTGCCCCGAATGATTTCAGATTCACTAGTAGTAACAAAGAAAAGGTTGTCTTGTTAATTAACAGAAAACAGGGTGAAAACTATCACATGAGGCCGGTGAAAACAAGGCACATTGGGTTCAGCGTCATCGTCACTACAGCTGTGCGCGCGCGAGAAGTCTACATATCGAGGGGGCTATGGAGAAAAAGACATATCAAGTGTGTCTGAGTGAGGCACACAGACACAATGTTTGAGAGAGAAACCAATTGCCAGATTAAGATCAGATCGAGTTGTCACCCTTCTGCTGTCATTGTTGGGGTTGGGGGATGGGGAAGGGGAAGGGGAGGGAGAGAAAGACGTATCAAGAGTGCGTGCGGTAAGCACAGAGGCACAACTAGCGAGTGTGTGTGTATCTGTGTGTGTTTGAAAGAGGAGTAGATAGATTACTATCAAGATCGAGGTGCCACCCTACTCCTTCGGTGTCGGGTAGTGTGTGTGTGTCTGTGTGTGTGTGTGTGTGTTTGTGTGTGTGTGTGTTTGATAGAGTAGCCAGTCGATAGATTAGTATCAAGATTGAGGTGTCACCCTACTCCTTCGGTGTCGGGAAGTGTGTGGGTGGGTGGGGGGGCAGTGACACTTACATACCTCTACTCTTATAAAAAATAGAGTTGGTGATGATGGTGTTCCTGCCATCCTGCAATATAGGCCATCCGAATTATATCTGACGGGTAGGAAGGAAACTATGGCAATTTTGCAAAAAGATACCCACGCCCCTCTCCACATTTGCAAATAAGGCATTCCCTCGTTCATCCTTTTCTCCCACAAGATAAACTACTCATACAAATGCATCTTGATGTTCCGTGCAACGCTGGGCATCTTGCTAGTAGGGAGAAGGAGTTTGTGTGACCCATATCTATATTAAGGGATAGGTAGATAGGATGTGTGTGAGGCATACTTAAAGCATCACAGAGATAAACAAACGGTGTGCATGCAAGTGCCGGAAAAAATGAAGTGATAAACAATGTCTACGCGCGCGCGCATGTGTGTGTGTGTGAGAGAGAGAGAGAGAGAGAGCGAAAACTCAAAACAAAAGGTGCTCTGCTAGAATCCCATTGTATGTATTCATATGGTTCCGGAACTCGAGTTAACCTTAGGCATATGTGTGAGAGACATAATTATCCTTTGAGACATTAGTGGTTGTGGGTGGGCGGAATTAAAGGGGTGGGCATGTTCGACAGAGAGAGCGTGTGTGTTTCTGTGTGAGAGACTTGAAGGATGGAGTAGAAAGACGAATTCTAACCTTGATGGAGGGAGAGAAATACATGAAGTGTGCGTGTGTGATTCTGATGCCCACGGGGAAATGATAAATGTATGCGTGTGAGAGAGATTGCACAATTCATTCACGTATCACTATCTAGCGATCGTGGACGTGCATCGCTTGAACATAAATCAATATCTACTTTGTATCGTGGCCAAAGGTACAATATTGATTCAACGCTATAAAGATTGGACACTCACATATCACATTTTTTTCTATCTAAATAAACCTTTTCAATTGTGCATGCCAAAGTTACATTGATGTTTCTTCAAACAACCAATGTAGCTATCATGTACATGCACCATTGTTACTATTGCATTCAACTTCATTAGTCTTGGATGATTTAAGGTTCTATTATGAAGTAATATATGTAATATTCATATATGAATTCACGGGTATGCAATTTATGAAATGGAGGCTATGTAATCATATGAGGTAACACTTTTAAGTAGCGGACTACAATATCCATTTCTTTTGTGGGACTACAATATCCATTTCTTTTTGTGCACCTTTACACTAACACGTCAATGCATTATGTTTAAAGTAAATAACCAATGGCACTAAATTATCTATTTACACGAGAAATACATAGGCTGAGCGTTTGATCCCTTTTTTGTGAACGCGCCTCTACACCCGTACGACTGGCCGCGCCCATGTGAACGTCCAAGTTATCGGCGCATCATCCCGAGTTATTGTCTTTTTTTGGGGGTGGACTTCACACCAGTTATTAACTGCTGACGCGTGCCCCGTGTACACAATCTCGCATGACCTTCCCGCTAGCACGGTCCAAAATTAGTTGAAACTGGATACGAACGTGTAGCGATCCGGCCTCAGACGGTCAAATCTCTGTGCATAAGTGTCGTCCATGGATCGGTAATGCTGACACACACAGTGCTTGAATGGATTTATAATAGAGTAGCAATCACACACTTATTACATCGATAGTCTCAAGAGAGAACTTGTTACAATAAATATTGCTTAAGGCCATCTCAATAAGAAAACAGCGGAAGGCTTGGAAGATAATGTGAGTCCATCAACTCCAACGGCATAGCTGAGTGCACGACAACGATCTAGCACACCTTACTCTTCGTCTGAAAAGTCTGCAACATGATATGTTGCAGCCCGAAACGGGTCAGCACATGGAATATGCTGGCAATGTAACACAGTAGAGCAATGAACAGAATAAAAGCTATTACTACATTCATATATGGCTGGTGGAGGCTCTATAGTTACAATGTTTTGCGAAAAGCCAATTTTTTCCTACAACAAAGGAATATAATTTGTTTAACTATCATGGTAGTTGTTAAACATTGAGAAGGTTCCTCCAACTCAATCCCAAGTAAGCAGTATTAATAACCCAACAAATTAATTTAGAGTGATGAGATCAACATGATAATCCAAGAACCAGATACTCAAGATGTCCATAACCGGGGACACGACTAACCATGATTAGTTTCTACACTCTGCAGAGGTCTGCGCACTTTTCCCCACAAGACTCGATCTCCTCCGTTGGATTTCTCGCACTACATGGTGTTTGAGAAACGGATGACCGAGACACAGTCTTTCAAAAACATTAACTCTTTACTCTGGGTGGATAGTTACACCTACTTAATTGGACTTTCACAAAGCACATACCTTGATAAAGTTTTGAAGAAGTTCAAAATGGATCAAGCAAAGAAAGGGTTCTTACATGTGTTACAAGGTGTGAAGTTGAGTCAGACTCAATGCCCGACCACTGCAGAAGATAGAGAGAAAATGAAAGATGTTCCCTATGCTTCAGCCATAGGCTCTATCATGTATGCAATGCTGTGTACCAGACCTGATGTGTGCCTTGCTATTAGCTTAGCAGGGAGGCACCAAAGTAATCCAGGAGCGGATCACTGGACAGCGGTGAAGAGCATCCTGAAATACCTGAAAAGGACTAAGGATATGTTTCTCGCTTATGGAGGTGACAAAGAGCTCGTCGTAAATGGTTACGTTGATGCAAGCTTTGACACTGATCTGGATGACTCTAAGTCACAAACCGGATACGTATTTATATTGAACGGTGGAGCTGTCAGTTGGTGCAGTTCTAAGCAAAGCGTCATGGCGGGATCTACGTGTGAAGCGGAGTACATAGCTGCTTCGGAAGCAGCAAATGAAGGAGTTCATATCCGATCTAGGTGTCATACCTAGTGCATCGGGTCCAATGAAAATCTTTTGTGACAATACTGGTGCAATTGCCTTGACAAAGGAATCCAGATTTCACAAGAGAACCAAGCACATCAAGAGAAGCTTCAATTCCATCTGTGATCAAGTCAAGGAGGGAGACATAGAGATTTGCAAGATACATACATATCCGAATGTTGCAGACCCGTTGACTAAGCCTCTCTCATGAACAAAACATGATCAGCACCAAGACTCCATGGGTGTTAGAATCATTACTATGTAATCTAGATTATTTACTCTAGTGCAAGTTGGAGACTGAAGGAAATATGCCCTAGAGGCAATAATAAAGTTGTTATTTATATTTCCTTATATCATGATAAATGTTTATTATTCATGCTAGAATTGTATTAACCGAAAACTTAGTACATATGTGAATACATAGACAAACAGAGTGTCACTAGTAGGCCTCTACTTGACTAGCTCGTTGAATCAAAGATGGTTAAGTTTCCTGGCCATAGACATGAATTGTCATTTCATTAACGGGATCACATCATTAGAGAATGATGTGATTGACTTGACCCATTCCGTTAGCTTAGCATTCGATCGTTTAGTATATTGCTATTGCTTTCTTCATGACTTATACATGTTCCTATGATTATGAGATTATGCAACTCCCGAATACCGGAGGAACACTTTGTGTGCTACCAAACGTCACAACGTAACTGGGTGATTATAAAGGTGCTCTACAGGTGCCTCCGATGGTATTTGTTGAGTTGGCATAGATCGAGATTAGGATTTGTCACTCCGATTGTCGAAGAGGTATCTCTGGGCCCTCTCGGTAATGCACATCACTATAAGCCTTGCAAGCAATGCAACTAATGAGTTAGTTGCAGGATGATGTATTACGGAACGAGTAAAGAGACTTGCCAGTAACGAGATTGAACTAGGTATTGAGATACCGACGATCGAATCTCGAGCAATTAACATACCGATGACAAAGGGAACAACGTATGTTGTTGTGCGCTTTGACCGATAAAGATCTTCGTAGAATATGTAGGACCAATATGAGCATCCAGGTTCCGCTATTGGTTATTGACCGGAGACGAGTCTCGGTCATGTCTACATAGTTCTCGAACCCGTAGGGTCCGCACGCTTAACGTTCGGTGACGATTGGTAATATGATTTTATGTGTTTTGATGTACCAAAGGTAGTTCGGAGTCCCGG
The DNA here is from genome assembly GCF_002575655.3 of Aegilops tauschii subsp. strangulata. Classification (NCBI taxonomy): domain Eukaryota; kingdom Viridiplantae; phylum Streptophyta; class Magnoliopsida; order Poales; family Poaceae; genus Aegilops; species Aegilops tauschii. The sequence goes on from NC_053036.3 coordinate 517,842,120, forward strand.
ATATGATCACGGACATGACGAGGAGTCTTGAAATGGTCGAGACATAAAGATCGATATATGACTATGTTTGGACTTCGGAAGGGTTCCGGGCAAGTTCGGACAAATACCGGAGTACCTGGGGGTTACTTGAACCCCCCGGGGAGTGTAATGGGCCTATTGGGCCTTAGTGGAGAAGAGGAGGGGCGGCCAGGGCAGGCCGCTCGCCCCCTCCCCCTCTAGTCTGAATTGGACAAGGAGGGGGGGGCGCCGCCCCCCTTTCCTTCCCCCTCTCTCCTCCTTCCCTCTCTCCTACTCCTACTCTTGGAAGGGTTGGAGTCCTACTCCCAGTGGGAGTAGGACTCCCCTTGGGGTGCGCCTAGGAGGGCCGGACCCTCCCCCTCCTCCACTCCTTTATATACGGGGGAGGGGGCACCCCATAGACACACAGAAGTTGATCAGTTGATCTTTTTAGCCGTGTGCGGTGCCCCCCTCCACCATAATCCACCTCGGTCATATCGTAGCGGTGCTTAGGCGAAGCCCTGCGTCGATAGCATCATCATCACCGTCATCACACCGTCGTGCTGACGGAACTCTCCCTCGAAGCTCTGTTGGATCGAGAGTTCGAGGGACGTCATCGAGCTGAACATGTGCTGAACCCGGAGGTGCTGTGCATTTGGTACTTGGATCGGTCGGATCGTGAAGACGTACGACTACATCAACCGCGTTGTCATAACGCTTCTGCTTTCGGTCTACGAGGGTACATGGACAACACTCTCCCCTCTCGTTGATATGCATCACCATGATCTTGCGTGTGCGTAGGAAATTTTTTGAAATTACTACGTTCCCCAACAGGAGGCTCTATGGTTACAATGTTTTGCAAAAAGCCAATTTTTCCCTACAACAAAGGAATATAATTTGTTTAACTATCATGGTAGTTGTTAAACATTGAGAAGGTTCCTCCAACTCAATCCCAATTAAGCAGTATTAATAACCCAACAAATTAATTTAGAGTGATGAGATCAACATGATAATCCAAGAACCAGATACTCAAGATGTCCATAACCGGGACACGGCTAACCATGATTAGTTTGTACACTGTGCAGAGGTTTGCGCACTTTTCCCCACAAGACTCGATCTCCTCCGTTGGATTTCTCGCACTACATGGTGTTTGAGAAACGGATGACCGAGACACGGTCTTTTAGAAACATTAACTCTTTACTCTGGGTGGACAGTTACACCTACTTTCCCCTACATCTGCTAGCCCACCACTGAAAGAGGTCATGCAACATACTCAACTATGCTAGAGCCCATAATAGCTTGTGGCTGCACACGGAAGTTTCTATCATGAATAATCTTATGATCCCTTTGAGCCTGGTGGCGAACCATAGGATGATCACACGGGTACTCCGGGATATCCTAGGACAACACTGGATTCTCCAGGTGTCCGCAACCAATCCACCCAGATGTGTATTTAAGTGAACACCTTAAGTTAACCATTAATTAACAATCTCACATCTGTCATGGATACACTCAAACCCAATCCATGTCTACGAGCATAGCATGGCAATATAAGCATAACATATAAGTAACTCCCAAGGGTTTGATAATAAAAGGGCAATAGGTTCTACCTCATCATCTACTTCCCAAACCCACATGTTAAGAGATCCTACTAATGCAATGTTTGAGGGGTTGAGATAATGCATAAAACCTGGGTAATAAAGGGGTATGATCAATGTGTTACTTGCCTTGCTGACGATCCGCAAACCCTAGAGACTCGTAGTAGCACGCTTCGCACTCCGGGAATTCTATCGCAAACAAACAATAGCATACATAAGCACTCAAGCAATGATGCACGGGTAAAACTCAAATAAGAAGATCAAATATGAAATTCCAACTAAAGAGATTCGATCTGCAAAAAGAATCAATCGAATCGGAGCTACGGAACTGAAACTACGATCAAAAGAACTTCGAAATCAAATCTACTTGAAACCAAATTTTAACTTGTCAAAACCTTGTACAAGTTGATTAAACAGAAAGAGGGGCTCAAGACGAAGATTTTGGAATTGGTTTCACTGGATTTGGACAAACGGTTTAGAAACGGCGAGGGTTTGAACATCATGGGCTAATCTATGATAAAAATAATCGCGGATAGGTCCCTGGCCAAAAATAAAATAAAAAGAAAAGACTAACGAACGAACGTTTGCTGTCTGAACCCAAACGGCGAACAACGTTCGTTAAAACAAACGAACAGACGAACGGCCAGGGTCAGGATCACCAGCTTTTTCGTTGCCGTTGCGGGGACGGTCTTCTTCCTCGCCATTCGCGTACCGAGTGGCTATCTCCATCATTCTGCTCATGGTCAAGGTCCCAGACCGAACAAACTTCAAGATGAGTTCTCTGTATCTGACACCAGCCTTGAAAGCACAAACTGCCTGATGCTCGGTGACATTCTCAACCACATGGTGAAGTGTGGTCCAGCATTGTATGTAATCTCTCAGAGTTTCATTCGGCTTCTGAACGCAGACGCAGTGTTGTAATTCAGTCAACCCGGTGGGATGCTTGCACGTGCCTTCAAATGTTTTGATGAACACTCGAGCTAGGTATTCCCAGCAGTATATGCTAGCAGGAGCCAACTGGTTCAACCACGCCCGGGCCGACCCTTCTAGCATCAAGGGCAAATGTTTTTCATGGCGACATAATCATTGCCTCCGCCAATCTGCACTGCCACTCGGTAATCTTCCAACCACGTCTCTGGCTTCGACTCGCCAGTGAACCTGTTAACTCCCATGGCTAACCTGAAGTTGGGTGGTATCTCTGCGGCCCATATGGCCCTGCTGAAACACTCAAGCCCAGAGATGTACACGCCACTTCCACTCGGACGATCTCTGTCCAAGCTCTCTTGGTGAGCTCTGCCACTGTCGACTAGATTATGCAAGAGGAGTGACCTCGCGTTGAACCCTGGATCTCGGGGATCGACTGGTTCTCTCCGCTCATCGTCGTATGGGTGCATGGCATCGTACCGCCGGGGCGCGTACGAATCACCCCTCGGAGGGGGCGTCGTCACGGTGATGTTGAGGAGCAAACTGACCGTGGCCTTGATCCAGGTACTGATCCTGGTGGTAACCGCGATCTTCACGCTGCGGAGGCGATCTCGGGTTGTGGGCTGACTGAACTGTGTCTGCTCTGACAGACCTGCTATGAATTCTGTCGCGCGAATGGGAAACGACCGAATTCTATTCCCCAGCCGCTGTGAGTAGCGTTCGGATCTACCGAAGACCTTCTCCAGCTTCGAATCGGGACGGCTGGATGGAATCTGCAATCCGTGCAGCTGCTGCTAAGTTCTGAATTGGAGTGTGGAGTACCTGATACTCATTTTGCGATCCACTCGGGAACAGTTGTCGTTGCCATCGATTGGAGCTTGAGGGTTGCCTGCGAGAGCGGTCGTCGAGTGATTTCTGGAGCACCTCGAGATGCGTGCGTTCGTCCAAAGTGGCTATGCGCACCGCTTCCAAAGCCTGGGCCTCGGTGGTCGCGTCGATGATGGGAGTCCGAAGGACTCGCTCATTCATGTGCAGTAGTTCTTCTCTCTGTTGAGTGGTGAGGGATTGCGGGTAATACTCGTCGTTGGTATGTGACGGACCATTGCCCCCAGCCACATCGCGGGAATACCCTGGCGGGCTATGCTGAGAGCCGACCATAAGTACTTTCGCCGCCGGGTCGCTGCTCTCGCGCTCGGAAGGAACATCTGAGTGATCTGACAACGGATCGATCAAATTGTAGAGGGATTCGTCGGGCTCGGTTGTCGTGATCTGCTGAGCGGATGACTGACGAGCCAACGCATGCCTAACCCACCGCTCGAGCCGAGAGCGACCGGATCGCTTGCGACGGCGAGCAGCGGGAAGGGAAAACGCCGTCAGGGCCGACTGATACTGAGTCAACGGTTGCCGGAGGAGGACGCCACAGGAGCCTGCGCGGAAGTGCGCCGCCCCGCAAATAGGGAGCGCCTCGACGTCCAAAGGGGCTTCTTGGAGCCACGCCGAATCATCGGCGACGAAGCTGAGAGCGCCGAGACGGATCTCGCGACCCAGGACAGTCCGCCGCCAGAAACCATGGTGAAGATGTTGAAAAACGCAACCACGCCGGAAGTCGCCTAGACACCTGCCCCAAGGTGGGCGCCAACTGTCGTGGGAACAGATCTGACAATAGAGTATAGGGGTACGTATAGGAGGGCAGAGTCTAGCTACGGTATGGTTGTACACTCGGATTTACGAGTTCATGCCCCTCTCGGAAGGAGGTAAAGACCCTACGTCTCGGTGCTGCGGGAGCCTATTTATCTGGAGTGTTGTGGTACAAGAGGTGCGAACTCTTGTGTAAGGGTGGAGGGGTGGCTTATATAGAGTCCGCTGGCCCCTCATGAATGCCCCGTTACTCAAGGGTTCAATGGAGAGGTTAAAGGATGTGGGCGTTACAGGTAACGCCAGCGTTAGATGTTCTTTATGGTGGTGAACTGATCGTCTGACTGTTTCTGTCTCAGGGTGACTCTCGGTCTTCTTCCGCCGAGTGACGCTTGGTACTCCGAGTGGGTAGAGATGGTCGAGTGATGGTGAGGCTTTCGAGTGGATCCTTCGTCCGAGTGACTTGTAGGCTGCAGGCATTCCACTCGGTGACTCCTTCCTAACTTTGTAGGCCTTGAATTCTTGTATGTGGTGTCCTTGGGTAGGGTATGTAGGTCAGGCCTAGGACCCTACCCCAGATACATGTCATCGTCGGGGGGGGGAGGGGGAAGAGAAAAGGGGGTTGTGTCCCCGACGGGTGGGCCAGGGGAGGACAAGGGCACGCGTCCTGCCGGTCCGCGCGTTGTCTATTTTGACGCAAACTCGGCCCAAATTTGAGCTGGGAATTTGTTGAAAGCAGACAAAAAGTAGACGTTTGTCTGTTTGCTCCTGCGCGTTGTGCCGCGATTTGTATCCGTTTATCCCAAATGGGCACGGCCGGACCATATGGGGTGGGGCCTTAACCTCAATCTCACGTAGGTGTGGCCTACACCCTCATTCCTTCGTTGTCCGTTCCTCTAGCGTGTTGACACCTGGCAAGCACACCTCAAAACACAGAAACCGTCCAATACTACTATTCCCGACCTTGCTGGCACCGACCATCCGTGGACGGTGGGTTCTCTGTCCCACACACCACCACCCATCCCATCCGATCATCTCCACCACAATCCCTGAATCTGCAACCGATTACTACCACATCCCTGAATTTAGCAAGCGTTTGGTACTCGGCAAAATAGGATAGGGCAGATAAGCACACCACTTATGGCCTCTCCAGAATCCAGGCCATGCCATCAACGCCCAAGAAGGTGTCCTCTCCAAAACAAGCAACTAGTAGTAACGCCATGCCCATGCCCAGCTCTCCTTTCCATCCTTGGCGCTGCCTGCCTCTTCCTTCTTCAGTACATTCCATATGCGGAGGACCGGCCGGCACCCCCACACCGACTGGACCGATCCGTTCGCCGCGAGTCGCCTCGCTGCCACGTTACCCTTCCTCTGCTGACAGCATGAACGAAGGTGGTTGAAGGGAAAAGGCACGTCTTGAGATTTCATTATTTCTCGGTTGCGCCGAGGCGATGCCAAGTGCACGTACCGGGATCACGCCCTGGCCCATCGTTGAACCGGGAACCCGGGATTATTATTCCGCGTCCGTTTGCGGTCCCTGGCTGGCTCCTTCCTTTTTAAACCCCCCTCCGCTCTCTCACTCGACAGTGTCTGTAGCATCGATCTCGACCTAATCCTTAACTGCCCTCCCAACACAAAACTCCTCTTCCTCCCCTGTCCGTCTGACACCCCCTTCTTCCTCTTCTTCCTCCCTGCCTTCATCGACGGTTTCGTCCTTGGTTTCCCCGATTCATTCCCTCCTGCTGTTCCTGACGCCCAAGTTGACAACCGCTGCTGCTTCAAGTACAGAAGAGAGGCGTCGATCCTGATTTACCTGCGAGTGGATTCTTGGTTGGATTCTGCCTTGGTCGCCGTGGATCGGCCATGTTCGTCAAGAAGCTCGTGGAGAAGGCCTCCAAGAAGGTATATAACCTCTCTCTCTCGCTCGCTCGCTCGATCCAATCCGGTCCAATGCTCTCTGCTGCCATTTTACTACCACTCCGATTTATCAGCTTCCTTGTTCTTGGTCGATTCTGTGTAGTAGGGAGTAGAGATTAAGACAATTTTGCTAGAACATGTAGATGAGATTCGACGGTGGGCAATCCTAGAATGGTCTCTTTTCTTTTCCTGATTGGGGAGTAGTTGTTGGTGTCACTCCTCCCCTTCTCCACCGACCGAATTCGCACGTAATCCTTCCTGCGGAAAATGTCACTTTCTGCTCATTTCCTTATTTTCGCCGTGGGAGCAAGAAAAGAATGTTGCCTCGTGGACGCCGTCGCCCAATGTCGCCCTGCCTCGTCAGAGACGGAGTGTCGCGCTCGCGTCCTTGTTTCGATCCGAGCTCCGTTCAAATTTGAAACACCCACACCCACAAATGCCATGCACTCATCTACCATTCGGAAATTTAAGGCGGCTCTGGAAGTCCATGTGACCTCATTAATGTCGTCCAAGCAAAGGACGCATTGTTTAGTCGCTGCGGAAATGATTCTACCCAGTCTCAGTGGCGTGGCACAGCTAGTAGTACAGAGGTAAAATAAGGCGATCGAGACGGATAAGAAATTTTGATAGATTGACCAAGTTCGACGCATAGATTGGATGGATTACAATATGTGGGAGTTCAAGATAAAATATCCTATAGTAGGCCGGTTCTTCGAGATCAGCGAGACAACGAGATTCGCTTATTCTTATATACGTAGTGTACTAGTACGTATATGATTGGGTTCACCGTAGGCAATGCATGCCGGCTTTGGCCTGCAGTCACCGACGACTGTTCTACAGCGGGCGTTGTTCAGTCGCGGCTGTCGATTTCAGTATCTGGCTTTGGCCACTCTTTCATATCGTGCCGTTTCCAAAATATGATCTGCGTCATAAGCCTTGACTCTCTGCAGAATTACAGTAGTAGGCATGTAGGGTTCATTTTTGACAGGCCACTCTTGCTAAAGACAGGGACATGATGGTGCGTGATTTTCCCTTTTTTAAGGGGAAAAAAAGTATTAGTAACTTCATAGTAGGGCAACTGAGGAACGTGCAACAAAGTGGATAAACAAAATGATCCTCTAGTAGGCCATGCACTGACAGCAACGCGCTAGTACAAACTTGAGATTTGTGATGATTCACTCTCGAAAAAGATTTTTGATGATCTTAAAAAACTGGGAATTGTGAAATGCTTCAGATTAAGTTAGGACATGAATCTTATTTTGAAATTGCACTAGCCTGACGCGTGTGCCAATCCGTTGGCATCATGATTCTTTGGCGCTAATTAGATCACGCCACCTGGCCGTTTATTAGATCGTGCAAAAGTTAAGATGATGATGCTGTTACGTGCTCATTTCGATGTGACTGTGCCATGTGCTTGGCCGGCTGAGCTCATGGGCCGGGGGATCAGGACACCCTGACACGTAGTAGATGGACTTACATCAAGTAGGAGCCAGGACATATCTCGTCCTTTTCCTTCGTTTATTATTTTTCTCAGAGATAAACATTTCAAGTTTGAAAGTGATATTTTAGGGTGCAATAAGGACAAAATAGGGTGAGAAAATGAAATATTTGAACAAAAATTCAGCTCCCGGCGAGGATCGAACTCGCGGCCTTTCGCTTACGAAGCGAACGCAATACCACTATGCTACGGAAGCAGCCGCGTCCCATTTTTCGTATGCTTCTAATCCTTGTTTTACTTCCTCGCAGCAACACAGCGGCGGCATCGGCGGGCTGCGCGCCGAGGACGTGAGCCCGCGGCTGGCCTTCCACTACGGCGTCCCCGCCGACGCCGCCCTCCTCGCCTACGACCCCCTCCTCCACGTCCTCGCCGTCGCCACCAGGTAACCCACCGACACCGACAGCTCCCAAACCCCACCCGCTTGCTTGCTGCTTCCATTCCGAGTTCCGACGGACGCGCCGCCCACCCACCTCTCCCCGCCGTCGCTGACGCCCTCTGCTGCGTCGCGCGCCTGCAGGAATGGGCAGATCAAGCTGCTCGGCCGCGACAACACGCAGGCGCTGCTCCAGTCCCCCTCCCCCATCCCCTCCAAGTTCATGCAGGTACCAGTCGCCACCCGCTTCCAATCCCGTTGCTTTCCGTGTCCAGTGCTTCATTGCTGAACCTGGATCGATGTGACTGAATTCGACGCTCACTTTCAGTTCGCCGATGGCCAAGGGGTTCTCCTGAGCGTGAACACTCAGAACCAGATCGAGGCACGTCTATTCCTCCCACGCATCATCTTGGTCCATTCACTAAATGTGCTCTTCTTTCTCCATGCGTTGTTGATTCGGAAAAGGCATTGTTTGCAGGTCTGGGACATCGACACGAAGAGGCTGTGTTATCTGCATCCCTTTGAGAAGCAAATAACCGCGTTTACAGTGCTGCAGAAGAGTTTCTACATGTAAGTGATGGTTACTGAATGTACTAGTGCTACGGCATGGATCTTGATGGGTTAAATGTGCTAACGAGAATTCTGGGTTGCGCAGATATGCAGGAGATAGTTTTGGAAATGTGTCCTTGTTCAAGCTTGACTTGGGTCAGCGGTGTCTAGTTGACCTGCCATATTGCATTCCTTTTGCTGAGTCCTATGGTATGCTGTCTTTTTTTTTCTTTCCTTGAACACGCATCAAAATGCGTGTCACTTTGTATTAGGGAAAAAGCACCAAGACAAAGGCCAAAACGCCAGAACAGAACGAAACTATCGGAAAAGAACTAGAATCGTAACGAACCAAAAAAGCAGCAAACCAAATCAGGAAAGATAAGCCGTCCCTAGAATATCAATGTATATGTTGCATACTCACTTTTCTTAAGGCTAGCTGCATACCCAACTTTGTTTATTCTTCTTCAAAAAAGTTTATTCAGTTTGCAGTTATATGTAAAATATCGTCCCTATTCAGATATTTTGTAAATATTCAGAAAGAAACTTCACAACAGCAGTACTGATGCCAATCAATAAGAGCCATTGTAATTGGAAAATTAAATTCAAATTTTGACTCACTTTGATCTGTTATTGAAGGTTCCACGGCAAATGGTGGTAATGGGGTAGATGTCGCATTCGTATCGCCGCAGCCTTTGGCTGAATCTAACAGGTGGGTCTCTTCTCATTACCATGGTTTGGCACGAATAATTGCAGCTTTTGAGCCATGTCATATTCGTGTTGATCTTCCATATAATTCATAGCCCTCCGTAAGCATAGTGAAATGTCTGATTAAGTCGCACTCTTCCTCTCAGGTTGCTCATTATATTCAGAGATGGTGTCATGACCTTATGGGATATTAAGGCAAGCAGAGTGGTATTCGTATCCGGTAGAACTACGCAACAACAATCGCACCAGGAGGAGAAAAATGTGACATCGTCATGCTGGGCTTGTTCCAAGGGAAGCAAAGTTGCTATTGGATATGACAGTGGTGATATCTACCTTTGGGCTATTCCTGATATTTTCAGTGCAGAAAATTCCTCATCTTCGAGTAATCCGAATCTACCACTTCAGAGGCTTAACCTTGGATACAAGCTAGACAAGGTGCCAATAATCTCTTTGAGATGGGTTCCTTCTGATGGAAAGTCTGGACGCTTGTATATTAATGGATTCAGCGAACATGCATACCTATATCAGGTAGAAACACTGAAATATTTTCACAGTGGTTTTTATGATGTTCCTGATTTTCTGCCATACTTTTCAAGTGCATGCTTTCCATATGGATATTGTTATCCCAAATGACATTTTAGTTATTTCACATCATATCTTAGCAAACTTTAGCTGATTGCAAATAATTGGAGCAGTAAATTTCATCATATCTGTCTGCCAGGACTATCACTAAATAACTATCAGGTTGTCAGATACCGATTTTCTCTGGCCTCTGGCCCTTTTGAATACGAAATTCAGGTTGTATGATTTTGCTTCTCAGTATTACATTTTCTAGGGTTTTAAGAAGCGTATCGATTGGTAACAGACCGAATTAGACTGGATGATCTACTGGTTTTGGGACTGACTTGAACAAATAAAAAATTATGGGTACTCAAAGTAAATGCTCACCCAAAGGGCAACGGATTGGGTGTCATTTTTCCAGCAACCAGACAAAAGATCCATGTCCAAAGCATTATTTGAACTTGGAACGGTCGATTTCTTTCTGAAGAATATAGTGCTGGTTCACGTGGATAAGATGTCTTGATATTTTGTTTAGTGAGAAATGCATCTTCGTTCAATCTTTCATTTGTGTTTTCTGGACACAGGTCCTGATTCTGAATGAAGAGAGTGAATCTCGAATAGTAAAGATGGTATTGCCCATCACAGAAGCTTGTCAAGGAATGGAGTTTGTTACAGGCCTCAGTGACCCAAATAAGCAAAGACAGACTGTTCTTGTTCTCTTGTTGAAATCTGGTCAAATCTGTTTATACGATGATTCAGAAATTGAGCGCTACCTTCTTCAATCTCAGTCTAGATCACCACCAACACTTCCAAGCCACTCATTTGTGAAACAACCGTATGGTGATTCGGGCATCAACGTTGCAAAGTTCTACACAAGTGACCGTACAGCAACAGCTAACGAGGCATGTATAGATTTGTAAATTATACCTGCAAACAACTGTGAACTCTTTGACCAGACAGCTTCATCTTTTTAATGGACAGGATTATTTTTCAACATTGGCCTCCAAATATCCATGGCTGCTTTCAATGAAGGATAAAGGTCAGATATCCGCAAGTCTTAGCAACATCCATAAAACCAGGAATCTTTATATAACTGGACATATGGATGGAACCATAAGCTTTTGGGATGCATCATGTCCTCTTCTGCTGCAGATTTTTATGATAAAGCAGCAGGTAGCTTCAAATCCCAACTGTTTTGCCAAGTGTTATACAATTATGAATTCTTTACGAACTGCCGTGTTCAACTTCATTCTAATAACCATCTAATAACTTCACAGCATGAAGACAATACATCAAGTCGAGCCCGTATTACTTCATTGCAGTTTGATATGTCCTCCAGCATTCTTATATCTGGGGATCAGGGTGGAACAGTAAGCTACTCCACGGCTACCAGGTGGTTTCTAGTTTATGTGTTAAATACACTTCCAGTGCATTGAAATTTATTTCTTCTTTCCAGGTCCGCGTAATCACATTCAAAAAGGACTCTAGCGACAATATATTATCCATTTTACAAGGTACTAACTTGCTCAGGGATTGTGCTTCCATCTACCTATATAGTAACTTGGTTGTTGATTCTATGAAAGAGTTTGCACTAGAATAATTTCAATAATATTACTGCAAACTTTGCAATTTACCAGTTAAATTTTAGCACATTCGGTGATTTTTTGGCGCATTAAACTAATGGATGGTTAGTATACATTCATCACGTTTGGATTATCCGAGTATAAGATCACCTCCTTTCAGTAAATAAGCATGAGTTTGCGGCTTGTCTCGCCGAGTTCTAAACTATCATAATAAGGTTGTTTATAGGGTTTCCATAGGCGAACCTTCAATTAAAAGTAAGAGATGATGCGGAGTTTGCTGCATTAATTTCAAAAGAAAGGACAGGCGTATAATGTGGAGTTTCTCAAGAGTTATATATGTTTGGTTGATTTTGTTGTCCACAAGTAGAAACAATTTATATATTTTATATAGGAGGTATAAGCTTAATAAATGGCTGTCAGCAGTTCAGTAGCGCCTGATCTTATCATCTAGTTGATGTATCTTTTTAATAATGTTTTTATATCAAAGTCTATGGAATTTCTCTATGTTAGTTAACCAGAATTTTTGTGACTCGTTAGGAAAGCAAGGGGATAACTACGATGCAAGAAGTATAAAGCTCAAGGGAGCTGTAACCTCAACTTCTATGATCTCTAACTCGAAGCATTTTGCTGTTGGGACAGAAAAAGGAATTGTAAGAAATTTGTCCATTGTGCAAAATGTTCTCAATTTTCTGAACTATTAGGCTCAAAGCACCGTTAATCAACACAATAAAAGCATAGTATCACAGTTTCAAAATAGTAGCACTAAAATTTTACCACTGTCTACAATAGTCAAATTACAGACTCAAAGCTACTAAATATCATATGTGTTTGATATGCGATCTCACAGAAATTTTTTAAGTTAAATGGTTAATATTACTCACAGTTCAACAAGTTTTAGTATCTTGTTAAGCAAAATAGTGGTTACTTCTTCGAAGACTTTGCAGTTCGCCATTCTTGATATGAAGTGACTCATGTCACGTATGTTATTTATTGTGTTGACGATTATTTTAAAGAGATGGAACTATCACACAATCATTTATCTCATGAAAGCAGTTCGTTAAATATGGTTATTCAACTCAAAATTTGAGCTCATTATTCAACCAAGAAAGTGACATGTCTGGAAAAACATGTTTCAGGTATCAGTTATCAAAGTAGATGATGCTACTATATTGTATCAAAAACAGCTTGAGTGTCGTGTCTCTGGTGGAATTGCCTCCTTGCAATTTGAACTCTACAGCCACAATGGGTACGATAAGGATCTTCTGATAGTAGGAATGGAAGATTCTTCTATTTGTATTCTCGAGGAAGAAACTGGAAAACTTTTGAATGCCAACCCAGTTCAGACAAACAGACCCACAAGAGCCCTTCTGTTGCAGACATTGGGTGAGCTATATGATCTTGCATAATAATCCTTTTTTTTGTATATCTACCCACCAACCCCATTCTCAAGGTACTATTACCGCACTATTATGCCATTCTAAAGCCACATAATGCCATCATCCAGAGTTATCTCCAAACGAAGCACCAGGATCTGATAACCATGATACAGCATTGAGGGAATCTTTGCTGTTGCTTTGCACGGAAGATGCAATCCGCTTATTTTCCTTGAGCCATGCGATTCAGGTATTTGTATTTCCAGTTATCTCAGAAGTTCTGTTTTTATGTGAGTGTTGTTGTTCATATGGAGCTTTCCTTTGTGCAGGGAATGAAGAAGATAACTAATAAGAAAAAGTTAAACGGTAGCTGTTGTTTTGTATCTGTTATCCATGGTGCTTCTTCTGAAATTGGAATTGTACTAGTCTTCTCCAACGGAAAAGTAGAAACAAGGTGAGATAACAGCTGAGTTGAAAACTTTGCATGAGGGGTCGAGGGCATTCAAATGAAGTCGATGAATTCTAGTGTATTTATGAAACTGCAGGTCCCTCCCAGATTTATCCTTGCTGAAGGAAGCCTCTTTACGAGGTTTTGTACATTCAAAAAACTTGAATTCCTCTAGTTCCATAACATGTTCATCTGATGGAGAAATCATCTTGGTATGGATTGCACTATCACTTTACTTTTTGAGACATCTTCTGTAGTAACTTCAGTATAGCTCTATTCATGATTTTAAAAGTAGCTTTTACTTATAAATAGTTTCTTTGATTATACAGATTAAGGGAGAGGAGACATATTTTTTCTCTACTCTCTGTCAAGATGACATCTACAGGTATGGTAGCATGGTTAGTTTATAACTTTGGTAATGATGAATAGTTGACCTTGTTTACCAATAATGGAGCTTTGCAATTTAGTGCACTACCAGAGACCCATTGAGCCATTCTAGAGCCCCTATTATGATCGTCAAATAGCGGGCACAATGATTTCATTATTTATTTCGAGCTGAACTTACAATTTTTAACATAGTTATCTAAGCGTGCGGTTTGTACGCAGGCATGTAGACAATATTAATATGGTATACAGAAAAGACCACCCTCTCAGGGAAGAATCTTCCTATGTGGTTAAGTCTCCCAAAGAAAAGAAAAAGGTAACTGATTAATCTTATGGTCAGTTGAGGCATCTGTGTATCTTTCTTTCTGATAATGGAAGATCTCCAGGGCTTATTTGGGATGATTATGAAAGACACTAAAGGGAGCAAGGCAAACGAGAGTGATGCAAATGGCAATGGACAATTCATCGCAACAACATCTGAAGAACTGGCCTCGATATTTTCATCAGCGAACTTCACTCCACCATCTGCGAGGAGGAGCAGTTCACTGAAAGATGATGAAAATATTGAGCTAGACATAGGTATACGATGTTCAGTTGTTCACAGTTCTAAAAGGCCCTAGGTGCCTTCTCCCGCCTAGCCCACCTAGGCGCTAGCCCCACTACCATATCGTCTGCCTGGCACCTATCACTTTTTAGAACACCTTAATACAATAATTTTTAGACGAATCATTACTTTGTCTGGGTATACTTACTCTAATATGTTTCTTTCTGAAGATGATATCGACATTGAAGACAACACACAAAAGCAGAAAGGACCGCACTTCGCAGGTCTAAGCAAACAGAAATTCAGCAAGGGACTCCAGGCTCTTAGAGGTCAGAAAAGTATTATACTAAGATGTTTGTAATTAACTTTTCAATCCAAGGTGCGGCGTTTCAAAATTAGCACTCTAGTTCAACTATTTTAGTGTGATATGTTGTTCAAATGTTTAATATGCAGGAAAACTGAAGCCCAGAACAGAAGAAAAGGTGAATACAGAAAATAAGAAGCCTGAAGATGAACCATCAGTTAGACAAGTTGACCAGATAAAGATGAAGTATGGATATGCAACAAGTGATGTGAGTGCATAGAAGCGCCAGTATATCATTGAAATTATGACCTGCACATTTATGTCCATAGAAAGGCTGATCTACTACGATTGATGACCATCTGCATGGAATCGTATTAGCAATGCATAGAATAGTCACAACATAATAGGTTATTTCCCCTCAAGGGAAGAAATGTGACTAGTTGATGCATTCACTTACCTTTCCTTCATTGTTGATCTGAACAGGACTCAACCAGTGTTCCAAAAATGATTGGAAACAAGCTGCAAGAGAACATAAAAAAATTGGAGGTAAACATCATTTTGCTTCCCTACTGATAGTATTATGCCTATTTCTATTACCATGTTGCTCTTTGTACGGGACCTACCGCGTAATTCAGTTTCCTAACAAAAAAATTCTCTCATTCCCAATTTCCCTATGTTTTGCAAAACTTTCCAATTTCCATATGAATGTCAGGGAAGACAACTATAAAGAACATTCTGCACAAACCTGAAAGGGCGTTAACATTTACAAATGTGCTTCCTGCAGGGCATTAATCTTCGGTCCGCAGACATGGCTCATGGCGCTCAATCCTTCTCGTCGATGGCGAAAGAGCTGCTCCGAACCACGAAAAACGAGAAGAGCTCATCATAGCGAAGACAGCTACATGCAGTTGCTTTTCGTCTAGTTGTAAAGCTCTCTTTTTTATGTTTGTTTGAGATACCCAACTGCACTTGCCATGGGGTCAGCTGTAGATAGTCTTCTTCACTTCTCTTTACACTCGCTAAGGTTCTTGACAGGTTACCGCCATGTTCAAGTTCACCTCACGTGTGTGGAACATTATGTAGTGCCACCTTAAAATGATTTTGTTGTAGATAGCAAACAGAGGGTACCTTATACCACCAATTGTTTCACTGCACAAATTTGGATTGTAGAATACATGGGCAAACTTAACGTGTTTGAATCTGATGAAGTAATTTCTATTATTTCTGATTTTCGTTGTACTGCCATTAACAGAACAGAAATTTTCTCGCAAAAAAAAAAACTGCATTATGCTAACACAAGTCACACAACCACCAGCGTCAAGCCAGCAACTAGCATCGATTTTTACATCCTGTCGAAATAAAATAAAATTACTTCTGATGTCCTGACTGCAAAATGTTAGAACACAGCCATTGGTCAACTACAGAGGAGAAATCAATTGGGCACAACCTTAATAAATATTAAAAAATTGCTGCACAAAACTCGAGAGCAAGTGCAGCAGGAAAATGAGAAGCAATAAGAAAGTGAAAGGCGAACACAAGACATAAAGCAATTAATAGCAAGCCAACAGCAGGCTAGTCATCAGATCAGTAGATAAAAGCAAGCATAATAACTGTTTCCACATGCTGTGGAGGTCCACGAAAGAAAAGCAGTAAGGGTTTTAAGCTTTTCTTCGCTACTAGTCAAACAGAGACATCTCCAGCATGCCACAGCCCAGGAGCACGCATCTAAACATTCTCCTTACATAACATTACATAATCCGGACATCGACATGGCAAGCTAAACCCTAAGCAGCAAACGCTGATTTGCACCGCTGCTGTTCCCTCATCTACTATTTACTCCTCGTCCTCCTGCGATAAGACAACCAAACATATGTTAGTAACAAGAAGTAAATTCCATCAGCACTGCAATGTATGCCACCTAAAGCGATGCATAAATTTTATATACCTCGGCATCATCCTCAACGTCAGAACCTTCTTCGTCAGCGTCAGTCTTGGCCTTCTTGGAGCTGGTGCTCTCCTGATAAAAATGGAAAACAACATTATTACCCCAAAACTGATATTACTTAAATGCATAGCAGTATAAGCTTTACGTCACAAGATTCTTGGCAGCGATAACACTACCTTCTTGTTCACCACCTTGCTTGCTGGGGCATCTGCCTTCTTGCCGCCATACTTTGCCTTCTCCTAAACAAGGCATGCATTAACCAGTTAGCATCAAACAATTCATCTTTCCTTCACCAAACAGACGCTAAACTTATTAAACAGCTCAGCAAGACAGTGGCAGATAAGGGGTAACATATTTCCGTTTTCCCTTTGCTAACCTTGAGCGAAATATTTTAGAAAGCCAGAACATTGTAACGGAGACTGACGGCGTTCAGTTAAGGGTAATAGAGCACAGCTTGGGTGTTATTTTGGTAAGCGGCAAATATAACAGCACTGCACAGGTATCCACCAACATTATTAATTACACAAGCACTGCAAAAATCATATAAACATCATCCATATTCCGACACACTGACATTGTAACGGAGACTCGCTGTGTTATCATCTTGGGGCAACGGACTGCAAATTAGTTGTTTAACGCAACAGGTACGACAACCTAGTAGTATTTTGGCAAGATGTGGCAAGTATAACGGCACAGGAGCAACTTTCCACAAATATAAATTGCATAAGCAGTGCAAAAACCAGACAAACCTCATCCGACATGCTGCGCCACTTCTCCCCGGCCGCCTTGGTAACCTAGAAGGAAAAATAAACAAGCAGCACATGCACACGCTTATGAGCCATGGGCCATGGAAACGAAACCCTAGATGCAAAACCCTAAAAGCAAAACCCTAGAAGCAAACTGGCAGAAGGGTGGGAGACTCACGGCCGCGACGCCCTTTGCCTCGGGGTGCTTCTCCATGTACTGTGGCCTGAACTCAGCCCTGCCGCCGAAGTTTCGAAAATTATTAGAGTACGGAGAGGAATAGATCTGGGGGAGGAGGCGGGGAGGGAGGGTTTACAGGAAAGCGAAGAAAGGGGTGGGGGCGCGCTTCGGCTTGGCGACGCCGCCGGTGGCCGTCTTGTTCTTGCCGGAGGCCTTGAACCTGCAACCGCACCACCACGGAATCAGCGGAAACGGAGACCAGGTTAGTCGGTACGACCGAGAGCCATGAACGTTAACCGCGCCGGAAGAGGGGGCGGGGGAGCGGGAGCGGGTGACTTACGCGGTGTCTCCGTTGGCCTTGGACCTCATGGCGGCGGAGCGGGCGAGCGGTTAGGGCTTTGGGGAGGGTGAGGAGGGCGTCGGTGCGGAACTGCTGCGGACTGGGGAGCGGAGGGAATGGGGACGGGGAAGGACAACGAAAGGGGGAGAATGCGACGTGTGGGCGTGGAGTGGCCGCGTTGGGGGGTGGTCATCGGTTGCGATCGGTGGAAACCTGGGCACTGGGCCGAGAGAAACTGGACCGGCTCTCCACGCTCGCAAAGGGTTCCAAGATTTCGGCCTCTTTGGATTATCATAAGAATAAAAAACTTATACTCCCTCCATTCCTAAATATAAGTCTTTGTAGAGTTTCACTATGAATCACATACGAATGTATGTAGATGCATTTTAGAGTATAGATTCAGACATTTTGCTTCGTATGTAGTCCATAGTGAAATCTCTACAAAGACTTATATTTAGGAACGGGAGGAGTAGAAAATAAGATGACATGTATCACAAATTTTATGAGTATAGGAAAAGATATGTCATTTGATTCGCATCATAGAAATTTTTCCATTGTGTATAGGCTCATGTTTATTTTTCTTTGGAATGTGGAGGATATGAATCAATCATATGTAGGAATAGTAATCCATTTCTCTGAACCAAAGGGCTCTAAAGGAAAAATTCCTATAAAAAATATATCCTATAAAATTCCTCCAAACCAAAGAAGGCCTTCGCTCCGAGTAGGAGCAGCCCGGCGCAAATTTTGGCGTTGAGAGGTGGGCGACCTTTCATCTTCAAGAACTTTATATTCTCCGTCATCGTCTAGTGATTATCGTGTGAGAATAAAATTTACTCTTATTTTTTGGCAGAGCCATAAGGTTAGAGAGTTTTCTGTCCTAACAGATCCGATTATTCGGATCTAATGAGTTTATGTTGGTGTGTCAAACTTTTTTCTTGGTTTGGTTCTTTGTGGACTTGAAATCTTTCATCGACACCATGGTGAAGATATTGTGATTCGGCGGCCTGCACTTCTAGGGGATCATCCTCGGTCCAAGTACGTTCATCGATTAAGGCTTCCCATCTTTTTGGATGGGCGACTCAAGGCGCTTTCAAAAACCATTATTGGTAATGTTCGTGCGGGTGAAAGAATGACAATATCGTTGCTCCAGTCTAATTGCAGCCTCTTTATCGAAGTCTCTGAAGTATTTCTTCGAAGCGGGGATTGATACCGCGAAGAAGGTGTTTATAAAAGATTTCATTATAATTCTTAGTCATATGAGTTACTTCGTATTTTTCTTGGATGTTAGGTCTAAATCAGTGTACCTGTAATTTGTATGAGTATGAATAAAGTTGCAGGTGTTTCTAAAAAAAGTTGGCTGAGCTGGCTCCCTCAAAAAAAACTTGCTGAGCTGGCTGGCTATCCCTAAAAAAACTAAACTGACTGCTTGTGGGTACCCTCCCATGTATTGTAGGCCTGGCCAACCGAGCTCGGAGACGCGGTCGACCACGATGTTGGCGGTGGAAACAAGCGAGGGGGTGGAGGCACCGGCGATGAAGCGGATATAACTAAGTTAGGGTTAGGGATGCATAAGAGCTTGCGAAGGAAGGAGTTTGGAGGGAACGTTGGGGGAGGTGGGGACAGACCATCAACGACAACGACTAGGACATGGCTATGCAGTGAGTTGGCATGGCATCGACGCGGGTGGCGGGAAATGATGGTTAGGGGCAATGTCGGTCGGTAGGTCTTACGACAGGCGTAAGCGCCAATGCTGGAGGGGGTGAGGAGCTCAAGTGGCAAACATGTGTGGCGGTCAGTTGGCGGTGTCCAATTGCATACTAGGGCGGGAAATATGGACACCCTAGCCTCGCCGCCAACTTATGAGCTAAGCAGATTTATGAATGGAGGGAGTACAACCATAGTTTGATTTTTTTTACAGGGTGGGCTAGCCTTTTGGCATGGCATGTTAGATAATCTCGAACTACAAGTCTTCTTTCTCCTGACATTGACGGGTTTGTAAACAGTTATCCCATGCAAATTGGGTTATGAGCAACTGGGTTGTGCGGTGTCGTAACTCGAGGACGCGCAATGGTATGTCGAGGAGGTGGCCCGAAAGGTAGCACAATCGGGCTGCGCATGGACGACCACATGCTGAGGAATGGGATGGTGGTCCCGTAGTTTCATGGATTTGGGTATTGGCCTTGTGACGTCTGACCAACGAGATTGACTATCGACATGCGGAGCTTAGCAAATGACACATTTTTTTCATATGGCATGTGATACTTTTTATAGTGATCCCGTAACGAAACAAAAAATACCCACACCTATTTCCCCAAATAGGTGACTTTGGGTTATTGAACCCGCGAGAGGAAGGTTCCCTTGAAGCGATGGTCTCTAGCAAGCTTTTGTCAAGGAAATAATTCTAGCTTTTGACCGGATCGATCAAGCTAATTATGATTAAACACTTATGATAAAAATAGGCACGGGTATGAGGTCTTAATGCTTACAACAATGTATTTGTGTTGGGACCAAATATAATATTAATTTGTGCGTTGTAAGTCACCCCTCAAGATGTGATTGTTACGACCGAAGTGGGGGATGTGTCCAAATAACATCTTGACCGACGCGAGTCCTGGATCAAGAATCAATTGTCCAACCGAAGGCCCTATCCGTCGCGCGGGGTTGCCTCAATAATTAAGATTATAATAATCAAATAAGAGCTTTAGGCGTTTAATGACTACACCTCATGAATCCCCAAGGATTGGATCCGTGTTACCGTACTAAACCCTTCTGCATTGGTGTTCACAATAACACTTCACGTTCTCCCTGCCCTTAGCCTCTCAGTGGCTCGCTCTCCATGATTCTGAGTACGTGCAGCGATGAAGAACACGGACAAGACAAGAGACATCTACATAACAATTTTATTTCACACATACGGGGCGTTTATTCAAAGCACTTTCATTGATCCCCGCAACAAATACAGAGGGTTGCAAGGCCTATTCCTCAGCCCATACCTTACCGAACTACTCACACATGAAGATTAGATCGCATGAAGAACACATCTTGAAGATCAATTGATTGATAATATGTCTTACAATGGATGTCTTGTGTGATGCACGATTACAAGTATGACCTAGAGAGGAAGCACTATGGTGGTGATGGTGGCTATGGAGATGGAAACGACGGCAACTAGAGTTGATGAGAGGGGATGCAGATGGCTCTGTTTTGGCTTCGCTCACTCATGTTCTGTTGACATTTCGACGTGATCCCCTTTATAAAAGTTGTTCAGGTGGACGGGGAGCCTCGGAATCGACGCCATACAACCGCTCATACGAGCACTCGCGATCGTATGGAACGTCCTCTTTTGTGTTGTCTTCTCTGGTGCGCCTCCTCCCGACTTCTTCTATCTCCTTTTCCACTCATTTCCATGTTCACACGTGATTTCTTCCCTTTTTAGCCCGTTCCTTGTGGAAATACATCAAAGAGAGAGGATTTATGGAATCCTTTGCATTTGTTAGCCATTAGTAGCAATATCAAAGTGAATATCTCAGTTTGAATGAGATATATTGATTCAAACAAAGGGTGAATGAGTATAAAAATATCACTCATCAACATGTAGACTTCCTCATGTATGTGAGAGTATACCGGGTCTTATCCTCCCATATCAATTTGGCTTCTTCTCCAGAGTGGTGGGCAGCCACTAGTTCATTGTTGATTTGTGTGTGCATGGTTATCGCATTATTTGTTGCATTAGCCCTGCCGTGGATGAGAGCAGACATTTTTTTGGAATACACATAATTCATATATTAAAGGAGAGGCCAAGACACCGATGTGGAGGCTCCCATAGACATCACCATGAACTCTTCATCAACACCACAATCCCCAAGAGGGCCGACGACAATAGCTCGCACACATGCCATTTTAATTGAGGTGACTTCATTTCTCTCTTTGAACTCTCTATGCACACATGTGAGACGTGGTTACTACCTCATTCTGAGACCTTATGCATGCTCAGGGTATGAAGGCATTAAGCATGGAGAAGCAAGGGTGGAGGGTAAAGGCTTGGAAGGGGAGAAGAAGTATAGGAGGAAATGCGACTATTGATAGTTTGTCGGACTATCCAACAGATTGCCTGGCTACCCAAGCAGTCCGAACAATGCCTGGCGGTTTGTCCGGGGTCATTTTTTGGACACGGGAGAGCAAAAAACCCTAGCCGTACAAAGCCCCAGACATTTGACACTTTGTCTGGCAACTTTGTTGGACTATCCGGCCCCTAAACGACGTCCACAGACCGACTCCTGCGCTAGGCCGAAGCCAAGCTAGCATTAGCCGCCAGAATGTTCGACCAGATCTAGCCAGATTGTCCGACCAACTTCTTGCTTGGAGATTTGGCTAGAAAGGTCGTGTATCTCTCTCCCTCGACGACCCTTTCATACCTAGACTATATAAATTGTATCTCTAGCACTTTTTAGGGTTACAAAGCATAAACTAAGAACTTGAGGGAGGTTTTCTCAATCTATATCCTCCTAGAGGATCAAGATCTCATAGTTAGAGAAGAATCCTCTTGGATTTCAAGGCCTCCGTCTCTCTTTGAGATTCGCACAAGAATATCACTCAATCCCTCCATATCTCCTAGATATGGGGGAAGAACTTGCACTACAAAAAAAATACACTTCCGTGATGATACGTGTTTGTCGCAGTAGGTCACCTTTTCTATCATGTATGTACATCCATGACGATTTTATGACAGAATCAAGATAGTCATACCTGTGTTGTCGTAGAAGTGTCCCATGACATTACCAAAATTATCATCACGGAAGTGTCCACTTCCATGACGATAAATCGCGCGTCATAGAAGTGCTTTCGTCAAGGATGACCGACACGTGGCATCCACCGTAATGGGTCGCCATTAAGCTATCGGGTCCGGTTTTGGATCCCATAACCCATTAACATCTCGGACCAATGGCGATTTTCCACGTGTAAAATTCTCATTGGCCGAAGGAAACACATATCAGCTCGTCATTGGGTCAGATAGGAGCCTATGATATGTCAACACGTGCGACGGCCCACCACTGGCCCATTTAGCTTACAAAGGCCGACCCCTTTGACTTGGTCAACAGTTAGCAGGCCGGCCTCTGAAAAGCCTATTAATGGTCTGTTCGCAAATAGCCCATTTTACGGCCCGGTAACTCACGGCCCGTTAGGGCCTTCCCGAAATCGGCCCAACAGCGTCATGTGGGCTGTCGAATATAACAACAGCCCATTTCACTTTCAGCCCATGTATGGCCCACAACGTCTTTCGGCACATATGAGGCCTTTTGTATCTTTAGGCCCTTTAGTGGCCCACGGTGACTCTAGCCCATAATGTACAGTAAATTTCTTTGTACCCATTAACGGCCCACGATTCACATGGCCCGTTTCCAGCCTGTGTTAGCTTTCGGCCTACTGACGGCCCATACGTTCTTGGGCTCCTTTCCGACCCTCGATTACTTCCGGCCCGTTACTGGCCTGTTCCACTAATTGGCCAAATTCGGCCCGTGGCTAGAATCGGCCCATTTGTGGCCTATTAACCCGTTGTGCCGTTTCCAACCCGTCCTATATTCTGGCCCATTAACTACCCGTTATTCCTGCGATAGAATTAAGCCTTTGCTGTCTTCCCGCCTGTTAACGGCTCGTCACCGTGCTGGCCCGATACCAATTACCCATGTGGACCCATTTATCCAACGGCCCGAGGCCCACCGATTCTACATACCGTTGGAGGCCCATTTATCCGACGGGCCATAGGAGGCCCATGGATCCTACGGCCTGTAGCAGGGTCAAGGTTACCACGGTGCGTATATGGCCCATGGTTGTTGCGGCCACTAGCAAACCAGGGAAAAAGAAGACTAGGAAATAAATAAGCCTGAAACTAACGCTAGGATATTAAGGCTAGTGCACAGATTACATCCACTGGGCATCAAAGCTCACCACCGGTGCAAATATAGGGAACACCCTACACTACAAAAATGGCTTGCAGTTTTCTTCAGCCGGTGGCTGCACGTTAAGAACAAATTTTGTATGGCAACAAAACAAATTACAACCTTAAAACAAAAGGAAGGTTGGCATAAAAGTTAACAGTCTGGCAGATAAATGCACCACCAGAAGTTCAGAAGCTCAGTTCATTTGACCTGACTATTACGTTTTCATGCTGTATTGTTTGATGGAGAACCATAACCTTCGCCTTCATTTCTCCTAGGCTCCTGAACAACATAGCAAATGTCTGATAGTCTGGTTTCAAAACCATGCATATCTTGACGGCATCGAACAATGTTTGTCCTTGTTTCACAAAGGGTCTCTGTTAGGGAATGGACTTGTGTCTGCAGCGCAGATATAACATTGTTTTGAGCTTGCATATCTTGATCATGAGGCAGTTTGGACGAGATTGCCTTAACAACCAACCTAGTATTACGCAGGAACGTGCTTTTGGCACTGTTAGTGGACAGGTACTGACCCACTGCAGCAAGAGGTGACATTGCGGTTATAGTTGCCTCGTCACCTTCAGAAGGTGGCGGTTCCACCATTTTTTCCATAGCTTGCTGAAAAGTTGAGTTTTTACATTAGTAGTACCAGAACAGAAGATATTAAGGAGGCAGCAAAACCAAACAAAATAGCTTTGGTCTATATACAGAACTTATTCTGGTGAACCCGTGTAAAATATTAGTTGTATTTTACTGCAAAGTACATAATAAAACCAGGTTCCAAACATATGACCATGTACCATGGCTAATGTATTGTCTATTTCTTCACATTGTATTGACAACTAAGGATAAAGAGACAAAGTTTATAATACGGTAAGCATAGTATGACATCATTCATATCACAAAACAACTGAGAACAGACAAACAGGCAATTGTAACGTTGTGTGGGAAAGTCCAGCATGGAACTAGATTACATGTCAAGATCAAAGGAACATCACTCCTCTCTTTTAAACCTTGTAAGGTGCAATGATACGCTAAGACAATTGTGTATAAAATTGAAAAGAGTAATAGACATTGGCTGCAAACCATGCAGTTCAATGCACAAGTCAGAGTAAGTAGTAGTTAAAAGGCATGAGGATTAAGGACTTACAACAGCGGCTTTGACTGGTGTGGTTATGCCCTTCGTCTTGCTGGTGTGACAGTCCTTGAAGATTTCCATAGCATTTGGTTCAGGTAATTTTTAGTCCTTGCGGGCTTTCCTCTGCATTTGGAACAAGTCAATATAGATCTGATAATATGGTACAACGAAAAGAGTGAAACAATAGCTAATTACAAGAGCCTCACAGTGTGCAATATAGCTACGAGATCCTGTCGTCTGTTGGAATTTCACTTTCGTACGGTTGGCCTTGTTCTTTGAACAGTTCACCTACAAGAAGATAGATTTGTGTGGCACATGTGTAAATAGGACTTCAACATGTGATCTGATCACATATATATAATGTACCTGATACTTTGGATCAGACCAGTGTTTAACAAGGCCTCTCTAGTCTTCATCCGATATATTTTCCACTGGAGATGTTTGGGCAAGTTCACTGTTAGCCTTGCCTTCAAAGTGAGTTTTCCTCAAGTTATACCGATACTGTCGCAGAGCAGACTTGAAAACATGGGTGCAAGCTTGTCTGGTTGCATCATCTTGGCTATCCAACTTGAACCTCATCTGTTGAAAATTATGGGAGTCTCATTATCAGTAACCTAGAAAGTATGGGACAGAGCAAGACGATATTACTAGTTTCCATACATAACCATACTTACAGATAAATGGTCGAGGAAGGTGTTGAACTGGGTTTCATCTTTCTCATTCCTGTACTGAATCCATGTTGGAGGATACGTACATGACACCTAACGGCAACCGCTGCCTCTGATACTAACTTGGCTGACTCTGTAGCATCATGTGGCCTTTTTAAACCTCCCTCAAAATGGATCTCCATTCTTCCTCCTCCAGATTTAGTTAACATATCAAACATTATCCCTGATGTTTGTTTCCTCTTGCGCCTAGGTGCTAGTCCAACAATGAACATAGGAAGTGTTAGTGTACATCAAACTGTGAGACTACATATAAAGAAGCATGCGACTGTAACTTGACTCCAGCAACTACCTTCTTGCTGTTGAAGCTTGCAAAGTTCATCTGATCTTGCCAACTCGTCTTGTGTCAAGAGTGCTTCAGAAGTAGTGTCAGGTGGCAAGGGAGCTTGGGAACGTGCTGCTAGCTGAGTTGACGAACGAGTAACTCATGCAGCTGGTGGTACTGTGGAAGGAGTTGCAACAACTAGGGCTGTCTCTGCTTGTTTGGTGGCAGCTATTGGTTTTTGTTTTGCTTGTTCTGCAACTCGTGTAGCACGAGATACCCCGTTTGTGCAATTTTTCGCTGGACTTTGACCTTCTATTGCACCATCAGTACTAGCAGAATTTGTAGGATTCTTCCGCTTCCCTTTCCGTGTGTCCTTAGTACTAACACCATCCCCTGTCATTCTGTCTTCCTTCCTCTTTCTCTGTGCCATGTTTAGTCAAGTCGACAAGAAAAAGGAATAACAATTTAGTTCTTCAGAACAAATTGATGCGTGATACAGACGAACTGAACTTTGATGTTAGACAACCACATGATAGGAGGATGTAATATGTACAAAAAATAGGACGAAATGAGATAATCAGAACTATGATGTGTAAACTAAGCAGAAGACATTTCACTAAATTAGAAGCAATGCAATGGAAGGTAGACACCATATGAAAGATGCTACAAATATCGCTCTGCCAAGTTAATAGTGTCTCGTCATAACTGGCGTTTAAACAAATGTGAAGCAGTACAAGAAATAAATCATATGCAAGATGCAAACAACAACACACTACCAAGTTAAAGGTCTCGTCATTAGTGCCATTGCATATTCACAGCTTATGATGTGTAAACTAAGCAGAAGGCATTTCAACAAATTAGAAGCAATGAAAGCTAGACACCATATGAAAGATGCAACGAATATCACTCTACCAAGTTAAAATTGTCTCGTCATAAGTGCCATTTCAACAAATTAGAAGTAGTAAAAGCTAGAAAAGAATGCGAGATGTAACGCAAACACATGATACCAGGATGGAATATGTACGAAAAACAGGACGACATGGCATATTCACCACTATTTGTGTAAACTAAGCAGAAGCCATTTCAACAAATAAGAAGCAATGCAAGCTAGACATCGTATGCAACATGCAAGACAATATCACACTGCCAAGCTAGAGAAAGCACCTGGGATGCCGGTTTCGCCGGAAGACCGCCATCAGTCCTTGCCTTATTTTTTCCTTCCACTTTATTAGTTTTATTGCCTTGTCAAGTCAAACCCACAAGAAAAATGAATAAAAATTCGCTTTTCAGAACTCATTGATGCAGGATGCTGACGAGCACTACTTTAATGTAAGGCGACCGCATGATAGGACGATTGAATGTGTAACAAAAAAGGACAGCATTGCATATTCACAACTATGATGTGTAAACTAAGCATAAGGTATTTCAACAAATTAGAAGCAATGAAAGCTAGACGCCATATGAAAGATGCAACGAATATCACTCTACCAAGTTAAAATTGTCTTGTCATAAGTGCCATTTCAACAAATTACAAGTAGTACAAGCTAGAAAAGAATGCAAGATGTAACCTATATCACACTCCCAAGTCAAACATGTCTTATGATAAGTGATTGTTGCAGGTTACACAACAGTAGTACTTTGATGTAAGAACATGGTGTGATAGACAGATATTGTATGTTCTAGAAATAGGAACACGTGTCTTATTCACAAGTATAATGTGTAAAGTAAGTAGATGGAATTCAACAAAATTAGAATCAATACAAGCTAGACATCATACATAACATGCAACCACATATAACAGTGCCAAGTTAGAGGGAGCACCTGCGATGGTGCACTAGGGGAGACGTGCTCATCATCAACACATCTACGTTGAGTGTCTATGCATGTCTTGTCTTGCAAATCATCTTGGGGGGATGGAGGAGTAGAATCTGTAGAGGCCCTCCGTTTGGAAGAGCACCTTTATCCGCTGCCTTGCTAACTTCCTTCCGCTTTATTGATTTTTAATTGTCAAGTAAAAGTGACAAGAAAAAGCAATAAAATTCACTCTTTAGAACTCATTCGTGCATGATACTGATAATCACTACTTTGATGTAAGGCAAACACATGATGCCAGGATGGAATATGTAAGAAAAACAGGACGGCGTGGCATATTCACAACTGTTTGTGTAAACTAAGCAGAAACCATTTCAACAAATAAGAAGCAATGCAAGCTAGACACCACATGAAAGATGCAACAAATATGACTCTGCCAAGTTAAAAGCGTCCCATCATAAATGGCATTTCAACAAATTAGAAGCAGCGCATGCTATAATTCATATGAAAGATGCAACTAATATCGCACTGCATATACTAAAGGTGTCTTGTCATATTGATTGATGCAGGATACGAAAAAACAATAGTTTTATGTAAGGACATGTTTAATAGACAGATGTACTATGTACTAAAAACAGGAAGGCATGTCACATTAACATGTATAATGTATAAACTAAGCAGAATAGCACATGCAATTTAACCAGATTGGAAAAATTAAAATCTAGACACCATATGCAACATGCAACCACATATCATGCTGCCAAGTTAGAGCAAGCACCTGCGATGCTAGTGTAGGGGAAATGCGGTAATCAACTCTAGAGCTACATTCACTATCTTCATCTAGCCTTGTTGTTTCTTGAGAATCATGTGGGGAGGCTGACGCTGCATTCTTTAAATGAGGATCTTTTCTCACAGTAATCCACTGGCCAGACTGCCTCATCATAAGTGATAGATGAGGGATACACAAGAACATTAGTTTGATGTAAGAACATGGTTAATAGACAGATGTACTAGTATGTACCAAAAACAAGAAGGCATGTCATATTCAAAGGTATAATGTGTAAGCTAAGCAGATGCAATTTAACCAAATTGGAAGAAATACAAGCTAGACATCTGGCTGGAGTGGTGAGCATGATCATCTAGGACCTGAGAGCCTTGTGGCAGGCGGGCTGCTTCGCCACCATCGTGACTTTTTAGTTGGCTTCCAGGTGATGCCTGTCTGTGTTGGGCTTGTCACTGGCTCGGCCAGTGCCCTGACTAGCTATTTGTCTTCTGGTGCTCCCGGGATGGTGGTTAAAAAATATCTTTCCTTGTCTTAGTAAAGACCGACTTCGGCCTTTCGAATACAAGCTAGACACCATATGCAACATGCAACCACATATGACACCGTGAAGTTAAAGCAAGCACGTGGGATGGTGGTTCACGGCGAGCGAGATCATTAACTCCAGAGCTACGTTTACCGTCTCCATCTGCTGACACTACACCCTTTAAAGTGCTGAAACGTGTCTGGCCTACCCGCCACTAAAAAAAAAGACACATCCGTGTTGGGCCGAACGAATTTTTTTTCTGTCATACTTATGACACTTCTATGACGATAATTCTGACAAAACCCGGTATCATCATAGATGTGGTGGGCTCCTACTTCTATGACAAAAAATCATGACAGAAAATGGGCTTTTCATCCTGGGCGGGCCGGAGACGCAGCTGCATGACATTCTTTGGGCCGTCCATGACGGAAAAAAATCGTGGTAGAACCAAGGGCTAGGAAAATATCGGGGTGTTCCCGGTTACGGTGGGTGGTCGGGGCCGAGCGATGCGCGTTTCTCTCGTACATGCACGTGCGTGGGTGCGAGACATTGGGCTCTAACTGAACCCGAGCGAGGCGTTGGGCTCTAACTGAACTCGAGCGATTGCACTGCAGGCCACGCGTTACTGAACCCGAGCGATCGATCGATGGCTGTTAACTGAACCTGATCGAGCGATTCCTTCGCTACTACTGCTAACTGAAGCCGATCGATGCTGCCTCTGGATAAACAGTGAGCATTGCTGGGGGGGGGGGTTGGATGAACAGTTCCCGGTGGGGGTGGATGAACAGGACCCCGTGGTGTTGCCTCTGGATGAACAGGACCCCGATCGATAGAGCCGGTTGGGGCTGGATGAACAGGACCCCGTGGAGGGCTGGATGAATAGGACCACCCCGTGGAGGGCTAGATGAATAGTAGACGGTGGAGGGCTGGATGAACAGTAGCCCGTGGTGGGGTGGTTGAACAGGAGCCCGTGTGGAGAGGGCTGGTTGAACAGTAGCCGGTGGAGTAGCGCGCGGTGGAGGCTGGATGAACAGGAGCCCGTGGATGAACAGTCGCAGGTGAAGGCTAGAGGAGGTCGACGGTGGATGAACAGTAGCCCGTGGAGGCTGGAGGGGGTCGACGGTGGAGATGAACAGTATCCCGCGGAGTCCCGTTTTGCGGTACGCCACACCCCTCCCGATGAACAGGACCCCCGTTTCGACCGTAGCGCTCCAACACAAGTCCGTTTCCTCCGTTTTGCGGTACGCCACACCCCTCCCGATCAACAGGACCCCCGTTTCGACCGTAGGAGGTCCGTTTCCTCCGTTTTGCGGTATGCCAGACCCCTCCCGATGAACAGGATCCCATTTCAACCGTGGCCGGTCAAACACAAGGCCATTTCCTCCGTTCTGCGGTATGCCAGGCCTTGTTTCCATCGGCTGTTCCGTCCAAGCCCTCCCGATGAACACGACGACGCATTCCGTTCCGACCCAGCCGGTTGGCTCCCCATGAACACGACGACGACGTTGTTTCTCCGTTCCGACCCAGCCATGTACACGATCCATGGCCGTACGTATGCGCGAGTAGGTGTTCGAGACCCTGCCCATATGTACGTACGTGGCCGTATTTTCTTTCTTGCACACTGGCCGATGTACGTACGTGTACATGCTACGTGCGCGCCTCTACTACGACATGTGTGCGCCTCTACATGGACCAGTATGTACGTACACGTTCGCGACCAGAATGACAACACTACGTATGCTTTGACCAGGTGGGTCCCGACTGTCAGGCACTTCCTTGCGTGCGAAGATGTAGCTGGTGGGTCACAACAGTCAGGGGGGCGAATCATTGTTTTTTTTGCCCGGACGCACTTCCTTGCGTGCGAAGATGTAGCTGGTGGGTCCCAGCAGTCAGGGGGGAAACGTTTTTTTCACGAAATACGGTGGCCCGTCCGGTGGGTCCCCGCTGTCAGGTGGAGGAATAATTATTTTGCGCGTAATAAGGAGGCACTTCCTTGTGGTTGCTGTGGACCCAGCTGTCAGCCTCTCCATGTACAGTACTCTTCCGATGAAAGTCAGTCGTTGACCACATTGATCACGCCGCGCCGAGAGCACCACGGCGGTGGACGATGGCAAGGCCTAGGAAGGGGACGACGCGGAGCCGGGGAAGACGCGGCAGTGGATACCCACGCGGAGAGGAGTACGAGGGTTCACTAGTCCGGCTGCAGTGTGAGGCTGCCATCGCTGCAGAATAACAGGGGGTGTGGGTGAGTGGAGGGATGGCCTGGCCAGCGGTGGGAGTAGTAGGGGGCGGTGAGGCCTCCGCGGCAGCACAGCCGGCCACGGGAGGCAGGAGCAGGCGGCACGACTGGCGCTGCTTTGGGCAGCTGGAGCAAGAAGACCAGAGGTTGAAGAAGCACGACGGCCGTTGGATGGACATCGTACGGTCACTGTAGCTAGAATCATTTATATTGACTAAGTTGACAAAGCCCTTGGTACGCGTCAACTTAGTAGGCCCACAGGTCAGCTTCCGAAACGGTGCGCCCCAGATGTCAGGGGGAGGAATCATTTTTTGGGCGGGTGAAGCTAGAATATCCGAGATTGAAGAAGAAGCACAGCATCCGTTGGATGGACATCCAACGACCACTGCTGCTAGAACCGTGTGTTGGCTATAAGTTGACAAAGCCTTGCATACTCGTCAACTCTTTTTTTTGAGGGGACGCGTCAACTTAGTAAGGCCACAAGTGTGTGGCAGAGAACTTATAGCCCATTTGAGATTTTTAAGAATGTGCAGCCAATTTTTGAATTCTAATGGAATTTACTATAGCCCATTTACAGTTTGTTAAAAGTACAACCCATTTCAACCAACCATTCAAAACATAATTCAATAAAATTTCCCACATTTTAATGGGATCCAAAATATTTTTATCCCGAAATTTCTAGTCAGATTAAATACAATTTCAATATAAATTTATATTACGTAAAAATCCAACGAAACATTGCGCTCGCAACAATTAATGAAATTAAAATTTTCAATATCAAAAATAATATTTTATAAAGTAATTATGTGTTTGGTGCATTTTTATAGTTACTGCTCAGTTTTTATAATTACATCCCATTTATTATTTATTAAAGCCCATTTTCTTGTTAAGCCTAATGCATCCCTCCTAGGAAAGATTTGCAGCCCAGCGGGGCAGAGAATAGCAACTTGACCTTGCCTGGGTATTCCTAAAAAAAGTATAGCTGGGCTAGCCATTTTCAGCTTGAAAAAAATTAATATCTGGGCTGGATATCGGGCCTGGGCTAGATGTGCCACAACCCGCCCAGTTAATAGCTGCAGCGATGTTCTCGTTGTTGTTCAGAGGAGAAAAATTAATATCTGGGCTAAACATCGCTCAAGAAAAACTCTGCAGTGCTCACACCTCAAAAACACAAATACTGCTCGAGCTGCTTGGTCCCAGCTGTCGGCCGCTTCTTGTGCAATTCTCTCGTTTATTGACTACATAGGTTGACAATGGTGTGGGACCGTGATGTCAGGAAACCAGGAGGAAGCAAAAAAAAATATAGTTTTATATACTAATAAGGAGGCACTTGCGTACGTGCGGCTATGGCCCTGGTGGGTCCCCACTGTCATCCTCTCCAAGTAAAGTCATCTCCTCATCCTCATGTCCGTTGACCATGTTGACAACGCGAGACGGCGGTGCCACAGCGAGCGCAACAACTTGAAGGACGACGGAGAGGGCCTCACGGGCCCTATGGATGGTCTGATACAGCTCTCGCTGCTCATTCGGGAAGCCAGGATCATAGGGCCACATGCCCGCGACGACATTGTCGTTCGCTTGTTCACCGGTGCTCATTGAGGAGACGGAGGTTGCAGCACTGGTCCTCCTGCGCTGGTAGCTCTTTCGCCATTAGGGCGTCGAAGTGTGGCCGCACCTGCTCTATGGTGAACATGGCATGAACCGGCTTGGACAGTGGCGCCGCCTCCTGGTCGGAAGCTACGTCCATCGTCTGATTGTCGTCGCTCGGTTCAGCGAGCTAGCTAGCGAGCCAGCATGTCCGGCTGCTGGACCGACCCGCTGCCAAGCACGAGCCTGACTGCCCTGGCCCACCCAGACCACCTCCCTCGCCCACGCGCGCTTTCTGCCCGAAACGGTCAGCGCCGCCCGCCCTGCTTCCCGGTGCTGGCGGTTGCTCCGCCTTCAAACGACACAAGTGCCGTCCGTCCATCCTTCTACTGCCCACATTAATGATAAGCGGTTGCCGAGGCGGCTACTCCGGTGCCACACGTCCGTCCCTCCGCCGCCCACCACTGCTATATAAACTGCTGCGCCGGCCATAGCCGCAGTCATCTGCATCCATTCCCTTTCTCCTGTCCACATCACTACTGCCCACCATGGCTTCCTCGCGCTCCAGCGCTCTTCGGGACGGGCGAACGACGGACCACAAGGAGATGGCAGCCATTGCTGCCGACTGGCTGGCCGGTAGGCAGCCGGAGGACGACGACGTCCCAATGGAGAACATGGTAGTCGACGATCCGGCGCCAACCCCCTCCTCCGCGCCATCCTCGCCGGTGCATTGCACCATGACCATCAGTGAGGCCCGTGCCCAATATATGGACACGGTGAGGTAGAAGCGTGAGGAGCAATTCCGGGAGGCGCAGGCCGACGCCGCCTACAACCACCATCTCCTCCAGGAGCACCTGCAGGCGGAGGAGCAGATCGCCGTGGAGCGGGCGGAGCAGGAGGCGCTGCTCGACTCGTACCGCTCCGCCCACGAGGGTCGCCTCAAGCGCTGGCGGTACCGCATGCGGGTGGCGGAGGCTGCGGCCGCCTACAAATAGGGCGATGAAGCGGGCTAGGTGCCGTTTGGCGAGACCGAGGACGAGGCAGAGGACAATGCCGACTCTGATGAGTCCCCGCTCCGCTGGTGTCGATGAGGCCCTGCTCTGCCGAGGCCCCGCGGCACCAACAACGAGGCAGAGGACACCGCCGGCTCCGCCGAGGCCCCACCCTGCCAGCAACGAGGGGGAGGATTTCCCCCGCTCCGCCGAGGCGCCGCCCACCGGCAACAAGACAGAGGACATCGCCGGCTCCGCCGAGGCCGCGCCACACAGAAAACGAAGAAGAGTAGAACACGGTAGGTCGCCGCCACTCGGGTCCAAGTAGGGCCACCGCTGCTACCCTCCGGTTGTTGGCACTGAGCTGTACATCATGGAGCAATTCTATGATTACAGGATGATTGAAGAGCGCTTCGTGGTTGAGCAAGCTCATGAGATACAGTCATTTGCTAGAGAACTTGAGCACTTCAGTTGTATGCTACCGGACAAGTTTGTTGCCGGAGGTATCATCACTAAGCTTCCTCCTTCGTGGATCTCATTGGCACTCTTTATGTGGAAGAAAAGGTGAGAGCAAAGGACACACGTGCTCGAGGAATTAAGGGAGGATCTAGTGCCAATCTGGTACAAAAAAGAACTTCCAGCCCCACAAGTTCAAGAACAAGGGCAAGTTTGATGGTAAAGCAAAGTTTGATGGGAAGAACAAGGCTGTGCAACACACGAACTTCAAGAAGAAGAATGACAAGAAGAAAGGTGTTTGTCATGTGGGGATCCTAGTTGCCCTAATCGCTATGACAAGCTAGGCGGGTTGACCACTGACGGCCGGTTAGCTTCTTGGTGGCGACGTGGAGTCGGAGAGCTATGTTGGAGAAGGACGCTGCTTCTACTTAACTGCTGGTGCAGTTGGCTGACTGACACGTGGGCCCAATAGGCATCTGGGCCACATGTCAGTTACGCAACTGCACCTGCAGTCAAGTCAATGAAGCTTCTGTTCGGCTCAGCCGGACACAGGTGGGTAGCTTCGGTTAATTAATTATACGTCCAGCGCACCCATTTTTAGTTGAAGAATGTATGAAATGTAATGAAATCCGGCATGTTTATATGAAATCCGACCGTGTATGAATGAATTTATTTTGATTAGTTCGAATTCTTGTATCACTGGCATTGGATGAACATGCAAAACAATACGTACTAGCATTATTCCCAGGGTGATCACCTCGTTTGCAGCAGTTTCACATGTACTCCCTCCGGTCCTTTCTAGTCTGCATACAAGTTTTGTCTACAGTCAAAGTATCTCTACTTTGACCAATCTTATAGAAAAAAGTATGCACTTTCACAATGTGTGAAGTAAAAAGGAACAGAAGGAGTACAAAGAGTTTGAGCAGCTTTTTAGCGTTCCTGTACATTGCAATCAAACACACAAGCCTGGCAATTCATAGAGAACATTCAAAACAATCGATGATTATGCATCTCAGCAATTCACAGTCAGAGCCAATATTTACTTCACAACTAAAGAAAAAATGGATCGACGCTGCTGACAGCAAAGGGTGTCCCATTCGAAATATCAAACGCATGTCTTCTTGCTAAAATCAATGAGCAAAATTTGACAAGGTTGTCCCATTCCGAAATATCAAATGCCTACGATTGTGGAATGGGCAGGGTTTGCCATCAGTTCGGACATTGACATGGCACCTCGTGCTAAATAAACCAGCTGTTCTTCTTGTGCAGTTCCACCAAAATCAACCAAATTTGCACGGCACCTCCTTTCTTGTGGTGGAAATGAATGATTCGATGTATTCATGAACATTTTGTGCAGTTCCCATTGAAATCAAGCTGAGCACCCCTGTTTGCACAAATACAAAAAAGTGATTAGTATAAAGCAAATTGTACTATGAATTGACAGTTTAAATAGGCACCTACTTGGTCCATGTAGAGCACACTTTTAGAAAAATGGAACTCACCGGAAAGAATCCTAGAACAACATTGTACTCGCGCATCACAGCAAGAAAATGGAGATTTGTCAGTCCTTCTGAGCTGAAGTTAGTTTGGTCTTATGGGGGGTAATGTAACCATCCTTCAACTGCTCCTTCTGATGAGAAGATAGACAGGGCTTCTTCATCCTGGCATAATCGGAACTAGTCACTTCATGTACTCCATATTCTTCTTCAGAGGAGGATGATCCTGTTGTGCAAAGACAAGAGGACAACTAAATGCTAGCATCCCTGTTTGCTCGAAAAAAAGGAAAGGAAATATTTAAAACAGCAGAGATGAAGCACTTCTCAAGGACAATACCACTTTTTGATGACAGTATCTAAACAGTAGCACAACACCAATAGAGATGACAAAGCTCAATCATATGGATGAAATCAGTGGGCGAGTACCAACCTTTGTTAGGAGGCTTATTGTGTAGAGCATACAGATGAAGCACTTCTCCGGAACCATCTGTTGCTATCTACTGCGGTGGCCATGCTTACTATATACTCCTCGATTAGTTTAATGTTTCCAACATCTTCTTGTGCAGTTCCACTAAAATATATGGTATCTTCAAAGAAGATCCCTGTTTGCACAAGTAGAGATAACTAAGTATTACATTAAGAGTGACATCACATCAGTGGCAAAACAATTGCTCGTTCCAGCCATAGCAATAAATTAAGATGCAAAACTATATCATTACTTGTGTCATCATAGTTCTAGTGCTTCATTACAGCACCGGGAGTTAATTTTTGTTTTTCTTCCGCTTGTTCTTCCCCTTCATCACTTGGTTCAATAACAGACAAGCTTCGCCTTCAATGTAAGATTTGGCATGTCAATTAGGTCGCACAAGTATAGCACTAAACAATGACATTAATTTTCTGATGAAAGTGGCAAAATACAGGCCAACAGTTGTGAAATATCCTTATCTTACCTCAATGGGATATTACGGTGCACATACAGATTGGAAGTCTTGTCTCCATTTGTGCAGTTCACTAAAATCAAGCAACATTACCGTACAAGTAACACAACATATGAAAGCACACCGCAGAATCATGTGAAAGAAGGCTAGTACTGACCTCTCATGACACGGAATTCAAACAACTCACAAGAAGAAGATCTGAACCAAATTTTCCAACACGGATAGGAAGTAAGATCTCCTCTTGTGCAGTTCCACTAAGATCAAGCAATCAAGCAACGTTGTCGGTGTGACATTTTGGTTGAACTGCACAAAATACTCTTAAAACAAAAGTGTTTTGTGCAGTGCAGCAAAAGGTCACAATGGCAACGAGGCGAAGTAGATAACCCTGTTTACACAGAGGTGCAAAGGAAACAACTAGTGGTCAATAACGGTGGATGACACAGAAGCCAACAAAAAGAAGCATCTACCTTATCTAAATGGGAAAGAAAGCAAGACAGTAGCATTTCTCAAATGGTGGCATTGATTAATATTAACAAAGAGATTATATTAATAATAAAATTCGTTAAACATGTAATTTGCTTTTAACTATGGCATTGCATCAATTTTCCAGCGGCATTATTAGAGGGTGTTTGTTTACAGGGGCATTTTGGTGGAGGGACTAAAAAAACTTCGTGTCAGTCCCATCTAAACCAAATAGGAGGGACTTTTAGGGACTAAAAGTGGGCATTTGGGACTAAAGAAAGAAGACCCCGTGGGAGAGTCTTTTTGGGACTTTTTCCAACAGTTGCCCTGCCACGGATCGCACCTTGTCTCTATTAGTTCATTACTAGGGGTAACATGGTCTTTTAGCATGTCATTTAATAACCTCTAGTCCATGTTTAGTCCCTGGAACCAAGCAGGTAGGGACTAGGGAGTTTTTAACCAAACAGGGCCTTAGATTAACAACAGCTAAAGAGTTGCACGGGACAGTGGACGCACCAGCAC
Source organism: Aegilops tauschii subsp. strangulata (assembly GCF_002575655.3). Classification (NCBI taxonomy): domain Eukaryota; kingdom Viridiplantae; phylum Streptophyta; class Magnoliopsida; order Poales; family Poaceae; genus Aegilops; species Aegilops tauschii. Next base: position 517,879,597 of record NC_053036.3, read on the forward strand.
CATGTGCATCTACCGATGTACTGGGGTGATGCACAGTCTGTTGCAACAAAGAAAAACAACCAAGGAGCATATTTGTGTTGGTCCCAGTTTTGTTATCTTTAGACACCTTTCCCTATGTGAGCGCAGCAAATCTAGTCCTGCTCAAACTCTACAGCCTTGTCCCCCAAAACAAAAGATCAGTTCGTTACAGATGTGCGTACTATGTTTGTCATTGTTTTCCCTTTTCGACCAACGTAGGTGCTGGATAGCCAGTCTGTACTAGTACTTTCCCCCTTCCTTTCCTCTTTGAACCACATCCTAGATTTATGCTATACAACTTTCCCCACAACTTTCCCCCATTCCTTTCCTCTTTGAACCACGTCTTAGATTCATGCGATACAACTTTCCCCACTACTTTCCCCCTTCCTTTCCTTTTTGAACCACATCCTAGATTCATGCTATACAACTTTTCCCACTACTTTCCCCCATTCCTTTCCTCTTTGAACCACGTCCTAGATTCATGGTATACAACTTTCCCCACTACTTTCCTGTTTGATCCAACACCTAGATTCGGGTGCAGAAGCGGAAAAAGCCCACATGCAGCTAGAGCAATGCATGTGGAATAAGTAAATTATACCTTAAGGTTCTTGGGGTGTGGTTCGGTGGGCGACCGGAGGCCGTTCGGCCCACACTATGTACGCTGGTGAAGAAGAAGGGGTCGGAGGCCCTCCCGCGCCGCCGCTGGGTGAAAGTGAACAGCTGCGCCGGTAGTGGATTCCCTCCCTTGCCGATGGCGACAGCGTTAAGCCTCCTTCCCTTCCCGGCGGACGGATCCTGCCGGCTCTTTGACCAGCAGTGAGGGGAGAGAGAGAGGCCAACGAAGTCTTGTTTAGATCTAGAGAGGGTGAGAGAGTGTGAAGAGAGCAACTACAAGCAGACCAGCAGTGAGGGGAGAGAGAGGCCAACGAAGTCTTGTTTAGATCTGGAGAGGGTGAGAGAGTGTGAAGAGAGCAACTACAAGCGCTGAGGCTCCAACATGTATATATATACTAGAGAGTGTGAAGAGTGCAAACCCTAGAAAACAAGCGCCGAGGCTGCAGCTGATCGTATAGCTCCGTATCCATCCATTTTGAGCGGTCAAAGAATCCTCCTGGCACGAATTATGCTCAATTGTAGTTATCGAACCCGAGACCTCAAGTTTGATGAGCGAACATGCTAACCAGCTACACAACCCTCCCATTATGTTCAACAAGAGGAAAATAACCTTTTATACATTCCTGCATTCGTGTGACAAGCATGCCATGTTTTTTTTGTGTGGGAGTCATTGGGATTTAAATCATAATCGTGTCATGTGGCTTTGGTGGTAAGACTATCCACAGTGGTGCAGAGATAATGCAGCCTTAGTCACCATACCTCTCTCCACGTAGTACGTTGGGTCCCACCAGTCAGAGGGTGAAACAAACAAATTAAGAAGAAAAATTAAAAGCACCAGCGGTGTATCTTACCTCACACATCTCGCTACTGCTCGGGAACACTGTCCAATTGATCCCTCTGTTCGCATACGTACTATTTTAAGTGAATCCTTATTATAACATGCACACAATTTTGGGCACTTGTATTCGACCTAAGTCAGTGTGCCACTGTATCTCGTATGACTCCCTCCGTCTAGGTGTAATAAGTCACGTTAGAAGGTGCAGCAGGACCAAGGTGCAAGCAGATTGGAGGAGAAGGAGAAACTTGATCGGTCATTCCTCCAATCAAAGCCCTGATTTCTGTCTCTAAACGCAACAATTAATCCAAACAACTAAGAGATGCCATTTTAGCTACCATGCAGGGCCACGTATTAACTCGCATGCAAGCCGACTTTGATTTCTTGACTGATCAACGCGTAGTTGCGCTCCATGCATTGGGTTTCTGGGGGAGATAACAAGGCAGAGTAAGGAGCGTTTGGTTACATTGCTTAGGCTAGTCATAGTGGTGAGTAACTTGGACTAGTAACATGCATATGTTACTAGTCTATGTTACTACTACGCGAAGTTTGTCGTCGGAAGCGAGCCGATCTGGCTCTCCTGAGCTAGCAAGGTTTTTCTAGCCCACCCAAGCTAGCTGGCCCACAAAGCTAACATATTTTAACAGTTCCAAACGCCTAACCTTGCCCGGCTATGCTATAAGCTGTTCTTGCTAAGGATCCAAACGCTCCCTAAGTAACAACGCTTGCTAGCAACGAGGCCAGGAGGGGATTGAGATGCGAAGTTAATGGACGACGCCTAAACATTTTGGGAATATCTGATTTCCGTAAGATGACTTAACACCTAGACGGAGGGAGTACTATTCCTCAGTCCAGGTTTGATGGAATATTCGTCACCTCTTCGCTTATTGTACGTACTCCATTTGTATCTCACTTCCCGTGGCTTCGCACTCACACAATTTTCCTATTCTATGAACCTGTGTGTGCGTGTGCGTGTGTTTAACAGCATGTGTGTGTTAGAGAGAGCGACAGATCGACCTACTCCTATAGAGAGATGGTGTGTAGTGTACGATTTTAGCCACGAGAGTCGGTGCATCCTCTCATTTCCGGGCGTCCGGTAGGGACAGGCAGATAGCTGCCACGCCCACTCCTGACCAGCCTGGCCCACCCAAAGCCCCTCCATCGCCCGCGCGCGCTTCCCGCCCGAAACGGTCAGCGCCTCTCCACAGAATCGGTGCCGCATTCATGCCCGGGCAGAGCGGACGCGACCTCTCACTGGCGCCTGCGTTGAAGGGAGAAGCGGATTCAAGAGTGATGGTTGCTTCGTCCGTCCAACTTACTGCTGGGTCTATGTGATTTGGTGGCTCATTGATCATTATTACTGAGGTGGTAGGACTGCTGGATGTCCCACGCTTTCGGCGAAAGGAGGTACTACTAGACTACAATTTTCTCCATTCTTACGGCGGAGGAGTGCAAGAGCAGTGAAAACACGCAGGCTCAGTGATTACATGGCCCACCTCACACTATCACCATATTTTCTAGACACCGTGCGACACCTAACTCTTTACATAGTACTCCCTCCGTTCCTAAATATAAGTCTTTGTAGAGATTCCACTAGGTGGACTACATACGGAACAAAATGAATGAATCTACACTTAAAATGCATCTATATACATCCGTATGTGGTTCATGGTGAAATCTCTACAAAGACTTATATTCAGGAACGGAGGAAGTACTAGTATAGTATGTACTGTAATTTATCAGCGAGATAGTACAATGCTATGAAGCTTCCAGCTTCTGTTACATGTATCTTGCGTCCAAGGTTGCCCGTTGCAACATTTCATCAAATACAGAGAAGACTAACATGCATCCTATTGCATCTCAATGATTGACAGATCATAGCAAATATGTACTCCCTCCGTTCCAAAATAAGTGTCTCAACTTTATGCAGGGGGTGTTTGTTTCGAGGGACTTTTTAGTGTAGGGACTAGAAAAAGTCCCTCTTAGAGACTTTTTAACCAAACAGGAGGGAATACTAGGGACTAAAACTTGCTTTTTGGGACTTAATGAAGAAGACTCTCAAGGAGAGTCTTTTTTGGGACTTTTCCAACAATGCCCCTCCCTGCACCCATTGCCCCGCCGCCCCATGGTGTTGTTTGGTTGTTATTTTTCTGTATACTGGGGGTAACATGGTCATTCAATAACCTCTAGGGAGGGACTAGGGACTTTTTAGTCCCTGAAAACATACAGGGAGGGACTTTTTAAGGAGTAGGGACTTTTTAGTTGGGTCTAGAAAAAGTCCTAGGACTTATGAACCAAACAGGGCCTCAATATGGACTACATATGGAGCAAAATGAGTGAATCTACACTCTAAAATACATCTATATACATCAGTGTTTGGAGTATGTACTAGTAGTTCATATTGAAATCTACTAAAGGACATATATATTCCAAACAATATGATAATCTCTCTAACCAAGGTAGTAGGGACGAGGAGTAAACGGAGGGAGTAGTAAAAATTTCTCCTCGTCCTGCGAGCCACCGCGCGCGTGGGCGAGGGAGCGGGCGTAAGGCGTATAGTACTACTACTAGTAAGCAAGCTTCACCTCATCCTGCGAGCCACCACGCCCGTGGGCGGGGGAGACGACGTACTAAGCAAGCTTCTCCTCGTTCTGTGAGTTGACGGGACACATCAAAAGTACTCCAGTGTATAGAGCCTTGCCTCTAAGGTAGGCCCCACATGGTTTGCCTCTTTTTTAACATAACGCGTCAAGTCGCAATTTGTTTGTTCACCCGTGGTAGACGATCCTCCCTCCATCTAGTGGACAACCAGTACACGTGTCAAATTACCACGTGGGCTACCTTTTCATACAGAAATGAGCTCCACAGTGTACCCGCGCGGGTGTGGTTGGGAAAGAGATGGGAGTACGTGCACCATGCGTGCACCTCTTCTCTTTGTGCACGTCCTCCACCTACGTGGGTGTGTGTGAGAGATACAAACCTAGACAAATGGCTTGTGCGTTCGTGAGTGTTTTTTGTTTGGGGGGGAGGTTGATTTCGTGAATGTATTTGTGGGAATATGTGTCGATCACATCTCAAACAAAATTTTGCATGCAATGTGTGTGAAATGGAGGCCTATCCATATCATATATAGAGGGCCGGGCGATCCACGAGAAGAGAGGGAGGGGTCATAGATATCGATAGAGTCGAAGAGAGGATCAAGTGGGTGGGTGCGAGATCGATGAAGAGAGCCATCGAAATTGTGTGTGTGTGCAAGTCAAAGATATAGGGCGACTGACCTACCGGAACGTCAGAGGGCACAAGTCAAGTTTGTGTGTGGCAGGGAGCCATGACTAGAGCGCTCGATGTATCGGTGTGTGTGTGGGAGGGGGGTGGGGGGTGGGGTAGGCAGAAGCCTAACTATAGAGGTAGAATGACTCGTATATGTGTTGAGAAGGAGAGACCCAGCTATGTCTTGAGGGAGATCGGTCGACATCCATACATAACTGAAGGACGGGAAATAGGATGGGAGAGAGAGAGAGAGAGAGAGAGAGAGAGAGGAGAGAGGGAGGGAGAGGGTAGAGTGCTGGATGGGTGATGGAGTTGCTTCTCGAAGATGGTGGGAGAGGCCTACTAGACAAACTGAGGGTGGAACTGCAATATTATCAATAAGAGTGGGGATGTGTTTCTGTGTGTGCCTGTGCGTGATAGATCTGTCGAGACACATCCATGGATGATGAAGGGGAACCATGTGTTTGGTAAGCAAACCTAACTAGATCCGTAGATCAATTGTTGTTTGTCGGAGGAAGGGAGAGACATAACTAATGAGGTAGATCGATCGACGCATGGGGAAAAACGAGTTATAAGGACCTAGCTAGCTATATGTATAGCAGGAGATCGGTCGGCGTACGTCCATTTGTTAGAGGCAAATAAGGCCCGGCGAGACGGATAGACAGAGAGAATGGAGCTAGGAGGTGGTGTGAGAGGCCCAGCTACTAGCTAGATAGGGGGAGGAGTGTGCGGTTGTGAGATCAATGAAAAGAGGGGCGAGAGTTTACACGTGTGTGGGACCGTATGAGAGACACGAGGCAAGGACACATAAAGGAGGAGATTGAAGGTGCGTGCGTATGTTGTAGGCAGACATCGTTGGAGAGGTTTATCGATCGGTGTGTGTCGGAAAGGAGTTGTGGAGACTGTGGGAGAACGACATAAAGAAAAAAAATGAATGTGCACGATGGATAGAATGCTGAGGGGGGGGGGCGAGGAGGGTGTGTGCATGCAAGAGAGAAAGTTAGTGGTAGCTACAAAGGTTAGAGGATTGTGTGGGTGTAAGAGACTAACAAAGATCATAATTTGATATGAAAGTGGATTCATATATTTGAATAGGAGATCATAGTGTTTTAAACATATGCATGCATGAATATAGCGATGATACGCGTGTTGTGGTTTTGCACATGTTATACCATAATGTGATAATGCATGGCATTTGCAACTCACGGCTAAATGTCGAACAATCTAAACCATACTATACATCGAACAATCTCACATTTTATTTGAATTTTTGATAATGTGTGGCGTTTGCAGCTTACAACTAAATATCAAACAATCTAAACAATACTATATATCGAACATTCTCACATTTTATTTGAATTTGTGGTAATGTGTGGTGTTTGCAACTCACATCTAAATACTTGTAGGTGTAGGGGGCGGGGCACCATACATAATGTGATAAACACATTATACATATGAGACATGGTTTAGATTATGAAGATCTAGCTAGAGCTTGAAATGTACTATGATTTGAAATCAACATAAAGTGGATTAAAAAAATCGAGTTCGAGTTCATATAGTACACATAGTTCATATGTAACTCGAGACTAATCATGTGGTGTGATGTGAAGATAATTGATACGTCTCCAACGTATCTATAATTTTTGATCGTTCCATGCTATATTATATTCTGTTTTGGATGTTTAATGGGCTTTACTATACACTTTTATATTATTTTTGGGACTAACCTATTAACCGGAGGCCCAGCCCGAATTGCTGTTTTTTGCCTATTTCAGTGTTTCGATGGAAAAGGATATCAAATGGAGTCCAAACGGAATGAAACCTTCGGGAACGTGATTTTCGGAACAAACGTGATCCAGAGGACTTGGAGTCTACGTAAAGCAATCAACAAGGAGAGCACGAGGCAGGGGGCGCGCCTACCCCCCAGGCGCGCCCTCCACCCTCGTGGGGGCCACGTTGCTCCACCGACGTACTTCTTCCTCCTATATATACCCATATACCCTGGAAACATCAAATACAGAGCCAAAACCCTATTTCCACCACCGCAACCTTCTGTACCCGTGAGATCCCATCTTGGGGCCTTTTCCGGCACTCCGCCGGAGGGGGCATTGATCACGGAGGGCTTCTACATCAACACCATAGCCTCTCCGATGATGTGTGAGTAGTTTACCTCAGACCTTCGGGTCCATAGTTATTAGCTAGATGGCTTCTTCTCTCTCTTTGGATCTCAATACAAAGTTCTCCTCGATCTTCTTGGAGATCTATTCGATGTAATCTTCTTTTGCGGTGTGTTTGTCGAGATCCGATGAATTGTGGGTTTATGATCAAGATTATCTATGAACAATATTTGAATCTCCTCTGAATTCTTTTATGTATGATTGGTTATCTTTGCAAGTCTCTTCGAATTATCAGTTTGGTTTGGCCTACTAGATTGATCTTTCTTGCAATGGGAGAAGTGCTTAGCTTTGGGTTCAATCTTGCGGTGTCCTTTCCCAGTGACAGCAGGGACAACAAGGCACGTATTGTATTGTTGCCATCGAGGATAAAAATATGGGGTTTATATCATATTGCATGAGTTTATCCCTCTACATCATGTCATCTTACTTAAAGCATTACTCTATTCTTATGAACTTAATACTCTAGATGCATGCTGGATAGCGGTCGATGTGTGGAGTAATAGTAGTAGATGCATAATCGTTTCGGTCTACTTGTCACATACGTGATGCCTATATACATGATCATACCTAGATATTCTCATAACTATGCTCAATTCTATCAATTGCTCGACAGTAATTCGTTTACCCACCGTAATACTTATGCTCTTGAGAGAAGCCACTAGTGAAACCTATGGCCCTCGGGTCTATTTTCCATCATATTAATCTTCCAACACTTAGCTATTTTTATTGCCGTTTTTTTACTTTGCATTTTTATCATAAAAATACCAAAAATATTATCTTATCATATCTATCAGATCTCACTCTCGTAAGTGACCGTGAAGGGATTGACAACCCCTTTATCGCGTTGTTTGCGAGTTTCTTATTTGTTTGTGTAGGTGCGTGGTACTTGTGCGTGATCTCCTACTGGATTGATACCTTGGTTCTAAAAAACTGAGGGAAATACTTATGCTACTTTACTGCATCACCCTTTCCTCTTCAAGGGAAAACCAACGCAGTGCTCAAGAGGCAGCAAGAAGGATTTCTGGCGCCGTTGCCGGGGAGATTCGCGCCAAGTCAAGTCAAGAAATACCAAGTACCCATCACAAACTCTTATCCCTCGCATTACATTATTTTCCATTTGCCTCTCGTTTTCCTCTCCCCCACTTCACCCTTGCCGTTTTATTCGCCCTCTCTTTTCCGTTCGCCTCTTTTTCGCTTGCTTCTTGTTTGCTCATGTGTTGGATTGCTTGCTTGTCACGATGGCTCAAGATAATACTAAATTGTGTGACTTTACCAATACCAACAACAATGATTTTCTTAGCACTCCGATTGCTCCTCTTACCGATGCTGAATCTTGTGAAATTAATGCTGTTTTGTTGAATCTTGTCATGAAAGATCAATTCGCCGGCCTTCCTAGTGAAGATGACGCTACCCATCTGAATAACTTCGTTGATTTGTGTGATATGCAAAAGAAGAAAGATGTGGACAATGATATTGTTAAATTGAAGCTATTTCCTTTTTCGCTTAGAGATCGTGCTAAAGTTTGGTTTTCGTCTTTGCCTAAAAATAGTATTGATTCATGGAATAAGTGCAAAGATGCTTTCATCTCTAAGTATTTTCCTCCCGCTAAGATCATCTCTCTTAGAAACAATATCATGAATTTTAAGCAACTTGATCATGAACATGTTGCACAAGCTTGGGAGAGTATGAAAGTAATGATATGTAATTGCCCTACACATGGTTTGAATCTTTGGATGATTATACAAAAAATTTATGCCGGATTGAATTTTGCTTCTAGAAATCTTTTAGATTCGGCCGCGGGAGGCACTTTTATGGAAATCACCTTAGGAGAAGCTACTAAACTCCTAGATAATATTATGGTTAATTATTCTCAATGGCACACCGAAAGATCTACTAATAAAAAAGTGCATGCGATAGAAGAAATCAATGTTTTGAGTGAAAAGATGGATGAACTTATGAAATTATTTGCTACTAAAAGTGTTTCTTCTTATCCTAATGATATGCATTTGTCTACTTTGATTGAGAATAATAATGAATCTATGGATGTGAATTTTGTTGGTAGGAATAATTTTGGTAACAACGCGTATAGAGGAAACTTTAATCCTAGGCTGTTCCCTAGTAATTCCTCTAATAATTATGGTAATTCCTACAACAATTCTTATGGAAATTTTAATAAGATGCCCTCTGAATTTGAGACTAGTGTTAAGGAGTTTATGAATTCGCAAAAGAATTTCAATGCTTTGCTTGAAGAAAAATTGCTTAAGGTTGATGAATTGGCTAGGAACGTGGATAGAATTTCTCTTGATGTTGATTCTTTGATACTTAGATCTATTCCACCTAAGCATGATATCAGTGAGTCTCTCAAAGCCATGAGAATTTCCACTGATGAGTGCAAAGAAAGAACCGCTAGGATGCGTGCTAAGAAAGATTGCTTTGTGAAAGCGTGTTCTTCTAGTTTCTATGAAAATAAAGATGAAGATCTAAAAGTTATTGATGTGTCTCCTATTAAATCTTTGTTTTGCAATATGAATCTTGATAATGATGGGACCGGAGATGAGTCACCTTTACCTAGGAGGCGTCCGAAAAATTCGGAGTTTTTAGATCGTGATGCAAAAATTGGTAAAAGTGGGATTGAAGAGATCGAAACTTTAGATATTAATGAACCCACTATTTTGGATTTCAAGGAATTTAATTATGATAATTGCTCTTTGATAGATTGTATTTCCTTGTTGCAATCCATGCTAAATTATCCTCATGCTTATAGCCAAAATAAAGCTTTTACCAAACATATCGTTGATGCTTTAATGCAATCTTATGAAGAAAAACTTGAGTTGGAAGTTTCTATCCGTAGAAAACTTTATGATGAGTGGGAACCTACTATTAAAATTAAAATAAAAGATCATGAATGCTATGCTTTGTGTGAATTGGGTGCTAGTGTTTCCACGATTCCAAAAACTTTGTGTGATTTGTTAGGTTTCCGCGAATTTGATGATTGCTCTTTAAACTTGCACCTTGCGGATTCCACTATTAAGAAACCTATGGGAAGAATTAATGATGTTCTTATTGTTGCAAATGGGAACTATGTCCCCGTAGATTTTATTGTTCTTGATATAGATTGCAATCCTTCATGTCCTATTATTCTTGGTAGACCTTTCCTTAGAACGTGTAACAGCCTGGATTTTGGCCCTTTTCTTTTGATTTATTTGGTTTTTGCTCTGTTTTTCTTTTTTTGGAGTGGTTCTGTGGCCTTGTCACTTGGGAAATCATCTTCAATTCTTCTCCCAAGTGGCTCATCATCCTTGAATCTTTCCCAAGGTCATGCCATTCCCATCCTATCCCAAATCCCAATATTCTTTTCTTGGGGAAAATTCCTTTTTCATTAAAGGAATAACCTCAATTGCCCTAGGTTGTGAAGCAACCTATATTTCTGCCCATCCAAAAATTCCCATATAATTCTTAAAATTCCTTTGGGTCATATGTTCCTCAAATATGCCCAAACGTTCCAGTCCTAGCTCAAAAATAATTCCCCAATAATTATTCTTCTATTCTGCCCTAAATGGCACTTTGTGAAGGAAGTGTCATTTATATTTTCCTAGTTGCTCCCAAACTCCTTGGGCATTCTTTTCTGTCCAAATAATTGCCTCATGCACAAGTTCAACTTTATTTGCCTAGCCAATCTTCCTCAGTGAATTTTGAAAGTTTCTGTCAGATAGAAGGCTTTGTGAAGGAAGTACTAGCTAGGAGTATCCAAATGAGTTAAACTTTTTCACACTCCTTCATGTGCTCATATTAACCCCCTCCACCCATTTTTAGCCTCATCCAATCATCTATGTGAGCACAGGAGTAAATCTTTGATTCTGGCAATATTTTCAAGTTGTGAAGCAAGTGCATTTTATATTGCTTCAAAAATCCTGATAAATTACCCGATCATCCTCCTACCCATAAAACATCTCTCCACCCAATTTGGCATCATTTAAATGAGCCATTTAATCACCAAAATTATTCCAAGTTTCTGGACAGAAATGATGTTTGTGAAGCAAGTACCATTTTGGCTTGTCCATTTGGTATGAGCTTTTTACAGCATCTTTATATGTCCATATCATGAGGATTTTACAAGTTGCATCCCATTCCATAACACCATGTGAGTGCATCATCCAAATCTTGATTCTGGACCAATTATGGGGTTACACAACAACTATATTAGTTTGTGCTCTATTATGCTCCAAAACCTCTAGGATCATAATCCTTCCGTAGTTAATCATCCCAGACAACACCATTTGGACCAATCATTTTCCTGTTGATCAGCAGTGCTCTGCCAAGTTTGATGCAGTAAACTTTAGAGCTTAGTTACCATTTAACCATAGCACCCCAGATCAAGCCATGGAATCATCAATGCTCCATTTTGGAAGGACATCAGCTAGACAACATTTTGGGTGTTGTAGGGCAATGAATGCCCCGGTTCGCGTGGTGACTATGACGTTGGCGTGCCTGTGCACGCGCTCTGTGCGCAGTGGTCGTGTCCAGGGCGTCGTTTCTGCTTCGTCCGCTTTCCCCTCGTCGTCTTAGCGCGCGTGAGCATGTCCATTGTCTTCCTCTCGTCGTCGCCATTCCCCTGGACCCCTCTCCCTCTCCGTCCGCTTTCCCCTCGTCGTCTTAGCGCGTGTGAGCATGTCCAATGTCAAGTTGTGAAGCAAGTCCATTTTATATTGCTTAGTAGTTGCTGTCGTATCATGGTAGTTGTTAATTAATTAACCTATTAATGCTATGTTATTGTCTTGGCTTGATGTTTATGGTTGTTGTGAGCTTGCAAGTACATTCAATGTACTGACCTGGCGTGTCATGCCAGATTGCGGGTGATGCTATGATTGCTTGATTGTTTGTCGAGGTGTCCGTTCATGCGAGCTAGATCGTGTCCCAGCCAGAGTCCCTGCGGAGTGGAGTTCACCATCTTCGTCGTTGTTCCGCTGCTAGAAGTATTCTGCTGCTACTAGTTGTTCCGCTGCTAGCATAGAGCAAGTGTAGTATCGCAGGCGTAGTGTCACCATGCTGATGTGCTTCTTTGTAACATCAGACCCTTGTATTATTATTCTTGTAATAAGAGCTGATTTGTTCTATGTCAAGCAGTGTCGTATTCCAGAGACTTTTCCTTGATCTCTGGGCTGGAATACGGGGCGTTCCGGTTTCTCTGAGCTGGGGTGCCACAGGCTTGGTATCAGAGCAGGTCTGGCTGTAGGACGCCCTAGTCAGCGCGAGCGGTAGAAACCGGTAGTATAGGCTCTACCTTGTTTGTTACATTTGGTTGCTGCATTTGTTTGTTGCATAGCATGCATATAGCCTTATTATTTTGCTACTGACGGTTTATCTGGTGAGTGTAGCTGGCATCGGTCCGGATCCACTACAGCTCAACCTTTGCATTTCTTTAGTTTTATTTTCTTGCTCATTCTTCGGTGTTTGGTGTCATTTCTGTCCCAGCGGAGTGATGCCAAGTGATCCGACACTGTTTGCAGAAATGGTGCTCCGGTATCGCGCCGATTTCTTTCCTTTAGCCCCATTTTGTTTCGGTGGTAGACATGCTTCTATCCCGGATCGTCCTTTTATCTTGTCGTGTTGGCAACCCTTAATGGTCTCAGTCATCATAAAAAGGGCAATGTCAGCAGACTCAGTTTTTCCCCGCTATCCTTATTTCTTAGATGAGTACGGATATTTTCCGTCCGCTTGATAATAATGTGGTCGCGACATTCATGTCCTGCTACATGGTTACCAAGTACGTACTCGCCTCCGAGCTAGTCCAGGTTGCTACCTGGCTAAGCTAGCACTTGGTGTAGCGCTGTTTACACCAATTCTTCCACACATTTATTCGTCCTCGTGCACATCGTCACAACATGCTAGATCGTAGAACCGGAGATCCCGCGAAATTTGTGTGCTTAAGTAGGCATGCATATTGTGTGACTAGCAGTAAAATGTGACATTGATTGTGTGTGAAGTGATTGTTGTTGTGTGCTTTTGTTTAGTTGAGTTTTCTTTTGCTTCTTTTTTTTCTGGGCCCCGGTGTTACATTATTTCCCCCCTATAAAGAGTTGCTCATCAACCAACACCGGACTCAAAGAAGCAACAAGGAGTTTAAAAATTTGGAAACTCAGCTAAACAGAATGGAATTCTCAGTCGTCTGCAGTAAAATGGGAAATATCTGATCTTGAGGCTGATAATCAATTGTGCATCAGTGTGCACTCCTCTCGTCAGTACTGATAAATCAAGTCCCCATCAGTACCAAATCCTCACAATAGTAATGATCAAGTCAGCAGCAAGACAAGTCAGGTACAAGCCCAACGGTATATTTTCAGACAGAGGTATGGATCATATACAAAGTTTTGGCTCAACAATGCATAATGCTTGAAATATGTTATCATCTGAAATAAAGTCAGAATGTGACATGCTCGAGGAAGACAGTCAAACCATTTTTCTCATGCAAATAATCAGCCTCAGAATATTATGGGCGTGTGTATGGATTTCAGTCTGCATATCAGTATGAAGTTTTGGATATAAGAAACCCAGTATTATTCCACACGCTATTGGAAGAAATTTATGAGGCAAGGCTCCTCAATTTTTCCTCAGCATGATATGTGAACAATTTCCGGCCCACAATACCCGGTCTTTCTCAATAAGATACCTCGGTAAAAGCTTCTGGCAGACGGAAATGAATTTTCTCAACAAGCAAAACCGAGGATAAGCTTCTCAAGTACGGAACTCAGGTTTCTCCAGCACAATAATCCGACCAAGCTTCATGTGTAAGCTATCGAGATTTCTTGTGCACGCTACCCAGACCAAAAGCCTCGAGCAGAATCTAAGAGTCTTCCTCAGCAAGCTACTCGGATGGCTTCCCTCGTAAGCCACCAGTCCGCGCCAGTAGCACACTATGTACCGTCCTCAGAGATTATATGATGAGTTGGCAGTATATGGCAGTACATCTCAAGGATCATATTTGCAATAATTTTGTCAGAGGTACAATTCAGTCAAAGCATATGCCTGCCGCAATAATCGGGTATTCAGTTGCATACGATTATTATACATATGGTAAGCATGTATCCGCGGTCAGATCAGTCACTCATATGGGATACGGCACTGATCCAGCAGATATACCTAAGAAAGGTACGGACCCAACAACCTCATAAGTCATGCAAATGAAGATAAGCAGAGATACATCTCATGAATTACAAGGATCGACAAGATCTGGGGATGACATCACAGAATCCACAGTCTTGACCATGGTCATCAAGGTCATTATTCCCACACCAGACAAGGTGATATCATGAAACCTTGTCACCTTCTGGTATGATTGGCCTCAGCAATGAGCTCCGTACAACTACAAACCCCGAGTATATGTCATATATGTGCGGACACAGGTCAGAAAAACAAGCACAAGGAATAATGTCAAAAATATTAATCACAGTCATGGTCATACAAAGAATCAAGGACATGTGTGGCCAAGTTATTTCAGTAAGGTATCCTCACAAAGAAAATCATGATTGTTAAAGGGTGAGACTGACAACAAAGGTAGGATGATTTTTGCATGAACATCAGGGTCCGGATACCCAAATCAGTTGGAGGCCGTAATTCCATATGGAGCCACAAAGGCATACCCTCAGAGGATTGCTCTGTTCTACAAGGATTTCATATCCCGCTGACCCGCTTGAAATGGTTAGTGTGGAATATCCAAGTCTGTTCTGTCAGATCCAAGATTTCCTTTTGTAAACTCTGCAGTTTGACCTCAGCGGCAGTGTTACAGCATCTCATAGCTTCATTTCCACACCTGGGTATACCGACAACATGGGTAAATTAAAAGCCGAACCATCAGCTCAGATCAGGTATATTCACTGGCGGAACCATGTACACGGACAACATGTCAAGAAAATTATTTTCCCGCCAGCACCCTGTCAGGGCAGTCTCAAGGTATTAATATTCGATGGTATGACACAGCTGTAACTCCATACCCCGTTATATCGCTCACGACAGAAGGCAGTCGAATCTTGGGTACAGACCCCATGCTCGAGTCAAAGGGGTAAATCTAGATAAATCAGTACCACTTGCGAGCAGTCAGATCCTGTCAGAAAATGGCCATGATTCTCAGCATTTATGGAATCAAGAAGACATGCATTTGTTTGAGTAACCCGGTAGCAGAAGTAAAAAGTTTTCATGGAAAAGGAAATTTATGATAAGATCCATTGGATATCACTGCATATATGAGAAAATTTACGTGAGCAAAAGGAAGTGGTATATGAGCAAAAACCCGTCAGAAATTGGGGAAAAGTGAAGCAGCCAACCCCAGAGCAAGGTAAGTTGATCATCTGAAATTCTTGGGGGAACAATAAATAAAGGAAAAAGGATACCCGAGTTGGAAACGGTATCCTCAAGTGATACTTGTTCCCAGAGCAACTAAATCTCGAGGACGAGATTTCTTTAAGGGGGTAAGAGTTGTAACAGCCTGGATTTTGGCCCTTTCCTTTTTCTTTTGATTTATTTGGTTTTTGCTCTGTTTTTCTTTTTTTTGAGTGGTTCTGTGGCCTTGTCACTTGGGAAATCATCTTCAATTCTTCTCCCAAGTGGCTCATCATCCTCGAATCTTTCCCAAGGTCATGCCATTCCCATCCTAGCCCAAATCCCAATATTGTTTTCTTGGGGAAAATTCCTTTTTCATTAAAGGAATAACCTCAATTGACCTAGATTGTGAAGCAACCTATATTTCTGCCCATCCAAAAATTCCCATATAATTCTTAAAATTCCTTTGGGTCATATGTTCCTCAAATATGCCCAAACTTTCCTGTCCTAGCTCAAAAATAATTCCCCAATAATTATTCTTCTATTTTGCCCTAAATGGCACTTTGTGAAGGAAGTGTCATTTATATTTTCCTAGTTGCTCCCAAACTCATTGGGCATTCTTTTATGTCCAAATCATTGCCTCATTCACAAGTTCAACTTTATTTGCCTAGCCAATCTTCCTCAGTGAATTTTCAAAGTTTCTGTCAGACAGAAGGCTTTGTGAAGGAAGTACTAGCTAGGAGTATCCAAATGAGTTAAACTTTTGCACACTCCTTCATGTGCTCATATTAACCCCCTCCACCCATTTTCAGCCTCATCCATTAATCTATGTGAGCACAGGAGCAAATCTTTGATTCTGGCAATATTTTCAAGTTGTGAAGCAAGTGCATTTTATATTGCTTCAAAATCCTGATAAATTACCAGATCATCCTCCTACCCATAAAACATCTCTTCACCCAATTTGGCATCCTTTCAATGAGCCATTTGATCACCAAAATTATTCCAAGTTTCTGGACAGAAATGATGTTTGTGAAGCAAGTACCATTTTGGCTTGTCCATTTGGTATGAGCTTTTTACAGCATCTTTATATGTCCATATCATGAGGATTTGCCAAGTTGCATCCCATTCCATAGCACCATGTGAGTGCATCATCCAAATCTTGATTCTGGACCAATTTTGGGGTTACACAGCAACTATATTAGTTTGTGCTCCATTATGCTCCAAAACCTCCAAGATCATAATCCTTCCGTAGTGAATCATCCCAGACAACAACATTTGACCCAATCATTTTCCTGTTGATCAGCAGTGCTCTGCCAAGTTTGATGCAGTAAACTTCAGAGCTTGGTTACCATTTAACCATAGCACCCCAGATCAAGCCATGGACTCGTCAATGCTCCATTTTGGAAGGACTATCAGCTAGACAACATTTTGGGTGTTGTAGGGCATTGAATGCCCCGGTTCGCGTGGTTACTACGACGATGGCGTGCCTGTGCACGCGCTCTGTGCGCAGTGGCCGCGTCCAGGGCGCCGTTTCTGCTTCGTCCGCTTTCCCCTCGTCGTCTTAGCGCGCGTGAGCATGTCCATTGTCTTCCTCTCATCGGCGCCGTTCCCCTGGACCCCTCTCCCTCTCCGTCCGATTCCTCACCGATGCAAGCCGTCGCGCGCCCACGGGCGAACAGTGGCGGTTTGGCTTGGAGCTCGCTGTCTTCTTCCTCCCTGCGCTCCTTTGGCCTTCTCCTCCCCGTGAGAACCTCCACTGCTCCTCTTACGTCGTCTACCTCCGAGCTCGCGAGCGTGGGCACACGTCCGCGGTGACGCCAGCTCAACCCCCTCCTCCCTCGCCTATATAAGCCCACCCCGAGGCCTCTCGACCTCACCAAGCTTCTTCCCTCCCTCCTAGCTTCCCGACCACCCAAACAAGCTCGAGGAGCTCTCATTCTTGCCCCTCGTCGCCACGGCCGCCGCTCTGTCCCGGCTAAATTCGCTCAAAGCCGTCCCCCCTCCTTGCCTTCTTCCACCACCAGAGCCCCTATCTACATCCGGCGACCCTCCCCTGCCATTTCCCTCACCCTCCGGCGCACCAGGGAGACGTGCCCGTCGCCGCCCGACGTGGCCGTCCGCTGCGGTCGAGGCTGCTCCCGTTCCCGTCGTCTTCAGCAACCGGGACGCCGACCAGGCGATGCGGCTCGGTCCCCCGAGCATGTTGGTGTGCCGAGCGCCGCGGGAGGCGGCTGGAATCGCCGATGAGCCCCGTCGGGATCCTCCTCTGCCGCGGCCAAACGCCGACGCGAGAGGTTGAATGCGCTGACTTGGCCAGGCGGGCCCCACCCGAGCGCGACCCCACCTGTCAGCCGCACATCCGTTGACCCCGCGCACATGATGTGGATAAGTGGAGACGTACTCCTGGTGAGTACGCTTTCCCTTGTCGAAAGCGTCTCCTGATTCTTCTTCGGGCCGGAGTACGTTTTCATCTCTGGAAACATATTTCCATAAACTGCGCTTTCTGTTTTTCTGTCCAGGTCCAGTTTGTAAAGATTTTTCTTGCAGATGGGTCCCTGGCAGAAAACACTTCATATCTTTTTACGCCTAGCTCCAAATCAGGTGATTCCAAAGCCCACGTCTTTGTTTTGTCGAGCCCATTCTGATGGAACCATTTTCACGATGTTTTGACATTCTGAAAATGACCATTTTGCCCCTTCCCTTATTCAGCCCCTCCGAGAGAGTACGTTTTCCGGCGATTCTTTCTGCGAGTTTCTCGCACTTCCTCCCGGTGATTTCTTCCACCCCAGGCAAGCCACACCCTCCATTTGCATGAATGCAATGCAGTGACATGGTTTCTTTATTTAAACTTGTTTAAATATTGTTCTAGCTACTTGTGATTTGTTCATGGCATTCTCGGAGTATTGTTTTGATCTTGCTATTGCCATGATATTGCTTGGAGTTCTAGGACTTATATTTTGATGATTATGTGGATGACATGTGCCTTTGGATTCTTAGTGGCTATTATGATTATTTTCATGATGGTATCTGGGATTATTTTGGAGTATTACTTTGGATATCATGTTGCCTTTGGATTATTAGTGGCTAGTGTTATTTCCATCATGATGCTAGATGATATTATGTTTTGGAGTATGATGTTGGAGATGATGCTTGCATGTGGATCATAGTTGGATAGTTAGTTCTTGATATTTGAGTAGTAGTCTTATCGTTCTTGGCTTCATCACGATAGTAGTGTTATGCTGTCCTCGGAGTATTTTGGTAAGATGATAATAAGCCTTGGATTATTTGTGGGATATTGCTATGACTTGGATTATAGTTTGATAGTTGATATCGGAGTATCAGTCATCACAGTTATATTTTGGGGATAAATTCCGTCATTAAGTTGGTCAGGTGCCACCGAACCGGGCTTTCTCCAGTGCAAGCACATTTGCCTTTATGGGAAGGCCCTAATGCAATGCTATTCCCGTGCCTCTCGCCGGTGCCTCCAACGAGGGAAGGTTATTGGCGCGCGCTACCCTGATCAGGTAGGCGGACATAAGCCTTGTGTGCCCGTAGTTGGATTTTGCGCGTGTGTATCCCCGTGTGGGACAGTTTATGTTTTGGCCACGACGGTGGTCGTTGTGTCTTTGGTAGACACGGGGCCACCCAGGACTAGCCCAGTGGGGAGTGAGTCAGAGTGGCCGGGAGAGTGTCATGGCAGTAGATCGGTTTTGTCGGAACGCCGTTGGTCCACCCGAATGGGAGTGCGAGGCCATGGGTTCCGTGGTGTGGGTAAAGTGCGCTACCTCTGCAGAGTGTGTATTTAAATCTATCGATAGCCGCGTCCTCGGTCATGGGCATGGGTTCGTACTAGGTCACACCGTTCGATCAACACTCACATGACAGAATGACTTATAGGTGATGTATATGTTGATATTTTGAGCAGTGCAGATTGGCAGGATGTTGATAATGATGTTGGAGACCAAGTGTTGGTCAGGGTTGTGATCGCCGGAAAATCACAGTTTGACACCAAGTGTTGGTCAGTGTCAGGGATATACCCCGCGGCGTAAACCGGCTGGAAATATGACCCGGCCGGACTTGGCGGTTTACTTGAGACCCGATTGACACTTGGCGATTCACTGGTGACCTGCCCTGACCAGACGGTTTACAAGCAACCTGCGTGGACATTATAACTCACTGGTAACCCGGCGGGCGGGACAGACGGATGACAAGGCCCAAGGCCCAAAGGGCCGGTTTATATTAATGGTGGGCCGGTTTAAGAGGAAAGGCGTGAAGAATATTACCTTACAAGGAGTTAAAGACCCAGACTTGTATCTGGTTTGTATTAGAAGGTAGACTAGTCCTAATCCTAATAGGACTCCACATGTAACCCGCCCCTCTAACTTATATAAGGAGGGGCAGGGCTCCCCAAAGAGGACAAGCAAGAAGAAACAATCTTAGGGCTAGACACAACTAGGAGAGCCGGTTTACGACGACTCCCTCATGTGCATAATGAGACCTAGCCACAAACAGCATGTAGGGTTATTACCGGATGATGTTTCCCAGGGCCCGAAGCTGTCTAAATCCTCGTCTTGTGTGTTGCGTCTCTCGATTCCGCTCAACCCCTCTCCAGGTACCACATAGATGCGTTGGCCTCACGACTAATTCCTCACACTAGGACATCTGCCGTGACAATTCCATGACAGTTGGCGCCCACCGTGGGGCCTGCGCACGGTGGTGTTGAGTTCTTGGAGGGATCTCCCTAGGGATCGAGGAGTTTGCAATTTTTTGGACGAAGATTTTTCTATCCATGAGATTGAATTCAAGAAAAGTCAACTACCGTTTGTCTGAGCAAGCGGCCAAGTCACAAATCGCCAACACCATTGTTTTCCGCTACGACATGTTTCGCCGGCGTGTTAAGTTTTGGTCGGCAACTCAACCAACATGGTTAGAGTCACCAGTTTCGTTCAGCATCAGCATTGGTTCGCCGAGTCCGATGGAAGCAAATCATCAAAACGTGCAAAGCCAAGTCCCAATCAAGCCATCAACTGAGACTACGGATCGGACACTATTTGTGAAGATCAATAAGAAATTGATGATTAACGATACGTCAGGAAGATCAACGCATCGTTCCACGATCCGGGAGCGGATTGTTTGCGGGCTCGGACTCCTTGGAAGACCCGCCCCATTGGCAACCCGGAGGAGGGTTATCCAATGACCATGACCGGAGCTGAATTAGAGCACACGCTCGGTCTCTGCTATCGAACCGCCCTCACCTCCGCCTTGTTGACGGATCGCCGCTGAACCGCCGTTCGCCTGAGTCGCCGATGCCGCCGGGGTTGGCCTTG
The DNA here is from genome assembly GCF_002575655.3 of Aegilops tauschii subsp. strangulata. Taxonomy (NCBI): domain Eukaryota; kingdom Viridiplantae; phylum Streptophyta; class Magnoliopsida; order Poales; family Poaceae; genus Aegilops; species Aegilops tauschii. The sequence continues at coordinate 517,900,152 of NC_053036.3, forward strand.
TTTCCGCCTTGCCGCAAGCTCACCTCGCCTGCGCCCTCTGCTGGCTCACACCACTGCGCGCCCCGTCCGCGCAACTCACGCTAAATCGCCGTCGTCGCCTCCGAGAAACTCACCCCCGAGTCACCGCTGGTTCAGGCCAAACCGGCCGTCTCTGAGCCGCCATATCACCTTTGCGGTGAATTGCCGCGCCGGCTGGCCTCGAGTCACCACTTCCATGGCCGACCACGCCCTCCGCCGGACTCCGCCCCGTCACGCGATGATCCTACCATGAGCCGGCGCCGTTAGTGAGCTACCCGCCGCAGTTGCGACTCGTCCTTCCTCAAACCGCCAAAATCCTCCGTTGTTGAGCCAGCCCTCTGCGGCCTCATCGATACGCCGCACCTCGAGTACCGGCGCACATCACCGGCCACCAGCGAGTTGCCCGTCTCTGAGTCGCCGTCCGCGAACCGCCACGGCCTAACCGAGCCGGAGTGTCGTTTACCTTAGGGTGACCCGGCTGCTCTGCATCGGCTTAAAAAGGAAAAATGGCCCCGAGCCGCGTTGTCTCCGGCTGTGGCCGGGCCGGCCCGGCCTTGCCACCGTCAGGCACCTTTGCCGGCAACCGCTAACCCGCCAGCTTCATCTTTGCCTACTGGTTTGTTGCAAGACGCCTTCTGCTGGCCTCTGCTATGGTTCTGCTTCGTAGAACGTCACCCTGAACCGCCGTCACGGATGCGCCCATGCAAACCGCCGTTCGCCTCCGGGTGACCCGCCTAGTTGCCTCCCTTTGCCGTGCGTCGAGCGGCCCTCGCTAAGCGGATTGAGCCGCCTCCACCATCAACATCACGGCCACAGTTGCGTCGAGCCACCCCGACGTCAGCTCCAACCTCGAGTCACCTCCACAAATAGCACCAAGTCGCCGCCGTGGATCGATCCACTGGTGCGCCATGGCCTCACGCTTCAAACTGCATTCACGTTCGCTAGATTCACCCCTGCTTTCAAGGAGCCATTGTTGCTGTTTTGCCTCTGCTGGCCGTTTCCACGCCGGGCTTTGCTGTATCTCTGCGGTGAGTTTACACCGCAGCTGACCGCGCCTCGTGGCGCCTTGACAAACTTGCTTCCATCGCCAGCCGTCTGCGCCTCAAGCCGGCCAGGCTACGGCCATGGCCCTACCTCCATTGCCGCTGTGGTCACGGAGTGTCTCAAGAGTCTAAGACCGGCTCTACTACCGCTGTAGCTCCTGTCGGCCCGGCCATCATGGCCTTATATCAATTGTCCCTATTCTGGCGGGCGCTATCTTAAACGATAAAGAAGAGTAGCAGAAGATGCAGGATTGGGAGCAGTGGCTCAGTAGTGCATCGCAGCAGGTTGAAGTACTTGTTCAGGTTCAGCAAGATATGGGTGAGACAATAGATGCTTTTGGCTTGGCATTCATAAAATTTCCAAAGTTTGTGAACTGAAGAAGCAGAGTCTCTGAGGATAAGAGCTATTGACATCAAAAACATATAGCCGCCGATTGCACAACCTGGGCAGTATGGGATTCCAGCAGTATGCAGCAAAAGCAATAAAGACGAGCCGTCCATAAAGCAGTAATGAGCCGGCATCGGTGCATCGTTACGAGGAAATTTTTACCTTGCACACGGATCGTTCGAGTGAGTGCAGGGAAGGTAAATCTGGAGCAGCTAGCCTACCACTCCGTTCCGTGGATATATGGACAGGAGGCTCGCGTTGGTTTAAACGTTGTGGCCAATTCTTGCGCCTGCGCCGGTTTACACCGACTACCACTGCCGCGCCCGAATCGTCAATCCGTACCGGCTTACAAATGCCACGGCCGACTCTCCCGCCCGTGCCGGCTTATAATGTCGCGGCCGACTCATCTGTCCGTGCCGTCTCTGATGCTGCGGTCGTCTTTGTCGTCCGTCTCTCGCGGCCTGGTCTACGTCAACACACCGGGCCGCACCTGTCTGCATGAGATGTTTATTAAATATGAGCAAGTCACTGCTTGGGAAGCCCGGTTTTCTTCTGACAAATTGGAGGCAAATTATCATATATTGTCAGCCGCCGTCTGCACTGGATGGTCCAATGGGCAGGCGCACAAGTCACCGCCACTACAGTTTGGTTAACTTCAAATCATCAGTTGGAAGGAACCATTGGCCGAGTTGCTGACACGGCTCATACGGGATCATTTATAACCCGCCGCAGTCACCTCAACCTTCTGTGGATTCACATCGTGCTATCAACACCAATAATATACGACTTATGCCAGTTTATATCACGATCAAAATATGGAGAATGTCAAGCCAACTCCTCGAGTGGCCTTGAGACTTGGGGGCTACAATGATATGACTCAGAGAATGTTGCCGGTTTTCAGTGAATTAAAGAACCCTAGGATGTTGGAGGGAAAGATAACCCGGTCCCAGAGGCTACTACCATATTGATGAAAGTTTGAAGGCCGTAAGAAAATTTTCGGTTCAAAATGAAGATTCCGGTTTAAAATCCGGTTCAAGGGAAAAATGTCTCCCACAAAGCTCTGAAGCTCTCAAATCTGGTTTAAGAATTTCTGGTTCAAAAAGAATTAATCTCTCGCAAGATTCGAGTCTAAAGGCCGTCAGAAAATTTCCGGCTGAAGATTCCGGTTTAAAATCCGGTTCAAGGGAAAGATGTCTCCCACAAAGCTTTGAAGCTCTCAATATCCGGTTTAACATCCGGTTCAAGAAGAAATATCTCTCGCAAAGTTCGAGTTCTCAGAAAAGTTACATGGGGGCTTCTGTTTATAAAGCGGCGTCTGGTTTACCTCTTGGTTCAGCTTATCAAAGCTTTATACAATATCACTTGGGGGCTTGGTCGTATCCGAACCATAGCTACACCTCTTGATCGGCGCAATGCCAGAACATCACTTGGGGGCTTGGTCGTATCCGAACCATAGCTACACCTCTTGATCGGCACAATGCCACAACACCACTTGGGGGCTTGGTCGTATCCGAACCATAGCTACATCTCTTGATCGGCGCAATGCCACAACATCACTTGGGGGCTTGGTCGTATCCGAACCATAGTCACACCTCTTCATCGGCTCAAAGCCAAATCAATCCGGGGCCAAAGAGAGTGTTGTAAAACAACAACTCAAACATAGGCACCCACTGAGCACAGCTCAAAATGTTACTTGGGGATTCTTTGCTGTCAAAATGAACAAAGAATCTACACTTGTAATAGGCTATCAAGCCATGGCTTGGAAGCCTGGTGTATACACCTAAAACCCCAGGTTAGCCTGCCTTTTTAAGTAAGTTACTCCGCCCAGGTAGAACTTTGACAAGTTACTCTGATAAGACCCTGAACTTGTCAAGTTAAAATGATGTTTGGTTAAGGATTAAGGACCATCTTAAAAGGCTTTGCAAAATGGTTTAACTCAGTGGTCTGGCAGCCCATGAAAAGCCTCGACTACATGTTTTCATTTGCTTTTTGCCAAGTTTTTCTTTCTTTTGATAAGAATTATGAGTTTTTTTTGATAAACCGGTGTTCATCAACCCGGCTCGGCTTTCAACTACAAGTTGTCAGTACATGCTCAGTTATAATCTGGCACTTATTAACCCGGTCTGGTTTTGACTATAAGTCGCCAGTATTGAATATGGATAAACCGGTGTTTATCACAACCCGGTACGGTTTTATCATAAACCGGCACAGTATGGAAGGAGTTATCATTACTCAAGATTGGAGTTATCACTCTTACTACAAAAAGTTGGTAAACCAACAATGTGATTCAATGTCACAGGTATGATATATTACATATTTGATTATTCTTAAATGCAGCCTTGGTTATAAACCCGGGTTATATGTTGGGAATTATGACCCGTCCGGCGGTAAACCGCCAGGACACTTTAAACTTGTTGTATGCAGAAACAGGTTGAATAAAGCATGATTATAAATCACCGGCGTTTATTAACCCGGCCTGGCTTTCGACTATAAGTCGCCAGTATGATGATAAATTATCCAGTGTTTATTAACCCGGACTGGCTTGGGATTATAAGTCGCCAGTATATATTTGGATTGCGCCATTGGAATCATGCGCTCATAAATCATTGGATTATATTATTCAAATCTTCAAATAACCAACATGGCTGGATTTTTATTATGGTTATCAATAACAAGTATTATGATTAAGGTTTTCAAAGTCGCTTTAGCGCAGTGGCTATTATATTACCAATGGATATGATTTATTCTACAATTGAAGAAATAATCCCGAGTCACTGCAGGCTTACGACCCGACACTTGGGGGCTATATTATTCATGTTGAGATTACATCAAATATGCAAGTCTCATGTCGCTGCAAGCATGCACCATGGCACTTGGGGGCTAATGCAAAGTCATTTTTTGCTCACCTTATTGAAGACCCGACTCATCACAGTGTAATGAGTCGGCCCTTGGGGGCTATCAATTGCTCCTGTCAACAATTCAAGGTACACAAGTTTTAAATCCATTATATTGAAGGGTCCACTCCTCAGTTGGTAAAGCACAAAGCTCTTAACCTTGTGGACGTGGGTTCAAGCCCCATGATGGGAGTTACATTATATGATGTTATTTTCAATGAAGTATATATAAAGTCCCAGCTTAGTATTATCTTACTAAGCCGGCCCTTGGGGGCTACACGTTGTTGTTCAAGTCTACATGATCATATCTACAAAGTCCCTGCTCATTATCTGCATAATGACCCGGCCCTTGGGGGCTACACTGGTTGAAGTTTTTATGAGCATCAGGAAATTACAAGTCCCAGGTTGCTGCAAGCATGACAACCCGGCACTTGGGGGCTACATAATATGGAATATTCAGTTGTGACTAGTTACTGAGATGAACAATCCGGATTTCTTCAAGGTTGCAACATTTATATTGAAACAAGTCTTAAGCTATTATTATGTTCTCCTCTTAAGACTTGGGGGCTACAGGTAATATGCATATAAAGGAGGAACATCTGCAGATTCTCAATTTTGGGCAAATCAGGAAGATTAATTGTGTGACCCGGCATTGGCAACAATCATAACCCGGCGTCTATAAACGGTCATGACCCGGGATCATCAGTTTTTATAACCCGGCAATTTTGGCAATGATAAACTGGCAAGTTCTACATTTTCAAACCGGCGGATATCAGTTGAATATTTGAAGACCAATATTTTTGTCAAATCAGAGCATTGAAGGCCGATTCAAATGGATTCTTTATTTACAAAATATTTTCTGCAAGCAAATTGATCATGAAGCTGGTCTATTGACTCAGATTTTTCAGAAGGAAGAGATGACAAGGACTTAAGGATGATCAAATGCCGGTTTATAAGAATATTTAAACCGGAGCACAACCCGCCAAATTTGTTCTTGTGTTTATGTTGCAGATCAGTTTAACATGGATAAATCCAAATTAAACTGGGGGCTAATGTCGGGGATATACCCCGCGGCGTAAACCAGCCGGAAATATGACCCGGCCGGACTTGGCGGTTTACTTGAGACCCGATTGACACTTGGCGATTCACTGGCGACTTGCCCTGACCAAACGGTTTACAAGCAACCTGCCTGGACATTATAACTCACTGGTAACCCGGCGGGCGGGACAGACGGATGACAAGGCCCAAGGCCCAGAGGGTCGGTTTATATTAATGGTGGGCCGGTTTAAGAGGAAAGGCGTGAAGAATATTACCTTACAAGGAGTTAAAGACCCGGACTTGTATCCAGTTTGTATTAGAAGGTAGACTAGTCCTAATCCTAATAGGACTCCACATGTAACCCGCCCCTCTAACTTATATAAGGAGGGGCATGGCTCCCCAAAGAGGACAAGCAAGAAGAAACAATCTTAGGGCTAGACACAACTAGGAGAGCCGGTTTACGGCGACTCCCTCATGAGCATAATGAGACCTAGCCACAAACAACATGTAGGGTTATTACCGGATGATGTTTCCCGGGGCCCGAAGCTGTCTAAATCCTCGTCTTGTGTGTTGCGTCTCTCGATTCCGCTCAACCCCTCTCAAGCTACCACATAGATGCGTTGGCCTCACGACTAAGTCCTCACACTAGGACATCTGCCGTGACAATTCCACGACAGTCAGGGTTGTGATCGCCGGAAAGATCACAGTTTGAGTATTGGGGAACATAGTAATTTCAAAAAAATTCCTACGCACACACAGGATCATGGTGATGCATAGCAACGAGAGGGGAGAGTGTGTCCACATACCCTCGTAGACCGAAAGCGGAAGCGTTAGCACAACGCGGTTAATGTAGTTGTACGTCTTCACGATCCGACCGATCCAAGTACCGAACATACGGCACCTCCGAGTTCAGCACACGTTCAGCTCGATGACGTCCCGCGAACTCCGATCCAGCAGAGCTTCACGGGAGAGTTCCGTCAGCACGATGGCGTGATGACGGTGATGATGTTGCTACCGACTCAGGGCTTCGCCTAAGCACCGCTACGATATGACCGAGGTGGAATATGGTGGAGGGGGGCACCGCACACGGCTAAGAGATCAAGAGATCAATTGTTGTGTCTAGAGGTGCCCCCCTGCCCCCGTATATAAAGGAGGGAGGGAGAGGCCAGCCCTAGAGGGGGCGCGCCAAGTGTGGGGAGTCCTACTAGGACTCCCAAGTCCTAGTAGGATTCCCCTTTCCTTTCCGGAGTAGGAGAGAAGGAAAGAGGGGGAGAGGGAGAAGGAAAAGGGGGCTGCACCCCTTGTCCAATTCGGACCAGAGGGGGGGGCGCCTCCTTCCTTTTGGCCTCTCTCCTCTATTCCCGTATGGCCCAATAAGGCCCAATACTTCTCCCGGTGAATTCCCGTAACTCCCCGGTACTCCGAAAATACCCGAATCACTCGGAACCTTTCCGATGTCCGAATATAGTCGTCCAATATATCGATCTTTACGTCTCAACCATTTCGAGACTCCTCGTCATGTCCCCGATCTCATCCGGGACTCTGAACTACCTTCGGTATATCAAATCACATAAACTTATAATACAATCGTCACCGAAACTTTAAGCGTGCGGACCCTACGGGTTCGATAACTATGTAGACATGACCGAGACACGTCTCCGGCCAATAACCAATAGCGGAACTTGGACGCTCATATTGGCTCCCACACATTCTACGAAGATCTTTATCGGTCAAACCGCATAACAACATACGTTGTTCCCTTTGTCATCGGTATGTTACTTGCCCGAGATTCGATCATCGGTATCTCAATACCTAGTTCAATCTCGTTACTGGCAAGTCTCTTTACTCGTTCCGGAATACATCATCCCGTAACTAACTCATTAGTTACAATGCTTGCAAGGCTTATAGTGATGTGCATTACCGAGTGGGCCCAGAGACACCTCTCCGACAATCGGAGTGGCAAATCCTAATCTCGAAATACGCCAACCCAACAAGTGCCTTCGGAGACACCTGTAGAGCACCTTTATAATCACCCAGTTACGTTGTGACGTTTGGTAGCACACAAAGTGTTTCTCCGGTAAACGGGAGTTGCATAATCTCATAGTCATAGGAACATGTATAAGTCATGAAGAAAGCAATAGCAACATACTAAACGATCAAGTGCTAAGCTAACGGAATGGGTCAAGTCAATCACATCATTCTCCTAATGATGTGATCCCGTTAATCAAATGACAACTCATGTCCATGGCTAGGAAACTCAACCATCTTCGATTAACGAGCTAGTCAAGTAGAGGCATACTAGTGACACTATGTTTGTCTATGTATTCACACATGTACTAAGTTTCCGGTTAATACAATTCTAGCATGAATAATAAACATTTATCATGATATAAGGAAATAAATAATAACTTTATTATTGCCTCTAGGGCATATTTCCTTCAGTCTCCCACTTGCACTAGAGTCAATAATCTAGTTCACATCACCATGTGATTTAACACCAATAGTTCACATCACCATGTGATTAACACCCATTGTTCACATCGTCATGTGACCAACACCCAAAGGGTTTACTAGAGTCGATAATCTAGTTCACATCACTATGTGATTAACACCCAAAGATTACTAAGGTGTGATCATGTTTTGCTTGTGAGAGAAGTTTAGTCAACAGGTCTGCCACATTCAGATCCGTATGTATTTTGCAAATTCTATGTCTACAATGCTCTGCACGGAGCTACTCTAGCTAATAGCTCCCACTTTCAATATGTATCCAGATTGAGACTTAGAGTTATCTGGATCATTGTCAAAACTTGCATCGACGTAACCCTTTACGATGAACCTTTTGTCACCTCCATAATCGAGAAACGTATCCTTATTCCACTAAGGATAATTTCGATCGCCGTCCAGTGATCTACTCCTAGATCACTATTATACTCCCTTGCTAAACTCAGTGTAGGGTTTACAATAGATCTGGTACACAACATGGCATACTTTATAGGACCTATGGCTGAGGCATAGGGAATGACTTTCATTCTCTTTCTATCTTCTCCCGTGGTCGGGCTTTGAGTCTTACTCAATTTCACACCTTGTAACATAGGCAGGAACTCTTTCTTTGACTGTTCCATTTTGAACTACTTCAAAATCTTGTCAAGGTATGTACTCATTGAAAAAACTTATTAAGCGTCTTGATCTATCTCTATAGATCTTGATGCTCAATATGTAAGCAGCTTCACCGAGGTCTTTATTTGAAAAACTCCTTTCAAATACTCCTTTATGCTTTCCAGAAAATTCTACATTATTTCTGATCAACAATATGTCATTCACATATATTTATCAGAAATGTTGTAATGCTCCCACTCACTTTCTTGTAAATAGAGGCTTCACCGCAAATCTGTATAAAACTATATGCTTTAATCAACTCAACAAAGCGTATATTCCAACTCCGAGATACTTGCACCAGTCCACAGATGGATCGCTGGAGCTTGCACATTTTGTTAGCACCTTTAGGATTGAAAAAACCTTCTGGTTTCATCATATACAACTCTTCTTTAATAAATACATTAAGGATTGCAGTTTTGTTATCCATTTGCCAGATTTCATAAAATGCGGCAATTGCTAACATGATTCGGGCAGACTTTAAGCATCGATACGAGTGAGAAAATCTCATCGTAGTCAACACCTTGAACTTTGTCAAAAACCTTTTCTGACAAGTCTAGCTTTGTAGATAGTAACACTACTATCAGCGTCTGTGTTCCTCTTGAAGATCCATTTATTTTCTATGGCTTGCCGATCATCGGGCAAGTCAACCAAAGTCCATACTTTGTTCTCATACATGGATCCTATCTCAGATTTCATGGCCTCAAACCATTTCGTGGAATCTGGGCTCATCATCGCTTCCTCATAGTTCGCAGGTTCGTCATGGTCTAGTAACATGACTTCCAGAACAGGATTACTGTACCACTCTGGTGCGGATCTTACTCTGGTTGACCTACGAGGTTTGGTAGAAACTTGATCTGAAGTTTCATGATCATCATCATTAACTTCCTCACTAATTCGTGTAGGCATCACTCGAACTGATTTCAGTGATGAGCTACTTTTTAATTCGAGAGAAGGTACAATTACCTCATCAAGTTCTACTTTCCTCCCACTCACTTCTTTCGAGAGAAACTCCTTCTCTAGAAGGGATCCAAATTTAACAACAAATGTCTTGCCTTCAGATCTGTGATAGAAGGTGTACCCAACTGTCTTCTTTGGGTATCCTATGAAGACACATTTCTCCGATTTGGGTTTGAGCTTATCAGGATGAAACTTTTTCACATAAGCATCGCAACCCCAAACTTTAAGAAACGACAACTTTGGTTTCTTGCCAAACCACAGTTCATATGGTGTCGTCTCAACGGATTTAGATGGTGCCCTATTTAACGTGAATGCAGCTGTCTCTAATGCATAACCCCAAAACGATAGTGGTAAATCGGTAAGAGACATCATAGATTGCACCATATCTAATAAAGTACGGTTATGATGTTCGGACATACCATTACGCTGTGGTGTTCCAGGTGGCGTGAGTTGCGAAACTATTCCGCATCGTTTCAAATGAAGACCAAACTCGTAACTCAAATATTCTTCTCCATGATCAGATCATAGAAACTTTATTTTCTTGTTACGATGAGTTTCCACTTCACTCTGAAATTATATGAACTTTTCAAATGTTTCAGACTTATGTTTCATCAAGTAGATATACCCATATCTGCTCAAATCATCTGTGAAGGTTAGAAAATAACGATACCCGCCGCGAGCCTCAATATTCATCGGACCACATACATCAGTATGTATGATTTCCAACAAATTTGTTGCTTGCTCCATTGTTCCGGAGAACGGTGTTTTAGTCATCTTGCCCAAGAGGCATGGTTTGCAAGCATCAAGTGATTCATAATCAAGTGATTCCAAAAGCCCATCACCATGGAGTTTCTTTATGCGCTTTACACCAATATGACCTAAACGGCAGTGCCACAAATAAGTTGCACTATCATTATTAACTTTGCATCTTTTGGTTTCAATATTATGAATATGTGTATCACTACAATCGAGATCCAATGAACCATTTTCATTGAGTGTGTAATCATATAAGGTTTTCTTCATGTAAACAGAACAACAATTATTCTCTAACTTAAATGAATAACCGTATTGCAATAAACATGATCAAATCATATTCATGCTCAACGCAAACACTAAATAACACTTATTTAGGTTCAACACTAATCCCGAAAGTATGGGGAGTGTGCGATGATGATCATATCAATCTTGGAACTACTTCCAACACACATCGTCACCTCGCCCTTAACTAGTTTCTGTTCATTCTGCAACTCCCGTTTCGAGTTACTAATCTTAGCAACTGAACTAGTATCAAATACTGAGGGGTTGCTATAAACACTAGTAAGGTACACATCAATAACATGTATATCAAATATACCTTTGTTCACTTTGCCATCCTTCTTATCCGCCAAATACTTGGGGCAGTTCCGCTTCCAGTGACCAGTCCCTTTGCAGTAGAAGCACTTAGTCTCAGGCTTAGGTCCAGACTTGGGTTTCTTCACTTGAGCAGCAACTTGCTTGCCGTTCTTCTTGAAGTCCCCCTTCTTCCCTTTGCCCTTTTTCTTGAAACTAGTGGTCTTGTTAATCATCAACACTTGATGCTCTTTCTTGATTTCTACCTTCATCGATTTCATCATCATGAAAAGCTCGGGAATCGTTTTCATCATCCCTTGCATACTATAGTTCATCACGAAGTTCTACTAACTTGGTGATGGTGACTAGAGAATTCTGTCAATCACTATTTTATCTGGAAGATTAACTCCCACTTGATTCAAGCGATTGTAGTACCCAGACAATCTGAGCACATGCTCACTGCTTGAGCTATTCTCCTCCATCTTTTAGCTATAGAACTTGTCGGAGACTTCATATCTCTCAACTCGAGTATTTGCTTGAAATATTAACTTCAACTCCTGGAACATCTCATATGGTCCATGACGTTCAAAACGTCTTTGAAGTCCCGATTCTAAGCCGTTAAGCATGGTGCACTAAACTATCAAGTAGTCATCATATTGAGCTAGCCAAACGTTCATAACGTCTGCATCTGCTCCTACAATAGGTCTGTCACCTAGCGGTGCATCAAGGACATAATTCTTCTGTGAAGCAATGAGGATAATCCTCAGATCACGGATCCAATCCGCATCATTGCTACTAACATTTTTCAACATAGTTTTCCTCTAGGAACACAACAAACGGGGAGCAACATCGCGAGCTATTGATCTACAACATAGATATGCTAATACTACCAGGACTAAGTTCATGATAAATTAAAGTTGAATTAATCATATTACTTAAGAACTCCCACTTAGATAGACATCCCTTTAATCATCTAAGTGATCACTTGATCCAAATCAACTAAACCATGTCCGATCATCACGTGAGATGGAGTAGTTTTCAATGGTGAACATCACTATGTTGATCATATCTACTATATGATTCACGCTCGACCTTTCGGTCCCGAGTGTTCCGAGGCCATATCTGCATATGCTAGGCTCGTCAAGTTTAACCCGAGTATTCTGCGTGTGCAAAACTGTCTTACACCCGTTGTATTTGAACGTAGAGCTTATCACACCCGATCATCACGTGGTGTCTCGGCACGAAGAACTGTCGCAACGGTGCATACTCAGGGAGAACACTTATACCTTGAAATTTTAGTGAGAGATAATCTTATAATTCTACCGTCGAACTAAGCAAAATAAGATGTATAAAAGATAAACATCACATGCAATCATAATATGTGACATGATATGGCCATGATCATCTTGCGCCTTTGATCTCCATCTCCAAAGTACCGTCATGATCTCCATCGTCACCGGCATAACACCATGATCTCCATCATCTTGATCTATATCAATGTGTCGTCACATGGTCGTCTCGCCAACTATTGCTCTTGCAACAATTGCTATCGCATAGCGATAGAGTAAAGCAATTATTTGGCGCTTGCATCTTATGCAATAAAGAGACAACCATAAGGCTTTTGCCAGTTGCCGATAACTTCAACAAAACATGATCATCTCATACAACAACTTATATCTCATCACGTCTTGACCATATCACATCACAACATGCCCTGCAAAAACAAGTTAGACGTCCTCTACTTTGTTGTTGCAAGTTTTACGTGGCTGCTACGGGCTGAGCAGAACCGTTCTTACCTACACATCAAAACCACAACGATAGTTCGTCAAGTTAGTGTTGTTTTAACCTTCTCAAGGACCGGGCGTAGCCACACTCGGTTCAACTAAAGTTGGAGAAACTCACACCCGCCAGCCACCTGTGTGTAAAGCACGTCGGTAGAACCAGTCTCGCGTAAGCGTACGCGTAATGTCGGTCTAGGCCGCTTCATCCAATAATACCGCCGAACCAAAGTATGACATGCTGGTAAGCAGTATGACTTGTATCGCCCACAACTCACTTGTGTTCTACTCGTGCATATAACATCTACGCATAAAACCAGGCTCGGATGCCACTGTTGGGGAACGTAGTAATTTCAAAAAAAATCCTACGCACACACAGGATCATGGTGATGCATAGCAACGAGAGGGGAGAGTGTGTCCACGTACCCTCATAGACTGAAAGCGGAAGCGTTAGCACAACGCGGTTGATGTAGTCGTACGTCTTCACGATCCGACCGATCCAAGTACCGAACGTACGGCACCTCCGAGTTCAGCACACGTTCAGCTTGATAACGTCCCGAGAACTCTGATCCAGCAGAGTTTCACAGGAGAGTTCCGTCAGCACGACGGCGTGATGACGGTGATGATGTTGCTACCGACGCAGGGCTTCGCCTAAGCACCACTACAATATGACCGAGGTGGAATATGGTGGAGGGGGGCACCGCACACGGCTAAGAGATCAAGAGATCAATTGTTGTGTCTAGAGGTGCCCCCTGCCCCTGTATATAAAGGAGGGAGGGAGAGGCCGGCCGTAGAGGGGGCGCGCCAAGTGTGGGGAGTCCTACTAGGACTCCCAAGTCCTAGTAGGATTCCCCTTTCCTTTCCGGAGTAGGAGAGAAGGAAAGAGGGGGAGAGGGAGAAGGAAAAGGGGGCTGCACCCCTTCTCCAATTCGGACCAGAGGGGGGGGGGGCGCCTCCTTCCTTTTGGCCTCTCTCCTCTATTCCCGTATGGCCCAATAAGGCCCAATACTTCTCCCGGTGAATTCCCGTAACTCCCCGGTACTTCGAAAATACCCGAATCACTCAGAACCTTTCCGATGTCCGAATATAGTCGTCCAATATATCGATCTTTACGTCTCAACCATTTCGAGACTCCTCGTCATGTCCCCGATCTCATCCGGGACTCTGAACTACCTTTGGTACATCAAATCACATAAACTTATAATACAATCGTCACCGAAACTTTAAGCGTGCGGACCCTACGGGTTCGAGAACTATGTAGACATGACCGAGACACGTCTCCGGCCAATAACCAATAGTGGTACCTGGATGCTCATATTGGCTCCCACATATTCTACGAAGATCTTTATCGGTCAAACCACATAACAACATACGTTGTTCCCTTTGTCATTGGTATGTTACTTGCCCGAGATTCGATCATCGGTATCTCAATACCTAGTTCAATCTCGTTACTGGCAAGTCTCTTTACTCGTTCGGTAATACATCATCCCGTAACTAACTCATTAGTTACAATGCTTGCAAGGCTTATAGTGATGTGCATTACCGAGTGGGCCCAGAGACACCTCTCCGACAATCGGAGTGGCAAATCCTAATCTCGAAATATGCCAACCCAACAAGTACCGTCGGAGACACCTGTAGAGCACCTTTATAATCACCCAGTTACATTGTGGCGTTTGGTAGCACACAAAGTGTTCCTCCGGTAAATGGGAGTTGCATAATCTCATAGTCATAGGAACATGTATAAGTCATGAAGAAAGCAATAGCAACATACTAAACGATCAAGTGCTAAGCTAACGGAATGGGTCAAGTCAATCACATCATTCTCCTAATGATGTGATCCCGTTAATCAAATGACAACTCATGTCCATGGCTAGGAAACTCAACCATCTTCGATTAACGAGCTAGTCAAGTAGAGGCATACTAGTGACACTATGTTTGTCTATGTATTCACACATGTACTAAGTTTCCGGTTAATACAATTCTAGCATGAATAATAAACATTTATCATGATATAAGGAAATAAATAATAACTTTATTATTGCCTCTAGGGCATATTTCCTTCATTGAGACCAAGTGTTGGTCATGGTAGTGATCGCCGGAAAGATCACCGTTTGGTTTTGATCACGAGGTGATCAAGATGGTATATTGCTTGGCCGGCTAGCCAAGAGATATATGGTTATGGAGATATGAGATGTTGGTTTATCAGTATTGTAGTAGTTTCATATCATGCTTAGTAGTTGCTGTCATATCATGGTAGTTGTTAATTAATTAACCTGTTAATGCTATGTTATTGTCTTGCCTTGATGTTTATGGTTGTTGTGAGCGTGCAAGTACATTCAATGTACTGACTTGGCGTGTCATGCCAGATTGCAGGTGATGCCATGATTGCTTGATTGTTTATCGAGGTGTCTATTCGTGCGAGCTAGATCGTGTCCCAGCCAGAGTCCCTGCAGAGTGGAGTTCACCATCTTCATCGTTGTTCCGCTGCTACTAGTTGTTCCGCTGCTAGCATAGAGCAAGTGTAGTATCGCAGGCGTAGTGTCGCCGTGCTGATGTGCTTCTTTGTAACATCAGACCCTTTATTATTATTCTTGTAATAAGAGCTGATTTGTTCTATGTCAAGCAGTGCCGTATTCCAGAGACTTTTCCTCGATCTCTGGGCTGGAATACGGGGCGTTCCGGTTTCTCTGAGCCGGGGTGCCACAGGCTTGGTATCAGAGTAGGTCTGGCTGTAGGACGCCCTAGTCAGCGCGAGCGGTAGAAACCGGTAGTAATCGATAGTATAGGCTCTACCTTGTTTGTTGCATTTGGTTGCTGCATTTGTTTGTTGCATAGCATGCATATAGCCTTATTATTTTGCTACTGACGGTTTATCTGGTGAGTGTAGCTGGCATTGGTCCGGATCCACTACAACTCAACCTTTGCATTTCTTCAGTTTTCTTTTCTTGCTCGTTCTTCGGTGTTTGGTGTCATTTCTGTCCCAGCGGAGTGATGCCAAGTGATCCCGACACTGTTTGCAGAAATGGTGCGCTTGATAATAATGTGGTCGCGACATTCGTGTCCTGCTACATGGTTACCAAGTACGTCCTCGCCTCTGAGCTAGTCCAGGTTGCTACCTGGCTAAGCTAGCACTTGGTGTAGCGCTGTTTACACCAATTCTTCCACACATTTATTCGTCCTCGTGCACATCGTCACAGCATGCTAGATCGTAGAACCGGAGATCCCGCGAGATTTGTGTGCTTAAGTAGGCATGCATATTGTGTGACTCGCAGTAAAATGTGACATTGATTGTGTGTGAATTGATTGTTGTTGTGTGCTTTTGTTTAGTTGAGTTTTCTTTTGCTTTTTTTTTTCTGGGCCCCGGTGTTACATTATTTCCCCCCTATAAAGAGTTGCTCATCAACCAACACCGGACTCAAAGAAGCAACAAGGAGTTTGAATATTTGGAAACTCAGCTAAACAGAATGGAATTCTCAGTCGTCTGCAGTAAAATGGGAAATATCTGATCTTGAGGCTGATAATCAATTGTGCATCAGTGTGCACTCCTCTCGACAGTACTGATAAATCAAGTTCCCATCAGTACCAAATCCTCACAACAGTAATGATCAAGTCAGCAGCAAGACAAGTCAGGTACAAGCCCAACGGTATATTTTCAGACAGAGGTATGGATCATATACAAAGTTTTGGCTCAACAATGCATAATGCTTGAAATATGTTATCATCCGAAATAAAGTCAGAATGTGACATGCTCGAGGAAGACAGTCAAACCATTTTTCTCATGCAAATAATCAGCCTCAGAATATTATGGGCGTGTGTATGGATTTCAGTCTGCATATCAGTATGAAGTTTTGGATATAAGAAACCCAGTATTATTCCACACGCTATTGGAAGAAATTTATGAGGCAAGGCTCCTCAATTTTTCCTCAGCATGATATGTGAACAATTTCCGGCCCACGATACCCGGTCTTTCTCAACAAGATACCTCGGTAAAAGCTTCTGGCAGACATAAATGAATTTTTCTCAACAAGCAAAACTGAGGAGAAGGTTCTCAAGTACGGAACTCAGGCTTCTCCAGCACAATAATCCGACCAAGCTTCATGTGTAAGCTATCGAGATTTCTTCTGCACGCTACCCAGACCAAAAGCCTCGAGCAGATTCTAAGAGTCTTCCTCAGTAAGCTACTCGGATGGCTTCCCTCGTAAGCCACCCAGTCCGCGCTAGTACCACACTATGTACCGTCCTCAGAGATTATATGATGAGTTGGCAGTATATGGCAGTACATCTCAAGGATCATATTTGCAATAATTTTGTCAGAGGTACAATTCAGTCAAAACATATGCCTGCCGCAATAATCGGGTATTCAGTTGCATACGATTATTATACATATGGTAAGCATGTATCCTCGGTCAGATCAGTCACTCATACGGGATACGGCACTGATCCAGCAGATATACCTAAGAAAGGTACGGACCCAACAACCTCATAAGTCATGCAAATGAAGATAAGCAGAGATACATCTCATGAATTACAAGGATCGACAAGATCTGGGGATGACATCACAGAATCCACAGTCTTGACCATGGTCATCAAGGTCATTATTCCCGCACCAGACAAGGTGATATCATGAAACCTTGTCACCTTCTTGTATGATTGGCCTCAGCAATGAGCTCCGTACAGCTACAAACCCCGAGTATATGTCATATATGTGCGGACACAGGTCAGAAAATCAAGCACAAGGAATAATGTCAAAAATATTAATCACAATCATGGTCATATGAAGAATCAAGGACATGTGTGGCCAAGTTATTTCAGTAAGGTATCCTCACAAAGAAAATCATGATTGTTAAAGGGTGAGACTGACAACAAAGGTATGACGATTTTTGCATGAACATCAGGGTCCGGATACCCAAATCAGTTGGAGGCCGTAATTCCATATGGAGCCACAAAGGCATACCCTCAGAGGATTGCTCCGTTCTACAAGGATTTCATATCCCGCTGACCCGCTTGAAATGGTTAGTGCAGAATATCCAAGTCTGTTCTGTCAGATCCAAGATTTCCTTTTGTAAACTCTGCAGTTTGACCTCAGCGGCAGTGTTACAGCATCTCATAGCTTCATTTCCACACCTGGGTATACCGACAACATGGGTAAATTAAAAGCCGAACCATCAGCTCAGATCAGGTATATTCACTGGCGGAACCATGTACACGGACAACATGTCAAGAAAATTATTTTCCCGCCAGCACCCTGTCAGGCCAGTCTCAAGGTATTAATATTCGATGGTATGACACAGCTGTAACTCCATACCCCGTTATATCGCTCATGACAGAAGGCAGTCGAATCTTGGGTACAGACCCCATGCTCGAGTCAAAGGGATCAATTTAGATAAATCAGTACCACTTGCGAGCAGTCAGATCCTGTCAGAAAATGGCCATGATTCTCAACATTTATGGAATCAAGAAGACATGCATTTGTTTGAGTAACCCGGTAGCAGAAGTAAAAAGTTTTCATGGAAAAGGAAATTTATGATCAGATCCATTGGATATCACCGCATATATGAGAAAACTTACGTCAGCAAAAGGAAGTGGTATATGAGCAAAAACCCGTCAGAATTTGGGGAAAGGTGAAGCAAGCCAACCCCAGAGCAAGGTAAGTTGATCATCTGAAATTCTTGGGGGAACAATAAATAAAGGACAAAGGATACCGAGGTGGAAACGGTATCCTCAAGTCATACTTGTTCCGAGAGCAACTAAATCTCGAGGATGAGATTTCTTTAAGGGGGTAAGAGTTGTAACAGCCTGGATTTTGGCCCTTTTCTTTTTCTTTTGATTTATTTGGTTTTTGCTCTGTTTTTCTTTTTTTGGAGTGGTTCTGTGGCCTTCTCACTTGGGAAATCATCTTCAATTCTTCTCCCAAGTGGCTCATCATCCTCGAATCTTTTCCAAGGTCATGCCAATCCCATCCTAGCCCAAATCCCAATATTCTTTTCTTGGGGAAAATTCCTTTTTCATTAAAGGAATAACCTCAATTGCCCTAGGTTGTGAAGCAACCTATATTTCTGCCCATCCAAAAATTCCCATATAATTCTTAAAATTCCTTTGGGTCATATGTTCCTCAAATATGCCCGAACTTTCCTGTCCTAGCTCAAAAATAATTCCCCAATAATTATTCTTCTATTCTGCCCTAAATGGCACTTTGTGAAGGAAGTGTCATTTATATTTTCCTAGTTGCTCCCAAACTCCTTGGGCATTATTTTATGTCCAAATCATTGCCTCATGCACAAGTTTAACTTTATTTGCCTAGCCAATCTTCCTCAGTGAATTTTCAAAGTTTCTGTCAGATAGAAGGCTTTGTGAAGGAAGTACTAGCTAGGAGTATCCAAATGATTTAAACTTTTGCACACTCCTTCATGTGCTCATATTAATCTCCTCCACCCATTTTCAGCCTCATCCAATCATCTATGTGAGCACAGGAGCAAATCTTTGATTCTGGCAATATTTTCAAGTTGTGAAGCAAGTGCATTTTATATTGCTTCAAAAATCCTGATAAATTACCCGATCACCCTCCTACCCATAAAACATCTCTCCACCCAATTTGGCATCATTTCAATGAGCCATTTCATCACCAAAATTATTCCATGTTTCTGGATAGAAATGATGTTTGTGAAGCAAGTACCATTTTGGCTTGTCCATTTGGTATGAGCTTTTTACATAATCTTTATATGTCCATATCATGAGGATTTGCCAAGTTGCATCCCTTTCCATAACACCATGTGAGTGCATCATCCAAATCTTGATTCTGGACCAATTTTGGGGTTACACAACAACTAGATTAGTTTGTGCTCCATAGTTAATCATCCCAGACAACACCATTTGACCCAATCATTTTCCTGTTGATTAGCAGTGCTCTGCTAAGTTTGATGCAGTAAACTTCAGAGCTTAGTTACCATTAACCATAGCACCCCAGATCAAGCCATAGACTCATCAATGCTCCATTTTGGAAGGACTATCAGCTAGACTACATTTTTGGTGCTATAGGGCATTGAATGCCCCGGTTCGCGTGGTGACTACGAGGATGGCGTGCCTGTGCACACACTCTGTGCGCAGTGGCCGCGTCCAGGGCGCCGTTTCTGCTTCGTCCGCTTACCCCTCGTCGTCTTAGCGCGTGTGAGCATGTCCATGTCTTCCTCTCGTCGTCGCCGTTCCCCTGGACCCCTCTCCCTCTTCGCCCGCTTCCTCACCGACGCAAGCCGCCGCGCGACCACGGGCGAACAGTGCCGGTTTGGCTTGGAGCTCGCCGTCTTCTTCGTCCCTGTGCTCCTTTGGCCTTCTCCTCCCCGTGAGAACCTCCACTGCTCATCCTACGTTGTCTACCTCCGAGCTCGCGAGCGTGGGCACGCGTCCGCGGCGCGGGACACGGGTCCGCGGCGACGCCAGCTCAACCCCCTCCTTCCCCGCCTATATAAGCCCACCCCGAGGCCTCTCGACCTCACCAAGCTTCTTCCCTCCCTCCTAGCTTCCTCCCCGACCACCCAAACGAGCTCGAGGAGCTCTCAGTCCTTCCCCTCGTCGCCACGGCCGCCGCTCTGTCCCGCCTAAATTCGCTCAAAGCCGTCCCCCTCCTTGCCTTCTTCCACCACCAGAGCCCCTATCTACATCCGGCGACCCTCCCCCGCCGTTTCCCTCACCCTCCGGCGCACCAGGGAGCCGTGCCCGTCACCGCCCGACGTGGCCGTCCGCTGCGGTCGAGGCTGCTCCCGTTCCCGTCGTCTTCAGCAACCGGGAGGCCGACCAGGCGATGCGGCTCGGTCCCCCGAGCACGTTGGTGTGCCGAGCGCCGCGGGAGGCAGCCGGAATCGCCGACGAGCCCCGTCGGGATCCTCCTCTGCCGCGGCCGAACGCCGGCACGAGAGGTTGAAGGCGCTGACTTGGCCAGGCGGGCCCCACCCGAGCACGACCCCACCTGTCAGCCGCACGTCCGTTGACCCCGCGCAGATGACGTGGATAAGTGGAGACGTACTCCTGGTGAGTACGCTTTCCCTTGTCGAAAGCGTCTCCTGCTTCTTCTTTGGGACAGAGTACGTTTTCATCTCTGGAAAACGTATTTCCATAAACTGCGCTTTCTGTTTTTCTGACCAGGTCCAGTTTGTAAAGATTTTTCTTGCAAATGGGTCCCTGGCAAAAAACACTTCATATCTTTTTACGCCTAGCTCCAAATCAGGTGATTCCAAAGCGCACGTCTTCGTTTTGTCGAGCCCGTTCTGATGGAACCATATTCGCCATGTTTTGACATTCTGAAAATGACCATTTTGCCCCTGCCATTATTCAGCCCCTCCGAGAGAGTACGTTTTCCAGCGATTCTTTCCGCGAGTTTCTAGCACTTTCTCCCGGTGATTTCTTCCACCCCAGGCAAGCCACACCCTCCATTTGCATGATTGCAATGCAGTGACAAGGTTTCTTTATTTAAACTTGTTTAAAATATTGTTCTAGCTACTTGTGATTTGTTCATGGCATTCTCGGAGTATTGTTTTGATCTTGCTATTGCCATGATATTGCTTGGAGTTCTAGGACTTATATTTTGATGATTATGTGGATGACATGTGCCTTTGGATTCTTAGCGGCTATTATGATTATTTTCATGATGGTATCTAGGATTATTTTGGAGTATTACTTTGGATATCATGTTGCCTTTGGATTATTAGTGGCTAGTGTTATTTCCATCATGATGCTAGATGATATTATGTTTTGGAGTATGATGTTGGAGATGATGCTTGCATGTGGATCATAGTTGGATAGTTAGTTCTTGATATTTGAGTAGTAGTCTTATCGTTCTTGGATTCATCATGATAGTAGTGTTATGCTGTCCTCGGAGTATTTTGGTAAGATGATATTAAGCCTTGGATTATTTGTGGGATATTGCTATGACTTGGATTATAGTTTGATAGTTGATATCGGAGTATCAGTCATCATAGTTATATTTTTGGGGATAAATTCCGTCATTAAGTTGGTCAGGTGCCACCGAACCGGGCTTTCTCCAATGCAACCACATTTGCCTTTATGGGAAGGACCTAATGCGATGCTATTGCCGTGCCTCTCGCCGGTGCCTCCAACGAGGGAAGGTTATTGGCGCGCGCTACCCTGATTAGGTAGGCGGACATAAGCCTTGTGTGCTCGTAGTTGGATTTTGCGCGCGTGTATCCCCGTGTGGGACAGTTTATGTTTTGGCCACGACGGTGGTCGTTGTGTCTTTGGTAGACACGGGGCCACCGAGGACTAGCCCAGTGGGGAGTGAGTCGGAGTGGCCGGGAGAGTGTCATGGCAGTAGATCGGTTTTGTCGGAACGCCGTTGGTCCACCCGAATGGGAGTGCGAGGCCATGGGTTCCGTGGTGTGGGTAAAGTGCGCTACCTCTGCAGAGTGTGTATTTAAATCTATTGATAGCCGCGTCCTCGGTCATGGGCATGGGTTCGTACTAGGTCACACCGTTCGATCAACACTCACATGACGGAATGACTTATAGGTGATGTATATGTTGATATTTTGAGCAGTGCAGATTGGCAGGATGTTGATGATGATGTTGGAGACCAAGTGTTGGTCAGGGTTGTGATCGCCGGAAAGATCATAGTTTGAGACCAAGTGTTTGTCAGGGTTGTGATCGCCGGAAAGATCACAGTTTGAGACCAAGTGTTGGTCATGGTAGTGATCGCCGGAAAGATCACCGTTTGGTTTTGATCACGAGGTGATCGAGATGGTATATTGCTTGGCCGGCTAGCCAAGAGAGATATGGTTATGGAGATATGAGATGTTGGTTTATCAGTATTGTAGTAGTTTCATATCATGCTTAGTAGTTGCTGTCGTATCATGGTAGTTGTTAATTAATTAACCTGTTAATGCTATGTTATTGTCTTGCCTTGATGTTTATGGTTGTTGTGAGCTTGCGAGTACATTCAATGTACTGACCCGGCGTGTGATGCCAGATTGCAGGTGATGCCATGATTTCTTGATTGTTTGTCGAGGTGTCCGTTCGTGCGAGCTAGATCGTGTCCCAGCCAGAGTCCCTGCGGAGTGGAGTTCACCATCTTCATCGTTGTTCCGCTGCTAGAAGTATTCCGCTGCTACTAGTTGTTCCGCTGCTAGCATAGAGCAAGTGTAGTATCGCAGGCGTAGTGTCGCCGTGCTGATGTGCTTCTTTGTAACATCAGACCCTTGTATTATTATTCTTGTAATAAGAGCTGATTTGTTCTATGTCAAGCAGTGCCGTATTCCACAGACTTTTCCTCGATCTCTGGGCTGGAATACGGGGCGTTCCGGTTTCTCTGAGCCGGGGTGCCACAGAACGATTGGTGCAATTATTGATATGAAGGAAGGGAATATTAGATTCCAATTTCCGTTAAGGAAAAGCATGGAACACTTCCCTCGAAAGAAAATAAAATTACCTTATGAATCTATTATGAGAGCCACTTATGGATTGCCTACCAAAGATGGCAATACCTAGATCTATCCTTGCTTTTATCCCTAGCTAGGGGCGTTAAACGATAGCGCTTGTTGGGAGGCAACCCTATTTTATTTTAGTTTTTTTTGCTTTTTTGCTTCTGTTTAGGAATAAATATGTGATCTAGCCTCTGGTTAGATTTGTTTTTATGTTTTAGTTAGTTTTTGTGCCAAGTTAAACCTATAGGATCTTCTTGGATATAGTTATTTGATCTTGCCGAAAATTCCAGAAACTTTCTGTTCACGAAAACAATTGTTTAAAATCACCAGAACATGATAAAATACTGATTCCAATTGCAGTAGATTAATAAACAAATTGTCTAGGTCGTCCTATTTTTGTAGAATGTTTTTAGTTCCAGAAGTTTGCGTTAGTTATAGATTAGCACAGACCTTGAAGTGATGTTTTGTTTTGAAGAGTTTATAAACCATAGAAAAGTTGTAATACAGTAGGTTTAACACCAATATAAATAAAGAATGAGTTCAATACAGTACCTTGAAGTGATGTTTTGTTTTCTTTCGCTAACGGAGCTCACGAGATTTTCTGTTAAGTTTTGTGTTGTGAAGTTTTCAAGTTTTGGGTAAAAGATTTGATGGATTATGGAACAAGGAGTGGCAAGAGCCTAAGCTTGGGGATGCCCATGGCATCCCAAGATAATCTAAGGACACCAAAAATCCAAAGCTTGGGGATGCCCCGGAAGGCATCCCCTCTTTCATCTTCGTCCATCGGTAACTTTACTTGGAGCTATATTTTTATTCACCACATGATATGTGTTTTGCTTGGAGCGTCTTGTATGATTTGAGTCTTTGCTTTTTAGTTTAACACAATCATCCTTGCTGTACACACCTTTTGAGAGAGACACACATGATTCGGAATTTATTAGAATACTCTATGTGCTTCACTTATATCTTTTGAGCTATATAGTTTTTGCTCTAGTGCTTCACTTATATATTTTAGAGCACGGTGGTGGATTTTTTTATAGAAACTATTGTTCTCTCATGCTTCACTTATATTATTTTGAGAGTCCTACAAAACAGCATGGTAATATGCTTTAATTATGATAGGCATCCAAGATTAGTAAAAAAAATCTTATGAGTGTGTTGAGTACTATGAGAAGTTTGATGCTTGATAATTGTTTTGAGATATGAAGATGGTGATATTAGAGTCATGCTACTTGAGTAGTTGTGAATTTGAGAAATACTTGTGTTAAAGTTTGTGATTCCCGTAGCATGCACGTATGGTGAACCGTTATGTGATGAAGTCGGAGCATGATTTATTTATTGATTGTCTTCCTTATGAGTGGCGGTCGGGGACGAGCGATGGTCTTTTCCTACCAATCTATCCCCCTAGGAGCATGCGCGTAATACTTTGCTTTGATAACTTGTAGATTTTTGCAACAAGTATATGAGTTCTTTATGACTAATGTTGAGTCCATGGATTATACGCACTTTCTTCCTTCCACCATTGCTAGCCTCTCTAATACCGCGCACTTTTCGCTGGTATCATACACCCACCATATACCTTCCTCAAAACAGCCACCATACCTACCTATCATGGCATTTCCATAGCCATTCGGAGATATATTGCCATGCAACTTACCACCGTTTCGTTTACTATGACACGCTCCATCATTGTCATATTGCTTTGCATGATCATGTAGTTGACATCGTATTTGTGGCAAAGCCACCGTTCATAATTCTTTCATACATGTCCTCTTGATTCATTGCATATCCCGGTACACCGCCGGAGGCATTCACATAGAGTCATATTTTGTTCTACGTTTTGAGTTGTAATTCTTGAGTTGTAAAGTAAATAAAAGTGTGATGATCATCATTATTAGAGCATTGTCCCAAGTGAGGAAAGAATGATGGAGACTATGATTCCCCCACAAGTCGGGATGAGACTCCAGATGAAAAAAGAGGCCATAAAAAAAGAGAAAAGGCCCAAAGAAAAAAAATGAGAGAAAAGAGAGAAGGGACAATGCTACTATCCTTTTACCACACTTGTGCTTCAAAGTAGCACCATGATCTTCATGATAGAGAGTCTCCTATGATATCACTTTCATATACTAGTGGGAATTTTCATTATAGAACTTGGCTTGTATATTCCAATGATGGGCTTCCTCAAAATGCCCTAGGTCTTCGTGAGCAAGCGAGTAGGATGCACACCCACTTAGTTTCTCTTGTTGAGCTTTCATATACTTATAGCTCTAGTACATCTGTTGCATGGCAATCCCTACTCACTCACATTGATATCTATTGATGGGCATCTCCATAGCCCGTTGATATGCCTAGTTGATGTGAGACTATCTTCTCCTTTTTTGTCTTCTCCAGAACCACCATTCTATTCCACATATAGTGCTATGTCCATGGCTCATGCTCATGTATTGCGTGAAGATTGAAAAAGTTTGAGAACATCAAAAGTATGAAACAATTGCTTGGCTTGTCATCGGGGTTGTGCATGATTAAATACTTTGTGTGATGAAGATAGAGCACAGCCAGACTATATGATTTTGTAGGGATAACTTTCTTTGGCCATGTTATTTTGAGAAGACATAATTGCTTAGTTAGTATGCTTGAAGTATTATTATTTTTATGTCAATATTAAACTTTTGTCTTGAATCTTTCGGATCTGAATATTCATACCACAAATAAGAGAATTACATTGAAAATTATGCTAAGTAGCATTCCACATCAAAAATTCTGTTTTTGTCATTTACCTACTCGAGGACGAGCAGGAATTAAGCTTGGGGATGCTTGATACGTCTCCAACGTATCTATAATTTTTGATTGTTCCATGCTATATTATATTCTGTTTTGGATGTTTAATGGGCTTTACTATACACTTTTATATTATTTTTGGGACTAACCTATTAACCGGAGGCCCAACACGAATTGCTATTTTTTTGCCTATTTCAGTGTTTCGAAGGAAAAGGATATCAAACGGAGTCCAAACGGAATGAAACCTTCGGGAATGTGATTTTTGGAACAAACATGATCCAGAGGACTTGGAGTCTACGTAAAGCAATCAACGAGGAGAGCACGAGGCAGGGGGGCGCGCCTACCCCCCCAGGCGCGCCCTCCACCCTCATGGGGCCCACGTTGCTCCACCGACGTACTTCTTCCTCCTATATATACCCATATACCCTGCAACATCAGATACGGAGCCAAAACCCTATTTCCACCACCGCAACCTTCTGTACCCGTGAGATCCCATCTTGGGGCCTTTTCCGGTGCTCCGCCGGAGGGGGCATTGATCACGGAGGGCTTCTACATCAACACCATAGCCTCTCCGATGATGTGTGAGTAGTTTACCTCAGACCTTCGGGTCCATAGTTATTAGCTAGATGGCTTCTTCTCTCTCTTTGGATCTCAATACAAAGTTCTCCTCGATCTTCTTGGAGATCTATTTGATGTAATCTTCTTTTGCGGTGTGTTTGTCGTGATCCGATGAATTGTGGGTTTATGATCAAGATTATCTATGAACAATATTTGAATCTCCTCTGAATTCTTTTATGTATGATTGGTTATCTTTGCAAGTCTCTTCGAATTATCAGTTTGGTTTGGCCTACTAGATTGATCTTTCTTTCAATGGGAGAAGTGCTTAGCTTTGGGTTCAATCTTGCGGTGTCCTTTCCCAGTGACAGTAGGGGAAGCAAGGCACGTATTGTATTGTTGCCATCGAGGATAAAAAGATGGGGTTTATATCATATTGCATGAGTTTATCCCTCTACATCATGTCATCTTACTTAAAGCATTACTCTGTTCTTATGAAGTTAATACTCTAGATGCATGCTGGATAGCGGTCGATGTGTGGAGTAATAGTAGCAGATGCAGAATCGTTTCGGTCTACTTGTCACGGACGTGATGCCTATATACATGATCGTACCTAGATATTCTCATAACTATGCTCAATTCTATCAATTGCTCGACAGTAATTTGTTTACCCACCGTAATACTTATGCTCTTGAGAGAAGCCACTAGTGAAACCTATGGCCCCCGGGTCTATTTTCCATCATATTAATCTTCCAACACTTAGCTATTTTTATTGCCGTTTTTTTACTTTGCATCTTTATCATAAAAATACCAAAAACATTATCTTATCATATCTATCAGATCTCACTCTCGTAAGTGACTGTGAAGGGATTGACAACCCCTTTATCGCGTTGGTTGCGAGGTTCTTATTTGTTTGTGTAGGTTTGTGGGACTTGTGCATGATCTCCTACTGGATTGATACCTTGGTTCTCAAAAACCGAGGGAAATACTTACGCTACTTTACTGCATCACCCTTTCCTCTTCAAGGGAAAACCAACGCAGTGCTCAAGAGGTAGCAATAATACACAAACGATGGTTTAACTTAACAATAATGATGATTGTAGATCTTATTAAAACAGAGAAACGAATTCAAATGCTTTGACTTCACAACAATCATTATTGTAGATCTTATTCAAATAGAGAAACGAATTCAAATTTAGTTCATATTGAAGCGGTAGTATATACGTTTGGAATGCACTAAAACGTTCATTTGAGTAGTAGGTTGCATGCATTATACACGTAGCGAAATATTTTAATTGAACATAACATGAATTCAAAGTTTTGAATGACATTTGTAGTGCGAATTGATTTGGTACAGTACACATTAGGCTTGTCCGGAAATTTCAACCCGCACCTTGTTAGCCCGAAATATTTAAGATATATCTTTGTCTCGTTGTGCTCCGACAACACCCTCCATCTCAACCCGCGCCTTGCTATTCCAAAATTACAACGCGCGCGAAAACTCCCACCTCCTGTGAAATCCCGACACGCGAAATGCCCGTGATACCCCTGAACCGAAAGAACCGCCTCAAATCGGTGGGGGTACTTTCGTAACTTACCCCACATTTCGAACAAGAGCATCCCTAAGCCATGGTTCCCCACTCCCATCCCATCCGTCCACCCATTCATACACCGAGGCCGGGAAAACCCGCGAAGCCCCACACCCTCCTCCATCCGCCACCCAGCCGGAGCCTCTTCCCCGACGACGTCGTCCACAGCAACACCTCGACGTCCCTCATCCACCGTACCAGATGAGGATCCATCGTCGATCTGGTCGTCCCGTCGGTTCAGCCACCCCGTCCTCCACCTCCAAGGGGCTGCCCCGATGTTCCCCTCGTCTTTCGCGCCACCTCCATTCCCACACCGCCGTCTTCACCTGCACCACCGGAGGAGCATCATCATCACCGTTTCCTCGGATGAAGCTGCAGCCTAATCGGCACCACCAAAGAGGTTGTACACTAATCGCCGCATTTTCTTCTTTATTCGATCTCACGGTGCTGCCGGCGCTCGGTCCCGAGCCGACACGGCGCAGCTCCATCCACGGCGGCATTGCCGGCCACTTCCTCCGCGGCGTCGCTCCCTCGGCGGCGACGTCCACATCAGTAGGAGCTGCTGCTGCTTTAGCTCTCGCTCGCGCTGCTGCTCTGCTCTTGCTCTTGGTCCCCTGCCTTGTCTGCTCTTGCTCGCGCTGCTGCTCTCGCTCTTGCTCTTGCTTGCGATGCTGCTCTGATTTAGCTACACTTCAGTCGACTGAATCGACTTTTGGGTCAGTCGATTTTTAGGGGGTGGGGGGGGGGGGGGGGGGCTCGCCGGAGTTAAGGAAGAACTAGCCGCAGCGGGGAGGGGGGCTTGCCGGAGAGGTACCCCACTATGTATCTTAGGGTTCAGGGTGGGGGCGATGATCGCCGGCGGTGGTGGGGCGGTGGCGTGGGGATCGCCGGAGAAAAAGCTCGGCACGGGGGGGGGGGGGCTAGAGGGATGGCCGGGGCGGCGGTGGGGAGTGTTTTCGAGGTGGGCGGGGCGGCGCACCGCCGGCCGCGGGCGGCGGGGGGCGGCTGTTTGGCCGGTGGTGGCTGGCGGCTCAGGGGGGTGGAGGTTGAAGATGAACTGCAGGCCCTTGATTTCGTATCCAACGGCTGCAAAATCGACTGACCAGAGATGAAAAAGTCAGACGACTGACGTGTAGCCTCAGCTCTAGTGCGTTCAATTTCGACAGCAAAATTCAGTTTCGACAGTTAAGTTCAGTTTTGACACTTAAATTCAGTTTTGACAGTTAAGTTCAGAGATGAGCGGCTGATGTATTTACATCTAGCACTTTGTGGTTATGTATTTTACGTCATCTATTGGAGAAGCTATTAGAATTCCAGTCAGGTTAACGTTGTCTCTCTTTTCCTGCTTTAGCCTCGGCGTCGTACAACTCACCGGAGCTGCTCCAACGACGAAACCCTCCATCACAATGGAGCAGTACGTCGGGCTCCATCTCCAGACGCCTAAGATCTTCTTCCCCTCCTCCGATAGCCAAGTCAGCCGGAGCATCCTTACCGGCCAACCCAATCACGCTGAGATCGACATGGCTTCGCCAAAGAGGTTGTACACTTGTTGCATCTCTTTTTTACTCTACATGTTATATATATTGTCCACTGAGCACACGGAGTAACGGGAAATACGATTATTTTATCCTATTATATGACAAGCAGTGAGGTACCAGGCAACTTAGCTATCCGCAATGGACTCTCTTGAACGCCATCATTATTTATCTCTGCGTGTTTGAGTTGTGCATTTGTCGATGGCCCTGGGAGCTGAGCTAGTAGGGCAGTGGCCTTGGTCCAAAGTAATAGAAGTAGCACAAAAACAATTTTTTAGTGTAGGCTTTTCCTTGCTCAAGCCTGCCTACTAGAATCGCCAGTGCTCGAAAGGAAAAGTGAATGGAAAACATAGGAATTGGAAAGTTTCCTATGGTACTACTTTTCATGAATTTGGTGCAAAGGAATGGAGCAAAGGAAAGCTGTAGGATTTGTTCCTTTAGTGTCTCCTTGAAAGAAAAACCATAGGAATTTTAATTTCCACTTGTCCTCCTTTTCAAATTCCTATTCATGAAGCACAAGACTAAGAGATAGTAGCATAATAGCATTATAACCGTACATTTTCATGTGGTTTGACTTAATCTCACCATGCTTCTTTGCATCCTGTGTTCTTCCAATTCTTGTGAACCAAACACCCAGATTGGCAGAAATCCTGTGTTTTTTAATTGGGCCATTTGCATTTCTGTCCCTAACTTGAACCACCTAATCAGATATACCCCTAATTCCAAAGCCTGCTCAAAAATGCCCCTCTGCCGTGATGTGCCCTTATAGAAATGCCCCTCCGAGCCGTTTCCGTCCAGTCAAGGTTGTTTGACCGCTAACGTGCCGTTTCTTTGACATTTTTGCCCCTCCTGCCGTACATCTGGGCCCAACTAACCGGTTCACTCTCTCTCCCCTCTTTCTTCTTCCTCGCGACGATAGGGGCATTTTTGAGCACGTACTGGATCGGGCGTTTCTGCGGTCGAAGAGAGAGAGGGGTAGGTCAGGCACGGCATGGTGAGCGATGTCTACGTCGGGCACGGCGGGGATGTCTTCTACGAGCTCGTCGGTGGCCGCCAATGTAAGTTTCAGTGTCGATTTGGGGGAGATATGGGCATATTGCGGAATTAGGGTTCATCAATTTGGGTTTTTTTGCTGCTGTTAGGTTGATGGTGTCGGGATAGTTCAGTTTCAATCGGAGTTTTACATCCCTGATCTGACATTCTGTGGCCTTGAGGTTCGCTCGATGCAGCGGTGCCCTGGCCACGGGCTTATTCCTGCTCGTCGTGTCGCCTGGGGAGGAGCAAGCTCTGGCAGAAGGTTTCTCGGCTGCCCTCTTGATGTAAGTGTTTGGCTTTTAAGCTTGATTTGATTCTGCTCTTTCCCCTCTTTCTAATTCGATCATTGATTTTGCAGCTTCCTGATGAATGTGAGTGGGTTGTATGGATTGACCCGCCACCGACCGAACGTGTTGCTCGTGCATTTGAGGAGCTTCATGCAGGATTGGAGAAGAGCTGGCTAAAATCTCATGATTTAGAGAGGAGGGTGATGTATCTAACCGAGAAGAACAAGAAACTGAAGCTGAGGATGAAAAAGAGGAACGAGCTTATGCAAGCATGGGGATTTATCATAGTTCTTGGTATTAGCATTGTGGCCACATTTGTTTCTGGGTGATCTAATAATCCATACTAAATGGATTTCTCTTTGTAGTGTATGTTGTGAAGGAGCTTGGTTTGGGTATGTATTATCACAGAACAATGCTGTGATTTGGGAATGTTGTGATGTTGCTATTTGGAAATGACTCAAGAATCTTGCTTTGATCGATGACTGAAATAGCATAGATTGAAATATTTGAACAAATGATCTGTTGTGACAAAATAGGAGCTCACAAAAATATTTGAAAGTAGCATCTCACAATATAGCAGCTCATATAATATTCAAAACTAGCAGCTCACAAAATAGCATAAATTCATCATTGCACAAAAGGAGCATTGCACATTCAAGATAGTAGCTCACAAGTTCACCATTACATAAGTTCATAATTTCAGCATCACACACCTAAGATAGCAGCTAACAAGTTCACAAATAGTTGTTAAACAACAAAACAACAATAAATGATTCCAGTCACAGGTCTTTCATCTTCTTGCTCCTGGTGTTGCAAGCAGGGTTAGTTAAGAGCCTTGAACTCCTCCTTGTGGTGACAGTTTTGCTCACTTCTTTGCTTAGTTGGTTGCTTCCAGTTACAGATCCTACTGTAGGATCTGGTGCAAACTTGAGGCTCTTCTTGGCTGGTGACATCCCTCTATCAGCTGCCTTTTTGTAGTTCTTCCTTGGGCTAAAATTGAAATGAGAACATTAAATGCAGCAAAAAAGCAAATGAGAACATCAAATGAAGCAAAAAATGAAATGAGAACATCTGTAGCAGTTGCACCTTACAGCAGATGACACTGTTGGTGCATCTGTAGCAATTGCAGCATCAGGTTCAACCTCTATAGCATTTTCAGCATCAGGTTCAACCTCTGTAGCATTTTCAACATCTGTTTCAACCTCAGTAGCATTTTCAGCATCTGTTTCTACATCTAAATGATCATCTGTTGCATTTTCAGCCCCCCAGTGCTCTTCTTCCCCAAAAGCTGGGTCAATGGATTCCTTGCAGTGAGTGCCACGATGGCCAAGCCTTCCACACCTGCCACATTTCTTTCTCCTTCCTCCAAGTCCTTTTCCCTCAGATTTTGCCCTAATTCTTGTCTTCCTAGGTCTACCAGGGGCCCTGTTTTGCAATGGAGCAGACAATTTAAACCCAGGGTCCACCACATCCCACTGTTGTTTGCCCTCCATTGCAGGCAAATTTTCAGCATAAGTAGCATTGAATCTAGCAACAGAAAAGTACTCATGTACATACTGATCAATCTCACTTACTGGGCCTCTCATTGAAGTAATAAAATACAAAGCATGTATGCAAGGCTGTCCAGTTAACTGCCACTTTCTACAACTGCAAGTCCTAGTGGCCAAATTTACTGGATATCTCCACTCTCTCTTTTCCTTGTCAACTGCTGTGATCTCTGCCTCATATGTGCTTCTCTTCACTATCTCCATATCAAGGTCCTTAGATTTTGCATGAAGCATTTTCATGACTTTGGGGATTATGATGTGGCCAATGAATGTAGCAGCTGCAATCTGCTGTCTGAGATCAAACTTCTCCATTATAATCTGTCTTATTTTGTCTAGCAAGTCCACAATGTGTACACCCTTCATTTTTTAATCTTTGAATTAAAGGACTCAGCTAGATTGTTATTAACATAATCTACTTTACATACTTCATTGAACAGTGACCTTGCCCATAGCTTGTTATGATGCTCCTCTAAGTACTCCTTCACACCAGCCTTACTGTGCAACTGCCTAAGATGGTAGTTGTGTTTCTTTATGCTGTATGTCAATGAGCAGGGCCATAAATTTTCATCAAAGAATTTTCCTCTAAACTTTTTTGTGAAATTTGCAGCCAAATGCCTCATGCATTCTCTGTGCTCCACACCTGGGAACACATCTTCCACTGCAGTCTCCAGGCCTTTGCATGCATCAGTGTGGATAACAAGACCTGGTGGGTGTCCTATAAGCTCTCTTAAGTTCTGAAAAAACAAAGTCCAACTGTCTATGTTTTCACCCTCTAGAACTCCATATGCAACTGGGAAGATCCAATTGCAAGCATCCACAGCACATGCACTAACTACTTGCCCTCTAAATCTGCCATTTAATGCAGTGGCATCTACTGCAAGATAAGGCCTACATCCATTCAAAAAACCTTGCCAACATGCTTTGAAAGAAACAAATACTCTTCTAAAGCACTCTTTCTGTCTACTCTTCCCATTTAGTTTGTACTGCAAAGTGTGTTTATCAATGGTAACTACACTACCAGGAGATGCTTTCTCCACTTCTACCTTGAAGGTATACAGTAACTGGAAAGAGTCAACCCACTTACCATAGATATTGTCAAGTGCCATTTGCTTCCCATAGAATACTCTCATATATGGAACTGCCAGGCCATACTTCTTCTTCAAATTTTTCTGCAATTCTGTTGGTCCCACTTCTGAATCCTCTAAAACCCAGGTCTTCACAGCATCAGCAACCCATCTACTCTTAGCTGACTTCAATCTTTTTCTCCTGTTCACACTGGGACATGTATGAGCAGTTTTGTTCACCTTAACATACATTCATGAAAGTTCAGACACATGTTAGAACCTATGTGCTGCAACAAACAAACAAAATACAGTATCAATGCTGCTAACTACAAATGCAATGTTAGTTGCTATTTTTGATACCTGAAACAGTGTGCTATGTCTCATTAAGGAGGCATGCATCCTCCATTGACACCTCTTATAAGCACAATGCACTGTCAACCTAGTACTGTCACTCTTGTCTATCACAAATTCACTTTGAGTCTTTATTGAGAAGGTTGCAAGAGCATTTCTACAGTCTAAAGCACTGGAAAATATTGTTCCCTGTGCCAAAGAAGGATCATCTCTATTGTATTGCACATCTGGTCTTTCTTCATCAGATGTTTCAGAGTATCCCATGTCCCTGTCCTCCTCCTTCTCATCTTCACATGCCTCAGCAAACATGCCTTCAGGGGGTGGAACATAATCTTCCCCCTCATCATCTTTCTCCTTGCCCTTCTTCCTTGTTACAAACTGTGGAAACAACTTTTCATCCTCATCATCACTTGGCCAATCATCTGGTAGTCCCTCTTCAGTATAGGGGTCAACTGAATCTCTACTATGAGAGGGACCTGCATTCTTAGGAACTTCTACAGTAGGTGTTCCTCGTGCTTGCATGGAACTGATGCTGCCTATACTATGAGTTGTTCTTTTCCTGCCCCCTGATTGGCTGGTCCTACCTTTATCTCTAGACCTAGATTGATATCTTGTTCCTCTGCTCTCTGGCTCTCCTCTCTTCCTTTGTATGACACTGATTTCTAGTTTAGCAGGGAAAGAATCATGTATTGCAAACATGATACCAAGCTCATCATCACACTGGACAAGGACCCAAGCTGTTTTGTCAATGTCCCAGTACCTGAATTCCACTACATCATATAGACCCCATGGATATTGAGCACATATGGCAGATCTAAACTGATTAAAAGTCCATTGATTGTCAGCAACAAAAGGAAAAGAGAATCCTGTATTGGTTGCTTTTGTGCCAGCTCTAGCTAGAAGTGTGGTTTCCATTCTACATTCCATCCCAACTGCTCTATCGGGGTCGATCCTACGATGACCATGGAAAACAGAGACAGATCCCAACGCCATGAGCACTATGAACTAGGTCAACAAATCCCAAATCAAACTATGAATGGCATGAGACTCTGCTAGATTAGAAGAGAAACTTACCCCGCCGAAGCATGCTTCTGTGGCTGCGGTGTGCTCCCTCGTTCGCCGCCGCCGCCGCTGCAGCCGCCGCAACTGCTATCCCCATCCATCCGCCGCTGTAGTAGAGTGCGACGCAGAGTCAAATCTGAAGCTCCACCGTGGCTGCCATCAGGAGATCGAGCCTTGTGAGTTGGATCGAGTGAGCTAGGGTTAGGGTTACAGTGGGAGGCGATTTGGGGGAGAAAGAGAGAGCGTGCGGCTCGGGCGAGAGAATGAGAGGGAGAGAGAGTGAACTGGTGACCTGGGCCCAGGTGTAAGGACGGAGGGGCAAAAATGTCAAAGAAACGGCCACTTACCAGTCAAACAGCCTTGACTGGACGGAAACGACACGGAAGGGCAATTCTATAAGGGAACATGACGGCGGAGGGGTATTTTTGAGCAGGCTTGCGAATTAGGGGCAAATGTGAGTAGTGGGTTCGAGTTAGGGATACAGATGTAAAAGACCCTTTTAAATTCTTTGTTTTGCACGTGCATTCCTATTCTATTCCTGTCTATTTCCTATCCCTGCATTGTTAGAATCCTCAAATTCAAACAAGCCCTTACACAATTACTTCTGTTACAAATATGTGTCAAAGAAAACCTTGTGTGGTTTGTCCTGCTCCTACGGTGCTGCGTTCCACCCCAGCTCGCTGCTCCAATGACGGAAGGGTTCACCACAGCAGGGATCCGCTCTCCAGACTGTCTTTCGCCGCCTCATATCTTCTTCCCCGTCGCCGGCAGCCACGACAACTGCATTACCATCATCAACTGAGCAGATGACCTTGAGGACTACACGGGTCCGCAAGAGAGGTCGCACTCCTCCGTGTCTGCTTACGTTATGCATCGCTTAATATGATGACATGCTACTTTATCATCGTGTTCACCTATTAGACTTCGAGTCAGGTCCAAACTTATGCTGAAACTTGAGTTTTTAAATGGTTGTGGGGTGCATATTGAGGCAGCAATCAGTATTATATGTCTACTATCTGGTTAATCTCAGGTGTCTACTATGAGTTTCATGTTGGGTGCAAACAAACATTAAAGGAGCCATTATCTGTATTTTTTAACTAAAGCTATCATCTGCCTGCTATCATTGGTTTTGGGTCTATCCACAATTTGCTACCATCACTCTGGATTTGTGCATGCACTCCTTACATAATCTCACTATGTTTTATTCCTATGCATGTCAGTTATTGTACACAATGGAACTGAACATGTAGAGCAAAAGAGACGAGCCTTGCGTGGCAATAAAATTTCATGTAGACGTCGCTCCATGGTGGGCGCAAAGGCAGCCCCCCTCCACCCATTTCGGATCGTAATCAAGAGGAAGAAAATTGTTCTGAGGGGGATTCAGAAGCAGAAGACAACTCCTATTTACCCCATGAGGTCTTCGCTCTAACTTGGCATGCCGATGTTGGTAATATCATGCATATGGTGCCTTGCATTGCTTACTGTATACATCAAAGATGTCATCTGCTTAGTTTAGACATGCTTTGTGTCAATGCCATCTGTTTAGTTTCTTTATCGTATATGTGAATCATGCAATGCCATCTTGTTTAGCCAGACGTCATATATGTGAATTTTGCAATGCCACCCTGGTTAGCCAGTCATCTTATATGTGAATTATATCATGACATCATTTTTTTATTACGTGTTAAATTTGTCAACAATTTTATTACATTCAATTACTCTTCCTGTGCATCAGCCATTCGGCACGGTCATGGAAAAATCTGGAGTGGAAACAAGGTCTTCAGAGCAGACAATGCTATCTGACGAAGCGCATGTCTTGCTGGTTACAGATAGCTCCTCAGAGGATGATTTAGAGACAGATGACCAGTCTATTCCCCCCCCCCCGAGGTGCATGCTCTAACTTGGCAGGGTTATGTTGCTCATATCGTGCGTATGGTATCTTGCATTGCTATGTCATTTGCTTAGTTTAGACATGCTTTGTGTGAATGCCACCTGTTTAGTGTCTAATTACCATATATTTGAATTATGCATGCCATCTTGTTGCAATACATTATATATGTGAATTATGCAATGCTATCTTGTTGCAAGGCGTTATATATGTGAATTATGCAATGCCATGCTGTTTAGCCAAGTGTCATATATGTGAATTATATCATGCCGTCCTTTTTTTGTATTTCTCATTGCTTTTGTCGACAATGTTTGTATATTCAACTGCTCTTCCTATGCATCAGCCATTTGGATTGGTGATGGAGAAATCTGGAGTGAAAACAAGGTCTTCAGAGCAGACAATGCTACCTGCTGAAGCAGATATCTTGCTAGTTATAGATAGCTCTTCAGAGGAGGATTCAGAGCAGATGACCAGTCCTATTATCCCCCTGAGGTGAATGCTCAAACTTGGCAGGTTTATATTACTCATATCATGCATATGTTGTATTGCAATGCTTAGTTTTTACATCATATACACGATATTGAATGCCATCTCCTTAGTTGACACATCATATATGCGATTGCCCTCTGCTCACTTCCTTAGTATATAAATCATATATTTGAATTATATCATGCCATGATGTTTACATAGACAGCATGTATCTGAATTATGGCATGCCAACCCATTTTCTAAAGACATAATATAGTTATATCATCTCATCATGTTTACCTAGTCATCATATTTTGAATTATGTCATTCTATCCGTGAATTATATCATGCCATCATGTTTCCATCGACGGCATGTTTGTGATTTATGGCATGCCAACCACTTTAATAGACACATCGTATAGTTATATCATGTCACCCTGTTTACATAGTCATCATATTTTGAAGTATGTCATTCTATCCTCTTTAGTTAGACATCATACATGTCAAATTGTGTCATGCTATCCTGTTTAATTAGCCATCATATATGTGAAATTATGTCCTGCTATTCTGTTTGGTTAGACCAGATAAATGTGAATTATTTCATGCCCTTTTTTCTTCCCTACTATCCATTGCACCTGTCTATCCTACAATGTCTGTACATTCAATTACTTTTCTTGTTTATCAGCCATTTCAATTGGAGGGGGTGATGGCAGTATCTGTGGGAGTAAAAACACGGTCTTCAGAAAAGATCGTGCTACCTGTCGATGGAGATAGAACCACGATTGTACTTGCCCAAGAACCAGCCCCACCACACATAACCCAGACTCACGCAGATTGTACCCCTACCCAGTTGGACAGAGAACCAGTTACACCCCTTCTAACCCCAACCCCAGCAGATAGTAACCCAGTTCCCGTTGACACAGCACCGTCTCCACCATAGAGCACCCAAACACGAGCAGTTAGTAAGGCAACTGCA
Source organism: Aegilops tauschii subsp. strangulata (assembly GCF_002575655.3). Taxonomy (NCBI): domain Eukaryota; kingdom Viridiplantae; phylum Streptophyta; class Magnoliopsida; order Poales; family Poaceae; genus Aegilops; species Aegilops tauschii. The sequence continues at coordinate 517,938,315 of NC_053036.3, forward strand.
GTGCCCAAAGCACGAGGACCACCACTCCGAACCCCAAGTCAACGCTTAAAGCAGAAGAAGAATTGTTCTCAGGTCAGGTTCCGTAGCTATGGTTCATACTACTTTGCTCTTGCATCACTGTATTTACTCATACCAACTAATTTCAAATTTGAAGGATGCAATTGAAACTCCAATGGCGCAACAGGTATGTTTTAAACCTGTTTCTTTAACGTGTTTGCTACTGTAACTTGCTCTATGTTGATTTCAGTTTCAATTGAATAAATAGTTATGGTCTCATGCCATGCACATTACAAGTGTTGTTATTGCTGTGTAGTTTCCCACACTTATATTATGTCTATGCTGCTTTGTCTTAAATAGATATGATTCGAACTATATCTATCTTGATTTGGCAACATAAACTAGAATGATATAGACCATACAGTGACCATACTACATAGATATATGTTTGTTTCATGCTGTTATCCTGTCCACCTTACTACTGAACTGGTTTACCAAAATGAGTTTCATATACTACATTGTAAACCTGTGATGTGTTTGTTTGTTTCTCTTTTAGAACGCGGATAAAATATTGGAGAAGAGTACCCCGTTATGCAATGGTAAAGGAAGAAATGCAGATAAGGTTCAAGATAGTAAGACATCCCTGTTGGTCTCCAAGAAAGCTGATAAAAACTATATTGAAGACACGGAGACAACCCCAAAGTCCTGTCTTGATGTAGTGTTCGAGTTACTGGCTACTACTGCTGGCACCAGCTCTTCGAACTCGCTGCCTGAATCAGTTCGGCTTCTTGAGTCTCAACTTCAAGTTGAAAGACATCGATCAGATGTTATGCGACAGGAAGCCGAAGGACTGAGGAAGTCCCTGCAGAATTTAGATGCATACTTTCTGGTGCAACAGCAAGTGCTGGAGGATTTAAGCGCCAAACAAGAGAAAGTTAATAAGCTCGCTAAGCATCTTGCCAGCATTATGGGTACCCAGGATATTGTTTCTTGAGCTCTTCTGAAGTGGTTTCAGTTCTGGACTTGTTTTGCTGCGGCGTTTATATGCTGCTTTGTTCCCTATATTTGCACTAGTGGCGAACTTTGATGCCGAGTGGATGTAATATGTGTAATAGCCGTGATAGCCTAGCGTAAGTTGCTTGCTAATTTATTTCCTTATTGTCTTGTTTATTTGTTTTCTTGTAGTCAGTGTAGTTCTTTTTCTGCGGTTTGCTAGTGGCCGCAATAACCTATTTTGAAAACTAGGCCACAATAACCATGGGCTACATATTTACTGTAGTTAACATGGGCCTCCTACAGGCCGTAGAAACAACGGGCCTTCTACGGGGCGTAGAAACAATGGGTCTTATACAGGCCGTAGACACAATGGGCCTTCTACGGGCCGTATCATCAATGGGCCTTCTCCGGGCCGTATGATCGGTTGGCCAAACATGGGCCAATAACAGACCACATTATGGCCGTAAATGGGCTAGAGTTGAAATCGTCCATTCATGGGCCGACCATAACGGGCCGTCGTTAATCGGCCGTATTTGATGACGCTATGAAAATGGCCCAACGTATTAATGGGCCACAAACGGGCCGACTGTAACCACGGGCTGAATTTGGCCCACAAGCAGAAAATGACAGTAACGGGCCGTAAGTAAACGAATGCTGGAAATGAGCCCAAGAATAAATGGGCCCTGAGAAGGCCGAAAGATAACATGGGGTGGAAACGGCCCAACGGAATAATGGGCCGTTAATGGGTATAAAGTGATACACTGTTCATTATGGGCCAGTTTCACCACGTGTCGTTAATGGGTATAAAGTGATACACTGTTCATTACGAGCCAGTTTTACCACGGGCCGTTAATGGGCCGAGAGTTACTAAGGGCCTCATATGGGCCAAAAGATGTCATGGGCCATACATGGGCCGGAAGTTAAAACGGGCTGGAATTATATTGGACGGCCCAGATGACGCTACTGGGCCTAATTCGGATAGGCCGTAAACGGGCCCTGGGTTAGCGGGCTGTAAATGGGCTATATGTGAATAGGCCATTAACAGGCTTGCCGTGGGTCAGCCCGCCACCTTTTGACCATGTCAAACGGGCCGACCTTTTCACAGAAATGGGCCTCTGTTGGGCCGTGCCACTTGTGGATGTATCATAGGCGCTTTGGGTCCAATGAGTGGATGACATCTGTCCCAACGGTGAGCCGACACGTGTTTCCTCCAGCCAATGATGATTTTACACGTGGAAAATCCCCATTGGTCGTGGCTATTAATGGGTTATCGGATCCAAAACCGGACCCGATAGCTTAACGGTGTTCCGTTACGGTGGATGCCACGTGTCGGTCACCCTTGACGAAAGCACTTCTGTGACGCGCGATTTATCGTCATGGAAGTGGACACTTCCGTGATGATAATTTTGGTAATGTCATGGAACACTTCTACGACAGCACAGGTATGACTATCTTGATTCTGTCATAAAATTGTCATGGATGTACATGCATGACAGAAAACGTGACCAACTATGACAAACACGTATCATCACGGAAGTGTATTTTTTTGTAGTGCGCGTGCAAAGCTGGAGCGACTTCTCTCTTTTCTTTTCTGCTTCTGTCAAGGCAGAGTCTGAAATACCCTTGCATAAAAACACAATAGTGAGAGTATGGGTGAAGTGTGTGAGTGCACTGTAAAAGTAGCAGATAGCAGGTGGCTGAAAAATAAATGACAGGAGACATATGATAGCTCTACAACATTGGATGGCAAACAAAATTAGATTCTACTCCGCATGATTTTGTAATATATGAGCACAGGGATGGCTGGAAATGTAGGTACTACTCCAGCACACCACCACATGTGGTCCTATCAAAATAACAGTCGATCGAAAATAAATAGGTCAGTCGATTTTTTTATGAACCATCCGATCTATAAGGAACAGGCAGATGGCCTTCGTCTACCTCCCTCCAGTCACTGTTGACGATCTTTCTCGAACCGCCAGCGACCACCGGCCCAGACCCCTGCCTCCGCCGCCCCACCCTCCCCTCGACCTCACACCACCGCCGTGCTTGGCAGCGCCCCCCAGCCATCCCTTTAATCCCGGCCGACCTCCAGATCGGGCGCCAACAGCTCTAGGCCCCACACACCCCTAAGATAAACACCGAGGCACTGCTTCCCCGGCGTAATAGGAAGACTAGCGCGTGGGGAATGCTTCCTTTAATTGGGAATCAACTGACCAGGAATTGAAATCCAGGGGGGTGACGGACCTCTAGCTAAGGTGAAATAGTATATGAGGAGAAACCTTGTGCATCGCGAGTTACTAGGAACATCTAGTATCAAGAAGAGGCGGTCAACTAGTGTATTCTGTGGGATGAAGACCATGCAAGAAGACACGTAAGGTTTGCACAAATAAGGGAAGAGCAGTACCATTTCCGGTTGCCAGTGCTATGTCCTCCAGATGTCGCGGCGATTTTCTTCTTTTTACCGGGAGAACCGATGTTTTGGAGGAGGGTCGAGCCTTGGACGAACCCATGGCTAAATCGTTGACTATGTTGTCGTGGCCGTATGTCGGCGGAGGGGAAGCAAATCCGAGGCGGCGAAGGACGGCGTAGCAGGAACAACTTCAGTGCGGTGGACGGTGGCAAAGTTGGAGCGGCAGCAGTGAGGCGCAGGACAGCGTGGTTGAACTGTCTCGGGTACGGACAGCTCGGCCTCGGCTTCAACTACTAGCCATGGAGGGCATTGCGGTTGAGGTTGCGGTGGAAGACAACATCGGGGTATCGGCTCCGGCTTGATGTGGGAGCCGGCGGTTGATGGGTGGGATGGGGTGGCGGACGGAGGACGCCGGGGTTTCGCGGCTGGTGGAGAGGTAGTTTTGGTGCCCACAGAGTACAAATGGGGAATCAGACGGGAGGGCGGGGGCGGGGGCTAAGGGAGAACCATGTTTTGGTCTGGGACGTGCTTGTTTTTTTGAACAGATGGGACGCGCTTGTTTGAAATTTGGGGAAAGTACAAACTTTGCCCCCTTCTTAAATTTCGTACCTACTGCGGGTCGGGGGTAGGATGGTAATCCCAGGTGTCCCAAATAGTGGGTGGGAGCGATTTCGGCCGCGCGCATGTGTGCTTAGGCGGCCATTGTGTATGAATGTTTTTCGGAGGCGGTTGTGTGGCGTCTAGATGAAGCTACAAACCTACCCCGGTTTAGACCTTTGGACGTCAGGCCGGTAGGTTTCACGGGTCGGAGTTAGAAAAGTAATTTCCTTCTACCAAACATTGGTCTCACACGGTTTCAGGCGAGTAGAGGCTCTTTTGGTGCCTCATTCGAAATTTTGAAACAAAAGCATTCACGTTTAGAGTACTCTTGAACTTTGAGGATTGACCTAAATAGAAACCATTAAATTTGACCTTGTATGTTTGAAAACCTCATTAAATTATGTGCTTCTTTTTGAAATTGTGACACTTGAAAATCCTATAACTATGATTATTTTGGAATGGAGGAGGTAAATTTGAATCTATTTTGTACACGACTATATATGCTATTATGTACAAAAGCAGAGCAAAGATTGGTGCCCCCATAATTTAGTTATGATTTACAAATGCCATGATATCGAATTCAAATAATTGAATGGACTTCATGTTGAATTTGAATTTTTTAAACCACCTTAAGTTGAATTCAAATGTATGCTAGTTCATAGCTAGCTATTTATAATGTTCATTTTGTAACTTTCGTATGTATAATGTGCTTTACACACACAACACGAACTATACTCACATTTATATTCGATTGCTAAAGCGATGCATTGTCTGGAGTTCAAAATACTAACTATGTGGATCAATTATGTCAAATAATAACATAGACATGCTCAAATTCAATAGAATCTAGATGTCTGATGGATCAATGACCGTTCCTTACGCGAATTGCAAATATCATGATCCCATCCTAATATTTGGATACAATTTATACTTTTAATCAATGTGTACATTAGTCTTTTATGTGTAGTTTCACTCTCCATCGGTGGTCTCTCACACATGGTCACACACTCTTTCCCGAGGTGTCCTTCTCGCAGAAATGCTCTCGATATAACCTTCCCTCTCTCTCGTAACCATTTACGACTGTTTTCACTAACCTTTATCACAAGCACGCTTCCTCTCACAAGCATACACACGCACAATCCCCATCGACCCTTTCTATATACATAGACCTGCCTACGTGTCTCCCGTACGCACATTATCCTTAGGCCTGTCTCACGCATTGTCTCACACCTCTCTTCCTAATCGACGAGTATGATTCTAGCAGAGCATTCTGTAGGATGCCCCTTAAAGTTAGGTTGGATGAATAGTAATATCAGAGATAAGGGGTTACCTTGGTCTGAGGACCTAGGGTTACAAATCCTAGCCGGCTTTGTCAGTGGAAATAGAGTCCTTCACGATTCTGCTATCTTTGTCTTGTACGACTAGTCATCCATGGGTCTCCCTAAATGCGTCACAGGCCGACCAATGTGGCGCAGGACGGAACCGAACCAAGGGCCTCACCTCGGCCCACCGGACCTCACGCGGTGACTGCTACCTCTTGAGCATGCGTTGGTTTTCCCTTGAAGAGGAAAGGGTGATGCAGCAAAGTAGCATAAATATTTCCCTCAGTTTTTGAGAACCAAGGTATCAATCCAGTAGGAGATTACACGCAAGTCACCTAGTACCTGCACAAACAATCAAGAACCTTGCAACCAACGTGATAAAGGGTTGTCAATCCCTTCACGGTCACTCGCAAAAGTGAGATCTAATAAAGATAGTAAAGTAAATATTTTTGCTATTTTTGTTGTATAGATTGGAAAGTAAAGATTGCAAAATAAAATAAATAGGAAACCAGAATTATAGATCGGAAACTTATATGATGTAAAATAGACCCGGGGGCCATAGGTTTCACTAGTGGCTTCCCTCATGATAGCATGTATTACGGTGGGTGAACAAATTACTGCCGAGGAATTGATAGAAAAGCGCATAGTTATGTGAATATCTAGGCAATGATCATGAATATAGGCATCACGTCCGTGTCAAGTAGACCGAAACGATTCTGCATCTACTACTATTACTCCACACATCGACCGCTATCCAGCATGCATCTAGAGTATTAAGTTCATAAGAACAGAGTAACGCATTAAGCAAGATGACATGATGTAGAGGGATAAACTCAAGCAATATGATATAAACCCCATCTTTTTATCCTTGATGGCAATAATACAATACGTGCCTTGCTGCCCCTACTGTCACTGGGAAAGGACACCGCAAGATTGAACCCAAAGCTAAGCACTTCTCCCATTGCAAGAAAGATCAATCTAGTAGGCCAAACTAAACCGATAATTCGAAGAGACTTGCAAAGATATCAAATCATGCATATAAGAATTCAGAGAAGAACCAAATATTATTCATAGATAATCTTGATCATAAATCCACAATTCATCGGATCTCGGCAAACACACCGCAAAAAGTATTACATCGAATAGATCTCCAAGAACATCAAGGAGAACTTTGTATTGAGAATCAAAGAGAGAGAACAAGCCATCTAGCTAATAATTATGGACCTGAAGGTCTGTGGTAAACTACTCACGCTTCATCGAAGAGGCTATGGTGTTGATGTAGAAGCCCTCCTTGATCGATTCCCCCTCCGGCAGATCGCCGGAGAAGGCCCCAAGATGGGATCTCACGGGTACAGAAGGTTGCGGCTGTGGAAAAGTGGTTTCGTGGCTCCCCCTGATGTTTTTAGGGTATGAGAGTATATATAGGCGAAAGAAGTACGTCGGTGGAGCTCCGTGGGGCCCACGAGGGTGGGGGGTGCGCCTACCCCCTGGGCGCGCCCTCCTCCCTCGTGGCCACCTCGCGGAGTTCCAAACTTCAACTCCAAGACTTCTGGATTGCGTTTGTTCCAAGAAAGATCCTCGCGAAGGTTTCATTCCGTTTGGTATTCCTTTTCTGCAAAACACTGAAATAGGCACAAAAAACCAAAAATTAGCACTGGGCCTTCGGTTAATAGGTAGTCCCAAAAATAATATAAAAGAGCATATTAAAGCACATTAAACATCCAAAACAGATAATATAATAGCATGGAGCAATCAAAAATTGTAGATACGTTGGAGACGTATCTGAAGGAAATATGCCCTAGAGGCAATAATAAAGTATTATATATTTCCTTATATCATGATAAATGTTTATTATTCATGCTAGAATTGTATTAACCGGAAACATAATACATGTGTGAATACATAGACAAACAGAGTGTCACTAGTATGCCTCTACTTGACTAGCTCGTTAATCAAAGATGGTTATGTTTCCTAGCCATAGACATGAGTTGTCATTTGATTAACGGGATCACCTCATTAGGAGAATGACGTGATTGACATGACCCATTACGTTAGCTTAGCACCCGATCGTTTAGTATGTTGCTATTGCTTTCTTCATGACTTATACATGTTCCTATGACTATGAGATTATGCAACTCCCGTTTACCGGAGGAACACTTTGTGTGCTACCAAACGTCACAACGTAAATGGGTGATTATAAAGGTGCTCTACAGGTGTCTTCAAAGGTACTTGTTGGGTTGGCGTATTTCGAGATTAGGATTTGTCACTCTGATTGTCGGAGAGGTATCTCTGGGCCCACTCGGTAATGCACATCACTATAAGCCTTGCAAGCATTGTGCCTAATGAGTTAGTTGCGGGATGATGTATTACGGAACGAGTAAAGAGACTTGCCGGTAACGAGATTGAACTAGGTATCGAGATACCGACGATCGAATCTCGGGCAAGTAACATACCGATGACAAAGGGAACAACGTATGTTGTTATGCGGTCTGACCGATAAAGATCTTCGTAGAATATGTGGGAGCCAATATGGGCATCCAGGTACTGCTATTGGTTATTGACCGGAGAGGTGTCTCGGTCATGTCTACATAGTTCTCGAACCCAAAGGGTCCGCACGCTTAAAGTTACGATGATAGTTATATTATGGGTTTATATGTTTTGATGTACCGAAGGTTGTTTGGAGTCCCGGATGTGATCACGGACATGACGAGGAGTCTCGAAATGGTCGAGACATAAAGATTGATATATTGGACGACTATATTCGGACACCGGAAGTGTTCCGGAGAAGTTTCGGATTAAACCGGAGTGCCGGAGGGTTACCGGAACCCCCGGGGGAAGTATTGGGCCTTGGTGGGCCTTGAGGGGAGAGAGAGGGCAGCAGCCAGGAGGTGGCGCGCCCCCTCCCAGGAGGAGTCCTAGTTGGACTAGGAGAGGGGGGCGCAGCCCCCTTTCCCTCTCCCTCTCCCTCTCTTTCCTTCCCCCTTCTTTTCCTAGTAGGACTAGGAAAGGGGAGTCCTACTCCTACTAGGAGGAGGACTCCCCCTCTCTCCTTGGCGCGCCTAGGGCAGCCGGCCTCCCCCTTGCTCCTTTATATACGGGGGCAGGGGGCACCTCTATACACACTTGATATACGATATTTTAGCCGTGTGCGGTGCCCCCCTCCACCATATTACACCTCGATAATACCGTTGCAGAGCTTAGGCGAAGCCCTGCGTCGGTGGAACATCATCATCGTCACCACGCCGTCGTGCTAACGAAACTCTCCCTCAACACTCGACTGGATCGGAGTTTGAGGGACGTCATCGAGCTGAACATGTGTAGAACTTGGAGGTGCCGTACGTTCGGTACTTGATCGCTCGGATCATGAAGACGTACGACTACATCAACCGCGTTGTGATAACGCTTCCGCTGTCGGTCTACGAGGGTACGTGGACAACACTCTCCCCTCTCGTTGCTATGCATCATCATGATCTTGCGTGTGCGTAGGAATTTTTTTGAAATTACTACGTTCCCCAACAGTGTCATCCGAGCCTGGTTTTATGCGTTGATGCTATGCACGAGTAGAACACAAGTGAGTTGTGGGCGATATAAGTCATACTGCTTACCAGCATGTCATACTTTGGTTCAGCGGTATTGTGAGATGAAGCGGCCCGGACCGACATTACGCGTACTTTTACGCGAGACTGGTTTCACCGTTCGGAGCACTCGTTGCTTAAAGGTGACTGGCGGGTGTCTGTCTCTCTCACTTTAGTTGAACCGAGTGTGGCTACGCCCGGTCCTTGCGAAGGTTAAAACAGCACCAACTTGACAAACTATCATTGTGGTTTTGATGCGTAGGTAAGAACGGTTCTTGCTAAGCCCGTAGCAGCCACGTAAAACTTGCAACAACAAAGTAGAGGACGTCTAACTTGTTTTTGCAGGGCATGTTGTGATGTGATATGGTCAAGACATGATGTGATATAATTTGTTGTATGAGATGATCATGTTTTGTAACCGAGTTATCGGCAACTGGCAGGATCCATATGGTTGTCGCTTTATTGTATGAGATGCAATCACCATGTAATAGTTTTACTTTATCACTAAGCAGTAGCGATAGTCGTAAAAGCAATTAGTTGGCGAGACGACAACGATACTACGATGGAGATCAAGGTGTCGCGCCGGTGACGATGGTGATCATGACGGTGCTTCGGAGATGGAGATCACAAGCACGGTGCTTCGGAGATGGAGATCACAAGCACAAGATGATGATGGCCATATCATATCACTTATATTGATTGCATGTGATGTTAATCCTTTATGCATCTTATCTTGCTTTGATTGACGGTAGCATTATAAGATGATCTCTCACTAAAATTTCAAGATAAAAGTGTTCTCCCTGAGTATGCACCGTCGCGAAAGTTCTTCGTGCTGAGACACCACGTGATGATCGGGTGTGATAGGCTCTACGTTCAAATACAACGGGTGCAAAACGGTTGCACACGCGGAATACTCAGGTTAAACTTGACGAGCCTAGCATATGCAGATATGGCCTCGGAACACAGAGACCGAAAGGTCGAGCGTGAATCATATAGTAGATATGATCAACATAGTGATGTTCACCATTGAAACTACTCCATCTCACGTGATGATCGGACATGGTTTAGTTGATTTGGATCACGTAATCACTTAGATGATTAGAGGGATATCTATCTAAGTGGGAGTTCTTAAGTAATATGATTAATTGAACTTAAATTTATCATGAACTTAGTACCTGATAGTATCTTGCTTGTCTATGTTAATTGTAGATAAATGGCTCGTGCTGTTGTTCCGTTGAATTTTAATGCGTTCCTTGAGAAAGCTAAGTTGAAAGATGATGGTAGCAATTACACGGACTGGGTCCATAACTTGAGGATTATCCTCATTGCTGCACAGAAGAATTACGTCCTGGAAGCACCGCTAGGTGCCAGGCCTCCTGCAAGAGCTACGCCAGAAGTTATGAACGTCTGGCAGAGCAAAGCTGATGACTACTCAATAGTTCAGTGTGCCATGCTTTACGGCTTAGAACTGGGTCTTCAACGACGTTTTGAACGTCATGGAGCATATGAGATGTTCCAGGAGTTGAAGTTAATATTTCAAGCAAATGCCCGGATTGAGAGATATGAAGTCTCCAATAAGTTCTATAGCTGCAAGATGGAAGAGAATAGTTCTGTCAGTGAGCATATACTCAGAATGTCTGGGTATAATAATCACTTGATTCAATTGGGAGTTCAACTTCCGGATGATTGCGTCATTGACAGAATTCTTCAATCACTGCCACCAAGCTACAAGAGCTTCGTGATGAACTATAACATGCAAGGGATGGATAAGACAATTCCTGAGCTCTTCGCAATGCTAAAGGCAGCGGAGGTAGAAATCAAAAAGGAGCATCAAGTGTTGATGGTCAGTAAAACCACTAGTTTCAAGAAAAAGGGCAAAGGGAAGAAGAAAGGGAACTTCAAGAAGAACAGCAAGCAAGTTGCTGTTCAGGAGAAGAAATCCAAGTCTGGACCTAAGCCTGAAACTGAGTGCTTCTACTGTAAGCAGACTGGTCACTGGAAGCGGAACTGCCCCAAGTATTTGGCGGATAAGAAGGATGGCAAGGTTAACAAAGGTATATGTGATATACATGTTATTGATGTGTACCTTACTAATACTCGCAGTAGCACCTGGGTATTTGATACTGGTTCTGTTGCTAATATTTGCAACTCGGAACAGGGGCTACGGATTAAGCGAAGATTGGCTAAGGATGAGGTGACAATGCGCGTGGGAAATGGTTCCAAAGTCGATGTGATCGCCGTCGGCACGCTACCTCTACATCTACCTTCGGGATTAGTTTTAGACCTAAATAATTGTTATTTGGTGCCAGCGTTGAGCATGAACATTATATCTGGATCTTGTTTAATGCGAGACGGTTATTCATTTAAATTAGAGAATAATGGTTGTTCTATTTATATGAATAATATCTTTTATGGTCATGCACCCTTGAAGAGTGGTCTATTTTTAATGTATCTCGATAGTAGTGATACACATATTCATAATGTCGAAGCCAAAAGATGCAGAGTTGATAATGACAGTGCAACTTATTTGTGGCACTGCCGTTTGGGTCATATCGGTGTAAAGCGCATGAAGAAACTCCATACTGATGGAATTTTGGAATCACTTGATTTTGAATCACTTGGTACTTGCGAACCGTGCCTTATGGGCAAGATGACCAAAACACCGTTCTCCGGAACTATGGAGAGAGCAACAGATTTGATGGAAATCATACATACAGATGTATGTGGTCCGATGAATATTGAGGCTCGTGGCGGATATCATTATTTTCTCACCTTCACAGATGATTTGAGCAGATATGGGTATATCTACTTAATGAAACATAAGTCTGAAACATTTGAAAAGTTCAAAGAATTTCAGAGTGAAGTTGAAAATCATCGTAACAAGAAAATAAAATTCCTACGATCTGATCGTGGAGGAGAATATTTGAGTTATGAGTTTGGCCTACATTTGAAACAATGCGGAATAGTTTCGCAACTCACGCCACCCGGAACACCACAGCGTAATGGTGTGTCCGAACGTCGTAATCGTACTTTATTAGATATGGTGCGATCTATGATGTCTCTTACTGATTTACCGCTATCATTTTGGGGTTATGCTTTAGAGACAGCTTCATTCACTCTAAATAGGACACCATCGAAATCTGTTGAGACGACGCCTTTTGAACTATGGTTTGGCAAGAAACCAAAGTTGTCGCATCTTAAAGTTTGGGGCTGCGATGCTTATGTGAAGAAACTTCAACCTGATAAGCTCGAACCTAAATCGGAGAAATGTGTCTTCATAGGATACCCAAAGGAGACTGTTGGGTACACCTTCTATCACAGATCCGAAGGCGAGATATTCGTTGCTAAGAATGGATCCTTTCTAGAGAAGGAGTTTCTCTCGAAAGATGTGAGTGGGAGGAAAGTAGAACTTGATGAGGTAACTGTACCTACTCCCTTATTGGAAAGTAGATCATCGCAGAAATCAGTCTCTGCGACTCCTACACCAATTAGTGAGGAAGTTAATGATAATGATCATGAAACTTCAGATCAAGTTATTACTGAACCTAGTAGGTCAACTAGATCAAGATCCGCACCAGAGTGGTACGGCAATCCTGTTTTGGAGGTCATGTTACTAGACCATGATGAACCTACAAACTATGAAGAAGCGATGGTGAGCCCAGATTCCGCAAAATGGCTTGAAGCCATGAAATCCGAGATGGGATCCATGTATGAGAACAAAGTATGGACTTTGGTTGACTTGCCCGATGGTCGGCAAGGCATTGAAAATAAATGGATCTTCAAGAAGAAGACTGACGCTGATGGTAATGTTACTGTCCATAAAGCTCGACTTGTTGCGAAAGGTTTTCGACAAGTTCAAGGGATTGACTACGATGAGACCTTCTCACCCGTAGCGATGCTTAAGTCTGTCCGAATCATGTTAGCAATTGCTGCATTTTATGATTATGAAATTTGGCAAATGGATGTCAAAACTGCATTCCTGAATGGATTTCTGGAAGAAGAGTTGTATATGATGCAACCGGAAGGTTTTGTCGATCCAAAGGGAGCTAACAAAGTGTGCAAGCTCCAGCGATCCATTTATGGACTGGTGCAAGCCTCTCGGAGTTGGAATAAACGCTTTGATAGTGTGATCAAAGCATTTGATTTTATACAGACTTTTGGAGAAGCCTGTATTTACAAGAAAGTGAGTGGGAGCTCGATAGCATTTCTGATATTATATGTGGATGACATATTACTGATTGGAAATGATATAGAATTTCTGGATAGCATAAAGGGATACTTGAATAAGAGTTTTTCAATGAAAGACCTCGGTGAAGCTGCATATATATTGGGCATTAAGATCTATAGAGATAGATCAAGACGCTTAATTAGACTTTCACAAAGCACATACCTTGACAAAGTTTTGAAGAAGTTCAAAATGGATCAAGCAAAGAAAGGGTTCTTGCCTGTACTACAAGGTGTGAGATTGAGCAAGACTCAATGCCCGACCACTGCAGAAGATAGAGAGAAGATGAAAGATGTTCCCTATGCTTCAGCCATAGGCTCTATCATGTATGCAATGCTGTGTACCAGACCTGATGTGTCCCTTGCTATAAGTTTAGCAGGGAGGTACCAAAGTAATCCAGGAGTGGATCACTGGACAGTGGTCAAGAACATCCTGAAATACCTGAAAAGGACTAAGGATATGTTTCTCGTTTATGGAGGTGACAAAGAGCTCATCGTAAGGGGTTACGTTGATGCAAGCTTTGACACTGATCCGGACGATTCGAAATCGCAAACCGGATACGTATTTACATTGAACGGTGGAGCTGTCAGTTGGTGCAGTTCTAAGCAAAGTGTCATGGCGGGATCTACGTGTGAAGCGGAATACATAGCTACTTCGGAAGCAGCAAATGAAGGAGTTCATATCCGATCTAGGTGTCATACCTAGTACATCGGGACCAATGAAAATCTTTTGTGACAATACTGGTGCAATTGCCTTAGCAAAGGAATCCAGATTTCACAAGAGAACCAAGCACATCAGAAGACGCTTCAATTCCATCCAGGATTTAGTCCAGGTGGGAGACATAGAAATTTGCAAGATACATACGGATCTGAATGTTGCAGACCCGTTGACTAAGCCTCTTCCACGAGCAAAACATGATCAGCACCAAGACTCCATGGGTGTAAGAATCATTACTATGTAATCTAGATTATTGACTCTAGTGCAAGTGGGAGACTGAAGGAAATATGCCCTAGAGGCAATAATAAAGTATTATATATATCCTTATATCATGATAAATGTTTATTATTCATGCTAGAATTGTATTAACCGGAAACATAATACATGTGTGAATACATAGACAAACAGAGTGTCACTAGTATGCCTCTACTTGACTAGCTCGTTAATCTAAGATGGTTATGTTTCCTAGCCATAGACATGAGTTGTCATTTGATTAACGGGATCACCTCATTAGGAGAATGACGTGATTGACATGACCCATTACGTTAGCTTAGCACCCGATCGTTTAGTATGTTGCTATTGCTTTCTTCATGACTTATACATGTTCCTATGACTATGAGATTATGCAACTCCCGTTTACCGGAGGAACACTTTGTGTGCTACCAAACGTCACAACGTAAATGGGTGATTATAAAGGTGCTCTACAGGTGTCTTCAAAGGTACTTGTTGGGTTGGCGTATTTCGAGATTAGGATTTGTCACTCCGATTGTCGGAGAGGTATCTCTAGGCCCACTCGGTAATGCACATCACTATAAGCCTTGCAAGCATTGTGACTAATGAGTTAGTTGCGGGATGATGTATTACGGAACGAGTAAAGAGACTTGCCGGTAACGAGATTGAACTAGGTATCGAGATACCGACGATCGAATCTCGGGCAAGTAACATACCGATGACAAAGGGAACAACATATGTTGTTATGCGGTCTGACCGATAAAGATCTTCGTAGAATATGTGGGAGCCAATATGGGCATCTAGGTCCCGCTATTGGTTATTGACCGGAGAGGTGTCTCGGTCATGTCTACATAGTTCTCGAACCCAAAGGGTCCGCACGCTTAAAGTTACGATGACAGTTATATTATGAGTTTATATGTTTTGATGTACCGAAGGTTGTTCGGAGTCCCGGATGTGATCACGGACATGACGAGGAGTCTCGAAATGGTTGAGACATAAAGATTGATATATTGGACGACTATATTCAGACACCGGAAGTGTTTCGGAGAAGTTTCGGATTAAACCGGAGTGCCGGAGGGTTACCGGAACCCCCCGGGGAAGTATTGGGCCTTGGTGGGCCTTGAGGGGAGAGAGAGGGCAGCAGCCAGGAGGTGGCGCACCCCCTCCCAGGAGGAGTCCTAGTTGGACTAGGAGAGGGGGGCGCAGCCCCCTTTCCCTCTCCCTCTCCCTCTCTTTCCTTCCCCCCTTCTTTTCCTAGTAGGACTAGGAAAGGGGAGTCCTACTCCTACTAGGAGGAGGACTCCCCCTCTCTCCTTGGCGCGCCTAGGGCAGCCGGCCTCCCCCTTGCTCCTTTATATACGGGGGCAGGGGGCACCTCTATACACACTTGATATACGATATTTTAGCCGTGTGTGGTGCGCCCCTCCACCATATTACACCTCGATAATACCGTTGCGGAGCTTAGGCGAAGCCCTGCGTCGGTGGAACATCATCATCGTCACCACGCCGTCGTGCTGACGAAACTCTCCATCAACACTCGGCTGGATCAGAGTTCGAGGGACGTCATCGAGCTGAACATGTGTAGAACTTGGAGGTGCCGTACGTTCGGTACTTGATCGGTCGGATCGTGAAGACATACGACTACATCAACCGCGTTGTGATAACGCTTCCGCTGTCGGTCTACGAGGGTACGTGGACAACACTCTCCCCTCTCGTTGCTATGCATCACCATGATCTTGCGTGTGCGTAGGAAATTTTTTGAAATTACTACGTTCCCCAACAGTATCAAGCATCCCCAAGCTTAATTCCTGCTCGTCCTCGAGTAGGTAAATGATAAAAACAGAATTTTTGATGTGGAATGCTACCTAACATAATTTTCAATGTAATTCTCTTTATTGTGGCATGAATGTTCAGATCAATAAGATTCAAAATAAAAGTTTAATATTTGACATAAAAAACAATAATACTTCAAGCATAGTAATAAAGCAATCATGTCTTCTCAAAATAACATGGGCAAAGAAAGTTATCCCTACAAAATCATATAGTCTGACTATGCTCTATCTTCGTCACACAAAGTATTTAATCATGCACAACCACGATGACAAGCCAAGCAATTGTTTCATACTTTTGATGTTCTCAAACTTTTTCAATCTTCATGCAATACATGAGCGTGAGCCATGGACATAGCACTATAGGTGGAATAGAATGGTGGTTGTGGAGAAGACAAAAAGGAGAAGATAGTCTCACATCAACTAGGCGTATCAACGGGGTATGGAGATGCCCATCAATAGATATCAATGTGAGTGGGTAGGAATTGCCATGCAACGAATGCACTAGAGCTATAAGTGTATGAAAGCTCAACAAAAGAAACTAAGTGGGTGTGCATCCAACTTGCTTGCTCACGAAGACCTAGGGCAATTTGAGGAAGCCCATCATTGGAATATACAAGCCAAGTTATATAATGAAAAATTTCCCACTAGTATATGAAAGTGACAACATAGGAGACTCTTTATCATGAAGATCATAGTGCTACTTTGAAGCGCAAGTGTGGTAAAAGGTGTTGGGGAACACAGTAATTTCAAAAAATTCCTACGCACACGCAAGATCCATGTAGGTGATGCATAGCAATGAGAGGGGAGAGTGTTGTCCACGTACCCTCGTAGACCGAAAGCGGAAGCGTTATGACAACGCGGTTGATGTAGTCGTATGTCTTCACGATCCGACCGATCCTAGTACCGAAAGTACGGCACCTCCGCGATCTGCACACGTTCATCTCGGTGACGTCCCGCGAACTCTAGATCCAGCTGAGTGTCGAGGGAGAGCTTCGTCAGCATGACGGCGAGATGATGGTGATGATGAAGTTACTGACGTTGGGCTTCGCCTAAGCACTACAACGATATGACCGAGGTGGAAATCTGTGGAGGGGGGCACTGTCGGTGTCAAAACCGGCGGATCTCGGGTTGGGGGTCCCGAACTGTGCGTCTAGGATTGATGGTAACAGGAGACAGGGGACATGATGTTTACCCAGGTTCGGGCCCTCTCTATGGAGGTAATACCCTACTTCCTGCTTGATTGATCTTGATGAATATGAGTATTACAAGAGTTGATCTACCTCGAGATCGTAATGGCTAAACGCTAGAAGTCTAGCCTGTATGACTATGGTAATGAGTATATCCTATCTGGACTACGCCCTCCGGTTTATATAGACACCGGAGGGATCTAGGGTTACATAGAGTCGGTTACATAAGAAGGAATCTTCATAGTCGATCACAGCCGTGTCGTTTACACAGGCCTTGGAAATAGGCGAATTCTAAGGCGAGTGGGGAGGCGTTCAACATTTACTGCCTTTATAGGGGATAAGGACTCCCTCTTCCTCTCCCACGCCTTCTCTCTATCTACACCCTTCCAATCTCGAGCTCCAGCGCCCAAGTTCTTATCTCCTTTCCACTCTAGCTAGCACTCGACCATGTCTGGATCCGGAGGCCAGAGCAAGTGGATGGTCTCCTCCGTCAAGGAGGAGGACATAACTGAGCTTCGGGCGGCCGGATACTTGGCAAAGGAAATCGCCCACCGTTTGCCGGCCGAGGGACAAGTCATCCCCATGCCAGAGCCCAAAGAGAGGGTGGTATTTATCCCTCATTTCTTCCGCGGACTAGGGTTCCCTCTCCACCCTTTCTTCCATGGGCTGATGTTTTATTACGGGATAGATTTCCACGATCTGTCCCCGAACCCCTTCCTCAACATCTCGGCGTTTATCGTCGTGTGTGAGGCCTTCCTCCGCATCCAACCCCACTTCGGGCTATGGCTCAAAGTCTTCAATGTGAAGCCGAAGGTGGTGGATGGCCAGCACGCGGAGTGCGGGGTAGCCATGGTGAGTAAATTGTCAAACGTCTCCTGGCCGAAAGGTACTTTTGTGGAGACAGTAAAGGAGTGGCAGAAACAATGGTTCTACATCACAGGACCCCGCGGCACCACCTGGGCCACAGCCGCCGAATTCCGCTCCGGCGCTCCCATGCGACTCACTTCCTGGGTCGAGAAGAGTCCGAACTGGTGTTCGCCCGACGAGCTGATTGCGCTGCAGACGCGCGTTCGAAGTATGATAGCCAAGAGCGTCAAGCTTGTCGATGTAATTCAGGTGATGCTGGTTCGCCGGATCCTCCTGTGCCAGCGCAGAAGCCGCCCTTAGTGGGAGTTTAATCTGAAGAAGCGCCAAACCTCGGTGAGGCTCTTTGAAACCACTCACGAGGGTGCCTGGAGGTTGCTCTTTAAGGGCAACGAGAAACCGCCGGCCACAGATTCAGACCGTGGGCACGACAGTAAACACCCCGCCAGCGAGGTATGTTATTTTTAACGCATCCCTACTTGCTTGTTTTGAGGATGATGTCTGAGCCTTTATCATTGCTTCCTCAGGATTGGACGGAGAGGACGAAGCGGATCTAGTGTCCGGATCCGCAACCTGAAGAACCGGTCATCCTGCATCTAGCGAAGATGATGGTGCCGGCGCCATATAAGGCACCGAAGAAGAAGGCCAAGGGGGCCAAAAGTGGCCCCTGTCGCAAGGGCACTTCGGACGTGACGTCCGAAGACGAGGAAGCCCATTCCTCCGTCCCTGAGGACGACGATGAGGAAGAGGAGGAGGAGGAGGAGGAGAAGAACCCTCCCCATAAGGAGAAGAAGAGGGGGGCCTCCACGAATCTGGCGGCGGGAACACCCAAGAAGGGGAAGGGTGCCCCTGCGGTCAACACCGCGTGGGATGTCGACAGCAGTCCGGAGCAACGCTTTCGCACTAAGCCTCGGGCCGCATCGTAAGTATTATGACCCCCGTACATAAGTGTACCCGGCCTCTCCTTCTCATTGTTTTAACGTGATTAATTGTGCCATTGCAGTCCGACCCGTGGTAGCATCCAACGATCCTCATCTGGGGGTTCGTTGGATCCGGCGGAAATGGCCAGTATGTCGCCGCCGCCTGCTTATTCCCCTAAGGCCAAGGACGACACCGAAGTGTTGTCCCGGAGGACCGCTTCGAGCCGGGAAGGGGCCCAGGACACTGTCCAGGAGGCGCCGCAAGGCGAGACCTCCGCTGCCGGACACATGGGGGAGCAGATCCCCATGGAGACTGGCGAAGAGCGACGTATTCAGTTCGGCCCTCAGCCGAATATGATCCCGGGGACCGATACGGCCCCGGAATCCAGCGCGCGTCTTCCTTCGAAGGAGGGGGGTGCGCCAATTCCACCGGTGGCCCCTGTCCAACCGGGGGCACCAGATAACCTAATGGAGGCACTACGAGGCACCTCCATTGTGGACGAGCACCGTATCTTTATGGGTACGGTGATCGAGAAGGTTTAGTCCGTCAAGAGCGGACTAAAAGAGGCCTGCAACAACCTGTTGACAGGTTTCGAGGTAAGTCACGTAAAAAGAGAACACCCCGTGCTGATAGTAGCCCTTGAGACACTGTCCGGTGTTCGGAAAGAAAGGCCGGATGATACGTTTCCAACGTATCTATAATTTTTGATTGTTCAATGCTATATTATATTCTATTTTGGATGTTTAATGGGCTTTACTATACACTTTTATATTATTTTTGGGACTAACCTATTAAACGGAGGCCCAGCCCGAATTGCTGTTTTTTGCCTATTTCAGTGTTTCGAAGGAAAAGGATATCAAACGGAGTCCAAACGGAATGAAACCTTCGGGAACATGATTTTTGGAACAAACGAGATCCAGAGGACATGGAGTCTACGTAAAGCAATCAACGAGGAGAGCATGAGACAGGGGGGCATGCCTACCCCCCCAGGCGCGCCCTCCACCCTCTTGGGGCCCATGTTGCTCCACCGACGTACTTCTTCCTCCTATATATACCCATATACCCTGGAAACATCAGAGACGAAGCTAAAACCCTATTTACACCGCCGCAACCTTCTGTACCCATGAGATCCCATCTTGGGGCCTTTTCCGGCGCTCCGCCGGAGGGGGCATTGATCACGGAGGACTTCTACATCAACACCATAGCCTCTCCGATGATGTGTGAGTAGTTTACCTCAGACCTTCAGGTCCATAGTTATTAGCTAGATGGCTTCTTTTCTCTCTTTGGATCTCAATACAAAGTTCTCCTCGATCTTCTTGGAGATTTATTCGATGTAATCTTCTTTTGTGGTGTGTTTGTCGAGATCCGATGAATTGTGGGTTTATGATCAAGATTATCTATGAACAATATTTGAATCTCCTCTGAATTCTTTTATGTATGATTGGTTATCTTTGCAAGTCTCTTCGAATTATCAGTTTGGTTTGGCCTACTAGATTGATCTTTCTTGCAATAGGAGAAGTGCTTAGCTTTGGGTTCAATCTTGCGGTGTCCTTTCCGAGTGACAGCAGGGGCAGCAAGGCACGTAGTGTATTGTTGCCATCGAGGATAAAAAGATGGGGTTTATATCATATTGCATGAGTTTATCCCTCTACATCATGTCATCTTACTTAAAGCATTACTCTGTTCTTATGAACTTAATACTCTAGATGCATGCTGGATAGCGGTCGATGTGTGGAGTAATAGTAGTAGATGCAGAATCGTTTCGATCTACTTGTCGCGGACGTGATGCCTAAATACATGATCATACCTAGATATTCTCATAACTATGCTCAATTCTATCAATTGCTCGACAGTAATTCGTTTACCCAACGTAATACTTATGCTCTTGAGAGAAGCCACTAGTGAAACCTATGGCCCCCGGGTCTATTTTCCATCGTATTAATCTTCCAACACTTGGCTATTTTTATTGCCGTTTATTTTACTTTGCATCTTTATCATAAAAATACCAAAAATATTATCTTATCATATCTATCAGATCTCACTCTCGTAAGTGACCGTGAAGGGATTGACAACCCCTTTATCGCGTTGGTTGCGAGGTTCTTATATGTTTGTGTAGGTGCGTGGGACTTGTGCGTGATATCCTACTGGATTGATACCTTGGTTCTCAAAAACCAAGGGAAATACTTACGCTACTTTACTGCATCACCCTTTCCTCTTCAAGGGAAAACCAACGCAGTGCTCAAGAGGTAGCAAGAAGGATTTCTGGCGCCGTTGCCGGGGAGATTCGCGCCAAGTTAAGTCAAGACATACCAAGTACCCATCACAAACTCTTATCCCTCACATTACATTATTTGCCATTTGCCTCTCGTTTTCCTCTCCCCCACCTCACCCTTGCCGTTTTATTCGCCCTCCCTTTTCCGTTCGCCTCTTTTTCGCTTGCTTCTTGTTTGCTCGTGTGTTGGATTGCTTGCTTGTCACGATGGCTCAAGATAATACTAAATTGTGTGACTTTACCAATACCAACAACAATGATTTTCTTAGCACTCCGATTGCTCCTCTTACCGATGCTGAATCTTGTGAAATTAATGCTGCTTTGTTGAATCTTGTCATGAAAGATCAATTCGCCGGCCTTCCTAGTGAAGATGCCGCTACCCATCTGAATAGCTTCGTTGATTTGTGTGATATGCAAAAGAAGAAAGATGTGGACAATGATATTGTTAAATTGAAGCTATTTCCTTTTTCGCTTAGAGATCGTGCTAAAGTTTGGTTTTCGTCTTTGCCTAAAAATAGTATTGATTCATGGAATAAGTGCAAAGATGCTTTTATCTCTAAGTATTTTCCTCCCGCTAAGATCATCTCTCTTAGAAACGATATCATGAATTTTAAGAAACTTGATCATGAACATGTTGCACAAGCTTGGGAGAGGATGAAATTAATGGTACGTAATTGCCCTACACATGGTTTGAATCTTTGATTGATTATACAAAAAATTTATGCCGTATTGAATTTTGCTTCTAGAAATCTTTTAGATTCGGCCGCGGGAGGCACTTTTATGGAAATCACCTTAGGATAAGCTACTAAACTCCTAGATAATATTATGGTTAATTATTCTTAATGGCACACTGAAAGATCTACTAATAAAAAAGTGCATGCGATAGAAGAAATTAACGTTTTGAGTGGAAAGATGGATGAACTTATGAAGTTATTTGCTACTAAAAGTATTTCTTCTCATCCTAATGATATGCCTTTGTCTACTTTGATTGAGAATAATAATGAATCTATGGATGTGAATTTTGTTGGTAGGAATAATTTTGGTAACAACGTGTATAGAGGAAACTTTAATCCTAGGCCGTTCCCTAGTAATTCCTCTAATAATTATGGTAATTCCTACAACAATTCTTATGGAAATTTTAATAAGATTCCCTCTGAATTTGAGACTAGTGTTAAGGAGTTTATGAATTCGCAAAAGAATTTCAATGCTTTGCTTGAAGAAAAATTGCTTAAGGTTGATGAATTGGCTAGGAACGTGGATAGAATTTCTCTTGATGTTGATTCTTTGATACTTAGATCTATTCCACCTAAGCATGATATCAATGAGTCTCTCAAAGCCATGAGAATTTCCATTGATGAGTGCAAAGAAAGAACCGCTAGGATGCGTGCTAAGAAAGATTGCTTTGTGAAAGCGTGTTCTTCTAGTTTCTATGAAAATAAAGATGAAGATCTAAAAGTTGTTGATGTGTCTCCTATTAAATCTTTGTTTTGCAATATGAATCTTTGTTTTTAGATCTTGATGCAAAAATTGGTAAAAGTGGGATTGAAGAGATCAAAACTTTAGATATTAATGAACCCACTACTTTGGATTTCAAGGAATTTAATTATGATAATTGCTCTTTGATAGATTGTATTTCCTTGTTGCAATCCGTGCTAAATTCTCCTCATGCTTATAGCCAAAATAAAGCTTTTACCAAACATATCGTTGATGCTTTAACGCAATCTTATGAAGAAAAGCTTGAACTGGAAGTTTCTATCCCTAGAAAACTTTATGATGAGTGGGAACCTACTATTAAAATAAAAATAAAAGATCATGAATGCTATGCTTTGTGTGATTTGGGTGCTAGTGTTTCCACGATTCCAAAAACTTTGTGTGATTTGTTAGGTTTCCACGAATTTGATGATTGCTCTTTAAACTTGCACCTTGCGGATTCCACTATTAAGAAACCTATGGGAAGAATTAATGATGTTCTTATTGTTGCAAATAGGAACTATGTGCCCGTAGATTTTATTTTTCTTGATATAGGCTGCAATCCTTTATGTCCTATTATTCTTGGTAAACCTTTCCTTAGAACGATTGGTGCAATTATTGATATGAAGGAAGGGAATATTAGATTCCAATTTCCGTTAAGGAAAGGCATGAAACACTTCCCTAGAAAGAAAATAAAATTATCTTATGCATCTATTATGAGAGCTACTTATGGACTGCCTACCAAAGATGGCAGTACGTAGATCTATCCTTGCTTTTATGCCTAGCTAGGGGCGTTAAACGATAGCACTTGTTGGGAGGCAACCCAATTTTATTTTAGTTTTTTGCTTTTTTCTTCTGTTTAGGAATAAATATGTGATCTAGCCTCTGGTTAGAATTTTTTATGTTTTAATTAGTTTTGATCTTGCTGAAAATCCAGAAACTTTCTGTTCACGAAAACAATTGTTTAAAATCACCAGAAAGTGATAAAATACTGATTCCAATTGAAGTAGATCAATAAAAAAATTGTGTAGGTCGTCCTATTTTGGTAGAATTGTTTGAGTTCCAGAAGTTTGCGTTAGTTACAGATTACTACAGACTGTTCTGTTTTTGACAGATTCTGTTTTTCGTGTGTTGTTTGCTTATTTTGATGAATCTATGGCTAGTAAAAGAGTTTATAAACCATATAAAAGTTGGAATACAGTAGGTTTAACACCAATATAAATAAAGAATGAGTTCAATACAGTACCTTGAAGTGGTGTTTTGGTGTTTTGTTTTCTTTCGCTAACGGAGCTCACGAGATTTTCTGTTGAGTTTTGTGTTGTGAAGTTTTCAAGTTTTGGGTAAAAGATTTGATGGATTATGGAACAAGGAGTGGCAAGAGCATAAGCTTGGGGATGCCCATGGCACCCCAAGATAATCTAAGGACACCAAAAATCCAAAGCTTGGGGATGACTCGGAAGGCATCCCCTCTTTCGTCTTCGTCCATCGGTAACTTTACTTGGAGCTATATTTTTATTCACCACATGATATGTGTTTTGCTTGGAGTGTCTAATATGATTTGAGTCTTTGATTTCTAGTGCTTCACTTATATCTTTTAGAGCACGGTGGTGGATTTGTTTTATAGAAACTATTGTTCTCTCATGCTTCACTTATATTATTTTGAGAGTCCTACAAAACAGCATGGTAATTTTCTTTAATTATGATAGGCATCCAAGATTAGTAAAATAATAATCTTATGAGTGTGTTGAATACTATGAGAAGTTTGATCCTTGATAATTGTTTTGAGATATGAAGATGGTGATATTAGAGTCATGCTAGTTGAGTAGTTGTGAATTTGAGAAATACTTGTGTTAAAGTTTGTGATTCCCGTAGCATGCACGTATGGTGAACCGTTATGTGATGAAGTCGGAGCATGATTTATTTATTGATTGTCTTCCTTATGAGTGGCGGTCGGGGACGAGCAATGGTCTTTGCCTACCAATCTATCCCCCTAGGAGCATGCGCGCAATACTTTTCTTTGATAACTTGTAGATTTTTGCAACAAGTATATGATTTCTTTATGACTAATGTTGAGTCCATGGATTATACGCACTTTCTTCCTTCCACCATTGCTAGCCTCTCTAATACCGCGCACTTTTCGCCGGTATCATACACCCACCATATACCTTCCTCAAAACAGCCACCATACCTACCTATCATGGCATTTCCATAGCCATTCGGAGATATATTGCCATGCAACTTACCACCGTTCCGATTACTATGACACGCTCCATCATTGTCATATTGCTTTGCATGATCATGTAGTTGACATCGTATTTGTGGCAAAGCCACCATTCATAATTCTTTCATACATGTCACTCTTGATTCATTGCATATCCCGGTACACCGCCGGAGGCATTCACATAGGGTCATATTTTGTTCTATGTTTTGAGCTGTAATTCTTGAGTTGTAAAGTAAATAAAAGTGTGATGATCATCATTATTAGAGCATTGTCCCAAGTGAGGAAAGGATGATGGAGACTATGGTTCCCTCACAAGTCGGAATGAGACTCCGGACGAAAAAAGAAAAAAAGAAAAAAAAGGGCCACAAAAAAGAAAGAGAAAATGCCCAAAGAAAAAAATGAGAGAAAAGAGAGAAGGGACAATGCTACTATCCTTTTACCACACTTGTGCTTCAAAGTAGCACCATGATCTTCATGATAGAGAGTCTCCTATCATATCACTTTCATATACTAGTGGGAATTTTTCATTATAGAACTTGGCTTGTATATTCCAATGATGGGCTTCCTCAAAATGCCCTAGGTCTTCGTGAGCAAGCGAGTTGGATGCACACCCACTTAGGTTCTTTTGTTGAGCTTTCATATACTTATAGCTCTAGTGCATCCATTGCATGGCAATCCCTACTCACTCACATTGATATCTATTGATGGGCATCTCCATAGCCCATTGATACGCCTAGTTGATGTGAGACTATCTTCTCCTTTTTTGTCTTCTCCACAACCACCATTCTATTCCACATATAGTGCTATGTCTATGGCTCACACTCATGCATTGCGTGAAGATTGAAAAAGTTTGAGAACACCAAAAGTATGAAACAATTGCTTGGCTTGTCATCGGGGTTGTGCATGATTAAATACTTTATGTGATGAAGATAGAGCATAGCCAGACTATATGATTTTGTAGGGATAACTTTCTTTGGCCATGTTATTTTGAGAAGACATAATTGCTTAGTTAGTATGCTTGAAGTATTATTATTTTTATGTCAATATTAAACTTTTATCTTGAATCTTTCGGATCTGAATATTCATACCACAAATAATAGAATTACATTGAAAATTATGCTAAGTAGCATTCCACATCAAAAATTCTGTTTTTATCATTTACCTACTCATGGACAAGCAGGAATTAAGCTTGGGGATGCTTGATACGTCTCC
This sequence comes from Aegilops tauschii subsp. strangulata, assembly GCF_002575655.3. Classification (NCBI taxonomy): domain Eukaryota; kingdom Viridiplantae; phylum Streptophyta; class Magnoliopsida; order Poales; family Poaceae; genus Aegilops; species Aegilops tauschii. The sequence goes on from NC_053036.3 coordinate 517,964,370, forward strand.
AACGTATCTATAATTTTTTATTGTTCCATGCTATATTATGGATGTTTAATGGGCTTTAATATACACTTTTATATTATTTTTGGGACTAACCTATTAACCGGAGGCCCAGCCCGAATTGCTGTTTTTTTGCCTATTTCAGTATTTCGAAGGAAAAGGATATCAAACGGAGTCCAAACGGAATGAAACCTTCGGGAACGTGATTTTTGGAACAAACGAGATCCAGAGGACTTGGACTCTACGTAAAGCAATCAACAAGGAGAGCACGAGGCAGGGGGCGCGCCTACCCCCCAGGCGCGCCCTCCACCCTCGTGGGGCCCACGTTGCTCCACCGACGTACTTCTTCCTCCTATATATACCCATATACCCTCGAAACATCAGAGACGGAGCCAAAACCTTATTTCCACCGCCGCAACCTTCTGTACCCGTGAGATCCCATCTTGGGGCCATTTCCGGCGCTCCGCCGGAGGGGGCATTGATCATGGAGTGCTTCTACATCAACACCATAGCCTCTCCGATGATGTGTGAGTAGTTTACCTCAGACCTTCGGGTCCATAGTTATTAGCTAGATGGCTTCTCCTCTCTCTTTGGATCTCAATACAAAGTTCTCCTCGATCTTCTTGGAGATCTATTCGATGTAATCTTCTTTTGTGGTGTGTTTATCGAGATCCGATGAATTGTGGGTTTATGATCAAGATTATCTATGAATAATATTTGAATCTCCTCTGAATTCTTTTATGTATGATTGGTTATCTTTGCAAGTCTCTTCGAATTATCAGTTTGGTTTGGCCTACTAGATTGATCTTTCTTGCAATAGGAGAAGTGCTTAGCTTTGGGTTCAATCTTGCGGTGTCCTTTCCGAGTGACAGCAGGGGCAGCAAGGCACGTAGTGTATTGTTGCCATCGAGGATAAAAAGATGGGGTTTATATCATATTGCATGAGTTTATCCCTCTACATCATGTCATCTTACTTAAAGCATTACTCTGTTCTTATGAACTTAATACTCTAGATGCATGCTGGATAGCGGTCGATGTGTGGAGTAATAGTAGTAGATGCAGAATCGTTTCGATCTACTTGTCGCGGACGTGATGCCTAAATACATGATCATACCTAGATATTCTCATAACTATGCTCAATTCTATCAATTGCTCGACAGTAATTCGTTTACCCAACGTAATACTTATGCTCTTGAGAGAAGCCACTAGTGAAACCTATGGCCCCCGGGTCTATTTTCCATCGTATTAATCTTCCAACACTTGGCTATTTTTATTGCCGTTTATTTTACTTTGCATCTTTATCATAAAAATACCAAAAATATTATCTTATCATATCTATCAGATCTCACTCTCGTAAGTGACCGTGAAGGGATTGACAACCCCTTTATCGCGTTGGTTGCGAGGTTCTTATATGTTTGTGTAGGTGCGTGGGACTTGTGCGTGATATCCTACTGGATTGATACCTTGGTTCTCAAAAACCAAGGGAAATACTTACGCTACTTTACTGCATCACCCTTTCCTCTTCAAGGGAAAACCAACGCAGTGCTCAAGAGGTAGCACCGGACAGAGGATCAACCCTTTGTAGGAGACTAATTTTGTGATTAAACAGGCGTCACTGTTGGCCGCGACCTCGCATGCTGCCGAAGTCTCTGAACTAAAGCAGAGATTGGAGCGAACCGAGAACGAGCTCGGCGAGGTGAAAATTCAGCTCCACAAGAAGCAAGGTGAGTAACGACTTGTTGTGTATTTGGAAAGAGTAAGCGGTGAGTTTTGATCGGAGTGTCAAAATATGTGTAGGGGCGGTGACCGAGGTCAAGGCCCTGAAAAATGCCCTGACCGAAGCCGAGGGGAAGGCTGTTCAGCAGCAAGCCGCCCATAAGAAGCTCAAGGCCCGGGTCGGCAAGATCCAGCAGGAGCTCCAGGACGCAGTGAAGAAGTGTGAGGCTTTGGAGCACGAAGTGTTGGTTCGAGAGACCGAACTTGCCAAAGCTCGCCAGAGTGCGGAGGCTGCACAGAATGAAGCCCGGGGCGCTCTCCAGGAGATCCTGGAGGCCAAGAAGATCGCAGTGGGTAAGGCTTTTAACATGCATAGCAAGTATGCGGAGAAGAAGTACCTTTTACTAACCCGGGTTCGGAGTTGCCCAAGGGCCTTTGCGGATCTTCCACGCAGCGTGTCCGATGCTGCGGAGTTCTTCCGAGCCGGAGAAGGGAACTCCACGGAGAAGCTGTTCTGGTCGCAGTATGATGTGCCAGAACATCCGGTGCCCTTTACCGATCAGCTGAAACAGTTGGTCGAGCTGCACAGGGTGGTCGAACTGGCCATGAAAGATTTGATAATCCGGCTTTGGCTAGCCGAAGCTATACCTAGCAGTTATTTTGGCCTTGTGAAGCGGGTAATGGAGGCTTGTCCGTGGCTAGACATCGTCAAGCGATCAGCCTGCCTCGAAGGTACCCGCATGGCCTTCGCTCGTTGCAAGATGTGGTGGGCGAAGATGGACGTCGTCGAGGTGGCCAAGGGGCCGCCGGAGGGCAAGGAGCACCGGACACCCGAGCGATATTTTGCGGATGTCCTGGAGGGGCCTCGACTTGCAACAGCGCAGTGCGGGCAGGACATGATTTTAGAATGAAGACATTCGTTTTTTTGTGCCTTGTATGAAAACAAATCTGGTTTGTAATATAATGTTTGTTATGTTTTGATTGTTTCCTCCTGTGCGGCCGTGTTGTATGGAATCTGAGGGTTGGCCAGTCGTGGCTTCTGCCTTCACGTAGGTAGTACGGAGGTGTTCAGGATGGAATCTAAAAAATCTTGATCCAATTATATGGTCCTTGAAGGAGTTGTTTAGCGCAACGAACCAGGCAATCAGACTATGCGGCTTAAACTCCCTCACTTAGCCATAGGAGTTTTATAATAAAACATAGGCGCAACCCCTAGTATACGAACCAGAGTGCTGTCAGCGTCTGATCGGGAAGTACCGATCCTTCGCGAAATGCGGAAAAAATCTCCAACGATTTGTGACCTCCGAACAGCTGACCGGTTCTCGCCGCATCATGACAGTCAGTTTTCGGCTTTCTCTACTGAGGTGCTCATCCGGTTTAGACCAGGGCACAATCGCAGTAGTTCTCCCTTTACTACCCTAGCCGATGTAGCGGAACGTAGGGTAGCAAGCACAGGAGCTGGGCAACCCAACTATTGACCAAAGACATGATTCGGAGCCAATGCATATAATGCTAAATTCGGGGTGCCGAACTTATCTTTAAGAAGTGTTTGGACTTTGTTGCCGTATTATGGGGCAATGGAAAGCCCCTAGCGAATGTGGAACGTACCAAAGCACAGGTGCGAGAATATGAATAATTAATGGCAAAGGAAAACAGAAAGAGAGCAGAGGTAGTATCTGGGGCCCCTTGACTTGGGCCGTAAACTGCTTCCATTATGGTTGGGTTAATGCGTCAAAGCGCATTTATACAAATAATGCGATAAACAACTGGCTATTTAACATGCCAAAACCAGAGGGGAGTTGCATTTGGGTACTGAAAGGCAGGTAGAGTAGTCGTTGGATTGTCCTCTAGGGCTTCCCCTGTATGTCCGTGCTCTGCGCCAATCTGGTGTACTTGTCCTTTGACAGGACCGGTAATCAGGCCGTCGAAGGGGGCCTATATGAAAGGTACCTGGGAAAAAAGAAGAAGGAAAAAAAGAGAAAATGGTAAGGGTACAAGTGAGTCCGGGATTGGTGTGGTCGAACTACAAGCTAATTGTGCCTCCGTCGATGCCCATGGGATTTTGAGTGTGTAATTATGTACTCGTGGTGCGGATGCCGCTACCTCATTGGGACTGGGACGGAGGCAGAATTGCTAATCGAGCTCTTGACGAGCCGAACCGTCCTGCTGCAGTGTGGTCTGGACTCTCTTAGTGATGTCCAGGGGCTCGTCAGCCGGATTACGGTTCTGCTTGAGAAGGCCGCTCTGTACCTCTGCTGCTAAGGCGGCTGTGTGCTCCTCTGTTCGGAGGGAGCATTCAGTGTTTCCATTGACTGTTATGATGCCACGGGGACCGGGCATCTTGAGCTTGAGATAAGCATAGTGTGGCACTGCGTTGAATCTAGCAAACGCAGTTCGTCCAAGCAGTGCGTGGTTGCCGCTGCGGAAGTGTCACGACCGGTTTTTCAATAAAATATTTATTGAGAGACCAATCCCTTTTACGGACCAGTAAAGAAGAACTCCTTCTCACTGGTAGACAATATCTTGGTCACAGAAGAAAAATACCAGGAGTACTGAATATAATACAAGGTTGAGCGGAGACTGCTCAACAATTTATTACATGTACGCCAAAAGAACACAACGGCGGATAGGGTGGCATAACTACTAACTCACGATAACAACGGTGGTGGAAATATCGCAGCGAAGTGGGTGATATGACTCCTGAAAACTAACAGCTCTTCGAGCGTCGGAGTGAAGCTCGAGGAGATTTATTGTGGGTGGCGGAAGCGTATATAATATAAGTGACCAATATCCAGGATCGCACGAGACTGACTGGGATTCCTCTAGGCGTCGGACTCACTATCAAACTCTTCATCCATGAGATCGCCTTCGTCAACATCTGGCCAAATCAACAAGCCAGGTGAGTACTATGAAAGTACTCGCAAGACAGTTCAGACATAAGATATAACAAATGTAGACATGATGCATATGAACAGGTTAACAAGTGCACTCAGTCATAGAGATAATACTGCACAGAAAATAAAAGAGAAGTCGGGCGGCAGTCCTCCCAAAATCCCAAAATAATATACTGGGTGCCAAACGAGGGTCTGAATGACTCCTCGAGAGGAAAATTCAAGAATAACAATGCCGCAGTCGGGCATCAAGGCGACACCACATAAAGGGCTTATAATAGAAAATAAAAGGCAGTGCGTGCCACAGTCGGACGTCTGAGCGACATCACATAAAGGGCTTATATTGAAAGTAAAAGACAAACATGCCACAGTCGGACGTCTGAGCGACATCACATAAAGGGCTTATATTGAAAGTAAAAGACAGACATGCCACAGTCGGACGTCTGAGCGACATCACATAAAGGGCTTACATTCATAACTTAGTAGCTCATGAATTTTTAAATCATATCAAGAGAATAATCAGGCATGAGATAAACAACAGGGTTAGTCCATCCACAGGAATAACGTTCAGCCAAGTTTACTACTCACGCTCGCTTACCGGAAAGAAGAATATACCACGAGGTTATGACATAGACATGGATACGCTGATCACGTTACTTGACCATGGATACGATGATTCGGAAGGATTTGACTCTACAGAGTTTGTACTTTAACCACAGCCAACGGATTTTAGTAGTCACGGGGACTAGTTCCGTTTACGGTGTTTTGGAAGAAACACGTCTAACCAGTACACACCCATTCAACATTCCGAAGCCAGGAATCACCCTCGGCAACGTTAAAGAAAAACCTTGAGACGGGGAGGCTACAACCTCGCGTAGCATGGGATCAAATTTCTATACGCGCGCTCTAAGGGGTGCCCCCCTCTCGGTCCCAACCGGAAACACCCATGCCCCCTGACCGGATGACTGGCTTTAATCCAGGGCCATGGAACCCTCATCCCGGCCCCTCTGTTTGGTGTGTACACGGAAATAGGTTACCAACTTACTAAACCGCATTCTGGCAGAAAACATGTGGTAGCACGGAAGGGGGAAGAACGAAAACGTGACTCCATCCACGTTAACGTCGGAATTAATCGGATGACGTAAGGCTGGCATGCTACAACAATACCACCTTACTGCCCTTCATGTCACCACATGACTAGGCCATCTCTCATCAGAGATCACAGTAACTTTGGAACACACGGGTAGTTGCCTCACATGCAACGAGATACTCGCCGATACTCATATGCCATGCACAGCCTTTCATGCAAACATGCAAAACACCTATCATATCAAAGGTTCAAACATGCTTGCTTGGTTCGAAGAAGTCGGAGTCTAGCTCGGCGAAGTTCGCGGCTCCGTCACCTCTCCCGGAACCTACGGTATAGCGAAAAAATGCATACTAACGTGAAAACCAAAGCGTGCATAAAAGTTGTTCCAATTTTTTTTTCAAATAAATCCCATAAAAAACTAGACAAAATTATAAGACTGTCAGAAAAAGAATCACTCAAAAATCACTTTTTATTAAAAAGTTATAAGGGTTTCTGTCCAGGGACTCATCTGTAATGAAACAGAAAAGTTCCAGGGCTTAACTGAGAAAACAGAAAATGGTTCGAATAGAAACGCGCCAGCCCACAGAGAAAACGTACTCTGCCCGAAGGCGCCAACAGAAAACGCTTCGGGGGTGAAAGAAGAGAGGCTGACGTGGGCGGTCCACATGTCAGGTTTAAAAACCTCGCCGGCGCCCGAAGGCTGCGGTGGTCGCCGGCGTCGAACCACGGCGAGTCAGGGAGATCGGAGTGTACCAAGAGTATCAGCGTGTCCTTCCGCGTCGGTGGGTGGTGGACTTGGGCGTCGGAGAGCACCACGTCAATGGCGACACTTTCTTCGGCGGACGGCGGCTCGGGCGATGGTGGGGAACTCCGGTGGTGTGCTGCAAACTTCGAATTGAAGCGCGGGTCAGAAGGAGGGATGCACTAGAGAGCTACTGGCAAGAGATGGGAGGCAGAGGTGCACGCACAGGAGCGAATCGAGCTGGATCCCGTGGCGGTTCGTGGCGGCCGGAGTTGAGGAAGGAGACTCCCTCGGGGCTCTTCCAGTGGCTAGGCGGGGTCTTGGTGGAGTGCAGAGGTGGTGTGGGTACTAGCTGGAGCTCGGGGCCTCTATTTGTAGGCGGCTCGAGGGGGTGGCCGTGAACGGAGAATCTCCGGCGAGCGATTACGGCGAGGCAGTGGCTTGGCAGAGGGTTTAGGTGGCCAGGCAGCACCAGTGAGAGTTACTGGTCCCGTTCCACTACTAAACTCGGTCGGGCATGGCGTAATGGCGTCGGTCTTCGTCGGGGTCGCCGTACTGGCACGGCGGCGGCAGAGAGCGCGCTCCGCGCCTAGCGGTTCACGACGAGGGTGGCAGCGCGCACGGGGGAGTGGAAGACCACGCGGCAGCCTCCGGTGGCTTGGGCGGCGCTGGACGGCGCCGTCTGCGCTGCGCCTCTCTCTGGCGGCCGCAAAGCCGCCGCTAGCGTTGGTCACGGGGCGGCGCACCTCCTGCTGCTCGTCGCCGACGCCCGCAAGCATCCAGGCGCTCGTGCGATGCAGAGGACAAGGGGGAGGGGACAGGGAACATGGCGACGCCGGGGCACTGGTGAGATCAACTACGGACACTGAAGAAACGACAGTAGTTCAGACACTGTTAACTGAACTTGACTGAACCTTAGAGAAACAGTGTCCAGCAGGTGTTCGATGAAATGATTTGGTAGGAAGAAATTTTTTCCTGGAGCTGGGACTTGGTGAGGTGACCTCTCAATGCACCCAGAGGCTGCCTGATTTTTCTCAGAATTTTTGGAGAAGGATTTGAATGAATTTCATCAAATTTGGCAAATCTAGTCCAAACTTGCAGCAAGTATAGTTTGAAAAATTTGAACTGGAGACCAGTGGATCTTCATGGATCTTGGTTGAGGGTTCAAAGGACTAGCTAGGGAAATTGGTTTGGAGACAAAACTCAAAGCAGAAAGGGTAGCTCCTTTGAAAACCTCCAAGGATCAAGATAAAAGGCATAAATTGTTTTTGATGAGAGATAAATGGAAAATAAATATATGGAGAGGTTCAACTTGCTGTAGTTGAGGTACATCATGATCCAAAGGTGGGGAAAGGTTTTTGGAAGAGGATTTGCACATAGGTCATGGCAAGAGAGATTTGTTGAAAATGGAAAAAGATCATTCCAAAAGCTATAGGGCTTTTCAAAGGAATTGTCAAAAGACATTTTTCCAAGAGAGAAGTATTTTGGTTTGAGTCCAAATAAAAAGAAAGAACCTCCAAGACCAAAATCATGTCTTGGGTGAATCCAAATAAAAACTCTTGCCAATAAGAAAAATATCTTGAGAGGAAGGGTTCTTTTGAAGGAAAATTTAAATCACCTCCCTCAAGTCAAATAATTTTTTTGAAAAATCCAAATAAAATTTTGGGTGTCACAACACCTACCCCCTTAGGAAAAATCTTGTCCTCAAGATTTCAGCTGATCCTCGAATAGATATGGATACTCTGCCTGAAGAAAATCTTCCCTTTCCCATGTAGCTTCATCCTCGGTGTGGTTGCTCCACTGAACTTTGAAATTTTTTGTTGTTTTCTGTCGGGTCCTCCGTTCAGACTCTTCCAATATCTTTACTGGTCGTTCTCTGTAGGTGAGATCTGGTTGCACATCAATGCTCTCATGGGATACATGCTTTTCCGGGTTGTTCACACATTTTCTCAATTGCGAGACGTGGAATACGTCATGGACGTCTGACAGCTCCTTGGGTAGGTCTAGTTGGTAGGCTACTGTGCCTCTTCGTGCAACTATGCAGAATGGTCCAATAAATCTCGGGGCTAGCTTCCCCTTAATTTTGAACTGTTGCAGGCCCCTCATAGGAGACACCCGTAGGTATACGGAATCACCGGGTTCAAAGCTGACCTCACGATGTTTTTGATCATAATAGCTCTTCTGCCGGCTTTGTGCTGTCTTGAGTCTGTCCCTGATCTGCTTAACTTTCGACTCGGCCTCCTTGAGCATGTCTGGGCCGAAGATACGACTGTCACCTGTTTCTGACCAATTCAGTGGGGTACGACACCTCCGTCCGTACAATGCTTCAAAGGGTGCCATTTGTAAGCTGGCTTGGTAACTGTTGTTGTAGGCAAACTCGGCATACGGCAAACTTTCTTCCCAACTGGATCCATAGGTGAGCACACAGGCTCTCAGCATGTCCTCTAGGATTTGGTTCACACGTTCCGTTTGTCCATCAGTCTGAGGGTGGTACGCTGTACTGAAAGCTAGTTGCGTGCCCAGAGCTTGTTGCAGGTGATCCCAAAATTTAGAGACAAATTGAGTGCCTCGGTCGGATATTATAGTCTTTGGGACTCCGTGCAAACAAACTATACGGGAGAGATAAAGCTTGGCCAGCCTTTGTGTGGAGTAGGTAGTCTTCACGGGAATGAAGTGAGCAACCTTGGTTAGTCGGTCTGTAATGACCCATATGGCGTCATTACCGCATTGCGATCGAGGTAGTCCGATGATGAAGTCCATTCCAATCTCATCCCATTTCCACTCAGGTATCCTGTTTGGCTGGAGTAGCCCTGCTGGCTTTTGATGTTCGGCCTTGATGCGCTGACATGAATCGCAACAAGCAATAAATGCGGCTATATCTCTTTTCATACCGTACCACCAAAATCTTTCCTGAATGTCTTTGTACATTTTGGTTCCTCCAGGGTGGATTGAATATGGAGCGGTGTGGCTCTCGGTTAGGATTTGTTGCTTGAGTTCCTCAATGTTCGGGACGCAAAGTCTGTCCCCGTACCATAATATTCCTTCGCTGTCTGTGACGAACTCTGAAGCCTTGCCAAGGCTCATTTTCCTCTTTATTCCTTCGATGCTGGGGTGCCCTTGCTGAGCCTTCTTGATTTGTTCCACGAGGGTGGGATGTATCTCCAGATTCGATACGGTGCCCTTAGAGACTAACACCATGTTGAGTCTAGCGAACTCCTGCTGAAACTCAGGCCTCAAGTTTTGTGGATCGTCGTTGTCTGGGCTGGGGTTCCGACTAAGGGCATCTTCCACTACATTTTCTTTCCCTGGATGGTAGTGAATACCGACATCATAGTCCTTGACCAATTCCAACCAGCGTCGTTGGCGTAAGTTTAGCTCTGGTTGCGTGAAAATATATTTAAGGCTCTTATGGTCCGTATATATTTCACAACGATTTCCCAACAGAAAGTGTCTCCACTCCTTGAGTGCATGAATGACTGCTGCTAGCTCCAAGTCATGTGTTGGGTAATTTTCCTCATGTTTCCGCAGTTGCCTGGAGGCATACGCGACAACTTTGCCATCCTGCATCAGCACACATCCGAGGCCTTTCCGGGATGCGTCACAATATACTTCAAAACTCTTGTGTATGTTTGGCACGGTTAAGACCGGTGCGGTTGTTAGCTTCTTCTTAAGCTCTTGGAAGCTTCTCTCGCATGCTTCCGTCGATACAAACTTTTTGTCTTTCTTGAGCAACTGGGTCATTGGTTTTGCCACAGTGGAGAATCCTTCAATAAATCTTCTGTAATATCCGGCCATTCCAAGGAAACTCCGCACATCTGTCACGTTGGCGGGTGGCTTCCAGTCAAGTATGGCTTTGACTTTTTCTGGGTCTACGGCCACGCCTTCTTGGTTTAATATGTGGCCTAGGAAACCAACTTGCCTTAGACAAAACTCACACTTGCTAAATTTGGCGTACAACTGATGTTTCCTTAATTCTCCCAAAACAATTCTAAGATGCTCAGCGTGCTCTTCCGGTGTCCTTGAGTAAACCAGAATATCGTCAATGAACACCACAACAAATTTGTCCATGAATTTCATAAACACTTTGTTCATGAGGTGGACAAAATAGGCGGGGGCATTCGTTAGTCCAAAAGGCATCACTGTGAACTCATATAATCCGTATCCGGAGGTGAATGCTGTTTTAGGGATATCTTCTGCCCGTACTTTCAATTGATGATATCCTGATCTCAAATCAATTTTTGAGAACACCTTGGCTTGCGCGAGTTGATCAAACAAATCATTTATCCGCGGCATCGGATATTTGTTTTTGATGGTGACCATATTGAGAGTTCGATAGTCTATACACAATCTTAGTGTCCCATCCTTTTTCTTGGCGAATAATACTGGCGAACCCCAAGGTGAGGAGCTGGCTCGAATAAAACCTTTGTCCAGTAATTCCTTTATCTGCTCCTTCAATTCTACCAATTCTGAGGGTGCCATTCTATAAGGCTTGTTATAGATGGGAGCGGTGCCAGGTGCTAGTTCAATGCTGAACTCTATCTCTCGGTCTGGTGGCATGCCTGGTAGTTCTTCAGGAAATACGTCAGGAAACTCGCATACCACTGGAACTTTTCTTAGTTCTGAAATGTCCACTTTGTTCAATTTTGGTTGCCGTGACCGTGGTTTTTCTTGAGCTGTAACCTTAATTGTCTTGCCGTGATGGTGAGTGAGAATCACGGTCCGATTGAAACAGTCAATAAATCCTTTGTTGGTGGTCAACCAGTCCATCCCTAAGATGACATCCAGTCCTTTATTTTCCAACACGATGAGATTAGCTTGGAACTGTAGTCCTTCGAACTCAATGATCACTCCTTTACAGTAACTCTAAGCGATCTGCTTATTTCTGGGGGACTTGATGACCATAGACTTTTCCAAGGGAAGTATCGGAAAACCATGTTGCAAAACAAAGTTCTTCGAAACGAACGAATGGGAAGCTCCAGAATCAAACAAAACCATGGCAGGTACTGTGTTGACAGGGAACGTACCGAGCACGATGTCTGGGGCATTCTGCGCCTCTTCCCTGGTCACATGGTTCAGGTGACCCTTCCTGTGGTTGTTGTTGGGATTGAAATTGTTGCGCTTGGGGGCTGGATTATTCCCACCATTGTTTGGCTTGGGGGCCGAGTTCCTTGGCTTTGGGCACTGTTTAGCATAGTGCCCTTCTTCACCACAAGCATAGCATGTGACCCCTGGACGGTACGTGAACTCCTTGTCCCTGGCATGAAACTGTCTGACGGGCCTTAGATCAGTAGTCGTGGATTTCCTTGCTTCTGTCCTTGGAACCTCAGTCTTGCTTCGGTTGTTGCGAGCAAGAGTCGTCTTGTCCCTCTTTAGCTTACGGATATCTTCCAGACTACGGCGCTCATTCTCCAAGGTAATGGCCTTGTCAACCAGAGTTTTAAAATCCGGGAAAGTGTGTACAATCAGTTGGCATCTTAGTGCCGGTGCCAGGCCGTCCAGGAATTTTTCCATCTTCTTGTTCTCTGTCATATGCTCGTCGTAGGCATATCGAGATAGCTGGGTAAACTGACCGTTGTATTCTGTCACTGACATGCCTTTCTGCTTGAGGTCGTCAAATTCTCTCTTCTTGATTTTTATGATGCTCCTGGGGATGTGTGCCCCACGAAAGCCTTCCTTGAACTCTTCCCAGGTGATGTTGTGTTCACTGGGATGCATGTGTAGGAAGTTTTCCCACCATGCTGCAGCTGCTCCAGTAAGGTAGTGTGGTGCATAAAGCACCTTCTCATGATCTGAACACTGAGCAATAATCAGCTTCCTTTCGATGTCACGAAGCCAATCATCGGCTTCCAGCAGCCTATCGGTGTGAGCAAACGTTGAAGGGCGAGTCTTCTGTAATTCAGATAACTTGGTGTGTGGCTGGTACGGCTCACGGTGGTTTCCCATATTGATGACGTGGGTCATCATCTCTTGGTGCTGTTGCTGGCTTTGTTCGAAGAGACGGCATACCTGAGACAAGGCTGCTTCGCTGTCCTGTTGACTGGACTGTCCCTGAGTGAAGTTGTTGCTAGTCTGTGTCCCATAAACTCCTTCTGGCTGATTGGGCATGGAGCAAGTCCACGGGCGAGACATTTTTCCAGTCTGGGGGTATTATTTTGCAAAACTCATGAGAAGAACTATGTGGCACTTGGGAAATCTTGCAAAGGCAAAAATTTAAAAGACCTCAAGATTTTTCGAAAAAAAAACATAAACAATTTCGCACGGAGAAGAAACGCTTAACACAAATCTTACATGCGAAAAGCAAACACACGATACAGCACTCAGGATGTGCGTACACCATCCTGACATGTTATTTAGACTAGCACACTCCTCCGGAAAGCAGCGAACACACTAATACAAACTAGCGTACAGATAAAACACATCATACAAGCAGACATAACGCGCGGCTACTCGGCGCTCTCAGTCGGAGATGGTGACGATGTCCTTTCCCTTGCCGAGGGCAAGACTCAGCGGTGCAGGAGATTCAACCTCCACCTCCTCTCTAGCAGGCTCCTGGCGCGTAGCACTGCGCTGCGGTGATGGCGCGGGTGCGACAGGCGGTAGTGCGGGTGTGGCAGGCGGTGCAGCTCTGACTGGAGTAGGAGCGATGACTCGGTCGAACTCCTCAGTGGTAGGCAGACGGCGAGCAGTGGCTAAAATGGCCGGTGCATAAGATGCTGAAGACGAGACGAATGTCAGTGGTGGTGCCGTGTGAAGAAGCTCCTTCCTGCAGGCAGGACCGCCCCGAACTAAGTCCATCCGGGCAGCCACAAGATCGTCCACGAGGTTGTCGAAAGACTCCTCCAGAGCCTTGAGATACTCCACAACCATCTCGATGGCTTCATCTCGCTCTCCCCTATGGCAGGCGAATGCATAGTGACAAGTGTATGGCACATGGCATGGGAGGTAGCGGTAGCGACGAGTCTTCATCATAGGAAGAATGTCCCGAAGGCGAGCTATCGCCTCGCGGGCAGCCATCTGCATGGCACGCCTCTCCGTAGGAATGGCCCTTCCCACAAAACGGAAGTGGCGAGACGCAGAACGTCCTCCCTTGAATTGCACCACGGCTTGGTGCATAGACACGTCGTCGCTGAGCTTGTGCTGATAAAGCGTGAACTCCGGACGAGTCGCTGGCCCGATTGCGAGCTTGGTGATGGAGACGAGGAGTTTGACAAACCCCTCGGGCACGTTAGTGAACACCCGAGTCTCGCAGTTGCTGCCAGCAATCTACAAAAGTAGGCAAAAATTCTGAGTAGTCAAGTCATAAATTTATGATGACCAACAGAAAATAGCTACAATTGCAAAATGCTGAAAAAGCACAAAAGACGCTAATAACCGATTAGCGATCGCACCTAGTGGCTTCCTACAGTCAGCCTGGCTCTGATACCAAGCTTGTCACGACCGGTTTTTAATAAAATATTTATTGAGAGACCAATCCCTTTTACGGACCATTAAAGAAGAACTCCTTCTCACTGGTAGACAATATCTTGGTCACAGAAGAAAAATACCAGGAGTACTGAATATAATACAAGGTTGAGCGGAGACTGCTCAACAATTTATTACATGTACGCCGATAGAACACAACGGCGGATAGGGTGGCATAACTACTAACTCACGATAACAACGGTGGTGGAAATATCGCAGCGAAGTGGGTGATATGACTCCTGAAAACTAACAGCTCTTCGAGCGTCGGAGTGAAGCTCGAGGAGATTTATTGTGGGTGGCGGAAGCGTATATAATATAAGTGACCAATATCCAGGATCGCACGGGACTGACTGGGATTCCTCTAGGCGTCGGACTCACTATCAAACTCTTCATCCATGAGATCGCCTTCGTCAACATCTGGCCAAATCAACAAGCCAGGTGAGTACTATGAAAGTACTCGCAAGACAGTTCGGACATAAGATATAACAAATGTAGACATGATGCATATGAACAGGTTAACAAGTGCACTCAGACATAGAGATAATACTGCACGGAAAATAAAAGAGAAGTCGGGCGGCAGTCCTCCCAAAATCCCAAAATAATATACTGGGTGCCAAACGAGGGTCTGAATGACTCCTCGAGAGGAAAATGCAAGAATAACAATGCCGCAGTCGGGCATCAAGGCGACACCACATAAAGGGCTTATAATAGAAAATAAAAGGCAGTGCGTGCCACAGTCGGACGTCTGAGCGACATCACATAAAGGGCTTATATTGAAAGTAAAAGACAAACATGCCACAGTCGGACGTCTGAGCGACATCACATAAAGGGCTTATATTGAAAGTAAAAGACAGACATGCCACAGTCGGACGTCTGAGCGACATCACATAAAGGGCTTACATTCATAACTTAGTAGCTCATGAATTTTTAAATCATATCAAGAGAATAATCAGGCATGAGATAAACAACAGGGTTAGTCCATCCACAGGAATAACGTTCAGCCAAGTTTACTACTCACGCTCGCTTACCGGAAAGAAGAATATACCACGAGGTTATGACATAGACATGGATACGCTGATCACGTTACTTGACCATGGATACGATGATTCGGAAGGATTTGACTCTGCAGAGTTTGTACTTTAACCACAGCCAACGGATTTTAGTAGTCACGTGGACTAGTTCCGTTTACGGTGTTTTGGAAGAAACACGTCTAACCAGTACACACCCATTCAACATTCCGAAGCCAGGAATCACCCTCGGCAACGTTCAAGAATAACCTTGAGACGGGGAGGCTACAACCTCGCGTAGCATGGGATCAAATTTCTATACGCGCGCTCTAAGGGGTGCCCCCCTCTCGGTCCCAACCGGAAACACCCATGCCCCCTGACCGGATGACTGGCTTTAATCCAGGGCCATGGAACCCTCATCCCGGCCCCTCTGTTTGGTGTGTACACGGAAAGAGGTTACCAACTTACTAAACCGCATTCTGGCAGAAAACATGTGGTAGCACGGAAGGGGGAAGAACGATAACGTGACTCCGTCCACGTTAACGTCGGAATTAATCGGATGACATAAGGCTGGCATGCTACAACAGTACCACCTTACTGCCCTTCATGTCACCACATGACTAGGCCATCTCTCATCAGAGATCACAGTAACTTTGGAACACACGGGTAGCTGCCTCACATGCAACGAGATACTCGCCGATACTCATATGCCATGCACAGCCTTTCATGCAAACATGCAAAACACCTATCATATCAAAGGTTCAAACATGCTTGCCTGGTTCGGAGAAGTCGGAGTCTAGCTCGGCGAAGTTCGCGGCTCCGTCACCTTCCCGGAACCTACGGTATAGCGAAAAATGCATACTAACGTGAAAACCAAAGTGTGCATAAAAGTTGTTCCATTTTTTTCAAATAAATCCCATAAAAAACTAGACAAAATTATAAGACTGTCAGAAAAAGAATCACTCAAGAATCACTTTTTATTAAAAAGTTATAAGGGTTTCTGTCCAGGGACTCATCTGTAATGAAACAGAAAAGATCGAGGGGCTTAACTGAGAAAACAGAAAATGGTTCGAATAGAAACGCGCCAGCCCACAGAGAAAACGTACTCTGCCCGAAGGCGCCAACAGAAAACGCTTCGGGGGTGAAAGAAGAGAGGCTGACGTGGGGGGTCCACATGTCAGGTTTGAAAAACCTCGCCGGCGCCCGAAGGCTGCGGTGGTCGCCGGCGTCGAACCACTGCGAGTCAGGGAGATCGGAGTGTACCAAGAGTATCAGCGTGTCCTTCCGCGTCGGTGGGTGGTGGACTTGGGCGTCGGAGAGCACCACGTCAACGACGACACTTTCTCCGGCGGACGGCGGCTCGGGCGATGGTGGGGAACTCCGGTGGTGTGCTGAAAACTTCGAATTGAAGCGCGGGTCAGAAGGAGGGATGCACTAGAGAGCTACTGGCAAGAGATGGGAGGCAGAGGTGCACGCACGGGAGCGAATCAAGCTGGATCCCGTAGCGGGTCGCGGCGGCCGGAGTTGAGGAAGGAGACTCCCTCGGGGCTCTTCCAGTGGCTAGGCGGGGTCTTGGTGGAGTGCAGAGGTGGTGTGGGTACTAGCTGGAGCTCGGGGCCTCTATTTGTAGGCGGCTCGAGGGGGTGGCCGTGAATGGAGAATCTCCGGCGAGCGATTACGGCGAGGCAGTGGCTTGGCAGAGGGTTTAGGTGGCCAGGCAGCACCAGTGAGAGTTACTGGTCCCGTTCCACTACTAAACTCGGTCGGGCATGGCGTAATGGCGTCGGTCTTCGTCGGGGTCGCCGTACTGGCACGGCGGTGGCAGAGAGCGCGCTCCGCGCCTAGCGGTTCACGACGAGGGTGGCAGCACGCACGGGGGAGTGGAAGACCACGCGGCGGCCTCCGGTGGCTTTGGCGGCGCTGGACGGCGCCGTCTGCGCTGCGCCTCTCTCTGGCGGCCGCAAAGCCGCCGCTGGCGTCGGTCACGGGGCGGCGCACCTCCTCCTGCTCGTCGCCGACGCCCGCGAGCATCCAGGTGCTTGTGCGATGCAGAGGACAAGGGGGAGGGGACAGGGAACATGGCGACGCCGGGGCACTGGTGAGATCGACTACGGACACTGAAGAAACGACAGTAGTTCAGACACTGTTAACTGAACTTGACTGAACCTTAGAGAAACAGTGTCCAGCAGGTGTTCGATGAAATGATTTGGTAGGAAGAAATTTTTTCCTGGAGCTGGGACTTGGTGAGGTGACCTCTCAATGCACCCAGAGGTTACCTGATTTTCTCAGAATTTTAGGAGAAGGATTTGAATGAATTTCATCAAATTTGGCAAATCTGGTCCAAACTTGCAGCAAGTATAGTTTGAAAAATTTGAACTGGAGACCAGTGGATCTTCATGGATCTTGGTTGAGGGTTCAAAGGACTAGCTAGGGAAATTGGTTTGGAGACAAAACTCAAAGAAAAAAGGGTAGCTCCTTTGAAAACCTCCAAGGATCAAGATAAAAGGCATAAATTGTTTTTGATGAGAGATAAATGGAAAATAAATATATGGAGAGGTTCAACTTGCTGTAGTTGAGGTACATCATGATCCAAAGGTGGGGAAAGGTTTGTGGAAGAGGATTTGCACATAGGTCATGGCAAGAGAGATTTGTTGAAAGTGGAAAAAGATCATTCCAAAAGCTATAGGGCTTTTCAAAGGAATTGCCAAAAGACATTTTTCCAAGAGAGAAGTATTTTGGTTTGAGTCCAAATAAAAAGAAAGAACCTCCAAGACCAAAATCATGTCTTGGGTGAATCCAAATAAAAACTCTTGCCAATAAGAAAAATATCTTGAGAGGAAGGGTTCTTTTGAAGGAAAATTTATATCTCCTCCCTCAAGTCAAGTAAATTTTTTGAAAAATCCAAATAAAATTTTGGGTGTCACACAGCTATTTTGTTTCACTCATATAGCTATCTAGTTTACCTTACCAACCCAAATGGGGACGATATCGAAGATTAACTCTTTGCTTCGGAAGTTGTCCGGAGAACCGAAGACTACTTCCAGCGTGATTGAGCCCGTACAACGGGCCTCTACGCCTGGTATGACTCCTTTAAAGGTGGTCTTTGTGGGCTTGATTCGTGAGGGATTAATGCCCATTTTACGCACTTTATCCTGATAGAGCAGGTTGAGGCTGCTACCACCGTCCATTGGGACTCGTGTTAGGTGAAATCCGTCGATGATTGGGTCGAGGACCAGTGCGGCCGAACCGCCATGGCGGATACTAGTTGGATGATCTCGACGATCGAAGGTGATCGGGAATGACGACCAAGGATTGAATTTTGGGGCGATTGGCTTTACTGCGTAGACGTCCCTGAGTGCTCGCTTGCGCTCCCTTTTTGGGATGTGTGTAGTGTATATCATGTTCACCGTTTTTGACTTGAGGGGGAAATTTCTTCTGCCCCCCAGTGTTCGGCTGCCGGGTCTCTTCGTCCTCGTCCTCACTTTGTGATCCCTTTTCTTTGCTCTCGACATTTAACTTGCCAGCCTGTTTGAAAACCCAACAATCTCTGTTGGTATGATTCGCTTGTTTTTCTGGGGTGCCATGTATCTGGCACGGACGATCGAGTATGCGGTCCAAGCTGGATGGTTCCTCATTGTTCCTTTTGTAGGGCTTCTTCCGTTGTCCGGACTTGGAGCCGCTGAATCCGGCGTTAACTATGGTGTCATCGGTGTTGTCGCCATTGCTTCGGCGTTTGTGTCTATTGCGCCGGAGCTTGCCGGTGCTGTTCTTGGCCTCGGAGGGGCCTACCTCGCTGGCTGTGTTTTTGCTACGAGCCAGCCAGCTGTCCTCACCCGCGCAAAAGCGGGTCATGAGTGCTGTGAGGGCTGCCATGGATTTCGGCTTTTCTTGGCCGAGGTGGCGGGCGATCCATTCGTCATGGATGCTGTGTTTGAAGGCTGCTAGGGATTCGGCATCCGGACAGTCAACGATCTGGTTCTTTTTGGTTAGGAACCTAGTCCAGAATTTTCTGGCTGATTCTCCAGGTTGTTGGACTATATGACTTAAGTCATCGACATCTGGTGGCCGGACATAAGTACCTTGGAAGTTGTCAAGAAAAGCTTCTTCCAAGTCCTCCCAGCTGCCGATGGAATTTTCAGGCAGGCTATTTAACCAGTGTCTAGCTGGCCCTTTTAATTTTAGTGGGAGGTATTTGATGGCGTGGAGGTCATCTCCTCGAGCCACATGGATGTGGAGAATAAAATCTTCGATCCACACTGCGGGATCGGTTGTTCCGTCGTATGATTCAATGTTGATGGGCTTGAACCCCTCGGGGAATTCGTGATCCAGTACGTCATCTATGAAGCAGAGAGGGTGTGCGGTGCCTCTATATCGGGCCACGTCGCGGCGCACCTCTGATGGAGTCCGTCTGCGGTTATCGGCCCTGGCGTGACTAGGTTTGTCGCGTTCGAATAGGTAGCCGTCATCCCGAGTCGGGAAGCGTCCTCGCGATCTGTAGATTGATCTGGTGTGTCCTGCTCTACTGTCCAGTTCCTGCCGAAGGTCATATTTATAGTCCCGAGCTGTTTTGTCTCTGTTTTTGCGGGGCGGTGGGGCGGGCTGTTGTTCGGCCTGAGTTGCCGTTTTATCCCGACCGCGGGGTGGTTGGTCCGCCGCACTATCCCGACCACGTGGTGGTCGTTCCGCATTGCGCGAGGGAGGTACGGGATCTGGTGCCTCCTCATCGAACTGAGGTAGTAGTCCGCGCTTCGGGTAACTTTTGACTGGGCGCTTGGGGCCGTATTCTTCGGCTGCCAGGACATCGGTCCATCTGTCAATGAGTAGGTCTTGGTCGGCTTGGAGCTGCTGCTGCTTTTCTTCAGGATTCTAGCAGTAGCTATTAGCTGGTGCTTGAAGCGCTCCTGCTCGAGGGGTGCCTCAGGCACGATGAAATCCTTGCTGCCGAGGCTCTCCTCATCCTCGGAGACTGGACGATAACTATCGTCGTCCGGGTCATTGGGCATGGCCTGTATATCAGGGTTAACTTGCCCGTTGTCTTGTTCCTCCTGTTCGGATTCTACTCCAACAAGGTCATCATTGTTTTCGGCGTCGCCCGGAGTACTATTTTCTCCGGTGCCAGTGTTGCCATCTTTTGAGCGATGAGGCTTAGAACGGCGTTTAGGGCGCCGACGCTTGGGCTGTGTCTCAGAAGGTTTATCCGCAACTGAATTTTCTTTGTCATCGTCGCTAGCTTTTTTAGGCGTGTCAACCATGTACACATCATACGAAGAGGTGGCCGTCCAACGTCCAGTGAATGGCGGGTCTTGGCCTTGCTCCTTGTTGGCATCGTCGTCCATACCGTCGATGTCTTCGGAGCCATAATCAAGCACGTCGGTTAAGTCATCGACAGTGGCTATGAAGTGGGTGGCGGGTGGGAAGCAAAATTCTCGATCATTAGCCTCTAGCTCAAACCGAACATAGCTCGGCTATGAGTCCTTCTCCAAGGACAAATTCTTTAAGGAGTTTAGCACGTCCCCCAAAGGTGAGTGCTGGAAGATGTCTGCGGCACTGAAGTCGAAAATCGATAACCGATCTAGCTCGGCGTCCGCAGGCGTACATGGTCCGGAACTTATAGCCCGAGATGAGTCCGGAGTCCCGTTGACGCAATCATTACAGGGTGTCGAGTCTGCGTGCGGCTCCAACGCCGCGGACTCTATGGCCTCGGATGGCACAATCTGCTCCGGTTCTAGGGCCGTTGCAGCAACGGGGACCATCTCCTGGATGCGATCCGATGACAGATTTAGGTCATGTTCATCGGAGCGAGGGGGAGCGATCGTCGCGGTCTCGAATCCCTTGAAGATCAAGTCTCCACGGATATCCGCAACGTAGTTCAAGCTTCCAAATCTGACCTGGTAGCCAGGGGCGTAGCTATCGATCTGCTCCAGATGTCCAAGCGAGTTGGCCCGCAGTACGAAGCCGCCGAATATGAAAATCTGTCCGGAGAGAAAGGTTTCTCCTTGGACAGCGTCACTATAGACGATCGAAGGGGCCATCGAACCTTTCGTCGACGACATAGTGGAACTCTCAATGAAAGCACCAATGTTGGTGTCAAAACCGGCGGATCTCGGGTAGGGGGTCCCGAACTGTGCGTCTAGGATCGATGGTAACATGAGACAGGGGACACGATGTTTACCCAGGTTCGGGCCCTCTCTATGGAGCTAAAACCCTACTTCCTGCTTGATTGATCTTGATGAATATGAGTATTACAAGAGTTGATCTACCTCGAGATCGTAATGGCTAAACCCTAGAAGTCTAGCATGTATGACTATGGTAATGAGTATATCCTATCCGGACTACGCCCTCCGGTTTATATAGACACCGAAGCGATCTAGGGTTACATAGAGTCGGTTACATAAGAAGGAATCTTCATAGTTGATCGCCAAGCTTGCCTTCCACGCCAAGGAGAGTCCTATCCGGACACGGGTACAGTCTTCGGTCTTCATGTCTTCACAGCCCATCAGTCCGGCCCATGGATAACAGGTCGGACGCCCGAGGACCCCTTAGTCCAGGACTCCCTCAGGCACCGCTCAGGGCTAAACAATCAACTTGTGTGTCTATGAGGTGCCCCCTCGCCTGTATATAAAGGAGTGGAGGAGGGGAGGGCCGACCCTCTCTATGGCGCGCCCTAGGGGGAGTCCTACTCCCACCGGGAGTAGGATTCCCCCTTTCCCTAGTTGGAGTAGGAGAGGAAGGAAGGAGGAGAGAGGGAGAAGGAAAGGGGGGCCGGCCCCCTTCCCAATTCGGATTGGCCTTGGGAGGGGCCTCCCCCACCTTGGCCGCCTCCTCGTCTCTCCCACTAAGGCCCATGTACTCCCCGTGGGGTTCCGGTAACCCCCCGGTACTCCGGTAAATGTGCGAACTCACCCGGAACCCTTCTGATGTCCAAACATAGCATTCCAATATATCGATCTTCATGTCTTGACCATTTCGAGACTCCTCGTCATGTCCGTGATCTCATCCGGGACTCCGACAACCTTCGGTACATCAAAACACATAAACTCATAATACCGATCGTCACCGAACGTTAAGCGTGTGGACCCTCCGGGTTCGAGAACTATGTAGACATGACCGAGACTCGTCTCCGGTCAATAACCAATAGCGGAACCTGGATGCTCATATTGGTTCCTACATATTCTACGAAGATCTTTATTAGTCAAACCGCATAACAACATACGTTGTTCCCTTTGTCATCGGTATGTTACTTGCCCGAGATTCGATCGTCGGTATCTCAATACCTAGTTCAATCTCGTTACCGGCAAGTCTCTTTACTCATTCCGTAATGCATCATCCCGCAACTAACTCATTAGTCACATTGCTTGCAAGGCTTATAGTGATGTGCATTACAGAGAGGGCCCAGAGATACCTCTCCGACAATCGGAGTGACAAATTCTAATCTCGATCTATGCCAACTCAACAAACACCATCAGAGACACCTGTAGAGCATCTTTATAATCACCCAGTTACGTTGTGACGTTTGATAGCACACAAAGTGTTCCTCCGGTATTCGGGAGTTGCATAATCTCATAGTCATAGGAACATGTATAAGTCATGAAGAAAGCAATAGCAACAAACTAAATGATCATCGGGCTAAGCTAACGGATGGGTCAAGTCAATCACATCATTCTCCAATGATGTGATCCCGTCAATCAAATGACAACTCATGTCTATGGCTAGGAAACTTAACCATCTTTGATTCAACGAGCTAGTCAAGTAGAGGCATACTAGTGACACTCTGTTTGTCTATGTATTCACACAAGTACTAAGTTTCCGGTTAATACAATTCTAGCATTAATAATAAACATTTATCATGATATAAGGAAATATAAATAACAACTTTATTATTGCCTCTAGGGCATATTTCCTTCAGTCTCCCACTTGCACTGGAGTCAATAATCTAGATTTCACAGTAATCATTCTAACACCCATGGAGTCTTGGTGCTGATCATGTTTTGCTCGTGAGAGAGGCATAGTCAATGGGTCTGCAACATTCAGATCTGTATGTATCTTGCAAATTTCTATGTCTCCCTCCTTGACTTGATCGCGGATGGAATTGAAGCGTCTCTTGATGTGCTTGGTTCTTTTGTGAAATCTGGATTCCTTTGCCAAGGCAATTGCACCAGTGTTGTCACAAAAGATTTTCATTGGACCCGATGCACTAGATATGACACCTAGATCGGATATGAACTCCTTCATCCAGACTCCTTCATTTGCTGCTTCTGAAGCAGCTATGTACTCCGCTTCAGACGTAGATCCCGCCACGCCGCTTTGCTTAGAACTACACCAACTTACAGCTCCACCGTTCAATATAAATACGTATCCGGTTTGTGACTTAGAGTCATCCGGATCAGTGTCAAAGCTTGCATCGATGTAACCATTTACGACGAGCTCTTTGTCACCTCCATAAATGAGAAACATATCCTTAGTCCTTTTTAGGTATTTCAGAATGTTCTTGACCGCTGTCCAATGATCCACTCCTGGATTACTTTGGTACCTCCTTGCTAAACTAATAGCAAGGCACACATCAGGTCTGGTACACAGCATTGCATACATGATAGAACCTATGGCTGAAGCATATGGAATAACGTTCATTTTCTCTCTATCTTCTGCAGTGGTCGGGCATTGAGTCTGACTCAACTTCACACCTTGTAACACAGGCAAGAACCCTTTCTTTGCTTGATCCATTTTGAACTTCTTCAAAACTTTGTCAAGGTATGTGCTTTGTGAAAGTCCAATCCAGCGTCTTGATCTATCTCTATAGATTTTGATGCCCAATATATAAGCAGCTTCACCGAGGTCTTTCATTGAAAAACTCTGATTCAAGTATCCTTTTATGCTATCCAGAAATTCTATATCATTTCCAATCAACAATATGTCATCCGCATATAATATTAGAAATGCTACAGAGCTCTCACTCACTTTCTTGTAAATACAGGCTTCTCCAAAAGTCTGTATAAAACCATATGCTTTGATCACACTATCAAAACGTTTATTCCAACTCTGAGATGCTTGCACCAGTCCATAGATGGGTCGCTGGAGCTTGCACACTTTGTTAGCATCCTTGGGATTGATAAAGCCTTCGGGTTGCATCATATACAACTCTTCTTCCAGAAATCCATTCAGGAAAGCAGTCTTTACATCCATTTGCCAAATTTCATAATCATAAAATGCAGCAATTGCTAACATGATTCGGACGGACTTAAGCATCACTACGGGTGAGAAGGTCTCATCGTAGTCAACTCCTTGAACTTGTCGAAAACCTTTCGCAACAAGTCAAGCTTTGTAGACAGTAACATTACCATCAGCGTCAGTCTTCTTCTTGAAGATACACTTATTCTCGATGGCTTGCCGATCATCGGGCAAGTTAACCAAAGTCCACACTTTGTTCTCATACATGGATCCCTTCTCAGATTTCATGGCCTCAAGCCATTTCGCGGAATCTGGGCTCATCATCGCTTCATCATAGTTCGTAGGTTCGTCATGGTCAAGTAACATGACCTCCAGAACCGGACTACCGTACCACTTTTGTGCGGATCTTACTCTGTTTGACCTACAAGGTTCAGTAGTAACTTGATCTGAAGTTACATGATCATCATCATTAGCTTCCTCACTAATTGGTGTAGTAGTCACAGGAACTAATTTATGTGATGAACTACTTTCCAAAAAGGGAGTAGGCACAGTTACCTCATAAAGTTCTACTTTCCTCCCACTCACTTCTTTTGAGAGAAACTCCTTCTCTAGAAAGGATCCATTCTTAGCAATGAATGTCTTGCCTTCGGATCTGTGATAGAAGGTGTACCCAACAGTCTGCTTTGGGTATCCTATGAAGACACATTTCTCCGATTTGGGTTCGAGCTTATCAGGTTGAAGCTTTTTCACATAAGCATCGCAGCCCCAAACTTTAAGAAACGAAAACTTGGGTTTCTTGCCAAACCACAGTTCATAAGGTGTCGTCTCAACGGATTTAGATGGTGCCCTATTTAACGTGAATGCAGTTGTCTCTAAAGCATAACCCCAAAATGATAGCGGTAAATCAGTAAGAGACATCATAGATCGCACCATATCTAATAAAGTACAATTACGACGTTCGGACACACCATTACGATGTGGTGTTCCGGGTGGCGTGAGTTGTGAAACTATTCCGCATTGTTTCAAATGAAGACCAAACTCATAACTCAAATATTCTCCTCCACGATCAGATCGTAGAAACTTTATTTTCTTGTTACGATGATTTTCCACTTCACTCTGAAATTCTTTGAACTTTTCAAATGTTTCAGACTTATGTTTCACCAAGTAGATATACCCATATCTGCTCAAATCATCTGTGAAGGTCAGAAAATAATGATACCCGCCGCGCGCCTCAGTATTCATCGGACCACATACATCAGTATGTATGATTTCCAACAAATTTGTTGCTCGCTCCATTGTTCCGGAGAACGGAGTTTTAGTCATCTTGCCCATGAGGCATGGTTCATAAGTACCAAGTGATTCATAATCAAGTGATTCCAAAAGTCCATCAGTATGGAGTTTCTTCATGTGCTTTACACCAATATGACCCAAACGGCAGTGCCACAAATAAGTTGCACTATCATTATCAACTCTGCATATTTTGGTTTCAATATTATGAATATGTGTGTCACTACTATCGAGATTCAACAAAATAGACCACTCTTCAAGGGTGCATGACCATAAAAGATATTACTCATATAAATAGAACAACCATTATTCTCGGATTTAAATGAATAACCGTCTTGCATCAAACAAGATCCAGATATGATGTTCATGCTTAACGCTGGCACCAAATAACAATTATTCAGGTCTAAAACTAATCCCGAAGGTAGATGTAGAGGTAGCATGCCGACGACGATCACATCGACTTTGGAACCATTTCCCACGCGCATCGTCAGCTCGTCCTTAGCCAATCTTCGGTTAATCCGTAACCCCTGTTTCGAGTTGCAAATATTAGCAACAGAACCAGTATCAAATACCCAGGTGCTACTGCGAGCATTAGTAAGGTACACATCAATAACATGTATATCACAT
This sequence comes from Aegilops tauschii subsp. strangulata, assembly GCF_002575655.3. NCBI lineage: Eukaryota > Viridiplantae > Streptophyta > Magnoliopsida > Poales > Poaceae > Aegilops > Aegilops tauschii. Next base: position 517,990,350 of record NC_053036.3, read on the forward strand.
ATACCCTTGTTCACCTTTCCATCCTTCTTATCCGCCAAATACTTGGGGCGGTTCCGCTTCCAGTGACCAGTCCCTTTGCAGTAGAAGCACTCAGTCTTAGGCAAGTCCAGACTTGGGCTTCTTCACTTGAGCAACAACTTGCTTGCTATTCTTCTTGAAGTTCCCCTTCTTCCCTTTACCCTTTTTCTTGAAACTGGTGGTCTTGTTGACCATCAACACTTGATGCTTCGTCTTGATTTCTACCTCCGCAGCCTTTAGCATTGCGAAGAACTCAGGAATCGTTTATCCATCCCTTGCATGTTATAGTTCATCACGAAGCTTTTGTAGCTTGGTGGCAGTGATTGAAGAACTCTGTCAATGACACTATCAACCGGATGATTAACTCCCAGCTGAATCATGTGATTATGATACCCAGACATTTTGAGTATATGCTCACTGGCAGAACTATTCTCCTCCATTTTGCAGCTATAGAACTTATTGGAGACTTCATATCCCTCAATCCGGGCATTTTCTTGAAATATTAACTTCAACTCCTGGAACATCTCATATGCTCCATGACGTTCAAAACGTCGTTGAAGTCCCGGTGCTAAGCCGTAAAGCATGGCACACTGAACTATCGAGTAGTCATCAGCTTTGGTCTGCCAGGCGTTCACAACGTCCGGCATTGCTCCTGCAGCGGGTCTTGCACCTAGCGGTGCTTCCAGGACGTAATTCTTCTGTGCAGCAATGAGGATAATCCTCAAGTTACGGACCCAGTCCGTGTAGTTGCTACCACCATCTTTCAACTTAGCTTTCTCTAGGAACGCATTAAAATTCAGAGGAACAGTAGCACGGGCCATTGATCTACAACAACATAGACATGCAAAACACTATCAGGTACTAAGTTCATGATAAATTAAAGTTCAATTAATCATATTACTTTAGAACTCCCACTTAGATAGACATCCCTCTAATCATCTAAGTGATCACGTGATCCAAATCAACTAAACCATGTCCATTCATCACGTGAGATGGAGTAGTTTTCAATGGTGAACATCACTATGTTGATCATATCTACTACATGATTGACGCTTGACCTTTCGGTCTCAGTGTTCCGAGGCCATATCTGCATATGCTAGGCTCGTCAAGTTTAACCCGAGTATTCTGCGTGTGCAAAACTGGCTTGCACCCATTGTATGTGAACGTAGAGCTTATCACACCCGATCATCACGTGGTGTCTCGGCACGACGAACTTCCGCAACGGTGCATACTCAGGGAGAACACTTGTACCTTGAAATTTAGTGAGAGATCATCTCATAATGCTACCGCCGTACTAAGCAAAATAAGATGCATAAAGGATAAACATCACATGCAATCAATATAAGTGATATGATATGGCCATCATCATCTTGTGCCTTTGATCTCCATCTCCAAAGCACCGTCATGATCACCATCGTCACCGGCGCGACACCTTGATCTCCATCGTAGCATCGTTGTCATCTCGCCAACTATTGCTTCTATGACTATCAATACTGCTTAGTGATAAAGTAAAAACAATTACAGGGCGATTGCATTGTATACAATAAAGCGACAACCATATGGCTCCTCCTAGTTGCCGATAACTCTGTTACAAAACATGATCATCTCATACAATAAAATTTAGCATCATGTCTTGACCATATCACATCACAACATGCCCTGCAAAAACAAGTTAGAAGTCCTCTACTTTGTTGTTGCAAGTTTTACGTGGCTGCTACGGGCTGAGCAAGAACCGTTCTTACCTACTCATCAAAAACCGCATAACAATATATGTTGTTCCATTTGTCATCGGTATGTTACTTGCCCGAGATTCGATTGTCGGTATCTCAATACCTAGTTCAGTCTCGTAACCGGCAAGTCTCTTTACTCGTTCCGTAATGTATCATCCCGTGACTAACTCATTAGTCACATTGCTTGCAAGGATTATAGTGATGTGCATTACCGAGAGGGCCCAGAGATACCTATCTGAAACACGGAGTGACAAATCCTAATCTCAATCTATGCCAACCCAACAAACACCATCGGAGACACCTGTAGAGCATCTTTATAATCACCCAGTTACGTTGTGACGTTTGATAGCACACTAAGTGTTCCTCCGGTATTCGGGAGTTGCATAATGTCATAGTCATAGGAACATGTATAAGTCATGAAGAAAGCAATAGCAACAAACTAAATGATCATCGTGCTAAGCTAACGGATGGGTCAAGTCAATCACATCATTCCCCAATGATGTGATCCCGTTAATCAAATGACAACTCATGTCTATGGCTAGGAAACTTAACCATCTTTGATTCAACGAGCTAGTCAAGTAGAGGTATACTAGTGACACTCTGTTTGTCTATGTATTCACACAAGTACTAAGTTTCCGGTTAATACAATTCTAGCATGAATAATAAACATTTATCATGATATAAGGAAATATAAATAACAACTTTATTATTGCCTCTAGGGCATATTTCCTTCAAAAGGATAGTAGCATTGTCCCTTCTCTCTTTTTCTCTAAATTTTTTGTTTGGGCCTTTCTTTTTTTTATGGCATCTTTTTTTTGTCCGGAGTCTCATCCCGACTTGTGGGGGAATCATAGTCTCCATCATCCTTTCCTCACTGGGACAATGCTCTAATAAAGATCATCACACTTTTATTTACTTAAAACTCAAGAATTACAACCCAATACTTAGAACAAAATATGACTCTATGTGAATGCCTCCGGCGGTGTACCGGTATGTGCAATGAATCAAGAGTGACATGTATGAAACATTATGAATGGTGGCTTTGCCACAAATACAATGTCAACTACATGATCATGCAAAGCAATATGACAATGATGGAGCGTGTCATAACAAACAGAACGGTGGAAAGTTGCATGGCAATATATCTCGGAATGGCTATGGAAATGCCATAATAGGTAGGTATGGTGGCTATTTTGAGGAAGGTATATGGTGGGTGTAATGTACCGACGAATGTTGCGTGGTATTAGAGAGGCTAGCAATGGTGGAAGGGTGAGAGTGCGTATAATCCATGGACTCAACATTAGTCATAAAGAACTCACATACTTATTGCAAAAATCTATTAGTTATCGAAACGAAGTACTACGCGCATGCTCCTAGGGGGATAGATTCGTAGGAAAAGACCATCGCTCGTCCCCGACCGCCACTCATAAGGAAGACAATCAATAAATAAATCATGCTCCGACTTCATCACATAACGGTTCACCATATGTGCATGCTACGGGAATCACAGACTTTAACACAAGTATCTTTCAAATTCACAATTACTCAACTAGTATGACTCTAATATCACCATCTTCATATCTCAAAACAATCACAATGAATCAAACTTCTCATAGTATTCAATGCACTTTATATGATAGTTTTGATTATACCCATCTTGGATGCTCATCATATTAAGACTAATTTTATAGCAAAAACAAATTACCAGCTGTTCTAAACGACTCTCAAAATAATATAAGTGAAGAATGAGAGATCAATAATTTCTATAAAATAAAACAACCACCGTGCTCTAAAAAGATATAAGTGAAGCACTAGAGCAAAATTATCTAGCTCAAAATATATAAGTGAAGCACATAGAGTATTCTAATAAATTCCGATTCATGCGTGTCTCTCCCAAAAGGTGTGTACAACAAGGATGATTGTGGTAAACTAAAAAGCAAAGACTCAAATAATACAAGACTCTCCAAGCAAAACACATATCATTTGGTGAATAAAAATATAGCCTCAAGTAAAGTTACCGATAGACGAAGACGAAAGAGGGGATGCCTTCCGGGGCATCCCCAAGCTTAGGCTTTTGGTTGTCCTTGAATTTTACCTTGGGGTGCCTTGGGCATCCCCAATCTTAGGCTCTTTCCACTCCTTATTCCAAAATCCATCAAATCTTTACTCAAAACTGATAAACTTCACAACACAAAACTTAAACAGAAAATCTCATGAGCTCCATTAGTATAAGAAAATAAACCACCACTTTAAGGTACTGTAATGAACTCATTCTTTATTTATATTGGTGTTAAAATTACTGTGTTCCAACTTCTCTATGATTCATACCCCCCGATACTACTCATAGATTCATCAAAATAAGCAAACAACACACGAAAAACAGAATCTGTCAAAACAGAACAGTCTGTAGTAATCTGTATCAAACGAATACTTCTGGAACTCAAACAATTCTGAAATAAATTGTTAGACGTGAGGAATTTGTCTATTAATCATCTGCAAAAAGAATCAACCTAAAATCACTCTCCAGTAAAAAATGGCATCTAATCTCGTGAGTGCAAAAGTTTCTATTTTTTACAGCAAGATTGCAAAGACTTCACCCATGTCTTCCCAAAGGTTCTACTTGGCACACACTAATTAAAACATAAAACCACATCTAAACATAAGCTAGATGAATTATTTATTACTAAACAGGAACAAAAAGAAAAGAACAAAAATAAAATTGGGTTGCCTCCCAACAAGCGCTATCGTTTAATTCCCCTAGCTTGGCATAAAGACAAGAATAGATCTAGGTATTGCCATCTTCGGTATGTAATCCATAAGTGGATCTCATAATTGATTCATAAGTCAATTTAATTTTATTTCTAGGTAAGTGTTCCTTGCCTTTCCTTAACAGAAATTGGAATCTAATATTTCCTTCTTTCATGTCAATAATTGCACCAATCGTTCTAAGGAAAGGTCTACCAAGAATAATAGGACATGTAGGATTGCAATCTATATCAAGAACAATGAAATCTACGGGCACATAATTTATATTTGAAACAATAAGAACATCATTAATCCTCCCCATAGGTTTCTTAATGGTGGAATCCGCAAGATGCAAATTTAAAGAACAATCATCAAATTCACGGAAACCTAGCACATCGCACAAAGTTTTTGGGATAGTGGAAACACTAGCACCCAAATCACATAAAGCATAGCATTAATGATATTTAATCTTAATTTTAATAGTAGGTTCCCACTCATCATAAAGTTTTCTAGGGATAGAAACTTCTAGTTCAAGCTTTTCTTCATAAGGTTGCATTAAAGCATCAACAATATGTTTAGTGAAAGCTTTATTTCGATTATAAGCATGAGGAGAATTCAACACGGATTGCAACAAGGAAATACAATCTATCAAAGAGCAATTATCATAATTAAATTCCTTGAATTCCAAAATAGTGGGTTCATTGCTATGTAAAGTTTTGACCTCTTCAATCCCACTTTTATTAATTTTAGCATCAAGATCTAAAAACTCCGAATTATTGGGACGCCTTTTAACTAAAGTTGACTCATCTCCAGTCCCATCTTTATCAAGATTCATATTGTCAAACAAAGATTTAATAAGAGTCACATCAATCACTTTTAGATCTTCATCGTTATTATCATGAAAACTAGAAGAACATGCTTTCACAAAGCAATCTTTTTTAGCACGCATCCTAGCGGTTCTTTCTTTGCACTCATCAATGGAAATTCTCATGGATTTGAGAGACTCATTGATATCATGCTTAGGTAGAATAGATCTAAGTTTCAAAGAATCAACATCAAGAGAAATTCTATCCACGTTCCTAGCCAACTCATCAATCTTAAGCAATTTTTCTTCAACCAAAGCATTGAAATTCTTTTGCGAACTCATAAATTCTTTAACACTAGTCTCAAAATCAGAGGGCATCTTATTAAAATTTCCATAAGAGTTGTTGTAGGAATTACCATAATTATTAGAGGAATTACTAGGGAATGGCCTAGAATTAAAGTTTCCTCTATACGCGTTGTTACCAAAATTGTTCCTACCTAAAAAATTCACATCCATAGATTCATCATTATTCTCAATCAGAGTGGACAAAGGCATATCATTAGGATCAGAAGAAACACTTTTATTAGAAAACAATTTCATAAGTTCATCCATCTTTCCACTCAAAACATTAATCTCTTCAATCACATGAACTTTTTTACTAGTGGATCTTTCGGTGTGCCATTGAGAATAATTAACCATAATATTATCTAGGAGTTTAGTAGCTTCTCCTAATTTGTATAAAAGTGCCTCTCGCGGCCGAATCTAAAAGATTTCTAGAAGGAAAATTCAATTCGGCATAAAAGTTTTGTATAATCATCCACAAATTCAAACCATGTGTAGGGCAATTACGTATCATTAATTTCATCCTCTCCCAAGCTTGTGCAACATGATCATGATCAAGTTGCTTAAAATTCATAATATCGTTCCTAAGAGAGATGATCTTAGCGGGAGGAAAATACCTAGAGATAAAAGGATCTTTGCACTTATTCCATGAATCAATTCTATTTTTAGGCAAGGAAGAGAACCACGTTTTAACACAATCTCTAAGCGAAAACGGAAATAGCTTCAATTTAACAATATCATTATCCACATCTTTCTTATTTTGCATACCACACAAATCAACAAAGTTGTTTAGATGGGTAGCGACATCTTCAGTAGGAAGGCCAGAAAATTGATCTTTCATGACAAGATTCAACAAAGCAGCATTAATTTCACAAGATTCAGCATCGGTAATAGGAGCAATCGGAGTGCTAATAAAATCATTGTTGTTGGTATTGGGAAAGTCGCATAATTTAGTATTATCTTGAGCCATCGGACAAACAATCAATCCAACACACAAGCACACACGAGGCAAGCGTAAAGAGGCGAACGGAGAAGACGCGTTTTTGAAAATCGTTTAGAAGTGGGGGAGAGGAAAACGAGAGGCGAATGGCAATAATGTAATGCGAGGGAGAAGAGTTTATGATGGGTACTTGGTATGTCTTGACTGGAGCGTAGATCTCCCCGGCAACAGCGCCAGAAATCCTTCTTGCTACCTCTTGAGCATGCGTTGGTTTTCCCTTGAAGAGGAAAGGGTGATGCAGCAAAGTAGCATAAGTATTTCCCTATGTTTTTGAGAACCAAGGTATCAATCCAGTAGGAGATTACACACAAGTCACCTAGTACTTGCACAAACAATTAAAAACATTGCAACCAACGCGATAAAGGGGTTGTCAATCCCTTCACGGTCACTCGCAAAAGTGAGATCTAATAAAGATAGTAAAGTAAATATTTTTGGTATTTTTGTTGTATAGATTGGAAAGTAAAGATTGCAAAATAAAATAAATAAGAAACTAGAATTATAGATCGGAAACTTATATGATGTAAAATAGACCCGGGGGACCATAGGTTTCACTAGTGGCTTCTCTCATGATAGCATGTATTACGGTGGGTGAACAAATTACTGTCGAGCAATTGATAGAAAAGCGCATAGTTATGAGAATATCTAGGCAATGATCATGAATATAGGCATCACGTCCGTGTCAAGTAGACCGAAACGATTCTGCATCTACTACTATTACTCCACACATCGACCGCTATCCAGCATGCATCTAGAGTATTAAGTTCATAAGAATAGAGTAACGCATTAAGCAAGATGACATGATGTAGAGGGATAAACTCAAGCAATATGATATAAACCCCATCTTTTTATCCTTGATGGCAACAATACAATACATGCCTTGCTGCCCCTACTGTCACTGGGAAAGGACACCGCAAGATTGAACCCAAAGCTAAGCACTTCTCCCATTGCAAGAAAGATCAATCTAGTAGGCCAAACTAAACCGATAATTCGAAGAGACTTGCAAAGATATCAAATCATGCATATAAGAATTCAGAGAAGAACCAAATATTATTCATAGATAATCTTGATCATAAATCCACAATTCATCGGATCTCGGCAAACACACCGAAAAAAGTATTACATCGAATAGATCTCCTAGAACATCGAGGAGAACTTTGTATTGAGAATCAAAAAGAGAGAAGAAGCCATCTAGCTAATAACTATGGACCCGAAGGTCTATGGTAAACTACTCACGCTTCATCGGAGAGGCTGTGGTGTTGATGTAGAAGCCCTCCGTGATTGATTCCCCCTCCGGCAGATCGCCGGAAAAGGCCCCAAGATGGGATCTCACGGGTACAAAAGGTTGCGGCGGTGGAAAAGTGGTTTCGTGGCTCCCCCTGATGTTTTTAGGGTATAAGAGTATATATAGGCGAAAGAAGTACGTCGGTGGAGCTCCGTGGGCCCCACGATGATGGGGGATGCGCCTAACCCCTGGGCGCGCCCTCCTGCCTCGTGGCCGCCTCGCGGAGTTCCAGACTTCAATTCCAAGTATTCTGGATTGCATTTGTTCCAAGAAAGATCCTCGCGAAGGTTTCATTCCGTTTGGTATTCCTTTTATGCAAAACACTGAAATAGGCAAAAAAACAGAAACTGGCACTGGGCCTTCGGTTAATAGGTTAGTCCCAAAAATAATATAAAAGAGCATATTAAAGCCCATTAAACATCCAAAACTGATAATATAATAGGATGGAACAATCAAAAATTATAGATACGTTGGAGACGTATCAGTGACACACCCTCTGCCCCCAGGTCTCGTTATCTTCTCACACCCACACATACCAACACAGACACCACACAAAAAAATTCTCCATGAGCCTCTATCCCCTCCCCCTTGCATATACACACTCAAGGGCATCTCTCCCTGTGACATCATATTTGTCTCTTTCTCTCTCTATAGACCTCTCTCATTTCTCATGCTATCTCTCCCACGCCCCCCGTTGGCCCCTCTATCCATGCCTCTCTCGAATACGTAATACACACACATCCCTCTCTAGGCCCTGCCAAATACATCAACTACACATTCACACAAGCTACATCACGTACCCCATTGATCTAAAAAGCCCTCGCTTCACGTTTATTTTGCATACAACATTCCTTTTGAATAAAGTGTGGCCAAAAAATTATTTTAGAATTTCTACATATATACAACATTACAAAGTTATATGGAGGAGTATGAACGTTAATTTGCATTGCATGGTGCCCACAATGATATTTATTCCGCACTGTGATTTTTTATTTTTTATACTATATATAAAGTTATTCATAATAAAGAGAAATGAAGAGCATGTTTCTCTCTCCATCGCATACACCCCCTCTACGCAACTTTCACGTACGCACACAAACTATCTCCAGGTTCTAAAAGTACGCCCCCAGCACATTCACGCATGTTTCATCTTTCTCTCGCGATATATACAGTGACGATCATTGTATTTGAAGCGAAAGCACGATACGTACATGGGACTTCAGAATCCACTCAGTACGGTCACCATTTACGTCTTGTGGTTATTATACAGTCACGGGCTCACCATAAAGCTCTGTATTTGCTCAAGACACGACTAGTTGACTAGTTAAACGCTCCACGTGGCACCTCTAGTGTTGCATCACATTATCTCACTACCATTGGGCCCACCTGTCGGCATGTATCTACACTACACTCTTATAAAAAATAGAGTTGGTGATGATGGTGTGCCTGCCATCCTGCAATATAGGCCGTCCAATTTAATATCTGACGGATAGGAAGGAAACTATCACAATTTTGCAAAAAGGTACCCACAAACCTCTCCACATTTGCAAATAAGGCCTTCCCTCGTTCATCCTTTTCTCTCACAAGATAAACTACTCATACAAATGCATCTTGATGTTACGTGCAACGCACGGGCATCCTGCCAGTAAGAATGAAAATAAACGACAAATAAATATTGGACGGTGGTTCGAAGTCATGATCGCGGGCACAACAGACAAGGTGGCCTTGTATTGGTATGCTGAGCCGTTTGTTTCAACACAGAGGAGTTGGCGTGGTGATTATACACACACGCACGCATGCACACGAACTGCATGCACGCAACACTCACACGAACACATGCAGCCACGCACGCACGCAACACTCACACGTACACACGCAGCCACGCACGCACACAACACTCACACGCACACACGCATGCACACACCACACGACCAACATACACTCTCACACTCAAGTGCTCAACCTACACGTGCATGCGCACACATCAGGCCCTCACAGACACATACACAACCAGGTGGTTCCCGCGCATAGGTTGGAGTCTTGTCGCGCCTGTGTAAATTTGTGTTTATCTGACATTTTTCCTATGCGAACTGACAGGTGGGACCCACAAGGAACATGGTCAATTTAACTAGTCAACATAGTGCCACGTCGACTATTTGGCCGGTCAACAGAGTGCAATCCGATGCTGAACGGTGAGCAAGTGACCGTATAATCACCGCAAAACATATAGTGACCGTAATGAGCGTATTCTGAAGTCCGGTGACCGTATTACGCTTTTCTCTCTGTAGGCCCTCCAAAACTAGGAGTACATCTCTACACGTTCTCGCATGTTACATCTAAGAACTATGCAATACAACACTACTACTACACTCTAACACAATAAATCATATGTGTTTTTATTTTTACTAGATCTCATATTGTTACTTAATTATTCATTTTGCATACATTAAAATTGCCTTTGAAATGTATGGCCGGTATCATCTACCGCGCGGGAAAAATCCCGCCCTTTCCTGTTTAATCGGGTTTGTATCGATGGATCGTGCGAAACAACAAAACTATAGTACTAGTTCTACAGTACAAGTAACAGTTCACTGGGCCGTCGTGTCATGTACTCCTCCGTCGTAAGAGTGGAGCACTCACTTTCATAAATGTTCTAGTCCCTTTCGCCGACATGTGGGACATCAAGCTACCGGGTCGACGTGTCATGCCAAAATACAGTGCAGAGCAGCAAGGGTGAAGCACCCCAGTCATGGCGCTGACGTAGTAATGAGCAATGAGGCCTCAAATCACAAAGCTGCACCTTTCCCATAGTTAAGTTGGAGGGACGAAGCAATAATGCTAAAAAAAGAAGTTGAAGGGATGAAGCAACCATCATTTCACTCGTTGCTGAATCCGCTTCTCCCTCATCTTCTTCAAGTTAACCATGTGTTGCTTCTGCCGTTGTTCTGCCTCATGTGGGACGCGGATCGGCTTGGTAAAGCACTGACACATGGGACCGCATGTTAGCAAACCGCCAGGCCAACGTCCTCTAAAAATAAGAAACCTCCCCTGCCATCCGCGCGGCAAAATCACCTCCTTTTTTTTACTAATCTTGATACTATAATTTTTTAGATCAATATAATTGAGATTTGTATAGGTGGCACACAAGAGCAAAACCAAGTGGTACGGTTAAGAGCATCCACAATGTGTAGCCAAATGTGAAAATAGCTTTTGGCATCGATGGGAACCATGTGGACGATGCTGCCAATCCAAAAAGATGGAACCGAAGCTCCCTAATTTATTGATTGAAGGAATAGAAAAATGCAACGTCTCTCCTCTTTCTCCCGTGCTTGGACGCATATACAGTATAGAGCACAGAGTCTACTCCCCTGTCCCTTCTATCACAAATTACAAAGTAGTGAGGCGTCAAATCACAAAGCATGGATGAAGCAACCATCATTTCACTCTTCGCTGACTCCGCTTCTCCATCGTCTTCTTCGAGAAACCACCTCACTGCACTAAGCTGGACGGTTGACGCTACTGTGTAGTACTAGTACATTTACGCGTCCTTTGGTTCAACGGACTTCCTGTATGCAAATAAGGCGGTTGTCTCGGCTTGCAGGTGGCACTTGCGAACGACTTACCATGGTCTCCCTCAATGCTGTTCTCCGTCGAACGCACTTTGCCAAACCACAACATTCAAGATATCGTCGACGTCACCGCAATGGGGAAGGAAGTCAAATAGTTACTACCTCCATTTTTTTGTACACAAGGCAAGTATATCAAAATTACAATTTGCAGAAGGCCACTAACACTAATCAAGGCAAAATTGATGGGGTTTGCTTCGTACTAGCAACCAAGGACATTAATATACCCTTGCATGCATGCCGGAAGTGAGAAGGTTGGTTTGCATGGTGCTGCATTAATCAAGCGATGAGGAGTGAGATGGTTAGCTCTTTGGGCATTGGAGAAAAAATATGCATTAATTGACACGTCAAATGAGGATTTGTATCGATTAATCCCGCGAATGAAAACCCCGCCTTTCTTTTTTAGCACTAGTACTCCTACGTACGTACTTGTATCCTGTTTGGGTCTAGGCCTTGCATTGCCATACTTTGCCACACATTTTTGCCAAGCTTGCCTAAAGTTTTCAAAATATAAAGGAGGTACACTTGCGCACGGCTATCGCGGTCGCACCGCACCCTCACATAGTCGCTCCTGCACGCCGCGTCGCACTGCACCCTCACACAGTCGCTCCTGCACGCCGCAACCCCAACCAAGGGAACACACCCTCACTGACACGTGCTACCGCATGTGATCAAACCAAACTCAGCCATCCTACCGCTGACACATAATTTTCATTCATACAGTATGTTTATCCAACCGCATGTTGGGTAAGATCCGTACGACCCGTGCGGTGGTCTGTTGGGGAAGAAGAAGAGGTGAGGAAGAAGGTTTAGGAGACATAGGATATTCATCCAACCGCCTGAAATGGTCGACTAACCCAAATGATGAAAGTCAGGAGACTTGCATAAATATACGATTTTACACAACAAAAGATCCGTAAAAACAACAACATAAAGAAATCACTGCTCGCGGAACGAGACGACCTCGTCGTCTTTGGCTACCGGCGCGAACCAGCCATAGCTGCCGACGTCTGTCTCCGCATCGTGGTTGTCCTCGGCCTCCAACTACTCGTTCACGCGGAGCGTGCGGGCGCTCTGCACGGACGAGAGCACCGCCCGGTTCAAGTCTAGGACGTCCGGTTCCACCTGCAGGAGGGCCTCGATGGCAGCGGCATCCGCGCGCTCCGCATCGAGTTGAGCCTTTGTCGCATGGTTCAAGTCCAGGACGTCCGGTTCCGCCTGCAGGAGGGCGTCGATGGCAGCGGCATTCGCGCGCTCCACGTCGAGTTGAGCCTCTGCCGCCTGGTTCAAGTCCAGTACGTCCGGTTCCGCCTGCAGGACGGCCTCGATGGCAGCGGCATCCGCGCGCTTCGTGTCAAGTTGAGCCTCCGCCGCCCAGTTCACATCCACGACATCTGGTCCCGCCTGCAGGAGAGCCTCGATGGCAGCGGCATGCGCGTGCTCCGCGTCGAGTTGAGCCTCCGCCTCCCGGTCCTCCTTTAGTATCGCCAGGTTGAACCGCTGGTCCGCCTGCACCGTGGGGGACCCGGACGCCGGCACGAAGTCGACGTCCATCGTCTCATACACATCGGGCACGGACCGGGCACACCTCAATTATTCCCTCAAACAGTCAGACACCTACATTAGCACACCATCCGGCTACTTAATCAAGTGTTACGCTTCACTAGTTGCAAAGGAAAAGGTTGGTACCGTACCCAAAAACACCACACATGGGGCTAGGGTAACAACTTCCTAATGTACCACATTTGAACCAGGGCACAAAAACCACCTGTTCTGCACCTAATGCGCAACGCGGAGCACTAACGCTCGAATTTGGCCGGGAAAACAGGGAAACCGACATGTGGGGCACACCTGTCGGGATGACGTGGCGCAGACTAGTCCAATGGAGGAGCTGGCCCACAACCTCCTTGCCACTGGCAACAATTCATGTGGGTCATGGGGGCCAGTGTCGGTGTCAAAATCAGTAGATCTCGGGTAGGGGGTCCCGAACTGTGTGTCTGAGGATCAAAGGTAACAGGAGACAGGGGCATGATGTTTACCCAGGTTCGGGCCCTCTTGATGGAGGTAATACCCTACTTCCTGCTTGATTATCTTGGATGAATATGGGGTTTACAAGAGTTGATCTACCTCAAGATCGTAATGGCTAAACTCTAGATGTCTAGCCTGCATGATTATGATTCTGATCGCCTCTACAGACTAAACCCTCCGGTTTATATAGACACCGGAGGGACCTAGGGTTATACAGAGTCGGTTTATAGAGAAAGGAATCTTCACATCCGAACGCCAAGCTTGCCATCCACGCAAAGGGGAGTCCCATCCGGACATAGGAGGAAGTCTTCTGTCTTGTATCTTCATGGCCCATTAGTCCGGCCCACGTCCTATAGCCCGGACGCCCGAGGACCCCTTAATCTAGGACTCCCTCAGTAGCCCTCGAACCAGGCTTCAATGACGATGTGTTCGGCGCGCAGATTGTCTTCGGCATTGCAAGGTGGGTTCTTCCTCCGAATACTTCAAACATCTGACATGAAGAGCTATACTCGGATTTGCATTTAATGTCGTATCCTTCGGCTTCTGCGCCTCCGTTGCTTTTTCTTCCACGTGTCGAGTGAATACAAAAGGTCAGAGTATTTTTTGCACATAACATCCTGGCCATGTAAAAAGGCGTCTATTTAAAGGGATTGGATCTCAGATACCATTTCACACCAGGCAGAAAATCCTTAGAGCTCGCTAGGAGAAACCATTCAAACATGGCTAGCGCTCCTAGCTCTTCCTCCCGTCCCGATGGCTCCGAAAAAGGCGATTGGGAGAGATGTTCAGTATCCCATGACCAGCTGGTTAAGCTTCATACATAGGGATTCCTCCCCCCCCCCCCCCCCCCCCCGCGGATCTAGTCCCCGTTCGGGCAGGATTAACCTCCTATACCAGCGAAGCTCTGGCGGAAAATTTCCCAATCCAACCAAGGGGGAGCGAGTGTGCTTCGTCCCCTTTTTATTAAGAGGCGTCGGATTTCCGATCCACCCTCTCCTCCGAGGTCTCCTGGAGTACTACGGCCTCCAACTGCATAATCTTACGCCGGCCTCTATCCTGCACATTGCGGGTTTTGTCGCTCTCTACGAGCTGTTGTAGGGATGCGACGCCCATTTTGAGTTATGGAGGAAGCTTTTCTACCTCGTCCCTCGCACCCAAAAGGGATCTGTATTCGAGGTGGGCGGTGCCGAGATATGGCGCATAGCCGTGACTGGATACCTATCCGGCACACCGAAGAAGGCGTCCGAAGAGTGGCCCTCGAAGTGGTTTTATATTGAAGATGTCGCTCTCCCCGACCCAGTCCGAATGGGCCTTCTCGAATTTTCCAGCGCTCCATTGAGGGAATGCCATAGCTGGCACCCTCGGAGCCTCGAGGAGGAAGATAGCGCGGAAGTTCAACAATTAATGGGCAAGATAAGGACACTCGCCCAGTCCGGATTATCGATAATTGAGGTAATGGCGACTTCCATAGTGCGAGGTGTTCAGCCACTCCAATTCAGAGGGCTCCCTATGTGGCACTACAATGGGGAAGATGACGCCTCATGCTGCGGAAGAAAGGGTCCAGACACCCCTGCCGCCCTGGCGACAATATTGGCCGATTTGTACAAAGGGGAGAAAGAGGAGTTCACTCGTCTTAAGCGCCGAGAGGGATTCTCCATACAATCCTCCTAGCTGGGTGAGTTTTAATCCCACCTCCTTACTTAATCCTCTCCCTGAGTCATGTGTAATAGACACTAACTCGTCCATCTTTAATAGGAATGGCGGAAGGTTATCGCGGGGATCCATAGCCCCGCTCCACAGTCGGAGGACCATAACCGGGACCTCGATCCCAGATTCGAAGAAGATCCGGACATATTTGTAGAGCTCAAGGAGGGAGTCTTCTACCAGGCGAGCTATGATGGCACAGAAGTGGCCATTATGGCCGATTATCCTGGCCTCCTTCCTGCCTCACATGTAAGTAGTCAGGAGACATCTCCTCCGAAAGAGCTTCCTCATTATGCCTCACCCACCGCACTGTCTCGTGCTCCAAAGGGGAGGCGCTCGACGCGCCACACTACACCAGAGGCGTCTCATAAGAGAGCGGCGCCTGCGCCGGGCGGGTCTTCGAAGAGGAAGGCTAATGACAATACGGCCGAGCCTTCATCAAAGAGGTATGGCTTAAATATACCCCTGGTAGTCACATCAAACTGTGACATTGTCCGCTGTGTTTTATCAGGAAGAGTGTTCGCCGGACTATGTCCGGGGATCCTGCCGGTCGCGCCTCCACCGATCAGGTTCCAGACCCTGCCTCTAGGGCGGGGGCTGACACGGGAGTGATGCCGGATTGTCCTCCTTTAGGGGATTCGGATGATGTATCCGTCACGAACTCTGAAGTAGAGAGCACCATGAATCATCAGCGTCGGAGGGCTGCTCTTCACGACCCCAGCTTTACAAAAGAGGCGTTCAATGCCTTCAGCTCGGCTGATGCATACATCCGAGCTGCTCGGGATGGGCTTGCCAGAGCCACTGACCATCATTTCAAAGAAATGCGGGTAAGTACACATTGTATAGATGTGGTAATCATATACCAGCAGCCCCCGAGACTTGAAGCAGTTGAAACAACTGATTTAAGGATCATTGTGTAATCAGGCACTCACGGAGAAGAACAACATGATATCTTGTGAGCTGGAAGAGTGTCGGACCCAGCTAGCTGCCGAACTGGAGAAATCTAAGGAGGCGCCACTTGGTAATGTTCTCCTCTATCCAGAAAGATATAATCATATACCAGTAATGTTAACACTGTTTTATTTCCTCTGACAGGATTGTTAGATCAACTGAAAGAGGAACTGAAGGCCGCGCTGGCGGGTAAACACTAGGCCGAAAAGCAACTGGCCGCCAGTGAACGTGTGTTGACACGGACCAGGGATGAGAAGAACAAGCTGCAGGATTCCAACACCCTGCTGGGCGAAGAGCTAAAAGACGTTCGAGCCCAGCTAGCGGACGCCTAAAAGAGAACAGGAGGCTATGGGGAGGCATATTCAGTATGCTTTTAAACTTACCTTCATATAGTGCGGTAAAGAAATGAGTTAACAGATTTATGTCTGCAGGTATACTGACTGGCCGCCCCGAAGAGGAAATGTCCGGATCTCAAGGCGATCTGCTGCCAGAGCTGTCCCAAGTGTACGAGCGAGCTTGGAAAATGATGCGGAGTGTTGCCCGGGCTTTATGGCCATCCGCATCCCCTCCAGGAAGTATGGCAGAGCTTGTGAAGCTATTCAAGGGAGCTCGGTGCCGCTTTAAATTATGGAAGATATCAGCTTGTCAGGAAGGCGCGCGAGAGGCCTGGGCCATGGTGAAAACGCGGTACACCGGACTTGATCCGAATCATATGGCCCGGGTCGGATCTGTAGGATCAGATGGACAAGATATTCCAGTGAGCTTGGTATATGACCAAGTAAAAATAGCCGCCAAGTTTTCACAACAGGATTGTAAGTTAGACAGCCTGTTAGACGGTATAGAGGAAGAAGCTTTTGAGTCCAAGTGACTATGTACTTCAAGTGACAAATTTGTCCCTAGCCGAATTGTAAAATGATTGTCATGGCCGACCTTTTCGCTTCGACCTCCGGACCCGAAGGTGCGGAGTGTTTCCGAATACCAGACTGGCAATAAATACCGGGGCATGAGTGGAAACCAGGCGTAGGGGTCATAGTTGCTTGAACAGACAAGTTGTATTCGGCTAGCTATGTTATATTACTTATTGATTGTAAGAAACATCTTCCAGAGAGAATAGTTCTGTTAAGGGTTCCTTTCTCTGGGTGAGCGTGCATTAGTATGCATGCCCAAACTGTGATTCGAAAAATCGCAGTATACATAATATCTAGGGGTTTAGTGTAACGAGGGTAAAACGTCTTTAGTCCGCCGACCGATTATTCCCTTAAGAACGCTAGCTTTCGGCTTCACCCAGTCTAAGGTACAAGTCCGGATGACCCGGCTATAACAATCGCAGAGGTGATCCCTTTATGCCCTAGCCAAACAAAGGGGAACGTAGGGCATAAGCACAGGAGCCAGGCAACCCAGCTTGGCAAAAACTTAAGTCATAAAGGTGCATATAATGGTGAAGAAAAGGTATATGTGAGAAAAGGACACATATGTGGTGAGCTTGATGCTCGGAAAATGATAATGAGCTTCTGTAAAAGAAGCCCCCAGGTATTATGGGCGTGTACATTTAAGGGTGTGTACCTCATAAGTGTGCGGTCTAGCCGCACAAGAGCTATAAAGCTAAAGAAAAATTTAAAGAGAGAGAAAATGGAAAAAGAGAAAAAGAAAATGAACAATGAGTCTGGCTCTAGGCATAGAATCTTCGGAGTCTGGCGGCGTCCCACGGGTTCAGCTCTAAGCGATTATCTGATGCATCACGCAGACGATACGCACCTCCAGATAGAACTTCATCTATAATGAAGGGACCTTCCCATTTGGGCTTGAGTTTGTCCCTTTTCTTTTCTGGCAAGCGTAGAACGAGTTCACCAACATTATAAGTCTTGGCCCGCACTTCTTTGCTTTGGTATCTGCGAGCTTGTTGTTGATAGAATGGGGAACGGGCTTTTGCAACGTCACGCTCCTCCTCCAGGGCATCTAGGCTGTCCTGCCGATCAAGCTCAGCTTCTGTCTCTTCGTACATGTGCACTCAAGGTGAGTCATGAATGATATCGCAGGGCAAAATAGCCTCCGCGCCGTACACCATGAAGAATGGTGTGTAACCGGTAGTGCGATTGGGCGTGGTCCGCAGCCCCCAAAGTACAGAGTCGAGCTCCTTGACCCAGTGTTTGTTTGACTCTTTTAAAGACCGTACTAATCTAGGCTTAATGCCTCTCATGATAAGATAATTAGCTCATTCGACTTGACCGTTTGTTTGGGGGTGATAGACGGAGGCATAATCGAGCTTGATGCCCAGGTTAGCACACCATGTTTTTACCTCGTCGGCTGTAAAGTTGGAGCCGTTATCGGTGATGATGCTGTGTGGGACACCATAACGGTGTACGACACCGGATATAAAGTCTATCACTATTCCGGCTTCGGCTGTTTTAACTAGTTTGGCCTCTATCCACTTAGCGAATTTATCTACCATGACCAGCAGATATTTTTTCTTATGGCTTCCCCCTTTAAGGGGTCCAACCATATCAAGCCCCCAGACCACGAAAGGCCAAGTAATGGGGATTGTTTGTGGGGCGGTAGGCGGCATATGGCTTTGGTTGGTGAAAAGCTCGCATCCCACACAATGTTGGACAAGGTCCTGTGCATCTGCTCGGGCCGTCAGCCAGAAAGAAACCAGTACGGAAAGCTTTACTTACAAGAGCCCGAGCAGCAACGTGGTGACCGCCAAGACCAGCATGGATTTTGGTCAGGAGCTGTCGTCCTTCTTCTTCGGAGATACATATTTGAAGTATTCCGGTAGCGCTCTTCTTGTAGAGCTCTCCTTCATGAACCTTGTAGGTTTTCGAACACCGAACAATGCATCGAGCCTCTTTCTGATCCTCAGGGAGCTCTCGCCTATTAAGGTAGGCCAAGAAGGGTTCGGTCCATGGGGCAATTACTGCCATTATTAGATGGGCCGATGGTGTTATTTCGGTGGCTGAGCCCCTGATGATATCGGTATTGTGTTCGGAATCTGGGGGTATAATCGGATCCGGACTAGTGTTGCCGCTCTCATCCTGCCACACCACGGATGGCTTGAAGAGCCTTTCCAAAAAGATGTTAGGCGGGATGGGGTCACGCTTGGCGCCCATGCGAGCGAGGACATCCGCCGCTTGATTACTTTCTCGAGCCACATGATGAAACTCGAGACCCTCGAACCGAGCTGATATTTTGAGTATGACGTTATGATAGGACACCATTTTCGGATCTTTGGCGTCGAAGTCTCCGTTTATTTGGGATATTGTGAGATTTGAATCCCCGCGCACCTCCAGGTGTTGTATGCCCATGGAGACAGCCATCCAAAGACCGTGCAATAAGGCCTCGTATTCGGCTGCGTTATTGGAGTCTGTGTATAATATTTGGAGTACGTACTAGATCGTGTCTCCTGTGGGGGACGTTAAGACAACGCCCGCTCCTAAACCGGCCAACATTTTAGAGCCATCAAAGTGCATGACCCAGTTGGAATATGTGTCGTACTCTTTAGGGAGTTTGGCCTCTGTCCACTCGGCGACGAAGTCGGCCAATACTTGGGATTTAATGGCTCGGCGTGGTTTGTATGTTATATCGAATGGTAAGAGATCAATGGCCCACTTGGCAATCCGTCCTGTAGCATCGCGGTTGTTGATTATGTTGTCGACTGGTACTTCAGAAGCCACCGTGATCGAGCACTCTTGAAAGTAGTGCCGTAGCTTCCGGGATGCCATGAAAACCGCATATGCTATCTTTTGGTAATGAGGGTACCGGGATTTTCATGGTGTGAGGACAGTGGATACATAGTATACCGGTTTCTGAAGTAGAAATTTATGTCCGTCCTCCTCTCGTTCGACGATGAGCACCGCACTCACCACCTGGTGTGTTGCGGAGATGTATAATAACATGGGTTCGCCAACGTTTGGCATGGCCAGGTTTGGGTTGCTTGCTAGAAGAGTTTTTATTTCCTCCAGTCCGGTCGTTGCCGCGTCCGTCCACTCGACGTAGTCGGTGCGTCGGAGCAGGCGATATAGTGGCAATGCCTTTTCTCCTAATCTGGAGATAAAGCGACTTAAAGCTGCCACACATCCAGCTAGCTTTTGGACCTGTTTGAGGTCTGTTGGTGTAGCCAATTGTGACAAAGCTCGGATTTTGGCTGGGTTGGCCTCAATTCCTCTATTGGAAACGATGAAGCCCAGCAGTTTTCCAGCGGGGACGCCGAAGACACACTTTTCCGGATTGAGCTTGATGTCATATGCACGGAGGTTGTCGAATGTGAGACGCAGGTCGTCTACTAGTGACTCGACGTGCTTAGTTTTGATGACGACATCATCCACATATGCTTCGACCGTCTTACCGATTTGTTTCTCCAGGCATGTTTGAATCATGCGTTGGTAGGTGGCGCCAGCGTTTTTCAGCCCGAAGGGGATAGTGTTGAAGCAGAAAGGCCCGTATGGGGTAATGAATGCCATTGCGGCTTGATCAGACTCCTTCATTTTGATTTGATGGTATCTGGAGTAGGCGTCGAGGAAACACAGTGATTCGTGTCCTGCAGTAGCATCAATGATCTGATCAATGCGGGGGAGGGGGAAGGGATCCTTAGGGCAGGCCTTGTTGAGGTCTTTGAAATCGACGCGGAGGCGCCAGGATTTATCCTTCTTTGGTACCATCACCAGGTTTGCTAGCTAGTCCGGGTGTTTTATTTCTCTGATGAATCTGGCCCGAATTAACTTGGCTAGTTCCTCCCCCATAGCTTGTCGTTTGGGTTCGGAAAAGCGCCGCAGTGTTTGCTTGACCGACTTGTATCCCTCCAATATATTGAGGCTGTGTTCGGCCAATCTGCGTGGGATTCTTGGCATATCAGAAGGGTGCCACACGAATATGTCCCAGTTCTCGCGTAGGAACGCGCGTAATGCGGCGTCGACCGCCGGGTCCAGCTGCGCCCGATGGAAGCTGTCTTCTTGGAGTCCGTCGGGTGAACTTGAAATTTAACTATCTCGTCCGCTGGTTTGAAGGAGGTGGATTTGGGACATTTATCGAGGATTATGTCATCCCTGTACACCATGGAGCGTAATGCGGTTAATTCTTCGGCCGCAAGGGCCTCGGACAGTGCTTCGAGGGCCAGGGATGCAGTCTTGTTTTCGGCGCGGAGCGCTATGTCCGGATCACTGGCGAGAGTGATAATGCCGTTGGGCCCGGGCATCTTGAGCTTCATATACCCGTAGTGAGGTATGGCTTGAAAGCGCGTGAATGCGTCTCGCCCCAACAGGGCGTGATATCCACTGTTGAAAGGGGCCACCTGGAAGGTTATCTCTTCGGACCGATAGTTATCCGGCGTGCCAAATACCACGTCAAGTGTAATTTTTCCGGCACATCTTGCTTCCCGACTGGGAATGATTCCTCGAAAGGTCGTATTACTTTGCTCGATGCGACTCCTATCCATTTGCATTTTATTGAGCGTGTCCTCATACATGAGGTTCAGCCCGCTGCCGCCGTCCATAAGCACTTTAGTGAGCCAAAAGCCGTCCACAATTGGATTGAGGACCAAGGCGGCTGGTGCTCGGACTGAGTGGAGTTTTGGTTCATCCTCGGCATTAAAAGTTATGGCTGTGTCGTTCCAGGGATTTATTGCTGCGACCTGGCAGACTTCGGCAAGGTCACGGAGTGCCCTTTTGCGCCAATTGTTTGAAGCGAAAGTCTCGAAGACCATCAATACTCTGAGGTTGTTGTCTTCTGGAGAGTATTGCTCTGAGGTGTTTTGGTGAGGATATCCTCGCCGCTCTTGGCCACTTGCCGGAGTATCGAACATGCTCTAAGGCTGTGGGTTGGTTCGTTATCCGGTGTCGTGTGTATTTTGCATGGCTTATCGAACCATCCTTCAAGGACGGTTCCACATCCCATAATGGGCTTAATTTTCTCGCCTGCGGGGTCGGGTGCCCCGCGAGGGTGCATCCTTTTTGCCCGCCAGGGAGGTGGCGTGAAGGCTGGTGGTTCCTAGTGAGTTGTCTGAGTTTTCCAGGCACTTTCCATTGCGCAGTACTTCTGTACTATGGTTGCTAGGTCAGAGAAGTGTAGTACGCGATGGCGGTTGAGGGCGTTGAGGATTCCTTCATCCGCGCAATTATTGCAGAATACTGAAATCGCATCCTCATCGCGACAATCTTTAATCCTGTCTTTGACAAGGAGGAATCTCGCCCAAAAGTGATGTACTGTTTCCTGAGGCTGTTGTCATACGTACATGAGGTCGCATATATTTGGGGGACCAGATTTGCTTGGCGAATATTGCTTGTGGTGGGTGGGTGGCGTTAAATCCGAACCCTGACCCAATGTGGAGTCCGGAGTTTGAGAAACTTCCGAATTTATTAGTTCAGTCTCCGGGGTGTCCAATAATTCTTTAGGCTCAACGCCCGATTCTAAGTTCGGAGGACTGGGAGTGTCACCCCGCAGACGGGTATCCGACTCTCCAAGCTCGGAAATCCGAACGTAGCTTGTTTCCAGCATAGGGGAAGAGTTGTTGTTTTGCTCCTCTAAGACCGCTATCTAATGGGTGACCGGCGTAGATTTGATTTCTCTCTGATCGGGTTTAAGCCAAATCCAATCATAGTCTGAAGCGACCCACAGGGCGGCGATGCAATCCAGGAGTTCGTTTAAAGACGACAAATCCGCCGGATCCATCCATTTGGAGTATTCGGGGTCAACCCGGAGACGATTTTCGAAGACTTGAGAAGTCATCGTCGGCTTAAAGGCCGAACGGGCGGCCATGGTAAAGTTGCCCAGCCGGAGGGTTTGGCCTGAGGCTAGGGCTTCTCCGGAAGTGATACTGTCCTTGATAACAAGGCGAGCCATCGATCCTGTTGTCAACGCCACAGAGGAACTCTCAATGAAAGCACCAATGTCGGTGTCAAAACCGGCAGATCTCGGGTAGGGGGTCCTGAACTGTGCGTCTGAGGATCGAAGCTAACAGGAGACAGGGGCACGATGTTTACCCAGGTTCGGGCCCTCTTGATGGAGGTAATACCCTACTTCCTGCTTGATTATCTTGGATGAATATGGGGTTTACAAGAGTTGATCTACCTCGAGATCGTAATGGCTAAACTCTAGATGTCTAGCCTGTATGATTATGATTCTGATCGCCTCTACAGACTAAACCATCCGGTTTATATAGACACCGGTGGGACCTAGGGTTATATAGAGTCGGTTTACAAAGAAAGGAATCTTCACATCCGAACGCCAAGCTTGCCATCCACACAAAGGGGAGTCCCATCCGGACACGGGAGAAGTCTTTTGTCTTGTATCTTCATGGCCCATTAGTCCGGCCCACGTCCTATAGCCCGGACGCCCGAGGACCCCTTAATCCAGGACTCCCTCAGCCAGCAACGTGGCGCAGCTCCCGCATCGCCTCTGGACACGGTGACCGCGGTGAGCGACACGCTCATCGTCTCTGGACACGGTCGGCTTCAGTGTGCCGAGAGTGGCGTTACCACTGTGGCACGACCAGCAGATCAACGCCCGGCTCATCGAGGATGCACGGGGCGCCGAAGTGCATGCGCGCCGCGACACGTCCGCAGACTGGTGTAGAGCGGCCAATTGCATCCCCAGGACCTGAGACCATGCCGGGCCGTCTTGCTTTTTCAATGACATGTGGGGATTGCATGTGAGCAAAGGGCATCTCCAACGTTTCCACGACCGCAGCTGACTACCCTGGCACACCAAAAAACCTCGTCCCTCACGCCGTCACGCGGTGCATTCCCAGCCGGCGCCAGCTGCCCGCATTCATGTCGTCCGTCCGTATGCCATTGTTAAGAGGCTCGGTGCCTGAGGAACCAACTCCGACGACTTAATGACGCACCCGGACGCTTGGCCTCACCGGAATGCTCTACTTAAAGCGGCAATGCCCGGCTAAACTCCACACCATAGCGCATCGTCTTGCTACCTGGCACCACATCCGCCATGACCGTGAGCGCGAACGCTCTGCGGGAGAGCTTGTCTTCGGGGATGAAGCTCGAGGTCGCCGCCCTCGCTCAAGTTGTAGCTCGGTGGCTGATACGTCTCCAACGTATCTATAATTTTTTATTGTTCCATGCTATTATATATTCTGTTTTGGATGATTAATGGGCTTTATTATACACTTTTATATTATTTTTGGGACTAACCTATTAACCGGAGGCCTAACCCAAATTGCTGTTTTTTGCCTATTTCAGTGTTTCGCAGAAAAAGAATATCAAATGGAGTCCAAACGGAATGAAACCTTCGGGAACATGATTTTCGGAACAAACGTGATCCAGAGGACTTGGAGTGGACGTTAAGCAAGCAACGAGGAGGCCACGAGGCAGGGGGCGCGCCTACCCCCTAGGCGCGCCTCCACCCTCGTGGGCCCCTCGTGGCTCCACCGACCTACTTCTTCCTCCTATATATACCTACGTACCCCCAAACCATCAGTAGAGGAGCCAAAACCCTATTTCCACCGGCGCAACCTTCTGTACCCGTGAGATCCCATCTTGGGGCCTTTTCCGGCGCTCCGCTGGAGGGGGCATTGATCACGGAGGGCTTCTACATCAACACCATAGCCTCTCCAATGATGTGTGAGTAGTTTACCTTAGACCTTCGGGTCCATAGTTATTAGCTAGATGGCTTCTTCTCTTGCTTTGGATCTCAATACAAAGTTCTCCTCGATTCCCTTGGAGATCTATTTGATGTAATCTTTTTTTGCAGTGTGTTTGTCGGGATCCGATGAATTGTGGCTTTATGATCAAGATTATCTATGAACAATATTTGAATCTTCTCTGAATTCTTTTATGTATGATTGGTTATCTTTGCAAGTCTCTTTGAATTATCAGTTTGGTTTGGCCTACTAGATTGATCTTTCTTGCAATGGGAGAAGTGCTTAGCTTTGGGTTCAATCTTGCGGTGCTCGATCCCAGTGACAGTAGGGGAAATGACACGTATTGTATTGTTGCCATCGAGGATAAAAAGATGGGGTTTATACCATATTGCATGAGTTTATCCCTCTACATCATGTCATCTTACTTAAAGCGTTACTCCATTCTTACGAACTTAATACTCTAGATGCATGCTGGATAGCGGTGATGTCTGGAGTAATAGTAGTAGATGCAGGCAGGAGTCGGTCTACTTGTCACGGACGTGATGCCTATATACATGATCATACCTAGATATTCTCATAACTATGCTCAATTCTATCAATTGCTCGACAGTAATTTGTTTACCCACCGTAATACTTATGCTATCTTGAGAGAAGCCACTAGTGAAACCTATGGCCCCCGGGTCTATTCTCTATCATATTAATCTACCGTTATTTTTATTACTGTTTATTTTTCTTTCTTTACTTCTAGTCTTTATCATAAAAATACCAAAAATATTATC
Source organism: Aegilops tauschii subsp. strangulata (assembly GCF_002575655.3). Classification (NCBI taxonomy): domain Eukaryota; kingdom Viridiplantae; phylum Streptophyta; class Magnoliopsida; order Poales; family Poaceae; genus Aegilops; species Aegilops tauschii. Next base: position 518,015,947 of record NC_053036.3, read on the forward strand.
TAATCATCTCTATCAGATCTCACTTTTGCAAGTGGCCGTGAAGGGATTGACAACCCCTTTATCGCATTGGTTGCAAGGTTCTTATTTGTTTGTGTAGGTACGAGGGACTTGAGCGTGGTCTCCTACTGGATTGATACCTTGGTTCTCAAAAACTGAGGGAGATACTTACGCTACTTTACTGCATCACCCTCTCCTCTTCAAGGGAAAACCAATGCAGTGCTCAAGAGGTAGCAGTGGCCATGTTGGCGGCCGACGACAAGAGCACCGTCAGCCACGCGTCCTACTTGCCGCCGTCCAACGTCCGGCACCGCCGAGGTTATGGACTCCTCCGAGGACGAGTTGGGAATGGGAGGCGGCATCGCATGGTGTGCCAACTGGCCAGTGCGTCTCTCGTGTTCTACTCTTCCTCGTCGGAGACGGCACCTTCACTTCATGGGTCTTGAACCCCGCCCCCGTACATGGAGATCGCAGATGGAGGACGTCGGTCGCCGCCGTAGAATAGGTTTAGGGTCGGGTTTCTTTTATTTTTCTGTCCTATACAAGTTTGAAATGTAATGAAAATCTGCCGTGTTTGCATTAATCTCGTCCGGTCTATATGAACTTTCATAATAGTAGTAAGATATATTGTAGGAGTATATGGAATGATGATTCATTTTTGTGTCTATAAACTTAGCAGGTTTGACCCGAGACAAAGCTAACATGCGAAGTAAATAAACACATAGGGTCTACATACACAATTTATCTTAGGCACTCCAATAGTACATCCACTACACATTCACGCATTTCACATCTTTCTACATCTACGGGAACGTACGAAAGGGTTAACGTAAATTGCCTCTCTCTCTCCCCTACCTGATTTTCATGGTGGTGGCCCCCTCCCTCCCCCAATCTATAATCAACAGCTCACACGTTTCACATTACGTTAATTACGTAACTGGGATTACGTAGGTGTAGCATTACTCGTCCGAAAAAACCCAACTAAGCCAACCTCCCAGCATATCGCGCGGGAAAAGACCCAGCCGCGCCTTTTAGTCGGGATTACCGGATTACTAGTAGTAGTATCGATGGATCGTGCGAAGAACCAAGTTTTTTTTAGGGGCCAAAGCACCAAGTTTAAAAGGAAAAAAGGCGGTACAGTCACAGCACCCCTGTCGCGGTCTGATACGTCTCCAACATATCTATAATTTATGAAGTATTCATGCTGTTATTTTATCATTCTTGGATGTTTTACAACCATTTTATAGCAACTTTATATCATTTTTTCGGACTAACCTATTGACCCAGTGCCCGGTGCCAGTTGCTGTTTTTTGCTTGTTTTTTACATCGCAGGAAATCAATAACAAATGGAGTCCAAATGCAACGAAAATCCACGGAGCTTTTTTATGGACCAGAAGGCACCCATTGGGCCAGAGCAGCACCTGGGGGTGCCCCGAGAGGGGCCCAAGCCACCAGGGCACGCCAGGGCCCCCTGGCGCGCCCAGGTGGGTTGTGCCCACCTCGGTGGCCTCCCGCACCCCCTCTTTGCACTATAAATTCCCAAATATTCCAAAACCTTCAGGGTTAACCTAGATCGGATGTTCCGCCGCCGCAAGGCTCTGTAGCCACCGAAAAACAATCTAGACCCGTTCTGGCACCCTGCCGGAGGGGGGGAATCATCATCGGTGGCCATCATCATCATCCCGGCGGCCACCATGATGAGGAGGGAGTAGTCCACCCTCGGGGCTGAGGGTTTGTACCAGTAGCTATGTGTTTAATCTCTCTCTCTCTCTCTCTCTCTCTCTCGTGATCTATATCATGGCCTTTGTTAACATAGATGGATCATATGATGTTTCTCCCCTCTATACTCTTGTTGTGATGAATTGAATCTTTACCCTTTGAAGTTTTGTCTTGTCGGATTGAATATTCACAGATGAGAACACATGATTTATCTCTTGCGGTATGAATACTTGAGGTGACAATGGGGTATGATATTTATTCACTTGATGTATGTTATGGCACTCAACTTGCTGATTCCCAAGGTGACATTGGGGTAATCTAGGCATAGGGGTTGATGCACGTTTTTATTATCTTTTCTCCGATAGAAACTTTGGGGTCTCTTTGTAGTTCTTTGTGAGGATGGAGTATTATGAATATGAATTTGCTTTGGTGTTATTTAGTATGAACTCTTGATTAGATCGATCGGAAAGAATAGCTTGTGTTATTTTAGTACGAACTCTAGGATAGATCAAATGGAAAGAATAGCTTTGAGGTGGTTTCGTACCCTACAAACAATTTCTATCTTTTGTTCTCTGCTAATAGGAACTCGGGAGTGATTCTTTATTGCACTTTGAGGGATAATCATATGATCCAACTATGTTAGCATTGTTGAGAGGTTGCACTAGTGAAAGTATGGACCCTAGTCCTTGTTTTTAAGCATTGCAAAACCGTTTTTGTGCCCGTTTACTATTTGCTACCTTGCTGTTTTTATTTAGTCAAATTATAAAAATATATTTCTACCATCCATATTACACTTTTATCACCATCTCTTCGCCGACTAGTGCACCTATACAATTTGTCATTGTATTGGGTGTGTTGGGGACACAAGAGATTTCTTGTATTTGGTTGCAGGGTCGTTTGAGAGAGACCATCTTCATCCTACACCTCTCACCGATTGATAAACCTTAGGTCATCCACTTGAGAGAAAATTGCTACTGTCCTACAAAACTCTGCGCTTGGAGGCCCAACACGTGTCTACAAGAATAAAGTTGCGTAGTAGACATCAAGCTCTTTTCTGGCACCGTTGCCGGGGAGGTGAGTTCTTGAAGGTATATCTTTAGATCTTACAATTGAATCTTTTAGTTTCTTGTTTATCGCTAGTTTGGTTTATAAAAGAAAACTACATAAAAAATGGAAGTTAGGTTGCATCATATTATTGATCATCTTTATAATATCTTTCTTGAAAATGATGGTTCGGAAAATTGTGCTCAATTATTAGAAGAAGAAGTCAATAAAATGCTTGGCACAAAATATTTGAATGATGAGCATGATTGCAATGTTGTTAGTGTGAATTCTTTGAATATCCAAAATGCTAATGATGATTGCACAAGTCATGACAAAAATGTTTCTTATAAGCATGTCACTTTTTGCGGAGTGAATTGGGAGTGCCTTTACACACCAAAAAAGGAAGATAGATTTTGTAAGAAGCATAAATATTTAGAAACGAAAAAGTTGCAAGAGAGGATAAATGATTGTGCTAAAAGATGTAATTTTTTTCGCCATCCTTGCGAACTTTGCAATGAACTTGGTCATTTAAATCTCCAATGCAAATTATTTCATGATCAAATCATGTCCAAAAACAGTGATAACTTTATTACCCTAGAGCATCATAAAGAGCTTAGTCTTCTTCTGGGGTATGAAGAAATGAAGCGTATAACTAAGGGTTTTCCAAATCCCGAGAGATTTCTTGATTTTGATCTAGAAGAAATTTATATGTTTTGTGCGGTAAATTGCATTGAGAATCCTTATATTGCCAATGTGACGCCCGAATAATTAAGCTACAGTAAACCTTTGCTAATGATGCCACGTCACCTCGATTATAGTTGCTAATCGCGCGTTAGTTCAAAACCGATTCAAATTCAAAGTCAGGCAAACAATAAAAGTTTTCAAATATTAAACAAAAATGTTCGGATTGTGGCAAATAATTAACTAATTATTGGTGAAGAAACCATACTTCTGTAAAGTATTTAAATGCACTATAGTAAGTAAAGCAGCGGCAAAAACAATTATTTAAATACTTTTAAAAAACAAAACAATTACAAACTATTTTATTTTAGGTGCCAAGTTAATTGTGGTAGTGGCATAACTATTAATACTGTTTTAGATATAACTTTTTGTATTTTATATAAACTAAAATTTAACAAAACAGAAAAGTATATATAATAACTAAAAGGCAAAACAACAAAATGAGAAAATCCCCTTTGGCCAACTGGGCCAAACGGCCCAGCTGGCCAGCCCACCAGGCCACAACCGGTCAGCCCACACCCCACTCATCCCCTTCCTCCTGCTACAGGAGGCAGAGGAGGGCGTGGCAGCCATCCCAGCCACCCTGCCCGCCGATGCCGTCGTGGCAGACATCCACCGCTTCCCCCATTCAGATAAGGTCGCGCCCAGCCTCCTCTCCCTCGCGGTCAAACCCTAGCGCCCACTTTCCCCTCTCCTTCGCTCACTCTCGCATCCGCATCGCGCAGCCGAGCCTCGTCGCCACGGCCGAACTCGCCCACGTAGCCACCGTCGTCCCCGGGCCGTGAGACAGTGTCAGACCGCTCCATCGTCGTCCGCTACGTCGTCCTCGCAGAACAAATCGAGCAGGAGAGCCCCACGTCGCCACCATCGAGCTCGTCTTCGTCTGTCTGCATCACCGGCCGCCGTCGTCGATTCACTCGACCCCGACCTTCCCTGGCCTCCTCAAGCTCATCTTCGACACCGCAGTGAGCTCCTCCTCCACCCCCCCTGCTTGCCCCCTTTGATTCATTGTTGTAGCCTCCGTCCCCGAGATCATCCGATCTCGCGCATACGCGTACATACGAGCGTGCGTGCTCGAAGTTGCTGCTGCTCCTGCGTACTTGCTGCTGCCACTCGCGCCACCCGCGTGGCCGACCCCCAGCGCCCCGTGGCCGCGACTGTGCCCCTGAACCCCGCTCCTGCCTGCCGCCGCCTAGGGTCGTGCCCTGCTCCCCTTACTCGCAAGCGCCAGCGCGCCTCCTCCCTATTGCTGCCCGATGCTTCTGCTAGTTGCTATTCCTTCTTGTAAGTGCATCTAGTGCCACCCCTAGTTGGTTTTGGAGTATTGACGACAGACCTGGTTGAGGGACTAATGTGTTTGTGAGAATTGCAGGATAACACAGGTAGTAGTCCCTCATTGATTCGGTTTACCTACCGGAGATGACCCCTAAAAATGTATGAAGACATTGAAGATAATGGTGGTATGTGAAGATATTCACATTCAAGACTATGACATGAGAAGACATCGCGTGAAGACTATGGAGCGCCAAGACTTAGTTGTTTTGTTGTTTCCTTTTCTTCTTTGTTGAGTCATAGGAACCACCGTACTGTTAAGTGGGGTCCCAGTGAACAAAGTCAGAGTGACTGAAGTGATGCTCAACCAGATCCTATGTCTTCGAGCGAAGACAATGAGAGCAAATCTTATCCAGAGCTGGATGAGTCAGCTTTACTTGTAGCCCAAGTCAAGTTGCCGCGTGTGTTTGAAATCTGACCGTTGGAACACGTGTCAGTTCCTTAGTGACCCAGGGTCATTTCGGACAAATCAGGTCGGGTTGCCTAGTGGCTATAAATAGCCCACCCCCTACACCATAAATTGGTGGCTGCTCAGAGTTAGTGCACGGCTTTTGTCGTTTGAGAGCAACCCACCTCCGAAGCTTTTGAGAGAGAGAAATCCTTGCGAGGACAAAGCCCAAACACCCAGAGCCAAAGAGTGTTAGGCATCACTGAAGTCTTTCTGTCCGCGTGACCTGAAGACTTGTTACACTTGAGGATTGTGAATCCTCCAGCCGGTTAGGCGTCGTGTTCTGAGCATCCAAGAGTCATTGTGGATCGCCGGTGAACAAAGTTTGTGAAGGTTTGGAAGTCTACCTTGAAGACTTACTAGAGTGATTGGGCAAGGACTGGGTGTCCTTAGCTCAAGGGGAATAAGGTGAAGACGTGGTCTTCTGAGTTGAATCTCAGCCTCCCTAAACAGATGTACAGTTGTCACAGCAACTGGAACTGGTCCAACAAATCTTGTGTCCTCACCAAGTGACTGGTTCTATCCTCTCCCTCTCTTTACTTACAGTTTGTCTTTGTGAAGTCATTGCCTGCTTGCACTACCTGTTTGACTTCACTGTGTGACTACTATCATTGTTTGGCTTCATACTATCTTCCATCCTGATCTTTACTACCTAGCTGATATTAGTCTTCGTGCTTTCACTTCATTGCATACTTGACTATGGCTTGCTTAGTGTAGTCTACCTTCCGCTGCATATCAATAGGTTCATTTCTATTGTTTGTCTTCGAAACTCTCATGTTTTGAAGACATTCATAAAAATCGCCTATTCACCCCCTCTAGTCGATAACTAGCACTTTCAACTGGTATCAGAGCAAGGTACTCCCTTGTTCTGTGTGATTCTGTCGAATGTGGGGTTCCGGAAAACCCTTAAGGTTCGAACACTGTGGTGCGCGCGAAGTCTTTCCCTCCTACCGATCTACGCCCTAGCTCGCTAAGATTTCGCGGACAAACTCGACGAACTCACAACACAGGAAGACACGAGATTAATATTGGTTCGGGCCACCGTTGTGGTGTAATACCCTACTCCAGTGTGGTGGTGGTGGATTGCCTCTTGGGCTGATGATGAACAGTACAGAGGGAAGAACAGCCTCCTGAGGTTGAGGTGTTCTTGTGCTTGGTGTCTTAGCGGGTGAGAGCTGGATGAACTGCTCGATGCCCCTACTCTAGTGGCTAGCTCTACTTATATAGGCCCTGGTCCTCTTCCCAAATATTGAGCGGGAAGGGAGCCAACAACGGCGGGCAAATTTGAAGGGGGACAACTAGTACAAGCTATCCTGACAAAAGCGGTCTTCGCCTGCGAAAAGCTCTGGTGGTGACGCCGTCTTAGGGTCCACGATGACCTCCATCTTGCCGTCCTCCTGGTCTTGGTCTCGTTGCACCGATATAGAAACCTTTGCCTGATGCCTCGGTACTCCTCGCCTGCGCCTGCTTCCTTAGCACCAAAGAGGAAACAAGGACGCTGCGCGCGCTGGTGCCCGCCTGGCATCGATCGTCATGGCTCATGTCACGAGAGCCTCGTGAGGTTTGCCCCGCCTTGATATCTCCGCTCCTCGTGAGCCTGCCTGACTAGGCCACTCCTGAGGAGGTCTTGCGTCGTCCGCCTCGTGAGGCTTGGCCCCTCGCGAGGGTCTTGGATGCCTTGTTGATGTAGATGGGCCGTACGGCCTGCTGGCTTAGCCACGCCGTGGGCCGCAGGCAGGCAAGTCTGGGGACCCCCGTTCCCAGAACACCGACAGTAGCCCCCGGGCCCAAGGTGCGCTCGGGCTTGGCTTCGCGGCGAAGCCAAGGGTCAAGTACGGAGCGCCGCGGGCCCCAAAAGCCTGCGGCCTCGGTTGACGCGTGGCGGTTGATTGGACGTGGGTGTCTCCGCTTCCCCACGCTGCCTCGACAACTGCTCGACTTGACAAGTCCCTGCAACATGCAAGGAAAACCATCATTACCTGCGATCGTGGGAGGCGCCGGTTGGCCTTCTCTTGCTATAAATGGGGAGGGGGCGGAGCCCCCGTCGCCCATCTCTTCCTTCCTTGCTTGCTCTTTCCTCCCTGCTCCTCTGTTAACAACAATGGCGCCTATCAGAAGGTTCTCTGCTGAAGAAAAGGGGAAGCCCCCCCGGGATGACCCGGGTCCACTTCCGCCGAAGAAGAGGTCGGTCAACCGCCGTGAGGAAGCGGCGATGCAGGTGGTGACGAGGCCTTGGTGCGAGAGGCCTCCTCCAGGGTATCCGCTACCCTTGTATGCCCGAGCCGAGGGCTCCGGAGGACGGAGCAACGAGCAGCATCGCCCACGCCGCGCCCGTGGTCGCGGCGCCACGGCGACATGCGCCGTCGCCCGTGGAATCCACGCCGCGGACTCCTCGCGCGAGCTGGTGCTGTGGGCGCTGATGCCTCCAAGCTCTTGGATCCGCTTCCCGCGGTTCTTCTCTGATGTGATGCCGCCGAGGGGGCCTCTCGAGCTCTGGTTACAGCACAACGACTGCAGCGCTCCGGCGACCAGAGCGGAGATCGAAGCGGTCCCCACCGGCAAGATCTTCATGACTCGCGGCTGGGGCGAGATCGCGCGGGTCTGCCGTGCGAGGGGTGCCTTCACGATCCACTTTGAGTACGACGGCACCTTCACGCTCTTCTTCAAGGTCTTCGATGCGGAGGGCCGCCGCCTGGAGTGTTGCTCTGGAGAGGATCGTGAGGCTGACGCGCGTTCCGCTCGCGGCCACTCCAGCAGCAGCAGCCCTTGGGAGTCCAGCATCTCTGCTGAGCTCTATGAGACTCCGGAGACGAGCGATGACAGCTATGTGCCCCCGAGCTCTCGCCACGCTCGGAGCGGAGCTGCGGTGTCCGGCCGTCGCCACCGTTGATCTGGATGGGGTTGGCGCCGGCCGTGTCCCACTGTTGATGATGGCGTTCGCCACGGGTGGGTATAGATAGGATCCCCCTTAGTTTTAGCTTTTGTTCCCTGCGAAGAGTCATGAAGTGCCCCGGGAGGCATGTAAGGGTATGTAATGTCTTTTGTGCTTATCTTCCCTATTATGCAAATTTGGTGAACGCATGTACCGTTAAGGCTCGGTCCCCCCTTTCTTTCCTCGCGATAGCTTGTTGCTCTACGCTGACGGGTCCCGGTCCCCAGGCAGGCTACAGCCGTCGCTGCTATGCCAGGTCACGTGCCGTGGTCAAGGCCAGGAGGTGTGCGGCCCGAGGTCTAGTAAGAGCCCCTGAGGCGCGATGCTCAGGAGGTCCCCCTTAGCGCCCAAGCGGCCATGGTAAGGCAATAAAGGGAGTTGACGTGGCCGCAACGGGGTTGCGGCAAGGTGTGAGTGACCATTAGGTCCAAACATTTAGCCGATCCGAGAGCGGGACTTATCATGTTGACTTCATGGCGATTCCTGACGTTGCGTTAGGGCTGCGCGCCAACTTGTCCGGCATAGCTAGGCCGGCCCATACGAGTTTCCCTTCTCCCGTGCTCTCCTTAGTGCTCTACGTCCTCAGGTCTCGGCCCTCGAGCAAGCTCAACCGCCGCTGGCATGCCAGGCTGCGATGTCGTGGTCAAGGCCAGGGGGTGAGGGCTGGAGAGCCAGTAAGAGCTCCTGAGTCGCGATGCTCAGGACCCCCCTTTAACGCGCAAGCGAATTGCACGAGAGAAAAGGAGACTCGCGGTGCTGCCTGCTATCCTCCCCATGGGATCCCTGTGAAGAGGCACAAGAAGAACATGGTTTACTGTTATAGTTGCCAGCCCGCCGCTGGTTGCTCTGGATGAAGTGAAGGCACTAAGGGCCTGGTGAGGTGACGTGCGCGGGGCATGCCGCGAGCCAGAGCTCGACCGCTCAGATTTATCGACGTGGCAGGGACGGACCCATGCACCAGCGCCGTGCCTGTGAGAAGGCCCCGTGGGAGGCGATGGTCGAGCAGGCGATAGCCGTAGGCAGGTTAAGCATGGAAAGCAGATCAACTTGGGTGAATGCAGGAAGATACATGCCACTGGGTCCGGCCCGAGCGGCTTGGGGATGATGCAGCCCGAGGGGCGCCCCCAGCAAGGTAAGCGAAAGACATAGGCAAAAGGGATACACGCCACAGGGACGGACCCATGTGGCCTGGGAATGATGCAGCCCGAGGGGTGCTCCCAGCTAAACGAGCTTGGAAGATGTCACCTGGTTCTGTAGACGAAGTAGAGTTGGTGCAGCTGAAGGCGTGCGTCGAAGGAATGACTCTTCACGAGCCACCGGGGCCCTGAGCCTCGGGAGGCTCTGGGGGCTCGGGAGGTTCCCTGAAGACCGTCTCCATCTCTTCCAGGACGACATGGTACCTGGCCTCCTGAGCCGCCAAGACACGCCGCATGTTGCGCTGATAGGCTGACGCCAGGCTCGGCAAGCCGAAGGGCATGCGAACGTAGATGTGTGGCGGGCCCTCGCAGCGGCCCACACGTGAAGGCCAGAAGCGCTCCTGAGATGCGGCCCTGTTGAGCCCTGGGACGTCGATGCAGACACGCACCCCAGCATCCTCGCCTGGATGGGGAGCTGCGCCTCGTGAGCGGCCGTCGTCGCGCATGGCTCTTGCGTCTTGCAGCTCCTGAGTGGTCTTGGTGATGAACTCCTGAGTGGTGGGCACTCCTTGCCCTGTGCTCTCCTGAGGGAAACGTGCTGCGAAGCATGCCTCCAAGTGTTGCCCAAGCGCCTCCCTCGTGATGTTTTCAAGGTCTGAGGCCCTCCAGAAGAGAGCCCCCGAGCCCTGCCCGAGGAGGGCGCCGGGCGCGCCTTCCTATGTGATGGAGGGAGGTGCCCCTGGAGCGGGCGCTGACCCTGTCGTGGTTCCAGTTACGACGCCATCCTCCTGAGATCCTGCACGGCGCAACTGCTTCTTCTTCTTTGGAGGGCCTCAGGAGGGCCCTCGCCTTTGCTGTCGGGGTCGTTGATTGCTGCAGCTTGGAAGGCGCGCTCGAGGGAGCACCCCGCATCTCTCTCTTCACATGGGACCGTGATGATTCCTCCGCTTCCTGGATCTTGAGGACGTTGTAGCCGTGATGGGTGACTGCCATGAACTTGGCCAGGGCCGGATACCCGAGGATGGCGTTGTACGGCAGGCGGATGTGCGCGATGTCAAAGTCGATGAGCTCGGTGCGGTAGTTCTTGCGCTCTCCGAAGGTGACAAGCAGGCGGACCTGCCCTATCAGTGTGGTGGAACCGTCGGTCACCCCTGAGAAAGGCTTGGTAGGATGGAGCTGCTCATACGGCACTTGGAGGTTGTCGAACGTGTCGGCAGACAGGACGTTGAGCCCTGCGCCGCCGTCGATGATGGTCTTGGTAACCTGCACATTGCTGATGACCGGGGAACACAACATCGGGAGGGCGCCGGCGGTGGCCGCGCACTTGAGCTGATCTGCCGAGTTGAAAGTGATGGCGCATTGGGACCACTTGAGCGGGCGCGTGGCCTCGAGCTTGGGGAGCACCGCGTTCACCTCGCGAGCGAACTGTTTGAAGATGCGCTGAGAGGCTGGGGCCAGGGCGCCGCCCAAGATGCAGGCGATTGCACGCGGCTCCTGGAAGCCCCCAGCCCCCTCGTCCTGATGGTGGTCGTCGCTCCTTCTTGGTGGCGGCAGTGGGGGAAGACCGGCATTGCTTTGAGGGCGATCCTCACGAGGCTGGTCCCTCCAGGCCCCCTCGCGAGGATGGTCCTGCCAGCGGTCCTCACGAGGCCTGTCGCTCCACTCCTGGCGCGGGCCACGGTCGTCCTAGCGTCCGCCTCCACGTCCTCCTCCACGACCGTAGCCCCGGTCACTGCGCTCGGGGCGTCAACCGAAGCGTCCTTCTAGTATGGCTCTGAGCTCTTTACAGTCACTGGTGTTGTGGGTGTTCAGGTTATGGGAGGCGCAGAACGGTCGGCTGTTCTTGGATGACTCGGGCTGATCTCTGCCCCGCTTGGTGTCAGGCTCCGCTGCTAGCACTGCTGCTTCCTTGCGCTTCACGTCCTTGGCCTTGGCTTTCTTCTCCTCTGCTCCCGCAGCTGGCAGCTCGAGGAGGGAGAGGCACCCCTCCTCTGCTCTTGCGCACTTGGTCGCCAGGTTGAACAGCTCCTGAGATGTGCAGAGCTCTTCGTGGATAGCGAGCTCTTCCTTCATCTTGACGTCACGGACGCCGTCGGAGAACGCGGAGATGATGGCCTCATCCGTGACCTTGGGGATCTTGAGGCGAGTGTTGTTGAAGCGCTGGATGTACTTCTGGAGGGTCTCTCCTGGTTGTTGCTTGATGCGGCGCAGGTCGCCCGCGGCCGGCCGGCGGTCGCGAGTGCCCTGGAAGTTGGCGACGAAGCGGTCGCGCATCTCGTCCCAGGAGGAGATCGAGCCGTGTTGCAGGTTCAGGAGCCAGGAGCGGGCTCCATCCTTGAGAGCCATGGGAAACCAGTTCGCCATGACTTTCTCATCGCCATTGGCCGCCTCGATGCTCAGCTCGTAGAGCTGCAGGAAATCCGCGGGGTCGGCGGTGCCGTCGTAGCGAGGAGGCAGATCCGGCTTGAACTTGCCTAGCCAGGCGACGCTACGCAGCTCGGGGGTGAAGGCGCGGCAGCCAGCCGTGGTTGCTGGGGCCCGCTTCGGAGGTGGAGCTTGGTCTTGATGAGGTCCGCGCGGCGCCGCTGCAGGCAGTGCGCGGTCTTGACGAGGCGGTGCGGGAAGCGCGGGTGCAGCTTCTCGCGGCCGCGGGATTTCTTGGCAGCTTCTCTTTTCGCGCGCGGGCGCCGGGCGTGGCGGATCACGCCGCGGGGCCGCGCACCTTGGTACCAAGGCACCGTCTTGGGGCAGAGGTGGTGGAGGCGCGCCATGAGCCTCGTCGCCCGTGGCCGGCTGAGGGTGAGGAAGAGAGAGGGACGGCGCCGGGGAGCCCCCTGCGGCGCGGACGAGCTTGGCGATGCGGTCGAGCCACTCCTCGTAGAGGTCGTCGACTGGGCGGTAGCGCAGGAGTTTGTTTGCAACGAGGAGTGCGGCCCGCGTCTCCATGGGAGCGCGGCGTGCGTGAGATGAAGAACTGGCCGCGGTCAGCGACGGAGTGGCGGTGCGGCCATCCTGCCACATCGAAGGATGCAGCAAGGACTGCTGCTCGTTCCCCGCCGGGCCGGTGGCAGCGTTGCCGGTGGGAGACGGAGAGCGATGAGGTGGCCCGCCGACGGGAGCTGTCTGAGCAACGCGGGCGGTGAGGGCAGCCCGGCGCTCAGCTCGAGCTTGGCGAGCGTCCGCCATGGAGACGACGGAGCGACAGATGACTGATCGACTAGAGGGAAGCTACGACGCACCCCTACCTGGCGCGCCAAATGTCGGATGTGGGGTTCCGGCAAACCCTTAAGGTTCGAACTCTAGGGTGCGCACGAAGTCTTTCCCTCCTACCGAACGACGCCCTAGCTCGCTAAGATCTCGCGGACAAACTCGACGAACTCACAACACAGGAAGACACGAGATTTATACTGGTTCGGGCCACCGTTGTGGTGTAATACCCTACTCTAGTGTGGTGGTGGTGGATTGCCTCTTGGGCTGATGATGAACAGTACAGAGGGAAGAACAGCCTCCTGAGGTTGAGGTGTTCTTGTGCTTGGTGTCTTAGCGGGTGAGAGTTGGATGAACTGCTCGATGCCCCTACTGTGGTGGCTAGCTCTACTTATATAGGCCCTGGTCCTCTTCCCAAATATTGAGCGAGAAGGGAGCCAACAACGGCGGGCAAATTTGAAGGGGGACAGCTAGTACAAGCTATCCTGACAAAAGCGGTCTTCGCCTGCGAAAAGCTCTGGTGGTGAGGCCGTCTTGGGCTCCACGATGACCTCCATCTTGCCGTCTTCCTGGTCTTGGTCTCATTGCACCGATATAGCAACCTTTGCCGATGCCTCGGTACTCCTCGCCTGCGCCTGCTTCCTTAGCACCAAAGAGGAAACAAGGACGCTGCGCGCGCTGGCGCCCGCCTGGCGCCCGCCTGGCGTCGATCGTCATGGCTCACGTCACGAGAGCCTCATGAGGTTTGCCCCGCCTGGATATCTCCGCTCCTCGTGAGCCTGCCTGACTAGGCCACTCCTTAGGAGGTCTTGCGTCGTCCTCCTCGCGAGGCTTGGCCCCTCGCGAGGGTCTTGGATGCCTTGTTAATGAAGATGGGCCGTACGTCCTGCTGGCTTAGCCACGCCGCGGGCCGCAGGCAGGCAAGTCTGGGGACCCCCATTTCTAGAACGCCGACAGATTCGGTTTAACCACCTGGAGTTTTAGCTATGTCGACTGCAGGGATAATCAAAGTCTCCGCTGCTTGCCCCGTCTTCGATGGAACTGAATATCCCTACTTGAAGAATAAGATGTGCATGCATCTTGAAGCCATTAATGTCGACCTCTAGTATGTCGTCAAGAATGGTGTCCCGAAGACTGGTGAAGGTGTCACCCGTGCTGATGTAAAGAAGTTCATTCAACTGGACTCTATTGCCAAGAACATCATCTGTGGTCATCTGACCAAAGGATTGTATGGCCGTGTGAATGCTCTAGAAACGTCAAAGCTAGTCTGGGACTGGCTCTCCAAGGTCAACGAAGGCGTCTCAACCCAGAGAGATCAAAGGACCAGTGTTCTTCGCAACCTCTTCAACCGCTTCAAGAGAAACGACAATGAGAATGTCCAGCTCACGTTTGATTGCCTCAATGACATCACAAATGAGCTTCGTGCTCTCGGCGCCACTAAGATCACCAAGCATGAAATCGTTAAGACACTGCTGAGATCACTTGACAGCTCGTTCGACACCCTTGCCCTGATGATACAAGAATGCCCTGACTTCAAGACACTCGATCCGTTTGACAAACTTGAGAGGCTCAACACACATGAGTTCCAGCTATCTAAGAAAAGAGATATCTATGGTCCCAACTATGGCCGAACTCGTGCTTTGAAGGCAAAAGTTCTTTCCTCATCTCAAGAAGAATCTGACTGCAGTTCTGGTGATCCTGAAGACATTGGAAAGGAGCTTGCTATGCTTGTGAAGAAGTTCCAGAAGTTCACTAAGAAGAAGGGCTTCAGAAAGTCTTCATGATCCAGCTCAAGAAATGATGAAGCTTCCACTCATGACTACAAGAAGAGAACATGTCACAAGTGAAAGAAACCTGGACACTACATCTCTGAGTGTCCACAGTGGTACAATGAGAACAACAACAAGAAGAAGAAGAAGAAGAAGAAGAGCAAGGAATATGATTCTGATGACAAGAAGAAGAAGAAATCCTCAAAGTCTTCTTCCAAGTCCTCATCCAAGTCTTCATCTCATAAGAAGAGCTCATCTGGCAAGGCTCGTGCTTTTGTTGGCAAGGAGATGGATTCAGAGGAGGAGTCTGCTTCTGAGGAGGCAGAGGTGGAGTCTGAGGAGGAGTCCGACCCTGGCGTTGCAAGTCTGGCTCTAGCTACAGCCTACGTTGCCAAGTCTATCTTCAACACTGAAGACAATGGCCCCGTCACCAACGCCGATGCTAATGACAAGGACGACTCTGCTCCCACCTACTGCTTCATGGCACGTGGTGCCAAGGTAAAATCACGCGATGCTTACTTTTAAACATCAAGTGAAGATGACTCTGATTGTGAATCCAAACCCAGCTACAAAACACTTGCTAAAATTGCAACTGAACAACAGAAAGCTATGGAACATACTCAAAAATTGTTAGACAAAAGCGATGACCTGTTGGACGCGGAACCCGTGCTCAGTCCTTAATTAAAGACATAAAAAATCTTCATGTTAAGTACCAGGAACTTGAAAGTCGTCATGAAACGCTCTCAACCACTCATGAAAAGCTTTCCTATGATTATCTTCAAAGGAAGCAAGAGCTTGAGAAATTGAGAGCGGCTCATGAAGATCTTCAAAAAGAGAATGAGTCACTTCGTGCTCAACAGATCAGTCCTGCTCAGGAAGGATTTGAACCACCATGTCTAAAATGCCTTGAGCGTGATAACGCTACTTCTGTTGCTAAATGTTCTACTGCTGCTACTGTTGCAATATCTTCAACTGTTGATGTGGTAACTAACCCCTCTGCTGAGGATGCCACCACTATTGCTGATCAAAATGCTAGGTTGAAGACATTGCTTGAAACAGGGATGTACAAAAGTCTCAAAGGGCATCAGACACTGTGTGATGTCCTCAAAAAGCAGATTCTGAACCGAAACCCTAGGAAAGAGGGTGTTGGGTTCGAGAGGAAAATGAATGTTGATGTCTCCTACTGGAAGCCTGAGCAGTATCCCAAAACCACATGGGTTGCTGCAAAGGGACCTTCAGTGGATCCATCCACCTTATCTGGCTTCACTTGTGCTAAGCCTATTATCATTAATGAATCCTTTGATGCAAACTATAAACTATTTAAGAATTAGAATGGTGAAGTGTTTGCCAGGTATATTGGTACTAACTGCAGGAATGGGCCACCTATGAAGAAGATCTGGGTTCCCAAACGTTGTCTTGAGAATCTTCCTGTGAATGTCATCATGACACCGCCTGGGAAGAAGACAAATCCCAGACCAAAGGCTTCATATGGTCCAAAGGCTTCATACAGACAGAGGACTCACCTGAGTCACCCTAACGCCAATGTTTTGTAGGGAAATCATACTCAGACTTATGAATATGAGCGTGTTTCTTCAAACCGCTATGTTCATAAAACTAAGAACTTTTCTGCTTATTCATATGAGTACTATTCACCTCCTGCAAGGCTATTTGCTAGGGCTTCAAAGCCGAAGTTCTCAGATGCTGCACTTAGACTCATTGCTTCTAAGCCACCCCTAAAGATGTGGGTGGTTAAGAAGAATTAACTTTCTTTTGCAGGGAAAGGTCTCCAGCCGGAAATCAAAGGCGTCTGATGCTAATGCTGGGGACCTAAAACATCTTGTAGGGCGCAAGATCAAATGCCCAAATGGTCTTACTATGTATTTTGTTCCTGAATCGCTTGCCAATCATCCTATCAGTCCTAATCTTGATCTGAGCTTTGATAATCCTCTTGTCCGTCAAATGTTTATGCTTCACAATACTCTTGGTGAAGCCTATCCCCCTAACTGTATTGTAGGGTATGACACCTCATGCTTCAGAATGGATTATGGATAGCGGATGTACTAATCATATGACTGGTGATCGAAGTCTTCTCATGGACTCAACCTTACGTCCATCTGACAAGAGTCCCATCACATTTGCTGACACTGGTAAAAGCAAGGTATTTGGTCTAGGTAGAGTTGCAATCTCAAAGGATCAGCACATGGATAAAGTGGTGCTTGTTGAATCCCTTGGTTTCAACTTAATGTCTGTCTCAATGCTTTGCGACTTGAACATGATTGTGATATTTGGAAAATGTCGTTGCCTTGTACTAATGGAATCTGACAAATCTCTAGTCTTTGAAGGGTACTAGAAAGGTGATCTGTACATGGTAGATTTCTCAGCAGGACCACAGCTTGCCGTATGTCTTCTAGCAAAATCTTCAGAGTGCTGGCTTTGGCATCGAAGGCTAGGGCATGCTGGCATGAGGAACTTGCACACTCTCGCAAAGAAGAAGAATGTCATAGGCATCGAGGGCGTCAAGTTCAAGAAGGATCACTTGTGCGGTGCCTGCGAAGCTGGAAAGATGACAAGGGCCAAGCATCCCTCGAAGACAATCATGACGACATCTCAACCCTTCGAGTTGCTACACATGGACTTATTTGGCCCTACTCACTACTCTACTCTCACTACTACTGCTTGTCTCTATGGCTTCGTCATTGTTTATGATTATTCAAGATATACGTGGGTGCACATAATTCTCTACAAGACTGAAGTGCAGGATGTCTTCAGACGCTTCGCCAACCGTGCCATGAACAACTATGGTGTCAAGATCAAGCATATCAGAAGTGACAACGACACAGAGTTCAAGAACACCGGCCTCGACCTTTACCTGGATACATTAGGCATCACTCATGAGTTCTCAGCTCCATACACACCTCGGCAGAATGGCATCATGGAGCGCAAGAACAGAACACTCATTGAGATGGCTCGGACGATGCTTGATGAATACAAGACTCCAAGAAAGTTCTGGCCTGAAGCTATTGATACTGCATGCCATGTCATCAATCGTGTTTATCTTCACAAGCTTCTGAAGAAAACATCCTATGAACTCCTCACTGGTAAGAAGCCAAATGTCAGTTACTTCAGAGTATTTGGTGCTAGGTGCTGGATCAAGGATCCACATCACACTTCAAAATTTGCACCGAAAGCACATGAAGGTTTTATGCTTGGATACGGAAAGGATTCGCACTCCTACAGAGTCTTCAACCTCTTTCACTATAAAGTGGTTGAAACTGTGGATGTGCGGTTCGATGAGACTAACGGCTCGCAAAGAGAGCACCTGCCAAATGTGCTAGATGAAGTTCCACCTAGTGAATCCATCAAGCTCATGGGAACTGGAGAAATCATACCA
Organism: Aegilops tauschii subsp. strangulata; assembly: GCF_002575655.3. Taxonomy (NCBI): domain Eukaryota; kingdom Viridiplantae; phylum Streptophyta; class Magnoliopsida; order Poales; family Poaceae; genus Aegilops; species Aegilops tauschii. The sequence goes on from NC_053036.3 coordinate 518,033,663, forward strand.
AATGAAGCACAACCTGAGGAGGAACTTATCATTTCTGCACCTAATCAACCTGAAGACAGTGCTCAGCCCGAAGAAAATCCTCCTAACGATGACAATGATCAGCAAGAGCAAAATCTTCGTCCGGTTCATCCTCGTGTTGCAAATGAAGTACAGATTGAGCAGATAATTGACAACATCAATGCGCCTGGTCCACTCACTCGTTCAAGAGCAACACAGCTAGCAAACTTCTGTGGGCACTTTGCATTTGTCTCAATATCTGAACCCAAGAAAGTTGCTGAAGCCTTCATGGAACCTAAATGGATTCAAGCTATGCAAGATGAGCTTCAACAGTTCAAGCTGAACAATGTCTGGGAACTTGTCAAGCGTCCTGACCCCTGCAAGTACAACATAATAGGCACAAAATGGATATATCGCAACAAGCAAGATGAGCATGGTCAAGCTGTCAGAAACAAGGCTCGTCTCGTTGCTCAAGGATACACTCAAGTTGAAGGGATTGACTTCGATGAAACCTTTGCTCCTGTGGCTAGGCTTGAAGCTATTCGCATATTGCTAGCCTATGCAAACCATCACAACATCCTGCTATATCAAATGGATGTGAAGAGTGCATTTCTCAACGACAAGATTAAAGAAGAAGTGTATGTTGCACAACCTCCTAGCTTTGAAGATCCAAAACATCCTGATATGGTGTACAAGCTAAACAAGGCACTGTATGGCCACAAACAAGCCCCTCGCGCTTGGTATGACACACTCAAAGACTTCCTGAAGAGCAAAGGCTTCAAACCTGGTTCCCTGGATCCCACACTCTTCACGAAGACATATGATGGTGAACTGTTTGTGTGCCAAATATATGTGGATGACATTATCTTCGGCTGCACCAACCAGAAATACAGTGATGAGTTTGGACACATGATGCAAGAGCAATATCAGATGTCCATGATGGGTGAGCTGAAGTTCTTCCTTGGTCTTCAAATTTGTCAGCAAAGCAATGGCATCTTCATATCTCAAGAGAAATATCTCAAAGATTGCCTGAAGAAGTTTGGAATGCAAGATTGCAAAGGTTATACGACGCCAATGCCAACCAAGAGTCATCTGGGTCCTGATGCCAATGGTAAAGAGTTCAATCAAAAGGTATACCGCTCCATGATTGGTTCTTTACTTTATTTATGTGCATCTAGGCCAGATATCATGCTTAGTGTTTGCATGTGTGCTCGATTCCAAGCGGCACCAAAGGAATCGCATCACTTAGCTGTGAAGTGAATTCTTCGATATTTGGCTTACACCCCAACACTAGGATTATGGTATCCAAAGGGCTCAGACTTTGATCTAGTTGGATTCTCGGATGCTGATTATGCTGGTGACAAGGTGGATCGCAAGTCTACATCAGGCACATGTCACTTTCTGGGACGATCACTTGTCTTTTGGTCTTCAAAGAAGCAGAACTGTGTATCACTCTCCACTTCTGAATCTGAATACATTGCTGCTGGATCTTGTTGCGCTCAGCTTCTATGGATGAAGCAAACACTCAAGGACTATGGCATCCATCTGAAACAAGTTCCAATCTACTGCTGTCGGATGTGGGGTTCTGGCAAACCCTTAAGGTTCGAACACTGGGGTGCGCGCGAAGTCTTTCCCTCCTACCGATCTACGCCCTAGCTCGCTAAGATCTCGCGGACGAACTCGACGAACTCACAACATAGAGAGACACGAGATTTATACTGGTTCGGGCCACCGTTGTGGTGTAATACCCTACTCCAGTGTGTGGTGGTGGATTGCCTCTTGGGCTGATGAAGTACAGTACAAGGGAAGAACAGCCTCCTGAGGTTGAGGTGTTCTTGTGCGTACGAGCTTGTGCGCGTCTCTGGATCCGATGGCTACTACTGTGGTGGCTAGACCTATTTATAGAGGCCCTGGTCCTCTTCCCAAATATCGAGCGGGAAGGGAGCCAACAACGGCGGGCAAATTTGAAGGGGGACAACTAGTACAAGCTATCCTGACAAAAGCGGTCTTCGCCTGCCAAAAGCTCTGGTGGTGACGCTGTCTTGGGCTCCACGATGACCTCCATCTTGCCGTCCTCCTGGTCTTGGTCTCGTTGCACCAATATAGCAACCTTTGCCTGATGTCTCGGTACTCCTCGCCTGCTATGGCCTCCTTAGCACAAAAGAGGAAATAAGGACACTGCGCGCGCTAGCGCGCGCCTGGTGCTGTTCGTCATGGCTTACGTCACGAGAGCCTCGTGAGGTTTTGCCCCGCCTTGATATCTCTGCTCCTTGTGAGCCTGCCTGGCTAGGCTACTCCAGAGGAGGTTTTGCGTCGTCCGCCTCGCGAGGCTTGGACCCTCGCGAGGGTCTTGGTTGCCTTGTTGATGAAGATGGGCCGTACGGCCTGCTTGCCTAGCCACGCTGTGGGCCGCAGGCAGGCAAGTCTGGGGACCCCCGTTCCCAGAACGCCAACAGTAGCCCCCAGGCCCAAGGTGCGCTCTGGCTTGGCTTCGCGGCGAAGCCAAGGGTCAAGTTCGGAGCACCGTGGGCCCCAAAAGCCTGCGGCGTCGGTTGACGCGTGGCAGTTGATTGGACGTGGGCGTCTCTGCTTCCCCATGCTGCCTTGGCAACCGCACGACTTGACAAGTCCCTGCGACATGGAAGGAAAACCATCATTACCTGCGATCGTGGGAGACGCTGGTTGGCCTTCCCTTGCTATAAATGGGGAGGGGGCGGAGCCCCCGTCGCCCATATCTTCCTCGCTTGCTTGCTTCTTCTTTGCTCCATTGCTTGTAGTGCCACCGATGGCGCCATGAAGGAAGTTCTCTGCCGCCGAGAAGGGGAAGGCCCCTCGCGAGGGCCCCAGTTCCCCGGCGCCCAAGCGCGGCCGCGGCCGTCCGCACAAGCATGCCGCGACCCCCGCCGTGGCCCACCGTCGAGGCGACATCGCGACACGCGGAGGGGATCGTCCCAACCATGGTGATCCAGCTGATGAGGGGAGGCGCGCAATGGTGGCGTGGCCTCCCCGCCTGCGCTTCCATTTAGCGGAGGTGTCGCCGGAGTTCGTCGTCTGGTCGGAGAACCCGGCCGGCAACTGGCTCCAGCTTCTGTGCTTCTTTGTCGATGAACTGCCGGCCCCTGCCCCAGGCGGGCTCTGGTTGCACGCGGATGGTTGCTGCAGCAAGGCCTCTTGGGTCGCGGTCGAGACTTCTGCCACGGGCAACATAGCCCTGGCCCGCGGCTGGCAGACGTTCGCCCACGCGCGCGGCCTAGGCAGGCGGTGCACGCTCCACTTCAGGTACGACGGTTGGGTCGACCCTCTATGTGAGGGTGTTTGGGGAAGATGATCGCCGCGCCGGGTGCTGCCCCGAGGCGAACGACGGTGAGGAAGTGCTTGGCCTTGGTGACGGTCGCGACATGGATGAGGGCGAGCCCGCCCTCGACGGCCGCGTCTCTTCCAGCTACGGCGGCTCTTCCTCTGGCGACAGCTCCAGCAGCGGTGGCTACGACCAGCCGCCACGCCACCGCGCCCGCTTCGAAGGAGGCAGTGGGTCGTCTTGTCGCCGCGCCTCCGTGAAGCGCGAGGAGGGATCTGGCTAGGCTCGGGGCGCCGATAAGGGCCTGCCTCCGCGGATTGCAGCAACGCCACTTTGTTTAGCTCTTTTTTCCTACATCAAAAACGAAACCAGTATGGGCCCAGAGGGGCGTGTATCGAACTATGATTCCTTTTGGTTATTGCATTGTGTGTGTTATTCCTATGCCGTGTTGTTATTTTGTGCAAAGATAACTTAACCTGGTGCGTTCGGGACGCCCTTTCCTTCACGAGGTGTCTGCGTTTGCTCCAAAACTGCAAAGAAACTTGTTAGGGGGTGCGCTAGAGGATTTGCCGTCCACCCAAACCTTGACTTCGCGCTTTGTATTGTGGTACCCCAGGGGTACGGATTTAGGAGAGATGCGCCAGCTTTCAGGCTCGAACGAGGGTGGCTCGCGAGAAGGCAGGGAGAAGAGAAAATGCTCGCGAGGGCACCTGTCTAGCCCCCTTGCGAGGTATGCAAGAGAGAGAACACGAGCAAACCAGAGCCGGAAAGAATGCAACGAGACGCGAGGGAACCAAATCAGCAAGGAACGCCAAAGGCAAACTTTGATTAAGGATAAGCGAGCCAACTACGGAAAGCAAATGAAAAGCCGTGTCCGGCACCTAATCTAGTCTTCAAGTCTTCTCACCAGCGGGGAGCTAAGTGCTGTCCGGCGTGGGAGGGAGCCCCAGGGCCTGAGGCCGGCGCTCCTGAGACTCCGGGGCATGTACAGCCCCAACTCATTATTACGTGAGAGTGTCACGGGCGGCGATTCTTCACAGGCACCGGGCCTTCTTCACAGGCTCTGGGCCTTTCTTCACAGGCTCTGGGCCTTGCTTCACAGGCTCTGGGCCTTGCTTCATGGGTAGAACTTCCGGAGGTGCTGGATGTTCCAGGCGTTTTAGATAGGTGTCCCTTCTTGCATCTCCAGGCGCACGGCACTAGGCCTGGAGATGTGGACGACCCTGAACGGGCCCTCCCACATGGGTGAAAGCTTGTGCAACCCCTCCCTGGAGAGGACCCGCCTCAGGACCAGGTCACCCGTCTCAAGCGTCCTGGAACGAATGTTGCGGCATTGGTAACGCCGCAGCGCTTGCAGGTACCTTGCCGCCCTTAACGCAGCTTCGCGACGACGTTCCTCCCCCAGCACGAGATCCATCCCCCGCGTGGCGTCCTGCTGCGTTTCATCGAACGCTTGGACCCGCGCGGAGCGATGCTTGACCTCGTGAGGGAGGACTGCTTCGGCTCCGTAGACGAGGAAGAATGGAGTCTTGCCCATTGGCTTGGTAGCGGTGGTGCGGATGGACCACAACACGGACTGGAGCTCGTCGTGCCAGCCCCTGCCGCAGGCCTCCAGCTTCTTCTTGAAGGTCCTGGTCTTGAGGCCCCTCAGGACCTCCGCGTTGGCGCGCTCAGCCTGACCATTGCTCCTGGGGTGGGCCACCGAAGAGTAGCGGATCTGCGTTCCAAGGTTGGTACAGTATGTTTTGAAGAGGTTACTAGTAAACTGCGAGCCGTTATCTGTGATGATGCGGTTGGGCACCCCGAAGCGGCTCACGAGGCCCTTGATGAACTTGACGGCAGAGCCGGCCGGGATGGTGCGAACGGCTTCCACTTCCGCCCACTTGGTGAACTTGTCGATGGCGATGTAGAGATAGCGATAGCCCCCTGGCGCCCGAGGGAACGGGCCTAAGATGTCTAGCCCCCAGACTGCGAACGGCCATGTGAGAGGGATGGTTTGGAGGCCCTGAGCAGGCTGATGGATCTGCTTGGCGTGGAATTGGCAAGCTTCGCAGGACTTCACTAGCTCGGCCGCATCGTTGAGTGCTGTAGGCCAATAGAATCCACTGCGGAACACCTTGCCGACGAGGGTCCGCGACGACGAGTGATGCCCGCAATCCCCGCCGTGTATGTCAATCAGCAGCTCCCTTCCTTGATCGCTGGAGATGCAACGCAACGTGACATCGTTCGGCCGTCTCCTGTATAACTCGCCGTCTAGAACGCAGTATGCCGTGGCTTGCCGGGCCACGCGCTCTGCGTCCTCTTCCTTCTCCGGTAGCGCCCCATGGGTCAGGTACTCCTTGAATTCCTTGGTCCAGCATTCCTCCTAGGGCTCGAGCGCCAGAAGCAGCCGAGCTCCTGAGGTCGGGCCACAGGCCGGGGCTCCCGTGACCGGAGGCTGTGGGAGCTCCTCCCGAGGCTGAGTAGTGCTTGAAAGGGGTGGCGTAGCTGATAGCTTGAAGAGCCGCTCCTCAAAGACACCAGGCTCTTGTGGTAGCCACTTGGATGCCTTCCTGGCGATGTCGTCGGCTTCTTTGTTGGTGCCCTGGGGCACGTGCTGCAGCTCGAGACCTGAGAACTGCTTTTCCATCTTGCGCACTTCTGCGAGGTAGGCCTCCATGTGCTCGTCCTTCGGCTCGTACACCTTGTTGGAGAAGTTGACGAGGAGCTGCGAGTCGCCTCTGACGGTAAGGCGCTTCACCCCCAGAGCTGCCGCAGCCTTCAGGCCAGCTATGAGGCCTTCGTATTCTGTGATATTGTTGGAGACCTTCTCGCCGTGCTGAAAGTAGAGTTGCACAGCGTAGTAGAGCTTGTCCTGGGTGGGCGAGATGAGCACTGCTCCAGCTCCCGCGCCCTGATGCGCGAAAGCGCCATCGAAATACATGACCCAGCCGTCCGGAGCCTCGCTCCCTGGGGAGGTGGACCGGTCCTCCCCTTCCTCAAGTGTCGGGGCATCCGTCCATTCTGCCATAAAGTCAGCGAGCACAGCCCCCTTGATGACCCTGGTAGTGCTGAACTCTAACTGGAATGCTTGCAGCTCGATATTCCACTCAGCGACCCTTCCAGCCGAATTTGGGCTCCTGAGTACCCTCTCCAATGGGTAAGCCGAGACGATCTTGATCGGGTGCCCCTGGAAGTAGTGTCGCAGCTTGCGCGAGGCCACCAAGAGTGCGATCAGGAGCTTCTGAGGCATGGGGTAGCGTGCCCTTGCATCTCTCAGCACGGTGCTGGCGAAGTACACCAGGTGTTCAACAAGGGCTGGCGCACTATCGAGGCTGGGATCCTGCGGAGATTGGTGCATCTCATGAGGTGGTGGGTTTCCGGAGACTCGGCTGCCCTCAGGAGCTTCTGCGATGTTGTCCTGCTGAGGTTTGTCCTCCCCAGCTGAAGCCTTTGCTGCGTCCTCTTGAGCCTGCGCCACTTCTGCTCCAGCTCGGCGCGGCGCGCCCTTGGCTTGGCGTTCCTCCCTGACCGCCACCAGCGCCGCGCTGGCGGAGTACGGGGTGGTGGCAAGGTAAAGTACCAGAGGCTCAAGAGGTCGTGGTGCCACCATCACCTGTGGGCTGGTAAGGTATTTCTTGAGGTCTTGGAAGGCCTTATCGGCCTCCGGGGTCCATTCAAATGGGCCTTTCTTCTTCATGAGCTTGAAGAAGGGTAAGGCGCGCTCTCCCAGCTTGGAGATGAAATGCCCCAATGCAGTCACCCGCCCCGCTAGCTTTTGCATCTCTTTGAGGGTCTGTGGCGGGCTCATGTCCTCGATGGCCTTGATCTTCTCAGGGTTTGCCTCGATCCCTCGGTGGGACACGAGGAACCCCAGTAGCTTGCCGGAGGGGACACCGAACACGCACTTCTCCGGGTTAAGCCTCAAGTTCACCCGGCGCAGGCTCTCGAAGGTTTCCTCCAAATCTCGAATCAATGTCCTTGCCTCGCGAGACTTTACCACTATGTCATCGACGTAGGCCTCTGTGTTCCTCCCGAGCTGTCGCCCCAGGGCGATGTGCATCAACCGCTGGAAGGTGGCGCCTGCGTTGCGCAGCCGGAAGGGCATGCAAGTGTAGCAGTACACCCCACATGGTGTTAGGAAAGCTGTCTTCTCCACATCTTCCACCGCCATCTTGATCTGATGATACCCTGAGAACGCGTCCATGAAGCACAACAAGTCGCACTCGGCGGTGGACTCGACGATCTGGTCGATGCGCGGGAGCGGGAATGGATCTTGGGGGCAGGCTTTGTTAAGGTTGGTGAAGTCGACGCACATCCGCTCCTTCCCGCCTTTCTTTGGCACTACGATAGGGTTTGCCAGCCATTCAGGATATCAAACTTCCCGAATGGCGCCTGCCGCCTCCAGCTTGCGTGTCTCTTGGACGATGAAGGCCTGCTTCTCAGTGGACTGCCGTCTGGCTCGCTGTTTCACGGGGCGTATGTTAGGGCATACCCTCAGATGATGCTAGATCACCTCTCTCGGGAACCCTACCAGCTGATCGGGCTCCCACGCGAATATCTCCTTGTTCGCGCGCAAGAACCTCACCAAGGCTTCTTCTTGGCCCGGGTCAAGGCCGGCTCCTATGGTGAAGGTGGCCCCTGAAGACCCGTCCTCGTTGACAGGCACCTGCTTGGTTTCCGCCTTGTCTTGGGTGAACAGCTGCTTCTTTTTGGTAGGCGCGACCTCCTTGTCCTCCTGGGTACCGGCGCCGGCCGGCTGTGCTGCAGCCGCGGTCTTGAAGGCGAGCCTGAGCACCGTCATGGCCTCCTTAGTGTCCCCCTTGATGGTGAGGACGCCCTTGCTTCCTGGCATCTTCATGAGGTTGTAGGCCGGATGGGTCGCCGCCATGAACTGAGCGAGAGCTGGATACCCGAGGATGGTGTTGTATGGGAGACCGATGCGGGCGATGTCGAAGTCCACCAGCTCAGTGCGGTAGTTGTCGCGCATGCCGAAGGTGACAGGGAGGCGGATCTGCCCCAAAGAGTGGGAAGCTCCACCACCCACTCCCGAAAAGGGCTTGCTGAGGTTGAGCCGCTCGAGCGACACGTGGAGAAGGCTGAAGGCTTCTACGGAGAGCAAGTTGAGGCCGGCACCACCGTCAATGAGGGTCTTGGTGATGGCCATGTTGCAGATGGTGGGCATGCCGAGCATTGGGAGCATGCCGGAGCCGGCGGTGGAGCCGGGGTGATCTTCTGAGCCGAAGGTGAGGTCGGCCTCTGGGGCAGCCCAACCTGGCGGAGCCCCCGGGCACTTAGAGGCGGCCCCGATCTGACGGAAGAACGGTTTGACGTGGCGATCTGAAGGCGGTGCTTGAGAGCCGCCCAGCAGGGCCGCGACCGCAGGGTGCACCAGCACCGCCTAGAGATTGATGAAGAGGTCACGAAGTTCCCCCCAGGAAGCCACTGTGGATCCCGGGAGGTTGAGCAGCCAGGCGCGCGGCTCGCCGGCAAGGGCCATGGGGAACTAGTTGGCCATGATCTTGTCGTCGCCTCCGGCTTCGAGGACTGCCTCATCGTACGCCAGCAGGAACGGCGTCGGGTCTGCCGCGCCGTTGTAACGCGGCGGCATCTCTGGCTTGAACTTGGTCGGCCACCGAACCCAGCGCAGGGTGGGGGCCAGGGCCCGGTACCCAGATGCCTCTCTGTCGACGCAGGTCGCGGAGGCGGATGGCGGGGCACCCGCCATGGGAGCGAAGTGCGGCAGCGCGGGATGCAGGTTGGTGGAGAGGAGCTCCGGGGCACCCCTACCTGGCGCGCCAAATGTCGGATGTGGGGTTCCGGCAAACCCTTAAGGTTCGAACACTGGGGTGCGCGCGAATTCTTTCCCTCCTACCGATCTACGCCCTAGCTCGCTAAGATCTCGCGGACGAACTCGACGACCTCACAACACAGAGAGACACGAGATTTATACTAGTTCGGGCCACCATTGTGGTGTAATACCCTACTCCAGTGTGTGGTGGCGGATTGCCTCTTGGGCTGATGATGAACAGTACAAGGGAAGAACAGCCTCCTGAGGTTGAGGTGTTCTTGTGCGTACGAGCTTGTGCGCGTCTCTGGATCCAATGGCTACTACGGTGGTGGCTAGACCTATTTATAGAGGCACTGGTCCTCTTCCCAAATATCGAGCGGGAAGGGAACCAACAACGGCGGGTAAATTTGAAGGGGGACAGCTAGTACAGGCTATCCTGACAAAAGCGGTCTTCTCCTACCAAAAGCCTGGTGGTGACGCTGTCTTGGGCTCCACGATGACCTCCGTCTTGCCGTCCTCCTGGTCTTGGTCTCGTTGCACCAATATAGCAACCTTTGCCTGATGCCTCGGTACTCCTCGCCTGCGCTGGCCTCCTTAGCACGAAAGTGGAAATAAGGACACTGCGCGCGCTGGCGCCCGCCTGGTGCCGTTCGTCATGGCTTACGTCACGAGAGCCTCGTGAGGTTTTGCCCCGCCTTGATATCTCTGCTCCTCGTGAGCCTGCCTGGCTAAGCTACTCCAGAGGAGGTTTTGTGTCGTCCGCCTCGCGAGGCTCGGACCCTCACGAGGGTCTTGGATGCCTTGTTGATGAAGATGGCCCGTACGGCCTGCTTGCTTAGCCACGATGTGGGCCGCAGGCAGGCAAGTCTGGGGACCCCCGTTCCCAGAACACTGACAACTGCGACAACGAAAGCGCCATCAAGATTGCCAACAACCCAGTTCAGCACTCAAAGACAAAGCACATTGAAATTCGTCATCACTTTCTCAGAGATCATGTCATGAAGAAAGATATTGATATCATACACGTCAACACTGAAGAGCAAATGGCAGATATCTTCACAAAGCCCTTGGATGAGAAAAGGTTTTGCAAGTTGTGGTGTGAGCTAAATATCTTGGAATCCTCGAATGTCCTGTGATCAGGCACACATCCTAACATTTATACATGTTGATGACTTATATGTGCAACACACGAAGTAATGTATGTCTTCAATTAATGAAGACTTACACTCTGAGTGTGAATACATTAATGCGGAATTCGACTTCGGAGCGCCACGATAATTGTGTGCCGTGTCTGGGTCTAATACTTCCTATACAGTGGGTAACGCCACCACCAAACCTCATTTGACGTGTTTCCCCTGGCGTTACATTTGCTAAGTCTTCGCATTTGGTTTGTCTTCAATATTAACATGACTTCATGTTTATCTTCACTATGTTGATTTGGTTTTATTCTGATATATACATATATTAGTATTCTGTCCTCTACAACATTCACTTATAGCTATGTCTTCTCGTTTGAATCTTTTGAACTAAGTGAATGTGATCGGACCCTAACCTCTCTATGCTTCCTATCTCAAACTCTATCTATCCAAATCATATGCATTCTGTTGAAACTGTCGAATGTCTTCTCTGCGTCCTTGTCAGCAGAAGCTACAGAGACAAACATTAAATCTGTTTTAAATGCTCAATTCTTATTGCCTGGAACCCGGAGAAGCCGGAACGACCACCCGACAGTCCAGGTGTGCGTGGGAACATGGGACAACTCCCAATGTGTTGCATGTTCGCCACGTGTCCCTCAGATGTGAATCGCCAGGGGCACCTGCGTAATTGCGCTGTGCCGTCCCTTTCCCTATAAATGCACATCCAATCGCGGTCAAAATCTTTCTTCCACCTCGACAAACCCGAGCGCCACCGCTAGCTCTCGACTACGCCGGCGACGAAGCGCTTAGCTGCCGCAACCTCACCGACGCCGTCTTCACGCCGGCCGCGGACATCGTCTTCTCTACCACCGCCGTAGGTGTCCTCCGTCGCCAAGTTAGGGCACGGAAGATCGAACTGCTCGGCCTCATCTTCTACTCCGTCTAGCAATTCATCGTGTGGTAAATTAAAACCCTCTTTTTACTGTCCTTTTGATCCGATAGATTCATCCTTCCTACCAAAAGTGGTTTCTGCCTCCACAAATTTGGATCTATCCTGTTCTGCATCTCATATGATGCCTAGTATATTCACTTATGCTTCACACATAGTTAGATTCTTCACTTGTACCTATTCTTGGATTCGTACAAATCTGGAACCAACTCTCAACATATAAGTGAATGTCTTCGCGCTATGAGGTCAATGTCTTCTAAACTGATTTATCTTCAAAATCTTCTGAGAATGCATATGACCTCTTCCCCTTCCCTCGCATCTCTAATGCTGTCACAGGTACATGTCCGTGGGAGAATCCCTTGGTTCTCATAGTCTGCATTCATTTGCAGAATTCTTACAGCATCATATCAACTCTCCCGAAGCCAGTTCCTGTCTGACCAGCAGACGGAAGCCTTTGACAGTGTTGAAGCCATTCAGTCTGAACTTCATGGCAACTGATAAGTCAGCAAGGAAGGGTGGAAGACAGCGCCGTGGGAATACATCGAAGGATTTGCCACCAGACCTCTATGAGATGTACAAGACAGATCCAGAGGAGGACTACAATCAGTGCAAGACACGAATCCAATGGATTCGAAGATATTGGGCAGAACAATGGTACAAGTACAGGTTCGTGACCCAGGAATATGCTGAAAAGAATGCCATCAAGCGGCCCTAGGGAGACATCTTGTACAAAAATCTTCCACCCAGGTCCAGAGCTAAAGCCATGGAGCAAGGCTTCTACCCTTGCATGGTTCGTGGACCACAGCCCGCTGATGCCGACCCATCTTCTCTGCTATGATGACGACAATCTGTTCAAGCGCAACTTTCAGTTTGCCAAAAACTCGGCCAAAGAGAACAAGAAGTCGCGGGGATTAGACTTCAACCCAGGTCCCTCTGCTCCTCGTGCAGATGGCACACGCGAAGCTGAACCCAATCTTGTTGGGCCCTTCTACACCCTAGAAGGTCTCATCACTCACATTATGGTTCAAGAGACAATCGTGGATCAACCTGCAGATGACGCTGATTCTGACGAAGCGCCTGCACCACCGAAGCCTAAGAAGCTGAAGAAACCCAAGGCTTCGAAGCTTTCCACTGCACCAAAAGCTTCACGAGCGAAGCCTCTGGCCACTGCTCCTCCTGCACCGAGTGTGCAGTCTGAAGATCTCTCACGCATCTCCAAGTCTGAGAAGAAGAAGAAGAAGCCCGTGCACACCACTGGTCAAGCACTGACTCCTGCTGCTGTTCTAAGAAATGAGAACGACGCCATTGATCTGTCGAGTGATGACGATCTTGCCGATGATGCTCTAGAACTGCTGATAAAGAGCAAGCAAGAGGTGGAAATCTTCAATGATTTACCTCTCTTTGACGTGGAAGTGCTGAACAATTTCATCGATGAGTGGTTTGACACCCCCAATCTCAGCTTTGATGATCTGCAACTCCCCGTAGGCCTCAGCGTCTCCTTCCATGGCGCCATTGCTCCTGAGCTGGCTCTTGCTCAGAAAATCGTTGAACTGAAGCACAAGATCGGCTATGAAAAGGCTTAGTTCAAGAAGCATGTGGCCAAGCTCAGCATGACAGACGTCCAAAACTTCAAGACTATGATGCATGAGCTCAAGGAAGCGTTTCACAAGAAACGTGATGAAGCCAAAGGTTCTGGGGAGCGAATGAAGCTTCTGGCTGCAAAGTGTGTTCAAGCTTACAATGAAGCTGAGAAGCGCAAGGCACTTGGGTGTCCTGGCATCGACCCCAAGATGGCTGCCAAGCAGAAGAAGCCTACTGTGGACCAAGCTGAACCATCCAGGCGGGAAGAACCTCGCATTGTCTTGCCCGCTAGTATAACAGGCGTGAAGCCTAAGGTCCCCACAGTGGCTTCAGAGCTTCAGAAAACCAGGGCAGCTGAAGCCAAAGCCAGACAGCACAAGACCAAGAACACCACTGACGATGCTCCACCCACCAAGAAGTGCAAGACCAAGAAGAAAGATCAGGCTGCTCCCTCAGAGCCCCTTGTCGTCGAGCCAATTTCTGTTGCTCGTCCAGCATCTGCATATCAAGAGCGTCGTATGATAGTTCATGAGCCTGCTTCCACAGAGGCTCCTGAAGCTGAAGACATTCCAGCTGTTGACCCCACCGCAGCTGAAGACATTGGTCACCATGACAATGTAGAAGATGATGAAGTCCTCCTCAGATCAAGCAAAATGTGGTATCATTGCCTGTTCTCACGAACAACGAACTCATCAGCATTGGTCCTCCCTTGACGCCAATTGCTCAGGATGATTCATGGGCTGATCACTCTCAAGTCTCACCCCGTGAAGAAGAAACACCAACTACTCCCCCAACTCAAGTCACCACTCCGGTGCTTGAAGATGAAGACTTTGTGGCTCAGACAACTCCATCTCCATAAGCGTCGCCAGCATTTCGCAGGCTTCATAAAGGACCAAGGCCACAAGTCACTCTGTCGAGTGTTCCAGAAGGAGAAGAGCACCAATCAGTATCTCGCCAAGTATTTCCTGAAGCCTCTCCAACTGCGAACAACTCCGAGTCTGAAGCTAACGCAGCTGAAGATATTTTGACTATATCAGCCGATGAACAAGAAGAGCAAAGAGATGAAGAAGAACGTGTTGCTACACCCCCAAATAACCCAGAAGTTGTTCTCGAGGAGAACGTGTCCGACCCTCCAGCTACTCGAGTGGAGGTTGACAACATTGAGGCGACCACCAACACCAACACTGAAGCCAATAACGTTGTCATGGCTGACGCTAATGTGGCGCCTGAAGTTAATGTCGCACCTGAAGTCAATGCTGCACCTGATGCAAATCTACAGCCTGAAGTCACCACCACAACCACTGCCACTGCTCCTGTACCGCCTCCATGGCCACACACCATCGAGCAAGCATTTGATCGTGCTTAGTTGGTTACTGTCACATGGCCCATTCTGGTTCCTCCACCTGCTGCCGATCCACAATTTGACTATCATGTCGAGCACAGGCCTCAGGTCCAGAAGCCTAAGCCAAGACTGCCAAGGTTTCCAGGTACTGCAACCTCACCAGGGTCATTCAATGCAAATGGCTTCATTGCGCACAACACTTTCTTTGATAGCGCCAAGAACCCCTACTCCAAGCCAAGAATATCATCTGATCGGTTCTGGAGCTATCAGCAGCGCAGTTACTATTCATGTATTCTCTATGATCAAGGTCGCATCTTCCCTCATATGTGTCTTGACTGTGAAGCCATTGCTGGATTGCCATGCCTTGAAGAAGCCCTTCACTGCTTCCGTGATTCTGGATTGCTGAACTTTGTGACTAATAAGGAGCATTGGAATGAAGAGCTTCTGCTGCAATTCTATGCCACCCTCCACATTCGCGGCTACAACGGGGATCCGAAGATATGGGTCCTTGAGTGGATGACAGGAAACATACACCATGAAGCTAAAGCTCTTGACATTATTGAGCTCACTGGTCTGCCCACTCCAGGTGAACTATATGAACCTGGTTGTCAGCTTCACCGCAATGCATTGGAGAGCATCTTTCAGAAGCCAGAGCCCAACATGAGCCAAATGCTGAGCATGATGAAGCCTCTGCCACGCGACGCTGAATACCCAAGAGAGTTCTTTGTTCAAGACCTAGAGTATCTGCCCCGCACTATCTATCATATCATCAGGCGAACTCTATGGCCTGTCAAAGGACATTCTTCTGCAGCGAAGCTTGAAGGAGCAATGAAGACATTGGTCTTTTATATCTTCAATGGCATCAGCTTCAATGCTCAAGCCTTGTTTATCAGGCAATTGGCTGCATCAGGCTCTGATCTCTTTGGACTGAAATTCTACGCTCCATGGGTTATGCGCCTTATCAAGCTTCATTCTGCTGTCAACTATCAGCCTTCTGCTCGCAACCATCTGATATTTTTGCCAGAGGTTGATATGTCAGTTGAAGCCATATACCCAGAGCCTGCCAAGGAGCCTGTTTGTCTTCACAATGCTGATCACCAAAGCTTCACACAGCCCATTGAAGGAGTCCAGGCCGTCACTCGTGTTTATCCTTTGGCTAGCAATACACGCTTACCTCACCGTTCTCAAATTGAAGCCACTGAGAGCACTATTGCTCAAAGGCCTCGGAAGCAATCTCGTGTTCTCAATGACCGAGAGCTTCTCGTTGCCCTGCATCAGAACAGGATAAGCATCACTACTGGCTGAAGTGGCAGATGCAAAGCCTCTTGGTGGACGTCAATCAAATTCGCAATCTTGCCACCAAGAATGCCTTTGTCACTCATGAAACCTGTCGGCGGTCCTGGAAGAGTTGGACATTGCTGAGTGCTAAAGCAGATCTTCAAGACGATGGCTTCACTGAAAGATTCAAGTTTGACTCCACTCCTCCAATGAATGTTGTCTTGCGTCAAACTCCCTCTCTTGAAGACTCTGACTATTCCTCCTCAGCTGCAACGGTGAATGCCGGAGTCATAGATGACCAAGATGATGCTACCTCACCACCTCCTACTTCGGCGCGTATCGACACTGCACCAAGTTCTTCTGCACCGCCAAACCCCGACGCCGACCCTGCATCTTCTCCTACTCCTTCTGGGAACGAGTAGAGGCTCTATGTCTTCAAACCTTTTTGGTCCTTACTGACAAAAGGGGGAGAAGCATATGAGTTGATAGTCTTCAAGCGGGTCCATATGGGCGGTTGCTTTATATTTTGCCTAGTGTTTACAACTCTCGCTTTTGATACATTTGGTTTTTTGAGTTGTAACACTTAAACTTGATGGTCATCTGCTACGTTTTCTGCTATTCTGTGATGCGATGATAAATTCCGCATGTGCGATGATAAATCCCGCACTTAGTCATATTGCAGTCGTCCATTTCTCATTATGTATGTCATTATCTTTGATATATCAAATCATGCATGATGAATTGTCTTCATGAGTTGAAGAGGATCTCCATAAGTACAACCTGCCACGTGCATTTGCATTCCAAAAGCAAATTACTTATATGCACATCTTCAGGGGGAGCCTTCTGCTAATTATGAAGACAATACCTTAATCCTTTACAATTTCACATACTTTTATCCCCGTTGAAAACTTCAACCAGTTTGTCATCAATCACCAAAAAGGGGGAGATTGTAAGTGCATCTAGTGCCACCCCTAGTTGGTTTTGGAGTATTGACGACAAACCTGGTTGAGGGACTAATGTGTTTGTGAGAATTGCAGGATAACACAGGTAGTAGTCCCTCATTGATTCGGTTTACCTACCGGAGATGACCCCTAAAAATGTATGAAGACATTGAAGATAATGGTGGTATGTGAAGATATTCACATTGAAGACTATGACATGAGAAGACATCGCGTGAAGACTATGGAGCGCGAAGACTTAGTTGTTTCGTTGTTTCCTTTTCTTTGTTGAGTCATAGGAACCGCCGTACTGTTAAGTGCGGTCCCAGTGAACAAAGTCAGAGTGACTGAAGTGATGCTCAACCAGATCCTATGTCTTCGAGTGAAGACAATGAGAGCAAATCTTATCCAGAGTTGGATGAGTCAGCTTTACTTGTAGCCCAAGTCAAGTTGCCGCGTGTGTTTGAAATCTAACCGTTGGAACACGTGTCAGTTCCTTAGTGACCCAGGGTCATTTCGGACAAATCAGGTCGGGTTGCCTAGTGGATATAAATAGCCCACCCCTACACCATAAAATGGTGGCTGCTCAGAGTTAGTGCATGACTTCCGTCGTTTGAGAGCAACCCACCTCCGAAGCTTTTGAGAGAGAGAGAAATCCTTGCGAGGACAAAGCCCAAACACCCAGAGCCAAAGAGTGTTAGGCATCACTGAAGTCTTTCTGTCCGCGTGACCTGAAGACTTGTTACACTTGAGGATTGTGAATCCTCCAGCCGGTTAGGCGTCGTGTTCTGAGCATCCAAGAGTCATTGTGGATCGCCGGTGAACAAAGTTTGTGAAGGTTTGGAAGTCTACCTTGAAGACTTACTAGAGTGATTGGGCAAGGACTGGGTGTCCTTAGCTCAAGGGGAATAAGGTGAAGACGTGGTCTTCTGAGTTGAATCTCAGCCTCCCTAACCAGACGTATAGTTGTCATAGCAACTGTAACTGGTCCAACAAATCCTATGTCCTCACCAAGTGACTGGTTCTATCCTCTCCCTCTCTTTACTTATAGTTTGTCTTCGTAGAGTCTTTGCCTGCTTGCACTACCTGTTTGACTTCACTGTGTGACTACTATCATTGTTTGGCTTCATACTATCTTCCATCCTGATCTTTACTACCTAGCTGCCATTAGTCTTTGTGCTTTCACTTCATTGAATACTTGACTATGGCTTGCTTAGTGTAGTCTACCTTCCGCTACATATCAATAGGTTCATTTCTATTGTTTGTCTTTGAAACTCTCATGTTTTGAAGACATTCATAAAAATCGCCTATTCACCCCCCTCTAGTCGATAACAAGCACTTTCACTTCTGCTGCTGCCTGCTGCTGCTATGCTCCGCTTGCTGGCGCCGCTCTGCTTGGTGCCGCTCTGCATGCTGCGGTTTGCTGCTGCCGCGTGCTCTAACTGCTGCTGCCCGGGGCCGCGTAATGGCTGCGCCCAGTGTCGGTGTCAAAGCCGGCGGATCTCGGGTAGGGGGTCCCGAACTGTGCGTCTAAGGCGGATGGTAATAGGAAGTGGGGGACACAATGTTTACCCAGGTTCGAGACCTCTCGATGGAGGTAATACCCTACTTCTTGCTTGATTGATCTTGATGATATGAGTATTACAAGAGTTGATCTACCACGAGATCGTAGAGGCTAAACCCTAGAAGCTAGCCTATGATTATGATTGTTGTTCTTGTCCTACAGACTAAACCCTCCGGTTTATATAGACACCGGAGGGGGCTAGGGTTATACAGGGTCGGTTACAAGGGAGGAGATCTACATATCCGAATTGCGAAGCTTGCCTTCCACGCAAAGGAGAGTCCCACCCGGACACGGGACGAAGTCTTCAATCTTGTATCTTCATAGTCCAACAGTCCGGCCAAAGGATATAGTCCGGCTGTCCGAGGACCCCCTAATCCAGGACTCCCTCAGTAGCCCCTGAACCAGGCTTCAATGAAGATGAGTCCGGCGCGCAGATTGTCTTCGGCATTGCAAGGCGGGTTCTTCCTCCGAATACTCCATAGAAAATTTCAAACACAAGGATAGTGTCCGGCTCTGCAAAACAAATTCCACATACCACCGTAGAGAGTATAATATTTCCACAAATCTAATCCGCTGACAACTTTTCATAACGTGACATCACGCCACGGCCCGGTCATTATTCGAACCGTTTTTCTCAACCAGCTACTGCACATATTGCGAGGCGGTTTTCTTGGCACATCTTGTCGAAGCATAGACCGTGTCCCCTTATCACGGGATTCTCATCAATACGGGTGTGGGTAACCCAACCGTGCCATCAATTACGGCGCTTGGGGAATAAGCGAGTTTACCAGGCAGGTGAGGAGGCGCACAGTTTGCTCCGCCCTTATAAAGGGATAAGGACTCCTCCTTTTTACCCACAACTTCTTCTTCCCTGCCCATCCATTCTCGCGCACTCGAGCTCCAGCGCCCAAGTTCGCATTTTCTCCGCAAAGCCACTCCAAACATGTCCGGAGCGGGAGGCCAGTGGATGGTCTCCTCCGTTATGGAGGAGAACATTAGGAAGCTCTGGGAAGCCGGATATCTGGCCGCAGATATCGCGCACCGGCTCCCAGACGCGGGGCAGATCGTCCCTACTCCAGAACCCCACGAGAGGGTTGTATTCCTCACCCACTTCGTCTGCGGGCTGGGATTTCCCCTTCACCCATTTGTTCGTGGGCTCATGTTCTACTACGGGCTGGATTTTCATGATCTGGCCCCTAATTTCATCCTCAACATCTCGGCGTTTATCGTCGTGTGCGAGGCCTTCCTCCGCATCAAGCCCCACTTCGGCCTATGGCTGAAGACCTTCAACATTAAACTGAAGGTGGTGGTCAGTCAGCAAGCGGAGTGCGGAGGCGCCATGGTGGGCAAAATGCCCAATGTCACCTGGCTCGAAGGCTCCTATGTGGAGACCGTGAAGGGGTGGCAATCGGGGTGGTTCTACATCACCGAGCCGCGCGATACCAACTGGGTGGCGGCCCCCAAATTTTGATCCGGAATCCTCATGCGGCTCACCTCCTGGAAAGAGAAGGGCCTATCCCGGGGTTCGTCGGTGGAGCTGACCGGACTACAGAAATGTGTCAAGAATATGATAAGCAAGAAAATCAAGCTTGTCAACGTGGTCCAGGTCGTGCTCTTCCGCCGAATCCTCCCGTGTCAAAGACGGGCATTCAATATGTGGGAGTTTGACCCGGCCGAGCACCAGATGCTGCGAGAGCTCTTCGACACGACGCACAAGGACGTCTGGAAGGTGCTATTCAAGGGCACCGAGGTACCTCCTCCCCTTAACAAGGATCGCGGACTCAGCGCAAAGCGCCCTGCCAATCCGGTAAGTCTTTTATATCTCACAAAATGTTCCTTTGCCCAGCATAACCGTGTGAGGGGTCTGAGCCTCCACGCTACTTTAATAGGACTGGGTAGCGACAGCGGAGCAGATCGATTGTCCAGCCCCTCTGCCCGAAGATCTAGCAGATGCTCTCTTAACGGAGATGCTGGTTCCAGCACCTTATGAGGCGCCAGAGAAGAAGGCCAAGAAGGCCGCGGGGACCAGGAAAGGTCTCCGGCTCAAGGTCGTGTCGGCCTCATCATCCGATAACACCGAAGCACCCTCCTCCCCCAAAAACGAGGAGGAGGAAGAGGAAAGATCTCCCCCCCCAGCAGGGGGAGACAAGAAAAGGAAGGCCGCCCCTGACAGGGTCCAAGAAGGGAAGGACTCTCCTTCCGGACTGCTCCACGGCGGCCGCTTTTAGCGACGAGGAGTGGTTACTATCGGTGTCAAAACCGGCGGACCTCGGGTAGGGGGTCCCGAACTGTGTGTCTAAGGCGGATGGTAACAGGAGGCGGGGGACACAATGTTACCCAGGTTCGGGCCCTCTCGATGGAGGTAATACCCTACTTCCTGCTTGATTGATCTTGATGATATGAGTATTACAAGAGTTGATCTACCACGAGATCGTGGAGGCTAGACCCTAGAAGCTAGCCTATGGTATGATTGTTGTTGTCCTACGGACTAAACCCTCCGGTTTATATAGACACCGGAGGAGGCTAGGGTTACACAGAGTCAGTTACAAGGGAGGAGATCTACATATCCGTATTGCCAAGCTTACCTTCCACGCCAAGGAGAGTCCCATCCGGACACGGGACAAAGTCTTCAATCTTGCATCTTCATAGTCCAACAGTCCGGCTGTCCGAGGACCCCCTAATCCAGGACTCCCTCAGTAGCCCCTGAACCAGGCTTCAATGACGATGAGTCCGGCACGCAGATTGTCTTCGGCATTGCAAGGCGGGTTCCTCCTCCGAATACTCCATAGAAGATTTTGAACACAAGGACAGTGTCCGGCTCTACAAAACAAATTCCACATACCACCGTAGAGAGAATAATATTTCCACAAATCCAATCTGCCGACAGCTTTTCATAATGTGATGTACTTCCGTGGTCTGGTCATGACGAACCGTTTTTCTGAGCCTGCCACTGTACGTGTTGCGAGGCGGTTTTTATTGGCACGTCCTATCGAAGCAGAGATCGTGTCCCTTTTTTCACGGGATTCTCATCAATACGGGTATGGGTAACCCAATCGTGCCTGTTGGTATGACTCCTTGATTTTAGGCAAGTCCCAAACGGCCACGCGGAGGACGCTTGATATTCATCCTCTTTATAAAGAGGCCTAGGCCTGTCCCCTTCTTCTTGCGCTCAATTGAATCCTTCCCCCACCTCGAGTTCCAACACCCAAGGCTCAGGCTAGGTGCTTCGGACCTACAATCATGTCCGGATCCAACTTTCAAGGTTGGTGGATGCCTTCCTCCATCACAGAGGAGGACATCAAGAAGCTAAGAGAAGCTATGTATTTGACCGGTGAAATCTCGCACAGGCTGCCTGCTCGAGGGCAGGTCATTCCCACTCCCGAACGTGGCGAGAGTATCGTATTCGTCTCCCACTTCCTCCGAGGGCTAGGTTTCAGTCTAGATCCCTTTGTCAGAGGGCTCATGTTCTACTACGGGCTCGATTTCCATGATCTGGCTCCGGATTCCATCCTTCACATCTCGTCGTTCATCGTCGTGTGTGAAGCCTTCCTCCGCATTACCCCACACTTCGGCTTATGGCTCAAGACCTTTAATGTGAAGCCGAAGATGATTGAGGGGCGACACGCAGAGTGCGGAGGTGCCGTAATAACCAAAGGCGCCGATGTTCCATGGCCAAAGGGTTCCTTCCCGGAGGTGTCCAGTTTATGTCAACGGGAGTGGTTTTATATCACAGCTCCCCGGGGTACTAAATGGGTAGCCGCCCCTGCCTTCCGCTCGGGCCCCCCGCCACAACTGGCGTCATGGGTCAACAAGGGGCTGGACTGGGGGCCAGTAAATGATGTGCCGACATTGCAGAGTCGCATCCGAGATCTCCACGAGAGAGATGTCAGCCTTGTTAAGGTAATGCAAGTTATGCTAGTTCGTCGAGCCCTGCCTTGCAAACGTCGACCTCTCCGTATGTGGGAGTTCAACCCAGAAGGACCACGAACTATTCAACACTTCTTCGGCGTGACGCTCGAAGAGATGTACAGATCATTCTTCGGATCACAAATAGAGTGTCCGGATACCTCCGAGGATGCGGGTCTGAGCTGCAATCGTCCAGACACTCAAGTAAGTAATTCCGTGGCCGAACACGTTGTCTTTTAATTTATCACAGCATCATTCTGAAAAGTCGCCTTTTGACCAGGACTGGATAAAAAACGCGAAGATGATCAGGTGTCCGGCCCCCCTTCCCGAGGGCTCACCGGATCCTGTACTAGCCAGGATGCTTGAGCTTGCGCCTTATCAAGCGCCATCAGGGGAAGGTAAAGGGAGGAACAAAGAAGCCGAGAGCGAGCCTCACTCACTATTCATCCAAACCGGGGGAATTAGTGCCTCCGCGAAGGAGGATAACCGCGGGAAGAATCTAAAATTCCCTCTCCCCAGGGAAGGAAGAGGACCGCCTCTGAAGACTTGGAAGTAATGGTCTCCAAGCGAGGGAAGAACCTTTGTCAGAGGGTCCTACCCCGGAGGGCATCCTTACCGCATAGTACCCGCAAGGGGACCAGCCCTCTACCGAGCTATAAGTAAACAAAAGTACTTTATAGTAAATATATCCTGCTTCGTTTCCGAGAACGATAACCGAGGCGTGTGTCTTGTAGTTCGGATCGTAGCCCTTCTCGACAGAGTTCGTCTTCGGGGGATCTTCTTCCGGAGATGATGGAGAGAGAAACACCTCCCCGTGCCTCCCCACCTCGTGAAGCGGGCGACCCTGAGGTGTCGTCACGGAGGATTTCTCCTGATCCGCCAAGGCCAGAAGGTAAACCTTCTGCCAACCGAAGTCCAGGGTATTCGACTCCTAAGGAGAGCCACAGAAAGAGTCCGGAACCGTCCGGTGTGCGATCGGACGCACTGATGAATCTTCTGGAGCAAGCGGCTGTCTCAGAAATGCATCGTGCGCTAATGGGCACGGTGTTTGAGAGGATTTCATCCGCCGAAAGCGGGTTGCATGAAGCTTTCATGAGTCTGCTGAAAGGCTTTGAGGTACGTGAAGTAATATATATTTTTGGACGATACCGCACACGCTAGGTGTGGCCTATGCAGGAAGAGTGATGCGGCCGCCCTAAAGGCGGTCGAAGAGCTAAGAGCCGAACAAGCTGCCCATTGCCAGAGCAAAGAGAAAATAGCCAAGATGGCTATTGAGCTGAAAGATGCCGCCGGCCGGTATGAGCTTCTTGAAAAGGAAAGCCAAGCGAAGGCGGCGGAACTGAAGGAGGCCATGGAAGCGGCCAACGAAACCCGCTCACAAATCAGAGTGGTGAAGGAGGAGCTCCGTCAAGCCAGAGATATTGCGGCTGGGAAGCCCTTTCTGTTGCGGACGAGGTTTGGAGACCCGAAGTATGCCCCTCTGGATAAATTATGGAGTTCTGCAGACACGTACTTGGATTTAGCAGCGAGTGCCGCTGATGCGACCAAGTTTTTCAAAGATCAGAAGGATCATGTAGTGCAAAGGTTGTTCTGGTCACAGTTCTGCACTCCAACGCGTCCGCTGCTGTTAAATGAACAAATGGCCGAGTGGGCCGAGCTCCATAGGTTGTCTGGACTTGCTATGAGGTCCGTCGTGGATCACCTTTGGCCGGAGGGACCGAGGCCGAATAGTTATTTTGGCCTAGTGCAATAATTCCTTGGTGCTGTGAAGAGGTCGGCGTGCATAGAGGGTGCGCGGATGGCTCTTGCCCGTGTCAAGACACATACTGGGCAGAGATGGAAGCCACCACTATTGCATCCCAGAGTTCGGCGGTAGGTCGGGTATCGGCCGAGCACTATTTTGAGGAAGTCTTAGAAGGCGCTCGTGTAATAGAGGCTCAGTGCTCGAAGCATATCATGTTCTAGTGACATGTATCTCAATTGTAAGAACAATGCTTATTAAATTATAAAGGTTGTGTTTATACTTTTGCCTGAAAGTATTATGATGCCTCCTGTGCGGCCGTTTATGTATATATGTATATAACCTGAAAGTTTGCAGTCGTCAGCTTCAGCCCCCACGCATATAATGCGGGGGTGTTCGCAAAAAACGTGTATTCACACTTGATCCAACGTCTTGGTCCATTAAGGAGGTGATAGCGCAGCGAACGAGGCAATCGGACTATATTGCTTTAACACTTTCACTTAGCCATAGGAGTTTGACGGTGGGACTACTATATAGCCCCTGGTACCTCCGCGCTCATTCGAATACGGGGCGCGTAAATACATGACCGGGAAACGGCCCTTCGTTAATGCGGAGGAATCCCGAAGATTCCGCTAAGTCATCGATTGGTTGACCAGTCCTGCGCTTTATCATGACAGTCAGTTTTCGGCTTTCTCTACCGAGGTGCTCGTCCGGATGAACCACGGCACAATCGCAGTAGTTCTCCCGGCGCCACCTTAGCCGATAGAGCGGAACGTAAGGTAGCAAAACACGGGAGCCAGGCAAACCCAACATTTGACCAAAGACATGATTCGGAGCTGATGCATATAAGGACAAACTCGCGACGCGAACACTCCCTAAGGTATTCGGTCTTTACAAGATATACCGGGCTGAATAACGCCCTTGATGATGATCCCTGAGTGTCCAGGTACGTGCATCGTTCTGACGTGGCGAAATGCCAATAACGTCAGCATCGCTCTCGGTTATGCTGAGTATCCGGAGGATGTGAAGCAACAAGAGACAGTAAAAAAGGTTTACGCAGGGTCTTAATCTAAAAAGAAACCTTTGAGCGGGGCCCTGCTGCACGTCTGCACCTGTGTCTCTGTTGTGCCGTATCCTAGAAGGGTGTAGCACGATTACCATCTATAAAAGAGAAGAACTTAGGTGAAAGTTGTCGTGCGAAAAAATTGGTTATTCTCAATAAACCATTAGAAATCAAGATAAGTAAGGTCGAGCCGAACTGTAGTCCTTTTACATGCGGGAAGCCCCTGGTACCGCCTATGAGGGTAAATCCATCGAACCAATCTTAGGTATATCTAAGCTGTTACAGCTAGTGATGTGCCGGACTCATCTAACCGTGTCCGTGGTCTTGAAGACCGATCATTTATTCTGGTTGGAGAGGCCATTTAGTGTTCGGCAGCTAAAGCCGCCAGACGTTCTTCCGCGCATAAGGAACGCTCGATATTTCCGCTAATTGTGATGATGCCACGTGGACCGGGCGTCTTAAGCTTAAGAGAAGCGTAATGCGGTACTGCATTAAAACGAGCAAAAGCTGCTCTTCCGAGTAGTGCTTGATAGCCACTTCGGAATGGAGCGATGTCGAAGGTTAACTTTTCGCTTAGGAAGTTGTCGGGAGAACCGAATACAACCTCTAGTACTAGAGAGCCCGTGCAGCGGGCCTCAGGGCCTGGTATTACTCCCTTAAAGGTAGTATTACTGTGGCTGATTTTTGTCGGGCCTATCCCCATTTTGCGGATTGTGTCCTGATATATCAGATTAAGACTACTGCTGCCGTCCATAAGGACTCGTGTGAGATGGTATCCGTTTATTATTGGGTCTAACATCAAGGAAGCCAATCCTCCATGCCGGATACTTGTCAGGTGATCCCTGCGATCAAAAGTGATCGGGCAGGCCGACCAGGGGTTGAACTTAGGGGTGACGGGCTCTACGGCGCGTGTGTCTCGGAGTGCATGTTTGCTTCTCCTCTTCGTCACGTGGATCCTGTTCACTGTTTTGACCTCTGGTGGGAATTTTTTCTGTCCCCCAGTGCTTTGCTGGCGAGGCTCGTCCTCGTGTTCACTTGGTGTCTCCCTTCCCTTGTGTTCAGCGTTTAGCTTACCAGCCTACTTGAAGACCCAGCATTCTCTATGGGTGTGATTTGCAGGTTTATCGGGGGTGCCATGAATCTGACATAATTTGTCTAGAATCTTGTTTAGGCTAGACGGTCCATCTCTGCTGCCTTTGAAAGGTTTTTTCCGCTGACCCGATCGAGAGCCCCTGAATCCGGCGTTTACCGTCGTGTCATCTGGGCTGTCTTCTTTATTTCGACGCTTGCTTTTACTGCGTCGTGGTTTTCCATTGCCATCCCTGACTTCGGATGTGCCTGGGTCGCTCGTGCTACTACGGGCTAGCCAGCTATCTTCGCCCGCACAAAAGCGGGTCATGAGGCTTGTCAGGGCTGCCATTGTTCTC
This sequence comes from Aegilops tauschii subsp. strangulata, assembly GCF_002575655.3. Taxonomy (NCBI): domain Eukaryota; kingdom Viridiplantae; phylum Streptophyta; class Magnoliopsida; order Poales; family Poaceae; genus Aegilops; species Aegilops tauschii. Next base: position 518,059,653 of record NC_053036.3, read on the forward strand.
AGTTATTCTTGGCAGAGGTGTCTGGCGAGCCATTCGTCTCGGACGCTGTGTTTGAAAGCTGCTAAGGCTTCGGCGTCCGGGCAGTCGACGATTTGGTTCTTCTTAATGAGGAATCTGTTCCAAAGCTTTCGGGCTGACTCTCCGGGCTGTTGAATTATATGACTTATATCGTCTGCATCCGGAGGTCGGACATAGGTCCCTTGAAAATTAGCCCTAGAAGCATCCTCAAGCTCCTCCCACCTTCCAATTGAGTTTTCGGGGACGCTCTTCAGCCAGTGCCGAGCTGGTCCTTTCAGCTTGAGGGGCAAGTACTTGATGGCGTGGAGATCGTCTCCGCGAGCCATATGGATATGGAGGATAAAGTCCTCAATCCAGACCCCAGGGTCTGTGGTTCCATCGTATGCCTCTATGTTCACTGGTTTGAATAATTCTGGAAATTCATGGTCCAGCACCTCATCGGTGAAACATAGGGGGTGTGCAGCACCCCTGTATTTGGATGTGTCATGGCGTTCTGACGGTTGTAGTGTTCGGTTTTGGTTGTGCGTTGGAGCGCGTTTCCTTGATCCGTAGATGGATCTGGTCACGCCGGTCTTCTGATGCAAGTCCTCACTTGAATCGTGTGCTGACTTCTGTGCGGCCTTGTTAGCCGCTCTATCGCGGCCACGAGGTGGTTGATCCGACCGGTCGGCTGTTTTGTTCTTCGGCTGTTTGGGCTCTAAGGCCTCATCATCAAATTCAGGCAACAACTTGCGCTTTGGATAGCTCTTTGTGTGGTAACTACCACCATACTTTTCTTCATTGTCGAGCACTTTGTTCCATCTACTGTTGAGCGTATTCTGCGCGGCCTTAAGCCTTTGCTTCTGCTTCTTCGGACTCCTCGCGGTGGCAATAAGCCTTCTGCGAAGGTTCTCTTGTTCCAAGTGCCTTTCCGGGATGATGTGTGCATCCTCGTCCGGACTGTTTTCCTCTCCGGAGGGAGGTTGATGAGCTTTATCCTCGGCGTCGCCGTGTTCCGACAGCGGATCCGTACTATGTTCGCCGTTTGCTGGTTCATCCTGCTCTATCGCTGGGTCAATGTGGTCGTCGTTTCCTCTAGAGTCGACTGGGGTGTTATTTTCTCTTGCGCTGTTATCGTTGTTTTTGCCGAGGCGGGATTTGGAGCGGCACCTACGCCGACGCTTTGGTTGCTTCTCGAGGGAGCTATCCTTTGCTGCATCCTTCCGTTCCTCGTCATTGTTTTCTTTGGGTATATCCACCATGTATATGTCATGTGATGAAGCGGTTGTCCAGCGCCCTATGGGCGATGGTTCCCGTTCCTCTCCTGCATCGTTGTCCATGCCGTCGATGTCTTCAGAGTCAAAATCGAGCATGTCGGTTAAATCGTCGACAGTGGCTGCTAAGTGGGTGGTGGGTGGGGAGCGAATTTCTTCGTCGTCCGCATCCCATTCTCGCCGGATATAGTTCGGCCGAGGTTCTCCTGACAAGGAGAGAGACCTTAATGAATTTAGCACATCGCCAAAAGGCGAGTACTGAAAGATATCCGCGGAGGTAAACTCCATGATCGGCGCCCAATCAGATTCGATAGGCGTGGACGCGGGCGGCTCGGAGCCCATAGCGGGGGACGAATCCGATGGTTCGGTAGCACGGGTCTCGTAGGAGGTGAAGTCGGTATTCGGCGCTATCACCACTGAGTGTGTGGCCTCCGTGGCGGGGTCCATCCACCCGTCCACAGATGGCGCAATTTGTTCCGGGTTGAGGGCTGGAGTAGTTGCAGGTGTCAGGACCCCGATTCTAAGTCACACCGATCTAGCCTGTAACACCTCATATCACTTTGCGGCCTCACGCACGGTATTCCCACGGGTGTCGCCTTACCATGGCCCGGGACCGTTTGCGCCTTTTGGCTCACGTATATGATAGTGTCGCTAGCATCCATATGATAGAGAACTCGGGCCGACATGGCTAGTCGTGAACCCAAAGCGGCACTAACTTACGGGGACAGGCATACATGAATCAACATCGAGCATGTCGGTCGGCAACGTGTGATTCCGGGCTGTAGCACTGGGCTAACAGGACTCCGGGAACCCGGGCTGTAGCAGGCTAGGCAGGACTCCGGATGTCGCCGCGTGACATTTCCCCGAAGGGACAGACACAGGAACGAAGTGAATCACATGCCGGCCAGTCAAGTGTTCCGGAGCAGTAGTGCTGGGCTAGCAGGACTCCGGTGAACCGGGCTGTAGCGGACTACTATGGCTCCTGGAAGCACAAGACTACATTTCCCCATAAGAGAGGCTACCAAGGATAAACAACTAGGTTGTTGGATCCCACACATACCAAGCATTTCAATCATACACACAATATGCTCGATGTGTGTAAATACAACATGGCATCACAACATAACTCTACGACTCAAGTATTTATTCATTAGGCTCCGAGGAGCGAGATATTACAAACATGGGTCTCATGACCCAACATTCAGAGCATACAAGTCAAAGCACATGCGGAAGCTTAACATGTCTGAGTACAGACATCTACAAATGGAAAAGACTGAGAAGCCTGACTATCTACCAGATCCTGCCGAGGGCACAAGATCGTAGCTGAGGTATCAAGCTAAACGTCGAAGTCCACACGGAACTACTAGCGAGACTGACGTCTCTCTGCAAAACATAAAATAGGCAAACGTGAGTACAACTGTACCCAGCAAGACTTACATCAGAACTATCTACATATGCATCCGTATCAACAAAAGGGGTGGTGGAGTTTAACTGCAGCAAGCCAGCTTTGACTCAGTGGCTAACCTGAACTACGACTGCAAGCAACTCTTTTGAGGTGGCGCACACGAGTCCACATATTCACCATATCAATACACCACTATCGATCCGCTCCCGTCTCCCTACGAGAACGCCATCCATAGCACTCACGCTTATCTTGCGCATTTTAGAGTATCCACTTTCACTTGTCTATGAACTGTACAGGCAACCCAGAAGTCCTTTTCCGCGGACACGGCTATTCGAATAGATCATATTAACCCTGCAGGGGTGTACTTCTTCACACACGCTCTCGCCACTTACCACCATGTACACGTCATGTATCTCGGCAACCTTCAAGCGGAAGCCTGGCGAGGGACTCGGCCACAACCTGACTAACCACACAAGTCTCTTGTCCAGGTTTATCGCCTATTCGGGTTCCATCCGCAAGGAGATCCGGCCGGGGTGTCGCTCACGGCCCCAAACGATGTGTACAGGGTTCCAAGCCCACCAAACGGGCGGCGCTTGGTATACCCGGCCACGGTGCCTAGTCTGTCCCAAGCCCACCTGTACCGGGTGCCACTTGGTAGACTACTAACACTACCTACAAACACCAGAAACTAGTTGCAACTCCTGGACAGAGATCAAGTTGATTAATAAGTCGAGAGGGGCACTTAAGCATTCCAATGTGTGGTAGTAATTGTTCATGGATCACAAACATAGAACTCAGTTCCTGAGGACGGCTGCAATGAGACAACCCACCATGTACTCCTACATGGCCTCTCACCGCTACCTTTACCAAATCGTGTTCACACACTTAGCTCTCAACATTAGGACATGTTCACCACATTACAATTCATCCCCGATGAATCAGACCCGACTCAACTCTAAGCAGTAGCAGGCATGACAACAAGCATGAATGAGTAGGCACATCAGGGCTCAAACAACTCCTACTCATGCTAGTGGGTTTCATCTATTTACTGTGGCAATGACAGGTCATGCAGAGGAAAGGGGGTTCAACTACCGCAACATGTAACAGTTGAATCGTTGTTGTCCTGATGCAGTAAAAGAGAGCAGGAGCGAGAGGTTGGGATTGTGTCGGAATGCACAAGGGGTTTTTGCTTTCCTGGCACTTCTGAAGATCGTCTACCGAGAGGGGACAAATACCGGCAACAGAGAAGAAATTCAATCAATGCAATGCACAATATGATGCATGATCATGACATGGCAATATGAATGTGTTCTAGGCTAATGCAAGCTAGAACAGATTGAGATGAGTCCATTTGAACCAAAGATTCAAATGCAAACCCATTTTATAAAGTCATATAAGTGCATTATCTTGTTTCATCTAAACAGCAAGGTTAGGTTGCTCTAACATGCATGAAAATGGTACAGATGGAAAGATTGGATTTTTCTGATCATTTTTCATATATAAATTATTTCATTTGGAGTTACGGTTGAATTACTATGATTTTTTAGAAGTTTAGGCAATTTTCTGGATTTTCTAATTATTTAGAAATAAACTAATTCCAGAAAATGCATTACTGCGTCAGCACTATGTCATGCTGACCTCAGCAGGTCAACAGACCGGGTCCAGGTCAAACTTGGCCAGTGGGTCCCACTGGTCAGTCTCATAGTGCTGGCTCGGGTCACAGACAGGTGGGGCCAGTCAACGGTGACGTCAGGGGGTCAACTGACCTGTGGGGTCCATGTTTGTTAGGTTAAAATTTAACAGGGGTTTACCCCGCGGTTAACTAGGGGGGTGGGGCCGGTCTGTCAGTGGCACAGGGCGGGATTAACGCGCTAATTAGCCTCAAGCTAATGACGCCATGTCATCTCACCGGAGTTGAACGCCGGCGAGCACATCCGACGATGGATGCTCCTCGGGATCGAGCTACGGGCAACCATTTGCCTCGCCGTTTGCTTCTACAGGTTCCTCGGGTTCGCGCGCATCCAGAGCAAGCGAGAGGAGATGGGGTGAGCTGTGGCGTCGGCGGTGGCGAGCGAGGCGGCGGCCAGAGTTCGGCGTTCGTGAGTTTTGCTGCTGCGGCTCGCGGTCGAGCGATCCAGTGCGCTAGGGATGCACTACGCGAGGTTACCAACGCGTTGCACACCGACGAATGACCAAATTGTCACCGAAGTGACGCCGGCATCGAGCTCGTGCGGCGAGGCGTTTCGGTCAGCGCGGAATCAATGGCTACAGGTCGCGAACGGCGTCGAGGTAAGAGGGAAACGGCGTAGGAGCTCACATAGAGGCTGTAGGGATGCTTAGCGCGCTCGGGGACGGCTCGGAGGTGTCGAATCAGTGGTGGCGATCTCCGGTGCCCGCGGTTGAAGACGAGGGCAAAGGCGGCGTTGTGGGGCGTCCGGCATCGCGCAGCTCGGTGTGGAGGTCGAGGATGAAGCGGCGGAGCTCTTGGTAAGCTCGATAGGTCGAGGGGGCAGCAGTGGCTGCGGTGGTGCTCGGCGGCGCACTGCGGTGCGCTCGGGCGCGAGGTGGAGAGGAGCCAGAGGAGAGAACAGGCGCTGGGAGAGCCAGAGAGGGTCCAGGGGGTGGCGTGGCTTCACCAGGGAGGGCCAGGGCAAAGCGGCAAGCAGGAGGTGGCCGTGCGCGTGCCGGCGGGCGTCGGCCACGCGCGCTCCAGTCCTTCTGGCGTGAGCTGGAAGAAGACAAGGGAGAGAGATGGGCTGGGCCAACAGTGTTGGGCCAACACAGTGCAGGCCAGGTAAGTGGCTCAGGTACTCTCCTTTCTGCCTTTTCTGTTTTTTTTTTGTTCTGTTTGTTTTGATTTAGTTTAGGCACTAAATCATTTTAATAAATTCTGAAAATTATTGTGGATGTTAGATGAACTATTCCAGAGCTCCACAAATAACTTCAGAATATTTGGACCATTTAAAATATATATAGCATTTAAATGGCTCCAACTCAAATACTTTTGTGTTAATTCAAGAATCCAAAAATGACCTAAAAATATATTCATCATTTTTGGCAGAGGTTTTCACCTTAACCAGAAATCATGAACTTTTCTTAGAGCATTTTGGGTTCATTGAAAACGTTTTTATTGAACCTATTTGAATTCATTTGGTGCTAGGGTTTATCAATCCCCAATTCAACTTTAAATGAAATTTAGACATCATGCAGCAACCAAGCTAGTCCAAGTGCATAGCAAGGCTAGGGACGTGACAGCAGGTGTGATCTCCCGAACACTGTCCAACGACAGAGCTAAATCATGCTCGTCGTGATTGTGCGGCGCACCTGACACGGGCTCGAATCCGCCGAAGATCAAGTCTCCGCGGATGTTGGCAGTGTAGTTCAAATTTCCAAACCTGACCTGATGGCTAGGGGCGTAGCTTTCGATCTGCTCCAGATGGCCAAGCGAATTGGCCCGCAGTACGAAGCCACCGAATACGAAGATCTGTCTGGGGAGGAAAACCTCACCCTGGATCACATCGTTGCCGATGATTGAAGGAGCCATCAAGCCTTATGGTGACGGCACAGTGGAACTCTCAATGAAAGCACCAATGTCGGTGTCAAAACCGGCGGATCTCGGGTAGGGGGTCCCGAACTGTGCGTCTAAGGCGGATGGTAACAGGAGGCGGGGGACACAATGTTTACCCAGGTTTGGGCCCTCTAGATGGAGGTAATACCCTACTTCCTGCTTGATTGATCTTGATGATATGAGTATTACAAGAGTTGATCTACCACGAGATCATGGAGGCTAAACCCTAGAAGCTAGCCTATGGTATGATTGTTGTTGTCCTACGGACTAAACCCTCCGGTTTATATAGACACCGGAGGGGGCTAGGGTTACACAGAGTCGGTTACAAGGGAGGAGATCTACATATCCGTATTGCCAAGCTTGCCTTCCACGCCAAGGAGAGTCCCATCCGGACACGGGACGAAGTCTTCAATCTTGCATCTTCATAGTCCAACAGTCCGACCAAAGGATATAGTCCGGCTGTCCGAGGACCCACTAATCCAGGACTCCCTCAGTTACCCAGGGACAAGCCCCTGGCGAAGTCATAAGTATTCGGATACCATAATAGTTCTTGGTATGTTTTATTTTATTGCTTCTTATCCTGCCGAACACGATCACACAGTCCGTCCGAAGCCCATATCGACGTATCCTCTTCGTAGGAGTCTTTGAGCTCGTCGGAGATGAAGAGCGACTCACTCCCGACCGCCTCCTCCCCCCGCCCTACGGACGACGTCGAGGTGTTGTCTCAAAGGGCACTAAACCAAGGGGAGACAGTTCTAGAGGTGCCCCAAGGCGACATTCCAGACGCTGGGCGCATGGGAAGCATGATTCCCTTGGGCTCCAATGACGGGGGCAGCAAGTTTGGCCCCCAGTCGAATACTGCGCCGAAACCTCCAGTGGTTCTGGACTCTGTCAGGCGACCCCTCGCTAAGAGGGGCAAGCCGTCCGTGCCGATGGCCTCTGTCCATCCAGAGGCATCGGACAACTTGCTGGAAGCGCTTCGCGGCGCTTCCATCGACGAAGAGCACCGCACTATCATGAGTGCGGTGGTTGAGAAGGTTCAGTCCGCAAAAAGCGGACTGACTGAAGCCTGTGCCAGCCTCCTAATAGGCTTTGAGGTAAGTAATCAAATTATGAGAAAATGTCACAGAATAGACAGTAGCCCCTGATGCTCTGTTTGGTGTTCGCAAAGAAAACCAAACAGAGGATCAAATAACTATCACAGGAGTCTAATCAGAGTATGTCTATGTGCATGAGCAGGCTTCCCTGCTGACCGCTACCGCACGTACTGCGGAGGTCTCCATACTGAAGCGGGACCTTGAGCGGTGCAAGGAAGAGCTCGGCCTTACCAAGAGGCGGCTCGAGGAGAACAAAGGTAAGTTATACCCCATCTATGTATCGATAAAAAAAGATGGTTGTTAAATCATAGGATCGTCATGAATTTTGCTAGGGGCCACGACCGAAGTGGCGGCCCTGAAGAAGGTGTTGTCCGAGGACGAAGACAAAGCGGCCAAGGAGCGCACCGAGCGCGAGAGCATGAGGCCCGAGTCGGCGAGGTTCAGCAAGAGCTCCAGGATTTCGTCAAAAAATACGAGTCGTTGGAGCGTGACTCTAAGACGCAAGGGCCCGAGCTTGCAAAGGCCCTCGAGAATGCACAAAATGCCAAGGCCGAAGCCCAAAAGGCCCTCCAGCAAATTGAGGCGGTCAAGAAGATAGCGGCGGGTAAGGCATTCATTATGCAAAGCAAGCATGTGGAAGAAACTTTCCTTTTACTTACCCGAATTCGGAGCTCTCCAGGAGCGTTCGCAGATCTGCCCAGCAGTGTGTCGGATGCCGCAGAATTCTACCGGGCCGAGGAAGGGAGCTCGGCGGAGAAGTTGTTCTGGTCTTAGTATACTGGGACCGAACATCCGATGCCCTTGAGCGACCAGCTGAAGCAACTGGTCGAGCTTCACAAGGCGGCCGAACTGGCCATGAAGGGCCTTATAGTCCGGATGTGGCCTCGCGAGCCCCTGCCTGGCAGCTATTTCGGCCTGGTAAGGCGGCTTCTGAACGCCTACCCACGGTTTCAAGTCATAAAGTGGCCCGTCTGCATTGATGGTGCACGCAGGGCTTTTGCCCGGGCGAAGGTGCACTGGGCGAAGATGGACGCCGAAAAGCTAGTGTAGGAGGGGCCGCCGGAGGGCAAGGAGCATCGCCACCCCGAAAAGTATTATGACAGTGTCCTGAAGGGTGCTCGCCTTGTGGCAGAGGAATGTGCTAAGGATGTAATATTTGAATGAATGTACTCATGTTATCCTGTAATATGAAACCAGTTCATGTGCGCTAAGTAACGCTTGTTAATTTAGAATATTACCTTCTGTGCGGCCGTATATAAAATTTGAGAGTTGGCCAGTTGTCGGCTTCTGCCCCCATGTAACTAGTACTGAGGTGTTCGGGATAAACCTGATCACTCTTTATCCCAGTTTTGGGTCCTTCGAAGGAGGTGTTCAGCACAACGAACCAGGCAATCAGACTATAAAGCTTTATCACTCTCACTTAGCCATAGAAGTCTACAATTTTAAAGTTTTGGCGAAGCCCCTAGTATTCGGAAGGCCGAACTTGGGGCGCTATGTACGCCTAAATCGGACAAGGCCGACTCCTTGCCCGAAGCGGAAAAAATCTTTATGGATTTGAGACCTCTCGAACAGCGACCAGCTCTCGCCTCATCATGATAGTCAGTTTTCGGCTTTCTCTAGTGAGGTGTTCGTCCGGAAGAACCGGGACACAATCGCAGTAGTTCTCCCAGCGCTACCTTAGCCGATATAGCGGAACATAAGGTACCAAAACATGGGAGCCGGGCAAATCCAACTATTGACCCAAGACATGATTCGGAGTTGATGCATATAATGCTATAAGTTTGGGGTGCCGCACTGTCGAAAGTGTTCGGACTTTTCATGCCGTGTTATGGGGTACACCGAAGCCCCTGGCGCACTGGTCGTATCAGAATGTACGGGTGCAACTTGTCGTAAATAAACGGACAAGGAAAAAAGATAAACGAATGCAATAATGAGCTAATGTTGTACATTGTTATTTAAATGATACGTCAAAGCGTATGCATACATCTAGTGCAATAAGTGAACAATAGGACTATTTGACATGTCCTATCCAAGGGCAAGCTGCGTGTGGGTATGCAAAACAGGTATATCGATCGTTATCAGAGACCACCTGAGGATTCCCTTGTACGTCAAAGCTTCTAGCTTCCTTGGTGTTTCCTTCCCGTGACGAGTTCGACAATCAGACAATTGGAGAGGGCCTTCAAAGAATAGGAGCCTGAAAGGAAGAAAATGTTGAAGGTATACAGGTCCTGAAGCGGTTGAGCCGCATTGTGGGCCGTGCCATGGTCGTGCCTCCGCATGTGCCCATGGTATCTTGAGTGCGTAATTATGTACGTGCGGCGTAAATTTTGCCGCTTCACTGGGGCTGGGACGGAGGCCGAATTGCTAGGCGAGCTCTAAACGTGCCTAGCGATCCTCTTGCAGGGTACTCCGGACTCGCTTGAAGGTGTCCGGGGTCTTTTTCGCCGAATTGGCAGTTTGCCTCATAAGGCTGCTTTGCGCTTCTGCTGCGAGGGCCGCAGTGTGCTCCTCCGTGCGGACCGAGCGTTCTGTGTTTCCATTAACCGTTATAACCCCGCGAGGTCCTGGCATTTTGAGCTTGAGGTATGCATAATGCGATACCGCATTGAATCTGGCAAATGCGGTTCGTCCGAGGAGTGCGTGATAGCCATTGCGGAAGGGGACGATATCGAAGATTAACTCCTCGCTTCGGAAGTTGTCCGGGGATCCGAAGACCACTTCCAGTGTGATTGAGCCCGTGCAACAGGCCTCTACACCTGGGATCACACCATTAAAGGTGGTTTTGGTGGGTTTGATCCTTGAGGGGTCTATACCCATTTTGCGCACTGTATCCTGATAGAGCAGGTTCAGGCCGCTGCCACCGTCCATAAGGACTTGAGTGAGGTGAAATCCATCAATTATGGGGTTAAGGACCAATGCGGCAGAACCGCCATGACGGATACTAGTGGGGTGGTCCCTACGATCGAAGGTGATCGGACAAGAAGACCATGGGTTGAACTTTGGGGCGACTGGCTCCACCGCATAGACGTCCCTCAGTGCACGCTTCCGCTCCCGCTTGGGAATATGGGTTGCGTATATCATGTTTACCGTTTTCACTTGGGGAGGAAATTTCTTCTGTTCTCCTGTGTTCGGCGGCCGGTGCTCCTCCTCATCGTCGCTATGCAGCCCCTTTTCCTTGTTTTCGGCATTCAACTTGCCGGCTTGTTTGAACACCCAGCATTCTCTGTTGGTGTGGTTGGCTGGTTTATCGGGGGTGCCGCAAATTTGACACGAGCGATCGAGTATGCGGTCCAAGCTGGATGAGCCCAGATTGCTTCTTTTGAACGGCTTTTTCCGCTGACCGGATGTAGAGCCACTGAATCCGGCATTAACTGCCGTGTCTTCGGCATTGTCGCCGTTGTTGCGGCGCTTGTGTCTGTTGTGCCGTGGCCTGCTGTTGCTATCTTTGGCATCTGAATTGCCAGGATCTCTCGATGTGTTGTTGCTGCGAGCGAGCCAGCTGTCCTCGCCCGCACAAAAGCGGGTCATGAGTGTCGTGAGGGCTGCCATGGACTTCGGTTTTCCTTGGCCGAGGTGTCGGGCGAGCCACTCGTCGCGGATGTTATCCTTAAATGCCGCTAAGGCCTCGACATCCGGACAGTCGACAATTTGGTTCTTATTAGTTAGGAACCGAGTCCAAAATTTCCTGGCTGATTCCCCTGGCTGTTGAGTTATATGACTCAGGTCATCGGCATCCGGTGGTCGCACATAAGTCCCCTGGAAGTTGTCAAGGAATGCGTCCTCCAAATTTTCCCAACTGGCAATGGAGTTTGCCGGCAGGCTATTGAGCCAATGCCGAGCAGGTCCTTTGAGTTTTAATGGGAGGTACTTGATGGCATGTAGATCGTCGTCGCGGGCCATGTGGATCTGGAGATGGAAATCTTCAATCCATACCGCGGGGTCTGTTGTTCCATCATATGATTCGGTGTTTACGGGTTTAAAACCTTCCGGGAATTCATGATTCATTACTTCATCAGTGAAGCATAGGGGGTGTGCGGCACCTCTGTGCCGGGCTATATCACGACGCATTTCATACGAGTCTTGTCTGCTGTATTCGGCCCGGCCGGATTTGGTTTTAGTATATCCGGCATGACGGTCGTCGTCACGTGTTGGGGCGCGCCCTCGTGATCCGTAGATCGATCTTGCATGTCCTGCTTTGTTTTCCAATACGTCTCGCAGGTCCTGTGTGTTACCCCGGGCCTTGGTATTTTTGTTTGACTGGCGACGGGGTGCGGGCTGGACTTCGACCTGATATGCCACTTTGTCTCGGCCACGAGGTGGCCGGTCAGCCGCATTATACGCTGGAGGCGTAGGCTTTAATGCTTCCTCCTCGAGTTGGGGTAGCAACCTGCGCTTTGGGTAACTTTTGGTTGGGCGCTCGAGTTCGTATTCCTCGGCCGCTAGGACTTCAGTCCATCTATCCACTAGCAGATCTTGGTCAGCTTTAAGCTGCTGTTGCTTTTTCTTCAGGCTTTTTGCTGTTCGACGGGATCCTCAGGCACGATAAATTCTTTGTCGCCGAGGCTCACCTCGTCTTCGGAGAAAGGCATGTAATTGTCATCCTCTGATTCTCCGTTTGCTGCCTGTTCCTTAGGGCTAGCTTGCCCATCCTCCCGCTCGAGGTCTGGCTGGAGGGGATTGTCTTCGTCCTCGGCACTATCCGCAGCGTTATTGTTTCTTGTGCCGGTATCACCGCTTTTGCTATGGCGGGGCTTAGAGCGGCGCCGTTGACGCCGGTGCTTAGATTGCTTCTCGAGGGGATTATCCTCTGTTGCCTTATTGCCATCAATCTCTTTGGGGGTGTCCACCATGTATATATCATATGATGAGGTGGCAGTCCACCGTCCTGTGGGCGGTGGTTCCTGTTCGTCTCCTGCATCGTCGTCCATACCGTCGATGTCTTCGGAGCCGAAATCGAGCATGTCGGTTAAGTCATCGACAGTGGCTATCAAGTGGGTGGTGGGTGGGGAACGAATTTCTTCGTCGTCCGCTTCCCACTCAAGCCGGACATAGTTCGGCCAAGGGTCTCCTGACAAGGAGAGAGACCTTAATGAATTTAGCACGTCGCCCGGGGGTGAGTGCTGAAAGATATCCGCGGAGGAAAACCCCATGATCGGCGCCCAATCAGATTCGATAGGTATGGACGCAGGCGGTTCGGAGCCCGTGGCCGGGGACGAGTCCAAGTGTCCGGCAACACAGGTCTCATACGAGGTGAAGTCAGTATTCGGCTCTATCGCCACTGAGTGTGGGGCCTCCGTGGCGGGGTCCATCCACCCGTCCTCGGACGGCGCCCTCTACTCCGGATTTAGGGCCGGAGTAGCCACAGGTGTGATCTCCTGAACACCGTCCGATGGCAGAGTTAGGTCATGCTCGTCGTGACTATGCGGCGCACCTGACATAGGCTCGAATCTGTCAAAGATCAAGTCTCAGCGGATGTTGGTGGTATAGTTTAAATTTCCAAACCTCACCTGACGGCCAAGGGCGTAACTCTCGATCTGCTCCAGATGGCCAAGCGAGTTGGCCCGCAGTGCGAAGCCGCCGAATACAAAGATCTATCCAGGGAGAAAAACCTTACCCTGGATCGCATCATTGCCGATGATCGAAGGAGCCATCAAGCCTTATGGTGACGGCACAGTGGAACTCTCAATAAAAGCACCAATGTCGGTGTCAAAACCGGCGGATCTCGGGTAGGGGGTCCCGAACTGTGCGTCTAAGGCGGATGGTAACAGGAGGCGGGGAACACAATGTTTACCCATGTTCGGGCCCTCTCGATGGAGGTAATACCCTACTTCCTGCTTGATTGATCTTGATGATATGAGTATTACAAGAGTTGATCTAGCACGAGATCGTAGAGGCTAAACCCTAGAAGCTAGCCTATGATTATGATTGTTGTTCTTGTCCTACGGACTAAACCCTCCGGTTTATATAGACACTGGAGGGGGCTAGGGTTATACAGAGTCGGTTACAAGGGAGGAGATCTACATATCCGAATTTCCAAGCTTGCCTTCCACGCAAAGGAGAGTCCCACCCGTACACGGGACGAAGTCTTCAATCTTGTATCTTCATAGTCCAACAGTCCGGCCAAAGGATATAGTCCGGCTGTCCGAGGACCCCCTAATCCAGGACTCCCTCACCCAGACCGCGGGTGCATGCGCGCCTGCGTCCCTGCTGATGGCGTCGCTGGTTTCAGCCGCCGGCACCCTTGTGTGCTCGTGTGTGCTGCGGCTGCAGCTACTGCCTCTGTTCAGGAGGCCGGCCCCCATTAGATTAGTACTAATCCCTCTAGTACTAATCTCTGTTTACTATTAATTCTCTCTTGTACTAACGCACCCCCACTTTGGGTCTAATACATGTGGCCCCACTAGGTAAATTGATTAACTAAAATAATTTTATCACATATTACACTTACATGTGGGTCCACTAACCCTGTTGACTGGTCAATCATTGACCTGGTCAACAGTCAACCAAACCCCCTTGACCCCACTGTCATAGACTAGGCTAGGCATCCCCTGGGTACACTTAGAATTTTTGTATTAATTTCGAATTAATAATAAATCCAGGAATTTCAAAAATGAATTAAAACTTTGAAAATTATTATAAAATAATCCGTAGCTCGGATGAAAATACTTTGTACATGAAAGTTGCTCAGAACAACGAGACGAATCCGGATACGCAGCCCGTTCGTCCGCCACACATCCCTAGCATAGCGAACATGCAACTTTCCCCCTCCGGCCCATCTGTCCGAAAACGCGAAACACCGGGAATACTTTCCCGGATGTTTTCACCTTTTCCCGGTATCACCTACTACCGCGTTAGGCCACACCTAGCACCGCTCATTGTCATGTTATGCATCGTCATGCTTATGTTTGCATTGTATTCATTGTTTCTTCCCCCTCTTCTCTCCGGTAGACTACGAGACTGACGCCGCTGCTGGTGCCCTGATCGACTACGTTGTTGACGACCCCTTCTTGCCAGAGCAACCAGGCAAGCCCCCCTTGATCACCAGATATCGCCTATTCCTTCTCTCTACTCCTTGCATTAGAGTAGTGTAGCATGTTACTGCTTTCGGTTAATCCTATTCTGCTGCATAGCATGTCATTGTTGCTACAGTTGTTACCCTTACCTGCAATCCTAAATGCTTAGTATAGGATGCTAGTATCCATCAGTGGCCCTACATTCTTGTCCGTCTGCCATGGTATACTATCGGGCCGTGATCACTCGGGAGGTGATCACGGGTATATACATGTATACATGCATACTATACAGGTGGTGACTAAAGTCGGGTCAGCTCGTTGAGTACCCGCATGTGATTCTGATGTGGGGGCTGAAAGGACAGGTGGCTCCATCCCGGTAGAGGTGGGCCTGGGTTCCCGACGGCCACTGACTGTTACTTTGTGGCGGAGCGACAGGGCAGGTTGAGACCACCTAGGAGAGAGGTGGGCCTGGCCCTGGTCGGCTTTCGCGGATACTTCAATTAACACGCTTAATGAGATCTTGGTATTTGATCCGAGCCTGGCCACTGGCCTATACGCACTAACCAACTACGCGGGAACAATTATGGGCACTCGGCGTCGTGGTATCAGCCGAAGCCTTCGTGACGTCAGCGACTGAGCGGCGCGCGCCGGATTGGACTGGAACGCCTACTCTTGTATAAGGGAGGCTAGGTCTGCTTCCGGCCGCCCACGCAACATGTAGGTGTGCAATGGGCGATGGGCCCAGACCCCTGCGCAATAGGATTTAGACCGGCGTGCTGACCTCTCTGTTGTGCCTAGTTGGGGCTACGACGTGTTGATCTTCCGAGGCCGGGCATGACCCAGGAAAGTGTGTCCGGCCAAATGGGATCGAGCGTGTTGGGTTATGTGGTGCACCCCTGTAGGGAAGTTTATCTATTCGAATAGCCGTGATCCTCGGTAACAGGACGACCCGGAGTTGTACCTTGACCTTCTGACAACTAGAACCGGTTAGTTAATAAAACACACCCTTCCAAGTGCCAGATATAACTCGGTGATCGCTCTCACACAGGCCGACGAGGAGAGGATCGCCGAGTAGGATTATGCTATGCGATGCTACTTGGTGAACTTACCATCTATTCTCTTCTACATGCTGCAAGATGGAGGCTGCCAGAAGTGTAGTCTTCGACAGGACTAGCTATCCCCCTATTATTCTGGCATTCTGCAGTTCAGTCCACCGATATTGCCCCTTTACACAGATACCCATGCATATGTAGTGTAGATCCTTGCTTGCGAGTACTTTGGATGAGTACTCACGATTGCTTTTCTCCCTCTTTTCCCCCTTTGCATTCTTCTCGGTGGCCGCAACCAGATGCTAGAGTCCAGGAGCTAGAGATCCCGAGGATTATTCTACGTGGAGTTCGGCTTCGAGGAGTAGTTAGGAGGTCCCAGGCAGGAGGCCTTGCCTTTTCGATCGTTGCTATTTTTGTGCTAGACTTCTTAAGGAAAACTTGTTTAACTTATGTCTGTACTCAGATATTGTTGCTTCCGTTGACTCGTCTATGATCGAGCACTTGTATTCAAGCCCTCGAGGCCCCTGGCTTGTATTATGATGCTTGTATGACTTATTTATGTTTTAGAGTTGTGTTGTGATATCTTCCCGTGAGTCCCTGATCTTGATCGTACACGTTTGCGTGCATGATTAGTGTACAGTCAAATCGGGGGCATCACAAGTTGGTATCAGAGCCGACTGCTTGTAGGAATCCCCTTCCACACTCCTTGGCCAAAGTCGAGTCAAGTCACTGAAAACTGTTTTACTAACATGGCTGTGTGGCTTACGGGCCCACGTCGCCATTGGGTGGTATTAGGATCTTTTATTCCTCGTCCATACTCTGGGACTCTGATCTCTCTTCTATTCGGGTTTAATGAATTTACTAAAATCTAACTTTAGGTTCTCGAAAATACTTTCTCCCGGAGAGCCCCTTCAGTCCAGATGATCGCCGGCTGCACGAGAAGATTCCGAAGATACATTCCGATATTCTATCAATACTCTGTGCCCACCGCTTTTGCTATTCTCGACCATCGATAAACCCTTATGGATAACTAATTACACTTGTCATTCATACCTTCGTTCCCAGTTGCCCTTGTTATTACTTGATACCCTGAAAAATTCTTCGATATTCTGAGAATCCTTTGTGCCCACCGCTTTGCAGCTCTTTTCCGCATTAATACCCCTATGGATAATTCCTCGCACACACCAAGTATCCACTCATCACCAGTTGTTCATGTGTTTCACAAAATTCTTTGAAATACTATCCGATCTTTCAAGAATCCTCTGCAGCCTATGGCTCTTGAAATTCTTGTCTGCCTGCATTATGGTTAATTCCAAATGCCTAGCAATATTCATTGATGTCCTTTGTCTTTATCATCTTGGGTCCCTTGATTCATTATGTTGCCAATGTTGCAATCATTAACCAGATCCTAGAATCATCCTTTCGGCTCAGACGTCATTTTAAACATAAGCTGGATCTCGACCAATCAAATTGCCATCGATTCTACCCCTAAGCCTACTCAACTTATCCATCCTTGATCAGAGTGTTTGCTTCTGATCCCTTGATTTGGAAATCATAATTCTTTTGCATTTGAGCTTTGAATTAGTCAGTTGTTTCTATAATCAGACCTTCTTTCATTCTTTGTTCCTCTAGTTGAGTACCGATGCTCACATCAGATCCCTTGAGAACCACCGGATCCTTTGTTGGATTTTATCCGACAACGTCCTTCATATTCAATAACTTTGTGTGTCCTTCCCCAAATACATAATGCCTTTGGTAAATTGTATCCTCTGCTTCGTCAACCATGCTCTACTTCTGAGCTTGAGTTATTTACCCCTGAAGTTGATGGTATACGTTCCTAAGAAGCCCCGATGGGTTGAACCTATGCCTTCCTTAATCTCTGTGAACCCGAAAGTTTTCACGGGTCATACTCCTCTGGTAATTCACCAGGTAGGTTTTGACACTGAAATCATTTTTATCTAGAGTAGTGAATGAAAGGTTATGCATTGAAGAAGTGGAGTCGACCTTGAACTTTGTGTTCATGCCCATGTACACGATGTAGATCTTATCATTAAAGCTTCTCTTAAATTAATTATCCCCTTGTTATAAGTTCATCTTGTATCTATGCTTGGTCCTTTGCAGCCGTTGTTCCGATCGTGATTGATTCTCCTTTGATTCTATTTCTCGGGCAGGTTAAAGTAATTGCCTTCTGCAGATCAATACACCTCTGCAACCTCTATCATGTTCTACCTTCGAGTATTACCCCATGGTATCTCGATAAAATCACAAAACCATATTACTTCTTATGAGTTATTCTTCAAGTATTATTTCTCACCGATTCCAATTTTTCCCGGGTTCTGAGTTGTTAGACACTCAGGGACACCGATAGTGAATCGAGTCCGTAATCCGATTCATTAACTCTAAGTAATTTTCGTTGCTTACGAGTTTAATAACCCTTCAAGTCATTCCTAGCCTGATTGGCCATATTATTATCGTGCAAAATTTTAACTGTGCTACCTGGCCCTTCTTCTTGGAGCAAATTTTCGACGATGAGCTAATCTTATGTCGATCTGCCTCGTCATATCATTTTGCCTTGAACAACAAGCTTGATTTCGAGTTTGTGCCGTACCCATGGTTCCAATAACTTTTCGCCTCATCATTCCTTTGACTTGATGTCATCGCCTATCGATTACATCTTCATAAGATCTCTCGACAAATGTGTCATGATCATCATCAGCATTTTGAGCTCTTCTAGGATATCAATCGAATTCCTGATGGGGATTACCATCCTTGCCCCTAGGTAATTTGTGTTGTCATCGACTACTTCCTTGCCTTCTTTCCAATACAAACTTGTTCGTGTTTTTTGTTATACCTTGAGTTCCTTGCTATCCAGCATTTGCTCCTCTTTACCTTGGAGTATTACCATCTTTTATGTCAAGAATGTCGTGAGAATTTCACCACCTCTTAAGAATTCTTGATATAGTAATACTTCTCACCATCTCCGTTCATATCTTGGCCCCCGTGTTGTTTCTAACCGGGATACGAGCCATTTAACCTTGATGTGTAAAATTCAGAACTTCTAGCAACCCTATTGCTTGTAAGTTAATGAATGATAGTTTCATTCTTTGTGTATCGGTTATTGAATCACCTTTCTAACATTGATCATGCTACCTAAGACCATATCTTGGGTGCACTTTTCAACCAATGTTTAATTGTGTATGTTTTCCTCGAGCATACCTCATTATATCATTTGATCCGACAAATGTTATCTCCTTTTTCACATAGTTGTGGAAATCCATATTTTTCGAAACCTCGATGAATTGACGCTGATTCCATCAGCCACCTCCTCATCCTCTCGTTGGTTCACTGATGAACTCTTGTTTCGGAACTCGCGTCCATCGTTCATTTCCTGATAATCTTGCAACACCATCTCGTCAAATTGTGTTGCACCCCTTCTCCTCAGGCATCCTCAATCTGAGGTATCTTGACACCAATCAGATATGAACCTCGGTTAGATATGATGGTTGGAACATATTTCCAGGAGTTATAACATTCCTCTTTATAAGACCTGGTAAGGTGATGCCATGCTTAACACACCTGTCTGGGGAACCTATTGTTATAGATTCCTTTTCAGCAAGGTTATCCATTCTTCCATGAGGAAATTGAAGACTTATTCTATAAGTTGTTCCTGATAAATCCTTTGAGTATCCAAAGTTTGACCTTTGCTTGAAGACCATGTCAATACTATCTCGAAGCATGTCTATGGTACTCCGATCTTCAACAAGAACATTTGAAGCCCAATGCTAAATGTTTCCTGCTCAACTATCCAAACACCGTTGTATGGGTAATGTCATGAAATTTCTCTCCCCTTACCTAAAGAGTTTTCTACATTATATCATGTCATGGATATCATGCTCTGCTTGTCCTTGGGGAGGATATACCCTTGAAATATGTGTTTAAACACATTTTCCTTTCCATTGTTCTGTTTAATCTGACAATCTTATTTTTCTTTTCATTGTTTGGTTTAACCTTTCTTGTGATATATATGATCTAAGCAGTAATATTCTCTTGCTTATGTAAACACCTCGGTGTACAATTCTGTCAGCAAGACCCTGTTACTATTGTTGATGACATTCCGGTAGCCACCGATGGACGAGAACTTTGCCTATTGGTCCGCCTCGTTCAACGAGCGGGAAAATGGTTCTCTTTGTCCCTCGCCCTTGGTACCGACGTTGTTGCCGACATAACTGACAGGCTACCCTCTGACATGCCTTGCTATCCTGAGCATGCAAGATGTCACCGCTCCTCCTACTTTTAACCCACATGGTGGGCCCATAACCCACAGTTCCACAGGATCGAAACCTGACTCTCCTGTACACCCCAGCTCCTAAAGGTTATTCCTCATGCTTGGCTTCGTATGTAATTCACGAGCCACCTTCCAAAAGATCATCAATTCTGGTATCAGACATAATACTTATTACCGTTGCTCTGAAACCCTTTCACACTCTATTTCAGGCAATGAACGATTGCCTAACCACTTGAAACTTTTATTGCACCATCTTACCTTGCTATCGATCTGTTTCAATTGCTCGACTCAAGAGTTACGCGTAAGATCATTCATGGGATACCCCCAGATGATTTCCCCTTATAGCATTCTATCGTTGTCGAGCTGCCCTTTACCTATTCGTAACTACGATGGAGTTCCCGAAGAAAGGATGCCGACTTCATCATGATGACTTGAAGCAGAGAAATGAAGACATCAACGTAATCGATTGATCAAAACCGAGAAGATTCGTAGAAATTCGTAACCAGATCTTTCCCCTTACTCCACCTCTTAAAATCTCGGGATGAGACTTCTTGTAGTGGAGGAGAATTGTGACGCCCGAATAACTAAGCTACAGTAAACCTTTGCTAATGATGCACATCACCTCGATTACTGTTGCTAATCGCGCGTTAGTTCGAAACCAATTCAAATTCAAATTCAAAGTCAGGCAAACAATAAAGTTTTCAAATATTAAAACAAAAATGTTCAGATTGTGGCAAATAATTAACTAATTATTGGTGAAGAAACCACACTTCTGTAATGTATTTAAATGCACTATAGTAAGTAAAGCAGCGGCAAAAACAATTATTTAAATACTTTTAAAAAACTAAACAATTACAAACTATTTTATTTTAGGTGCCAAGTTAATTGTGGTAGTGGCATAACTATTAATACTATTTTAGATATAACTTTTTGTATTTTATATAAACTAAAATTTAACAAAACAGAAAAGTATATATAATAACTAAAAGGCAAAACAACAAAACGAGAAAAAACCCTTTGGCCAACTGGGCCAAACGGCCCAGCTGGCCAGCCCACCAAGCCACAACCGGTCAGCCCACACCCCACTCATCCCCTTCCTCCTGCTACAGGAGGCAGAGGAGGGCGTGGCAGCCATCCCAGCCACCCTGCCCGCCGATGCCGTCGTGGCAGACATCCACCGCTTCCCCATTCAGATAAGGTCGAGCCCAGCCTCCTCTCCCTCGCGGTCAAACCCTAGCGCCCACTTTCCCCTCTCCTTCGCTCGCTCTCGCATCCGCAATGCGCAGCCGAGCCTCGTCGCCATGGCCGAACTCGCCCATGTAGCCACCGTCGTCCCCGGGCCGTGAGACAGTGTCCGGCCGCTCCATCGTCGTCCGCTACGTCGTCCTCGCAGAACAAATCAAGCAGGAGAGCCCCACGTCGCCACCATCGAGCTCGTCTTCGACTGTCTGCATCACCGGCTGCCGTCGTCGATTCGCTCGACCCCGACCTTCCCTGGCATCCTCGAGCTCGTCTTTGGCACCGCAGTGAGCTCCTCCTCCTCCCCCCTGCTTTGCCCCCCTTGATTCACTGTTGTAGCCTCCGTCCCCGAGCTCATCCGATCTCACGCATATGCGTACATACGAGCGTGCGTGCTCGGAGTTGTTGCTGCTCCTGCGTACTTGCTGCTATCACTCGCGCCGCCCGCATGGCCGACCCCCATCGCCCCGTGGCCGCGACCGTGCCCCTGAACCCCGCTCCTGCCTGCCGCCGCCTAGGGTCGTGCCCTGCTCCCATTACTCGCAAGCGCCAGCGCGCCTCCTCCCTGTTGCTGCCCGATGCTTCTGCTAGTTGCTATTCCTTCTGCCGCTGCCTGCTGCTGCTATGCTCCGCTTGCTGTCGCCGCTCTGCTTGGTGCCGCTCTGCATGGTGCGGTTTGCTGCTGCCGCGTGCTCTAACTGCTGCTGCCCGGGGCCGCGTAATGGCTGCGCCCAGCCCGCGGGTGCATGCGCGCATGCGTCCCTGCTGATGGCGTTGCTGGTTTCAGCCGCCGGCACCCTTGTGCTCGTACGTGCTGCGGCTGCAGCTACTGCCTCTGTCCAGGAGGCCGGTCCCCGTTAGATTAGTACTAATCCCTCTAGTACTAATCTCCGTTTAGTACTAATTCTCTCTTGTACTAACGCACCCCCACTTTGGGTCTAATACATGCGGCCCCACTAGGTAAATTGATTAACTAAAATAATTTTATCACATATTGCACTTACATGTGGGTGCACTAACCCTATTGACTGGTCAATCATTGACCTAGTCAACAGTCAACCAAACCCCCTTGACCCCACTGTCTTAGACTAGGCTAGGCAACCCTGGGTACACTTAGAATTTCTGTATTAATTTAGAATTAATAATAAATCCAGGAATTTCAAAAATGAATTAAAACTTTAAAAATTATTATAAAATAATCCGCAGCTCGGATGAAAATACTTTGTACATGAAAGTTGCTCAGAACAATGAGACGAATCCGGATACGCAGCCCGTTCGTCCGCCACACATCCCTAGCATAGCGAACATGCAACTTTCCCCCTCCGGTCCATCTGTCCGAAAACGTGAAACACCGGGAATACTTTCCCGGATGTTTTCACCTTTTGCCGGTATCACCCACTACCGCGTTAGGCCACACCTAGCACCGCTCATTGTCATGTTATGCATCGTCATGATTATATTTGCATTGTATCATTGTTTCTTTCCCCTCTTCTCTCCGGTAGACTACGAGACTGACGCCGCTGCTGGTGCCCCAATCGACTACGTTGTTGACGACCCCTTCTTGCCAGAGCAACCAGGCAAGCCCCCCCTTGATCACCAGATATCGCCTATTCCTTCTCTCTACTCCTTGCATTAGAGTAGTGTAGCATGTTACTGCTTTCATTGTTGATCCTATTCTGCTGCATAGCCTGTCATTGTTGCTACAGTTGTTACCCTTACCTGCAATTCTAAATGCTTAGTATAGGATGCTAGTATCCATCAGTGGCCCTACATTCTTGTCCGTCTGCCATGCTATACTATCGGGCCGTGATCACTCGGGAGGTGATCACGGATATATACATATATACATGCATACTATACAGGTGGTGACTAAAGTCGGGTCAGCTCGTTGAGTACCCGCATGTGATTCTAATGTGGGGGCTGGAAGGACAGGTGGCTCCATCCCGGTAGAGGTGGGCCTGGGTTCCCGACGGCCCCCGACTGTTACTTTGTGGCGAGCGACAGGGCAGGTTGAGACCACCTAGGAGAGAGGTGGGCCTGGCCCTGGTCGGCGTTCGCGGATACTTCAATTAACACGCTTAACGAGATCTTGGTATTTGATCTGAGTCTGGCCACTGGCCTATACGCACTAACCAACTACGCTGGAACAGTTATGGGCACACGGCGTCGTGGTATCAGCCGAAGCCTTCGTGACGTCTGCGACTGAGCGGCGCACGCCGGATTGGACTGGAATGCCTACTCTTGTATAAGGGAGGCTAGGTCTGCTTCCGGCTGCCCACGCAACATGCAGGTGCGCAATGGGTGATGGGCCCAGACCCCTACGCCATAGGATTTAGACCGGCGTGCTGACCTCTCTGTTGTGCCTAGGTGGGGCTGTGACGTGTTGATCTTCCGAGGCCGGGCATGACCCAGGAAAGTGTGTCCGGCCAAATGGGATCGAGCGTGTTGGGTTATGTGGTGCACCCCTGCAGGGAAGTTTATCTATTTGAATAGCCTTGATCCTCGGTAACAGGACGACCCGGAGTTGTACCTTGACCTTATGACAACAAGAACCGAATACTTAATAAAACACACCCTTCTAAGTGCCAGATATAACTCGATGATCGCTCTCACACAGGGCGACGAGGAGAGGATAGCCGAGTAGGATTATGCTATGCGATGCTACTTGGTGAACTTACCATCTATTCTCTTCTACATGCTGCAAG
Organism: Aegilops tauschii subsp. strangulata; assembly: GCF_002575655.3. Lineage (NCBI taxonomy): Eukaryota > Viridiplantae > Streptophyta > Magnoliopsida > Poales > Poaceae > Aegilops > Aegilops tauschii. The sequence continues at coordinate 518,083,285 of NC_053036.3, forward strand.
ATGGAGGCTGCCAGAAGTGTAGTCTTCGACAGGACTAGCTATCCCCCTCTTATTCTGGCATTCTGCAGTTCAGTCCACTGATATTGCCCCTTTACACAGATACCCATGCATATGTAGTCTAGATCCTTGCTTGCGAGTACTTTGGATGAGTACTCACGGTTGCTTTTCTCCCTCTTTTCCCCCTTTGCATTCTTCTCGGTTGTCGAACGAGATGCTGGAGTCCAGGAGCTACAGATCCCGAGGATGATTCGACGTGGAGTTCGGCTTCGAGGAGTTGTTAGGAGGTCCCAGGCAGGAGGCCTTGCCTTTTCGATCGTTGTTATTTTTGTGCTAGCCTTCTTAAGGCAAACTTGTTTAACTTATGTCTGTACTCAGATATTGTTGCTTCCGCTGACTCGTCTATGATCGAGCACTTGTATTCGAGCCCTTGAGGCCCCTGGCTTGTATTATGATGCTTGTATGACTTATTTATGTTTTAGAGTTGTGTTGTGATATCTTCCCGTGAGTTCCTGATCTTGATCGTACACGTTTGCGTGCATGATTAGTGTACGGTCAAATCGGGGGCGTCACAGCCAACTACTTGAAGACAAGAAAACAAATGGAGTATGAAGAGAGTACTAATGAAAGGGAAAATGTTTTGCAATACCCTCCTGGTGTTTATTATGATGAATCAGGTAACGAGGAGGAGCTTCCTATCCAACCAATCTCATCAATAAGAAGCTTGAAAAGATTAATTAAACCCACGCATGATGTGGTGAAGAAGAAGAAGAAAAGAAGAAAGAATAGAGGTAAAAAGGTATCTCTCCCAAATAATGTTGCTCCTATTATTGTTGTGCCTCATGAAAATGAATCAAAAATAATTGTGTAATATGATACACTTGATGATGATTTTGTTATGCCTACTACTTGTTGTGATGATTATGATTGGGAAGATAATGATACTTCTTATAATATTGGGAATATTTTTGGCACCAACTTGGGAAATTATCATGATAGTAATTGTTATACCATTGGTGCCATTCATACTATTAATGATGAGAATGATTATGCTTATGATATGCCAAGCCACAAGCTTGGGGATGCTATGTTTGATGAGAATGACATGTTTGAGAATTTATTTGCTGAAATTAATGTTTGTCCCAAGCTTGGGGATGCTATGTTTAATGAAGATGATCATTTTAGTCCCCCTACTTTGAATGATCAAACTTTCTATGATGGTTGCATGCCTCTGTCTATGATGAGAACAAAGTTGCTACTTATGATGATTATTGTGATGATACTTATGTTATAAAAAGTAGTGATAATTATTGTCATAATTTTGAATATCCTTTTACTGAACATTACTATTTTAATGTGGGAACAATTTATAGTACTCGAGTTTCCTATGATACTCCCACTATTTTGAATGAGAATAATATTGCTTATGTGGAGAGTAATAAATTTACTATGCTTGTGGATCATGAAAAGAAAGCTTTATGTAATGGTCATATTGATGAATCTATTCATGATGCTGCTAAAAATTATTATGAGAGAGGAACTTATGCTACATGATGTTCTCTTTGTGTTTCAATTATTATCTTTTATGTGAGCATCATTGAATCATCATGCCTAGCATAAAAGGCATTAAAGAAAAGCGCTTGTTGGGAGACAACCCAACACTTTTACCTACTGTTTTTGTGTGTTAACATGATTATGCTACTGTATTGATCATGTTTTATAGCTTTAGTTTCAATAAAGTGCCAAGTAAAGCCTTTGGGATCATGTTGGGTGATAGTTGATTTGACCCTGCTGAAAAACAGAAACTTTTTCGCTCACGAAAATAAGTCTCATTTTTAACAGAAGAGTGCTTTTGAGTTGATTCTTTTTGCAGAAGTTTAATATACAAATTTCTCACGTGGTACTAATTTTTCATAATTTTTGGAGTAGCAGAAGTATGGTAGTTATCCAGATCATTACAGACTGTTCTGTTTTTGACAGATTCTGTTTTCAATGCATAGTTTGCTTCCTTTCTAGTTTCTATGGCCTATATTGCTCAATATAAATTGTGGAAATGATATGCTACAGTAGGCATTGTGTGGAAACAATTATGAATCTTGTCTTTGACACTACCAAAGTGAAATGGTTTGCTCTTTATCATACTAACCTATCTCATGAAGTTCTGTTAAGTTTTGTGTGATTGAAGTTTTCAAGTTCTGGGTGAGACATCGATATGAGGAGAATAAGGAGTGAAAATACCCTAAGCTTGTGGATGCCCAAGGCACCCCAAGGAAATATTCAAGGAAGATCCAAGCAACTAAGCCTGGGGATGCCCCGGAAGGCATCCCCTCTTTCGTCTCCAACATTATCGGTAACCTTACTTGGAGCTATATTTTTATTCGTCACATGATATGAGTTTTACTTGGAGCATCATTTTATTTTGTTAGGATTTGCTTGCTGTTATTTAGAATAATTTTTTGCATCTTTTATTTCAATAAAAGTCGCATTGATAGCCTTTGCCATGCTTATCTTGCATGTATTCATGTTGCTGTTTCAAAACAGAAAGTTTATCGATGTTGCAAAAATTCCCGAGGAAGGTAAGAATGTAATAAAATGTTGAAACTTTTTGCATAATAAGCTCTGATAAATTTTCTACAGTGTGGTAAAATTTCATAATGTTTGGAGTTAGGGAAGTATTGATACTCTTGCATTCTTTACAGACTGTACTGTTTTGGCAGATTGCTGTTATGTTTGCATTGTTTGCATATGCTTGCTTGTTTAATGAATCTATTTGAGGATAGGAGTATTAAATATGCAGAGGCATTTAGTATGCAATGTTGAATAATAATTACAGTGATTTGCTACAGTAGAGACTGATAAGGTTTTTGCATTAGTTTATACTAACTTATCTTCACGAGTTCTTGTTGAGTTTTGTGTGGATGAAGCTTTTGAGATTTAGGAAAACCGTGATATGAGAGGAATTAAGGAGACACAAAAGCTCAAGCTTGGGGATGCCCAAGGCAGCCCAAAATAATATTTCAAGAAGTCTCAAGCATCTAAGCTTGGGGATGCGCCGGTAGGCATCCTACCTTTCTTCTTCAACAATTATCGGTTAGTATCGGTTGAGCCTAAGTTTTTGCTTCTTCACATGAGTTGTGCTATTCTTAGAATGTCATTTTATTTTTGTTTTACTTGCCGTTTTAATAAAATACTTAGATCTGAAAGTTTTTAAATAAAATAGAGCCCTCAAGTAGTTGCCAGGGAGGCTAAGTAAGCGGCATTCACATCCCGTCAACGAAGCCCTTTTCTATGTCATTTACTCTTGTGCTTCACTTATATCCCATGAGTAAATTATTGAATAAATTGAATGTCATGAAGTTGAGATCATATCATGCCTAGTGGTAGCTTCACATCAGATTTAGAAAGTGGAATATTTTGAGGCTTGACAATCACAATTTTGGTCATACAAGCAATTCACGAATAATTAGTATAAAGAAGAGAACTTTAACATGCAAATACACTATCATGGAAATCTTTTGTGATTGTGAGCCCCCACCAAAATATTATATGCCAAAATTGTTGACGTTGGACAAGGAAGACAGCGTAATGGTTTATGTTTGTTCATATTCACATAGAAGTCATATTGTCATAGATCCTCAACATGTGGTGATTGTCCCCCATCTTTGCTAGCCAAAAATTCCGCACCAAGTAGAATACTACTTGTGCATCCCAAAACCCTTAAACCCAAATCTTATTTTCAAGAGTCCACCATACCTACCTAAGGATTGAGCAAGATCCTTCAAGTAAGTTGTCATTGGTGCAATAAGGCAATAAAAATTGCTTCTAAAAGTGTTAGATCATTTAGTGTAACAGAAAATTGAGCGTTGTACGAACTTGTGATGGCAAAGCAATAAAAGCGACGGACTGCAAAATAAAGGTTGCTATCATAAGGGGCAATATAACGTGACGTTCTTTTGCACTAAGGGGTTGAGCATACAAACAAATAAGCGCATGTTAACCTCTGCTTCCCTCTGCGAAGGGCCTATCTTTTATTTTTCAGTATTTATTTTTATGCAAAGAGTCAAAGTTATTCTCTCTATTCCTTTTTATTTTTCTCTTTTGGCAATCATCATGTGGTGAGGAAAGATCTAGGCACATATGTCCAGTTGAATATGGGTAGCATGAGTTATTATTGTTGACATCACCCTTGAGGTGAATACGTTGGGAGGCAAAACAATAAGCCCCTATCTGTCTATGTGTCCGGTTGAAACTCATCTTTATGTGGTGAGTGTTAGCAATCATAGAAGACTATATGATAGTTGAGTATGTGGAGCTCTTACTTAGACTCTATTGAATAAGTTGAATTGCAATTGCTTGGTGACTAATAACATAGGTTGTTGAGTTTCAAGAGAGTCCATTGTTTGAACCTTAACATGTGAATTGGTTGCTACTATAACATGAGAAGTTTTATAAGAAAAAATTTCTGTTATGATGCTAGGAAAAGTGATTGACATTGTCATTGATCAAACTTGTGCACTTTGCTAGCATTCACACTTCATAAATTATTTCTTTTATCATTTACCTACTCGAGGACGAGTAGGAATTAAGCTTGGGGATGCTGATACATCTCCAACGTATCTATAATTTATTAAGTATTCATGCTGTTATTTTATCATTTTTGGATGTTTTACAACCATTTTATAGCAACTTTATATCATTTTTTGGGACTAACCTATTGACCCAGTGCCCAGTGCTAGTTGCTGTTTTTTGCTTGTTTTTTACATCGCAGGAAATCAATACCAAACGGAGTCCAAATGCAACGAAACTCCACGGAGATTTTTTATGGACCAGAAGACACCCATTGGGCTAGAGCAACACCTGGGGGGTGCCCCGAGGGGGGCACAACCCACCAGGGCGTGCCAGGGCCCCCTAGCGCACCCAGGTGGGTTGTGCCCACCTCGGTGGCCTCCCGCACCCCCTCTTTGCACTATAAATTCCCAAATATTCCGAAACCCTTCGGGGTTAACCTAGATCAGAAGTTTCGCCGCCGCAAGGCTCTGTAGCCACCAAAAACCAATCTAGACCCGTTCTGGCACCCTGCCGGAGGGGGGGATCTTCACCGGTGGCCATCATCATCATCCCGGTGGCCAGCATGATGAGGAGGGAGTAGTCCACTCTCGGGGCTGAGGGTTTGTACCAGTAGCTAGTGTTTATTCTCTCTCTCTCTCTCTCGTGATCTATATCATGGGCTTTGTTAATATAGATGGATCATATGATGTTTCTCCCCTCTATACTCTTGTTGTGATGAATTGAATCTTTACCCTTTGAAGTTTTGTCTTGTCGGATTGAATACTCAGAGATGAGAACACATGATGTATGTCTTGTGGTATGAATACTTGAGGTGACAATGGGGTATCATATTTATTCACTTGATGTATGTTATGGCACTCAACTTGCAGATTCCCGAGGTGACATTGGGGTAATCTAGGCATAGGGGTTGATGCACCTTTTTATTATCTTTTCTCTGATAGAAACTTTGGGGTCTCTTTGTAGTTCTTTGTGTGGATGGAGTATTATGAATATGAATTTTCTTTGATGTTATTTTAGTATGAACTCTTGATTAGATCGATCGAAAAGAATAGCTTGTGTTATTTCAGTATGAACTCTAGGATAGATCGAACAGAAAGAATAGCTTTGAGGTGGTTTCGTACCCTACTAACAATTTCTATCTTTTGTTCTCCGCTAATAGGAACTCGGGAGTGATTCTTTATTGCACTTTGAGGGATAATCATATGATCCAACTATGTTAGCATTGTTGAGAGGTTGCACTAGTGAAAATACGGACCCTAGGCCTTGTTTTTAAGCATTGCAATACCATTTTTGTGCCCGTTTACTATTTGCTACCTTGCTGTTTTTATTTATTCAGATTATAAAAATATATTTCTACCATCCATATTACACTTTTGTCACCATCTCTTCGCCGAACTAGTGCACCTATACAATTTGCCATTGTATTGGGTGTGTTGGGGACACAAGAGATTTCTTTGTATTTGGTTGCAGGGTCATTTGAGAGAGACCATCTTCATCCTAGACCTCTCACAGATTGATAAACCTTAGGTCACCCACTTGAGGGAAACTTGCTATTGTCCTACAAAACTCTGCGCTTGGAGGCCCAACACGTGTCTACAAGAATAAATTTGCGTAGTAGACATCAGGATCGCATTGCACCCCACACACGTTCGATCCTGCACACGGCTCACGCAAATGGAACGCGCTTCGGCTTGCCTCTTCACTGACATGTGGGACTGCACTTGGAGAAACTGACCATGCGCCAAACTCCCCCCGCCCACCACGCGAAAATCCCCCCCCCCCCAAATTCCCCCCAAATCCCAAATTCAACCGCCCTTCGGCCAACTAGCCAATAATATTCCCCAAACCCCCTCCCCCGGGCCCCCTCCAGTCCATTCGCCGATACGTCGGTGCCGCGGTTCATCGAGGGGACGCACGGCGATCCTTTCGCTCCCACAGTACGCTCTCGTAGACTGCCGTCTCTAGCCGCGCCGCCACCGTTGGCGACGTTCCTGTGGAGACACACGTCGGTCAGCGCCGCCACCGCTGGTGACGTTTGTGTGGAGATGCACGGCGATCAGCTTCTCCCACGGTACACGCATTCTAGACTGAGGCCCCGTGCATGTCGGTGTAGTGCTGAATGTTAGCTGATAGACGTTGTTAATCTCACTGTTTGCCAAAGTAGTTTACAGTCAATATGCTCTGCTGAAGAAGCTTCCTTGCCCTATTCTGCACTCAATCTGCTTAGCTGAGATGGCATGCCAAGCCCGATTAGTTGCTAAAATATCCTGCCATATATTTATTGTTATGTAGATTGCCATGGTCTAGTAGCCAATCTGTTAGGTGAAATAGCCCTACACCGTTTTATACTCGATCTTTCTTGCTGAGATGGCCTTAGATGGTTGTGTGCTCGGCCTCATTGACTACTGAAACAGCCTGCCATAATTTAGCACTCAAATATGTTTGCTAAATTAGCTTTACATATATTTCGTTACATAGATCTGCTTGTCCAAATATCTTGCCATAGCTTTAGACATCGACCTAGGTATTTTTTTTCTGGACTTCATAAAAAAGCATATATGTTTTTCCTGTAATATCTAGTAGAAGAACTAATTTGTATGTTTAACAGACGGGCAGGACTTGGATAACTTCTGCCCTAAGATTCTCCGTTGCATATGTCGACGGGTTTAAAACTTCATGAACTTGATCAGAGATGAGTACAGTGGTCCGAAATCAGATGTGCTCTGCCCGTATAGCAGTTGTATGAATTCAGTTAAAAGGCCCCAATCAACTGTGCAAAATCATCTACACTTGTATGGGATGTCGGTCACATATACTAGGTGGGTTCATCATGGTGAAGCTGTGAACGTCAATGTTACTGACTATGTAGAAGCAGCGGATCACTATCTTGATCTGCCTGCTGCTCAGGTGGAAGAGGAGGAGGAGGTGGTGGTGGCGGAGCCAGTGAGTTTGAACAACATTGAAACAATGCTACGAAATGCTCGTGCATTTTGTGAACTTTCACCTACAGAAGAAAATCAGTGGGCCCGCATGTTGGAACAATGCAACATGGCTGTCACCTCAGGAAATAAGCTGTCAGTATTCTCAGCTATGGTCACCTTTCTTCAGGTGAAGACATCTGAACGGATGACCAACAAATCATTCGATGCAATGTTGGCTGCTTTCCGCAAATCTTTCCCAGATGCGTCTGAGCTGCCACACACCTACAGTAAATTGAAGAATTTCCTTTGTGCAGTTGGAATTGGATATGATATGATCCATGTTTGTAAGAATAATTGTGTTCTATTCCGGAAGGATTATGCCAACTTAAGTGAATGCCCAAAATGCAAATCATCAAGATGGAAAGATGGCGATGCTGTGAAGAGGATTCCTCATAATGTTCTGAGAAATTTTCCAATTATACCAAGATTGCAGAGGTTGTTTCATGATGCTGAAACAAGAGAGGATGTACTGTGGCATTCTAGGAACCAGGAGTCCAGAGATCAGAATGTAATGAGCCATCCATCTCATGGTAGTGACTGGAAAAGCTTCAATCAGAAACACAAAAAGTTTGCTGCTGACCCGAGAAACATTAGACTTGGCTTAGCTTCAGATGGATTTAACCCATTTGGCCACCAGAGCGCCACATATAGCATGTGGCCAGTGCTTATTATCCCTTACAACATGCCTCCAAATGGCTGCACCAAAGAATGAAACTACATGATGGCCTTGCTCATCCCAGGTCCAAAAAGTCCTGGAAAGGATTTTGATTTATTCATGGAGCCTCTTGTGGAGGAACTTCAACAGCTATGGAGGGGTGTTCTCACTCGAGACCTATATAGCAGCCCACCAGCTGATTTCTTTTTGTGTGCTGTTATAATTTGGTGCATCCATGATTATCCGGCTTTGGGCACTATGTCAGGGCGAACGACACATAGTTACAATGCATGTGTTCGCTGTGACAGGAATCCGATGTCATACGCAATACTTAGCAAGATCTGTTGCATTGGACACCGTCGTTTCCTTGCCAAGGACAAGCCGCGTCCAAAAAAATACCGAAAACATGTGTTCAATGCAAAGCATGAAAACTGCGATGCGCCAAAGAGGCTCACGGCCGATGAGTTGCAAGTGGAATTAGAGAAGGTCAGGCATATTATGAAGGAAATATGCCCTAGAGGCAATAATAAAGTTATTATTTATTTCCTTATTTTCTGATAAATGTTTATTATTCATGCTAGAATTGTATTAACCAGAAACTTGATACATGTGTGAATACATAGACAAACAGAGTGTCACTAGTATGCCTCTACTTGACTAGCTCGTTGAATCAAAGATGTTTAAGTTTCCTAACCATAGACATGAGTTGTCATTTGATTAACGAGATCACATCATTAGAGAATGATGTGATTGACTTGACCCATTCCGTTAGCTTAGCACTTGATCGTTTAGTATGTTGCTATTGCTTTCTTCATGACTTATACATGTTCCTATGACTATGAGATTATGCAACTCCCGAATACCGGAGGAACACTTTGTGTGCTACCAAACGTCACAACGTAACTGGGTGATTATAAAGGTGCTCTACAGGTGTCTCCAATGGTACTTCTTGAGTTGGCATAGATCGAGATTAGGATTTGTCACTCCGATTATCGGAGAGGTATCTCTGGGCCCTCTCGGTAAAGCACATCACTATAAGCCTTGCAAGCAATGTGACTAATGAGTTAGTTGTGGGATGATGCATTACGGAACAAGTAAAGAGACTTGCCGGTAACGAGATTGAAATAGGTATTGAGATACCGACGAACGAATCTCGGGCAAGTAACATACCGATGACAAAGGGAACAACGTATGTTGTTATGCGGTTTGACCGATAAAGATCTTCGTAGAATATGTAGGAGACAATATGAGCATCCAGGTTCTGCTATTGGTTATTGACCGGAGACGTGTCTCGGTAATGTCTACATAGTTCTCGAACCCGTAGGGTCCGCACGCTTAAAGTTCGGTGACGATCGGTATTCTGAGTTTATGTGAGTTGATGTAACAAAGGTAGTTCGGAGTCCCGGATGAGATCGGGGACAAGACGAGGAGTCTCGAAATAGTCGAGATGTAAAGATCGATATATTAGACGACTATATTCGGACATCGGAAAGGTTCCAAGTGATTCGGGTATTTTTCGGAGTACCGGAGAGTTACGGGAATTCGCCGGGGAGTATATTGGGCCTAATAGGCCTTAGTGGGAGAAGAGGAGGGGCGGCCAGGGCAACCGCGCGCCCCCTCCCCCTCTAGTCCGAATTGCACAAGGAGGGGGGTGGCGCCCCCCTTTTTTACTTCTTCTCCTCTCTCCCCTCCTCCCCTTCTCCTACTCCAACAAGGACAGGAGGAGTCCTACTCCCAGTGGGAATAGCACTCCCCCCTTGGCGCGCCCTCCTTGGCCGGCCGCCTTTCCCCCCTTGCTCCTTTATATATGGGGGCAGGGGGCACCTCTAGACACACAAGTTGATCTGTTGATCTCTCCCAGCCGTGTGCGTGAAGGAAATATGCCCTAGAGGCAATAATAAAGTTATTATTTATTTCCTTATATCATGATAAATGTTTATTATTCATGCTAGAATTGTATTAACTGGAAACATGATACATGTGTGAATACATAGACAAACAGAGTGTCACTAGTATGCCTCTACTTGACTAGCTCATTAATCAAAGATGGTTATGTTTCCTAACCATGGACAAAGAGTTGTTATTTGATTAACGGGATCACATCATTAGGAGAATGATGTGATTGACTTGACACATTCTGTTAGCTTAGCACTCGATCGTTTAGTATGTTGCTATTGCTTTATTCATGACTTATACATGTTCCTATGACTATGAGATTATGCAACTCCCGTTTACCGGAGGAACACTTTGTGTGCTACCAAACGTCACAACGTAACTGGGTGATTATAAAGGTGCTCTACAGGTGTCTCCGAAGGTACTTGTTGGGTTGGTGTATTTCGAGATTAGGATTTGTCACTCCGATTGTCGGAGAGGTATCTCTGGGCCCTCTCGGTAATGCACATCACTTAAGCCTTGCAAGCATTGCAACTAATGAGTTTCTTACGGGATGATGTATTACGGAACAAGTAAAGAGACTTGCCGGTAACGAGATTGAACTAGGTATTGAGATACCGACGATCGAATCTCGGGCAAGTAACATACCGATGACAAAGGGAACAACGTATGTTGTTATGCGGTCTAACCGATAGAGATCTTCATAGAATATGTGGGAGCCAATATGAGCATCCCGGTTCCGCTATTGGTTATTGACCGGAGACGTGTCTCGGTCATGTCTACATAGTTCTCGAACCCGTTGGGTCCGCACGCTGAAAGTTTCGATGACAGTTATATTATGAGTTTATATGTTTTGATGTGCCGAAGGTTGTTCGGAGTCCCGGATGTGATCACGAACATGACGAGGAGTCTCGAAATGGTCGAGACATGAAGATTGATATATTGGAAGCCTATGTTTGGATATCGGAAGTGTTCCGGGTGAAATCGGAATTTTACCGGAGTACCGGGAGGTTACCGGAACCCCCCGGGGCTTAATGGGCCATAGTGGGCCTTAGTCGAAGAGAGGAGAGGCGGCCAGGGCAGGGCCGCGCGCCCCTCCCCCCCAGTCCGAATAGGACAAGGAGAGGGGGCGGCGCCCCCCCTTTCCTTCCTCTCTCCCTCCTCTTTCCCCCTCCACTCCTAGTCCAACAAGGAAAAGGGAGGGAGTCCTACTCCCGGTGGGAGTAGGACTCCTCCTGGCGCGCCCGTTCTGGCCGGCCGCACCTCTCCCCCTTGCTCCTTTATATACGGGGGCGGGGGCACCCTAGAGACACAACAATTGATCGTTTGATCTTTTAGCCGTGTGCGGTGCCCCCCTCCACCATAGTCCACCTCGATAATACTATAGCGGTGCTTAGGCGAAGCCCTGGGTTAGTAGAACATCATCATCGTCACCATGCCGTCGTGCTGACGAAACTCTCCCTCAACACTCGGCTGGATCGGAGTTCGAGGGATGTCATCGGGCTGAACGTGTGCTGAACTCGGAGGTGCCGTGCGTTCGGTACTTGATCGGTCGGATCATGAAGATGTACGACTACATCAACCGCGTTGTGCTAACGCTTCCGCTTTCGGTCTACGAGGGTACGAGGACACACTCTCCCCTCTCGTTGCTATGCATCACCATGATCTTGCGTGTGCGTAGGATTTTTTTTGAAATTACTACGTTCCCCAACAGTGGCATCCGAGCCTGGTTTTATGCGTGATGTTATATGCACGAGTAGAACACAAGTGAGTTGTGGGCGATATAAGTCATACTGCTTACCAGCATGTCATACTTTGGTTCGGCGGTATTGTTGGATGAAGCGGCCCGGACCGACATTACACGTATGCTTACGCGAGACTGGTTCTTCCGACGTGCTTTGCACAGAGGTGGCTGGCGGGTGTCAGTTTCTCCAACTTTAGTTGAACCGAGTGTGGCTACACCCGGTCCTTGCGAAGGTTAAAACAGCACCAACTTGACAAACTATCGTTGTGGTTTTGATGCGTAGGTGAGAACGGTTCTTGCTAAGCCCGTAGCAGCCACGTAAAACTTGCAACAACAAAGTAGAGGACGTCTAACTTGTTTTTGCAGGGCATGTTGTGATGTGATATGGTCAAGACATGATGCTATATTTTATTGTATGAGATGATCATGTTTTGTAACCGAGTTATCGGCAACTGGCAGGAGCCATATGGTTGTCGCTTTATTGTATGCAATGCAATCGCCCTGTAATGTTTTACTTTATCACTAAGCGGTAGCGATAGTCGTAGAAGCATAAGATTGGCGAGACGGCAACGATTCTACGATGGAGATCAAGGTGTCGCGCCGGTGACGATGGTGATCATGACGGTGCTTCGGAGATGGAGATCACAAGCACAAGATGATGATGGCCATATCATATCACTTATATTGATTGCATGTGATGTTTATATTTTATGCATCTTATCTTGCTTTGATTGACGGTAGCATTATAAGATGATCCCTCACTAAATTATCAAAGTATAAGTATTCTCCCTGAGTATGCACCGTTGCGAAAGTTCTTCGTGCTGAGACACCACGTGATGATCGGGTGTGATAGGCTCTACGTTCAAATACTACGGGTGCAAAACAGTTGCGCACGCGGAATACTCAGGTTAAGCTTGACGAGCCTAGCATATAAAAGATATGGCCTCGGAACACGGAGACCGAAAGGTCGAGCGTGAATCATATAGTGGATATGATCAACATAGTGATGTTCACCGTTGAAACTACTCCATCTCACGTGATGATCAGACATGGTTTAGTTGATATGGATCACGTGGTCACTTAGAGGATTAGAGGGATGTCTATCTAAGTGGGAGTTCTTAAGTAATATGATTAATTGAACTTTAATTTATCATGAAGTTAGTCCTTTAGTATTAGCATATCTATGTTGTAGATCAATAGCTCGCGATGTTGCTCCCCGTTTGAATTTTTATATGTTCCTAGAGAAAACTAAGTTGAAAGATATTATTAGCAATGATGCGGATTGGATCCGTGATCTGAGGTTTATCCTCATTGCTGCACAGAAGAATTATGTCCTTGATGCACCGCTAGGTGACAGACCTATTGCAGGAGCAGACGCAGACGTTATGAGCGTTTGGCTAGCACAATATGATGACTACTTGATAGTTTAGTGCACCATGCTTAACGGCTTAGAATCGGGACTTCAAAGATGTTTTGAACATCATGGACCATATCAGATGTTCCAGGAGTTGAAGTTAATATTTCAAGCAAATACCCGAGTTGAGAGATATGAAGTCTCCAACAAGTTCTATAGCTAAAAGATGGAGGAGAATAGCTCAAGCAGTGAGCATGTGCTCAGATTGTCTGGGTACTACAATCGCTTGAATCAAGTGGGAGTTAATCTTCCAGATAAGATAGTGACTGACAAAATTCTCTAGTCACCATCACCAAGTTAGTAGAACTTCGTGATGAACTATAGTATGCAAGGGATAACGTAAACGATTCCCGAGCTTTTCATGATGATGAAATCAGAAATCAAGAAAGAGCATCAAGTGTTGATGATTAACAAGACCACTAGTTCAAGAAAAGGGCAAAGGGAAAGAAAGGGAACTTCATGTAGAACGGCAAGCAAGTTGCTACTCAAGTGAAGAAGCCCGAGTCTGGACCTAAGCCTGAGACTAAGTGCTTCTACTTCAAAGGGACTGGTCACTGGAAGCGGAACTGCCCCAAATAATTGGCGGATAAGAAGGATGGCAAAGTGAACAAAAGTATATTTGATATACATGTTATTGATGTGTACTTTACTAGTGTTTATAGCAACCCCTCAGTATTTGATACTAGTTTAGTTGCTAAGAGTAGTAAATTAAAATAGGAGTTGCAAAATGAACAGAGACTAGTTAAGGATGAAGTGACGATGTGTGGTGGAAGTAGTTCCAAGATTGATGTGATCATCATCACACTTTCGGGATTAGTGTTGAACCTAAAGAAGTGTTATTTGGTGTTTGCGTTGAGCATGAATATGATTGGATCATGTTTATTGCAAAACGGTTATTCATGTAAGTTGGAGAATAATTGTTGTTCTGTTTACATGAATAAAACCTTCTATGGTCATACACCCAATGAAAATGGTTTGTTGGATCTCGATCGTGGTGATACACATTTTCATAATATTGAAGCCAAAAGATGCAAAGTTAATAATGATAGTGCAACTTATTTGTGGCACTACCATTTAGGTCATATTAGTGTAAAGCGCATGAAGAAACTCCATACTGATGGACTTTGGAATCACTTGATTATGAATCACTTGATGCTTGCGAACCATGCCTCATGGGCAAGATGACTAAGACTCCGTTCTCCGGAACAATGGAACGAGCAACTGACTTATTGGAAATAATACATACTGATGTATGCGGTCCGATGAGTGTTAAGGCTCACGGCAAGTATCGTTATTTTCTGACCTTCACAGATGATTTGAGTAGATATGGGTATATCTACTTGATGAAACACAAGCCTGAAACATTTGAAAAGTTCAAAGAATTTCAGAGTGAAGTGGAGAATCATCGTAACAAGAAAATAAAAGTTTCTACAATATGATCGTAGAGGTAAAATATTTGAGTTACGAGTTTGGCCTTCAGTTAAAACAATGTGAAATAGTTTCACTACTCACGCCACCTGGAACACCACAGTGTAATGGTGTGTCCGAACGTCATAACCGTACTTTATTAGATATGGTGCGATCTATGATGTCTCTTACCAATCTACCACTATCGTTTTGGGGTTATGCATTAGAGGCAGCTGCATTCACGTTAAATAGGGCACCATCTAAATCCCTTGAGACGACACCGTATGAACTATGGTTTGGCAAGAAACCTAAGATGTCGTTTCTTAAAGTTTGAGGTCGCAATGCTTATGTGAAAAAGTTTCAACCTGATAAGCTCAAACCCAAATCGGAGAAGTGCGTCTTCATAGGATACCCAAAAGAAAATGTTGGGTACACCTTCTATCACAGATCCGAAGGCAAGATATTCGTTGCTGAGAATGGATCCTTTCTAGAGAAGGAGTTTCTCTCGAAAGAAGTGAGTGGGAGGAAAGTAGAACTTGATGAGGTAACTGTACCTGCTCCCTTATTGGAAAGTAGTTCATCACAGAAACCGGTTCCTGTGACACCTACACCAATTAGTGAGGAAGCTAATGATGATGATCATGAAACTTCAGATCAAGTTACTACCGAACCTCATAGGTCAACCAGAGTAAGATCCGCACCAGAGTGGTACGGTGATCCTGTTCTGGAGGTCATGTTACTTGACCATGACGAACCTACGAACTATGAAGAAGCGATGGTGAGCCCAGATTCTGCAAAATGGCTTGAGGCCATGAAATCTGACATGAGATCCATGTATGAGAACAAAGTATGGACTTTGATTGACTTCCCAATGATCGGCGAGCCATTGAGATTAAATGGATCTTCAAGAGGAAGACGGACGCTGATAGTAGTGTTACTATCTACAAAGCTAGAATTGTCACAAAAGGTTTTCGACAAGTTTAAGGTGTTGACTACGATGAGAGTTTCTCACTCGTATGTATGCTTAAGTCTGTCCGAATCATGTTAGCAATTGCCGCATTTTATGAAATCTGGCAAATGGATAAACAAAACTACATTCCTTAATGGATTTATTAAAGAAGAGTTGTATATGATGCAACCAGAAGGTTTTGTCAATCCTAAAGGTGCTAACAAAATATGCAAGCTCCAGCGATCCATCTATGGACTGGTGCAAGCATCTCGGAGTTGGAATATACGCTTTGATAAGTTGATCAAAGGATATAGTTTTATACAGACTTGCGATGAAGCCTGTATTTACAAGAAAGTAAGTGGGAGCACTACAGCTTTTCTGATAAATATATGTGAATGACATATTGTTGATCAAAAATAATGTAGAATTTTCTGGAAAGCATAAAGGAGTTTTTCAAAGAAAGACCTCGGTGAAGCTGCTTACATATTGAGCATCAAGATCTTTAGAGATAGATCAAGACGCTTGATAAGTTTTTCAATGAGTACATACCTTGACAAGATTTTGAAGTAGTCGAAAATAGAACAGTCAAAGAAAGAGTTCTTGCCTGTGTTACAAGGTGTGAAATTGAGTCAGACTCAAAGCCCGACCACGGCAGAAGATAGAAAGAGAATGAAAGTCATTCCCTATGACTTGGCCATAGGTTCTATAAAGTATGCCATGCTGTGTACCAGATTTATTGTATACCCTACACTGATTTTAGGCAAGGGAGTACAATAGTGATCTAGGAGTAGATCACTGGACAGCGGTCAAAATTATCCTTAGTGGAATAAGGATATGTTTCTCAATTATGGAGGTGACAAAAAGGTTCGTCGTAAAGGGTTACATCGATGCAAATTTTGACACTGATCCAGATGACTCTAAGTCTCAATCTGGATACATATTGAAAGTGGGAGCAATTACCTAGAGTAGCTCCGTGCAGAGCATTGTTGACATAGAAATTTGCAAAATACATACGGATCTGAATGTGGCAGACCCGTTGACTAAACTTCTCTCACAAGCAAAACATGATCACACCTTAGTACTCTTTGGGTGTTAATCACATAGCGATGTGAACTAGATTATTGAGTCTAGTAAACCCTTTGGGTGTTGGTCACATGACGATGTGAACTATGGGTGTTAATCACATGGTGATGTGAACTATTGGTATTAAATCACATGGTGATGTGAACTAGATTATTGACTCTAGTGCAAGTGGGAGACTGAAGGAAATATGCCCTAGAGGCAATAATAAAGTTATTATTTATTTCCTTATATCATGATAAATGTTTATTATTCATGCTAGAATTGTATTAACTGGAAACATGATACATGTGTGAATACATAGACAAACAGAGTGTCACTAGTATGCCTCTACTTGACTAGCTCGTTAACCAAAGATGGTTATGTTTCCTAACCATGGACAAAGAGTTGTTATTTGATTAACGGGATCACATCATTAGGAGAATGATGTGATTGACTTGACCCATTCCGTTAGCTTAGCACTCGATCATTTAGTATGTTGCTATTGCTTTATTCATGACTTATACATGTTCCTATGACTATGAGATTATGCAACTCCCGTTTACCGGAGGAACACTTTGTGTGCTACCAAACGTCACAACGTAACTGGGTGATTATAAAGGTGCTCTACAGGTGTCTCCGAAGGTACTTGTTGGGTTGGCGTATTTCGAGATTAGGATTTGTCACTCCGATTGTCGGAGAGGTATCTCTGGGCCCTCTCGGTAATGCACATCACTTAAGCCTTGCAAGCATTGCAACTAATGAGTTTGTTGCACGATGATGTATTACGGAACGAGTAAAGAGACTTGCCGGTAACGAGATTGAACTAGGTATTGAGATACCGACGATCGAATCTCGGGCAAGTAACATACCGATGAGAAACGGAACAACGTATGTTGTTATGCGGTCTGACCGATAAAGATCTTTGTAGAATATGTGGGAGCCAAGATGAGCATCCAGGTTCCGCTATTGGTTATTGACCGGAGACGTGTCTCGGTCATGTCTACATAGTTCTCGAACCCGTAGGGTCCGCACGCTTAAAGTTTCGATGACAGTTATATTATGAGTTTATATGTTTTGATGTACCGAAGGTTGTTCGGAGTCCCGGATGTGATCACGGACATGACGAGGAGTCTCGAAATGGTCGAGACATGAAGATTGATATATTGGAAGCCTATGTTTGGATATCGGAAGTGTTCCGGGTGAAATCGGAATTTTACCAGAGTACCGGGAGGTTACCGAAACCCCCCGGGGGCTTAATGGGCCATAGTGGGCCTTAGTCGAAGAGAGGAGAGGCGGCCAGGGCAGGGCCGCGCGCCCCTCCCCCCCAGTCCGAATAGGACAAGGAGAGGGGGGCGGCGCCCCCCCTTTCCTTCCTCTCTCCCTCCTCTTTCCCCCTCCATTCCTAGTCCAACAAGGAAAAGGGAGGGAGTCCTACTCCCGGTTGGAGTAGGACTCCTCCTGGCGCGCCCGTTCTGGCCGGCCGCACCTCTCCCCCTTGCTCCTTTATATACGGGGGCAGGGGCACCCTAGAGACACAACAATTGATCGTTTGATCTTTTAGCCGTGTGCGGTGCCCCCCTCCACCATAGTCCACCTCGATAATACTGTAGCGGTGCTTAGGCGAAGCCCTGCGTTGGTAGAATTTCATCATCGTCACCACGTCGTCGTGCTGACGAAACTCTCCCTCAACACTCGGCTGGATCATAGTTCGAGGGACGTCACCGGGCTGAACGTGTGCTGAACTCGGAGGTGCCGTGCGTTCGGTACTTGATCGGTCGGATCGTGAAGACGTAAGACTACATCAACCGCGTTGTGCTAACGCTTCCGCTTTCGGTCTATGAGGGTACGTGGACACACTCTCCCCTCTCGTTGCTATGCATCACCATGATCTTGCGTGTGCGTAGGAATTTTTTTGAAATTACTACGTTCCCCAATAGTGCGGTGCCCCCCTCCACCATATTCCACCTCGGTCATATCGTAGCGGTGCTTAGGCGAAGCCCTGCGTCGGTAGCAACATCATCACCGTCATCACGCCATTGTGCTGACGGAACTCTCCCGTGAAGCTCTGCTGGATCGGAGTCCGCGGGACGTCATCGAGCTGAACATGTGCTGAACTCGGAGGTGCCGTACGTTCGGTACTTGGATCAGTCGGATCGTGAAGACGTACGACTACATCAACCGCGTTGTGCTAACGCTTCCGCTTTCGGTCTATGAGGGTACGTAGACACTCTCTCCCCTCTCGTTGCTATGCATCACCATGATCTTGCGTGTGCATAGGAATTTTTTTGAAATTAGTACGTTCCCCAACAGTGGTATCAGAGCCAGGTTTATGCGTAGATGTTATATGCACGAGTAGAACACAAGTGAGTTGTGGGCGATACAAGTCATACTACTTACCAGCATGTCATACTTTGGTTTGGCGGTATTGTTGGATGAAGCGTCCCGGACCGACATTACGCGTATGCTTACGCGAGACTGGTTCTACCGACGTGCTTTGCACACAGGTGGCTGGCGGGTGTCAGTTTCTCCAACTTTAGTTGAACCGAGTGTGGCTACGCCCGGTCCTTGAGAAGGTTAAAACAACACTAACTTTACGAACTATCGTTGTGGTTTTGATGCGTATGTAAGAACGGTTCTTGCTCAGCCCGTAGCAGCCACGTAAAACTTGCAACAACAAAGTAGAGAATGTCTAACTTGTTTTTGCAGGGCATGTTGTGATGTGATATGGTCAAGACGTGATGAGATATAAGTTGTTGTATGAGATGATCATGTTTTGTTGAAGTTATCGGCAACTGGCAGAAGCCTTATGGTTGTCTCTTTATTGCATAAGATGCAAGCACCAAATAATTGCTTTACTTTATCGCTATTCGATAGCAATAGTTGCAAGAGCAATAGTTGGCCAGACAACCATGTGACGACACGTTGATAGAGATCAAGATGATGGAGATCATGGTGTCATGCCAGTGACGATAGAGATCATGACGGTACTTTGGAGATGGAGATCAAAGGCGCAAGATGATCATGGCCATATCATGTCACATATTTTGATTGCATGTGATGTTTATCTTTTATACATCTTATTTTGCTTAGTTCGGCGGTAGCTTTATAAGATGATCCCTTTCTAAAATTTCAAGGTATAAGTGTTCTCCCTGAGTATGCACCGTTGCGACAGTTCTTCGTGCCGAGACACCATGTGATGATCGGGTGTGATAAGCCCTACGTTCACATACAACAAGTGCAAGCCAGTTTTGCACATGCAGAATACTCGGGTTAAACTTGACGAGCCTAGCATATGCAGATATGGCCTCAGAACACTGGAGACCGAAAGGTCGAGCGTGAATCATATAGTAGATATGATCAACATAGTGATGTTCACCATTGAAAACTACTCCATCTCACGTGATGATCGGACATGGTTTAGTTGATATGGATCTCGTGATCACTTAGATGATTAGAGGGATGTCTATCTAAGTGGGAGTTCTTAAGTAATATGATTAATTGAACTTTAATTTATCATGAACTTAGTCCTGACAGTATTTTGCAAATAATGTTGTAGATCAATAGCTCGCGTTGTTGCTTCCCTATGTTTTATATGTGTTCCTAGAGAAAACTAAGTTGAAAGATGATAGTAGCAATGATGCGGACTAGGTCCATGATCTAAGGTTTATCCTCATTGTTGCACAGAAGAATTATGTCCGTGATGCACCGCTAGGTGATAAACCTATTGCAGGAGCATATGCAGACGTTATGAACGTTTGGCTAGCTCAATATGATGACTACTTGATAGTTTAGTGCACCATGCTTAATGGCTTAGAATCAGGACTTCAAAGACGTTTTGAATGTCATGGACCATATGAGATGTTCCAGGAGTTGAAGTTAATATTTCAAGCAAATACCCGAGTTGAGAGATATGAAGTCTCCAACAAGTTCTATAGCTAAAAGTTGGAGGAGAATAGCTCAAGCAGTGAGCATGTGCTCAGATTTTCTGGGTACTACAATCGTTTGAATCAAGTGGGAGTTAATCTTCCAGATAAGATAGTGATTGACTGAATTCTCTAGTCCCCATCACCAAGTTAGTAGAACTTCGTGATGAACTATAGTATGCAAGGGATGACGAAAACGATTCCCGAGCTTTTCATGATGATGAAATCGATGAAGGTAGAAATCAAGAAAGAGCATCAAGTGTTGATGATTAACAAGACCACTAGTTTCAAGAAAAGGGCAAAGGGAAAGAAAGGGAACTTCATGTAGAATGGCAAGCAAGTTGTCACTTCCATGAAGAAGCCCAAAGCTAGACTAAAGCCTGGAACTGAGTGCTTCTACTGCAAAGGAAATGGTCACTGGAAGCGGAAATGCCCTTAATATTTGGTGGATAAGAAGGATTGCAAAATGAACAAGGGTATATTTGATATACGGGTTATTGATGTGTACCTTTCCAGTATTTATAGTAGTCCCTAGGTATTTGATACTTGTTCAGTTGCTAAAAATTAGTAACTCGAAACAGGAGTTACAGAACAAACAGAGACTAGTTGAGGGTGAAGTGACGATGTGTGTTGGAAGTGGTTCCAAGATTGATATGATCATCATCGCACACTCCCTATACTTTCAGGATTAGTGTTAAACCTAAATAAATGTTATTTGGCGTTTGCGTTGAGCATGAATATGATTTGATCATGTTTATTGCAATACGGTTATTCATTTAAAGTTAGAGAATAATTGTTGTTCTGTTTACATGAATAAAACCTTCGATGGTCATACACCCAATTAAAATAGTTTGTTGGATCTCGATCTTAGTGATACATATATTCATAATATTGATGCCAAAAGATGCAAAGTTGATAATGGTAGTGCAACTTATTTGTGGCACTGCCATTTGGGTCATATTGGTGTAAAGCGCATGAAGAAACTCCATGCTGATGGGCTTTTGGAATCACTTGATGCTTGCGAACCATGCCTCATGGTCAAGATGACTAAGACTCCGTTCTCCGGAACAATGGAGCAAGCAACAAACTTGTTGGAAACAATACATACTGATGTATACGGTCCGATGAGTGTTGAGGCTCGCGGCGGGTATCGTTATTTTCTGACCTTCACAGATGATTTGAGCAGCTATGGGTATATCTACTTGACGAAACATAAGTCTGAAACATTTGAAAAGTTCATATAATTTCAGAGTAAAGTGGCAAATCATCGTAACAAGAAAATAAAGTTTCTATGATCTGATCATGGAGGAGAATATTTGAGTTACGAGTTTTGGTCTTCATTTGAAACAATGCGGAATGGTTTCGCAACTCACGCCACCTAGAACACCACAGCGTAATGGTGTGTCTGAACATCGTAACCGTACTTTATTAGATATGGTGCAATATATGATGTCTCTTACCGAATTTACCACTATCGTTTTGGGGTTATGCATTAGAGACAGCTGCATTCACCTTAAATAGGGCACCATCTAAATCCGTTGAGACGACACCATATGAACTGTGGTTTGGCAATAAACCAAGGTTGTCGTTTCTTAAATTTGGGGTTCCGATGCTTATGTGAAAAAGTTTCATCCTGATAAGCTCAAATCCAAATCGGAGAAATGTGTCTTCATAGGATACCCAAAGGAGACAGTTGGGTACACCTTCTATCACAGATCCGAAGGCAAGACATTTGTTGCTAAGAATGGATCCTTTCTAGAGAAGGAGTTTCTCTCGAAAGAAGTGATTGGGAGGAAAGTAGAAGTTGATGAGGTAATTGTACCTGCTCCCTTATTGGAAAGTAGTTCATCACAGAAATCAGTTCCTGTGATTCCTACACCAATTATTGAGGAAGCTAATGATGATGATCATGAAGCTCCAGATCAAGTTACTACCGGACCTTGTAGGTCTTCCAGAGTAAGATCCGCATCAGAGTGGTACGGTAATCCTATTCTGGAAGTCATGTTACTAGACCATGATGAACCTACGAACTATGAGGAAGCGATGATGAGCCCAGATTCTGCGAAATGGCTTGAGGCCATGAAATCTAAGATGGGATCCAAGTATGAGAACAAAGTATGGACTTTGATTGACTTGCCCGATGATCGGTGAGCCGTAGAAAATAAATGGATCTTCAAGAGGAAGACGGACGCTGATAGTAGTGTTACTATCTACAAAGCTAGACTTGTCAAAAAAGGTTTTTGACAAAGTTCAGGGTGTTGACTACGATGAGATTTTCTCACTCGTAGCGATGCTTAAGTCTATCCGAATCATGTTAGCAAATTGCCACATTTTATGAAATCTGGCAAATGGATGTCAAAACTACATTACTTAATGGATTTCTTAAAGAAGAGTTGTATATGATGCAACCAGAAGGTTTTGTCGATCCTAAAGGTGCTAACAAAATGTGCAAGCTCCAGCGATCCATCTATGGACTGGTGCAAGCATCTCGGAGTTGGAATGTACGCTTTGATGAGTTGATCAAAGCATATAGTTTTATACAGACTTGCGGTGAAGCCTGTATTTACAAGAAAGTGAGTGGGAGCACTACAACATTTCTGATAAGTATATGTGAATGACATATTGTTGATCGGAAATAATGTAGAATTTTCTGGAAAGCATAAAGGAGTTTTTCAAATAAAGACCTCGGTGTAGCTGCTTACATATTGAGCATCAAGATCTATAGAGATAGATCAAGACGCTTGATAAGTTTTTTCAAGAAGTACATACCTTGACAAGATTTTGAAGTAGTTCAAAATGGAACAGTCAAAGAAAAAGTTCTTGCTTGTGTTACAAGGTGTGAAATTGAGTAAGACTCAAAGCCCGACCACGGCAGAAGATAGAAAGAGAATGAAAGTCATTCCCTATGCTTCTGCCATAGGTTCTATAAAGTATGCCATGTTGTGTACCAGATCTATTGTATACCCTACACTGATTTTGGCAAGGGAGTACAATAGTGATCTAGGAGTAGATCGCTGAACAGCGGTCAAAAGTATCCTTAGTAGAATAAGGATATGTTTCTCGGTTATGGAGGTGACAAAAGGTTTGTCGTAAAGGGTTACGTCAATGCAAGTTTTGACACTGATCCAGATGACTCTAAGTCTCAATCTGGATACATATTGAAAGTGGGAGCAATTAGCTAAAGTAGCTCCGTGCAGAGCATTGTAGACATAGAAATTTGCAAAATACATACGGATTTGAATTTTGGCAGACCCATTGACTAAACTTCTCTCACAAGCAAAACATGATCACACCTGAGTACTCTTTGGGTGTTAATCACATAGAGATGTGAACTAGATTATTGACTCTAGTAAACCATTTGGGTGTTGGTCACATGGTGATGTGAACTATTGGTGTTAAATCACATGGCGATGTGAACTAGATTATTGACTCTAGTGCAAGTGGGAGACTGAAGGAAATATGCCCTAGAGGCAATAATAAAGTTATTATTTATTTCCTTATTTCATGATAAATGTTTATTATTCATGCTAGAATTGTATTAACCGGAAACTTGATACATGTGTGAATACATAGACAAACAGAGTGTCACTAGTATGCCTCTACTTGACTAGCTCGTTGAATCAAAGATGGTTAAGTTTCCTAACCATAGACATGAGTTGTCATTTGATTAACGAGATCATATCATTAGAGAATGATGTGATTGACTTGACCCATTCCGTTAGCTTAGCACTTGATCGTTTAGTATGTTGCTATTGCTTTGTTCATGACTTATACATGTTCCTATGACTATGAGATTATGCAACTCCCGAACACCGGAGGAACACTTTGTGCTACCAAATGTCACAACGTAACTGGGTGATTATAAAGGTGCTCTACAGGTGTCTCCAATGGTACTTCTTGAGTTGGCATAGATCGAGATTAGGATTTGTCACTACGATTGTCGGAGAGGTATCTCTGGGCCCTCTCGGTAATGCACATCACTATAAGCCTTGCAAACAATTTGACTAATGAGTTAGTTGCGGGATGATGCATTATAGTACGAGTAAAGAGACTTGTCGGTAACGAGATTGAACTAGGTATTGAGATACCGATGATCGAATCTCAGGCAAGTAACATACTGATGACAAAGGGAACAACGTATGTTGTTATGCGGTTTGACCGATAAAGATCTTCGTACAATATGTAGGAGCCAATATGAGCATCCAGGTTCCGCTATTGGTTATTGACCGGAGACGTGTCTCGGTCATGTCTACATAGTTTTCGAACCCATAGGGTCCGCACGCCTAAAGTTCGGTGATGATCGGTATTATGAGTTTATGTGATTTGATGTAACGAAGGTAGGTCGGAGTCCCGGATGAGATCGGGGACATGACAAGGAGTCTCGAAATGGTCGCGACGTAAAGATCGATATATTGGACGACTATATTCGGACATTGGAAAGGTTCCTAGTGATTCGGGTATTTTTCGGAGTACCGGAGAGTTACGGGAATTCGCCGGGGAGTATATTGGGCCTAATGGGCCTTAGTGGGAGAAGAGGAGGGGCGGCCAAGGCAGCCGCGCACCCCCTCCCCCTCTAGTCCGAATTGGACAAGGAGGGGGGCGGCGCCCCCCTTTTTTCCTTCTCCTCCTCTCTCCCTTCCTTCCCTTCTCCTACGCCAACAAGGAAAGGAGGAGTCCTACTCCCGGTGGGAGTAGGACTCCCCCCTTGGCGCGCCCTCCTTGGCCGGCCGCCTCTCCCCCCCTTGCTCCTTTATATACGGGGGCAGGGGGCTCCTCTAGACACACAAGTTGATCTGTTGTTCTCTCCCAGCCGTGTGTGGTGCCCCCTCCACCATATTCCACCTCGATCATATCGGTCATATCGTAGCGGTGCTTAGGCGAAGCCCTGCGTCGGTAGCAACATCATCACTGTCATCACGCCGTCGTGCTGACGGAACTCTCTCATGAAGCTCTGCTGGATCGGAGTCCGCGGGACATCATCAAGCTGAACGTGTGCTGAACCCGGAGGTGCCGTTCGTTCGATACTTGGATCGGTCGGATCGTGAAGACGTATGACTACATCAACCGCGTTGTGCTAACGCTTCCGCTTTCGGTCTACGAGGGTACGTAGACACACTCTCCCCTCTCGTTTCTATGCATCACCATGATCTTGCGTGTGCGTAGGAAATTTTTTGAAATTACTACGTTCCCCAACATATTACACCAGGAAACCATCCTGATAATGGTAGCGGGAAAAGGAAGCGTGGCAGGGCAGAAGAGAGATTATTGTTTACTTGTAGGTCCACTTTGTGGGACTTGGCGTATTGGAAAGATTTGGATCTGCGGCATAATCTTGGTGTGATGCACATCGAGAAAAATATATGTGACAGCATTATCGGCACACTTCTTAATATTGAAGGCAAGACGAAAGATACCTTAAAATCTAGGATTGATTTGACACACCTGGTTATCAGAAAGGATTTGCAGGTGCAAGATGAAGGTAAACCATGGGATATGGCACTAGCTATGTATGTCTTGGATAAGGTAAAAAGAAAAGAATTCTGCGAGGTCCTGTCACGTGTAAGATTCCCACATGGATTTGCTTCCCACCCTGAAAGGAGAGTCAGTGCAGATGGAAACAAGGTACAAGGGTTGAAAACTCATGACTGCCACGTTCTACTTCAAAGGGTTTTACCTATTATCCTTAGGGGATTGGGCCGCCCTGACTTATAAAGAGCAGTTGCAGAGTTGGGACAATTCTTCAGGGAACTCTGCAGTACAAATATCAGGATAGATGCTTTGGATCGTCTTAGAGACATGATACCAACTATCCTATGCGACCTTGAGAAGATATATCCTCCAACCTTCTTTGATGTGATGGTGCATTTGGCTGTTCATCTACCCGATGAGGTACTACTTAGAGGTCTAGTACAGTATGGCTGGATGTACCCTATTGAAAGGCGGCTAGGCACTTTCAAGGGCTATGTTAGGAACAGAGCTAGACCCGAGGGTTCCATTGCAGAGGCCTACATTTCTATAGAAGCGTTGACATTCTGCTCAAAATACATTGAAACAGCTGATCAGCTTAGCAAAGAGGTGGGTGAAGACAATCCCGGGCTCAATGTTTTCGATTATTCTGTTCGAGTTACAGGGAAGAGTCGGCAAGACGACAAACCTAAAGATTTGGACAAAATGGTTTGGTATATGTTGAATAACTGTCCTGAGATACTACCTTATATCAAGTAAGTGCTAAGTACTGCAGCTTATACATCATAATCTACTAAACTTGCATCACATTCTTATATATTTAGATGTTTGACGTGATCACTATGTTGTGTAGCATCTACAAAAAGGAGTTACTGCCGCAAAATCCAAGAAACATTGACAAACTAGTTATGGCAGGATTTGCGAAATGGTTCAAGAGCCATGTAAGCTTTTGAATTGCACTGTCAGTTTTTTTAATATATTGAGTACATAAGATGACCAACTTGTCTATTTTCTAACCATAGGTTAAGAAGATGCGGGAGGATGGGCAAGCAGTTGGTGATGCCCTTTACGCACTAGAAATGGGTCCTGATACTCGGGTAAGCCATTATGAATCTTGCGTTGTTGGAGATGTGCGCTACAACACCCTTGCACGCGACGAAGGCAGGAAGACACAAAACAGTGCCATCATGAGCACGGATACGTACGGCAGAGAGACAACTGAAATGTATGCTAACATAACAGACATTGTTTAGTTCAAGTATATCTCCAGTTTCGAGGTTCATCGGTGTGTGGTTCTGTTGTGCTGTCGTTGGTATAACCTGTTTTCTAGGATCGCAAAACCCAGAGCTAATGATTATTTCAAATCCATCAATGTTAAGGCGACGTACCAGACCAACGCGACTTTTGTTTTGGCAAATCAGGCAACACAGATATTTTTCTTGGAAGACACATTTGCACATAGCGATGACTGTAGAGTATTGCAAAGGTTTGAGTAGAGGAATTCGTTTAATGAAGTTGCACAACAAGATGATGCTTACACTGCTCCTGAAGTACAAGATTCCACAGATGTTCCTAATATCTTTGAGAACCATCACGTCAATGATGCTGGCGAAAAGATTGCCTGTCGGGCTGTGAACATACAAGAGTTGATCAAGAAGAAGCCAACGTTCAAGGACATTGAGGATGAAGAAGAAGATGACACTGTGGGGAATTATGATTCAAACTGATACACATGGCGAAGATGTTGACGCTACTGCTACGGATGATGATTAGATTGCTTTTGTCGTATTTGCCTGTCAGAAGACGTTTTTTATCTGTTATGTGAAATTGTGTTTGCTATGACAACTGAAACCTGATGAACTTGTTGTTTAGTATTTTGCTGTGAGAACATCACTTATTATGTATGTTGATTTGTGTTTGGTGATTGTATGACGACTAAAATATGATGACATTGTTGTTTAGTTGTATTCATATTTGGCTGTGAAACTTGAATTTGATGACATAGTTTGCTGTTGGACTGCAATTTGCTCGACGTCTTCGAATGGGAACAAAGCTGAACCGACAGGGCCTCTGCTAATTTATTTATTAGCAAAAGGGCCTCTGCTATTTATTTATTTATGAGCAAAGGGGATACCCCCCAATTTCCGTTAATACAAATCATTAGATGTTCACAACACTACGCCCAGCCTGCTAAACAGGTTTCATTCATTACTAGTTTCAGCAAAGTGCTCATGTCATAGCCACCGAATACATCACAAGTGCTACATACACTACAAATAAAGCGACAATCATCCTACAGAGCACATCGATTTTGCCCATTATCTTCACAAGCTCTTTCATCTCCTCATTGCTGTCAAGGCCGTTCAGCAGCTGTTCCTTGGCCATGATCAGAGGAATTGCATCTTTAACCTTCTGGCCTGCATCTTCCTCTTCTGTCGTTCCTTCAGTTACTTGTCCAACACCCCAACATGCTAGTATTGGGATTCCTCGGCTAACCAAATAATCAGCGTAGTTGCATTCCCCCACATCAGCAACTTTCCAGAAATACAAATCACACGAATCTTCCCTTTTCTGCATGAATCAAATTGGAAGATCATCAACCAAACTATTAAAAAAATCAGCAACTAAAAGCAGCAGAACAACACTTAAACATATTATTACCCCATGATTCGGTCATTTTTAGAAGACTCGACCAGGGTTGAGGATTGTGGTTGAGATGCGACGGATGACTCTGCGTGATTTGTAGTAGTGGCACCACACCAATAGCAGCGGGTTGCGATGAGCAACCGGCTGCGGTGCGTGTGCCGGCGGGGGTGTGATGAGACCCACAAGTGATGGTACGGGTGGCGACTTGGCGCATATCTGGTTGTTGCCTGCTGAAGAGCAGGTGAACGAGCAGCCAGCGGACATGGTTGTTGCGGCAAGAGCTTCTGATGCTAGGCAGAGTAAGTAGAGAAGAGGAGAAGTGAAAGTTGGATATGTCAGTTTCATTACTTGCAGAGTAGCATAGCACCATATATGGTCATAGTCTAGGTTTGGATTCGAACCAGCTACAGGAGCACGTCTCTCTTTTTTCTAAAACTCAGCAACGTCTCTTTACTGGTACACTAGCTTGTTCTGTACGCCTTCTCAAGTCTTTGATTTTCTTTCTTTTTTGGAGGAAGGAAGGAGGACAAAATTGAGAGTTCCTGGGACTCGAACCCAAGACCTCTCAGTTGAAAACCAAGGGTGCTAGTCACTTATGTGGCGAACATTCCCTGGGAGTAGGACGACAGAAAAACACATTTTCCTCACAGTTTTAGTTGCGACGCAAGATCGAATGGTCACAGTTTCGGGAATGTTATCAGGCGAACGGGCCTAGTTTTTGTTTTCTTCCTATATATAAAAAAGTATGCTACTTGGTGTCGGCTTAGTCAACAAACGATTGTGCCAACCTTGACCGTTGGATTGACATTCAATGTCTGTTGTGTTTCTTCAATCTCTTCTTCCTCCAACCGCCAAAGCCAAACCAGCGCCGGCGGGACCGCCTGCTCCCGCCTCCCACGGCTGGCTTTGCTGCCGCGCATGCATCGTGGCCACATCGCACCCTAAAACTCTACGCATCTTCCCTGGCTCCTGTTCGTTCCCGTCCGAGGCCTCACCATCGTCCTCCGCCTTGGTTCGCTCGCCGCGGCGCCGCCCTCCGGTGTTGTCAACATGGTCAACAACCGAGAGGAATAAGGAGATGATTGTACATGGTGAGGATGACAGTAGGGACCCAGCAGCGCGCGCAGTAATTTTGTTTTTTCGGGACGCAGAAGGGTATCAACTGGGTTGTGCGGGAGCTGTGGCCCATCTAGCCCAGGCTTTTATTTCATATGTTTACCACATGACGAGCCCAGTTTGTTTTTTTTCCTTTCTGAAAATGGCTAGCCCAGCTATTTTGTTTTTTGCAGAATAACCAACGTAGGCCTACTTGCTTTTCTACGCCCTGCTGGGCCGGAAATCTTTCAAGATGAGGAGGGATGCATTCGGGCTTGCCCAGAAAATGGGCTATAAGTAATAAGAAATGGGCTATAAGTAATAATAAATGGGCTGTAAAATGAAAAAATACGGCAAATAGGCAATTAGTTCCAAAATACTTTTTCCTTTCGGATTTTGATATTTTAAATTTCATTGTTTTTGTGCGGGTAAAATTTCATTGGATTTAAATTAAGTTATGTTTAGTTTTTAAATTAATTTGAATCTGGCTAGAAATTTCGGGTTGTATGCTGTTTGGGACAGATTTGGAGGCTGACTTGTGGGTCTACTTGGTTGACGTGTATGAAAGGCTTTGTCAACTTAGTCCACAAACGATTCTACCAACATTGACCGTTGGATGTTAATCCAACGGCGGTGCTGCTTCTTCAATATCTGGTCTTCTTGCTCCAGCCGCCCAAACCAGCGCCAGTGGGACTGCCTGCTCTCGACTCCCGTGGCCGGTTGTGCTGCCGCACAGGCCGCACCGCCCCACCCTACTCCATCGTTGGCCAGGACATTCCTCTACTCACCCACACCTCCTGTTATTTTCCTACGACGGCAGCCAAACCAGTAAACCCTCGTACTCCCCACCGCGTGGACAACCACTGGCAAGTCTTCCCCGACTCTGTGTTGTTCCCTTCCTAGGCCTCGCCGTCGTCCACTGCCCTGGTGCTCTCGGCGCGGCGTGGTTAACATGGTCAATGAACGACATCTGTCGGGAATGGACTGTACGTGGAGAGGCTGACAGCTGGGTCCACGACCGCACACAAGGAAATGCCTCCTTATTACGCGCAAAATAATGATTCCTCCACCTGACAGCTGGGACCCACCAGAAGGGCCTCTGTATTTCACGAAAAAAGTTCCCCCCACTGACAGCTCGGACCCACCAGGTATATCTTTGCACGCAAGGAAGTGCCTCCTTATTACGCACAAAAATATGAATACTCCCCCTACTAGTTGGGACCCACCATAGTGGGAGGCTGACTTGTGGGCCTACTAAGTTGACGCGGACGGAGGGCTTTGTCATCTTAGTCAATATGAACGATTCTAGCTCCAGTGACCGTACGATGTCCATCCAACGGCCGTAGTGCTTCTTCAACCTTTGGTCTTCTTGCTCCAGCCGCCCAAACCAGCGCCGGTCGTGCTGCTTGCTCCTGCCTCCCATGGCCGGCTGTGCTGCCGCGGAGGCCACACCGCCCCCTACTACGCCCACTGCTGGCCAGGCCATCCCTCTACTCACCCACACCACCTGTTATTCTACGGCAACGGCAGCCTCACACCGCAGCCAAACCAGTGAACCCTCGTACTCCTCTCTGCATGGGTATCCACTGCCGTGTCTTCCCCGGCTCCATGTCGTCCCCTTCCTAGGCATCGCCGTTGTCCACCGGCTTGGTGCTCTCGGTGCGGCGTGGTCAATGTGGTCAAGGAACGACTTCCATCGGAAGAGTACTGTACGTGGAGAAGCTGACAGATGAGTCCACGGCCGCAGCAAGGAAGTGCAACCTTATTACGCGCAAAATAATGATTCCTCCACCTCACAGCAGGGACCCACCGGACGGGCCACCGTATTTCATGAAAAAACGTTTCCCCCAGACGGCTGGGACCCACCAGCTACGTCTTCGCATGCAAGGAAGTGCCTGATAGTCGGGACCCACCTGGTCAAAGCGTACGTAGCGTTGTCATTCTGGTTGCGAACCTGTACGTACATACTGGTCGATCGGTCTGTCTGCAGGCTGGAGCGATGAACTATGGCCGAGTAAGGAAGGGCACGTGTCGTAGTAGAGGTGCGCACGTAGCATGTACACATACGTACAACCAGGGTGCAAGAAAGTAAATACGGCCACGTACGTACATACGGGAGGGGTCTCGAACGCCTACTCGCGCATACGTACGGCCAGGGCTCGTGTACATGGAGAGGCAACAACGGCGTCATGTTCATCGGCAGCCAACTAGCTGGGTCGGAACGGAGAAACTGCGTCATCGTGTTCATCGGGAGCCAACCGGCTTGGACGGAACCGCCGATCGAAACTAGGCCTGGCGTACCGCGGAACGGAGGAAACGACCTTGTGTTCGACCGCCTACGGTCGAAACGGGATCCGGTTCACCGGGAGGAGTGTGGTGTACCGCAAAACAAAGGAAACAGACTTCTCTTGGACCCCCCCTATGGTCGAAATGGGGTCCTGTTGATCGGGAGGGGTGTGGCGTACCGCAAAACGGAGGAAACAGACTTGTGTTGGAGCACTACGGTCGAAACGGGGGTCTTGTTCATCGGGAGGGTGTGGCATACCGCAAAACGGGACTCCACGGGCTACTGTTCATCTCCACCGTCGACCTCCTCCAGCCTCCACGGGCTACTGTTCATCCATCGTCGACCTCCTCCAGCCTCCACCTGCGACTGTTCATCCACGGGCTCCTGTTCATCTAGCCTCCACCGGCTACTGTTCAACCAGCCCTCTCCATGGGGTCCTATTCAACCAGCCCTATCCATGGGGTCATGTTCAACCACCCCTCCATGGGCTACTGTTCATCCAGCCCTCCACCGGCTACCGTTCAACCAGCCCTCCAGGGGGTCCTGTTCATCTAGCCCTCCACGGGGTCCTGTTCATCCACCCCCAACCGGCTCGATCGATCAGGGTCCTGTTCATCTAGCGGCAACACCACGGGGTCCTGTTCATCCAATCCCCCACCGGGAACTGTTCATCCAACCCCCCCCCCCCCCAACAACGCTCACTGTTCATCAAGGGAAGGAGGCAGCAGGTTTGATCGGCCTCAGTTAGCATCAGTAGCGAAGGAATCGCTCGACTGGGTTCAGTTAACAGCCAGATCGGTCGATCGCTCGGGTTCAGTAACGCGTAGCCTACAGTGCAATCGCTTGGGTTCAGTAGGCGAACGCCTCGCTCGGGTTCAGTTAGAGACCAACGCTTCGCACCCACGCGCATACGTGTACGAGAGAAACGCGCATCGCTCGGCCCCCGACCACCCACCGTAACCGAGAAATCCCCGATATTTTCCTCGCCCTCGCTTCTACCATGGTTTTTTCCGTCATGGACGGCCCAAAGAATGTCATGCAGCTGCGTCTCTGGCCCGCCCAAGACGAAAAGCTCATTTTCTGTCATGATTTTTTGTCATAGAAGTAGGAGCCCACCACATCTATGATGATGCCGGGTTTTGTCACAATTATCGTCATAGAAGTGTCATAAGCATGACAGAAAAAAATTCGTTCGGCCCAAAATGTCATGGATGTGTCTTTTTTTTGTAGTGTTGTTGGGAATTGTTGCATGGAAAACAAAAAATTTCTATGCACACGCAATGATCTATCCATGAAGATGCATAGCAACGAGGGGGAGAGTGTGTCTACGTACCCTCATAGACCATAAGCGGAAGCGTTTCACAACGCGGTTGATGTAGCCGAACTTTCTTCGCAATCCACCGATCGAGTACCAAACGTACGACACCTCCGAGTTCTGCACACATTCAGCTCGGTGACGTCCCTCGCCTTCTTGATCTAGCAAGACGTCGAGGTAGTAGATGAGTTCCGTCAGCACGACGGCGTGGTGACGGTGATGGTGAAGTGATCTCCGCAGGGCTTCGCCTAAGCACTACGAAAATATGACCGGGGGAGTAAACGGTGGAAGGGGGTGCCGCACACGGCTAGGCAATTTTCTAGGGTGTGCTAGGGCGCCCCCCATATATATATAGGTGGGAGGGAGAGGGGAGGCTGCCAGGAGACGCCCAAGTAGGCAGAATCCTACTTGGGGTCTCCCCTTGGCCGCGTCCCCCTGCCTTATTTGCCGGAGGGGGAAGGAAAGAGGAGGGAGGAGGGAAGGAAGGGGGAGGCCGAATCCCCCCTTTCCTTTCCCTTCCCCTCTTTCCTTCTCCCCGTGGTTCGGCCCTTATGGGAGGCGCACCAGCCCCTAGCGGCTGGTGTGTTTCCCCTCTTAGCCCATAAGGCCCATATCTTTTGTCGGGGGTGCCCAGAACCCCTTTCAGTGACCCGATATGTACCCGGTACCCTTCGGAACACTCCCGGTGTCCGAATACCATCGTCCTATATATCAATCTTTACCTCTCGACCATTTCGAGACTTATCGTCATGTTCGTGATCTTATCCAGGAATCCGAATAACATTAGGTCACCAAATCACATAACTCACATAATACTATATCGTCAACGAACGTTAAGCGTGCGGACCCTATGGGTTCGAGAACTATGTAGGCATGACCGAGACACCTCTCTGGTCAATAACCAATAGCGGAACCTGGATTCTCATATTGACTCCTACATATTCTACGAAGATCTTTATCGGTCAAACCGTTATGACAACATACGTAATTCCTTTTGTCCATCGGTATGTTACTTGCCCGAGATTCGATCGTCGGTATCTTCATACATAGTTCAATCTCGTTACCGGTAAGTATATTTACTCGTTCCATAATACATCACCTCGTGACTAACTCCTTAGTCGTTTGTTTGCAAGCTTATGATGTGTATTACCGAGAGGGCCCAGAGATACCTCTCTGATACTCAGAGTGACAAATCCTAATCTCGATCTATGCCAACTCAACAAAAACCTTCGGAGATACTTGTAGAGCATCTTTATAATCACCCAATTACGTTGCGACGTTTTATAGCACACAAGGCATTCCTCCGGTATCCGGGAGTTGCATAATCTCATAGTCGAAGGAATGTGTATTTGAGATAAAGAAAGCAATAGCAATAAAACGGAACGATCATTATGCTAAGCTAACGGATGGGTCTTGTCCATCACATCATTCTCCTAATGATGTGATCTCGTTATCAAATGACAAGACATGTCTATGATTAGGAAACCTTAACCATCTTTGATCAACGAGCTAGTCTAGTAGAGGCATACTAGGGACACTATATTTATTTATCTATTCACACATGTATTTAGGTTTTTGATACAATTCTAACATGAATAGTAAACCTTTATCATGAATAAGGAAATATAAAATAACAACTTTATTATTGCCTCTAGGGCATATTTCCTTCAGTCTCTCACTTGCACTAGAGTCAATAATCTAGATTACATTGTAATGATTCTAACACCCATGGAGTCTTGGTGCTGATCATGTTTTGCTCGCGGAAGAGGCTTTAGTTAACGGGTCTGCTACATTCAGATACGTATGTATCTTGCAAATTTCTATGTCTCCATCCTTGACTTGTTCACGAATGGAGTTTAAGCGTCTCTTGATGTGTTTGGTTCTCTTGTGAAACATGGATTCCTTCGCCAAGGCAATTGCTCCATTGTTGTCACAAAAGTTTTTCATTGGACCCGATGCACTAGGTATTACACCCAGATTGGATATGCATAAGGCCCATATCTTCATCCAGACTCCTTCATTTGCTGCTTCCGAAGCAGCTATGTACTCCGCTTCACACGTGGATCCCGCCACGACGCTCTGCTTGGAACTGCACCAACTAACAGCTCCACCATTCAATATAAATACGTATCCGGTTTGTGACTTAGAGTCATCTAGATCAGTGTCAAATCTAGCACCGACGTAACCATTTATGATGAGCTCTTTATCACCTCCATAAATGAGAAACATATCCTTGGTCCTTTTCAGGTACTTCAGGATGTTCTTGACCGCTGTCCAGTGATCCACTCCTGGATTACTTTGGTACCTCCCTGCCAAACTTATGGCAAGGCACACATCAGGTCTGGTACACAGCATAGCATACATGATAGAACCTATGGCTGAGGCATAGGGAATGACTTTCATTTTCTCTCTAACTTTTGCAGTGGTCGGGCAGTGAGTGTGACTCAATTTCACACCTTGTAACACATGCAAGAACCATTTCTTTGACTGATCTATTTTGAACTTCTTCAAAGCTTTATCAAGGTATGTGCTTTGTGAAAGTCCTATTAAGTGTCTTGATCTATCCCTATAGATCTTGATGCCCAATATATAAGAAGCTTCACCGAGGTCTTTCATTGAAAAATTCTTATTCAAGTATCCTTTTATGCTATCCAGAATTCTATATCATCCAATCAACAATATGTCATCCACATATAATGTTAGAAATGCTACAGAGCTCCCACTCACTTTCTTGTAAATACAGGCTTCACCGAAAGTCTGTATAAAACCATATGCTTTGATCACCTCATCAAAGCATATATTCCAACTCCAAGATGCTTGCACCAGCCCATAGATGGATCGCTGGAGCTTGCACACTTTGTTAGCACCTTTAGGATCGAGAAAACCTTCTGGTTGTATCATATACAACTCTTCTTTAAGATATCCATTAAGGAATGCATTTTTGACATCCATTTGCCAGATTTCATAATCATAAAATGCGGCAATTGCTAACATGATTTGGGCGGACTTAAGCATCGCTATGGGTGAGAAAGTCTCATCATCGCCAATCCCTTGAACTTGTCAAAAACCTTTTGCGATAAGTCGAGCTTTTTAGATAGTAACATTACCATCAGCGTCAATCTTCTTCTTGAAGATCCATTTATTTTCTATGGCTTTCCGATCATCGGGCAAGTCCACCATCCACACTTTGTTCGCATACATGGATCCTATCTCAGATTTCATGGCCTCAAGCCATCTGTCAGAATCTGGGCTCATCATAGCTTCTTCATAGTTCGTACGTTCGTAGTAATATGACTTTTAGGACAGGATTGCCGTACCACTCTGGTGCGGATCGTGCTCTGGTCGACCTACGAAGTTCAGTAGTAACTTGATCTGAAGTTTCATGATCATCATCATTAGCTTCCTTTCTAGTTGGTGTAGGCATTACGGGAACCATTTTCTCTGATGTACTACTATCCAATTCGAGAGAAGGTACAATTACCTCATCAAGTTCTACTTTCCTCCCACTCACTTCTTTCGAGAGAAACTCCTTCTCTAGAAAGGATCCATTTTTAGCAACAAAGATTTTTCCTTCGGATCTGTGGTAGAAGGTGTACCCAATTGTTTCCTTAGGGTATCCTATGAAGATGCACTTCTCCAATTTGGGTTCGAGCTTATCAGGCTAAAGCCTTTTGACATAAGTGTCGCAACCCCAAACTTTAAGAAACGACGGCTTAGGTTTCTTGCCAAACCACACTTCATATGGTGTCGTCTCAATGGATTTAGACAGTGCCCTATTTAACATGAATGCAGTTGTTTCTAATGCATAACCCCAAAACAATAGTGGTCAATCGGTAAGAGACATCATAGAACGCACCATATCCAATAAAGTACGGTTACGACCTTCGGACACACCATTACGCTGTGGTGTTCCACGTGGCGTGAGTTGTGAAACTATTCCACATTGTTTTAAATGAAGGCCAAACTCGTAACTCAAATATTCACCTCCGCGATCAGATCATATAAACTTTATTTTCTTGTTACGATGATTCTCCACTTCACTCTGAAATTCTTTGAACTTTTCAAATGTTTCAGACTTGTGTTTCATTAAGTAGATATACCCATATCTGCTCAAATCATCTGTGAAGGTTAGAAAATAATGATACCCGCCGCGTGCCTCAACACTCATCGGACCGCATACATCGGTATGTATTATTTCCAATAAGTCATTGGCTCGCTCCATTGTTCCGAAGAACGGAGTTTTAGTCATCTTGCCCATGAGGCATGGTTCGCAAGTATCAAATGATTCATAATCAAGTTATTCCAAAAGCCCATCAGCATGGAGTTTCTTCATGCGCTTTACACCAATATGACCTAAACGGCAGTGCCAAAAATATGTTGCACTATCATTATCAATTGCATCTTTGGGCATCAATATTATGAATATGTGTATCACTACAATCGAGATTCAACAAAAATAGACCACTCTTCAAGAGTGCATGCCCATAAAAGATATTACTCATAGAAATAGAACAACCATTATTCTCTAATTTAAATGAATAACCATCTCGCACTAAACAAGATCCAGATATAATGTTCATGCTTAACGCTGGCACCAAATAACAATTATTCAAGTCTAAAACTAACCCCAAAGGTAGATGTAGAGGTAGCGTGCCGACAGCGATCACATCGACCTTGGAACCATTCCCGACGCACATCGTCACCTCGTCCTTAGCCAATCTTCGTTTAATCCGTAGCTCCTATTTCGAGTTACAAATATGAGCAACCGAACCAGTATCAAATACCCAGGCGCTACTACGAGCATTAGTAAGGTACACATCAATAACATGTATATCAAATATACCTTTGTTCACTTTGCCATCCTTCTTATTCGCCAAATACTTGGGGCAGTTCTGCTTTCAGTGACCAGTCCCTTTGCAGTAGAAGCCCTCAGTTTCAGGCTTGGGTTCAGCTTTGGTCTTCTTCCCGGGAGTGGGAATTTGCTTGCCATTCTTCTTGATGTTCCCTTTCTTTCCCTTGCCCTTTTTCTTGAATCTTGGTTTTGTTAACCATCAACACTTGATGCTCCTTCTTGATTTCTACCTCCACGGCTTTAAGCGTTGCGAAGAGCTCGGTGTCGGTGTCAAAACCGGTGGATCTCGGGTAGGGGGTCCCGAACTGTGTGTCTAAGGCGGATGGTAACAGGAGGCGGGGGACACAATGTTTACCCAGGTTCGGGCCCTCTCGATGGAGGTAATACCCTACTTCCTGCTTGATTGATCTTGATGATATGAGTATTACAAGAGTTGATCTACCACGAGATCGTAGAGGCTAAACCCTAGAAGCTAGCGTATGGTATGATTGTTGTTGCCCTACGGACTAAACCCTCCGGTTTATATAGACACTGGGGGGGCTAGGGTTACACAGAGTCGGTTACATGGGAGGAGATCTACATATCCATATTGCCAAGCTTGCCTTCCACGCCAAGGAGAGTCCCATCCGGACAAGGGACGAAGTCTTCAATCTTGTATCTTCATAGTCCAACAGTCCGGCCAAAGGATATAGTCCGGCTGTCCGAGGACCCCCTAATCCAGGACTCCCTTAGTAGCCCATGAACCAGGCTTCAATGACGATGAGTCCAGCGTGCAGATTGTCTTCGGCATTGCAAGGCGGGTTCCTTCTCCGAATACTCCATAGAAGATTTTGAACACAAGGATAGTGTCCGGCTCTGCAAAACAAATTCCATACACCACCGTAGAGAGAATAATATTTCCACAAATCTAATCTACGGACACATTCTGTAGCGTGACATCACATCACGGCCCGGTTATTATTCGAGCCGTTTTTCACAACCAGCCACTGCACATATCGCGAGGCGGTTTTCTTGGCACGTCTTGTCGAGGCAGAGATCGTGTCCCCTTATCACGGGATTCTCATCAATACGGGTGTGGGTAACCCAACCGCGCCATCAATTACGGTGCTTGGGGAATAAGCGAGTTTACCAGGTAGGTGGGGAAGCGCATAGTTTCTTCCGCCCTTATAAAGGGACAAAGATTCACCCTTTTCACCCACGCCTTCCTCCTCCTTGCTCATCCATTCTCGCGCACTCGAGCTCCAGCACCCAAGTTCGCGTTCTTCTCCTCAAACCACTCCAAGCATGTCCGGAGCAGGAGGCAAGTGGATGTTCTCCTCCGTTACAGAGGAGGACATCGCAAAGCTGTGGAGAGCCGGATATCCGGCCGCGGATATCGCACATCGGCTGCCAGATGAGGGGCAGATCATCCCTACTCCAGAACCCCATGAGAGGGTGGTTTTTCTTACCCACTTTGTCCGCGGACTAGGATTTCCCCTCCACCCATTTGTCCGCGGGCTCATGTTCTACTACGGGCTGGACTTTCACGATCTGGCCCCCAATTTCATCCTCAACATCTCGGCGTTTATCGTCGTGTGCGAGGCCTTCCTCCGCATCCAACCCCACTTCGGCCTGTGGCTGAAGACCTTCAATGTTAAACCGAAGGTGGTGGTCGGCCAGCAAGCGGAGTGCGGAGGCGCCATGGTGGGCAAGATGCCCAACGTCACCTGGCTCGAAGGCTCCTATGTGGATACCATAAAGGGGTGGCAATCGGGGTGGTTCTACATCACCGAGCCGCGCGACACCAACTGGGTGGCGGCCCCCGAATTTCGATCCGGAATCCCCATGTGGCTCACCTCCTGGAAAGAGAAGGGCATGTCCTGGGGTTCCTCGGTAGAGCTGACCGGACTCCAGACGTGCATCAGAAACATGATGAGCAAGAAAATCAAGCTCGTCAACGTGGTCCAAGTCATGCTCTTCCGCCGTATTCTCCCGTGTCAAAGACGGGCGTTCAATTTGTGGGAGTTCGACCCGGCCGAGCACCAGCCGCTGCGAGAGCTCTTCGGCACGATGCACAAGGACGTCTAGAAGGTGCTGTTCAAGGGCGCCGAGGTACCTCCTCCCCTTACCGAGGACCGCGGACTCAGCACAAAGCGCCCTGCTAATCCGGTAAGTGTTTTACATCTCATAAGATGTTCTTTTTCCCAGTATAACCTATGCACGGGATCTAAGCCTCCACGCCTTTTGTAACGCCCACGATGCGGCTATATCTCTCACGTGTCGAGGCACGACTTAGAGGCATAACCGCATTGTAGGTTTTGTCACAAGAAGGGTCATCTTCACACAATCCCATGTAATGAACAAGGAAGGGATAAAGAGAGTTGGCTTACAATCGCCACTTCACACAATACATAAATAAATTCATACATCATTCAAGATACACACATAGACCGACTACGGTCAAATCCAAATAAAAAGAAGATAACCCCAAATGCTAGGTCCCCGATCGTCCCAACTGGGCTCCACTACTGATCAACAGGAAACGAGACATAGAAACGATCAAAGGTCCTCCTCGAACTCCCACTTGAGTTCGGTTGCGTCACCTGCACTGGTCTCATCGGCACCTGCAACTGTTTTGGTAGAATCTGTGAGTCACGAGGACTCAACAATCTCACACCCGCGAGATCAAGACTATTTAAGCTTATGGGTAGGAAAGGGTAGTGAGGTGGAGCTGCAGCAAGCACTAAGCATATATGGTGGCTAACATACGCAAATGAGAGCGAGAAGAGAAGCAACGCAACGGTCGAGAAGCTAGAAGTGATCAAGAAGTGATCCTGAAACTACTTACGTTCAAACATAACCCAAGAACCGTGTTCACTTCCCGGACTCCGCCGAAAAGAGACCATCACGGCTACACACGCGGTTGATGTATTTTAATTAAGTCAAGTGTCAAGTTCTCTACAACCGGATATTAACAAATTCCCATCTGCCACATAACCGCGGGCACGGCTCTCGAAAGTTTATACCCTGCAGGGGTGTCCCAACTTAGCCCATCAGAAGCTCTCACGGTCAACGAAGGATATTCCTTCTCCCAGGAAGACTCGATCAGACTCGGAATCCCGGTTACAAGACATTTCGACAATGGTAAAACAAGTCCAGCAAGACCACCCGAATGTGCCGACAAATCCCGATAGGAGCTGCACATATCTCGTTCTCAGGGCACACCGGATGAGCAGTCCGTACAACTAAAACCAGGCCTCAAGTTTCCCCGAGGTGGCACTGCAAAGGGCTCTAGTTTGGACCAACACTCGGAGGAGCACTGGCCCGGGGGGTTAAAATAAAGATGACCCTTGAGTCTGCAGAACCCAAGGGAAAAAGGCTTAGGTGGCAAATGTTAAAACCAAGGTTGGGCCTTGCTGGAGGAGTTTTATTCAAAGCGAACTGTCAAGGGGGTCCCATAAATCACCCAACCGCGTAAGGAACGCAAAATCAAGGAACATAACACCGGTATGACGGAAACTAGGGCGGCAAGAGTGGAATAAAACACCAGGCATAAGGCCGAGCCTTCCACCCTTTACCAAGTATATAGATGCATTAATTAAGATAAGAGATATTGTGATATCCCAACATAAACATGTTCCAACATGGAACCAACTTCATCTTCACCTGCAACTAACAACGCTATAAGAGGGGCTGAGCAAAAGCGGAAACATAGCCAAACAACGGTTTGCTAGGAAAGGTGGGTTAGAGGCTTGACATGGCAATATGGGAGGCATGATATAGCAAGTGGTAGGTAGCGCGGCATAGCAATAGAGCGAACAACTAGCAGCAAAGATAGAAGTGAGTTCGAGGGTATGGTCATCTTGCCTGAAATCCCGCTAGGAAGAAGAACGAGTCCATGAAGAAGACAAACGGATGTAGTCGAACGAATCCTCACAACTCCGGAACGAAACCGAAGCTAACGAGAGAAGCAACCCGGAAAGAAACAAACAACATAGTAAACAACCACCACATAAACATGGCATGATGCACAATCAAGTATGATACATGTCCGATTTAATGAGGCATGGCATAGCAAAATGCACAAACAATACTACAAATTAAGTGGAGCTCAATATGCAACTCGTTGCATATTGATGAAACACCACATTCAATCATTTAGTTCGCTCTCGTTTATGGTACTCATCAATATTAAATGTTGTTAAACATGGCAAGAGGGTGAAGCATAAATAAACTAACTATTTAGGCAAGTTTAAATGAGGCCGGAACAACAAACAACAATTCCGGAAAATCCTCATGTCCATATTTTAGATTTGGTACTGTTCTGCCCTAAACCCTATTTTAGAGTTGTTAAACAGCAAAATAAAGTGCACCATGTTAAACTAGGCATTTTCTACCCCATTTACATATAAAGTTTGTTAAATTCGGAGCTACGGTTAATTACTTATGAAATAAAACATTTTAACATGGCATTTATGCAAATTTAAACAAACAGCAAGTTAAACATTTTAAACATGGATGAAAATAGCAGATTATGAAACTAGATGAAATCCTAAGCACTTTACATGTTGAAAACATTTTAATATGATGCATGGTTCTGGAATTATTATATGCATGATGTTGAGGGTTTTTCTGTAAATCTGCAAACTCTGGATAATAGCTAAAATCGCACGCAGGGAAAAAACACTATACGGGCCGAAACTGAGATCTGGCCCAGGACGCTGGGGAGCTGCTCACATCGGGCCCCGAGGCCGGTCGGTGGATCTGGCCCAAGGGGCGGTTTGGAGGCAGACCGAGCGAGTGCACGGTCAATGGGAGGCGAGCGGCGCTCGATCTCCAGGTGCACGGGACAAGCAGAGCTCCTGCTCGATGAAGAGGAGGCAGAGGCCGCGGCGTGGACTTGGCGGCAGGGACGTCGCGGGGACGGTGGCGGCTTGGCGTTCGATCCGGAGCAGGGAGACAAGGGGCGGCGCGACTGGAACGGGCGCGGCGCGGGGTCAACGCGGGGTTTGTCCCGCTCGATGCAGGTGGCACTGCGATGCAGGGGACTTCGCGCGGCGATGCAGAAGCTTGACGGGCGGAGGCGAGCGGCGCTGGCGAGGCGGCGGTGGCTCCGGGAACTGAAGGGGTGGTGGAGCCGCAGGTGAGGTCCGAGACGAGGCAGGCGCCAGATCCGGGGCGGAGGGACTCGTTCCCGGCGGCGACGGAGCTGCGGGCAACCATGGCAGCTCCTGGAATACAGAGGGAGAGGCATGAGAACCGAGGGAGTGAACCAGAGAGAGGAGGGAAGGAGGAGAAGAAGAGGGGAAGGGGCGACGGGTTCCTGGAGGAGCTCGAGCATGAGGGCGGCGCTCGGGGTGGCTGGGTTCGCCAGCGGCGGCGGCGCCATGGAGAGAGGAGCAAACGGGAGAAGCTCGCTCTCGGTCGGGGCAGCAGGGATCTCTTGGTGGCTCCGACCGAAGGAGCTCGGGCTCGGGCGCTGGTTGGATGCCTGCGGGTGCGGGTTGGAGGAAGGTAGCTAGGCTGATTGGGGATGGATCCCGAGGAGAATTTGGTGGAGTGGCGGCGGCGGCGACGGGTTGATGGGACAAGGTCCCTAGGTTTTAGGGTTAGTCTTTATATAAAAAGTGAATTTTGGATAGGGGTATTTGGTCCCTCCGATCTTAATCGGATGGCCTGAAAAAAATAGGGTAGGAGAGTCCAACGAGAAACCGATGATGATTTAGGGATGTTAGGGGATGATCCGAACCCATCGGTAACAACAACCCGGGTCGGGTTCGGGACAATTTTCGGACGCGTGCGAGGGGTGGTCTGAGTGGGGTCGACAGAGACAAAGTGTCTGACAAAAGGCCCCGGAGAAGACAAGAGAGAAAACGAGGAGCAACGTTGCAAGTATGGTTGGTCTCGAAACGGTCAACGAAAGCAAGGGGGACGCGGCAACTATGAACGGATGCAAATTTTATGAAAACATGCGGATGCAATGCGATGATGAATGCAACAAACAAATAAATACACACAACGATAACGAAAAAAACATGGAAGCCGTCTGGAGCGTCGGTCTCGGGGCGTTACAACACTCCACCACTACAAGAGGATCTCACCCCGAGATCTAAGGACGGCACTGGAGAAAAGCGGAAGAGGAAGAGAAGAGGTAAAGCTAAGTTGCTTCTTTGACAAACGAGTGAAACCACGAACCTTGAGAGATTGAACGAACGAAAAGAGAGAATACAAGGGAGATGAACGAGATTGAAAACACTCTGTTATCAAAGAGGAACAAGGAACATTGTGAGAACCTTTGTAGGTTGAAGAATATGAAACAAGAGCTTAACAGATCAAAAGGAATATGAAAGCACACCGGTAGAAAAGAGAAACAAGGAACACCATGTGAACCTTGGAGTTTGCAAAGCTATGAATGACGAGAACAATGGACGAGAAGTACATGCAAGCACTCCGGTTGAAACGA
The DNA here is from genome assembly GCF_002575655.3 of Aegilops tauschii subsp. strangulata. Lineage (NCBI taxonomy): Eukaryota > Viridiplantae > Streptophyta > Magnoliopsida > Poales > Poaceae > Aegilops > Aegilops tauschii. The sequence continues at coordinate 518,127,982 of NC_053036.3, forward strand.
GATGTACAAGGAACGATAAGGATCAATTACGATAACGCTCCGGTTGGAAAATGGAAGGGATAGAATATGAACTTGGCAAAATGAAAGCACTTGGATGAGAGTCCGGTTAAAAGAGGAATGGTAGACACAACACTCCGGTTAAATGGATAAGTAAGAAAAGAACACAATCCTCACAATTCGAGATGATGAGCGAAGAGAGCAACATCACCATGCCTCCGGAAGAAATAATAGAAGATAGAACATTGGAATAAAAGAATGGAGATGAAAATGCCAACTTCTGCCACAAATGCGCTTGGAAAACACCCTTCCATGGAGGTAAGAACGGAGTAGTTGGAAAACCAACAACGAAACGAACAAGCTTGTAGTGGGCTTATGGAAAACTTCTCAAGATAGAGGCGAAATTCTGCCACTACGGAAACAACTAATATAATTGATAACACCAACGAGATGAAAAACTTCTTTCACCAAGAGGATAGGAGAAAACTTGGATCATTGATAAGCACCATAATAGCAACATTCCTTAGGGAAGGCTTTAGGTGAAATATGACACAAGATAACTCCAACAAAGAGATTAAAGGATTGAAAAGATCTCGTGAACGAATTGAAATTGATGGTTTTAAAATATGTCATTCCGGACAACTTGTGAATCATGAACCATGAAGGGGGATTGTCAAGAATGATATAACACCATCTCGAAAGATAAGATAGAGAGAATTGCACTTCGGAATGCAAGATGAAGAATGCTTGAACTCCTCAAAACAAAACATGTGTAGAACACCATGTTTATCTTTGAGTATAGCTTGGCGGATCATAACTTCGAGAGAATTCTTGAAGAACAATTGAAGAATGAAAGGAATCCTTGATGAGCCACCATGTTGATCCTCCATGAAGAACTCCAATAATAAAAGAATGATCAAACGAAAGGGAAAGTTGAAAAGAACTCCGGGAGAAGCCTTGCAATGATTAGATGAAGCTTTGAAATGATATAATTGAAATAACTTGGAGCTCCGGAAAGAAAAATGAACAAATGAGATCAAGAATTTTGATGAATCTCCGGAATAAGGAATTAATCACTTGGATGAAACAAGAATAAGAATTACATTATGCTTAGCCTTCACCAATTTAGATTGATGACAAGCAACGGATTTTGCATACTACTTATTCTCGTAGAAAGGATTAAGATAGATATTGCGCAAACTTGGGAAGGTCTTCATCGAACCACCGGTAGGATTGAAACAACGAATAAATTGGTATGATAATGAAGGAAGAGAAATCTTGAACGAACCACCGCGAGAATTGAAAATAATTGAAGAAAAGAGGACAAAACACCATAAGAATTAAAGAACACGCGAAAATACTCGAGGGAATTTAGATACATGAGAACAAATAGATCACGAGCTGACTAGAGGATACTTGAACGATGCACCGGGAGAATATGGAGATGAACGAGGAGACATCAATTTAGAATAATTGGAGAACGAAGCTGAAAACATAGAACAAAGAAATCTTCTGAAATGATGGCCTTTGGATGATCAAGAAATGAAAACAACTCATGAAATGCTCCGGATGGGTAAGAAAAGAATTGCGCGATTGGAAACAATTTGAGAGGATGGCAACAAGTTAGAACCATGAATCTTCAAGAGAACGGACCAAGATTCAAGAGAAATTCTTCTTCGTTCTTCAAATGTTGAGAATGATGACGAGAAACACCACCATGAATTTTTAGGCACTCCGGAATGAAAATTAGAAAGGTTGAACCAACGATGAAAAGAATTTGAAAGATCTTGGAGAAAGACATATGACTGATGATAACCCATTCTTACGTCAAACTTTGAAAAGAATTTTAGAAGCTCCAGGAAAATTAGAAGAGTCAGGTAAGATCCTGGGAAAAGACCTGTGGGTTAGGGCCCACTCAAAAGAAACACCGTTGGAATGATTTAAAAGAAAGATTGCGCCGGTCGAATTAAATGGCTCAAAAGAGATAACAACCTCGAGATAGCTTGAACGGATTGGGAATGGAAATGTGAATCTTCTGAGATATCTTGTACACTCCGGAACCAATGAAAATAGTGAGAGGTGAATGATTGAGAGGTGCACCGGTATGAGAAAGCATTGAAGCGGGGAAAGGAATATGATCAACACTGAAAGCTTGAATTGAATCCACCGGAGAAGAAATAACAACGAAGGATGATGAACTTGAAGCTTCGTTAGTATCTTCATGGGAAATCATCGGATCAGAACATTGATTGAAAAAAGGATGGAGAGACTTCCCATCAATAAAAAGGATACTTGGTTAAGAAATCTTAGTCCTTGAAGAAAAAGGGTGGGAGGGCGGGAAAACAAAGACAATTTGGGATGGATGAAACAAACAACGTTGGGAAAAACTGAGAGGTGATCTTGTGAATGTTGAAATGATCGGATCCACTTGAAGAGAAGCACGCCGGTTGAAAAGAATTAATATGACAACCTCGATGATCGAAAGGATTAGCAACCACATAGAAGTATGAGAACACCGCTTAGAATAAGGTATGGAATCAACACTTGGCATTGAAGCAACTCGAATACCACAAAACAAAACAAAACAAAGGATTGGCTTGCAGAATAAGCCGGAACAAACATATGATAGAGATTTCGTCCAAAGTTTTCGTGGTGGGGCCCACACGGGCTCGATCGTACAGCACCATCATGTACAAGGCAGTGCACATGACATACGAAGCGTCCCCGAGTCGGCATAGCCAAGGACTCTTTAAGACACTACGAGACCATTGTAAAACCAACCGTGGATAGGCGGACCACTAGAGGTCGAACCCCAATCTAATATCATGCATCTGTCGGAAAGATATCCTAGGAGCTACTTGAATTCCCACTTATAAACTCCCGAAACTTTCTGGTTATGCAATCTGGTGTTGGGGATACAGGGGACGCAATATATCTCACCCAAACTAACAATCCCTAGATCCAGCTGTATCCATCCGTCAACACATAACCAAGAAAACTCAGGAAATCGTGTACCTCAACCTTCGAAAAGCATCCATTATACGAGCTATGGAAATACTCCCGAACTCCCGCCCCAGTACTGGGTGGCATCGAGGTGATCTCACCAACAACTGCATAAAAGAGATTTTCGATGTCGGCGAAACTCAGGTATTCCACAACTGCAACGATAAAACTGTGACGACAACACCTCGGAGCTCAACTCCCCGGGACACTGCCACAACCCCTAAATGTCAGGAGGCACCAAGAACAATGTTCTCGTCACAAAACCATCGGAACGATTCCAAGATACCCGCGTGATCCTAAAAAACTTAGTGAAATTTGAGGAGAGGAAAGTCAAAACTTCTACGTCAGGGGGCCTCACCAGAGCGACGAAGGGACTGAGGAGTAAAAAGAATCCTACTATCCGATATATATAATCCTAAGACACAAAACATTTTTTTCTAGACTCAACAACGTCAGCGGTTCGATCAAGCAGGGGGCTCCTAAGTCAGGGATGGCTCTGATTACCAACTTGTAACGCCCACGATGCGGCTATATCTCTCACGTGTCGAGGCACGACTTAGAGGCATAACCGCATTGTAGGTTTTGTCGCAAGAAGGGTCATCTTCACACAATCCCATGTAATGAACAAGGATGGGATAAAGAGAGTTGGCTTACAATCGCCACTTCACACAATACATAAATAAATTCATACATCATTCAAGATACACACATAGACCGACTACGGTCAAATCCAAATAAAAAGAAGATAACCCCAAATGCTAGGTCCCCGATCATCCCAACTGGGCTCCACTACTGATCAACAGGAAACGAGACATAGAAACGATCAAAGGTCCTCCTCGAACTCCCACTTGAGTTCGGTTGCGTCACCTGCACTGGTCTCATCGGCACCTGCAACTGTTTTGGTAGAATTTGTGAGTCATGAGGACTCAACAATCTCACACCCGCGAGATCAAGACTATTTAAGCTTATGGGTAGGAAAGGGTAGTGAGGTGGAGCTGCAGCAAGCACTAAGCATATATGGTGGCTAACATACGCAAATGAGAGCGAGAAGAGAAGCAACGCAACGGTCGAGAAGCTAGAAGTGATCAAGAAGTGATCCTGAAACTACTTACGTTCAAACATAACCCAAGAACCGTGTTCACTTCCCGGACTCCGCCGAAAAGAGACCATCACGGCTACACACGCGGTCGATGTATTTTAATTAAGTCAAGTGTCAAGTTCTCTACAATCGGATATTAACAAATTCCCATCTGCCACATAACCGCGGGCACGGCTCTCGAAAGTTTATACCCTACAGGGATGTCCCAACTTAGCCCATCACAAGCTCTCACGGTCAACGAAGGATATTCCTTCTCCCAGGAAGACCCGATCAGACTCGGAATCCCGGTTACAAGACATTTTGACAATGGTAAAACAAGTCCAGCAAGACCACCTGAATGTGCCGACAAATCCCGATAGGAGCTGCACATATCTCGTTCTCAGGGCACACCGGATGAGCAGTCCGTACAACTAAAACCAGGCCTCAAGTTTCCCCAAGGTGGCGCTGCAAAGGGCTCTAGTTTGGACCAACACTCGGAGGAGCACTGGCCCGGGGGGTTAAATAAATATGACCCTTGAGTCTGCAGAACCCAAGGGAAAAAGGCTTAGGTGGCAAATGTTAAAACCAAGGTTGGGCCTTGCTGGAGGAGTTTTATTCAAAGCGAACTGTCAAGGGGGTCCCATAAATCACCCAACCGCGTAAGGAACGCAAAATCAAGGAACATAACACCGGTATGACGGAAACTAGGGCGGCAAGAGTGGAACAAAACACCAGGCATAAGGCCGAGCCTTCCACCCTTTACCAAGTATATAGATGCATTAATTAAAATAAGAGATATTGTGATACCCCAACATAAACATGTTCCAACATGGAACCAACTTCATCTTCACCTGCAACTAACAACGCTATAAGAGGGGCTGGGCAAAAGCAGAAACATAGCCAACAACGGTTTGCTAGGAAAGGTGGGTTAGAGGCTTGACATGGCAATATGGGAGGCATGATATAGCAAGTGGTAGGTAGCACGGCATAGCAATAGAGCGAACAACTAGCAGCAAAGATAGAAGTGAGTTCGAGGGTATGGTCATCTTGCCTGAAATCCCGCTAGGAAGAAGAACGAGTCCATGAAGAAGACAAACGGATATAGTCGAACGAATCCTCACAACTCCGGAACGAAACCGAAGCTAACGAGAGAAGCAACCCGGAAAGAAACAAACAACATAGTAAACAACCACCACATAAACATGGCATGATGCACAATCAAGTGTGATGCATGTCCGATTTTATGAGGCATGGCATAGCAAAATGCACAAACAATACTACAAATTAAGTGGAGCTCAATATGCAACTCGTTGCATATTGATGAAACACCACATTCAATCATTTAGTTCGCTCTCGTTTATGGTACTCATCAATATTAAATGTTGTTAAACATGGCAAGAGGGTGAAGCATAAATAAACTAACTATTTAGGCAAGTTTAAATGAGGCCGGAACAACAAACAACAATTCCGGAAAATCCTCATGTCCATATTTTAGATTTGGTACTGTTCTGCCCTAAACCCTATTTTAGAGTTGTTAAACAGAAAAATAAAGTGCACCATGTTAAACTAGGCATTTTTCTACCCCATTTACATATAAAGTTTGTTAAATTCGGAGCTACGGTTAATTACTTATGAAATAAAACATTTTAACATGGCATTTATGCAAATTTAAACAAACAGCAAGTTAAACATTTTAAACATGGATGAAAATAGCAGATTATGAAACTAGATGAAATCCTAAGCACTTTACATGTTGAAAACATTTTAATATGATGCATGGTTCTGGAATTATTATATGCATGATGTTGAGGGTTTTTCTGTAAATCTGCAAACTCTGGATAATAGCTAAAATCGCACGCAGGGAAAAAACACTATACGGGCCGAAACTGAGATCTGGCCCAGGACGCTGGGGAGCTGCTCACATCGGGCCTCGAGGCCGGTCGGTGGATCTGGCCCAAGGGGCGGTTTGGAGGCAGACCGAGCGAGTGCATGGTCAACGGGATGCGAGCGGCGCTCGATCTCCAGGTGCGCGGGACGAGCAAAGCTCCTGCTCGGTGAAGAGGAAGCAGAGGCCGCAGCGTGGACTTGGCGGCAGGGAAGTCGCGGGGACGGTGGCGGCTTGGCATTCGATCCGGAGCAAGGGAGACAAGGGGCGGCGCGACTGGAACGGGCGAGGCGCGGGGTCAACACGGGGTTTGTCCCGCTCGATGCAGGTGGCACTACAATGCAGGGGACTTGGCGCGGCGACGCAGAAGCTTGACGGGCGGAGGCGAGCGGCGCTGGCGAGGCGGCGGTGGCTACGGGAACTGACGGGGCGGTGGAGCCGCAGGTGAGGTCCGAGACGAGGCAGGCGCCAGATCCGGGGCGGAGGGACTCGTTCCCGGCAGCGACGGAGCTGCGGGCAACCGTGGCAGCTCCTGGAACACAGAGGAGAGGCATGAGAACCGAGGGAGTGAACCAGAGAGAGGAGGGAAGGAGGAGAAGAAGAGGGGAAGGGGCGACGGGTTCCTGGAGGAGCTCGAGCATGAGGGCGGCGCTCGGGGTGGCTGGGTTCGCCAGCGGCGACGGCGCCATGGAGAGAGGAGCAAACGGGAGAAGCTCGCTCTCGGTCGGGGCAGCAGGGATCTCTTGGTGGCTCCGACCGAAGGAGCTCGGGCTCGGGCGCTGGTTGGATGCCTGCGGGTGCGGGTTGGAGGAAGGTAGCTAGGCTGATTGGGGATGGATCCCGAGGAGAATTTGGTGGAGTGGCGGCGGCGACGACGGGTGGATGGGACAAGGTCCCTAGGTTTTAGGGTTAGTCTTTATATAACAAGTGAATTTTGGATAGGGGTATTTGGTCCCTCCGATCTTAATCGGATGGCCTGAAAAAAATAGGGTAGGAGAGTCCAACGAGAAACCGATGATGATTTAGGGATGTTAGGGGATGATCCGGACCCATCTGTAACAACAACCCGGGTCGGGTTCGGGACAATTTTCGGACGCGCGCAAGGGGTGGTCTGAGAGGGGTCGACAAAGACAAAGTGTCTGACAAAAGGCCCCGGAGAAGACAAGAGAGAAAACAAGGAGCAACGTTGCAAGTGTGGTTGGTCTCGAAATGGTCAACGAAAGCAAGGGGGGACGCGGCAACTATGAGCGGATGCAAATTTTATGAAAACATGCGGATGCAATGCGATGATGAATGCAACAAACAAATAAATACACAGAACGGTAACTAAAAACATGGAAGCCGTCTGGAGCGTCGGTCTCGGGGCGTTACACCTTTTTTAACAGGACTGGGTAGCGACAGCGGAGCAGATCGATTGTCCAGCTCCCCTGCCCGAAGATCCAGCAGATGCTCTCCTAACGGAGATGCTGGTTCCGGCACCTTACGAGGTGCCGGAGAAGAAGGCTAAGAAGAAGGCCACGGGGACCAGGAAGGGTCTCCGGCGCAAGGTGATATCGGACTCATCATCCGAGAGCACCGAGGCGCACTCCTCCCACGAAAACGAGGAGGAGGAAGAGGAAAGTCCCCCCCCCCCCAGCCGGGGGAGACAAGAAAAGGAAGGCCGCCCCGTCCGAGGCGGCCGAAGGGTCCAAGAAGGGAAGAACCCTCCTTCCGGACAACTCCACCACCGCCGCCTTCAGCGAAGAGGAGTGGTTGCCCAGGGACAAGCCCCTGGCGAAGTCGTAAGTATCCGGATACCATAATAGTTTTGGTATGTTTCATTTTATTGCTCCTTATCATGCCGAACATGATCATGCAGTCCCTCCAAGGCCCATATTGAAGTATCCTCTTCGGATGGGTCTTTGGACCCGTTGGCGATGAATAGCGATTCGCTCCCGACCGCCACCTCCCACCGCCCTACGGACGATGCCGAGGTGTTGTCTCGAAGGGTAGTAGCTCAAGGGGAGATAGTCTTGGAGGCGCCCCATGGCGACATCCCGGACACTAGGCGCATGGGGAACAAGACTCCCAAGGGCTCCAATGGCGGGGGCAGCAAGCTCGGCCCCCAGCCGAATACTGTGCCGGAACCTCCAGTGGTTCAGGACTCTGTCAGGCGACCCCTCGCTAAGGGGGGCGAGCCGTCTGTACCGATGACCTCTGTCCATCCAGAGGCATCGGACAACTTGCTGGAAGTGCTTCGCGGCGCTTCCATTGATGAAGAGCACCGTACTATCATGAGTGCGGTGGTCAACAAGGTTCAGTCCGCCAAAAGCGGACTGACTGAAGCCTGTGCCAGCCTCCTAACAGGCTTTGAGGTAAGTAATCAAATTATAAGAAAATATTACGGCATAGACAGTAGCCCCTGATGCTCTGTTTGGCGTTCGCGAAGAAAAGCCGAATAGAGGATCAAATAATAATCGCAGGAGTCTAATCATAATATGTCTATGTGCATATGCAGGCTTCACTGCTCGCCGCTGCCGCACATACTGCGGAGGTCGCCGCACAGAAGCGGGACCTTGAGCAGTCCAAGGAAGAGCTCGGCCTTACCAAGAGGCAGCTCGAAGAGAACAAAGGTAAGTGATACCCCGTCTATATATTGATGAGAAAAAACAAGAGTGGTTGCTTAGATCATCGGATCGTCATGAATTTTGCTAGGGGCCACGACCGAAGTGGCGACCCTGAAGAAGGCGTTGTCCGAGGCCGAGGACAAGGCGGCCAAGGAGCGCATCGAGCGAGAGAAACAAGAGGCCCGAGTAGGCGAGGTGCAGCAAGAGCTCCAGGCCCTCGTCCAAAAGCATGAGTCCTTGGAGCGTGGCTCTAAGACGCAAGGGTCCGAGCTTGCGAAGGCCCTCGAAAGCGCACAACATGCCAAGGTCGAAGCCCAAAAGGCCCTCCAGGAAATTGAGGTGGTTAAGAAGATAGCGGCGGGTAAGGCATTCATTATGCAAAGCAAGCATGTGAAAGAAAATTTCCTTTTACTTACCCGAGTTCGGAGCTCTCCAGGAGCGTTCGCAAATCTACCCCGCAGTGTGTCGGATGCCGCGGAGTTCTACCGGGCCGAGGAGGGGAGCTCGACGGAGAAGTTGTTCTGGTCTCAGTATACTGGGACCGAACACCCCATGCCCTTGAGCGACCAGCTGAAGCAACTGGTCGAGCTCCACAAGGCGGTTGAACAGGCCATGAAGGGTCTTATAGTCCGGATGTGGCCTGGCGATCCCCTGCCTAATAGCTACTTCGGCCTGGTGAGGCGGCTTGTGAATGCCTGCCCACGGCTTGAAGTCATAAAGCGGTCCGTCTGCATCGAGGGTGCGCGCAGGGCTTTTGCCCGGGCAAAGGTGCACTGGGCGAAGCTGGTGAAGGAGGGGTCGCCGGAAGGCAAGGAGCATCGCCTCCTGAAGGGTTCTCGCCTTGTGGCGGAGGAATGTGCTAAGGATGTAATATTCGAATGAATGTACTCATGTGATCCTGTAATATGAAACGAGTTCATTTGCGCTATGCAACGCTTGTGAATTTAAAATATTACCTTCTGTGCGGCCGTTTATAAAATCTGAGAGTTGGCCAGTCGTCGGCTTCTGCCCCCATGTAACTAGTACTGAGGTGTTCGGGATAAACCTGAGCACTCTTTATCCCAATTTTGGGTCCTTCGAGGGAGGTGTTCAGCACAACAAACCAGGCAATCGGACTATAAGGCTTTATCACTCTCACTTAGCCATAGAAATCTACAATTTTAAATTTTGGCGAAGCCCCTAGTATTCGGAAGGCCGAATTTGGGGCGCTATATACGCCGAAGTCGGGCAAGGCCGACTCCTCGCCCGAAGCGGAAAAAGTCTTTAAGGACTTGAGACCTCTCGAACAGCGACCAGCTCTCGCCTTATCATGACAGTCAGTTTTCGGCTTTCTCTACCGAGGTGCTCGTCCGGAAGAACCGGGACACAATCGCAGTAGTTCTCCCAGCGCTACCTTAGCCGATATTGCGGAACGTAAGGTAGCAAAACATGGGAGCCGGGCAAACCCAACTATTGACCCAAGACATGATTCGGAGCTGATGCATATAATGTTATAAGTTTGGGGAGCCGCACTATCGAAAGTGTTCGGACTTCTCATGCCGTATTATGGGGTATACTGAAGCCCCTGGCGTACTGGTCGTACCAGAATGTACGGGTGCAATTTGTCGTAAATAAACAGACAAGGAAAAAAGGGAAGGGTAATGCAATAATAGACTAACGCTATGCATTGTTATTAAAGTATACGTCGAAGCGTACTGATACAAGTAGTGCAAGAAGCAAAAAATAGGACTATTTGACATGTCCTGTCCAAGGGCAAGCTGCGTATAGGTATTTAAAACAGGTATTTCGATCGTTATTAGAGACCACGTGGGGATTCCCTTGTACGTCTTGGCTTCTTGCCTCCTTGGTGTTTCCTTCCCGTAATGCGTCCGGCAATCAGACTACCGGAAAGGGCTTCCAGAGAGTAAGGTCCTGAAAGAGAGAAAATGATAAAGGTATATAGCCCCTGGGGCGGTTGAACCGCATTGTGGGACGTGTCCTGGCCGTGCCTCCGCCTATGCCCATAGTATTTTTAGTGCGTAATTATGTACGCGCGGCACATATTTCGTCGCTTGACCGGGACTAGGACGGAGGCCGAATTGCTAGGCGAGCTCTGAACGTGCCAGGCGATCCTGCTGCAGGTTACTCCGGACTCGCTTGAAGGTGTCCGGGGGCTTTATCGCCGAATTGGCGGTTTGCCTTAAAAAGCTACTTTGTGCCTCTGCTGCGAGGGCCGCAGTGTGCTCCTCCGTGCGGAGCGAGCGTTCTGTGTTTCCATTGACTGTTATAACCCCACGAGGTACTGGCATTTTGAGCTTGAGGTATGCATAATGCGGTACCGCATTGAATCTGGCAAATGCGGTTCGTCCGAGCAGTGCGTGATAGCCACTGCGGAACGGGACGATATCGAAGATTAACTCCTCGCTTCCGAAGTTGTCCAGAGATCCGAAGACCACTTCCAGTGTGATTGAGCCTGTGCAACGGGCCTCTACACCTGGGATGACACCTTTAAAGGTGGTTGTAGTGGGCTTGATCCTCGAGGGGTCTATTCCCATTTTGCGCACTGTATCCTGATAAAGCAGGTTCAGGCTGCTGCCGCCGTCCATAAGGACTCGGGTGAGGTGAAATCCGTCAATGATGGGGTCAAGGACCAATGCGGCAGAACCGCCGTGACGGATACTAGTGGGGTGGTCCCTACGATCGAAAGTGATCGGAACAGAAGACCATGGGTTGAATTTTGGGGCAACTGGCTCCATCGCATAGACATCCCTTAGTGCACGCTTCCGTTCCCTTTTGGGAATATGGGTTGCGTATATCATATTCACCGTTTTCACTTGGGGAGGAAATTTCTTTTGTCCTCCTGTGTTCGGCGGCCGGGGCTCCTCCTCGTCGTCGCTATGCAGCCCCTTGTCCTTGTTTTTGGCATTTAACTTGCCGGCCTGCTTGAACACCCAGCATTCTCTGTTGGTGTGATTGGCTGGATTATCGGGGGTGTCATGAATTTGACACGAGCGATCGAGTATGCGGTCCAAACTGGACGGGCCCGGGTTGCTTCTTTTGAACGGCTTCTTTCGCTGACCGGATTTAGAGCCACTGAATCCGGCATTGACTGCCGTGTCTTTGGCGTTGTCACCGTTGTTGCGGCGCTTATGTCTGTGGCGGCGTGGTCTGCCGCTACTATCTTTGGCATCTGAATTGCCATGACTTGTTGATGTGTTGTTGCTGCGAGCCAGCCAGCTATCCTCACCCGCGCAAAAGCGGGTCATGAGTGTCGTGAGGGCCGCCATAGACTTCGGCTTCTCCTGGACGAGGTGCCGGGCGAGCCACTCGTCACGGATGTTATGCTTAAATGCCGCTAAGGCCTCTGCATCCGGACAGTCGACAATTTGGTTTTTCTTAGTTAGGAACCGGGTCCAGAATTGCCTGGCCGATTCCCCTGGTTGCTGAGTTATATGGCTCAAGTCATCAGCATCCGGTGGTCGCACATAAGTGCCCTGGAAGTTGTCAAGGAATGCATCTTCCAGATCCTCCCAACTGCCAATGGAGTCTGCAGGCAAGCTATTCAGCCAATGCCGAGCTGGTCCTTTGAGTTTAAGTGGGAGGTACTTGATGGCATGTAGATCATCACCGCGAGCCATGTGGATGTGAAGGAGGAAATCCTCGATCCATACCGCGGGATCTGTTCTACCATCGTATGATTCAATGTTTACGGGTTTAAAACCCTCTGGGAATTCGTGATCCATTACTTCATCAGTGAAGCATAAGGGGTGTGCGGCGCCTCAGTGCCGGGCTATATCACAACGCAGTTCATACGAGTCTTGTCTGCTGTGTTCGGCCCGGCCGGATTTGCTTTTAGTGTATCCGGCGTGACGATCATCGTCACGTGTTGGGGCGCGACCCCGTGATCCGTAGATCGGCCTTGCATGTTTTGTTTTGTTTTCCAATACGTCTCGCAGGTCCTGTGTGTTGCCCCGGGCCTTGGTATTTTTGTTTGAATGGTGGCGGGGTGCGGGCTAGACTTCGGGCTGATATGCCTCTCTGTCTCGGCCACGAGGTGGCCGATCAGCCGCATCATACGCTGGTGATGTAGGTTTTAATGCTTCCTCCTCGAGTTGAGGTAGCAACCTGCGCTTTGGGTAACTCTTGGTTGGGCGCTCGAGTTCGTATTCCTCTGCTGCCAGGACTTCAGTCCATCTATCCTCTAGCAGATCTTGATCAGCTCGAAGCTGTTGTTGCTTTTTCTTCAGGCTGTTTGCTGTGGCTATAAGCCGGCGCTTGAAGCGCTCCTGCTCGACGGGATCCTCAGGCACGACAAATTCTTCGTCACCGAGGCTCACTTCGTCTTCGGAGAGAGGCATGTAATTGTCATCCTCTGATTCTCCGTTTGCTGCCTATTCCGGAGGGCTAGCTTGTTTATCCTCCCGCCCAAGGTCTGGCTGGAGGGGATTGTCGTCGTCTTCGGCACTATCTGGAGCGTTATTGTCTCTTGTGCCGGTATCGCTGCTTTTGCTATGGCGGGACTTAGAGCGGCGCCGCTGACGTCGGTGCTTGGGTTGCTTCTTGGAGGGATTGTCCTCCGTCGTCTTGTCGCCATTGCCTTCTTTGGGGGTGTCCACCATGTATATGTCATACGATGAGGTGGCAGTCCAGCGCCCCGTGGGCGGTGGTTCTTGTTCGTCTCCTACATCGTCATCCATACCGTCGATGTCTTCGGATCCGAAGTCGAGCATGTCGGTTAAATCGTCGACAGTGGCTACTAAGTGGGTGGTGGGTGGGGAGCGAATTTCTTCGTCGCCGCATCCCATTCTAGTCGGACATAGTTCGGCCAAGAGTCTCCTGACAAGGAGAGAGACCTCAATGAGTCTAACACGTCGCCAAAAGGAGAGTGCTGAAAGATTTCCACGGAGGTAAACTCCATGATCGGTGCCCAATCGGATTCGACGGGCACGGACGCAGGCGGCTCGGAGCCCATGGCCGGGGACAAATCCAACAGTTCGGCAACACGGGTCTCGTAGGAGGTGAAGTCAGTTTTCGGCTCTATCGCCACTGAGTGTGCGGCCTCCGTGACGGGGTCCATCCACCCGTCCTCGGATGGCGCAATTTTTTCCGGATCGAGGGCCGGAGTAGTTGCAGGTGTGATCTCCCGAACACTGTCCGACGGCAGAGCTAAATCATGCTCGTCGTGATTGTGCGGCGCACCTGACATGGGCTCGAATCCGTCGAAGATCAAATCTCCGCGAATGTCGGCAGTATAGTTCAAGTTTCCAAACCTGGCCTGATGGCCAGGGGCGTAACTTTCGATCTGCTCCAGATGGCCAAGCGAGTTGGCCCGCAGTGCAAAGCCGCCGAATACGAAGTATGTCCGGGGAGGAAAACCTCACCCTGGATCGCATCGTTGCCGATGATCGAAGGAGCCATCAAGCCTTATGGTGACGGCATAGTGGAACTCTCAATGAAAGCACCAATGTGGGTGTCAAAACCGGCGGATCTCGGGTAGGGGGTCCTGAACTGTGTGTCTAAGGCGGATGGTAACAGGAGGCGGGGGACACAATGTTTACCCAGGTTCGGGCTCTCTCGATGGAGGTAATACCCTACTTCCTGCTTGATTGATCTTGATGATATGAGTATTACAAGAGTTGATCTACCACGAGATCGTAAGAGGCTAAACCCTAGAAACTAGCCTATGGTATGATTGTTGTTGCCCTACGGACTAAACCCTCCAGTTTATATAGACACCGGAGGGGGCTAGGGTTACACAGAGTCGGTTACATGGGAGGAGATCTACATATCCGTATTGCCAAGCTTGCCTTCCATGCCAAGGAGAGTCCCATCCGGACACGGGACGAAGTCTTCAATCTTGTATCTTCATAGTCCAACAGTCCGGCCAAAGGATATAGTCCGGCTGTCCGAGGACCCCCTAATCCAGGACTCCCTCACTCGGGAATTGTCTTGTTCATCCCTTACATATTATAGTTCATCACGAAGCCTTTGTAGCTTGGTGGCAGTGAATGAAGAACTCTGTCAATGACACAATCCACTGGAAGATCAACTCCCAGTTGAGTCAAGTGATTATAATACCCAGACATTTTGAGTCTGTGTTCACTGACAGAACTGCTCTCCTCCATCTTGCAGCTATAGAACTTGTTGGAGACTTCATATCTCTCAACCCGGGCATTTGCTTGAAATATTAACTTCAACTCTTGGACCATCTCATATGCTCCATGACGTTCAAAACGTCTTTGAAGTCCCGGTTCTAAGCCGTAAAGCATGGCACACTGAACTATAGAGTAGCCATCAGACCACGTTTGCCAGGCGTTCATAGCGTCTAGATTAGCGGGAGGGGGCTTGTCACCTAGCGGTGCATCAAGGACATAATTCTTCTGTGCAGCAATGAGGATAATCCTCAAGTTATGGACCCAGTCCGTGTAGTTTCTACCATCATCTTTCAGCTTAGCTTTCTCTAGGAATGCATTAAAATCCAGGGGAACGGTAGCACGGGCCCTTGATCTGCAACATAGATATGCAAATACTATCAGGACTAATGAACTCCCACTTAAATAAACATCCCTCAAGTTATCTAAGTGATACATGATTGAAATCAACTAACCCATGTCCGATCATCACGTGAGATGGGGTAGTCATCAATGGTGAACATCTCTATGTTGATCATATCTACTATATGACTAACGTTCGAACTTTCGGTCTCCAGTGTCCCGAGACCATGTCCGTACATGCTAGGCTCATCAAGTTTAACCCAAGTATTCTGCATGTGCAAAACTGTCTTACACCCATTGTATGTGAACATAGAGTCTATCACACCCGATCATCACGTGGTGCTTCGAAACGACGAACTTTAGCAATGGTGCATACTCGTGGAGAACACTTTTATCTTGAAATTTAGTGAAGGGATCATCTTATAATGCTACCATCGTTCTAAGCAAAATAAGATGCATAAAAGATAAACATCACATGCAATCAAAATATGTGACATGATATAGCCATCCTCATCTTGTGCTTTTGATCTCCATCTCCAAAGCAACATCATGATCTCCATCGTCACCGGTTTGACACCTTGATCTCCATCATTGCGTCGTGGTAGTCTTGCCAACTATTGCTTCTACAACTATCGCTAACGCATAGTGATAAAGTAGAGCAATTACATGGCGTTTGCATTTCATACAATAAATAGACAACCATGGGCTCCTGCCGGTTGCCGATAACTTTACAAAAACATGATCATCTCATACAACAACGTATATCACATCATGTCTTGACCATATTGATGTCGCTTGAAGCTACGTCGGTATTTCCCCAAAGAGGAAGGGACGATGCAGCACAGCGGCGGTAGGTATTTACCTCGGATATGAAACCAAGGTTATCGAACCAGTAGGAGAACCAAGCAACACAACGTAAATAGCCCCTGCACATAGATAACAAATCCTACCCGATGTGTTAAAGGGGTTGCCAATCCCTTTCGGTTACGGCCTCAAGATAGGCAAACGGACGTGAGATAAAATTGTAGCGGATTGATAGATCGAACGCCAAATAAAATAAATAAGAATAAAACGCAGCGAGGTATTTTTGTGTTTTTAGTTTAATAGATCTGAAAATAAATGCAAACGAAAAGTAGATCGCAAAAGCAAATATATGAGAAAGAGACCCGGGTGCCGTAGGTTTCACTAGTGGCTTCTCTCGAGAAAAATAGCAAACGGTGGGTAAACAAATTACTGTTGGGCAATTGATAGAACTTCAAATAATCATGACGATATCCAGGCAATGATCATTATAAAGGCATCACGTCCAAGATTAGTAGAC
This sequence comes from Aegilops tauschii subsp. strangulata, assembly GCF_002575655.3. Classification (NCBI taxonomy): domain Eukaryota; kingdom Viridiplantae; phylum Streptophyta; class Magnoliopsida; order Poales; family Poaceae; genus Aegilops; species Aegilops tauschii. The sequence continues at coordinate 518,144,345 of NC_053036.3, forward strand.
CGACTGCTGCCTGCATCTACTACTATTACTCCACACATCAACCGCTATCCAGCATGCATCTAGTGTATTAAGTTCATGGAGAAACGGAGTAATGCAATAAGAACGATGACATGATGTAGACAAGATCTATCTATGTAGAGATAGACCCCATCGTTTTATCCTTAGTAGCAACGATACATACGTGTCGGTTCCCCTTCTGGCACTGGGATCAAGCACCGTAAGATCAAACCCACTACAAAGCACCTCTTCCCATTGCAAGATAAATAGATCAAGTTGGCCAAGCAAAACCCAAATATCGGAGAAGAAATACGAGGCTATAAGCAATCATGCATAAAAGAGATCAAAGAAACTCAAATACTTTCATGGATATAAAAAGACATAACTGATCATAAACTCAAAGTTCATCAGATCCCAACAAACACGCCGCAAAAGAGTTACGTCATATGGATCTCCAAGAGACCATTGTATTGAGAATTCAGCGAGAGAGAGGAAGCCATCTAGCTACTAACTACGGACCCGAAGGTCTACAAAGAACTACTCACGCATCATCGGAGAGGCATCAATGGAGGTGGTGAACCCCATTCGAGATGGTGTCTAGATTGGTCTGGTGGTTCTGGACTCTGCGGCAGCTGGATGAATATTTCGTTGACTCAACTAGGGTTTTGGAAATGTTGGGGTATTTATAGAGCAAAGAGGCGGTCTGGGGGCACCAGAGGTGGGCATGACCCACCAGGGCGCGCCTGGGCCTCCTGGCGCGCCCTGGTGGGTTGTGCCCTCCTCGGGGCACCCCCAGGCGGAGCCAGGGCCCATTATGTTCCTTTTGGTCCAAAAAAATCTCCATGAAGTTTCGTTGCATTTGGACTCAGTCTGATATTGATTTCCTGCGATGTAAAAAACATGCAGAAAACATCAACTGGCACTTGGCACTATGTCAATAGGTTAGTACCCAAAAAATGATATAAAATGATTATAAAACATCCAAGATTGATAATATAACAGCATGGAACAATAAAAAATTATAGATACGTTGGAGACGTATCAGCATCCCCAAGCTTAACTCCTACTCGTCCTCGAGTAGGTAAGTGATAAAAACAGAATTTTTGATGTGGAATGCTGCCTAACATGTCATATCATATTCTTTTCTTTATAGCATGGACATTTGGACTTTTATGTGATTCAAAGCAATAGTCTAGTTTTGACATGATAATTTAGATACTCAAGCATATCAACAAGCAACCATGTCTTTCAAAATATCAACGCTAAAATAAGTTATCCCTAGGCCATCATGCTCAACCATTGATCCATTCATGAAACACACCCGCATATTAGCTACACCCAATACTCAAGTACGATCATATTGCCTCCTAGTTGGTGCTTTTATAAAAGAATATGGAGGCTCAAATTCAAAATAAAAATTGCATAAAGTAAAAGAAAGGCCCTTCATAGAGGGAAGTAGGGATTTGTAGAGGTGCCAGAGCTCAAAGCGAAAAACTTAGAGATAAAAACATTTTGGGAGGTGTATCCATCCCACCGACGAAAACGACTTAGAGTTCCCAACACTTTCCATGCTAGATATATCATAGGCGGTTCCCAAACAGAAAATAAAGTTTATTCCTTGTTCCACCATACTTTCACTTTCCATGGCTAGCCGTATCCGCGGTTGCCCTCCATACCAACACTTTCCAAGGAATTTATTATTTGACAACATAAAGTAAATTCTTTTTTTCATTTCGGGACTGGGCATCCCTAAAACCTTTGCCTTACTCTCGTATAATGACAAGTGAATAAACACTCATCGTTAGAATAACACATCCAGCATGGAAAATATTAGCCACCCCTCACCGCTCCGCGAGCAAAACAAACACACAAAAGAGAAGTTTATTTTGAAAATTATAGATGGCACATGCAAATTTGCTTAGAACGGCAAAAGAATACCGCATATAGGTAGATATAGTGGACTCATGTGGCAAAACTGGTTTAAAGGATTTTGGATGCACAAGTAGAGATCATACTTAGTGCAAAATGAAGGCTAGCAAAAGATTGAGAAGCGACCAACCAAGAAACGAATAATCTCATAAGCAAGCATTAAGCATAATTAACACCGAATAATGCACCACAAGTTGGATATAATTTCATTGCATGACTATTGACTTTCGTGCTTGCATAGGGAATCACAAACCTTAACACCTATATTCTTACTAAAGCATAATTACTCATCAACACAACTCACATATCACATCATCATATCTCAAAACCATTACTAAGAATCAAGTTTATTTTGTCCAATGATCTTCATGAAAGTTTTTATTATATCCTTCTTGGATATCTATCACTTTGGGACTAGTTTTAATGTGTTGCTTTTCATAAGCTCAAACAAATATAAGTGAAGATCATGAGCATAATTTTTCTTTCTCTCAAAATAATTTAAGTGAAGCAAGAGAGAATTTCTTTGAGCAAAGAGGCGGTCCGGGGGGCACCCGAGGTGGGCACAACCCACCAGGGCGCGCCTGGGCCTCCTGGCGCGCCCTGGTGAGTTGTGCCCACCCCGGGGCACCCCCAGGCGCAGCCAGGGTCCATTATGTTCCTTCTGGTCCAAAAAAATCTCCGTGAAGTTTTGTTGCATTTGGACTCGGTCTGATATTGATTTCCTGCGATGTAAAAAACATGCAGAAAACAGCAACTAGCATTTGGCACTATGTCAATAGATTAGTACCAAAAAATGATATAAAATGATTATAAAACATCCAAGATTGATAATATAACAACATGGAACAATCAAAAATTATAGATACGTTGGAGACGTATCACATATCACATCACAACATGCCCTGCAAAAACAAGTTAGACGTCCTCTACTTTGTTGTTGCACGTTTTACATGGTTGTTACGGGCTTCTAGCAAGAACCGTTCTTACCTACGGAAAAAACCACAACGGTGAGTTATCAAGTTTGCTGTTTTAACCTTCTTCAAGGACCGGCCGCAGTCAAATTCGACTAAACTAAAGTAGGAGAAACAGACACCCGCCAGCCACCTTTATGCAAAACTAGTTGCATGTTTGTCGGTGGAACCGGTGTCATGTACGTGGACATGTAAGGTTGGTCCGGGCTGCTTCATCTTACAATACCGCCGAATCAAAATAAGACGTTGGTGGTAAGCAGTATGACCATCACCGCCCACAACTCTTTGTGTTCTACTCGTGCATATCATCTACGCATTGACCTGGCTCATGATGCCACTGTTGGGAATCGTTGCATGGAAAAAAATCTACGCACACGCAATAATCTATCTATGGAGATGCATAGCAACGAGGGGGAGTGTGTGTCTACGTACCCTCGTAGACCGTAAGCGGAAGCGTTTCACAACGCGGTTGATGTAGTCGAACTTTCTTCGCGATCCACCGATCGAGTACCGAATGTACGACACCTCCGAGTTCTGCACATGTTCAGTTTGGTGACGTCCCTCGCCTTCTTGATCCAGCAAGACGTCGAGGTAGTAGATGAGTTCCGTCAGCATGACGGCGTGGTGACGGTGAAGTGATCTCCGCAGGGCTTCGCCTAAGCACTACGAAAATATGACCAGGGGAGTAAACGGTGGAGGGGGGCACCGCACACGGCTAGGCAATTGTCTGGGGTGTGCTAGCCCCCCCCCCATATATATATATAGGTGGGAGGGAGAGGGGAGGCTGCTAGGAGGCGCCCAAGTAGGCCGAATCCTACTTGGGGTCTCCCCTTGGCCGCGCCCCCTGCCATATTTGCCGGAGGGGGAAGGAAAGAGGAGGGAGGAGGGAAGGAAGGGGGGACGCCGAATCCCCCCCTTTCCTTTCCCTTCCCCTCTTTCCTTCTCCCCCTGTTCGGCCCATATGGGGGGCGCACCAGCCCCTAGTGGCTGGTGCGTTTCCCCTCTTGGCCCATAAGGCCCATATCTTTTGCCGGGGGTGCCCGGAACCCCTTCCGGTGACCCGATATGTACCCGGTACCCTTCGGAACACTTCCGGTGTCCGAATACCATAGTCCTATATATCAACTTTACCTCTCGACCATTTCGAGACTCCTCGTCATGTCCGTGATCTCATCTGGGACTCCGAACAACATTCGGTCACCAAATCACATAACTCACATAATACTATATCGTCAACGAATGTTAAGCGTGCGGACCCTACGGGTTCGAGAACTATGTAGACATGACCGAGACACCTCTCCGGTCAATAACCAATAGCGGAATCTGGATGCTCATATTGACTCCTACATATTCTATGAAGGTCTTTATCGGTCAAACCGTTATGACAACATACGTAATTCCTTTTGTCCATCGGTATGTTACTTGCCCGAGATTCGATCGTCCGTATCTTCATACCTAGTTCAATCTCGTTACCGGCAAGTCTCTTTACTCGTTCTGTAATACATCACCTCGTGACTAACTCCTTAGTCGTTTGCTTGGAAGCTTATGATGTGTATTACCGAGAGGGCCCAGAGATACCTCTCCGATACTTGGAGTGACAAATCCTAATCTCGATCTATGCCAACTCAACAAACACCTTCGGAAATACCTTTAGAGCATCTTTATAATCACCCAGTTACGTTGTGACGTTTGATAGCACACAAGGCATTCCTCCGGTATCCGGGAGTTGCATAATCTCATAGTCCAAGGAATATGTATTTGACATAAGAAAGCAATAGCAATAAAACTGAACGGTCATTATGCTAAGCTAACGGATGGGTCTTGTCCATCACATCATTCTCCTAATGATGTGATCTCGTTATCAAATGACAACACATGTCTATGGTTAGGAAACCTTAACCATCTTTGATCAACGAGCTAGTCTAGTAGAGGCATACTAGGGACACTGTATTTGTTTATGTATTCACACATGTATTTAGGTTTCCGATCAATACAATTCTAGCATGAATAATAAACCTTTATCATGAATAAGGAAATATAAAATAACAACTTTATTATTACCTCTAGGGCATATTTCCTTCAGAACAACCTTTGTTTCTTTCATTCTCCTTGTTGTTCTTGGATCTAAGATGGAACTCTTGCATCAACCTTGGGTTTGAGAGTAATTGGTGTGAATTTTGTTCTATTTAGTGTTTCCTCTTACCCCCCCCCCTTCATTTGTACTTGTTCCTTGTGTTTTCTTCTCAATCCACCTTCAATTCATGAAGATTGGGCCACACTTGCGGTTTGCCCCCATATCATTTGGTATAGTGAGTCAGATTAGCACGAATTAAAGCCCCCCTCCCTCACTTTTCTAGACTTGTTTGATTATTTTTCTTACCTCATTTAGAAATCCCCACCAAAAATAGCCTCACCCAATCTCTTGTTATTTGTTGAATTTCGTGAGATTTTATTGGTCTTGCTCCATGGATTCGATGTGTAACTAGTAGATCAAGCTTCACTTTTCGTTGTTTTATCCAAATTTTGTCAAAATTCCCCCTATTTTTTTCTTTCTTCCTGTAGTTCTTTTACTGTCTGATTTTTCCGGAGTAGGCGTTTGGCCTGCTGCTACATCTCCAACGTATCTATAAATTTTGATTGTTCCATTGCTATTATAGTATCATTCTTGTATGCAATTATATATCATTTTTTGGGACTAACCTATTAACTTAGTGTCTAGTGTCAGTTGTCGTTTTTTGCTTGTCTTTGGTTTTCCAGAATATCGGTACCAAACAAGTCCAATTGCCACGAAATTTTTTGATGATCTTTTTCTGTATATAAGAGACCCTGGAAGCTTCGGGAGAGGGCCAGAAGATGAAGGAGTGGACCACAAGCCACCAAGGCGTGGCCAAGGGGGCTAGGTGCCTTGTGGGGCCCTCGTTCCCCCGTTTGACCTAATTCCAGCTCTATAAATTCTCTAAAATCGGGAAACCAATAGAGATCCATCCGAAACCCTTTTTCCGTTGCCGCAAGTTCGTGTTCTCGAGAGATTCCATCTGGGGGCCTTTTCTGGCACTCTGCCGGAGGGGGAATCAACCACAGAGGGGCACTACATCAACCTTGTTGCCCCTCCTATGATGCGTGAGTAGTTTACCATAGACCTATGGGTCCATAGCTAGTAGCTAGATGGTTTTTTCTCTCTTTGATCTTCAATACAATGTTTCCTTGATGTTCTTGGAGATCTATTCGATGTAATTTTTTTACGGTGTGCTTGTTGGGATCCGATGAATTGTGAGTTTATGATGAGATTACATATGAATATTATTTGAGTCTTCTTTGAAGAGGTGCTTTGTGATGGGTTGGATCTTGCGGTGCTCAATCACAGTGACAAGAAAGAGACATGACACGTATTTGTATCATTGCCACTAAGTATAAAGAGATGGGGTTTATTCATATTAATTGAGTTACTTTGTCTACATCATGTCATCTTGCTTAAGGCGTTACTCTGTTCTTTATGAACTTAATACTCTAGATGTATGCTAGATAGCAGTCGATGTGTGAAATAATAGTAGTAGATGCAGGCAAGAGTCGGTCTACTTGTCTCGGACGTGATGACTATATACATGATCATTGCCTTAGATATCGTCATAATTATTCGCTTTTTTATCAATTGCCCAACGGTAATTTGTCTACCCACCGTATGCTATCTTCAAGAGAGAAGCCTCTAGTGAAAACTATGACCCCGGGTCTATCTAAATCATATATTAAAATCCCAAAATATATTGCTGCTCTTTTATTTACTTTATTTTATTTTATGTTTCTATCACTACGAGATTTGATCTTTGCAATTAACCGCCAAGGGATTGACAACTCCTTGCAAATATTTGTTATTTTGTATCTAGATACTGTTAACGAGTTGTTGCGTGGTTCTCCTATTATATTGATAACCTTGGTTCTTAACTGAGAGAAATACTTACTGCATCATTTTCTCCTCTTCGGAGAAATCCCAACGCAGCTCACAAGTAGCAGACGGCGGTTGCTGTTCTGCTGCGTTGGTCCTATGCAGCCTTAGCACGACAGCTTCCTGACTGTCTACTAAAACAAGTTTTGTCCGGCTTTGGCGAGGAAAGAGGCAATGACGGCGGCGCGCCTTCGGCTCGCTTCCGTGAGTCGTTAGGTGGTCTACGGATCTGGAAGATGCATAGATCGGAAGTTTCTCTTAAAAAAATAGTCACAACCACCAAAATGAGTGACTTAACTTTGTACTAGTATTAGTGACTCAACTTCGTACTAATACATTGTACTAGTACAAAGTTGAGTCACTTATTTTGGGACGGAAGGAGTACAATCGTATCTACCACCCTCAGTTTTCCTGTGCCACTCACACCCAATATACGTTCCTCGCAAGTCTTGCTATTGTGCCATATCCATTTCAAACTGTACTACATTCTCATTCCACAAGCTGCTGGCCAAGGACCTCTCGTAGAAAGTTACCTCACCATCCAGTTTCACCCCAATGGCAGCCATGCTTCGTGTCCCGTATCTTGCCTGAAAAATCAGATAGATATTTCAGTATCTCCTTGCTCAATACAATTGCCAAAGCGAGAAAGTCGATCTGTTACATGGCAGGCATTTGTGCGAGCAATCTGCACCATCCATGTGAAGCGCTGTTTGCGCGAAACAACATCTTGATACTACTCAATCTTACAGATTTACCTGTCCCTTTTTTGTGTCGATGAATATAGAGCTCAACTGGTATTCCCAGTCAGGATCCACGCCAGTGTCAGGCACCGCAGATCTGTCAGCCTTGACCGTATCTGTCATCAGTTCTTCAACCATCTGCTTCAAAGAGACTTCTGCGTCATCATGTGCTGCAAGAAATCTGTTGAAGCTCTGTCCCAAGCGCAACACCTGTAGGATGAGAAAAGAAGACGATGTGTGAAACTAGTACACAACTCTTGCTCGGGAAAAATTAGACTTGAAGCAATCAGAAGATAAGACTCTGGGTTTCCTCAGAATTTGTCCGTTTGTATATTTATCAGTATATGTGAAATGGTGCATAAAAACTGGTTATCACAAGACAGTGCACTTATAGTGTTTAGAAATATGTATCATGTATGTATGCATTCTAAAACTATAAAAGAGAATCCACTAAATACAGCTGTGGATTTTAATTGACCACAGTATTCGCTCAATTAGATTCAGTTCCTCTTCAGACAAAGGCAAACTCTTGTTTACGTGTTCTCTAAGAAAACAAAATGAACTTCAGTGGAAGCAAAGATACATATCTAGACCAGTTGCCCAGCCGCACAAGAATTTCAGATTGTACAGAATAGAACGGACTTGGAATATGTGAAGGTCAATTGCACACAAAAAAACAAGTTCATTTCCAATGCTCCCTCCGATCCATATTAATACTGAAGTTGTACTAAGTCAGCGACAATTAATATGGATAGGAGGGAGTGGTAGTTTTCTGGATTATCATAAATTACAATTAACCTGCAAAATTGTGAACTCTTAACATACCAGACCAGTTTGTTAGTATCCGTGGACAAAGTAACCAAAAATTAGTGGAATTTTTTGTTCAACTTTAGCTACCAACAAATCTGGCCCAGAAAGCCTGTCATCACAAATTGAAAAATGAATGGCAGATTCACATAAACGACAGATGGAGCATTAAACTGGGCTATTGCAATTTTAAAGTTTTAAGCCAGACAAGTTTGGTCACATGAAACTTCCACGAGGTGCCTGAATCTCAAGCATCTTGACTTCCTTTTTTTTTTGCAGAACAATAACTTGAGCGTAGTAGCAGCAAGGAATTATCCAGAAAAACATACAAAATCACACTCCTAGTCATGAGTACAGTTGTTCCATGTACCTTTGGCCAAGGGGAGTCAATAGCAGCATTAGAAAGCACATGACACCCAGGAGAAACTGTTTGAACCACAGGAGCGTCACCTGGCTTATTAGAGATGTACACCATGGTTCCTGAATGCACATCAGCCAATACAAGATTAAAACCATTGTACTGATCTGCTTCCTTTGCAATTTCAGTTGCATACTCCAATGGACCCTGCCTGCCCTATATCAAAAATATCACAGTAAAACAAACATAGTCAAGAACACAACATGGATTCCTTAAACACTAGTCAATGAGGTTGAAAGGTATGACGGAGGGAGACTGCAGAAAATGCAGTGACCTCTCATATGTAAGCAAAGTCGAATGGGCTGGTCACTTGCAAATTGAAGAGGTCAGTCAACAGAGGCAAACCTCCTATTTTGAATTTGAAAGATGAAGTTGAATCAGCATCATATGCCAGGATAACATTTGACACAACTATGGCATGCTATATAATAGAATTATCTTGTATACACATACAAATTATGGTACACTAACTTTGCTTTTGGAGTTGTGGACACACGAAGAAGGGCTTATTCCATTGGAGCATATGCAGAGCAGGATCACACACTACTCAAAATCTTAGGATACATCATGCAAGAAGTTGTTTTAAGTTCAACTACCGAAGGTACGGAGAAAACAGAGCAAATTTGAGAAGGTCGCACCTGGAGATACCTGACGGGAAGCTCCCCTCTGGATCTCGCCCCATCCCGGGGGCTGGGTTCCCGGACGTTGGTCAGGAAGGCCAACTTCCCTCCCTTCGTGCACCCCAGCCACGTGCCCCCGCCTAGCTCGTCCCTGCCCCCGAGGATCTCCTCGCCCTCCTCCCCCGCGGCGGCCCACCACTGCGCTGGCCTCGTCGGCCTTCACATAATTCGCGCGCGCACGGTCAGAAGGGTAGAGAGATTGGAACACGAGGTGGGGGCGGATCTGGGCTACGAGGGGGAGCGGCGCACCTGGAGTGGTACTCGTCGCGGTTGAAGAGGAGGAGCAGGCCGTACGCCGGGTGAGCCTGCCATGTCCACGCCGCGATGCACATGGCCGTCGGCGTCGGGGCTCGGTTCGGTGGAGAAGGCGAAGGGTTCGGGAGGTAGTCGGAAGACGTGTGTGCTCGTTGAACGCGGCGCCCGTCGTTGGGTAGAGCACGACGAGGACGGCCGACGGTGACCGGCGAGATGGTGTAATTACGGAAAGGTCCCTACAGAAGCGCGAATATATGTCCCTGGTAGGAAGACGGTGCACCGGCTTGCAGAGGTTCTTCTAACCGTCGATGGCCTAACGAGGCGTCCAAATCGTCATCACCCTTCCACTTGGGCGGAGCTAGAGGTTAAGAGCATCTACAAAACGTCGGTGCCGGACCAAAAAAAAAAGGTCACCCAACTGGACGCTAGCCGCCCACACAACCGGACTGACCGGCACTCTCCATATCCGGCCAATATCTAGGGCGGATATGGGGATGTCCGCGACTGGACACGGGGGCCACATCGGATCGGCCCGCTAGGCCCGCGCCACCCTGCCGATGCACCATAAATACCTCACCCCGTCGGACGATCCCTAGTCAAACCCTCACTTTTCTCAGTCTACTCGTTTTCTCCACTTTGCTCGTCCTTCCGCTTCCTTTCAAATTCATCCCCTCCCCTCGGCCATGGCCAAGTCCGGACAGGACTCCGGCAGCGAGCCCGATCCTATGGACTGGGACGACCTCGTGAAGGAGGAGGACATCGGCTCTAGCAGCGATGCGCCGGATGACGAGGAGCTCTGCCGTGTCCGCCACCAACTCCTTCGGGTCCCGCCGACGGAATACTTGTCGCGCCCTGTTGGGGATATAAGCCCGAGGTGTGACCCGCCGTGTTCTGGCCCGAGTTACACCGTTGGCGGTTCAACATGAAGAGGACTCAAGGAGGCCCAAGAAGATGGTGATTCAATACGTGGGCTTAATGATGGCCCAAGACCCGGTAGTATTGAGCCGGTAGACGATGACTTGCCCCGTAAGGCATGAGTAGTTAGAAACCGAGCCGGTCACGTTGAGTGAGCCGGCCAGACTCTGTAAGCCTCCGGGCCTCGACCTGAGTATATAAAGGCGAGACCCGGCGGCGGGTTAGGTCAAGAAACAATTGATCGAGGACTAGGTCAAGCGTATTCGCTCCCTTATAATCGAAACTCAAGCAATATAACTAGAAGCAGGGCGTAGACTTTTACCTCATTGTGAGGGGCTGAACCCGGGTAAATCCTTTTTGTCCTTTGTCCCATTCAACCCCTTCGAGCTAACCTATGTTGCGATGGCTCCACACCTAAATCCTTTCACAAGGACATCTGTCGTGACAAAACCATGACAGTTAGAGCCCACCGTGGGGCCAGAGCACGGTGGTTTCGAGTTCTTGAAGGGCAGCTTCTCAGGGATCAAGGGATACGCCGTGGGCCGGATGACCAAGAGTCGCCGCGGCAAGATCTACGACGCTGGCTGGGGTCCCGAGGCCGACTCAATCGAGTACGGGTACCGGATCCCCTTTGGCGGGATTCACGTCTTTATTAGCGTGATCGGCGAATCAGAGCCTGAGCCGGACACCTGCACCAACATCATTGAGACGGCTCGGTGCACGCGACCCACCAAGGTCCAAGCCGCCCGGAAGCGCGCTTTTGTTGGCTTTGTTCAGGGGGCGAATCTTGAGGAAGGGTCTATGTCTGGTGGGGAGACAACCATCTATTCAGGTGATGAGTCCTCAACCGGCGAAACCGAGTCAATCTATCAACTAGAAGATGGCGGGCTTGGGGGCTATTCCGATGGCGATAGTATTCCGGAGCCCTATGAGCCGCCAAGCAGGGCTGCTATTTTCATGGCTGGCACGCAACCAGTGTTACAATCCTCAACTGTTGCGGCCATGACGTCCGGCTCAACCGTTGCTGCGACGGCTGGAGTGAGCGGCTCTGCGTGTTCGCTGGCTCAAGTCCTATCTGAACTCTTGGATGCTTTGGCGACTCTGTTAGCTGCAGAGGTGACTCCGGCCAATCAAGTGCAGCATAATACGGAGGTTGCAAAACTACGAGACGAGGTGACCAAGGCTCGAGAGGATCTTGAGGCAGAGAATGTCAGGATGGCCACGGAACGAGCCGTCCTGGATGCTGAGACACAACGGATAAGGGCGGAGGCTTTTCGTTTAAATCTGGATCAGAATGCGTCAAATGTTGTCCTTCGAAGGAGGCAGCAGAGCCATTTACCTTCGCAGTTTGAGGGGCGGAACCTTTTTAATACACCCGGAGCCGAACCGAGTAACCCGCCCGGCGTGACCCGGGCTGCTGAGGCACCCATGACCGGGGCGGCGGATTAGCCTCGTGTACCAGACCCGCCCCGTCAGAATCTGACCCCGCATCAACGAGTACCAACACCTTCTGGTCATTACTCGAATCCAATGGACAACATGTTAGCGGCAGCTAGTCTATTGGCAGCGATTCCTATTGAAGGAGAGTCGCTGGCGGCTGTGGAGACCCGTAATGCGGTTGAGCTTCTTCAAACAGCGGTCAGACAACAGGCGGCTTATTCGTACAGTCGTGATCGTATTCACTCGACGCCCCGTCAGAGTCGCAGCTATAGCCGACGTATTGAATCGCCAGCGGTCTCCAACAGCGAGCGGCATCGTAACCCGCCCCACGGGGCGCGACCCGCCCCGTGATGATAACAATGTCCAGGCCCGTATGGATCAGGCTAGAGCACGTCGAGAAGCAGAATTGGCGGCTCAATTAGCGGCTCATCATCAGCTTCAGTGAAACCCTTCTGTGTCTATGGAAGCTGGGATGACCTCCAGGTCAGTTGGAGTGCCGTGTTTAGTGTCGGCTCTACGCAATGAGCGTCTGCCTAAGGATTTCAAGGGCCCTCGTAAGGTGCCTAATTACACCGCAGATCTTCCCCCTGAGGCTTGGATTGAGAGCTAGGAGCTGGCCATGGAGATGTTGGATGTTAATGATGTCGTATGTGCCAAATACTTCACCATGATGCTGGATGGACCGGCTCGGACCTGGTTGAAAGGGCTACCCGCCAACTCCGTCAATTCATGGGCTGAGTTGAAGGCGCACTTTATTCAGAATTTTAAAGACATGTGTAAGCAGCCTCTGTCCATCATTGATCTGGATGCTTGTGTACAGTGCGAGGATGAGTCGGCCCACCACTGGGTTCACCGGGTTTAAGCTATTATTCACTCATCGGATAGCACTACAGTCGGCTCTGCTGTTCTGATTTTAGAGAAGAATTGCCACTTCACACCCCTCAAGCAGAAGCTGAGGTGGCTTAAACATCATTGCAATGACATGGGAGAGCTCATGGCGGCTCTCATCAGGTATGCCGACTTAGACAACACTAAGGACCTGGGTCTGATGAGGAGAAATCCAGCAAGGGGAAGAAGAACGATAATGGTAAAGGTCAGCATCAGAATATGACATGTCATAATCAGGGTAATGGAGGTAAGCGCAAGCAAGCCGACAGCGGGTCAGACTTTGTGGCTAACACCAATGCCCAGCATAACAATCAGCGCCGTAAGGGTAAACCGCAGTTTGGAGGATGAAGGTTTAACCTTGAGGCAATGTTGAACGAACCTTGCCCAAAGCACAGTCGTCCGAATAAGTTGGCGGGTCATTTATGGAAGGATTGTTTTATTATGAAGGAATACCAGAATTCCAGCTCTCATCAGAATCATAATAACAATAATGGCCCACATGGCGGGTCAGGATCCGGCTCACACGGGCCCGACTTAGGAGGCAGCTGCTCAAGTTCTGGATATCAAGGTCAAGGTAACCAAGGGGGTTATAACCAACAGTCTGGTCAGGGTAACTAGCAGCAACAGTCAGGATATCAGAGTAATCCAAAGCGGCTTAACAGTGGCCAGTACCATGTTTTCACCACAAGCCTTTGCAAGCGAGATCAAAAGATTCATAAACATGCGGTCAGTACAGTTGAGCCGGCGGTGCCCCAATATTTGCGGTGGTCAGAGCAGCCAATTGTATGGAGTCGTGAGGATCACCCGCCCCGGGTTGACAATCCGGGCCAGCTAGCATTGGTGGTAGCCCCTCAAGTTGGGGGTTATAAATTCACTAAGGTTCTCATGGATGGAGGCAGCAACATTAATATCCTTTATTATGATACCTTTCGCCGAATGAATTTGACTGACAAGGATCTTAAGCCGTCCTCTACAGTCTTTCACGGCGTGGTACCTGGTAAGTCGGCATATCCAGTTGGTAAGATTTCCTTAGAAGTGGCTTTCGGAGATGACTATGATTACAGAGTAGAGACATTGTGGTTTGAAGTGGTTAAGATCAAAATCCCTTATCATGCTTTGTTTGGATGGCCGGCTTATGCCAAGTTTATGGCACGACCTTGTTATGTGTATCTGCAGCTCAAGATGCCAGGGCGTAAGGGTACCATTATAGTCCATGGTAATAGAAAGATTCCTTTGGAATGTGAAGAAGGTGATGCTGCCTATGCTGAGTCTGCTTGTGCCACGGAGGAACTGAAGTTTTATAAGGATAATGTTGACCCGGCTCACATGACCCCTTTAAAGAAGCCAACCACAGAGCAAGAGCCTTTGTTGAAGTTTAAGTCAGCGGATGATACCAAACAAGTTGACTTTGTCCCTGGTGACTCATCTCAGCAATTCACTATCAGTGCTAATATGGATCCGAACTAGGAAAGCGTGCTCATCGAGTTCATCCGTGAAAATCGGGACATCTTTGCATGGAAGCCTTCAGATATGCCAGGTGTACCGAGATAACTCGCTGAGCACACTCTCAATATTGATCCTAAGTTTAAGCCTGTCAAGCAATTCCTTCGTTGTTTCAATGAAGAGCGACGTAAGGCCATTGGAGAAGAGGTGGCCTAGCTCTTAGCGACCGGGTTCATCGTTGAAGTTTTTAACCCTGAGTGGTTGGCTAACCCGGTGCTGGTGTCAGTGTCAAAACCGGCGGATCTCGGGTAGGGGGTCCCGAACTGTGCGTCTAAGGTCGATGGTAACAGGAGACAGGGGACACGGTGTTTACCAGGTTCGGGCCCTCTCTATGGAGGTAATACCCTACTTCCTGCTTGATTGATCTTGATGAATATGAGTATTACAAGAGTTGATCTACCACGAGATCGTAATGGCTAAAATCCTAGAAGTCTAGCATGTCTGACTATGGCTATGAGTATTGGCCTCTACAGACCTGGCCCTCTGGTTTATATAGACACCGGAGGGATCTAGGGTTACATAAGGTCGGTTACAGAGAAAGGAATCTTCATATTCGGTCGCCAAGCTTGCCTTCCACGCCAAGGAGAGTCCCATCCGGACACGGGTAGAGTCTTTGGTCTTTGTATCTTCACAACCCATCAGTCCGGCCCATGGCTAACAGGCCGGACGCCCGAGGACCCCTTAGTCCAGGACTACCTCAGTAGCCCCCTAACCAGGCTTCAATGACGAGGTGCCGGCGCGCAGATTGTCTTCGGCATTGCAAGGCGGGTTCCTCCTTCGATGACTTCAAAGTGATGTATTCGACCTTCCATTTAATGTCGCACCCCTCGGCTTCTGTGTATCAACAACTTCAGCTTCCACGTGTCAAGCGAATGCGAGAGGTCAGGGTATTTTTGCAGATAACACCCCGGCCGGGCGAGGAAGAGTGTCTATTTAAAGAGATTGGATCTCAGATCCATTCGGCACCACGCGGGAAAATCCTCAGAGATTGCTAGGAAAGACCACTCCAACATGGCTAACCCTCCCAGCTCCTCCTCCCATCCCTGCGGCCCAGAAAAAGGCGAGTGGGAGAGGTGCTCCGTATCCCATGGTCAGCTGGAGAAGCTGCAAACGCAGGGATTTCTTCCTCCTGTGGATTTGGTCCCTGTTCGAGCAGGATTGACCTTCTTCAATGGCGGGGCTCAGGCTGAAAATTTCCCCAATCCATCCAGGGGGAACGAGTGTGCTTCGTCCCTTATCTGCTAAGAGGCGTTGGATTTCCAATTCATCCATTCCTCCGAGGGCTTCCGGAGTACTATGGCCTCCAACTGCACAACTTTACCTCGGCCTCCATCCTGCATATTGCGGGTTACGTCGCCCTTTGCGAGCTATTCCTGGGTTGTGAGGCCCATTTTGAATTGTGGAGAAAGTTATTATGTCTCGTCCCGCGCAACCACGAGGGATCAATATTTGAAGTTGGCGGAGCTGAAATATGGCGCATCGCCGAGACCGGATACCTATCCGGCACACCAAAGAAGGCATCCGAAGAGCGGCTGTCCGAATGGTTCTATATTGAGGACGTTGCACTTCTAGACCCAGTTCGGCGGGGTCTTCCCGAGTTCACAAGCGTTCCTTTGAAGAAACGCCACAGTTGGCACCCCCGAAGCCTCGAGGAGGAAGATAGTGCAGAAGTTCGTCAACTCATGAGCAAGATAAAGACGCTCACCCAATCCGGATTGTCAATAGTCGAGGTAATGGCGACTGCCATAGTACGGGGGGGGGGGGGGGTCAGCCACTCCAATGCAGAGGGCTTCCCATGTGGCACTACAATGGGGAGGATGACGTCTCCCGCTGCGGCCGAAAGGGTCCAGACACCCCCTCCGCTCTGGCCAAAATGTTGGCTGAACTGTTCAAAGGGGAGGAAGAGGAATTTCTTCGTGTCTAGCGGAGAGATGGATTTTCAATGTACAATCCTCCTAGCTGGGTAAGTCCCAACCCCTCTTCTTTACTCACTCCACTCCTCGAGCCACTTTCAATGAGTGTTTAATCCATCCATTTATAACAGCACTGGTGAAAGATTTCCGAAGGGCTTCACAGCCCCGCCCCGCAGCCCGAGGGCCACAATAGGGACCTTGACCCCGGATTCGAAGAGGATCCAGATATATTCGTGGTGCTCGAGGACGGGGTGTTTTACCAGGCGAGTTACAACGGCACAGAATTGGCCATCATCGGCGATTATCCCGGTCTTCTCCGTGCTTCACACGTAAGTAGTCAGGAGACATCTCATCCAAAAGAGTTCTCTCATTCTGCCTCACCCACCGCACCGTCCTGTGCTCAAAAGGGGAGGCGTACGGCGCACCATGCTGCCCCAGGGGCATCTCCGAAGAGAGCGGTCCCCACGCCGGGCAAGCCTTCGAAGAGGAAGGCAAACGAAGATACGGCCAAGCCTTCATCGAAGAGGTATGGATTTGCAAATATGTTCTTCAGCAGTCGCATCCAATTGTGACTTCTATGTTTGTCCTATATCAGGAAAAGAGTGTGCCAGACTATGTCCGGGGGTCCGGCCGGTCATACTCCCCCCAGCCGGGATCCAGATCCTGCCGTGAAGACGGGGGCTGATACGGGGGTGACGCCAGATTGTCCTCCAGCCGAGGATTCGGATGATGTATCTGTCACCAACTCGGAAGTGGAGAGCGCCATGAATCATCGGCGCCGAAGGGCCGTTTTACGAGACCCCAACTTTTCAGAAGAGGCGTTTAATGCCTTCAGCTCAGCTGATGCATACATCCGAGCTGCTCGAGATGGGCTTAACAGAGCCACGAATCAACATTTAAAAGATGTGCAGGTAAGTTTACCTTGTCCGAATATGATAACCATATGCCAGTAGCACCCGAGACTTGAAGCAGTTGGTACAAATGATTTAAGGATCGTTGTATAACCAGGTCCTTATGGAGAAGAACGACCTGCTAACCCAAGAGCTAGAAAATTGTCGGTCACAACTAACTGTTGTTGCCGCCGAACTGGAAAAAACCAAGAAGGCGGCACCTGGTAATGTTTCCCTCCATCGAGAAAACATAACTGGATACCGGCAATGCTAACACTATTGCTCAACTTATGGCAGGATCGTCAGATCAAATGAAGGAGCAACTTAAAGCCACCCAAACAGAAGAACAAGAAGCCAAAAGACTACTAGCCGCGGGCGAACGTGTGCTGACACGAGTCAGAGATGAGAAAAACAAGCTGCAGGATGCCCAGACCCAACTGGGCGAAGAACTGAAAGATGTACGGGCCCAGCTGGCTGATTCCGTGAAGGAAAATAAGAGGCTGCGAGGAGGCATATTCAGTATGTGGTCGAACTTACCTTCGAATAATTCAGAGATAAAAGGGACTGACAGAGTTATGTCTACAGGTATGCTGACCAGTCATCCCGAAGAGGATATGTCCGGATTCTCGGGTGATCTGCTACAAGAGTTGTCGCACATGCACGAGCAGGCTCGGCAGGCGATGCGAAGCGTTGCCAAGGCCTTGTGGCCATCCGCCTCCCCTCCAGGAAAGATGGAGGAGCTCATAGAGCTATTCAAGGGAGCGCGGCGGCGCTTTCGATTGTGGAAGATATCGGCCTGCCGGGAAGGTGCACGAGAAGCCTGGGCCATGGTGAAAACACGGTACACCAAGCTTGATCCGAATCATATGGCTCGGGTCGGACCTCTAGGGTCAGATGGGAAAGAAGTTCCCGTTAATTTGGTATATGACCAAGTAAAAGTAGCCACCAAGTATTCCCAGCAGGATTGTAAGTTAGACAACCTGCTGGACGGGATAGAGGAGGAAATTTTTGAGTCCAAGTGACTATGTACTTTCCTTCTAGCTGAATTGTAAAACGATTGTCATGACAGACCTTTTCGCTTCGACCTCTGGACCGGAAGGTGCAGAGTGTTTCTGAATACCTGAGCGGTAAAATAGACCGGGGTATGCGTGGAAACTAGGCGTAGGGGTCATAGTTGCTTGAACAGACAAGTTGTATTTGGCTAGTTATGTTATATTACATTATGATTGTAAGAAACATCTTCCAGAGAGAATAGTTCCGTTAAGGGTTCCTTTCCCTGGGTGTGCATGCGTAAAAATGCATGTCCGAACTATGACTGGAACAATTGCAGTATAGGTAACATCTGGGGGGTCACAATGGGGTGAATGCAAAAACATCTTTAATCCACCAACCGAATATTCCCTTAAGAACGCTAGCTTTCGGCTTCACCCAGTCTGAGGTACACATCCGGATGACCCGGCATGAACAATCGCAGAGGTGCTCCCTTTATGCCCTAGCCGAAGTAACGGGAACGTAGGGCATAAGCACAGGAGCCAGGCAACCCAACTTGGCCAAAACGTAAGTCATATCGATGCATATAATGGTGGAGAAAAGGTACATATGGGGAAAACGCGCATATGTGATGAGCTTGATGCTCGAAAAATAACATTAACAAGCTTCTGTCAAAGAAGCCCCCAGGTATAATGGACGTACATATTTGAGTATGTGTATGTCGCAGGTGCACGGTTGAGCCGCACGAAAAGCTTTAAGGCTAAAAAAGGAAAAAGCAAAGAGAGAGGAAAAAGCAATGGGAACAATAGGGGGAAGGAGACGAACAAAGAGTTCGGCGCTAGGCATAGAATCTTCGGAGTCTGGCCGCGTTCCAAGGGTTCGACTCTAGGCGATTGTCTGACGCATCACGCAGGCGGTACGCTCCTCCAGTGAGAACTTCGTCAATGATGAAGGGACCCTCCCATTTGGGCTTGAGTTTGTCCTTTTTCTTCTCCCGTAGGTGTAGAACAAGTTTGCTAACATTATAAGTCGTGGCCCGCACTTCTCTGCTTTGATGCCTGTGAGCCTGCTGTTGATAAAATGCGGAACGGGGTTTTGTGACATCTTGATCCTCCTCCAGGGCATCTAAGCTGTCCTGCCAGTCAAGTTCGGCTTCTCTCTCTTCGTACATGCGCACTCTAGGTGAGTCATGAATAATATCGCAGGGTAACACAGCCTCTGCGTCGTACACCATGAAGAAAGGTGTATATCCGGTAGTGCGATTGGGCGTGGTCCGCAGCCCCCAGAGTACGGAGTCGAGCTCCTCAACCCAGTGCTTGTCTGATTCTTTCAAAGACCGCACCAGTCTAGGTTTGATGCCGCTCATAATAAGACCATTGGCTCGTTCGACTTGACCATTTGTTTGCGGGTGATAGACGGAGGCGTAATCAAGCTTAATGCCCAGATGGGCGCACCAGTTTTTCACCTCGTCGGCTGTGAAATTGGAGCCGTTATCCGTGATGATGCTATGTGGGACACCATAACGGTGTACAACGCCGGATACAAAGTATATCACTGGTCCGACCTCGGCCGTTTTAACTGGCTTGGCCTCTATCCACTTAGTGAATTCATCCACCATGACCAGCAGATATTTTTTCTTATGGCTTCCTCCTTTAAGGGGTCCAACCATATCCAGGCCCCAGACTGCAAAAGGCCAAGTGATGGGGATTGTTTGTTGGGCAGTGGGTGGCATATGGCTCTGGTTGGCGAAAAGCTGGCATCCGATGCAACGTTGAACAAGGTCCTGTGCGTCTGCTCGGGCCGTCGGCCAATAAAAACCTGTACGGAAGGCCTTGCTAACAAGGGCCCGAGCTGTGGCGTGGTGACCGCCGAGACCGGCATGAATTTTAGCCAGGAGCTGCCGCCCCTCCTCCTCGGAGATACATCTTTGAAGGACTCCGGTAGCGCTTTTCTTGTAGAGCTCTCCATCGTGAACCTTGTAGGCCTTCGAACGTCGGACAATGCGGTGGGCCTCATTCTGATCCTCGGGGAGTTCTTTCCTATTAAGGTAGGCCAAGAAGGGTTCGGTCCATGGGGCAATGACTGCCATAATGAGATGGGCCGATAGTGTTGTTTCGATGGCTGAGCCCCCGATTATATCGGTGTGTTCGGGATCTGGGGTTGTGTTCGGATCCGGACTGGTGTTGCCGCTCTCCCCTTGCCACACCACAGATGGATTAAAAAGCCTTTCCAGAAAGATGTTAGGTGGGATGGGGTCGCGCTTGGCGCCGATGCGAGCAAGGACGTCTGCCGCTTGATTACTTTCTCGGGCCATGTGATGAAACTCGAGCCCCTCGAACCGAGCCGACATTTTTAGGACGACATTGCGATAAGCCGCCATCTTCGGATCTTTGGCATCGAAGTCTCCATTTATTTGAGATATTGCGAGGTTTGAGTCCCCGCGCACTTCCAGGCGTTGTATGCCCATGGAGACAGCCATCCGAAGACCATGTAATAAGGCCTCGTATTCGGCTGCGTTATTGGAGTCTATGTATAATATTTGGAGTACGTACTGGACGACGTCTCTAGTAGGGGACGTTAAAACGATGCCCGCTCCTAGTCCTGCCAGCATTTTGGAACCATCAAAATACATAACCCAATTGGAATATGTGTCGTACTCTTTAGGGAATTCGGCCTCTGTCCATTCAGCGACGAAGTCGGCCAGTACTTGGGATTTAATCGCTCGACGCAGTTTGTATGTTATGTCAAATGGAAGGAGCTCAATGGCCCATTTGGCAATCCGGCCCGTAGCATCGCGGTTGTTTATTATGTCATTGAGTGGTACCTCGGAAGCCACCGTGATCGAACACTCCTGGAAGTAGTGTCGTAGCTTCCGGGATGCCATGAAGACCGCGTATGCTATCTTTTGATAATGAGGGTACCGGGATTTGCATGGTGTGAGGACAGTGGATACATAATATACTGGCTTCTGAAGCGGGAATTTGTGTCCATCCTGTTCTCGTTCAACGACGAGCACGGCGCTCACCACCTGGTGTGTTGCCGATATGTATAATAACATGGGTTCGCCGATGTTCGGCGCGGCCAGGATTGGGTTGCTCGCTAGAAGGGCTTTTATTTCTTCCAGTCCGGCCGTTGCCGCATCTGTCCACTCGAAGTGATCGAGGCACCGTAGAAGGCAATATAGTGGCAATGCCTTTTCTCCTAATCTGGAGATAAAGCGGCCTAAAGCTGCCACGCAACCGACGAGTTTTTGGACCTGTTTAAGGTCCGTTGGCATAGCCAATTGTGACAGAGCTCGGATTTTGGCTGGATTTGCTTCAATTCCTCTATTGGAAACGATGAAGCCCATCAGCTTTCCAGCGGGGACGCCGAAAACACACTTTTCTGGATTGAGCTTAATGTCATATGCACGGAGGTTGTTGAATGTGAGACGTAAATTGTCTATGAGTGTTTCGACGTGTCTAGTTTTTATGACGACGTCATCCACATATGCTTCAACTATCTTGCCGATCTGCTTCTCCAGGCATGTTTGAATCATGCGTTGGTAGGTGGCGCCAGCGTTTTTGAGCCCGAAAGGCATAGTGTTGAAGCAGAAAGGCCCATATGGGGTAATGAATGCCGTTGCGGCTTGACCGGGCTCCTTCATCTTGATCTAATGGTATCCGGAGTACGCGTCGAGGAAGCACAATGAGTCGTGTCCTGCGGTTGCGTCAATAATCTGATCGATGCGAGGGAGGGGGAAGGGATCCTTAGGGCAAGCCTTGTTGAGGTCTTTGAAATCGACGCATAGGCGCCAGGATTTATCCTTCTTTGGTACCATCACCAGGTTTGCCAGCCAGTCCGGGTGTTTTATTTCTCTGATGAATCTGGCTTCGAGTAACTTGGCTAGCTCTTCTCCCATAGCTTGTCGTTTGGGTTCGGAAAAATGCCGCAGTGTTTGTTTGACCAGTTTATATCCCTTTAGGATGTTGAGGCTGTGTTCGGCTAGCCTGCATGGGATTCCTGGCATGTCAGAAGGGTGCCAGGCGAATGTGTCCCGGTTCTCACGCAGGAACTCTCATAGCGCGGCATCGACCGTTGGGTTGAGTTGTGCCCCGATAGATGCTGTCTTGTAGGGGTCCGTTGGATGGACTTGGAATTTTACTATTTCTTCTGCTGGTTTGAAGGAGGTGGACTTGGGTCGTTTGTCCAGGATTACCTCGTCCCTATCCACCGTGGAGCACAGTGCGGTTAACTCTTCGGCCGCGAGGGCTTCAGATAATGCCTCAAGGGCCAGGGATGTGGTTTTATTTTTGGTGCGGAGTGCTATGTCTGGATTACTGGCGAGAGTGATTATGCCGTTGGGCCCGGGCATCTTGAGCTTCATATACCCGTAATGAGGTATGGCTTGGAAGCGTGTAAACGCATCTCGCCCCAATAGGGCGTGATATCCGCTGTTGAAAGGGGCCACTTGGAAGGTTATTTCTTCGGACCGATAGTTCTCCGGTGTGCCGAATACCATGTCAAGTGTGATTTTTCCCGCACACCGCGCCTCCCGACTGGGAATGATTCCTTGGATTGTCGTGCTGCTTTGCTTGATGCGGCTCTTGTCTATGTCCATTTTGTCGAGTGTATCCTCGTAGATGAGGTTTAGTCCGCTGCCACCGTCCATGAGAACCTTGGTGAGCCAAAAGCCATCCACGATTGGACTCAGGACCAAGGCGGCTGGTGCTCGGACTGTCCTGTATTTTGGTTTGTCACCGGCATTAAAGGTTATAGCCGTGTCGTTCCAAGGGTTTGTTGCTGCGATTTGGCAGACTTCGGCGAGTTCGTGGAGTGCCCTTTTGCGCCTATTGTTTGAAGCAAATGTCTCAAAGACCGTCAATACTCTGGGGTCGTCGTCTTCTGGGGGTGTTGTTCAAGGGTATTCTTGGTGAGGATATCCTTGCCGCTTTTGGCCACTTGTCGAAGTATCCAACATGCTCTAAGGCTGTGGGTTGGTGTGTTATCCGGTGTTGTATATATTTTGCATGTCCCATCGAGCCATCCTTCCAGAATGGTTCCGCGCCCCGCAATGGGCTTATATTTCTTTACTATTGGACTGGGCGCGCCACAAGGGTGCACCATTTTCGCCTGAACGAGGGGTTGAGTGGGGACCGATGATTCCCAACGGGCCGCCTGAGTTTTCCAGGCACTTTCCATTGCGCTGTACTTCTGTGCGGTAATTGCCAAGTCAGCAAAGTGTAATATGCTACGACGGTTGATGGCGTTAAGGATTCCTTCGTCCGTGCAATTGTTGCCGAATGCTGAGATCGCGTCTTCGTCGCGGCAATCTTTAATCTTGTCTTTGACAAGGAGGAATCTGGCCCAGAAGTGGTGGACCGTTTCCTGAGACTGCTGTTGTATGCTCATGAGAGCGCTTATGTCTGGGTGGGTGGGTGGATTTAAATCCGAACCCTGACCCAACTTTGGATCCGGAGTCTGAAGATCTTCCGAGCTTACCAGTCCGGGCTCCGGGATATCAACTGATTTTTTAGGCTTGTCGTCCGATTCTATGTTCGGAGGACAAGGCATGTCTTTCTGCCGGTGGGTGTCCGGCTTTTCGAGATCGGAGATCCGAACATAGTTCGTCCTCAATATAGAGGAAGAGTTGTCTTGCTCCTCGACAACCGCTATCTGGCGGGTGATCAGCGGAGTTTTAATTTCTCTCTGGTCGGGTTTAAGCCCAATCCAATCGTAGTCTGTAGCGACTCCCAAGGCGGCGATGCAATCTAGGAGTTCGTTTAAAGATGACAACTCCGTCGGATCCATCCGTTTGGAGTATTCGGAATCAACGCAGAGGCAATTTTCAATGACTCAGGAGGTCATCGTCGGCGTAAGGGCCGAACAGGCGGTCATGATGAAGCCGCCCAGCCGGAGGGTTTGGCCTGGGGCCAGGGCTCCTCTGGACGTGATATTTTCCTCGATGACAAGGTGAGCCATCAACCCTTTTGACGATGGCACGGTGGAACTCTCAATGAAAGCACCAATGTCGGTGTCAAAACCGGCGGATCTCGGGTAGGGGGTCCCGAACTGTGCGTCTAAGGTCGACGGTAATAGGAGACAGGGGACACGATGTTTACCCAGGTTCGGGCCCTCTCTATGGAGGTAATACCCTACTTCCTTCTTGATTGATCTTTATGAATATGAGTATTACAAGAGTTGATCTACCACGAGATCATAATGGCTAAAACCCTAGAAGTCTAGCCTGTCTGACTATGGCTATGAGTATTGGCCTCTACAGACCTGGCCCTCCGGTTTATATAGACACCGGAGGGATCTAGGGTTACATAAGGTCGGTTACAGAGAAAGGAATCTTCATATTCGGTCACCAAGCTTGCCTTCCACGCCAAGGAGAGTCCCATCCGGACACGGGTAGAGTCTTCGGTCTTTGTATCTTCACAGCCCATCAGTCCGGCCCATGGCTAACAGGCCGGACGCCCGAGGACCCCTTAGTCCAGGACTCCCTCAGCTGGTACTTAGGAAAAATGACACTTGGCGTATGTGTGTGGATTATATAGACCTCAATAAGGCTTGTCCAACTGATCCTTTTTCTCTTCCCCGTATCGATCAGATCATAGATGCCACGGCGGGTTCTGAGCATTTGCATTTCCTGAACGCCTATTCTGGTTACCATCAGATTAAGATGGCGGTCAAAGACCAAGAGAAGACGACTTTAATCACACCTTTTGGAGCTTTCTGTTATGTGTCTATGCCTTTTTTACTCAAAAGCGCCCAGGCGACTTATCAGCGTTGTGTCCAGAACTGTTTCCATAGTCAGCTTGGACGCAATGTTCACGCTTATGTGGATGATATTGTTGTGAAGTACAGAAAGAAGGAGACTCTGTTGGATGATCTAAAAGAGACCTTTGATAATCTCTGGGTCTACAAAATGATGCTTAACCCGGCCAAATGTGTTTTTGGTGTGCCTGCAGGCAAGCTCTTGGGTTTTCTAGTCTCCGAGAGAGGCATTGAAGCTAACCCGGAGAAGATTAAGGCTATCACTTTGTTGGCTAAGCCGACGTGTGTCAATGACGTCCAGCGCGTGGCGGGTGGTATTGTAGCATTAAGTTGGTTCATAAGCCGCCTGGGAGAGAAGGCAATTCCGCTGTACCAAATGATGAAGAAAACATATCATTTTGTCTGGAGTGATGCTGCTAATGAGGCGTTTGAGGCACTCGAAAAGAATTAGTTGAGCCGCCTGTCCTTGCAGCTCCTGTTGAGGAGCCTTTACTTTTATACGTGGCGGCTAATAGTAAGGTTGTTAGCATGGCAATTGTTGTGGAATGCAAAGAAGCAGGTAAAGAGTACCCAGTCCAGCGGCCGGCTTATTATGTTAGTGAGGTGTTAATTGAGTCCAAGTAGCGGTACCCACATTGGCAGAAATTGGTCTATCGGGTGTTCATGGCGAGTCGTAAGCTGAAGCACTATTTCTTGGGTCATCCTATTACTGTGGTTAGTTCTGCTCCTTTAGGAGATATTATTCAAAACAGAGAGGCCATTGGTCGGGTTGCCAAGTGGGCAATAGAGCTCGGACCTCATGGCTTGAAATATATGCCAAGAATAACAATCAAGTCTCATGCTCT
Organism: Aegilops tauschii subsp. strangulata; assembly: GCF_002575655.3. NCBI lineage: Eukaryota > Viridiplantae > Streptophyta > Magnoliopsida > Poales > Poaceae > Aegilops > Aegilops tauschii. Next base: position 518,170,225 of record NC_053036.3, read on the forward strand.
TGTGGATTTCATCAATGACTGGACAGAGTTGCAAACGCCTGAGGAGAAGCCTGATAACACATATTGGACTATTCATTTCGATGGGTCTAGGCAGTTGGAAGGCTTGGGGCTAGATTTATTCTGACTTCCCCACGAGGTGACAAATTTTGTTATGTTTTAAGGTTAATGTTTCCTTGCACTAACAATGCAGCTGAATATGAGGCTTTGCTTCATGGCCTTCGCATGGCCAAGGAGATGGATTTAAGTCGGGTCAGGTGTTTCGGCGACTCAGAGCTAGTGGCTCAGCAAGTCTCAGGCACTTGGGATTCCAAAGACCCGCTCATGGCGGCTTATCTCCGGGCGGTTGATAATATTGCTCGTCACTTGAAAGGTTATCATGTGGAGAATCTTGATCGAAGGAAGAATGAATCGGCTGACGCTTTGAGCCGGATGGGGTCTCAACATAAGCTGGTGCCCCCTAATGTCTTTCTTGATGTATTGAATCATCCTTCAGTCAAGTTGCCGTCAGAGGAGGATCTTGTTATTCCTGACCCGGAGGCACAGTTGGTGGCGGCTCTCCACGTTATTCCTGATTGGATAGTTCCTTACTTGGCTTATATGACCTGGGGCGAGTTACCTGAGAATGAAACTTTGGCCAGGCAGATAACCCGGCGGTCTAAGTCTATGACTATTGTCAATGGCGAGTTACACCGATGCAGTGTCACGGGCGTATTCCAACGTTGTGTTCATCCTTAAGAGGGTCGTGAGATTCTAAGGGAAATCCATGAAGGTGATTGTGGTCATCACGTCAGCTCTAAATCTCTTGTGGCTAAAGCTTTCCTTCATAGATTTTATTGGTTAACAGCTCATGCTGATGCAGAGGATCTTGTCAGTAAGTGTGATGGCTGTCAGAAATTCTCTCGACAGGTTCATGTGCCGGCTCAAGAATTGCGGATGATTCCAATTACTTGGCTGTTGACAAATTTACTTTCAAGAGGTCTAAGGATAAGAAGACCCACCTCTTGGTGGCGGTTGACAAATTTACCAAGTGGGTTGAGGCAAAGCCGGTCAGTAAATGTGATGCAGCAACGGCGGTTCAATTCATAAAGGAAGTAATCTTCCGTTTTGGTTACCCTCATAGTATCATAACTGATAATGGCACTAATCTGTCTAAGGGTGCTATGAGAGAGTTCTGTCAACGGGAGCATATTTTTCTTGACATCTCATCGGTGGCTCACCCACAGTCTAACGGTCAAGCTGAGAGGGCCAATCAGGAAATCTTGAGAGGTATAAATGTTGGGGAACTTAGCATGCAATTTCAAAAAAATTCCTACACTCATGCAAGATCTATCTAGGAGATGCATGATACGTCTCCAACGTATCTACTTTCTCTCACGCTTTTCCTCTTGTTTCGGACTCTAATTTGCATGATTTAAATGAAACTGACCCCGGACTAACGTTGTTTTCAGCAGAACTACCATGGTGTTGTTTTTGTGCAGAAATAAAAGTTCTCGGAATGGAACGAAACTTTGCGAGGATTTTTTATATCAATAATAAGAATTTCTAGAGCGAAGACCCACCAGAGAGGGACCCCTGGTTGGGCACAACCCACCAGGGCGCACCCCCTCTCCTGGCGCGCCCAGGTGAGTTGTACCCACCTAGTGGCCCTGCTGACGACCCCCCTGATACTATAAAATCACATTTTTCCAGAAAAAATCAAGGAGAAAGAATTATCGTGATCGACGAGACGGAGCCACCGCCAAGCCCTGTTCTTCCTCGGGAGGGCAGATCTGGAGTCCATTTGGGGCTCCGGAGAGGGGGATCTTCGTTCTTCCTCATCACCAACCCATCTCCATCACCAATTCCATGATGCTCCCCACCGGGAGTGCGTAATTCCTTCGTAGGCTCGCTGGTCGGTGAGGAGTTGGATGAGATTCATCATGTAATCGAGTTAGTTTTGTTAGGGCCTGATCCCTAGTATCCACTATGTTCTTAGATTGATGTTGCTATGACTTTGCTATGCTTAATGCTTGTCACTTTGGGCCCGGGTGCCATGAACTCTGATCTGAACCATTTATGAATTCATCATTATATCCATGTTTTAGATCCGATCTTGCAAGTTATAGTCACCTACTACGGTTATGATCCGACAACCCCGGAGTGACAACAACCGGGCCCACTCTCGGTGATGACCGTAGTTTGAGGAGTTCATGTATTCACTATGTGTTAATGCTTTGTTCCGGTTCTCTATTAAAAGGAGGCCTTAATATCCCTTAGTTTTCAATATGGACCCCGCTGCCACGGGAGGGTAGGACAAAAGATGTCATGCAAGTTCTTTTAATAAAGCACGTATGACTATTTACGGAATACATGCCTACATTATATCGATGAACTGGAGCTAGTGACGTATCGCCCTAGGTTATAACTGTCTCATGATGAATATCATCCAACAAGTCACCGATCCAATGCCTACGAATTTATCTTATATTGTTTCTGCTAAGTTATTACTGTTACTGTTACCGTTGATGATGTCACTATTATCAAAACTATCAAACTACTTTGCTACTGATCGCTTTGCTGCAGATAATTAATCTCTAGGTGTGGTTGAATTGACAACTCAGCTGCTAATACCTTCAAATATTCTTTGGCTCCTGTGACGCTCGGATAACTAAGCTACAATGATCCCCCTGCTAATGATGCCACGTCACCTCGGTTACTGTGGATAAACTCGCGTTAGTTCGAAACCTAGTTCAAATTTCAAATTTAAAACAAAGGCAAACAATAAAAGTTTTCAAGCGTTAAAACTAAAATGTTTGGAATGTGACATGATTAAATATACTAAACTAGGTACAACTTTTGTATTTTTACCAAAACTAAAATATTTAGAAAATAAGAGAAAATAGAAAAGGAAATATAAATAAAAAGAAAAAAGAAGAAACCCCCCTAACCCCTGGGCCAACCGGCCCAGCTGCCGGCCGGCCAGCCCAAAAGGCCCAACCGGCCGAACCAACCCCCACTCCCTTATCCCATAACCCCCCCGAAACCCTAACCCACTCCCATGTTGCCCCACACCCCACTCCCCACTCCCTCGTCTGGATCTGGATCTGGAGGAGCCCGATCCCATCGCTCCCTCCCGTCGCCCGCCGCCGCGGCCACCTCGCCGACGCCGGAGCAACCTCGCTGGCCTGCCTCCTCCTCTCCGCCGGTCTGCCTCCCCTGCGACACGCCGTCTCCGTCCTCCTCCTCGACCCCCATTGCCCCGTGCCCTACTCCTCTGTGAGCTCCCCCTCCCTCCTCTCTCTGCCGTGGTCGTGCCCTCTCCCCCGCGCTCGGCTCGGCCGCCCGACGTCGCTCGCGGACAGCCGCACCCGGCCAACCCCGCGGCGCCCGCGCCCTCACCGCCCCGCCGCTTGCCGCGCGTGCACGCGCGCGCCCCGCGCCTGCCGTGGCCTCCTTCCCCTCGCCGCGCTCCACCCCTGGCCTCCTCCTCCTCCTGCAGCTGCTGCGTGGCTGTTGCTGCTGCCTCGGGCCGCCGTCGTTCGCCACCGCATGCGCGCCCGCTGCCGCTGCTCCTGTCCGCCTCCCCCCGCTCGCCGCTGCTGCCCATTGTGGGCTCGGCCGCGCGCCCGCGCCGCCCCGCCCCCGCGCCCCTGCTGTTGCTCCTCCTCTACCCCCGCGCCATCCTTGCCTCGTCGGCCCAGCTACTCGCTCGCCTGCGCCGCCCCCCCGACTTGCTCCGGCCACCGGAGCCAGGCCGCGCGCCCGTCGCTTCGCCCACTGGCCGCAGCGCCCGCACGGGCTCCCAGCGCCCACTAACCGGTAGCCCGCGCCCGTTAAGGCCCCCTGGGCCAATGACAGGGGGGCCCCACCCTCCTAAACGTGTTAAAAAAGAATATAAATAAAATTAATTAATTAACTAACTTAAATAATTGTGTTTAGTTAACCTAATTAGCTAATTAACCTATTTAACTATTGTTAATTAACTAAGCAGTCAATGACATGGGGGACCCACACGTCAGTTTGAACCAGTCAATGCCCTGTTGACTGCTGACGTCATGATGACGTCAACATACACTATTCTGGATAATGTTGATTTAAAATAATTAAATAAATCCTAAAAATGACTTAAATCTTTAAAAATTAATATAAAATAATCCGTAGCTCGGATGAAAATACTTTACACATGAAAGTTGCTCAGAACGACGAGAAAATTCCGGATACGCAACCCGTTCGTCCGCTACACATCCGTAGCATAGCAAACACGCAACTTTCCCCCTTCGGTTCATCTGTCCGAAAATGCGAAACACCGGGAATACTTTCCCGGATGTTTCCCCCTTCGCCGGTATCACCTACTACCGCGTTAGGGCACACCTAGCACCGTTCATTGTCATGTCATGCATCGTCATGCATATGTTTGCTTTTATATTTATTGTTTCTTCCCCCTGTTCTCTCGCTAGACACCGAGACCGATGCCGTTGCTACCCAGTACGACTACGGTGTTGACAACCCCTCCTACTTGCCAGAGCAACCAGGCAAGCCCCCCCCCTTGATCACCAAATATCACCTATTCTTCTCTCTACTGCTTGCATTAGAGTAGTGTAGCATGTTACTGCTTTCCGTTAATCCTATCCTGATGCATAGCCTATCCTTGCTACCACTATTGTAACCTTTACCTGCAATCCTACATGCTTAGTATAGGATTGTAGCGACCCCACCTCAAACGGTCAAGTCTCTGTGCTTCAGTGTCATCCCTGGATCGGTAATGCTGACACACACAGTACTCGAAGGATTTATAACAGAGTAGCAATCACACACTTATTACATTGAATGTCTCAGAAGAGAACTTATTACAATAAATATGGCTTAAGGCCATCTAATACGATAACAGCAGAAGGCTTGGAAGATAAAGTGAGTCCATCAACTCCAACGGCATAGCTGAGCTGCACGGCTATGACCTAACGAACCTTACTCCTCGTCTGAAAAGTCTGCAACATAATACGTTGCAGCCCGAAAACGGGTCAGCACATGGAATATGCTGGCAATATAACACAGTAGAGCAAGAACAGAATAATGCTATCACTACATGCATATTTGGCTGGTGGAAAGCTCTATGGTTATAGTTTTGCGAAAAGCTAATTTTTCCCTACAACAAAGGAATAAGTTTTATTTTAACTATCATGGTAGTTGAAACATCATTGAGAAGGTTCCTCCAACTCAATCCCGATTAAAGTAATTATCAACCCAACAAAATTAAATTAGAGTGATGAGATACTTAGGATAATCCAAGTACTAGATACTCAAGATGTCCATAACCGGGGACACGGCTAACCATGATTAGATTGGACACTCTGCAGAGGTTTGCGCACTTTTCCCCACAAGACTCGATCTCCTCCGTTGGATTTCTCGCACTGCATGGTGTTTGAGAAACGGATGACCGAGACACAGTCTTTCAGAAACATTAACTCTTTACTCCGGGTAGACTATACCAACCTACATCCCTCTACATCTTCTAGTCCACCTCTTCAAGAGCTCACGCAACTTACTCAACTATGCTAGAGCCCATAATAGCTTGTGGCTGCACATGGAAGTTTCTAGCATGAAATATCTCAGTTCCCTTTGAGCCTGGGTGGCGGACCTTAGGATGATCACACGGGTACTCCGGGATATCCTAGGACAACACTGGATTCTCCAGGTGCCCGACAAGCAATCCACCCAGATTTGTATTTAAGTTGCCACCTTAAGTTGAACCATTAATTAACAATGTCACATCTGTCATGGATTCACTCACCCAAACCACGTCTACGAGCATAGCATAGCAATATAAGCAATAAGTAGAAGTAACTCCCAAGGGTTTGATTATAACAGGACAATAGGTTCTACCTCATCAACTACTTCCCAATACCCACAAGTTAATCACATCCTAATCATGCAGTGTTTGAGGATTGGAGCTAATGCATAAAAACCGGGTATGAAAAGAGTATGATCAATGTGTTACTTGCCTTGCTAACGACCCGCAAAACCTAGGGACTCGTAGTAGCACGCTTCGCACTCCGGGAATTCTATCGGAAGCAAACAATAGCATACATAAGCAATCAATCACAGATGCACAGGAAAAACTCAAATAAGAAGAATTGACCAGAAAGTTAAACGGAGCAACGAAACTCAAACTGCGAAAGAAACAAGACCAGTTTACTAATCTAAACTAAAGTCAAATTTTATAGTACCAAAATCTTGTTCATGTTGATTAAACAGAAAGAGGGTTTCGAGACGAAGATTTAGGCGCTTGAATCGCCTGATTCCGATAAACGAGCGAAAAGATAAACTAAAACGAAAATCGGATCAGAAATCACGATCGAAAATAATCGCGAAAAACCCGAGAAAAAGAAAAACTGACGAACAGGCTAACGAACGAACGTTCGTTGTCTGTAACTAACGAGCGAAAACCGTTCGTTAAAACGAACGTACGGACGAACGCCCGCTAAATAAACTAAACCAAGAAAACCGGCGAACCGATCTAAAAAAAGAAACTAGGGTTTTATAAAAAAAATAAACCGACGGTTTTTACCTAAACCGAAAAAAACCGAACAGCGAGATCGGATCGGATCGGCGGCGGCGTGGGGCGGCTCGGCGGTGGCGCGGCAGCAGCGGCGAGCGGCGGCGGCGGCGCATGGCGGCGGGGCGGGCGGCTTGCGGCGGCGGCGGCTCCGGCTTGGGGCTCCAGGGGGGCCCAGGTCGGCTTTTAAAGGGGGGGGTGGTGGCTTGCGGATGGGGGCAGGGGGCGTGGCCGACTCGGCCACGGCGAGCGGCGGCGTGGCGGCCGCGGTCTCCGCGAGGTAGGCGGCGGCGCGGGGTCGCTGGGCCAGCTGGGCCTCGGCCCAGTTCGGTCCGATGGGCTCTTTTTTTAAGAGATTCCGCTGAAAATAAATCCTAGAAAAATAAATAAAAATCTAAAAATGCCAAAACAAATTTTCACCGTCTAAAAAAAAATAGTTAGAACAAGATGAACATTTGCTTGGCCCTAAAATGCAATTTTGAAAACATGCAATTTTTCTAATGCAAATAAAATAACAAAAGAATCTGAATAAAATCAAATATTTGATTTTAATATTTTTCCTCCAATGTTTCATTTATTTTGGAGAAGTCATATTATCTCCTCTCATATGTTTTAATATGAAATATTTTCGGAGGGAAAAATAATTAAAACAAATAATCCTCGTTTCAATATTTGATAAAATTCAAATATGAAAACAGTGAAATCCCCAACTCTCTCCGAGGGTCCTTGAGTTGCTTAGAATTTCGAGGATCGCGAAACGAAATGCAACAGACATATGATATGCATGAATGATCTATGCATAACATTCCAAATTGAAAATTTGGGATGTTACAAACCTACACCCCTTAAGATGAATCTCGCCCTCGAGATTCGGGTTGGCTAGAAAATAGGTGTGGGCGGTCTTTGTGAAGATCATCCTCTCGTTCCCAGGTGGCTTCATCTTCGGTATGGTGGCTCCACTGAACTTTGCAAAACTTGATAACCTTGCTGCGGGTGACTCGACTTGCAAATTCAAGAATCCTGACTGGCTTCTCCTCATAGGTCAGATCACTGTCCAACTGAATTGCTTCCAAGGGCACTGTATCTCTTAGTGGTATATCGGCCATCTCAGCATGACACTTCTTCAACTGTGAAACATGAAACACATCATGAACTCCTGACAGTCCTTCAGGTAACTCCAACTTGTAGGCAACTTCTCCCATACATTCCAAAACACGATACGGTCCTACAAATCTCGGGGCTAACTTTCCCTTAACTCCAAAATCTTTCACTCCTCGCAGAGGTGACACTCGCAGATATGCTCTATCTCCAATTTCATAGGTTACCTCCTTGCGTTTCGAATCTGCATAACTCTTCTGCCTGGACTGAGCTACCTTTAGTCTATCGCGAATCAACTTAACCTTCTCTTCAGACTCCTTGATCAAATATGGCCCAAACAACTGTCGATCTCCAACTTCATCCCACATCAACGGTGTTCTGCACCTTCGTCCATACAGGGCTTCGAACGGTGCCATCTTCAAACTGGCCTGGTAGCTATTGTTGTATGAGAACTCTGCGTAGGGCAAATTGTCATCCCAACTAGATCCATAATCTAGCGCACAAGCCCTCAACATATCCTCCAGAATCTGGTTGACTCTTTCAGTCTGTCCATCTGTCTGCGGGTGAAAAGATGTACTGAACTCCAGCCTTGTACCCAAAGTCTGGTGCAGCTGATGCCAAAACTTTGAGGTAAACTATGTTCCTCTATCTGATACGATGGTCCTCGGAACTCCATGCAGACATACGATCCTGGTCATGTATATCTTGGCCAACTTCGCACTTGTATAGGTGGTTTTCACTGGGATAAAGTGAGCCACCTTGGTCAATCGATCAACTACTACCCATATAGAATCATACCCTGATTTGGTCCTGGGCAATCCGGTAATAAAATCCATGCCAAGTTTATCCCCCTTCCATTCGGGTATTGGCATAGGCTGTAACAATCCTGCTGGCTTTTGATGCTCTGCCTTCACTCTTTGACATACATCACATACGGCTACATACTCGGCAATATCCTTTTTCATACCAGTCCACCAGAAACGTTCCTTCAAATCCAAATACATCTTGGTGTTTCTGGGGTGTATCGAGTATGGTGAGTCATGAGCCTCCTGAAGTATTAACTTCCTGATCTCTGTGTTATTGGGCACATAAACACGGTCCTCAAACCATAAGGTGTCGTGCTCATCCTCACGAAAACCTTTGGCCTTTCCTTTGCTCATTCTCTCTTTTATCTCAGCAATCTCTTTGTCATCCTTCTGAGCTTCTCGAATCTTTCCTAACAATGTAGACTGAACCTCCATTGTTGCAACAAAACCTCTAGGAACAATCTCCAATCGAAGTTCCCTGAGAACCTCTGCTAACTCCTTTGGCAATCCCGTGCTTACTAGGGTGTTAGCATAACTCTTCCGACTCAAAGCGTCTACTACGACATTGGCCTTGCCTGGATGATAGTGAAGCTTCATGTCATAATCCTTTATAAGCTCCAACCATCTCCTCTGCCTAAGGTTCAGCTCTTTCTGTGTGAAAATGTACTTCAAACTCTTATGATCCGTGTACACATCACAACGGTTTCCAATAAGGTAATGTCTCCAAGTCTTGAGCGCATGCACTACAGCTGCTAACTCCAAATCATGCGTGGCATAATTCAATTAGTGCGGTTTTAGTTGTCGTGAGGCATACGAAACAACTCTTCCGTCCTGCATGAGCACACTTCCAAGTCCTAGGCGAGAGGCGTCGCAATACACTTGGAAATCCTTGCGTATATCCGGCAGAATCAGCACTGGGGCTGTAGTCAAACATTTCTTTAACTCCTGAAAACATGCCTCACATTCTTCCGTCCATTTAAATTTGGTATCCTTCTTCAATAACTCCGTCATTGGCTTCGCAATCTTGGAAAAATTCTCAATGAATCTCCGATAGTATCCTGCGAGTCCGAGAAAACTGCGGATCTCGCTAACTGAAGTGGGTGCCAACCATTCAGTGACTGACTGAACCTTGGTGGGGTCTACTGCTATACCTTCTCTTGATATAACATGTCCAAGGAATCGAACTTCCTTCAACCGAAACTCACATTTGCTGAACTTGGCATACAACTGATGTTCCCTGAGTTTCTCGAGAACTAAACACAAATGCTCCTTGTGCTCCTCCTCATTCTTCGAGTATACCATTATATCATCAATGAACACCACAACGAACTTATCCAAATATTCCACGAACACCTTGTTCATCATGCTCATGAAGTAAGCAGGGGCGTTAGTCAGTCCAAATGACATGACCGTATATTCATACAACCCGTACCGTGTGGTGAATGCTGTCTTTGGTATATCCTTCTCTCGAATCTTCAGCTGGTGATACTGTGATCATAGATCGATCTTCGAAAACACCTTAGCTCCTTGCAACTGGTCAAACAAATCATTGATCATCGGCAGTGGGTATTTGTTCTTAATCGTCACTTCATTCAACGCCCGATAATCAACAACCATTCTCAATGATCCATCCTTCTTCTCGACCAAGAGCACTGGGGCTCCCCATGGTGATGAACTTCGTCGAATGTAACCTTTCTCCAATAACTCCTTGATCTGCTTCTTAATCTCCTCCAGATCATTTGCGGGCATCCGGTATGGTCTCTTCGATATAGGCCCGGTGCCTGGCAACAGTTCTATCAAAAACTCGATGTCTCGATCTGGCGGCATGCCTAGTAATTCCTCTGGAAATACATCTGGGTAATCCTTTACGACAGGTACTTCCTCCTGAACAACTCCTGAGAGGGAATTTACTTGGCTCCTCCTAGGCGCGTGCCTAGATACATACTTGATCCTTTTTCCCTCCGGGGTGGTGAGATAAATCGACTTACTAGCACAGTCAATGCTTCCTCCATACTTTGACATCCAGTCCATGCCTAATATCACATCCAATCCTTGTGACTCCAAAATTATTAGGTCTGACGGGAAAACATGGCTACCAATTGTTAAGGGTATCTGGTCGCACCATCGGCTAGCCATATACTCTGCTCCAGGTGAACTCACTAACAGAGGGGTCCTAAGGGTTTGGGTTGGTAGTTTAAACTTATCCACGAATCCCCTTGATATGTATGAATGCGATGCACCAGTATCAAAAAGAACAAGGGCGGTAAAAGACTTAACCAAAAACTTACCGATAACCATGTCTAGCTGCTCTTCAACCTCCTCCACGTTAACGTGGTTCACTTGTCCTTTGTTGAATGGATTGGGCTTCTTCCCAGCGCTCCCGTTACCGTTTCCATTCTTTGCTTCAGGGCACTCCGTGGCATAGTGTCCAGTCTTCCCGCACTTGAAGCAAGTAATGTGACTTAGGTCTCTCTTGGCAGGTGTGGCTAGATTGGAGCGGTTCTGATTGTTGTTTTTTCCGTTCCCAGTCCCATTCTTAGAACCATTGTGGTTATGCGAACTTCCTCCGGTGTGGTTATGACCTCCATGGTTATGAACAAGTCCTCCCGAGTTCGGGGTTAGACGAGGCTTCTGCTGAGCTCCTGAGTTGTATTTTCCTTGCCCATACTTCCTCTTACGGCTCTCAATCTGTTGTTGCTTCCCTTCAATCATAAGAGCCTTATCTACCAACTCCTGGTAGTTGTTGAATGTTGCCACAATCAACTGCATGCTCATCTCATCATTCAGCCCTTCCATAAACTTCTCCTGCTTCGCGGCATCTGTGGCCACATCATCAGGGGCATAGCGAGATAACTTGCTAAACTCATCCACGTACCGAGCTACAGTACGGTTCCCCTGGCGTAAGTTGTGAAACTCACGCTTCTTCATATTCATAGCTTCATTTGAGACATGGGCTGTGCGGAAAGCTTGCTGAAACTGATCCCAAGTGACGTTGGCTATGGGGAAAGTGGCCGTATAATTCTCCCACCATGAGGCTGCTGGTCCATCCAATTGATGTGCGGTAAAGCACACCTTCTCAGCATCTGTGCAACCTGCGGTGGTCAACTCCCTTCCAATACGGCGTGGCCAATCATCAGCAACTATAGGCTCGGTGCTACTGGAAAACACCGGCGGCTGCAACCTCAGAAAGCGAGCTAAGTTGTCAACTGGAGGCGGGTTGTTGTTGTTGTTGTTGTTGCCTTGGTTCTGGACTAACAATTGCATCAAGGCATTCTACTGCTGGATCAACTGAGTGAGCTCCATCGGGAAGGCAAATCCGGTGTCACGTCTCGGAGGCATCTGATGGGTTTAGAGGGGAGAGATTAGAATAGAAAAGGGGTCTAGTGAGAAAGCACTACCCATATGCACATGAGACAAACACAATCATTTCACTCAATCAATCAAGCAAGGGCATACAAATGGTCTAGAACTATCATTGAAAGTGCTCAACTACTACTATATACATGGGGGAATACTACTAATTATTTGGTGGTCATCTAGAAATTTTGATCGGTGGAAGACTCCATGATGTCTGCTCCAGCTTCGTCTTCAAAGTCATCTTCACTGGGGTCGGAGTTGGTGTCGTCGATGATGATGTAGCTCTCTGGGCAAGTTGAATCATCGTCCTCTCCTCTTGGTGCGGGGTCTCCCATGAATATTCCGATCTTCTTTATCAGGTCGTCATTCTTCTCCAATAGTGTGGCAATTTCCTCCTTATATCCATCGCGTGTAGACTTAAGTTCTTCTTCCAGCTCGATGATCCTTGTCTTCGCCTTGTTCAAATCTATCATGTCTGCGCACATCTGATTCTCCTGGTGTCGAATGTGCTGGTTTAACTCCTGGATGAAAGCTGCAATGGATCTGTCCTTCTTGGTGCTGATCATCTCCCATTACTCATCTCGGCGCCCACATATCTGATAGATAGTGTCCTTAAGATCCTTGTTGTAGACTTCTCCAATGTGTCCATGGTAATGTGGGCTGCCATGCTCTGCCTAGACTCCAGGTTGGTGCATCAAAAGAAAACTCTATGGGCTTAGTGGTTGGCGAGAACGTCCTTCCCGGAACTTGAACTTGAATCATCCAGCGCTCCTCTTCTGGTAAAGTGGCGTTGTAAGTCCCGGTGAAGCTTGGTATTCCGATGTTCAGGTACCTAGTGACTTCCTTCAAGTGGCGTCCAAAGGGGGTGTCTTCATCCGGTTGTGCAAACTTGTTCCTCGAATCCGCCATCCTAAGAGTAGAAAATGGAGAGGAGTTAGAAATGAGTAGAGAAGAGTGACCTATGGCTTATCTTAGTGGTCGTGTCCTACACTCAGCGTGTGCTCTGATACCATCTTGTAGCGACCCGACCTCAAACGGTAAAGTCTCTGTGCTTCAGTGTCATCCCTGGATCGGTAATGCTGACACACACAGTACTCGAAGGATTTATAACAGAGTAGCAATCACACACTTATTACATCAAATGTCTCCGAAGAGAACTTATTACAATAAGTATGGCTTAAGGCCATCTAATACGATAACAGCGGAAGGTTTGGAAGATAAAGTGAGTCCATCAACTCCAACGGCATAGCCGAGCTGCACGGCAATTAAGGGACGGCAATTCACTTGGTCCAATATGCAATCTGAACCTTTACTTGAACAGATTGACTGGTTTTTTACTTCACTTGCATGGACTTTGGATCATCCCAACACGCTAGTACTGCCGCTTACACGCACGGCCTCTGATCATGTCCCGTGCGTGGTCTCGATTGCTACTGCTATTCCTAAGGCTAAAGTCTTTCGCTTTGAAAATTATTCGATTGAGTTGCCTGGCTTTTACGATTGTGTTGCCCAAGTTTGGAACAAGTCTGTGGCCAGATCCTCGGCTGCCTTAACTATTTCCTCTAAATTCAAGGCTCTTCGATATGCCCTCAAGCAATGGCACCTCAATCTGTCCACAGTTAAGGCGCTCATTTCTGACTGCAACAAAGTGATTCTTTACTTTGATGGACTGTAGGAGATTATGCCTTTGACTAGGCCGGAATTTAATTTCAGGCGAGTTGTGAAATTGCATCTGGAGGATATCTTACATTGGCAATTTGTATATTGGAAGCAACGTTGTACTATACGCAGCATTAAAGTTGGTGAGGAAATTCGAAATTTTTCCATGCCATGGCCACCGAAAGGTTTCGGAGAAACACAATTTCTTCAATTAAGAATGCAGAAGGTAATGTGGTCTCGGATCATCAACAACTAGCTGGCATGTTTTGGTCTGATTTTAATCAGAGAATGGGCAAGGCAAAAGGAATCCGCATGGGTTTTGATTTGGACACCTTAATTGCGCGTGTTGATGGCCTTGAGAATTTATCCCAGCCTTTCTCTGATTCCGAGGTTGAATCTGTCATTAAGAACATGCCACCGGATCGTGCTCCTGGCCCCGATGGCTTTTCTGGTTTGTTCTTAAAGAAGTGTTGGCCAATCCTAAAGGAGGATTTCATGCAACTTGTGAAGGAGTTCTATGAGGGCAGATGCAATCTGGAATGTCTTAATACTTCATTAATTACTCTGATACCCAAAAAGCTGAGCCCTGAAGTTGTCGGAGACTTTAGGCCCATCTCGTTGACCAACACGTGCTTGAAGTTTTTAACTAAACTGCTTGCTAACCGCCTTCAGAAAGTGATACTAAGATGCATCCACCGCAATCAATATGGTTTTCTTCGGTGTCGTTCTATTCAAGGCCTGGCCTGGTGTTTTGAGTATATACACCAATGCAAAGCTTCGAAGCGACCCATCGTCCTTCTTAAGCTGGATTTCATGAAGGCCTTTGACACAATTGAGCATGAACTTATTCTCAGAATTTTACAAAGCAAGGGTTTTGACTCCCGGTGGACTGGATGGATCAATAGCATATTGTCTACAGGATCTTCTTCTGTGCTTCTCAACGGCGTGCCTGGCAATCACTTTGTTTGCAGAACGGGCATGCATCAGGGGGATCCTCTCTCACCGTTGCTCTTTGTGATTGTGGTTGACTTATTGCAATCTGTAGTCAACGAGATGTGCTCCAGGAACATCCTCTCACTGCCAATCCCAACCAACTCCAGCGACTACCTGATTGTACAATATGCCGACGACACTTTAATTGTTCTGCCTGCGATCGATGATCAGCTTATTGCTTTCAAGGAGATGCTTGACACATTTGCGGCGTCAACAGGACTACGTGTAAACTTTAGTAAGTCCTCACTCATTCCAATAAACATGACTGATGCGGAAGGTGCTAGGGTGGCTTCTTTGCTCGGATGCGATGTTGGGTCAATGCCATTCACGTATTTAGGCTTGCCAATGGGAACTTCTAGGCCTACAATCTATGATCTGCTACCTCTGGTTGATCGTGTTGAGCGACGCTTATGTGCTTCCTCATGCCTGCTAAATCAGGGAAGCCGACTGCAACTTCTACAGTCAGTGTTGTGCTCCATGCCAATATACTTCTTGTGTACCTTATCTCTTCCCAAGGGCATTTTGCAGCAGTTAGAGCGAATCATGAGGCAATGTCTGTGGAGAGGCAACACGGATAACCCGCGTCAATCATTGGCGGCTTGGGATTTAGTCTGTCGCCCTAAGAAATTCGGCGGTTTGGGTGTTCTTAACTTGGGCTTTCAAAATGAGGCTTTGTTACTAAAGCATCTCTTCAAGTTCTATAATAAAGTGGATGTGCCTTGGGTATCATTAATTTGGGACACTTATTATGCATCGTCACCACCTCAAAGCACCCAGAACTGTGGCTCCTTTTGGTGGCGTGATGTCATGCATTTATACCCTAATTTCTGCAAGCTAGCTGTTCCACAAGTTCATGTAGGCCACACGGTGCTTTTTGGGCTCGACCGTTGGCAGCTGGGAAATCGTGCTGTTCTTTTACACGACTGTTTCCCGAGGCTACATTCATTTGTAGTTGATGATGCAATCACTGTCAAGGAGTTTATGGAGTGGCCTGATGTCTTGGACCATTTCCATTTGCCTCTGTCACAGGAGGCCTACTCGGAATTAAGACTGCTCCAGGCCCTGCTGCCTTTGATCAATCTGGATGGTGAGAGCAAATACATTTGGAAGTGGCCTTCGAAGTCTGGTGTTTTTATGTCAAAGATATACTGTGACTCTTGCTTCTCACCTAGTGGTTGACCCAATCTTTAAATGGATTTGGAAGTGTGCATACACGCTCAAGTTCAAAGTGTTTGGCTGGCTTCTATTAATGGATCGTTTGAACACTAGGGATATGATGCAACGTCGTCATTGGATCACCCAGGATGACACATGTGTGCTATGCAACCTTGCACAACATGAGGATCGGGCTCATCTTTTCTTTGCTTGCAATTTTAGCCAAAGGGTTTGGAACTATCTTGGGATTTCTTGGTCCGTTCAACCGAACCAAACCACATATGAGATGGCTCAATCAGTTAGGAGGGATTTCGGTCATCCTTTCTTCACTGAGGTTGTCTTCACTGCTACTTGGAATATTTGGACACAAAGGAATGGGAAGATCTTCAGAAATGAGCAACCTTCTTTTAGAGCTTGGAGAAGGAACTTTATCCATGACATTTCTCTTCTGTCTCATAGGATTAGGTGTAAATATAAAGATAGTTTACTGTCTTGGATAGCTAACCTTTCTTAGCCTCTTTGCTTGTAAGTATCTTTTCTCTCTTTTTTCTGTAAATTTGTATAATTGTAACTATACTGCTTTCTTTTAGTTATTAATAAAGGACTGTGAGGCTGTTGCCTTGCAGTATATAGTCTAAAAAACGACCTAATGAACCTTACTCCTCGTCTGAAAAGTCTGCAACATAATACGTTGCAGCCCGAAAGCGGGCCAGCACATGGAATATGTTGGCAATATAACACAGTAGAGCAAGAACAGAATAATGCTATCACTACATGCATATTTGGCTGGTGGAAAGCTCTATGGTTATAGTTTTGCGAAAAGCCAATTTTTCCCTACAACAAAGGAATAAGTTTTATTTTAACTATCATGGTAGTTGAAACATCATTGAGAAGGTTCCTCCAACTCAATCCTGATTAAAGTAATTATCAACCCAACAAAATTAAATTAGAGTGATGAGATACTTAGGATAATCCAAGTACTAGATACTCAAGATGTCCATAACCGGGGACACGGCTAACCATGATTAGATTGTACACTCTGCAGAGGTTTGCCCACTTTTCCCCACAAGACTCGATCTCCTCCGTTGGATTTCTCGCACTACATGGTGTTTGAGAAACGGATGACCGAGACACAGTCTTTCAGAAACATTAACTCTTTACTCCTGGTAGACTATACCAACCTACATCCCTCTACGTCTGCTAGTCCACCTCTTCAAGAGCTCACGCAACTTACTCAACTATGCTAGAGCCCATAATAGCTTGTGGCTGCACACAAAAGTTTCTAGCATGAAATATCTCAGTTCCCTTTGAGCCTGGGTGGCGGACCTTAGGATGATCACACGGGTACTCCGGGATATCCTAGGACAACACTAGATTCTCCAGGTGCCCGACAAGCAATCCACCCAGATGTGTATTTAAGTTGCCACCTTAAGTTGAACCATTAATTAACAATCTCACATCTGTCATGGATTCACTCACCCAAACCACGTCTACGAGCATAGCATAGCAATATAAGCAATACGTAGAAGTAACTCCCAAGGGTTTGATTATAATAGGACAATAGGTTCTACCTCATCAACTACTTTCCAATACCCACAAGTTAATCACATCCTAATCATGCAGTGTTTGAGGATTGAAGCTAATGCATAAAAACTGGGTATGAAAAGAGTATGATCAATGTGTTACTTGCCTTGCTGACGATTCGCAAAACCTAGGGACTCATAGTAGCACGCTTCGCACTCTGGGAATTCTATCGCAAGCAAACAATAGCATACATAAGTAATCAATCACAGATGCATGGGCAAAACTCAAATAAGAAGAATTGACCAAAAAGTTCAACTTAAGAACTCCGGTTTGCAGAAAGAATCAAATCAAACGAAGCAACGAAACTCAAACTGCGAAAGAAACAAGACCCGTTTACTAATCTGAACTAAAGTCAAATTTTATAGTACCAAAATCTTGTTCACGTTGATTAAACAGAAAGAGGGTTTCGAGACGAAGATCTAGGCGCTTGAATCGCCTAATTCCGATAAACGAGCGAAAAGATAAACTAAAACGAAAATCGGATCAGAAATCGCGATCAAAAATAATCGTGAAAACCCGAGAAAAAGAAAAACTGACGAACAGGCTAACGAACGAATGTTCGTTGTCTGTAACTAACGAGCGAAACCGTTCGTTAAAATGAACATACGGACGAACGCCCGCTAAATAAACTAAACCGAGAAAACCGGCGAACCGATCTAAAAAAACAAAACTAGGGTTTTATAAAAAAATAAACCGACGATTTTTACCTAAACCAAAAAAACCGAACGGTGAGATCGGATCGGATCAGCGGCGGCTCCGGCGACTTCCGCGGCGGCGCGGCAGCAGCGGCCAGCGGCGGCGTGCGGCGGCGGCGGCAACAGCGGCGGGGCGGACGGCTTGCGGCGGCGGCGGCTCCGGCTTGGGGCTCCAGGGGGGCCCGGGTCGGCTTTTAAAGGGGGGTGGTGGCTTGCGGGAGGGGGCAGGGGGGCATGGCCGACTCGGCCACGGAGAGCGGCGGCGTGGCGGTCGCGGTCTTCGCGAGGAAGACGGCGGCGCGGGGTGGTTGGGCCAGCTGGGCCTCGGCCCAGTTTGGTCCGGGGGGCTCTCTCTCTCTCTTTTTTAACAGATTCCGCCGAAAATAAATCCTAGAAAAATCAATAAAAATAAAAAAAATGCCAAAACAAATTTTCACCGTCTAAATAAAATAGTTAGAACAAGATGAACATTTTCTTGGCCCTAAAATGCAATTTTGAAAACATGCAATTTTTCTAATGCAAATAAAATAACAAAAAAATCTGAATAAAATCAAATATTTGATTTGAATATTTTTCCTCCAATATTTCATTTATTTTGGAGAAGTCATATTATCTCCTCTCATATATTTTAATATGAAATATTTTCGGAGGGAAAAATAATTAAAACAAATAATCCTCTTTTCAATATTAGATAAAATTCAAATATGAAAACAGTGAAATCCCCAACTCTCTCCGAGGGTCCTTGAGTTTCTTAGAATTTCGAGGATCGCGAAACGAAATGCAACAGAAATATGATATGCATGAATGATCTATGTATAACATTCCAAATTGAAAATTTGGGATGTTACAAGGATGCTAGTATTCCATCGATGGCCCTACATTCTTGTCCGTCTGCCATGCTATACTACCGGGCCGTGATCACTCGGGACGTGATCACGGGTAGATACTTACATACATATTATATGATACATGTGGTGACTAAAGTCGGGTCGGCTCGTAGAGTACCCGCTAGTGATTCCGATGTGGGGGGCTGGAAGGACAGGTAGCTCCATCCCGGTAGAGGTGGGCCTGGGTTCCCGAAGGCCCCCGACTGTTACTTTGTGGCGGAGCGACATGGCAGGTTGAGACCACCTAGGAGAGAGGTGGGCCTGGCCCTGGTCGGCGTCCGCGGATACTTCGTAATAACACGCTTAACAATATCTTGGTATTTGATCTGAGTTGGGTCGTTGACCTTATACGCACTAACCGCCACGCGGGACAAGATATGGGCAACCGGCGTCGTGGTATCAGCCGAAGCCTTCGTGACGTCAGTGACTGAGCGGCGCACGCCGGATTGGACTGGAACGCCTGCACTTGTATTAGGGAGGCTAGGTCTGCTTCCGGCCGCGTACGCAACATGCAGGTGTGCAATGGGTGAGGGAGTCCTGGATTAGGGGGTCCTCGGACAGCCGGACTATATACTCTGGCTGGACTGTTGGACTATGAAGATACAAGATTAAAGACTTCGTCCCGTGTCCGGATGGGACTCTCCTTTGCGTGGAAGGCAAGCTTGGCAATTCGGATATGTAGATCTCCTCCCTTGTAACCGATTCTTTGTAACCCTAGCCCCTTCCGGTGTCTATATAAACCGGAGGGTTTAGTCCGTAGGATAACAACAATCATAATCATAGGCTAGCTTCTAGGGTTTAGCCTCTACGATCTCGTGGTAGATCAACTCTTGTAATACTCATATCATCAAGATCAATCAAGAAGGAGGTAGGGTATTATCTCCATCGAGAGGGCCCGAACCTGGGTAAACATTGTGTCCCCCGCCTCCTGTTACCATCCGCCTTAGACGCACAGTTCGGGACCCCCTACCCGAGATCCGCCGGTTTTGACACCGACATTGGTGCTTTCATTGAGAGTTCCACTGCGCCGTCATGATAAGGCTTGATGGCTCGTCTTGTTGTCAAGGACAACATCACCTCCGGGGGAGCCCTGGCTGTAGGCCAAACTCTCCGACTAGGCGGCTTCGTCATGACCGCCCGTTCGGCCATCGCGCCGACGATGACTTCTCGGGTCATCAAAAACAGCCTCCACGTCGGCTCGGGATTCACCGAGAAGATGGATCCAATGGAGCTCTCTTCCTTGAACGAGCTCTTGGATCGCATCGCCGCCCTGGGAGTCACTACGGGCTATGATCGGATCGATCTTAAACCCGACCAAAGGGAGACTAACTCTCCGCCGGTCAGCCATCAGATAGTGGTGGTGGAGGAGCAATGTAGCGATTCTTCCTCTATTTTGAGGACAAACTATGTCCGGATTCCTGAGCTCTCCGAGCCGGATACCCGTCTACGGGAGGACATGGGCCAAGCTTCGAACCTAGAATCGGACAGCGGGCCAGAAAAATTGGGCAACATCCCGGAGCCCGAACTGCCAAGCTCGGAAACTCCTCTGCCCCTGGGTCTCAGATCGGGTCAGGGTTTGGACCTAAATCTACCCACCCACCCAGACATAAGTGATCTTTCCCACATTAGGCAAGAGCCCCAAGAGACAATACATCACTATTGGGCTAGATTCCTCCTTGTAATGCGCAAGGTCAAGGACTGTCGCGAGGAAGACGGAATTTCATTCTTTCGCAAAAATTGCACGGACAAGGGAATCATCACTCTAGCTCAAGATGCCCGGGCCCAATGGAATCATCACTCTAGCTAGTGATCCGGACATAGCACTCCGCGCCGCAAATAAAACCGCCGCACTGGCCCTCGAGGCGTTATCCGAAGCCCTCGTGGCCGAAGAACTAACTGCGCTGCGCTCCACGGTAGATAGGGACGACGTGATACTCGACAAAAGACCCAAGTCCACCTCTTTTAAACCAGCAGACGAAATACTCAAATTCCAGGTCCACCCAACGGACCCTACAAAAACAGAATCCATCGAGGCACAGTTGAACCCCACAACAGTCGCTGCACTGCGGGAGTTCTTGCGCGAGAATTGGGACATCTTCGCCTGGCATCCTTCAGACATGCTAGGAATCCCACGCAGGCTGGCCGAGCATAGCCTAAACATTCTAAAGGGATACAAGCCGGTCAAGCAGACTCTTCGGCGTTTCTCAGAGCCTAAGCGACAAGCCATGGGAGAGGAGATAGCCAAGTTACTCGAGGCCGGATTCATTAGAGAAATAAAACATCCAGACTGGCTAGCAAACCTGGTAATGGTACCAAAGAAGGACAAATCCTGGCGCCTATGTGTCGATTTCAAGGACCTTAACAAGGCTTGCCCGAAGGATCCCTTCCCCCTCCCCCGCATCGATCAAATTATCGACGCTACCGCAGGACACGACTCATTGTGTTTCCTCGACGCATACTCCGGATACCATCAAATCAAGATGGCGGAGTCCGATCAAGCCGCAACGGCATTCGTCACTCCATACGGCCCCTTCTGTTTTAACACCATGCCTTTCGGGCTCAAAAACGCCGGTGCAACCTATCAACGCATGATTCAGACACGCCTGGAAACGTAAATCGGCAAAACAGTGGAGGCATACGTGGACGATGTGGTCATCAAAACCAGACACGTCGATTCTTTAATAGACGACTTGAGGCTTACGTTCGACAATCTCCGAACATATGACATCAAGCTCAATCCAGAAAAATGCGTTTTCGGCGTGCCCGCCGGAAAGCTCTTGGGCTTCATCATTTCCAATAGAGGAATTGAAGCAAATCTGGCTAAAATCCAAGCTCTGTCACAGTTGGCTATCCCAACAGACCTCAAGCAAATCCAGAAATTAACTGGATACGTGGCTGCCTTAAGCCGCTTTATCTCCCGATTGGGAGAAAAGGCACTACCTCTTTATCGCCTTCTTCGACGCACCAAACACTTCGAGTGGATGGATGCGGCCACGGCCGGACTGGAAGAAATAAAAGCCCTCTTGGCCAGCAACCCAATCTTGGCCGCGCCAAATATCGGCGAATCAATGCTGTTATATATAGCGGCAACACACCAGGTTGTAAGCGCAGTGCTCGTCATCGAACGAGAGACAGACGGACATAAGTTCCCGCTTCAAAAGCCGGTATACTACGTATCCACTGTCCTAACTCCATGTAAATCACGGTACCCACATTATCAAAAGATAGCATACGCGGTCTTCATGGCATCCCGAAAACTACGACACTACTTTCAAGAGTGTTCAATCACGGTGGCCTCTAAAGTACAACTCAACGACATAATAAATAACCGCGATGCCATGGGCCGAATTGCTAAATGGGCTATTGAGCTCCTCCCGTTCGACATAACATACAAACCATGGCGGGCCATTAAGTCGCAAGTACTAGCTGATTTCGTCGCCGAATGGACAGAAGCCGAACTCCCTAAAGAGTACGGCGCATACTCCAATTGGGTCATGCACTTTGACGGCTCTAAGATGCTGGCTGGTCTGGGGGCAGGCGTCGTCCTGACATCCCCCACTAGAGATACAGTCCAATACGTACTCCAAATATTATACACAGACTCCAACAACGCAGTAGAATATGAGGCCCTGTTGCATAGTCTCCGGATGGCAATCTCCATGGGCATTCAACGCCTAGAGGTGCATGGGGATTTGAACTTTGCAGTATCTCAAATAAATGGAGACTTTGACGCCAAGGGCCCAAAAATGGCGGCTTACCACAATGCCGTCCTCAAAATGTCAGCTCGATTCGAGGGGCTCGAATTCCACCATGTGGCCCGAGAAAACAATCAAGCGGCGGATATCCTCACCTGCATCGGCGCTAAACGCGACCCTGTCCCACCTAATATCTTCTTGGAAAGGCTGTTTAAGCCATCCGTGGTGTGGGAAGGGGAGACCGGCAACAACAGTCCGGATCCGGCCACAACACCAGATCCCGAACACTCTGACGTAATCGGAGGCTCCACCACCGAAATAACACCTTTGGCCCACGTGATTATGGCCGTCATCGCCCCGTGGACAGAACCCTTCTTGGCTTACCTAAATAGGCAAGAACTCCCCGAGGACCCAAACGAGGCACGTTGCATGGTGCGACGGTCTAAAGCCTACAAGGCCCACGAGGGAGAGCTTTATAAGAAAAGCGCTACCGGAGTACTTCAAAGGTGTATCTCCGAAGAGGAAGGACGACAACTTTTGGCAGAAATTCATGCTGGACTCGGCGGCAATCATGCCGCAGCTCGGGCCCTGGTAAGCAAGGCCTTCCGTACAGGTTTCTACTGGCCGACAACCCGAGCAGACGCACAAGACCTCGTCAAACATTGCGTCGGTTGCCAGCTTTTCGCAAACCAAAGCCATATGCCACCTACTGCTCTCCAAACAATCCCCATTTCTTGGCCCTTTGCGGTCTGGGGGCTTGATATGGTCGGACCCCTTAAAGGAGGAAGCCATAAGAAAAAGTACCTATTGGTCATGGTGGATAAATTCACCAAATGGATAGAAGCCAAACCAGTTAAAACGGCCGAGTCCGGACCAGTGATAGACTTCATATCCGGGGTTGTACACCGTTATGGTGTCCCCCACAGCATCATCACCGACAACAGATCGAACTTCACAGCCAACGAGGTAAAAACTTGGTGCGATTACATGGGCATTAAGCTCGATTATGCCTCCGTCTATCACCCCCAAACAAACAGTCAAGTCGAACGAGCAAATGGTCTTATTATGAGCGCCATTAAACCCAGACTAGTGCGATCCTTGAAGGAATCAGATACGCACTGGGTTGAGGAGCTCGACTCCGTACTATGGGGGCTGTGGACCATGCCGAATCGCACTACCGGATACACACCATTTTTATGGTGTATGGCGCAGAGGCGGTACTGCCCTGCGACATCATTCATGACTCACCTCGAGTGCGCATATATGAAGAGAAAGAAGCCAAGCTTGATCGGCAGGACAGTTTAGATGCCCTGGAGGAGGAGCGTGACGTTGCAAAAGCCTGCTCCGCATTCTATCAGCAACAGGCTCGACGGTATCAAAGCAGAGAAGTACGGGCCAAAACTTATAACGTTGGCGAACTCGTTCTACGCCTACCAGAGAAGAAAAAGGACAAGCTCAAGCCCAAATGGGAAGGTCCCTTCATCATCGATAAAGTTCTCGCCGGTGGAGCATACCGTCTGCGTGATGCATCGATCAATCGACTCGAGCCAAACCCATGGAACGCGGCCAGACTCCGAAGATTCTACGCCTAGTGCCGGACCCTGTGTTCGTCTCCTTACCTCCGCCTTTTATATATATATATATTCTATCTGTCTTTCTTTGTTTCTTTCTTCCCTTTTTCTTCATGGCCTTAAAAGTTTAAAGTGTGTCTTGACTACACAATCTCGACGCGCCGTGCGTGCTCATTATACCTGGGGGCTTCTTATACAGAAGCTTAATATAATTATATTCCGGGCTTTATGCCCCTTGCACATGTGTTACTTTTCTACATGTACCTTTTCTTCGCCATTATATGCATCGATATGACTTAAGTTTTGGCCAAGCTGGGTTGCCTGGCTCTTGTGTTTATGCCCTACGTTCCCGTTAATTCGGCTAGGGCATAAGGGGAGCACCTCTGCGATTGTTACTGCCGGGTCAGCCGGATGTGTACCTCAGACTGGCTGAAGCCGAAAGCTGGCGTTCTTAAGGGAATATTCAGTCGGCAAACAAAAGATGACTTTTACTTATTGCAGTACATGCCCCCAGATGTTTATATCCCGCGTCTCTTTTCGCAGTTCGGACATGCACATTAATGCATGCGTACCCAGGGAAAGGAACCCTTAACGGAACTATTCTCCCTGGAAGATGTTTCTTACTATCCATGTAATATAACATAGCTAGTTGGGTACTTGTCTGTTCAAGCACTTATGACCCCTACGCCTGGGTTCCATGCGTACCCCGGTTTTTACATAACTGAGCGGGTATTCGGATACACTCCGAACTGTCGGGTCCGGAGGTCAAAGCGAAAAGGTCCGCCATGACAAATGATTTACAATCCGTCTAGGGACAAAATATGTCATTTGAAGTACACAGTCACTTAGACTGACTAAATTCTTCTATACCATCCAACAGGCTGTCTAGCCTACAATCCTGTTGGGAATACTTTGCGGCTAATTTTACCTGGTCATATACCAGACTAACGGGGATCTCTTTCCCATCAGACCCTATAGGTCCAACCTCGGCCATGTGGTTCGGGTCAGCCTTGGTATATCACGTCTTCACCATGGCCCAGGCTTCCCTTGCACCTTGTCGGCAGGCCGATATCTTCCATAATCGGAAGCGCCGCCGCGCTCCCTTGAACATCTCTACGAGCTCCCCCATGCCTCCTGGCAGGGAGGCGGATGGCCACAAGGCCTGGGCAATGCCCTGCATCACCTGCCAAACTTGTTCGTGCAGTTGTGAGAGCTCTTGCAGAAGATCGCCCGCAGATCCAGGCATCTCCTCTTCGGGACGACCCGTCAGCATACCTACAGATATAACTCTGTTAGCCGGTTTCTTCATCGAACTCTATAAAAGTTCGTTCAAGCACTTACTAAAAATGCCGCTTCGAAGCCTCTTATTCTCCTTTACGGAGTCAGCGAGCTGGGCCCGAACATCTTTCAGTTCAACGCCCAGCCGGGTATTGGCATCTTGGAGATCGTTTTTCTCCCGCCTAACCCGCGTAAGCATGCACTCGCCAGCCTCTAGCTGTCGTTGAGCATGTTGCTCATCCCCTCGAACGATCTTCGGATTCACTCTGGGATTATCTGCAGAATCTATTGTTAGATTTGCATGCATGCCGAATACTAACTGGTACATGTCATTTCATTCTTTTCGATCAAGACAAGTATTACCAGATGGGGCCTTCTTGGACTCCTCCATTCCGGCAACTGCGGCCCGTAGCTGGGCTTTGCACTCCTCCAGCTCTTGAGACAACTAGGTATTCTTCTCCGTAAGAACCTACGCATATAATGATCCTTAAATCAGTTGTGCCAACTGTTTCAAGTTTCAGGGGCTACTGATATACATAATTATCAGATTTTCTTACCCGCATATCCTGTACATACTGGTCCGTGGCTCTGGCAAGGCCATTTTGAGCAGCTCGGATGTACGCATCTCCTGAGTTGAAGGCATCGAACGCCTCTTCGGAGAAACTAGGGTCGCGGAGTACGGCCTGGCGACGCTTGTGATTCATGGCGCTCTCCACCTCGGAATTCGTAGCGGACAGCCTATCTGCATCCTTTGTAGGAGGAACATTCGGTGTTGTCCCCATGTTAGCATCTGCCCCTAAGTCCGGCTCTGGAGTCCAGCTGGTGGAGGCGTGGCCGGCAGGCTCTCCGGACACGGTCCGGCGAGCGTTTTTTCTGCCAGGAACCATGGACATTATTACATTTTAAAGACGACAACCACGGAGCAGGGCTTTTTCATACCTCTGCGACGGCGTCTCAGTCCTGACCGCCTTCCTTTTAAGCCTACCCGGTTTCGGTGCCCCTTGTTGGTGAGTCACTGCGGGTTCGGCATGGCGTCCCGAGGGCCTTCCCTGTAAGACACCATATGTGTGCGGTGGGTGAAGTGCAAAAAAGGGATCCTTCTCGGAAGTTCGGACTACGGTTTTACTTACGTGCGATGCAGGGAGCAGCCCAGGATAATCGGCTATGATGGCCACCAGGGCACCGTCTCAGCGTAGCTGATAGAACGTCTTGTCGATGAGCTCCACAAATGTGTCCGGATCTTCTTCAAGTCCGGGGTCGAAGGCCCTGTCAGGGTCCTCTGGCTGTGGAGACGGGCTGTAGACCTCCCTCACAGCTTTTCGCAGTTCCTGCTATGAAATAGCAAGGTAAATATTTATGACGAAGAATGCGGGAAGGTCTGGAGTAAAAAGTAGCAGCTCACCCAGTTTGGGGGGTTGTACATGGAGAATCCATCCCGTGGCTTAATGCGGATGAACTCCTCTTCCTCTCCTTTATATAAATCGGACAGTATTTTCGATAGAGCAGCGATGGAGTCCGGTCCTTTACGACCGCAGCGGGTGGCATCGTCTTCTCCATTGAAGTGCCACATGGGTTTCCCCCGATACTGAAGTGGCTGCACCCCCCGCATTATACATATTGACATAACCTCGACTATTGTCAGTCCTGATTTGGCCAGCGTTTTTATCCTGCCAATCAGGTAAAGGACCTCTCTGTTATCTTCCTCCTGGGGGCTCCGAGGGCGCCAGCTGTGGCGTTTCTTCAAAGGGGCATTATCAAACTCAGGAAGGCCCATCCGAATAGGGTCCGGAAGGGGGACGTCCTTCATATAAAACCACTCCGAAGGCCAGTCTTCGGATGTCTTCTTCGGAGTACCGGACAGGTATCCGGCCCCGGCGATGTGCCATATTTCTGCTCCGCCCACTTGATATATTCACCCCTACTGTGTACGGGGCACAAGGCAGAATAGCCTCTGCCATAGCTCGAAATGAGCTTCGCAGCCCAGAAACAGCTCGCAAAGGGCGACGTAGCAAGCGATGTGTAATATGGAGGCGAGAGTAAAATTATGCAGCTGGAGGCCGTAGAACTCCAGGAGCCCGCAGAGGAACGGATGGATTGGAAATCCGAGCCCCCTCAATAAGTAAGGGACAAGGCATACCCGCTCCCCCTGGATGGGTTGGGAAAGCTCTCCGCTTGCTCCCCGCCATTATAAGTGGCTAGTCCGGCTCGGACGGGGACCATATACGCAGGAGGGAGAAACCCCTGGGTCTGCAACTCTACTAATCGGCTGTGGGGGACGGAACACTTCTCCCAATTGCCTGGCTTAGTGCTACGAGAGCGAGAGGAGGAGCCGCGATGGCCGGCCATGATGGGATGGACTTTTTCGGGCGCGCTCTGATGGATACTCGCAGTGGGAGGATGGTGTGATCTGGATCTGAGGATCCCCGTCTCTTTAAATAGACGATTTACTTACATGGTTAGGGTGGAAAGTGTAAAAATGCCTCGACTTCTCGCATTCGCTCGACACGTGGAGATAGCCATTATTAAAGCACAGAAGCCGAGGAGTGCAACATTCATGGGAAGCCGGACACTACTCGACAGGTACTCAGAATTTGGAGAAGAACCCGCCTTGCAATGCCGAAGACAATTTGCGCGCCAGACTCATCGTCATTGAAGCCTGGTTCAGGGGCTACTGAGGGAGTCTTGGATTAGGGGGTCCTCGGACAGCCAGACTATATACTCTGGCCGGACTGTTGGACTATGAAGATACAAGATTGAAGACTTCGTCCCGTGTCCGGATGGGACTCTCCTTTGCGTGGAAGGCAAGCTTGGCAATTCGGATATGTAGATCTCCTCCCTTGTAACCGACTCTGTGTAACCCTAGCCCCTTCTGGTGTCTATATAAACCGGAGGGTTTAGTCCGTTGGACAACAACAATCATAATCATAGGCTAGCTTCTAGGGTTTAGCCTCTACGATCTCGTGGTAGATCAACTCTTGTAATACTCATATCATCAAGATCAATCAAGCAGGAAGTAGGGTATTACCTCCATCGAGAGGGCCCGAACCTAGGTAAACATTGTGCCCCCCACCTCCTGTTACCATCCGCCTTAGACGCACAGTTCGGGACCCCCTACCCGAGATCCGCCGGTTTTGACACCGACAATGGGCGATGGGCCCAGACCCCTGCGCGCACAGGATTTAGACCAGCGTGCTAACCTCTCTGTTGTGCCTAGGTAGGGCTGCGGCGTGTTGATCTTCCGAGGCCGGACATGACCCAGGAAAGTGTGCCCGGCTAGAGGGATCGAGCGTGTCAGGTAATGTGGTGCAACCCTGCAGGGAAGTTTATCTATTCGAATAGCCGTGATCTTCGGTAACAGGACAACTTGGAGTTGTACCTTGACCTTATGACAACTAGAACCGGATACTTAATAAAACACACCCTTCCAAGTGCCAGATATAACCTGGTGATCACTCTCACATAGGGCGACGAGGGGAGGATCGCCGGGTAGGATTATTCTATGCGACGATACTTGGTGAACTTACCATCTACTCTCTTCTACATGCTGCAAGATGGAGGCTGCCAGAAGTAGTCTTCGACAGGACTAGCTATCCCCCTCTTATTCTGGCATTCTGTAGTTCAGTCCACCGATATTGCCCCTTTACACAGATACCCATGCATATGTAGTGTAGATCCTTGCTTGCGAGTACTTTGGATGAGTACTCACGGTTGCTTTTCTCCCTCTTTCCCCCCTTTCCATTTCTTCCTGGTTGTCGCAACCAGATGTTGGAGCCCAGGAGCCAGACGCCACCGTCGACGACGACTCTTACTGCACCAGAGGTGCCTACTACTACATGCAGGCTGCTGACGACGACCAAGATTAGTTTAGGAGGATCCCAGGCAGGAGGCCTGCGCCTCTTTCGATTTGTATCCCAGTTTGTGCTAGCCATCTTATGGCAACTTGTTTAACTTATGTCTGTACTCAGATATTGTTGCTTCCGCTGACTCGTCTATGATCGAGCACTTGTATTCGAGCCCTCGAGGCCCCTCGTTTGTATTATGATGCTTGTATTACTTATTTTTATTTTTAGAGTTGTGTTGTGATATCTTCCTGTGAGTCCCTGATCTTGATCATACACGTTTGCATGTATGATTAGTGTATGATTGAATCGGGGGTGTCACAAGTTGGTATCAGAGCCGACTGCCTGTAGGAATCCCCTTTCCAACTCCTTGGCCAAAGTTGAGTTTAGTCATTGCTAAACCTTTACTAACAAGGTTGTGTGGCCTATGGGCCCATGATGCCATTGGGTGGTATTAGGATCTTTTATTCCTCCTCTATATACTTTGGAACTCTGATCTCTCTTTGGGTGAATACCCCTACGGATAATTCCTCGCACTTGCCGAGTATCCACTAATCCCCAATTGTTCAGGTGTTCCACAAAAGTCTTCGAAATACTATTCGATCCTCCGAAAATCCTTAGTAGCTTATTGCTCTGCAAATACTTGTCTGCTTGCATTATGGATGCTTCCCATATGGCTGGCAATATTCATTAGTCTCCTTTGACACCGTCATTTTGATCCAATTGATTCAACATGAGTGCGAATGCACGCAATCATCGATGATCCTTCTAAATTATCTTTCCGGCTCAGATGTCATTTTGAACATGAGCTGGTTATCGACCCATCAAATTGCCATCGATTGTACCCCTAAGCCTATTCAACTTATCCATCCTTTATCAGAGCGTTTGCTTCTGGTCTCTTGATTTGGAAATCATAATTCCTTTGCACTTGATTGATTTAGTCAGTTGTTTCTATAATCTGATACCTTGGCATTCCTCCTTCCTCTGATTGAGTACCGATACTCACATCAGCCTCGTTGTGGACCGCCATACCCATTGTCGGGTTATTATCCAACAGTGTCCTTCACAACCAAAATTCTAGTGAGTTCTTTCCCTGATACATAATGCCATTGGTAAATCCTATTCTGTGATTTGCCAACCATGCTCTACTTTCAAGCTGGTGATATTTACTATTGAAGCTTGTGGTATATGTTTCCACGATGCCCCGATGGGATAAACCTATGCCTTCCTTAATATGTGTGAACTCGAAAGCTTTCACGAGTCATACTCTTCTGGTATTTTGCTAGATAAAATTTCAACATTACAACCTCTTCGAAAATGAGAAGTGAATGAAAGCTTATGCATTGGAGAAGTGGGAGTCGACCTTGAACTTTGTGTTCATGCCCATGGACACGATGTAGATCCTATCATGGAAGCTTCTTGAAATAATAACTATTTCCTTGATATAATATCATCTGGTATCTATGAATTGATCCTTTGCAACCGTGGCTCTGACCATGATTGTTCTCCTTTGATTCCATTTCTCAGACAAGATGAAGTACTTGTCTTCTACAGATCATTTCACGTGTCCACCCTCTACTCTGCTCTACCATCGAGTATTACACTATGGTATCTCGAGAATATCATGGAACTGCATAACTTCTTATGGGTTCTTCATCAACTGTTTCGATTCCAATTTTCCTGGGTTCTGGGTTGTCATCAACTGAGAACACCAAATAGTGAACCGAGTCTGCACTACGGTTCAACAACTTTTAGAAATCTTCTTTACTTATGGGTTTGTAGCCAATCACGTCATTCCTAGCCTGTTTGGCTATATCATTATCGTGATGATTTTAACTGTGCTACCTGGTCCTTATTCCCGGAGCACCACTTTCGATGATGAGCTAAGCTTACGTCGATTTTCCTCGTCGTATCATTTCGCCTTGAACAGCAAGCTTGATTTCGAGTTTGTGTCATACCCCTGGTTCCAATAACCTTTCGCTTCATCATTCCTTTGACTTGATGTCATCGCCGATCGATTACATCTTCATGAATTCTCGCGACAAATGTGTCGTGAACATCATCAACATTCTGAGCTCTTCCAAGATATCTATCGAATTCTGGATGAGAAATACCATCCTTGCCCTTGATGATTTGTTTTATCATCAGCCATTTTATTGCCTTCCGTTCAACACAAACTTGTTCGTGTTTTGTGTTATACCTTGAGTTCCGTGCTATCCAACATTTGTTCTTCTTTATCTTTGAGTATTACCATCTTTTATGACAAGGATGTGGTGAGAATTTCACCACCTCTTAAGAATTCTTGATACAGTGATGCTTCTCGCCATCACCATTCTTCTTGGTCCCCATGTTGCTTCCAACCGTAATACCAACAAGTGAATGATGCTGCTTGGATTCTATACTCCTAGCAACCCTATTGCTTTAGAGTTAGTGGTCGATAGTTCCTTCTTAGACTATTATATATTGAATCACCATTCTAGCATTGATCATGCTACCTAAGCCCATATCTCGCATGCACCTTTCAACCAATGTTTAATTGTGTATGTTTTCCTCGAGCATACAACAATATAACATTTGATCTGACAAATGTTTTCTCCTTGTTCTCATAATTGTGGGAATCCGTCTTTTTGGAAACCACAATGAATTGTTGTTGAGTCCATCAGCCACCTCTTCATCCTCTCTTTGGTTTAAATGATGGGCTCTTGTGTCGGGACTAGCTCCCATAGTTCAGTTCCCGAAAATCTTACATTGTCATCTCATAAATTTGTGTTGCACCTTTTCTTCTCAGGCATCCTAAGTCGGAGGTATCCTAACATCAATCGGATCTGAACCTCGGTCAGATATGATGGTTGGAACATCTTTCCAAGAGTTATAACATTGGTCTTTATATGACTCGGTAAGGTGATGTCATGCCTAGCACACTTGACCGGAGGACCTATTGTTATAATTTTCCTTTTAGCAAGGCTATCCATTCTTCCATGAGGAAATTGTAAAACTTATTCTACAAGTTGTTCCTGATGGATCCTTCGTATATCCGAAGTCTGACCTTTGCTTGAAGACCATGTCAATGCTATCTCGAAGCATGTCTGTGGTACTCCGAATTGCAATAAGAACATTTGAAGCACAATGCTAAATTTTCTTTCTCAATTATCCAAACACCGTTGTATGGGTAATGGCATGAAATTTCTCTCCCCTTTCCTAAAGGGTTTTCTACGTTATATCCCGTCATGGATATCATGCTCCGCTTGCCCTTGGGAAGGATAAACCCCTGGAATATGTGTTTAAACACATTTTCCTTTCCATTGTTCTGTTTAATCTGATGATCACCTTTTCCTTTCCATTATTTTGTTTAATCTTTCTTGTGATCTATATGATCTAAGCAGTAATAATTCACTGCTTATGTAAACATCTTGGTGTACTACTCTGTCAATAAGACCCTGTTACTATTGTTGATGACATTCCGGTAACCACCGATAGACGAGAACTTAGCCTATTGGTCTGCCTCGTTCAACAAACAGGAAAATGGTTCTCTTTGTCCCTCGCCCTTGGTACCGGCATTGTTGCCAACATAACTTGGAAGCTATCGTCTGACATTGTAACACCCCGCATGTAACTTGCCATATTTGTAACTCCGACTCTTGCCATTTTCGGCTATGTGATATGTTTTTCCCTCCGTTGTCGGGTTTTGTCTTTCGTTTTGTATTTTGCCATGTCATGCATTTTCATATCATGTCATCATGCGCATTGCATTTGCATACGTGTTCGTCTCATGCATCCGAGCATTTTCCCCGTTGTCCGTTTTCCAATCCGGCGCTCCTATCTCCTCCGGTGCACCCCTCTTGTTTTCTTTCGTGTGCGTGTGTCAAAATTTCTCGGAATGGACCGAGGCTTGTCAAGTGGTCTTCTTATACCACTCGGAGACTACCGGTCAAGTTTCGTTCCATTCGGAGGTCGTTTGGTACTCCAACGGTTAATCCGGGCATCCGCAAAGTCCATTTGAGTGTCCAGCAAAAACCCCTCTAGAATCAGCCCAAAACCCACCAAACTCTCTTCCATGCTCTAGGTCGTTCGATCACGATCGTGTGGGCGAAAACCACACCTCATTTGGAGTCTCCTAGCTCCCTCTACCTATTTATATGTGGGCATCCCGAATTACAAACGCAGTCTAAACCCTAGCCTTCCCCCTCCTCGCGCCACCGGACGAAGCCGCCGCCGCCCGGACAGGTCCGCCGCCCTCAGCCGCCGCCCCCGAGCCAATCGTTGAGCGCCACGTGGCCCCGCGCCGTCCCCGCGCCGCCGGCCCGCCGGGCCCGCGCGCCGCCCCCGAGCCCGTCCCGAGCCCGCGGCTCCCCGCGCGCCCGCGCGCCTGCCCGCGCCGCCGCCTGCTCCCGCCGCCACCGAGCGCCGCCGCCTCCTACGCGTCGCCGGTCGCCGCTCCGCCGCCCCGCCCGCCGGTCGCCGGAGTGCGCCGCCCCGCCCGACGCCGCCCATCGTCCTCGCCCGGCCGCGGTCAGCCCCGCCGCCGGACCCCGCCGCCTTCCCGCGCCGGCGCCTCCTTCCCCGGCACGCCGCGTCTCCTCTCCTTCCTTCCCCATCGCCGGCGAGCGACCCGGCCTCGATCTGGATCGCCCTCGGTATGCGTTGACTTTCCGGAACCCCCCCCCCCCCGAAATTCTTCTAAGTCCTCAATTTTTATCAGCATGTGCCTTTGTTCCCGATGCGATAACTCTGTGCACGTAGCTCCGATTCGTGCGTGTAATATGTCAAATTGTTCTTCTCGTGATGTTATACATTTTGTTCAATTGCACCATGTTCATTAGAGGTCATATTGATGCCTAAATCTATGTTGGAAGAGGGCTAGTTGCTGTTATTCTCTGGTTCTTGACAGAACTTGGAGATTTGTCATTTTTGTATCATTTAATCTGTGCTTCTTATGAGCATGAGCTCTACATGTGTTTTGAAGTATGTCATTCCATCTTTCCAGTGGTGTAGTCCATGTAGTTTTGTGATCTCTGTGGTGACTAGCACAAGCATGAAAAGTAGGCCCCGTAATATTTCTGATTTCAGGGACTTGGTGATTTCTCTAAGTCCTTGTCTGCTGTAATTTTGTTGCCATGTAAACTTGATGCTACAGAGAGATCCATGCATAGTTTGGAGATGTTCAGTAAGGATGTTTTGTAGATATAGCTGCAATTGATCCATTCCTGCAATTGTTTGCAATTATGGAGTGCCATAGCATGACTCAATCTTGCTCTACGTTTGCTATAAAATATTTCTGGCAGATTCTTAACATGACATGCATTTTTGCCAAGCTTATTGTAGTTGATCCATACATGCTATGTAATTTTTCTTGCCATGGTTAGCTTCATAAACATGCCATCTTACTGTAGATATGCTTGGTTTGTCATGCATTGCTCTGTAGTGAGTGCATCAAGCTCACAAAGAGGCCTACATATTAATATTTCTGCCATGCTCTGTTTTTCTGCTAAGTCTGAAACCTGATAACGAAACTTGCTATGTTTACATGCTTGCCATCATATCCTCTGGTCCTTTTTGGCTTATGGTCAGTAAGGGACTTTTGTCATGTGCTGTTAGTAGAACACCACCATGCCTTGTTTGGCTATATTATGTTCCTGTAGCAGGTTGATTTTGTGCTCTGAACATTGCTACCTGATGCTGATTTCTGCCATGTCCAGTTTTTCACCAAGTCTGTGAACCTGTAATCTTTTGCACTTTTGCCATGCTTGATTGAGCTTGATATGTTCTGAACTAGCCGTAGCTCAGTGTTCATCTTTTGTCAAGCATCTCCTGTATATTACTGCCATGGGCTTTGTTGTTATGTTGGGGTGCTGTAGCATTGTTGCTTGTTGCTTTTTAAGTGCTATCTTGCTGTTAATCGCAGATTCGTGTCATTCTTGTTTTGCTTGCCATTTGCAAACCGTGCATCCGATTCCGGTGATCTTTATATCGATTTCGACCGAAATCATCTCATCTTTCCAGTGGCATGCTTGGTTTGCCAAGTTACTGACATGTTAATCATTTTCCTTCCGGAGCACGCATATGCATCGCATATCATATCTTGCATATCATACACGTTTTGCATCATGTTGCTTGTGCATTTCTCGTTGTTGATTGTGGTTCCGTTTGTTTGTGTTCTTGTCTTGGGTAGAGCCGGGAGACGAGTTCGTGAACGAGGAACCTGTCGAGTACGCTTACGAGGATCAAGCTTTCGACAACTCTGAGAATCTTGCAGGCAAGATGACCACCCCTCGAAATCACTTCTATCTTTGCTATACTAGTTGTTCGCTCTATTGCCATGCTCGCTACCTATCACCTGCTATATCATGTCTCCCATTTTTAACCATGTCAGCCTCTAAC
This sequence comes from Aegilops tauschii subsp. strangulata, assembly GCF_002575655.3. Lineage (NCBI taxonomy): Eukaryota > Viridiplantae > Streptophyta > Magnoliopsida > Poales > Poaceae > Aegilops > Aegilops tauschii. Next base: position 518,205,752 of record NC_053036.3, read on the forward strand.
CATCCTCTCCTAGCAAACCGTTGTTTGGCTAAGTTACCGCTTTTGCTCAGCCCCTCTTATAGCGTTGCTAGTTGCAGGTGAAGTTGAAGTTGTACCATGTCGGAACATGGATATGTTGGGATATCACAATATCTCTTATTTAATTAATGCATCTATATATATTTGGTAAAGGGTGGAAGGCTCGGCCTTATGCCTGGTGTTTTGTTCCACTCTTGCCGCCCTAGTTATTGTTATACCGGGATTATGTTCCTTGAGTTTGCGTTCCTTACGCGGTCGAGTGATTTATGGGACCCCCTTGACAGTTCGCCTTGAATAAAACTCCTCCAGCAAGGCCCAACCTTGGTTTACCATTTGCTACCTAACCCTTTTTCCCCCGGGTTTTCGCGAGCCCGAGGGTCATCTTATTTTAACCCCCCCGGGCCAGTGCTCCTTCGAGTGTTGGTCCGAACTGAGCAGACTGCGGGGCCCCCTCCTGGAAACTCGAGGTCTGGTTTTACTCGTAGGATGTCTCATCCGGTGTGCCCTGAGAACGAGATATGTGCAGCTCCTATCGAGATTTGTCGGCACATTCAGGCGGCTTTGCTGGTCTTGTTTTACCATTGTCGAGTTGTCTTGTAAACCGGGATTCCGAGACTGATCGGGTCTTTCCGGGAGAAGGTTTATCCTTCGTTGACCGTGAGAGCTTATGATGGGCTAAGTTGGGACACCCCCGCAGGGTATTATCTTTCGAAAGCCGTGCCCGCGGTTATGAGGCAGATGGGAATTTATTAATGTCCGGTTGTAGATAACTTGTCACTTGACCCAATTAAAATACATCAACTGCGTGTGTAGCCGTGATGGTCTCTTCTGGGCGGAGTCCGGGAAGTGAACACGGTCTGAGTTATGTATGACGTAAGTAGGTGTTCAGGATCACTTCTTGGTCATTGCTAGATGACGTCCGTTCCGTTACTTCTCTTCTCGCTCTCTTTTGCGCAAGTTAGCCACCATATATGCTTATTGCCGCTGCAGCTCCACCTCACTACTCCTCCCTTTCCTACAAGCTTAAATAGTCTTGATCTCGCGGGTGTGAGATTGCTGAGTCCCCGTGACTCACAGATTCTACCAAAACAGTTGCAGGTGCCGACGATGCCAGTGCAGATGATGGCGTTGATCTCAAGTGGGAGTTCGACAAGGAACGTGGTCGTTACTATGTGTCTTTTCCTGATGATCAGTAGTGGAGCCGAGTTGGGACGATCGGGGATCTAGCATTTGGGGTTGTCTTATTTTCATCTGGATTTTGACCGTAGTCGGTCTATATGATTGTATTTGGATGATGTATGATATTTATTTATGTATTGTGTGAAGTGGCGAGTGTAAGCCAACTCTTTATCCCATTCTTGTTCACTACATGGGATTGTGTGAAGATGACCCTTCTTGCGACAAAACCACTATGCGGTTATGCCTCTAAGTCGTGCCTCGACACGTGGGAGATATAGCCGCATCGTGGGCGTCACAAGTTGGTAATCAGAGCCATCCCCGACTTAGGAGCCCCCTGCTTGATCGAATCACTGGCGTTGTTGAGTCTAGAACAAAATGTCTTGAGTCTTAGGATTATATATATCGGAGAGTAGGATTCTTTTTACTCCTCAGTCCCTTCGTCGCTCTGGTGAGGTCTCCTGTCGTAGAAGTTTTGACTACTCTCTCCTCAAATTTCACTAAATTTTTTTTAGGATCACGCGGGTATCTTGGAATTGTTCCGATGGATTTGTGACGAGAACATTGTTCTTGGTGCCTCCTGTCATTTAGGGGTTGTGGCAGTGTCCCGGGGAGTTGAGCTCCGAGGTGTTGTCGTCACAATTTTATCGTTGCAGTTCTGGAATACATGAGTTTCGCCGACATCGAAATCTCTTTTATGCAGTTGTTGGTGAGATCACCTCGACGCCACCCAGTACTGGGGCGGGAGTTCGGGAGTATTGCCATAACTTGTATAACGGATGTTTTTCGAAGGTTGAGGTAAACGATTTCCGAAGGTTTCTTGGTTATGTGTTGACGGATGGATACAGCTGGATCTAGGGATTGCTAGTTTGGGTGATATATTTTGTGTCCCCTGTATCCCCTACACCAGATTGCATAACCAGAAAGTTTCGGGAGTTTATAAGTGGGAATTCAAGTAGCCTTAGGATATCTTTCCGACAGACGCATGATATGAGATTGGGGTTCGACGTCTAATGGTCCGCCTTTCCACGGTTGATTTTACAGTGGTCTCGTCGTGTCTTAAAGAGTCCATGGCTTTGCCGACTCGGGGACGCTTCGTATGTCATGTGCACAGCCTTGTACATGATGGTGCTGTACGATTGAGCCCGTGTGGGCCCCACCACGAAAACTTCGGACGAAATATCTATCATATGTTTGTTCCGGCTTATCCTGCAAGCCAATACTTGTTTTGTTTTGTATTGTGGTATTCGAGTTACTTCGAATTCATATGTTCATTCCATATCTTTTTCAAGTGGCTTCTCAACTTATGGAAGTGTGATGATTTACTACGGAATTCATTCGTTCATCTTCGTTCGAATGTTTATTGTGAAGACTATATGTTGCAATTTCTGTCCGTTGATTCTACTTATCTATTTGTCTATCAAGATGCTAACGGATGTCACCCTCTTCAGGATGGCTCCGCCAACGCGTCAGAATCCGGATCGCAATGAAGGGAGTCAAGCGAACCCTCCGCCACCACCTCCACCTCCGGAGGCATGGCAAGCAATCATGGCAGCCACCAACACCAATGCTCAGATGATTCTGCAACTCTTGCAAGAACGTACTCAAGGGCAAGGCAATCAAGACAATCAAGAACAAGTACCCACTTCCCAACATCAATGAGCTATTTGAGCAACTCAAAGGTGCTAAAGTATTCTCGAAGCTTGACCTTCGTATGGGTTATCATCAGATTCGCATTCGTGAAGAAGATATTCCCAAGACAGCATTCAGAACGAGCTTTGGTTCTTATGAATATACTGTCGTGTCTTTCGGCCTTGTCAATGCTCCTCCAGTGTTCTCTCGGATGATGAATTTCATCTTCAACCCCTATACCAATGAATTCGTTCTGGTGTATCTCGATGATATCTTGGTCTTCTCCAAGAATAAGCAGGGTCATGCCAAACATTTGCGATTGGTGCTCGACAAGCTCAGAGAGTATCAATTCTATGCGAAGTTCTCTAAATGTGAGTTTTGGCTCGATGAAGTTCTTTTCCTTGGTCACATCATCTCTGCCAAGGGCATCGCTGTTAACCCCGAGAAGGTGTCCGCAGTTGTGGATTGGGAACCTCCTCAAAATGTCAAGCAGCTTCGCAGTTTTCTTGGACTTGCAAGCTATTGCCGAAGATTCGTTGAGAATTTCTCCAAGATTGCAAAGCCTCTTTCCAACCTCCTACAGAAGCATGTGAAGTATGTCTGGTCTCCTGAGTGTGACGTTGCTTTCAACACTCTCAAAGAGAAACTAGTCACAGCTCCTGTCTTGACTCCTCCTGATGAATCCAAGCCGTATGAAGTTTTCTGTGATGCTTCTCTCCAAGGTCTCGGTGCTGTGTTAATGCAAGAGAAGAAAGTTGTGGCCTATACCTCTCGGCAGTTGAAGCCCAACGAGAAGAACTACCCCACTCACGATCTTGAGTTGGCGGCAGTTGTCCATGCATTGATTACATGGAGACATCTCTTGTTGGGAAGACAAGTGGACATTTTCACTGATCACAAGAGTCTCAAGTATATCTTCACTCAACCCAACCTCAACCTCAGGCAGACTCGATGGGTCGAAATGATTCAAGAGTACAATCCGAGTATCGAATATACTCCAGGCAAAGCCAATGTCATTGCAGATGCTTTAAGCAGGAAGGCTTATTGCAACAGCTTAATTCTCAAGCCTTTCCAACCGGATCTTTGTGAAGCTTTCCGCAAGCTGAATCTCCAAGTTGTTCCTCAAGGCTTTCTTGCCAACCTCATAGTATCTCCTACTTTGGAAGATCAAATTCGTGAGGCACAACTCCTTGATGCCATGGTGAAGAAGGTGAAACGTGGTATCGACAAGGGTCTTTCCAAATACAAGTGCTATCGCATTGATGACAGAGACACTTTGTTCTTCGAGGACCGGATTGTGGTTCCGAAAGGTGATCTAAGGAAAGTCATAATGAACGAGGCGCACAATTCTCTCCTTTCCATTCATCCTGGAAGTACGAAGATGTATCATGACCTCAAGCAGTCGTATTGGTGGACTCGAATGAAGCGAGAAATTGCTCAATTCGTGAATGAATGTGATGTCTGTCGAAGAGTGAAAGCAGAACACCAACGACCAGCTGGTCTCCTCCAACCTCTTGCTATCCCAGAATGGAAATTTGATCATATCGAAATGGACTTCGTGACTGGATTTCCAAAGTCCAAGCGCGGAAATGATGCTATCTTCGTTGTCATCGACAAGCTCTCTAAAGTGGCTCATTTCCTTCCAATCAAAGAATCCATCACAGCAGCTCAGCTGGCAGAGCTATACACCTCCAGAATTGTCTCTTTGCACGGCATTCCACAATTGATTTCTTCTGATCGTGGAAGCATCTTCACCTCTAAGTTCTGGGACTCCTTCCAGAAGGCCATGGGTACAAACATTCACTTCAGCACAACTTTCCATCCTCAAACTAGTGGCCAAGTCGAGCGAGTCAATCAAATTCTTGAAGATATGCTCAGGGCTTGTGTCATTTCCTTTGGCATGAAATGGGAAGATTGTCTTCCTTATGCTGAATTCTCCTACAACAACAGCTTCCAAGCGAGTTCGGGCAAGGCCCCATTCGAGATTCTCTATGGCAGAAAGTGCCGTACTCCTCTCAATTGGTCAGAGACTGGTGAACGCCAACTTCTTGGCAATGACTTAATCACCGAAGCTGAAGAAATGTGTAAAGTCATCCGTGATAATCTCAAAGCCGCGCAATCGCGCCAGAAGAGCTACTATGATAGTAAGCATCGTGATTTGGCTTTCGAGATCGGAGACCATGTCTACCTCCGCGTCTCTCCAACGAAAGGCACTCGTCGCTTCGGTATCAAAGGGAAGCTTGCCCCTAGATACGTGGGTCCTTTCAATATCATTGGTAAAAGAGGCAACCTCGCCTATCAACTTGAGCTTCCTTCCAACTTCGCGAACGTGCACGATGTGTTCCACGTGTCACAGCTCCGCAAGTGCTTCAAGACGCCTGAGCGCACTATCAACTTCGAAGAGATTGACCTCCAAGAAGATTTGTCTTATCATGAGCACCCCGTTGCTATTCTTGAAGAAACTGAGCGCAAGACTCGCAACAAGTCTATCAAATTCCTGAAAGTGAAGTGGTCGCACCATTCCGACCGGGAAGCCACCTGGGAACGCGAGGACCATCTCCGTTCCGAATATCCGGAGTTCTTTCAGTCCTAGATCTCGGGACGAGATCCTCTCGTAGTGGTGGAGTGTTGTAACACCCCGCATGTAACTTGCCATATTTGTAACTCCGACTCTTGCCATTTTCGGCTATGTGATATGTTTTTCCCTCCGTTGTCGGGTTTTGTCTTTCGTTTTGTATTTTGCCATGTCATGCATTTTCATATCATGTCATCATGCGCATTGCATTTGCATACGTGTTCGTCTCATGCATCCGAGCATTTTCCCCGTTGTCCGTTTTCCAATCCGGCGCTCCTATCTCCTCCGGTGCACCCCTCTTGTTTTCTTTCATGTGCGTGTGTCAAACTTTCTCGGAATGGACCGAGGCTTGTCAAGTGGTCTTCTTGTACCACCCGGAGACTACCGGTCAAGTTTCGTTCCATTCGGAGGTCGTTTGGTACTCCAACGGTTAATCCGGGCATCCGCAAAGTCCATTTGAGTGTCCAGCAAAAAACCCCTCTAGAATCAGCCCAAAACCCACCAAACTCTCATCCATTCTCTAGGTCATTCGATCACGATCGTGTGGGCGAAAACCGCACCTCATTTGGAGTCTCCTAGCTCCCTCTACCTATTTACATGTGGGCATCCCGAATTACAAACGCAGTCTAAACCCTAGCCTTCCCCCTCCTCGCGCCACCGGACGAAGCCGCCGCCGCCCGGACATGTCCGCCGCCCCCGAGCCAATCGTTGAGCGCCACGTGGCCCCGCGCCGTCCCCGCGCCGCCGGCCCACCGGGCCCGCGCGTCGCCCCCGAGCCCGTCCCGAGCCCGCGGCTCCCCGCGCGCCCGCGCGCCTGCCCGTGCCTCCGCCGCCCCGCCCGCCGGTCGCCGGAGTGCGCCGCCCCGCCCGACGCCGCCCGTCGTCCTCGCCCCGCCACGGTCAGCCCCGCCGCCGGACCCCGCCGCCGGCGCGCCACCGCCGCCTTCGCGCGCCGGCGCCTCCTTCCCCGGCACGCCGCGCCTCCTCTCCTTCCTTCCCCGTCGCCGGCGAGCGACCCGGCCTCGATCTGGATCGCCCTCGGTATGCGTTGACTTTCCGGAAACCCCCCCCCCCCCCCCCGAAATTCTTCCAAGTCCTCAATTTTTATCAGCATGTGGCTCTGTTCCCGATGCGATAACTCTGTGCATGTAGCTCCGATTCGTGCGTATAATATGTCCAATTGTTCGCCTCGTGATGATCTACATTTTGTTCAATTGCACCATGTTCATTAGAGGTCATATTGATGCCCAAATCTCTGTTGGAAGAGGGCTAGTTGCTGTTATTTTCTGGTTCTTGACAGAACTTGGAGATTTGTCATTTTTGTATCATTTAATCTGTGCTTCTTATGAGCATGAGCTCTACATGTGTTTTGAAGTATGCCATGCCATCTTTCCAGTGGTGTAGTCCATGTATTTTTGTGATCTCTGTGGTGACTAGCACAAGCATGAAAAGTAGGCCCCGTAATATTTCTGATTTTAGGGACTTAGTGATTTCTCTAAGTCCTTGTCTGCTGTAATTTTGTTGCCATGTAAACTTGATGCTACAGAGAGATCCATGCATATTTTGGAGATGTTCAGTAAGGATGTTTTGTATATATAGTTGTAGTTGATCCATTCCTGCAATTGTTTGCAATTATGGAGTGCCATAGAATGACTCAATCTTGCTCTACTTGTGCTATAAAATATTTCTGGCATATTCTTAACATGACATGCATTTTTGCCAAGCTTATTGTAGTTGATCCATACATGATATGTAATTGTTCTTGCCATGGTTAGCTTCATAAACATGCCATCTTGCTGTAGGTATGCTTGGTTTGTCATGCATTGCTCTGTAGTGAGTGCATCAAGCTCACAAAGAGGCCTACATATTAATATTTCTGCCATGCTCTGTTTTTCTGCTAAGTCTGAAACCTGATAACGAAACTTGCTATGTTTACATGCTTGCCATCATATCCTCTGGTCCTTTTTGGCTTATGGTCAGTAAGGGACTTTTGTCATGTGCTGTTAGTAGAACACCACCATGCCTTGTTTTGCTATGTTAAGTTCCTGTAGCATGTCGATTTCGTGCTCTGAACATTGCTACCTGATTCTGATTTCTGCCATGTCCAGTTTTTCACTAAGTCTGTGAACCTGTAATCTTTTGCACTTTTGCCATGCTTGATTGAGCTTGATATGTTGTGAACTAGCCGTAGCTCAGTGTTCATCTTTTGTCAAGCATCTCCTGTATATTACTGCCATGTGCTTTTTTGTTATGTTGGGGTGCTGTAGCATTGTTGCTTGTTGCTTTTTAAGTGCTATCTTGCTGTTAATCGCAGATTCGTGTCATTCTTGTTTTGCTTGCCATTTGCAAACCGTGCATCCGATTCCGGTGATCTTTATATCGATTTCGACCAAAATCATCTCATCTTTCCAGTGGCATGCTTGGTTTGCCAAGTTACTGCCATGTTAATCATTTTCCTTCCGGAGCACGCATATGCATCGCATATCATATCTTGCATATCATACACGTTTTGCATCATGTTGCTTGTGCATTTCTCGTTGTTGACTGTGGTTCCGTTTGTTTGTGTTCTTGTCTTGGGTAGAGCCGGGAGACGAGTTCGTGAACGAGGAACCTGTCGAGTACGCTTACGAGGATCAAGCTTTCGACAACTCTGAGAATCTTGCAGGCAAGATGACCACCTCTCGAAATCACTTCTATCTTTGCTATACTAGTTGTTCGCTCTATTGCCATGCTCGCTACCTATCACCTGCTATATCATGTCTCCCATTTTTAACCATGTCAGCCTCTATCCATCCTCTCCTAGCAAACCGTTGTTTGGCTAAGTTACCGCTTTTGCTCAGCCCCTCTTATAGCGTTGCTAGTTGCAGGTGAAGTTGAAGTTGTTCCATGTCAGAACATGGATATGTTGGGATATCACAATATCTCTTATTTAATTAATGCATCTATATATATTTGGTAAAGGGTGGAAGGCTCGGCCTTATGCCTGGTGTTTTGTTCCACTCTTGCCGCCCTAGTTACTGTTATACCGGGATTATGTTCCTTGAGTTTGCGTTCCTTACGCGGTCGGGTGATTTATGGGACCCCCTTGAGAGTTCGCCTTGAATAAAACTCCTCCAGCAAGGCCCAACCTTGGTTTACCATTTGCTACCTAATCCTTTTTCCCCCGGGTTTTCGCGAGCCCGAGGGTCATCTTATTTTAACCCCCCCGGGCCAGTGCTTCTTCGAGTGTTGGTCCGAACTGAGCAGACTGCGGGGCCCCCTCCTGGAAACTCGAGGTCCGGTTTTACTCGTAGGATGTCTCATCCGGTGTCGTGGAATTAACACGTCAGATGTCCTAGGTGTAAGGACTTAGTCGTGAGGCCAGCGCATCTATGTAGTAGCTTGAGAGGGGTTGATTGGGATGAGAGACGTAGGGTGGATCAACGCACAAGACAAGGGTTTAGACAGCTTGGGGCCCCGGGAAACATCATCCGGTAACAACCCTACGTGTTGTTTGAGGCTAGGTCTCATTATGCTTATGAGAGTCGCCGGTAAGCCGACTCTTTGTGTCTAGCCCTAGAGATTGTTTCTTGTTGCTCGTCCCTCTTTGGGGTGCCCTGCCCCTCCTTATATAAGTTGGAGAGGCGGGTTACATGTGGAGTCCTAGTAGGACTAGGACTAGTCTATCTTTTCTTACAAGTTAATTACAAGTCCGGGTCTTGCTTCCTCGTAAAGGAAATATTCGTCATCCCTTTCTTCTTAAACCGGCCCACCATCATATGAGCCGGCCATCTGGGCCTTGGGCCTAGTCTTCTATCTGACCCGCCGTCGGGGTCATCCGTGAGTCGTCAGGCTCGTGAGTCGTCTGACAGTGAGCCGCCAGACCCGTGAGTCGCCAGTCCTCTGGCGGGTCACGGTGAAGCGCCAAGTCCAGCCGGGTCATACTTCCGGCCGGGTCATACCGCGGGGTATATCCCCGACATTAGCCCCCAGTTTAATTTGGATTCATCCATGTTAAACTAATCTGCAATATAAACACAAGAACAAATTTGACAGGTTGTGTTCCGGGTTAAAAAAAATTTTGTAAGCCGGCACTTGATCATCCTTAAGTCCTTGTCATCTTCCTTCTTGATATGTATCCATAATCTCATAGCAAATCTCTTTAGCGGATATGCTCAAATTTTGCCAATGCAAAAAATCCAGATATTTCCTTTGAAAAAATCCGGGTCAACAGGCCAGCTTCAGTGTCAATTTGCTGACATTGGTCTTTTGTTGAGAAATATTGTAAGAGATAATCCACTTGAATCGGTTTCCAAAGCACCGGCTTTAAAAGATATTGGTCTTGAAATACTCATCTGACTTTCAGCCGGCTTGAAGAGGTAAAAATTGCCGGTTTATCATAACCAAAATTGCCGGTTTGTAAATATTGATAGGACCGGGTCATAACTGTTACTGACGCCGGGTCATAATTATTTGGTGACACCGGATCATGATTGTTGCAAACACCGGGTCAACTTGATCTTCTCCAAACTGAGAATTTTGAAGATTTTCCCCCTTATATATATCACTCGTAGCCCCCAAGTGTCGGCTTAGTAAGATAATACTAAGCTGGGACTTTGTATATAATTTATTGATAATAACATCATATAATATAATCTCCACCATGGGGCTTGAACCCACGTCCACAAGGTTAAGAGCTTTGTACTCTACCAACTGAGTAGTGGACCGTTCAATATAATGGATTAATGCTTGTGTACCTTGAATTTTTGACAGGACCAATTGGTAGCCCCCAAGGGCCGGCTCATTTAGAATATGATGAGTCGGGTCTTGAATAAGTTGAGCAAAAAATGACTTTGCATTAGCCCCCAAGTGCCATGGTGCATGCTAGCAGTGACATGGGACTTGCATATTTGATGTAATCTCAACTTGAATAATGTAGCCCCCAAGTGCCGGGTTGTAAGCCCGCAGCGACTCGGGACTATTCCTTCCGTTGTAGAATAAATCATATCCATTGATAAAATAATTGCGCTGAAGCGACTTTGAAAACCTCAACCATAATATTAGTTTCTTATCTGTTGACAAGTAAATCCAGAGTTTTAAATACCCTGCGGCTCTTGGCCCATGGCGATTTATTACGCCTCCATTGTAAGCTGGAAATTTTATAACCGGGCTATATATAGCCTTTCGAGAAAATCAAGAATTGATAACCCTTTTGAGACACCAATGTCAATCTTTCGATGACGGGCTTGGACTTAAACCTTTATATAAGTCATAGTTCTGCAAATCCTGCATAGAGTTTAAACAACATATGCCCTGACGACTTAACGTCAAAAGCCAGGGCGGGTAACCACCCAAATGTAGTCTTATCCTGCACACAAGTAGATCACAAGACACCTTGGCGGTTTACCGCAGGGCGGGTCATAATATCTCACATGTAACCACTGTGATATTGATTTTGTACTGCCGGTTTATATGACCTGTGCAGTAAGGGTGATAACCCAATCCTTAGAAGCCAATGCTTCCACATAGATGATGATTGTCATAAGCTGGCGATTTACCATTGAAAATCAAGCCGGGTTAAATAACAACCACTCATATACACTTTAGATATGAAAAAGAGCTTCAAATAAAATCCAAAAATTGTTTGCAAAAAAAGACTTCAAAATTTTTGAGGCTTCTGATTCGAATACAATCAGAAAACCGTTCCAAAGGTGTTAAGCTAAGATTCGAATACGATCATATAGCCCCCAGTGGCTTTGGCGTTGCCGATCAAGAGGGTACCGACAGCTATGTTCTCTTTGGTTCGAATACGACCTATGTTTGAACAGGAAGCCCCCAAATGACCTTGAGAGTTGTTTAACGACGCTGATTCGAATACGATCCACGTCGGTTCCCAAAGGGGGTTGAGCTATGGTTCAAATATGACCAAGAAACTCCCCAATGAGCTCGGCAGTGTGCCGATCAAAAGGGTATCGACAGCTATGTTCTCTTTGGTTCGAATACGACCTATGTTTGAACAGGAAGCCCCCTAGTGATCATGAGAATATTTAACGACTCTGATTCGAATACGATCAGGGTCACACCAAAAGGGTTAAGCTAAATTCAAATACGATCAGCTCCCAATGGTCCTTAAAGCAGGGTACCTATATTTGAGTTGTGCTTTGTAATAGACTTTCTTTGGTCCCTTTAATTTTTCCTGAGAACTCGAACTTTGCGAGAGATAACCTCTTTTTGAACCGGAAATTTGTAAACCAGATATTAAGAGCTTCAAAGCTTTATAAGATATAAATTTACCTTGAGCCGGACGTTTGAACCGGATTTGAGAACTTCAAAACTTTGCGGGAGAAAGATATCTCTTGAACCGGATTTTAAACCGGAATCTTTATTTGAACCGGCAATTTTCTGACGGCCTTTAAAGTTTCATCAATATGGTAGCAGCCTCCGAAACTGGGTTATCATTCCCTTCAACGACCCGGGGTTCCCGAGTCATGCCACTGTAGCCCCCGAGTCTCAAGATGACTCGAGGAGTTGGCTTGAGATTCTCCATATTTAACCGTGATATAAGCCGGCATAACTTGTATATCATTGGTGTTGATAACACGATGTGTATCCACAGAAGGTTAAGGTGACTGCGGCGGGTTATAAATGATCCCGTATGAGCCGTGTCAGCAACTCGGCCAATGGTTCCTCCCAACTAGCTGTTTGAAGTTTAACCAAACTGTAGTGACGACGACTCGTGCGCCTGCCCATTGAACCATCCAGTGCAGACGACGGCTGATAATGTATGATAATTTGCCTCCAGTTTGTTGGAAGAAAACCGGGCTTCCCAAGTAGTGACTTGCTCATAATCAATAAACAACTCATCCAGACAAGTGCGGCCTGGTGTGTTGATGTAGATCAGGCCGCGAGAGACGGACGGTAAAGACGACCGTAACATCAGAGGCGGCACAGACAGATGAGTCGGCCGTGGCATTGTAAACCGGTGCGGACGGGTGAGTTGTCCTCCTTGTTGTAAGCCGGCGTGGTCGCGAGAGACGGCCACGGCGTGGTAAGCCGGCGCGGTCGCGAGAGACGGCCACGACGTTGTAAGCCGGTGCGAGGGTCCGTTGAATAACGAAGACCACCTGTGCCAAGAGATGTTGGCGTGCCTCCATCTCTGCAGTATAATATCACTTTTTGTCATAAATAATTGCCCTGTATAAGCAATATTGCAGACGAAGGCAAACATAAACTATTCTTTGACAGAAATAATATGTACTAAAAATATATTTTAGATGGATATCACCTGATGTGTTTAGGCCGAAAATAATCCGCCATGAAGTTGATGATCCCTAGGTGAAACTGGAATCCTTCACGGGTGAATCGGCCGCGGGAGCAGACAGATAAACCGGCCACGGTGTTTGTGAGCCGGTGCGGACGAGCAAGTTGTCCTCCGCGTTGTAAGCCGGCGCGGATGCGTGAACCGGCCGCGAGGGCGGACGGGCAAGTCGTCCGCGGCGTTGTAAGGCGGTGCGGATGGGCGAGTCAATCACAGGGACGGTTCCGATGAGTTGAAGTAGTCCGAGCCGCAAGGGTGGCGGCTTGCGCGTCCATTTACCGGGAAACGAGGCACGGACGAACACCGGGCGCAATGTTGCAAGTACGTGCTCCGTACCCATGGTATAAACCACAATTGTCCTGCGTACAAAACATACAACAGGGCGGAGTAGTTTTTTGTCGAAGGAAATCGACATGTACCTAACAATATATGTAAGATAAATATCACCTGATTTTAGGTGACAGATGATCACCATATGGCATCCGTAGATAACCAAGAATTTTTGTGTTGATCCTCTCAAAGGCCTTGCCAGAGTTCACCGCAGTTTGTATAATCTTCACTGCGTGCAAATTGTAGTATACTCTTTGACCGGTTCAGAGGTGTGAAGGCCGTAGATGAAGTCGCTTTGGCCGGGGTGGCTCAATGGTAACTCGGTCGGGGCGGCTCGCAACACTTGGAGGCCGGGTGTTTGGGAGGCTTGGGGGCCGGTGGCTCAAAGCAGCAGCGGCGGCACCCTAGGGTCGATGACGGTGGTAGAAGATGACCCAGTGCAGCGATGGTTCAGAAGTGCAGCAGCGGCGACGGCAGGACCCAGTCCGGAGGCGCGACGATATCTTGATGATCGCTAGGAGGCAAGGCCGACTCCATGCAACCGAGGTCTCCTCCGGGTCATGCTTGGTTTGACCCATCAGTTTGACTAGTGCCTTCATACGTCATAGTGGATGATGGAGTAGTAGTTGATGACTAGATTTTGGTCTTTATGCACAAAGCAGCAGCGGCAGATCGTAGTGGAGGTGCAGCTGTAGCGCTCGTAGAAGGAGCAGCAACGGCGAGGCGTGCAGGCGAACAGCAGCTTGGCCGTCTCGAGGCAGCAGCACAGCCATGGAGCAGCGTCGAGGTGTGGGCCGAGGCAGAGGAGGCACATCGGAGGCAGCCCCGGCTAATGGTGAAGGCGGTGATTTGGCGCGGGCGAGTCAGATGTCTGCTCGGCCGGCTCACAGGCAGAAGCTTGAGCATCGTAGGACAGGGCCGAATCTGCGGCCACGTCCCTGTCTTTCTCCGAGTCGTACTTTGACTCGGCAACCCCACGCCCTTTCTTTCTTTCTCGAGTGCAGCGCTGTTGATTGGACGGCTCTGCTCATATTTCCTTGTACAGCCTGCCTCCATGTATGTATAGCTATCCGAGATAGCAATTCTGAGAATTAAACTAGCACTCAACCCACGTGAGCAGCATAGATCCTGTTTTGTCCTTTGTACGATAACATGCAGCAGTAGTTGGCACGATTGATGGACGTTCTATGACTTGGAAGTCGCCTGTAGCGACAAAACACCTCGGGTCTGGGTGCGTCAGAAAAAACGTGTTGTAACAGGAAAACACGGCCTGGCGACTTGCGATTCAACTGCTCCCCAATCATACTGCAAAAAAATTCTCTTGCACTCCTGCTGGCCCCTGTGACGTGATCCTTGCATTGCTTGATCTCGAACACATCTCTAACTTGCGGCGGCGATAGTACATCCGTCGCACTCTTAATCTTCTGGAACGTAAACCTTCATCTGTCTACTCGCGAGCTCTTCGATCCCTGAAGAGATCCCTCCAAGAACTCAACAACACCATGCGCCTAGCCCCACGGTGGGCGCCAACTGTCGTGGAATTAACACGTCAGATGTCCTAGGTGTAAGGACTTAGTCGTGAGGCCAGCGCATCTATGTAGTAGCTTGAGAGGGGTTGATTGGGATGAGAGACGTAGGGCGGATCAACGCACAAGACAAGGGTTTAGACAGCTTGGGGCCTCGGGAAACATCATCCGGTAACAACCCTACGTGCTGTTTGAGGCTAGGTCTCATTATGCTTATGAGAGTCGCCGGTAAGCCGACTCTTTGTGTCTAGCCCTAGAGATTGTTTCTTGTTGCTCGTCCCTCTTTGGGGTGCCCTGCCCCTCCTTATATAAGTTGGAGAGGCGGGTTACATGTGGAGTCCTAGTAGGACTAGGACTAGTCTATCTTTTCTTACAAGTTAATTACAAGTCCGGGTCTTGCTTCCTCGTAAAGGAAATATTCATCATCCCTTTCTTCTTAAACCGGCCCACCATCATATGAGCCGGCCATCTGGGCCTTGGGCCTAGTCTTCTATCTGACCCGCCGTCGGGGTCATCCGTGAGTCGTCAGGCTCGTGAGTCGTCTGACAGTGAGCCGCCAGACCCGTGAGTCGCCAGTCCTCTGGCGGGTCACGGTGAAGCGCCAAGTCCGGCCGGGTCATACCGCGGGGTATATCCCCGACATCCGGTGTGCCCTGAGAACGAGATATGTGCAGCTCCTATCGGGATTTGTCGGCACATTCGGGCGGCTTTGCTGGTCTTGTTTTACCATTGTCGAGTTGTCTTGTAAACCG
This sequence comes from Aegilops tauschii subsp. strangulata, assembly GCF_002575655.3. NCBI lineage: Eukaryota > Viridiplantae > Streptophyta > Magnoliopsida > Poales > Poaceae > Aegilops > Aegilops tauschii. The sequence goes on from NC_053036.3 coordinate 518,221,058, forward strand.
GGATTCCGAGACTGATCGGGTCTTTCCGGGAGAAGGTTTATCCTTCGTTGACCGTGAGAGCTTATGATGGGCTAAGTTGGGACACCCCTGCAGGGTATTATCTTTCGAAAGCCGTGCCCGCGATTATGAGGCAGATGGGAATTTGTTAATGTCCGATTGTAGATAACTTGTCACTTGACCCAATTAAAATACATCAACTGCGTGTGTAGCCGTGATGGTCTCTTCTCGGCGGAGTCCGAGAAGTGAACACGGTCCGAGTTATGTATGACGTAAGTAGGTGTTCAGGATCACTTCTTGGTCATTGCTAGATGACGTCCGTTCCATTACTTCTCTTCTCGCTCTCTTTTGCACAAGTTAGCCACCATATATGCTTATTGCCACTGCAGCTCCACCTCACTACTCCTCCCTTTCCTACAAGCTTAAATAGTCTTGATCTCGCGGGTGTGAGATTGCTGAGTCCCCGTGACTCACAGATTCTACCAAAACAGTTGCAGGTGCCGACGATGCCAGTGCAGATGATGGCGTCGATCTCAAGTGGGAGTTCGACGAGGAACGTGGTCGTTACTATGTGTCTTTTCCTGATGATCAGTAGTGGAGCCGAGTTGGGACGATCTGGGATCTAGCATTTGGGGTTGTCTTATTTTCATCTGGATTTTGACCGTAGTCGGTCTATATGATTGTATTTGGATGATGTATGATATTTATTTATGTATTGTGTGAAGTGACGATTGTAAGCCAACTCTTTATCCCATTCTTGTTCATTACATGGGATTGTGTGAAGATGACCCTTCTTGCGACAAAACCACTATGCGGTTATGCCTCTAAGTCATGCCTCGACACGTGGGAGATATAGCCGCATCGTGGGCATCACAGACATGCCTTGCTATCGTGACCGTGCAAGATGTCAGCCCCCCTTATCTAATTTTGACCCACATGGTGGGCCCATAACCCACAGTTCCACAGGATCGAAACCTTACTCTCCTGTACACCCCTATTTACAAAGTTGTTCCTCACGCTTGACTTTGTATGAAGATCACGAGCCACCTTTCTAGAAATGATCTACTCTAGTATCAAACACAAGATTTATTTTCGTCGCTCTAAACCCCCTTTCACCTTCTGTTTTGGCATGGAACGGTTGCCTGCCCGCTCGAAACTTCTCATGTTACCTTCTTACCTTGCTCTCGATATTTTCTTAAGTTTCAATTCGAGAGATACTGCCTGCCACCTTCCCCGAGTTATCTCCGAGATAAGCAACTTCGTAGAGGTTCGTTCTCCCGAAGTTACCCTTTATTCTTTTGTAAGTACGATGGAGTTCCTGAAGAAAGGCCGCCGACTTCATCATGATGACCTAAATGAGAGAAATGAAGACATCAACGCTATGGATCGACCACTTCGAGAAGAGCAACCTAGATGGAGAATACTTGTTAGAATTTCATAACCAAATCCTTTCCCCATTACTCCCCCTCTTAAATCTCGGGACGAGATTTCTTGTAGTGGAGGAGATTTGTGACTCCCGGATAATTAAGCTACAGTGATCCCCCCGCTAATGATTCCACGTCACCTCGGTTACTGTGGATAAACTCGTGTTAGTTCCAAACCTAGTTCAAATTTCAAATTTAAAACAAAGGCAAACAATAAAAAAATTCAAGCGTTAAAACTAAAATGTTCGGAATGTGACTGATTAAATATACTAAACTAGGTACAACTTTTGTATTTTTACCAAAACTAAAATATTTAGAAAATAAGAGAAAACAGAAAAGGAAATATAAATAAAAAGAAAAAAGAAGAAACCCCCTAACCCCTGGGCCAACAGGCCCAGCTGCCGGCCGGCCAGCCCAAAAGGCCCAACCGGCCGAACCAACCCCCACTCCCTTATCCCATAACCCCCCGAAACCCTAACCCACTCCCCCGTCGCCCCACACCCCACTCCCCCACTCCCTCGTCTGGATCTGGATCGGGAGGAGCCCGATCCCATCGCCCCCCTCCCGTCGCCCGCCGCTGTGGCCACCTCGCCGACGCCGGAGCAACCTCACCGGCCTGCCTCCTCCTCCCCGCCGGTCTGCCTCCCCTGCGCCGCGCCGTCTCCGTCCTCCTCCTCGACCCCCATTGCCCCGTGCCCTACTCCTCTGTGAGCTCCCCCTCCCTCCTCTCTCTACCGTCGCCGCGCCCTCTCCCCCGCGCTCAGATCCGCCGCCTGACGCCGCTCGAGGATAGCCGTACCCGGTCAACCCCGCGGCGCCCGCACCCTCACCGCCCCGCCGCTTGCCGCGCGCGCCCCGCTCCTGCCGTGGCCTCCTACCCCTCGCCGCGCTCCGCCCCTGGCCTCCTCATCCTGCTGCTGCTGCTACCTCGGGCCGCCATCGTTCGCCACCGCATGCGCGCCCGCTGCCGCTGCCCCTGTCCGCCTCCCCCCCCCCCCCGCTCGCCGTTGCTGCCCGCTGCAGGCTCGACAGCGCGGCCGCGCCGTCCCGCCCCCGCGCCTCTGCTGCTGCTCCTCCTCTGCCCCCGCGCCATCCTGGCCTCGTCGGCCCCGCTGCTCGCTCGCCTGCGCCCCCCCCCCCCCCCCGTCCTGCTCCGGCCGCCGGAGCCAGGCTGCGTGCCCGTCCCTTCGCCCACTGGCCGTAGCGCCCGCACGGGCGCCCAACGCCCACTAAGGCCCCCTGGGCCAATGACAGCCCCCCTAAACGTGTTAAAAATGAATATTAAATATAATTAATTAATTAACTTAAATAATTATGTTTAGTTAACCTAATTAGCTAATTAACCTATTTAACTATTGTTAATTAACTAAGCAGTCAATGACATGCGGGACCCACACGTCAGTTTGACCCAGTCAATGCCCTGTTGACTGCTGACGTCATGATGACGTCAACATACACTATTCTGGATAATGTTGATTTAAAATAATTAATAAACCTTAAAAATGATTTAAATCTTTAAAAATTAATATAAAATAATCCGTAGCTCACATGAAAATACTTTATACATGAAAGTTGCTCAGAACGACGAGACGATTCCGGATACGCCGCCCGTTCGTCCGCTACACATCCGTAGCATAGAAAGCACGCAACTTTCCCCCTTCGGTTCATCTGTCCGAAAACGCGAAACACCGGGAATACTTTCCCGGATGTTCCCCCCCTTTGCCGGTATCACCTACTACCGCGTTAGGGCACACCTAGCACAGTTCATTGTCATGTCATGCATATGTTTGCTTTTATATTTATTGTTTCTTCCCCCTCTTCTCTCGCTAGACACCGAGACCGACGCCGCTGCTACCCAGTATGACTACGGTGTTGACGACCCCTCCTACTTGCAAGAGCAACCAGGCAAGCCCCCCCTTGATCACCAGATATCACCTATTCTTCTCTCTACTGCTTGCATTAGAGTAGTGTAGCATGTTACTGCTTTCCGTTAATCCTGTCCTGATGCATAGCCTGTCCTTGCTACTACTGTTGTTACCTTTATCTGCAATCCTACATGCTTAGTATAGGATGCTAGTATTCCATCGATGGCCCTACATTCTTGTCCGTATGCCATGCTATACTACCAGGCTGTGATCACTCGGGAGGTGATCACGGGTATATACTTACATACATATTATATGATACATGTGGTGACTAAAGTCAGGTCGGCTCGTAGAGTACCCGTGATGTCTACTACGCAACCAAATTCTTGTAGACGTTGTTGGGCCTCCAAGTGCAGAGGTTTGTAGGACAGTAGCAAATTTCCCTCAAGTGGATGACCTAAAGTTTATCAATCCGTGGGAGGTGTGGGATGAAGATGGTCTGTCTCAAACAACCCTGCAACCAAATAACAAAGAGTCTCTTGTGTCCCCAACACACCCAATACAATGGTAAATTGTATAGGTGCACTAGTTCGACAAAGAGATGGTGATACAAGTGCAATATGGATGGTAGATATAGGTTTTTGTAATCTGAAAATATAAAAACAGCAAGGTAACTAATGATAAAAGTGAGCACAAACGGAATTGCAATGCTAGGAAACAAGGCCTAGGGTTCATACTTCCACTACTGCAAGTTCTCTCAACAATAATAACATAACTGGATCATATAACTATCCCTCAACATGCAACAAAGAGTCACTCCAAAGCCACCAATAGCTGAGAACAAACGAAGAGATTATGGTAGGGTACGAAACCACCTCAAAGTTATTCTTTCGGATTGATCAATCATAGAGTTCGTACTAGAATAACACCTTAAGACACAAATCAACCAAAACCCTAATGTCACCTAGATACTACAATGTCACCTCAAGTATCCGAGGGTATGATTATACGATATGCATCAAACAATCTTAGATTCATCTATTCAACCAACACATAGAACTTCAAAGAGTGCCCCAAAGTTTCTACCGGAGAGTCAAGACGAAAACGTGTGCCAACCCCTATGCACAAGTTCACGAGGTCACGGAACCCGCAAGTTGATCACCAAAACATACATCAAGTAGATCACGTGATATCCCATTGTCACCGCAGATAAGCACATGCAAGACATACATAAAGTGTTCTCAAATCCTTAAAGACTCAATCCGATAAGATAACTTCAAAGGGAAAACTCAATCCATTACAAGAGAGTAGAGGGGGAGAAACATCATAAGATCCAACTCTAATAGCAAAGCTCGCGATACATCAAGATCGTACCACCTCAAGAACACGAGAGAGAGAGAGAGAGAGATCAAACACATAGCTACGGGTACATACCCTCAGCCCCGAGGGTGAACTAGTCCCTCCTCGTCATGGAGATCGCCAGGATGATGAAGATGGCCACCGGTGAGGGATCCCCCCTCCGACAGGGTGCCAGAACAGGGTCCCGATTGGTTTTTGGTGGCTACAGAGGCTTGCGGTGGCGGAACTCCCGATCTATACTGCTCCCCGATGTTTTTAGGGTATATGGATATATATAGGCGAAAGAAGTCGGTCAGGGGAGCCACGAGGGGCCCACGAGGGTGGGGGCGCGCCCAGGGGGTAGGGTGCGCCTCCCTGCCTTATGGCTTCCTCGAAGCTTCCCTGACGTCTACTCCAAGTCTCCTGGATTGCTTCTGTTCCAAAAAATAACTCTCCCGAAGGTTTCATTCCATTTGGACTTCGTTTGATATTCCTTTTCTTCGAAACACTGAAATAGGCAAGAAAACATCAATCTGGGCTGGGCCTCCGGTTAATAGGTTAGTCCCAAAAATAATATAAAAGTGTTTAGTAAAGCCCATAAACATCCAAAACAGATAATATAATAGCATGAATACTTCATAAAACATTGGAGACGTATCAGCATCCCCAAGCTTAATTCCTGCTCGTCCTCGAGTAGGTAAATGATAAAAGAAATAATTTATGAAGTGTGAATGCTAGCAGGTGCACAAGTTTGATCAATGATAATTTCAATCACCTTTTCTAGCATCATCATATGTCATAACAGTAGCTCATCTCATGAAACTCTTCATGATCAAGTAACAAACTGTTCACATGTTAAAGTATAGATCATAAACTTTCTTGAAAACTAACAAACCATGTTATTAGTCATCAAACAGTTACAATTCATCTTATTTTCAGGAAGAGTCTATGTCAGAGCTTTGATTTAACAAACTTCACATACTCAACTATCATTTAGTCTTTCACAATTGCAAACACTCACGCGATATTTATGGGTTCAAAGTTTTAATTAGACACAGAGAAAGATAGGGGCTTATAGATTCACCTCCCAACCTTTTACCTCAAGGGTAATGTCAACAATAATAGTTCATGATGCCTTACATCCAATTGGATATATATATCAGGATCTTTCCAACACAATGTGCTTGCCAAAGGATAAAATGTAAAAAGGAAAGGTGAAGATCACCATGACTCTTTCATAAGGTATAAAACAAGAATAAAAGATAGGCCCTTCGCAGAGGGAAGCAGAGGTTGTCATGCACTTTTATAGTTGGATGCACAAAATCTTAATGCGAAAGAACGTCACTTTATATTGCCACTTGTGATAGGGACCTTTATTATACAGTCCGTCGCTTTTATTACTTCCACATCACAAGATCGTATAAAGCTTATTTTCTCCACACTAATAGATCATACATATTTAGAGAGCAATTTTTATTGCATGCACCGATGACAACTTACTTGAAGGATCTTACTCAATCCATAGGTAGGTATGGTGGACTCTCATGGCAATACTGGTTTCAGGGATGTTTGGAAGCACAAGTAGTATCTCTACTTGGTGCAAAGAATTTGGCTAGCATGAGGGGGAAAGGCAAGCTCAGCATGTTGAATGATCCATAACAATATACTTTATTTCGGATATAAGAAAACATAACCCATTACGTTGTCTTCCTTGTCCAACATTAACCTTTTAGCATGTCATATTTTAATGAGTGCTCACAATTACAAAATATGTCCAAGATAGTATATTTATATATGAAATCTCTCTTCCCTCAATATTCTTTCATGAATTGTTCAAGTGACCAATACAATGTCTGCTAACCTTCAATAAATTTACCACCTCTACTTCTTCTATGTGAAGTCATTACTCCCCATGGGATAAGCATATGAAACATATATAATTTCAGATTTATGATATTCGCTCATTCAACTATTTACTCATAGGATATAAGTGAAGCACACGAGTAAATGACAAACTACTCCAAAAAGATATAAGTGAAGAACAATGAGTAGTTAAATAATTATGTAGCTATGTGAAGACTCTCTCTCATTTAAGAATTTCAGATCTTGATATTTTATTCAAGCAAGCAAAAACGACATTCTAAGAATAGCAAACATCACGTGAAGAAGCAAAAACTTAGGATCTACCGATACTAACCGATAGTTGTTGAAGAAGAAAGGTGGGATGCCAACCGGGGCATCCCCAAGCTTAGACGCTTGAGACTTCTTGAAATATTATCTAGGGGTGCCTTGGGCATCCCCAAGCTTGAGCTTTTGTGTCTCCTTAATTCCTCTCATATCATGGTTTCCTAAATCTCGAAAGCTTCATCCACACCAAACTCAACAAGAACTCGTGAGATAAGTTAGTATAAACCAATGCAAAAACCTTATCATTTTCTACTGTAACAAACCACTGAAACTATTATTCAACATTCCATACTAAATGCCTCTGCATATCTAATACTCCCATCATCAAATAGAATCATTAAACAAGCAAACATATGCAAACAATGCAAACATAACAGCAATCTGCCAAAACAGTACAGTCTGTAAAGAATGCAAGATTCATCATACTTCCCTAACTCCAAACATTATGAAATTCTACCATACTGTAGAAAATTTATCAGAGCTTATTATGCAAAAAAAAATTAACATTTTATCATATTCTGAATTTTCTAGGGAATTTTTGCAACAGCGGTAAACTTTCTGTTTTCAAACAACAACATGTAGACTTGTAAAATAGGCATAGTAAAGGCTATCAATGCCACTTTTATTGAAAAAAAGATGAAAAACATTGTTCTAAATAACATAAAGAAAATCCTAACAAAATAAATTGACGCTCCAAGCAAAACACATATCATGTGGTGAATAAAAATATAGCTCCAAGTAAAGTTACCGATGAACGAAGACGAAAGAGGGGATGCCTTCCGGGGCATCCCCAAGCTTAGGCTCTTGGTTATCCTTGAATATTGCCTTGGGGTGCCTTGGGCATCCCCAAGCTTAGGCTCTTGCCACTCCTTATTCCATATTCCATCGAATCTTTACCCAAAACTTGAAAACTTCACAACACAAAACTTAACAGAAAACTCGTAAGCTCCGTTAGTATAAGAAAATAAATCACCACTTTTGGTACTGTTGTGAACTCATTCTAAATTCATATTGGTATAATATATACTGTATTCCAACTTCTCTATGGTTCATACCCCCCGATACTACTCATAGATTCATCAAAATAAGCAAACACCACATAGAAAACAGAATCTGTCAAAAACAGAACAGTCTGTAGTAATCTGTATCAAACGTATACTTCTGGAACTCCAAAAATTCAGAAATAAATTGTTGGACCTGAGGAATTTCTATATTAATCATATGCAAAAAGAATCAACCTAAAAGCACTCTCCAGTAAAAAATGGCAGCTAATCTCGTGAGCGCTAAAGTTTCTGTTTTTTACAGCAAGATTATAAAGACTTCACCCAAGTCTTCCCAAAAGTTCTACTTGGCACAAAAACTAATTAAAACATAAAACCACATCTAAACAGAGGCTATATCAAATATTTATTACTAAACAGGAGCAAAAAGCAAGGAACAAAAATAAAATTGGGTTGCCTCCCAACAAGCGCTAACGTTTAACGCCCCTAGCTAGGCATGATGATTTCAATGATGGTCACATAAAAGATAAGAATTGAAACATAAAGAGAGCATCATGAAGAATATGACTAGCACATTTAAGTCTAACCCACTTCGTATGCATAGGGATTTTGTGACCAACCAACTTATGGGAACAATAATCAACTAGCATAGGAAGGCAAAACAAGCATAACTTCAAAATTTTCAACACATAGAGAGGAAACTTGATATTATTGAAATATGTAGAAGCATGTGATCCTCTCTCATAATAATTTTCAGTAGCGTCATGAATGAATTCAACCATATAATCAGCACATAAAGCATTCTTCTCATGATCTACTTGCATAGAAATGTTACTACTCTCCACATAAGCAAATTTATTCTCATCAATAGTAGTGGGAGCAAACTCAACAAAATAACTCTCATGTGAAGCATAATCCAATTGAAAATTAAAATCATGATGACAAGTTTCATGGTTATCTTTATTCTTTATAGCATACGTGTCATCACAATAATCATCATAAATAGGAGGCATTTCATCATAATAAATTTTCTCATCAAAACTTGGGGGACTAAACATATCATCTTCATCAAACATAGCATCCCCAAGCTTGTGGCTTTGCATATCATTAGCATCATGGGTATTCAAAGAATTCATACTAACAATATTGCAATCATGCTCAGCATTCACATATTTTATGCCAAGCATTCTATGTAATTCTTCTTCTAGTACTTGAGCACAATTTTCCTTCCCATCATTTTCACGAAAGACATTAAAAAGATGAAGCATATGAGGCGCCCTTAATTTCATTTTTTGTAGTTTTAGTTTATAGACTAAACTAGTGATAAAACAAGAAACTAAAAGATTCGATTGCAAGATCTAAAGATATACCTTCAAGCACTCACCTCCCCGGCAACGGCGCCAGAAAAGAGCTTGATGTCTACTACGCAACCTTCTTCTTGTAGACGTTGTTGGGCCTCCAAGTGCAGAGGTTTGTAGGACAGTAGCAAATTTCCCTCAAGTGGATGACCTAAGGTTTATCAATCCGTGGGAGGTGTAGGATGAAGATGGTCTCTCTCAAAAAACCCTGCAACCAAATAACAAAGAGTCTCTTGTGTCCCCAACACACCCAATACAATGGTAAATTGTATAGGTGCACTAGTTCGGCGAAGAGATGGTGATACAAGTGCAATATGGATGGTAGATATAGGTTTTTGTAATCTGAAAATATAAAAATAGCAAGGTAACTAATGATAAAAGTGAGCACAAATGGAATTGCAATGCTAGGAAACAAAGCCTAGGGTTCATACTTTCACTAGTGCAAGTTCTCTCAACAATAATAACATAACTGGATCATATAACTATCCCTCAACATGCAACAAAGAGTCACTCCAAAGCCACTAATAGCGGAGAACAAACGAAGAGATTATGGTAGGGTATGAAACCACCTCAAAGTTATTCTTTCAGATCGATCTATCATAGAGTTCATACTAGAATAACACCTTAAGACACAAATAAATCAAAACCCTAATGTCACCTAGATACTCCAATGTCACCTCAAGTATCCGTGGGTATGATTATACGATATGCATCAAACCATCTCAGATTCATCTATTCAACCAACACATAGAACTTCAAAGAGTGCCCCAAAGTTTCTACCGGAGAGTCAAGACGAAAACGTGTGCCAACCCCTATGCATAAGTTCACGAGGTCACGGAACCCGCAAGTTGATCACCAAAACATACATCAAGTAGATCACGTGATATCCCATTGTCACCACAGATAAGCACATGCAAGACATACATAAAGTGTTCTCAAATCCTTAAAGACTCAATCCGATAAGATAACTTCAAAGGGAAAACTCAATCCATTACAAGAGAGTAGATGGGGAGAAACATCATAAGATCCAACTATAATAGCAAAGCTCGCGATACATCAAGATCGTACCACCTCAAGAACACGAGACAGAGAGAGATCAAACACATAGCTACTGGTACATACCCTCAGCCCCGAGGGTGAACTACTCCCTCCTCGTCATGGAGATCGTCAGGATGATGAAGATGGCCATCGGTGAGGGATCCCCCCTCCGGCAGGGTGCCAGAACAGGGTCCCAATTGGTTTTTGGTGGCTACAGAGGCTTGCGGCGGCGGAACTCCCGATCTATTCTGCTCCCCGATTTTTTTGGGGTATATGGATATATATAGGCGAAAGAAGTCGGTCAGGGGAGCCACGAGGGGCCCACGAGGGTGGGGGGCACGCCCAGAGGGTAGGGCACGCCTCCCTGCCTCGTGGCTTCCTCGGAGCTTCCCTGACGTCTACTCCAAGTCTCCTGGATTGCTTCCGTTCCAAAAATAACTCTCCCGAAGGTTTCATTCCGTTTGGACTCTGTTTGTTATTCCTTTTCTTCGAAACACTAACATACGCAAGAAACCAGCAATCTGGGCTGGGCCTCCGGTTAATAGGTTAGTCCCAAAAATAATATAAAAGTGTTTAGTAAAGCCCATAAACATCCAAAACAGATAATATAATAGCATGAATACTTCATAAATTATAGATACGCTGGAGACGTATCAACCCGCAAGTGATTCCGATGTGGGGGGCTGGAAGGACAGGTGGCTCCATCCCGGTAGAGGTGGGCCTGGGTTCCTGAAGGCCCCCGACTGTTACTTTGTGGCGGAGCGACAGGGCAGGTTGAGACCACCTAGGAGAGAGGTGGGCCTGGTCTTGGTCGGCGTCTGCGGATACTTCATAATAACACGCTTAACGAGATCTTGGTATTTGATCTGAGTTGGGTCATTGACCTTATACGCACTAACCGCCACATGGGATAAGATATGGGCAACCGGCGTCGTGGTATCAGCCGAAGCCTTCGTGACGTCAGCGACTGAGCGGCGCGCGCCGGATTGGACTGGAACGCCCGCTCTTGTATTAGGGAGGCTAGGTTTGCTTCCGGCCGCGTACGCAACGTGCAGGTGTGCAATGGGCGATGGGCCCAGACCCCTGCGTGCATAGGATTTAGACCGGCGTTCTGACCTCTCTATTGTGCCTAGGTAGGTCTGCGACGTGTTGATCTTCCGAGGCCGGACATGACCGAGGAAAGTGTGCTCGGCCAGAGGGATCGAGCGTGTTGGGTAATGTGGTGCACCGCTGCAGGGAAGTTTATCTATTTGAATAGCCGTGATCTTCGGTAACAGGACGACTTGGAGTTGTACCTTGACCTTATGACAACTAGAACCGGATACTTAATAAAACACACCCTTCCAAGTGCCAGATATAACCCAGTGATCACTCTCACATAGGGCGACAAGGGGAGGATCGCCGGGTAGGATTATGCTATGCGACAATACTTGGTGAACTTACCATCTACTCTCTTCTACATGCTGCAAGATGGAGGCTGCCACAAGCGTAGTCTTCGACAGGACTAGCTATCCCGCTCTTATTCTGGCATTCTGCAGTTCAGTCCACCGATATTGCCCCTTTACACAGATACCCATGCATATGTAGTGTAGATCCTTGCTTGCGAGTACTTTGGATGAGTACTCACGGTTGCTTTTCTCCCTCTTTCCCCCATTTCCATTTCTTCCTAGTTGTCGCAACCAGATGCTGGAGCCCAGGAGCCAGACGCCAACGTCGACGACGACTCTTACTACACCTGAGGTGCCTACTACTACGTGCAGGCTGCTGACGACGACCAAGAGTAGTTTAGGAGGATCCCAGGCAGGAGGCCCGCGCCTCTTTCGATCTGTATCCCAGTTTGTGCTAGCCATCTTATGGCAACTTATTTAACTTATGTCTGTACTCAGATATTGTTGCTTCCGCTGACTCGTCTATGATCGAGCACTTGTATTCGAGCCCTTGAGGCCCCTGGCTTTTATTATGATGCTTGTATGACTTATTTTTATTTTTAGAGTTGTGTTGTGATATCTTCCAGTGAGTCCCTGATCTTGATCGTACACGTTTGCGTGTATGATTAGTGTACGATTGAATCGGGGGCGGCACAGCTCCCCTTGTGTCGAATCTATAAACTTGGGTTGAATACTCCACCCTCGAAAACTGTTGCGATCCCCTATACTTGTGGGTTATCAAGACCTTTTTCTGGCGCCGTTGCCGGGGAGCATAGCTATATTTGTTTAGTCACTTGGGATTATTATCAATTTATCACTATGAAGAATCTGAAGGATCCAAAGACTAAGATATTTCCCTCAAAGGCGAGGGGAGGTAAGGAACTGCCATCCAGTTCTGCTTTAGATTCACCTTCTGTTTTGAGTAAACTTGCAACACCACCACATGCTATTAATTCTAATATGTTGCAAGTTATTGATGATGCTACTTCTACTATGAATGCTGCTTATGATGATGCTAGTACAATGCTTGATAATGATGATGTGCCACTTGGTGATTTTCTTGATAAACAAATTGCTAGAGTTATACAACATGATATTGTTGAATCTGATGATGAGCTTGAAACTGAATCTCCTGAAACACCTGCTAGAAGTAGCCTCCGTAGATATGAATTGCCTAAGGTACCGGAAGGTTATGTTATGAGTGAACAAGCAACTAGAGCTATTCTTGCTTGCAATGATAGAGATGATCTAGAGAAATTATTATACAAGTATAAAGAAAAATCTATGAATGCTAGAATGAAATGTGATCCTAAGTTTGCTACTTCACCTATCTTTATTGATGATAAGGATTATGAATTCTCTGTCGACCCAGAGTTAATTACTTTGGTTGAATCTGATCCTTTCCATGGTTATGAAACTGAAACTGTTGTGGCACATCTTACTAAATTGAATGATATAGCCACCCTTTTTACTCATGATGAGAAGACTTGCTATTACTTTATTCTCAAATTATTTCCTTTCTCATTAAAGGGTGATGCTAAAGCTTGGTACAATACTCTTACTCCTGGTTGTGTGCGTAGTCCCCAAGATATGATTTATTACTTCTCTGAAAAATATTTAACTTTCTGCCTTACAGGAAATATTTAAGTTTCTGCAAAAAAAAAGAGTCTCCCACAAGCTTGGGGGAGGCTTTGCCAGTTACTTAACGCTTTGCCTGATCATCCTCTTAAGAAAAATGAAATACTTGATATCTTCTATAATGGACTAACCGATTCTTCTAGGGCTTCATAGATAGTTGTGCTGGTTGTGTTTTCAGGGAACAAACTATTGCTCAAGCTAAAGAATTATTGAATAACATTTTGAAAAATTATGATGATTGGACTATTCCTGAACCACCGCCTAGACCCATTCCGAAGAAGAGGGGTATATTATATCTCAGTCCTGAAGATATGCAAGAGGCAAAGAAATCTATGAAGGAAAAGGTATTAAAGCTGAGGATGTTAAAAATTTACCTCCTATTGAAGAAATACATGGGCTTAATACACCACCACTGCCTAAGGTGGTAGAGGTAAATTTTCTTATGAAGTTCAATGAAAATGATAATCCTCACAATATGCATCCTAGCCAATGCCTTTATGAGTTTGAAAACTACATTAGAAAGCAAGGTCACTTTAATGCAAATGTTATGATACAATTGAAATATAATTCTGATATGATTGCTCGCTTGAGTGACTTGTTATTTAGAATTTCAAATGATGTTAGAGGTGTTGGAAAACATGCTTCTATGGTTCAAACTCAGTTAGAACAAGTTGCTAAATCACAAAGAGAATTACTTGATGAAATGAATCATAATATGCATGACTTTGCTTATAGAGTTGCAACTAGAGGAGGTAAAATGACTCAGGAACCACTTTATCCTGAGGGACACCCAAAAAGAATTGAACAAGATTCACAAAGAAATAACACTAGTGCACCTAGTCCTTCTAAAAAGAAAAAGAAGAAGAAAAATGATAGGACTTTGCACACTTCTAGTGAACCTGAAATAGAAAAACCTCCCGATAATGAAAATGAAACTTCTATCTCAGATGCTGAAACTCAATCTGGTAATGAACACTCACCAAGTGATAATGAAAAAGATAATGACGAGGTTCATGAAGACACTCAACCAAATAATGGAAAAGAACCAGATAATGATGTTGAGATAGAACCACCTGTTGATCTTGATAACCCACAACCTAAGAATAAAAGATATGATAAAAGAGACTTTGTGGCTAGGAAACACGGTAAAGAAAGAGAACCGTGGGTTCAAAAACCTATGCCTTTTCCACCCAAGTCAACTAAAAAGAATGATGATGAAGAATTTGAATGCTTTGTTGAAATGCTGAGGCTAGTCTTTTTGCGTACTCGCTTGACTGATATCTTGATAATGCCTTCTTATGCAAAGTATATGAAAGACATCATCACAAATAAGAGAAAAATACTGGAAGCTGAAATCTCCACTATTCTTGCTAATTATACTTTCAAAGATGGAGTACCTAAAAAACTTGGAGATCCGGGAATACCAACTATACCTTGCTCCATCAAAAAGAATTATGTGAAAAGTGCTTTGTGTGATTTAGGAGCTGGTGTTAGTGTTATGCCTTTCTCTTTATATAAAAGACTTGATTTGAATAAACTCACACCTACTGAAATATCTTTGGAAATGGCTGACAAATCAACTGCCATACCTATCGGTATCTGCGAGGATGTGCCCGTTGTTGTTGCTAATGTTACTATTTTGACTGACTTTGTTATACTTGAGATGCCCGAGGATGACAACATGTCGATTATCCTTGGTAGACCCTTCTTGAATACTGTAGGGGCTGTTATTGATTGCAATAAAAGCAAGGTCACTTTTCATATCAATGGTAATGAGCATACGGTGCACTTTCCGAAGAAACAATTCCAAGTGAATGGTATTAATGTTATTGAAAAATCTTCGACAATCACTATTAGAAGTTTTCAAATACCTCTACCTGCTGTCAAAAAGAAATATGAAATGCTTATTGTTGGGGACATCCATATCCCTATTGAGGTAACTTAGTGATTTACGAAAGTTCTTCGGTTTAATATTCAAAAAAAGTTCTTCGGTTTCATGCTAATCGGAAGTGGTTGTTAATAAGACCTGATCAACCTTATTAATGAATCATTTTTGAACGGTATGAAGTTGATGAATTTAGTAAGCACATACCTTCTGTCTTACTTTTTTATTGTCTGCTTTTATTAGTTAAATAAAATAAAATGCCATGTTTTGTCTGTTTTCTGAAATTCCTGTGCAATAAAAAAATGACCCAAAAATAAAAGTTCTCAGAATGCCCTGAAAATTTTATATGATTTTTTTCTGAATATTTATGAATTTTTGGTGCAAATAATACCAGAGGAAGGTGCACCAAGTGGGCACAACCCACCTGGGCGCGCCAGGACCCCCAGGCACGCCCTGGTGGGTTGTGGTCCCCACGTGGGCCCCTCACTTATCTCTTTAGCCCACATCATCACTTACCTCTAGAAAAAATCCCCTTTGCTCTCTCTCCCGTGTTCTTGAGCTCAAACCCGCGGATTTCGATCTGTTTGCTCGAAGCTCCGTTTCTGAAACTGTTTCAGGGTATTGTTGCTTGGTATGTGACTCCACCATTTGTCCAATTAGTTTTTGTTTTAGTGGTTTATACGTTGAATAATTAGCTACTCTTGGTGCTGCTGTAGATGTGTTTGCATGTTCAATTCTTAGTGTTCTAAGTAGTTTGAATGCTTGCTATGGCCTCTATGTATCCCTATGAGTAGTTGCTATCAATTTTGTAAAGTTTTGTTGACAAATTTTTGTCACCTAAAAAATTTTATTTTCAGAAAATTGTACGCGGACATGAATATCTTCAGGAAATTGGCTCAAATAAGAACTCCAAGGGTGTTATTGGGGAGTCTTCTGACAGTGATCTCCACCCTCGGAGGTTGGCGGAGGTACGATCGTGCGAATGGCCGCACACCCCGTTCCTGCAAGAGGCTGGAATTCATGAGGAGTTCATGCAATATATTGCTAATGGCGGCCTCACCGACTTCATCGCAGATGAGTGTGACCAGCACCAAATCCTCATGAACATCTTTGTTCAAAGCTTTACTTTCTTGCCTAGAAATAATCCTCCTGAAGTGAGCTTTGATTTATATGTTGAAAACCATCAGATACCACTTACTGGATTTTGTAACATATGCATGATCCCGTCTGATGGGAGCTTGGCTGAGCCTAGGTCGGCCGAGTTTGAGGCCTTTTGTCGCACTTTGACGGTGGGTGATGAGAGAAGAGTGTCAGCCATCATTGCCGATGGCTTACATTTTCCTGTTGTTCGTTACTTTGCACTTTTTATTACCAAATGCTTGCTTGCTAGGGAGAAGCTGGGTGCACTTAGTTCACCAGACCTTGCTATTTTACGTCGTGCACTTGAGGCCGACAACACGTATAGCTTGGGAGCTATCGTGGCTCGTCGCCTGCACCTTAATAAATCCCAGGGTAAAATACATGGTGGGATTTTTGCTACTCGGTTGGCGGCTCACTTCACGGTTGAGATACGCCCTCATGATTACCCTCTAACCAAGGTTTACCTAGACCGAGCAGCCATGGATCACCATCACTTTCTTGCACATGATCGTCCTGATATTGCCGTTCCTTATAACCTGGTCTATAGCGTTACAACTCGTGATGTTATCCCCTTGCCTGCACCTGCTTTGTTTGATTCTGTTGCCAGGGGCGGATATAGGATTATGCCTGCAGACATCATCGCCTACTGGAACGCTCACGCTGATGCAGAGGCTGCACAGGTACCTCAGCAGTGGGATGAGTGGATGCCCACTCCTCAGGATCCCTACTACCTTCCAGACTACTGATCGATTACCAACTTAGGCCAAAAGCCTAAGCTTGGGGGAGTACGTGTTCTCACCGACATTATATTCATGTCCACTTATTCTATTTGTCGGTGCTCACACTGTTTCATTGTATCATCCATGCTTAGATTTATTTTCTTGCTTTCTTCTTGTGTGTTTGAAAAACTTTAGAAAAACCAAAAAAATTATTAGTTGTAGTAATTTACTTTCTATGCATGCTTAGTAGTAGTACTAAAAACAAAATCCAAAAAGATTTCCTTGTTCTTCTTTTGCTTGTTGGGAGCTTTCCCGTGTAAATAGTTTTTCTCGTTTTTGCTTTTTATTTGCTTGTTGAAGAAAACCAAAAAATCCAAAAATATTTCAGTGTGTTTCTCTGAATTTCTTTTCTTTTTATCCGAGTCTTACCGAGGAGAAGACCACGATGAAAATGTTGAGTGGCTCTCATACGAATAACTGTTGAACAAATAAAGCGCCCATTTTACCTTGTCTTCTCCTGTTGAATAAAATGCTTGCAGATTCCAGCTTAGTCCATGGCACTCTTGCATTATTATTATTTTCACATCATTCGGTCGTGCAAGTGAAAGGCAATAATGACGATATTCGATGAACTGGTCGTGGCAAAGAGAAACCAGTATGAACTCGACTTGTTCTGTTTGTGTAAATATGTTTAACCTAATATCCAGGCTTCAGCCCATTATGATTAAACATGTTTGCAATGACAATTAGAGATTATAGTTTCTCATGCCATGCATAAGAAGCTGGGAGTTCATAATGATTTATCTTGGATATCAACATAGCGTTAAAATGATTGTGATGTAGTATGATGATATGGTATCCTCCTCTGAATGTTCGAGTGGCTTACCTTGGCACATGTTTATGCATGTAGTTGTATCAAAACCAACATAGCCTCTATGATAGTTATGTTCATGGTGTTCATATCCTACTCATGCAAGTGTCCAATGTTACTTATACATATATAATGCATGGTTATGATCGTTGTTGCTCTCTAGCTGGCCGCTTCTCAATCTTAATTGCTAGCCTTCACCTGTACTAAGTGGGAACTCTGCTTGTACATCAAAAACCTGGAACCCAAAGTTTTTCCAGATGAGTCCACCATACCTACCTATTTGCGGTATTACCCTACCGTCCTAAGTAAATTTGCATGTGCCACCACTAAAAACTTCTAAAAATTATCCTTTTTGTGTGCCTGGATCGTTCATGGAATGACAGGAGGTGGTCGATATCTTCCGTGCTAAGCGGGTTATTCTCAGGTCGAGTGTTTATTCACTCACCATCACACGAGAAAATGGGCGGTAATAGGGATGCCTAGTCCCAAACTGCAAACATGAAAAGAGTTCATCTCTGGATTAATCAAACAAAAACTCCCAATGGAGTCAAAACCTTTACTTTTATCGCTTGGGAACCGCCACTAGCGTGCTTAGCATGGAAGATGTTGATAACTGATAATCGTGAAGTGAATGAGAAGGGTGCATGTCTCAAAACATCATTTATCTCTATTTTAAAAAGTGAGCTCTGGCACCTCTGCAAATCACTGCTTCCCTCTGTGAAGGGACTATCTTTACTTTTATGTTGTGTCATCACCTTCTAAAAACAAGCGCCAGAAACTGAGTAGAGCACAACCATCATGATTTATGCATTATGTATAGCCAATGTTGGGTGCATCATGACTGGATCTTTTCTACCATGAATTACAATGTTTAGTCGCTGCTTGAACTTTGGAGGTGCTTTGCATTTATGTTTTGCGGTCTCAGAAAGGGCTAGCGAGATACCATTATTGTCATATTATATCATGGTTGTTTTGACAACGTGTTGCCATTTGAGATATCTTATTATTGCTCGCTAGCTGGTTATGTCATTGATATGAATCATTATAATCATTAAATTTTATTTTTGACATGGTTAGTTAAAATGCTGGCTGAAAACCTGGGTGATGTTTAAGCTTATTTATGCAAACAAGAGCAAAAGAGTTCGTAAAAGTTTTTCTTTCTCACTTTCAGTTTATCAAATGAATCGCTTGAGGACAAGCAAAGGTTTAAGCTTGGGGGAGTTGATACGTCTCCAACGTATCTACTTTTTCCTCTTGTTTTGGACTCTAATTTCCATGGTTTGAATGAAACTAACCCCAGACTGACACTGTTTTCAGCAGAACTACCATGGTGTTGTTTTTGTGCAGAAATAAAAGTTCTCGGAATGGAAAGAAACATTGCGAGGATTTTTTATATCAATAATAAGATTTTTTGGAGCCAAGACCCACCAGAGAGGGGCCCCTGGATGGGCACGATCCACCAGGGTGCACTCCCCTCTCCTGGCGCGCCCAGGTGGGTTGTACCCACCTAGTGGCCCCGCTGACAACCCCCCTGATACTATAAAATCACATTTTTCCAGAAAAAATCAGGGAGAAAGAATTATCATGATCCACGAGACGGAGCTGCCGCCAAGCCCTGTTCTTCCTCGGGAGGGCCGATCTGGAGTCCGTTTGGGGCTCCTCATCATGTCCGTGATCTCATCCGGGACTCCGAACAACATTCGGTCACCAAATCACATAACTCATATAATACAAAATCGTCATCGAACGTTAAGCATGCGGACCGTACGGGTTCGAGAACTATGTAGACATGACCGAGACACCTCTCCGGTCAATAACCAACAGCGGAACCTAGATGCTCATATTGGTTCACACATATTCTACAAAGATCTTTATCGGTCGTACCGTAATGACAACATACGTTATTCCCTTTGTCATCGGTATGTTACTTGCCCGAGATTCGATCATCGATATCTTCATACCTAGTTCAATATCAATACCGGCAAGTCTCTTTACTCGTTCCGTAATACGTCATCCCACAACTAACTCATTAGACACATTTCTTGCAAGGCTCATTATGATGTGCATTACCGAGAGGGCCCAGAGATACCTCTCCGATACTCGGAGTGACAAATCCTAATCTTCATCTATGCCAACCCAACAAACACCTTCGGAGATACCTGTAGAGCATCTTTATAATCACCCAGTTACGTTGTGACGTTTGATAGCACACAAGGTATTCCTCCGGAATTCAGGAGTTGCATAATCTCATAGTCAAAGGAATATGTATATGACATGAAGAAAGCAATAGCAATAGTACTGAATGATCAATATGATAAGCTAACGGATGGGTCTTGTCCATCACATCATTCTCCTAATGATGTGATCCCGTTCATCAAATGACAGCACATGTCTATGGTTAGGAAACTTAAACATCTTTGATTAACGAGCTAGTATAGTAGAGGCTTACTAGGGACACGGTGTTTTGTATATGTATCCACACGTGTATCAAGTTTCCGGTTAATACAATTCTAGCATGAATAATAAACAGTTATCATGATATAAGCAAATATAGAATAACAACTTTATTATTTCCTCTAGGGCATATTTCCTTCAGTCTCCCACTTGCACTAGAGTCAGTAATCTTGTTCACATCGCCATGTGAATAACACCTATAGTTCACATCGCCATGTGATTAACACCTATAGTTCACATCACCATGTGACCAACACCCAAAGGGTTTACTAGAGTCAATAATCTAGTTCACATCGTCATGTGATTAACACCCAAAGAGTAATAAGGTGTGATCATGTTTTGCTTGTGAGAGAAGTTTATTCAACGGGTCTACCACATTCAGATCTGTATGTATTTTGCAAATTTCTATGTCTACAATGCTCTGCATGGAGCTACTCTAGCTAATTGCTCCCACTTTCAATATGTATCCAGATCGAGACTCAGAGTCATCCAGATCGGTGTCAAAGCTTGCATCAACGTAACTCTTTACGACAAACTCTTTATCACTTCCATAACCGAGAAATATTTCCTTAGTCCTCTAAGGATAATTTTGACCACCATCTAGTGATCTACTCCAAGATCACTATTGTACCCCCTTGCTAAACTCATGGCAAAGTACACAATAGGTCTGGTACACAACATGGCATACTTTATAGAACCTATGGCTAAGGCATAGAGAATGACTTTCATTCTCTCTCTATCTTATGCTGTGGTCGGGCTTTGAGTCTTACTCAACTTCACACCTACAATACAACCAAGCACTCTTTCTTTGACCGATGCATTTTGAACTCCTTCAGAATCTTGTCAAGGTATGTACTCATTGAAAAATCTTATCAAGCGTCTAGATCCATCTTTATAGATCTTAATGCCTAATATATAAGCAGCTTTACCGAGGTCTTTTATTGAAAAAAAATTATTCAAGTATCCTTTTATGCTATCTAGAAATTCTATATCATTTCTAATCAATAATATGTCATCCACATATAATATCAGAAATGCTACGGAGCTCCCACTCACTTTCTTGTAAATACAAGCTTCACCATAAGTCTGCATAAAACCATATGCTTTGATCACCTTATCAAAGCGTATATTCCAACTCCGAGATGCTTGCACCAGTCCATAGATGGATTTCTGGAGTTTGCACACTTTGTTAGCACCTTTAGGATCGAGAAAACCTTTTGGTTGTATCATATACAACTCTTCTTTAAGAAATCCATTAAGGAATGCAGTTTTGATATCCATTTGCCAGTTTTCATAAAATGCGGCAATTGCCAACATGATTCGGACAGACTTAAGCATCGCTACGGGTGACAAAGTCTCGTCGTAGTCAACACCTTGTACTTGTCGAAAACCTTTTGCAACAAGTCGAGCTTTGTAGATAGTAACACTACCATCAGTGTCCGTCTTCCTCTTGAAGATCCATTTATTCTCAATGGCTTGCCGATCAACGGGCAAGTCAACCAACATCCATACTTTGTTCTCATACATGGGTCCTATCTCAGATTTCATGGCCTCAAGCCATTTTGCGGAATCTGGGCTCATCATTGCTTCCTCATAGTTCGTAGGTTCGCCATGGTCTAGTAGCATGACTTCCAGAACAGGATTACCGTACCACTTCGGTGTGGAACGTGCCCTGGGTGACCTACGAGGTTCGGTAGTAACTTGATCTAAAGTTTCATGATCTTTATCATTAGCTTCCTCTCTAGTTGGTGCAGGCATCACGGGAACTGTTTTCTGTGATGAGCTACTTTCCAATTTGAGAGAAGGTACAATTACCTCATCAAGTTCTACTTTCCTCACACTCACTTCTTTCGAGAGACACTCCTTCTCTATAAAGGATCCATTCTTAGCAACAAAGATCTTGCCTTCGGATCTGTGATAGAAGGTGTTCCCAACAGTTTCTTTTGGGTATCCTATGAAGACGCACTTCTCCGATTTGGGTTTGAGTTTATCATGCTGAAACTTTTTCACATAAGCATCGCAACCCCAAACTTTAAGAAATGACAACTTAGGCTTCTTGCCAAACCACAGTTCATACGGTGTCATCTCAACGGATTTAGATGGTGCCCTATTTAATGGTTGTCTCTAATGCATAACCCCAAAACGATAGTGGTAAATCGGTAAGAAACATCATAGATCGCACCATATCTAATAAAGTATGGTTATGACGTTCGGACACACCAATACACTGTGGTGTTCCAGGTGGCGTGAGTTGTAAAACTATTCCACACTGTTTTAATTGAAGGCCAAACTCGTAACTCAAATATTTGCCTCCTCGATCAGATTGTAGAAACTTTATTTTCTTGTTACGATGATTATCCACTTCACTCTGAAACTCTTTGAACTTTTTCAAATGTTACAGACTTGTGTTTCATTAAGTAGATATACCCATATCTGCTCAAATCATCTGTGTAGGTCAGAAAATAACGATACCCGCCGCGTGCCTCAACACTCATCGGACCACATACATCAGTATGTATTATTTCCAATAAGGCATTGGCTCGCTCCATTGTTCCGGAGAATGGAGTTCTAGTCATCTTGCCCATGAGGCATGGTTTGCAATTATCAAATGATTCATAATCAAGTGATTCCAAAAGCCCATCTACATGGAGTTTCTTCATGCGCTTTATACCAATATGACCTAAACGGCAGTGCCGCAAGTATGTTGCACTATCATTATCAATTTTCCATCTTTTGGAATCAATATTATGAATATGTGTATCACTACGATCGAGATTCAATAAACCATTTATATTAAGTGTATGACCATAGAAGGTTTTATTCATGTAAACAGAACAACAATTCTTCTTTGACTTAAATGAATAACCGTATTGCAATAAACATGATCCAATCATATTCATGCTCAATGCAAACACCAAATAACATTTATTTTAGGTTCAACACTAACCCCGAAGGTAAAGGGAGTGTGTGATGGTGATCTTATCAACCTTGGAATCACTTCCAACACACATCGTCACCTTGCCCTTAACTAGTATCTGTTCATTTTGCAACTCCTGTCTCGAGTTACAAATCTTAGCAACTGAACCGGTATCAAATACCCAGGGGCTATATGAACACTAGTAAAGTACACATCAATAACATGTATATCAAATATACCTTTGTTCACTTTGCCATCCTTCTTATCCGCCATGTTTTTGGGCTAGTTCCGCTTCCAGTGACCATTCCCTTCGTAGTAGAATCACTCAGTTTCAGGCTTAGGTCTAGCTTTGGGTTTCTTCACGGGAGTGGCAACTTGCTTGCCATTCTTCTTGAAGTTCCCTTTCTTTCCCTTGCCCTTTTTCTTGAAACTAGTGGTCTTATTAACCATCTGTCGGATTCAGGGTTCCACAGACCCTTGAGAGGTTCGAACTCTGGGGTGCGCGTGAAGAGCACTCTCTTCCCAGTCTGCCCGCTCAACGATCCCACGGCCTAGCTCGACGAACCCAAGGAACATGAGACACGGGGGTTTATCCTGGTTCGGGGCACCTTGCGGTGTAATACCCTACTCCAGCTTTGTGGTGGATTGCCTCAAGGGGCTGAGGATGAACTAGTACAGTGGTGGAACAGCCTCAGGAGGTGAGGTGTTCTTGGGCTCGATGAGCTGGTGGGTGTGTGGATGATCTGAATGATCCATCCTCTATTGAAGTGGTAGCTAGGTCCTATTTATAGTGGCCTTGGTCCTCTTCCCAAATGTAGGCGGGAAGGGATCCCACAACGGCCAAATTTGAAGGGAGACAACTAGTACAAGCTATCCTGACAAAAGTAGTCTTCACCTGCCAAAGGCTCAGGTGGTGACGCTGTAGTGGGCTGCGCGATGACCTCCGTCATGCCGTCATGGAGGTCTTGGTCTTGTTGCACCGAAACCGAAACCTTTGCTTGGTTCCTCGGGACTCCGCGCCTGCGCTTGCCTCCTTAGCACCAAAGAGGAAACTGGTACACTGTGCCCGCCTGGCCTTGGTCGTCACGGCTCATGTCATGTGAACCTCGCGAGGGGCGCCTTGCATTGATATCTCCGCTCCTCGGGAGCCAGCCTAGTGAGGCTGCCCCCAAGGAGGTCTTGATGTCGTCCACCTCGCGAGGCTTGGCCCCTCGTGAGGGTCTTGAGTTGTTGCTTGCCGAAATTGGGCCGTACGGGGCCGTCGATGGAGCCGCGCCACGGGCCGCAGGCAGGCAGGTCTGGGCACCCCCGTTCCCAGGTGTCGATAGTAGTACCCGAGCCCAAGGCGCGCTTGAACTTGGCTTCGAGGCGAAGCCAAAGGGCAAGTGTGGAGCGCCATGGGCCCCAACCGCCTGCGGCCTCGGTCGACGCGTGGCGATTGATGGGACATGGGCACCTTCGCTTCCTATGTTGCCTCGTCAACCATTCGACTTGACGAGACTCTGCTGCATGCAGAGGAAAACCATCATTACGTGCGATCATGGAGGCCGGCGGTTGGCCTCCTCCTAGCTATAAATGAAGAGAGGGCAGAGCCCCCTCTGCTCATCTCCTTCTTCTCGCTGCTTGTTCCTTCTTCTTCCTCCTCGCCTCGCTGTCTTGCCGCGCGGAGGGAGCCCTCGCGATCCACTTTGAGTACGACGGCGCTTCCACGCTGTTCTTCAAGGTCTTCGATGAGGAAGGCCACCGCTTGGAGTGCTGCCCTGGAAGAAGCCGCCGGGATGGTGCGGCAGCAGGCGTCGAGCCCCCCGGTCCTGCCGGTAGCTCCTCCAGCAGCAGCGACGACTCCTGGGAGTCCAGCTACTCTCCCGAGCCTAGCGAGTCCCCGGAGACGAGCGACGACAGCTACGCACCACCGATCTCTCGCCGTGCCCGGAGCGTGGCAGCGGCATCTGCCCGTCGTCATCGATGACCTGGATGGGGTTGGCGTCGGCCCCTCGTGGCCCACTGTTGATGATGGCGGCGGCGGCGACGTTCGTAGTCAGGGCTTCTTGAAGTTTTTCTTCTTTTGTTCCCTGCGAGGAATCGGGACGAACCCCGTGGGGGTGTGTAAAGAACATGTACTGCTTTTCCTCCAGTGCTTATTATTCCTATTATAAGGTTGTGGATGCGTATCTTGCTTCGGCACTGTCCCCCCTTTTCATCCTTGCGGTAGCTTAGCGCTCTACGCCGGCAGGTCCCAGTCCCCAGGCAAGCTTCAACCGTCGTTGGTATGCCAGGTCACAATGCCGTGGTCAAGGCCAGGAGGTGAGCGGCCCAAGGTCTGGTAAGAGCTCCCGAGGCGCGATGCTCAAGATGTCCCCTTTGGCGCGCAAGCAGCATCCCGAAGGCAGGAAAGGAAGGCGGCATTCCTGGAGCAAGGCTGCGAGAGTCAAAAATTCCAAACTGCGGTGTCACGCTAACATGAATATGTGACTTATCTTATCGAGCCCGAGGTGATTCCCTGTGCAGCGCCCGATTTGCGCTTCAGTGGCGGTGTTACTAGGTAAGGCTCATGCCGGCTTCCCCCTTCCTCTCTCATCTAAATGCTTTGCGTCCTCGGGTCCGGACCCTCGAGCGAGGCTCAGTCGCCGCTGGTATGCCAGGTCGCGATGCCGTGGTCAAGGCTAGGGGGTGAGGGCTGGAGAGTCAGTAGGATCTCCTAAGGCGCGATGCTTAGGATCCCCCCTTTAATGCGCAAGCGAATCGCGTGAAAAGGGGGCAGTCGGCGGGGCCACCCGTAGCTAAGCTCCGGAGATGCCTGCGAGTTAGTTCGAGAGGAGAGTATAGCTTATAATCGCGTTTGCTGCCCTGTCACTGATCTGTCCGCAAGAAGATGAAGGCACTGAGGATCTGGTGAGGTGACGTGCGCGGGGCGGGCCGTGAGCCAGAGCTCGACCTCTCAGGTTTGTCAGCGTTGCAGGGATAGACCCGAGCACAAGCGCCGTGCCAGCATGTGTAGCCCCCGTTGCGGGATGAGCAGGAGGCCGGTCAGCAACGCGGGAGGCCGCGAGGGGCAGTAGGCAAGTAGGTGGTAATCATAAATCATCTTGGAGAAGGAGGTAACACTAGTTCAGGTAAATGCAAGAACAATACATGCCGCAGGGACGGACCCATGCGGCCTGGGGATGATGCAGCCCAAGGGGCGCCCCCAACAGGGTAAATTAAAGATGCAAAGGATACATGTCGCAGGGATAGGCCCATGCAACCTGGGGATAATGCAACCCGAGGGGCGGCCCCAACTGAATGAACCGAAAAATGTCACCTGGCACCGTTGCTGAGGGAATGTTGAAGCAGTTGAAGACGCGCGCTGGAGGAGTTGCTCCTCACGAGCCGCCTGGGTCCTGAACCTCGGGAGGCTCTGGAGGTCCTGGGGGCTCGCGAGGAACCATCGCCATCCCGCCAGGACCGCCTGGAGCCTGGCCTCCTGAGCCACCTGAACGCTCTGCAGGCGACATTGGAAGGTAACAGCCCGTTCGGCAAGCCGAATGGCATGCGAACATAGCTGTGAGGTGGACCCTTGCACTGACCAAAGCGCGAAGGCCAGAAGCGCTCCTGGGATGCGGCCCTGTTGAGCCCTGGGATGTTGACGCAGAGGCGCAACTCATCGCCCTCGCCAGGACAAGGAGCTGCGCCATGTGGTGGGCGGCGGTCGCCACACATGGCTCTTGCCTCTTGAAGCTCCTTGGTCGTCTTGGTGATGAACTCCTGGGCACCAGGCACCCCATGCCTTGTGCCCTCATGAGGGAAGCGTGCGACGAAGCATGCCTCCATGTGGTGCCCGAGCGCCTCCCTCGTGACGTTGGCTAACTCAGAGGCCCTGAAGAAGAGAGCCCCCGAGCCCAGCCTGCGGAGGGTGTCGGGGGCGCCTTCCTATGCGAGGGAGGGAGGCGCCCCATCCGTGGCCGCAGGTCCTGAGGTGGTGTGGCTGGAGACGCCGCTCTCCTAAGGCACTTGGCGGAGCAGCTGCTTCTTCTTCTTGGGGACTGCCTCAGGAGGGTAGTTGGCGCCTTCGTTGTCTGGGTCTTCAATCGCCGCGGGCTGGTTGGTGCGCTCGAGGGAGCACACCACATCCTTCTCCTTGCAAGCGATTGTGATGATGTTGCGGTTCCCTGGCATTTTGAGGACGTTGTAGCCGTGGTGAGTCACCGCCATGAACTTGGCCAGGGCCGGAAACCCAAGGTGAAGGAAATATGCCCTAGAGGCAATAATAAAGTTGTTATTTATATTTCCTTATATCACGATACATGTTTATTATTCATGCTAGAATTGCATTAACCGAAAACTTAGTACATGTGTGAATACATAAACAAACAGAGTGTCCGTAGTATGCCTCTACTTGACTAGCTCGTTAATCAAGATGGTTAAGTTTCCTAACCATAGACATGTGTTTTCATTTGATGAACGGGATCACATCATTAGAGAATGATGTGATGGACAAGACCCATCCGTTAGCTTAGCATTAATGATTGTTTAGTTTTATTGCTATTGCTTTCATCATGACTTATACATGTTCCTCTGACTATGAGATTATGCAACTCCCGAATACCGGAGGAACACCTTGTGTGCTATCAAACGTCACAACGTAAACGGGTGATTATAAAGATGTTCTATAGGTGTCTCTGATGGTGCTTGTTGAGTTGGCATAGACCGAGATTAGGATTTTTCACTCCGTGTTTCGGAGAGGTATCTCTGGGCCCTCTCGGTAATGCTCATCACTATAAGCCTTGCAAGCAATGTGACAAATGAGTTAGTTGCAGGATGATGCATTACGGAACGAGTAAAGAGACTTGACGGTAACGAGATTGAACTAGGTATGGTGATACGGACAATCAAATCTCGGGCAAGTAACATACCGATGACAAAGGGAACAACGTATGTTGTTATGCGGTTTGACCGATATAGATCTTCATAGAATATGTAGGAGCCAATATGAGCATCCAGGTTTCGCTATTGGTTATTGACCGGAGATGTGTCTCGGCCATGTCTACATAGTTCTCGAACCCGTAGGGTTCGCACACTTAATGTTCGATGACGATTTGTATTATGAGTTATGTGATTTGATGACCGAAGTTTGTTCGGAGTCCCGGATGAGATACGGACATGACGAGGAGTCTCGAAATGGTCGAGACATAAAGATTGATATATTGGACGATGTTATTCGGACACCGGATGAGTTCCGAGAGGTACCGGATAATTATCGGAGTGCCGGAGGGTTATCGGAATCCCCGGGGGAACTAATGGGCCTTGATGGGTCTTAGTGGGGAGAGAGGAAGGGCCACAAGGGGCTGGCTGCGCCCCCTAGGTCCGAATTGTACTAGGAGAAGGGGGCAGCGCCCCCCTTTCCTTCCCTTCCCCCTCTCCCTTCCGTCTTCCCCCTTTCCTCCAGGTGGAATCCTAATAGGACTTGGAGTCCTAGTAGGACTCCCTTCTCCTGGTGCGCCCTACAGGTCTGGCCGGCCTCCCCCTCCCCTCCTTTATATACGGGGGCAGGGGGCACCCTATAACACACAAGTTTCTCTTAACCGTGTGCGGTGCCCCCCTCCACAGTTACACACCTCAGTCATATCGTCGTAGTGCTTAGGCGAAGCCCTGCGCCGGTAACTTCATCATCACCATCACCACGCCGTCGTGCTGAAGGAACTCTCCCTCGTCCTAAACTGGATCAAGAGATCGAGGGACGTTATCGAGCTGAACGTGTGCTGAACGCAGAGGTGTCGTACGATCGGTGCTTGGATCAGTTGGATCGCGAAGATGTTTGACTACATCAACCGTGTTACTAAACGCTTCCGTTTTTGGTCTACGAGGGTACGTGGACACACTCTCCCCGATCGTTGCTATGCTTCTCCTAGATAGATCCTGCCTGATAGTAGGATTTTTTTTTTGAAATACTACGTTCCCCAACAGTGGCATCCGAGCCAGGTCTATGCGTAGATGTTATATGCACAAGTAGAACACAATGAGTTGTGGGCGATAATAGTCATACTGCTTACCAGCAACGTCTTACTTTGATTCAGCGGTGTTGTTGGATGAAGCGGCCCGGACCGACATTACATGACCGCGTTCATGAGACTGGTTCTACCGACGTGCTTCACACACAGGTGGCTAGCGGGTGTATGTTTCTCCAACTTTAGTTGAATTGAGTTTGACTATGCCCGGTCCTTGTTGAAGGTTAAAACAACACACTTGACGAAAAATCGTTGTGGTTTTGGTGCGTAGGTAAGAACGGTTCTTCCTAGAAGCCCGTAGCAGCTACGTAAAACTTGCAACAACAAAGTAGAGGACGTCTAACTTGTTTTTGCAGGGCTTGCTCTGATGTGATATGGTCAAGACGTGATGAGATATAAATTGTTGTATCAGATGATCATGTTTTGTAACAGTTATCGGCAACTGGCAGGAGCCATATGGTTGTCGCTTTATTGTATGAAATGCAATCGCCGTGTAATTGCTTTACTATATCACTAAGCGGTAGCGATAGTCGTAGAAGCAATAGTTGGCGAGACGACAACGATGCTTTGATGGAGATCAAGGTGTCAAGCCGGTGACGATGGTGATCATGACAGTGCTTTGGAGATGGAGATCAAAGGCACAATATGATGATGGCCATATTATATCACTTATTTTGATTGCATGTGATGTTTATCCTCTATGCATCTTATTTTGCTTAGTACGGCTGTAGCATTCTAAGATGATCTCTCACTAAATTTCAAGGTATAAGTGTTCTCCCTAAGTATGCACCGTTGCTACAGTTCGTCGTGCCGAGACACCACGTGTTGATCGGGTGTGATAAGCTCTACGTTCACATACAACGGGTACAAGCCAGTTTTGCACACGCAGAATACTCGGGTTAAACTTGACGAGCCTAGCATATGCAGATATGGCCTCGGGACACTGAGACCGAAAGGTCGAACATGAATCATATAGTAGATATGATCAACATAGTGATGTTCACCATTGAAAACTACTCCATCTCACGTGATGATCGCACATGGTTTAGTTGATTTGGATCACGTGATCATTTAGATGACTAGAGGGATGTCTATCTAAGTGGGAGTTCTTAAGTAATATGATTAATTAAACTTTAATTTATCATGAACTTAGTATCTAATAATATTTTGCATGCCTATGTTGTTGTAGATCAATGGCCCGTGTTACCGTTCCTTTGAATTTTAATGCGTTCCTAGAGAAAGCTAAGTTGAAAGATGACGGTAGAAACTACACGGACTGGGTCCGTAACTTGAGGATTATCCTCATTGCTGCACAGAAGAATTACGTCCTCGAAGCACCGCTAGGTGTACCACCCACGCCAGCAACTGCAGACATTGTGAATGCCCGGCAGTCACGTGTTGATGACTACTCGATAGTTCAGCGTGCCATGCTTTATGGCTTAGAACCGGGACTTCAAAAATGTTTTGAACGCCATGAAGCATATGAGATGTTCCAAGAGTTGAAATTAGTATTTCAGACTCATGACCGTGTCAAGAGGTATGAGACCTCTGACAAGTACTTTGCCTACAAGATGGAGGAGAATAGGTCAACCAATGAGCATATGCTCAGAATGTCTGAGTACTACAATCGCTTGAATCAATGGGGGTTAATCTTCCAGATGAGATGGTGATTGACAAAAATTTCTAGTCACTATCACCAAGTTACTGGAACTTCGTGATGAACTATAATATGCAAGGGATGACGAAAAGGATTCCCCGAGCTCTTCGCGGTGCTAAAATTGGTGAAGGTAGAAATCAAGAAAAGCATCAAGTGTTGATGGTTGACACGACCACTAGTTTCAAGTAAAAGGGCAAGGGAAAGAAAGGGAACTTCAAGAAGAATGGCAAGCAAGTTGCCACTCTCATGAAGAATCCCAAAGCTAGACCCAAGCCTGAAACTGAGTGCTTCTACTGCAAAGGAAATGGTTACTGGAAGCGGAACTGCCCCAAATACTTGGTGGATAAGAAGGATGGCAAAGTGAACAAAAGTATATATGATATACATGTTATTGATGTGTACTTACTAGTGTTCATAGTAGCCCCTGGGTATTTGATACTTGTAACGCCCACGATGCGGCTATATCTCCCACGTGTCGAGGCACGACTTAGAGGCATAACCGCATTGTGGTTTTGTCGCAAGAAGGGTCATCTTCACACAATCCCATGTAATGAACAAGAATGGGATAAAGAGTTGGCTTACAATCGCCACTTCACACAATACATAATTAAATCATACATCATTCAAGATACACACATAGGTCCGACTACGGAACCAAAAGAAAAGAAGACAACCCAACTGCCAGATCCCTGATCGTCCCAACTGGGCACCACTACTGATCAATATGAAAAGAAACAACACAACGAACAAGATCTTCATCGAGCTCCCACTTGAGCTCAGTTGCGTCACCTGCACTGGTCTCATCGGCACCTGCAACTGTTTGGAAGTATCTGTGAGTCACGAGGACTCAGCAATCTCACACCCGCGAGATCAAGACTATTTAAGCTTATAGGAAGGAAAGGGTAGTGAGGTGGAGCTGCAGCAAGCACTAGCATGTATGGTGGCTAACATACGCAAATAAGAGCGAGAAGAGGAGCAACGGAACGGTCGTCAACTAGTAATGATCAAGAAGTGATCCTGAACTCCTACTTACGTCAAACATAACCTAGAAACCGTGTTCACTTCTCGGACTCCGCCGAGAAGAGACCATCACGGCTACACACGCGGTTGATGTATTTTAATTAAGTCAAGTGTCAAGTTCTTTACAACCGGATATTAACAAATTCCCATCTGCCACATAACCGCGGGCACGGCTCTCGAAAGTTTATACCCTGCAGGGGTGTCCCAACTTAGCCCATTATAAGCTCTCATGGTCAACGAAGGATATTCCTTCTCCCGGGAAGACCCGATCAGTCTCGGAATCCCGGTAACAAGACATTTCGACAATGGTAAAACAAAACCAGCAAAGCCGCCCGATGTGTCGACAATCCCGATAGGAGTCGCACGTACCTTGTTCTCAGGACACACCGGATGAACACTACGTACAACTAAAACCAGTCCTCAAGTTTCCCCGAGGTGGCGCTGCAAGTGGCTCTAGTTTGGACCAACACTCCGAGGAGCACTGGCCCGGGGGGGGTAAAATAAGATGACCCTCGGGATGCGCGACTCCCAAGGGAAAAGGCTAGGTAAGGCAAATGTAAAACCAAGGTTGGGCCTTGCTGGAAGAGTTTTATTCAAAGCGAACTGTCAAGGGGGTCCCATAAATCACCCAACCGCGTTAGGAACGCAAAATCAAGGAACATAACACTGGTATGACGGAACTAGGGCGGCAAGAGTGGAACAAAACACCAGGCATAAGGCCGAGCCTTCCACCCTTTACCAAGTATATAGATGCATTAATAATATAAGAGATATTGTGATATCCCAACATAAACATAATCCAACATGGAGCAATCTTCATCTTCACCTGCAACTAGCAACGCTATAAGAGGGGCTGAGCAAAAGCGGTAACATAGCCAAACAACGGTTTGCTAGGAAGGGTGACAAAGGTTAGAGGTTCATGGCAATATGGGAGGCATGAAATAGCAAGTGGTAGGTAGCGCTGCATAGCAATAGAGCGAACAACTAGCAAGCAAAGATAGAAGTGATTTCGAGGGAATGGTCATCTTGCCTGAGATCCCGCAAGGAAGAAGCACGAGTCCATGAAGAAGACAAACGGATGTAGTCGAACGAATCCTCACAACTCCGGAACGAAACCGAAGCTAACGAGAGAAGCAACCCGGAAAGAAACAAACAACAAAGTAAACAAACCACCACATACACATGGCATGATGCACAAACAAATATGATGCATGCCCGGTTTAAAATATGCATGGCATGGCAAAGTGCAAAAACGAAACTACAAGTTAAGTGGAGCTCAATATGCAACGAGTTGCCTATTGATGAAACACCACAACAATTGTTTAGTTCTCTCGGTTATATACCCAACAATATTAAATGTTGATTAACATGGCAAGAGGTGAAGCATAAGTAAACTAACTATCTAGGCAATTTAAATGAGGCCGGAACAACAAACAATAATTCCGGAAAATCCTCATGTCATTTAGCAATTTTAATGCAAACATCAATTGTAAACATTTAAATGTTATTATCATGATGCGAATGACATATGCAAGTTTTTTAAGCAATTTTATAAAACGTGGACAAGAGCATGTTATGAAGCATTTGTTACCGTGGTGGAACGAAAAAGGGTGCCACGGCAACGATAACGAAAATGATGCCACGGCAACATATCGGTTCCGATAGCTCATGGAGATACCGGCGCAAAAGAGAATTGTGCGGATGTGTGGAACACGCAATAGATGGTGGGGTGCTCCCGGTAACCGGGTTCCCGCGGTTCGACGGCATGGCAAGGAAACGAGTGACAGCGTGCGACGAACAAGTCGGGCACGGTGCAAACGCAAGCAACTCAAACAACACATGCTTTCGCTCCACGAACGTCGTCTCGGGTTATACCTTCGAGGCGTGACTTTTCGGAACGGATCAAGTTCGTAGAGGAAGTAGTTGTACACGACGACGGTATTAGAAGTAGTGGTTCACATCTCGCAATCGTCCAAACTCCGTAGATGTTCGGGGTCGTCGGTAGAGGTACTTGACGCAATCCATGCAAATGGTGCTTGTTCGGGCATCGGTCTTGACGAAGGTGTACTTGGCCAACGTAGTGGTACTCGACATCTTGTCGAACCCAAGCGACGGTAGTCGTACACGACGCGTTGTGGAAGTAGTTGAACTCGCAGTCTTCGCGGCGACGGTAGTCGTACACGTATTGACGAGGTACTTGACGTTTCAGTGTGTAGTCGTTCGAGCGTCCGTGTGGTCTTGCCGATTCCAAGGTTCTCGGTGGAGGCCATGGCACTCCCTGGTGGCACCGAGGTGGTCTAGCAGCAGCAGCAAGGGCGTCGGGGAGGTGATGGCCGTGGCGGGACTTGGCGCACGGAGGAGGTTCGAGGCGGCAGGATTGAGGAGGAACACCGGCGACGCGGCTGCGGGCACCAAGAGGCATGGCTCCGACGGACAGAGTCGGAGACGAGGTGCAGAAGGGCGGAGAGGGACTTGGCGGGACGGCCTGAACCTGCTGCTGATGGCGCTCGTGGCCATGGGACGCGGAAGCCGAGGTCGAAGGCGAGGCGCGGTGGAGGTCCGAGCGGGGCGTGTCTCCGACGGTTGAGGCTGAATGGAGGGAGGAGGCAGAGGTTGCGGCAGCTGGAGGTGCGCGGCGTGGCTCCTCTAGTCCATGGCAGGAGGCCATGGCGGCGGTCGATGGAGGAAGGCAAAGCGACGCGACGGCGAAGGGGCATGGCTCCGACGGAGCTGTTCGCTGGCGGCGGCCGGAGGTAGAGGCGGGGAGGCGCGAGGAAGGAGGGGCCTGCATGGGCGCGTGCACAGGGCGGCGGCCTACTGGACGACGGGAACTCGCGGGCACGCCAACGGCAGAGGACGGCGCACGGGGCTCTGCTCCTCTCTGCGTGGATGGCAGCGCGAGAGGAGGACGATGGGAGAGGGGATCGGGCGTAGGGAGACCGTGACTCGATGCGTGCGTGCGTGCGTGTGGCGGCGGGCAGAGGGAACGAGAGGGAGAGGGGAGAGGAGGGAGAGATGGGCTAGGGTTATGACGCGCGGGCTGGGCCTTGGAGGGGCAAATGGCCGCGGGGCGGGATGGGCCGGCCTGGGAGGCTGGCTGGGCTCTCTCCCCTTCTTCCTTCTTTTCTCCCAAAACAGAAAATATGAAAGAAGAAAAGGGGAAGAAAGGAAGTGTTAGGGATAGAATTTACGCGGGAGGTTAATTTTTCCGGACTCATAAAAATATGCTCGTTCCAAGAAAAACGGAGTGGGTAAGATTGCACGGTTTAAATTCAAATGGTTTGAACAAGGAGTAGGATTACAAAGTGACCAAAAATGTTGAACATTTAGGAAGGGCCTCGATAAGAGGGAAAAGAATTGTTGGCCAAGCTTGGAGGTGAAACTTGAAGTGGAAAAAGGCATGGGAATTATTTTGCAAGTGTGTTCCGGTTAATTCCAAACTAATGGAATATTTGTAATAGCTCCATAAATATTAGGAGGATATGTTATAAAGAGAAATCACCATGTGAATTCCCTCGATTTAAATGGATCGAAGATCCATGCAATTTACCTGGTTGAGTTTTTTAAAAAATTAATGACATGATGGCATGATGACATGATGCAATGAAAAATAAAAGAGCAAGCACAAAAGACACACACGGCGATCACGAAAATAAGGAAGTCTTCTGAAGCGTCGGTCTCGGGGCGTTACAACACTCCACCACTACAAGAGGATCTCGTCTCGAGATCTAGGATGGCACCGGAGATAAACGGAAGGGGAAGAGAAGAGGTAATACTAATTGCTTCTTTGAAAAATGAGTGAAACCAAAGAACCTTGAGAGGTCGCAAAGCTTGAGGAAATGACACAACGGAGATGAACAAAATTTAAAACACTCCGTTCAGCAAGAGGAACGAGGAACATTGCGAGAACCTTTGTAGGTTGAAGAATATGAAACAAGAGCTTAACGGATCAAAAGGAATATGAAAGGACACCGGTAGAAAAGAGAAACAAGGAACACCATGTGAACCTTGAGGTTAATTGACATGATAGATATTTAAACCACTCCGGTTAAAACATGATAGGGAAGGAATAAGAATGATATAATTTGGGCAGCACTCCGACTGTAAATGGAAGGAATTGAACATGATGTTGACAAGATGAGAGGATACTCGATGAATTTAACAACACACACTGCCTCCGGAACTGATGAAAGAATGGCACAAGGGGTAAGAAAGATTTCAGACAGCACTCCGGTTGATAAGGGAGGCAAAACTTGACAGAATGGGAAGAACTTGAAAAGAAGGCACGACACTCCGGCTAAACGGATAAGAAAGGAAAAAATTACATGATCTTGACAAAACAAGATGATTGGTCGAAGAGAGCAACATCACAAAGCCTTCGGAAACAATGCATGATAGTTAGATAGTTGGAGTGAATAGAACGAAGAATGAAACCAACACTCCTACCATAACTGAATTTTAAGGAGCATCCTTGAGAAATAGGATTGAACGAAGTTGTTGGAAAACCAACAACGAAAGAATAAGCTTGTAGTGGGCTTATGGGAACATCCCAACATTATGAGGTGACAACCCGCCACTAACGGAAACAATTGCTTGCTTGAGATCAACGAAGAGATGAAAACTTCTTCCACCAAGAGGAGAAAGAGAAAACTTGATCATTGATAAACTCCCCAAATAGCTACATTCCTTAGGGAAGGCTATAGGTGAAATATAACCCAATACAACTCCAACAAAAAGATTGATTGGATGAAAAAAATCTCTTGAACAAAGATAAAATGATGGATTTAAATATGTCACTCTTGAAAACTTTGTGAATCATGAAACCCGAAGGAAAATTATCGAGAATGACATAACACCACCTCAAAAGATATTGATAGAGAGAATTTGCACTTCGGAATGTAAGATGAAGAATGCTTGAACTCCTCAAACAAACCATGAGTTGAACACCATGTTTATTTTGAAGTATGGCTTGACGTGTCTTAACTCCGAGAGAAATCTTGAAGAACAATTGAAGAATGAAAAGAATCCTTGATGAACCACCAAGTAGAGCCTCCATGAAGAACTCCGGTAAAAAGGATGATAAAACGAAAGAGAAGTTGAGAACACAAGGTGAAGCCTTGTGATGATTTAGATGGAGCTTTCAAATGATATAATGCAGAAAGCTTGGAACTCCGGAAAGAAAAGATGAACTTGGAACCGAGAATTTGATATCATGAACGAACTCCGGAAGAAGGAATTAATCACTTGGAGGAAACAAGAATAAGAATTACATTACGCGTATCCTTCACCAATTTAGATTGATGACAAGCAACGGATCTTGCATACTACTTATTCTCGTAGAAAGGATTAAGATAGATATTGCGCAAACTAGTGAAGGTCTTTATCGAAACACCGGTAGGATTGAAACAACGAATAAATTGATATGATAACGAGGGAAGAGAAATCTTGAACGAACCACCGTGAGAATTGAAAATGAAAGTAGCAAAGGCACGATTCAACGGAAAGAATTAGAAAAAGAATGAAGATACTTGACAGAATTTAGATACACGAGAACGAAGAGATCATGAACTGATTAGAGGATATTTGAGTGATGCACCGGTATGATTTGGAGAACGAGAGCTGAAAGCTTGAATGAATAATTCTGAGATGATGGGCTCCGAAGAATCAAACTGAAAAGACTTGTGAAATGCTCCGGGTGGGTGAAAATAATTCTCACAATCGAAACAATTATGAGAGGATGGCATAAGCTAGAACTATGAATCTTCAAGATAACGGATCAAGATTTAGGAGAAATTCTTCTTCGGTCTTCAAATGTTGAGAATGATGATGCGAAACACCACCATGAATTGTTGAGATACTCCGGGATGAAAAATTAGAAAGGTTGAACCAACGATGAAAAGAATTTGAAAGCGATCTTGGAGAACAAATATGACTGATGATAACTCATTCTTACGTCAAACTTTGAAATGAATTTGAGAATAACTCCAAAAAAATTAGAAGAGTCAGGTAAGATCTTGGGAAAAGACCTGTGGGTTAGGGCCCACTCAAAATAAACACCGTTGCAATGATTACTTGAAAAGGAGATTGCACCGGTTGAATTAAATGGCTCAAAAGAGATAACAACCTCGAGATAGCTTGAACGGATTGGGAATGGAAATGTGAGTCTCCTGAGATACCTTCAGCACTCCAAAAAAATATGAATAGCAAGAGGTGGATGATTAAGAGATACATCGGCATGAGAAAACATTTGAAACAGGGAAAGGAATGTGACCAACATTGAAGGCTTGAATTTAGTGCACCGGAGAAGAAAAAGAATGAAGAATGA
This sequence comes from Aegilops tauschii subsp. strangulata, assembly GCF_002575655.3. NCBI lineage: Eukaryota > Viridiplantae > Streptophyta > Magnoliopsida > Poales > Poaceae > Aegilops > Aegilops tauschii. The sequence goes on from NC_053036.3 coordinate 518,259,303, forward strand.
AAAACTTGAAGAACATCTTCATGAGAACCACCGGGTAAGAACATTGATTGAAAAGAATGAAGGGACTTCACGTGAATAAAATGGATACTTGGTTAAGAAATCTGAGTGTTTCAAGAAAAAGGGTGGGAGGGCGGGAAAAAACAAAGACAACTTGGGATGAAAGAAGAAAAGGGGAAGAAAGGAAGTGTTAGGGATAGAATTTGCGCGGGAGGTTAATTTTTCCGGACTCATAAAAATATGCTCGTTCCAAGAAAAACGGAGTGGGTAAGATTGCATGGTTTAAATTCAAATGGTTTGAACAAGGAGTAGGATTACAAAGTGACCAAAAATGTTGAACATTTAGGAAGGGCCTCGATAAGAGGGAAAAGAATTGTTGGCCAAGCTTGGAGGTGAAACTTGAAGTGGAAAAAGGCATGGGAATTATTTTGCAAGTGTGTTCCGGTTAATTCCAAACTAATGGAATATTTATAATAGCTCCATAAATATTAGGAGGATATGTTATAAAGAGAAATCACCATGTGAATTCCCTCGATTTAAATGGATCGAAGATCCATGCAATTTACTTGGTTGAGTTTTTTTTTAAATTAATGACATGATGGCATGATGACATGATGCAATGAAAAATAAAAGAGCAAGCACAAAAGACACACACGGCGATCACGAAAATAAGGAAGTCTTCTGAAGCGTCGGTCTCAGGGCGTTACAATACTGGTTCAGTTGCTATGATTAGTAACTTGAAACATGAGTTACAAAACGAACAGAGACTAGTTGAGGGCGAGGTGACGATGTGTGTTGGAAGTAATTCCAAGGTTGATAAGATCACCATCGCACACTCCCTTTACCTTCGGGATTAGTGTTGAACCTAAAATAAATGTTATTTGGTGTTTGCGTTGAGAAAAATATGATTGGATCATGTTTATTGCAATACGGTTATTCATTTAAGTCAAAGAATAATTGTTATTCTGTTTACATGAATAAAACCTTCTGATACACCCAACATGAATGGTTTATTGAATCTCGATCGTAGTGATACACATATTCATAATATTGATGCCAAAAAGATGCAAAGTTGATAATGATAGTGCAACATATTTTGGCACTACCGTTTAGGTCATATTGGTGTAAAGCGCATGAAGAAACTCCATGCTGATGCGCTTTTGGAATCACTTGATTGTGAATCACTTGATGCTTGCGAACCATGCCTCATGGGCAAGATGACTAAGACTCCATTCTCCGGAACAATGGAGCAAGCAACAGACTTGTTGGACAAATACATACTGATGTATGCGGTCCGATGAGTGTTGAGGCTCGCGGTGGGTATCGTTATTTTCTGACCTTCACACATGATTTGAGCAGATATGGGTATATCTACTTGATGAAGCATAAGTCTGAAACATTTGAAAATTTCACTTAAATCTTTTATGAGCTAGGACTTGCTCTAGTGCTTCACTTAGGTCTTTCTGAGCACGGTGTGCTTTGTTATTTTTGAAGAAATGCTCTCTTGCTTCACTTAGATTTATTTGAGAGTTAGTAAAATTTTGAAGAAATTCTCTCTTGCCTCACTTAAATTATTTTGAGAGAAAGAAATTTTTTTATGCTCATGATCTTCACTTATATTTGTTTGAGCTTGTGAAAATCAACACATGAAAATTAGTCCCAAAGTGATAGATATCCAAGAAGGATAAAGTAAAAAATGTCATGAAGATCATTGGACAAAATAAACTTGATTCTTAGTAGTAGTTTTGAGATATGATGATGTGATATGTGAGTTATATTGATGAGTAATTGTGCTTTAGTAAGAATATTGGTGTTAAGGTTTGTGATTCCCTGTGCATGCACGAAAGTCAATAATCATGCAATGAAATTAAATCCTACTTGTGGTGCATTATTCGGTGTTAATTATGCTTCATGCTTGCTTATGAGATTATTCGTTTCTTGGTTGGTCGCTTCTCAATCTTTTGCTAGCATTCAGTTTGCACCAAGTATGACCTCTACTTGTGCATCCAAAATCCTTTAAACTAGTTTTGCCACATGAGTCCACTATATCTACCTATATGATGTATTCTTTTGCCGTTCTAAGCAAATTTGCATGTGCCATCTCTAATTTTCAAAATAAACTTCTCTTTTGTGTGTTTGTTTCACTCGCAGAACGGTAACGGGTGGCTAATATTTTCCATGTTGGATGTGTTATTCTCAAGATGAGTGTTTATTCACTTGTCATTGCACGAGAGTAAGGCAAAGGTTTTAGGGATGCCCAGTCCCGAAATGCAAAAATGAATTTACTTTATGTTGTCAAATAATAAATTCCTTGGAAAGTGTTGGTATGGAGGGCAACCGTGGATACGGCTAGCCATGGAAAGTGAAAGACTGGTGGAAAAGGGAATAAACTTTATTTTCTGTTTGGGAACCGCCTATGGCATATCTAGCATGGAAATTGTTCGGAACTCTGAATCGTTTTCGTTGGTGGGATGGATACACCTCCCAAAATGTTTTTATCTCTAATTTTTCGCTTTGAGCTCTGGCACCTCTACAAATCCCTATTTCCCTCTGCGAAGGGCCTTTCTTTTACTTTATGCAATTTTTATTTTGAGTCTCCATCTTCTCCGATAAAAAGCACCAACTAGGAGGCAATATGATCATGCTTAAGTATTGGGTATAGCTAATATTCGAGTGTGTTTCATGAATGGATCAATGTTTGAGCATGATGGGCTAGGGATAACTTATTTTAGCATTGATATTCTGAATGACATGGTTGCTTGTTGATATGCTTGAGTATCTAAATTATTATGTCAAAACTAGACTATTGCTTTGAATCACATAAAAGTACAAATGTCCATGCTATAAAGAAAAGAATATGATATGACATGATGAACAGCACTCCACATCAAAAATTCTGTTTTTATCACTTACCTACTCGAGGACAAGTAGGAGTTAAGCTTGGGGATGCTGATACGTCTCCAACATATCTATAATTTTTTATTGTTCCATGCTATTTTATTATCAATCTTGGATGTTTTATAAACATTTTATAGTCATTTTATATCATTTTTTGGAACTAACTATTGACATAGTGCCAAGTGCCAGTTGCTGTTTTTTCCATGTTTTTTACATCACAGGAAATCAATATCAGACGAAGTCCAAATGCCACGAAACTCCATGATGATTTTTATGGGCCAAAAGGAAGAAGTTGGGCCCTGGTTGCACCTGGGGGGAGTCCCGAGGAGGGGACAACCCACCAGGGCGCGCCAGGTGGCCCAGGCGTGCCCTGGTGGGTTGTGCCCACCTCGGTTGCCCCCGGACCACCTCTTTGCTCTATAAATACCCCAAAAATCCCAGAACCCTAGAAGCGTCGACGAAATATTCATCCAGCCGCCGTAGAGTCCAGAACCACCAGATCCAATCTAGACACCATCACGGAGGGGTACACCACTTCCATTGGTGCCTCTCCGATGATGCGTGAGTAGTTCTTTGTAGACCTTCGGGTCCGTAGTTAGTAGCTAGATGGCTTTCTCTCTCTCGCTGAATTCTCAATACAATGATCTCTTGGAGATCCATATGATGTAACTCTTTTTGCGGTGTGTTTGTTGGGATCTGATGAACTTTGAGTTTATGATCAGTCATATATTTTTATATCCATGAAAGTTATTTGAGCTTCTTTGATCTATTTTATGTATGATCTCTTATGGCCTCGTATTTCTTCTCTGACATTTTGGTTTTGTTTGGCCAACTTGATATATTTATCTTGGAATGGGAAGAGGTGCCCGGTAGTGGGTTCGATCTTACGCTGCTTGATCCCAGTGACAGAAAGGGCACCAACACGTATGTATCGTTGCTACTAAGGATAAAAAGATGGGACTATCTACCGCCATAGATAAATGGATCTTGCCTACATCATGTCATCGTTCTTATTGCATTACTCCGTTTTTCCATGAACTTAATACACTAGATGCATGCTGGATAGCGGTCGATGTGTGGAGTAATATAGTAGATGCAGGCAGGAGTCGGTCTACTAATCTTGGGCGTGATGCCTATGTAATGATCATTGCCTGGATATCGTCATAATTATTTGAAGTTCTATCAATTGCCCAACAGTAATTTGTTTACCCACCGTTTGCTATCTTTCTCGAGAGAAGCCACTAGTGAAATCTACGGCCCCTAGGTCTTCTTTCTCATATATTTGCTTTGCGATCTATTATATTTGCACTTTTTATCAGATCTATTAAACCAAAAATACAAAAATACTTTGCTGCACTTTATTTTATTTGCGATCCATTTATTCAATCTATTACAACTTTCTACCGTCAACACGCAATTTCTGGCGCCGTTACCCGAAAGGGATTGACAACCCCTTTAACACGTCGGGTTGCGAGGTGTTGTTATTTGTGTGTTGGGACTGTTTATGTTGTGTTGCTTGGTTCTCCTACTGGTTCGATAACCTTGGTTTCATATCTGAGGGAAATACCTACCGCTGTTGTGCTGCATCATCCCTCTCTCTTTGGGGAAATACCGACGTAGCTTCAAGCGACATCAGAACACCAAAGCGTAATGGTGTGTCCGAATGTGGTAACCATACTTTATTAGATATGGTGCGATCTATGATGTCTCTTACTGATTTACCGCTATTGTTTTGGGGTTATGCTTTAGACACGGCTGCATTCACATTAAATAGGGCACCATCTAAATCCGTTGAGACGACACATTATGAACTGTGGTTTGGCAAGAAACCCAAGTTGTCGTTTCTTAAAGTTTGGGGCTGCGATGCTTATGTGAAAAAGCTTCAACCTGATAAGCTCGAACCCAAATCGGAGAAATGTGTCTTCATAGGACACCCAAAGGAGACTGTTGGGTACACCTTCTATCATAGATCCGAAGGCAAGATATTCGTTGCTAAGAATGGATCCTTTCTAGAGAAGGAGTTTCTCTCAAAAAAATGTGTGGGAGGAAAGTCGAACTTGATGAGGTAATTGTACCTCCTCCCGAATTGGAAAGTAGTTCATCACAGAAATCAGCTCCAGTGATTCCTACACCAATTAGTGAGGAAGCTAATGATAATGATCATGAAACTTCAGATCAAGTTACTACTGAACCTCGTAGGTCAACCAGAGTAAGATCCGCACCAGAGTGGTACAGTAATCCTGCTCTGGAGGTCATGTTACTTGACCATGACGGACCTACAAACTATGAGGAAGCGATGATGAGCCTAGATTCCGTGAAATGGCTTGAGGCCATGAAATCTGAGATGAGATCCATGTATGAGAACAAAGTGTGGACTTTGGTTGACTTGCCCGATGATCGGCAAGCAATAGAGAATAAATGGATCTTCAAGAAGAAGACTGACGCTGACGTTAATGTTACTGTCTACAAAGCTCGACTTGTTGCGAAAGGTTTTCGACAAGTTCAAGGAGTTGACTACGATGAGACCTTCTCACCCGTAGCAATGCTTTAGTCTGTCCGAATCATGTTAGCAATTGCCACATTTTATGATTATGAAATTTGGTAAATGGATGTCAAAACTGCCTTCCTTAATGGATACCTTAAGGAAGAGTTGTATATGATGCAACCAGAAGGTTTTGTCGATCCAAAAGGTGCTAACAAAGTGTGCAAGCTCCAGCGATCCATTTATGGACTGGTGCAAGCCTCTCGGAGTTGAAATATACGCTTTGATAGTGTGATCAAAGCATATGGTTTTATACAGACTTTTGGAGAAGCCTGTATTTACAAGAAAGTGAGTGGGAGCTCTGTAGCATTCCTTATATTATATGTGGATGACATATTGTTGATCGGAAATGATACTGAATTTTTGAATAGCATAAAAGGATACTTGAATAAGAAATTTTTGATGAAAGACCTCGGTGAAGCTGCTTATATATTGGGCATCAAGATCTATAGAGATAGATCAAGACGCTTAATTGGACTTTCACAAAGCACATACCTTGATAAAGTTTTGAAGAAGTTCAAAATGGATCAGTCAAAGAAAGGGTTATTGCCTGTATTACAAGGTGTGAAGTTGAGTCACACTCAATGCCTGACCACTGCAGAAGATAGAAAGAAAATGAAAGTCATTCCCTATGCCTCAGCCATAGGTTCTATCATGTATGCAATGCTGTGTACCAAACCTGATGTGAGGGAGGTACCAAAGTAATCCAGGAGTGAAACACTGGACAGCAGTCAAGAACATCCTAAAATACCTGAAAAGGACTAAGGATATGTTTCTCGTTTATGGAGCTGACAAAGAGCTCGTCGTAAATGGTTACGTCAATGTAAGCTTTGACTCTGATTCGGATGACTCTAAGTCACAAACCGGATATGTATTTATATTGAATGGTGGAGCTGTCAGTTGGTGCAGTTCCAAGCAGAGCGTCATGGCGGGATCTACGTGTGAAGCGGAGTACATAGCTGCTTCGGAAGCAGTAAATGAAGGAGTCTGGATGAAGGAGTTCATATCCGATCTAGGTGTAACCTAGTGCATCGGGTCCAATGAAAATCTTTTGTGACAATACTGGAGCAATAGCCTTGGCGAAGGAATCCACATTTTACAAGAGAACCAAGCACATCAAGAGATGCTTCAATTCCATCCGCGATCTAGTCAAGGAGGGAGACATAGAAGTTTGCTAAATACACACGGATTTGAATGTTGCAGACCCGTTGCCTAAGCCTCTTCCACGAGCAAAACATGATCAGCACCAAGACTCCATGGGTGTTAGAATCATTACTATGTAATCTAGATTATTGACTCTAGTGCAAGTGGGAGACTAAAGGAAATATGCCCTAGAGGCAATAATAAAGTTATTGTTTATTTCCTTATTTCATGATAAATGTTTATTATTCATGCTAGAATTGTATTAACCGGAAACTTAGTACATGTGTGAATACATAGACAAACAGAGTGTCCCTAGTATGCCTCTACTTGACTAGCTCGTTAATCAAAGATGGTTAAGTTTCCTAACCATAGACATGTGTTCTCATTTGATGAACGTGATCACATCATTAGAGAATGATGTGATGGACAAGACCCATCCGTTAGCTTAGCATTAATGATTGTTTAGTTTTATTGCTATTTCTTTCGGTGCTTGGATCGGTTGGATCGCGAAGATGTTCGAATACATCAACCGCGTTACTAAACGCTTCCGTTTTCGGTCTATGAGGGTACGTGGACACACTCTCCCCGCTCATTGCTATGCTTCTCCTAGATAGATCTTGCGTGTTCGTAGGAATTTTTTTGAAATACTGCGTTCCCCAACACAAGGATGGCAATGTACAGCAGGCGGATATGGGCGACAGCGAAGTCGATGAGCTCGGTGTGGTAGTTGTCGCGCTGGCCGAAGGTGACAGGGAGGCGGATCTGCCCTATCGGAGTAGTGGAGCCATCGGTCACTCCTGAGAAGGGCTTGGTGGGCTGCAGCTGATCATATGGCACTTGGAGGCGGTCGAACGTCTCGATGGAAAGAACATTGAGCCCCACACCGCCATCAATGAGGGTCTTGGTGACAAGGACATTGCTGATGATGGGGGAGCAGAGCATCGGGAGGGCGCCGGCAGTTGCCGCACACTTGAGCTGGTCGGACGAGCTGAAGGTAATGGTGCACTTTGACCACCTGAGCGGGCGCGTGGCCTCGAGCCTGGGGAGGGCCGCATTCAACTCATGAGCGAACTGCTTGAAGATGAGTTGGGAGGCTGGGGCCTGAGCGCCGCCCAAGATGCAGGCAATGGCACGAGGTACCTCGAAGCCCCAGCCCCCTCGTCCTGGTGGTGGTCTTCGTTCCTCCTTGGTGGTGGTGGAAGCGGAGGGAGTCAGGCATTTCCCTGAGGACGGTCCTCAAGAGGCTGGTCTCTCCAGGCGCCCTCGCGAGGCTGGCCTTGCCAGCGGTCCACACGAGGCAGGTCGCGCCACTCCTGGCGGAGGCCGCGGTCGTCCCAACGCCCTCCACTTCTGCCTCCTCCACGGCCGTAGCCTCGATCGTTATGCTCGAGGCGTCGACTGAAGCGCCCTTCGTGGATGGCCCTGAGCTCTTGACAGTCATTGCTGTTGTGGTTGTGTACGTTGTAGAAGGCACAGAATGGGCGGCTACCCTTGACTGACTCTGGGTGGTCACAGCCGCACTTCATCTCCGGCTCAGCCGCGAGCACGGCCGCCCCCTTGCGTTTCAAGTCCTTGGTTTTGGCCTTCTTGTCTTCGGGTCGGCAGCTGGAAGCTCGAGAAGGGAGAGGCGTCCCTCCTCAGCTCTCGCACACTTGGTCGCCATGTTGAACATCTCCAGGGCCATGCACAGGTCCTCATGTATGGCGAGCTCCTCCTTCATCTTGACATCGTGGACGCCATCAGAGAATGCTGAGATGATGGCCTCATCCGTCACCTTGGGGATCCGGAGGCGAACGTTGTTGAAGCGTTGGATGTACTTCTGCAGGGTTTCCCCTGGCTGCTGCTTCATGCGCCGCAGGTCACCCGCGATAGGCGGGTGGTCGCGCGTGCTGCCTCTTGAGCATGTGTTGGTTTTCCCTTGAAGAGGAAAGGGTGATGCAGCAAAGTAGCGTAAGTATTTCCCTGAGTTTTTGAGAACCAAGGTATCAATCCAGTAGGAGATTACATGCAAGTCACCTACTACCTGCACAAACAATCAAGAACCTTGCAACCAACGCGATAAAGGGGTTGTCAATCCCTTCACGGTCACTCGCAAAAGTGAGATCTAATAAAGATAGTAAATTAAATATTTTTGGTATTTTTGTTGTATAGATTGGAAAGTAAAGATTGCAAAATAAACGGCGACAGAAATTGGCAAGTTGATGGGAAACTAATATGATGTAAAATAGACCCCGGGGCCATAGGTTTCACTAGTGGCTTCTCTCATGATAGCATATATTACGGTGGGTGAACAAATTACTGCCGAGCAATTGATAGAAAAGCACATAGTTATGAGAATATCTAGGCAATGATCATGAATATAGGCATCACGTCCGTGTCAAGTAGACCGAAATGATTTTGCATCTACTACTATTACTCCACACATCGACCGCTATCCAGCATGCATCTAGAGTATTAAGTTCATAAGAACAAAGTCACGCATTAAGCAAGATGACATGATGTAGAGGGATAAACTCAAGCAATATGATATAAACCCCATCTTTTTATCCTCGATGGCAACAATACAATACCTGCCTTGCTGCCCCTACTGTCACTGGGAAAGGATACCGCAAGATTGAACCCAAAGCTAAGCACTTCGCCCATTGCAAGAAAGATCAATCTAGTAGGACAAACTAAACCGATAATTCGAAGAGACTTGCAAAGATATCAAATCATGCATATAAGAATTCAGAGAAGAACCAAATATTATTAATAGATAATCTTGATCATAAATCCACAATTCATCGGATCTCGGCAAACACACCGCAAAAGATATTACATCGAATAGATCTCCAAGAACATCGAGGAGAACTTTGTATTGAGAACCAAAGAGAGAGAAGAAGCCATCTAGCTAATAACTACGGACCCGAAGGTCTGTGGTAAACTACTCACGCTTCATCGGATAGGCTATGGTGTTGATGTAGAAGCCCTCCGTGATCGATTCCCCCTCTGGCAGATCGCCGGAAAAGGCCCTAAATGGGATCTCACGGGTACAGAAGGTTGCGGCAGTGGAAAAGTGGTTTCGTGGCTCCCCCTGATGTTTTTAGGGTATAAGAGTATATATAGGCGAAAGAAGTACGTCGGTGGAGCTCTGTGGGGCCCACGAGGGTGGGGGGAGCGCCTACCCCCTGGGCGCGCCCTCCTGCCTCGTGGCTGCCTCGTGGAGTTCCAGACTTCAAATCCAAGTCTTCTGGATTGCGTTTGTTCCAAGAAAGATCATCGCGAAGGTTTCATTCCGTTTGGATTCCGTTTGGTATTCCTTTTCTGCAAAACACTGAAATAGGCACACAAAAACAGAAACTGGCACTGGGCCTTCGGTTAATAGGTTAGTCCCAAAAATAATATAAAAGAGCATATTAAAGCCCATTAAACATACAAAACAGATAATATAATAGCATGGAACCATAAAAAAATTATAGATATGTTGGAGACATATCAAGCATCCCCAAGCTTAATTCCTGCTCGTCCTCGAGTAGGTAAATGATAAAAATAGAATTTTTGATGTGGAATGCTACCTAACATAATTTTCAATGTAATTGTCTTTATTATGGCATGAATGTTCAGATCCATAAGATTCAAAATAAAAGTTTAATATTGACATAAAAATAATAATACTTCAAGCATAGTAATAAAGCAATCATGTCCTCTCAAAATAACATGGCCAAAGAAAGTTATCCCTACAAAATCATATAGTCTGGCTATGCTCTATCTTCATCACTCAAAGTATTTAATCATGCACAACCCCAATGACAAGTCAAGCAATTGTTTCATACTTTTGATGTTCTCAAACTTTTTCAATCTTCACGCAATACATGAGCGTGAGCCATGGGCATAGCACTATAGGTGGAATAGAATGGTGGTTGTGGAGAAGACAAGAAGAAGATAGTCTCACATCAACTAGGCGTATCAACGGGCTATGGAGATGCCCATCAATAGATATCAATGTGAGTGAGTAGGGATTGCCATGCAACGGATGCACTAGAGCTATAAGTGTATGAAAGCTCAACAAAAGAAACTAAGTGCGTGTGCATCCAACTCGCTTGCTCACGAAGACCTAGGGCAATTTGAGGAAGCCCATCATTGGAATATACAAGCCAAGTTCTATAATGTAAAATTCCCACTAGTATAAAAGTGACAACATAGGAGACTCTCTATCATGAAGATCATGGTGCTACTTTGAAGCACAAGTGTGGTAAAAGGATAGTAGCATTGTCCCTTCTCTCTTTTTCTCTCATTTTTTTGGGCCTTTCTCTTTTTTTATGGCCTCTTTTTTTCGAACGGAATCTCATCCCGACTTGTGGGGGAATCATAGTCTCCATCATCCTTTCCTCGCTGGGACAATGCTCTAATAATGATGACCATCACACTTTTATTTACTTACAACTCAATACTTAGAACAAAATATGACTCTATGTGAATGCCTCCGGCGGTGTATCGGGATGTGCAATGATTCAAGAGTGACATGTATGAAAAATTATGAATGGTGGCTTTGCCACAAATACGATGTCAACTACATGATCATGCAAATAAATATGACAATGATGGAGAGTGTCATAATAAACGGAACGGTGGAAAGTTGCATGGCAATATATCTCGAATGGCTATGGAAATGCCATAATAGGTAGGTATGGTGGCTTTTTTGAGGAAGGTATATGGTGGGTGTATGATACCAGCGAAAGGTGCGCGGTATTAGAGAGGCTAGCAATGGTGGAAGGGTGAGAGTGCGTATAATCCATGGACTCAACATTAGTCATAAAGAACTCATATACTTATTGCAAAAATCTATTAGTTATCGAAACGAAGTACTACGCGCATGCTCCTAGGGGGATAGATTGGTAGGAAAAGACCGTTCGTCCCCGACCACCACTCATAAGGAAGACAATCAATAAATAAATCATGCTCCGACTTCATCACATGACGGTTCACCATACGTGCATGCTACAGGAATCACAAACTTTAACACAAGCATATCTCAACTTCACAACTACTCAACTAGCATGACTCTAATATCACCATCTTCATATCTCAAAATAATCATAATGAATCAAACTTCTCATAGTATTCATTGCACTTTATATGATAGTTTTTATTATACGCATCTTGGATGCTCATCATATTAGGACTAATTTTATAGCCAAAGAAAATTACCATGCTGTTCTAACAGACTCTCAAAATAATATAAGTGAAGCATGAGAGATCAATAATTTCTATAAAATAAAACCACCACCGCGCTCCTAAAAGATAGAAGTGAAGCACTAGAGCAAAATTATCTAGCTCAAAAGATATAAGTGAAGCACATAGAGTATTCTAATAAATTCCGAGTCATGTGTGTCTCTCCAAAAGGTGTGTAAAGAAAGGATGATTGTGGTAAACTAAAAATCAAAGACTCAAAACATACAAGACGCTCCACGCAAAACACATATCATGTGGTGAATAAAAATGTAGCCTCAAGTGAAGTTACCGATAGACGAAGACGAAAGAGGGGATGCCTTCCGGGGCATACCCAAGCTTAGGCTTTTGGTTGTCCTTGAAATTTACCTTGGGGTGACTTGGGCATCCCCAAGCTTAGGCTCTTGCCACTCCTTATTCCAAAATCCATCAAATCTTTACTCAAAACTTGAAAACTTCACAACACAAAACATAATCAGAAAATCTCATGAGCTTCGTTAGTATAATAAAATAAACCACCACTTTAAGGTACTGTTATGAACTCATTCTTTATTTATATTGGTTTTAAACCTACTGTATTCCAACTTCTCTATGGTTCATACCCCCCGATACTACTCATAGATTCATCAAAATAAGCAAACAACACACGAAAAACAGAATCTGTCAAAACAGAACAGTCTGTAGCAATCTGTATCAAAAGAATACTTCTGGAACTCCAAAAATTCTGAAATAAATTGGTGGACGTGAGTAATTTGTCTCTTAATCATCTTCAAAAAGAATCAACCTAAAAGCGCTCTCCAGTAAAAACTGGCATCTAATATCGTGAGCGCCAAAGTTTCTGTTTTTTACACCAAGATTGCAAAGACTTCACCCATGTCTTCCCAAAGGTTCTACTTGGCACAAACACTAATTAAAACATAAAACCACATCTAAACAGAGGCTAGATGAATTATTTATTACTAAACAGGAACAAAAAGCAAGGAACAAAAATAAAATTGGGTTGCCTCCCAACAAGCGCTATCGTTTAATGCTCTAGCTAGGCATAAAAACAATAATAGATCTAGGTATTGCCATCTCCAGTATGCAATCCATAAGTGGCTCTCATAATTGATTCATAAGGAAATTTAATTTTATTTCTAGGGAAGTGTTCCATGCCTTTCCTCAACGGAAATTGGAATCTAATATTTCCTTCTTTCATGTCAATAATTGCACCAATCGTTCTAAGGAAAGGTCTACCAAGAATAATAGGATATGTAGGATTGCAATCTACATCAAGAACAATGAAATCTATGGGCACATAATTCCTATTTGCAACAATAAGAACATCATTAATCCTCCCCATAGGTTTATTAATGGTGGAATCCGCAAGATGCAAATTTAAAGAACAATCATCGAATTCACGAAAACCTAGCACATCGCACAAAGTTTTTGGGATTGTGGAAACACTAGCACCCAAATCACATAAAGCGTAGCATTCATGATCTTTAATCTTAATTTTAATAGTACGTTCCCACTCATCATAAAGTTTTCTAGGTATAGAAACTTCTAGTTCAATCTTTTCTTCATAAGATTGCATTAAAGCATCAACGATATGTTTAGTGAAAGCTTTATTCTGATTATAAGCATGAGGAGAATTCAACACGGATTGCAACAAGGAAATACAATCTATCAAAGAGCAATTATCATAATTAAATTCCTTGAAATTCAAAATAGTGGGTTCATTGCTATGTAAAGTTTTGACCTCTTGAATCCCACTTTTATTAATTTTAGCATCAAGATCTAAAAACTCCGAATCATTGGGACGCCTTTTAACTAAAGTTGACTCATCTGCAGTCCCATATTTATCAAGATTCATATTGGAAAACAAAGATTTAATAGGAGTCACATCAATCACTTTTAGGTCTTCATCATTATTATCATGAAAACTAGAAGAACACGCTTTCACAAACTAATCTTTTTTAGCACGCATCCTAGCGGTTCTTTCTTTGCACTCATCAATGGAAATTCTCATGGCTTTGAGAGACTCATTGATATCATGCTTAGGTGGAATAGATCTAAGTTTCAAGAGAAATTCTATCCATGTTCCTAGCCAACTCATCAATCTTAAGCAATTTTTCTTCAATCAAAGCATTGAAATTCTTTTGCGAATTCATAAATTTTTTAACACTAGTCTCAAAATCAGAGGGCATCTTATTAAAATTTCCATAAGAGTTGTTGTAGGAATTACCATAATTATTAGAGGAATTACTAGGGAATGGCCTAGAATTAAAGTTTCCTCTATACGCGTTGTTACCAAAATTGTTCCTACCAACAAAATTCACATCCATAGATTCATTATTATTCTCAATCAAAGTGGACAAAGGCATATCATTAGGATCAGAAGAAACACTCTTATTAGCAAACAATTTCATAAGTTCATCCATCTTTCCACTCAAAACATTAATCTCTTCAATCGCATGAACTTTTTTACTAGTGGATCTTTCGGTGTGCCATTGAGAATAATTAACCATAATATTATCTAGGAGTTTAGTAGCTTCTCCTAAAGTGATTTCCATAAAAGTGCCTCCCACGACCGAATCTAAAAGATTTCTAGAAGCAAAATTCAATCCGGCATAAAAAAATTGTATAATCATCCACAAATTCAAACCATGTGTAGGGCAATTACATATCATTAATTTCATCCTCTCCCAAGCTTGTGCAACATGCTCATGATCAAGTTGCTTAAAATTCATAATATCGTTCCTAAGAGAGATGATCTTAGCGGGAGGAAAATACTTAGAGATAAAAGCATGTTTGCACTTATTCCATGAACCAATACTACTTGTAGGCAAAGAAGAGAACCAAGTTTTAGCATGATCTCTTAAGGAAAAACGGAGCTTCAATTTAACAATATCATTATCCAAATCTTTCTTATTTTGCATATCACACAAATCAACAAACTTGTTTAGATGGGTAGCGACATCTTCACTAGGAAGGCCAGAAAATTGATCTTTCATAACAAGATTCAACAAAGCGGCATTAATTTCACAAGATTCAGCATCGGTAATAGGAGCAATCAGAGTGCTAATAAAATCATTGTTGTTGGTATTGGAAAAGTCACATAATTTAGTATTATCTTGAGCCATCGTGACAAACAATCAATCCAACACACAAGCACACAAGAGGCAAGCGAAAAGAGGCGAACGGAAAAGAGGTGAAGAAAAGGCAAAGGTTTTTTTAGAAGTGGGGGAGAGGAAAATGAGAGGCGAATGGCAAATAATGTAATGCGAGGGAGAAGAGTTTATGATGGGTACTTGGTATGTCTTGACTTGAGCGTAGATCTCCCCGGCAACGGCGCCAGAAATCCTTCTTGCTACCTCTTGAGCATGCATTGGTTTTCCCTTGAAGAGGAAAGGGTGATGCAGCAAACTAGCATATAGTATTTCCCTCAGTTTCTGAGAACCAAGGTATCAATCCAGTAGGAGATTACACGCAAGTCACCTAGTACCTGCACAAACAATCAAGAACCTTGCAACCAACGCGATAAATAGGTTGTCAATCCCTTCATGGTCACTCGCAAAAGTGAGATCTAATAAAGATAGTAAATTAAATATTTTTGGTATTTTTGTTGTACAGATTGGAAACTAAAGATTGCAAAATAAACGGCGACAGAAATTGGCAAGTTGACGGGAAACTAATATGATGTAAAATAGACCCGGGGGGCATAGGTTTCACTAGAGGCTTCTCTCATGATAGCATATATTATGGTGGGTGAACAAATTACTGCTGAGCAATTGAAAGAAAAGCGCATAGTTATGAGAATATCTAGGCAATGATCATGAATATAGGCATCACGTCTGTGTCAAGTAGACCGAAACGATTCTGCATCTACTACTATTACTCCACACATCGACCGCTATCCAGCATGTATCTAGAGTATTTACTTCATAAGAACAGAGTAACGCATTAAGCAAGATGACATGATGTAGAGGGATAAACTCAAGCAATATGATATAAACCCCATCCGTTTATCCTCGATGGCAACAATACAATACGTGCCTTGCTGCCCCTACTGTCACTGGGAAAGGACACTGCAAGATTGAACCCAAAGCTAAACACTTCTCCCATTGCAAGAAAGATCAATCTAGTAGGCCAAACTAAACCGATAATTCGAAGAGACTTGCAAAGATATCAAATCATGCATATAAGAATTCAGAGAAGAACCAAATATTATTCATAGATAATCTGATCATAAATCCACAATTCATCGGATCTCGGCAAACACACCGCAAAAGATATTACATCGAATAGATCTCCAAGAACATCGAGGAGAACTTTGTATTGAGATCCAAAGAGAGAGAAGAAGCCATCTAGCTAATAACTATGGACCCAAAGGTCTGTGGTAAACTACTCACGCTTCATCGGAGAGGCTATGGTGTTGATGTAGAAGCCCTCCGTGATCGATTCCCCCTCCGGCAGATCGCCGGGAAAGGCCCCAAGATGGGATCTCACGGGTATAGAAGGTTGCAGTGGTGGAAAAGTGGTTTTGTGGCTCCCCCTGATGTTTTTAGGGTATAAGAGTATATATAGGTGAAAGAAGTACGTCGGTGGAGCTCCGCGGGGCCCATGAGGGTGGGGGGCGCGCCTACCCCCTGGGTGCGCCCTCCTGCCTCGTGGCCGCCTCGCGGAGTTCCAGACTTCAACTCCAAGTCTTCTGGATTGCGCTTGTTCCAGGAAAGATCATCGCGAAGGTTTCATTTTGTTTGGATTCCGTTTGGTATTCCTTTTCTGCAAAACACTTAAATAGGCAAAAAAATAGAAACTGGCACTGGGCCATCGGTTAATAGGTTAGTCCCAAAAATAATATATAAGAGCATATTAAAGCCCACTAAACATCCAAATCAGATAATATAATAGCATGGAACAATCAAAAATTATAGATAAGTTGGAGACATATCAGCGCGTCCCTTGGAAGTTGGTGACGAAACGGTCGCGCATCTCGCCCAGGAGGAGATCGATCCCGTGGGTAGGTTCAGGAGCCACGAGCGTGCACCATCCTTGAGGGCCATGGGAAACCAATTCGCCATGACCGTCTCGTCGCCGTTGGCCACCTCGATGCTCAGCTCGTAGAGCTGCAGTAACTCGGCAGGGTCGGTGGTGCCGTCGTAGCATGGAGACAGGTCAGGCTTTAACTTGCCCGGCCAGACGACGCTACGCAGCTCAGGGGTGAAGGCGCGGCAGCCCGCGGTGGTCACTGGAGCTCGTCGTGCAGGTGGAGCCTGGTCTTGGTACCCACACGTCGCCGCTGCAGGCGGCGTGCGGTCTTGACGTGGTGGTGCCGGGAGTGCGGGAGCATCCTCTTGCGGCCACTGGACCTCCTGGCAGCTCTCTTCTTCGCGCGCGGGTAGCCTGCGCGGTGGGTCACGCTGCGGGGCCGCGCATCTCGGCCCAAGGACGACGTCGTGACAGGGAGGTGGTGGAGCCGCTCCATGGGCTACGTCGCCCGCGGCGGGAGGCCGGCGAGGTTGCGAGAGGGACGGTGTAGGAGAGCCCCCAGCAGCACTGACGAGCTCGGTGGTGTGGTCCAGCCAGTCCTCGTAGAGGTCGTCAACGGGGCGGTAGCGCAGGAGCTCACACGCCATCAGCAGCGCAGCCTACATGTCCGCGGGCCCGAGACGAGCGTGGGACGACGAGCCGGTCGGAGTCAGCGACGGGGTGGCGGTGCGTCCGTCCCTCCGCATAGAGGGGTGCAGCGACGAAGCTTGCTGCTCATTCCCGCCGGGTCGGTGGCGGCGTTGGCAGCAGGTGACAGAGAACGATGGGGAGGCCCGCCGACGGGCGCCGTCTGGGCGATGCGAGTGGCTGAGTGCTTAGCACGGGCTCGATGAGCATCAGCCATGGAAGCGGTGGAGCGGCGGGGCGTCGATCAACGGAAAAGAGGTTTCGGTGCACCCCTACCTGGCGCGCCAAATGTTAGATTCAGGGTTCCGCAGACCCTTGAGAGGTTCGAACTCTCGGGTGCACGCGAAGAACACTCTCTTCCCAGTCTGCCCGCTCAACGATCCCACGCCCTAGCTCGACGAACCCAAGGAACAGGAGACATGGGGGTTTATCCTGGTTCGGGCCACCTTGCGGTGTAATACCCTACTCCAGCTTTGTGGTGGTTTGCCTCGAGGGGCTGAGGATGAACTAGTACAGTGGTGGAACAGCCTCAGGAGGTGAGGTGTTCTTGGGCTTGATGAGCTGGTGGGTGTGTGGATGATCTGAATGATTCGTCCTCCGCTACGGTGGTGGCTCGGTCCTATTTATAGTGGCCTTGGTCCTCTTCCCAAATGTAGGCGGGAAGGGATCCCACAATGGCCAAATTTGAAGGGAGACAACTAGTACAAGCTATCCTGACAAAAGTAGTCTTCGCCTGCCAAAGGCTCTGCTGGTGACGCTGCAGTGGGCTCCGCGATGACCTCCATCCTGCCGTCTTGGCGGTCTTGGTCTTGTTGCACCAAAACGGAAACCTTTGCTTGATTCCTCGGGACTCCACGTCTGCACTTGCCTCCTTAGCACCAAAGAGGAAACTGGTACACTGCTCCCGCTGGCGCCCGTCTGGCCTTGGTCGTCATGGCTCACGTCATGTGTGTTGGGGAACGTAGTAATTTCAAAAATTTCCTACGTACACACAGGATCATGGTGATGCATAGCAACGAAAGGGGAGAGTGTTGTCTACGTACCCTCGTAGACCAAAAGCGGAAGCGTTAGCACAACGCGGTTGATGTAGTCGTACGTCTTCACGATCCAACCGATCCAAGTACCGAACATACGGCACCTCCGAGTTCAGCACACGTTCAGCTCGATGACGTCCCGTGAACTCCGATCCAGCAGAGCTTCACAGGAGAGTTCCGTCAGCACGACGGCGTGGTGACGGTGATGATGTTGCTACCGACGCAGGGCTTCGCCTAAGCACCGCTACGATATGATCGAGGTGGAATATGGTGGAGGGGGGCACCGCACACGGCTAAGAGATCAATTGTTGTGTCTCCAAGGGGTGCCCCCCTCCCCGTATATAAAGGAGTGGAGGAGGGGGAGGGCCGGCCCTCTCTATGGCGCGCCCTAGGAGAGTCCTACTCCCACCGGGAGTAGGATTCCCCCTTTCCTGGTAGAACTAGGAGCCCTTCCAAGTAGTAGGAGTAGGAGAGAAGGAAGGGGAAAAGAGATAGCATTGGGGGGGCGCAGCCTCTCCTCTCTCTTTCCCCTAAAGCCCAATAAGGCCCATATACTCCCCGGCGAATTCCCGTAAATCTCCGGTACTCCGAAAAATACCCGAATCACTCGGAACCTTTCCGATGTCCGAATATAGTCGTCTAATATATCGATCTTTACGTCTCGACCATTTCGAGACTCCTCGTCATGTCCCCGATCTCATCTGGGACTCCAAACTACCTTTGGTACAGAAAATCACATAAACTCATAATACAAATCGTCACCGAACGTTAAGCGTGCGGACCCTACGGGTTCGAGAAATATGTAGACATGACCAAGACACATCTCCGGTCAATAACCAATAGCGGAACCTGGATGCTCATATTGGCTCCCACATATTCTACGAAGATCTTTATTGGCCAAACCGCATAACAACATACGTTGTTCCCTTTGTCATCGGCATGTTACTTGCCTGAGATTCGATCGTCGGTATCTCAATACCTAGCTCAATCTCGCTACCGGCAAGTCTCTTTACTCGTTCCGTAATACATCATCTCGCAACTAACTCATTAGTCACAATGCTTGCAAGGCTTATAGAGATGTGCATTACCGAGAGGGCCCAGAGATACCTCTCCGACAATTGGAGTGACAAATCCTAATCTTGAAATACGCCAACCCAACAAGTACCTTCGGAGACACCTGTACAGCACCTTTATAATCACCCAGTTACGTTGTGACGTTTGGTAGCACACAAAGTGTTCCTCCGGTAAACAGGAGTTGCATAATCTCATAGTCACAGAAACATGTATAAGTCATGAAGAAAGCAATAGTGGTGTCTACTACACAACCTTCTTCTTGTAGATGTTGTTGGGCCTCCAAGTGCAGAGGTTTGTAGGACAGTAGCAAATTTCCCTCAAGTGGATGACCTAAGGTTTATCAATCCGTGGGAGGCGTAGGATGAAGATGGTCTCTCTCAAACAACCCTGCAACCAAATAACAAAGAGTCTCTTGTGTCCCTAACACACCCAATACAATGGTAAATTGTATAGGTGCACTAGTTCGGCAAAGAGATGGTAATACAAGTGCAATATGGATGATAGATATAGGTTTTTGTAATCTGAAAATATAAAAACAGCAAGGTAACTAATGATAAAAGTGAGCGTAAACGGTATTGCAATGCGTTGAAACAAGGCCTAGGGTTCATACTTTCACTAGTGCAAGTTCTCTTAACAATAATAACATAATTGGATCATATAACTATCCCTCAACATGCAACAAAGAGTCACTCCAAAGTCACTAATAGCGGAGAACAAACGAAGAGATTATGGTAGGGTACGAAACCACCTCAAAGTTATTCTTTCTGATCGATCTATTCAAGAGTCCGTAGTAAAATAACATGAAGCTATTCTTTCCGTTCGATCTATCATAGACTTCGTACTAGAATAACACCTTAAGGCACAAATCAAGCAAAACGCTAATGTCACCTAGATACTCCAATGTCACCTCAAGTATCCGTGGGTATGATTATACATATGCATCACACAATCTCAGATTCATCTATTCAAACCAACACAAAGTACTTCAAAGAGTGCCCCAAAGTTTCTACCGGAGAGTCAAGACGAAAACGTGTGCCAACCCCTATGCATAAGTTCACAAGGTCACTGAACCCGCAAGTTGATCACCAAAACATACATCAAGTAGATCACGTGAATATCCCAATGTCACCATAGATAAGCACATGCAAGACATACATCAAGTGTTCTCAAATCCTTAAAGACTCAATCCGATAAGATAACTTCAAAGGGAAAACTCAATCCATTACAAGAGTGTAGAGGGGGAGAAACATCATAAGATCCAACTATAGTAGCAAAGCTCACGATACATCAAGATCGTGCCAAATCAAGAACACGAGAGAGAGAGAGACCAAACACATAGCTACTGGTACATACCCTCAGCCCCGAGGGTGAACTACTCCCTCCTCGTCATGGAGAGCGCCGGGATGATGAAGATGGCCACCGGGGAGCGATCCCCCCTCCGGCAGGGTGCCGAAACAGGGTCCCGATTGGTTTTTGGTGGCTACAGAGGCTTGCGGCAGCGGAACTCCCGATCTATTCTGTTCCCCGAAGGTTTTAGGGTATATTGGTGTATATAGGTGAAAGAAGTATGTCAGGGGAGCCACGAGGGGCCCACGAGGGTGGAGGGCGCGCCCAGGGGGGTGGGCACGCCCCCTGCCTCGTGCCTTCCTCGTTGCTTTCTTGACGTGGACTCCAAGTCTCCCGGGTTGCTTTCCTTCCAAAAATAACTTCTCCAGAAGGTTTCATTCCGTTTCGACTCTGTTCGATATTCTTTTTGTTTGAAACACTGAAACAAGGGGAAAAACAGGAACTGGCACTGGGCTCTGGGTTAATAGGTTAGTCCCAAAAGCCCATAAAGATCCAAAATAGATAATATGATAGCATGGAACAATCAAAAATTATAGATACGTTGGAGACGTATCAAATAGCAACATACTAAACGATCAAGTGCTAAGCTAACGGAATGGGTCAACTCAATCACATCATTCTCCTAATGATGTGATCCCGTTTATCAAATGACAACTCATGTCTATGGTTAGGAAACTTAACCATCTTTGATCAACGAGCTAGTCAAGTAGAGGCATACTAGTGACACTCTGTTTGTCTATGTATTCACACTTGTATTATGTTTCCGGTTAATACAATTCTAGCATGAATAATAAACATTTATCATGAAATAAGGAAATAAATAATAACTTTATTATTGCCTCTAGGGCATATTTCCTTCAGTCTCCCACTTGCACTAGATTCAGTAATTTAGTTAACATCGCCATGTGATTTAACACCAATAGTTCACATCACCATGTGATTAACACCCATAGTTCACATCGTCATGTGACCAACACCCAAAGGGTTTACTAGACTCAATAATCTAGTTCACGTCCCTATCTGATTAACACCCAAAGAGTACTAAGGTGTGATCATGTTTTGCTTGTGAGAGAAGTTTAGTCAACGGGTCTGCCACAATGAGAGCCGTATGTATTTTGCACATTTCTATCTCAACAATGCTCTGCATGGAGCTACTCTAGCTAATTGCTCCCACTTTCAATATGCATCCAAATTGAGACTTAGAGTCATCTGGATCAGTGTCAAAACTTGCATCGACGTAACCCTTTACGACGAACCTTTTGGCACCTCCATAATCGAGAAACATATCCTTATTCGACTAAGGATAATTTTGACCGCCGTCCAGTGATCTACTCCTAGATCACTATTGTACTCCCTTGCCAAACTCAGTGTAGGGTATACAATAGATCTGGTACACAGCATGGCATACTTTATAGAACCTATGGCTGAAGCATAGGGAATGACTTTCATTCTCTTTCTATCTTCTGTCGTGGTCGGGCTTTGAGTCTTACTCAATTTCACACCTTGTAACACAGGCAAGAACTTTTTCTTTGACTGTTCCATTTTGAACTACTTCAAAATCTTGTCAAGGTATGTACTTCTTGAAAAAACTTATCAAGCGTCTTGATCTATCTCTATAGATCTTGATGCTCAATATGTAAGCAGCTACACCGAGGTCTTTATTTGAAAAACTCCTTTATGCTTTCCAGAAAATTCTACATTATTTCCGATCAACAATATGTCATTCACATATACTTATCAGAAATGTTGTAGTGCTCCCACTCACTTTCTTGTAAATACAGGCTTCACCGCAAGTCTGTATAAATCTATATGCTTTGATCAACTCATCAAAGCATATATTCCAACTCCGAGATGCTTGCACCAGTCCATAGATGGATCGCTGGAGCTTGCACATTTTGTTAGCACCTTTAGGATCGACAAAACCATCTGGTTGCATCATATACAACTCTTCTTTAAGAAATCCATTAAGGAATGTAGTTTTGACATCCATTTGCGAGATTTCATAAAATGTGGCAATTTGCTAACATGATTCGGACAGACTTAAGCATCGCTACGAGTGAGAAAATCTCATCGTAGTCAACACCTTGAACTTTGTCAAAAACCTTTTTCGATAAGTCTAAATTTGTAGATAGTAACACTACTATCAGCGTCCGTCTTCCTCTTGAAGATCCATTTATTTTCTATGGCTTGCCGATCATTGGGCAAGTCAACCAAAGTCCATACTTTGTTCTCATACATGGATCCCATCTCAGATTTCATGGCCTCAAGCCATTTCGCGGAATCTGGGCTCATCATCGCTTCCTCATAGTTCGTCGGTTCGTCATGGTCAAGTAACATGACCTTCAGAACAGGATTACCGTACCACTCTGGTGCGGATCTCACTCTGGTTTACCTACGAGGTTCGATAGTAACTTGATCTGAAGTTACATGATCATCATCATTAGCTTCCTCACTAATTGCTGTAGCAGTCACAGGAACAAATTTCTGTGATGAACTACTTTCCAATAAGGGAGCAGGTACAGTTACCTCATCAAGTTCTACTTTCCTCCCACTCACTTCTTTCGAGAGAAACTCCTTCTCTAGAAAGGATCCATTCTTAGCAATGAAAGTCTTGCCTTCGGATCTGTGATAGAAGGTGTACCCAACTGTCTCCTTTGGATATCCTATGAAGACACATTTCTCCGATTTGGGTTTGAGCTTATCAGGATGAAACTTTTTCACATAAGCATCGCAACTCCAAACTTTAAGAAACGACAACTTTGGTTTCTTGCCAAACCACAGTTCATATGGTGTCGTCTCAACGGATTTAGATGGTGCCCTATTTAACGTGAATGCAGCTGTCTCTAATGCATAATCCCAAAACGATAGTGGTAAATCGGTAAGAGACATCATAGATTGCACCATATCTAATAAAGTACGGTTATGATGTTCGGACACACCATTATACTGTGGTGTTCCAGGTGGCGTGAGTTGCGAAACTATTCCACATTGTTTCAAATGAAGACCAAACTCGTAACTCAAATATTCTCCTCCACGATCAGATCGTAGAAACTTTATTTTCTTGTTACGATGATTTCCACTTCACTCTGAAATTATATGAACTTTTCAAATGTTTCAGACATATGTTTCATCAAGTAGATATACCCATATCTGCTTCAAATCATCTGTGAAGGTCAGAAAATAACGATACCCACCGCGAGCCTCAACACTCATCAGATCACATACAACAATATGTATTATTTCCAATAAGTCAGTTGCTCGCTCCATTTCCGGAGAACGGAGTCTTAGTCATCTTGCCCATAAGGCATGGTTCGCAAGCATCAAGTGATTTATAATCAAGTGATTCCAAAATCCCATCAGCATAGAGTTTCTTCATGCGCTTTACACCAATATGACCTAAACGGCAGTGCCACAAATAAGTTGCAATATCATTATTAACTTTGCATCTTTTGGCTTCAATATTATGAATATGTGTATCACTACGATCGAGATCCAACAAACCATTTTCATTGGGTGTATGACCATAGAAGGTTTTATTCATGTAAACAGAACAACAATTATTCTCTAACTTAGATGAATAACCATATTGCAATAAACATGATCAAATCATATTCATGCTCAACTCAAACACCAAATAACACTTATTTAGGTTCAACACTAATCCCGAAAGTATAGGGAGTGTGCGATGATGATCATATCAATCTTGGAACCACTTCCAACACACATCGTCACTTCGCCCATAATTAGTCTCTGTTTATTTTGCAACTCCCGTTTGGAGTTACTACTCTTAGCAACTGAACCAGTATCAAATACTGAGGGGTTGCTATAAACACTAGTAAAGTACACACCAATAACATGTATATCAAATATACCTTTATCACTTTGCCATCCTTCTTATCTGCCAAGTATCTAGGGGCAGTTCCACTTCCAGTGACTATTTCTTTTGCAGTAGAAGCACTCAATTTCAGGCTTGGGTCTAGCTTTGGGCTTCTTCACGGGAGCGGCAACTTGCTTGCCATTCTTTTTGAAGTTCCCCTTTCTTCCCTTTGCCCTTTTCTTGAAACTAGTGGTCTTGTCAACCATCAACACTTGATGTTTTTCTTGATTTCTACCTTCGCCGATTTCAGCATCACGAAGAGCTTGGGAATCATTTTCGTCATCCCTTGCATATTATAGTTCATCACGAAGTTCTAGTAACTTGGTGATGACTAGAGAACTTTGTCAATCACTATCTTATCTGGAAGATTAACTCCCACTTGATTCAAGTGATTGTAGTACCCAGACATTCTGAGCACATGCTCACTGGTTGAGCTATTCTCCTCCATTTTGTAGGCAAAGTACTTGTCAGAGGTCTCATACCTCTTAACATGGGCATGAGTCTGAAATATCATTTTCATCACTTGGAACATCTCATATGCTCCATGGCGTTAAAAACATTTTTGAAGTCCCGGTTCTAAGCCGTAAAGAATGGTGCACTAAACTATCAAGTAGTCATCATACTGAGCTTGTCAAATGTTCATAACGTCTGCATCTTCTCCTGCAATAGGTCTGTCACCTAGCGGTGCATCAAGTACATAATTCTTCTGTGCATCCATGAGGATAATCCTCAGATCACGGACCCAGTCTGCATCATTGGTACTATCATCTTTCAACTTAGTTTTCTCCAGGAACATATCAAAGAATAAAATAGGGGAGCTAATACGCGAGCTATTGATCTACAACATAGATATGCTAATACTATCATGACTAAGTTCATAATAAATTAAGTTCAATTAATCAAATTACTTAAGAACTCCCACTTAGATAGACATCCCTCGAGTCATCTAAATGATCATGTGATCCATATCAACTAAACAATGTCCGATCATCACGTGTGATGGAGTACGCTTCAATGGTGAACATCTCTATGTTGATCATATCTACTATATGATTCACGTTTGACCCTTCGGTCTCTAGTGTTCCGAGGCCATGTCTGTACATGTTAGGCTCGTCAAGTTTAACCCGAGTATTCCGCATGTGCAAAACTGTCTTGCACCCGTTGTATGTGAACGTAGAGCTTATCACACTCGATTATCACGTGGTGTCTCAGCACGACGAACTGTCACAACGGTGCATACTCAGGGAGGACACTTATACCTTGAAATTTTAGTAAGGGATCATCTTATAATGCTACCTCCATACTAAGCAAAATAAGATGCATAAAAGATAAACATCACATGCAATCAAAATATATGACATGATATGGCCATCATCATCTTGTGCCTTTGATCTCCATCTCCAAAGCACCGTCATGATCTCCATCGTCATCGGCTTGACACCTTGATCTCCATCGTAGCGTCGTGGTCGTCTTGCCAACTATTGCTTCAACAACTATCGCTAATGCATAGTGATAAAGTAAAGCAATTACATGGCATTTGCATTTCATACAATAAAGCGACAACCATAAGGCTCCTGCCAGTTGCCGATAACTTTTACAAAACATGATCATCTCATACAATAACGTATATCACATCATGTCTTGACCATATCACATCACAACATGCCCTGCAAAAACAAGTTAGATGTCCTCTACTTTGTTCTTGCAAGTTTTACGTGGTTGCTACGAGCTTCTAGCAAGAACCGTTCTTACCTACACCTCAAAACCACAACGGTGATGTATCAAGTTTGCTGTTATAACCTTCAACAAGGACTGGCCGCAGTCAAATTCGATTCAACTAAAGTTGGAGAAACAGACACCCGCTAGCCACCTTTATGCAAAACTAGTTGCATGTCTGTCGGTGGAACCGGTCTCATGAACGTGGTCAAGTAAGGTTGGTCCAGGCCGCTTCATCCAACAATACCGCCAAATCAAAATAAGACATTGGTGGTAAGCAGTATGACAATCACCGCCCACAACTCTTTGTGTTCTACTCGTGCATATCATCTTCGCATAGACCTAGCTCTGATACCACTGTTGGGGAACTTAGCATGCAATTTCAAAAAAATCCTACGCTCACGCAAGATCTATCTAGGAGATGCATAGCAACGAGAGGGGGAGAGTGTGTCCACGTACCCTCGTAGACCAAAAGCGGAAGCGTTTGTGTCGGGGAAACGACACCTATGGGATCACAAGAATCCCTACTACGGTTGCCGGGGCGCAGGGTTGCGAGAAGAGCAGGATTAGTAACCAGCACAAGGATCGTTTACCCAGGTTCGGGCCGTGAGGATGCGTAAAACCCTAGTCCTGCTTTGGTGGGTGTATTTCAGAGAGTTCTTGAGCTCTTGAACTAGCTGTGGTGAGTGCGTGGTTCAAAAGAGCCGAATCCCTCTCCAGTATGCCATGGGCCTCCTTTTATAGTCAAAAGGGGCTGCCACAGTGGCACACAGGAGGTGGAAAGGCGCACAGTCCTATGAGCTTATCGCTCGTATTACAGGACAAAACACATTTAATGCGTAGCTTAGGTGTCCCCTTGCTTTATCGGGGACGGGGGCGAGGCCCGTCCCGTCCGTCGCCGCTCCTTCTTGCTTCGACACGTGCCCTGGCCAGTGAGGCATGCGGTGCCATGTAGGGAGGCAGGAAGCTGGGGTGGCGCGGTGGTGGAGGCTTCACGAAGATCTGCATGCCGCCACGCAGGCGCTTGACGAGTTGGCCCGGGAGCTGCATGTTGCCGCGCAGGTGCCTGCTCAGCTGGTTGAGCTGGTAGCTGCATGCGAACGACGGCGGAAACTTGGTTGGCGCGGGCCTGGCGGTGGCCCTGCTGGCGTCCTTGGTGAGGGCCTTGCCGGGTGGCCCGGCAAGGGTCTTGCCGCGGCGCGCTGTCGTCCCCGGCAAGGACCTTGCCGGGGGTCTGGTGGCCTTCCTCGGCAAGGATCTTGCCGAGGATCGTCGTCTTCTAATCCTCACCTGATCTTGAATATGTCTTCACAAAGATCTGCATGCCACCACAGAGGTGCCTTCCCGAGCCCTGGCCCCACGTGGATGATGGTGTTGGGGACCGTGGGCTCAAGGGTGGCTCGCTCTGTTGGTGCGGGGCGAGCTGCCCCGGCAAGGGCCTTGCCGGGGGAACCTTCTTCGTCCCTCTGCTCTTTGTAGTCTTCGCCTTGGCGTTGCTCTGGCTGTCTTGGGCTTCGGTCTTACCTTGGCTCACCTCCCCTGTTCTGCTTGGTGCGGCCGTGGGCGCGGCTCCGACTGCCCGTGCACAGGTAAAGGGGTACAAAGGTGCGCCCCTTCTTTTGTACACCGACAGGAGCCCCCGGGCCTGGGCCACACATAAGCGCGACACATTGTTGGGCCAGGCCCAAAACGGTGCGCGGGCAGGCGAGGTGGTTTTTACCGCGGTAAAACTTTTCACGCGCTGCGCTTCCCACGACCCGCGCGCGGCGCGGCGTGGCGTGGAGGGGTGTGTGTGACGTGGGCGGCATGCGTGGGGCAGTTTCTGCATGCATGCGTCACATCGCAGTAAATGGGCAGCGCGACCCGCACTTTCCCCATAAAAAGGGATAACCGTGGATGCACTGTTCTGTTTACCCTTCGCGCAACCCCAATCTCGGAACCTTCCGCTCGTCTTCCTCCTCCTCCCTCAGCCTCGCCTTTGCTTGCCGCTGCTGCGTTCCCGTTGTCCTCTGTCTTGCCCCCTTCTCCCAGCCGCCATGGCGCCAAAATCCACCAGGGCAAGGGAGTGGCCAAGGACGCCGGAGCGGCAGAGCCGCCGGAGAGTGCGCTGGCGGTGCAGTAGACGCAGTCCGCCTTCTTCCCCTCGATAGTTTACGTGTTCGATCTTCGGGAATCCTTCAGGCCCCTGTGGGGGGTGAAGACGGGGGGGAGAATTCGGGGCATCCAGCCACGCGTGTCATCCCCGCAGACTGCGCCGAGGCTGCCCCAAATCGGTACCCCTTCTTTGTTGATTATTTTTCCTGCAGGCTCTGTCCTCCCTTCTCCGATTTCTTCAGCGACATCCTGCACACTTTTGCCTTCCGCCTCCTAGATTTTACCCTGAATGCGGTGGCGTGCATGGCCCTTTTCACGCATCTCTGCGAGGGCTTCGCCGGGGTGCACCCCAACACGGCGCTCTTTCGCCATTACTTCTCCCCTCGGATCCAACCAGGGGGCGCCATCTCCGGTTGCATCGCCTGGGTCTCAAGGTCCAAGGGAGCGTATTCGGAGGGCGCCATGAAGGAGAGGTGGGAAGAATGGCGGGGCCGGTGGTGCTGGATCGAGGAGAAGGACCCGCCGGCGTTCTGCGAAGTTCGCCGGGCACCGCCGGTCCGCCGAAGTGATTGGAGTGACGTCGACGCTGACGACGAGAAGCTCACGGTCGCCACCACCAGGATCCTCCGGCTCACCGAGGCCGGGCTCACCCTTGAGATGATCGGGGCGGACTTTATCCGCCGCCGGATCGCTCCACTACATAACAAGGGGAGGCCAGCCTGGCTCTTCACGAACCCCGCCGACATCATGCGGCTTCGTCCCGGCCTCGACCACAACTTCACAGTGATGGGACACGCCCATTTCTGCCAGCGGCTCTTCCAGCTCGACGTGGGCCATGACGGCGAGGTCGAGCGGACCGGAAAGGTCGCGAGGGCTGCCGCGAAGGCTGGCAAGGTCCTCAAGGGGCCTTTGTTCAAGCTGCCGATGGGGGTGGTCACGTTGTGTAATAACTCGTGTCGGTCCGATATCATCGCCATGATGCCGGACTGCAACGCGCATGGCCCTAACCCGAGCTGGAAGGAGCCGGAGGACGCCGAGGTGCAGCAGTTCTTTGATACTCTGCATGAGGGGTACGTCAATGCCGACGCCGAGCGACTGCTCGTCCAGGACACCACCCAGGCGGAACTGGACTACATCGCCACCAGGGCGAGGGAGGCACAGCTTGCCGAGGAGGCCGGCAGCGCTAGCGGTGTGGAGGACAAGGCCGCGACGGCCGCGGAGGAGGAGGAGCTCGCCCGGTGGGCGGCGGCCGGTGAGGAGGCCAGCAGCACCGGCACCGAGGCTCCTCTGGTTGAAGATGTGGTCGGCGAGTCGTCGTCGGAGGAGGCCGAGGCTGCAGGCCCGACGCCGGCTATGGGGATAGGATGAGTCCTGCGACGGGCTAGTTCCGGTGAGCCGGTCCGGCCCGGCAGGGCTGCGCGGCTGCAGCTGGCCTTGGAGGGGTCCGGGCGGCACATGAGGGCCGCAGCGGCAAAGAAGCCGGCGAAGGCCGCGGTGAAGAAGAAGACAGCCGCCCCTTCTTCGTCCAAGCGTGTCCAGACACCGCCTCCTTCCCCTCCTCCGGCGGATGTTGACGCGGAGGTCACTTTTGATTATGGATCCCTCAGCTCGAGGAGGAAGAGGAAGACAACAGAGGAGGAGGCGGACGACGAGTAAGTATCTGGTTCCTTTTCGTTATCTCTGCCTCCTCAATCTGTGTCGCTCGTCTTGACTTGTCTTCGTCTTTGCAAGGACGTGGAGACGCTGGCCCAGAGAGTGAAGAGGGCTAAGGTCTCGGCGGGTGGCCAGCCCCCGGCTGGTACTTCGAGGGCGCCACTGGTGGTGTTGAGCAGCCCGGACAGCAGCCCCCGGCATAGCCCCCAGCGTAAGTTCATCACTCTTCCCCCGTCGACATGCGTCAGGGGCACGACACTTTGGTGCTGACCTTGCCAGGTATGCAGGAGGAGAGCTGCAGCAGGAGGAGCCGCAGAGGGCTACTCCCAACACGCTGCCCCCATCGACCACGCCGCCCCGAGGGGCGTCCCCGGCAAGGGCGCCAAACGCCGAGCCCACGCACATGGAGGAGGAGGAGGAGAACTTGGGTGCCGGCAGTTTTGCCTCGACGCCAAATGTTGGCGGGGAGGGGACTTCCGTTTCCCAGCCTGGCACTGGTAAGTCATTCGCCGTTCATCCCTGTTCCTTTTTCTTTCTTGCTGACCCTTGGTCTTAGACTTGCCTCACCCACTTCTTCGGCGTCCAGATTCCTCCTCGGTGAACCCAGAGGACGTGGACGCCGTCATCGAGGACGTCGCCAAGGCCGCCGAGGCGGACGCCGAGAAGATCGCCGCCGAGGAGGCCGCCAAGGGCGCTGCCGAGGACGCTGCCAAGGCCGCCGAGGCGGACGCCGAGAGGATCGCCGCCGAGGAGGCTGCCAAGGGGCCTACCGGGGAGGCCAGCAAAGCCACTGCTGAGGAGGCCGGCACGGGGCCTACCGGGGAGGCCGGCAAGGCCGCTGCCGAGGAGGAGGAGGAGGTGGCTGATGACCAGCCTTCCTCCTCCGCTGCTTCCGGCTCTGGCAAGTACCTGAGGGTGAGTGACGACTTGTTCGTTCACCTTCCAGGCGCGTTGAGCACCAGGACGCCCATCGAGGGAGAGGTGTTTGACGACGAAGTGCTTGCCGCCGCCGGGCTTGTGGTCGTCGACGAGCCGAGCGTTGGTGGCGACGGCTCGCAGGAAGAGCGGCTCCTCCACGCCATGGGCGCCAGCTTCCGGAAGCTCCAGGCACTCCACTGCGCCCGCCTGGACAAGGCTAAGTCCAGGACAGCGGTGGTGGAGAAGGCGGAGGCGGACCTCCAGAAGCGCGTTGCCGAGACGCAGGACTGGTTCCGCGAGGCCCACAAGGAGCTCAAGGCTGCCTAGGGCGAGCTGGCCAAGCGCGACGTGGAGCTCACCATGAAGCTCACCGACGTCGAGAAAGCCCAAGAGACGGCGAGGAACTTGGCCGCGGCCGCGAAGCCGCCCGGACCTAGCACGAGGCCGTGCTGAACTCCTAGGAGGAGGACCTCGCCGCGCGTGTGGAGAAGCTTGCCGCCACGCTTCGCGGCAAGGATGAAGAGGTGGAGAAGCTTGTCTTGCAGCGGACCAGTGAGCTGGAGCAGAGGCACAAAGAGGCACTCAATGCCCAGGCCCAGGTTCATGCCGGCAAGGTGAAGGAGTTGGAGGCAGAGCGCGACGGGCTGAAGGAGCAGGCCCTGAAGTTGTCCCAGGAGAAGGACACGCTTAACAGTGCCCTGACAGAGGCGCGGGGTGCGGTCGTCAGCAAGGCCAGGGAGCTTTCCAAGGCTAACAACTCCATCCAGGACCTCAAGCTGAAGTTGGAGGGTCTCAAGAAGATGCTGTCGGAGGCCAGGGCCCAGGAGGAGACCCTGACCAAAAACCTGGAGGACGAGAAGCAGCTGCGGAATAACGAGGCCCTCAACTTCATGGATCACGTGGACGGCAAGAACCGCTGGCTTGATCGCCTTGCCATCATTGCCAACCAGGCCGCCGCGCAGCTGGCCACCATGGGGATGCCGGACGTGAGGTATGCCCCGGAGCGGAGCGTGAGCGCCAATTGCAGCCTGACCATGTTCTTTGAGAAGGTCGTCGGCGCTCTGGAGCGGCATCACGCCAACCGGGCGGCCTCACTGGCCGACGAGTCCCGGAGGCTTTGCCAGGGTGCCATGAGCAAGGTTCTCACCAAGGTGGCGCACTGGTACCCCGACCTCGACTTTGACGCCGCGCTGGAGAGCTTGTCGGAGGGTACTGACCTCGCGCCGCTCAGGGAGCGCATCAAGCCCATCATCAGCCGAGTCGTCGAAATTCAGAGGGTGGAGGGCCAACGCCGGGATTAGGCACCCCGTTTTTTATCGCCGCTGTAGGTTCACAACCAAGACAATCGCTATCTCTAGTTAGAACCGCGGCAACAATTCGATGTAATATAACTCTGCAGCACTTTTAGTATCATGCATGTTATTTTCCTGTTCGACTTTCCTTTTGTATGTCCACCCTACGTCAACTGGGTAGGTTTGCCAGCGCGTAAACCTAGGGCGGCGTCTTAGGGACGGATCCCCATTGGCCTGCCGGGTGTGCTTGCTGCCGGGCGAACCACCTTACCGCCCTTAGCGCAGCCGCCCGAACTGTCGAGCTTGACTCGAGTCAGAGTCGGGAGCGTTGCCAGGTGCGGAAGGCTACCCCGCCACTCTTGACGCGGCCGCTTTGAGCTGTTGAGCGGACTCGAAATAGAACAAGGGCGTTGCTAATTGCGGAAAGGCCCCTTCACGTGCAGGTTTTCCATACATAGGCAAGATCTCCGAGGATGATAACCTTATGTGTAAAAGGAAATAACTCAAGGTTCTGAATGACTTAGCTTTTCTGTCGCCGCACTGGCGTCCTTCACGCTGGCAGGCGGCGCTCTTTTCTCCTGGCCGTCTCCTTCTTGGGAGCCATGGCGACGAAGAACTGCTAGGCTAACTACTAGACCAAATTCTCACAATTGCGCCCCCTACCTAGCGTGCCAAAGATGTCGGGGAAACGACACCTATGGGATCACAAGAATCCCTACTACGGTTGCCGGGGCGCAGGGTTGCGAGAAGAGCAGGATTAGTAACCAGCACAAGGATCGTTTACCCAGGTTCGGGCCGCGAGGATGCGTAAAACCCTAGTCCTGCTTTGGTGGGTGTATTTCAGAGAGTTCTTGAGCTCTCGAACTAGCTGTGGTGAGTGCGTGGTTCGGAAGAGCCGAATCCCTCTCTAGTATGCCATGGGCCTCCTTTTATAGTCGAAAGGGGCTGCCACAGTGGCACACAGGAGGTGGAAAGGCGCACAGTGATACGTCTCCAACGTATCTATAATTTTTGATTGCTCCATGCTATATTATCTTCTGTTTTGGACATTATTGGGATTTATTATTCACTTTTATATTATTTTTGGGACTAACCTATTAACCGGAGGCCCAGCCCAGAATTGCTGTTTTTTGCCTATTTCAGAGTTTCGCAGAAAAAGAATATCAAACGGAGTTCAAATGGAATGAAGCCTTCGGGAACGTGATTTTCGAAACGAACATGATCCAGGAGACTTGGACCCTACGTCAAGAAATAAAGCAGGAAACCACGAGGTAGGGGGCGCGCCTACCCCCCCCCCCCCCAGGCGCGCCCTCCACCCTCGTGGGCCCCACGTTGCTCCACCGACGTACTCCTTCCTCCTATATATACCTACGTACCCCCAAACGATCAGATACAGAGCCAAAAACCTAATTACACCGCCGCAACCTTCTGTACCCACGAGATCCCATCTTGGGGCCTGTTCCGGAGCTCCGCCGGAGGGGACATCGATCACGGAGGGCTTCTACATCAGCACCATAGCCTCTCCGATGAAGTGTGAGTAATTTACCTCAGACCTTCGAGTCCATAGTTATTAGCTAGATGGTTTCTTCTCTCTTTTTGGATCTCAATACAATGTTCTCCCCCTCTCTTGTGGAGATCTATTCGATGTAATCTTCTTTTGCGGTGTGTTTGTTGAGACCGATGAATTGTGGGTTTATGATCAAGTTTATCTATGAAAAATATTTGAATCTTCTGAATTCTTTTATGTATGATTGGTTATCTTTGCAAGTCTCTTCGAATTATCAGTTTGGTTTGGCCTACTAGATTGATCTTTCTTGCAATGGGAGAAGTGCTTAGCTTTGGGTTCAATCTTGCGGTGTCCTTTCCCAGTGACAGTAGGGGCAGCAAGGCACGTATAGTATTGTTGCCATCGAGGATAACAAGATGGGGTTTTTGTCATATTGCATGAATTTATCCCTCTACATCATGTCATCTTGCTTAAAGCGTTACTCTGTTCTTATGAACCTAATACTCTAGATGCATGTTGGATAGCGGTCGATGTGTGGAGTAATAGTAGTAGATGCAGGCAGGAGTCGGTCTACTTGCCTCGGACGTGATGCCTATATACATGATCATACCTAGATATTCTCATAACTATGCTCAATTCTGTCAATTGCTCAACAGTAATTTGTTCACCCACCCTAAAATACTTATGCTCTTGAGAGAAGCCACTAGTGAAACCTATGGCCCCCGGGTCTATTTTCCATCATATTAATCTTTCAACACTTAGTTATTTCCGGTGCTTTTATTTTACTTTGCATCTTTATCATAAAAATACCAAAAATATTATCCTATCATATCTATCAGATCTCACTCTCGTAAGTGACCATGTAGGGATTGACAACCCCTTATCGCGTTGGTTGCGAGGATTTATTTGTTTGTGTAGGTGCGAGGGACTCGCGCGTAGCCTCCTACTGGATTGTACCTTGGTTCTCAAAAACTGAGGGAAATACTTACGCTACTTTGCTGCATCACCCTTTCCTCTTCAAGGGAAAACCAACGCAGTGCTCAAGAGGTAGCGCACAGTGCTATGAGCTTATCGCTCATATTACAGGACAAGACACATTTAATGCGTAGCTTAGGTGTCCCCTTGCTTTATCGGGGACGGGGGCGAGGCCCGTCCCGTCCGTCGCCGCTCCTTCTCGCTTCAACACACGCCCTGGCCAGTGAGGCATGCGGTGCCATGTAGGCAGGCAGGCAGCTGGGGTGGCGTGGTGGTGGAACCTTCATGAAGATCAGCATGCCGCCACGTAGGCGCTTGACGAGTTGGCCCAGGAGCTGCATGTTGCCATGCAAGTGCCTGCTCAGCTGGTAGAGCTGGCAGCTGCATGCGAATGACGACGGAAACTTGGTTGGCGCGGGCCTGGCGGTGGCCCTGCTGGCGTCCTTGGTGAGGGCCTTGCCGGGTGGCCCGGCAAGGGTCTTGCCGCGGCGCGCTGTTGTCCCCGGCAAGGACCTTGCCGGGGGTCTGGTGGCCTTCCTCGGCAAGGATCTTGCCGAGGATCGTCGTCTTCTAATCCTCATCTAATCTTGAATATGTCTTCACAAAGATCTGCATGCCACCACAGAGGTGCCTTCCCGAGCCCTGGCCCCACATGGATGATGGTGTTGGGGACCGTGGGCTCAAGGGTGGCTCGCTTTGTTGGTGCGGGGCAAGCTGCCCCGGCAAGGGTCTTGCCAGGGCTGCTGAGGCTGCCTCGGCAAGGGCCTTGCCGGGGGAACCTTCTTCGTCCCTCTGCTCTTTCTGGTCTTGGCCTTGGCGTTGCTCTGGCTGTCTTGGGCTTCGGTCTTACCTTGGCTCACCTCCCCTATTCTGCTTGGTGCGACCGTGGGCGCGGCTCTGACTGCCCGTGCACAGGTAAAGGGGTACAAAGGTGCGCCCCTTCTTTTGTACACCGACAGTTTGACAACGCGGTTGATGTAGTCGAATTTCTTCTCGTTCCGACTGATCAAGCACAGAACGTACGGCACCTCTGAGTTCTGCACAGGTTCAGCTCGATGATGTCCCTCGAACTGTTGATCCAGCAAAGTGTCGAGGGAGAGTTCCGTCAGCACGACGGCATGGTGACGGTGATGGTGAAGTGATCCGCTCAGGGCTTCGCCTAAGCACTATGTGAATATGACCGGAGGTGTAAACTGTGGAGGGGGGCGCCGCACACGGCTAACAGATGTTGTTGTGTGTTCTAGCGGTGCCCCCCTCATATATATATAGGTTGGAGGGGAGGAGAGGCAGCCAAGGGGGCGCCCCAAGTAGGAGGAATCCTACTTGGGCACCTCCCAATTCGGCCTCCCTCCCTTTCATATTCATCCGGAGGGGGAAGGAAGGAGGAGGGAGGAGAGAAGGAAGGGGGAGGCGGAATCCCTCCCCTTCCTTTCTCTCTTCTCCTCTTTCCTTCCCCCCTATTTTGGCCTCCATGGGCGCACCAGCCCCCTAGGGGCTTGTCTGTCCCCTTCTTGGCCCATTAGGCCCATGTAGTTGCCGGGGGGATGCCCGGAACCCCTTCCGGTGACCCGATATGTACCCGGTACCCCTAGAATACTTCCGATGTCCGGATATCATCGTCCTATATATGAATCTTTACCTCTCGACCATTTCGAGACTCCTCATCATGTCTGTGATCGCATCCGGGACTCCGAACAACATTTGGTCACCAAATCACACAACTCGTAT
This sequence comes from Aegilops tauschii subsp. strangulata, assembly GCF_002575655.3. NCBI lineage: Eukaryota > Viridiplantae > Streptophyta > Magnoliopsida > Poales > Poaceae > Aegilops > Aegilops tauschii. The sequence continues at coordinate 518,295,967 of NC_053036.3, forward strand.
AATACAAAATCGTCATCGAACGTTAAGCGTGCGGACCCTACGGGTTCGAGAACTATGTAGACATGACCGAGACACCTCTCCCGTCAATAACCAACAGCGGAACCTGGATGCTCATATTGGTTCCCACATATTCTATGAAGATCTTTATCGGTCATACCGTAATGACAACATACGTTATTCCCTTTGTCATCGGTATGTTACTTGCCCGAGATTCGATCGTCGGTATCTTCATACCTAGTTCAATATCGTTACCGGCAAGTCTCTTTACTCGTTCCGTAATACATCATCCTGCAACTAACTCATTAGTCACATTGCTTGCAAGGCTTATTATGATGTGCAGTACCGAGAGGGCCCAGAGATACCTCTCCGATACTCGGAGTGACAAATCCTAATCTCGATCTATGCCAACCCAACAAACACCTCCGGAGATACCTGTAGAGCATCTTTATAATCACCCATTTACGTTGTGACCTTTGAGAGCACACAAGGTATTCCTCCAGTATTCGGGAGTTGCATAATCTCATAGTCAAAGTAATATGTATATGACATGAAGAAAGCAATAACAATAAAACTGAATGATCAAAATGCTGAGGTAATGGATGGGTCTTGTCCATCACATCATTCTCCTAATGATGTGATCCCGTTCATCAAATGACAACACATGTCTATGGTTAGGAAACTTAACCATCTTTGATTAACGAGCTAGTCTAGTAGAGGCTTACTAGGGACACAGTGTTTTGTCTATGTATCCACACATGTATCAAGTTTCCGGTTAATACAATTCTAGCATGAATAATAAACATTTATCACGATATAAGGAAATATAAAATAACAACTTTATTATTGCCTCTAGGGCATATTTCCTTCAATAAGCCCCGGCTTATGGTTCCCTTGTAGAGAACACCAGGTTGTTGGGTTGAGGAGTTACCTTCAGTAGTTTGGAGTATCAACACCACCCCCAATAGGTCAACAGGCTATACGCCTTTCTTCATGGTTTATGGGGCAGAGGCGGTTCTTCCAAGTGATATCCGTCATGACTCGCCTCGTGTGGCGGCTTATTCTGAGGCTACTAATGAAATAGCACGTCAAGATGCACTTGAAGTGTTGGATGAGGAGCATGACCTTGCGGCGGCTCGTTCGCTGATATATCAGCAGGATCTACGTCGCTACCATAACTGCAGAGTCAAGACCCGAACCTTTCAGGAAGGTGACTTGGTGCTCCGTTTAATCCAAGATCAAACAGATATGCATAAGCTATCCCCACCTTGGGAAGGACCTTTTGTGGTCAGCAAGAACCTGAACAACGGGTCATACTACCTCATTGATATACGAGAACACAAGGACTCGCGTAAGTCAGAGGAGGAGACTCGTCGGCCTTGGAACATCGCTAATTTTCGGCCTTATTACACTTGAGCCACCGGCTCTTGTCGTTGTACATACTCTTATCAATGTATATATTATGATCAATATAATAAAGCCGGCATCCCTGATAATTCAGGGCCTCTGTTGTTTCATTTCAAAGCATCTGAGTCTTTATTATTTGTTCATAAGGTCACTTGGGGCTTCCAACCCAGCGGGTTTAGCTTTCATACCCTCTTGACCAGGTGTGGACGCCGAATCCCGAGTTATGTCCTGCCTGTTTGCACGATGCTACTCCACCAGCAAATCCTGAGTGACCCGTCGTACTCTTAACAGTCAATCTTTTCAAGACCCTGAACTGGTTAAGGTTAAAATGGCGGTTTGTCACGTGAGGGCCGGCTTACGGTGAGCGAGGATTAACTCTAAGGCTATGCGGCCTATGAAAGCACATGGCTTTATTAGCCAGTCTGGTCGTGCATTGATGAGCCGGCCATATCATTTTAGCAGTTGTGCGGCCCATGAAAGCACTTGTTTTTTCTCTGCATTTCTTTTCCTCTGAATGTTTTGGATTTGTATCCTTTAAAGATTTTTTCTGCTCAAGTGTGTTTTTACGATTCGGGCCATGCAGCCCTAATTTGATTCATACTTGAGCATTTTGGGTTGATAACCCACCCTGATGTGACCTTTAAGCCGCCAGGATATATTTTCCCTTGAGCAATCAGATCATGTTGTTGCCTGACTTCGAGTTGATACCCGCTATGGATATTAATGGCCAAGACGATGCTATAGTTAAAATCTACAGGTATGTTTTGGGTTTGATAACCCGCCCTGGATTTTACACTATAAGCCTCCAGTATGTTTCGGCTTAAATGGCCTTTATCCTAGTCTCTGTTAATTTTATGAAGACTATTATATTTGGGTTGTTACCCGCCTTGGCTTAAACCGCCATGGCATATGTTGTTTAACTTGTATACAGGAAATATGAAGTACTGATGTGGCCCATATGCATGATGGTATTATGAGAAATCACAGCGGCGGGTCACAAATTGCAAAGTTAAATATGTGCGAAGGCATAACAGGACAGATCATTGTTTTGTGCTATACTATTACAAAGGAATAACTCTGGGCCTTCACAAAAGTGTCAAGACTACAAATGTCTCACGAGGCGTGTTCCCATAAGCCGGCCGGAGAGCCGCCCCCATCACATTGTCTATTCTCCTCCTGGCTATTTTGAAGATTGCAGGTCATCCTGCGCCGGTTCTTCTTCTTCGTCTATCATCTGGAGATCAGCCATTGTCCAATCGATGCCGGTTAAAGCTTCGAAACTGGCTTCATCATTGAGAATAAGGGAATGATCAACATTAGGAGCAAAAATATGCTTACAGCGAGGAGGAATGAGATTGACAGGGTTTAAAGTCGGCGGTGGAATCTTCTTGTGGTTCTCATCATAAGCCGCCATGTAGTTGGACAGATTCAACTCTTCCACCAGTTTGCAGGCCACAGGCTGCATCTCACGAACGCACTAGTTGAAGTCCTTCTCCTCAAAAGGCAACTTATCATCCTTGAATTCGGGGCATCCAGAGGCTATCTCCGTCGGGTCAAGTTCTTCGGCCCACGCTTTCACACGGCCAAGAGCAACAAGGGCTTCGTCTCTGGCAGATGATAGTCCCTATTCTTCGATTTGGCTGGGAAGAGTAGAGAGACGATCTAGCACAGCTTTAATGTGACTTGGCGGCTTTCGGTTGCCTCCTAATGCCACCAAACTGCGGAGTGTGACAGTATATAGATGTTCTGTGAAAGAGTATATGGCCTTCAGCTTCGACAACATTGTTGGGGATCGTTGCAGAAATTAAAAAATTTCTACGCATCACCAAGATCAATCAATGGAGTTTACTAGCAACGAGAGGGGAGTGCATCTTCATACCTTTGAAGATCGCGATGCGGAAGCGTTGCAAGAACGCGGTTGGAGGAGTCGTACACATAGTGATTCAGATAGCGGCAGAATCCGATCCAAGCACCGAACAATGGTGACTCCGCGTTCAACACACGTGCAGCCCGGTGACGTCTCCCGCGCCTTGATCGAGCAAGGAGGAGGCAGAGGTTGAGGAAGAAGGCTCCAACAGCAGCACGACGACGTGGTGGTGGTGGAGTGGCAGTTCTCCGGCAGGGCTTTGCCAAGCTCACGCGGAGGAGGAGAGGTGTTGGGGAGGGGCGGGGCTGCGCCTTGGATGTGGTACTACAGCCCTCCCTCCACCCCTCTATTTATAGGGAGAAGGGGGAAGGGGGCCGGCCCCTCTAGATGAGATCTAGAGGGGGGCGGCGGCCAAGGGGGAGGGGGCTTGCCCCCCAAGCAAGGGGGGTGCCCCCCTTTAGGGTTCCCCCCAACCCTAGGCGCATGGGCCCTAGGGGGGATGGCGCCCAGCCCACTTAGGGGCTGGTTCCCTTCCACCTACAGCCCATAAGGCCCTCCGGGGCAGGTGGACCCTCCCGGTAGTCCCAGTACAATACCGGTATACCCCCGAATATTTCCGGTGATCGTATGATGACTTCCCATATATAAATCTTCACCTCCGGACCAATCCGGAACTCCTCGTGACGTCCGGATCTCATCCGGGACTCCGAACAAAATTCGGTAATCACATACAAACCTTCCTTATAACCCTAGCGTCATTGAACCTTAAGTGTGTAGACCCTACGGGTTCGGGAATCATGCAGACATGACCGAGACACCTCTCTAGCCAATAACCAACAGCAGGATCTAGATTCCCATGTTGGCTCCCACACGTTCCATGATGATCTCATCGGATGAACCACGATGTCGAGGATTCAAGCAATCCCGTATACAATTCCCTTTGTCCATCGGTACGTTACTTGCCCGAGATTCGATCGTCAGTATCCCAATACCTCGTTCAATCTCGTTACCGGCAAGTCACTTTACTCATTCCGTAATGCATGATCCCGTGACCAACTACTTGGTCACATCGAGCTCATTATGATGATGCATTACCGAGTGGGCCCAGAGATACCTCTCCGTCATACGGAGTGACAAATCCCAGTCTCGATCCGTGCCAACCCAACAGACACTTTCGGAGATACCTGTAGTACACCTTTATAGTCACCCGGTTACGTTGCGACGTTTGGTACACCCAAAGCATTCCTACGCCATCCGGGAGTTGCACGATCTCATGGTCTAAGGAAATGATACTTGACATTAGAAAAGCTTTAGCAAACAAACTACATGATCTAGTGCTATGCTTAGGATTGGGTCTTGTCCATCACATCATTCTCCTAATGATGTGATCCCATTATCAATGACATCCAATGTCCATGGTCAGGAAACCGTAACCATCTATTGATCAACGAGCTAGTCAACTAGAGGCTCACTAGGGACATGTTGTGGTCTATGTATTCACACATGTATTACGATTTCCGGATAACACAATTATAGCATGAACAATAGACAATTATCCCCAACAGGAGAATGATGTGATGGACAAGACCCAATCCTAAGCATAGCACAAGATCGTGTAGTTCGTTTGCTAGAGCTTTTCTAATGTCAAGTATCATTTCCTTAGACCATGAGATTGTGCAACTCCCGGATACCGTAGGAATGCTTTGGGTGTACCAAACGTCACAACGTAACTGGGTGGCTATAAAGGTGCACTACAGGTATCTCCGAAAGTGTCTGTTGGGTTGGCACGAATCGAGACTGGGATTTGTCACTCCGTATGACGGAGAGGTATCTCTGGGCCCACTCGGTAATGCATCGTCATAATGAGCTCAATGTGACCAAGTGTTTGGTCACAGGATCATGCGTTACGGTACGAGTAAAGTGACTTGCCGGTAACGAGATTGAACAAGGTATTGGGATACCGACGATCGAATCTCGGGCAAGTAACGTACCGATTGACAAAGGGAATTGTATACGGGATTGATTGAATCCTCGACATCATGGTTCATCCGATGAGATCATCGTGGAACATGTGGGAGCCAACATGGGTATCCAGATCCCGCTGTTGGTTATTGACCGGAGAGTCGTCTCGGTCATGTCTGCATGTCTGCCGAACCCGTAGGGTCTACACACTTAAGGTTCGGTGACGCTAGAGTTGTAGAGATATTAGTATGCGGTTAACCGAAAGTTGTTCGGAGTCCCGGATGAGATCCCGGACGTCACGAGGAGTTCCGGAATGGTCCGGAGGTAAAGATTCATATATGGGAAGTCCTATTTTGGCCACCGGAAAATGTTTGGGATTTTTCGGTATTGTACCGGGAAGGTTCTAGAAGGTTCCAAAGTGGGGCCCACCTGCATGGGGGGACCCACATGAACGTGGGTAGTGGGGGCAAGGCCCCACACCCCTGGTCAAGGCGCACCAAGATCCCACCTTAGAAGGAATAAGATCATATCCCGAAGGGATAAGATCAAGATCCCTAAAAAAGGGGGATAACAATCGGTGGGGAAGGGAAATGATGGGATTTCTTTCCCCCACCTTTGCCAACGCCCCAATGGACTTGGAGGGCAAGAAACCAGCCCCCTCCACACCTATATATAGTGGGGAGGCGCATGGGAGCAGCACCCAAGCCCTGGCGCCTCCCTCCCTCCCGTGACACCTCTTCCTCCCCGCTTGCGCTTGGCGAAGCCCTGCCGGGATCCCGGTACTTCCACCACCACGCCGTCGTGCTGCTGGATCTCCATCAACTTCTCCTCCCCCCTTACTGGATCAAGAAGGAGGAGACGTCCCCGCTCCGTACGTGTGTTGAACGCGGAGGTGCCATCCGTTCGGCGTTAGGATCATCGGTGATTTGGATCACGACGAGTACGACTCCATCAACCCCGTTCTCTTGAACGCTTCCGCGCGCGATCTACAAGGGTATGTAGATGCACTCCCCTCTCTCTCGTTGCTAGATGACTCCATAGATTGATCTTGGTGATACGTAGAAAATTTTAAATTTCTGCTACGTTCCCCAACAGTGGCATCATGAGCCAGGTCTATGCGTAGATTCTATGCACGAGTAGAACACAAAGTAGTTGTGGGCGATTTGTTCAATTTGCTTGCCGTTACTAGTCTTATCTTGATTCGGCGACATTGTGGGATGAAGCGGCCCGGACCAACCTTACACGTACTCTTACGTGAGACAGGTTCCACCGACTGACATGCACTTGATGCATAAGGTGGCTAGCGGGTGTCTGTCTCTCCCACTTTAGTTGGATCAGATTCGATGAAAAGGGTCCTTATGAAGGGTAAATAGCAATTGGCATATCACCGTTGTGGCTTTTGCGTAGGTAAGAAACGTTCTTGCTAGAAACCCATAGCAGCCACGTAAAACATGCAACAACAATTAGAAGACGTCTAACTTATTTTTGCAGGCTATGCTATGTGATGTGATATGGCCAAAAGGATGTGATGAATTATATATGTGATGTATGAGATTGATCATGTTCTTGCAATAGGAATCACGACTTGCATGTCGATGAGTATGACAACCGGCAGGAGCCATAGGAGTTGTCTTAATTTATTGTATGACCTGCGTGTCAATGAAAACGCCATGTAATTACTTTACTTTATTGCTAACCGTTAGCCATAGTAGTAGAAGTAATAGTTGGCGAGACAACTTCATGAAGACACGATGATGGTGATCATGGTGTCATGCCGGTGACGAAGGTGATCATGCCGTGCCTCGAAGACGGAGATCAAAGGCGCAAGATGATATTGGCCATATCATGTCACTTTATGATTTGCATGTGATGTTTGTCATGTTTACATCTTATTTGCTTAGAACGACGGTAGCATAAATAAGATGATCCCTCACTAAAATTTCAAGAGATGTGTTCCCCCTAACTGTGCACCGTTGTGAAGGTTCGTTGTTTCGAAGCACCACGTGATGATCGGGTGTGATAGATTCTAACGTTCGCATACAACGGGTGTTGACGAGCCTAGCATGTACAGACATGGCCTCGGAACACAAGCAAAACACTTAGGTTGACTTGACGAGCCTAGCATGTACAGACATGGCCTCGGAACACAAGAGACCGAAAGGTCAAACATGAGTCGTATAGTAGATACGATCAACATGGAGATGTTCACCGATGATGACTAGTCCGTCTCACGTGATGATCGGACACGGCCTAGTCGATTCGGATTATGTATCACTTAGATGACTAGAGGGATGTCTATCTAAGTGGGAGTTCATTAAATAATCAGATGAACTTAATTATCATGAACATAGTCAAAAGGTCTTTGCAAATAATATCGTAGCTTACGCTTTAGTTCTACTAAGATATGTTCCTAGAGAAAATTTAGTTGAAAGTTGATAGTAGCAATTATGCGGACTAGGTCCGTAAACTGAGGATTATCCTCATTGCTGCACAGAAGGCTTATGTCCTTAATGCACCGCTTGGTGTGCTGAACCTCGAGCGTCATTTGTGGATGTTGCGAACATCTGACATACACGTTTTGATGACTACGTGATAGTTCAGTGCGTAATGTTGAACGGTTTAAAATTGTGGCACCAAAGACGGTTTTGAAACGTCGCAGAACATATGAGATGTTCCAAAGACTGAAATTGGGATTTCAGACTAGTGCCCACGTCAAGAGGTATGAGACCTCTAACAAGTTTCTTAAGCCTGCAAACTAAGGGAGAAAAGCTCAGTCGTTGAGCATGTGCTCAGATTGTCTGAGTACTACAATCACTTGAATCGAGTGGGAGTTAATCTTCTAGATGAGATAGTGATGGTTCTCCATAGTCACTGCCACCAAGCTATTAGAGCTTCGTGATGAACTATAACATATCAGGGATAGACATGATGATCCTTGAGCAACTCGCGATGTTTGACACCGCGAAAGTAGAAATCAAGAAGGAGCATCAATTGTTGATGGTTAGTAGAACCACTAGTTTCTAGAAGGGCAAGGGCAAAAGGGATACTTCATGAAACAGCAAATCATTTGCTGCTCTAATGAAGAAACCCAAGGTTGAACCCAAACCCGAGACTAAGTACTTCTGTAATGAGGGGAACGGTCACTGAAGCAGAACTACCCTAGATATTTGGTAGATGAAAAGACAGGCAAGGTCGACAGAAGTATATTGGATATACATTATATGAATGTGTACTTTACTAGTACTCCTAGCAGCACCAGGGTATTAGATACCGGTTCAGTTGCTAAATGTTAGTAACTCGAAATAAAAGCTGCGGAATAAACAGAGACTAGCTAAAGGTGAGATGACGATATGTGTTTCCAAGGTTGATGTGATCAAGCATCGCATGCTCCCTCTACCATCGAGATTGGGGTTAAACCTGAATAATTGTTATTTGGTGTTTGCATTAAGCATAGACATGATTGGATTATGTTTATCACAATACGATTATTCATTAAAGGAGAATAATGGTTACTCTGTCTATTTGAATAATACCTTCAATGGTCTTGCACCTAAAATGAATGGTTTATTGAATCTCGATCGTAGTGATACACATGTTCATGCCAAAAGATTTAAGATAGTAATGATAAGACCACATACTTGAGTCATATTGGTATAAAACGCATGAAGAAGCTCCATGTTGATGGATCTTTGGACTCACTCATTTTTTGAAAAGATTGAGACATGCGAACCATGTCTATTAGTATATATGCATGAAGAAAGTCCATACAGATGGATCATTTGGACTCACTTAATTTTGAATCACTTGAGACATGCAAATCATACCACATGGGCAAGATGACTGAAAGGCCTCGTTTTCAGTAAGATGGAACAAGAGAGCAACTTGTTGGAAGTAATACATTTGATGTGTGCAGTCCAATGAGTGCTGAGGCACGCAGTGGATATCGTTATGTTCTTACTTCACAGATGATTTGAGTAGATGCTGAGAATATTTACTTGATGAAACACAAGTCTGAATTATTGAAAGGTTCAAGTAATTTCAGAGTGAAGTTGAAGATCGTCGTGACAAGAGGATAAAATGTCTGTGATATGATCATAGAGATGAATATCTGAGTTACGAGTTTGGCACACAATTAAGAAATTGGGAAATTGTTTCACGACTAATACCGCCTGGAACACCATATTGTGATGGTGTGTCCGAACATCGTAACTGCACCCTATTGGATATGGTGCATACCATGATGTCTCTTATCGAATTACAACTATCGTTTATGGGTTAGGCATTAGAGACAACCGCATTCACTTTAAATAGGGCACCACGCAATTCTGTTGAGACGACACCGTATGAACTATGGTTTAGAGAAACCTAAGCTGTCGTTTCTTAAAAGTTTGGGGCTGCGACGCTTATGTGAAAAAGTTTCAGGCTGATAAGCTCGAACCCAAAGCGGATAAATGCATCTTCATAGAATACCCCAAAACAGTTGGGTATACCTCCTATTTCAGATCTGGAAGCAAAAGTGATTGTTTCTAAAACGGTTCCTTTCTCGAGGAAAAGTTTCTCTCGAAAGAATTGAGTGGGAGGATGGTGGAGACTTGATGAGGTCATTGAACCGTCACTTCAACTAATGTGTAGCAGTGCACAGGAAGTTGTTCCTGTGGCACCTACACCAATTGAAGTGGAAGCTTATGATAGTGATCGTGAAACTTCAGATCAAGTCACTACCAAACCTCATAGGACGACAAGGATGCGTACTACTTCAGAGTGGTACGTAATCCTATCTTGGAAGTCATGTTGCTAGACAACAATGAACCTACGAGCTATGGAGAAGCGATGGTGGGCCCGGATTCCGACGAATGGCTCGAGGCCATAAAATCCGAGAGGATCCATGTATGAAAACAAAGTATAGACTTTGAAAGAACTACTTGATGGTCGTAAGGCTGTTGGGTACAGATGGATTTTAAAGGTAAGACAGACAATGATGGTAAGTGTCACCATTAAGAAAGCTCGACTTGTCGCTAAGATGTTTTCCGGCAAGTTCAAGGAGTTGACTGTGATGAGACTTTCTCACTCGTAGCGATGCTAAGAGTCTGTTAGAATTATATTAGCAGTTACTGCATTATTTATGAAATCTTGCAGATAGGATGTCAAAACATTGTTTCCTCGACGATTTTCTTGAGGAAAGGTTGTATGTGATACAACCAGAAGGTTTTGTCAATCCTGAAAGATGCTAACAAGTATGCAAAGCTCCAGCAATCCTTCTAAGGATTGGAGTAAGCATCTCGGAGTTGGAATGAACGCTTTGATGAGATGATCAAAGATTTTGGGTTTATACAAAGTTCATGAGAAACTTGTATTTCCAAAGAAGTGAGTGGGAGCACTATAGAATTTTTGATGAGTATATGTTGTTAACATATTGTTGATCAGAAATGATGTAGAATTTCTGGAAAGCATCCAGGGTTATTTGAAAAGTGCTTTTTTAATGGAAAACCTGGATTAAGCTACTTGAACATTGAGCATCAAGATCTATAAGGATAGATCAAAAACGCTTAATAGTACTTTCAAATGAATACATACCGTGACAAGATTTTGAAGGAGTTCAAAATAGATCAGCAAAGAAGGAGTTCTTGGCTGTGTTACAAGGTGTGAGTATTGAGTAAGACTCAAGACCTGACCACGACAGAAGAGAGAGAAAGGACGAAGGTCGTCCCCTATGCTTTAGACGTAGGCTCTACAGTATGCTATGCTGTGTACCGCACCTGAAGTGTGCCTTGCCATGAGTTAGTCAAGGGGTACAATAGTGATCCGGGAATGGATCACATGACAGCGGTCGAACTTATCCTTAGTATCTAGTGGACTAAGGAATTTTCTCGATTATGGAGGTGGTAAAACAGTTCGTCCTAAAGGGTTACATCGATGCAAACTTTGACACTAATCCGGATGACTCTGTGTAGTAAACCGGATTCGTATAGTAGAGCAGTTATTTGGAATAGCTCCAAGTAGCGCGTGGTAGCTACATCTACAAGATGACATAGAGATTTGTAAAGCACACACGGATCTGAATGTTGCAGACCCGTTGACTAAAACCTCTCTCGTAAACATAACATGATCAAAGCCTAGAACTCATTGAGTGTTAATCACATGGTGATGTGGACTAGATTATTGACTCTAGTGAGTGTTAATCACATGGTGATGTTAACTAGATTAATGACTCTAGTGCAAGTGGGAGACTGTTGGAAATATGCCCTAGAGGCAATAATAAAATGGTTATTATTGTATTTCCTTGTTCATGATAATTGTCTGTTGTTCATGCTATAATTGTATTAACTAGAAACCGTAATACATGTGTGAATACATAGACCACAACATGTCCCTAGTAAGCCTCTAGTTGACTAGCTCGTTGATCAATAGATGGTTATGGTTTCCTGACCATGGACATTGGATGTCATTGATAACGGGATCACATCATTAGGAGAATGATGTGATGGACAAGACCCAATCCTAAGCATAGCACAAGATCGTGTAGTTCGTTTGCTAGAGCTTTTCTAATGTCAAGTATCATTTCCTTAGACCATGAGATTGTGCAACTCCCTGATACCGTAGGAATGCTTTGGGTGTACCAAACGTCACAACGTAACTGGGTGGCTATAAAGGTGCACTACAGGTATCTCCGAAAGTGTCTGTTGGGTTGGCACGAATCGAGACTGGGATTTGTCACTCCGTATGACGGAGAGGTATCTCTGGGCCCACTCGGTAATGCATCATCATAATGAGCTCAATGTGACCAAGTGTTTGGTCACGGGATCATGCATTATGGTACGAGTAAAGTGACTTGCCGATAACGAGATTGAACAAGGTATTGGGATACCGACGATCGAATCTCGGGCAAGTAACGTACCGATTGACAAAGGGAATTGTATACGGGATTGATTGAATCCTCGACATCGTGGTTCATCCGATGAGATCATCATGGAACATGTGGGAGCCAACATGGGTATCCAGATCCCGCTGTTGGTTATTGACCGGAGAGTCGTCTCGGTCATGTCTGCATGTCTCCCGAACCCGTAGGGTCTACACACTTAAGGTTCGGTGACGCTAGAGTTGTAGAGATATTAGTATGCGTTTAACCGAAAGTTGTTTAGAGTCCCGGATGAGATCCCGGACGTCACGAGGAGTTCCGGAATGGTCCGGAGGTAAAGATTCAAATATGGGAAGTCCTATTTTGGCCACCGGAAAATGTTCGGGATTTTTCGGTATTGTACCGGGAAGGTTCTATAAGGTTCCGAAGTGGGGCCCACCTGCATGGGGGGACTGTGACACCCAAAAAAATTATTTGGTTTTTTTTTCAAACTTTTATTTGATTTGAGGGAGGTTACTTAAAATTTTCTTCTAAAGAACTCTCCCTCTCAAAAAATTTCTTTTATGACAAGTATTTTGTTTGGATTCACCCAAGACTTGGTCTTTGGCCTTGGAGGTTTTTCCATCTTATGTTGACTCATCACAAATGTTTTTCATTTGGGAAAGTTTTTGAAAATCTTTTTAATAGCCCTATGGCATTTGGAGTGATCTTTTCCCTTTCAAACTCTCCTCTTGCCATGACATGAGTGGAAATCCCCTCCCAAAAGCCATTCCCCATCTTTGTGTCAAAATAAACTTCAAATCCAGCAAGTTGAACCTCCCCATGATTTTTCTTCCATTTATTTCTTATCAAAAATATTTTCTGCCCTCTACTTTGGCTCTTGGAGATTTACAAAGGAACTACCTTTTCTCCTTTGAGTTTTGCCTCCAAACCATTTTCCCTGGCTAGTCCTTAGAACCCTCAACCAAGATCCATGATGATCCACTGGTCTCCAGTTCAAAAATTTCAAATTGTGCTTGCTGCAAGTTTGGACCATATTTGCCAAATTTGATGAAATTCATTTGTTTTCTCCTCCTAAAAATCTGAGAAAATTCAGGCAGCCTTTGGATGCATTGAGAGGTCACCTTACCAAGTCCCAGCTTCAGAAAAAAAAATCTTCATGCCAGATCATTTTGTCGAACACCTGAAGGGCACTGTTACTGTCAAGTTCAGAAGTTCAGAGATACAGTTTCAGTGAGCCACTGTCGTTTTCTTCAGAGCCCCTTCTCGATCTCGCCAGTGGCCGCGGTGGCGCCGTGCGCCCTGTGCTTCCTTCTTATCCCTGCGCCGCACGATCGCCTGGAAGCTTGCGGGCGTCGGCGACGAGCAGGAGGAGGTGCGCCACCCCGTGAGCGACGGCAGCAGCACCCTTTGCGGCTGCCAGAGAGAGGCGCAGCGTTGGACGGCGCCGTCCAGCGCCGCCCAAGCCACCAGAGGCCACCGCGTGGCCATCCACTCACCCGTGCATGCTGCAGCCCGTCGTCGTGAACTGGTAGGCGCGGAGCGCGCTCCCTGCCGCCGCCGTGCTCGTACGGCCGTTCCGTCGAGGACCGACACATTACACCTAGCCCGACCGAGGTTTAGCGGGGGAACGGCACCAGTGATCCTCCCTGATGGTGCCTAGCCGCTTAAACCCCCTGCCCAACCTCTGCCTCGCCGTAATTGCACGCCGGAGCTATCCCGTTCACGGCCACCCCCTCGGATCGCCTATAAAAGGAGGCCCCGAGCTCGAACTCGAACCCGCACCACCTCTACACACCACCAGTACCACGCCAAGCCACTGGAAGAGCCCCGAGGGAGTCTTCTTCCCCAACTCCGGCCGCCTCGACCCGCTTCGGGATCCAGCGCGATTCACTCCCGTGCGTGCACCCCCACCCCTCAACTCTTGCCAGTAGTCTCCTAGTACATCCACTCTTCTGACCCGCGCATCAATTTGAAGCTTGCAGCACCCACCGGAGCATTCCACCACCGCCCGAACCACCGTCCGCCGAAGATAGTGTCGCCGTCGACGTGGTGCTCTCCGACGACCAAGTCCACCACCCACCGACGCGGAAGGACACCCTGAACCTGTTGGTACCCTCCGATCTCTCTGCCTCGCCGTGGTTCAACGCCGGCGACCACCGCAGCCTTCGGGCGCCGGCGAGCTCCATTGGGAGTTTTGAACCTGACGGGTGGGACCCCCCCCCCCCGTCAGCCTCTCTCCTTTCTCCCTCGAACCGTTTTCTGAAAGCGCCTTCGGGCAAAATGTGTTTTCTCTTTGGGCTGGCGCATTTCATACCGAACCGTTTTCTGTTTTCTCAAACAAGTCCCTGGATCTTTTCTGTTTCATCACAGATCAGTCCTTGGACTAAAACCCTTATATCTTTTTAATAAAAGATGCTTTTTAATTGATTCTTTTTCTGTCAGTCTTATATTTTTGTCTAGTTTTTTATAGTATTTATTTGGAAAAAAATTGGAACAATTATTATGCACGCAACGATTTTCACGTTAGTGTACGGTTTCGTTATACCGTAGGTTCTGGAGGAGGTGACGGAGCCGCGAACTTCGCCGAGCTAGACTCCGACTTCTCTGAACCAGGCAAGCATGTTTGAACCTTTGATATGATAGGTGTTTTGCATGTTTGCTTGAATGGTTTGTGCATGGCATATGAGCATCGGTGAGTATTACGTTGCATGCAAGGCAACTAACCCTGTGTTTCGAAGTTACTGTAATCTTTGATGAGAGATGACCTGATCATGTGGTGACATGAAAGGTAGTAAGATGGTATTGTTGTAGCATGCCAGTCTTACGTCATCCGATAAACTCCGACGTTAACGTGGACTGAGCCACGTTACCGTTCTCCCCCTTTCGTGCTGCCACATGTTTTCTGCAAAGAATACGGTTTAGTAAGTTGCTAACCTCTTTCCTTGTACACACCAAATAGAGGGGCCAGGATGAGGGTTCCATGGCCCTGGATTAAAGCCAGTCATCCGGTCAGGGGGCATGGGTGTTTCCGGTTGGGACCGAGAGGGGGGCACCCCTTAGAGCGCGCGGTATAAATTTGATCCCATGCTACGCGAGGTTGTAGCCTCCCCGTCTCAAGGTTTTTCTTGAACGTTGCCGAGGGTGATTCCTGGCATCGGAATGTTGAATGGGTGTGTACTGGTTAGATGTGTTTCTCCTAAAACACCGTAAATGGAACTAGTCCCTTGTGACTACTGAAATCCGTTGGCTGTGGTTAAGAGTACAAACTCTGCAGAGTCAAATCCTTCCGAGTCATCGTGTCTATGGTCAAGGACCATGGCCAGTATATCCATATCCATGTCGGTCTCTATGTCAGTCTCCGTGGTAAATCCCCGGTGAACAAGCTTGAGTGGTAAACCCGGTTAAACTGTTATTCCTGTGGATGGACTAACCTTTTATTTATCTCGTACCTGAATATTCCCTTGAAGTGATTTAAATTCATGAGCTACTAAAATATTAAGTTATGAAATATAAGCCCTTTATGTGATGTCGCTCAGACATCCGACTGTGGCACTCTTGTCATTTATTTTCAATATAAGCCCTTTATGTGATGTCGCTCAGACATCCGACTGTGGCACGCTCGTTATTTACTTTTGATATAAGCCCTTTATGTGATGTCGCTCAGACGTCCGACTGTAGCACGCTCGTTATTTACTTTGATATAAGCCCTTTACGTGATGTCACTCAGACGTCCGACTGCGGCACGCACTGTTATTTATTTTCCATTATAAGCCCTTTATGAGGTGTCGCCTTGACGCTCGACTGCGGCGTTGTTATTTCATTTGTATCCTTTCGAGGAGTCATTCAGACACTCGATTGGCCTTCAGTATTACATTGGGATTTCGGGAGGACTACCGCCCGACTTCCCTTTTATTTCCCATGCATTGCTATCTCATTGTCTGGGTGCGCTCTATTAATCCGTTCATATGCATCATGTTTACATTTGTTATATCTTATGTCCGAACTGTCTTGCGAGTACTTTCATAGTACTCACCTGGCTTGTTGATTTGGCCAGATGTCGACGAAGGCGATCTCATGGATGAAGAGTTTGATAGTGAGTCCGACGCCTAGAGGAGTCCCAGTCAGTCCCGTGCGATCCTAGACATTGGTCACTTGTATTATATACGCTTCCGCCACCCACAATAAGAATCCTCGAGCCTCACTCCGACGCTCGAAGAGCTGTTAGATTCAGGAGTCATGTCACCCACTTCGTTGTGACATATCCACCACCGCTTTTATTGTGAGTCAGTAGTTATGCCACCCTATCCGCCTTTATGTATTATCGGCGTGCTTGTAATAAATTGTTGAGCCGTCTCCGCTCAACCTTGTATTATATTTTAGTACTTCTGGTTTTTCTTCTGTGATCAAGAAATTGTCTACCAGTGAGGAGGATTCTTCTCTACTGGTCCGTAAAAGGGATCGGTTCCTCAATAAATATTTTTATTGGAAAACCGGTCGTGACAGGGACCCACATGAACGTGGGTAGTGGGGGCAAGGCCCCACACCCCTGGTCAAGGCGCACCAAGATCCCACCTTAGAAGGAATAAGATCATATCCCGAAGGGATAAGATCAAGATCCCTAAAAAGGGGGATAACAATCGGTGGGGAAGGGAAATGATGGGATTTCTTTCCCCCACCTTTGCCAACGCCCCAATGGACTTGGAGGAAGAAACCAGCCCCCTCCACCCCTATATATAGTGGGGAGGCGCATGGGAGCAGCACCCAAGCCCTGGCGCCTCCCTCCCTCCCGTGACACCTCTTCCTCCCCGCTTGCGCTTGGCGAAGCCCTACCGGGATCCCGCTACTTCCACCACCACGCCGTCGTGCTGCTGGATCTCCATCAACTTCTCCTCCCCCCTTGCTGGATCAAGAAGGAGGAGACGTCCCCGCTCCATACGTGTGTTGAACGCGGAGGTGCCGTCCGTTCGGCGCTAGGATCATCGGTGATTTGGATCACGACGAGTACGACTCCATCAACCCCGTTCTCTTGAACGCTTCCGCGCACGATCTACAAGGGTATGTAGATGCACTCCCCTCTCTCTCGTTGCTAGATGACTCCATAGATTGATCTTGGTGATACGTAGAAAATTTTAAATTTCTGCTACGTTCCCCAACAGACGCTTTGCTTGCAACTGCACCAGCTGACTGCCCCACCATTCAAAATATACACGTATCCGGTTTGTGACTTAGAGTCATCCAGATCTGTGTCGAAGCTAGCGTCGACGTAACCCTTTACGACGAGCTCTTCGTCACCTCCATAAACGAGAAACATATCCTTAGTCCTCTTCAGGTACTTCAGGATATTCTTGACCGCTGTCCAGTGTTCCATGCCGGGATTACTTTGGTACCTTCCTACCAAACTTACGGCAAGGTTTACATCAGGTCTGGTACACAGCATGGCATACATAATAGACCCTATGGCCGAGGCATAGGGGATGACACTCATCTTTTCTCTATCTTCTGCCGTGGTCGGGCATTGAGCCGTGCTCAATCTCACACCTTGCAATACAGGCAAGAACCCCTTCTTGGACTGATCCATATTGAACTTCTTCAATATCTTGTCAAGGTACGTGCTTTGTGAAAGACCAATGAGGCGTCTCGATCTATCTCTATAGATCTTGATGCCTAATATATAAGCAGCTTCTCCAAGGTCCTTCATTGAAAAACACTTATTCAAGTAGGCCTTTATGCTTTCCACGAATTCTATATCATTTCCCATCAATAGTATGTCATCCACATATAATATGAGAAACGCTACAGAGCTCCCACTCACTTTCTTGTAAACACAGGCTTCTCCATAAGTCTGCGTAAACCCAAACGCTTTGATCATCTCATCAAAGCGAATGTTCCAACTCCGAGATGCTTGCACCAGCCCATAGATTGAGCGTTGGAGCTTGCACACCTTGTCAGCATTCTTAGGATCGACAAAACCTTCTGGCTGCATCATATACAATTCTTCCTTAAGGAAACCATTAAGGAATGTCGTTTTGACGTCCATTTGCCATATCTCATAATCATAGAACGCGGCAATTGCTAACATGATTCGGACGGACTTCAGCTTCACTACGGGTGAGAAAGTCTCATCGTAGTCAACCCCTTGAACTTGTCGATAACCCTTAGCGACAAGCCGAGCCTTATAGATGGTCACATTACCATCCGCGTTTGTCTTCTTCTTAAAGATCCATTTATTTTCTATGCCTCTCCGATCATCGGGCAAGTCAGTCAAAGTCCATACTTCGTTTTCATACATGGATCCTATCTCGGATTTCATGGCTTCAAGCCATTTGTCGGAATCCGGGCCCGCCATCGCTTCTTCATAGTTCGAAGGTTCACCGTTGTCTAACAACATGATTTCTAGGACAGGGTTGCCCTACCACTCTCGTGCGGAACGTGTCCTTGTGGACCTACGAAGTTCAGTGGTAACTTGATCATGATCGTCATCATTAACCTCCTCTCTAGTCGGTGCAGGCACCACAGAAACATTTTCTTGTGCTGCGCTACTCTCTGGTTCGAGAAGAGTCATCTCATCAAGTTCCACTTTCCTCCCACTTACTTCTTTCGAGAGAAACTCTTTCTCCAGAAAGGACCCATTCTTGGCAACGAAGATCTTGCCTTCGGATCTGAGGTAGAAGGTATACCCAATGGTTTCATTCGGGTATCCTATGAAGACGCATTTTTCCGACTTGGGTTCGAGCTTTTCAGGTTGAAGTTTCTTGACATAAGCATCGCATCCCCAAACTTTTAGAAACGACAGCTTAGGTTTCTTCCCAAACCATAATTCATACGGTGTCGCCTCAACGGATTTCGATGGAGCCCTATTTAAAGTGAATGTGGCAGTCTCAAAAGCATATCCCCAAAATGATAGCGGTAGGTCGGTAAGAGACATCATAGATCGCACCATGTCCAACAGAGTGCGATTACGACGTTCGGACACACCATTATGCTGAGGTGTTCCAGGCGGCGTGAGTTGTGAAACAATTCCACATTTCCTTAAGTGTGTGCCAAATTCATGACTCAAATATTCTCCCCCACGATCTGATCGTAAGAACTTTATTTTCCTGTCACGTTGATTCTCAACCTCACTCTGAAATTCCTTGAACTTTTCAAAGGTCTCAGACTTGTGTTTCATCAAGTAGACATACCCATATCAACTTAAGTCATCAGTGAGGGTGAGAACATAACGATAGCCACCGCGAGCCTCAACGCTCATTGGACCGCACACATCAGTATGTATGATTTCCAATAAGTTGGTTGCTCACTCCATTGTTCCGGAGAACGGAGTCTTGGTCATTTTGCCCATGAGGCATGGTTCGCACGTGTCAAATGATTCATAATCAAGAGACTCCAAAAGTCCATCTGCATGGAGTTTCTTCATGCGTTTGACACCAATGTGACCAAGGCGGCAATGCCACAAGTATGTGGGACTATCATTATCAACCTTACATTTCTTGGCATTCACACTATGAATATGTGTAACATCACGTTCGAGATTCATTAAGAATAAACCATTGACCAGCGGGGCATGACCATAAAACATATCTCTCATATAAATAGAACAACCATTATTCTCGGATTTAAATGAGTAGCCATCTCGCATTAAACGAGATCCAGATACAATTTTCATGCTCAACGTTGGCACTAAATAACAATTATTGAGGTTTAAAACTAATCCCGTAGGTAAATGTAGAGGCTGCGTGCCGACGGCGATCACATCAACCTTGGAACCATTTCCGACGCGCATCGTCACCTCGTCCTTCGCCAGTCTCCGCTTATTCCGCAGCTCCTGTTTTGAGTTACAAATATGAGCAACCGCACCGAAATCAAATACCCAGGAGCTACTACGAGTACTGGTAAGGTACACATCAGTAACATGTATATCACATATACCTTTGGTGTTGCCGGCCTTCTTGTCCGCTAAGTACTTGGGGCAGTTCCGCTTCCAGTGGCCGTTTCCCTTGCAATAAAAGCACTCAGTCTCAGGCTTGGGTCCATTCTTTGTCTTCTTCCCGGCAGCTTGCTTACCGGGCGCGGCAACACCCTTGCCGTCTTTCTTGAAGCTCTTTTTACCCTTGCCTTTCTTTAAACTAGTGGTTTTATTGACCATCAACACTTGATGTTCCTTTCTGATCTCCACCTCCGTTGATTTCAGCATTGAATATACCTCAGGAATGGTCTTTTCCATCCCCTGCATATTGAAGTTCATCACAAAGCTCTTGTAGCTAGGTGGGAGCGACTAAAGGATTCTGTCAACGACCGCGTCATCCGGGAGATTAACTCCCAGCTGAGATAAGCGATTGTGTAACCCAGACATTTTGAGTATGTGCTCGCTGACAGAACTATTCTCCTCCATCTTACAACTGTAGAACTTGTCAAAGACTTCATATCTCTCGACCCGGGCATGAGCTTGGAAAACCATTTTCAGCTCTTGGAACATCTCATATGCTCTGTGCTGCTCAAAACGCTTTTGGAGCCCCGGTTCTAAGCTGTAAAGCATGCTGCACTAAACCAGGGAGTAATCATCAACACGTGCTTGCCAGGCGTTCATAACGTCTTGGTTTGCTGGGACGGGTGCTTCACCTAGCGGTGCTTCCAGGACATATGCTTTCTTGGCAGCTATGAGGATGATCCTCAAGTTTCGGACCCAGTCCGTATAGTTGCTACCATCGTCTTTCAGCTTGGTTTTCTCTAGGAACGCGTTGAAGTTGAGGTTGACATTAGCGTGGGCCATTTGATCTACAAGACATATTGTAAAGGTTTTAGACTAAGTTCATGATAATTAAGTTCATCTAATCAAATTATTAATGAACACCCACTCAGACAGACATCCCTCTAGTCATCTAAGTGATACATGATCCGAGTCAACTAGGCCGTGTCCGATCATCACGTGAGACGGACTAGTCATCATCGGTGAACATCTTCATGTTGATCGTATGTGCTATACGACTCATGCTCGACCTTTCGGTCTCTTGTGTTCCGAGGCCATGTTTGTACATGCTAGGCTCGTCAAGTCAACCTAAGTGTATTGCGTGTGTAAATCTGGCTTACACCCGTTGTATGCGAACGTTAGAACCTATCACACCCGATCATCATGTGGTGCTTCGGAACAACGAACCTTCGCAACGGTGCACACTTAGGGGGAACACTTTCTTGAAATTTTAGCGAGGGATCATCTTATTTATGCTACCGTCATTCTAAGCAAATAAGATCTAAAACATGATAAACATCACATGCAATCAAATAGTGACATGATATGGCCAATATCATTTTGCTCCTTTTGATCTCCATCTTCGGGGCGCCATGATCATCATCGTCACCGACATGACACCATGATCTCCATCATCGTGTCTTCATGAAGTTGTCTTGCCAACTATTACTTCTACTACTATGGCTAACGGTTAGCACTAAAGTAAAGTAATTACATGACGTTCCAGTTGACACGCAGGTCATTAATAAATTAAGACAACTCCTATGGCTCCTGCCGGTTGTCATACTCATCGACATGCAAGTCGTGATTCCTATTACAAGAACATGATCAATCTCATACATCACATATATCATTCATCACATCCTTCTGGCCATATCACATCACATGACACTTGCTGCAAAAACAAGTTAGACGTCCTCTAATTGTTGTTGCAATTTTTACGTGGCTGCTATAGGTTTTTAGCAAGAACGTTTCTTACCTACGCCAAAACCACAACGTGATATGCCAATTTCTATTTACCCTTCATAAGGACCCTTTTCATCGAATCCGATCCGACTAAACTGGGAGAGACAGTCACCCGCTAGCCACCTTATGCAACTAGTGCATGTCAGTCGGTGGAACCTGTCTCACGTAAGCGTACGTGTAAGGTCGGTCTGGGCCGCTTCATCCCACGATGCCACCGAATCAAGATAAGACTAGTAACGGCAAGTAAATTGACAAAATCGACGCCCACAACAACTTGTGTTCTACTCGTGCATAGAAACTACGCATAGACCTAGCTCATGATGCCACTGTTGGGAATCGTTGCAGAAATTAAAAAAATTCTACGCATCACCAAGATCAATCTATGGAGTTTAATAGCAACGAGAGGGGAGTGCATCTTCATACCTTTGAAGATCGCGATGCGGAAGCGTTGCAAGAACGCGGTTGGAGGAGTCGTACAAGAATCCGATCCAAGCACCGAACAACGGTGCCTCCGCGTTCAACACACGTGCCGCCCGGTGACGTCTCCCACGCCTTGATCCAGCAAGGAGGAGGGAGAGGTTGAGGAAGAAGGCTCCAACAGCAGCACGACGACGTGGTGGTGGTGGAGTGGCAGTTCTCCGGCAGGGCTTCGCCAAGCTCACGCGGAGCAGGAGAGGTGTTGGGGAGGGGAGGGGCTGCGCCTTGGATGTGGTACTACAGCCCTCCCTCCATCCCTCTATTTATAGGGAGAAGGGGGAAGGGGGCCGGCCCCTCTAGATGAGATCTAGAGGGGGGCGGCGGCCAAGGGGGAGGGGGCTTGCCCCCCAGGCAAGGGGGCGCCCCCCTTTAGGGTTCCCCCCAACCCTAGGCGCATGGGCACTAGGGGGGATGGTGCCCAGCCCACTTAGGGGCTGGTTCCTTTCCACCTACAGCCCATAAGGCCCTCCGGGGCAGGTGGACCCCGGGAACCCCTCCGGTGGTCTCGGTACAATACCGGTATACCCCTGAATATTTCCGGTGACCGTATGATGACTTCCCATATATAAATATTCACCTCCGGACCAATTCGGCACTCCTCGTGACGTCCGGGGTCTCATCCAGGACTCCGAACAACATTCAGTAATCACATACAAACCTTCCTTATAACCCTAGCGTCATCGAACCTTAAGTGTGTAGACCCTACGGGTTCGGGAATCATGCAGACATGACCGAGACACCTCTCTAGCCAATAACCAACAGCGGGATCTGGATACCCATGTTGGCTCCCACACGTTCCACGATGATCTCATCAGATGAACCACGATGTCAAGGATTCAAGCAATCTCGTATACAATTCCCTTTGTCAATCGGTATGTTACTTGCCCGAGATTCGATCGTCGGTATCCCAATACCTCGTTCAATCTCGTTACCGGCAAGTCACTTAACTCGTTCCGTAATGCATTATCCCGTGACCAACTACTTGGTCACATCGAGCTCATTATGATGATGCATTACCAAGTGGGCCCAGAGATACCTCTCCGTCATACGGAGTGACAAATCCCAGTCTCGATCCGTGCCAACCCAACAGACACTTTCGGAGATACCTGTAGTGCACTTTTATAGTCACCCAGTTACGTTGCGACGTTTGGTACACCCAAGGCATTCCTACAGCATCCGGGAGTTGCACGATCTCATGGTCTAAGGAAATGATACTTGACATTAGAAAAGCTTTAGCAAACGAACTACACGATCTAGTGCTATGCTTAGGATTGGGTCTTGTCCATCACATCATTCTCCTAATGATGTGATCCCGTTATCAATGACATCCAATGTCCATGGTCAGGAAACCATAACCATCTATTGATCAACGAGCTAGTCAACTAGAGGCTCACTAGGGACATGTTGTGGTCTATGTATTCACACATGTATTACGATTTCCGGATAACACAATTATAGCATGAACAATAGGCAATTATCATGAACAAGGAAATATAATAATAACCATTTTATTATTGCCTCTAGGGCATATTTCCAACAAACATATCTTGCCCAAGACTTGCGCTTTTGGGGCCTGTACATTAATTCATATAACAAGGATTCAGTATTACCTCGCGGCTTAAAATGATATTACAACATAAGTAAGAGCTAAATATGAATCTTACCAAAGATGGCGGATGTCATATGGGTAATATGTCCCTTTAAACCGGCCAGCTCTTCAGTGACCGGTTTAAGCTGAGCTTCTGTGTCTTGTGCATGTTTGATCAAGTTTGCCTTCTCTATCTCGAAGGCGGCTCTCTCAGTAGCAAAACTGGCCTTCACCTTCTCAGTTTCTTTCACGGCAAATTGAAATTTTGCTACTGTTTTCACAGTCCCAGCTTCTTGATGTTTGACCTTTTCGGCTAAGTCGCCAAGTTCTACGTCCTTCAGAGACAAAGCTTCCTGTGGAAAAGGGTCAGATATGATACATCAGGATTCATATATAATGATACAAGTCCCAAGCACATTGCGAGCAATATCCTTGGCACTTGGGGGCGAATGTAGGTCATTTTTAGCCTTATGACCCGGCTCAAATTATCAGTTTAAGCCGGCCCTTGGGGGCTACATATTTGGATTTCTTAAACTTCAAGTCCCGGCTCAAATTGTCAATTTAAGCTGGCCCTTGGGGGCTACGAGATTAGATCATAAATGAGTAACTTGAGCAGGAGTGCTACAGTCTGCAATTTGATTCTAAGTCTACAGCATACTCCAATTGTTCTTATACTCTAGACTTGGCGGCTACATGGATGCATATGAAGCAGAGTCAATAATCATACCTCATAGCGCTCCCTCATAAGGTTGACTAGGCCGGCTTCCAGCTCACGGCTAGTATGGAGGCGGTTCAAATAGCCGGAGTAGATGTTGTTGGGAAACGTAGCATGCAATATGAAAAACAATTCCTACGCTCACGCAAGATCTATCAAGGAGATGCGTAGCAATGAGAGGGGGAGAGTGTGTCTACGTACCCTCGTAGACCGAAAGCGGAAGCGTTTGCCAACGCGGTTGATGTAGTCGAACTTCTTCTAGCTCCGACCGATCAAGCACCGAACGTACGGCACCTCCGAGCTATGCACACGTTTAGCGCGATGACGTCCCTCGCCTTCTTGATCCAGCAAGGTATTGAGGAAGTAGATGAGTTTCGTCAACATGACGGCATGGTGACGGTGATGGTGAAGTGATTCTCCCAGGGCTTCGCCTAAGCACCGCAAAACTATGACCGGGCGTGTAAACTGTGGAGGGGGGCGCCGCACACGGCTAACGATTGTTGTTGTGTGTTCTAGGCGCCCCCTCCCCATGTATATATAGGTGGGAGGGGGAGGGGAGCAGCCATGGGGCGCCCCAAGTAGGAGGAATCCTACTTGAGGTCCTCTCCCAATTCGCGCCCCCTTCCTTATTTCACCGGAGAGGAAAAGGGAAGAGGGAAGGGAGGAAGGTAAGGGGGCCGAACCCCCTCTTCCTTCTCCAATTAGGCCTCCTGCCTAGGGGGGGCACCCCTTGTGGGTGAAGGAAATATGCCCTAGAGGCAATAATAAAGTTTTTATTTATATTTCCTTATATCATGATAAATGTTTATTATTCATGCTAGAATTGTATTAACCGGAAACTTAGTACATGTGTGAATACATAGACAAAACAGAGTGTCACTAGTATGCCTCTACTTGACTAGCTCGTTAATCAAAGATGGTTAAGTTTCCTAGCCATGGACAAGAGTTGTCATTTGATGAATGGGATCACATCATTAGAATGATGTGATTGACTTGACCCATCCGTTAGCTTAGCACTATGATCATTTAGTTTATTGCTATTGCTATTGCTTTCTTCATAACTTATACATGTTCCTATGACTATGAGATTATGTAACTCCCGAATACCGGAGGAACACTTAGTGTGCTATCAAACGTCACAACGTAACTGGGTGATTATAAAGATGCTCTACAGGTGTCTCCGATGGTGTTTGTTGAGTTGGCATAGATCGAGATTAGGATTTGTCACTCCGATTGTCGGAGAGGTATCTCTGGGCCCTCTCGGTAATGCACATCACTATTAGCCTTGCAAGCAATGTGACTAATGAGTTAGTTGCGGGATGTTGCATTATGGAACGAGTAAAGAGACTTGCCGGTAACGAGATTGAACTAGGTATGATGATACCGACGATCGAATCTCGGGCAAGTAACATACCGATGACAAAGGGAACAACGTATGTTGTTATGCGGGTTGACCGATAAAGATCTTTGTATAATATGTAGGAACCAATATGAGCATCCAGGTTCCGCTATTGGTTATTGACCGGAAGTGAGTCTTGGTCATGTCTACATAGTTCTCGAACCCGTAGGGTCCGCACGCTTAACGTTCGATGACGATCAGTATTATGAGTTTATGTGTTTTGATGTACCGAAGGTTGTTCGGAGTCCCGGATATGATCACAGACATGACGAGGAGTCTCGAAATGGTCGAGACATAAAGATCGATATATTGGAAGGCTATGTTTGGACACCGGAATGGTTCCAGATGAGTTCGGGCATTTTCCGGAGTACCGGGAGGTTACCGGGACCCCCCGGAGAGTCAATGGTCCTTATTGAGCCTTAGTGGGAGAGAGGAGGAGGCGGCCAGGTGGAGGGCGCCCCCCTCCCAAGCCCAATCCGAATTGGGGTAGGGGGCCGGCCCCCCTTTCCTTCTCTCCTTCTCCCTCTTCCTTCTTCTCCTACTCCAACTAGGGAAGGGGGGCAAACCTACTCCTATTGGGAGTAGGACTCCCCCTTGGGCGCGCCATAGAGAGGGTCGGCCCTCCCCTCCTTCCCTCCTTTATATACGGGGAGGGGGGCACCCCATGGACACACAAGTTGACAGTTGTCTTAGCCGTGTGCGGTGCCCCCCTCCACAGATTTCCACCTCGGTCATATCGTTGTAGTGCTTAGGCGAAGCCCTGCGTCGGTAACTTCATCATCACCGTCACCTCGGTCATATCGTTGTAGTGCTTGGGCCTCAGCTGGATCAAGAGTACGAGGGACGTCACCGATCTGAACGTGTGCAGATCGTAGAGGTGTCGTGCGTTCGGTACTTGGATCGGTTGGATCGCGAAGACATTCGACTACATCAACCACGTTACTAAACGCTTCTGCTTTCGGTCTACGAGGGTACGTGGACACACTCTCCCCGCTTGTTGCTATGCATCACCTAGATGGATCTTGCGCGTGCGTAGGAATTTTTTTGAAATTACCGTGTTTCCCAACAGTGGCATCCGAGCCAGGTCTATGCGTAGATGTTATATGCACGAGTAGAACTCAAAGAGTTGTGGGCGATAATAGTCATACTGCTTACCAGCATGTCATACTTTGATTCAGCGGTATTGTTGGATGAAGCGGCTCAGACCGACATTACGCGTACGCTTACGCGAGACTGGTTCTACCGACGTGCTTCGCACACAGGTGGCTAGTGGGTGTCTGTTTCTCCAACTTTAGTTGAATCGAGTGTGACTACGCCCGGTCCTTGTTGAATGTTAAAACAACAAACTTGACGAAAAATCGTTGTGGTTTTGATGTGTAGGTAAGAACGGTTCTTGCTAAGCACGTAGCAGCCACGTAAAACTTGCAACAACAAAGTAGAGGACGTCTAACTTGTTTTTGCAGGGCATGATGTGATGTGATATGGTCAAGACGTGATTATATAAATTGTTGTATGAGATCATCATGTTTTATAACACAGTTATCGGCAACTGGCAGGAGCCATATGGTTGTCGCTTTATTGTATGTAATGCAATCGCCATGTAATTGCTTTACTTTATCACTAAGCGGTAGCGATAGTCGTAGAAGTAATAGTTGGCGAGACGACAATGATGCTTCGATGGAGATCAAGGTGTCAAGCCGGTGACGATGGTGATCATGACGGTGCTTTGGAGATGGAGATCAAAGGCACAAGATGATGATGGCCATATCATATCACTTATATTGATTGCATGTGATGTTTATCCTTTATGCATCTTATTTTGCTTAGTACGGCGATAGCATTATAAGATGATCTCTCACTAAATTTCAAGGTACAAGTATTCTCCCTGAGTATGCACCGTTGCTACAGTTCGTCGCGATGAGACACCACGTGATGATCGGGTGTGATAAGCTCTACATTCACATACAACGGGTGCAAGCCAGTTTTGCACACGCAGAATACTCGGGTTAAACTTGACGAGCCTAGGATATGCAGATATGGCCTCGGAACACTGAGACCGAAAGGTCGAGCGTGAATCATATAGTAGATATGATCAACATAGTGATGTTCACCATTGAAAACTACTCCATCTCACGGGATGATCGGACATGGTTCAGTTGATTTGGATCACGTGATCACTTAGATGATTAGAGGGATGTCTATCTAAGTGGGAGTTCTTAAGTAATATGATTAATTGAACTTTAATTTATCATTAACTTAGTACCTGATAGTATTTTGCATGTCTATGTTGTTGTAGATAAATGGCCCGTGCTGTTGTTCTGTTGAATTTTAATGCGTTCCTAGAGAAAGCTAAGTTGAAAGATGATGGTAGCAATTACACGGACTGTGTCCGTAACTTGAGGATTATCCTCATTGCTACACAGAAGAATTATGTCCTGGAAGCACCGCTAGGTGCCAAACCCGCTGCAGGAGCAAAGCCAGATTTTATGAACGTCTGGCAGAGCAAAGCTGATGACTACTTGATAGTTCAGTGTGCCATGTTTTACGGCTTAGAATCGGGACTTCAACGACGTTTTGAACGTCATGGAGCATATGAGATGTTCCAGGAGTTGAAGTTAATATTTCAAGCAAATGCCCGGATTGAGAGATATGAAGTCTCCAATAAGTTCTACAGCTGCAAAATGGAGGAGAATAGTTCTGTCAGTGAGTCTAGCAACGAGGGGAAGGGGAGTGCATCTACATACCCTTGTAGATCGCGATGCGGAAGCGTTGCAAGAACGCGGATGAGGGAGTCGTACTCGTAGCGATTCAGATCGCGGTTGATTCCGATCTAAGCGCCGAACCACGGCGCCTCCGCGTTCAACACACGTGCAGCCCGGTGACGTCTCCCACGCCTTGATCCAGCAAGGTGAGAGGGAGAGGTTGGGGAAGACTCCGTCCAGCAGCAGCACAACGGCATGGTGGTGATGGAGGAGCGTGGCAATCCCGCAGGGCTTCACCAAGCACCGCGGGAGAGGAGGAGGAGGGAGAGGGGTTGGGCTGCGCCGAAAGAGAGACTTTCTCGTGTGTCTTGGGCAGCCCAAACCTCAACTATATATAGGGGGGGAGGGGGCTGCGCCCCCCTTAGGATTTCCACCCCCAAGAGGAGGCGGCCAGCCCTAGATCCCATCAAGGGGGGCGGCCAAGGGGAGGAGAGGGGGGGCGCCCCACTAGATGGGCCCTAAGGCCCATCTGGACCTAGGGTTTGCCCCCTCCCACTCTCCCATGCGCCTTGGGCCTTGGTGGGGGGCGCACCAGCCCACCTGGGGCTGGTCCCCTCCCACACTTGGCCCACGCAGCCTTCTGGGGCTGGTAGCCCCACTTGGTGGACCCCCGGGACCCTCCCGGTGGTCCCGGTACATTACCGATTTCACCCGAAACTTTTCCGGTGACCAAAACAGGACTTCCCATATATAAATCTTTACCTCCGGACCATTCCGGAACTCCTCGTGACGTCCGGGATCTCATCTGGGACTCCGAACAACATTCGGTAACCACGTACATACTTTCCCTATAACCCTAGCGTCATCGAACCTTAAGCGTGTAGACCCTACGGGTTCGGGAACCATGCAGACATGACCGAGACGTTCTCCGGTCAATAACCAACAGCGGGATCTGGATACCCATGTTGGCTCCCACATGTTCCACGATGATCTCATCGGATGAACCACGATGTCGGGGATTCAATCAATCCCGTATGCAATTCCCTTTGTCTAACGGTATGTTACTTGCCCGAGATTCGATCGTCGGTATCCCTATACCTTGTTCAATCTCGTTACCGGCAAGTCTCTTTACTCGTTCCGTAACTCACATCATCCCGTGATCAACTCCTTGGTCACATTGTGCACATTATGATGATGTCCTACCGAGTGGGCCCAGAGATACCTCTCCGTTTACACGGAGTGACAAATCCCAGTCTCGATTCGTGCCAACCCAACAGACACTTTCGGAGATACCCGTAGTGCACCTTTATAGCCACCCAGTTACGTTGTGACGTTTGGCACACCCAAAGCATTCCTACGGTATCCGCGAGTTGCACAATCTCATGGTCTAAGGAAATGATACTTGACATTAGAAAAGCTCTGAGCAAACGAACTACACGATCTTGTGCTAGGCTTAGGATTGGGTCTCGTCCATCACATCATTCTCCTAATGATGTGATCCCGTTATCAACGACATCCAATGTCCATGGTCAGGAAACCGTAACCATCTATTGATCAACGAGCTAGTCAACTAGAGGCTTACTAGGGACATGGTGTTGTCTATGTATCCACACATGTATCTGAGTTTCCTATCAATACAATTCTAGCATGGATAATAAACGATTATCATGAACAAGGAAATATAATAATAACCAATTTATTATTGCCTCTAGGGCATATTTCTAACAGTCTCCCACTTGCACTAGAGTCAATAATCTAGTCCACATCACCATGTGATTAACAGTCATAGGTCACATCACCATGTGACCAACATCCAAAGAGTTCACTAGAGTCAACAATCTAGTTCACATCACTATGTGATTAACACTCAATGAGTTCTGGTTTGATCATGTTATGCTTGTGAGAGAGGTTATTAGTCAACGGGTCTGAACCTTTCAGATCCGTGTGTGCTTTACGAATATCTATGTCATCTTGTGGATGCTACCACGCGCTATTTGGAGCCATTTCAAATAATTGCTCTACTATACGAATCCGGTTTACTACTCAGAGTTATCCGGATTAGTGTCAAAGTTCGCATCGACGAACTCCTTTCCACCTCCATAATCGAGAAAATTCCTTAGTCCACTAGGTACTAAGGATAAGTTCGACCGCTATCATGTGATCCATTCCCGGATCACTATTGTACCCCTTGGCCAACTCATGGCAAGGCACACTTCATGTGCGGTACACAGCATAGCATACTGTAGAGCCTACGTCTAAAGCATAGGGGACGACCTTCGTCCTTTCTCTCTCTTCTGCTGTGGTCAGGTCATGAGTCTTACTCAATACTCACACCTTGTAACACAGCCAAGAACTCCTTCTTTGCTGATCTATTTTGAACTCTTTCAAAATCATGTCAAGGTGTGCGTTCTTTGAAAGTATCATCGGGCGTCTTGATCTATCTCTATAGATCTTGATGCCCAATATGTAAGTAGCTTTTATCCAGGTCTTCCTTTGAAAAACTCCTTTCAAACAACCCTTTATGCTTTCCAGAAATTTTACATCATTTCGGATCAACAATATGTCATTCACATATACTTATCAGAAATGTTGTAGCGCTCCCACTCACTTTATTGTAAATACAAGTTTCTAACAAACTTTGTATAAACCCAAAAACTTTGATCACTCCATCAAAGTGTATATTCTGACTCCGAGATGCTTGCTCTAATCCATGGAAGGATCGCTGGAGCTAGCATACCTTTTAGCATCCTTAGGATCGACAAAAACTTTCTGATTGTATCACATACAACCTTTCCTTACGAAAACTGGTAAGGAAACTTGTTTTGACATCCATCTGCCAGATTTCACAAATGCAGCTAATGCTAACATGATTCCGACGGACTTAAGCACCGCTACGGATGAGAAAATCTCATCGTAGTCAACTCCTTGAACTTGTGGAAATACTCTTTGCCACAAGTCGAGCTTCATAGACGGTAACATTACCGTCCATGTCCGTCTTCTTCTTAAAGATCCATTTATCTCGGATTTCATGGCTTCTAACCATTTGTCGGAATATGGGCCCACCATCGCTTCTCCATAGCTCGTAGGTTCAATATTGTCCAACAACATGATATCTCAGATAGGATCACGTACCACTCTGAAGTAGCACGCATCCTCGTCGTCCTACGAGGTTTGGTAGTGACTTGATCCGAAGTTTCATGATCACTATCATAAGCTTCCACTTCAATTGGTGTAGGTGCCACAGGAACAACTTCTTGTGCCCTGCTACACACTAGTTGAAGTGACGGTTCAATAACCTTATCAAGTCTCCACCATCCTCCCACTCAATTCTTTCGAGAGAAACTTTTCCTCGAGAAAGGACTCGTTTCTAGAAACAATAACTTTTGCTTCCAGATCTGAAATAGGAGGTATACCCAACTGTTTTGGGTTTTCTATGAAGATGTATTTATCCGCTTTCGGTTCGAGCTTATCAGCTTGAAACTTTTTCACATAAGCTGCGCAGCCCCAAACTTTTAAGAAACGACAACTTAGGTTTCTCTAAACGGTGTCATCTCAACGGAATTGCGTGGTGCCCCTTTTAAAGTGAATGCGGTTGTCTCTAATGCCTAACCCATAAACGATAGTGGTAATTCGATAAGAGACATCATGTTATGCACCATATCCAATAGGGTGCAGTTATGATGTTCGGACACACCATCACACTATGGTGTTCCAGGCGGTATTAATTGTGAAACACTTTCCACAATGTCTTAATTGTGTGCCAAACTCGTAACTCAGATACTCATCTCTATGATCATATCACAGACATTTTATCCTCTTGTCACGACGATCTTCAACTTCACTCTGAAATTACTTGAACCTTTCAATAATTCAGACTTGTGTTCCATCAAGTAAATACACTCAGCATCTACTCAAATCATCTGTGAAGTTAGAACTTAACGATATCCACTGCATGCCTCAGCACTCATTGGACTGCACACATCAAAATGTATTACATCCAACAAGTTGCTCTCTTGTTCCATCTTACTGAAAACGAGGCTTTTCAGTCATCTTGCCCATGTGGTATGATTTGCATGTCTCAAGTGATTCAAAATCAAGTGAGTCCAAATGATCCATCTGCATGGAGTTTCTTCATGCATATATACCAATAGACATGGTTCGCATGTCTCAATCTTTTCAAAAACGAGCGAGTCCAAAGGTCCATCTACATGGAGCTTCTTCATGCGTTTTATACCAATATGACTCAAGTGGCAGTGCCACAAGTATGTGGTACTATCATTACTATCATATCTTTTGGCATGAACATGTGTATCACTATGATCGAGATTCATTTTAGGTGCAAGACCATTGAAGGTATTATTCAAATAAACAGAGTAACCATTATTCTCCTTAAATGAATAACCGTATTGCGATAAACATAATCCAATCATGCTCAACGCAAACACCAAATCTCGATGGTAGAGGGAGCATGCGATGCTTGATCACATCAACCTTGGAAACATTTCCAACACATATCGTCATCTCACCTTTAGCTAGTCTCCGTTTATTCCGCAACTTTTATTTCGAGTTACTAACACTTAGCAACCGAACCGGTATCTAATACCCTGGTGCTGCTAGGAGTACTAGTAAAGTACACATTCATATGACGTATATCCAATATACTTCTGTCGACCTTGTCTGCCTTCTCATCTACCAAGTATCTAGGGTAGTACTACTTCAGTGACCGTTCCCCTCATTAAGAAGCACTTAGTCTCGGGTTTGGGTTCAACCTTGGGATTCTTCACTAGAGCAACAAATGACTTGCTGTTTCATGAAGTATCCCTTTTGCCCTTGCCCTTCTAGAAACTAGTGGTTTTACTAACCATCAACAATTGATGCTCCTTCTTGATTTCTACTTTCGCGGTGTCAAACATCGCGAGTTGCTCAAGGATCATCATAACTATCCTTGATATGTTATAGTTCATCACGAAGCTCTACTAGCTTGGTGGCAGTGACTATGGAGAACTATCACTATCTCATCTGGGAGATTAACTCCCACTCGATTCAAGCGATTGTGGCACTCAGACAATCTGAGCACACGCTCAACGATTGAGCTTTCCTCCCTTAGTTTGCAGGCTTAAGAAACTTGTCAGAGGTCTCATACCTCTTGACGTGGGCACTGGTCTGAAATCCCAATTTCAGTCTTCGGAACATCTCACATGTTCTGCGACGTTTCAAAAATGTCTTTGGTGCCTCAATTCTAAACCGCACTGAACTATCACGTAGTCATCAAAACGTGTATGTCAGATGTTTCGTAACATCTACAGACGACGCTGAGGTTCAGCACACCGAGCGGTGCATTAAGGACATAAGCCTTCTGTGCAGCAATGGGACAATCCTCAGTTTACGGACCCAGTCCGCATAATTGCTACTACCAACTTTCAACTAAATTTTCTCTAGGAACATATCTTAACCAGTAGAACTAAAGCGCAAGCTATGACATAATTTGCAAATGCCTTTTTGACTATGTTCATGATAATGAAGTTCATCTGATTATGAACTCCCACTCAGATAGACATCCCTCTAGTCATCTAAGTGAAACATGATCCGAGTTTAACTAGGCCGTGTCCGATCATCACGTGAGACGGACTAGTCAAGATCGGTGAACATCTCCATGTTGATCGTATCTTCTATATGACTCATGCTCGACCTTTCGGTCCTCCGTGTTCCGAGGCCATGTCTGTACATGCTAGGCTCGTCAAGTCAACCTAAGTGTATTGCGTGTGTTCCGAGGCCATGTCTGTACATGCTAGGCTCGTCAACACCCGTTGTATTCGAACGTTAGAGTCTATCACACCCGATCATCACGTGGTGCTTCGAAACAACGAACCTTCGCAACGGTGCACAGTTAGGGGGAACACTTCTCTTGAAATTTTAGTGAGGGATCATCTTATTTATGCTACCGTCGTTCTAAGCAAATAAGATGCATAACATGATAAACATCACATGCAATCAAATAGTGACATGATATGGCCAATATCATCATGCTCCTTTGATCTACATCTTCGGGGCACCATGATCATCTTTGTCACCGGCATGACACCATGATCTCCATCATCATGATCTCCATCATTGTGTCTTCATGAAGTTGTCACGCCAACGATTACTTCTACTTCTATGGCTAACGCGCTTAGCAATAAAGTAAAGTAATTTACATGGCGTTATTCAATGACACGCAGGTCATACAAAAAATAAAGACAACTCCTATGGCTCCTGCCGGTTGTCATACTCATCGACATGCAAGTCGTGATTACTATTACAAGAATATGATCAATCTCATACATCACATATATCATTCATCACATCTTCTGGCCATATCACATCACATAGCACATGCTGTAAAAACAAGTTAGACGTCCTCTAATTGTTGTTGCAAGTTTTTACGTGGCTTGTATAGGTTTCTAGCAAGAACGTTTCTTACCTACGTAAAACCACAACGTGATATGCCAATTTCTATTTACCCTTCATAAGGACCCTTTTCATCGAATCCGTTCCGACTAAAGTAGGAGAGACAGACACCCGCTAGCCACCTTATGCAACTTGTGCATGTCAGTCGGTGGAACCTGTCTCACGTAAGCGTACGTGTAAGGTCGGTCCGGGCCGCTTCATCCCACAATGCCGCCGAAACAAGATAAGACTAGTAGCGGCAAGAAGAATTGACAAAATCGACGCCCACAACTACTTTGTGTTCTACTCGTGCATAGGAACTACGCATAGACCTAGCTCATGATGCCACTGTTGGGAAACGTAGCAGAAATTCAAAATTTTCTACGCATCACCAAGATCAATCTATGGAGTAATCTAGCAACGAGGGGAAGGGGAGTGCATCTACATACCCTTGTAGATCGCGATGCGGAAGCGTTTTGCAAGAATGCGGATGAGGGAGTCGTACTCGTAGCGATTCAGATCGCGGTTGATTCCGATCTAAGCGCCGAACCACGGCGCCTCCGCGTTCAACACACGTGCAGCCCGGTGACGTCTCCCACGCCTTGATCCAGCAAGGTGAGAGGGAGAGGTTGGGGAAGACTCCGTCCAGCAGCAGCACAACGGCATGGTGGTGATGGAGGAGCGTGGCAATCCCGCAGGGCTTCACCAAGCACCGCGGGAGAGGAGGAGGGAGAGGGGTTGGGCTGCGCCGAAAGAGAGACTTTCTTGTGTGTCTTGGGCAGCCCAAACCTCAACTATATATAGGGGGGGAGGGGGCTGCGCCCCCCTTAGGGTTTCCACCCCCAAGAGGAGGCGGCCAGCCCTAGATCCCATCAAGGGGGCGGCCAAGGGGAGGAGAGGGGGGGCGCCCCACTAGATGGGCCCTAAGGCCCATCTGGACCTAGGGTTTGCCCCCTCCCACTCTCCCATGCGCCTTGGGCCTTGGTGGGGGGGCGCACCAGCCCACCTGGGGCTGGTCCCCTCCCACACTTGGCCCACGCAGCCTTCTGGGGCTGGTGGCCCCACTTGGTGGACCCCCGGGACCCTCCCGGTGGTCCCGGTACATTACCGATTTCACCCGAAACTTTTCCGGTGACCAAAACAGGACTTCCCATATATAAATCTTTGCCTCCGGACCATTCCGGAACTCCTCGTGACGTCCGGGATCTCATCCGGGACTCCGAAAAACATTCGGTAACCACGTACATACTTTCCCTATAACCCTAGCGTCATCGAACCTTAGGCGTGTAGACCCTACGGGTTCGGGAACCATGCAGACATGACCGAGACGTTCTCCGGTCAATAACCAACAGCGGGATCTGGTTACCCATGTTGGCTCCCACATGTTCCACGATGATCTCATCGGATGAACCACGATGTCGGGGATTCAATCAATCCCGTATGCAATTCCCTTTGTCTAACGGTATGTTACTTGCCCGAGATTCGATCGTCGGTATCCCTATACCTTGTTCAATCTCGTTACCGGCAAGTCTCTTTACTCGTTCCGTAACTCACATCATCCCGTGATCAACTCCTTGGTCACATTGTGCACATTATGATGATGTCCTACCGAGTGGGCCCAGAGATACCTCTCCGTTTACACGGAGTGACAAATCCCAGTCTCGATTCGTGCCAACCCAACAGACACTTTCGGAGATACCCGTAGTGCACCTTTATAGCCACCCAGTTACGTTGTGACGTTTGGCACACCCAAAGCATTCCTACGGTATCCAGGAGTTGCGCAATCTCATGGTCTAAGGAAATGATACTTGACATTAGAAAAGCTCTGAGCAAACGAACTACACGATCTTGTGCTAGGCTTAGGATTGGGTCTCGTCCATCACATCATTCTCCTAATGATGTGATCCCGTTATCAACGACATCCAATGTCCATGGTCAGGAAACCGTAACCATCTATTGATCAACGAGCTAGTCAACTAGAGGCTTACTAGGGACATGGTGTTGTCTATGTATCCACACATGTATCTGAGTTTCCTATCAATACAATTCTAGCATGGATAATAAACGATTATCTTGAACAAGGAAATATAATAATAACCAATTTATTATTGCCTCTAGGGCATATTTCTAACAATACTCAGAATGTCTGGGTACCACAATCACTTGACTCAGCTGGGAGTTAATCTTCCAGTTGATAGTGTCATTGACAGAGTTCTTCAATCACTGCCACCAAGCTACAAAAGCTTCGTGATGAACTATAATATGCAAGGGATGGATCAGACAATTACCGAGCTCTTCGCAATGCTAAAGGCTGCAGAGGTAGAAATCAAGAAGGAGCATCAAGTGTTGATGATCAACAAGACCACCAGTTTAAAGAAAAAGGGTAAAGGGAAGACGGGGAACTTCAAGAAGAATGGCAAACAAGTTGCTGCTCAAGTGAAGAAGCCCAAGTATGGACCTAAGCCTGAGACTGAGTGCTTCTACTGCAAAGGGCCTCGTCACTGGAAGCGGAACTGCCCCAAGTATTTGGCGGAGAAGAAGGATGGCAAAGTGAAAGGTATATTTGATATACATGTTATTGATGTGTACCTTACTAATGCTCACAGTAGCGCCTGGGTATTTAATACTGGTTCTGTTGCTAATATTTGCAACTCGAAATAGGGGCTACAGATTAAGCGAAGATTGGCTAAGGACAAGGTGACGATGCGCATGGGAATGGTTCCAAAGTCGATGTGATCGCCGTCGGCACGCTACTGATACGTCTCCAATGTATCTATAATTTTTTATTGTTCCATGCTATTATATTATCTGTTTTGGATGTTTATGGGCTTTATTATGCACTTTTATATTATTTTTGGGACTAACCTATTAACCCAGAGCCCAGTGCCAGTTTATATTTTTCCCTTGTTTCAGTGTTTCGCAGAAAAGGAATATCAAACGGAGTCGAAACGGAATGAAACCTTCTGGAGAAGTTATTTTTGGAAAGAAAGCAACCCAGGAGACTTGGAGTCCACGTCAAGAAAGCAACGAGGAAGGCACGAGGCAGGGGGGCGCGCCCACCCCCCTAGGCGCGCCCTCCACCCTTGTGGGCCCCTCGTGGCTCCCCTGACGTATTTCTTCCTCCTATATATACCCATATACCCTAAAACCTTCGGGGAACAGAAGAGATCGGGAGTTCCGCCGCCGCAAGCCTCTGTAGCCACCAAAAACCAACCGGGACCCTGTTCCGGCACCCTGCCGGAGGGGGAGAACCCTCACCGATGGCCATCTTCATCATCCCGGCGCTCTCCATGACGAGGAGGGAGTAGTTCACCCTCGGGGCTGAGGGTATGTACCAGTAGCTATGTGTTTGATCTCTCTCTCTCTCTCTCTCTCTCTCTCTTTCGTGTTCTTGATTTGGCACGATCTTCATGTATCGCGAGCTTTGCTATTATAGTTGGATCTTATGTTTCTTCTCCCCCTCTACTCTCTTGTAATGGATTGAGTTTTCCCTTTGAAGTAATCTTATCGGATTGAGTCTTTAATGATTTGAGAACACTTGATGTATGTCTTGCCATGCGTATCTGTGGTGACAATGGGATATCACGTGATTCACTTGATGTATGTTTTGGTGATCAACTTGCGGGTTCCGCCCATGAACCTATGCATAGGGGTTGGCACACGTTTTCGTCTTAACTCTCCGGTAGAAACTTTGGGGCACTCTTTGAGGTTCTATGTGTTGGTTGAATAGATGAATCAGAGATTGTGTGATGCATATCGTATAATCATACCCACGGATACTTGAGGTGACATTGGAGTATCTAGGTGACATTAGGGATTTGGTTGATTTGTGTCTTAAGGTGCTATTCTAGTACGAACTCTAGGGTTGTTTGTGACACTTATAGGAATAGCCCAACGGATTGATTGGAAAGAATAACTTTGAGGTGGTTTCGTACCCTACCATAATCTCTTCGTTTGTTCTCCACTATTAGTGACTTTGGAGTGACTCTTTGTTGCATGTTGAGGGATAGTTATATGATCCAATTATGTTATTATTGTTGAGAGAACTTGCACTAGTGAAAGTATGAACCCTAGGCCTTGTTTCCTAGCATTGCAATACCGTTTACGCTCACTTTTATCGCTTGCTACCTTGCTGTTTTTATAATTTCAGATTACAAAAACCTATATCTACCATCCATATTGCACTTGTATCACCATCTCTTCGCTGAACTAGTGCACCTATACAAGTTACCATTGTATTGGGTGTGTTGGGGACACAAGAGACTCTTTGTTATTTGGTTGCAGGGTTGTTTGAGAGAGACCATCTTCATCCTACGCCTCCCACGGATTGATAAACCTTAGGTCATCCACTTGAGGGAAATTTACTACTGTCCTACAAACCTCTGCACTTGGAGGCCCAACAACGTCTACAAGGAGAAGGTTGCGTAGTAGACATCACTACCTCTACATCTACCTTCGGGATTAGTTTTAGACCTGAATAATTGTTATTTGGTGCCAGCGTTAAGCATGAACATTATATCTGGATCTTGTTTGATGTGAGACGATTATTCATTTAAATCGGAGAATAATGGTTGTTCTATTTATATGAGTAATATCTTTTATGGTCATGCACCCTTGATGAGTGGTCTGTTTTTACTAAATCTTGATAGTAGTGATACACATATTCATAGTATTGAAGCCAAAAGATATAAGTTTAATAATGATAGTGCAACTTATTAGTGGCACTGCCGTTTATGTCATATTGGTGTAAAGCGCATGAAGAAACTCCATTCTGATGGGCTTTTGGAATCACTTGATGCTTGCGAACCATGCCTCATGGGCAAGATGACTAAGACTCCGTTCTCCGGAACAATGGAGCGAGCAACGGATTTGTTGGAAATAATACATACTGATGTATGCGGTCCGATGAGTGTTGATGCTCGCAGTGGGTATCGTTATTTTCTGACCTTCACAGATGATTGGAGCAGATATGAGTATATCTACTTGATGAAACATAAGTCTGAAACATTTGAAAAGTTCAAAGAATTTCAGAGTGAAGTGAAAAATCATCGTAACAAGAAAATAAAGTTTATACAATCTGGTCATGGAGGAGAATATTTGAGTTACGAGTTTGGTCTTCATTTGAAACAATGCGGAATAGTTTCGCAACTCACGCCACCCGGAACACCACAGCGTAATGGTGTGTTCGAACGTCGTAATCATACTTTATTAGATATGGTGCGATCTATGATGTCTCTTACTGATTTACCGCTATTGCTTTGAAGTTATGCTTTAGAGGCGGCTGCATTCACGTTAAATAGGGCACCATCTAAATCCGTTGAGACGACACCATATGAACTGTGGTTTGGCAAGAAACCTAAGTTGTCTTTTCTTAAAGTTTGGGGCTGCGATGCTTATGTGAAAAAGCTTCAACCTGGTAAGCTCGAACCCAAATCAGAGAAATGTGTCTTCATAGGATACCCAAAGGAGACTGTTGGGTACTCCTTCTATCACAGATCCGAAGGCAAGATATTCGTTGCTAAGAATGGATCCTTTCTAGAGAAGGAGTTTCTCTCGAAAGAAGTGAGTGGGAGGAAAGTAGAACTTGATGAGGTAATTGTACCTGCTCCCTTATTGGAAAGTAGTTCATCACATAAATTAGTTCTACTGATTCCTATACCAGTAAGTGAGAAAGTTAATGATGATGATCATGAAACTTCTAATCAAGTTACTACCGAACCTCGTAGGTCAACCAGAGTAAGATCCGCACCAGAGTGGTACGGTAATCCTGTTCTGGAGGTCATGTTACTTGACCATGATGAACCTATGAACTATGAGGAAGCGATCATGAGCCCAGATTCCGCAAAATGGCTTGAGGCCATGAAATCTGAGATGGGATCCATGAATGAGAACAAAGTGTGGACTACGTAACTGGGTGACTATAAAGGTGCACTACGGGTATCTCCGAAAGTGTCTGTTGAGTTGGCACGGATCGAGACTGGGATTTGTCACTCCGTATGACGGAGAGGTATCTCTGGGCCCACTCGATAATGCATCATCATAATGAGCTCAATGTGACTAAGGAGTTAGCCACGGGATCATGCGTTACGGTACGAGTAAAGTGATTTGCCGGTAACGAGATTGAACAAGGTATTGGGATACCGACGATCGAATCTCGGGCAAGTAACGTACCGATTGACAAAGGGAATTGTATACGGGATTGATTGAATCCACGACATCGTGGTTCATCCGATGAGATCATCGTGGAACATGTGGGAGCCAACATGGGTATCCAGATCCCGCTGTTGGTTATTGACCGGAGAGGCGTCTCGATCATGTCTGCATGTCTCCCGAACCCGTAGGGTCTACACACTTAAGGTTCGGTGACGCTAGGGTTGTAGAGATATTAGTATGCGGAAACCCGAAAGTTGTTCGGAGTCCCGGATGAGATCCCGGACGTCACGAGGAGTTCCGGAATGGTCCGAAGGTGAAGAATTATATATAGGAAGTCAAGTTTCGGCCACCGGGAAAGTTTCGGGGGTCACCGGTATTGTACCGGGATCACCGGAAGGGTCCCGGGGGTCCACCGGGTGGGGCCACCTATCCCGGAGGGCCCCATGGGCTGAAGTGGGAAGGGAACCAGCCCCTAGTGGGCTGGGGCGCCCTCCCATGGGCCTCCCCCTGCGCCTAGGGTTGGAAACCCTAGGGGTGGGGGGCGCCCCACCTGACATGGGGGGCAAGTTTCCCCCCTGGCCGCCGCCCCCCTTGTAGATGGGATCCAGGGCCGGCGCCCCCCAGGGGGCCTATATATAGTGGGGGGAGGGAGGGCAGCAACACTACAGCCCCTGGCGCCTCCCTCTCCCCCTGCAACACCTCTCCCTCTCGCAGAAGCTTGGCGAAGCCCTGCCGAGATCCCCGCTACTTCCACCACCACGCCGTCGTGCTGCTGGATCTCCATCAACCTCTCCTTCCCCCTTGCTGGATCAAGAAGGAGGAGACGTCGCTGCTCCGTACGTGTGTTGAACGCGGAGGTGCCGTCCGTTCGGCACTCGGTCATCGGTGATTTGGATCACGGCGAGTACGACTCCATCAACCCCGTTCACTTGAACGCTTCCGCTCGCGATCTACAAGGGTATGTAGATGCACTCCTTTCCCCTCGTTGCTAGTAAACTCCATAGATGGATCTTGGTGATGCGTAGAAAATTTTAAAATTCTGCAACGATCCCCAACAGTGGCATCATGAGCCAGGCCTATGCGTAGTTACTATGCACGAGTAGAACACAAAGCAGTTGTGGGCGTAGATGTTGTCAATTTTTCTTGCCACTACTAGTCTTATCTTG
The DNA here is from genome assembly GCF_002575655.3 of Aegilops tauschii subsp. strangulata. Classification (NCBI taxonomy): domain Eukaryota; kingdom Viridiplantae; phylum Streptophyta; class Magnoliopsida; order Poales; family Poaceae; genus Aegilops; species Aegilops tauschii. The sequence continues at coordinate 518,338,394 of NC_053036.3, forward strand.
TTTCCGCGGTATTGTGGGATGAAGCGGCCCGGACCGACCTTACACGTACGCTTACGTGAGACAGGTTCCACCGACTGACATGCACTAGTTGCATAAGGTGGCTAGCGGGTGTCTATCTCTCCCATTTTAGTCAGAACGGATTCGATGAAAACGGTCCTTATGAAGGGTAAATAGAAATTGGCATATCACGTTGTGGTTTTACGTAGGTAAGAAACGTTCTTGCTAGAAACCTATACAAGCCACGTAAAAACTTGCAACAACAATTAGAGGACATCTAACTTGTTTTTGCAGCATGTGCCTTGTGATGTGATATGGCCAGAAGATGTGATGAATGATATATGTGATGTATGAGATTGATCATATTCTTGTAATAGGAATCATGACTTGCATGTCGATGAGTATGACAACTGGCAGGAGCCATAGGAGTTGTCTTTATTTTTTGTATGACCTGCGTGTCATTGAATAACGCCATGTAAATTACTTTACTTTATTGCTAAACGCGTTAGCCATAGAAGTAGAAGTAATCGTTGGCGTGACAACTTCATGAAGACACGATGATGGAGATCATCGTGTCATGCCGGTGACGAAGATGATCATGGCGCTCCGAAGATGGAGATCAAAGGAGCAAAATGATATTGGCCATATCATGTCACTATTTGATTGCATGTGATGTTTATCATGTTTTGCATCTTATTTGCTTAGAACGACGGTAGTAAGTAAGATGATCCCTTATAATAATTTCAAGAAAGTGTTCCCCCTAACTGTGCACCGTTGCGAAGGTTCGTTGTTTCGAAGCACCACGTGATGACCGGGTGTGATAGATTCTAACGTTCGCATACAACGGGTGTTGACGAGCCTAGCATGTACAGACATGGCCTCGGAACACACGCAATACACTTAGTTGACTTGACGAGCCTAGCACGTACAGACATGGCCTCGGAACACGGAAGACCGAAAGGTCGAGCATGAGTCGTATAGAAGATACGATCAACATGGAGATGTTCACCGATCTTGACTAGTCCGTCTCACGTGATGATCGGACACGGCCTAGTTAACTCGGATCATGTTTCACTTAGATGACTAGAGGGATGTCTATCTGAGTGGGAGTTCATTGAATAATTTGATTATATGAACTTAATTATCATGAACTTAGTCTAAAATCTTTACAATATGTCTTGTAGATCAAATGGCCCACGTTGTCCTCAACTTCAACGCGTTCCTAGAGAAAACCAAGCTGAAAGATGATGGCAGCAACTATACGGACTGGGTCCGGAACCTGAGGATCATCCTCATAGCTGCCAAGAAAGATTATGTCCTAGAAGCACCGCTAGGTGAAGCACCCATCCCAGAGAACCAAGATGTTATGAACGCTTGGCAATCACGTGCTGATGATTACTCCCTCGTTCAGTGCGGCATGCTTTACAGCTTAGAACCGGGGCTCCAAAAGCGTTTTGAGAAACATGGAGCATACGAGATGTTCGAAGAGCTGAAAATGGTTTTCCAAGCTCATGCCCGGGTCGAGAGATATGAAGTCTTCGACAAGTTCTTCAGCTGTAAAATGGAGGAAAATAGTTCTGTTAGTGAGCACATACTCAGAATGTCTAGGTTACACAACCGCTTGTCTCAGCTGGGGGTTAATCTCCCGGATGACGCGGTCATTGACAGAATCCTTCAGTCGCTTCCACCGAGCTACAAGAGCTTTGTGATGAACTTCAATATGCAGGGGATGGAAAAGACCATTCCTGAGGTATATTCAATGCTGAAATCAGTGGAGGTGGAGATCAGAAAGGAACATCAAGTGTTGATGGTGAATAAAACCACTAAGTTCAAGAAAGGAAAGGGTAAGAAGAACTTCAAGAAGGACGGCAAGGGAGTTGCCGCACCCGGTAAGCCAGTTGCCGGGAAGAAGTCGAAGAATGGACCCAAGCCTAAGACTGGGTGCTTTTATTGCAAGGAAAGTGGTCACTCGAAGCGGAACTGCCCCAAATACTTAGCGGACAAGAAGGCCGGCAACACCAAAGGTATATGTGATATACATGTAATTGATGTGTACCTTACCAGTACTCGTAGTAGCTCCTGGGTATTTGATACCGGTGCGGTTGCTCATATTAGTAACTCAAAACAGGAACTGCGGAATAAGCGGAGACTGGCGAAGGACGAGGTGACGATGCGCGTCGGGAATGGTTCCAAGGTCGATGTGATCGCCGTCGGTACGCTGCCTCTACATTTACCTACGGGATTAGTTTTAAACCTCAATAATTGTTATTTAGTGCCAGCTTTGAGCATGAACATTGTATCTGGATCTCGTTTAATTTGAGATGGCTACTCATTTAAATCCGAGAATAATGGTTGTTCTATTTATATGAGAGATATGTTTTATGGTCATGCCCCGTTGGTCAATGGTTTATTCTTGATGAATCTCGAACGTGATGTTACACATATTCATACTGTGAATACCAAAAGATGTAAAGTTGATAACGATAGTCCCACATACTTGTGGCACTGCCGCCTTGGTCACATTGGTGTCAAGCGCATGAAGAAGCTCCATGCAGATGGACTTTTGGAGTCTCTTGATTACGAATCATTTGACACGTGCGAACCATGCCTCATGGGTAAGATGACCAAGACTCCGTTCTCTGGAACAATGGAGATAGCAACCAATTTATTGGAAATCATACATACCGATGTGTGCGGTCCAACGAGTGTTGAGGCTCGCGGAGGATATCGTTATGTTCTCACTCTCACTGATGACTTAAGTAGATATGGGTATGTCTACCTAATGAAACACAAGTATGAAACCTTTGAAAAGTTCAAGGAATTTCAGAGTGAGGTTGAGAATCAACGTGACAGGAAAATAAAGTTCTTACGATCAGATCGTGGTGGAGAATATTTAAGTCACGAATTTGGTACGCACTTAAAGAAATGTGGAATCGTTTCACAACTCACACCGCCTGGAACACCTCAGCGAAACAGTGTGTCCGAACGTCGTAATCGCACTCTATTGGATATGGTGCGATCTATGATGTCTCTTACCAATCTACCGCTCTCATTTTGGGGCTATGCTCTAGAGACTGCCGCAATCAGTTTAAATAGGGCTCCGTCGAAATCCGTTGAGACGACACCGTATGAATTATGGTTTGGGAAGAAACCTAAGCTGTCGTTTCTAAAAGTTTGGGGATGCGATGCTTATGTCAAGAAACTTCAACCTGAAAAGCTCGAACCCAAATCGGAAAAATGCGTCTTCATAGGATACCCTAAGGAAACTATTGGGTATACCTTCTACCTCAGATCCGAAGGCAAGATCTTCGTTGCCAAGAACGGGTCCTTTCTAGAGAAGGAGTTTCTCTCGAAAGAATTGAGTGGGAGGAAAGTGGAGCTTGATGAGGTGATAGTCACCCCTTCCGAACCGGAAAGTAGCGCAGCGCGGGAAAATGTTCCTGTGGTGCCTACACCGACTGGGGAGGAAGTTAATGATGATGATCATGAAACTTCGGATCAAGTTACTGTTGAACTTCGTAGGTCCACAAGGACACGTTCCGCACCAGAGTGGTACGGCAACCCTGTCCGGAAATGATGTTGTTAGACAACGGTGAACCTTCAAACTATGAAGAAGCGATGGTGGGCCCGGATTCTGACAAATGGCTAGAAGCCATGAAATCTGAGATAGGATCCATGTATGAAAACGAAGTATGGACTTTGACTGACTTGCCCGATGATCGGTGAGCCATAGAAAATAAATGGATCTTTAAGAAGAAGACCGACGCGGATGGTAATGTGACCATCTATAAGGCTCGACTTGTCGCTAAGGGTTATCGACAAGTTCAAGGGGTTGACTACGATGAGACTTTCTCACCCGTAGCGAAGCTGAAGTCCGTCCGAATCATGTTAGCAATTGCCGCATACTATGATTATGAGATATGGCAGATGGACGTCAAAATGGCATTCCTTAACGGCTTTCTTAAGGAAGAATTGTATATGATGCAGCCGGAAGGTTTTTTCGATCCTAAGAATGCTAACAAGGTATGCAAGCTCCAGCGCTCCATCTATGGGCTGGTGCAAGCATCTCGGAGTTGGAACATTCGTTTTGATGAGATGACCAAAGCGTTTGGGATTACACAGACTTATGGAGAAGCCTGTGTTTACAAGAAAGTGAGTGGGAGCTCTATAGCATTTCTCTTATTATATGTGGATGACATACTATTGATGGGAAATGATATAGAATTCTTGGAAAGTATAAAGGCCTATTTGAATAAGTGTTTTTCAATGAAGGACCTTGGAGAAGCTGCTTAGATATTAGGCATCAAGATCTATAGAGATAGATCAAGACGCCTCATTGGTCTTTCACAGAGTACGTACCTTGACAAGATATTGAAGTAGTTCAATATGGATCAGTCCAAGAAGGGGTTCTTGCCTGTATTGCAAGGTGTGCAATTGAGCACGGCTCAATGCCCGACCACGGCAGAAGATAGAGAAAAGATGAGTGTCATCCCCTATGCCTCGGCCATAGGGTCTATTATGTATGCCATGTTGTGTACTAGACGTGATGTAAACCTTGCCGTAAGTTTGGTAGGAAGGTTTAAAGTAATCCCGGCATGGAACACTGGACAGCGGTCAAGAATATCCTGAAGTACCTGAAGAGGACTAAGGATATGTTTCTCGTTTATGGAGGTGACGAAGAGCTCGTCGTAACGGGTTACGTCGACGCTAGCTTCGACACAGATCTGGATGACTCAAAGTCACAAACCGGATACGTGTATATTTTGAATGGAGGGGCAGTAAGCTGGTGCAGTTGCAAGCAAAGCGTCGTGGCGGGATCTACATTGAAGCGGAGTACATGGCAGCCTCAGAGGCAGCGCAAGAAGCAATCTGGATGAAGGAGTTCATTACCGACCTAGGGGTGATTCCCAATGCGTCGGGCCCGATGACTCTCTTCTGTGACAACACTAGAGCTATTGCCCTTGCGAAGGAGCCCAGGTTTCACAGGAAGACCAGGCATATCAAGCGTCGCTTCAACTCCATTCGTGAAAGTGTTCAAAATGGAGACATAGATATTTGTAAAGTACATACGGACCTGAATGTAGCAGATCCGTTGACTAAACCTCTCCCTAGAGCAAAACATGATCAACACCAGAACGCTATGGGTGTTCGATTCATCACAATGTAACTAGATTATTGACTCTAGTGCAAGTGGGAGACTGTTGGAAATATGCCCTAGAGGCAATAATAAATGGTTATTATTATATTTCTTTGTTCATGATAATTGTCTATTGTTCATGCTATAATTGTGTTATCCGGAAATCGTAATACATGTGTGAATACATAGACCACAACGTGTCCCTAGTAAGCCTCTAGTTGACTAGCTCGTTGATCAACAGATAGTCATGGTTTCCTGACTATGGACATTGGATGTCATTGATAACGGGATCACATCATTAGGAGAATGATGTGATGGAAAAGACCCAATCCTAAGCATAGCACAAAAGATCGTGTAGTTCGTTTGCTAGAGCTTTCCAATGTCAAGTATCATTTCCTTAGACCATGAGATCGTGCAACTCCCGGATACCGTAGGAGTGCTTTGGGTGTACCAAACGTCACAACATAACTGCGTGACTATAAAGGTGCACTACGGGTATCTCCGAAAGTGTCTGTTGAGTTGGCACGGATCGAGACTGGGATTTGTCACTCCATATGACGGAGAGGTATCTCTGAGCCCACTCGGTAATGCATCATCATAATGAGCTCAATGTGACTAAGGAGTTAGCCACGGGATCATGCATTACGGTACGAGTAAAGTGACTTGCCGGTAATGAGATTGAACAAGGTATTGGGATACCGACGATCGAATCTCGGGCAAGTAACGTACCGATTGACAAAGGGAATTGTATACGGGATTGATTGAATCCTCGACATCGTGGTTCATCCGATGAGATCATCGTGGAACATGTGGGAGCCAACATGGGTATCCAGATCCCGCTGTTGGTTATTGACCGGAGAGGCGTCTCGGTCATGTCTGCATGTCTCCCGAACCCGTAGGGTCTACACACTTAAGGTTCGGTGACGCTAGGGTTGTAGAGATATTAGTATGCGGAAACCCGAAAGTAGTTCGGAGTCCCGGATGAGATCCCGGACGTCACGAGGAGTTCCGGAATGGTCCGGAGGTGAAGAATTATATATAGGAAGTCAAGTTTCGGCCACCGGAAAAGTTTCGGGGGTCACCGGTATTGTACCGGGACCACCGGAAGGGTCCCGGGGGTCCACCGGGTGGGGCCACCTATCCCGGAGGGCCCCATGGGCTGAAGTGGGAAGGGAACCAGCCCCTATTGGGCTGGGGCGCCCCCCCATGGGCCTCCCCCTCCGCCTAGGGTTGGAAACCCTAGGGGTGGGGGGCGCCCCACCTTACTTGGGGGGCAAGTTTCCCCCCTAGCCGCCGCCCCCCCTTGTAGATGGGATCCAGGGCCGGCGCCCCCCCCCAGGGGGCCTATATATAGTGGGGGGAGGGAGAGCAGCAACACTACAGCCACTTGCGCCTCCCTCTCCCCCTGCAACACCTCTCCCTCTCGCAGAAGCTTGGCGAAGCCCTGCCGAGATCCCTGCTACTTCCACCACCACACCGTCGTGCTGCTAGATCTCCATCAACCTCTCCTTCCCCCTTGCTGGATCAAGAAGGAGGAGACGTCGCTGCTCCATACGTGTGTTGAACGCGGAGGTGCCGTCCGTTCGGCACTCGGTCATCGGTGATTTGGATCACGGCGAGTACGACTCCATCAACCACGTTCACTTGAACGCTTCCGCTCGCGATCTACAAGGGTATGTAGATGCACTCCTTTCCCCTCGTTGCTAGTAAACTCCATAGATGGATCTTGGTGATGCGTAGAAAATTTTAAAATTCTGCAACGATCCCCAACAGTTAGCAATTGCCGCATTTTATGATTATGAAATTTAGCAAATGGATGTCAAAACTACATTCCTTAATGGATATCTTAAAGAAGAGTTGTATATGATGCAACCAGAAGGTTTTGTCAATCCAAAAGGTACTAACAAAGTGTGCAAGCTCCAGCGATCCATTTATGGACTGGTGCAAGCCTCTCGGAGTTGGAATATACGCTTTGATTGTGTGATCAAAGCATATGGTTTTATACAGACTTTTGGAGAAGCCTGTATTTACAAGAAAGTGAGTGGGAGCTCTGTAGCATTTATGATATTATATGTGGATGACATATTGTTGATCGGAAATGATACTGAATTTCTGAATAGCATAAAGGATAGTTGAATAAGAATTTTTTAATGAAAGACCTCGGTGAAGCTGCTTATATATTAGGCATCAAGATTATAGAGATAGATCAAGACGCTTAATTGGACTTTCACAAAGCACACACCTTGATAAAGTTTTGAAGAAGTTCAAAATGGATCAAGCAAAGAAAGGGTTCTTGCGTGTGTTACAAGGTGTGAAGTTGAGTCAGACTCGATGCCCGACCACTGTAGAAGATAGAGAGAAAATGAAAGTCATTCCCTATGCTTTAGCCATAGGTTCTATCATGTATGCAATGTTGTGTACCAGACTTGATGTGTGCCTTGCTATTAGTTTAGTAGGGAGGTACCAAAGTAATCCAGGAGTGGATCACTGGACAGCGGTCAAGAACATCCCGAAGTACCTGAAAAGGACTAAGGATATGTTTCTCATTTATGGAGGTGACAAAGAGCTCGTCGTAAACGGTTACGTCGATGCAAGCTTTGACACTGATCCGGATGACTCTAAGTCACAAATTGGATACGTATTTTTATTGAATGCTGGAGTTGTCAGTTGGTGCAGTTCCAAGCAGAGCGTCGTGGCGGGATCTACGTGTGAAGCGGAATACATAGCTGCTTCGGAAGCAGCAAATGAAGGAGTCTGGATGAAGGAGTTCATATTCGATCTAGGTGTCATACCTAGTGCATCGGGTCCAATGAAAATCTTTTGTGGCAATACTGGTACAATTGCCTTGGCAAAGGAATCCAGATTTCACAAGAGAACCAAGCACATCAAGAGACACTTCAATTCCATCCGCGGTCAAGTCAAGGAGGGAGACATAGAGATTTGCAAGATACATACGGATCTAAATGTTGCAGACCCGTTGACTAAGCCTCTCTCACGAGCAAAACATGATCAACACCAAGACTCCATGGGTTTTAGAATCATTACAATGTAATCTAGATTATTGACTCTAGTGCAAGTGGGAGACTAAAGGAAATATGCCCTAGAGGCAATAATAAAGTTGTTATTTATATTTCCTTATATCATGATAAATATTTATTATTCATGCTAGAATTGTATTAATCGGAAACTTAGTACATGTGTGAATACATAGACAAAACAGAGTGTCACTAGTATGCCTCTACTTGACTAGCTCGTTAATCAAAGATTTTAAGTTTCCTAGCCATGGAAAAGAGTTGTCATTTGATGAACGGGATCACATCATTAGAGAATGATGTGATTGACTTGACCCATCTGTGCTTAGCACTATGATCTTTAGTTTATTGCTATTGCTTTCTTCATAACTTATACATGTTCCTATGACTATGGGATTATGTAACTCTCGAATACCGGAGGAACACTTAGTGTGATATCAAACGTCACAACTTAACTGGGTGATTATAAAGATGCTCTACAGGTATCTCCGATGGTGTTTGTTGAGTTGGCATAGATCGAGATTAGGATTTGTCACTCCAATTGTCGGAGAGGTATCTCTGGGCCCTGTCGGTAATGCACATCACTATAAGCCTTGCAAGCAATATGACTAATGAGTTAGTTGCGGGATGTTGCATTATGGAATGAGTAAAGAGACTTGCCGGTAACGAGATTGAACTAGGTATGATGATACCGACGATCGAATCTTGGGCAAGTAACATACCGATGACAAAGGGAACAACGTATGTTGTTATGCGGTTTGACCGATAAAGATCTTTACCAAGGTATGTGCTCTATGGAAGTCCTATTAAGCGTCTTGATCTATCTCTATAGATGTTGATGCCCAATATATAAGCAGCTTCACTGAGGTCTTTCATTGAAAAACTTTTATTCAAGTATCCTTTTATGCTATCCAGAAATTCTACATCATTCCGATCAACAATATGTCATCCACGTATAATATTAGAAATGCTACAGAGCTCCCTCTCACTTTCTTGTAAATATAGGCTTCTCCGAAAGTCTGTATAAAACCATATGCTTTGATCACCTCATCAAAGCGTACATTCCAACTCCGAGATGCTTGCACCAGTCCATAGATGGATCACTAGAGCTTGCACACTTTGTTAGCACCTTTAGGATCGACAAAACCTTCTGGTTGCATCATATACAACTCTTCTTTAAGAAATCCACTAAGGAATGCCGTTTTGACATCCATTTGCCAGATTTCATAATCATAAAATGCGGCAATTGCTAACATGATTCAGACAGACTTAAGCATCGCTACGGGTGAGAAAGTCTCATTGTAGTCAACTCCTTGAACTTGTCGAAAACCTTTCGCGACAAATCGAGGTTATTAGACAGTAACATTACCATCAGCGTCAGTCTTCTTCTTGAAGATCCATTTATTCTCTATGGCTCGCCGATCATCGGGCAAGTCCACCAAAGTCCATACTTTGTTCTCAAACATGGATCCTATCTCAGATTTCATGGCCTCAAGCCATTTATCGGAATCTGGGCTCATCATAACTTCTTCATAGTTCGTAGCTTCGTCATGGTCTAGTAACATGACTTCCAGGACAGGATTAACGTACCACTCTAGTGCGGATCGTGCTCTGGTTGACCTTCGAGGTTCAGTAGTAACTTGATCTGAAGTTTCATGATCATTATCATTAGCTTCCTCTCTAGTTGGTGTAGGCATCATGGGAACGGTTTTCCGTGATGAGCTACCTTCCAATTCGAGAGAAGGTACAATTACCTCATCAAGTTCTACATTCCTCCTACTCACTTCTTTCGAGAGAAACTCCTTCTCTAGAAAGTTTCCATTCTTGGCAACAAAGATCTTGCCTTCGGATTTGTGGTAGAAGGTGTACCCAATTGTTTCCTTAGGGTATCCTATGAAGACGCACTTCTCCGATTTGGGTTCGAGCTTATCAGGCTGAAGCCTTTTGACATAAGTGTCGCAACCCCAAACTTTAAGAAACGACAGCTTAGGTTTCTTGTCAAACCACAGTTCATACGGTGTCGTCTCAATGGATTTAGATGGTGCTCTATTTAATGTGAATGCAGTTGTCTCTAATGCATAACCCCAAAACGATACTGGTAAATCGGTAAGAGACATAATAGATCACACCATATCTAATAAAGTATGGTTACGACGTTCGGACACACCATTACGTTGTGGTGTTCCAGGTGGCGTGAGTTGTGAAACTATTCCACACTGTTTTAAAAGAAGGCCAAACTCGTAACTCAAATATTCGCCTCCGCGATCAGATCGTAGAAACTTTATTTTCTTGTTACGATGATTCTCCACTTCACTCTGAAATTCTTTAAACCTTTCAAATGTTTCAGACTTGTGTTTCATCAAGTAGATATACCCATATTTTCTCAAAGCATCTGTGAAGGTCAGAAAATAACGAAACCCGCCGCGAGCTTCAACACTCATCGGACCGCATACATCGGTATGTATTATTTCTAATAAGTCATTAGCTCACTCCATTGTTCTGGAGAATGGAGTTTTAGTCATCTTTCCCATGAGGCATGGTTCGCAAGTATCAAATGATTCATGATCAAGTGATTCCAAAAGCCCATCTGCATGGAGTTTCTTCATGCGCTTTACACCAATATGACCTAAACGGCAGTGCCACAAATAAGTTGCCCTATCATTATCAACTTTGCATCTTTTGCCATCAATATTATGAATATGTGTATCACCACAATCGAGATTCAACAAAAATAGACCACTCTTCAAGGGTGCATGACCATAAAAGATATTACTCATATAAATAGAACAACCATTATTCTTTGATTTAAATGAATAACCGTCTCGCACTACACAAGATCCAGATATAATGTTCATGCTCAACGCTGGCACCAAATAAAAATTATTCAGGTCTAAAACTAACCCCGAAGGTAGATGTAGAGGTAGCGTGCCGACGGCGATCACATCGACCTTGGAACCATTCCCGACGCGCATCGTCACCTTGTCCTTAGCCAATCTTCGTTTAATCTGTAGCCCTTGTTTCGAGTTACAAATATGAGCAACCGAACCAGTATCAAATACCCAGGCGCTACTACGAGCATTAGTAAGGTACACATCAATAACATGTATATCAAATATACCTTTGTTCACTTTGCCATCCTTCTTATCCGCCAAATACTTGGGGCAGTTCCGCTTCCAGTGACCAGTCCCTTTGCAGTAGAAGCACTCAGTTTCAGGCTTGGGTCCAACTTTGGGCTTCTTCCCGGGAGTGGCAACTTGCTTGCCATTCTTCTTGAAGTTCCCCTTCTTTCCCTTGCCCTTTTCTTGAAATTAGTGGTCTTGTTAACCATCAACACTTGATGCTCCTTCTTGATTCCTACCTCCACAGCTTTGAGCATTGCGAAGAGCTCGGGAATTGTCTTATCCATCCCTTGCATGTTATAGTTCATCACGAAGCCTTTGTAGCTTGGCGACAGTGATTGAAGAACTCTGTCAATAACACTATCATCTGGAGGATTAACTCCCAGCTGAGTCAAGTGATTATGATGCCCAGACATTTTGAGTATGTGTTCATTGACAGAACTGTTCTCCTCCATCTTGCAGCTATAGAACTTGTTGGAGACTTCATATCTCTCAACTCGGGCATTTGCTTGAAATGTTAACTTCAATTCCTGGAACATCTCATATGGTCCATGACGTTCAAAACGTCTTTGAAGTCCCGATTCTAAGCCGTAAAGCATGGCACACTGAACTATCGAGTAGTCATCAAATCGAGCTTGCCAGACGTTCATAACATCAGCATCTGCCCCTGGAGTAGGCCTTTCACCTAGTCGGCTGATTATATGGTGGATTACAATGGCTTGTTTAAGATTCAACACTGACGGACAGTTTGTTAGGTTAAGCAGAGAAGATTGACATGAACAAGTTCAAATCAATCTGGGGCCTAATGTTGGGGATATAAGCCCGAGGTGTGACCTGCCGTGTTCTGGCCCGGGTTACACCATTGGTGGTTCAACATGAAGAGGACTCAAGGAGGCCCAAGAAGATGGCGATTCAATACGTGGGCTTAATGATGGTCCAAGACCCGGTAGTATTGAGCCGGTAGACGACGACTTGCCCCATAAGGCATGAGTAGTTAGAAACCGAGTTGGTCACGTTGAGTGAGCCGGCCAGACTCTGTAAGCCTTCGGGCCTCGACCTGAGTATATAAAGGCGAGACCCGGCAGCGGGTTAGGTCAAGAAACAATCGATCGAGGACTAGGTCAAGCGTATCCGCTCCCTTGTAATCGAAACTCAAGCAATACAACTAGAAGCAGGACGTAGACTTTTACCTCATTGTGAGGGGACGAACCTAGGTAAATCCTTTGTATCCTTTGTCCCATTCAACCCCTTCGAGCTAACCTACGTCGCGACGACTCCACACCTAAGTCCTTTCACAAGGACATCTTCCGTGACAAAACCACGACACGCCCGCCCGTCCCGCTCCAGATCCGGAGCAGAGCGGGTGTCAACCCTTCTCCTCCGGCACCATCCCCTCCCCGGCAGCGTTGGGCGCTCGCGCCCGCGGCTCCCGTGCGGATGCGCATGCCAGAGTCGGAGGCAAAGGAGGCTCGGCGCGAGCAGCAGCGGGCGACGGCCGGGGAGGAGTCCGGCTCTTCACGGCAGCGGGCACGCTCCGTCCCAGTCGACCCGGAGGAGGCACTCCTCCATGAGGTCATGCGTAGATCGCTGACCACGGCGGAGTCCGACGCGCGGCGCCTCCGGCGCAAGAACGCGAAGGCGCTCCGCCTCGGGCTCAAGGCGTCCGAGCACCTCGCGCAGCGGCGCAGGAGAAGGAGACAGCCGCCGCCAAGGCCGCCTGCCACACGAAGGAGCAGGAACGACTCCTCCTCCACCTCTCCGGCTACATTTCGTCGGCGTCGGAGAGCAGCACCACCAGCATGGACGACGACGACCCTCCTGTCATGGACGCGTACACAGAGGAGATGGACCGTCGTGCCGTCGGCCGCAAGGGCAAGGGCCCAAAATGGTGATCTCCACCTCTCCGACGTTAGCTATCTATATGGATATTTTGTATGTAGTAGATTCCGGTGAATAATGTCTTTTGTCTCAAACTATGTCCGATGAAACATGCCATCAATATTTGTCGCTCGATCTTGATCTACGTTGTTGCATGCATTGTATGGAATTGGGTATTCGGTAGGGGGGCTGCGGTTGTAGACAATGGGGAATGAGGACTGTCCGATCACTGCCAGCGGGTGCGTCCGGACGCTTCCGCAGGCATATAGAGGCTTGGATTAGCTAATCGTGATTGTAGATGCTCTAAATCACTGTGGTGCACCACTTGTACATAATTTCAAGCAATAATATACTCCTTCCTCTTTAAAATATAGTTTTTCTTTGTTTTTTTTCTTTCAAGTCAAACCATGTAAACTTTGCTCAAGATTATAGAAAAAAATATCAACATATAAGATACTATCTCCGTTTCAAAATATAAGACGTTTTTGCAGGCTAATGTCAATCTAATGCCATTAGAATTCGTTACGAAGTATATTTTCATATGATATACATATGGTATTCTAGATATAGATAATTTTCATGATAAATTATCAAAGTTTATAAATTTTGACTTGCATTAAAACCAATGCACAATGTATTATGGGACCGAGGGAGCATCTTTTTTTATACGGTCAATATTTGGTCGGGTTCCACTATTATGGGATAACGGAGGAACAATGTATTAAATAGAAGTATATTTCATAACCTTTGGTATAGACTATCGAACATAATAAATGTTACTGTGTAAATATACAAAAAGTAGGAATCAAAATGCATTTGGTAAATGTAAACAGGCTTGAATACAGATCATACACGAGAAAAATGTGAAGAAAAAGGGGTAAAATTAGGCAACCTAAAGGTTAAATACCGCTACAGTTCCTGGTAAGACGCACCTACGGTCTCCGCCAGGGCCGGCCCTGACGGGGGGCAGCAGGGGCGGCCGCCCCGGGCCCCCGAAATCTAGGGGCCCCCAGCTAGCCCAGCCCAGGCCCCAAGGAGAGAAGGACCAGGACTAAAAAACATAGCGATAACGCACCATGTTTTCTTTCCAAACGAGTAAATTGAGTAGTTCGCGATGATTGCGTGGCTGATTTCTTTGTCGCCCAGATCGTGAGTCGCAAGCTGGCGACTCCGGCTGCACATCCAAGTCGTCCCCACCATCTACCCCAAGTGCCGCCTCCGGTGGACTGTTGAACTCCATGACCGATTTGTCGACGTTGTCGCGCTCGGGCAGCTTGAAGGCTAGACAGTGCCGAGATCGATCCATTCTTGAAGGCCAGATGGTGATAATTTGTTGAGTTTTCTGTTTCCTGGTAATTTTGCTTCATGGCAGCGACGGGAGTCAAGGGTGAAGGCTGAAGGGCTTCACGATTTACCATCTGAAGGGTCATCTTCAGGTGTGTATGCATGGTTAGAATTAGGTTTCCGTTTGAGTTTCTCCCTCCCTCTCACGTGTGTGATCTGATCTATGATTATATTTAATTATCTCATAAATTCGTGCAGGGGAGTAGCACCAGGAGTTTGGTTATCACTCCATCAGCTGGGTCTGGCATGGTAAAACTATAATATATATCTAGTTCATACTTATTAAAATTGATGTGCATATTCTTGCGTATGTTCTTATATCATCTTAGTAAATTGTTTTAAAATATCATGATTAGTTCTTTGAGAACCATATCTATTTTAGTTAAGTAGACTTTGTGATACAAAGAAGCGAAGCTGTTCGACCTCATCTCATAGCAAAGAGATCGTTAGCATGTGTGCCTCTTTATATGAAGATATTCACCCGTAAAGAAAAGGAGATATCTTCAAATGCTTTGCTTCTTGCCGTAATCTCTTTTGTGGTCTGCCATTATGGCACACTGAACCATCTTGGGGGTATTGATGACCCGGAGCCAAAAGAGGGTATTAGCGATTCTCGCTTTATGAACGAGCAAATACGTCGCCATCAAAATCACTTCCTGCCATGGTAGCGCTGCCGCTGTCCGAGGGTTCCGGATGTCAACAAAGATGACACTTGATGCTCTCATGAAATCAAAGCTCATGGATCCTTGTGGTCGATGCCTTCATAGCCTTGCAACCTTGCTGGCCCAACATGGCGTTTACGTTCACCTTAATAGTACAACTAACAGGAGGATGGATTGAGGATGAGACCATTATAAATGACTTTGCATCAACGATCGCTCGTAGAAAATTTTAAGGGGCCCCAAATTATAATTTTGCCCCGGGCCCCCAAAATCTCAGGACCGGCCCTGGTCTCCGCTCCTTTGGCAATGTTGGGGCAGGAAATAGGGTTTGGGCTCGTCCCGTCCCACAACGCACCTGACTGAAGGAGCGGCCGTCCTCCCTTCTCGTGAAAGGATCCCCTGTCTCTCTCTCTCCGCTGTTTGGCAAACGTGGACGCCCCGCCGGTGGGTGTTTGTGCGGCAGCCATCTGTAACGGACGGAAGCCCCCCGCCCGCGCCCGGCTTCCCTCCTGCTCCTGCATGTCGCGTGCGCTTTATACCGTCGTCTCTCTCCCCCCGCGTCCCCCGATGACCCGCTGCGATGACATGACCACACGGTCACACTAGAGACTAGACCCGCCCTACTTTCCGCGTGAGACCGGCCGAGCATCCGCCAAAAAAGTCCAAGCGCCCAGAGGCCGTTGCGAGGGCCAGCGTCACCGGAGGCCAGAGCGTGCAGCTGGCCGATTTTTTCACTCACCCATTCATTCACTCACACGGCAAAAAACACATGTAGTTTTCCGGTAGCAAATGAACTAACACACATACTGGCTTCTTTTTTTTGTTTGTTTGCTCCTTCTTGAGCTGGACCCACACCACAGCGCCCAGAAATAGCCATGAGGGTTTATGGGCTGTGACAGCACATTGGGGGCTGGGGAGGGAGGGAGGGAGGGTTAAACCCCACACTGACTTCTTCCTCATTTTTTCTACTAATAAAAAAAATAAAAAACCGTAGCATCAGCGCATTTCGCCGGGGGACCCTCGCCTCCCCTCCCTCCGTTCCGCCCAGGTTTGGAAATAACAAGAAACAAAACCCCTTCAGTTTCCCTTCTCCCAGACCCCCAACCCCCAGCCCCAGCCCCCGCCCCCAGCCAGCCGACCCCGACCCCGAGCTCGCCCCCCAGATCCTCCCGTCCCATGGAAGCCCCCGCCGCCGCTGCCGCCGCCGTCTCCACCCTCTCCGCGCTCGCCGTCTTCGTCAGCACCGTTGACCGCGGTCGGCCCACGCCCCACTCCATCTCTCAATCGTTTTTTCCCACCTCTCCTCCTCCGCCTCCTTGTGGGCTGTGGCGGCGCGCGACGTTTGTGAGTGTGTGTGTGTGTGTGACATTCCTCTGCCCATGCAGGTGCCGTGAGGAGCGCGCACGGCTACAGGGTCGCCGGCAAGGGAGGGGGCTGCGGCTGGGAGAGGTGGGTGGAGCGGGAGTTCGCCTTCACCCCCACCTCCGCCCGCGAGGTCCCGCTCCCCGCCGACGCGCTGCGGCTGCTCCCGGCGGATTGGCGCGGCCGCCCCGCGTACCGCGAGGGCCAGATTGCCGGGCCCTGGCGCTGCATCCTGGCATTCGATTTCGTCGCCGCCGTCGCCCCGCCGCCCGTGCCGCCGCCCGTGCTCTGCCCCTTCAGGTACGATCACGCACGGCTCAATGCGGCGCCGATTCCTCGATGTCCACAAGTTTTTGCTTCTTCCCCCAACCTAATGTGCGAGTGCCATTGCCACTGAGTGCTGAAAGCTTCGTTTATTTTCCTTTTCAGGAACCCGAGGCTCATGTGTGTGCCTTCCCTGTACAACGACCTGACAAAGGTGTTCCAGTTTCAGAAAGTAGAAGAAAAGGTCCCAGGGCTCGTTCAATGCGATTCAGATGAGAAATTGACCACTTCGGATGCAAAGGACAGAGTTTCTGTTAAGCAAGAGGCAGGGTCTGATACCGATGAGCCACCCCAATTTGGTGAAGGTGACTGCGTCTCTTCCACTGTGGTTTCGAAATCTAACAAATGTAAACCAGAGTCTGGTACTTGTGCAAGTGTTTTTAATTAACGTTGCCGTTAGTGTGAAAGTGGATGTTCCACCAGGGGTTTAGGGGTTTGGGCAATGCCAAATTGAGAGGAAGATCTTTATTTAGTGAATGAGTCAGACTGGTAGAGCAGAGTTAGGAACATGGCATATGATTTTTGTTTAAGACCCATGCATCCTATCCTCCTAGCATGACAATGGGCGGACTAGATAGCTACCCCTTCCCTGAAAAAGCAATACATTGGGCTATCTCCTGATTAATCTATCTATTAGTATGTTCTTATATAACGATAGTGGAACAACGCCTTAGATTTATCAATCAAGGAAGACTGGCTGAGGTTTATAGAAACTTGACAAGCCATGATTGAACAGCTTTGGTTACCGCCCAAAAATAAGAGTCCTGATTGAATTGGAATAGGAAATCATCATGGAACAAGTAAACCAACTAAGAGAATAAAATTATCCAATCGCAGAGCTCAGCAAATCGATCTGACAACTAGAGTAAGAAGGGCTTCCGGTGCTTGTAATTGAAGAGGGAGATAAATTGGGAGACGTCAATAAAATCTCCAAAAGTAAGGAAATGAAGGCAGAGGGTCACTATATTGCAAGCTAAATCATAGAAATAAACGAACGACTCATGACAAGCTCAATACGAGCCACGTGAAGGGTCCCCTTCATTGGTAGCATCCAGTTGGAGCTGGCTTGTAGTACAACAAAATCAGATAAAATGGAAGCTTGGTAAATGTGTGTTCTCTTAGTTAAAGAAATCCTTAATAACTAAAGAGCATTTGAGTAATAAATTTTGATAACCTAAGTAATAGTATAGTAGTGTCAGAATCATAAAAAACTTCAATCAAGTTTTCTCAAAATGTGTTTCAATACAATTAGCTTATTTAGAATGTTTGGCTATAAATATAGTCACATGAAAGAGGAAGAGGAAGAGAAAAGATTAATCTGTTGATATGAATAAAACATAATGTCGGACATGTGAACCGTACATGGATCAACGGCACAATACAAGGGACACCACACTAGTTAATATTATGTGGATAGACAACTTGTTCTGAGAAAATGAAGGTAAACAGGTTGCTAGAAGCATAACAATTATGTTTAGTAAGTCCATTATATACAATGTAGCTATGTTTAGTAAGTCCATTATAAATTTAATAAGATGGTTGTAGCTATGTTTAGTAAGTCCATTATATACAATGTACTATTAAGAATATTTTATATGGGTTTTTTAACACTGATTTTACTTCCGTTGTCATATACATGTACATATTCGTTGGGCCATCTGTAACCTCCAGGGAAACTAAGTTTATTTAAATGAGAACATCTAGTTCAAACTTCTTTGGTCAATGGCTTGATTGACGCGATTAGAAAGTTACAAGTGAAGTGAAGGTTTGGGTTAAGTCGCACGTGATTGACACGATCAAGGCTCAGGCGCTTCTTTGGTCAATGGCTTGTCCAACTGGGCTTACCCTGTTTCCACATGAGCCTCCTTAGTTTCTGTGGGTCGTGTGGGTTGGTACAAATCTTGTATCTATAAATTCAGGAAGGGGGCGTCAACCAGTTGGCTAGTGGTGCGTGCCCAGCCCGCTAGCCACGTTTGCGCCCTGTGCGCGGCAGCGTGAGTGTCTTGGCCGTTCCATGTAAAAAGCCACAGTGGCTAGGCCCTGTTGGTTTTCTTTTTCTTTCTATAAATGCATCGAGGCATAAGCCCTTTGTTTCCTTTCTATAAATGCATCGAGGCATAAGTCCTTTCTTTTCTCGGAAAAAAATAAAAGGTTTGCATTGAGCAAAAATATGTGCAACTTTTTGTTTGTGCCATTAGTTGTTTGTGGCAATTGTTCATGTTATGTTGAACTTGGGATCACATTTGAGCTATAAATTTGACTTTATGAGTCTAACAACTAGTCTTGACTAGTCACGTGATAGTTTAGTTGTCTCAATTTGATTGTCAACTAGGTTCTTTGTGTAGACTAGCTCTGTGAGTCGAGGGGTGGAGCGACTAGTCGTGGACTAGTCCAGACTAGTCAGCGTGTTTGAGTCGATCGACTCAATTTGAAGGGATAAGTAAGAAGCCCACGGAAGGGGAAACTGGCAACCCTAGCTTTTCAATCTCCTCCACAACGAGCCGCCTGCCCGCCTCACCTGGGACCAGGCCGCCGCCGCCAACCACTGACCCCCCGCCGCCGGCGGCGGCGGTGGCCAGGAGCATTCCGCTCATCTTCCTCCGCTGGATCCGCCCCTCTGCTGTTGTGCTCCTCCCTTGCTGTCCTCCTCTGCTTTTGTGCTCCTCCCCTGGATCTGCCCCTCTGCTGCTGTGCTCCTCCTGGATCTGAAGGCGATGGCAAGCAAGCATTCCTCTGCTGTTGTACCAAGTAATTTCTCCCTTCTCTCCTTCCCTTCTTGGGTTTGATTTCTCCCCTGTGGCCCTGGCCATTGGATATCACAATTGGCCCAGCGTCAGGTTCTTCATTCACTTCCCATGCATCAAATTTTTATTGTATATTGCATAGTACTACATAGTAGTATATACTACGGAAGAGGATTTGTAGCACTCAGGTGCTCCAACCCCCTGTATGAGTATTAAATTCAAAAAACAAACCAGAAAAATTCAAAAAAATCTGAATTTTTGGGATATCAAACCTGGGTCCCCAATCTACTCCCGTGTGAAGTTTGGTGAAAAAATACGTGGAAATGTATTCTCAGTAAAAAGACAAAAAAATCCTATGTATAGGGAAAAACTGTTTGGATGGATCATAGGTCAGACTGTATTTTCTTCGCCATGGATTTGTTTTCTGGTATTTTTTCACGAAACTTCACATGTGAGTAGATTAGGCACCCAGGTTTGGTATCCCCAAATTCTAGTTTTTTTTCCTGATATTTTTTGAATTTAATATTCATATAGGGGGGTGGAGCACCCATGAGCTCCTGTGTATTTTCCTATATACTAGATCGTGCTAACAATCTTATATTGTGGGACAGAGGGAGTAAATACTACTCCCTGCGTTCCTAAATATTTGTCTTTCTAGAGATTTCAACAAGTCACTACATACGGAGCAAAATGAGTGAATCTACACTCTAAAATATGTCTATATACATCCGTATGTGGTAGTCCACTTGAAATCTCTAAAAAGACAAATATTTAGGAACGGAGGGAGTATGTACTTATGTAGTAGTAGCTGAGTACTGTCGTTTGAGTACTACAGTGCCATGGCAGCTCGTCCGGCAGTAGTCTATGAGTCTCAACCTCGGCTTGACTCGTCGACTTGTAATTCTTTCTCGTGACATTTTAGTTATTCTAATTAAAAGGGCACAATGGTGTGAAAATACTCTTCAGTAACCCAAGAAACTTACTGTTCCTTTTTACGGAACTTTTCGCCTATCTGTACTCCGTTGCTTACTTCGTACTTCCCTGCTAGGAACTTAAATAGTTTGAATAATTTTAAAAGTACTGTACCTTCTGAAGTTATATCTTGTTTGTGCAGTTTCATGTCTGAATTTCACTGTTGCTTATCTTTTTGTTTTCTTCAGAATGCTGACTCTGATCTCAATCTGACCGATGCAGATCTTCTAGCACCAGCTGAGAAGCAGAGGCGAGCTCACCGGGAGTATATAGCTAGCATTACTCTAAATGACATAGCTCAGTACTTTCATCTTCCAATCAGAGAAGCATCCAGGACTCTGAAGATTGGACTCAGCATTCTGAAGAAGAAATGCCGGCAATATGGGATACCTCGCTGGCCTCACCGCAAACTCAAGTCCCTTGATTCGCTGATTCATGATCTTGAGGTAAATCTTACAGCAGCACCCTCTGTTTCTCTTGACTTAATCGGGCAGTATTAGCTGTAGTCTGCAGCGGTGTATGTAGTGCTGACCTGCTGACGCCAACGCAACACATACTTTGCCACTTGTACAGTATGTGATTGACGACGAAACGGAAAGAGATGGCGTGAAGCAGGAGGATCACATGCAGGATGAAAAGGAGAATCAAGATGCAATCGAGGCGCTTGCCAAGCGGAAGAGGATGCTGGAGACTGAGAAGGCGACCATCCAGCAAAAACCGACCCTGGACCTGATGGCTGAAACCAAGCAGTTCAGGCAGTATGTTTTCAAGAGGAAATACAGGGCAAAAACCCTAGTGAGCGAGTAGATTTTCCATCAATTTTAGACTAGGCAATCAGCTGCCGTGCCATTTGTAACTAGTAGAGAACTCCTTGGACAAGATACCAAAGATGGCCAAAGCTATCCGGTTAAGTTAGCCTGGTGTCAACAGACGGTAACTGAGGCATGTTGTACCACCAGTATCTTGAACTATGCTTAAGCTCCTCTTCGCAGACCCTGTTGTGGTATAATGGTGGTGCTGGTGCTCCTGTGTTTCCTGATGGTTTTCCTTTCTGGCTGCTCTGGCAAACTGACCCGAAACTAAGTTTTGAGCATGGCAAAGAGGCTGTCGTTGGAGCTTCACTGCCAAGTTCGGGGCAAAACCAAAAGGTCTTGAGATCTTCTAAGCCTGTTTTTTTTTGAGGGGTTCTAAGCCTGTTGTTAGCATCAGGCTATCTGAAGATCCACCGTTTGCTATTATTCGTGTTAGATCGTAACAAAGTGAAATAAAATAGACCATCATTACAAATAAAAGAATGCTAACCACCGAATTTACAATTGATATTTGATATTGAGATGGCATGTTTTGGATAGACTCTCCAAATTACAGAGAACTGTGGCCGGACCGGCTGGCCGGAGCAGCTCTGTCCCTCTCTCTCTATCTCTACTCTTATAAAAAATAGAGCCGGTGATAATGGTATTCCTGCCATCTTGCAATATAGGCCATCTGATTTATATCCGACGGATAGGAAGGAAACTGTGGCGATTTTGCAAAAAGACACCCACACCCCTCTCCGCATTTGCAAATAAGGCATTCCCTCGTTCATCCTTTTCTCCCACAAGATAAACTACTCATATATATATATATATATATATATATATATATATATATATATATATATATATATATATATATATATATATATGAAACACTCGCTGAAGAAAAACGAAACAGAGGAATTTGTGCAGCGCAAAAGTTCTGCTGCTTTTTGTTCTTCCCCTTTTATTCAGTGATCCTAAATCGTGCCACAAAGCTCAAAACAAACTACTTCCTCCGTCCCATAATGTAAGACGTTTTTTGACACTAGACTAGTGTCAGAAAACGTCTTACATTATGGGACGGAGGGAGTACATTGTGCCCGTGCCATCCCACGAACGAAGTCGTGCAGCAGGCCTACTACCTATTAACGCGGTGCACGGAACGAATCGTGCCCTCGTGCGCCTATTGACAAAAAAACACCTATCAATTTTGGCTGCCATGGCAGCATTATTCACGCTTCTGAATTATACAACCCCCCCCCCCCCACACACACACACACCCCCACCCCCACCTCTAATTCAGGTGCGCCACCTGACGTACAGGATGACGATCTTCAAGCACAACTATTGGAAGCCATTGCGCCCAAGTGGCTTGGCCAGGATGTCCACCTTCTCCTCACTGGAATGAATGAACTCGACGACCATCGTTTTTTGAGCAAGTTCCTACTTTTTCATCATATCCATTATGGGTCTGTCTAGGACACATCTAGATCTAACCTGATGTCCACTATGGTTGTGATCCTTTTTTTTAATCCCAGTTTTTTTTTGTTCCTTGTTGCTGCCTTATTTGTGGGAGCTTAGATGTGACATTCTTAGAAAACATCTAGATGTGAATTAGACAAAATGATCCATCATAGCAAATTACATCAGAAGTTCAAGCAGCTAGCCCATGGGAGCTGGAGATCCTGGGCGACGGATCTACTTCGAGGCTACCGAATCAGAGCGCACCGAGATGCCGAGGTGCCCACCCGCGCCGCTAATAGAGGTGGTGAATTGGGAAAAACAGGAGGCGAGATCTAAAGATCCGAGGCGCAAGGGGAGATGGGAGTGCATCCTGGGCATTCTGCCCAGCAGCGCGCCACTGCCTCCGGATCCGGCGGATCCTGCATCTTATCTGTCGCCGGAGCTGGCTCGCCGTATGCTTTTAGGAGGGAGTCAGGTGGCACCCTAGTTGATCCCAAGAGGGTTGTGCAGTGGTATTGGATCCCTCACCTGCGGATCTGGGTGGGCAAGAGGGGAGTGGTGCACTCGGATCACTTGATGTTGCTCCTCCTGGTGGCCGATTTTGGGCATTACAAGATTTGGATGATGATGATGATTTTTCTAAAGAGGTGATTGAGCAGGAGAATCGTAGTCGGTATCTTGTCACTTTGGGAGATGCTCTGATTCATGCATAGAATCATTCCGGGAAGAAATCGTTGAAGAACAAAGTGAGGATGGATGTCATTGCGAGTTGCTTAAGGCGTAAATGTTCTCAATCCCTGGAAAATTGGTATCGCTTAAATTCAGGTATGTGAACACCATGCCATGTCACTTTCCTGATCCTGTTCCGTTTTTGCACTCAAATTCGATGGGGGGGGTCTAGTTCCTGGTTTATAATTGTCCATGGGAAGCCTGAGGAGGTAGGAGACGATCCTGAGCCCGTCTGGTTACCTATGGAACGAGATGGTCGAGTGTGTTCTAATACATCACCAGAATCTCCGGAGCGCCGCTCACCACTCGATCTCCGACTCATAGAGAAGGATATTTACGCAATGATATTTTTTTGCGGGAGGAATTTTTTTTGTCTCAATTCGCACTTTGGGCCGCACTGGGCCTGGCAAAAGGATTGTGGGCTCAAAGCCTGGTGGGGAAAAAGTAGTCGCGGAGCGGCCTGTGGAAGGGAGAGGTGGTACTTCATCGTCTCCTAACCCTAACTCACATCTGAGCTCCTTGTTTCCCATCTTTAATTGGTGTTGTTCCTCCTCCCTTTCTAGGGTTCAGGGGTAGCTCGGATGCTGGTATGGGGGATGGATACGGACCTGTGCGTGGGGGTGGAGGTAGAAGTGATGGAGGAGGAGGTGGAGGGAGAGGGAACGCAAATTTCGATCACAACTGTCAGCAAGGGCGGTTCGATCAGAACCAACAGTACCAATCCCGGCCGCCGACGAGAAATCACCAATGTACCAACTTCCAGAACACTTAGTACCCGCGTCGGGACTCCAGTTATAGTGAGTGGGCTTTGATGGGGGAATCGAGGAGCAAGCAATCATTACCAGCATAGGCCGCCTTTTCAAAACAATAATACCCCATGCATCTACTTATCATCAGAAGCAACATGTAGCTAACTCGGTGCATATTGTGCAAAGTGGTGTTAATAACTAGGGAGCATGAGGCAGTGGTGATGCGGACATTCAATCAAAAAAGCCAATTTTGCTGGGGCAGTCTTAGTGGTAGGTTCAATGGCTCCTCGGGCATCAGGGGGGAGATTCTTGTAGGAGAGAAGATTATTTGTCATAGATGTGGTGTTAAGGGGCATAGTTCCAAAGGCTATGAAGCAAAAGTAACGTGTGTGGTTTTCAATAAGGAAACTCGTATACATGATTTCTATGTCTGGTTACATCAAAGGAAACATGTAGCTACACTTGTTGGATTCGAGGTGGTTGCTTTGTGCAATACATGCAAAGGAATTAAGTGCATCACAGAAAATTGAGGCTGTTGTTTTGCTTAGGCTGGGGGATGGGTGTGATCTTGGTATAGATGTTGATATTCTTATCAAGAGCCTGGCTAAGATGTTGGAAATATGCCCTAGAGGCAATAATAAATAGGTTATTGTTACATTTCCTTGTTCATGATAATCGTTTATTATCCATGCTAGAATTGTATTGATAGGAAACTCAGATGCATGTGTGGATACATAGACAACACCATGTCCCTAGTAAGCCTCTAGGAGACTAGCTCGTTGATCAATAGATGGTTACGGTTTCCTGACCATGGACATTGGATGTCGTTGATAACGGGATCACATCATTAGGAGAATGATGTGATGGACAAGACCCAATCCTAAGCCTAGCACAGATCGTGTAGTTCGTTTGCTCAGAGCTTTTCTAATGTCAAGTATCATTTCCTTAGACCATGAGATTGTGCAACTCCCGGATACCGTAGGAATGCTTTGGGTGTACCAAACGTCACAGCGTAACTGGGTGGCTATAAAGGTACACTACAGGTATCTCCGAAAGTGTCTGTTGGGTTGGCACGAATCGAGACTGGGATTTGTCACTCCGTGTAAACGGAGAGGTATCTCTGGGCCCACTCGGTAGGACATCATCATAATGTGCACAATGTGACCAAGGAGTTGATCACGGGATGATGTGAGTTACGGAACGAGTAAAGAGACTTGCCGGTAACGAGATTGAACAAGGTATAGGGATACCGACGATCGAATCTCTGGCAAGTAACATACCGATAGACAAAGGGAATTGTATACGGGATTGATTGAATCCTCAACATCGTGGTTCATCCGATGAGATCATCGTGGAACATGTGGGAGCCAACATGGGTATCCAGATCCCGCTGTTGGTTATTGACCGGAGAACGTCTCGGTCATGTCTGCATGGTTCCCGAACCCGTAGGGTCTACACACTTAAGGTTCGGTGACGCTAGGGTTGTAGAGATATTAGTATGCGGTAACCCGAAAGTTGTTCGGAGTCCCGGATGAGATCCCGGACGTCACGAGGAGTTCCGGAATGGTCCGGAGGTAAAGATTTATATATGGGAAGTCTTATTTTGGTCGCCGGAAAAGTTTCGCACTTTATCGGTATTGTACCGGGAGTGCCGAAAGGGGTCCGGGGGTCCACCAGCCCCGGGGGGGCACATGGGCTGTAGGGGGTGCGCCTTGGCCCATATGGGCCAAGGGAACCAGCCCCAAGAGGCCCATGCGCCAAGAGATAAGATAAATGGAGAGTCCTAAAGGGGGAAGGCACCTCCGAGGTGCCTTGGGGAGGAAGGACTCCTCCCTGGCCGCACCCTTCCTTGGAGGAAGGGCCAAGGCTGCGCCCCCCCCCCTCTCCCTTGGCCCTATATATAGTGGGGGGGGAGGGAGGGCAGCAATAGCTAAGCCCTGGCGCCTCCCTCTCCCTCCCGTGACACATCTCCCTCCTCCCGCAGCGCTTGGCGAAGCCCTGTTGGAATCCCGCTACTTCCACCACCACGCCGTCGTGCTGCTGGATCTCCATCAACCTCTCCTCCCCCCTTGCTGGATCAAGAAGGAGGAGACGTCGCTGCTCCGTACATGTGTTGAACGCGGAGGTGCCGTCCGTTCGGCGCTAGGATCATCGGTGATTTGGATCACGACGAGTACGACTCCATCAACCCCGTTCTCTTGAACGCTTCCGCTCGCGATCTACAAGGGTATGTAGATGCACTCCCCTTCCCCTCGTTGCTAGATTACTCCATAGATTGATCTTGGTGATGCGTAGAAAATTTTGAATTTCTGCTACGTTCCCCAACAGTGGCATCATGAGCTAGGTCTATGCGTAGTTTCTATGCACGAGTAGAACACAAAGTAGTTGTGGGCGTCGATTTTGTCAATTTACTTGCCATTACTAGTCTTATCTTGATTCGGCGGCATCGTGGGATGAAGCGGCCCGGACCGACCTTACACGTACTCTTACGTGAGACAGGTTCCACCGACTGACATGCACTAGTTGCATAAGGTGGCTAGCGGGTGTCTGTCTCTCCCACTTTAGTCGGATCGGATTCGATGAAAAGGGTCCTTATGAAGGGTAAATAGAAATTGGCATATCACGTCGTGGCTTTTGCGTAGGTAAGAAACGTTCTTGCTAGAAACCCATAGCAACCACGTAAAACATGCAACAACAATTAGAGGACGTCTAACTTGTTTTTGCAGGGTATGCTATGTGATGTGATATGGCCAAAAGGATGTGATGAATGATATATGTGATGTATGAGATTGATCATGTTCTTGTAATAGGAATCACGACTTGCATGTCGATGAGTATGACAACCGGCAGGAGCCATAGGAGTTGTCTTAATTTATTGTATGACCTGCGTGTCAATGAAAACGCCATGTAATTACTTTACTTTATTGCTAACCGTTAGCCATAGTAGTAGAAGTAATAGTTGGCGAGACAACTTCATGAAGACACAATGATGGAGATCATGATGATGGAGATCATGGTGTCATGCCGGTGACGAAGGTGATCATGCCGCGCCTCGAAGATGGAGATCAAAGGCGCAGGATGATATTGGCCATATCACGTCACTTTATGATTTGCATGTGATGTTTATCATGTTTACATCTTATTTGCTTAGAACGACGGTAGCTTAAATAAGATGATCCCTCACTAAAATTTCAAGAGACGTGTTCCCCCCTAACTGTGCACCGTTGCGAAGGTTCGTTGTTTCGAAGCATCACGTGATGATCGGGTGTGATAGATTCTAATGTTCGAATACAACGGGTGTTGACGAGCCTAGCATGTACAGACATGGCCTCGGAACACATGCAAAACACTTAGGTTGACTTGACGAGCCTAGCATGTACAGACATGGCCTCGGAACACAAGAGACCGAAAGGTCGAACATGAGTCGTATAGTAGATACGATCAACATGGAGATGTTCACCGATGATGACTAGTCCGTCTCACGTGATGATCGGACACGGCCTAGTTTGACTCGGATCATGTATCACTTAGATGACTAGAGGGATGTCTATCTGAGTGGGAGTTCATTAAATAATCAGATGAACTTCATTATCATGAACATAGTCAAAAAGTCTTTGCAAATTATGTCATAGCTTGCGCTTTAGTTCTACTGTTTAAGATATGTTCCTAGAGAAAATTTAGTTGAAAGTTGGTAGTAGCAATTATGCGGACTGGGTCCGTAAACTGAGGATTGTCCTCATTGCTGCACAGAAGGCTTATGTCCTTAATGCACCGCTCGGTGTGCTGAACCTCAGCGTCGTCTGTAGATGTTGCGAAACATCTGACATACACGTTTTGATGACTACGTCATAGTTCAGTGCGTAATGCTAACGGTTTAGAATTGTGGCACCAAAGACAGTTTTTGAAACGTCGCAGAACATATGAGATGTTCCGAAGACTGAAATTGGGATTTCGGACTAGTGCCCACGTCAAGAGATATGAGACCTCTGACAAGTTTCTTAAACCTGCAAACTAAGGGAGAAAAGCTCAATCGTTGAGCATGTGCTCAAATTGTCTGAGTACTACAATCGCTTGAATCGAGTGGGAGTTAATCTCCCAGATGAGATAGTGATGGTTCTCCATAGTCACTGCCACCAAGCTAGTAGACCTTCGTGATGAACTATAACATATCAGGGATAGTTATGATGATCCTTGAGCTATTCGCGATGTTTGACACCGCGAAAGTAGAAATCAAGAAGGAGCATCAATTGTTGATGGTTAGTAAAACCACTAGTTTAAGAAGGGCAAGGGCAAAAGGGATACTTCATGAAACAGCAAGTCGTTTGCTGCTCTAGTGAAGAATCCCAAGGTTGAAACCAAACCCGAGACTAAGTGCTTCTGTAATGAGGGGAACGGTCACTGAAGCAGTACTACCCTAGATACTTGGTAGATGAGAAGGCAGGCAAGGTCGACAGAAGTGGATATACATTATATGAATGTGTACTTTACTAGTACTCCTAGCAGCACCAGGGTATTAGATACCGGTTCGGTTGCTAAGTGTTAGTAACTCGAAATGAAAGCTGCGGAATAAACGGAGACTAGCTAAAGGTGAGATGACGATATGTGTTGGAAGTGTTTCCAAGGTTGATGTGATCAAAGCATCGCATGCTCCCTCTACTATCGAGATTTGGTGTTTGCGTTGAGCATGATTGGATTATGTTTATCGCAATACGGTTATTCATTTAAGGAGAATAATGGTTACTCTGTTTGTTTGAATAATACCTTCAATGGTCTTGCACCTAAAATGAATCTCGATCGTGGTGATACACATGTTCGTGCCAAAAGATATAAAATAGTAATGATAGTACCACATACTTGTGGCACTGCAATTTGAGTCATATTGGTATAGAACGCATGAAGAAGCTCCATGTAGATGGATCTTTGGACTCACTCGTTTTTGAAAAGATTGAGACATGCGAACCATGTCTATTGGTATATATGCATGAAGAAACTCCATGCAGATGGATCGTTTGTACTCACTTGATTTTGAATCACTTGAGACATGCAAATCATACCACATGGGCAAGATGACTGAAAGGCCTCGTTTTCAGTAAGATGGAACAAGAGAGCAATTTATTGGAAGTAATACATTTTGATGTATGCAGTCCAATGAATGCTGAGGCATGCAGTGGATATCGTTATGTTCTTACTTCACAGATGATTTGAGTAGATACTGAGTGTATTTACTTGATGAAACACAAGTCTGAATTATTGAAAGGTTCAAGTAATTTCAGAGTGAAGTTGAAGATCGTCGTGACAAGAGGATAAAATGTCTGTGATATGATCATAGAGATGAGTATCTGAGTTATGAGTTTGGCACACAATTAAGACATTGTGGAAAGTGTTTCACAATTAATACCGCCTGGAACACCACAGTGTGATGGTGTGTCCGAACATCATAACTGCACCCTATTGGATATGGTGCATACCATGATGTCTCTTATCAAATTACCACTACCGTTTATGGGTTAGGCATTAGAGACAACCGCATTCACTTTAAATAGGGCATCACGCAATTCCGTTGAGACGACACCGTTTAGAGAAACCTAAGTTGTCGTTTCTTAAAAGTTTGGGGCTGCGATGCTTATGTGAAAAAGTTTCAGGCTGATAAGCTCGAACCCAAAGCGGATAAATGCATCTTCATAGAATACCCAAAACAGTTGGGCATACCTCCTATTTCAGATCTGGAAGCAAAAGTAATTGCTTCTAGAAACAGGTCCTTTCTCGAGGAAAAGTTTCTCTCGAAAGAATTGAGTGGGAGGATGGTGGAGACTTGATAAGGTTATTGAACCGACACTTCAACTAGTGTGTAGCAGGGCACAGGAAGTTGTTCCTGTGGCACCTACACCAATTGAAGTGGAAGCTTATGATAGTGATCATGAAACTTCGGATCAAGTCACTGCCAAACCTCGTAGGACGACGAGGATGCGTACTATTTCAGAGTAGTGCGTGATCCTGTCTTGGAAGTCATGTTGCTAGACAACAATGAACCTACGAGCTATGGAGAAGCGATGGTGGGCCCATATTCCGACAGATGGTTAGAAGCCATGAAATCCGAGATAAATGGATCTTCAAGAAGAAGACGGACATGGACGGTAATGTTACCGTCTATGAAGCTCGACTTGTGGAAAAGAGTATTTTCACAAGTTCAAGGAGTTGACTACGATGAGATTTTCTCATCCGTAGCGATGCTTAAGTCCGTCGGAATCATGTTAGCATTAGCTGCATTTATGAAATCTGGCAGATGGATGTCAAAACAAGTTTCCTTACCAGTTTTCGTAAGGAAAGGTTGTATGTGATACAATCAGAAAGGGTTTTGTCGATCCTAAGGATGCTAAAAGGTATGCTAGCTCCAGCGATCCTTCCATGGACTAGAGCAAGCATCTCGGAGTCAGAATATACGCTTTGATGGAGTGATCAAAGTTTTTGTGTTCATACAAAGTTTGTTAGAAACTTGTATTTACAATAAAGTGAGTGGGAGCGCTGCAACATTTCTGATAAGTATATGTGAATGACATATTGTTGATCCGAAATGATGTAAAATTTTTGGAAAGCATAAAGGGTTGTTTGAAAGGAGTTTTTCAAAGGAAGACCTGGATAAAGCTGCTTACATATTGGGCATCAAGATCCATAGAGATAGATCAAGACGCCCGATGATACTTTCAAAGAACGCACACCTTGACATGATTTTGAAAGAGTTCAAAATAGATCAGCAAAGAAGGAGTTCTTGGCTGTGTTACAAGGTGTGAGTATTGAGTAAGACTCAAGACCTGACCACAGCAGAAGAGAGAGAAAGGACGAAAGTCGCCCCCTATGCTTCAGACGTAGGCTCTACAGTATGCTATGTTGTGTACCGCACATGAAGCGTGCCTTGCCATGAGTTGGTCAAGGGGTACAATAGTGATCCAGGAATGGATCACATGACAGCGGTCAAACTTATCCTTAGTATCTAGTGGACTAAGGATTTTCTCGATTATGGAGGTGAAAAGGAGTTCGTCGTAAAGGGTTACGTCGATGCGAACTTTGACACTAATCTGGATGACTCTGAGTAGTAAACCGGATTCGTATAGTAGAGCAATGATTTGAAATGGCTCCAAATAGCGCGTGGTAGCATCCACAAGATGACATAGATATTCGTAAAGCACACACGGTTCTGAAAGGTTCAGACCCGTTGACTAATAACCTCTCTCACAAGCATAACATGATCAAATCAGAACTCATTGAGTGTTAATCATGTTGGAAATATGCCCTAGAGGCAATAATAAATGGTTATTATTATATTTCTTTGTTCATGGTAATTGTCTATTATTCATGCTATAATTGTATTGTCCGGAAATCGTAATACATGTGTGAATACATAGACCACAAAGTGTCCCTAGTAAGCCTCTAGTTGACTAGCTCGTTGATCAACAGATAGTCATGGTTTCCTGACTATGGGCATTGGATGTCATTGATAACGGGATCACATCATTAGGAGAATGATGTGATGGACAAGACCCAATCCTAAGCATAGCATAAAAGATCGTGTAGTTTCGTTTGCTAGAGCTTTTCCAATGTCAAGTATCTTTTCCTTAGACCATGAGATCGTGCAACTCCCGGATACCGTAGGAGTGCTTTGGGTGTGCCAAACGTCACAACGTAACTGGGTGACTATAAAGGTGCACTACGGGTATCTCCGAAAGTGTCTGTTGGGTTGGCACAGATCGAGACTGGGATTTGTCACTCTGTGTGACGGAGAGGTATCTCTGGGCCCACTCGGTAATGCATCATCATAATGAGCTCAATGTGACTAAGGCGTTAGTCACGGGATCATGCATTGCGGTACGAGTAAAGAGACTTGCCGGTAACGAGATTGAACAAGGTATTGGGATACCGACGATCGAATCTCGGGCAAGTAACATACCGATTGACAAAGGGAATTGCATACGGATTGATTGAATCCTCGACACCGTGGTTCATCCGATGAGATCATCGTGGAACATGTGGGAGCCAACATGGGTATCCAGATCCCGCTGTTGGTTATTGACCAGAGAGGCGTCTCGGTCATGTCTGCATGTCTCCCGAACCCGTAGGGTCTACGCACTTAAGGTTCGGTGACGCTAGGGTTGTAGAGATATATGTATGCGGAAACCCGAAAGTTGTTCGGAGTCCCGGATGAGATCCCGGACGTCACGAGAGGTTCCGGAATGGTCCGGAGGTGAAGAATTATATATAGGAAGTCCAGTTTCGGCCACCGGGAAAGTTTCGGGGGTTACCGGTATTGTACCTGGTCCCGGGGGTCCACCGGGTGGGGCCACCTATCCCGGAGGGCCCCGTGGGCTGAAAGTGGAAGGGAACCAGCCCTTAGTGGGCTGGGGCGCCCCCCTTGGGTCTCCCCCCATGCGCCTAGGGTTGGGAACCCTAGGGGGGAGTTCCCCCTTGCCTTGGGGGGCAAGGCAACCCCTTACCCCCTTGTGGCCGCCCCCCCCCCTTGAGATCCCATCTCTTGGGGCCGGCGCCCCCCCAGGGGGCCTATATAAAGGGGGGGAGGGAGGGCAGCACACAACAGCCTTGGGCGCCTCCCTCCTCCCCTGCAACACCTCTCTCTCTCTCGCGCAGAAGCTCGGCGAAGCCCTGCCTGAGAACCGCTACATCCACCACCACGCCGTCGTGCTGTTGGATCTCCATCAACCTCTCCTTCCCCTTGCTGGATCAAGAAGGAGGAGACGTCGCTGCACCGTACGTGTGTTGAACGCGGAGGTGCCGTCCGTTCGGCACTCGGTCATCGGTGATTTGGATCACGGCGAGTACGACTCCGTCATCCACGTTCATTGGAACGCTTCCGCTCGCGATCTACAAGGGTATGTAGATGCACTACCTTCCCCTCGTTGCTAGTATACTCCATAGATGCATCTTGGTGAACGTAGGAGAATTTTAAAATTATGCTACGATTCCCAACAGTGGCATCATGAGCCAGGTCTATGCGTAGTTACTATGCACGAGTAGAACACAAAGAAGTTGTGGGCGTTGAGTTTGCCAATTCTTCTTGCCGCTACTAGTCGTTTCTTTTTTCGGCGGCATTGTAGGATGAAGCGGCCCGGACCGACCTTACACTTACGCTTACGTGAGACAGGTTCCACCGACTGACATGCACTAGTTGCATAAGGTGGCTAGCGGGTGTCTGTCTCTCCTACTTTAGTCGGAACGGATTCGATGAAAAGGGTCCTTATGAAGGGTAAATAGAAATTGGCAAATCACGTTGTGGTCATACGTAGGTAAGAAAACGTTCTTGCTAGAAACCTACAAACCACGTAAAAAAAAACTTGCAACAACAATTAGAGGACGTCTAACTTGTTTTTGCAGCAAGTGCTATGTGATGTGATATGGCCAGAAGATGTGATGAATGATATATGTGATGTATGAGATTGATCATATTCTTGTAATAGGAATCACGACTTGCATGTCGATGAGTATGACAACCGGCAGGAGCCATAGGAGTTGTCTTTATTATTTTGCATGACCTGCGTGTCATTGAATAACGCCATGTAATTTACTTTACTTTGTTGCTAAACGCGTTAGCCATACAAGTAGAAGTAATCGTTGGCGTGACGACTTCATGAAGACACAATGATGGAGATCATGGTGTCATGCCGGTGACAAAGATGATCATGGTGCCCCGAAGATGGAGATCAAAGGAGCATGATGATATTGGCCATATCATGTCACTATTTGATTGCATGTGATGTTTATCATGTTTTTGCATCTTATTTGCTTAGAACGACGATAGCAAGTAGGATGATACCTTATAATAATTTCAAGAAAGTGTTCACCCTAACTGTGCACTGTTGCGAAGGTTCGTTGTTTCGAAGCACCACGTGATGATCGGGTGTGATAGATTCTAATGTTCGAATACAACGGGTGTTGACGAGCCTAGCATGTACAGACATGGCCTCGGAACACACGCAATACACTTAGGTTGACTTGACGAGCCTAGCATGTACAGACATGGCCTCGGAACACGGAGGACCGAAAGGTCGAGCATGAGTCGTATAGAAGATACGATCAACATGGAGATGTTCACCGATCTTGACTAGTCCGTCTCACGTGATGATCGGACACGGCCTAGTTGACTCGGATCATGTTTCACTTAGATAACTAGAGGGATGTCTATCTGAGTGGGAGTTCATTAAATAATTTGATTATATGAACTTAATTATCATGAACTTAGTCTAAAATCTTTACACTATGTCTTGTAGATCAAATGGCCCACGTTGTCCTCAATTTCAATGCGTTCCTAGAGAAAACCAAGCTGAAAGATGATGGCAGCAACTATACGGACTGGGTCCGGAACCTGAGGCTCATCCTCATAGTAGCCAAGAAAGATTATGTCTTAGAAGCACCGCTAGGTGAAGCACCAATCCCTGAGAACCAAGACGTTATGAGCAGCGTGCTGATGATTACTCCCTCGTTCAGTGCGGCATGCTTTACAGCTTAGAACCGGGTCTCCAAAAGCGTTTTGAGAAACATGGAGCATATGAGATGTTCGAGGAGCTGAAACTGGTTTTTCAAGCTCATGCCCGGGTCGAGAGATATGAAGTCTCCGACAAGTTCTTCAGCTGTAAAATGGAGGAGAACAGTTCTGTTAGTGAGCACATACTCAGAATGTCTGGGTTGCACAACCGCTTGTCTCAGCTGGGAGTTAATCTCCCGGATGACGCGGTCATTGACAGAATCCTCCAGTCGCTTCCACCAAGCTACAAGAGCTTTGTGATGAACTACAATATGCAGGGGATGGAAAAGACCATTCCCGAGGTATATTGAATGCTGAAATCAGCGGAAGGGGAGATCAGAAAAGAACATCAAGTGTTGATGGTGAATAAAACCACTAAGTTCAAGAAGGGCAAGGGTAAGAAGAACTTCAAGAAGGACGGCAAGGGAGTTGCCGCGCCCGGTAAACCAGTTACCGGGAAGAAGTCAAAGCATGGACCCAAGCCCGAGACTGAGTGCTTTTATTGCAAGGGAAGTGGTCACTGGAAGGGGAACTGCCCCAAATATTTAGCGGACAAGAAGAAGGCCGGCAACACCCAAGGTATATGTGATATACAAGTAATTGATGTGTACCTTACCAGTACTCGTAGTAGCTCCTGGGTATTTGATACCGGTGCGGTTGCTCATATTTGTAACTCAAAGCAGGAACTACGGAATAAACGGAGACTGGCAAAGGACGAGGTGACGATGCGCGTCGGGAATGGTTCCAAGGTCGATGTGATCGCCGTTGGCACGCTACCTCTGCATCTACCCACGGGATTAGTTTTAAACCTCAATAATTGTTATTTAGTGCCAGCTTTGAGCATGAACATTGTATCTGGATCTCGTTTAATTCGAGATGGCTACTCATTTAAATCTGAGAATAATGGTTGTTCTATTTATTTGAGAGATATGTTTTATGGTCATGCCCCGCTGGTCAATGGTTTATTTTTGATGAATCTCGAACGTGATGTTACACATGTTCATAGTGTGAATACCAAAAGATGTAAAGTTGATAACGATAGTCCCACATACTTGTGGCACTGCCGCCTTGGTCACATTGGTGTCAAGCGCATGAAGAAGCTCCATGCAGATGGACTTTTGGAGTCTCTTGATTACGAATCATTTGACACGTGCGAACCATGCCTCATGGGTAAGATGACCAAGACTCCGTTCTCCGGAACAATGGAGCGAGCAACCAACTTATTGGAAATCATACATACCGATGTGTGCGGTCCAATGAGTGTTGAGGCTCGCGGAGGATATCGTTATGTTCTCACTCTCACTGATGATTTAAGTAGATATGGGTATGTCTCCTAATGAAACACAAGTCTGAAACCTTTGAAAAGTTCAAGGAATTTCAGAGTGAAGTCGAGAATCAACGTGACAGGAAAATAAAATTCTTACAATCAGATCGTGGTGGAGAATATTTAAGTCACGAATTTGGTACACACTTAAGGAAATGTGGAATAGTTTCACAACTCACGCCGCCTGGAACACCTCGGAGAAATGGTGTGTCCGAACGTCGTAATCGCACTCTATTGGATATGGTGCGATCTATGATGTCTCTTACCGATTTACCGCTCTCATTTTGGGGCTATGCTTTAGAGACTGCCGCATTCACTTTAAATAGGGCACCGTCTAAATCCGTTGAGACGACACCGTATGAATTATGGTTTGGGAAGAAACCTAAGCTGTCGTTTCTAAAAGTTTGGGGATGCGATGCTTATGTCAAGAAACTTCAACCTGAAAAGCTCGAACCCAAATCGGAAAAATGCGTCTTCATAGGATACCCTAAGGAAACTATTGGGTATACCTTCTACCTCAGATCCGAAGGCAAGATCTTCGTTGCCAAGAACGGGTCCTTTCTAGAGAAGGAGTTTCTCTCGAAAGAATTGAGTGGGAGGAAAGTGGAGCTTGATGAGGTGATAGTCACCCCTTCCGAACCGGAAAGTAGCGCAGCGCGGGAAAATGTTCCTGTGGTGCCTACACCGACTGGGGAGGAAGTTAATGATGATGATCATGAAACTTCAGATCAAGTTACTGAACTTCATAGGTCCACAAGGACACGTTCCGCACCAGAGTGGTACGGCAACCCTGTCCTGGAAATCATGTTGTTAGACAACGGTGAACCTTCGAACTATGAAGAAGCGATGGCGGGCCCGGATTCCGACAAATGGCTAGAAGCCATGAAATCCGAGATAGAATCCATGTATGAAAACAAAGTATGGACTTTGACTGACTTGCCCGATGAGCGGCGAGCCATAGAAAACAAATGGATCTTTAAGAAGAAGACGGACGCAGATGGTAATGTGACCATCTACAAAGCTCGACTTGTCGCTAAGGGTTATCGACAAGTTCAAGGGGTTGACTACGATGAGACTTTCTCACCCGTAGCGAAGCTGAAGTCCGTCCGAATCATGTTAGCAATTGCCGCATACTATGATTATGAGATATGGCAGATGGACGTCAAAACGGCATTCCTTAACGGCTTCCTTAAGGAAGAGTTGTATATGATGCAGCCGGAAGGTTTTGTCGATCCTAAGAATGCTAACAAAGTATGCAAGCTCCAACGCTCAATCTATGGGTTGGTGCAAGCATCTCGGAGTTGGAACATTCGCTTTGATGAGATGATCAAAGTGTTTGGGTTTACACAGACTTATGGAGAAGCCTGTGTTTACAAGAAAGTGAGTGGGAGCTCTGTAGCATTTCTCATATTATATGTGGATGACATACTATTGATGGGAAATGATATAGAATTCTTGGAAAGTATAAAGGCCTATTTGAATAAGTGTTTTTCAATGAAGGACCTTGGAGAAGCTGCTTATATATTAGGCATCAAGATCTATAGAGATAGATCAAGACGCCTCATTGGTCTTTCACAAAGTACATACCTTAACAAGATATTGAAGAAGTTCAATATGGATCAGTCCAAGAAGGGGTTCTTGCATGTATTGCAAGGTGTGCAATTGATCACGGCTCAATGCCCGACCACGGCAGAAGATATAGAAGAGATGAGTGTCATCCCCTATGCCTCGGCCATAGGGTCTATTATGTATGCCATGTTGTGTACCAGACCTGATGTAAACCTTGCCGTAAGTTTGGTAGGAAGGTACCAAAGTAATCCCGGCAAGGAACACTGGACAGCGGTCAAGAATATCCTGAAGTACCTGAAGAGGACTAAGGATATGTTTCTCGTTTATGGAGGTGACGAAGAGCTCGTCGTAAAGGGTTACGTCGACGCTAGCTTCGACACAGATCTGGATGACTCGAAGTCACAGACCGGATACGTGTATATTTTGAATGGAGGAGCAGTAAGCTGGTGCAGTTGCAAGCAAAGCGTCGTGGCGGGATCTACATGTGAAGCGGAGTACATGGCAGCCTCGGAGGCAGCACAGGAAGCAGTCTGGATGAAGGAGTTCATTACCGACCTAGGGGTGATTCCCAATGCGTCGGGCCCGATGACTCTCTTCTGTGACAACACTGGAGCTATTGCCCTTGCGAAGGAGCCCAGGTTTCACAGGAAGACCAGGCATATCAAGCGTCGCTTCAACTCCATTCGTGAAAGTGTTCAAAATGGAGACATAGATATTTGTAAAGTACACACGGACCTGAATGTAGAAGATCCGTTGACTAAACCTCTCCCTAGGGCAAAACATGATCAACACCAGGACGCAATGGGTGTTCGATTCATCACAATGTAACTAGATTATTGACTCTAGTGCAAGTGGGAGACTGTTGGAAATATGCCCTAGAGGCAATAATAAATGGTTATTATTATATTTCTTTGTTCATGGTAATTGTCTATTATTCATGCTATAATTGTATTGTCCGGAAATCGTAATACATGTGTGAATACATAGACCACAACGTGTCCCTAGTAAGCCTCTAGTTGACTAGCTCGTTGATCAACAGATAGTCATGGTTTCCTGACTATGGACATTGGATGTCGTTGATAACAGGATCACATCATTAGGAGAATGATGTGATGGACAAGACCCAATCCTAAGCATAGCATAAAAGATCGTGTAGTTTGTTTGCTAGAGCTTTTCCAATGTCAAGTATCTTTTCCTTAGACCATGAGATCGTACAACTCCCGGATACCGTAGGAGTGCTTTGGGTGTGCCAAACGTCACAACGTAACTGGGTGACTATAAAGGTGCACTACGGGTATCTCCGAAAGTGTCTGTTGGGTTGGCACGGATCGAGACTGGGATTTGTCACTCCGTGTGACGGAGAGGTATCTCTGGGCCCACTCGGTAATGCATCATCATAATGAGCTCAATGTGACTAAGGCGTTAGTCACGGGATCATGCATTGCGGTACGAGTAAAGAGACTTGCCGGTAACGAGATTGAACAAGGTATTGGGATACCGACGATCGAATCTCGGGCAAGTAACATACCGATTGACAAAGGGAATTGCATACGGGATTGATTGAATCCTCGACATCATGGTTCATCCGATGAGATCATCGTGGAACATGTGGGAGCCAACATGGGTATCCAGATCCCGCTGTTGATTATTGACCGGAGAGGCGTCTCGGTCATGTCTGCATGTCTCCCGAACCCGTAGGGTCTACACACTTAAGGTTCGGTGACGCTAGGGTTGTAGAGATATGTGTATGCGGAAACCCGAAAGTTGTTCGGAGTCCCGGATGAGATCCCGGACGTCACGAGGAGTTCCGGAATGGTCCGGAGGTGAAGAATTATATATAGGAAGTCAAGTTTCGGCCACCGGGAAAGTTTCGGGGGTTACCGGTATTGTACCGGGACCACCGGAAGGGTCCCGGGGGTCCACCGGGTGGGGCCACCTATCCCGGAGGGCCCCATGGGCTGAAAGTGGAAGGGAACCAGCCCTTAGTGGGCTGGGGCGCCCCCCTTGGGCCTCCCCCCATGCGCCTAGGGTTGGGAACCCTAGGGGGGAGTTCCCCCTTGCCTTGGGGGGCAAGGCAACCCCTTCCCCCCTTGTGGCCGCCGCCCCCCCTTGAGATCCCATCTCTTGGGGCCGGCGCCCCCCCCCCCCAGGGGTCCTATATAAAGGGGGGAGGGAGGGCAGCACACAACAGCCTTGGGCGCCTCCCTCCTCCCCTGCAACACCTCTCTCTCTCGCGCAGAAGCTCGGCGAAGCCCTGCCTGAGAACCGCTACATCCACCACCACGCCGTCGTGCTGTTGGATCTCCATCAACCTCTCCTTCCCCTTGCTGGATCAAGAAGGAGGAGACGTCGCTGCACCGTACGTGTGTTGAACGCGGAGGTGTCGCCCGTTCGGCACTCGGTCATCGGTGATTTGGATCACGGCGAGTATGACTCCGTCATCCACGTTCATTTGAACGCTTCCGCTCGCGATCTACAAGGGTATGTAGATGCACTCCCTTCCCCTCGTTGCTAGTATACTCCATAGATGCATCTTGGTGAACGTAGGAAAATTTTAAAATTATGCTACGATTCCCAACAAATCACATAGTGATGTGAACTAGATTGTTGACTCTAGTAAACTCTTTAGATGTTGGACACATGGTGATGTGACCAGTGAGTGTTAATCACATGGTGATGTGAACTAGATTATTGACTCTAGTGCAAGTGGGAGACTGTTGGAAATATGCCCTAGAGGCAATAATAAATAGGTTATTGTTACATTTCCTTGTTCATGATAATCGTTTATTATCCATGCTAGAATTGTATTGATAGGAAACTCAGATGCATGTGTGGATACATAGACAACACCATGTCCCTAGTAAGCCTCTAGGAGACTAGCTCGTTGATCAATAGATGGTTACGGTTTCCTGACCATGGACATTGGATGTCGTTGATAACGGGATCACATCATTAGGAGAATGATGTGATGGACAAGACCCAATCCTAAGCCTAGCACAGATCGTGTAGTTCGTTTGCTCAGAGCTTTTCTAATGTCAAGTATCATTTCCTTAGACCATGAGATTGTGCAACTCCCGGATACCGTAGGAATGCTTTGGGTGTACCAAACATCACAACGTAACTGGGTGGCTATAAAGGTACACTACAGGTATCTCCGAAATTTTCTGTTGGGTTGGCACGAATCGAGACTGGGATTTGTCACTCCGTGTAAACGGAGAGGTATCTCTGGGCCCACTCGGTAGGACATCATCATAATGTGCACAATGTGACCAAGGAGTTGATCACGGGATGATGTGAGTTACGGAACGAGTAAAGAGACTTGCCGGTAACGAGATTGAACAAGGTATAGGGATACCGACGATCGAATCTCGGGCAAGTAACATACCGATAGACAAAGGGAATTGTATACGGGATTGATTGAATCCTCAACATCGTGGTTCATCCGATGAGATCATTGTGGAACATGTGGGAGCCAACATGGGTATCCAGATCCCGCTGTTGGTTATTGACCGGAGAACGTCTCGGTCATGTCTGCATGGTTCCCGAACCCGTAGGGTCTACACACTTAAGGTTCGGTGACGCTAGGGTTGTAGAGATATTAGTATGCGGTAACCCGAAAGTTGTTCGGAGTCCCGGATGAGATCCCGGACGTCACGAGGAGTTCCGGAATGGTCCGGAGGTAAAGATTTATATATGGGAAGTCTTATTTTGGTCGCCGGAAAAGTTTTGCACTTTATCAGTATTGTACCGGGAGTGCCGAAAGGGGTCCGGGGGTCCACCAAGGGGGTCCACCAGCCCCGGGGGGCCACATGGGCTGTAGGGGGTGCGCCTTGTCCCATATGGGCCAAGGGAACCAGCCCCAAGAGGCCCATGCACCAAGAGATAAGATAAATGGAGAGTTCTAAAGGGGGAAGGCACCTCCGAGGTGCCTTGGGGAGGAAGGACTCCTCCCTGGCCGCACCCTTCCTTGGAGGAAGGGCCAAGGCTGCGCCCCCCCCCCTCTCCCTTGGCCCTATATATAGTGGGGGGAGGGAGGGCAGCAATAGCTAAGCCCTGGCGCCTCCCTCTCCCTCCCGTGACACATCTCCCTCCTCCCGCAGCGCTTGGCGAAGCCCTGTTGGAATCCCGCTACTTCCACCACCACGCCGTCGTGCTGCTGGATCTCCATCAACCTCTCCTCCCCCCTTGCTGGATCAAGAAGGAGGAGACGTCGCTACTCCGTACGTGTGTTGAACGCGGAGGTGCCGTCCGTTCGGCGCTAGGATCATCGGTGATTTGGATCACGACGAGTACGACTCCATCAACCCCGTTCTCTTGAACGCTTCCGCTCGCGATCTACAAGGGTATGTAGATGCACTCCCCTTCCCCTCGTTGCTAGATTACTCCATAGATTGATCTTGGTGATGCGTAGAAAATTTTGAATTTCTGCTACGTTCCCCAACATAAGACCTATCACTAGAGATGGGATTGGAAGGCGAAAAGAGTATATGATGTGGCCTTTTTGGTCAATTTTCCTTCTGTTGTCAGAATAAGTGAAGCTGATGTTTATGATTGGGTGCCTTTGAAAGGAGGAAATGTCATTATTGATGTTAATTTGTGGAATGATGACTCTTTTGATGTTGGCAAGTTATCTACGATTGGGTTTACTCAAGAGGTGGATACCTTGCATAATGAGGAGTCTAGCAGAGACTCAAAAGAGCTAAAACTAGTAATGATGGAGTGGTGTCCGGCCACATTTGTGCAAGGGATGCTGACTTAAAAGAATAGGATGAGGCTGATCTTCTTTTGTACCAATCAAAAAACTATTGATGTCAAAAATACTAAGAAGAATCCTATGTCTAACTCTGTTTCTGTAAATGGAGGTGAAAATTCAGGTAATGTGGATGGTGAAAAATTCCAGATCTCTGATGAGATCCAGAAGGAGAAGGTTCCCATCTATGAGCTTGGGGGCTAAGCTGGGAATTTAACTAGATGTAAATCAAATAGAGATGGTCAGCAAACGAGGGGACAGCAATAAAACTGAGGAGATCAGGGGAAAAGGTTTAGTGGCAGGATTGCATCCCAAAGCCAAGATGATATACCTATTATAGACAGGGCCATGTCATTGGCATGATCCAAGAACTTGGGCTGCTCTAAAGGTATGCATTCTGATGTTACTGCTTTGCAATCTGACAATGTTAATCTGTTTGATATGGTTGGCTAGTTTAATTGGGGTTGATTTGGGGGGTTCTCTTGATATGGTATACTTTAATATTGATCCAATTAAGTCCCATGAGAAGGCTAGGATGGAGTTATTTTTGGCTAGTAGAGAGAGAAATCTAATACTCAGGTTCTAAATTCTGATGATGTCGACTCTATTCTACTAGAGTTATTACACATGAGTAGAGAGAGAGAGAGAGAGAGAGAGAGAGATGATGATGATACTGACCCAATGAAGAATTTCCACATAGACAAGTTTGGTTTTAGAGGGGGTGGAGTGAATGCAAACAACTCTCACTGTGAGGCTGGTGCAGTTAAAACTATGTTGAGAAGGAAGAGGACAAATAAATCCTAGTGATCAATTTCTTTTTTATAAGTAATAATGCTAAGCGGGCTTGTTTGGAATTCTAGGGGGACTACAGATGTTGAGAAAAGAAAATTTATTAAGGAACAAACTTATTTGAATAGTCTGGATTTTGTGGGCATACAAGAAACCATGAAACAACAATTTTAACCACTAGAGTTATCTGTTTTAAGTGGTCAAGACAACTTTGATTGGACTTTTCTACCTCCCAAAGGTAGATATGGTGGTATTTTGGTGGGAATTAATAACAATACTCTGGTTAAGGATAATCATGAACTAGGGGAATACCATGTTAAGTTGAGTGTTAAAAATGTTGTAGATGACTTTTGTTGGGGTCTGGTAATTATTTATTGTGATGCTCAACCAAATGGTAAACCAACTTTTTTGGTTGAGCTGCTGCATTTGCTAAAAAAAACTCCAATAGACCTTTATTAATTGCTGGTGACTTTAACATGGCGGAAAAATCTAGTGATAAAAATAAGCCTGGAGGTTATAATAATGCAGTGTTCTTTTCAATTTAATAATCTTGTTAGGGGAAATGATGGAATTACCTTTAGTTGGTGGAAAGTACACCTGGTCTAATAATCATGAGAACCTCACTTATGCATTATTGGACAAGGTTTTGATTTCTCCATCATGGGAGAGGAAATTCCATCTAGTTCATGCCAATGCTCTGACTAGGGAGTTGTCTGACCACACTACTCTCCTCATATCATCAGGGAAACTTACAAAAAAAATATGTTTTCAAATTTGAAAAGTTTTGGTTTCAGGGGCCTGCCTTGGATGATGTGTTGAGGAAAGTTTGGTATAAACATTA
Source organism: Aegilops tauschii subsp. strangulata (assembly GCF_002575655.3). Taxonomy (NCBI): domain Eukaryota; kingdom Viridiplantae; phylum Streptophyta; class Magnoliopsida; order Poales; family Poaceae; genus Aegilops; species Aegilops tauschii. Next base: position 518,382,505 of record NC_053036.3, read on the forward strand.
CCCTGATTCTTCCTTAATAGAGAAATGGCAGGTTAGAGCTAGAGCTCTTAGGAAGGTTCAAAAAGGATGCAACTGGATGTTGAAGTTGTCTATAGGAGACAAAAAAGAATCTTATTGAGGAAATTGATATGTTGAATAAATTAGAAGAGATTAGTTGTTTAAATTCTATCGATAGACCTCATAAACAGAACTGCAAAGGGATTTGAGAATTATTCTTAAATAAGAAGGAATAAAGTGGCTGCAAAGATCATCTCATGAAAAGGAATTTTTTGAAGGAGATGCAAATTCCAAATACTACCATGGTAAGGCAAATAACAGGTAAAATCCACGTCCTCGCTTCACTTGTGGTTATTCCTTCGCTGCACTTTTACTTGCTTTGCATGTTTGTTAGCTTGCTATCTAGTTTTTTGCCTAGCATACCTTGTTTTGTTCTTCCTTGCCATATAGGTTGTACTCACCAAGTTGCATATCTAGAGAATCTACTTTATCTGCATTACCTAAATTGGAAGATAAGCTTAAAATTTACAGTCTCCTATTCACCCCCTCTAGTCAACCTCTTAATCCTTTCAGGCCAGACATAGTTGTGGCCCCACCGCTCATCGCACATGGTGATAATCCTACAGCACCTTGAGGTTGGGGGAGTCGGCGAGGGGCGCGTCCACACCATGGCGATTGATTGTAATCGCAAGGGACACGAGCGAGCCCGTGGAGGATGCAGTGGGAGCGGCACGCCCACTGCGTGTCAACGGTTGTGTGTTTGCCTATTAAGGTAGGTCGGTGAAGGTGTGATCCGCCAGTTCTTTCTGAAGTAATTCAAGAGAGCACATCGTGTCCAATTCTGAAGGGCGCTGCACTCTCATGACTCCTCGTATGTCCACACATAGTTGATGCCGAAATTGGGTGCACGCAAGAAGATTAAAATGATTCCTAATCAAATCCAGCCAAGTTTTTCGCACATGTTGCAACAAAATATAAGCAGAGCAAGAAAAATCTCGGGGAATCCATAAGCATCCACAACACTTCCTGAATAGCAAACATCTAAAATTACTACTCGCAAAGAGTCCGCCATAGATGTAGATTTCCCCAAGTATTGATGAAAAGCAATAGAGGATGTGCCTGCCTAATTCCGGCAAGTAACCTACTCGTGTGCGTGAAGGATGAAAGAATATCAGTTGAGGGTCAGGGGACGAACTAACCTTTGGCCAGGAGCAGCATCGATGTAGGCGAGGACAGCAACGCCACCCCCTAGTAGATGTGCAACGTCTTGATCCATAGACCCGTGGGGAGCCATGGGCACGTCGTCGCCGATGCTGAGAGAGTCTCAACGGTGGGGTGTGACGACATCAACCCTCACCTCCTCACCTGATGAAGTTGTTGTCGACGTCAAGCGGCTTTATTGGAGCGTGGCCGCCACCATGCGGAGGTCCGCCACACACTTCTTGAGATTGAGGCATCATGCTACCAAGTCATCGATCTTGGAGGACCGATCTTGATGAGATTCGTGTTGGAACACTGATTGGTGTGGATCTCGTCGAGGGATGTGTTGAGCTTCTCGAGGTACTCCTTGAACGAGTGTTCCATGGCTTTGATCTGGTTGTGGACTTGGCGAAGATGATGAGCCTAGACGACGTGACCCAGTGAAGGGTGGTGTGTGATTTTCTGATACCAAATGTTAAGATACAGTTGTAGTTTCTCCATAGAAGGATCTTACTCACGGATGGTTTGGGGAGTCTTAATCGCAAGAAAGAACACATGGCATTGATAAAATAAAATATAGGTAGTAGGTGCCAAAGCCGTTATCCGCTACACGCCCTCCTTTCCCTGTGGTAAGGTATAAGCGACAACGGTAGGTGAGCTGGCGACGCAACCCGCTTGGGCCCTTATTTTTTTCTCTCCAATGTAAGGCACCACTAATGAGCCTCATCAAAGAAAAGAAAATAATAACTTCGGTACACATGCATCTCTATTTTTCGCTTCAACTTTTCAGCTTTTTGCATCGGACCACTCTTTTCTTTCTAAGCACCGGCCTCACGCTGAGAGCAAGCATTGGAGAAGCAGTACAGGAGGCCGTTGAGAGGGCGACACAGAGGGCCCTCTTTTCACACACCGGCAATCCTTCCTGGACTTGGTTGTCGCGTGGCAGCAACAACACGGGGGAGCTGATCAACGTGAAGGAAGGAAGGCCTCGGTGGTGCCCGCTGGCACCGTGAATTCCACTGGAAACGGCGATGCACGGAAAGGAGCGCGCATGACAACAGGGATAACGCTGGAATCCACGCCGCTGCAGCTCCAGAAACGGAAGCCTTTTATGCGCCGTGGCTGGCTGCATCTGGAGGAGAGCGCGCACTGCAAGCTTCCAAACATGAATTCGATCGAGCCGGACGAACGCCCAACTACAATCGTTGTTTGAATCGTAGCGGCAGGGCAGCCCACCTTCCTCCCTGTCGCCGCCCGCTTCATTCACCCCGCCGGCGCGAGCCGCCCCCCTCCAATTTCCCACCCAACCAATCTCGGCTCTTCCCCCCTCCCCCGCCCCGGAGGCCAGATTGGTTCCATGGACGCCGCCGCCGCCGCCGCCGTCACCACCCTCTCCGCGCTCGCCGTCTTCGCCAGCACGCTCCACCAAGGTCGCCCCCTCGATCGTCTTCCTCCCGCTCCAACCCCTCGCGTCGCACGGCGTTTTTGTGTGTGACGTACGGCTTTTTTTTTCTCCTTCGCAGGTGCCGTGCGGAGCGTGCACGGGTACAGGGTCGTCGCGATGGGAGGGAGGTGCGCGTGGGACCGGTGGGTGGAGCGGGAGTTCGCCTTCTCCCCCACCTCCTGCCGCGAGGTCCCGCTCCCCGCCGCCGCGCCGCGGATACTCCCGGTCGAGTGGCGCGGCCGCCCGGCGTACCGCGAGGGCCAGGTGTTTGGCACCTGGCGCTGCGTCCTGGCCTTCGACTCCATCGCCGCCGTGCCGCTGCCGCCCACGCCTCCCCCGATGCTCTGCCCCTTCCGGTAGTAGTACATCCGATTCTTCCCGTGACAACTCGCTGGCTGATTGCGAATTGAGGGCTGACAGCGTCGTTTCTTTTCTGTCTTGTCATCAGGAACCCGGGGCTGGTGTGCGTGCCTTCGCTGTACAACGACCTGTACATGGTGTATCAGTTTCAGAAATTTCAACAGGTCCCGGAGCTCGTCAAACGTGATTCGGATGAGAAATCGACCCGTTTGGATGCAGAGGATAAAACTTGTGATGTTGAAGTTAAAGAAGAGTCAGGGTCTGATTCTGATGAGGATCCCCAATCTGGTGAAGGTGATTGCGTCTCCTCCATATTCTCATCTGCAAAATCTAACAAATGTAAATGAGATGCTGTCACTAGTGTTGTTCTCACTGTCGTTAGTGTGAGGTGGATGTTGAATCAGGGGTTTGGGTGTGCGGCCAAGGCAAACTGAGAGACTGGTCTTTACATACTGACAAAGGAGAATGAGTTGGTTGGACTGGGAGAGGGGATTCAGGGATATGAACTATGTTGAAGACTAATGCATTCTAGTGTCCACACCTAGCATGACAATGGCTAGCTACCTACTTCCCTTCCTAAATAAATATAAATAACAATGGGGCGTCTGCTAACTGATAAGTACTATTACAGTACGTGGATAGACCACATGTTCAGAAAAAAAGGAAAAAGATACCAGTTTCATGAATCATCAGGATAACAGTTCTTCAGGACAGATACATTTGATAAGATAGTCATAGCTAATCTTATTAAGTTCATGGTAATGCAATATACAAGTTGATTCTTTTATATGGGATATTTCTAAAACAGTAATTTTACTTATTTTTTCATATAATATTGAACTAAGTTTATGTAAATGGGAACATGTATTTCAAACTTCTCGCAACTATTCAAAAAGACTTTTCATCACTATTTTCAAGTGTAAAACGTGAAAAAAGGACTAGAGCGGGCTTAAGAATTCCAAAGCATATAAATTATTTGTGTCAAGTATGAAACCTTACCTTTTGTTTCTAGAAGGTTCAAACCACAGGAACCTTGTTTGCAACTTAGTCTAAATATCCTTCTGGTACCGAATAAGCAGCTAAAAATGAGGCGAAGTAAGTGCAAAATGAAACTTTTCATTTGTGATCTTATTTTTATGGCAATGGCTGATGTTATGCAGAATTGGGAATCATATTTTAGCTATTAGATTGACTCATGTCATCTGAATAACTGTAATTAAAAATGATTCAAGGAATGACTTACAGTTGCTTCTCATAGAACTTCTGGCCTGTCTATTCTCTGTTGCTTGGCGCTCTCCCTGCCAGGAACTTAAATAGTACTACCTCTGTAAATTAGTATAAGAACGTCTTATATTAGTTTACAGAGGGAGTATATATGGACAATTTCAGTAATTTTAGAAGTACCGTACCTTCTGAAGTCCTATTCTGCCTGTGTTGTTTCATTTGTCTTCATCGCCATGATGCTTTTCATTTCGTCTTCAGTATGCTGATCCCAATCTACATATGTCGGATGCAGAACTTCCAGCACATGTTGCGAGACGCCGGAGAGCCAAGAAGCAGCACATAGCTAGCATCACTCTAGCTGACATAGCCCCGTACTTCCATCTTCCAATCAGAGAAGCATCCAGGGCTCTGAAGATCGGAGTCAGCATACTGAAGCAGAAATGCAGGCAATACGGGATACCCCGCTGGCCTCACAGGAAGATCAAGTCCCTCGATTCACTGATTAGTGATCTGGAGGTAAATCTGGCAGCACCCTCTGCCCTTCTCCACCTGATCAATGATTCCGGTTTCGCAAACATAGCTGGGCAACATTTGGCCGTAGTCTGCAGCAGTGGATCATGTAGTGCCGACCTGCTGACACCAACACAACACATTCTTTTTTTGTGTCCATTGTTACAGTTTGTGATGGACGACACAGATGGAGATGTTGTGCAGAAGGAGACTAGCAGGCAGAGGGAGAAGGAGAGGGAGAAGGAGAAGGAGAAGGAGAAGGAGAAGGAGAAGGAGAAGCAGGAGGCGATCCAAGCGCTGGCTAAGCGGAAGCGGTTGCTGGAGAGCGAGAAGGAGATCATCCAGCAGAAGCCTGCCCTGGACCTGATGGCTGAAACCAAGCTGTTCAGGGAGGACGTTTTCAAGAGGAGATACAGAGCTAAAAGATTGCCCGGTCACTGATTGCTTTTGCTTTCCTTTCCGAGGCTTGACTCTCATGTCATGTGTAAGTGTAACTATAGTGCTCATTCTTTGGACAGCAAGGAGCTGGTTTTTTGATAGGAGTAGCAACATATATTACTTACCAAAGATGGTCAAAGCTATCTACCGCCAGTGTCTCGAGCTGTGCTTAGCCCGGCATCACTGCTAGGCGTTGCTTGGTGTTGTTTCGGTAATTAATAATACAGTACTCCCTCGGTCCCAAAATGTAGGACGTTTTTTGACATTATAATAGTGTAAAAAAAGTCTTATATTTGACACTATAATAGTATAAAAAACATCTTACATTTTGAGACGGAGGGAGTAGTACAATACTACTAGATGATTACTGGTGCTTGTGTTGCCGTTCGGGCAGAGTGAACTAACTGGAATTCAGTCTGAAAATTGAGGATAAAGGAACTCCACTGTCAAAGTTCAGATTTACACACGAAAAGGTCTTATAAATTTTGCAGTTGGAAGTTCCAGGCAGCCGCGGTGAGAAGCCCCCATCATGTTCAGACTGGCGTGGCTAGCTCGAAAGCCCACCTGTGGAAGTTATCGTGTGCCTGCCTAGACCACCGTAAGTTCACGGGAAAACTCTGACCAGTTAACACCTCAGGGTTTTGAGAAGATTCGCCGTTCGCTACTTTTAGTGTTGGGTCGAAACTGAAGGAGTAATCCGCTCACCTGTTAATTTCCTAACGGAAGTACATTTGTTCATCAAGATCCAAGTATGAAGCACTCGAGTATGTAAATCAATTTCAGTTTCAGGTGTGTTCTTCGGAGCATTAGAACACGGCTGAAACCGAAACTGCAAGACGCACTCCAACACTGCAGCAGTTTTTACCCACATGTTGTGTGTGTGTGTGTGGGGGGGGGGGGGGGGGGGGGGGGGGGTTAACATTTTTTTTTAGGGAAGGGGGGTTTAAACTTTTAACCCGCAGATATTTTTTGTAGGCGATTTAACCCATAGATACGGCCAGTCTTACGGGGCAGCCGTTTTAACCCGCAGATGCATCTGGCCCAGGGATGGGCCCATTAAGCAACAGCTCGAATGGGGTTCCGAGTGTTAGACCGTTGTCTTCTCATCAGAGAGAGAGAGAGAGAGTCTTGGACCGTTGGACGCGTCCGCTTCCATGGACGACACACTAAAAAAAGGCTGGCGAGTTAATTCCCCTCTAAACCGGGAAGCACGACACTACACGAGGCACCGCAAGTCCACCCATTCAGATCGACTCGCTCACAGTCACGGTAGGTGCCGGTGCGGCACGGAGACTTCTGATCGGGTCAGCGAGGAGGACGCAAGCGCATGCATCACAGACGGCAGTACATATCTCACCCGTCGATCCACTCAAGTGTACTCTAGATCGGACCATCGGGGCATGCATGAATCATGAACTTAACGGGGTAATTGCTTCCTTTTATGCATGCACAAAAATGTAAAGGATTACCCTGCAAGTCAGCCAATCACCTCCCCGGCCTTCAGATCAAACGCAAGTCAACGTCCAGCATTACCCTGCAATACCTCTTTTTTTGTTATTATCAGAAGAAACATACCAAGACATCTATAGTACGTAGATTGTATGGAGCAAATTGTTTTTCACTTTAGCTATATGTAAGTTACCAGAAAATTGGATAAGGGTCCGTCGATTTTTCTGACCGTTGATTGCTGCTTCAAGATCTGCGCTTCCATTTTTTTTTGTGTGTTGTGTCTGATTTGGCTGGGAATTCAGGTAGCCACTAGTTAACGAGCGCTTCTTTGGGAGCCTTGCAACGATCAGTGCCACTTGACGCGCTCTCAGCCATTCGCCACGTGTTGAGCTCTGGGTGCTCCCTTCGGATTTTTTTCCCGCACGCGTTTTCGTCTATGTAACGGTTATTTTTCCGGGTTTTTTTCGACATTTTGGTTTTTCACCGGTCTTCCTTAGCTTTTCGACCAAAAAAATTTCGATTTTTTTTCGCGAAAAAACACGTTTTCATTTTTTCCCCTTTCGCGAGAGGCATGGTTGTGCTTTCGTGAAAATCACGGCCGTGCCTCTCGGAAACGGAAAAAACGCGTTTTCTTTTTTTTTTCTTTCGCGAGAGTCACGGTTTTGCTTCCGCGAGAGGCACGGTTGTGCTTTCGCGAGAGTCACGGACGTGCCTTTCGGAAACGAGAAAAAAAGTGTTTTCTGTTTTTTTTCCTTTCGCGAGAGTCACGGTTTTGCTTTCGCGAGATGCACGGTTGTGCTTTCGCCAGAGTCACGGTCGTGCCTCTCGGAAACAAAAAAAACGCGTTTTCTGTTTTTTTTTTTCCTTTCACGAGAGTCACGGTTTTGCTTCCGCGAGAGGCATGGATGTGCTTTCGCGAGAGTCACGGCCTTGCCTCCTCGAAAACGAAAAAAAACATGTTTTCTCTTCTTTTTTCCTTCATGAGAGTCAAGATTTTGCTTCTGCGAGAGGCACGCGCGTGCCTCTTTCGGAAAGGGAAAAAACCGATGCTCCCGGTTTGGTTTTTTCGTCCGATTTTTTTCGTGAAAATAAAGTTCATCAAAACGTATCAACATGGGATCTAGTTTTGAAGATCTCGACGCGAGGAATCCAGCGGTGAAAGTGGTTTGAGATTTGGACGCACGGTTTGAGAGATAAAACGTTTTGAATAAACGGATATAAAAAAAAAGGGAAAACTCCCAGGTTGCGAGAAGGGGCGCGCTGCATGTGCGCCACTTGTTGCAACCTGGAGAGTTGGAGTGATCTTTGCAAGAGTACTCCTCAACCAGTGATTTCGGGGAATTCAACTGACCAATGTTTTGGGCGAGTCAAACCTTAGCAGGCTGAAGCCCATCAGCCCGTATGACGACCCAGACGTCCTCTATCTTCTTATGTTTTTGTCTATCTTTTTTTTCTGTTTTATTTGTTTTTTGCTTTTCTTTTTTATTTTTATTTATTAGTCGGTTTTAAAATTTTATTTTGTGGGTATTTTTAGGATGTTGGTTGGGTGTAAATGTATGTACATAAATACTATATAATATGTGCAAAAACTGCACTAGTATATAATTATTCTTTGCATATTATAAAAAGTGCAAATTAGTGTAAAGTTGTGTGTAAGTTTTTCTTAATTTTCTTTCCTCTCAAAGGGTAATAACAATGCCACTAATTATTTCTTTCTTATGAAAATTTATTGTTTTGATTTTATTCTAGTGTTGATTTTATTTTCTTTCTTCTTTAAGGGTAACACCAATGCCACTAATTCATTGCTTCTTAGAAAACTTCTTGTTTGCCATAATTGCACTATTGTATGCTTATTCTTGCATATTTTCAATATGCGCAATTTTAGTGTATATTTTGTGCAGATTTTTCATTTTTTGTTTTACTTTTCTTTCTACTAAAGGGTAAATACCAATGCCACTAGTTCATTCATCCTTAAAACACTTCATTATTTTATTATGTTTTAGTTTTTATTTGATTTTCTTTGTTTTTAAAGGGTGATACCGAAGCCATTAATTCATTCTTTCTTAGAAAATTTCATATTTTATTGTTTTTGTTTTTGTTTCATTTGCTTTCTGCTTTAAGGGTATTACCAAAGCCACTAATTCATTATTTCTCAGGAAAATTCATTATCTTGATTTTATTTTAGTTTTTGTTCAGTTCCTTTCTTCTTTAAAGGTAATACCAATGTCACACATTCGTTCTTCCTTTTTTATGAAAATTCCACTATTATATGCCTATTCTTTCATATTTTTTAAAAGCGCATTTTGTGTGTATATTGGGTGCAAATTTTGTCGTTGTTTGTTTTAGATTGTATTTTTTGTGTTTTAGTTTTTATTTCATTTTCTTTCTTCTTAAAGGGTAATACCAAAGCCACTAATCCATTATTTCTTAGAATATTTAATTATTTGGTTTGTTAGCTTTTGTTTCTTCTTTAAGAGTAATATCAATGCCTCTAATCAATTCTTCTTATGAATATTGTTTCTGCAAAAAAATCCACTATTGTGTGCTTATTTTTAAAAAGCGCAATTTTCTAAGAAACAATCCACTATTATGTGCTTATTCTCGCATATATTTGAAAAGCACAATTTTTTTGTATATTGTGTGCAATTTTTTTAATTCTTTGTTTGACACTCTTCTTTCTTTTGAAGGGTAACACCATGCCACAAATTCATTCCTTCTTAGAGAACTTTCTTATGAAACTTTCATTATTATATGCTTATTCTTGCATATTATGAATTATGCGCAATTTCTGTGTAAACTGTGTGCAATTTTTGTCTTTATTTTATTTGATTTTTTCTTTCCTTTTTCTGAAGGGTAATGCAATGCCACTAGCTCATTATTCTTGGAAAACTTCCCTTTTTTGTTGGATTGTGGTTATTTTCATGCTCTATTGCATTCGATTGCATGATGTGCCAAAAAGTTGAGAGATTATACAATTTAGATATGATTTTTTAGCACATGCGTGTATCTGTATAGTAGGTTGTGCTTTATTCATTTATTTGATGGCTTACACACCGTACACTTCAAGCTCTTGTATGCATGCATTAATCATTCATTTTGTGTAGAGTAGTTAGCCGCACTGGTGGATAATGGAAAATAAAAATTGGGCGGGCCAGCCTAAAGGAGAACACAGAAAAATATAGAGTCTTGCCTGTGCCTGTAGAGTGTTGCTTGCTAGTGTAGTTTAGCTGATAATACGGTCTTGCAGTTGCATGTCGGACTGATCAGCTGATTCGAGCTAGCTAGCTAATACTAGCCGACCTGACAGATCAATGGTGTAAGCGAAGGATATTCAGTGTTGCATGCGAAGACATGAGGGACGAAGCGAGCCAGTGTTGTACGTACTAATGCAGTGTTGGACTGCTCAATACATATTGATAATATAATTTTTTCCACATGGGCTGGGCGCCACAGCTGCTTTTTCCCTCTAGTAGCTCCCGTCTGTGGTTAGCTAGTTGTTAAAGAAGAAAACTGTGACTGACCCAAAATTTTAGATTCAGTCACCTGACATCTAGCCGCTCTCCATTGTTTTTTAGGGGAGCAAATTGTTTAGTATTAAAATTAGAAACAATTATGACATTTTGTTTTCTCACACGCACAACCGAACATCAGATATTGATGTGGTGGTAATGAATTCGTGAGGCGACGCGATAGCGTTTGTGCGACAAGCTCCAGACAGGTGCGCCCAAAAGGCAAAGTTACTTGCACTTTTGCGCTTTTGCACAGCCAAACACCATCTGATTAACCTTTTCCGGATGCTGAAATGTCGCATTCGGACCCATCATGGATACCAGTGCGCTCTGCTCGCTGCTCAGGGGAACGGAATGATTAATACTTCCACGGTTCCACCCAAGAGTAGTTCACTGACAGGATTGTTATTCACCGAAGCAAAGTACTCAAAAGGTGGCGTGCCAAGAAGAAAATACCAAAACAAACGTGAAAAAAGACTGAGCTGCCGTCCTAATTTAATTTAAAAACACTCAAACTTGCAACGAGATGCGACAATCTTCACTGGTCACTACTTACTCGTCGTGTCGCAACCACAAGTGTCAGCACGAAACCGTGTGGCATTTGGTCTGATGCAAATCGAAGCGCGTAGACATCTCTCTCCCGCCGCGTGCCGTGAGTAAAGGCACGTCGGACACTGTCAGCACACGATCCCCTCCCACACACAATATACTCCCTTCGTTTTTATTTAATCCGCATATTAGCTTTGGTCAAAGTCAAGCTTTATAAACTTTGACCAAGTTTATAAATAAAAATATTAAATTATACAATAACAAATCAATACTATTAAATTTATTATTGAATATACTTTCACATCATATAGATCTGTTACTGTAAATGTTTATATTTATCTCTATAAACTTGGTCAAACTTTACGAAGTTTGACTTCAGTCAATTCTAATATACAGAGTAAATAAAAATGGAGGGAGTACTACTCCTAATAGTAAATAAAATACCTCGCGACTTGGAGGCGCAGCTGTCTTGAAATGATGTGAACGAGACACGTAACAAGTCAACCAGCGCGGTCAATGCTTTATACTAGCAATAACTTATTACAATCTGGGCACAGATCGACCAGAGAGAAGCGAAGACGGCACAATCCCATCCGACACGATCCTGATCAAGCCTTTTACCAAACTGCGTACTCTGCTTTGTCAAATATACTCATATAAAACCGTGCCTTTTTTATCCTCGCTTTGTCAAAGGCTTGCGCTTTTTGCACTTTAATTACCTACAGGCTCGCATGAGATCCAATGAACCTGAAGTGTCCAAACCTGGGTCCCTCGGTGAACCCAGAGAACAATCAACAGGTCTGACCTTGGCGCCATTTCTGATCGTCGTTAATTAGTGGGGGTAGGCTTCCACAATCCACATCCGACGATAGTCGTCGATCCGGTCCAAGATTATAACCAGTAGTTTGCGATCTCCTTGATGGCAATTTTACCCACGGGTACGGGTACCCGCATGGGCAGGGTATGGGCATACTTTTATACCTACGGGTAGTACACATATCCTATCCATACCTTGCCCGTTTGTGAACTAATGTTAAGTTGTCGTCAATTAGTCATTAATTTATCATGTGACTCGTCTACTCCTATTGACTTAAGAGTATGTTATGATTTCTAAATTTTGATATTGATCAATTACTCATCTATCTATTATTGAGCTGAGATAATTGATTTTTTTTGTCAAATGTGTAATTAGTGAGCGTAAAATTGTGAACAACTTATCTACTATTTGTTCTACCCGTTGGGTACCCAATGGGTACGGGTATCCGTCGGGTATAGGTACGAGTAAAGTTTAATACCCATGGGTATAGGTATGTGTAGAATTTTGTATCCACTAACTATACGAGTATGGATATGGTATTGCTTTACCCTGCCCATATCCTACCCATTGCGGTGATGGTTCTTCAAACGGATCTTGTTCAGGTTAGGCCCGGTGCCGGCCGCCAAGCACGGGTAGAAGTGACTGAAAAACATGTGCAGGTCGCATTCGCGTCCGCGACAGAGGATCGCATCGTGCCGGCTTCCATGTGGCATGGTTTCCACGTATACGTATACCTAATCCAGCAACATGGAGTATAATGGCCGCTTGGAGTATCCAGCCCAGCCTTTGCCTTTACCTTTGCCTCGTGTAGTCGTGTAGATGTCGCCTAACAGTCAGGAGCAAAGCGCAGCACGGTACCTGTGCCCCGGACTGACCGGACTCGTACACGGCGGCGAATTCTCAGCCCGTCTTCACTCCGGGTCGATCTCTGTCAGGGCAGCATGTCCGGTGAAAACCCGGCCTGGCCGCCATTAATCGCACGTCCGGCAGACAGTGACCGGACATGTCATTTGTCAGCTTCTCCCCAAGATCACTTTCCTCCTCCCCTTGCAACTTGCCCGGAAGCCGGAGGCACGTCGAGCAGACACCGATCGACGGGGGGGCGGTCCTTGATGGCTAACGGGGAGCATCCGGCTTGACCTGCCCAAAGTAAACGCATAGGCTATTTCAGCCGCGCGCTTTATCTGGCCACACAATCGAATCAAAACACACTTACACACATACATAGCTGACACGGGGCACGCGTATGTCTGCACAGCACCTTTTAACACTGCCATCTTGGGCACAAACAAAGATCCCCGGGGCGACAGCGCCACCAGCCTCCCATCGGAAGGTCGGGTCTTCCATAACGCGTAAGCCTCGGCTTCCGCTCGCACGAGCAGAGCAGAGCAGACGCGCGCGCGGCTCTCCTTTTATATAGGAGTATCTGAAGCGAAGCAGCATCTCTCGCCGTAGCTAGCCTAGCAGTCTCTCTCGAGCTGGAGAGGACACGATCCTACGGAGCGGAGAGTGAACCGTCGATCCGTCGAGCTTTCTCCAGTTGAGCTTGAAGAGCTTCCATGGGGAACTGCTTCGGCTCCGAGGAGGACGAAGTGGAGGCCGTCAAGCAGGCGCCGGGCCACCGCGAGCACGGCCATGGGCGCCCCCAAGGTAACGCCACTTCTCCCCAGTGCCATTTTGCAGCCGTCTTGGTCCTGAAATCTTACTCAGATTTGCTTTGCTCATTCAATTCCGCGTGGCTCACTCGCTAATTTCTTGTTCTTTGCAGCAGCGATTGCAAGCCGCGGTCCTCCTCCCATGGCGGCGCCCAAGGCCCACGCCGCCGTGGGGGCCAGGAGGTCCCCGGGCTCGTCGTCCATGAGCAGCGTCACCACCCAAAGCACCAGCGCCAGCACGTCGGCGGGCGGCGGCGTGCCCGAGGGGGCGGAGCCGGAGGGCAGGATCCTGGAGGCGCCCAACCTGCGCATCTTCACGTTCGCGGAGCTCCGGGCGGCGACGAGGAACTTCAAGCCGGACACGCTGCTGGGCGAGGGCGGGTTCGGGCAGGTGTACAAGGGGTGGGTCGACGAGAAGACCATGAACCCGGCGCGCAGCGGCACCGGCATGGTCATCGCCGTCAAGAAGCTCAACCAGGAGAGCCTGCAGGGCCTCGAAGAATGGCAGGTACGCACCACTACAACCCTACCTACCACCAGCTCCTCAATCACATCCATCGCCATTGCAGCCAGAGTCGTTAGCTCATAGAGAAGTGAAAGAAAGGCGCGCACGCGATTCAGCGGTCCATTTTTCTTTTGACAATCCGGCCCAGAAATGCCGAGAGGATATGCCGCTAAAACTAGCTTGAGCTTACAAAATTGGTTACCGGCACCAATAATTGCGTCCGTGGCTAAGCTAGGGCCAGTTCCACACGGCGTGTTCACATGGCCAGACAGTCAGACCATCTCTTTCAGATGTTCATACATTTGTATACAGTATAAAACGAAGTTGTTAATTCGCTGGAGAGTACACCTCCTCACCTCACGTGACACATAAATTAGTTGTCGTACAGGTCGGCTTCCTGCTCCCATTTCTCGCCGAAACCCGCAGAAATGTGCACGCAGATCGTTGCCTGTTGCTAGGCCTTGTGCTGATCTGATCTAACCCGTGACGCGCGCTGTAATTTTTTTGCAGTGCGAGGTGAACTTTCTGGGGAGGATATCGCACCCGAACCTGGTGAGGCTGCTGGGGTACTGCCTGGAGGACAGGGAGCTGCTGCTCGTCTACGAGTTCATGGCCAAGGGCAGCCTGGAGAACCACCTCTTCAGAAGTGAGTGCTCCTCTCCTATCGCTGCAGTTATTACCACACTTGTTCCTCCGATCTTGGCATTATTTTTCCTGTCCGTTTCGCTGCAACTTCACCCGTCTGGTTTGATGTCGACTGGGTTGACCTCTTCTGACAACGATCTTGGGTTGTCTACGCTAACTAAGTGTGATGGGATGGGATGGTCTACTCGCAAAAGCCAAATAAACTAAGGTGAAGGTGATGTGATTGTCATCATCAAAGTGCTAGTATGAGATTATTTCCTCGGTGGTGCCAACCGATAGTATAACGACATGACAAGAACTGGGACCTGGGCCGCATGCATGACCCGGTCCCGGTACCCGGACGGTGGTGATTAGGACCCCCGGGCAAAAGACAAAATGGGCCGTCCGGTTTGTATCGTACGCCCAGAGCCCACTTGTCTAGAAAACAAATATGATTGTTGACATCATTTTTTTGAAATTCTCCTCTAAGAAACATGAAAGACTTTTCCCCCTGAATAAAAAGAAGCACTAACATAATTTGAACAGGCAATTTAATCTTGTTGGGAAATTTAAAACAGGATTAAAGTTGGGCATACTTGGGTACCATCAAAGATGCTCACGTTTACTTGTGATATTGTGTGTACAAACTATAAAGTTTTCATGATTATATTTTAATGTCCATTTTTTCCTTGAATTAGTGTAATATTTTCTATGAGTTACAAGCACGCTAGTGAAAATTGAAAATTAAAGAACACAATTATAATTTCCAATAACTCTCAAAAGGATATTTTGTCTCCATCTGAAAGGTAAAGATGGCCAGGCCTAGAAAGGGCGGGCAGCAAATTGCTGGATTTCAAAGCCCAGCAATTGTTTTGGACAATACATGCCCATATATACTTTTTTTTCCTCTTATAAATGTGCCTTTTTACGCCCTACCTATTACTTTGAGTACTAATTCTCCGTCACCCATCACCACCACGGTAGCCCCTATCCTACCATCGAAAGTTGATAGGGCAGAAATTTGAATGATGCGTCGCCGGCATGAAGGCCGTGCGATCCGTCGAGTTATCATGAATCATCGGATCAGCGAGCAGAGCCCCCCTAAGAAAACCTATTACTTTGAGCACGTGGAGTTCCAAAAAATGCACGCCTTAAATTCAAAAAGAAAAGAAAAAATCCACGCCTTAAAATGGGTGTAAATGCGGACAGGGAGTTTATAAGCTCAAATTTACCCTTGCGAGCAATAAAGTCAAAAAATAGTTAAATTTTTTGGCAACAAACATTGTTGAACGTTCTACATACCTGAAAATTTCCATGAAGAAAAAACATTCATAATGCTCTCGGCAAAAAAAAAGCTAAAACGACTATTTTTTTAAAAACATTTTGTAGAGCTGATTTTGTGTGTTTTTCCTAGACCACCACAGATGTGATTTCATCACGAACAATTGCGCACAGGAAGAGAACTAAGTAATGTTTGTTGTAACAAAAAAATCCATTTTACAAATTTACTGTTCATAGTATTAGCATATGAGCTCGAGACTAGGACATTGTTAGTACAATTGTGGTTTTTTAGTTGAAGCACACTAAACCAAGATGATGAAATTAACATGCATTTTGTGATTGCAGAAGGCGGATCTGTCCAGCCCATCCCATGGGGCCTGCGGCTGCGGATCGCCATCGACGCCGCGCGCGGCCTCGCCTTCCTGCACTCGTCGGAGAAGCACGTCATCTACCGAGACTTCAAGGCTTCAAACATCCTCCTCGACACGGTACGACGCAATGCCTCTCCATAGCAACAAACCAAGAAACATCGAAGTTCCACGCGCGAAACCTAATCTATATCCCGCTCTCCTCATCATCATGCAGAACTACAACGCCAAGCTGTCCGACTTCGGCCTGGCGAGGAACGGCCCCACCGGCGGCGACAGCCACATCACCACCCGCGTGATGGGCACCTACGGCTACGCGGCGCCGGAGTACGTGGCGACGGGCCACCTGTACGTGAAGAGCGACGTGTACGGGTTCGGCGTGGTGCTGCTGGAGATGCTGACGGGCCTGCGGGCGCTCGACACGGCCCGGCCCGCGCAGCAGCTGAACCTGGTGGACTGGGCCAAGCCGTACCTGGCGGACCGGCGGAAGCTGCCCCGCCTCGTGGACCCGCGGCTGGAGGGGCAGTACCCGTCCAAGGCCGCGCTGCGGGCCGCGCAGCTCACGCTGAGCTGCCTCGCGGGCGAGCCCAGGAACCGGCCCTCCATGGCCGAGGTCGTCGCCGCCCTGGAGGAGATCGAGCGGATGCGGCCGCGGCACCGGCGCGCGTCGCCGGAGGAGGACAGGGAGAGCGGCAGCGGAGCGTCGTCTCGGAGCGCAGCAGGGCGGAGCGAGCGCCACGGGCACCGGCACCAGCAGCAGTCGCCGGGGCCGAGGTCCGGGTCGGACGGCGCGCGGGGCGGCCACCCGTCTCCTCGGGTGAGGTGACGATGGCCCAGAGCGAGCTGACTCACTGAGATCTCTCTCGTTGATCTTGATTCGCTGCCGGCTTTTCGGGCCAGTTTTCCTTGTCTTGGGCTTCTCCTGGGCACGTTTCATACTTTCGGCCCACCGGTTCAACGATGTGCAAAGTGAGGCAGGTCTGGAATAGGTAGGGAGACGATTCAAAGATGGAGAAAATGTTGCAGAGAGCCCAGTTCTGATCCAGAATCCAGCATCGACATGTCTTATCTCATTTCATCAACTTAACACACGCACATGCGTCTACTAATTGCTCTTGGAGGGCGCCAATGTTGGAATGCTCCCTTCTCCTTGATCCAGTATCTGCAAAACTAATTGATGCACCCTCATTGTACCAAAGCAAACCTTTTTCTTTCTTTCTTTCTTTCTTTCTTTCCTTTTTCAGCTTATCTTAGATTTTGATGTATATAACTAGTTTATATGTAACAAAAAGTACTTTTTGTAGATTACATGATGCGGAGGTCTGAACGGAAACATGTATGTAGTATTAGCTCCCTGCTGGTTGAATTTAACTTGAATGCACAGTTGCGCCTGTTCGGTGAGCAGGCTTTGGGAATGTTTATGGCTAGCTGGTGTATATCCAAACAATGTACTTTTATTACAGCATCTCCAACAGCCACGTTATATAAGCGCCGCACCGAAAAATCAGTGTTTTTTGCACGCGCTATCGTTTCGGGTGCTCCAGCGGAGGCGCAAAAACCGCGCGCGAGGCATATCTAGTTCAGCGCGCTGGCCGAAACGCCATCGCGCGCCGCTTGTTTGTTGCGCCCGCTCCCGCGCGCTGGAGTCTCTAGCACTCGCTCGCAACTCCACCTACCCATCCAGCCGCGCGCCGCCGCCCCCCGCGCCACCCGGCAACCGTTCCGGCGCTTCCCCGGCCTATCCCCGCACCACGGTGGCTTCCTCCGCCTCCTTCTAGTCACCGCCGCCCCTCGCACGTGGTGGTCCTCCGACGAACAGAGCGTGGCCGCTCGCTGCCGCTCGACACCCGCAAGGTGTTCGACAAAACGCCCGCAAGGTGTGTATTGCTCAAACTTCATGAATTTGGTGCATGTTGATTGTAGTTTTTATAGCCTAGTATTGAACATTGTAGATGAGTTTGTCGTATGATTCTTCTGAAGAAGAATTTGATATGGAAGAGGAGGAGGATCTTGCAATGATCCTAGCTATGCACATCAATAAAAAACCGAAGCACGGTGGTTCGGTTATGGGTCGATAGAAAATTTGGAGGGATAGGATCGATGCCCATAACAGATTGACGAGGCACTATTTCGTGGAGAATCCCACATACCCGGAGTCGTACTTTCGTCGCTAGTTTGGGATGAGCACCGAGTTGTTCAGGCGCATTGCAGAGAAACTAGCGAGCCATGACCGGTTTTTTCAACAAAGGAGGAATGCCGCCGGAGAGCTCGGGCATAACACCTTTCAGAAGGTGACAGCCGCTTTTGCGTATGTTGGCATACGGTATCCCGGCTGATCTAGTTGATGATCACCTGCGTAGCACTGATACGGCAGAAATTGGTGTATCGGCGTACCGAACGTTGCTGATACGGCGATACGTACGATACGGCCGCGATACGGGTATCGACGAAGTATCCTGTTTTCCGATTTAAAAAGAAAAGAAAAAACGTTGATATGACCTGTGTAGCTTCTACGATACGGAAGCGGCACGGCAAGCCCAGTAGAAGGCCCATGGCTAACCCTAGTATTTGCCCTCCCTGTCTTTTGTTTATTCGCACGGCAGGCGCTTGAACGAGCAAGCCGCCGCTGCCTGGACTCGCTGTAGTCGCTCGCTGCCTGGAGTGGCTCGCCGGCGCCGCCTGGAACTGCCTCGCTGCTGCCTCGGTTGACTAGAATCTTCTCCGGCACCATCGCCAGTCACCAGCAAGAACGAGGTAAGATAGATCCGGCGAACTCTGCTGCTCTCTGCTAGTTGATCTATCCATTCATGATTCATGTTTTATTTCTTCAATGAATTTTGGCTCCCTGTTCTTGTTACAAACGGGTCGATGATGCTTGGCTAGTTGGCTAGCTGCTTGGTGCTTATGCATTGTTTGTCTATGGCCATTGATAATTCAGAATTGCAACTTGTTTGAACTTGGAAGTTTAGAACAAGGAAGTATATATTAATATGATGTATTTTGTATTTTGCATACACCATGATGAGTTGAGCACCTGGATAATCATTTAGGACTTGAAAAGAGGCATGGAGAAAATCAGGCAACCAATGAGGCAGTATTTTGATTTCGTCTCACACATTCTATTATGTTTTGTCTTTATTACTTGTCATTTTATAAATTATTATTTATATATACCCGCCGTATCGCCGTATTGATGTTTCTAGAAATTGTCGTATCCGTATCGCCGTACTCGTATCGCCGTATTGATGTTTCTAGAAATTGCCGTATCCCGTATCGCCGTACTCGTATCACCGTATCGATCTCGCCGTATCGGTGCTTCATAGATGATCACTTGGCTATGGGTGAGGGTCAAGCCATCATGTGTGTCAAGCGCTTCGCAATCGGAATTGTCCAAGTGTTTGGCCAGGAGTATTTGAGATCTCCCAATGCTGAAGACGCCGCAAGGCTATTGGAGATGAACAAAGCTCGTGGCTTCCCAGGTATGCTTGGCTCAATAGATTGCATGCATTGGAGTTGGAAGAATTGTCCAAAGGCATGGCATGGGCAATTCCACGGCAAAAAAAAGGTTCCACTATAATTCTTGAAGCGGTGGACTTGAATTTGGCATGCTTTCTTTGAAATGCCTGAATCTTTGAATGACATCAACGTTGTCAACCGGTCACCACTGATGAATAAGATTGCAAATGGTGATTTGCCACCGGTGCAGTTTGTAACAAATGGTCGTACATACAACTATGGCTACTATCTTGCGGATGGCATCTACCCAAAGTGGCAAACATTTGTGAAGCCGTTGAAAAAACCGAAAGGTAAGAAAAATCTTGATTTCCACGGCGGCGGCTAGAAAAGATGTGTGCTGCTGGAGCTACGCGTGCGCGCTGCATTTTAGCGCGGCTGCTGGAGCCAGCGTTGCCCGCCGCGCTAAACCAGGTGATGGGTGTGCGGTAAAGTAGTTTTTAGCGCGCCGCACGTTGGACGGCTGTTGGAGATGCTCTTACTGTGCGTACATGTGCGCGGTGCGTGTAGTTCTCGTTAGGTCGCTCCACAGTCCACACTGCAAAGAAATGCAGCGCAGCAGCGTGCATGATGGGAAATTGGGAATCAAGTTCAATCTCCCCGCTTAAAGAAATGTACTGTAGCACACTGACCTCCCGATCTACAGCTTCATTGAAGTTTTGTCCGTGCGCTCTTCAAGGGCATGGCCTATTCCGCCTCTGAACATTCCCATCCCTACACGAGAATGTACGTACAGTCGCACACTCTGCTCACGTACTGCTCGCCCATGCAACTTGCCGCCACGCGCAAGCTGCCGCGCTAGCTGATGCATGAACGGGAATCTTATCCGATATCTTCGTGACCCCGGCCAAGATATTCGATACACTTCTTGTGCAGAAGAAAACAAGCACGGAGGAAGATGATGTGCTCGCTACGCATTCCCTGAATTCACACCGCTGGTCCTCCACGTCCACGGTATAGATGCGTGCCGTTGGCGGCGTTGGCGGTGCCGCGTCTGCTTGATTGTCAGGTTTAGGTGGACGTGACATGCATGACTGACTTCCAACTCTCCATGTGTCCACAACGGCCCGGCAGTCGCCACCTTGGCTGCTGGCTGCACGCCCACACCTACTCACCTACACGTACTACAGGGTAGTGCCACTCATCAGCTGCACTGCGTCCCGTGATTTCTCGGTGCTCTCCGAGGGCTCATCACTCATGCTCTGGAATTTGGAGCCGCCCCCGCGCGCCAGTACGTTTGCAATGCATGACAGAAGAGCGGCAGCGCGGCCGCTTGCATGGCTGCGACCTGGCAGATAGCTGTCGCCCTTGCAGTTCCCAGCCAAAAGTTACCATTCAGACCTGGAGTCTCGTCCTTTCTGTTCGCAGCGTCAGAGCGTTGGACGCCTGCCACCTCTCGTCCCCTCTCCGGGACCTGCACCCCCGCGTGCCACGCTGCAATCAGCACGAGCCCGATCGGTCAGCGGTCGGCGCGTCAGGCACGGGCGGTCTCCAGTTCAACCGCTCCCCGCAGTCGGTGTGCGGCAGGAACGGATGCCGATCCGTGGTGGTACACCGTGTCATATTGGCTTGGGTGATCCCGTGCTGTCACGGTGCCCTACGGCGTTACGGCTGGCGTCGTTTCTCAATGATGAATGGGTCCTTCAAAACGGAAGAAGGACAAGGTTTACGTCAGCAGCGATTCGGAATGGACCTCTGGCCGATCACGTGCGTGACGGGCGCTTACCTGATCGACTGATTGGCCAGGCAACTGCGCCGCATAATGGAGATGCGATACTGTGTTTACTGTAGTTGGCATTAACCGGGAGCAGACAGGTGTACTGCAAAATTGAATCGAGCCAGCAGCTCAGCACCGGGTGGTTGCTCTCCTACTAATTAGTAGTACTACTCGGGTAACGATGAAAGAAAGCAACCCACCCATTCAAACGAAAGCCATATAGGACGGGCCATCGTCGTCCGTAGCCCGTGACCTGTACGATTACCGAGTCGATGACGAACTAGGGAAGTACGTAGATGGAAAACGCGAGATGTATCAAGTCCAAGACCAAGAGGCTAGAACTATTGGTGCTCCGTGAAATCGAAATCGCACGTTGGCCCAGAGATACGTCACACGAACGGGGCGGGGCCAGGTGGTCTCATATATTTTTTAAGTATAGCGGAGCGCGTGCTCATTTCTCTCGATTATGTGGAGCCGGCCTGGCCTCCCACACGCCTCACATATCAATATCCGATCCGATCTGTTGAGCTTATAAATGGATGAGCTATCTTAAATTATACTAGAATATATGTGGCCTTCAGACAAATCAAGATCAGCCAGTCCAATCGTCAATTAAGTGTCATATATACTAGTGGTGCAATATTAGTACCACCAGGACTATACTGTTCGTCAATTAAGTGTCATATATACTAGTGGTACAATATTAGTACCACCAGGACCTAACTGTACTGTACCTGCTGTAATGCTGCACTTACGGAAATAGCTACGCACTCTACTTATGGACGCAACGTGGCTTCATAGTTCATACAATAGGAAAACTCGTTTGCCTCCAATTTTTCTCCTGCCGTTGCATGGCTCATGGCTGCATACCATATCAGTCCGTAGGCTGGATCCGTAGGATTCATCCCGTAAGTGTAGCATTATTGGCACTGTACCTGCTCTGTCAACTTGTCAGTTCGGTGGTGAGGTGGGATAGGAGGACTATCCCTGTAGCAGGGAAATTAAGGACGCAGGAGCACGTCCCTTTCCGTTTCTTAATGCACCATAACCAGAAAAGGTCACGTAAACATGCAGGTCCATACACCATACACACACTCCGTTTCATTGCCTCGCTACTTTCAGCGGACTTGGCAGATGGCAGATATCGGAAATATTAAGGCTAGTCATAGTGGAAGTAACTTAGCAAGTAACATAACGCATTTCAAGACGAATTTGCTTATATGGCAAACAATTAATGAGAAAAGAGAGGTTTGGGATAACATAATACACCCAGACAAGATGAGTCTACACCTAAATAAGTGAAGGCTTGCATGACATCACAACCATGTTACTACCCACTATAAAGATAGTAACTTAGGCTAGTAACATATGCATGTTACTAGTCTAAGTTACTCCCCACTATAACTAGCCTAAGTGCGGCACAGTCAAACAGACGAGGAATCGTAGAGTCCACTAGCACTGCATCTGCGAATTACTACACCAGCTACTCCCTATTTGGCTATTTGCATGCTACGGATAGCTCGTCCTTGACAGCACCGCCCCCGCGGCAACCGGTCCTGCCGTCGTTATCAGCTTGCCAGATCGCCGTCGCGCACGTCGCACGCGCGCGATCAGACGAGCGGGACGGGCAACGGGGCAAGGCAAAGCTTCTAGAGAGCGTTGTCTGGACTGGGCCCACGCCTTCAGGGTCATCGTACAGTGAGCCGAGTGCGTCGCGTGCGTGTTGGTGCTCGTCTCCACGGGGCCTTGGTGGTCGCTCTACATACAGATCAACGTACAGTGCCGGCTTAATGGAAGGTTGGCGGGAGTTAGAAGAGTATAAAAACCTGACGGTGAGATCTGAGTGGAGGCAAGCCGCACGTACAGGTGAGGAGGTCCTGCGATCGACTGCGAGGTGGCTCGTGCTCGTCTCCCTGCGACCGATGTACAGTAGGAGTACTTGGGGACGTCAAATTCAGTAGCTGACAAGTTGAGAGCTCCTTAATTAGCCGATAGGCAATCGCGTACGTGCAGTTCGACAGTTCAGCTCACCCCGTTGTGATTCAGAACGTCTGAACACGGAGAAGAGAGATCAGGCGCCATCCATGCATGCGTCCAAGGAGCCAGCTAATTAGAGGACCGCCCGCGTCCTACACCGCACCTGTGATCGTGTGAACTCTCTCCGCACTTTGTCGCCGGAGGTGCTCCACGCAGAGACGGGCGACGTCGACTGAATCACGCGCGCGGCCCATCTCTGCCTCTGTCGACCACGCTCTGGCCCGTGGCAAAGCGTTGTTTCGTGCAAATGGGGACGATGATAATGAGGAAGGACGCACTCGCGTCGCGTGTGGGACAACTGTCCGCCCACACAAGACCGGCCAGGCCGAGTGCCTCGCCGCCTCCTCATCACTTGTTTCCCTCTCCACCATTGTAATAAAGGGGGGCCTTTTTTGGTTGGTGAGAAAGCGATCGGTGCCCACGCAACGCTGCTCATCATTTAGTAGAGGAGCGCACGATGATCGATTGATCGTGGAATTGGTTGACGTTTGTCTGGCTAAGCAGTACGTAGACAGGGAGGTCGTTTTTTTTTTGTTCTGAGCTGGGGGAGGCCGTCGTTCATCGGACTCGATTTTGTAGGAGGAAAAACAATTGAAGGTGCAGCTGAAGTGAATGTTTAGCAAGACCGTTAGCAGAAAGCATGATCAGTTTTGTGCAAGTAGTAGGCGAGCCGCCGCTACCTAACCTGCGCGCGTCACGTTTCTTGCACGCAAACCAAGAGTCCACGGTCATTCCACAAACCCGGAACTCCCCGTCCCCCGAGTGCAGGCACAAATGACACTGTCCACCGAGTCCTTGACTCCTTGTCGAGGAAATGCCAAGAAAAGCACGCGGTTAGCTAGATTCTATCCAATCAATCTAGGGTTCTAGACAGTCCAAAACAAATTGCTGATTTGTAATGAATGGAAGTTAAGTTGAAACTTTGCCGCGTATAATCACTCACGCAACAATTGTCTTTTTTTTTATTGCGCAGCCACTCCATTGATTATACTCATTCTTTTTTGTGGACAGATAAAGAAAGATGGGTTGCCTCCCGCTTTCTTTAAAAAAGAACAAAAAAAATGTCATACGCAGAATATGTGCCAACGTCCTCGCGAGATTGGAAGACAATCAAAAATACTCCCTCCGTCCCATTAGTGTCAAAAAACGTCTTACATTATGGGACAAAGGGAGTTTTTTCTTTCTTGTGAAAATGCCAATTGTCGTACATATTAAGCAACACATACTCTTACAAAAATAAAACATGCGTCCAAATCATATCCAATTGAGACTATCTTTACCGTTTGTTTGTTCGTTCTTATGTTACTGGGCAGGTTTGTTGAAGAATGATGAAGAACATGCTATTGTGAAGATGGGGATCGAGGTAGTGCCGAAGGAGGCAACTTCTCTGTCGAACCAGCTACAAACGCGCGTCAACCCCGATTGAAGGGTGCTTCAGGTCGCGACAGGTTGGTCTCCTCGACGTCGTGTGGTGGATCCTGTTGGTAGCTATTTGTCTTAAGTAGGTTGTTCCTTTTGCGCGTTGGTCCAGATTTGCTGGGCATCTGTGATCCTTGTTGCTGCCATGTGGGATTGTAACCTTTAACTTGTTTCATTTTGGTCTAGTTTGATGTGGTGCTATTAGGTTTTTGCCCCATAGTAGATTTTTGTCGAGCATCTATAACGGTTTTCCTGACAGTGTCCCAACTCGCTCCATCCTTTCTAGTCTCCTGTTTTCGGTGTGATATTTCATTATTGGTGTTGTAACTCCATAATAGACTGAATAATGTAATCTTTCAGCTAAGTGATAATAGGGGGTTGCCCGGTTGCAAAACAAAAAAAATCATATCTGAACCCACACTATTTGAACCTTTTTTTTTGCGAGGAGAATCGCGGGACTAGATGACAAAGAAACAGTGGTACAACACACCCCAAAAAGAAATAAAGTTACAAACTGATCCATGGGGAGCCGATTCACCACATTCACCATCGCGAGATGCCGGCGCGCCGCCGCCTCCTGGAGCTGGCAAAATCATTGGATACGTGCACGGATTCATGGCGGACAGGAAGTCTTCATCTTTGGCAAGAGAACAACACAACGGAGATGGGGAAAACCAGAGATGCATCACCGCCACTCGAGCCGCTGTCAAGAGACGACGCGAGTATGCTGAGACGCAGCAACCAGCCAGAGCAATCAGTTCTGAAATCCACGAACACCCACCGTTTCACGCAAAGCGACATGAAGACCAAGCAGACGGCTCCGCCCCGTCATGGTGAAGGAGAAACCACTGCAGTTTATTCTGATGCAGTGCCGCCACCTCCACCCGAGCGGCGCCCCAGGAAACATGAAGCCTACACTAACTACCGACCCGAGCCGAAGCGCCGAGGTCCCCATCCCCAACCGCCGCCGGAGCAGCAGATGGAGGCAGGGACCAATGACTTCGCCGACGGAGGGATTTGATGCTGCTAATTGCACACAATTTGAACTTCCTTGCAAAAGAAATAAAACCGATCCAAGCTTGAAAATAATAATAAAGAATTTTAAATTACTAAAACAGCTCTCGTGATTTTATTTGGATGGTATGTGGCATATTATAAACTTGGACTTGACATTCTCCAACTTAACGCATCCATTTCACTAATTAAAATGCATAAAAAGATGAATGTTACAATATTATTGTGGACAAGTGAGTACGATTTAGTTCATCATCGGAATTGTCCAAATTTTATTTTGGCACCCATTACGACGGATTGATAATGTTATTTTTAGTTTGGATTGATAATATTATCATCATTAGCCAAACAACTATTATGATTTCACTAATTTTAAAACTCCATGACCCCGTCTTTAATGTGGTGGTACATAGCTCTAGGAGAGGATTTGTAGCACGCCGGGGTGCGGGCACACAATCCCTTTTCTTTAGCCTTTCGATTTTTAATCTCCATATCTTTTGAACTAAAATTCCAGATTTAATTTCGTTTGCATGTTCGTGTTCCCCGTGACAAGGATTTTCAAATGAGATCAATTTAAATAAATTTTGACGATTTTTTAAAATTTTGAAACTTGGTATGAGCGACCGACAAAATTGGAAGTTTCAGAACCTGCGACCGACAAACATGATTCAACTTCTGAAACTTGACACGAGCGACCACCAAAATCGTAGTCTAGAACCGGCGTCCAACAAACATGATTCGACTTGTAAAACTTGGTGCGAGCGATCAACAAAATCGTAAGTCTAGAACCCGCGGCAGATAAAAAGAAAACTTACCGTCCCCTCGTGTGAGATTTAACGACTTTACGGAATGCGAGGCAATCAGGCAGCCAGAGCACGTGTGTGCCCGTCCGAATTTCTCGTGTGCGCGCATCTACTTGACATTTATGAAAGAAACACGATTCAACTCAAAAAAGCGAAGAAACACCATTAAAACCTAAACTTGGACAATTGTTTGAAGTTGAGCAGTGAAATTATGTACTATTAACTTGGACTAGTAAGCGTGCACGTGCAACGCACGTATAATAATAAAAGCAAATTTCCTCGGTCATTCTAATTAGGACACAATTATTTCAATAAAATGAACAAATGCAACAATGTAGCTCAAATCTAAATTTGAACTATATATAGCTTTGCAGATATTCTTTCCATATGCTACCACATCTCGTATCGAACATGCGCACACAATGGACTTCTCAGCTATTATATACAACAACCCACAGATTGACAAGTCAAATAACACACATAGACAACAACTTGGTCATCGACTATGGATCCATACACAATAAAATGTGAAAGTTAGACATTAAACATAACTCCATCCTTCACAGAAGTGAAAAACCATGTGTATTTAACTTAAATATATAACGGTTATTTCTCCTTATATCTTAAGCCTAATCATATCTTTGCTGATGGTATGCACCTTCAGTGTAAGCCACTAAATCAGAAACTGTCAAAGCATCAATAAATTGGGTTCACAATTAATCTCACAAAGATGCATCACCATGTATCTCAAGATATACATACAACTTGTGCTAGCATGACTTTGTGTAACCAAATAATAAGAAGTAACCATAACAATGTTTTGATACATTCAGTATTGAGTTAACATAATTGTGAAGCTCCCCATGCCCTACAACCAACGAATCACCTCAAGTCCTTGTATGGTAGAAAAATGCATGAACAAAAATAAGATGAAAATGAAAAAAGAAGAGCTGGAAGTAGCCTTGAACATGTTGAGACCTTGCACCTGCTGCACAAAGAAGAGAGGTAAATCTGAAAGAAAAAGTGCCAAACACATTAGACGATAAGAAAACAAGGAATAAATGTTTGTATATTTCACATATACTCCCTCCGTCCGAAAATACTTGTCATCAAAATGAATAAAAGGGAATGTATCTAGACATATTTTAGTTCTAGATACATCCCTTTTTATCCATTTTGATGACAAGTATTTCCGGACGAAGGGAGTACTATAGTAGCCACAAACATTTTTATCGATCAGAAATTTAGTAGAATATTAAAGCCCAACAGAAAAAAAAAGTATTGAAGCACATACGTCCAAAGCTAATGCAGTTGTGCACTATACTACTCATCTACTCCCTCCGTTCGGAATTACTCGTCCAAGAAATGAATGTATCTAGATGTATTTTAGCTACAGATACATCAATTTCTATCCATTTTTGTGACAAGTAATTCCGAACGGAGGGAGTAGATGCTAGCAGCGGCAAAAAGCACACACGCCATCAACATCCCAACCAGCACAAGTGGCATCCCCTACAATTCATTCACACTCGAGCATGTGAAACAACTCACACGACTTTACAGGATAAAATCTATGAGATAGTCTGGAAGGCCCTGTATATAGTGCTGTTTGAGAAATCCTGCACCTCAAAAATGCCGGTATTAAAAGTAAAAGGCGTACGGTTGACACATGACCAGCATAGCGGCAAGATCATCCTCCCAAAGCTCCCACACAGGGTCCACGGCTAACTTTGCAACACAAAATATTTCGCTCTCGGACACCAACAAAATAATCCTTCCAGCCTCATTTGCATTTCTAGGCTCTCATGATCTCCCACACCAGGAGGACCTCTGTGAAGCTCTCATTCTGAAAGGTGAAGAGATACATTGCCAATTTATCCCCGTGGTTTATCATCAGAAAGAAAAACGTCAGTAAGAACAGTACTGAATAATATATGCATCATGCATCTTTGCTAGCTACCTCGGCATCAACCTGACAGACATACACAATTGCAAATGAGGCTACCAAAGCTAATATTTAGATTACCCAAATGATGGTTTATGCTATGCACATGCTGTTGGGAATCGTAGCATAATTTTAAAATTTTCCTACGTTCACCAAGATGCATCTATGGAGTATACTAGCAACGAGGGGAAAGGAGTGCATCTACATACCCTTGTAGATCGCGAGCGGAAGCGTTCCAATGAATGTGGATGACGGAGTCGTACTCGCCGTGATCCAAATCACCGATGACCGAATGCCGAACGGACGGCACCTCCGCGTTCAACACACGTACGGTGCAGCGACGTCTCCTCCTTCTTGATCCAGCAAGGGGGAAGGAGAGGTTGATGGAGATCCAGCAGCACGACGACATGGTGGTGGATGTAGCGGGATGCCGGCAGGCTTCGCCGAGCATATACGAGAGAGAGGGGTGTTGCAGGGGGAGAGGGAGGCGCCCAAGGCTGTAGGTTGCTGCCCTCCCTCCCCCCCTTTATATAGGCCCCCTGGGGGGGCGCCGGCCCTAGAGATGGGATCTCATGGGGGGGGGGGTGGGGGCGGCGGCCAAAGGGGGAAAGGGGTTGCCTTGCCCCCCAAGGCAAGGGGGAACCCCCCCACCCTAGGGTTCCCAACCCTAGGCGCATGGGGGGAGGCCCATGGGGGGGCGCCCAGCCCACTAGGGGCTGGTTCCCTTCCACTTTCAGCCCATGGGGCCCTCCGGGATAGGTGGCCCCACCCGGTGGACCCCCGGGACCCTTCCGGTGGTCCCGGTACAATACCGGTAACCCCCGAAACTTTCCCGGTGGCCGAAACTTGACTTCCTATATATAATTCTTCACCTCCGGACCATTCCGGAACTCCTCGTGACGTCCGGGATCTCATCCGGGACTCCGAACAACTTTCGGGTTTCCGCATACACATATCTCTACAACCCTAGCGTCACCGAACCTTAAGTGTGTAGACCCTACGGGTTCGGGAGACATGCAGACATGACCGAGACGCCTCTCCGGTCAATAACCAACAGCGGGATCTGGATTCCCATGTTGGCTCCCACATGTTCCACGATGATCTCATCGGATGAACCACGATGTCGAGGATTCAATCAATCCCGTATGCAATTCCCTTTGTCAATCGGTATGTTACTTGCCCGAGATTCGATCGTCGGTATCCCAATACCTTGTTCAATCTCGTTACCGGCAAGTCTCTTTACTCGTACCGCAATGCATGATCCCGTGACTAACGCCTTAGTCACATTGAGCTCATTATGATGATGCATTACCGAGTGGGCCCAGAGATACCTCTCCGTCACACGGAGTGACAAATCCCACTCTCGATCCGTGCCAACCCAACAGACACTTTCGGAGATACCCGTAGTGCACCTTTATAGTCACCCAGTTACGTTGTGACGTTTGGCACACCCAAAGCACTCCTACGGTATCCGGGAGTTGTACGATCTCATGGTCTAAGGAAAAGATACTTGACATTGGAAAAGCTCTAGCAAACGAAACTACACGATCTTTTATGCTATGCTTAGGACTGGGTCTTGTCCATCACATCATTCTCCTAATGATGTGATCCCGTTATCAACGACATCCAATGTCCATAGTCAGGAAACCATGACTATCTGTTGATCAACGAGCTAGTCAACTAGAGGCTTACTAGGGACACGTTGTGGTCTATGTATTCACACATGTATTACGATTTCCGGACAATACAATTATAGCATGAATAATAGACAATTACCATGAACAAAGAAATATAATAATAACCATTTATTATTGCCTCTAGGGCATATTTCCAACAGTCTCCCACTTGCACTAGAGTCAATAATCTAGTTACATTGTGATGAATCGAACACCCATTGCGTCCTGGTGTTGATCATGTTTTGCTCTAGGGAGAGGTTTAGTCAACGGATCTGCTACATTCAGGTCCGTATGTACTTTACAAATATCTATGTCTCCATTTTGAACACTTTCACGAATGGAGTTGAAGCGACGCTTGATATGCCTGGTCTTCCTGTGAAACCTGGGCTCCTTCGCAAGGGCAATAGCTCCAGTGTTGTCACAGAAGAGAGTCATTGGGCCCGACGCATTGGGAATCACCCCTAGGTCGGTAATGAACTCCTTCATCCAGACTGCTTCCTGTGCTGCCTCCGAGGCTGCCATGTACTCCGCTTCACATGTAGATCCCGCCACGACGCTTTGCTTGCAACTGCACCAGCTTACTGCTCCTCCATTCAAAATATACACGTATCCGGTTTGTGACTTCGAGTCATCCAGATCTGTGTCGAAGCTAGCGTCGACGTAACCCTTTACGACGAGCTTTTCGTCACCTCCATAAACGAGAAACATATCCTTAGTCCTTTTCAGGTACTTTAGGATATTCTTGACCGCTGTCCGGTGTTCCATGCCGGGATTACTTTGGTACCTTCCTACCAAACTTACGGCAAGGTTTACATCAGGTCTGGTACACAGCATGGCATACATAATAGACCCTATGGCCGAGGCATAGGGGATGACACTCATCCTTTCTATATCTTCTGCCGTGGTCGGGCATTGAGCCGTGCTCAATTGCACACCTTGCAATACAGGCAAGAACCCCTTCTTGGACTGATCCATATTGAACTTCTTCAATATCTTGTCAAGGTATGTACTCTGTGAAAGACCAATGAGGCGTCTTGATCTATCTCTATAGATCTTGATGCCTAATATATAAGCAGCTTCTCCAAGGTCCTTCATTGAAAAACACTTATTCAAATAGGCCTTTATACTTTCCAAGAATTCTATATCATTCCCCATCAATAGTATGTCATCCACATATAATATGAGAAATTTTACAGAGCTCCCACTCACTTTCTTGTAAACACAGGCTTCTCCATAAGTCTGTGTAAACCCAAACGCTTTGATCATCTCATCAAAGTGAATGTTCTAACTCCGAGATGCTTGCACCAGCCCATAGATTGAGCGCTGGAGCTTGCATACTTTGTTAGCATTCTTAGGATCAACAAAACCTTCCGGCTGCATCATATACAACTCTTCCTTAAGGAAGCCATTAAGGAATGCCGTTTTGACGTCCATCTGCCATATCTCATAATCATAGTATGCGGCAATTGCTAACATGATTCGGACGGACTTCAGCTTCGCTATGGGTGAGAAAGTCTCATCGTAGTCAACCCCTTGAACTTGTCGATAACCCTTAGCGACAAGTCGAGCTTTGTAGATGGTCACATTACCATCTGCGTCCGTCTTCTTCTTAAAGATCCATTTGTTTTCTATGGCTCGCCGCTCATCGGGCAAGTCAGTCAAAGTCCATACTTTGTTTTCATACATGGATTCTATCTCGGTTTCATGGCTTCTAGCCATTTGTCGGAATCCGGGCCCGCCATCGCTTCTTCATAGTTCGAAGGTTCATCGTTGTCTAACAACATGATTTCCAGGTCAGGGTTGCCGTACCACTCTGGTGCGGAACGTGTCCTTGTGGACCTACGAAGTTCAGTAACTTGATCCGAAGCTTCATGATCATCATCATTAACTTCCTCCCCAGTCGGTGTAGGCACCACAGGAACATTTTCCCGCGCTGCGCTACTTTCCGGTTCGGAAGGGGTGACTATCACCTCATCAAGTTCCACTTTCCTCCCACTCAATTCTTTCAAGAGAAACTCCTTCTCTAGAAAGGACCCGTTCTTGGCAACGAAGATCTTGCCTTCGGATCTGAGGTAGAAGGTATACCCAATAGTTTCCTTAGGGTATCCTATGAAGACGCATTTTTCTGACTTGGGTTCGAGCTTTTCAGGTTGAAGTTTCTTGACATAAGCATCGCATCCCCAAACTTTTAGAAACGACAGCTTAGGTTTCTTCCCAAACCATAATTCATACGGTGTCGTCTCAACGGATTTAGACGGAGCCCTATTTAAAGTGAATGCAGCAGTCTCTAAAGCATAGCCTCGAAATGAGAGCGGTAAATCGGTAAGAGACATCATAGATCGCACCATATCCAATAGAGTGCGATTACGACGTTCGGACACACCGTTTCTCTGAGGTGTTCCAGGCGGCGTGAGTTGTGAAACTATTTCACATTTCCTTAAGTGTGTACCAAATTCGTGACTTAAATATTCTCCACCACGATTTGATCGTAAGAATTTTATTTTCCTGTCACGTTGATTCTCAACTTCACTCTGAAATTCCTTGAACTTTTCAAAGGTTTCAGACTTGTGTTTCATTAGGTAGACATACCCATATCTACTTAAGTCATCAGTGAGAGTGAGAACATAACGATATCCTCCGCAAGCCTCAACACTCATTGGACCGCACACATCGGTATGTATGATTTCCAATAAGTTGGTTGCTCGCTCCATTGTTCCGGAGAACGGAGTCTTGGTCATCTTACCCATGAGGCATGGTTCGCACGTGTCAAATGATTCGTAATCAAGAGACTCCAAAAGTCCATCTGAATGGAGCTTCTTCATGCGCTTGACACCAATGTGACCAAGGCGGGAGTGCCACAAGTATGTGGGACTATCGTTATCAACTTTACATCTTTTGGTATTCACACTATGAACATGTGTAACATCACGTTCGAGATTCATCAAAAATAAACCATTGACCAGCGGGGCATGACCATAAAACATATCTCTCAAATAAATAGAACAACCATTATTCTCGGATTTAAATGAGTAGCCATCTCGAATTAAACGAGATCCAGATACAATGTTCATGCTCAAAGCTGGCACTAAATAACAATTATTGAGGTTTAAAACTAATCCCGTGGGTAGATGCAGAGGTAGCGTGCCGACGGTGATCACATCGACCTTGGAACCATTCCCGACGCGCATCGTCACCTCGTCCTTCGCCAGTCTCCGTTTATTCCGTAGTTCCTGTTTTGAGTTACAAATATGAGCAACCGCACCGGTATCAAATACCCAGGAGCTACTACGAGTACTGGTAAGGTACACATCAATTACATGTATATCACATATACCTTTGGTGTTGCCGGCCTTCTTCTTGTCCGCTAAGTATTTGGGGCAGTTCCGCTTCCAGTGACCACTTCCCTTGCAATAAAAGCACTCAGTCTCGGGTTTGGGTCCATTCTTTGACTTCTTCCCAGTAACTGGTTTACCGGGCGCGGCAACTCCCTTGCCGTCCTTCTTGAAGTTCTTCTTACCCTTGCCCTTCTTGAACTTAGTGGTTTTATTCACCATCAACACTTGATGTTCTTTTCTGATCTCTACCTCAGCTGATTTCAGCATTGAATATACCTCAGGAATGGTCTTTTCCATCCCCTGCATATTGTAGTTCATCACAAAGCTCTTGAAGCTTGGTGGAAGTGACTGAAGGATTCTCTCAATGACCGCGTCATCCGGGAGATTAACTCCCAGCTGAGTCAAGCGGTTGTGCAACCCAGACATTCTGAGTATGTGCTCACTAACAGAACTATTCTCCTCCATTTTACAGCTGAATAACTTGTCGGAGACTTCATATCTCTCGACCCGGGCATGAGCTTGAAAAACCAGTTTCAGCTCCTCGAACATCTCATATGCTCCATGTTTCTCAAAACGCTTTTGGAGACCCGGTTCTAAGCTGTAAAGCATGCCGCACTGAACGAGGGAGTAATCATCAGCACGCTGCTGCCAAGCGTTCATAACGTCTTGGTTCTGTGGGATTGGTGCATCACCTAGCGGTGCTTCTAAGACATAATCTTTCTTGGCTACTATGAGGATGATCCTCAGGTTCCGGACCCAGTCCGTATAGTTGTTGCCATCATCTTTCAGCTTGGTTTTCTCTAGGAACGCGTTGAAATTGAGGACAACGTTGGCCATTTGATCTACAAGACATAGTGTAAAGATTTTAGACTAAGTTCATGATAATTAAGTTCATCTAATCAAATTATTTAATGAACTCCCAATCACATAGACATCCCTCTAGTCATCTAAGTGAAAACATGATCCGAGTTAACTAGGCCGTGTCCGATCATCACGTGAGACGGACTAGTCAAGATCGGTGAACATCTCCATGTTGATCGTATCTCCTATACGACTCATGCTCGACCTTTCGGTCCTCCGTGTTCCGAGGCCATGTCTGTACATGCTAGGCTCGTCAAGTCAACCTAAGTGTATTGCGTGTGTTCCGAGGCCATGTCTGTACATGCTAGGCTCGTCAACACCCGTTGTATTCGAACGTTAGAATCTATCACACCCGATCATCACGTGGTGCTTCGAAACAACGAACCTTCGCAACGGTGCACAGTTAGGGTGAACACTTTCTTGAAATTATTATAAGGGATCATCTTACTTACTACCGTCGTTCTAAGCAAATAAGATGCAAAAACATGATAAACATCACATGCAATCAAATAGTGACATGATATGGCCAATATCATTATGCTCCTTTGATCTCCATCTTCGGGGCACCATGATCATCTTCGTCACCGGCATGACACCATGATCTCCATCATCATGATCTCCATCATCATGATCTCCATCATCACGATCTCCATCATTGTGTCTTCATGAAGTCGTCACTCCAACGATTACTTCTACTTCTATGGCTAACGCGTTTAGCAACAAAGTAAGTAATTTACATGGCGTTATTCAATGACACGCGGGTCATGCAAAATAATAAAGACAACTCCTATGGCTCCTGCCGATTGTCATACTCATCGACATGCAAGTCGTGATTCCTATTACAAGAATATGATCAATCTCATACATCACATATATCATTCATCACATCTTCTGGCCATATCACATCACATAGCACTTGCTGCAAAAACAAGTTAGACGTCCTCTAATTGTTGTTGCAAGTTTTTACGTGGTTTGTAGGTTTCTAGCAAGAACGTTTTCTTACCTACGTATGACCACAACGTGATTTGCCAATTTCTATTTACCCTTCATAAGGACCCTTTTCATCGAATCCGTTCCGACTAAAGTAGGAGAGACAGACACCCGCTAGCCACCTTATGCAACTAGTGCATGTCAATCGGTGGAACCTGTCTCACGTAAGTGTACGTGTAAGGTCGGTCCGGGCCGCTTCATCCTACAATGCCGCCGAAACAATAAAAGACTAGTAGCGGCAAGAAGAATTGGCAAACTCAACGCCCACAACTGCTTTGTGTTCTACTCGTGCATAGTAACTACGCATAGGCCTGGCTCATGATGCCACTGTTGGGAATCGTAGCATAATTTTAAAATTTTCCTACGTTCACCAAGATGCATCTATGGAGTATACTAGCAACGAGGGGAAAGGAGTGCATCTACATACCCTTGTAGATCGCGAGCGGAAGCGTTCCAATGAACGTGGATGACGGAGTCGTACTCGCCGTGATCCAAATCACCGATGACCGAATGCCGAACGGACGGCACCTCCGCGTTCAACACACGTACGGTGCAGCGACGTCTCCTCCTTCTTGATCCAGCAAGGGGGAAGGAGAGGTTGATGGAGATCCAGCAGCACAACGGCGTGGTGGTGGATGTAGCGGGATGCCGGCAGGGCTTCGCCGAGCATATACGAGAGAGAGAGGTGTTGCAGGGGGAGAGGGAGGCGCCCAAGGCTGTAGGTTGCTGCCCTCCCTCCCCCCCCTTTATATAGGCCCCCTGGGGGGGCACCGGCCCTAGAGATGGGATCTCATGGGGGGGGCGGCGGCCAAAGGGGGAAAGGGGTTGCCTTGCCCCCCAAGGCAAGGGGGAACCCCCCCACCCTAGGGTTCCCAACCCTAGGCGCATGGGGGGAGGCCCATGGGGGGGGGCGCCCAGCCCACTAGGGGCTGGTTCCCTTCCACTTTCAGCCCATGGGGCCCTCCGGGATAGGTGGCCCCACCCGGTGGACCCCCGGGACCCTTCCGGTGGTCCCGGTACAATACCGGTAACCCCCGAAACTTTCCCGGTGGCCGAAACTTGACTTCCTATATATAATTCTTCACCTCCGAACCATTCCGGAACTCCTCGTGACGTCCGGGATCTCATCCGGGACTCCGAACAACTTTCGGGTTTCCGCATACACATATCTCTACAACCCTAGCGTCACCGAACCTTAAGTGTGTAGACCCTACGGGTTCGGGAGACATGCAGACATGACCGAGACGCCTCTCCGGTCAATAACCAACAGCGGGATCTGGATACCCATGTTGGCTCCCACATGTTCCACGATGATCTCATCGGATGAACCACGATGTCGAGGATTCAATCAATCCCGTATGCAATTCCCTTTGTCAATCGGTATGTTACTTGCCCGAGATTCGATCGTCGGTATCCCAATACCTTGTTCAATCTCGTTACCGGCAAGTCTCTTTACTCGTACCGCAATGCATGATCCCGTGACTAACGCCTTAGTCACATTGAGCTCATTATGATGATGCATTACCGAGTGGGCCCAGAGATACCTCTCCGTCACACGGAGTGACAAATCCCACTCTCGATCCGTGCCAACCCAACAGACACTTTCGGAGATACCCGTAGTGCATCTTTATAGTCACCCAGTTACGTTGTGACGTTTGGCACACCCAAAGCACTCCTACGGTATCCGGGAGTTGTACGATCTCATGGTCTAAGGAAAAGATACTTGACATTGGAAAAGCTCTAGCAAACGAAACTACACGATCTTTTATGCTATGCTTAGGATTGGGTCTTGTCCATCACATCATTCTCCTAATGATGTGATCCCGTTATCAACGACATCCAATGTCCATAGTCAGGAAACCATGACTATCTGTTGATCAACGAGCTAGTCAGCTAGAGGCTTACTAGGGACACGTTGTGGTCTATATATTCACACATGTATTACGATTTCCGGACAATACAATTATAGCATGAATAATAGACAATTACCATGAACAAAGAAATATAATAATAACCATTTATTATTGCCTCTAGGGCATATTTCCAACACATGCCGTCATGTTGTGGTGTGAATTACAGAAAATGCTTGCTCCCAAGAAAATAAAGAATCTTAGTCAAAACAGGAAACTATTGCTGACATTTTCTAAAATTCAGAGGCACTCATGTAACCCTTAAGTAAACTGTTTTGTTTTGCCATTCTCTTTTTCAAATGCATCAAGACATTAAGCTTCAATGTTTTCTCGAGAGGAAAAAAGAAAGACTGCTCCAACCCATAACTAATAAAATGCTATATAGTTTCAGAAACCCAGTGAACAGATCCTGTGATGAGATTGGGATATACTAATATCCTGATCAATAACACATCACGACTTTTTTTGAACAAACATGACCATATATCAGCAACATCCTGCGATCCAACACAAAAAAATTCAGAAACAAAATCTCTGGGCAGTCGACAAGCAAGCATCTACAGTTCTTCACAACGGATCTCAAATTCTCAATTGACCTTTGCACTGCAACCAAACATGATTTCATAGCGAGGCATGATAAAAATCTATCTTGTTACTAAATCTGAGTTCTTGAATCTGTAGGAACAATAGCATTACAGCTTTTCATGGTAAGATATAAAATACTCTTGCTAACAGGAAAGTCCGAGCTTTTCAATCACGTACCCTCTCCAAAGTGGTCTAAAAAATGATTAGAATGCCCGTCAAACACTACTAAATAAGTGAGAAAATCAAGAACAACAGTACAACACCCATTCTATCATTTAATCCAAAACAAGCACATCCAAACAAGTGTAATTACATTGCCAGCAGAAAAACTATCTGCCAGGTCTTTAACAGAATAATTTCTTCATCAGATCAGTCCCAGCTGCAAGTAACTGCACCGCAGCACACTATTTTTTCACTTGATTTAACTTCAGTGATATAATTTTGGTGAGAAGTTCAACTTTTACAGATCATTTTACAATTTTTTTATATAATTACAAATCAAGCTTCTTAATTATGCTCAATCGAACATGCTGAACTACCCAAAGTCCTCAACTAATGAAACGATATTGTTTCAGAAGCATTTCAAAATTTCTTCCTTAATCCAGTAAGTATCCCAAGTGAACATGATGTCCCGTAAGAACGTTCCCTATCCAGAATGGCTGACACATGCCAAGTAATTCAGGAGACCATAAGAAAGCAACTGAAATCAAGTGCAGAGAAAGATAACATTTGGATTGAAGGTCACTTACTTGCAAGATGTCTATACGACAGCACCAACGGAGAAGCACACCACGATTGCAAGGTGCTTGTTCCCAGCGGCGCGACTCTCCGGCGGTCGGGACTGGAAAAGCAGCGGATGGATGACGAGCGGGGGCGCGCGACGACGGGGAGAGGACGGCGGCGTGGCCGAGGTACTCATCATCTTCCTCAATGTGAATGCGTGAGCGGACAGGCGGGGGCGCACAATGATGGGGTGAGGACGGCGGGATGACGGAGGTACAATCTGCAGTTCTATGTACCATTTGCAATGGTGTTGAAGCTTTCCTGGCAGATTTGACAAGTAACCTCACCAATCAGGTTGTGCATATGACTGAAGAGAAAAAGAAGGCCATTCACAATGTTGAATGGATAGATAGCTATCCATTATCAACCAACTAACAGGAAAACACATGAATATAGTACTAACATCCGGCATTCAATGCTACTCCCATGATTGCAGAATGGGCAGGAAAAGACCGCGTCGAGCTAGTCCATCCGCTTCCTAAGGGGGTGGCTTAGCGGACTTCTCTCCTTCCTTCAAAATCTACAAAGAGCGGCAGTTAGAATCTTTAGTTAGTTAGTATCTTCTAAAAAATACAGCAATTGTACACGCATGGGTATCCATGTGCAGAGTAGTTCTAATTATTTTACTAAGCTATCGCACACCATTCCTTGTAAAAACAACAAAAATTTGTAACCACGCAAGATAAAGATAGCACACCAATCATACACAAATCATCATCCACAAGATGGAATCCATGAACACAACAACATGCATGATCCTGCTATGGACACCAGGGGCGGATCTGACCCAGAAATTGTGAAGATCCCATCTCTACGGCCTGGTGGTATTGATTGATTATATTCAATAAGAAAGGGAACTGATGCTGCGGTGGATGAGAAGAAACAACCTAGCTTTTTTCCAACCGGGCTCTCACCCCTTTCCATTAATTTTGCAATAAACGGAAATACATCAGTGTGTAACCAAGTCTTTTGTCATCCAGCCACCTACCAAAACCTGATGGCTAGCTGCTCATGCATACCTTCTTTGAGGGGAAGGAAACCTGATGGCCGGATGAAGACTGGGACGGGGTGCAGATGACAGCAGGACGTCCTGGGGTCCGAGGAAGAAGGGAGAAGGCGACGGGGTCTGTCCCCGGGAAGCGGGGGGAAGGGGGTCGGGATCGAGGCGGTGGCGGTGGCTGCAGCCCCCCGCACGTAGATCCACACCCCGGCGTTGGAGGAAAACAACTCATGAGGAAGTCCTACCTGCGCTCAATGCACCCGACCGCCGCTGCCATGCTCACCGACCTCGGCCTCGCCAGCGCCTCCAATGGCTTCCACGCCGCCGAGCTCAGGGCCATCGCGGTCGCGTCCCCTGCCTCCGGTGGCCATGGCGTCCTGTAGTTTGGGAACGGAGAGAGATTAGTGAGGAGAGGGGGAGAAAACAATGGAGGGCGTTGGGCGCGGTTGACCGGCTGAGGAGGTCGGCGGCGGCTTGCAGGAGCGCGGGCGACGACCGGGGGCGGGGTGGATCTGGGGGAAGTGCACAGGAGGAGGAGAAGGGAGGAGCGGCGGTGCTGTTTTTCTCGATATCGGGAGAGAAAGAAGTATCGGGGCCCAAAAATTAGAGAGCTGCCAGCGGAATCTGAGAAGGCGGTTGTTTCCCTTGTGCGGGCATACGAACACCAGAGTTTTCGTTCGCCAGAAATATGTTTTCTTGTTTAAGAAACACGGACGGATTTATCTGGGACGCCGGAGCGTGCGCCCCATACCCAGCAGCCAGCAGTGCCGTGAACAGCGGGTTGAATGGCAGGGCAAACAGGGAAGACAAGCATGGCAGCGGCTAGGAGAAGGACATGACAGGCTTCACAGTTAACCAGTGTGCGCGTGTAGCTTTCCTAATTTTGACGTGACAGAATTATCTGAGTTATTACCAGCACTACTACTACTTTGATTGCTCGGATGGTTTGCCAGCCTCGCCCACCAACAAATCCGCCAGCTATCGTCGCTCTTACGAGCGGTCCCACCGTATCTTCTGCAACCACACGACCAACGAACTGCTGGGCCTTATGCCCACTGACACGCGGGCCCAACTTCACCACCGCGCTCCCCGAAAAAAACATGTGGCGAGATCCAAAGCCCTCACCAGGAAGGAAAACGAGAGGAGCTGGCCGCAAATTCCCTTGGCATTGGCATGAGGTGGCACCCGCCACCGCGCTGCGCAGCTGA
This sequence comes from Aegilops tauschii subsp. strangulata, assembly GCF_002575655.3. Classification (NCBI taxonomy): domain Eukaryota; kingdom Viridiplantae; phylum Streptophyta; class Magnoliopsida; order Poales; family Poaceae; genus Aegilops; species Aegilops tauschii. The sequence continues at coordinate 518,423,231 of NC_053036.3, forward strand.
TCGGCAGCTCAGCTCTCGCCTCTCGGCGTTATAAAACCCCGGTCGTGCGGTTCGCCACAAAAACAAGTCCAATCTCCTCCCCCAGCGGCGCTGGACCGTGTCCGCCCTTCGTCTCCCACCTCCCTCCGTTTTCGGCATTCCGTGCTCCCGCTGGCGAGGGATCGAGTGGGGAGGGGAGGGAACCCGTGAGGAGATGGGCCTCGTCGGACGCCGGCGGGGCGTCCCCGGCGGCGCCGTCGTCTTCGCCACCGCGGTGGCCCTGCTGCAGGTGGGGTCTCCCCCTCTCTCTCCTTCTTAGCGGGTGCTGCGCGGGGTCGTCGTTGCGGCCGCCGCCGCCTTTCCGAGGGGCCAGCCGTCTTAGGGTGGGGGTTGCTCGCTGTGCCTCGTGTTTTGGACCATTTTGGTTCGGTTTTGGTCCTGCTTCTGGGGTTAAGCACTGCGGCTTCCGGCCTATCCCTGTGTGGACTTGCTAATTTCGTCCCGTCCATGGCGTCACTAGTGCGGAAGTTTCTACTACTAATATCACTCGTGGTTTTTTTTTTTGTTTCGCTAAAATTAGGGAGGTGCGATTTTCGTCCGTAATTGGACTGCGTTTGTTTTTTCTCGTACACGTAATGGGTTGTGCTTGGAATTGGATATTACCCCCCCCTCAAATTTACTGCGTATTTTGGTTTACCTCTGCTTTGTCGTTAGCCCGGGCCTCCCCCTGCGATACTGATTTTGGGATTCGGGAGGGTTGGGAGCATATCGGGTTGGAAATCTGCTGCAACACTACTAGTTTCTGACATGCGAGGTGCGTTTGGATTGGAGGTCTGTAACCACGCGGCCTCGACTTATTGGTGCCTGAGTGGTTGTTTCTGCTTCCGCTACTGCGTTGGAGAGAGGTCAATTTAGCCCAGTTTTGTTTATCCCGAGTTGATTGTGTTCGATGGGGTGGTTGCTTCTCTGTCCGGGGTTTCGTTTCTCGGTTTCATAGTTTGTCTCGAACTGTGTGCTATCTCCGTGACCGTGTAGATTGGGTTGGGTTGTACAGGATTAAATATGCCGCACTTCCCCGAATTTCAGAACATTTACGGATTTTGATTCGAAATGTGCTCTTTGTATACCGTTATGATTATAATTGGGTCGGATGACCCTCTTTTGAACAAATTGCAAACGGTTTTCTCTGAATTCCAACCATGTGGAGTTGCCTGTGTCTCCTCTCCAAGTTACCGGATGTTTTATGGTTCACTTTTGGTTGACAGCTGGTAGGTCAACCCAGCTGAATTTTATGGCTCACTGTTTTGCTATTTTTCCTAGCCCAGCCCAGCTGAATTTTCACAGGCATTTCAAACATGACATTTTCCTCTAGAACCTCAGATTGTATTTATGTTGCTGCAGCTCACTCTATGTTATTTTATCTGTATTAGAGGCTTAACTGTTGAATTATCTTTCTCTGTTCTAATTTTGTTTGTTAGATGTCATCTGGGTGTTGCTGTACAGGACGGATGAAAAATTCATGCTGTAATAATCCTTAGTCGCACTAACTGTTTTGGCGGTTTCACATGAAACTTTGATTAATGTTTCGACACTTATAGTGGTTGTATAGGTGGCCAGAACATACCAGATTCGTGCCAACTTCTCAGATGTTGCTAGATTCTTGTCTTTGTAGCATCTACATCACCTGCCTAGGTGCTCAAAGGTGTTGTCTTCATTTTATATATTTGAAGCCACCGGATAAAATTGCGGTCATGTTGCTCCCTAGAGGACTAATAGAATAACAGGATATGTAAGAAGCCCATTCTACAAATGTAGTGTGGTGTTCATGCATGTGGATTTGGTTGCACTTTGATGTGACTCATGTATTGTATGGTTAACATGGTTTGTCCATAGTGTGATAACCTTACAACCTTGTTTTTCATTCCACAATAACAGGATATGTAAGAAACCCATTCTACAAATGTTGTTTGGTGTTCATGCATGTGGATTTGGTTGCACTTTGATGTGACTCATGTATTGTATGGTTAACATGGTTTGTCCATAGTGTGATAACCTTACAACCTTGTTTTTCATTCCATGATGCAGATAGTTTTTCTTGTACATCCCACAAGCGCACAGCAATCGAATGGTGCACCAAGGTAATTTATCAGGGCAACATGTTCAATTAAGATGAGCATTTGTTAGATCACTAAAGAACACAATAGGTCCTGAAATAGGCTACTATTTTTGATATACTTAAAATACTTTGCCGCTTAATGAGGTATTTTGTACTCATGGAGCCCTTGGTGCTAATTTTGCTGTGTTTGCTTCCTTAGGGTAGTACCTGCAGAAGGGTACTGTTCCATGTATGGAATTTGTGCAAATCGAAGTGATGGAAAAGTCTTAAACTGTGTGAATGCAACAAAAGCTGTTAAGGTGACAATGGAACCCTTCTCTTTAATTTGAATATGACAGAGCAGGACAGATAGTATCCGGTTATCTTGCAGTATTGATTTTAATTCAGACAGCATAATACTCTGCCCATCTTATTTTCGCATAAGATTGCATTATTTCACCGTTGTGGTCTACTACTATATCAAGTTCTGTTATTGCTTTTCCAGCCAGATACTTTGTTTTCCACAAGGATCCAGAGTCTGTGCCCCACTATTACTGGTGATGTCTGTTGTACAGTTGATCAGTTCGACACATTACACCAACAAGTCCAACAGGTAATTGTCCTGACTGCTTTGAAAAGAATATGGACTGTTCATTTAAACTATCATATCAGTGTGGTCGCATCACATCTTTATTTTAGAGACTAACTGTTTCACACTGGGAAATTTGTTAATAAAGCTTAGCAAAATGGTTTTGCCATTGTATTCATATTAACCTGCATTGATTTGTTCAAACAATGTTTTGCTGAACTTGTGACCAGCAAGCAGTGAACCTGCTGAATACTTTGAGACATGCTGCTCTTGTTTTAGGATGATTTTCGTATCTACTTAATAGATTATTTCTGCTTGTTCATCCTGGACTTTTTTGGAAAGCAGTTTTTTGTCGACTTGTAGCCTCATGCAGCAAATTTCTAGTTGTTGATTATTTCTTGTCCCTGATATTTGTTGTGTTATTCCTCCTGTACTTCCTAGTATGTTGTAACACAGTTAAGTGGCTACATGTGAGTTCTTTATTCCCTGTTGCATGCAAATTACAGATTTGTGTTCTAAAAGAAAATTTTACAGATGCATTTCCGTCATATTCATAGACCCTGTTCGTCGCTATTCTATTGTGGCCAATTTGGTACATACTATATTTTAAGGTTATTTTTCTAAGTTGACCAACTTGATTCTTTTTCGCATGTCAAATGATGTAACCTGTTCTTGGTAATCTCTATTCTAAATGTCTATGTTCAATCAAAAGAAAGTTCATTTGGTGGTAAAAGGCTAACTCCAACAATTCTGCAGGCTGTCCCATTTCTTGTTGGATGCCCAGCTTGCTTGAGGAATTTCTTGAATCTCTTTTGTGAAATGTCTTGTTCCCCAAACCAAAGCCTCTTCATTAACGTGACTTCAGCAAAACAGGTCTGAATTCTCTCAGCTTATCACGACAACAGTATTTTATTGTGTTTCCTTATGGTCACCCCCACACATTTTAACATGCCAAAATGAAATATTCATATATAATTCTCATGTTTAATCGAAATAACAAGCTACACTGTTCTGCACCTTTTTCAGGTTGATAACATTACAACTGTTGATGGTATAGATTACTACATAACAAGCAACTATGGTGAAGAGTTATACAACTCTTGTAAGGAAGTTAAGTTTGGCACTCTGAACACACGCGCAATGGATTTTCTTGGTGGAGGTGCTAAAACTTACAAAGGTATTAGGCTAAATCATTGTAGTGAACTTATCAATGGTGTGATTGGATAAATGCCATTACAAGTTATAATTTGAGCAATGCTACTGCAATCACTGGACACTGAAAATAACACTAAATTTTATAAAATGCTAATACCCTCAATGTTTTGCTACAAGACCTAAATACCCCCAGCTTTCCTCCTCTCAATCATCAGTGACCAAAATTGTTGACTGTGAAGTGGTGGATTTTGTTGAGTTCTGAGCACCATGGTTTGGTCCCTCCTAGTGCTACTTGATGCTCCCTATGATCAGATTTATCCATGTTATATGCCATGTGTCACATTAGGCTCAACACTGACGAGTGACGACAACCAGGACGTGACGAGGAGGCACGGCATCAGAAGCATCCCTAGGATCATCGTCCTTGAAGATGGGGAAAGGAAAGAAACAATGATTTGAGCTGTCTCATTTGCCACCTTGGCCATGACTCTGGAGTGATTTATGGAGGCTGGCAGCCTAAAGCTTGCATACCAGATTTGCTAGCATCCCTCCTAGAATTAAGATTCTTGTAGGCAGGCTAAAGGGCTAAACTAGCGTTGCTTTCCCTGATTGTGAAGTTAAACTCTGATTGCCAAGTCACTTGCAATGCTTTGATAATTTAGACAAAGAAGATGACACGATTTGGTCTAAAGATTAGTAGCATGTAGAGGGTAGTAACCTTTTAGGAAGCTTTGATGCATTTCTTTGAGAAACTCTATTTGGTGTTATTAATTATTATTCTTGGCTTCTTGCACCCTGGATGTGCTTGTGAACTAGTTTCTGCAGTTGGTAATTTTAAGGTTTGGTAGTGATAGCCTGATAATAAACTATGTATATTTGTTTCCTGCATTTGGACTTGGCACTATTAATTATTATTATTGCAATCTGGATATGGTTTGAGTTAGTTTTTTCAGTCGATAATTTTAACCGTGGTAATGACATGCTGATAATACATGGTAATTTGCATGCATCCGTTCTTTGCAGTATATCATTATAATTATTGACGTCTACACTTGCTACTGCAGAGTGGTTTGCATTTCTTGGGCGTCAGGCAAATCCTAATGAGCCTGGGTCACCTTATTTGATAACATACCGACCTGATTTGAGTGATTCATCTGGGGTGAAGCCGCTAAATACTACAGTTTATTCTTGTGGAGATCCATCTTTGGGCTGCTCATGTGGCGATTGTCCTTCTTCTTCAGTTTGCATGGGATCCTTGTTGCCTCAGTCGAAGACTGAAACTTCCTGTTCAGTCAAAATGGGTTCTCTAAAGGTAGCAGCTATTTATCTACATTTATGAAAAAATGCACGGCTAATACCATGCATTTTCTGTTACCTCCAGTTGTACTTGTGCACATTCAAGCGGTCTCCAAAGGCATGACCTCTAGTTTTTATTGGACTATATTGATTAAACCCAACCAAATTTATATTGTAAAATTACTATCCGATAAAAAAATTAACCAAATTATTTTCAAGTAACTAATCTAGTTATTTACAAAAATAATGTTAGTTCTAATGTCAAAAGTTTGACTTCATTGTTCATCTTGTGGCAATTGGCAGAGTTTGCAGTGCTACTGCCCTAGTAAATAACCAAAACTTTGCATGAATGATAGATGAGGACTATGGCTTCCCTTGTTAATTGGCACATCACATGTCAGGTGGTCCTCCTTGTATCAAGCCAGTTGTGTAACATACTCATGTGGTACTAATTCTTTAAAAAGTGATACTACTATTACAGAGAAATTGGCACAGAACATGTGTTGTAGTAGTGATGATACGGGGTAGATGTGTCGGTGTGGATACCTGCACAATTTGCTTGTGGGAAGTATTAATAACCTTCAACTCTAGCAATCAAATGATTTACTATATCTTGAAAAAAATATAACCATCATCGTAGGTGCTAAATACCTTAGTTTGTCCATGTACCTTGTGTAGAACTTGACCCTTTTCTTGTTTCTCATACAACTTAAAAGCTTACTGCAGCCTTGAACTTTAAACTAGAGTATACGAATCCAAAATTTGGCAGCATAACAACATTTTAGGGCATATGTTATGAAGGTTCATCTTTTCCATGTCGAGTATTTTCATTATTTTGTATCCTGAACTCTTATCATTTGATTACACAGGCCGAATGCTTGGACTTCTCACTAGTGGTTGTGTACATTGTATTTTTGTGCGCAATTTTATTGTGGGGCCTATTATACAGAACACGAGGAAGAACGGGCTTCCCCTCACAAACAAAACCACCAAAGAATGCTGATGATAAGTCAAACAACAATGGCAATGTTCCTGAAAACTCTGCTCAGGTTCTTTTCTGCCAAATCATTTTTGAGAGCCAGAGCTTGCTTGCTTACTTAGAGTACTTGTCTTTGGTTCCTTCTAGCATTTTTCTCTAGTGTTCATCATTTTTAATATGAAGCTGCTACGGTCTAATAATTTCTCTTTATATCAGGTGCCCAAAGCTGCATCATCTTCTATTGTCCAAACTTACATGTCAACCTTCTTTAGGTTGGACTCGGTCTCCAGTTATATTCAGATAAACTATATATTATTAGTATTTAGGCTTCATGTTAATCTGTTGAAAGTATCGCAGGAGGCATGGAGTTTTTGTTACTAGACACCCGCTTCTTGTGTTATGTGCATCCTTACTTGTCCCTATCCTATTATGCATTGGTCTTATCCGTTTCAAGGTGGAAACACGACCGGAAAAGGTACTCAATTTATCATCGTATGATAGCTACAATTCTTCTACCGTTTCTGAAATTCTGATAATTGTATATAATGGGGGAATTTGAATTGTTATGAGACTGACAAATATAGTTAACATTTTGTCTGTCTGTATTTACGAGTAATTACTTTAATATAAGTTTGACAAGGCAATAGTATTCTCTTACAACTCACAAAAATTATTAGGTCTGAAGCATGGAAAAAAATGGAAATCCATTGACAGTTTTGATTGATTACGCGGAAATGTTCATTAAAATAAAATCACAGTAAATAAAAAGGAAATACATTGCTGTACATTTTATAAAATTTCAATTTTACTGTTGGCTATGCTTTTTCTTGAATCAATTTGGACTTTTATGGTGTTCTGTGTCCTTTATGCTTATGGTCATTTTCAGATAACTTTATCATTTTACCTTCCAAAAAGGACGTTAAAGTTCTTAATCCTGTGAACATTAGTGGGCAAAGGTCATAAACATGTATTTTTTAATACTTGTGAAAAATATGTGTCAGCAAAATAGAAACACGGAGATCAAATCTGTCAATAAACATGCTCACAATGGATTACCTTTGAGTCTGTAACTACGATTTTTGTGTAACTTGTGGTCATTTATATAAATAAATTTAGTATTTGAGATTGCTCCTTTTTTTGTGTGGGGATGATTGCTACCCTTTATGAGTGTTTTTTAAAAGAAGTCGGAAAAGTGACAACCATCTGGTCCAGGGGATGAATTAACACCATTTGGAACTCAAAAGTTTTTGGCGTGTATTTACCAGGACTGTGAATAAATACATTTCAGAGATTTCTGAGTTGATTGTTTTCTTTTTGCAGCTTTGGGTTAGCCCTGGAAGTCAGACTGCCTATGAAAAGCAATATTTTGACAGTCATCTTGCACCATTTTATAGGATTGAGCAGGTCTTTTCAACTCTCATGGCTTTGTTTTTGTTCAACTAGATGAACACTTGTTACAGATTGTATACCGACTTTGTTCCTGCATATTAACATGTTTGCTGTGTTGATCTTAACTTCTTGTCTATCTTTCTTTGTTGGGTTTTACGTTTGAAGGCTTTGAAGGCGACTATTGCAATGAGTAATATTTGGTTAATTACTGTTTTGACTGCAGCTTGTATTAGCCACTTCCGCATCTGACCAGCTTGAAGCTCCCACAATAGTAAATGATAACAATTTCAAATTGCTATTTCAGATTCAGAAAAAGGTATGGAATCCAGTCATGTAAATTTCGCACTGCAACTGCTTATTGATTCTAATGTCATTTTTTAATTGCAAAGATTGATGATCTACGTGCCAATTATTCTGGATCGACAGTATCCCTTGCTGATATCTGCCTAAAGCCACTCAGTACAGATTGTGCTACCCAAAGTGTTTTGCAGGTGATGATTTTGTATTGTCTAGTCTGTACTCTGTATATGGAACTAACTTGTTCTCTCTAGAATCTATATAATCCTTTTCTATCATTATATTTTGTTCCGTATGCGTACTTCTGAGCAATCATATTAAAATGGTGGTATCTGTTGCAGTATTTCCAGCTGGATCCTAAAAAGCATGATGATTTAGGTATAGATCATGCTAAATTTTGCTTTGAGGTAAATATCCACAGTTGAAATCTCTTTTCCTATGGACAATTTCCTTTTTTTTGTTGCAACGCAGACCTTCGTAAACTATTGATGAATTCATGCTGAACAATGAATATTGTGATACTAGCTAGGTTTGTCAGCTAGTTGTATCTAAACACTAAACAATATCTGCTGTATTGCAGCATTACAGTTCTGAAGAGACATGTTTGAGCACTTTTCAATCACCTATTGACCCTAGTACAATATTAGGTGGTTTTCCAGGTAGCAATTTCACCGAGGTAAAATGCTATGCTTTTTTTGGCCAAAAACAATATTTTACTGATTATCCCACCTCTCTTACTAACTTCCTATTACTTTACAGGCTTCTGCATTTGTAATAACATATCCAGTGAACAACAAGGTTGAGACAACAGGACAAGAGAATGCAAAGGCTATGGCTTGGGAAAGGGCATATATTAATCTTGTTAAGGTTTGGAACTCTCACCTTCTGAGCTTATGTGCTCAACAAGCAGTTTACGGTAGAATTTTACCGTCAATTGATACATGCTCTATATAAGTTCATTCTCTAACATTTACTTTTAAGAAGTCCCACGACATATTTGAATACTTCCACACAACACCTCCTTAAGGAATGAACGAATAAATCTCGTTTGAGGATAGTAAAGTAAACTATGCAGAGAAAGTTGCTCCAATGAAGAATCCGGTAGATAAGATTGACTATGCATTGCCCTACATCCTGAGGAAATACGCAATGGGAAGCAACTTTGATAATGCGGATTAAGAGTGTTCAGATTCATATTCCAGGAGATTTAGTAGAAGCATTATTGTTTCCGTTCTTTTCTCCTGTAATATAGTGAGCCGACTCACGTTGAAGCCCGAGATGCCTGAATCTAGCAAAAGGTCATTTCATGTATGCTAATGCCATTTGCATGCACAGTATAGTGATTAATATTGTATGAAGTTAACTCTTTCATGTTTGGATTAAAGCCTTTAGCACTTAATTTCTAGCTAGAGTTTCTACCTACAGTGTTTTTGTAGCTTTTGGTTTAACTTCAGAAGAAGGTGCATACTCTAGCGGTTTATATATTTCACTTGAGCCAGGAATTACATCTGATGACTTTTGAGAGTTTTTTGCAGGAAGAAATACTGCCGATGGTACTAGCACAGAACCTTACATTATCCTTTTCATCCGAGAGCTCTATCAAAGATGAATTAAACAGAGAGAGTACAGCTGACGCAATTACAATAGTGGTAAATATATGTGAAAATCTTTTCCATTTTGTAGTATATCCTGTTTGCCTACATGTTGTGATTTTTATTTGTGCCATTTGATTGATATCAGATAAGCTATATTGTGATGTTTGCGTACATATCATTCACACTTGGAGACCGTCCTTCTCGTTTGTGGGCATTATTTGTCTCATCAAAGGTATGAATATGATAATCAATGATGGGAAAATATTTTTATTTTCCACTCCTCCGCCTAAAAAATACTTTAATTGAGTTAGTGGCAAGTTCATATGTTTGAAATTCAGGAGTGGTATAATACAATTTTGTCCCATGATTAATTGTTTCGATCTACTCGGAGTATCTTGTTCCTTATGATTGCATTTTTGTGAGTTATCTAAAGACCAGTTCTCATATATTCATGTTTGCTGACCATACATTTAGTAAATATAAACAGTGCAGTGGTCGGCAGTACTGCTGTTGGGACGACATATTTTAATTGTGGCCGATATTGAAATCACATAATTATAGAAGTGGGAGATGTCAAATTTGACATCTTCTATTCTGGGACGGAACTAGAAATTTGTCTTTTGGATCTATAATAGTTTGATCTCAAGTTTCCTTTTGAAGAGCTAATTTATTTACCAGATCTCGAAATGGAGTATTTAATTATGTCAAACATGTGTTGCATTATGTTTCATTTGATGAGATAAATTGCAGGTGCTGCTTGGCTTATCTGGCGTTGTCCTAGTGATGCTTTCAGTTTTAGGATCAATGGGATTCTTTAGTGCTGTTGGAGTGAAGTCAACTCTAATCATAATGGAAGTAATTCCTTTTCTTGTGCTGGCTGTAAGTCTTCTGCCTCTAGTAGCACAATAGTGTGACTGTTTTTCTCTTCATCAATCCAATGCACCTTTCCAGTATTTCTTTGTTTTGCTGCATTAAAAGAAAGAAAAACCATTATGCATTTGCGCTCTACACATTTGAATTGGAACATAGCTTCTTCGTGCTGATTATTGTATTATCTCTTCTGAAAATTGATTTCCATGAACCATTATCACATTAATTCGTTGTTGAAAACTTGATGTTTAGTATTTGTGTAATTTATTTTAACCACGCTTCCTACATAGGTGAACCCAGTTGATGTCTATGTTGCATTGCCTGCCATTGAGTTTGTTATCTGTTTTTAGGAAATATTTTCTTGGGCATTTACCATATTTTTTTAAGAGGAATTGACGATTTATTCATATTGCTACTTCATTTGATCGGTACTTTGTTCAAAAGATACACATTCTTATCATTCTGCCACTAGATGAAACTGATGGATGTGATTGTGGCTAGGTCGGTGTGGACAACATGTGTATCCTTGTGCATGCTGTCAAGCGACAACCAGATGGGATAGTGTTGGAAGAACGTATAAGTAATGCATTGGTGGAAGTTGGGCCATCCATTACGTTAGCCAGTTTGGCTGAAGTTTTAGCTTTTTCTGTCAGTGCAATCAATCCAATGCCTGCCACCAGAGCATTTTCCATGTTTGCCGGTTGGTTTCTTTACGTTTCCTTGATTGTATCTATAATTGGCACTTCCTTTTGGGGTTTCCAATCCACTATCTTGTGCAGCAATGGCAGTTCTTCTGGATTTCGTTCTCCAAGTGACAGCCTTCGTAGCCCTTATTGTATATGATTTTAGGAGGGCAGAAGATGGCAGGATTGATTGTGTTCCTTGTGCAAGACTTAAATCGAGCACTGTTGCTGGTGACAGTAAGTGTCTAAATAAAATTCCACGTTTGCTTTGCTAAAAGGAAGATTAGTTATAGCAGTAAATGCTTGTTCATTGTGGCTCATTTGTAATTGTTTCCCTTTCTAATGTATTCAAAAATTAAGATGGTGGCCACCAGCGGCTTCACTTTGTTGCACGCTATATGAAGGTAAACACTACATATTTTACCAGAGTTAAGCTTGTTCTTATGTTAAAGTTAAGCTCATGTTTTAAACCATGTTTAAGTTTTTCACAATTTTCTTTTATGTTCATTCATAACCTATAGTTTTTTTTTGTTTTCATATAGGATGTTCATGGGCCAATCCTCGGTTACCGACCAGTGAAGTTTATTGTGATTGCTGTATTTGTTGGATTAGCATTTGCAAGCATTGTAAGTCCTCACATGTTCTGCATGCACATTGCACAGCATCATGATTAATATCTGTTCCTCCTATTAGCTTCACTACCAACAGCTTTATATCTGGTGAAATATGAGTGTGCTATCTACTTGCCAAGTCTATTTTTTCATTGAAATTCTCTGATGGATCATCAACTTATTATTCTGTCTGTATTTCTGATAAATCTTGCTGACCATCAATATGGAGCAATTCACTACAGTGTGGTGATGTTTGTTCTTGTCTGGTTTCATGTTGCAAATCTAGTGGTTAACTACCACAGATTTGGGAAAAACTACTACATGAGACAGAACCACTTACATTTTCTTGACTTTGAGTATGGGCATGTGTGGTTAACAAAATTGTGTTTCTTTTGTCCTAACTAGGCAATGTCAACTAGACTACAACCAGGATTGGAGCAGAAAATCGTTCTTCCACGAGATTCTTATTTACAGGTTCAAACTATCACTTGCATTTTCTGTAGCTTAAGCCTTAATTGTTTCTCTTTGTATTTCTTTTAGAATCATGCTCATTATAATGTTTACAGGGTTACTTTGACGACCTTGAGAAGTATATGAAAGTTGGTCCGCCACTGTATTTTGTTGTGAAGAACTTCAATTACAGGTAACTAGAAGTAAAATAGTTCTACACATTTTTTCTGCATGTTTGAAGAAGCATGATTATACAATGGAAACAAACAAACATGGCTGAATATTCCTTGTCATATCGTTGACCCGTTGTGCTTTCTTACTGTTATCCACTACATTCTTGTCTTTAGATTGTTCTGGATATGTCAAAAGTTGAAAACCAAGTCTCATGTTTCTACATGAGTTGTTACTGTTGCAGTGTTGCCTTTTGAAAGAGCCAATTTTGTTGAGCTCTTCTGAGTTGCATGCTTAACTCAAATAATTATTCAAAAGTTGAAAACCAAGTTTCTCATGTTTCTGCATTGGCTGCTACTGTTGCAGTGATGCCTTTAGAAAGAGGCGATTTTGTAGAGTTCTTCTGAGTTGCATGCCTAACTGAAATAAACAACAATTTGATTTCTGATGTGTTGCACTGTTTCCAGCTCTGCATCGGAAAATACTAATCAGATATGTTCCATCAACCAGTGTAATTCAAACTCTCTTCTGAATGAGGTATACAATTGTTTGTCTCTTGACTAATTTTTTCCGCAGTAATACTCAGTATGAAATGATTGATTGATTTGCTAGTTTAATTTAGTTGCAGAATACATTTTAAAGGCGAGCTTTGTTACTGTAAAGCTACCGGCTCCTGATGCAACTTAACCGATGTGATTTTGATAATCATGTATAGATGTTCATCATATGTTGATAACACTGCCCTCCATTTAACATGGTGGTTGCTACCTTGCAGATAGCAAGACAATCTTTATCTCCCGAAACAAGTTACATAGCAAAACCTGCTGCCTCATGGCTTGATGACTTCCTAATATGGATGTCTCCCGAAGCATTTGGATGCTGTCGAAAATTTGTTAATGGAAATTATTGCCCTCCAGATGATCAGGTTCAGAACTTTTCCCTGAACCCCCTTTATGGTTGCAGCACATTCATACTATATTTGTATTAGCTGGAAAAAAAGCAATTTCTTCTGAAGCAATGGACACATCCCTCTCTGGGAGAAACAAAAACGCTCAATTTGAGTCCTGAGAAAATATGAACTGGTTGTATGTTAGCATATTTGCTAATGTCACTTGAATTTCTACTTTGCAGCCTCCTTGCTGTCAACTTGATCAAGATTCAGGTTCATGCAGTTCAAATGGAGCGTGCAATAATTGTACAACGGTATTACTATCTACTATCTTTCAGTTGTGATAGTCCTTTTAGCGTCTTAATCAATTTCAGAGAGCTGCATTTGCACTGCTGTGCCCTATTATGTGTAGTGTGAAATAGTATATTCCAACCACAGTTTACATATCAATAGATACATGTTAAGTAGAAGTGATTTACTTCTGATCTACTAGTTATGCTTTTGTCTCAGTGTTTCCTACATTCGGACTTACACAATGGGCGTCCATCCACAACACAATTTAGAGAGAAACTTCCATGGTTTCTGGATGCACTGCCATCAAGTGACTGTTCTAAAGGGGGAAAAGGAGCTTATTCTACAAGTTTGGACCACAGTGGTATGTGGTGTATGCCAATTATGTACCATCTCAATATTTGATCATGCTAGAGAACATGCCAAAGAAATATCATATATTTATAAATGTGAATCATTTTAATCAGTTGAGATATATAGTATTATTTTTGCATTAAACGTGCTTGCATTTTGACCGACTGAAATTATAATACTATTAATTATCCACTGATATATTTGGCAACCCTGTTTGTTTGTCAGGTTATGAAAATGGCATTATACAAGCATCAGCGTTCCGTACGTACCATACTCCCCTTAATAAACAGGTATGGATTAGCATGCCGCCCATCATAATTATCACCATTTTCCTTTCCAACATGGTAAAGTTTAAGTAATATTGATATTTTTTGTAGACTGACTATGTTAACTCATTGAGAGCTGCTCGGGACTTCAGCTCTCAAATGTCCAAAGATTTACAGGTAATTTGCCTGCATCCATTCTTTAGATGATGATGATATTAAAGGACGTTTTAAAAATACTGACCCAAATATACTGAAGTTATTGCCGTGAAAACATACACACAAAAAACGATTTGCTGTGTTTCACTCTTAATTATAATTACACATATTAATAGGAACCATGGAATTTCCCTGTTGGCGAAGGTTTAATAGATCGTTACTGTCCATATGGTTCTAGCAGTGTTCTAGGATTATTAGAAGGACTAGCCAGTACATCCTGAATTTTTGATTATTTGGGCCTTTATTGAACACATTATCCCCAGATGCTGACGTAAATATTAGCAGCCACTAGCTATTCAAAGACACACAAGTACTCCCTCCGTTCCAAAATAGATGACTCAACTTTGTACTAACTTTATAGTACAAAGTTGAGTCATCTATTTTGGAACGGAGGGAGTATGTGTGAATTTTGTATTTGTAGCTAAGCTTTATGGCATAGTAACTACTCCACTATATGTTTCACTCTATATTTCATACTGATTATTGTTAGCTTTCGCTTTGAATGCTATTGCTTGGATATATCTTGTAACAGTCTATACATCTTTGTGCAGATGGAAATTTTCCCATATTCAGTGTTCCATATATTTTTTGAGCAATACCTCAGCGTATGGAAGACAGCCATCATGAATATATGTGTTTGCCTTGGTTAGTTACTTATTGCATTTGCAGTTTTTCAGATTATTTGCATATTCTTATGATATAGTTCTCGCGGATCTCATTTTCTCTGAAATTTTTGCTTTGGTATCAGATAGAAGTAACTTATTTCTCTCTCCTAGTATGAATGCACAGTATAGACATCCCTGCTAAACCAGCTTATTTTGATGTGTTCTCAAGAATTGCCTCACCACAGTGCGCTGAAGAACCAAAAGTTTGACGTATCACTGTCGGCTGTTGAACTGGTCTAATTAGGGGGTGTTTGGTTCAGGGACTTTTTAGTCCCAGAGACTAGAAAAAGTCCCTAAAAAGTCCCTAGGAACCAAACGGGAGGGACTTTTTCTACTGGGACTAGAAAAAGACTCTACTAGAGAGTCTTTTTTGATTAGTCCCTGGGACTAGAAAAAGTCCTAGGACTTCTGAACCAAACACCCCCTTAGTTGGTTCTGGTATTAGCGACCATACCATTTTGACATAAGTTAGGGATAAGAGTTTGAATTAGGAGTGATTGGATGAGTTTCAATCAGGAAATGTTGGCTCAACTTGGTCCACTTGAGTTGTAACCCCTCAATATAAGGGGATGGTTCCATTCAATGAAGGTCTAGCAAGAAGTTCTCTCTATTCCCTTTCCTTGCGCATTGCTGCTCTACCGACACTAATTTCACGAAAGCTGGCTAGTAACTATGGTCTAGTGCTGGGACCACCTGACAATCATAACTACAACCATAACAAATATAATCATGATAAACATAATTAAATATTTTTGTTGTAATGTCTGTACCTTAATTTGAGATTTGACACAGTTCATTCTTATGCAAAAATTAACAGGTGCAGTATTTGTTGTTTGTTTCGTAGTCACCAGCAGGTCAGCAACTCCTTTCAGAAACTTAGCACTAACTATTTTCTGTTACTCTTCGAGTCGGTAGATTGTGATAATTTGTTACCTCTGTCCATTTCAGTTTGTGGGCTTCAGCAATCATTTTGATTGTTCTGGCCATGATAGTCTTGGATCTGATGGTATGTTTGTCTCTCTCCTGTCCAATATGTACTACTACTTCTGATTATATGTATTTTCAAATTCATAGCAACTGATGGCCTCTAATGGATATTGGATAGAACTTAGCTATGTTTTAAATACAAGTGGTTGCAGAGTAGAACTGTGGTGACTTCATGTCAACAATTAGCTAAAATATATAGGATTTGTTCAACTGTTGGTGAAAGCAGTTGGCTTAATTAGCTATGCATTATGTATTGGTACTATATTGTAGAATAATTGTGACAAATAAGAAACACCCATAAATCAAAAGATGGTTTCACATTACCTTGGTACAGTATTATTGGCATATGTGATTGAGTTTGCAAATGTAAAGCTATTCTGTATTTTCTAGTTTCTACAGTAGTTCTAGAATTCAAGTTTCAATGCTAAATTATTTAATTGTTATTTTCATTATCAAGATTTGACATCTTTCAAACTTTTGGCAGGGAGTGATGGCTGTCCTTGGAATTCAGCTCAATGCAATTTCTATTGTAAACCTTGTTATGTCGATAGGAATTGCTGTTGAATTCTGTGTTCATATCACACATGCCTTTATGGTAGGTGCATTGTACATTTGGAAATGCCATTTCGAAATCTTCCAGTTTAGCTGAGTCCTGTGGTAATTAGAATGTTGGCCATAATAAACTTGAAAAACATTTAAATTTGTTCTTCCTGTCACTTGAAACTTTTATCATCTGCTATCAGTGATTTAGCAGTTTACTTTGAAATGTGAAAGTAGTTTGATTCTCTATACGGTCTGCATGACATTAGAGTAACTAAAAAACAAAGAGCAACAATAACAAACCAGTTGGCTGACACCCAAACCCATCCCAAATGAAGGACCATGGAAATAAGTTCTGATGTGTTTCTACTTTTCAATGGTATAATTTCTTCATGTTTATCTTGTCCCTTTTTTCCATATCATGCCTGAACCCTTCATATTCACCTTTTAATTTACAGATAGGCATCGGGGATAGAGAAAACCGTGTAAGGCAGGCTCTATCGACGATGGGTGCTTCTGTATTCAGGTTAGCCTCATTACTGTTCACATTATTGGGACAATGTTACGTTGGGTAAAGAGATAGTAATATCAATTGAATAAGTCGCTTGCAGCTTGTCCTAGATTGTCCGAGATGTATGTGAGTAAGCATATACGTGCCTTAGTGAGTGTTACATATAAACAGTTCACAATTTTATTTCGCATAAGAAAGTTTTCCAGTGTTGCGGATAAATTCATGGCAGTCCAGTTGCAGTTTTTTGCCATATGTCTGAATCTGCTTGTGGTGTTTATAATTTTATTATATCTTATTCTGACCCACTGTCTTGAATTTTCAGTGGAATTACCTTGACCAAACTTGTAGGAGTTATTGTCCTACGTTTTGCAAAATCTGAAGTTTTTGTGGTACATCATACATCTTAGCCCACACTTCTTAGTTCTGTATCCCTATTGGAGTTTAGCTTGAATCACCTTTGTTTAATCCGAATGGCTGCAGGTGTATTACTTCCAAATGTACCTGGCACTCGTCCTCATTGGCTTTCTGCATGGGCTTATCTTCCTACCGGTTAGCATTTTAATTACCTATCGTCTCTTAATTGTCTCCAGGTATTTGCATAAGGAGCTTAGCTGAGCCCTATAATTGATGAATGTTTCAGGTTGTGTTGAGTCTGTGTGGCCCTCCTCAAAAAACCATGAAGCGGATCGAACAAAGTCAGACTCCGCCTTCAAATGAGCAAACTTGATAACTACATAATATTCGGGGATTTTACAAAGCATTTCAGTGTACATATCCATCTGTTACCCGTGGCTGAAGGAACTGTGAGGGTTTAGATCATTTATAGAGGCGGAGTAATCTCTATAGAAAGATAGGCTGTACATTAGTTAAGTTTACTGAGCTAGTACTAGTTTAGTCGATATTGCCGCGAGGAGAAGGAAGCGTGAGAGATGTTCGTAGACCAGTGTAGTAGCTTGTGTTTCTAGTGTCAGCTACTACTGCCAGTTCCATGGTTTCTGGTTTGTATTTGTTTCATGCGAGAAACCAATGTCATGTTTGGTGCCAATCAGCTACGGTTTGATCGCTTGAGTTGCTTTATTCCAGCCATAATGTGCTTGCGTGTACAAGAAGCGCGCAGAGCATAGCAATCGAGGCTCGATTGAGAAATGTTCCACCAAATGGCATGTGTGGTCAGCTATCTCAAGTTGAGTTGAGTATTTGAAGGAGAAAGGTTCCTATTTCAAAATTAACGATTCCAAGATTTTTTATGGCGCAGGGAATAACTCTAATTTGCAGGAACAAACAAAAAATGTAACTTTT
This sequence comes from Aegilops tauschii subsp. strangulata, assembly GCF_002575655.3. Classification (NCBI taxonomy): domain Eukaryota; kingdom Viridiplantae; phylum Streptophyta; class Magnoliopsida; order Poales; family Poaceae; genus Aegilops; species Aegilops tauschii. The sequence continues at coordinate 518,441,408 of NC_053036.3, forward strand.
TCTACATGTATTGATGAACAATACTGTAGCAAAGCTGACCGTCAGGTTGAGAACTGACGAGAAATAATTTGTGCTGGTGATTCACGTCAGCATTTCCTTTCGCGAGATCTTCTGCCATGATATCGACCTGTGAGCCTCTGTTAATACCGATCTGTGAGCCTCTGTCCATCCTGCATTACAGATGTGTCAGATCGATGCCAAATAGCTAGCCAAAGGCTCAAGCATCACTGGTTTTTCAAATCAGCCGGTCCATGCTGGTGGCAATTAGTCAAATTCGACAGGTGCACTGCAGCAGTGTCTGCCTGCCACATTCATTCACTGGTACATATCATTTTGTATTATCATCCCTATACAGACCTGCAAGTGCAACCCTAATCCAAGCCTAACGACCCCCCTCCCCAGCCTGCCCTCCTTGTAGACAATGTTACTCCTAGTCCATGTCAGATTCTCCAGGTTGTTTTTAGCGGTATTCTAACGATTCGAAAAAAAAAATATCAATGGTCTCGTGGCCCAAGCTTTGTTTTACTGATTCAAGGAAAGTGTTATATTTCTCTCTTTTTTAGGTTGAGAAGTGTTATATTCCCCTTGGTTCTTCCAACAAAAAATTAGTTCACAAGCAATATTTCACCCTTTTTTTGCAGAGGAAGCAATATTTCACTTTTGTCGAAGTACAAGCATGCTAAAACTTTATTACAGGTTTGCTTTGGTTGTAGGCGCCTGCACTGCCCACGTGCGTAGAGCGACGGTTCCCAGAGGCGAAAAAACAGGCGACGCGAGCGGGCCGTCGCCGCCTGTCTCCCCCGCCTCTGGTGGCCTCTTGGCGCCGAGAGGTGGGGGAGACCATTGTCGACCGCGCGGCCGTTGTAGATAGGGTTGTTAGGGTAGTTTCTCCAAGCATTGGTGCTCGAATGGGGACGACGCCGATGAGGTGGAATAAATTCCTCCAGCCTACTCTTCGTCGCGGTGGCGCTTGCTCTGGCGACGCTGCGGAGCTAGGGAGACGGGGTACCACCGGGCTGGAGGTGCCGGTTGCGCAGTGGCAGTGTATTAGAGTCTGCGGCATCTGGATCGGTGATTCCAGATCTGCTCGTTGCAGGCGATCAGTGGTTGTGCTGATGTGGTGGGCGCGGTGGCTGGTGATGCTGCTCCTCGTCGACGTAGGTCAATGGATGTGGCAGATCCAAGGTGAGAGGAGCACGTGGAATGTCCCCCACTGATGCACCGGAACCCGACACTGGTTCCCGTCCACTGGGACGGGATCTATATGCGTCTCACAAAGCCTTTGTGGTGATGGTGCTCCTGCCCTTGCTTCTTGGTCGGCGACTCTCCTTTGCTCCGGCGACGGCAGAGATTTCGGCGGTCCGTTGAAGGTTGAGGATGAACAGGGACCCAAGGATTTTTATGCGATTTTGGTGTTTGTTTGGGTGCTCTCTGTGATATGGTGGGACATCTGTACTGGTTGTACTTGTGATGTATGTTTGTGTTTTTGTACTCGTATTTGTATGGATCTTGCTTGTAGTTGAATGGATACGAGTGATTTTTTCAAAAAAAGAGGTTTGCTTTGGTTGTTCATGTGCAATTTATTAGCACAAAACCGAACGACTCAAACGTATGTTAAACCCTTTTTTTTACCATCTCATGCAGGAGCCCAAAAGACGAGTGGCAAAAATGATCATAATAATAATAAAAAATATTGCACATTTTATTGCGGGGTTATTGCACTAGTTAAAACAAAAACAAAATGTATGAAACAAATTAAATCATGTGCAACATCCAAGATATTGGTCGCGGGAGGAAATATGGAGATAATGATGGTGGGTATTTAAAAAGGTTATCTTTTTTTTTGAGTAGGAAAACGGTTATGCTAGGGTTTCCTACCCAGGGCGATCAGTGGGAGACTGCCCCACCGCCCCCGCCGCCGGGCGCCGCCCCGGCCAAGTGTGGCCCTTCGTCCGTGCCCCAGCCCAGGCTGGGTACCGGACCTGCAGCGGTAACGTCCACCCTGCGATCGCGTGACTCCCAGGGTCCCGTTGATCCCGCCGTGGCCAAGTCGGATACAACTTCGTGGAGTTCTAGAACCGTACGACAGGAAGGATTAGGGTTTCCTAAACCATGCCGCAAGGAAAGACCGAACCCAATCCCTTTAAATCCTAAGGGAGTGATGCAACAACTTCTGAAGCCTCGTGAGCCGCCAGATCGATCTTCTCACGCCGTTGCGCTGTTGCCGTCAAACTGTCCCTTCGGTGAGATGTCGATGCCGTCCGCGCGCACTGCGGGCAAGGAATTGCTGGCGACCGAGGTGAATCCAGTGGTGGGTGGGGGCGAATATGGGGCTCCCTCCGCTGATGCTACCCGCCCGAAGCCTACTAGTGGGGGATCCGAGGCCGCTGTGGCAATGAACCCGCGCGTGAAGGACCTCACCCTTTGGGAACAGATGCTAGCTGAGCAGATGAAACAAATGTCAGGCAGTGATGGTGGTAAGCTGGGCATGCAAAACGCTACAGGAGGAATTAGTGGGGGCGACCACACTCACTAGCCATAATGGGTAGTAACATAGAGTAGTAACATGCCCATGTTATTACTCTATGTTACTACCTCTATAGTGGGGAGTAACATATGTGTGGTAACATGCAACACTTCATTTATTAGGCTATAGACTCATCTTGCCTTGATATGTGTGATGTTACTCATATTAGTAGTAACTAGCTATGTTACCACATGCTTCTCTTTCTTCATTTATTTCTTGCCACATCATCTATTTTATCTAGATATATGTGATGTTACTACCTATGTTACTCCCACTGTGGGTAGTCTAACCAGTACACAGGGCGCTCACGTCCCAACAGTTCGGACATTATATCGGTGTTGCGTGATCTGTCTAATGAGGTGACTCTCAGGCTAGTCATAGTGGGGAGTAACTTAGACTAGTGTCATGCATATGACACTAGTCTTTGTTACTACCTTCATAGTGCAAAGTAACATACAAGTAGTATCATAGATGATAGCATTTATTACACTATAGACTCATTTTGCTTTGGGTTGCGTTATGTTACAGTAACATATTATGTTACTTCAAACACCTCTCTCCTCATTAACTATATGCCACACAAGAAAACTTGTCTTGGAATGAGCTATGTTACTTGCTAAGTTACTCCCACTATGACCAGCCTCAGACGTCTCATCGCTTGGGAAAAGGAACACGGAAAATGAAGTGTCCTCGGCAGCTGGAGCGGAACCAGGAGAAAAAGTGTTGGTGCTCTATTCTAACTTGACTGCTCCGGCAGCTCATATGATTTCAGGTACACCAAAGAAACTTAGAACATTAGTGACGCTGGAGGGGCAGCAGTCTCAACCGCATGGTGGAGTACACGACCAGGACATGCAGGAGGTGTCCAACCCATTGGAGGCAGTCGACTCAGGGGCCGCCGATGAACTGACGGGGCCGGTGGAGCCCCGTTAGGAGCAATGAATGTCCTAAGCTGGAACTACCGAGGGGGTGGGAACTCCCGGACAGTTCGAGATCTTGTGAGTCTTGTTCAGACTCATTCCCCTAGTATCGTTTTCCTTTGTGAGACTAGACAGTCTAAGAATAAAATGAAGAGGTATCGCTCTCAGTTAGGTTTAAATGGCTTCGACGCTTCAGACAGTGTTGGTCTTAGTGGTGGTTTGGCTTTGTATTGGCATGAGTCCTTGAGTCTTGATGTAAAAAAAATAAATGAAAGATATATTGATGCATACGTGACTGTGACGACGGGGGTGCCACCCTGGCAGCTTACCTGCGTCTATGGAGAACCGCGGACAGAGGACCGACATCGCATGTGGTCCATCCTCCGGGATCTTCATCGCCAAACCGACATGCCGTGGGTGGTGGTGGGAGACTTCAACGAGGCTATGTGGAGCTTCGAGCACTTCTCCGAATCACCGCGACCGACAGGTCAGATGATTGATTTTAGTGATACTTTGGAAGTTTGTGGTCTGGGTGATCTTGGTTTTGTAGGGCTGCCTTTCACTTATGACAATCGCCGTGGTGGACGAGCGAATGTCAAAGTCAGACTGGACCGGGCTGTTGCTAATAATTCTTGGCGTGACATCTTCACAAATGCCAAGGTGGAGCACATTGTGATGCCCAGCTCGGACCACCTTGCTATCTTGCTTCGGCGTGTCATGGAGGAACGGATACCAGAGTCAGGCAGGAGGTGCCGTCAGTACGAGGTAATGTGGGAGAGAGACCCGACTTTCCCAGAGGTAATAATGAATACCTGGGTTGATTTGGGGTCTATGTTGAACTTGGGAGACATAGCTTCTGGTTTGGGAACTACGATGAAAAAGTTGCAAGATTGGAGCCACAAAAAAATTGGAAACGTTATTAAAGAAATTAATAAGTCTCGCTCACGTCTGGAAGAGCTTATGTCTATGAATGCAGATAGAAAAGAGATTCGAGAGGCCACCGATAAGATGAATGAACTTCTTTACCGGGAGGAGATGCTATGGATGCAACGGTCTCATGTTGCATGGCTGCGTGAGGGGGACCGGAACACAAAATTTTTCCACCGCAAAGCGGTCTGGCGCGCTCGCAAAAACCGCATAAAAATCACTTGTGGATGATGCTGGCACAACGCATCGGAGCCATGCAGCCATGGCTGAGCTGGCCACCTCCTATTTTTCTAATTTGTTCAAGGCGGACAGTACTCTATGTGTGGATCCGGTGATCAACTTAATTAACACACGTGGTACTGATCAAATGAATGATGGCCTGTGTGCAGAGTTCTCGGATAAGGAGATTGCGGATGCGCTCTTCCAGATTGGTCCGTTGAAGGTGCCAGGCCCCGATGGTTTTCCCGCCAGGTTCTTTCAAAGAAACTGGTCATGCATGCGGGAACAGGTGATCGCTGGGGGCAAGGAATTTTTTCGTACGGGAATAATGCCGGAAGGGGTGAACAACACCTCCATTGTTCTTATCCCCAAGGTTAAAAACCCCGAGAGGCTCACGGAGTTCAGACCGATTAGCCTCTGCAACGTCATTTACAAGGTGGTGTCCAAGTGCCTGGTAAATCGCCTGCGCCCTATTCTGGATGAGATAATTTCACCGAAACAAAGTGCTTTCGTCCCGGGGCGGATGATTACTGATAATGCCTTGATAGCTTTTGAGTGCTTTCATTCTATTCAGCATGAAAAAGACCCTAGCAAAAGTTTTTGTGCTTACAAGTTGGATATGTCTAAAGCGTATGACAGGGTTGATTGGATCTTCTTGGAGTGAATGATGCAAAAGATGGGTTTCGCTCGCCGCTGGGTGGACTGGATTATGACTTGCTTCACCTCGGTGAGATACTCTATTAAATTTAATGGAACCCTCTTGGATTCGTTTGCACCGTCGCGAGGGCTGCGGCAAGGTGATCCACTCTCTCCTTTTTTGTTCCTTCTCGTGGCTGATGGTTTGTCTGCTTTGTTGAAAGACGGAGAGGAAAAGGGGGAATATACACCTTTGAAAGTGTGTCGGCGAGCCTCAGGCGTGTCACACTTGCTCTTTGCAGATGATACACCCTTATTTTTTAAGGCAGAGGAGGAGAAGGCTAAGAAAGTACAGGACATGCTCAATGTGTATGCACGGGCTACAGGGCAATGCATTAATCCGGCTAAGTGCAGTATTCTTTTTGGTAAGTCGTGTGCCATGGATATTCAGGAAAGAATCCGGTCAGTTTTGCACGTGAACGTACTGTCATTTGAGGACAAGTACTTGGGTCTGCCCACACCTGATGGCCGTATGTCCCGTGGTAAATTTCAAAATCTGCAGTCCAGGCTTCTGAAAAGAATTATAGCTTGGGGAGATACCTTGTCTCTTGCTGGGAAGGAAACAATGATAAAAGCCGTTGCACAAGCCATCCCAACTTATATCATGGGTGTCTTCAAGCTCCCTATGTCCGTATGTGATGATCTGAATAGGATGGTGCGTAATTTCTGGTGGGCTCTGCGGAAGGGAAAAGGAAAATGCATTGGCTGGCTTGGCCCAAGATCTTGGCACATAAAATGAAGGGCGGCCTCGGGTTTAGGGATTTTCGCCTGTTTAATCAGGCCCTACTCGCCAGGCAGGCGTGGCGCTTACTTACTAATCCTAATAGCTTATGTGCGCGGGTGCTAAAGGCTCGCTACAACCCGGAGGGTCGCCTCGAGGACACTGTCTTCTCGGGGAACGCCTCCCCTACATGGCAGGGCATCCAACATGGTCTTGAGCTCTTGAAAAAGGGCATCGTGTGGCGTGTCAGGGATGGACAGAACATCGACATTTGGCGTGACCCCTGGCTGCCCACTGAGCCCTCGCGCCACCCCATTACTCAGCAAGGGACCTGCCGACTCAGGAGAGTCGCGGAGCTCCTCGACGAGTCTGGTAATTGGCGCCTGGACCTTCTTTGTCGCCACTTCCTTCCTCCGGACATGGACTCCATCAACAACATCTGTACATCACCGCGGGTCACCAACGATACCATCGCCTGGGCGCCTGAGAGGAATGACATCTTCACCGTTCGCTCGGCCTACTGCCTTGCCATGGACGAGCGCAAGCGTCCATTGGCAACTGCCACGAGCAGGGCACCAGATGGTCCCCGCGCCATCTGGAAGATCATATGGGGGTGCCCTGCTCCCCAAAAGGTATGCGTATTCGCATGGAGAATTATCACCAACTCTTTGGCCACCTGGGCTAATAAGTTTTCCTGCCGCCTCGAGCTTACTGATGTATGTCCCCTTTGTGGCGTGGAACGAGAGGACGGCTTTCACGCGATGTGCAGGTGCCGACTTGCCATGGACCTTTAGTGAGCCATGGAGAAGGATTGGCCGATTCCAAAGGTGGAGACCATCAAGAATGATGGCCCAGAGTGGCTATTCACGCTACTGAACCCTCTGTCGGATATGGCGCGCATGGTCGTCCTCATGATCATGTGGCGGGCATGGTACATCCGCAACGAAATCACACACGACAAAGTCCCTCCGCCCACAGAAGTATCCAGGCGTTTCCTCCAAGGGTACATCAATTCTTTGTTGTGTATCCACCAGTTTCCACATGCAGATTTGGAGAAAGGAAAAATGGTGGTGCAAGAGGCAGGCCGGGCTGACTATGCCGGCGAGAGGAAGGCACAGCCGCTCCATTGGGTACCTCCCCCAGCCGACTGGACAAAGCTGAATACCGATGGTAGCTTTGTACAGGCCACAGGAGCAACAGGGGGAGGGATGGTCCTTAGAGATTATAGAGGGGAGCTCATTTTTACAGCTTGTAGACAACTGCTCACATGTGATAATAGCCTCCAAGAGGAGTTGGAAGCATGCAGAGAGGGGCTGCAGTTGGCTTTGTATCGTACCAACCTACCCATCTTGGTAGAGTTGGACTGCTCTAAAGCGGTTTCGATGTTGTCGGCCAAGTCAGCGAACCGATCACAAGTCCGAGCACTAGTAGAGGATATAAGCAGGATGATTACTACTGAATCTAGGGAGATTTCATTTTCTCATATTAGTAGATCACAAAACAATGCCAGTCATGCACTAGCCGCGTATGGTCGTAGTACCCCTCGCATGGCTGTGTGGTTGAGGTCGGGTTTAGACTGCATTGTAAACATTTCCGAGGCCGAGAAGCCTCCGTGAGTTAATGAAATCTTCCTTTTCCCCCACAAAAAATGATGGTGGGTATTTCAAATGTAGTTGACTTCATTTGACTTTAGGAGCAGATCCATAAAGTATTTTTTAGAAAGGAGGCGCTTGCCCTGCTTTAGCGAACTGAAGCCCTTAAAGCGTTTACATCAAGAGTAGAACAAACACAAATAAAAAGTATTTATAAAGTTTTTGCATCACATATTATTACATGTTAGTGAGTGTATGATGCAAGGTGCTTACATAAACAAATCTACCAATGTTAGTATATGAATGGCATAAAGGAACAAATTGTACAACCTTAGTGACTAGTATGCTATCCAGGGAATAAAATTTGTGTTAGAACACGGGGTCCAGTGTTTCTTTATGTTAGAACAATCAATCAACAATCAGATGGAATGTCAGAGGTCTAAACCGCCCTGGTCGGAGAACGACGGTCCATAGAACATGGTTCAAAATTTGAAAACCCGTGTGTTCAAGTTTGATAATTTATGGACGGGCTTCACCGAGATGGTTCGGAATGCGTGGACCGAACAACCCAACCATGTGGAGCCTTACCAAGTGCTTCATCATAAGCTCGAGAAGAGCGGATGCCACCTGGCGGAATGGAGTTGGGGCCTCTTCTCCAAGGCAAAGGTTCACCTCCATGTCGCCCTTCCTTATCATCCTCCACCTCGATATGGCCCAAGAAGAACATCTCCTCTCTAGTGAATAGAGTGATACTACAGCAAGGCTCAAGAGAAGGGTTATTAATCTATCGGTTCTTGAAAGGGCGACAAAAAACAATGCACACGAATGTCAAACTTAAGGAGGAGGACACAAACACTAAATTATTCCATCGGTGAATCAATGCTAGGAGGAGAAACAAAAATTCACATTTATAGACTCAAGCAAAATCATGGGTGGGCCACCGAGCGTGAAATAAAAAAGAGCTTAATCCATGATCACTTCTCCGAGGTGATGGAAAAGGAAAACTCGAGAACCAAGGACTTCAATTGGGAGAAGATGCAACTCGAGACACATTAGTTAGGCGATTTTAGAGGACCAAATTACTGAAGAATAGGTTAAAGGGGTCATTCCTACCTCTTGAGCACTGCGGTGGTTTTCCCTTGAAGAGGAAAGAGTGATGCAGCAAAGTAGCGTAAGTATTTCCCTCAGTTTTTGAGAACCAAGGTATCAATCCAGTAGGAGATTACGCGCGAGTCCCTCGCGCCTACACAAAACAAATAAATCCTCGCAACCAACGCGATAAGGGGTTGTCAATCCCTACACGGTCATTTACGAGAGTGAGATCTGATAGATATGATAAGATAATATTTTTGGTATTTTTGTTATAAAGATGCAAAGTAAAGTAAAAGCAAAGTAAAAGGCAATGGAAATAAATAAGTGTTGAAAGATTAATATGATGCAGATAGACCCGGGGGCCATAGGTTTCACTAGTGGCTTCTCTCATGAGCATAAGTATTTTACGGTGGGTGAACAAATTACAGTTGAGCAATTGACAGAATTGAGCATAGTTATGAGAATATCTAGGTATGATCATGTATATAGGCATCACGTCCGAGACAAGTAGACCGACTCCTGCCTGCATCTACTACTATTACTCCACACATCGACCGCTATCCAGCAAGCATCTAGAGTATTAAGTTCATAAGAACAGAGTAACGCCTTAAGCAAGATGACATGATGTAGAGGGATAAATTCATGCAATATGATAAAAACCCCATCTTGTTATCCTCGATGGCAACAATACAATACGTGCCTTGCTGCCCCTACTGTCACTAGGGAAGGACACCGCAAGATTGAACCCAAAGCTAAGCACTTCTCCCATTGCAAGAAAGATCAATCTAGTAGGCCAAACCAAACTGATAATTCGAAGAGACTTGCAAAGATAACCAATCATACATAAAAGAATTCAGAGAAGATTCAAATATTGTTCATAGATAAACTTGATCATAAACCCACAATTCATCGGTCTCAACAAACACATCGCAAAAGAAGATTACATCGAATAGATCTCCACGAGAGAGGGGGAGAACATTGTACTGAGATCCAAAAAGAGAGAAGAAGCCATCTAGCTAATAACTATGGACCCGAAGGTCTAAGGTAAACTACTCACACTTCATCGGAGAGGCTATGGTGTTGATGTAGAAGCCCTCCGTGATCGATGCCCCCTCCGGCGGAGCTCCGGAACAGGCCCCAAGATGGGATCTCGTGGGTACAGAAGGTTGCGGCGGTGGAATTAGGTTTTTGGCTCCGTATCTGATCGTTTGGGGGTACGTAGGTATATATAGGAGGAAGAAGTACGTCGGTGGAGCAACATGGGGCCCACGAGGGTGGAGGGCGCGCCGGGGGGGGGGGGGGGGGGGGTAGGCGCGCCCCTACCTCGTGGCCTCCTGGAAGCTTCCTTGATGTAGGGTCCAAGTCTCCTGGATCATGTTCGTTCCAAAAATCACGTTCCCGAAGGTTTCATTCCGTTTGGACTTCGTTTGATATTCTTTTTCTGTGAAACTCTGAAATAGGCAAAAAACAGCAATTCTGGGCTGGGCCTCCGGTTAATAGGTTAGTCCAAAAAATAATATAAAAGTGAATAATAAAGCCCAATAATGTCCAAAACAGAAGATAATATAGCATGGAGCAATCGAAAATTATAGATACGTTGGAGACGTATCAAGCATCCCCAAGCTTAATTCCTGCTCGTCCTCGAGTAGGTAAATGATAAAAACAGAATTTTTGATGTGGAATGCTACTAGGCATAATTTCACTGTAATTCTTCTTAATTGTGGTATGAATATTCAGATCCGAAAGATTCAAGACAAAAGTTTAATATTGACATAAAAATAATAATACTTCAAGCATACTAACTAAGCAATTATGTCTTCTCAAAATAACATGGCCAAAGAAAGTTATCCCTACAAAATCATATAGTCTGGCTATGCTCTATCTTCACCACACAAAATATTTAAATCATGCACAACCCCGATGACAAGCCAAGCAATTGTTTCATACTTTTGACATTTTCAAACTTTTCAATCTTCACGCAATACATGAGCGTGAGCCATGGACATAGCACTATATGTGGAATAGAATGGTGGTTGTGGAGAAGACAAAAAAGGAGAAGATAGTCTCACATCAACTAGGCGTATCAACGGGCTATGAAGATGCCCATCAATAGATATCAATGTGAGTGAGTAGGGATTGCCATGCAACGGATGCACTAGAGCTATAAGTATATGAAAGCTCAAAAAGAAACTAAGTGGGTGTGCATCCAACTCGCTTGCTCACGAAGACCTAGGGCATTTTGAGGAAGCCCATCATTGGAATATACAAGCCAAGTTCTATAATGAAAAATTCCCACTAGTATATGAAAGTGATATCATAGGAGACTCTCTATCATGAAGATTATGGTGCTACTTTGAAGCACAAGTGTGGTAAAAGGATAGTAACATTGTCCCTTATCTCTTTTTCTCTCATTTTTTTATTTGGGCCTTTTCTCTTTTTATGGCCTTTTTTAGTCCGAAGTCTCATCCCGACTTGTGGGGGAATCATAGTCTCCATCATCCTTTCCTCACTTGGGACAATGCTCTAAAAATGATGATCATCACACTTTTATTTTCTTACAACTCAACAATTACAACTCAATACTTAGAACAAAATATGACTCTATGTGAATGCCTCCGGCGGTGTACCAGGATATGCAATGAATCAAGACTGACATGTATGAAAGAATTATGAACAGTGGCTTTGCCACAAATACAATGTCAACTACATGATCATGCAAAGCAATATGACAATGATGGAGCGTGTCATAATAAACGGAACGGTGGAAAGTTGCATGGCAATATATCTCGGAATGGCTATGGAAATGCCATGATAGGTAGGTATGGTGGCTATTTTGAGGAAGGTATATGGTGGGTGTATGATACCGGCGAAAGGTGCGCGGTATTAGAGAGGCTAGCAATGGTGGAAGGAGGAAAGTGCGTATAATCCATGGACTCAACATTAGTCATAAAGAACTCATATACTTATTGCAAAAATCTACAAGTTATCAAAGCAAAGTATTACGCGCATGCTCCTAGGGGGGTAGATTGGTAGGAAAAGACCATCGCTCGTCCCCGACCGCCACTCATAAGGAAGACAATCAATAAATAAATTATGCTCCGACTTCATCACATAACGGTTCACCATACGTGCATGCTACGGGAATCACTAACTTTAACACAAGTATTTATCAAATTCACAACTACCCAACTAGCATGACTCTAATATTACTACCTCCATATCACAAAACAATCATCAAGCATCAAACTTCTCTTAGTATTCAACACACTCATAAGATTTTTTTTACTATTCTTGAATACCTAGCATATTAGGATTATTTAAGCAAATTACCATGCTGTTTAAGACTCTCAAAATAATCTAAGTGAAGCATGAGAGATCAATAGTTTCTATAAAACAAAACCACCACCGTCGATATAAGTGAAGCACTAGAGCAAAAACTATATAACTCAAAAGATATAAGTGAAGCACATAGAGTATTCTAATAATTTCCGAATCATGTGTGTCTCTCTCAAAAGGTGTGTACAGAAAGGATTATTGTGTTAAAATAAAAAGCAAAGACTCAAATCATACAAGACGCTCCAAGCAAAACACATATCATGTGGTGAATAAAAATATAGCTCCAAGTAAAGTTACCGATGTAAGTAGACGAAAGAGGGGATGCCTTCCGGGGCATCCCCAAGCTTTGGCTTTTTGGTGTCCTTAGATTATCTTGGGGGTGCCATGGGCATCCCCAATCTTAGGCTCTTTCCACTCCTTGTTGCATAATCCATCAAATCGTTCACCCAAAACTTGAAAACTTCACAACACAAAACTTAGCAGAAAATCTCGTGAGCTCCGTTAGCGAAAGAAAACAAAAGACCACTTCAAGGTACTGTAATGAACTCATTATTTATTTATATTGGTGTTAAACCTACTGTATTCCAAATTCTCTATGGTTTATAAACTATATTACTAGCCATAGATTCATCAAAATAAGCAAACAACATACGAAAAACAGAATCTGTCAAAAACAGAACAGTCTGTAGTAATCTGTAACTAACGCAAACTTATGGAACTCCAAAAAATCATCCAAAATAGGAAGACCTAGGAATTTTTTTATTGATCAGCAGCAATTGGAATAAATATTTTATCACGTTCTGGTTATTTTTAACAATTATTTTTGTGAACAGAAAGTTTCTGGAATTTTCTGCAAGATCAAATAACTATCATCCAAGAAGATCCTATAGGTTTAACTTGGCACAAACACTAATCAAAACATAAAAACACATCTAACCAGAGGCTAGAACAAATATTTATTCCTAAACAGAAGCAAAAAAAAAAACTAAAAATAAAATTGGGTTGCCTCCCAACAAGCGCTATCGTTTAACGCCCCTAGCTAGGCATTGATAATTTTAATGATGCTCACATGAAAGACAAGAATTGAAGCATAAAGAGAGCATCATAAAACACGTGACAAACACATCTAAGTCTAACATACTTCCTATGCATATGCATCTTATAGGCAAAAAAATTAGCAAGGCAAGCAAAAACTAGCATATGCAAGGAAGCGGAAAGAAACAATAGCAATCTCATCATAACGAGAGGTAATTTAGCAACATGAAAATTTCTACAACCATATTTTCCTCTCTCATAATAATTACATGTGGGATCATAAGCAAATTTAACAATATAGCTATCACAAAACATATTCTTAACACGATCCTCATGTATGCAAAGTTGGCACTCTTCCAAAATAGTGGGATTAACATTAACTAAAGTCATGACCTCTCCAAACCCACTTTTCTCAAAAACATAAGATTGAACATTCTCCAAATATGTGGGATCTAAAGTTGACACTCTTCCAAACCCACTTTCAATATTATTGCAAACATTATTATCAATCTTATCAACATCATGGGGCTTAAATAAATTTTCAAGATCATAAGAAGAATCACCCCAATCATGATCATTGCAACAAGTAGTAGACATAGCAAAACTAGCATCCCCAAGCTTAGGGTTTTGCATATTATTAGCACAATTGACATCAATAGAATTTATAATAACATCATTGCAATCATGCTTTTTATTCAAAGATCTATCATGAATCGCTTCATAAAGTACTTCATCACAATTTTCAGATTCACGAATTTCAAGCAAAACCTCATAAAGATAATCTAGTGCACTCATCTCACTAGCAATAGGTTCATCATAATTGGATCTCTTAAAGAGATTAGCAAGTGGATGAGGATCCATAAACTTTTAGCAAGCGAAGATGCAAGCAAAAAGAAGGTACATGGTAACACAAGCAAACAAAAGATCGAACGGAAAAAGGGCGAAGAAAACGGCAATGGTGAAGTGGGAGAGAGGAAAACGAGAGGCAAATGGCAAATAATGTAATGCGGGAGATAAGGGTTTGTGATGGGTACTTGGTATGTTGACTTTTGCGTAGACTCCCCGGCAACGGCGGCAGAATTCCTTCTTGCTACCTCTTGAGCATTGCGTTGGTTTTCCCTTGAAGAGGAAAGGGTGATGCAGCAAAGTAGCGTAAGTATTTCCCTCAGTTTTTGAGAACCAAGGTATCAATCCAGTAGGAGGCTACGCGCGAGTCCCTCGCACCTACACAAAACAAATAAATCCTCGCAACCAACGCGATAAGGGGTTGTCAATCCCTACACGGTCACTTACAAGAGTGAGATCTGATAGATATGATAAGATAATATTTTTGGTATTTTTGTTATAAAGATGCAAAGTAAAGTAAAAGCAAAGTAAAAGGCAACGGAAATACCTAAGTGTTGAAAGATTAATATGATGAAGATAGACCCGGGGGCCATAGGTTTCACAAGTGGCTTCTCTCATGAGCATAAGTATTTTACGGTGGGTGAACAAATTACTGTTGAGCAATTGACAGAATTGAGCATAGTTATGAGAATATCTAGGTATGATCATGTATATAGGCATCACGTCCGAGACAAGTAGACCGACTCCTGCCTGCATCTACTACTATTACTCCACACATCGACCGCTATCTAGCATGCATCTAGAGTATTAAGTTCATAAGAACAGAGTAACGCCTTAAGCAAGATGACATGATGTAGAGGGATAAATTCATGCAATATGATAAAAACCCCATCTTGTTATCCTCGATGGCAACAATACAATACGTGCCTTGCTGCCCCTACTGTCACTAGGGAAGGACACCGCAAGATTGAACCCAAAGCTAAGCACTTCTCCCATTGCAAGAAAGATCAATCTAGTAGGCCAAACCAAACTGATAATTCGAAGAGACTTGCAAAGATAACCAATCAAACATAAAAGAATTCAGAGAAGATTCAAATATTGTTCATAGATAAACTTGATCATAAACCCACAATTCATCGGTCTCAACAAACACACCGCAAAAGAAGATTACATCGAATAGATCTCCACGAGAGAGGGGGAGAACATTGTATTGAGATCCAAAAAGAGAGAAGAAGCCATCTAGCTAATAACTATGGACCCGAAGGTCTGAGGTAAACTACTCACACTTCATCGGAGAGGCTATGGTGTTGATGTAGAAGCCCTCCGTGATCGATGCCCCCTCCGGCGGAGCTCCGGAACAGGCCCCAAGATGGGATCTCGTGGGTACAGAAGGTTGCGACGGTGGAATTAGGTTTTTGGCTCCGTATCTGATCGTTTGGGGGTACGTAGGTATATATAGGAGGAAGAAGTACGTCGGTGGAGCAACATGGGGCACACGAGGGTGGAGGGCGCGCCTGGGAGGGGGGGGGGGGTAGGCGCGCCCTTACCTCGTGGCCTCCTGGAAGCTTCCTTGACGTAGGGTCCAAGTCTCCTGGATCATGTTCGTTCCAAAAATCACGTTCCCGAAGGTTTCATTCCGTTTGGACTCCGTTTGATATTCTTTTTCTGCGAAACTCTGAAATAGGCAAAAAACAGCAATTCTGGGCTGGGCCTCCGGTTAATAGGTTAGTCCCAAAAATAATATAAAAGTGAATAATAAAGCCCAATAATGCCCAAAACAGAAGATAATATAGCATGGAGCAATCAAAAATTATAGATACGTTGGAGACGTATCAGTCATCAATGAAATGCCTTCTGGCAAGGCTCCCGGTCTTGGTGGCTTCACCGAAGTCTTCTTCAAGAAAAGTTGGTGCATCATCAAGTACAACATCATGCATGTTATTCATGACAACTGACACGGAGCATCCTACGGTCATCCCCATGGATCTAGCTTCGTCTCATACGACACCACATGGACCAATGACTAGAGCTCGAGCAAGGGCTATCAAAACTTAGGTGAACTCGTTCCTCTCCGAACTTACACATTCTTCATGTGAGACATGGCTACTACCTCAAGCGGAGACCCTATGTGTGGCCAGGTACTTAGAGGATAGCCACAGAGCAACTACATCCAATGGACAAGATGGCGAGGACACCAAGTACAAAGATCAAGAGGAAAAGCTGCGAGGAATCTACAGCCTCCGGATGACCGGACAACGCCGGACGTCCGATGCCTGGAATACCAGGCAGCCAAGACCCCAGCCAGTGAATGCTACAGCGGCCGGACGACCGACCCGGACCAAACGCCCGACACCTCCCAGCGCCCGGACGACCGAGCTGAAGGAAATATGCCCTAGAGGCAATAATAAAGTTGTTATTTTATATTTCCTTACTCATGATAAAGGTTTATTATTCATGCTAGAATTGTATTGATCAAAAACTTAAATACATGTGTGAATACATAAACAAATACCGTGTCCCTAGTGATCCACTACTAAACTAGCTCGTTGATCAAAGATGGTTAAAGTTTCCTAACAATAGACATGTGTTGTCATTTCATAACGGGATCACATCATTAGGAGAATGATGTGATGGCAAGACCCATCCGTTAGCTTAGCATATTGATCCTTCAGTTTATTGCTATTGCTTTCTTCATGTCAAATACATATTCCTTCGACTATGAGATTATGCAACTCCCGGATACCGGAGGAATGCCTTGTGTGCTATCAAACATCACAACGTAACTGGGTGATTATAAAGATGCTCTACAGGTATCTCCGAAGGTGTTTGTTTAGTTGGCATAGATCGAGATTAGGATTTGTCACTCCGAGTATCGGAGAGGTATCTCTGGTAATACACATCATAAGCTTGCAAGCAAATGACTAAGAAGTTAGTCACGAGGTGATGTATTACGACACGAGTAAAGAGACTTGCTGGTAAGTAGATTTAACTAGGTATGAAGATACCGACGATCGAATCTCGGGAGAGTAACATACTGATGGACAAAGGGAATTACGTATGTTGTCATAACAGTTCGACCGATATAGATCTTCGTAAAATATGTAGGAGCCAATATGGGCATCCAGGTTCCGCTATTGGTTATTGACCGGAGAGGTGTCTCAGTCATGTCTACATAGTTCTCGAACCCGTAGGGTCCGCATGCTTAACGTTCGATGACGATATAGTATTATATGAGTTATGTGATTTGGTGACCGAATGTTGTTTGGAGTCCCAGATGAGATCACGGACATGGCGAGGAGTCTCGAAATGGTCGAGAGGTAAATATTGATATATAGGACGATGGTATTCGGACACCGGAAGTGTTTCAGAGGGTACCGTGTACTTATCGGCTCACCAGAAAGGAGTTTCGGGCACCCCCCAGCAAAGATATGGGCCTTATGGGCCAAGAGAGGGAACACAGCAGCCCACAAGGGGTGGTGCGCCCCTATATAGGCCGGCCCTATGAGGAGGAGAAGGAAAGAGGGCAGGGAAAGGAAAGTTTGGAGTAGGACTCCCCCTTCCTTCCCTCTCCCCCCCTCTTTCCTTCCCCCTTCTTACAAGGAAAGGGGGGCGAAGGGCAAGGCAGCAGCCCTAGGACTGCCAGCAGGTCTCTTGGGGCGCCCTAGGGGCTGCCTCCTCCCCTCCCACCTATATATACATGGGTAGGGGGCTCCACACAAGGACACAACATTCTCTTAGCCGTGTGCGGCGCCCCCGTCCACCGTTTACTCCCTCGGTCATATTTTCGTAGTGCTTAGGCGAAGCCCTGTGGAGATCACATCACCGTCACCACGCCGTCATGCTGCCGGAACTCATTTACTACCTCACCGTCTTGCTGGATCAAGAAGGCGGAGGACGTCAGCGAGCTGAACGTGTGCAGAACACGGAGGTGCCGTGCGTTTGGTACTAGATCGGTTGGAGCGCGAAGAAAGTTCGACTACATTAACCCGTTGTGAAACGCTTCCTCTTACGGTCTACAAGGGTACGTAGACACACTCTTCCCCTCTTTACTATGCATCTCCATGGATAGATCATTGCGTATGCGTAGATTTTTTTGTTTTCCATGCAAGGATTCCCAACACGAGCCCCTTCGGGAATCCGGTGCTACTTCACAGAAGGAAAATAGCGGAAAACTGAGCCCCTCCGGATGACAGGACACCGGACGACCGATGACCTTCGAATGTCTGGACCCTCGCGACCCTCCGGACGTCCGTCACCCTCCGGACGTCCGACACCTGTTTGCGCACAGTGATTAGCGCCGAGGCCCATGTACTCCTTCGCCCCTTAGACTATATATACTCCAACACCGCCCACATTTTGGGGTTAGCATTGTGATAGCTCATTTTGGAGATAGGGCTTTGCTCATCCACTTGATACCTACTCCATCGGAGACCGAGGCCTCCTAGGAGAAGATCCCCCAAGTGGATTCAAGACCCCACCAAGGGAAGATCCCCTCGTGGATTCAAGACCCCGTCTCCTCACGGATCGGGAAGGACTACCGACCGTTTGTATCGTCCCTTGTTGTGTTTGGATCGTGTTTCTCTTTGTGTACTTGGATCTAGCACATGTGTAATTGAATCTCGTCGATTTGAGTGTTTCCTCTCGTTTACCGTCTCGCGTGTTCTCCGTGTTCTTCGTGGGATCCCTTCCAAACCGTGAAAGATCGGCCTTAGGGTTCCACCCTACATCATCTTGGTATCAGAGACAAGTTGATCACGAATTTGGAGTCCCTACCCCTTGTTTTCTAGCCTAATTTTGTTGATTTTGTTCCAATTTCAAAAATCTCCACAAAAATAGCCCCAGATTTTTTTTGTGATTTGTTGGTATGATGAAGTTTTGTTGCATTTGATCCATGGATTTGCTTTGCCTTGAGTGGATCTAGCTTTCCCCCATCTTTTGCCTCAATTCCATCCGTAAAATCTGTCCAATTTGACCAGACTTTTCTTCTTCCCCACGAACCCTAGAGTTCATCCCGCAGCCCGAAATCGCCCAGGCTCCGGACGTCCAACCACCTCCGGACGTCCGACCACCTCCGGTCGTCCGACGTTTCCTGACGAATCCGAAATTTTCCAGCCACCGCCCACACTTCCACATTGCCTTTTCCAATACCCCTCATTGCATTCCCGCATACCACTACCGCTTTCGGAAACCACCATCACTTACCCGCTACCACCTTCGACAATTTTGACACGTTTTCTTTGGAGAATTTGAGTTGCGGTTCTCTGTTTCCTAGGGTGTCTCGGCTAACTAGGAACGGTTCGTCTTTGACATCACCACCGCTCATCTTCGCCACAGACACGACATCGACAACGACCACTTCACAATTTTGACACCATCCGCTGTAAGAAAGGACGGTAACCTCGACAACACTCTCATATATTCTCCCTTGCCATTGCATTGTTAACCCCTAGCCCATCTTGCGTCACTTACTTATCAAGACTAGCCATTGAGTATTGCCGGTAATGTTACTTGTGCACATTAGTGTTCATCATACCTTGCATATACCATATCATCTTGGTACAGGCATCTTGGTATCATCTCGTGTGTCACAAGGTTGTCCCCGCATATATACAATTTCTATCTTGGTTCGTGAAGTTTTGCATAAGTGGCCATAGAAAGAGCTCAAAAGAGGAAGAGCCAAAAAGCTTTAAAGCAAAAGAAAGACAAGAAAAGAGCTTTTAAGCAAGAACCATAACATCATACTACATTAAGATTGTCATACTCATTCATCCCGGATAATATCACCGAAACATCATACATATATAGCATACTTGGGATAGAAGTCATTGCATTTTTGCTTTGTAGGTCGTGCACAAGTACTGTATCCGCCTATTGAGCAATCGTGCTAGCGTCTCTCTTGTGTTTTGCAACAAGAGCATTTTTCGTGGATTCCACATTTTGAGCTCCTTGGTTGCACGACCCCATTTATCTATCCGTGTGTGTGTTTCTGTGTGCCACATATTGCTATTGGTCTACTTGTTGCATTTGCGAATTTGTGAATCTTTTGCAACATTATTGAATCTTGCTAAAAATTGCATAATTTTTGTGCCACCATCCTAACCAAGATCCTCAAAAAGCTTTACTTGTGTAGGTGTGAGAATCGACAAGATCCGGTACCATATTTCCTTGTTATACTATTGAGGGATCATCGATCCATTTTCAACATTGGATAAGGTACATTTGGTCTAGTTCTTTCTTTTCCTCCACTCACATATTTGCTTGAGATGATAGATAGGCCAACTACTTCTACCAACCCACTCTTCATCGAGCAAGATGAGGACTTGAACAACTACGTCACCAAGAACCACCTCTTCGGCACGCAAAGAGCTTTGCATCAAGAGAATGAAGCGTTGAACGATCGCATCGACCTACTTGCCACCGACTTGCGACAATCCGAGCAACATATAAGAGACTACGTAGACCACAAGCTTTCCAATCAAATGGATGAGATTCGTGCCTTGTTGGCTAGCCGCTCTTCTACATCCTCGACATCATCAAGTCGACGCCATTCAAGCCGACATTCCTCGTACACATCTTCGGAAGCAAGTCCTCCATGAGCTCGTTCACAACGCCATCAAGACCATGAAGATCATCAAGCTCCACAAAACCCATTTTGTGGCAAAGGGTTGCAAGACCGCGTCTGGGAGCGTGAACGACTACGCCGCCAAGCTAATGACCCTTCGGTGCAAGAAGAAGCTCCAATACACCAAGATCAACAAGAACAACAAGATGGTGATGACCTTCGACAAGAGCAACTACACCATAAAGAACAAGCCCTTGAAGCACAACGTGCCCTCAATGAAGCAACCCAAGACGTACGCGCACACAACCGGGAATAAGACGAGGCCATCCGCCGAGAGCGCCAAGAAGAAGCCGCATGTCTTGAGGAACGCCAAGAAATGAGGAACCGTGCAAGAATTCCATGACCTCAACGACAAAACAATCAAGAGGAGAACGAGGAGCAAGCGGCTCAAGACCCTCCACCACGGCAAGCGCGTCATCACCATCGACCCTAACACAATGAAGAGCAACACTACAGCAAGCTCAAGTTCACCATGCCTAAGTTCTCCAGAAGCAATGACCCCAAGGCTACCTTTTGGGCATTGAAAGTTGACAAGATCTTTCGCTTACACAACTATGAGGAAGAGAAGAAAATCACCATGGAATCTCTTGAGTTCCAAGACTATGTCCTCATTTGGTGGGAGCAAGTCATTGAGCGACAAGCGGCAAGAGGTTACCCACCCATCACAACATGGAATCAAATGAAGGATGTCATGTGAGCGCTTTGTACCCACGTACTATAGCCGCGACCTCTTCAGGAAATTGCAACTCCTCAAGCAAGGCATCAAGTCTGTTGAAGAGTATTACAAGGAAATGGGGATTGCCATGATTCGAGCCAATGTCATGGAAGACGACGAGCAAACTATGGAAAGGTTCTTGCATGGACTCAACCATCCTATCAAGAAGATTGCGGATTTCCAATCGTACACAAACCTCCTCGAGCTAGTGCACAAAGCTACCAAGGTGGAGCGACAAGTGCAAGATGACCTCAAGCTCAACGACGCCTCCTACCTCAACCAAACCTTCTACAAGCAACGGCGACAAGTCAAGTTACAAGAAAACTTCGACATCTTCAAGTTGTCCTCCTACTAAAAGCAACTTCAAGCCAATAGCTTTATCATCTACAACTCCACTGGATGAGACCCTCAAGACAAGTTCCATCAAATGCTTCACATGTCAAGGCCGAGGCCCCAAGACATTTGAGTGCCCACTCGGCGCACCATGATCGCCAATGACGACGGCACCTACGACTCGATGAGTGAGGAAGAAATGGAAGCGCTTGAGCACGTTGCTACTTCTTGAGCTTGCATTGGTTTTTCCCTTGAAGAGGAAAGCGTGATGCAGCAAAGTAGAGATAAGTATTTTCCCTCAGTTTGAGAACCAAGGTGTCAATCCAGTAGGAGGTACACGCAAGTCTCCAATCTATGCACCTGCACAAACAATCAAACACTTGCACCCAACGTGATAAAGGGGTTGCCAATCCCTTCACGGTCACTTGAAAGGATGAGATATGATAGAGATAGATATAAAAGATTACTAAAACGTAAAACAAAATAAAGTAAATAAATTGCAGCAAGGTATTTTGGGTGTATTTTTGGTTTATAGATCTGAAAATATATGATGGAAAATATATCCGGGGGCCATAGGTTTCACTAAAGGCTTCTCTCTTGAAAGAAAACATATAGTGGGTGAACAAATTACTGTCGAGCAATTGATCGAAAAGCGCAAAGTTATGACGATATACAAGGCAATGAAAATGAATATAGGCATCACGTCCGTGTCAAGTGGACCGACTCCTGCCTGCATCTACTACTATTACTCCACACATCGACCGCTATCCAGCATGCATCTAGAGTATTAAGTTCATAAGAATGGAGTAACAGCTCAACTAAGATGACATGATGTAGAGGGATAAACTCAAGCAATATGATGAAAACCCCATCTTTTTATACTTGATGGCAACAATACAATACGTGCTTCCCTAGCCCTACTTTGTCACTGGGTGAGGACACCGTAAGATTGAACCCAAAACTAAGCACCTCTCCCATTGCAAGAAAAACCAATCTAGTTGGCCAAACCAAACTGATAATTCAAAGAGAAATACAAAGATATCAAATCATGCATATAAGAATTCAGAAAAAATTTAAATAATATTCATAGATAATCTGATCATATATCCACAATTCATTGGATATTGACAAACACACCGCAAAAGAATATTACATCGGATAGATCTCCAAGAACATCGAGAGGAACATTGTATTGAAGATCAAAGAGAGGTAAGAAGCCATCTAGCTACTAGCTATGGACCCGTAGGTCTGTGGTAAACTACTCACGCTTCATCGGAAGGGCAATAGGGTTGATGTAGAAGCCCACCGTGATCGAACCCCCTCCGACAGGATGCCGGAAAAGGCCCCAAGATGGGATCTCACGGGAACAGACGGTTACGGCGGCGGAAAAGTATTTGGACACTTCTGGTGGTTTGGGAATATTTTAGGATTTATAGAGCTGAGAGGGAGGTCGGTGGACTCCCGAGGGGCCCACAAGCCTGGGGCACGCCCTAAGGGCTTGTGGAGTCCTCGGGACTCTTCTGGCCCTCTCCCCAAGTCTTCTGGGTGTCTTCTGGTCCAAGAAAAATCACCGCGAAAGTTTTATTCCATTTGGACTCCGTTTGATATTCCTTTTCTGTAAAACTCAAAAATAAGAAAAAACCCAGAAACTAGCACTGGGCTCTAGGTTAATAAGTTAGTCCCAAAAATAATATAAAATAGCGTATTAATGCACATAAAACATCCAAAATAGATAATATAATAGCATGGAACAATAAAAAATTATAGATACGTTAGAGACGTATCAAGCATCCCCAACCTTAATTCCTACTTGTCTTCGAGTAGGTAAATGATAAAAACAGAATTTTTGATGTGGAATGCTGCCTAACATATTTATCCATGTAATCTTCTTTATTGTGGGATGATAAGATTCAAAACAAAATTTTAATATTGACATAAAAACAATAATACTTCAAGCATATTAATAAAGCAATCATGTCTTCTCAAAATAACATGGCCAAAGAAAGTTATCCCTACAAAATCATATAGTCTGGCTATGCTCCATCTTCATCACACAAAGTATTTAATCATGCACAAACCCGATGACAAGCCAAGCAATTGTTTCATACTTTTGATGTTCTTAAACTTTTTCAACTTTCACGCAATACATGAGCATGAGCCATGGATATAACACTATAGCTAGAATAGAATATGGTGGTTGTGGAGAAGACAAAAAGAAGGAGAAAGTCTCACATCAACTAGGCGTATTAACGGACTACGGAGATGCCCATCAATAGATATCAATGTGAGTGAGTAGGGATTGCCATGCAGCGGATGCACTAGAGCTATAAGTGTATGAAAGCTCAAAAAGAAACTAAGTGGGTGTGCATCCAACTCGCTTGCTCACGAAGACCTAGGGAAATTTGAGGAAGCCCGTCATTGGAATATACAAGCCAAGTTCTATAATGAAAATTTCCCACTAGTATATGAAAGTGACAACATAGGAGAAGATAGTCTCACATCAACTAGGCGTATCAACGGGCTATGAAGATGCCCATCAATAGATATCAATGTGAGAGAGTAGGGATTGCCATGCAACGGATGCACTAGAGCTATAAGTATATGAAAGCTCAAAAAGAAACTAAGTGGGTGTGCATCCAACTCGCTTGCTCACGAAGACCTAGGGCATTTTGAGGAAGCCCATCATTGGAATATACAAGCCAAGTTCTATAATGAAAGATTCCCACTAGTATATGAAAGTGACAACATAGGAGACTCTCTATCATGAAGATCATGGTGCTACTTTGAAGCGCAAGTGTGGTAAAAGGATAGTAGCATTGCCCCTTCTCTCTTTTCTCTCATTTTTTGATTGGTCTTCTTTTGGCATCTTTTATTTTTTGTAAATTCCGGAGACTCATCCCAACTTGTGAGGGAATCATAGCTTCCATCATCCTTTCCTCACATGGAACAATGCTCTAATAATGATGATCATCAGACTTTTATTTACTTACAACTCAAGAATTACAACTCGATTCTAGAACAAAATATGACTGTATATGAATGCCTCTGGTGGAGTACCAGGATGAGCAATGATCAAGAGTGACATGTATAAAAAATATGAAGGGTGGCCTTGCCACAAATACTATGCCAACTACATGATCATGCAAAGCAATATGACAATGATGAAGCGTGCCATAATAAACGGAACGGTGGAAGTTGCATGGCAATATATCTCGTAATGCTATGGAAATGCCATAATAGGCAGGTATGGTGGTTGTTTTGAGGAAAGTATATGGTGGGTTTAATGCACCGGCGAGAATTGCGCGGTACTAGAGAGGCTAGCAATGGTGGAAGGGTGAGAGTGCATATTATCCATGGACTCAACATTAGTCATAAAGAACTCACATACTTGTTGCAAAAATTTATTAGCTATCAAAACAAAGTACTACACGCATGCTCCTAGGGGGATAGATTGGTAGGAAAAGACCATCACTCGTCCCCGGTCGCCACTCATAAGGAAGGCAATAAATAAATAAATCATGCTCTGACTTCATCACATAATGGTTCACCATACGTTCATGCTACGGGAATCACAAACTTTAACATAAGTATTTCTACCAATCCACAATTACTCACTAGCATGACTCTAATATCACCATCTTTATATCTCAAAACAAATGCAAGGAATCAAACTTCTCATAGTATTCAACGCTCTTTTATATGAAAGTTTTTATTATATCCCTCTTGGATGCCCATCATATTAGGACTAAATACATAACCTAAGCAACTTACCATGCTGTTTAGAGACTCTCAAAATAATATAAGTGAATCATGAGAGTTCAACAATTTCTATAAAATAAAGCCACCGCCGTACTCTAAAAAGATATAAGTGAAGCACTAGAGCAAATTGCCTAGCTCAAAAGATATAAGTGAAGCACATAGAGTATTCTAATAAATCATGATTCATGCGTGTCCCTATCAAAATGTGTGTACAACAAGGATGATTGTGGCAAACTAAAAAGCAAAGAATCATATCATACAAGACGCTCCAAGCAAAACACATATCATGTGGTAAATAAAAATATAGCCTCAAGAAAATTTACCGACGGATTGAAGACGAAAGAGGGGATGCCATCCGGGGCATCCCCAAGCTTAGATGCTTGGTTGTCCTTGAATATTACCTTGGGGTGCCTTGGGCATCCCCAAGCTCAGGCTCTTTCCACTCCTTATTCCATAGTCCATCAAATCTCTACCCAAAACTTGAAAACTTCACAACACAAAACTCAACAGAAAACTCATGAGATCCGTTAGTATAAGAAAATAAATCACCACTTTTTGGTATTGTTGTGAACTCATTCTTTATTTATATTGGTGTAATATCTACTGTATTCCAACCTTTTCATGGTTCATACTGATGACCCACAAGTATAGGCGATCAATTGTAGCTCTTTTCGATAAGTAAGAGTGTCGAACCCAACGAGGAGCGGATGGAAATGACAAGTGGTTTTCAGCAAGGTAATGTCTGCAAGTGTTGAAACTATAAGTAACCGAGTAGTTTGATAGCTAGATAATTTGTAACAAGCAAGTAATGATAGTAGTAACAAAAGTGCAGCAAGGTAGCCCAATCCTTTTGAGGCAAAGGACATGCCAAAACGGTCTCTTATACTCCCTCCGTTCCAAATTACTCGTCGCAGAAATGGATGTATCTAGAACTAAAATACATCTAGATACATCCATACCTGCGACAAGTAATTCGGGACGGAGGGAGTAGTAAGCAAAGCGTCCTTGAGGGTACACGGGAATTTCATCTAGTCACTTTCATCATGTTGGTTCGATTTGTGTTCGCTACTTTGATAATTTGATAGGTGGGTGGACTGGTGCTTAGGTGCTGTTCTTACTTGAACAAACCTCCTACTTATGATTAACCCTCCCGCAAGCATCCACAACTACGAGAAAAGTATTAAGAATAAATTCTAACCTTAGCATTAAACTTTTGGATCCAATCGGTCCCTTACGGAAGAGCGCATAAACTGGGGTTTAAGCTTCTGTCACTCTCGTAACCCATTATCTAATTGCTACTCCACAGTGCATTCCCTTAGGCCCAAATATAGTGAAGTGTCATCTAGTCGACGTTCACATGACACCACTAAGGGAATCACAACATACATACTATCAAAATATCGAACACATATCAAGTTCACATGATTACTTGCAACATGATTTCTCCCGTGACCTCAGGAACAAAAGTAACTACTCACAAGTGATAAACATGCTCAAGATCAAAGGGGTATTAAATAGCATATTGGATCTGAACATATAATCTTCCACCAAATAAACCATATAGTGATCAACTACAAGATGTAATCAACACTACTAGTCACCCACAAGCACCAATCTATACTTCCGGTAACAAGATTGAACACAAGAGATGAACTAGGGTTTGAGAGGAGTTGGTTATGTTGAAGATTTTGATGGAGATTGGCCTTGCCAAGATGCGGGAGTTGTTGGTGATGATGATGATGATGATTTCCCCCTCTGGGAGGGAAGTTCCCCCGGCAGAATCGCTTCGCCGGAGGGCAAAATTGCTCCTGCCCAAGTTCCACCTCGAGACGGCGGTGCTCCGTACCGGAAGTCCTCTCCTTATTTTTTTCTAGGTCAAAATGACTTATATACCAGAAGATGGGCACCGGAGGTGGGCCTGGGTGAGCACAACCCACCAGGGCGCGCCTGGGCTCCCTGGCACGCCCAGGTGGGTTGTGCCCACCTGGTGGGGCCCCTCTGGTACTTATTTCCTCCAATATTCTTCAAATATTCCATAGAAATTCTCCGTGAAGTTTCAGTTTGTTTGGAGTTGTGCAGAATAGGTAGCCTAACGTAGCTTTTCCAGGTCCAAATTTCTAGCTGCCGAAATTCTCCCTCTTTGTGTGTTCCTTTTATGAGAGAAAAGGCATTAGAATTACTCCAAAAAGCATTAGTATGCATAAAAACATCATAAATAACAGTAAGTAAACATGATGCAAAATGGACGTATCACATACCCCCCGATACTACCCATAGATTCATCAAAATAAGCAAACAACACATAGAAAACAGAATCTGTCAAAAACAGAATAGTCTGTAGCAATCTGTAAACTTCGTATAATTTTGTAACTCCAAAAATTCTGAAAAAATAGGAAAACCTGGGAAATTTGTATATCAATCTTGTGTAAAACTTCATATCAAAATCACGTTTCTGTGATTTTTTAAAATTGATTTACTGAGGGAAAAAGTTTCTGTTTTTCAGCAAGATCAAATCAACTATCATCGTAAGCCATCCCAAAGGTCTTACTTGGATAAAGCCCTAATTAAAATACCAAAACACAATTAATACATAGGTAATAATGTATATTTGTTGAAAAACAGAACCAAAAACAAAAAACATAAAATAAAATTGGGTTGCCTCCCAACAAGCGCTATTGTTTAACGCCCCTAGCTAGGCATAAAACATAGATCTACGTATTGTCATCTTTGGTATGCAATCCATAAGTAGCCCTCATAATATATTCATATGGAAACTTAATTTTCTTTCTTGGAAAGTGTTCCATGCACTTCCTTAATGGAAATTGAAATCTAATGTTTCCTTCTTTCATATCAATAATTGCACAAATCGTTCTAAGGAAAGGTCTACCAAGAATAATAGGACATGTAGGATTGCAATCTATATCAAGAAAAATGAAATCTATGGGCACATAATTCCTATTTGAAACAATAAGAACATCATTAATCCTTCCCATAGGTTTCTTAATATTGGAATCCGCTAGATGCAAATTTAAAGAACAATCATCAAATTCACGGAAACCTAACACATCACATAAAGTTTTTGGAATCATGGAAACGCTAGCACCCAAATCACACAAAGCATGGCACTCTTAATCTTTAATTTTAATCTTAATAGTAGGTTCCCACTCATCATAAATATTTCTAGGAATTGAAACTTCCAACTCAAGTTTTTCTTCAAAAGATTTCATCATAGCATTAACGATATGTTTAGTAAAAGCTTTATTTTGATTATAAGCATGAGGAGAATTCAACATGGATTGCAACAAGGAAATACAATCTATCAAATAAAAATTATCATAATTAAAGCCCTTGAAATCCAAAAGAGTGGGTTCATCGCTATTTAAAGTTTTGACCGCTGCAACCCACTTTTATCATTTTTTGCATTAAGATCTTTAAACTCTGAATCATTGGGACGCCTTCTAGCTAAAGTTGACTCATATACATTCCCATCTTTATCAATATTTATATTAGAAAACAAAGATTTAATAGGAGTCACACCAATATGTTTAAGATCTTCATCATTATTCTCGCAAAAACTAGAAGAACACGCTTTTACAAACCAATCTCGCTTAGCACGCATCCTAGCAGTTCTTTCTTTACACTCATCAATAGAAATTTTAATAGCCTTCAGAGATTAATTAAGATCATGCTTGAGTCGAATAGATCTAATTTTCAAAGAATCAATCTGAAGAGAAATCCTATCAATGTTTCTAGCCAAATCATCAATCTTGAGCAATTTTTCTTCAACCATAGTATGGAAAACTTTTTGGGACTTAATAAAATCTTTAATATTGTTCTCAAGATCAGAGGGCATTTTATTATAATTTCCATAAGAATTGTCATAGGAATTACCATAATTATTAGATGAATTACTAGGAAACGGCCTAGGGTTGAAATTACCTCTATAAGCATTATTACCAAAATTGTTCCTACCAACAAAATTCGCATCCATAGATTCATTATTGTTCTCAATCAAATTATAAAAAGGCATATCATTAGGATAAATAGGAGCACTCTTAGTAGCAAACAATTTCATAAGTTCATCCATCTTCCCACTCAAAGTATTAATTTCTTCAATCGCATGCACTTATTTACTAGTGGAAGATCTTTCGGTATGCCATTGAGAGTAATTTTCCATAATATTATCTAGGAGTTTACTAGCTTCTCCTAATGTAATTTCCATAAAAGTACCTTCCACAGCGGAGTCTAAAAGATTTCTAGATGCAAAATTCAATCTGGCATAATTTTTTTGTATGATCATCCATAAACTTAAACCATGAGTAGGGCAATTTCTTATCATCAATTTCATACTTTCCCAAGATTATGCAACATGTTCATGATCAAGTTGCTTAAAATTCATTATATCGTTCCTAAGGGAGATGATCTTAATTAGCGGGAGGAAAATACTTGGAAATAAAAACATCTTTACACTTATTCCATGAATCAATACTATTTTTAGGCAAAGATGAAAACCAAGTTTTAGCACGATCTCGTAGCGAGAACGGAAATAGCTTGAATTTGACAATATCATTATCCACATATTTTTTCTTTTGCATATAACATAACTCAACGAAAGTATTTAGATGGGATGCGACATCTTCACTAGGGAGGCCAGAAAATTGATCTTTCATAACAAGATTCAACAAAGCGGCATTAATTTCATAAGATTCTGCACTAGTGGCGGGAGCAATCGGAGTACTAATAAAATCATTATTACTAATTAGTGTTGTAAAAGTCACACAACTTGGTATTTTCTTGAGACATCGTGACAAAGCAAGCAATCTAGCACATGAGCAACCAAAAAGAAAACAAAAAGACGAACGGAAGAAGGGCGAATGAAAGGCAAATCTTTTTGTGTTTTTCTAAAAACATTTTAGAAGTGGGGGAGAGGAAAATGAGAGGCAATTGGCAAATAATGTAATGCAAGAGATGATAGTTTATGGTGGGTACTTCGTAGGCTTTATGTAGAACCTCCCCGGCAACGGCGCCAGAAATTCTTCCTGCTACTTCTTGAGCTTGCGTTGGTTTTTCCCTTGAAGAAGAAAGGGTGATGCAGCAAAGTAGAGATAAGTATTTCCCTCAGTTTGAGAACCAAGGTATCAATCCAGTAGGAGGTACACGCAAGTCTCCAATCTATGCACCTGCACAAACAATCAAACACTTGCACCCAACGCGGTAAAGGGGTTGTCAATCCCTTCACGTTCACTTGCAAGGATGAGATAGGATAGAGATAGATATAAAAGATTACTAAAACGTAAAACAAAATTAATAAAAGTCAATAAATTGCAGCAAGGTATTTTTGGCTTTTTTGGTTTATAGATCTGAAAATATATGATGGAAAATAGACCAGGGGGCCATAGGTTTCACTAGAGGCTTCTCTCTTGAAAGAAAACATACGGTGGGTGAACAAATTACTGTCGAGCAATTGATAGAAAAGAGCAAAGTTATGATGATATCCAAGGCAATGATTATTAATATAGGCATCAGGTCCGTGTCAAGTAGACCGACTCCTGCCTGCATCTACTACTA
This sequence comes from Aegilops tauschii subsp. strangulata, assembly GCF_002575655.3. Lineage (NCBI taxonomy): Eukaryota > Viridiplantae > Streptophyta > Magnoliopsida > Poales > Poaceae > Aegilops > Aegilops tauschii. The sequence continues at coordinate 518,472,316 of NC_053036.3, forward strand.
TTACTCCACACATCGACCGCTATCCATCATGCATCTAGAGTATTAAGTTCGTAAGAACGCAGTAACGCCTTAAGTAAGATGGCATGATGTAGAGGGATAAACTCAAGCAATATGATGACAACCCCATCTTTTTATCCTTGATGGCAACAATACAATACGTGCCTCGCTACCCCTACTTTGTCACTGGGTGAGGACACCGCAAGATTGAACCCAAAACTAAGCACCTCTCCCATTGCAAGAAGAACCAATCTAGTTGGCCAAACTAAACCGATAATTTGACGAGAAATGCAAAGATATCAAATCATGCATATAAGAATTCAGAAAAGACTCAAATAATATTCATAGATAATCTGATCATAAATCCACAATTTATTGGATCTCAACAAACACAACGCAAAAGAATATTACATCGGATAGATCTCCAAGAGAATCGAGGAGAACATTGTATTGAAGATCAAAGAGAGAGAAGAACCATCCAGCTACTAGCTATGGACCTGTAGGTCTGTGGTAAACTACTCACGCTTCATCGGAAGGGCAATATGGTTGATGTGGAAGCCCTCCGTGATTGAATCCCCCTTCGGCAGGATGCCGAAAAAGGCCCCAATATGGGATCTTATGGGGATAGAAGGTTACAGCGGCGGAAAAGTACTTTGGTGGATGCTTCTGATGGTTTGGGAATATTTTAGGATTTATAGAGCTGAGAGGGAGGTCGGTGGACTCCAGAGGGCCCCACAAGCCAGGGGAGCCCCCCTAGGGCGCGCCCTGAGGGCTTGTGGAGTCCTCGGGACTCCTCTGGCCCTCTCCCTAAGTCTTCTAGTCCAAGAAAAACCATCATGAAAGTTTTATTCCTTTGGACTCCGTTTGATATTCCTTTTTTGTAAAACTCAAAAACAAGGAAAAAACAGAAACTGGCACTGGGCTCTAGGTTAATAAGTTAGTCCCAAAAATAATATAAAATAGCATATTAGTGCATATAAAACATCCAAAACAGATAATATAATAGCATGGAACAATAAAAAATTATAGATATGTTGGAGACGTATCACACGTGGCCATGCACCGGTGCGTGAATGAAGATGAAGATGACCAAGTCTTTTGCGACAAGGTCTTGACCCTTCAACAACAACAAGATGAAGACCAACGTTGCCACATCTTCGACACTAAAGCAGACATCAATGGACGTTCCGTGAAGGTCATCATCGACGGAGGAAGTTGCCACAACTTGGCAAGTGAAGAGCTATGTTCCAAGCTACAACTGGTCAAATTGAAGCACCCGCACCCCTAAAAGGTCCAATGGCTTAACGATTCTAACACCATTCAAGTGGAGCACACCTTTCAACTCTCCTTCCAGAATGGCGCATACGAAGACTCCTTGGAGTGTGATGTGGTTCCCATGTCTGTTTGGCATCTCCTACTTGGACGACCTTGGCAATTCGACCGCGGTGTCATCCACAATGGGAGAGCCAATCACTATAGCTTCAAGATGAAGGAAAAGGAGTACGTGCTACGACCTATGTCACCAAGCCAAGTGATCGCCGACAAGCAAGCAACCACCCATCATGGAGAGAATAGTGAGAGAGTGAACCACCGAAAAGGGAGTGAGAGCCACAAGCCCAAAATGAGTGCCTCCACGACGAGCGACAAGAAAAACTTATTGCTTTTAGCTACCAAAAGAGACATGAGAGAAGTGTGTGAGAACCCATCTAGTGTCACCCACTATGTCCTATTGTGCAAAGATGAAGCGGCAAGGACTAACACCTCTCAGCATCTACCTTTAGTGTTGTCTAATCTATTGCAGGAATTCAAGGACGTCTTCCCCGATGAGCTACCTCAGGGACTACCTCCTCTACGCAGCATCAAACACTGAATCGACCTCATCCCCGATGCGCCGTTATCGAACAAGGCACCCTACCGCGTCAACCCCGAAGAAACCAAGGAAATACAAAGGCAAGTACAACAACTCATTGACAATGGGCATGCACGTGAAAGCTTAAGTCCTTGTGCCGTTCCGGTTATTCTTGTGCCTAAGAAAGATGGTACTTTTTTGCATGTGTTCCGATTATCGTCCCATTAATGTTATCACCGTTCATTATCATTATCCCATTCCACGCCTTGATGATATGTTAGATGAGCTTAGCAGCGCCACCATTTTCTCTAAAATTGATCTTAAAAGTGGCTATTACCAAATTCACATCCAAGAGGGCGATGAATGGAAAACCGCTTTCAAAACCAAGTTTGGCTTGTATGAATGGTTGGCCATTCCTATGGGCTTATCTGAAGCACCTGGCACTTTCATGTGTGTGATGCATTATGTTCTTCGCCCCTACATTGGCGTATTTGTTGTGGTCTACTTTGACGATATTCTTGTGTTTAGCGAATCTCTAGAAGATCATGTCACCCATCTCAGAACCGTTTTGCAAACTCTTCGGAAAGAGCGCCTTTATGCTAATATGGAGAAGTGCACATTTGGTGTTGACAAGCTTCTTTTCTTGGGTTTTGTTGTGTCATCTAAGGGTGTTCATGTCGTGAAGCTAAAATTGATGCTATTAAAACTTGGCCACAACCAACCAACTTGCAACAAGTGTGAAGTTTCCTTGGCTTAGCCGGTTTCTATCGTAGATTCGTTAATGACTTTAGCACTATTGCATCACCTTTGCATGCCTTGAGTAAGAAGAATGCACCTTTTGTTTGGGGACCATCCCAAGATACCGCATTTCATGAGCTTAAGAATTTGCTTACACATGCTCCATTGCTTGCATTACCCAACTTTGATAAAACTTTTGAAGTTCATTGTGATGCTAGTGGTAACGGCATAGGAGGTGTGTTAATGCAAGAGAAGTGCTCCATAGCTTACTTTAGTGAGAAACTTTCAAGAGCACAACTTAACTACCCCGTTTATGACAAAGAATTATATGCTTTAGTGAGAGTCTTGCATGTGTGGGAACATTACCTTCGCCCTCATGAATTTGTCATCCATACGGATCATGAAATTGAATAAGCGACATGCCAAATGGAGTGAGTTCATTGAGTCCTTTCCTTATGTTATCAAGTACATCAAAGGTAAGGAAAAATGTTGTGGCCGATACTCTTTCCCGTAAATGCATGCTTGTAACTCAACTTCAATTGAATGTCATTGGATTTGAGCACATAAAAGACTTGTATGTGCATGATCCTACTTTTGCTATTCCTTATGCCAAATGTTTGATGCATACATCTTGGGAACGATATTACATCAAGGACGATTATCTAATGAGAGCCAACAAGCTTTGTATTCCTGAGTCTTCTCTTCGTTTGTTACTTTTGCAAGAGGCTCATGGAGGAGGACTTATGGGACACTTTTGACGCGACAAGACGTTTGCTATGCTCTCCAAGAACTATTTTTGGCCCAAGATGTTCTGCGATGTCTCTCGCTACACCAACCCATGTTCTACATGTTGCAAAGCTAAGTCTAAAGCTCAATCCCATGGTCTATATATGCCACTTCCTATTCCGTATCACACTAGATGCAAAGCTAAGTTTGGCTTGTATGAACGGTACCTGAACACAAAGAACAAATACTTGCAACCCGACGTAAAAGAGGGGTTGTCAATCCCTCCCGGGTAAAAAGATAGATAAAATTGTAGTAGATCGGATAAATAGATCTCGCGGGAGTGCGAGATAAAATAAATAACAATAAATTGCAGCAAGGTATTTTTGAGTTTTTGGATTAATAGATCTGAAAATAAAACTAAAAATAAAAATAGATCTTGAAGGCAAATATGATAAAGTAGAGGCCCAGGGGCCGTAGATTTCACTAGTGGCTTCTCTCGGGAAAAATAGCATACGACGGGTAAACAAATTACTATTGGGCAATTGATAGAACTTCAAATAATTATGACGATATCTAGGCAATGATTATTATATAGGCATCACGTCCAGGATTAGTAGACCGACTCCTGCCTGCATCTATTACTATTACTCCACACATCGACCGCTATCCAATATGCATCTAGTGTATTAAGTTCATGGAGAACCGGAGTAATGCAATAAGAATGATGACATGATGTAGACAAGATCTATTCATGTAGGAATAGACCCCATCTTGTTATCCTTAATAGCAACGATATATACATGTCATGTCCCCTTCTGTCACTGGGAATGAGAACCGTAAGATCGAACCCATCACAAAGCACCTCTTCCCATGGCAAGAAAAATCGATCTAGTCGGCCTAACTAAACCAAAGATTCGAAGAAGAAATACGAGGCTATAAGTAATCATGCATATAAGAGATCACAACTCAAATAACTTTCATGGACAAAATAGATCTGATCATAAACTCAAAGTTCATCAGATCCTAACAAACACACCACAAAAGAGTTACATCAAATAGATCTCCGAGAGACCATAGTATTGAGAATCAAAAGAGAGAGAGATGAAGCTATCTAGCTACTAACTACGTACCCGTAGGTCTACAATGAACTACTCACTCATCATCGGAGAGGCACCAATGAGGATGATGAACCCCTCCGCGATGGTTTCTTGATTGGATTTGTGGTTTCTGGAACTTGCGGCGGCTGGAATTGTGTTTCGTCGACTCCCCTAGGGTTTTTGGAATTTCAGGGTATTTATAGAGCAAAGAGGCGGTGCGGGAGGCAGCCGAGGTGGGCACAACCCACCAGGGCACGCCTAGGCCCCTAGGCGCGCCCAGGTGGGTTGTGCTCCCCTGAGAACCCCCCTCTGGTACTTCCTTGGCCCATCGTGTGTCTTCTGGTCTGGAAAAAAATCACCAAAAAGTTTTGCTAGATTTAGACTCCGTTTGGTATTGATTTTCTGCGAAGTAAAAAACAAGCAAAAAACAGCAACTGGCACTGGGCACTATGTCAATAGGTTAGTCCCAAAAAACGATATAAAGTTGTTATAAAATGATTGTAAAACATCCAAGAATGATAATACAACAGCATGGAACAATCAAAAATTATAGATACGTTGGAGACGTATCAGCATCCCCAAGCTTAATTCCTACTTGTCCTCGAGTAGGTAAATGATAAAAAACAGAATTTTGATGTGGAATGTTGCCTAACATGTTCATCCCATATTCTTTTCTTTGTAGCATGGACATTTGGAATTTTATATGATTCAAAACAATAGTCTAGTTTTGACATGAAGATGTCAATACTCAAGCATATCAACAAGCAACCATGTCTTTCAAAATATCAACACTAAAGCAAGTTATCCCTAGCGCATTATGCTCAATCATTGATCCATTTAATGAAACACACTCGCATATTAGCTACACCCAATGCTCAAGTACGATCATAGTGCCCCTTAGTTGGTGCTTTATAAGAGAAGATGGAGACTCAAAATAAAGATTGCATTAAGTAAATATAAAGGCCCTTCACAGAGGGAAGTAGGGATTTGTAGAGGTGCTAGAGCTCAAAGCGAAAAAGATAGAGATAAAATATTTTGGGTGGCTGCCTTTCCTGTCAACAAAATGATTGAGTAGTTCCCAATACTTTCCATGCTAGATATATCATAGGAGGTTCCCAAACAGAAAATAAATTTTATTCCTTTTTTCACCATACTTTCACATTCCACGGCTAACCGAATCCACGAGTATCGTCCATACCAACACTTTCCAAGGAATTTATTATTTGACAACATAAAGTAAATTCATTTTTCATTTCGGGACTGGGCATCCCTAATACCTTTGACGTACTCTCGTGCAATGACAAGTGAATAAACACTCATCTTGAGAATAACACATCTAGCATGGCAAAATATCAGGCACCCCCTACTGTTTCATGAGCGGTACGAGCACACAAAAAGAAATTTATTTTGAAGATTAGAAATGGCACATACAAATTTGCTTAGAACGGCAAAAGAATATCGCATATAGGTAGGTATAGTGGACTCATGTGGCAAAAACTGGGTTTAAGGATTTGTGATGCACAAGTAGTAATCCCACTTAGTGCAAGTGAAGGCTAGCAAAAGATTGAGAAGCATCCAACCAAGAAACGAAAAATCTCCTAAGCGAGCATTAAGCCTAACTAACACCGTATAATGCACCACAAGTAGGATGTAATTTCATCGCATACTATTGACTTTCGTGCTTGCATAGGGAATCACAAACCTTAACACCAATATTCTTACTAAAGCATAATTACTCATCAACATGACTCACATATTATATCATCATATAGCAAAATTGTTACAAAGAATCAAGTTTATTTTGTCCAATGATCTTCTTGAAAGTTTTTATTATATCCCTCTTGAATATCTATCACTTTGGGACTAATTTCATATGTTGCTTTTGATAGCTCAAACAAATCTAAGTGAAGAACATGAGCCTAAAAAGTTTCTTCCCTCAAAATAATTTAAGTGAAGCATGAGAGAATTTCTTTAAAAAATTTACCAACTCTCAAATAAATCTAAGCGAAGCATGAGAGCACTTCTTCAAAAATACTAAAGAACACCGTGCTCAAAAAGATATAAGTGAAGCACTAGAGCAATTCCATAGCTCAAAAAAGATTTAAGTGAAGCATAGAGAGCAATTCTAACAAGTCATAGCATAATTTTGGCTCTCTCAAATAGGTGTGTCCAGCAAGGATAGATGACACAAAATTAAAAGAAAAACAAGAAAATACTCATATCATACAAGACGCTCCAAGTAAAACTCATGATATGTGATGAATAAAAATATAGTTCCAAGTAAAATACCGATGGTCGTTAGAAGAAATAGGGGATGCCACTCGGGCATCCCCAAGCTTAGTTTCTTGCTTATCTTTTATATAATAGCTTGGGATTCCATGGGCATCCCCAAGCTTAGGATCTTCTTACTCCTTATTCCTTCATCCATCATGATCTCACCCAAAACTTGAAAACTTCAATCACACAAAACTCAACAAAACCTTCGTGAGATCCGTTAGTATAACAAAGCAAATCACTACTCTAAGTACTATTGAAAACTCATTCATATTTTATTCTTTCATTATATCTACTGTATTCCAACTTTGCTATGGCTCATACCCCCCGATAGAGTCCATAGATTCATCAAAATAAGCACACAACGCAAAGAAAACAAAATCAGTCAAAAACAGAACGGTCTGTAGAAATCTGAAAACTTAGTATACTTCTGTAACTCCAAAAACTATGAAAAATTAGGAAGATGTAGGAAATTTGTATATAAATCTTGTGTAAAAAGTTCAGAAGCTTTCGTCAATTCTGTGATTTTTGAAAATTGTTTTACTGGACGCAAAAGTTTCCGTTTTCCAACAAGATCAAATCAACTATCACCCAACATGATCCCAAATGCTTTGCTTGGCACAAACAATAATTAAAACATAAAAAACACAATCATAACAGATGCATAATTGTGCAAATACTCAATAACAGAAAGAAAAAGGCAAAAATAAAATTTATTCATTGGGTTGCCTCCCAACAAGCGCTATCGTTTTACGCCCCTAGCTAGGCATAAAGCATAGATTCAAGTATTGTCATATTTATTTCTAGGTCCATAAGATGCCCTCATGATTGATCATATGGTGGCTTAATTATTGTTCTAGGGAAGTGTTCCATACCCTTCCTTAGTGGAAATTGAAATTTAATATTGCCTTCTTTCATATCAATGATGGCACCAATAGTACGTAAAAACGGTCTACCAAGTATAATTGGACAAGACAGATTACAATCAATATCAAGAATAATAAAATCTATGGGCACATAATTCTTATTTGCAAGAATAAGAACATCATTAATTATTCCCATAGGCTTTTGAATAGTAGAATCCGCCAAGTGCAAATTTAAAGAACATTCTTCAATACTGGTAAGACCAAGCACATCACATAAAGATTTCGGAATTGTGGAAACACTAGCACCCAAGTCACATAAAGCAAATCACTCATAATTTTTATTCTTGACTTTGATAGTAGGTTCCCATTCATCATGTAATTTTCTAGGAATAGAAATCTCTAATTCCAACTTTTCTTGCAAGGCTTTCATCATAGCATCAACAATATGTTTAGTAAAAGCCTTATTTTGTTCATAAGCATGGGGTGAATTTATCATGGATTGTAACAAAGAAATACAATCAATCAAAGAGAAATTATCATAATTAAAGTCTTTGTAATCCAAAAGAGTGGGCACATCACTAGTTAAAGTTTTGACCTCTCCAAACCCACTTTTATCAAATATTTAGCAAGATTTTCACCCTCCAAATTATCGGGACGCCTTCTAACTAAAGTTGAATCTTCTCCAGTCCCTTTATCATCAATTTTAATTTTACTAAACAAAGAATCAATAGAATAAACACCAATTACTTTAAGATCTTCATTTTTTTATGAAATCAGTCCTTAGAGAACACTCTTTCTAAAAATTCTCTTTTAGCTCTAGGCATAGCGGTTCTTTTCTTACTTTCATCCATAGAAGCATATAAAGCTTTAGTTGATTCTTCAACCTTAGGCACAAACAAAATTTCTTCTTGAGATTTTCTACATCATGAGAAATTCTATCAATGCTTCTAGACATATCATCGATCTTATTCAGCTTTTCTTCTATCATAGTATTAAAATTCTTTTGAGCATTGATAAATTCTTTAATATTATTCTCAAGATCAGAGGTGTTCCTATTATTATTATAAGAAGGATTACCATAGGAATTACCATAATTATTAGAGGAATTTCCTGGAAAAGGTCTAGGATTAAAATTACCTCTATAAGCATTGTTATTAAAATTGTTTCGCGAGACAAAATTCACATCTACAGAATCACTATTTTTCTCAATCAAAGTAGATAAAGGCACGTCATTAAGATCAATAGGAGGACTTTTATTAGAAACCAACTTCATAATTTTTCCCTCAAATAATTTATTTCTTCAACCGAATTAACTTTTTTACTAGTAGGAGCTCTTTCGGTATGCCATTGTGAATAATTTGCCATAATATTATCAACCAATTTAGTAGCTTCACCCAAAGTAATTTCCATAAAGGTACCACCCATGGAGGAATCTAAAAGATTTCTAGAAACAAAATTCAATCCCGCATAAATTTTTTGTATGATCATCCAAAGATTTAAACCATAAGTAGGACAATTTCTTAGCATCAATTTCATTCTTTCCCAAGATTACGCAACATGTTCATGCTCAAGTTGCTTAAATTTCATGATTTGTGTCCTAAGGGAAATAATTTTCGCGGGCGGAAAATACTTAGTAATAAAAACATCCTTGCACTTATCCCAAGAATCAATACTATTGCGAGGCAAAGAAGAAAACCAATTTTTCGCACGATCTCGCAAAGAAAACGGGAATAATTTCAACTTCACAATATCATTGTCCACATCTTTTTTCTTTTGCATATCGCATAATTCCACGAATGTGTTAAGATGGGGATGCGACATACTCATTAGGAGTATCGGAAAATTGTTTTTTCATAACAAGATTCAACAAAGCGGCATTAATATCACAAGATTCCGCACTAGCGGCGGGAGGAGCAATCAGAGTGCTAATAAAATCATTATTATTGGTATTGGACAACTGTAACATCCCAATTTTCAATTTTGATGTTATACATAGGTCATCATATGCATATCATATTTTATTTGCAATTTGGTTGCGATCCTAGAAATCTTAAGCAACTCAAGGACCCAAGGAGAGAGTTGGAGGTTTCATATTTTTTTTTCATATTTGTTTTTTCTCAAATTTGAAAAGAGGATCAAATTGATTTTAATAATTTTCTCCAATGATTTCCAATAACAAAAATAAATGAGAGGAGATAAAATGACTTCTCCAAATGGCAGGAATATTGGAGGAGAAATTTTAAAATCAAATTTATACTTTATTTGGATTTTATTTGAAATTAGAAAAATATGCATTTTTGAAAATTCGCAATTTAGGCCAGAAAAATGTTCACTTTGTTCCAAATATTTTATTTGGACGGTGAAAATTGTTTTTGGATTTTTAGTATTTTTTATATTTAATTAGGATTTTTCTTCAGGAAAAATGTTTTATTAAAAAAAAACTTCTTCCCGCCCGATTGGGCCGAAGGCCCAGCCGAGCAGGCCGACCCGCCCGCGCCACCGCCTCCCCGCGCCGCGCCGCCGTGCAGCCGCTGGACTCTGGAGGAGTCCGAGCGCGCCCCACCCCGCCCGACCCCTCCCCAAGTCGGGCGCCGCCGCCGCCTCGTCCCCCGACCTTTAAAAGTCGAACCCCCGCCCCCCTCCTCCTCACCCCGAGCCGCCGCTGCACCACCGTCGCCGAGCCGCGCTGCCGTTGCCGCTCGTTGCCGCCGCTCGCGCCGCCGCCGCTGCCCTCCCCGCAGCCCTGCACCGTCGGAGCCGCCGCCTCGCCAGAGTCGCCGCCGCCGCCGTTGACCCTGCCGCCGTTTGAACCGGTATAAACCGCCCCGGTTCGCCGGTTCGTTTTGTTTTTTTGGTTTTTCTTTTTAGATCGGTTTTGTTTTCTAGGGTTCGCTAATTAGCGAACGTTCATCCGCTAGTTTCTGTTAACGAACGAATTCGTTCGTTTCAATCTGTTAGCGAACGCTCGTTCATTAGATTTTTTTCTTTTTTCGTTTATTTTCGGCCAGGGACCTATCCACGATTATTTTTATCGCAGATTAGCCCCTGATCTTCAAACCCTCGTAACTTTTTGCTCGCTTATCCAAATCCAGTGAAACCAACGCCAAAATCTTCATCTCGGACCCCTCTTTCCAGATAAACAATTTGAACATGGTTTTGACAAATTTAAAATTTGGTTTCAAGCAGATTTGAATTCGATCTTCTTTTGATCGTAGTTTAAGTTTCGTAGCTCCGATTTGATTGATTCATTTTGCAAATCAAAGCTCTTTAGTTGAACTTTCAGTTTGGATCTTTTCTTTTGAGTTTTACCCTTGCATCTTATGCTTGAGTGCTTATGTATGTTCGTAGATGTGGATTGGTTGAGTGTATCCATGACAGATGTGAGAGTTATTATTAATGGTTTAACTTAAGGTGGCTACTTAAACTCACATCTGGGTGGATTGGTAGAGGCACCCTGGAGCACCCAGTGGTTGTCTGGGCACCTGGAGCAATCCAGAGATGTCCTGGGATATCCCGGAGTACCCGTGTGATCATCCTATGGTTCGCCACCCAGGCTCAAAGGGATCATAAGATTATTCATGCTAGAAACTTCCGTGTGCAGCCACAAGCCATTATGGGCTCTGGCATAGTTGAGTATGTTGCGTGACCTCTTTCAGTGGTAGGCTAGCAGATGTTGGGGATGTAGGTGGTACTATCTACCCAGAGTAAAGCGTTAATGCTTCTGAAAGACTGTGTCTCGATCATCCGTTTCTCAAACATCATGTAGTGCGAGAAATTCAACGGAGGAGATCGAGTCTTGTGGGGAAAAGTGCGCAAACCTCTGCAGAGTGTATAAACTAATCATGATTAGCCGTTTCCCCGGTTATGGACAACTTGAGTATCTGGTACTTGAATTATTGATTTGATCTCATCACTCTACATAGTTTAATTTGTTGGGTTGTTAATATTGTTTAATTGGGATTGAGTTGGAGGAACCCTCTCAATGGTTTCAACAAACTTTGTAGTTAAATAAAATATATTCCTTAGTTGTAGGGAAAAATTGGCTTTACGCAAAATGATAACCATAGAGCCTCCACCAGCCATATATGCATATAGTTATAGCTATTTCATACTGCTCTATAGTGTTATTTTGCCAGCATATTACATGTCCTGACCCGTTTCGGGCTGCAACATATCATGTTGCAGAGTTTTCAGACGAAGAGTAAGGTGCGCTAGGTCGTTGTCGTGCACTCAGCTATGCCGTTGGAGTTGATGGACTCATTTATCTTCGAAGCTTCCGCTGTTATCTTATTTAGATGGCCTTAAGCCATATTATTGTAATAAGTTCTCCTTTGAGACATCCGATGTAATAAGTGTGTGGTTGAACTCTGTTATAAATCCTTCAAGTACTGTGTGTGTCAGCATTACTGATCTAGGATTGACACTTAAGCACAGAGATTTGACCATCTGAGGTCGGATCGCTACAACAACTTGGTGTTCTCTTGAGTCATCGTGTCTACGCAAACAAGATTGCTCAGAAAAACCGATCTGACGAGAAAACGGCGAACGAAAAAGAGGGCGAATAAAACGACAAATTTTTGTGAAGTGGGGGAGATGAAAACGAGAGGCAAATGGCAAATAATGTAAATTGCAAGGAGATGATATTTGTGATTAGGAACCTAATAAATGTTGATGATGTCTTCCTGGCAATGGCGCCAGAAATTCCTTTTGATGCGGCTTGAACTACGTCGGTATTTCCCCAAAGAGGAAGGGGTGATGCAGCACATCTATGGTAGGTATTTCCCTCAGTGATGAGACCAGGGTTATCGAACCAGTAGGAGAACCACGCAACACTATGTAAATGGTACATGCACACAAAGAACAAATACTTGCAACCCGACGTAAAAGAGGGGTTGTCAATCCCTCCCGGGTAAAAAGATAGATGAAATTGTAGTAGATTGGATAAATAGATCTCACGGGAACGCGAGATAAAATAAATTGCAGCAAGGTATTTTGGGGTTTTTGGATTAATAGATCTCAAAATAAAAGCAAAAAAATAGATCTTGAAGGAAAATATGATAAAGTAGAGACCCTGGGCCGTAGATTTCACTAGTGGCTTCTCTTGAGAACAATAGCATACGACGGGTAAACCAATTACTGTTGGGCAGTTGATAGAACTTGAAATAATTATGACGATATCTAGGCAATGATCATTATATAGGCATCACGTCCAAGATTAGTAGACCGACTCCTACCTGCATGTACTACTATTACTCCACACATCGACCCCTATCCAGCATGCATCTAGTATATTAAGTGTTGGGAAACGCAGTAATTCAAAAAATTTCCTACGATCACGCAAGATCTATCTAGGAGATGCATAGGAACAAGACGGGAGAGTGTGTCCATGTACCCTCGTAGACCAAAAGCGGAAGCGTTTAGTAACGCAGTTGATGTAGTCGAACGTCTTCGCGATCCAACCGATCCAAGCACCGAACATACGGCACCTCCACATTCAGCACACGTTCAACTTGATGACGTCCCTCGTACTCTTGATCCAATTAAGGCCGAGGGAGAGTTCCGTCAGCACGACGGTGTGGCGATGGTGATGATGAAGTTACCGGCGCAGGGCTTCGCCTAAGCACTACGACGATATGACCGAGGTGTGTAACTGTGGAGGGGGGCACCGCACACGGCTAAGAGAAACTTTTGTCTGCCCTTGGGGTGCCCCCTCCCACGTATATAAAGGAGGGGGGAAGAGGAGGCCGGCCTAGGAGGAGGCGCTCCATGGGGGGGGGGGAGTCCTACTTGGACTCCCGGTCCAGGTAGGATTCGCCCCCCCTTTCCTATTCCAACTAGGAGAAGGGGAAGGAGGAAGAGGGGAGAAGGAAAGAGAGGGGGGGGGGGGCGCCCCCCTCCTAGTACAATTGGGACCAGCCCATGGGGGGTGCGCCGCCTCCCCTTGTGGCCCTTCTGTCCTTTCCACTATGGCCCAATAAGGCCCACTACTTCCCCGAGGGGTTCCAGTAACCTCCCGGTACTCCGAAACTTATCCGATACTTCCCGAAACCATTCCGGCGACCAAATATGATCTTCCAATATATCAATATTTATGTCTCGACCATTTCGAGACTCCTCGTCATGTCCGTGATCTCATCCGAGACTCCAAACAAACTTTGGTACATCAAATCACATAACTCATAATACAAATCGTCATCGAACGTTAAGCGTGCGGACCCTACGGGTTCGAGAACTATGTAGACATGACCGAGACACATCTCCGGTCAATAACCAAGCGGAACCTAGATGCTCATATTGGTTCCTACATATTCTATGAATATCTTTATCGGTCAAACCACATAACAACATACGTTGTTCCCTTTGTCATCGGTATGTTACTTGCCCGAGGTTCGATCGTCGGTATCATCATACCTAGTTCAATATCGTTACCGGCAAGTCTGTTTACTCATTCTGTAATGCATCACCCCGCAACTAAATCATTAGTCACATTGCTTGCAAGGCTCATAGTGATGTGCATTACCGAGAGGGCCCAGAGATACCTCTCCGATACACGGAGTGACAAATCCTAATCTCGATCTATGCCAACTCAACAAACACCATCGGAGACACCTGTAGAGCATCTTTATAATCACCCAGTTACGTTGTGACGTTTGATAGCACACAAGGTGTTCCTCCGGTGTTCGGGAGTTGCATAATCTCATAGTTAGAGGAACATGTATAAGTCATGAAAAAAGCAATAGCAATAAACTAAGCGATCATAATGCTAAGCTAACGGATGGGTCTTGTCCATCACATCATTCTCTAATGATGTGATCCCGTTCATCAAATGAAAACACATGTCTATGGCTAGGAAACTTAACCATCTTTGATTAACGAGCTAGTCTAGTAGAGGCTTACTAGGGACACAGTGTTTTGTCTATGTATCCACACATGTATCAAGTTTCCGGTTAATACAATTCTAGCATGAATAATAAACATTTATCATGATATAAGGAAATAAAATAATAACTTTATTATTGCCTCTAGGGCATATTTCCTTCAGTCTCCCACTTGCACTAGAGTCAATAATCTAGTTCACTTCGCCATGTGATTTAACACCAATAGCTCACATCTTTATGTGATTAACACCCATAGTTCACATCGCCATGTGACCAACACTCAAAGGGTTTACTAGAGTCAATAATCTAGTTCACATTGCTTTGTGATTAACACCCAAGAGTAATAAGGTGTGATCATGTTTTGCTTGTGAGAGAAGTTTAGTCAACGGGTCTGCCACATTCAGATCCATATGTATTTTGCAAATTTCTATGTCTACAATGCTCTGAACGGAGCTACTCTAGATAATTGCCCCGACTTTCAATATGTATCCAGATTGAGACTTAGAGTCATCTGGATCAGTGTCCAAACTTGCATCGACGTAACCCTTTACGATGAACTTTTTGTCACCTCCATAACCGAGGAACATATCCTTATTCCACTAAGGATAATTTTGAACGTTGTCTAGTGATCCACTCCTGGACCACTATCGTACCCCTTTGTCAAACTCATGGCAAGGTACACAATAGGTCTGGTACACAGCATAGCATACTTTATAGAACCTATGGCTGAGGCATAGGGAATGACTTTCATTTTCTCTCTATCTTCTGCCGTGGTCGGGTTTTGAGTCTTACTCAACTTCATACCTTACAACTCAGGAAGAACTCCTTCTTTGACTGATCCATTTTGAACTCTTTCAAAATCTTATCAAGGTATGTACTCATCGAAAGTCTGATCAAGCGTCTTGATCTATCTCTATAGATCTTTATGCCCAATATGTAAGCAGCTTCACCGAGGTCTTTCTTTTGAAAAAAACTCTTTTATGCATTCCAGAAAATTCTACATCATTTCCGATCAACAATATGTCATTCACATATACTTGTCAGAAAGGCTGTAGTGCTCCCACTCACTTTCTTGTAAATACAGGCTTCACCGCAAGTCTGTATAAAACTATATGCTTTGATCAACTCATCAAAGCGTATATTCAAACTCTGAGATGCTTGCACCAGTCCATAGATGGATCGATGGAGCTTGCACATTTTGTTAGCACCTTTAGGATTGACTAAACCTTCTGGTTGCATCATATACAACTCTTCTTTAATAAATCCATTAATGAATGCAGTTTTGTTATCCATTTGCCAGATTTCATTAAATGCTGCAATTGCTAACATGATTCGGACAGACTTTAAGCATCGCTACGAGTAAGAAAATCTCATCGTAGTCAACACCTTGAACTTGTCGAAAACCTTTCGCGACAAGTTGAGCTTTGTAGATAGCAACACTACCATCAACGTCCATCTTCCTCTTGAAAATCCATTTATTCTCAATGGCTTGCCGGTCATCAGGCAAGTCAACCAAAGTCCACACTTTGTTCTCGTACATGGATCCCATATCACATTTCATGGCCTCAAGCCATTTTGCGGAATCTAGGCTCATCATTGCTTCCTCATAGTTCGTAGGTTCATCATGGTCTAGTAACATGACTTCCAGAACGGGATTACCGTACCACTCAGGTGCGGAACATGCTCTGGTTGACCTACGAGGTTCAGTAGTAACTTGATCTGAAGTTTCATGATCATCATTATTAGCTTCCTCTCTAGTTGGTGTAGGCATCACTGGAACTGATTTCTGTGATGAGCTACTTTCCAATTCGAGAGAAGGTACAACTACCTCATCAAGTTCTACTTTCCTCCCACTCACTTCTTTCGAGAGAAACTCCTTCTCTAGAACGGATCCATTCTTAGCAACGAATATCTTGCCTTTGGATCTTTGATAGAAGGTGTACCCAACAGTCTCCTTTGGGTATCCTATGAAGATGTATTTCTCCGATTTGGGTTCGAGCTTATCAGGTTGAAGCTTTTTCACATAAGCATCGCCGCCCCAAACTTTAAGAGACGACAGCTTAGGTTTCTTGCCAAACCAGAGTTCATACGGTGTCATCTCAACGGATTTAGATGTTTCCCTATTTAACGTGAATGCAGCTGTCTCTAAGGCATAACCCCAAAACGATAGTGGTAAATCGGTAAGAGACATCATAGATTGCACCATATCTAGTAAAGTGCAGTTACCATGTTCGGATACACCATTACGCTGTGGTGTTCCAGGTGGCGTGAGTTGCGAAACTTATTCCACATTGTTTCAAATGAAAACCAAACTCCTAACTCAAATATTCACCTCCACGATCAGATCGTAGAAACTTTATTTTCTTGTTACGATGATTTTCTACTTCACTCTGAAATTCTTTGAACTTTTCAAATGTTTCAGACTTATGTTTCATTAAGTAGATATAACCATATCTGCTCAAATCATCTGTGAAGGTTAGAAAATAGCGATACCCACCGCAAGCCTCAATACTCATTGGACCGCATACATCAGTATGTGTTATTTCCAATAATTCAGTTGCTCGCTCCATTGTTCCGGAGAATGGAGTCTTAGTCACCTTGCCCATGAGGCATGGTTCGCAAGCATCAAGTGATTCATAAGTGATTCCAAAAACCCATCCTCATGGAGTTTCTTCACGCGCTTTACACCAATATGACCTAAACGGCAGTGCCACAAATAAGTTGCAGTGTCATTATTAACTTTGCATCTTTTGGCTTCAATATTATGAATATGTGTATCACTACGATCGAGATTCAATAAACCATTTATATTGAGTGTATGACCATAGAAGGTTTTATTCATGTAAATAGAACAACAATTATTCTTTGACTTAAATGAATAACCGTATTGCAATAAACATGATCCAATCATATTCATGCTCAACGCAAACACCAAATAACATTCATTTTAGGTTCAACACTAATCCCAAAGGTAAAGGGAGTGTGCGATGGTGATCTTATCAACCTTGGAATCACTTCCAACACACATCATCACCTCGCCCTTAACTAGTCACTGTTTATTTTGCAACTCCCGTTTCGAGTTACTACTCTTAGCAACTGAACCAGTAACAAATACCGAGGGGTTGCTATAAACACTAGTAAAGTACACACCAATAACATGTATATCAAATATACCTTTGTTCACTTTGCCATCCTTCTTATCCGCCAAGTATCTAGGGCAGTTCCACTTCCAGTGACCGTTTCCTTTGCAGTAGAAGCACTTAGTTTCGGGCTTGAGTTTAGCTTTGGGTTTCTTCACGGAGTGACAACTTGCTTGTCATTCCTCTTGAAGTTCCCTTTCTATCCCTTTGCCCTTTTCTTGAAACTAGTGGTCTTGTTAACCATCAACACTTGATGCTCTTTCTCGCCGATTTCAGCATCGCGAAGAGCTCGGGAATTACTTTCGTCATCCCTTGCATATTATAGTTCATCACTAAGTTCTAGTAACTTGGTGATAGTGACTAGAGAACTTTGTCAATTACTATCTTATCTGGAAGATTAACTCCCACTTGATTCAAGCAATTGTAGTACCCAGACAATCTGAGCACATGCTCACTGGTTGAGCTATTCTCCTCCATCTTGTAGGCAAAGTACTGTCAGAGGTCTCATACCTCTCGACACGGGCATGAGTATGAAATACTAATTTCAACTCTTGGAACATCTTATATGCTCCATAGCGTTCAAAACATTTTTGAAGTTCCGGTTCTAAGCCGTAAAGCATGGTGCACTAAACTATCTAGTAGTCATCATACTGAGCTTGTCAAAAAGTTCATAACGTCTGCATCTGCTCTTGCAATAGTTCTGTCACCTAGCGGTGCATCAAGGACATAATACTTCTGTGCAGCAATGAGGATAATCCTCATATCACGGACCTAGTCCGCATCATTGCTACTAACATCTTTCAACTTTGTTTTCTCTAGGAACATATCATAAATAAAACGGGGAAGCTATATGAGGGAGTCCTGGATTAGGGGGTCCTCGGACAGCCGGACTATATCCTTTGGCCGGACTGTTGGACTATGAAGATACAAGATTGAAGACTTTGTCCCGTGTCCGGATGGGACTCTCCTTGGCGTGGAAGGCAAGCTTGGCAATACGGATATGTAGACCTCCTCCCATGTAACCGACTCTGTGTAACCCTAGCCCCCTCCAGTGTCTATATAAGCCGGAGGGTTTAGTCGGTAGGACAATAACAATCATACCATAGGCTAGCTTCTAGGGTTTAGCCTCTATGATCTCGTGGTAGATCAACTCTTGTAATACTCATATCATCAAGATCAATCAAGCAGGAAGTAGGGTATTACCTCCATCGAGAGGGCCCGAACCTGGGTAAACATCGTGTCCCCAGCCTCCTGTTACCATCCACCTTAGACGCACAGTTCGGGACCCCCTACCCGAGATCCGCCGGTTTTGGCACCGACATTGGTGCTTTCATTGAGAGTTCCACTGTGCCGTCATCATAAGGCTAGATGGCTCCTCCGATCATCGGCAACGATGCAATCCAGGGTGAGGTTTTCCTCCCCGGACAGGTTTTCGTATTCGGCGGCTTCGTACTGCGGGCCAACTCGCTTGGCCATCTGGAGCAGATCGATAGCTACGCCCCTGGCCATCAAGTCAGGTCTGGAAACTTGAACTACACTGCCGACATCCGCGGAGACTTGATCTTCGACGGATTCGAGCCCATGTCAGGTGCGCTGCACAATCACGACGAGCATGATCTAGCTCTGCTGTCGGACAGTGTTCGGGAGATCACACCTGCAACCACTCCGGCCCTCAATCCGGAACAAATTGCGCCATCTGAGGACGGTGGATGGACCCCGCTACGGAGGCCGCACACTCAGTGGCGATAGAGCCGAATACTGACTTCACCACCCGTGTTGCCGAACTGTTGGATTCGTCCCCGGCCATGGGCTCCGAGCCGCCTCCGTCCGTGCCCGCCGAAACCGATTGGGCACCAATCATGGAGTTTACCTCCGCGGATATCTTTCAGCACTCGCCTTTTGGCGATGTGCTAAATTCATTAAGGTCTCTCTCCTTATCAGGGGAACCTTGGCCGAACTATGTCCGGCTATTTTGGGATGCGGACTACGAAGCGCTGCCCACCCACCACCCACTTAGTAGCCACTGTCGATGATTTAACCGACATGCTCGATTTTGGCTCCGAGGACATCGACGGTATGGACGATGATGCGGGAGACGAACATGAACCACTGCCCACAGGGCACTGGACTGCCACTTCATCACACGATATATATGGTGGATACACCCAAAGAAAACAATGACGAGGAACAGAAGGATGCAACGAAGGATAGCTCCCTTCAGAAGCAACCAAAGCGACGGCGTAGGCGTCGCTCCAAATCCCGCCTCGGCAAAAACAACGATAACAGCGCAAGACAAAATAACACCCCGGTCGACTCCAGAGGAAACGGCGACCACATTGACCCAGCAACAGAACAGGATGAGCCAGTGAACGGCGAACATAGTACGGAGCCGCTGTCCTATCAGGGCGACGCCGAGGATAAAGCTAATCCACCTCTCTCCGAAGAGGAAAACAGTCCGGACGACGATGCACACATCATCCCGGAAGGGCACCTGGAACAAGAGAACCTCCGCAGAAGGCTTATCGCCACCGCGAGGAGTCTGAAGAAGTAGAAGCAAAGGCTTAAGGCCGCGTAGAATATGCTAAACAGTAGATGGAACAAAGTGCTCGACACTGAAGAAAAGTATGGTGGTAGTTACCACACAAAGAGCTATCCAAAGTGCAAGCTATTGCCTGAATTCGATGATGAGGCCTTAGAGCCCACACAGCTAAAAAACAAAACGGCTGACCGGTCGGATCGACCACCTCGTGGCCACGATAGAGCGGCTAACAAGGCCGCATAGAAGTCAACACACGATTCACGTGAGGACTTGCATCAGAAGGCCGGCGTGACCAGATCCATCTACGGATCTAGGAAGCGCGCTCCAGCGCACAACCAAAACTGAACACTACAACGTCAGAACGCCATGACACATCCAAATAGAGGGGTGCCGCACACCCCCTATGTTTCACCAATGGGGTGCTGGATCATGAATTTCCAGAAGGATTCAAACCCGTGAACATAGAGGCGTACGACGGAACGACAGACCCTGGGGTCTGGATTGAGGACTTTATCCTCCATATCCATATGGCTCGCGGAGATGATCTCCACACCATCAAGTACTTGCCCCTCAAGCTGAAAGGACCAGCTCGGCACTGGCTGAAGAGCCTCCCTGAAAATTCAATTGGAAGTTGGGAGGAGCTTGAGGATGCTTTTAGGGCTAATTTTCAAGGGACCTATGTCCGACCCCCGGATGCAGACGATTTAAGTCATATAATTCAACAGCCCGGAGAGTCAGCCCAAAAGCTTTGGAACAGATTTCTCACTAAGAAGAACCAAATCATCGACTGCCCGGATGCTGAAGCCTTAGCAGCTTTCAAACATAGCGTCCGAGACGAATGGCTCGCCAGACACCTCGGCCAAGAAAAACCGAGAACAATGGCAGCCCTAACAAGCCTCATGACCCGCTTTTGCGCGGTCGAAGATAGCTGGCTAGCCCGTAGTGGCACCAGCGACCCAGGCACATCCGAAGTCAGGGATGGCAATGGAAAACCATGACGCAGTAAAAGCAAGCGTCGAAATAACGAAGACAGCCCAGACAACACGGCGGTAAACGCCGGATTCAGGGGCTCTCGACCCGGTCAGCGGAAAAAGCCTTTCAAAGGCAGCAGAGATGGACCGTCTAGCCTAAACAAGATTCTAGACAAATTATGTCAGATTCATGGCACCCCCGATAAACCTGCAAATCACACCCACGGAGAATGCTGGGTCTTCAAGCAGGTCGGTAAGCTAAACGCCGAACACAAGGGGAGGGAGACACCAAGTGAAGATGAGGACGAGCCTCGCCAGCAAAGCACTGGGGGACAGAAAAAATTCCCACCAGAGGTCAAAACAGTGAACATGATTCACGTGATGAAGAGGAGAAGCAAACATGCACTCCGAGACACACGCGCCGTAGAGCCCGTCACCCCTAAGTTCAACCCCTGGTCGGCCTGCCCGGTCACTTTTGATCGCAGGGATCACCTGACAAGTATCCGACACAGAGGATTGGCTGCCTTGGTGCTAGACCCAATAATCAATGGATACCATCTCACACAAGTCCTTATGGACGGCGGCAGTAGTCTTAATCTGATATATCAGGACACAGTCCGCAAAATGGGGATAGACCCGACAAGACTCAACCACAGTAATACTACCTTTAAGGGAGTAATACCAGGCCCAGAGGCCCGCTGTACGGGCTCTCTAGTACTAGAGGTTGTATTCGGTTCTCCCGACAACTTCCGAAGCGAAAAGTTAACCTTCGACATCACTCCATTCCGAAGTGGCTATCAAGCACTACTCGGAAGAGCAGCTTTTGCTCGTTTTAATGCAGTACCACATTACGCTTTTCTTAAGCTTAAGATGCCCAGTCCACGTGGCATCATCACAATTAGCGGAAATATCGAGCGTTCCTTACGCGCGGAAGAACGCGTGGTGGCTTTAGCAGCCGAACACTAAACGGCCCCTCCAACCAGAACAAATGATCGGTCGTCAAGACCGCGGACACGGCTAGACGAGTCCAGCGCATCACTAGCTGTAACATCTTAAATATACCTAAGATTGGTTCGATGGATTTACCCTCATAGGTGGTACCAGGGGCTTCCCGCATGTAAAAGGACTACAGTTCGGCTCAACCTTACTTATCTTGATTTTTAATGGTTTATTGAGAAAAACCAATTTTTCGCACGACAACTTTCACCTAAGTTCTTCTCTTTTACAGATGGT
Organism: Aegilops tauschii subsp. strangulata; assembly: GCF_002575655.3. Lineage (NCBI taxonomy): Eukaryota > Viridiplantae > Streptophyta > Magnoliopsida > Poales > Poaceae > Aegilops > Aegilops tauschii. The sequence goes on from NC_053036.3 coordinate 518,494,624, forward strand.
AATCGTGCTACACCCTTCCAGGATATGGAACAACGGAGACACAGGCGCAGACGTGCAGCAGGGCTCCGCTCAAAGGTTTCTTTTCAGATTAAGACCCTGCGTAAACCTTTTTTACTATCTCTTGTTGCTTCACATCCTCCGGATACTTAGCATAACCGAGAGCGATGCTGACGTTATTGGCATTTCGCCACGTCAGAATGATGCACGTACCTGGACACTCAGGGATCATTATCAAGGGCGTTATTCAGCCCGGTATATGTTGTAAAGACCGAATACCTTAGGGAGTGTTCGGCGTCGCGAGTTTGGCCTTATATGCATCAGCTCCGAATCATGTCTTTGGTCAAATGTTGGGTTTGCCCGGCTCCCGCATTTTGCTACCTTACGTTCCGCTCTATCGGCTAAGGTGGCACCAGGAGAACTACTGCGATTGTGCCCTGGTTCATCCGGACGAGCACCTCAGTAGAGAAAGCCGAAAACTGACTGTCATGATAAAGCGCGAGACTGGTCAACCACTCGATGACTTAGCGGAATCTTCGGGATTCCTCCGCATTAACGAAGGGCCGTTTCCCGGTCATGTATGTACGCGCCCCGTATTCGGATGAGCGCGGAGGTACCAGGGGCTATATAGTAGTCCCACCGTCAAACTCCTATGGCTAAGTGAAAGCGTTAAAGCAATATAGTCCGATTGCCTCGTTCGCTGCGCTATCGCATCCTTAATGGACCAAGATGTTGGATCAAGTGTGAATACGCGTTTTTGCGAACACCCCCGCATTATATGCGTGGGGGCTGAAGCCGACGACTGCAAACTTTCAGGTTATATACATATATACATAAACGGCCGCACAGGAGACATCATAATACTTCCAGGAAAAAGTATAAACACAACCTTTATAATTTAATAGCATTGTTTTTACAATCGGGATACATGTCACTTGAACATGATACTCTTCAAGCACTGAGCCTCTATTACACGAGCGCCTTCTAGGACTTCTTCAAAATAGTGCTCGGCCGGGACCTGAACTGCGGCCGGGCCTCGGGTTGCAATAGCGGTGGCCTCCATCTCCGCCCAGTATGTCTTAACATGGGCAAGAGCCATCCGCGCACCCTCTATGCACGCCGACCTCTTTATAGCATCAATTTGCGGCACAACGCCAAGGAATTGTTGCACTAGACCAAAATAACTATTCGGCCTCGGTCCCTCCGGCCAAAGGAGATCCACGATTGACCTCATAGCAAGTCCGGACAACCTATGGAGCTCGGCCCACTCGGCCATTTGTTCATTTAACAACAGCGGACGCGTTGGAGTGCTGAACTGTGACCAGAACAATCTTTCCACTACATGATCTTTCTGATCTTTGAAAAACTTGGTCGCATCAGCGGCACTCGCTGCTAAATCCAAGTACGCGTCTGCAGAACTCCATAATTTATCCAGAGGGGCATACTTCGGCTCTCCAAACCTCGTCCACAATGAAAAGGGCTTCCCAGCCGCGATATCTCCGGCTTGACGGAGTTCCTCCTTCGCCGCTCTGACTTGCGAGCGGGTTTCCTTGGCCGCTTCCATGGCCTCCTTCAGGTCCGCCGCCTTCGCTTGGCTTTCCTTTTCAAGAAGCTCATACCGGCCGGCGGCATCTTTCAGCTCAACAACCATCTTGGCTATTTTCTCTTTGCTCTGGCAATGCGCAGCCTGTTCGGCCCTTAGCTCTTCGATCGCCTTCAGGGCGGCCGCATCACTCTTCCTGGCTTGTGCCTTGGCCCGGGCAAGTTCCGCCCGAAGGGTCTCCACGGCGACAGCTCCATCTGCAGTCACAGCATATTATAGATACTAGCATCATGCTCCTCTTAATATGTGTTGATCATAGGAGAATACATACCCTGTGCCTCGTCAAGCCGCTTGTTTACAAGCATGATGTTGGCATCTGCCGCATCAAGTTGCCGCTTCAGTTCAGCAAATTCACCGGTCCGGCTAGCCACCGGACCCTCGGCCGCCTGCACGTAAAGGCAACACGGTTATTACATGAGACTATGATCCTCTAGTTGCCGTCTTGTTCGACAACAACCAGAGTCTCAGGGGCTACTATCTGCATAGGGCACACCTAGCGTGTGCGGTACCGTCAAAATATATATTACTTTGCGCACCTCAAAGCCTCTCAGCAGGCTCATAAAAGCTTCATGCAACCCGCTTTTGGCGGATGAAATCCTCTCAACCACCGTACCCATTAGCATACGATGCGCTTCTGGGATAGCCGCTCGCTCCAGAAGATTCATCAGTGCGTCTGGTCGCGCACCGGACGGTCCCGGACTCTTCCTGTTGCTCTCCTTAGGAACCGGATACTCCGGACTTCGGGTGGCCGAAGGGTTACCTTCTGGCCTTGGCGGATCAGGAGAAACCCTCCGTGACGACACCTCAGGGTCGTCCGCTTCATGAGGCGGGGAGGCATGGGGAGGCGTTTCGCTCTCCATCATCTCCGGAAGAAGATCCCCCGAAGATGAACTCTGTCGAGAAGGGCTACGATCCAGACTGCAAGACATATGTCTCGGTTATCATTCTCAGAAACGAAGCAGGATATATTTATCGAAAGTACTTTTGTTTACTCACAACTCGGTGGAGGGCTGGTCCCCTTGCGGGTATTGTACGGTAAGGATGCCCTCCGGGGTAGGACCCTCTGACAAAGGTTTCTTCCCTCGCTTGGAGACCATTACTTCCAAGTCTTCAGAGGCGGTCCTCTTCCTTCCCTGGGGAGAGGGAATTTTAGTTTCTCCCCCCGGTTACCCTCCTTCGCGGAGGCACTAATTCCCCCGGTTTGGATGAATAGTGAGTGAGGCTCGCTCTCGGCTTCTTTGTTCCTCCTTTTATCTTCCCCTGATGGCGCTTGATAAGGCGCAAGCTCAAGCATCCTGGCTAGTACATGATCCGGTGAGCCTTCGGGAAGGGGGGCCGGACACCTGATCATCTTCGCCTTTTTTATCCAGTCCTGGTCAAAAGGCGACTTTTCAGAATGATGTTGTGATAAATTAAAAGACAACGTGTTCGGCCGCGGAATTACTTACTTGAGTGTCTGGACGATTGCAGTTCAGACTCGCATCCTCGGAGGTGTCCGGACACTCTATTTGTGATCCGAAGAACGATCTGTACATCTCTTCGAGCGTCATGCCGAAGAAGTGCTGAATGGTTTGCGGTCCTTCCGGGTTGAACTCCCACATACGGAGAGGTCGACGTTTGCAAGGCAGGGCTCGACGAACTAGCATGACTTGCCTTACCTTAACAAGGCTGACATCTCTCTCGAGGAGATCTCGGATGCGACTCTGCAATGTCGGCACATCATTTACTGGCCCCAAGTCCAGCCCCTTGTTGACCCATGACGCCAGTTGTGGCGGAGGGCCCGAGCGGAAGGCAGGGGCGGCTACCCACTTAGTACCCCGGGGAGCTGTGATATAAAACCACTCCCGTTGCCATAAACTGGACACCTCCGGGAAGGAACCCTTTGGCCATGGAACATCGGTGCCTTTGCTTATTACGGCGCCTCCGCACTCTGCGTGTCGCCCCTCAACCATCTTCGGCTCCACATTAAAGGTCTTGAGCCATAAGCCGAAGTGTGGGGTAATGCGGAGGAAGGCTTCACACACGACGATGAACGACGAGATGTGAAGGATGGAATCCGGAGCCAGATCATGGAAATCGAGCCCATAGTAGAACATGAGCCCTCTGACAAAGGGATCTAGACTAAAACCTAGCCCTCGGAGGAAGTGGGAAACGAATACGATGCTCTCGCCAGGTTCGGGAGCGGGAATGACCTGCCCTCGAGCAGGCCTCTTGTGCGAGATTTCGCCGGTCAAATACGTAGCTTCTCTTAGCTTCTTGATGTCCTCCTCTGTGACAGAGGAGGGCATCCACCGACCTTGAAGGTTGGATCCGGACATGATTGTAGGTCCGAAGCGCCTAGCCTGAGCCTTGGGTGTTGGAACTCGAGGTGGGGGAAGGATTCGATTGAGCGCGAGAAGAAGGGGACAGGCCTAGGCCCCTTTATAAAGAGGATGAATATCAAGCGTCCTCCGCATGGCCGTTTGGGACTTGCCTAAAATCGAGGAGTCATACCAACAGGCACGATTGGGTTTCCCATACCCGTGTTGATGAGAATCCCATGAAAAAAGGGACACGATCTCTGCTTCGACAGGACGTGCCAATAAAAACCGCCTCGCAACACGTGCAGTAGCAGGCTCGGAAAAACGGTTCATCGTGACCAGACCACGACAGTACGTCACGTTATGAAAAACTGTCAGCAGATTAGATTTGTGGAAATATTATTCTCTCTACGGTGGTATGCGGAATTTGTTTTGCAGAGCCGGACACTATCCTTGTGTTCAAAATCTTCTATGGAGTATTCGGAGAAGGAACCCGCCTTGCAATGCCGAAGACAATCTGCGCGCCGGACTCATCGTCATTGAAGCCTGGTTCAGGGGCTACTGAGAGAGTCCTGGATTAGGGGGTCCTCGGACAGCCGGACTATATCCTTTGGCCGGACTGTTGGACTATGAAGATACAAGATTGAAGACTTCGTCCCGTGTCCGGATGGGACTCTCCGTGGCGTGGAAGGCAAGCTTGGGAATACGGATATGTAGACCTCCTCCCATGTAACCGACTCTGTGTAACCCTAGCCCCCTCCGGTGTCTACATAAACCGGAGGGTTTAGTCCGTAGGACAACAACAATCATACCATAGGCTAGCTTCTAGGGTTTAGCCTCTACGATCTCGTGGTAGATCAACTCTTGTAATACTCATATCATCAAGATCAATCAAGCAGGAAGTAGGGTATTACCTCCATCGAGAGGGCCCAAACCTGGGTAAACATCGTGTCCCCCGCCTCCTGTTACCATCCGCCTTAGACGCACAGTTTGGGACCCCCTACCCGAGATCCGCCGGTTTTGACACCGACACTATACGCGAGCTATTGATCTACAACATTGATATGCAAATACTATCAGGACTAAGTTCATGATAAATTAAAGTTTAATTAATCATATTACTTAAGAACTCCCACTTAGATATACATCCCTCTAGTCATCTAAATGATCACGTGATCCATATCAACTAAACCATGTCCGATCATCACGTGAGATGGAGTAGTTTTCAATGGTGAACATCACTATGTTGATCATATCTACTATATGATTCACGCTCGACCTTTCGGTCTCAGTGTTCCGAGGCCATATCTGCATTTGCTAGGCTCGTCAAGTTTAACCCGAGTATTCTGCGTGTGCAAAACTAGCTTGCACCCGTTGTATGTGAACGTAGAGCTTATCACACCTGATCATCACGTGGTGTCTCGGCACGATGAACTGTAGCAACGGTGCATACTCAGGGAGAACACTTATACCTTAAAATTTAGTGAGGGATCATCTGATAATGCTACCGTCGTACTAAGCAAAATAAGATGCATAAAGGATAAACATCACATGCAATCAAAATAAGTGATATGATATCGCCATCATCATCTTGTGCCTTTGATCTCCATCTCCAAAGCACCGTCATGATCGCAATCGTCACCGGCTTGACACCTTGATCTCCATCGTAGCATCGTTGTCGTCTCTCCAACTATTGCTTCTACGACTATCGCTACCGCTTAGTGATAAAGTAAAGAAATTACATGGCAATTGCATTCGTACAATAAAGCGACAACCATAAGGCTCCTGCCAGTTGCCGATAACTTTTACAAAACATGATCATCTCATACAACAATTTATATATCATCACGTCTTGACCAAATCACATCACCGCAAGCCCTGCAAAAACAAGTTAGACGTCCTCTACTTTGTTGTTGCAAGTTTTACGTGGCTGCTACGGGCTTAGCAAGAACTGTTCTTACCTACGCATCAAAACCACAACGATTTTTCGTCAAGTGTGCTGTTTTAACCTTCAACAAGGACCGGTCGTAGTCAAACTCGATTCAACTAAAGTTGGAGAAACAAACACCCACTAGCCACCTGTGTGCGAAGCACGTCGGTAGAACCAGTCTCATGAACGCGGTCATGTAATGTCGGTTTGGGCCGCTTCATCCAACAATACCGCCAAATCAAAGTAAGACGTTGCTGGTAAGCAGTATGACTATTATCACCCACAACTCATTGTGTTCTACTCGTGCATATAACATCTACGCATAGACCTGGCTCTGATACCACTATTGGGAAACGCAGTAATTCAAAAAATTTCCTACGATCATGCAAGATCTATCTAGGAGATGCATAGCAATGAGACGGGAGAGTGTATCCATGTACCCTCGTAGACCGAAAGCGAAAGCGTTTAGTAACGCGGTTGATGTAGTCGAACGTCTTCGCGATCCAACCAATCCAAGCACCGAACATACGACACCTCCGCGTTCAGCACACGTTCAGCTCGATGACGTCCCTCATACTCTTGATCCAGTTGAGGCCGAGGGAGAGTTCCGTTAGCACGATGGCGTGGCGACGATGATGATGAAGTTACCGGCGCTGGGCTTCGCCTAAGCACTACAACGATATGACCGAGGTGTGTAACTGTGGAGGGGGGCACCGCACACGGCTAAGAGAAACTTTTGTCTGCCTTTCGGGTGCCCCCTCCCACGTATATAAAGGAGGGGGGAAGAGGAGGCCGGCCTAGGAGGAGGCGCGCCATGGGGGGGATTCCTACTTGGACTCCCGGTCCAAGTAGGATTCGCTCCCCTCCTTTCCTATTCCAACTAGGAGAAGGGGAAGGAGGAAGAGGGGAGAAGGAAAGAGAGGGGGGGCGCCGCCCCCTCCTAGTCCAATTCGGACCAGCCCATGGGGGGCGCACCGCCTCCCCTTGTGGCCCTTATCTCCTTTCCACTATGGCCCAATAAGGCCCATTACTTCCCCTGGGGGTTCCGGTAACCTCCCGGTACTCGGAAACTTATCCGATACTTCCCGAAACCATTCCGGTGACCGAATATGACCTTCCAATATATCAATCTTTATGTCTCGACCATTTCGAGACTCCTCGTCATGTCCGTGATCTCATCCAGGACTCCGAACAAACTTCGGTACATCAAATCACATAACTCATAATACAAAGTCATCGAACATTAAGCGTGCTGATGTCTACTACACAACCTTCTTCTTGTAGACGTTGTTGGGCCTCCAAGTGCAGAGGTTTGTAGGATAGTAGAAAATTTCCCTCAAGTGGATGACCTAACGTTTATCAATCCGTGGGAGGTGTAGGATGAAGATAGTCTCTCTCAAACAACCCTGCAACCAAATAACAAAGAGTCTCTTGTGTCCCCAACACACCCAATACAATGGTAAATTGTATAGGTGCACTAGTTCGGCGAAGAGATGGTGACACAAGTGCAATATGGATGGTAGATATAGGTTTTTGTAATCAGAAAATATAAAAACAGCAAGGTAACTATTGATAAAAGTGAGCACAAACGGTATTGCAATGCGTTGAAACAAGGCCTAGGGTTCATACTTTCACTAGTGCAAGTTCTGTCAACAATAATAACATAAGTGGATCATATAACTATCCCTCAACATGCAACAAAGAGTCACTCCAAAGTCACCAATAGCGGAGAACAAACGAAGAGATTATTGTAGGGTACGAAACCACCTCAAAGTTATCCTTTCTGATCGATCTATTCAAGAGTCCGTAGTAAAATAACACGAAGCTATTCTTTCCGTTCGATCTATCATAGAGTTCATACTAGAATAACACCTTAAGACACAAATCAACCAAAACCCTAATGTCACAAAGATACTCCAAGGTCACCTCAAGTATCCGTGGGTATGATTATATGATATGCATCACACAATCTCAGATTCATCTATTCAACCAACACAAAGAACTTCAAAGAGTGCCCCAAAGTTTCTACCGGAGAGTCAAGACGAAAACGTGTGCCAACCCCTATGCATAAGTTCACAAGGTCACTAAATCCGCAAGTTGATCACCAAAACATGCATCAAGTAGATCACGTGAATATCCCATTGTCACCACAGATAAGCACATGCAAGACATACATCAGGTGTTCTCAAATCCTTAAAGACTCAATCCGATAAGATAACTTCAAAGGGAAAACTCAATCCATTACAAGAGAGTAGAGGGGGAGAAACATCATAAGATCCAACTATAATAGCAAAGCTCACGATACATCAAGATCGTGCCGAATCAAGAACACGAGAGAGAGAGATCAAACACATAGCTACTGGTACATACCCTCAGCCCCGAGGGTGAACTACTCCCTCCTCGTCATGGAGAGCGTCGGGATGAAGAAGATGGCCGCCGGTGATGGATCCCCCCTCCGACAGGGTGCCGGAACAGGGTCCCGATTGGTTTTTGGTGGCTACAAAGGCTTGCGGCGGCGGAACTCCCTATCTAGGTTATTTTCTGGAGGTTTCTGTATTTATAGGAATTTTTGGCGTAGGTCTCATGTCAAGGGGGTCTCCGAGCCATCCACGAGATAGGGGGGCGCGCCCAGGGGGGTGGGCGCGCCCCCCACCCTCGTGGGCAGCCCGGGACTCTTCTGGTCCAACTCTTTTACTCTGCGGGCTTCTTTTGGTCTATAAAAAATCATGAAAAATTGGCACGTCAATTGGACTCCGTTTGGTATTCCTTTTCTGTAAAACTCAAAAACATGGAAAAAAAACAGAAACTGGCACTGGGCTCTAGGTTAATAGGTTAGTCCCAAAAATCAGATAAAACACCATATAAATGCATATAAGACATCTAAAATGGATAATATAATAGCATGGAACAATAAAAAATTATAGATACGTTGGAGAGGTATCAGCATCCCCAAGCTTAATTCCTGCTCGTCCTCGAGTAGGTAAATGATAAAAACTGAATTTTTGATGTGGAATGCTACCTAACATATTTATCAATGTAATCTTCTTTATTATGGCATGAATGTTCAGATCCGAAAGATTCAAGATAAAAGTTTAATATTGACATAAGAATAATAATACTTCAAGCATACTAACAAAGCAATCATGTCTTCTCAAAATAACATGGCTAGAGAAAGTTATCCTTACAAAATCATATAGTCTGGCTATGCTCTATCTTCATCACATAAAATATTTAAATCATGCATAACGCCGGTTTCAGCCAAGCAATTGTTTCATACTTTAGTATTCTCAAACTTTTTCAATCTTCACGCAATACATGAGCGTGAGCCATGGACATAACACTATAGGTGGAATAGAATATGGTGGTTGTGGAGAAGACAAAAGGGAGAAGATAGTCTCACATCAACTAGGCGTATCAACGGGCTATGGAGATGCCCATCAATAGATATCAGTGTGAGTGAGTAGGGATTGCCATGCAACGGATGCACTAGAGCTATAAGTGTATGAAAGATCAAAAGGAAACTAAGTGGGTGTGCATCCAGCTTGCTTGATCACGAAGACCTAGGGCATTTTGAAGAAGCCCATCATTGGAATATACAAGCCAAGTTCTATAATAAAAAAATCCCACTAGTATATAAAAGTGACAACATAGGAGACTCTCTATCATGAAGATCATGGTGGTACTTTGAAGCACTAGTGTGGTAAAATGATAGTAGCATTGCCCCTGCTCTCTTTTTCTCTCATTTTCTATTTTTTTTTGCTTTTTTGGGCCTTCTCTTCCTTTTTTATGGCCACTTTTTTCTCTTTTTTTCGTCCGGAGTCTCATCCCGACTTGTGGGGGAATCATAGTCTCCATCATCCTTTCCTCATATGGGACAATGCTCTAATAATGAAGGTCATCACACTTTTATTTACTTACAACTCATGAATTACAACTTGATACTTAGAACAAAATATGACTCTATGTGAATGCCTCCGGCGGTGTACCGGGATATGCGATGAATCAAGAGTGACATGTATGAAAATTATGAATGGTGGCTTTGCCACAAATACGATGTCAACTACATGATCATGCAAAGCAATATGACAATGATGGAGCGAGTCATACTAAACGGAACGGTGGAAAGTTGCATGGCAATATATCTCGGAACGGCTATGGAAACACCATAATAGGTAGGTATGGTGGCTGTTTTGAGGAAGGTATATGGTGGGTTTATGGTACCAGTGAGAGTTGCGCGGCACAAGAGGCTAGCAATGGTGGAAGGGTGAGAGTGCGTATAATCCATGGACTCAACATTAGTCATAAAGAACTCACATACTTATTGCAAAAATCTACAAGTCATCAAAGAAAAGTACTACATGCATGTTCCTAGGGGAAGGGTTAGTAGTAGTTAACCATCGCGCGATCCCGACCTCCACACATAAGGAAGACAATCAATAAATAAATCATGCTCCAACTTCATCACATAACGGTTCACCATACGCACATGCTACGGGAACCACAAACTTTGACACAAGTATCTGTCAAATTCACAATTACTCTACTAGCATGACTAATATCACCATCCTCATATATCAAAACAATCATGAAGAATCAAACTTCTCATAGCATTCAACGCACTTTATATGAACGTTTTTATTATACCCATCTTGGATGCCCATCATATTAGGACTAAATTCATAACCTAAGAAAATTACCATGCCGTTCTAAATACACTCAAAATAATATAAGTGAAGCATGAGATTTCAATATTTCTTCAAAATAAAACCACCGCCGTGCTCTAAAAGGATATAAGTCAAGCACTAGAGCAAATGACAAACTACTCCGAAAGATATAAGTGAAAATCAATGAGTAGTTGAATAATTATGTAACTTGTGAAGACTCTCTAACATTTAAGAATTTCAGATCTTGAGATATTATTCAAACAGCAAGCAAAACAAAACAAAATGACGCTCCAAGCAAAACACATATCATGTGGTGAATAAATATATAGCTCCAAGTAAGGTTACCGATGAATGAAGACGAAAGAGGGGATGCCTTCCGGGGCATCCCCAAGCCTATGCTCTTGGTTGTCCTTGAATATTACCTTGGGGTGCCTTGGGCATCCCCAAGCTTAGGCTCTTGCCACTCCTTATTCCATAGTCCATCGAATCTTTACCCAAAACTTGAAAACTTCACAACACAAAACTCAACAGAAAACTCGTAAGCTCCGTTAGTATAATAAAATAAATCACCACTTTTGGCACTGTTGTGAACTCATTCTAAACTCATATTGGTGTAATATCTACTGTATTCCGACTTCTCTATGGTTCATACCCTCCGATACTACTCATAGATTCATCAAAATAAGCAAACAACACATAGAAAACAGAATCTGTCAATAATAGAACAGTCTGTAGTAATCTGTAACTCTCGAATACTTCTATAACTCCAAAAATCCTACCAAATTAGGAAAACCTGAGCAATTTGTGTGCCAATCCATAGCACAAATAATCAGATCAAAAGCACGTTTCTGTGAATTATCAAAACTAATTTACTGGGTGCAAAAGTTTCTGATTTTTAGCAGGATCAACACAACTATCACCGTAAGCTATCCTAAAGGTCTTACTTGGCACTTTATTGAAACAAAAGCTATAAAACATGATTACTACAGTAGCTTAATCATGTGAACACACAAAAACACTAAGGGTAAATATTGGGTTGTCTCCCAACAAGCGCTTTTCTTTAATGCCATTTTAGCTAGGCATGATGATGACAATGATGCTCACATAAAAGATAAGATTTGAAACGTAAAGAGAGCATCATGAAGAATATAACTAGCTCATTGAAGCCTAACCCACTTCCTATGCATAGGGATTTGTGAGCAAACAACTTACGGGAACAATAATCAACTAGCATAGGAAGCCAAAACAAGCATAACTTTAAAACTTTAAGCACATAGAGAGGAAACTTGATATTATTGCAATTCCTACAGGCATATGTTCCTCCCTCATAATAATTTTCCGTAGGATCATGAATGAATTCAACAATATAGCCATCACATAAAGCATTATTTTCATGATGCACAAGCATAGAAATTTTACTACTCTCCACATAAGCAAAATTCTTCCCATTCGGAATAGTGGGAGTATCATAAGAGACTCGAATACTATAAATAGTTTCCACATTAAAAGAGTAATGTTCAGAAAAAGGGTAATCATAATCATGACAAGTCTTATAAATATAATCATCACTACTTTTTATAGCATAAGTGTCATCACAATAATCATCATAGATAGGAGGCATGCTATCATCATAATAAATTAGCTCATCAAAACTTGGGAGGCTAAAAATATCATCTTCATTAAACATAGCATCCCCAAGCTTGGGACAAACATTAATTGCAGAAAATATATTCTCAAACTTGTCATTCTCATCAAACATAGCATCCACAAGCTTGGTCCTTTTCATATAATAAGCATAACCACTCTCATCATTAATAGTATGGATAGCACCAATAGTATAGCAATTATCATCATCACAATGACTAATAGGAGCAACATCATTTGGGATGGATACCTTTTTACCTTTGCTTCTTCGTCTTTTCTTTTTCTTCTTCGCATCATGTGTGGGTTTAATCCTCTTTTTGGAGCTCCTTATTAATGAGATTGGTTGAATAGAAGGCTCCTCCTCGTTACCTGATTCATCATAAGAAAGAATAGGAGGATATTGGGAAATCTCTTCCCTTTCATTAGTATTCTCTTCATCTTCTATTTGTTTTCTTGTCTTTATGTAATTGGCAATATAAGGATTTTCAATGCAATTCACCGCACAATACATATAAATTTCCTCTAGATCCAAATCAAGAACTTTATCAAGGACAAATTATGGCATATCCTTAGTCATACGTTTCATTTATTCATAACCCAAAAGCAAAATAAGTTCATTATGATGTGCAAGGGAAATCAAGTCATCACAATTTTTGGACACGATACGATCATGAAAAAATTTGCATTGGATATTTAAATGACCACGTTCATTGCAAAGCTCACAAGGATGACTAAGAAAATTTAAATTTTCAGCACAAACATCTAGCCTTTTTTGCAACCATTTGGTTTCTAAATACTTATGCCTCTTGCAAAATCTATCTTCCCTATTTGGTGTGTACTTGCAAACTCTATGCACTCCACAAAAATTGACATGCTTATAAGAGACATTTTCATCATGACTAGTGCAATCATCATTAGTACTATGGATATTCAAAGAGTCCGTACTAACAACATTGCAATCATGCTCATCATTCAAAGATTTAGTGCCAAACATTTTAACGCATTCTTATTCTAGCATTTTGGCACAATTATCGGAATCCTTATTTTCACGAAAGATATTAAAAAGATGAAGCATATGAGGCACCCTCAATTCCAATTTTTTTGTAGTTTCATTTTATAGACTAAACTAGTGATAAAACAAGAAACTAAAAGATTCAATTGCAAGATCTAAAGATATACCTTCAAGCACCTCACCGGCAACGGCGCCAGAAATTAGCTTGATGTCTACTACACAACCTTCTTCTTGTAGACGTTGTTGGGCCTCCAAGTGCAGAGGTTTGTAGGACAATAGCAAATTTCCCTCAAGTGGATGACCTAAGGTTTATCGATCCGTGGGCGGTGTAGGATGAAGATAGTCTCTCTCAAACAACCCTGCAACCAAATAACAAAGAGTCTCTTGTGTCCCCAACACACCCAATACAATGGTAAATTGTATAGGTGCACTAGTTCGGCGAAGATATGGTGATACAAGTGCAATATGGATGGTAGATATAGGTTTTTGTAATCTGAAAATATAAAAACAGCAAGGTAACTATTGATAAAAGTGAGCACAAACGGTATTGGAATGCGTTGAAACAAGGCCTAGGGTTCATACTTCCACTAGTGCAAGTTCTCTCAACAATAATAACATAACTGGCTCATATAACTATCCCTCAACATGCAACAAAGAGTCACTCCAAAGTCACTAATAGCAGAGAACAAACGAAGGGATTATTGTAGGGTACGAAACCACCTCAAAGTCATCCTTTCTGATTGATCTATTCAAGAGTCCGTAGTAAAATAACACGAAACTATTCTTTCCGTTCGATCTATCATAGAGTTCGTACTAGAATAACACCTCAAGACACACATCAACCAAAACCCTAATGTCACCTATATACTCCAATGTCACCTCAAGTATCCGTGGGTATGATTATACGATATGCATCACACAATCTCAGATTCATCTATTTAACCAACACAAAGAACTTCAAAGAGTGCCCCAAAGTTTATACCGGAGAGTCAAGACGAAAACGTGTGCCAACCCCTATGCATAAGTTCACAAGGTCATTGAACCCACAAGTTGATCACCAAAACATGCATCAAGTAGATCACGTGAATATCCCATTGTCACCATAGATAAGCACATGCAAGACATACATCAAGTGTTCTCAAATCCTTAAAGACTCAATCCGATTAGATAACTTCAAAGGGAAAACTCAATCCATTACAAGAGAGTAGAGGGGGAGAAACATCATAAGATCCAACTATAATAGCAAAGCTCGCGATACATCAAGATCGTGCCGAATCAACAACACGAGAGAGAGAGATCAAACACATAGCTACTGGTACATACCCTCAGCCCCGAGGGTGAACTACTCCCTCCTCGTAATGGAGTGCACCGGGATGATGAAGATGGCCACCGGTGATGGATCCCCCCTCCGGCAGGGTGCCAGAATAGGGTCCCGATTGGTTTTTGGTGGCTACTGAGGCTTGCGGCGGCGGAACTCCCGATCTAGGTTATTTTCTGGAGGTCTGTATTTATAGGAATTTTGGCGTAGGTCTCACGTCAGGGGGGCCTCCGTGCCATCCACAAGATAGGGGGGCGCGCCAGGGGGTGGGTGTCGGTGTCAAAACCGGCGGATCTCGGGTAGGGGGTCCCGAACTGTGCGTCTAGGATCGATGGTAACAGGAGACGGGGGACACAATGTTTACCCAGGTTCGGGCCCTCTCTATGGAGGTAATACCCTACTTCCTGCTTGATTGATCTTGATGAATATGAGTGTTACAAGAGTTGATCTACCACGAGATCATAATGGCTAAACCCTAGAAGTCTAGCCTATGAGTATATGGTATTGAATCTGTCCTATCCGGACTATGCTCTCCGGTTTATATAGACACCGGAGAGATCTAGGGGTACATGGGGTCGGTTACATAGGAGGAAATCTTCATAATCGGTCGCCTAGCTTGCCTTCCACGCCAAGTAGAGTCCAATTCGGACACGGATATAGTCTTCGGCCTTCGTGTCTTCATAGCCCATCAGTCCGGCCCAACAGATAACAGGCCGGACGCCCGAGGACCCCTTAGTCCAGGACTCCCTCAGTAGCCCTTGAACCTGGCTTCAGTGACGAGGAGTCCGGCGTGCAGATTGTCTTCGACCTTGCAAGGCGGGTTCCCTTCTTCCGAACTCCAAGATAGCCTTCGCATGTGTCGATTGTATCCGGACCTATGTACATAATTGCAGAAAATACAATACTCCACGAGTCCATCTGTTGACAACTATTTATGACATTGTATCACGCCTGCCCGGTTATTATTTCCAACCGTTGGCTAGCCCGTCTACCCACGTCTCGGGAAGCGGTTTTATTGGCACGTCTTGTCAAAGCAGAGATCGTGTCCCCTTATTCACGGGATTTTCAATAATGTAGGTATGGGTAACCCAACCGTCCCCTGGGTACAACTCTTTGAGGATAGGTAAGTTTCAAGACCCAGGAGGGGGCGCTCGATATTCTGGGCCTTTATATAGGGACCCAGACTTGTCTTTCTCTTCTGCGCTTGCTTCTTCCTCAACCCCAGCCACCTCGAGTTCCAATCACCACCAGCCCCAATCATGTCCGGGTCCAGCCGTTCAGGCCGGTGGGTGGCCTCTTCTGTCACGGAGGAGGATATTGCGAAGCTCCGCGTAGCGAGGTACCTGACCCCAGAAATCCTTCATCGGCTTCCTGCTAAGGGGCAGATTATTCCCACCCCCAAATTCGGCGAGAGGGTTGTATTTGTGTCCCACTTCCTCCATGGTTTAGGGTTCGCGCTTAACCCCTTCGTCCGGGGGCTCATGTTCTACTATGGGCTAGATTTTCACGATCTGGCCCCGGACTTTTTTCCTCTCATCTCGGCATTCATCGTCACGTGTGAGGCCTTCATCCGGACTCCTCCGCACTTTGGTTTGTGGCTCAAGACTTTCAATGTGAGACCGCGGGTGACGGAGGAGGAGCAGGCGGAGTGCGGCAACGTTGTAATAAGCAAGCTTGCCAGCGCGGTTTGGTTTGAAGGATGCTTCGCCGAGTCTTCCGAATTATGGCAGCAGGGGTGGTTTTATGTCAACGAGCCGCAGGGCTCCAAGTGGGTGGCTACGCCTGCGTTTCGACCCGGCCCTCCAACTCAGCTTGCTTCATGGATCAACAAGGGATCGGACTGGGGATCCGTTAATGAGGTGCAGAATCTGCAAGGCCGTATCCGAAGCCTTACCGAGAAGGGCATCGATCTTGTGAATGTCGTTCAAGTGATGCTGGTCCGCCGGATCCTACCGTGTCAACGGCGGCCTCTCCGTATGTGGGAGTTCAATCAAGAAGGGCGGCGGACTCTTCAGCACTTCTTTGGCACTACACATGAAGGAATGTGGAAGTTATATTTCGGGGAGCGAGAGCAATGGCCGGACACCACCGAAGACATCGGCCTCGACTGCAATCATCCGGACACTCCGGTAAGTATTCAATCGTCGTACACCTTTCATCCAAGCATCTCTTGACAAGACACTGAACAACTCGTCCTTATACAGGACTGGATAAAGAAAGCGGTGTTAATCTGGTGTCCGACGCCCCTTCCCGAAGACCCTGCGTCCGCCCTACTGACACGGATGTTGACTCCGACACCGTACCTGGTGTCTGTAGAGGGGGGTGAGAGCAGGGAGCCCAGAGGCGATGCCCATCCTGAGGGCGATTTAGGCTCTGTGTTCGGGGAAACCGAAACCATTTTGCCCAGGGGCAAAGGTGTGGATGGGGCACTTCATGGCAAGAAGAGGACTGCTTCTGGAGGTCAAGAGGGGAAACCTCCCAAGAAAGGGAAAATGCCATCGTCAGGCGGCTTGGGCTGGGCAAGCGATGTCGTCGTAGAGCTTGATGATGAGGACGAACCTCTGGCCAGACCGTAAGTGAAGCAGGGCACTTTAACCATACCTCATTCTTTTCCATATTACTGAGATAATCTTCCGACCTGCGTGCATCCTCACAGGTTAACACCTGGTGTTTCTCAATCGTCCTCCTCCTCGGGAGACCTTCTTCCGGAGATGATGGAGAGTGACACGCCTTCTCCGGCCTCTTCGCCTAACAGGGCGGATAATCTCGAGGTGTCGTCCCGGAGGGCTCCTCCCAACCAGCAAGTAGCGCAGGAGACGAGGAAGGGGGTACCCGAAGGTGGTGCCTCTGTCACTCAGGGTTCGGGGATCAAGAATGACGGCCCCGAACTGTCCGGTTTACAGCCAGAGACAATGCTGGAGGCGGGTAAGCGAATTCCTTCAAAGGAATGTCGTGCTCCGGCAGCGGTGTCCGAAGACCCAGGAGTGCCGGAGACGCTGATGGACATGCTGCGACGAGCGTCCGTTTCAGAGGAGCACCGTGCCTTAATGGTTACGGTGGTCGAAAAGGTTTTATCCGCGAAGAGCGGGTTGAACGAGGCCTTTACGAGCCTTCTGAGGGGTTTTGAGGTTTGTGATGTAATGTTGCCAATTGAATAATATTGACAGAATGCACCTGTTGTGTATGCAGTAGCCCCTGAGACTCGGATTGCCTTCAAAGGAAGCGATCGGAGGATCGAAAAGATATTTTCATGTGTTAACCTTGGTTTAATTTGGAATGCAGGCTGTCTACCCTCCTGCCACTGCCCGAAATTCAGAGGTGACCGAACTGCAGCGAAAGCTGGATATTGCGGAGGATGACATTGCTTTGATCAACAGGCGTCTTGACGACTTGCAAGGTATATATTTCGAGTATTCCTTACACCAATGTGCTGTAATTTAAGCCTGACGATACGTCTCCAACGTATCTATAATTGATGAAGTATTCATGCTATTATATTATCCATCTTGGATGTTTAATGGGCTTTATTATGCACTTTTATATTACTTTTGGGACTAACCTATTGACCCAGAGCCCAGTGCCAGTTCCTATTTTTCCCCTTGTTTCAGTGTTTCGAAGACAAGGAATATCAAACGGAGTCGAAACGGAATGAAACCTTCTGAAGAAGTTATTTTTGGAAGGAAAGCAACTTGGGAGACTTGAGTCCACGTCAAGGAAGCAACAAGGAAGGCACGAGGCAGGGGGCGCGCCCACCCCCCTGGGCGCGCCCTCCACCCTCGTGGGCCCCTCGTGGCTCCCCTGACGTATTTCTTCCGCCTATATATGTATATACATATACCCTAAAACGATCGGGGAACAGAATAGATCGGGAGTTCCGCCGCCGCAAGCCTCTGCAGCCACCAAAAACCAATCGGGACCCTGTTCCGGCACCCTGCCGGAGGGGGGAACCCTCACCGGTGGCCATCTTCATCATCCCGGCGCTCTCCATGATGAGGAGGGAGTAGTTCACCCTCGGGGCTGAGGGTATGTACCAGTAGCTATGTGTTTGATCTCTCTCTCTAGTGTACTTGATTTGGCACGATCTTGATGTATCACGAGCTTTGCTATTATAGTTGGATCTTATGTTGCTTCTCCCCCTCTACTCTCTTGTAATGGATTGAGTTTTCCCTTTGAAGTAATCTTATCAGATTGAGTCTTAATGATTTGAGAACACTTGATGTATGTCTTGCCGTGCGTATCTGTGGTGACAATGGGATATCACGTGATTCACTTGATGTATGTTTTGGTGATCAACTTGTGGGTTCCGCCCATGAACCTATGCATAGGGGTTGGCACACGTTTTCGTCTTGATTCTTCGGTAGAAACTTTGGGGCACTCTTTGAGGTTCTATGTGTTGGTTGAATAGATGAATATGAGATTGTGTGATACATATCGTATAATCATACCCACGGATACTTGAGGTGACATTGGAGTATCTAGGTGACATTAGGGTTTTGGTTGATTTGTGTCTTAAGGTGTTATTCTAATACGAACTCTAGGGCTGTTTGTGACACTTATAGGAATAGCCCACCGGATTGATTGGAAAGAATAACTTTGAGGTGGTTTCGTACCCTACCATAATCTCTTCGTTTGTTCTCCGCTATTAGTGACTTTGGAGTGACTCTTTGTTGCATGTTGAGGGATAGTTATATGATCCAATTATGTTATTATTGTTGAGAGAACTTGCACTAGTGAAAGTATGAACCCTAGGCCTTGTTTCCTAGCATTGCAATACCGTTTGTGCTCACTTTTATCTCTTGCTACCTTGTTGTTTTTATATTTTCAGATTACAAAAACCTATATCTACCATCCATATTGCATTTGTATCACCATCTCTTCGCCGAACCAGTGCACCTATACAATTTACCATTGTATTGGGTGTGTTGGGGACACAAGAGACTCTTTGTTATTTGGTTGAAGGGTTGCTTGAGAGAGACCATCTTCATCCTACGCCTCCCACGGATTGATAAACCTTAGGTCATCCACTTGAGGGAAATTTGCTACTGTCCTACAAACCTCTGCACTTGGAGGCTCAACAACGTCTACAAGAAGAAGGTTGCGTAGTAGTCATCACCTGACTCTGAAAAGAGTTTGATATATAATGTGCACGAATGCAGATGGTGCTGCCGCTGTGGAAGCCCTTCGGGCGGAGCTAGCCCAGGCCAAGGAGCAGGCCCGGTTTAGTAATGCGGCTGCCGCAAAGGCATCGGCTGAATTGAAGGCCGAACAAGCCGCGCGGCGTCAAGACAAGGAGACGATGTCCACCATGGCGCGCGAGTTAGAGAATGCGGCTGGCCGCTATAAACTTCTTGAGAAGGAAAATGAAGCCAAAATGGCTGAACTTGACAAGGCCTTACGAGAGGCGAGAGAAACGCGGTCTGAATCCAGAGCAGCCCGTGAGGAGATCCGGCAAGCTGGGGAGATTGTGGTTGGCAAGCCCTTTTTGCTACAGGCTAGGTTCGGCGATCCGAACTATGCTCAGCTTAACCAAGTATGGAGTTCTCCGGACAATTTTTTAGATTTGTCGAAGAGTTCTTCCGATGCGGCGCAGTTTTATCAGGCGCGAGAGGGGTATGCAATGGAGAAGCTTTTTTGGTCACAATTTGGCGCGTCGAAGCGCCCTCTGTTGCTGAATGAATAGATGACCTGTGGGCGAGCTGCATAGGATATCCGGCGCTGCCATGAAGAACGTCATAGTCCGGTTGTGGCCGACTGAACCTGTTTCGAGTAGTTACTTCGGCCTGGTGCAGCGGCTTGCTGACACGGTGCCGCGTATCAACACTGTGAAGCAGTCGGCGTGCATTGAAGGTGCACGGATGGCCTTCGCCTGTGTCAAGACATTCTGGGGGAAGATGAAGGCCATCGACGTCGCGACAAAGAGTCCACCCAAAGGCAAGGACCGCCCGGAACCGGAGCATTATTTTGAAGACGTCCTGGAGGCCGCCGGCTTGATAGAGGGTCGGTGCTCGAAAAACATAATATTCGAGTGATGTGTACAAGGGTTGTAACAGACAACTTTATAGTTAATCTATTTTTATGTTTTGCTCGAGAGCTTCTATTCCTCCTGTGCGGCCATTTTAATATAATTTGAAAGTTTTCCAGTCGTCGGCTTCAGCCCCCTCATAGGAAATACGGGGGTGTTCGGAAAAGCATTGAATCACTCTTTATCCAACGTCTTGGTCCATCAAGGAGGTGATAATGCGGCGAACCAGGCAATCGGACTATAGGGCGTTAACACTTTCACTTAGCCGGGCTACGACATAGCCCCTGGTATGTATGCGGCGTATCCTAATATTGTGCCTTACATGTTTTGATCTGAAAAAGATCCTTCGTGTAACACGGAGAATCGCTATAGATTCGAATAAGTCGTCAAGTGGTTGACTAGCTCTCGCCGCATCATGACAGTCAGTTTTCGACTTTCTCTACTGAGGTGCTCATCTGGTCGAAGCCAGGGCACAATCGCAGTAGTTCTCCCTTTACTACCCTAGCCGATAGAGCGGAACGTAGGGTAGCAAGCACAGGAGCCGGGCAACCCAACTATTGACCAAAGACAATGATTCGGAACTGATGCATATAAGGCTAAACTTGCGACGCCGAAGTACGCTATAGAGCTGTTCAGACTTTTATTGGCGACTCATTTGTTCCCATACCGAGCCCCTGGCAAGTTATGCCGAGGTGCGTCTGGTAACACAGCCGTTACAGCCGTACTCATTGTATGAAGAGTATTTAAGATTAGCCCGGATAAAGTTTACTAGGAGTGGAGCAATATGCCAATGATAAATTCATGAAAAAAGAAGAACCACAACCCGGCTATTTGACATGCTCGGGGTCGGGAACGGAGGAAAAGGGCATAGTACAGGCTCAAAATAATGAGTGCGGTCTACAAAAAGCTATTTTGGACCTCCTGTCGCACGTCTGCGCCACCCGTCCTCTGGGAGGGGAGTTCTTAACAAAAGTAGCCCCTTAGGTGAGTGTACGGGTCCGAACTCCGATAGAGTCCGTTGTAGATGCTGTCCTGTTGGTCACCTGTTTATAATAAAGAAAAATGAAGAAAAGGGATAAAAAAACGTTACGGGAATGCTTGTAGGGTTGTCCGTATTGTGCTTCCGCCGATGCCCATGGTATCTTGAGCGCGTAGTGATGTACGCGTGGTGTAAATCCTGTTAGCATAGTGGGTGGGTGGCGGAAGCCGAACTGCTATTTCCGCTCCGGTAGTGGTCGAACGTCGGAGGGAAACTGTTTCTGGCCCCTGGTGTTCGGCTGGCGAGCCGCTCTGTCGTCTTTATCGCTTGGTGGCCTCCTCACCTTGTATTCGGCATTGAGCTTGCCTCCCTGCTTAAAGACCCAACAATTTCTGTTGGTGTGATTGGCTGCTTATCAGGGTGACCGTGAATCTGACAAGGTCGGTCCAGTATCCTGTCGAGGGCGGATGGTCCATCCTGGCTGGCCTTAAATGGCTTCTTCCGTTGACCAGGTTTCAGATTATGGAATCCGGCGTTGACCGCTATGTCACGTACTCTTTCATTATTGTTGCGACTGTTCTGTGTGGTTAGTCGTGGCTTGCCGTTGCCGTCTCGGATTTCGGAAGTGCCCGGGTCGCTGGCGCTGTTGCTTTTACGAGCGAGCCAGTTGTCTTCCCCCGCACAAAAGCGAGTCATTAGAGCGGTAAGGTCTGTCATAGATTTAGGTCCTTCCAGGCCGAGGTGGCGTGCTAGCCATTCATCCCGGACGCTATGTTTGAAGGCCGCGAGAGCTTCCGCGTCCGGACAGTCGATAATCCGGTTCTTTTTGACTAAGAACCTGGTCCAGAGCTCCCTGGCTGACTCGCCGGGCTATTGGACGATATGACTTAAATCGTCGGCATCTGGTGGCCGGACATATATTCCTTGGAAGTTGTTACAAAAGGTGTCTTCCAAATCTTCCCAGCTGCCAATAGAATTTTCTGGCAAACTGTTTAGCCAGTACCGTGCTGGCCCCTTAAGTTTGAGAGGTAGGTATTTAATGGCATGAAGGTCGTCTCCGCGAGCCAGGTGGATATGGAGGAGGTAGTCCTCAATCCACACTACGGGATCTGTTGTTCCATCGTATGATTCGATGTTGATGGGTTTAAACCCGTCTAGAAATTCGTGCTCCATTACCTTGTCGGTGAAGCAGAGCGGGTGCGCGGCTCCTCTATGTTGGGCCACACTGTGAAGCACCTCCGTTGGATGCCGTTGGCGGCTTCGGGCGTGGTTGGCTCGGTTAAGTCCGGCTGATTGACCATCATCACCGGCCGGGGCATATCCCCTTGATCTGTACGTCGACCTTGTCTATCCTGCTCCGCCCACTAAGCTTTGACGGATGTCGCGATTGTTTTTCCGAACCGTTTTTTTCTTACGGCCGTATTGGTTAGTATGTTGTTCTGCTTGGGCTGCTGTTTTATCCGGACCGAACTGTGGTCGACCTGCCGCATTGTTCAATGGTGGAATGGGCTCCAACGCCTTGCCATCATGTGGAGGGAGCCACCTGTACTTGGGGTGGCTTTTGTCCGGGCCACTAGGGCCGTATTCTATGGCGGCTCGGACCTCGGTCCATTTATCATTGAGCAGATCTTGGCTTGCTTGAAGCTGCAGCTGTTTTATTCTTAGATTCCTTGCTGTGGCTATTAGCCGGCGTTTAAAGCGCTCCTGCTCGAGAGGTTCCTCCGGCATGATGAATTCTTCGTTGTCGAGGCTCTCCTCCTCCTCGGAGAGGGGAATATAATTACTATCCTCCGAGTCTCCATACATGACCTGTTCATCAGGGCTATCTTGCCCGCTTTCCTGGTCCTCCTGTTCGGATCCTGCCTCCACAGGGTCTTCGTTGTCCGGAGTAGTATCACCTTCGGTGCCAGTATTGTTTTCTCTTGAGCGACGTGACTGAGAGCGGCGCCGGAGGCGCCGGTGTTCGGATTGTGTACCAGGAGGTTTATCCTCAACTGGATCTTCCTTGTCATCGTCAATATCGTCGTTGGGTGTGTCTACCATACACACGTCATACCAGGAAGTGGTCGTCCCGCGTCTAGTGGGTAGTAAGCTCTGGCCTTGCCCCTCATCGTCGTCCATGCCGTCGATGTCTTTGGGGCAGGGGTCAAGCATGTTTGTTGGGTCTTCGACAGTGGCTATGGAGTGGGTGGCGGGTGGGAAGCAAAATTCTCCGTCATCCGCCGTAAGGTCGAACCGGACATAGTTCGGAGACGGGCCATCTGCCAGGGATAGGTTTTTTAGTGAGCTTAGAAGATCGCCCATGGGCGAGTGCTGGAAGATATCTGCGCCGCTGAACTTGAAGATCGATAAACGATCGAGTTCGGTATCCGCAGGCTCGCAGGGTTCGGAACTTGATATCGGAGACGACTCCGAGGTTCCGTTGGTGAAGGTATCGTATGAAGTGGGATCTGCGTGCGGCTCCAGCGCCGCGGGGTCGGTAGCCCCCGTGATGGGGTTGAGTCTCCCACCTTCGGACGTCTTGATCTGCACCGAATCTAAGGCCAGAGTTGTTACAGGAGCTATCTCCTGGATGCGGCCTGATGACAGGTTTAGGCCATGTTCAACGGGGCGAAGGGGAGTGGTTGCCGCGGTCTCAAATCCGTCAAAGATCAAGTCCCCATGGATGTCCGCGACATAGTTCAAACTTCTGAATCTGACCTGATGGCCAGGGGCGTAGCTATCGATCTGCTCCAGATGGTCGAGCGAGTTGGCCCGCAGTACGAAGCCGCCGAATACGAAGATCTGTCCGGGGAGGAAGGTTTCTCCCTGGACCGCGTCATGACTGATGATCGAAGGAGCCATCGAACCTTTCGTCGACGGCACAGTGGAACTCTCAATGAAAGCACCAATGTCGGTGTCAAAATCGGCGGATCTCGGGTAGGGGGTCCCGAACTGTGCGTCTAGGATCGATGGTAACAGGAGACGGGGGACACAATGTTTACCCAGGTTAGGGCCCTCTCTATGGAGGTAATACCCTAGTTCCTGCTTGATTGATCTTGATGAATATGAGTGTTACAAGAGTTGATCTACCACAAGATCATAATGGCTAAACCCTAGAAGTCTAGCCTATGAGTATATTGTAATGAATCTGTCCTATCCGGACTATGCTCTCCGGTTTATATAGACACCAAAGAGATATAGGGTTACATGGAGTCGGTCACATAGGAGGAAATCTTCATAATCGTCGCCTAGCTTGCCTTCCACACCAAGTAGAGTCCAATCCGGACACGGATATAGTCTTCGGCCTTCATGTCTTCATAGCCCATCAGTCCGCCCCAACAGATAACAGGCTGGAGGCCCGAGGACCCCTTAGTCCAGGACTCCCTCAGTGGGTGCGCCCCCACCCTCTGGCCCAACTCTTTTACTCTGCGGGCTTCTTTTGGTCCATAAAAAATCATCAAAAATTGGCACGTCAATTGGACTCCGTTTGGTATTCCTTTTCTGTAGAACTCAAAACAAGGAAAAAACAGAAACTGGCACTGGGCTCTAGGTTAATAGGTTAGTCCCAAATATCATATAAAACATCATATAAATGCATATAAAACATCTAAGATGGATAATATAATAGCATGGAACAATAAAAAATTATAGATACGTTGGAGACGTATCAGCATCTCCAAGCTTAATTCCTGCTCGTCCTCGAGTAGGTAAATGATAAAAACAGAATTTTTGATGTGGAATGCTACCTAACATATTTATCAATGTAATCTTCTTTATTGTGGCATGAATGTTCAGATCCGAAACATTCAAGATAAAAGTTTAATATTGACATAAGAATAATAATACTTCAAGCATACTAATAAAGCAATCATGTATTCTCAAAATAACATGGCCAAAGAAAGTTATCCCTACAAAATCATATAGTCTGGCTATGCTCTATCTTCACCACACAAAATATTTAAATCATGCACAACCCCGATGACAAGCCAAGCAATTGTTTCATACTTTTGACATTTTCAAACTTTTTCAATCTTCACGCAATACATGAGCGTGAGCCATGGACATAGCACTATAGGTGGAATAGAATATGGTGGTTGTGGAGAAGACAAAAGGGAGAAGATAGTCTCACATCAACTAGGCGTATCAACGGGCTATGGAGATGCCCGTCAATTGAAATCAATGTGAGTGAGTAGGGATTGCCATGCAACGGATGCACTAGAGCTATAAGTGTATGAAAGCTCAAAAGGAAACTAAGTGGGTGTGCATCCAACTTGCTTGCTCACGAAGACCTAGGGCATTTTGAGGAAGCCCATCATTGGAATATACAAGCCAAGTTCTATAATGAAAAAATCCCACTAGTATATAAAAGTGACAACAAAGGAGACTCTCTATCATGAAGATCATGGTGCTACTTTGAAGCACAAGTGCGGTAAAAGGATAGTAGCATTCCCCCTTCTCTCTTTTTCTCTCATTTTTTGTTTTTTATTTGTTTCTTTTTGTTTTTTGGGCCTTCTCTTCCTTTTTTATAGCCTCTTTTTTCTCTTTTTTTCGTCCGGAGTCTCATCCCGACTTGTGGGGGAATCATAGTCTCCATCATCCTTTCCTCACATGGGACAATGCTCTAATAATGAAGATCATCACACTTTTATTTACTTACAACTCATGAATTACAACTCAATACTTAGAACAAAATATGACTCTATGTGAATGCCTCCGGCAGTGTACCATTACGTTGTGATGTTTGATAGCACACAAGGTGTTCCTCCGGTATTCGGGAGTTGCATAATCTCATAGTTAGAGGAACATGTATAAGTCATGAAGAAAGCAATAGCAATAAACTAAACGATTATAGTGCTAAGCTAACGGATGGGTCTTGTCCATCACATCATTCTCTAATGATGTGATACTGTTCATCAAATGACAACACATGTCTATGGCTAGGAAACTTAACCATCTTTGATTAACAAGCTAGTCTAGTGGATGCTTACTAGGGACACAGTGTATTGTCTATGTATCCACACATGTATCAAGTTTCCGGTTAATACAATTCTAGCATGAATAATAAACATTTATCATGATATAAGGAAATCAAATAATAACTTTATTATTGCCTCTAGGGCATATTTCCTTCATTAAGTTCATGGAGAAATGGAGTAATGCAATAAGAACGATGACATTATGTAGACAAGATCTATTCATGTAGGAATAGACCCCATCTTGTTATCCTTAATAGCAACGATACATACGTGTCACGTCCCCTTCTGTCACTAGGATTGAGCATCGTAAGATCGAACCCATCACAAAGCACCTCTTCCTAGGGCAAGAAAAATCGATCTAGTCGGCCTAACTAAACCAAAGATTCGAAGAACAAATACGAGGCTATAAGCAATCATGCATATAAGAGATCACAACTCAAATAACTTTCATGGATAAAATAGATCTGATCATAAACTCAAAGTTCATCGGATCCCAACAAACACACCGTAAAAAGAGTTACATCAAATAGATCTCCAAGAGACCATTGTATTGAGAATCAAAAGAGAGAGAGAGGAAGCCATCTAGCTACTAACTACGGACCCGTAGGTCTACAATGAACTAGTCACGCATCATCGGAGAGGCACCAATGAGGATGATGAACCCCTCCGTGGTGGTGTCTAGATTGGTTCTATGGTTTCTGCAACTTGCGGTGGTTGGAATTGTGTTTCATCGACTCCCCTAGGGTTTTTGGATTTTCGGGGTATTTATAGAGCAAAGAGGCGGTGCGGGAGGCGGTCTAGGTGGGCACAACCCACCAGGGCGCGCCTGGGCCCCCAGGTGCGCCCAGGTGGGTTGTGCTCCCCTCAGAGCCCCCCTCTGGTACTTCCTTGGCCCATCGTGTGTCTTCTGGTCCAGAAAAAATCACCAAAAGTTTTCGCTGCGTTTGGACTCCGTTTGGTATTGATTTTCTATGAAGTAAAAAACAAGCAAAAAAACAGCAACTGGCACTGGGCACTATGTCAATAGGTTAGTCCCAAAAAATGATATAAAGTTGTTATCAAATGATTGTAAAACATCCAAGAATGTTAATATAACAGCATGGAACAATAAAAAATTATAGATATGTTGGAGACGTATCAAGGAGCGGCGCTAGTCGCCAACCTGCGATTGCTGTCGGAGGCCACAAGGAGGAGCGCGGCGTGCGGGTCTCCCGCTCCTTCCTATCTCCGTGTGTGGTGTGCGTTGAGGGAACGAGGGAGGCAGAGGAGGAAGAGGAGGGTGTCCCAATCATCCACGTCACTGATCCAGGTGATAGGAGGCCAACCAATAGGAAGGAAACACACCTTTTGTGCTTCTTTACACTTTTTTGACAAAATAAACATGTTAAAATTTAGTAAATTTTGTCAACTCTCCCCACATCTTCTAGGAATCATAAACCAATACCACTCCAAATTTCTTATTCTTTAGACCTTGTTTGCATTTTCAAAAAAAATAAGAACTTGATTTAGTCATTTTCGTACAGTTGTTTCTAAATTGACGACAAAGTCTTTGCTGCCAGTAAAAAAACAGACGACAAAGAGCTATCTTTGCCGACATTGGAACTTTGCTCATATGTTTTCTCTGTTTTGCCGCCACCATTCTTTGCCGTCAGCAGCTTATGACAAAGAGTGGTCTTTGTCGTCAGCCCCAACAAAAAGCTGACGACAAAGAGCTCACAGACGGCAATTTTCCTGATTCCTGTGGTGGGGGCACACTACTATCATTCATACACACTTGTTCTTTAGAGTAGCACCATGTACTTCATGTAGAGAGTTTTCATTTTTCTCATTTCTTATGCTAGTGGGATTTTTACATTATGAGAACTTGACTTGCATATTCCGACGATGAGCTTGCTCGGATGCTCGAGGATGTGAGGAAGCAAGTTGGATGCACACCCACTTCGTTGCCTTAGGAGAGCTTTCATACACTTACATTTCTAGTGTATCCATTGCATGGCAATCCCTACTCTTTGCATCAATAATGATTGGAAGGACTCTCCGTTGCCTAATGATCAGCTGCATTCGTGTGAGACTTTGTCAATTTTTGTCTTCCTATAAAAATCCCCATCATCATTACATTTGCCATCTAAGTGAGAATATAAAGGCTTGCGACTTGAGTATTGAGCGAAGTGTTGAGTAGTTGAAAAGGGTCGTCATGGATTCAGTTACTTGACTGAAGCTCTGGGTTGCATTATGATTAGGATGTTTTAATAGGATAATCCCTTGAATGATCGGGGACATGAATGTGATACATACGAGTATTGTTTGGTATTACATGAAAACATTAATCCATGAAAAGCAATAGTAATCTTGTTTACACATTTTGATGTTACTTTCTTATTATCAATTATAGATTATTACTTTAAATCACTTTTGTATTAAGTTCATACCACATTACATCATTTGATCAAGATTATTCTAGGTAGCATTGCATCTTCGTTTATCATTTAGCTCACTGTTATATTGTAGATATAAATTTAGAGGCGGAAGTTAGGTTAATTAAATATGTTGATCATATGCTTGAATCATTGGAGTTTTCGTCTATTGTTGGATACTTTGTCACTAATCTTTGAGAGAGATGAAAAAAATTCAAGGAAGAAACTGTCGAAGTGGCCAACAGGGAGAAAGACGATGTATCAAACAACTGGGTGCGCTCGTTTGAGCGGTCGCATGAGTACCAGACAAAAATCACAAAGAGTACAAGGAGAACAACGACGTTTCGTACGAGCGCCAGTGCCCGTTTGAGCGACCGTTTGAGTTCTCCCCCACGAAGCGATTGGCAATGGAACAAAAGACAACCATTCAAATGACCGCACGCACCCGTTTAAGCGATCGCATGAATCATCGCCGTAACAGGTAAAAAAGGGAGACAAGGTCTCGGCAACAATCCAAATGATCGGCCATACGAGCGCTGCCGCCCATACAGAAGGTCGTCCTTTGGTCTGTTTTGTGATTCCTTCCCGGTTTTGTTGCGATTTCTTTCTAACTAACTCTATATCTTTGATCTCGTGATTATGTGCAAACTTAACCTTTATAAGAAGGGAAGGGGCACGTCATTAAGCCCTAAACCATCTAATCTCACATCATTTGCTTGCCATCCACCAAACATCTTCTTAGTTACCGAAAATAATCACGGACGCAACCATGAACAACAAGACCTCATCCATCTGTGCTTGCATCATCCCCTTCCCCAACTTGTATGATGTTGTACCTTCGGAGTGGGAGGACTTGAGGAGGCTGAGCCTCAAGGAAGAACCACGTCCGGAAAAGAAAGACCTTGATGCAAAGGTCGAGGTAGTGGAGATCAAGGAGGAGGAATAAGCAAAATAAGGGGATGGCGACACCACTCCATATGAGTATCCTCCTAATCCCTACCAGTTCAATATCCGAGGATCTATTTCGTTATTTACTCTGGGGCCCCCTCAATCTGAGTCGGGAAAGGAGCCACCTACCCCATAGGAGATGAAGGAAAAGATCAAGGAATTGGAGAAGGTTTCGAAGGCTTGTGTGAATGTGATTGGATATGGGATTGATTCTTACTAGCTGATGAATAAAGATTTGGAAGAAAGGGTCGATGGCCTTCTTCACAAGATTAGGCTTATGATTGACACTCTTAACAACAACACTGCACAAGTTGAGATTTTTACCCAGGTTGTATATGATCAGCAGGCCATGATCGAGTAGATGAAGAAGCGTTTCAAGAGCATCTTCACTGCCTTCTAGGATACCCATGAGTGAGCATATAATGCTTAGTGCGTGGAAATCCCCATCTTGATTGTAAGCTTGGGGGAGATTCACATGCACTTTGTATGTTTACTGATACGTCTCCAACGTATCTATAATTTTTTACTGTTCCATGCTATTATATTATCAATCTTGGATGTTTTATATACATTTACAAGCAACTTTATATCATTTTTTGGGACCAGCCTACTAACTTAGTGCCCAGTGCCAGTTGTTGTTTTTTGCTTGTTTTTTACTTTGCAGAATATTAGTACCAAACGAAGTACAAATGCCACGAAACTTTTTGGAGATTTTTTGGTGATAAGAGACCCTGGAAGCTTCTGGAGGCCATGAGAAGATGGAGGAGTGGCCCACTAGGCACCAGGGCGCGC
The DNA here is from genome assembly GCF_002575655.3 of Aegilops tauschii subsp. strangulata. Classification (NCBI taxonomy): domain Eukaryota; kingdom Viridiplantae; phylum Streptophyta; class Magnoliopsida; order Poales; family Poaceae; genus Aegilops; species Aegilops tauschii. The sequence goes on from NC_053036.3 coordinate 518,525,205, forward strand.
CAGGGGCCTCTAGCGCGCCCTGATGGGTAGTAGGGCCCACAGCCCTTCGTTTGACCTACCTACGCCTCTATAAATACTCTAAAATCCCAAAACCATCAGGGGAGTCCACGAAATACTTTTTCCACCGCCGCAAGTTCCAGAACCACGAGATCCAATCTAGAGGCCTTTTCCGGCACTCTGGCGCTTGAGGGGGAAACAATCACGGAGGGGTTCTTCATCATCCTTACTGCCCCTCCAATGATGCGTGAGTAGTTTACCACAGACCTACGGGTCCGTAGTTAGTAGCTACATGGCTTCTTCTCTCTTTTTGATCTTCAATACAATGTTCTCCTCGGTGTTCTTGGAGATCTATTTGATGTAATGACTTTTTGTGGTGTGTTTGTTGGGATCTGATAAATTATGAGTTTATGATCAGATCTATCCATGAATATTATTTGGGTTTTCTCTGAACTCTTTTATGCATGATTATTGTAGCCCCCTATTTCTTCTCTGATTTATTGGTTTGGTTTGGCCAACTAGATTGATTTATCTTGCCATCGAAAGAGGTGCTTTGTAATGGGTTCGATCTTGCAGTACTCAATCCTAGTGACAGAAATGGACATGACACGTATGTATCGTTGCTATTAAGGGTAAAAAGATGGGGTTTATTCATACGTGAGTTTATCTTGTCTACATTATGTCATCTTGCTTAAAGCATTACCCCATTTTTCCATGAACTTAATACACTAGATGCATGCTGGATAGCGGTCGGTGTGTGGAGTAGTAGTAGATGCAGGCAGGAGTCGGTCTACTAATCTTGGACGTGATGCCTATATACATGATCATTGCCTTGGATATCTCCATAATTATTTGCTTTTTCTCAATTGCCCAACAGTAATTTGTTTACCCACCGTATGCTATTTTCTCGAGAGAAGCCTCTAGTGAAAACTATGCCCCCGGATCTATTTTCTATCATATATTAAAACCAAAAATACCTTGCTGCAATTTTCTTTTATTTATTTTATTTTGTATTTTAGTTAGATCTATCAATCAAAATCTATACAATTTAATCTTGCTCATAACCGTTGTGGGATTAACAACCCCTCTACGCGTTGGGTTGTAATAACCCACAGGTATAGGGGATTGCAACAATTTTCGAGGGTAGTGTATTCAACCCAAATTTATTGATTCGACACAAGGGGATCCAAAGAATATTCACAAGTATTAGCAGTTGAGTTGTCAATTCAACCACACCTGAAAGACTTAATATCTGTAGCAAAGTGATCAATAGCAAAGTAGTACGATAGTAATGGTAACAGTGGCAATAGCAGCAGTAGTAGTTTTGTAGTGATTGTAACAGCAGCAATGACAAAAGTAACTTAGCAGAGATCACTATGTGAAAAGCTCGTAGGCATTGGATCGGTGATGACAATTGTGTTGAATAATATTCATCATGTAGCAGTCATAACCTATGGCGACACAGAACTAGCTCCAATTCATCAATGTAATGTAGGCATGTATTTCGTATATAGTCATACGTGCTTATGGAAAAGAACTTGCATGAAATCTTTTGTCGTACCCTCCCGTGGCAGCGGGGTCCATAAAGAAACTAAGGGATATTAAGGCCTCCTTTTAATACAGAACCAGAACAAAGCATTAGCACTTAGTGAATACATGAACTCCTCAAACTACGGTAATCACCGCAAAGAATCCCAATTATTGTCACCTTGGGGTATGCGGATCATAACTCGTAATAGGTGCATATAAATGATAGGATCAAGAACTCAAATATATTCATGAAAACATAATAGTTTCAAATCTGAAATCATGGCACTTGGGCCCTAGTGACAAGCATTAAGCATAGCAAAGTCATAGCAACATCAATCTCAGAACATAATAGATACTAGGGATAAAGAAGCCCTAACAAAACTAACTCGATTACATGATAAATCTCATCCAACCCATCACCGTCTAGCAAGCCTACAAATGAATTACTCACTCTGGGTGGTGAGCATCATGAAATTGGCGGTTGATGATGACGACGGCGACGGATTCCACCGTCCAGAGCCCTGAACGGACTCCAAATCAGCCCTCCCGATGAAGAACAGGAGGTGGCGGCGGGTCCATATCGTAAAACATGATGAATCCTTCTCTCTGATTTTTTTCTCTGCAAATAGGTATATATGGAGTTGGAGTTAGGGTTGCCGGAGGTCCAGGGGGGACACAAGCCTGGGAGGCGCGCCCCCTGATCTTGTGGCTCCTGGGTGGCCCCCCTCTGGTATATTTTTCCGACAGTATTTTTTATATATTCCAGAAATATTCTTCGTAAATATTCAGGTCAATCCGAGAACTTTGATTTCTGCACAAAAACAACACCACGGCAATTCTGCTGAAAATAGCATCAGTCCGACTTAGTTTCATTCAATTCATGCAAATTAGAGTCCAAAACAAGATAAAAATAGTTTGGAAAATTAGATACGATGGAGACGTATCAACTCCTCCAAGCTTAACTCATTGATTGTCCTCAAGCAATTCAGTTAACAAATTGAACGTGTCGGGGGAAACGACACCTATGGAATCACTGGGATCCCTTCTACGGTTGGCGGGCGCGGGGTTGTGCAAAGAGCCGGTCTGGTAGTCAGCACAAAGATCGTTTTACCCAGGTTCGGGCCACGAGGATGCGTAATACCCTAGTCCTGCTTTGGTGTATATATCTGGCTGTTCTTGAGCTCTCGAACTAGCTATGGTGCATGTCCAGTACCAAAAGATCCAAATCCTTCTCCTGTACGCCTCGGGCCTCCTTTTATAGACAAAGGGGGCCGCTACAGTGGCACACAGGAGGTGGAAAGGTATACAGTGGCTAAGTTTATCCTCTAGCACCGTCGGACAAACGCATTTAATGCACTGCTGACGTGCCCTCCTTGCTTTATCAGGGACGGTGAGGAAGCTCGTCCCAGCTATCGCCGCCTCGCCTGGCTCCGACACGCGTCCGGGCTGATGAGGTGTAGTAGCGCCACGTTGGCTGGCTGCTGGGCTATCACGGTGGCGGAGTCTTCATGAAGATCTGCATGCCACCATGCAAGTGCTTGTTGAGTTGGCCTGGAGGTCACGTGTCACCACGCAGGTGCCTGCCCAGCTGGTCGGGCTGGCAGCTGTATGGGAACGGCGGTGGAGTCTTGGCAGCTGTGGGCCCGACTGTGGCCCCGCAGGTGCCCTCGGCAAGGGTCTTGCCGCGGCGTCACGGTCGTCCCCGACAAGGGATCTTGTCGGGGGTCTCGTGGATTTCCTTGGCTGGGATCCCGCCGAGGATCGTCGTCTTTTGGTCCTCATCTAATCTTGTATGTTTATGATCTTCACGAAGATCTTCATGCCACCACAGAGGTGCCTCCCGAGCCTTGGTTCCAATGTGGTTGATGGTGTTGGAGCCCTCGGGCTCAAGGGTGGTGCGCTCTGCTGGCGTTGGGCAAGTTGCCCCGGCAAAGCTCTTGCCGGGGCCGGGGAGGCCGCCCCGGCAAGGATCTTGCCGGGGGAGTCCACCTTGGCCATTTTCTCTTTGCGTCTCTGGTCCTGGCGTTGATCTGGTTATCTTGTGCCTTCGGTTTCCCTCCTCTGCCCTGCTAAGCGTGGCCGCGGGCGTGGCTCTGATTGCCCGTGCACAAGTAAAGGGGTAAAAAGGAGAGCCCCTACTTTTGTACACTGACAGGAGCCCACGGGCCTAGGCCACACATAAGCGCAACGCGTTGTTGGGCTGGGCCCAGAACAGTGTGCGGGTAGGCGAGGCGGATTTTTACTGCGGTAACTGTGCTCGCTTGCGCTTCCCCACGACCCACGTTGAATGCGCGTCGTGGAGGGTCGTGCGTGACGTGGGGGGCATGTGTGGGGCGATTCCTGCCCTCATGCGTCACATCATGGTAAAGAGGCGGCTCGCGCCTTCCCCATAAAAAGAGGAAAACGCAGGGGCGCGGCTCATTTACTGGGTGGACTCGGGTCCTGGCCTTTGAGGCGCCCGTGCCCTACAATCGCGGGGTGGAGAACGGTCGCCTCAATCGTCCCCTTGATTTCTGTTTGCTCGCCACATGTCCTCCATGCCTTGAAGATGGTAGGCGGTGGGCGCAGGCCTTGAATGACGAGGTGGAAAACCGGGCCGCTGCTGATTGGAGCAGCGTGTCGGTCTGGATTCCCTGCGCTCCTGATGGCCGGATTGGTTGAGTGGGGCGGCCGAACCCTGACCCCGCTCCTTTATAAGAAGGGGAGGGGGATGGCACCCTTCAATCTTTCCCCATCCGCCTCCTTCCACCTCAGCTTCTTTCTTTCTTCTCCTATGGTGAGAGGGTGCGTCGGTGCTTCGACGGTGGCGACGAGGGTCTCCGCTCGACAACGCGCTCCTCCTTCCCAAAAGCTCGTGGCTACGGAGCCGGCCGCGAGGGGAAGGGGGAGTGGTAAGGTCGAGGTCGTCGTGGCGCTCGGGGAAGAGGAGGACAGGGCGGCGTGCTACCTCTTGAGCACTGCATTGGTTTTCCCTTGAAGAGGAAAGGGTGATGCAGTAAAGTAGTGTAAGTATTTCCCTCAATTTTTGAGAACCAAGGTATCAATCCAGTAGGAGACCACGCGCGAGTCCCACGCACCTACACAAACAAACAAGAACCTCGCAACCAACGCGATAAAGGGGTTGTCAACCCCTTCACGGTCACTTACGAGAGTGAGATCTGATAGATATGATAAGATAATATTTTTGGTATTTTAGAAATAAAGATGCAAAGTAAAATAAACGGCAATGGAAATAACTAAGTGTTGGAAGATTAATATGATGGAAATAGACCCGGGGCCATAGGTTTCACTAGTGGCTTCTCTCAAGAGTATAAGTATTACGGTGGGTAAACGAATTACTGTCGAGCAATTGATAGAATTGAGCATAGTTATGAGAATATCTAGGTATGATCATGTATATAGGCATCACGTCCGTGACAAGTAGACCGACTCCTGCCTGCATCTACTACTATTACTCCACACATCGACCGCTATCCAGCATGCATCTAGAGTATTAAGTTCATAAGAACAGAGTAATGCTTTAAGTAAGATGACATGATGTAGAGGGATAAACTCATGCAATATGATATAAACCCCATCTTTTTATCCTTGATGGCAACAATACAATACGTGTCGTTTCCCTTACTGTCACTGGGATCGAGCATCGCAAGATTGAACCCAAAGCTAAGCACTTATCCCATTGCAAGAAAGATCAATCTAGTAGGCCAAACCAAACTGATAATTCGAAGAGACTTGCAAAGATAACCAATCATACATAAAAGAATTCAGAGGAGATTCAAATATTGTTCATAGATAAACTTGATCATAAACCCACAATTCATCGGATCTCGACGAACACACCAAAAAAGAAGATAACATAGAATAGATCTCCAAGAAGATCGAGGAGAACATCGTATTGAGATCCAAAGAGAGAGAAGAAGCCATCTAGCTAATAACTATGGACCCGAAGGTCTGAGGTAAACTACTCACACATCATCGGAGAGGCTATGATGTTGATGTAGAAGCCCTCCATGATCAATGCCCCCTCCGGCGGAGCACCGGAAAAGGCTCCAAGATGGGATCTCACGGGTACAGAAGGTTGCGGTGGTGGAAATAGGGTTTTGGCTCCGTATCTGATGTTTCCAGGGTATACGGGTATATATAGGAGGAAGAAGTACGTCGGTGGAGTAACGAGGGGCCCACGAGGGTGGAGGGCGCGCCCAGGGGGGTAGGCGCGCGCCCCTACCTTGTGCCTTCCTCGTTCATTGCTTTGCGTAGACTCCAAGTCCTCTGGATCACGTTCGTTCCAAAAATCACGTTCCCAAAGGTTTCATTCCGTTTCGACTCCGTTTGATATTCCTTTCCTTCGAAACACTGAAATAGGCAAAAAATAGCAATCTGGGCTGGGCCTCCGGTTAATAGGTTAGTCCCAAAAATAATATAAAAGTGTATAATAAAGCCCAATAAACATCCAACGCAGAATATAATATAGCATGGAACAATAAAAAATTATAGATATCCTGGAGACGTATCAAACATCCCCAAGCTTAATTCCTGCTCGTCCTCGAGTAGGTAAATGATAAAAACAGAATTTTTGATGTGGAATGCTACTTAGCATAATTTTCAATGTAGTTCTTCTTATTGTGGCACGAATGTTCAGATTCAATATGATTCAAGATAAAAGTTTAATGTTGACATAAAAACAATAATACTTCAAGCATGCTAACCAAGCAATTATGTCTTATCAAAATAACTTAGCCAAAGAAAGTTATCCCTACAAAAATCATATAGTCTGGCTATGCTCCATCTTCACCACACAAAATATTCATATCATGTACAACCCCGGTTTTAGCCAAGCAATGGGTTCATACTTTTTAACGCGCTTCAGCCTTTTCAACCTTTACGCAATACATGAGCGCGAGCCATGGATATAGCACTATGGTGGAATAATGTATAATGATAGGGGTTATGTGGGAAGACAAAAAAGGAGAAAGTCTCACATCGACGAGGCTAATCAACGGTCTATGGAGATGCCCATCAATTGATGTCAATGCAAGGAGTAGGGATTGCCATGCAACGGATGCACTAGAGCTATAAGTGTATGAAAAGCTCAACAAAAGAAACTAAGTGGGTGTGCATCCAACTTGCTTGCTCACGAAGACCTCGGGCATTTGAGGAAGCCCATCATTGGAATATACAAGCCAAATTCTATAATGAAATTTCCCACTAGTATATGAAAGTGACAAAATGAGAGACTCTATCATGAAGATCATGGTGCTACTTTGAAGCACAAGTGTGGTAAAAGGATAGTAACATTGTCCCATCTCTCTTTTTCTCTCATTTTTTTATTTGGGCCTTTTCTCTTATTTTTCTTTTTCATGGCCTCTTATTATTATTATTATTATTATTATTAAGTCCGGAGTCTCATCCCGACTTGTGGGGGAATCATAGTCTCCGTCATCCTTTCCTCACTTGGGACAATGCTCTAATAATGATGATCATCACACTTTTATTTACTTACAACTCATGAATTACAACTCGATACTTAGAACAAGATATGACTCTATGTGGATGCCTCCGGCGGTGTACCGGGATATGCAATGAATCAAGAGTGACATGAATGAAAGAATTATGAACGGTGGCTTTGCCACAAATACGATGTCAACTACATGATCATGCAAAGCAATATGACAATGATGGAGCGTGTCATGATAAACGAAACGGTGGGAAGTTTCATGGCAATATATCTCGGAATGGCTATGGAAATGCCATAATAGGTAGGTATGGTGGCTGTTTTGAGGAAGGTATAAGGAGGTTTATGTGTGATAGAGTGTATCATATCACGGGGTTTGGATGCACCGGCGAAGTTTGCACCAACTCTCAAGGTGAGAAATGGCAATGCACGGCAACGTAGAGGCTAGAAAATTACGGAAAGGTAAGTGTGCGTATAATTCATGGACTCACATTAGTCATAAAGAACTCATATACTTATTGCAAAAATTTATTAGCCCTCAAAGCAAAGTACTACTACGCATGCTCCTAGGGGAAGGGTTGGTAGGAGTTACCCATCGCGCGATCCCGACCGCCACACAAAAGATGACAATCAATAAATACCTCATGCTCCGACTTTGTTAAATAACGGTTCACCATACGTGCATGCTACAGGAATCACAAACTCCAACACAATTATTCCTCAATTTCACAATTACTCAACTAGCACAACTATGATATTACCACCTTTATATCTCAAAACAATTATCAAGCATCAAATTTCTCATGATATTATAATTAAAGCAAATTGCCATGCTGTTTTAAGACTCTCAAAATAATATAAGTGAAGCATGAGAGATCAATAGTTTCTATAAAATTAAACCACCACCGTGCTCTAAAAAGATATAAGTGAAGCACTAGAGCAAAAACTATATAGCTCAAAAGATATAAGTGAAGCACATAGAGTATTCTAATAAATTCCGATTCATGTGTGTCTCTCCCAAAAGGTGTGTACATCAAGGATGATTGTGGTAAACTAAAAATCAAAGACTCAAATCATACAAGACGCTCCAAGCAAAACACATATCATGTGGTGAATAAAAATATAGCTCCAAGTAAAGTTACCGATGGAAGTAGACGAAAGAGGGGATGCCTTCCGGGGCATCCCCAAGCTTTGGCTTTTTGGTGTCCTTAAATTATCTTGGATTTCCATGGGCATCCCCAAGCTTAGGCTCTTTCCACTCCTTGTTCCATAATCCGTCAAATCTTTACCCAAAACTTGAAAACTTCACAACACGAAACTTAACAGAAAATCTCGTGAGCTCCATTAGCGAAAGAAAACAAAACACCACTTCAAGGTACTGTATTGAACTCATTCTTTATTTATATTGGTGTTAAACCTACTGTATTCCAACTTATCTATGGTTTATAAACTATTTTACTAGCCATAGATTCATCAAAATAAGTAAACAACACACGAAAAAACAGAATCTGTCAAAAACAGAACAATCTGTAGTAATCTGTAACTAACGACAACTTCTGGAACTCAGAAAAATCTACCAAAATAGGAAGACCTAGGCAATTTGTTTATTGATAATCATAAATTTGAATCAATATTTTATCACGTTCTGGTGAATTTTAACAACTGTTTTCGTGAACAGAAAGTTTCTGGAATTTTCAGCAAGATCAAATAACTCTCATCCAAGAAGATCCTATAGGTTTAACTTGGCACAAAAACTAATTAAAACATAAAAACAAATCTAACTAGAGGCCAGATCAAATATTTATTCCTAAACAGAAGCAAAAAGCAAAAAACTAAAATAAAATTGGGTTGCCTCCCAACAAGCGCTATCGTTTAACGCCCCTAGCTAGGCATAAAAGCAAGGATAGATCTAACTATTGCCATCTTTGGTAGGCAATCCATAAGTGGCTCTCATAATAGATTCATAAGGTAATTTTATTTTCTTTCTAGGAAAGTGTTCCATGCCTTTCCTTAACGGAAATTGGAATCTAATATTTCCTTCCTTCATATCAATAATTGCACCAATCGTTCTAAGCAAAGGTCTACCAAGAATAATAGGACATGAAGGATTGCAATCTATGTCAAGAACAATGAAATCTACGGGCACATAGTTCCTATTTGCAACAATAAGAACATCATTAATTCTTCCCATAGGTTTCTTAATGGTGGAATCCACAAGGTGCAAGTTCAAAGAACAATCATCAAATTCACGGAAACCTAGCAAATCACACAAAGTTTTGGGAATCGTGGAAACACTAGCACCCAAATCACACAAAGCATAGCATTCATGATCTTTAATTTTAATGTTAATAGTAGGTTCCCACTCATCATAAAGTTTTCCGGGGATAGAAACTTCCAACTCAAGTTTTTCTTCATAAGATTGCATCAAAGCATCAACGATATGTTCAGTAAAAGCTTTATTTTGACTATAAGCATGAGGAGAATTTAGCACGGATTGTAAAAAGGAAATACAATCTATCAAAGAGCAATTATCATAATTAAATTCCTTGAAATCCAAAATAGTGGGTTCATTGATATCTAAAGTTTTAACTTCTTCAATCCCACTTTTACCAAATTTCGCATCAAGATCTAAAAACTCAGAATTTTTGGAACGCCTTCTAGGTAAAGGTGGCTCACCTTCAGTACCATCATTATCAAGATTCATATTGCAAAACAAAGATTTAATAGGAGATACATCAATAACTTTTAGATCTTCATCTTTATTCTCATAGAAACTAGAAGAACACGCTTTCACAAAGCAATCTTTCTTAGCACGCATCCTAGCGGTTCTTTCTTTGCACTCATCAATGTAAATTCTCATGGCTTTGAGAGACTCATTGATATCATGCTTAGGTGGAATAGATCTAAGTTTCAAAGAATCAATATCAAGAGAAATTCTATAAACGTTCCTAGCCAATTCATCAACCTTAAGCAATTTTTCTTCAAGCAAAGCATTGAAATTCTTTTGCGAATTCATAAACTCCATAACACTAGTCTCAAATTCAGAGGGCAGCTTATTAAAATTTCCATAAGAATTGTTGTAGGAATTACCATAATTATTAGAGGAATTACTAGGGAACGGTCTAGGATTAAAGTTTCCTCTATACGCGTTGTTACCAAAATTATTCCTACCAACAAAATTTACATCCATAGATTCATTATTATTCTCAATCAAAGTAGACAAAGGCATATCATTAGCATCAGAAGAAACACTCTTATTGGCAAACAACTTCATAATATTATCTAGGAGTTTAGTAGCTTCTCCTAAATTTAAAACATTAATTTCTTCTATCGCATGCACTTTTTTATTAGTAGATCTTTCGGTGTGCCATTGAGCATAATTAACCATAATATTATCTAGGAGTTTAGTAGCTTCTCCTAAAGTGATTTCCATAAAAGTGCCTCCCGCGGCCGAATCTAAAAGATTTCTAGAAGCAAAATTCAATCCGGCATAAATTTTTTGTATAATCATCCAAAGATTCAAACCATGAGTAGGGCAATTACGTATCATTAATTTCATCCTCTCCCAAGCTTGTGCAACATGTTCATGTTGCTTAAAATTAATAATATCGTTTCTAAGAGAGATGATTTTAGCGGGAGGAAAATACTTAGAGATAAAAGCATCTTTGCACTCATTCCATGAATCAATACTATTTTTAAGCAAAGAAGAAAACCAAGCTTTAGCACGATCTCTAAGCGAAAAAGGAAATAGCTTCAATTTAACAATATCATTGTCCACATCTTTCTTCTTTTGCATATCACACAAATCAACGAAGTTGTTTATATGGGTAGCGGCATCTTCACTAGGAAGGCCGGCGAATTGATCTTTTATGACAAGATTCAACAAAGCAACATTAATTTCACAAGATTCAGCATTGGTAAGAGGAGCAATCGGAGTGCTAAGAAAATCATTGTTGTTGGTATTGGTGAAGTCACACAATTTAGTATTATCTTCAGCCATCGTGATAAGCAAGCAAACAAGAAGCAAGCGGAAAAGAGGCGAACGGAAAAGAGAGGGCGAATAAAACGGCAAGGGTGAAGTGGGGGAGAGGAAAACGAGAGGCAAATGGCAAATAATGTAATGCGAGGGAGATGAGTTTGTGATGGGTACTTGGTATGTCTTGACTTGTGCGTAGACTCCCCGGCAACGGCGCCAGAAATCCTTCTTGCTACCTCTTGAGCACTGCGTTGGTTTTCCCTTGAAGAGGAAAGTGTGATGTAGTAAAGTAGCGTAAGTATTTCCCTCAGTTTTTGAGAACCAAGGTATCAATCCAGTAGGAGACCACGCGCGAGTCCCACACACCTACACAAACAAACAAGAACCTCGCAACCAACGCGATAAAGGGGTTGTCAATCCCTTCACGGTCACTTACGAGAGTGAGATCTGATAGCTATGATAAGATAATATTTTTGGTATTTTTATGATAAAGAGAAATAAAGATGCAAAGTAAAATAAACGGCAATTGAAATAACTAAGTGTTGGAAGATTAATATGATGGAAAATAGACCCGGGGGCCATAGGTTTCACTAGTGGCTTCTCTCAAGAGCATAAGTATTACGGTGGGTAAACGAATTACTATCGAGCAATTGATAGAATTGAGTGTAGTTATGAGAATATCTAGGTATGATCATGTATATAGGCATCACGTCCGTGACAAGTAGACCGACTCCTGCCTGCATCTACTACTATTACTCCACACATCGACCGCCATCCAACATGCATCTAGAGTATTAAGTTCATAAGAACAGAGTAATGCTTTAAGTAAGATGACATGATGTAGAGGGATAAACTCATGCAATATGATATAAACCCCATCTTTTTATCCTTGATGGCAACAATACAATACGTGTCATTTCCCTTGCTGTCACTGGGATCGAGCACCGCAAGATTGAACCCCAAAGCTAAGCACTTCTCCCATTGCAAGAAAGATCAATCTAGTAGGACAAACCAAACTAATAATTCGAAGAGACTTGCAAAGATAACCAATCATACATAAAAGAATTCAGAGGAGATTCAAATATTGTTCATAGATAAACTTGATCATAAACCCACAACTCATCGGATCTCGACAAACACACCGCAAAAGAAGATTACGTAGAATAGATCTCCAAGAAGATCGAGGAGAACATGGTATTGAGATCCAAAGAGAGAGAAGAAGCCATCTAGCTAATAACTATGGACCCGAAGGTCTGAGGTAAACTACTCACACATATTCGGAGAGGCTATGGTGTTGATGTAGAAGCCCTTCGTGATCAATGCCCCCTTCGGCGGAGCGCCGGAAAAGGCCCCAAGATGGGATCTCACGGGTACAGAAGGTTGCGGTGGTGGAAATAGGGTTTTGGCTCCATATCTGTTGTTTCCAAGGCATATGGGTATATATAGGAGGAAGAAGTACGTCGGTGGAGCAACGAGGGGCCCACGAGGGTGGAGGGCGCGCCCAGGGGGTAGGCGCGCCTTCCTACCTCATGCCTTCCTCGTTCGTTGCTTTGCGTAGACTCCAAGTCCTCTGGATCACGTTCATTCCGAAAATCATGTTCCCGGAGGTTTCATTCCGTTTGGACTCCGTTTGATATTCCTTTCCTTCAAAACACCAAAATAGGCACACAAAAAACAGCAATCTGGGCTGGGCCTCCGGTTAATAGGTTAGTCCCGAATATAATATAAAAGTGTATAATAAAGCCCAATAAACATCCAAAACAGAATATAATATAGCATGGAACAATCAAAAATTATAGATACGTTGCAGACGTATCACGGCGCACCGGCCTCGCCTCCGCTCGCGGTCCCTCCCCCAATGGAGGGCCACGTCGGGGACCAGCCTCCTGAGTTCTTCATTAGGCTGCACCGGCCAGCGCGCCGTCGTCTTCGCCTCCCTACTCCATTTGCTCGGGAGATGGAGCTCGACCCGCCACAGACTCTAAGGTTGCATATGAGGGACTGCGGGAATGGCGGCACGCGGGTTGATGTCAATTTTCCCGCCCCTCACGCCATGTATCTTCATCGCGGATGGAAGACCTTCGCTCGTATCCACAGCCTGACGGCGGGGCTCGTCCTCTATTTCAAATTAATGGAGAACGACCTGCTCTCTGTCAAGGTCTTTGGAGACTTTGGAACTCGCCTAAAGTGCTGCGTGGAGAGCTCCTCCGATGACGAAGACTCTTCCTCAAGCGGGAGTGACGAGGAGGACAACGTCAGCGACGACGAGGGTAGTGGGCGGGAGGATGAAGGGTCCGACTAGGCATCGGGCACACCGCTCCTGGGTGACGCCGGCAGCACCATCATCTGCATCGCCAGCTCCTTGAACTTCTCGGGGTCATCGCCTTGGGCGGCTGGCGTTGGAGGGACGGGGAAGACGAAGAAGGCGGGTGGCGGGCCGTCAATTCGGAGTACGATGGCCCCGACGCCTTCGTCGCGTATTGTCGGGCCGCTGCCTCGTCTTCCAGCTCTTCCTCCGGCACCGTCGTCACCGGCCTCCTTCCGGACGATCGCCGATATGTTCTCTTGGCATCTTCTGCTGCTCGTACCTCGCCTAGGCACCCCTTTTTCCCTCCTGCCATGTTGTTCCGTTTCCTGAGGAGAGGGACCAGAAAGGGATTACGGGCACCTTATCTCTTTTTAGTTTGTAAGCCTTCGGGCCTTAGTAGAATTTAAAACTTGTAATCCCCTTGCTCATGTTGACATTCCGTACAAACTGTACCTGTATGGGACATATTAATGAAAAAAAGGGTGCTTGCCGGGTCCTTTGTGCGTGAGTGAAGCCCATGCTAAGGAGTGAATCCTTGTTATTTTTAAGATAAACATTGTCGCCCGGCAACAGGCCTTGCCGTCCCCTTACTTCATTCGACCATTCTCACGCTCTTGGCGAAGGAAGGGCAAAGCAGGGTTTAGGCCCTTCGTTTGCTTCCTCGTCATTGTGACTACAACCAACTTCCAACCCAGGGGATAGTTCTTGGGTACAGGAAAGGGGGAGCATAGTGGCCTAGGAATAAAACGAGGTTTCATACGTCCCAATTCCATACGGAAATGCACAACAGGGGATAAAGGACTTATCTGAATCTGCAGCCCCCAGCAACCTTGGCTTGCCGTGGTTGGGTCCTTTTTTTTGAAAATTTAGACAGTAGGAGAGTTTCCTACTGCATATATATATATATATATAAATGGGTGGTGTTACATGGTATTTACATGAGAGGGGGAAGGGGGGTTTACATGGGGGGTTACAATGGGGTGGGGGTGGCTAGAGAAAAGCAGCAAGAATCGTGGCCACTAAATGTTTCTTATGCGGTGGTAGCCTATGGCTAATATCAGAGAAATCCTTTTTGAAGCGTGTCCTCTAGGAGGCGACCGTGGGGGTCACATGTCGAAAGTAGTTGTTGTTTCGTTCCTTCCAGAGGCCCCAGGCAGCCACCAGGAAGATATCCATGATCATCTTGCGCCGATGCCTCATTTTTAGGTGTGAAATCATATCCAACCTATTGCCCTGCGGCGGCCAATGGATCCCCAAGCGGTGCCAGCATGTTCGACTAAAGGTGCAACGAAAGAACAGATGTTCCACCGTCTCCTCAACGTGTTGGTTGCAAAGAAGACAATCTAGGTTGTTGCCAATATTGTAGTGTCATCTGTTCAGCATGTTACATGTATTGAGTCTGTCAGAGAGCAGAAACCAGCCAAACACTTTGATTTTTGGGATGGATTTGGCCTTCCAAAGCCATCTGAACCCCTCATGGGCCTGTACATCCCGGAAGACAAAGGTGTAATAGGCAGAGGTCTTGAATATTTGGGCTCCCCAAGTACAAATCCACTGATCTTTTGAGCCGTCCAGAGTGAAATGAGAGACCTCCCGCTGAATTTGCCGTAGCTCGTCCTGGGCTTGCATGGATAGCGGTAGGCGAAAGGTTGCAGCCAGATCCATGGTTGCCAGAAACTGTTGAACTGAAATATCTTCATTGGCAGCAAAGGAGAACGCTCGAGGGAAGGACGTGGTGTAGATGGAGTTATTCCACATGTCTTTCCAGAATAGAGCCGTATCACCAGAGTTGACTCGTACAGTTGTAACACCACGATATGTAGGCATGAGTTTAATGAGGTCCTTCCACCGGAATGATCCAGAGGGCTTAGCTGCGTGTGGGACAAGGCCATTGTAGTAACTGTGCCAGATGAGGTTTACCCACGGGATGTCATGATGGTTGTAGAACTTGCGCAGCATTTTGAGCAGAAGGGCCTCATTTTGTATACGTAAGTTTAGCACGCCAAGGCCACCACATTTCTTGGGTCGGCAAATCATGTCCCATGCAGCCAGGGGTGTGCATTTCTCCGCATCTTCGGTCTTCTTCTTCCACAAACAATACCTTCTGATTTTATTCAGCTGTTCTATTATCTTAGGGGGGAGTTTGAGGGTCCCCATGGGATAGATAGCAAGTGCCGTGATGAGGGAGTTCACAAGGGCCAATTTGCCGGCATATGACATTAAAGACATAGCTGCGGTGATTCTGCGTTCAGCTTTGCAAACCATGGGGGCCATATCAAGGACCGTCGGTTTGGTCGTGCCAAGTGGTAGGCCTAGATAGGTGAAGGGCATGCTGGCAATGGAACAACCAAAAAGGTCCGCGAGGGTTTTGCACTTGTCGTGAGGAGTGTTGATCGAAATCATGGTTGACTTATGAAAATTGATTTTGAGTTCGATCGAGGCAGCATAGTTTGTCAGAATTTGCTTCATGCGGATGATCTGTTCCTGGGAGGCCGGCATGACAATGATGGTGTCGTCTGCGTATTGAATAACCGGATAATTGTCGTCAGATGAGGGTGGGATCGGGTGTTACAAGAGATTGTTAGCCAGAGCATCATTTATGGCCATTTGAAGCAAGTCAGCGGCCACCACAAAAATCAAGGGCGACAAAGGATCACCTTGTCGAACTCCACACCTGCAAAGAAATTGGCGGCCCGGGGTCCCATTGAGAAGGACTGAGGATTTCCCAGAAGCAAAGATGCATTCTATCCACTGGAGCCATTTCTTATTAAATCCCATTTTCTTCATAATTTGCAACATAGCCGGGTGTTCTATAGTGTCGAATGCCTTGGCAAAATCCAACTTCAATAAGATAATTTCCCGTTTGGAGGCCTGACATTGGTGTATGTATTCGAAGGCCCAGGCCAGGTAATCATGTATTGATCTACCACGTAGGAAGCCATATTGGTTATGATGGACAATTTGAAGGATGATTTTCTAGAGCCTATTTGCAAGAATTTTGGTGATCATCTTGAGGCAGTAGTTGAGGAGCGTGATGGGCTGATAATCATTAACTGTCTCTGGGGCATTTAGGTATGAGAGTGATGAATCCATAGTTGAGGCTTTCCAAATTCAGTTTGCCCGAGTGAAATTCCTCACATAGCTGGTAAAAATCCATTTTGATGATCGGCCAGCACGCTTTTAAGAAGGCTCCATTGAAACCGTCAGGCCCAGGGGCGCGATCAGCCGGCATTTCCTTGACAATTGCATCTATTTCTGCATGTGTGAAAGGAGTGGTGAGGCTGTCAAAGTCCACCTGTGATCTAAATAGCTTGGACAGGTTGAAACGCATGGGTTGAGGGTTAGATTTGCCAAGGCGATCTTTGAAGGCCTCAAATAGAATTGACTCCTTGCCCACATGATCATCAACTGATGTGCCATCCGTCATTTTTAGGGTTGAGATACAATTTCTTCTGTAGCTTTCCGTTGCCACCGCCTGAAAAAACTTCGAGTTTTCATCGCCAAACTGAATCCATCTGATAGTGCATCGTTTTTTCCAATATTCCTTTTGGTATTGCAATAGTCGAAGAAGGTGTTTTTTGAGAATGGCCAAGAAATTCTTTTCAGGCAGTGTGAGACTGCGGCGATCCGCAATAGAGTCCAATTCAAGGATTGCTTTGTTGGTGTTGTCAATGGCAACTTTGAGGCGGGAAATCTTTTTACTCCACTGAGAGAGCGCATGGCGAACAGACTTAAGCTTTTCACATAGTTTGGATGCAGCATTCAAGGTTTTCCATGGCCAATAGGTTTGTTCCAAGCCTGCTCAACAACGTCCATGAACCCAGGGTGCGCAATCCAATAGGTTTCGAACCTAAAATTTTTTCTTTTAGGAATCGTGGTCTGAATAACCACCGAACAAGGGATATGATCTGAAACCGGTCTACCCAGCGGGTTAACAATCGTATTGGGGAAGGAGGTAGTCCAGTTTAGAGAAGTGAAAACCCAATTGAGTTGTTCAAGCAATGAGTTTTGTTGCATGTTTGACCATGTATAACTTCTTCCTTTGATAGGAATTTCCGTGAGCATCTTTTGTCGGATGAAATCGTTAAAAACAAACATATCATGCACGTTACCACCAGGTTTGCTACGATTGTCGGGTGATCGGATGTAATTGAAATCACCAAGGAGGTGCCAGTCCTCAGAACGTGGGATATCAATGTCAAAGAGCCACTGAGTAAACTTGTCACGTTGTTCCCCCTGGCACGGACCGTAAACATTAACCAATTTCCATCGATGCGCTGATTGAGTGGAAGTAAATTCTATGCCCAGAGCAAAAGGTTCTGATAAAAAGACATCGCCGGTAAACATGCTACTATTCCAAATCGTTACTATGCCGCCCGAGGCTCCTTGCGATGGTATAAAAGCAAACTTATCAAAGCGTCGAGGGCATAAAACTTTGAGCATAGCGACATCAAAAGAAGGGATTTTAGACTCCTGGAGACAGATAATGCGTAGCCACTATCATTGATCGCGTTTGAAAGAGCTAAATGTTTATCGGGGGATTAAGACCGTGAATATTCCAACAGAGCACATTCCAACTCTGCAAAAGTACCATTGACGTAATAAGCAAAAGGAAAAGTATGCAGATAGATCAGGCAGAGGAGGCGGAGTCCTCTGGCTCCTTGGTGAGAGCTGCAACAGACAGCTCCTCAGCTGGGATGCGCACAGTTGGGTACCCACTGCTTGCATAGTAGCAAGTGGAGTAGGAGGTGGGACTGCAAGCTCTTGGGCGTCAGATGCCTGTTCTGCAGAGGTGTGCTGTGATGTGGCAGTTGCAGCCGAGGGGATCAGACGAGGTTTAACCTTGGACTTCTGCTGACGAGAATCGGAAGGCTGTGGAACCCTGAAGCCATCATACTTGGTGGATCTGTTATTGCGTCGGAGATTGGCTGTATCAATGGGCACCGACATCTTTCCTTTGCGGTGTTTCTGAATGTTGGTGTGCCTGGAAGAGCTCTTAGAAATCAAACTAGTTTCAGACATTGCGCTGCTCGGTGTATCCATTTCAGAGGAGAAGGATTCAGACATCACTTCAGTACTGGCGGGGGAGATCTGATCATCAGACTGAGCTGCAACAGGTTCGACAGTTTCAGATATCTGAATATCTTCAGATTGCATAGCAGCAGGCTCAACATATTCAGATGGCTGAATATTGACCGCCTGCACCACTCCAGGCGCAGGCAACTGCAAAAACTCAGGCTGGGAAGAAGGCTCATTCAGCTCGGTGAGGACCACAGAAGAGCTAGTGGTTGAGTTGGGCACGTGCGTGAACTGCAACCCACCTGAGTTGACAGAAACCTGAACTTCCACCTGCAAATTGGATCTCAGACTGTAGCCACTACTCCAGGGACCCCAGGTAGCCAGAACCGGATGAATTGCAGAGAACAGAGCATTGTTGAGCAGCTGGCGAGGAGTTGGGTCAGCAAGTAAGAGATTCATGAGCATTTCTCCATGAGTGGAGAGTCCAAAGCGCAGCCCTTCTTTGTGCATTTCGACAGTGACAGTAAGAGATTCTTCAGACACCACTGGCATCGCTTCCTGATGGGCTGGATTGTCCACAATCACCAAGGCAAAAGCAGACCCCGAGTGATCCGAGCTACCCTCATCAGAGACAGTGATCGAGTCATTCCAGGCCTGAGTAGCACTGTCTTCCAGGTTGTTCTCGGGAACCAAACCATGTTGCACTGTCAGTCCCTGCGCTACCACCAAGCTTGAAAGTTCATCAGATATGGTGGCATTTGGACAGCAGGTGGAGCTGGGGGCGCTTGCCATTCACCCCAACCATTGTTGCCTTGCTGACCACCATTGGCCGGAGCGGCATTCTGAACAAGCCAATTGTGCACTTGCTGTTGATCAAGCTGCTCTGCAGTGAGCTCTAGACCGAACTGGGGATGCGGATTGTCGTCCGGAGGAGGTGGTTCTTCACCTGCAGGAGGAACTTCAGGTAGGAGGGCATTCCAGTCATTGCTACGCAAGATAAGGATTTGGACTGTCCAGCAATCCCGTGCACCACCCAGTAGCCACACAACAAAGCTTTTAGGCACAAGCCTCAGACTGATAACTCTAGCTTTGATCAGCATAAACCTTCTGTCCTGACGAGGGTTATACCAAGTCACCAAGGAACCAAACCCCCCCCCAAAGACTTACTAATGTAGTAGTCTGTCTGATAGTCATAGGGGAACCAAAAAACATTAACCAAATCTCAGGACCGAAGGTAGTCCTGATCGACCAAAGAACCGCCGGCAACTCATCAATCCAGCGCCTTCCACTCTTGTGCAGCTTGTCAAAAGTCTTTGTCCTCAGGCCTCACAATACTTTAGCATTTGCCCTCTCCGCCTGGCTGTTGCTCCGTGGTGTGTGCCACATAAGCGAAACAGACCTTGCTGCCGAGGTATTGGATGTATTGCTTGAAGGCGCGGCTTGTGAACTGTGTGCCGTTGTCGGTGATGACTCTGTTTGGCACATAGAAACTGCTGACTAGCCCCTTGAAGAACTTTACGGCTGACTGTGCTGTCACCTTCCTCACTACTTCCACCTCCGGCCACTTTGTGAACTTTTCGATCGCAACGTACAAGTACTCAAAGCCCCCGACGACTCGGGGGAAGGGGCCTAGTATGTCAAGCCCCCAGACCGAGAATGGCCAGGAGAGAGGGATTGTTTGAAGGGCTTGAGCTGGTTGATGAAGCTTCTTTGAATGGAACTAACACGCTTCACACTTGGTTACTAGTGTCGTTGCATCCTGGAGGGCAGTGGGCCAGAAGAAACCTTGTCGGAATGCTTTGCCGGCAAGGGCCCTCGACCTTATGTGGGAGCCACATATGCCTTCGTGTATCTCTGCCAACAGCTCCAGTCCTTCCTCCTGGGGAATGCACTTCAATTTCACACCATTCGGCCTTTTTGTACAGAACGTTGTCAACGAACTGATACATGGCAGACTGACGGGCTACTTTCTCCGCTTCTTCCTGCTCCTCAGGAAGCTCCCCTGTTTGGAGGAATTGAACGGTATGTTGTGCTCATGCCGGAGCCTGGGGCTCGACGGCAAGGACCAAAGGCATTTCCTCTGCCATGGGACTGGCTGTCTCTGCAGCTAGGGCTTGACGCCCTGCCGGAGTACGTTGCCCCATGGCAGGCTCAGTTTCCACGACAACATCCTTGCCAGCTGCTCCTGGGATCTCGGCGGGAAAGTACTTGCCAGGGCCTGACTTCCTTCGCTTGTTCTGCTCAGTTGATGGTTCTATGGATGGTTGAGTTAACTGAAGCACAAAAGTACCTGGTTCCATAGGTAATTTGAAGGCAGCGCGCTTCGACAGGTAGTCAGCGACGTCGTTCTCCACTCAGGGAACATGCTCCGCTTGTATACCATCAAAACGCTCCTCCAGCTTCCTCACCTCATCCACGTAGGCCTCCATCAACGGGCTTTGATAATCTTTGTTAACTTGCTTGACGACAAGCTGTGAGTCACCCCTGACGATGAGCTTCTTGATCCCGAGGTCTGCTGCGATCTTGAAACCGGTAAGCAACCTCTCGTATTCAGCAGCGTTGTTCATTGACATCTCCCTGGGAAAGTGCATCTGGATTACATACTTGAGGTGCTCTCCGGTGGGTGCGACGAGCAGCACACCAGCACCGGCGCCTTGCAGCAAGAAAGCTCCATCAAAGTACATAACCCAGTTGCGACTTGTTTCCTTGCCAGGGAGAGTGGTCTCCTGGATCTCCTCGTCGGGCGTTGGGGTCCATACTGCAATGAACTCTGCCAAGACTCTACTCTGGATTATAGAAGTACTTTCAAACTTCAAACCGAAGCTCGACAGTTCCAAGGCCCACTCCACGATCCTCCCGGTTGCGTCTGGGTCAATATCCGTTGCAAAGGGAGGCAGGTGACGATGGTGATTTCGTGCGCCTGGAAGTAATGACGCAGCTTCCTCGAGGCCATAAGGAGGCCGAAGAGCAATTTCTGCACACTGGAGTACCTTGACCTAGCCCCCCTGCAAGAGGGAGCTGACAAAGTAAACCGGGTGCTGCATCATCTTCTTCTTCTGCACCGCTTCATTCGGTTGCACAGGCCCTGTCCCGTTGGCGCCAGGCTCTGCCGGGGGCTTTGCCTTGCTGGCACCAGGCCCTGCCGGGGGGAGCTCTGGCTCGCCATTCGCCCGTCCTGCTGGTGCCACTGCCTCTTCGTCGACCTCCCTCTTTGCCACTAGCGCGGCGCTGACCACTTGATTTGTTGCCTCTAGGTACAGCAGCAACGGCTCTAGTGGTTTAGGCGCAACCAGTATCGGCATAGAGGAGAGGTATTTCTTCAAATCTTGCAGTGCTGCTTCGGCCTCCGGGGTCCATTCCATTGGGCCCGCCTTCTTCAAGATTTTGAAGAAGGGAAGGGCACGCTCAACAGACTTGGAGATGAATCTGCTCATGGCGGCAACGCAGCCAGTGAGCCGACGCACATCCTTGATCCGCTTAGGCGCCTCAATATGCTCAATGGCCTTGATCTTATCTGGATTCGATTCGATCCCGCGCTATGACACAAAGAACCCGAGAAGTTTTCCGGATGGAACACCGAAGACACACTTCTCAGGGTTCAGCTTGAGGTTGATCTTGCGCAAATTTGCAAACGTCTCTTCTAAATCTTGTATGAGTGTTGCCCTGTCCTTGGTTTTGACCACTAGGTCATCCATATAAGCTTCCATGTTTCTATGCAGCTGGGGCTCAAAAGCAATTTGGACTGCCCTTGCAAACGTTGAGCCAGCATGTGACGCCCGGATAATTAAGTTATAGTAATTCTCTGCTAATGATGCCACGTCACTTCGATTACTATTACTAATCTCGTGTTAGTTCGAAACCGATTCAAATTCAAAATACAAAATAGAGTCAAATGGTAAAAGTTTTCAAATGTCAAAGCTAAAATGTTCAATGGGTTACAAATATTCACTAGATAATTATCATGCCTTAACCAACATTTTTAGAGAAGTTTAAAATGACCCTGGATATGAAAATAGTACCAAAACAACCCATTTAAGTCATTTCCTTTTTAATCAAAGTACAAACAACTTCAAACCACTCCCAAACTTTTTATGGCAGTGAGGTATATTGCATACTAGATATTGAGACCAGCCACACATTTTACAAAAGTGCAACAGAAAGTAAAATAGAAAACAAAATAAACAAAAGACCCCCCCCCTTTCCCCTTGGCCAACTAGGCCAAGGCCCAGCCGGCCGGCCCAACCGGCCCCCTCAGTCCCCATAACCCCCCAACCGACGGGAAACCCTAGCCCATCACACCCACTCCCCCCACTCGCTCCCCACGTCCCTCCTCCCTTCTCCCCTAATCCAGAACTGGATCGGGGATGAACCCCCCTCGATGCCATTCCCCATCGCCCCTGACACCGCCCGTCAGGGCACCTCGCCGCTCGTCTACGCCATCGCCGTCGTCCTCTCTATTGTCGATCCCTGACGCCCCGCCACATCGTCGCCGGACCGCTCCCCGTCTCCGTCGCTCGTCCCCATCCTCCTCCCCAACGAGCTCCATCGACCCTCGCCGCCCGATCCCCTGCAACGTAGGGTAAGGAACCCCCCCTCCGTCTCTCCTCTGTCGCACACCGACCACCGCGCCTCCCTGCTCCGCCGTGGCCGCCCCGGGGCTCCACCCCTCGCGTTGTTGGAAATATGCCCTAGAGGCAATAATAAATGGTTATTATTATATTTCTTTGTTCATGATAATTGTCTATTGTTCATGCTATAATTGTGTTATCCGGAAATCGTAATACATGTGTGAATACATAGACCACAATGTGTCCCTAGTAAGCCTCTAGTTGACTAGCTCGTTGATCAACAGATAGTCATGGTTTCCTGACTATGGACATTGGATGTCATTGATAACGGGATCACATCATTAGGAGAATGATGTGATGGACAAGACCCAATCCTAAGCATAGCTCAAAGATCGTGTAGTTCGTTTGCTAGAGCTTTTCCAATGTCAAGTATCTTTTCCTTAGACCATGAGATCGTGCAACTCCCGGATACCGTAGGAGTGCTTTGGGTGTGCCAAACGTCACAACGTAACTGGGTGACTATAAAGGTACACTACGGGTATCTCCGAAAGTGTCTGTTGAGTTGGCACGGATCGAGACTGGGATTTGTCACTCCGTATGACGGAGAGGTATCTCTGGGCCCACTCGGTAATGCATCATCATAATGAGCTCAATGTGACTAAGGAGTTAGCCACGGGATCATGCATTACGGTATGAGTAAAGAGACTTGCCGGTAACGAGATTGAACAAGGTATTGGGATACCGACGATCGAATCTCGGGCAAGTACATACCGATTGACAGAGGGAATTGTATACGGGATTGATTGAATCCTCGACATCGTGGTTCATCCGATGAGATCATTGTGAAACATGTGGCAGCCAACATGGGTATCCAGATCCCGCTGTTGGTTATTGACCGGAGAGGCGTCTCGGTCATGTCTGCATGTCTCCTGAACCCGTAGGGTCTACACACTTAAGGTTCGGTGACGCTAGGGTTATAGAGATATTAGTATGCGGAAACCCGAAAGTTGTTCGGAGTCCCGGATGAGATCCCGGACGTCATTGAGGAGTTCCGGAATGGTCCGGAGGTGAAGAATTATATATGGGAAGTCCAGTTTCGGCCACCGGGAAAGTTTCGGGGGTTATCGGTATTGTACCGGGACCACCGAAAGGGTCCCGGGGGTCCACCGGGTGGGGAAACCTGTCCCGGAGGGCCCCATGGGCTGAAGTGGGAAGGGAACCAGCCCTTAGTGGGCTGGGGCGCCCCCCTTGGGCCTCCCCCTGCGCCTAGGGTTGGAAACCCTAGGGGTGGGGGGCGCCCCACTTGGCTTGGGGGGAAAGCCACCCCCCTTCCCCCTTGGCCGCCGCCCCCCCATGTAGATGGGTTCCAGGGCCGGCGCCCCCCCTTCCAAGGGTCCTATAAATAGTGGGGGGGAGGGAGGGCAGCAACACCACTGCCCCTGGCGCCTCCCTCTCCCCCTGCAACACCTCTCCCTCTCGTAGAAGCTTGGCGAAGCCCTGCCGAGATCCCGCTACTTCCACCACCACGCCGTCGTGCTGCTGGATCTCCATCAACCTCTCCTTCCCCCTTGCTGGATCAAGAAGGAGGAGACGTCGCTGCTCCGTACGTGTGTCGAACGGGGAGGTGCCGTCCATTCGGCACTCGGTCATCGGTGATTTGGATCACGGCGAGTACGACTCCATCAACCCCGTTCATTGGAACGCTTCCGCTCGCGATCTACAAGGGTATGTAGATGCACTCCTTTCCCCTCGTTGCTAGTATACTCCATAGATGGATCTTGGTGATGCGTAGGAAATTTTAAAATTCTGCTACGGTCCCCA
The DNA here is from genome assembly GCF_002575655.3 of Aegilops tauschii subsp. strangulata. NCBI lineage: Eukaryota > Viridiplantae > Streptophyta > Magnoliopsida > Poales > Poaceae > Aegilops > Aegilops tauschii. The sequence continues at coordinate 518,549,876 of NC_053036.3, forward strand.
ACAGTGGCATCATGAGCCAGGCCTATGCGTAGTTACTATGCACGAGTAGAACACAAAGCAGTTGTGGGCGTAGATGTTGCCAATTCTTCTTGCCGCTACTAGTCTTATCTTGTTTCGGCGGCATTGTGGGATGAAGCGGCCCGGACCGACCTTACACGTACGCTTACATGAGACAGGTTCCACCGACTGACATGCACTAGTTGCATAAGGTGGCTAGCGGGTGTCTGTCTCTCCCACTTTAGTCGGAACGGATTCGATGAAAAGGGTCCTTATGAAGGGTAAATAGAAATTGGCATATCACGTTGTGGTTTTACGTAGGTAAGAAACGTTCTTGCTAGAAACCTATACAAGCCACGTAAAAACTTGCAACAACAATTAGAGGACGTCTAACTTGTTTTTGCAGCATGTGCTATGTGATATGATATGGCCAGAAGATGTGATGAATGATATATGTGATGTATGAGATTGATCATATTCTTGTAATAGGAATCACGACTTGCATGTTGATGAGTATGACAACCGGCAGGAGCCATAGGAGTTATCTTTATTTTTGTATGACCTGCGTGTCATTGAATAACGCCATGTAAATTACTTTACTTTGTTGCTAAACGCGTTAGCCATAGAAGTAGAAGTAATCGTTGGCGTGACAACTTCATGAAGACACAATGATGGAGATCATGATGATGGAGATCATGGTGTCATGCCGGTGACGAAGATGATCATGGTGCCCCGAAGATGGAGATCAAAGGAGCAAAATGATATTGGCCATATCATGTCACTATTTGATTGCATGTGATGTTTATCATGTTTTGCATCTTATTTGCTTAGAACGACGGTAGTAAGTAAGATGATCCCTTATAATAATTTCAAGAAAGTGTTCCCCCTAACTGTGCACCGTTGCGAAGGTTCGTTGTTTCGAAGCACCACGTGATGATCGGGTGTGATAGATTCTAACGTTCGCATACAACGGGTGTTGACGAGCCTAGCATGTACAAACATGGCCTCGGAACACACGCAATACACTTAGGTTGACTTGACGAGCCTAGCATGTACAGACATGGCCTCGGAACACGGAGGACCGAAAGGTCGACCATGAGTCGTATAGAAGATACGATCAACATGGAGATGTTCACCGATCTTGACTAGTCCGTCTCACGTGATGATCGGACACGGCCTAGTTAACTCGGATCATGTTTCACTTAGATGACTAGAGGGATGTCTATCTGAGTGGGAGTTCATTGAATAATTTGATTATATGAACTTAATTATCATGAACTTAGTCTAAAATCTTTACAATATGTCTTGTAGATCAAATGGCCCACGTTGTCCTCAACTTCAACGCATTCCTAGAGAAAACCAAGCTGAAAGATGATGGCAGCAACTATACGGACTGGGTCCGGAACCTGAGGATCATCCTCATAGCTGCCAAGAAAGATTATGTCTTAGAAGCACCGCTAGGTGAAGCATCCATCCTAGAGAACCAAGACGTTATGAACGCTTGGCAATCACGTGCTGATGATTACTCCCTCGTTCAGTGCGGCATGCTTTACAGCTTAGAACCGGGGCTCCAAAAGCGTTTTGAGAAGCATGGAGCATATGAGATGTTCGAAGAGCTGAAAATGGTTTTCCAAGCTCATGCCCGGGTCAAGAGATATGAAGTCTCTGACAAGTTCTTCAGCTGTAAAATGGAGGAAAATAGTTCTGTTAGTGAGCACATACTCAGAATGTCTGGGTTACACAACCGCTTGTCTCAACTGAGAGTTAATCTCCCAGATGACGCGGTCATTGACAGAATCCTTCAGTCGCTTCCACCGAGCTACAAGAGCTTTGTGATGAACTTCAATATGCAGGGGATGGAAAAGACCATTCCTGAGGTATATTCAATGCTGAAATCAGCGGAGGTGGAGATCAGAAAGGAACATCAAGTGTTGATGGTGAATAAAACCACTAAGTTCAAGAAAGGCAAGGGTAAGAAGAACTTCAAGAAGGACGGCAAGGGAGTTGCCGCACCTGGTAAGCCAGTTGCCAGGAGGAAGTCGAAGAATGGACCCAAGCCTAAGACTGAGTGCTTTTATTGCAAGGGAAGTGGTCACTGGAAGCGGAACTGCCCCAAATACTTAGCGGACAAGAAGGCCGGCAACACCAAAGGTATATGTGATATACATGTAATTGATGTGTACCTTACCAGTACTCTTAGTAGCTCCTGGGTATTTGATACCGGTGCGGTTGCTCATATTTGTAACTCAAAACAGGAACTGCGGAATAAACGGAGACTGGCGAAGGACGAGGTGACGATGCGCGTCGGGAATGGTTCCAAGGTCGATGTGATCGCCGTCGGCACGCTACCTCTGCATCTACCTACGGGATTAGTTTTAAACCTCAATAATTGTTATTTAGTGCCAGCTTTGAGCATGAACATTGTATCTGGATCTCGTTTAATTCGAGATGGCTACTCATTTAAATCCGAGAATAATGGTTGTTCTATTTATATGAGAGATATGTTTTATGGTCATGCCCCGCTGGTCAATGGTTTATTCTTGATGAATCTCGAACGTGATGTTACACATATTCATAGTGTGAATACCAAAAGATGTAAAGTTGATAATGATAGTCCCACATACTTGTGGCACTGCCGCCTTGGTCACATTGGTGTCAAGCGCATGAAGAAGCTCCATGCAGATGGACTTTTGGAGTCTCTTGATTACGAATCATTTGACACGTGCGAACCATGCCTCATGGGTAAGATGACCAAGACTCCGTTCTCCGGAACAATGGAGCGAGCAACCAACTTATTGGAAATCATACATACCGATGTGTGCGGTCCAATGAGTGTTGAGGCTCGCGGAGGATATCGTTATGTTCTCACTCTCACTGATGACTTAACTAGATATGGGTATGTCTACCTAATGAAACACAAGTCTGAAACCTTTGAAAAGTTCAAGGAATTTCAGAGTGAGGTTGAGAATCAACGTGACAGGAAAATAAAGTTCTTACGATCAGATCGTGGTGGAGAATATTTAAGTCACGAATTTGGTACGCACTTAAGGAAATGTGGAATCGTTTCACAACTCACGCCGCCTGGAACACCTCAGCGAAACGGTGTGTCCGAACGTCGTAATCGCACTCTACTAGATATGGTGCCATCTATGATGTCTCTTACCGATTTACTGCTCTCATTTTGGGGCTATGCTTTAGAGACTGCCGCATTCACTTTAAATAGGGCTCCGTCGAAATCCGTTGAGATGACACCGTATGAATTATGGTTTGGGAAGAAACCTAAGCTGTCGTTTCTAAAAGTTTGGGGATGCGATGCTTATGTCAAGAAACTTCAACCTGAAAAGCTCGAACCCAAGTCAGAAAAATGCGTCTTCATAGGATACCCCAAGGAAACCATTGGGTATACCTTCTACCTCAGATCCGAAGGAAAGATCTTTGTTGCCAAGAACGGGTCCTTTCTGGAGAAAGAGTTTCTCTCGAAAGAATTGAGTGGGAGGAAAGTGGAACTTGATGAGGTGATAGTCACCCCTTCCGAACCGGAAAGTAGCGCAGTGCGGGAAGATGTTCCTGTGGTGCCCACACCGGCTGGGGAGGAAGTTAATGATGATGATCATGAAGCTTCAGATCAAGTTACTGCTGAACTTCGTAGGTCCACAAGGACACGTTCCGCACCAGAGTGGTACGGCAACCCTGTCCTGGAAATCATGTTGTTAGACAACGGTGAAACTTCGAACTATGAAGAAGCGATGGCGGGCCCGGATTCTGACAAATGGCTAGAAGCCATGAAATCCGAGATAGGATCCATGTATGAAAAGGAAGTATGGACTTTGACTGACTTGCCCGATGATGGGCGAGCCATAGAAAATAAATGGATCTTTAAGAAGAAGACAGACGCGAATGGTAATGTGACCATCTATAAGGCTCGACTTGTCGCTAAGGGTTATCGACAAGTTCAAGGGGTTGACTACGATGAGACTTTCTCACCCGTAGCGAAGCTGAAGTCCGTCCGAATCATGTTAGCAATTGCCGCATACTATGATTATGAGATATGGCAGATGGACGTCAAAACGGCATTCCTTAACGGCTTCCTTAAGGAAGAATTGTATATGATGCAGCCGGAAGGTTTTGTCGATCCTAAGAATGCTGACAAAGTATGCAAGTCCAGCGCTCAATCTATGGGCTGGTGCAAGCATCTCAGAGTTGGAACATTCGCTTTGATGAGATGATCAAAGCATTTGGGTTTACACAGACTTATGGAGAAGCCTGTGTTTACAAGAAAGTGAGTGGGAGCTCTGTAGCATTTCTCTTATTATATGTGGATGACATACTATTGATGGGAAATGATATAGAATTCTTGGAAAGTATAAAGGCCTATTTGAATAAGTGTTTTTCAATGAAGGACCTTGGAGAAGCTGCTTATATATTAGGCATCAAGATCTATAGAGATAGATCAAGACGCCTCATTGGTCTTTCACAGAGTATGTACCTTGACAAGATATTGAAGAAGTTCAATATGGATCAGTCCAAGAAGGGGGTTTTGCCTGTATTGCAAGGTGTGCAATTGAGCACGGCTCAATGCCCGACCACGGCAGAAGATAGAGAAAAGATGAGTGTCATCCCCTATGCCTCGGCCATAGGGTCTATTATGTATGCCATGCTGTGTACCAGACCTGATGTAAACCTTGCCGTAAGTTTGGTAGGAAGGTACCAAAATAATCCCGGCATGGAACACTGGACAGCGGTCAAGAATATCCTAAAGTACCTGAAGAGGACTAAGGATATGTTTCTCGTTTATGGAGGTGACGAAGAGCTCGTCGTAAAGGGTTACGTCGATGCTAGCTTCGACACAGATCTGGATGACTCGAAGTCACAAACCGGATACGTGTATATTTTGAATGGAGGAGCAGTAAGCTGGTGCAGTTGCAAGCAAAGCGTCGTGGCGGGATCTACATGTGAAGTGGAGTACATGGCAGCCTGAGAGGCAGCGCAAGAAGCAATCTGGATGAAGGAGTTCATTACCGACTTAGGGGTGATTCCCAATGCGTCGGGCCGGATGACCCTCTTATGTGACAACACTGGAGCTATTGCCCTTGCGAAGGAGCCCAGGTTTCACAGGAAGACCAGGCATATCAAGCGTCGCTTCAACTCCATTCGTGAAAGTGTTCAGAATGGAGACATAGATATTTGTAAAGTACATACGGACCTGAATGTAGCAGATCCGTTGACTAAACCTCTACCTAGAGCAAAACATGATCAACACCAGGACGCTATGGGTGTTCGATTCATCACAATGTAACTAGATTATTGACTCTAGTGCAAGTGGGAGACTGTTGGAAATATGCCCTAGAGGCAATAATAAATGGTTATTATTATATTTCTTTGTTCATGATAATTGTCTATTGTTCATGCTATAATTGTGTTATCCGGAAATCGTAATACATGTGTGAATACATAGACCACAATGTGTCCCTAGTAAGCCTCTAGTTGACTAGCTCGTTGATCAACAGATAGTCATGGTTTCCTAACTATGGACATTGGATGTCATTGATAACGGGATCACATCATTAGGAGAATGATGTGATGGACAAGACCCAATCCTAAGCATAGCTCAAAGATCGTGTAGTTCGTTTGCTAGAGCTTTTCCAATGTCAAGTATCTTTTCCTTAGACCATGAGATCGTGCAACTCCCGGATACCGTAGGAGTGCTTTGGGTGTGCCAAACGTCACAACGTAACTGGGTGACTATAAAGGTACACTACGGGTATCTCCGAAAGTGTCTGTTGAGTTGGCACGGATCGAGACTGGGATTTGTCACTCCGTATGATGGAGAGGTATCTCTGGGCCCACTCGATAATGCATCATCATAATGAGCTCAATGTGACTAAGGAGTTAGCCACGGGATCATGCATTACGGTACGAGTAAAGAGACTTGCCGGTAACGAGATTGAACAAGGTATTGGGATACCGACGATCGAATCTCGGGCAAGTAACATACCGATTGACAAAGGGAATTGTATACGGGATTAATTGAATCCTCGACATCGTGGTTCATCCGATGAGATCATCGTGGAACATGTGGGAGCCAACATGGGTATCCAGATCCCGCTGTTGGTTATTGACCGGAGAGGCGTCTCGGTCATGTCTGCATGTCTCCCGAACTCGTAGGGTCTACACACTTAAGGTTCGGTGACGCTAGGGTTATAGAGATATTAGTATGCGGAAACCTGAAAGTTGTTCGGAGTCCCGGATGAGATCCCAGACGTCATGAGGAGTTCCGGAATGGTCCGGAGGTGAAGAATTATATATGGCAAGTCCAGTTTCGGCCACCGGGAAAGTTTCGGGGGTTATCGGTATTGTACCGGGACCACCGGAAGGGTCCCGGGGGTCCACCGGGTGGGGCAACCTGTCCCGGAGGGCCCCATGGGCTGAAGTGGGAAGGGAACCAGCCCTTAGTGGGCTGGGGCGCCCCCCTTGGCCCTCCCCCTGTGCCTAGGGTTGGAAACCCTAGGGGTGGGGGGCGCCCCACTTGGCTTGGGGTGAAAGCCACCCCCTTCCCCCTTGGCCGCCGCCCCCCCCCATGTAGATGGGTTCCAGGGCCGGCGCCCCCCCTCCAGGGGTCCTATAAATAATGGGGGGGAGGGAGGGCAGCAACACCACAGCCCCTGGCGCCTCCCTCTCCCCCTGCAACACCTCTCCTTCTCGCAGAAGCTTGGCGAAGCCCTGCCGAGATCCCGCTACTTCCACCACCATGCCGTCGTGTTGCTGGATCTCCATCAACCTCTCCTTCCCCCTTGCTGGATCAAGAAGGAGGAGACGTCGCTGCTCCGTACGTGTGTTGAACGGGGAGGTGCCGTCCGTTCGGCACTCGGTCATCGGTGATTTGGATCACGGCAAGTACGACTCCATCAACCCCGTTCATTGGAACGCTTCCGCTCGCGATCTACAAGGGTATGTAGATGCACTCCTTTCCCCTCGTTGCTAGTATAATCCATAAATGGATCTTGGTGACGCGTAGGAAATTTTAAAATACTGCTACGATCCCCAACACGCGTTCGCCGTGCGCTCCGCCTGCGCCCCCTGTTCGCCCGGCTCGCCGCAGCCCGGAACCGCCGTGCCCGGCGCCCGTCCGCATCCGCCTGCGACGACCCTGCGCACTGCCGCCCGTGCGTGACCGTGCCTGCGCCGCGCCCGTCGTCGTCCGCATCCGCTTAGGCTACTCTCCTGTTGCGTTACTGCTGCTGCCTCTTGCCACCGGTGCCGTTGCTGCCAGCTGCTGCTGCTCGTGGCCGTGCCCAGCTCCTCACAGCGCTCCCGTATGCACTTGTCCACGCATGCCCCGCGTCGCTAGACCCTCAGCCCGCTCGTGCGCCCCCACGCTCGCCGCTGGCTCTATCCATCACGATGGTCATGGCCCTTGTTTAATTAGGGCTAATTACATTAGGTTAAATTGATGGTTTAATTAGTCTGAATGGGCAACTGACATGGACCCCACTGTTAAGTTAGCAGATTAAAACAACTTAGAGTTTTTTGGGCCTATGAAAAGGGGGGCCCGCCCTAGAACGATTTTATAAAAAAGGATAATAATAATAATAATAAATTAATTAATTAACTTATTTAACTTAATTAATCATGTTTAGTTAATCTAATTAACTATTGTTAATTAATTAAACGGTAATTAGATTAGTTAAATCCTAATTAGAATAAACAGAGTATGACATGCGGGACCCACATGTCAGATTGACCCAGTCAACGCCCTGTTGACTGCTAATGTCATGATGACGTCAGCATACACTATTCTGGATAATGTTGAATTAAAATAATTAAATAAACTCTGAAATGATTAAAACTTTAGAAAAACATAGAAAATAAATCGTAGCTCAGATGAAAATATTTTCTACATGAAAGTTGCTCAGAACGATGAGGCAAATCCGGATACGAAGCCCGTTCGTCTGCCACACATCCCTAGCATAGCGAACACGCAACTTTTCCCCTCCGATTCATCTGTCCGAAAACGCAAAACACCAGGGATACTTTCCCGGATGTTCCCCCCTTCGCCGGTATCACCTAATACCGCGTTAGGGCATACCTAGCACTGCGTATTACCTCGTTATGATTTGTGATGCTTTGTTTGCTCCATATTTACTGTTTCTTCCCCCTCTTCTTCTTCGGTAGACCTCGAGACTATTGCTGATGCCACTGAGTTGGACTACGTTGTTGACAACCCCTCCTTGCCAAAGCAACCAGGCAAGCCCCCCCTTGATCAACCCGATATCGCCTATTCCTTCTCTCTACTGCTTGCATTAGAGTAGTGTAGCATGTTACTGCTTTCGGTTAATCCTATTCTACTGCATAGCCTGTCATTGTTGCTACAGTTGTTACCCTTACCTGCAATCCTAAATGCTTAGTATAGGATGCTAGTATTCCAGCAGTGGCCCTACATTCTTGTCCGTCTGCCATGCTATACTACCGGGCTGTGATCACTCGGGAGGTGATCACGGGTATATACTTACATACATATTATATGATACATGTGGTGACTAAAGTCGGGTCGGCTCCTAGAGTACCCGCAAGTGATTCTGATGTGGGGGCTGAAAGGACAGGCGGCTCCATCCCGGTAGAGGTGGGCCTGGGTTCCCGACGGCCCCCTACTGTTACTTTATGGCGGAGCGACAGGGCAGGTTGAGACGACCTAGGTGAGAGGTGGGCCTAGCCCTGGTCGGCGTCCACGGTAACTTCATAATAACACGCTTAACGAGATCATGGTATTTGATCTGAGTAGGGTCGTTGACCTTATACACACTAACCGCCACGTGGGACAAGATATGGGCAACCGGCGTCGTGGTATCAGCCGAAGCTCTTCTTGACGTCAACGACTTAGCGGCGCGCACCGGATTGGACTGGAACGCCTGCTCTTGTATTAGGGAGGCTAGGTCTGCTTCCGGCCGCGTACGCAACATGCAGGTGTGCAATGGGCGATGGGCCCAGAACCCTGCGCGCATAGGATTTAGACCGGCGTGTTGACCTCTATTGAGCCTAGGTAGGGCTGCGACGTGTTGATCTCCCGAGGCCGGACACGACCCAGGAAAGTGTGCCTGGCCAGAGGGATCGAGCGTGTCGGGTAATGTGGTGCACCCCTGCAGGGAAGTTGATCTATTCGAATAGGCGTGTCCACGGTAACAGGCGACCCGGAGTTGTACCTTGACCTTATGACAACTAGAACCGGATACTTAATAAAACACACCCTTCCAAGTGCCAGATATAACCCGGTGGCTCTCTCACTGGGCGACGAGGAGAGGATCGCCGGGTAGGATTATGCTATGCGATTATACTTGGTGAACTTACCATCTACTCTCTTCTACATGCTGCAAGATGGAGGCTGCCAGAAGCGTAGTCTTCGACAGGACTAGCTATCCCCCTTTTATTCTGGCATTCTATAGTTCAGTCCACCGATATTGCCTCTTTACATAGATACCCATGCATATGTAGTGTAGATCCTTGCTTGCGAGTACTTTGGATGAGTACTCACGGTTGCTTTTCTCCCTCTTTTCCCCCTTTCCTTTCCTCTCGGTTGTCGCAACCAGATGCTGGAGCCTAGGAGCCAGACGCCACCGTCGACGACGACTGCTACTACACCGGAGGTGCCTACTACTATGTGCAAGCCGCTGACGACGACCAGGAGTAGTTTAGGAGGATCCCAGGCAGGAGGCCTGCGCCTCTTTCGATCTGTATCCCAGTTTGTGCTAGCCATCTTATGGCAACTTGTTTAACTTATGTCTGTACTCAGGTATTGTTGCTTCCGCTGACTCGTCTATGATCGAGCACTTGTATTCGAGCCTTCGAGGCCCCTGCCTTATATTATGATGCTTGTATGACTTATTTAATTTTTAGAGTTGTGTTGTGATATCTTCCCGTGAGTCCCTGATCTTGATCGTACACGTTTGCGTGTATGATTAGTGTATGATTGAATAGGGGGCGTCACAAGTTGGTATCAGAGCCGACTGCCTGTAGGAATCCCCCTTCCACACTCCTTGGCCGAAGTCGAGTCTAGACATTGCAAAACTTTTACTAACATGGTTTTGTGCCTTATGGTCCCACGTCGCCATTGGGTGGTATTAGGATCTTTTACTCCTCGTCTTACTCTGGGACTCTGATCTCTCTCTTATTCGGGTTAAATGATTTGTTAACTCTAACTCTAGGTTCTCGTAAATACTTTCTCCCGGAGAGCCACTCAGTCCGAACGATCGCTTGTTTCACCAGAAGATTTCGAAGACACTCTACGATGTTCTCTCGAGACTATGTGCCATTGCTTTTACAACTCCCTACCACCGATAAATCCCTATGGAAAGCTACATAAACTTGTCGTCCATAACTTCATTTCCAATTTGATCCTGTTATTACAAGATACCCTGAAATACTTCAGATATTCCGAGAATCCTTTCTGTCTGCTGCCTTGCAGCTCCTTTTCCTCATGAATACATGTATGAATAATTCCTCACACTTACCGGGGATTCGTTCATCCCCAGTTGTTCAGGTGTTTCGCAAAATTCTTCGAAATGCCATTCGCTCTTCCGAAATCCTCAGTAGCCTATTGCTCTTGATCTTCTTTACCTGCTTGCATAATGGTTACTTCCATATGTCTAGCAATATTCATTAAAATATTTTGTGGTCGACATTCTAATCCTGTTGATTCAACATGTGTGTGAATGCACACAATCATCAGTTATTCCCTGAAAATTATCCTTTTGGCTCAGACGTCATTTTGAACATGAGTTGGTTCTCGACCAATCGGATTGCCATCGATTGTACCCCTAAGCCTACGCAACTTATCCATCCTTGATCAGAGTGTCTGCTTCCGATCCTTCGATTTGGAATCATAATTCCTTTGCATTTAAGCTCCGAATTATTCAGATGATTCCATAACTGTTGCATTTGCATTCTTTCCTCTTCTGGTTGAGTACCGGTACTCACATCAGATCCTTTGTGGACCATCAAGTCCTTTGTTGGATTTTATCTGACAACGTCCTTCATATTCAATAACCTTTTGGATCCTTTCCTCAGATACATAATGCCTTTGGTAAATTGTATCCTCTGCCTTCTCAACCATGCTCTGCCTTCGAGCTTGTGTTATTTTACTCATGGAGTTTGTGGTATATGTTCCCAAGATGCCCCTATGGGTTGAACCTATGCCTTCCTTAGTCCATGTGAACCCGAGAGTTTTCATGAGTCATACTCTTCTGGTGTTTTGCCAGATAACATTTCAACACTACAAATTCTTCGAAATCGAGAAGTGAATGAAAAGTTGTGTATTGGAGAAGTGGGAGTCGACCTTGAACCTTGCGTCCATGCCCATGGACATGATGGCGATCTTATCATGGAAGCTTCTCATAAAAATAATTACCCCCTTGGTATAACTTCATCTTATATCTGGGATTTGGTTTTCTGTAATCGTGGTTCCGGCCATATTGATATTCTTTGATTCCTTTTCTCGGACAAGTTAAAGCACTTGTCTTCTGCAGACGAATGCGTCTCCGCAACCTCTATTTAGATCTTCCTTCGAGTATTACCCTTTGGTATCTCAAGAATAACAAATAACTATGTTGCTTCCTATTAGTCTTCATCTAGTGTTGCTTGTAACCGATATCAGATTTCCCCGGGTTCTGAGTTATTAGTCACTCGAGAACACTGATAAGTGAATCGATTCCACTCCCCGATTCAATAACTCTAAGTAATTCTCGTTGCTTACGAGTTTAATAATAATTCAAGTCATTCCTAGCATTATCAGCTATATCATTATCATGCTAAATTTTAACTGTGCTACCTGGTCCTTCCTCCCGGACCACAATTTCGGCGATGAGCTAAACTTACGTCGATCTTCCTCGCCATATCATTTGTCCTTGAACAATAAGCTTGATTTTGAATTTGTGTCATACCCATGGTTACAATAACATTTCGCTTCATCATTCCGTTGACTTGATGTCATCGTCGATCCGTTACATCTTCTTGAAACCTCTCGACAAATGTGTCGTGATCATCATCAACATTCTGAGGTCTTCCAAGATATCTATCGAATTCTTGATGAGAAATACCATCCTTTGCCCTCGATGATTTGGGTTATCATCGACAACATTATTGCATTCCCTCCAACACAAAACTTGTTCTTGTTTTGTGTTGTACCTTGAGTTCCTTGCTATCCAACTTATGTTATGTTCTACCGCAGAGTGTTACCATCCTTTATGTCTTGAATGTTGTTAGAATTTCACCACCTCTTAAGAGATCTTGATACAAGTGATACTTCTTGCCATATCCGTTCATTCCTTGGTCCCCGTGTTGTTTCTAACCGGAGAACCGACAATTGAAATATGATCTGCGACTTCAAAACTTCTAGCAACCCTATTGCTTTGAAGTTAATGGTCGATATTTCATTCTTAGACCATTGGTTATCGAATCATCATTCTAACATTGATCGTACTACCTAAGCCCATGTTTCGGGTCCACTTTTCAGCCAATGTTTAATTGTGTATGTTTCCCTCGAACATACATCATTATATCAATTGATCTGACAAATGTTATCTCCTTGTTCACATGATTGTGGAAATCCAACTTTTTGGAAATCTCGAGGAATTGTCGCTGAGTCCATCAGCCCCCTCCTCGTCCTCTCCTTGGTTAAATGATAAACTCTTGTTTCGGAACTCGCTTCCATAGTTCATCTCCTGAGAATCTTACAATGACATCTCGACAATTTGTGTTGCACCTTTTCTTCTCAGGCATCCTGAGTCTGAGGTATCCTGACACCAATCAGATCTGGATCTCGGTCAGATATGATGGTTGGGACATATTTCCAAGAGTTATAACTTTGGTCTTTATAAGAACCGGTAAGGTGATGTCATGCCTAGCACACCTGGGCGGAGGACCTATTGTTATGGTATCCTTTTTAGGAAGTTTAGCAATTCTTCCGTGAGGAAATTTGAAGACTTATTCTATAAGTTGTTCCTGATGGATCCTTTGCGAATCCAAAGTCCGATCTTTACACAATGACTATGTCAATGATATCTCAAAACATGTGTATGGTACTCCGATCTTCAATAAGAACATTTGAAGCACAATGCTAAATTTTCTTTATCAATTATCCTAACACCGTTGTATGGGTAATTCATGAAATTCCTCTCCCATTACCTAAATGGTATTCTACTTTCTATCCTGTCATGGATATCATACTTTGCTTGTCCTTGGGAAGGATATACCCTTGAAATATGTGTTTAAACACATTTTCCTTTCCATTGTTCTGCTTAAACCTGATAATCATATTTTCCTTTCCATTGTTTGGTTTAACCTTTCTTGTGATCTATATGATCTAAGCAGTAATATTCTCGTGCTTTTGTAAACACCTCGGTGTACAATTCTGTCAGAAAGACCCTGTTACTATTGTTGATGATATTCCGGTAGCCACCGATGGACGAGAACTTTGCCTAATGGTCCGCCTCGTTCAACGAGCAGGAAAATGGCTCTCTTCGTCCCTCGCCCTTGGTACCGACATTGTTGCTGACATAATCGACAGGCTACCCTCTGACATGCCTTTCTATCACGACCATGCAAGATGTCACTACTCCTCCTACTTTTATGCCACATGGTGGGCCCATAACCCACAGTTCCACAGCATCGAAACCTGACTCTCCTGTACACCCCCGGTTTCCAAAGTTGTTCCTCGTGCTTGACTTCTTATGTAACTCACGGCCACCTGCCAAGTGATCTATTCTGGTATCAGAGGCAATACTTATTCTCGTCGCTCTGAACCCCTTTCACCTTCTGATTAGGCATCGAACGCTTAACTATCCATTTGAAACTTCTCATGGTACCTTCTTACTTTGCTCTCGGCATCTTCTTAAGTTTCAATTCGAGAGATACTTATGCTTATTTCCCTGAGTTAACTGTTTGATGTTGATCTTGTTAGAATCCGTCCTTATAGAGTTTTCCCTTCTTACCATTTCGTAAGTACGGTGAAGATCCTGAAGGAAGGACGACAACTTCATCATGATGACCTGAAGTAGAGGAATGAAGACATCAATGTAATGGATCGACCTCTTCGAGAAGAGCAACTATGACCGAGAAGAATCGTTAGAATTTCGTAACCAGATCCCTTCCCCCTTATAACTGCTCCTAAATCTCGAGACGAGATTTCTTGTAGTGGAGGAGAATTGTGACGCCCGGATAATTAAGCTACAGTAATTCTCTATTAATGATGCCACGTCACTTCGATTACTATTGCTAATCTCGTGTTAGTTCGAAACCGATTCAAATTCAAAATTCAAAATAAAGTCAAATGGTAAAAGTTTTCAAATGTCAAAACTAAAATGTTCAATGGGTTACAAATATTCACTAGATAATTATCATGCCTTAACCAACATTTTTAGAGATGTTTAAAATGACCCTGGATATGAAAACAGTACCAAAAAAACCCCATTTAAGTTATTTCCTTTTTAATCAAAGTACAAACAACTTCAAACCACTCCCAAACTTTTTATGGCAGTGAGGTATATTGCATACTAGATATTGCTACCAGCCACACATTTTATGTAACGCCCCAGATCCGATGCGCCAGGTGTCTGCTAGTTATTCGTCGTTGTTGCCATGTCTTCGGCTGGCGTGTTGCATTTTTTTCATGTCATGCATCCCATATCATGTCATCATGTGCATTGCATTTGCATACGTGTTCGTCTCATGCATCCGAGCATTTTCCCTGTTGTCCGTTTTGCAATCCAGCACTCCCAACTCCTCCGGCGCACCCCTCTTGTTTCTTTTCGTGAGCGGGTGTTGAACGTTCTCGGAATGGACCGAGTCTTGCCAAGTGGCCTTGGTATACCACCGGGAGACCATCGGTCAAGTTTCGTTCCATTTGGAGGTCGTTTGATGCTCCAACGGTTAACCGGGTAACCGCATAGTCCGTTTGTGTGTTGCAGCAAAACCCCCCTTCAAACAGCCCCAAAACCCCTCTAAGTCTCCTCCATGCTCTCGGTCGTTCGATCACGATCGCGTGGGCGAAAACCGCACCTCGTTTGGACTCTCCTAGCTCCCTCTATCTATAAATAGGACCTCCCCCCGAAATATCGCACACGAAACCCTAAATTTTCCTCCCTCACCGCGCCGGACATGTCCGCCCCTCCTCCGGACAGATCAGCGCCGCCGCCCGCAGCCAGTGGCCGCCCGCCACGTGGCGCTTCGCCGTCCGCCGCTGCCGCGGCCCGCGGAGCCCAGGGAGGGCCCGCGCGAGCCCGCGCCCCCGCCTCCTCCGCCGCGGCCGCCCGCCGCCGCGTCGCCGCCGTGCCCCGGCCTCGCCGGAGCGCCGGCGCCCTGCCCCGCCGCTGCCCGTCGTGCCTCCTCTCCGCTCCGGCACCGCCGCGCCGCCCCTCGCCGCGGATCCGGCGAGCCGACGCCCGGATCCGACCCCCCTCGCCGGCCTCTCCTTCCTCTCCGCTCCGGCAGCCCGCGCCGGCGACCCCCGAGCCCGATCTGGAACTGCGCGCGCGTTGACTTCGCCCCCCCCCTCGAGGTCGATTTTTGCCCAAGTCCTGAAAATTTTGCAGTATATGCCCATGTTCTCTGCATCATAACTCCATGCATGCTGCTCCGTTTCGTGCGTGTAATATGTCAAATTGTTCGTCTCGTGATGCTCTACATTTTGTTCCATTGTGCTATGTTCATTCGAGTCCATTTTGATGCCCAAATCATCGTTGCAAGAGTGCTAGTTGCTGTTAACTGCTGTTACTTATCAGTACTTGGTGATTTGTTATTTTTGTTGCATTTAATCTGTGCATCTTATGGGCATGAGCTCTACATGTGTTTTGATGTATGCCATTCCATCTTTCCAGGGGTGTAGACCATGTATTTTTGTGATCTCTGTGGTGACTAGCACAAGCATGCAAACTAGGCCCCGTAATGCTTCTGATTTCAGGGACTTGGTGATTTCTCGAAGTCCTTGTCTGCTGTTATTTTGTTGCCATGTAAACTTGATGCTACAGGGAGATCCATGCATATTTTGGTGATGTTCAGTAAGGATGAAGTGTAGATATAGTTGTAATTGATCTATTCCTGCCCTTGTGTGCAATTATGGAGTGCCATAGCATGACTCAATATTGCTCTACTTTTGCTATAAAATATTTCTGGCAGATTGTTTACATGTTATTCAATTTTGCCAAGCTTGTTGTAGTTGTTTCATACATTCTATGTATTTGCTCTTGCCATGGATAGCTTCATAAACATGCCATCTTGCTGTAGGTATGCTTGTTTTGTCCTGCATTTCCTTGTGGTGAGTGCATCAAGCTCACAAAGATGCCTTCATAATGTCTGTTTCTGCCATGCTCTGTTTTTCTGCCAAGTCTGAAACCTGATAACGAAACTTGCTAAGTTTACATGGTTGTCATCATATCTTCTGTGCCTTTTTGGCTTATGGTCAGTAAGGGACTTTTGTCATATTCTTTCAGTAGATTCATTCCATGCCTTGTTATGCCATGTTAAGTTTCTGTAGCATGTTGAGTTCATGCTCTGAACATTGCTACCTGATGTTATTTCTGTCATGTCCAGTATTTCTGCTAAGTCTGTGAATCTGTTATTATTTGCAATCTTGCCATGTCCTTTTGAGCATGTTCTAGTGATATCTGGAGATAGCTCAGTGTTC
The DNA here is from genome assembly GCF_002575655.3 of Aegilops tauschii subsp. strangulata. NCBI lineage: Eukaryota > Viridiplantae > Streptophyta > Magnoliopsida > Poales > Poaceae > Aegilops > Aegilops tauschii. The sequence continues at coordinate 518,566,542 of NC_053036.3, forward strand.
ATGTTTTGTTATGCTTTACCTGTACATCATGCCCATGCCTTTTGTTTTCATGTTGATTTGCTGTAGCATATTTTTTTGATGCTTGCTAGGTGCCTAGTTGCTGTTTTGAACAGATTGTTGCTATTTATTGTTTGGAGTGTATGTGTTGCACCGTTGCTCCGTTTCGAGTATACTCTATATGAAACTTGCTTAGATTTGCATGTAGTTTCATATTATCATGTTGCATCCTTGTTTTGAGGTGTTTGCTTGATGTTTGTATGCATTTTGCATCAATGCCATGCTTAACTTGTTTTGCTCATATCTTCTAGGCCGTAGCTCCGAATCTAATGAACTTTATATGGAACTTGACTAGAATTTCGTGTAGATCATTATGGTGCATCTTAACTTGCTGTCTAACAACTTGAACATAAGGTATTTTCAGTTCTGGACCAATTTCGAAATTTGCATATGAGGACTTACCGGATTTGTCATATGTTGTTTCCGGCCTCATTTAAACTTGCTTTGATGTGTTGATCTTGTATGCATCATCTCTTGTCATGAGTAGCTTCATATAGCCTTGTCATGAATCATACTTTGTTGAGCATCATGCCTTGTTCATGTGTGGTGTGTTTACCTTGTTGTGTGCTTCTTCTCGATAGTTCCCGTGTCGTTGCGATCGTGAGGATTCGTTCGTCTTCGTGGCTTCATCTTCTTCATGGATTCGTTCTACTTCCTAGCGGGATTTCAGGCAAGATGATCGTCACCTTGGATCTCATTACTATCATTGCTATGCTAGTTGCTTCGTTCTATCGCTATGCTGCGCTACCTATTCACTTGCTCTTCAAGCCTCCCAAATTGCCATGAACCTCTAACCTTTGTCACCCTTCCTAGCAAACCGTTGTTTAGCTATGTTACCGCTTTGCTCAGCCCCTCTTATAGCGTTGCTAGCTGCAGGTGAAGATGAAGATTGCTCCATGTTGGATTATGTTTATGTTGGGATATCACAATATCTCATATATTATTAATGCATCTATATACTTGGTAAAGGGTGGAAGGCTCGGCCTTATGCCTGGTGTTTTGTTCCACTCTTGCCGCCCTAGTTTCCGTCCTACCTGTCGTGGAATTGTCACGGCAGATGTCCTCGAGCTAGGACTTAGTCGTGGAGCCATCGCAGCTAGGAAGCTTAAAGGGGTTAAACGGGACAAGGAACACGGGGGTTATACTGGTTCGGCCCCTTACGGTGAAGGTAAAAGCCTACGTCCAGTTGAGGTGGTATTGATTATGGTTTCGATGACCAGGGAGCTTAATCGCTATGCCTGGCTCTCGACGAGATCTTACTTGTCCCTAAACCGCCACCGGGTCGTCCCTTTATATAGAGAGGTTGATGCCCAGCGGCTCTCAGAGTCCCGGCCGGCTCATAAGAGTGTCCGGCTCGGACTCTCAACTATTCTTGCCTTACACTACAAGTCTTGCCATACGGCGGTTTATCACTACGGGCCTTAAGCCATCTCCGGGTCTTAGGCCCATCATTGACCCGCCGTCTTCAAGCTCGGTACTGGGCTTCGCGTGATGACCACTATGAGTAACCCGGCCCCTCCTGGCGGGTGACTCTAAGGGTTATATCCTCAACATTAGGCCCCAGATTGATTTGAACTGGTTCATGTCAATCTTAAATTCTTTTGAGAGAAAGGATCTTCCGGCTTATGGTCGTGCGAAGATTATAACCCGATGTGACGTCATCTTCTGGATTCTTGGTAACCCGCCATGACGTCATCTTCCATTAAATCCATTTTTTATCCCATCATATCCTCAACGGATCTTATCTTTAAAGGCCATCCCGAAAATCGAGGCATTTTTGTGGTGAGATAATCACGCCGTGACCTCCTCGTTTCTCGCGCCCACTTATGAGCCTCGCCTTATAAATAGCCCGGCCCATGAGGCTCCAGTTACTTGTCGCCTCCATCGTCTTCCTCCTCTTGCCACTGTACTGCTGCTCGAGCTCCACCGCCGCCGCCACCGCGGGTCTCCTCGTCTTCCCCGACTCAGGCCGCTGCATCAACCTAACGTGACCAGAGAAACGGCGGCAACCTCCGCAACTCTCTAGCACCCGTAAGCCCTTGCCACTCCATAGAATAGATCCGCATTAGGGTTCTCTACTGTTCTTCCCGTGTTCGTCGCCGTTCATCGCGAGCTCTTGGTAGATTTCATTATTACCACCTTTTCTTGATCTTTAGACTGTACAGAACTGCTGCGGTAGCTGTTTCACGCCCATTCCCAATGTATATAGATCCCCTTTCATTGCATAAAGGCTCCGTTCAAACCCTTGAACTTTTTCTGTGTCTGTTCTAGGTCTAGAAATTTTTCCTTTTAGCCAACCGTTTGATCCAAAATAATTACTGCGATCTGTGAAACTTGTTTTCACCACACTTAGTCAAAAATTGCATCTGCTGAGTTATGGCGGCTCACATTTCCGGCTTAAAAGAAGCCACGCTCCGTAAACTTTCCGGCTCATTTAATGATAAAGCTGTAGACAATTTGAATTACTCACGATACCTTCAGCGGCTTAGATAACCCGATGCACTTAACCATATGTCATTAGGCCCCTCTCATAAGCCACCATTTGAATATTGAACTGTAGACGTCTGCCGGCTTATAATTAAACCGGACTTTTTCCTTTTGTCATAGGCTTCATCTTTCACAATGCCTCCCAAAGCTCCCAAGGCACCCATCACGTGCAACTGGATGAGATCCAATGTCACCGATGACACCTTAGCTGATTTCGTAAAGACGGGTTACTTGCCCAAGAAGGAAATCATGTCTTATCATGCCCCTGACCCGTCGGAGGAGAGACCTCAACCTAAAGATGGTGAGGTGGTGATATTTGCTGATCACATGAGCCGGGGCTTCGCACCGCCCGGCTCAAAATTCTTTAGGGATGTTCTGAACTTCTTGGATCTGCGGCCGCAAGACATAGGACCCAATTCCGTGTCAAATATATGCAACTTCCAAGTATTCTGCGAAGTCTATCTTGGAGAAGAGCGCAGCCTGCTGCTCTTTAGAGAGCTATTTTATCTGAACCGCCAGAATGAGTGCGCCAACGGGCCGAGCCTGGAACTTGGTGGAATCTCCATTCAACGCCGAAGAGACTGCCTCTTTCCTTATGCTGAGCCGCCAAGCCATCCAAAGGACTGGAACCAGACGTGGTTTTATTGCCAGGACACTTCTCCGGCTGACGAGAGCCCTCTGCCCGGCTTTTGTGCCCTGCGTCTGGAGCCAAATCACCCTTTGCCAGACAAACTCTCTCAAGCTGAGCGTCAACCTCTGATCCCCACCATCAACAAGATCAAGGCTCTCCTCGGAAACGGCCTCAACGGCATTGATCTGGTCCGGGTTTGGATCTCTTGGCGGGTGATCCCCTTGAGTCGCCGCCCCGGCTTAATGTGTGCTTACACGGGCCGGAAGGATGACCCCCTGCGGCACAGCCCCAACGATCTTCCTGAGGACGTTGTGGATGACATGACTAAGTCTCTCCTGAATGAGAGCTTAGCCGACTGTGGGAGAACCGGCCTGAACCCCTTCTGCCAAGCTAACCCGGCTCCGGCGGTAAGCCACTGACCTGAACACCTTGGTTTTCTTTTTAATAGTTTCCATCTGGACCTTAAGAAATCTTTGTTGTATGTTTCAGGCTAATGACAAGTTCTGGAAGGTCAAATATGACCATGAAGCGGCCAAAAAAGCCAGGAAGGCTAAGAAAGCCGCCAGGAGAGCCGCTCCCCGCAAGAAGGGAAGCAGGCCTAATGCCTCAGAGCTGCTTCAGCTAAGTGACAGCTCCGAGTCAGAGGTAACCCCTGAATCTGTAGGCTCTTGTTTCGTTTCTTGTTTATTCCTATCCACCTTATCGATACTGATCATCAGCAGGATGACACCGGAGCAAGTAACCCGGTGACTGAAGAGGTAACGATACTTTCCTCCGACTCGGAGCCCTTGCCAAGGCTGAAAGTCCGAAGAGTAACCCGGAAAGTAAGATTTTCACATCCTTTAGCTTATCAAGATCCTCAATTTCTTTTGAAGCAACAAATTCATGAGAGCCGGTGGCACACCCGGACCAACAAGGATGCAGACCTCTCCTCCGGCTTACCTGAAACATCAAGGAAGTGCCGGACCGAGGTTATCTTCAACTTATATCCTTTTCATCCTTTGGCGGGCGTTACTCGTCAATCGCTCAATTCTTCTGATTCAAATTATCAGGAAACTTCACCTTCCTCTGGTGATTCTATGCAATCTAACCTGCCGGCTTTCAAGACCGCACCCGTGTAACGATGATCATCTTGTGTTGTGCTTATCTTTACTCATGCTTTTGTACTAACCTTTTGTCCTTTCAGTGCCCAGGCAAAGCTCAGCAAGAGGGCGAAGAAGAATAAACCGGTCGACGAGCCGGTCTTGACTGAGCCGGAGGTTTCAGCTCAAGAGCCGCCAGCTGCCTCTGCTCCTGAAGCCACCGCTCCAACCGACGAGCCAATCACAGAGACTTCTGCTAACCCGGAGATCTCCAACCCAGCTGAGCCGGCCGATGACCCGGACGTGGTAATCACCCGGACGGAATTTGTCTAGCCGGGGAGACCCACTGCGCTGGCTAAGTGCTCTGCCAAGGAAGAGTTGCTAGAACGCCGCAGGGCCAAGCTGGACATCACCAACTATGCTAACTTGAACATTGGAGATATCATCTCCGGCTATGTCAATCAGGTGCACAACAGCCGGGACCTGGAGATCGACATGGTGAAGCAGATACAGCAGAAATCTGAGGTACCACTCTCTTGCTTACTGCATAGTCATCTTTACCATACTAGCCCCCAAGTCTACTACTTATGATAGAATAAGTTGTAGACTTAACTTCCGGCTTACTTTCCTGAACCGGCAATTTGTAGATAGAACCTTTCAGCATACATTAGCCCCCAAGTGCCAAGTGTCTTTGCTTGGAAAGTGCTTGGGACTTTAAAATTGTATAATAATGATTCATACTATAAACCGGAAATTGTACAGGCTGCTTGCAAGAAATTTGAGGCTGATATCTCTGAGCTGAAGAACCGCCTGAAGACTCAGGAAACTGAGACCCGGAAGGCCAACGCTAAATTTGAGTCCAGTGTTGCTGCTCAAGAGAAGCTGAAGAAGAAGTTTGAAACCGAAAGGAAGACTTGGGCCGAAGAGAAGACTGCTCTGGTCAGCCGGGCCGAACAGGCGGAGGCGGCTCTGACAGAGAGAACCGCCGAACTCTCCGGCTTAAAGCGCCATGTATCACAGATGGTCGCCGCAATCTTCGGTAAGTCATTCTGCAGACTTTCAACAAGTTTACATTCTCTATGTCTCATAAGTCCCATCATTGCTAGCGGCTTACCTGACGTTGTAAAACAGGTCCCAGAAGCGCCAACCTTAATCAAAATGTGCTGACCAAGCTGAAGGTCGTGTACACCTTGGTGGAGCAACTCTACACCGGGTCACAGCGCGCCTTGGCCGTTGTGGCCCTGTCCAATGAGGTTCCGACTCACCTGGCGGACGTACTTCGCCGGCTTTCCGTTCTTCCTCAGCGTTTCCAAGAGCTGCGACGGGCCTCTGCAAGAGCCGGAGCCATAGCTGCTCTGAGCCGGGCCAAGGCTTTCCTTCCAGAGCTAGACCCGGCTGACATCGCACTTGGATACCCCAGCCTGAAGGAAGACGGCACTCCCTTCGACCAAAAAGACTTTGCTGCCTGTGTGAAGATCGTGCGCCCGGTGGCCACCCTGATTGGGAATGACACCGACCTAACCAAGTACCAGCCGGGCTACGACGCAGAGAATCAGAGGATCCCCACTCCGCGTTATGAAGCCATCAGCCTGGTCCCGCCGACTCGTAAGCACACCTTTGCCCCAGAAATTGACCCGGCCGGGTTAATTGACGAGGAGGCTCAATTTGAAGCTTTGAGCGGCATTGACTGGAAATCGTCAACCTTCCAGGTCATGGGAACAGCCGGAGGAGCGGAGAGGGATGAACCGGAAGCGTCAACTCAACAAGCATCTTGACTTGTAGGCGGCTCATGACTACATCTTAAAACAATGCCTCATCTTTTGGACTCGGGGAGTCTTGTAATAGAGTAGGACAAATACTTAATTTTGTCGTGCCATCGTGCACGTGTTGAATGCTTAGCTCCATTGAAACTGCTTTTTCTTATTCCGTCGGGTTATAATTGATCATTTATTTTCCTTAAGCTCGAATAGCTGTATTGACCCATCCTGCATAGAAAACAAGTCACAAGTCTCTAGGCGGCTTACCGCACTGAGAATCATAAACCTTATATATATAACCCGGAATATGAACAAAGTCACCAAAGACTGGCCCTCAATTATATCTTTGATGTAACCATAACAGCATACTTACAAACCTTCAAGCATACTTCTGGTTCATGTGACCCGAATAGTATGGTTAAAATCTCGATGTCGGTTCACCAGTATCGATAAGGCTTATTGCGTGTTACCAAAGCTAAGCCGGCGGAGCCAAAAACCGCCCTGGCACACTGCTGATGTGACCAAAAGAACTTGTTGTAAGTCAGAAGATCAAAACTTAGGGGCTTCCGGTTCGAATACGACCAGAGAACCATCCAAAGGGGTTAAGCTAAGATTCGAATGCGATCATATAGCCCCCAGTGGCTTTGGCGATGCCGATCAAGAGGGTACCGACAGCTATGTTCTCTTTGGTTCGAATACGACCCATGTTTGAACAGGAAGCCCCCAAATGACCTTAAGAGTTGTTTAACGACGCTGATTCGAATACGATCCACGTCGGTTCCCAAAGGGGGTTGAGCTATGATTCAAATATGATCAAAGAAAACTCCCCAATGAGCTCGGCACTTTGCCAATCAAATGGGTATCGACAGCTATGTTCTCTTTGGTTCGAATACGACCTATGTTTGAACAGGAAGCCCCCAGGTGATTATATTACTTACGGCTAGATTCGGATACGATCATAAGCCGGATCCACCTCCAAGTGACCATGTGATGGTGTAAAGGAAATAATTCGTTTACCTTTGGAGGAGAAAAGGACAGAGGTCTTGCTTTATTATTTAACATAATATATACATGGTTATAGAAGTATGTACATTATGAAAGCCGGTGGCTCAAGTGTAATAAGGCCGAAGCTGAGCTATGTTCCACGGCCGACGGGTCTCCTCCTCCGACTTGCGTGAATCTTTATGCTCCCGAACATCAATAAGGTAGTATGACCCGTTGTGCAAGTTCTTGCTGACCACAAAGGGCCCTTCCCAAGGCGGGGATAGCTTGTGTGCATCCATTTGATCTTGGATGAGCCGGAGCACCAGGTCACCTTCCTGGAAGACCCGGGTCTTAACCCGGCGACTGTGATAACGGCGCAGGTCTTGTTGGTAAATCACTGAGCGAGCTGCTGCCACGTCACGCTGTTCGTCCAACAAGTCAAGAGCATCTTGGCGCGCCTGTTCATTATCCGCCTTAACATAAGCCGCCACTCGAGGCGAGTCATGACGGATGTCACTGGGGAGGACTGCTTCCGCTCCATAAACCATGAAGAAAGGCGTGTAACCCGTATACCTGTTAGGAGTAGTATTGATGCTCCATAACACGGAGGGTAACTCCTCCACCCAACAACCCGGCGTCCATTGCAAAGGGACCAAAAGCCGGGGCTTAATGCCCTTCAAAATCTCCTGATTAGCTCTCTCAGCTTGACCATTGGATTGAGGATGAGCCACTGATGAAACATCAAGTCGAATATGCTCTCGTTGACAAAACTCCTCCATGGCGCCCTTAGACAGATTGGTACCATTGTCAGTTATAATGCTGTGTGGAAAACCAAAGCGAAATATCACCCTTTTCATGAACTGAACCGCCGTGGCTGCATCACACTTGCTAACTGGCTCTGCTTCAACCCACTTTGTGAATTTGTCAACTGCCACCAAGAGGTGGGTCTTCTTATCCTTGGACCTTTTAAAGGCCCAACCATGTCAAGCCCCCAGACCGCAAATGGCCAAGTGATTGGTATCATCCTCAACTCTTGAGCCGGCACATGAGCCCGTCGCGACAACCTCTGACAATCGTCACATTTACTGACCAAGTCCTCCGCATCAGCATGAGCCGTCAGCCAATAAAAACCATGACGGAAAGCCTTGGCCACGAGAGATTTTGAGCCGGCATGATGGCCACAATCCCCTTCGTGAATCTCACGCAAGATTTCTTGACCCTCCTCAGGGGAAACACAACGCTGGAACGCTCCCGTAACACTGCGGCGATGCAGCTCACCGTTGATAACAACCATTGACTTAGACCGCCGGGTTATTTGTCTGGCCAAAGTTTCATCCTCAGGCAAATCTCCCCGGGTCATGTAAGCCAAGTATGGTACTGTCCAGTTTGGGGTGATGTGGAGAGTCGCCACCAACTGTGCTTCCGGGTCAGGGACAGCCAAGTCTTCCTCTGTAGGTAACTTAACAGAAGGGTTATGCAAGATGTCCAAGAAAGTATTAGGCGGCACCGGCTTTCGCTGAGAGCCCAGCCGGCTTAATGCATCAGCCGCCTCGTTCTTCCTGCGATCGATGTGCTCTACTTGGTAACCCTGGAAGTGTCCAGCAACGGCATCGACTTCACGGCGGTAAGCCGCCATGAGAGGGTCCTTGGAATCCCACTTGCCTAACACTTGTTGAGCCACTAGATCTGAGTCGCCCAAACATCTTACTCTGCTCAAGCTCATCTCCTTAGCCACCCGAAGACCATGGAGCAAAGCCTCGTACTCGGCCGCATTGTTAGTGCATGGAAACATCAACCGTAGCACATAACGGAACTTGTCACCTTTAGGGGAAGTCAACATGACTCCAGCCCCCGAGCCCTCCAATTGCCTAGACCCATCGAAGTGAATAGTCCAATATGTATTATCCGGCTTTTCTTCAGGCACTTGTAGCTCTATCCAATCGTTGATGAAATCCACCAAGGCTTGAGATTTAACAGCAGTGCGTGGTACGTATTTCAGACCATGAGGCCCAAGCTCTATAGCCCACTTAGCCACTCTTCCTGTGGCTTCTCTGTTTTGGATGATATCTCCAAGGGGAGCAGAACTAACCACAGTGATAGGGTGACCCTGGAAATAATGCTTAAGCTTCCGGCCTGCCATGAACACACCATAAACAAGCTTCTGCCAATGTGGATACCGCTGTTTGGACTCGATGAGCACTTCACTGACGTAATAAACCGGCCGCTGAACTGGATACTCCTTACCCTCTTCCTTGCGTTCCACCACCACAGCCACACTGACGGCTCGTGTGTTAGCAGCTACATACAGTAATAAAGGCTCCTTGTCAACCGGAGCAGCAAGGACTGGGGGCTCCGCCAGCTGTCTCTTTAAATCCTCAAAAGCAGTATTAGCAGTATCATTCCAGACAAAGTCATCAGTCTTCCTCATCAACTGGTACAGTGGCATGGCTTTTTCACCCAAGCCGGCTCAAAGCAGCAATGCGGCCTGCTAAACGCTGGACGTTGTTTAGACATGCCGGCTAAGCCAGAGAGGTGATCGCCTTGATTTTTTCTGGGTTAGCTTCAATGCCTCTGTTAGAAACCAGGGAACCCAAGAGCTTACCCGCAGGAACACCAAAAACACACTTGGTCGGGTTAAGCATCATCTTGTAGACCCGGAGATTATCAGAGGTTTCTCTGAGGTCATCGACCAGAGACTCTTTTCCCTTGGATTTAACCATGATATCATCCACATAGGCATGAACATTGCGCCCAATCTGGTTATGAAGACAATTCTGCACACAACGCTGGTAAGTCGCCTGTGCACTCTTGAGTCCGAAAGTCATAGACACATAACAGAGGGCTCCAAAGGGAGTGATGAACGCCGTCTTCTCCTGGTCCTTAACTGCCATTTTAATCTGATGGTACCCAGAATAAGCATCCAGGAAAATTAAGCGTTCACAACACGCCGACTTACCAGGCACCACACCATGGAAAACAGTATGGGACTGGCTGAGGTTCTCATCAATCAACCCCATACGACGGAAGGTTTCATAATAGAGGATGTTGATGCTGCTGCCTCCATCCATGAGCACCTTAGTGAACTTATATCCTCCCACCTGAGGAGCCACCACTAAGGCCAAGTGACCCAGATTCTCAACCCGGGGAGGGTGATCCTCCCTACTCCACACAATAGGCTGCTCCGACCATCTTAAATAGCGTGGAACCGCCGGCTTAACAGCATTCACAGCCCTCTTGTGAAGCTTCTGATCTCGCTTACACAGACTGGTGGTAAACACATGATACTTTCCACCATTGAGCTGCTTTGGATTGGTCTGGTATCCCCCTGTTGCTGTTGATGACCCTGGCCGGACTGCTGATTAAAGCCCCCTTGAACATTCTGAGGATTGGAATTTGAGCCGCCGCCCGGGCCATGAAAGCCGCCGGCGCCTGAGCCGCCGCCCGAGCCATTATTGCCATTAAAGGCATTGGAATTTTTAAAGGCCTTCATGATTGCACAATCTTTCCATAGATGAGTAGCTGGCTTCTCCCTGGAGCCATGCCTTGGACAAGGCTCGTTCAACAACTGCTCAAGCGTTGGGCCTGAACCGCCGGCTCGGGGAGGTGGCCTCCCTTTATGTCGCTGGTTGTTACCCTGTGAGCTGGCATTGGCTACAAACTCCATGCTGCCATCAGCCTTACGCTTGTTACCCCCTTGGTTTGCCGAGTTATGCTGAGGACCCTTGCCGTTGCCGTTCTTTTTTCCCTTCCCTGTCCTTTCATCATCTGAAGCGGGGTCCTTGGTACTATCAGAGTCGGCGTACTTGACGAGAGCCGCCATCAGCGTACCCATATCATTGCAGTCGCGCTTGAGCCGCCCGAGTTTCATCTTCAGGGGCAGGAAACGACAATTATGCTCCAACATTAAGACTGCAGAACCGGCATCCATCTTATCAGATGAATGTATTATCTCTTTGACCCGGCGAACCCAATGTGTCGTAGACTCACCCTCGTGCTGTTTACATTTAGTCAAATCCACAATTGACATAGACTGCCTACAGGTATCTTTGAAGTTTTGAATGAACTGGGCTTTCAGCTCAGCCCAAGACCCGATAGAATTCGGCGGCAGACCTTTCAACCAAGTGCGGGCAGTCCCATCTAACATCATGGTGAAGTACTTGGCCATCGCCGCTTCGCTGACCTCCAGCAATTCCATGGCCATCTCGTAACTCTCGATCCAGGCTCCGGGTTGTAAATCAGTCGTGTAATTAGGCACCTTCCTAGGCCCTTTGAAGTCCTTGGGTAGACGTTCATTGTGGAGAGTTGGCACTAAACAAGGGACACCTCCAGTCCTCGTAGGGATACCCACGTCGACGGAAGCCGTCGGATAAGCCGGGGGTGTCTGGTAAGCCGTCACCTGAGGCACCTGCTCCGCCTCTTGCCATGCTCTGTCTTGGTCTGCCGCGTGAAAGGCCCCGTTATGAGCAGGGCCGTGGCCAGGTGGCAAGTCACGGCGTCGGACATTACTTGAGCCGGTCGCTGAGACCATGTGTCTGCTATAACTCGGGCTCCGGCCTGGACGCGGGGTTGAATGGATCCTGTCCCGGCTATACGAGTACGCCTCTTGCTGCGCCAGAGCCGTCTGAAGGAGTTCTCTGACCCGGCGGGTTTCAACCGCCGTTGGAGAGTCGCCATCAATTGGGAGAGCCGCCAGCCGTGCCGCCGCGGCGACCATGTTTTCCAGCGGGTTGGCATAATGAACCGGTGGTATTGGCACGTACTTAGGCGGGGCAGGGTTCACCCGGGGAGGTCCCATCACTTGGGGCTGAATTGGTGTCCCAGCCCCGGGCACTATGATCTCCGGCGGGTTACTAGACCCTGCACCCGGCGTGTTGAAGAGATTTCGAGGATCGTAAACCAAAGGGAGTCGAGATTGGGCCTTTTGATGCCTCCTTCTCATGACCTCATTGGATGCGTTTTGATCCATCGTGAGCCGGAAAGACTATGCCTGAATCAGCTGAGTCTGGGCGTCGAGAGCCGCCCTCTCTGCAGCCATCCTGATCCCCTCCGCCGCCAGATCCTCCTTGGCCTTCACTAGATCCAACTTTAACTGTGCCACCTCCGCGTCATGTTGAACTTGATCCACCGGAGCTACCGTAGCGGTCAACAGGACCGTCATCTTATCTGTAAGATCCATCAGCACCTGAGCTGGTGAGGGCACCGGGCTTCCTGACCCGGAGGCGGGGTTCTGAACAGGTTGCGCGCCGGCCATGAAGATTCCAACCCGACTCGGCGGTTCAAAGGGGTCCGGAATATTGTCGCCGTCGGAACAACCCCTGAGCCTGCCATCTTGAAGTTGATACAACGAGTTTGACTCATCCGTGGATGACTCGCCGTTAGAGCCAGCAGCCGTCTCATCACCAGATCCAGACCCTTCAGAGAGTCCTCCATGAACACATCCCACAAAAGCGTGCTTCAAGGCAGGTAGAGCCCGGGCGGGTCATGCGCGCTGAGCCGTCTCGATGAGATCGGCGCAGAGATCCGACGCAGGGCCCGGCTCACCAATCTTGCCAATGAAGACATGAATTCCGCCAAAGGGGACCCGGTACCCGTACTCAACTGAGCCGGCGTCGGGGCCCCAGTTTGCATCGTCGCTGTAGAGCTTGCCGCGACGACTCTTGGTCATCCGGCCCACCGCGTATCCCTTGAGCCCTTCGAAGCTGCCCTTTAAGAACTCAAATCCACCGTGCGCTGGCCCCACGGTGGGCACCAACTGTCGTGGAATTGTCACGGCAGATGTCCTCGAGCTAGGACTTAGTCGTGGAGCCATCGCAGCTAGGAAGCTTAAAGGGGTTAAACGGGACAAGGAACACGGGGGTTATACTGGTTCGGCCCCTTACGGTGAAGGTAAAAGCCTACGTCCAGTTGAGGTGGTATTGATTATGGTTTCGATGACCAGGGAGCTTAATCGCTATGCCTGGCTCTCGACGAGATCTTACTTGTCCCTAAACCGCCGCCGGGTCGTCCCTTTATATAGAGAGGTTGACGCCCAGCGGCTCTCAGAGTCCCGGCCGGCTCATAAGAGTGTCCGGCTCGGACTCTCAACTATTCTTGCCTTACACTACAAGTCTTGCCATACGGCGGTTTATCACTACGGGCCTTAAGCCATCTCCGGGTCTTAGGCCCATCATTGATCCGCCGTCTTCAAGCTCGGTACTGGGCTTCGCGTGATGACCACTATGAGTAACCCGGCCCCTCCTGGCGGGTGACTCTAAGGGTTATATCCTCAACACTACCGGTGTTATGTTCCTTGATTTTTGCGTCCCTTACACGGTTGGGTGATTTATGGGACCCCCTTGACAGTTCGCTTTGAATAAAACTCCTCCAGCAAGGCCCAACCTTGGTTTTACATTTGCCTCACCTAGCCTTTTTCCCTTGGGAGTCGCGCTCCCGAGGGTCATCTTATTTTACCCCCCCCCCCCCGAGCCAGTGCTCCCCGGATTGTTGGTCCAAACTAGAGCACCGTGCGGGACCATCCCTTGGCAACTTGGGTTACGTTGGTACCTGCACGCTTCGCTTATCCGGTGTGTCCTGAGAACGAGATACGTGCGACTCCTATCGGGATTGTCGACACATCGGGCAGCTTTGCTGGACTTGTTTTACCATTGTCGAAATGTCTTGTAATCGGGATTCCGAGACTGATCGGGTCTTCCGGGAGAAGGAATATCCTTCGTTGACCGTGAGAGCTTATAATGGGCTAAGTTGGGACACCCCTGTAGGGTATTATCTTTCGAAAGCCGTGCCCGCGGTTATGTGGCAGATGGGAATTTGTTAATATCCGGTTGTAGAGAACTTGACACTTGATCTTAATTAAAACGCATCAACCGCGTGTGTAGCCGTGATGGTCTCTTCTCGGCGGAGTCCGGGAAGTGAACACGGTTTCTGGGTTATGTTTGACGTAAGTAGGAGTTCAGGATCACTTCTTGATCATTGTTAGTTTCACGACCGTTCCTTTGCTTCTCTTCTCGCTCTTATTTGCGTAAGTTAGCCACCATACATGCTTAGTCGCTACTGCAACCTCACCACTTATCCTTTCCATACCCCTTTTAAGCTTTGCTAGTCTTGATACCCATGGTAATGGGATTGCTGAGTCCTCGTGGCTCACAGTTTACTACAACACCAGTTGCAGGTACAGGTTTTGCGATGATCATGACGCGAGAGCGATGTTTATCTGTTTTGGAGTTCTTCTTCTTCTTCTTCTTCTTCGATCAGGGGATAGGTTCCAGGTCGGCAGCCTGGGCTAGCAGGGTGGATGTTGTTTGAGTTTCTGTTTATGTTTCATCCGTAGTCGGATGTTGATCTTATGAATGTTGTATTGATGTATTCTTGCGGCATTTGTATGCCTTGTATGTATCCCCAAATATTATGTAATGTTGATGTAATGATATCCACCTTGCAAAAGCGTCTTCAAGATGTGCTTCTATCCTTGGTGGGACCTTCGTGTTCCTTTAGGATAGGGTCGCATCTTGGGCATGACATTTTACAAACATGGGTTATTGTTAAAGTGCAACAGAAAGTAAAATAGAAAACAAAACAAAAACAAAATAAACAAAAGACCCCCCGTTCCCCTTGGCCAACTACGCCAAGGCCCAGACGGCCAGCCCAACCGGCCCCCTCAATCCCCATAACCCCCCCCACCGACGGGAAACCCTAGCCCATCGCACCCCCACTTGCTCCCCACGTCCCTCCTCCCCTCTCACTTGATCCAGATCTGGATCGGGGATGAACCCCCCTCGATGCCGTTCCCATCGCCCCTGACACCGCCCGTCGGGGCCCCTCGCCTCTCGTCTACGCCATCGTCGATCCCTGACGCCCTGCCACATCGTCGCCGGACCGCTCCCCGTCTCCGTCGCTCATCCCCATCCTCCTCCCCAACGAGCACCATCGACCCTCGCCGCCCGATCCCCTGCAACATAGGGTGAGGAACCCCCCTCCATCTCTCCTCTGTCGCACGCCGACCACCGCGCCTCCCTGCTCCGTCGTGGCCGCCCCGGGGCTCCGCCCCTCGCATTCGCCGTGCGCTCCGCATGCGCCCCCTGTTCGCCCCGCTCGCCGCAGCCCAGAACTGCCGTGCCCGGCGCCCGTCCGCACCCGCCCGCGATGACCCTGCGCACTGCCGCCCATGCGTGACCGCGCCTGCGCCGCGCCCGTCGTCGTCCGCATCCGCTTCGGCTGCTCTCCTGCTGCGTTACTGCTGCTGCCTCTTGCCACCGGTGTCGTTGCTGCCGGCTGCTGCTGCTTGTGGCCGTGCCCAGCTCCTCACCGCGCTCCCGCATGCACTTGTCCACGCATGCCCCGCGTCGCTAGACCCTCAGCCAGCTCGCGCCCCCGCGGTCGCCGCTGGCTCTGTCCATCACGATGGTCATGGCCCTTGTTTAATTAGGGCTAATTAGCTTAGGTGAAATTGATGGTTTAATTAGTTTGAATGGGCAACTGACATGGACCCCACTGTTAAGTTAGCAGATTAAAACAACTTAGAGTTTTCTGGCCCTATGACAAGGGGGCCCCGCCCCAGAACGATTTTATAAAAAAAGGATTAAAAATAATAATAAATTTAATTAATTAATTAATTAACTTAATTAATTAACTTAATTAATCATGTTTAGTTAATCTAATTAACTATTGTTAATTAATTAAATGGTAATTAGATTAGTTAAATCCTAATTAGAATAAACAGAGTATGACATGCGGGACCCACATGTCAGATTGACCCAGTCAACGCCCTGTTGACTGCTGACGTCATGATGACGTCAGCATACACTATTCTGGATAATGTTGAATTAAAATAATTAAATAAATTCTGAAAAGGATTAAAACTTTAGAAAAACATAGAAAATAAACCGTAGCTCAGATGAAAATGTTTTCTACATGAAAGTTGCTCAGAACGACGAGGCGAATCCGGATACGCAGCCCGTTCGTCTGCCACACATCCCTAGCATAGAGAACACGCAACTTTCCCCCTCCGGTTCATCTGTCTGAAAAGGCAAAACACCGGGGATACTTTCCCGGATGTTCCCCCCTTCGCCGGTATCACCTAATACCGTGTTAGGGCATACCTAGCACTGCGTATTACCTCGTTATGTTTTGTGATGCTTTGTTTGCTCCGTATTTACTGTTTCTTCCCCCTCTTCTTATCCGGTAGACCTCGAGACTGTTGCTGATGCCACTGAGTTCGACTACGTTGTTGACGACCCCTCCTTGCCAGTGCAACCAGGCAAGCCCCCCCCTTGATCAACCCGATATCACCTATTCCTTCTCTCTACTGCTTGCATTAGAGTAGTGTAGCATGTTACTGCTTTCGGTTAATCCTATTCTGCTGCATAGCCTTTCATTGTTGCTACAGTTGTTACCCTTACCTGCAATCCTAAATGCTTAGTATAGGATGCTAGTATTCCATCAGTGGCCCTACATTCTTGTCCGTCTGCCATGCTATACTACCGGGCCGTGATCACTCGGGAGGTGATCACGGGTATATACTTACATACATATTATATGATACATGTGGTGACTAAAGTCGGGTCGGCTCCTAGAGTACCCGCAAAGTGATTCTGATGTGGGGGCTGAAAGGACAGGTGGCTCCATCCCGGTAGAGGTGGGCCTGGGTTCCCGATGGCCCCCTACTGTTACTTTGTGGCGGAGCGACAGGGTAGGTTGAGACCACCTAGGTGAGAGGTGGGCATGGCCCTGGTCGGCGTCCGCGGTTACTTCATAATAACATGCTTAACCAGATCTTGATATTTTATCTGAGTTGGGTCGTTGACCTTATACGCACTAACTGCCATGTGGGACAAGATATGGGCAACCGGCGTCGTGGTATCAACCGAAGCTCTTCTTGACGTCAGCGACTGAGCGGCGTGCGCCAAATTGGACTGCAACGCCTGCTCTTGTATTAGGGAGGCTAGGTCTGCTTCCGGCCGCGTACGCAACATGCAGCTGTGCAATGGGCGATGGGCCCAGACCCCTGCGTGCATAGGATTTAGACCGGTGTGCTGACCTCTCTGTTGAGCCTAGGTAGGGCTGCGACGTGTTGATCTCCCAAGGCCGGACATGACCCAGGAAAGTGTACCTGACCAGAGGGATCAAGCGTGTCGGGTAATGTGGTGCACCCCTGCAGGGAAGTTGATCTATTCGAATAGCCGTGTCCACGGTAACAGGTGACCCGGAGTTGTACCTTGACCTTATGACAACTAGAACCGGATACTTAATAAAACACAACCTTCCAAGTGCCAGATATAACCCGGTGATCGCTCTCTCACTGGGCGACGAGGAGAGGATCGCCGGGTAGGATTATGCTATGTGATGATACTTGGTGAACTTACCATCTACTCTCTTCTACATGCTGCAAGATGGAGGTTGCCAGAAGCGTAGTCTTCGACAGGACTAGCTATCCCCCTTTTATTCTGGCATTCTGTAGTTCAGTCCATCGATATTGCCTCTTTACACAGATACCCATGCATATGTAGTGTAGAACCTTGCTTGCGAGTACTTTCGATGAGTGCTCACGGTTGCTTTTCTCCCTCTTTCCCCCCTTTCCTTTCCTCTCGGTTGTCGCAACCAGATGCTGGATCCCAGGAGCCAGAAGCCACCGTCGGCGACGACTCCTACTACACCGGAGGTGCCTACTACTACGTGCAAGCCGCTGACGATGACCAGGAGTAGTTTAGGAGGATCCCAGGCAGGAGGCATGCGCCTCTTTTGATCTGTATCCCAGTTTGTGCTAGCCATCTTATGGCAACTTGTTTAACTTATGTCTGTACTCAGATATTGTTGCTTCCGCTAACTCGTCTATGATCGAGCACTTGTATTCGATCCTTCGAGGCCCCTGGCTTGTATTATGATGCTTGTATGACTTATTTTATTTTTAGAGTTGTGTTGTGATATCTTCCTGTGAGTCCCTGATCTTGATCGTACACGTTTGCGTGTATGATTAGTGTACTATTGAATCAGGGGCGTCACACAGCACTCTTCAACCCGAAAGGCATCCGTAAAAAGCAATACGTACCACATGGGGTGATGAATGTTGTCTTCTCTTGTCATGAAGATCTGGTGGTATCCTGAGTAGGTGTCAAGGAATGATAACAGGTCACACCCGACTGTGGACTCAACAATCTGGTCAATGCGCGGCAACGGGAAAGGGTCCTTGGGACAATCTTTATTGATATCTGTGTAATCAGTACACTGCCTCCACTTCCCATTTGCCTTGCGCACCACCACCGGATTGGCCAACCACGTCGGATGGAGTACTCCTCTTACTAAGCCTGCCGATTCTAATTCCCTGATCTCCTCTGTGATGAACTCTTTCCGTTCTAAAGCTTGCTTCCTGACCTTCTGCTTGACGGGTCACACATGAGGATAGACAGCAACATGGTGCTCAATCACCTCCCTCGAAACGCCGGGGATGTCGGATGCTTGCCATGCAAACACATCGACATTCGCCCGCAGGAAAGTGATGAGCGCGCCTTCCTATTTGCTGTCGAGGGTGGAGCTTATGGTGAAAGCCCCTCCCATGTCATCCTCCTTGACGGACACCTTCTTGGTCTCTGGTGGTGCAGCTCTGGACTTCTTACTCTTGCCGGTGGAGCTCTCTAGCACGTCCTCGACGGGAGCACAGCACTCCGAAGAGGTGCGCTTGCCGGAGTGGGTGCGAGAGGTCTTGCCGGTCTTCTTCCCTCCCGGGGCTTCAGCGGCAGGAGCAAGCGCCTTGGTGGTAGTTGCTGCAACTGCCTCCCGGTAGAGTTGGTCAGCGCAGATCAGTGCATCCTTCTTGTCGGAGGGGACGGTGATGATGGTCATCGGCCTAGGCATCTTCAGCGTGTTGTAGGCATAATGTGAGGCCGCCATGAACTTAGCTAGTGCTGGGCGGCCGAGGATCCTGTTGTAGGGCAAGGGGATCTCGGCTACATCAAAGACAATCCTCTCTGTCCTATAGTTCAGCTCGCCTCCAAACGTCACGGGCAGCGTGACCTTACCCTTCGGCTGACTCCTTCCCGGGTTGACCCCTTGAAACGTGCCCGTCTCTTCAAGGTCTCCATCAGGAATCTGCAGCCTTTCGATCACAACAGGCGAGATCAAATTCAGACCGGCCCCGCCGTCAACTAGCATCTTCGTCACCTTGAGGTTCCATATCGTTGGTGAAACCAACAACGACAAACACCCGACCGCAGTTGTGCAATTAGGGTGGTCCTCGGTGTCAAAGATGATAGGCGTGCTAGACCACTTCAGTGGCTTTTGGGTGTCGAGTGATGGTTCTGCTGCTGTGATCTCACGCGCCCGTTTCTTGAGCTGGTGGTGAGAAGTATGCAACGAGGCGCCACCGTCGATGCACATGGCCTCCGTAGCTTTCTGGAACTCATGCTCGCCGGACTCGTGGTCCTCGTCATGATCGTCGTCTTCCTGCTTCTTGTCACGGCCCCGAGCGGGCCTCTCTTGTTGGTTATCCTTGCCGCGGCGACCTCCTTGGCCGCCACGCTTCTTGCCGGATCCCTCAGCACCATCCTGACCAATCTCCTTGTCCCGCCTCTCATACGCAGCTTTTTGCTTCTCAGCAAGCAGCTCGACTTGTCGGCAGTTCTGCAGGTTGTGGCCCTTGGTGCGGTGGATCTTGCAGTACTGCTTGTCGGAGCCTCCTGGCTTGTCGGTAGACGGCAAGGCCCGGCAAGCGGCGCACCCGGCAATTTCCTTGCCGGGGTCGTCTGCCTTGGCCTTCTTGGCAGTGCCGGTGTCCTCGGATCCCTCGACGGCAAGCACGGTCTTGCCTTTCCGCTTCCTATTGTGGCGCCGACCCTTCTTTGTCGGGGCAGCTGCGTCTTCGTCCGTGGAGTCGGTTTCCGCACCGGCATCTTCGCCGGGGTACTTCCTCCCCTCTTCAGCTCGAGCGCACCTATCGGCCAGAACATAAAGTTCGGCCACATCTTTGACCTTGTTCATCGCCAGCTCTTCATGCATCTTGCGGTTGTGCACATTCTGATGGAATGCGCTGATCACGGCGGCGGGATGAACATCTGGGATGTTGTACTGCACCCGGCTGAACCTCTGTATGTACTTGCGCAGGTTTTCACCTTCCTTCTGGGGGATGATATGCAAATTGCTTGCCTGGCCATGAGCTTGGTGGCCCCCGGTGAAGGCGCCGACGAACTCATGGCACAAATCCGACCAAGAAGAAATGGAATCCGCTGGCAAGTGCATCAACCACGACATGACATTGGGTTTGAGTGCCAATGGGAAGTAATTGGCAAGCACCTTGTCATCGCGAGCTCTGGCGGCTTGCATCGCGATGGTGTAGATGCTGAGGAACTCCGATGGGTGGGCTTGCCGTTGTACTTCTCGTCGACGTCAGGTTTGAACGTGCGGTGGGAGGGCCACTGAAACTGCCGCAGCTCACGGGTAAAGGCTGGGCAACCCACCTCGTAGGGTAGGCCGCCAGAGCCCCCCGGTGCTGGGTGGTCCATAGTGGGCCCCGCCCGCCTATCTGACTGGTAGCGCACATCACGCCGGCGCTCGATGGTGGTTCGAGCGTCTTCATGGGCACGCTCCCGAAGAACTTGGCACTGATCGCGGTGGGTCCGTGGGTCGGGCGACGCTATGGAAATGTTATCACAAGCGTCATCACGACGGACCAACACCCGCGGTAGCTGGCGCGGTGGTGGAGAGTGCACGGTGGCCGCAACACCTCCGGTCCTTCCACCGCTGGCATGCGGTGGCTCGACAGAGCGCCGGCCCGAGGGCCCCGCTGGTCGCGGCTCATCCTTGTTGGCAACGCTGACGAGGCTCCGAATGGTGGCTCTCCACTTGTCAAGATTTTCTGTAGCAGGAGGAAAGTCAAGGAGCAACTGGGCACGCGCCAAAGCTTCTGCTGACGTGGGTGGCGGCGAAAGCTGCGTGGACCGTGACGTGCTCCGACTTCTAACTACGTTATAAGGAGCTCTATCACGGCCCTGCGGCTGCGCGCGGTTTTCGCCAGTGCCTCGGCGCGTTTGCTGGTCTTCTACGTCCCGTGAGTGAGGCACATGACTATTCCCACAGCGGCACCCAGGGTCACCAGCGTGGTGGCGCGGCTCGTCGCACACAACGTGGGAAGAGCGCGTCATGGGCCCCGGCGTAGGCGTCTTGGACGTCGCCGCGCCGCCCACGGGTGGCACAACACCGCCTTTGGAGGGCCCCACTCTGCCTGCGGGGGGCCCGGCTCCGTCTTTGGAGTTGGCGGCGTGCGGCCCGTCGTCTCGCAAACGAACAACGCCGCTCGCCGGGCTTTGACTACCAAAGCGATGTGGGTGTTCGCGGCCGCGCCTCGGCTTCCGCCCACGACCGCCTCACCATTCGCCCGCACTGGTACGGGCCGCTTGGCCCCCGATGAACCGATCGTCGTGATCGTCTTCTTCTTGGGAGCCATGGCGATGAAGAACTGCTAAACCAACTACTACACTGGATTTTCACAACCGCGCCCCTTACCTGGCATGCCAAAGAAGTCGGGGGAAACGACACCTACGGAATCACTGGGATCCTTTCTACGGTTGGCGGGCGCGGGGTTGTGCAAAGAGCGGGTCTGGTAGTCAGCACAAAGATCATTTTACCTAGGTTCGGGCCGCGAGGATGCGTAATACCCTAGTCCTGCTTTGGTGTATATATCTGGGTGTTCTTGAGCTCTCGAACTAGCTATGGTGCGTGTCTAGTCCCAAAAGATCCGAATCCTTCTCTTGTACACCTCGGGCCTCCTTTTATAGACAAAGGGGGCCGCTACAGTGGTACACTGGAGGTGGAAAGGTATAAAGTGGCTAAGTTTATCCTCTGACACCGTCGGACAAACGCATTTAATGCGCTGCCGATGTGCCCTCCTTTCTTTATCGGGGACGGCGAGGAAGCTCGTCCCAGCTGTCACCGCCTCGCCTGGCTCCAACGCGCGTCCGGGCTGATGAGGTGTAGTAGCGCCATGTTGGCTGGCTGCTGGGCTGGCGCGGTGGCGGAGTCTTCACGAAGATCTGCATGCCACCACACAAGTGCTTGTTGAGTTGGCCTAGAGGCCGCGCGTCGCCACGCAGGTGCATGTCCAGCTGGTCGGGCTGGCAGCTGTATGGGAACGGCGGTGGAGTCTTGGCAGCTATGGGCCCGGCTGTGGCCCCGCAGGTGCCCTCGGCAAGGGTCTTGCCACGGCGTCATGGTCGTCCCCGGCAAGGGATCATGTCGGGGGTCTCGTGGATTTCCTTGGCTGGGATCCCGCCGAGGATCGTCATCTTTTGGTCCTCATCTGATCTTGTATGTTTATGATCTTCACAAACATCTGCATGCCACCACAGAGGTGCCTCCTGAGCCTTGGTTCCAATGTGGTTGATGGCGTTGGAGCCCTTGGGCTCAAGGGTGGTGCGCTCTGCTGGTGTTGGGCAAGTTGCCCCGGCAAAGCTCTTGCGGGGGCCGCGGGGGCCGCCCGAGCAAGGATCTTGCCGGGGGAGTCCACCTTGCCCATTTGCTCTTTGCGTCTCTGGTCTTAGCGTTGATCTGGTTATCTTGTGCCTTCGGCTTCCCTCCTCTGCCCTGCTAAGCGTGGCCGCAGGCGCGGCTCTGACTGCCCGTGCACAAGTAAAGGGGTAAAAAGGAGAGCCCCTACTTTTGTACACCGACATAAAGTGACATAGAAAAAAACTTTTACGAACTCTGTTTGATCTTGTTGTTGCAAATATGTCTAACCAATATTCAGGTTTTCGACAAAGATTATGAACTAATCATATTCACAATAACACTTATGTCTCACATTTACTCATATCAATAGCATAAGGAACTAGCGAGCAATAATAAAATATCTCGGGTGACAACACTTTTTTTCCAAAACAATCATGATATAATATGACAAAATGGTATCTCGCTAGCCCTTTCTGAGACTGCAAAACATAAATGCAGAGCACCCCTGAAGATCAAGCACTGACTAGACATTATAATTCATGGCAAAAGAGATTCGGTCACACTCATACTCAACTAAAAACAAAGCATATAAATTACAATAGTGCTCTCCAGCTGGTGCTTTAATAAGAAGGTGATTACTCAACAATAAAAGTAAATGGATAGGCCATTCGTAGAGGGAAGCAGGGATTTGCAGAGGTGCCAGAGCTCGAAGCTTCTAAAATAGAGATGAATATAATTCTGGAGGTATGCTTTCATTGTCAACATAGCAACCGAGAGTTCTCACTATCTTCCATGCTAGATACATTATAGGCGGTTCCCAAACAGAAAGTTAAAGTTTTACTCCCCCTCCACCAACAAACACAAGCCATGGCTAGCCGAATCCTCGGGTACCCTCCATACCAACAACAATCCGAGGGAGTTTTGTTTCGTTATTATATTTTGATTTTGATTTTGATCATAGGACTGGGCATCCTGATTACCAGCCACTTTCTCGTGAATGACAAGTGAATAAACACTCATCGTGAGAATAACCCGCCTAGCATGGAAGATAATGACCGCACCTTGTCACTTCATGAGCAATTCAGGCATACAAAACATATTATTATTTGAAGGTTTAGAGTTTGGCACATGCAAATTTACTTGGAACGAGAGGTAAGTACCGCATATAGGTAGGTATAGTGGAGTCATATCGAATAACTTTGGGTTTAAGGAAGTGGGTGCACAAGTAGTATTCCCTCTTAGTACAAGTGAAGGCTAGCAAATAGACTGAGGAGTGACCAACTAGAGAGCGACAACGGTCATAAACATGCATTGAGATTAATCAACATTGGTACATACAGGAGTAGGATATAAATCACCATGAACATAAATATCGTGGAGGCTATGTTGTTTTTGATTCAACTACATGCGTGAATATGTGCTAAGTCAAGCCACTTGAATCATTCAGAGGAGGATGCCATCCTATCATACTACATCATAACCATTTTAAATGCATGTTGACACGCAAGATAAACCATTATCCACTCCTAGCTAATTAAGCATGGCATGAGTAACTATAATCTATAATTGTCATTGCAAACATGTTTCATTCATAATAGGTTGAATCAAGAACGATGAGCTAATCATATTTATAAAAACAAAATAGGTTGAGTTCATACCAGCTTTTCTTCATCTCAATCATTTTATCAAGTTTCGTCATTATTGCCTTTCACTTGCATGACCAAATGAGGTGAATAATAATAAGAGTGCACGTGTAGTGGACTAAGCTGAAATCTGCAAACTTTTATTCAAAGGAGAAGACAAGGTAATATGGGCTCTTTGTTAGATCAACAATAATGCATATGAGAGCCACTCAACATTTTCATCATAGTCTTCTCCTTATGACCCAAAGAAAATAATTTCAAAGAGACACACTAAAATATTTTTGGAGTTTTTGTTTTTCTGAAGGAAATAAAATGAAAGAAAGAACAAAATGAAAATGAGAAAAAACTATTTACACGGGAAAGCTCCCAACAATCATAAGAAGAACGAGAAATATTTTTGGGTTTTCTCAAAGATTTTCAAACACACAGAAAGAAAACAAGAAAAATAAACTAACAAGGATTATACAATGAAAAAGGATGAACACCGACAACTGGAATGAATGTGTGATGCATGAATGTAATGTCAATGAGAGATACATACTCCCCCAAGCCTAGGCTTTTGCCTAAGTTGGTCTATGGCCACGACTCATAGTAACCCTCTCCTGGATACTGCGGAGGGTCCTAAGGGTTCCACTGGTTAGGGAGCTCCTGTGGCTCCCACTAATAAACAGGCTCCTAATATGGCTGAGGTGCTGGTGGTGGCTCATGTGTTGGGGGTTATGTCAGGCCCCAGTATGCGTAGATGTCATCGGGCATAATAGTGTACTTGCCTGAATAAAGATCCAACAAAGATGGTGTAGGCAAAGAAATAATCTCACACGTCCCTTGACTAAATACTAAGTTGTAGAGGAGTCGCTTTTGCTTATCGTTATCAATGAAATGGTGCGCTACCATACTAGCATAGTCTAAATATTTAGTGGGCAGCAGCATCTCCTCCACCTCCTCATGTCTAATAGGAATCTCAAAATGTTTAGCGAGGTGGGATGCGTAGATACCTCCATAAATAATACTCTTCGAACGGTTTGTGTGTAACCGTCAAGCAACCATAGCGCCCAAACTAAAAGTTCTATCAGCAAATAAAGCATGGCGCAAAATAGCAAGGTCAGGTCCGCTGAGCGATCCACTCTCCCACCGATCAATCAAACATCTCCCGGCAAATAACGAATAATAACGTAAAAAGGGAAATGTAAACTAGCCACTCTTGGTTCTGGCACTCTCCTCTCTTCTCCCACAGTAGTTTCAGAAATGAAATCTTCCATGTCTCTAGGACGTGGATCACTATGACTGCCCTCATAAGGTATTTTTCAAACATTGCAAAAATCATATAATGTCATTTCCTTAGGCACATCATACAAGTTAAATTCTACCATGGGTGGTTCCTTCCTAGGATAAAAGTGAAAGCTTTGCACGAAGGTATTAGTGAGTAGGAGATATTGGTCGCATTTATCTTGAAGAAAGGGGATGACGCCGACATTATTCGCCAAATGATAGACTCATAAATTCCTGCCTCCTTCAAGAATGAATCACATGACCACTCACACGGCCGAATCTCGCCGCACGTGGAAGATGGTATTTGGGCTTCTCCTCCAGAGTTTCCTCCGAATTCCGACTTGATGAGCCCCTTAACCACCACCAGATGGTTTTCTTTTTCTCTGAAATTTTCTGAAATTTTTAGTGACTCATCAAAATAAAAGTGAACAAAACTCCACAAATTTGATAGCAACTACTCCTACAAGTGTCTAGATGCAATATCTTGCACCAAAACTAGTTTGAACCATATTAATTTGACACACAAGCTCAAGAACATGGTCACCAACAATTGCTAAATTTGCAAACAATAAACCACTAGAACAAAAACTAATTGGACAAATGAAGGAGTCACATACCAATGAACAATCCCCTAAAACAGTTTTGGAATCGGAGATACGAGCAAGGAGATCAAAAATGGCAGCAAGATGAGCAAGAACACGGGTTTGAACATGTTGGTGATTGATACGTCTCCATCGTATCTATAATGTTTGATTGTTCCATGCCAATATTCTAGAACTTTCATATACTTTTGGCAACTTTTTATACTATTTTTGGGACTAACATATTGATCCCGTGCCAGTTCCTATTTGTTGCATGTTTTTTGTTTCGCAGAAAATCCATATCAAACAGAGTCCAAATGGGATAAAAGCTGACGGAGATTTTTTTGGAATAATTATGAATTTTGGGAAGAAGAATCAACGCGAGACGATGCCCGAGGGGCCACGAGGCAGGGGGCAATTTTGCAACTCCTACCACCACTTTTCCACACTCGCTATACTAACTTTATTGCTTCTTTATCTAAACAGCCCCTAGTTTTTTTATGTGCTCTTTATTATCTTGCAAACCTATCCAAAAACACCTACAAAGTACTTCTAGTTTCTTACTTGTTCTAGGTAAAGCGAACGTTAAGCGTGCGTAGAGTTGTATCGGTGGTCGATAGAACTTGAGGGAATATTTGTTCTACCTTTAGCTCCCCGTTGGGTTCGACGCTCTTACTTATCGAAAGAGGCTACAATTGATCCCCTATACTTGTGGGTTATCAAGACCTTTTTCTGGCGCCGTTGCCGGGGAGCCATAGCGTGGGGTGAATATTCTCGTGTGTGCTTGTTTGCTTTATCACTAAGTAGATTTTATTTGTTGTTCTTAGTTGTTCTCTATCTTTAGTTATGGATATGGAACACGAAATACCCAAAAAATAGGTGTACTTGCTACTCATGGAGATGGGGAACCTCCTAAAACCCTCGATGCTCATTATGTGAAAGATATTATGCACTACTTTAATAATCCTGAGAAAACCCCATTCAATTATATAATGGGAGACACGTTGGATCAACGTGAATACTTTAGGGATTATCGCTTGACTCAAAAAGGGAAACTATTATGGGATCAAATGCATATGTTGCATTGGTATGCTCGGCAACTATGCTTGAGATATGATTATACTTGTTTCTCTAGGATGAAGGCTCCACACCTTTCCTTTTCATGCAAATTTAATGATAATAAAACCTTGGCTTCTTATGCTAATGGTATATATGATTACTATGATGTGGAACAAATAGAAGAATTCGTTGCTTTTATGGGTGCTTATGAAATTGAATCTTTGTTTAAAACGTGTGAAAATCTTGATGATGCTGTTTACAGATCTGAAAATTTTGCTATACTTAAATATTGTTATGAGAATTATGAATACAGTGTCGATATTGATGCATTTATTGAGAAAGTCTCCGCTGTACAAGAAGAGACTAATATTTTGCAGGAATCTATGGAAGAAGAAATTGATGAAACTGTGAGCTCATTGGATGAAAAAGATGATCAGGAGAGCGAAGAACAAAAGGAGGAAGAGCGGATTAGCTACCCGTGCCCACCTTATAATGAGAGTAACTCTTCAACTCATACATTGTTTAATTTCCCTTCGAATTCACCGAAGGATGAATGCTATGATGATTGTTATGATCCAGTTGATTCTTTTGAAATATCCCTTTTTGATGATGCTTGCTATGCTTGTGGCCAAGATGCCAATATGAATTATGCTCGTGGAGATGAACTTTCTATAGTTCCTTATGTTAAACATGAAATTATTGCTATTGCACCCACGCATGATAGTCCTATTATCTTTTTGAATTCTCCCGACTACACTATATCGGAGAAGTTTGCCCTTATTAAGGATTATATTGATGGGTTGTGTTTTACTACTACACATGATGATTTTGATAGATATAATATGCATGTTCTTTGTGCTCTAACTTGCAATTATTATGAGAGAGGAACTACATCTCCGCCTCTTTATGTTTCCAACACGATAGAATTGCAAGAAACTGCTTATACTATGCATTGGCCTTTACTTTGTGTGCATGAATTGTTCTTTTATGGCATGCCGATGCATAGGAAGAGAGTTAGACTTCGTCATTACATGATATATGTTACTTTGTGCTCACTACTAAATTACAAATCGTTGTTAATTAAAATTGGCTTTGATATACCTTGGGATCCGGGTGGATCCATTACTTGAGCACTATATTCCTAGCTTAATGGCTTTAAAGAAAGTGCTGCCAGGGAGACAACCTGGAAGTTTTAGAGAGTCATTTATTTCTGTTGAGTGCTTTTATATAGTTTAAAAACAAAAAACAAAGAGGGGAACCTAAATCTTTTCAAAATGGGAAGTGAAAGTGAGAGAGACAAGCATTGTTGAAGTGGGGGAGCTCCTTGAACTTTGTTCATGCTCACGGAAACTTTGTGAATCTTAACTACAGAAACTTTTCAACAAAAATAATTACCCCTTGTACAATTACATTGTATTATTTAAATAATGTGCCAAGGTTTGCCTTTAGGATGTTTAGATTGCTTGTTGGTTTGTGCGGTGAAAAACAGAAACTTTGGTCTGAAACTTTTTGCATTGTCTTTCTATACAAATTTTTTATTTTTCCTATTTTTTCAGAATTTTTTTGGAGTACCAGAAGTTTGGTGAATGTTCAGATTGCTATAGACTGTCCTGTTTAAGACAGATTCTGTTTTTGATGCATTGTTTGCTTGTTTTGATGAAACTATCGATTTCTATCAGTGGATTAAGCCATGGAAAAGTTATATTACAGTAGCTACAATGCAAGAACGAAATATGAATTGGTTTGCAACAGTAGTTAGAGTAGTGATTTGCTTTATTATACTAAAGGATCTTACCGAACTTTCTGTTGAGTTTTCTGTGGATGAAGTGTTCGAAGATCGAGGAGGTCTCGATATGAGGAGAAGGAGGAGAGTCAAGAGCTCAAGCTTGGGGATGCCCAAGGCACCCCAATTAAATATTCAAGGAGACTCAAGCGTCTAAGCTTGGGGATGCCCCGGAAGGCATCCCATCTTTCTTCAACAAGTATCGGTATGTTTTCGGATTCGTTTCGTTCATGTGATATGTGCAAATCTTGGAGCGTCTTTTCCATTTAGTTTTCACTTTTCTTTTATGCACCATGCTGGTATGGGATAGTCCATGGTTGATTTATAGAATGCTCATTGCACTTCACTTAAATCTTTTGAGTATGGCTTTATAGAATGCTTCATGTGCTTCACTTATATCATTTGAAGTTTGGATTGCCAGTTTCCCTACACATAGAAAACCGCCATTTCCAGAATGCTCTTTTGCTTCACTTATATTTCTTAGAGAGTGGGCATATCTTTTGTAGAAAGAATTAAACTCTCTTGCTTCACTTATATCTATTTAGAGAGATGACAGGAATTGGTCATTCACATGGTTAGTCATAAAATCCTACATAAAACTTGTAGATCACTAAATATGATATGTTTGATTCCTTGCAATAGTTTTGCGATATAAAGGTGGTGATATTAGAGTCGTGCTAGTGAGTAATTGTGGATTAGTAGAAATACTTGTCTTGAGGTTTGTGATTCCCGAAGCATGCACATATGGTGAACCGTTATGTAATGAAGTTGGAGCATGATTTATTTTTTGATTGTCATCCTTTGTGTGGAGGTCGGGATTGCGCGATGGTTAACTCCTACCAACCCTTCCCCTAGGAGCATGCGTGTAGTACTTTGTTTTGATAGCTTCTAAATTTTTGGAATAAGTATGTGAGTTCTTTATGACTAATGTTGAGTCCATGGATTATACGCACTCTCACCCTTCCATCATTGCTAGCCTCTTCGGTACCGTGCATTGCCCTTTCTCACCTCGAGAGTTGGTGCAAACTTCGTCGGTGCATCCAAACCCCATGGTACGATACGCTCTATCACACATAAGCCTCCTTATATCTTCCTCAAAACAGCCACCATACCTACCTATTATGGCATTTCCATAGCCATTCCGAGATATATTGCCATGCAACTTCCATCATCATCCTATACATGACTTGAGCATTCATTGTCATATTGCTTTGCATGATCGTAAGATAGCTAGCATGATGTTTTCATGGCTTGTCCATTTTTTGATATATTTGCTATGCTAGATCATTGCACATCCTGGTACACTGCCAGAGGCATTCATATAGAGTCATATTTTGTTCTAGTATCGAGTTGTAAGTAAATAAAAGTGTGATGATCATCATTATTAGAGCATTGTCCCTTGAAAAAAAAGCCCAAATAAAAAAAGAGAAAGGCCAAATAAAAAAAAGGAAGGCCCAAAAAAAGAAAAAAGAAAAAAAAGGGGACAATGTTACTATCCTTTTACCACACTTGTGCTTTAGAGTAGCACCGTGTTCTTCATATAGAGAGTCTCCTATATTGTCACTTTCATATACTAGTGGGAATTTTTCGTTATAGAACTTGGGTTGTATATTCCAACGATGGGCTTCCTCAAATTGCCCTAGGTCTTCATGAGCAAGCAAGTTGATGCACACCCACTTAGTTTCCAGTTTGAGCTTTCATACACTTATAGCTGTAGTGCATCAGTTGCATGGCAATCCCTACTCCTTGCATTGACATCAATTGATGGGCATCTCCCTAGCCCGTTGATTAGCCGCGCCAATGTGAGACTTTCTCCTTTTTTTGTCTTCTCCACACAACCCCCATTATCATATTCTATTCCACCCATAGTGCTATGTCCATGGCTCACGCTCACGTATTGCGTGAAAGTTGAAAAAGTTTGAGAATACTAAAGTATGAAACAATTGCTTGGCTAAACCGGGGTTGTGCATGATTTGAATATTTTGTGTGGTGAAGATGGAGCATAGCCAGACTATATGATTTTGTAGGGATAACTTTCTTTGGCCATGTTGTGTTGAAAAGACATGATTGCTTTATTAGTATGCTTGAAGTATTATTGTCTTAATGTTAAATGATAGACTATTGCTTTGAATCACTCGTGTCTTAATATTCATGCCATGATTAGATTACATGATCAAGATTATGCTAGGTAGCATTCCACATCAAAAATTATCTTTTTTGTCATTTACCTACTCGAGGACGAGCAGGAATTAAGCTTGGGGATGCTGATACGTCTCCGTCGTATCTATAATTTTTGATTGTTCCATGCCAATATTCTACAACTTTCATATACTTTTGGCAAATTTTTATACTATTTTTGGGACTAACATATTGATCCAGTGCCCAGTGCCAGTTCCTGTTTGTTGCATGTTTTTTGTTTCGTAGAAAATCCATATCAAACAGAGTCCAAACGGGATAAAAACTGACGGAGGTTTTTTTCCGAATATTTATGAATTTTGAGAAGAAGAATCAACGCGAGACGATGCCCGAGGGGGCTACGAGGCAGGGGGAACACCCCTGGGGTCAGGCATGCCCTGGGTCCTCATGGCCACTCCGTAAGGCAGTTGGTGCCCTTCTTTCGCCGCAAGAAAGCCAATATCCGGATAGAGATCGTGTCCAAATTTCATCCCAATCGGAGTTACGGATCTCCGGGAATATAAGAAACGGTGAAAGGCCAGAATCTGGAATGCAGAAACAGAGAGAGACAGAGAGACAGATCCAATCTCGGAGGGGCTCTCGCCCCTCCCATGCCATGGAGACCAAGGACCAGAGGGAGAA
This sequence comes from Aegilops tauschii subsp. strangulata, assembly GCF_002575655.3. Taxonomy (NCBI): domain Eukaryota; kingdom Viridiplantae; phylum Streptophyta; class Magnoliopsida; order Poales; family Poaceae; genus Aegilops; species Aegilops tauschii. The sequence continues at coordinate 518,598,121 of NC_053036.3, forward strand.
CACTTCTCCCACCTAGGGAGAAGGCCAAGGAAGAAGGAGAAGGAGGGGGGCCCTCTCCCCCTCGCTTCCGGTGGCGCCGGAACGCCGCCGGGGCCATCATCGTCACCGCAATCTACACCAACACCTCCGTCATCTTCACCAACATCTTCATCACCTTCCCCCATCTATCTACAGCGGTCCACTCTCCTGCAACCCGCTGTACCCTCTACTTGAACATGGTGCTTTATGCTTCATATTATTATCCAATGATGTTTTGCCATCCTATGATGACTGAGTAGATTTTCGTTGTCCTATCGGTAATTGATGAATTGCTATGATTGGTTTAATTTGCTTGTGGTTATGTTGCTGTCCTTTGGTGCCCATCATATGAGCGTGCGCGTGGATCACACCATAGGGTTAGTTGTATGCTGATAGGACTATGTATTGGAGGGCAAGAGTGACAGAAGCTTCAACCTAGCATAGAAATTGATGCATACGGGATTGAAGGGGGACCAATATATCTTAATGCTATGGTTGGGTACCTTAATGAACGTTAGTAGTTTCGGATGCTTGCTAATAGTTCCAATCATAAGTGCATAGAATTCCAAGTCAGGGATGACATGCTAGCAGTGGCCTCTCCCACATAAAACTTGCTATCGGTCTAGTAACGTAGTCAATTGCTTAGGGACAATTTCGCAACTCCTACCACCACTTTTCCACACTCGCTATACTAACTTTATTGCTTCTTTATCTAAACAGCCCCTAGTTTTTATTTATGTGCTCTTTATTATCTTGCAAACCTATCGAAAAACACCTACAAAGTACTTCTAGTTTCTTACTTGTTCTAGGTAAAGCGAACGTTAAGCATGCGTAGAGTTGTATCGGTGGTCGCTAGAACTTGAGGGAATATTTGTTCTACCTTTAGCTCCTCGTTGGGTTCGACACTCTTACTTATCGAAAGAGGCTACAATTGATCCCCTATACTTGTGGGTTATCAGTGATTTTTTTTTGGAGGAAGAAGAAGAGCATGGGCGCCTGCAATATGTGAGGGGGCCTACGTGGGCCCCACAAGCTTGCTAGGCACGCCCAGGGGTGGCGCGCCCTATGAAATTGTGGCTCACAGGTGCACCCCCCTGGGGTGTGTTCAGTGCAAAAAAAATTCAAACATTACAGAAAAAACCGTATTAAATTTTCAGAGCATTTAGAGAACTTTTATTTTATGGCCATTTTTATTGCATGGATAATTCAGAAAACAGTAAACACATGGTATTTCTACTTTATTAATTCTAAATAACAGAAAGTAAAAGGTGGGTACAGAAGGAATTCTTTTTTACATGCCCGTCAAAAGGAATCCATTAACAAGGTTGATCAAGTCTTATTAACAAACCTCTTCTGAATGACATGAGACCAGAGAATCTTCGTATAGCACTAGGTTACCTCAACGGGGATATGCATGTCCCCAAGAATAAGAATTTCATATTTCTTGTTGACAGTAGGAAGAGGGAATTCAAAACCTCCAATAATAATTGTTGAAAATTTTCCAATAGAGTTGATACCATTCACTTGAAGTTGTTTCTTCGGAAAGTGTACCGTGTGTTCATTATCATTAACATGAAAAGTGACATTGCCTTTATTGCAATGAATAACAGCCCTGGTAGTGTTCAAAAAGGGTCTACCAAGGATGAACAACATACTGTCGTCCTCGGGTATATCAACAATAACAAAGTCCGTTAAGATAGTAACATTTGCAACTACAACAGGCACATCCTCACAAATACTGGTGGGTATAACTGTTCATTTATCAACCATTTGCAAAGAGATTTCAGTTGGTATCAACTTATTCAAATCAAGTCTTCGATATAAAGACAAAGGCATAACACTAACACCGACTCCTAAATCACACAAAGCAGTTTTAACATAGTTTCTTTTAATGGAGCATGCTATAGTTGGTTCCTGGGTCTCCCAGTTTCTTTGGTATTCCACCCTTAAATGTATAATTTGCAAGCATTGTGGAAATTTCAGCTTCCGGTATCTTTCTTTTATTTTCGATAATATCTTTCATATATTTAGCATAAGGAGACATTTTCAGAATATCAGTCAAACGTAAGCGCAAAAAAGACAGGTCTAAGCATTTCAGCAAAGCACTCAAATTCTTCGTCATCCTTATTCTTTGAAGCCTTTGGAGGAAAAGGCATGGGTTTCTGAACCCATAGTTCTCTTTCTTACCATTTTTCCAAGCAATGAAGTCTCTTTTATCATATCTTTTATTCATAGGTTGTGGCTTATCAAGATCAATAGCAGGTTCTCTTTCCACATTATCATCATTATTACTAGGCTGAGCATCTACATGAACATCATCATTATCATTATTACTAGGTTCATGTTAATCACCAGATTGTGTTTCAGCAGTAGAGATAGAAATATCATTTGGATTCTCAAGTGTGTCTACAGTAGGTTCATGATACGTCTCCAACGTATCTATAATTTTTGATTGTTCCATGCTATTATATTATCTGTTTTGGATGTTTAATGGGCTTTAATATGCTCTTTTATATTATTTTTGGGACTAACCTATTAACCGGAGGCCTAGTGCCAGTTTCTTTTTTTTGCCTATTTTAGAGTTTTGCAGAAAAGGAATACCAAACGGAATGAAACCTTCGCGATGATCTTTCTTGGACCGAAAGCAATCCAGAAGAGTTGGAGTTGAAGTCTGGAACTCCACGAGGAAGCCACGAGACAGGAGGGCACTCCCAGGGGGTAGGCGCGCCCCCACCCTCGTGGGCCCCTCGTAGCTCCACCGATGTACTTCTTTCGCCTATATATACTCTTATACCCTAGAAACATTAGGGGGAGCCACAAAACCACTTTTCCACCGCCGCAACCTTCTGTACCCGTGAGATCCCATCTTGGGGCCTTTTCCGGCGATCTGCCGGAGGGGGAACCGATCACGGAGGGCTTCTACATCAACACCATTGCCTCTGCAATGAAGCGTAAGTAGTTTACCACAGACCTTCGGGTCCATAGTTATTAGCTAGATGGCTTCTTCTCTCTCTTTGATTCTCAATACAAAGTTCTCCTCGATGTTCTTGGAGATCTATTCGATGTAATACTCTTTAGCGGTGTGTTTGCCGAGATCCGATGAATTGTGGATTTATGAACAAGATTATCTATGAATATTATTTGGTTCTTCTCTAAATTCTTATATGCATGATTTGATATCTTTGCAAGTCTCTTCGAATTATCGGTTTAGTTTGGCCTACTAGATTGATCTTTCTTGCAATAGGAGAAGTGCTTAGCTTTGGGTTCAATCTTGCGGTGTCCTTTCCCAGTGACAGTAGGGGCAGCAAGGCATGTATTGTTGTAGCGATCCGACCTCAGACGGTCAAATCTCCGTGCATAAGTGTCATCCCTGGATCAGTAATGCTAACACAAACAGTACTCGAGGATTTATAACAGAGTGCAATCACACACTTATTACATCGAATAACTCAAAAAGAGTATTATTACAACAATATGGTTGAAGGCCATCTAAATAAGATAACTGCGGAAGCATCAAAGATAAACGAGTCCATCAACTCCAACGGCATAGCTGAGTGCATGACAACGACTTAGCGCACCTTACTCTTCGTCTGAAAACTCTGCAACATAATACGTTGCAGCCTGTGTAGGTCAGCACATGGAATATGCTGGCAAGATTGTTGGAAATATGCCCTGGAGGCAATAATAAATGGTTATTATTATATTTCTTTGTTCATGGTAATTGTCTATTATTCATGCTATAATTGTATTGTCCGGAAATCGTAATACATGTGTGAATACATAGACCACAACCTGTCCCTAGTAAGCCTCTAGTTGAGTAGCTCGTTGATCAACAGATAGTCATGGTTTCCTGACTATGGACATTGGATGTCATTGATAACGGGATCACATCATTAGGAGAATGATGTGATGGACAAGACCCAACTTAAGCATAGCATAAAAGATCGTGTAGTTTCGTTTGCTAGAGCTTTTCCAATGTCAAGTATCTTTTCCTTAGACCATGAGATCGTGCAACTCCCGGATACCGTAGGAGTGCTTTGGGTGTGCCAAACGTCACAACGTAACTGGGTGACTATAAAGGTGCATTACGGGTATCTCCGAAAGTGTCTGTTGGGTTGGCACGGATCGAGACTGGGATTTGTCACTCCGTGTGACGGAGAGGTATCTCTGGGCCCACTCGGTAATGCATCATCATAATGAGCTCAATGTGACTAAGGCGTTAGTCACGGGATCATGCATTGCGGTACGAGTAAAGAGACTTGCCGGTAACGAGATTGAACAAGATATTGGGATACTGACGATCGAATCTCGGGCAAGTAACATACCGATTGACAAAGGGAATTGCATACGGATTGATTGAATCCTCGACACCGTGGTTCATCCGATGATATCATCGTGGAACATGTGGGAGCCAACATGGGTATCCAGATCCCGCTGTTGGTTATTGACCGGAGAGGCGTCTCGGTCATGTCTGCATGTCTCCCGAACCCGTAGGGTCCACACACTTAAGGTCCGGTGACGCTAGGGTTGTAGAGATATATGTATGCGGAAACCCGAAAGTTGTTCGGAGTCCCGGATGAGATCCCGGACGTCACGAGAGGTTCCGGAATGGTCCGGAGGTAAAGATTTATATATGGGAAGTCTTATTTTGGTCGCCGGAAAAGTTTCGCGCTTTATCGGTATTGTACCGGGAGTGCCGAAAGGGGTCCGGGGGTCCACCAAGGGGGTCCACCAGCCCCGGGGGGGCCACATGGGCTATAAGGGGTGCGCCTTGGCCTATATGGGCCAAGGGCACCAGCCCCAAGAGGCCCATGCGCAAGAGATAAGAAAAAAAGGAGAGTCCTAAAGGGGGAAGGCACCTCCGAGGTGCCTTGGGGGGGAAGGACTCCCCCCTGGCCACACCCTTCCTTGGAGGAAGGGGCAAAGCTGCGCCCCCCCCTCTCCCTTGGCCCTATATATAGTGGGGGAAGGGAGGGCAGCAACATCGAAGCCTTGGGCGCCTCCCTCCTCCCATGCAACACCTCTCTCTCTCTCGCAGAAGCTTGCGAAGCCCTGCCGGAGAGCCGCTACATCCACCACCACGCCGTCGTGCTGTTGGATCTCCATCAACCTCTCCTTCCCCCTTGCTGGATCAAGAAGGAGGAGACGTCGCTGCACCGTACGTGTGTTGAACGCGGAGGTGCCGTACGTTCGGCACTCGGTCATCGGTGATTTGGATCACGGCGAGTACGACTCCGTCATCCACGTTCATTGGAACGCTTCCGCTCGCGATCTACAAGGGTATGTAGATCCACTCCTTTCCCCTCGTTGCTAGTAGACTCCATAGATGCATCTTGGTGAGCGTAGGAAAATTTTAAATTATGCTACGATTCCCAACAGTGGTATCAGAGCCAGGTCTATGCGTAGTTACTATGCACGAGTAGAACACAAAGTAGTTGTGGGCGTTGAGTTTGCCAATTCTTCTTGCCGCTACTAGTCTTTTCTTGTTTCGGCGGCATTGTAGGATGAAGCGGCCCGGACCGACCTTACACGTACTCTTACGTGAGACAGGTTCCACCGACTGACATGCACTAGTTGCATAAGGTGGCTAGCGGGTGTCTGTCTCTCCTACTTTAGTCGGAACAGATTCGATGAAAAGGGTCCTTATGAAGGGTAAATAGAAATTGGCAAATCACGTTGTGGTCATACGTAGGTAAGAAACGTTCTTGCTAGAAACCTACAAACCACGTAAAAACTTGCAACAACAATTAGAGGACGTCTAACTTGTTTTTGCAGCAAGTGCAATGTGATGTGATATGGCCAGAAGATGTGATGAATGATATATATGATGTATGAGATTGATCATATTCCTGTAATAAGAATCACGACTTGCATGTCGATGAGTATGACAACCGGCAGGAGCCATAGGAGTTGTCTTTATTATTTTGCATGACCTGCGTGTCATTGAATAACGCCATGTAAATTACTTTACTTGTTGCTAAACGAGTTAGCCATAGAAGTAGAAGTAATCGTTGGCGTGACGACTTCATGAAGACACAATGATGGAGATCATGATGATGGAGATCATGGTGTCATGCCGGTGACAAAGATGATCATGGTGCCCCGAAGATGGAGATCAAAGGAGCATAATGATATTGGCCATATCATGTCACTATTTGATTGCATGTGATGTTTATCATGTTTTTGCATCTTATTTGCTTAGAACGACGGTAGCAAGTAGGATGATCCCTTATAATAATTTCAAGAAAGTGTTCACCCTAACTGTGCACCGTTGCGAAGGTTCGTCGTTTCGAAGCACCACGTGATGATCGGGTGTGATAGATTCTTACGTTCGAATACAACGGGTGTTGACGAGCCTAGCATGTACAGACATGGCCTCGGAACACACGCAATACACTTAGGTTGACTTGACGAGCCTAGCATGTACAGACATGGCCTCGGAACACGGAGGACCGAAAGGTCGAGCACGAGTCGTATAGAAGATACGATCAACATGGAGATGTTCACCGATCTTGACTAGTCCGTCTCACGTGATGATCGGACACGGCCTAGTTGAACTCGGATCATGTTTCACTTAGATGACTAGAGGGATGTCTATCTGAGTGGGAGTTCATAATCAGATGAACTTCATTATCATGAACATAGTCAAAAAGGTATTTGCAAATTATGTCATAGCTTGCGCTTTAGTTCTACTGATTAAGATATGTTCCTAGAGAAAATTTAGTTGAAAGTTGGTAGTAGCAATTATGCGGACTGGGTCCGTAAACTGAGGATTGTCCTCATTGCTACACAGTAGGCTTATGTCCTTAATGCACCGCTCGGTGTGCTGAACCTCAGCGTCGTCTGTAGATGTTACGAAACATCTGACATACACGTTTTGATGACTACGTGATAGTTCGGTGCGGTTTAGAATTGTGGCACCAAAGACGTTTCTGAAACGTCGCAGAACATGTGAGATGTTCCGAAGACTGAAATTGGGATTTCAGACTAGTGCCCACGTCAAGAGGTATGAGACCTCTGACAAGTTTCTTAAGCCTGCAAACTAAGGGAGAAAAGCTCAATCGTTGAGCGTGTGCTCAGATTGTCTGAGTGCCACAATCGCTTGAATCGAGTGGGAGTTAATCTCCCAGATGAGATAGTGATAGTTCTCCATAGTCACTGCCACCAAGCTAGTAGAGCTTCGTGATGAACTATAACATATCAAGGATAGTTATGATGATCCTTGAGCTATTCGCGATGTTTGACACCGCGAGAGTAGAAATCAAGAAGGAGCATCAATTGTTGATGGTTAGTAAAACCACTAGTTTAAGAAGGGCAAGGGCAAAAGGGATACTTCATGAAACAGCAAGTCGTTTGCTGCTCTAGTGAAGAATCCCAAGGTTGAACCCAAACCCGAGACTAAGTGCTTCTGTAATAAGAGGAACGGTCACTGAAGCAGTACTACCCTAGATACTTGGTAGATGAGAAGGCAGGCAAGGTCGACAGAAGTATATTGGATATACGTTATATGAATGTGTACTTTACTAGTACTCCTAGCAGCACCAGGGTATTAGATACTGGTTCGGTTGCTAAGTGTTAGTAACTCGAAATAAAAGTTGTGGAATAAATGGAGACTAGCTAAAGGTGAGATGACGATATGTGTTGGAAGTGTTTCCAAGGTTGATGTGATCAAGCATCGCATGCTCCCTCTACCATCGAGATTTGGTGTTTGCGTTGAACATGGTTGGATTATGTTTACCGCAAAACGGTTATTCATTTAAGGAGAATAATGGTTACTCTGTTTATTTGAATAATACCTTCAATGGTCTTGCACCTAAAATGAATCTTGATCGTAGTGATACACATGTTCATGCCAAAAAGATATAAGATAGTAATGATAGTACCACATACTTGTGGCACTGCCACTTGAGTCATATTGGTATAGAACGCATGAAGAAGCTCCATGTGGATGGATCTTTGGACTCACTCATTTTTGAAAAGATTGAGACATGCGAACCATGTCTATTGGTATATATGCATGAAGAAACTCCATACAGATGGATCGTTTGGACTCACTTGATTATGAATCACTTGAGACATGCAAATCATACCACATGGGCAAGATGACTGAAAGGCCTCGTTTTCAGTAAGATGGAACAAGAGAGCAATTTATTGGAAGTAATACATTTTGATGTATGCAGTCCAATGAATGCTAAGGCATGCAGTGGATATCGTTATGTTCTTACTTCACAGATGATTTGAGTAGATACTGAGTGTATTTACTTGATGAAACACTAGTCTGAATTATTGAAAGGTTCAAGCAATTTCAGAGTGAAGTTGAAGATCGTCGTGACAAGAGGATAAAATGTATGTGATATGATCATAGAGATGAGTATCTGAGATACGAGTTTGGCACACAATTGAGACATTGTGGAAAGTGTTTCACAATTAATACCGCCAGGAACACCATAGTGTGATGGTGTGTCCGAACATCATAACTGCACCCTATTGGATATGGTGCATACCATGATGTTTCTTATCAAATTACCACTATCGTTTATGGGTTAGGCATTAGAGACAACCGCATTCACTTTAAAAGGGGCACCACGCAATTCCGTTGAGACGACACCGTTTATAGAAACCTAAGATGTCGTTTCTTAAAAGTTTGGGGCTGCGATGCTTATGTGAAAAAGTTTCAGGCTGATAAGCTCGAACCCAAAGCGGATAAATGCATCTTCATAGAATACCCAAAAACAGTTGGGTATACCTCCTATTTCAGATCTGGAAGCAAAAAGTAATTGCTTCTAGAAACGAGTCCTTTCTCGAGGAAAAGTTTCTCTCGAAAGAATTGAGTGGGAGGATGGTGGAGACTTGATAAGGTTATTGAACCGTCGCTTCAACTAGTGTGTAGCAGGGCACAGGAAGTTGTTCCTGTGGCACCTACACCAATTGAAGTGGAAGCTTATGATAGTGATCATGAAACTTCGGATCAAGTCACTACCAAACCTCGTAGGACGACGAGGATGCGCACTACTTCAGAGTAATGCGTGATCCTGTCTTGGAAGTCATGTTGCTAGACAACAATGAACCTACGAGCTATGGAGAAGCGATGGTGGGCCCATATTCCGACGAATGGCTCGAGGCCATGAAATCCGAGATAGAATCCATGTATCAGAACAAAGCATGGACTTTGGTGAACTTGCCCGATGATCGGCAAGCCATTGAGATAAATGGATCTTTAAGAAGAAGACGGACATGGACGGTAATGTTACCTTCTATGAAGCTCGACTTGTGGCAAAGAGTATTTTCACAAGTTCAAGGAGTTGACTACGATGAGTTTTTCTCATCCGTAGCGATGCTTAGGTCCGTCGGAATCATGTTAGCATTAGCTACATTTATGAAATCTGGCAGATGGATGTCAAAACAAGTTTCCTTACCAGTTTTCGTAAGGAAAGGTTGTATGTGATACAATCAGAAAGGTTTTGTCGATCCTAAGGATGCTAAAAGGTATGTTAGCTCCAGCGATCCTTCCATGGATCAGAGCAAGCATCTCGGAGTCAGAATATATGCTTTGATGGGGTGATCAAAGTTTTTGGGTTTATACAAAGTTTGTTAGAAACTTGTATTTACAATAAAGTGAGTGGGAGCGCTACAACATTTCTGATAAGTATATGTGAATGACGTATTGTTGATCCGAAATGATGTAAAATTTCTGGAAAGCATAAAGGGTTGTTTGAAAGGAGTTTTTCAAAGGAAGACCTGGATAAAGCTGCTTACATATTAGGCATCAATATCCATAGAGATAGATCAAGACGCCTGATGATACTTTCAAAAGACAGCACACCTTGACATGATTTTGAAAGAGTTCAAAATAGATCAGCAAAGAAGGAGTTCTTGGCTGTGTTACAAGGTGTGAGTATTGTGTGAGTATTGAGTGAGACTCAAGACCTGACCACAGCAGAAGATAGAGAAAGGACGAAGGTCGTCCCCTATGCTTTAGACATAGGCTCTATAGTATGCTATGCTGTGTACCGCACATGTAGTGTGCCTTGCCATGAGTTGGTCAAGAGGGTACAATGGTGATCCGGGAAAGGATCTCATGACAGCAGTCGAACTTATCCTTAGCACCTAGTGGATTAAGGAATTTTCTCGATTATGGAGGTGGAAAGGAGTTCGTCGTAAAGGGTTACGTCGATGCGAACTTTGACACTAATCCGGATGACTCTGAGTAGTAAACCGGATTCGTATAGTAGAGCAATTATTTGAAATGGCTCCAAATAGCGCGTGGTAGCATCCACAAGATGACATAGATATTCGTAAAGCACACGGTTCTGAAAGGTTCAGACCCGTTGACTAATAACCTCTCTCACAAGCATAACATGACCAAACCAGAACACATTGAGTCATAATCACATAATGCTGTGAACTAGATTGATGACTCTAGTAAACTCTTTAGATGTTGGTCACATGGTGATGTGACCAGTGAGTGTTAATCACATGGTGATGTGAACTAGATTATTGACTCTAGTGCAAGTGGGAGACTGTTGGAAATATGCCCTAGAGGCAATAATAAATGGTTATTATTATATTTCTTTGTTCATGGTAATTGTCTATTATTCATGCTATAATTGTATTGTCCGGAAATCGTAATACATGTGTGAATACATAGACCACAACCTGTCCCTAGTAAGCCTCTAGTTGACTAGCTCGTTGATCAACAGATAGTCATGGTTTCCTGACTATGGACATTGGATGTCATTGATAACGGGATCACATCATTAGGAGAATGATGTGATGGACAAGACCCAACTTAAGCATAGCATAAAAGATCGTGTAGTTTCGTTTGCTAGAGCTTTTCCAATGTCAAGTATCTTTTCCTTAGACCATGAGATCGTGCAACTCCCGGATACCGTAGGAGTGCTTTGGGTGTGCCAAACGTCACAACGTAACTGGGTGACTATAAAGGTGCATTACGGGTATCTCCGAAAGTGTCTGTTGGGTTGGCACGGATCGAGACTGGGATTTGTCACTCCGTGTGACGGAGAGGTATCTCTGGGCCCACTCGGTAATGCATCATCATAATGAGCTCAATGTGACTAAGGCGTTAGTCACGGGATCATGCATTGCGGTACGAGTAAAGAGACTTGCCGGTAACGAGATTGAACAAGGTATTGGGATACTGACGATCGAATCTCGGGCAAGTAACATACCGATTGACAAAGGGAATTGCATACGGATTGATTGAATCCTCGACACCGTGGTTCATCCGATGATATCATCGTGGAACATGTGGGAGCCAACATGGGTATCCAGATCCCGCTGTTGGTTATTGACCGGAGAGGCGTCTCGGTCATGTCTGCATGTCTCCCGAACCCGTAGGGTCTACACACTTAAGGTCCGGTGACGCTAGGGTTGTAGAGATATATGTATGCGGAAACCCGAAAGTTGTTCGGAGTCCCAGATGAGATCCCGGACGTCACGAGAGGTTCCGGAATGGTCCGGAGGTAAAGATTTATATATGGGAAGTCTTATTTTGGTCGCCGGAAAAGTTTCGCGCTTTATCGGTATTGTACCGGGAGTGCCGAAAGGGGTCCGGGGGTCCACCAAGGGGGTCCACCAGCCCCGGGGGGGCCACATGGGCTATAAGGGGTGCGCCTTGGCCTATATGGGCCAAGGGCACCAGCCCCAAGAGGCCCATGCGCAAGAGATAAGAAAAAAAGGAGAGTCCTAAAGGGGGAAGGCACCTCCGAGGTGCCTTGGGGGGGAAGGACTCCCCCCTGGCCACACCCTTCCTTGGAGGAAGGGGCAAAGCTGCGCCCCCCCCCCCCCTCTCCCTTGGCCCTATATATAGTGGGGGAAGGGAGGGCAGCAACATCGAAGCCTTGGGCGCCTCCCTCCTCCCATGCAACACCTCTCTCTCTCTCGCAGAAGCTTGCGAAGCCCTGCCGGAGAGCCGCTACATCCACCACCACGCCGTCGTGCTGTTGGATCTCCATCAACCTCTCCTTCCCCCTTGCTGGATCAAGAAGGAGGAGACGTCGCTGCACCGTACGTGTGTTGAACGCGGAGGTGCCGTACGTTCGGCACTCGGTCATCGGTGATTTGGATCACGGCGAGTACGACTCCGTCATCCACGTTCATTGGAACGCTTCCGCTCGCGATCTACAAGGGTATGTAGATCCACTCCTTTCCCCTCGTTGCTAGTAGACTCCATAGATGCATCTTGGTGAGCGTAGGAAAATTTTAAATTATGCTACGATTCCCAACAAAGATAACACTTTAGAGCAATGAACAGATAACAGCTAACACTACATGCATATATGGCTGGTGGAGGCTCTATGGTTATCATTTGCATAAAGCTAGTTTTTCCCTACAACAAAGGAACATATTTTATTTAACTACCAAGTTGGTTGATAAAATATTGAGAATGGTAATCCCCATCTCAATCCCAAAACAATAATCATTAACCCAATCAAGTTAATTAAGTAGAGTGATGAGATCAAATCAATAGTTCAAGTACCAGATACTCAAGATGTCCATAACCGGGGACACGGCTAATCATGATTCGTTTATACACTCTGCAGAGGTTTCCGCACTTTTCCCCACAAGACTCGATCTCCTCCATTGAATTTCTCGCACTGCATGATGTTTGAGAAACGGATGACCGAGACACAGTCTTTCCGAAGAGGTCCCCTTAACCGATAGATAGGCCGGTACACCTACAATCCCCTACATCTGCTAGCCCATCATGGAAAGGATTCCCACAACTTACTCAACTATGCCAGAGCCCATAATGGCATGTGGATGCACACGGAAGTTTCTAGCATGAGTAATCTTATTATCCCTTTGAGCCTGGGTGGCGAATCATAGGATGATCACACGGGTACCCCGGGATCTCCTTGGACAACGCTGGATTCCCCAGGTGCCCACAAACAATCCACCCAGATGTGTATTAAAGTAGCCACCTTAAGTAATCCCTTAATTCATAATAATACTCACATCTGTCATGAACCACTCAAACCAAACCACGTCTACGAGCATAGCATAGCAGTATAAGCATAACGTAGTAACTCCCAAGGTTTGAATAAAGAACAATAGGTTCTACCTCATCAACTACTTCCCGAATACCCACATGTTATCAAGTCCTACTCATGCAATGTTAGAGGGTTGAAACTAATGCATAAAAACTGGGTAATACAGGGGTATGATCAAAGTGTTACTTGCCTTGCTGACAATCTGGAAACCCTAGTGATTCATAGTAGCAAGCCTCGCACTCCGAAAACTCTATCATGAACAATCAATAGCATACATAAGCACTCAAGCATAAGATGCAAAGATAAAACTCCAAAGAAAAGATCTGAACAGGAAGAACAAATGAAAAGCTTCGATTTGCAAAAAGAATCAATCGAATCGGAGCTACGAAACTCAAACTACGATAAAAAAATTCAAATTCAAAACTGCTTGAAAACAAATTTTAATTTATCAAAATCATGTTCAAGTTGATTATCTGGACAGAGGGGAACAAGACGAAGATTTTGGCATTGGTTTCACAGGATTTGGTTAAAAGAGCAAAAAGTAACGAGGGTTTAAAGATCAGGGAGTAATCTGTGAGAAAAGTATTCGCGGATAGGTCCCTGGCCGAAAATAAACAGAAAAAGAAAAATCTAATGAGTGAACGTTCGCTAACAGAACTAAACGAATGAATCTGTTCGTTACAAAAACAAAACTGACGAACGCTCGCTAATTAGAACCAATCAGAAAAACCGAGAAAAACCCTAACCCTAAAAAAATAAACCGAAAGAAAACCGAGGAAATCGGGATCGAACCGGTTCGGCGGCGGCGGCGGTCAACGGCGGCGTGGGTGTGGGGCGGCGGCGCTTGCGGCGGCAGGGTGCGGCGGGGCGGCGGCGACCGCAAGCAGCGGCGGTGGTGTGCGGCTGCGGCGGCGGCGGCTTGGGGTGAGGAGAGGGGGCGGCGGCGGCGGCTTATATAGGAGGGAGGGGGCTCAGCCGGCTTGGGGGAGGGGTCAAGGCGGCGGGGAGGCGGAGTCCGCCTCAGACATGGCCGGCGGCGGCGCGGGTGCGGACTCCTGCGTGGGGAGGCGGTGGCGGCCGGCTGGGCCTTCGGCCCGGTCGGTCCGAAACTTTTTTTTTAAAATTTCGCTCGGAAGAAAAAAATCCTAATAAAATATAAAAAATCTCAAAATACCAGAAACAATTTTCACCGTCCAAACCTAATATTTAGGACAAGATGAACATTTTTCTGGGCTAAGATGCAATTTTGAAAAGTGTAATTTTTCTCGAATTCAAATAGAATAGCAGATAAAAATGTCGACAAAATAAATTTGATTTTAAAACTTCTTCTCCAATATTTCTCCTCTGTTGAAGAAGTCGTTTTATCTTCTCTCATTTATTTTTATTATTGGAAATAATTGGAGAGAAATCTTAATATCAACTTGATCCTATTTTCAAATTTGAAAATAAACTCAAATATGAAAATTTGTGAAACCTCCAACTCTCTCCTTGGGTCCTTGAGTTGCTTAAGATTTTCTAGGATCAAAAAGCTCAAATAAAAATAAATAAAAATGCAAAGAACATGAATGCATATGATGGCTCATGTATAACATCCAAATTGAAAATTGGGATGTTACAAACCTACCCCCCTTAAGATGAATCTCGTCCTCGAGATTCAGGTTGGCTAGAAAATAGGTGTGGGTGGTCTTTCCGTAGGTCTTATTCTCGCTCCCAGGTGGCTTCCTCCTCGGTATGGTGGCTCCACTGTACTTTGCAAAACTTGATAACCTTGTTGCGTGTAACTCGACTGGCGAAGTCGAGAATCTTGACAGGTTTCTCCTCGTAGGTTAGGTCACTGTCCAACTGAATTGCTTCCAGGGGCACTATATCTCTCAGAGGAATATCGTCCATCTCTACATGGCACTTCTTTAACTGGGAAACGTGAAACACATCATGACCTCCTGACAATCCTTCGGGTAATTCCAACTTGTAGGCAACTTCTCCCATACGTTCCAAAACTCGATATGGTCCTACAGATCATGGGGCTAACTTTCCTTTGACTCCAAATCGTTTAACTCCTCGAAGCGGTGACACACGAAGATATGCTCTGTCTCCGATTTCGTAGACTACCTCCTTGCGTTTGGTGTCCGCATAACTCTTCTACCTGGACTGAGCTACCTTTAGTCTATCACGAATCAACTTAACCTTCTCTTCAGATTCCTTGATTAGATCTGGTCCGAACAACTGACGGTCTCCAACTTCATCCCACATCAATGGTGTCCTGCACCTCCTTCCATACAAAGCTTCGAAAGGGGCCATCTTCAAACTAGCCTGATAGTTGTTGTTGTATGAGAACTCTGCGTAAGGCAAATTATCATCCCAACTAGATCCATAATCTAGTGCACAAGCTCTCAACATGTCCTCCAGAATCTGATTGACTCTCTCGGTCTGTCCATCTGTCTGCGGATGAAAGGCTATACTGAACTCTAGCCTGGTACCCAAAGTCTGGTGCAACTGATTCCAAAACTTCGAAGTAAACTGTGTTCCTCTATCCGATATGATGGTCCTCGGAACTCCATGCAGACATACGATCCTGGTCATATATATTTTGTCCAACTTCGCGCTCGTATAAGTGGTTTTCACTGGAATAAAGTGGGCCACTTTGGTCAAGCGATCAACTACTACCCAGATAGAATCATATCCGGATCGTGTCCTGGGTAATCCTGTGATAAATTCCATGCCAAGTTTATCCCACTTCCATTCAGGTATTGGCATAGGCTGTAGTAACCCTGCTGGCTTCTGATGTTCTGCCTTCACTCTCTGATATACATCACATACGGCTACATACTCAGCAATATCCTTCTTCATACCGGTCCACTAGAAACGCTCCTTCAAATCCAAATACCTTTTGGTGTTTCCGGGGTGAATCGAGTATGGCGAGTCGTGAGCCTCCTGAAGTATTAACTTCCTGATCTTTGGGTCATTGGGCACATATATACGATCCTCAAACCATAAAGCTTCGTCTTCATCCTCACGAAAACCCTTGGCTTTTCCTTTGCTCATCTTCTCCTTTATCTCAGCAATTTCCTTATCGATCTTCTAGGCCTCTCGAATCTTTCCCAGTAATGTGGACTTAACCTCCAATGCTGCAACAAAACCTCTCAAAACTATCTCCAATCGAAGTTCTCTGAGATCGTCGGCTAACTCCTGTGGTAATCCTCCGGTTAGGAGAGTATTGACATAACTCTTGCGGCTCAACGCGTCTGCTACAACATTGGCCTTACCTGGGTGATAATCTAGCTTCATATCATAATCTTTTATAAGCTCCAACCATCTCCTTTGCCTGAGATTCAACTCCTTCTGCGTGAAAATGTACTTCAAGCTCTTATGATCCGTGTACACATCGCAACGGTTCCCAATAAGAAAATGTCTCCAGGTCTTGAGCGCATGCACTACGGCTGCTAACTCCAAATCATACATGGCATAATTCAACTCATGAGGTCAAAGCTGACGTGAGGCATATGAAACAACTCTTCCGTCTTGCATAAGTACACCTCCAATGCTTGGCGAGAAGCGTCGCAATACACTTGGAAATCTTTGCGTATATCCGGCAGAATTAGTACCGGGGCTGTAACTAACTGTTTCTTCAACTCCTGAAAACTGGCCTCACATTCTTCAGTCCATTTGAACTTGGTGTCCTTCTTCAACAACTGTCATGGGCTTCGCGATCTTTGAAAAATTCTCAATGAATCTCCATAATATCCCGCGAGTCCAAGAAAACTGCGTATCTCTCCAACTGAGGTGGGTGCCAACAACTCAGTAACAGACTGAACCTTGGTAGGGTCTACTGCTATACCTTCTCTGATATAACATGTCCAAGAAATCCAACTTCCTTCAACCAAAACTCACATTTGCTGAACTTGGCATATAGCTGATGTTCCCTGAGCTTCTCGAGAACTAAGCGCAAATGCTCCTTGTGTTCCTCTTCATTCTTCGAGTACACCAATATATCGTCAATGAACACCACAACAAACTTATCCAAGAACTCCATGAACACCTTATTCATCATACTCATGAAATAGGCAGGGGCATTAGTCAATCCAAAAGACATAACCGTGTACTCATATAGCCCGTACGTTGTAGTAAAAGTTGTCTTGGGTATATCCTACTCTCGGATCTTCAGCTGTTGGTATCCTGATCGAAGATCGATCTTGGAGAATAATTTAGCTCCTTGCAGTTGGTCAAACAAATCGTTGATCATCGGGAGTGGGTACTTGTTCTTGATCGTCACCTCATTCAATGCACGATAATCAACCACCATTCTCGAAGATCCATCCTTCTTCTCAACTAAGAGCATTGGGGCTCCCCATGGTGATGAACTTGGTCGAATGTAACCTTTCTCCAATAACTCCTTAATCTGCTTCTTGATTTCCTCCAGATCATTTGCAGGCATCTGGTACGGTCTCTTCGATATTGGTCCGGTTCCAGACAACAGCTCTATCGGAAATTCAATATCTCGATCCGGTGGCATGCCTGGTAGTTCCTTCGAAAATACATCAGGGTAATCCTTTACAACAGGCACTTCCTCCTGAAAAACTCCTGAGAGTGAATTTACTTGGGTCCTCCTCGGCGCATGTCGTGACACATACTTAATCCTTTTTCCCTCTGGGGTGGTGAGTAGAATTGACTTACTAGCACAATCGATATTTCGTCCATACATCGATAGCCAATCCATGCCTAGTATCACATCCAATCCTTGTGACTCAAAAATAATTAGGTCTGAGGGGAAAACATGCCTACCTATGGTCAATGGCATCTGAAAACATCCTCTGCTTGCCATATGCTCCGCTCCTGGCGAGCTCACTAACATAGGTGTCTTAAGAACTTTGGTGGGCAACTTATACTTATCCACAAACCCCTTTGATATGTATGAATGCGATGCACCAATATCAAAAAGAACGAGAGCGGTAAATGACTTAATCAAAAACTTACCGATAACAGCATCTGGCTGCTCTTCAACTTCCTCCACGTTGACGTGGTTCACCTGACCTCTGGTGAAGGGGTTGGGCTTCTTTCCCAAGCTTCCATTCCCGTTACCATTCTTCACTTAGAACAATCATTGGCATAATGTCCAGTCTTCCCGCACTTGTAACAGGTAACGTGACTCAGATCCTTCTTGGCGGGTGTTGTTGGGTTGGAACGGTTTTGGCTGCTGCTTCCTCCATTCCCATTTCCATTCTTAGGGCCACTGTGGTTGTGTGGAATTCCTCCATTGTGGGTGTGGCCTCCATGGTTATGATGGGTATGTCCTCCCGAGTTCGGGGTAAAACAAGGCTTCTGCTGAGCTCCTGAATTGTACTTCCCCTGTCCATACTTCCTTTTGCGGCTCTCTATCTGCTGCTGCTTGCCTTCAATCATAAGAGCCCTGTCTACCAACTCCTGGTAGTTGGCGAATGTTGCCACCATTAGCTGCATACTCAGCTCATCATTTAGCCCTTCCATAAACTTCTCCTACTTCGCAGCATCAGTGACCATATCATCTGGGGCATAGCGAGTTAACTTGCTGAACTCATCCACGTACTGCCCCACAGTACGATTCCCTTGGCGTAGGTTGCGAAACTCATGCTTCTTCATACTCCTAGCTCCAGCTGAGACGTGTGCAGTGCGGAATGCTTGCTGAAACTAATCCCAAGTGACATTGGCTACAGGGAAAGTAGTAGTGTAGTTCTCCCACCATGAGGCTGCGGGTCCATCCAGTTGGTGTGCAACAAAGCGCACCTTCTCAGCATCTGTGCAACCTGCGGTGGTCAGCTCCCTTCCAATCCTGCGGAGCCAGTCATCAGCAACAATCGGCTCGGTGCTACTAGAGAACACCGGCGGATTCAACCTCAGAAAACGGGCTAAGTTGTCAACTGGGGGTGATGGCGGTGTGTTGTTGTTGTTGTTGTTGTTTCCTTGGTTCTGGACTAGCAACTGCATCAAGGCATTCTGCTATTGGATCAACTGAGTGAGCTCCGGTGGGAAGACAAATCTAGTGTCATGTCTCAGAGGCATCTGATAGGTTTAGAGGGGTGAGAACAGAATAGACTGAGGTCTAAAGAGAAATCACTACCCATATGCCCATGAGACAAACACATTCATATCACACCACTCAATTCAAACAAGATCATACAATCGATCTAAGCTATCATTGCACACTACTCGGACTATTTCTATATACATGGGGGAATACTACTGATAATATGGTAGTCGACTAGAAATTTTGATCGGTGGAAGACTCCATAATGTCAGCTCCAGCTTCATCATCATAATCATCATCACTGTCGGGGTCGGAGTCGGTGTCGTCGATGATGATGTAGTCTTCAGGATGGTTGTCCTCCTAGGTGCGGGATCTCCCATGAATATTCCTATCTTCTTCTTCAGGTCTTCATTCTTCTACAGTAGTACAGCAATTTCCTCTTCATATCCATCATGCGTAGACTTGAGTTCTTCTTCTTGCTCCATGTTCTTGGTCATCACCTTCTTCATGTCTATCATATTGGCGCACATCTGGTTCTCCTGACGATGAATGTGCTGATTTAACTCCTGGATGTAGGCTGCAATGGACTTGTCCCTCCTGGTGCTAATCATCTCCCATTGCTCATCTCGGCGCCCGCATATCTAGTAGATGGTGTCCTTAAGATCCCTGTTGTATACTTCGTCGATGCGTCCCATGGCGATGTGGGCGGCCATGGTCTTTCCTAGACTCCAGGTTCGTGCATCAAAGGAAAACTCTATGGGCTCAGTGACTGGTGCGAACGTCCTCCCTGGAACATGAACTCGAATCATCCAGCGCTCCTCTTCTAGTAGAGTGGCGGTGTAGGTCCCGGTCAAGCTTGGTATTCCGATGCTCAGGTACCTAGTGCCTTCCTTCAAGTGTCGTCCAAACGGGGTGTCATCATCTGGTTGAGCAAACTTGTTCCTTGGGTCCGCCATCTACAGAGTAGAAAATGGAGAAGAGCCAGAAATGAGTAGAGAAGAGTATCCTATGTCTTATCCTAGTGGTCGCGTCCTACAGTCAGCGTGTGCTCTGATACCATCTTGTAGGGATCCGACCTCAGACGGTCAAATCTCTGTGCATAAGTGTCATCCCTGGATCGGTAATGCTGACACACACAGTACTCGAGGATTTATAACAAAGTGCAATCACACACTTATTACATCGAATAACTCAAAAAGAGTACTTATTACAATAATATGGCTCAAGGCCATCTAAATAAGATAACTGCGGAAGCATCAAAGATAAATGAGTCCATCAACCTCAACGACATAGTTGAGTGCATGACAACGACTTAGCGCACCTTACTCTTCGTCTGAAAACTCTGCAACATAATACGTTGCAGCATGTTCAGGTTGATTATCTGGACAAAAGAAGTTCAAATTCAAAACTGCTTGAAACCAAATTTTAAATTATCAGAATCATGTTCAGGTTGATTATCTGGACAGAGGGGAACAAGACGAAGATTTTGGCGTTGGTTTCACTGGATTTGGATAAACGAGCAAAAAGTAACGAGGGTTTAAAGATCAGGGACTAATTTGTGAGAAAAGTATTTGCAGATAGGTCCCTGGCCGAAAATAAACAGAAAATGAAAAAATCTAACGAGTGAACGTTCGCTAACAGAACTAAACGAAGGAATCCATTCGTTGCAGAAACAAAACTGACGAACGCTCGCTAATTAGAACCGATCGGAAAAACTGAGAAAAACCCTAACCCTAAAAAAATAAGCCAAAAGAAAGCCGAGGAAACCGGGATCGGTTTTATCGGTTCAGCGGCGGCGGCGGTCAACGGCGGTGGCTCCGGCGCGCGCGGTGGCTCCGGCGCGCGCGGCGGCGTCGGTGCGGGGTGGCGGCGCGGGCGGCGGCGGGGTGCGGAGGGGCGGCGGCAGCAAGCGGTCGGCGGCGGCAGCAGGAAGCGGCGGCGGCGGTGTGCGGCTGCGGCGGCGGCTTGGGGTGAGGAGAGGGGGCGGCGGCGGCTTATATAGGAGGGAGGGGGCTCGGCCGGCTTGGGGGAGGGGTCAAGGCGGCGGGGAGGCGGAATCCGCCTCGGACACTGCCGGCGGCGGCGCGGGTGCGGACTCCCGCGCACGGAGGCGGCGGCGGCCTGCTGGGCCTTTGGCCCGGTCGGTCCGAAACTTTTTTTATATAAATTTTGCCCGGAAGAAAAATCCTAATAAAATATTTAAAAAAATCAAAAAATACGAGTAACAATTTTCACCGTCCAAACCTAATATTTAGGACAAGATGAAAAAATTTCTGGGCTAAGATGCAATTTTGAAAAGTGCAATTTTTCCCTAATTCAAATAAAATAGCAGATAAAAATGTCGACAAAATAAATTTGATTTTAAAACCTCTTCTCCAATATTTCTCCTCTGTTGAAGAAGTCATTTTATCTTCTCTCATTTATTTTTATTATTGGAAATAATTGGAGAGAAATATTAAAATCAACTTGATCCTATTTTCAAATTTGAAAATAAACTCAAATATGAAAATTTGTGAAACCTCCAACTCTCTCCTTGGGTCCTTGAGTTGCTTAAGATTTTCTAGGATCAAAAAGCTCAAATAAAAACAAATAAAAATGCAAAGAACATGAATGCATATGATGGCCTATGTATAACATCCAAATTGAAAAAGCTCAAGAGGTAGCAAGAAGGATTTCTGGCGCCGTTGTCGGGGAGATCTACGCCAAGTCAAGACATACCAAGTACCCATCATAAACTCTTCTCCCTCACATTACATTATTTTCCATTCGCCTCTCGTTTTCCTCTCCCCCACTTCTAAAACGATTTTCGAAACCTTTGCCTTTTCTTCGCCCCTCTTCTGTTCGTCTCTTTTCGCTTGCTTCTTGTGTGCTTGTGTGTTGGATTGATTGTTTGTCACGATGGCTCAAGATAATACTAAATTGTGTGACTTTTCCAATACCAACAACAATGATTTTATTAGCACTCCGATTGCTCCTACTACCGATGCTGAATCTTGTGAAATTAATACCGCTTTGTTGAATCTTGTTATGAAAGATAAATTTTCTGGCCTTCCTAGTGAAGATGCCGCTACCCATCTAAACAACTTTGTTGATTTGTGTGATATGCAAAAGAAGAAAGATGTGGATAATGATATTGCTAAATTGAAGCTATTTCCGTTTTCTCTTAGAGATCGTGCTAAAACTTGGTTCTCTTCTTTGCCTAAAAATAGTATTGATTCATGGAATAAGTGCAAAGATGCTTTTATCTCTAAGTATTTTCCTCCCGCTAAGATCATCTCTCTTAGGAACAATATTATGAATTTTAAGCAACTTGATCATGAGCATGTTTTGCACAAGCTTGGGAGAAGATGAAATTAATGATACGTAATTGCCCTATACATGGTTTGAATTTGTGGATGATTATACAAAAAATTTATGCCGGATTGAATTTTGCTTCTAGAAATCTTTTAGATTCGGCCGCGGGAGGCACTTTTATGGAAATCACTTTAGGAGAAGCTACTAAACACCTAGACAATATTATGGTTAATTATTCTCAATGGCACACCGAAAGTTCCACTAGTAAAAAAGTTCATGCGATTGAAGAGATTAAGTTTTGTGTGGAAAGATGGATGAACTTATGAAATTGTTTGCTAATAAAATTGTTTCTTCTGATCCTAATGATATGCCTTTGTCCACTTTGATTGAGAATAATAATGAATCTATGGATGTGAATCTTTTTGGTAGGAACAATTTTGGTAACAACACGTATAAAGGAAACTTTAATTCTAGGCCATTTCCTAGAAATTCCGGTAATAATTATGGTAATTCCTACAACAACTCTTATGGAAATTTTAATTAGATGCCTTCTGATTTTTTAGACTAGTGTTAAAGAATTTATGAGTTCGCAAAAGAATTTCAATGCTTTGGTTGAAGAAAAATTGCTTAAGATTGATGAGTTGGCTAGGAACGTGGATAGAATTTCTCTTGATGTTGATTCTTTGAAACTTAGATCTATTCCACCTAAGAATGACATCAATGAGTCTCTCAAATCCATGAGAATTTCCATTGATGAGTGCAAAGAAAGAACCGCTAGGATGCATGCTAAAAAGGATTGTTTTGTGAAAGCGTGTTCTTCTAGTTTTCATGATAATAATGATGAAGATCTAAAAGTGATTGATGTGACTCCTATTAAATATTTGTTTTCCAATATGAATCTTGATAAATATGGGACTGGATATGAGTCAACTTTAGTTAAAAGGCGTCCCAATGATTCGGAGTGTAGCGACCAGACCTCAAATGGCCTGTGCTGCTGTGCACCAGTGTCATCCCTGGATCAGTAATGCTGACACGCACAGTACAAATGGAGGATTTATAACAGAGTAGCAATCACACACTTATTACATCGAATATCTCCAAAGAGATTAATATGATAAGCATGGCTTAAGGCCATCTAACAACGATAACAGCGGAAGACTTGGAAGATAAGTGAGTCCATCACTCCAGCGGCATCACTGAGTATAAGATCACGACCTAAGGCATCTTACTCGTCGTCTGAAAAGTCTGCAACATGAAACATTGCAGCCCGAAAACGGGTCAGCACATAGAATATGCTGGCAAAGTAACACATAGAGAATAATGAACAATGATAATGCTATACTATATGCATATATGGCTGGTGGAAAGCTCTATGGTTACAGTTTTTGCGAAAAGCCAATTTTATCCTACTTCAAAGGAATAAATTTTATTTAACTATCATGGTGGTTGTGAAACATTGAGATGGTTGACAGCATCTCAATCCCAATTAAAATGTCATCAATAACCCAACAAAATTAATTAGAAGTAACATAGTATTGAGATTCACATGATAATCCAAGTACCAGATACTCAAGTTGTCCATAACCGGGGACACGGCTAACCATGATTAGTTTGTACACTCTGCAGAGGTTTGTGCACTTTTCCCCACAAGACTTGATCTCCTCCGTTGGATTACTCGCACTACATGGTGTTTGAGTAACGGATGACCAAGACACAGTCTTTCAGAAGTGTTTGCACCTTACGTATGGGTAGACAGTTACACCTACTTTCCCCTACATCTGCTAGTCTACCACTGTAAGAGTTCACACAACTTAGTCAACTATGCTAGAGCCCATAATAGCTTGCGGCTGCACACGGAAGTTTCTAGCATGAATAATCTCATGATCCCTTTGAACCTGGGTGGCTGTCCAAAAGAAAAACAGGCAATCCTGGAATACCCAGGTACCTCAATCCACCCAGATGTGAGTTTAAGTTGCCACCTTAAGTAAACCATTAATTAACAATCTCACATCTGTCATGAATTTCACTCAAACCCAATCCACGTCTACGAGCATAGCATGGCAATAAGAAAAACAACGTAGAAGTAACTCCCAAGGGTTTGAATAGAAAACAGGTAATAGGTTCTACCTCAATACCCACAATTTAATTAGATCCTAATCATGCAAGTGTTTGAGGAAACAAATCTAATGCAATAAAACTGGGTATGAACGGGGTATGATCAAAGTGTTACTTGCCTTGCTGATGATCCGCAAAACCTAGCGATTCGAAGTAACAAGCGGCACACTCCGGGTACTCTATCGCAAACAAACAAGCATACAATCAGTACTCATCTAATGCACAGGTAAAACTCGAATGAAAGATCCAACCAGAAAGTTCAACTTAAGAACTCCGGTTTGCAAAAAGAATCAACTCGAAAGAAGCAACGAAAGTCAAACGGCGAAAGAAAGAAACTTCGTTTGCTAATCTGGATCTAGGTCAAATTTTACTGTAGCGAAAACTTGTTTGAGTAGGTTAAACGGAAAGAGAATTTCGAGACGAAACTCTAGGCGCTTGAATCGCCTGATTCCGATAAACGAGCGAGAAGTTAAACAGAATCGAAGATTCGATCAGAAATCGAATCTGAGAAAATAACGAGAAAAATCCGATGAAAAAGAAAAACGGACGAACGGTTAAATAACGGACGTTCGTTAACAGAGAAAAACCGACGAACGCGTTCGTTAAAATGAATGGTTCAGTGAACGCTCGTAAAATAATAAAACTGAAAAAAAACCGATCTAGGTTTTTTTAAACGAAGGGTTTTTTAAAACAAAAAAACCGGCAAGTCAACGGGCGGCGGGCATACCTCGTCGGGGCTACTCCGGCGAGGGCTCCGGCGGGGCTCCGGCTCGGGTGCGAGGGGCGCGGGGTGCGGGGCTCGGGGGGTTGCGGGCGAGGCGAGGGGCGGCGGCTCCCGGCGACGAACGCGGCGGCGGCGGCGGCGGGCTACGGCGGCGGCGGCGAGGCGAGTTGCGGCGGCGGCGGCTCGAGTTGAGAGGAGAGAGAGGGGGGGTATATATAGGGGGGCCGAGGGGTGGCTTGGGGGAGGGGGCGGGCGAGCGGGAGGCGTGCGGCGGCCGGACTCGGCAAGGGCGGCGGCGGTGCTCCCGTGCGGGAAGAGGAGAGGCGCGAGGCGGGCCGTCGGCTGGGCCTTTGGCCCAGTCGGCGCGCGGGCGGTTTTTTTTTGTTTTTTTTTAAATAAGTTCCACGGAAAATAATTCGTAGAAAAATAAATAAAAATCAGAAAAATATGAAATAAATTTTCCCCGTCTAGTTAGAAAATCTAGAATAGGGTGAACAGTTTTATAATCCAAAATAAATATTTTGAAAACATGCAATATTTTTAATGCAATAAAAATTGCAAATAAAATCCAAATAATGATTTTAACATTTTTCCTCCAGTATTTCATTTGTTTTGGAGAAGTCATATTTTCTCCTCTCGTTTATTTAAAATGAAATATTTTTTCGGAGAGAAAATTAATTAAAACCACAATCCTCGTTTGAAAATCAAATTTGAAAATTCGAGAAAATCCCCAACTCTCTCCGAGGGTCCTTGAGTTGCTTAGGATTTGTCGAGGATTTGTCAAAATGCAACAAAACATGATATGCAATGATGATCTATGTATAACATTCCAAATTGAAAATTTGGGATGTTACAAACCTACCCCCCTTAAGATGAATCTCGCCCTCGAGATTCGGGTTGGCTAGAAAATAGGTGGGAGTGGTTTTTCCGTAGATCTTCCTCTCGCTCCCAGGTGGCTTCATCTTCTGTGTGGTGACTCCACTGTACTTTTCAAAACTTGATAACCTTGCTGCGGGTAACTCGGCTGGCATACTCGAGAATCTTCACTGGTTTCTCCTCATAAGTCAAATCACTTTCCAACTGAATCGCTTCCAGTGGCACAGTATCTCTCAGTGGTATCTCAGCCATCTCTGCGTGGCACTTCTTCAACTGCGAAACGTGAAATACATCATGAACTCCAGACAATCCTTCGGGCAATTCCAGCTTGTAAGCAACTTCTCCCATACGTTCCAACACTCTATATGGTCCGATAAAACGGGGCGCTAACTTTCCTTTAACTCCAAAGCGCTTCACTCCTCGAAGGGGTGATACTCGAAGATACACTCTGTCTCCAACTTCGTGAACTGTCTCCTTTCGTTTAGAATCAGCATAACTCTTCTGCCTGGACTGGGCTACCTTGAGTCTATCGCGAATCAACCTCACTTTCTGTTCAGACTCCTTAATCAAATCTGGTCCAAACAACTGACGGTCTCCAACTTCGTCCCACAACAACGGTGTTCTACACCTCCTTCCGTACAAGGCTTCGAAAGGGGCCATCTTCAAACTGGTCTGATAACTGTTGTTATACGAAAACTCCGCATATGGCAAATTGTCGTCCCAACTAGATCCATAATCTAGTGCACATGCTCTCAACATGTCCTCCAAAATCTGGTTGACTCTCTCGGTCTGTCCATCTGTCTGTGGGTGAAATGCTGTACTAAATTCCAGCCTGGTTCCCAACGTTTCATGTAAATGCTTCCAAAACTTCGAGGTAAATTGGGTTCCTCTGTCTGATACAATGGTCCTCGGAACTCCATGCAAACATACTATCCTGGTCATGTATATCTTTGCCAACTTAGCACTGGTGTAAGTGGTCTTCACTGGAATGAAATGAGCCACCTTCGTCAAACGGTCGACTACAACCCATATCGAGTCATAGCCTGAACGAGTCCTGGGTAATCCTGTGATAAAATCCATGCCTATTTTATCCCACTTCCATTCGGGTATCGGCAATGGCTGTAGCAATCCTGCTGGCTTCTGATGCTCTGCCTTCACTCTCTGACATACATCACAAACTGCTACATACTCCGCAATATCCTTCTTCATTCCGGTCCACCAGAAAGTATTCTTCAAGTCCAAATACATCTTGGTATTCCCTGGGTGAATCGAGTACGGTGAATCATGGGCTTCCTGCAAAATCAACTTCCTGATCTCCGGATCATTAGGCACATATACGCGGTCCTCGAACCATAAGGTATCGTGCTCATCCTCACGAAATCCCTTGGCTTTTCCTTTGCTCATCTTCTCCTTTATCTCTTCAATCTCCTTGTCTGTCTTCTGAGCTTCTCTGATCCTTTCCATCAAGGTAGACTGAATCTCCAATGTCGCTAAATAGCCTCTTGGGACTATCTCCAAACATAGCTCGCGAAGGTCCTCGGCTAACTCCTGAGGTAACTCTCCGGTCATGAGGGTGTTAACATGACTCTTGCGGCTCAACGCGTCTGCTACTACGTTAGCCTTTCCAGGGTGATAATGCAATCTCATATCATAATCCTTGATGAGCTCCAACCATCTCCTCTGTCTGAGATTTAACTCCTTCTGCGTGAAAATGTACTTCAAACTCTTGTGATCCGTGTACACCTCACAATGGTTTCCGATGAGAAAATGTCTCCATGTCTTCAATGCATGCACCACGACTGCTAATTCCAAATCATGTGTAGCATAATTCTTCTCATGGGGTTTAAGTTGTCGTGAAGCATATGACACAACTCTTCCTTCCTGCATAAGCACTGCTCCAAGTCCTCGACGTGAAACGTCGCAATAAACTTCATAATCCTTGCGTTGATCTGGCAGAATCAACACTGGTGAGGTAACCAATCGTTTCTTCAACTCTTGGAAACTAGCTTCACATTCCTCAGTCCAATTGAATTTGGTGTCCTTCTTTAATAGCTCAGTCATGGGCTTAGCAATCCTTGAGAAATTCTCGATGAATCTCCGGTAGTATCCTGCAAGTCCAAGAAAACTCCGGATTTCTCCAACTGTCGTGGGTGATTCCCAACTTGTCACGGTGTCAACCTTGGTAGGGTCTACTGCTATTCCTTCTCCAGAAATAACATGTCCAAGGAATCCAACTTCCTTCAGCCAAAACTCACATTTGCTGAACTTGGCGTATAACTGATGTTCTCTGAGCTTCTCAAGTACCAATCGTAAATGCTCTTCATGCTCTTCTTCATCCTTGGAAAAGATTAAAATATCATCAATGAACACCACGACGAACTTATCCAAAAACTCCATAAACACTTTGTTCATCAGGTTCATGAAATAGGCCGGTGCGTTAGTCAGTCCAAATGACATAACGGTATACTCATACAATCCATATCTGGTGGTAAATGCCGTCTTAGGTATATCCTGCTCTCGAATCTTTAACTGGTGGTATCCTGATCATAGATCGATCTTGGAAAATACCTTAGCTCCTTGCAGGCGGTCAAACAAATCGTTGATCATCGGCAGTGGGTACTTGTTTTTGATGGTCACTTCATTCAATCCTCGGTAATCAACAACCATCCTTAGGGATCCATCTTTCTTCTCCACTAGAAGTACTGGTGATCCCCAAGGTGACGAACTTGGGCGAATATAGCCTTTATCCAGTAACTCCTTGATCTGCTTCTTAATTTCCTCCAAATCCTTTGCGGGCATCCTGTACGGTCTCTTAGATATTAGCCCTGTGCCTGGCAAAAGTTCAATTAAGAACTCAATGTCTCTATCCGGTGGCATGCCTGGCAACTCTTCTGGAAATACATCCGGATAATCTTTCACCACTGGTACTTCCTCCTGTACAACTCCTGATAAGGAATTTACTTGAGTCCTCTTCGGCATATGCCGGGATACATACTTGATCCCTTTTCCTTCCGGGGTGGTAAGCAAAATCGTCTTGCTGGCACAATCGATGTTTCCTCCATACAACGATAGCCAATCCATTCCCAAAATCACATCCAAACCTTGCGATTCCAAAACAATGAGGTCTGAGGGGAAAACATGCCTACCAATGGCCAATGGTATCTGAAAACATCCTTGGGTGGCCATATACTCTGCTCCTGGCGAGGTTACTAACATAGGGTTTCTGAGAACTTTGGTGGACATCTTAAACTTATTCATGAATCCCCTTGATATGTATGAATGCGATGCACCAGTATCGAAAAGAACAGTTGCAGTAAATGACTTAACCAAAAACTTACCTATTACTGCATCAGGCTGAGCTTCAACCTCCTCCATGCTCACGTGGTTCACATGTCCTTTGTTGAACGGGTTCGGCTTCTTCCCAGAGCTTCCATTGCCATTTCCATTTTGGGCTTCAGGACATTCATTGGCATAATGTCCATTCTTCTGGCACTTAAAACAAGTGACTTGGCTCAAGTCCCTTTTGGCTGGGGTAGATGGGTTGGTGCGGTTCTGTCCGTTGCTTCCTCCATTCCCATTACCATTCTTGGAGCCATTATGGTTGTGCGAACTACCTCCTCCATGGGTATGCTGAAACTGTCCTCCCGGCTTTGGGGTAAATCGAGGCTTCTGCTGAGCTCCTGAGTTATACTTCCCTTGTCCATACTTCCTCTTACGGTTTTCAATCTGTTGTTGCTTCCCTTCAATCATGAGAGCTCTATCTACCAGCTCCTGGTAGTTGTTGAAAGTTGCTACCATCAACTGCATGCTCAGTTCATCATTCAGTCCTTCCAAAAACTTCTCTTGCTTGGCAGCATCTGTAGCAATGTCATCTGGTGCATAACGTGCTAACTTACTGAATTCCTCCACATACTGGCCTACGGTGCGTCCTCCTTGGCGTAGGTTGCGAAACTCACGCTTCTTCATAGCCATAGCTCCTGCTGAAACATGGGCTGTACGGAAAGCTTGCTGAAACTGGTCCCATGTGACAGTGTCAATAGGGTGTGTGGCTGTATAATTCTCCCACCATGATGCTGCGGGTCCATCAAGCTGATGTGCGGCAAAACGCACTCTTTCCGCATCTATGCATGTCAACTCCCTTCCAACTTTGCGGAGCCAATCATCCGCTACAATCGGCTCGGTGCTACTGGAAAACACTGGCGGGTTTAGCCTCAAGAAACAGGCTAAGTGATCAACAGGTGGTGGTGGCGGTGGGTTGTTGTTGTTGTTGTTGCCTTGGTTTTGAACTAACACTTGCATCAGGGCATTCTGTTGCTGAATCAACTGGGTGATCTCTGGCGGGAAAACAAATCCGGTGTCGCGTCTCGGAGGCATCTGATAGGTTTAGAAAAGATGAGAGTTAAGAATAGAATGAGGTCTAGAGAGAAAACACTACCCATATGCTCATGAGACAAATTCAATCAATATCACTCAATCAATTCAAACAAGGCAAAACAATCGATCTAACTAGCGTTACAAAGTGCTTGAACTATACTATTAAATGGGGGGAAAACTACTACTGATATGGTGGTCTACTAAAAATTCTGATCCGTTGAAGACTCCATGATGTCTGCTCCAGCTTCATCAATCCATTCGTCTTCACTTGGTTCCGAGTCGGTGTCGTCGATGATGATGTAATTATCCGGACAAGTGCATTCGTCGACTTCTGCTTTTGGCACTGGATTTCCCACGAATGCTCCAATCTTATTCTCCAGGTCGTCAATATTCCCTACTAGTGCGTTGATTTCCTCCAAGTAATCTTCGCGTGTAGCCTTAAGTTCTTCTTGGAGTTCCTTGATCTTTGTTAATGCCTTCTTCAGTTCTTCCTTGTCCGTGCACATCTGGTTCTCCTGGCGTCGAATATGTTGGTTCTGCTCCTGGATGAAAGCTGCAATTGATCCATCCTTCTTGGTCTTGATCATCTCCCATTGCGCGTCTCGACGTCCACAAATCTGATAAATTGTATCCTTAAGCTCCTGGTGGTAGACTTCTCCGATGCGTCCCATGGCGATGTGTGCGGCCATGCTCTTCCCTAAACTCCAAGTTGGTGCTTCGAAAACCAATCTCATGGCACTAAACATCCTTCCTGGAATGATAACTTCAATCTTCCAGCTCTCTTCTTCAGGTAATGTGGCGTTGTAGGTTCCGGTGATGCTTGGTATTCCTATGTTCAAGTACTTGGTGACTTCCTTCAAGTGTCGACCAAACGGCGTGTCTTCATCCGGTTGCATGAACTTGCTCCTTGCATTCGCCATTCCTAAAAGAGTAGAAAGTGGAGAGGGGTCAGAAATGAGAAGAGAGAAGCTTTCTAGGGCTTAAGCTTCGTGGTCGTGTCCTATAGTCAGCGTGTGCTCTGATACCAACTTTGTAGCGACCAGACCTCAAATGGCCTGTGCTGCTGTGCACCAGTGTCATCCCTGGATCAGTAATGCTGACACGCACAGTACAAATGGAGGATTTATAACAGAGTAGCAATCACACACTTATTACATCGAATATCTCCAAAGAGATTAATATGATAAGCATGGCTTAAGGCCATCTAACAACGATAACAGCGGAAGACTTGGAAGATAAGTGAGTCCATCACTCCAGCGGCATCACTAAGTATAAGATCACGACCTAAGGCATCTTACTCGTCGTCTGAAAAGTCTGCAACATGAAACGTTGCATCCCGAAAACGGGTCAGCACATAGAATATGCTGGCAAAGTAACACATAGAGAATAATGAACAATGATAATGCTATACTATATGCATATATGGCTGGTGGAAAGCTCTATGGTTACAGTTTTTGCGAAAAGCCAATTTTATCCTACTTCAAAGGAATAAATTTTATTTAACTATCATGGTGGTTGTGAAACATTGAGATGGTTGACAGCATCTCAATCCCAATTAAAATGTCATCAATAACCCAACAAAATTAATTAGAAGTACCATAGTGTTGAGATTCACATCATAATCCAAGTACCAGATACTCAAGTTGTCCATAACCGGGGACACGGCTGACCATGATTAGTTTGTACACTCTGCAAAGGTTTGTGCACTTTTCCCCACAAGACTTGATCTCCTCCGTTGGATTACTCGCACTACATGGTGTTTGAGTAACGGATGACCAAGACACAGTCTTTCAGAAGTGTTTGCACCTTACGTATGGGTAGACAGTTACACCTACTTCCCCCTACATCTGCTAGTCTACCACTGTAAGAGTTCACACAACTTAGTCAACTATGCTAGAGCCCATAATAGCTTGCGGCTGCACACGGAAGTTTCTAGCATGAATAATCTCATGATCCCTTTGAACCTGGGTGGCGGTCCAAAAGAAAAACAGGCAATCCTGGAATACCCAGGTACCTCAATCCACCCAGATGTGAGTTTAAGTTGCCACCTTAAGTAAACCATTAATTAACAATCTCACATCTGTCATGAATTTCACTCAAACCCAATCCACGTCTACGAGCATAGCATGGCAATAAGAAAAACAACGTAGAAGTAACTCCCAAGGGTTTGAATAGAAAACAGGTAATAGGTTCTACCTCAACTACTTCCCAATACCCACAATTTAATTAGATCCTAATCATGCAAGTGTTTGAGGAAACAAATCTAATGCAATAAAACTGGGTATGAACGGGGTATGATCAAAGTGTTACTTGCCTTGCTGATGATCCGCAAAACCTAGCGATTCGAAGTAACAAGCGGCACACTCCAGGTACTCTATCGCAAACAAACAAGCATACAATCAGTACTCATCTAATGCACAGGTAAAACTCGAATGAAAGATCCAACCAGAAAGTTCAACTTAAGAACTCCGGTTTGCAAAAAGAATCAACTCGAAAGAAGCAACGAAAGTCAAACGGCGAAAGAAAGAAACTTCGTTTGCTAATCTGGATCTAGGTCAAATTTTACTGTAGCGAAAACTTGTTTGAGTAGGTTAAACGGAAAGAGAATTTCGAGACGAAACTCTAGGCGCTTGAATCGCCTGATTCCGATAAACGAGCGAGAAGTTAAACAGAATCGAAGATTCGATCAGAAATCGAATCTGAGAAAATAACGAGAAAAATCCGACGAAAAAGAAAAACGGACGAACGGTTAAATAACGGACGTTCGTTAACAGAGAAAAACCGACGAACGCGTTCGTTAAAACGAACGGTTCAGTGAACGCTCGTAAAATAATAAAACCGAAAAAAAACCGATCTAGGGTTTTTTAAACGAAGGGTTTTTTTAAACAAAAAAACCGGCAAGTCAACGGGCGGCGGGCATACCTCGTCGGGGCTACTCCGGCGAGGGCTCCGGCGGGGCTCCGGCTCGGGCACGAGGGGCGCAGGGTGCGGGGCTCGAGGGGGTGCGGGCGAGGCGAGGGGCGGCGGCTCCCGGCGACGAACGCGGCGGCGGCGGCGGGCTACGGCGGCGGCGGCGAGGCGAGTTGCGGCGGCGGGGGCTCGAGTTGAGAGGAGAGAGAGAGGGGGGGTATATATAGGGGGGCCGAGGGGTGGCTTGGGGGAGGGGGCGGGCGAGCGGGAGGCGTGCGGCGGCCGGACTCGGCAAGGGCGGCGGCGGTGCTCCCGTGCGGGAAGAGGAGAGGCGCGAGGCGGGCCGTCGGCTGGGCCTTTGGCCCAGTCGGCGCGCGGGCGGTTTTTTTTTTAAATAAGTTCCGCGGAAAATAATTCGTAGAAACATAAATAAAAATCAGAAAAATATGAGATAAATTTTCCCCGTCTAGTTAGAAAATCTAGAATAGGGTGAACATTTTTATAATCCAAAATAAATATTTTGAAAACATGCAATATTTTTAATGCAATAAAAATTGCAAATAAAATCCAAATAAATTCCAAATAATGATTTTAACATTTTTCCTCCAGTATTTCATTTGTTTTGGAGAAGTCATATTTTCTCCTCTCATTTATTTAAAATGAAATATTTTTCCGGAGAGAAAATTAATAAAACCACAATCCTCATTTGAAAATCAAATTTGAAAATTCGAGAAAATCCCCAACTCTCTCCGAGGGTCCTTGAGTTGCTTAGGATTTATCGAGGATTTGTCAAAATGCAACAAAACATGATATGCAATGATGATCTATGTATAACATTCCAAATTGAAAATTTGGGATGTTACACGGAGTTTTTAGATCTTGATGCAAAAATTAATAAAAGTGGGATTGAAGAGGTCAAAACTTTACATAGAATGAACCACTATTTTGGATTTCAAGGAATTTAATTATGATAATTGCTCTTTGATAGATTGTATTTCCTTGTTGCAATCCGTGTTAAATTCCCCTCATGCTTATAATCAAAATAATGCTTTTACTAAACATATCGTTGATGCTTTAATGCAATCCTATGAAGAAAAGCTTGAACTAGAAGTTTCTATCCTAGAAAACTTTATGATGAGTGGTAACCTACTATTAAAATTAAGATTAAATATTATGAATGTTATGCTTTGTGTGATTTGGGTGCTAGTGTTTCCACGATTCCAAAAACCTTGTGTGATGTGCTAGGTTTCCGTGAATTTGATGATTGTTCTTTAAATTTGCATCTTGAAGATTCCACCATTAAGAAACCTATGGTAAGGATTAATGGTGTTCTTATTGTTGCAAATAGGAATTATGTGCCCGTAGATTTCATTGTTCTTGATATAGATTGCAATCCTACATGTCCTATTGTTCTTGGTAGACCTTTGCTTAGAACGATTGGTGCAATTATTGACATGAAAGAAGGAAATATTAGATTCCAATTTACGTTAAGGAAAGGCATGGAATACTTTCCTAGGAAAAAAAATTAAACTTCCTTATGAAACTATTATGAGAGCCACTTATGGATTGCATACCAAAGATGGCAATACCTAGATCTATTCTTGTTTTTATGCCTAGCTAGGGGCGTTAAACGATAGCGCTTGTTGGGAGGCAACCCAATTTTATTTTTGTTCATTGATTTTTGCTCCGGTTTAGTAATAATTAATTAATCTAAATTCTGTTTAGATGTGGTTTCATATTTTAATTAGTGTTTGTGTCAAGTAGAACCTTTGGGAAGACTCGGGTGAAGTCTTTGTGATCTTGCTGTAAAAAACAAAATACTTTTGCGCTCACGAGATTAGCTGTCATTGTTTACTGGAGAGCGATTTTAGGTTGATTCTTTTTGCATATGATTAATAGGCAAATTTCTCATGGCCACCAATTTATTTCAGAATTTTTGGAGTTACAGAAGTATTCGAAAGTTACAGATTTCTACAGACTGTTCTGTTTTTGACAGATTCTGTTTTTCGTGTGTTGTTTGCTTATTTTGATGAATCTATGAGTAGTATCGGGGGGTATGAACCATACAGAAGTTGGAATACAGTAGGTTTACCACCAATATAAATAAAGAATGATTTCATTACAGTACCTTAAAGTGGTGGTTTATTTTCTTATACTAACGGAGCTCATGAGATTTTCTGTTGAAGTTTTGTGTTGTGAAGTTTTCAAGTTTTTGGGTAAATATTTGATGGATTTTGGAATAAGGAGTGGCAAGAAACTAAACTTGGGGATGCCCAAGGCACCCCAAGGTAAAACTCAAGGACAACCAAAATCCTAAGCTTGGGGATGCCCCGGAAGGCATCCCCACTTTCGTCTTCGTCTATCGGTAACTTTACTTGAGGCTATATTTTTATTCATCACATGATATGTGTTTTTCTTGGAGCGTCTTGTATGATTTGAGTCTTTGCTTTTTAGTTTACCACAATCATCCTTGCTGTACACACCTTTTGGGAGAGACACGCATGAATCGAAATTTATTAGAATACTCTATGTGCTTCACTTATATCTTTTGAGCTAGATAATTTTGCTCTAGTGCTTCACTTATATATTTTTAGAGCACGGTGGTGGTTTTATTTTATAGAAATTATTGATCTCTCATGCTTCACTTATATTATTTTGAGAGTCTTTTAGAACAACATGGTAATTTTCTTTGGCTATAAAACTATTACTAATGTGATGGGCATCCAAGATGGGTAAAAACTTTCATATAAAGTGTGTTGAATACTATGAGAAGTTTGATGCTTGATGATTGTTTTGAGATATGAGGATGGTGATATTAGATTCATGCTAGTAGAGTAATTGTGAATTTGAGAAATACTTGTGTTGAGGTTTGCAAGTCCAGTGGCATGCACGTATGGTAACCGTTGTGTAACAAATTTGAAGCATGAGGTATTTCTTTGATTGTATTCCTTATGTGTGGAGGTCGGGATCGCGCGATGGTTAACTCCTACCAACCCTTCCCCTAGGAGCATGCGTGTAGTACTTTGTTTTGATGACTTGTAGATTTTTTCAATAAGTATGTGAGTTCTTTATGACTAATGTTGAGTCCATGGATTATACGCACTCTCACCCTTCCACCGTTCCTAGCCTCTCTAGTACTGCGCAACTTTCGCCGGTACCATAAACCCACCATTTACCTTCCTCAAAACAGCCACCATACCTACCTATTATGGCATTTCCATAGCCATTCCGAGATATATTGCCATGCAACTTTCCACCGTTCCGTTTATTATGACACGCTCCATCATTGTCATATTGCCTTGCATGATCATGTAGTTGACATCGTATTTGTGGCAAAGCCACCATTCATAATTTTTTCATACATGTCACTCTTGATTCATTGCACATCCTGGTACACCGCCGGAGGCATTCATATAGAGTCATATTTTGTTTTAAGTATCGAGTTCTAATCCTTGAGTTGTAAATAAATAGAAATGTGATGATCATTATTATTAGAGCATTGTCCCGTGTGAGGAAATAAAAAAAGAGGCCAAAGAAGCCAATGAAAAAAAGAGAGGCCAAAGAAGCCAAACAAAAAATAAGAGAGAGAAAAAGAGAGAAGGGACAATGCTACTATCCTTTTTCCACACTTGTGCTTCAAAGTAGCACCATGATCTTTATGATAGAGAGTCTCTTATTTTGTCACTTTCATATACTAGTGGGAATTTTTGTTATAGAACTTGGCTTGTATATTCTAATGATGGGCTTCCTCAAAATGCCCTAGGTCTTCGTGAGCAAGCAAGTTGGATGCACACCCACTTAGTTTCTTTTGTTGAGCTTTCATACATTTATAGCTCTAGTGCATCTGTTGCATGGCAATCCCTACTCACTCACATTGATATCTATTGATGGGCATCTCCATAGCCTATTAATATGCCTAGTTGATGTGAGACCATCTTCCTCCTTTTTTTCTTCTCCACAACCACCATTCTATTCCACCTATAGTGCTATGTCCAAGGCTCACGCTCATGTATTGCGTGAAAGTTGAAAAAGTTTGAAAATACTAAAGTATGAAACAATTGCTTGGCTGAAACCGGGGTTGTGCATGATTTGAATATTTTGTGTGACGAAGATGGAGCATAGACAAACTATATGATTTTGTAGGGATGAACTTTCTTTGGCCATGTTATTTTGAGAAGACATGATTACTTTGTTAGTATGCTTGAAGTATTATTATTTTTATGTCAATATTAAACTTTTGTCTTGAATCTTTCGGATCTGAACATTCATGCCACAATAAAGAAAATTACATTGATAATTATGTTAGGTAGCATTCCACATCAAAAATTCTGTTTTTATCATTTACCTACTCGAGGACGAGCAGGAATTAAGCTTGGGGATGCTTGATACGTCTCCAACATATCTATAATTTTTAATTGTTCCATGCTATTATATTATCTGTTTTGGATGTTTAATGGGATTTAATACACTCTTTTATATTATTTTTGGGACTAACCTATTAACCGGAGGCCCGGTGCCAGTTTCTGTATTTTTTTCCTATTTTAGAGTCCAAACGGAATGAAACCTTCGCGATGATCTTTCTTGGACCGAAAGCAATCCAGAAGACTTGGAGTCGAAGTCTGGAACTCCACGGGGAAGCAATCATTTCGGTCTACTTGACACGGACGTGATGCCTATATTCATGATCATTGCCTTAAATATCTTCATAACTATGCGCTTTTCTATCAATTGCTCGGCAGTAATTTGTTTTCCCACCGTAATACATGCTATCTTGAGAGAAGCCACTAGTGAAACCTATGGCCCCCGGGTCTCTTTCCTATTATATTGCATCTCTTTTAATTACATCTCATCTCATTTACTATTTTTCAATCTTTACTTTCCAATCTATACAACAAAAATACCAAAAATGTTTACTTTACTATCTCTATTAGATCTCACTTTTGCGAGTGACCGTGAAGGGATTGACAACCCCTTTATCGCGTTGGTTGCAAGGTTCTTGATTGTTTGTGCAGGTACTAGGTGACTTGTGCGTTGTCTCCTACTGGATTGATACCTTGGTTCTCAAAACTGAGGGAAATACTTACGCTACTTTGCTGCATCACCCTTTCCTCTTCAAGGGAAAACCAACGCATGCTCAAGAGGTAGCAGTTCACTAGAGGCATGCAAAGTCCTATCATCTTTCCTTTTCTTTGTAGATGGACAAGGTGCATCAGTATTAATTCTTTGAGAGTCTTGTTCGATTCTTTTAGGATGACCTTCAGGATACAAAGGTTCCTGAGTCGTTTTACCACCCCTAGTCATGACTCTAACAACATGATCATTCATCTTATTGTTCATCTCATTAAGCAAGTCATTTTGTGCTTTGAGGACTTGTTCTACTTGAATTTTTATCATGGAAGCATGTTTACTCACACCCTTGAGATCATTAATAGTTCTAAACATATAGTCACTCAAGCATTCAATCATATAAGCATTTTGTTTCAATTGTCTGCTAACATATGCATTGAAGTTTTCTTGTTTAACAATAAAGTTATCAAATTCATCCAAGCATTGACTAGTAGATTTAATATAAGGAATATCATTTTCATCAAATCTATAGAGAGAATTTACCTCTACTACCTGTGTCGGAGTTTTGAGACCATGTATTTCTTCAATAGGTGGTAAATTCTTAACATCTTCAGCTTTAATACCTTTTTCTTTCATAGATTTCTTTGCCTCTTCCATATCTTCAGGACTGAGAAATAGAATACCCCTGTTCTTCGGAGTTGGCTTGTGCGGTGGTTCAGGAGGAGTCCAATCATTATCATTACTCAATATATTATTCAATAATACTTCAGCTTGTTCAACGGTTCATTCCCTAAATACACAACGAGCACAACTATCTAGGTGGTCCCTAGAAGCATCTGTTAGTCCATTATAAAGGATATCAAGTATTTCATTTTTCTTGAGAGGATGATCAGGCAAAGCATTAAGCAATTGAAGAAGCCTCCCCCAAGCTTGTGGGAGACTCTCTTCTTTGATTTTCACAAAGTAAAATATTTCCTGTAAAGCAGCTTGTTTCTTATAAGCAGGAAAATATTTTTCAGAGAAGTAATATATCATATCCTTGGGACTACGCACACAACCAAGAGCAAGAGAATTAAACCATATCTTAGCATCACCCTTTAATGAGAAAGGAAACAACTTAAGAATATAGTAGTAGCAAACTTTTTCCTCATGAGAAAATAGGGTGGCTATATCATTTAATTTAGTAAGATGTGCCACAACAGTTTCAGATTCATAACCATGGAAATGATCAGATTCAACCAAAGTAATTAACTCAGGATCGACAGAGAATTCATAATCCTTATCAATAACAAAGATAGGTGACATAGCAAACTTAGGATCATATTTCATTCTAGCATTCAAATATTTTCCTTTCAATTTGACAAACAATTTCTTAAGATCATCTCTATCCTTCCAAGCAAGAAAATCCCTAGCTGTTGGGGATATTACCACTGGGCGTAAACTGGCCAGGAGAGGCCGGGTTAACCCCATAAGTAGTTCATATGTATCTGAAGCCTATGAAGACAGACAGTGACGCTTCATGAAGGCCCAGGGCCCAAAGCCGGTTTAAGGCCCGTAGACACAAACCGGCATTGATATGTAAACTTGTGTTGTAAGATAGAGGTAGCAGAGACCGAGACGGACACGATTATGAGCCGGCCTCGG
This sequence comes from Aegilops tauschii subsp. strangulata, assembly GCF_002575655.3. NCBI lineage: Eukaryota > Viridiplantae > Streptophyta > Magnoliopsida > Poales > Poaceae > Aegilops > Aegilops tauschii. The sequence continues at coordinate 518,638,154 of NC_053036.3, forward strand.
AGTCTGTAAACCAACGGGCGTCAACCCATGTTTATAAGGGGACGACCCGGCGGCGGTTCAGGGAGAACAGACAACACCTCGAGACTCAGGCAAAGCGTATTCGCTCCCTGGTCATCGAAACCCCATCAATTCCATCACAACTAGACGTAGGCTTTTACCTTCATCGTAAGGGGCCGAACTAGTATAAAACTCTCTTGCGTCCCTTGTCCCCTTTAACCCCTTTAAGCTAACTCGTAGCGATGGCTCCACGACTAAGTCCTTTCTCTAGGACATTTGTCGTGACAAAACCATGACAGTTGGCGCCCATAGTAGGGCTATCGCACGATGGTTTCAAGTTCTTGGAGGGCAACTTCGAAGGACTAAAGGGTTACGCTGTGGGCCGGATGACCAAAAGTCGTCGCGGCAAGCTCTACATCGACGATGCAGGCTGGGGCCCCGAGGCCGGCTCAATCGAGTGCGGGTACCGGGTCCCCTTTGGTGGCATACACGTCTTCATTGGCAAGATCGGTGAAACGGGCCTTGAGCCGGACATCTGCACTGACCTGGTCGAGACGGCGCAGCGTGCGAGATCTGCCCGGGTCAAGCCTGTCATGAAGCGTGCCTTCATGGGAGTTATCCATGGAGAGGAATCTGAGGATAGATCGGAATCTGGTGCTGAGACCGTCGTTTATTCCGGCGACGAGTCATCGACCGGAGAGACCGAGTCGTTATATCAGTTACAAGATGGCCGGATTGGGGGCTGTTCCGATGGCGACAGTATTTCGGACCCCTTTGATCTGCCAAACCGGGTTGCGATCTTCATGGCCGGCATGCAACCGGCGCTCCACTCTTCGACCGCAGCGGCGATGATTTCCGGATCAGCAACGGCGGCGGCGGCCGGGGCAGGAGGCCCTGTGCGACCACCAGCTCAGGTTCTATCTGATTTGTTTGACGCGTTGGCAATGCTGATGGCGGAGGTTAACCCGGCAGATCAGGATGCACACAATGCGAAAATCACAAAAGTGAAAGATCAGATCACCCAGGCCAAAGCCGATTTAGCAGCTGAGGATACCAGGATAGCCGCGGAGCGGGCCGCTTTGGATGCACAAGCTTACCGGATTATGCTGGATCAGAGTGCGTCGAACGAAGTCCTGAAGAGGAGGCACCGATCTCGCCTGCCACCGGTTTATGACGCTAGAAATCTCTTTAATACCCCAGGAGCAGGGACTAGTAATCCGCTGGTGGTAAACCGGACGGAGGCACCGGGGGCAGGAGCGCCGGTTCAGCCACGTTTGGTGGATCCGCCTCGTCAGGACAATATTGTGGCACCGCATATCCCCACACCACCGGGTCATTATTCTAACCCGATGGACAACATTGTCGCTGCCGCTTCACGGCTGGCGGCCATCCCGATCGAAGGCGATTCTCCAGCGGCAGTCGAGACGCGTCGGGTTAAGGAGCTTCTTCAGACAGCCTTGATTCAATAGGAAGCTTATTCGTATAGTCGCGATCGGATTCATTCCACTCCCCGTCCAAGCAGGAGTCACAGCAGGCGTATGGATGAACCGGCAGTGTCAAGCAATGCGCGGAACCATGATCAGCCCCATGGCAATAACCCGGCGGGTGGTGCTGGTGATGCTCAGGAGGTGGTGAACCGGGCTCGGGCACGCAGAGAAGCCGAGTTAGTGGCGCAGCATGAAGCCCGTCAGCTTACTCTGGTTCGTCCAACCACATCAGTGGAACCAGGAGTTACCTCTAGTTCCTTGGGAGTGCCATGTGTTGTCCCAGCGTTGCGCAATGTGCGCCTGCCCAAGGATTTCAAGGGCCCGCGCAAGGTGCCGAATTACACAGCTGATTTATCCCCAGAAACATGGGTCGAAAGCTACGAGATGGCCATGGAGATGCTGGATGTGGATGATGCGGCTTGTGCGAAATACTTCACCATGATGCTAGAAGGGACAGCCCGCACTTGGTTAAAGGGCTTACCGGCTAATTCTATCAGGTCATGGGCCGAATTGAGAGCCCGGTTTATTCAGAATTTCAAGGATACATGCAAGCAGCCCATGTCACTTGTGGACTTAGCTGCCTGTGTCCAGGAGGGAGGAGAATCAACAACCCATTGGGTGCGCCGGGTTTCGGAGATTTGGCATTCATCGGACCGCATCAACGCTGACACTGCAGTTTCAACCTTGGAAGGCAATTGCCGGTTTGAACCCCTGAAGTTGAAGTTGGGACGGCTCAAACGTCATTGTAATGACATGGGAACCCTCATGGTTGCACTGGTGAAGTATGCCGATTCTGATAGTACCAAGGATCCCGAGTCTGACGATGGTAAGACAGGGAAGGGAAAGAAGAGCGGCAACACCAAGGGGCAGCACCACAACCCGGTGGGTCATGGAAACGGCGGCAAGCGTAAGGCGGACCACGGTTTAGACTTTGTGGCTAACACTAATACACATGACAAGGGCCAGCGGCGTAAGGGTAAGCCGCCCCAGCGCGATGGAAGGCCAGATCCTAATCCGGACTGTTTGTCTCATCTATTGAACCAACCCTGTCCAAAGCATGGGACGAAGGAGAACCCGTCCACGCACCTCTGGAAAGATTGTTACATCATGCAAGAGTTCAAAAATTATGATTCTTTCCGGTATGATCATGGACCAGGAGGCAGTTCGGGCCCTGGATCTCGTGGGCCGGGTTATGGTGGAGGAAATTTCGGTTCAGGCTTCCACGATAATCAGGGTGGACATAACAATCAAAGTAATGAGGGCAATCAAGGTAGCTATAATCATCAGGGCAATCAAGGTGGCTATAATCATTAGGGCAATCAGCAGCAGCAGCAGTCGGGTTACCAGAGCAACCCGAAGTAGTTGAATAGCGGATAGTATCATGTCTTCACCACTAGCTTGGACAAGCGCGATCAGAAGCTTCATAAAAGGGCGGTGAATGCCGTTGAACCGGCGGTGCCCCGTTATTTACGCTGGTCCGAGCAGCCGATTGTGTGGAGTAGAGAAGATCATCCGCCCCGGGTTGACAATCCGGGTCATTTGCCTCTGGTGGTGGCACCTCAGGTGGGAGGTTATATGTTCACTAAGGTACTCATGGATGGAGGGAGTAGTATCAATATCCTTTATTATGAAACTTTCCGTCGCATGGGGTTAACAGATAAAAATCTTAAACCGTCCAATACGGTGTTCCATGGTGTGGTGCCTGGTAAATCGGCATATCTTGTTGGTAAAATAGCTCTGGAGGTGGCTTTTGGAGATGAGCATGACTCGAGATCAGAAACCTTGACCTTTGAAGTGGTGAAAATCAGCAGCCCGTATCATGCCCTATTTGGACGGCCAGCTTATGCTAAATTTATGGCACAGCCTTGTTATGTTTATCTACAGCTCAAGATGCCGGGTCACAAGGGAACTATAACCGTGCATGGAAGCCGCAAGATTGCTCTAGAGTGTGAAGAAGGTGATGCGGCTTATGCTGAGTCGGTTTGTGCAACAGAAGAGTTGAAGTATTACAAGGACAATGTTGATCCGGCAGATATGACTTCATTGAAGAAACCAACTACAGAGCATGATCCGGCCCTGAAGTTTAAATCGGCTGATGAGACTAAGTTTATTGACTTCGTGCCTGGCGATTCGTCCAAGCAGTTTAGCATCAGCGCTAACTTGGATCCGAAATAGGAAAGCGTGCTCATCGAGTTCATCCGTGAGAATCGGGACATCTTTGCGTGGAAGCCTTCTGACATGCCAGGTGTACCGAGAGAACTCGCTGAGCACACTCTCAATGTTGATCCCAAGTATAAACCGGTGAAGCAGTTTCTTCGTCGGTTCAATGAAGAAAGACGCAAAGCTATTGGAGAAGAAGTAGCCAGGCTCTTGGCGGCTGGATTTATTGTTGAAGATTCCATCCTGAGTGGTTGGCTAATCCGGTGCTGGTCCTCAAGAAGAATGGCACTTGGCGTATGTGTGTGGACTACACAGATCTCAACAAATCTTGTCCAGCAGATCCTTTTGCCCTTCCCCGTATTGATCAAATTATTGATGCTACGGCGGGTTGTGAGCGTTTAAGTTTTTTGGATGCATATTCTGGTTATCATCAGATCAAAATGGCAGTTAAGGACCAGGAGAAGACAGCTTTCATAACTCCCTTTGGAGCCTTCTGCTATGTATCCATGCCCTTTGGGCTCAAGAGTGCCCAGGCGACTTATCAAAGGTGTGTGCAAAATTGTCTGCACGAACATATCGCCCGCAATGTTCACGCCTATGTGGATGATATTGTGGTAAAATCAAGGAAAAAGGAGACATTGATTGATGACTTGAAGGAAACCTTTGATAACCTGCGGGTTTATAAAATGATGCTTAATCCAGCCAAGTGCGTCTTTGGTGTACCTGCAGGCAAGCTCTTGGGTTTTTTGGTGTCTAACAGGGGCATTGAAGCTAATCCGGAAAAAATCAAAGCCATCACCTCCTTGGCTAAACCAAAGTGTATCAATGATGTTCAACTCCTGGCAGGCCGGATTGCCGCATTGAGCCGGTTTGTCAGTCGCCTTGGCGAGAAGGCCATCCCTTTATATCAGATGCTGAAGAAAATGGATAACTTCATCTGGAGTGACGCTGCTAATGAAGCATTTGAGGACTTAAAGCGGCAGCTGGCTAATCCGCCGATTCTCACTGCTCCAGTGGACAAAGAACCATTGTTGCTATATGTGGCAGCTAATGCTTGGGCTGTTAGTGTGGCTATTGTGGTGGAGCGCAAGGAGGCAGGAAAGGAATATCCGGTTCAGCGGCCGGTTTACTATATCAGTGAGATACTTATTGAGTCCAAGCAGAGGTACCCGCATTGGCAAAATTTGGTGTATGGGGTTTTCATGGCAAGCCGGAAGCTTAAGCAGTATTTCCAAGGTCATCCCATCACGGTGGTCAGCTCTGCTCCTTTGGGGGATATCATCCAGAACAGGGAAGCAACTGGTCGAATTGCTAAGTGGGCTATCGAGCTCGGGCCTCACGGGTTGAAATACATACCCCGAACGGCGATCAAATCTCAGGCACTTGTGGATTTCATTAATGATTGGACAGAATTACAAGCGCCAGAGGAGAAGCCGGATCACACTTATTGGCCTATTCATTTTGATGGGTGCAGGCAATTGGAGGGCTCGGGGGCTAGAGTCGTATTAACTTCCCCACGAGGTGATAAGCTTTGTTATGTTCTCCGTTTCATGTTCCCTTGCACTAACAATGCAGCTGAATATGAGGCTTTACTCCATGGTCTTCGGATGGCTAAGGAGATGAGCCTAAGCCGAGTTAAGTGCTTTGGTGACTCGGATCTGGTGGCTCAACAAGTGTCCGGCACTTGGGATTCCAAGGACCCACTAATGGCAGCATATCGTCGTGAGGTGGATATTGTTGCAGGTCACTTTAAGGGTTATCAGGTGGATCATGTGAACCAGCGGAAGAATGAAGCAGCGGACGCTTTAAGCCGCCTAGGTTCCCAACGTAAACCGGTTCCACCTAATGTCTTCCTGGATGTTTTGCATAATCCGTCCGTCAAGCTCCCTGGTGAAGAGGATTTGGCTGTTCCTGATCCGGAGGCCCAGTTGGTGGCGGCTCTTCATGTTATCCCGGACTGGACGGTTCCATATCTAGCATATATAAACCGCGGCAGGTTACCAGAGGATGAAACTTTGGCCAGGCAGATAACCCGGCGGTCCAAGTCCATGACTATTATCAATGGAGAGTTACATCATTGCAGTGTGACAGGGGCGTTTCAACGATGTGTGTCTCCTGAGGAAGGCCGTGAAATTTTGCGTGAGATCCACGAAGGAGATTGTGGTCACCATGCCGGTTCAAAATCTTTGGTGGCCAAGGCATTTCGTCACGGTTCTATTGGTTGACAGCTCATGCTGATGCCGAGGACTTGGTCAAAAGATGTGATGGTTGTCAGAAATTCTCAAGGCACGCTCATGTACCAGCTCAAGAATTGAGGATGATTCCAATCACCTGGCCGTTTGCAACTTGGGGGCTGGATATGGTTGGGCCTTTCAAGAGGTCCAAGGACAAGAAGACCCACCTTTTGGTGGCGGTTGATAAGTTCACGAAGTGGGTGGAGGCAGAGCCAGTTAGTAAGTGTGACGCAGCCACGGCTGATCAATTCATCAAAAAGGTGATCTTCCGGTTTGGCTTTCCACATAGCATTATAACAGACAATGGTACCAATCTGTCTAAGGGTGCCATGAAGGAGTTCTGTCAACGTGAGCACATCCGGCTTGACGTGTCATCAGTGGCTCATCCTCAGTCCAATGGTCAAGCAAAGAGGGCCAATCAAGAGATCTTGAGAAGCATCAAACCCCGGCTTATGGTTCCTTTGGAACGGACGCCGGGTTGTTGGGTTGAGGAGCTACCTTCAGTGTTATGGAGCATCAATACCACACCCAACAGATCGACAGGATATACACCGTTCTTCATGGTTTATGGATCGGAAGCGGTTCTTCCTAGTGACATCCGTCATGACTCACCTCGTGTAGCGGCATACGTTGAAGCTGACAACGAGAAGGCACGGCAGGAAGCTCTTGACTTGTTAGATGAGAAGCGTGACATGGAGGCAGCCCATTCGGCAATTTATCATCAAGATCTGCGTCGTTATCATAGCCACCGGGTTAGAACCAGAACCTTTCAAGAAGGTGATTTGGTGCTTCGGCTCATCCAGGATCAGACGGATATGCACAAGCTATCCCCCCTTGGGAAGGACCCTTTGTGGCAAGAATCTACACAACGGGTCGTATTACCTAATTGATGTTCGAGAGCGCAAAGACTCACGTAAATCGGAGGAGGAGACCAACCGGCCGTGGAATATTGCTCATCTTCGGCCCTACTATACTTGAGCTACAGGCTCTGCTTATGTACATATTATGACAGTGTATATATTATGATCAATATAATAAACCGGAACCTCATCTAAAGCGGGGTATCTGTTGTTTTCTTATATCATGTGTGGTTACATGGAGCTTACAAAGCGGCGTCCGATTCACCCCTTGATTTAGCTTCTCAAAGCTTAATATTAGGTCACTTGGGGGCTTGGTCGTATCCGAACCATAGCTACACCTCTTGATCGGCGTAATGCCACAGCATCACTTGGGGGCTTGGTCGTATCCGAACCATAGCTACACCTCTTGATCGGCGTAATGCCACAGCATCACTTGGGGGCTTGGTCGAACCCGAACCATAGCTACACCTCTTGATCGGCGTAATGCCACAGCATCACTTGGGGGCTTGGTCGAACCCGAACCATAGCTACACCTCTTGATCGGCGTAATGCCACCGCATCACTTGGGGGCTTGGTCGAACCCGAACCATAGCTACTCCTCTTGATCAAATTTGGGGCCTGGCAGCCCGTGAAAAGCCTCGACTACAACGGTTTTTATTTGCCTTTTGCTGAGTTTTCTTCGTTTTCATAACATTTGTGACGTTTTCAAACCGGCGTTTATCAACCCGGTTAGGCTGTCAACTACAAGTTGTTAGTACATGATCAAGTTATAATCCGGAGACTATCAGCCCGGTCTGGTTTTTGACTCATAGTCACCAGTATGGAATAAACTGGTGTTTATCACAACCCGGAACGGTTTTATTGTAAACCGGCATCATATAACAGGAGTTACTTTTACTCTGGATTAGGGTTATTACCCTCATTACAAGGTTGGTTAGCCAACACTATGTCTAAAGGTCACAGGTATCATATATTTCCATATTTGATTATCTTTTACAACCTTGGTTATAAACCTTGGTCATATATGTATTTGGGTATCGTGACCCGCCCGGTGGTAAACTTCCAGGGTGCTTTAAGCTTCTTATCTCCAGGAACAACTTGAATAAATAGCTATGGATTATGAAAATCATATCTTAAGCATGGCGGATTAACACGCATCAGTTGCAGATAAATATGCACGAAGGCATAACAGCCAAAGTGTTTTAACTAGCCTATTACAAGGCGTTTTAGTGCCCAAAAGAATAATTGTTTCTCAGTAAGCATTGCAGCAAGTGAAAGACTAAACCGGCCCCCGGATTACGATTGCTTGTCAGCTTGACCTGACGGCTGCGGATCATCTTGCACCGGTTCATCTTCTTCGTCTCTACCCAGCGGCTGGAAGTCAACAGTTGTCCAGTCGATCCCAGTTAAAGCTTGGAACACAGCTTTGTCGCTTATAAGGGTTGACGGTTCAATATCAGGGGCATAAGTGTGCTTACGGATTGAAGGGATCAGATTTTGCGCTTCTGGAATTGGCGCCGCAACCCGTCTGTTCTTTTCATCATAGCTTGCCTGATAGTGTGAGAGATCAACTTCTTCAGCCAATTGACAAGCCAGTGGACGTACTTCCCGGTTTATGGCGCGGAGATCCTCCTGGCCAAATTCTGATCCATCTTCTCTGAAGCTTGGGAAGCCTTTAGCCACGTCCAACGGATCAAGATCAGGCACCCACGCCTTTGCCCGGGTTAGAGCGGTCAGAGCGCCAGCCCTTGCCGCAGACCTCTTTAGCTCTTCTACCCGGACAGGCAGCATAGCTAGCCTGTCTAAGGTATCCTTGATTGAAGTCGGGGGCGGCTTATTGTGAGAAGCGGTGCAGATAATTCATTGAGCACCTGTATACAGTTGTTCTATCAGCGTGCAGGCAGCCTTCAGCTTCTTCTGAACATCAGAGCCCAGATGACTAATGTGAGTTCCTGCATCATTGCAAACATCAGTAAACCGGCAACGCATGGGAAGATATGTTGAAAGTATTAAGGAAAAGATGCTTACCAAACACAGCAGCGGTCATCGCATGTACTTGCCGCTTTACACCAGTTAGCTCGTCTACCACCGGTTTGAGAGCTGCTTCTGCGTCCTCAGCTCTTTTCCGCAAAGCGGATTTATCTGTGTTCCAATCCACCCGTTCCTTGGCAAAGCTCTCTTTTAGCTTTTCCATAGCGGCTAAGGCGCTCGTCAGTTCATTTTTTGCTTTGGAAGTTTCGGCCTGTTGGGACTTGCTGTTCTCTTGCAGATCAGCAGGTTTGGCTATCCTTTTTGCTCAGCTCAGCCTATAAAGAGAGAGATAAATAATGAGTTGACAGTATATATTCGAAGTACCAAGCACATAACAAGTTATCCCCTTGATACTAGGGGGCTAATGCATATTTGCTCCTTATCAGACATTTCTACAAGTCCCAAGCACAATACAAGTATTAATCTTGGCACTTGGGGGCTAATGTGTGTTTGCTCAAAAACTGTTGGTATGGGAATTCTTCTACAGTCCCGGTTCATCTTTATAAAATTAAACCGGCCCTTGGGGGCTATACCGGTGAAAGACCAGCATGGCAAATTTTAAGGAACCGGTTCATCTTAAAAAGGTAATCCGGTCCCTGGAGGCTAAACATGCAAAGTTAAGTTATGACAAAAGTCCCGGTTTAGATTGGAATCATAAATCGTCACTTGGGGGCTACTAGGAGTTGATAAACTGCAATTGGACAAAAGAGAAAAATAGTAGTTACCTCATATCGCTCCTTCATCAAGTTTACCAAACTAGCTTCATAATCCTGACTGGTATACAGACGGTTCAAGAAGCCAGAGTGAATGTCTTGAGCATTGAGATTGGCGTAGCTTGATAAATCGGCATTCCACTTGCCTTTGCCGATAGCAGAAAGCTCCTCCTTGGCGGTATGCTTTGACAAAGCGACAGGGTTGCCAGGAGTGGTGTGGCCAGTGCCAGTAATCATAACGTCATCATCTTGGTCATCAGCAGCCTTTGATGGAGTTTGCGGTTTATCAGTACCTTTAACCGGGCTGGCCGGTTTGTCATCAGTTCGAACAGGGCTGGTTGGCCGGTCTGCATGGCTGGTTGTGTCAACTTGCACTTGTTCGGCAAGGAAGTCATGGTCTTGAGGCGGCGGATCATTAAGCATGTCGTCAGCTTCGGTTTCTTCCGGATCTGGAGTTGCTTCCGGTTCAGCAGCTACATTATCATCAGCCGGTTTGTTTAACCGAGCCTTCTTGCTGGGTCTTGGCTTGGCGCTGAGAAAAGATAGACATAAGGATTAGTACAGTATGTAAAGATAACACATCGAGAATAAAGACATGTGCATAGCTCACCCAGGAACTGTTTTGAGGGGTGGAAGCTGTGTGGCCGATGATTCGCCAGAGGATGAGTGAGAAGTACCGTGATAATTTGAATCATACGGGTTAAGAGGATGGCGAAAACAACCTGCTTTTGGGCATGAAGTATCAATGGGATAAGTGACCTCTGATCGGCGTTTCCGAACCGGACTGTTCGGTAAACCGGCGGAGATAACTACCTGGCCGCTGTGCCGGGTTGTACAGTGAGCCTCGTGCTGCTGCGTCTTCAAAAGAAAGTTTGGGTCCAAATAAGCAAGAGGGTGAGAAAATTTTACTTTCCGGTTTGCTTGACGGATTTTTGATGTTGGCAGAGGATCTGAATCGGAGGAAAGAATGGTTACCTCTACGTCCTCAGCATGACTGACTTCAGCGTCGTCCTAATAATAATCATTGTCAACGAGATGTACGAAAAATGAACCAAGAGAGTCAAGTTCTACCTCTGGTTCTAGATTACCCACATCATCATCAGCTGGTGGATCGGAGGATGCAGTAGTCCTTCTCTTGGCAGGTTTTTTAATAACCTTGGTCTTTGGACGAACTGGCTTGACCGGTTTGTCTTGCGACTTCGCCGGTTTGTCTTGTGACGGTTTCTTGTTCCAGAACGGGTCGTCACCCTGTCAGAAAATAATCACAATTTCAGAGAAAATTTGGACAGAAGCAACGTCGGGTAAAAAGATTGTATGATTCTTACAGTTGGCGGTTTGTTGAAGGTGCAGAAAGGGAGTAGTCCGGTTTGGGCACAGACAGCCTCTAGTTCATTCAGTATCTTTTTTACAGCTTCAGTGACTTCTGCATCTGTGAGCTGAATGTCAATATGCCGCTGAGCATCCTTCAAACTTCCCGTGTACTCACACATCAAACCGGGGCGCCGGCTTAAGGGCAGAATACTCCAGCTTATCCAGCAACGAGCAAGATCCACTCCTGCCAAACCGTTCGCCATGAAGGCTCTGAGCTTTGATAATTGGGGAGCATAGGGCCCTTTCTCTTGCTTTCAACCTTTGAGGAAAAGGATGTGTGTTGCTAAGGTGTTCAGGGCGGTAACCCAGTAGGGGGTTCTCATCAGATGGAGATGTATCCATGCAGTAAAACCAAGTCTGGTTCCACTCTTTGGGGTGACTGTGGAGTTTGGGATGAGGGAAGGTGACTTCCTTCCTTTTTTGAACCGCCATTCCGCCCAATTCCGTATTGGGTCCATCTGAGAATTCTGTGCGACGGTTTAAGTGAAAGAAATCCCTAAATAGTTCGACTAAAGGTTCCTCTTGCAGATAAACCTCACAAAAGACTTGGAAATGGCAGATGTTGGTCATAGAATTGGGACCGATGTCTTGAGGGCGCAGCTGAAAATTGGCCAGTACATCCCGGAAATTTTTTGAACCGGGAGGGCTAAAACCTCATCCGAGATGATCAGCGAATACGACTACCTCTCCATCCTTGGGTGTAGGAGGATTTTCCGGGCCAGGGACCCTCCAGTGGATGACATCTTTTTTAGCTAAAGCACCCGTTTTTACAAGGTTGCTTAACTGCTCCTCGGTTACTCGAGAGGGAGCCCAATTGCATTCATAGACTTGCTTGGCCATGACAAGGGAAATCTGAAACATGATTATTGCTGGTTTAAGAATTACAGTGGATAACTATACAGCGGTAGGAGGATACAAGCATATTGACAAACCGGATTTGGTTATTCGTAAACCGGAGTCTGACAATGGAAACAGTGTAATGCATTGGTGGTTCAACAGGGGACTAATGGTATGTACTGGGTCATCATTTGGTATATAAAGTTAAACCGCCCAATCTGGTGTTAAGGATGTATAAGTGAAGAGAAAAATAGGTTTCACAAGTTGGCATTGTAATTTTGGATCTACCGCATGTCAGAAAATGAAAATATATTCAGACCTAAATATTGGTACCGAAGCAGTAGATGAAGATTCAGATGGGATTTTCTACTTAAACGAGATGAGTTGGATATCAAACAGGTGCTAAAACTACCACCGCGCGAGATCTATGTGGTTCTTGGATCTAATCCATGGATATAAGTAAGGATAAAGAAGGTTCGGGCGAAGAACACTGATGAACGACAGAAACCCTAAGTGCAGATCTATGGTAAGAGAAGGGGAGACTTACGGAGGCTGTCGAACAGCGGCGGCGCGCGGAGGAGCTCTGGTACGTTCAGGTCGATGCAGCGGCTAGGGTTGGTGCAGCAGTCGAAGGTCGACGGCGGCGGCTGAGGTCGAAGGCTCGGGCTTCGCGAGGATGATGATGATGCGAAGAGGTGCGAGGGGGAAAATGGAAAGACCCCCAGGCCCTATTTATAAGGGAGATAAACGACAGGCACGAAAATCGAGGAACCGAATTTTTTTTATGAGGCGGAGCTGTCGCCTCGATTGTTGGAGGCTCATTAATGAAGGTGGATTATACAGAGTTTTAAATAGCAGGTGACGTCACGGCGGTTTACCATGATCCTAGAAGATGACATCACGACGGTTTACAAGATTATATGAAGATGTTGAAGAAGCAAATTTCTTAAGTATTGAGGATTGACATGAACCAGTTCAATCAATCTGGGGCCTAATGTTGGGGATATTACCACTGGGCGTAAACCGGCCAGGAGAGGCCGGGTTAACCCCATAAGTAGTTCATCTGTATCTGAAGCCTATGAAGACAGACGGTGACGCTTCATGAAGGCCCAGGGCCCAAAGCCGGTTTAAGGCCCGTAGACCAAACCGGCATTGATATGTAAACTTGTGTTGTAAGATAGAGGTAGCAGAGACCGAGCCGGACACGATTATGAGCCGGCCTCGGAGTCTGTAAACCGACGGGCGTCAACCCATGTATATAAGGGGATGACCCGGCGGCGGTTCAGGGAGAACAGACAACACCTCGAGACTCAGGCAAAGCGTATTCGCTCCCTGGTCATCGAAACCTATCAATTCCATCACAACTAGACATAGGCTTTTACCTTCATCGTAAGGGGCCGAACTAGTATAAAACTCTCTTGCGTCCCTTGTCCGCTTTAACCCCTTTAAGCTAACCCGTAGCGATGGCTCCACGACTAAGTCCTTTCTCTAGGACATCTGCCGTGACAAAACCACGACACTAGCTACTTCTTCATCCACAACATAACCCTCATGTATATCAGGTAATTCATATCTAGAAGAGCTAGGTCTAATAGGTGTTTCATAATTTTTAGTTTCAAAGACTTCGCCAATTTCAGCAATCTCATCAATTTCAGGAATTTTATTTTCTTTAGCTCTAGCAAGTTGTTCATGAAGAAATTCACCCAGTGGCACAGTCTTATCAAGAAAAGTACTAGCATCATCAATAGCATCATTCAAAGTAGAAGTAGCATCATCAATTACTTGTGGCATATCAAAATTAATAGCAGGTGAAGGTGCTACAAACTTACTTAAAACAGAAGGTGAATCAAGTCTAGAGTGTGATGGAAGTTCCTTACCTCCCCTCGTCTTAGAGGGAACGATCTTGGTTCTTTCATCTTTAAGATTCCTCATAGTGATCAATAGATATAAATCCCAAATAACTCAGCAAATAGAGTTATGCTCCCCGGCAACAGCGCCATAAAAAGGTCTTGATAACCCAGAAGTATAGGGGATCGCAATAGTTTTCGAGGGTAGAGTATTCAACCCAAATTTATTGATTCGACACAAGGGGAGCGAAAGAATATTCACAAGTATTAGCAGTTGAGTTGACAATTCAACCACATCTGAAAGACTTAATATCTGTAGCAAAGTGATCAGTAGCAAAGTAGTATGATAGTAACGGTAACAACGACAATAACAACAGTAGCAGTTTTGTAGTGATTGTAACAACAGCAACGGCAAAAGTAACTTAGTAGAGATCAATACGTGAAAAGCTCATAGGCATTGGATCGGTGATGATAATTGTGTTGGATAATATTCATCATGTAGCAGCCATAACCTAGGGCGACACAAAACTAGCTCCAATTCAGCAATGTATGTAGGCATGTATTTCATTTATAGTCATACGTGCTTATGGAAAAGAACTTGCATGACATATTTTGTCCTACCCTCCCATGGCAGCGGGGTCCATAAGGAAACTAAGGGATATTAAGGCCTCCTTTTAATAGAGAACCGGAACAAAGCATTAGCACTTAGTGAATACACGAACTCCTCAAACTACGGTAATCACCGGAAAGAATCCCAATTATTGCCATCTTGGGGTATGCGGATCATAACTCGTAATAGGTGCATATAACTTGCAAGATAGGATCAAGAACTCAAATATATTCATTAAAACATAATAGGTTCAGATCTGAAACCATGGCACTCGGGCCCTAGTGACAAGCATTAAGCATAGCAAATTTATAGCAGCATCAATCTCAGAACATAATGGATACTAGGGATCAAGCCCTAGCAAAACTAACTCGATTACATGATAAATCTCATCCAACCCATCACCGTCTAGCAAGCCTACGAAGGAGTTACTCATTCCCGGCGATGAGCATCATGAAATTGGCGGTGAAGGAAGGTTGATGATGACGATGGCGACGGATTCCACCCTCCGGATCACCAAACGGACTCCAGATCAGCGCTCCCGATGAAGAACAGGAGCTAGCGGCGGCTTTGTATCGTAAAACATGATGAATCCTTCTCTCCGCAAATAGGTATATATGGAGTTGGAGTCAGGGTTGCCGGAGGTCCAGGGGGCCCACAAGCATGGGAGGCGCGCCCCTGAGCTTGTGGCTCCTAGGTGGCCCCCCTCTGGTATCTTTTTCCGCCAGTATTTTTTATATATTCCAAAAATATTCTCCGTAAATTTTTAGTTCAATCCGAGAACTTTGATTTCTGCACAAAAACAACACCATGGCAATTCTGCTGAAAACAGCGTCAGTACGGGTTAGTTTCATTCAAATCATGCAAATTAGAGTCCAAAACAAGAGCAAAAGAGTTTGGAAAAGTAGACACGATAGAGACGTATCAGGTTGCAAGTATTTATTGTTTGTGTTTAGGTCTGTTTATATAGTGTTGCTTGGTTCTCCTACTGGATTGATAACCTTGGTTTCATAACTGAGGTAAATACTTATCTCTACCGTACTGCATCATCCTCTCCTCTTCGGGGAAATCCCAACGTAGCTCACAAGTAGCAGGAAGAATTTCTTGCGCTGTTGCCGGGGAGACATCATCAACATCTATCAAGTACCTGCGCATAACCTTTCATCTCCTTGCATTTACATTATTTTCCTTTTGCCTATCATTTTCATCTCCCCCACTTCTAAAACGTTTTATCAAAAACACAAAAATGTTTTACTTCGTTGCTTTGCTTGTTTGTTTGGTATAATTTTATGTTTATTGGAAATCAGAAACAAAAAGCTTATGGATCCTCATCCACTTGCTAATCTTTTTAAAATATCCAATTATGATGAACCAATTACTAGTGAGTTGAGTGCACTAGATTATCTTTATGAAGTTTTGCTTGAAATTCGTGAATCTAAAAATTGTGATGAAGTGTTAAAAGAAGAAATTTATAAAGTGGTTCACAATAGCTCCTTCAATGAAAAGCATGATTGCAATGATGTTATTAAAAATTGTATTAATGTAAATTGTGTTAATAATATGCAAAACCCCAAGCTTGGGGATGCTAATTTTGCTATGTCCACTAATTATTGTAATGATCATTATTGGGGTGATTCTTCTTATGATCTTGAAAATTTATTTAAGCCTCATGGTGAATATGATATTGATAATAGTGTTTGCAATAATATTGAAAGTGGGTTTGGAAGAGTGTCAACTCTAGGTAATAATGATCCCACTACTTTGGAGAATGATCAATCTTATGAAATTTTTGATAAAAGTGGGCTTGGAGAGGTCGTGACTTTATTTGATGATAATCTCACTATTTTGGAAGAGTGTCAACTTTGCATGCATGTGGATCATGAAGAGAATATTTTAGGTGACAGTTATATTGTTGAATTTGATTATGAACCTACATGTAATTATTATGAGAGAGGAAAATATGGTTGTAGAAATTTTCATGTTACTAAATCACCTCTCTTTGCGTTGAAATTATTAATACTTCCTTCTTCCTATTTTCATATGCTAGAAATTGCTGGTCATGATAAAAAAAACCCTATAAAATGCCTGTGCATAGGAAGTATGTTAGACTTAAACTTGTTTTTCACATGCTATATGATGCTCTCTTTGTGCTTCAATTTTTTTCTTTCATGTGAGCATCATTAAAATTATCAACGCCTAGCTAAAAGGCTTTACATAAAAGCGATTGTTGGGAGACAACCCAATATTATTATTTTCTGTTTTTATGTGTACACACAATTATGCTACTGTTATGATTGTGTTTTAGTGTTTTAATTAGTGTTTATGACAAGTAAAGCCTTTGGCATGATTTGGGTGACAGTTCATTTGATTCTGTGCATTAACAGAAACTTTTGCGTCCAGTAGCAGAACTGTTAAAATTTGCTGGAGCTTGATAAAATTCTAATTTTTTTACACATGATTTATATACCAAATTCCCATGTTGTCCTAATTTTTCAGAATTTTGGAGTTACATAAGTATGGTCAAAATTCAGATTACTACAGACTGTTCTGTTTTTGACAGATTCTATTTTTGTTGCATTGTGTGCTTATTTTGATGAATCTATGGATTATATCAGGGGGTATAAGCCATGGTAAAGTTAGAATGCAGTAGGTATAATGCAATAACAAAATATGAATGGGTTTGCAATAGTACTTAAATTGGTGATTTGCTTTATTATACTAACGGATCTCACGAAGGTTTTGTTAAGTTTTGTGTGATTGAGGATTTCAAGTTTTGGGTCAGATCACGATGGGTGAAGAAATAAGGAGTGGCAAGAACCTAAGCTTGGGGATGCCCAGTGCACCCCAAGGTAATATTCAAGGACTCCCAAGCAACTAAGCTTGGGGATGCCCAGGAAGGCATTCCCTCTTTCTTCTAACGACCATCGGTAATTTTACTTCCAGTTATATTTTTATTCGTCACATATCATGAGTTTTGCTTGGAGCATCTTGTATTATACGAGTCTTTGATTTGTTTGCTATTTAGTTTGTCACAATCATCCTTGTTGAACACACTTGTTTGAGAGAGCTACACGCATATCATGATTTGCTAGAATACTCTATGTGCTTCACTTAAATCTTTTGAGCTGGGCAGTTGCTCTAGTACTTCACTTATATATTTTTTAGCACGACGGTGGTTATATTTTGAAGAAATAAACTCTCATGCTTCACTTATATTATTTTGAGAGTAGGAAATTTTAAAGAAATATGCTCTCATGCTTCACTTATATTATTTTGAGAGATAAAAATTTTGAAGAAATATTTATGCTCTCGTGCTTCACTTAGATCTTTTTGAGAGTTAAGAATAGTAATAGTAATTTGCATGAGCTATGAATTTGGTCCCAAAGTGATAGATATCCAAGGGAGATATAATAAAAACTTTCATGAAGATCATTGGATATTATTAACTTGATTCCTTGCGATAGTTTTAATTTGTGGAGATAGTGATATGTGAGTCATGTTGGTGAGTAATTATGCTTTAGTAAGAATATTGGTGTTAAGGTTTGTGATTCCCTATGCATGCACGCAAAGTCAATAGTTATGCAATGAAATTATATCCTACTTGTGGTGCATTATTCAGTGTTAATTATGTTCAATGCGCGTTTATGATCGTTTTCATTTTTTGGTTGGTTGCTTCTCAATCTACTAAGCAGGAATACTACTTGTGCATCCAACTCCTTAAACCAAAAGTTGTGCCAAATGAGTCCACCATACCTACCTATATGTGGTATTTCCATGTCGTTCCAAGTAAATTTGTATGTGCCAACTCTAATTTTCAAAATGAATTTCCATTTTGTGTGCTCATACCACTCATGAAGCGGCAGGGGGTGGTCAATATTTTCCATGCTAGGTATTATATTCTCATGATGAGTGTTTATTTACTTGTCATTGCACGAGAGTGTGGCAAGTAATAGGGATGCCCAGTCCCAAAATGATTTTTTTTATGTTGTTAATAATAAATTTCTTGGAAAGTGTTGGTATGGAAGGCACCCGTGTATATGACTAGCCATGGATTGTGAAAGAATGGTGGAAAGGAAATAAACTTTACTTTCTATTTGGGAACCGCCTATGAATTATCTAGCATGGAAGATATTGGGAATCCTCGGTCGTTTTCGTTGACACGAAAAGCATGCCTCTCAAAACAATTTTATCTCTCAATTTAAGCTATGAGCTCTAGCACCTCTACAAATCTCTGCTTCCCTCTACGAAGGGCCTATCTATTTACTTTTATGCAATTTTCATTTTTATTGAGTCTCCATATTCTCTTATAAAGCACCAACTAGGGAACACTATTTTCATACTTGTGTATTGGATGTAGTTAATATTTGAGTGTGTTTCATGAATGGATCAATGACTGAGCATAATGGGCTAGGGATAACTTTCTTTAGCATTGATATTTTGAGAGACATAGTTGCTTGTTGATACGCTTGAGTATCGATGTTTTCATGTCAAATTATAGACTATTGTTTTAAATCATTCAAGTCCAAATGTCCATGCTACAAAGAAAAGAATATATAATGAATATGTTAGGTAGCATTCCACATCAAAAATTCTATTTTTATCATTTACCTACTCGAGGACAAGCAGGAATTAAGCTTGGGGATGCTTGATACGTCTCCAACGTATCTATAATTTTTGATTGTTCCATGCTATTATATTATCAATCTAGGATGTTTTATGTACATTTACAAGCAACTTTACATCATTTTTTCGGACTAACCTACTAACTTAGCGCCCAGTGCCAGTTGCTGTTTTTTGCTTTATTTTTACTTTGCGGAATATATATACTAAACGAAGTCCAAATGCCACGAAACTTTTTGGAGATTTATTCCTGGTCATAAGAGACCCTGGAAGCTTCTGGAGGCCACGAGAAGATGGAGGAGTGGCTCACTAGGCACCAGGGTGCGCAAGGGGCCTCTACGCGCCGTAGTGGGTAGTGGGGCCCACAACCCTCCATTTGACCTACCTCCGCCTCTATAAGTACTCTAAAATCCCAAAACCCTCAGGGGAGTCCACGAAATACTTTTACCGCCGCCGCAAGTTACAGAACCACGAGATCTAATCTAGAGGCCTTTTCCGGCACTCTGCCGGAGGGGGGAATGATCACACATGGGTTCTTGATCATCCTTGTTGCCCCTCCAATGATGCCTGAACAGTTTACCATAGATCTACGGGTCCGTAGTTAGTAGTTAGATGGCTTCTTCTCTCTTTTTGATCTACAATACAATGTTCTCCACGGTGTTCTTGGAGATCTATTTGATGTAATGACTTTTTGCGGCGTGTTTGTTGGAATCCGATGAATTGTGAGTTTATGATCAGATCTACCGATGAATATTATTTGGTTTTTCTCTGAACTCTTTTATGCATGATTATTATAGCCTCGTATTTCTTCTCCGATTTATTGGTTTGGTTTGGCCAACTAGATTGATTTATCTTGCCATGGGAAGAGGTGCTTTGCAATGGGTTCGATCTTGTGGTGCTCAATCCCAGTGACAGAAAGGGACATGACATGTATGTATCATTGCTATTAATGGTAAAAATATGGGGCTTATTCATACGTGAGTTTATCTTGTCTACATCATGTCATCTTGCTTAAAGCATTACTCCGTTTTTCATGAACTTAATACACTAAAAGCATGCTGGATAGCGGGCGACGGGTGGAGTAATAGTAGTAGATGCAGGCAGGAGTCGGTCTACTAATCTTGGACGCGATGCCTATATACATGATCATTGCCTTGGATATCATCATAATTATTTGCTTTTCTGTCAGTTGCCCAACAGTAATTTATTTACCCACCGTATGCTAATTTCTCGAGAGAAGCCTCTAGTGAAAACTATGGCCCCGGGTCTATTTTCTATCATATATTAAAACCAAAAATACCTTGCTGCAATTTTATTTATTTTATTTTATTTTGTATTTTAGTTAGATCCATCTATCAAAATTTGTACAATTTAATCTTGCTCATAACCATTGAGGAATTGACAACCCCTCTACGCGTTGGGTTGCAAGTATTTGTTGTTTGTGTGCAGGTGTTGTTTACATAGTGTTGCTCCGTTCTCCTACTAGATTGATAACCTTGGTTTCATAACCAAGGGAAATACTTATCTCTATTATACGGCATCATCCTCTCCTCTTTTGGAAAATCCCAACGCAGCTCACAAGTAGCATTTACCTTTCTACATTTCCTTTCCGCAAGTCGAGATTAGGCTTTATTTTCAATAAGTTTAAACTATCAATTTTCCTTATGAATAAGGGATGATCCATTCCGATGAGTATATGGATATCATGATGTGTGAGTTCATTACTGCTTATTTGAGAACGTACCTGAGGATTGTTGTGATCTAAATAGTAGCACATAATTACTTGCATGATGATTATAAGTACTCCACATTGCAGTTGTTAAATTTTTGAAAGGAGATGAAATAACTATATACGATAGCTCATTGAAGGTTCAACTCACAAAAGGGCAAGTGGAGAAATTAATCCTCTTAAAGATTAAAAAGTGTTCTTATAAAATATGTCTTTCGTAGATTCATGTTTGACTTGCATGTCATACAAAAAGTGAAATGAGCCTTCAACATGTCTCGATGACAAGAAACTAAAATACTTAAAGAATTTGGGTCTCTAAAAGTAAAGAGGAAAAGAATAACTGCTTGCCCGGTTGAAACAACGATGAACTAGGGTATGAAGTTGCTACATGTCCACAACAAAATTGAAGTAACAAAGTGTGGATGCCTGCATGATCATTATCGTAGTAAAGATGAGCTATCATTTTTCATGAACCCTTTTATCCCTAACCATTCCCTTAAACAGTGATGGCTCGTGTCTCTTTTATATCCATATCTCATAAACACAAAGTTGACCTGGTTTTTACAAGCTACAATACTTGCTCGGGGACGAGCAAGACTTAAGCTTGGGGGAGTTGATGAGTCCAATTTATGTGATGGTTTTACTAAGTATTTTGTGCATACATAGTAGGCATTGTGGAATTTTACCGCGTTCACACATTTCTTTTTGTTGATAATCCCTCAGGTAACGTCTTTTGGACCAATTATTATATAATGTAAGAAAACCTAAAAATGGTAGTGGAATCACGTATTTAAGGTGATAATCCCTGGCCATAAAAGAACCAAGCAAGAAGGCCAAAGAAACAACAGTCGCCGTGCTTCGAGGACAAAAGACGGTGTTCCATACGACTGTGTGCGCCCGTATGAGCGGTCGTATGGAGTGAAGCCGCCATCGCCAGATCCACTATTTCCATCCCGTCGAATCGGATCGTGGGTCAGACGCCCAGGGACACCAAAAACTCATCTAAATGGCAGAACCCTAGCCTATGGAGTTCATCTGGAGGATGGATTGGCAAGGAGAAGAAGGGGATCCTTCCCACCGCGCACGTGAAGGGGGACACCATCATCACCACTATCATCATCATCATCATTCACTCCATCATCACCATTATCATCCACATCCTTATCATCTGCAACATCAAGAACCCTAGTGGATCCTTTGGTGTATTATTTGAATCATTCATCCATGTATGCCTTTACCATTGCTATGATGTTTGTTGTTCCCATGTGTGAGTAGGTCTCCTAGTTCTTGGGGATATGGATGAACCTTGGTCTGTGTAGGATCTGAAACGTTATTATGGATATGAGATCTTCTGTTGAATGCTTAGTTTAATAACTTCGTGAATGTTTTGAAGGGGTCCCACTCACATTTGTGCTTTATGGCCACGAAGTATATCACTGTGGTTGTAAAGGGCTAGGTTGTGGAGGTAATTCGAGGTGACAGTAAAAGCCTACTGCTCCTAACCTTTGCAATTGACTGGGGAATTACGGCGTACCTTAGAGAGGTCGTGTCCACTGGGTAACCCTTAATTATCATGATTTATAACCCTCTGAGGGAGACTATGATGGTGGCATGTGTGGCATGAAGTCTACCACAAGTAGAACATGTACTATACCCAGCTCCGCCCAACATGTCAATAGAGGCTCAAGTGTCCATTCCATACTATGCTTATGCATAAGTGCTCTAGAAACATACCAATGGGGATGTCGGACTCCATGAAAACGCCTTTCAATTCTGTTGTTTCATTAGTCACTATAATCATTGCTCTTTATTTACTTTTACATTATTTTGTTACAAAGTCACTCCACTACTCAATATCAATTTATATCCACCCTCACGTTGCTTTAAGTCTATAATTATCTGCAGGCACAAAAATACATAATTCACTACAAGAGACGAAAGTCTGTTTCCTGTGCTCCCTGTGGGTTCGATACTCTTACTTCGAAAAAGCTACAACTAAACCATGTGCACTTGCAGGCCATCACGAGACAACTCACTGTCTCAACCCAGCGTTTCCATCCCTACTCAGATATGTTGAATAGCTTATCAGAAGTATGAATACCCTGCTCGGATTAACTGGGATATCGGGTAAAGAAACTTACCGCCTCGACGGGTTTGAAATAAGAAAAATCATCAAACATTTGTTGTCGGGTGAACTCCTCCTTTTCCCCATTATAGATGGCCTCCATCGCGGCTACAAGCGCCTGACGGTCCTCAAAGCCATCCTTAATGGCTTGAGTAGCATCGTCGGTCCCATTATAGTTCCAGACCGGATGGGTGCTCTATTGGAGTGCTTGACTCCTCGGCCTATAGCCATAACCATCACATTAATGATGGTAGGCTTGTGGTGGCTCAGGTAAGCAACTTGAGCAGCCAGCCAAGTGACTTCGACATCTTCCTCTAGGGATCGACTCCTCGGCCACCAGTTGTATCACTTCTGTGGTGGTGCGTGAGAAAAGGAGGGAGTCCTTGTCAGATAGGGTCCTCAAGTGGCACGTCGGCTATATAAAACCACTTAGTTGCCCACGTCTTAGCATCCTCCTTGGGGGTGCCATGAAGCTATCCCGTGCCAGCAATCCTGCACACTCTGGCTCCTCCAACCTCGAAGATAGTACTGTCCCGGGAGCAAGGAATCAAGCAGAAATACTTTCGCCATAATCTGAAGTGAGCCTCACAACCAAGGAAAGATTCACAAAAGGGCAACGAGAAGCCTGAGATGTGAAAGATTGAATTTGGTGAGAGATGGTGGAGTTGGATCCCGTAAAGTTCTAAAAGACCCCTAATTAAGGGTGGATTGGGCAACCAAGGCATCATGATAATTAATCTGCATGTTTCCCAATCATCATGCCTTGTTTGGGAACATGAATCAAGGGAAAGAAATTAAAGATGAGCTAAAAGTGGATCTTGGGGCCCACAATAGCTCCCCTTAAGCAGGCATGTCGAGATGTGGGACCACAAAACTGCGAGTCATCAGAGATCCTCAGAGAATAAACCTTTGCCTATAAGGATTTGACTTCGGCATATGAAACCTCAGACTTGAAGCCCTCAAATGAAGAGTTTTCGGATCCTGTGACATTGAACTAGCTTCTCATAAAAGGATCCTGTTAAGAAGAGGTCCTTTTAACCTGGAGCCTGTGCTCGGTTTTACGAATGGATGCAGCAAAAGCCAAGGCCGAACATGGAAATCATTGAAGACTTCAGACCACAAGGGGTCCTCGGATATGGTGTCAAATTAGAAGATCGAACTCGCCAACAAAGCCGAAGACCAAAAAGACGAAGTCATCCCTAGGAGCGATCCATTGTCCTTAGTTTGAAGACTAGTTCAGGGGCTAATGACTGTGTCCTAGATTAGGGAGTGCACACCACGCCGAGGACCCACTGACAACTGAAGGGTGGGCCATGCAAGCCGTGGCCCTCGGCGTACTCAAGATGGAATCCTCCAAAGACTTGTCATACACTTCAAGGCGTAGTCAAATGATCGGCATGTTATCCCTAGTTGTAGCTGACATACTTGTAACCCTAAATACCCCCGGTGTCTATATAAGTCGGGGGGTTTAGTCTGTAGAGGCGTCCCAGAACAACGTAGAACTCATTCATACGATCTTGAGGTAGATCATCATGTACTTTGTACCCCATCCACAATCAATACAATACAAGCAGGACGTAGGATTTTACCTCTTCGAGAGGGCCCAAACCTGGGTAAATACCGTGTCCCTTTACTTTCTATTACCATCTTGCCGAGATCACTAGCTCAAGACTCCCTACCAGAGATCCGTCGGTTTTAGCACCGACAGTTGGGCCACAAGAACGTTCCCTCTTGGCACACGTCTGTGCGTCCAGTCTGGCACATGTGCCATGCTGTGTGCCACGATGGGCCACAAACATCATGAACAACATGACCGCGCACCTGATCCACAAACATCCGTGTAACTGTGAATGTTCGCTCGGATACCAACTTTTTACGCCCCGGACACACCCGCCGGTTATTGGCTATTACCCCTGGCGGGATCTAGATTGGCCCCGCAGATCAACACTGGTCTTTCCTGCGCACTTTGTCCTCACTCGTGTACACCTAGGACCAACTTCTCAGTCGGTCACCCATCCTGAAATTGCTCCAAGCTGAGCATGCTTAACTTTGAAGTTCTTTCCGAATGGGCTCCCGGAAAAGAAGCAATTCCTTATTGATATAGGTAGTCTATCATCCCTATTAAGCCAGGTCATCACACCTCTCTATAAATTTGTGGTCATGTTTACTGCTACCTCTTAAGCACTGCGTTGGTTTTCCCTTGAAGAGGAAAGGGTGATGCAGCAACGTAGCGTAAGTATTTCCCTCAGTTTTTGAGAACCAAGGTATCAATCCAGTAGGAGGCTACGCGCGAGTCCCTCGCACCTACACAAAACAAATAAATCCTCGCAACCAACGCGATAAGGGGTTGTCAATCCCTACACGGTCACTTACGAGAGTGAGATCTGATAGATATGATAAGATAATATTTTTGGTATTTTTGTTATAAAGATGCAAAGTAAAGTAAAAAAATAAAAATGGCAAAAGAAATAGCTAAGTGTTGAAAGATTAATATGATGAAGATAGACCCGGGGGCCATAGGTTTCACTAGTGGCTTCTCTCAAGAGCATAAGTATTTTACGGTGGGTGAACAAATTACTGTTGAGCAATTGACAGAATTGAGCATAGTTATGAGAATATCTAGGTATGATCATGTATATAGGCATCACGTCCGAGACAAGTAGACCGACTCCTGCCTGCATCTACTACTATTACTCCACACATCGACCGCTATCCAGCATGCATCTAGAGTATTAAGTTCATAAGAACAAAGTAACGCCTTAAGCAAGATGACATGATGTAGAGGGATAAATTCATGCAATATGATAAAAAAAACATCTTGTTATCCTCGATGGCAACAATACAATGAAGGAAATATGCCCTAGAGGCAATAATAAAGTATTATTTATTTCCTTATATCATGATAAATATTTATTATTCATGCTAGAATTGTATTAACCGGAAACATGATACATGTGTGAATACATAAACAAACAGAGTGTCACTAGTATGCCTCTACTTGACTAGCTCGTTAATCAAAGATGGTTATGTTTCCTAGCCATAGACATGAGTTGTCATTTGATTAACGGGATCACTTCATTAGGAGAATGACGTGATTGACTTGACCCATTCCGTTAGCTTAGCACTCGATCGTTTAGTATGTTGCTATTGCTTTCTTCATGACTTATACATGTTCCTATGACTATGAGATTATGCAACTCCCGTTTACCGGAGGAACACTTTGTGTGCTACCAAACGTCACAACGTAACTGGGTGATTATAAAGGTGCTCTACAGGTGTCTCCAAAGGTACTTGTTGGGTTGGCGTATTTCGAGATTAGGATTTGTCACTCCAATTGTCGGAGAGGTATCTCTGGGCCCACTCGGTAATGCACATCACTATAAGCCTTGCAAGCATTGTGACTAATGAGTTAGTTGCGGGATGATGTGTTACGGAACGAGTAAAGAGACTTGTCGGTAACGAGATTGAACTAGGTATCGAGATACCAACGATCAAATCTCGGGCAAGTAACATACCGGTGACAAAGGGAACAACGTATGTTGTTATGCGGTCTGACCGATAAAGATCTTCGTAGAATATGTGGGAGCCAATATGGGCATCCAGTTCCCGCTATTGGTTATTGACCGGAGACGTGTCTCGGTCATGTCTACATAGTTCTCGAACCCGTAGGGTCCGCACGCTTAACGTTACGATGACAGTTTTATTGAGTTTTGATGTACCGAAGGAGTTCTGAGTCCCGGATGAGATCGGGGATATGACGAGGAGTCTCGAAATGGTCGAGACATAAAAATCGATATATTGGACGACTATATTCGGACTTCGGAAAGGTTCCGAGTGATTCGGGTATTTTTTGGAGTACCGGAGAGTTACGGGAATTCGTATTGGGCCTTAATGGGCCATACGGGAAAGGAGAGAAAGGCCTCCCCATGGTCTGGTCCGAATTGGACTAGGGAAGGGGGGCGCACCCTTCCTTCTTTCTCCTTCCCCCCTTCCCTTCTCCTACTCCCACAAGGAAAGGAGGAGTCCTACTCCCGGTGGGAGTAGGACTCCCCCCTATGGCGCGCCTCTCCCCTTGGCCGGCTGCCTCCCCCTTGCTCCTTTATATACGGGGGCAGGGGGGCACCCCCGAGACACAACAATTGATCCTTAATATCTCTTAGCCGTGTGCGGTGCCCCCCTCCACCAAATTACACCTCGATAATACCATTGCGGAGGCGAAGCCCTGCGTCGGTGGAACATCATCATCGTCACCATGCCATCGTGCTGACGAAACTCTCCCTCAACACTCGGCTGGATCGGAGTTCGAGGGACGTCATCGAGCTGAACGTGTGTAGAACTCGGAGGTGCCGTACGTTCGGTACTTGATCGGTCGGATCGTGAAGACGTACGACTACATCAACCGCGTTGTGATAACGCTTCCGATGTCGGTCTACGAGGGTACGTGGACAATACTCTCCCCTCTCGTTGCTATGCATCACCATAATCTTGCGTGTGCGTAGGAATTTTTTTGAAATTACTACGTTCCCCAACATACAATACGTGCCTTGCTGCCCCTACTGTCACTGGGAAAGGACACCGCAAGATTGAACCGAAAGCTAAGCACTTCTCCCATTGCAAGAAAGATCAATCTAGTAGGCCAAACCAAACTGATAATTTGAAGAGACTTGCAAGATAACCAATCATACATAAAAGAATTCAGAGAAGATTCAAATATTGTTCATAGATAAACTTGATCATAAACCCACAATTCATCGGTCCCAACAAACACACCGCAAAAGAAGATTACATCGAATAGATCTCCACGAGAGAGGGCGAGAACATTGTATTGAGATCCAAAAAGAGAGAAGAAGCCATCTAGCTAATAACTATGGACCCGAAGATCTGAGGTAAACTACTCACACTTCATCGGAGAGGCTATGGTGTTGATGTAGAAGCCCTCCGTGATCGATGCCCCTTCCGGCGGAGCTCCGGAACAGGCCCCAAGATGGGATCTCGTGGGTACAGAAGGTTGCGGTGGTGGAATTAGGTTTTTGGCTCCGTATCTGATCATTTGGGGGTACGTAGGTATATATAGGAGGAAGAAGTACGTTGGTGGAGCAACGTGGGGCCCATGAGGGTGGAGGGCGGGCCTGGGGGGTAGGCGCGCCCCCCTACCTCGTGGCCTCCTGGAAGCTTCCTTGATGTAGGGTCCAAGTCTCCTGGATCATGTTCGTTCCCAAAATCACGTTCCCGAAGGTTTCATTCCGTTTGGACTCCGTTTGATATTCTTTTTCTGCGAAACTCTGAAATAGGCAAAAAAACAGCAATTCTGGGCTGGGCCTCCAGTTAATAGGTTAGTCCCAAAAATAATATAAAAGTGAATAATAAAGCCCAATAATGTCCAAAACAGAAGATAATATAGCATGGAGCAATCAAAAATTATAGATACGTTGGAGACGTATCAAGCATCCCCAAGCTTAATTCCTGCTCGTCCTCGAGTAGGTAAATGATAAAAACAGAATTTTTGACGTGGAATGCTACTAGGCATAATTTCAATGTAATTCTTCTTAATTGTGGTATGAATATTCACATCCGAAAGATTCAAGACAATAGTTTAATATTGACATAAAAATAATAATACTTCAAGCATACTAACTAAGCAATTATGTCTTCTCAAAATAACATGGCCAAAAAAGTTATCCCTACAAAATCATATAGTCTGGCTAAGCTCTATCTTCACCACACAAAATATTTTAATCATGCACAACCCCGATGAAAAGCGAAGCAATTGTTTCATACTTTTGACATTTTCAAACTTTTTCAATCTTCACGCAATACATGAGCGTGAGCCATGGACATAGCACCATATGTGGAATAGAATGGTGGTTGTGGATAAGACGAAAAGGAGAAGATAGTCTCACATCAACTAGGCGTATCAACGGGCTATGGAGATGCCCATCAATAGATATCAATGTGAGTGAGTAGGGATTGCCATGCAACGGATGCACTAGAGCTATAAGTATATGGAAGCTCAAAAAGAAACTAAGTGGGTGTGCATCCAACTCGCTTGCTCACGAAGACCTAGGGCATTTTGAGGAAGCCCATCATTGGAATATACAAGCCAAATTCTATAATGAAAAATTCCCGCTAGTATATGAAAGTGATATCATGGGAGACTCTCTATCATGAAGATTATGGTTCTACTTTGAAGCACAAGTGTGGTAAAAGGATAGTAACATTGTCCCTTCTCTCTTTTTCTCTCATTTTTTTTGTTTGGGCCTTTTCTCTTTTTTTTATGGCCTCTTTTTTTTTAGTTCGGAGTCTCATCCCGACTTGTGGGGGAATCATAGTCTCCATCATCCTTTCCTCACTTGGGACAATGCTCTAAAAATGATGATCATCACACTTTTATTTTCTTACAACTCAACAATTACAACTCAATACTTAGAACAAAATATGACTCTATGTGAATGCCTCCGGTGGTGTACCGGGATATGCAATGAATCAAGAGTGACATGTATGAAAGAATTATGAACGGTGGCTTTGCCACAAATACAATGTCAACTACATGATCATGCAAAGCAATATGACAATGATGTAGCGTGTCATAATAAACAGAACGGTGGAAAGTTGCATGGCAATATATCTCGGAATGGCTATGGAAATGCCATGATAGGTAGGTATGGTGGCTGTTTTGAGGAAGGTATATGGTGGGTGTATGATACCGGCGAAAGGTGCGCGGTATTAAAGAGGCTAGCAATGGTGGAAGGAGGAAAGTGCGTATAATCCATGGACTCAACATTAGTCATAAAGAACTCATATACCTATTGCAAAAGTCTACAAGTTATCAAAGCAAAGTATTACGCGCATGCTCCTAGGGGGATAGATTGGTAGGAAAAGACCATCGCTCGTCCCTGACCGCAACTCATAAGGAAGACAATCAATAAATAAATTATGCTCCGACTTCATCACATAACGGTTCACCATACATGCATGCTACGGGAATCACAAACTTTAACACAAGTATTTCTCAAACTCACAACTACCCAACTAGCATGACTCTAATATTACTACCTCCATATCTCAAAACAATCATCAAGCATCAAACTTCTCTTAGTATTCAACACACTCATAAGAATTTTTTACTATTCTTGAATACCTAGCATATTAGGATTATTTAAACAAATTACCATGTTGTTTAAGACTCTCAAAATAATCTAAGTGAAGCATGAGAGATCAATAGTTTCTATAAAACAAAACCACCACCGTGCTCTAAAAGATATAAGTGAAGCGCTAGAGCAAAAACTATATAACTCAAAAGATATAAGTGAAGCACATAGAGTATTCTAATAATTTCCGAATCATGTGTGTCTCTCTCAAAAGGTGTGTACAGAAAGGATGATTGTGGTAAACTAAAAAGCAAAGACTCAAATCATACAAGACGCTCCTAGCAAAACACATACCATGTGGTGAATAAAAATATAGCTCCAAGTAAAGTTACCAATGGAAGTAGACGAAAGAGGGGATGCCTTCCGGGGCATCCCCAAGCTTTGGCTTTTTGGTGTCCTTAGATTATCTTGGGGGTGCCATGGGCATCCCCAAGCTTAGGCTCTTGCCACTCCTTGTTCCATAATCCATCAAATCTTTCACCCAAAACTTGAAAACTTCACAACACAAAACTTAGCAGAAAATCTCGCGAGCTCCGTTAGCGAAAGAAAACAAAAGACCACTTCAAGGTACTGTAATGAACTCATTCTTTATTTATATTGGTGTTAAACCTACTGTATTCCAACTTCTATATGGTTTATAAACTATTTTACTAGCCATAGATTCATCAAAATAAGCAAACAACACACGAAAAACAGAATCTGTCAAAAACAGAACAGTCTGTAGTAATCTGTAACTAACGCAAACTTCTGAAACTCCAAAGCATCAGCAAAAATAGGACGACCTAGACAATTTGTTTATTGATCAGAAGCAATTGGAATCAATACTTTTTCACGTTCTGGTGATTTTTAACAATTATTTTCGTGAACAGAAAGTTTCTGGAATTTTCTGCAAGATCAAATAACTATCATCCAAGAAGATCCTATAGGTTTAACTTGGCACAAACACTAATTAAAACATAAAAACACATCTAACCAGAGGCTAGAACAAAAATGTATTCCTAAACAGAACCAAAAAGCAAAAAACTAAAAATAAAATTGGGTTGCCTCCCAACAAGCGCTATCGTTTAACGCCCCTAGCTAGCTAGGCATAATAGCAAGGATAGATCTAGGTATTGCCATCTTTGGTAGGCAATCCATAAGTGGCTCTCATAATAGATTCATATGGTAATTTTATTTTCTTCCTAGGGAAGTGTTCCATGCATTTATTTAATGGAAATTGGAATCTAATATTCCCTTCCTTCATATCAATAATTGCACCAATCGTTCTAAGGAAAGGTCTCCCAAGAATAATAGGACATGAAGGATTGCAATCTATGTCAAGAACGATAAAATCTAAGGGCACATATTTCCTATTTGCAACAATAATAACATCATTAATTCTTCCCATAGGTTTCTTAATAGTGGAATCCGCAAGGTGCAAGTTTAAAGAGCAATCATCAAAATCACGGAAACCTAGCAAATCACACAAAGTTTTT
Organism: Aegilops tauschii subsp. strangulata; assembly: GCF_002575655.3. NCBI lineage: Eukaryota > Viridiplantae > Streptophyta > Magnoliopsida > Poales > Poaceae > Aegilops > Aegilops tauschii. The sequence goes on from NC_053036.3 coordinate 518,669,395, forward strand.
GGAATCGTGGAAACACTAGCACCCAAATCACACAAAGCATAGCATTCATGATCTTTAATCTTAATTTTAATAGTAGGTTCTCACTCATCATAAAGTTTTTTAGGGATAGAAACTTCCAACTCAAGTTTTTCTTCATAAGATTGCATCAAAGCATCAACGATATGTTTGGTAAAAGCTTTATTTTGACTATAAGCATGAGGAAAATTTAGCACGGATTGCAACAAGGAAATACAATCTATCAAAGAGCAATTATCATAATTAAATTCCTTGAAACCCAAAATAGTGGGTTTATCTAATGTTTTGATCTCTTCAATCCCACTTTTATCAATTTTAGCATCAAGATCTAAAAACTCTGAATTTTTGGAATGCCTTCTAGGTAAAGGTGGATCATATTCAGTCCCATGAGAAGACTGAGGCATAGCCTAGTGGTGGGAAGGGGCTGATGCCTTCCCACCCACCCAGGTTCAAGGCATGGTACTTGCAATTTGGGTTTGTTGCACCAATTATACTGTAAGGGGTTCCCTTACAGTCTTTCTATCAAAAAAATATTCAGTCCCATCATTATCAAGATTCATATTGCAAAACAAAGATTTAATAGGGGACACATCAATAACTTTTAGATCTTCATCTTTATTTTCATAGAAATTAGAAGAACACGCTTTTATAAAGCAGTCTTTCTTAGCACGCATCCTAGCGGTTATTTCTTTGCACTCATCAATGGAAATTCTCATGGCTTTGAGGGACTCATTGATATCATGCTTAGGAGGAATATATCTAAGTTTTAAAGAATCAACATCAAGAGAAATTCTATCAACGTTCCTAGCCAATTCATCAACTTTAAGCAATTTCTCTTCAAGCAAAGCATTGAAATTCTTTTGTGAATTCATAAACTCTTTAACACTAGTCTCAAATTCAGAGGGCATCTTATTAAAATTTCCATAAGAATTGTTGTAGGAATTACCATAATTATTAGAGGAATTGCTAGGATAAGGCCTCGGATTAAAGTTTCCTCTATACGCGTTGTTACCAAAATTATTCCTACCAACAAAATTCACATCCATGGATTCATTATTATTCTCAATCAAAGTAGACAAAGGCATATCATTAGGATCAGAAGAAACACTCTTAGTAGCAAATAATTTCATAAGTTCATCCATCTTTCCACTCAAAACATTAATTTCTTCTATCGCATGCACTTTTTTATTAGTAGATCTTTTAGTGTGCCATTGAGAATAATTAACCATAATATTATCTAGGAGTTTAGTAGCGTCTCCTAAAGTGATTTCCATAAAAGTGCCTCCCGCAGCCGAATCTAAAAGATTTCTAGAAGCAAAATTCAATCCGGCATAGAAATTTTGTATAATCATCCACAATTTCAAACCATGTGTAGGGCAATTACGTATCATTAATTTCATCCTCTCCCAAGCTTGTGCAACATGTTCATGATCAAGTTGCTTAAAATTCATAATATCGTTTCTAAGGGAGATAATCTTAGCGGGAGAAAAATACTTAGAGATAAAAGCATCTTTGCACTTGTTCCAAGAATCAATACTATTTTTAGGCAAAGACGAAAACCAAGCTTTAGCACGATCTCTAAGCGAAAAAGGAAATAGCTTCAGTTTAACAATATCATTGTCAACATCTTTCTTCTTTTGCATATCACACAAATCAACGAAGCTATTTAGATGAGTAGCGGCATCTTCACTAGGAAGGCCGGCGAATTGATCTTTCATAACAAGATTCAACAAAGCAACATTGATTTCACAAGATTCAGTATCGCTAAGAGGGGCAATCGGAGTGCTAAGGAAATCATTATTGTTGGTATTGGTAAAGTCACATAATTTGGTATTATCTTGAGCCATCGTGACAAGCGAACAATCCAACACACGAGCAAACAAGAAGCAAGCGAAAAAGAGGCGAACGGAAAAAGAGAAGGCAAATAAAATGGCAAGGGTAAAGTGGGGGAGAGGAAAACGAGAGGCAAATGGCAAATAATGTAATGCGGGAGATAAGGGTTTGTGATGGGTACTTGGTATGTTGACTTTTGCGTAGACTCCCCGGCAACGGCGCCAGAAATCCTTCTTGCTACCTCTTGAGCACTGCGTTGGTTTTCCCTTGAAGAGGAAAGGGTGATGCAGCAAAGTAGCGTAAGTATTTCCCTCAGTTTTTGAGAACCAAGGTATCAATCCAGTAGGAGGCTACGCGTGAGTCCCTTGCACCTACACAAAACAAATAAATCCTCGCAACCAACACGATAAGTGGTTGTCAATCCCTACACGGACACTTACGAGAGTGAGATCTGATAGATATGATAAGATAATATTTTTGGTATTTTTGTTATAAAGATGCAAAGTAAAGTAAACAAAATAAAAACGGCAAAAGAAATAGCTAAGTGTTGAAAGATTAATATGATGAAGATAGACCCGGGGGCCATAGGTTTCACTAGTGGCTTCTCTCAAGAGCATAAGTATTTTACGGTGGGTGAACAAATTACTGTTGAGCAATTGACATAATTGAGCATAGTTATGAGAATATCTAGGTATGATCATGTATATAGGCATCACGTCCGAGACAAGTAGACCGACTCCTGCCTGCATCTACTACTATTACTCCACACATCGACCACTATCCAGCATGCATCTAGAGTATTAAGTTCATAAGAACAGAGTAACGCCTTAAGCAAGATGACATGATGTAGAGGGATAAATTCATGCAATATGATAAAACCCCCATCTTGTTATCCTCGATGGCAACAATACAATACGTGCCTTGCTGCCCCTACTGTCACTGGGAAAGGACACCGCAAGATTGAACCCAAAGCTAAGCACTTCTCCCATTACAAGAAAGATCAATCTAGTAGGCCAAACCAAACTGATAATTCGAAGAGACTTGCAAAGATAACCAATCATACATAAAAGAATTCAGAGAAGATTCAAATATTGTTCATAGATAAACTTGATCATAAACCCACAATTCATCGGTCTCAACAAACACACCGCAAAAGAAGATTACATCGAATAGATCTCCACGAGAGAGGGGGAGAACATTGTATTGAGATCCAAAAAGAGAGAAGAAGCCATCTAGCTAATAACTATGGACCCGAAGGTCTGAGGTAAACTACCCACACTTCGTCGGAGAGGCTATGGTGTTGATGTAGAAGCCCTCCGTGATCGATGCCCCTTCCGGCGGAGCTCCGGAACAGGCCCCAAGATGGGATCTCGTGGGTACAAAAGGTTGCGGCGGTGGAATTAGGTTTTTGGCTCCGTATCTGATCGTTTGGGGGTACGTAGGTATATATAGGAGGAAGAAGTACGTCAGTGGAGCAATGTGGGGCCCACGAGGGTGGAGGGCCCGCCTGGGGGGGTAGGCGCGCCCCCCCTACCTCGTGGCCTCCTGGAAGCTTCCTTGACGTAGGGTCCAAGTCTCCTGGATCATGTTCGTTCCAAAAATCACGTTCCCGAAGGTTTCATTCCGTTTGGAATCCGTTTGATATTCTTTTTCTGCGAAACTCTGAAATAGGCAAAAAACAGCAATTCTGGGCTGGGCCTCCGGTTAATAGGTTAGTCCCAAAAATAATATAAAAGTGAATAATAAAGCCCAATAATGTCCAAAACAGAAGATAATATAGCATGGAGCAATCAAAAATTATAGATACGTTGGAGACGTATCATTTACCGAGTTAGGCGGAGTTAGAAGCCGTCTTCAGGGAAATTGACGAGGCAGGAGACGAAGTGTACGGCAAGAGTGAGGATGAGGATGATGTCGCCAGCTCCGCCACGATCGTGCCCCGCTGCCACGACCACGAAATCGGCACATCCGCGGGCATCATCGACAGCGAAGAAGGGTAGAGCATGTGAGGTCGGCGATGGTCGGGTCCCAGGAAGGCCACCCTCTCGGGTTGAAGCCAAGCTTGGCCGGCTCATCGTCGGCGGCCGATTAGCCACTTGCAGGCTACGGAGGCGGAGTTTAATTTTTCGGGGCTCATATGGTCGTTCGGACATGAGGAATAGGTTCGGAGTACGTTTGGTTGAAATATGTCGAAAAACATAATGAGTTTGCTTCGTTTTAGAAAAAAGCATCCAGTTTTATGTAAAAAAATCCAAATGAATGAATATCGTCTGGTTTGTTTAAATACCGATCAAATTTATTCACTTTCATTAAGTTTCTTCTAAAATGTAACTGGGCATATGCGTCTACGGTTGGATGACCGGCTCTCTTATCCGAGAAAAAAAGAGATGACCGGCTCACGTATCAATGTTTGTGAACCGGTCCCTGGTCCGTTGATGTGGTGTCCGGTTTAGATACACGCATGTGTCGTGAACAAGAAATCAACCATGAACCGTTCAACCCATTTGGACGAAAGCAGGTGCAGCGCAGGGGCTTTGGGTAGCAGGTCCACCATGTTTCACCAAAACCTAAGGCAACGGGGAGGCGATCGCGAGGCGATCAACTTCCTGCGCTAGGGTTAGGGTTTCGTCTATGGGGGTGGTGAGGATTCGGTGGTAGCGAGGGGGCGACTGCGCTTTCCTTCGTTGCCGGCCGAGCTGCTTCATCGCTATCTGCCAAGGGGCGGTGCCAATGGCGGAGAAGGCGAGAGAGGGTGCTGCGGTTCCAGAAGACAAGATCGCATCTGAGAAGGGGGCGGCGACTACGTCAAGGTCTGAGGGTCATCCAGCTTCAACTGAAGCGGTCGGGGCCAACACGAGGGGGACGCCGCGGCCCGAGGCCAGGGTGCAGACAGCGGGGGCATCACCTACACCGATGGCAAGTGTTCAGTCTGCGGGGGGGTCGGCCCGGTCACCGGCTGGGTGCAAGACGCTGGACCCTACCGCGAGTCTCTCGACGAGGCTTGGAGGAATGGCTCTGATGGATAAGGAGGCGGAAGGCTTTCTGTTCCTGGATTCGAAGAAGCCGATGACAAAGAATCTGAAGTGGTCGATTGCTGGTAAGGTTTGCTCTCCTCGCCCAATGAACTATTCTGCATTGGAACGTGCGATGAGAAGGGCATGGGGATTGCATAGGGAAGCCCCGTTCAGAAATATGGGAGACAATATTTTTGTGGTCCACTTTGGAAGCGAGGGTGATTGGAAGCAGGCTATGTTTAGCGGTCCTTGGCAATTTGATTTCAATGTGGTCGTTATTAAAGAGTATGAGGGAGACGTTAGGCCATCTGAGATGATCTTTGACAGTGTGGATATTCTGGGTTCGGGTCACTGATCTCCCTCCAGATAAGAGAAATGAGGAATTTGGCAGGGCTCTTGGCAACTGGCTGGGGTCGACGGTGAGGGTTGATGTGGACAAGGACGGCTTTGCCCGTGGTAACTGTTTGCGGGTAAGAACGACGATATCTGTTTTTGAGCCGCTTGTGTGTGGTTTCTACCTCAAAACCTCACTGGAGGACAAGGTAGGGGACTGGTTCGACTTCTTTTATGAGAAGATACCCCATTTTTGCTTTGAATGTGGTCGGCTGGCTCATGTTGGAGGTGTTTGTGCCCCCCCCCCCCGTCTGGCCCATCCTCTCAATGGGGGGGCTGGCTTCGGGCATCTCCGGGCAGAAACAACATTGGGAAAGAGCACTCGGATGGGGAAACTGCAAGTAGCAACAACATCTCAGGTACTGGACGTGTTGGAGTGTTCGAGGCAAGCCGGCTGGGGTCTTCGGGCAGGAGAGACTCTTCCACCCGGCGCAACCTGAATTCTGAGTTCTCAGGGTCCGCGGGTTCGCACACTGGTGTGGGTCAGCGGTCGAGCGGTGTGGAGGTAAACAGCCCAGAGAGGCGCATAAGTGGTATGGAACCTCGGAGGGATGTGAATCTGCACCAGGGCCTTGAAAGCCATAGAGAGAGAGATGCGAGACAGGCTGCTCCAACAGCGCTATGCGGACGATGAACAGCGCCAGAAGGACTGGGTACGGAAGGGTAAGGACGACGTGCATGGACCATGCAGCAGCCGTGATGATCAAGATTGGCCCTCGGAAGGCCGCAGAGGGTTTCGGGGAGACAGAAGGGAGAGGAAACAGGGAACATATGTCAGAAAAGTAAGGCAGGACCATGAGAACGTGCTGCAGGACGGATCATATCAGCGAGTTGATGATAGTAGTAAGAAGAGAGGTCCTAAGCAGATTTGGGTTGCTAAGGATAACATTGACAGGCAGGCCTCCCGGGATGTTTTCATTCGCGATACTAGAAGGAAGACGGCTAGTGTGTTTGAACGCATCTCTGACCGTGATGAGAAATCGGCGGACCCTGTGAGGTGGGGCCGCCGGACGCCATGAATCTCCTGGCCTGGAACTGTCGGGGGTTGGGATTGACCTCGACAGTTGGCAAGCTGAGGGATCTCATTAGATCCTACAATCCTGCCGTAGTGTTTTTATGTGAGACTCTCAAAACGGCTAGAGCTATGGACAGACTGAAGTGGAGCTTGGGCTTCAAGCATGGTGTAGCGGTAGACTGTGTGGGACGGAGTGGTGGTTTAGCTATGTGGTGGAGGGATGAAGTTCAGGTGACCGTCAAGCCGTGGAGCCAATACTTCATTGATACCCAGATGATGTGGCAAGGCAAATCCTATAGAGTCACTGGGTTCTATGGGGAACCTAAAATGGACAATCGGAAGAAGTCATGGGATGCAATTCGATATCTTCATGCCCAGGATGATCTGCCGTGGATCTGCTTGGGTGATTTTAATGAGGCCCTCTTCCATACCAACCAGAAAGGAGGGAACCCTCGCAACTTCACTCAAATGGAGGATTTCAGAGATTGTCTCGCAGAATGTGGACTGGCAGATTTGGGCTTCTCGGGTTATCCTTATACATGGGACAATAAGCGTGATGACGCCGAGAACATCCAGGTGAGACTTGATAGAGCCACTTGCACTGACGAGTTTCTGAATCTTTTTCCTGCAACTGAAGTGGAGCATGTGATGACGGAGAAGTCCGATCACCAAGCCATTATTGTGCATGCGCTGGAGACTGCTCCATGCCAGAATGCGCGGGGTCTGAGACCATTCCAATATGAAGAAGCCTGGACTAGACACGATCAGTACGAAGGCATGGTGGAGGCAGCTTCGTTGGCCGCAAGCTCAGGGGATCAGAGTCTTATGGGGGTGTGGAAGAAACTTGGTGAACTCTCGGGCAGTATGCAAAAATGGGCTAGAGAGGTCTTTGGATCCATTCGCAGAAAGATTTCCAAACTGAAATCTCAGCTGGCAGAGGCGAAAGCGAGGGATGGCGTGCCTGGACACTCACTGGAGGTCCGGGATATTGAAACGCAACTCAGGGAGTTATATGAGCAAGAGGAGATCATGTATCGACAACGCTCGCGTGTGGATTGGCTCAAAGCAAGGGATTCGAATACAAAGTTTTTCCAAAACCGGGCAACTCATAGGAAGAGGAAGAATACTGTTAAAGCCCTAAGACGGGAGGATGGATCTAGATGCACTATCAATGATGAAATGAGGGAACTTGCTGCTTCCTTTTATGAGTGACTTTTCACGTCGGATGGCTCGCAAGGGGCCAATGATCTCCTGGATAATATTGCTACGGTGGTGGATGCGGGGATGAACGAGAGGCTAATTGCAACGATCACGGATGATGAGATTCAGATGGCCCTTTTTCAAACGGGGCCGACTAAGGCTCCGGGCCCCGATGGCCTTCCGGCCCTTTTCTATTAGCGCCACTGGGCTCTGGTTAAGGATGACGTGTGTCGGGCGGTCAAGGAGTTCCTGGCGGGGGCAGCCATGCTGGAATCTTTTAATGACACTGTTATTGTTATGATTCCTAAGATTAGCTCACTAGAGCTTCTCTCCCAGTTTAGGCCCATAAGCCTTTGCAACGTGTTATACAAGATTGCTACCAAGGTCTTGGCAAATAGGCTCAAGAATATTCTGCCGCTACTCATCTCAGAGGAACAGAGTGCTTTTGTGCCGGGCCGGCTTATTACTGATAATGTCCTTGTGGCATATGAATGTGTGCATGCGATTCGTACTAGGAAGCGGAAGAAACCTCTCTGTGCAGTCAAGCTAGATATGATGAAAGCGTACGAAAGGGTTTAGTGGAATTTTTTGGAGCAGATGTTGCACAAAGTTGGCTTTGCTGATCAGTGGGTTCAGATGATCATGAGGTGTGTAAAATCTGCCAAATTTTGTGTCAAGCTCAATGGTGGCCTTTCCAGGGTTTTTCTTCCTTCTCGGGGCCTTCGGCAGGGTGACCCTCTCTCCCCCTACTTGTTCCTATTTTGTGTGGAGGGTTTTTCGGCTATGCTTCGGAGAGCTCAAGGTGAGGGGATGATCAAGGGTGTTACGTTTGGGAGCACTGGCCCCCATGTTACACATCTGCTCTTCGCCGATGATAGCATTGTGTTTCCGGAAGGGTCGAGGGAGAACATGCACACTTTGAGAGTGATTCTGCTAAAATATGAGAGGGCGTCGGGCCATAAGGTGAATATGCAGAAGTCCTCCATCTACTTTGGCAAGGGATGCGGGGATGAGCTTAAAGGTGAGATTGGTATTTCTTCTGAAGCCCTGAGTGAGAGATATCTTGGGCTGCCTACTCAAGTGGGAAGATCCAAAGAGGGTACTTTCAAATATGTCACTGAGAGCTCTAAGGGCAAGGTCACGGGCTGGAAGGGACAAGGCATGTCGAAGAAGGCCAGGGAAGTCCTTGTCAAATCGGGACTCCAAGCAACCCCTACTTTCACCATGAGTTGTTTCCACCTCACAAAGAAAACGTGCCGGAATCTGACTTCTATTTCTTCCAAATTATGGAGGGGTGCGATGAACGGTGAAAAGAAGGTGCATTGGGTCTCGTGGGAGAAGATGTGTGACTCGAAGCGTGCGGGAGGTATGGGTTTCCGTGACCCTGAAATGTTCAACCAAGCTCTCTTGGCGAAACAAGCTTGGCGTCTCTTGACTGCTCCTAACAGCTTGGTGGCAAGGGTTCTAAAGGCTAGGTATTTCAAGGAATTCTCCATCCTGTCTGCTACCTGTCCATCTAATGCGTCTTTCTGTTGGAGAACGTAGCAGAAATTCAAAATTTTCTACGCATCACCAAGATCAATCTATGGAGTTTACTAGCAACGAGAGGGAAGGAGTGCATCTACATACCCTTGTAGATCGCGAGCGGAAGCGTTCAAGAGAACGGGGTTGATGGAGTCGTACTCGTCGTGATCCAAATCACCGATGATCCTAGCGCCGAACAGACGGCACCTCCGCGTTCAACACACGTACGGAGCAGCGACGTCTCCTCCTTCTTGATCCAGCAAGGGGAAAGGAGAGGTTGATGGAGATCCAGCAGCACGACGGCGTGGTGGTGGAAGTAGCGGGATTCCAACAGGGCTTCGCCAAGCGCTGCGGGAGGAGGGAGATGTGTCACGGGAGGGAGAGGGAGGCGCCAGGGCTTAGGTATTGCTGCCCTCCCTTCCCCCCACTATATATAGGGCCAAGGGAGAGGGGGGCGCAGCCTTGGCCCTTCCTCCAAGGAAGGGTGCGGCCAGGGAGGAGTCCTTCCCCCCCAAGGCACCTCGGAGGTGCCTTCCCCCTTTAGGACTCTCCCTTTTTCTTATCTCTTGGCGCATGGGCCTCTTGGGGCTGGTTCCCTTGGCCCATATAGGCCAAGGCGCACCCCCTACAGCCCATGTGGCCCCCCGGGGCTGGTGGACCCCCGGACCCCTTTCGGCACTCCCGGTACAATACCGATAAAGTGCGAAACTTTTCCGGCGACCAAAATAAGACTTCCCATATATAAATCTTTACCTCCGGACCATTCCGGAACTCCTCGTGACGTCCGGGATCTCATCCGGGATTCCGAACAACTTTCGGATTACCGCATACTAATATCTCTATAACCCTAGCGTCACCGAACCTTAAGTGTGTAGACCCTGCGGGTTCGGGAGACAGGCAGACATGACCGAGACGACTCTCCGGTCAATAACCAACAGCGGGATTTGGATACCCATGTTGGCTCCCACATGCTCCTCGATGATCTCATCGGATGAACCACGATGTCGAGGATTCAATCAATCCCGTATACGATTCCCTTTGTCTATCGGTATGTTACTTGCCCGAGATTCGATCGTCGGTATCCCGATACCTTGTTCAATCTCGTTACCGGCAAGTCTCTTTACTCGTTCCGTAACTCACATCATCCCGTGATCAACTCCTTGGTCACATTGTGCACATTATGATGATGTCCTACCGAGTGCGCCCAGAGATACCTCTCCGTTTACGCGGAGTGACAAATCCCAGTCTCGATTCGTACCAACCCAACAGACACTTTCGGAGATACCTGTAGTGCACCTTTATAGTCACCCAGTTACGTTGTGACGTTTGGTACACCCAAAGCATTCCTACGGTATCCGGGAGTTGCACAATCTCATGGTCTAAGGAAATGATACTTGACATTAGAAAAGCTCTGAGCAAACGAACTACACGATCTTGTGCTAGGCTTAGGATTGGGTCTTGTCCATCACATCATTCTCCTAATGATGTGATCCCGTTATCAACGACATCCAATGTCCATGGTCAGGAAACCGTAACCATCTATTGATCAACGAGCTAGTCAACTAGAGGCTTACTAGGGACATGGTGTTGTCTATGTATCCACACATGTATCTGAGTTTCCTATCAATACAATTTTAGCATGGATAATAAACGATTATCATGAACAAGGAAATATAATAATAACCTATTTATTATTGCCTCTAGGGCATATTTCCAACACTTTCACCTTTAGAAGTATTCTGCATGGCCGAAACCTCTTGAAAGAAGGTTTGATATGGCGTGTTGGGGACGGTAGTGGCATCAACATCCATCATGATAATTGGATCCCGCGGCAGGGCTCCTTACGACCACTGGGTCAGACATATCTGCCGGGCATAACCAAGGTGGCTGACTTGCTGGATGATGAGGGGTCGGGCTGGGATATGCACAAGGTTGAGGCCATGTTCACTCCTTCAGATGTTGATAACATCAAGCAAATAGCTGTGGGGGGTGTTGGAACGGATGACTACTTGGCATGGAACGGTACCAAGAATGGGGTGTTCAGTGTGAGGTCGGCATATCATTTGGCAGTTTCTCTGTGGCGCGTGAGGTCTGGACGATCGGCCTCATCTTCTTCGGTTCAGGACCATAAAGGGTATCTTGGCTTGTTGAGCACAAACGCGCCGGGGTAGGCTAAAATTCACGTTTGGAGAATGACCCGGAATGATCTGGCAGTTGGTCATGAGCTTCATCGACGCCGGATCAAGCCTGGCGTTTTTTGTGCTGCCTGCGGAAGAGAGGAAACGGTTCTTCACAGATTTTGGTTTTGTCCTCACTCCTCCCAGTTTTGGCAGATTTTGTCTTCAGAGAAGGGCGTCGCGGTGGCAGCACCACCGCTTCCTATTGACTCCCAGAAGGCACTTTCGAGCTGGCTACTAAGGGTGTGTTTGGTTGGGGAACGAAGTGGAATGGAATGTCATGGTTCCGTTACATTCCGTTCCACAGGAATGGGTTGATTCCATTCCTATGTTTGGTTGGGGCCGGTAAGTGTAATGGAACGGTTCCGTTTTAGTGTTTGGTTGGAGATACGTAATTGAAGTCATTTGATTCATCCCACCTAATATCATAAAAATAAATACTAGTTATTCACTCATATACATTTCAAAAATCTGTCAAAATATACTCTAAAAAACTGACAAATACAAGTCACGCATTCATATTCACGTCAAAATACAGGGCATCCATCCATATTAGATGTCAAACAATCTGTCAAAAAACAAGTCATTTACTCAAAATCGTGCTGCTGTGATTTGGAAAAGCCACCAAGATTCAGAACATAATAATGGTCACAAATCATTGTAGCAACTGCTTGTCGTGGCTGCGTGTCCGGTGTGGCACATGGCTTCTGAGGTGCAGCCTCCTATCATGGTCCAACTTTGCTCGCGGTCATCCGCAGCCGCCCAACGTGGAGCATCGCCGGAGATCCGCAACGACCCGACGTGGAGCATCATCGGAGATCCGGAGCAGCCCGATGCAGAGCTGATAGGAGAGGGACCGAGGGAGATGCATCGCCGGAGATGGGGAGATGTCGCTCAAGAGGGAGGAGGAGAGGCGGCGCCGGCATAGGAGAGACGAGGGGCGCAGATCGAGAGCGAGAGCGAGATGAGGGAGTCGCGGCGGCGTGGGAGAGCGAGATGAGGGAGTCGTGGGGAGGTGAGGGACGCGGGGTCGAGCCGTTCCGCGTGATTCCTCCAAATCGGAGGTATGAGCGTATTCCGGATCTTAGGGGAATATTCCGCTCATGGGAATCGGTGGGTTCCGGTACCTCGCTGCTACCAAACACAAGAACGAGCCCCGGGCACGGGACGGACCCGTTACGTCCCACCCGGTGATCAGAACCAAACACACCCTCTTTGCGGGCGCAACTGAAGATGAGAAACAAGCTATGATTCATGCGACGTACGAGTTGTGGCTTGCCCGCAATGAAGCTCGAGATGGCAAGAGGATTGCTCATCCACATGAGGTTGTCGAAAGAGTCTACTCGCACCTGGTGGAGTGGCGTAACATTCACGCTGTGGAGGCCAAAGCTCCGAAGTCTGGCCATGTTCAGAGCTGGGAGCCTCCAGTGCCGAGTTGGGTGAAGGTGAACTCGGACGGGGCCGTCTCTAAGCAGAGGAACTCGGGCGGTGGAGGCGCGGTACTTCGAGACCATGATGGTGCGTTCAGGGTTGGGGTATGTCATTTCTTCCCTAACACGGCGGATCCTGAAGTTTCTAAAATTCTTGCTTGCCGGTGGGGTATGCAGCTTGCTGTAGAGCTGGGAATTCAGCGTGTTCATCTTGAGCTCGACAGCAAGGCTGTTGTTCAGCTGTTGGTGCAGCCCGAGAGGTGTTTAAGTGTGGTGGGTCCATGGATTCAAGAGATTAAAGCTTTGCTCAATTCTCGCATGGAGTTTCGCGTCGATTGGGTTCGTCGTTCTGCCAACGTTGCTGATCATAAGTTTGCTAAAGTAGGTTTGGGTGATGAGTTATGTAAGGTGTGGCTGGGGTCTCCCCCTGACTTTGTCCTTTCTGTAATCGCTGACGACATTCCAAGCTATGCTGGTTAAATAAAACTGCGGCAGCGTTGATCCTAAAAAAAACCATTTGGACGACTCATCGACGCAATAACGTCCATCGTCTCTAGCACCGAGGTTGTGCATGTCAACAGTGCAATCCACGCCACGCCGCCCTGCGTGCCGCTGGCCTGACCCGGGTGGCGGACCGTGCGTGCGATCCCGCCCATCCTCTCCAGTGGAGGGGAGCGGGTGCCAATGCGTCGCACCGGAGAGCGGACTCGATTCTCGTGTGGTTACTCGCTCCGTTTGTCCCGACCGACGCGTGGCCCCGCCCGCTCCGTTCGGCCCCGCGTGCGTTTTACCAGGCCACCGCGGCGGCACGCAGGAGCCCGAACCGAACTGGCCCAGGTCCGAGGCCGAAGAATTCGAAAGCACGTGCACACGCGCGTGGCGGTAGGCGACCGTTACGGGCACGTGTCACCGGCCGGGCGGCCCTGTCCGTCCGACCCAACTCCACCCAGTCCAGCGGCGGCCCACTAGCCGTTGGCCGTTGGCCCCCTTCCCCGGCACGCCTTCCCCCCTCCCCTCGATTCAAATCCAACCCCTCCGCGGCGGAGGCAGACAAACCCCCTCCTTTCTCGTACGTGACACTCTCTAGTTTCTCCCCCAAACCCAAACCCCAGCCCCAGCCCGGAACAAAAAGAAAACAAATCGCTCAAATCCCAAATCTTTCCTTCCCGATCCCTCTCGCTCGCTCTATCTATCCCTCCCCCCTCCCCCCGTCTTCCAATCCCCACGCGGTCGGTCAGAGAGAGTGAGGGAGGGGAGAGACGGACGTTGCCATTGTTCGTACCCGCTCCTCCTGTTTCTAACGCCGCCGCCGCCTCCGCTCCCTCTTCGCATGGGCGTGCTGCTGCCTTCGTAGCCCCGGATCGGACGAGGAAAGCCGCCGCCTGCTGCTCCCGCTCCCCGTGGTGCGTGCCGTGCCGTCCCGATTCGCGGCCGCGTTTGAATCGCGCCTTCCGTTCCTGGATCCTGACGCCGCCGCGTGGCCTCTCTCTTTGTTTAGGTGCCCGGCGGCGACGGCGATGGAGAGGGCCGGGGAGAACAGGAGGCCGGTGTTGGCGAAGCCCGTGCCAAGCGTCCGAGGTTCGGGTCCTTGGTTCAGATATACGCCTGCGCCGTCACGATCTCCCCCTTTTTTCTGATCTCTTGATCTGTCCTTGATCGCTGCAGAGATGGGGAATCGGAGGCCGCTCAAGGAACTCAACAACCTCGCGGGGGCTCACCCGTACCCCTGCGCCGTCGCCAAGAAGCCGATGCTAGAGTAATCCCCTCGCCCGATCTGTTAAAAAAATGTTCTTTTTTTTGTTCTCCCCCATGTTTCTTGGATCGAGATGTAATCCGGGCGTGTCCTACCTTTCTTTTTTCCAGGAAGAGTCGGAGGGATGAGCAGAAGCCAGCATTGGTGACGCATCGTCCTATGACGAGGTAAGGGCGCTCCCTCTTCTTGTGCTCTCACGTTTCTTGGGGCCTTGGTTTGATACCACTCTGTTAATTCAGGAAACTCGCCCTCTTATTGGAGAACAGAGAACAACTTGACCATCTGGCTACCGCAGCTGATGCAGCAAAACCCGGAGTTGATCCCCAGGATGAGCCCATCCCCAACGACACCGCTGACACTGATGAAGAGATCGAGTCGGTCGACGACGATACTGACATGGTATACATACGCTTTGTGATGATTAGCACTGTTTAGTTTATCAGTAGGGGGTGGCTCCTGCTCACTGCTGTGTTTGATACTGCAGGATGAGGACGAACAGGAGGATATTGTGGATGATGTATCCCTCATGGACATCGACAGCGCCGACTCCGGGAATCCGCTGGCCGCAACTGAGTACGTCGACGAGATTTACAGGTTCTACAGAGAAAATGAGGTGATCTATTGGCCATCAGTGTCACATAATGTGTATCTTCATTTTGTGAAAACAAAACAAATGTTGCATTTTCTATGACTGACATTCTGCTTGATGAATTAAGGTAGGCCCATGCAAACAAAATAAATGAATTTGACCAAGATCCTGTAATCAGTACACATTAAACAATAATTTAATTGTAGTATGTCGAAGAGATTTACAAGTTCTACAGAGAAAATGAAGTGATCTGCATAATCTTTTTGTGGAATAAAACAAAAGAAATGCCGGATTCATTACGCTTTAATGATTAAAGGTAGGCCCATGCAAAGAAAATTAATGAATTTGACCAGAATCCTGTAATCAGTACACATTATACAATATTTTTATTGTGGTACTCCCTCGGTCTGGAATCAGTTGATGCTCAAACGCAGTGCTAGATACATCCATTTGAGCGACAACTAATTCCAGACGGAGGAAGTATGATTTAATGAAATGCATTAACAAAAAGATGCATGTCTTAAAATAAAAGGATTGGTATTCTAAGTGCCGTGAGCAACTAATGTGAATATAAACTTTCGAAATTTTTGGTTCGGGTGACCGGTATGACAGTAAGGGACAACGGGCCAATGAAAGTTTTGAGGTTCGTAGATTTTGAGTGAAAATCAGAGTAGTTGGTCCGAAGATAGGTTTTTGATATGATTCTACAACAATTTTGCTTTCTTATTATCATGCCTCAGATCAAGTACTACCTTTGAACCACTGAATTCAACCACATACACTCATAGTAAACTGTGATATTCTTGATGCAAACCATAATCAACATGGAAAATAGTTTTGTTTATGACAGCTGATAGCAATTTGTTCTCATTGGCATGACTTAAAAGCAAGTGCTAGAATACTCTTTCTCCTGTTGTGTGTGCCCTGAAGGTTTTGGCCTCCTTAACTTCTCAGTATTACCTAAAACCAGTATACGATCATGATAAATTGTGATCATAATCAAGATGGAAAACATTTTTTTTATGACAGCTGATAGCAATTTGTGCCCATTGGCATGACTGAAAAGCAAGTGCTAGAATACTCTTTTTCCTGTTCTGTGTACACTGAAGGTTTTGGCCTCCTTAACTTTTCAGTATTTCCTTGTACCATTATGGTTTTATGCAGAAAATGAGCTGTGTGCGTCCTGATTACATGTCCAGTCAAGAAGACATAAATGAAAAGATGAGAGCTATTCTGATAGATTGGCTCATTGAGGTAGAAAAGCCTGCAAACCCTGAGCCTTCTCTATCCTATAGATTTGTGCCCATTGGAACAACTGTGTTTTGGGACTCATTATATTTGTTTTCTCACTTGATAGGTTCATTACAAGTTTGAGTTGATGGATGAGACACTCTTTCTTACCGTGAACATAATAGACAGATACTTGGAAAAACAAGTGGTGCCAAGGAAGAAGTTGCAGTTAGTTGGAGTGACAGCTATGCTTCTTGCTTGTAAATATGAGGAAGTCTCAGTTCCGGTTGTTGAAGATTTAGTGCTCATTTCTGACCGAGCTTACACTAAAGGACAGATTCTTGAAATGGTAATATCATTCAATACAGTATGCTCATCATGCTCATTGCTTCTAGTCCTTGCGTATCTATCCAAAATTCCTTCATGCTTTCCAACCGCAGATGTTTTCTGAATGTTTTCTTCAGCTTCTACTGTATTTTAGAGTAGCCAATTGGCTATTATCTGTTCCGTACTAATAGGGGTGAAGCTTCTGTGTTTGAGCAGGAAAAGTCGGTCCTAAACACTCTGGAATACAACATGTCTGTACCAACGCCATATGTTTTTATGAGAAGGTTCCTGAAGGCAGCTGATTCTGACAAGCAGGTGAAGTATCGTAACCTTCTGAATTCTGCTTAGTGCTTCCGTACTTAAACAGAAAAATTTACAGAAATAACATTTTGCATTTGTGGCTGACACAACGCCATATGCATGTTGTGAATCACAGCTACAGCTAGTTTCTTTCTTCATGCTTGAGCTCTGCCTGGTTGAATACCAAATGCTCAAGTACTGCCCTTCGCTGCTTGCTGCCGCTGCAGTTTACACTGCACAGTGTGCTATCAATCGCTGCTGGCAGTGGACAAAGATCTGTGAGACACATAGCAGATACACTAGAGATCAGCTCATGTAAGTTTGCCTTCTGTCATGACTAACTGTATCTAGAAACATGTGCGCCATTAGGAGGAATGTATGCTGACTTATCTGCTCCTTTGTTGGCTTGTTTTTTAATACAGTGAGTGCTCCAAAATGATGGTACAATTCCACCAGAAGGCCGCAGGGGGGAAGCTTACAGGCGTCCACAGGAAATACAGTGCATTCAAGTTTGGTTGTGTGGCGAAAGTGGAGCCTGCGCACTTCTTGCTGGGGGGATGAAACTTCCGGTACAATCTAGAGCAATCTATCCTTCTTGATAGATTTTAAGTATCCATCTGAGAACATGCAGAAACATCTTGCTGATGTTGCACAGAAGTGCAGCAGGTTTGCAACATGCTTGTGGCGATGTAATAATCTTAGTATGATCGTTCGTGGACGACGCTCCGAGTACTCAGTCGTTAAGTTGCGCTCCGGCTAATAATGATTTAGCCTTCGTTAAAGAGTGCCATGGAACCTTGTAAAGAGCATTTGCCTGCATGAAATGAAGCAACAAACCTATCTTTCTTATCTGTCGATGTTTCAGTTGCTGTTTGAATTGTTGGATTCATGAAATACAATTGTTTCGTTCACAATTTGTCGTTGATCATGTTTGTAGTTTTTTTTTTCTAGATTGATAGTAAGACCAACTATGGTGTTTTCGTCCCAAATATATATGTTATAGCTAAGCTACATTTGTGGCCAAGAGGGGTAAAAAACATGTAAAAAAACTAAGGTTTGTGATCCTAAATGGAACCGTAATAGACTGCCTACTATGTCATAATGTGCTTTGGTACTTGGTGGGACGGGTTAAATTCATGACATTATGTTCATAGATTATTTTTTTAGCCATCCTAGAATTTTCTAGTCATTGGTTTTCAAAAACTCATGTCCCAACGACATTTCAAAGAGAAGCTGAAACAAAGGGGGTCGCTATAATTTCATAATACCACGTATGAAGCCCCATTACTGAATTATGAAAATTCCAAACCTAGTGCAAGAAGTTTTGGTCCCACACTGTTGAAACAATGAGGTGGAGACCAACATATATAAGATGAATCTTCTGTTTTATTCCAAGATATTACAGGTTTTAGTCTCATATTGCTCAAGTGACGGGCTGGAGATTAACGAATAAGGTGGACCTAATGTTGTGTTCTAAAATATTAGAAGCGGGGCCTTTTTTTTGTAGCTGAGAAGCGGAATCTTGATCAGACACACCTCTACTTAATTAAGTTTGAATGTGACCAAACGAATGGATTGATGGGATTTCGGTGGTTAAATCCATCAGTTACTTGAGGGCACTAAAATAGAATAATTGTGGCTGTTACTACGTACTAACTGGTATTTATGGGCTATTCAAGTTATAATAATAATCCACATCATCATCCTCATTCATTCCACTAATTTATGCTCTCACTTAATCGACTCTCGTTCAACAGGCTAAGGACGCTGTCTATGCATGGCAGAAAGAAAACATGGAGAACAACCAGAGTTGCTCAATTTAACAGTGGTGTAATTGATTCTGGACAAGTGCATAACACTGAAAATTCGTGTAATATAGGTTGAGATCACAACAGAAAACCGGGAAGTAGCATAACTAATTCACGGTGAAAGACTGATTCGGAGTATCAACACAGAGTACCACCAAGCACACACTAGTATAGATATGGCCTTTCATCGCCCATCAGCACACAAGTGCGAGAAACCGCGTGTGACGCAAAGAACATCATGCGAGCTGTATATACATCATTGCAATGGCTACTCGAATTGGACAGAAAAAAAATGCTAAGTTCCATTTGTATGTCCTATTTTCCTGCCATCTTGTACACCCCCGGCAATGTAAGTTAATGTTGTACATGTAGGCTGTGAGTAACAGAAATAATACCTATTTGTTCACTCTTTTCCTGTACCTATGATTCATTTGCCACTGCTCAGTAGAGTCCAGTTATGTGCTTCAATATTAGGAAGTCATCATCTTCTAAAACATACTGTTGCCTACTCAAACATATTTTGTTCCTTTTTGTTTCCAACAGATTTTGTATAAAAACACGTGTACAATAGAAGCGGCAGAACCTGCATTGGACCATCCTCATTTGTTCTGTCCATTTTTTTCCAAAGAAATAACACTTCTGTAGTCCTACACATTCAGAAATACGATTTAGTGTGCTATTACAATCCTCGTAATCGCATGCTATATTTTCTGTGGGAATTTCTGTCATCCATTCTGATTTTGAGGCAAATATATCAGTTAATTTTTTTGTTCTAGCAAGATACCATATACATGTTATGAAATTCTCCTTTGCCTTCCAGGTCAACCACATAGGCAGGAGGGAATTCATTTATCAATAAAAATAAATTTGTTTGAGGGGATGTTATCTTATTTCTCCAGTATAACCAAATGAACACTGATGAACTTAACATCTTTCTATCATTATTTCTCTAAGATGCAAGCGATGTAAATTTTAAAAAGCCCGTGGCAACGCACGGGCAGTCTACTAGTGTTCCTGGTTTTCCACCTATTCCCAATCTTGAGGAAACATGAATGTCTCTTGTATGAGCAGGACCTGATATGAAGCCCATGGCAGGACAATGTTAGAAATTAGAATACTTCAAGAAAACTGTTGTATGTTAAGGGTTCATAACCAATTCTAATTGATGCCTGTCAACAGTCCAAAAATTTTAGGACGGTAAAACTGAACTGATTCCCAGCCCTCTCACGCCGTTAGAGATTTCGGTCGTTAGATTGCCGTTTGGATCATTCTTGGCTGTTTATTTAAATTCAGCTCTCGAAACTGGGCTGATGTCCTAGGGGCTGTTACTTAGGTGGAAAATTTGAAGGTTTGTGGTGCATTTGGACCCTATACTACAGAAAGCCCAACTAAAACCCCCTTCCTTCCGAGCGCAAGTAATGAGCTAGTACTCCTTCGGGAGCCTCCGCAAGGGTCATTTTGAGAGGGCTGGGTGAGTGCCACTTGGCGGCCTCTCGTCAGCCGCCATGTATCACGCCCTGAGGCTCTCTTCGGATTTTTGTGTGTGTACGCGTTTTGGGCTTTTGGATGAACTTTTTGTTTCCCCCCAGGGTTTTCTTAGGTTTTGGACCCAAAAAACTCTCCATAAAAAATATGTTTTCATTTTTTTCTTCCGCGGGAGGCACATATAAACTTCTCGCCTCTCGCAAAAGGGGAAAATGTGTTTCTTTCCTTGCACAATAGGCAAGGATTTACTTCTAGTGGAGGCATGGATTTGCTACTGCGAGAGACACAACCGTGCCTTTCGGAAAAGGAAAGAATCGTGTTTTTTTCTTTTGCGAGAGGCAAGGATTTGCTTCCGCGAGAAGCACAGTCATCCCTCTCGCGAAAGGGAAAAAATGTGTTTTCTTTCTTTCCGCGAGAGGCATAGATTTACTTCTAGTGAAGCCCTCTCAGAAAAGGGGAAAATGTGTTTTTTTTCTGCAAAAGACACGGTTGTGTCTCTCGCAAAAGAAAAAAAATGTGTTTTCATTTTTTTTCTTGCACGAGGAGCATGGATTTGCGTCTGTGAGAGGCACAACCGTGCCTCTCACGATAAAACGCGTTTTTTTCTTCCACAAGAGACACGAATTTATTTCTCATGGAGGCACGGGCTTGCTCCCGCGAGAGGCACACTCGTGCCTCTTCATAAAGGAAAAAACGTGCTCCCGGTTTGGTAATCTCCTCTATTTTTTCATGAAAAACGTTTCTCGAAACCTATCAACATGAGATCTAGTTTTCAAGATATGGACGAGAGGAATCCAACGGTGAAGACGGTTCAAGATTTGGACGCACAGTTTAAGAGATAGAACGTTTTAAAATAAAAGAATCTAAGAAAAAGGGAAAACTCCTTAATTAGTGTTTTCGCTTCATTGTCGCAATTCAGGGATGTGGAAGTGATCTTTGCAAAAAGTACTCCTTAATTAGTGATTTCGCTTCCTTCATGTCCCATGAACTGCCTGAGAGATGGGACATCATGTTTAGTGCGCCCACGCGACTGCTCCTATATAGGCCGGCCCATCACAAGGCAGAAATCGCTCGACAGCGAACACCTTCGTCGCTTTCGTTCGACGGTTGATCGGCTGATATTTGACCGGTTAACTGTTGACTTTTGAATAAAAATGGTAAAAAAATCATAAAAAAGGAAATGTTCGTGAGTTCAAAAACGTTCATAGATTTGAAAAATACTAAAATGGGAAAAAAGTTCATCGATTCAAAAAAAAGTTCATTGAATTTGAAAAAAAAGTCACCAACTTTGAAGTTTTTTCCTCAAATTTGGAAAAAGTTCATCAAATTTGATTTTCTATCGATTATTTTTAAAAAGAGTTCACAAAATTCAAAAAATTCATCGAATTTGGAAAAAAATACTAATTTGAAAGAAAAAAAATCATCTGATTTTGAAAGAAAGTTAGCATTTTTTAAAAAAATCATCTATTTTGAAAGAAGTTCATGGACTTTGAAAAAAGTTTGCGCATTTAAGAAAAAAAGAAACAAGAAAAACCGAATCAGAGCCGTCTGGAAACTGACAAGCGAACGAAAGAAAACCGGTTAAGCTTCCTAAAACCGGGGGCTCTCGCGACCTGGAGAAAGAACAAAAGAAGAAAAAGAAGTATGTAGGTACAAGTGTTTCGTTGTCCTACTGGTTATTGCGTTGCTCTTCGAACTCCTTCTGCACACACCTTTTTGTTTTTTAACAGAAAAAAGGAAAACGGGCCAACCCACCGTGGCATGGGGGTGTGCGTCCGTTTGCGAAAAGTGAAGAAACCGGTGCTTAAGGCACCATTTTGGAATATGATCATGATTTCAAAAAAAACAAAAAAAATAAATGAAAACCCTAACATAAAAAGAGAAAAGGTTCACGGATTTGAGGAAAAAGTTAAAGTTCAAGAATTTGAAAATGTTCACGTATTTGAGATAAAAAAGATCACGAATTTGAGGAAAAAAGTTCACACACAAAAATCAGGAATTTTGGGGAAAGTTCATGGATTTAAAAAAAGTTTATGAGTTTTGAAAATAGTAATGAAAAAAGGGAATAAAACAAGTGAAAGCCAAACAAAAACCATCTAAAAACCCCGTGCTGGTAAACAAAAATAAAAGCTGCCCGAAAAAACCAGCAGAACCTACAAAACTGTCGGAAAAATATTACATGGGCCTGCCCATTTTCTACCTGTTTTGTACATAGTGCTGCTGTAGGGGGTGTGCACCAGTTAACAGATGGATTTCGCAAGCCATTAGTGTTTTTTCCCTCTAGCTAGGGTTTCTCCTCCCGGAGGCGATTTTGTCGCCGCCGTCGAGAACTTTGCTTCCCTCCTCCGACCCCCTCTCGGCTGCTGGTTCGGGCTGATCACGGGGCGATCTAGTATCGCTGCCTGGCCTTGACCGACACCTTGGGGTGAGAAGACAGCTTAGGGTTAGTTCGCAAGGTCCGATCTGTTCTTCGGACTAGGGTTCAAGCTTTGTTGCAGGATGGGATCCAAGGCGGATGAGGCGTCTGGGTCCAACACCGCATCGGATGTGGAGAAGATGATGGCTGAGTTAGGGCTTCGAGAGGAGGACCTTGACGATGTCGTTTTTGATGAAAAGTAGGCGCCGCCTGAAGCTGTTAGATGGATGGCGGTGGCTAGGGTTCACATCGACAAGCCATATAGTCAATACCGGTTCTTCAAGAACATGCGTTGGCCCACGATGTGAAGTTTCGCCCTCTAGAAGGCAACCTCTACACTATGTAATTCTTCTGTCTTGGTGATTGGGAGCGCGTGATGCAGGATGGCCCGTGGAATTTCAGAGGGAACGCGGTGGTGATCGAGCCTTATGACGGAATCACAAAACCTACAGAGGTCACCCTTGATACTATCAACATATGGATCCAAATCCATGATGTTCCGGATCTGTACGGACATCTTGTTAAACCACTAGCAGCAAGGGTTGGCGAAGTCCTGTTCTCGGAGCCAATCACTCAAGATTTTGCTGGCAATTTCTACCGAGTTTGGGTGAAGATCAATGTGCACAAGCCTCTCAAGAACGATGTGTCCATGATCTGAGACGGGAAAAGGCAGATCTACCGCGTGAGATACGAGCGCCTCCCTGACTGGTGCGCGGTTTGCGGGCACCTAGGACAGGTGTACAAGGAGCATGGCGACGGCATCCATCCTCCTTCTGCCCTGTACTTCAAGGATCTTAGGGCCTCCTAGAATATGAACGTTGGATCAGGCCCTTGTGGGGGCCGTGGCAGGGGCCGCCGTGGAGGACGCTGGGGAGGGCTCTCTGGTCGTGGCGAGAGGGAGAACAACAAGGCACGAGATTCAGAAGGCATGACGGATCATGATCTTGTTATGCAGGAAGCGGAGGAAAATCGGAAACGACTTCCAGACGACCCCCGGGGCGGGGCTACGCTAGTTCAGCTGCAGTCCTCGAAGGACCCTGATACGTCTCCAACGTATCTATAATTTTTGATTGTTCCATGCTATTATATTATCTATTTTGGATGTTTATGGGCTTTATTAAACACTTTTATATTATTTTTGGGACTAACCTATCAACCTAGAGCCTAGTGCCAGTTCCTGTTTTTCCCTTGTTTCAGTGTTTCGAAGAAAAGGAATATCAAACGGAGTCCAAACGGAATGAAACCTTCGGGAGAGTTATTTTTGGAACGGAAGCAATCCAGAAGACTTGGAGTGTACGTAAGGGAAGCAATGAGGAAGGCACGAGGCAGGGGGCGCCCACCCCCTGGGCGCGCCCTCCACCCTCGTGGGCCCCTCGTGGCTTCCCTGACCGACTTCTTTCGCCTATATATATCCATATACCCTAAAACTTCGGGGAACAGAATAGATCGGGAGTTCCGCCGCCGCAAGCCTCCGTAGCCACCAAAAACCAATCGGGACCCTGTTCCGGCACCCTGCCGGAGGGGGGGACCCTCACCGGTGGCCATCTTCACCATCCCGGCGCTCTCCATGACGAGGAGGGAGTAGTTCACCCTCGGGGCTGAGGGTATGTACCAGTAGCTATGTGTTTGATCTCTCTCTCTCTCGTGTTCTTGATTTGGCACGATCTTGATGTATCGCGAGCTTTGCTATTATAGTTGGATCTTATGATGTTTCTCCCCCTCTACTCTCTTGTAATGGATTGAGTTTTCCCTTTGAAGTTATCTTATCAGATTGAGTCTTTAAGGATTTGAGAACACTTGATGTATGTCTTGCCGTGCTTATCCGTGGTGACAATGGGATATCACGTGATCCACTTGATGTATGTTTTGGTGATCAACTTGCGGGTTCCGCCCATGAACCTATGCATAGGGGTTGGCACACGTTTTCGTCTTGACTCTCCGGTAGAAACTTTGGGGCGCTCTTTGAAGTTCTTTGTGTTGGTTGAATAGATGAATCTGAGATTGTGTGATGCATATCGTATAATCATACCCACGGATACTTGAGGTGACATTGGAGTATCTAGGTGACATTAGGGTTTTGGTTGATTTGTGTCTTAAGGTGTTATTCTAGTACGAACTCTTGAATAGATCGATCAGAAAGAATGACTTTGAGGTGGTTTCGTACCCTACAATAATCTCTTCGTTTGTTCTCCGCTATTAGTGACTTTGGAGTGACTCTTTGTTGCATGTTGAGGGATAGTTATATGATCCAATTATGTTATTATTGTTGAGAGAACTTGCACTAGTGAAAGTATGAACCCTAGGCCTTGTTTCAACGCATTGCAATACCGTTTTCGCTCACTTTTATCGCTTGCTACCTTGCTGTTTTTATATTTTCAGATTACAAAAACCTATATCTACCATCCATATTGCACTTGTATCACCATCTCTTCGCCGAACTAGTGCACCTATACAATTTACCATTGTATTGGGTGTGTTGGGGACACAAGAGACTCTTTGTTATTTGGTTGCAGGGTTGCTTGAGAGTGACCATCTTCATCCTACGCCTCCCACGGATTGATAAACCTTAGGTCATCCACTTGAGGGAAATTTGCTACTGTCCTACAAACCTCTGCACTAGGAGGCCCAACAACGTCTACAAGAAGAAGGTTGTGTAGTAGACATCAGACCCCCCCCTCCTCTTCCGACCTCGACTGTGCCTGAGGCCTCGCACGAACCCTGACAAAGATGCCTTGAAGAAAGTTGGAGCACTCGACAAACCCAATGATGCAAGATCGGCGACCTCCCGCGAGGAGGATCGCCGGGCACAATGAATATCTTATGTTGGAACTGTCGCGGTGCGGGCAAAGCCGCGACAGTCCGAGAGCTTTGATACGTCCGTTTTGCATCATGCTTTTATATTGATATTTATTGCATTTTGGGCAGTTATTACACGTTATGTCATAATACTTATGCCTATTCTCTCTTATTTTACAAGGTTTACAGAAGGGAGAATGCCGGCAGCTGGAATTCTGGGCTGGAAAAGGAGCAAATATTAGAGACCTATTCTGCACAACTCCAAAAGTCCTGAAACTCCACGAAAGTTATTTTTGGAAATAATAAAAAATACTGAGCGGAAGAAATACGTCAGGGGGGCCTCCACCTGTCCACGAGGGTGGGGGCGCGCCCTACCCCCTGGGTGCGCCCCCTGCCTCGTGGGCCCCCTGTTGGCCCTCCGGTGCCCATCTTCTGCTATATGAAGTCTTTCGTCCGAAGAAAAATCATAAGCAAGCTTTTGGGACGAGACTCCGCCGCCACGAGGCGGAACCTTGGCGGAACCAATCTAGGGCTCTGGCAGAGCTGTTCTGCCGGGGACACTTCCCTCCGGGAGGGGGAAATCATCGCCATCGTCATCACCAACGCTCCTCTCATCGGGAGAGGGCAATCTCCATCAACATCTTCACCAGCACCATCTCCTCTCAAACCCTAGTTCATCTCTTGTATCCAATTCTTGTCTCTAAGTCTGGGATTGGTACCTGTAGGTTGCTAGTAGTGTTGATTACTCCTTGTAGTTGATGCTAGTTGGTTTATTTGGTGGAAGATCATATGTTCAGATCCTATATGCATATTAATACTCCTCTGATTATGAACATGAATATGCTTTGTGAGTAGTTACGTTTGTTCCTGAGGACATGGGAGAAGTCTTGCTATTAGTAGTCATGTGAATTTGGTATTCGTTCGATATTTTGATGAGATGTATGTTGTCTATCCTCTAGTGGTGTTATGTGAACGTTGACTACATGACACTTCACCATTATTTGGGCCTAGAGGAAGGCATTGGGAAGTAATAAGTAGATGATGGGTTGCTAGAGTGACAGAAGCTTAAACCCTAGTTTATGCGTTGCTTCGTAAGGGGCTGATTTGGATCCATATGTTTCATGCTATGGTTAGGTTTACCTTAATACTTTTGTTGTAGTTGCGGATGCTTGCAATAGAGGTTAATCATAAGTGGGATGCTTGTTCAAGTAAGGGCAGCACCCAAGCACCGGTCCACCCACATATCAAATTATCAAAGTACCGAACGCGAATCATATGAACGTGATGAAAACTAGCTTGACGATAATTCCCATGTGTCCTCGGGAGCGCTTTTCTCTATATAAGAGTTTGTCCAGGCTTGTCCTTTGCTACAAAAGGGATTGGGACATCTTGCTGCACTTTATTTACTTTTGTTACTTGTTGCTTGTTACAAATTATCTTATCACAAAACTATCTGTTACCTCTAATTTCAGTACTTGCAGAGAATACCTTGCTGGAAACCGCTTATCATTTCCTTCTGCTCCTTGTTGGGTTCGACACTCTTACTTATCGAAAGGACTACGATAGATCCCCTATACTTGTGGGTCATCAAGACTCTTTCCTGGCGCCGTTGCCGGGGAGTGAAGCGCCTTTGGTAGGTGGAATTTGGTAAGGAAAAATTTATATAGTGTGCTGAAATTTACTGTCACTTGTTACTATGGAAAGTAATCCTCGGAGGGGCTTGTTCGGGGTATCTTCACCCTGACCAGTAGAGCAAAGAGTTGCTCCTCAACCTACTGAACCTACTGAAAATGAAAATGTCTACTTTGAAATTCCTTCGGGTATGTTAGAAAAACTGCTAGCTAATCCTTTTGCAGGAGATGGAACAATGCACCCGGATGAGCACCTAATCTATGTGGATGAAGTTTGTGGATTATTTAAGCTTGCAGGTATACCCAATGATGTTATTAAGAAGAAGGTCTTCCCTTTATCTTTGAAGGGAGATGCATTGACATGGTATAGGCTATGTGATGATGCGGGGTCATGGAACTACAAACGATTGAAATTGGAATTTCATCAAAAGTTTTATCCTATGCATCTTGTTCATCGTGATCGCAATTATATATATAATTTTTTGCCTCACGAAGGAGAAAGCATCGCTCAAGCTTGGGGGAGGCTTAAATCAATGTTATATTCATGCCCCAATCATGAGCTCCCAAGAGAAATAATTATTCAAAGTTTTTATGCTCAGCTTTCTGATAACAATCGCACCATGCTCGATATTTCTTGTGCTGGCTCTTTTATGATGAAGACTATTGAATTCAAATGGAACTTATTGGAAAGAATTAAACGCAACTCTGAAGATTGGGATCTCGCCGAAGTTAAGGATTCAGGTATGACACCTAAGTTTGATTGTGTTAAATCTTTTATGGATACCGATGTTTTCCGTAAATTTAGCACTAAATATGGTCTTGATTCTGAGATAGTAGTTTCTTTCTGTGAATCTTTTGCTACTCATGTTGATCTCCCTAAGGAGAAGTGGTTTAAATATCATCCTCCCATAAAAGTAAAAGTAGCTGCACCTATTAAAGTTGAATAAAAGACTATCACTTATAATGATCCTATTGTTCCTACTGCTTATGTTGAGAAACCACCTTTCCCTGTTAGGATAAAGGATCATGCTAAAGCTTCAACTGTGGTTCGTAAAAGAAATATTAGAGCCTATACACCTCCTGAGCAAGTTAAAGTAGAACCTAATATTGCTATTGTTAAAGATCTCTTGTCTGATAATATTGATGGGCATGTTATTCATTTCCGTGATGAAACTGCTAGAATTGCCAAACCTTGTGCTAAAGATAAACATAGACCTGTGGTAGGCATGCCTGTTATTTCTGTTAAAATAGGAGATCATTGTTATCATGGTTTATGTGACATGGGTGCTAGTGCTAGTGCAATACCTATTGACTTATACAAAGAAATTATGCATGATATTGCACCTACTGAGTTAGAAGATATTGATGTCACAATTAAACTTGCCAATAGGGATACTATTTCACCCATGGGAATTGTTAGAGATGTTGAAGTCTTGTGTGGGAAATCTAAATATCCTGCTGATTTTCTTGTTCTTGGTTCCCCACAAGATAGCTTTTGTCCCATTATATTTGGTAGACCCTTCTTGAACACTGTTAATGCTAAGATAGACTGCAAAAAGGATGTTGTTACTATTGGTTTGGGTGATATGTCTCATGAGTTTAATTTCTCTAAATTTAGTAGACAACACCGTGAAGAGGAATTGCCTAGTAAGGATGAAATTATTGGTCTTGCTTCTATTGCCGTACCTCCTAGTGATCCTTTAGAACAATATTTGCTAGACCATGAAAATGATATGTTTATGAATGAAAGAAGGGAAATAGATGAAGTATTCTTTAAACAGGAACCTATCCTGAAACACAATTTGCCTGTTGAAATCCTAGGGGATCCTCCTCCACCCAAGGGTGATCCCGTGTTTGAGCTTAAACCGTTACCTGATACTCTTAAATATGCTTATCTTGATGAAAAGAAGATATATCCTGTTATTATTAGTGCTAACCTTTCAGAGCATGAAGAAGAGAGATTATTGAAAACTCTGAAGAAGCACTGTGCTGCTATTGGATATACTCTTGATGATCTTAAGGGCATTAGTCCCACTCTATGTCAACATAAAATAAATTTGGAGAAAGATGTCAAACCAGTTCGTGATCATCAACGACGGCTGAATCCTAAGATGAAAGAAGTGGTAAGAAAGGAAATACTAAAGCTCCTTGAGGCAGGTATAATTTATCCCATTACTGATAGTCAGTGGGTAAGTCTTGTCCATTGTGTCCCTAAGAAGGGAGGTATTACTGTCGTTCCTAATGATAAAGATGAATTGATTCCGCAAAGAATTATTACGGGTTATAGGATGGTAATTGATTTCCGCAAATTAAATAAGGCTACTAAAAAGGATCATTACCCCTTACCTTTTATTGATCAAATGCTAGAAATATTATCCAAACATACACATTTTTGCTTTCTAGATGGTTATTCTGGTTTCTCTCAAATACCTGTGTCAGCCGATGATCAATCAAAGACCACTTTCACTTGTCCTTTCGATACTTTTGCTTATAGACGTATGCCTTTTGGTTTATGTAATGCACCTGCTACCTTTCAAAGATGCATGATGGCTATATTCTCTGACTTTTGTGAAAAGATTTGTGAGGTTTTCATGGATGATTTCTCCGTTTATGGATCCTCTTTTGATGATTGCTTGAGCAACCTTGATCGAGTTTTGCAGAGATGTGAAGAAACTAATCTTGTCTTGAATTGGGAGAAGTGCCACTTTATGGTTAATGAAGGTATCGTCTTGGGGCATAAAGTTTCTGAAAGAGGTATTGAAGTTGATAAAGCCAAGGTTGATGCTATTGAAAAGATGCCATGTCCCAAGGACATCAAAGGTATAAGAAGTTTCCTTGGTCACGCCGGTTTTTATAGGAGGTTCATTAAGGACTTAAAAATTTCTCGGCCTCTGACTAATTTATTACAAAAAGATATACCATTTGTCTTTGGTGATGATTGTGTAGAAGCATTTGAAATACTTAAGAAAGCATTGATCTCTGCACCTATTGTTCAGCCACCTGATTGGAATTTACATTTTGAAATTATGTGTGATGCTAGTGATTATGTTGTAGGTGCTGTTCTAGGGCAAAGAGTTGATAAGAAATTAAATGTTATCCAATATGCTAGCAAAACTCTAGACAATGCTCAAAGAAATTATGCTACTACTGAAAAAGAATTCTTAGCAGTTGTATTTGCTTGTGATAAGTTCAGACCTTATATTGTTGATTCTAAAGTAACTATTCACACTGATCATGCTGCTATTAAATATATTATGGAAAAGAAAGATGCTAAACCTAGACTTATTAGATGGGTTCTCTTGTTACAAGAATTTGATTTGCATATTATTGATAGAAAGGGGGCTGAGAACCCCGTTGCAGACAACTTGTCTAGGTTAGAAAATGTTCTTAATGACCCACTACCTATTGATGATAGCTTTCTTGATGAGCAATTAAATGTTATAAATGCTTCTTGTACTGCTCCATGGTATGCTGATTATGCTAATTACATCGTTGCTAAATTTATACCACCTAGTTTCACACACCAGCAAAAGAAAAAGTTCTTCTATGATTTGAGACATTACTTTTGGGATGACCCACATCTTTATAAAGAAGGAGTAGATGGTGTTATTAGACGTTGTGTACCTGAGCATGAACAGGAACAGATCCTGTGCAAGTGTCACTCCGAGGCTTATGGAGGACACCACGCCGGAGATAGAACTGCACATAAGGTATTGCAATCCGGTTTTTATTGGCCTACTCTCTTCAAGGATGCCCGTAAGTTTGTCTTATCTTGTGATGAATGTCAAAGAATTGGTAATATTAGTAGACGTCAAGAAATGCCTATGAATTATTCACTTGTTATTGAACCATTTGATGTTTGGGGCTTCGATTATATGGGACCTTTTCCTGCCTCTAATGGATACACACATATTTTAGTTGCTGTTGATTACGTTACTAAGTGGGTAGAAGCTATTCCAACTAGTAGTGCTGGTCATAACACTTCTATTAAAATGCTTAAAGAAGTTATTTTTCCGAGGTTTGGAGTCCCTAGATATTTAATGACTGATGGTGGTTCACATTTTATTCATGGTGCTTTCCGAAAAATGCTTGCTAAATATGATGTTAATCATAGAATTGCATCTCCTTATCACCCACAGTCTAGTGGTCAAGTAGAATTGAGCAACAGAGAGCTCAAATTAATTTTGCAAAAGACTGTCAATAGATCTAGAAAGAATTGGTCCAAGAAACTTGATGATGCATTATGGGCCTATAGAACTGCATATAAAAATCCTATGGGTATGTCTCCGTATAAAATGGTTTATGGAAAAGCATGTCACTTACCTCTCGAACTAGAACATAAGGCTTATTGGGCTATTAAGGAGCTCAACTACGATTTCAAACTTGCCGGTGAGAAGAGGTTATTTGACATTAGCACACTTGATGAATGGAGAACCCAAGCTTATGAGAATGCCATGTTTAAAGAAAAAGTTAAAAGATGGCATGACAAAAGAATACAAAAGCGTGAGTTTAATGTAGGTGATTATGTATTGCTATACAACTCTCGTTTAAGATTTTTTGCAGGAAAACTTCTCTCTAAATGGGAAGGCCCTTACGTTATCGAGGAGGTCTATCGTTCCGGTGCCATAAAAATCAACAACTTCGAAGGCACAAATCCGAAGGTGGTGAACGGTCAAAGAATCAAACATTATATCTCAGGTAATCCTATAAATGTTGAAACCAATGTTATTGAAACCATAACCCCGGAGGAACACATAAGGGACACTATCTGGAACGTTTCAGACTCTGAAAAGGAATAGGTATGTGGTACGGTAAGTAAACCGACTCCAAAACAGTTCTAATGGCAATATTTCTCTGTTTTGGAATATTTAGAAAAATAGAAAAATAAGAAGCAGTCCGGGAAGGACACGAGGCCTCCACGAGGGTGGAGGGCGCGCCCTACCCTACTGGGCGCGCCCCCCTACCTCGTGGGCACCTCGTGTGCTCTCCGGACTCCGTTTTCTTGCACGATACGTATTTTGGTCGGTAAAAATTCATTATATAATATCCCGAAGGTTTTGACTCCTGTATCATGCAAATATCCTATGTTTTCGTTTCGAGCTGTTTTTCTGACAGATCTAGATCATCATGACGTCTCCAAGCGCCCCCAAGGACAAGTTCTTCGAGAAGGTCATCAACCCCTACCTCGCGGAGGTGCTGCAACACCCTCAAACCATTGAGATGCGTGATGGGTTGCTGCACATCCACGATGTTGAGGGACCACGGAGGACCGGAAGCATGGAGACAAGGCTTGAAGCAATGGAGTAACAAGTTTTCAAGTGCCAGGAGATGGTGGAGCGTGGACTTGACTCCAATCACATAATGATCATGAAGTTCACCAACAACCACAAGCTGGATGCCAAGGACATTGGGGAGGCCATCTTCAAGCTCCACGAGAAAATCGAGCACCTCCAAGCTCAAATCTATGACCTGCAAAACCAAAACTGTGAGTATGAATATAGATTCAAAAGGATGAGTTTGGCTGCAGATTTAAGGATCCCGGAGACTCGATCATCCTTCTATGATGGTGAGCCTATGCCTTGGAAGATGGACGACAAGCCTACATCATCAACAATCCCTTCACCAGCAAAGGAGACATAATCACATGGGTATGGGCACTCCCCTTGGCAACTGCCAAGCTTGGGGGAGGTGCCCCGGTATCGTATCACCACCACATCTCCTATCTTTACCGTTTTTCTTAGTTCGATCCTATTAGTAGTATCTTGATCTAGTAGAATAAAGTTTTGGTATGATCTAGTTTTGAGTTTTGCTTTATGGTCACTCTATGTAATCGAGTCCGTGAGCTATATAATAAAGATTAGTGTTGAGTCAAGGGCTTGATTATCTTGCTATGATCTTGAGTGAATAAAAGAAAAGAGAAAAGAATAAAAAGAAACAAAGAGGTCATATTGATCTTATAGAGAGTAATGACTTCACATAAAAAGAGCATGATGATTAAAATTTATTGAGAGTTGACAAACATAGCTTTGGTCATCGTTGCAATTAATAGGAAGTAATAAAGAAAGAGAGGTTTCACATATAAATATACTATCTTGGACATCTTTTATGATTGGGAGCACTCATTAAAATATGACATGCTATAGAGTTGATGTTGGACAAGGAAAACAACGTAATGGGTTATGTTTTCTTATATCTGAGATAAAGTATATTGTCATGGATCATCCAACATGTTGAGTTTGCCTTTCCCCCTCATGCTAGCCAAATTCTTTGCACCAAGTAGAGATACTACTTGTGCTTCCAAAAACCCTTAAACCAGTTTTGCCATGAGAGTCCACCATACCTACCTATGGATTGAGTAAGATCCTTCAAATAAGTTGTCATCGGTGCAAGCAATAAAAATTGCTCTCTAAATATGTATGATTGATTGGTGTGGAGGAAATAAGCTTTATACGATCTTGTGATGTGGAAGAAATAAAAGCGACGGACTGCATAATAAAGGTTCATATCACAAGTGGCAATATAAAGTGACGTTCTTTCGCATTAAGATTTTGTGCATCCAACCCTAAAAGCGCATGGCAACCTCTGCTTCCCTCTGCAAAGGGCCTATCTTTTATTATCTTCTACCTTATGCAAGAGTCATGGTGATCTTCACCTTTTCTTTTTACATTTTATCCTTTGGCAAGCACAGGGTGTTGGAAAGATCCTGATATATATATATATATATATATATATATATATATATATATATATATATATATATATATAATTGGATGTAAGTTAGCATGAACTATTATTGTTGACATTACCCTTGAGGTAAAAGGTTGGGAGGCGAAACTATAAGCCCCTATCTTTCTCTGTGTCCGGTTAAAACTCCGTAACCACAAGTATTGCGTGAGTGTTAGCAATTATGAAAGACTAAATGATAGTTGAGTATGTGGACTTGCTAGAAAGCTCTGACATAGACTCTTTCTGATGTTATGATAAATTGCAACACTACAAAAAAAGACACATTCGTGACATTTTGGGCCGAACGAAATTTTTTCCTGTCATACATATGACACTTCTATGACGATAATTGTGACAAAACCCGGTATCATCATAGATGTGGTGGGCTCCTACTTCTATGACAAAAAATCATGACAGAAAATGGGCTTTCTGTCCTGGGCGGGCCGGAGACGCAGCTGCATGACATTCTTTGGGCCGTCCATGACGGAAAAAACCATGGTAGAAGCGAGGGCGAGGAAAATTTTGGGGAGCTCCCGGTTACGGTGGGAGGTAGGGGGCCGAGCGATGCGCGTTTCTCTCGTACACGTACGCGCGTGTGTGCGAGGTGTTGGCTCTAACTGAACCTGAGCGAGGCGTTGGGCTCTAATTGAACCCGAGCGATTGCACTGCAGGCTACGCGTTACTGAACCCGAGCAATCGATCGATGGCTATTAACTGAACCCGGTCGAGTGATTCCTTCGCTACTGTTGCTAACTGAAGCCGATCGATGCTGCCTCTGGGATGAACAGTGAGTGTTGCGGGGGGGGGGGGGGTTGGATGAACAGTGAGCGATGGCGTTGCCTCTGGATGAACAGGACCCCGTGGTGTGGTGGAGGGCTGGATGAACAGTAGACGGTGGAGGGGTGCCCGTGGGGGGGTGGTTGAACAGGACCCCGTGGTGTGGAGGGCTGGATGAACAGTAGATGGTGGAGGGGTGCCCGTGGAGGGGTGGTTGAACAGTAGCCGGTGGAGTAGCGCGCGGTGAACGCTGGATGAACAGGAGCCCGTGGAGGCTGGAGGAGGTCGACGGTAGCCCGTGGAGGCTGGAGGAGGTCGACGGTGGAGATGAACAGTATCCCGTGGAGTCCCGTTTTGCGGTATGCCACACCCCTCCCGATGAACAGGACCCCCGTTTTGACCGTAGGAGGTCCGTTTCGTCCGTTTTGCGGTACGCCACACCCCTCCCGATCAACAGGACCCCCGTTTCGACCGTAGGAGGTCCATTTTGTCCGTTTTGCGGTACGCCACACCCCTCCCGATCAACAGGACCCCCGTTTCGACCGTAGGAGGTCCGTTACCTCCGTTTTGCGGTACGCCACACCCCTCCCGATCAACAGGACCCCGTTCCGAACGTAGGAGGTTCGTTTCCTCCGTTGTGCGTTACGTCAGGCCTCGTTTCCATCGCCTGTTCCGTCCAAGCCCTCCCGATGAACACGACCATGCATTCCGTTCCGACCCAGCCGGTTGGCTCCCACGCGTTCCGTTGCCTCCCGATGAACACGACGCATTCTGTTGCCTCCCCATGAACACGACGCATTCCGTTGCCTCCCCATGAACACGACGACGACGTTGTTTCTCCGTTCCGACCCAGCCATGTACATGAGCCCTGGCAGTACGTATGCGCGAGTAGGCGTTCGAGACCCCGCCCATATGTACACATACGTGGCCGTATTTTCTTTCTTGCACCCTGGCCGCTGTACGTACGTGTACATGCTACATGCGCGCCTCTACTATGACACGTACGCGCCTCTACTACGACACGTGCGCGCCTCTACATCCACCAGTATATATGTACATACACGTTCGCGGCCAGAATGACAACGCTACGTACGCTTCGACCAGGTGGGTCCCGACTGTCAGGCACTTCCTTGCCTGCGAAGATGTAGCTGGTGGGTCCCAGTAGTCAGGGGGGCGAATCGTTTTTTTTTGCCCGGACGCACTTCCTTGCGTGCGAAGATGTAGCTGGTGGGTCCCAGCAGTCAGGGGCAAACGTTTTTTTTTTTGCGAAATACGGTGGCCCGTCTAGTGGGTCCCCTCTGTCAGATGGAGGAATAATTATTTTGCACGTAATAAGGAGGCACTTCCTTGCTGCGGCCGTGGACCCAGCTGTCAGCCTCTCCACGTACAATCCACGTCCGATGGAAGCCGTTCCTTGACCACGTTGACCACGCTGCGCCGAGAGCACTAGGGCGGTGGACGACGGCGAGGCCTAGGAAGGGGACGACCCGAAGCCGGGGAAGACGCGGCAGTGGATGCCCACGCGTAGAGGAGTACGAGGGTTCACTGGTTCGCTGCGGTGTGAGGCTGCCGCCGCCGCAGAATAACAGGGGGTGTGGGTGAGTAGAGGGATGGCCTGGCCAGCGGTGGGAGTAGTAGGGGCGGTGAGGCCTCTGCCGCATCGCAGTCGGCCACGGGAGGCAGGAGCACGAGGCACGACCGGCGCTGTTTTGGGCGGCTGGAGCAAGAAGACCAGAGGTTGAAGAAGCACTACGGCCGTTGGATGGACATCGTACGGTCACTGGAGCTAGAATCGTGCATATTGACTAAGTTGACAAAGCCCTCCGTCCCCGTCAACTTAGTAGGCCCACAAGTTAGCCTGCCACTATACTGGGTCCCAGCTAACAAGGGAGTATTCATTTTTTTTGTGCGTAATAAGGAGGCACTTCCTTGCGTGCGAAGATATAGCTGGTGGGTCCGAGCTGTCAGCGGCGGTAACGTTTTTTCACGAAATACAGAGGCCCTTTCGGTGGGTCCCTGATGTCAGGTGGAGGAATCATTAATTTGCGCGTAATAATGAGGCATTTCCTTGCGTGCGGTCGTGGACCCAGCTGTCGGCCTCTCCACGTAAAGTCCACTTCAGATGCATGTCGGTCGTTGACCACGTTGACCAGGCCACGCCGAGAGCACCAGGGCGGTGGACGACGGCGAGGCCTGGGAAGGGAACGACACGGAGGCAGGGAAGACTCGGCAGTTGTTTCCCACGCGGAGGGGAGTACGACTGTACGAGGGTTTACTGGTTCGTCTGCCGTCGCCGGAGAATAACAGCATGTGTGGGCTAGGCCAGCGATGGGAGTACGGTGGGGCGGTGAGGCCTGCGCGGCAGCAGAGCCGGCCGCGGGGAGGAGGGAGCAGGCAGTCCCGCCGGCGCTTGTTTGAGCGGTGGGAGCAGAAAGAGCAGAGATTGAAGAAGCACGACGACCGTTGGATGGCCATCCAACAGTCACTGCTTGTGCGTCAACCTTTTTTTTAGGAAAGCCTCAAATCTGTGGAAAACAGCATACAACCCATCTGCCATTATTTCTAATAATTTACAGCCCATTTGCTATAAGGTTTTTTTGAGCCCATATTCTTTTTGTTAGCATTACAGCCCATATTGTGGCCACGGTTAAAAAATTATACGAAATTTTGCATATTTCGGTGCGGTCCGAACTGTTTTTAATCCCGAAATTTCGACTCACATTCAAACTGATTTTAAAAATAAATGTATATCAATATAAAATCCAACAAATTCTCCACGCATAAAAATTAATGTAATTTAAAATCTCGAAATGAAAAAAAAGATATTTGAAACTAATTGCCGGTTTGATGTGTTTTAAAAATGTACAGCCCATTTCTCATTACTGATGGGCCATTTTCTCGGCCAGCCGAATGAAAGCTCTCCTCGTCTTAAAAGATTTGCAGCCCAACAGGCTTGACAAAGCGACTTACTTGGCAAATCACAAAAAAACTGGGCTGTGGCCGTGGACCCAGCTGTCAGCCTCTCCACGTACAGTACTCTTCCGATGGAAGTCGTTCCTTGACCACGTTGACCACGCCGCGCGGAGAGCACCACGGCGGTGGACGATGGCGAGGCCTAGGAAGGGGACGACGCGGAGCGGGGGAAGACGCGGCAGTGGAAGCCCGCGCGGTGTGAGGCTGCCGTCGCCGCAGGGCCTGGCCAGCGGTGGGAATAGTAGGGGGCGGTGAGGCCTCCGCGGCAGCACAGCCGACCACGGGAGTCAGGAGCATGCGGCACGACCGACGCTGCTTTGGGCGGCTGGAGCAAGAAGACCAGAGGTTGAAGAAGCACTACGGCCGTTGGATGGACATCGTACGGTCACTGGAGCTAGAATCGTTCATATTGACTAAGTTGACAAAGCCCTTCGTCCCCGTCAACTTAGTAGGCCCACAAGTCAGCCTCCCACCAAGGTGGGTCCCAGCTAGCCGGGGGAGTATTCATTTTTTTGTGCGTAATAAGGAGGCACTTCCGGTGGGTCCGAGCTGACAGCGGGGGGAACATTTTTTTCGCGAAATACGGTGGCCCGTCAGGTGGGTCCTAGCAGTCAGGGGGCAAACATTTTTTCGCAAAATACGGTGGCCCGTCCAGTGGGTCCCTGCTGTCAGTTG
Organism: Aegilops tauschii subsp. strangulata; assembly: GCF_002575655.3. Lineage (NCBI taxonomy): Eukaryota > Viridiplantae > Streptophyta > Magnoliopsida > Poales > Poaceae > Aegilops > Aegilops tauschii. The sequence goes on from NC_053036.3 coordinate 518,707,482, forward strand.
AAGGAATCATTATTTTCCGCATAATAAGGAGGCACTTACTTGCTGCGGCCGTGGACCCAGCTGAGACTCTCCACGTACAGTATACTTCCGATGGAAGTCGTTCCTTGACCACGTTGACCTTGCCGCGTTCCGTTGCATGCATGCGTCCATGGGCGTGGTGCGTCCCCACTGTCAGCCTCTCACGTACAGTCATCTTCCGATGACTCTTGGTTGTTGACCATGTTGACCACACCGTGCCGAGCGCACCCAGACTGGAACGACCTGGAGATGGGGAAGACGGGGCAGTGGAGTCGCAGATGGAGAGGAGTGGGAAACTTCACTGGTTCGGGTGCGCGGCAGCACAGCCACGGTGCCGCCCACGGGAGACAGGAGCAAGAACAGAGGTTGAAGAAGGAGCACGGCTGTTGGATTAACATCCAACGGTCCAGCTGCTAGAATCATTTGTTGATTAAGTTGACAAAGCCGTGCGTACACGTCCGCTTAGTAGGCCCACAAGTCAGTCACCAAATCTGACGGGTCCCAGCTGTCAACGGCATGAATAATTTTTTTCACAAAACAAGGAGGCACTTCCTTCCGTGCGAAGATACAGCCGGTGGGTCCCAGCTGTCAGGTGGAGGAAACATTTTTTTTCAGCTTAATAAGGAGGAACTTTCCTTGCGTGCGACCATGGACCTCGTGGGTCCCAGCCGTCAGGCTCTCCACGTACTGTCCTCTGTCGATGACTCTCGTTTGTTGACCACGCCGCACCGAACGCAGCGAGGCGGTGGACGACGGCGAGGCCCCGGACGGGAATGACTCGGAGATGGGAAAACGCAGCAGTGGAGTCGCAGATTGAGAAGAGGAGAAGGGTTAGAACCGGTTCTGTTGCGGCGTGGGGCTGTAGTCTGTGGAGAATAACAGGAGGTGTCGAGGGGTGGAGGGATAGCCTGGCCGGCGATGGGGTAGCGCTTCGTAGCGATGCGTGCTAAGCAGAGCCGCTAGCCGCCGGAGGCCGAACCAGGCTGTCCCGGCGACGCTGGAGGAAGAAGATGAGAGATTGAAGGTGCATGCCGACCGTTGGATATAAATCCAATGGCTGTGGATGACACAATCATTTGTTGACCAAGTTGACAACGCCCTGCGTAGGCTTCGACCTATTGGCCCACATGTCAGCCTGCAAAAATTTGGCATATATTTAACCCATGTTTTCTAGAATGTAGAGTCCATTTGCTGGGCTGGGTGAACAAATAATTTCGCGTCAATCAGGCCCATTTATATTTTCTAAGAAATCCTAGCCCATTTGCACTTCCTTGAAATACACGTATTAGGTGGGCTCGTTATATATATAATCTTATGTTAGAAGGAGCAATTAATATCAAAGAATAAACTGGAGAGGCACATTTTTTATATATATAATTAAGAAATTAGCGAGTTATTGCTCAAAATAAAAATGAGCGCATTATTATTAAATTTGTCCTTAAAATCTTCGCAAGCTTTTGTACGCAATCACCAGGATTTTCCTTGCCTGTGAGTCAAAAACAACCAGGATTTTCCTTGCCAACTTCTGTTAAACATTTACTTTTATAAGTTAATAACACGTGGGATGTTTTTATAATGTATATATAAGTCTCTATAAAATATACGATAATAGTAATAATATAAATATATATAATGTGGTTAGAAGGGAAAACATAAATTGGACACAACATTACTTTTATAAGAGACCTGCGTTTTATACCCCACAGTAGGCGTACTAACAAGTTCACACACAAATACAACAGAAAAGGTAAACATTCATATCAAACTCAGGTTCACAGGACACGTTCATATTCATAGCCAACATTCACTATCAACAACTCAAAAGATTCATATATACACAAGCTTAGCATATCTATGCATCCAAATGATTGGTAGATCACACGACAATATTCATACATAATTCACAAAAAGATACAGATATACACATGTTCAGTATGTTTATGCATCCAAATGATTGAGATCACAGCCAATATGATCCATGGACGAACTTTAATTACCTAGGGTATAGACTGGTAAATGGTGTTCAATCGGAGGTACTTCTTGCTAAAATTAGTTCTTGTACGAGTAAACTTTCGAGTACATAAGAGGCAGCACAAACAATCTGAACTTTGCTTGTAGGTTTATCCTCAAATAGTGGCCTCGTGCCGAGGGAGGTTTGAGTAACTTGGCCACTACTTTCATCCAACTAGTTTACTGGCTCATCTTGGTCCTGTATCTCGCCAAAATTCTACATTGCAGACGAGAAAGGAGGCGGTTGAGAAAATGAACCACCCAAATTTTTTGTGCAGTTAACCTGAAATGGAGCATCCTTGGCGTGCAGACTGATTAAGTGCCAGATGAATATACGCGTCAACCAACTTGTCTGGCATCTTTAGACTCCATGCCATATAGTTCGCTACCATATGTGCCGATAACCAAAAGGCACAAGTTGGGACCAAAGACTGGACTGCGTTTTTCTAGGCTATGCACCAAGCAATATTTTTGGCGTTCACTCTCCTAATACTTGAAGTTTGACAATTGGTTGACGCCGGTTGATACTCGAATGAATATAGGCACTTCTTGTCAACATCGATGCTTGTCTGAGTGAACTTTGGAGTACATAGCAGCAGCATAAGTACCTGTCCATCTGATCATTTTGTGCAGTTCTACTGAAATCACCCGATGTAATGATTTGCCTGCGAGTTCAGGCTCCAAATTACTCCTTTATGAAATTGGCAAATAGTAGCACAATACCAAATTACCAATACATATGACAGGCACAATAATCAGGATAAAGACCAGTACCAACCTGTGTGAGGTAGCATATCAATTACTATTTCCTTTGACTGGAAGCCGAGATAAGCCAAGCGACTGACAGCAAAGGAAGAAAGCAAGCGGAGATTAGCGACTGACAAGAAAGGATGGAAGCTGTCGAGGCAATGAAACACCCAAAGTTTTTGTGCAGTTCCACCAAAATCGAGCATCCCTGTTGGCACATATATTGAGAGAGTGAGATTACTGTAATAGTGGGACTAGTTGATGAAACATACACTAACAAATAGAAGCACCCTCATTATCTTAATGGGTAAAGTTAGCAACATAGTAGTCTTGCTTAAAGAGAGGTATTAGTTTATTTAATCAGTGCCAATTATCTCAACTCAACACTCAAAGCATTGCCATTTATCATAGGTTGCAAAACTTTAACGTGCAAAGATAAAGGAGTTTCTCATGACAGTAGCACGATACAAATAGAGATGACAGCAAACTAATATGGATGAAGGCCTTAGGCCCGTACCAACCTAAGAAAAAAGCTTATTCATGTAGTCCCATAAGAGATGATAAAGCACTCACTGGAATCACACAATAGTATATATTTTTGTACACTTCAAATGTATGGTTGAAATCACTCTTGTTTACCAGTGCTGAGATTATATCGAAAGATTATCAAGAACTTCCAGCAGAGTTAGAGCACTGGCTGGGATACAGTTCATTGTATTGTCTTGTGTAGTTCCACTAAAATGTATGATTGGCACAACATGATCCCTGTTTGCACAAGTAGGAACAAGGTGAAACCTTCATTAGCTTAGTGAGAAAGGATAGGAAGACATTAGCATATTACTCAAATAGTAGCATCAAATTCATGATGGACAATACGCAAAACATTGCCTCGTTGAACCAATGGCAATAAATTGACATGCAAAACAATAGCACTATTATGTCATGACACTAATAATATTCCCTCCCTGCTCCACCACATGATTCACCTCCATAGACAAACATACACACGTACATGATTCAGCATAGGGTCCTACTAAAGATTTGTTTAACTCCAACAAGAAAATTAGGCAGTAATAAATTAGTGGTACTTAAGTACTCCTAATTAATTAAGTGAGACAGCAGAAGTGGAAGGGCTCCCTGGAGGATCGTCTCACATGTAAGGTAGTCATTGCCGGAGCCCTTGAATGGCCTCGACTGAGGCCTCTGGCTTCAGCAAGATCGCCTTGGCACTGTTTATTCTTCTTCTTCTTCTTCCTCTTCATGCTCTGTTTCTCTTTCTCCTCACCAGTTGGTGAAACCAAGTACATGATTGGCCTTCTAATTCAGAATTGGTTTTGTCAGTGAGGGAGTACAAATGTACTAGTAAAAAACAACATTATTTTCTCATGGCAGTCGAAAAATAGAGATGAACACATGCATTAAATATCATTCTTACCTAAAGGAAGGTTATGGCGCCAATATGGATGATGAGGATTGGAACACAGATCTCCCTTTGTGCAGTTCCACCAAAATGAACCAACTATTCCATTCTGACATTCCAGTTAAACAACACAAAAGTCACTTCTTTTAAGAAGAGTTTTGTGCAGTGCACCAAAAGCTCACAACAGCAACCAGGTGAATTGGATATCCCTGTTTGCACAAAAAGGCACAGAGGAAACAGTCAGAGTCTCAAACAATTACAGGCAAAAACATTTGGCTAAACTTGTCATGGCTTATAACAGTGGCATGGCTTCATTTTTACCAGGGACATTAGATTAAGAACAGCTAAGGCTGCATTCGGTGGACAGGTTTGGTGCAGGATTTTCGTAGGAACACAATTCATACGGTATTCTTTCCCTTCCAACCGTTCGGAACACGGGAAAGGTGAATAGTGTTTCATAGGAAAGCTGGTCTGGTAGTACTGATTCCATAGCATTAGAAACATCCACGCGCTGCTCATTTTTTTGGCGGAAGCCCAAGACAGGCGCTCGCTGCCATGCGTTAGACAGGTTGCTGTGCTGTGTTGCCGGAATAAAAAATCAATCTATGTGTGGTACGTGAGGTGAGGACAAGAGTAGTCACTGTGCAGCTGAATAAACAAATAGCGTCTCATACTGCCAAGCATGCTACTCTAAAAAAACAAATCTGTACATTTCGTAGTCCATCCGAACACATTCTCTCGAGAGTTTCCTCCGGTTCGCTGTTCCATAGTTTTATACCTACATTCCTTTCCCATTCCTCTATTTTCATCAAGACCTATGTTTTCTGCCCCTTTATTCCGAACGGAGCCTAAATATTTGGTATAAGGGCATGGGACAGTGGGTGCACCAGCAGTCCAGCACCATGTACGTAAACAGGGGCATAAAGTGGTGATTCATAGTTTGTTGCCCCGAGAAACAAACATCCAAGAAACATATCTGGGTTGGTCCCATGTTCCCTCTAGCCACCTACTCCTATGTGTGGATAGCAAATCTAGTCCTGGTCATACCACTGTGTACAGCGTTACCCCTATATTCCCCTTTTCGACCAAGAGACCGGTTGGATGACCAGTCTGTACTACTTTCACCCCCTTTCCTTCCTGTTTGTACCAAGTCCGATGTACATACTAAATTCCCCCACCCCCACTTTATTTCTTGTTTGAACCAAGTACTCCCTCCGTCCGGAATTACTTGTCATCAAAATGGATGTGTCTAAAACTAAAATACATCTAGATACATCCATTTCAATGACAAGTATTTTCGGACGGAGGGAGTACAAGATTCGACTCCATGAAGTAGCTTTACCTCTAACAATAGAAGAAAAAAATATGTGACGTTGGACCATCCGATCGAGAGGGGCTGAGAGGTAGAAAATGATGCACATGCAGCGACGTAGCGAGCTGGGGAAGTAGAGCTAAGGCGGTTTCGAACGAAGATATACCTGAACGAAAATAATGTGGCAACATAAGACAAACATAGTCACAATCCAAACAGCCCCGTAATTTTTTGTGACATGCATGAAAATTTGGTTAGTTAAATTTGTAGTCAAAATTTGGCAAGGTGCATCAAATCAACACATGCAAGTATCAAAAGGAAAGTCACGGCATGCATGCATGCGTTGTACTCCCTCCGTTTCCAAATATAAGTCTTTTTAGAGATTGCAACAAGTGACTATATACGAAGCAGAATATGTCTATTCCTACATACGAAGTAGCCCATTTGAAATGTGTAAAAAGACTTATATCGAGTGCAGTGCTTTGATGTGTCGCGTCAACTCGTACAAGACCGAGAAAATTGATTACTACAACGCCCTCTCCCTCGCGGACTGAGCTCTGGTGCCTTAACTGCACCTGCCTTTGGCTGCATGACAGGAGGGCCAACCACCTGTTGGGCCCACCTATCATAGACGCAAAGGCAGGAGCAGTAAGTAGAAGCTTTCGCTACACGCTATCCCGCCCGCACGAGGTGGACGGACATGCAGCAGTGGATTCGATACTGTAGAAGTAGGAGTAACATCATTGTTCGTCTTCTCGAAGAGGCGAAGAGCCAAGCGCAACCCGAACGTGGCAGTTGCGAACGCTCGCGTGGTGCGGTTCCTTGGAGTACTAGCCAGGCTCTTGCATGAGACAAAATTGCTATTGTTTAACAATTAAACTCCATTATCCATTGGTTGATACTCATTCTGCATAGGTCCACGCGCTTAGCACCGTTTCCTCCTGGGGTCACCAATGTTTATTTGCTAATTAATAGCATTGCATGCAATGAACTAGCCATTGCAAGTCATTAAAAGCATGCACACCTCTCATCTCTTATTAGTTGATATGTCAAGAAACAAGAAACAAGGTAGAAGTTAATGCACCGCGCCTAAGTGTTTTGGGACTATTTGGTTTTCGTAAGATGACTTACACACCTAGACGGAGGGAGTAGTATAGCCCTGTAAACCGGAAAGGAGTATTTGCCTTCCTAGAGATTTCAACAAGTGGCTAGACTACACCGTGTGCAGTACTCCCTCCCTTCTGGTTTATAGGGCTCAAATCTCAAATCTCATGAACCAAGTCATTTTGCGATTGGAGGAATGTATCTCGTACTTTACAAAACTACCCTAATTAAACTCATGCATTAATTACGTAGTTCTCTCGTTTTCCTCTCCGCCTTGGTCGCGGTGCACAATATTGAGCACTCCTATATGACTAGCCGCTCTATCTACATGCAGGACATTTCAAAGCATCCGGGCCCACGTGCCATCCACCAAATCACAGCGAGGTGCTACAGTCGAGACTCACCTGTCACCCCGGTGTGGCCGTCATGACCCGTCATATCACAAAACCCACACCTTTACCAGCAGTGGTAAGGTGGCCTCCAAGTTGGACTGGACGAAGCAACCATCATTTCACTGGAACGCTCGTTCAAGCCCTTTCTTCCCTTTCTTGAAGAAAACCTCACTCCAGGCTACTCACTTCTGCCATTTTTCTTCTGTACCGACGAAGGAAAGGTGGGCGAATCAGTTATGCTGCTATATTTTCATTCCAAGAATCTTCTTTTTGCGAAGCACCGACCGATTCTCACATCATATTCTTTTCCCGTTTTCATTGTGATTGTGGTTTCCTTTCGATTGCTTTTTGTTTGTGAGTTCATTGATGGATCCTGGAGCACTAGGCAAAAAGTTGCCGGTGGACAACCCACTGGAGACAGCGATCTCCAGGAAGCGAGCACCGACCAACGAGTTAACCATGTTGGCGGGCCAACCCATGGAGACGAAGAACTCCAAGAAACAAGCACTGGCCAAAGAGTTGAGGACGTTGGCGGACGAACTCCTCAAAGAAAGTTGGAAGAACAGCAAGGGCCCCACCATGCCTACCCCAGGAACTCTGATTGCCACCTATGTGAGGCTCAAGACCGAGTCTGAGGAGATAGTCGCCGTTGAGAAGCAGTATTCCCCTGGCAAGGTGATGGCCCCCATCGAGGACGAGGAGATGGCCCCCGGAGGGATGAGATCCCCCGGTGAGCTGCACAAGGTAAAAAATAATGGCTTATTACCATAGTTGTGGTTTTTGATTATTTGCAATGTGCTTGCTAATATGTTAGGGTTGTGCAGGTGCCGGTGGATGTCCTTGATGATTCCGATGTCGTGGCCCGTCCTGTTGGCATCGCCCCGGAGATCGATTCCGATGCCGCTGTCCATCCTGTGGACATCGCCCCAGAGATCGATTCCGATGTCGCGGTCAGTCTTGTGGACATCGCCCTAGAAATCGATTCCCATGCCGCTGTCCGTGCTGTGGTCATTGCCCGAGAGATCGATGACAAGAAATAGTTGGTCGCGCTAATCCTTCAGGGTAGTTTGCATTGCCCTGTGTTTAATTACTAGAACGATGCGTGTTATCAAACCATCTTAGGGACAGTGCACTATCTTGTGTGGGCGGATCTTGCTACTTTTGTTTGATAGTGAATCATGTGATGAATCATGCGAACCCTCTCCGAGTTATGGAAACAGATGTATCCTCACCAGCTTTTGATGTAATATATGGCATGCTTAGATGTAAGTTTGAACTGTTTATCATATCAGCAGGGCTTGTTTGATGATTTTTGGTGTTAGTAGGCTAGCTACTATGCGAGCTATAGTACTTGCAAAACACTCACCGAAGAGAAACGTTGGGGCTGATGAGCTCGTGGTACGCTTATACTTATCCCTCGTCGATCGACCAATAGCCCTAGCTCCTAAAATTGTAGGCTTAGCGATCAATCAGACAATAGTCGACATACATTCAGGCCTCATTTGGTTCATAGGGTAGGAAAATCGTAGCAAAAGTACAGAGAACGTGCAACACAAAATCATAGCAGTGCAGAGACGTACTCCCTCCGTTCCAAAATAGATGACCTAGGCGGGCTAGTTTTGCCTAGTGGGTTTCAGTGATATGACGTGGTACAATGCCGTCCAGTCTTCGCGTGTGGTAGCAGTATTGCGGGTACAGTAAGTTTTCTTGAAGAAGCGAAATTCAACGAAGTCATGATGGTTCCTTCGCCTGAACAACTTACAGTGGGAAAGGTTGGGCCTGCGATACGACCGGGGTAGACCAGGATAATTTTGTGCATGGCAGGTGGACCAGGATGGTCGATGTCCCACATGTCGGCGAATGAAAGTATTCTTTCCGATATAGAGGACGAGCAACGAGTATTCATTGTTTATTTTTGATGAAAGCTATTGTCTCCACTGTTACGACGGAGGAGTGTGAAACACGGCAGCCCAGTGAACTTGGCATGTGCACCACTCCCTCCTTCCTCATGTAATGCCCAGGTTACAGCTTTTTCTCACTTTCTCTCTATCTATTTCCTCTCAAATGTTTTTACCTTTCTTTTTTTAAGATACAATTGTTTTTATGCCTTTTTTAGAATTATTTTTTATACCTAGGAGCACGTGTAGAGACGGGCTCTTGCAGAGCCCACTCCTTGACTTTGTCAATGCCTCTCTCTCCTCCACATAAGGAGTACTACTTGCTATGCATGCATGTGGCGGGCAGCTAGCGTCTTGAGGGGCCAGGGCGGTGAGAGCAGGCTCCGGAAGCGGTCCGGACTCCAGCATGGGCCACCTCACATTATCACCATATATTTCTTGGAGTCCGTGCGCGGCGGGCGGGCGATCTCTTCTCCCTCCCCCGTTTCTCTCTTCTCAGCCGGCGCCCGCCGAGCGATTAGATTTCGGCTATCGATGGTTTATTCAATTACGGTCCCACATGTCAGTGAAATTGCAAGACAACGTGTGTCCCCTCTGGTGAGCGGCGTGCGAGCCGGACTGTCGGGGTTGCGACGCGTACGAGTCGTAAGTGTGCCGCCTTTTCCTTTAGAACTTGCGAAGCATAACATTTTCGCGCGATCGATCGATAGAAATCCAGAACAAAATGACGAGGGCGGTGCTTTCCCGCTCATTAGGCGGGCTAGTTTGAGTGATATGATGTGCTACAGTGCCGTCCACTTGCTCCATTTTTATGTAAGCAAGAGTTTACACTCTTACGCGGGAGGAGTGCGAAACACCGCAGATCTGGTTTTGATCGAGGGATAACTATTCCCTGCCAAATAATGGAGGATTGTTAGCGATTATAACATGATAGTTAGGGCATCTCTAGCGCTGGCCCACAAATTTACACCGGCATCTGTCCGAGGACACTGATGGATGCCATCCGATGCTGCCCGCATACCTTTCGACAACTATATGAACTAACCGGACGAAATTCGTGCAAACAAAGCAAATTTCAAATTAACCGGATGAAATTCATTACATTTCGAAAACTTTTCCTACAAACTGGACGAAATTCATTACATATTTCGCACAAACCATACTAAAACCTACTGTAAACCTAATCTAAACGATCGCCGGCGCCCGACCACCATGTCCGGCCATGAACCCGAGAGAGTCGGCCATTGCCTTTGCCTCCTCCTCATCCGCCTTGATAACCTCCTCCTCCAGAGCACAAGGTTCTGAAGATTTCCGCCTCCACGTCACCGTCAAAAAGGCTAATCGGCTGCCGATGTTTACCCCCACCAAGCTTGGCGTCGACTGAGTGGAGTAGCGGTGGCCTTCCCGGGACCAGAGCGGCGGCGACCTACCGTGTACTACTCTTCCTCGCTGCCGGCTGCGCCCGCGCACGCACGCCAACTTCGTGGTCATGGCGGCGGAGGGCGGCCGGGGGGTGCCGGCGATCTCCTTCGTTTGCTCCTGCGACAGTACGTCCAAGAGAGCTTCGGAGCGCCAGGAGGCCATGGTTGAAGTGGTGCCGACAGAAGGAAGGGACCGGAGGAGAATAAGTGTGGGTCTTTGGCTATGGCTGGGAGCTGGGGCTCAACTTAATATAGCGGGCGAATGGCAATGAGCCGCGGCAGACGGATGGACAACTGGCGCCAGAGTAGGTTCGTCGGGCGTGAATGCGGACGCTGCTTCAGTGACTTAATTGCAGATGCGTTTGGGTTGCTGACATGTGGGCCCAACGGGCATCTGGCCCGCATGTCAGTGACACACCAATTGCACCTACAGTTAAGTCCGGTGAATGCGGCATTGACATTCTGGAGAGACGGTGACCGTTTCAGGCGGGAAGCGCGCTAGCGATGGAAGGGGTTTCGGTGTGCAGTGGCACTAAGATTGGTTGCTCACGATAGTACATACTCTGTACCATACTACCATAGTACCCTCTCTAGCTTAGTTTGTTTTATAGATTGTCGTTGTGATGGACGATATACATGAGCAAGGCGGTCCGAGTATGACCGTTGGTGTTGAGCCAGGTGAATACATGCTCGGCGTTCGCGTAGGCCTCCATCAAACGTCTAAACAGTAATGTCAGGCACCACCGGGGCGCGCAGGTGATGGGCTCGCCGTTTGCGTTGCGCCATGAGCAGGACTTTGATTTAGAGGGCGACGTGCATGCATTAGCATGCTTTGACAGCGTGAGCGTGAGTGTCTAATGCGAAGTATTTAATTTTAATTTGGCTGACGAGGGTGCGTTGCAGCGACGAGTCCGTGGTTTGATTCCCCACATACGCATAATTTTGGTTTTTACAGTATTTCTTTCTCCATTGGTAGGTAGGCCCGCGTAGATAGATAAAGAACACGAGCTGATGAGGCGCATGCGGACTGTTTGACTGGTCAACCAGACAAATACGGAGCTATACGCTGAGCCAGTGACCGTATAATCACCATATCTCGTATACAATGATCAAAGTGAGCTATCAAGACAAGTTCGATGACCGCCAATGCATTTTACTCGGTAATAAATGACCAGGATTGAAGGGGAATCCAAATTTGCTTCGTCTTCTGTCCTTGAGCTCTTGACAAACCAATGCACTATACGGTTGTCCGGCCACTCCACCCTAGAGCTCTCACCAAGCGTCGTTCATGCCACCGCGCCGCACACTAACCGGTAAGGCAGCGATGGCATCCCGCCGTGCCGAGTTCCTCGCCGCCCACGACCGCACACAAAATGGTAGGGAAGCGATGGCATCCCGCCGTGCCGAGTTCATCGCCGCTCGCGACCTCACAACTATGTGGGAGGAATTTGAAGATGCCAAGGCCGAATGGGCGGTAGAGCAAGAGGCGGCCAAAGCCGCACAGAGGGAGCGGAAAAGTCAGAGAGCACTCAAGAAAAGAGAGGCCCGCCGCCGCAAGAAAGAAAAGGACGCACGCGCTACTGCGGAGAGGTCGGCGGAGATCCAAGCACGGTGGGGTGTCGCCGACAAAGCCGGGAAGTAGAACGACGGTGTCTGGCCAGCATGTGAGAAGTAGTAGTACTAGTAGTTAGTGTGTGTGTCTGTGTCTGAGTACGAGCATGTACCAATACTACTAGTTACTACTGTAGTTTTTAGAGCAAATTACTAGTACATTAGCCTGGACTAAATGGAAAAATTCCTATCCTAAGCATCAAATGGCATCTCTTTCTCTATAGGAATTGAGATGCATGTCATCTCACTTCCTATGATTTTCATATTCCTATCCTATGAACGAAAGGAGGCCTCTGTTGGAGTAACTACTGTAGCTAGCAGTACTGCTGGTACAGTAGTTTTCTTCAAGAAGCGGAATTCAACGAAGTCATGATGGTTCCTTCGTCCGAGCAACTTCAAAGTGGGAAGTGGGCCTGTGATTTGACGGCTCATTAGTCATTGTTAGTGTGGCGCGACAACCTGGGTGACTCTCCCTTGGAGCTTCGTGCATGGCAAGTGGACCAGGATGGTCGACGTCCCACATGTTGGCGAACGGAAGTATTCTTTCCGATATCGAGGAGCAAGGAAACCGCGTGGTATAGTATCACTGCTGATTGGTTCGCAAAAAAATAGTATCACTACCGATTTATAATTATTTTTTATTTCTAATGAATGCTAGCGTTTCAACTCTTACGACGAAGGGTGCCAAACACGGCACGTGCTGGATGTCCCACACGTTAGCGAAAGGAGTGGGACATGAACAGCGTGGTAGAGCCCAGCGTAAAAAAATAGCGTGGTCGAGCGTCTCCACTTCTTCCACTTCTGGGTCGGAGACCACACGTAGTAGTACTTAGTGGTATGAACGATACAAAGTGCGACATGGAGAGAAAGACACGTCTAGTTGGAAGGTCTCGGGGCATACACGTAAACAAATATAAAAGTTAATATGTGCCTCCAACTAATATAGTAGTAGTAGAGTACTTAGGCACGTTCTCCATAACATCACCGTGCATTGCACGCACAACATTTAGTGGTAGTACGTAGTAAGAGACAAATGCCGCCCAAGAGTTCCCTTCTTGACCTACTTTTGGGTGTTTGGTAGAGTGTATGGAGGGTGCATGAGTCCACACTAGTTTAGCACAAATACACTAGAAGCATGCATGAAGAGGGGTGTTGAGTTGAGCATGCATGAAGAGGGAACAACTATGTTGAGACGAGAACGCAACCAAACACACCCTATATGCCACGCATGTTCATACCATTTGTGCCTTTCTACTTCACTTACTGCGCTACATTACTCAGGTTCGTACGTCCACTCCTGGGTACATGTCCGTCTCGTAGTTCCAGTCCCACGTGTTCTTCATATAGATGGAACGATCCTTGCATAACACGTGCACCTTGATGCTAGATGTCTCGCGTGTTGGCAAAAGGATGAACAAAGCTCACATAAAAAAATAGAGTGGAAGAACATAGATTCCGGACGACCGAGAAGGAGCAAGGAACCTCGTGGTGGAGCGTCTGCACTCATAATATTTAATAATATTCAGCGATATAAAATTAACCAATCATCTCCACAGTGGACTGGAAGAGTACGAAACACGGCAGCCCAGTGTAGTTACATCATACTAGTACATGGCTAACCCACGCTATCACCATATTTCTTGGCTTCCGTGCGACACCTATCTCTAGTAATCCAGCAGCCTGTATCGCTTCTCCCTCCTCGTCTCTATCAAAGTGCGGCGGGCTGGCGTTTCTGCCGTCTATTGAGGTCGGTTAACTATCACATGTTAGCGACATGCCAAGAGCATTCTAAAAAAATTCCTTTCACGTTCCGTTTTCAAAAAGAAAAAAAATCCTTTCACGTATGAATTTGCCTGTATGCTTTGAGCAACTTGCATGTCCTATACTGCTCCTGTTTGATACTCTAACTTAGCTAGAGGTTAGACTAACTCATGACTAACCCTGAACTAACTGTAGCCTTGTATGCTTTGAGCAACTTGCATGTCCTATACTGCTCCTGTTTGATACTCTAACTTAGCTAGAGGTTAGACTAACTCATGACTAACCCTGAACTAACTGTAGCCAAAGAGGTGTTTGGGTGACAGGGTTAGATTGACAATAAATGCACTTCATGGAGAGAGAAAAGTGATTTTTCAGTGGTCCCAATGAGAACTATCTCCAGTTAGCACCTCTTGGGTGGGATAGTTTTTTTTGGTGGGTTCGGTGCAACTTGCTCCAATTTAAACCCTCATGCTTGGATACATTAGGGCTATTTGAGCCCCAACTAGCTCAAACTAACTCTAACCCATGGATCCAAATAGGGCCTATGGCCAGTCTCGACGCGGAGCAGTCGCGTGCACCGGGAAGTGGCGCTCTCTCGGCCGTCGCGCCACTTCAAAGCCGGCGCCGGTGAGAGGTCGCCTCCGCTCTGGCCGGGCATTAATGTGGCACTAACGCTCCAGGGCGACGCTGGCCGTTTCACGCGGGAAGCGCGCGCTGGCAAGGGAGTATAGGTTTTGAACCGTTTCAGGTGTAGTACTGGTAGTTTGCAAAACTACTCAATTATTGCACTCAGTTTCCTAAGAAATTGTGGTAAAAAACGTTACTCCACAGCCCGCTTCCCTTCTCCTTCCTCTTCCACCGCCCGCGCACGTCCGCGGGAAGCGACCGGTCAACCCTTATATAGGAGTGCTAGCACAAAAAGATGCATGCATGACCACTAAAATTTCCATATTAAAGCGTCGCTCCGACGGGAGTATGGCGTATGTTGTTACCTTCGGCCGGCCCATGGCTACCGGGCGACGGCGACCAGAGAAGAGGTGGCGGGAGGGGAATGAATGCAGCTACTGTTTGGGTTCGCCTTCCGGCTTAAATAAATGCGCAACATCACGTGTACTCGCAGGTGCACAAATTGTAACATACGTGTCTGCTTAAGTGGGCGTCACGTAACTGGTGTGTGTGTGTGAGAGATTCTGAGAGACAGAGTGCGTGTGTGTGACTCTACTCTTCGGACATGTACTCAACCTTTTGCATCGGGATATAAGTATAATGGTATTTACTTTAGCTAGTGATTTACGTGGTTGTGTCAAAAAATGTCACTTCCTGCTCGTGATTTGCGTTATATAATTACAAGCAAGATTCTCGTGCATTGCACGGAACATCAATATGCATTTTTTTACAGAACACCTGTTGTGATTGACCCATGCAGGAGTAATCCCATGTGTAAAAACTAATGATATCTCGAGAATTTTATCGAAAAACTGGTATCTCGAGAATGTCATCGAAAAAATGAAAGATGAGAGATAAGGCGAGGAGGAGTGGAGCGTGGTGGTGACTGGTGGTCGGAATGGGCGGAGGCATGGGGATGGACGGCGCCGGCAGGCGGCAGCGGCCACCATGCATGCTAGATTGTTCTAGAGACTTATTCCTTTTTTAATTGCTGAGCAATGAGGTTGCAGGAGATAATGATGTGGAGAGAGGTGCGGGTATCTTTTGTAAAATTATCATAGTTTGCTTTCTATCCTCAGATATAGATCATACGGTCTGTATTACAAGATGGCAGGCACACCATCACCGCCAACTCATTTTTTATAAGGGTACAGATGATAAGTTTGCTGACTACTAAAGTAAAGTGGAATTTGTCCATGTTATGCAAGTAAATAAAGGTGATTGTTTATCATACGGGTAAGGTTGGATGAAGGGTGGTAGGAACAAATGCTCCGCCTAGAGCATGTGTGTGTGAGATGGAGTCTTAGTGTGTGTGTGGGGTGTGTGTGTGTGAGAGAGAGAGAGAGGAGAGAGAGATGGAGTCTTAGTTTGTGTGTGTGTGTGAGAGAGAGAGAGATGGAGTCTTAGTGTGTGTGTGGGGGGGTGCGTGCATGTGTGTGTGTGTGTGTTTGTGTGTGTGTGTGTGAGAGAGAGAGAGATATGGAGTCTTAGCGTGCGTGTGTGGGGGGGTGCATGCATGTGTGTGTGTGTGCATGTGTGTGTGTGTGTCGCGGGGTCCTCTGTGGAGGATGTAATTTAAGTGTGCATGGCTTCATCATAGAGAGGTGATGTGTATGGAAGAGGCCACCAACGATGGGGTGCGAGAGAGAAAATGCCCGTAGAGAGGGAAGAGAAGGTGTGTGCGCGTGAGAGGAGTCGACATCGAGAGAACGTGTTTGTTCGAGAGACACCGAGGAAGACTACTATATATCGATGGTGCATGTAGGCGGGAATTAAACAAAGGGATGGTCTTATTGGTTTCAGGGATATAGGGGAAGAGTGAGAGGCGGGGTGGGGGTAGCTAGAAGGAGATTGTTAAGTGTGAGTGTGTGTTTTACCCATCCAGGCGGAAGTTATGTGCACAAAAGAGGAGAACGATTCGATGTGGCGTTAGGATTGAGGGTAATTAAACGTATGGAGACATAGAGACCTTGAACGTGCATGTGTGAGAGGTATACATGTATACGTGGGATGTGTGTGTGTGCGCGCGCGCATGATCGAGATAAAAGAAAGAAGACATAAGTCATAAGATCAACGACATGGGAGAGACGGATCGGTATGACAATATGCATGCATGTGAGAATGCAGGGAAGAAGGCCCGACAATTGAGCATGTGTTTTTGTCTTTAAGAGATAGTGGCGTGGGCTGGAGCATGCATCTATGGCGAGCAGAGGGAGTGAGGCGCAACGATTGTGCAAAAGAGACCAACCTATAAATGCATATGTATGGAGAGACATATATAGTGTGGGTGATAGGAAGCAAGACTCCGTGCGAGAAAGAAATGTTGACGGAGAAACTACAGATAGATACAGAGATGGAGATGCTAGCTAGAGGGACATCCGCTAGTTTGGGTGTTGGAGATGACCGTCGGGTGGTTCAAAGGGTGAAGTTATATATGTGTGTGAGAGGGCACTTGACTGCATGTAGAGAGAAACATATGTAGTGTGCGTGATAGGAATCAAGAGTGAGGGCGAGAAAGAAGGTTGATGGAGAAACAGGTAAATAGAAAGATAAAGATGCTAGCTAGTGTGCGTTAGAGATAGGAGTCGAGTGGATCAGAAGGCTGGGTTATGTGTGTGGGTGTGAGAGAGATAGAGAGAGGGTGCATGTGAGTCACATACAAACAGATATCAGAGAGAAATGAGATCCAGAGAGACGGAGTTTTGTGTCTGCGAGAGAGAAAGATATTTCACAACGAGAGTGATAGCTAGAGAGACATACGAGGGAACGCAAGATATCTCTAGGGAGAGAGGGTGTGTGTGAGCGACATACAAGAGAACAATGGAGAAATATGAGACCCTGGGAGACAGAGTTTGTGTTTGTGTGTGAGAAAGAGATATTGAAGAGGAAGAGTCGTAGGTTCTCATATCTAAGGAGCGAAAGACATCTCTGTATGAGGGGTGTGCGAGTGGCACACATGGGAATAGTAGAGAGAAATGAGACCCCAGGAGACAAAGTTTTGTGTTTGTGTGAGAGAAAGAGATTCCACATGGAGAATCATAGTTAGAGACACATAGCAGGGAGCGAGATATACTTAGAGAGAGATAGAGTGATGAAGGTCGAGGGAGAGAGTACCGTCAGTGTGTTACGAAGATAAAAGATCATTGTCGACATACAGGTAGCACGAGAGATACCTGAGAGACGATGAACGCGTATAGGTCCAGAGAGATAGTCCTATATAAGCATGAGTGATAGCTATATGAGACGAATATCTGGATTAAAGGGGATTCAAATATTTAAACTGGAGATCATGACATCGATAATATCATAACGCAAATTGATGTATCAAACATGCATATTCATTTGAATTTGGGCACACGTGTAATGTTATATAGTTTATCAATATTGGTGATCCATAGATTCTTCAATTACAAACAATGCATGGTTTATATGCAATTAATGTCTAAACGGGGTTACACTATATGTTGCGTGTGTGAAACACATTATACATGTTTGAGAAGTAAAAAAACCGCATGAAACACACATTAATTGGAGACAGTTAGCGAGGAATGCATACATTGGATTTCAACATAAAGTGGTTTCAAATATTTGAAAATCCAAATTGACGGATACAACCTTATGAATCTGAGATCATGCCATTTGTAAACCATATTTATGTATAAATGGTGTTGTGCTTTTGAAAGTATATATAAAAAATGATGTATATAGAATGTAATTCCAATTGAAAATGGATCCCGCCCGAAAAAAATAGAATACAAACGGGATTCGAATTGAGTTGGCACGGTAAACGTGCACTCTGCAAAATTTGAATGAAGCGGGGAAAGTCGCAGTAACCGCCCGAAACCAAAATCTGCGAGATGGAAATCACTACTGCCTATCCCTACCACGCAAAGCCTATCTGCTGGATTTCTATAGGTTTCGATAGGGGTAGGTTTGTAATTTCACCCAAACGTGACGTAACCGCCTCTCACCCGGATTCATACACGGTGGGCGCCAAAACACAGTGTGTCCTCGGCCGAAATCGACTCCCTCCCCGATTCATATTCATACACGGTGGGCGCCAAAAACAAACTCTCGTCGGCAAATATTCGGTGTATGCGAGATTACCGTCCTATCCCCAACCGACTAATGTTGCTGTGATGTAGTAGAAATTCGAAACGGGGGCTAAGTTTGTAAATTTCCTCACATTCGAGACAAGCGCGCCCTGAATACATGGTTCCCCCCTTCCTCTCTACCTCTCTTTTCCCCATTCGTACTCCGTGGGCGCCAAAACACCCTCTCCACCCCACCCTCCTCCGTCCGCCGCCGTCCGCCACCTCATCCACCGCCGTCCTCCTCCACCATGCCGGAGCTGATACCCCGACGCCGTCGTCCATTACAAGAGATCGACCTCTCTCATCCACGGCTTTGGACCAGGATCCTTGCATCCCGTCCTCTCGCTTCATCCCCGCCGTCGTCCACCTTGCCGGCGCCGCTCCTACGACCGTCTCGTCCACCACGCCCCGCCGCCACCGTCTACCCTCCTAGATCTGCTTCCACGCCGCCGACAACCATCGCTACCGCAGCACCGTCAAATTCTCAGCAGATGCGTACACGGCGCCGCACCAGAGGCGGTACTCTTTCGTATCTGCTCAACTTATTTATCGCAGCAAGAAAATAGATCGCCACTGCTTTACTCTGATTTCTTGTCTTGGTTGTGAAGTTGCCTTTGTCCGGTTTGCACCTTCAGATCTGCCATGGCACGCTCAACACTGTACTCCCAATTGGTTTTCCCCTTTTATATTCCACACTAGTTAAATCACAGTAGACTAAATTTCAAAATTGGGTCAGTCAATTTTTCAGAGCTCGCCGGAGTTCGCCGGTGCGATCGAAGGGGCTCGGGTGGTTGTGGGGCCTCGCCGAACGAAGAAAACTCGACGCGGGTGGGGGTTGGGGCGGGGGTGGGGGGTGGGGGTGGCGGAGGAACACAGGCGGTGGGGGCCGGTGGTCCGGCCGGCGGCCCCTGCGGTGTTCTGTATGGGAAGAATCAGAGACGAGGAAGAAGAAGGGTTAGGAGACGTAGGATCTTCATCCAACCGTCTGAAATGGTCGAGAGACAGCTGGGAGTTGCATTCTTAATGCGCTCTGGTTCATCATGTGTGGGCACTGCGCAACCAACATTTTATTATCCAAAATCTGCTTGCTCTTCTTTACCATGTTCCTCTTCCGTTCTTCTTTAATATGTACTCTCTCCGTTCCTAAATACAAGTCTTTGTATAGATTCCAGCATGGAATACATATGGAGCAAAATGAGTGAATCTACACTCTAAAATGTATCTGGATACATCTGTATGTGATCCATAGTGGAAATCTCTACCAAGACTTATATTTTGGAACGGAGGGAGTATGATAGTAGTACAGTATGTTCCTTGTACTAAAGATGAGCAGGGACATTTGCAGTGTAGAGGTCTATACGGTCGGTTGTGATGGAGACTTTGAGCCTCTTTGATTCGTAGGATCTTGTAAACATAGGAATAGGATTTGTAGTGGCCTGCCCACTTGAATCCTATAATAATAGCAAGGAAATGCGGGGAGCTATGTCGCCTTTGAGAGTTACACTGATATTAACAGTACCGCACCTTCACTTGAAGAGAGCTGGTATCCGAAGCCTTTCTAGCCGTACCGGCAATACTAGCACATATATTCCAGCAAGTTCCACTTTGCTGATTTTACTCTGATGCTTAAGGTTTTCCCGTTATATCTACACTAAGATCTGTGTAGCTGCTTTGTGTCGCACTAGCAGCAGTCCACTCTTGAAGCTAAACACTGCAATGACTTACAAAATTGGCACCAAGGCATTGAGTGCCATTCTGGATGCAATGAAACTCATATGCTCCCCACCTGTTGATTCTTGTTCAGAATATGATCCTAATGACTATTCTAACCTCGAGGAGTCAAAGGCAGATGGCCTGTCCTGTTCACCCATCAAGGTGCCTGTTCTAATTTGGCAATGTTTTATTGATTGCGGGTATCTTGCATATGTTGTCTTGCATTTCTTCTACTTTGTTGCACCGCCATCTGCTTAGTTTACTCATTATATATGTCGAGATGCCATGCCCATCCATTATCAATACATATTCCATCTGTCATCATACCATGTTTTTTCACTCAAATGTTGTTCTTGTGCATCAGACATCAAAAAGGAAGAGGGTGATTGCCGAACCTGAAGGAGCACCAGCAAAGTCCTTGAAAAACGTGGTGGTGCCGGAGAAATCAGACAGCACCCCACTTATATTGGCTGTACAACCAGTGACACAAAACGTAGGACCGACTCCAGCAGACTGTACCCATACTTCACTGGCCACACCACTAGCCCCACCACACAGGACCTGCACTCCAGCAAAAGGTATACCGATTTCATTTGCCATAGCACCAGCTGTACCACAGAAAAATCCCACTCCAGCAAAAAGTACAGCAAGTCCACCGGCCGAAGACCTATCCCAACTGCAGAGACGGCCAATTCCTGCAGATTGGAACCCCATTCCATTTATTCCCAGTTTAAAAGACAATGCTTTCAATGTTGTTAGGGACTACGTGCATATATTCCCATCATGGGAAGATTATTGTGAAGACAAACACCATTTTCACATCTTCCTGTCCAACTTACGTGTAAGTGCTATTATTCATGGTTATTATTTTCCTGTTTTCTGCTGATTGAACACATCAATGATTTACATTACATTGGTGTAACTAGGCGA
Source organism: Aegilops tauschii subsp. strangulata (assembly GCF_002575655.3). Taxonomy (NCBI): domain Eukaryota; kingdom Viridiplantae; phylum Streptophyta; class Magnoliopsida; order Poales; family Poaceae; genus Aegilops; species Aegilops tauschii. The sequence continues at coordinate 518,728,579 of NC_053036.3, forward strand.
GGGTCAATCTGGATAGTCATGACGAGCAAAGCTTGCTTGTGCTTTTCAAGGAAGCATTGCAGTAGTATCGGTGTTACCTGAGGAAATCACACTTTGATGGCAAGTCTATAAACGAATTTCCGGTGTAGTCTCCTGTGCTAAATTTAGAAGACATTGAATGGAAAAACCTTGTTATGCACTGATCTCATTCCCAGGATGAGGTACTGTCTATGAAATCACATGACGATTTGAACTTCTACTTTTCCGCATGTGCCTTAACGGATCTTTTTTGCAGGAAATCTGCTCGAAGAAGAATTCCGGTTTGACAAGAACGACAGGATATCGCAAATATGCTGCCCGCTGCTTTGCTCTTGTTAGTACCTGTTGTCCTGTATCACTATACTTGCATACATACCTGGTTCATTATGTGACAGCAGTATGCATGATAGTTTGCTTATCAATTGTTCGCTCCAAATTATCTGATCTGTATGAATGGTTACATTAGTGTAGAATATATCCAATGCCAATTTTTTTAGCTCTGCATTGTTCTTGTAAGTACATGCTGTCTTTTATCAGTGTACTTATAATGACAGGTAGTTGTTCATGTACCATCACTCTGCAGCTTATTTTCCTTTGCCCTCCATTTTCTACACATCAGATCTATATTTACTCTTACCATAAGGTTGGTACTGAAGAAGTTTAGCTGTGCATTGCTCTTGGCTGTACCTTTTGCCTGTATCGTTGCACTTACATTTATAGCTACTTGGTTATGTAGCATCACTCTTCATCTTATCTTAAATATTCTCCATTTTTTCGTATATTATCACATCTATATTTACTCTTAACAAAATGTAGAATAAAGGCAATGCTTTTGAAGAAGATTCTGTGGTAAACTTCTTGAATTGCCCCCCCCCCATCAGCATGGACAAGGCCTTTATAGAGCCTGTCTTCACCAATAATGTAAGTTTGTCCATCTCAAGCCTTCAAACTTTGTTGTATATATTTGGTTAGGCATGACTGCAACAGCTGTTTATTTTTGGTGTTTGCATCAAATTGCTTGTTTAAAGTTTATTATGTAGTTCATAAACAAAAGTTTGTCCTTTCTCAATTTAAGTTTTCAGTTGTACAACCAAGTTCCTTCTTCATACCATGTAAATTAAACTATACAGAGCAAGTGATCTTCTTTTGCACTGCATGTATGCTTCTGTTCTTCATCCGTAATCTAGTGGTGTGGTGAACCTACCCACTACAGCACAATGTCATATTCCGCAATGTCTTAACTATGAACAATGTCATATCATTCTACTATTATTTAAACCGTCTCTTTATTTGCCAATCTGAAATGGTATAAATTGACAGCACACTAACCATTGATACTTATGAGTTCTTGATCTGTAATCCAGTGGTGTTGTGAAGCTGCCAACTCCTTCACAATGTCATTTCCTGCCATGTCTTGACCTGAACAATACCATATTGTGTTAATGCAATTTTAAACTGTCACTTTATTCGTCAGTAAGAAATGTGATGAATTGTCAGCACTGATACTTTTATGTGCAAAACCTGTCATCTGACTGCTTGTTTATCTTTTAGAGTGAGGAAGATATAAGTGTTGAACAAGTGCAGTCTCATCATCTTGCTCAGCTGCTTGCGCTGCAGCTCCCCAGCAGGGCTAACCTTTCTTGAACTCTATTGAAGTGATGTCGGTTTTGTTTATTATTTTGTCGGCGTGTTTATTTGCACTGGTGGCGATCTTCGATGCCCAGTGTATGTAATCTGCTGTCTGCTTGTGCTTTATTATCATAATGGCGAACTTTGATGCCCAGTGGATGTAATATGCCGTAATTTCTTTATTGTATAGTCTAGGTTTTTTCTTATTCACGATGCTGCAATTATTTTACTGTATATATATCCTGTCTTCGCAGTAAACCGGCCAAACCGTAAAATTACGGTACATAATCGGGCCGTCATGCAATCACGATGTAGGTTGGGCCTGAAACGTGCCGAACAGCTCACGGGCCGGCAGCAGCCCGAAATGAACCCCGGCCCATGATTGTGCGAATCAAATCACGGGCTTTTAACCGGCCAAAATTGTCTCGGTCCTTATTTGGCCCAATCAGATATCGGCTGCAAGCAGGCGGGATGCAAACCGGGCCGTAGTTAGGCCCAACTTTATGACGGGCTTTTAACAGGCCGAAATTAATATAGGGCCGAAATGTTAAACGGGCCTTTAACAGGCCAAAACTAATATCAGGCTGAATTACTAAGTGGGCCTTTAGCAAGTGGGCCCAAAAGCATAGTGTCCAGTTGACGGGCCGAATCTGATATGGGCCATAATTGAGCCCAAAGCCTCTTAAAGGGCCGGACCTGATCTGGGCCGTAATTTGGCCCAGAACATGGTAGGCTTTTAACGGGCCGGATCTCATATGGGCCACTATTAGGCCCGGAGCGTGGCAGGCCATTAATGGACCGGATCAAATATGGGCCGGCATTTGGCCCAAAACATGGCAGCCAGTTAATGGGCCAGCCTACTAGGGTCCTCAAAATCTTGTGGGCCTACAGCTGGGCCGACCCATTAATGTCGGCGAAATCTCGTGGGCCTTTAGCTGGGCCGGCCCATTATGATCCGCAAGAATCTTGTGGGCCTTTACCTGGGCCGGCCCATTATGGCACACAAAAATCTTGTGGGCCTTTACCTGGGCCGGCCCATTATGGCCCGCAAAATCTTGTGGGCCTTTAGCTGGGCCAGCCCATTATGGTCCGCAAAATCTCGTGGGCCTTTAGCTGGGCCGGCCCATTATGGTCCACAAAATCTTGTGGGCCTTCAGTTGGGCCGGCCCATTTAAACTTGATGGGCCGGTCCACGTGTCAACATATCATAGGCGCGTCTCGCCCATTGGATGAGTGACACCTGTGCCAACGCGGACCTGACACGTGTCTCCTCCAGCCAATGATGATTTGACACGTGGAAAATCCCCATTGGTCGGGGCTGTTAACGGGTTATCGGATCCAAAACCCGACCCGATAGCTTAACGGCGTTCCGTTACGGTGGATGCCACGTGTCGGTCACCCTTGACGAAAGCACTTCTGTGACGCGCGATTTGTCTTCATGGAAGTGGACACTTCCGTGATGATAATTTTGGTAATGTCATGGAACACTTCTACGACAGCACATGTATGACTATCTTGATTCTGTCATATATTTGTCATGGATGTACATGCATGACAAAAAACGCGACCTACTGTGACAAACACGTATCATCACGGAAGTGTATTTTTTTGTAGTGCAATCGCCTCAATGACTGAGACTATAGTTTGTTAGTTCCTAATAAAGTTTCCGATTCATACTTTGCATTGTGAATAGATCATTACTTGAGCATAAGAAATCATATGACAATATCCATATATGTTGCTGTTATGAGAATAATCATGATGCCCTCATGTCCGTATTTTATTTTATCGACACCTCTACCTCTAAACATGTGGACATATTTATCGTTATCGGCTTCCGCTTGAGGACAAGCGAGGTCTAAGCTTGGGGGAGTTGATACGTCCATTTTGCATCATGCTTTTATATTGATATTTATTGCATTTTGGGCTGTTATTACACGTTATGTCACAATACTTATGCCTATTCTCTCTTATTTTACAAGGTTTACATAAGGAGGGAGAATGCCGGCAGCTGGAATTCTGGGCTGGAAAAGGAGCAAATATTAGAGACCTATTCTGCACAACTCCAAAAGTCCTGAAACTCCACGAAAGTTATTTTTGGAAATAATAAAAAATACTGAGCGGAAGAAATACGTCAGGGGGGCCTCCACCTGTCCACGAGGGTCGGGGGCGCGCCCCTGCCTCGTGGGCCCCCTGTTGGCCCTCCGGTGCCCATCTTCTGCTATATGAAGTCTTTCGTCCGAAGAAAAATCATAAGCAAGCTTTCGGGACGAGACTCCGCCGCCACGAGGCGGAACCTTGGCGGAACCAATCTAGGGCTCCGACAGAGCTGTTCCGCCGGGGACACTTCCCTCCGGGAGGGGGAAATCATCGCCATCGTCATCACCAATGCTCCTCTCATCGGGAGAGGGCAATCTCCATCAACATCTTCACCAGCACCATCTCCTCTCAAACCCTAGTTCATCTCTTGTATCCAATTCTTGTCTCTAAGTCTGGGATTGGTACCTGTAGGTTGCTAGTAGTGTTGATTACTCCTTGTAGTTGATGCTAGTTAGTTTATTTGGTGGAAGATCATATGTTCAGATCCTATATGCATATTAATACTCCTCTGATTATGAACATGAATATGCTTTGTGAGTAGTTATGTTTGTTCCTGAGGACATGGGAGAAGTCTTGCTATTAGTAGTCATGTGAATTTGGTATTCGTTCGATATTTTGATGAGATGTATGTTGTCTATCCTCTAGTGGTGTTATGTGAACGTCGACTACATGACACTTCACCATTATTTGGGCCTATAGGAAGGCATTGGGAAGTAATAAGTAGATGATGGGTTGCTAGAGTGACAGAAGCTTAAACCCTAGTTTATGCATTGCTTCGTAAGGGGCTGATTTGGATCCATATGTTTCATGCTATGGTTAGGTTTACCTTAATACTTTTGTTGTAGTTGCGGATGCTTGCAATAGAGGTTAATCATAAGTGGGATGCTTGTTCAAGTAAGGGCAGCACCCAAGCACCGGTCCACCCACATATCAAATTATCAAAGTACCGAATGCGTATCATATGAACGTGATGAAAACTAGCTTGACGATAATTCCCATGTGTCCCTGGGAGCGCTTTTCTCTATATAAGAGTTTGTCCAGGCTTGTCCTTTGCTACAAAAGGGATTGGGCCACCTTGCTGCACTTTATTTACTTTTGTTACTTGTTGCTTGTTACAAATTATCTTATCACAAAACTATCTGTTACCTCTAATTTCAGTACTTGCAGAGAATACCTTGCTGAAAACCGCTTATCATTTCCTTCTGCTCCTCGTTGGGTTCGACACTCTTACTTATCGAAAGGACTACGATAGATCCCCTATACTTGTGGGTCATCAAGCTTCGTGATCTAACGAAGCAGTTTGCCCCATCCGTGCTATGCATAGTGGAAACTCAAATATCTAAAGAACGGGTCAAGAATCTTTCTGATACTTTAGGTTTTACTCATTCTTATGTTGTTGGTAGCTCGGGCCGTAGTGGTGGCCTCGGTTTGTTTTGGAATGATGCAATAAAAATAAATGTTTCAGGTTACTCAGAGTACCATATTGAAGCTACTGTTAGCTCACATAATAGCCCCGATTGGCGCCTCACGTGTGTCATGGTGAAGCTCAGGTCGGAGAAAGATACAAAACATGGGACACTCTAAAATCCCTGGTTGCAACTAGTCCCTTACCATGGATGTGCCTGGGAGATTTTAACGAGGTGCTATATGAACATGAGCATGTGGGAGCGGGGCAGAGAAGAGCAGCGCAGATGGCCGGGTTCAGAGATGCGCTGGATGTGTGTGCGCTCGAGGACTTGGGCTACCAAGGGAGACCTTGGACTTTCGAAAAGAAAACGTCAGGAGGAGCCTACTGCTGTGTACGTCTCGACTGCGCAGTGGCCAACAATGACTGGATTGCGTTGTTTCCCCATGCAACGATTTTCCATGAGACAGCAGCAACATCGGATCACATGCCAATTAGGCTGCAGTTGGAACCCCGGACTGCCATGCAACCTAAGAAGAAAATGTTCAGATATGAGCTGTATTGGGAAAAGCATGCAGAGTACAAGGAGTCCCTTGATCACATGTGAACGGGGGATCCGGGTGCTAGTACGGTGGCTGATTTAAATAGAAAACTGCAGAACCTGTCGGTCTCTTTGACACAGTGGAGTGGGGCAACGATTGGACAAGTCACTAAGGAAATCAAAAAGCTAAGGAGGGAGTTGGAAAATTTGCAGAATGAACCCCAGAGAGTGGCGCCATCACATGTAGAGGTCAAAATTTCTGATCATCTTGTAGAGCTGTATCATATGGAGGAAATTTTACCCGCTCGCGCCCTGCGGCTGCGTCGGCGGTCATCCCCTCCCCTCCGCCGTGGGCCTCTGGCTCCTCCGAGGCAACGTGCACCACCTGCGTCCACGCCCGGTCGTAAGGATGTCGGATGGCGTTCAGAAGCACCTCTCACGTCGCGTCGGGGCGAATGAGAAGATGGGCGGTCAAGAGTCGACCAGCTCACGGACGGGGACAAAAACACTAAGTACTTCCAACGTAGAGCCAACATGAGACGCTGGAAGAACCAGATTAAGAACCTAACGAGGGAAGATGTCTCAATGACGCATGATGCCTCTGAGATGGCGAGCCTGACGAACTCTTTTTACAAGAGTCTATTTACGGCGGAGGGCACGTCGGGGGTTGAAGAAGTACTTGAGTCGGTTTCGTCCAAGGTGACTCCAGAGATGAATGAAAGTCTGCTAGCACCGTACACGGCCGAGAAGGTGAAGACTGCACTATTCCAAATGTACCTCACTAAAGCGCCAGGCCCTGATGCGTACCCTGCACACTTTTTCCAAAGGCACTGGGCTTTTTGTGGTGCTGAAGTAACAGACATGGTGCTGCGAGGAAAGCCCGGAGGTGATTAACGAAACCATACTTGTCCTCATACCTAAGGTCGGGGACCCAACCCAGCTTACTCAATTCAGGCCAATTAACCTCTGCAATGTACTCTACAAGATCGCCTCCAAGGTCCTTTCCAACAGGCTCAAAGTTATTCTGCCAGAAATCATATCCGAGGAGCAGCCAGCCTTTGTTCCGGGAAGGCTGATAACAGATAATATTATCACTGCTTATGAATGTTTGCATTTCATGAAGAGAAACAAAGCTCAACGGAATAGATTCTGCGCGGTTAAGCTTGACATGATGAAAGCTTATGACAGAGTTGAGTGGGAATATCTGGAGGCCATCATGCTCAAGCTAGGGTTTGCACCAACTTGGGTATCTCTGATCATGAGAATGGTGAGCTCTGTAAAATTTTCTGTCCTTTTCAATGGTAGCAAATTTGAGGAATTTATGCCTTCAAGAGGGATCCGTCAGGGGGACCCCATTTCTCCATACTTGTTCTTGATAGCAGCGGAGGGCCTTTCGTGCCTCTTAAAAACTACAAACGAATCATCGCACCTTAGAGGAATTCAAGTGGCTCTAACGGCTCCGCCGGTAAGCCACTTGCTTTTTGCAGATGATAGCCTGCTGTTTGTTAAGGCCAATGTTGATGGAGCAAATGAGTTGTCATCCTTGCTAGATCACTATTGCATGGCGTCGGGGCAACGTGTGAACTTGTCAAAATCCTTAGTGTTTTTTAGCAAAGGGTGTCCTAACACGTTGAAGCAGGAGGTGAAGGGCGCCTTGAACATCACCAATGAATCCTTATCGGAGCAGTACCTGGGAATGCCCTCTGATGTAGGTAACAACAAGAATGGCGCCTTCAAGTTCCTGAAAGATCGTGTTTGGAACAAAATCAAGGGGTGGATGGAGAAAATCCTGTCTGCTGGAGGGAAGGAAATCCTTATCAAATCCGTGGCACAAGCTATACCAGTGTTCTCCATGTCTTGTTTCAAGCTTCCTCGTGGCCTTTGCGAGCACCTGAACTCGTTGATCCGCAAATTTTGGTGGGGAAGCAAAGAAGGAAAAAGAAATCCAAGTTGGGTGTCTTGGAGCACCATGATCAGACCCAAGGCTTGTGGTGGACTAGGTTTCCGCGACATCGAGCTCTTCAACCTAGCCTTACTTGCTAGGCAAGCTTGGAGAATATTGACAGATTCCACCTCCCTCTGTGCACGAATCCTACAAGCCAAATATTTTCCTTCGAGCGACTTTCTGCATGTTGATCTTGGGCCGGCGCCATCACAGGTGTGGAGAGCGATCTTGGAAGGGCGTGACACTCTGACACAGGGCCTGGTTCGCCGCATTGGTGATGGCCAAACAACAGAAATCTGGCAACACAACTGGCTCCCGCGACCTCACAACATGCGGCCGATCATAAGCAGAGTTCCAAACCCTCCACATATAGTGGGTGAGTTGATCTTACCGGATGCTAGCTGGGATCGGACCACTATCCAGGAAGTGTTCTTGCCAGTAGATGCAGTGGCCATCCTTTCCATACCGCTGTGTACCAGACATATAGACGACTTCTGGTCATGGATACATGAAAAGAACGGGTTTTTCTCTGTTCGCTTGGCGTACAGAATGCTGGTCACTACAAAACACAGTCGGGAAGCATGGTTGGAAGGCAGAGCAGACACATCCAACTCGGAGGCAGAGCAGAAACAATGGACAAAGCTCTAGAAGATTGCAGCCCCTTCGAAGGTAAAAATCTTTCTATGGCGATTGGCACAGCAGTCCATCCCTACAGCCGATCTTCTCCATCATCGGAGGCAACGGAGGACACTTGTGGTCTCTGCGGAGCCATTGACTCATGGCAGCACTCGTCGCTCCACTGCAATGCTGCTAGAGCCGTTTGGGCGCTTCAACCTATGGAGACTTTCCAAGTCTTGAATGAGACCATGGAGCCGGATGCCAAAAGGTGGATTTTCACTCTAATTGAGGCACTACCTTCTGAGGTGTTCACTCAGGTATTGGTCACACTCTGGGCCATCTGGTTTGCGTGACGGCAAGCCCTCCATGAAAATATTTTCCAGAGCCCAATGGCCATGCTTATGTTTGTCACAAAATACCTCAGAGAGCTGGCTGATTGCAAATCAAAGGAGACGACCCGTCCGGCACAAGCTGTTCCCAGCAACCGGACAAGATGGATCCGACCTCCTCATGGTTATGCAAAAATCAGGGTGGATGGTGTTGTCAACAGAGCCAACGACGAGGGCTCCTACAACGCTATATGCAGAGACCAGAGCGGGAAGTACATGGGGTCATCGGCTATCAGGAGTGTTGGGGTTACCGATCCAACAACATTGGAGACTCTGGCGTGTCGAGAAGCAATGGCCCTTGCTTTGGACCTCTCATTAACTCATGTGGAGATTGCTTCGGACTGTAAAAATGTTGTTCAGGACATAAACCTTGGCACTAGAGGAATGAACACGAGCACCGTGAAGGAGATTAGAGCTACTGCTACTCAATTTCATAGTTGTGTCTTCGTCTTTGAAGGCAGAGTTTCGAATCAGGAGGCCCATAGCCTTGCTAAGCATGCTTTTGGTCTGGACCCGGGGCGTCATGTGTGGCTCATAAACCCCCGAGACCTGAATTGTATCCCTATGAACATCATTAATTAATAAAGCAAGTGTGTTTAGACTAAAAAAAAACCCAGTTAACAGAATAGCCTATAAATGGTGCTTAAGGCGCCAAATAGTAACTTGGGCATGAACGTGCTTAAGTGTTTTTTTTATGATGAGTCGAGGGCTCCAGCCTAAGTGGGCTGCACTACTAGTAGTATATCGCTCATGGGCCTCTAGTGGTTTGCGCCCAAAATTAAATAAACGTGAAAGTACCAGGCCCGACCGATTTGCTTTCAACACAACAAAAATACAGGCCTGGCCTGGTCGCCATTGACCTTTCTCTAAGACAGCCGGTTAAATCTTGTCCGCCACGTCAGCGCCTTGAAGAAGACGCCGGGCCACAGGACAGGGGGAACAGACCGCCGGCGCCGTCACGACTCGCGACTCCCCCCGCCACCTCCTCCGCCGCGGGAAATCACTCGCAGAGCGTCCACCGCCCCGCCGCGACGCCCAAATCGCCTCGATCCGCCGCCCGATCGATCCATCCTGGCGCCGCCCGGGGTGCTTCGCTAGGTCAGCTTTCGCTCAAATCCTCTGTGCAAGCAAGATGTTCCGTGGAGTCGAATTCGTCCGGCTTAGCCCCGTAGTCGCGCGCGTAGAGGCTCCCCTCCACCCCCTTCCGCTGTTTCCAGGACGAGGAAGTTGAGCGGCCTGAATCGCGTACTCTTTTAGGTGCCGTTAGTTATTGTTGGTACTTGGGTAGGTTGGCTACTCCCTCTTTGATTGCCCCAGGTTTTGCGTCTACCGGCCTAGTTGCTCTCACTTGTACTCGCTCCGGCCGGAATTACTTGTTCTATTGAAACGAACTCAGCACGTTTTGTCCAGATTGGGGCTGTCGGGGATTATGTTGTTTTCGGATAATCGATAAATTGTTTGGTATCAGTGACAGGTTCAGAACTAACAAACTTGTTTCTGCTCTGCAGATAGTAACCATCAAGTGGGGATTCTGGAATTTGATCTAATTCCTACTGGAATTTGATTTGTCAGTCTTTGCCATTGCAACGCGTGCCTTGTGCATCTGGAGGTGCCCACTGATGCAGGGAAGGTGATGTTGATTGATCTTGAGCGCGTGTGATAGTGCACAGGTTTCGAACAACTGTTGTCTTCCACCATGAGGGTCAAGCTTGAGCTCCTCATGCCCTTGCTGGCGCAATACAAAACACCCGCATGGGCCACATTGGTCGCCGGGTTCTTTGTGCTGTTTGCCCTTTCCCTCTCCATGTACCTGATATTTGAGCATCTATCGGCGTACAACAACCCAGAGGTTTGTGCTTTTCTGTTGCTGCACCTTGTCATGAATTTTCAACCTAGTTCTGTTTGCTAGCCTTTTTTTTTTACTGATTTGTATTTGTTCTACTTCCGCAGGAACAGAAATTTGTTCTGGGTGTTATTTTGATGGTCCCTTGCTATGCAATTGAGTCGGTAAAACCTCTAAGCGATTTCTTCATGTGCTAAATAATTCCATTGATATGTTTAATGATCTTGTTCTCCTTTTGGAACAGTATGTCTCTTTGGTAGATCCAAATATCACTGTCTACTGTGGCATCTTGCGCGAGGGTTACGAAGCATTAGCTATGTACTGCTTTGGAAGATATATCACAGCATGTTTAGGTAAGTTCTGTCTAGTGACATTGTCATAACCCCTACTTTGTTACCTGCTGCAGCTAGCTTTGGTTCTGGAATTGCATTTAGTATAGAGCTGGAGGATGATTAAAGGTTTACCCTTTTCTACTTTTTAGTGCTGATGCTAAGCTGTTTCTTTACTTCACATTTAAAAAATTACTGTCGGATAAATGATGCGTTTGAACAATGCAACCTTGTGGAATGGATGCTGCATGGATTTACCAGTGCCTTGTATATCTGAGAAGTGAGAACTAGAAGGGGTGGGTTTCTCAATCGATTTATTCTTATTATAGATTTATAGTTAATAAAACCAGACTGGAATTTCCCGGAGTGAAATGGAGTCAAAGGTACAAGCGGCTCCATTCCTCCAAAGACCAAAGTTGGACTGAGAATTTTTTTTCTAACCCACCAGTTTATGCAAAAAACAGTTAACCAGATGGTTATGACTGAACATGACGGCTTTGCTTACAGAGTAGATTCCGCTTGTACACTGCTTTACTTGTGGTAATTTGGAAAGTTGGCGAGAGGTAAGGTCCTAGGGAAGCAGACTAATATCACAACATAGATTGCACTTGTTTCAATGCGGCAGTAGTGACTATTGGTCAGCTTTCTGGGATTGGACACCCAGCAACAGCGAGCACCATAGATTGTTGTACTCCTAGGCTCCTAGCAAGTAGCAACAGCGGAGCACACAACATCTGCTGAGTATCATGGGCCTCGCGGTTGCTGGGATCTTGAAGAAACGGTGCCTTTCTTGGATCTGCTTCTGATTCACGATGGCCAAAGAGCTTGAAGAAACAGCGGCAGCACGGGAACGGCCTCCTGATGCCATAAAAAAGAACATTGGTATTTTGGCATCAGGCATCGTTGCAGCAATTCACTTGATCCTACAATAGCTTGCCAAGCCCAGTGCATATCCATGACTATCCATCTTATTAATGATGGGTGTGTGCATTTACCTTTGCTTTGATACTTATATTTGTGTTTAATAGGATAATCTGTCCAATTGCACTACTCTTCCTCTTTTCCTGAAACAAATGTTACTTCCTTGTTTTCACATGCATAAATTTTCAATTATTGAATTGATGTGTAAAAACTTTTAAAAAACTAACTACATAATTTAAATGAGTTTGAATATTGAGAACACTGTCAAATGTTAATTGGCAATCTGACCAGTAGCTGCCACATCGATTCACTGTCGGGTCCGGCTTCGGCTCTGGCTCCAATAGCTACTGTAAGTAGCAGTTCCCTGGAAATGATGTAATAAACATGTAATGTAGTCTTATCGATTACACCATATGCTAAACTACTTACGAGTTAATGCCTTACAAGACTTAAAAGTAGCATTAACATAGGAGTCATAGTTTGAAACTTTGGATGTTAAGGCCCAGTAAGTAAATACCGGGAGCACGCAAAATTTACACTCAATCCAAACAGGGCCTTAGTCAGGCTTATTGGCTGTTGAGTGCCATACCATTATTGTTTGATTTCACTTGCAAAATTTTGTATCGTCTGTTTGCTGTTGTGACTTGGCAATGTACCGTTTGGTGCAGCTTGTGTATTCCCTTTTCTGTATTTCTCTTTCTTTACTGTGTGTGTTTATATGTAGGTGGGGAAGAAAAAACGATAGCCTTTTTGAAGAGGGAAGGCGGCTCAGATTCTGGGCAACCCCTTTTGCATCATGCCTCCGAGAAAGGAATCATACACCATCATTTTCCCGTGAATTATATTTTGAAACCCTGGCGAATGGGGATGCGATTTTACCAGATTATCAAATTTGGAATCTTCCAATATGTATGTCCACTGCCCCGTATTGCAATTTGTTAATTCTGAAATGTTGAGAATAACTTAGTTGAAGTGTTTTGCTTATGTAGGTGATTATAAAGACGCTCACAGCTAGCTTATCTCTTTTTCTAGAAGCTTTTGGTGTATATTGTGAAGGTGAATTCAATTTACGATGTGGGTAAGATAATTCTCTCTTTTTTGCTTGTTTAATCTCACAGGGGAATAGGTACTGTCCACACTTTGAGTTGTTTATGCAGAAGAGTTCAATGTGTAGATAGAATATATAATGTAGCTTTTTCATGTCATCTTTATTGCGATGAATTAAACAGATTAGAACATGTTCCAGTTTGCTCTCCAATCATCAGAAAATCTATCCAGATCTCGCTCTTTGCCTTGAAGCCTAAGCTGAGATTGCTGAATTAATTAATTGCTTTGCTTATATGTTGCTTCATTTATCTTATAGCTCCTACATATCTTTTTGATGCAGATACCCTTATTTCGCTGCAATCCTGAATTTCAGTCAATTTTGGGCCCTATACTGTTTAGTGGAATGGTACACAGCTACCAAGGACGAATTGGCACATATAAAACCTCTGGCTAAGTTTCTTTCGTTCAAGTCAATAGTATTCTTGACTTGGTGGCAAGGGGTGGTGATTGCAATAATGTATTCTTTGGGCCTGCTTAGAAGTCCTTTAGCCCAGAGCTTGCAGTTAAAATCAAGTATTCAAGATTTCATTATTTGCATAGAGGTATTTATCTTTCCAAGTTGGCCTGTTTCTTAAAGTTTCCTTAGCTTTGGTTTTAAGAAATACTCTCCATCATGTTTCTGTGATTACCTGTAATATCTGATGGCATCGTGTCTTCCTCCAGCGCAGATGGGCATTGCGTCAGCTGTTCACCTCTATGTGTTCCCTGCTAAACCCTACGAGCTCTTAGGTAACCAGTCACCTGGAAACATTTCAGTCCTTGGAGATTACGCATCCTCTAACCCTATAGATCCTGAAGAAGTCAAGGAGAGTAACCGGCCGAGCAAAATGAAGCTTCCACAGTTCGAACCGGATGAGAGAAGTGCAACAAACATAAAGGAGAGTGTTCGCGACTTTGTGGTTGGCAGTGGGGAATATGTGAGTTCTAGGCTTCTACTCCCTCCGTTCCTAAATATTTGTCTTTCTAGAGATTTCAACAAGTGACTACATACGAAGCAAAATGAGTGAATCTACACTCTAAAATATGTCTATATACATCCGTATGTGGTAGTCCATTTGAAATCTCTAAAAAGACAAATATTTAGGAACGGAGGGAGTATTAACAAATCTTTACTGGCAATACACTTCATTTTATCATGTCTCAGATTAGTTATGAATTACAAATAAGTGGTTAGCATGTGCTCACAGTATGGCTCTCTGTTCTCATGCTTCTGTTTTATTTTTCTTCCACCCACTTTCAGGTGATCCAGGATTTTAAGTTCACTGTTAACCAAGCAGTGCGACCGGTGGAGAAGCGGTTTGATAAACTGCTGAAAAAGAAAGACAAGTATAAGAACACCCAGGATGACAACTGGGTGAGTGCAGCATCACCAGAGAGACCGGTTCGTGGCATCGATGATCCGCTATTAAGCGGGAGCACAAGTGACAGTGGGGTCTTGAAGGGCAAAAAACACCGTAGAATTGTCAGCACAGTTGCTACCGCGGATAGTTGGGGAGGTGGTGGTGATAAGACACCTGATGGCTACGAGATAAGGGGCCGCCGCTGGGCAGTGAAGAATTGACGATTTAACCATGTGCAGGATGGATATGTTTCAAACCATAACACGTGAAACAAGGAAGGGGCCTTCTGTTGCAGAAATTACTGGTAACCTTCTGCGGCGCTGGCCAATTTTGTTGCCAGTGCAAGTTCACGGTGTGCTGCGTTGTAGGTAGCTGCAGCTCCTGAATCCTGATACGGTAGTCTCTGTGCATAGCCTATTATTTCTTCTTTCCAAAAGGACTCGTACAGGGAATTGATTGTTACAACTTCAATTGGTGTTACTCAGAATTGAGAAGAATCTTGTTCCGTACAAACGGGAGCCCCTCTACAACTGCCCCTTGTTTACCGATGTACCTAAATCCTGTGATATGATTGTTTGGACATCATACTTCATTACTGTAAAGAGCTGGTGGAAATAACAATAAAGGAAATGTTGATAATGTGTTCTATGTATTCCTTTTTTTTTGCATGAACTGTTTATTCCATGCATCTTGCGTGTGAAATAAATTAGTGTCTCTTTACCCTTTTTATGCCTATGTGCTCTCTTGCAAATTTTCATTACTAAATACTTGAAAAAAAAACGTAAGACTACTAATACTATCTATACTGAATTTTTTCTTTCTCCTGTTTCTCATAGTGTATGCAAGTACAGTAACACTTTCAATTGGTTCTTTTGTGTGGTATTTTATCATGGACCTGTCTCTAGCTTATGTCAGGACGGAAAAGCATAGCAAAGGCGAGAAACCTCGTCTTGCCGCATAAAAGGTTGAAGCTATATCTTTTTTTTTTAGATGTAAAATGGTTGAAGCTGGCTGTGGTCGGTACTGGGCCGTGATTTGCATGGGCTTATTTCTTTGCCTAAAAAAAATACCGCGTGCTCTTACAGCTAATTCATTTTTACAGTGGAGTGGACATATGCCGACAAGAAAATATTCCCCACACATCCAACTGTACGTCAAATTCCAAAGTTAAACCATCTTCTTGGTCCAATTCATAGGTGTCAGTGTAGACCAATAGGGCACAGTTCTGTGGCTCCAGCTCCCAAATCCCAATGCGCACCGATGATCCAGATCCAGGCAAAACCCCAACCCTGTGCCGTCCCCAGACAGACCGCACGAGGGAGCCAGCCAGCCCCGGCCGATTCTCGCAGCGATCAGGTGGTCGGCACATTCTCGCCCCCTGACACCAGGCCCCAGCTCCGGTGGCTCGTCCTGATTCGATTCGCGTAGGGCACCCGATTCCTGCGGGCTGCTGCGATCGCACCCCCCGCGGTCCGTACTCAGTGCATCCGGGTCCACCTGTCAACCAGTCCGCTGTCCTGGCAACGTGGTCACTATGGCAGGCTTGTGGCTAGTAGCAAAACATTTTCCCCTGATTTCTCGGCATCATCTGAACTCGACGATCTCCAAACACGCCCTGCCACATTCAAAATCAACGTCCGAAGCAAAGCCCTACAGCGACGACAGAACGCTACGTAGCCATTGCCTCCTCTCCCAAGCGCTTAGGTTTCCTTCACCTCCAGTCCGTCTGCATCGTCTCCGGTGACCTTAGGACCATAAAGACGTGATGGATCCCGGTCCTTGCTGGTGAGCACCGGCGGAGCTACAGCCAAGCAAAACTGTGCTATGGTCCGCCGAATTTAGTGAAAATAGACCATATATGAGAGCAAATGGGCCATCAGATTAAAATAATTAAACCTCCCTTCAATTTGGCCCGCCCAGATTTTTATGTGTAGCTCCGCCATTGCCGGTGAGGGCTCCGTTTTTAGATGTTACTTTGACTTTTGTTAGGGTTTGTGTCCTACTCAAGAAGGCGAGACGGCGGCGGCTCTCTGAAAATGGAATAAGGTTCTCCCCGCCAAGCCCCCGTTCCGGTGGTGCGTCTAGCATCGTCGGTGAGCGTGTTGATATGTGTCTCTGGTAGATTTATCTTGGGTGGATCTGCTCGGATCCGTTCGTTGTTCGTCTACGTTCATGTGTGTTCGGAATAGATTCTTCCGATCTACGCTACTTTTTATCGGGGACGGTTGATGTTCTGGTGCGCTGGTCCTATGGGTCCTTAGCACGATAACTTTTCGACTGTCTACTACAATAAGTTTAGCCCGGCTCCGATGAGGGAGAGACAATGACGGCGTCGTGCCTTCGGCTCGCTCCAGTTCTTGCAGTCGTCGCTAGGTGGTCTATGAATATGTATGTAATTCTTATTATTTCTGGTGTTCGTTTGTACTGCCATGACTGAAGGTAAATAGATCGTAAGTTTTTCGCATAAAAAAACGAAAATGATAAATCTCGAACGTTCAGATTTTAAGCAGTTCAAATGTTTTTCATGGCAACTTTAATTCAAGCGAGGTTGGTAAACATGGCTTTTTTTCTAAACAAACTCGGACAAAGTTGCCATGTCTTAACAATTAAAATTATCACCTCACCTTAACTAAAGTTGTCATGAAAAACGTTCGAGATGAAATCCGAACGTTCGGGATTTATCATAGTAAAAAAATCCAAATGAATGTCGCCATCCATCGGGCAGTAGTACTAGTACCACTACCACTCTACCAGTAGATCTCCGCCCCACTTCCCATGTCATTTTGGGCATACCGTGATCTCCTCCTGCAAGCACAATCATACCGCCCGGACGCGTGCTGGTGCCATTTCAAGCAAAGTGGAGCCGGGAGAGATAAACTATACTCCCGCGAGGAAGGCCATCACCAACTTATACACTCTGCGAGCGTACTACGTCGATCCCTATGCCTGCCGTGTGCTGCGAACCCCAACCCCGAAGTGGGCGCATGCTCCCACCCCATGTGCTCCTTCCTCCTATCCTGAAACTTCACTCATCATCGGTTCCGCCCCCTCTCCCGTGTTTTCCAGTGGCGCCGCCCCGCAAATCATTTTGTTGGATCACTCGCCGCCTTTTGCTGCTCTGATTCCCCTCCGTCCCTTTGGTCGCGGCGGTCAGTGGAACGCCAGTTACGCAACACGGCGAGGCGATATAGTACTATGAGCTGGGAGCTCGGAGGACACCTGCGCGGCTCGATCAAGTGCAGAAGCTGCTCGTACGTGCGTTAGCCAGTGATGCATGAAGTAGTTCAAACTATGTAATTAACCTTTGTAAGTACTAGTTAATAAGTGCCGCTAAATGGAGCGACAGGGTTGGACAGCCGCTCTACTCTCGTTCTTATCAACTGCTGCAGGTCGATGGGTCTATCCGTTAGTGGTTGGTGACTTGCTTTCGGCTGGGGCTATGTTAATGGGGTTGAGATGCAGCTTTGGGCTGCAGCGGAGCCCACCTGGGATGATAAGACGTTTTTTTAAGAATGGGAATGGATCATTTTTCATCCGAAATGGTTAGTTTATCAGACCATGCTGCTACCAGCAGAGAAGTGGTAGAAAACAGGGAAAAAGAAGGGTCGTGCCTTAAAGCTAGCACCCAATCCAGGCTTTCTATGTTTAGTTGAACATATCCATACTCCTTCCTGTCTTTGATTTTAATATAAGTGTACTACTCTCCTTGGCGTTTTAGCTCATTCAGGGTCGACCGTCGCACGTGATACCGGCGTTTTAGCCCATTCAGAGTAATTCAGGCTAGGATGAAGTTTATTATTATTATTATTAATGTATTTTGCTCTGCATATGTAAAGTAGGCTATTCGGTGACTCTGACGTCCTTCGTACGTGCTATCTTCGGTATATCTAAAAACTTCATTTCTGTTTGCGGAATGATATCCTTTTTTCTTCCGAAACGGAGGGAATGATATCTCTGAAGAAAACATGGCCGGAGACGGGGAGAGCGCTACAGCTGACCTGCTGCACAGCGGTATGCGTGCGTTGGCGCGTCGCAGATCCGATCCTTGGTCCATGGAGATGAAGCTGCTGGATTCTTTTCGGCCGTCCAAAAGCGACCAGCCTCGGAGTTTGGGCGCGGGTGAAGGGTGAAGTTTTCACCCTTGCGGACGTGTCGGTGCACCACGTACGCACGTGTATTGCCTCGGCTTTACCCTGTTCGCACGCCTGCTCGATCGTCGGGCGAATGGATGGTCCCAACCTGTTTCTTCTCTAGGTATCCCATGAGTATCCGTCCACGAACAACAAGAAAGAAAGAGATATGCACTAGTTCACCTTCGGAGACAGCCTAGCGCTCCTCCCCCCTCCCCGCGCCGCTGGCCACTCCGGCCACAGCGGCCACCCACCAGCCCTTATGGCGCCGGATCCCCCCCCCCCCCCCCCCATCGCCAGCTGCGGGATCAAGCTTCGGACCGGATCCAGCCGTGTGGGGTGCCCCTGGTTCCCTTGGTCCATCCGAGGTGCCGGAAACGCAGTTCGAGGCCTCCCAGATCTGGCCGACCAGCCGCAAATCCCGCAGCACGTCACGTTGCTGCCGGCCGAGTCGCCCTCAGGCGCGGCCAAGCTATCGCCGCCCCCTACCCTGCGCCTTAAATCCATCATCGTTGCCCCATCCCCGCCAGCTGCTCAGGTTTCCGATTCGGGGATGGACGGTGGGTGGACTGCGGTCAGCCACCAGAAGAACAGGCGCCCTGCCTCAAATCCATCGGGCTCCGGGGCGCGCCCCGGGATGCAGCGGCCGGACCGCCGCAGGGGCTTCAATGCGGACGCTGCCCGGGCGGCTTTCTTAAGCCGCTTCCGCGACCACTGCTTCCGCTGCCTCAGCAAGAAACACCGCCGTGCCGACTGCCGCGACCTCGTCCACTGCATCCTCTGCGAGCAGCCCGGCCACATTGAGAAGCAGTGCCCGAAAAATCCACGCTCCAAAGCTGCCCTTAGCAGGCCCGCCTCCACCGCCCCACCGCCGTCAATCCACTCGCGCCTCTGTTTTCCTCCGCCCGCTGCATCCACCATGCCCACCTTCACTCCCGCCATGCAGCGCCACATCGACCCATCGCATCGCCCCAGGGAGAGCCACTCGCTCACCATGTCCTCCCCGGCGACGGAGCAAGCCATCTTCTTCCTGCGCAACCACGTCGTCACCATGACTGCAGTCGACGGCGTCAACGCCACGTCCCCCATGGCGGTGGGCCGCACTCTGGAGGCGCAACTCACCGTCCCGGTCAACCAGCTTCGCGTCACGGCTCACCACCCGGAGCACTACCTCGTCATCTTCAGCCAGCCCGCGCACCACGTCAACGCCGTCCGTCGCGGGTCCATCAGGGTCGACGGCGCCGCCTTCAACATCGCGCCTTGGCATGAGCACGACCACGCCGTCTTCGACACGCTCCAGCTCCACGTCCGGGTCGTCATCGAGAAGGTGCCTATGCAGTACTGGTCCTTGGAGGGGATCGAGGAGATCCTCGGGAAGAAGGTGTGTGTCGACCGCCTCGACAGCAGGACGCAGGAGCGCGGCCACACAAAGACCTTTGCCTGCTGGGTCTGGACCAACGACGTCGCCCACATCCCCACCAAGCACACGCTCGGGGTCCTACCGCGCGGCGCGGGCCGCGTCGAGGAGATGCAGGGCTACTCTCCGCCCGACCGGCGCGTCGCTCCTCCGCTAGGCACCGCGGACTACACCATGCTCATCCACATCGACATGGTTGAAGATTGGACGCCTCCATCACCGCGCTCCTCCCACTCCGCCCAGAGCGGGATGCCGTCGTCCGACTCCGACACCGACGACCGGCCCCGCTTCACTGTGATCCCCGCCTCTTGGACCATGGAGGTCAAGCACGGCCAGCGTGGTGACCGCCCGCAGCGCCTTGGGCGCGCACCGGTGGCTGACCTGGGCTGCCGCGGAATGCCACGCGGCGGGCGCGACCACGACGATGCGGGTGAAGCTGGTGGCGGGGGGCGCCGCTCCTAGAAGGACGCCCTGCTTAGCCGGGGACGCACGCCGTCCCTGCCGGCGCCGACGCCCGCCCCACGCCACCGCAGCCGCTCCCCTCCTACGAGACGCCACCAAAAGCGTGCGCACGGTCGCCGCTCGAGCGACAGAAGTCCTTCAGCAGGCGACGCCCAGTTTCACCAGCGCAAGCCCTCCGCCCCCGCTCACCACGGAAGACGACAGGCTCCAAGGCAACAGAAGACGCCAGCGACAACAACAAAGGGAAGGACCCGGTCGACGATTTCTTCAAGACAGCAAAGCGGCCCACCCTCGCGTCGGTGATCGTCGACAACTCGGCAGCAGACATCCAAACCACGGCTGACGCCGTGGTTGCAACTCCCCTGGACTTCGACGGTGACATGCACGAGTTGGGCCACGAGACGGAGGCGCAACCAGACACGTTCGGCCCCACGCTTGCCGCGACCCCGCAGGCCTTCGGACAGTTTAGCAGATGCGCTCCCGCACCTGCACGCACGATGGAGATGCAGCTTGGCGCAATCACCACCCGCGTCTGCCAGCTTGAGATCGCCAACGACACAGAGGGAAGCCCCCCCCAGCCCCTCGCCGCCTGTTCCTCGACGCCCCTGCGTCGATCATCGCCAACGCCCCCCTGCGCCGTCCCTCTGCTCCACCCAAGGCACGTGTAGCCGCGGCTCCTACCAGGCAGAGCGCTCGCCAGGCAGCCTGCAGCTCCAAGACGCCGGTCTCATAGCGCGCCTCCCTCCGCATCGTCAAGGAGCTCGGACTGCTCGGGCCAAAGGAGAAAATGACCAAGGAGGTTGCCGACGCCCTCATCCGTCGCTTCGACGAGCCACTCACCGACAACGACATCGCCGTCATCGCCAAGCTGACGCGTCTCGACAAGGACTCCCTCCTCGTCGCTGCAGGCCTGTCAGGGCCTGAGGGAGCTGCCGCCGTGGCCCCTGTTTAGTCATGTTAGTTCGCCTATGCTATAGTCTCCGGTGGCGGCCGGCGTGTCGCCGGGTAGAATTAGATTCTCTTTCCTCTTTATCAGTAGAGTGGATAGCTTCTCGCCGGCGTGAGTTGGGCGCTATTGGTGGATGCCGGCGTGCCCCTGCTAGTTCGGATGTGTTTGTACTGGGCCTGAGGCCATCTACTATCTTTCAGCCATCGGAGCAATTTCTATTTCCAAATGAATGACAGCCTCTGTCCAATCTTGTCATGGAATGTTCGCGGCCTTAATCAGCCGGCGAAGCGCGCGGCAATCTGCGAAGTAGTTACGGCAAACAGAGCTGCAATCCTATGCCTGCAGGAAACCAAGATAGATATATGAACGCCCAGTCTCGTCAGGGAAATCGGCGGAGCCGCCCTGACTGAATGTGTAGTCCTCCCGGCGATCGGCTCCCGCGGTGGAGCTGCTATCTTCTGGAACAGCGAGCTGGTCAGCATTGCATCGCACGCCATTGGCGAGTTCGCGATCACTACAAAAGTAACTCTACTCCGGCAATCCAAAAGCTTCTGGCTCACCACCGTGTACGGCCCGGCTGACGACACCAGGAAGAATGCTTTCCTTGTTAAATTAGCTAGAACGGCTCACCACCAACGGATCCTTGGCTCATAAACGGAGATTTCAATCTGATCTACGAGGCAAGGGACAAGAACAATCACCTCCTGAACCGCAGGATCATGGGCATGTTTAGGCGAGCAATCGACAACGCCGTCCTGAAAGAAATCAAGTGCAAAAATCGCCGCTTCACCTGGAGTAACGAGCGGGAGAACCCAACACTCATCAGCATCGACAAATTTTTCTGCAACTGCAGCTGGGAAGATCTGTTCCCCTCTAGTATGCTGATGGCCGCATCCACGGCGTGCTCTGACCACTGCCCTCTGCTTCTAGCCGACGCAGCTGCTCCCCGCCGTCGCGCCAAATTCAAATTTGAAAGTTTTTGGCCACAGTTCCCGCGCTTCCACGAGACAGTTGATCATGCCTGGAACAGACCTCCGCAGAGCAACTGCGCTTTCAAATCTCTGTCGATCAAGTTGGCGCGTACTGCACAAGACCTGAAGATATGGAGCTCCTCCCTTTTTAGTGATGCTAAGCTCCAATTCCACATAGCTACAGAGATCATTCTGCGCCTCGACATAGCCCAGGAGTCCCGCAACCTCACCACACCAGAGTTCAATCTCCGTCGACTCCTCAAGCAACAACTGCTCGGCCTAGCTGCGATCGAGTGTGCGCGCAAGCGGCAAGCCTCCCTGCCTCAAGCTGGGCGACGCGGGAACCAAATTCTTCCATGCGAAGATGCGATCGCGAAGAAGGAAAAAATTCATCCATAGCCTGCAAACGAGCAACGGGATCACCACATCACACGAGGACAAAGAGGCAGTCATCTTTGAGCACTTCAGTTCTGTCCTCGGCTCCAAAGGAGCCCGGACTAGAGCCATTGACTGGAGCCAACTACAACTGCCGGCAATAAGAGGAGGAGGCCTCGACAACCCATTCTCTGAAGCAGAAGTCTGGGAGGCGATCAAGGCCTCGCCAGCAGAAAAAGCCCTGTGTCCGGACGGTTTCATTGGAGTTTTCTTTCGTAGTTGTTGGCAAACTATCACGCACGACATCATGAAGGTTTTCCACCAGTTCTACTGCATTGCCGGCAACAATCTTGCTACGCTCAACTCCGCCCTGGTAGTCTGGATCCCAAAAAAGGATGGTGCGGCAACAGTTTCAGACTACAGGCCAATCAGCCTAGTACACTCCATAGCTAAGCTAATCACCAAAGTCCTCTCCATGCGGCTCTCCAGCGTCATCGACTCCATAATCTCACTGGCGCAATCTGCTTTCCTGGCAAAGAAAAGCACGCATGATAGTTTCCTTTACGTCCAAAATGCAGTTAGGTCTCTGCACAGAAGAAAAACACCAGCGCTCCTAATCAAACTTGACATAGCAAAAGCCTTTGATAATGTATCCTGGGAGTATCTTCTCGAGCTCCTCCAAGCCCTAGGCTTCTCAGCGAGATGGCGAGACTGGATCACCATGCTTCTAGCGTCTTCGACCTCCTCTTTTCTGCTGAATGGCGCGGAGGGCAAGAAAATATTACACTACCGCGGGCTCAGGCAGGGCGATCCCCTGTCCCCGCTTCTGTTCATCATCGCCATTGACCCCCTGCATCGACTTCTACAGCGCGCCATGGAGCTAGGCCAGCTCGACTCGCTGCCGGGCAGAGATCTCTCGCTGCGCGTGAGTCTATATGCTGACGATGCCATCATTTTTGTGAACCCGGTGAAAGAGGAGATCGACGCCCTGATGGATATCATCCAAGAGTTCGGACAAGCTTCAGGTCTGAAAGTGAACCTGCTAAAATCTTCAGTCACTGCTATCAGGTGCGACCTCATCGACCTACAGCATGTGCTTCAGAATTTCGGTGGACAACAAACCCAATTCCCCCTGAGCTATCTTGGGTTGTCTGTCACCATTTCTAGACTGCGCATAGTGCATCTGCAGTTCATCCTGGACAGAATCAGAGCGCGCCTGGCAGGATGGAAGGGACGGCTCTTGTCCA
This sequence comes from Aegilops tauschii subsp. strangulata, assembly GCF_002575655.3. Lineage (NCBI taxonomy): Eukaryota > Viridiplantae > Streptophyta > Magnoliopsida > Poales > Poaceae > Aegilops > Aegilops tauschii. Next base: position 518,752,315 of record NC_053036.3, read on the forward strand.
TTGCAGGAAGGCGCGTTCTCGTCAGAAGCGTGCTCACTGCACTCCCCACTTTCGCACTGGCTGTTCTGAAGGTGCCAAAGAAGCTCCTAGCCGAGGTGGACAAGATCAGAAGACACTTTCTATGGGCTCAAGAGGAGGAGGTCAGTGGCGGGAAATGCAAAGTAAACTGGCCTGTGGTGTGCTCTCCGATTGACAAGGGTGGGCTTGGCATTCCAAACCTGCACCGATTAAGCCGCGCCCTCAGACTCAGATGGCTCTGGTTCTCCTGGGTAACACCAAGCAGGCCTTGGGTGGGCATGCAGCTGCCATGCGATCAAGGTGACAAGGATCTGTTCAATGCCTCAACAACGGTGACGCTGGGAGATGGGAAGACGGCCAGCTTCTGGGACTGCTCCTGGACTGGCGCAAGAACTCTGAAAATGGAGTTCCCAGAGCTCTACAAGCAATCAAGAAGAAAGAACAGGACCGTCCATGCTGCACTACTGAATGACACTTGGATTGCTGATTTGGCTCACGGAAACACGCACCAACTATGGCCTGAGGTGATCCACCTGAGCAGATGGCTTATCTCCAAGAACCTGAACCTAAACGACCAGCTGCAAGACACAATTACATGGAAGCACACGGCCTCGGGATCTTTCTCCACCAGCTCGTCCTAGAGCTGCCAATTCCACGGGATGATCAAGACAAACTTCAGGAAGATGCCATGGCAGGTTTGGGCACCGGCACGGCTGAAATTTATGGTCTGGCTGCTGCTCAAGAACATCCTATGGTGCAATGACCGGCTCCAAAGAAGAGGCTGGCCAAACGAGTACTTCTGCCATCTTTGCCTCAGAAACCTGGAGACCTCGCAACATCTCTTCTGGCAGTGCCCTTTCTCAGCTGCAATCTGGACCAGAGTTGCCCAAGGGAATGGATGCAGTTCCATGCACCCCACAAGCTGGCACCACAAGAACAAAGCCGTGGAGATTATAAATGAGATCATAAACGGTGCAAGGCCTGAGCACAAGAAGGGAGTCAAGACAATGATCGTTCTGGTGCTGGGAGGCATTTGGCATCTACGAAACGAGTGCACTTTCAGGCAGAAGGCAGCAAACATGACTGAAACTATGTCGAGCATAAGAAGGACGTTCGAGCTATGGCGCCAAGCAGGAGCAGTTCACCTTGAGCACCCTTTCTGGGAACCTCCATGAGAGATTAACTTGCTAGTCTAGCCTTCCGCTAGCTCTCTTTACTGATCTTTTCAGTTTTCTTCTTTTTTCTTCCTTGATCGCTAGATCAAACACAACCTTTTTTTTCCGCCTGCTTCCTGCTGTGATTTCAATATAAGCCAGCCATCAGCTGGTCCGTTCAAAAAAAAAGTATCCCTCCACCTCATACATCAGTTTTGGATTGCGGACTTTCATTGCTTGAAGTTGTTTCGGAAGCACACCGTAGGACTCCTCTCAGTCACTCTACACCATCTTTAGAGCGAGCTGCTTAGCCCTTCAGGCATTTCCATAGTTCACGTTATACTCAAATATCATGCTTATGTAATCCTACAGCTGTGACGTGGACTTCGTCGGCTGCTTGGCGATGACATGTTTCATGCGTTGGTTGATGAAGCTAGACGCAAGCTGTCGGTGATGACCTTCTATGTGGTCGCGCCCGCATTGGTGCGATCCTACGCAGCTAAAGATTTTCCATTGATCGTCTAGGTTGCGCTTCCTGGCGCAGACCTTGCATGGACAACCCTGCTCCCTGTTCTCATACCAAACCACGAATCTCTTTGCTTTGTCTGACTTCCAGACTAGCTAAGGCCGATAGTGTCGCGCTGCGCACTCCTGTAGCCATATCTTCATATCTACTCCCGCCGTTCCAAAATAGATGACCCAACTTTATACTAACTTTGTACTAAAGTTAGTACAAAGTTGAGTCATCTATTTTGGAACGGAGGGAGTAGCATTGAGCTGAACACAAGCCCTGGATATATTAAAGGCTTGGACCTTGGATTTATCTTCTCTTCTTCCGCTGTCCGAGGCCTTGGCACCACCAATGGCTCCATATCATAGATATCTCCTCCGTCACAACTGCTAGGTCAGCGCCACTCAATTCTCTAAACTCATGTGTGTTCATGTCTCTTTGGTATATAGTGCGGAAGACTACCTTTTCCAACAAGCTGAACTGGAATTCATCAGTTGGGCCTTCGTCATCGGAGTCATCTGCATGTCTCGTAGGTGTTCCAACCCGGCATCCCCCTCGTCTTCGTGAGCAGCATAACTTGCGTCGTTAAGATCATCTGATGCAAAACCTGTTTCCTGTGCGGAACTCCGTTGATATTTCTATGAGAGGGATCTCCGGGGTCATTGTTTCCAACACTGGATCTTCCTCTTCATCATCTTCCTCCACCTCTGCATCCATCTCTGCTTCTTCCTCCAACTGAGTCCTTTCTGGCGAACCTGCATCACCGTCGTCGTCACTACCTTCAGTTTCTGCCGCACCGTTGTTCAGATAAAAATCAGCAACCACATCTCCGTCAGCTTATGCAAACTCAAGTGTTATAGGGGTGCTAACTTCTGCCATGGGCTGACCCCCGGTCATGGTATCTTAGATCTCTGGACTAGGTACACTATGGCTGCCTACTCCTGACCTATGGTCGTGGCCATCACAGCCTATCAGCATGCGATTGAGGTCTATGTCAGAGAGGTTGTGACCTGGCTCTGTTAAATGATAGGCTAGTTGTGTAACGTGACACATGTGTCACAATGATGTATGTCCGTGTGTTTGTGCGTGTAATCTGCAGGTTGTTATTTGAGATAATCTCCATCCCGTATAGCTTGGAGTAGGGGCAAAGTCTGAAAGCACAAGTGCTCCCTGGGTGGTTTTGGTAATTAATGTCAACATATCTCTTGTTGGACTAATGCTTTTATCTAGTATATTTCAGACAAGTTCAACAGAGGGAGTGGCATGGACAAGAGGATGTGGAACCCCTTCAAGGTGCTAAAGACAAAGGATTGGCTCAAGCTCAAAAGCTCAAGACTCTACATTTTACTTTTAGTGATCCAAGATCACATTGAGTCTATAGGAAAGCCAATACTATTAAAAGGGGATGAGGTGTTGCTAAATGGGTTGCTTGCTCAAAGTGCTTAGTGATATGCTCCAAAACCCTCAACCACTTTCTCATATCCACATATGTCCCAAACCTAAAAGTGAAACTCGGCCCCACCGAAACATTCTATCCGGTGCCACCGAGTTCTCCTGACATAACCACTGCCACAAACCCTAGTCAATTCGGTCTCACCGATGGGATCCCGGTCTCACCGAGATGGGCTTGCAAACTCTCTGTTGCCTGTTGCAATAATTTCGGTCTTACCGAGATAAGCAATCGGTCCCACCGAGTTTGCCTGACCAATTCTCTGTTTTGCTTATTACCAAAATTGGTCCCACCGAGTTTGTGTAATCGGTCAAACCGAGATGAGGTTTTACCCTAACCCTAGCACATCGGCCCACCGAGTTGACCATATCGGTCCCACCGAAATACCTAACGGTCACATTATGAACTAAATCGGTCCGACCGAGTTTCATTATTCGGTCCCACCGAGTTTGGTGATTTGTGTGTAACGGTTAGATTTTGTGTGGAGGCTATATATACCCCTCCACCCACTCTTCATTCGTGAGGAGAGCCATCAGAACATACCTACACTTCCAGCATACATTATCTGAGAGAGAGCCACCTACTCATGTGTTGAGGTAAAGATATTCCATTCCAACCACATAAATCTTGATCTCTAGCCTTCTCCAACTTGCTCTCCACTCAAGTCATTGATAACCCACAAGTATAGGGGATCAATTGTAGCCTCTTTCGATAAGTAAGAGTGTCGAACCCAACGAGAAGCTAAAGGTAGAACAAATATTCCCTCAAGTTCTATCGACCACCGATACAACTCTACGCACGCTTGACGTTTGCTTTACCTAGAACAAGTATAAAACTAGAAGTACTTTGTAGGTGTTGTTGGATAGGTTTGCAAGATAATAAAGAGCATGTAAATAAAAAGTAGGGGATGTTTAGATAAAGAAGCAATAAAGTTAGTATAGCGAGTGTGGAAAAGTGGTGGTAGGAGTTGTGAAATTGTCCCTAAGAAATTGACTACGTTACTAGACCGATAGCAAGTTTTATGTGGGAGAGGCCACTGCTAGCATGTCATCCCTGACTTGGAATTCTATGCACTTATGATTGGAACTATTAGCAAGCATCCGCAACTACTAACGTTCATTAAGGTAAAACCCAACCATAGCATTAAGATATATTGGTCCCCCTTCAATCCCGTATGCATCAATTTCTATGCTAGGTTGAAGCTTCTGTCACTCTTGCCCTCCAATACATAGTCCTATAAACATACAACTAACCCTATGGTGTGATCCATGCGCGCGCTCATATGATGGGCACCAAAGGACAACAACATAACCACAAGCAAATTAAACCAATCATAGCAATTCACCAATTACCGATAGGACAACGAAAATCTACTCAGACATCATAGGATGGCAACACATCATTGGATAATAATATGAAGCATAAAGCACCATGTTTAAGTAGAGGTTACAGCGGGTTGCGGAAGAGTGGACTGATGTAGATAGATGGGGAAGGTGATGGAGATGTTGGTGAAGATGATGGAGGTGTTGGTGTAGATCGCGGTGATGATGATGGCCCCGGCGGCATTCCGGCGCCACCGGGAGAGAGGGGGAGAGAGCCCCCCTCCTTCTTCTTCTTCCTTGACCTCCTCCCTAGATGGGAGAAGGGTTTCCCCTCTGGTCCATGGTCTCCATGGCGTGGGAGGGGCAAGAGCCCCTCCGAGATTGGATCTGTCTCTCTGTCTCTCTCTGTTTCTGCGTCCTGGTATTTTGCCCTTTCACTGTTTCTTATATATCCGGAGATCCGTAACTCTGATTGGATTGAAACCTTCGCCTAGATTTTTCTCCGAAAATTAGCTTTCTTGCGGCCAAAGAAGAGCAACAACCGCCTTACAAGGGGCCCACGAGGGTCTAAAACAGAACAGTCTGTAACAATCTGAACATTCACCATATTTCCGGTACTCCAAAAATTCTAACAAAATTAGGAAAAATAAACAATTTGTATATAAAGACATTTCAAAAAGTTTCAGAACCATTTGACGTTCCAGTAAGAAATGTAAAATCGCGCACTACAGCCAAAGTTTCTGTCCTGCACCGCACAAGCCAACAAGCATTGTAAACATCCTAAAGGCAAACCTTGGCACATTATTTTTATAATACAATGGAATTGTACAAGGGGATAATTATTTTTGTTGAAAAGTTTCTGTAATTAAGATTCACAAAGTTTCCGTGAGCATGAACAAAGTTCAAGGAGCTCCCCCACTTCAACATTGCTTGTTTCTCTCACTTTCACTTTCCTTTTTGAAAAAGTTTAGGGTTCCCCTCTTTATTTTTTTGTTTTTAAACTATATGAAAGCACACAACAGAAATAAATGACTCTCTAAAACTTCCGGGTTGTCTCCCTGGCAGCACTTTCTTTAAAGCCATTAAGCTAGGCATATAGTGCTCAAGTAATGAATCCACCCGGATCCCAAGGTATATCAAAGCCAATTTTAATTAACAATGATTTGGCATTTAGTAGTGAGCCCAAAGTAACATATATCATGTAATGACGAAGTCTAACTCTCTTCCTATGCATCGGCATGTCATAAAAGAACAATTCATGCACACCAAGTAAAGGCCAATGCATAGCATAAGCAGTTTCTTGCAATTTTACCGTGTGGGAAACATAGAGAGGTGGAGATATTGTTCCTCTCTCATAATAATTGCAAGTAGGAGCAGCAAGCACATGCATATTATATCTATCAAAATTATCACGTGTAGCGGTAAAAGGCAACCCATCAATATAATCCTTAATAAAGGCAAACTTCTCCGACATAGTGTAGTCGGGAGAATTCAAAAAGATAATAGGACTATCATGCATGGGTGCAATAGTAACAATTTCATGTTTAACATAAGGAACTATAGCAAGTTCATCTCCATAAGCATAATTTATATTGGCATCTTGGCCACAAGCATAGCAAGCATCATCAAAAAGGGGTACTTCAAAAGAATCAACAGGATCATAACAATCATCATAGGAATCATCCTTCGGTAAGCACGAAGGGAATTTAAATAATGTATGAGTTGAAGAGTTACTCTCATTAGAAGGTGGGCTCGGGTGATCAATCCGCTCTTCCTCCTTTTGTTCTTCTCTCTCCTCCTCATCTTTTTCATCCAATGAGCTCACAATGTCATTAATTTCTTCTTCCATAGACTCCTGCAAAATATTAGTCTCTTCTTGGACAGCAGGGGAGTCCTCAATATAAGGTTTAACATAGGCATTCGAAGCATAATTATCATAACTATATTCAAGTATGGCAAAATTTTCAGATTTGTAAAGAGTAGCATCATACTTTTCAATCAAAGAAGCAATTTCATAAGCACCCTTAAAAGCAACAAATTCTTCAATTTGTTGAACATCATAGTAGTTATAAACACCTTTAGCATACGAAGATACGATTCCATTATCACTAAACTCGCATTGGTAGGGAAGGTCTTTCTTAGGGTTTTTAGAACAACAAGTAAAATCATATATTTCACATAAATTCCAAGCATAACATTGCATAGTATTAATTTGATGCTGTAAAAGTTTCCCTTTTTGAGATAAGCGGTGTCGCACATAACAAGCATGCTCATCTAAAGATTTTCCCTCGAGTAAGCTAGTTGGGGTTTCAGCACGAGCACAAAGGGATCGAAGATGATCCAAGTAAAAAGCTTCAGGAGTATGATAGATTTTGAGTGGTTCTTCAACCATTGGTTCAGTAGGTACAACTATTTTTTTTGGGTATTTTGCGTTTCCTACCCATAACTAAAGATAGAAAACAACTAAGAACAGCAAATAAAAATTACTTAGTGATAAAGCAAACAAGCACACACGAGAATATTCACCCCACGCTATTGCTCCCCGGCAACGGCGCCAGAAAAAGGTCTTGATAACCCACAAGTATAGGGGATCAATTGTAGCCTCTTTCGATAAGTAAGAGTGTCGAACCCAACGAGGAGCTAAAGGTAGAACAAGTATTCCCTCAAGTTCTATCGACCACCGATACAACTCTACGCTTGCTTGACGTTTGCTTTACCTAGAACAAGTATAAAACTAGAAGTACTTTGTAGGTGTTGTTGGATAGGTTTGCAAGATAATAAAGAGCACGTAAATAAAAAGTAGGGGTTGTTTAGATAAAGAAGCAATAAAGTTAGTATAGCGAGTGTGGAAAAGTGGTGGTAGGAGTTGCGAAATTGTCCCTAAGCAATTGCCTACGTTACTAGACCGATAGCAAGTTTTATGTGGGAGAGGCCACTGCTAGCATGTCATCCCTGACTTGGAATTCTATGCACTTATGATTGGAACTATTAGCAAGAATCCGCAACTACTAACGTTCATTAAGGTAAAACCCAACCATAGCATTAAGATATATTGGTCCCCCTTCAATCCCGTATGCATCAATTTTTATGCTAGGTTGAAGCTTCTGTCACTCTTGCCCTCCAATACATAGTCCTATCAACATACAACTAACCCTATGGTGTGATCCACGTGCGCGCTCATATGATGGGCACCAAAGGACAGCAACATAACCACAAGCAAATTAAACCAATCATAGCAATTCACCAATTACCGATAGGACAACGAAAATCTACTCAGACATCATAGGATGGCAACACATCATTGGATAATAATATGAAGCATAAAGCACCATGTTCAAGAAGAGGGTACAGCGGGTTGCGGAAGAGTGGACTGATGTAGATAGATGGGGAAGGTGATGGAGATGTTGGTGAAGATGATGGAGGTGTTGGTGTAGATCGCGGTGATGATGATGGCCCCGGCGGCATTCCGGCGCCACCGGGAGAGAGGGGGAGAGAGCCCCCCTCCTTCTTCTTCTTCCTTGACCTCCTCCCTAGATGGGAGAAGGGTTTCCCCTCTGGTCCATGGTCTCCATGGCGTGGGAGGGGCAAGAGCCCCTCCGAGATTGGATCTGTCTCTCTGTCTCTCTCTGTTTCTGCGTCCTGGTATTTTGCCCTTTCACTGTTTCTTATATATCCGGAGATCCGTAACTCTGATTGGATTGAAACCTTCGCCTAGATTTTTCTCCAAAAATTAGCTTTCTTGCGGCCAAAGAAGAGCAACAACCGCCTTACAAGGGGCCCACGAGGGTCAGGGGCGCGCCGGGGGGGGGGGGGGCAGGCGTGCCCCCTGCCTCGTGGCCACCTCGGGCACCGTCTCGCGTTGATTCTTCCTCCCATATTTCCCAAATATTCCAAAAATATTCTCCGTCCGTTTTTATTCCGTTTGGATTCCGTTTGATATGGGGTTTCTGTGAAACATAAAACATGCAACAAACAGGAACTGGCACTGGGCACTGGATCAATATGTTAGTCCCAAAAATAGTATAAAAAGTTGCCAAAAGTATATGAAAGTTGTATAATATTGGCATGGAACAATCAAAAATTATAGATACGACGGAGACGTATCAGTCATCTTTCCACCAAATCCAAATCTGTGAGAGAGAGTTGAGTGTTGGGGAGACTATCATTTGAAGCACAAGAACAAGGAGTTCATCATCAGCACACCATCTATTACCTTTTGGAGAGTGGTGTCTCCTAGATTGGTTAGGTGTCACTTGGGAGCCTCCGTCAAGATTGTGGAGTTGAACCAAGGAGTTTGTACGGGCAAGGAGATCGCCTACTTCGTGAAGATCTACCCTAGTGAGGCAAGTCCTTCATGGGCGATGGCCATGGTGGGATAGACAAGGTTGCTTCTTCGTGGACCCTTCGTGGGTGGAGCCCTCCGTGGAATTGCGCAACCATTACCCTCCGTGGGTTGAAGTCTCCATCAACGTGGATGTACGATAGCACCATGTATCGGAACCTTGCCAAAAATCTCCATGTCTACATTGCGTTTGCTCCCTCCAAATCCCATCCCTTTACATTCTTGCAAATTGCATGCTTTACTTTCCGCTGCTCATATACTCTTGCCATGATTGCTTGAATGTATTGTGAATGTTTAAACTTGTGCTAAAACTCTACCCTAACTTGAAGAAAATAAAAAAGCTGCAACTTTTTTCTTGTTAAGAGTCTATTCACCCCCCTCTAGACACCTCTTCTCGATCCTTTCAATTGGTATCAGAGCCTTGTCCTCCATTGCCTTTGTTTAAACACCTTTGGAGGAAGATGGATGTGTCTACGTTGGGGAGTCTTAGACATAGAGTGCCTATTCTTGATGAAGAGTACTTTCATGAGTGAAAAAATGAGATGCTTGAGATTTTCAATGAATATCACTTGAACAAATACATTACTAGTCCTTGCATTCCCCCTAGTGATCCTTTGCATCCCACTCCTAATGAGGATCTTGACATGATTCGCAATCTTAGAACTATCAATCTTATTGTTAGAGGTTTGCCCAACAACTTGATTGCTAGCTTGCCTACTATTGATTGTGCCTACACTATATGGAGATTTCTTGAGGAACGGTTTCCAAACTATTCCTTGCAAAACTTAGATCAGATCCTTCATAAGTCTATTGCCTTGAGTAAGATGAATTCCAATGATCCTAGGTTTGGTGATTGTCTATTTGAACTTACTAATCTCATGCGTGCCAAAGGAGATGTTGGAATCATTAGCAATATCATCTCCGAAGTCATTAGAATTCATAAATATGATTATTGCGATGTTCATTTATCTAATGAATCACTCTCTCTAGGAATTGATCCATCACAAGACGATGTTGAACATGGATACTATGATGAGGACGATGATAATGACTTTGATATCGATGGGTCTATGAGACACTTTGGTCTTATGGGTAATCTTTGTGGCTACATGGCTGGAGGAAAGGAATGGGTCCTTGATAGTGGATGTACTGATCATATGACCGGAGATAAGGATATGATTCATGAGCTTGCTGAAAACGACGACCCTCGGAAGTATGTCACCTTTGGTGATAACTCAAGGGGTAAGGTTGTTGGCCTTGGTAAGGTGGCCATCTCACATGGTAGCTCTATACAAAATGTTATGCTCGTTGAATCTCTTGGCTACAATTTACTTTCCGTATCTAGACTTGCTGACTTTGGTTTCAATGTCATATTTACTGAAGTTGATTGCCAAGTGTTTCACAGAGATAATCATAAGATGGTCTTTATCGGTATACGTAGAGGTGATCTTTACATTGTTGATTTCACTAAAAAGGCTCAACCTAGAACTTGTTGTCGGTATGGAACGACACCTATGGGATCACAAGAATCCCTACTACGGTTGCCGGGGCGCGGGGTTGCGACAAGAGTAGGGCTAGTAGACAGCACAAGGATCGTTTACCCAGGTTCGGGCCGCGAGGATGCGTAAAACCCTAGTCCTGCTTTGGTGGGTGTATTTCAGAGAGTTCTTGAGCTCTCGAACTAGCTGTGGTCAGTGCGTGGTTCGAAAGAGCCGAATCCTTCTCCAGTATGCCATGGGCCTCCTTTTATAGTCGGAAGGGGTTGCCACAGTGGCACACAGGAGGTGGAAAGGCGTACAGTGCCCTGAGCTTATCGCTCGTATTACAGGACAAGACGCATTTAATGCGTAGCTTGGGTGTCCCCTTGCTTTATTGGGGACGGGGGCGAGGCCCGTCCTGTCCATCGCCGCTCCTCCTCGCTTTGACATGCGCCCTGGCCAGTGAGGCGCGTGGTGCCATGTAGGCAGGCAGGCAGCTGAGGTGGCGCAGTGGCGGAGCCTTCACGAAGATCTGCATGCCGCCACGCAGGCGCTCGATGAGTTGGCCTGGGAGCTGCATGTTGCCACGCAGGTGCCCGCCCAGCTGGTTGGGCTGGCACCTGCATGTGAACGGCGGTGGAAGCTTGGTTGGCGTGGGCCTGGCGGTGGCCCTACTGGCGTCCTTGGTGAGGGCCTTGCCGGGTGGCCCGGCAAGGGTCTTGCCGTGTGGCCCGGCAAGGGTCTTGCCGTGGCGCTCTGTCGTCCCCGGCAAGGGCCTTGCCGGGGGTCTGGTGGCCTTCCTCGGCAAGGATCTTGCCGAGGATCATTGTCTTCTAATCCTCATCTGATCTTGAATATGTCTTCACAAAGATCTGCATGCCACCACGGAGGTGCCTCCCGAGCCCTGGCCCAACGTGATGTTGGAGACCGTGGGCTCAAGGGTGGCCCGCTCTGTTGGTGCGGGGCGAGCTGTCCCGGCAAGGATCTTGTCGGGGCTGCTGAGGCTGCCCCGGCAAGGGTCTTGCCGGGGGAACCTGCTTCGTCCCTCTGCTCTTTGTGGTCTTGGCCTTGGCGTTGCTCTTATTATCTTGGGCTTTGGTCTTACCTTGGCTCACCTCCCCTGTTCTGCTTGGCGTGACCGTAGGCGTGGCTCCGACTGCCCGTGCACAGGTATATGGGTACAAAAACGCACCCCTCTTTTTGTACACCGACAATTGTTTAATTGCTAAATCTTCGAAAGGCTGGTTGTGGCATAGAAGGTTAGGTCATGTGGGCATGCAAAATCTTGATAAGCTTATGAAAGGTAATCATATCCTTGGAGTGAAAGATGTTATATTTGACAAGGATAGATTGTGCAGTGCGTGTCAAGTAGGAAAACAAGTAGGAGGAAGTCACCCCGTGAAGAACATCATGACCACGAGAAGACCGCTCGAGCTACTCATATGGGTCTTTTTGGTCCCAATGCCTACAAAAGTCTCGGTGGCAACTCATTTGGTCTAGTCATAGTTGATGATTTTTCAAGATTTACGTGGGTGTTATTTCTTGATGATAAATCGCAAGTTCAAAAGATCTTCAAGAGATTCTCTAGGAAGGCCCAAAATCAATTTGAAGTGAGTATCAAGAAGGTTCGCAACGACAACGGAACGGAGTTCAAGAACGTAAATGTGGATACCTTTCTTGACGGAGAGGGGATTTCACATGAGTTCTCGGCTACGTACACACCTCAACAAAATGGAGTTGTTGAGAGGAAGAACCGAACTCTTATTGAGATGGCGAGAACGATGCTTGATGAGTACAAGACTCCAAAACACTTTTGGGCGGAAGCGGTTGAGACGGCTTGTCATGCAACAAATCGCTTGTATCTTCATAAGCTACTCGGCAAGATGGCATACGAGCTCCTCACCGGTAACAAACCCCAAGTTGGATACTTTCGAGTATTTGGCTCAAAGTGTTACATTCTTGATAAGCATCGTCGTTCTAAATTTGCTCCTAAATCTCATGAGGGTTTCCTACTTGGTTATGGCTCAAACTCTCACACTTACTGTGTCTACAATAATTTCACCCGAAAGGTTGAAGAGACGGTAGATGTGAAGTTTGATGAATCTAATGGCTTGCAAGTAGAGCAATTGCCAATTGATGTAGGAGACAAAGACCCTTCGGAAGCAATCCAAGACTTGTCTATTGTAAAGATTCATCCAACGAAGGTATAGGAGAGTACCTTGTCCATCCAACTGGAAGCTTCTACCTCACGACAAGGTGAACCAAGAGTTGACACGGAAGCATCCACAAGTGGGACACATCGAGATGAAGAAAACGAGGAAGTCACCAAGATGAACCTCATCAACCTCCTTCTCCACCACGACAAGAGAACGACAACATCAACAATGAAGAAGGCCAAGAAGAAGAACAAGATGATGAAGAAGATGGTTCACCCCGACCCAAGAAAAAGCTCTCACGAGTTCGAACAAGAGTCTTAAGAGACCATCCCGTCGAAGAAATCTTCAATGATATCCAAACCGGGATAATCACTCGCTCTAAAACTCGTTTGGCTAATTTTTGTGAACATTATTCATTCATCTCTAGCATTGAACCTATGAAGGTTGAAGAAGCATTGGAAGATCCGAATTGGATAAATGATATGCATGAAGAGCTACAAAACTTTGAGAGAAATCAAGTGTGGACATTGGTCGAGAAGCCCGACAACAACCACAACATCATCGGTACCAAATGGGTGTTTCGCAACAAGCAAGACGAAGATGGTCAAGTCATTCACAACAAAGCACGTCTTGTCGCCCAAGGCTACACTCAATTCGAAGGTATGGACTACGGTGAGACATATGCCCCCGTTGCTAGACTTGAGTCCATCCGCATCTTACTTGCCTATGCTAATCACCATGATATCACCTTGTACCAAATGGACATTCAAAGTGCTTTTCTAAATGGTGAAATTGAGGAGCAAGTTTATGTTAAACAACCTCCCGGTTTTGTCAATCCTAAGAAACCCGATCATGTTTACAAACTTCACAAAGCCTCTTTATGGTCTCAAACAAGCTCCTAGATCATGGTATAAATGCTTGACCAAGTTCCTTATTGAGAAAGGCTTTCAGATTGGAAAAATAGATTCTACTCTTTTTACTAAAAGGGTTAATGGTGAATTATTTGTGTGCCAAATTTATGTTGATGATATCATATTTGGTTCGACTAACCCTCATTTTAGTGAAAAGTTTGGGAAGCTAATGTCGAAGAAGTTTGAGATGTCTATGATGAGTGAACTCAAGTTCTTTATTGGTTTGCAAATCAAGCAAACTAAGGAAGGCACCTTTGTTTCTCAAACAAAGTACACCAAGGACTTATTCAAGAAGTTCAACATGCAAGGAAGCAAAGGTATGAAAACACCAATGCCTACTAGTGGACATCTTGACTTGACCAATGATGGCAAATCGGTTGACCAAAATGTTTACCGCTCTATGATTGGTTCATTGTTGTATCTATGTGCCTCCCGTCCTGATATTATGCTTAGTGTGTGCATGATATCAAGCGCCCCCCAAAGAAAGCCATCTTAAGGCTGTGAAAAGGATAGTGAGATACTTAATACATACACCAAATTTTGGCATTTGGTATCCTAAGAGGTCCTCTTTTGATCTTGTTGGCTATTCCAATTCGGACTATGCCGGAGACAAGGTTGATAGAAAGTCCACTTCGGGTACTTGTCAATTCCATGGTAGATCTCTTGTGTCTTGGTCCTCCAAGAAACAAAACTCAGTATCCTTATCCACTGCCGAAGCGGAATACATTGCCGCCGGTTCATGTTGTGCTCAATTACTTTGGATGACCCAAACCCTTAAATATTATGGGATCAATGTGAAACATGTTCCATTGTTTTGTGACAATGAGAGTGCTATTAAGATTGCTCACAATCCCGTGCAACATTCTCGAACTAAGCATATTGAAGTTCGTCATCATTTCATTCGAGATCATGTTGCTAAAGGGACATTGATCTTAAGCATGTTCGTACCGATAAGCAATTGGCGGAATATTCACCAAACCGCTTGATGAGAAAGTCTTTTGCCATTTGAGAGGAGAACTGAACATCATTGATGCTTCAAACTTGGAGTAGCAACTCCATTTGGATACATGTAAGGCATGAGACTATGACTAATCCTTGACTTTTTCTCTTATGATGATTATCATATGTCTTGGATACATTTGTACCCTTGCATGCTATCTAACTCTCGTAGGTACCTGGATGAATCCAAATCCATGGGATTGCAACTCACTCACATCTTGAGCAATCTCTACATCACCAAGTCCCTACATCGTGGTGGTTGAAGACAAGGAAGCATGAAACCCTTCAACATATCCTTTGACAAATTCTATATATCAAATTTCATTTGGTATCAAATTTCATGATTGTCATTTTGGATACACAAGTGCTCTTCCTTGCAAGACTAACCCATGTAGGTAGATGAACTCAAATCCAAGTGGTGCTCTCAATTCTTGATGAGCTACATCAACCTTCAGCAACTCACACAAGTTCAACACCACCACCCAAGGTATGCTATTCCATCTTAGAGATGCTTTACCCAAGCCATGGGTCAAAGCAGCTCAACAAGATGCGAATACATCAAAATGCTTAATCGAAAAATGGTAACCCCATTTTGAGCTTAAACGATGAGTATGACTTATGATCAAGTGTTCTCACTTGACTCCTCACTCAATATACTCTAACATAGGTGACTTTGTCACCGCCCAATTCTAGATGAAGTTCTCTAGTGTTTCTGAGTTCTTGCATTTGTTCTTTGCATATTTGTTCCCCTTCTTTCTTTTTCAGAAAAAAACTTCATCTAGATTTTCTTTTCTCTGTGTTGCTCTGCATTTCTTGCATCCAATTCCTTGCAAATTATTCAGTTAATTCCTTGCAAATCTTTGTGAGATGTTTTTTGCCTAGTGAGCTGAGGTGACGATCGCTCTTTCTCTATGTTAAACTCGGTCACACCGATCTATCACTTTCGGTCAAACCAAACCATTTCGGTGCAACCAAAAATTATAACTCGGTGCTACCGATTTCACTGCCGAGAAGACAATTTGCCACTTGTTCCTGCACTTTTGTTCCAGCTCCACTCAATGATTCTTGTCCTCTACCAGCATCATATTCTATACGCTGCTTTGTGCTACCTCTTGAGCATGCATTGGTTTTCCCTTGAAGAGGAAAGGGTGATGCAGCAAAGTAGCTTAAGTATTTCCCCTCAGTTTTTGAGAACCAAGGTATCAATCCAGTAGGAGGCCACACGTAAGTCCCTCGTACCTACACAAACAAATAAGAACCTTGCAACCAACATGATAAAGGGGTTTTCAATCCCTTCACGGCCACTTGCAAAAGTGAGATCTGATAGAGATGATAAGATAATATTTTTGGTATTTTTACTACAAAGATTGAAAGTAAAGATTGCAAAATAAACGGCGATAGAAATGGCTCCTTGTCGGGAGATTAATATGATGGAAAATAGACCCGGGGGCCATAGGTTTCACTAGTGGCTTCTCTGAAGATAGCATAAGTATTACGGTGGGTGAAGAAATTACTGTCGAGCAATTGATAGAAAAGTGCATAATTATTAGAATATCTAGGCATGATCATGTATATAGGCATCACGTCCGCAACAAGTAGACCAACTCCTGCCTGCATCTACTACTATTACTCCACACATCGACCGCTATCCAGCATGCATCTAGAGTATTAAGTTCATAAGAACGGAGTAAAGCATTAGGCAAGATGACATGATGTAGAGGGATAAACTCAAGCAATATGATATAAACCCCATCTTTTTATCCTCGATGGCAACAATACAATACGTGTTGTTTCCCCTTCTGTCACTCGGATCGAGCAACGCAAGATTGAACCCAAAGCTAAGCACTTCTCCCATTGCAAGAAAGATCAATCTAGTAGGCCAAACCAAACTGATAATACAAAGAGACTTGCAAAGATAACGAATCATACATAAAAGAATTGAGAGAAGATTCAAATATTATTCATAGATAATCTTGATCATAAACCCACAATTCACCGGATCTCGGCAAACACACCGCAAAAAGAGTTACATCAAATAGATCTCCAAGAAGATCGAGGAGAACTTTGTATTGAGATCCAAAGAGAGAGAAGAAGCCATCTAGCTAATAACTCTGGACCCGAAGGTCTGTGTTAACTACTCACACATCATCGGAGAGGCTATGGTGTTGATGTAGAAGCCCTCTGTGATCGATTCCCCCTCCGATGGAGCGCCGGAAAGGGCCCCAAGATGGGATCTCACGGGTAAAGAAGGTTGAGGCGGTGGAAATAGGGTTTCGTGGTGCTCCTCGATTGTTTCGGGGTACATGGGTATATATAGGAGGAAGAAGTAGGTCGATGGAGCCACGAGGGTGGGGGGCGCGTCCAGGGGGGCAAGCGCGCCTCCCTGCCTCGTGGCCTCCTCGTTGATTTTCTTGACGTCCACTCCAAGTCCTCTGGATCAAGTTCGTTCCAAAAATCACGCTCCCGAAGTTTTCATTCCGTTTGGACTCCGTTTGATATTCCTTTTTTGCGAAACACTGAAATAGGCAAAAAACAGCAATTTGCACTGGGCCTTGGGTTAATAGGTTAGTCCCAAAAATAATATAAAAGTGTATAACAAAGCCCATTAAACATCCAAAACAGAATATATAATAGCATGGAGCAATAAAAAATTATAGATACGTTGGAGACGTATCAAGCATCCCCAAGCTTAATTCCTGCTCGTCCTCAAGTAGGTAAATGATAAAAACAGAATTTTTGATGTGGAATGCTACTTAGCATATTCTTCAATGTAATTTTCTTTATTGTGGCATGAATGTTCAGATCCGAAAGATTCAAGATAAAAGTTTAATATTGACATAAAAATAATAATACTTCAAGCATACTAACTAAGCAATCATGTCTTCTCAAAATAACATGGCCAAAGAAAGTTCATCCCTACAAAATCATATATTTTGGTCATGCTCCATTTTCGTCACACAAGATGCTCTCATCTTGCACAACCCCGATGACAAGCCAAGCAATTGTTTCATACTTTAGTAATCTCAAACTTTTTTCAACTTTCACGCAATACATGAGCGTGAGCCATGGATATAACACTATGGGTGGAATAAAATATTATGATGGGGGTTGTGTGGAGAAGACAAAAAAGGAGAAAGTCTCACATTGACGCGGCTAATCAATGGGCTAGGGAGATGCCCATCAATTGATGTCAATGCAAGGAGTAGGGATTGTCATGCAACGGATGCACTAGAGCTATAAATGTATGAAAGCTCAACAAAAGAAACTAAGTGGGTGTGCATCCAACTTGCTTGCTCACGAAGACCTAGGGCATTTGAGGAAGCCCATTGTTGGAATATACAAGCCAAGTTCTATAATGAAAAATTCCCACTAGTATATGAAAGTGACAAAACAAGAGACTCTCTATCATAAAGATCATGGTGCTACTTTGAAGCACAAGTGTGGAAAAAGGATAGTAGCATTGTCCCTTTTTATTTCTCTTCTCTTTTTTCCTTTTTTTCTTCTTTTTTTGGGCCTTTCTTTTTTTGGCCTTTCTTTTTTTTATTTGGGACAATGCTCTATTAATGATGACCATCACACTTCTATTTATTTACAGCTCGATGATTACAACTCGATACTAGAACAAAATATGACTCTATATGAATGCCTCCGGCGGTGTACCGGGATGGGCAATGAATCAAGAGTGACATGTATGAAATAATATGTATGGTGGCTTTGCCACAAATACGATGTCAACTACATGATCATGCAAGGCAATATGACAATGATAAAGCGCGTCATAATAAACGGAACGGTGGAAAGTTGCATGGCAATATATCTCGGAATGACTATGGAAATGCCATAATAGGTAGGTATGGTGGCTGTTTTGAGGAAGATATAAGGAGGTTTATGTGTGATAGAGCGTATCGTATCACGGGGTTTGGATGCACCGGCAAAGTTTGCACCAACTCTCAAGGTGAGAAAGGGTAATGCACGGTACCGAAGAGGCTAGCAATGATGGAAGGTTGAGAGTGCGTATAATCCATGGACTCAACATTAGTCATAAAGAACTCACATACTTATTGCAAAAATATACAAGTAATCAAAAACCAAGCACTACGCGCATGCTCCTAGGGGGATAGATTGGTAGGAAAAGACCATCACTCGTCCCCGACCGCCACTCATAAGGATGACAATCAAAGAACACCTCATGTTTCAAATTTGTTACACAACGTTTACCATACGTGCATGCTACGGGACCTTGCAAACTTCAACACAAGTATTTCTCAAATTCACAACTACTCAACTAGGACAACTTTAATATCACTATCTCCATATCTCTAAACAATCATCAAGTATCAAACTTCTCCTAGTATTCAATGCACTTATATGAAAGTTTTCATTATATCCAACTTGGATGCCTATCATATTAGGACTAATTTTATAGCCAAAGAAAATTACCATGCTGTTCTAAAGGACTCTCAAAATAATATAAGTGAATCATGAGAGATCAATAATTTCTATAAAATAAAACCACAACCGTGCTCTAAAAGATATAAGTGAAGTACTAGAGCAAAATTGTTTAGCTCAAAAGATATAAGTGAAGCACAAAGAGTATTCTAATAAATTACGAATAATGTGTGTCTCTCCCAAAAGGTTTGTACATCAAGGATGATTGTGGTGAACTAAAAAGCAAATACTCAAATCATACAAGACGCTCCAAGCAAAACACATATCATGTGGTGAATAAAAATATAGCTCCAAGTAAAGTTACCGATGGACGAAGACAAAAGAGGGGATGCCTTCCGGGCATCCCCAGGCTTAGGATTTTTGGTTGTCCTTGGATTTTACCTTGGGGTGCCTTGGGCATCCCCAATATTAGGCTCTTGCCACTCCTTGCTCCATAATCCATCAACTCTTTACCCAAAACTTGAAAACTTCACAACACAAAACTTAACAGAAAATCTCGTGAGCTCCGTTAGCGAAAGAAAACAAAACACCACTTCAAGGTACTGTAATGCACTCATTATTTATTTATATTGGTGTTAAACCTACTGTATTCCAACTTCTCTATGGTTCATAACCTCCAATACTATCCATATATTCATCAAAATAAGCAAACAACACACGGAAAACAGAATCTGTCAAAAATAGAACAGTCTGTAGTAATCTGTATCAAACGTATACTTATGGAACTCCAAAAATTCTAAAATAAATTGATGGTTGTGAGGGATTTATATATTAATCATATGCAAAAAGAATAAACTAAATAGCACTCTCCAGTAAAAGGTTGTAGCTAATATCGTGAGCGCTAAAGTTTCTGTTTTTTACAGCAAGATCAAAAAGACTTCACCCAAGTCTTCCCAAAGGTTCTACTTGGCACAAACACTAATTAAAACACAAAAACACATCTAACCAGAGGCTAGATGAAAGATTTATTCCTAAAAAGAACCAAAAATTAAGAAACAAAAATAAAATTGGGTTCCCTCCCAACAAGCGCTATCGTTTAACGCCCCTAGCTAGGCATAAAGGCGAGGATAGATCTAGGTATTACCATTATAATGGTAAGGTAAATCACGAAAACTCATCTCATATTCCCTATGTTCAGCAGAAAGTTTTCTTTGTGGCAAGCAAAAGTAATCAAAAGGGCTAATTTAATAGGACAAAAGTCCCCAAGATCAAGCTCGGGAGGTATGGGTTCCTCCTTTGGCCCCCTATATTGCACAACCAATTCATCATTATAAGCATTCTTTTGGCAATAAGTCATGAGCCTTTGTTCAAGAGAAAAACCTAACCCGTTGTTCTGAATAGCAAAGTCATCATTAAGTTCAGAAATTCCATCAACTAGAACATCGGTAGGAACCTTTTTTCTAAGGTTTTAATTGTAAGCAACATGATCTAAAGATCATAAACGCATTAAGTCTTCTTGATTAAAAAGGACATCTTCTATGGGAGGACGACCAGCGTCCACCCTATAATGCGCAAAAATTTCATTGGCCTCTTTCATTATAAATCTGAACTCATGTGCCAAAAAGATAGTAGCCGCTCACTTAACAGAAGAATGCTCGATATTGGAAAACTCTAGAAAAATCCTTTGTATGCAAGGATGCAGATGGATAAATTGTCTTTCAAGTTCAACTACGAGCAAGGATATAGCATCCGCAAGACTACTAGTTCTACGAAGAATAGACCCACCCATAAAGGGCAGGGCACCGGCACAAGTAAAGAAATCTTCTATAACTCCTGTCCCAATAATATTACCGCTACCAATCTGAAACTTTTTAGTTTGTAAAATAGTAGGATCTTCAAAAGGATCATCAAAAACATCAAAGTTTTCCATATTATTATCCTTATCAACGATAACCTCCCCAGTTTCAGACATGACGACAGCACAGAGAACGAACACACAAGAAGCAAGCGAAAACGAGGTGAACGGAAAGAGAGGGCGAATAAAACGGCAAGGGTGAAGTGGGGGAGAGGAATACGAGAGGCAAATGGCAAATAATGTAATGCGAGGGATAAGAGTTTGTGATGGATACTTGGTATGTCTTGACTTGTGCATAGACTCCCCGGCAACGGCGCCAGAAATCCTTCTTGCAACCTCTTGATCATGCATTGGTTTTCCCTTGAAGAGGAAAGGGTGATGCAGCAAAGTAGCGTAAGTATTTCCCTCAGTTTTTGAGAACCAAGGTATCAATCCAGTAGGAGGCCACACGCAAGTCCCTCGTACCTACACTAACAAATAAGAACCTTGCAACCAACGCGATAAAGGGGTTGTCAATCCCTTCACGGCCACTTACAAAAGTGAGATCTGATAGAGATGATACGATAATATTTTTGGTACTTTTATGATAAATATTGAAAGTAAAGATTGCAAAATAAACGGCGACAGAAATGGCTCGTTGTCGGGAGATTAATATGATGGCAAATAGACCCGGGGGCCATAGGTTTCACTAGTGGCTTCTCTCAAGATAGCATAAGTATTACGGTGGGTGAACAAATTATTGTCGAGCAATTGATAGAAAAGTGCATAATTATGAGAATATCTAGGCATGATCTTGTATATAGGCATCACGTCCGCAACAAGTAGACCGACTCCTGCCTGCATCTACTACTATTACTCCACACATCGACCGCTATCCAGCATGCATCTAGAGTATTAAGTTCATAAGAACAGAGTAACGCATTAGGCAAGATGACATGATGTAGAGGGATAAACTCAAGCAATATGATATAAACCCCATCTTTTTATCCTCGATGGCAACAATACAATACGTGTTGTTTCCCCTTCTGTCAATGGGATCGAGCAACGCAAGATTGAACCCAAAGCTAAGCACTTCTCCAATTGCAAGAAAGATCAATCTAGTAGGCCAAACCAAACTGATAATTCAAAGAGACTTGCAAAGATAACCAATCATACATACAAAAATTCAGAGAAGGTTCAAATATTGTTCATAGATAATCTTGATCATAAACCCACAATTCATCGGATCTCGACAAACACACTACAAAAAGAGTTACATCAAATAGATCTCCAAGAAGATCGAGGAGAACTTTGTATTGAGATGCAAAGAGAGAGAATAAGCCATCTAGCTAATAACTATGGACCCGAAGGTCTGTGGTAAACTACTCTCACATCATCGGAGAGGCTATGGTGTTGATGTAGAAGCCCTCCGTTATTGATTCCCCCTCCGGCGGAGCGCGGGAAAAGGCCCCAAGATGGGATCGGATACGTCTCCAACGTATCTATAATTTTTGATTGCTCCATGCTATTATATATATTCTATTTTGGATGTTTAATGGGCTTTATTATACACTTTTATATTATTTTTGGGACTAACCACTTAACCAAAGGCCCAGTGCAAATTGCTGTTTTTTGCCTATTTCAGTGTTTCGCAGAAAAGGAATATCAAATGGAGTCCAAACGAAATGAAACCTTCGGGAGCATGATTTTTGGAACAAACATGATCCAGAGGACTTGGAGTGAACGCCAAGAAATCAACAAGGAGGCCACGAGGCAGGGGGCGCGCCTACCCCCTGGGCGCGCCCTCCACACTCGTGGGCCCCTCGTGGCTCCACCGACCTACTTCTTCCTCCTATATATACCTACATACCCCGAAACCATCAAGGAGCACCACGAAACCCTATTTCCACCGCCGCAACCTTCTGTACCCGTGAGATCCCATCTTGGGGCCTTTTCTGGCGCTCTGCCGGAGGGGGCACCGATCACGGAGGGCTTCTACATCAACACCATAGCCTCTCCGATGATGTGTGAGTAGTTTACCACAGACCTTCGGGTCCATAGTTATTAGCTAGATGGCTTCTTCTCTCTCTTTGGATCTCAATAGAAAGTTCTCCTCGATCTTCTTGGAGATCTATTTGATGTAACTCTTTTTGCGGTGTGTTTGTCGAGATCCGATGAATTGTGGGTTTATGATCAAGATTATCTATGAACAATATTTGAATCTTCTCTGAATTCTTTTATGTATGATTGGTTATCTTTGCAAGTCTCTTCGAATTATCAGTTTGGTTTGGCCTACTAGATTGATCTTTCTTGCAATGGGAGAAGTGCTTAGCTTTGGGTTCAATCATGCGGTGCTCGATCCCAGTGACAGTAGGGGAAACGACACGTATTTATTGTTCCCATCGAGGATAAAAAGAGGTTTATATCATATTGCTTGAGTTTATCCCTCTACATCATGTCATCTTGCCTAATGCGTTACTCTGTTCTTATGAACTTAATACTCTAGATGCATGCTGGATAGCGGTCGATGTGTGGAGTAATAGTAGTAGATGCAGGCAGGAGTCGGTCTACTTGTTGCGGACGTGATGCCTATATACATATGATCATGCCTAGATATTCTCATAATTATGCACTTTTCTATCAATTTCTCGACAGTAATTTGTTCACCCACCGTAATACTTACGCTATCTTGAGAGAAGCCACTAGTGAAACCTATGGGCCCCGGGTCTATTTTCCATCATATTAATCTTCTGTCAACTAGATATTTCTTTCTCCGTTTATTTTGCAATCTTTACTTTTGATCTTTATCATAAAAATACCAAAAATATTATCTTATCATCTCTATCAGATCTCACTTTTGCAAGTGGCCGTGAAGGGATTGACAACCCCTTTATCGCGTTGGTTGCAAGGTTCTTATTTGCTTGTGTAGGTACGAGGGACTTGCGTGTGGCCTCCTACTGGATTGATACCTTGGTTCTCAAAAACTGAGGTAAATACTTACGCTACTTTGCTGCATCACCCTTTCCTCTTCAAGGGAAAAACCAACGCATGCTCAAGAGGTAGCAAGAAGGATTTCTGGTGCCGTTGTCGGGGAGTCTACGCACAAGTCAAGACATACCAAGTACCCATCACAAACTCTTATCCCTCGCATTACATTATTTGCCATTTGCCTCTCGTTTTCCTCTCCCCCACTTCACCCTTGCCATTTTATTCGCCCTCTTTTTTCGTTCGCCTCTTTTTCGCTTGCTTCTTGTTTGCTTGTGTGTTGGATGATACGTCTCCAACGTATCTGTAATTTATGAAGTATTCATGCTATTATATTATCAACCTTGGGTGTTTTATATGCATTTATATGCTGTTTTATATGGTTTTTGGGACTAACCTATTAACCTAGAGCCCAGTGCCAGTTTCTATTTTTTCCAAGTTTTAGAATATCACAGAAAAGGAAAACCAAACAGAGTCCAATTGACCTGAAACTTGACGGAGCTTATTTTTGGACCAGAAGAAGGCCATGGAGTAAAAGTGTTGGGCCAGAAGAGTCTCGGGCTGCCCTTGAGGGTGGGAGGCGCGCCCACCCCCCTGGGCGCGCCCCCTACCTCGTGGACAGCCCGGAGACCCCCCCTGACTTGTTCTCGACGCCAAAACCTCTTATATATACAGAAACCTTCGGGAATTAACCTAGATCGGATTTTCCGCCGCCGCAAGCCTCTGTAGCCACGAGAAATCAATCTAGGCCCCCTCCGGCACCCTGCCGGAGGGGGTCATCATCACCGGAGGCTATGGAGGAGGATCCCGAAGCGGCCATCATCGTCATGAAGGCCAAGGGCCAGAGGGAGAACCTCTCCCCATCTAGGGGGGAGGCCATGGAGGAGGAAGCACAAGGGGGAGAACCTCTCCTCCTATCTCTCGGTGGCGCCGGAGTGCCATCGGGAGGGGAATCATCACCGCGGTGATCGTCTTCATCAACATCGCCATCATCATGTAACATCCCAAATTTTCAATTTGGAATGTTATACATTAGATCATCATTGCATATCATATTTTATTGCATTTTGGTTGATCCTAGAAATTCTACGCAACTCAAGGACCCACGGAGAGAGTTGGGGATTTCATTATTTTCATATTCGAGTCTTTCTCGAATTTTGGAAAGAGGATCGTTTGATTTTAATTATTTTTCTCTGAAATATTTCTTTTATAAAAAAAGGAGAGAGGATAAAATGAATTCCTCAAAATAAAGAAATATCGGAGATTTAATATTAAAATCAAATACGATTTTTATTCACAGGTTTATCGCGATTTTATTTGAATTAGGAAAATATGCATTTCTCAAAATAGCATTTTAGGCCCAAATAAATGTTCACCTTCTACGGCTTATTTTTCTAGGACGGGGAAAATTTATTTTGCGATTTTTGGAGTCCTTTTAGTATTTCTTTTCTTTCTTTTTCTGCACGTCGGAATTATTTAAAAAAAAGTCAAACCGGCTCCGGGCCGTACCCGAGCGGGACTCCGCCCGGGGGGCCTTTATAAGCCGCGCCGCCCAACCCGCCGAAGCCCACCAGCGCCGCCAGCCCGCCCCGTGCCCCGAAACCCTAACCTAGCCGCCGCCGCGCGCCGCCGACGCCGCAGCCGCCCCGCCCCGCCGCCTCGCCCGCCGCCGACCCACCGCCGCCGCCACCCTCGCCGGACTTGCCGGAGGTAGCCGCCCGCCGCCGCCAGTTTTCTTCAGAAAAACCGTGCTGTTTTTTTAGACCCGCGGTTTATTTTTTAGATCGGTTTATTTATTTTTTCGGATTTAGTTATATAGCGAACGCTCGTTCGTTCGTTCGTTTTAACGAACGGTTTTCACCGTTTAGCCGCAGACAGCGCACGTTCGTTCGTTAGCCTGTTTGTTAGTTTTTCTTTTTCTCGGATTTTCCACGATTATTTTTCATCGCGGTTTCTGATCCGATTTTCGTTCTAGTATAAATATCCGCTCGTTTATCGGAATCAGGCGATTCAAGCGCCTAGAGTTTCGTCTCGAAACCCCCTTTCTGTTTAACCAACTTAAACAAGTTTTATTGCATTAGATCAATCCTCAAACATTGCATGGTTAGGATCTAAATAACACGGGGGTATTGGGAAGTAGATGAGGTAGTACCTATTCACCTGTTTATTATCAAACCTTTGGGAGTTACTTCTACGTTGCTTATATTGCTATGCTATGCTCGTAGACGTGGATTGGGTTTGAGAGTATTCATGACAGATGTGAGATTGTTTACTTAATGGTTCAACTTAAGGTGGCAACTTTAATACACATCTGGGCGGACTGAGGCACCTGGGGAACCCAGTGACTGCCTGTATTTTTGGAAATCCCGGGGTACCGGGTGATTCTCCTATGGACTACCACCCAAGCTCAAAGGGTCATAAGATTATTCATGCTAGAAACTTCCGTGTGCAGCCACAAGCTATTATGGGCTCTAGCATAGTTGATTAAGTTGTGTGAACTCTTACAGTGGTAGACTAGCAGATGTAGGGGATGTAGGTGTACCGCTCTACCCATCGTAAGGTGCTAACGCTTCTGAAAGACTGTGTCTCGGTCATCCGTTTCTCAAACATCATGTAGTGCGAGAAAACCAACGGAGGAGATCGATTCTTGTGGGGAAAAGTGCACAAACCTCTGCAGAGTGTACAAACTAATCATGGTTAGCCGTGTCCCCGGTTATGGACATCTTGAGTATCTGGTTCTTGGATTATCATGTGGATCTCATCACTCTTAATTATAAAATTTGATTGGGTTATTGATTACTTTTTAATTGGGATTGAGATGGGGTTTACCTTCTCAATGTTTAACAACCACCATGATAGTTAAATAAAACTTATTCCTTTGTAGTAGGGAAACATTGGCTTTTCGCAAAACATATTAACCATACAGCCTCCACCAGCCATATATGCATATAGTGATAGCATTATTCTGTTCACTACTTTCTTGTGTTACATTGCCAGCATATTCCATGTGCTGACCCGTTTTCGGGCTGCAACGTATCATGTTGCAGACTTTTCAGACGACGAGTAAGGAGCCTTAGGTCGTGATCTTTCACTCAGTGATGCCGTTGGAGTTCATGGACTCACTTTATCTTCCAAGCCTTCCGCTGTTATCGTAATTAGATGGCCTTAAGCCATATTTATTGTAATAAGTTCTGTTTTGAGACATTCGATGTAATAAGTGTGTGATTGCTACTCTGTTATAAATCCTTCAAGTACTGTGTGTGTCAGCATTACCGATCCAGGGATGACACTTATGCACAGAGACTTGACCGTCTGAGGTCGGGTCGCTACACATCATCACCATCCTCATCTCTTTTATGCGGTCCACTCTCCCGCACCCCGCTGTAATCCCTACTTGAACATGGTGCTTTATGCCACATATTATGATCCAATGATGTGTTGCCATCCTATTATGTTTTGAGTAGATATCCTTTGTCTTTGGGTTGATTGATGATCTAGATTGGTACGAGTTGTATGTTTTATTTTGGCGCTGTCCTATGGTGCCCTCCGTGTCGCGCAAGCGTGAGGGATTCCCGTTGTAGGGTGTTGCAATACGTTCATGATTCGCTTATAGTGGGTTGGTGAGTGACTGAAACACAAACCCGAGTAAGGGGGTTGTTGCGTATGGGAATAAAGAGGACTTGATGCTTTAATGCTATGGTTGGGTTTTACCTTAATGATCTTTAGTAGTTGCGGATGCTTGCTAGAGTTCTAATCATAAGTGCATATGATCCAAGTAGAGAAAGTATGTTAGCTTATGCCTCTCCCTCATATGAAATTGCAATGACGACTACCAGTCTTGTTAACAATTGCCTAGGACAATTCCGCACACAGATCCATCATTATTCCACACTCGCTATTTATAATATTTAGTAATATATTCTAACTTTATGATAACAACACCTACTTTTATATTTTAGCTCTCTGATATCATGCAAAGTTATCCTCTTCATACCCACAACGTAGTTTTATTTCTCGTTTCTAGTTGGAAGCAAACGTTTGGTGTACGTAGAGTCGTATCAATGGCAGATAGGGCTTGAGAGAATACTGATCTTACCTTTAGCTCCTTGTGGGTTCGACACTCCATACTTATCACTTCCACCTTTGGAAATTGCTACGATGATTCCCTGCACTTGGAGATTATCATTGGATTGCTTGCTCGTCACGATGGCTCAAGACAATACTAAATTGTGTGACTTTGCCAATACCAACAACAATGATTTTCTTAGCACTCCGATCGCTCCTCTTACCGATGCTGAATCTTGTGAAATTAATGCTGCTTTGCTGAATCTTGTCATGAAAGATCAATTCGCCGGCCTTCCTAGTGAAGATGCCGCTACCCATCTAAATAGCTTTGTTGATTTGTGTGATATGCAAAAGAAGAAAGATGTGGACAATGATATTGTTAAACTAAAGCTATTTCCGTTTTCGTTAGAGATCGTGCTAAAACTTGGTTTTCGTCTTTGCCTAAAAATAGTATTGATTCTTGGAATAAATGCAAAGATGCTTTTATCTCTAAGTATTTTCCTCCCGCTAAGATCATCTCTCTTAGAAACGATATTATGAATTTTAAGCAACTTGATCATGAACATGTTGCACAAGCTTGGGAGAGGATGAAATTAATGATACGTAATTGCCCTACACATGGTTTGAATTTATGGATGATTACACAAAAAATTTATGCCAGATTGAATTTTGCTTCTAGAAATATTTTAGGTTCGGCCGCGGGAGGCACTTTTATGGAAATCCCTTTAGGAGAAGCTACTAAACTCCTAGATAATATTATGGTTAATTATTCTCAATGGCACACTGAAAGATCTACTAGTAAAAAGGTGGATGCAATTGAAGAGATTAATGTTTTGAGTGGAAAGATGGATGAACTTATGAAATTGTTTGCTAATAAGAGTGTTTCTTCTGATCCCAATAATATGCCTTTGTCTACTTTGATTGAGAATAATAATGAATCTATGGATGTGAAATTTGTTGGTAGGGACAATTTTGGTAACAACGCTTATAGAGGG
Source organism: Aegilops tauschii subsp. strangulata (assembly GCF_002575655.3). NCBI lineage: Eukaryota > Viridiplantae > Streptophyta > Magnoliopsida > Poales > Poaceae > Aegilops > Aegilops tauschii. The sequence continues at coordinate 518,780,924 of NC_053036.3, forward strand.
AACTTTAATCCTAGGCTGTATCCTAGTAATTCCTCTAATAATTATGGTAATTCCTACAACAACTCTTGTGGAAATTTTAATAAGATGCCCCCTGATTTTGAGACTAGTGTTAAAGAATTTATGATTTCTCAAAAGAATTCCAATGCTTTGCTTGAAGAAAAATTGCCTAAGATTGATGAATTGGCTAGGAACTTGGATAGAATTTCTCTTGATGTTGATTCTTTGAAACTTAGATCTATTCCACCTAAGCATGATATCAATGAGTCTCTCAAAGCCATGATAATTTCCATTGATGAGTGCAAAGAAAGAACCGCTAGGATGCGTGCTAAAAAAGATTGGTTTGTGAAATCGTGTTCTTCTAGTTTTCATGATAATAAGGATGAAGATCTAAAAGTGATTGATGTGTCTCCTATTAAATCTTTGTTTTGCAATATGAATCTTTATAATGATGGGACTGGAGATGAGTCAACTTTAGTTAAAAGGCGTCCCAATGATTCAGAGTTTTTAGATCTTGATGCAAAAATTGGTAAAAGTGGGATCGAAGAGGTCAAAACTTTAGATAGCAATGAACCCCCTATCTTGGATTTCAAGGAATTTAATTATGATAATTGTTCTTTAATATATTGTATTTCCTTGTTGCAATCCGTGCTAAATTCTCCGCATGCTTATAGTCAAAATAAGGCTTTTACCAAACATATCGTTGATGCTTTAATGCAATCTTACGAATAAAAGCTTGAATTGGAAGTTTCTATCCCTAGAAAACTTTATGATGAGTGGGAACCTACTATTAAAATTAAAATTAAAGATCATGAATGCTATGCTTTGTGTGATTTGGGTGCTAGTGTTTCCACGATTCCAAAAACTTTGTGTGATTTGCTAGGTTTCCGTGAATTTGATGATTGTTCTTTAAACTTGCACCTTGCGGATTCCACCATTAAGAAACCTATGGGAAGAATTAATGATGTTCTTATTGTTGCAAATAGGAATTATGTGCCCGTACATTTCATTGTCCTTGATATAGATTGCAATCCTTCATGTCCTATTATTCTTGGTAGACCTTTCCTTAGAACGATTGGTGCAATTATTGATATGTAGGAAGGGAATATTAGATTCCAATTTACGTTAAGGAAAGGCATGGAACACTTTCCTAGAAAGAAAATTAAATTACCTTATGAATCTATCATGAGAGCCACTTATTGATTGAATGCCAAAGATGGCAATACCTAGATCTATCCTTGCCTTTATGCCTAGCTAGGGGCGTTAAACGATAGCGCTTGTTGGGAGGCAACCCAATTTTATTTTTGTTTCTTGCTTTTAGTTATGTTTAGGAATAAATAATCCATATATCTACGGATTACATGTGTTTTTGTGTTTTATTTAGTGTTTGTGCCAAGTAGAACCTTTGGGAAGACTTGGGTGAAGTCTTTTTGATCTTGCTGTAAAAAACAGAAACTTTAGCGCTCACGAGATTAGCTACAACTTTTCACTGGAGAGTGCTATTTAGTTGATTATTTTTGCAGATGATTAATAGATAAATCCCTCACGACCAGAAATTTATTTTAGAATTTTTGGAGTTCCATAAGTATACGTTTGATACAGATTACTACAGACTGTTCTGTTTTTGACAGATTCTGTTTTTCGTGTGTTGTTTGCTTATTTTGATGAATCTATGGCTAGTATTGGAGGTTATGAACCATATAGAAGTTGGAATACAGTAGGTTTAACACCAATATAAATAAATAAGGAGTTAATTACGGTACCTTGAAGTGGTGTTTTGTTTTCTTTCGCTAACGGAGCTCACGAGATTTTCTGTTAAGTTTTGTGTTGTGAAGTTTTCAAGTTTTGGGTAAAGATTTGATGGATTGTGGAACAAGGAGTGGCAAGATCCTAAGCTTGGGGATTCCCAAGGCACCCCAAGGTAAAATCTAAGGACAACCCAAAAGCCTAAGGTTGGGGATGCCCCGGAAGGCATCCCCTCTTTTGTCTTCGTCCATCGGTAACTTTACTTGGAGCTATAATTTTATTCACCACATGATATGTGTTTTGCTTGGAGCGTCTTGTATGATTTGAGTATTTGCTTTTTAGTTCACCACAATCATCCTTGCTGTACACACCTTTTGAGAGAGACACACATTATTCGGAATTTATTAGAATACTCTATGTTCTTCACTTATATCTTTTGAGCTAAACAATTTTGCTCTAGTGCTTCACTTATATCTTTTAGAGCACGGTGGTGGTTTTATTTTATAGAAATTATTGATCTCTCATGCTTCACTTATATTATTTTGAGAGTCTTTTAGAACAGCATTGTAATTTGCTTTGGTTATAAAATTAGTCCTAATATGATAGGCATCCAAGATAAAAACTTTAAAGTGCATTGAATACTAAGAGAAGTTTGATACTTGATAGTTGTTTTGAGATATAAAGGTGGTAATATTAAAGTTGTGTTAGTTGAGTAGTTGTGAATTTGAGAAATACTTGTGTTGAAGTTTGCAAGTCCCGTAGCATGCACGTATGGTAAACGTTGTGTGACAAATTTGAAACATGAGGTGTTCTTTGATTGTCATCCTTATGAGTGGCGGTCGGGGATGAGAGATGGTCTTTTCCTACCAATCTATCCCCCTAGGAGCATGCGCGTAGTGCTTGGTTTTTGATGACTTGTAGATTTTTGCAATAAGTATGTGAGTTCTTTATGACTAATGTTGAGTCCATGGATTATACGCACTCTCAACCTTCCATCATTGCTAGCCTTTTCGGTACCGTGCATTGCCCTTTCTCACCTTAAGAGTTGGTGCAAACTTCGCCGGTGCATCCAAACCCCGTGATACGATACGCTCTATCACACATAAACCTCCTTATATCTTCCTCAAAACAGCCACCATACCTACCTATTATGGCATTTCCATAGCCATTCCGAGATATATTGCCATGCAACTTTCCACCGTTCCGTTTATTATGACACGCTTCATCATTGTCATATTGCCTTGCATGATCATGTAGTTGACATCGTATTTGTGGCAAAGCCACCATGCATATTATTTCATACATGTCACTCTTGATTCATTTCCATTCCCGGTACACCGCCGGAGGCATTCATATAGAGTCATACTTTGTTCTAGTATCGAGTTGTAATCATCGAGTTGTAAATAAATAGAAGTGTGATGATCATCATTAATAGAGCATTGTCCCAAATAAATAAATAAATAAATAAATAAGGAGAAAGGCCAAAAAAGGCCCAAAAAAAGAGAAAAAGAAGAGAAATAAAAAGGGACAATGCTACTATCCTTTTTCCACACTTGTGCTTCAAAGTAGCACCATGATCATTATGATAGAGAGTTTCTTGTTTTGTCACTTTCATATACTAGTGGGAATTTTTCATTATAGAACTTGGCTTGTATATTCCAACGATGGGCTTCGTCAAATGCCCTAGGTCTTCATGAGCAAGCAAGTTGGATGCGCACCCACTTAGTTTTCTTTTGTTGAGCTTTCAAACATTTATAGCTCTAGTGCATCCGTTGCATGGCAATCCCTACTCCTTGCATTGCCATAAATTAATGGGCATCTCCCTAGCCCTTTGATTAGCCGCGTCAATGTGAGACTTTCTCCTTTTTTGTCTTCTCCACTCAACCCCCATCATTATATTCTATTCAACCCATAGTGCTATATCCATGGCTCACGCTCATGTATTGCGTGAAAGTTGAAAAAAGTTTGAGATTACTGAAGTATGAAACAATTGCTTGGCTTGTCATCGGGGTTGTGCAAGATGAGAGCCTCTTGTGTGACGAAAATGAAGCATGGCCAAACTATATGATTTTGTAGGGATGAGCTTTCTTTGGCTATGTTATTTTGAGAAGACATAATTGCTTGGTTAGTATGCTTGAATTATTATTATTTTTATGTCAACATTAAACTTTTATCTTGAATCTTTCGGATCTGAACATTCATGCCACAATAAAGAAAATTACATTGAAGAATATGCTAAGTAGCATTCCACATCAAAAATTCTGTTTTTATCATTTACCTACTCGAGGACGAGCAGGAATTAAGCTTGGGGATGCTTGATACGTCTCCAACGTATCTATAATTTTTGATTGCTCCATGCTATTATATATTCTGTTTTGGATGTTTAATGGGCTTTATTATACACTTTTATATTATTTTTGGGACTAACCTATTAACCCAAGGCCCAGTGCAAATTGCCGTTTTTTTTTGCCTATTTCAGTGTTTCGCAGAAAAGGAATATCAAACGGAGTCCAAACGGAATGAAATTTTCGGGGGCGTGATTTTTGGAACAAACATGATCCAGAGGACTTGGAGTGGACGTCAAGAAAATCAATGAGGAGGCCACGAGGCAGGGGGGCGCGCCCTCCACCCTCGTGGGCCCCTCGTGGCTCCACCGACCTACTTCTTCCTCCTATATATATACCCACGTACCCCGAAACCATCAAGGAGCACCACGAAACCCTATTTCCACCGCCGCAACCTTCTGTACCTGTGAGATCCCATCTTGGGGCCTTTTCCGGCGCTCTGCCGGAGGGGGCATCGATCACGGAGGGCTTCTACGTCAACACCATAGCCTCTCCGATGATGTGTGAGTAGTTTACCACAGACCTTCGGGTCCATAGTTATTAGCTAGATGGTTTCTTCTCTCTCTTTGGATCTCAATACAAAGTTCTCCTCGATCTTTTTGGAGATCTATTTGATGTAACTCTTTTTGCGGTGTGTTTGTCGAGATCCGATGAATTGTGGGTTTATGATCAAGATTATCTATGAACAATATTTGAATCTTCTCTGAATTCTTTTATGTATGATTAGTTATCTTTGCAAGTCTCTTCGAATTATCAGTTTGGTTTGGCCTACTAGATTGATCTTTCTTGCAATGGGAGAAGTGCTTACCTTTGGGTTCAATCATGCGGTGCTCGATCCCAGTGACAGTAGGGGAAACGACACATATTGTATTGTTGCCATCGAGGATAAAAAGATGGGGTTTATATCATATTGCTTGAGTTTATCCCTCTACATCATGTCATCTTGCCTAATGCGTTACTCTATTCTTATGAACTTAAGACTCTAGATGCATGCTGGATAGCGGTCGGTGTGTCGAGTAATAGTAGTAGATGCAGGCAGGAGTCGGTCTACTTGTTGCAGACGTGATGCCTATATACATGATCATGCCTAGATATTCTCATAATTATGCACTTTTCTGTCAATTGCTCGACAGTAATTTGTTCACCCACCGTAATACTTATGCTATCTTGAGAGAAGCCACTAGTGAAACCTATGGCCCCGGGTCTATTTTCCATCATATTAATCTTCTGTCAACTAGCTATTTCTTTCACTGTTTATTTTGCAATCTTTATCATAAAAATACCAAAAATATTATCTTATCATCTCTATCAGATCTCACTTTTGCAAGTGGCCGTGAAGGAATTGACAACCCCTTTATCGCGTTGGTTGCAAGGTTCTTATTTGTTTGTGTAGGTACGACGGACTTGCGTGTGGCCTCCTACTGGATTGATACCTTGGTTCTCAAAAACTGAGGGAAATACTTACGCTACTTTGTTGGATCACCCTTTCCTCTTCAAGGGAAAAACCAACGCATGCTCAAGAGGTAGCAGGATCTCACGGGTACAGAAGGTTGCGGCGGTGGAAATAGGGTTTCGTGGTGCTCCTCGATGGTTTCGGGGTACATGGGTATATATAGGAGGAAGAAGTAGGTCGGTGGAGCCACGAGGGGCCCACGAGGGTGGGGGCGCGCCTCCCTGCCTCGTGGCCTCCTCGTTGATTTCTTGACGTCCACTCCAAGTCCTCTGGATCACGTTTGTTCAAAAAATCACGATCCCGAAGGTTTCATTGTGTTTGGACTCCGTTTGATATTCCTTTTCTGCGAAACACAGAAATAGGCAAAAAAAAACGGCAATTTGCACTGGGCCTTGGGTTAATAGGTTAGTCCCAAAAATAATATAAAAGTGTATAATAAAGCCCATTAAACATCCAAAACAGAATATATAATAGCATGGAGCAATCAAAAATCATAGATACGTTGGAGACGTATCACTTTGCTCTGTGACTCAAGGACCAAACCTATTTTGACTCATACTACAGAAGATCCCTTCTTGGAAATTGATGTCAAAGGGGGAGAGAGAGATCACATCAAAGCTTATTCTCTTCAAAAGGGGGAGAGAGAGAAAAAAGGGAGAGAGAGGTAATCACATCAAAGGCCGCAGATGCTTGGTGTTCAAGAGGAGAGAAGTCACATGTCTTTAAGAGGGGAAAGACATGTTTGTGTTATGTTTCTGTGATCTGATCTGTTTTGCTCTGATTTTGTTTCCCTATGTTCTCCCATTATCCAATATAAGATTCAGGGGGAGAAAGACTGCTAGGGAAGGACATCCTTGAATTCATTGCATATTTTTTTACCTTTGGGGACATGCCTATATCAAATAGAGTACCTAGTACTCACTCTCTGATACGTCTCTATCGTATCTACTTTTCCAAACACTTTTGCCCTTGTTTTGGACTCTAACTTGCATGATTTGAATGGAACTAACCCGGACTGACGCTGTTTTCAGCAGAATTGCCATGGTGTTATTTTTGAACAGAAAGAAAAGTTCTCGGAATGACCTGAAACTTTACGGAGAATATTTTTGGAATATATAAAAAATACTGGCAGAAGAATCAAGAAAAGGGGGCCCACACCCTGTCCACGAGGGTGGGGGCGCGCCTACCCCCCTGGGCGCGCCCCCTGTCTCGTGGGCCCCCTAGAGCTCCACCGACCTCAACTCCAACTCTATATATTCACGTTCGGGGAGAAAAAAATCAGAGAGAAGGATTCATCGCGTTTTACGATACAGAGCCGCCGTCAAGCCCTAATCTCTCTCGGGAGGGCTGATGTGGAGTCTGTTCTGGCCTGCGGAGAGGGGAATCTGTCGCCGTCGTCATCATCAACCTTCCTCCATCACCAATTTCATGATGCTCACCACCGTGCGTGAGTAATTCCATCGTAGGCTTGCTGGACGGTGATGGGTTGGATGATATTTATCATGTAATCGAGTTAGTTTTGTTAGGGTTTGATCCCTAGTATCCATTATGTTGTGAGATTGATGTTGTTATGACTTTGCTATGCTTAATGCTTGTCACTAGGGCCCGAGTGCCATGATTTCAGATCTGAACCTATAATGTTTTCATGAATATATGTGAGTTCTTGATCCTATCTTGCAATTCAATAGTCACCTACTATGTGTTATGATCCGGTAACCCCGAAGTGAAAATAATCGGGACCACTCCCGGTGATGACCGTAGTTTGAGGAGTTCATGTATTCACTAAGTGTTAATGCTTTGGTCCGGTACTCTACTAAAAGGAGGCCTTAATATCCCTTAGTTTCCAATAGAACCCCGCTGCCACGGGAGGGTAGGACAAAAGATGTCAAGCAAGTTCTTTTCCATAAGCACGTATGACTATATTCGGAATACATGCCTACTATAACTGTTGCATGAGGAATCGCATCCGACATAATTATCCATCACTGATCCAATGCCTACGAGATTTTCACATATTGATCTTTGCTTAGTTACTTTTCTGTTGCCACTCTTACAGTTACTACAAAACTGCTACTGTTAGCTTTGCCACCGTTACCGTTACTTCCGTACTACTTTGCTACTAAATACTTTGCTGCAGATATTAAGTTTTCCAGGTGTGGTTGAATTGACAACTCAACTGCTAATACTTGAGAATATTCTTTGGCTCCCATTGTGTCGAATCAATAAATTTGGGTTGAATACTCTACCCTTGAAAACTGTTGCGATCCCCTATACTTGCGGGTTATCAAGACTATTTTCTGGCGCCGTTGCTGGGGAGCATAGCTCTATTCTTTGAGTCACTTGGGATTTATATCTGCTGATCACTATGAGGAACTTGAAAGACGAAAGAACTAAGATTTTTCCCTCAACTACGAGGGGAGGTAAGGAACTGGCATCTAGCTCTGCACTTGATTCACCTTCTGTTTTGAGTAAACTTGCGACACCTAAACCTGCTTCTGCTATTAATTCTGATATGTCACATGTTATTGATGGTGCCACTTCTGCTATGCATGATACTTATGATGAAACTACTTCTATGCTTGATACTACTGTGCCATTAGGTGGATTTCTTGATGAACAACTTGCTAGGGCTAGAGAGAATGAAATTATTGAAACTGATAATATTGATGAAAGTGATGATGAAGATTCTCCTCCTAGATATGAATTGCCTGATATACCTGAGGGTTATGTTATGGATGAAGAAACTGCTGGAGATTTTCTTGCTTGCAATGATAGATATGATCTTAAGAAATTATTAGCTAAGCTAAAAGAAAAATCTTTGAATGCTAGAATGAAATATGACCCTGCTTTTGCTACTTCACCTATCTGTATTTCCGATAAGGATTATGATTTCTCTGTCGACCCTGAGATAATTACTTTGGTTGAATCTGATCCTTTCTATGGCTATGAATCTGAAACTGTTGTGGCACATCTTACTAAATTAAATGATATAGCCACCCTATTCACTAATTATGAGAAAACTCGCTACTACTATATCCTTAAGTTATTTCCTTTCTCAATAAAGGGTGATGCTAAAACATGGTTTAATTCTCTTGATCCTGGTTGTGTGCGTAGTCCCCAGGATATGATTTATTACTTGTCTGCTAAATATTTCCCCGCTCATAAGAAACAAGCTGCTTTAAGGGAAATATATAACTTTGTGCAAATTGAAGAAGAGAGTCTCCCACAAGCTTGGGGGAGGCTTCTCCAATTACTTAATGCTTTGCCTGATCATCCGCTCAAGAAAAATGAAATACTTGATATATTTTATAATGGACTAACCGATGTTTCCAGAGACCACTTGGATAGTTGTGCTAGTTGTGTTTTCAGGAAAAGAACTGTTGATCAAGCTGAATTGCTATTGAATAATATGTTGAGTAATGAAAATGATTGGACACTTCCTGAACCAACTCCTAACCCAACTCCGAAGAAAAGGGGTCTTCTATTTCTCAGTCCTCAAGATATGCAAGAGGCAAAGAAATCTATGAAAGAAAAATGTATTAAAGCTGAAGATGTTAAGAATTTACCGCCTATTGAAGAAATACATGGTCTTGATAACCCGACACAGGTAGTAAAGGTAAGTTCTCTCTATAGATTTGATGAAGGTGATATCCCTCGTTATAAGTCTGCTAGCCAATGCTTAGATGAGTTTGATAATTTTATTGTTAAACAAGAAAACTTCAATGCTTATGTTGGTAGACAATTGAAACGCAATGCTTATATGATTGAACACTTGAGTGATTATATGTCTAGAGTTAAAGGTGAACTTAAACTCATTACTAAACATGCTTCTATGGTTACCACTCAAGTAGAACAAGTGCTTAAAGCTCAAAATGATTTGCTCAATGAATTAAATAATAAGAAAAATGATAATGCTGCTAGAGTTATGACTAGAGGGGGTAAAATGACTCAGGAACCCTTGTATCCTGAGGGCCACCCTAAGAGAATTCAGCAAGATTCTCAGAGAACTAATGTTGATGCACCTAGTCGTTCTAAGAGAAAGAAAAAGAAAAATGATAGGACTTTGCATGCTTCTAGTGAACCTGTTGTTGACACACCTGAGAATCCGAATGATATTTCTATTTCTGATGCTGAAACACAATCTGGTGATGAACATGAACCTAGTGATAATATTAATGATGATGTTCATGTTGATGCTCAACCTAGCAATAACAATGATGTAGAGATTGAACCTGTTGTTGATCTTGATAACCCACAGTCAAAGAACCAACGTTATGATAAGAGAGACTTCGTTGCTAGGTGTCGGTGTCAAAACCGGCGGATCTCGGGTAGGGGGTCCCGAACTGTTCGTCTAAGGTCGATGGTAACAGGAGACAAGGGACACAATGTTTACCCAGGTTCGGGCCCTCTCTATGGAGGTAATACCCTACTTCCTGCTTGATTGATCTTGATGAATATGAGTATTACAAGAGTTGATCTACCACGACATCGTAATGGCTAAAACCCTAAAAGTCTAGCATGTATGACTATGTCCCTTTTCCGGACTAAGCCCTCCGGTTTATATAGACACTGGAGGGGATTACGGTTGTACAAGGTCGGTTACAGAGAAAGGAATCTTCCTATTTGGTCGCCAAGCTTGCCTTCCATGCCAAGGAGCGTCCTATCCGGACACGGGAGAGAGTCTTCGGTCTTGTATCTTCATAGCCCATTAGTCCGGCCCATGTCCAACAGGCCGGACGCCCGAGGACCCCGTAGTCCAGGACTCCCTCACTAGGAAGCACGGTAAAGAAAGAGAACCATGGGTTCAGAAACCCATGCCTTTTCCTCCCAAACTATCCAAGAAAAAGGATGATGAGGATTTTGAGCACTTTGCTGAAATGATTAGACCTATCTTTTTGCGTATGCGTTTGACTGATATGCTTAAAATGAATCTGTATGCTAAGTACATGAAAGATATTGTTACAAATAAGAGAAAGATATCGGAAGCTGAAATTTCCACCATGCTTGCTAATTATACTTTTAAGGGTGGAACACCTAAGAAACTAGGAGATCCAGGAGTACCAACTATACCATGCTCCATTAAAAGAAACTATGTTAAAACTGCTTTATGTGATCTTGGAGACGGTGTTAGTGTTATGCCTCTCTCTTTATATCGTAGACTTGATTTGAATAAGTTGACACCTACTGAAATATCTTTGCAAATGGCCGATAAATCAACTGCTATACCTGTCAGTATTTGTGAGGTTGTGCCTGTTGTGGTTGCAAACGTTACTATTTTAACGGACTTTGTTATTCTTGATATTCCCGAGGACGATAGTATGTCGATTATCCTTGGTAGCCAATTTTTGAATACTGCAGGGGCTGTTATTGATTGCAATAAAGGCAATGTCACTTTTCATGTTAATGGTAATGAGCATACGGTACACTTTCTGCGGAAACAACCTCAAGTCCACAGTATATCAATTCTATTGGAAAAAATTCCAACGATTACTATTGGAAGTTTTGAATTTCCTCTTCCTACTGTCAAAAAGAAATATGATATTCTTATTGTCAGGGACATGCATATCCCCGTTGAGGTAACCTAGTGCTATTCAAAAATTCTACGATTTCATGCGATTCGGAATGAGTTTGTTAACAAGACTTGATCAACCTTGTTAGTGGATTCCTTTTGATGAGCATGAGATGGATGAAGTTAGAAAGCACAACTCTCTGTACCCTCATTTTACTTTCTGTTATTTAGATTAAATAAAGCAAAAATAGTATTTTCTGTCTGTTTTCTGAATTATCATTGCAATAAAAAACACCCCGAAAATAAAATTTCTCCAAATGTCCCGAAATTGAAATATGTTTTTTTAAGAATATTTAAGAATTATTGGCTCTGAGAACACACCAGAGGGGGTAACCACCTGGCCACGAGGGTGCAGGGCGTGCCCACCCCCCAGGGCGCACCCCCCTGCCTCGTGGGCCCCTCGTGGCCCCCCTCCACTTATTATTGCACCCACACACTTCGTCTTCCTCCAGAAAAAATCACCCACCAGCTCAAGCACGAGTTCTAGCTCATCTTGCTGCCATTTTCGATCTCCTTGCTCAAAACTCCTCTCACAAAACTGCTTTGGGGGATTCTTCTTTGGTATGTGACTCCTCCAATGTCCAATTAGTTTTTGTTCTAGTGCTTTATTTATTGCAGATTTTTGCTGCTTAGGTGACCTTGTTCTTGAGCTTGCATGTCAAATTTATTTGGTCTCAAGTAGTTCTAATGCATGATATAGTCTCTAGGCACTTGTGGGAGTAGTTGCTATCAATCTTCTTGAGTTTGGTTCACTTTTATTTTGAGTTACTAAAAATTTCAGAAATCTTCAGAAAATGATGAAGAGATTTTTGAGAGGCTCTTCGAGCCGAAGCTCGAAGGATAAGCAAAGTGAAGAGAATAAGAAACCCAAATATAATCTTCCTCGCACCGCGGAAGTTCGTCCGTGTGAATGGCCTTGTGATGAATTCTTGAGAGCAGCCGGGATTCATGATGATTTTTATTCTTTGGCTGAGAATGTGGGCCTCGTCGACTTCCTCCACGACCAGCGTGAACAGTATCTCCTCCTCACTAATATTTTCATGCAAAATTTTCATTTCCAGGCTAGGAGATCTTCACCTTCGGTGGATTTTTATTTATATGATGAGTTTAAGGAGATGTCACTTTATGATTTTTGTGCGGTTTGCAAGTTACCCTTTGCGGGCAGCATAGAGGAACCACATTGTAATGATGTGGAAGGGTTTATTGATATGATTGCTGTAGGGGAAAAGAGGAAAGTTTCCTATGCAAGGATCACTAGCATACATTTTCCTGTTCTACGTTACTTTGCAATATTTGCTAGTAGACGCTTAATTGGTCGTGGGAATAGTGGAAACCTTAGTGCCCCTGATATTGTTATTTTGCGCCATTTTCCTTGTTTCGTGATACTACTTTCAGTTTAGGCGCTATTGTTGCTAAACGGTTAAATTTGAACCGTACAAAGGGTCCCATCTTTGGAGGCATCTTTGCTTCGCGCCTTGCTGCACATTTTAACATACCTATTAGGCATTATGAGAAAGAGGAAAAGTTGCTGCCTCCTATTTTTCTAGATTATAAGAGTATGGTAGCACATGATTTTATTGTTAAAGATAAGAAGAAGATGCTTAAGTATAAATTGATATTTGATAAAAATTATTGTGAGATTATTACCTTGCCTGCGCCCTCTTAGTTTAACATATTTTCAGGCACATACCTCATTTTGCGAGAGGCCATTCATGCATACCTGAGTGTGACACCCGCTCCAGAGGCTGAACCGGAACCACCACTTGACCCTTATCGGCAGTCTGTTTTTCAGTGGGATGCGGAGGAGCTCGCTAACCAGTGGCGCCCCGAGGATCCTCCTCAGTACACTGGAGAGGACCACTTTGATCCGTGGACATAGGCCGACTTAGGCCAAAAGCCTAAGCTTGGAGGAGTACGTATTTCTTGTTGGGATTCGTAGCATAATTTTAAAATTTTCCTACGCTCACCAAGATGCATCTATGGAGTATACTAGCAACGAGGGGAAAGGAGTGCATCTACATACCCTTGTAGATCGCGAGCGGAAGCGTTCCAATGAACGTGGATGACGGAGTCGTACTCGTCGTGATTCAAATCACCGATGACCGAGTGCCAAACGGACGGCACCTCCGCGTTCAACACACGTACGGTGCAGCAACGTCTCCTCCTTCTTGATCCAGCAAGGGGGAAGGAGAGGTTGATGGAGATCCAGCAGCACGAGGCGTGGTGGTGGATGTAGCGGGATGTCGGCAGGGCTTCGCCGAGCTTCTACGAGAGAGAGAGAGGTGTAGCCAGGGAGGAGGGAGGCGCCCAAGGCTAAGATATTTCTGCCCTCCCTACCCCCCTTTATATAGGCCCCCTGGGAGGGGGGCGCCGGCCACAACCCATCTAGAGGGGGGGCGGCGGCCAAGGAGGGTGCCTTGCCCCCCAAGGCAAGTGGGGCGCCCCCACCCTAGGGTTTCCAACCCTAGGCGCAGGGGGGAGGCCCATGGGGGGCGCCCAGCCCACTAGGGGCTGGTTCCCTTCCCACTTCAGCCCACGGGGCCCTCCGGGATAGGTGGCCCCACCCGGTGGACCCCCGGGACCCTTCCGGTGGTCCCGGTACAATACCGGTAACCCCCGAAACCTTCCCGGTGGCCGAAACTTGACTTCCTATATATAATTCTTCACCTCCGGACCATTCCGGAACTCCTCGTGATGTCCGGGATCTCATCCAGGACTCCGAACAACTTTCGGGTTTCCGCATACACATATCTCTACAACCCTAGCGTCACCGAACCTTAAGTGTGTAGACCCTACGGGTTCGGGAGACATGCAGACATGACCAAGACGCCTCTCCGGTCAATAACCAACAGCGGGATCTGGATACCCATGTTGGCTCCCACATGTTCCACGATGATCTCATCGGATGAACCACGATGTCGAGGATTCAATCAATCCCGTATACAATTCCCTTTGTCAATCGGTATGTTACTTGCCCGAGATTCGATCGTCGGTATCCCAATACCTTGTTCAATCTCGTTACCGGCAAGTCTCTTTACTCGTACCGCAATGCATGATCCCGTGACTAACGCCTTAGTCACATTGAGCTCATTATGATGACGCATTACCGAGTGGGCCCAGAGATACCTCTCCGTCACACGGAGTGACAAATCCCAGTCTCGATCCGTGCCAACCCAACAGACACTCTCGGAGATACCCGTAGTGCACCTTTATAGTCACCCAGTTACGTTGTGACATTTGGCACACCCAAAGCACTCCTACGGTATCCGGGAGTTGCACGATCTCATGGTCTAAGGAAAAGATACTTGACATTGGAAAAGCTCTAGCAAACGAAACTACACGATCTTTTATGCTATGCTTAGGATTGGGTCTTGTCCATCACATCATTCTCCTAATGATGTGATCCCGTTATCAATGACATCCAATGTCCATAGTCAAGAAACCATGACTAACTGTTGATCAACGAGCTAGTCAACTAGAGGCTTACTAGGGACACGTTGTGGTCTATGTATTCACACATGTATTACGATTTTCGGACAATACAATTATAGCATGAACAATAGACAATTACCATGAACAAAGAAATATAATAATAACCATTTATTATTGCCTCTAGGGCATATTTCCAACAGTCTCCCACTTGCACTAGAGTCAATAATCTAGTTACATTGTGATGAATCGAACACCCATTGCGTCCTGGTGTTGATCATGTTTTGCTCTAGGGAGAGGTTTAGTCAACGGATCTGCTACATTCAGGTCCGTATGTACTTTACAAATATCTATGTCTCCATTTTGAACACTTTCACGAATGGAGTTGAAGCGACGCTTGATATGCGTGGTCTTCCTGTGAAACCTGGGCTCCTTCGCAAGGGCAATAGCTCCAGTGTTGTCACAGAAGAGAGTCATCGGGCCCGACGCATTGGGAATCACCCCTAGGTCGGTAATGAACTCCTTCATCCAGACTGCTTCCTGTGCTGCCTCCGAGGCCGCCATGTACTCCGCTTCACATGTAGATCCCGCCACGACGCTTTGCTTGCAACTGCACTAGCTTACTGCTCCTCCATTCAAAATATACACGTATCCGGTTTGTGACTTCGAGTCATCCAGATCTGTGTCGAAGCTAGCGTCGACGTAACCCTTTACGACGAGCTCTTCGTCACCTCCATAAACGAGAAACATATCCTTAGTCCTTTTCAGGTACTTTAGGATATTCTTGACCGCTGTCCAGTGTTCCATGCCGGGATTACTTTGGTATCTTCCTACCAAACTTACGGCAAGGTTTACATCAGGTCTGGTACACAGCATGGCATACATAATAGACCCTATGGCCGAGGCATAGGGGATGACACTCATATTTTCTCTATCTTCTGCCGTGGTCGGGCATTGAGTCGTGTTCAATTGCACACCTTGCAATACAGGCAAGAACCCCTTCTTGGACTGATCCATATTGAACTTCTTCAATATCTTGTCAAGGTATGTACTCTGTGAAAGACCAATGAGGCGTCTTGATCTATCTCTATAGATCTTGATGCCTAATATATAAGCAGCTTCTCCAAGGTCCTTTATTGAAAAACACTTATTCAAATAGGCCTTTACACTTTCCAAGAATTCTATATCATTTCCCATCAATAGTATGTCATCCACATATAACAAGAGAAATGCTACAGAGCTCCCACTCACTTTCTTGTAAACACAGGCTTCTCCATAAGTCTGTGTAAACCCAAACGCTTTGATCATCTCATCAAAGCGAATGTTCCAACTCCGAGATGCTTGCACCAGCCCATAGATTGAGCGCTGGAGCTTGCATACTTTGTTAGCATTCTTAGGATCGACAAAACCTTCCGGCTGCATCATATACAACTCTTCCTTAAGGAAGCCGTTAAGGAATGCCGTTTTGACGTCCATCTGCCATATCTCATAATCATAGTATGCGGCAATTGCTAACATGATTCGGACGGACTTCAGCTTTGCTACGGGTGAGAACGTCTCATCGTAGTCAACCCCTTGAACTTGTCGATAACCCTTAGCGACAAGTCGAGCCTTATAGATGGTCACATTACCATCCGCGTCTGTCTTCTTCTTAAAGATCCACTTGTTTTCTATGGCTCGCCGATCATCGGGCAAGTCAGTCAAAGTCCATACTTCGTTTTCATACATGGATCCTATCTCGGATTTCATGGCTTCTAGCCATTTGTCAGAATCCGGGCCCGCCATCGCTTCTTCATAGTTCGAAGGTTCACCGTTGTCTAACAACATGATTTCCAGGACAGGGTTGCCGTACCACTCTGGTGCGGAACGTGTCCTTGTGGACCTACGAAGTTCAGTAGTAACTTGATCCGAAGCTTCATGAACATCATCATTAACTTCCTCCCCAGTCGGTGTAGGCACCACAGGAACATTTTCCCGCGCTGCGCTACTTTCCGGTTCGGTAGGGGTGACTATCACCTCATCAAGTTCCACTTTCCTCCCACTCAATTCTTTCGAGAGAAACTCCTTCTCCAGAAAGGACCCGTTCTTGGCAACGAAGATCTTGCCTTCGGATTTGAGGTAGAAGGTATACCCAATAATTTCCTTGGGGTATCCTATGAAGACGCATTTTTCCGACTTGGGTTCGAGCTTTTCAGGTTGACGTTTCTTGACATAAGCATCGCATCCCCAAACTTTTAGAAACGACAGCTTAGGTTTCTTCCCAAACCATAATTCATACGGTGTCGTCTCAACGGATTTCGACGGAGCCCTATTTAAAGTGAATGCGGCAGTCTCTAAAGCATAGCCCCAAAACGAGAGCGGTAAATCGGTAAGAGACATCATAGATCGCACCATATCCAATAGAGTGTGATTACGACGTTCGGACACACCGTTTCTTTGAGGTGTTCCAGGCGGCGTGAGTTGTGAAACTATTCCACCTTTCCTTAAGTGTGTACCAAACTCGTGACTTAAATATTCTCCACCACGATCTGATTGTAAGAATTTTATTTTCCTGTCACGTTGATTCTCAACCTCACTCTGAAATTCCTTGAACTTTTCAAAGGTTTCAGACTTGTGTTTCATTAGGTAGACATACCCATAACTACTTAAGTCATCAGTGAGAGTGAGAACATAACGATATCCTCCGCGAGCCTCAACACTCATTGGACCGCACACATCGGTATGTATGATTTCCAATAAGTTGGTTGCTCGCTCCATTGTTCCGGAAAACGGAGTCTTGGTCATCTTAACCATGAGGCATGGTTCGCACGTGTCAAATGATTCGTAATCAAGAGACTCCAAAAGTCCATCTGCATGGAGCTTCTTCATGCGCTTGACACCAATGTGACCAAGGCGGCAGTGCCACAAGTATGTGGGACTATCGTTATCAACTTTACATCTTTTGGTATTCACACTATGAACATGTGTAACATCACGTTCGAGATTCATCAAAAATAAACCATTGACCAGCGGGGCATGACCATAAAACATATCTCTCAAATAAATAGAACAACCATTATTCTCGGATTTAAATGAGTAGCCATCTCGAATTAAACGAGATCCAGATACAATGTTCATGCTCAAAGCTGGCACTAAATAACAATTATTGAGGTTTAAAACTAATCCCGTGGGTAGATGCAGAGGTAGCGTGCCGACGGTGATCACATCGACCTTGGAACCATTCCCGACGCGCATCGTCACCTCGTCCTTCGCCAGTCTCCGTTTATTCCGTAGTTCCTGTTTTGAGTTACAAATATGAGCAACCGCACCGGTATCAAATACCCAGGAGCTACTACGAGTACTGGTAAGGTACACATCAATTACATGTATATCACATATACCTTTGGTGTTGCCGGCCTTCTTCTTGTCCGCTAAGTATTTGGGGCAGTTCCGCTTCCAGTGACCACTTCCCTTGCAATAAAAGCACTCAGTCTCGGGTTTGGGTCCATTCTTTGACTTCTTCCCAGTAACTGGTTTACCGGGCGCGGCAACTCCCTTGCCGTCCTTCTTGAAGTTCTTCTTACCCTTGCCCTTCTTGAACTTAGTGGTTTTATTCACCATCAACACTTGATGTTCTTTTCTGATCTCTACCTCAGCTGATTTCAGCATTGAATATACCTCAGGAATGGTCTTTTCCATCCCCTGCATATTGTAGTTCATCACAAAGCTCTTGAAGCTTGGTGGAAGGGACTGAAGGATTCTCTCAATGACCGCGTCATCCGGGAGATTAACTCCCAGCTGAGTCAAGCGGTTGTGCAACCCAGACATTCTGAGTATGTGCTCACTAACAGAACTATTCTCCTCCATTTTACAGCTGAATAACTTGTCGGAGACTTCATATCTCTCGACCCGGGCATGAGCTTGAAAAACCAGTTTCAGCTCCTCGAACATCTCATATGCTCCATGTTTCTCAAAACGCTTTTGGAGACCCGGTTCTAAGCTGTAAAGCATGCCGCACTGAACGAGGGAGTAATCATCAGCACGCTGCTGCCAAGCGTTCATAACGTCTTGGTTCTGTGGGATTGGTGCATCACCTAGCGGTGCTTCTAAGACATAATCTTTCTTGGCTACTATGAGGATGATCCTCAGGTTCCGGACCCAGTCCGTATAGTTGCTGCCATAATCTTTCAGCTTGGTTTTCTCTAGGAACGCGTTGAAATTGAGGACAACGTTGGCCATTTGATCTACAAGACATAGTGTAAAGATTTTAGACTAAGTTCATGATAATTAAGTTCATCTAATCAAATTACTCAATGAACTCCCACTCAGATAGACATCCCTCCAGTCATCTAAGTGAAACATGATCCGAGTTAACTAGGCCGTGTCCGATCATCACGTGAGACGGACTAGTCAAGATCGGTGAACATCTCCATGTTGATCGTATCTTCTATACGACTCATGCTCGACCTTTCGGTCCTCCGTGTTCCGAGGCCATGTCTATACATGCTAGGCTCGTCAAGTCAACCTAAGTGTATTGCGTGTGTTCCGAGGCCATGTCTGTACATGCTAGGCTCGTCAACACCCGTTGTATTTGAACGTTAGAATCTATCACACCCGATCATCACGTGGTGCTTCGAAACAACGAACCTTCGCAACGGTGCACAGTTAGGGGGAACACTTTTGTTGAAATTATCATAAGGGATCATCTTACTTACTACCGTCGTTCTAAGCAAATAAGATGCAAAGACATGATAAACATCACATGCAATCAAATAGTGACATGATATGGCCAATATCATCATGCTCCTTTGATCTCCATCTTCGGGGCACCATGATCATCTTCGTCACCGGCATGACACCATGATCTCCATCATCATGATCTCCATCATTGTGTCTTCATGAAGTCGTCACGCCAACGATTACTTCTACTTCTATGGCTAACGCGTTTAGCAACAAAGTAAAGTAATTTACATGGCGTTATTAATGACACGCAGGTCATACAAAATAATAAAGACAACTCCTATGGCTCCTGCCGGTTGTCAAACTCATCGACATGCAAGTCGTGATTCCTATTACAAGAATATGATCAATCTCATACATCACATATATCATTCATCACATCTTCTGGCCATATCACATCACATAGCACATGCTGCAAAAACAAGTTAGACGTCCTCTAATAGTTGTTGTAAGTTTTTACGTGGTTTGTAGGTTTCTAGCAAGAACGTTTCTTACCTACGTATGACCACAACGTGATTTGCCAATTTCTATTTACCCTTCATAAGGACCCTTTTCATCGAATCCTTTCCGACTAAAGTAGGAGAGACAGACACCCGCTAGCCACCTTATGCATCTAGTGCATGTCAGTCGGTGGAACCTGTCTCACGTAAGCGTACGTGTAAGGTCGGTCCGGGCCGCTTCATCCTACAATGCCGCCGAAACAAGAAACGAATAGTAGCGGCAAGAAGAATTGGCAACATCAACGCCCACAACTTCTTTGTGTTCTACTCGTGCATAGTAACTACGCATAGGCCTGGCTCATGATGCCACTGTTGGGATTCGTAGCATAATTTTAAAATTTTCCTACGCTCACCAAGATGCATCTATGGAGTATACTAGCAACGAGGGGAAAGGAGTGCATCTACATACCCTTGTAGATCGCGAGCGGAAGCGTTCCAATGAACGTGGATGACGGAGTCGTACTCGCCGTGATTCAAATCACTGATGACCGATTGCCGAACGGACGGCACCTCCGCGTTCAACACACGTACGGTGCAGCAACGTCTCCTCCTTCTTGATCTAGCAAGGGGGAAGGAGAGGTTGATGGAGATCCAGCAGCACGACGGCGTGGTGGTAGATGTAGCGGGATGTCGGCAGGGCTTCGCCGAGCTTCTACGAGAGAGAGAGAGGTGTAGCAAGGGAGGAGGGAGGCGCCCAAGGCTGAGATATTTCTGCCCTCCCTCCCCCCTTTATATAGGCCCCCTGGGAGGGGGGGCACCGGCCACAACCCATCTAGAGGGGGGCGGCGGCCAAGGGGGGTGCCTTGCCCCCCAAGGCAAGTGGGGCGCCCCCCACCCTAGGGTTTCCAACCCTAGGCGCAGGGGGAGGCCCATGGGGGGGCGCCCAGCCCACTAGGGGCTGGTTCCCTTCCCACTTCAGCCCACGGGGCCCTCCGGGATAGGTGGCCCCACCCGGTGGACCCCCGGGACCCTTCCGGTGGTCCCGGTACAATACCGGTAACCCCCGAAACCTTCCCGGTGGCCGAAATTTGACTTCCTATATATAATTCTTCACCTCCGGACCATTCCGGAACTCCTCGTGTAACGCCTCGAGACCGACGCTTCAGAAGGCTTCCTTTTTTTCGTGATCACCGTGTGTTTCTTCTGGTGCTTGCTCTTTTATTTTTGCATTGCATCATGTCATCATGCCTTCATGTCTTTGATCTTTGCATAAAAACTCAACTAAATAAATTGTATGGATCTTCGATCCATTTAAATCGAGGGAAGGGTGACTTCTATTTATAACATATCCTCCCAATATTAGGGAGCTATATTAAATATTTCTTTAATTTGGAAATCACCATAACACACTTGCAAATTATCCCAATGCCTTTGTTATCTTAATTCTTGGTCTCCAACCTTGCCATATATTCTTTCATCATATTCTGGAGCTCCACCAAAAATCCGAACATTTTTGGACCTTCCCAACCCTCACTTCCTATTCAAATCAGTTGAATTTAAATCAAATGAGTTTGAATTTAAATCTTTCAATCATGGCCTTTTCTATTCTCTCGGAACAAGCACATTTTGGTGAGTCCAGGAAAATTATCCGCGTGCCCAACTTCTTCCCCTAACCTCTCTTTCTTTTCTTTTCTTATCACTGTTTTGTTTTATTTTTCTTTAGAGTGTGAGAGAGAAGGGAGTCCAGCAGCCAGCCGCTCCATTTGGCCCAAGGCCCATTTGCACCGAGGCCTACCAGCCCCTGCTCCTTAACCCTAGCCCTCCCGGTCGGCACTCACCCTCTCCCTCTCGTCCTCCCTCAGCGCCGCCGCGCCTCCTGCCACTCCACCTCCGACCCCCACCGGAGCGGCCAACTCCAGCGGCCTCTCCTTCGCCCCGCTGCTCCTCTGCCTCAACTCCGGCTGGATCGACTCGGTTCCCCGCCGCCTCGCCAAGTCCATGGAGCCGCCTCCCCGTGCTCCTTCTCCTCGCCTTGTCGTTCGAGGACCGGCGCCGCCGCCGGCGACCAGGAGGCGGGAGACCGCCATGGATCACCACCCGAAGCTCCCGTTCCGCCGCCTGCTCTGCCTGGATCCGGCATTACCTTGCGCCTGCTCTGCTCCGCCCCCTCCTGTGTTCCACCTCCGTCGCGCCAAGGCCGCTGCGACCAGGAGCGCTGCTGCCCGTCTTCGTTGCCACCACAGGAGCCCCAAGCTCCATGGCCTGGGCTCGGCCTCGAGATCCTCAGCGCCGCTGTGGCTGCTGCTTGCTCCGTCGACCCAGCCGCAAGTTCCAGCCGCCACCATCTTCTTCCAGGAACGCCAAGTCCGTTTTCAAACGCCTCTGCACCCCCGCTTCTCCATGGGTTTTGTTCGTCGTCGCTGTCACCCGAGGCCCTTGTGTTGCTTTGTTTGGACCATCAAGATTGACAAGATCGCCAAGGACCGTACCCGGACCACCAAGCATCTTCTCTGTGAATTTTGCCAAGTACCACAACAACGCGTCAAGTACCTCTACCGCCGTCTACGGAATCACCAAGTACCCCTACGCGCGAAGACGCCAAGACCGTTTCGGGATTCACCAAGTACCGCTACCGTTGACTCGAATATCTACGAAAACGTGTACCACTACCGCCGTCAAGTTCGACTACCTTCGTGTACCACTACTTCCCTCGGCGACCCGTGAACAACTACTTCCACTACCGTCGAACCCGACCCACTCCGTAAATGCATACTTCGAAGGTATAACCCCGAGACGATGACCCGTGGACGAGCGCTTGTGATGTGTTGTATGAGATGCCCGTGTTTGCACCATGTCCAAATCGGTCCTTGCACGTTCCTCGTTTGCCATCCCGCCGTTCCGTGGGAACCCGGTAACCGGGAGCACCCCACCATTCTCTTGCGTGTTTCACACATCCGCACAATTCTCCTTGTGCCGGTATCTCCGTGAGCTACCGGAACCGATATGTTTTCGTGGCACCATTTTCGGATTCGTTGCCGTGGCACCCCTTCCTTCCGCCATGGTGACCAAATGCTTCATAACATGCTCTTGTCCACGTTTTATAAAATTGATTAAAACTTGCATTGTCATCCGCATCATGATAACAACATTTAAAATGTCTACAATTGATGTTTGCATTAAAATTGCTAATGTCATGAGGATTTTCCGGAAATTGTTGTTTGTTGTTCCGGCCTCATTTAAAATTGCTTAAATAGGTAGTTTCCTCATGCTTTACCTCTTGCCATGTTAATCAACATTTAATATTGTTGGGTACATGACCGAGAGAGAACTAAATAATTGATGTGGTGTTTCGTCAATATGCAACTCGTTGCATATTGAACTCCACTTAATTTGTAGTATTGTTTGTTGCACTTTGCCATGCATATTTAAACCGGACATGCATCATACTTGTTTGTGCATCATGCCATGTGTATGTGGTGGTTGTTTACTATGTTGTTTGTTTCTTTCTGGTTTGCTTCTCTCGTTAGCTTCGGTTTCTTTCCGGAGTGTGAGGATTCGTTCGACTCCGTCCGTTTGTCTTCTTCATGGACTCGATCTTCTTCCTTGCGGGATCTCAGGCAAGATGACCATACCCTCGAAATCACTTCTATCTTTGCTTGCTAGTTGTTCGCTCTATTGCTATGCCGCGCTACCTTCCACTTGCTTATCAAGCCTCCCAAATTGCCATGAACCTCTAACCTTTGTCACCCTTCCTAGCAAACCGTTGTTTGACTATGTTACCGCTTTGCTCAGCCCCTTCTTATAGTGTTGCTAGTTGCAGGTGAAGATGAAGATTGCTCCATGTTGGATTATGTTTATGTTGGGATATCACAATATCTCTCATTTAATTAATGCATCTATATACTTGGTAAAGGGTGGAAGGCTCGGCCTTATGCCTGGTGTTTTGTTCCACTCTTGCCGCCCTAGTTTCCATCTTACCGGTGTTATGTTCCTTGATTTTGCGTCCCTTACGCGGTTGGGTGATTTATGGGACCCCCTTGACAGTTCGCTTTGAATAAAACTCTTCCAGCAAGGCCCAACCTTGGTTTTACCATTTGCCTAGCCTATTTCTTTTCCCTAGGGAGTCGCTCTCTCGAGGGTCATCTTATTTTACCCCCCGGGCCAGTGCTTCTCCAAGTGCTGGTCCAAACCGAGCGATGTCCGGCGCCCCCTGGGCAACCAGGGTCTATGCCAACCCGACGTCTGGCTCATCCGGTGTACCCTGAGAACGAGATATGTGCAGCTCCTATCGGGATTTGTCGGCACATTCGGGCGGCTTTGCTGGTTTTGTTTTACCATCGTCGAAATGTCTTGTAACCGGGATTCAGAGACTGATCGGGTCTTCCTGGGAGAAGGTTTATCCTTCGTTGACCGTGAGAGCTTATGATGGGCTAAGTTGGGACACCCCTGTAGGGTGTTATCTTTCGAAAGCCGTGCCCGCGGTTATGTGGCAGATGGGAATTTGTTAATATCCGGTAGTAGATAACTTGACACTTGACCTTAATTAAAACGCATCAACCGCGTGTGTAGCCGTGATGGTCTCTTCTCGGCGGAGTCCGGGAAGTGAACACGGTTTCTGGGTTATGTTTGACGTAAGTAGGAGTTCAGGATCACTTCTTGATCATTGCTAGTTCACGACCGTTCCGTTGCTTCTCTTCTCGCTCTCCTTTGCGTATGTTAGCCACCATATATGCTTAGTCGCTGCTGCAACCTCACCACCTTCCCCTTTCCTACCCTTAAGCTTAAATAGTCTTGATCTCGCGAGTGTGAGATTGCTGAGTCCTCGTGACTCACAGATACTTCCAAAACAGTTGCAGGTGCCGATGATACCAGTGCAGGTGACGCAACTGAGCTCAAGTGGGAGCTCGATGAAGATCTTGTTCGTTGTGTTGTTTTCTTTTCATTTTGATCAGTAGTGGAGCCCAGTTGGGACGATCGGGGATCTAGCAGTTGGGTTGTCTTCTTTTATTTTGGTTCCGTAGTCGGACCTATGTGTGTACTCTGAATGATGTATGTTTTATTTATGTATTGTGTGAAGTGGCGATTGTAAGCCAACTCTTTATCCCATTCTTGTTCATTACATGGGATTGTGTGAAGATGACCCTTCTTGCGACAAAACCACAATGCGGTTATGCCTCTAAGTCGTGCCTCGACACGTGGGAGATATAGCCGCATCGTGGGTGTTACACCTCGTGACGTCCGGGATCTCATCCGGGACTCCGAACAACTTTCGGGTTTCCGCATACACATATCTCTACAACCCTAGCGTCACCGAACCTTAAGTGTGTAGACCCTACGGGTTCGGGAGACATGCAGACATGACCGAGACGCCTCTCCGGTCAATAACCAACAGCGGGATCTGGATACCCATGTTGGCTCCCACATGTTCCACGATGATCTCATCGGATGAACCACGATGTCGAGAATTCAATCAATCCCGTATACAATTCCCTCTGTCAATCGGTATGTTACTTGCCCGAGATTCGATCGTCGGTATCCCAATACCTTGTTCAATCTCGTTACCGGCAAGTCTCTTTACTCGTACCGCAATGCATGATCCCGTGACTAACGCCTTAGTCACATTGAGCTCATTATGATGATGCATTACCGAGTGGGCCCAGAGATACCTCTCCGTCACACGGAGTGACAAATCCCAGTCTCGATCCGTGCCAACCCAACAGACACTTTCGGAGATACCTGTAGTGCACCTTTATAGTCACCCAGTTACGTTGTGACGTTTGGCACACCCAAAGCACTCCTACGGTATCCGGGAGTTGCACGATCTCATGGTCTAAGGAAAAGATACTTGACATTGGAAAAGCTCTAGCAAACGAAACTACACGATCTTTTATGCTATGCTTAGGATTGGGTCTTGTCCATCACATCATTCTCCTAATGATGTGATCCCGTTATCAATGACATCCAATGTCCATAGTCAGGAAACCATGACTATCTGTTGATCAACGAGCTAGTCAACTAGAGGCTTACTAGGGACACGTTGTGGTCTATGTATTCACACATGTATTACGATTTCCGGACAATACAATTATAGCATGAACAATAGACAATTACCATGAACAAAGAAATATAATAATAACCATTTATTATTGCCTCTAGGGCATATTTCCAACATTTCTCACCGATGTTACATTCATGTTCACACACTCATGTTCACACACTCATGCCAGTTGTCGGTGCTCATATTTTTCATTGTACCATCCATGCTAGTTTATTTTCTGTTTTAAGCCTTCTTGTTGTGTGTTTGAAAAACCTTAAGAAAAACCAAAAAAAATTAGTTGTAGCTTTTAGCTAGTTTACTTTCCATGCCTCTAGTAGTAATAATTAAAAGAAAACCCAAAAATATTTCTCTTTCTTCTTTTGCTTGTTGGGAGCTTTCCCGCGTAAATAGTTTTATTTCTTTTCTTTGGGGGTCGAGAGGAGAAGACAATGATGAAAATGTTGGACTGGCTCTCATATGCATTATTGTTGATTTAACAAAGAGCCCATATTACCTTGTCTTCTCCTGTGTATTAAATGCCTGCAGATTCCAGCTTAGTCCAATGCACGTGCACTATTATTATTATCCATACCGTTCGGTCGTGCAAGTGAAAGGCAATAATGACAATATATGATGGACTGACTGAGATGAGAGAAGCTAGTATGAACTCGACCTATCTTGTTTTTGTAAATATGATTAGTTCATCGTTCCTGATTCAGCCTATTATGAATGAAACATGTTTGCAATGACAATTAGAGATTATAGTTGCTTATGCCATACCTAATTAGCTAGGAGTTTATAATGGTTTACCTTGCGTGCCAACATGCTATTAAAATGGTTGTGATGTGGTATGATAGGGTGGTATCCTCCTTTGAACGATTCGAGTGGCTCGGCTTGGCACATGCTCACGCATGTAGTTGAAACAAAATCAACATAGCCTCCGCAATATTTATGTTCATGGTGGATTATATCCTACTCATGCTTGCACTCAATGTTATTAATTTTAATGCATGTTCATGACTGTTGCCGCCCTCTAGTTAGTCGCTTCCCAGTCTTTTTCTAGCCTTCACTTGTACTAAGCGGGAATACTGCTTGTGCATCCACTTCCATAAACCCCAAAGTTATTCCATATGAGTCCACCATACCTTCCTATATGCGGTATATACCTGCCGTTCCAAGTAAATTTGTATGTGCCAAACTCTAAACCTTCAAATGAAATTCTGTTTTGTATGCTCGAATAGCTCATGTATCAACTAGGGCTGTCTGTATCTTCCATGCTAGGCGGGTTATTCTCACGAGGAGTGGAATCCGCTCCTCACTCACGAGAAAATGGCTGGTCACCGGGATGCCCAATCCCATGATTAAATCAAAATAATTGCACACAAAACTCCCCCAGGACTGTTGTTAGTTGGAGGCACCCGTTGTTTCGGGCAAGCCATGGATTGATGCTTGCTGGTGGTGGGGGAGTATAAACTTTACCATTCTGCTTGGGAACCACCTATAATGTGTGTAGCATGGAAGATATCGAGATCTCTCGGTTGTTATGTTGACAACGAAAGTATGCCGCTCAAAATATTATTTATCTCTATTTCAAATTCGAGCTCTGGCACCTCTACAAATCCATGCTTCCCTCTGCGAAGGGCCTATCTATTTACTTTTATGTTGAGTCATCATCCTCTTATTAAAAAGCACCAGTTGGAGAGCACCGCTGTCATTTGCATGCATTACTATTAGTTTACATTGAGTATGACTGGATCTCTTTTACCATGAATTACAATGTTTAGTCAGTCCTTGATCTTCAGAGGTACTCTGCATTTATGTTTTGCGGTCTCAGAAAGGGCTAGCGAGATACCATCTTGTTATATCATATTATGATTGTTTTGAGGAAGTGTTGTCATCCGAGATTTATTATTATTGCTCACTAGTTCATTATGCCATTGATATGAGTAACATGAGATCTAAGTGTTATTGTGAATATGGTTAGTTCATAATCTTTGCCGAAAACTTGAATGCTGGCTTTACATATTTACAACAACAAGAGCAAACAGAGTTTGTAAAAGTTTTTATTTATCACTTTCAGTTTGTCAACTGAATTGCTTGAGGACAAGCAAAGGTTTAAGCATGGGGGAGTTGATATGTCTCCATCGTATCTACTTTTCCAAACACTTTTGCCCTTGTTTTGGACTCTAACTTGCATGATTTGTATGGAACTAAGCCGGACTGACGCTGTTTTCAGCAAAATTGCCATGGTGTTATTTTTGTGCAGAAATAAAAGTTCTCGGAATGACCTGAAACTTTACGGAGAATATTTTTGGAATATATAAAAAATATTGGCATAAGAATCAAGACCAGGGGGCCCACACCCTGTCCACGAGGTGGGGGTGCGCCTACCCCCTGGGCGCGCCCCCTGTCTCGTGGGCCCCCTGGAGCTCCACCGACCTCAACTCCAACTCTATATATTCACGTTCGGGGAGAAAAAAATCAGAGAGAAGGATTCATCGCGTTTTACGATACGGAGCTGCCGCCAAGCCCTAATCTCTCTCGGGAGGGCTGATGTGGAGTCCGTTCTGGGCTCCGGAGAGGGGAATCCGTCGTCGTCGTTGTCATCATCAACCTTCCTCCATCACCAATTTCATGATGCTCACCACCGTGCGTGAGTAATTCCATCGTACGCTTGCTGGACGGTGATGGGTTGGATGATATTTATCATGTAATCGAGTTAGTTTTGTTAGGGTTTGATCCCTAGTATCCATTATGTTCTGAGATTGATGTTGCTATGACTTTGCTATGCTTAATGCTTGTCACTAGGGCCCGAGTGCCATGATTTCAGATCTGAACCTATTATGTTTTCATGAATATATGTGAGTTCTTGATCCTATCTTGCAAGTCAATAGTCACCTACTATGTGTTATGATCCGGTGACCCCGAAGTGACAATAATCGGGACCACTCCCGGTGATGACCGTAGTTTGAGGAGTTCACGTATTCACTAAGTGTTAATGCTTTGGTCCGGTACTTTATTAAAAGGAGGCCTTAATATGCCTTAGTTACCAATAGGACCCCGCTGCCACGGGAGGGTAGGACAAAAGATGTCATGCAAGTTCCTTTCCATAAGCACGTATGACTATATTCGGAATACATGCCTACATTACATTGATGAACTGGAGCTAGTTCTGTGTCACCCTATGTTATAATTGTTGCATGAGGAATCGCATCCGACATAATTATCCATCACTGATCCAATGCCTACGAGCTTTTCACATATTGATCTTTGCTTAGTTACTTTTCCGTTGCCACTGTTACAATTACTACAAAACTGCTACTGTTACCTTTGCCACCGTTATCGTTACTTCCATACTACTTTGCTCCTAAATACTTTGCTGCAGATATTAAGTTTTCCAGGTGTGGTTGAATTGACAACTCAACTGCTAATACTTGAGAATATTCTTTGGCTCCCCTTGTGTCGAATCAATAAATTTGGGTTGAATACTCTACCCTCGAAAACTGTTGCCATCCCCTATACTTGTGGGTTATCACTCTCTAAATGTCATCCCAGTCTTGGTATTCTTGTGGTTCTTTTTGTTTGCTCTATCTAGTAGATATATCTATGTTATCTAACCTTGTTTACTCAGGTTCATCTCTTCCTAAGCCAGCTCAAGACCACAAGGTAAGTATATACATCACACTCATGTGCATGAAGATCTCTTGCTATTGTACATATTGTTTGCAAGAAGGAATCATGAGCATGAAGTTACAACTTCATATATTCACATCATTTGCTCTGATGCATATAGCCAAGATACATGTAACTCATTGCTTGCTATGTCATGTTTATGCATTCACACGCTCTTACTTTGCATATTGACATGAGTGCATACATGTAGGGGGAGCCTATGCATGTTACATGTCTTTCCAAAGCTTTACCTGCCATTCTCTTTATCTTTATCCAAAGCTTTGATGTATGTTGTCATAAACTACCAAAAAGGGGAGATTGAAAGCACAAGTGCTCCCTGGGTGGTTTTGGTAATTAATGTCAACATATCTCTTGTTGGACTAATGCTTTTATCTAGTATATTTCAGACAAGTTCAACAGATGGAGTGGCGTGGACAAGAGGATGTGGAACCCCTTCAAGGTGCTAAAGACAAAGGATTGGCTCAAGCTCAAAAGCTCAAGACTCTACATTTTACTTTTAGTGATCCAAGATCACATTGAGTCTATAGGAAAGCCAATGCTATTAAAAGGGGATGAGGTGTTGCTTGCTCAAAGTGCTTAGTGATATGCTCCAAAACCCTCAACCACTTTCTCATATCCACATATGTCCCAAACCTAAAAGTCAAACTCGGCCCCACCAAAACATTCTATCCGGCGCCACCAAGTTCTCCTAACATAGCCACTGCCACAAACCCTAGTCAATTCAGTCTCACCGATGGGATCCCGTCTCACCGAGATGGGCTTGCAAACTCTCTGTTGCCTGTTGCAATAATTTCGGTCTTACCGAGATAAGCAATCGGTCCCACTGAGTTTGCCTGACCAATTCTCTGTTTTGCTTATTACCAAAATCGGTCCCACCGAGTTTGTGTAATCGGTCAAACCGAGATGAGGGTTTACCCTAACCCTAGCACATCGGCCCCACCGAGTTGATCATATCGGTCCCACCGAAATACCTAACGGTCACATTATGAACTGAATCGGTCCGACCGAGTTTCATTATTCGGTCCCACCGAGTTTGGTGATTTGTGTGTAATGGTTAGATTTTGTGTGGAGGCTATATATACCCCTCCACCCACTCTTCATTCGTGAGGAGAGCCATCAGAACATACCTACACTTCCAGCATACATTTTCTGAGAGAGAGCCACCTACTCATGTGTTGAGGTCAAGATATTCCATTCCAACCACATAAATCTTTATCTCTAGCCTTCTCCAACTTGCTTTCCACTCAAGTCATCTTTCCACCAAATCCAAATCTGTGAGAGAGAGAGAGAGAGTTGAGTGTTGGGGAGACTATCATTTGAAGCACAAGAGCAAGGAGTTCATCATCAACACACCATCTATTACCTTTTGGAGAGTGGTGTCTCCTAGATTGGTTAGGTGTCACTTGGGAACCTCCGTCAAGATTGTGGAGTTGAACCAAGGAGTTTGTACGGGCAAGGAGATCGCCTACTTCGTGAAGATCTACCCTAGTGAGGCAAGTCCTTCGTGGGCGATGGCCATGGTGGGATAGACAAGGTTGCTTCTTCATGGACCCTTCGTGGGTGGAGCCCTCCATGGACTCACGCAACCGTTACCCTTCGTGGGTTGAAGTCTCCATCAGCGTGGATGTACGATAGCACCACCTATCGGAACCACGCCAAAAATCTCCGTGTCTACATTGCGTTTGCTCCCTCCAAATCCCATCCCTTTACATTCTCGCAAATTGCATTATTTACTTTTTGCTGCTCATATACTCTTGCCATGATTGCTTGAATGTATTGTGAATGTTTAAACTTGTGCTAAAACTCTACCCTAACTTGAAGAAAATAAAAAAAACTGCAACTTTTTCTTGTTAAGAGTCTATTCACCCCCTCTAGACACCTCTTCTCGATCCTTTCAAAGTCTCATAACAACCTGCGCCTATTGTACTCTGTGACCTCTATATAACACGTACTCGTCCCTGCCATCGAGGCATATGCTTACCGCAAACTATTTCCTCTTACATGGTATCAGAGCCTCTCTCGAGCTCATCCATTGCAACATCTTCAAGTACCTTCCCATCCTCTCCATTCGCTCACGTCGTCTCGGAGAAACTCACCAAGGGCAACCAGGCGCTATGGTGGGCGACGGTTCTGTCCGCCATCCGAGGTGCTCAGATGTAGAAGTACCTCAACGTCGATCATCCGGTGCCGCCCATGGAGCTGGAGATCACGAACTCCGACGGGAAAACCAAGAAGAAGACGCCCAACCTGGAGTTCCAAACCTGGTATGCACAAGATCAGCAAGTTTTCTCATATCTTCTGACAACGCTGCCCCATGAGATGGCAATTCAGGTCGCCACCTGCCACACCTCGGCAGAGCTATGGAACACGGTCCAGGGGATGCTGTCCTCTCAGACCCGTGCCGTGCCTGTGAATGTCTGGATCGCCCTCGCCAATCTCCAGAAGGGAAACAACTCCATCACCGACTACGTTGGCAAGATCCGAACCCTCTGTGACGAGCTTGTCGCAGCAGGAAAAAGGGTGGACGAGGAGCATGTCGTCTCCCACATCCTGGCCGGGCTTGAAGAAGACTTTGACCCGGTGGTCTCAGCCATGTGCTCCCGTGTGGAGCCAGTCACCATGCCAGAGTTGTACTCGCAGCTCATTAGCTTCGAGACACGGATGAATCTCCGCCACGGGGGATCGCAGTCCTCGGTGAACGCAACGACACGTGGGCGCGGACGTGGCCGCGACAATGGTGATCGCGGCCGCGGCAGACAAGGCGGTGGCAACTCTGGTGGTGATCGCGGCCGTCCCGACACCAAGCAAAACGGTCGCGGTGGAGGCGGCAGGGCAACTACAACAACTCTGCTCCTGCCCCCAAGGTGTTGTGCAAAATCTTTGGCAAGGCAGGCCACTGATGTCTACTACACAACCTTCTTCTTGTAGACGTTGTTGGTCCTCCAAGTGCAGAGGTTTGTAGGACAGTATCAAGTTTCCCTCAAGTGGATGACCTAAGGTTTATCAATCCCTGGGAGGCGTAGGATGAAGATGGTCTCTCTCAAGCAACCCTGCAACCAAATAACAAAGAGTCTCTTGTGTCCCCAACACACCCAATACAATGGTAAATTGTATAGGTGCACTAGTTCGGTGAAGAGATGGTGATACAAGTGCAATATGGATGGTAGATATAGGTTTTTGTAATCTGAAAATATAAAAACAGCAAGGTAACAAGCGATAAAAGTGAGCGTAAATGGTATTGCAATGGTAGGAAACAAGGCCTAGGGTTCATACTTTCACTAGTGCAAGTTCTCTCAACAATAATAACATAATTGGATCATATAACTATCCCTCAACATGCAACAAAGAGTCACTCCAAAGTCACTAATAGCGGAGAACAAACGAAGAGATTATTGTAGGGTACGAAACCACCTCAAAGTTATTCTTTCTGATCGATCTATTCAAGAGTTCGTACTAGAATAACACCTTAAGACACAGATCAACCAAAACCCTAATGTCACCTAGATACTCCAATGTCACCTCAAGTATCCATGGGTATGATTATACGATATGCATCACACAAACTCAGATTCATCTATTCAATCAACACAAAGTGCTTCAAAGAGTGCCCCAAAGTTTATACCGGAGAGTCAAGACGAAAACGTGTGCCAACCCCTATGCATAAGTTCACGAGGTCACGGAACCCGCAAGTTGATCACCAAAACATACATCAAGTAGATCACAT
This sequence comes from Aegilops tauschii subsp. strangulata, assembly GCF_002575655.3. NCBI lineage: Eukaryota > Viridiplantae > Streptophyta > Magnoliopsida > Poales > Poaceae > Aegilops > Aegilops tauschii. The sequence continues at coordinate 518,814,076 of NC_053036.3, forward strand.
GAATATCCCATTGTCACCACAGATAAGCACATGCAAGACATACATCAAGTGTTCTCAAATCCTTAAAGATTCAATCCGATAAGATAACTTCAAAGGGAAAACTCAATCCATTACAAGAGAGTAGAGGGGGAGAAACATCATAAGATCCAACTAAAATAGCAAAGCTCGCGATACATCAAGATCGTACCACCTCAAGAACACGAGAGAGAGAGAGAGAGATCAAACACATAGCTACTGGTACATACCCTCAGCCCCGAGGGTGAACTACTCCCTCCTCGTCATGGAGAGCGCCAGGATGATGAAGATGGCCACCGGTGAGGGTTCCCCCCTCCGGCAGGGTGCTGGAACGGGTCTAGATTGGTTTTCGGTGGCTACAGAGGATTGCGGCGGTGGAACTCCCGATCTAGGTTACGTTCTAGCGGTTTCTGTGTATATAAGAGGTTTTGGCGTCGAGAACAAGTCAGGGGGGTCTCTGGGCTGTCCACGAGGTAGGGAGGCGCGCCCCCAGCCTCGTGGGCAGCCCGGGACTCTTCTGGCCCAACTCTTTTACTCCATGGCCTTCTTCTGGTCCAAAAATAAGTTCCGTGAAGTTTCAGGTCAATTGGACTCCGTTTGGTTTTCCTTTTTTGCGATACTCAAAAACAAGGAAAAACAGAAACTGGCACTGGGCTCTAGGTGAATAGGTTAGTCCCAAAAATCATATAAAATAGCATATAAATGCATATAAAACATCTTAGATGGATAACATAATAGCACGAGCAATCAAAAATTATAGATACGCTGGAGACATATCAAGCATCCCCAATCTTAATTCATGCTCGTCCTCGAGTAGGTAAATGATAAAAACAGAATTTTTGATGTGGAATGCTACCTAACATATTTATCAATGTAATCTTCATTATTGTGGCAAGAATTTTCATATCCATAAGATTCAAAACAAAAGATTAATATTGACATGAAAACAATAATACTTCAAGAATACTAACAAAGCAATCACGTCTTCTCAAAATAACATGACCAAAGCAAGCTATCCCTACAAAATCATATAGTCTGGCTATGCTCTATCTTCATCACACAAAATATTTAAATCATGCACAACCCCGATGACAAGCCAAGCAATTGTTTCATACTTTTGATGTTCTCAAACTTTTTCAACTTTCACGCATTACATGAGCATGAGCCACGGACATAGCACTATATGTGGAATAGAATGGTGGTTGTGGAGAAGACAAAAAGGAGAAGATATTCTCACATCAACTAGGCGTATCAACGGGCTATGGAGATGCCCATCAATAGATATTAATGTGATTGAGTAGGGATTGCCATGCAACGGATGCAGTAGAGCTATAAGTGTATGAAAGCTCAACAAAAACTAAGTGGGTGTGCATCCAACTCGCTTGCTCACGAAGACCTATGGCATTTTGAGGTAGCCCATCATTGGAATATACAAGCCAAGTTCTATAATGTAAAATTCCCACTAGTATATGAAAGTGACACCATAGGAGACTCTCTATCATGAAGATCATGGTGCTACTTTGAAGCACAAGTGTGGTAAAAGGATAGTAGCATTGCCCCTTCTCTCTTTTTCTCTCATTTCTTTTGAGGGCCTTCTCCTTTTTTTATGGCCTCTTTTCTCTTTTTTTATTTGGGCTTCTTTGGCCTCTTTTATTTATTTATTTTCGTCTGGAGTCTCATCCCTACTTGTGGGGGAATCATAATCTCCATCATCCTTTCCAAACTGGGGCAATGCTCTAATAATGATGATCATCACACTTATATTTACTTACAACTCAAGAATTACAACTCAATACTTAGAAAAAAATCTGACTCTATGTGAATGCCTCCGGCGGTGTACCGGGATGTGCAATGGATCAAGAGTGACATGTATGAAAATCAGGAACGGTGGCTTTGCCACAAATACGATGTCAACTACATGATCATGCAAAGCAATATGACAATGATGGAGCGTGTCATAATAAACGGAACGGTGGAAAGTTGCATGGCAATATATCTCAGAATGGATATGGAAATGTCATGATAGGTAGGTATGGTGGCTTTTTTGAGGAAGGTATATGGTGGGTGTATGATACCGGCGAAAGGTGCGCGGTATTAAAGAGGCTAGCAATGCTGGAAGGGTGAGAATGCGTATAATCCATGGACTCAACATTAGTCATAAAGAACTCACATACTTATTGCAAAAATATATTAGTTATCGAAACGAAGTACTACGCGCATGCTCCTAGGGGGATAGATTGGTAGGAAAAGAGCATCGCTCGTCCCCGACCGCCACTCATAAGGAAGACAATCAATAAATAAATCATGCTCCGACTTCATCACATAACGGTTCACCATACGTGCATGCTACGGGAATCACAAACTTCAACACAAGTATCTCTCAAATTCACAACTACTCAACTAGCATGACTCCAATATCACCCTCTTCATATCTCAAAACAATCATAAGGAATCAAACTTCTCATAGTATTCAATGCACTTTATATGAAAGTTTTTATTATATCCCTCTTGGAGGCCTATCATATTAGGACTAATTTTATAACCCAAGCAAATTACCATGCTGTTCTAAATACTCTCAAAATAATATAAGTGAAGCATGAGAGTTCATCTATTTCTTCAAAATAAAACCACCATCGTGCTCTAAAAGATATAAGTGAAGCACTAGAGCAAACGACAAACTACTCCGAAAGATATAAGTGAAGATCAATGAGTAGTCGAATAATTATGCAACTATGTGAAGACTCTCTAACATTTAAGAATTTAAGATCTTGGAATTTTATTCAAACAGAAAGCAAAACAAAAGAAAATAAAATGACACTCCAAGCAAAACACATATCATGTGGTGAATAAAAATATAGCTCCAAGTAAAGTTACCGATGAACGAAGACGAAAGAGGGGATGCCATCCGGGGCATCCCCAAGCTCAGGCTCTTGGTTCTCCTTGAATATTACCTTGGCGTCCCTTGGGCATCCCCAAGATTAGGCTCTTGTCACTCCTTATTCCATAGTCCATCGAATCTTTACCCAAAACTTGAAAACTTCACAACACAAAACTTAACAGAAAACTCGTAAGCTCCGTTAGTATAAGAAAATAAAACCACCACTTAGGTACTATTGTAAACTCATTCTAAATTGATATTGGTGTAATATCTACTGTATTCCAACTTATCCATGGTTCATACCCTCCGATACTACTCATAGATTCCTCAAAATAAGCAAACAACACAATGAAAACAGAATCTGTCAAAAACAGAACAGTCTGTAGTAATCTGTATCAAACGTATACTTCTGGAACTCCAAAAATTCTGAAATAAATTGTTGGACCTGGGTAATTTGTGTATTAATCATCTGCAAAAAGAATCAACCAAAAATCACTCTCTAGTAAAATATGGCAGCTAATCTCGTGAGCGCTAAAGTTTCTGTTTTTTACAGCAAGATCACAAAGACTTCACCCAAGTCTTTCCAAAGGTTCTACTTGGCACTAACACTAATTAAAACATAAGAACACATCTAACAAGAGGCTAGATGAATTATTTATTACTAAACAGGAGCAAAAATCAAAGAACAAAAGTAAATTGGGTTGCTTCCCAACAAGCGCTAACGTTTAACGCCCCTAGCTAGGCATGATGATTTCAATGATGCTCACATAAAAGATAAGAATTGAAACATAAAGAGAGCATCATGAAGAATATGACTAGCACATTTAATTCTAACCCAATTCCTATGCATAGGGATTTTGTGAGCAAACAACTTATGGGAACAATAATCAACTAGCATAGGAAGGCAAAACAAGCATAACTTCAAAACTTTAAGCACATAGAGAGGAAACTTGATATTATTTCGATTCCTACAAGCATATGTTCCTCCCTCATAATAATTTTCAGTAGCATCATGAATGAATTCAACAATATAACCATCACATAAAGCATTCTTTTCATGATCTACAAGCATAGAAAATTTACTACTCTCTACATAAGCAAAATTCTTCTCATTCGGAATAGTGAGAGTATCACAAGAAACTCGAATACTATAAATTGTTTCCACATTGAAAGAATAAAGTTCAGAAAAAGGGTAATCATAATCATGACAAGTTTTATAAATGTAATCATCACTACTTTCTATAGCATAAGTATCATCACAATAATTATCATAAGTAGCAACTTTGTTCTCATCATAATCGATTGAAACCTCTTCCAAGATAGTGGAATCATTACTAAATAAAGTCATGACCTCACCAAATCCACTTTCATAATTATCACAATAAGATTCAACATCCTCCAAAATAGTGGGATCACTACTTCCTAAAATTGACACTCTTCCAAACCCACTTTCATCAATATAATCATCATAAGTAGGAGGCATGCTATCATCATAACAAATTTGCATATCAAAACATGGGAGGCTAAAAATATCATCTTCATTAAACATAGCATTCCCAAGCTTGGGACAAACATTAATTGCAGCAAATAAATTCTCAAACATGTCATTCTCATCAAACATAGCATCCCCAAGCTTGGGCCTTTTCATATCATAAGCATAATCACTCGCATCATTAATAGTATGGATAGCACCAATAGTATAGCAATCATCATCATCACAATGAGTAATAGGAGAAACATCATTTGAGAGGGATACCTTTTCACCTTTTCTTCTCCGTCTTTTTTTTCTTCTTCACATTATGTGTGGGTTTAACCCTATTTTTTGAGCTCCTTATTAATGAGATTGGTTGAATAGAAAGCTCCTCCTCGTTACCTGATTCATCATAAGAAATAATAGGAGGATATTGGGAAGTCTCTTCCCTTTCATTAGTATTCTCTTCATATTCTATTTGTTTTCTTGTCTTTATGTAATTGGCAATATAAGGATTTTCAATGCAATTCACCGCACAATACATAAAAATTTCTTCTAGATCAAAATCAAGAAATCTATCAAGATTAAATTTTGCAATACCCTCAGTTATACGTTTCATTTCTTAATACCCCAAAAGAAGACTAAGCTCTTTATGATGCTCAAGGGTAATCAAGTTATCACAATTTTTGGACACGATTTGATCATGAAACAAATAGCATTGGAGCTTTAAATGACTATGTTCATTGCAAAGTTCACAAGGATGGCGATAAATATTGAATCTTTCAGCACAATCATCTAGCCTTTCTTGCAACCATTTAGTTTCCAAATACTTATGCCTCTTGCAAAATCTATCTTCCCTATTTGGTGTGAACTTGCAAGCTCTATCTATTCCACAAAAGTTGACATGCTTATAAGAGACATTTTCATCTTGACTAGTGCAATCATCATTAGTACTATGGATATTCAAAGAGATCATACTAACAACATTGCAATCATGCTCATCATTCAAATATTTAGTGCCAAACATTCTAATGCATTCTTCTTCTAACATTTTGGCACAATTATCGGAATCCTTATTTTCACGAAAGACGTTAAAAAGATGAAGCATATGAGGCAACCTTAATTCCATTTTTTTGTAGTTTTCTTTTATAAACTAAATTAGTGATAAAACAAGAAACTAAAAGATTTGATTGCAAGATCTAAAGATATACCTTCAAGCACTAACCTCCCCGGCAACGGCGCCAGAAACTGCTTGATGTCTACTACACAACCTTCTTCTTGTAGACGTTGTTGGGCCTCCAAGTGCAGAGGTTTGTAGGATAGTAGCAAGTTTCCTTCAAGTGGATGACCTAAGGTTTATCAACCCCTGGGAGGCGTAGGATGAAGATGGTCTCTCTCAAGCAACCCTGCAACCAAATAACAAAGAGTCACTTGTGTCCCCAACACACCCAATACAATGGTAAATTGTATAGGTGCACTAGTTCGGCGAAGAGATGGTGATACAAGTGCAATATGGATGGTAGATATAGGTTTTTGTAATCTGAAAATAAAAAACAGCAAGGTAAAAAGCGATAAAAGTGAGCGTAAACGGTATTGCAATGCTAGGAAACAAGGCCTAGGGTTCATACTTTCACTAGTGCAAGTTCTCTCAACAATAATAACATAATTGGATCATATAACTACCCCTCAACATGCAACAAAGAGTCACTCCAAAGTCACTAATAGCGGAGAATAAACGAAGAGGTTATTGTAGGGTGCGAAACCACCTCAAAGTTATTCTTTCCGATTGATCTATTCAAGGGTTTGTACTAGAATAACACCTTAAGACACAAATCAACCAAAACCCTAATGTCACCTAGATACTCCAATGTCACCTTAAGTATCCGTGGGTATGATTATACGATATGCATCACACAATCTCAGATTCATCTATTCAACCAACACAAAGTGCTTCAAAGACTGCCCCAAAGTTTCTACCGGAGAGTCAAGACGAAAACGTGTGCCAACCCCTATGCATAAGTTCACGAGGTCACGGAACCCACAAGTTGATCACCAAAACATACATCAAGTAGATCACGTGAATATCCCATTGTCACCACAGATAAGCACATGCAAGACATACATCAAGTGTTCTCAAATCCTTAAAGACTCAATCCAATAAGATAACTTCAAAGGGAAAACTCAATCCATTATAAGAGAGTAGAGGGGGAGAAACATCATAAGATCCAACTAAAATAGCAAAGCTCGCGATACATCAAGATCGTACCACCTCAAGAACACGAGAGAGAGAGAGAGAGAGATCAAACACATAGCTACTGCTACATACCCTCAGCCCCGAGGGTGAACTACTCCCTCCTCGTCATGGAGAGCGCCGGGATGATGAAGATGGCCACCGGTGAGGGTTCCCCCCCTCCGGCAGGGTGCCGGAACGGGTCTAGATTGGTTTTCGGTGGCTACAGAGGCTTGCTGCGGCGGAACTCCCGATCTAGGCTATGTTTTGGGGGTTTCTGTATATATAAGAGATTTTGGCGTCGAGAACAAGTCAGGGGGGGTCTCCGGGCTGTCCACGAGGTAGGGAGGCGCGCCCAGGGGGGTGGGCGCGCCCCCCACCCTCGTGGGCAGCCCGGGACTCTTCTGGCCCAACTCTTTTACTCCATGGCCTTCTTCTGGTCCAAAAATAAGTTCCGTGAAGTTTCAGGTCAATTGGACTCCGTTTGGTTTTCCTTTTTTGCGATACTCAACTAAGGAAAAAACAGAAACTGACACTGGGCTCTAGGTTAACAGGTTAGTCCCAAAAATCATATAAAATAGCATATAAATACATATAAAACATCCTAGATGGATAATATAATAGCATGAACAACCAAAAATTATAGATACGTTGGAGACGTATCAGCCACCCGGCCTAAAAGTGTTGGAAGTGCTACGATGAGTCGTACCAGGGAGAAGAAGAGAAGTCCGCCAACATGGTGACCCCTCAGTACGGGGTAGACTCCAACTGGCACCTGGATAGCGGCGCCACCGACCACATCACCGGCGACCTGGAGAAGCTGACGGTGCGGGACAGGTACACCGGCGGTGAACAAATCCACACTGCAAGCGGTTCAGGTATGGCTATCCAACACATTGGTTATTCAGCTATTCACACTCCTAATCATGATCTCTACTTAAACAAAATCCTCCATGTTCCAGAAGCTGATAAAAGTCTAATTTCAGCTAGTCGGATTGCCACCGACAACAACACCTTTGTTGAAATTCATCCTCGATTTTTTCTTGTCAAGGAACAGGGAACGAGGAGGGTTCTACTTCGAGGCACGGGTAAACGAGGTCTCTATCCTGTCAAACACGTGGGGGGAAACGCCAAGAAGCAAGTGCTAAGTGTCATCAAACTGTCTTCAGATAGATGGCACCGGTGTTTAGGTCATCCTTCTTCAGTCATTGTTAGAAAGATTGTTAGCAACAATAACCTCCCATGTGATAGTTCATTCAATAATGAGTTTGTATGTGACGCTTGTCAAAAAGGCAAAAGTCACCAGCTACCTTATCCAAAGTCAATAAGTGAATCAAAGTTTCCTTTAGAACTTGTCTTCTCTGATGTTTGGGGTCCTGCTGTTGAAACAGTAGGAAGAAAGAAATTGTATGTAAGTTTCATAGATGATTTTAGCAAGTTCACCTGGATCTATCTCATTAAACATAAGTCTGAAGTTTTCCAAAAAATTCATGACTTTCAAAACCTTGTTGAAAGACAATTCAATCGCAAAATTCTTGCTCTCCAAACAGACTGGGGTGGTGAGTACGAAAAATTCAACAACTTCTTCACAAAAATCGGCATATCTCATCATGTTTCTTGTCCTTATGCCCATCAACAGAATGTCTCAGCAGAACGTAAACACCTACATATAGTTGAGGTTGGCCTATGCCTTCTTGCCCAAGCTTGCATGCCCCTAAAATTTTGGGACGAAGCTTTCATTCTTGCTACATATCTAATTAACCGTCTACCTAGTAAAGTTATTGTGACGCCCGGAGAATTATGCTACAGTAATACCCTGCTAATGGTGCCACGTCACCCCGGTTACTGTTGCTAATCTCGCGTTGGATCAAAACTTTTCAAAGTCAAAAATTTAAATAATGTCAATCATCAAACTTTTCAAAAGTTAAAATAAAAATGTTCGGGTAGTCCCTAATATTACATAGGTAATTATAGTGAAGAGAATTCCTTTTTTAGAAAATGCCTAAATATTTTAAAATGATTTAAAATAGAAAAGAAAATAAATAAAAAGAAAAGAAAACACAAAAATAGAAAAGAAAACTAACAAAAAGAGAAGAAGGAAAAGAACACCCCCTGGGCTCCGGCCCAGCAGGCCATCAACCCCACTGGGCCAACCCACCAGGCCCAGCCAGCCACCCCTTATTCCCTCACCCCCCGCAAACCCTAACCCCACGACCCCCCACTCACTCCTCCCACTCTCTCCCCCCCCCCCCCCGATTGGATCGGGGGCTCGACCCGCCCCGACCCCATCGCCTCGTCGCCGCGCCGACGCCGTCTGGAGCCGGCGCCGCCGCCTGGACCTCGCCGGACGCCATCGCCGGCCTGCCTCCTCTCCGTCACGTCGTCTCCATCCTCCTCCCCGCGCCGCATTGCCTCGATCCCTGCACCCGAAGTGAGCACGCGCCCTCCTCCATCCCGTCCCTCCCGGTCACCACGCGCCTGCGCGTGCTCACCCCGCCCGCGGCGACCGCGCCGCCGCGCACGTGTCCCTAGCCTTGTCCCGGCTCGCCCGTACCCCCTGGCCTCTACTCCCTCTGCTGCTGCAGGCCGCCTCCACGCCTACCACCACTACCATCCGAAGCGCTGCCCCTCTGCTCCCATAGCCCCATGCGCACAGCCGTGCGCCCCCGACCACACCCCACCTGCACCTGGCCTCACGCGCTGCTGGGCCCGGGCTCCCCCCCCCCCCCCCCCCGTGCTGCTCGGATGGAAAAACTTTGTACATGGAAGTTGCTCAGAACGACGAGACGAATACGGATGCGCAGCCCGTTCATCCGCCACGCATCCCTAGCATAGCGAACACGCAACTTTCCCCCTCCGGTTCATCTGTCCGGAAACGCGAAACACCGGGGATACTTTCCCGGATGTTTCCTCCCTTCGTCGGTATCACCTCCTACCGCGTTAGGGCACACATAGCACCGCGCATTGTCATGTCATGCTGCGTCACGCATATGTTTGAATTAAATTTATTGTTTCTTCCCCCCTTCTCTCGCTAGACACCGAGACCGACGCCGCTGCTACCCAGTACAACTACGGTGTTGACGACCCCTCCTACTTGCCAGAGCAACCAGGCAAGCCCCCCCTTGATCACCAAATATCGCCTATTCTTCTCTATACTGCTTGCATTGGAGTGGTGTAGCATGTTACTGCTTTCCGTTAATCCTATTCTGCTGCATAGCCTGTCTTTGCCACTACTGTTGTTACCTTTACCTGCTATCCTAATGCTTAGTATAGGATGTTAGTGTTCCATCAGTGGCCCTACACTCTTGTCCGTCTGCCATGCTATACTACTGGGCCGTGATCACTTCGGGAAGTGATCACGGGCATATGCTATATACTTTATACTGTTACATTACTTATGATACTGTTCGGAGATGGGGGCTGAAGGGGCAGGTGGCTCCATCCCGGTAGAGGTGGGCCTGGGTTCCCGACGGCCCCCGACTGTTACTTTGTGGCGGAGCGACAGGGCAGGTTGAGACCACCTAGGAGAGAGGTGGGCCTGGCCCTGGTTGGCGTTCGCGGATACTTCAATTAACACGCTTAACGAGATCTTGGTATTTGATCTGAGTCTGGCCATTGGCCTATACGCACTAACTAACTACGCGGGAACAGTTATGGGCACTCGGCGTCGTGGTATCAGCCGAAGCCTTCGTGACGTCAGCGCCTGAGCGGCGCGTGCCGGATTGGACTGGAACGCCTGCTAGGCTAGGTCTGCTTCCGGCCGCCCACGCAACGTCCAGGTGTGCAATGGGCGATGGGCCCAGACCCCTGCGCCATAGGATTTAGACCGGCGTGCTGACCTCTCTGTTGTGCCTAGCTGGGGCTGCGATGTGTTGATCTTCCGAGGCCGGGCATGACCCAGGAAAGGGTGTCCGACCAAATGGGATCGAGCGTGTTTTGTTATGTGGTGCACCCCTGCAGGGAAGTTTATCTATTCGAATAGCCGTGTCCCTCGGTAAAAGGACGACCCGGAGTTGTACCTTGACCTTATGACAACTAGAACCGGATACTTAATAAAACACACCCTTCCAAGTGCCAGATATAACCCGATGATCGCTCTCTAAGAAGGCAACGAGGAGAGGATCGCCGGGTAGGATTATGCTATGCGATGATACTTGGTGAACTTACCTTCTACTCTCTTCTACATGCTGCAAGATGGAGGCTGCCAAAAGCGTAGTCTTCGACATGATTAGCTATCCCCCTCTTATTCTGGCATTCTGCAGTTCAGTCCACCGGTATTGCCCCTTTACCCAAATACCCATGCATAAGTAGTGTAGATCCTTGCTTGCGAGTACTTTGGATGAGTACTCACGGTTGCTTTCTCCCCCTTTTCCCCCCTTTCCCTTCTTCCTGGTTGTCGCAACCAGATGCTGGAGCCCAGGAACTAGACGCCACCGTCGACGACGACCCCTACTACGCAGATGGTGCCTACTACTATGTGCAGGCCGCCGCCGACGACCAGGAGTAGTTTATGAGGATCCCAGGCAGGAGGCCTGCGCCTCTTTCGATCTGTATCCCAGTTTGTGCTAGCCATCTTATGGCAACTTGTTTAACTTATGTCTATACTCAGATATTGTTGCTTCCGCTGACTCGTCTATGATCAAGCACTTGTATTCGAGCCCTCGAGGCCTCTGGCTTGTATTATGATGCTTGTATGACTTATTTATGTTTTAGAGTTGTGTTGTGATATCTTCCAGTGAGTCCCTGATCTTGATCGTACATGTTTGCGTGCATGATTAGTGTACGATTGAATCGGGGGCGTCACAAGTTGGTATCAGAGCCGACTACCTGTAGGAATTCCCCTTCCAAACTCTTTGGCCGAAGTTGAGTGTAGACATTACAAAACTTTTACTAACATGGCTGTGTGCCTTATGGGCCCACGTCGCCATTGGGTGGTATTAGGATCTTTTATTCCTCGTCTATACTCTGGGACTCTGATCTCTCTTCTATTCGGGTTAAATGGATTTTGCTAAATCTAACATTAGGATCTCGTGATCACTTTCACCCGGAGAGCCCCTTATCACAGATGATCGCGTGCTACACCAGAAGATTCTGAAGATACTCTATGATGTTCTCTCGAGACTTGTGCCATCGCTTTTGCAATTCTCTTTCATCGATAAATCCTTGTGGATAACTACTTACACTTGTCGTTCATATCTTCCTTCCTAGTTGCCCTTGATATTACTTGACACCCTGAAAAATTCTTCGATAGTCTGAGAATCCTTTGTGCCTACCGCCTTGCATTTCTTTACCACCTGAATACCCCTACGGACAATTTCTTGCACTTATCAAGTATCCGCTCATCCCCAGTTGATCAATGTATTTCACAGAAGTCTTTGAATTGCCATTCAATCTTCTGAAGATCCTCAACAACCTAGTGCTTTTGAAATTCTTGCTTGCATGCATTACGATTAATCCCATAAGTCTAGTAATCTTTTTGACATCCATTGTCATTATCATTTTGAGTCCATTGATTCAATTTGTTGCAATTGCTTGCAATCCTCAGAAGAATCTTAGAATTCTTTCTTTCGGCTCAGACGCCATTTTAAACATGAGTTGTATCTCGACCAATCAAATTGCCGTCGATTGTACCCCTAAGGCTATTCATCTTATCCATCCCTAATCAGAGCATTGCTTCTGATCCCTTATCTTGGAATTAATAATTCCTTTGCATTTGAGCTTTGAGTTAGTCAGTTGTTTCTATAATCTGATCTCCTTGTATTCTTTCTTTCTCTGGTTGAGTACCGATGCTCACATCAGAACCCTTGTGGACCACCAGACCCTTTGTCGTGTTTTATCCGACAACGTCCTTCGTATTCAATAATCTTGTGAGCCTTTCCTCGGATACATAATGCCTTTGGTAAATTGTATCCTCTGCTTGCTCAAGCATGCTCTACTATCGAGCTTGTGTTATTTATTCTTGAAATTTGTGGTATATGATCCTAAGATGCCCCGATGGGTTGAACCTATGCCTTCCCCAAACCGTATGAACCCGATAGTTTTCGCGAGTCATACTCTTCTGTTGTTTCGTCAGATAAAATTTCTACACTACAGCTTCACCAAAAGCGAGAAGTAAAATGAAAGGTTATGCATTGAAGAAGTGGGAGTCGACCTTGAGCCTTTGCATTCATGCCCATGGACCCAATGTGAAACTTATCATCGAAGCTTCTTGTAATGATAATAATCCCCTTGTTATAGGTTCGTCCTGTATCTATGTTTGGTCCTTTGCGATCGTGGTTCCGACCATATTGTTCTTCTTTGATCCCATTCTCGGACAAGTTGAAGTACTTGTCTTTTGCAGGACAATACACGTGTCCAACCTCTATTCTGCTCTACCTTTGAGTATACCCTCTGGTACCTCGAGAATATCACGGAACTACATAACTTCTTATGAGTTCTTCATCAACTATTATTCTCGCCGATTCCAATCCCCCTCGGGTTCTGAGTTAATAGCCACTCGAGAACACCGATAAGTGAATCAATCCGCACTCCAATTAAATAACTCTAAGTAATTTCGTTTCTTATGAGTTTAATGATCCTTCAAGTTATTCCTAACCTGATCGGCTATATCATTATCCTGCTAAATTTTAACTGTGCGACCCAGTCCTTATTCCCGGAGCACAACTTCCGATGATGAGCTAAGCTTACGTCGATTTACTCGTCGTATCGTCCCACCTCGAACAGCAAGCTTGATTCCGAGTTTGTGTCGTATCCATGGTTCAAATAACCCTTCGCTTCACCATTGCTTCTGCTTGATGTCGTCGCTGGTCGATTACATCTGCATGGAACCTCTCGACAAATGTATTGTGATCGTCATCAACATTTTGACTCCTTACAGGATATCAATCGAATTCGCGGTGATAAGTACCATCCTCGTCCCTTGGTAAATTGAGTTACCATCGACAACATCCTTACCTTCCTTTCATCACAAACTTGTTCATGTCATGGATGCAACTTGCTATCCAGCTTGTATTATGTTCTACCTTGAAGTATTACCATCCTTTACGTCAAGGATGTTGTGAGAATTGTTCACCTCTTAAGAATTCTTGATGTGGTAATACTTCTCGCAATCTCTGTTCATTTCTTGACCCCCGTGTTGTTGCTAACCGGAGGGAATACCGGCAAATGAACTATGATGTGTGAATTCAAACTTCTAGCAACCCTATTGTTTCAAAGTGAATAGCCGATAGTTTCGTTATCGAATCACCATTCTAACTTTGTTCGTCCTACTTGGTCCATATTTCTAGGTGCATTTTCATTCAATATTTAATTGTGGATGCTCTCATCAAACATACCTCATTATATACTTCGGTGTGTCCAATGCTATCACCTTGTTCACTTAATTGTGAAAATCCATATTTTTGGAAACCTCGATGAATTGCCGCTATGTCCATCCGCCACCTCATCATTCTCTCCATGGTTTACTGATGAACTCTTGTTTCGGAACTGGCTTCTATAGTTCATTTCCCGAGAATCTTATAATGTCATCTCGTCGATTTTTGTTGCACCTCTTCTCAGGCATCCTGAGTCTGAGGTATCCTGACACCAATCAGATCTGAATCTCGATCAGATATGATGGTTGGAACATATTTCCAAGAGTTATAACGTTGGTCTGAATGTGACCCGGTAAGGTGTTGTCATGCCTAGCACACCTAGCCGGAGGCCCTATTGTTATAGCTTCCTTTTTAGCAAGGCTATCCATTCTTCCATGAGGAAACTGTAAGACTTATTCTACAAGTTGTTCCTGATGAACCCTTCGTGTATCCAAAGTCTGACCTTTGCTTGAAGACCATGTCAATGCTATCTCGAAGCATGTCTGTGGTACTCCGCTCTTCGATAAGAACATTTGAAGCCCAATGTTAAATGTTTCCTGCTAAATTATCCAAACACCGTTGTATGGGTAATGTCATGAAATTTCTCTCCCCTTACCTAAAGAGTTTTCTACTTTCTATCCTATCATGGATATCATGCTCTGCTTATCCTTGGGAAGAATATACCCCTGAAATATGTGTTTAAACACATTTTCCTTTCCATTGTTCTGTTAATCTGATAAACACCTTTTCCTATCCATTGTTTTGTTTAACCTTTCTGGTGATCATTATGATCTAAGCAGTATTAATTCCCTGCTTATGTAAACACCTCGGTGTACAATTCTGTCAGTAAGACCCTGTTACTTTTGTTGATGACATTCCGGTAACCACCGATGGACGAGAACTTTGCCTACTGGTCCGCCTCGTTTCAACGAGCAGGAAAATGGTTCTCTTCATCCCTCGCCCTTGGTACCGACATTGTTGCCGACATAACTGATAGGCTACCCTCTGACATGTCTTGCTATCATGACCGTGCAAGATGTCAACGCCCTTCCTACTTTTAACCACATGGTGGGCCCATAACCCACAGTTCCACAGGATCGAAACCTGACTCTCCTGTACACCCCCTGTTCCTAAAGTTATTCCTCGCGCGTGGCCTCGTATGTAATTCACGGGCCACCGTCCTAGTGATCTCATTCCTCTGGACCCCTTTCGCATGTTGTTTCAGACATCGAATGATTGCCTATCCGTTTGAAACTTCTCATGGTACCTTCTTACTTTGCTCTTGATAACTTCTTAAGTTTCAATTCGAGAGATACTTATGCTTCTTCCCATGAGTTAACCGTCCGATGCTCAATTCTGTTAGAATCCGTCCTTATAGAGTTTTCCCCCTCTTATCCTTTTGTAAGTCCGGTGAAGGTCCTGAAGGAAGGACGGCAACTTCATCATGATGCATTGATGCAGAGAAATGAAGACATCAACACTATGGATCAACCTCTTCGAGAAGAGCAACCAAGACTGAGAAGATCCGTTAGCATTTCGTAACCATATACTTTCCCCTTTACTCCACCTCTTAAAATCTCGGGACAAGATTTCTTGTAGTGAAGGAGAATTGTGACGCCGGAGAATTATGCTACAGTAATACCCTGCTAATGGTGCCACATCACCCCGGTTACTGTTGCTAATCTCGTGTTGGATCAAAACTTTTCAAATTCAAAAATTTAAATAATGTCAATTATCAAACTTTTCAAAAGTTAAAACAAAAATGTTCGGGTAGTGCCTAATATTACATAGGTAATTATAGTGAAGAGAACTCCTTTTTTAGAAAATGCCTAAATATTTTAAAATGATTTAAAACAGAAAAGAAAATAAATAAAAATAAAAGAAAACACAAAAACAGAAAAGAAAACTAACAAAAAAAAGAAGGAAAAGAACACCCCCTGGGCTCCGGCCCAGCAGGCCATCAACCCAACTAGGCCAACCCACCAGGCCCAGCCGGCCACCCCTTATTTCCTCACCCCCACAAACCCTAACCCCACGACCCCCACTCACTCCTCCCACTCTCCCCCCTCGATTGGATCGGGAGCTCGACCCGCCCCGACCGCGTCGCCTCGTCGCCGCGCTGACGCCGTCCGGAGCCCGCGCCGCCGCCTGGACCTCGCCGGACGCCATCGCCGGCCTGCCTCCTCTCCGTCACGCCGTCTCCATCCTCCTCCCCGCGCCCCATTGCCCGATCCCTGCACCCGAAGTGACCACGCGCCCTCCTCCATCCCGTTCCTCCCAGTCACCACGCGCCTGCGCGCGCTCACCCCGCCCGCGGCGACCGCGCCGCCGCGCGTGCGCATGCGTCCCTAGCCTGGTCCCGGCTCGCCCGTACCCCCTGGCCTCTACTCCCTCTGCTGCTGCAGGCCGCCTCCACGCCTACCACCACCACCATCCGAAGCGCCGCCCCTCTGCTCCCCTAGCCCCGCGCGCACAGCCGTGCGCCCCCGACCGCGCCCCACCTGCGCCTGGCCTCACGCGCTGCTGGCCCCTAGCTTTCCTCCCCCCCCCGTGCTGCTCCGCTACGGCGGCTACCGCTGCGGGCGCTACCGCCGCCATCTGCTCGGTGCCCCTCTTCCCTGCTCGCCCGCGCGCCCCACTAATGCCGCCAACGCCCACGCGCTGCCGCCGCGTACGCCACGGCCACCGGCCTGCCCTGCTCCGGCGCCCGGCCGGGTACGCCCGCCCCTGGACGTGCGCCCGCTCAGGTCGCAACCGGCGCCCGTGCGCCCGTTTGCCCGCTATGGCCCCTTTGGGCCACTGACACGAGGGCCCCACGCCTAGAGAATGTTTTATATAAAAAAATAATTAAAAAATAATAATAATAATAATTAAACTAATTAATCATGATTAGTTAGTCAAGTCAATGATTAGTTAAACTAATTAATCATGATTATTTAAACTAATTAATTCTGATTATTTAAACTAAACAACTAATTAAACTAATTAATCATGATTAGTTAGTCAAGTCAATGACGAACGGGACCCACACGTCAGCTGACCAGTCAACGCCTCTGTTGACAGCTGACGTCATGCTGATGTCATGCGGACGTCAGCATGCACTGTTCTAGATAATGTTGAATTAAAATAATTAAATAAATGCTAAAAATGATTTAAATCTTTTAAAATCAATATAAAATAAACCGTAGCTCGGATGGAAAAACTTTGTACACGGAAGTTGCTCAGAACGATGAGACGAATATGGATATGCAGCCCGTTCATCCGCCACGCATCCCTAGCATAGCAAACACGCAACTTTCCCCCTCCGGTTCATCTGTCCGAAAACGCGAAACACTGGGGATACTTTCCCGGATGTTTCCCCCCTTCGTCGGTATCACCTCCTACCGCGTTAGGGCACACCTAGCACCGCGCATTGTCATGTCATGCTTCGTCACGCATATGTTTGCATTATATTTATTGTTTCTTCCCCCCTTCTCTCACTAGACACCGAGACTGACGCTGCTGCTACCAAGTACGACTACGGTGTTGACGACCCCTCCTACTTACCAGAGCAACCAGGCAAGCCCCCCCCCCTTGATCACCAGATATCGCCTATTCTTCTCTATACTGCTTGCATTAGAGTAGTGTAGCATGTTACTGCTTTCCGTTAATCCTATTCTGCTGCATAGCCTGTCTTTGCCACTACTGTTGTTACCTTTACCTGCTATCCTAATGCTTAGTATAGGATGCTAGTGTTCCATCAGTGGCCCTACACTCTTGTCCGTCTGCCATGCTATACTACTGGGCCGTGATCACTTCGGGAGGTGATCACGGGCATATGCTATATACTTTATACTGTTACATTACTTATGATACTGTTCGGAGATGGGGGCTGAAGGGGCAGGTGGCTCCATCCCGGTAGAGGTGGGCCTGGGTTCCCGACGGCCCCCGACTGTTACTTTGTGGCGGAGCGACAGGGCAGGTTGAGACCACCTAGGAGAGAGGTGGGCCTGGCCCTAGTTGGCGTTCGCAGATACTTCAATTAACACGCTTAACGAGATCTTGGTATTTGATCTGAGTCTGGCCATTGACCTATACGCACTAACCAACTACGCGGGAACAGTTATGGGCACTCGGCGTCGTGGTATCAGCCGAAGCCTCCATGACGTCAGCGACTGAGAGGCGCGCGCCGGATTGGACTGGAACGCGTGCTAGGCTAAGTCTGCTTCCGGCCGCCCACGCAACGTGCAGGTGTGCAATGGGCGATGGGCCCAGACCCCTGCGCCATAGGATTTAGACCGGCGTGTTGACCTCTCTGTTGTGCCTAGCTGGGGCTGCGACGTGTTGATCTTTCGAGGCCGGGCATGACCCAGGAAAGTGTGTCCGGCCAAATGGGATCAAGCGTGTTGGGTTATGTGGTGCACCCCTGCAGGGAAGTTTATCTATTCGAATAGCCGTGTCCCTCGGTAAAAGGACGACCCGGAGTTGTACCTTGACCTTATGACAACTAGAATCGGATACTTAATAAAACACACCCTTCCAAGTGCCAGATATAACCCGGTGATCGCTCTCTAACAGGGCAACGAGGAGAGGATCGCCGGGTAGGATTATGCTATGCGATGATACTTGGTGGACTTACCTTCTACTCTCTTCTACATGCTGCAAGATGGAGGCTGCCAGAAGCGTAGTCTTCGACATGATTAGCTATCCCCCATTTATTCCGGCATTCTGCAGTTCAGTCCATCGATATTGCCCCTTTACACAAATACCCATGCATAAGTAGTGTAGATCCTTGCTTGCGAGTACTTTGGATGAGTACTCACGGTTGCTTTCTCCCCCTTTTCCCCCCTTTCCCTTCTTCCTGGTTGTCGCAACCAGATGCTGGAGCCCAGGAACGAGACGCCACCGTCGACGACGACCCCTACTACGCAGATGGTGCCTACTACTAGGTGCAGGCCGCCGCCGACGACCAGGAGTAGTTTATGAGGATCCCAGGCAGGAGGCCTGCGCCTCTTTCGATCTGTATCCCAGTTTGTGCTAGCCATCTTATGGCAACTTGTTTAACTTATGTCTATACTCAGATATTGTTGCTTCCGCTGACTCGTCTATGATCAAGCACTTGTATTCGAGCCCTCGAGGCCCCTGGCTTGTATTATGATGCTTGTATGACTTATTTATGTTTTAGAGTTGTGTTGTGATATCTTCCAGTGAGTCCCTGATCTTGATCGTACATGTTTGCGTACATGATTAGTGTACGATTGAATCGGGGGCGTCACAGTTATCAACTTTGAAACCCCTCTTGAACGATTATATCATGAAAAGCCCAACTATCCAGCCCTTAGAATTTTTGGTTGCGCTTGTTGGCCTAATCTTCGGCCATATAATAACCACAAGCTTCAATTCAGATCCAAGCAATGCACTTTTCTCGGGTATAGTAATCTTCATAAGGGTTTCAAATGTCTTGATATCTCTACAGGACGTGTGTATATTTCCAAGGATGTAGTTTTTATGAAAATGTCTTTCCTTTGTCCACTCTACATCCTAATGCCGGAGCCAGATTACGTTCTGAAATCCTCTTGTTGCCTCCAGAACTCTTGAACCCAACTGATCAAGGGGGTGAAAATAGTACTGATGATCATTTGTGTGATAGCCTTACTAATAATGGTGGCAGCGGTAAGAAAAATGCAGCCTCAAACCTTGATTTTATGCAGCAGCAACAGGTCCATGCTCAGCCAGGCGCAGGACACGAGGTGGATCCGCCTGCTGACGCTGATCCCGACGGTTTTGGCACGGAGAATGACCCCGAGGAGGTTCTGGTGGCGCCATAGACGCCGCCTCCTCCGGATTCCGCGGCAGCCCACTCTACGAGCGACACATCGCCTGGGTCAGGCCTCCGGTCGGGTGGCGCGATGGAGTCCTCCTCCCCCCCCCCCGCATGATAGTTGGTGCGTGCGGAGTGGGGGCAGGGGCCCTGTTGCCCGAGGCAGTGATGGCGGTCGGTCGGTGGACCACGCGCTGTCGCCTGGCAGTGGGTCGCTTTCACCAGGCCGAGAATATTTTCTTACTTCGTGCCCTCTGATTGCCTAAGAAAAATACCGTGTGCTCTTCCAGCGAATCCATTTTTATAGTGGAGTAGACGTATGCCGACAAGAAAATATTCCCCACACATTCAACTGTACTCCCTCTGTTTCTTTGTAGTCTGCGTATAAGATTTGGTCAAAGTCAAACTTTGTCAACTTTAACTAAGTTTATTGAAAAAAATGTTAAGATTCACAATATGAAATCAATATTGTTATATGCATCATGAAATTAATTCTCATACCATATAGCTTTAGTATTGTAGATGTTGATATTTTTTCAACAAAGTTGGTCAAACTTTACAAAGTTTGACTTTGACCAAATCTTATATGCAAACTAAAAAGAAACAGAGGGAGTACGTCAAATTCCCAAGTTGAACTATCTTTTTGGTCCAATTCATAGGTGTCAGTGCAGACCAATAGGGCACAGTTGTGTGGCTCCAGCTACCAAATCCCAATGCGCACAAGGGACGCACCAATGGATGCATCCAGACCCAGGCAAAACCCCAGCGCTGTGCCGTCCCCCCAGACAGGCCGCACGAGGGAGCCAGCCAACAACCCCGGCGGATTCTCGCAGCAAGGTCGCCACATTCTCGCCCCCTGACACAGGGCCCCAGCTCCGGCGGCTCGGCCTGATTCGATTCGCGTAGGCCACCCGATTCCTGCGGGCTGCGATCGCAACCCCCGTGGTCTGGGCTCATTACATCCGGGGCCACCCGTCAGTACCTCGCAATTTGGCCCCTAGGCAGGTGGCTGCTAGTAAAACAATTTCCCTGGTTTTTGGTCATCTGGACTGGATGGGGCAGAAATCACATATTTGACCTGAGGGCGAAATCAAATCACAAACTGACCTGCTTCCGAAAAAAATTCACTCTGCTGACCCTTTCATGTGGCGCCCGACAGCTAGGCGCCGCACACTACCATGCAGCGCCTCTGCCTTAGGCGTCGCACCTCCTGCCAGCGTGGCAGCCCTGGTCCAGCTGCGGCCCCACAGACAGCACTGCAGTGCCTAAGGCTTAGGCGCCACACTTGTAATGTGCAGCGCCCGTCTCTTAGGCGCTGCACAGTCTGTGTTCCACTTAGGCTGGCCCCACCCTCTCTCCCCTCCCAACCCCACCCCACACACCCCACCCCACCCAACCCTTAGACTTGCGCCCCTCCTCTCTTCCCCTCTCCCCCCTCTCAAATCCTTCTCAAATCTTGCAAATCCGGAGTATTTGACTGTGCATTTCGAAGCCAACCCCTCCCTTAAGGTAATCTCCTCCGATCCCCTCGTTTTCATCCATAGGAATTGTCACATTTTCTCAAATCTTGCTACTTTGGGGAAACCCTAGCTTTGGCTTGGATTTGCAAATTTGTATTGAATGATGTTATGTTTCTTTGCTAATTTGGTATGGTTAGGCTTTCATAGTATGCTAGGATTAGGGTTATGTGTGTTTGATGTTGGTGTTAGGGTTATCCTATGGTTAGGATTGTGGTTATTGTTAAGTGGGGGTTATGGTTATTAATTCATATATATATATATATGTTATGGCATATGTATTTTGTGCAAATATTTTTGTTAAGTACTTATTTGATATATGTGTGTTTTTGATTATTGTAGGGATGGGGAGAACATGTGTTTATGTTCATCATGTGGATAAAGAGGCCTTTTTGAAAGGCAATGTTGAGCCGGACCCGGATGAGCTTGACATGGTGTTTGAGAGTAGTCCTAGCTATGCGGAGCTCTTGGACCAAGTGAGGAAGGATTTGAACTGGATGGACCCAAGTGACGTTGTTGAGTTCGAGGGAAGGCATAATGTTGGTTTTGGAATGCACATCCGTTTGAAAACAATGCGTGTGAACTCCGAGCAACGTTGGGTTGCATACAAGGAGACGGTTGCCGAATCTCTAGACAAGGCTCTTGAGTTATTTGCCTCCAAGAAGGTTGAGTCTACTTTGAATTTGGACTTGAACCGGAACCCCTCCCCGTTGGTTGCTAGCACTCCCCCACCCATTAACCAAGATCAAATGAGTGAACCTCATTTCATGCAACAAGATTGGCCAACATTGAGCCCGACTCCAAACAACCAAAATGAAGCTTTTGAAGAGGAGAATGATGAGTACGAGGAGGATGACAACGAAGTTGATCTCCATGACAACAATGTGGGTGATCTCGACCAATATCATGTGCAAGAGACAATGGACCAATCCATCCCTTTTTCCCGTGCATATGCATCAGACTCGGATGACGATGGTCTCGATGAAGAAGTTGATGAGGAGGGGTTCACGCCGAAGGAGGCCCAAGCATTCAAGAAGGTATTCGGGAAGGACCACAAGACACCATTGTTCAAGGATCTTAGTCTCGCGGATGAAGCCGTTGTGGATGGTGGCAAATGCATATCTCTTGGAGCTAGGCCAAGTTCTCACCGTGATTTGGAAGACAGCAAGAACGGGATATATCCCGGTTGTGAGTTTGAATCCTTCTTGGAATTGAAGATGTGGCTTGACAACTATTCGGTTACACATTATCGTCCACATAAAGTGGCCAACTCGGACGTCAATGTGCGTTACACGGTCAAATGTGAAGTGCCAAGATGTCCATGGATTGTGCGTGCGAGGCCATGGAAAGGAGGTCCCACTTGGCGCATAGTGAGTTGTCTACCAACTCACATGTGCCGGCACAAGAATGCGGATGGCGAGCTTGTGTACCAACAACACAGACAACTCACGTACGAGTTCATTGCTTACAGGTTATCCAACCAAATATCCACACTTCCAATAATGAGCATCAAGAGTGTCATTGACCTTGTGAAAGCCATCTTTCATTACAAGGTGAAGTACGGCAAGGCATGGAAGGCGAAGCAAGCCGCATTCAAGATGTTATATGGCAATTGGGAGGAAGCATACAACCGACTCCCTAGGTTGTTGTTAGCTATGGCCGCCACAAACCCAGGCATGGTTCACGTGGTTGAGCCTCATGGGCACCAAACATTGATTCATAACGGGAGGACCATCCGAGTATTTGGCCGTGCATTTTGGGCCTTTGAGCAATGCGTGAGGGCTTTTGAGCATTGTCGGCCCGTCATCGCCATTGATGGCACGTTCTTGACCGGACAATACAAGGGCACTTTATTGGTTGCAATAGCAAGTGATGCCAATAACCGGGTGTTGCCTTTGGCTTTCGCTTTGGTTGAGGTGGAGAACAATGATAACTGGGAGTGGTTCTTGCGTCAATTGAGAACAAGGGTATTACCGGCTGAAAGGGAAATTTGTGTCATATCGGATCGCCATCCAGGAATTCTAAACACGGTGGTGGTTGACATTCCCGGACATACAAAGTTGCACCATCGATGGTGCATGAGGCACTTTTGTGCAAACTTCTATAGGGCATGTGGTATCAAGGAGTTGGCCGATGATCTTCAAGATTGTTGTCTCGCTTTCACCAACAAGCGGTTTGCCACATTGTTCAATGCATTGCTCAGACACAAGAAACTAGACCCCGGTGTTCTTGAATTTCTCAATAAGAACATTGTCGAAAGGAATATGTGGGCACGTGCTTTCGATGAAGATGGCCGGAGGTACGGTCAAATGACAAGCAATATGGCAGAATGCTTCAATAAGGTGCTCAAGGGTGTACGTGCATTACCCGTGACGGCAATAGTTCAATACACATTTGACAAGATGAATGGATACTTTTTAAAGTACTCAATGGAGACGGATAAGCAGATTGCTAGTGAGAACAAGGATAAGCACAAGTACTATTTCCCACCAAAGGTTGAAGAATGGTTGGACTTTCAATCACGAAAGGCAGACTCCCAAGAAGCTGTATTATATGACGACAACGAGTGGAAGTATGAAGTGAAAGAGCCTGGAGGAACCACAAACGATGGGCACCAACACAGAGGCCGCGCTTTCAAGGTGTCCCTAACACGGTGTGATTGCAGCTGCATGAGGCCATCGTTGCTTCATCTCCCATGCTCGCACTTGTTAAATGCATCCCGTGTTAGGAATGTGGACGTCAATCACCCTCTTACCGTGAGGGAGTCCGAGTTCTCAATCATGACGGTAAAGAATACATGGGCTCCCCGGTTTCAGCCATACTTGGACCAATCACAATGGTCGGAGTATCATGGAGTTCAACTATGGCCGGACCCGGAATTGAAGGTCGTTAGACGGGGAAGACGTAAGACAAAGCGTCTTAGAGGTGACATGGACGGATGGGGCCGTGGTGGCGGTGGAGAATACGACACCGGCCAATTCCAAGAGCCTCGTGAGCAAAGCCGTTGTGGGGACTGCAGTCATCGGGGACACAACACAAGAACTTGTCCCAAACCAAGAAAAAGATCAAAGAAAAATGATGCAAGCACAAGCCAAGCAAATGATAGCCAACCAAGTCAACCAAGGAGTAGCCAACCAAGTCAAACAAGCCAACGAGGAACTAGGCAACAAAGAGGGAGTCAACTAGGTCTTAGAAGAGGCCGTTGTGGTGGTAGAGGCCGTGGTGATGGCCTAGGCCGTGGGGATGGCCTAGGCTGTGGGGATGGTCTTGGCCGTGGTGAAGGCCTAGGCCGTGGTGATGGCCTAGGCTGTGGGGATGGTCTTGGCCGTGGTGAAGGCCTAGGCCATGGTGATGGTCTTGGCCGTGGTGGTGGGAGAGGCCGTGGTGATGGTCTTGGCCGTGGTGGTGGTCTAGGCCGTGGTGGTGGTAGAGGCCGTGGTGGTGATCTTGGCCTTGGCGGCGGCCGTGGTGGAGGAATGTTCAGTTGGCTCAATGGACCATTGCCGTATGTGACTTACTATGATCTTGTTCTTTTGGCTCAATGCTTGTGTTGTCATTTTGCATTGTGTGACTAACTATTATATTGCCATTTCCATAGGTATGGAAACAATGAAGGGGGTGGAGGACACGGAGGGGGAAGGTGAGCTCCCTTGGTGGTCGGAGGAGGGAGAAGAAGAAGGGACAAGGACCGTGACCTTCTTACGAACCAAAATGTGTGCTACTATGTGCTATGAGACGTAAATGACTATGTCTTTTGGCTGAATGTTTGTGTATGACTATGTGATTGGACTACTCTATTACTATGTGTGTATGAGTATGTGATTTGGACTACTATATGTGCTATGTCTTCTTTCTGTGTTTTGGACTACTACATGTGATTTGGATATGATCATGTGCCATCTATGTGAATCACAAAACATAAAAAGCACTTTGTATTTGAAAACAGCAGATAGTGCAGCGCCTAAGGGTAAGGCGCCACACTACTCAGTGCAGCGCCTCTTCCTTAGGCGCTGCATACTGACTTAGCAAATTTTTGGCTGCAAAAGCTACTGGAACGCTTCTGTTGCTCTCTGGACTGGCATGTCTAGGTGTGCAGCGCCCATGGGAGAGGCGCCACACACCACAGTGCAGCGCCTCTCCCTTAGGCGTTGCACGTCTGCACATGCCAGTCCAGAGAGCAACAGAAGCGTTCCAGTAGCTTTTTGACCCAAAAAATTGCTAAGTCAGTGTGCAGCGCCTAAGGGAGAGGCGCTGCACTGTAATGTGCAACGCCTCACTGCTGGGCGCTGCACAGTACAGTGCAGCGCCTCTCCCTTGGGCGCTGCAGACTGACTTAGCAAATTTTTGGGCCGAAAACCTACTGGAACGCTTCTGTTGCTCTCTGGACTGGGATGTCAAGCCGTGCAGCGCCTAAGGGCAAGGCGCTGCACTGTGGTGTGTGGCGCCTTACCCTTGGGCGCTACACATCTGGACATGTATTAGGCTGCACTCACCCCCCCTCCCACCCATCCCCACCCCACACACCCCCACCCCCACACAAACCCGAAGCTCAGTGCCTCCCCTCTGCCCTCCTCTCTCCCCCTCTCAAATCCTCCTCAGATCCGGAGTATTTGACCATGGATTTCGAAGCCAACCCCTTCCTTAAGGTAATCTCCTCCGATCCCCTCGTTTTCATCCATAGGAATTGTCACATTTGCTCAAATCTTGCTACTTTGGGGAAACCCTAGTTTTGGCTTGGATTTGCAAATTTGTGTTGAATGATGTTATGCTTCTCGGTTTTGTAGGCATGGCTTCATCCGGTTCCATGACGAGGCCACCGTGTGCTAACCAAGAAGACATGCCGAACAAGTGGGAGGACGCATCTTTGGACAAGGTGAAGGAGAAAGATGTCGACATCCCGCCATGTTGGTGTGGAGATGTTTGCAAGGTGAAGGTGTCCACCGACCGAAATAAATCATGGACGGAAGGGCGGAGATATTTTGTATGCCCGAACTATGCTTATGATCGTGCACTTCCAACTAACGCCTATGACCAACCACCGGTAAGCTCGAGAAGTAAAATGTTACTATCAAATGTGTGTCAACACTAACAAAAATTTGGTATGCAGTCACCGCCTCCTCTATGCAAGTACTTCACATGGATAGATCTTGAAGTGCCAGAAGATGTCAAAAAGGACCAATACCAAGATTGTCTTAGGCGGCAACGGTGGTTCGAAGAATCGTTTCGAAGAGGCTTGGAGGAAGAGCGTCGTCAGAAGGAGAGGATGGAGCGGAAGAAACGAGAGGAGGAGAGGGCACGCGAAGCGAAACTTGCTCGTGAGGAGGAGAGGGCAAGAAAGCTTGCAAAGGCTCGCGAGGCGCAAGAGGAGGACTCGGCCCATGACAAGAAGGGGAAATGGCCTCGCTCTACTCAGTAGGGACTTCGCTTCGGTGCACTCGTCGTTAACTATCTTCTACTGAATGTGTCGTGAACTTGTGAGGGCATGTGAGATGCTGGTGAAGTATCTTCTAGGGCAAGCTGCCATTTGTCATTTGTAATGAATGTGTCATGAACCATGTCGTAGTAACGTTTGAATTGTCTTAAGTTATGAACTCATCGGCATAAAATTTGTGTTTGTTCAAATTGCTGTGATGTTGCAGTCATTGTAAGTATTATGTTGTTCCGGTGAAATGAATGTGCTGTAAACTCTGTTTTTTCAGAAAACAACCGTGCAGCGCCCAGAACACAGGCGCTGCACTATACCATGCAGCGCCCAAGGGATAGGCATCGCACAGTACAGTGCAGCGCCTGGCTCTTGGGCGCTGCACTATGACTTGGTAATTTTCGTGGATGGTCAGTGCTGAAAGCCTTCTGTGGCCCTCTGGATAGCCATGGCCAGGTCGGCAGCGCCTATGAGACGGGCGCTGCACTGTACTGTGCAGCGCCTAGGCGCTAGGCGTCACACAGTACTGTGCAGCGCCTGTCTGTTGGGCGCTGCAGTGTTGTTAACTGCCAAACTGCAGAAACAGATGCCATTTTGGCCTCATGCAGCACTGACATAACTTGCTACAACATAAATAAAATTACTGTAGACTGCACATACTGAACAAAGACAACTAATAACTTGAACATCACATCATTTAGGACAATTCAACATTACTACTAGTTCGCAAACACAAATACCACACTAGTAAGAATTCACCAACATATAACATAACCTCACAAGTTCATCGACCTAATGAAACGGCTACAAGAGCACTAACAAACACAAGCACTAATGCCTTCCGCGCGTGTTCCTGGTGCCACGCCTGCAGGCAATCTTCTTCTTCCTGGGTGGACGAGGCTCCTCTTCCTGCACTTCCTCCTCCGCCTCATCATCCAAGCTAGCCATCCACAAGGTCCCTACGACCACCTTTGGGTTGCCTCTGTTGTCAAAGTCGTTGGGCGTGTACCGGCGTCTGGGCTGCCTAGGCTTGAACACATATAGGGACCGAAGTTGAGCGTCTGCCAAAGTCATGTCATCATCAAGCTCATGGCCCTATCACACAATCAAACAATATGGTGAAGACCGGCGTCGTAATCAAGTGAGAATCACATCTAAAGGATTAGTCATACCTCTTGGGTGGCCACGCCATCATCATCCAGATAAGCATATGAGGAACTCACATCGTCCCCCTGATGGTGAGATGAGGGGTCTGATGGTGTACCAGACCTAGAGGCAGATGGTTCATCAAATTCGGGATCACGGCAACCGAGAAGATTCGATAACCGCCTTAACTTCTTGGCCTGACGCTGTAACATGAACACGTGTGGAAGATATCAAACTCCGCAACATAGACTGGCTCTCATAGTGAATGTGATATGTACCTTGAGGAATGCTCGTAGTGAACCATCATCATTGCCTTTTCCAACTGGTGTGTTCTCGAGAATAGACTGGCTCTCATCAGCTGCTTTCTTGATCTCGGTGCGTTGCGGATGAGAAAGAATGAACACGTTAGCCATTCAAACATGTGTAGTACGGCCAACGGGAAAGTAAAGAAGGAACACTTTACCACATAGTTAATCACCGGAACAGCAGGGACTCCTTGCCCTACCCTGACATCTCTGTTGTACTTCCACTTTGATAGATCCTCAAAGTTTACGGGTTCTTCAAGAATATCCTCATTATATGCTGGCGGGCATATCTCAACTCGAGTATTTTCAAGAAGCCATCGTATGTAGTTATCAAAAGCAAGTGGGTTATGCTCACGAAGCTGGGCGCGTGCACTGCTACGAGCTTGCTCCATGCAAAGCTGGAAGCGGGTAACATACGAAGCATGATGCTTGTCCCAGTCCTTTATCTTCCGCTGCCTTCTCCTGTCCAACCTGCATGGTACAATACCAAACATTAGCAAAATCAAGAAGGACTGACGATGCTTAGTCAATATGCTCTCTTACCTATGAAGTGCTTTGTCAGTATCCACCCATTCCGGCGGGTGAGGCTGGAACAGACCAAACTGACGAAACACGCGATGTGGCAAATGAAACTCAATAGCCCAGTTGCATATCAGTGGGCACCGCATAAGCCAGAGATACCTATCCCGCAAGCACATCGGGTTGATGCTAAACTCCAGGGTGTACCCAAGTCTGTCATCGGCGCCATATGGCTGCCATTCCACCTATGAAATAGCGCAACAATGCAAAATTGGTGACTTTTTTTGGCAAACATGAGAAATGACTGAAGTAATGACCTCGTTACCTGCTCAGGCGTAATCGTGTCCAACTCGGCAACGTACTTCTGGTACATGAGATTGACATCGTTCGTCATCTCGGAAACCACATCCCACTTGTAAGCCCAAGTGGGGCGCCGTAATTCGTCATGTTCATCTTCATACCAAGGATTAAACCTGACGCTCTTCGGGCGTCCAACAGGCAGACGCTCCCAGCTTCATACAGAAAGTAGAAGCATATTACCACCAATGCCTGCACTATCTGTGATCCTGCAACACGCATCGTCCAGCTGCATATGAAAGAAAAACAACGTTAACTTGACAATAAGCTTGCATTGCTAATGAAGAAATGAGTTGATCACAAAACAGACCAACTACCTGTCGATACAAGTAGGCAAGAGTCGCTGAACCCCAGCTCCATTTGCTATCGAAGACGGTCAACGCCTTCAGCCACATCCATGGAGCGTTCTTGCCAGTGGAGTCAGGAAACAAAGTCCTCGACACAACATACCACATGTAGACACGAGCATGTGTCTGGATCACATCATAAGTGGCATCCGGAGGGCACGTCGCAAAGTGAGTTTGAATCCACGTGAAAGCAGCTCCGGCTGCTTTCCTTTCCCTCTTCTTCTTCTCTTCTCCCTCTCTACATCAGCCTCAACCTCAGTAGGAGCCATACCGATAAGAGCAATCATCTGCTCGCGCCACCCATCAGAATCGGTGCTCATACAGAGAGGCATCCCGTCGATAGCAAGACCGGTGATCAACGAGACATCCTCGAGCGTCACGGTCATCTCCCCAGTCCGAAGATGGAAACTATGCGTCTCCGGCCTCCACCGATCAGCAAGAGCGGACACCAGTGGAGCGTTCAGATTCGGCGTGGACCGGCTGACCAACTGAATCCACGGGAGTAGTCCTGCCTGCTTGATGTACGGTGTGTACCGCTCATCGTAAGGCATGGCAGGACCAGAGACCCCGTGATACCGAATCTTCAAAGGTTCAAGCTTCTGCAAAAAACAAGTAATGACAAATCTTAGGGCATGTAAATTTCAACTTAAGGCAAATTTGCAAAATATTTAGATTACTCGTTATTACCATCTCCTTCTCGCGCATCATGTAGGCCCGGTGTTTCGTGTCGTAGACATCGTCGAGAAGCCAAACCATCCTTACAAATTTCAAACAATAAACATATATGAGTTCATCTCAAATATCGGTAAACACTCAACATTTCATATGTGTTCATCTAAACATCTCATATGTATTCATCTACAAAAATCTCAACATCTCCTTCTCACACAATGAATAAATGATTGTAAATTATCATATATATCTAGTATGTCATATGTGTTCAAGTAAATCAACATCTCATATTTCAAATAAACTAAACATTTCATATATATCTAAAAAACCTCAACATCTCACATATAGCTACAAAACTCAACATCTCATAATTATATACAAAACTAGGCATCTCATATATATCTAAAAAAATTACAATCTAGGTTTCACTAACAAGAATCATATAGTGTGTGTGGGGGGGGGGGGATCAAAGGTTCCACCTAATCTTGGGCAAACAAAGATCCAAACCAAGCAAATCAAAGGTTCCACCTAATCTTGGGCAAATCCCTAAAATTGCAACGCATTTACGGAGGAAAAGAAAGGGAACGGAGGAGTTTACCTAGTAGGAGGGATTGGAGATCGAATCCGGGCCTCAAAACTTCAGATCTGAGAGGGGTGTGGGGGGATCCGAAGGGGGCACCGCCGCCGCCGCTCTCTGTAATCAGAGCAACTTCCTCAGAGAAGGGGAAGAACTGCTGGGAGGGGCTGGCCCGATGCGGCTTAAGTCAATGTGCAGCGCCCAAGCGATAGGCGCTGCACTTTACACAGTGTGGCGCCTAAGCCTTAGGCGCTGCAGTGCTGTTTGTGGGGCCGCAGCTGAACCAGGGCTGCCACGCTGGCAGGAGGTGCGACGCCTAAGGCAGAGGCGCTGCATGGTAGTGTGCGGCGCCTAGTTGTCGGGCGCCACACGAAAGGGTCAGCAGAGTAAATTTTTTTCGAAAGCAGGTCAGTTTGTGATTTGATTTCGCCCTCAGGTCAAATATGTGATTTCCCCCACTGGATGGTCTCCAAACGCTGGTAGCTTCAAAATCGACGTCAACCATCCATCAAGACAGTCGTACTGGTAGTAGATCTCGCCCCCACTCCCCATCTCATTTTGGGCATACCGTGATCTCCTCCGCCGAGCACAATCATACCGGCCGGACGGCTGTTGGTGCCGTTCCAAGCAAAGCCGCCCGGAGGGGTAAAAAGTGGTACGTACCCGCGCGGCCGTCACCAACTCGCGCACTCTCCGGGCGTACGTACGTCGATCCCTATGCCTGCCGTGTGGAGTGCCAACCCCCAGCCCAGCCCAAGTGGGCGCACGCTCCCAGCCCACGCATGTGCTCCTCCTCCTATGCTGAAACTGAAACTTGACTCACCGGCTCCTTCCCCGTGAATCATTTTGTTGGATCACTCGCCGCCTTTTGCTCCTCCGATTTCCCCTCCCTCCCTCCCTTTGGTCGCGGCCGCATGCAGCACGGCGATGAGCTGGGGCTCTGGGGGACACCTGCGCCGGCCGCTCCATCGGCGAGTCAAGCGCATGCAGAAGCTGCGCGTACGTTCGTTATTCAGCGATGCGTGGCGTAATTCAAAGTGCAGAACCAGCTTATTAATAAGTGCCGCTAAATGGAGCGACAGGGCTGGATAGCCGCTCTAGTGTCGTTCTTATCTATTGCAGATCGATTGATCGATCCTTTTTTGGAGTAGTTGGTGACTTGCTTTCGGCGCGGCCGAACACAGATAATCATGTGTTAATGGGGTTGGGATGCAGCTTTGGGCTGCCGTGGCGCCCACCGGGGAAGATAAAATTATTGTTTTTTCGAACGGGGATGAACCATTTTTCCATTCGAACTGATTAGTTTATCAGTATCAGGCCCGACATGCTACTGCTAGCAGAGAAGAGAGAAGTACTACTAGTAGTAGAAGAATGAGAACAGGGTAAAAGAATGGCTGTGCCTTAAAGCTAGCACCCAATCCAGGCTTTCTATGTTTAGTTGAACATATCCATACTCCTTTCTGCCTTTGATTTCAATAAGTGCATTACTCTCCTTGGCGTTTTAGCTCATTCAGGGTCGACCGTCGCACGTGATACCGGCGTCTTAGCTCGTTCAGAGTAATTCAGGCTTGGATGAAGTTCCTTTTGTTTCTCCTTTTTTCGCTGTGCATATGTAAAGTAGGCTATTCTGTGGCTCTAAGGTCCTTCCTGCGTGCTAGCTTCCGTACGGTGTTGGTTGGTATATATCAAAACCTTCATTTCTTCTTGCGGAATGGCATCTCCTTTTCTCCCGAGACGGACGGAATGACATGATATCTCTGAAGAAAACATGGCCACAGCTGACCTGCCGCACAGCGGTACGCGTGCGCTGGCGCGTCGCAGATCCATCCTTGGTCCATGGGGGACGAAGCTGCTAGTAGTCTCTTTTGGGCCGTCCAAAAGCGACCAGCCTCGGAGTTTGGGCACCAGTAAAACTTTCAACCACTGGAACGTGTCGGTGCGGCTGGTACGCACGTGTGCTGCCTCGGCCTCACCCCGTCCGCACGCCTGCTCGATCGCCGGGCGGATAGATGGTTCCATCCTTCCAGTGTCAACGCAATCAAAAAGTTCAACCAAGGCGCCTAGAAGTGCTGGGCTGCTGGCCATCGACCCTTCGCCACCTTGGTTCCGAGTTTTTGAATTGATTCACAAGACCCAGATGGATGGAGAATCACGCCCACCGGTGACTCATCTGAAGCAGAGGCTCTCCAGGCTGCACGTGACACCGCGCTGTCAAGCGAGGCAGGATTATTCCGCGACGCGAGCTCCCCGGTGGTGGTGGTTAATTAAGTACAAATGGGGCACGGCCACGTTGTCATCAGCGATCCAAGTAGTTGGCGTTTCACTTTCGGCTCACATCACTGGGTTGATTTTGCCTTGGTCGTCTCCCTCCGCGTGCATCATATTTTAGCTAGACCTCCTTTATTTTTTTGTGAGGACCTCCAAAGAAATTACCGCAAACTTTTGGCCTTGCCACTTCAACTCGTGAGCTCGTTTCGGAGTACTAATCTGTAAATTTGGACGGTGTAGAATCAAGCTAAGACCCACTCTTTTTTTTGGAAAGCCATTAGCCCCTCTTTAGGTGATGCCCTGGTTTGTTTAGTCGTATACACCTAAAAGATAAAATCATGGGAATAGCCTAGCCTCGGAGCATCTTCTAATGAAACGAATAATCAACTGCTTTTTTGGTACCGTTCTGGTCCCAAAGTTGTATGCTGCTCCTAGATTTCTTGGTTGCTTCATCTAGAAGAAGAAAACAGCGAGTTAGTAGGGACGAAACATGCAGGATATCACACGCAACTCTAACTGAAACAGTCTGAGGATAGCTGCGGTTCTAATCCAATGCAGATTAGCAGCGGATGCATTTGCACGACACGTAAGTAAGCAGGCAAAACCCAATTACTTATATTTAGTAAGGGAACAGGGAAACGCCATCTATATACTCCCTCCGTCCAGAAATACTTGTCCTAAAAATGGTTGTATATAGACTTAGTTTATGGTTGTATCTAGACTTAGTTTAGTTTTAGATACATCCATTTTATCCATTTCGGAGGACAAGTATTTTCGGACGAAGGGAGTATCATATAGGAGTACGTATCAGCAAAGGCTAAAGAGACTTTGCCAAGCCAATTATTGGTCTGTATAGTACTATACTGGAGGGGAAACACAAGACCTCATGAGCTGATGGGTTGGGACCCGGTGGAGGGTGATGGGGACTTTCCTTCTAATCCACCCATCAACGCATGATCTTGTTGCTGCGTCCAGTTTGTTATTAGGAGTACGTAGCCCCACCTCCACCCCACTTGGGTGCAACAAACATTTTCTTCTGTCCAAATCACATGCAGACCGTCTAAACCGACTTTTACCCATCCAGGGGTTATTCTCGCCTGGAGTTAAAATGAGGCCTAAAAGAGAGGGAGCAGTTGACGCATGACAGCTGGAATATCTTTCCTGGCCACCATATCGTGGGTCTCAGCAGAGTAGTGCAAAGTGTGCGATTAAATTTGTTACTAACAGAGTGCGTAGGCCTTTCACCTTGCATTCGGTACGTAGGCCCGTAGAGGTGTATTCCTCTAGAGAAAGCTGTTTTGCAGCACTGAAAACCTGCAGCGAATCCCAACAACTTGCCGTACTAAAAAATAAAATCCCATCAACTTGCTCTTTTTTTTAACTTCGAACCGAGAAAATTACTCCTGCTACTAGTAGCACTAGTTCTTTTCTACAGTAATCCAGTACAGAGCCAAAGTGCAAACAAAAAGAGGGTAAAACATCCGGAAACAATTTCTCTATTGCGAAGTTCCATTTTTATCCCACTTTGGTTATAGTGGATGGAGTGGTCATGGTCCGTGCATGTCGAACTTGACCGCAGTCTCTTTTCCCCGAGCGCACCACGCCATCTGCATGCCAGATTAACAAAGAGTCAGGCTCGGCATACGGCCGGAAAGGCGGCCCCGCTGGGACGGGATCGATCGGTCGTGGTCGGTTGCTTGCTTGGTACTGTAGGATCGTCGAAAGCGGTACAGCCAAGGCAACCATCACGTGGACTGCTCCTGCATGTGCGACGTCGCCCCTCTCCCGCACCATCCATCCATCCATCTTTTTTACGCGACACGAATTAATTATGATTAATTAACAGAAAGAAAGCTGGCTACGTGCACGTTGCATCACGTCGCGGCGCACCATCGTAACGCTCCCATTGGGCCGGCGGTCTGTTGCTCTTGGAAAAACAGAAGGAAAGAACAGAAAATTCACGGCAACGGCACGTGTGATCGTTTGAATCGAATCGTAAATGTACTAGCATGAATACTATAGCAGCAAATTGCAATGAATTAGCACCAGACGGGTGGACTGCGCATTCAATGAGGCCTGTAATTATTTGAGATTCGTTCGCAGGGGAGCCGTCCTCGCTGGAGGGTACCACCCCCGTCCCCGTATATACAACGGTTTAATCTCTCTATAATCTGGCCATTATGTCGCGTTTCTCCGGATGCCACCCTCAAATTACTCTACTACTAGTACTAATCGCCTACCCACTGGGCACCACCATTAGCATGCTCCTCGCTAGCGCTAGGAGACACGCATGCACAGTGCCGTAGAACAAGCCAGATCGGCTCTCATCCCACGCGATTTCTTTTCTCCAGAACGAACATTTTTTTTGCTGAATCTGCTTTACATTAGATTTTTTTAGGGTAATGCTTTGCATTAGATTATAGTGTGTACATAATCGGAACGGCCGAACGGAATTAAAAGCGGTTAGTGTGCGGAGATTCGCTCCGATCCTCCATTTTTTTACTGATCCACTATATTATTTACTTGTAGCCCCTTCTGTTTGGCGATATATATGATTGATCTCCCTGTAGCCGCCCCGCTAGTAGTCTAGGAGGAGGAGCAGTCGCTTCTCCTGCCGTCTCATCGTTTTCTACTACCTGCTCTCTCGCCAAATTCTGCCACCCAACTAACAAAACAAAAGCCTGGACTTCCGTCCGCCTCCGGCCCCGGCCGCTTCCTTCCCTCCCATCTCTGCTGCCGCCACCACCAAAACCCGCACGCTTCCAAGCGCACGCTCGATCGCAGAGCCCAGCAGGACCGGAGCGAGAAGAGAACAAGGCGTGCGCGCGCGCGTGAGGGAGAGGTGGCGGCGGAGGAGGAGGGGCGCCGCATGGGGTCGAGGCGGCGGCGCGGCCAGCACCACGGCCGCTGGGTGGTGCCCTCGGTGGCGCCGGCCGCGGCGGCGTTCACGGCGGCCGGGCTGCTGCTCGTCGTCGTCGCCTTCCACTGCTTCCTCTCGCCGCCGCTCGGGGGTGGCGGCGGCGGCGTCCGGCGCCACAACCCGCCGTTCCTGGTACGCTCCCTCTCACTAACAAAAGCCGCGACTTTGCGGCGACGGGGGTCGCCGCCGGTCCATGCAATGCTCTCCGATTTTCGCTCCCTTCCTGCCTTAATGCCGATTCTGTTTGCTGTCCCCCTTTTGTTTCGCGGAGCAGTTGAACAAACCGGCCGAGTTGCGCAGGAATCTCGTCGGCACCGTCGATTTCACCGTTCCGGTGAGTGGATAACCCCGCGCTCTGCCTCACCGTTTCTTGCGCTTAAACCCGGTGAAATCGAGCGACCAATTCGCCTGATTAATTGGTTCCTTCCGGGTCTTCTTTCAGAGTGGCGGGAGCAGGCTGGGGGAAGAGCTCTGGACATCGAAGACGGCGCACCACTTCGTTGGCTGCAGCGACGCCACCAAGGAGTTCGCCGGTGCGCACGCCTGTTCCTTGCAGCAATTTCGTTCTCCTTTCGTATGCGGCTTGTTTTGCTTCACAAGATTAGCATTGCCACTGCTCGTGTTCGTGTCTTACTGCTCGCTAACAGTGAAGTTCCCCCTTCAGCAGATGCCAAGGCTGTCACTGAGCCGAATCGCTATCTGATGATCGCCACCAGCGGGGGCCTGAACCAGCAGCGAACAGGGGTGAGTAAGAACGAACGTGCTGCCATACTGGTTGCTGGCTTGTCCCATCGAATTATTGTCTTTTTGCTTGGTCCAACAGTGTGAATATATTGCAGTTGAATTACCTCGTAATTTCCATGTTTACATAGCCTACCTAAATTACTGTGTTAGTGGTCTAATGTCACTCTAGGTTTCGCAATGATGAGACTCTTGGCCATGTGCTAATAATACAATAATGTCAGTTTTCTTCAGTTGTAAGCATCTACTCCGTATGATATAGCCCTGGTCAATTCAATTTACTCCAACAACTTGTTGACGCCTTTGGCTGCATCCCTGCATTTCCGTCTTTTCTTGGTATGCTCCAACTACTTTTGGAAGCCCTGCATGACTGCGCCAGTGTATTTATTCCTTTCTTGTTAGTATTAGCTGTCATATACAACTACCCTATACCGTAGGAAACGTGTACCTGAATACTTGCTTGCCAGTTCTGATCTTGAGTAATCTGAACAACTCCCAGTTCGAGACCATAGTGTGTGTTTCTTGACCTATGAGTTATTAATCTGAACAATTTCCAGTTCGAGATCGTAGTTTGTTTTTCTTGACCTATTAGTATGAGTTATCAATTTGAACAAACTTTCGGTTCGAGGTCATAGCGTGTGTTTCTTGACCAATTAGTATGAGTTGTCACTGTGAACGGGTATCCAGATAATCAATTCTCTGTTTGTTCTCAGACTCGTGTCTTCTTGCTATACAGAGTGATGAAACTCTAATGTTCCAACATCAGTAGTTTGTCTTGATAATATTCCCCATTTTCAGATAAGTCATGAAATTCAATAAATGACACGAAAACGCTTTTGGTTATCTGTTTCCAGATCATAGATGCTGTTGTTGCAGCGCGCATTCTGAATGCAACACTTGTCATTCCAAAGCTTGATCAGGCATCTTTCTGGAATGACGCAAGGTAACAATCTTTACCCTCTGTTGGTTGTTCTGGCAAAGCACCATGTGCTTATTCGGTGTTCCGTATCACAGTGATTTTGGGGAGATCTTTGATGCTGACTCATTCATATCCTCGCTCGCAAATGATGTAAAGATCATACGACAAGTGCCTGACAGAAATGGGAAAACACCTTCTCCATATAAAATGCGTGTACCTAGGAAGTGTACTCCAAAATGCTACGAGAATCGAGTACTACCTGCCCTTTTAAAGAAACATGTAAGCATTACAGATTGTCAACATGCCACTTTTCGTATGTTCAGAACTTCAGGCTGAAAATGCTCAATTCTGACATGTTTTTTTGCATTTCTACCCATGCAGGTCGTTCAACTAACAAAATTTGACTACCGGGTTTCCAACAGGTTGGAGACTGATCTTCAAAAGCTCAGGTGTAGAGTCAATTATCATGCACTAAAGTTCACAGATCCAATTCTCGAAATGGGCCGATTGCTTGTCCAAAGAATGAGAGCCAAAAGTGGACGCTTCATTGCTCTTCACCTAAGGTAATATTTCTTTCAAATAAAATTTTGTGTTGGCTATGCAGTACAAGCGAATTTTCTTCACCCTCATAACCTATGACAGATTTGAGCCTGACATGCTCGCCTTCTCGGGATGTTACTTTGGGGGTGGTGAAATCGAGAGAAGGGAACTAGGTGCAATACGTAAGAGATGGGATACACTGCATGTAAGTGACCATTCTTCATTCAGGGTTATTAAATGGCCCTTTCAGTTTTTTACAGTTACACTTGAATTTATTTTCAGGAAAGCAACCCTGACAGAGAACGCCGGCATGGCAAATGCCCTCTAACACCAGAAGAAGTTGGCTTCATGCTCAGGGCATTGGGTTTTGGGAAGGACGTCCACCTATATGTTGCGTCGGGGGATGTATACGGAGGAGAGGAGACATTAGCACCTCTGAAAGCGCTCTTCCCAAACTTCCACTCGAAGGAGACTCTATCAAGCAAGGAGGAGCTGGCACCTTTCTTGCCATTCTCATCTCGCATGGCCGCCCTTGATTATGTCGTGTGTGATGACAGCGACGTTTTTGTGACAAATAACAATGGCAACATGGCAAGAATGTTGGCTGGTCGAAGGTAATCTCTTTTGTGCATTTCTACAATAATTTGAATAGCTGTAGATTTTTTAAGATACCAATTGTTGCCTGCATATTCAAAGACCCTCTAAACGTAAGTAGATTGATTGAAAAAAAATGCTGATTTCAGGAGATACTTCGGGCACAAGAGGACCATACGCCCCAATTCTAAGAAGCTCTCCTCTCTCTTCCTTAATCGAACCAGCATGAGCTGGGACACATTTGCATCCAAAGTTCAGATGTACCAAAAGGGTTTTATGGGTGAGCCAAATGAGATTAAACCGGGAAAAGGTGAATTTCACGAGCACCCTATGGACTGCATTTGTGCAAGGACAAAGAGAAGAACTGGGCCTAGTAAGCCGTACCTAAGCAATCGTGCTCGTGAAGCTGCCGGGAATCATACCAGTGATGCGGAGTTCGACTGGAGCGATTTGGACTATGGAGAGAATACACCCTTGGGAGGGGATTCATCAACTGAGACTGATCCAGATTACGGCCGTATTGCTGGACCAGACATTCCTGAATTGGAGGACATACTCTCGGACTAGTCACTTAAAATTGATAGCTGTTATAATAGGTTTTGTCACTTAGAAGGGAAAGGCGATGAAGTTTTTTGTGTACAGAAGCTACTGCAGAATTTATCTTCTCCTGTTTTTTTGCATGGAGAAATCAGGAAGAGCTTCTTACAGAAGAAGAGAGGTAAATACGGAATACTTAACTTGAGTAAATGATACTGTATATTGCCTTTATAC
Source organism: Aegilops tauschii subsp. strangulata (assembly GCF_002575655.3). Taxonomy (NCBI): domain Eukaryota; kingdom Viridiplantae; phylum Streptophyta; class Magnoliopsida; order Poales; family Poaceae; genus Aegilops; species Aegilops tauschii. The sequence goes on from NC_053036.3 coordinate 518,853,437, forward strand.
ACTTGGTACTTCAAAGATGAAACTTATGGACCTGCATGATCTCCACGTTTGATCTGGTAATACAAATTGTATGTTAAGTAGTCTAAAAAATATTTAACACGAAATGGGCATTTGATATGCGGTTAAACTTCATTAAAAATACACGTTGAACCTAACCGGAAACATGATTTCCGTTTGTGTATTTCTAACTTGACTTCAACAATCTAATGCTCCACATGTTTTTTTCTCAATGCAGAAGCAGGCCTTCAGTATGAGCAAGACAAATTGTACAGCATTTGACTGGTCTGCATCGGATGCTGATTGGCAAATTAGAAGAACTTTTTTGTTTGGTTTTCCATTAATATATTTTAGATTGAACCGTAAATAGACGGTAGCTCTTTTTCCTTTATAGTTTGATGTAATGTGACAGTGAGTTTGGTTTTTACTCTTGATTTTCTCTCGACAAAATTTTCGGTCTGCCATGAATTCTGTACATAACATAGAACATGAAGAGGAGCAAGAAAGAAGGAAAATCTTACCCAGTGCGTCTGTACGTTTCAGCATTATTGGCTAGTTCGGAGCTGCTCTTTGGGAAATCAACATTTTTGTCACGCGCACAGCTCTTATTTTTGTTTAATTGTTACTTCCTCCGTCCCATAAAACAAGAGTATTTTCTAGACTACATTAGTGTAAAAAAAGCTTTTATATTATGGGACGGAGGGAGTATAATTCAGTATGGTGAATGCTTATCGGTAGGCTAATGTTAAAACGTCCTGCCAAAATATCGTGACGGTAAATTTTTCTCTTGAATTGAAAAAACTGTAGAGGAAACCCCAGCACGGAAATTTTATCAAAAGAACGATAGCAAGCCATTTGGTTGACGCTGTCAAAAATCTTGGCGTTTCTCTACATCCAGATGTTCTGTGCCTATGTAGCAGTGCTCGTTTTGCATCCCGCAAAAAAAAAAAAAAAAGCAGTGCTCGTTTTGCTTGGGTCGCCACTCAGCCGTCGCGCCTTGGCATGGGGAATGGGTCGCCGGCTCCTCGGCACAACTCGGCGTTGCTTTAAAAAAAAAAAAAAGAGGACCCTCGGCTTCTGCATCTGGGTGATGCATGCGGCCACTTTATTAATTATTCTCACAAAACCTTATAAAGTCATACAACAGTAGAATTAAAGCCACCGTCTAAGCAACAACTCGGCGTTGCTACTTACGGGCTGCGACCGGCAGCCCGACATCTCAACCTCCGCTTCATCGGCTCCCCTAGCAGTGGTGCCCTGGCTCGTTGCTGTGTGTCCCTGTGCCGGCCAGCCCAGAGCAGTTCCGAAGCCAAGCGAAGCGAGCGTGAAGCACTGGTATTATGAACCTTCTGGAAGGTTCCTTGCCGGTTGAAGCCAAGCAAAGCGAGCGTGAAGCACTTTGAAAAGTTGTGTGTTTTCGAATTGACGATTGTATTTTGAATTAAAAAATTGAACTCTCAAAAAAAATTATGAATTCGTGAACATTTTTCGAGTACATGAACTATGATGTTTCACGGACAAATTTTGTTTTTATTGAATTTATTTTAAATACATGAACATTTATTGAATTTGGGGAACATTTTTTAGATGCATGAACATTTTTTGAATGGGTCTGTCTAGGACACATCTAGATGTGACATTCTTAAAAAACATCTAGATGTGAATTAGACAAACTGTTTTTGAATTTATGAACATCTTTTTGAATTCTTGAACAAAATCACATTTTTTTCTCCCGTGCAACTTTTTTTGCATTCACGAACTTTTTGGAGTTTTTATTCAATGGGAAAAAGAAGAAAGAAGGAAAGGAAAAAAAAACCACAGATCCACGCTAAGCTACACAACTTAGTGATCGCAGCTGATGGGCCGGCCCACGCTATGCCGGCGACCTGTGTGTGTGTGATCAGCGCGGGGATGTGAGAGGGGGAGCAACTAGTTAACGAGCGCTCCTTCGGGAGCCTCGCAACGACCAGCGCCACTTGGCGCGCTCTCAGCCATTCGCCACGTGTCGTGCTCTGGACGCTCCCTCCAGATTTTGTTTTTTTTATTTTTCCGCACGCGTTTTCGGCTTTTTAAACGGTTTTTCCCTTTTTTTGACGTTTTGGTTTTTCTCCGGTCTTCCTTAGCGTTTCGACCAAAAAAAATTTGGATTTTTTGCGTGAAAAAACGAGTTTACTTTTTTTTCTTTCGTGAAAAGTCATGTTTTTTTTCGCGAGAGGCACGGTTGTGCTTTAGCGAGAGTCACGGCCGTGCCTTTCGGAAACGAAAAAAATGCGTTTTTTATTTTTTTCCTTTCGCGAGAGTCACGGTTTTACTTCCGCAAGAGGCACGGTTGTGCTTTTGCGAGAGTCATGGCCGTGCCTCTCGGAAAGGGAAAAACAAAACGCATTTTCTGTTTTTTTTCTTTCGCGAGAGTCACGGTTTTGCTTCCGCGAGAGGCACGGTTGTGCTTTTGCGAGAGTCACGGCCGTGCCTCTCTGAAAGGAAAAAAATACGCGTTTTCTGTTTTTTTTTTCTTTTGCGAGAGTCACGGTTTTGCTTTTGCCAGAGGCACGGTTGTGCTTTCGCGAGAGTCACGGTCGTGCCTCTTTTGGAAAGGGAAAAACACGTTTTCTGTTTTTTTTTGTTTTCACGAGAGTCACGGTTTTGCTTCCACGAGAGGCACAATTGTGATTTCGCGAGAGGCACGTGCGTGCCTCTTTCGGAAAGGGAAAAAACCGTGCTCCCGGTTTAGTTTTTTCGTCCGGTTTTTTTCGTGAAAAAAAAGTTGGTCAAAACCTATCAATATGGGATCTAGTTTTGAAGATCTCGATGCGAGGAATCCAATGGTGAAAACGGTTTGAGATTTGGACGCACGGTTTAAGAGATAAAACGTTTTGAATAAACGAATCTACGAAAAAAGGGAAAACTCTCAGGTTGCGACAAGTGGCGCGTTGCATGTGCGCCACTTGTCGTGACCTAGGAAGATGGAGTGTTCTTTGCAACGAGTACTCCTTAATTAGTAATTTCGTGTGAGAGGCGCGAGCCTCCCATGCAGTTGTGCCTTAGGCTAGCCTGTTCATGGGCAAGTGGGCAACCCAACCCGAAAGCTCGACATCCAGGCACAGATCAACTTTTCTTCCTGAACCTTGGCCTGAAAGCCAGGCCCGGCCCTGATGGGGGGCAGGGGGGCGGCCGCCCCGGGCCCCCGAAAGGTAGGGGCCCCCACATATGTGTGCTTTGTGTATTAGGTCCGTGAAAAAAATGACCATGCGCTAATTTAGGTGTAACATGCCTTGTATGTGAAGGTGCAGTAGTGGGCAAGTAAATCAACGATTCCCTGAATCAATGGAATTTACGTTTCCCACGTGTAGGCCCACACACAACAACATCAGCGATCGACCTGGCCGCAAATCAATCCCTCAAGCACACATCACGCAAGACTCCTGCCGCTACAGCGTCCTCCCGTGGAGGCCTCGCGGATGCTTCCTCCTTAGAGCATCTCCAGCCGTTGGCCCCCCCAGGACGCATAAAAATCGCCCCTGGGGGCGAGCCGGCGATTCGTTCGGTGCTGGGGATGGTTTTGCGCCCAGTCGTCGCCCTCAGTCGCCGATTTTGGCCCACTTTTGAAGCCCCATTTCAGCAAAAAAGGCCCATATGGGCGAGAATAGGCCCATATTCGGCGTGGTTCGCCGTGGCTCGGCGTTCAATTATCAACATAAATATTTTTTTATCACATATTTCATCACAGAAAATTCAAATACTTCAACAAAATAGTTCAACAACAAATAGTTCAATACAAATTATATAGTTCAACAAATAAAAACTCATATTTCATCACATGTCGCGCCCGGTGTCGCCCTTGAGCCTCCATAGTGAAGGAAATATGCCCTAGAGGCAATAATAAAGTTATTATTTATTTCCTTATATCATGATAAATGTTTATTATTCATGCTAGAATTGTATTAACCGGAAACATAGTACTTGTGTGAATACATAGACAAACAAAGTGTCACTAGTATCCCTCTACTTGACTAGCTCGTTGATCAAAGATGGTTATGTTTCCTAGCCATTGACATGAGTTGTCATTTGATTAACGGGATCACATCATTAGGAGAATGATGTGATTGACTTGACCCATTCCGTTAGCTTAGCACTCGATCGTTTAGTATGTTGCTATTTGCTTTCGTCATGACTTATACATGTTCCTATAACTATGAGATTATGCAACTCCCGTTTACCGGAGGAACACTTTGTGTGCTACCAAACGTCACAACGTAACTGGGTGATTATAAAGGTGCTCTACAGGTGTCTCCGAATGTACTTGTTGGGTTGGCGTATTTCGAGATTAGGATTTGTCACTCCGATTGTCGGAGAGGTATCTCTGGGCCCTCTCGGTAATGCACATCACTTAAGCCTTGCAAGCATTGCAACTAATGAGTTTGTTGCGAGATGATGTATTACGGAACAAGTAAAGAGACTTGCCGGTAACGAGATTGAACTAGGTATTAAGATACTGACGATCGAATCTCGGGCAAGTAACATACCGATGACAAAGGGAACAACGTATGTTGTTATGCGGTCTGACCGATAAAGATCTTCGTAGAATATGTGGGAGCCAATATGAGCATCCAGGTTCCGCTATTGGTTATTGACCGGAGACGTGTCTCGGTCATGTCTACATAGTTCTCGAACCCGTAGGGTCCGCACGCTTAACGTTTCGATGACAGTTATATTATGAGTTTATATGTTTTGATGTACCGAAGATTGTTCAGAGTCCCGGATGTGATCACGGACATGACGAGGAGTCTCGAAATGGTCGAGACATAAAGATTGATATATTGGAAGCCTATGTTTGGATATCGGAAGTGTTCCGGGTGAGGTCGGGATTTTACCGGAGTACCGGCATGTTACAGGAACCCCCCGGCAACATAATGGGCCTTAGTGGGCCTAGGTGGAAGAGAGGAGAGGCGGCTAGGGCTGGGCCGCGCGCCCCTCCCCCCTAGTCCGAATAGGACAAGGAGAAGGGGGCGGCGCCCCCCTTCCTTCTTCTCCCTCTCCTCTTTCCCCCCTCCCAAGTCCTAATCCAACTAGGAAAGGGGGGGAGTCCTACTCCCGGTGGGAGTAGGACTCCTCCTGGCGCGCCCCAAGGCTGGCCGCACCTCTCCCCCTTTGCTCCTTTATATACGGGGGCAGGGGGACACCCCATAGAAACAACAATTGATCTATTGATCTCTTAGCCGTGTGCGGTGCCCCCTCCACCATATTACACCTCGATAATATCGTAGCGGTGCTTAGGCGAAGCCCTGCGTCGGTAGAACATCATCATCGTCACCACGCCGTCATGCTGACGAAACTCTCCCTCAACACTCGGCTGGATCGGAGTTCGAGGGACGTCATCGAGCTGAACGTGTGCTGAACTCGGAGGTGCCGTGCGTTCGGTACTTGATCGGTCGGATCGTGAAGACGTGCGGCTACATCAACCGCGTTATGTTAACGCTTCCGCTTTCGGTCTACAAGGGTACGTGGACAACACTCTCCCCTCTCGTTGCTATGCATCACCATGATCTTGCGTGTGCGTAGGAATTTTTTGAAATTACTACGTTCCCCAACAGTGGCATCCGAGCCTGATTTTATGCGTAGATGTCATATGCACGAGTAGAACACAAGTGAGTTGTGGGCGATATAAGTCACACTGCTTACCAGCATGTCATACTTTGGTTCGGCGGTATTGTTGGATGAAGCGGCCCTGACCGACATTACGCGTACGCTTACGCGAGACTGGTTCTTCCGACGTGCTTTGCACAGAGGTGGCTGGCGGGTGTCAGTTTCTCCAACTTTAGTTGAACCGAGTGTGGCTACGCCCGGTCCTTGCGAAGGTTAAAACAGCACCAACTTGACAAACTATCGTTGTGGTTTCGATGCGTAGGTAAGAACGGTTCTTACTAAGCCCGTAGCAGCCACGTAAAACTTGCAACAACAAAGTAGAGGACGTCTAACTTTTTTTTTACAGGGCATGTTGTGATGTGATATGGTCAAGACATGATGATAAATTTTATTGTATGAGATGATCATGTTTTGTAACCGAGTTATCGGCAACTGGCAGGAGCCATATGGTTGTCGCTTTATTGTATGCAATGCAATCGCCATGTAATTGTTTTACTTTATCACTAAGCGGTAGCGATAGTCGTAGAAGCAATAGTTGGCGAGACGACAACGATGCTAGGATGGAGATCAAGGTGTCGCGCCGGTGACGATGGGGATCATGACGGTGCTTCAGAGATGGAGATCACAAGCACAAGATGATGATGGCCATATCATATCACTTATACTGATTGCATGTGATGTTTATCTTTTTATGCATCTTATCTTGCTTTGATTGACGGTAGCATTATAAGATGATCCCTCACTAAATTATCAAAGTATAAGTGTTCTCCCTGAGTATGCACCGTTGCGAAAGTTCTTCGTGCTGAGACACCACGTGATGATCGGGTGTGATAGGCTCTACGTTCAAATACAATGGGTGCAAAATAGTTGCACACGCGGAATACTCAGGTTAAACTTGACGAGCCTAGCGTATAACAGATATGGCCTCGGAACACGGAGACCGAAAGGTCGAGCGTGACATATAGTAGATATGATCAACATAGTGATGTTCACCGTTGAAACTACTCCATCTCACGTGATGATCGGACATGGTTTAGTTGATATGGATCACGTGATCACTTAGAGGATTAGAGGGATGTCTATCTAAGTGGGAGTTCTTAAGTAATATGATTAATTGAACTTGAATTTATCATGAACTTAGTACCTAATAGTATCTTGCTTGTCTATGTTAATTGTAGATAGATGGCCCGTGCTGTTGTTCCGTTGAATTTTAATGCGTTCCTTGAGAAAGCAAAGTTGAAAGATGATGGTAGCAATTACACGGATTGGGTCCGTAACTTGAGGATTATCCTCATTGCTGCACAGAAGAATTACGTCCTGGAAGCACCGCTGGGTGCCAGGCCTGCTGCAGGAGCAACACCAGATGTTATGAACGTCTGGCAGAGCAAAGCTGATGACTACTCGATAGTTCAGTGTGCCATGCTTTACGGCTTAGAACCGGGTCTTCAACGACGTTCTGAACGTCATGGAGCATATGAGATGTTCCAGGAGTTGAAGTTAATATTTCAAGCAAATGCCCAGATTGAGAGATATGAAGTCTTCAATAAGTTCAATAGCTGCAAGATGGAAGAGAATAGTTCTGTCAGTGAGCATATACTCAAAATGTCTGGGTATAACAATCACTTGATTCAACTGGGAGTTAATCTTCCGGATGATAGCATCATCGATAGAATTCTTCAATCACTGCCACCAAGCTACAAGAGCTTTGTGATGAACTATAACATGCAAGGGATGAATAAGACGATTCCCGAGCTCTTCGCAATGCTAAAGGCTACGGATGTAGAAATCAAAAAGGAGCATCAAGTGTTGATGGTCAATAAGACCACTAGTTTCAAGAAAAAGGGCAAAGGGAAGAAGAAGGGGAACTTCAAGAAAAACAACAAGCAAGTTGCTGTTCAGGAGAAGAAACCCAAGTCTGGACCTAAGCCTGAGACTGAGTGCTTCTACTGCAAGCAGACTGGTCACTGGAAGCGAAACTGCCCCAAGTATTTTGCGGATAAGAAGAATGGCAAGGTGAACAAAGGTATATGTGATATACATGTTATTGATGTGTACCTTACTAATGCTCGCAGTAGCACCTGGGTATTTGATACTGGTTCTGTTGCTAATATTTGCAACTCGAAACAGGGGCTACGGATTAAGCGAAGATTGGCCAAGGACGAGGTGACGATGCGCGTGGGAAATGGTTCCAAAGTCGATGTGATCGCGGTCGGCACGCTACCTCTACATCTACCTACTGGATTAGTTTTAGACCTAAATAATTGTTATTTGCTGCCAGCGTTAAGCATGAACATTATATCTGGATCTTGTTTGATGCGAGACGGTTATTCATTTAAATCAGAGAATAATGGTTGTTCTATTTATATGAGTAATATCTTTTATGGTCATGCACCCTTGAAGAGTGGTCTATTTTTGTTGAATCTCGATAGTAGTGATACACATATTCATAATATTGAAGCCAAAAGATGCAGAGTTGATAATGATAGTGCAACTTATTTGTGGCACTGCCGTTTAGGTCATATCGGTGTAAAGCGCATGAAGAAACTCCATACTGATGGACTTTTGGAACCACTTGATTATGAATCACTTGGTACTTGCGAACCGTGCCTCATGGGCAAGATGACTAAAACACCGTTCTCCGGAACTATGGAGAGAGCAACAGATTTGTTGGAAATCATACATACAGATGTATGTGGTCCGATGAATATTGAGGCTCGTGGCGGATATCGTTATTTTCTCACCTTCACAGATGATTTGAGCAGATATGGGTATATCTACTTAATGAAACATAAGTCTAAAACATTTAAAAAGTTCAAAGAATTTCAGAGTGAAGTTGAAAATCATCGTAACAAGAAAATAAAATTTCTACGATCTGATCGTGGAGGAGAATATTTGAGTTATGAGTTTGGTCTTCATTTGAAACAATGCGGAATAGTTTCGCAACTCACGCCACCCAGAACACCACAGCGTAATGGTGTGTCCGAACGTCGTAATTGTACTTTACTAGATATGGTGCGATCTATGATGTCTCTTACTGATTTACCGCTATCGTTTTGGGGTTATGCTTTAGAGACGGCTGCATTCACGTTAAATAGGGCACCATCAAAATCCGTTGAGACGACGCCTTATAAACTGTGGTTTGGCAAGAAACCAAAGTTGTCGTTTCTTAAAGTTTGGGGCTGCGATGCTTATGTGAAAAAACTTCAACCTGATAAGCTCGAACCCAAATCGGAGAAATGTGTCTTCATAGGATACCCAAAGGAGACTGTTGGGTACACCTTCTATCACAGATCCGAAGGAAAAAATTTTGTTGCTAAATTCGGAATTTTTCTGGAGGAGTTTCTCTCGAAAGAAGTGAGTGGGAGGAAAGTAGAACTTGATGAGGTAACTGTACCTGCTCCCTTATTGGAAAGTAGTTCATCACAGAAACCGATTTCTGCGACACCTACACCAATTAGTGAGGAAGTTAATGATGATGATCATGAAACTTCAGATCAAGTTATTACTGAACCTCGTAGGTCAACCAGAGTAAGATCCGCACCAGAGTGGTACGGTAATCCTGTTCTGGAGGTTATGTTACTAGATCATGACGAACCTACGAACTATGAAGAAGCGATGGTGAGCCCAGATTTCGCAAAATGGCTTGAGGCCATGAAATCCGAGATGGGATCCATGTATGAGAACAAAGTATGGACTTTGGTTGACTTGCCCGATGATCGGCAAGCCACTGAAAATAAATGGATCTTCAAGAAGACTGACGCAGATGGTAATGTTACTGTCTATAAAGCTCGACTTGTTGCGAAAGGTTTTCGACAAGTTCAAGGGATTGACTACGATGAGACCTTCTCACCCGTAGCGATGCTTAAGTCTGTCCGAATCATGTTAGCAAATGCCGCATTTTATGATTATGAAATTTGGCAAATGGATGTCAAAACTGCATTCCTGAATGGATTTCTGGAAGAAGAATTGTATATGATACAACCAGAAGGTTTTGTCGATCCAAAGGGAGCTAACAAAGTGTGCAAGCTCCAGCGATCCATTTATGGACTGGTGCAAGCTTCTCGGAGTTGGAATAAACGTTTTGATAGTGTGATCAAAGCATTTGGTTTTGTACAGACTTTTGGAGAAGCCTGTATTTACAAGAAAGTGAGTGGGAGCTCTGTAGCATTTCTGATATTATATGTAGATGACATATTGCTGATTGGAAATGATATAGAATTTCTAGATAGCATAAAGGGATACTTGAATAAGACTTTTTGAATGAAAGACCTCGGTGAAGCTGTGTATATATTGGGCATCAAGATCTATAGAGATAGATCAAGACGCTTAATTGGACTTTCACAAAGCACATACCTTGACAAAGTTTTGAAGAAGTTCAAAATGGATCAAGGAAAGAAAGGGTTCTTGCCTGTGTTACAAGGTGTGAAGTTGAGTAAGACTCAATGCCCGACCACTGCAGAAGATAGAGAGAAGATGAAAGATGTTCCCTATGCTTCAGCCATAGGCTCTATCATGTATGCAATGTTGTGTACCAGACCTGATGTATGCCTTGCTATAAGTCTAGCAGGAAGGTACCAAAGTAATCCAGGAGTGGATCACTAGACAGCGGTCAAGAACATCCTGAAATACCTGAAAAGAACTAAGGATATGTTTCTCGTTTATGGAGGTGACAAAGAGCTCATCGTAAATGGTTACGTCGATGCAAGCTTTGACACTGATCCGGACGATTCTAAATCGCAAACCAGATACGTGTTTACATTGAACGGTGGAGCTGTCAGTTGGTGCAGTTCTAAACAAAGCGTCGTGGCGGGATCTACGTGCGAAGCGGAGTACATAGCTGCTTCGGAAGCAGCAAATGAAGGAGTCTGGATGAAGGAGTTCATATCCGATCTAGGTGTCATACCTAGTGCATCGGGTCCAATGAAAATCTTTTGTGACAATACTGGTGCAATTGCCTTAGCAAAGGAATCCAGATTTCACAAGAGAACCAAGCACATCAAAAGACGCTTCAATTCCATCCGAGATTTAGTCCAGGTGGCAGACATAGAAATTTGCAAGATACATACGGATCTGAATGTTGCAGACCCGTTGACTAAGCCTCTTCCACGAGCAAAGCATGATCAGCACCAAGGCTCCATGGGTGTAAGAATCATTACTGTGTAATCTAGATTATTGACTCTAGTGCAAGTGGGAGACTGAAGGAAATATGCCCTAGAGGCAATAATAAAGTTATTATTTATTTCCTTATATCATGATAAATGTTTATTATTCATGCTAGAATTGTATTAACAGGAAACATAGTGTGAATACATAGACAAACAAAGTGTCACTAGTATCCCTCTACTTGACTAGCTCGTTGATCAAAGATGGTTATGTTTCCTAGCCATTGACATGAGTTGTCATTTGATTAACGGGATCACATCATTAGGAGAATGATGTGATTGACTTGACCCATTCCGTTAGCTTAGCACTCGATCGTTTAGTATGTTGCTATTGCTTTCTTCATGACTTATACATGTTCCTATAACTATGAGATTATGCAACTCCCGTTTACCGGAGGAACACCTTGTGTGCTACCAAACGTCGCAACATAACTGGGTGATTATAAAGGTGCTCTACAGGTGTCTCCGAAGGTACTTGTTGGGTTGGCATATTTCGAGATTAGGATTTGTCACTCCGATTGTCGGAGAGGTATCTCTGGGCCCTCTCGGTAATGCACATCACTTAAGCCTTGCAAGCATTGCAACTAATGAGTTTGTTGCGAGATGATGTATTACGGAACGAGTAAAGAGACTTGCCGGTAACGAGATTGAACTAGGTATTAAGATACCGACGGTCGAATCTCGGGCAAGTAACATACCGATGACAAAGGGAACAACGTATGTTGTTATGCGGTCTGACCGATAAAGATCTTCGTAGAATATGTGGGAGCCAATATGAGCATCCAGGTTCCGCTATTGATTATTGACCGGAGACATGTCTCGGTCATGTCTACATAGTTCTCGAACCCGTAGGGTCCGCACGCTTAACGTTTCGATGACAGTTATATTATGAGTTTATATGTTTTGATGTACCGAAGATTGTTCGGAGTCCCGGATGTGATCACGGACATGACGAGGAGTCTCGAAATGGTCGAGACATAAGGATTGATATATTGGAAGCCTATGTTTGGATATCGGAAGTGTTCCGGGTGAAATCGGGATTTTACCGGAGTACCGGGAGGTTACCGGAACCCCCCGGCAACATAATGGGCCTTAGTGGGCCTAGGTGGAAGAGAGGAGAGGCGGCTAGGGCTGGGCCGCGCGCCCCTCCCCCCTAGTCCGAATAGGACAAGGAGAAGGGGGCGGCGCCCCCCTTCCTTCTTCTCCCTCTCCTCTTTCCCCCCTCCCAAGTCCTAATCCAACTAGGAAAAGGGGGGGGAGTCCTACTCCCGGTGGGAGTAGGACTCCTCCTGGCGCGCCCCAAGGCTGGCCGCACCTCTCCCCCTTTGCTCCTTTATATACGGGGGCAGGGGGACACCCCATAGAAACAACAATTGATCTATTGATCTCTTAGCCGTGTGCGGTGCCCCCCTCCACCATATTACACCTCGATAGTATCGTAGCGGTGCTTAGGCAAAGCCCTGCGTCGGTGGAACATCATCATCGTCACCATGCTGTCGTGCTGACGAAACTCTCCCTCAACACTCGGCTGGATCGGAGTTCGAGGGACGTCATCGAGCTGAACGTGTGCTGAACTCGGAGGTGCCGTGCGTTCGGTACTTGATCGGTCAGATCGTGAAGACGTACGACTACATCAACTGCGTTGTGTTAACGCTTCCGCTTTCGGTCTACAAGGGTACGTGGACAACACTCTCCCCTCTCGTTGCTATGCATGACCATGATCTTGCGTGTGTGTCGGATTTTTTTTGAAATTACTACGTTCCCCAACACATAGGTGCTCTATCCGATCTTGCTGAAGTTGATGATGCACCTGTGGGTTTCGGATCTCCTGACGCATACTGAGGTAGGCAGTCTAGGTTGCCGGTAGCTGGTGATCAACTTGGGCAAGAGGACCCTGCCTGTGGTATGGTTCAGTGTCAAACACTGGCTCTTCCTGCTCGCTCTCAATGATCATGTTGTGCAAGATGACACAGCAGGTCATGATCTCCCACATTTGATCTTTCGACCAGGTCTGAGCGGGGTACCAGACAACAGCAAATCGAGATTGGAGCACACCAAATGCCCGCTCGACATCCTTCTTGCAAGCCTCCTGAATCTTTGCAAACCAGGCGTTCTTGCCTCCAGGCACAGGGTTTTTGATGGTCTTCATAAATGTCGACCATCTCGGATAGATGCCATCAGCTAGATAGTACCCCTTGTTGTAGTGCCGCCCATTGATCTCGAAGTTCACCAGAGGAGAATGACCTTCAACAAGCTTGGCAAAGACAGGAGAGCACTGCAGCACATTGATGTCATTATGAGTTCCTGGCATACCAAAGAAGGAGTGCCAAATCCAGAGGTCATGTGTGGCCACCGCCTCAAGTACCACACTGCAACCGCCTTTGGCGCCTTTGTACATCCCCTGCCAAGCAAATGGGCAATTCTTCCATTTCCAATGCATGCAGTCGATGCTTCCAAGCATCCCAGGAAATCCTCTTGCTGCATTCTGTGCTAGGATCCGAGCAGTGTCTTCCGCATTGGGTGTTCTCAAGTATTGCGGTCCAAACACTGCCACCACTGCCCGACAGAACTTGTAGAAACACTCTATGCTGGTGGACTCGGCCATGCGCCCATAGTCGTCCTGTGAGTCACCGGGAGCTCCGTATGCAAGCATCCTCATCGCTGTCATGCATTTCTGGATGGAGGTGAATCCAAGTTTGCCGGTGCAATCCATCTTGCATTTGAAGTAGTTGTCGAACTCCCAGATGGAATTCACAATCCTGAGGAAAAGCTTTCTGCTCATCCGATAACGGCGCCGAAATGTTTTGTCGCCGTGAAGTGGAGCATCGGCGAAGTAGTCGGAGTAGAGCATGCAGTAGCCTTCGAGACGATGCCGGTTCTTTGCTTTCACCCGCCCCGGCGCCGAGCCACCTCACCGCGGCTTTTCATTGCTCGCCAGCAGCTGGGCGAGGGCGGCGAGCACCATGAGATGCTCTTCTTCCTGGACGTCGGCCTCGGCTTCCTCCTCCAGCAGCGCGGCGAGCACTTCCTCGTCATCCGAGTCCATCGCCGAGGCAGGCAAATCGCCGAACACCTTGCGCGCGGTGGGCGTGCACCCGCCGCTAAACTGCCCCTCCGCGGCCGGAAACGGCGGCCGGAAACGCCCAGCTGGTGTCGGAGGGGCTGTCGCGGCGAACCTCTGCTATTTTTCCGGCGGGGAATGGCTATCTACCGGTGAAGGGCGGCGGGGCGGCGCCGGGATATACCTAGTGGCGGCCGAGAGCGCGGGGGGTGGGAGGCGAGTCGGGGAAGAAAATCTTGACTTTTCACCTGACGGCGTGGGCCAGCCACGCTTTTCCCTTGCGCCGGAGCCCCCAAGCGCCCCCAGCGCGCCGGGTTCGCCCTGCGGCCGCCGGGCGGAAAAAAGGGCCGAACCGGCGCTTTTCGTCGTCCTGGGGGCGCGACTGTGCCGTTTTTTTGGCGCCGGCACCGAAAAAGTCGCCTGGGGGGCCTGTTGGGGGCGCGGCTGGAGATGCTCTTAGGCTGCTCGGGTGATTTGATGTTCGACGGCAGGAGTAACAATAGCCCACCTTTGAACAACAGAATAGGTAAGCATCTTCTTGATTCATCATCCTAGAGCTATCTAGGTTTTGTTAGATAGGAGTAGCTGGTGAATTAGCGGAGAAGAGTAGATTGTAGTCGTCCGGCCTTCTGGTGGTCGATGAAAGACAATGGAAGAGAATGACTACTAGGATCCATGGATCAATTGAACATATAAACGCTGTTGTGTTACCCGCCATTCTAGCGCACTTGCGCTCGCAAGGCCTTTTCCACCCCACGATCGATTTACTGTTGCTCGTTTTACTGTGTTGTCGGCTGGTCAACCGTCCGTCTCTTTTACACCCGCAGGCTTTGGCTGAGATTGCATGAATGGTGGGCTCGCTCATTTGTGGGGCCAAGAAGCAGTGGGCGGGTTGCGCGCCCACGGCGTCGGCGAGTGGCTGGGTCTGGGGTTGGGCAGATGAAAACCTAACGCACGCACGCATATGGCTTTCCCCCTCCCTCACTTTTACTCCCTCCTGGCCGCCGCCGCCGTCTCCTCCTCTTCCTCCTCTCTCCCGTAGCAGATCCACCTCCCCTTCCTTTTATTCATCCTCCACGCGACCATCGACGATGTGTGGTTCTAGATCGGACGTCTCCATGGAGAGCAGGGATGAAGAAGCAGGAGAGGCCTGCGGTGGGGCGACCCGAACCGAGGAGAACTCGGCGACAGGGAAAAGAAGCAGCAGTGACAGCGCTTGTCTCGGTGGGGTGGAGCTGCTCGGAAGATGGAAGGGGACTGTCGACTTGCGGGAGGAGCAGGTGAGTCCGGCCCTTGTTCGCGCTAGAGACACTTCCGACGCCGCAAGCCAGGGCAGCTCGACCATAGGTGAGCGGGTCTCTTTCCTTTCTCTTTTCCCGTCTCTCTCTCTCTCTCTCTCTCTCTCTCTTCCTCACTTTCTACCCTGAAGAAGCCCGTAGGAGCAGTAAACCATGGAGGATTTGGAGGCTGCTCATGTTTGTAACAGTAAACCATGGAGGATATGGGGGATGCATGACCTTAGAGCAGCAAACCATGTCAGCCAAGGTAAATAAGCAACTCACAGTCATACTGCTCAAAACATGGATGTTTGGGAAATTTTTTCTTAAGATCTATATGATTTTTGTCTGAATAGTTAAAGTATTTCTTTGGACTACTTTGATTCTCTGAAAAAATTGTGAGAAGTAAGATGGTTGGCTTCTCATGTAGAACTCAATTTACAGTTACTATGATTTTTTAATTGCCACTATTTTTCCTTTTCAATTTTATAACAAGATATGTGCTTTTATCAGGTTTACACAAAAAAGATTCAGGAAATCTAGATTGGGGGAGCAACAAAAAGCTTCAAATGTGTAAACTAATATATACGTTACATAACTTTTTTGTGTTTGCAGCATAGTCTAGAAATTTAGTGTAGAGAAACTAAAATAGTTCAAGATAAAAAGGTTGTTGTACAAAACGAATTGTTTGTCCCCGTTTATCTTGTCATTTTGTTACAAATGAAAACATAGTCGGGAAAAATCATGGAACGGTTTCTGTCATGAAGCATGAGAATGATAGTACCTGAAATTGCGAGAGCTGGCCTTCTATCTTTTTTCACAAGTACTCTGTTTTTCGTAGCTAATAATGATGGTTGCAGCTTATAATTGCTGAACTATCCGGCGTGGTGTGGGCATGTTGTAATTACATCCTTTGATATTTCTATGCAATATTTGGTTCATTTGGTATTCATAAATTCATTTATGTCCAGTAGGAAGGAAGATGCATGAAGTTCCTATTTTCTTGGGTGACCTCAGTTTCCTAATGATATCTTCATAGCATACAGATGGTTGCCAATTAGCTTATATCAGTTTCCTAATAATATCTTCATAGCATACTTTTTTGGGATAATGGTGACCAAAACGCCCTGGTTTCTCTAATTTGTAGGAATGAAAATCTTGAATTGCTTTTGATGGATTTCTCACTCATCAAAATAAAGCCACCAGCCTACACATAGAGGTTGATTAATCACTCTGGCCAGTCGTTCTGTTTTTCTATGTTGCGGAATAGGAATGTCGTATGATCATTTATTTCCTCTGCGTCATTTTAAGTTCTACACCTTATCTCTTATTATGATAAATCATCAATATCATACGTCTGTTACTCTTCCTGATTCTACATATTGTTTTCAGTCATAGATTTAGAGTTTTTTTTTCATGTTCTTGCAAAGCAGAGGTGTTTAAAAAACTATAGCTATTTTACTGCTTTTTGGATGCTATGAAATGCTTATACTAAATTTCACAAGTATGTTCATGTCTTTCTATATTTATACAATGTATGTTGTGTTGCTCAATGCTCACTACCTCTGGTATTAATCTCTCTTGCATTCCTTTACTAATACTTTTATCTTGTGCTTCTAAATACTACAATCTGATCAAAGCCTTACGCCTCTGCAAAATGGCGAGGTCTTCGTGGCACTAAAATCTGGTATTTACCTCCGTTTTCTGCCGTCAACTGTTAATGAAAGTAGTACGATGCCTAATTTTGCCTTCTGTCGATTTTTTTCTTAAGGTAACTCTAAACTTAGGTTGATGCCTTCGCTAACTTTAATTTTGTGTCCTGATGCTATGGCCTAATTTTTTCTATTGTCCTTGAGCACCCCGTAGCTAATATAATGTGAATAGGAGTTTAGTTTGCTACTTATACAACAATAGATCCATTTTTGTAGCTGCCAGATATTATTCTTCCTGTCCCAAAGTGAAAGCATGGTTTCTCATGTTAAAACCCCAAGATATTGTATAGTATCTGATGACCATCATCACAATATTGACAAAGGATCAGTAATTGATTTCTTTTTTGAGAAAAAGCCCTGCGCTTATAGATTATCAGGGTTCAGGTTACAGTCATTTGAAACGAACTGTCTCAGCACGTAAGGAACATTAGCGATCAGTAGACTGTCTCCATGAGCTCTTGCATAGTCAGCCAGTTTGTGAGCCAAAACATTGCGTTCTCGATTCATTGCCGAGGCTGACGCCGATGCAAAGGAATCCATCATATCTTTCACATCCGAAATGAGTGGGAACAAGGCCGACTTGTCCTGTGATTTAGGTTGGAGCAGGTTTGAGACCGCAACGCAGTCTGTCATGCAGATGGCGCCTCTCTATACTTTCTGCAGTTCCAACAACCCCACCTGTATGGTCGTTAACTCTGCCTCATCAACATTCTTGAATGGGAGTACTCGCCTACAAATTGACAGTGCCACAGCCCCGGTCTGACCTCTGACCACAACACCCACGCTGTTATGCCCCGTTTCAGCACTAAAAGAAGCATCTGCATTCACTTTCCATACGCCAGCCCCGGGTGGCTTCCACTGGTTGGTTTTAACGTGTTGCACCTCATGCAAAGGATCAGCTATAGCCGACCAGATATTCTTCCCTCTTTCATCATTTTTCTCCCAATGGCTTCCCTTAAAATCCTTCCAGTAATTATGTAGAAAGGCGACAGTCAAGACATGAGCTATCCAGTGTAGGTTCAAACAATTCATTCATTCATTGCAGGTTCGGCATGTCTCATTATGTCTTTTTGCTTCATATTCAGGGTCAAACTGGGCTATATTTATTTCATTGAGGCGAGGGTGATTCCAGCAGGTGAGGTGCATTTTAGACATCCGGATGATGTCTTGCTATGTCCAGGTGGTACCATGTCTGAATTAAGATTTCCCTTGCAGATTTTGCTTGGCGTACTCGCCTTTTTTCTTGAAGTTGGGCGTCGTCTCTGCGGCAAGGTAAGCTTATCCCATTTACTTTGTTCAACCCAGAGTCAAGATTCATATCCCCTTCACTGTCATTTCATTTGTGAGCATTTATTCCATTGATCTATGTCGTCGGCACCCTCACGATTTAGCCTTTTCTGCTGATCACAATTGCTTGCATCTGCCATCTCATTGAGGAAATGCCCCCGCCTCTTAATTAAAATTAATGTGAAATATGTTTCTACCAAAATTAATGTGAAGCACTGTTGAGACAACGAATTTCAACTATGTTAAGCCAAACCATATTAAGTATGTGCATCCTCGCTGGAATGCTTTCTGTTCATGAGCTGGTCTCCCAACACGTATTGTCAAGAAAAGAAAAGAAAGGACCTTTTAAGTTCTTAAGAGGAGCAAGAGAGCTTCTAAGTACTAACTGTCACTCCTATCCTATCCTAATTGAAACGCATTAGCCAACTTGCCTCAGCGATGTTCTATTTCACAAAAGCTCGCTCCTTCACATATATGGTGGTTCTTTTCCTGTATTATTACTTAAATGGTTGATGGCCTTGCTTGATGCTTGCCACGTGTTTGATCGTTAACCTCTGATGCCATGTTTTCTCCATGCAGGTGTCTGGTAGAATTACTAGAAGTAGCGGATCTACTTTTATTTGCTGTCCTAGCTTGCCATCAACTTATGCCAACGACGCAAGGTATGATGTTTGATTAATAGCTATTCTTAGAGGATGGATCCAAATATTGTTTAATTTGCCGGTTCTATACTTGGTTGCAATTTTTTACTGAATGAATGGCTCACTTTTTTTTGGAAAAGGAGGTTAAAACCCCCGGCCTCTGCATCAATCGATGCATACAATCATCACATTGTTACGTCGCCTAACATATATGTACATTTTCTTCAAGCCTTAAAGTGTAGTTAGCACAACATACAGACACACTTTGGTCGTGGGATTAGCTTTCTCATTAAATTATTTAAATTGGTAGCTCAGAAACTAACTCTGTAGGTCTATTAAATCTTCTGTAGACCCACATATTTGATATTACCTGAAAAATAAGGAGGTTACCTTTTCCTTTTAATACCTGGAACCAAATTGTTTGATACCAATTGTATCTGGGCGCAGTTTCATACAAGATACAGCTTAGTAGCAAAAAAATTTGCCCTCTATCTTATTTCTCCATACATTGGATTCATATTTGTTCCAAATTTACATCAAGAAGCCTCTAGGCATTTGTACTTTCAGAATCATTCTGAAACTGTGGTTCAGAGCAGAGAGCATTTAATAAGGATGGTTCTATTTCTGAATCTTGCTCTAATACCTAAAAGGTGAAATTGGGCATGATTTTGATATTTGTTTTACAAGATATTACATCGATTTTCTGGTTTGGGCATACTTATAATTGTTTTCTTCAGACTACATCTTAGCATGCACTTTTGTAGACTATTCTTGATTAGAAGATGTATATGAATGTGAGCAACAGAGTTCTTTACTCCTAGAAATTGCACACGCCAATGAAATTCATGTATCCCTTGATAAGTCTCTCAGCATTTTGCTTTCGTTCGTAGAATTAAAATTTGCCATCAAACAAACAAATAGTTGTGTTACTAAGTTTATTCTGTAATTTGCATGACAGTTTTGCATAGGCTTGGTTTGTTCTGACAAAAGGTTGTTTCACACAACATTAGAATTGAAGTTTCTCCATAGCTTTGGTTCAGTGGTAGCTTTAGCCTTTTTACATGTGTGAGTAGGTGTTTCTTTCCATTGACATTAGAACAAAATAGGTCATGACATGTTAAATTATTAATAATGGTCCAGATTCAAAAAGAGTCTATGATGTAGAGATTAATATGCTTATAAAATTCCCTCCTTTCTCATTATAAGTTACCTTTTTATTCTGAGCTGGGTTCTAAGTGTAAAGCTAATTGGTTTTCTGAAAACACTGCATCTATAGTATATATCTACACCAGATAGATTGTTCATTTGTTTCTTAGAAAAGAGTTATTTTAGCTAATCTTTGGTACCGATGGAATATGCAGTGATTACTCCCATAACCTATGATAAAGTAATATAATTACCATTTTCGGTCAACTTTCCAACACATTATGTCCATGCAGTAACTAACATTGTGTATTTTTACACAGATTTGTTCATCGCATGAAGCAAGGAATTGAGGCGGCCATCCACTTCATATTGTTAACTGGATGGTGTCGCAGTATGCTTTATGAAAGCAACCTAAATAAATTGTTGTAAATAACCCTAAGGATTTTCTTTACCTTGAACTATCTTTAAACCTTTCTTCTTGCTTCACTTGATGCTTTTGGACTTCATGCTGCCATTGACCGGAATGTAAACCGTTATATTTCTGAATGCGCTATGTATGAGATCTCTGATGCTACTAATTATTGGACTGCCTCGGGTCATCTATTTCCTTGTGCAGCAAGGATTCTGGATCGGGCGCAGGTCGTCGCCATAAGAGAGCCTGGCTGGTGTGGTCTTCATGCTTGGTGTGGAGAAGCAGGGGAGGATGAGTAGGATGGGCATGGGGAAGGAGCAGCCAGGCTGGAGCTCCGGTGTTGCTCGCGTCATGGTCGAATGGAGCCGGCCATCACTATGGGCTGCTGCTCGCCGGTCGTCGTTCCCCAATCTTAGTTGCTCATCTTTGGCTTCACCATCTTCCTCCCCTGATCATGCATCTATTTTCGATCATATAATTATGCTATATCATATATGTTGTTTAGTTCAGACTTGTGCATGTGCATGCATTGGCATTAATTTAGACAGAGATATTGCATGATTTGTACATAAAAGGAGTACGGATGATCTAAGAATAAATGTTTGAATAAAGTTAGTAGTGAGATTTAGGTAGAGGTTACTTGCACTGTTCTGTTTTATGTAGATTCTAAGCTGCAAAATCATACATGGTCCTGTTAGTACTTTGTTTGAGTTGTGAGTTTATGCATTTTACCTTGGAATGTTTGTATGTGTGATCACTTGCTTTTAGGTTCCGAGCGTATATCATGAGAAGTTTTTTACTTTGCACCGGGTGATCAACTACATATTTAGACGAATACACTATTCAGGACCAGGAACATTAAGATTTCTAATGTTGTTTTCCTCTTTCAAGATTGCAGTTTTCATAAGCCTTAGATAGCTAAGGTACATAGTTTTCATTTAACAATTTTTTTATTGTTCTCTCATCTCCTATATGGTGTCTAAGAAATACTAATGTAGATAATTGAAAATTTTAAAATACCTTCTGGCCAGTTATGTGGGGAAGGTGCAGCAAGCTGGCCCTCGCGTTGCAGTAGAGTGGAACCGGCAATTTTATGATTGGTCTCTAAATATTTCAACTTGCACAGTTTGAATTAGTTTCACATGCTAAAGTATATAGTTTGAACATAGGTATTCCTTAATTTTTCATATAGAAGGTTTAGAATTATTACCCTCAGTGCTTGCTAAAACTCGAAGTTACTAACAAATGCAAAGGTTTCTATTACAAAAGGTTTAGAATCATTATCCTTCATGCTTGAATTTGGACCTTGCACCTTACTTGGGTAACATAGAGCCAAATGGCACATTGTCCAAATACACGTTCAAAACACTTCGGGTTTGACATGGTCTCTATCCTTGATCAAACATAAAGTTACTAAAAAAGGCAAATATTTCTCAACACGAACATGGTTTTAAATGGGTCTCTGCGCCATTTGGCGCACCGGGTCATCTAGTGATACTAATAGCTGAGATGAATTAACTAGAGAATGCATGGTCGACTTAATTTATTTAGGTGGCTAAATTAATTTTAGCATTGTAAATTATAAAGTAATTCTATAGCTGCGTGAAGGAGCCGTTCAAATATTATTTTTGTGTGTGGCAAACTGTATATGAAATATACAGTGTGTGGAACTTCCTTGGCAAAATTTAAAGTAAGATAGAATTAATATAATCATATTCAGTAAATCACAAAACTAAGTCGACATGC
The DNA here is from genome assembly GCF_002575655.3 of Aegilops tauschii subsp. strangulata. Taxonomy (NCBI): domain Eukaryota; kingdom Viridiplantae; phylum Streptophyta; class Magnoliopsida; order Poales; family Poaceae; genus Aegilops; species Aegilops tauschii. Next base: position 518,875,521 of record NC_053036.3, read on the forward strand.
TGGTTTTGCACTCCATTGATAAAATTTTAAAAGTAACCCGTGTTTAAAAATATCAAAACATGCATGATGCATAAAGGGCCCCTGATTTTGTTTTCGCCCCGGGCCCCTAAAATCTTAGGACCGGCCCTGCTGAAAGCCCGAGCAAAGCCCATAGCAAAAAACATTATTGACTATAAAGTAGGAGTACTACAATTTTTTATACCCTAAAAGTAATTATTATATCAATAAAAAACACATTGCTTGTCTGTTTTGGGCCTGAGCTTGGGATTTTCACTTCGGGCTTTGTCAAACCTGGCTCGAAACCCGGCCCTAGGTAGGCCCAGCATTAATGTATTAGCCCGCCAAATGCCCTTCTACGCGACAACGAAACTGAGCGAGACGAGGCTGGATGTGAAGAGAGCTCCTAGTCGGCGCTCATGCCCCCGTCGCTATTGGCTAGCCCGACAATGGTAGGCTCGCTTGGGAGAGAAACCGGTTAACCAGTTGACCAGTTGACGGTGAAAAAAATATGAATCTAAAAGAAAAGTTCATGAGTTTGAAAGAAATCATGAATTTGAAAAAAGTTCTCATGTTCCACAAATTAGAAAATAAGTTCATGTATTCGAGGGAAAAGAGTTCATGAATTTTGAAAAAAGTTCACAATTTTTTAGAAGTTCATGAATTAGGGAAAGAGCTCGTTAATTCTAAATATGTCTGCGTATTTAATAAAAGGAAAAAAGGAAAATGAAAACCCTGAATAAAAACCGGTCTAGAAAACCAAAAAATGGAAAACCAGCCGAAAGCTTCTAGAAGTTTCCCAAAACTGGCCCAGGAATCTTCTTGAAGCTTCCCACTCGTGCCTTAGACGGGCTTTGAATCTATCAAAGAGGATGGGGGGGGGGGGGGGGGGTATGGATTGTGTACGGTTAAGCCTAAAACCAGCGCTAGGTAGAAAATTGCAGATGTGAACGCAACTGATACGAATCGCCATGCGATCGCTCAAGTGAGCTCGGGCGTGCTTCGGCTATTAAGCGCTGAACGTTTTCAACAATTTTCAAAAGGTCCTGGGAGCTTCTTCTCTGGTTTCTTTGTTTTTTCCTCTTTCGTGGTTTCTATTTTTGTTTCATTTTAATTTTTTCTTCATTTTTATTTTCTTCTTCAAATTCACAAACTTTGTTTTATGAATTTTTCGAATACACAAACTTTGAATTTTACAAACATTTTTTATATCAAAATTGCTTATATATTTTGTTTTTGATAATTTTTTTTAATTTTCGGAACATTTTTTAATAGGTGCACTTTTTTACAGTCCACAGTTTTTTGAATTCACATACAATTTAAAAAATCTCGTGAATATTTGAAAAATGTTCGAGAATATTATTTAATTCTTAAATATTTTTAAATTAAAATAAAAACCTATTAAAATAAAAAACTTCTGGAATATAATCAAAACATCAAATTATGAAAATGAAATACTAAAAGAGAGAGAAAAAAACATGAAAAAGTTCGTATTCATGCGATGAAGTGAGGTAACATTGGATGTGAGAGTGGAAGTGGTGGACTGGCCGCATGTACAATTTTCTTTCCCTGTGGGCTGGGCGGGTCACGACACGCTTTAGCATTGGCAGCGTCGAGCCTGGGTGCTCAGGGGACGACAACCACAAACGTCATTGTGTGGCGTCGAGGTGTTGCGAGCGGGGAAACTCTTCAATGCTGCAGAGGCAGGTGCAACTCGCCATGCTTCTGCAATACAGTCACTCGAGGGGTGCTTCAAGTGAGAGATGGATTTTGCAACCATGGAGATCTCATCGGTGCTTTGAGGGCGGCAGTTGTTGTTGCGACTAACGAGCGGCTATGCGAGAGGCGGGGGGTGTTGTAGGGGAGGTGGCGAGCAATGTCGGTATGCCGATGTCGTGTGTCAATGTGGCGGTTAGGGCGGTGCCGCAGCACCGAGCTCGCCGGTTCGCAACATCACTAGCTATTGTGAGGTCGCCATTGGTGAATAGGGCGGCGTTGCGATGCTACCAGCGGCTGGTGGGGATGATGCGACACGACGAGAAGTTAAGTAGCAGGGCACCCCGACCATCGCGTTGATGTATCGATTCGTTAGGTGGGTTGGATCTGACGGCTAGCGAGCCAACTGATTCGGCCATATATTATGGTCATTTTATAAGAAAGTACACACAATATGATGCATTTATTTGGCAAATTGAGCGAACGATACTTATCCAATAATAAGCTACGATAGATCTGAACCATGTGAGAGTATCCGATTCAGCATCCAGCTCCCCATAAATGCAAACCACGGGCGGCCTCATTACCGCAACGCTCAAAAAAGCGTCTCCTCGGCAATAAAAGGAGAAGAGTTTGCTAAATCTCAGTCCACTGAGACTTAACGCAGTCTGTACGTGAAGATCCGTACAATTTTTTTATTTTTTATATATGTTGTGTTACTTGACTGAGATGATTAAGACCTAGCCACACTCAAAGGAGAAATATGGGTGCCATGAACTTTTGGATACGCCATCTCTACCTCCACGTAGGTATACACACGTCTACTTACCTAGATTGGTGTACGCATTCAATTTGGGACGATTCAGTATTGTATCTGCGTGATCGAACGTATATATCACTCCCCTCGAAATAAATAACGTGTATGTGTGTCACTCAATCAAAGATCTCATTTCTTCGGCGCGAGAGCACCACGATGAATCCATCCGTCCGGCACCGGTGAGCGTTGACAGATCTGACAAGATATAGTTGTCCAAGAGCAAACTCGGATGACGAAACCACACTTGGGCAATCTTCAACACCGTACCAAAATCAACGGTGCCGCCTCTTCTGTTTGAATGAAGATGAAGAAAAGGTGCCGCGCCTCCGGTGTCGGTGCTTGTCCGGGTGCACTTATATATACACCCATACCCCACACGTTTCCATCGCAAAAACATTAGCTTGGATCGAACAGAGCTTGGCACTTGATTCCGTCCAGAGACTACCCACAACAGTTCTGCACGAGTCAACGACCTTACGATCCCTACATCTATGATATACACGCTCTGTATCTGTATATTAGTGCATTTCACCCAAAAATAACTGCTGCCCAGCTGCCCACGTACCAGAAAAAACGGGATAAGATTTAACCTCCCTTGCGCCAAAAAAAATCAGCAAACAAACTCCGCCTATCACGTTCACGATCTCTAAACATCCGAGCGAAATAATCCAGAGCGAGCGCGGTGAACGAAATTGTCGAGAGTGAGCGCAAAAACTGCGAAAGGAAATACACGGTCGCGCACGACCGTTGGATCTAGAACAGACGAGATCCAATGCGTTCGGATCTGTTGCAGAAATCCAAACGTTCGGATTTTAGCTTTGTTGAATTTTTTTAGGAAAACATAGATTTTATTTAAGCAAAGGCTGGAATCTCGTCCGCTATTACATGCAAGATACAATCAGGGGCACAACATGCCACTCCTCACTAACCTCCTGACCAGCAGCTAATCTGACCAGCAGCTAATCTGGCCAACTCTGCACCCTTGCCAGCCATGCATGAGCCCTTTGATCTCTTCAACTAACGGACCAGCTGCTGAGAGATTCCTTGACGTGCTATTGATCATTCTAACTGCTTCACTACAATCCATTTCAACCTGAATACGTTGCACCCCCAATCTCCTGACCAAAGAGGAGTGCTTTCCGGCAAGCTTTCAGTTCAGCCATATCAGGTCTGGAGCAGACTGGGAAGAACTGGGAGGCCGCGCCCCAAAAGGCACCCTCGTGATCCCGCAAGATCACGCCACCACCCCCGCTGACCGTACCTTTTGAGACAGCCCCGTCCACATTAGCAAGAATCCATCCTGGTTCCGGCGGGCTCCATCTCTCCACTGGTGGCTTCACACTCTGCCTAGCTTCCTTCTTTACCACTTGGAGCCACTCGTCCATAAGTCTGGATACAGAAAGAGCTAGTTCAGGCACAGCTTCAATTCTCTTGCCGTCCCTAGTCGCGTTCCTCGCTAGCCACAGACCATAAACACCCTGGAGCATCATCTCCTTTTCTTCCTCCTGTGCATCAGAGACCCACTGCAGCAACCACCTTCCAACAACAACATTGTTTACAAGTCCATCAGGTGGAGCAGAGACAGGAAGGCCCCGCCTATCAGCCAATTCTTTCCAGAACAGCATCGAATGGGGGCACGTCCAGACTCTGTGTGCAAGGGTCTCCTCCCCGCCACAAGCAGTACAGAAAATGCCGGGCTTGATTCTTCTCCTATGCAGCTCAGAGCCCACACCCAGGCCGTTGCGCATCAAACGCCAGGCGTGAACCTTCACCTTGTTTGGCACATGCGTGCCCATAGAGCCAGCCAGCTTCTATGGTTGCTCACCGACGACGAGGATTCTGGCCGTCCAGCCCTCGCCTTGCGCAGATTCATCAACAAATGATATCCTGACCGGACAGTGTAGACCCCATCTTTAGTGTAATTCCATGCCATGAAATCATCTACAGTATTGCCTCCAACAGGGATCTGCTTGATATCTTGTGCATCATCCGGTGTAAACATTTCATCAACCTTGACATGGTTCCATCCATCGCCCTCACCATTAAGCAAGTCCGCCACCCGAGTAGTGCCATGAATATACGTCTGACCTAGTGGTCGAAGACAACCCTTGCGTGGGATCCAATTATCATGATGGATCAACACCTTTGAGCCATTGCCAATACGCCACACAGCACCCTCCCGCAGAAGGTCACGCCCATGCAAAATGCTCCTAAAAGTAAAGGAACCACCGGCAAACAACATTCATTATAGATCCATGTTTGAAGTATCTAGCTTGTAGAACTCGAGCACAGAGGGACCGCGGAACCTGTAGGATTCGCCACGCTTGCTTCGCTTGAAGAGCTTGGTTAAAAGCCTTGAAGTTTCGAAACCCCATTCCACCTTCCCCCTTGGCTGTACACATCTTATCCCAGGCTACCCAATGCACTTTCTTCTCGCCATCAGCTGAACCCCACCAGAAGTTTGAAGAGATGGTAGACAGCTTCCGACACATTTTCTTTGAGAGTTGAAAACAGCTCATGGCAAAAGCTGGTGTCGCTTGTAACCCAGATTTGACGAGCACTTCCTTAGCCGCCTTAGATAGGCCCTGGCCTTTCCATCCTAGGACCTTCCCCCTCGAACTTTCTTTGACCGGCTTGAAAGTACCCTCCTTAGATCTTCCCACCACAGTTGGCAGCCCCAGATACTTCTCATTCAACGCTTCCGTTGAGATACCAATGATTCCCTTGATCCTCTCTCGATCACTCTCACCACCTCCCTTCCCAAAGAATATGGAAGATTTTTGGCGATTTACCCGCTGCCCTGAAGCTTGTTCATAAACTTGTAGGATATCACGAAGTGCTTCCACGTTACCTTGGGACCCCTCCAGAAAAACTATACTATCATCTGCAAAGAGAAGATGAGTCACATGGGGGCCAGTGCTCCCAAACGACACACCGCAAATCTGATTATCCCGCTGAGCCTTCTTAATAAGAGCAGAGAACCCCTCGATGCATATGAGAAACAGATATGGTGACAACGGGTCGCCCTGCCTGAGTCCCCTAGATGGGGAGAAAATGTTAGAATAACCACCATTAAGCTTGACAGAGAACCTGGCTGATCGAACACATCTCATAATCATGTCAATCCATCCTTGGGCGAACCCGTACTTGTGCATAACATTCTCAAGGAACCCCCATTCAACACGATCATAGGCCTTCATCATATCTAGTTTCACCGCGCAAAGGGGCCGCTTTCTCTTCCTGTTCCGTATGGCATGCACATATTCATAAGCAACAAACACATTATCCGTTATGAGTCTACCCGGGACAAATGCACTTTGTTCCTCAGAGATCATGACCGGGAGAAACCTCTTAAGACGATTTGCCAAAACTTTTGCAGCCACCTTATAAAGAACATTGCAAAGGCTAATGGGGCGAAACTGCGAAAGAAGCTCCGGTGAGCTCACCTTCGGGATCATGACCAGCACCGTGTCATTAAAAGACTCCGGTGTCGCCCCACCCAGGAGGAAGTCTCGCACAGCTGCACAAACATCCTCCTTCACCAGAGACCAGTGCCGCTGGTAAAAGAGAGCGGGAAGGCCATCCGGGCCTGGGGCCTTCGTGCCTCCCATCTGGAATAGAGCCGTCTCTATCTCAGAATCCAAAATGACGTTCGTCAAACTCGTGTTCATCTCCTCCGTGACAACCACATCCATCAGATCAATGACCCTGTCAGCTCCAACAGATCCTTCCGACGTGAAAAGAGAGGCATAGAAGGAGGCAGCAAGTGCACGCATATCCTCATCATTAGTACACTTGCTACCGTCAGCTCGTCGAAGCGCCTTAATCGTATTTTCCCTCTTCCTGTGACTGGCCCTGTTCTGGAAATATTTCGTATTTTGGTCACCCTCCTTTAGCCAGCCAACTCTCGAGCGTTGCTTGTACATTATTTCCTCCCTTTCATACAACTCTCTGAGCTGGTCTTCCAGGTTTCGGACCTCCAGTGAGCATCCCGAGGCCAGCGCCCTCTCCTTTGCATGCCCAAGCTCGGCTTTTAGTTTAGCAATTTGCTTCCTGATTGATCCGAAAACAGTACGCCCCCAATATTGCATGTCCGCAGTCACAGCCTTAAGAATTTCGCAAGTGTTGACCGCCCCACGCCCATTAGTCACAGCCCTCTGCCAGGCAAACCTGCCCCACTAGCTTTGTTGATTTGTTGTATCTTTGGTAACACAATTAAGTAGATCAATCAAAAGCACATACTCCCTCCGTTTCAAAATAAATGATCCAACTTTATACTAACTTTGTACTATATTTTGAAACGGAGGGAGTACATATTTTGACCCTCATAGCAAACGCATGAAACATACATATCTAGTTACTTAAACAAAGAGTAGCGTTCCTTTTTTTTCCAGCTGAACACTTTTTTTTTGAGCATCAGTACAGACACAAGCGCTCATATATACGCGCATACACTCACCCCTATGAACGCACACACGTACACCCTACCCCTATGAGCACCTCCGAGAGACTGAGCCGGCATATCATCTTGAGATTTACGAAGCCACTATAGGCGCCTCGTCGTCGACGGGAACGTCTCCTCTCACTGAAAGCGCATCGCCGGAAATCCTGAAATAAATCCAGGAATAATGCGAGCACCAGGATTTGAACCCTGGTGGGTTGGGGATACCACTGTCCACCTAACCATCTCAACCACAGGTTGATTCGCTCCAGCTGAACACTTTGTTAGTTGGTTCTCCCGCGCTCCCAACACGTCTCTTCACTGATATTTTTTTGTCGAACTGAATTTTTAGTCCCACCGCACTTTTTTTTGCACATTCCCCGCATGATAATCAATCACCTTAATTAACATATCTTTTATACCAATTTTATCTTAATGTACTTACCATTTCTTTACACAATGACCGGCAGGATTTCTTTTTGCGGGAAGACGGACAGGATTTGATAAGCATTTATTTACACAATCACGGATATGATTTGATAAATATTATGTATAATCATATTTATGAGCAGACAAATCACAAGATAACCTACTAGAATATTTAAATGCCCGTGTGTTCTAGTGATTTTAAAAATGCACTCACAATCTGGTGCATTGATTTGGTAGATCCCTACCACGTCAGATGATCCGATTCAGCATCGGGCTCCCCGTAAATGCAAACCACGAGCGGCGTCATTTTCGCAGCGCGCTCGAGTCCGCAAAATAGCGTCACCTGGGCAATAAAATGAGAAATACGGGTGCCATGAACTCTTGGATACGCCTTCATTAATTCTGTACGCCATGTCTACCTCTACGTAGTAGTAGTCTTGACGAGTATACGCACGTCTACTCACCGAAATTATGTACGCATTCAATTTGGCACGATGAATCTGCGCGATCGAACGTATATGTCACCCCCCTCAAAATAAATAGGACGTATCTGTCACTCAATCAATCTCATTTCTTCGACGCGAGAACACGACGCCGAATCCAACCAGCACCGGTGATTGTTGAAGGATACATGCATGATCTGGCAAAATACACTTGGGCAATCTTCAACACCAAAACATACGGTGCTGCCTCGTTGTTTGAATGAAGATGCAGAAAAGGTGCCGCGCCCCCGGTTTCGGTGCTTGTCGGGGTGCACATATATATACATGCCATACCCACCCCCACCTTCCCATCGTTTTCTCATCGCAAAAACATTAGCTTGGATCGAACAGGGCTTGGCACTTGATTCCACACACACACACACACACACACAGAGAGAGAGAGAGAGAGAGAGAGAGAGAGAGAGAGTTCCACAACAATTCTTCACGAGTCAACGACCCTACGGGCCCTACATCTATGGTACACGCTCTGTATATATTAGTGCAATTCGCAAAGTTTGCTCGAACTAGTGTTCAGATTCATCCGTAGTTTATAGAGTAGTACGTGCGTGCTGGTGATAAGTGATCGGTTGACGACCATGCATGTGTGTCTGTGTGAGATGTGCTTAATCATGCAGGGTATCATCGGAATCCTCCGCATTGCCATCCTGCTCCTCGTCGGCCTCGCGTGGTGTGGTGTGCTCGTCGCCGGCGGCGGCGGAGTAGACGGCGTGTTCAACGTCGAGGACTACGGTGCTCTAGGCGACGGGACCACGGACGACACCAAGGTACGCACGCGCCCGCTCTCCGTCGAAAATACTGGCGTATACCTGATGGCCGGATGTGTGTTGATTATCTGTACCGTGTGCGAAGGCGTTCGTGGACGCATGGGCGGCGGCGTGCGGCGCCACTGGCTCGTCGGCGACGCTGCTCATGCCGGCGGCGAAGTCCTTCCTCGTCGGACTCACCAGGTTCAGTGGGCCATGCGCCTCCACCAGAATCATCGTCCAGGCACGCACCAATCGTCCGTCCTTCCTGATCTGGGCCGTGGTTTGGCTTCATCTGGTCAGGAAAACTTGCTATGTTTTTCGTAGGTCTTGGGCACGATTACGGCGCCGGCGGCGAGCGCATGGAGCGAGAAGAAGAACTATTGGCTGCTGTTCTACCAGGTCGACGGGCTCACGGTTACCGGCAACAACACCGGCTTGCTCGACGGCAGCGGCGAGACGTGGTGGAGCGATAAATGCAAACACGGTGATGATGTGAGGAAGCCCAACTCAACTCTTAAGGAAATTTTTTAATTCCTCCTTGCATTTGGCAAGTGCCTTTTGATTTATCAATCTTCTTCGGAGAGAAAGTATTTAATGGTCGATATTTTCTTTCAGGATTGTGTAACTAAGGCACCGACGGTTAGTATATAAATAAATAAAGCAAGTATTAATTCGCAAATCGACGTGCATGTAACCTCATTGCGTATGTATCACTATATGGATCGGTCCAGGCCTTGTTGGTCATGAACTGCACCGACGTGGAGCTGAGCCAATTCAGCAGCAAGGACAGCCCGCAGATGCACATCGGGCTCAGCATGAGCGGCAAGGTCAACGTGACGCAGCTCACCATCACCGCGCCGGAGGACAGCCCCAACACCGACGGCGTCCATGTCGACCGGAGCGAAGACGTCCACATCACCGGTTCGACCATTGGCACGGGCGACGACTGCATCTCCATCGGCCCCGGGAGCCGCTTCGTCACCGTCGACGGAATCGTCTGCGGCCCCGGCCATGGTGTAAGGTAACAAAGGGTTACAATAGGGAGGCTTGCTTCTTCCATCTGCATTTTCTATTTACCATGCACTCCAAGAAGAGGAGGAAACGGCGTGATGGCCGGGTTTGTGCTTCTTGGCTAGTGTGGGGAGCCTGGGCAGGAATGGAGCAAACGAATCCGTGGAGTACATCGACGTGAGAAACGTCCAGTTCATCAACACGACGAATGGAGCAAGGATCAAGACGTGGAAGGTATCGCTACCGGTTTTTTTTGTTACAATTACAAAGAAGCTGAGCCCGCCGGCTGATTACATTGTTTCTTCGCACTGCAGGGTGGGAGAGGTTACGCGAAATCCATCTCCTTCACCAACATAAACTTCACCAACGTGGACCATCCGGTGATCATCAACCAGTTCTACGAAGATCGCCAAGACGTCTCAAATACGGTACTCTACTACTATGTGTGGGTTGAGTGTTGGACGATCTATATACTTCTGTATGTGTGGTGGAGTAGCTAGAACTAAAATGTTTGTGCGTCTTCTCGGGGGCTAAATTTATTGCAGGGGGCGGTGGCGCTGAGCAACATAACGTACACGAACCTGAACGGGACATCGACGGGAAAGACGGCCGTCGACTTCGACTGCAGCAAGAACGGCAGCTGCATGGACATCCACGTCAACACCGTGGCGATCACGGCGGCGGACGGCGGAGCAACCGTGGCTCGCTGCCAGAACGCGGAAGTGGACACCTCCGGGTTCGTCTACCCGAAGATCCCTTGTGTAGCTAACGCTCCATCGGCCGGGCCGCCCGGCCCGGCCAACGCCCCGTCGCCCAGCCCAGGGCTTAGCACCTAGCAATGCTGTTGGGCGTGTGTATATGGATGTGAACGCACGGTGTACCTAGCTATGCTGCAAGCCTTTTCTTCCTTTTTTGGGCTTACTGTGAAAGCTTTACTGCAAGGTGTAGCGCCATGTATATTGCCCAGTTACTTTTTTTTTTCTTAGAGAGCAGGATTTTGTTGAGCACGAGAGGTCTACCCCGATAGAAAATGGAATAATGCTGGTTTGTCATAAGAAATTCTTTTTTGGACAATCACGCATGAAGGTACCCATTTGAGTGCATTACTCAAAGGCTCAAAGGGCAGTTACATAGTTTCAGAGAGCAGGAGGTGAGGTAGTGCCGCCAAGACATAGGAAAATTCCTTTTACAGATGGTCCGGAATCTAAAAGTCCGAAGAGTGAAGTTTGAAATATTCTTAAGGGTAATTGTAGGCTCATGTTGTCAAATCCTTTAATAGTGTGTGACAACTAGCTGGATGAAACAGATGGATAACACGAGGCAATAGTTATCTAGGTTCTGAAGCTAAAACCCTACATCCTGCTCGATTGTATGATGAATAGGGTGTACAAAGTGCGGAGATGAAAAAGTAGCGGTTCCGGTTTCTACCGGGTCCCCGCATGCTCGCCATGTATGCAGGAATACACAATGCATACGAGTATTCTACTGAATTCAACTGTTTGGTCCAGAACACCCCCCCCCCCCCGGATAGCTCTCGCGACCGCGTCGCCGCCGCGGGCGACCGGCCGCGCCCCGATCTCTCTTCCCCCAGCTCCCCCTCACCCCTCCCTCCCCCGCCGCCGTCGTCGGCGCCCGCCGCTGAGCCTGGCCCATGCGACGCTGGCGGCGGCGCCCCCCCGGCCTTTCCCCTCTCGGTTGCTCTCTTGCGCGGGGCGAAGCTTCTCCGTGGGGTGTTCCTCGGCGGCGGCGGTCCGGCGTGGCGGCGGGGCACCCTGGCGCGACACGGGAGATAGGCTCGACAGCGGCGGCGCTGTTGGCGGCGGGGTGGTGCGGCTTGGCGGCGCCCGCTCGACCCAGATCTGGGCCCTTTAGGCCCCATCTGGGTCTGGGCGGGCCGACAGCGGGGCGGGTCTACGGCGCGACTTTCAGGTGGCGGGGGAGCGACGTTGGTCGATGGGGTGCTGGCGGCGCTGCTGCCGCCCTGCTGCAGCGTGGCCGACGGGGCTTAGCGGGCACTATTCGGGCCTGGCCGGGCCAGGGGTGGCATGGTATGCCCTGTTGCCGTGTCCGGACGGCGACCGCGATGGTGGCTCCCGCACGACGGCGGTGGAGGTGGTTCCCTCCCGCGTGGCTACGGTGCTGATGCTCCCGTCGCCCGACGCTTCTGTCTTAGTCCTCTTGGCCTCGTGGTGGTGATCTCAGTGAGGGGCGTGGGTGGCGTCGCGACCGCGATGGCGCATGTTGGTGGGCGGCGCGTTAGCTAGTTGGCTCCGGTCCAGTTGGGCGGTGTGGTATGGAGCACGGGAGAAATCCTTGCCGGGTCTTCTGGCTCCGATGCGGCGACGCCTGAGGGTGCCGCCAGTCCTTCCTGAAGGGTGTCGGTGGTATCCATCCCCTACTCCCCTCCGCATGCCAGGGGGGAACCCTAGGACTTGTCCGGGCAGCTGCGTCGTCGGCGTCGCATTCCTTCTTGGAGGTGATGCTTGGTACGCGGTGGATCAGAGCCTTTTATCGTGGTGGGTCGATTCCAGAGGGTGCTGCGGTGGCGGGTCATCCTCGCTTTGTCGAGCTGCCATTGTTGGCATTCGTTTCCTTTTCCTGTTCCCTTTGGGCTTGTTGTGCTGCTCGCCCCAGCATTGTCTATGTATCGGTGTTGTTTGCTTTGGAATACAAAGCGGGGGAAACCCTTTTTCGGTAATTCAGCTGTTTTCTACTATTTTCGTGGGACATGACATTTATTGCACTCAGGTTATTTTACTCTTTCATCCCACTATCCATTCACCCATACTTTTAGTCTGATTCTAAATTTGCAACACTTTAAACTTTTGAACCAATGATCCGATTTAAAATCCGTTTGTAGATTCATGTTCATGACATTTAAATCTATAAAGCAAGATCAAATTTCAACATGTTCTCAACAATTTTAAATTCAAAATTGATACCATAATAAAATTTATGTGAAATGTGAGATCATAAGAGAAAGAAATTGAACTGAACCAATAATAAAAACATGCAAAAGATAATGTTATAAACCATAATAAAAATTATATTTAATCCGAGATGAAACATAGATGAATTGTGAAATGAAACAATAATGAAAGCATGGAAAGAGGAATGTCTGAATAAATACTAAAAACATGTAAAATTGCGATGGCATAGAAATGATATTGAATAGAAAATATGTGAAGAGAACACTTTTAGTGTCCAACCCAACCATGAAAGAAGTTTCTAATGACATAATTTGTGTATCATACATCTCATATACTATTTTTTTAATCATTGGTCAAAGGCTACCTCACAATATATATAGTCCTCGCAATATATTAGTCCCTATATATGTGGATGGAGGGAGTATGGAACTTATTTGAAAGCTCCAAACATAAAAATGAAATATGAATGAAATAGTACTAAAATCCATAATGGAAAAAGTAGCGAATCCTGCTCGATTGTATTGATGAATAGGGTGTACAAAGTACAATGGTTGTGATCTCGTATGTGTATGGGGGGTTTGGTTGATTGTGTGTTACGAGGTACATGCCTACCGACTAGCTTGGCCTCGCCTTATATAGGTTGACGAGGCCTGGGATTACATGGTTTCCTATTCGGTTACGGCAGGTAGGAGATCCTCCGTGATCTCCGGGTAGGCTTGACTTGGGTCAAGCCGGTTTCCTCCTTCTTGGGAGGTAGTAGGTAGGGTAGCAGGGCGGGGGGGGGGGGGGGGGGGGGGGAGGGTAATCATTTCATAAGACCATTGCATTGCGAGAGTCCCAAACCTTTCAAAGGACGAAGAGCACGATGGAGGGCCAAATGCCACAATTATTACATGCCGAAAGAAGCACATCCCAGGTGATATTCGATGGAGGTTGGCGATTGCAATCCAAGCTGAAGCCAAATCCGCAGTGCCTCAGTGCAAAATATAAAGATGTGAAAGGCATCTTCAAAAGCAACGTCAAATCTGGGGTAGCAGCTATTAGGACCAATCGTCTTGTGGAAGAGATTGGCTTTGGAGTTGAGCCTATCCTTGAAGAAAGGCCAACCAAATATCATGATCTTAGTTGGAACCAAAGAACCCCACATGATGTTGCTGTTAGAGTCATGAAGAGGTTCATCTGCAATAAGTGAGTAGGCCTTCCTGGATGAGAACATCAGTCCATGGTCGGTGGAGTGTGCATCGGGAGCATCATTGCGGATAAAATATTACAACAAAGACGAAATAGCATCTAGCTCCACATTAGAAAACGTGGTTAAAAAATTCTGAAGGTTAGAAAATAATCCATCCTGCATAATTTGGGACACTATGACAACACTAGACTAACGTAAATGTTTGTGCATCTTCGTTGGGGGCTAACTTTATTGCAGGGGGCAATGGCACTAGGCAACATAACGTACACAAACCTAAATGGGACATTGAGGCAGACGATGGTCATGGATTTCGACTGCAACGAGAACGACAGGTGCATGAAGAGCCTTGTCAACACCGCGTCAATCATGGCAGCGGATGGTGGAGGAACTCTGTCCCGCTATCATATTGTGCAAGTGGACATCTCCAAGTACGTCTACCCTAAGATCCCATGACTAGATAACTCCACGTTGCCCAGCCGAGGGTTTAGCACCTAGCATGCTCTTGGGTGTGGGTGTATGGATGTGAACGCACGGTGTACCAGCATATAAGGAAATCATTCGTGCTACGTTGCAAGCTTTTTCTTCTATTTTGGCTTAATGTGAAAGCTCTTAAGAAAAAAAACTGAGGGGGGGGGGGGGGGGGGGGGGGGGGCGTTCCCACTTGAATGTATTACTCAAAGGACCAAAGGGCAGTTACATAGTTTCTGTGAGGCAGGGGTCAGGTAGTGCTACCAAGAGATAGCAACGTTCCTTCTATAGATGGCCCTGAATCTAAAAGCCCAAACAGTGAAGTCTGAAATCATATTTTTAAGGGTAACCGAGGGGGTATGATACTCATTTTTAGAAGCCTTGGCATTGTGAGAGTCCCAAAGCATCCAAAGGACAGAGAGCACGACGGAGGGGCAAATGTCACAATCAAGACATGCTGGCAAGGGCACATCCTAGATGAGGTTGGATGGAGGTAAGTGGTAGCAATCCAAGCCGAAGCCAAACCTTGCAGGGTCTCTAGGAAAATTATGAATATGTGAAAGGCTTCCGCAAAAGGTGTGTCACATCTAGGGCAGTGATTTTTAGTTACAATGTCTTGTGGAAAATATTGGCTTTGGAGTTGAGCTTATCATCGAAGAGAAGCCAGCCGAATATCTTGAGATTGATTTTAACTAATGAAACCCAAATGATATCGACATCATGGTCATGAAGTGGTTCATCTACAATAAGCGAGTAGGCATTCCTGGATGAGAATGTCATTCCATGGTTATGGGAGCATGCATCCAAAGCATCATTGTGGAAAAAGTCCTGCAAAAAAAACATCTAGCTTTGCAGAAGCAACAATGGTTAGGAGATTTTGAAGGTTAGAAAACAATCCATCCTGCCTAATCCGAGACAATGAGACAATAGGGAGGTGCAGTGGGAGTAGATGTGTGGGACGACATGACATCTCTTTATAGCCAGCAGCCGGCTACATTATTAACCCTATTAACTTGCCCAGATTTCCCAACCAACCGTCGACTCGTCTGCCTGGGTGGTCTTCTGGCTGTTTGGTGCCGCCGGGCGACCTATCCGGATTCTACGACAATGCAGCCAATAGCATGCATGGGGCCTGTTGGGCACGACCATGCGTCCGGGTATGTAGAGCCTTTTTGTTTGGCCTTCTTCAGACGCTCTAATGCCCGGCCTCATCAAACGGGCTGGAAACCGCTAAAGAGGGGGTGCTCAATGTGTGATGTGTCGATTTGCTATGGGCCCGCAATGTTGAACCTAGTGCATCCTTTGTGGTGTCACTGATCCCGCTCGTCTAGCATTGGAGAATTTTTTTTCTTATCCCACGCATTGGCAAGCTTGTGCGTTGCCCGGGTTCATTTGTAGCGTCGATTGTCCATTTATTGCTTACTCGCGTAGTTCAAGCGCCATGTCATGCGTAGCTAAGCACATTCACCTGGACGTTTGGCTCCTGCGGAGACCCTGGTTGAGTGCACTTAGAGCGCGGAAATATAGCTCACGCCATCACGTGGATTGTTCGGTCGGCTCGCTCGGTTCTATTTTGGATGTGTCGTTCTAGGTGGAGAAACTCATCTAGGAAAGCTCTCTTCTCATTTTCTTTCCCAGAGCGGTGGGGCTTGATGGCGGCGGTTTCGTGCCCATTTGCCGGCTGGCGTCGCTTGGATGCGGAGGGGCTTTGCATGCCCATCAATGGCATCCGTGCAAAATGACGAATCAGGGGTTTGAGTTTGTTGATTAGGAGCTTTGCAATAGCTTTGGTGGGATAGACTACTTAGGACAGTCCCGGTGCACCATATCTTGAGCTATATCCAATGAGATTAAATAAATGTTTAAATAAAGCATCTGAGTGACAGTGCACCATACATTAGTGTTGTATCTAAAACAAGTCAGTTTGATGCATTTCGTGAGAGAGAACTGATGAGATATCTATATTTGATGTTAAGATTAATATCAAAATTAAGATATGATTTATGCTACTTGTGAGCTGCGTTGGGATTTTCCCCAAAAAGGAAGGGTGAAACATTATAGTAGCGGATAGTATTTCCCTCAGTGAGAACCAAGGTTATCAAACTAATAGGAGAACCACGCAAATGCCTAGTAAATAGTACCTGCACACAAAAGAGCAAATACTTGCACCCAACACGATCAAGAGGGTTGTCAATCCCCATGTACTCGTTAATTGCAAGAATCAAATCTGGTTATGGTAGATTGATAAATTGCAAAGTAAAATAAAAAGAGTAAAATTGCACCAAGTTATTTTTGGTTTTAGTAATATGATTAAAATAGACCCGGGGCCATATTTTTCACTTCTCTCATAATAATAGTATATGGTGGGTAGACAAACTACTGTTGGGCAATTGATAGAAAATCGCGTAGTTATGATGACATTCATGGCAATGATCATGTACATAGGAATTATGTTCGTGACAAGTAGACCGACTCCTGCCTGCATCTACAACTATTGATCTACTAGTCGACGGACTGCTCACTGCATTTATGGTATTAAGTTCATGATGAATAGAGTAACACTTTAAGCAAGACGACATAATGCAGACAAAATAAAATCAGGAAATATGATTGAACCCCGTCGTTTTACCCCTAGTGGCGACAATAAAATACATGCCTCGATACCCCATCAGTCACTGGATGAGGACACCACAAGATTGAACCCACTATAAAGCACCTCTCTCACTGAAGATAAAACAATCTAGTAGACCAAACCAAATGGATAGATCGGGGAGAAATACAAAGCTATAATAGTGATGAATAATAAATTTCAGCGAAGACTCAACTACTTTCAATGAATATTCCAATCATAAACCCACAATTGATCGCATCCCAACAAACACAACGCGAAAGAATATTACATCGGATAGAACTCCGAGGAGAACATTGTATTGAATATCAAAGAGAGAGAAGAAGCCATCTAGCTAATCACTATTGACTCATAGGTCTGTGGTAAACTATTCACACATCATTGGAGGTGTAGCAAGATTGATGTAGAAGCCCTCCTTGATCGATTCCCCCACCGGAAGAGTACCGGAAAAGGCCTCCAGATGAGATCGCGGACGAACAGGAGCTTGTGGCGATGGAAAATTTGTCTCGGGTGGCTCTCTGTTGGTTTTGAGATTTATGGGAATTTATAGAAGTGGAATTAGGTCAAAAGGAGTTATGTGGGACCACAAGCTCAGGCGGCGCCCCCAGAGGGGCGCACAGTGTGAGCTTGAGGCCCTCTCATATGCCTTCCGGTCTCCTCTAGAAGCTTCTAGGATCCCTTCTGGTCCAGAAAAAATCACCGTAAAGTTTCATCATGTTTGGACTTTGTCTGATATTAATTTTTTGTAAAAATAAAAACGTACACTAGCACTGGGCACCGAGTTAATAGATCAGTTCCCAAAAATGATATAAATTGCATATAAAATATCTAAAATTGATAATATAATAGGATGAAACAATAAAAAATTATACATTGAAGACGTATCAGTTGATTTCTCTTTCCATATTAAATAAGATGCTACATCAGATCTTTGACTATGAAATGATATGGCTAACCGTAATGGAAGTATAATAGCTAGTATAATGCATACCAACTAGGCAATTTTGATGAGGTGACGTAGAATTAAATGAAGAAAGAGAATGTCGAATATCAAATTATGATACCCTATCATAATAAATTCTGTTCTACTATGTCTAATGCATGACAATAAATGAAATATGATATTATGCATTACAAAAATAGTATCATATACTAGTATCATACGCTAGATACTGATACATGATACTCCCACAACAACAAGCCTACTAAGATATAAGCATTGAAAGTGCATCGAAATTGTTTAGACATTCAATGTGGGATGATTAAGCATTACATCTGCGTGATCGAACGTATATCTCTTTTATTTTGCGGGGCAAACATACATGTCACTCCATCGATCTTCATTTCTTTGGCACTAGAACACGATGAAGGATCCATTTGGTACTCATGGGCGTTGACAGATACATGATCTAGTAAAATGCTATGTGGCTCCAACACCAAAATAAATGGTGCTGCCTCTTTGTTTGTTTCAAAAAATAAATGAAGAAAAGAGGTCGCCCCCAGTTTCGACGCTTCTCCAGCGTGCATATATATACCCCCATGGAAAAACATTTTAGGATCGAACAGAGCTTGGCACTTCATTCCTGATATGTCTTCGTCGTATCTACTTTTCCCAACGCTTTTCCTCTTGTTTTGGACTCTAATTTGCATGATTTGAATGAAACTAACCCGGACTGACACTGTTTTCAGCAGAACTACCATGATGTTGTTTTTGTGCAGAAATAAAAGTTCTCGAATTGGAACAAAACTTTGCGAGGACATTTTATACAATAAAAGATAATTTCTGGAGCCAAGAACCACCGGAGGGGGGCACCTAGGTGGGCCCAACCCACCAGGGCGCCCCCCCTCAGGCGCGCCCAGGTGGGTTGTCCCCACCTGGTGGCCCCGCAGACGTCAACCCTGATACTATAAAATTACATTTTCGGTGAAAAATCAGGGAGGAAAAATTATCGCGTTTAACGAGACGGAGCCGTCGCCACCTCCTGTTCTTGATCGGGAGGCCAGATCTGGAGTCCATTTGGGGCTCCGGAGAGAGGGATCTTCGATCTTCGCACCAACCCCTCTCTATCGCCAATTCCATGATGCTCCCCACCGGGAGTGAGTAATTTCTTCGTAGGCTCGCTGGTCGGTGAGGAGTTGGATGGGATTCATCATGTAATCGAGTTAGTTTTGTTAGGGCTTGATCCCTAGTATCCACTATATTCTGAGATTGATGTTACTATGACTTTGCCATGCTTAATGCTTGTCACCTTGGGCCCGGGTGCCATGATTTCAGATCTGAACCATTTATGTTATCACCATTATACCTATGTTCTAGATCTGATCTTGGAAGTTATAGTCACCTACTATGTGTTATGATCCGCAAACCCCGGAGTGAAAGAAGTCGGGATACTTTCCGGTGATGACCGTAGTTTGAGGAGTTCATGTATTCACTATGTGTTAATGCTTTGTTCTGGTTCTCTATTAAAAGGAGACCTTAATATCCCTTAGATTCCAATTAGACCCCGCTGCCACAGGAGGGTAGGACAAAAGATGCCATGCAAGTTCTTTTCATAAGCACGTATGACTATCTACGGAATACATGCCTACATTATATTTATAAACTGGAGCTAGTGCCGTATCGCCCTAGGTTATGACTATTATATGATGAATATCATCCAACGAATTCACGTATCCAATGCCTTGAAATTTCTCTTATATTGTTTCTGCTAAGTTACTACTGCTACTGTCACTATTGCACTTGCTACAAAATCATTGCTATCACTGTTACCATTACTATTGCCATTGCTACTACTATCAAAACTATCATACTTTGCTGCAGATAATTAATCTCCAGGTGTGGTTGAATTGACAACTCAGCTGCTAATACTTGCAAATATTCTTTGGCTCCCCTTGTGTCGAATCTATAAATTTGGGTTGAATACTCTACCCTCGAAAACTGTTGTGATCCCCTATATTTGTGGGTTATCAAGACCTTTTCCTGGTGTCGTTGCTAGGGAGCATAGCTATATTTATTGAGTCGCTTGGGATTATTATCAAATTATCACTATGAAGAATCTGAAGGATGCTAAGACTAAGATTTTTTCCTCCAAGACAAGTGGAGGTAAGGAACTGCCATCTAGTTCTGCACTTGATTCACCTTCTGTTATAAGTAGACTTGCAACACCACCACATGCTATTAATCCTGACATGTCGCAAGTTATTGATTTTGCTACTTCTGCTATGAATGATACTCATGATGATGCCAGTACCTTGCTTGATGATAATGTGCTACTAGGTGAATTTCTTGATGAATAACTTGCTAGAACTAAAGCTTTTGAGAATGCTGAAACTGATGAAGAGCTTGAAACTAAAAATCTTGAAACACCTATTAGACCTAGTTCTCCTAGATATGAATTGCCAAAGGTACCGGAAGGTTATGTTATGGACGAGGAGACAACTAGAGACTTTCTTGCTTGCAATGATAGGGATGATCTTAAGAAATTATTATGCAAACTAAAAGACAAATCTTTGAATGCTAGAATGAATTGTGATCCTAAGTTTGCTACTTCACCTATCTTTGTTGATGATAAGGATTATGAATTCTCTGTCGATCCAGAGTTAATTACTTTGGTTGAATCTGATCCTTTCCATGATTATGAAACTGAAACTGTTGTGGCACATCTTACTAAGCTGGACGACATAGCCACTCTTTTTGCTCATGATGAGAAAATTTGCTACTATTATATTCTCAAGTTATTTCCGTTCTCATTAAAGGGCGATGCTAAGACTTGGTACAATACTCTTGCTCCTGGTTGTGTGCGTAGTCCCCAGGATATGATTTATTACTTCTCTGGAAAATATTTTCCTGCTCATAAGAAACAAGCTGCCTTATAGGAAATATTTAACTATGTGCAAATTGAAGAAGAGAGTCTCCCACAAGCTTGGGGGAGGCTTCTCCAATTGCTTAATGCTTTGCCTGATCATCCTCTTAAGAAAAATGAAATACTTGATATCTTCTATAATGAACTAACCGATGCTTCTAGGGATTTCCTAGATAGTTGTGCTGGTTGTGTTTTCAAGGAACAAACTGTTGAACAAGCTGAAGAATTATTGAATAACATATTGAAAAATTATGATGATTGGACTCTTCCCGAACCACCGCTTAAACCTACTCCGAAAAAGAGGGGTATACTATATCTCAGTCCTGAAGATATGCAAGAGGCAAAGAAATCTATGAAGGAAAAAGGTATTAAAGCTGAGGATGTCAAAAAATTACCTCCTATTGAAGAAATACATGGGCTTGATATACCACCAACACCTAAGGTGGTAGAGGTAAATTCTTTAATGAAATTCAATGACAATGACAATCCTTACAATATGCATCCTAGTCAATGCCTTTATGAGTTTGATAACTACATTAGAAAGCAAGATCACTTCAATGCAAATGTTATGAAACAATTTAAATACAATTCCGATATGATTGCTCGCTTGAGTGACTTGTTATTTAGAATTACCAATGATGTTAGAAGTGTAGGAAAACATGCCTCTATGGTTCAAACTCAATTAGAACAAGTTGCTAAATCTCAAAGAGAATTGCTTCATGAAATGAACAATAATATCAATGATCATGCTGTTAGAGTAATGGCTAGAGGAGGTAGAATGACTCAGGAACCACTTTATCCTGAGGGACACCCTAAAATATTGAACAAGACTCTGAGTTAACACTGATGCACCTAGTCCTTCTAAAAAGAAAAAGAAGAAGAAAAATGATAGTACTTTGCATGCCTCTAGTGATCCTGGAGTAGAAAAACCTCCTAATAATGATAATGAAGTCTCTATCTCTGATGCTGAAACTCAATCTGGTAATGAACACTCACCTTCTGATAATGAAAAAGATAACGATGAGGTTCATGAACACATTCAAACAAATAATAAAGAAAGAGACAATGATGTTGAAATAGAACCAGCTATTGATCTTGATAACCCACAACCCAAGAATAAAAGATATGGTAAAATGGACTTTGTTGCTAGAAAGCATGGTAAGGAAAGAGAACCGTGGGTTCAAAAACCTATGCCCTTTCCACCTAAATCAACTAAGAAGAAAGATGATGAAGAATTTGAACGCTTTGCTGAAATGCTTAGGCCAGTCTTTTTGCGTACCCACTTGACTGATATCTTGAAAATGCCTCCTTATGCAAAATACATGAAAGACATCATCACCAATAAGAGAAAAATACCGAAAGCTAAAATATCCACCATGCTTGCTAATTATTCTTTTAAGGATGGAGTACCTAGAAAACTTGGAGATCCAGGAATACCAACTATACCTTGCTCCATCAAAAGAAACTATGTGAAAACTGCTTTATGTGATTTAGGAGCTCGTGTTAGTGTTATGCCTTTCTCTTTATATAAAAGACTTGATTTGAATAAACTCACACCTACCGAAATATCTTTGTAAATGGACAAATCAACTGCCATACCTATCGGTATCTGTGAGGTTGTGCCCGTTGTTGTTGCAAATGTTACTATCTTAATTGACTTTGTTATACTTGAGATGCCCGAGGATGACAACATGTCAATTATCCTTGGTAGACCCTTCTTGAATACTGCAGGGGCTGTTAGCAATTGCAATAAAAGCAAGGTCACGTTTCATATGAATGGTAATGAGCATACGGTGCACTTCCTGAAGAAACAATTCCATGTGAATGGTATTAATGTTACTGAAAAATCTCCGACAATCACTATTGGAAGTTTTCAACTACCTCTACCTACTGCCAAAAATAAATAGGAAATGCTTATTGTTGGGGACATTCATATCCCCGTTGAGGTAACTTAGTGTTTTACGAAAGTTCTTTGGTTTCATGCTAATCGGAAGTGGTTGTTAATAAGACTTGATCAACCTTATTAATGAATCATTTTGAAGAGGCATGAAGTTGATGAATTTAGTGAGCACTATCTTCTGTCCTTACCTTTTGTTTTCTGTTTTATTAGTTAAATAAAATAAAATGCCATGTTTTGTCGGTTTTTTGAATTTCTCGTGCAATAATAAAATGACCCAAAAATAAAAGTCCTCAGAAAGCTCTGAAAATTTAATACAATTTTTTTTTCTGAATATTTATGAATTTTTATGCAAATAACATCAGAGGGGGGTGCACCAAGTGGGCACAACCCACCTGGGCGCGCCAGCACCCCCAGGCGCGCCCTGGTGGGTTGTGGTCCCCACGTGGGCGCCCTCACTTACCTCTTTAGCCCATATCATCACCTACCTTGAGAAAAAAATCACCATTGCTCTCTCTCTCTCTCTCTCTCTCTCGTGTTCTTGCTCTCAAACCCGTGGATTTTGATCTCTTTGCTCGAAGCTCCATTTCTGAAACTGTTTTGGGAGATTGCTACTTGGTATGTGACTCCTCCATTGTGTCGGCGTTCTGGGAACGGGGGTCCCCAGACTTGCCTGCCTGCGGCCCACGGCGTGGCTAAGTCAGCGGGCCATACGACCCATCTTCATCAACGAGGCATCCAAGACCCTCGCGAGGGGCCAAGCCCCGCGAGGCGGACGATGCAAGACCTCCTCAGGAGTGGCCTGGCCAGGCAGCCTCACGAGGAGCGGAGATATCAAGGCGGGGCAAACCTCACGAGGCTCTCGTGCCGTGAGCCATGACGATCGAGACCAGGCGGGCGCCAGCGCGCGCAGCATCCTTGTTTCCTCTTTGGTGCTAAGGAGGCCAGCGCAGGCGAGGAGTACCGAGGCATCAGGCAAAGGTTGCCTTATTGGTGCAACGAGACCAAGACCAGAAGGACGGCAGGACGGAGGTCATCGTGGAGCCCAAGACGGCGTCACCACCAGAGCCTTTCGCAGGCGAAGACCACTTTTGTTAGGATAGCTTGTACTAGCTGTCCCCCTTCAAATTTGCCCGCCGTTGTTGGCCCCCTTCCCGCTCAATATTTGGGAAGAGGACCAGGGCCTATATAAGTAGAGCTAGCCACCACCGTAGGGGACAACTCACTCAGAGGCATCTCACCCACACAAGCTGGTCGAGCACAAGAACACCTCAACCTCAAGAGGCTGTTCTTCCCCTTGTACTGTTCATCATCAGCCGAAGAGGCAATCCACCACCACCACACTGGAGTAGGGTATTACACCACAACGGTGGCCCGAACCAGTATAAACCTTGTGTCTTTCTGTGTTGCGAGATCGTCGAGTTCGTCCGTGAGATCTTAGCGAGCTAGGGCATGGATTGGTAGGAGGGAAAGACTTCGCGCGCACCCCAGAGTTTGAATCTTAAGGGTTTGCCGGAACCCCACATCCGACATATGGCGCGCCAGGTAGGGGTGTGCCGTAGCTTCCGTTCCATCAATTCGTCGCTTCGTCGCTCCGTCGCCTCCATGGCGGACGCTCGCCGCGCTCGAGCTGAGCACCGGGCTGCCCTCACCGCCCGCGTTGCTCAGACGGCTCCCGTCGGCTGGCCACCTCGTCGTTCTCCGTCTCCCGCCGCCAACGCCGCCACTGGCCCGGCGGGGAACGAGCAGCAAGCGTCCTCGCTGCATCCATCGGTGCGGCAGGACGGCCGCACCGCCACTCCGTCGCTGACCCCGGCCGGTTCTTCGTCTCACGCACGCCGCCCTCCCATGGAGGCGCGGGCCACACTCCTCGCCGCAAACGAGCTCTTGCGCTACCGCCCGGTGGATGACCTCTACGAGGAGTGGCTCGATCACGTCGCCGATCTCGTCCGCACCGCGGGGGGCTCCCCGACGCCGTCCCACTCTCTGCCCCAACCTCCGCCAGCCATAGGCGACGTGGCTCATGGTGCGCCTCCACCACCTTTGCCCCAAGACTGCGCCTTGGCGCCAAGGCGTGTGGCCCCACGGCGTGATCCGCCACGTTCGACGCCCGCGCACGAAGAGAGAAGCTGCCAAGAAATCCCACGGCCGCGAGAAGCTGCACCTGCGCTCCCCACGCCGCCTCGTCAAGACCGCGCGGCGCCGCTGCGGGCGGCGCGCGGACCTCATCAAGACCAAGCTCCACCTCAGAGGCGGGCCCCGACAACCACGGTCGGCTGCTGCGCCTTCACCCCTGAGCTGTGTAGCGTTGCCTGGCCAGGCAAGTTCAAGCCGGATCTGCCTCCTCGCTATGACGGCACCGCCGACCCCGCGGAGTTCCTGCAGCTCTACGAGCTAAGCATCGAAGTGGCCAACAGCGATGAGAAAGTCATGGCGAACTGGTTTCCCCTGGCTCTCAAGGATGGAGCCCGCTCCTGGCTCCTGAACCTGCAGCACGGCTCGATATCCTCCTGGGGCGAGATGCGCGACCGCGTGGTCGCCAACTTCCCGGGCACTCGCGACCGCCCGCTGGCCGCGGGTGACTTGCGCCGCATCAAGCAACAACCAGGAGAGACCCTCCAGAAGTACATCCAGCGCTTCAACAACACTCGCCTCAAGATCCCCAAGGTCACGGACAAGGCCATCATCTCCGCGTTCTCAGACGGCGTCCGTGACGTCAAGATGAAGGAAGAGCTCGCTATCCATGAGGAGCTGTGCACATCTCAGGAGCTGTTCAACCTGGCGACCAAGTGCGCGAGAGCTGAGGAGGGGCGCCTTTCCCTCCTCGAGCTGCCAGCTACGGGAGCAGAAGAGAAGAAGGCCAAGGCCAAGGACGTTTAGCGCAAGGAAGCGGCAGTGCTAGCCGCGGAGCCCGACACCAAGCGTGGCAGAGATCAACCCGAGTCATCCAAGAATAGCCGACCGTTCTGCGCCTTCCACAACCTGAACACTGACAACACCAGTGACTGTCAAGAGCTCAGAGCCATTCGCGAGGGACGTTTCGGTCGACGCCCCGAGCATAGCGACCGGGGCTACGACCGTGGAGGAGGACGTGGACGCAGATGCTGGGACGACCATGGCCCGCGCCAAGAGTGGCGCGACAGGCCTCGTGAGGACCGCTGGCAGGACCATCCTCGCGAGGGCGCCTGGAGGGACCAGCCTCGTGAGGATCGCCCCCAAGGCAACGCCGGTCTTCCCCCGCTGCCGCCACCAAGAAGGAACGACGATCACCATCAGGACGAGGGGGCTGGGGGACTTCCAGGTGCCGCGTGCAATCGCCTGCATCTTGGGCAGCGCGCAAGCCCCAGCCTCTCAGCGCATCTTCAAACAGTTCGCTCGCGAAGTGAACGCGGTGCTCCCCAAGCTCGAGGCCACGCGCCCGCTCAAGTGGTCCCAATGCGCCATCACTTTCAACTCGGCAGATCAGCTCAAGTGCGCAGCCACCGCTGGCGCCCTCCCGATGCTGTGCTCACCAGTCATCAGCAATGTGCAAGTTACCAAGACCCTCATTGACGGCGGCGTAGGGCTCAACGTCCTGTCCGTCGACACATTCGACAACCTCCAAGTGCCATATGAGCAGCTTCAGCCTACCAAGCCTTTCTCAGGAGTGACCGACGGTTCCACCACACCGATAGGGAAGGTCCGCCTGCCCGTCACCTTCGGAGAGCGCAAGAACTACCGCACCGAGCTCATCGACTTCGACGTCGCGCACATCCGCTTGCCGTACCACGCCATCCTCGGGTATCCAGCCCTGGCCAAGTTCATGGCAGTCACCCACCATGGCTACAACATCCTCAAGATGTCGGGAAGCGGCGGGATCATCACGGTCCCATGTGAAGAGAGAGATGCGGTGTGCTCCCTCGAGCGCGCCTTCCAAGCTGCGGCAATCAATGACCCCGGCAGCAGAAGAGAGGGCCCTCCGGAGGCCATCCCCAAGAAGAAGCAGCTGCGCCGTGCCGAGCCTCAGGAGGGTGGCATCACAGCAGGAGCCTCGTCAGGATCAGCGCCCGCTCCAGGGGTCCTCCCTCTGTCGCATAGGAAGGCGCGCCTGGCGCCCTCCTCGGGCAGGGCTTGGGGGCTCTCTTCAGGAGGGCCTCCGACCTTGCCAACCTCACGAGGGAGGCGCTTGGGCACCACTTGGAGGCGTGTTTCGCGGCACGTTTCCCTCCTGAGAACATAGGTCAAGGAGTGCCCACTACTCAGGAGTTCATCACCAAGACCACTCAGGAACTGCAAGACGCAAGAGCCATGCGCGGCGACAGCCGCTCACGAGGCGCAGCTCCCCATCGAGGCGAGGATGCTGGGCTGCGTGTCTGCATCGACGTCCCAGGGCTCAACAGGGCCGCATCTTAGGAGCGTTTCTGGCCTTCGCATGTGGGCTGTTGCGAGGGCCCGCCGCACAGCTACGTTCGCATGCCCTTCGGCTTGCCGAGCGCGGCGTTGGCCTATCAGCGCAACATGCGGCGTGTTCTGGCGGCTCAGGAGGCCAGGTACCACGCCGTCCTGGAAGAGATGGAGACGGCCTTCAGGGAACCTCCCGAGCCCCCAGAGCCTCTCGAGGCTTAGGGCCCCGATGGCTCGTGAAGGGTCATTCCTTCGACGCACGCCTTCAGCTGCACCAACTTTGCTTCGTCTACAGAACCAGGTGACACTTTCCAAGTTCGTTTAGCTGGGAGCGCCCCTCGGGCTGCATTATTCCCAGGCCGCATGGGTCCGTCCCTGTGGCATGTATCCCTTTTGCTTATGTCTTTAGCTTACTTTGCTGGGGGTGCCCCTCGGGCTGCATCATCCCCAAGCCGCTCGGGCCGGACCCAGTGGCATGTATCTCCCTGCATTTACCCAAGTTTATTTGCCTTCCCTGCTTAACCTACCTACGGTTATCACCTGCTCGATCGCCACCCGCCGCGGGTACACTCACCCCGTGCAATTCGCTTGTGCGTTAAAAGGGGGGCTCCTGACATCGCGACTCAGGAGCTCTTACTGGCTCTCCAGCCCTCAACCCCTGGCCTTGACTACGACATCGCGACCTGGCATACCAGCGGCGGCTGAGCTCGCTCGAGGGCCGAGACCTGAGGACGTAGAGCACTAAGGAGAGCGTGGGAGGAGGGAAACTTGTATGGGTCATACCTAGCTATGCCGCACAAGCTGGCGCGCAGGCCTAGCGCACCATCAGGAATCGCCACGAAACCAACAAGATAAATCCCGCTCCCGGATCAGCTAAATGTTGGGGCCTAAGGGTCACCCTCGCCTTGCCGCAGCCCTGTTGCGGCCACGTCAACTCCCTTTCTTGCCTTACCATGGCTGCTTGAGCGCTAAGGGGGACCTCCTGAGCATCGCGCCTCAGGGGCTCTTATTGGACCTCGGGCCGCACACCTCCTGACCTTGACCACGACACGCGACCTGGCATACCAGCGACGGCTGTAGCCTGCCTAGGGACCGGGACCTGTCAGCGTAGAGCAACAAGCTATCATGAGGGAAGAAAGGGGAGACCGAGCCTCGACAGGACATGCGTTCGCAGATTTTCATAACAAGGAAGATGAGCGCAAAAGACATTACAGACCCTTTACACACCCCCACTGGGTACTTCATGATCCTTCGCAGGGAACAAAAGCTAGAACTAAGAGGGACCCTATCTACACCCTCCCGCGGCGGACGCCATCACCAACAGTGGGCCACGGGAGGCCGGCGCCAACCCCATCCAGATAAGCGTCGGCGACGGCCGGACGTCGCAGCTCTGCTCCGAGCGCGGCGAGAGCTCGGGGGCACGTAGCTGTCGTCGCTCGTCTCCGAAGTCTCGTAGAGCTCGGGAGAGCTGCTGGACTCCCAAGGGCTACTGCTGCTGGAGTGGCCGCGAGCGGGGCTCGCGTCAACCTGACGCTGCCCTCCGGAGCAGCGCTCCAGGCGGCGGCCCTCCGCATCGAAGACCTTGAAGAAGAGC
Organism: Aegilops tauschii subsp. strangulata; assembly: GCF_002575655.3. Taxonomy (NCBI): domain Eukaryota; kingdom Viridiplantae; phylum Streptophyta; class Magnoliopsida; order Poales; family Poaceae; genus Aegilops; species Aegilops tauschii. Next base: position 518,904,137 of record NC_053036.3, read on the forward strand.
GTGGAGGCGCCGTCGTACTCAAAGTGGATCGCGAGGGCGCCTCTCGCACGACAGACCCGCGCGATCTCGCCCCAGCTGCGGGTCATGAAGATCTTGCCGGTGGGGACCGCTTCGATCTCTGCCCCGGTCGCCGGAGTGTCGCAGTCGGCGTGCTGCAACCAGAGCTCGAGAGGCCCCCTCGGCAGCATCACGTCGGAGAAGAACCGCGGGAAGCGGATCCAAGAACTTGGGGGCATCGGCGCCCATAGCACAAGCTCGCGCGGGGAGTCCGCGGCGTGGATTCCAGGGGCGACAGTGTGTGTCGCCGTGGCGCGGCGACCACGGGCGCGACGCGGGTGGTGCCGTTTGTTGCTCCGTCCTCCTAATCCCTCGGATCGGGCATAGAAGGGTAGCGGATATCCTGGAGGAGGCCGCTCGCACCAAGGCCTCGTCACCACATGCATCGCTGCTTCATCACGGCGGTGGACCGACCTCTTCTTCGGCGGAAGCGGCCCCGGATCATCGCACGGGACCTTTCCCTTCTCTTCAGCAAAGAACCTTCTAATAGGCGCCATGGTCGCTGGCAGTGGAGCGAAGAAGAAGCAAGCAAGGAAGGAAGAGATGGGCGACGGGGGCTCCGCCCCCCTCCCCATTTATAGCGGAAGGAGGCCAACCAGCGCCCCCCACGATCGCAGGTAATGATGGTTTTCCTTGCATGTCGCGGGGACTTGTCAAGTCGAACAGTTGCCGAGGCAGCGTGGGGAAGTGGAGACGCCCACGTCCAATCAACCGCCACGCGTCAACAAAGGCTGCAGGCTTTTGGGGCCCGCGGTGCTCCGTACTTGACCCTTGGCTTCGCCGCGAAGCCAAGCCCGAGCGCACCTTGGGCCCGGGGGCTACTGTCGGCGTTCTGGGAACGGGGGTCCCCAGACTTGCCTGCATGCGGCCCACGGCGTGGCTAAGTCAGCGGGCCATATGGCCCATCTTCATCAACGAGGCATCCAAGACCCTCGCGAGGGGCCAAGCCTCGCGAGGCGGATGACACAAGACCTCCTCAGGAGTGGCCTGGCCAGGCAGGCTCACGAGGAGCGGAGATATCAAGGCGGGGCAAACCTCACGAGGCTCTCGTGACGTGAGCCATGACGATCGAGACCAGGCGCGTGCCAGCGCGCGCAGCGTACTTGTTTCCTCTTTGGTGCTAAGGAGGCCAGTGCAGGCGAGGTGTACCGAGGCATCAGGCAAAGGTTGCCTTATTGGTGCAACGAGACCAAGACCAGAAGGACGGCAGGACGGAGGTCATCGTGGAGCCCAAGACGGCGTCACCACCAGAGCCTTTCGCAGGCGAAGACCACTTTTGTCAGGATAGCTTGTACTAGTTGTCCCCCTTCAAATTTGCCCGCCGTTGTTGGCTCCCTTCCCGCTCAATATTTGGGAAGAGGACCATGGCCTATATAAGTAGAGCTAGCCACCACCGTAGGGGACAACTCACTCAGAGGCATCTCACCCACACAAGCTGGTCGAGCACAAGAATACCTCAACCTCAGGAGGCTGTTCTTCCCCTTGTACTTTTCATCATCAGACCAAGAGGCAATCCACCACCACCACACTGGAGTAGGGTATTACACCACAAAAGTGGCCCGAACCAGTATAAACCTCATGTCTTTATGTGTTGCGAGTTCGTCGAGTTGGTCCATGAGATTTTAGCGAGCTAGGGCGTGGATTGGTAGGAGGGAAAGACTTCGCGCGCACCCCAGAGTTTGAATCTTAAGGGTTTGCCGGAACCCCACATCCGACACATTGGTCCAATTAGTTTTTGCTTTAGTGGTTTATATTTTGAATAATCAGTTGCTCTTGGTGCTATTGTAGATGAGCTTGCATGTTGAATTCTTAGAGTTCTAAGTAGTTTGAATGCTTGATATGGCCTCTATGCATCCCTATGAGTAGTTACTATCAATCTTGTGAAGTTTTCTTGAGGAAAAAAAATTGGACTAAAAATTTCAGAATTTGTTCATAGGAAAAAGATGAGTATCTTTAGGAAGTTTGCTTCCAAGAAGAACTCTAAGGTAGTTATTGGGGAGTCGTCGAATAATGACCTCCGCACCCGGAGAATGGCGGAGGTACGGCTGTGTGAATGGCCGCACACCCCATTCATGGATGGAGCAGAAATCCGTCAAGAGTTTGCACAATATGCCGCTAATGCCGGCCTCACCGACTTCATCGCAACCGAGTGTGAACTATATCATCTCCTCACAAATTCCTTTGTGCAAAGTTTTCATTTCATAAGTAGGAATAATCCTCCTGAGGTGCAGTTTAATTTATATGCTGAAACCCATCAGATACCACTTACTGAATTTTGTGACATATGCTTGATCCCTTCTGACGGGGAATTAAGAGAGCCAAGGCCCGCATAGTTTGATGGTTTTTACCGCACTCTGAAGGTGGGGGATGAGAGAGGAGTGTCAGGTGTCACCGCCACTAGCTTACACTTTCATGTCGTGCATTATTTTGCTCTATTTATTGCGAAGTGTTTGCTTGCTAGAGAGAAGGTAGGTGCACTCAGTGCCCCAGACTTCGCTGTCTTGCGCCGTGCACTTTATGGCGACAACACTTATAGCTTGGGACCTATTGTGGCACGTCGCCTCCACATTAACAGATCCAAGGGTAAAATACATGGTGGTATTTATGCTACTCGCTTGGCGAGTCACTTTAACATTTAGATACGCCAGCATGATTATCCCTTGCCCAAGGTTTACCTAGATCGCCAGGCTATGGCTCATCACCACTTTATTGATAGCGAGAACACCACTATGAATGTTCCTTATAACTTGGTCTTTAGTGAGGTTACCCGTGATATTATTCCGTTGCCTGCACCTGCTTTGTTTGATCCTATTGCCAGGGGCGGATACAGGATCATGCATGAGGACATCGTCGCCTATCGGAACAACCTGGCTGCAGCACAGGAAGAGCCTCAGGACTGGGACCCTCTGGTGCCCGCTCCCCAGCACTTCAACGTGGGACCTAATGGTTTCTTCGAGTCGTGATTACCAAGTTAGGCCAAAAGCCTAAGCTTGGGGGAGTACGTATTCCCACCGACATTACATTCATGTTCACACACTTCATTCCAGTTGTCGGTGTCCACGCTTTTTCATTGTACTATCCATGTTAGATTTACTTTCTCGCTTTCTTCTTGTGTGTTTCTAAAACTTTGAGAAAACTCAAAAATATTTCTTGCCTCTTTTCAGTTTTTCTTTCTAGCTTGTTTAGTCATAGTATTTAAAAGAAAATAGAAAAACTCCAAAAAAATAAATATATTTTAGTGTGTTTCTCTGAATTTCTTTCCATTTTTACTAAGTCATACTGAGGAGAAGACCACGATGAAAATGTTGAGTGTCTCTAATATGCATTATTGTTGAGCTAACAAAGAGCCCATATTACTTTGTCTTCTCCTTTTGGAATAAAATGTTTGCAGATTCTGGCTTAGTCCACGACACTCTTGCACTATTATTATTTTCATATCATTCGGTCGTGCAAGTGAAAGGCAATAATGATGATATTTGATAAACTGGCTGTGGCAGAGAGAAACGGGTATGAACTCAACTTGTTCTGTTTTTGTAAATATGTTCAACCTAGTATCCATGATTCAACCTATTATGATTAAACATGTTTGCAATGACCCTTATAGATTATAGTTTCTCATGCCATGCTTAAGTAGCTAGGAGTGGATAATGATTTATCTTGGATGTCAACATCGCGTTAAAATGATTGCGATGAAGTATGATGATATGGTATCCTCCTCTGAATGTTCGAGTGGCTTGACTTGGCACATGTTCATGCATGTCGTTGAATCAAAACCAACATAGCCTTTATGATATTTATGTTCATGGTGATCATATCCTACTCATGCTAGTATTCAGTGTTACTTACGCATAATGCATGTTCATGACCGTTTTTTCTCTCTAGCTGGCCTTTTCTCAACCTATTTGCTAGCCTTCGTCTGTACTAAGCGGGAATACTGATTGTGCATCAAAATTCCGAAACCCAAGTTATTCTAGATGAGTCCACCATACCTACCTATATGTGGTATTACCCTGCCGTCCTAAGTAAATTTGCGTGTGCCACCTCCAAAACTTCAAATAAATATCCTTTTTGTGTGCCTGGATTGTTCATAGAGTCACAGGAGGTAGTCGGTATCTTCCATGCTAAGCGGGTTAATCTCATGATGAGTGTTTATTCACTCATCATTGCACAAGAGGGGCGGTAATAGGGATTCCCAGTCCCGAATTCAAATTGCAAATAATTAAACAAAACTCCCCCAGGACTGTTGTTGGTATGGATGGTACCCGTTGTTTCGGACCAGCCGTGGAGTGTGATTGTTGGTGGAGGGGGAGTAAACCTTTACTTCTATCGCTTGGGAACCGCCACTAATGTGTTTAGCATGGAAGATACCGATACCTAATGGTCGTGAAGTAAACTAGAATGGTGCATTTCTCAAAATTTCATTTACCTCTGTTTTAAAAACTTGAGCTCTGGCACCGCTGCAAATCACTGCTTCCCTCTGCGAAGGGACTATCTATTTACTTTTATGTCGTGTCATCACCTTCTCAAATAAGTGCCAGAACCTGAGAGCACTATTGTCAGCCTCATGCATTGTGTGTAGCTAATGTGGGGTGCATCATGACTGGATCTTTTCTACCATGAAATACAATGTTTAGTCGTTGCTTGAACTTTGGAGGTGCTCTGCATTTATGTTTGCGGTCTCAGAAAGGGCTAGCGAGATACCACTATTGTCATATTATAGCATGGTTGTTTTGACAAAGTATTCTCATTTGAGATATCTTATTATTGCTCGCTAGTTGATTATGCCATTGATATGAGTTAATATAATTTTTAAGAGTTACTGTCGACATGGTTAGTCATAATCTTTGCTGAAAACCCGGGTGCTACTTAAGCTTATTTATGTAAACAAGAGCAAAAGAGTTCGTAAAAGTTTTTCTTTTTCACTTTCAGTTTATCAACTGAATTGCTTGAGGACAAGCAAAGGTTTAAGCTTGGGGGAGTTGATACATCTCTGTCGTATCTACTTTTCCTAACGCTTTTCCTCTTGTTTTGGACTCTAATTTGCATGATTTGAATGAAACTTGAAGGAAATATGTCCTAGAGGCAATAATAAAGTTGTTATTTATATTTCCTTACATGATAAATGTTTATTATTCATGCTAGAATTGTATTAACCGGAAACTTAGTACATGTGTGAATACATAGACAGACAGAGTGTCACTAGTATGCCTCTACTTGACTAGCTCGTTGAATCAAAGATGGTTAAGTTTCCTGGCCATAGACATGAGTTGTCATTTGACTTGACCCATTCCGTTAGCTTAGCATTCGATCGTTTAGTATATTGCTATTGCTTTCTTCATGACTTATACATGTTCCTATGACTATGAGATTATGCAACTCCCGAATACCGGAGGAACACTTTGTGTGCTACCAAACGTCACAACATAAATGGGTGATTATAAAGGTGCTCTACAGGTGTCTCCGATGGTACTTGTTGAGTTGGCATAGATCGAGATTAGGATTTGTCACTCCGATTGTCGGAGAGGTATCTCTGGGCCCTCTAGGTAATGCACATCACTATAAGCCTTGCAAGCAATGCAACTAATGAGTTAGTTGCGGGATGATGTATTACGGAACGAGTAAAGAGACTTGCCGGTAACGAGATTGAACTAGGTATTGAGATACCGACGATCGAATCTCGGGCAAGTAACATACCGATGACAAAGGGAACAACGTATGTTGTTATGCGGTTTGACCGATAAAGATCTTCGTAGAATATGTAGGAGCCAATATGAGCATCCAGGTTTCGCTATTGGTTATTGACCGGAGATGAGTCTCGGTCATGTCTACATAGTTCTCGAACCCGTAGGGTCCGCACGCTTAACGTTCGGTGACGATCGGTAAGATGAGTTTATGTGTTTTATGAACCGAAGGAGTTCGGAGTCCCGGATATGATCACGGACATGACGAGGAGTCTTGAAATGGTCGAGACATAAAGATCGATATATTGGATGACTATGTTTGGACTTTGGAAGGGTTCCGGGCAAGTTCGGACAAATACCGGAGTACCGCGGGGTTACCGGAACCCCCCGGGGAGCGTAATGGGCCTATTGGGCCTTAGTGGAGAAGAGGAGGGGCGGCCAGGGCAGGCCGCTCGCCTCGTCCTCCTCTAGTCTGAATTGGACAAGGAGGGGGGCGGCGCCCCCCTTTCCTTCCCCCTCTCTCCTCCTTCCCTCTCTCCTACTCCTACTCTTGGAAGGGTTGGAGTCCTACTCCCGGTGGGAGTAGGACTCCCCTTGGAACGCGCCTAGGAGGGCCGGCCCCTCCCCCTCCTCCACTCCTTTATATATGGGGGAGGGGGCGCCCCATGGACAGACAAGTTGATCAGTTGATCCTTTAGCCGTGTGCGGTGCCCCCCTCCACCTTAATCCACCTCGATCATATCGTAGCGGTGCTTAGGCGAAGCCCTACGTCGGTAGCATCATCATCACTGTCATCACGCCGTCGTGCTGAAGGAACTCTCCCTCAAAGCTCTGCTGGATCGTGAGTTCGAGGGACGTCATCGAGCTGAACGTGTGCTGAACTCGGAGGTGCCGTGCGTTCGGTACTTGGATCGGTCGGATCGTGAAGACGTACGACTACATCAACCACGCTGTCATAACGCTTCCGCTTTCGGTCTACGAAGGTACGTGGACAACACTCTCCCCTCTCGTTGCTATGCATCACCATGATCTTGCGTGTGCGTAGGATTTTTTTTGAAATTACTACGCTTCCCAATAGTGGCATCCGAGTCAGGTTTATGCGTTGATGTTATATGCACGAGTAGAACACAAGTGAGTTGTTGGCGATACAAGTCATACTACTTACTAGCATTTCACACTTTGATTCGGCGGTATTGTTGGATGAAGCGGCCCGGACCGACATTACGCGTACGCTTACACGTGGCTGGTTCTACCAACTTGCTTAGCACACAGGTGGCTGGCGGGTGTCAGTTTCTCCAACTTTAGTTGAATCGAGTGTGGCTACGCCCGGTCCTTGTGAAGTTTAAAACAACACATACTTGACGAAATATCATTGTGGTTTTGATGCATAGGTAAGAATGGTTCTTGCTCAGCCCGTAGCAGCCACGTAAAACTTGCAACACCAAAGTAGAGGACGTCTAACTTGTTTTTGCAGGGCATGTTGTGATGTGATATGGTCAAGACATGATGCTAAATTTTATTGTATGAGATGATCATGTTTTGTAACCGAGTTATCGGCAACTGGCAGGAGCCATATGGTTGTCGCTTTATTGTATGAAATGCAATCGCCATGTAATTGCTTTACTTTATCACTAACCGGTAGCGATAGTCGTAGAAGCAATAGTTGGCGAGACAACCACGATGCTACGATAGAGATCAAGGTGTCACGCCGGTGACGATGGTGATCATGATGGTGCTTTGGAGATGGAGATCAAAGGCACAAGATGATGATGGCCATATCATATCACTTATATTGATTGCATGTGATGTTTATCTTTTATGCATCTTATTTTGCTTAGATCGACGGTAGCATTATAAGATGATCTCTCATTAAATTTCAAGGTATAAGTGTTCTCCCTGAGTATGCACTGTTGCGAAAGTTCGTCGTGCTGAGACACCACATGATGATCGGGTGTGATAAGCTCTACGTTCACATACAACGGGTGCAAGCCAGTTTTGCACACGCAGAATACTCGGGTTAAACTTGACGAGTCTAGCATATGCAGATATGGCCTCGGAACACTGAGACCGAAAGATCGAGCGTGAATCATATTGTAGATATGATCAACATAGTGATGTTCACCATTGAAAACTACTCCATCTCACGTGATGATCAGACATGGTTTAGTTGATATGGATCACGTGATCACTTAGATGATTAGAGGGATGTCTATCTAAGTGGGAGTTCTTAAGTAATTTGATTAATTGAACTTTTAATTTATCATGAACTTAGCACCTGATAGTATTTTTGCATGTCTATGTTGTTGTAGATAGATGGCCAGTGCTGTTGTTCCATTGAATTTTAATGCGTTCCTTGAGAAAGCAAAGTTGAAAGATGATGGTAGCAATTACACGGACTGGGTCCATAACTTGAGGATTATCCTCATTGCTGCACAGAAGAATTACGTCCTCGAAGCACCGCTAGGTGCCAAACCCGCTACAGGAGCAACGCCAGATGTTATGAACGTCTGGCAGAGCAAAGCTGATGACTACTCGATAGTTCAGTGTGCCATGCTTTACGGCTTAGAACCAGGACTTCAACGATGTTTTGAACGTCATGGAGCATATGAGATGTTCCAGGAGTTGAAGTTAATATTTCAAGCAAATGCCCGGATTGAGAGATATGAAGTATGCAATAAGTTCTACAACTGCAAGATGGAGCAGAATAGTTCTGTCAGTGAGCATATACTCAAAATGTCCGGGTATAACAATCACTTGATTCAACTGGGAGTTAATCTTCCGGATGATAGTGTCATTGACAGAAGTCTTCAATCACTGCCACCAAGCTACAAAAGCTTCGTGATGAACTATAATATGCAAGGGATGGATAAGACAATTCCTGAGCTCTTCGCGATGCTAAAGGCTACGGAGGTAGAAATCAAGAAGGTGCATCAAGTGTTGATGGTCAACAAGACCACCAGTTTCAAGAAAAAGGGTAAAGGGAAGAAGGGGAACTTCAAGAAGAATGGAAAGCAAGTTGCTTCTCAAGTGAAGAAGCCCAAGTCTGGACCTAAGCCTGAGACTGAGTGCTTCGATAGCAAAGGGACTGGTCACTGGAAGCGGAACTGCCCCAAGTATTTGGCGGAAAAGAAGGATGGCAAGGTGAACAAAGGTATATGTGATATACATGTTATTGATGTGTACCTTAGTAATGCTCGCAGTAGTGCCTGGGTATTTGATACTGGTTCTATTGCTAATATTTGCAACTCGAAATAGGGACTACGGATTCAGCGAAGATTGGCTAAGGATGAGGTGACGATGCGCGTGGGAAATGGTTCCAAAGTCGATGTGATCGCGGTCGGCACACTACCTCTACATCTACCTTCGGGATTAGTTTTAGACCTGAATAATTGTTATTTGGTGCCAGCGTTAAGCATGAGCATTATATCTGGATCTTGTTTGATTCGAGACGGTTATTCATTTAAATCAGAGAATATCTATTTATATGAGTGATATCTTTTATGGTCATGCACCCTTGAAGAGTGGTCTGTTCTTTTTGAATATCGATAGTAGTGATACACATATTCATAATATTGAAGCCAAAAGATGCAGAGTTGATAATGATAGTGCAACTTATTTGTGGCACTGCCGTTTAGGTCATATTGGTGTAAAGCGCATGAAGAAACTCCATTCTGATGGACTTTTGGAATCACTTGGTACTTGCCAACCATGCCTCATGGGCAAGATGACTAAAACGTCGTTCTCCGGAACAATGGAGCGAGCAACAGATTTGTTGGAAATCATACATACTGATGTATGTGGTCCGATGAATGTTGAGGCTCGCGGCAGGTATCGTTATTTTCTCACCTTCACAAATGATTTGAGCAGATATGGGTATATCTACTTGATGAAACATAAGTCTGAAACATTTGAAAAGCTCAAAGAATTTCAGAGTGAACTGGAAAATCATCGTAACAAGAAAATAAAATTTCTACGATCTGATCTTGGAGGAGAATATTTTAGTTACGAGTTTGGTCTTCATTTGAAACAATGTGGAATAGTTTCGGAACTCACGCCACCTGGAACACCACAGCGTAATGGTGTGCCCGAATGTCGTAACCATACTTTATTAGATATGGTGCGATCTATGATGTCTCTTACTGATTTACCGCTATCGTTTTGGGGTTATGTTTTAGAGACAGCTGCATTCACGTTAAATAGGGCACCATCTAAATCCGTTGAGACGACGCCTTATGAACTATGGTTTAGCAAGAAACCCAAGTTGTCGTTTCTTAAAGTTTGGGGCTGCGATGCTTATGTGAAAAAGCTTCAACCTGATAAGCTCGAACCCAAAACGGAGAAATGTGTCTTCATAGGATACCCAAAGGAGACTGTTGGGTACACCTTCTATCACAGATCCGAAGGCAAGACATTAGTTGCTAAGAATGGATCCTTTCTAGAGAAGGAGTTTCTCTCGAAAGAAGTGAGTGGGAGGAAAGTAGAACTTGATGAGGTAACTGTACCTGCTCCCTTATTGGAAAGTAGTTCATCACAGAAAACTGTTCCTGTGACTCCTACACCAATTAGTGAGGAAGCTAATGATGATGATCATGTAACTTCAGATCAAGTTACTACCGAACCTCGTAGGTCAACCAGAGTAAGATCCACACCAGAGTGGTACGGTAATAATGTTCTGGAGGTCATGTTACTTGACCATGACAAATCTACGAACTATGAGGAAGCGATGATGAGCCCAGATTCCGCAAAATGGCTTGAGGCCATGAAATCTGAGATGGGATCCATGTATGAGAACAAAGTGTGGACGTTGGTTGACTTGCCCGATGATCGGCAAGCCATCGGGAATAAATGGAACTTCAAGAAGAAGACCGACGCTGACGGTAATGTTACTGTCCACAAAGCTCGAACTGTTGCAAAAGGTTTTCGACAAGTTCAAGGAGTTGACTATGATGAGACCTTCTCACCCGTAGCGATGCTTATGTCCGTCCGAATCATGTTAGCAATTGCCGCATTTTATGATTATGAAATTTGGCAAATGGACGTAAATACTGCATTCCTGAATGGATTTCTGGAAGAAGAGTTGTATATGATGCAACCTGAAGGTTTTATCGATCCAAAGGATGCAAACAAAGTGTGCAAGCTCCAGCGATCCATCTATGGACTGGTGCAAGCATCTCGGAATTGGGATAAACGTTTTGATGGTGTGATCAAAGCATATGGTTTTATACAGACTTTTGGAGAAGCCTGTATTTACAAGAAAGTGAGTGGGAGCTCTGTAGCATTTCTAATATTATATGTGGATGACATATTGTTGATTGGAAATGATATAGAATTTCTGGATAGCATAAAAGGATACTTGAACAAGAGTTTTTCAATGAAAGACCTCGGTGAAGCTGCTTATATATTGGGCATCAAGATCTATAGAGATAGATCAAGACGCTTAATTGGAGTTTCACAAAGCACATACCTTGATAAAGTTTTGAAGAAGTTCAAAATGGATCAAGCAAAGAAAGGGTTCTTGCCTGTGTTACAAGGTGTGAAGTTGAGTCAGACTCAATGCCTGACCACTGCAGAAGATAGAGAGAAAATGAAAGATGTTCCCTATGCTTCAGCCATAGGCTCTATCATGTATGCAATGCTATGTACCAGACCTGATGTGTGCCTTGCTATTGGCTTAGCAGGGAGGTACCAAAGTAATCCAGGAGTGGATCACTGGACAACGGTCAAGAACATCCTGAAATGCCTGAAAAGGACTAAGGATATGTTTCTTGTTTGTGGAGGTGACAAAGAGCTCGTCGTAAATGGTTACGTCAATGCAAGCTCTGACACTGATCCGGGTGACTCTAAGTCACAAACCGGTTACGTATTTATATTGAATGGTGGAGCTGTCAGTTGGTGCAGTTCTAAGCAAAGCGTCATGGCGGGATCTACGTGTGAAGCGGAGTACATAGCTGCTTCGGAAGCAGCAAATGAAGGAGTCTGGATGAAGGAGTTCATATCCGATCTAGGTGTCATACCTAGTGCATCGGGTCCAATGAAAATCTTTTGTGACAATACTGGTGCAATTGCCTTGGCAAAGGAATCTAGATTTCACAAGAGAACCAAGCACATCAAGAGACGCTTCAATTCTATCCGCGATCAAGTCAAGGAGGGAGACATAGAGATTTGCAAGATACATACGGATCTGAATGTTGCAGACCCGTGGACTAAGCCTCTCTCACGAGCAAAACTTGATCAGCACCAAGACTCCATGGGTGTTAGAATCATTACTGTGTAATCTAGATTATTGACTCTAGTGCAAGTGGGAGACTGAAGGAAATATGCCCTAGAGGCAATAATAAAGTTGTTATTTATATTTCCTTATATCATGATAAATGTTTATTATTCATGCTAGAATTGTATTAATTGGAAACTTAGTACATGTGTGAATACATAGACAAACAGAGTGTCACTAGTATGCCTCTACTTGACTAGCTCGTTGAATCAAAGATGGTTAAGTTTCCTAGCCATAGACATGAGTTGTCATTTGATTAACGGGATCACATCATTAGAGAATGATGTGATTGACTTGACCCATTCCGTTACTTAGCATTCGATCGTTTAGTATATTGCTATTGCTTTCTTCATTACTTATACATGTTCCTATGACTATGAGATTATACTGGAGGAACACTTTGTGTGCTACCAAACGTCACAACGTAACTGGGTGATTATAAAGGTGCTCTACAGGTGTCTTCGATGGTACTTGTTGAGTTGGCATAGATTGAGATTAGGATTTGTCACTCTGATTGTCGGAGGGGTATCTCTGGGCCCTCTCGGTAATGCCCATCACTATAAGCCTTGCAAGCAATGCAACTAATGAGTTAGTTGCGGGATGATGTATTACGGAGTGAGTAAAGAGACTTGCTGGTAACGAGATTGAACTAGGTATTGAGATACCGACGATCGAATCTCGGGCAAGTAACATACCGATGACAAAGGGAACAACGTATGTTGATATGCGGTTTGACCGATAGAGATCTTCGTAGAATATGTAGGAGCCAATATGAGAATCCAGGTTCCTCTATTGGTTATTGACCGGAGATGAGTCTCAGTCATGTCTACATAGTTCTCGAACCCGTAGGGTCCGCACGCTTAACGTTCGGTGACGATCGGTAATATGAGTTTATGTGTTTTGATGAACCGAAGGTAGTTCGGAGTCCCGGATATGATCATGGACATGACGAGGAGTCTCGAAATGGTTGAGACATAAAGATCGATATATTGGATGATTATGTTTGGACTTCGGAAGGGTTCCGGGCAAGTTCGGACAAATACCGGAGTACCGGGGGGTTACCGGAACCCCTCGGGGAGTGTAATGGGCCTATTGGGCCTTAGTGGAGAAGAGGAGGGGCGGCCAGGGCAGGCCATGCGCCCCTCCTCCTCTAGTCCGAATTGGACAAGGAGGGGGGGGGGGCGGCGCCCCCCTTTCCTTCCCCCTCTCTCCTCCTTCCCTCTCTCCTACTCCTACTCTTAGAAGGGTTGGAGTCCTACTCCCGGTGGGAGTAGGACTCCCCTTGGGACGCGCCTAGGAGGGCCGGCCCCTCCCCCTCCTCCACTCCTTTATATACGGGGGAGGGGGGTACCCCATGGACAGACAAGTTGATCAGTTGATCTTTTAGCCGTGTGCGGTGCCCCCCTCCACCATAATCCACCTCGGTCATATCGTAGCGGTGCTTAGCCGAAGCCATGCGTCGGTAGCATCATCATCACCGTCATCACGCCTTCGTGCTGATGGAACTCTCCCTTGAAGCTCTGCTGGATCGTGAGTTCGAGGGACGTCATCGAGCTGAACGTGTGCTGAACTCGGAGGTGCCGTGCGTTCGGTACCTGGATCGGTCGGATCGTGAAGACGTACGACTACATCAACCGCGCTGTCATAACGCTTCCGCTTTCGGTCTACGAGGGTACGTGGACAAAACTCTCCCCTCTCATTGCTATGCATCACCATGATCTTGCGTGTGCGTAGGAATTTTTTTGAAATTACTACGTTTGCCAACAAAGCTAACCCGCACTAACGATGTTTTCAGCAAAACTACATGGTGTTGTTTTTGTGCAGAAATAAAAGTTCTCGGATTGGAATGAAACTTTGCGTGGATTTTTTATACAATAAAAGATAATTTCTGGAGCCAAGAACCACCGGAGGGGGGCACCTGGGTGGGCACAACCCTACAGGGCGCCCCCCCTCGGGCTCGCCCAGGTGGGTTGTCCCCACCTGGTGGCCCCGCGGACGTTAACCCTGATACTATAAAATCACATTTTCGGAGAGAAAAATCAGGGAGAAAGAATTATCATGTTTCACGAGACGGAGCCGTCGCTACCTCCTGTTCTTCATCGGGAGGCCAGATCTGGAGTCCGTTTATGGCTCCGGAGAGGGGGATCTTCGATCTTCGTCATCACCAACCCTTCTCCATCGCCAATTCCATGATGCTCCCCACCGAGAGTGAGTAATTTCTTCGTAGGCTCGCTGGTCGGTGAGGAGTTGGATGAGATTCATCATGTAATCAAGTTAGTTTTGTTAGGGCTTGATCCCTAGTATCCACTATGTTCTGAGATTGATGTTACTATGACTTTGCCATGCTTAATGCTTGTCGCCTTGGGCCCGGGTGCCATGATTTCAGATCTGAACCGTTTATGTTATCACCATTATATCTATGTTCTAGATCCGATCTTGCAAGTTATAGTCACCTACTATGTGTTATGATCCGCAAACCCCGGAGTGACAGAAGTCGGGATACTTTCCGGTGATGATCATAGTTTGAGGAGTTCATGTATTCACTATGTGTTAATGCTTTGTTCCGATTCTCTATTAAAAGGAGGCCTTAATATCCCTTAGTTTCCAATTGGACCCCGCTACCTTGAGAGGGTAGGACAAAAGATGTCATGCAAGTTCTTTCCATAAGCACGTATGACTATCTACGAAATACATGCCTACATTATATTTATGAACTGGAGCTACTGCCGTATCGCCCTAGGTTATGACTGTTATATGATGAATATCATCCAAAGAATTCACCGATCCAATGCCTACTAATTTTTCTTATATTGTTTCTGCTAAGTTACTACTGCTACTTTCACTATTGCATTTGCTACAAAATCATTGCTATCACTGTTACCGTTACTATTGTTGTTGCTACTACTATCATACTACTTTGCTACTGATCACTTTGCTGCAAAAAAATAATCTCCAGGTGAGGTTGAATTGACAACTCAGCTGCTAATACTTGCAAATATTCTTTGGCTCCCCTTGTGTCGAATCTATAAATTTGGGTTGAATACTCTACTCTCGAAAACTGTTGCGATTCCCTATACTTGTGGGTTATCAATTCCACTCAGAGACTGCAGCGACAGTGCGGACTCCACAATAGTTTTGCATGTGTGGACGACCTTACGAGCCCCTACACCTATGGTATATACTAACTTGAGTAGTGCACACACTATATATATTACTAGCCTGAATGTTTAGAACACAACATACGATCTTGAGGTATATCAACCTGTATTCGATACTCCATCTTCAATATAATTGATACGTCTGCAACGTATCTATTATTTTTTATTGTTCCATGCTATTATATTATCTGTTTTGGATGTTTAATGGGCTTTAATATGCTCTTTTATATTATTTTGGGGACTAACCTATTAACCGGAGGCCTAGTGCCAGTTTCTGTTTTTTTGCCTATTTTAGAGATTTGCAGAAAAGGAATACCAAACGGAGTCCAAACGGAATGAAACCTTCGCGAGGATCTTTCTTGGACTGAAAGCAATCCAGAAGACTTGGAGTTGAAGTCTGGAACTCCACGAGGAGGCCACGAGGCAGGAGGGCGCGCCCAGGGGGGTAGGCGCGCCCCCACCCTCGTGGGCCCCTCGTAGCTCCACCGTCATACTTCTTTCGCCTATATATACTCTTATACCCTAGAAACATCGGGGAGAGCCATGAAACCACTTTTCCACCGCCGCAACCTTTTGTACCCATGAGATCCCATCTTGGGGCCTTTTCCGGCGATCTGCCGGAGGGGAAATCGATCACGGAGGGCTTCTACATCAATACCATTGCCTCTCCAATGAAGCGTGAGTAGTTTACCACAGACCTTCGGGTCCATAGATATTAGCTAGATGGCTTCTTCTCTCTCTTTGATTCTCAATACAAAGTTCTCCGCGATGTTCTTGGAGATCTATTCGATGTAATACTCTTTTGCGGTGTGTTTGCCGAGATCCGATGAATTGTGGAGTTATGAACAAGATTATCTATGGATATTATTTGGTTCTTCTCTGAATTCTTATATGCACGATTTTATATCTTTGCAAGTCTCTTCGAATTATCAGTTTAGTTTGGCCTACTAAATTGATCTTTCTTGCAATGGGAGAAGTGCTTAGCTTTAGGTTCAATCTTGCGGTGTCCTTTCCCAGTGACAGTAGGGGCAGCAAGGCACATATTGTATTGTTGCCATCGAGGATAAAAAGATGGGGCTTATATCATATTGCTTGAGTTTATCCCTCTACATCATGTCATCTTGCTTAATGCGTTACTCCGTTCTTATGAACTTAATACCCTAGATGCATGCTGGATAGCGGTTGATGTGTGGAGTAATAGTAGTAGATGCAGAATCGTTTCGGTCTACTTGACACGGACGTGATGCCTATATTCATGATCATTGCCTTAGATATCTTCATAACTATGCGCTTTTCTATCAATTGCTCGTCAGTAATTTGTTCACCCACCGTAATACATGCTATCTTGAGAGAAGCCACTAGTGAAACCTATGGCCCCCGGGTGTCTTTCCTATTATATTAAATCTCTTTTATTTACATTGCATCTCGTTTACTATTTTGCAATCTTTACTTTCCAATCTATATAAAAAAATACCAAAAATATTTACTTTACTATCTTTATTAGATCTCACTTTTGCAAGTGACCGTGAAGGGATTGACAACCCCTTTATCGCATTGGTTGCAAGGTTCTTGATTGTTTGTGCATGTCCTAGGTGACTTGTGCGTTGTCTCCTACTGGATTGATACCTTGGTCCTCAAAAACTGAGGAAAATACTTACGCTACTTTGTTGCATCACCCTTTCCTCTTCAAGGGAAAACCAACGCATGCTCAAGAGGTAGCAATAATCAAGCAGGACGTAGGGTTTTACCTCTTCTAGAGGGTCCGAACCTAGGTAAACATTGTCTCCCTTGTCTAATGTTCACCATCGTTCCAAAATCCACAGCTTGGGACCCCCTACCCGAGATCTGCCGGTTTTAGCACCAACACGTAGTCAATCTAAACTCCACTTCACTTCCCTCTCCGTCCACTCCACTTCCGGCCCCCTCCGAATGCATTCGATGACCGATGACCGAAGCAGCGCGGCCTCCGCTAAGGAATCCAACTTCGACGACGACTGGGCAAGCCTGCTGCGCAAAGCAAAGCCCGACGATGTGGAGGAGGTCGCCGTCTGCATCGCGTTGAGGGGTTCGGTGTTTGACCAAAGCGGATCCGGAAACGGCGGGTCAACTTCATCGGCGCCCGTCAACGCAGTGCTGGCGACATCGTTGACCCTTCCCGCCCGGCGCGCAGCTCTGGGCGCTCCGCTTCGCACCTCTAGGTACGCCACCCACCACCAACACCCTCTGCTTCGGAGGTGGTACCCGACCATCACTGGGTCTTCGTGCCCGCGCTAGGGCCGGCGCTGTCGCTTCGTGCCCGCGCTAGGGCCGGCGCGCTCTCGGATGCCCAAGTCCGAGGCAAGAGCAGCCCGGTAGGAGCGGCAACGTGCTAGGTAGAGGGCAGCGGCGGGGGAGGTGCTACTTCTTGAGCTTGCGTTCGTTTTTCCCTTGAAGAGAAAAGGGTGATGCAGCAAAGTAGAGATAAGTATCTCCCTTAGTTGAGAACCAAGGTATCAATCCAGTAGGAGGAACACACAAGTCTCCAATAATTGCACCTACAAAAACAAACAAATACTTGCACCCAGTGCGATAAACGGGCTGTCAATCCCTTCACGATTACTTGCAAAGATGAGATCTAATAGTGATAGATATAAAAGATAAGTTAAAGTCCTAAATAAAAATAAAAGTAAATAAATTGCAGCAATTTAATTTTGGGTTTTTGATTTTGTAGATCTGAAAATAATATGATAAAAGATAGACCCGGGGGCCATAGTTTTCACTAGAGGCTTCTCTCTTGGAAGAAAGCATACGGTGGGTAAAAAAATTACTGTTGAGCAATTGATAGAAAAGCGCATAGTTATGACGATATCCAAGGAAATGATCATGTATATAGGCATCATGTCCGAGACAAGTAGACCGACTCCTGCGTGCATCTACTACTATTACTCCACACATCGACCGCTATTCAGCATGAATCTAGTGTATTAAGTTAACAAGAACGGAGTAACGCCTTAAGCAAGATGACATGATGTAGAGGGATAGACCCAACCAATATGAAAAAATCCCATCTTTTTATCCTTAATGGCAACAATACAAATACATGTCATGTCCCCTTCTGTCACTGGGATTGAGCACCGCAAGATTGAACCCATTACAAAGCACCTCTCCCATTGCAAGAAAAATCAATCTAGTTGGCCAAACCAAATCAATAGATCAGAGAGAAATACAAAGCTATATAAATCATGCATAAAAGAGTTCAGAGAATACTCAAATAATATTCATAGATAATGTGATCATAAACCCACAATTCATCGGATCTCAACAAACACACCGCAAAAGAAGATTACATTGAATAGATCTCCAAGAACATCAAGGAGAACATTGTATTGAAAATCAAAGAGAGAGAAGAAGCCATCTAGCTACTAGCTATGGACCCGTAGGTCTGTGGTAAACTACTCACACGTCATCGGAAGAGCAGCAAGTTTGATGTAGAAGCCCTCGATGATCGAATCCCCCTCCGGCGGAGTGCTGGAAAAGGTACCCAGATGGGATCTCACGAAGAGTGAAACTTGCGGCGACGGAAGAGTATTTTTGGCGTGCCCTTTGGTCTACGGGGAATATTTGGGTATTTATAGAAGAAAAATTAGTGTTGGAAGCGCCATGGGGGCCCACAAGCTTGGGGGGCGTGCCCCCCTGGGCGTGCCCCTGAGCTTGTGGCCATCCGGTGGCCTTTCTGGCCTCCTCCCGAAGCTTCCATGGTGTCTTGTGGTCCAAGAAAAATGTTTAAGAAGTTTTGTTCATTTGGACTCCGTTTGGTATTGATTTTTTGTAAAGACAAAAACAAGGGGAAAATAGCAACTAGCACTAGGCACTAGGTTAATAGGTTAGTCCCAAAAAATGATATAAAATAGCATAATAATGCATATAAAATATCCAAGATTGATAATATAATAGCACAGAACAATAAAAAATTATAGATACATTGGAGACGTATCAAGCATCTCCAAGCTTAATTCCTGCCCGTCCCTGAGTAGGTAAATGATAACATTTTTTTATGTGGAATGCTATCTAACATGTTTATCATGTAATCTTTGTTTATGTGGTATGAATATTCAGATCTGTAAGATTCAAAACAAAAGTTTAATATTGAGATAAAAACAATAATACTTCAAGCATACTAACAAGCAATCATGTTTATTCAAAATATCATGGCTAAAGAAAGTTATCCCTACAAAATCATATAGTCTTGTCATGCTCCATCTTCTTAACACAAAGTATTTATCATGCACAACCCCGATGACAAGCCAAGCAATTGGTGCATACTTTTTAATGCGCTTCAGTTTTTTCAATTCTCACGCAATATATGAGTGTGAGCCATGGATATAACACTATAGGTGGAATAGAATATGATGTTGGAGGTTGTATGGAGAAGACAAAAATGGAGGAAGTCTCACATTGACGAGGCTAATCAATGGGCTATAGAGATGCCCATCAATTTATGTCAATGCAAGGAGTAGGGATTGCCATGCAACGGATGCACTAGAGCTATAAGTGTATGAAAGCTAAAAAGAAAACTAAGTGGGTGTGCATCCAACTTGCTTGCTCATGAAGACCTAGGTTATTTGAGGAAGCCCATCATTGGAATATACAAGCCAAGTTCTATAACGAAAAATTCCCACTAGTATATGAAAGTGACAAAATAGGAGACTCTCTATCATGAAGAACATGGTGCTACTTCGAAGCACGAGTGTGGAAAAGGAGAGTAACATTGTCCCTTCTCTCTTTTTCTCTCATTTTTTTGTTGGCCACTTTGGCCTCTTTTTTTAAGGTCTGGAGTCTCATCCCGACTTGTGGGGGAATCGTAGTCTCCATCATCCTTTCCTCACCTGGGACAATGCCCTAATAATGAATATGATCATCACACTTCTTTTTTACTTACAACTAAAAAATATGACTCTATATGAATGCCTCCGGCGGTGTACCAGGATGTACAATGATCTAGCGTAACATGTAGCTATGTCAACTATATGATCATGCAAAGAAATATGACAATGAGGATATGTGTCATAATAAAATGGAACAGTGGAAGTTTTATGGCAATATATCTCGGAATGGCTATGGAATGCCATAATAGGTAGGTATGGCGGCTGTTTTGAGGAAGATATAAGGAGGCTTATGTTTGATAGAGCGTATCATATCACGGGGTTTGGATGCACCAGCGAAGTTTGCACCACAACTCAAGGTGAGAAGGGGCAATGCACGGTACCGAAGAGGCTAGCAAATTGTGGAAATGTAAGAATGTGTATAATCCATGGACTCACATTAGTCATAAAGAACTCACATACTTATTGCAAAAGTTTATTAGCCCTCGAAGCAAAGTACTACTACACATGCTCCTAGGGGGATAGATTGGTAGGAAAAGACAATCGCTCGTCCCCGACCGCCACTCATAAGGAAGACAATAAATAATAAATCATGCTCCAATTTCATAGCATAACGAGAGACCATACGTGCATGCTCCGGGAATCACAAGCCTTAACACTAATATTCTTACTAAATGCACAATTACTCATTAGCATAACCTTCATATCTCAAAACTATTGCAAGGAATCAAACTTCTCATATATTCAATGATCTTCATGGAAGTTTTTATTATATCCCTCTTGAATACCCATCATATTAGGACTAAATACATAACCTAAGCAAATTGACACACTATTTATAAGACTCTCAAAATAATATAAGTGAAGCATGAGAGTTCATCAATTTCTTTAAAATATAAACACCTCCGTGCTCTTAAAATATATATATAAGTGAAGCACTAGAGCAACTACCTAGCTCAAAAGATATAAGTGAAGCTCAAAGAGTATTCTAATAAATTCACGAATAATGTGTGTCCTGATGACCCAACAAGTATAGGGGATCTATCTTAGTCCTTTGGATAAGTAAGAGTGTCAAACCCAACGGGGAGCAGAAGTAAATGACAAGCGGTTTTCAGCAAGGTATTTTCTGCAAGCACTGAAATTATCGGTAAAAAATAGTTTTGGGAGAAGATAATTCGTAACGGGTAACAAGTAACAAGTGTAACAAAGGTGCAGCAAGGTGGCCCAATCCTTTTTATCGCAAAGGATAAGCCTGGACGAACTCTTATATAAAGCAAATCGCTCCTGAGAGCACATGGGAATTATTGTCAAGTTAGTTTTCATCATGCTCATATGATTCGCGTTCGTTACTTTGATAGTTTGATATGTCGGTGGACCGATGCTTGGGTGCTGTCCTTACTTGGACAAGCCTCCCACTTATGATTAACCCCTCTCGCAAGTATCCGCAACTACGAAAGAAGAATTAAGATAAATCTAACCATAGCATGAAACATGTGGATCCAAATCAGCCCCTTCCGAAGCAATGCATAAAGTAGGGTTTAAGCTTCTGTCACTCCAGCAACCCATCATCTACTTATTACTTCCCAATGCCTTCCCCTAGGTCCAAATCATGGTGAAGTGTCAGGTAGTCTACGTTCACATAACACCGCTAGAGGAAAGACAACATACATCTCATCAAAATACCGAACGAATACCAAATTCACATGATTACTTATAACAAGACTTCTCCCATGTCCTCGGGAACAAACGTAACTACTCACAAAGCATGTTCATGTTCAAGACCAGAGGGGTATTAATTATCATTAAGGATCTGAACATATGATCTTCCACCAAATGAACCAACTAGCATCAACTACAAGGAGTAATCAACATTACTAGCAACCCACAGGTACCAATCTGAGGTTTTGAGATAAATATCAAATACAAGAGATGAACTAGGGTTTGAGAGGAGATGGTGATGGTGAAGATGTTGATGAAGATTGACCCCCTCTCGATGAGATGATCGTTGGTGATGACGATGTTCCCCCTCTGGGAGGGAAGTTTCCGCGGCAGAATCACTCTGCCGGAGCCCTAGATTGCTCTGCCCAAGTTCCGCCTCGAGACGGCGGCGCTTCGTCCCGAAAGATTCTCCTTGATTTTTTCTGGGTCAAAACACTTAGTATAGAAGAAGATGGGCACCAGAGACCTGCCAGGGGGCCCACAAGCCCAGGAGGGCACGCCCCCCAGGCTTGTGGCCACCTGGTGGGTCCCCTTTGGTAGTCTCTTTGCCCAATAATTTTTTTATATTCCAAAATAATTCTCCGTAAATTTTCAGGACTTTTGGAGTTGTGCAGAATATGTATCTCAGATTTGCTCCTTTCCGGTCCAGAATTCCAGCTGCTGATAGTCTCCCACTTCATGTAAATCTTGTAAAATAAGAGAGAAAATGCATAATGATTGTCTAATAATGTGTAATAACAGCCCATAATGCAATAAATATTAACATAAAAGCATGATGCAAAATGGACGTATCATGTCCCTCTCAAAAAGGTGTATCCAACAAGGATGATTGTAGCAAACTAAAAAGCAAATAAAGCGAAGACTCATATAATACGTGATGCTCCAAGCAAAACACATATCATGTAGTGAATAAAAATATAGCCTCGAGTAATTTTACCGATGGATTGTAGACAAAAGAGGGGATGCCATCCGGGGCATCCCCAAGCTTAGACGCTTTGTTATCATTGAATATTACCTTGGGGTGCCTTGGGCATCCCCATTCTTAGGCTATTGCCACTCCTTATTCCTTAGCCCATCGAAACTTCACTTAAAACTTGAAAACTTCACAACACAAAACTCAACAGAAAACTCGTGAGATCCGTTAGTATAATAAAGCAAACCACCACTTTTAGGTACTGTTGTAAACTCATTCCAATTTCATATTGGAATTATATCTACTGTATTCTAACTTCACTATGGTTCATACCCCCGATACAACCCATAGATTCATCGAAATAAACAAACAACACATAGAAAACATAATCTGTCAAAAACAGAATAGTCTGTAGTAATCCGGACTTTAGACAAATTTGTGTAAATCCAAAAATTCTAAAAATTAGGACAACATAGGCAATTTGTATATCAATCATGTTTAAAAAATTCATATCAAAATCACGTTTCTATGAATTTACAAAATTCAAGAACTAAGCACAAAAGTTTCTGTTTTCAGCAAAATTAAATCAACTATCACCCAAGACCATCATAAAGGCTTTACTTGGCACAAACACTAATTAAAATACTAAAACAAAATCATAACAGTAGCACAATTGCATATACTCATCAAAACAGAAAAGAAAATTATTGGGTTGTCTCCCAACAAGCGCTTTTCTTTAAAGCCTTTTAGCTAGGCATTGCTAATTTTAATGATGCTTGCATGAAAGACAAGAATTGAAGCACAAAAAGAGCATCATATAGTATGTGAAATTCAATTTTAAGTCTAACATACTTCCTATGAATAGGCATTTTATAAGCAAACAAATTATCAAAACAAGCAAAAACTAGCATATACAAAGAAGAAGAATAAAACATTGACAATCTCAACATGAAGAGAGGTAATGTAGTAACATGAAAATTTACACAACTATATTTCCCTCTCTCATAATAATTACATGTGGGATCATATTCAAATTCAACAATATACCTATCATATAAAAATTTCTCTTCATGATCCACTTGCATAAAAGTATTATAATGTTCCAAGATAGTGGAATTAAAATCAACTAGAGTCATGACCTTTTCGAACCCACTTTAATAAAAAAATTCATAAGATTGAACACTCTCCAAATGTGTGGGATTATTTTTACTTAAAGTTGACGCTCTTCCAAACCCAATTTTAATATTATTGCAAGCATTATTATCAATATCATATTCATCATGAGGCTTAAATAAATTTTCAAGATCATAAGAAGCATCACCCCAATCATGATCATTATAATAAGTAGGGGCCATAGAAAAATTAGCATCCCCAAGCTTGGGGTTTTGAATACCATTAACACAATTGGCATTAATAGAATTTATAATAACCTCATTGCAATCATGCTTTTCATTCAAGGAGCTATCGTGAATCACTTTATAAATTTCTTCTTTTAACACTTCATCACAATTCTTAGATTCACGAATTTCAAGCAAAGCTTCATAAAGATAATCTAGTGCACTCAACTCACTAGCAATTGGTCCATCATAATTGGATCTTTTAAAAATATTAGCAAGTGGATGAGGATCCATAAACTTTTTGCTTTCTAATTTGGAATAAACATACAATTATGCCAAGCAAACAAGCAAACAAACCAAGTAAGACATAAAGGAAAACAGAAAGAAGGCAAATAAAAAGGCAATTTTTTTGTGAAGTGGGGGAAAGAAAAATGAGAGGAAAATCACAAATAATGTGAATGGAAGAGATGAGAGTTTATAATAGGTACTTGGTAGGCTTGATGTAGATCCTCCATGGCAACGGCACCAGAAATTCTTCCTGCTACTTCTTGAGCTTGTGCTGGTTTTCCCCTTGAAGAGGAAAGGTTTTTTAGAAAAGGAGGATGACCCCCGGCCTCTGCATCTGGAAGATGCATGCGGCCATTGAAGAGGAAAGGGTGATCCAACAAAGTAGAGATAAGTATTTTCCTCAGTCGAGAACCAAGGTATCAATCTAGTAGGAGGAACACACAAGTCTCCAATAATTGCACCTACACAAACAAACAAATACTTGCACCCAACGCGATAAAGAGGTTGTCAATCCCTTTCACGATTACTTGCAAGGATGAGATTTGATAGTGATGATATAAAAGACAAGTTAAAGTGCTAAAAAAAAGTAAATAAATTGCAGCAGTGTATTTTTGGGTTTTTGATTTTGTATATCTGAAAATAATATGATAATAGATAGACCCGGGGGCCATAGTTTTCACTGGAGGCTTCTATCTTGAAAGAAAGCATACGGTGGGTATACAAATTACTTCTAAGCAATTGATAGAAAAGCGCATAGTTATGACGATATCCAAAGCAATGATCATGTATATAGGCATCACGTCCGAGACAAGTAGACCAACTCCTACGTGCATCTGCTACTATTACTCCACACATCCATCGCTATCCAGCATGCATCTAGTGTATTAAGTTAACAAGAACAGAGTAATGCCTTAAGCAAGATGACATGATGTAGAGGGATAAATCCAATCAATATGAAAAAGCCCCATCTTTTTTTCCTTACTGACAACAATAGAAATACATGTCATGTCCCCTTGTGTTACTGGGATTGGACACCGCAAGATTGAACCCATTACAAAGCACCTCTCCCATTGCAAGAAAAATCAATCTAGTTGGCCAAACCAAATCAATAGATCGGAGAGAAATGCAAAGCTATATAAATCATGCATAAAAGAGTTCAGAGAAGACTCAAATAATATTCATATATAATCTGATCATAAACCCAAAATTCATATATAATCTCAACAAACACACCACAAAATAAGATTACATCGAAAAGATCTCCAAGAACATCGAGGAGAACATTGTATTGAAAATCAAAGAGAGAGAAGAAGCCATCTAGCTACTAGCTATGGACCCGTAGGTCTGTGGTAAACTACTCAAACATCATCGGAAGGGCAGCAAGGTTGATGTAGAAGCGCTCCGTGATCGAATCCTCCTCCGGTGGAGTACCAAAAAAGGTCACCGGATGGGATTCCACAAAGACAGAAACTTGTGGCGACGGAAAATTATTTTTGTTATGCCCTCTAGTCTACGGGGAATATTTGGGTTTTTATAGAAGAAAATTTAGGGTTGAAAGCGCCCTGGTGGGACCCACAAGCTTGGGGACGCTGAAGGAAATATGCCCAAGAGGCAATAATAAATTGTTATTTATATTTCCTTATATCATGATAAATGTTTATTATTCATGCTAGAATTGTATTAACCGAAAACTTGGTACATGTGTGAATACATAGACAAAACAGAGTGTCCCTAGTATGCCTCTACTTGACTAGATCGTTAATCAAAGATGGTTAAGTTTCCTAACCATAGACATGTGTTGTCATTTGATCAACGGGATCACATCATTAGAGAATGGTGTGATGGACAAGACCCATCCGTTAGCTTAGCACAATGATCGTTTAGTTTTATTGTTATTGCTTTCTTCATAACTTATACATGTTCCTCTGACTATGAGATTATGGAACTCCCGAATACCGGAGGAACACCTTGTGTGCTATCAAACGTCACAACGTAAATGGGTGATTATAAAGATGCTCTACAGGTGTCTCCGAAGGTATTTGTTGGGTTGGCATAGATCAAGATTAGGATTTCTCACCGTGTATAGGAGAGGTATCTCTGGGCCCTCTCGGTAATGCACATCACTATAAGCCTTGCAAGAAATGTGACTAATGAGTAGGTTGCGGGATGATGCATTACGGAACGAGTAAAGGGACTTTCCGGTAATGAGATTGAACTAGGTATGATGATACGGACGATCGAATCTCGGGCAAGTAACATACCGATGACAAAGGGAACAACGTATGTTGTTATGCGGTTTGACCGATAAAGATCTTCGTAGAATATGTAGGAGCCAATATGAGCATCCAGGTTCCGCTATTGGTTATTGACCGGAGATGTGTATCGGTCATGTCTACATAGTTCTCGAACCCGTAGGGCCCGCACGCTTAACGTTCGCTGACGATTTGTATTATGAGTTATGTGTTTTGGTGGCTGAAGTTTGTTCGGAATCCCGGATGAGATCACGGACATGACGAGGAGTCTCGAAATGGTCGAGAGGTAAAGATTCATATATTGGAAGGTTGTATTCGGACATAGGAATGGTTCCGAGTGATCCGGGTATTTTATCGGAGTACCGAGGGGTTACTGGAATCCTCGGCGGAAATCATGGGCCTCATGGGCCATGGGAGAGAAGAGGGGACAACCCACAAGGGGGAGGCGCGCCCCCCAAGGGGAGTCCGAATAGGAAGGGGAGGGGGCGCGGCCCCCCTTTCCCTCTTTCTCTCCTCTCCTTCCCTCTTTCCCCCTCCGTTGGAAGGAAAAGGTGGGGGGGGGGGCGAATCCAACTTGGACTAGGAGTCCAATTAGGACTCCCCCATTTGGTGCGGCCCTCCTAGGCTGCCGGCCTCCTCCTCCCCTCATTTATATACGTGGGCAGGGGGCACCCCAAAGGCACAACCGTTGTTTCTTAGCCGTGTGCGGTGCCCCCCTCCAAAGTTTACGCCTCTGGTCATAGCGTCGTAGTGCTTAGGTGAAGCCCTGCGCGGATCACATCACCAACACCGTCGCCATGCCGTCGTGCTGACGGAACTCTCCCTCGACAATGGGAGAGATCAAGAGTTCGAGGGACGTCATCGAGCTGAACGTGTGCTGAACTCGGAGGTGCCGTACGTTCGGTACTTGGATGGGTTGGATCGTGAAGACGTTCGACTACATCGACTGCGTTAACATAACGCTTCCGCTTTCGGTCTACGAGGGTACGTGGACACACTCTCCCCCTCTCGTTGCTATGCGTCTCCTAGATTGATCTTGCGTGGTCGTAGGAATTTTTTTGAAATTACATAATACGTTCCCCAACAGTGGCATCTGAGCCAGGTCTATGCGTAGATGATATGCACAAGTAGAACACAAAGAGTTGTGGGCGATTATAGTCATACTGCTTACCACCAACGTCTTACTTTGATTCGGCGGTATTGTTGGATGAAGCGGCCTGGATCGACATTACATGACCGCGTTCATGAGACTGGTTCTACCGACGTGCTTCGCACACAGGTGGCTGGCGGGTGTCTGTTTCTCCAACTTTAGTTGAATCGAGTTTTACTACGGTCGGTCCTTGTTGAAAGTTAAAATAGCACACTTGACGAAAAATCATTGTGGTTTTGATGCGTAGGTAAGAATGGTTCTTACTAGAAGCCCGTAGCAGCCACGTAAAACTTGCAACAACAAAGTAGAGGATGTCTAACTTGTTTTTGCAGGGCTTGTTGTGATGTGATATGGTCAAGACGTGATAAAATATAAATTGTTGTATGAGATGATCATGTTTTGTAGAAGTTATCGGCAACTGGCAGGAGCCTTATGGTTGTCTCTTTATTGTAGAAATGCAATCGCCATGTAATTGCTTTACTTTATCACTAAGTGGTAGCGATAGTCGTAGAAGCAATAGTTGGCGAGACGACAATGACGCTACGATGGAGATCAAGGTGTCAAGCCGGTGACGATGGAGATCATGACGGTGCTTTGGAGATGGAGATCAAAGGCACAAGATGACTATGGCCATATCATGTCGCATATTTTGATTTTATGTGATGTTTATCTTTTATGCATCTTATTTTGCTTAGTACGGTGGTAGCATTATAAGATGATCCCTCACTAAATATCAAGGTATAAGTGTTCTCCCTGAGTATGCACCATTACTACAGTTTGTCGTGCCGAGACACCACATGATGATCGGGTGTGATAAGCTCTACGTTCACATACAACGGGTGCAAGCCAGTTTTGCACGTGCAGAATACTCGGGTTAAACTTGACGAGCCTAGCATATGCAGATATGGCCTCGGAACACTGAGACCGAAAGGTCGAATGTGAATCATATAGTAGATATGATCAATATAGAGATGTTCACCATTGAAAACTACTCCATCTCACGTGATGATCGGACATGGTTTAGTTGATATGGATCATGTGATCACTTAGATGACTAGATGGATGTCTATCTAAGTGGGAGTTCTTAAGTAATATGATTAATTGAACTTTAATTTATCATGAACTGAGTACCTGATAGTTTTTGCATATCTATGTTGTTGTAGATCAATGGCCCGTGCTACCGTTCCCATTGAATTTGAATGCGTTCCAAGAGAAAGCTAAGTTGAAACATGATGGTAGCAACTACACGGACTGGGTCCGTAACTTGAGGATTATCCTCATTGCTGGACAGAAGAATTACATCCTGGAAGCACCGCTAGGTGTACCACCTGCGCCAGCAACTGCAGACATTGTGAATGCCTGGTAGTCACGTGTTGATGACTACTCGATAGTTCAGTGTGCCATGCTTTACGGCTTAGGATTAGGACTTCAAAGACGTTTTGAACGTCATGGAGCATAAGAGATGTTCCAGGAGTTGAAGTTAATATTTCCAACAAATGCCCGAGTTGAGAGATATGAAGTCTCCAACAAGTTCTTTAGCTACAAGATGGAGGAGAATAGTTCTGTCAGTGAACACATACTCAGAATGTCTGGGTACCATAACCACTTGACTCAGCTGGGATTTAATCTTCCTGATGATAGTGTCATTGACAAAGTTCTTCAATCACTGCCACCAAGGTATAAAGACTTCGTGATGAACTATATGCATGGGATGGAAAAGACAATTCCCGGCTCTTCGCGATGCTAAAGGCTGCGGAGGTAGAAATCAAGAAGGAGCATCAAGTGTTGATGGTTAACAAGACCACTAGTTTCAAGAAAAAGGGCAAAGGGGAGAAGGGGAACTTCAAAAGGAGCGGCAAGCAAGTTGCTGCTCTCGGGAAGAAGCCCAAGTCTGGACCTAAGCCTGAAACTGAGTGCTTCTACTGCAAAGGAACTGGTCACTGGAAGCGGAACTGCCCCAAGTATTTGGCGGATAAGAAGGATGGCAAAGTGAAAGGTATATTTGATATACATGTTATTGATGTGTACCTTACTAATGCTCGTAGTAGCGCCTGGGTATTTGATACTGGTTCTGTTGCTCATATTTGCAACTCGAAACAGGGGCTACAGATTAAACAAAGATTGGCTAAGGACGAGGTGACGATGCGCGTGGGAAATGGTTCCAAAGTCGATGTGATCGCCGGGATTAGTTTTAGACCTGAATAATTGTTATTTGGTGCCAGCGTTGAGCATGAACATTATATCTGGATCTTGTTTAATGCGAGACAGTTATTCATTTAAATCAGAGAATAATGGTTGTTCTATTTATATAAGTAATATCTTTTAGGGTTTTTATCATTTATGCCACTGGTTGTGTCTCACTACTCAGTTTTGCCACTAGGAATTTCAACCGCTCAAAACTGCCATCACTTCATTAAGTGCATGCTCAAAAATGCCACTCGACACCATGATTATCAGCTCAAATCTCGATTGCCATGTCATAATGACCAAAATACCTATAGACCAACATGTCAGCTCTCCCTCTATCACGCTATGATAAAGTGTGGGTCCCACTTGATCCCAACAATGTTCTTATTTTTCTCTAAAATTATTCGCTTGCTTACTCCAAACAAGTGGGTCCACAGTTATCATTGTGAGATAGAGAGAGCTGACATGTGGGTATAGCGGTATTTTTGTCATATAACATGGCCAACGAGTTTAACCTGACAATAACGATGTCTAATGGCATTTATGAGCAAACATCTAATGGAACGATGGCATTTTTGAGATACCTAATGGCATTTTTGAGAAAACATCTCACGGAACGATGGCATTTTTGAGAGAACATCTCACAAAACGATGTCATTTTTGAGCAGTTGTAATTTCTAATAGCAAAACTGAGTTGTGTGTAACACCCCGGATGTAACTTGCCATATCTGTAACCCCGACTCTTGCCATTTTCGCCTATGTGATATGATATTCCCTCCGTGGTTGGGTTTTGTTTTTCGTTTTTTGCATTTTGTTCATGTCATGCATTTCATATCATGTCATCATGTGCATTGCATTTGCATACGTGTTCGTCTCATGCATCCGAGCATTTTCCCCGTTGTCCGTTTTGCAATCCGGCGCTCCTATCTCCTCTGGTGCACCCCTCTTGTTTTCTTTCGTGTGCGGGTGTCAAACTTCCTCGGAATGGACCGAGGCTTGTCAAGTGGCCCTAGTATACCACCCGGAGACCACCGGTCAAGTTTCGTTCCATTTGGAGGTCGTTTGGTACTCCAACGGTTAACCGGGCATCCGCAAAGTCCATTTGTGTGTTGCAGCTAAACCCCCCTAAAAATCAGCCCAAAACCCACCAAACTCTCTTCCATGCTCTAGGTCGTTCGATCACGATCGTGTGGGCGAAAACCGCACCTCATTTGGAGCCTCCTAGCTCCCTCTACCTATTTATATGTGAGGCCTCCCGTATACAAACGCAGACGAACCCTAGCAACTTCCCTCGCGCCGCGCCGGACGCGTCCGCCGCTGGCCGGACACAGCCGCGCCGCCGCCCCCGTCCACTCACGCGCCGCCACCTGTCCCTCTCTCTCCTCCTCGCGCCGCCGGCCCGCCGGGCCCAGGCGGGGCCCGCCCGAGCCCGCGCTCTCCTCCGCGCCGGCGCCCGAGCCCGCCGCCGCCGGCCGGTCCCGCACCCTCCGCCTCGCCGCCGACGGCCGCCGGCGCCACGCCGCCGCCGCCGCGGCCACCGCCTCCTTCCTCCGGCCTCCCTCCGCCGGCGCCTCCCCGCGCCGTCTCCTTCCACTCCCGTCGCCGGCCTCCCCTTCCTCCTCCACGCCGGCGAGGCCGAGCCCGTGCCCGAGCACTGTGCCTCGATCCAGATCCAACCGGCCGGGTCAACGCAAGGTTGACTTTTCCCGTGCCCGATTTCTTCCAAGTCATTTTCTGATTTATGATGTACCTATGTTCATCAGTGCATGACTCCCTATGCATAGTTCCGATTTGCGCGTGTAATATGTCAAATTGTTCGTCTCGTGATGCTATACATTTTGTACAATTGCACCATGTTCATTAGAGGTCATCTTGATGCCCAAATCTCTGTTGCAAGGGGGCTAGTTGCTGTTATCTGCTGGTTCTTAACAGAACTTGGATATTTGTCATTTTTGTATCATTAAATCTGTGCATCTTATGGGCATGATCTCTACATGTGTTTTGTTGTATGCCATGCCATCGTTCCTAGGGTGTATGCCATGTATTTTTGTGTTCTCTGTGGTGACTAGCACAAGCATGCAAAGTAGGCCCCGTAATGTTTCCGATTTCAGGGACTTGGTGATTTCTCTAAGTCTTTGTCTGCTGTTATTTTGTTGCCATGTAAACTTGATGCTACAGAGAGATCCATGCATATTTAGGAGATGTTCAGTAAGGATGTTTTGTATCTATAGTTGTAATTGATCCATTCCTGCCCTTGTTTGCAATTATGGAGTGCCATAGCATGACTCAATCTTGCTCTACTTTTGCTATTAGATATTTCTGGCAGATTCTTAACATGATATTCATTTTTGCCAAGCTTGTTGTAGTTGATCCATACATGCTATGCTTTTGTTCTTGCCATGGATAGCTTCATACGCATGCCATCTTGCTGTAGGTATGCTTGTTTTGTCATGCATTGCTCTGTAGTGAGTCCATCAAGCTCACAAAGAGGCCTTCATATTATTATTTCTGCCATGCTCTGTTTTCTGCTAAGTCTGAAACCTGATAACGAAACTTGCTATGTTTACATGCTTGCCATCATATCTTCTGGTCCTTTTTCGCTTATGGTAAGTAAGTAACTTTTGTCATATGCATTTAGTAGAATACTTCCATGCCTTGTTTTGCTATGTTAAGTTCCTATAGCATGTTGATTTCGTGCTCTGAACATTGCTATCCGATGCTGTTTTCTGCATGTCCAGTAATTTCACCAAGTCTGTGAACCTGTTATCTTTTGCACTTTTGCCATGCTTGTTTGAGCTTGATATTTTGTGATCTAGCCGTAGCTCAGTGTTCATCTTTTGTTAGGCATCTCCTGTAGATTACTTTCATATGATTTGTTGATATGCTGGAGTGCTGTAGCATTGTTACTTATTGCATTCCAAGTGCTATCATGCTGTTAATCGCAGATTCGTGTCATTCTTGTTTTGCTTGCCATTTGCAAACCGTGCATCCGTTTCCGGTGATCTTTATATCGATTTCGACCAAAATCATCCCATCTTTCCAGTGGCATGCTTGGTTTGCCAAGTTACTGCCTTGTTCATCATTTTCCTTCCGGAGCACGGATATGCATCGCATATCATATCTTGCATATCATACATGTTTTGCATCATGTTGCTTGTGCATTTCTCGTAATTGATTGTGGTTTCGTTTGCTTGTGTTCTTGTCTTGGGTAGAGCCGGGAGACGAGTTCGTGAACGAGGAACCTGTTGAGTACGCTTACGAGGATCAAGCTTTCGACAACTCTGAGAACCTTGCAGGCAAGATGACCACCCCTCGAAATCACTTCTATCTTTGCTTTGGTAGTTCTTCGCTCTATTGCCATGCTGCGCTACCTATCACTTGATATATCATGCCTCCCATATTGCCATGTCATCCTCTAACCATCCTTTCCTAGCAAACCGTTGTTTGGCTATGTTACCGCTTTTGCTCAGCCCCTCTTATAGCGTTGCTAGTTGCAGGTGAAGTTGAAGTTGGTTCCATGATTGGAACATGGATATGTTGGGATATCACAATATCTCTTATTTAATTAATGCATCTATATGTTTGGTAAAGGGTGGAAGGCTCGGCCTTATGCCTGGTGTTTTGTTCCACTCTTGCCGCCCTAGTTACTGTTATACCGGGATTATGTTCCTTGAGTTTGCGTTCCTTATGCGGTTGGGTGATTTATGGGACCCCCTTGACAGTTCGCCTTGAATAAAACTCCTCCAGCAAGGCCCAACCTTGGTTTTACCATTTGCCACCTAAGCCTTTTTCCCCCGGGTTTTCTAGAGCCCGAGGGTCATCTTTATTTTAAACCCCCGGGCCAATGTTCCTCTGAGTGTTGGTCCAAACTAGAGCCCTTTGCAGCGCCACCTTGGGGAAACTCTAGGATTGGTTTTAGTTGTACAGACTGCTCATCCGGTATGCCCTGAGAACGAGATATGTGCAGCTCCTATCGGGATTTGTCGGCACATTCGGGCAGCTTTGCTGGTCTTGTTTTACCATTGTCGAAATGTCTTGTAAACCGGGATTCCGAGACTGATCGGGTCTTTCCGGGAGAAGGTTTATCCTTCGTTGACTGTGAGAGCTTATGATGGGCTAAGTTGGGACACCCCTGCAGGGTATTATATTTCGAAAGCCGTGCCCGCGGTTATGAGGCAGATGGGAATTTGTTAATGTCCGGTTGTAGAGAACTTGTCACTTGACCCAGTTAAAATACATCAACTGCGTGTGTAGCCGTGATGGTCTCTTCTCGGCGGAGTCCGGGAAGTGAACACGGTTTGAGTTATGTATGACGTAAGTAGGAGTTCAGGATCACTTCTTGGTCATTGCTAGATGACGACCGTTCCGTTGCTTCTCTTCTCGCTCTCTTTTGCGTATGCTAGCCACCATAGATGCTTATTTTCCGCTGCAGCTCCACCTCACTACACCATCCTTTCCTATAAGCTTAAATAGTCTTGATCTCACGGGTGTGAGATTGCTGAGTCCCCGTGACTCACAGATTCTACCAAAACAGTTGCAGGTGCCGACGATGCCAGTGCAGATGATGGGGTCAATCTCAAGTGGGAGTTCGACGAGGAACGTGGTCGTTACTATGTGTTTTTTCCTGATGATCAGTAGTGGAGCCCAGTTGGGACGATCGGGGATCTAGCATTTGGGGTTATCTTATTTTCATTTGGATCTTGACCGTAGTCGGTCTATATGTGTGTATTTTTGGATGATGTATGAATTATATTTATGTATTGTGTGAAGTGGCGATTGTAAGCCAACTCTTTATCCCATTCTTGTTCATTACATGGGACTGTGTGAAGATGACCCTTCTTGCGACAAAACCACTATGCGGTTATGCCTCTAAGTCGTGCCTCGACACGTGGGAGATATAGCCGCATCGTGGGCGTTACATTGTGAGACACAACTGGTGGCATTAATGATAAAAACCCTAGCTTTTATGGTCATGCACCCTTGATGCGTGGTCTGTTTTTATTGAATCTCGATTGTAGTGATACACATATTCATAATATTGAAGCCAAAAGATGCTAAGTTAATAATGATAGTGCAACTTATTTGTGGCACTGTCGTTTAGGTGATATTGGTGTAAAGCGCATGAAGAAACTCCATGCTGATGGACTTTTGGAATCACTTGATGCTTGCGAACCATGCCTCATGGGCAAGATGACTAAGACCCTGTTCCCCGAAACAATGGAGCGAGCAACTGACTTATTGAAAATAATACATACTGATGTATGCGGTCCGATGAGTGTTGAGGCTCGCGGCAGGTATCGTTATTTTCTGACCTTCACAGATGATTTGAGCAGATATGGGTATATCTACTTGATGAAACATAAGTCTGGAACATTTGAAAAGTTCAAAGAATTTCAGAGTGAACTGGAAAATCATCGTAACAAGAAAATAAAATTTCTACGATCTGATCTTGGAGGAGAATATTTGAGTTACGAGTTTGGTCTTCATTTGAAACAATGAGGAATAGTTTCGCAACTCACGCCACCTGGAACACCACAGCGTAATGGTGTGCCCGAATGTCGTAACCATACTTTATTAGATATGGTGCGATCTATGATGTCTCTTACCGATTTACCGCTATCGTTTTGGGGTTATGTTTTAGAGACAGCTGCATTCACGTTAAATAGGGCACCATCTAAATCCGTTGAGACGACGCCTTATGAACTATGGTTTAGCAAGAAACCCAAGTTGTCGTTTCTTAAAGTTTGGGGCTGCGATGCTTATGTGAAAAAGCTTCAACCTGATAAGCTCGAACCCAAATCGGAGAAATGTGTTTTCATAGGATACCCAAAGGAAACTGTTGGGTACACCTTCTATCACAGATCCGAAGGCAGGATTTTTGTTGCTATAAATGGATGTTTTCTAGAGAAGGAGTTTATCTCGAAAGAAGTGAGTGGGAGGAAAGTAGAACTTGATGAGGTAATTGTACCTTCTCCTGAATTAGAAAGTAGTTCATCACAGAAATCAGTTCCAGTGATGCCTACACCAATTAGTGAGGAAGTTAATGATGATGATCATGAAACTTCGGATCAAGTTACCACCGAACCTCGTAGGTCAACCAGAGTACGTTCCGCATCAGAGTGGTACGATAATCCTATTGTGGAAGTCATGTTACTAGACCATGACGAACCTACGAACTATGAGGAAGCAATGATGAGCCCAGATTCGGCAAAATGGCTTGAGGCCATGAAATCTAAGATGGGATCCATGTATGAGAACAAAGTGTGGACTTTGGTTGACTTGCCCGATGATCGGCAAGCCATCGAGAATAAATGGATCTACCAGAAGAAGACTGACGCTGACGGTAATGTTACTGTCTACAAAGCTCGAACTGTTGTAAAAGATTTTCGACAAGTTCAAGGAGTTGACTACGATGAGACCTTCTCACCCGTAGCGATGCTTAAGTCTGTCCGAATCATGTTAGCAATTGCCGCATTTTATGATTATGAAATCTGGCAAATGAATGTCAAAACTGCATTCCTTAATGGATATCATAAAGAAGAGTTGTATATGATGCAACCAGAAGGTTTTGTCGATCCTAAAGGTGCTAACAAAGTGTGCAAGCTCCAGCGATCCATTTATGGACTGGTGCAAGCCTCTCGGAGTTGGAATATACGCTTTGATAGTGTGATCAAAGCATATGGTTTTATACAGACTTTTGGAGAAGTCTGTATTTACAAGAAAGTGAGTGGGAGCTCGGTAGCATTTCTAATATTATATGTGGATGACTTAGTGTTGATTGGAAATGATACAGAATTTCTGGATAGCATAAAAGGATACTTGAATAAGATTTTTTCAATGAAAGACCTCGGTGAAGCTGCTTATATATTGGGCATCAAGATCTATAGAGATAGATCAAGACGCTTAATTGGACTTTCACAAAGCACATACCTTGATAAAGTTTTGAAAAAGTTCAAAATGGATTAGTCAAAGAAAGGGTTCTTGCCTGTGTTACAAGGTGTAAAGTTGAGTCAGACTCAATGCCCGACCACTGAAGAAGATAGAGAGAAAATGAAAGTCATTCCCTATGCCTCAGATATAGGTTCTATCATGTATGTAATGCTGTGTACCAGACCTGATGTGTGCCTTGCTATAAGTATAGCAGTGAGGTACCAAAGTAATCTAGGAGTGGATCACTGGACAGCGGTCAAGAACATCCTGAAATACCTGAAAAAGACTAAGGATATGTTTCTCATTAATGGAGGTGACAAAGAGCTCGTCGTAAATGGTTACATTGATGCAAGCTTTGACACTGATCCGGATGACTCTAAGTCGCAAACCGGATAGGTATTTATATTGAATGGTGGAGCTGTAAGTTGGTGCAGTTCCAAGCAGAGCGTCGTGGCGGGATCTACGTGTGAAGCGGAGTACATAGCTGCTTCGGTAGCAGCAAATGAAGGAGTATGGATGAAGGAGTTCATATCCGATCTAGGTGTAATACCTAGTGCATCGGGTCCAATGAAAATCTTTTGTGACAATACTGGAGCAATAGCCTTGGTGAAGGAATCCAGATTTCACAAGAGAACCAAACACATCAAGAGACGCTTCAATTCCATCTGCGATCAAGTCAAGGAGGAAGACATAGAGATTTGTAAAATACATACGGATCTGAATGTTGCAGACACGTTGGCTAAGCCTCTTCCACGAGCAAAATATGATCAGCACCAAGACTCCATGGGTGTTAGAATCATTACTATGTAATCTAGATTATTGACTCTAGTGCAAGTGGGAGGCTGAAGAAAATATGCCCTAGAGGCAATAATAAATTGTTACTTATATTTCCTTATATCATGAGAAATGTTTATTATTCATGCTAGAATTGTATTAACCGGAAACTTGGTACATGTGCGAATACATAGACAAAACAGAGTGTCCCTAGTATGCCTCTACTTGACTAGCTCGTTAATCAAAGATGGTTAAGTTTCCTAACCATAGACATGTGTTGTCATTTGATCAACGGGATCACATCAATAGAGAATGATGTGACGGACAATACCCATCCGTTAGCTTAGCATAATGATCGTTTAGTTTTATTGCTATTACTTTCTTCATTACTTATACATGTTCCTCTGACTATGAGATTATGCAACTCCCAAATACCGTAGGAACACCTTGTGTGCTATCAAATGTCACAACGTAACTGGGTGATTATAAAGATGCTCTATAGGTGTCTCCGAAGGTATTTGTTGGGTTGGCATAGATCAAGATTAGGATTTGTCACTCCGTGTATCGGAGAGGTATCTCTCGGCCCTCTCGGTAATGCACGTCAATATAAGCCTTGCAAGCAATGTGACTAATAAGTTGGTTGCGGGATGATGCTTTACGGAATGAGTAAAGAGACTTGCCAGTAACGAGATTGAACTAGGTATGATGATACCGACGATCGAATCTCGGGCAAGTAACATACCGATGACAAAGGGAACAACGTATGTTGTTATGCGGTTTGACCGACAAAGATCTTCGTAGAATATGTAGGAGCCAATATGAGCATCCAGGTTCTGCTATTGGTTATTGACCGGAGATGTGTCTCGGTCATGTAGTTCTCGAACCCGTAGGGCCCGCACGCTTAACGGTCGATGACGATTTGTATTATGAGTTATGTGTTTTGGTGACCGAAGTTTGTTCGGAGTCCCGGATGAGATCACGGACATGACGAGGAGTCTCGAAATGGTCGAGAGGTAAAGATTCATATATTGGAAGGTTGTATTCGGACATCGGAATGGTTCCGAGTGATTCGGGCACTTTATCGGAGTACTGAGGCATTACCGGAACCCCCGGGGGAAATCATGGGCCTCATGGGCCATGGGAGAGAAGAGGGGACAACCCACAAGGGGGAGGCGCCCCCCCAAGGGGAGTCCGAATAGGAAGGGGAGGGGGCGCGGCCCCCCTTTCCCTCTTTCTCTCCTCTCCTTCCCTCTTTCCCCCTCCATTGGAAGGAAAAGGTGGGGGGGGGGGGGGCGAATCCTACTCGGACTAGGAGTCCAAGTAGGACTCCCCCCTTTGCGCGCCCCTCCTAGGCCACCGGCCTCCTCCTCCCCTCCTTTATATACGTGGGCAGGGGGGCACCCCAAAGACACAACAGTTGTTTCTTAGCCATGCGCGGTGCCCCCCTCCACAGTTTACACCTCCGGTCATAGCATCGTAGTGCTTAGGCGAGGCCCTGCGCGGATCACATCACCAACACCGTCGCCACGCCATCGTGCTGACGGAACTGTCCCTCGACCCTCTACTAGATCAAGAGTTCGAGGGACATCATCGAGCTGAACGTGTGCTGAACACGGAGGTGCCGTACGTTCGGTACTTGGATCGGTTGGATCGTGAAGACGTTCGACTACATCAACCGTGTTAACATACTGGTTCCGTTTTCGGTCTACGAGGGTACGTGGACACACTCTCCCCCTCTCGTTGCTATGCATCTCCTAGATAGATTTTGCGTGATCGTAGGATTTTTTTGAAATTACATGCTACGTTCCCCAACAGACGCCCCCCGGGGGGCGAGCCCCCTGAGCTTGTGGCCATCTCGTGGCCCTTCTGGCCTCCTCCCGAAGTTTTCAGGGTGTCTTGTGGTTCAAGAAAAATCGTCAAAAAGTTTCGTTCCATTCGGACTCCGTTTGCTATTGATTTTCTATAAAAACAAAAACAAGGAAAAAGCAAGCAACTGGCTGTAGGCACTAGTTTAATAGGTTAGTCCCCAAAAATGATATAAAATAGCATAATAATGCATATAAAACATCCAAGATTGATAATATAATAGGATGGAACAATAAAAAATTATAGATACGTTGGAGACGTATCAGGAGGCGATGTATGCACGTCGATCGATCCCGAGGCCGCGCTCCTCCGCCGCTCTCTAACGACGGCGGAGACGTCTGCGTGGCGCCTCTGCCGCAAGAATGCCAAGGCGCTCTGACTCGGCATCGAGTTGTCGGAGCACGAGGCAAACAAGGAGGCAGCGGTGAAGGCGAAGGCTGCCCGCCATGCGAATGAGTAGGACCGGGCAAAAGGTGCAGCTCTGACTCTGACCTGGCGGACGACTCCACCTCTAGCTCCGACGACGACGCACCTCTGCACGCCGACGCCTACACAGAGGAGGGGCACAACCGCGCCAACAACCTGAAGGGGAAGGGGCCGGCAAGGAAATGGTGATTTCCTCCGCCCTTCCCCGTTCTATTTATATTTTATCTATGTTTTATTAGTAGTTTGTACCTTGTAGTATGGATTTGCACTGTCCTCTGTTGAACTCTGATGAACTATGTTCCTCTTGTCCGGTGATGAAATGTTGATCCACTGAACTGCGTGTTGATCATGTGTTTACGTAGCGTTCCATGATTGTTTCGGATATGCGGGTCGCAGGTGTGGAGGGCAACATATGAGACGTGTCCGGACGCGTCCGCTGGAGTTTGAGAGGCCGGATTTGCTAAGTCTGGTTGTAGATGCTCTTAGTGCTGTATCTAAAACAAATCTTTTTGAAGCATTTGGTGAGAGAAAACTTACGAGATAGCTACTCTCAATGTTAAGACTAATGTCAAAATTAAGATATGGTTGATTTCTCTTTCCTCATTAAATAAGATGCTACATCAGATCTTTGACTATGAAATGATACGGCTAACCGTAATGAGAGGATCATAACTAATAATGTATACATGCAATTTTGATGAGGTGCCGTAGAACTAAATGAAGAAAGAGATGGTTGAGTATCATATTATGATACCGTCTCATAAAAGTTTCTATTCTATTATGTATCAGGCATGGCAATAAATGAGATATGATATTATTTTTGAACATAATGAGATATGATACTATTTTTGAACATAGTGGGATATGACAATTTATGATACTATGCACTATGAAATTAGTATCACACACTAGTATCATAAGCATGATAATGATACATGATACTCCCACTACAAATATATAAGCATTAAAAGTGCACCGAAATTGTCTATACGTTCAATTTTGGACGATCAAGCATTACATCTACGTGATCGAACGTATATCTTTTTTATTTTGTGGGGCAAACGTACATATCACTCCATCGATCTTCATGATCTGGCAAAATATTATGTGACTTCAACACCACTTGGGCAATCTTCACCTAAACAAACGGTGCCGCTTTGTTTGTTTCAGAAAATAAATGAAGAAAAGGTACCACACCCAGTTTCGACGCTTCTCCGGCGTACATATATATATACTCCCACTGGAAAACATTTTAGTATCGAACAGAGCTTGGCACTTGGTTCCCGAGACTGCAGCGACAGTAGGGACTCCACAACAGTTTTGCACGTGGGGACGACCTTACGAGCCCCTACACCTATGGTACATACTAACTTGAGTAGTGCACACACTATATATATTACTGCATTTCACAAAGTTTGCTTGAACTTATGTTCGGATTCATCCATAGTTGACAGACTAGTAACAACCAATATGTGCTGGTGATCAATGATCAACTGACTATGCATGTGTGCCTGTGTGAAACGTGCTTACTAATTAATCTGGCAGGGTATCATCGGCATCCGCATGGCCACCCTGCTCCTCGCTGCCCTCGCGTGGTGTAGTGTGCTCGCCGCCGCCGGCGGCGGCGAGGTGGACGGCGTGTTCAACGTCAAGGACTACGGTGCTCGAGGCGACGGGGTCACGGACGACACCAAGGTACGTACGCCGCACGCGCGCGATGCCCGAGTTGCCGTTGCGCTCTCGATCGAAATGAGACCTACGTGACGGATGTGTGCTCATTATCTGTACTCTATGGGAAGGCGTTCGTGGACGCATGGACCGCGGCGTGCGGCGCCAGGGGCTCGTCGGCGTCGACGCTGCTCGTGCCGGCAGCCAAGTCCTTCCTCGTCGGCCCCACCAGGTTCAACGGGCCCTGCGCCTCCACCGGAATTACCGTCCAGGCACGCATACACCGTTCGTCTTTCCTGATCTTGTCTTAGATCTGGGCCGTGGTTTGCGTGGCTTCATCTTCGTGCGGCCCTTGCTTTGACTGTCGTAGGTCTTGGGCACGATTATGGCGCCGCCGGCGGGCGCATGGAGCGGGAAGAACTATTGGCTGATGTTCTACAAGGTCCACGGGCTCACGGTTACCGGCGGCAGCACCGGCTTGCTCGACGGCAGAGGCTGGACGTGGTGGCACAACAAATGCAGAGGCTATGCTGTGAGCCCAACTCATCTCTTGCAAGAAAGAACGAAAATCTTTTAATTCTTCCTTGCATTGGTGCCTCTTAATTTATTTATCAATCTTCGTCTGTGAGAAAGTATTTAATTGCTGATCTTTCCTTTAAAACGAAGCATTTATCAGTTTCCACTCACCTATTTTTTCTATATATAAGTTTTCACTCACCTATTTTTTTCTGTACATAAGTTTTCACTCACCTGTTATTGTTGTTTTCTTTCAGGACTGTGTAACCAAGGCACCGACGGTTA
This sequence comes from Aegilops tauschii subsp. strangulata, assembly GCF_002575655.3. Taxonomy (NCBI): domain Eukaryota; kingdom Viridiplantae; phylum Streptophyta; class Magnoliopsida; order Poales; family Poaceae; genus Aegilops; species Aegilops tauschii. The sequence goes on from NC_053036.3 coordinate 518,946,477, forward strand.
GTACAAACATAAGCAAGTATAGTATGTAGGTAATTAGCATTCATAGATCGACGTGCATGTAACCTCATTGCGTACGTACCACCATATCGATCCATGCAGGCGTTGGTGGTCATGAGCTGCGCCGACGTGGAGCTGCGCCAATTCAGAAGCAAGGACAGCCCGCAGATGCACATCGCCGTCAGCCAGAGCAGCAAGGTCCACCTGACGCAGCTGACCATCACCGCGCCCGGGGACAGCCCCAACACCGACGGCGTGCACATCGACCGGAGTGAAGACGTCCGCGTCAGCAGATCGACCATCGGCACCGGCGACGACTGCGTCTCCATCAGCTCCAGGAGCCGATTCGTCACCGTCGACGGAGTCGTGTGCGGCCCCGGCCATGGCATAAGGTAACAAAGGTTTTCCATCGATCTGCGTTTTCCTCTAGCATGCACTCGAAGAAGAGGAGTAAATGATGTGGTGGCCGGGCTTGTGTTTCTTGGCTAGTGTGGGGAGCCTGGGCAGGAACGGGGCGACCGCATCCGTGGAGTACATCGACGTGAAAAACGTCCACTTCATCAACACCACAAATGGGGCAAGGATCAAGACGTGGCAGGTAAACGAAGTTGAAACTGGCCTTCTCTTACTAACAAGCTGATCTGACGCGCGCCCCGGTGATCATATTGTATCTTCGCACTGCAGGGTGGGAAAGGTTACGCGAAGTCCATCTCCTTCACCGACATAATGTTCACCAACGTGGACAATCCTGTGGTCATCAACCAGTTCTACGTAGACCGCCACCATGTCCCAAATATGGTAGTCCATGTGTTCATTAACTGTTGGACGATCTGTATACGTGTGGAGCAGCTAGTACTAAATGTTTGTGCGTCTTCTGGGTGTCTTAATTTGCTGTAGGGGGCGGTGGCGCTGAGCAACATAACCTACAAGAACCTGAGGGGGACATCGAAGCACAAGACGGCCGTGGACTTCCACTGCAGCGAGATCGGCAGCTGCACGAACATCCACGTCAACTCCGTGGCGATCTCTGCTGCAGACGGCGGAGGAACCGTGGCCCGCTGCCAGAACGCGCAAGGGGACACCTCCGGATACGTCTACCCCAAGATCCCTTGCCTTAGATAATACTAATAACTAGCAGGTAGAAGGCGCGGCGGCACGCCGCGCCCTGATCTAGGCCCGCGCGTGTTTATGTGCGTGTAAATTTTTTTTTTAAAGTAAGAGAAGGGGTGGCAGTGGTATTGGGGTCGAGCTGGTTGCGAATAAATCTTTCTGACAGACTTCAGAAATTTTCATTGCACACTGGTAGACTATGAAATTATTATCCGGAATCAGTTGTTTATTATTTGACACTTTCAACTTATGTCTATCAATATCTGATGCATCATTAACAGAAATTCAACACATATGTCCGGTGAAAAGTCAACTTCGTAATCGTTGCAAGTTCAAAATCAAATCTTACTGGGTATATTAATTCATGTGGGTTGTAGTACCTTATAACCAATTCAGTACTGCACTCTCCTGTAGTATTATGATTCAAAAGTTTCCAGCTGGGTAGTGCTATCAAAGTTACTATTTTTCAAGAATTTCCTACATGTATGGACAGTCTGTTCAATAAAAGAGATGCTAAAATCATATCGTGCACGGACAGAAGTTGAATATTTCTTTATTTTTCTGTAGGCATTTGCACCCTTTTGAAATTTTTCGAAGGACATGATTTGATCAACCAGTGAAAAGAAATTTGAATTGTTTATATAGTAGTTCTCAAAGCAAAGAAGCCAAACTAATTAAGAAACTTCATGTAAAAAAATCTATCAAAAGAAAGTCAAATTGTTTATATAGTACAGTAGTTCCCACATCAAAGAAGCAAACTATTACGAAAGTTAATTTAAGAAAAGAAGACTTCACAGTGGCTTGGAAAACATCAATGGAGAATTCTGAAACTTGGCTCGAAAAATGTGTCTGAAGATCATGAATATCACGTGCAATTAGGTTACTACGTGAAATCCTACAATTACACTATACCAATGAGCCGGCGGTCCCATGGCTGCGACCGGGGGACGGCGGAGCGACGCGGAGGTGCTGGGCAGCGCAGCTCTCTGGCGGTGCGGTGGCTAGATGTGCTGCCTTGCTCTGTTTGGGCAGATCCTCTGCTCCAGATCTGGCTTCTTGGGCAGCGGTTCACATTGCTGTTGGTCATCGGGGCTGCGGCTGGGGGGTCGGCGGTGGTGCTGTCGGCGGGGTCTGCTGTGGTGGCGGTCGAGTGTAGTGGATGGCAGAGAGGGATTGCGTGCAGGCGACAGCAAGGTCCTCCTTGGCTCCGGTATGTGCAGGTGCTCGAGGTGAGCGACTGTGGATTCGGGCGGCTCCTTCTGGACGTAGCGGGGACGCTTGTTGTGATCTGGAAGCTGGGTAAGGAGGCCTGCATTGCCGGACTCGGCGGCTGGCCATGCGGAGAAGAGCGGGATGGGATGCTCCAGGCGAAAGCCTATTGTCGACCTTGTCGGCAACAATGATGGCGACGCCTTTTGGCGTCGCTTCCCTTCATGAAGGCGTCATTGGGGAGCTCCTATTCTCACTCTTTCTGTGCTCCGGGTGAAAGCCTATGATCCTTCTCTGGATCAGGCGACGATGGCATCTTTGATGGCGTTTTCCTCCTTGGGGGCGTTGTTTTGGAGTCACGGATCCGCGGTTGGCTGCCTAATGTCTGGGATGAAGCGGTTGTTGGGTGATGGGGTTGTTTGGTGGTGGCGGTAGAAGTGAGCTATGGTAGCGACCGGCGCCTTGGTCGTTCTGAGGGTGGACCTGTCTCTTGGGGGCTCGTGGCGGCGGTGAGGTCTCGGGTTTCGGTGCCCTTCGACGGCGCATGAGGTTTTGTTGCCTTGTTGTGCTTTGGATCCCTCTATTTGTGATGGTGGCCATGGTGTGGCCTAGAGGAGGTACAGGGCTGTCTCGGCGGATCAGTGCCCTTCGGCACGGTCTATGACTCTCTTTGTCGTGACGTGCCTAGGCAGTGGGAGGCCCTTCGATGGTGGCTGCGACTCTCCTAGCTCTTCAAGGTGCTGAGTGATCGCAAAGCAGCTGATGACTTCTTCTCTACGTCTTCTCGGTGGCGGATCTCCTTTCGGCTGATCCAACAAAGCTAGCTCCTGCTCTTCTCGGTCTGCCTAGGTGCTCAGTTCTTGATGTTGGCTGTGTGTCTCACTCACTTCTGGTTCTTCTTCTTGTGTCTCTGTTGTTCCCTGTAACTCTCTGGTGCGTGTTGTGTGCAATCTGTTGCACCTGTTGTGTTGTATCCTACTCTTATCTATAATGAAAATGTTTCAGGCCGGCGTAAGCCCGCCGTAGCACCGTAAAAAAAAAACTATACCACATGTTATTTTCCTAACATGAAAGCCGGAAGATGGCTATAAAGCTGGTGGCTGCTTCAGGACTATTAACACATAAACGTTCATAGATAGAGCCGTCCGACCAAGGTGTGGACCAGTCCTTGAGCACAAAGGAAAAAGGACATAATCCATTATGTTTTAGTCCTGAAGCAACTATACTTTTGGCTATAGAAAGTTCATCGATTTTTTCCCTTCATTTGACAACACCAAAAGAAAATATAGCGATAAATGCCAGAAAGTATACATGAGCGCCATGTAAATTACTGGAATATATTGAAACATGCCCGGTCTAGTTATATCAAAAACAAGGACATATAAATCTGTTTCTAAATTCAGTAATTACTGAAACAGATCAGCGTCACTCATACTCTTAAATTAAGAGTATTGGATAACATACTACCTATTTAGCTTCTACCACAGAGCAGCATAAAAGGAGTGCAAATATTGGCATGAATCCCAGAATCGTTCCCTCATCTTTCCCTGACCAGCAGGTAATAAAAGTCTGAATAATAAGATTAGAATTCAGGGAATACTCTCTTGTCGACCATTAAATTTTGAGTCACTAATATTTTTCAACCAACAAGTAAAAGCAAACTATATTTAAAAAATGAGCCCACCAGTACTGGAAGTACTTGACAACAAACTATAAGAATTAATCCTAGAACTGTCCCCTTGATTCAATGAAGCTTCTCAGTAGGCAGTTCACATAAATTGCGGCACACCTAATGGTAAGAAATACTATAGGGAACCTAAAAGGATGAGCAATAGTTTGCAATGTACAAACACACAAAAGCAATTTTTCAACACTACTATTTCCAGTACAGGCAGGGAATACGCTTCTCCAATTCAATGTAGTCAAAAGTCAATTAGGCTCACTCTAAATCTATGACATATTGTTCCAAAAGCCTTCATATAAAAAACAGAAACATGAGCCTAATAAAGGAATTAATGTTCCAGCTGTCGTCGTCTCAGCTGCCCGCGTCAGGTGGGGAGCGTGGGCAGATGGCCCAGCGCTCTTGCCCCTTGCGCTCGCCGGGGCCGGTGCCGGCGCCAGGTCCTGGGGCTCCTCTGCATCCGGGAGGTGGGGGTGGGGCGGGAGGCCTTACCCCTATCGAGGCTACTAGGGAGGAGGTTATAGCTTTTGGAGGCATCCCGGATCCTGTTTCTGAGGGGCGGCGGATGAGCTGTCGCATCCAGGACCAACCTGATGTTGATGACATGCAGCTGAGGTGCACCAGGCGGGCGGCCAAGCTTCGTGATATTGAGGTCACAACTGGTATGTCGGTCAACACCTCCAATTCTATTCTGCATTTTTCTGATGATGAGATTATTCTTAATGCCAATCAGCTAGGAGTTTCATTAGGTAGTAATGATAATGAAATCTCGCATTCAGTTAATGACCTCCTGGACCTTGAAGCGGATCGTGCTGTAGATATGATTCGCAATTTAGCAGCTATTAAACCTATGAACGATTCCGACATTGCTCAGTTGGGAGTCAGGGTGTTAGATTCGATTTGTGCAGATATTGCCCCTCCCCCCCCCTGAGACTGAGGAGGAGGAAGATTCTTTACCTTTTGGGGATAGTGAACCTATAGAGGATCCATGCGGTAGACCCACTGACCCCGGCTGTGAGGACCGGGTGGAGGACTTACCCAAGCCTAAACGCAAGTGGAAACGCAAAATTTCCTAGCTTCGGCTGTGCGTAGAAGTGCTAGGAACCGGGTGACCAAAAAATTTCATGATGAGTTATGAGAGGATTTTTTTCGAATTGCAGAGGTCTGAGGGACTTGGTTAAAAGAAGGTTTCTAGCAGAGGCTTCTATCGAACATAGGTTGAATTTTATTGCTCTTTCTGAAACAGGAAGAGGCAATTTCTCTCCTCTATTCCTAAATACGTTGTCGGGAGGGGTCGATTTTGATTGGCATTGTCTCCCGCCGAGAGGAAGATCAGGTGGATCTTACTTGGGGTTAGATGCGAGACGATGGAAGTCCGAAGTGTGGTCATGGGAGATTTTGCCATCAAATTTTGGGTTAGGTCGAAGGTCGACGATTTTAATTGGGCCCTGGTGGCGGTGTATGGGGCCGCACAGCCAGAACTCAAACCGAACTTTTTGGCGGATCTAGTCCGTATTTGCAGGTCTGAGCAGCTTCCAACCTTAGTGGGGGGGGGGGGGGTGATTTCAATATTATTAGAAGGAGAGACGAAAAGAACAATGATAATTTTGATGGCAGATGGTCGTTCATGTTTAACACCATTATTGAAAGCTTGGATCTGAGAGAGATAGAGCTTTCGGGTAGAAAATTCACTTGGGCTAATTCTTTGCCCACTCCTACGTTTGAGAAGCTTGACCGTGTCCTTGCGAGCGTTGACTGGGAACAGAAGTTTTCTCTAGTCACCGTCCAGGCATTATCGCGTGGAATCTCGGACCACACCCCTTTACTAGTTGACTCTGGTGAGGCAACGCATGTGGGGAATAAGAATACCTTCTCTTTCGAATTAGCGTGGTTTGAGAGAGAAGGTTTCTTTGATCTTATAGCCAGGGAATGGGCTAAAGATTCAGGAGGAAGGACTTCAATTGAGAGATGGCAGAATAAGATACGACACTTGAGAAGTTTCTTGCGTGGGTGGGCTAAGCATCTCAGTGGGGTTTATAAGGTTGAAAAGGAAAGGCTCCTTTCCCTTATTCAGGCCTTAGATGTAAAAGCCGAGTCCACGATCCTAGATTCAACGAAACTTCATGTTAAATTAGATGCGGAGATGAGATTGAAAGAGCTCCTGCGAGAAGAAGAATTGAAGTGGGCATTGCGGGCGAAGGTGCGCAAAGTGGTCCAGGGGGACGCTAACACTCGATTCTTTAATGTGATCACCAACGGCAAGCATAGAAAGAAAAGGATCTTTCAGCTTGAGCAAGACGAAGGGACGATTGTAGGACAGGAGAACTTAAAATTATACATCACTAATTATTATAAGCAGCTTTTTGGGCCTCCGGAGGATAATTTCGTATCTATAGATGAGTCGCGGAATGAGGACGTCCCTCAGCTTGCTTTTGATGAGAACGATATTTTAACTGCCCCGTTCTCCAAGAAAGAGGTGTTTGAAGCTATTTCTCAAATGAAGAATAATAAAGCTCCGGGTCCGGATGGATTTCTAGCGGAGTTTTATAAAAGGTGTTGGCATATTATCAAAGGGGATTTGCTTCCGATGTTCCAGGAATTATTCGCTGGACAGCTTCACTTGTTTCATCTGAATTTTGGAACTATCACTTTGCTTCCTAAGAAAACAGAGGCGGTACGAATTGAGTAGTTCAGGCCCATCTGTCTTGAGAATGTAAGTTTCAAAATTTTCACCAAGGTTGGGACAAATCGACTCACGCAGATTGCGCATTTTGTGGTGCAGCCGTCCCAAACTGCTTTCATGCCGGATAGAAACATCCTTGAAGGGGTGGTGGTCCTGCATGAAACGCTCCATGAAATCCATACGAAAAAACTCGATGGGGTAGTTTTCAAAGTGGATTTCGAAAAAGCGTACGACAAAGTCAAATGGCCATTCCTCCAACAAGCGTTGAGGATGAAAGGTTTTGATCAAGCCTGGAGACAACAAGTAGAATCTTTCACGCAAAAAGGAAGTGTTGGAATTAAAGTGAATGATGATATAGGTCGCTATTTCCATACACATAAGGGCTTGAGACAAGGAGATCCGATGTCACCTATTCTGTTCAACATTGTTGTTGACATGTTGACGATTCTAATAGGGAGGGCTAAGGATGCTGGCCAAGTAGTTAGTTTGGTACCTCATCTAGTTGATGGAGGTGTATTCGTCCTACAGTACGCTGATGATACAATCATCTTTATGGAGCATGACTTGGAAAAAGCGAGAAACATGAAGCTGGTGTTATGCTTAATTGAACAATTGACCGGACTAAAGATCAATTTCCACAAGAGCGATTTGTTCTGTTTTGGAAGAGCCAATGAGGAACAAGAGGCGTATAAGCAATTGTTCGGTTGTGAATTGGGGGCTTTACCTTTCACGTATTTAGGTATACCCATTCATCATCGTAAGCTAACAAATAGCGAATGGAAGTGCATTGAGGATCGATTTGAGAAGAAATTGGGCTGCTGGAAGGGCAAACTGATGTCGTATGGAGGCCGGTTAATCCTTATTAATTTGGTTCTCACAAGTATGCCCATGTTTCTTTTGTCTTTTTTTGAGGTACCAGTGGGAGTTCGGAAAAGACTAGATTTCTATCGATCCCGTTTTTTCTGGCAAAGTGATGAGCTGAAGAGGAAGTATAGACTAGCTAAATGGGACATTATTTGTCGACCGAAGGACCAAGGGGGTCTAGGTATCAAAAATCTTGAGGTGAAAAACAAATGTCTTCTTAGCAAATGGTTGTATAAGCTTTCTCGAGAAACCGAGGCCACATGGGCACAGATTCTGCGTAATAAGTACCTTCAATCCAAAACTTTATCCCAGGTGACAGTGAGGCCGATGGATTCGCCTTTCTGAATAGGACTGATGAGAGTTAAATCGGTCTTTTTTAATCGGACCAAAGTTGTTGTCGGTAATGGTACTTCTACGAGATTCTGGGAGGATACCTGGCTAGGGGATACGCCTCTCGCCCTTCAGATCCTTCTCTATATAGTATTGTTCAACGGAGAGATGCAACCGTTGAGTCAGTATGTCAGTCCACGCCTCTAAATATCAGCTTCAGGAGAGCGTTAGCCGGCAATCGTTGGGAAGTTTGGCTTCGTCTTGTGAGAAGATTGATGGATGTTCAACTCTCTCAACGTCTGGATCAGTTGTGTTGGAAGCTTATTAGAAATGGAGAATTTACGGTTAAATCCATGTATCTGGATGTTATTAATTCTAGTTCTATTCCTACTTCGCAACATGTTTGGCATGTCAAAGTTCCCTTGAGAGTTAAAGTGTTTGTGTGGTTTGTGCACAAACAAGTCATTTTAACTAAGGATAACTTGATTAAACGCAACTGGATTGGATCCTCCAGATGTAGTTTTTCTGACAGGGATGAAACAATCAAACACCTCTTTCTCGATTGTCCTTTGGCAATCAATGAACATAGCCTTTAATATTACTCCTCCGAATAATATTAACACGTTATTTGGGACGTGGTTGGATGGGATTGAGCCCCAAACAGCGAGACACATTCGTGTAGGAGTATGTGCTTTATTATGGGCTATTTGGAATTGCAGAAATGATTTGATTTTTAACAGAACAACAAATACTCATTTTTTGCAGGTTATCTTCCGAGCCACTGCGCTGATCCGTATGTGGTCGTTACTCACTCCGACGGAGGCCAGGGAGCGTTTGGTTACCGGATCTATCCGATGGGAGATGGTAGCATGGGATATTTTCAGCCGGTTTGGATGGCGGTCATGTAATAGGATAGGCAATTAGTTTTCCTATCTTTATTTTGCCAGCCGGTTGTGGCTTTCATATTTTGTTCTTTTTCTCTTTGTGAGCAGCTTTTGTTCGAGACCTTAAGACTTTTGTTGAACCTATTTGCTTGCTAATAAAGGTGGCCGTATGCATCACTCTGATGGGGCCGGGGATTTCCCCCTTTTAAAAAAAATAAAAAAAGGAATTAATGTTCAGTGTCGAATTAATGTTCAGTTTCGAATTAATGTTGATTTTTCAACAGTACAATGAAGTGATCTTTTTCTTAGAATGCTTCTAGCAAGAAAATAGCAATTGTAGAGCAAGCATAGAGAAATACTACTGCTAGTTGAAGGATAGAACTACATAATAAATCAAGCAAGACCTGGTTGATATGACCCATATTATCGATTTTAGTAAACTTCATGTTGGTAGAGGCAGTAAACCTGAGTGTGCAAGTCATCTGCTATAATGAAGACATCAAATGTGGCAATGCAACAGTAAAAACATTTTTCGGTGAGATGGAACGTGTCTTACATTCTAGAATACGAATCAAGCTCAAATGATTCTGTTCGTCTTGTCTCATGTCAACAACACATTGCAAAATCTAAGAATGACTAGTAAGGTGCCCGTGCGTTGCACGCAACACCGAAATGCATTGATCCGGGTCATCTCATGTTTAAGAAATATCGATAGGTTTCTTCGGATATTCATTCTTCTCTAGAGCTCACAAGCATACGGGTGAATAGTAAATGTAGGAAAATAGATAAAAAAATATATATTTTGCGAACAAAAGCGTTCAAGTGTTCAACCTGCATCCAAAACTTCATGAAGAAATAACACTTATTGTGCTTTGCAAAAAATGATCTTCAAAAAAAATTGAGTACCGATTTTGTTTATTTTTTCTAGACAACTATGAATGTAACTCAGGATGACTTGGAAGGGGGCAAAGGACATGGCAAGGAGGAGGGGGTCATGGTGGTGGTCGGCAATGCGGCCCAAGCGAAGGCATGAGAGGCGTTGGGGGCAGATGACACCAAGAGCAGCGACCTCTCCACATTCTTCTTATTTTGTCATGAGATGGCTAGATGAGGTGAGAGGCAGGGGGTTATCTACAAACAAGTAGTGGAGTGCGGGGGTCTTTTTGTAAAACTAACATAGTTTGTCTCAGATACGTTGGATGTAAATCGAACAGTTGTAAATGAAGGATGGCAGGCACACCATCATTACCAACTCAACTTTTTATAGGAGTAGACATAATTGAAAAGGAAAAATAGAACTCGACATGGGAAGTTTCAGCAAGTAGTTTCACAGGTGCACCCAGCCAAAATTTTCATTGTCTCCTTCTCCATGGTGACCCAGACCAAGGAACATTGAAGCTATTAGGCAAAAAGAGCATGACACTGCATATATGTTGTTCTTTTAGTTTGTAAATACTAATGATTCTTCAAACTCGACAAATTCTCGAAATCGCAATCTTTTTACACATGTACTATAGGAAAATTCATATCAATGAGGGCAACCATAATCAACAAATGATTGAGCTATCCAATGCATGTTACCCTTGTTTCTTACCCAGAACATTGTTGGCATTGAGACATTCTGTCGAACACATGCATAGCATTGACATACAGGAAAAAATGCCCAGGTTGAGAAAGAGACGGAGGGGAGAGAGGGAGAGGAGGGAGGAGAGGGAGAGAGATAAATTACTAGGAGGAGATGGTGGAGGAGGAAGGCGGCGGTCCCGAGCTCGTCTACCACTGGCTGCAGGTCGGGAACCCACACCACACTGCCAGACTGCCGAGTAGGCGTGCTCACTTGCACTATAAGAAATATGTCAACTTGTGACCCTCACTATTGGCCGCTGAAAGGTCATTGTTTTTTATTTGCGACCTCTTTTTGACCAAAAATAGAAGGTCAAAAGCTGGCGGTTGTAAACTGAAATTAACGACCTCCTGTAAAAGGTCGTTGGTTCTTTGACCAAAAATTTTGTCACTACCAGCCTTCCTAGACCACGTAGGATCCAGCGTGGCAAGCTGACGTGGATAAGAATCAGCCCGGTCCAGTTCGGTGTTTTACATGGGCCGAGCCCAACAATTCAGCCTATTTGTGTTTTTTTCCTGTCCATTATTGGATGGCTTCATGGGCCAAGCCCAACATTGCAGCTTTTTTATTGTTGGGCCATGGCCTTTTTTTCTAAACTATTTCATTTTCCTTTTTTTATTAAATGGGTCCACTAGTCAGATGGGTCGGTCCCATTTGTCATGTTCTGGTAAGTGGGTCCCATCTTTCAGGCTCATATATTCTTCATATTTCAACCAGTATTTAAATTGGCAGACAAAAAACACACATAATACTTTAAATAAGAGCAACCAAATCAAGTAATACATTGGCAACAACAGTAACAAGCTCTATCCGTGCCAATACATATGACCGTGTGTAATACAGTACTTTACAAGCTCTACAAGTGTAACGAGCTCTACAAGTATGATACATTACTACTTTACAAGAAAATGACAACATGACGGACTCGTCGGACGACCAGTCGGGGCTGGGAATGAACAAAACGGCAGCATGGCTTCCTCTGTCACCCTGTTACATGAATGAGAGAAGAATTAGAAAAACTAGGGCAAATATATTATGAACAGACCATTCAAGAAAATGACATTTATAGCTGTACCATTGCAAACCAAGAGATACCAAAACAGTGGAAGAGCAACAATTAATAATGTACTACATTAGTCGGTAGGCAAATTAATTGAGTGCAACAACTAGTTACCAAAATAGAGGCATGCTATGGTAATTGATGGTTGTTGTTGTTGTTTTAGCAGTAGTGGCATACTCAAAATCTAACTAGTATTAGTACTCTGATGTGCTAGTGCTAGTATTAAAAAAAGGATGAATTTGACTAGAGCAAGGAAATGAAAGCAAGGACAGAAATTCTTTCTTGCAAATTAATGAACACATGCATAGCATAGCTAGCTAATGACCCAGAGGAAAAAAACTGATGAAGCAGCAAGGCCATGACCACCACCAGGTGCATAGCTACTCTACCTAATGGGCCATTAGCAGAAAGCAAGCCGTTTATAACTGGCTAACAAACATCAACCATTATAAAAATTACGATAGCAGCAGCCCGTGCAGGGAGATTAGCAGCAGGTTAGTGAGCAGAGGGAGAGGGAGGTGCTACCTGCTGGGAGTGGTGCATGGTCGTGGCCGGGCTTGACTCGTCGAGCTCAGGCAGGGCAACTTGGTTGCCTTGGAAGCAGAGGAGCAGACCCCTTGTTGCGGGACAGGGCCGGTGCCTAGGTGCGTCCCTCCTCCTCGAGCAGGACAAGGCCATGTTCCCGGCCAGAACTAGTGTCCTCCTGTCGTCGTCGCTGTCCACGCCATGGGAGGTCTGCAGAAAAGGAAGAGAACTAGAGAAGGTTAGTTTGCAAAGCTACAAGCTACGGTGTGTAGCAAAGATATTCAATCTATTCAGCAAAAACAACACAAAAATATATGACAGTCTGCAGAACAACATAGCATCATTCACAAGCAAAGTATAGGATGCAAACAGCAAGTAGTACCATAATTCCCATCACAGTCATACATTGAATTCATTAAAGGCTACAGATTCATATAATTTATTAAATGCTACAGGTAAAAAATAGGTAGATCTCTTTCTTCTCTTTGATTTATGCTAGCAGAGATGTAGCAGGCAGGAAGGCAGGAAGCAATCACATATGCATGTATGTATGAAGCAGATCATGAAAAGAGCAACATCTAATTAACTTGATTGCCTTGCAGATGACACACAAGATGAAGAGCACTTGGACAGAAAGAAATACGTTTAAAAATAGAGAGAAAGAGGTAATCTGCCGCATACAAGATTTTAATTTAAAAATAGAGAGAAAGAGCTGCGGTCCGCAAAGTTTCTACAAAAGTTTTTATGGACAAATCCTTATTACAAGTTGCATGCATGCGAGAAAGGAAGCTGATAGTGAGAGAGAAAAATATGTTTGCATCGTACATCGTCCTGCAAGAGAGCATTCGGTGATTAGGCTTACTAATTGCCCCTCAACCCATACTGCTTGCTGTTATACATACACAAGAGACAACAAGTTGTTCAAGTGTTCACTCTAGGAATGCTTTCTAAATAATTGTATAAACGAAGGCTACTTATCACCGACGAACTATAAGGTTTACAGTGCACTAGAGGAAAATTGGTGATTATCATTTTGTAATTAGATTGTAATAACCATCGAGTTTCTAGTAACAATCAAAGATGAAAGCTTGGAAACTCTTCTCTAACTACTGGATTAACAGAGCTTGCAAGCGTTCCGTCGATTAGAAGACTGAAGCAAGAAAGTGACCAATCAAGCTACACACGAATATAAGCCCATGATTATGCTTACTGATCCAGACACGACAAGCTATTCAAGTTTTCGCTCCAGGAATGCTTCTGCTCTCAACATTTTTTCAAGGGAGAGCTGCTAGTATGTCAGTAGTACTGAAGAAATAGCAGGTTTGCAGTGTCTGTACTAGACCCTAAAGAGGAACAATGGCTGGTAGAGCACCCAATCAAATTTGGGCTTGAGATTGTCAGTTTTCAGTAAGACCACTCTTGTTAGTTTTCAGGAACATGAGACCACTAGCAGCAGCTAGCAAGTGCAAGTGATTAGCAGCAGCTTGCAGGCATTCTGTCGAACAGAAGCTTGACAGACCACAAGGAACAACGCTCGATGGCCTGGCATGGACAGAAAGAGCACTGGAGAAAACAAAGGAGGGGAAGGTAGTGGCTCACCTACGTCCGCAGAGTCGGACTGAGCGGCCCTGAGTAGCACAAGGAAGAATCGAGAGGAGGGAGCTCGGGGACCAGAAGAGGCACGTCCATCTTGTCCCCCCGAGTTCCAGCGACGATTGATCTTGGTGAGACCCCTCCTTCGGCACGGCACGGCCCGGGCGAGCGGCTTCAGAGGGCACCGACCGCATGGCCGTGCCATCGTCATCGTCGACCACACAACAACGGAAGAAGCAGACGGAGCAGTGGTCTCCTACTAGGCTGTGCACCTGCGCGCATGCATTAGGGAGGGGAGGAAGGAAACCGCATCAGCAAAATCAAACCAAACAACAGAGAGAGACCTGGAGGAGGAGAGCGAGGCGGACCTTGCATGGCGTCGAGCACGGTGAGGGAGGTGGCGAGCAGCGCGAGGAGGCGGCGGCTGTGCTCCCCGTCCTCGGCCTGGTAGAACACGCTCACGATCTTCCCCAGATCCGTCCCCGCGGTGGAGTCCATGGCGGCAGCGCGTGCTGGGCCTGGGCGTTGGGTCGATGGGATCGAGGCGTGCGGGCATGGAGGGAGGAGGATTCGTCAGGGGACCGAGCCCTTCCTCGCCATCGTCTCCGGCCGCCGTGGGGTGCGGGGTCGGGGCCGCACGGTGGTGGCACCCTGATCCGGCGACGCGGGTGAAGGAAATATGCCCTAGAGGCAATAATAAAGTATTATTTATTTCCTTATATCATGATAAATGTTTATTATTCATGCTAGAATTGTATTAACCGGAAACATAATACATGTGTGAATACATAGACAAACAGAGTGTCACTAGTATGCCTCTACTTGACTAGCTCGTTAATCAAAGATGGTTATGTTTCCTAGCCATAGACATGAGTTGTCATTTGATTAACGGGATCACCTCATTAGGAGAATGACGTGATTGACTTGACCCATTCCGTTAGCTTAGCACTCGATCGTTTAGTATGTTACTATTGCTTTCTTCATGACTTATACATGTTCCTATGACTATGAGATTATGCAACTCCCGTTTACCGGAGGAACACTTTGTGTGCTACCAAATGTCACAACGTAACTGGGTGATTATAAAGGTGCTCTACAGGTGTCTCCAAAGGTACTTGTTGGGTTGGCGTATTTCGAGATTAGGATTTGTCACTCCGATTGTCGGAGAGGTATCTCTGGGCCCACTCGGTAATGCACATCACTATAAGCCTTGCAAGCATTGTATCTAATGAGTTAGTTGCGGGATGATGTATTACGGAACGAGTAAAGAGACTTGCCGGTAACGGATTGAACTAGGTATCGAGATACCGACGATCGAATCTCGGGCAAGTAACATACCGATGACAAAGGGAACAACATATGTTGTTATGCGGTCTGACCGATAAAGATCTTCGTAGAATATGTGGGAACCAATATGAGCATCCAGGTTCCGCTATTGGTTATGGACCGGAGAGGTGTCTCGGTCATGTCTACATAGTT
This sequence comes from Aegilops tauschii subsp. strangulata, assembly GCF_002575655.3. NCBI lineage: Eukaryota > Viridiplantae > Streptophyta > Magnoliopsida > Poales > Poaceae > Aegilops > Aegilops tauschii. The sequence goes on from NC_053036.3 coordinate 518,961,516, forward strand.
CTCGAACCCGTAGGGTCCGCACGCTTAACGTTATGATGACAGTTATATTATGAGTTTATATGTTTTGATGTACCGAAGGTTGTTCGGAGTCCCGGATGTGATCACAGACATGACGAGGAGTCTCGAAATGGTCGAGACATAAATATTGATATATTGGAAGCCTATGTTTGGACATCGGAAGTGTTCCGGGTGAAATCGGGATTTTTTCGGAGTACCGGGAGGTTACCGGAACCCCCCGGTAACTTAATGGGCCTTATTGGGCCTAGGTAGAAGAGAGGAGAGGAGGCTAGGGCAGGGCCGTGCCCCCCTTCCCCGCAATCCGAATAGGACAAGGAGAGGGGGGCGGCGCCCCCCCTTCCTTCCTCCCCTCCACCTCTTCCCCCTTCCTCTCCTAGTCCAACATGGAAAGGGGGGAGTCCTACTCCCGGTAGGAGTAGGACTCCTCCTGGCGCGCCACACCTCCTAGGCCGGCGGCCTCCCCCTTTTACCTTTATATACAGGGGCAGGGGGGCACCTCTAGACACACAATTGATCAACGACCTTTTAGCCGTGTGCGGTGCCCCCCTCCACCATATTACACCTCGATAATATCGTAGCGGAGCTTAGGCGAAGCCCTGCGTCGGTAGAACATCATCATCGTCACCACGCCGTCGTGCTGACGAAACTCTCCCTCAACACTCGGCTGGATCGGAGTTCGAGGGACGTCATCCAGCTGAACGTGTGCTGAACTCGGAGGTGCCGTGCGTTCGGTACTTGATCGGTCGGATCGTGAAGACGTACGACTACATCAACCGCGTTGTGTTAACGCTTCCGCTTTCGGTCTACGAGGGTACGTGGACAACACTCTCCCCTCTCGTTGCTATGCATCACCATGATCTTGCGTGTGCGTAGATTTTTTTTTTGAAATTACTACGTTCCCCAACAGCAGGTGGCCATGGTGCCGGGTGATGCGGTCGATGCAGAGGGACAAAGCAGGGGCGCGGCACCACACTCAGGAGATTGGGTTTGGGCGGCGACGGAGAGATCTGGATCAGGGAGAGGGGGAGAGACAGGCGGCGGCGGGAGAGGGGGAGAGGGGGATTGGGTTGCTGCTAGGGTTTGGGTTGGGTCGCTATGACCTGAGAGGTGAATGATAGACGTTGGATCCTTCAGATGCGGACGGTTCAGATCGACTATAGTGGGGTGATCCGTGAGAAGAGCCCTGATTGGTTCAGAAATTTTGTGATTTAAAATAGTTTGTAAGTACTAAAACTAGGGGAATTTTGTGAAGCAACTATCAAAATATTTTGCAAAATGGCACAACCAAATCTTTCACTCAAGTTAGACCCTATTTTATGGATGATCACTAATTTCCATGCATTTTTTATCTTTCTATATATTTTTAATCATTTTTCTTGTGGCAAAAATGGTTTTTTTGTGAAGAACCTACCAAATAATTGTTGCAAAATTGGACCAAATCACTTTTATAAAATACTAGGCCATATTTAATGCACAATTGACCAAATGGTTGGGTGTAAAAAGTTTTGATCCACCTCTCGTGAAAAAGACAAATTTCCGCCGATTCAGCTAGAAGCGGGTCAAATTTGAACTGTAGCTGCCTTGTAGTTTGCTATTTATTTGTTCCAAAAATCATTTCTAGGTACATAAGTATCTATTTAATCAGAGAAACACCAAAAAAATTTCAAGATTCAACCACTAGCTAGGAACGGTCATTCCTGTCGTTTTGACCGCATTTTGAAACGGGCATAAAAAATTCAAAAAAATCAAAAAATTGGGAAACCTTCACATTGTGTCATTATATGTGGCCAAGTTCCCAGGAAAAATAACAAACTTGTAATACGGCAATTTTTTTTAAAAAGTGTTCTCAGAAACGAGCTATCACGTGTGGAGATCAATGGCTTTCAAGCCAAATGATCAATCTTATGGCCACATTCATGGTATAGTTTGTTCAAATGATCTCATATTGTGCACAAGGGTGCATATTGGAATGGAAAAAATATTGCCTAAGGAAGTTTTCATTTTCTTTGGAAGAAAAAACCATTTTCCATTTTTCGAGTGCCCAAAAGGAGGTTTTTTTGTGAAGGACCTCCCAAATAATTGTTGCAAAATTGGACCAAATCATTTTTATAAAATAATAGGACATATTTAATGCACAATTGACAAAATGGTTGGGTGTAAAAAGTTTTGATCCACCTCTCGTGAAAAAGACAAATTTCCGCCGATTCAGATGGAAGCGGGTCAAATTTAAACTGCAGCTGCCTCATAGTTTGCTATTTATTTTTTCCAAAAATCATTTCTAGTTACATAAGTACCTATTTAATCACAAATACATGGTTTGGTGGCGATACATCGAGGTTTGGGTGGTGGCCGAGGCCCCCAACTCTAGAGCGCGTAAACTCGCATGCCCGCCGCGTGGTCACCGCGTGACCGTGGCGTTGCCATGTGTTGTGGGCAGCCTAGGCATGTCTAGTGGGTTGGGAACTCCCCAGGTAGGTGCTAGGAAGAAAATTACAACATAAGATTCTCACGAGGAGACCGGTCGATGCTCAAACATGAATTAGCAGCCAAGTGTTTGATTAGCGGTACGGGAAATGTACATGGCTAATGGGTGTGAGTTTTGGCCGAGGATGATCAGTTATTAAGAAGACCGTCTTCACAAATTTTCAGCTCAAAAGGAGGAGCCTAGGTGGTACTTGCTTTGCAAAGTACCACACTGGACATAAATACGAATGTTGAAGCTGTGCTCAAAATAATGAATGGATTGAGGTGGCATTTGGTGGAGGATGGTTATTTGGGCATAGGAAAGCACCGTAGAAAATGGATACTATTTGGACATGCCAAAGTGGTACTTCCTTCACAAAGTGTTGTTCTGAACAGAATAGGAAAATGAATATTGTTGAATTATTTTTGAACTAGGCAAGGAAGGTTTTTTACATATTTGACGAAGATATGACCCAAAGAATTTATGAGATTTTTTTGGGAATTTTGGGATTGACAGAAATATAGGTTGGTTCACAACCTGGGGCAAAAATTGCCACATAGACATGACACATAGGCAAAACTGACGAGGTGGCGCCTAGTCATAGCAACCCACCACAATTTACAAGGTTATGACCATCTATATTGGTCGTGATCAGCTAGAAATAAGGCAGCGGACCAGTGCTATCTGCTTTATGACCATTTCGTGTAAGAAAATTATGACCTTTCTAACCAAAATGGTCGTTATAGTTTAGGGTTTGGAGCCCCCGAACAGCTTTTGACCAATTGGTCTGAAATGGTCATAGATCTATGACCAATTCTTCCCGGGTCATTGACAGAAGGTCACTAGTTGACATATTTCTTGTTATTGCACCATGCGAAAAACATCACCACCAGGAGTCCGGGGCAAGGAACGAATACCTCCATGTAGACGCCTTTAATCTGGATGGAAAGTCGCGAAGCTTGAAGAATGGCATAGGCACAAACGAAGCCGTCGTCGCCTCCCACGATTGTGTTTCAAGGGGAGGGCAGTTAGCTATTACTTGTGTCGTGCTAGCTCAGGTTCAGACACAGTTTAGTTCTTTCTGTTTTTCATGTACGTGACAGCTTTGCACAGCGTCACATTTGTTTCCTTTGCGTAGAGGATAAGAGGCCGAGTCATGCTCCGTTCACGGCGGGCCAGTAGCAGCGCGCTCGTGGTCATGATCCGCTCGACGTGGGATGGCATGTCGAGAGCGGGGGTGGCTCATGGATCGGGCGACGCTGTTACGCAAGGAATAAGAGGAAGAGAAAACAGAAAAGCCGCAAGTCAGTTCGCGGTGCAAAAAAACACTTCGTGTCTCTCTGTGCTTGAGCTGATCCTCATTGGTAGATCGATCGAGAGCGAGAGAGTTGCCCAGTGGCAACAACAAGTGGCATCGGAGCCTCGTCGGAGATCCTGTCGACATGGCCGGCGGCAAGAAGCCGGTGCAGACGCAGAAGGGCGACAGGTCAGGGTTGAAGTCACCCTCGAAGTCGCTGCCACGCCGTTCACGATTACCATCCCGCTCTTCACCCCCCCCCCCCCCCACGACGCGGACGCAGCCGCACGATCCGCGGCTGCGAGCTGGCGGCGCCGGTGGTGCAGAAGGTGATCCGGGAGTCTGGATCGGCGAACTGGCCGATGCTGACCAAGACGAACTATAACAACTGGTCGCTCCTGATGAAGGTGAAGTTGGAGGTGCGAGGCTACTGGGACGCCATCAAGCACGGCGACGTCGACTTCCACGAGGACCGTATGGCGCTGGAGGCCATCCTTGGACCGATGCCACCCGAGATGGTGGGCACGCTGGCCGTCAAGCCGACGGCGAAGGCGGCGTGGGATGCGATCGCCCCCATGTGCATTGGCGGCAACCGCATGCGCGCGGCTAAGGCCAAGTCGCTCCATGGACGATTTCGCGATGCGGCTCGGCTCCATGGTAACAACCTGAACATTCTTGGCAACAAGGTCACCGAGGAGAAGGCGGTAAGAAAGTTCATGCGCGTGGTACCTCCACGGTACTCGCAGATTGCCCTATCCATTGAAACTCTTGTCGATCTCGATACGTTGAGCATTGAGGATCTGACAGGCCAGCTCAAAGCGGCCGAGGAGAGATATGACCATGGCGGCTTGGGGCAGGCCGGTGGAAGCCTGCTGTTCACTGAGGAGTAGTGGCTAGCGCGCTACAAGCAGTGCGAGTAGGGCGAAGGATCATCGCGTGGCGGTGGTTGTGGCGGTGGCCGCGGCCGCGGCAGAGGACGCGGTGGAAAGGGCAAGGACAGCGCGCCCGGAGACAGCGCGCCTGGCGGCTGCCGAGGGTCGTCGGGCGGTGGCTCCCGTTTCAAGGGCAACTGCCACAACTGCGGAATCCAGGGCCATATGGCTCGGGACTGCACCAGGCCCAAGAAGCAGCGCAAGGAAGAGGCCAGCCTCAACCAGGTGCAGGAGGATCAACCTGCGCTGCTCATGGCGGTGAGCTGCGGGCTCGCCCAGATCCACGTCGAGCCGGCGCGCGAGCATGTCTTCCTCAATGAGAAGAGTGTGATGCTGGTGCAGACGACGTGCAACGCCTGGTACCTGGACACAGGCGCGAGCAACCATATGACAGGCGACCGGGCCGTGTTCTCCATGCTCGATGACATGGTGACTGGCACGGTCAGGTTCGGAGACGGCTCATCTGTTGATATTCGTGGCCGTGGAACCGTGGTGTTTAACTGCAGGAACAAGTCACACCATGATTTGACGGGGTGTACTTCATACCCCAGCCGAGGAGCAGCATTGTGAGCATCGGGCAGCTCGACGAGGTGGGCTGCAGGACGGTGTTCGAGGATGGCGTGATGAGCATCTTCGATCAGGAGAGGCCACTACTCGCGCGCGTGAGGCATTCCAGGAGCCGCCTATACACGCTGCAGCTCGACATCACGGGCCCGGTGTGTCTCCTTGGCGAGGAGACCGGCGACGCGGCGTGGCGCTGGCACGCACACTTCGGGCATCTGCACTTCAGGGCGCTCCACGGCCTCTCCAGCAAGGGCATGGTCGTTAGCGTGCCACCGATCCTGCAGGTGGACCAGCTCTGCGACGGGTGCACTCTTGCCAAGATGCACCGAACACCGTTCCTGCGCGTGTCCTCGTATCGCGCGGAGGGCGGTCTCGAGCTGGCACACGACGACTTGTGCGGACCGGTGACGCCGGCGACACCAAGCGGCAACCGCTACTTCCTCCTCATCGTCGACGACTAGAACCGCTATATGTGGGTGGAGATGCTTCGAACAAAGGAGGAGGCGTTCAAGTTCTTCCGCAAGGTCAAGGCGCTCGCCGAGAGCGAGCGTGGCGTGAAGCTCCTGGCTTTAAGGACGGACCAGGGCGGCGAGTTCAACTCCATCGCGTTCAAGACGTACTGCGATGAGAATGGGGTCAAGAGGTACACGACGGCGCCGTACTCCCCGCAGCAGAACGGTGTCGTGGAACGCCGGAACCAGACGGTGGTTGAGACCCCCCGCAGCCTGCTCAAGGCCATGAAAGTGCCCGGTGAGTTCTGGGGTGAGGCTATGAAAACGGTTGTGCACATCCTGAACAGGGCGCCCACGCATGCTCTGGACGGTGTCACTCCCTACGAGGCGTGGCAGGGCCGGCGCCCAAACTTCGCCTACCTGTGCACTTTTGGGTGCACAGCCTACGTGAAGAAGGTGGGACCGGGCATCACCAAGCTATCGGTGTTGGGGATCGTAGCAGAAATTTAAAATTTTCTACGCATCACCAAGATCAATCTATGGAGTCATCTAGCAACGAGAGAGAGGAGTGCATCTACATACCCTTGTAGATCGCGAGTGGAAGCGTTCAAGTGAACGGGGTTGATGGAGTCGTACTCGTCGTGATCCAAATCACCGATGACCGAGCGCCGAACGGACGGCACCTCCGCGTTCAACACACGTACGGTTGGGGAAGACGTCTCCTCCTTCTTGATCCAGCAAGGGGGAAGGAGAGGTTGATGGAGATCCAGCAGCACGACGGCGTGGTGGTGGAAGAAGCGGGGATCTCGGCAGGGCTTCGCCAAGCTCAGCGAGAGGGAGAGGTGTCACGCGAGGGAGAGGGAGGTGCCAGGGGATTGGGTGCGGCTGCCCTCCCCCCTTATATAGGCCCCCTGGGGGGCGCCGGCCCTGGGAGATCCCATCCCCAAGGGGGGGCGGCGGCCAAGGGGGGACTTTCCCCCCAAGTTAGGTGGGGCGCCCCCACCCCCAGGGTTTCCAACCCTAGGCGCAGGGGGAGGTCCATGGGAGGGCGCACCAGCCCACCAGGGGCTGGTTCCCTTCCCACTTCAGCCCATGGGCCCCCCCGGGATAGGTGGCCCCACCCGATGGACCCCCGGGACCCTTCCGGTGGTCCCGGTACAATACCGGTGACCCCCGAAACTTTCCCGGTGGCCGAAACTGGACTTCCTATATTTAATTCTTCACCTCCGGACCATTCCGGAACTCCTCGTGACATCCAGGATCTCATGCGGGACTCCGAACAACTTTTGGGTTAGCGCATACTAGTATCTCTACAACCCTAGCGTCACCGAACCTTAAGTGTGTAGACCCTACGGGTTCGGGAGACATGCAGACATGACCGAGACGACTCTCCGGTCAATAACCAACAGCGGGATCTGGATACCCATGTTGGCTCCCACATGTTCCACGATGATCTCATCGGACGAACCACGATGTCGAGGATTCAATCAATCCCGTATACAATTCCCTTTGTCAATCGGTACGTTACTTGCCCGAGATTCGATCGTCGGTATCCCAATACCTTGTTCAATCTCGTTACCGGCAAGTCACTTTACTCATACCGTAATGCATGATCCCGTGACCAAACACTTGGTCACATTGAGCTCATTATGATGATGCATTACCGAGTGGGCCCAGAGATACCTCTCCGTCATACGGAGTGACAAATCCCAGTCTCGATTCGTGCCAACCCAACAGACACTTTCGAAGATACCCGTAGTGCACCTTTATATCCACCCAGTTACGTTGTGACGTTTGGCACGCCCAAAGCACTCCTATGGTATCCGGGAGTTGCACAATCTCATGGTCTAAGGAAATGATACTTGACATTTGGAAAAGCTCAAGCAAACGAACTACACGATCGTGTGCTATGCTTAGGATTGGGTCTTGTCCATCACATCATTCTCCTAATGATGTGATCCCGTTATCAATGACATCCAATGTCCATAGTCAGGAAACCATGACTATCTGTTGATGAACGAGCTAGTCAACTAGAGGCTCACTAGGGACATGTTGTGGTCTATGTATTCACACATGTATTATGATTTCCGGATAACACAATTATAGCATGAACAATAGACAATTATCATGAACAAGGAAATATAATAATAACCATTTTATTATTGCCTCTAGGGATTATTTCCAACAGTATCCCACTTGCACTAGAGTCAATAATCTAGTAACATTGTGATGAATCAAACACCCGTAAAGTTCTGGTGTTGATCATGTTTTGCTCTAGGGAGAGGTTTAGTCAACGGATCTGCTACATTCAGGTCCGTATGTACTTTACAAATATCTATGTCTCCATTTTGAACACTTTCACGAATGGAGTTGAAGCGACGCTTGATATGCCTGGTCTTCCTGTGAAACCTGGGCTCCTTGGCAAGGGCAATAGCTCCAGTGTTGTCACAGAAGAGAGTCATCGGGCCCGACGCATTGGGAATAACTCCTAGGTCGGTAATGAACTCCTTCACCAGATTGCTTCTTGCGCTGCCTCTGAGGCCGCCATGTATTCCGCTTCACATGTAGAGCCCGCCACAACGCTTTGCTTGCAACTGCACCAGCTTACTGCCCCACCATTCAAAATATACACGTATCCGGTTTGTGACTTAGAGTCATCCAGATCTATGTCGAAGCTAACATCGACGTAACCCTTTACGACGAGCTCTTCGTCACCTCCATAAACGAGAAACATATCCTTAGTCCTTTTCAGGTACTTCAGGATATTCTTGACCGCTGTCCAGTGTTCCATGCCGGGATTACTTTGGTACCTTCCTACCAAACTTACGGCAAGGTTTACATCAGGTCTGGTACACAGCATGGCATACATAATAGACCCTATGGCCGAGGCATAGGGGACGGCACTCATCTTTTCTCTATCTTCTGCCGTGGTCGGGCATTGAGCCGTGCTCAATTGCACACCTTGCAATACAGGCAAGAACCCCTTCTTGGACTGATCCATATTGAACTTCTTCAATATCTTGTCGAGGTACGTACTTTGTGAAAGACCAATGAGGCGTCTTGATCTATCTCTATAGATCTTGATGCCTAATATATAAGCAGCTTCTCCAAGGTCCTTCATTGAAAAACACTTGTTCAAGTAGGCCTTTATGCTTTCTAAGAATTCTATATCATTTCCCATCAATAGTATATCATCCACATATAATATGAGAAATGCTACAGAGCTCCCACTCACTTTCTTGTAAACACAGGCTTCTCCATAAGTCTGTGTAAACCCAAACGCTTTGATCATCTCATCAAATCGAATGTTCCAACTCCGAGATGCTTGCACCAGCCCATAGATGGAGCGATGGAGCTTGCATACCTTGTTAGCATTGTTAGGATCGACAAAACCTTCCGGCTGCATCATATACAATTCTTCCTTAAGAAAGCCGTTAAGGAATGCCGTTTTGACGTCCATTTGCCATATCTCATAATCATACTATGCAGCAATTGCTAACATGATTCAGACGGACTTCAGCTTCGCTACGGGTGAGAAAGTCTCATCATAGTCAACCCCTTGAACTTGTCGATAACCCTTAGCGACAAGTCAAGCCTTATGGATGGTAACATTACCATCCACGTCCGTCTTCTTCTTAAAGATCCATTTGTTTTCTATGGCTCGCCGATCATCGGGCAAGTCAGTCAAAGTCCATACTTCGTTTTCATACATGGATCCTATCTCGGATTTCATGGCTTCTAGCCATTTGTCGGAATCTGGGCCCGCCATTGCTTCTTCATAGTTCGAAGGTTCACCGTTGTCTAACAACATGATTTCCAAGACAGGGTTGCCGTACCACTCTGGCGCGGAACGTGTCCTTGTGGACCTACGATGTTCAGTAGTAACTTGATCCGAAGTACCTTGATCATCATCATTAGCTTCCTCTCTAGTCAGTGCAGGCACCACAGGAACATCTTCCTGAGCTGCGCTACTTACCGGTTCAAGAGGTAGTAGTTCATCAAGTTCCACTTTCCTCCCACTTACTTCTTTCGAGAGAAACTCTTTCTCCAGAAAGGACCCGTTCTTGGCAACAAAGATCTTGCCTTCGGATCTGAGGTAGAAGGTATACCCAATGGTTTCCTTAGGGTATCCTATGAAGACGCATTTTTCCGACTTGGGTTCGAGCTTTTCAGGTTGAAGTTTCTTGACATAAGCATCGCATCCCCAAACTTTTAGAAACGACAGCTTAGGTTTCTTCCCAAATCATAATTCATACGGTGTCGTCTCAACGGATTTCAACGGAGCCCTATTTAAAGTGAATGCGGCAGTCTCTAAAGCATAGACCCAAAATGAGAGCGGTAGATCGGTAAGAGACATCATAGATCGCACCATATCCAATAGAGTGCGATTACGACGTTCGGACACACCATTTCGCTGAGGTGTTCCAGGCGGCGTGAGTTGTGAAACTATTCCACATTTCCTTAAGTGTGTGCCAAATTCGTGACTCAAATATTCTCCTCCACGATCTGATCGTAAGAACTTTATTTTTCTGTCACGTTGATTCTCAACCTCACTCTGAAATTCCTTGAACTTTTCAAAGGTCTCAGACTTGTGTTTCATTAGGTAGACATACCCATATCTACTCAAGTCATCAGTGAGAGTGAGAACATAACGATAGCCACCGCGAGCCTCAACACTCATTGGACTGCACACATCAGTATGTATGATTTCCAATAAGTTGGTCGCTCGCTTCATTGTTCCGGAGAACGGAGGCTTGGTCATCTTACCCATGAGGCATGGTTTGCACGTGTCAAATGATTCGTAATCAAGAGACTCTAAAAGTCCATCAGCATGGAGCTTCTTCATGCGCTTGACACCAATGTGACCAAGGCGGCAGTGCCTCAAGTATGTGGGACTATCGTTATCAACTTTACATCTTTTGGTATTCACACTATGAATATGTGTAACATCACGTTCGAGATTCATTAAGAATAAACCATTGACCAGCGGGGCATGACCATAAAACATATCTCTCATATAAATAGAACAACCATTATTCTCGGATTTAAATGAGTAGCCATCTCGCATTAAACGAGATCCAGATACAATGTTCATGCTCAAAGCTGGCACTAAATAACAATTATTGAGGTTTAAAACTAATCCCGTAGATAAATGCAAAGGTAGCGTGCCGACGGCGATCACACCGACCTTGGAACCATTCCCGACGCGCATCGTCACCTCGTCCTTTGCCAGTCTCCGCTTATTCCGCAGCTCCTGTTTTGAGTTACAAATATGAGCAACCGCATCGGTATCAAATACCCAGGAGCTACTACGAGAACTGGTAAGGTACACATCAATTACATGTATATCACATATACCTTTGGTGTTGCCGGCCTTCTTGTCCGCTAAGTATTTGGGGCAGTTCCGCTTCCAGTGACCACTTCCCTTGCAATAAAAGCACTCAGTCTCAGGCTTGGGTCCATTCTTTGGCTTCTTCCCAGCAACTGGCTTACCGGGCGCGGCAACTCCCTTGCCGTCCTTCTTGAAGTTCTTCTTACCCTTGCCTTTCTTGAACTTAGTGGTTTTATTCACCATCAACACTTGATGTTCCTTTTTGATCTCCACCTCCGCTAATTTCAGCATTGAATATACCTCAGGAATGGTCTTTTCCATCCCCTGCATATTGAAGTTCATCACAAAGCTCTTGTAGCTCGGTGGAAGCGACTGAAGGATTCTGTCAATGACCGCGTCATCCGGGAGATTAACTCCCAGCTGAGTCAAGCGGTTGTGTAACCCAGACATGTTGAGTATGTGCTCACTGACAGAACTATTTTCCTCCATCTTACAACTGAAGAACTTGTCGGGGACTTCATATCTCTCGACCCGGGCATGAGCTTGGAAAACCATTTTCAGCTCTTCGAACATCTCATATGCTCCGTGTTGCTCAAAACACTTTTGGAGCCCCGGTTCTAAGCTGTAAAGCATGCCGCACTGAACGAGGGAGTAATCATCAGCACGCGACTGCCAAGCATTTATAACATCTTGGTTCTCTGGGATGGGTGCGTCACCTAGCGGTGCTTCTAGGACAAAATCTTTCTTGGCAGCTATGAGGATGATCCTTAGGTTCCGGACCCAGTCCGTATAGTTGCTGCCATCATCTTTCAGCTTGGTTTTCTCTAGGAATGCGTTGAAGTTGAGGGCAACATTAGCGTGGGCCATTTGATCTACAAGACATATTGTAAAGATTTTAGACTAAGTTCATGATAATTAAGTTCATCTAATCAAATTATTCAATGAACTCCCACTCAGATAGACATCCCTCTAGTCATCTAAGTGAAACATGATCCGAGTCAACTAGGCCGTGTCCGATCATCACGTGAGACGGACTAGTCAACATCGGTGAACATCTTCATGTTGATCGTATCTTCTATACGACTCATGCTCGACCTTTCGGTCTTCCGTGTTCCGAGGCCATGTCTGTACATGCTAGGCTCGTCAAGTCAACCTAAGTGTATTGCGTGTGTAAATCTGGCTTACACCCGTTGTATTCGAACGTTAGAATCTGTCACACCCGATCATCACGTGGTGCTTCGGAACAACGAACCTTCGCAATGGTGCACAGTTAGGGGGAACACTTTCTTGAAATTATTGCGAGGGATCATCTTATTTAAGCTACCGTCGTTCTAAGAAAATAAGATGTAAAACATGATAAACATCACATGCAATCAAATAGTGACATGATATGGCCAATATCATTTTGCTCCTTCGATCTCCATCTTCGGGGCGCCATGATCATCTTCGTCACCGGCATGACACCATGATCTCCATCATCGTGTCTTCATGAAGTTGTCACGCCAACGATTACTTCTACTTCTATGGCTAACGTGTTTAGCAATAAAGTAAAGTAATTTACATGGCGTTATTCAATGACACGCAGATCATACAAAAAATAAAGACAACTCCTATGGCTCCTGCCGGTTGTCATACTCATCGACATGCAAGTCGTGATTCCTATTACAAGAACATGATCTCATACATCACATATATTTCATTCATCACATCCTTTTGGCCATATCACATCACAAGGCATATGCTGCAAAAACAAGTTAGACGTCCTCTAATTGTTGTTGCAAGTTTTTACGTGGCTGCTATAGGTTTCTTAACAAGAACGTTTCTTACCTACGCCAAAACCACAACGTGATATGCCAATTTATATTTACCCTTCATAAGGAGCCTTTTCATCGAATCCGTTCCGACTAAAGTGGGAGAGACAGACACCCGCTAGCCACCTTAGAGTGCATGTCAGTCGGTGGAACCTGTCTCACGTAAGCGTATGTGTAAGGTCGGTCCGGGCCGCTTCATCCCACGATGCCCCCGAAACAAGATAAGACTAGTAGTGGCAAGAAAATTGACAACATCTACGCCCACAACAAGTTTGTGTTCTACTCGTGCATAGAAACTACGCATAGACCTAGCTCATGATGCCACTGTTGGGGATCGTAGCAGAAATTTATAATTTTCTATGCATCACCAAGATCAATCTATGGAGTCATCTAGCAACGAGAGAGAGGAGTGCATCTATATACCCTTGTAGATCGCGAGCGGAAGCATTCAAGTGAACGGGGTTTATGGAGTCGTACTCGTCGTGATCCAAATCACCGATGACTGAGCGCCGAACGGACGGCACCTCCGCGTTCAACACACGTACGGTTGGGGAAGACGTCTCCTCCTTCTTGATCCAGCAAGGGGGAAGGAGAGGTTGATGGAGATCCAGCAGCACGACGGCGTGGTGGTGGAAGTAGCGGGGATCTCGGCAGGGCTTCGCCAAGCTCATCGAGAGGGAGAGGTGTCACGGGAGGGAGAGGTAGGCGCCAGGGGCTTGGGTGTGGCTGCCCTCCCTCCCCCCCCCTTATATAGGCCCCCTGGGGGCACCGGCCCTGGGAGATCCCATCTCCAAGGGGGGGCGGCGGCCAAGGGGGGACTTGCCCCCCAAGCTAGGTGGGGCGCCCCCCACCCCCAGGGTTTCCAACCCTAGGCGTAGGGGGAGGCCCATGGGGGGCGCACCAGCCCACCAGGGGCTGGTTCCCTTCCCACTTCAGCCCATGGGGCCCTCCGGGATAGGTGGCCCCACCCGATGGACCCACGGGACCCTTCCGGTGGTCCCGGTACAATACCGTTGACCCCCGAAACTTTCCCGGTGGCCGAAACTGGACTTCCTATATTTAATTCTTCACCTCCGGACCATTCCGGAACTCCTCGTGACGTCCGGGATCTCATCCGGGACTCCGAACAACTTTCGGGTTACCGCATACTAGTATCTCTACAACCCTAGCGTCACTGAACCTTAAGTGTGTAGACCCTACGGGTTCGGGAGACATGCAGACATGACCGAGACGACTCTCCGGTCAATAACCAACAGCGGGATCTGGATACCCATGTTGGCTCCCACATGTTCCACGATGATCTCATCGGATGAACCACGATGTCGAGGATTCAATCAATCCCGTATACAATTCCCTTTGTCAATCGGTACGTTACTTGCCCGAGATTCGATCGTCGGTATCCCAATACCTTGTTCAATCTCGTTACCGGCAAGTCACTTTACTCGTACCGTAATGCATGATCCCGTGACCAAACACTTGGTCACATTGAGCTCATTATGATGATGCATTACCGAGTGGGCCCAGAGATACCTCTCCGTCATACGGAGTGACAAATCCCAGTCTCGATTCGTGCCAACCCAACAGACACTGTCGGAGATACCCGTAGTGTACCTTTATAGCCACCCAGTTACGTTGTGACGTTTGGCGCACCCAAAGCACTCCTATGGTATCCGGGAGTTGCACAATCTCATGGTCTAAGGAAATGATACTTGACATTTGGAAAAGCTCAAGCAAACGAACTACACGATCTTGTGCTATGCTTAGGATTGGGTCTTGTCCATCACATCATTCTCCTAATGATGTGATACCGTTATCAATGACATCCAATGTCCAGAGTCAGGAAACCATGACTATTTGTTGATCAACGAGCTAGTCAACTAGAGGCTCACTAGGGACATGTTGTGGTCTATGTATTCACACATGTATTACGATTTCCGGATAACACAATTATAGCATGAAGAATAGAAAATTATCATGAACAAGGAAATATAATAATAACCATTTTATTATTGCCTCTAGGGCATATTTCCAACAATCGGACCGCGCGGCACCCATGGTGTTCATGGGGTACGAGGACGGCAGCAAGGCCTACTGCGTCTACGACCCGGCGGCCCGCAAGCTGCACATCACCCGTGACGTGGTCTTTGACGAAGATTGTCCCTGGAATTGGGAAGTGGCGCCCAACCCAGCAGTGCCCACGGGCGCGCCCGCTTCCTTCACTGTCGATTACTCCGTTGACAACTCCAAGCACAGTGGAGACAGCGACCGCTCTCTGGACAAGCCCCCGGCGACGCCGTACGGACCCTCAGCCCCCAGTGAACCATGCACGCCGGAGCCATCGCCGGTGCCGTTCGTGACGCCTCCTACTGGAGAGACCCACGATACGAAAGGGGTGGCGCTCCGCTTTCGCATGATGGAGGAGGTGATCGACCATGCCGTGCCGGTCGAGATCGAGTACAGTGGGCTGTGCCTGCTAGCTGCTGAGGAGCCTGGCAACGTCGACGACGCACTCGCCGAGGGGTGCTGGAGAAAGGCGATGGAAGAGGAGATGCGCGCCATCCGCGACAACAACACTTGGGAGCTGACTGAGCTCCCCGCTGGACACCGGGCCATCGGGCTGAAGTGGATGTTCAAAATCAAGAAAGACCCTCAAGGTAATGTGATCAAGCACAAAGCTCGTTTGGTTGCTAAAGGATATGCGCAACGGGAAGGCATAGATTTTGAGGAGGTGTTCGCACCGGTAGCGCGGATGGAGACTGTGCGCATGCTTGTCGCGTTTGCCGCGCACCGCGGCTGGCACGTTCATCACATGGACGTGAAGTCTTCCTTCCTCAACGGAGAGCTGGCCGAGGAGGTCTATGTGCGGCAGCTAGAGGGCTTCGTCGACACCAACAACGTGCAAGCTATTCTGAAGCTGCGCAAGGCGTTGTATGGGCTGCGGCAGGCGCCGCGGGCCTGGAACATCAAGCTGGACAGTGCGCTGGTGGCTCTAGGCTTCGAGAGGAGCCTGTTTGAGCATGATGTGTACAAGCGCGGGAGCGGCGACACCCTCCTGCATGTGGGGGTGTACGTGGATAATCTTATCATCACGGGGCCAACGCCGGCGAGATCGCAGAGTTCAAGGCGGAGATGCATCGCACTTTCAACATGAGTGATCTCGGCCCCCTGAGTTATTATCTCGCGATCGAGGTCGAGCAGAAGGGCGGCGCCATCACACTTTGCCAGAGTAGATATGCCCGTAAGATTCTTGAGCAGACGGGGATGGCAGGCTGCAAACCGTGCTCGATGCCGATGGAAAATCGCTTGCAGTTGTCAAAGAGTGACGGGAGTCCGGCGGTGGATGCGACCTACTACAGGAGTGTGGTGGGAAGCTTGCGCTATCTGGCAAACACACGAGCTGACATCGCCTACGCGGTTGGGATCGTCAACCACTACATGGAGGCGCCGACGGCGCAACACATGGCCGCGATGAGACATCTTCTCCGATACATCAGCGGCACCCTACATGACGGCTGTGAGTACAAGTGAGGCGGAGGAGATGAACCACAGCTCGTGAGATACAACGATAGCAATCATGGCGGCGACCTGGACGATCGCAAGAGCACCAGCGGGTCAGTGTTCTTCCTTGGGCGAAACCTGATCACCTGGACATCACAGAAGCAGAAGATCGTCGCCATGTCCTCCTGCGAGGCGGAGTACGTGGCGGCGGCCGCAGCTGCTATGCAGGCAGTGTGGCTGAGCAGACTGATCGCTGACTTGCAAGGGGCTGAACCAAGAAGTGTCAAGCTACTGGTGGACAACAAGTCGGCGATCGCCTTGAGCAAGAACCCAGTGCACCATGATTGCAGTGAGCATATTGATCCGAGGTACCACTTTATTCGTGACTGTGTTGAGACAGGGAAGATCGACATCGACTATGTGGGCACCGAAGACCAGCTCGTTGATGTGCTCACCAAGTCCCTGGGAAGGATTCAGTTCGTGGAGCTGAAGAAGAGGATTGCCATCGAGGAGGTGCAGTCCGGACGACGCAAGTAAGGGGGTGATTTGTTAGCTATTACTTGTGTCATGCTAGCTCAGGTTCAGACGCAGTTTAGTTCTTTCTGTTTTTCATGTACGTGACAACTTTGCACAACGTCACATTTGTTTCCTTTGCGTAGAGGATAAGAGGCCGAGTCGTGCTCCGTTTACGGCGGGCCAGTAGCAGCGCGCTTGTGGTCATGATCCGCTCGACGTGGGATGGCACGTCGAGAGCGGGGGTGGCGCATGGATCGGGCGATGCTGTTACGCAAGGAATAAGAGGAAGAGTAAACAGAAAAGCCGCAAGTCAGTTCACGGCGCAAAAAAACCACATCGTGTCTCTCTGTGCTTGAGCTGATCCTCACCGGTAGATCGATCGAGAGCGAGAGAGTTGCCCAGTGGCAACGACAAGGGCGGAGCTGGCCCAGCCGAGGGCGACATGGTTGGAGGACCATGAGGAAGACTAAAACGCACGAGGGCCGTGAGCTCGTCCACCACCAGCCGCAGGCCATGATCTGGAGAGGTGCCTGTCGCGGTCGGCTGGCCGTTGGCCCCCATGGTGGGTGGGGGGAAGGCGCGCTGGACTGGGCATCGTCCTAATGGGAGAGGTCGGGGAGCTGCACAGTTGGCCGCTCCTGCTGCACCAGCTCGCTCCAGCCGCAGCTTTGGCTTTAGTGATGCTTGCTGCCGTCGTCTAAAAGAGAGGGTGAGCCCGAGAGAGAAAAAGATTTTGGGAGAAAGAATAGGCACGACGTTAATCTTATGGCGGCTTCGTGGTTGTTCGCGTTAAACGGTGAGAGATGTAGCGAAACCTCACCCCTCTAGGTATTTCGTGGCCCTCTTATAACCTACCTATGGTTGGATGGTTAGGAGCACGATGGTATCTTCAGCGCATCAGAGTTCAAGTCCTAGACGAGACACCGGTGCTTGTATTGTTTTGGATTTATTTCGGGTTTCTGGCGATGTTCGTTCAGTGGGAGGAGACGTTTCCGTCGTCTAATGACGACTACATTAATCTCAAGACGATGTGTTAGCTCAGTCTCTCAGAAGTGCTCATAGGGTAGGATATGTGTGCGTGCGTTCATAGAAACGAGTGTATGCTCGTGTATGTGAGCGACTTTTATTGTACTATATTTAAAAATATATTTTATGGCACTTAAATGGTAAATCCCTGCTAGACATTACAAAAGGTGAACATCCAATAAAAAACACATCGTCCTATGAAGTGTTCCTGCTAGAAGTGGGAACCCACGTGGCGAGGCCCTGGTTAGCCACTTTAATTCTCTAATATATTATGCCCAGCCCAGGGTTTACTCTTGGACCTAACTGAACAAATACAAACAATAAATCATGTTTTGCACTATGTTTGATTGTCTTCAGGCTGTATGACAGCAAAAACAGACACACAATGTTTGGTTGCTAGTCTTTGGTTACCAGAAGCAACAGTTGTTGTTTGGTTATGTGCAAGACATACGATGTGGTGGGCGACTCGGGGGGCGACTCCCCTCGCGCGCCGCCGGGCCTTCCCCTCACCCCTTCCCGTCTCGCCGCTGCCGGAGGCGCTCCGCCGGCGAAGCCGGGCGGGCTCCAGTGAGGGCGGCGGCGGGGCCTCTTCCTGGGCGCCCTCCTTTCTTCTCCTTCCCTCCTCGCTGGGTGTGGCGGCTGCGCGCGCCGATCTGCGTCCGGCGGCCGGGTGCAGCGGCGGTCCTCGGCGGTGTCGTCGGGCTGGCCCCGGCGCATGGTGGGGGTCGCGGTCGGCCGGGGCAGGCGGCCAGATCTGAGCACCGCGCCCTTTCCTGGATGCGGCGGCGGGGATGGCTGGCAGTGCCGCGGTGGCTGCATCCTGGCGGCGCGGCTGCTGGTGCTTTGGCGGCAGGGCTGGCGGGAGGAGGTGCGTCCGGTGGTTGCGTGCTCTGTCGGATCTAGGCTTGGTCCCGGCGAGCGGCGCGGGTTTGGGCGATCCGTGCACACGATGCTTGATGGAGACTCTTCGAACAGATCTGGGTGAAAACCTGCCTTTGGCTAGCTGACAAGGCCGGCGGTGACGGCGCTGTTATGCGGCGTTCCCTTCTTGAAGGCATCGCCGAGGAGAAGTTCAAGGCCACCATCTGCTATCTCCGGGGGAAACCCTAGATCAGTAGATCGGATGACGGCGGCGCTATTTTGTGTCGTTTCCTCTCGGGGGCGTCAGTCTTGGAGGTGTTCACAGGATCGAGGGACCAGTGGGCGGCTTCTTTGGTGGAGCGGTGCTTCATCTTAAACATTGATGGCAGCAGGTCTCGGCGGCGTGGTGCAGTGGAGACTTGGCGCCCGATGCGCGGAGATGGACTCGCGCAGGAGGAGGTAGCTGTCTGGCGTCATGGTGACGTCGATGGCGGAGTGGCCTTCACAAGGTAGAAGACTCAATATATTCTGAAGACGGACCTGTGGAAGATGGCTGCGACGACACAAGAGTGTGTCTGACCGGATTGTGCCCTAGACCCGGTATGTGGCTCGGCTGGGGCTGCCGGCTTTTGATGTTAGGTTTAGGTGAGTGGTTTGGGTAGTGGCCCAACTAGCATCCCTTCATCATATGGATAAGAGTAGCGGCATATGTTGCCGAGATGGTGGATTCAGGAATATTGTTTGTAATACTTTGTAAGGTCCTCGAGAATAATTAATAAAATGGTCGTATGCATCTCCCAGATGCAGAGGCCGGGGGTCATCCTCCATTTCTAAAGAAAAAGACATACGATGTGGTAACTTCTTCTTCAAGTGATGAGGTCCAGACTTGGTCCTAGGGCGGGGCGAGCGGGGCGGCTGCCCTAGCCTCCTAAAACAAAGGGACCTCCTCACAGGTACTTACATGTACTACTACTCTTAATTCTGAAGGCCCATACATAGGGCGAGGCCCAAACTCATGTCCGTTCATATAGGGAGATGCTGAAGCGTACACACAGATTCTATTTCCCGCGTACCTCAAGGATAGCGATCAAACACGTACCCCGATGGTCGCCACAATGTTGTATGGGCCGGCCATTTCAGTTTTTTTTTCATCTTTCTGGAAAGGTTCTAGGACCTTCCCTAAACCAGTTTTTTCTTCTACTTTTTCTTTGTTTTCACTCTTGGATTTTTCTTTCCTTTATATTTATATTGTTTTTCTTTTCTTTTCTGTTTTTACTTTTACTTTTCTTTTTCCCTCTCTCTCTTTTTCAATTTCAAATAATTTTCAAAATTTCAAATATTTTTGAGATCATGAACATTTTTGGAATCTTGAACATGTTTTGAATTTCTGAACATGTTTTGAACATGCGAATATTTTTTTAAATTAACAAAGATTTTTCTAATCCACAAACATTTTATAATCTTCCATGAAAATTAAAATCACTCACAATTTTTTTAATACACCAATGTTTTTCTAAATCATGAACATTTTTTGAATCTGCAAGCAATCAATAATTTCCGAACTTTTTTTCAAAATTGTAAATATTTTTTCGAATTCATGAACATTTTTTAATCCGCCTATCTTTTTATTTACCCAAGCATTTTCTGAATTCCTACACATATTTCAAATTCATCAAAAAAATCACAACCATTTCCAAAATTACAAACAGTTCTTAGTATCCGCGGACATTTTTTGATTTCCCATACATATTTTTCCAAATTATGTATTTTTTCAATCACTATTTCTTTTATGAATTTTGAATATTTTTTGAAAAAAGCACGAAGTCTTTTTGTAATTTTGAAAAAAAAGAGGGATTCCCCTCCCCACACTTGGGCCAACCCAAATCATGTGTGGGAGGGACAGGTGGGTGCACGTAGGTCAGGGAATTTGCCTCAAAAAAAAAAACGTAGGTCAGGGAATAGGACGTCCCGAGCCCGCATCCTCAATTCCAGGCCAGAGCCGCCAAATAGTTATATATGTTGTTCGTTTTTCTTCCTCCCAACAAGCAGCGACCTTTGTGTTTCTGTTTCTATAGTTGTCCAGCGATTTGTGTGATCCTTTCCACTCTCTAGTCTCTAGTTACTTGATCGTGTCACTAGCGTTGTTGTCCAGGTGATATTTCATCGCCGTTCCCCACAACGAGAGACTAGAGACAGATTACAGAGGAGGTATGCCGTAGCAAATTTGTCATAATATTTGGTGAAGATTTTTGAATTGATCTAATATCTTCATAACTTTCTGCTAATTTCCAAAGTTAATACTACTTTTCCATTTTTGTACTATCATGCTTCCTAGAAAGTATGCATTGAGAGGAAATTGTTGGATGAGATTGATATTCGCTATCATTAGTGATTTTGCATCTCGAAATGTTAGAACAAAATGCGAAGGTAATATCTATATATTACCTAATATGCATACTGATTTTGAATGCACTTATTTTTTCTGGCCTAAATATTATATCTACATATGTTGATTATTATTTAGACGTTTATACTAAAGGCCCTAAATTTTAGTTTTGCCCCAGGCCCCTAAAATCTCAGGACCGGCCCTGCTGAAGTTATCGGCACACATAGTCAAAGTTGTCAGGGCATATTTCTCTCTATTAGTTTTGGTGATTAATGACAATGCTATTTGCGGACTAACCGTGTGCATTGAGCATTTCAGATATTCTATTACGTGGCACAAGACGGTTTATTCCCCTCGGTAAAAGAAAGAGCGAAGACGGTTTTTCTGGCGTTTCCTTTTCGATGGATTTGAGTCGTAGGAAAATCGTATTATTAAGAGAGGATCCGCTTTGAAAAAGTTTGGGTGAAATCAACACGTGCACATACCCATATGCATCCACATACCCTTCCCGCCACATTGGAGTCCCTGCTGTTTTAGTTTTTGAGCTTTCTTGAAGCACCCAAGCGGTAGTACCGCTTCAGCGCTACTTCTGCATTTCAGTGACGCGGGCACTACTACTTGTTTTTGGGCTAATGTGGTCTCAAGTGCTTTTGCGGTAGTTAGGCGGTAGTAGAGAGCGGTAGTACCGCTCCCGCGGTACTACTATGCTAGTACTACCCCACTACTGCAGACTCGATGTAGCCTGAGAGGATTTAGTGGTAGTAAAGCGGTAGTAGGGCGGTAGTACCGTTTGAACGGTACTTCCGCTTTCTACTATCACACACACTTCCACCTAATTTTGTGCTTCTGTTGCCCTTGTCCACTTATACGGTAGTAGAGCAGATGTTATCCGGTAGTACCACTTGTTGCGGTACTTCCGCACTAGCAACCCTCTACTACCTCTGGCTCATTGTGTCATGCGACACTTGGAGGTAGTACCGCTAGTGAGGACGGTAGTACCGCTCCGACGGTACTACCGCTCATGTATTCATATGCTCGCAGGCAACAACTAGAACTACCACACTAAGCAGTAGTACCGCTTATGTGCGGGGTGTGCGCAGAAAACGGTTGGATTTTCCCCCACTACATATATGGGGTCTTCTTCCTCAAGAAGACCTACCTCTTATCCCTCCCAAGCTCCATTGTTGCCCTAAGCTGCATTTTTGTCCGATCTCTCTCCCTAGCCAACAAAACTTGTTGCTCTAGGGTTTGGAGGAGAAGGCCTCGACCTACACTTTGACCAAGAGATATTTGATTCCCCCCACTATATAATCCCTTGTGGATCTTGTTACTCTTGGGTGTTTGGGCACCCTAGACGGAAGAGGTCACCTCAGAGCCACATTCCATTGTGGTGAAACTTCGTGGTGGTGTTGGGAGCCTTCAATTAAGTTGTTGAGAGAGCCCCAACCTTGTGTTTTAAAGGTTTGGTCATCGCCTTCAAGGGCACCACTAGTGGAATCATGCCATCTTGCATTGTGCAAGGGCGTGAGGAGAATACGATGGCCCTAGTGACCTCTTGGGGAGCATTGTGCCTCCACACCGCGGAGACATGGCTCCCACTAAGGGGGGGACTTCGGTAACACATCATCGTCTTTATCGACTCCACTAGTGGTTATTTCTTACCTTTACTTTGTGTAAGCTTATATTGTGTTTGTATCTTGTGCTTTCTTGTGTCTTGTTGTTGTGCTTGTCATATAGGTTGTCCATCTAGTTGCCTATCTAGACAACCTACTTTCTTTGTCAAGAACTAATTTGTTAAAAGAGCTAAAAATTGATAGTTGCCTATTCACCCCCCCTCTCTAGGTAACCATATCGATCCTTTCAATTAGTATCAGTGCCTCGTGTCTTTATCAAGGGATTTTGTCGCCTAAAGAGTATGGTTGGCGGTAGTATGAGGGGCGAGGAAGTACTCACGGCCGTGGTCCCTGAAGAAAATACACCCTAGAGGTAATAATAAAGTTGTTATTTTATATTTCCTTATTCATGATAAAGGTCATGCTAGAATTGTATTGATCCGAAACTTAAATACATGTGTGAATACATAAACAAATAACGTGACCCTAGTAAAGCCTCTACTAGACTAGCTCGTTGATCAAAGATGGTTAAGTTTCCTAACCATACACATGTGTTGTCACTTGATAACGGGATCACATCATTAGGAGAATGATGTGATGGACAAGACCCATCCGTTAGCTTAGCATATGATCACTGAGTTTATTGCTACTGCTTTCTTGAATGTCAAATACATGTTCCTTCGACCATGAGATCAAACAACTCCCAAATACCGGAGGAATACCTTGTGTGCTATCAAACGTCACAACGTAACTGGGTGATCATAAAGATGCTCTACAGGTATGTCCGATGATGTTTGTTGAGTTGGCATGGATCGAGAGTGGGATTTGTCACTCCGAGTATCGGAGAGGTATCTCTGAGCCCTCTCGGTAATACACATCATAAGAAGCCTTGCAAGCAAAGTGACTAAGGAGTTAGTTGCAAGATGATGTATTACAGAATGAGTAAAGAGACTTGCCAGTAACGATATTGAACTAGGTATGAAGATACCGACGATCGAAGCTCGGGCAAGTAACATACCGATGGATAAAGGGAATTACGTATGTTGTCATAAGGTTTGACTCATAAAGATCTTCGTAGAATATGTAGGAGCCAATATGGGCATCCAGGTTCCGCTATTGGTTATTGACTGGAGAGGTGTCTCGGTCATGTCTACATAGTTCTCGAACCGGAAGGGTCCGCACGCTTAACGTTCGTTGACGATATAGTGTTATATGATTTGGTGACTGAATGTTGTTCGGAGTCCCGGATGAGATCACGGACATAACGAGCAGCTCCGGAATGGTCCGGAGGTAAAGATTGATATATAGGACGATACTATTCGAACACCGGAAGAGTTTCGGGAGGTACCGAGTGGTCATCGGATTACCGGAAGGGGTTCCAAGAAGCCCCGGGAGAAAGATGGGCCTATTGGGCCATTAGAGGGGAGCACACCAGACCACAAGGGGCTGGCGCACCCCCCTATGGCAGGCAGCCTAAGGGAGAAACGGAGGAGGGGGATTTGGCCTCCCCCTTCCTTCCTTCTCCCCCCTTTCCTTTCCCCCTCCGGCATATATGGTAAGGAGGGGGGTGCGGCCAGGGCAGGAGCCCAAGTAGGATTTGGCCCTACTTGGGGCGCCTCCTGGCTGCTCCCCTCTCTCCCCACCTATATATATGTGGGAGGGGGGCGCCACACATAACCACGCCAATCTCTTAGCCGTGTGCGGCGCCTTCCTCCATAGTTTTGTCTATCGGTCATATTTTCGTAGTGCTTAGGCAAAGCCCTGCGGAGATAGCGTCACCACGCCGTCTTGCTGCTGGCACTCATCCACTACTCGAGGACGTCACCGAACTGAACGTGTGCTGAACGCGGAGGTGCCGTACGTTCGGTACTTGATCGGTTGGATCGCGAAGAAGTTCGACTACATCAACCGCGTTAACAAATGCTTCCTCTTAGGGTCTACGAGGGTACATAGACACACTCTCCCCTCTCGTTGCCATGCATCTCCATGGATAGATCTTGCATGTCCGTAGGAAAAAAATGTTTTCGATGCAATGTTTCACAACAGTCGCGACCATGGTTACCCGAGATGTCAGCAAAATTCCACTTGAAAGAGTAAGAACAAGAGAGAGAGAGAGAGAGAGAGAGAGAGAGAGAGAGAGGGGGGGGAGTGGGTTGTTAGACTTGAGGCCGACTATAATACATCGACCGAGAATAAGTAGTCTACGTGCAACTCTCTTCCAATCGTATGCATCACTCATGGTAATACTAAATGCTTAGAGCCAATCTAAGAGCCACCTTGCTATATGAGTAGATTTTCATGAAGGACTTAGGTGACATGGCATTTCCTTATAGCCAGCATCCGGCTACATTATTAACCTTGTTCTTAACTTGCGTGAACTTCCCAACCGACCGCGAATCATTTACCTGGGTGGTCCTCTATGTTGTTGCTTGGCTGTTCGGTGCCGCGAGCAACCGATCAGAATTCTGCGGCTATGCAGCCAGCGGCGTGGCGATTTGTTAGGCATGACCATGTGATCGGGTACGTAGAGCCTTTTTGTTTGGCCTTCGTCAGACGCTTTAATGCCCAGTTTCATCAATTGGGCCTGAAACCACTAGCGGGTGGGTGCTCGATGTGTGATGTGTCAATTTTCCATGGGCCCTCAACATTGAACCTGGTGCATCCTGTGTGGTGTCATTGATCCCGCCATTTAGCAGACCGACTGGTGGAGTTATACCAGAGAGAGGAAATCCTCCAAAGACAAAGATCGAGGGTGGATTGGCTCACATATGGTGATAAAAACACAAAATACTTTCAGCAGCGGGCCTCGATGCGAAGAAGGAAGAACAGGATCACATCCCTGACTAGGGAAGACGGACAGATGGTTGAAGAAGCATGCGAGCTGGAAGCGATGACGACTGAATTTTATTCAAACCTGTACACATTGGAAGGATGTACAAATATGCAGGCAGTATTAGACTCAGTACCTGAGAAGGTGACAGATGAAATGCGTACGATGTTGGACGCCAGGTACACTGAGGAGGAAGTTAAAAAGGCTTTGTACTAGATGTTCCCTACGAAGTCTCCGGGGCCAAATGGGTTCCCAGCGCACTTCTTCCAAAAGCATTGGGGCGTTTGTGGAACCGAGGTGACGGCTGCTGTTCTTAAGATTATTGAAGGATGTGAAAGTGCAGAAAGCATTAATCAGACTTACCTGGTTCTTATACCAAAGGTAAAAAATCCATCTTTGCTCTCACAGTTCCGCCCGATAAGCCTTTGCAACGTGTTTTATAAAATTGCTTCCAAAGTTATAGCTAACCGTTTGAAGCTAGTTCTTCCGGAGATTATTTCTTCCGAACAGTCTGCCTTTGTGCCGGGCCGTTTGATCACAGACAATATTATTGTGGCATATGAATGTTTACATTTTATGAAACGGAATAGAGCAGTTAAGCATCGGCATTGTGCTCTGAAATTAGATATGATGAAGGCGTATGACAGGGTGGAATGGGATTACCTGAGAGCCATCATGTTAAAGTTGGGTTTTTCTTCAAGATGGGTGAACATCGTTATGGATCTGGTGAGCTCAGTATCTTATTCTGTGTTATTCAATGGGAAGAAGCTACAAGAATTTAAACCTAGTAAAGGTATCCGTTAGGGAGATCCAATCTCCCCTTACCTGTTTTTGTTGGCAGCGGAGGGCCTTTCTGGCCTCTTGAAAAATTTAAGTGAGTCATCTCAAGTTGGGGGGATCCAAGTGGCGCCTTCAGCACCACCTGTTAATCACCTTTTATTCGCAGATGATAGCCTGCTGTTCTTCAAAGCATCTGGTGGAGGGGCGACAGAGGTGTCAAACCTGTTGGAAGCATATTGCCAAGCGTCAGGACAGAGAATAAATGCAGCAAAATCGACTATTTTCTTTAGCAAGAGATGCCCATCAAATCTTAAGGAAGAGATAAAAGGTATTCTGAATGTCCCCAATGAAACACTGAATGACAAGTACCTTGGTATGCCCTCGGATGTGGGAAGTTCGAAGTTTGGAGCTTTTAAATATCTAAAAGACAGATTATGGAGCAAAGTTAAAGGGTGGATTGAGAAAACATTATCTATGGCGGGCAAGGAAGTGCTGGTTAAATCAGTTGCACAAGCAGTACCGGTATATTCCATGTCTTGTTTTAAACTGCCAAGGGGATTATGCGAGCATCTTAATAAACTCATTCAGCAATTCTGGTGGGGAAGCAAAGAGGGGAAAAGAAAACCGGCATGGGTATCTTGGAAGGCTATGACCCAACCAAAATTCATGGGAGGCCTTGGTTTTAGAGATTTCGAGCTTTTTAATCTTGCACTCCTGGCAAGACAATCGTGGCGTATTTTGCAGCACGCGACATCTTTTTGTGCCCAGATTTTGAAGGCAGTTTATTTTCCAAACGGCACAATCCTTACAGCTGAGCTGGGGAGCAGGCCGTCGCAAGTATGGCGAGCAGTTTTAGAAGGAAGGGATGTGCTTTGTCAAGGCATTATCAGGAGGATTGGGGATGGATCAGCTACGCGGATATGGGCCGACAACTGGATCCCAAGGTACGCTACTATGCGACCGTTGGCATGCCTCTCGGCCAACCCACCGATTCTGGTGAGTGAACTAATCGATAACACATCAGCCACGTGGAATAGAGCAGCACTGGACCAAACTTTCTTGGCAGCAGATACTAATGCTATACTGACTATCCCCTTGTGCACCTCAAGGATGGATGATTTTTGGGCTTGGAGCTTAGAAAAGAATGGAAATTTCACAGTCCGTTCAGCTTACCGAATGTTGGCAGACACTAAAAGGCGAAGGGAGGATTGGCTTGAGGGTAATGCAGGCATGTCTAACTATGAAGCGGAAGCCAAATCTTGGACATCGCTATGGTCTGTCCAAGTGCCGGGGAAGGATAGCTAGCGACATTCACTGATGCAGTGCTCTGTTGCCCGGTGTGTCTGGGCTCTAGTAGATGATGACGTTGCTGATTATATTCAGGCTACTACAGAGCTAAATGCTAAGCGTTGGTTATTCTCTATGTTTAATGATTTACCACAAGCTAGCATGGTCAAGCTGGTCGTGACTTTGTGGGCAATATGGTCGGCAAGGCGTAAAGCTATCCATGAGGGAGTCCTACAGAGCCCTCATGCTACACATGCATTTGTGACTAGCTTCATCTCTGAACTAGAATCTCTGAAGACCCCAGTGTGTGTTGTACAAAATGCGGCTACGACTAGCTCGGGAGCAAGGCGTACTAGTACGTGGTTGGCCCCTGCTGTGGGAGTGGCGAAGATACAAGTTGATGGAGGCCAGGCGAGGAACGGTAGGAGCGGTGCAGCTGCGGCACTCTGCCGAGACCACAATGGCCTCTACTTGGGGTCGTCGGCTATGTCCTTTTCAGATATTTCTGACCCAGCGACGCTTGAGGCGCTAGCTTGTCGAGAAGCGCTGAATCTAGCGCTGGATTTGTCACTTGAGCACATTATCATCGCATGTGATAATAAGACTGTGGTGGCGGATATCAATAACGGCACTGAAGGTCCATACAGTGCTATCATCAAGGAGATTCGTGCCCGGGCGAGGAGTTTCAGAAGCTGTGAGTTTATTTTTGAAGGACGGGCAGGGAACACTGATGCTCATAATTTAGCTAAATTTTCATCTTCTTTAGATGTTGGTCGCCATTTGTGGTTGAGAGTACCCCATGACCAGTTTGTAATTCCTGTAAACCGTTCGGCTTCGCCATAATAAAGCTTTGGTTTACCACTAAAAAAAAAAGCATTGGAGATTTTTTTACTTGTCCCATGCATTGGCGGGCTTGTGTGTTGCCCGGGCTCATTCGTAGCATCAATTGGCCACTTGTTGCTTTCTCGCGTAGTTCAACCGCCATGTCACGCATACCTAAGCACACCTGGACAGGTGGCTCATGCGTAGACCCTGGTTGAGTGGACCCAACACGTGGCAATTGCTCATGTCATCACATGGATCGTTTGGTCGGCTCGCTCGGTTTTACTCCCTCTTTTAAAATAGATGACCTAACTTTGTACTAAGGTTAGTACAAAGTTGAGTCATCTATTTTGAAAGGAGTATTTTGCATGTGTCGTTTCAGGTGGAGAAACTCTTCTAGGCAAGCTCTCTTCTCGGTTTCTTCCCCAGCGTGGTGGGTTTTGATGGCAGCTATGTCGTGCTCGTTTGCCGGCTAGTGTCGCTCGGATGCTTTGCATGCCCGGCAATGGTCTCAATGCGAAACCACAAATTGGGGGTTTGAGTTTGTTGATTAGGAGCTTTGGAATGGCTTTGGTGGGATAGTTTACTTAGGGCAGGGCCAATGCACCATATCTTGAGCTATATCCGGTGACATTAAATAAATGTTTAGATATAGCAGTCTCCGTGACAATGCTCTATACGTCTAGTATTGTATCTAAAACAAGTCATTTTGATGCATTTGGTGAGAGAAAACGTATGAGATATTAATATCAAAATTAAGATATGGTTGATTTCTCTTTCCTCATTAAATAAGATCCTACATCAGATCTTCGACTATGAAATGATATGGCTAACCGTCGTCACTAGTAGAAAATGGGGATTTAGCACCGGTTCGTGAGGCCCTTTAGTGCCGGTTTTGGAACCGGCCCTAAAGGGTGGGGACTAAAGCCCCCCCCCCCCCCCCCAGTCGCGGTTCAACACGAACCGTCACTAAAGGGCCACCATGTGGCACGAGCTCGTGCCGGGGTTGGTAACACCAACCGATACTAAAAGGTTTAGGGGGTTTGGGGTTTATGATTTCTTTTTCCTTTAATTTTGTGTTTCCCATTTCATTCATTTTCATTTGCTGGTATTTTAGGATACTACATATTATACACGTTATGCATATATATAAATAGAAGTTCTCGTACAACCGATATATATATATATATATATATATATATATATATATATATATATATATATATATATATATATATATATATATATATATATATACACACACACCACCATTCACACATACACATGTACATGTATATATACAATTTCTCCTACATGGAGGCATTACTGCGGTAGCGGGTAATGAAATTCTTCTTTGGGATCTATGACCTGGTCGAGCAAAAATCCCGCTATTTCCTCTTGAATTGCTCGTATGCGATCCGTTGGTAGGAGTTTATCCTGCACCTCATTGAACTTTTAAGAGGGAGATCAATATGCATGTATTAGTTGTGCGATTAGATATCGATAATGATGTAAAAATTGTGAATAGTGTTCTGGCAAACGTACCCATAGATGTCTAGCAGATGCGCTCCTTTCGGACGCCATCATGTAAATGTTCTCGCAAACGTAGTATGCACATAAATCAGTCCCAGGCGCCTGCTTCATGGCCTTTACGAGAATAGAATTCAATCAGATAATAATTAATCAAGCATGATAATTAATGGTATTGAAACTAGAATTAAAGAGATGGTAGCTAGCTAGCACTACTTAATTAATTACATTGGGTCGATACCAATAAAGCTTTTGTTTCCATGGGCCTGGAACCTGTTTGATGAATTTTTCCCAAGCCCTGCCCACCGGCAAATAAAATGAATAAATGAGTTATTAATTAGTTGATATCACGAAATGACGAACTAAAGAGGCGGACATATAGTTCAATAATGATTGAAATTACCTATTGACTATCCCCTTCACGACTTCATACTCACTAACTGGTTTAAGTAGTGAGTCCAGTACTTCAACTTTTCCTTCTTCAACTTGAATGACCGACAAGATCCAGTGGAAA
Source organism: Aegilops tauschii subsp. strangulata (assembly GCF_002575655.3). Classification (NCBI taxonomy): domain Eukaryota; kingdom Viridiplantae; phylum Streptophyta; class Magnoliopsida; order Poales; family Poaceae; genus Aegilops; species Aegilops tauschii. Next base: position 518,992,049 of record NC_053036.3, read on the forward strand.
CTGCATGCGCACACGTTTGCATGTATAAATTAAGCGGGCATGTGCATAACACTCATCAACTACCCTAAACCCTATACACTTATTAACATCTAGCTAGTAAGCAAAAACAGAATTTGTAGTACAAGACAGTGTGACTCACCCGAAGTTGTAAGGAAGTAGTATATCTCAATTGGTATTTAGGCCCTTCAAGAACTCTAGCAAGCTTTTCTCTGTGTCTGCTCGATCCCATTCACGCGTCCATGTCTCTTGATTAATGGTATTTGGGTCAATGAACCCAATGCCATAGCGTCCAGCTTTTTCCATTTCATAGATCTTCATCCTGCATAATACCATAGAAAAGAATATAGTGACGATAATTACAGGTAATGATCAACTAGCACTACAACTAGCTTGACACTTAAATTGCAGAAAGACAATAGCAACTGACGATAGATTTGTCGAGTGCGTCTTGATTGAATAACGGAAACAGTTCTGTAAACTCAACATATAGAGCATTCTCATTGAAGTAATGATATGCCTTGACTTTCACCATGAGGGACTCTCGATTGGTAGTCTTGCCAATTTTCATGTACCATTCATGCAATTCATACATTCTCATTGAGAGCTTCTTGACCTCCTCAAGCTTGACCAAAGGTTAGTCGTGGGCATGTTTCCGTTTTATGTCCTCCTCTCTAATCTTATCCATGGGCTCGATGCCTAGGAGTTGATAAACAGTGACACTGGCCTCGTCGGCCATCCTTCTATGAGCGTCGGTTATTACCAGATGATCGGCCGTGCCGGTACTCATGTGTGTTGGTACAATGAGCGGGGGGATCGATTGCACCGCATGTTCTCCCAGCTGGGGAACAGTTTTCCCGCTTTTTTTGGCAGCTGCTTGCCTCGAGCTCGAGCTCGACTCCTTCTTTTGTTGTGCTTGATGTGCCTTCCTAATTTGGCGCTCATAGTCTGAGTCAACATGCTTGGGAGCTGGTGCTTCAGCCATACGAATAAAGTGGTCAATGACATGCTCAGGCACTTTCTCCTTTGGCGGCGGTGGCGGTTTCGGTTCAAAATGGGCCCTCACTTGGGCTTGCACTTCGGCTTCGTTTTCCTCCGGAGTCAAGTCGTAAGGCCTCTTCGGAAGAGGCACGAGGCTTGGACCAAATTGGTATCTCTTGCCTCCTGTACTTGTACCGCTAGCCGCCATAGCTGCGGTTGTTCTCTTCCGCTGTTGCTTAGGCGGCGGAGCCCGCTGAGGCGGCGGAGACGGCTGATGCGGTGTCTGACGACTTGGAGGAGGAGGAGTGGGCTGACGCATTGCCGGACTTGGAGGAGGAGTGGGCTGACGCGGTACTGGGCTTGGACGAGGAGGAGTGGCCTGACGCATTGGCGGACTTGAAGGAGCAGGACTCTGCTGAGGCGGTGGCTGATGACTTGGAGGAGCGGGAGTCTGCTGACGCGGTGGCGGACTTCGAGGAGGAGTCGGCTGACGCGGTGTCGGTGGCCTTGGAAAGATGATGCAATCTTTTCTCCATAGAATGATACGATGTATGGCCTCTCCCAGTGTGTGCTCGTCGTCACCTCCAGGAATGTCAAGCTCTAGCCTCGAATATTGTGCCACCACTTCATCAACCACGACACGAGCATAGCCAGCTGGAATCGGGTTGCAATGGAAGGTTGCTTCAGGGGGATTTGTATAAGCAATGGCGTTTTCCATCTTCATGGATATGTTCTTCATTTTGAAGTGTAGCTCACAATTAGTGTTATCCATGATGTCATCAACAGGGTATGTATCCAGCAGTGCCTCATCGCCCGGGGTGGAACCCACGCTGCTTCTCGGCATGGATGGGACGATGCTATGAGTACAAAAAATACACTTCCGTGATGATACGTGTTTGTCACAGTAGGTCACGTTTTCTGTCATGCATGTACATCCATGACGATTTTATGACAGAATCAAGATAGTCATACCTGTGCTGTCGTAGAAGTGTTCCATGATATTACCAAAATTATCATCACAGAAGTGTCCACTTCCATGATGATAAATCGTGCGTCATGGAAGTGCTTTCGTCAAGGGTGACCGACATGTGGCATCCACCCTAACGGGTCGCCGTTAAGCTATCGAGTTCCGGTTTGGATCCGATAACCCGTTAACAACCCCGACCAATGGGGATTTTCCACATGTAAAATTCTCATTCACCGGATAATGCACGTGTCAGCTAATCGTTGGGACAGATGTCATTCTTAAAATGGACGGAAGACGCCTATGATATGTCAACACGTGGCACAGCCCAACAGTGGCCCATTTTAGGTAAAAAGGCCGGCCCAGCTAAAGGCCCACCATGTTTTTTAGACACTCGTGGGCTGGCTCGTTAATAGCCTGCCATGTTTTGGGTCAAATTGAGGCCCATACCAGATCAGGCCCGTTCACAGCCTGCCGTGTTTTGGGCCAAATTACGGCCCATATCGGATCAGGCCCGTTACCAGGCAACTGTTATTTTGGGCCCATTCTAAGACTGGTTTGTATTTCAGCCTGTTAAATGCCTGTTTACCAGTTCGGCCCGATAATAGTTTCGGCCTGTTAGCGGCCCGTGGTGCATCTGGGACGTTGTCGGCCCGGTTTAACTTTAGGCCATTTAACGGCCCATGCAGAAACTGGGCTATTTCTTGTCCGAAGTAACTTTAGGCCTCTTAACGACCCGTAGTCTTCGTGGATAAATTTCAGCCCAACTGGCCTATCGGCCTGTTAATGGCCTGTATAACAGTTGGGCCTAATTACAACCCATGTTGAATCCGGCCTGCTTACAGCCCATCTAATAATGGCCCGTGACACTTTTGGGCCTATGGCCTGCGTGGATACCGGCCTTCTGAAAGCCCCTATTTTATTAAGCCAAACAGGCTCGAGATATATTTTGGTCTGTTAACTGCACGTCCTATTTGGGCCAAACATGGGCCTTAGGCAGTTCCGGCCTGTATTGGCCCGTGAATTTTTCGACTCAACGCTAGCCCAATCTAGGTTTTAGCCTGTTAAAAGCCCATGGTATTCTCTGGCCCAGCTGGCCAGAACTTTACTCGGCCTATTAAAGGCGGGAAACTACTATAGGTTTAGACCTGCTAATGGCCCAAGATGATTATAGGCCCACGTTTGGCCCATATGAGTAACGGGCCGGCCTGAAGACCGACAACACTGAGATCCACTGAACCTTCCAGCCTAAATTACAGCATACCGACCAAAGAATAAACCTAGACTATACAATAAAGAAATTACGGCATATTACATCCACTAGGAATCAAAGTTCGCTATCGGTGATAATAAAAGCGCAACGTGACCGCGGATTACATACATTGGGCATCAAAGGTCGCCACTAATGCATATAAACGTGCCGACAAAAGAATATACAAAACTAAGAGAACTTCAGAAGGCACCAGGGCTGGCCAGGATGGGCCCCACAAGCAGCCGAACAAGCTGATGAGACCTCAGTTGTGTCAACAATAGATGCTCCATCCCTAGCTGTATAGCACCATAGTGCACAAGGTAGTCCTCTGACATCTTCATTGCATCTTTGACTTCAAGTCGGAACTGAGCTGAAGCAAGTCTTTCCGCTTTAAGTCGAGACTGAAGAAGTCGAACTGATTGAGGCAGCGACTGCACAGAGGTTGTCTCACACCTGCTGGTGAGTAGCTTCAACTCACTGTCTTCATCAAGACAGGACCTTGGGGTCATCTCGCTCTCCTCAAGATGGTTTGGCTCATTATCTTCCCTAAAGTTCTGCCTGGCATAATAGATACAACTCTGAAAGAGAAACAAGGAGACATGTAATAGGTTTCACAATTATATAAGCAAATAAATGGATCTGTTCTGCATAAGGAACATGTTTTTACAACTATAATTTAAAACTGGTAGTTGTTGCAAACATCCAATCAGATGTAAACATCAAAGTAAACAACAGTGGTGGAAATGATGCCTATCCAAATCTATACTAGAACAAAGATTGAAGGCTTGAGAAGGATGAACTTACATTACATGTTAACACGGGCTGGACAAAGCCCTTCTCCATGTTGATGGAAGGATAATTCAATAAATTCCCCAAAGAAAATTGTTTATAAGCGTTGCCATTATTCTACATTCTGCAAAGAGTAAATATAGATCAAGTAATATTGGAAGAAACAGGGGATAATGAAGCTCAGGTGTTGATTGATGATACATAATCAAATAGCAATTAATTAAGCACAACGTTACAAGGCAAAAGGTACTGACAAGAGGAATGCAGACATCAATGTGTGTAGTGGCATTGGCTTTATTCAACATTTTGGTAAGAGTAAATGTAGATATGATAATTTAGAGAAAGTGGAGGGCAGGGCGGATAAGATGCAGAGTAATGCTAGACAATCAACTATCTCATGATGCAAGTACAGTAATACCACCACCGTCCGTTATTACTTGTCACTCAAATGGATGTATCTAGCACTATTAAGTTCTAAATACATCCAATTGATCAACAATTAATTCGATACAGAGGGAGTACATGACAACAAGTACTTACATGAGCAATCCAAAACTTCATAACCATTGAGTTAATTCTACATTTATCTAAGAGTAAATACAGATCTTATAATTTCAAGCAAAGGGAGGATAAAGAAGCGAACATTTACAGTGATGCTACATAATCAAACAACAATGAGTGTAAGTATGCTGACAAAGGGCAAGAGGTACTGACAAGAGCAATGCAGAGCCCAGTATTGTTGGGAGATCCTATGATCCTTTGAGCAAGGAGATTCATCTGAAATTAGTTTTCATACAAGAGAGAAGGTAAGGCACATGCAGAAATTTAGGAGTTCAAATTTTGAATTGGTATCATAGACAATACCTGACGCTGGGCTCTCAGCAGGTCTAATAGGGGTTTGGCCAGTGGAGTAGGGGTAAAGTGTGGTACAGTTGGGCCTATGTTTTCTGTGGCTGCTGATCTATCTGATTTAACAGGTATCACTACCTTTTCCAAATACCTAGTTTGTACTCCTTGAGGATCTGCACTCACCCTCTTCCTTTTGGACATCTATTACGAAAGAACAACATTTGACTGGAAAAACATAGTATGACGACACATGGAATAGGTACATAAAATGGATAGGTATGGCATATACTCACATATGATTCTTAAACTAAGAAGATGGTGTAACAAAGTAGAAGTAATGCAAGAGGTCAGATGCAAAATATGTGCGGCCAATACAACCTTGCCAAGTTAGAGCAAGCTCCTTGATGGGTGAATAAGATAGGCCATCCTCCACCATGCCAAGTTTGTTAGCCAGTGGATTGTTCCGCAATATTCCTCTTGTGCGCCCATTCTCATATTCATTTTGATAATGTTCAATACTTGACATGCATGAAAACATAAAAACAAGTGAGATTATCTTTGTAATGCAAAAGTGATTCTAATCCAATACTGCCTCCCTGTAAACCCCTTTGTGCTATCTCTGCAATTCTTCTGAGAGATGCCATGCATGCTGTAATTTGGTGTGTGCATTAACATAACGTGGCCGACTACTCAAAATATGAGAGCTCCAGAAGTGATGATACTTCACAGATGACAGCTTCAACATATAGTAAAGAAGAACAAGTCGACCTGACCTGACAGATTCAAAATATACTAAGGGAGAACAACTCGACCTGACCAGTCGACCGCAAATGTCTCTGCTACTCTTCCCAACAAGGAACATACTTATTAAAGAAGAGAAGAGGATCATCTTAAAGAAGAGCATAAGAGCAAGCAGATTGAAGATATTACAAGTCTTTCTACACAATGTCGGTTGCCCACCCATGATGAACCAAAGCGCACAGAGAAATACTATTCCTTCCGGTCTCTCCATTTGTGGCTCACATGCATTTCGAAACTAAAGTAGGAACATTTAGCTGACCAATTAAACATCTCTCAGTTTTACTAATATCATCATAATATCATATTTGAATTTGTACAACTAAGCTTGTTTAGCTCGATGGGTGGAGCAGTGCTATTACGACACGAACCACGTAGGCTGATCGTGGTCATCATAAAATGGGGAAACCGTAAGCATGATGAGTATAGTGTTGACCATGGCAGTGGGATGACAGATCTGAAGCTGCAAACCGCGCAAAGGGTCGTTAGCAACCGATGTTTGCTTTGAAATAACAACTAAGATTTGGTATGGACAAGAAAGTACAGTCAAGAAGTGACAAAGAAATGCAATTATGCTGTCTCTCTATATGTCGCGACATGCATTTGGAAACTCAAGTGGGACCTTTAGCTATCCAATTAAATGAGTCTGTTAACTAAGCTTTGGAATTTTGAGTGTTGTGTTGTTTAGCTTGAAGGGTGGAGTAATGCTAGTACGCCAGAAAGTACCTATGCAGATCATAGTAGAGTAGATAAAAGGGGAAAACGCTAAGCATCAAGAGTAAAGTCAGGAAAGTGGAACTAGCTGAACTAGTGGGTGGCGCACAAGCTTTTCAAAACGAATATAGGAACATTAGGTGACCAATTAAACGTTCTTCGTTTTAGTAATATGAGCATCATATCAGATTCGTATTTCAACACCTAAGCTTTGGAATTATGAGTGGCATGTTGTTTCGCTTGATGGGTTGAGGTCTTGAGGAGCAGTGCTAGCATGACACGAAGCACCTACGATGATGGTAGTGAATATAAAGGGGGGGAAACCATAAGCTTTACGAGTATAGTGACCGTGCCATGGCGGATCTGAAGGTGCAAACCGGACAAAGCTACTTTGCAACCAATGTTTGCTTTCAATTAGCCACTACGATTTGGTACGGACAAGAAAAGTACAGTAAACAATTTATGATCTATTTTCCGGGTGAGATCAATAACTTAAGCACATATGGAAGAGTACCACCTCTCTTGCGACGCCGTGTAGGCCCCTGCTGATACGTTGAGGGTCCTGCGGGTGCGATGGCTGTCGGCGGCGGTGAAGAAGACTTTAGACGGCAGACGGCCGGGTCAGGGGATAAATCCTGTTGCCATGGACCAGGCGGTTGTAGGAGCGGCAACGGCAAGGTGGACGACGGCGCCGATGAAGCAAGAGGACATGATGAAAGGATCCTGGTCCGGCGCCGTGGATGGGAGACGTCCATCTCTTGCAGTGGATGACGGGGTAGGGGTAGCGGCTCCGGTAAGGTGGAGGATGGGGGTGGCGGACGGAGGAGGCTGGATGCAGTGGGGAGGTTGTTGGGCGTCGACGGTGTATGAATGGGGAAATGGAAGGGGAGGGGGGATCTCAAACTTTGGGACGCGCTTGTCTGAAATGTGGGAAAGTTACGAACTTATCCCCCATTTAAAATTTCGGACATCACGTCGGTTGGGGATAGGACGGTAATCTCGCATCTCCCAAATATTTGCCAGTAGCGATTTCGGGCGAGGAGAGGATGTTTTTCTGCCCATAGTTGGCGCCCATGGTGTATGAACTAGGCTGACAGGTAGGGTGGTTGTGTCACGTCTGAGGGAAGTTACACATCTGCCCCTATTTAAAATATTTGCCTACATCGATTTCGGACGAGGAGAGTTTGTTTTTCCGCTCATCGTGTATGAATGGGGAAATGGAGGGAGAGACACCTGTCTTTTGGACAAGCTTGAATCAAATGTGCTTTGCCGCCCATGTTTGGCTCCCACTGTGTCTGAATGGGCTCAGAGGCGGTCGTGTCACGTCTGATTGAAGTTACTAGTCTACCCCTATCGATAGTAGTGTAAATCCGGTCGATAAGGATGTCAAGTGTCACGGGTAGACAGTAACTTCCATCTCGCAAACACTTGCTTCGGGCAGCCCACAAATGATAGTGGGTGTTTAGCCGCTTCGTTCAAAACTTGGGAGAATTAACATTCACGTTTGCCCTGGCCCCTGACAACTAAATTCAAATCCAATTTGTATTCTATTATGAATATCCACAGATAATTCTACATTTTGTTATTTATTTCTTCAAAACCACGACAAAGATTTATTCCACCTTTATATATGATTATGATTTAGAAATGTCATGATCTTCCAATTCAGTAGGTTGGATACACTTTGAGTCAAATAGTTATTTTATCCAATACAATATGCTCACACGAAAAACAGTTCACCTTATGTCAATCATACAAGTACTGAGGATTACCTCGCTTAAAAAATTCGGATCATTACAAAACATGGACAACATAGGGGGTCTTACAACATAATCCATTCAGAGACATGACACAACATGCAAGTACAATAATCTAATGACAATTTCAACTGGTATGTAAAGAAGAACTGGGATTACCCTGGGCTTCAGATAGCAGAAACAGCAGGACCTCCTCCATTTTCAAATGCAACATTCTTACTTCCTCCAATTCTTGGGTTGCTTGCATAATGCGTGCAGCTAATTGCATAATTTCCAGCATCAAGATCAAGATTACCTCATTCATGGAAGCCACACCATCTCTTTCTGCCTCTAGTAGAGCCTCAAGAACTATAATATATGTGCTCAGACTGCTCTCCGGCGGTGTTGCCTCTGAACTGCTACCATCTGGTAACATAGATGGCGCACTGCTTCCACAAATAGATTTTGGGGTTGTACATTGTGTCCTAGTGTGAACGGCATCCTGAAAGGTTTCCGATGGACATAAGTAAGAGATAGTTATCGCATGATCCAGGCAGTAAGCTTACATGGTAAATGACATACGAATTATTGCCGAGCATGGCAAGCTATATTTAAATGGTTCAAAGCAGCATCAGCCGAAAATAAATTAAAATGGTAAGATGAAACTAGGGATGTAAGTGGCAAATAAACGACATCCGCCAATCCCATGTAGTTAGTTTTTGCTGGCTCCCTAGTTCATTTTCCTCAAAAACAAAAACTCTTTTGAACTATCATACCACTAGTGGACTTTAATCGGGATTAAACGGGACCCAGTTGACATCCCTAGTTGAAAGGGAGTGTACCACCGCTATATTTAAGTTGCCAAGGCATCTAAGCAGTTGAAATAATCTGAGAAAGCACTTAACAGTGTGGCCTCATATAAACTACGAAGACAGTCTTGTGATGAAGTTCATAGGAAAATTTAAGGACTCAAATGAACTAGGCATGCATTTCTTTACGATAGTACAACATGCACTGCTGACATATTGGCCAATTCAGGTATAGCCTAACAAGTAACAAACAAGCATTCGAATCAAGCAATACAGCAAAGCAGACAACTGAACTACTTGTAATTCTATAGGATTATAGGTTGAGGGCACAAGCCAAGAAAGCAGCCCACACGCATTACATTTCACATGTACCAAAACACACTGGCTTACCATATGTTGCTGTGAAGCCTCATTGCTATTGCAATGTTCTTTGAAGATATCATCAGCATCCCGTGGTTGCAAATCTAGTTGTTGTAGTTTATTCTACACCCTCTATTTAGGTAAAATTAAATTTAATCGCATGCACTGGTTCGAATTGATCATCAATGGTTCATCTAAACTAATGAAAGAAGGGTGTGTGCTTACACGACAATATATGTGCTTCACTCTATTTTTATGCTTGTTCGAGGTGCTAGCCCCAAAAGAACAAATATTTTGCTTGATGGGGTTGGCAGCTCCATAATTAATAGAAGCATCAAATTAGTCATGCAACTTTTGAAGATCAAGAACACACAAAAAAGTAATGAACAGAGGCTCAGAGCAGTGATGTAATAGCTAGCATCAGAAATTGTAGGGTAAAACGAACAAAAAGCAGCGGAACCACATGCTAGTTTGCTGATGTGTAATTAAGCATAGAGAACATGAAGCAGTCTGATGGAACCAATAGGTGGCATCAGAACAACACCATTACCATAAATATAGCATGGAAGAAGTAAAATAATAGGCAGTGATATCTAGGAAGTACAGTAATACTTAGGACAAAACTAAAGCATTGTAACTATATGTGCACTGGTTTGTAATTTAGCACATGTAACATGTTCACTGCCAGAAGTATGGCCCTACAGGTGCAAGCAGAATAACGCGTCTCATGAAAAATTGAATGATGCCCTAAAGAAATTCAAAGGTGCGGTGCTTATGCTAAGAAAGTGAACGTAGGCGTCGGCCGTTGGATAATAGTACCCGATTCTTGGCGGCGTATGGGTATCGTTGTCATACTTGATAGCTAAGGATCGACGATGGTGCTCGTGTTGCATTTGAGTTTGGGCCGGCTGTCGCCGTTGCTGAAGCGGCTCCGGTGCTTCGGTTGCGGCGCCTGTCGACATACAAGAAAGCTCATCTGTGGTAGGTGAACAGTTGCATGATAAAGAAGAGAAAAACCAAAGGAGTACAAATCAAAATAACCTGATGAGGCTGCGGCATCAATAAAGCGGGGCCGATGGAGTTGAATATGGCGTCTGTGGAGCGGGTCCGGTGCAGTGGACGAAGTCGTCGGCAGGCGTGGTGTATAGTGCTTTCGGTGAGGCGGATCTATTGCGGCGGACGAGGGCTTGTATGAAGGGCGAGCGATGGGGCGGACGAGGGAGTCAGTGAAGGGCCTACACTGTGGTGGATGAGGGTGCTGGTTAAGCAGATCCGGTGCGGTAGACCATGATGGCAGTCAAGGAGATCTGGAGTGGTGGACAAGCCAGTCGCTGAAGCGGCTCTAGTGAAGTGGTGAGTTGGCAGTTGGGGGTTCCAAGGTGCGGAAGGTAGATCCGGCGGGGTGTGAGGTCCACCACTGCGGCGGAGGACTAGATTCGGCGGCTTGCCGTGGTTCGGGGGGGGGGGGGGTCGGGGAGGGGAAGGGGAGTGGCTCTGGGGAAGAATGTTGGGGGCAAAGAGGGGAAAACAATGGAGTTACCAAAGCAGCCCCTTTCCGTTCATGTGGCAGGGGTAAAACAGGAATATCGCAGGGCTAAACTTTCGGGCGCGAAATATTTTGATATGAGCGGGAAGTTTGAAAGCTTTTGGCGCCTGAAACTATAAGTGTTCTACTCTTGTACGGCCGACTATGATATCATGGCCGAGAATTTATTTGTTTTGCACGCAAAAAAAGTGCAAGTTTTGAAAATCAATGTCTCCAACTCGAAACTTAGATTGTCCATTCAATTCAAATATGGATCATTGAGCTAGTACAAGCAAATACCATCATACAGTCCAATTCAAATGAAATTCCAAATGTGTTTATCCTAAATATGAGGACCAAAGCAAAAATGTGTATGTGTATGAATAAACTGGATGATTATAAAGTTTGAACATGCTCGTATGTGTATATCTCTAGGTTTGATATATGAATTTGAAATCACGAAATCCCGACTTAAAAAATGTACCTCCGTTTAAATGAATTACAGAAGCTAATGATGGAGTCGTATTCCAAAATTCCAATCTTAGGTTTGTAATTCTGGTACATCAAGATATATCACGCATGTTCAAAAGTATCGTTATCTCATAGTCCAAACTGTGAAACAAATTGATCAACCATGAGTGCACACACTATTGACCATATATATCTCAACTACGCTAAAGTCCCTCAAATATAGACACCTCACTCTTTATCTGAAGCCAACCGCCCCCCCCCCTTTGCCCCCCCACACACAAGTCGTTCTCTCCCCCAGACACGAACACACGAGCACATTAACATGCTCCCCTCTTCTAAAGTCCGGACCCCAATATAGGTCTCTATCACTTTGTCTCTCGGGCATGCACACATCTCTTCCCCCACTCTCTAGGTCTTCCGGCATCTCTCTTTCCCAAGCACACGCACTATGTAGAGTGTATCTTTCCCATACACACAAAACGTCACCCCCAAACGTCTATCTCCCTAGTTATGTGGTTCTCGCACACTCACCTCACACACCACCCCCACTCCAAACAAGCACACTTTGTCTCCTTGTGCACCACTCTCCTCTTTCTATCTCTCCCACATGCGGACCTGCCCCAGCTCCTTCCCTGTATACATATATGCCGTGACTCTTTCCATAGCTCCCTAATGTATCATCATTCTCAATCTCACACGTTGTTCTCTACACCATCTATTCTAGATCTCTCGTGAAGTCCCTATCACACACGCGATGACTCGCTTCCCTTGCGTCTCCGTACATAGGCCACTTTTGAACAACATCAACATTGTCTCCATATCTATACTCCACTTGTGCACACAAACGACCCCTCTCTCTCCCCCTCTCTTCCTCTCTCTCTCTCCGTCGCTAGCTCTCTCTCTCTCTATCGCTCTCACACCCCTCTCCCACACACATTTGATGTCTCTTCCAAATAGTCTGCTCCCCGCCCGCACCCATGCTATCCCGCTACTACATATGCCTTTGTCTCTCTTTGACACACATGTCACACCATTCCCCTTCCCTATACTAGGTTTACATCATTACTGGTCTCTCTACTCCACATACACACACTCCCTCTCACACACAAACACGCTCACAAACACACACAGACACGCACAAACACCCATCTATCTGGATCCTTCTTTTAAGACACACACCCTTGCATATTCTCTCCAGCTCTAGGTACGTATATATCCCCCCTCTCTCTAGCTCAGATGCACACCAAAATTCTCCACCTCTCTAACTCACACATCTCTCCCCATGTCCGCATGTGTATCTCTATGTGTCTCCACGTTACACAACATAAAGCCCCATGTACATGTCTCTCTCTATCCTCCACACACATAGACACAAAGAATCTCTTATCATTGCCTCAGTGTCTACACATATCACTCTCTCTCTCTCTCTCTCGCAAACACGCTCAACAAGGGTTTCCCCGTGAATAACTTACCGTCTATTCATCAACAGTCGTGGCAGTGCGGCGAACACGAGACATGCAAAAGAATAAATCTACACGTGCGTAGACCACCTAGTATGACTACTAGGACTAGAGCAAGCCGAAAGCGCGCCGCCGTCACCCCCTCCTTATCGGTGATGGGAAAACCTTTGTTTTACATAGTCGAGAAGTCATTGTGCTAAGGCCCCACAAGCTGAGCCGTTCAATAGAATGTAGATCCTAGTTTACGGAAACAAGTATCGATAATACGTTTGTATCTCCATACTTATATTTCTTATCTTATAAAAAACCCGAGTTGGTGATGATGGTACGCGTGCCATCTTGCAATATAGACTGTCCGATCTATATCTGACGGATATAAATCTATGCCTACTATTAAAGGGAGTAGGCATTCTTGGTTTGGTTTCGCTTTGTTTCGTCCCGTTTAGGTGATTTTTTTCTTTTTGGTTTCGTCCCGCCTCCAAGATTTTTATTATCCGAGGTGGTACTATTTTCTGACGCTGCGCAATCTCGCTCACATTTTTGTTTCTGGGTTGAACGATCGCTTGGCTGGGCCAGTGTATGCGACCGAAGCCCATCCATGCAAAAAACAAATATGGGCGTCCATCAATTTATTGGCTGCGAGTGGGCTCCTGAAAATCAAGAAAAAAATGAGTGGGCTTTGTAATATCAAGTAAAATATAGTTATACGTTGGAGAATCGAACACAACACCTCTCATATCAAAAGAACCTATGGTAACCAACTTAGCTGACTTATATTTGTGATTAATCCCACTTCGAGGATTTATATTGAATCACCCCGATATAGTTCCCTAATTGCTTGGAAGACACTGAAAGGAATTGGCCCTGAGATTGTGTGGCTGCCATGCAATAAAAGAGAAATATTTCGGGGCATTAATTGCCGGTGAGGAGTCCCCTTAATTAAAGGGAGGGATCATGATGGGGCTGGATTTGTGTGTCCTTTAAAGGATGTAGGATTTGTGGGCTCCTAATGCACCCATAATTAACGGTTAACAGTTGCACAATTAAGGAAGGATTGCTGCAAGCCGACCCCTGTTATTAGGAAGAAAATGAAAGATTTAAAAGAAGAAATATGAAGTACGAATTATTTCGGGCAGTGTGAATGCTAAGTTAACAATTATTGATTTGTAGCCAGTGGGAACCAACGTTTTGCATGTTTTTTAAGACTTCATAAAAATTCAAGAAAATATTTGTAAAATGTTGCGTCAAATTGTGATCAAACCGTTGTCCTTGAGCCCATGGACTCTAAAGGACCAATAACCAACTAGGCCATAAACATTTTGTGATTTTTTAATGGATTACATCCAATATTATGCGTACTCATTTGATCTAAGGTTAATTTTGAATAACTTAAATATTCTTTTTTTGTCATGAATGAACCGATGAGCCGGCGGTACAACCGGTGAGTCGCTCGTTCATTTTTTAAACTATGATTAGATGGCCATGGCGAAAGAGCACGCCATAGTTCGCTGCTGGAAACATACCCAAGTTCATGCTAGAGATGAGGAAGGAGGACGGTGTCGACAGTGAAGTGTATGTAGTTTCTGTTGACTCAAGTAATTGATGTCCTCCTGACTTAACTTAATTTGCATTAATAATTATTATTGTGTGCGCTAAGAAGGAAATGCATTAGCTGATTTGTTAAGACATTTGTGTTGAAGCACATGAAGATGTATGTGACGCGCAAGGAACTACAAGCCAGTGTAGGGAGAGGTTTGTGAAATCGGCATGGTAGATTGTGATGACCAAGCTCGCCGCCTTGGGATTGATGACATTTATTGTAATAGGTGGGCAAGTGACCACCATCATGATGACATGGGAGAAATGGCAACGAAGATGACTCTTAGGTCTGTGCGTGAGTTTGTTTCTCCCGTTGCAACGCACGGGCATTTGTGCTACTTAAACTAAAAGATACCCGCACCTCTCTCCACATTTGCAGACTAGGCCTTCCCTCGTTCATCCTTATCTCCAACAACCTCATTCTTGAGCAATTAAAAAAGGAAGCCTCTGGAACAAACTGTCATGGTGGTCGCTGCCGGTGTCGTCCATCCCCATGCCCCTGCTCAGTCCGACCACCAATCACCACCACGCCCCACTCCTCTTCACCTTATCTCCTATTTCTCGAGATATCATTAGTTTTTACACATGGGATTACTCCCGCATGGGTCAATCACAACAAGTGTTTTATAATAAAATGCATCTTGATGTTCCGTGCAATGCACGGACATCTTGCTAGTACTCCTACAGAAGACTTAGTTGGTGATGATGGTGTGTCTGCCATCCGTCATTTCTGACCATTAGATCTACATCTAACAACTGTGAGGTAAGTTGTTGCCTTTTCTCACCAACATCCCACATATCTACCAATTTGCAGAAAAACCCATAATTAGTATCTTAAAACCAACCACATCCCTCCCTCACCTCACCAAAACAGCCCAAGGAATATATTCTGATTGAAACATAATACATCTCTAGTGATATATGTATATCAAAATTAGAGTGTTCTGTATCAAGTTTGTGAATAAGTATTATTCTAATTATGATCCATTGCAACACACATGAACAGTGCTAGTATTTCCAACCATGCAAAAAAATGCTAGTATTTCCATAGTTTCGAGTTTTCCATCAAGATATTAGTCACTCATGGTTGATATTTAGTTTCAATCACGTACACATAGGCACTATGTAACTAGCCTTGCTTATTGGCTTCCAAAGCTTAACTTTCACTCCTACTTACTGTATGTAGACTATTTAACAAAAAACTACCACTTTCAACCAGCCCTAGGAAGAAACTATTGTACAAAAATAGCAAAAACATACCTAAAATTTCTTAATCCGCGCCAAAAACTACTACCTAGTGCCGATTAGGCTCGTTTAAACCCGTTTCTGACAGGGTTGGCCCACACGTCTGTGCAGACGAGGCAGCTTAAACCAACACATTTTGTTTGACCGTTGACACAAGGGACCCACATCTGACCTTCTATCCTGTTATTCCCCCTCAAATCATTATTTTTTCGGAACATTACTTCAAACAGTACTGATGTGTGTTCGTCGGTGGCGCCGGTGATGAGCAAGTTGGCTGCCGCTCCGCCGGACGGGCCGGACGCCGCGCTGGCCTCCGCATGGGTTGGCAGGCTGGCCCGAGCGTGACTCACGTGCGAGCAAGCCGCCGCGCTGGCCTTCGCTCAAGCCAGATGGCTGGCCTTAGCGTGGCGCGCGTGAGCAAGCCGCCTCACCGCCGTGCCAATCTAGCTAGCAAACCTTGCAGATAAGTAGCTGGATGCATCGAGCAGGGTGTGCGTGCTATCTTTGCTAGCTAGCGGCCGCGAGCGCCGGAAGGAGGTGGCATCCGGGCTGCCGCAAGATGGGCTCCGCACCGCCGGCGGTTTTGACCTTGGCTTCTGCCGGCGGCGGTAGCTGCGTCCCATGGCCGAGGATGACTAGGTGGACGGGCCGGAGGTAGGAGGTTACTCGGGGATTTTTGTGCAAACTGACATGTAGGTCCCACAAGTCATAACGCCTAACTTGCCGGTCGAATAGAAGCCGTTGACTTAAGGGCCGACATGGGTTGAAACGTGCCTATAACGGCACTTTGTAGAGTAGTCATTTCTTGGTAGGGCTGGTTGGTAAGGGCACGATACAATGGTTGATAAGGTAGTCTTATCTTAAGTCTACCATGTATGCAAGTGGTAGTAGTTTATTGGCATTATTAGTGGTTTCTTGTAAGGAACAATGTACTAGCGACAAAAGGCGATTCTAGGTTGCGTTGTACTCCAACGAGTACTACTAGTGGTCGCGGGAGTGTATAGCTCGTTTTGTGGGTTCGATCCCGGCCGAACGCATGGCGACCTTTTTTTAAATAGTTACTTCGCTGTGAGCCAATATTGTACACTGGTAGTTTTGGTTTTGAAGTCGAACGGACGTGTCGCACAACAATCTGGGTGCACCTGATAGCCCAACCACATGAACGGGTTTTCCTTCCCATCATCTCGTGGCTCGCGTGCTCGCCCTAGCCGCACCTCGCTTGCAGATTTCTCACCTGCTAGTAGCATATTTAAACTACCGCCTCCGAATTAAGCCTGAGGAGCCTGAAAAGCCTGGCATGGCATTGGGAACTGTGCAATATGGCTCTGCACGTAAAGTTCTAGTACTCTACTACTCTGTAGCTTGTGGCGTTGCACGCATGGACTTCACTCCATTATCGGCTATATAAAAGAAATTCCTCTTGAAGTGATTTTTTTTTGTTTTGAAACGGAGGCAAAAGCTTTGCCTCATCTCATTCATAAAGAAGGAACTACTAACAAAGTTTGATGACATCCATTACACCTCCACAAATGGAAGTGAAAAGCCTAGTCTCGCTGTATCAGCTAATTCAAATGTTCTGCCCCCGCAATAACCGTCCACTGGTGCGCGTCGGTCCTAAACAAACGGTTTTTAACCCCTTTCCGCGACGGCATTCGGAACCATCGCCAAGTGAGTGTGGGCGATAGGAGGGTCCTTCCCACACGACCCACAAACTGTTGGGGATATGCCCTCCTGGCACACACGCTCGGCAAAATGAGGCCGTGTGCGACCGGTGAGCACTCGAATACAGAAATACGTACAATAGTGCTAAAAAAATACAATTATACAGGCGAAATCATTTCCGGTCGTAAGTACATCCCACACAGTCAGTCACCACTAAACATTTTCGTTCGTATATACATCCCACACAGTCACTACAAGGAAAATGTTTGCGCAAGGTGGCGTAACGCAAACAGTTTTGAAGAGAATGTCGTGTGTGATTGTTCATTGATCCAACACGGTTTGTTCCTAGAAACTATGTGCGTTGCCTGAGGTCATCGCCCACGGTGGTTTCTCATTAACCGTTTGCAATAGGAAAACCCAATTAGCAAGCTAATTGGCCAATTAGCGGGCTAATTGCCCTATTATTAATAATCCATTTACTAATCTAATTGACATTCATATTAAGCACATAATATATTCCATTTCCATATTAAGGAAGCAGGATTTCATAATTGAAATACATCAGAGTACAACATGATATAGCTTCAGCGCTCAGCTACCCCATTATACAACTGCACCAGCAGCAAGTTTCACGTGCAACATCTAGAACCTTTCGAAATTAGCATCATAGACGGTACATAGAGAGATGCATCTCATCTGGAAAACTGCTGAAGCGGAAGGCGAATATTGAGCCTTGATTCATGTTGAAGGTCTTTGCAACTTTAGGCCAGTGCCTGTGGATGATTGGCCGTCCATCCTTCGACCTCTTCAAGAACACTTCAATATTGAACTGTGGGTGTTGTATGAAAACTTTCCTCGCCTCATGACCACAGAGGTGGTTTGAGAGGTAATCATTAGTGAAGCCTCAAAACAAGGATATGCATAAATATCTTCTTTATATTGGAAATAGGGCAAAGGAATACAAAAAGGCAAGGTATAATAGTTAGTACCATCTTGTAAACCTCAGTGCTTCCCATTGTTTCCTGCAACACATATAAGGTAGTTAGTCATCAGGTTAAGTAAGGGTTTGCATGCTATCAATAAAATATGTTGATGATAAATAAGCACATTGCAGATTCATCAGATTAATTCAAGCCACATGGAAAACCCATTTATCCAAACCAAGCATGATTAAAAACTAGGAAATATAGCGCTTGTATATGTTTCTCATGTATTAAGTGCAACCAAATTCGATTTATTCCTCACATGGTATACAATAACAGAATGCAGCCACACAATTGAACATCGCATTGCAGAAATGAACCAAGCAGGTAACTAAACACCACAACAAATGAACCAAACATTATCTGAGCACCACATTGCACAATATAACATACTCCTAATACAAGATCAGACAGTTAACCAAACCAAGCATGCTTAACAACTTGGAAATATAGCAATTGTATTTGTTTCTCATGTATTTATTACAGCCAAATTCGATTTATTCCTCACATGGTATACAATAAGAGAGTGCATCCACAACAATTGAACATCACATTGCAGAATTAAACCAAGCAGCTAACTAAACACCACAACAAATGAACCAAAAGT
This sequence comes from Aegilops tauschii subsp. strangulata, assembly GCF_002575655.3. Classification (NCBI taxonomy): domain Eukaryota; kingdom Viridiplantae; phylum Streptophyta; class Magnoliopsida; order Poales; family Poaceae; genus Aegilops; species Aegilops tauschii. The sequence goes on from NC_053036.3 coordinate 519,010,850, forward strand.
TAACTGAGCACCACATTGCACAATATAACATACTCCTAATAGAAGATCAGACAGTTAACCAAACCAAGCATGCTTAACAACTTGGAAATATAGCAATTGTATTTGTTTCTCATGTATTTAGTACAGCGAAATTCGATTTATTCCTCACATGGTATACAATAACAGAATGCAGCCACAACAAAGCAGTTAACTAAACACCACAACAAGTGAACCAAGCCACAACAAATGAACCAAGCAGTTAAGTAAACACCAATTGAACAATATAACGTACTCCTAATAGAAGATCGGACAGTTAACCAAACCAAGCATGCTTAACAACTTGGAAATATTGCACCCTGAAGAATTGAACATCACATTTGCATAATTGAACCAAGCAGTTAATTTAACACCACATTGCATGACATATAGAACATATACACTATAGCAGAAGATTGCATGGTGAAAGTAGATAGCACAATTCACTAGAGTTTGTTAAGGAAAGGCAGTAGCTAGCAAACTGAACATGGGTCCTTATAGTGAGCTAATAAGACAAGCTACTCCTCATTGTCGGAGATATCGATGACGATTGGCTCCTTGGACATGGAAGAGGGCGAGGCCTCCGCATCGTGGGTGCCCTCGTTGTAGTGGTGAGTTGCCTGAGCCGCTCCGGGCACCAACCTTCTAGCTCTCGAGATGAGGTAAGCACGTGCACACTGAGAAAACACCTCGTAGTCTTCGTCGAAGGCACCGACGGTGGCCTCGAGAAAACGCCATGAACTATCATTTAAAGCAGCCAACCGCGTCGCGGCGTCGGCGCGTGAGGCGTCAACGGTGGCCTTGACGGCGAGGTGCTCCTCCAAGATCTGGGGGTCGGCACGAATGGAAGCCATCGTGAACTCATCCGCGCGTGCGCCGCGATTTGCTTCTCTGCTGCCAAATGCTCCTTGAAGTCCTGGCTATACTACGTGCACCATGGCTTAGGCCGGCGGTAATTTGGTGGAGGGGTCGGTGATTTGGGTGGAAGGTGTCGCGCTCGCGCTGGCGGTCGGGGCATGTGGGATGTGGAAGGAGGAGGAGGATGGGGGTTGGGTCTGGATTACCTGCCTGGATAGGCGAGGCCGAGCAGCGTGAAGGAGGGTCGCCGACGAGGAGGGAGTGGCGCTGCAAGCAAGGAGTGAAAGTTTCAACTTGGAAACGAAGGCGGGAATAGGGGAAATGTGGCTTTTGGTAAGGGGGAGGGGGCGGGGAGGTAGATATTTCCGCGGAAGCCGAAAATTTGGAATCGCTTCAGACAAAAAACTGGCACGCAAAGTGTCATCAGACATGGTCCCTTATTCAGACACGGTCCGAAGATATTTTGTGTTGCATCTCACATGGTTGGTTATAATAAACTTTGTGGGATCTACTTGATTTTTCGTCTTGATTTGAATTACACAATGGCGTCACAGCGGCCATGGACGGTGTTTGAATTGCTAGACCTTTTAGCTGCAGTGATCATAAAAGAATTGGAATTATTCAGGGTTCGTTTGGACATTTTTATGCATTAAGTGAGTTTTCAATGCATTTATGTGCATAATTCAACTTTGAACTACATGCACATGCTCCAGTGCATATAAATTCGTTGAAAAATCAAATCTTGTCCTTGGGTGCATGCTTAGGTCCCATGCAAGACATGGGAATGAATTTCAAACACCATGGCACCGTTGATTGCCGACAAAACATTGAGATGCCTGGTTTTAAATTCTAGTAAATCCAAAACTCGTCTGAAATTCATGAAACTTGGCATGCTATCATGGAGCGGCATCAACATGCCGTGGTACAAATTTTGTCCCATTTGGGGTAGGTTTGGGTATATGCTTCTCACAAACCAGAGCTTCTCACAACAAGCATGATGGTTTTCGGTATGGAACGTCCCACCTTTGGGGAGGAAACGATATCCATTGCCTCTTATTGCTTTCAAGTTTTTTTCTCATGTCAACATAGAACAACAGGAGTGTTGTGTGAATTTTTGTGATTTTTCGGGGTTCCTTTGGACATTTTTATGCATTAAGTGAGTTTTCAATGCATTTCTGTGCATAATTCAAATTTGAACTACATGTACATGCTCCAGCGCATATAAATTCGTTGAAAAATCAAATCTTTGTCCTTGGGTGCATGCTTAGGTCCCATGCAAGAAATGGGAATGAATCTCCAACACCATAGCACCGTTGATTGCCGGCAAAACATTGAGATGCCTGGTTTTTAAATTCTAGTAAATCCAAAACTCGTCTGAAATTCGTGAAACTTGGCATGCTATCATGGAGCGGCATCAACATGCCGTGGTACAAATTTTGTCCCATTTGGGGCAGGTTTGGGTATATGCTGCTCACAAATCTGCTTCTCACAACAAGCATGATGGTTTTCGGTAGGGAACGTCCCACCTTTGGGGACGAAATGATATCCATTGCCTCTTATTGCTTTCAAGTTTTTTTCTCGTGTCAACATAGAACAACAGGAGTGTTGTGTGAATTTTTGTGACTTTTCGGGGTTCGTTTGGACATTTTTATGCATTAACTGAGTTTTCAATGCATTTATGTGCATAATTCAAATTTGAACTACATGTGCCTGCTCCAGTTCATATAAATTCGTTGAAAAATCAAATCTTTGTCCTTGGGTGGATGCTTAGGTCCCATGCAAGTAATTGGGAATAAATTTCAAGCACCATGGCACCATTGATTGCCGGCAAAACATTGAGATGCCTTGTTTTTAAATTCTAGTAAATCCAAAACTTGTCTGAAATTCATGAAACTTGGCATGCTATCATGGAGCGGCATCAACATGTCGTGGTACAAATTTTGTCCCATTTGGGGCAGGTTTGGGTATATGGTTCTCACAAACCGGAGCTTCTCACAACAAGCATGATGGTTTTCGGTAGGGAACGTCCCACATTTGGGGACGAAACAATATCCATGGCCTCTTATTGCTTTCAAGTTTTTTTTCTCTCGTGTCAACATAGAACAACATGAGTGTTGTGTGAATTTTTGTGATTTTTCGGGGTTCGTTTGGACATTTATGCATTAACTGAGTTTTCAATGCATTTATGTGCATAATTCAAATTTGAATTACATGCGCTTGCTCCAGTGCATATAAATTGGTTGAAAAATCAAATCGGTGTCCTTGGGTGCATGCTTAGGTCCCATGCAAGAAATGGTAATGAACTTCAAACACCAGGGCACCATTGATTGCCGGCAAAACATTGAGATGCCTGGTTTTTAAATTCTAGTAAATCCAAAACTCGCCTGAAATTCATGAAACTTGGCATGCTATCATGGAGCGGCATCAACATGCCGTGGTACAAATTTTGTCCCATTTGGGGCAGGTTTGAGTATATGCTTCTCACAAACCGGAGCTTCTCACAACAAGCATTATGGTTTTCGGTAGGGAACATCCCACCTTTGGGGACGAAACGATATCCATTGCCTCTTATTGTTTTCAAGTGTTTTCTCGTGTCAACATAGAACAACAGGAGTGTTGTGTGAATTATTGGGATTTTTTGGGGTTCGTTTGGACTTTTTTATGCATTAACTGAGTTTTCAATGCATTTATGTGCATAATTCAAATTTGAACTACATGTGCATGCTCTAGTGCATATAAATTGGTTGAAAAATCAAATCTGTGTCCTTGGGTGCATGCTTAGGTCCCATGCAAGAAATGGGAATGAATTTCAAACACCAGGGCACCGTTGATTGCCGGCAAAACATTGAGATGCCTTGTTTTTAAATTCTAGTAAATCCAAAACTCGTCTGAAATTCATGAAACTTGGCATTCTATCATGGAAGGGCACCCGACATGCTGTGGTATTTTTTGTGTCCTTTTTGAGAGAAGGCGCACTCGAATAATGACAGCCAACAAAGGCATTTTGAAAAAAATAGCTGCCACTTTAATATCTCAAATGTTTGTATAATTCAAACCGTGTGCATTCGGTTAACCATTCACGTGACGCCACGTGTCTTGGTTTTAATGGCTATAGGAGGTGCCGTGTGGACAGCTCCTTGACTGAACGGGAGGCGAGCGAGCGCAGTCCGGTGCACAGGCTCACCGGGAAGCGTACAAGCTGTTCAACGCAGGATCTGTGCATCTCTTCAACGCAAACGGTTCAGATTACTGTATGCAAATTAAAGCCATACTTCGGCGCTAAGCCAAGAGACACTGCGATTTGTCAAAATATGCAGCTAAAAATCAATATCACTATCTATTTTTTGCAACTAAAATTCAGTAATTAAGCATAGATTTCATTCATACTAGAGATTAAGCAGTCATTCCCACCGAGAAGCGAGACAGCCTTGGACCACCGCCCGCCTCGCTCCCACTGGTCTATATTAATGGCGCCGCCGAGCGGCCGCACCCCACCCATCCTCGCCACACACACAGTTCCTCCCTCTCCGCCCGCATCCTCGACGCCGCTCTGAGTCCTCAAAGCCATCAGTGTACGAGGATGTCGCCGCCCCATCCGATGGAGTGGCGACGCCGGGGCTGCTGAAGCACCGGAGCACGGCATGAATATGGACACAGAGGTTCCCGTCCCGGCCGACGAGGTGGAGAACTAGGCTGCCAACTAGCGGAGGCGGGTCGAGAAAGAACCACAAGCGACTCCAGCAGGCCTAGACTTCATCAACAACCTCCCCGATGATATGTTGATAGTCATCATATCCCTCCTCCCAATCAGAAATCGGGCGAGGACAGCCACCGTTTCCCGGCGGTGGCGCACCCTATGGCTCGGCACCCTTGTCGACCTCGTCCACACCCACAAGCTCTGCCATGGCTATCGCCAAAGCTTGGATGCGTTCTCCCAGATCCTCGGCAGTCACCATGGCCCAATCAAAGGCCTTATCGTGGGCAAGTTTCGTTCCAATGGCAAGGAGCGAGCATAGCTTGACGACTGGTTCCGATCCCGCGCCATAGATCAGCTCGGGAAGCTAAGTTATAATGATGGACATATGAGCTTGCTACCAACATCTGCGCTCTTCGCGCCCACGGCGCGCCTCGCCAATTTCATGAACTGCCATTCCCCCCTTAATGACGCGCCCGCTCTTTTTCTACCACGACTGAAGCACCTCGAGCTCGTCCCCGTTCGCATCCCAAAGGATGACATAGAGTGCCTGCTCCGCGGCTGTACTGCACTCGAGTTCCTTCGTCTTCAGGTGATGAATTGGTCGAGTACCTTGCACATCACCTCCAGGACTCTCCGCACTATTTATGTGTGTTGGTGGAGCTGCAATGAGAGATCACAAAAGGTGGACCATAATATGGTCATCCAGGACACACCTTCACTTGAGAGATTACTTGTAGTTGATCAACAAGGTCCAACAAGAATCAGTGTCATTTATGCACCGAAATTGAAAGTGGTGGGCTACTCGTCTGTCAAATACTACAACTTTCAAGTACAACAGTCGCCTTATATACCTCTCCTTCTTGATATCAATGTTATTTCTAGTTTTGAAGATGTATGTTTGTCTGTCATCCAGCGAAGCTTCACCCAGACTCTGGGCACAGTGAAGGTCTTGGCACTAGAATATGTCTTCTCCAACCTGGACCAAGTTTTCAGTTGCGTGAGATGCTTTCCGTGCCTGAAGAAGCTATATATCGAGGTGATGTTCCTTTCCTGTTAAATGTTAACCATAAGGGAGTTCAATTTTTTTCACCTTTTCCCAAGTTTACAATGACTATGTACTACGATTTCTGAAGGAATTTTGGAGGATTTTAGGACATACACCCCCACCCCATATTGGGTGCTTCATTCATATGGTTACAATCGTCCATAAGCATTTCTCCTTTGGATTCATCTGCACTAGTTTTCTTAGGGAATTTTTCATCCAATCCAACCTCTTGTGAAGAAGGCTACATGTTTCTTGATTGTAATCAAATTAATACCCATGTTAATCATGACAGATCGAAGATGGCACGTTGGTGCATTTTACCAATCCTACAAACCAAATGGGCGTGTAGCAGTGTTCAAAACTGCATGTAGGCACTAACACGTTCTCTTCTTTTGCAATGCATATTAGGCCCGGTGGAAGATGTTGATAACGACAATCACATCGAACGCATGGATTTGCATCTCTCAAATATTACTTTGAACTCCTACCGAGGGACCCCACCGGAGATTACACTCGCCATGTTCTTTCTTGCCAGAGCAAAGGTGCTGAGGGTACTGTGGTTGAACACACATTTAATTAGGAAAGATCAATGGTATGATTATCAGAGGCGGCTAGTACTGCGGAATGGAAGTGCCTCCAAAAATGCCAAACTTCATATTGGAAGAGCATATGGCAAAGCAATTGGAAGTTATTGTGTCAAACCCATACATGACTTGTCAGCGGCTGATCCCTTTTCAGAAATGACGCAGCTTGCAATGTTTGAATTTGGGCGTTGTAATCTTTGAACTTGAACCTTGCAATATTTATGGTATTTGTTATATTGAACCATTTATGTTCTCTTGTCTCAACGCAAACTGTTCATCCGGGTGAACCGCATGTCGTACATCGCACACACCTTGATCTGGCTGACCATTTCTTTTGTGTTGGCTAATCACAAACAGTTCATCCGAGTCAACTGTATGTTGTACATCGCACACACCTTGATCTGGCTGACCGTTTCTTTTGTGTTGCCTAATCACAAACAGTTCATCCGAGTGAACTGTATGTTGTACATCGCACACGCCTCCATTAGGCTGCCCGTTTCTTTTTTTCTGCCTCATTGCAAATGGTTCATTGGACTGAACCTTATGCCCTAGATCGTACACGCAACTAAAATCTGAACCGTGTTTGATGCATCCTCCATTGCAAACTTTTTGCACCTTTTTCGACAGTTCTTTTACATCCCCGTTTGTGAGTAATGCATCGCACACAATTTCATGAAAGGGTCTCCGATCGTAGTGTCACGTTAGCAGCATCCTGCAGTAGTGGTCGCTGATAAACAGGCTGCTAGTGTGTGCGTGAGAGGAGCGGCTGAGTAGGCCAACTATGCGCTTGAATAGAGCACCGAGAGTACCCACTACACAGGTGTACTTTCCCTGCATTGGTAGTACAGCGGTGGTTCTAGAGAATAGTAGCACCCTCCACTTCCAACTGTAGCTCCTTGGCCCTGAGATTCGAGAGTTCAAAACTGGTGCACTATACTAGAAGTACAGTACATCACACTACTAGTTGAGAAATTAGTACTAGTGCTGCTACAGTACGAGTACGTAGTAAATAATAGCCTCATCCCTTTGCTAAGGAACGATCGAGGAGCTACAGTTGGAAGGGACGAGGCCCAGCGGTTACTACGCTCTTATCTCCTGCTCGCCAGTTCCCCTCCCCCGAAGAGAAGGCAATTCGTCACTGCTCCCATGGATTCACCAGGCGGTTCTCCTCCTGGTCGGGGCTGTGAGAGCTTGGACGACGATCCTCTAGGAGAAATCACACGCCGCTCCGACGTCCTTACCGCCGAAAGACTCGGTGCTTCCTGCACCAACTTTTTCAAGACGGTGCTTAAATAAGCTTGGGAAAAGGCCATGCTTGTTGGTCTTCCATGCATCCTCGAGGAGAAGGTTCTTCTATGGGACAATCCTTCGAACGGTCCACCGCTCCCTGGCCATGGTTCAACTTTGACTCTACTAGAGTTACCGACGTTCAGAGGTAGTCGGATTTTGTCCGATGAGCAGGTCAGTCATGGAGTTTGATCATGTAGTACTTAGTTATTCCATTTCCATCCCGTAATTTCTCCGCTGCCCACCGTCTTATATATATAGGTCTAGGTCGGTGCCAACGAAGATTGGCTTGCATACCTCCGGCCGGATACCACCTTCATTTTGCACAACATCCACAATAGTGCGGCCGTTCCCGTAGACCCCTTGTCCACCATTGGGATATGCCTTCCGGACTGGCTGGGCTTGAATACGTATGATGATGCCTATATGAGATTGAAGAAGATAGCAATTACGGACCCGCCGACAAAGCGACGCGGCTACGACGATTACTATCTCATCGCGGTGTTCGACATAAGGATTGCCATCAATGCAAGAGGCAGTAACGGCAGAGGCTGGCACATGTTGGCCCTGGCAGATTTGTACCCCTACAAGTTCGAAGACGTCGTGCGCCATATAGGCCGCATCTTCGCGGTGACAAGCCCGGGGACTTGTTTCATCTAGTTGCCATCCTACGGTACGAGAGATTACAAACGGAATGCACAAACCATCATTTGCATCCCTAACGGTACTTGTTGGGGATATGACTATTGGATATGACCCGCCCAGGAGGGGCCGGGTCATCCCAATGGTGGTTCATCTAAATGAAGCCCAAGAGTATATTGAAGATGGCGGCTCATAAGAAAGGCTTGTTAAAGGGCCCAAACCTGAAGGCGGCTTAAGCCCGTGAGTATAAACCGCCATGTATATGTGACTTGTGTTGTAAGACATGTAAGATAAGTTACCGAGCCGAACACGTTTGTATGAGCCGGCCGGGACTCTGTAGGCCGCAGGGCATCAACCTATGTATATAAGGGGACGACCCGGCAGCGGCTTAGGGCAAGAAAACAACAGATCAAAAGCTAGGCAAAGCGTATTCGCTCCCTGGTAATCGAAACCCTAGCAATACCACCTCAAACTGGATTAGGCTTTTACCTTCACCGCAAGGGGCCGAACCAGTATAAACTCCTCGTGTCCTTTGTCCTGTTTAACCCCTTTCAGCTAACCTCGTCGCAATGGCTCCACAACTAAGTCCTTCCATGAGGACATCTGCCGTGACACTTCCATGCCAGTACTCCATTATTTTGCAAGGACCAGTCATCCCTCGATCAAAATAAGATCGCCTATCCTGGATGTGCATTTGAATCCACGATTCGGTCTAACCTGGAACCTTGTAGCTGACTTTGGCATATTGGGATCAACTATCTTAGCAGCCGTTGCCCATGGTACCACTGATGTGCAACATGTTCACACAATCTACCACGATCGTACCATCACCATCTACCCAGGTATTCCATTTAGTATTATATTTTTTTAACCCTCTCGCCTTCTCTTTCATTGTTGTACTACTTACTTAGTACTAGTAGGAGTACTTTTTACCTTGGAGGACGCGTATAGCTAGCTAGGCCCTTGAAGACTTGAACCCACTAGGTCGCACCATTTTTGTTTTTCCATGTCTTACTTTCTCATCCATGTAGCCAAGAGTGGCTATATATAATAAGCCGTTTATTTTACTTCCACTATACCGGAGTAGTACTATTTGCTGCACAGTATTACTGACCGCCATATTTGAGCACAACATTATTATGCATGGACCTTGACTATGTACCTCACCATGTGTCCAGATCTGAGATGCCGCATGTACCAGATGAACGGTGCCGAGTTCGACCCCCGTGATGCTACGTGGGTGTCAAGGAACACTCTTGGAGAGTACTCGCCTTTCATTGGGGACAGCTACCCCATTGTGAAGCAGATGCCACCTTCCGTGCACGACACCGAAGGCCTGCCGTTCATGAAGTATTGTTGTGTCTTCAGTGCGCACCGCCGGATGAACGACATGCTGGGACACGCTATCCCTGATTTATGCCGCTTCAGCTTGGATGAGTCTCCATCGTGTGGAACCGGACTAGAAAGCTGCGACAATGATTCCCGTTTCCCACCGCTATGGATCGTGCCATCCATGAAGAACACTTGGGACTGGTACCTGGAGGAGGACATGTAGCCCATCTATAACGTGTAAGTGGAGTATGGTAAATTGTGAACGGTAGCGCTGTGAATATATGTAGACCAGTCGTGCACAAATTTATCACATGAAGTGGAGATGAACTTGTGTGGCATACTGGCATTTTTCCTCTAGAATTTATTACTAGTAAATGTGTTATGTGTACGTGCAACTTGTGTGGTTGTTGCATGGGCTCCAACACACTCTTTGAGGAAAAAAAAGGTGGCACAACGTTGGATATAGGTGACGTGGCAACATCATACAGTAGCATCGTTCGCTATAGTTGTAGTATACTCCTACTAGGACGACAACTCCTATAAAACCTTGCGGTTGGCTCTTTGCCTCTTCGAGAGGTTCAACAGTTCGTACTCGCGTGAACCTTGCACTTAGCTCTTCGCCTCTTTGGAAGGTACAACAATGATGATACTACAGTACAATATGCTTCTGGCAACCTGACACCGCTTGAACTGTTGCACGTCCACCGTGAGGGCAAGGGAGAGGAAGAGGGCGCTGTAGTCAAAACCCTCTCCTCGTCCTGCGAGCCATCGCGTGCGTGGGCGAGGCAGAAGCGTAGTAAGCAAGCTTCTCCTCGTTCGGCGAGTTGACGGGACACATCAAAGCAGTACTAGTACTAGTCCATACTGCGTCCTTTTCGGTTCATATGGCTTAATTTGAAACGAGAAAAATACACTGGCGGTCAACGTATGTAACAATACGCTCTTTACGGTCACTATAATAGTTTTGCGGTGATTATACGATCACTAGCTCATCGTAGAGCACCGTATTGCACCCTACTGACCGGCCACAAGTCGACATGGCTCTTTGTTGACTGGTTAAATTGTCACCTGGTTTATGGGTCCCACCTGTCAGTTGGCAGAGCAAAGAAATCAGTTAAACAAAACTTTACGCAGGCGCGACAAGAGTTCAACCCTCGCACGCGAACCACCCTGGTTGTGTATGTGAGTGCATGCACGTGTACTCCATCGGTCTTCCAACAAAGAGTGTACATCGGCTAAAAAACAAAGAGTGTACATCTACACTTCCAATGCATTTAGCCTTTAATCTAAATCAATATTGATTGACTAATGCATCAACTTGTGCTCTAGCTATAGGCTACATGTCTATCCTTAATTACAGCATGCAACAACCTTCATTTAATCTTCTTCTCTCAATGGTCGCATGCACACATAAGTCTGCTACTTTTGGGCATTAATTATGCCCTGGTCAATGTGTAAATATCTAAATGTACAGTCTTTCACAGACGTAGGGAGTAGGTTGAGCACTTAAGCATGAGTGTGTGTTGCGTCGTGCGATGTGTGCCGCATGGGTGCGTGAGTGTTGCGTGCGTCCATGTCTACGTGTGAGTGTTGCATGTTGCATGCATGCATGCATGAGGCTTTTACTCCCTCCCATTGACATGTTCATATTTTCAAGCTTCATTAAAACATTGCATGCAATAATTAAGAGATAAACTCACCAATGCGTGTAAAAGTTCTGGTCATTAGTTCCTCACACATGTATTCTAATTAATACGTTCGTAAACACAATTTTCTTGAGGAAAATGAGCCCATTATTGAGTACTTTCGGAAAAAATAATCTTCGGGCACTCATCAATTACTACTACATTGGTTGATGATTTTTTTATTGACCTGTATATAAACCTCTGTCCTAGTATAATGGTCCCCTTCGTACTTAGTGTAAAATTTTGACCATAAATTTAACTAACAAAGTGTCAATGCATGTCTACCATTAAAAACTATGTTCAAATACGAATCCAGTGACATGATTTTTGGTGAAATGCATTATCATTTTATTAGTTAAATACTCTCTCCATCTAGGTGTATAAGTCACTTTACGAAAACCAAATAATCCCAAAACACTTAGGCATGGTGCATTAACTCCCACCTCATTTCTTGACATATCAACCAATAAGAGATGTGGGCGTGCATGTTTTCAATGACTCGAGACTACCAAACAGGACATGCAGTGGTTAGTTCATTGCATGCAATGCTATTAATTACTCCCTCTGTTCCCAAATATTTGTCTTTCTAGAGATTTCAACAAGTGACTACGTACGGAGCAAAATGAGTGAATCTACACTCTAAAATATGTCTACATACGTCCATATGTTATATTCCATTTGAATGTCTAAAAAGACTTATATTTAGGAACGAAGGGAGTAGCAAATAAACATTAAGTTCTCTTGTTTTTCCCTCCTTGGTCACGGTGCACAACCAAAGATGACTTATTCACCTGGATGGAGGGAGTAGATGCTCAAAGTTTGACACAAAATTAATGCATTCATAAACATAATTTTTTGAGGAAAACGAGTGCATTAATGTGTTTTTGCAAACTACAAAAATTATTCCACCACTCATCATTTACCTTGGTTGATGAGATTTTTGAATTGAGCCCTATAAACTGGAAAGGAGGTAGTACTAGTACTCCTACAGAATTGGCGTCGGGTGCCTTGGCCAATGTTTCATCTTGTTGGACAGGATGAGTGTACAGGCATAGGGATACTTTAGATAGGAAGTCTTCACGATCCATTATTCCCCATCTCGGTTAGAGAGAACTATTCAACTAGTCTTCACAATGAAGTGACAATACACGCTGCAGCAGATGGGACACTTAATTAATAAGCTGAACCAGCGCGTTGTTGTTACTAAATCAGCCTTACCTAGTACTGCCATCATGTTTGCCAGTGGAGCACGCTTATGCAAATACGCCTACGCCCCTCTCTCCTCCATTAACTGACATATGGGCCCTCTTGAGGTAGACCCACATGTCATCAGCGTAACTATTTACACTCCGAAGGACGGTATATCCTAGTAGTAGTACTAGTAGAATTGAGATTTAATGCACTTTCTTCCCCGTCTTTCACTCTTCTTCCTCCTCTCTTCCCCATCGTTGGCCGCACACCATTTCCCCCCGCTCACTGCTCGCCCGCCGGCGCCATCTTCCTTGGTAGCTCGCGTGTACCATATCCCCCGCTCACTGCTCGGCCACACACGCCATCTTCTTCGCTCGCCCACCTGAATACACTTCCCCGCTGGCTCGCAGGCACCGAAAACCCCAATCACTCAGCGCCCTAGAAAACCCTATGGCAGAACCGACTGACACGCAGAGCTGCGGTTGGAATTCCCTCCCCGATGTTCTCTTGGAGCAGATCTATAATCGTATGGACCTGCTCAGCACCGTCCATCTGGCCGCATGCTCGGTGTCTTTGTACCGTCTACTCGTCTACAACCGGCCGGCTCTTTTCAAGACACCCTGCTTGCTGATGCCCGATCCTCGCAGGTGGCCCAGACACCGACTTGATGATCCTACGGAGGTTGCCGTGGTGCCCCTCGACATGATACGACTACCCGTCCACCTGTCCTTCATGTGCGGCCACTACTGGGTGGGCATGAAGGCCAACTGGATCGTCCTCATCCACCAATCCGGTAGTCCGTGACGTCTCATGGATATCCACACCCAGCGAGAGATCACCCTTCCATCGTTGGATACCGCCGCCATCGAGCCTCGCGGCCCGCCGGACACTCCTGCCTACTATGCACGAGACGCGTCAAGCTTTTAGCTTGACCTCTGTTTGCTAAAGGTTGTAATCTACGAAGTGCCCACACCATCAAAAGTCTACATGGATTACAAGCTCATTGCCTTGTTCAACATGGGATTAGCTATCTGGAATCCGGTTGCCATACATGGTTATGGCTCATCGTCAATCCTGTTGAGGCAACATTTCTGTTTTATGCTATAGTGCACGATGGCATCGTTTACGCGGTCGTCGCACAGATTGGCTGCCTATACTGGTGGAATCTATCATCGTCTAATTGTTCTATCTCATCTCATCTTTACCTTATGAATACGACTGCCCATTCATTGTTACAAATTTAGAATAAATAGTATGTCTATAATCACATCATTTCTATATGTTCCTCTCATTTCCTAGATTCTTATGACCACACATGTTATTGTTAGTGTTGATATGAGAACAACTGGCATCTTATGATTGTTAGAATAGATATTATGAGTATAACCTCATGATTGCTATATGTTAAATCTCATTTCCAAGACTTTTATAACAACACATGTTATTGCTTAGAGTTGATATGAGAACAGCAGTAAGTGCTATGGTAGAATATGAGTAGGCCCTGTCATAGCTGTTTTCCTCTCATTATTACATGATGTTTGAACCATGACATATTGCTAGAATATGAAAGCCATTGGTTTTTTTAACTTGGGATATGATTATGACCATGGCATCGCAATTCTCTGTCTACGATATGTGTCACTGTTATAATAATCTTAATTCCACACATACTATGAACATGATTGTTAATTTTTGTCCCTTTGGTCTCCAATTTGAATTGTTGCAGCAGACGCAAATGCGTTGGCCTTCATGATTCCAGGACCTGGAATCATACCAGCCGATGGGTGGTGGTTTATCGCTCGTTCAGCTGACGGTGGTCATTTGATGCTCATTCGCACGTACCAAATTGACCAAACCATTACATCAAACCACATGCAGTACAATGCCTGGGGCATTCTTGACATTGATGGCTATGGCTGCTTTGTGTTCGAGAAAGATCCCAGCTCCGTTGGGCCAGGCGTATTCAACTGGAGGCGGGTTTACAGCCTCGACAACCACTCCATGTTCCCCGGGCTCAATTATCCAATCATCGATCATCTCACCGGCGATGATTACCATGCTATGCAACTTCCATTCGCCAGGGGGAACTGTGTTTACGCATCATACCATGGGTTTCATGAATCACCATCTTCAGATATTCGTCGACACAGCTTGTTGCCAGATAATCTTTAGTGTGTGAAAGGCATCAAGCTTCCATGCGATGGATGGCTTTTGCAAACCCGACATGCGGCGATGTGATTCATGCCAACAGCAAATATGCACAACTTGATTCGTACTGATATCTAGACTGAGCCATGTATCCTGCTGCTGTAGCATGACCCTCTTTTGTTGGATATTATGTACTATTGTTAGTTTGAAGCACTCCTCTGGTTTGAAGGATAGATACCTTTCTGGGATCAAGTGCATCCTAACTCACCTGCGTAGGATGTACTGATAATGATGATGGAGATGCTATGCAGAAGCCATATATATATATATATATATATATATATATATATATGTTGGTGAAAGTGTTGTCCAATGGGAATTATATTTTGTATTACTCATGTAGCCTACAAAGTCTATCCCACAACCTTGTAACTTCTTACGCCATTTCTAAATTTGTACTAGTCCTCTATATCGTATATTGCACTACTCGTACTACTACCTCCCTCTTGGTTTATTGGTCCCCTTCGTAATTTGTGTCAAATTTTGACCATAAATTTCACTAACTAAATGTTAATGCATGTCACAAAAAATTATATCCTTTTATTCGTATTTGAACATAGTTTCCAATGGAATAATTTTCGGTGACATGCATTGACATTTTGTTAGTTAAACCTATGGTTAAAATGTGACACTAAATACGACTAGTAAGTAGTATAGTAGCAGTACTAGTATACGTCGGTCAAATTATGCATCATGTCCTCACATTGAATTGACGTGACAACACGTAGCACGTGAGGTGAAACAAGAATCCCTACGGAGTGTTTGGGTATTATGGACTTCAGATTTGGAGTACCACTTATCTGTCAAAATCTTTCATCATTCAGTTAAAACAGTCGATTGATCATACATTGAGTACCATATAACTGGAATTAACCGATGCAAGTCCAAGAAGGATTGGGCGGTGCTGTCGGCTGGCGTCAAGTTCGATCCCACGGATCAGCAGCTGATCGAGCACCTTGAGGCCAAAGTGAGTGCTGACAGCGCGAGACCTCACCCTCTCATCGATTTGTTCATACCAACCATCGACAGCGAGCACGGCATATGCTACACCCATCCCGAGAAACTTCCAGGTAAGACAGCGAGCACGGCCGTCTACTTGCACAAACATATTCCTTTGTTTATAGCTCTATTTTCTTTTTAGATGCAGACCTAGTGAAGCAATTACAATTTGACAGTTAATAAAAAGTGAAACAAGTGACTGCAACATGCCAAAGATGTTATGAAAATGCCAACTACGTACACTAAAACCTGTATTCGACAATACTGCAGGTATCACACTGAGTGGCCTAAGAAAGCATTTCTTCCTGCGCAATTCCAGGGCGTTCAAAAGGGGCATGTGGACGCGTCACAAGATACAGTCGGAGTGCGGCATGATCGCGATGTGGCACATGACGGGCAATACCTTACCGGTGATGTTCAACGGCTGGCAGACGGGCAGCAAAAAGGTTCTGGTGCTGCACACCAACAAGAACATCGACCAGCAGAGGACCAACTGGGCGATGCACCAGTACCACCTCGGGGACCTGGAGCAAGAGAAGGAGCGGGAGCTGATCCTCTGCAAGATTTTCTACCACACGAACACTAGGGCCAGGACTAAAAAGATTATAAGTTAGTTTGGTATTGGTACTTGTACTACCTTGTCGTCCGGAAGTTGGTATTGTTGTTAACGATCTTTCGGTATGAACTTGGCATTTGCTTCCAACCATCATGCCGAGGGTCGACGTGGATATAAAGCTGAATCATTTGTCTCGAAATGAATTTTCAGGCACCTGATTTCTATTTTATGGGTAGCATAAGCACGTGTCGTTCGAATTCCCAGTTCTCCAAATTTTTCGAAACAAGTGCATGCACTTATTATCACGATGAAAAAACAATATACCTGCTGGATCCCAGTTATCAGTCTGTACTTGCAGAATTCTCTCGTTTATTGAGCAGGTATATTGTTTTTTCAGGTCGAGCAAGTTTCAACTGGCTATAGACTGCCCAGGCTTGGTTTTTTTTAACAGGCCCAGCCCATGATGACAACGGGGCACAAAGATCCAGTAGGTATCTACTGGCCTCTGGCCCGCCAGCATTAGTTATATTTTGTGTTACAACATCCGCATGCAGTTTTTTTACTGAATCAAACACACAGCCCAGTTCTATTTTTCTCTTGAAACGCCATGTCCTACTTCCGTTTTCTAATCTCTACCTATAGTTTTACTAGTTCATATACACGTATCATTATATTGAAAATACATAAAGTTCCCTTTTCATATTTACATCCTTATTTTTGTTGTTGTTTTCCCTCCCAACGCTGATTTTTTTACCACTGGTTTTCCCTTACACCAACTCAATTGTCCCATGTCTTATTTGCTTACAAAAACAAAACGATTTTTTTGGCAAATCAATAAGTTCTTAAAAAATAAATGTTTATCATTTCGGGATTACACCAGTTCGGACTCCACTGAAATATGCAAAATAAGGTTGAACTTTTTGACCGTGGTCCTGGGTAGAAAATGGGTTGTAATAAATTACTTAAGAATTAGCAAATGGGCTCCAAAATATTAAAAAAATAGCAAATGGGCTCTATGTTGTCTGCCGCAGATTTGGAGGCTGACTTGTGGGCCTACTAAGTTCGTGCGTACACAAGGTTCCTCAAAAAAAGAAACTTAGTCAACAATCGACTCTACCAGCGTCAGACTGTTAGATGTCAATCTAACGGCAATCGTGCTTCTTTAGTCTCTGATATTCCTGCTCCAGCCGCCGAAACCAGCGCCGACAGAACCGCCTGCTCCCGCCTCCCGTGGCCGGCTGTGCTGCCGGGCAGGCCTCACGACCCCACCATACTTGCATCCCTAGCCTGGCTATCCCTCTACTCACCCACACCTCCTGTTATTTTCCGGCGACAGCAGCCGAACCAGTAAACCCTCGTACTCCCCACCGTGTGGACAGCCAGTGCCGTGTCTTCCCCGGCTCCGTGTCATTCCCTTCATAGGCCTCGCCGTCGTCCACCGCCCTGGTGGTCTCCGCGCGGCGTGGTCAACATGGTCAACGAACGACATCCATCAGAAGTGGACTGTACATGGAGAGGCTGACAGCTGGGTCCACGGCCACACACAAGGAAATGCCTCCTTATTACGCGCAAAATAATGATTGCTCCACTTGACATCTGGGACCCATCGGAAGGGCCTCTGTATTTCGCGAAAAAAACATTCCCCCCGCTGACAGCTCAGACCCACCAACTATATCTTCGCACGCAAGGAAGTGCCTCCTTATTACGCACGAAAAAATGAATACTCCCCCTGCTAGCTAGGACCCATGATAGTGGGAGGCTGAGTTGTGGGCCTACTAAGTTGATGGGGACAGAGGGCTTTCTCAACTTACTCAATATGAACGATTCTAGCTCCAGTGACCGTACGATGTCCATCCAACGGACGTAGTGCTTCTTCAACCTCTGGTCTTCTTGCTCTAGCCGCCCAAACCAGCGCCGATCGTGCCGCCTGCTCCTGCCGCCGTGGCCGACTGTGCTGCCGTGGAGGCCTCACCGCCCCCTACTACTCCCACCGCTGGCCAGGCCATCCCTCTACTCACCCACATCCCCTGTTATTCTGCGGCGACGACAGCCTCACACCGAAGCCGAACCAGTGAACCCTAGTACTCCTCTCCGCGTGAGCATCCACTGTCGCGTCTTCCCCGGCTCCGTGTCGTCCCCTTCCTAGGCCTCGCCGTCGTCCACCGCCTTGGTGCTCTCGGCGCGGCGTGGTCAATGTGGTCAAGGAACGACTTCCATCAGAAGAGTATTGTACGTGGAGAGGCTGACAGCTGGGTCCACGGCCGCAGCAAGGAAGTGCCTCCTTATTCGCGGAAAATAATGATTCCTCCACCTGACAGCAGGGACCCACCGGACGGGCCACCATATTTCATGAAAAAAACGTTTCCCCCTGATTGCTGGGACCCACCAGCTACATCTTCGGACGCAAGGAAATGCGTCCATATTACGGGCAAAAAATGATTCGCCCCCTGACTGCTGGGACCCACCAGCTACAACTTCGCACACAAGGAAGTGCTTGACAGTCGAGACCCACCTGGTCAGAGCGTATGTAGCGTTGTAATTCTGGTCGCGAACGTGTACGTACATACTGGTCGATCGGTCTGTCTACAGGCTGCAGCGATGAACCGTGGCGGAGTAAGGAAGGGCACGTGTCGTAGTAGAGGCGCGGACGTAGCATGTACATGTACGTACAGCCAGGGCACAAGAAAGTAAATACGGCCACGTACGTACATACGGGCGGGGTCTCGAACGCCTACTCGCACATACGTACGGCCAGGGCTCGTGTACATGGTTGGGTCGGAACGGAGAAACTGCGTCGTCGTGTTCATCGGGAGCCAACCGGCTTGGACGGAACAGCCGATCGAAACGAGGCCTGGCGTACTGCTGAACAGAGGAAACGGCCTTGTGTTCGACCGGCCATGGCCGAAACGGGATCCTGTTCATCGGGAGGGGTCTAGCGTATCGCAAAACGGAGGAAACAAACTTTTCTTGGACCTCCTACGGTCGAAACGCGGTCCTGTTGATCGGGAGGGGTGTGGCGTACCGCAAAACGGAGGAAACAGACTTGTGTTGGAGCGCTACGGTCGAAACGGGGGCCCTGTTCATCGGGAGGGGTGCGGCGTACCGCAAAACAAGACTCCACGGGATACTGTTCATCTCCACCATCGACTGCCTCCACGGGCTAATGTTCATCCACCGTCGACATCCTCCAGCCTCCACCCGCGACTGTTCATCCATGACGTCTACCCTCCTGCCTCCACCAGCCACTGTTTATCCATGGGCTCCTGTTCATCCAGCCTCCACCGCTCCTCCACCAGCTACTGTTCAACCAGTCCTCTCCACGGGGTCCTGTTCAACCACCCCTCCACGGCTACTGTTCATCCAGCCCTCCATCGACTACTGTTCAACCAGCCCTCCACGGGGTCTTGTTCATCCAGCCCTCCAAGGGGTCCTGTTCATCCAGCCCTCCATGGGGTCCTGTTCATCCACCCCCAACCGGCTCGATCGGGGTCCTGTTCATCCAGCGGCAACGGCCTCTACTACCACGGGGTCCTGTTCATCCAACCCCCCACCGGGAACTGTTCATCCACCCCCCCCCCCAACAGCACTCACTGTTCATCAAGGGAACAAGGCAGCAGGGTTCGATCGTCTTCAGTTAGCAGCAGTAGCGAAGGAATCACTCTGGTTCAGTTAACGGCAAGGGATCGATCGGGGTTCAGTAACGTAGCTAGTGCAATCGCTCGGGTTCTGTTAGAGCCCAACGCCTCGCTCGGGTTCAACTAGAGCACAACGCCTCGCACACATGCGCGTACGTGTACGAGAGAAACACACAAACCTCCCTGCATCGCTCAGCCCCGACCACCCACCGTAACCGGGAACTCCCCGATATTTTCCTCGCCCTCGCTTCTACCACGTTTTTCTCCGTCATGGACGGCCCAAAGAATGTCATGCAACTGCGTCTCCGGCCCGCCCAGGACGAAAAGCCCATTTTCTGTCATGATTTTTTGTCATAGAAGTAGGAGCCCACCACATCTATGATGATACCGGGTTTTGTCACATTTATCATCATAGAAGTGTCATAAGCATGACAGGAATTTTTTTCGTTCGGCCCAAAATGTCACGGATGTGTCTTTCTTTGTAGTGTATCCAATGATGGATCGGCTAGCTGCTGCCGCTGCGGAGACCCCCTTTCCTGGCTAAGTGAGTCGATATGTCGCTGCTGCCGCTGGAATTGGAGTGCCAACTCCACGTGCGCTGATTCTAGGCCTTTAAGGTGTTCTGCTTCCTGCTTCCTCTACTCCTCCTCCAGCTTCCTCTTCTTCTCCTCCTCCATCTTCTTTCTCGCACGGCTTCTGTAGTCGGTGTTCCAGTCAGCAAACCCCTCATACCACGGAGCAACGCCTTTGCCTCTTGTTCTTCCCGGGTGTTCAGGATTTCCCAGGGCGCGCGTAAGCTCGTCGTTCTCTCAGTTGGGCGTGAACACCCCCGTTCGAGCCTCTTCTATTGTAACAAGTATGTTGTCGTCGGCTCCTTTAAGACTTGTCTTCTTCAAAACCTAGCCTGTCTTTGGGTCCAACGCCCCCACATGCACATAGAACCAAGTCCTGCACCTGGGGGGCCAGCTCAATGTAACTGGAATGACCCCTGCATCCATCATCTATTGCTCAGCCTTATCCCACTTAGGCCAGGCCACCGCGTAGCCACCTGGCCCCAGCATATGGAAATGCTCCTTTTTGCGGCATTGATCTTGTTTATTCTCGGCCGTTCCTTAGATAATTCTGATTCCTTGAATTTCACGAAAGCGGGCCAGTGATCTCTTTGCTTCTCCAGTGTTCCCGTGAATTCTGGAGTCTTCTTTCCTCCTTTGACGTAGTTGGCCCTTATACTTTTCTTGTGGTTGTTGAATGCAACAGCCATCTTCCTAAGAGCAGCATCCTTGACTTTCTGCACATCTGCATCTGTGAAATGATCTGGTAGGGTGAAATGTGAGATCTGGGCCTTCCTTTGCTAGCTTTTTCCATTCTTGAATGGAGATCAGGATTTGGTCCTTCACAAAAGCTCCGCACTGACGAATGAACTTGCCCGCATTCTTCTTAGGCTTGCTTGGTTCGCCATTAGGTTTGATGGCATCGATGTTGTACTTTACGCCATCTTTTTGGCCGGGCCTCGCACTGTCCTGCTGCCTGTAGAAGATTTGCTCGATCCAGAGGGCTGAAAGAAGAAAGATCGATTCGTACATATAAATATATGTATATATATATATACAAAATCATTTAAAACATGTGATGATCACCAGATTCCTGCTTCTATAAATATACCTCGCCGGTATTTGCTATTTCAAGATCATCATAGTTCTGGACTTCATCAATTCGGTCGTATGATAACCCACAAGTATAGGGGATCGCAACAGTTTTTGAGAGTAAAGTATTTAAGCCAAATTTATAGATTCGACACAAGGGGAGCCAAAGAATATTTGAAGGTATTAGCAGCTTAGTTGTCAATTCAACCACACCTGGAGATTAATTATCTACAGCAAAGTGATCAATAGCAAAGTAGTTTCATAGTTTTGATGGTAGTGACAACAGTAACGGTAACAGTGATAGCAGTAATTTGTAGCAAGTGTAACAGTGATGAAAGCAATAGTAACACAGCAAGATCAATATAAATAAATTTGTAGGCATTGGATCGGTGACTTGTTGGATGATATTCGTCATGTGACAGTTATAACCTAGGGCGATACGACACTAGCTCCAGTTCATCGATATAATGTAGGCATGTATTCCGTAAATAGTCATATGTGCTTTATTAAAGAACTTGCATGACATCTTTTGTCCTACCCTCTCGTGGCAGCGGGGTCCATATTGGAAACTATGGGATATTAAGGCCTCCTTTTAATAGAGAACCGGAACAAAGCATTAACACATAGTGAATACATGAACTCCTCAAACTACGGTCATCACTGAGAGTGGGCCCGGTTGTTGTCACTCCGGGGTTGTCGGATCATAACACGCAGTAGGTGACTATAACTTGCAAGATCGGATCTAAAACATGGATATAATGATGAATTTATAAACGGTTCAGATCTGAGTTCATGGCACCCGGGCCCAAACCGACAAGCATTAAGCATAGCAAAGTCATAGCAACATCAATCTAAGAACATAGTGGATACTAGGGATCAGGCCCTAACAAAACTAACTCGATTACATGATGAATCTCATCCAACTCCTCACCGACCAGCGAGCCTACGAAGGAATTACTCACTCCCGGTGGGGAGCATCATGGAATTGGCGATGGAGATTGGTTGCTGATCACGAAGAACGAAGATCCCCCCTCTCCAGAGCCCAAAACGGACTCCAGATCTGCCCTCCCGAGGAAGAACAGGGCTTGGCGGCGGCTCCGTCTCGTGAAACGCGATAATTCTTTCTCCCTTATTTTTTTCTAGAATAATGTGAATTTATAGTATTAGGGGGGTCGTCAGCGGGGCCACCAGTTGGGTACAACCCACCTGGGCGCGCCAGGGGCCCCTCTCCGGTGGTTGTTGGCTCAAAAAATCTTCATTTATTCCATAAAAAATCC
Source organism: Aegilops tauschii subsp. strangulata (assembly GCF_002575655.3). Taxonomy (NCBI): domain Eukaryota; kingdom Viridiplantae; phylum Streptophyta; class Magnoliopsida; order Poales; family Poaceae; genus Aegilops; species Aegilops tauschii. Next base: position 519,033,504 of record NC_053036.3, read on the forward strand.
TCAAAAAGTTTCACTTCATTCCGAGAACTTTTATTTCTGCACAAAAACAACACCATTGTAGTTCTGCTGAAAACAGCGTCAATCCAAGGTTAGTTTCATTCAAATCATGAAAATTAGACACCAAAACAAGAGGAAAAGCGTGAGAAAAAGTAGATACGTTGGAGACGTATCAACTCCCCCAAGCTTAAACCTTTGATTGTCCTCAAGCAATTCAGTTGATAAACTGAAAGTGAGAAAGAAAAACTTTTACGAACTCTTTTGCTCTTGTTTGCATAATTAAGCTTAAACAGCACCCAGGTTTTCAGCCAGCATTATAACTAACCATGTCAACAGTAACATTTAAAGATTATAATAACTCATATCAATGACATAATCAACTAGAGAGCAATAATAAGATATCTCAAACAACAACACGTTGTCAAAACAACCACGATATAATATGACAATAGTGGTATCTCGCTAGCCCTTTTTGAGACCGCAAAACATAAATGCAGAGCACCTCCAAAGTTCAAGTAGCGACTAAACATTGTAATTCATGGTAGAAAAGATCCGGTCATGATGCACCCAACATTAGCTATACACAATGCATAAATCATGACCGCTGTGCTCCACTCAATTTCTAGCGCTTGTTTATAGAAAGTGGTGACACAACATAAAAGTAAATAGAAAGTCCCTTCGCAGAGGGAAGCAGCGATTTGCAGAGGTGCCAGAGCTCAATTTTTAAAACAGAGATAAATGATATTTTTAGACATGCACCCTTCTCATTCACTTCATGACCATCAGTTATCAACATCTTCCATGCTAAGCACGCTAGTGGCGGTCCCCAAGCGGAAAGTAAAGGTTTTGACTCCATTGGGAGTTTTTGTTTGATTATTCAAGAGATGAACTCTTTTTCATGTTTGCAGTTTGGGACTGGGCATCCCTATTACCGCCCATTTCCTCTTGCGATGGCGAGTGAGTAAACACTCGACCTGAGGATAACTTGCTTAGCACGGAAGATATCGACCACCTCGTGTCGTTCCATGAACAATCCAGGCACACAAAAAGGATAATTTTTAGAAGTTTTTAGAGGTGGCACATGAAAATTTACTTAGGACGGCAGGGTAATACCGTATATAGGCAGGTATGGTGGACTCATCTGGAATAACTTTGGGTTCAAGGTTTTTGATGTACAAGCAGAATTCCCACTTAGTACAGGCGAAGGCTAGCAATTAAGATTGGGAAGCGGCAGCTAGAGAGCCACAACGATCATAACCAGGCATTATGTATAAGTAACATTGGACACTAGCATGAGTAGGATATGAACACCATGAACATAAATATTATAGAGGCTATGTTGGTTTTGATTCAACTACATGCATAAACATGTGACAAGTCAAGCCACTTGAACATTCAGAGGAGGATACCATATCATCATACTACATCACAATCATTTTGACACTATGTTGATATCCAAGATAAATCATTATCCACTCCTAGCTACTTATGCATGGCATGAGAAACTATAATCTCTAATTGTCATTGCAAACATGTTTAATCATAATGGGCTGAAGCATGGGCACTAGGTTAAACATATTTACACAACAAGAACAAGTCGAGTTCATACCAGTTTCTCTTTGCCACGGCCAGCTCATCGAATATCTTCATTATTGCCTTTCACTTGCATGACTGAATGATATGAAAATAATAATAGTGCAAGAGTGCCATGGACTAAGCTGGAATCTACAAAAAAAATTATTCAACAGGATAAGACAAGGTAAAATGTGCTCTTTATTAGATTAACATTTATTCATATGAGATCCACTCAACATTTTCATCGTGGTCTTCTCCTCGGTAAGACTCGAAAAAAGAAAAGAAATTCAGAGAAACACACTGAAATATTTTTGGAGTTTTTGGTTTTCTTGAACAAGAAAAAAAAACGAGAAAAACTTTTTACACGGGAAAGCTCCCAACAAGCAAAAGAAGAACAAGGAAATCTTTTTGGATTTTCTTTTTAGTTCTACTCCTAAGCATGCATGGAAAGTAAATTACTACAACTAATTTTCTTGGTTTTTCTGAAGTTTTTCAAACACACAAGAAGAAAGCAAGAAAATAAATTTAAGCGTGGATGATATAATGAAAAAGTGTGAACACCGACAAATAGAATGATATGTGGGCATGAGTATAATGTCGGTGAGAAACACGCACTCCGCCAAGCTTAGGCTTTTGGCCTAAGTTGGTAATCGATCAATAGCCTGGAGGGTAGTAGGGATCCTGAGGATAGTAGTCAGCGTGGTAGCTCACAGAGGCTCTCGGTGCGGAGGCCTCAGCATGCCATGGCGCCAACACTGCTGCGTTGTGAGCTCGGGCCTCGCTCGCAAGAACAAAGTACTTTTCCTTGCTGTTATAATCAAAGAGAGCAGGCGCAGGCAAATATGTGTCCACAACATGTGATTGGTTAAACAACAAATTATAAGTGAAGTTATCAGCCCTTCCCGTGAGAATCTTATGCTCTTTTAAAGCATCAAAATCTAAATACCGGGTAGGCAGGATAGGGTGAAAGGGTAAAGGTGAAACACCCAGCCCTCGGGCTAAACGCGTGGCATAAATTCCCCCATAGAACCAGCCACTTTTGGCGTTATGCTGAAGTCTATGTGCAACAATCGCTCCAAGGTTATAATTCCTTTCACCAGTGAGAGCGGTGCGAATGAGGCTCAAGTCTGGCGCACAAAGTATGCTACAGTCTTGTTTGCCTACTATGCATTTCCCGTTAAATAATGCAAGGTACTGAATTGTGGGAAAGTGAATGCTCTTTATTCTTCCTTGCCTCACTCCTCTATTTTCACCGTAACAAAGGCTAGTCAGGAAGGACTCATACTCAGCCTTTCCTGGCTCATCAAGCGAACCCCAAAATGGAAGTTTGCAATGGTAACCAAAATTCTCTAGTGTAATAGTAAATGGTTCATCGTAAAGCATAAATGACACTCTAGACTCATGTGGAAAATATTTAAATCCTTTGACAAATGATTCAGTAAGAAGATGGTGTTGTTCACACTTATCTGAGAGGTAGGGACCGAGACCGGCATTGTGAACATATTGCTCAAATTCCTCCTTAATGCCCACTTGCATCATATACACATCGCAAGGCCATAAGATGTTTTGGTGGCAGCATCTCGCGTGGAACTTTCGCTTGGTTCAACATAAGACCGGCGAGTAGAGCTGTCACTAGAGAATGCCCCCGAGGATCATCTCCTCGAAGAACTCCTTCCAAAGAGGTTCATAATGTCCGTGTACAATTTTCTGAAAACAAAATTTGGGGTGACAAAAATTTGTCAACAAAACTTTACAAAATTGATAGCAACTATTCATAGGGATACATAGAGGCCATAGCAAGCATTCAAACTACTTAGAACACTAAGAATTGAACATGCAAGCACATCTACAGCAGCACCAAGAGTAGCTATTTATTCAAAGTATAAACCACTAAAACAAAAACTAATTGGACAAAAGGTGGAGTCACATACCAAGCAACAAATCCCTGAAACAGTTTCGGAAACGGAGCTTCGAGCAAAGAGATCGAAATCTGCGGTTTCGGGAGCAAGAACACGAGAGAGAGAGAGATTTTTCTGGAGGTAAGTGACCGTGTGGGAGGAAGAAGTAGTGAGAGGGCCCACGTGGGGACCACAACCCCCCAGGGCACGCCAGGGGGTGCTGGCGCGCCCAGGTGGGTTGTTCCCACCTGGTGCACCTCCCTCTGGTAATTTTTGAAACAAAAATTCTTAAATATCCAGAAAAAAATCGTATAAAATTTTCAGGGCATTCTGAGAACTTTTCTTTTTGGGTCATTTTTTTATTCCACGGAAAATTCAGAAAACAGACTAAACATGGCATTTTATTTTATTTAACTAATAAAAACAGAGAAGAAAAAGTAAACACAGAAGGTAGTGCTTACTAAACTCATCAACTTCATGCCGTTCAAAAATGATTCATTAATAAGGTTGATCAGGTCTTATTAACAACCACTTCCGATTAGCATGAAACCGAAGAACTTTCGTAAATCACTAAGTTACCTCAATGGGGATATGCATCTCCCCAACAATAAGCATTTCATATTTCTTTGTGACAGTAGGTAGAGGTATTTGAAAACTTCCAATAGTGATTGTCGTAGATTTTCCAATAACATTAATACAATTCACTGGGAATTGTTTCTTCAGAAAGTGCACCGTATGCTCATTACCATTAATATGAAAAGTGACCTTGCTTTTATTGCAATCAATAACAGCCCCTATAGTATTCAAGAAGGGTCTACCAAGGATGATCGACATGTTGTCATCCTCGGGCATCTCAAGTATAACAAAGTCGGTCAAAATAGTAACATTAGCAACAACAACGGGCACATCCTCACAGATACCGATAGGTATGGCAGTTGATTTGTCAGCCATTTGCAAAGATATTTCAGTAGGTGTGAGTTTATTCAAATCAAGTCTTTTATATAAAGTGAAAGGCATAACACTAACACCAGCTCCTAAATCACACAAAGCAGTTTTCACATAATTCTTTTTGATAGAGCAAGGTATAGTTGGTATACCCGGATCTCCAAGTTTCTTCGGTACTCCATCTTCAAAAGTATAATTAGCAAGCATAGTGGAGATTTCAGCTTCCGGTATTTTTCTCTTATTAGTGATGATGTCTTTCATATACTTTGCATAAGGAGGCATCTTCAAGATATCAGTCAAGCGAGTACGCAAAAAGACTGGCCTCACCATTTTAGCAAAGCGTTCAAATTCTTCATCATCATTCTTTTTAGTTGACTTGGGTGGAAAAGGCATAGGTTTTTGAACCCACGGTTCACTTTCTTTACCGTGTTTTCTAGCAACAAAGTCTCTCTTGTCATACCTTTTATTCTTAGGTTGTGGGTTATCAAGATCAATAGGTGGTTCTATCTCAACATCATTATCTGGTTATTTTTTATTTGGTTGAGCATCTTGATGAACAACAACATTATCTTTTTCATTATCATTAGGTGAATGTTCATTACCATATTGAGTTTCAGCATCTGAGATAGAAGTTTCATTTTCATTATCAGGAGATTTTTCTATTTCAGGTTCACTAGAAGCATGCAAAGTCCTATCATTTTTCTTCTTCTTTTTTATAGAAGAACTAGGTGCACTAGTGTTCTTTCTTTGTGAATCTTGTATAATTATTTTTGGGTGTCCCTCAGGATAAAGTGGTTCCTGAGTCATTTTACCTCCTCTAGTTGCAACTCTAACAGCAAAGTCATGCATATTATGATTCATTTCATCAAGCAATTCTCTTTGTGATTTAGCAACTTGTTCTAGTTGGGTTTGAACAATAGAAGCATGTTTTCCAACACCTCTAACATCATTTGAGATTCTAAATACCAATTCACTCAAGCGAGCAATCATATCAGAGTTGTATTTCAATTGTTTCATAACATTTGCATTGAAGTGATCTTGTTTTCTAATGTAGTTTTCAAACTCATAAAGGCATTGACTAGGATGCATATTGTGACGATTATCATTATCATTGAACTTCCTAAGAGAATTTACCTCTACCACCTTAGGTGGTGGTGGTGTATTAAGCCCATGTATTTCTTCAATAGGAGGTAAATTTTTAACATCCTCAGCTTTAATACCTTTTTCCTTCATAGACTTCTTTGCCTCTTACCTATCTTCAGGACTGAGATATAATATACCCCTCTTCTTTGGAGTGGGTTTAGGCGGTGGTTCAGGAATAGTCCAATCATCATAATTTTTCAATATGTTATTCAATAATTCTTCAGCTTGAGCAATAGTTCGTTCCCTGAAAACACACCCAGCACAACTATCTAGGAACTCCCTAGAAGCATCAGTTAGTCCATTATAGAAGATATCAAGTATTTCATTTTTCTTAAGAGGATGATCAGGCAAAGCATTAAATAACTGGCAAAGCCTCCCCCAAACTTGTGGGAGACTCTCTTCTTTAGTTTGCACAAAGTTAAATATTTCCTGCAAGGCGGCTTGTTTCTTATGAGCAGGAAAATATTTTGCAGGGAAGTAATAAATCATATCCAGGGGACTACGCACACAACCAGGAGTAAGAGTATTGTACCAAGCTTTAGCATCACCCTTTAATGAGAAAGGAAACAATTTTAGAATAAAGTAATAACAAGTTTTGCATCATGTGTAAAAAGGCTGGCTATGTCATTCAACTTAGTAAGATGTGCCACAACAGTTTCAGTTTCATAACCATGGAAAGGATCAGATTCAACCAAAGTAATTAACTCTGGGTCGAAAGAGAATTCATAATCCTTATCAGCAATACAGATAGGTGAAGTAGCAAACTTAGGATCACATTTCGTTCTAGCATTCAGAGATTTTTCTTTATACTTGCATAGTAATTTCTCTAGATCATCTCTATCCTTACAAGCAAGAATATCTCAAGTTGCTTCTTCACTCATAACATAACCTTCCGGTACCTTAGGCAATTCATATCTAGGAAGGCTAGTTCTAGCAGGTGTTTCAGGAGTTTCAGTTTCAAGCTCATCATCAGATTCAACATCATGTTGTATAACTCTAGCAATTTGTTCATCAAGAAATTCACCAAGTGGCACATCATCATTATCAAGCACGGTACTAGCATCATCATAAGCATCATTCAAAGTAGAAGTAGCATCATCAATAACTGGTGACATAGTAGAATCCATAGCATGTGGTGGTGTTGCAAGTTTACTCATAACAGAAGGTGAATCTAAAGAAGAACTAGATGGAAGTTCCTTACCTCCCCTCGTCTTTGAGGGAAATATCTTAGTCTTTGGATCCTTTAGATTCTTCTTAGATATGATAATAATTCCAAGTGACTCAACAAATATTGCTATGTTCCCCGGCAACGGCGCCAGAAAAAGGTCTTGATAACCCACAAGTATAGGGGATCGCAACAGTTTTCGAGGGTAAAGTATTTAACCCAAATTTATAGATTCGACACAAGGGAGCCAAAGAATATTTGAAGGTATTAGCAGCTGAGTTGTCAATTCAACCACACCTGGAGATTAATTATCTGTAGCAAAGTGATCAGTAGCAAAGTAGTTTGATAGTTTTGATAGCAGTGACAACAGTAATTTGTAGCAAGTGTAACAGTGATGAAAGCAATAGTAACACAGCAAGATCAATATAAATAAAGTCGTAGGCATTGGATCGGTGACTTGTTGGATGATATTCATCATGTGACAATTATAACATAGGGCGATACGACAGTAGCTCCAGTTCATCGATATAATGTAGGCACGTATTCCGTAAATAGTCATACATGCTTTATTAAAAGAACTTGCATGACATCTTTTTTCCTACGCTCCCGTGGCAGCGGGGTCCATATTAGAAACTAAGGGATGTTAAGGCCTCCTTTTAATAGATAACCGAAACAAAGCATTAACACGTAGTGAATACATGAACTCCTCAAACTACGGTCATCACCGAGAGTGGGCCCGGTTGTTGTCACTCCGGGGTTGTCGGATCATAACATGTAGTAGGTGACTATAACTTGCAAGATCGGATCTAAAACATGGATATAATGATGAATTTATAAACGGTTCAAATCTGAGTTCATGGCACCCGGGCCCAAACTGACAAGCATTAAGCATAGCAAAGTCATAACAACATCAATCTAAGAACATAGTGGATACTAGGGATCAGGCCCTAACAAAAATTACTCGATTACATGATGAATCTCATCCAACTCCTCACCGACCAGTGATCCTACGAAGGAATTACTCACTCCCGGTGGGGAGCATCATGGAATTGGTGAAGGAGATTGGTTGGTGATGATGAAGAACGAAGATCCCCCTCTCCGGAGCCCAAAACAGACTCCGGATCTGCCCTCCCGAGGAAGAAGGGGGCTTGGCGGCGGCTCCGTCTCGTGAAACGCACTAATTCTCTGGAATAATGTGAATTTATAGTATCAGGGGGGTCGTCAGCGGGGCCACCAGGTGGGTACAACCCACCTAGGCACGCCAGGAGAGGGGGGCGCGCCCTGGTGGGTTGTGCCCACCCAGGGGCCCCTCTTTGGTGGTTGTTGGCTCCAAAAATCTTCATTTATTCCATAAAAATCCTCAAAAAGTTTCACTTCATTCCGAGAACTTTTATTTCTGCACAAAAACAACACTATTTCTGCTGAAAACAGCGTCAATCCGGGGTTAGTTTCATTCAAATCATGCAAATTAGAGTCCAAAACAAGAGGAAAAGCATGAGAAAAAGTAGATACGTTGGATACGTATCATTGTCTTGATCGAATATCATATCACCCTGCCCGGTATTGTTTAGATATTGGGAGCCGTCATCTTCTTCATTTTGATCATCTGGCCGGCGAGGGGAGCGTATGATCTCGAGCGGGGCCTCTTCTCCTTCTCTGCCGGTATTGCCTGCCATACCTTTTATTTAACTAATCCAGAAGAAATATAAAACAATTTAGTACGCATTTCAAATAATAGTAGATAATTGATATGCATCTCGAATAATAGTAGATAATATATATGCATCTCGAAAGATAAAACTGAATCATAGTAGATAATATGCATCATCGAATATACGGAGCCACCAAGGCAGAATTTTGTAGAACTGTGTAGTGTGCTTAAGTGAGGGAATGCCCGTCCATACATATTATTTGTTCTGGTCCTAGCATGCCATTTCCACCCAGTCTGCCCTTATGCCGCCATTTAGGAACACCAATCGGCTTAAGGTCAGGAATAAATTCAATACGAAACTCAATGACCTCCTCATTTTCATGACCCTTGGAGATGCTTCCTTCTGTCCTAGCACGGTTATGAACATATTTCTTTAAGACTCCCATGAACCTCTCAAAGGGGAACATATTGTGTAGAAATATAGGACCCAGAACGTTAATCTCTTCGCATAGGTGAACTAGGACGTGTGCCATGATGTTGAAGAAGGATGGTGGGAACACCAACTCGAAACTGACAAGACATTGCACCAAATCATTCTCTAACCTTGGTATGATTTCTGGATCGATTACCACTAAGAGATTGCATTGAGGAATGCACATAGCTTCACAATGGCTAATCGAACGGTTTCCGGTAGAAGCCCCCTCAATGCAACCGGAAGCAGTTGCGTCATAATCACATGGTAGTCATGAGACTTGAGGTTCTGGAACTTTTTCTCTGCCATATTTATTATTCCTTTTATATTCGACGAGAAGCCAGACGGGACCTTCATACTGAGCAGGCATTCAAAGAAGATTTCCTTCTCTTCTTTGGTAAGAGCATAGCTCCACTAGTAGAAAAAGGGTCAAATGTGAAGCACATTAGTGCCGGTTTGATTTTGAGCCGGCACTAATGTGTCCATTAGTGCCGGTTCCAATGGCTAGCTGGTCGCTCTCATTAGTACCAGTTCATGGCAAACCTTTAGCATCGGTTCGTGCCACGAACCGGTACTAAAGTGAGTGGTGGCAGGATGTTGTCAGTCTGGGGCCCCTCCAGCACCTTTAGTACCGGTTTGTGTCACGAACCGGTACTAAAGGTCGTCCTACATAAACCCTTCGTCCACCCGAGCTCGCTCTGTTCTTCCCCTTTCCCCTCTCCTCTCTGTTCTTCCCCTCTTCCTCTCGAGCTCATCACACATTTTGCCCAAATTTGTCAAGATTTGAAGGCCCCCATCCATTCAAATGACCACAAAGGTTAGCAACTTTGTCCTTTCATCTCTCATTGCTAGATTAGCTCTTGCAATGCTTTGTATAGTGATTAATTTGTGAGTTTAGTAATTTGGGAGGAATTATATGTGCTAGTATTTGATTTATATGCAATTTGAGGTCAAAATAACACTTAGTTTGCATATGTAGGTGTGGTTTACTTAGTGCCTTCTAAATCTCCGTCGTAACCACCGTCGATCGCCTGCACCGTCCCGTCGCCCGCACCACCTTGTGGTGAGCCTCTTGTTCATGAATGTTTTACATTACCAAATTGATGTTTGTGTGATTTGGATATATAGTTACTCGTATAATTATGTTACCCGTATGTTGTTTGTTATACATAGTGCCATGGTTTTGAAATCCGTCCCCGTCGGCCCTCGTCCTTCTTATGATTCGGATGTGGTATATTCTCTTTTAAAACTAGTTGTTGCATTTCGTGTTTATGACAAATTATGCCCATCAAGTTGACATAGATATTTTTATCTAGGAGGTATGTGAACAGGAAATTCCAACCGACCCTATTGTCGAGAGGTTAAATTTAGTTAAAAGAGAAAACCAGTATTTGAAAGAAAAATTGAAAAGAATTGAGGGGGAGAAGATGGAATTGGAGTTACATGTTGCCGATGTTGTCGATGATCACAAGATCAAGATGGAGAAAATGCGCTTGAAGATTAGAAAGATTAGAAAATATGCCATTGATAGTGAGGCTTGGTATCATTATGCCGTTGGATCAATTGTTACCTTAGTTGCGATCTTGATCACATTTGTTGTTGCAATTAAATGCTTTAGCTAGAGAGTTATTTGTTTGTTGCATTTAAGTGTTGTATGAACTATATATATGTATGAACTTTATGTATGAACTTGTATTAATTTGGTCTTTTCAGTGTTGTGTAATGAAGATGAGCCGACAATGGATGTATGATGACCGATGCTCTCCCGAGTTCATTAATGGCATGCATACTTTTCCGCTTGCTGCTGAGGCAAACAAGCGGGCAGATGGTTTTATGCCTTGTCCATGTGCTGGCTGTAAGAATGATCACAATTACTCCACGTCAAGAACCATTCACGTCCACCTGTTTGAGTCCGGTTTCATGACCCACTAGAATGTTTGGACCAAGCACGGAGAAAGAGGGGTTATGATGGAAGACAATGAAGAAGAAGAGGACGACGACAGCTATCCTGGCCATGGGTTCCCTGAATACGATGATACAACAATGGGGGAAGAAGCTGAGCCGGCAATGCGGGAAGAAGCTGAAGAAGAGGAATCAGATGAGCCCGTTGATGATCTAGGTCGGGCCATTGCCGATGCAAAGAGAAACTGCGCAAGTGATTTGGAGAAGAAGAAGTTGCAGCGCATGTTAGAGGATCACAAGAAATTGTTGTACCCGAATTGCGAAGCTGACAAGAAAAAGTTGGGCACCACACTGGAATTGTTGCAATGGAAGGCAGAGAATGGTGTATATGACAAGGGATTTGGAAAGTTGCTAGTAATGATAAAGAATATGCTTCCAAAGGACAACGAATTGCCTGAGAGTACGTATGAAGCAAAGAAGGATGTCTGCCCTCTAGGGTTAGAGGTGCAGAAGATACATGCATGCCCTACTGACTGCATCCTCTACCGCGGTGAGTATGAGGATTTGGACGCTTGCCCGGTATGCGGTGCATTGCGCTATAAGATCAGCCGCGATGACCCTGGTGATGTTGAGGGCGAGCGCCCCAGGAAGAAGATTCCTGCCAAGGTGATGTGGTATGCTCCTATAATACCACGGTTGAAACATTTTTTCCAAAACAAAGAGCATGCCAAGGCGATGCGATGGCACAGAGAAGACCGTAAGAAAGACAGAAAGTTGAGAGTACCCGCTGACGGGTCGCAGTGGAGAAAAATCGAGAGAAAGTACTGGGAGGAGTTTGCAGGTGACGCAAGGAACGTATGGTTTGGTCTAAGCGCAGATGGCATTAATCCTTTTGGGGAGCAGAGCAGCAACCATAGCACCTGGCCTGTGACTCTATGTTTGTATAACCTTCCTCCTTGGTTGTGCATGAAGCGGAAGTTCATTATGATGCCAGTGCTCATCCAAGGCCCTAAGCAACCCGGCAACGACATTGATGTGTACCTAAGGCCATTAATTGAAGAACTCTTACAGCTGTGGAATGGAACAGGTGTACGTGCATGGGATGAGCACGAACAGGCAGAATTTGACCTAAAGGCGTTGTTGTTCGTGACCATCAATGATTGGGCTGCTCTCAGTAACCTTTCAGGACAGACAAACAAGGGATACCGTGCATGCACGCACTGTTTGGATGATACCGACAGTATATATTTGGACAATTGTAGGAAGAGTGTGTACCTGGGACATCATCGATTTCTTCCGAGCAGGCATCCCGTAAGAAAGAAAGGCAAGCATTTCAAAGGTGAGGCGGATCACTGGACGAAGCCTCGCGACCGTACTGGTGCTGATGTACATGATATGGTCAAGGATTTGAAGGTAGTCTTTGGAAAGGGTCGTGGCGGACAACCTGTTCCGAATGACGCTGACGGACGCCCACCCATGTGGAAGAAGAAATCTATATTTTGGGACCTGCCCGGTTGGAAATACCTAGAGGTCCGCTCCGCAATCGACGTGATGCACGTGACGAAGAATCTTTGCGTGACCCTGCTTGGCTTCTTGGGCGTGTATGGGAAGACAAAAGATACACCTGAGGCACGGGAGGACCAGCAACGTATGCACGGAAAAGACGGCATACATCAGGGTCATGCCAGCTACGCTCTTACCAAAGAAGAGAGGGAAATCTTCTTTGAATGCCTGCTCAGTATTAAGGTACCATCTGGCTTCTCGTCGAATATAAAGGGAATAATAAACATGGCAGAGAAAAAGTTCCAGAACCTAAAGTCTCATGACTGCCACGTGATTATGACGCAACTGCTTCCGGTCGCATTGAGGGGGCTTCTACCGGATAACGTTCGATTAGCCATTGTGAAGCTATGTGCATTCCTCAATGCAATCTCTCAGAAGGTAATCGATCCAGAAATCATACCAAGGTTAGAAAATGATTTGGTGCAATGTCTTATCATTTTCGAGTTGGTGTTCCCACCATCCTTCTTCAACATCATGACGCACGTCCTAGTTCACCTATACGAAGAGATTAACGTTTTGGGTCCTGTATTTCTACACAATATGTTCCCCTTTGAGAGGTTCATGGGAGTCTTAAAGAAATATGTTCATAACCGTGCTAGGCCAGAAGGAAGCATCTCCAAGGGCCATGAAAATGAGGAGGTCATTGAGTTTTGTATTGACTTTATTCCTGACCTTAAGCCGATTGGTGTTCCTGAATCGCGGCATAAGGGCAGACTGGATGGAAAAGGCACGCTAGGAGGGAATCAAATAATATGTATGGACGGACATTATCTCACTGAAGTACACTACACAGTTCTACAGAATTCCGCCTTGGTGGCTCCGTATATGGACGAACACAAGAATTTTCTACGCTCCAAACCCCCGGAGCGGTCTGATGACTGGATTACACGTGAACAAACCAGGAGTTTCGCCGGCTGGTTGCAGACACGTACCATGCATGACGCCTCTATTGAAGATGACCTGTACTTGCTGTCCCAGTTACCATCTTCGAATATAATGACTTTCAAAGGGTACGAGATAAATGGTAATACATTTTACACGATCGCCCAAGATAAGAAGAGCACCAACCAAAATAGTGGTGTCCGCTTTGATGCAACAACCAAGACGGGAAAGGAAACATATTATGGTTACATAGAGGACATATGGGAACTTGACTATGGACGTGGTTTGAAGGTCCCTTTGTTTCGGTGCAAATGGGTCAATATGACACGAGGTGGGGTAACGGAAGACTCGCAGTACGGAATGACAACAGTGGATCTCAACGATCTTGCGTATGCAGATGAACCATTCGTCCTAGACAATGATGTGGCACAGGTTTTCTATGTGAAGGACATGTCTACCAAGCCGAGAAAAAGAAAATATAAGGAAGCGAATGCATCATGCGATGAGCCAAAGCGCCACATAGTTCTTTCTGGGAAGAGAAACATCGTGGGAGTGGATGACAAGACAGACATGTTAGAAGATTATGAAAAGTTTGATGAAATTGCTCCATTCACAGTGAATACTAACCCGAGCATCCAGTCAAATGATGAAGATTTTCCATGGCTACGGCGCAAAGGGACACACGCGAAGAAAAAGTTTCACACCCAAAGATCTGGGATGTGATCGGCTTCACTATCATCACTTTCTTCTGTGTTTCACACCCAGGAAGGAATCTGTGTACTAGTTAGGGTAGTTATGTGTTTTGGCATTTGAAACGCGAAGAAATTTTATGTGCAAACAATTTTTTCATGCATTTACTGATATTTTCAGCTAAATGACCCTGAAATTGAAAACCACTTCAAATGAACTCATAAAAGGTTGAAAGTTGGCATGGTATCATAATTTCACCCACATAGCATGTGCAAAAAAGTAGAGAGGGTTACCGCAAAAACTGGATGCACTTCGTGTACAAAATGGACAATCTCATTCGAAGTATCAGGGTTTCGGACAAAAACTCATCTGTTACAAAGGCATTTCAATAACCTAAGAATTACCAAATTGAATATAATGATAAAACACACTAATATTAAACATAAGAAAAAAGGATCACTGAGAAATCTATTTTCAAAGTTAAGTTATTCACAAACTAGTGATTCACACAAATTTCAAATAATTCAAAATTTAAACTATTCAAATTTGAAAACTAACGGCACTAAAAGAAAGTTTGTAATTTTTTGTACCTAAAGCAAAAATATTCACAAAGAAACTCTAAATACAGCAAAAAAAACAACTCAAAAATAAATAAAACAAAAATAAATAAAGCAAAAAAAAATTAAAAAAGCCCGCCTACTGGGCCAGAGCGGCCTGCATACAACTAGAAACCCAACGTGTTGTTGGGCCAGGATGCAGGCCTGCAAAGGCCCAGTAGGCCCACAGGACAGCACAGAACAGGTAGGCCCTGTAGGCCTGCTTTGGAGAGGAGCTCGAGAGAGCTACCGCACTAGGGCTTATAAACCAGTGCGGACGCCCCTCGGCTTGCGAGGTGGGACTAAACTTGCCGCACCGCACCTGCGCTAGCGCACCCCCTTTAGTACCGGGTCGTGGCTCCAACCGGTACTAAAGAGGGGGTCTTTAGTACCGGTTGGTGGCACCACCCGGTATTAAAGGGGGTGCGCTTCCCGCCGCTTCGCCTGGCCAAAACAGACATTTAGTACCGGTTGGTGGCTCCAAACGGTACTAAAGGGGTGTTCTATATAAGAAAACCCTTCAAAAAAATTCGTCAGTTCGTTCTCCCTCTGCTTCTTCTCCTCTGCCCCGTCGCCGCCCCCCCCCCCCCCTTGTCGCCGCCCCCGTCACCGTCCCCGTCGCCGCCGCCCCCGTCGCCGTCGCCGTCCCCTCTGCCTCGCCGTCGCCCGCGTTGTGAGCCCCTCTCCCCGGCCCCTCTCCTCCCTACAATCGAAGCCGCTGCGCCACCGGCGCCGTAGGTGCACACGCGCACGCGCGCGCACACACACAGACACGATTCTGTTTTCCGTTTTTTCTGTTTTTTATAGAAATGTTTTAGATAAATTAATTAATTAGATTAGATTAATATCAAATAGTATACAGAAATGTTAGAAATTTTAGAAATGTCAGTTTTAGCTAGATGAATTAGATTAATTTCAAATTGTTATAGAAATGTTAGAAATTTTAGAAATGTTAATTTTAGCTAGATGAATTAGATTAATTTCAAATTGTTATAGAAATGTTAGAAATGTTATAGAAATGTTATAGAAATGTTAGTTTTTAGTTTCTTATAATTTTAGTTATAGAAATTTAGAATTTCCATATAAGTCACAATCCAATAATTTAAAAAATGTTACTTTTGCGGCGTATAGTGTTTTTCCTAGACGATGCCCGACCCGCATCCTCGCCGTCGACCCGTTCGCGACGACGTCCTGCTTCAGAGGACCCATGTCCGGGATTGGGCTCCGCCGGGCTGGCACTGGGAGGTGCTACCTTCAGGGGCTCGCCGCTTGGTGAGGAACCCGGGTCCCGTCGTCGACCCTGATCTCCTTTGGTGGCGTTCACGTGGGCCACATTCGGTGCAGAGAGAGCCGGCCCCGCCGGAGGTGGTGCGTCGCCGTGTCAGGGAGGAGGACGAGCACGTCCATCGCTACATGGCTGCTATGGACGTCAGGTTCTCCAATACCTGGCAGGTTCTTCGGGCAGATGACCGGAGATATGATCATGTGATGGTTCCTTCTCTTTGGGTGTCCACCGCCCGCGCCCCAGGAACCGCGAGTGGCCTAGATTCTTCTGTAGTATTCGATCTTTATTAGCTACCTAGCCAGTGATTATTCGAGACGATGTATTCGAGATTATATATTATTTGAGACGATGTATTCGAGATTATATATTATTCGAGATGATGTATTCGAGATTATATATTATTCGAGACGATGCATAATATGTACTATATGATTCCGTTTTTCGTTATTGATTGCACCCATGCATTCTAATTTGAATACTAAATTGTTTTATATTTCTTCTGGATTAGTTAAATAAAAGCTATGGCGGACAATACCGGTAGAGAGGGAGAAGAGGCACTGTTCGAGATCATACGCAGCCCTCGCAGGCAAGATGATCTGAATGAAGCAGATGACGGCTCCCAATATCTGAGCAATACCGGGGAGGGTGATGATAAGATATTCGATCTCGACAACCGAGCTGATGAAGTCATGAACTATGATTATGATTATGATGACACAAACAATGTTTATGATGATGCAGACAATGTTGATCTTGAAATAACAAAGAGTACCGGCGAGGTATATTTATATAAGCAGGCATCTGGTGATCATCACATGTTTTTTGGATTTGAAGATATATTAACGAATCGATCTTTCTTCTTTCAGCCCTCCGGATCGAGCAAATCTGCTTCTACAGACAGCAGGACAAAGCGAGGCCCGGCAAAAAAGTTGAACGAGGGTGTAAAGTACAACATCGATTCCATCAAAGCTAGTGGCGAACCCCTCGCGCCTAAGAACATTGCGAACAAGTTCGTTCGTCAGTGCGGAGTTCTTGTGAAGAACCAACTCCCGATCTCCATTCAAGAATGGAAAGAGCCAATAACTAAACGTCCAAATGTTACTTGGGTCGACGACAGAGCAAAAGAAAAGCTTTGGGAATCTCTGATGGAACATTTCACCCTACCAGATTATTTCACTGATGCAGATGTGCAGAAAGTCAAGGACGCTGCTCTTAAGAAGATGGCAGTTGCATTCAACACCCACAAGAAAACTGTATGGGCCAACTACGTCGCTGCAGAAAGGAAGACTCCAGAATTCAAGGAAACACTGGAGAAGCAAAGAGAACAATGGCCCGCTTTCGTGAAATTCAAGGAATCAGAATTATCTAAGGAACGGTCGAGAAAAAACAAGGCCAATGCCGCAAAAAAGACGCATTTCCATAGGCTTGGGCCAGGTGGCTACGCGGTGCCAATGCCTAAGTGGGATTAGTCTGAGCAAGAGATGGAGGATGCAGGGGTCACTCCGGTTACTAGGATCTGGCCCCCCGGGTGCAGAACTTGGTTCTATGCGCATGGGGGGCGTTGGACCCGAAGACAGGCCTGGTTTCGACGAAGGCAAGTCTAAAAGGAGCCGAACAAAAGTTACTTGACGCAATAGAAGATGCTTGAAAGGGGGTGTTCACACCCAACAGAGAGAACGACGAGCTTACGCACGCCCTGGGAAATCCTGAACACCCGGGAAGAACACGAGGCAAGGGCGTTATTCCCTGGTATGAGGGCTTTTCAGAATGGAACGACGACTACAGGTGGTGTGCAAGAAAGAAGATGGAGGAGGAGAAGAAGAGGAAGCTGGAGGAGGAGCAGAGGAAGGAGGAAGCAGAACGCCTTCAAGGCCTAGAAGCAAGGCATGCGGACTTGGCACTCAAATTCTAGCGGCAGCAGCAGCAGATCGACTCACTTAGCCAGGAAAGGGGGTCTCATCAGCGGTAGCAGCTAGCGGATGATCCAGCATTGGATAGCACCTTCCCATCCATGCCGAGAAGCAGCGTTGGTTCCGCCCCGGGCGACGCACTGCTGGATACATACCCTGTGGATGACATCATAGAGAACACTAACTGTGAGCTACACTTCAAAATGAAGAACATATCCATGAAGGTGGCGGACGCCGTTGCTTTTACAAATACCCCCGAAGCAACCTTCCATTGCACCCCGATTCCAGCGGGCTATGCTGGTGTCTTGGTTGATGAAGTGGTGGACCAATATTCGGGGCTAGAGCTTGACATTCCTGGAGGTGACGACGAGCACACACTGGGAGAGGCCGTACATCATATCATCCTATGGAGAAAGGATTGCATCATCTTTCGAAGGCCACCGACACTGCGTCAGCCGACTCCTCCTCGAAGTCCGCCACCGAGTCAGCAGACTCCCGCTCCTCCAAGTCCACGAACGCGTGAGCCGACTCCTCCTCGAAGTCCGCCACCGTGTCAGCAGACTCCCGCTCCTCCAAGTCCACGAACACGTGAGCCGACTCCTCCTCAAAGTACGCCACCGTGTCAGCAGACTCCCGCTCCTCCAAGTCCACCAATCCGTGAGCAGACTCCTGCTCCAACTCAGCCACGTCAGCTGTCTCCGCCGCCTCAGCAATCGCAGAAGAGACACGCCGTAGCTATGGTGCGTAGCGGTACGAGTCGAGGTAGTACAGGAGGTATAGGTGGAGACAAGCGATATAAATATGGTCCAAGCCTCGCTCCTCTTCCTTAGAGGCCTTACGACATGACCGAGGAGCAAAACGAAGCCATAGTGAAGGCCCAAGTGGACGCCCATTTTGGACCGAAACCGGCACCGCCGCCAAGGGAGAAAGTGCCTGAGAAAGTTATTGACCACTTTATTCATATGGCAAGAAAACCAGCTCCCAAGCCTGTTGACTCAGACTATGAGCGGCAAATCAGGAAGGCACATCGAGCACGACTACAGAAAGAAGTGAGCTCGAGCTCGAGCCAACAAGCAGCTGTCAAAAAAGCGGGAAAACGTTCCCCAGATGGGAGAACAGGCGGCGCAATCGATCCCCCCGCTTGTTGTGCCAACAACACATGAGAGTACGCGCGCCCAATATTATTGTGGGCAAACCGTTGCCCAGCTAGACAATCTGGTAATAACCGAGGAGCATATAATGCAGGCTGAAATGCTCAAGATCATTGTTGGACAACTCCTCGAGCTCGAGCCCATGTCTCCGCTTAGGAGGAAATAAAACGGAAATATGTCCGGGGCCAACCTTTGGTCAAGCCAGACGAGGTCAAGAACCTCCCAATGAGAATGTATGAATTGCATCAGTGGTACATGAACATTACCAAGAGTTCCAATCGAGAGTCCCTCATGGTGAATGTCAAGGAGGAGCATTACTTCCATGAGAAAGCTCTGCCCGTTGAGTATACAAAACTGTTTCAATTATTCAATCAAGACGCACTCGACAAATTTATCGTCAGTTGCTATTGTCTGTAAGTGATTTCTTTCTGTAATTAAGTCTCAAGCTAGTTGTAGTGATCATTTTGATCAATCATGCATTACCTGTAATTATCCTCACTATATTCTTTTCTGTGGTATTATGCAGGATGAAGATGTATGAAATGAAAAAATCTGGACGCTATGGCATTGGGTTCATTGACCCAAATACCGTTAATGAATACACATGGAAAATTCCAAGTTGTCGAGCAAGTTTAGAGGAAAGCATGCTAGAGTTCTTGAAGCGCCTAAATACCAATGAAGATATACTACTTCCTTACAACTTCCTGTGAGTCACACTGTCTTGTACTACAAATTCTGTTTTTGCTTACTAGCTAGCTAGATGTTAATAATTAAGTGTATAGGGTTTAGGGTAGTTGATTAGTGTTATGCACATGCCCGCTTAATTAAGACATGCAAACGTGTGCGCATGCAGTTTCCACTGGATCTTGTTAGACATTAAAGTTGACGAAGGAAAAGTTAAAGTACTGGACTCACTACTTAAAAAAGAAAGTGATTACACCATCTTGAAGGGGATAGTCAACAGGTAATTTCAATCATTATTAACTATATCTCGGCCTATTTAGTTCGTCATTTCCTGATATGAACTATTGAATAACCCCTTTATTAATTTTCTTTGCCGGTGGGCAGGGCTTGGGCAAAGTTCATCAAGGTGACTCCAGGAAAATGGGGCAGAACGGCTATTTTGGTATCGACCCAAGATAGGTAATTAAGTAGTACTAGCTAGCTAGCTACCATCTCTTTAATTCTTGTTTCAATACCATTAATTAATTATCATGCTTGATTAATTATTACCTAATTAATTTCAATTATCGTAAAGTTCCTGAAGCAGGCGCTGGGGACTGATGTGTGTGCATTCTAAGTTTGCGAGAACATTCGCATGATGGCGTCCGAAAGGAGCAGATGTGATAGACAGCAATGGGTACGTTTCACAGAACACTATTCATAATTTTTACATGATTATCGATATCTGGTCACACAACAAATACACATGCATGCATATTGATCTCCTCCTTAGCAGTTCCATGATGTGCGCGAAAAGCTCCTACCAACGAAGCGCATACGAGCACTTCAAGAGGAAATAGCGGGATTTTTGCTCGACCAGGTCATAGATCCCAAAGGAGAATACTATTACCCACTACCGCCCCCATGAACCACTTGTCATCGTGCTCCGGAGGCACCAAGGCAACATGTAGGAGAAATTGAATATATACCTAATTGTATAAATATATACATGCATGTGTATGTGTGAATTATAATGGTGGTTGTGAGACATTCGATGATATATATATAAAATTTCTCGTAGAACCTATCATATATATATATATATAACGTGTACAATATGTAGTATCGTAAAATACCAGCAAACAAAAAATATTAAATGGAAAAACAAAATTAAAGTAAAAATAAAAAATAAAACCAAAACCCCCTCAAGTATTTTAGTACCGGTTGGTCTTACTAACCGGTACTAAAGGGCTCCTCGCCCCCGGCGCTGGCTCGTGCCACGTGGGTGCACTTTAGTGCCGGTTCGTGCCTAACCGATACTAAAGGGGGGACCTTTAGTCCCCACTCTTTAGTGCCGGTTGCGGAACCGGCACTAAAGGCCCTTACGAACCGGTGATACATCCCGGTTTTGCACTAGTGCTCGCATGACCCTGATGTATGTTGTCTTTTCCATGCATACGTTGCTGGTCCTCCCGTGCCTCCGGTGTATCTTTTGTCTTCCCATACACGCCCAAGAAGCCAAGCAGGGTCACGCAAAGATTCTTCGTCACGTGCATCACGTCGATTGCAGAGCGGACCTCTAGGTATTTCCAATAGGGCAGGTCCCAAAATATAGATTTCTTCTTCCACATGGGTGCGCGTCCGTCAACGTCATTCGGAACAGATTGTCAGCCAGAACCCTTTCCAAAGATTACCTTCAAATCCTTGACAATATCATGTACACCATCGCCAGTACGGTCGCGAGGCTTTGTCCGGTGATCCGCCTCACCTTTGAAATGCTTGCCTTTCTTTCTTACGGGATGCCTGCTCGGAAGAAATCGACGATGTCCCAGATACACATTCTTCTTACAATTATCCAAATATATACTGTCGGTGTCATCCAAACAGTGCGTGCATGCGTGGTATCCCTTGTTTTTCTGTCCTGAAAGGTTACTAAGAGCAGGCCAATCATTGATGGTCACAAACAGCAACGCATGTAGGTCAAATTCTTCCTGTTTGTGCTCACCCCACGCATGTACACCTTTTCCATTCCACAGTTGTAAGAGTTCTTCAACTAATGGCCTTAGGTACACATCGATGTCGTTGCCGGGTTGCTTAGGGACTTGGATGAGCACTGGCATCACAATGAACTTCCGCTTCATGCACAACCAAGGAGGAAGGTTATACATAAATAGAGTCACAGGCCATGTGCTATGGTTGCTGCTTTGCTCCCCAAAAGGATTAATGCACCTGCAAAGTCCTCCTAGTACTTTCTCTTGATTTTTCTCCACTGCGACCCGTCAGCGGGTACTCTCAACTTTTCGTCTTTCTTACGGTCTTCTCTGTGCCACCGCATCGACTTAGCATGCTCTTTGTTTTGGAATAAACGTTTCAACCATGGTATTATAGGAGCATACCACATCACCTTGCAGGAATCTTCTTCCTGGGGCGCTCGCCCTCGACATCACCAGGGTCATCACGGCTGATCTTATAGCGCAATGCACCGCATACCGGGCACGCGTTCAAATCCTCGTACTCACTGCGGTAGAGGATGCAGTCATTAGGGCATGCATGTATCTTCTGCACCTCTAATCCTAGAGGGCAGATAACCTTCTTTGCTTCGTACGTACTCTCGGGAAATTCGTTGTCCTTTGGAAGCATCTTCTTTAACATTATCATCAACTTTCCAAATCCCTTGTCAGATACACCATTCTCTGCCTTCCATTGCAGCAATTCCAGTGTGGTACCCAGCTATTTCTTGTCAGCTTCGCAATTCGGGCACAACAATTTCTTGTGATCCTCTAACATGCGCTGCAACTTCTTCTTCTCCTCTTCACTTGCGCAGTTTCTCTTTGCATCGGCAATGGCCCGACCTAGATCATCAGCGGGCTCATCTGATGCCTCTTCTTCAGCTTCTTCCCGCATTGTCGGCTCAGCTTTTCCCCGCATTGTTGTACCATCGTATTCAGGGAACCCATGGCCAGGATAGTTGTCGTCGTCCTCTTCTTCTTCATTGTCTTCCATCATAACCCCTCTTTCTCCGTGCTTGGTCCAAACATTATAGTGGGGCATGAAACCGGGCTCAAACAGGTGGATGTGAATGGTTCTTGACTTAGAGTAATTCTGATCATTCTTACAGCTAGTACATGGACAACGCATAAAACCATCCGCCCGCCCGCTTGTTTGCCTCAGCCGCAAGCAGAAAAGTATGCACGCCATTAATGAACTGGGGAGAGCATAGGTCATCGTACATCCATTGCCGGCTCATCTTCATTACACAGTATCGAAAAGACCAAATTAATACAAGTTCATACAACACTTATTCTCATAAAACAACATACAAATAACTCTCTAGCTAAAGCATTAAAATGCGACAGCAAATGCGATCAAGATCGCAACTAAGGTAACAATTGATCCAACAGCATAATGATACCAAGCCTCACTATCGATGGCATATTCTTTAATCTTTCTAATCTTCAAGCGCATTTTCTCCATCTTGATCTTGTGATCATCGACGACATCGGCAACATGTAACTCCAATTCCATCTTCTCCCCCTCAATTCTTTTCAATTTTTCTTTCAAATACTTGTTTTCTCTTTTAACTAAATTTAACCTCTCGACAATAGGGTCGGTTGGAATTTCCTGTTCACATACCTCCTACATAAAAATATCTATGTCAACTTGATGGGCATAATTTGTCATAAACACGAAATGCAACAAATAGTTATAAAAGAGAATATACCACATCTGAATCATAACCCGGACGAGGGCCGACGGGGACGGATATCAAAACCATGGCACTATGTATAACAAACAACGTACGGGTAAGATAATTATACAAGTAACTATATATCTAAATCACACAAATATGATTTTTTATATAAAAAATATAAGAACAAGAGGCTCACCACAAGGTGGAGCCCGCGACAGGACGATGCAGGCGATCGACGGTGATTAGGACGGAGACGGGAAGGCACTAAGTAAACAACACCTACATTTGCAAACTAAGAGTTATTTTGACCTCAAATTGCATATAAATCAAATAGTACCACATATAATTCCTCCCAAAATATAACCCACAAACCACTATATACTTATAGAGCATTGCAAGAGCTAATGTAGCAATGAGAGATGAAAGGACAAAGTTACTAACCTTTGTGATCACTTGGATGGATGGTATGCCTTCAAATCTTCACAAATTTTGGCAAAAATGGAGTGTGAGCTCGAGAGAAAGAGGAAGAAAACAGAGGAGAGGAAAGGGGAAGAACAGAGCGCTCGGGCTAGACGAAGGGTTTATATAGGAAGACCTTTAGTACCGGTTGGTTAGACGAACCGGGACTAAAGGTGCATTTCTAGTGCTGGTTCGTGGCATGAACCGGTACTAGAGGTGCTGGTGGGGCCCCAGCCTGGCAAAAGCCTACCACCACCTCTTTAGTACCGGTTCGTGGCACGAACCGGTACTAATGAGAGCCGCCCGCCTAGCCGTTGGAACCGGCACTAATGATCACATTAATGCTGGTTCAAATACAAACTGGGACTAATGAGCTTCACATCAGGCCCTTTTTCTACTAGTGCGTAATGGGAGTATCATAACTAATATAATGCATAACTAATATAATGCATACCAATAGGCAATTTTGATGAGGTTGCATAGAATTAAATGCAGAAATAGATGGTCGAGTATCACATTATGATACTGTATCATAATAAATGATATTCTACTATGTGTCATGCATCAATAAATAAGATATGATACTATTCTATAATACTGTACACTACAAAAATAATATCATATCCTAATATTACATGCATGATACTGGTACATGATACTCCCACTATAACCAGCCTACTAAGATATAAGCATTGAAAGTGCACCAAAATTGTTTACACATTCAACTTGGGACGATTAAGCATTACATCTGCGTGATTGAACGTATGTCTCTTTTATTTTGTGGGGCAAACGTACATGTCACTCCATCGATCTTCATTTCTTCGACGCGAGAACACGACAAAGGATCCATCTGGTACCGATGGGCGTTGACAGATACATGATCTGGAAAATGCACACCACTTGGGCAATCTTCAACACCAAAACAAACGGTGCCGCCTCTTTGTTTGTTTCAAAAAATAAATGAAGAAAAGGTGCCGCCCCCAGTTTCGACGCTTCTCCGGCGTACATATATACAAGCCATCACCGAGTGCAGCCAAGTGTTTCTCAGATGGGTCCACATGTCATAGATGCACTACCACATATGCCCTCAGCGCTCTTCATTTCAGCCCGACATAAACTTTAAGAGGATATATATACCCCCACGGAAAAACATTTTAGGATCGAACGGAGCCTGGCACTTGACTCCACTCACAGACTGCGGCGAGAGTAAGGACACCACAACAGTTTTTGCACGTGCGAACGACCTTACGAGCCCCACCTCTATGGTACGCACTAATGTCGTCTAAGACCGAGCACATAACTTTGGATAGTGCACAGTACTAAGTAATCTTGCAGGGTATCATCAGCATCCGCACGGGCACCCTGCTCCTCGCCGGCCTCGCGTGGTGTGGCGTGCTCGTCGCCGCCGCCGGCGTGTTCAACGTCAAGGACTACGCTGCTCGAGGCCACGGGACCACGGACGACACCAAGGTACGTATGCGCCCGCGCGCGATGCCCGACTTGCCGTCGCGCTCTCCATCGAAATAACTCAACCTACGTGCTGATGTGCGTTGGTTTTCTGTACTGCATGGGAAGGCGTTCATGGACGCATGGACGGCGGCGTGCGGCGCCAGAGGCTGGTCGGCGACGCTGCTCGTGCCGGCGGCCAAATCCTTCCTCGTCGGCCCCACCAGGTTCAGCGGGCCCTGCGCCTCCAGCAGAATTACCGTCCAGGCACGCATGCACCGTTCGTCTTTCCTGATCTCGTCTTAGGTCTGGTCCGTGGTTTCCATGGCTAGGCCTCGTCTGACGGTCAGGAAATCCTGCGGCCTTTCTTTGGCTGTCGTAGGTCATGGGCACGATTACGGCGCCGCCGGCGCGCCCATGGAGCGAGAAGAACTATTGGCTGATGTTCTACCAGGTCCACGGGCTCACGGTTACCGGCGGCAGCACCGGCTTGCTCGACGGCAGAGGCGGGACGTGGTGGGGCGATAAATGCAAACGCCATGCTGTGAGAGCCCAACTCACCTCTTGCAAGAAAGAACGAAAATCTTTTAATTCCTCCTTGCATTTTCTACTCACCTATTATTGTTCTTTTCTTCCAGGACTGTATACCTAAGGCGCCGACGGTTAGTACAAACGTGTAGAAAGCAAGTATAATGTCTAGGAAATTAGCATTCGCAAATCAACGTGCATGTAATCTCATTGCGTACTACGTGCCACCGCATGGATCGATACAGGCGTTGGTGGTCATGAACTGCGCCGACGTGGAGCTGAGCCAATTCAGCAGCAAGAACAGCCCGCAGATGCACATCGCCGTCTGCCAGAGCAGCAAGGTCCACCTGACGCAGCTGACGATCACCGCGCCCTGGGACAGCCCCAACACCGACGGCGTGCACGTCGACCGGAGCCAAGACGTCCGCGTCACCAGATCGACCATCGGCACCGGCGACGACTGCGTCTCCATCGGCCCCGGGAGCCGATTTGTCACCGTGGACGGAATCGTCTGCGGCCCCGGCCATGGTGTAAGGTACCAAGAAAAGGGTTACAATAGGGAGGCTTCTTCCATCTGCAGTTTCTATTTACCATGCACTCCAAGAAGAGTAAAAAATACCAAAACGAGGAAAAAAACTTATGCCCCCTCCCAAGCGGCTCCCGGCGGCGCCCGCGCCAGCTCCCGCTCCCGTCCCGGCGCTGGCAGATGCTGCTCCAGGCCTGGTGCTTGGCACCTGATTCATGCCCCTGCCACCTCCTCCTGCTGGTGCCCTGCTCCGTTCCCCTGCGCAGCTCGCGCAGCCGGCGCCCCCATGCGTTCCTCGTCGACCCCAGATTCAGATCCATGTCTGGGTGGTCGGGGTCGGGCCAGCCCCGCTGCCTCCGTGGAGTTCGTCCCGGACTCGCAGCCGGTCGGGGCGTCTCCGTGCCGTGCCCTGGTCGGCTCGGGCCCTGCCTCTTCCGCTGCGCTTTCTATGCGCATTCAAGAGGGAGCCCCTCTTTACTGCGATGGTGGGGGGCAGATGGCCTCCCCCCGCCCTGCCGCGGGCGCGCCTTCATTGTTGGCTGCTGGCCCTAGTGGCACGGGGCGCGAGATGGAGGTGGCCGGCGACTGGACGCTGGTCACGTCGCGTAAAGGGCCGCGCCAGCCGGACTTGCCTGCTCCGGCATTCAAGCCGCCGCCCATCCCGCGTTGGCTCTTCGGGCGCTGCTGCAGGTGCCTGATCAAGGGCCATAGGGCTTCAGGCTGCCGAGACCCGCTTCGCTGCTCCCACTGCCTGCAGAACGGGCATAAATCGCGGGGCTGCCGTAACAGATGGATGCCCCTGAGCTCTCTTGACGGCCCCGTCCTGCCACCACCCCCTCCGCCTCGCCCTGCTGGGACCTCTGCCCAAGCTCCTGCCCGCCCAGGCCGAGGGTGGGAATCCAGGGTGTCGACCGCGCCTGGTGCTGTGCCACCGCCTCCTCCGCCGCCTTTGTTGCCGTCCGCCCCCTTGGGCATGGCACTGCGGCCTGGGGATGCCTCGCTCAGGCCGGCCGAAGACTTCGTCGTCGTCCCGGCGACGCCTGACATGCAGGCGGAGTCGGCCGTCCTCTCCACCAATGCGGCGGTTGCCTGGCTCGAGGGTGACCGTCAAGATGTCTCCTGCCAGCAGGTGGCGGCAGACATCGCCAAGGCCTTGGGGGCTCGCAAGGAGGACGTCGAAGTGGTCAAGCACTACCTGGAGAGATTCCTCATCCGCTTCATGTACCAGCATCACTGCGCTGATGCCGTGTCCCGCGACTTCCTGCCTGGCTCAGGCTATCGCATCTTTGCGCGGCAATGGAGGCTGGAGGCTCATGCTGACAATGAGGACATGTTGCTGCACGTCCGGCTATGCCTAGAGGGGGTGCCCCTGCATGCCTGGAACGAGTATGTGGCGACATTCCTCATCGGCCGTCGCTGCTCTCTGGACTACATCGAGCCCCGCTCCCGTCGCAAGGAGGACACCCGCGACCTATCGCTCTGGGCTTGGACTGCCGACCCCAGCGCCATCCCTAAGGTGAAATGGCTCACACCGCCTACCCGCGGGCACCGGCGTCGTGGGCGTCGCGGGCTTCGCCACCGCGTCATCGTCCACCTCGACCTCCTTGAGGACCATTCCAAGGCCGGAGAAGATGATGACAACCCGCCGCCGCCGGACGTCGACGAGTTCACTTGGTACAGAAAGTTCGTCGACGGCACCTACGTCCCGTCGGACAGGCGCGCTGCTCCGGCCCGTGAAGCTCGACGCAATGACCGGCGGGATGATGAAGACCACGATGGGCGCCGTGGCCGCGATGGTGCCCGCGCTCGTGAAGGCTGGAGCGCCAGGGTGCGTCGTTCCCTCTCCCGCAACACACGTGACCGCCAACGGGAGGCTGGACAAGATCGCTCCAGGGATCGGTCGGGTGGTCGTCGTCGCGCGGCGGAGCTCTCCGCCCTTCCCCTGTTGCTGGTGTCGGCTGCTGTTCAGGATGTGGACGCCGGCTCTGGTCTTCTGCGTGGCTCCGGATCGGGTGGCAGTGCCCTTGATCGTGCCGGCGAGCTCCTGCCCGTTATAGAGGGGGAGCGTGCTGGGAACCGGGGGCGTTCCACCTCTCGGCACGGCTCTCCCCGTGGTGATCGGAGGCGCTCGCTGGAGGCTCTCACTCCGCCGGCGTCCCCGCCCAGCTCCCCAGCTTCTGTGCTGCCGTCCAACCCGCGGTGCAAGAGGGTTGGATCGCAGAGTTCTCCGCTGCTGCATGTCAACCCCATCACGCTGGCTCTCTGCTCGCCTGGGATGCTGCTGGAGCCGCTCCCCTCTCCTGCTAAGCCCCCAGGCTTCGAGGTGTCACCCACGCCGCCGCTGCGCTGTGATGGTCAGGTGCCGCGAACCCCTTCTCCGGTGCATGTTGGCGTGGCCCCGGTTGGGGAAGGGGCGGTGGCGCCTCTCTTCGTGGAGCGTCAGCCGGGCATCCTCGCCTCGCCTGGTTCATCGCCTCCCAGGCCGCCGGCAGCTCGCAGGAAGACCCTGGCTGGAGTGCGGATTTCCTCCAAGGGTGGTCTTTCCCTTCAGCGCATCAGGCGCTCTGGTGGCCCGGCGGTTGCTCTGGTGGCCAAAACTGTTGAGCGGCTGGTCTCTCGCAGCCTGGGTATCACTAAGGATGGCAAAGATGTGACGGAAGCCACTCTGGATGACTTCACCGCCAAGTTCAAGGAGCAGCTACCCCCAGAGGTGATCGTGGCCATGCGTGACTTCTTCCGCCTCGACGACAAGGCTTTCAATGATGTTGAAGATGCCCTGATCGACCACGGCGGCGAGGGAGCCCTGGAGATTGCCTCGGCTCAGGACGGCGCTGTGC
Organism: Aegilops tauschii subsp. strangulata; assembly: GCF_002575655.3. Lineage (NCBI taxonomy): Eukaryota > Viridiplantae > Streptophyta > Magnoliopsida > Poales > Poaceae > Aegilops > Aegilops tauschii. The sequence continues at coordinate 519,062,479 of NC_053036.3, forward strand.
TCCAGGGGAGTGGGGGCCTTGATGCAGTCTGATCTGCTTGTTTGCCCTGGATGTTGCCACGTTCTTATGTTAGCAAGTATGGCTAGTTGGCCCAGAGGGGTATGTATCTTTTCTTCTATGTTGTGTCTGTACTCTGAACCTCGTTGTGTGCCCATGGGTGGATGCTGTGCCTCGAGTATTCAAATTCAAATGCGCCTGCTTTCTTCAAGTTTGCGATGTCTCTTCTCAGACTTAGACTCCTATGGTTCTGCTCAACCATGTGTGTTCCTGTGGTCTCCATGTTAAGTCAGCCCATCAACACACTGTGTTGGAATGTTAGGGGACTAAACTGCCCGGCCAGGAGGGCAACTGTTAGTACTACGATTGCGTCTTCCTCCGTCCAAATTGTGTGTCTGCAAGAGACAAAACTGGAGAACGTGGATGTGTTTACCGCTGCCTTTCTCGGTGGTAACAAGCTGCGCAATTTTGCGCAACGTCCGGCTGTGGGGACTAGGGGGGACTGTTGCTTCTATGGGATGACAGCGTTCTCGAGGTCTCCGACATTTCTTTCTCGGCTTATTGCCTTTCGGCTTCGGTCCGAGTCCTCGAGAATGAGGTGTGTTTCAAGCTCACTAATGTCTACGGGCCTACTGACTATGCATGCAAGGAGGCTTTCTTTGCTGAGATGTGCTCCTGCAAGCCACTTCCGGGTTTGGGCTGGCTCGTGCTTGGGGACTTCAACCAAATATACCGTGCTAGGGACAAGAACAAGCGAAATTTCAACCGGAGGAGGATTAAGCGCTTTCATGACACTCTTCAGTCATGTGAGCTCAAGGAGATCCATCTGCAGAATAGGCGGTTCACGTGGTGCAACGAGAGGGAAAACCCAACCCTTTGCAAGCTGGACTCCTTCTGTAATGCGACCTGGGACTTGTCTTTCAACACCCGTGTGCTTCACGCCCTTTCGTCGTCCCTTTCCGACCACTGCCCTCTGCTGCTCGCCGACGACAGGGGGCCTAGGCGGCCTCGGTCCTTCAAGTTTGAAAACTTCTGGGTGTCCTTGCCCGGTTTCGATGAGGTGGTCTCGAAGGCTTGGGCCGAGCGGGTGCGACACACTGAGCCGTACCAGATTCTGTATCAAAAGCTCAAGAAAACCGCGATGCGTCTCTCTGAGTGGACTAAGAAGCTTTTCTCCAAGGCGAACGTCCAGTTTCATGCGGCTCAGCTGGTGATCCTTCACCTTGACATTGCGCAGGAGGGGAGATCCCTCTCCCCTGAGGAGCGGGACCTCCGCTCGAGACTGAAGAGAAGGGTTATTAGCTTGTCGGTGCTCCAGAGGGCTCGAAAGAGTCAGTGTGCAAGGGTTGCAAATTTGAAAGATGGTGATGCTAACACCAATTTTTTTCATCGATGCATTAATGCTAGGCGGCGAAAGAACCACATTCATCGGATCAAGCACAGACATGGCTGGGTAACCGAGCACAAAGAAAAAGAGAAGATCATTCACGACCACTTCCATGAGGTGATGGGGAGAAGGGGATCGAGCGGCAAGGACTTTAACTGGGAGGAGCTAGGCATTGAGCCCCATGATTTGCACGGCCTCGATGCCACCATTTCTGAGGAGGAGGTTTGGGAGGCCATCAAGGACATGCCTTCTGATAAAGCGCCTGGCCCTGACGGCTTCACGGGATTGTTCTTTAAGAGGTGTTGGGGGCTCATCAAGCATACGGTCATGAGGGTGGTCCAACGCTTTGACTCCCTTCACATTGACGAGCTCCACTGGCTCAACTCTGCCAACGTTGTTCTCTTGCCCAAGAAGGATGGGGCTGAGGGCATTTCTGACTATAGGCCCATTAGCCTCATTCACTCCATTGCCAAAATCATCGCCAAAATCCTCTCGCTCCGGCTTGCCCCTCTTATGGATGGTCTTGTCTCAAACGCTCAAAGCGCTTTCATCAAGCGGCGCAGTATCCACGACAACTTCATGTATGTGAGGAACTTCGCGCGGAGGTTACATAAGTGCAAAACTCCTGCCCTCCTCTTCAAGCTTGACATCAAGAAGGCTTTTGACTCTGTGAAATGGGGATATTTCCTGGAGCTTCTTCAACGGCTTGGGTTTCCCAGCAGATTTCGTGCTTGGGTTGCTGCTCTTCTTTCGACTTCATCCTCCCGCATCCTTATCAACGGTCTACCAGGGCCGCCCATCAAGCACGGCAGCGGGTTTCGGCAGGGGGACCCCCTTTCCCCCCTGCTCTTTGTCATTGCGATCGACCCGCTTCAGAAACTTCTTGAGTTGGCAACAAGGAAACGTCTCCTTCGCAAGGTCCAGGGCCGGGGAGCCGAGATGCGGACTTCGCTTTATGCTGATGATGCGGCCGTCTTTGTGGCTCCCTTCAAGCAGGATATCGACAACCTTGCAGCGATCTTGCGAGGCTTTGGCGAGGTCACGGGCCTCTGTTGCAACTTTCAGAAGAGCTCGGTCATGCCAATTAGGTGCGCCCACATTCATCTTGAGCCCATCCTTGGGAACTTACCGGCCACCCGTGCGTCCTTCCCGGTCAAATACTTAGGCCTCCCGCTCTCGGTCAGGCAACTCAAGCGGGTGGATTTCCAGTATCTCGAAGACAAGGCGGCCGGCAAATTGGTTACTTGGGAAGGCCAAAACATCACAACTATGGGGCGCACGGCCCTTGTCAAGTCAGTCCTTTGCTCCCAAGCGGTGTTCTCAATCACGCCGCTCGTCGTGCCTCAAAGCACTCTTCGGAGTCTGACCAAGATTGAACGGGCTTTCCTCTGGTCAGGTGCTGACAAGACTACGGGTGCCAAGTGCAAAGTGAAGTGGGACACGGTTTGTAGGCCGAAGGAGTATGGTGGCCTTGGGGTGCTTAACTCTGAAAAATTTGCGCGTGCCCTTCGCCTTAGGTGGCCTTGGTACGAATGGAAGGAGCCCCACAGATTGTGGGTTGGTTTTGGCACCCCTTGTACGGAGGACGATCTCAGCTTCTTTTATGCCTCCACCACCATTACTCTGGGCAACGGAGCCAAAACGCCTTTCTGGGATTCTCCTTGGCTCCTTGGCCGTAAGCCCAAGGAGATCGCCCCGCTCATCTATGAGGCCTCCAGGAGGAAGAATTGGAAGGTCAGGGAGGCTGTTAGAGAGGACGCTTGGATCTTCAAAATCAGCTACAACAACATCGTCACCGGAGACCACATTCGAGAATTTTTCACTCTTTGGATGCTTTTGGATGACGTCCATCTTGAGGAGCATCGGGAGGACGACATCACCTGGAAGCATTCCAGTGATGGGATGTACTCGGCAGCCAGTGCTTATAAAGCGCAGTTTCTTGGCTTAACCTTGTCCCCAATGGATCGCATGGTTTGGAAAGTATGGGCTCCTCCGAAGATCAAATTCATTGCTTGGTTGGCTATTCAAGATAGGATCTGGACTGCGGACCGCCTGAAGAGGCGCGGGTGGGCCAACTGCGGTCTGTGCCCTCTTTGCTCTAGGGAGCAGGAAACGGGTGCTCATCTTCTCTTCAAGTGTCGCTTCACTATTCGGCTTTGGAGGTCTCTCGCGGCCAAGCTTGGCCTCCATCACATTGACACCTCCGGATGGCATCTTCATGACTCCGTCCTGGATTGGTGGGAAGATGGTACTGGGAGACACGTCCCCAACAGGAGTGCCTTGGCCTCCCTCACCCTCCTCGTCTCCTGGACCATCTGGAATGAACGTAATGCTAGGGTGTTCCGACACAAAAGTGCTCCGCCACCTATTCTTCTTAACACAATCCTTGAGGAGGCCAAGCTTTGGGTTACAGCTGGTGCAAAGAAACTAGGGCCTATTGTATTTCGTGAGTAGTTCGCATGCCGTGTTTGAGGTCGTCGCTGTAAAACTCTAATCTACTCTCCCTTATTTAATAGATGAGGCAAATATTTTACCTCCGTTTCAAAAAAAAAGAGTAAAATGACGTGATTGTCTTTCTTGGCTAGTGTGGGGAGCCTGGGCAGGAAGGGAGCAACCGAATCCGTGGAGTACATCGACGTAAAAAACGTCCAGTTCATCAATACCGCGAATGGAGCAAGGATCAAGACGTGGCAGGTACTAAAGTGCTAGCTAGTGTATCGACACGCCATGAAACCAAGCTGAAACCGGCCTTCTCTTACTAACGGGCTGATCATCTGATTTTGACGCCCGGGTGATTGCACTGTTTCTTCGCGCTGCAGGGTGGGAAAGGTTACGCGAAATCCATCTCCTTCACCGACATAAAGTTCACCAACGTGGACCATCCTGTGGTCATCAACCAGTTCTACGTAGACCGCCACGACGTCCCAAACATGGTAGTAGTGCATGTGTTTATTAACTGTTGGACGATCTGTATACGTGTGGAGCAGCTAGTACTACCAAGTTCCTCTAACTATAAGTATTCCGGTACAGAGGGAGTACTAATGTTTGTGCATCTTCTAGGGGATCTTTATTTGCCGTAGGGGGCGGTGGCGCTGAGCAACATAACGTACACGAACCTGAAGGGGACTTCGAGGTACAAGACGGCCGTCGAGTTTGACTGCAGCGAGAGCGGCAGCTGCACGAACATCCACGTCAACTCCGTGGCGATCACAGCTGCGTACGGCGGAGAAACCGTGGCCCGCTGCCAGAATGCGCAAGGGGACACCTCCGGATATGTCTACCCCAAGATCCCTTGCCTTAGATAATGTATGTAATAGAAAAAAATTAGATAATGTAATAATACCCAGCCCAGGGTTTAGCAGTGCATTTGGGGAGAGTATCCCATGATACCATCTCCCACATGTTCCCATGCTCCAATTTCAAATAAATCCATTGTAAATGTTTTAAAAAATATGGAGAAGAACGATATGTCTACAACCCTTAAACATTGCAGATCGGCTGAACTTCTGGCTTTTGGAATGTTCCTATTGCTTGGACGACCTCTTCTGTTAGAAAAACACGACCCACAAATTCAAAGGCCAACCGAAAATAGAAAAACAAACACGGGCATAAAAACGAGCCCCACTCGATTAAAGAAGAAAAAAGGCAGGGCTATGACATCATCTCGATGAGGCTTACTAAGGGCGTGTTCGGTAGCCCTCCACACTTGCAAACTCCCCAACTCTGTTGCCGCTAGCCAGCAGCCGGCTTCTCGTGTAAACTCCTGGAGTGATCGATCCGTTCGGTGTGTTAGCTTCTGCTTGCGAGCTGTGTAAATGGCTGGGCCTGGTCGGTGGCTGTTTTTATTGGGTTGTGGCCTGGAAAAAGGAATAGTGGGCCGTCTAAATGCCTAGGCCTGGTCGGTGGCACACCTCATATGGCTGTTCGGCCGTGGCTGTTTCCACGTACCGGTTCGCAGCAAGTCACTTGGTGGTGAGAGCGAAGTGTAATATATGTGAACTCTCGCTTCTCAGTTTTTGTGGAGCTTCGTTTTCTCAACTCCACCAATCCTCCAAATTTACACTGCGTGGTTAGCCAGCTTCTCGCTCGCATCGCCGGGAGTTAGACCGTTCGGGTGCACTCCACACATGGAGTTAGGGAATTAAGAAGCCAGACGGCTACCGAACAGGCCCTAAGTGAGCAAGAGGGGGGAATATGGAAATAACTAGTTTTTTTAGGGAACAGAAATAACTAGTTACCCCTTAGCAAAAGTCACTCCCCGCCTTCTCAGGTGGTTACAAGTAGCGCACCTGGGATTTTGTCTTTTTCCCTAGACTGGTTTATTCAAAATATTTTATCTTTTGAACCATGTGTCCTAGTCCTGAATCGTTTTCGTGGTTGGATTTCTTGCTTTGAGATTTTCAAAACTTCCCATGTTAATAGGGTTTGACCCCAAAAAACATGAAAAACCAGCAACCAAAAAGGAAATTTGATAAAAACAAAAAGAAAAAAATAACGGCAATCAAAAAATACCAATTAACAAAAAAGGCGAAAGAAAAAACCAAAGCCCGGAAGAATAGTTATGGCTTTTCACCCTTTTTCCACTTTTTGAGAAGCATAAATTTTCTTTTCCCGAGAAGTATATCGCAGAAGCAAATATGTGCTTCTCATGAAAACACATTTCAAAAAAACCAAAATTGTGTTTCTCGCGAAAGCAAATCTATACTTCTCATGGATGTACATATATTTATTTTTTTGAGAACCATAGCTGCACTTCTCACGGAAGAAAATTCATGCTTCCCTGAGAACCAAAGATGTGCTTCTTTTAAAATCATAGTTTGTTTTTCTTTCCAAGATGATAGTTGTACTTCGCAAAAAGTTTTTCATAAACCTGGGAAAAACCAAGCAAAAAACAAAAGACCAAAAAAGAAAAAAAAAAGAAAAAACCTGAAGATGTGAACCGAAAAAATTCAGGTGGAGCATCCAGTACGTGTTGGGGATCGTTGCAGAAATTAAAAAATTTCTACGCATCACCAAGAACTATCTATGGAGTCTTCTAGCAACGAGAGGGAAAAGAGTGCATCCACATACCCTTGTAGATCGCGAGCGGAAGCATTCAAGTGAACGGGGTTGATGGAGTCGTACTCGTCGTGATCCAGATCACCGATGACCGAGCGCCGGACGGACGGCACCTCCGCGTTCAACACGCGTACGGTTGGGGAAGACGTCTCCTCCTTCTTGATCCAGCAAGGGGGAGGGAGAGGTTGATGGAGATCCAGCAGCACGACGGCGTGGTGGTGGAAGCAGCGGGGATCTCGGCAGGGCTTCGCCAAGCTCAGCGAGAGGGAGAGGTGTCACGGGAGGGAGAGGAAGGTGCCAGGGGCTTGGGTGCGGCTGCCCTCCCTCCCCCCCCCCCTCTTTATATAGGGCCCCTGGGGGGGCGCCGGCCCTAGGAGATCCAATCTCCAAGGGGGCGGCGGCCAAGGGGGTGGCTTGCCCCCCAAGCCAAGTGGGGCGCCCCCCACCCCTAGGGTTTCCAACCCTAGGCGCAGGGGGAGGCCCAAGGGGGGCGCACCAGCCCACCAGGGGCTGGTTCCCTCCCACTTCACCCCATGGGGCCCTCCGGGATAGGTGGCCCCACCCGGTGGACCCCCCGGGACCCTTCCGGTGGTCCCGGTACAATACCGGTGACCCCCGAAACTTTCCCGGTGGCCGAAACTGGACTTCCTATATACAATTCTTCACCTCCGGACCATTCCGGGACTCCTCGTGACATCCGGGATCTCATCCGGGACTCCGAACAACTTTCGGATTTCCGCATACTAATATCTCTACAACCCTAGCGTCACCGAACCTTAAGTGTGTAGACCCTACGGGTTCGGGAGACATGCAGACATGACCGAGACGACTCTCCGGTCAATAACCAACAGCGGGATGTGGATACCCATGTTGGCACCCACATGTTCCACGACGATCTCATCGGATGAACCACGATGTCGAGGATTCAATCAATCCCGTATACAATTCCCTTTGTCAATCGGTACGTTACTTGCCCGAGATTCGATCGTCGGTATCCCAATACCTTGTTCAATCTCGTTACCGGCAAGTCACTTTACTCGTACCGTAATGCATGATCCCGAGCAAACACTTGGTCACATTGAGCTCATTATGATGATGCATTACCGAGTGGGCCCAGAGATACCTCTCCGTCATACGGAGTGACAAATCCCAGCCTCGATTCGTGCCAACCCAACAGACACTTTCGGAGATACCCGTAGTGCACCTTTATAGCCACCCAGTTACGTTGTGACGTTTGGCACACCCAAAGCACTCCTATGGTATCCGGGAGTTGCACAATCTCATGGTCTAAGGAAATGATACTTGACATTTGGAAAAGCTCTAGCAAACGAACTACACGATCTTGTGCTATGCTTAGGATTGGGTCTTGTTCATCACATCATTCTCCTAATGATGTGATCCCGTTATCAATGACATCCAATGTCCATAGTCAGGAAACCATGACTATCTGTTGATCAACGAGCTAGTCAACTAGAGGCTCACTAGGGACATGTTGTGGTCTATGTATTCACACATGTATTACGATTTCCGGATAACACAATTATAGCATGAACAATAGACAATTATCATGAACAAGGAAATATAATAATAACCATTTTATTATTGCCTCTAGGGCATATTTCCAACAGTCTCCCACTTGCACTAGAGTCAATAATCTAGTTACATTGTGATGAATCGAACACCCATAGAGTTCTGGTGTTGATCATGTTTTGCTCTAGGGAGAGGTTTAGTCAACGGATCTGCTACATTCAGGTCCGTATGTACTTTACAAATATCTACGTCTCCATTTTGAACATTTTCACGAATGGAGTTGAAGCGACGCTTGATATGCCTGGTCTTCCTGTGAAACCTGGGCTCCTTGGCAAGGGAAATAGCTCCAGTGTTGTCACAGAAGAGAGTCATCGGGCCCGACGCATTGGGAATAACTCCTAGGTCGGTAATGAACTCCTTCACCCAGATTGCTTCTTGTGCTGCCTCTGAGGCCGCCATGTATTCCGCTTCACATGTAGAGCCCGCCACAACGCTTTGCTTGCAACTGCACGAGCTTACTGCCCCACCATTCAAAATATACACGTATCCGGTTTGTGACTTAGAGTCATCCAGATTTTTGTCGAAGCTAGCATCGACGTAACCCTTTACGACGAGCTCTTCATCACCTCCATAAACGAGAAACATATCCTTAGTCCTCTTCAGGTACTTCAGGATATTCTTGACCGCTGTCCAGTGTTCCATGCCGGGATTACTTTGGTACCTTCCTACCAAACTTACGGCAAGGTTTACATCAGGTCTGGTACACAGCATGGCATACATAATAGACCCTATGGCCGAGGCATAAGGGACGACACTCATCTTTTCTCTATCTTATGCCGTGGTCGGGCATTGAGCCGTGCTCAATTGCACACCTTGCAATACAGGCAAGAACCCCTTCTTGGACTGATCCATATTGAACTTCTTCAATATCTTGTCAAGGTACGTACTTTGTGAAAGACCAATGAGGCGTCTTGATCTATCTCTATAGATCTTGATGCCTAATATATAAGCAGCTTCTCCAAGGTCCTTCATTGAAAAACACTTGTTCAAGTAGGCCTTTATGCTTCCCAAGAATTCTATATCATTTCCCATCAACAGTATGTCATCCACATATAATATGAGAAATGCTACAGAGCTCCCACTCATTTTTTTGTAAACACAGGCTTCTCCATAAGTCTGTGTAAACCCAAATGCTTTGATCATCTCATCAAATCGAATGTTCCAACTCCGAGATGCTTGCACCAGCCCATAGATGGAGCACTGGAGCTTGCATACCTTGTTAGCATTCTTAGGATCGACAAAACCTTCCGGTTGCATCATATACAATTCTTCCTTAAGAAAGCCGTTAAGGAATGCCGTTTTGACGTCCATTTGCCATATCTCATAATCATAGTATGCGGCAATTGCTAACATGATTCGGACGGACTTCAGCTTCGCTACGGGTGAGAAAGTCTCATCGTAGTCAACCCCTTGAACTTGTCGATAACCCTTAGCGACAAGTCGAGCCTTATAGATGGTCACATTACTATCCGCGTCTGTCTTCTTCTTAAAGATCCATTTATTTTCTATGGCTCGCCGATCATCGGGCAAGTCAGTCAAAGTCCATACTTCGTTTTCATACATGGATCCTATCTCGGATTTCATGGCTTCTAGCCATTTGTCGGAATCTGGGCCCGCCATTGCTTCTTCATAGTTTGAAGGTTCACCGTTGTCTAACAACATGATTTCCAGGACAGGGTTGCCATACCACTCTGGTGTGGAACGTGTCCTCGTGGACCTACGAAGTTCAGTAGTAACTTGATCTGAAGTACCTTGATCATCATCATTAGCTTCCTCTCTAGTCAGTGCAGGCACCACAGGAACATCTTCCTGAGCTGCGCTACTTTCCGGTTCAAGAGGTAGTACTTCATCAAGTTCCACTTTCCTCCCACTTACTTCTTTCGAGAGAAACTCATTCTTCATAAAGGACCCGTTCTTGGCAACAAAGATCTTGCCTTCGGATCTGAGGTAGAAGGTATACCCAATGGTTTCCTTAGGGTATCCTATGAAGACGCATTTTTCCGACTTGGGTTCGAGCTTTTCAGGTTGAAGTTTCTTGACATAAGCATCGCATCCCCAAACTTTTAGAAACGACAGCTTAGGTTTCTTCCCAAACCATAATTCATACGGTGTCGTCTCAACGGATTTCGACGGAGCCCTATTTAAAGTGAATTCGGCAGTCTCTAAAGCATAGCCCCAAAATGAGAGCGGTAGATCGGTAAGAGACATCATAGATCGCACCATATCCAATAGAGTGCAATTACGACGTTCGGACACACCATTTCGCTGAGGTGTTCCAGGCGGCGTGAGTTGTAAAACTATTCCACATTTCCTTAAGTGTGTGCCAAATTCGTGACTCAAATATTCCCCTCCACGATCTGATCGTAAGAATTTTATTTTCCTGTCACGTTGATTCTCAACCTCACTCTGAAATTCCTTGAACTTTTCAAAGGTCTCAGACTTGTGTTTCATTAGGTAGACATACCCATATCTACTCAAGTCATCAGTGAGAGTGAGAACATAACGATAGCCACCGCGAGCCTCAACACTCATTGGACCGCACACATCAGTATGTATGATTTCCAATAAGTTGGTTCCTCGCTCCATTGTTCCGGAGAATGGAGTCTTGGTCATCTTACCCATGAGGCATGGTTCGCACGTGTCAAATGATTCGTAATCAAGAGACTCCAAAAGTCCATCTACATGGAGCTGCTTCATGCGCTTGACACCAATGTGACCAAGACGGCAGTGCCACAAGTATGTGGGACTATCATTATCAACCTTACATCTTTTGGTACTCACACTATGAATATGTGTAACACTACGTTCGAGATTCATTAAGAATAAACCATTAACCACCGGGGCATGACCATAAAACATATCTCTCATATAAATAGAACAACCATTATTCTCGGATTTAAATGAGTAGCCATCTCGAATTAAACGAGATCCTGATATAATGTTCATGCTCTAAGCTGGCACTAAATAACAATTATTGAGGTTTAAAACTAATCCCGTAGGTAAATGTAGAGGTAGCGTGCCGACAGCGACCACATCGACCTTGGAACCATTCCCGACGCGCATCGTCACCTCGTCCTTTGCCAGTCTCCGTTTATTCCGCAGCTCTTGCTTTGAGTTACAAATATGAGCAACCGCACCGGTATCAAATACCCAGGAGCTACTACGAGTGCTGGTAAGGTACACATCAATAACATGTATATCACATATACCTTTGGTGTTGCCGGCCTTCTTGTCCGCCAAGTACTTGCGGCAGTTCCGCTTCCAGTGACCACTTCCCTTGCAATAAAAGCACTCAGTCTCAGGCTTGGGTCCATTATTTGGCTTCTTCCCGGCAACTGGCTTACCGGGCGCGGCAACTCCCTTGCCGTCCTTCTTGAAGTTCTTCTTACCCTTGCCTTTCTTGAACTTAGTGGTTTTATTCACCATCAACACTTGATGTTCCTTTTTGATCTCCACCTCCGCTGATTTCAGCATTGAATATACCTCAGGAATGGTCTTTTCCATCCCCTGCATATTGAAGTTCATCACAAAGCTCTTGTAGCTCGGTGGAAGCGACTGAAGGATTCTGTCAATGACCGCGTCATCCGGGAGATTAACTCCCAGCTGAGTCAAGCGGTTGTGTAACCCAGACATTTTGAGTATGTGCTCACTGACAGAACTATTTTCCTCCATCTTACAACTGAAGAACTTGTCGGAGACTTCATATCTCTCGACCCGGGCATGAGCTTGGAAAACCATTTTCAGCTCTTCGAACATCTCATATGCTATGTGTTGCTCAAAACGCTTTTGGATCCCCGGTTCTAAGCTGTAAAGCATGCCGCACTGAACGAGGGAGCAATCATCAGCACGCTGCTGCCAAGCGTTCATAACTTCTTGGTTCTCTGGGATGGGTGCGTCACCTAGCGCTGCTTCTAGGACATAATCTTTCTTGGCAGCTATGAGGATGATCCTCAGGTTCCGGACCCAGTCCGTATAGTTGCTGCCATCATCTTTCAGCTTGGTTTTCTCTAGGAACGCGTTGAAGTTGAGGGCAACATTAGCGTGGGCCATTTGATCTACAAGACATATTGTAAAGATTTTGGACTAAGTTCATGATAATTAAGTTCATCTAATCAAATTATTCAAAGAACTCCCACTCAGATAGACATCCCTCTAGTCATCTAAGTGAAACATGATCCGAGTCAACTAGGCCGTGTCCGATCATCACGTGAGACGGACTAGTCAACATCGGTGAACATCTTCATGTTGATCGTATCTTCTATACGACTCATGCTCGACCTTTCGGTCTTCCGTGTTTCGAGTCCATGTCTGTACATGCTAGGCTCGTCAAGTCATATTGCGTGTGCAAATCTGGCTTACACCCGTTGTATTTGAACGTTAGAATCTATCACACCCGATCATCACGTGGTGCTTCGAAACAACGAACCTTCGCAACGGTGCACAGTTAGGGGGAACACTTTCTTGAAATTATTGCGAGGGATCATCTTATTTAAGTTACCGTCGTTCTAAGCAAATAAGATGTAAAACATGATAAACATCACATGCAATCAAATAGTGACATGATATGGCCAGTATCATATTGCTCCTTTGATCTCCATCTTCGGGGCGCCATGATCATCGTCGTCACCGGCATGACACCATGATCTCCATCATCATGATCTCCATCATCGTGTCTTCATGAAGTTGTCTCGTCATTTATTACTTCTACTACTATGGCTAACGGTTTAGCAATAAAGTAAAGTAATTTACATGACGTTATTCAATGACACGCAGGTCATACAAAAAATAAAGACAACTCCTATGGCTCCTGCCGGTTGTCATACTCATCGACATGCAAGTCGTGATTCCTATTACAAGAACATGATCAATCTCATACATCACATATATTTCATTCATCACATCCTTTTGGCCATATCACATCACAAGGCATATGCTGCAAAAACAAGTTAGACGTCCTCTAATTGTTGTTGCATGTTTTTACGTGGCTTCTATAGGTTTCTAGCAAGAACGTTTCTTACCTATGTAAAACCACAACGTGATATGCCAACTTCTATTTACCCTTCATAAGGACCCTTTTCATCGAATCCGATTCGACTAAAGTGGGAGAGACAAACACCCGCTAGCCACCTTATGCAACTAGTGCATGTCAGTCGGTGGAACCTGTCTCACGTAAGCGTACGTGTAAGGTCGGTCCGGGCCGCTTCATCCCACGATGCCGCCGAAACAAGATAAGACTAGTAGTGGCAAGAAAATTGACAACATCTACGCCCACAACAAGTTTGTGTTCTACTCGTGCATAGAAACTACGCATAGACCTAGCTCATGATGCCACTGTTGGAGTCGTTGCAGAAATTAAAAAATTTCTACGCATCACCAAGAACTATCTATGGAGTCTTCTAGCAACGAGAGGGAAAAGAGTGCATCTACATACCCTTGTAGATCGCGAGCGGAAGCGTTCAAGTGAACAGTGATCCAAATCACCGATGACCGAGTGCCGACGGACGGCACCTCCGTGTTCAACACACGTACGGTTGGGGAAGACGTCTCCTCCTTCTTGATCCAGCAAGGGGGAGGGAGAGGTTGATGGAGATCCAGCAGCACGACGGCATGGTGGTGGAAGCAGCGGGGATCTCGGCAGGGCTTTGCCAAGCTCAGCGAGAGGGAGAGGTGTCACGGGAGGGAGAGGGAGGCGCCAGGGGCTTGGGTGCGGTTGCCCTCCCTCCCCCCTCTTTATATAGGGCTCCTGGGGGGGTGCCGGCCCTAGGAGGTCCAATCTCCAAGGGGGGCGGCGGCCAAGGGGGTGGCTTGCCCCCCAAGCCAAGTGGGGCACCCCCCACCCCTAGGGTTTCCAACCCTAGGCGCAGGGGGAGGCCCAAGGGGGCGCACCAGCCCACCAGGGGCTGGTTCCCTCCCACTTCAGCCCATGGGGCCCTCCGGGATAGGTGGCCCCACCCGGTGGACCCCCCGGGACCCTTCCGGTGGTCCCGGTACAATACCGGTGACCCCCGAAACTTTCCCGGTGGCCGAAACTGGACTTCCTATATACAATTCTTCACCTTCGGACCATTCCGGAACTCCTCGTGACGTCCGGGATCTCATCCGGGACTCTGAACAACTTTCGGATTTCCGCATACTAATATCTCTACAACCCTAGCGTCACCGAACCTTAAGTGTGTAGACCCTACGGGTTCGGGAGACATGCAGACATGACCGAGACGACTCTCCGGTCAATAACCAACAGCGAGATCTACATACCCATGTTGGCTCCCACATGTTCCACGATGATCTCATCGGATGAACCACGATGTCGAGGATTCAATCAATCCCGTATACAATTCCCTTTGTCAATCGGTACGTTACTTGCCCGAGATTCGATCGTCGGTATCCCAATACCTTGTTCAATCTCGTTACCGGCAAGTCACTTTACTCGTACCGTAATGCATGTTCCCGTGACCAAACACTTGGTCACATTGAGCTCATTATGATGATGCATTACCGAGTGGGCCTAGAGATACCTCTCCGTCATACGGAGTGACAAATCCCAGTCTCGATTCGTGCCAACCCAACAAACACTTTCGGAGATACCCGTAGTGCACCTTTATAGCCACCTAGTTACGTTGTGACGTTTGGCACACCCAAAGTACTCCTATGGTATCCGGGAGTTGCACAATCTCATGGTCTAAGGAAATGATACTTGACATTTGAAAAAGCTCTAGCAAACGAACTACATGATCTTGTGCTATGCTTAGGATTGGGTCTTGTCCATCACATCATTCTCCTAATGATGTGATCCCGTTATCAATGACATCCAATGTCCATAGTCAGGAAACCATGACTATCTGTTGATCAACGAGCTAGTCAACTAGAGGCTCACTAGGGACATGTTGTGGTCTATGTATTCACACATGTATTACGATTTCCGAATAACACAATTATAGCATGAACAATAGACAATTATCATGAACAAGGAAATATAATAATAACCATTTTATTATTGCCTCTAGGGCATATTTCCAACAGTACGGACATGTGACGCGGCTGGACGCACCACTTGATACGCTCACATACCACAAAAGTGACCCTTGCCAGGCTTAGTTAGTCTCCAGAAATTCTTAAACAAACGGTGAGCACCAGTACCAGGCCTGGCCCATTTTTGGCCCTGTGAGCGAGCGATCGCTACAGGCGATACATACTAGTCCCCTGTATGGACTCAAAAAAATCAATATTAGTCTTTGTATCCGCCAGCACGAAGCCGCCGGGCGCCGGCCACGCCATTGCCACCAATTGACCTGCCAAGTGAAAATTGTGGCAGTACTTGCTGGGGATTGCACTTGGCTAGCCGCCGAAGGCGATCTATCACTGTCTAGGTAACTTCCATCAAACACATTAAGCTACGCTACAAGGGCGCCTCCTCGCGCGTGCCATGTCAACACATTGGTTGGGTAGGAAAAAAAAGAGGGGTAAAAAGAAAAAAGGGAAACTAAAAAGGCCTCTCGAGAAACCCTAGAGCCAATCACCGCCGCCGCTCTCTCCAATCCCCTCCGCCACGCCCGTGTCCCGTCTCCCATTCCAATCCCCTCTGCTCCAGCTGCTATGCTCTGCATCTCCTTCGACTCCTCTCCTCGTCTTTCTTGCGTGACTCCTGCTCGAGTGCGGGGCGTGGAGATGGTTGTCCGCGGCGCCGGCGCACGACGCGGAGAAGCGGCGGTGGCGTGTTGTGGCTGTACTGGGTTGGCCGGCTGATGCCGCTCGGATCCTGTTCGACGAGATTGTCGGCGACGTGTTGCGGGAGCAGGAGAGTGGGGTCTAGTCCCGGCAGTTTGGGGCACGCTGCTGTTGCTCGTGCAGGAGAACGGTGGCTGCAGCGGCGCGTTCGGGGAGAGCTACGTCGACCCCATCTTCGTTATACACGGCAGCCGACCGAGCTCCGTGCGCCGGTGAGTCCAGGCTCTCTCTTTTTTGTGTGAGAGGGTAGCGCTGCCGAGCCTGGGGTGCAGGCAGCCATGGAAAGACAGGAGACGCCTCACCTCGTTGCCTCGCCCTTGCGTGCTGTACAGGCCGCCATCTCTCTCTCTCTCCCTCTCTTGATTCAATCCTCAAAAACAAATCTCATTTTTGTTTCTGTGCCTACAAGGTATTCAATGAAAGAGCCTGTACATGTGTGATGTTTATACTCATATGTGTTATCTATTGTCTGTCTTTTAGTTTCAGACGATTTCTTTAACTTTTTAGCATTTTCAATTTCATGATGTTACTTCAGGTTTGGTGTCCGGGAGCTGGCGGCAGGAAGTCAAGGTCATCGACGTCGCAGTCCATAGATCATCCTCCCTGTTGTGACACCCCACAGGCACTTTCCTCTTTGGTCGCCCCTCCTCACGGACGCTTCAGAACGACATCTCAGCACGATGTCGGTGGAGGAGAGGATCACTATCGTGCGCTCAGCGGCTGGAACATGCTGAGGTCCTCATTCGACCTTAATTTCAAGGTAGCTTTGCTGTTTAATTACATTCCCTCCTAGCTAGCTAAAAAGAGACATTCATTTTTGTGTGTGCAGAATTGCGTGAGTTGTCAGTGAAAAGTTAGTAGAGCTTGCTTAATCATGATGTAGTAATTAGTGCATTGTTGCTTATGTGAATTTTTTAGGAACGAACATAGCCACGAAATAAAAATGACCACTATGCTAAAGAGGCTTATTCTAAACATGGCATCTTTATGTCAGTTACCTATAGTGTCTAAATGCTTACATCCCAATTTTCCTAGAAATTTGTGTGTCCTTCCTCTTAGCCTTTAGGCACTGCAAGTTACATATGTGAAATTGTCTGTCTCCAGCAGTAGCATTTCATTCATTTGTTCTGGGGCAAGTGATGAACGCCTTGATGCGCAAGATCTTGAACTTACATGCTGGCAGGAGAATATATTCCTGCCATCGACATGGTTCAGTCTCCATGGGTCAAACTACGTAACGGCTTGTAGGCAACCAGAGATGATAATCAAGCCTTCATCGCACACCTTGGACTCGGCTCGAAACTGTACCTCCCATTAAAAATCATGTCCTGGTAAGATGAGATGTAACCAAACCTATAGGTAATGTGATTTTGTAATTTTGGCGTGCCAACGGATTTTGGTGGATGTTGGTTGTTTTGGGCATGTGGTTTGTGTTGTCGGAATTTTGAGGGGTATTTTTAGTAGATGTTGGTTCCTGCTCATCCATGTTTGGCTCTTCTAATACCTATGCACTCATCTTGGAATGATGGTTTATGAGAGCATGTCAAGCTAGAAAGTTTCACAATATTGCTTCTTTTAATTAATTAAGTGCAGATTCATACATTAGCTGTTGAGGCTATTTGAATTTCCTTTGCGTTTACTATCCTACCACCCATGGAAATCTCTTTACAAAATGTAACCAAGCTGTATGATTTTCAACGCCAGAATCCATCAGAATTCTATACCTAACAGTCATGATATGATGGATCTGGACGAACCATTTGAGCCCACTTTTTAGTCGGCCTATGGGCAACCCTTTTGGTATTTACAAGAGTACGTTCATATATATGGTGACTGATACAAAAGGGCGGTAATTACCTTTTGATTATTTTGATTTAACGGTCATGTCTAATTGCTTGATTGAGTAATAGTGCTCAACATGTCACATCGTATATTTCAGATTAGTGATACATATTGTAGTCTTAGTTATACCTTTACTTGTTTTAAATCATTTTTCCACACACGCATGACTGATACAAGGGCACAGTAAGTTTTCTATTTGTCCACCTGCTTATCTGGAATAGCCTTTAAATATGGCTGTTGGCCGTATACCTTTAATCTGCTTTGTCGAAGGCTGTTGTCATTAAGCTTTAGTGCTTCGTTGTTCATCATAGTCTCATTCCCTTGATAATTAATAATGAGGCAATGAGAAATAGGTGAAACTGTAGGAAACATGAAGAAGCAGGGATACACGATTCAGTTTGTCATTGGAAATTGGTTTCCATGGCTAAATTACTCAACTCAGCACTATTTTTTCTTGCTCATCTTGTTTATTTTCTATAGTACATTGTTCTTTATCGGTTGAAGGAAATATGCCCAAGAGGCAATAATAAAGTTGTTATTGATATTTCCTTATATAATGATAAATGTTTATTATTCATGCTAGAATTGTATTAACCGGAAACTTAGTACATGTGTGAATATATAGACAAACAGAGTGTCACTAGTATGCCTCTACTAGACTAGCACGTTGAATCAAAGATGGTTAAGTTTCCTAGCCATAGACATGTGTTGTCATTTGATTAACGGGATCACATCATTAGAGAATGATGTGATTGACTTGACCCATTCCGTTAGCTTAGCACTTGATCGTTTAGTATGTTATTATTGCTTTCTTCATGACTTATACATGTTCCTATGACTATGAGATTATGCAACTCCCGAACACCGGATGAACACTTTGTGTGCTACCAAACGTCACAACGTAACTGGGTGATTATAAAGGTGCTCTACAGGTTTCTCCGATGGTGTTTGTTGAGTTGGTATAGACCGAGATTAGGATTTGTCACTCCGATTGTCGGAGAGGTATCTCTGGGCCCTCTCCGTAATGCACATCACTATAAGCCTTGCAAGCGATGTGACTAATGAGTTAGTTGCGGGATGATGCATTACGGAACGAGTAAAGAGACTTGCCGGTAACAAGATCGAACTAGCTAGGTATTGAGATACCGACGATCGAATCTCGGGCAAGTAACATACCGATGACAAAGGGAACAACGTATTTTGTTATGCGGTTTGACCGATAAAGATCTTTGTAGAATATGTGGGAGCCAATATAAACATCCAGGTTCCGCTATTGGTTATTGACCGGAGACGTGTCTCTGTCATGTCTACATAGTTCTCGAACCCGTAGGGTCCGCACGCTTAACGTTCGGTGACGATCGGTATTATGAGTTTATGTGTTTTGATGTACCGAAGGTTGTTCGGAGTCCCGGATGTGATCACAGACATGACGAGGAGTCTCGAAATGGTCGAGACATAAAGATTGATATATTGGACGACTATATTCGGACACCGGAAGTGTTCCAGGTGGTTTCGGAGAAAACCGGAGTGCCGGAGGGTTACCGGAACCCCCCCCCCCCCCCGCCGGGGAAAGTTGGCCCTACATGGGCCATAGGGAAGAGGGGAGGCAGCCCACAAGGGGCAGTAGCGCCCCTCCCTATAGGGAGTCCGAATTGGACTAGGGAGGGGCGCTCCCCCCTTTCCTTCTCCTCTTCCTCTCCCTTCCCTCTTTCCCTTCTCCTCCTAGTTGGACTAGGAAAGGGGGAGTCCTACTCCTACTAGGAGGAGGACTCCTCCCCTCCTTGGCGCGCCCAAGGGCCGGCCGGCCTCCCCCCTTGCTCCTTTATATACGGGGGCAGGGGCACCCTAGAACACAACACAAGTTGATCATTGATCTCTTAGCCGTGTGCGGTGCCCCCCTCCACCATAATCCACCTCGGTTATATCGTCGTAGTGCTTAGGCGAAGCCCTGCACCCGTAGCGTCATCATCACCGTCATCACACAGTCGTGCTGACGAAGCTCTTCCCCGACACTCTACTTGAAAGTGTGTTAAGTCGACTAGAGGGGGGTGAATAGGCGATTTTTATGAATTCTTCACTGAGGAATTTCAGGGTGAGGAAATTCCTAAGTGAAGAATTACTTGCAGCGGAATAAGTACTCAGATGCATACATGACATAACATAAACATGGACATCATGATGAAATGAAAACAGACACAGAGTACAGGAAGCGTAAGCACAGGATAAAACAGGATGAAGACAAACAGACTGAAGAAATTGAACTGAGGAAATTGAGAAAGTCTTCAGTCAAAGTCTTCAAACAGATATGGACAAGCACACAACACAGTAATGAGGAAATGAAAGAGTTGAGGAAATAGAACCAGTAGGCTTGGTGAAGACAATGATTTGGTAGACCAGTTCCAACTGCTGTGACAGTTGTACGTCTGGTTGGAGCGGCTAGGTATTCAAACCTGAGGACACACAGTCCCGGACACCCAGTCCTGAACAGACAGTCCAGGACACTTAGTCCTCACCGTATTCCCCTTGAGCTAAGGTCACACAGACCTCGCCCAATCACTCGTGGTAATTCTTCAGGTGACTTCCAAACCTTCACAAACTCGGTCACTCGGCGATCCACAATTTCCTCTTGGATGCTCAGACCATGACGCCTAACCGTCTGGAAGATGCACAGTCTTCAAAGGTAACAAGCGTCGGATCCACGAAGGATCAATCTCTTCAGTGATGCTCAATCACTTTGGGTTTTTAGGTGTTTGGGTTTGGGTTTTCCTCACTTGATTATTTTCACTCAAAGTCCTCGGAGGATGGGATGATGTCGAATGACAATTGTCAGTTTCTCTCGGAGCAGCCAACCAGCTAGTGGTTGTAGGGGGCGGCTATTTATAGCCTAGGGAGCAGCCCGACATGATAAGACATAAATGCCCTTCAACGATATGACCGTTAGGTGGGTAGATATTTTGGGACAGCTAGCGCATAGCACAGCAACGGTCGGAAATTTGACTATCAAATTCCTCAGGGCTATCATGTTCCTCACTTGTAGGCAATCCACACTGGTGAATTCCTAACTCCTCAGTCAGAACAAATTCCTCAGAGACCAGAAGAACTTCGTTTCTGTCACTGAAGAAATTGACTGAACTGTATGAGATTTCCAATGGCTTCACTCGAAGGGATTGGTAGGTTTAGGATTTTGAGTTGAGAATCACTTGGAAAATTTTCCTTAGTATTTCCTCGACCCCCTTTAACAGTATGGTGTTTCCTATGACTCAAGAAAGAGAAAATGAAACTACGAAAGCAAAAGTCTTCACGCTTCATGTTCCTCGAATGAATACCAAGTCTTCAAGGTCACACCAATTTCTTCACTTTCAAAGTCTTCAGAAAGTCTTCAGAAATACCAAGTCTTCAGTCGAAGATATTCATTTTTAGGGGTCGACTTTCTCTGTAAATATCAAACTCCTCATAGACTTATAGACCTGTGTACACTCACAAACGCATCAGTCCCTTAACCTATAAGTCTTCAATGCACCAAAACCACTAAGGGGCACTAGATGCACTTACACTACTGGATCGTAAGTTCGTGGGACGTCACCGAGCCGAACGTGTGCAGATCGCGGAGGTGCCGTACCTTCGGTGCTAGGATCGGTCGATCGTGAAGACATATGACTACATCAACCGCGTTGTCATAACGCTTTCGCTTACGGTCTACGAGGGTATGTAGACAATACTCTCCCCTCTCGTTGTTATGCATCACCATGATCTTGCGTGTGCGTAGGAATTTTTTTGAAATTACTACGTTCCACAACAGTGGCATCCGAGCCAGGTTTATGCGTAGATGTTATATGCACGAGTAGAACACAAGTGAGTTGTGGGCGATAATAGTCATACCGCTTACCAGCATGTCATACTTTGATTCGGCGGTGTTGTTGGATGAAGCGGCCTGGACCGACATTACGCATACGCTTACGCGAGACTGGTTCTACCGACGTGCTTCGCACACAAGTGGCTGGCGGGTGTCAGTTTCTCCAACTTTAGTTGAATCGAGTGTGGCTACGCCCAATCCTTGTTGAAGGTTAAAACAGCACATACTTGACGAAAAATCGTTGTGGTTTTGATGCGTAGGTAAGAACGGTTCTTGCTCAGCCCGTATTAGCCACGTAAAACTTGCAACAACAAAGTAGAGGACGTCTAACTTGTTTTTGCAGGGCATGTTGTGATGTGATATGGTCAAGACGTGATGAGATATAAATTGTTGTATGAGATGATCATGTTTTCTTAAAGTTATCGGCAACTGGCAGTAGCCTTATGGTTGTCTCTTTATTGCATAAGATGCAAGCACCATATAATTGCTTTACTTTATCGTTATGCGATAGCAATAGTTGCAAAAAGCAATAGTTGGCGAGACAACCATGTGACGACACGTTGATAGAGATCAAGATGATAGAGATCATGGTGTCATGCCGGTGACGATAGAGATCATGACCGTACTTTGGAGATGGAGATCAAAAGCACAAGATGATGATGGCCATATCATGTCACATATTTTGATTGCATGTGATGTTTATCTTTTATACATCTTATTTTGTTTAGTTCGGCGGTAGCTTTATTAGATGATCTCTTACTAAAATTTCAAGGTATAAGTGTTCTCCCTGAGTATGCACCGTTGCGACAGTTCTTCGTGCCGAGACACCACGCGATGATCGGGTGTGATAAGCTCTACGTTCAATACAAAGGGTGCAAGCCAGTTTTGCACACGCGGAATACTCAGGTTAAACTTGACGAGCCTAGCATATGCAGATATGGCCTCGGAACACTGGAGACCGAAAGGTCGAACGTGAATCTAATAGTACATATGATCAACATAGTGATGTTCACCATTGAAAACTACTCCATCTCACGTGATGATCGTACATGGTTTAGTTGATATGGATCACGTGACCATTTAGATGACTAGAGGGATGTCTAACTAAGTGAGAGTTCTTAAGTAATATGATTAATTGAACTTTAATTTATCATGAACTTAGTCCTGATAGTATTTGCATAACTATGTTGTAGATCAATAGCTCGCGATGTAGCTCCCCGTTTATTTTTTATATGTTCCTAGAGAAAAATAAGTTGAAAGATGATAGTAGCAATGATGCAGACTTGGTCCGTGATCTGAGGATTATCCTCATTGTTGCGCAGAAGAATTGTGTCCTTGATGCACCGCTAGGTGACAGACCTATTGCAGGAGCAGATGCAGACGTTATGAACGTTTGACAAAGCTCGGTATGATGACTACTTGATAGTTTAAGTGCACCATGCTTTACGACTTAGAACCGGGACTTCAAAAATGTCTTGAACGCCACGGAGCATATAAGATGTTCCAAGAGTTGAAATTGGTATTTCATACTCATGCCCGTGTCGAGAGGTATGAGACCTCTGACATTATTTTGCCTACAAGATGGAGGAGAATAGCTCAACCAGTGAGCATGTGCTCAGAATGCCTGGGTACTGCAATTGCTTGAATCAAGTGGAAGTTAATCTTACAGATAAGATAGTAATTGACAGAATTCTCTAGTCACTATCACCAAGTTACTAGAACTTCGTGATGAACTATAATATGCAAGGGATGACGAAACTAATTCCTGAGCTCTTCGCGATGCTGCAATCGACGAAGGTAGAAATCAAGAAAGAGCATCAAGTGTTGATGGTTAACAAGACCACTAGTTTCAAGAAAAGGGCAAAGGGATAGAAGGGGAACTTCAAGAAGAACGTAAAGCAAGTTGCTGCTCAAGTGAAGAAGCCCAAGTCTGGACGTAAGCCTGAGACTGAGTGCTTCTGCTGCAAAGGGACTGGTCACTGGAAGCGGAACTGCCCCAAGTATTTGGCGGATAAGAAGGATGGCAAAGTGAACAAAGGTATATTTGATATATATGTTATTGATGTGTACTTTACTAGTGTTTATAGCAACCCCTCGGTAATTGATACTGGTTCAGTTACTAAAGAGTAGTAATTCAAAACGGGAGTTGCAAAATGAACAGAAACTAGTTGAGGGCGAAGTGACGATGTGTGTTGGAAGTGATTCCAAGGTTGATAAGATCACCATCGCACACTCCCTATACCTTCGGGATTGGTGTTGGACCTAAATAAATGTTATTTAGTGGAGCATGAATATGATTTGATCATGTTTATTGCGATACGGTTATTCATTTAAGTCAGAGAATAATTGTTATTCTGTTTACATGAATAAAACCTTCTATGGTCATACATCCAATGTAAATGGTTTACTGAATCTCGATCGTAATAATACACATATTCATAATAGTGATGCCAAAAGATGCAAAGTTAATAATGATACTGCAACATATTTGTGGCACTGCCGTTTAGGTCATATTGGTGTAAAGCGCATGAAGAAACTCCATGCTGATGGGCTTTTGGAATCACTTGATGCTTGCGAACCATGCCTCATGGGCAAGATGACTAAGACTCCATTCTCCGGAACAATGGAGCGAGCAACAGACTTGTTGGAAATAATACATGCTGATGTATGCGGTCCGATGAGTGTTGAGGCTCGCGGCGGGTATCGCTATTTTCTGACATTCACAGATGATTTGAGAAGATATGGGTATATGTACTTGATGAAACATAAGTCTGAAATATTTGAAAAGTTCAAAGAATTTTAGAGTGAAGTGGAAAATCATCGTAACAAGAAAATAAAGTTTCTACGATCTGATCGCGGAGATGAATATTTGAGTTACGAGTTTGGTCTTCATTTGAAACAATGTGGAATAGTTTCGCAAACTCACGCCACCTGGAACACCACAGCATAATGGTGTGTCCGAACGTCGTAACCGTACTTTATTAGATAAGGTGCGATATGTGATGTCTCTTACCGATTTACCATTATCGTTTTGGGGTTATGCATTAGAGACAGCTGCATTCACGTTAAATAGGGCATCATCTAAATCCGTTGAGACGACACCATATGAACTGTGGTTTGGCAAGAAACCTAAGCTGTCGTTTCTTAAAGTTTAGGGCTGTGATGCTTATGTAAAATAGTTTCAACCTGATAAGCTCGAATCCAAATCGGAGAAATGCATCTTCATAGGATACCCAAAGGAAACTGTTGGGTACACCTTCTATCACAGATCCGAAGGCAAGATATTCGTTGCTAAGAATGGATCCTTTCTAGAGAAGAAGTTTCTCTCGAATGAAGCGAGTGGGAGGAACGTAGAACTTGATAAGGTAATTGTACCTTCTCCCAAATTGGAAAGTAGTTCATCATAGAAATCAGTTCCAGTGATGCCTACACCAATTAGTGAGGAAGTTAATGATGATGATCATGAAACCTCAGATCAAGTTACTACCGAACCTCGTATGTCAAACAGAATATGTTCCGCACCAGAGTGGTATAGTAATCCTATTCTGGGAGTCATGTTACTAGACCACGACGAACCTACGAACTATGAGGAAGCGATGATGAGCCCAGATTCCGCGAAATGGTTTGAGGCCATGTAATCTGAGATGGGATCCATGTATGAGAACAAAGTATGGACTTTGATTGACTTGCCCGATGATCGGTGAGCCATTAAGAATAAATGGATCTTCAAGAGGAAGACGGATGCTGATAGTAGTGTTACTATCTACAAAGCTTGAATTGTCGCAAAAGGTTTTCGACAAGTTCAAGGTGTTGACTACGATGAGATTTTCTCACTCATAGCGATGCTTAAGTCTGTTCGAATCATGTTAGCAATTGCCACCTTTGATGAAATCTGGCAAATGGGTGTCAAGACTACATTCCTTAATGGATTTCTTAAAGAAGAGTTGTATATGATGCAACTAGAAGTTTTTGTCGATCATAAAAGTGCTAACAAAATGTGCAAGCTCCAGCGATCCATCTATGGACTGGTGCAAGCATCTCGGAGTT
Organism: Aegilops tauschii subsp. strangulata; assembly: GCF_002575655.3. NCBI lineage: Eukaryota > Viridiplantae > Streptophyta > Magnoliopsida > Poales > Poaceae > Aegilops > Aegilops tauschii. The sequence goes on from NC_053036.3 coordinate 519,087,978, forward strand.
GGAATATACGCTTTGATGAGTTGATCAAAGCATATAGTTTTATACAGACTTGTGATAAAGCATGTATTTACAAGAAAGTGAGTGGGAGCACTACAGCCTTTCTGATAAGTATATGTGAATGACATATTGTTGATCGGAAATGATGAAGAATTTTCTGGAAAGCATAAAGGAGTGTTTGAAAGGAGTTTTTCAAAGAAAGACCTCGATGAAGCTTCTTACATATTGAGCATCAAGATCTATAGAGATAGATCAAGACGCTTGATAAAGTTTTTTGAATGAGTACATACCTTGACAAATTTTTGAAGTAGTTCAAAATGGAACAGTCAAAGAAGGAGTTCTTGCCTGTAAGGTGTAAAGTTGAGTAAGACTCAAAACCCGACCATGGTAGAAAATAGAAAGATAATGAAAGTCATTCCCTATGCCTCAGCCATAGGTTCTATAAAGTATGCCATGCTGTGTACCAGACCTATTGTATACCTTGCTATGAGTTTGGCAAGGGGGTACGATAGTGATCCAGGAGTAGATCACTGGAAAGCGGTCAAAGTTATCCTTAGTTACCTAAGAGGACTAAGGAAATATTTCTCGGTTATGGAGGTGATAAAAGAGTTCGCCGTAAAGAGTTACGTCGATGCAAGCTGTGACACCGATCTGGATGACTCTAAGTCTCGATCTAGATACATATTGAAAGTGGGAGCAATTAGCTAGAGTAGCTCCATGCAGAGCATTGTAGACATAGAAAATTTGCAATATACATACTGCTCTGAATGTGGCAGGCCCGTTGACTAAATTTCTCTCACAAGCAAAACATGATCACTCTTTGGGTGTTAATCACATAGAGATGTGAACTAGATTATTGACTCTAGTAAACCCTTTGGGTATTAGTCACATAGAAATGTGAACTAATCACATAAATATTTGAACTATTGGTGTTAAATCACATGGCGATGTGAACTAGATTATTGACTCTAGTGCAAGTGGGAGACTGAAGGAAATATGCCCTAGAGGCAATAATGAAGTTGTTATTTATATTTTCTTATATCATGATAAATGTTTATTATTCATGCTAGAATTGTATTATCCAGAAACTTAGTACATGTGTGAATACATAGACAAACAGAGTGTCACTAGTATGCCTCTACTAGACTAGCTCGTTGAATCAAAGATGGTTAAGTTTCCTAGCCATAGACATGTGTTGTCATTTGATTAACGGGATCACATCATTAGAGAATGATGTGATTGACTTGACCCATTCCGTTAGCTTAGCACTTGATCGTTTAGTATCTTGCAATTGCTTTCTTCATGACTTAACATGTTCCTATGACTATGAGATTATGCAACTCCCGAACACCAGAGGAACACTTTGTGTGCTACCAAACGTCACAACGTAACTGGGTGATTATAAAGGTGCTCTACAGTTGTCTCCGATGGTGTTTGTTGAGTTGACATAGATCGAGATTAGGATTTGTCACTCCGATTGTCGGAGAGGTATCTCTGGGCCCTCTCGGTAATGCACATCACTATAAGCCTTGCAAGCAATGTGACTAATGAGTTAGTTGCGGGATGATGCATTACGGAACGAGTAAAGAGACTTGCCGGTAACGAGATTGAACTAGGTATTGAGATACCGATGATCGAATCTCGGGCAAGTAACATACCGATGACAAAGGGAACAACGTATGTTGTTATGCGGTGTGACCGATAAAGATCTTCGTAGAATACGTGGGGGCCAATATGAACATCCAGGTTCCGCTATTGGTTATTGACGGGAGACGTGTCTCGGTCATGTCTACATAGTTCTCGAACCCATAGGGTCCGCACGCTTAACGTTCGGTGACTATCAGTATTATGATTTTATGTGTTTTGATGTACCGAAGGTTGTTCGGAGTCCCGGATGTGATCACGTACATGACGAGGAGTCTCAAAATGGTCGAGACATAAATATTGATATATTGGACGACTATATTCGGACACCGGATATGTTCCAGGTGGTTTCGGAGAAAACCGGAGTGCCGGAGGGTTACCGGAACCCCCCCCCCCCGGGGAAAGTAGGGCCTACATGGGCCATAGGGAAGAGAGGAGGCAGCCCACAAGGGGCAGCCGCGTCCCCTCCCTATAGGGAGTCCGAATTGGACTAGGGAGGGGGGCGTGATACGTCTCCAACGTATCTACAATTTTTTATTGTTCCATGCTATATTATATTCTGTTTTGGACATTAATGGGCTTTATTATACACTTTTATATTATTTTTGGGCCTAACCTATTAACCGGAGGCCCAGCCCAGAATTGCTGTTTTTTGCCTATTTCAGAGTTTCGCAGAAAAAGAATATCAAACGGAGTCCAAACGGAATGAAACCTTCGGGAACAAGATTTTCGGAACGAACGTGATCCAGAGGACTTGGACCCTACATCAAGACATCAACCAGGAAGGCACGAGGTAGGGGAGCGCGCCTACCCCCCTAGGCGCGCCCTCCACCCTCGTGGGCCCCACATTGCTCCACCGACGTACTTCTTCCTCCTATATATACCTACGTACCCCCAAACTACCAGATACGGAGCCAAAAACCTAATTCCACCACCGCAGCCTTCTGTACCCGTGAGATCCCATCTTAGGGCCTTTTTCGGAGCTCCGCCAGAGGGGGCATCGATCACGGAGGGCTTCTACATCAACACCATAGGCTCTCCGATGATGTGTGAGTAGTTTACCTCAGACCTTCGGGTCCATAGTTATTAGCTAGATGGCTTCTTCTCTCTCTTTGGATCTCAATACAAAGTTCTCCACGATTCTCGTGGAGATCTATTCGATATAATCTTCTTTTAGGGTGTGTTTGTTGAGACCGATGAATTCTGGGTTTATGATCAAGTTTATCTATGAACAATATTTGAATCTTCTCTGAATTCTTTTATGTATGATTGGTTATCTTTGCAAGTCTCTTCGAATTATCAGTTTGGTTTGGCCTACTAGATTGATCTTTCTTGCAATGGGAGAAGTGCTTAGCTTTGGGTTCAATCTTGAGGTGTCCTTTCCCAGTGACAATAGGGGCAGCAAGGCACGTATTGTATTGTTGCCATCGAGGATAACAAGATGGGGTTTATATCATATTGCATGAGTTTATCCCTCTACATCATGTCATTTTACTTAAAGCGTTACTCTGTTCTTATGAACTTAATACTCTAGATGCATGCTGGAGAACGGTCGATGTGTGGAGTAATAGTAGTAGATGCAGGCAGGAGTCGGTCTACTTGTCGCGGATGTGATGCATATATACATGATCATACCTAGATATTCTCATAACTATGCTCAATTTTGTCAATTGTTCAACAGTAATTTGTTTACCCACCGTAATACTTATGCTCTCGAGAGAAGCCACTAGTAAAACCTATGGCCCCCGGGTCTATTTTCCATCATATTTAATCTCCCGACAACAAGCTATTTCTGGCGCCGTTGCCGGGGAGTCTACGCAAAAGTCAACATATCAAGTACCCATCACAAACCCTTATCTCCCGCATTACATTATTTGCCATTTTCCCCTCGTTTTCCTCTCCCCCACTTCACCCTTGCCGTTTTATTCGCTCTCTCTTTTCCGTTCGCCTCTTTTTCGCTTGCTTCTTTTTTGCTTGTGTGTTGGATTGCTTGCTTGTCACGATGGCTCAAGATAATACCAAATTGTGTGACTTTACCAATACCAACAACAATGATTTCCTTAGCACTCCGATTTCTGCTCTTACCGATACTGAATCTTGTGAAATCAATACTACTTTACTGAATCTTTTCATGAAAGATCAATTCGCCGACCTTCCTAGTGAAGATGCCGCTACCCATGTAAATAGCTTCGTTGATTTGTGTGATATGCAAAAGAAGAAAGATGTGGATAATGATATTGTTAAATTGAAGCTATTTCCTTTTTTGCTTAGAGATTGTGCTAAAGCTTGGTTTTCGTCATTGCCTAAAAATAGTATTGATTCTTGGAATAAGTGCAAAGATGCTTTTATCTCTAAGTATTTCCCCCCGCTAAGATCATCTCTCTTAGAAACGATATTATGAACTTTAAGCAACTTGATCATGAACATGCTGCACAAGCTTGGGAGAGGATGAAATTAACGATACGAAATTGCCCTACACATGGTTTGAATTTGTGGATGATTATACAAAAAATTTATGCCGGATTGAATTTTGCTTCTAGAAATCTTTTAGATTCGGCCGCGGGAGGCACTTTTATGGAAATCACTTTAGGAGAAGCTACTAAACTCCTAGATAATATTATGGTTAATTATTCTCAATGGCACACTGAAAGATCTACTAATAAAAAGGTGCATGCGATAGAAGAAATTAATGTTTTGAATGAAAAGATGGATGAACTTATGAAATTATTTGCTACTAAAAGCGTTTCTTCTGATCCTAATGATATGCCTTTGTCTACTTTGATTGAGAATAATAATGAATCTATGGACGTGAATTTTGTTGGTAGGAATAATTTTGGTAACAACGCGTATAGAGGAAACTTTAATCCTAGGCCATATCCTAGTAATTCCTCTAATAATTATGGTAATTCCTACAACAATTCTTATGGAAATTTTAATAAAATGCCTTCTGAATTTGAGACTAGTGTTAAGGAGTTTATGAATTCGCAAAAGAATTTCAATGCTTTGCTTGAAGAAAAATCGCTTAAAGTTGATGAATTGGCTAGGAACATTGATAGAATTTCTCTTGATGTTGATTCTTTGAAACTTAGATCTATTCCTCCTAAGCATGGTATCAATGAGTCTCTCAAAGCAATGATAATTTCCATTGATGAGTGCAAAGAAAGAACCACTAGGATGCGTGCTAAGAAAGATTGTTTTGTGAAAGCGTGTTCTTCTAGTTTCTATGAAAATAAAGATGAAGATCTAAAAGTTATTGATGTGTCCCCTATTAAATCTTTGTTTTGCAATATGAATCTTGATAATGATGGGACTGAATATGATCCACCTTTACCTAGAAGGCGTTCCAAAAATTCAGAGTTTTTAGATCTTGATGCAAAAATTGGTAAAAGTGGAATTGAAGAGATCAAAACTCTAGATATTAATGAACCCACTATTTTGGATTTCAAGGAATTTAATTATGATAATTGCTCTTTGATAGATTGTATTTCCTTGTTGCAGTCCGTGCTAAATTCTCCACATGCTTATAGTCAACATAAAGCTTTTACTAAACATATCGTTGATGCTTTGATGCAATCTTATGAAGAAAAACTTGAGTTGGAAGTTTCTATCCCTAGAAAACTTTATTATGAGTGGGAACCTACTATTAAAATTAAAATTAAAAATCATGAATGCTATGCTTTGTGTGACTTGGGTGCTAGTGTTTCCACGATTCCAAAAACTTTGTGTGATTTCCTAGGTTTCCGTGATTTTGATGATTGCTCTCTAAACTTGCACCTTGCGGATTCCACCATTAAGAAACCTATGGGAAGAATTAATGATGTTCTTATTATTGCAAATAGGAATTATGTGCCCGTAGATTTTATTGTTCTTGATATAGATTGCAATCCTTCATGTCCTATTATTCTTGGTAGACCTTTCCTTAGAACGATTGGTGCAATTATTGATATGAAGGAAGGGAATATTAGATTCCAATTTCCGTTAAGGAAAGGTATGGAACACATTCCCTAGAAAGAAAATAAAATTACCTTATGAATCTATTATGAGAGCCACTTATGGATTGCCTACCAAAGATGGCAATACCTAGATCTATTCTTGCTTATATGCCTAGCTAGGGGCGTTAAACAATAGCGCTTGTTGGGAGGCAACCCAATTTTATTTTTAGTTTTTTGCTTTTTTCTTCTATTTAGTAATAAATATTTGATCTAGCCTCTGCTTAGATGTGTTTTTATGTTTTAATTAGTGTTTGTGCCAAGTTAAACCTATAGGATCTTCTTGGATGATAGTTATTTGATCTTGCTGAAAATTCCAGAAACTTTCTGTTCACGAAAATAATTGTTAAAAATCACCAGAACGTGATAAAATATTGATTCCAATTTCTGCTGATCGATAAACAAATTATCTAGGTCGTCCTATTTTGGCTGAAGTTTTGGACTTCCAGAAGTTTGCGTTAGTTACAGATTACTACAGACTGTTCTGTTTTTGACAGATTCTGTTTTTCGTGTGTTGTTTGCTTATTTTGATGAATCTATGGCTAGTAAAATAGTTTATAAACCATAGATAAGTTGTAATACAGTAGGTTTAACACCAATATAAATAAAGAATTACTTCATTACAGTACCTTGAAGTGGTGTTTTGTTTTCTTTCGCTAACGGAGCTCACGAGATTTTCTGTTAAGTTTTGTGTTGTGAAGTTTTCAAGTTTTGGGTAAAAGATTTGATGGATTATGGAACAAGGAGTGGCAAGAGCCTAAGCTTGGGGATGCCCATGGCACCCCAAGATAATCTAAGGACACCAAAAAGGCAAAGCTTGGGGATGCCCCGGAAGGCATCCCCTCTTTCGTCTACTTCCATCGGTAACTTTACTTGGAGCTATATTTTTATTCACCACATGATATGTGTTTTGCTTGGAGCATCTTGTATTATTTGAGTCTTTGATTTTTAGTTTACCACAATCATCTTTGTTGTACACACCTTTTGAGAGAGACACACATCATTCGGAATTTATTAGAATACTCTATGAGCTTCACATATATCTTTTGAGCTATATAGTTTTTGCTCTAGTGCTTCACTTATATATTTTAGAGCACGGCGGTGGTTTTGTTTTATAGAAACTATTATTCTCTCATGCTTCACTTATATTATTTTGAGAGTCTTAAACAGCATGGTAATTTGCTTAAATTGGGAAATTGATCCTAATATGTTAGATATTCAAGACTAGTAAAAAACTTTCTTATGAGTGTGCTGAATGCTAAGAGAAGTTTGATGCTTGATGATTGTTTTGAGATATGGAGGTAGTGATATTAAAGTTGTGCTAGTTGGGTAGTTGTGAATTTGAGAAATACTTGTGTTGAAGTTTGCAAGTCCCGTAGCATGCACGTATGGTAAACGTTATGTAACAAATTTGAAACATGAGGTGTTCTTTGATTGTCCTCCTTATGAGTGGCGGTCGGGGACGAGCGATGGTCTTTTCCTACCAATCTATCCCCCTAGGAGCATGCGCATAGTGCTTGGTTTTTGATGACTTGTCGATTATTGCAATAAGTATGTGAGTTCTTTATGACTAATGTTGAGTCCATGGATTGTACGCACTCTTGCCCTTCCATCATTGCTAGCCTCTTCGGTACCGTGCATTGCCCTTTCTCACATTGAGAGTTGGTGCAAACTTCGCTGGTGCATTCAAACCCCGTGATATGATACACTCTTTCACACATAAACCTCCTTATATCCTCCTCAAAACAGCCACCATACCTACCTATTATGGAATTTCCATAGCCATTCCGAGATATATTGTCATGCAACTTTCCACCGTTCCGTTTATCATGACACGTTCATCATTGTCATATTTCTTTGCATGATCATGTAGTTGACATCGTATTTGTGGCAAAGCCACCGTTCATAATTTTTTCATACATGTCACTCTTGATTCATTGCTATCCCAGTATACCGCCGGAGGCATTCATATAGAGTTATACTTTGTTCTAGTATCGAGTTGTACTCATTGAGTTCTAAATAAATAGAAGTGTGATGATCATCATTCATAGAGCATTGTCCCAAATAAAAAAAGAGAGAAAGGCCAAATAAAAAAAGGCCCAAAAAAGAAAATAAAAAGGGGCAATGCTACTATCCTTTTTCCACACTTGTGCTTCAAAATAGCACCATGATCTTCAGGATAGAGAGTCTCTTGTTTTGTCACTTTCATATACTAGTGGGAATTTTTCATTATAGAACTTGGCTTGTATATTCCAACAATGGGCTTCCTCAAATGCCCTAGGTCTTCATGAGCAAGCAAGTTGGATGCACACCCACTTAGTTTCTTTTGTTGAGCTTTTATGCATTTATAGCTCTAGTGCATCCGTTGCATGGCAATCCCTACTCCTTGCATTAACATCAATCGATGGGCATCTCCATAGCTCATTGATTAGCCGCGTTGATGTGAGACTTTCTTCTTTTTTGTCTTCTCCACATAACCCCCATCATTATATTCTATTTCACCCATAGTGCTATGTCCATGGCTCACGCTCATGTATTGCGTGAAGGTTGAAAAAGTTTGAGATTACTAAAGTATGAAACAATTGCTTGGCTTGTCATCGGGGTTGTGCATGATGAGAGCATTCTTGTGTGACGAAAATGGAGCATGACTAAACTATATGATTTTGTAGGGATGAACTTTCTTTGGCCATGTTATTTTGAGAGGACATAATTGCTTAGTTAGTATGCTTGAAGTATTATTACTTTTATGTCAATATTAAACTTCTATCTTGAATCTTTCGGATCTGAATATTCATACCACAATTAAGAGAATTACATTGAAATTATGCCAAGTAGCATTCCACATCAAAAATTCCGTTTTTACCATTTACCTACTCGAGGACGAGCAGGAATTAAGCTTGGGGATGCTTAATACGTCTCCAACGTATCTATAATTTTTTATTGTTCCATGCTATATTATATTCTGTTTTGGACATTAATGGGCTTTATTATACCTTTTATATTATTTTTGGGACTAACCTATTAACCGGAGGCCCAACCCAGAATTGCTGTTTTTTGCCTATTTCAGAGTTTCGCAGAAAAAGAATATCAAACGGAGTCCAAACGGAATGAAACCTTCGGGAACGTGATTTTCGGAACGAACGTGATCCAGAGGACTTGGACCCTATGTCAAGACATCAACCAGGAAGGCACGAGGTAGGGGGGCGCGCCTACCCCCCTAGGCGCGCCCTCCACCCTCATGGGCCCCATGTTGCTCCACTGACGTACTTCTTCCTCCTATATATACCTACGTACCCCCAAACTACCAGATACGGAGCCAAAAACCTAATTCCACCGCAGCAACCTTCTGTACCCGTGAGATCCCATCTTGGGGCCTTTTCCGGAGCTCCGTCGGAGGGGGCATCGATCACGGAGGGCTTCTACATCAACACCATAGCCTCTCCGATGATGTGTGAGTAGCTTACCTCAGACCTTCGGGTCCATAGTTATTAGCTAGATGGCTTCTTCTCTCTCTCTCTGGATCTCAATACAAAGTTCTCCACGATTCTCGTGGAGATCTATTCGATGTAATCTTATTTTGCCGTGTGTTTGTTGAGACCGATGAATTGTGGGTTTATGATCAAGTTTATCTATGAACAATATTTGAATCTTCTCTGAATTCTTTTATTTATGATTGGTTATCTTTGCAAGTCTCTTTGAATTATCAGTTTGGTTTGGCCTACTAGATTGATCTTTCTTGCAATGGGAGAAGTGCTTAGCTTTGGGTTCAATCTTGCGGTGTCCTTTCCCAGTGACAGTAGGGGCAGCAAGGCACGTATTATATTGTTGCCATCGAGGATAACAAGATGGGGTTTATATCATATTGCATGAGTTTATCCCTCTACATCATGTCATTTTACTTAAAGCGTTACTCTGTTCTTATGAACTTAATACTCTAGATGCATGCTGGATAGCGGTCGATGTGTGGAGTAATAGTAGTAGATGCAGGCAGGAGTCGGTCTACTTGTCGCGGACGTGATGCCTATATACATGCTCATGCCTAGATATTCTCATAACTATGCTCAATTCTGTCAATTGCTCAACAGTAATTTGTTTACCCACCGTAATACTTATGCTCTTGAGAGAAGCCACTAGTGAAACATATGGCCCCCGGGTCTATTTTCCATCATATTTAATCTCCTGACAACAGGGCGCCCACCCTTTCCTTCTCCTCTTCCTCTCCCTTCCCTCTTTCCCCTTCTCCTCCTAGTTGGACTAGGAAAGGGGGAGTCCTACTCCTACTAGGAGGAGGACTCCTCCCCTCCTTGGCGCGCCCAAGGGCAGGCCGGCCTCCCCCCTTGCTCCTTTATATACGGGGTAAGGGGGCACCCTAGAACACAATACAAGTTGATCATTGATCTCTTAGCCCTCCCCCTCCTCCACTCCTTTATATACGGGGGCGGGGGGCACCCCATAGACACATAAGTTGATCCTTGATCTCTTAGCTGTGTGTTGTGCCCCCCTCCCCATAATCCACCTCGGTCATATCATCGTAGTGCTTAGGCGAAGCCCTGCTCCGGTAGCTTCATCATCACCGTCATCACGCCGTCGTGCTGACGAAGCTCTTCCCCGACACTCTACTGGATCGTGAGTTCGTGGGATGTCACCGAGCCGAACGTGTGCAGATCGCGGAGGTGCCGTACCTTCGGTGCTAGGATCGGTCGATCGTGAAGACGTACGACTACATCAACCGCGTTGTCATAACGCTTCCGCTTACGGTCTACGAGGGTATGTAGACAATACTCTCCCCTCTCTTTGCTATGCATCACCATGATCTTGCGTGTGCGTAGGAATTTTTTTGAAATTACTACGTTCCACAACATCGGTTCCATTATTTCTTCAAGAACCTGTAGATCAACTTTTTTTTAGATATGATTTACTCCCGAAAAGAATGTAATTGCGTTTGCGCTTTCATCTTAGGCGAATCTATGCCATGATTACAAATTCTACATTCTCCTCTTTGGATGTCGTTTCTTTTGCTAGATGTAATTGCATGCATCTGTTCCATGACTCTTGAGTCTGCCGCTTCATCTGCTCCGGGATCACACCAATTGCTAATTGTATGCACATATAAATCCCTAGATCTAATATATCATCTGCTTCGATACTACTGTTGTACTAATTAGTATATGGTGTGGCCTTCAAGTTCTGATGCAACTTAGAACATCCCTCTTGAAGCAAAAATTTCGTTGACAATATAAAATTTTAACTTTGAATTTAGGGATCACTTACCCTCACTAGCATGTTGATGAATTGGCTAGATGACTAGCTACCTAGCATATATTACTTTCCTTTTCTTGCAAGCTCAAAGTTGGTTGTCCTAATGTATTATGGATTAGAAACAATAATACAAATTACCGATACACCTGATTGCAAGAGTTCTGACCAACATTACTCTTGCATTATTTGGACTCTGAAATATGCAATAAAATCCAGTTACAATGTTTATCATTAAAACAACAACTACAGTATTGCCTTACTAGTTGTGTGGGTATTAGTTCTGATAATATTTCTCTTAAAATGAAGCTTAGAATGGTCAAAATATTACATTCACAATGGCCAACCAGTGAACTACTAAACTTTGTTATATAAAAATCCTACTGAATATCTTCACTCATTTTCAATTAGCAGGGCTTTTACATATCCTGCTCGACCGGACAGCTGTGGTGGTGAGTAGATGACCATGGTGGGGAGGCGTGGTGTTGAGGCACTGATGGAGGCACTACACTGTCAGGATGTGTCCGTCATGACGCCAATGAGGCATGGCGACATTTGTTCTACCGGAAGGTGATGCAGTTAGGCGGTCTCTTAGTCCTTTATCCGTATTTTGTGTCGCTGCTTTTACTTTCGTTGTGTAATGCATATATTTGGAGGATTTTCAGTCAAATGTCCATGTTAGTGAATATTGTGTTCTTATGTATTCCAAAGAAACTTTTTGTTTTGACAACAATTGGTGAGTTAGAACTAAAAGGGACCATACATAAGAGAATCATTTGTAACTCTGTTATGGAAGTCAATTTAAAATGTTTGTCATATTATTAATTGATGGGTTATATAGTCCTCACATTATGGTACAGTATGAGTGATTTTGAATATGTTAGTAAGCCTATTTGTATCTTTGAATTAATCTTCTCCTACTAACATATGCTAATGTTGATGTACATGACTCACTGAATGCATAACCAAGCTGAGATCAGGACCCAAGTAGCCATCCTAATGTGCTTAGATAAGACTAGCACATATCCCCGTGTGTTGCAACGGGAGAGATAATTGACGTGTCCACTGAAATATCCATCAGCACGGCCCAACAACATCCGGATTGTGCCCGGCCACGGTAGAGAGGCGCACACTGAGGTCTGCCAGAAATTCATATCAGTAGTACATTAAGAAGCATGCTACACACACAATTATTTTGGTATAATTTTTGTACGGCGATTCTAATCTTAGAGAGCCTAATTTTCAATTTTATCATACCAAGGCATTATTTGTAAGTTGAAGCAATGTTTGGAATTTGCACCAAGTCGTCAGAAAAATCTCAATAAAAGGATTCTCTCCATATTTTTTTTGAATCTCCCGTTTTTTATTTATCCCCACTCATCACGCCATTTATTCTCTCCTTTATCTATTACTCATATATGCCCATTGAAACCGATCATTCATACCCCCTCCGATCCATATAGGCCCTCCTAACATACTTCATATAAAAGTTATATTGTGTGTTAGCATTTTCTGAAATACACCATCGCAATTAATTAGGTTAATTATGGTTATGCCCTAAATAGAATCTTAAAGTGGTTAACAGGGAAAAATAATAGCATGGTTGGAAATTACGCATTATCAAATAACATATAGAAATTATTTTAATCCGAGTTAGGGTTGCAAAGTTATAGCATTATCATGTTTAACCTATTGTGACACCCCAAAAATTTGGCCTTGTTTTATTTATTAAAATGTTGCCAGGAAATAAAACTTTTCCATTATTGTCAAGTTTTACCTTTTGTGACCCTGGATCTTTCCTCAAGTAGGAAAAACCTTCAAAGGTGCTGTTGGATTTGTTTACTCTCTTTTATAAAACAATTCCTCATCAGTGGATCCAAATTTGCAAGGCTTATTTTACTCAAAGCTTTATTCCTTTAAAATGATTTCCTTTGCATTTGGAGCCTGCTTTGCACTGCAACCATTTGATAAATGCTTTCAAAATTTCCACCAAAATTTGGAGATGTCATGTGATGTTTCCACATCACTTTCATGCAAAAATACCTCTTGGCCATTGGAGATTTTGAGCTCTACACCAACTTTTCCAATCTGGTCCAGTAGGCACTTTTGCACTGCAACCCATTTAAATATTCTTCTGAAAATTCTTCCAAGTGTTTGGAGATGTCAGTGGATGCATACCATTCATCTTCAAGCAAAAACCCAGTGGTGTTCCCTAGAAAATTTGAATGGATCAACCTCTTTTACATTCTGGTCCAATTTGATGATTTACACTGCAACCATACTTTTCCTTGCTCTATTAACCCTGAGCTTTTTCCTACTTGTAGCCCTCCCTACCAAACTCTTAAGTCCAGGAGATTGGGCTCATTGGAAATTTTGAAATGCATGTGCTAAACCCTTTTTCTTTCTGCCCAAAACTGGAGTTTTGCAAAACTTGCACTATCAACTTTCTGTCTCTGCCAAACTAACCTTGCCATCATCTCCTGCACCTAGAGAGACACTGATCTGGAGATTTTGGCCACTCCAAGAGTTGCCTAAGTGCATCTGGCATTCTGTCGAACACCTGGTGTGCACAGTCCTTTTTGGCAAGCTCTCTGGTTTGCATGGTGGACTTGAACCCCTGACCTATCCACCTTGTCCACTGAATGCCTTGCTACCCCTACCTCCATCCTGTGCAGTACCAGCTCCACCCTCGAGCTCTAGAGCGCGCTGGCATTTCGTCGAGCAGGTGTCGTGCGTGCTCTGGGCGCGCCCAGAGCGCACGTTTTGCACGCGCGCGCACTACGCCGACACGCCGCACTGCCGCGCTCGACGCGACCCGACCCTGGCTCCCTCTGCATCGCTGAGCCGCGCACTAGCCGCCCCCCTGCTCCACGATCCCTCTGGCGTCCTGCTGCACCGCTGGCCGCGCCCTTGGCGGCACGCCGGCGTCGGCAGCGGATTCCGCCGCGGACGGCGCCGCCCAAGCCACCAGCGCACGATTTTTGGTACTGTGTTTGAAATATTTGTATTTGTGTATTTTGCAAAATAGGATTTTTGGAGGAAAAGGAAAGCTTCCAATAAGTGCATCCTTTGCATACTTTTGAAGGCAAGCATTTCTGAACTCTGGCTTAATATTCTGTTGTGGTGTTTGGATGTGATCACAACACCTTTTGGCTTGGAGTGTGTGATAGTTTATGTACCGATATAGTCTCGTGCATAAGTGCACTTTGGAGTTGTTTTGGGGTCAGCAGGTGGATACACTAGTGATTTGGGTCATCCTCGTGAGTTTCTCTTGCACACCGGTAGGAAGCCGGGAGAGTCGTGGTCTTGGGTAGACACGAGCTCGTCCCTAATCCCTCGTCGAGACGAGTATGCCCGGCATAGCTTGGTGAGGCTCGAGGAGTGATGATTTATTTCACTAGTGGTGATATGTTTGGTGGGTGCCTGGACCACCTGAGTCGGTTGTAGACCAAGTCTTGATCAATAGCTTCCTTCTTTGTCGGTACGACCACTTGTCCCTGCAGGGACAGGGTATGGTTCAGTAGGTTGTCAACCCCTGTCCAAAGCACACACCGTACAGAGAGGCCGTGATGAAGGTTCCGTGGCCACGGATTAAAGCCTGTCATTCGGTCCGGGGGCATGGGTGTTTCGGTTGTAGCCGAAGGGGATAGCTTCCCCCAGTTTGCGCGCGGTATAAATTTTGTGATCCCATGCTACGTCGAGGTTGTAGCCTCCCCACTTAGAGTTTTGCTTGGCAGGTGTCGTGGGTGATTCCAGGCACTGGTGAGTTAAGCTGGTGTGTGCAGGTCGGGCGTGTTTTCAATCAAAAGACCGTAGACGGAATTAGTCTAGAGGGACTGAGTAAACCCGTTACTCGTGGAAAATGGTATTCCCTCTGCAGAGGATACATCCTGTCAGATGGTCATGTTCTTGAGTAGAAACCACAGTCTGAGTTGAGTCTTGTAACGGTATTCGGATGGAGATACGGCCTGACTAAATTATCGGTTTTTCGGATGGAGAACGATTCATCTAGAACTCTGTAACGGTATTCGGATGGAGATACGGCCTGACTAAATTATCGGGTTTTTTTTCGGATGGAGAAACGACTGTACTAAATTTTGTTTATGACTATGACACGTATGGATTGTGATCTTTATTATATTTTGGACTAACCATTTATGTTATGTATATTATTGAGTATCCCTGGGATGGTCCTACCTCCTGGATATTCACTGTAATTATTTTTCTTATAAGCCCTTTATGTGGTGTCGCTCAGACGCCCGACTGTGGCATTATTTTTATTTCTGCATTTTCCGCTCGAGGAGTCATTCAGACACTCGTTTGGCACCAGTATTATTATTTCTGCACTTTCCGCTCGAGGAGTCATTCAGACACTCGTTTGGCACCAGTATTATTATTTCTGCATTTTCCGCTCGAGGAGTCATTCAGACACTCGCTTGGCACCCAGTATTTTATTTTGGTATATTTTAACCATATGTGTGCATCATGACCTTTCATATATTTCGTGGCAGATGTGTGTTTTATCTAGTTTAACTCGGAGCATGTTTGATATATATTATACCCGTGTTCCTAATGTTTGCGAGTACATTCAAACGTACTCACTGGCTTGTCCCTGGCTATTGTCTTGGCCAGATTTCTCGCTCGGAGACGAGCCACGCGGTGACAACCTCGGAACCTACGCGTCGACGTTTGCAGCCTCGCGAAGATAGGCGTTATCCTGGTCAGCTGTTCTTGTGGGAAATGGAGTCCCATAGACGCAGATGTACCCAACCGCTTCCGCCCTCAACCATTAGAAACCAATTGTTATACTCCTAGGCCTAAATGGTCTTGTACTACATATTTTTGTGCTTGCTTGGATATTCTTGTATCAAGTTGGTGCCTCATCAGCTAACAGAAATCCTGGGGTTGGTGAGTGCACAGGCCGTTTTTCTGGGAATTTATATCCCAAAATCCGGTCGTGACACCTATTCTCTGTAATAAAAGGTCAGTGATCTAAATGTGCCGAAAACAGAGTGAACCGGGCAAACACGGAATACTAACCAATGCCCAGAAGAGCAAGATAGTCATTGCCGTAGTTGGGATGAAGCCCAACAAAGAAAGGGCACTTAATGTTGGACCGAGAGTTACTTAAAGGAAAAATCAAGGGCTGTTTTGTAAAACATAAACGTATGACGACGGACGGGCAGAAACACTCCGTACTTATTAGTAGGGATAGATTGAAGCACACAAGACAGTCTTAAGAGGCGCGCCACGGGCGCGCCCCAACCCCTAGTGCCCATGAAACTACATATTTTCTCCCAATTAATGACATAACAAAAAAAGAACTCATCTATCTCTACATCGATGCACATCGCTGCCACCATGATCCACACGTCCGCCGAAGCTTAGATTAGCAACAGAAACTCGTAATCGATGAAGGGTTTGTTCAGAACTTTAGATCTGCAAACACAGATCTATCAGCTTAGATTCGTTTCCTTGTTAAAACAACTCAAACCTGAGGACGGAGTACATCGGCTCTTTCGCTGTGATAACACTAACTAAATCATGCTGTGCTACTGCTGTGGCAGTACAGGAAAGTTCCAAAATTTGTGTATGCGGCAATTGAAAACGACTAACACAAAGCAACAACCCTGCAGAGCACTAGACTCGTCACTTGTCAGATATATGCAACACGGACCTTCAGCCAGAACTTCGTGCTGAAAATTTTCCGCCGGCGATTATCGTTTTGCCCAAAGCGCTGGCACAACAAATTGTCAACGACACAGCACCCCGTCCAAGCTCTTTGATCTTCGGCACAGAAGCCCATCCATAAACTACTTAGGCCCTGTTTATTTGAGTTTTTGCTTCTGCTTTTGCAGTTTTTTCACATTGACCAAAAAACCATAAAAGCACCTATTTAAAAGTTTTTATGGCTTTTGATCAAAGTTAAAAAGTTGCAAAAGCAGAAGCTAAAAGCCCAAACAAACAGGACCTTAGCCTAAAGACTTGGGAGCCTCTAGTTTACAGTGCCCAACCGAGGGCACCATGTTGCCACCTATGTATATCTTATAATTTCGCTTCAGTTGGACTCTGCTTTCCACAGCGAGGAAGCTTTGACATTTTTTGTAATTAACAAAGCAGGGCACGATCACGATCACCCAGTTCCAGCCTTTCCATTAAAAAAGAAGAAGATACCATACTACCACCAATCTACCATAGCCTTATCTTACACAAGTGGTTAGATGATTAGACGGACAGTGGTATCCTCTACCCATCAGAGTTAAAGTCCTGATACTTGCATAATTCCTGAATTTATTTCAGGATTTCCGGCGTTGTGTTTTCAGTGAGAGGAGACGTTCCTGTCGACGACGAGGCACCTATGGTTACTTTGTAAATTTCAAGATGATATGCCGGCTCAGTCTCTCGAAGGTGCCCATAGAGTAGCGTGTAAGTGTGTGCATTCATAAGAATAAATGTATGTGTGTATGTATGAGCGCTTGTGTCTGTACTGTGTTAAGAAAAATATGTGAGGCACGTAAACAAACTTAAGTTGGACGCACGGGTAAAGCTTGATCAAAGATCAGCTAGTACAGGCATGTGCTACTACGCACGTAAGCGTACATGCATGGTTAGCTGAGTGTTGCGGGTATTCGGGTACATATGCACGCGAGCTTGCCGGCCGGCCGAGACATCGGAATACATACACGGATACACCTAGTGTGTACATACGAAGTCCAGGTCATCCCAAGCCTGGAAAAGTACATGCATAATTTTTTTTTATGGAACATGCATTCATAAGTGATGTGCACATGTGATAATAAGCCATGTCTCACATATAGTATTATCTGCGTCAAAAACACAAAAATAATAATTAGTAATGCATAAATACTCATCGAACACTAGACAAGCTCTCTTCTCGGTTTCTTTCCCAGCGCGGTGGGGCTTGATGGCAGCTATGTCGTGCCCGTTTGCCAGCTAGTGTTGCTCGGATGCTTTGCATGCCCGGCAATAGTCTCCATGCGTAACGATGCATTAGGGGTTTGAGTTTGTTGATTAGGAGCTTCGCCGTGGCTTTGCGCTTTGGTGGGATAGTTTACCTAGGGCAGGCCCCGTGCAGCATATCTTGAGCTATATCCAATGGCATTAAATAAATGTTTAGATATAGCAGTCTCAGTGATAGTGCACTATACGTTAGTGTTGTATCTAAAACAAGTCTTTTTGATGCATTTGGTGAGAGAAAACTTATGAGATATCTGCATTTGATGTTAAGATTAATATCAATATTAAGATGTGGTTGATTTCTCTTTCCTCGTTGAATAAGATGCTACATCAGATCTTTGACTATGAAATGCTATGGCTAATCATAATGGGAGTATCATAGCTAATATAATGTATATCAATTAGGCAATTTTGATGTGATGGCGCAGAATTAAATGAAGAAATAGATAGTCGAGTATCATACTATGACACAGTATCATAATAAATTCTACTACTGCTCATTCTAGTATGTGTTATGCATTGCAATAAATGAGATATGATACTAATTTATAATAATATGCACTATGATAGTATTATACACTAGTATCATATGTATGATACTGTTACATGATACTCCCAGTACAACCAGCATACTAAGATATAGGCATTGAAAGTGCACCGAAATTGTTTACACATTCAATTTGGAACGATTAAGCATTACATCTGCATGGTCGAACATATATCTCTTTTATTTTGCTGGGCAAACGTACACGTCACTCCATTGATCTTCATTTCTTCGGCGCGAGAACACGGTGAAGGATCCATCTGGTACCGGTGGGTGTTGACAGATACATGATCTGGCAAAATGCTATGTGGCTTCAACACCACTTGGGCAATCTTCAACACCAAAACAAACGGTGCCGCCTCTTTCAAAAAATAAATGAACAAAAGGTGCCGCCCCCAGTTTCGACGCTTCTCCGGCGTATATATACCCCCACAGAAAAACTTTTTAGGATCGAACAGAGCTTGGCACTTGATTCCACTCAGAGACTGCAGCGAGAGTGGAGACATTGCACGAGTCACCCACCTTACGAGACCTACACAGATGGTACGTACTAATGTCGTCTAAGCAATATCAAATAACTAGATTAGTGCACACACTCTATTGTCAGATTCATCCGTAGTTTATAGAGTAGTAACAACTAGTACGTACGTGCTGGTGAATTGGCGATAAATGCAGGTGCGTCCGCGTGAGACGTGATTACTAATTAATCTTGCAGGGCATCATCGGCATCCGCACGGCCACCCTGCTCCTCGCTGCCCTCGCGTGGCGTAGTGTGCTCGTTGCCGCCGCCGGCGAGGCGGACGGTGTGTTCAACGTCAAGGACTACGGTGCTCGCGGCGACGGGACCACGGACGACACCAAGGTACGTACGCACGCGCGTGACGCCCGAGTTGACGTTGCGATCTCGATCGATATAGCTCACGGATACGTGATGGCCGGAGGTGTGTTCACTATCTGTACTGCGTGCGAAGGCGTTCATAGACGCATGGACCGCGGCGTGCGGCGCCAGAGGCTCGTCGGCGTCGCTGCTCGTACCGGCGGGCAAGTCCTTCCTCGTCGGCCCCGCCAGATTCAGCGGGCCCTGCACCTCCACCAGAATTACCGTCCAGGCACGCATGCACCGTTCGTCTTTCCTGATCTGCTCTTAGATCTTCGCCGTGGTTTGCGTGGCTTCGTCTGACGGTCAGGAATTCTGCTGCCCTTGCTTTGACTGTCGTAGGTCATGGGCACGATTACGGCGCCACCGCCGGGCGCATGGAGCGGGCAGAACTATTGGATGATGTTCTACCAGGTCCAGGGGCTCACGGTTACCGGCGGCAGCACCGGCTTGCTCGACGGCAGAGGCCGGTCGTGGTGGTGGAGCGATAAATTCAACCGCTATGGTGTGAGAGCCCAACTCACCTCTTGCAAGAAAGAACGAAAATCTTTTAATTCCTCCTTGCATTTGTGCCTTTAGATTTATTTGTCAAATCTTCGTCTGAGAAAGTATTTAATTGTCTATCTTTTCTTCAAGACGAAGCATTTATCAGTTTTCACTCACCTGTTATCGTTCTTTTCTTTCAGGACATATATAAGGCGCCGACGGTTAGTACAAACGTGTAGAAAGCAAGTATAGTGTCTAGATAATTAGCATTCGCAAATCAACATGCATGTAACCTCATTGCCACCGCATGGATCGATACAGGCCTTGGTGGTCATGAACTGCACCGACGTGGAGCTGAGCCAATTCAGCAGCAAGAACAGCCCGCAGATGCATATCTCCGTCAGCCAGAGCAGCAAGGTCCACCTGACGCAGCTGACCACCACCGCGCCCTGGGACAGCCCCAACACCGACGGCGTGCACATCGACCGGAGCCAAGACGTCCGCGTCACCAGATCGACCATGGGCACCGGCGGCGAATGCGTCTCCATCGGCCCCGGGAGCCGATTCGTCACCGTGGACGGAATCGTCTGCGGCCCCGGCCGTGCTGTAAGGTAACAAAGGGTTACAATAGGGAGGGTTCTTCCATCTGCATTTTCCATTTACCATGCACTCCAAGAAGAGGAGTAAAATGACGTGATTGTGTTTCTTGGCTAGTGTGGGGAGCCTTGGCAGGAAGGGAGCAACCGAATCCGTGGAGTACATCGACGTAAAAAACGTCCAGTTCATCAATACCTCGAGTGGAGCGACGATCAAGACGTGGCAGGTACTGAGGTGCCATGAAACCAAGCTGAAACCGGCCTTCTCTTACTAACTAACGAGCTGATCATATGATTTTGACGCCCGGGTGACTACACTGTTTCTTCGCACTGCAGGGTGGGAAAGGTTACGCGAGATCCATCTCCTTCACCGACATAAACTTCACCAACGTGGACCGTCCTGTGGTGATCAACCAGTTCTACGCAGACCCCTACCACGTCCCAAACATGGTAGTAGTGCATGTGTTCATTAACTGTTGGACTATCTGTATACGTGTGGAGCAGCTAGTACTAATGTTTGTGCGTCTTCTTCTGGGGATCTTAATTTGCCGTAGGGGGCGGTGGCGGTGAGCAACATAACGTACACGAACCTGAAGGGGACTTCGAGGTACAGGACGGCCGTCGAATTCTACTGCAGCGAGAGCGGCAGCTGCACCAACACCCACGTCAACTCCGTGGCGATCACATTTCCGTACGGAAGAGCCGAGGCCCTCTGCCAGAACGCGCAAGGGGACACCTCCGGATATGTCTACCCCAAGATCCCTTGCCTTAGATAAGGTATCTAATAGAAAAAAAATAGATAATGTAATAATACCCAGGCCAGGGTTTAGCAGTGCATTTGGAGAGAGTATCCGGTGATGCCATCTCCCACGTGTTCCCATGCTCCAATTTCAAATAAATCTGTTTTAAATGTTTCAAAAATTCTGGAGAAAATTGTGAATCGGCTAAACTTCTGACTTCTGGAATGCCCCTATTTCTTGGACGACCTCTTCTGCTAGAAAAACACAATCCACAAATTCGAAGGCGTAGCCAACTGAAAATAGAAAAAACAAACACAGACATGAAAATCAGGCCAGTCGATTAAAGAAAAAAAGGCAGGGCTACGACAAATAACAAGGAAAGAGAATCAGGCCCGAGCACATGGATGACATCATCAATGAGACTTACTAAGTGAGCGAGATGGGGGAATTCGGAGATAACTAGTTTTTTTAGAGAACAGAAATAACTAGTTAATGGTTACCCATTTGCAAAAGTCAGTCCCCACCTTCTCAGGTGGTTGCAAGTAGCGCATCTGGGAATTTCCCTTTTTCAGTAGACTCGTTTATTCAATACATTTTATCTCTCGAACCATGTGTCATAATCTTGAACCGTTTTGATGGTTGGATTTCTCGTTGTGAGCTCTTCAAAACTTCCCATGTTAATAGGTTTTGACCCAAAAAAATCATGAAAAACCAGCAACGGAAAAAAGCAAATACCGAATAAAAACAAATCTGATAAAAAAAAACATCAACCAAAAAAACAAAAAAGAGAAAAAACCAGAGCCCGGAAGCATAGTTATGGTTTTTCACCTTTTTCCACTTTTCGAGAAGCACGAAGTTTCTTTTCCCGAGAAGTATAGCGTGCAAGCAAATATGTGATTTCTCATGGAAGCAGATTTTCAAAAAACACACAAATGTGTTTCTCGCGAAAGCAAATCTATACTTCTCTTTGGCGCACATATTTTTTTTTTTTTGAGAACCACAGTTGTACTTCTCACGGAAGCAAATCCGTGCTTCCATAAGAAGCAAATATGTGCTTCTTGTAAAACCATAGTTTACTTTCCTTTTCAAGATGACAGTTGTACTTCACAAAAGAAAATAAAAAAAGCTTTTCCTAGACCTGGGAAAAACCAAGCAAAAACCTAAAGGCCAAAAAAGGAAAAAAAAATCTAATGTGAACAGAAAAAAAATTCAGATGGAGCGTCCAGTACGGACATGTGACGGCGGCTGGACGCACCACTTGGTACGCTCACATACCACAAAAGGGACCCTTGCGAGGCTTAGTTAGTCTCCGGAAATTCTAAAACAAAAGGTGAGCACCAGTACCGGGCCTGGCCCATTCTCAGGCCTGTGAGCGAGCGATCGCTACAGGAGATACATATTAGTCCCCTGTATGAACTCAAAAAATATATATCAGTCCCATGTATCCGCCAGCACTCAGGTCACAGCACGAAGCCGCCGGGCGCCGGCCACGCCATTGCCACCAGTTGACCTGCAAAGTGAAAACTGCGGCAGTACTTGCTGGGGATTGCACTTGGGTAGCCGCCGAAGGCGATCTATCACTGTGTAGGTAACTTCCATGCCCATGAAACTACATATTTTTCTCCCCCAATTAATGACAGAAGCAACCACGGACCACGGAGCACAGCGGCTCTTTCGCTCTGAGTACACTAAATCATTGAAAACGACCAACACAAAGCAACCACCCTGCAGGGCACTAAACAAAAGTCAGATGTATGCAACGCGGACCAAGGGTCTTCAGCAAGAACTTGGTGCTGAAAAATTACCGGCAGTGATTATGGTTTCGCCCAAAGCGCTGGCGCGACAAACTGTCAACGACACAACGCCCCGTCCAAGCGCTCTGATCTTCGGCACAGAAGCCCATCCATAAACTACCTAGCCTGAAGACTTGGGAGCCTCCAGTTTACAGTGCCCAACCAAGGACACCATGCTGCCACCTCTGTATATCATAATTTCGCTTCAGTTGGTCTCTGCTTTCCACACATCGAGGAGGCGTTGACATTTGTGTAATGAACAAAGCAGGGCATGATCACCCAGTTCCAGCCTTCCCATTAGAAAAGAAGAGACCACCATACTACCACCAGTCTACCATAGCCTTATCTTACACAAGTGTAGCCCACAAACGCTTCAGTGAAACAAAAGCTAATTACACGAGGATATCGGCACCGCCCGATCCCCCCACCAAAACGCCACCAGGCCACCAGCATCACCATGAAACTACAGACTACTCATCCAAATCTACAGAATTGCAAGTTCTGGGCAACATCTTACAAGCTGGACTTGGTGCTCGAACATCTCTTCCAGTCACCGTGGCACCCTCGAACTCCCTCTTGACGACCTTGTTGGCTCTTCATCTAGTCTCGGTATCTCCTGGAAAGCTTCCAGGGAACTGGAGGCAAAGTCCTCCAGAGCTTGAACAACCAGCCTCAAATTTACGTGCACGCTGCTTGCTTCGATACGATGCGCCTCGTACGTTCGTATTGTCGGACACCGCTGAAAGCTCTGCTGCTGGCCCGGCACCAAGACCAGCTTCCTGTTCAGCTCGTCGGCATCCTTGTTGATCTCCAGCGCCTTCCTCTCCAACATCTTCATCCACTTCTCCCTCTCTCGAACCGCGACGATCCTTTCGCTTTGATCGAGGTTTTGCTGCTCCCACAGATGGCGCACGCTCGACACGAGGGCCTGCATTGCGTTGACCACATCCTTCTCGGAGATCCTGTCAATGGCTTGAGACCATTTGTTGCAGATGACGAAAATCAATGGAGCACCTATCCTCCCGGGAGAGTAAGTAGGTGCCTCTTGAGGTTCGTAGTTGAGGCAGAGTGCTAGCCATCCGTTCAGTGACTTCACGAAGTTCCTGTGCGCGCTCACCCAGGAGGAAAAATGGATGATCCATTTAATCAGTTCTAGCTCCAGTTCCATTGCCAAATCACGGCCGTTGGCTCCACCTGATGTGACCGAAGCCAGGTTTTTCGCTTCTGATATCACTTGCAACTGAATCTGGTAGGAGTGTAGCTTGTCTTGCCACATTTTTGCAAACCTGGAAAGAGGTGGTCAGTTTGTTAGAATCAGCTTGCACCTAATCAGAAATAGATACAACTTCAGAGAGAACGTATGTTAGAAGAGCAATCAGGAACTTTTATCTTCAGCACATAACATGTTTCCACAATGCAACGCAGATTATGCAAGAGTCGATACCGGCGAGTATCAGGCCCGACCCCCGAGCCGCTCCCACGAGCGTCCTCGGGGGAAACCCTAGCGCGCCGCCCCTCCTCCTCCCTCGTCGATCTCTTCCCCCGCCGCCACCGTACAGCGCCGCCGGGCAAAGTCCGGCCGGCGTTGGTGGCGGCGGGGATCTTGCCCCTCTCCTCGCGGTTGGCATTCGGCGCGGGACGGCGCGGCGCGAGACGGCGCTGGGCTGGGCGGAGCCCAGCGACGCGGCGGAGGGCGTGCTGGGTGGCGGCGCCCCTGCCTGGCGGCGGTGCAGCTGCGGCTTGGGGCCCCTCCAACGCGTGGCGGCGGCGCGAGTTATCCCGGCGGCGGCTTGGCAGCGTGGCGCGGCGGAGCTCCGGTGATGACTCGGCGGCGGGCTGGAGGGCTAGGCACCGTCCAGTGGTGCTGCCTCCACGGCGGTTGCGGTTTGGGGCCCTTGACTCCGATCCGATTTGGATCTGGTGGTGCTTGGGTCCGGGCCATGGCGGCTGGCGAGGCATGGTGTTCGTCGGGGCTTGTCGGCCTCTAGGCACCATGGCGGTGCCGGCGGCGACGCGTGCCCGGCGTGGTGACGCTGGTGGACGTGGTGGTCATCTTCTTCCCGAGATGGCCGGCCAGAGGCTTGGTGATCGGATCTCGAGATCCATCATCTTGTCCCGGCTGCGAGTAGGGGAGACATGGTTGCCGGTGAAAACCGAGCCGACGGCAGGCGATGGCGGCGTTCTCACCGTTACCTTGATGGAGGCATCGTCGTGTAACTACTGTCGACCCACTCGTGCTGCTCCGGGGGAAACCCTAGGATCTGGTGTTCCAGATCGGACGATGGCGGCACTGCGGTGTCGTTTCTCTCTTGGGAGCATCGTTTGCGGAGCACCGCTAGAAGTCAGAGGCAGGAGGTGGAGCGGCTTCATCTTGCACGGAGCTTCGGTGGTGATGTCAAGTCATGCGTGACCGACAGGTGCTACGCTTTGTCATGCCTGGTCGGCAGGTGCTACGCACGACAAATCTTCCAAGGACTTCAAGCTGTGTCGGCTGGTGATACCTGGCAGCATGGCGCTGAGGTGTATCAGTGGCGACCGCGACGTGCTCAGCTGTTTGCGCGCAGGGAGGAGGTGCCGTTTGGCGCCATGGTGGCGTCGACGATAGCTAGACCGAGCAAGGTTGATGCATCAGTACAGTTCTGAAGATGGAGCGGTGGCAGTTGGCGGCGGCGGCCTCTGAGAGCACGCCGGACCAGTGTGCCCCAGACCCGGCAAGAGGCTAGGTTGGGGTCTCAGGTCTTAGATGTTAGGCTTGGCTGCGATGTCTGTTTGGTATTAGGCCCAGGCTATCTGCGCCCCTTCATCAACTGGATAGGTATAGCGACAGTTTGTTGCTTAGACGGCGGCTTTAGTCTTACTTTTGTATGACTTTGTAAGGTCTTGTGAGAATAATTAATAAAGTGGCCGTATGCATCGCCCAGATGCAGAGGCCGGGGGTCATCCTCCTTTTCTAAAAAAAAAAAGATTATGCAAGAGTCGGACAGATTCTTGGAACAATCCTAGATTTAAATGTACGATTTCCTCGTTAGATTCAAATGTGTGCTCTATTCATATAGCAGTGCATAAGATGAAATTAACAGTTCTGATCCTATGACTGGCCGACCAAAAAGAACATTTTGCAGCAAGAAATCAGAAAACAGAATGAGAAAATTAGAGCAATTATCCTCCAGTGTAAAAGGAGACGTACCCTTGGATCAAGGTATTAACTTGTGGCACTAGTTCCTCATCCCTTACTTTGTTAATTTTTCTTGACACCTTGGCAATGACACGAACAGCTATTCTTATCTTTGTTGACAGCTTCCTGAGCAAATTTCGAGTTGCGTCAACCTTATGAGCTTCAGCACCCCTTTGATCTAGAAGCTTTAGTCTCTTAGAGTTCTTGGCAAGACGTAAACGCATCTTCTCTTCAGCCTACAAGAGAAATGCCACACAAAGGAGAAATACTGTTAAGTAGGATACTTTGGTGACCACATGTATAGCCATGATCTATTGAACTAGTAGTACTAGTTAGAAGCATATGGGACACTGATCCTCAAAAAAAAAAACATATGGGACACTACCCTAATCAATGGTACAAAAGTAGTTACAATAAAGTGGCAGATCCAGTCAGAAAAAAGTTGATTGCATAATTTTGATACGATGACCTTGTTAACAAAGTTGGAAGCTATAATAAATTCTTACCTAGCTTACAAAATAGAAGGATTTTTTTTTAAGAATAGCCAACTTAGCATACCTAATCTTAGCAACCAGGATGAAAACCAGTAGACCTAATCTTAATTGTTCAAGCAACCGCACCATATTTTCTGGCAAGTTCTTCTATATCCAGCCATTAGGCTTTGAGGAAGACACTTCCCATAGTGGATCTTTATCTAATTGATCATTGATTTATTATCACGCCAAGACCACCTAGACTCCTAAAGTGCACACAAAAATGGTAACAGGCTACTCAAGTACCAGAACCAACCAACCAACTAGCAACAAGTAAAAATAGTAATGTTGTTGCCTTTATTTAATGGATGCCGAAAAATGTAACACTTTTGCTTGACATAAATCTTCCCCACAGAAAAGATCGTTTCCCTAGCAGGGACAGGGTGCCCACTCCATTATTCAGCTCAAGTTGCTTTTGGTTCAAACAAAAAGGCCACTGGACTAAATAAAAGGTCTAGCTAAAGATCCAGAAGACCACAGCTAGTAAACCTTAATTCAGATTAAGGTCAGACAACATGCGAGAGGACCCAGATGATGAGATGACAAAATTGCAGCCTGACCTAGATTACCTTTGTCATACTCACAAGCGTTCTTATTCAAATCCCCTTGCACATTTCCATGAATGATGAACTAAAATCATAGCTCAAAAGCGGAGACCATTTCTACTCACAGGAAAGTGATTAACGGAATATGAATATACCTTGACCTCACCATACAGCTTCCTCTCCCAGAAATATAGCTTCTCCAGTGTCAAGGATAAGCTCCATGAGCCCACCACCTTCCCTTCTTCGCCAACTACTATGCCCAGCATGTCCTCGTCTTTGCACCCCAGATGCGCCACAGAGATTGCAGACATCATCCGAGATGAAGCAGCTTCAAACAATGAAACAGTGAGTCAGATCATTCAGATTTATTGAGATGAAAATGAATCAGATCATTCAGACTCTTTGAACTAGTAGCTCACCGTGGTAGACCGAGTTGCGTCCTTGGTAGCTCGGCCTCCCGACCTCGAGCAGCGGCGCGAGCTCCCTTGCTGCCTCGGCCACCCGAACAAGCTGTGTCTTAACCGCGGTGGCAGCGTCCACCGCATTGCCGACGGCCCTCTGCGCCGGCGGTTCTCTTGTTAGCGGGGCCACATTGCGGTATGCTGGTCGCCTCCGTTGTACATTCCTCCGGTTGTCGACCTCCGGAATGGTATTGACGGCACCGAACGAGCCGGGACGGCTGCGGCCGCTTCCAACCGTGGAGTACTCGCTAGCCATCTCCTTCACGACCACGGTCTCCTCGTCGTCCTCCTCCAGCTCCGGAATGCCCTCCTCCTCCCGCACCTCCCGTGAGCTGCGGCTCGGCGTGTACGCGGCGGCTGCGGCAGCCGCGGTGGTGGTGGGGTTGTAGTAGTAGCCGTCGTACGAGTCGTCGTAGTTCTCGAACACGTTTAGGAAGTCCCACGACGAGCTCTCCCTGGGCGGCGGAAGTGGAGCCGGAGCCGGAGCCGCTGCCCTCTGCGGCGGCGGTGGCGGCGGCGCAGCCACGGCCGGCTCACCGCCGTAGGCGTAATACTGCGGGTAGCCGCCGCCAGCTGCCGCATCGAAGGCGCCGTAGCGCGCGCGCTCCGACGCCGGCGCGCGCTGCGCGACGGCGACCGACGCCGGGGGCGGGCGGCTGCGCGCGTAGTAGAACTGCATCGTGCTCTGCGGCGGCGCCGGGTAGGCGAACGCGGGCTCGGGCGCGTACCCGTAGTAATTCGGCTGCGGGAGCAGCTGCTCGGGGACGCGGCGTGGCGGCGATCCGGGCGGGGAGCAGGTCGACTCGGATCCGGAGGACGACGTGGGCTCGAAGTCGACATGCGAGGAATGACGGCGGTCCGGGAGCGGCAGACCACGACGACCGCCGCCCTTGCGGTCCTCGGGCAGCGAGAGCCGCGGCGGCTCGGCCTGGAGCCGGAGGAGGAGGTGCAGCGGCGCGGCGAGCGCCTCGTAGGATCCCGCGAGCGCGGCGTGCGCGTCGGCGAGCGCGTAGCGGTGGCGCACGGCGGCGGCGATGAGGTCGGCGCGGCCGCGGCAGAGCGCCACCGCCTCCTGGCTGTCCAGCTTGGAGCCCTTGCACCCCATCGCGCGCGCGCGGGGGCAGGCCGCTCCAGCCCAGAGGAGAAACAAAAAGGAGCTCGAGCCGAGCGTAGTGTACCTACCTACTGCTGCTGCTACTCGCCCCGCATTATGGCGTTCGGTGCGGTTGGCGCGAGGACGCCGTCGCGCGAAATGTGGCCGAGCGACAATGGCGACGTGGGGACGCGATCCGGTGGGAACAACAAGCAGAAGGGGAGTGAGCTGAGCTCGGACGAGGCGGCAGAGTGGGGGTTGGGGGAAGGCGACGCAGGGATGGTCTCCGCGGAGCGCAGAGAAGAGAAGGATCTTCTTTTTTATCGTTTACACTTTTCTTTTGCGGGGCTTGTCGTTTGTCCCGTGGGGGCGTGGGCGTGGACGGGAGTGGAATCAGCACAGTGGAGAACGCCATGGCGGCCAGTGCGGGGAATGTGAGGATCCGGTAACTATTGGATGGACGGACCGGATTGCGCGGCAGCGAGGGATGGGATGGGAGGGAGGGGAGGGGACCCCCTCGCTTTGTCAAAGGCCGAGGGAGCGAGTGACGGAGTGGTGGTGGCCTCGGATCCCTAATCTTCCCGGCTTTGGGTGGGTAGCTTGGTTTTGGGGGTATACGGTTTTGTTGGCGCGTGTGGTGCATTGACGGACGCATGTCCTGCCTGGCCTGTGTGGATGAGTGGATCGACTACCAGGTGTGAGGTTTGCTGGGTCGTGCCGGCTGGCCGGGGTGCAGCGCCGCTGTAGACTGCCTGTAGCCACCATGCATTCCATGTCCTGCCTGCCGCTGCTCTGCTCTGCTCTGTGCTGCCTCCGTCCGGCGCTTGCAAACACAAGACCAACATTTGGCTGCTGCTGCTACGTACTACAGTTTTGGCAGGAAGCATGCACTATGATCTGTGAACGGTTAAGCTTTGAGGCACTCAAGGGTGAGATGATGGTTATTTACGAGTGCAGCTTGGATACGCTCGTCCCAACGGAGGAGCTAGCATTGAATTTGGGACGGGAAGTAAGGCCTCCGGTCATGTCGCCGAATTAGTACAGTGGAGTAGCTTCGAGCTGGTGGTAGTAAATTCATGACTTGTTACGTCAAACATTACTCCGTTTCTTACAGCGTTTGACGTGCACATAAGGTCATAAGCTACTCTAGGGAGCTGCGGTGCTGGCCTGGCGTACCGTACATAAATGACGCCTGTATATGGACGGCTGGAACAGTGGACGTGTGCTACCAGCTTTTGGGAACTGCGTTTTCTTTTATACTCGACGATGCATGGATTTACTGACAAAAGAGTCATACGATGCATATAACATCAACGCACACAAAAATACACACAGTCAAATAGCAAAGTCATACTCCCTCTTTTCCGGTTTATAGAGGTTATCTCAAAATTTTAGATTTTTTCATTTTATCAGACTCAATTTGGTTGTTCTCCATCATAAGTTCAGATTCTAAGGTGCATTAAATCATTACATACAAGTATTAAAAGAAAATTGATCAATGCATGTACTTTATGCATGCATGCATTGGTAAACATAATTTGTTGAGGAAAACAAGAGCATTAATTGGGTGCTTTTGCAAACTACAAAAGGTATTCCACCACTCACCATCTACCTTGGTTGGTGAGATATTTGAATTGAGCCCTATAAACCGGAAAGGAGGGAGTATAAGGCCATCTTCAACACAGACCCTCAAACCGCCCTGTATCAGTCCTCCGACCGATCCAGATCATTTTTTTCCGGCTAACTCGGACTAAACATGGGGGGTATTGCGGGAGTCCGGACAGCAGACCGATGCCTGCAAGCCCAACAGGGTTATGTAGCACTTTCATGAAAATGTCCAATTAGTTATCATCCGAACAAGGAGAAGGGGAGAGTATTTATATTGGCGCTTTTGTCACACATAAGGTGTCACAGTTCTCGTGTGAAGTAACTACTTGAGCTTCTGCAAATATTGTTATTGTCTTGGTGAACGAATAAGCCAGAATGACGGGATAAAAGGTTCATATTAAAGACAGTAAAAACTCTTAAAAGTAAATAACATAAATAAAGTGAAATTAGAGTTGTGTTTCGTGCGATAAAGAGATTGGGTGCGGAGAGAATTCAGTTCATGGCAGAAATGTATCAAGTATGCCAGTGCGACCGTAATACCAGTTACCTTATATTATACTTGTAGTATTTCATATGTGTGTTCTGTAGGCGGATCACCCTAAGATTATGAAACTCCTCCTTGCGAAATTATATTTCATTCTATGGTCCTACTTCTTTTGTTACCACAGAGTGGTCGTCTCCACAATTAAGGTCCTTGGATCGGAACCAATCATTAAGTTTTGTGGATCACTGTTATGTCATACTGTCTTTGGTCCTCATAGATATCTCCACCCGTCACGTCAAAGGTCACAGATTCCCTAAACAATATGTGTTACATGTGTAAGTCTTGAGATCGTGTTGCATGGGCCCTTAATTGGGAAAAATGCATAGGGTTCACCACAGTATAACATAATACTCCCTCCGTAAAGAAATATAAGATCGTTTAGATCACTACTTTAGTAATTTAAATGCTCTTATATTTCTTTACATAGGGAGTACTAGACAGATCATACTACTACAAATACAAATGACGACATATAGATTAGGCACAAGTGAATCTTACTGCTCACCTACATCTCCCACACATATGGGGGATTACTCACACATCATAAGAGAGAAACCAATCACACCAGAGATTAAACCCATGAAATCCATATCGATAATATTGTGAAAATCCATAATGAGATGAAATAGATAGTTCAAATAGTCTTGATCTCCAGATGAGATTGAATAGAGTTACAGTTGTTCTCACAACTAAAAGTTCCTCTTACAATAGTGAAGGATGAGATGACGACGGAGATGAAATGACCAAAACTAAGAAGACCTCCAAAGGTTCTTCGGACCTCCTCTTCCTCTGTTCCCTCCGTGATCGATTCCCCCCTCCGGCAGAGTATCGGCAAAGGCCTCCATATAGGATCATGGAAGAATAGAGGCTTGCGGCGACGGAAGAATTGTTTCAGGTCTCGCCCTGGGGGTTTCCAAATATTTTGCCATTTATAGCGCTGGAATTAGGTGGAAGAGAAGGGGCCACGAAGGGTCCACAAGACATCAGGGCGTTGTTGAAAGTGCTAGTTATCGACTAGAGGGGGTGAATAGGTGATTTTTATGAAAGTCTTCAAAACACGAGGTATTTGAAGACAAACAGAAGAAATGAACCTATTGATATGCAGCGAAAGGTAGACTACACTAGACAAGCCATAGTCAAGTGAACAATGTAGTGAAAGCACGAAGACTATCAGCAGCTAGGTAGTATGGATCAGGATGGAAGAAAGTATGAAGCCAAACAGTAAATAGTCTTCACTCAGTGAAGTCAATCATATCAGACAAGCAGGCAATGACTTCACGAAGACAAACTGTAAAGTAAAGGGAAGTGGAGGATAGAACCAGTTGCTTGGTGAAGACAAGGATTTGGTAGACCAGTTCTTGTTGCTGTGACAATTGTACGTCTGGTTAAGGAGGCTGAGATTTAACTCAGAAGACCGCGTCTTCACCTTATTCCCCTTGAGCTAAGGACACCCAGTCCTCGCCCAATCACTTTGATAAGTATTCAAGGTAGACTTCCAAACCTTCACAGACTTCGTTCACCGGCGATCCACAATGACTCTTGGATGGTCAGAACGCGACGCCTAACCGGCTGGAGGATTGACAGTCCTCAAGTGTAACAAGTCTTCAGATCACACAGATAGAAAGACTTCAGTGATGCCTAACACTCTTTGGCTCTGAGTGTTTTGGGCTTTGTCCTCGCAAGGATCTCTCTCTCTCAAATGCTTCGGAGGTGGGTTGCTCTCAAATGACAAAAGCCGTGCACTAACTCTGAGCAGCCACCAATTTATGGTGTAGGGGGTGGGCTATTTATAGCCAGGAGGCAACCTGACCTGATTTGTCTGAAATAACCCTGGATAAGATTTGCTCTCATTGTCTTCGCTCGAAGACATAGGATTTTGGTTGAGCATCACATCAGTCACTCTGTCTTTGTTCACTTGGACCCCACTTAACAGTACGGTGGTTCCTATGACTCAACAAGGAAGAAAAGGAAACTACTAAACAACTATGTCTTCGCACTCCATAGTCTTCAAGTGAATGTCTTCACATGTCATAATCTTCATCGTGAATGTCTTCATGAACCACCATTGTCTTCAATGTCTTCACACATTTTTAGGGGTCATCTCTGGTAGGTAAACCGAACCAATACGGGGACTACTACCTGTGTTATCCTGCAATTCTCACAAACACATTAGTCCCTCAACCAAGTCTGTCATCAATACTCCAAAACCAACTAGGGGTGTGATATCTACTACGCAACCTTCTTCTTGTAGACGTTGTTGGGCCTCCATGTGCAGAGGTTTGTAGGACGGTAGCAAATTTCCCTCAAGTGGATGACCTAAGGTTTATCAATCCGTGGGAGGCGTAGGATGAAGATGGTCTCTCTCAAGCAACCCTGCAACCAAATAACAAAGAGTCTCTTGTGTCCCCAACACACCCAATACAATGGTAAATTGTATAGGTGCACTAGTTCGGCGAAGAGATGGTGATAGAAGTGCAATATGGATGGTAGATATAGGTTTTTGTAATCTGAAAATATAAAAACAGCAAGGTAGTAAGCGATAAAAGTGAGCGCAAACGGTATTGCAATGCTAGGAAACAAGGCCTAGGGTTCATACTTTCACTAGTGCAAGTTCTCTCAACAATAATAACATAATTGGATCATATAACTATCCCTCAACATGCAACAAAGAGTCACTCCAAAGTCACTAATAGCGGAGAACAAACGAAGAGATTATGGTAGGGTACGAAACCACCTCAAAGTTATTCTTTCCAATCAATCCATTGGGCTATTCCTATAAGTGTCACAAACAGCCCTAGAGTTCGTACTAGAATAACACCTTAAGATACAAATCAACCAAAACCCTAATGTCACCTAGATACTCCAATTTCACCTCAAGTATCCGTGGGTATGATTATACGATATGCATCACACAATCTCAGATTCATCTATTCAACCAATACATAGAACCTCAAAGAGTGCCCCAAAGTTTCTACCGGAGAATCAAGACGAAAACGTGTGCCAACCCCTATGCATAGGTTCATGGGCGGAACCCGCAAGTTGATCACCAAAACATACATCAAGTGAATCACGTGATATCCCATTGTCACCACAGATACGCACGACAAGACATACATCAAGTGTTCTCAAATCATTAAAGACTCAATCCGATAAGATTACTTCAAAGGGAAAACTCAATCCATTACAAGAGAGTAGAGGGGGAGAAACATCATAAGATCCAACAATAGTAGCAAAGCTCGCGATACATCAAGATCGTGCCAAATCAAGAACACGAGAGAGAGAGAGAGAGATCAAACACATAGCTACTGGTACATACCCTCAGCCCCGAGGGTGAACTACTCCCTCCTCGTCATGGAGAGTGCCGGGATGATGAAGATGGCCACCGGTGAGGGTTCCCCCCTCCGGCAGGGTGCCGGAACAGGGTCTCGATTGGTTTTGGTGGCTATAGAGGCTTGCGGCGGCGGAACTCCCGATCTATTCTGTTCCCCGATCGTTTTAGGGTATATGGGAATATATAGGCGGAAGAAATACGTCTGGGGGCCACGAGGGTGGAGGGCGCGCCCAGGGGGGTGGGCGCGCCCCCCTGCCTCGTGCCTTCCTCGTTGCTTTCTTGACGTGGACTCCAAGTCTCCCGGGTTGCTTTCTTTCCAAAAATAACTTCTCCAGAAGGTTTCATTCCGTTTCGATTCCGTTTGATATTCCTTTTCTTCGAAACACTGAAACAAGGGAAAAAAACAGGAACTGGCACTGGGCTCTGGGTCAATAGGTTAGTCCCAAAAATAATATAAAAGTGTTTAATAAAGCCCATAAACATCCAAAACAGATAATATAATAGCATGGAACAATCAAAAATTATAGATACGTTGGAGACGTATCAGGGTGGCACTAGATGCACTTACAATCTCCCCCTTTTTGTGATTGGTGATAAACTGGTTGAAGTTTTCAACGGGGATAAAAGTATGTGAAAGTAAAGGATTAAGGCATTGCCTTCATATGTTGCAGGAGGCTCCCCTGAAGATGTGCATATAAGTATTTTGCTTTTGAATGCAAATGCACATGACAGGTTTTACTTTGTGGAGATCCTCTTCAACATACGAAGACAATTCATCATGCATATATATAATAATAACGAAGATAATGACATGCATAATGAGAAATGGGCATATGCAGAATTACTTCATGCAGAATTTATCATCGCATCACAAAGTAGCAGGCGACTGATAACCCACAAGTATAGGGGATCAATTGTAGCCTCTTTCGATAAGTAAGAGTGTCGAACCCAACGAGGAGCTAAAGGTAGAACAAATATTCCCCCAAGTTCTATCGACCATCGATACAACTCTACGCACACTTGACGTTCGCTTTACCTAGAACAAGTATAAAACTAGAAGTACTTTGTAGGTGTTTTTGGATAGGTTTGCAAGATAATAAAGAGCGCGTAAATAAAAAGTAGGGGTTGTTTAGATAAAGACACAACTAAGTTAATATAGAGAGTGTGGAAAAGTGGTGGTAGGAGTTGCGAAATTGTCCCTAAGCAATTGACTACTTTACTAGACCGATAGCAAGTTTTATGTGGGAGAGGCCACTGCTAGCATGTCATCCCTGACTTGGAATTCTATGCACTTATGATTGGACTATTAGCAAGCATCCGCAACTACTAACGTTCATTAAGGTAAAACCCAACCATAGCATTAAGATATATTGGTCCCCCTTCAATCCTATATGCATCAATTTCTATGGTAGGTTGAAGCTTCTATCACTCTTGCCCTCCAATACATAGTCCTATCAACATACAACTAACCCTATGGTGTGATCCACGCGCGCGCTCATACGATGGGCACCAAAGGGCAGCAACATAACCACAAGAAAATTAAACCAATCATAGCAATTCACCAATTACCGATAGGACAATGAAAATCTACTCAGACATCATAGGACGGCAACACATCATTGGATAATAATATGAAGCATAAAGCACCCTGTTCAAGTAGAGGGTACAGCGGGTAGCGGGAGAGTGGACCGTTGTAGATAGATGGGGGAAGGTGATGAAGATGTTGGTGAAGATGACGGCGGTGTTGGTGTAGATCGTGGTGATGATGATGGCCCTGGCGGTATTCCGGCGCCACCGGAAGTGAGGAGGAGAGAGCCCCCCTCCTTCTCCTTCTTCCTTGGCCTTCTCCCTAGGTGGGAGAAGGGTTCTCCCTCTGGTCCTTGGTCTCCATGGCGTGGGAGGGGCGAGAGCCCCTCCGAGATTGGATCTGTCTCTCTCTGTTTCTGCGCTCTGGATTCTGCCCTTTCACCGTTTCGTTTATAACCGGAGATCCGTAACTCCGATTGGATTGAAATTTCAACATGATTTTTATCCGGATATTACCTTTCTTGCGGCGAAAGAAGGGCAACAACCACCTTACAGGGTGTCCACGAGGGTCAGGGGCGCGCCCCCTGCCTCGTGGCCCCTGATGACCCACAAGTGTAGGGGATTTATCATAGTCCTTTTGATAAGTAAGAGTGTCGAACCCAACGAGGAGCAGAAGGAAATGACAAGCGGTTTTCAGTAAGGTATTCCCTGCAAGCACTGAAATTATAGGTAACAGATAGTTTTGTGATAAGATAATTTGTAACGGGTAACAAGTAAAAAGTGTAAATAAAGTGCAGCAAGGTGGCCCAATCCTTTTTGTAGCAAAGGACAAGCCTGGACAAACTCTTATATATAGAAAAGCGCTCCCGAGGACACATGGGAATTATCGTCAATCTAGTTTTCATCACGTTCATATGATTCGCGTTCGGTACTTTGATAATTTGATATGTGGGTGGACCGGTGCTTGGGTGCTGTCCTTACTTGGACAAGCATCCCACTTATGATTAACCCCTATTGCAAGCATCTGCAACTACAAAAGAAGTATTAAAGTAAACCTAACCATCTCATGAAACATATGGATCCAAATCAGCCCCTTACGAAGCAACGCATAAACTAGGGTTTAAGCTTCTGTCACTCTAGCAACCCATCATCTACTTATTACTTCCCGATGCCTTCCTCTAGGACCGAACCATGGTTAAGTGTCATGTAGTCGACGTTCACATAACACCACTAGAGGATAGACAACATACATCTCATCAAAATATCGAAGGAATACC
Organism: Aegilops tauschii subsp. strangulata; assembly: GCF_002575655.3. Classification (NCBI taxonomy): domain Eukaryota; kingdom Viridiplantae; phylum Streptophyta; class Magnoliopsida; order Poales; family Poaceae; genus Aegilops; species Aegilops tauschii. The sequence continues at coordinate 519,124,972 of NC_053036.3, forward strand.
AAATTCACATAACTACTAATAGCAAGACTTCTCCCACGTCCTCAGGAACAAACCTAACACAAAGCATATTCATGTTCATAATCAGAGGGGTATTAATATGCATAATGGATCTGAACATATGATCTTTCACCAAATAAACCAACTAGCATCAACTACAAGGAGTAATCAACACTACTAGCAACCTACAGGTACCAATCCCAGACTTAGAGACAAGAATTGGATACAAGATATGAACTAGGGTTTGAGAGGAGATGGTGCTGGTGAAGATGTTGATGAAGATTAACCCCCTCCTGATGAGAGGGTCGTTGGTGATGACGATGACGATGATTTCCCCCTCCCGGAGGGAAGTTTCCCCGGCAGAATAGCTCCGCCGAAGCCCTAGATTGGTTCCGCCAAGGTTCCGCCTCGTGGCGGCGGAGTCTCGTCCCGAAAGCTTGCTTATGATTTTTTCTCGGACGAAGACTTCATATAGCAGAAGATGGGCACCAGAGGGCCACCAAGGGGCCCACGAGGCAGGGGGCGCACCCAAGGGGGGTAGGGCGCGCCCCCACCCTCATGGCCAAGGTGTGGGCCCCCTCTGGTATTTTCTGCGCTCAGTATTTTTTATAAATCCCAAAAATGACTTCAGTGGAGTTTCAGGACTTTTGGAGTTGTGCAGAATAGGTCTCTAATATTTGCTCCTTTTCCAGCCCAGTATTCCAGCTGCCGGCATTCTCCCTCTTCATGTAAACCTTGTAAGATAAGAGAGAATAGGCATAAGTATTGTGACATAATGTGTAATAATAACCCATAATGCAATAAATATCGATATAAAAGCATGATGCAAAATGGACGTATCAACTCCCCCAAGCTTAGACCTCGCTTGTCCTCAAGCGGAAGCTGATAACGATAAATATGTCCACATGTTTAGAGATAGAGGTGTCGATAAAATAAAATACGGACATGAGGGCATCATGATCATTCTTATAACAGCAACATATATATATATATATATATATATATATATATATATATATATATATTGTCATATGATTTCTTATGCTAAAGTAACAATCTATTCACAAGGTAAAGTATGAATCAGAAACTTCATTGAAAATTAACAAACTATGATCTCGGTCATTGAGCATAAAAATTTTGAATAGTCACTTCTCTTGAGAGCTCATGATTGGGGCATGAATATAACATTGACTTAAGCCTCCCCCAAGCTTGAGCGATGCTTTCTCCTTCGCGAGGCCAAAAATTATATATATATAATTACGATCACGATGAACAAGATGCATAGGATAAAACTTCTGATCAAATTCCAATTTCAATCGCTTATAGTCCCATGATCCCATATCATCACATAGCCTATACCATGTCAATGCATCTCCCTTCAAAGATAAAGGGAAGACCTTCTACTTGATAACATCATCAGGCATACCTGCAAGCTTAAATAATCCACAAACTTCATCCACATAGATTAAGTGTAAATCGGGATGCAATGTTCCATCTCCTGCGAAAGGATTAGCCAGCAGTTTCTCTATCATACCCGAAGGAATTTCAAAGTAGACATTTTCATTTTCAGCAGGTTCAGTAGGTTGAGGAGCAACTATTTGCTCTACTGGTCGGGGTGAAGATACCCCGAACAAGCCCCTCAAAGGATTACTTTCCATAGTAACAAGTGACAGTAAATTTCAGCATACTATATAAAATTTTTCTTACCAAAATCCACCAACCAAAGGCGCTTCACTCCCCGGCAACGGCGCCAGAAAAGAGTATTGATGACCCACAAGTGTAGGGGATCTATCGTAGTCATTTTGATAAGTAAGAGTGTTGAACCCAACGAGCAGCAGAAGGAAATGACAAGCGGTTTTCAGTAAGGTATTCTCTGCAAGCACTGAAATTATAGGTAATAGATAGTTTTGTGATAAGATAATTTGTAACGGGTAACAAGTAACAAGTGTAAATAAAGTGCAGGAAGGTGCCCAATCCTTGTTGTAGCAAAGGACAAGCCTGGACAAACTCTTATATAGAGAAAAGCGCTCCCGAGAACACATGGGAATTATCGTCAAGCTAGTTTTCATCACGTTCATATGATTCGCGTTCGGTACTTTGATAATTTGATATGTGGGCGGACCGGTGCTTGGGTGCTATTCTTACTTGGACAAGCATCCCACTTATGATTAACCCCTATTGCAAGCATCCGCAACTACAAAAGAAGTATTAAGGTAAACCTAACCATAGCATGAAACATATGGATCCAAATCAGCCCCTTACGAAGCAACGCATAAACTAGGGTTTAAGCTTCTGTCACTCTAGCAACCCATCATCTACTTATTACTTCCCAATGCCTTCCTCTAGGCCCAAACAATGGTGAAGTGTCATGTACTCGACGTTCGCATAACACCACTAGAGGATAGACAACATACATCTCATCAAAATATCGAACGAATACCAAATTCACATGACTACTAATAGCAAGACTTCTCTCACGTCCTCAGGAACAAACGTAACTACTCACAAAGCATATTCATGTTCATAATCAGAGGGGTATTAATATGCATAATGGATCTGAACATATGATCTTTCACCAAATAAACCAACTAGCATCAACTACACGGAGTAATCAACACTACTAGCAACCTACAGGTACCAATCCCAGACTTAGAGACAAGAATTGGATACAAGAGATGAACTAGGGTTTGAGAGGAGATGGTGCTGGTGAAGATGTTGATGAAGATTAACCCCCTCCCAATGAGAGGGTCATTGGTGATGACGATGGCGATGATTTCCCCCTCCCAGAGGGAAGTTTCCCCGGCAGAACAGCTCCGCCGGAGCCCTAGATTAGTTCCGCCAAGGTTCCTCCTCGTGGAGGCGGAGTCTCGTCCCGAAAGCTTGCTTATGATTTTTTCTCGGACGAAAGACTTCATATAGCAGAAGATGGGCAACGGAGGGCCACCAGGGGGCCCACAAGGCAGGGGGCGCGCCCAGGGGGTAGGGCGCGCCCCCACCCTCATGGCCAAGGTGTGGGCCCCCTCTGGTATTTTCTTCGCTCAGTATTTTTTATAAATCCCAAAAATGACTTCCGTGGAGTTTCAGGACTTTTGGAGTTGTGCAGAATAGGTCTCTAATATTTGCTCCTTTTCCAGCCCAGAATTCCAGCTGCCGGCATTCTCCCTCTTCATGTAAACCTTGTAAAATAAGAGAGAATAGGCATAAGTATTGTGACATAATGTGTAATAACAACCCATAATGCAATAAATATCGATATAAAAGCATGATGCAAAAAGGACGTATCAGCCCCTCGGGCATCGTCTCACGATGATTCCACTTCCCAAAAATCAGATACATCCCAAAAAAAACTCTGTCAGTTTTTATTCCGTGTGGACTCCCTTTGATATGGATTTTCTGCGAAACAAAAAACATGCAATAAACAGGAACTGGCACTGGGCACTGGATCAATATGTTAGTCCCAAAAATAGTATAAAAAGTTGCCAAAAGTATATAAAAGTTGTAGAATATTGGCATGGAACAATCAAAATTTATAGATACGACGGAGACGTATCAGCATCCCCAAGCTTAATTCCTGCTCGTCCTCGAGTAGGTAAATGGTAAAAAAGATAATTTTTTATGTGGAATGCTACCTAGCATAATCTTGATCATGTAATCTAATCATGGCATGAATATTAAGACACGAGTGATTCAAAGCAACAGTCTATCATTTGACATTAAGACAATAATACTTCAAGCATACTAATAAAGCAATCATTCTTTTCAAAATAACATGTCCAAAGAAAGTTATCCCTACAAAATCATATGGTCTGGCTATGCTCCATCTTCACCACACAAGGCATTCAAATCATGCACAACCCCGATGACAAGCCAAGCAATTGTTTCATACTTTTGACGTTCTCAAACCTTTTCAACTTTCACGCAATACATGAGCGTGAGCCATGGACATAGCACTATAGGTGGAATAGAATATGATGGTGGAGGTTGTGTGGAGAAGACAAAAAGGAAGAAAGTCTCACATCGACACGGCTATCAATGGGTTATGGAGATGCCCATCAATTGATGTCAATGTGAGGAGTAGGGATTGCCATGCAACGGATGCACTAAGAGCTATAAGTGTATGAAAGCTCAAACTGAAACTAAGTGGGTGTGCATCCAACTTGCTTGCTCATGAAGACCTAGGGCATTTGAGGAAGCCCATCATCGGAATATACAAGCCAAGTTCTATAATGAAAATTCCCACTAGTATATGAAAATGATAACTCAAGAGACTCTCTATATGAAGAACATGGTGCTACTCTGAAGCACAAGTGTGGTAAAAGGATAGTAACATTGTCCCTTCTCTTTTTTTGGCCTTTTTTTGGCCTTTCCCTTTTTTTATTTTTTTTCGTCCGGAGTCTCATCCCGACTTGTGGGGAAATCATAATCTCCATCATCCTTTCCTCACTGGGACAATGCTCTAATAATGATGATCATCACACTTTTATTTACTTACAACTCAATATTACAACTCGATGCTAGAACAGTGATATGACTCTCACTACAAAAAATACACTTCCGTGATGATACGTGTTTGTCACAGTAGGTCGCGTTTTTTGTCATGCATGTACATCCATGACAAATTTATGACAGAATCAAGATAGTCATACCTGTGCTGTCGTAGAAGTGTTCCATGACATTACCAAAATTATCATCACGGAAGTGTCCACTTCCATGACGATAAATCGCGCGTCACAGAAGTGCTTTCGTCAAGGGTGACCGACACGTGGCATCCACCGTAACGGAACGCCGTTATGCTATCGGGTCTGGTTTTGGATCTGATAACCCGTTAACAGCCCCGACCAATGGGGATTTTCCACGTGTAAAATCATCATTGGCTAGAGGAAACATGTGTTGGCTCATCGTTGGGACAGATGTCATCCACTCACTGGACAGAAGGCGCCTATGATACGTCGACACGTGGCACGGCCCAACAGTGGCCCATTCCTGTGAAAAGGCCGGCCCGTTTGACTTGGTCAAAAGCTGGCGGGCCGGCCCATGGAAAGCCTGTTAACGGCCTGTTCGCATATAGCCCATTTACAGCCCGCTAACCCAAGGCCCGTTACGCCCTATCCGAATTAGGCCCAGTAGCGTCATCTGGGCCATCCAATATGATTCCAGCCCGTTTTCACTTCTGGCCCATGTATAGCCCATGACGTCTTTCGGCCCATATGAGGCCCTTTGTAACTCTTGGCCCATTAGCGGCCCGTGCTGAAACTGGCCCATAATGAACAGTGTATTACTTTACACCCATTAACGGCCCATGGTGAAACAGGCCCGTAATGAACAGTGTATCACTTTATACCCATTAACGGCCCGGTATTCCGTTGGGCCGTTTCCAGCCCAAGTTAACTTTCGGCCTTCTGAGGGCCCATTTATTCTTGGGCTCATTTGCAGCATTCGGTTACTTACGGCCTGTTACTGTCATTTTCTGCTTGTGGGCCAAATTCAGCCTATCGTTATAGTCAGCCCGTTTGTGGACCGTTAGCCTGTTGGGCCATTTTCATAGCATCACCAAATATGGCCTATTAACGGCCCGTTATGGTCAGCCCATAAAACATACAATTTCCATTAAAGGCCCGTCTACGGCCCATTAAAGGCCCGTAAAAGACCCATAAATGAGTCGGCGGCCCATGGATCCTATGAGACGTAGAAGGCCCATGGATCCTACGAGACGTAGAAGGCCCATGGATCCGACGGCTCGTGAAGGGCCATGGTCGGGCGAGTTGGCCCTCGCTTGAACGATATAGCATATTCAGAGAATTATCCTACTCAATACTATCACCTCTAAAAAGCATACACTATACAACAAAGAGATCAAGGCATAGAAAGGTAGAATAATCCTACACTATACAATAAAGAAATCATAGCCGATTATACCCACTGGGCATTATGGTTCGGCACAGGTGATAATAAAGCATACAAAAACAACAAATTACATACACTGGGCAAATACAGCTCATACATCATGGACGCGCATCAACTTAACTCCATTTGAACTATAATCTCTTCAGAAAATAGGATTGGCCGGATTCAGATAGCACAAATTTCAGTCTACAAAATCTCCAATTCCTTCATGGTTACCTCAGTGTCTTGTTTCATTTTTTTGACTTCTGCATCTAATACCTGCATGTCCAGTCTCAACTTGTTGATTATACGTTGACAATCATGTACACGTTGTCTTGCCACCTCTAGTTGATGCTCGAGAACATCAGCACATTCCAATTCTAATCCATAATCATTCGGTAACGGCCATGCCGCACTGCTCGCAGATCTTTGTGTTGATGTCACTTCATCCTGAAATGTTTCTGTAAGTACACATGACTATAGCAAAGTATAGTTACAACAGTGAAGCAAACAAGACACTATTTTGTACTACATGGCAAAACAGGACTAACAATAATGTTACACGTCACTTTCAAAAAAAATGTTACACGTCATGAAGCATAAGCAGGTGATATTTTAAAAATTATAAAAAAGATAGTCTGTGCAGCCTGCATACAGAAATCCCTCTTAGCTCACCAGAGGAGCATGATGTTGGGGCCCAATCGAAAACACAGACAAGTTACAAATTTAGACAGCACGTTGCGTATAAGTAAGCAAGCAGTTGGCCATTCTGTGCCTCAATTAAAGTCTTAGGGAGCATAATGAACAGCAGAGGGTTTCATACAAACATACTACAACAGGCAAAACTATGCAATCATTAGCGTAGTATAAACTAGATTGTGAGCCTCATGCAATAATAGTTGGTTAATAGAGTTCAAAGCTTCAGGCACACTTCGGCAGAGTAATTAAATGGTAAGGCCTTTAATTATGTCAACTAATAGTGATACAAGTACCGAACATCAAGCATGATTATTTGGGCATCTCATTAATTGAGGAAAAATAAAGCATTTGAAAAGAGAAAATTAACTATGCCTAAAACAAACAAGGAATTGAACTATTGAGTTGCATACAGTGACTTACCTTAGCAGGTTGAAGAGGCTCAGCGCAGCTCCTACTTCTCTTGCAAGGCTCCTTCCTAACATCTTGTACTTGGAAATCCTCAATCTTATCTTCATTGCACCCCCTCTGCAAGGTGACACAAACTAGTTACTCGTCTCCTTGGAAGATAAATATGCATACTTTCCAGTCTGTGAACACAAAAGGATGAGATTATAACAAAACAACACCACATAATGAAACATGCCACATCTCTTGCACTTGCACACAATGAAATGAGCATTTACTATGTCTGCACTATGTAAAAACTAGGCATACCTTCGAACTGGATCTCCAGGTACTCTTGGAGAGCCTACTGTAGTGTACAGCCAAACCTTTATGTCACCTATGAGTTAGACAAGGCCCCACTACAGCAACCCTTAGTGTTTAAATCGTTGACAAGCTCTGTTAGAGTGTTAGGTCAAGAACAACAAGTAATCAAAGCAAACAGTCCTAGTATGGCTGGCTGATGCAAACAAGCAATTGAACAGATGTGTGAGCAAATCTTACATATCAAGAAAAGAAGCAAAGAAGGAGGCTTAATGACCATCACTTGACTGACCAGATTTAAGGGGCATTTAAACATCATGTGCAACGTATGAACTAACATAAACATTGCATATTCCAGATTCTACAATGGAATGCACATGTATTAGGTTATGCCATGTATGATGATGCCTAAATGTACAGATAGCAGGCATGAGTGATTCATCATTGCACGCACAATTGAATTGCAGGTTAAGGGCCAGTTCGATTCCGCCTTTTCAGGGCATATTGTCAAAATAAGCCATAAAAGATGTAAAGAAGTCATTTTTGAGTTATGGGCTTGGGCTTAACTAATTTCGCTTTGGAGGGGGGTGTTTCGGGTAGAACCTCACTAAAAATTGAAGGGAAGGGGAATAGTGAAATGACTCTGTTGTCTGCCTATATTACACTCAAAATGCAACTGCTGACGCCCGTGTCACACCTGACCCTCAAGTAAAAACAAACACGCAAGCATTCATTGCCCTGCCCGCTTGCATCTCCTCTCCCCTTTCCCTCTACCTCGATCCCCTGCCTGCAGCACTAGGGTTCCTCCAGCGAGCCGTCGCCACTGGTCCCATCTGGCCTGGTCCTCGACAATGCTATGTCCAGCTAGGCTACATGGCCGGCGGGTAGGGGCAAATCTCCTTGGCTGCTCCTCCCTCTGGCGCCGCCCCTCATTCTCATGGTCTCCAGCAGCTGCTCCACTGTGGTTCGTCCAACGCACTACTCCGGCGGGCGCTGCACAACTACGGCTGATGCCACACTGCGGCAGAAGGCACCTTATTCCCCCTCCCCTCCTCCCAGGCCATGGCCTTGAGGTGCTGTTGAAGGATGAGCTCATCCAACAAGGTGAGGGTCTCCCCTGATTTTTTCCAAATTTTCATTCTGATCCACTATACGATGAATTGCTATGAGCTGCTTCTGCTGCTGCTATATGATGCATTGCTATGAGCTGCTCCTGCTGCTGCTATATGATGAATTGCTATGAGCTGCTGCTGCTGTATGATGAGTTGCTATGAGCTGCTGCTGCTATATGATGAATTGCTATGAGCTGCTGTTGCTGCTATATGATGAGTTGCTGCAAGCTGCTCCTGCTGCTACTATATGATGAATTGCTATGAGCTGCTCCTGCTGCTGCTATATGATGAATTGCTATGAGCTGCTCCTGCTGCTGCTATATGATGAATTGCTATGAGTTGCTGCTAGTATATGATGAATTGCAGACTGCTGCTGCTGTATGTTGAGTTGCTATGAGCTGTTGCTGCTATATGATGCTTTCAGGTGGTGCTGCTATACGATAATAACCAGCCACTTGGACCATCGAATTTCAATAAATAATTGTTCTTCATTTAAATGTGGGTCATGCGTTCTTCATTTAAATTAGGCAATGTGATCTCTATGGAAAACATTGACCAAAGTAGATTGTGCCAAGTAGATGGTATCTTTGTATTTGCATTTTGAGCAAATAGTGATGGTCTGTTTTCCTATCATATTAATTACTGCACTGGGTTCAATTTGTGATGTTTCCAAGTCAAATTAATTTCCATATGGGCAGCAAAATGAAAAAAATATAATGCAATCTAGACTTTCCACTGATCATACCAAAGATAAGCTGAAAACGCAATGAAAAGAACTGGTTGGCTTATTACATGGAGCTTATATTCACAGGTGCTTATTTTCTTAGGATAACTCGTAATAACTGTCCCCAAGAAACTTGGCTAATAGAACTGGCATACAAATAACATGTCACGATGATTGCAATGGAGGAGTGACGTACCATAGCACACTGTATAGGCTCACCGTTGCCTCTCCTTTTTTTTGCGATGTTCCATGAAATTGCCACATACATTTTGTACTTTTACATTGTGTAACCCTATCTGCAAGTTGACACGGCTAATTTCAGACATCTCTACATGATACTACATTGCATATCCCTTGCGCATATTTAAACCACCAATTAACGATTGTGTGCGTACCGTAAACTAGCCATGACTCTGTATGCTGGACTAGCAGGCACTCTAAGGGAGCCTAATGTAGTGCACTGGAATTCCTACATGCCACCTACGATTTTGTGTAATGTACTGCCCCTGTTCCTAAATATATGTCTTTGTAGAGATTCCAGTATGGACCACATACAGATGTATATAGATGCATTTTTGAGTGTAGATTCACTCATTTTGCTCCGTATGTAGCCTATAGTGAAATCTCTAGAAAGACTTATATTTAGGAACGGAGGTACGAGGTAGTATCATGTATGACATCTACATATCTAATTTAGCAGCCAGTAGTAGAAATCATTGTCTGCACAAAGGGATTACTGGTCGAAAATCCTAGCAAAGCACGCTGGCAGGCACAGAACAATACAAGAGAGAGAGATGCACTTACAAGATCATAGCAATGCCTCAGTCCAGGATCTTGGTTGGCCAAGCTATTAGATCCAGAAGAAACATCGTCCTTGTAGTTTTTGCCAGCTGCATAACAGGTAACAGCGACCGGTTAGTATATTTGAAGTACATCGGGCAGGTGATGCTGGACGGGTTTAAAGGTGACAAGTACCTAGGCCGTGGCGGGTGCTTGGCATCTCTCCAGACGATGGGAATCAGGTTAGAAACGTCGAGGGTGATGACGCTGCGCTGGCTCGGGGTCCGGTAAGGAGATCTAGAACCGTCGAGTAGGGTGTTTGTGGAGCGGCTCCGGTAGGGTGGACTACGGTGTGGGCGAAGCAGATCTGTGGCCGTGGACGAGGGCGTAGGTGAAGCTGCTCTGATGGTTGGGTTAAGGATGGTGTCGACGACGCGGATCTGCGGCCATGGACGAGGCGTCAGAAGCCACTCCGGTGGTTGGGTTAAGGATGGTGTCGACGATGCGGATCTGCGGCCGTGGATGGGGCGTCAGAAGCTGCTCCGGTGGTTGGGTTAAGGATGGTGTCGACGATGCGGATCAGCGGCCGTGGACGGGGCGTCAGAAGCTGCTCCGGTGGTTGGGTTAAGGGTGGTGTTGACGATGCGGATCTGCGGCCGTGGACGGGGCGTCAGAAGCTGCTCCGGTGGTTGGGTTAAGGGTGGTGTTGACGATGCGGATCTGCGGCCGTGGACGGGGCGTCAGAAGCTGCTCCGGTAGGTTGGATGAGGGTGCGAGGAAGCGGATCTAAGGCCGTGGACTTGTGAGTTGGCAAAGCGGCCCTAGTAGGGTTGAGAATGGTATAGGCGAAGCTACTCCAGTAGGGTTGACGATGGTGTCAGCGAAGCGGCCCCGGTAGGGTTGAGGAAGGTGTCGGCGAAGCGGCTCCGGTAGGGTTGAGGAAGCTGTCGGCGAAGAGGATCAGAGGCCGTCGACGGGGGCGTCGGTGGGGCGGCTCCGGGGGGTGTGGACGAAGCGTCTCCGGTGGGGAGTACGAATGAGCCGCTGCAGATGCGCGGCGGTTGACGAGAGTACCGGCGAAGCAGATCCGGCGCCGTGGACAAGGTCGGCACTGAATGGGCTGTGGTACAGTGGTGGATGAGCAGTCTACTTGATTCTAGGGGAGGTGGGAGGGGTAGATGCAGCCGCAGAAGCAGATCCGGCGAGGTGGACGCCGCTCGCAGTGAATGGGCTATGGTACGCCGGTGGATGAGCAGTCTAGGGTTTCGAGAGGGGAGGGGAGAAAGGGCGATGAAGTACGGACGGCGTGATGTAAGATGCTCTGGTGCTGTGGAGTTAGTCGTTTTTGCGGGAGGGGGAGAGGAAATGGGGGTGCCGTGTAGTGGGGGAATTGGAAGTTACCAAAGCAGCCCCGACCTATCATGTAGATGAGGGCGGTATTGTTACTGTTGGTCTCCGTGCACCAAGGACAAAAGGGGGATTTCGCATGCTAAAGACTAAGGTGGTGGAATTTTTAGAAGGAGGCGGGAGATTTTGCCGCCCACGGGATCGTTCGTATCCAGTTTCAACTAATTTTGGACCGTGCTAGCGGGAAGGTCATGCTAGACTGTGTACACGGGGCACGCGTCAGCAGTTAATAACTGGTGTGAAGTCCACCCCAGAAAAAAAAGACAATAACTCGGGATGATGCGCCGATAACTTGGACGTTCACACGGGCGCGGCCAATCGTACGGGTGTAGTGGCGCGTTCACAAAAAAGGGATCAAACGCTCAGCCTATGTATTTCTCGTGTAAATAGATAATTCAGTGCCATTGGTTATTTACTTTAAACATAATGCATTGACGTGTTAGTGTAGAGGCGCACAAAAAGAAATGGATATTGTAGTCAGCTACTTAAAAGTGTTACCTCATATGATTACATAGCCTCCATTTCATAAATTGCGTACCGTTGAATTCATATATGAATATTACATATATTACTTCAAAATACAAACTTAAATCATCCAAGACTAATGAATTTGAATGCAAGAGTAACAATGGTGCATATACATGATAGCTACATTGGTTGTTCGAAGAAACATCGCTGTAACTTTGGCATGCACAACTGAAAAGGTTTATTTAAATAGAAAAAATGTGATATGTGAGTGTCCAATCTTTATAGCGTTGAATCGATATTGTACCTTTGGCCACGATACGAAGTAGATATTGACTTATGTTCAAGCGATGCACGTCCACGATCGCTAGATAGTGATACGTGAATGAATTGTGCAATCTCTCTCACACGCATACATATCTCATTTCCCGGTGGGCATCGGAATCACACACGCGCACTTCATGTATTTCTCTCCCTCCGTCAGGGTTAAATTCGTCTTTCTACCCCGTCCTACAAGTCTCTCACACAGAAACACACACGCTCTCTATGTCTAACACGCCCACCCCTTTAATTCCGCCCACCCACAGCCACTAATGTCTCAAAGTATAATAATGTCTCTCACACATATGCTATCTACCTATCCCTTAATATAGCTAGATATGTGTCACACAAACTCCTTCTCCCTACTAGCAAGATGCCCATGCGTTGCACTGAACATCAAAATGCATTTGTATGAGAAGTTTATCTTGTGGGAGAAAAGGATGAACGAGGGAATGCCTTATTTGCAAATGCGGAGAGGGGTGTGGGTATCTTTTTGCAAAATTGCCATAGTTTCCTTCCTGTCCGTCGGATATAAATCGGATGGCCTATATTGCAGGATGGCAGGAACACCATCATCACCAACTCTGTTTTTTTTATAAGAGTAGAGATATGTGAGTGTCACTGCCCCCCCACACACACCCACACTTCCCAACACCGAAGGAGTAGGGTGACACCTCTATCTTGATACTAATCTATCGACTGGCTTCTCTCTCAAACACACACACACACACACACTACCCAGCACCGAAGGAGTAGGGTGGCACATCGATCTTGATAATAATCTATCTACTCCTCTTTCAAACACACACACACACTCGCTAGTTGTGCCTCTGTGCCTACCGCGCACACTCTCGATACGTATTTCTCTCCCTCGCCCCCAACAATAACAACAGAAGGGTGACAACTCGATCTGATCATAATCTGTCAATTGGTTTCTCTCCCAAACATTGTGTCTCGGTGCCTCGCTTGGTAGCCCCCTCGATATGTAGACTTCTCGCGCGCGCGCAGCTGTAGTGACGATGACGCTGAACCCAGTGTGCCTTGTTTTTACCGGCCTCATGTGATAGTTTTCACCCTGTTTTCTGTTAATTAACAAGGCAACCTTTTCTTTGTTACTACTAGTGAATCTGAAATCATTCGGGGCAGACATAAAATATATCACTTCAACCCAATTATCGCAGCACTATTTTAAAAGAAATTAGCTAGCTGCCCGTCCGTTGCACGGAACATCAAGATGCATTTGTATGAGTAGTTTATCTTGTGAGAGAAAAGGTTGAACGAGGGAAGGCCTTATTTGCGAACGTGGAGAGACGTGTGGGTATATTTTTGCAAAATTGCCATAGTTTCTTTCCTATCCGTTAGATATAAATCCAACGGCCTATATTGCAGGATGGCACGCACACCATCATCACCAACTCTGTTTTCTACTCCCTCCATCCAAAAATACTTGTCATCAAAATGGATAAAAAGAGATGTATCTAAAACTAAAATACATCTAGATACATTTCCTTTTATCCATTTTGATGACAAGTATTTCCGGACGGAGGGAGTATTTGTCTTTTTAGAGATTTCAACAAGTGACTATGACCGGACCTTACCAACATACTCAAAAAAGTAGTCCATAATTTTGATGTTACCCTCTTTTCTTGGCGGTGCAGTGCCATCTGGATACCTCATAAATAAATCAAGGACAAATATGACCCCTTCCTGAAAAGACATACGGAGCAAAATAAGTGAATCTACACTCTAAAATATGTCTACATACACATCCGTATGTGGTAGTCCATTTGAAATCTGAAAAAGACAAATATTTGGGAACGAATGGAGTATATATAAGAGTAGACATGGAGATATATCTCCAGCATGGTCTACAACAAAAATGTGCTGGGCTGGTTAGCGCCGGATGCTTGCAACGCGATGACATGAGTTCGAATTCTGTCTTTTAACTTTATATTTTTATATTGTATATTACTCTACTTATTTAATATATACTTCTTTCGCTACTGTACTGACAGTGGAACCCACAGAGTACTTAGAATACAAGATTAAGGATGGACTTGTTTCTTTTTAACTTTCTGTACGAAGCTGTAGCCACCCTGCAAGTCACGTGTACACTGTACATGCAATTAACTTTTTATAGAGGGACAATCATACAGGTAATTAACTCAAATGGATTGGATGTCACTCTATTATTTCCAGCATAAAGAGCATCTCCAACGGCAGCCGGCAAATTTTCTCCCGCTTCCTTAAGCGGAGGAGGACATCAAACTCCAGCGGCATACATTTTTACAACTCTAACCAACCAGATGAAATTCGTGCAAACACGGACTGATTTCATATAAGCATGAAGGATTTCGTATAAAAAAGCCGGATCTTCATATAAACATGATGGATTTCATTACATTTACATGAACTAAGAGGTGCCAATCCGGCTCTCTTGTATAATTAATACTCCCTCCGTCCGGAAATACTTGCCCTAGAAATGGATGTATCTAGACTTATTTTAGTTCTAAATGGCCGCCCGCGGATCCCTTTGTCTTCCTCATGTCCGTGAGACACTTGCGAAGTCGACGAAGGTCCTCGGAAGAGACGAAGCAGCAAAGAAACCACCTGAATCCGTGGTCGTCGCCTCGGCGGTGGCCTTCATGGGTCCCAAGTGGCAGCGGCCTCCCGTGTTCTACTTCTCCTCGACGATGGCGGCGGACACGGAGAAGCTGGCCACCGACTCATCGCTCTCCACGCACCCGGCTTCTGTCTCTGCCTGCATGGCGCTGCCGCAGGCACGGGAGGCGCGCCCACAGACACGGGAGGCGCGGCCACCGCAGACACTGGTGGCGCGGTACGACGCGGCAGCGACGGCGCCCGTACCAGCGTGCTAGCCGTCGTGCCGGCGTGGAGCAACCCGCCACTCCTCATCGAGCTGAACTGGAGCGGCGAGTTGCTGAACCACGCGCCTGCTTGGGGCGGCAACTGGCTCCGTCGAGCCAAGCGAGGTTGGTGAAGCACCGAGCGGCCTCGCCCGTATCCGGAGGGCTCGGCGGGCCACCCATCTGGGTAATATGCCGGAGAACGGATCATCGGAAGCCATCGGAAGAGTGGAGAAAATGGTGAAGGAGGAGATGGGGGAGCGGCGGAGGGGTGCGATTCTTGCCCGCTGTCTGTCTGGCCTCGTGTAAATAGAGGGCGGACGGTAGGAGCTTGGCCGGCGTCTGGCCTCGTTTAAACTGAGGGCGGACGGGAGGAGCTCGGCCGGTGTTGCGTTTAATTCCGGCCCGCTCATGAACGGACGTGTGGCAGGAGTAGGATTCTCGGTTTGCATGCGGGTTTAACGGAGGGGTTTAATGGAGGTGCCGGGCGTGCAGCGGGCGGCGCAGTACTATTCGATTTGACAACAGTAATGAGCCGTCAAATCACAAAAGGCCCTCGCCTCTCGTGAAACCGACTGAGCTAGACTGCCCCGCCCTCTAGCCTTTTAAAAAATATATATACTCCACTTTTGTACAGTAGTAGTATCGATGGATTGCGCCATGGAGCAAAACTTGAAATAAAAAAAAGGTGGTACATATAGAGAGCGCTCGTCGCCAAATTATGCATATAGTACTATTAAAAAGGCTTGTCACAATAATGGTGTCCAGCACAAGTGCACAACCCACCCCTCAAATAAAACTAAGCACCCTGGAATTCTTTGACAAAACTAAGCACCCTGAAATTCTTCGACAACTAAAATGCTGGCTATATGATGTTGGCCATATATATTGTACGTATATAATGTGAAGAAACGAGTGGTAGTACTATACCAACTAAAAGATGAAATGTAAGAAATACTAGTATGTACGTACTAAAGAGTTAAAGTAACAAGAAGAAACATAACATAGTTCTGCTGGGGGCTCAGCACAACACACCCCTCAAATTAAATTAAGCACACCTGAAATTAAACTTTGCAACTATTCCGGTAGACACTACATTAGAACCACCATGAGCAACGACACTGCCACCTTACTCGGAGTCCTCGTCCACGTCCTCGACTTCGTCCTTGTCCCTATTCCTCTTGGCCGATACTTCTTTGCTTGAACCGCACACTTGGCTGTTGCTCTTCATCCAACCCTTGTAGATAT
Organism: Aegilops tauschii subsp. strangulata; assembly: GCF_002575655.3. Classification (NCBI taxonomy): domain Eukaryota; kingdom Viridiplantae; phylum Streptophyta; class Magnoliopsida; order Poales; family Poaceae; genus Aegilops; species Aegilops tauschii. Next base: position 519,141,180 of record NC_053036.3, read on the forward strand.
TGAAGCAAAGGTATCCATCCATTGCAGCGTAGTGGATGTGGTCTATATCTAGTACATTCCGCTGCCATGCCTGACGATGAAACGTGTATGGAGGTTTCTCCAGTTTACCGTACGAAGGATGAACCATGGCTCCTGCCAGGGTCAGCATTGAAGGCTGACGAGAGGACACCAGCCGATTCTTCTGGAGGTCGAAGGTGTTGCCTACAACGAGGCCTATCCGACGCAGGACTTCTTTGTCGTTACCAAAGTCTACAGTAACGAATTTGACTAGGTTGCTCTCGAGGAAGTCCTTAAAATCCTGGCACTCAATGTCGGCATGGCATATGTGGTAGACCAAGCATAAGTCATCCACACAAACCTGGATCACGGTGGGCTTCTTCCTCTCTTTGTCCTTTAGATCCTTCTCTCGTCCCAGGACCGTGGTGTACTCAACATCTAGCCCAGCGACCCACTCATCATCTGAGTCTTCGAACATGCGTCTGAAGCGAGAAAGGCATCCTTTCACCGTCGCGAAAGAACGGGTGTAGATGACGTCGAACTCATCGCCGGTGATGGTTCTAACCTTGTACTCACCGCCGATCGGGGAGATTTGGGACGCCATGGATTTGGGAGGAGGGTTAGGATTAGTGGAACTGCCGTAATGTGAATGGACGGGACGACTAGGAGCGAACCGCCGTAGTATTGAAGGACGTGCGGGGACGAGTAGGAGCGAACTGCCAGCGTGCGAACGGCAGGGTAGTGGCTTTCCATTCTCCCATGATACGGGCTTCCCAAAGCCCTTGGATCTGAGATCGAACGGTTGGATGGCGTGATTCTAGACCTATGGGTGAATATCCTATCCTAGAGGGTTATTCTGCAAATTTTCAGCAACTTAGCATGCGATCGTTTGATCTCAGATCCAAGGGCTGCCAGCAGCCCGTATCGTGGTCGCGCGTACCAAGACCGTCGCGTCGCTCGTGCGGTCGCGCCCTTGGAGATTTAACACGGTGCGTTAGGCTATCTGATGTTGGCATGTCATACATAGTCATCACTTAGTCACTCATACTACAACAAGGTTTTGGCTATAAGGTTGGCTATAAGTGTATTTTTTTACTTCTCTCTATCTCTTTCTTCGTACTCCCTCCGTCCCATAATATAAGAACGTTTTTGACACTAGTGTAGTGCCAAAAACGTTCTTATATTATGGGACACAGGGAGTACTAGTACTTATTTGTGACACCCAAGTTTTTATTTGGATTTTTCAAAAGATTTTTATTTGACTTGAGGGGAGTGATTTAAATTTTTCCTTTAAGAGAACTCTCCCTCTCAAATATTTTTTTATGGCAAAAGTTTTATTTGGATTCACCCAAGATCTGTCTTTGGTCTTGGAGGTTCTTGCTTTTCATTTGGACTCAAGACCAAATGTTTTTCTTTTGGGGAAAACAACTTTTAAAAAATCTTTTTGGAAATGCACTATGGCTTTTAGAAAACTCCTTTGCCACTTTCAACAATTCCTTCTTGCCATGGCCTTAGTGCAAATCCTCTCTCCTAACCCTTCCCCCACCTTTGGATCATGATCTGCATCAAATCCAGCAAGTTGGACCTCCCCATGTGATCATTTTCCATTTGAATCTTATTCAAACAAATTTCTGTCTTCTATCCTACTACTTGGAGATTTACAAAGGAACTCCATTTTCTGTTTTGATTTTTGCCCCCAAACCAACTCTCCTCCCTAGTCCTTTGAACCCTCAACCAAGATCCATGAAGATCCACTGGTCTTCAGTTCAAAATTTTCAAACTACACTTGCTGCAAGTTTGGACCAGATTTGTCAAATTTGGTGAAATTCATTCAAAACCTTCTCCAAAAATTCCAAGTAAAATCAGGCAGCCTCTGGGTGCATTGAGTGGTCATCTCACCAAGTTACAGCTCCAGAAAAATTCATCTCATTGCAAAATCCCTCTGTCGAACACCTGCAGTGCATGGTCATGTCAAGTTCAGTAAGTTCAGAGTTTCAGTCAGTGGCCTGCTGTCGTTTTCTTCAGAGAAGGACGTCGATCTCGCCAGTGCCTCTGTGTCGCCTTGCTCCTCGTCCCCTCCCCCTTGTTCCTGCACCGCACGAACGCCTGGCGCCTTGCGGGCGTCGGCGACGAGCAGCAGAAGGTGCGCCGCCCCGTGACCGACGCCGGCGGCGGCTTTGCGGACGCCAGCGGGAGACACGGCGCCGACGACGCCACCCAGCGCCGCCCAAACCACCGGAGCTCGCCGCGTGGCCTTCCACTCCCCCGAACGCGCTGACCACCCTCGTCGTGAACCGCAGGGCGCGGAGCGCGCTCTCTGCCGCCGTCGAGCCCGTGCGGTCACCACACCGTGGACCGACGCCATTACGCCAAGACCATCTCCGTTTAGCTGTAAAACGACTCCAGTAACCTCCACTGTTGCTGCCTGGCCGCTCAAACCCCCTGCCAATCCACTGCTCCGCCGTAATCGCTCGCCGGAGATTCTCCGTTCACGGCCACCCCGTCGATCCGCCTATAAATAGAGGCCCCGAGCTTCAACTCGAGCACCCACCAGCCCTGCACTCCCCCTAGAGCACGCCTAGCCACTGGAAGATCCCCGAGGAGGTCTCCTTCCTCGACTCCGGCCGCCGCGACCCGCCACGGGATCCAGCCCGATTCGCCCCCGTGTGTGCTCCTCCACCTCCATTCTCTTACCAGTAGCTTGACCATGCATCCCTCTTTCTGACACACACTTCAATTTGAAGCTTGCAGCCCTCCACCGGAGTTCCCCATCCTCACCCGAGCCGCCGTCCGCCGGAGAAAGTGTCGCCGTCGACGTGGTGCTCCCCGTTGGACGAGTCCACCACCCATCGACGCGGAAGAAGACGCTGAAGCTCTTGGTACCCTCCGTTTCTCCTAACTCGCCGTGGTTCGACGCCGGCGTCCACCGCAGTCTTCGGGCGCCGGCGAGCTTTTCAAACCTGACATGTGGACCCCGCGTGTCAGCCTCTGTTTTATTCCACCTCGAACCGTTTTTTGTTGACGCCTTCGGGCAAATACGCTTTCTCCTTTGCGCTTGCGCATTCCCAATCGAACCGTTTTTTGTTTTCTCAGTTAAAACCCTGGAACTTTTCTGTTTCATTACAGATAAGTCCCTGGACAGAAACGTTTATAACTTTTTAATAAAAAGGAATTTTGAGTGATTCTTTTTCTGTCAATCTTCAAATTTTGTCTAGTTTTTTATGGGATTTATTTGAAAAATATTTGGAAAAGTTTCTGTGCACCCATTGGTTTTCACGTTAGTACCCGTTTCGTGATTGCCGTAGGTTCCGAAAGAGGTGACGGAGCCGCGAACTTCGCCGAGCTAGACTCCGACTTCTCCGAACCAGGCAAGCATGTTTTGAACATTTGATATGACAGGTGTTTTGCATGTCTGCGTGAAAGTTTGTGCGTGGCATATGAGTGTCGGTAAATACCTCGTTGCTTGTAAGGCAACGACCCGGTTGTTCCAAAGTTGCGATGACCTCTGATGAGAGGTGGCCTAATCATGTGGTGACATGAAGGGCAGCAAGGTGGTACTGTTGTAGCATACCAGCCTTGCGTCATCCGACTTTCTTCGACGTTAACGTGGTTGGAGCCCCGTTATCGTTCTTTTCCCGCATGTTCCAAAGTTGCAATGATCTCTGATGAGAGATGGCCTAATCATGTGGTGACATGAAGGGCAGCAAGGTGGTACTGTTGTAGCATACCAGCCTTGCGTCATCCGACTTTCTTCGACGTTAACGTGGTTGGAGCCACATTATCGTTCTTTTCCCCTTCCGTGCTACCACATGTCTCATTGCCAGGATGCGGTTTAGTAAGTTGGTAACCTCTTTCCGTGTACACACCAAACAGAGAGGTCGGGATGATGGTACCTTGGCCCAGGATTAAAGCCAGTCATCCGGTCAGGGGGCATGGGTGTTTCCGGTTGGGACCGAGAGGGGGGGCACCCCCTTAGAGCGCGCGTATAGAAATTTGATCCCATGCTACGCGAGGTTGTAGCCTCCCCGTCTGAAGGTTTTTCTTGAACGTTGCCGAGGGCGATCCCTGGCTTCGGATGGTTGAATTGGGTGTGTACTGGTTAGACGTGTTTCTTCCAAAACACCGTAGACGAAACTAGTCCCCGTGACTACTGAAATCCGTTGGCTGTGGTTAAGTACAAACTCTGCAGAGTCAATTCTTTCCAAATCATCGTATCCATGGCCAAGTAATGAAAACATTATACCCATATCTATCCGCGTGAAAAAAAAACTTGTCCCCGATGAACAATCTCAAGTGGTAAATCCAGATTTATTGTTATTTCTGTGGATGGACTACCTTTATTTTTGTCTCATGCTTGTGATAATTTATGTTCCCGAACTGTTGTATTATTGAGTTGTGATATAATCCCTTTATGTGACGTCGCGCAGACGTCCGACTGTGGCGTGTTCTTGTCCCTTACTTTAAATATAAGCCCTTTTTGTGATGTCGCTCAGACGTCCGACTGTGGCATGCACTGTATTTATTTTCTGTTATAAGTCCTTTATGTGGTGTCGCCCCGACGCCCGACTGTGGCATTATTATTCCGCATTTTCCGCTCGAGGAGTCTTTCAGACACTCGTTTGGCACCAGTATTACTATTTTGCATTTTCCGCTCGAGGAGTCTTTCAGACACTCGTTTGGCACCAGTATTTCTATTTTGCATTTTCCGCTCGAGGAGTCTTTCAGACACTCGTTTGGCACCAGTATTTCTATTTTGCATTTTCCGCTCGAGGAGTCTTTCAGACGCTCGTTTGGCACTAGTATTACTATTCTGCAGTTTCCGCTCGAGGCGTCATTCAGACCCTCGCTTGGCACCCAGTATTTAATACCTCTATGTCTGATCGCACCGGTTAACTTGTTCATGTGCTTCATGTTTACATTTGTTATATCTTATGTCCGAACTGTCTTGCGAGTACTTTCATAGTACTCACCTGGCTTGTTGATTTGGCCAGATGTTGACGAAGGCGATCTCTTGGATGAAGAGTTTGATAGCGCGTCCGATGCCTAGAGGAGTCCCAGTCAGTCCTGCGCGATCCCGGATATTGGTCACTTGTATTGTATACGCTTCCGCCACCCGCAATAAGTCTCCTCGAGCCTCACTCCGACGCTCGAAGAGCTGTAGTCTTCTGGAATCATATCACTCGCTTCGCGGTGATATTTCCACCACCGTTATTATCGTGAGTTAGTAGTTGCCACCCTATCCGCCGTTTTGTTTTAGCGGCGCGCATGTAATAAATTGTTGGGCAGTCTCTGCTCAACCTTGTATTATATTTAGTACTCCTGGTATTTTTCTTCTGTGACCAAGATATTGTCTACCAGTGAGAAGGAATTCTTCCTCGCTGGTCCGTAAAAGGGATTGGTCTCTCAATAATTATTTTATTGAAAAACCGGTCGTGACATTATTGCATTTGCCAAGGAGTGACCTCTTCCAATCAAATGGTGTTGCTAAGTTTGCTTCATTTAATTAGCTAGACTCAAAATTGTCTTTTCACCTAGGTACACGCGCTTAGCACCGTTTCTTCCTTGGGTCACCAAACTAGTCTCTCTCTTCCTGATTAACTTGCCACATCAGACTTTATGCCTATGTGGCAAGCTTAAGCACCTGTAGGAGCAAGTAAGTACAATAGTGCGCTTTACATGGCATTTTTTCATATGTGGAGGAAAGAGAGGCAAGGAAAAAGTGGAGAAGTGGGCTCTCATGCAAGAGCCAGCCTCTACTACATGGTGGAGCATTGGGAGAGGCACCTGTATGGAGGTGGTCAGGAATCGGGAGACTCACGCCGGTCGTAGCGCCGCAGTTAAAATGATAATGGCAAGTCAAATCACGGGGCCCCACCTGTCCAGCAGTAACTCGTTGTCAAATCACACAACCCTACGTTTGCAGCAGCCTACTCCCTCGTCTTCTCGCGTCTCTGTCGAACCGACTAGGCGGAACTGCCCCGCCTACCGCGCAGGAAAAGCCCGCGCAGTATACTCCCTCCGTCTAGGTGACCAAGGTGGAGAGGAAAACGAGAGAACTTAATGTTTAGTATTTGCTAAGGCTGGTTGTAATGGTACTAGCCTTAGCAATTTTGATGAGGTGTCATAGAATTAAATGAAGAAAGAGAGAGAGAGAGTTGAGTACTATGTGTCATACATGGCAATAAATAAAGTACTACATGATACTAATATATGATACATGGCGCAGGAGTACTAAGTATTATTAATACAGTTTTGCTAGAACTCATCTAGATGAGATATAATTTGGTCTCATTCATCTTTTATAGCCATTGGATGTGATGCTATATAAGATGCGTGTGTGCTGACGTGGGTTGTATTTGTTCTTGTGCAACGAACTGACCACTACATGTCATGTTTGATAGTCTCAAGTCATTAAAAGCATACAAGCCCCACATCTCTTCTTGGTTGATTCCTCTATTTATGTCAAAAAATAAGAAACAACATGAGAGTTAATGCACCACGCCTATGTGTTTACTATTTGGTTTTCGTAAGATGACTTAATACTCACCAAGACGGAGGGAGTATTCGATTTGACAGCGGGCGGCGCAGTTCCCGATACGGCTTTAATGCAGACGAGGGAGGGAGTAGCGGTTCCCGATATGTTGAACGACCAATGCATCCTCCTTCAATTAATGCATGAGGGCAGTAATGGGAGGAGGTCCGGGAAAAGAGGCTGCACGATGTGAATGCAACGCAGTTTGCCCTCGTTGCTCTCATATAAAGGCGCCCCTCCATTCCATTGCATCTACCACATCTTACGCACCTAAGCATTTGCCTAAGCACCTACACTAAGCGCAAAAGAGCTCACTCCAGACCCATGGCGGCGATGCGCGTGAGCGGCCAGCGGCTGCGCCAGATGGTCCACGACACCGGCCTGCGGCATGGCGCCGAGGATCGTCTCCATACGGTGTTGGAGACCGGCTGGTGGATGGCCGCCGTCGACGCCAACTACGACTCTCAGTTGGACCAGATGATCGTTGCCACCAGCAACAAGTTCACCGTCCTCAAGAAGCTCGCGGACGACATCGCCGTACTCCTCCAGCCCGCGCGCCCGGGCTCCTCATTGCCTGCCACCCTAATCGTCCTCCATGGCTGTCGGAGTAAATGGCCACGGGTAGCCTAGCCGACTACCCCTGGCTCCTCAGAAAATTTATCAGGCCTTTGGGCCTTCAAAGCGCTCCAAGCACTTGGGCCGCCTTCCCTCGCCGGCTACCATTAAAGACGACTCCCGGAAGGCGACCCAGCCTCACCGACTCCAAGAAGCCGGCCAAGAAGGACGCCGACTCCTAGAAGCCGGCCAAGACCACAACCACTCCTACATAACGGCGACCTGACGGGGTACGGCCACAGTGCGGCCCATGACCCCCGAAGCCCGAGGCGGGCATGGCTACAGGAGGCCGTACGGGAGGGATGTCTCCTGTGCGGCTCGGCACTGTAGCCACGCTAGCCTCAACGTCATCCACGACCCACTCCTGTACGGTTCAAGGACTGCGGGCCCCTTCAGCCAGAGAGAGGCGTGAAGGCGGCCCGGCTTTTCCTAGTCGGCCAAGAGTATAGCCGGCCTCCAGAAGCCGGCTACTCCCTTCCTCGAAGCAGGAGCCCCATTAAGGAGACAAGACGAGGTGAGGCTACAGTGATAGCCCCCGAGGCGGCCCACTGTAGCCACGATCACCTCGACAAAGCCCTCATCATCAGAGGCACGGCTACAGTAAGCAGCCGCCGACAAGACCCTAGGCGGTGGGACCGACCTGTCGACCAAGTAGCCGGCAGCCGGCGGGACCCACCAGCCGGCGGGACCCAGCAGCCGGCGGAGAAGCCGGCGAGCATAGACACTGACGGCTGGGACCAGTTCCCAGTCGGATTACCATTGTATCCCCGGGGGGTAGGCCTATATAAACCCCCGGGAGCACCCATGCAAAGGGTTGGAACCTCAGCATAGTTCGCTTCTAAGCATAGCATACACACACCATAGATAGAGAGAAGCAAGAGCTAGCCTTGTTCTTCTTCTCCCTTGATCCCAACAGCTCTAGGAGCGATTGTAGCTACCCTTTATCGATCTAGTGATCATGCGGAGACCCCGCAGAGCAGGACTAGGGGTGTTATCTCCCCGGAGAGCCCCGAACCTGGGTAAGATTCGCCGGCGTGCATGTCTTCGCCTCATCCCGTTTCCAGGCACCGGCGACGTTTTATTGGCTCCCACAATGATAAGCCATCCCTTGGCATATGTCGCACCAACCACCCGACAATGGCCGGAACCTCTTTCAAGCACTGGTGGCCCTGCGACTGCCCTCTGACGGCACGAAGAATGTCCACCTGGAGGTCGCGCTCGCCGCGAGGCGCCTCGCCCTGCAAGAATTCGTCGACCTACACATCCACGTGTACGAGCAAATCGTGTACATAGGTATCTACAAGGCCAGTGAGGACGCTACGACGTTGGCTTTCCTCAACCGGCTGGAAGCCTTGGATGCCTTTGCTGAGAAGCACCTCGACCTCGCCACAAAAGCCGCCGCTCCTTAGCCGCCGGTTGGTGGCCTGACGCACTAAGTTGAGGAGGAGGAGGTCGTACGTTTGTGGATCCATCTTTCTTCTTGCCTTCTGTAACCACCACTGCGATCGCATCATCGTGGCCTTAATTCTTATTGTGCTGTTGCATTCTCGTTCCAGTCAATACCGACATGTGCGATCCCTTTGCTTAATTATATGCGTCACTGTAACCAGTACTCCATCCGTCAATTTATAAGTTGTGCTTACCTTTTCCATCAACTTCGTGCAACGCGCGGGCATCTTGCTAGAAACACTAGAATATGTCTTTATAATCCGTATGTGATAGTCCATTTCAAATCTCAAAAAAGACAAATATTTAGGTATGGAGGGAGTAATATATTAGGAGTATATCAAAACAATAGTGTTTTCTTTCAAGTTTGTGAACAAATACTACTATTCTACTACTTTGGATCCGTCGCAACGCACGGGCACATTGCTGGTAAAAGGAAAAGGCCTGCCGCGTTCGCGTCGCACCCCCACACGCCCGGGAATCAGGAGTACAACACGGCCCGTCCGGCACGACACATAGCTTAGGGAAGGCGTGTTGCCTAGCATTTTCACTTTCATGTGGGACCGCCGTTGAGCAAACCGACACCCCGCCCGCCGCCGGGTTGGAAAACAGAAACGAGGGGAAGATCTAGCTGTAGCACGGAAGCCAAGAAATATGGTGTCAGACGGGGCTCGTTGATCGAGTAGGAGCATTCCGTACTAGTACTACTCCTACTAGTACCAAGTTTGTACTCCTAATACTATATTACTAGTACTACCACTATACAACTAGTAGGTACGTGCACGGCACCACATCGTAGGAACAAAAAACGGGAAGATCTTGTTTTGGGTGATTTATCTTTTTTTCAATCAACGTAGTATGAATAATATGATGTGGGGGGCACCCATGAAGCTTATGTGGCTTGGTTGCATGGCTACGGAAGGTTGGAGAAAAATAAATAGATAATGTGTTGAGAGTGCACTCCACTAAATAGATATACTTTGGATCCATTGCAACGGACCGGCACATCTATATCTATACCCCCTATATAGTGTGTGTGAAAAACTTTGAAAGTTGGTCGTTGGATGAAGCCAATCCGACGGTAAAAAGATGGCAAATCCGAGCACTACTGGTCGTTGGATATCATCCACCAGATTCTGCCACATGTATAATCTAGAAGACTCCATGGTTGAACTTAATTCATGACTAACTTTGCCACAACTAAGCTTAGGCAAAGTTATTAGTTCTTCAAAATGAGAGCCACAAGTTGGCAAGCCTAAGGGAATCTTGCCACATTTTGTGTGTGTGTGTCATGTGGGGCCTTAGTGTGGCTTGCCTAAGGTGTGGTTTGAACCAAACACTCACCTAAGTTAATCAAACTTGCCTAACCTTACATTCCACCAGATTTTGCCACATGTTAGAATCCAGAAAGCTCCACATGTAGAAGCATAATGCACAAACCACCAGAATCTCATGCGTGCAATGCACGTGTACCTTACTAGTACTAGTTGGTAGTAGTAAGAAACAAATTCCAGTTTTGGCACGAGCTCGTACTGCGGGAGCACCACAAGGCCTGTCGCAGGAGTTACATTTCCCTCTCGGGGCCCACGGGACCGAACTTCAGTGGCTTAGTGCCCGGCCTATGAGTCAATGACATGCGGACCTTAAATGCGGTTGGCCCACATGTCATTCTCATGGTGGTGGCGTGGTTCGTGACTCACTCGTTCGAGATGAACCGGCCGGTGGTGGCGTGGCTGTGGCGAGGGTGCCACAGCTGGGCGTCGGGGCGTTACGAGGCGTAGATGGCCACACCGGCGGGTACTACCTGTAGTACATAAGTACTCCAGATGAGGATTGATGCCCGGGACGAAATGTGTCACAGCCGCTGGATGAAAATTCGATGGTGCGGGAGTACGGATCGGAGCACAGCAGCGGAGCAGGCAAACCGCGTCCAATCGGGTGTGTCTGTGGTAGAAAGTTGATGGTCGCCGCAGTTCAGCTGGCCCGCATGTCATGCACACAAAGGCAGAGGAGTGGTGGGGCCGAGAGGGATGAGGGGCACGTCGGGGGGATGACGATCCCCTGACGCGAACAATCCTACCGTTCTGTCACTGACATGTGGGACCCATAAGCGTGGGTCCCACCTGTCAGCGAAGGAAAGGCAGGGCAAGGCAGTGATAGCCACGTCAGAGGATCCATGTCCACGTCGGGGGACGTCGTGCCGTGGGTTGGAGCCGCGTCGTGGGAATCGCGTGTGGGTGTGGCAGTGGTAGAAACAAGAAACGTGATGGTCGCCGTGGTACAACTTCCATGGACAAGCTGTCATGTCTGCTGACACATGTATATCAAAGCTAGAGTGTTTACATTTCAAGCACGTGAACAAGTATTATTCTACTACTTTGGATCCATTGCAACGCACGGGCCAGCACATTGGTAGTAGTAGTGTCCATCTCTATCTCTAGAGGCCTTCCCTCGTTCATCCTTTTCTCTCACAAGATAAACTACTCATACAAATGCATCTTGATGTTTCGTGGAACGCGCGAGGATGTTTCCTTGGGGGTCTCTCCAGCGCGGCGTGGCCGTAGTTGCAAGTTGACGCCCCTTGAGATGCCGACATTGAGGGGCACTCGGATTTCCTCCGATGAGCAGGTAAGATGAGTTTGATCACGTAGTAAATGCATTCTAAAGACTACTTCCATGTCCATTTCCTAATTCTCCCCCTGCCCACTGTTTCACAGGTTAGGCTCGGTGCGAGTGGAGATTGGCTTGCATATGTATGGGAGGGTACCAACATCAATTTGCACAACATTTACAACAGTGACACCGTTCCCGTAGAACCTTTGTCCAACATTGGGAACAGCCATGCAACGGGCCACCGCATGAATTGGTACTATGGAACCACGGTGAGATTGAATAAGATAGCATGAACCTTGCACATGGCGGTCAAAGGCGGACCATGCTGTCTGCGGCCGATTTGTTGCCGTACGAGTAGGAAGACGCTGTGCTCCTTTCTAACCGCATCTTCGCGGTGACAAACCAGGGGACTTATTTTGTATGGGACACATCCTACAATATACTCCCTCTCTCCCAGTTTATTTGTTTTGAATCTTTTTGTTTTATAAGTTTCAAATTCAAATTTAGAGCTTTCCATCACATGTTGAGATTACAATGTCCATTAAATCGTTGCGTGCATGTAGTAAAGAAACAAATCTCGAGTTTGGCACGAGTTCGTGCTGCGGGAGCACCACAAGCCCTGGCGCAGAAGTTACATTTCCCTCTCAGGGCCGTCGGGACTGAGCTTCAGCGCCTTACTACACCTACCTTTGAGTCAATAACATGTGGACCCGATAGGTGACTGGTCCACATGTAATGCTCCCGTAGGCAGAGGGGCAGTGGGGCCAAGAGGGGTGAGCCGCAGGTCGGGGGACGTGTGGTTTCATGGGTGGCTGTGGTAGAAACTTGATGCTCGCCGCATTTTAGGTGGCCCACATGTCATGCACACAAAGGCAGAGGGGCGATGCGGCCGAGAGGGGTGAGGCGCACGTCGGGGGGCGTGGTGCCGTGGGTTGGAGAGGCGTCGTGGGAATCGCGAGATGAAACGTGATGGTCGCCATAGTTGAACTTCCATGGACAAGCTGTCATGTCTACGGACACATGCACTGCATACCGATCACTGGAAGGAGTAGCAGAGAAAGCTATATATGCGGATAAATAGTTCCTTATAGTCAAGTGGACCCACGCTACTACTCTGTTCCAAAGACATGCACACCATCGAAATAGTCCATCTATATCAATATACACTGAGAGGGAATAATTTTTTTTACAAGAGATGAAATAGTTCATCCATCCATAATGCCCTCCTGCTGGTGCAGCCTTTTCTTCTTCTTCTTCTTCTTCTTCTTCTTGTTCTCATTCTCTGTGGGAGACGGCTTCGCAACAAGCTCTTTGGACCTTGCAGCTATCTCAAAACTCACACGGGCATTGAGGGCAGCATATTTTATCCGCTCGTACGTCAAGGGATAATTCTCCCATCCAGACGACCTTAATATACGTCCTCCCGCGACAAGAAATCGTGAAGCTCACCTGGTATGGAGGGCGAGTGTATGATGTGGTACACCAAAACATCATCTTCGAGGCACAGCTGAAGGACGGCGGCGCACTGGATCTTCCCAGGGGCACGCTCCGTGTACTCTGCGTCGAGACCGATGACCCTCGTCTCTACCTTTTCGAGGGAGTTGGATACATTGTTGATCCACTGCCGAACAACCCTTGGGTGGACGGTGACGGTGGCAACTATGCGCATCGAGCCTTCGACGAGGACATGTTGGACGCTAAAAACCTGCATCTCGATCTCTTTCGCCATTTGGAACCGCTGGAACGGAGGGCTATGGTTTGGAGAATTAGGATTAGATGGCTAGTCTAACTGAAGTAGTAGATGATTATTTAAAGAGGTTAAAACAATGTGAACGCAGTGGGGTTTGGATGCAAATGAAGACGAAGGGGAGGTGAAGAAGCCGAGGAGAATCGGTTCCCGATGGAGAAGTAAATGGGAGAAGTGGCGTGCAGGCAGTTGATTAGACGGCTAGGTAGACTAAACGAAAAGGCTATGCGGGTAGACTGATGAGTCGTACCTGTTCGTGTACGTGCCCATCCTTCCTGATAGGTGGGACCTATGCAAACAGATAAAAAATGTGTCGTAGTTTTTTTTTGAGCGCGTGAGTGGGAGACACAACATTCTCTGGTTAAGGAATACTCCCTCTGTTTAGGTGAGTATAAGTCACCTTATGAAAATCAGGATTTCCCATAACCTTTAGGCGTGGAGAATTAACTTCCTGCTCGATCCCCTCCCAGCCTCGTTAGCCAGCGTTCTCTTCCTCTGCTGCCGCGTTCTACCTTTCCATTTTTCCTCTTCTCAAGTGTGGAACGATCTACATGCTGTCCTTGATGCACCAGAACGACCACTACATGCATCACGGCAGGGCGTTGATTGGGCATGCACGAGAATTTGGTTCTGCTCGCAATATGGATGATACCTGAATGATGAAGTGAACAGGCATGCTAGCACGGGAGACCTATTTCCGCTATACAATACTAGAGTACTCATGTTCCTACTACTAGTAGTAGTAGTAGTACAACTGTGGTACTCCCTCCGTCTAGGTGTGTAAGTCATCTTACGAAAACCAAATAATCCCAAAACACTTAGGTGCGGTGCATTAATTTCTATCTCATTTCTTGTTTCTTGACATATCAACCAATAAGAGAAGAGGGGTGTGCAAGCTTTTAATGACTTGAGACTACCAAACACAACATGCAGTGGTTAGTTCATTGCATGCAATGCTATTAATTAGCAAATAAACATTAAGGTCTCTCATTTTCCCCTCCTCCTTGGTCACGGCGCACAACCTAAGATGACTTACTCACCTAGACGGAGGGAGTACACTTGATGGTCAAAATACTATTCATCCGGTCCTCACAGCGAAGTGACAACACCCTGCGCCTGACACTAGTCTAGACGGCGTGTTCGGGTTACCAAAGTCAGCCTCACCCCGTGCACTGTGCAGTCTGTCACCGCCGCTGTACAGCACATTGGCGCCTCGCCTCGTCTCCCTCTCCGCTCCCATAGCACCACTCCATCTCCATCTCCTTCTCCGTCTCCGTCTCCATCTCACTGTGCCCCCGTGTACCGTCGCCTCACTCGCCTCCCCCAGTACCACTATTCCCTCGCTAGCCGCTCCAGCACCGACATCCTTCTCCCCCGTAAATCAAGCCCCCTTCCAAACTCCACCATGGCCAAACGCGAACCACGCAGCATCCATATGAGCCGCGATTGGAGCAATCTCCCCACTGACATCCTCGACCTTTGTTGTTCGTGTATGGATATGTTGAGCGCCCTGCGGCTGGCTGCATTCTCGAGGGACATGCACACGGCCATCGTCGAAGCGAGGCCTAAGCTTTTCAAGACACCCTGCTTGCTGCTATCTGGTCTTGCGAGATTGGCTCACCATGATACGGAGGCGTGCATGATGCCCCTCGAATTCAATCCGATCTCCATTAGCCGAAACTTCTTTGCAGGTATGTGGTGGGTCGCCGTACATCATTTCCCTCGACATCGATCCGATCACCATCACCCGAAACTTCTTGGCAGGTATGTACTGGGTCGGCATGAACTCCCACTGGATGGCTGCCTTCAGAGAAGACGGTAAAAAGTTGGTGCTCGTGAACTTCCAAACCTCCCATGAGATTATCCTTCCTCCGTTGGATTATATAGAGTATTACCATCACGGTCCAAGTCATCTAGATTGCTACGTCAGTTGGACGGACCTTGTTTTGCAGAAGATTGTTATCTGCCAAGTGCCCATACGACATGCGAATTACGCAGACTTCAAGCTAATTGCCTTGTTCGACCGCGGACTCGCCTATCTTTACGCCGGTGCCTTCTTTAGCTGGAGACAACTCGGCTCGCAGTGGATCATCGTCAAAGCTGATACACACTTCTATGATGCTATTGAACACAATGGCATCATCTACGCGGTCGACAAAGTAGATGGCACCACATATTGCTGGGACGGCGCACGTAAGTTGTTTCCGTCTCATGTTAATGATGATGCCATGACACTGTTTGAACTTTTTGTGATGATTGGCATATCCCTGTTTGAGCAGAATTTGAGTAGAACTATGGCAATGTATTAGAGACGCCGTAAATTAGCTATATTTGGAATGAGTTAATTCATGCGATTGTGACCATGTCATTACAGCCAATTTGTACCCTGAATAATCAAACGGTTAGGAATATATGGATATTATCCTTATTTTACAGTAATCTATATACTACTACTAAATATGAGTGTGTATCAATGGCCATGTTAGTTTCCTCATTTTCATGATGTAGAAACATGCACCACACTGTTGGTTTCATCTAACCATACATTAGGGAAGTAAATGTGCATATGGAGAACTCTATATTTGGAAGTAGTGAAATCCTGCAATGCTTACCATGTGTACATACCTATATTCGCCCTTCAGCAATCAATGGCTAGAATAATATCCTCACAAAATTTTTGCCCACAGAACACGAGTATATAACAATGCATGGTCTGTTAGTTACCTTGAAGAATTTGTTTGTCAGGACAGAACATGATTACTCCCTCTGTTCCCAAATATTTGTCCTTCTAGAGATTTTAACAAGTGACTACATACGGAGCAAAATGAGTGAATCTACACTCTAAAATATGTCTACATACATCCGTATGTTGTGTCTATTTGAAATGCCTAGAAAGACAAATATTTGGGAACGGAGGGAGTACATAACATGCATGACATGGTAGTTTCCTGTGAAGAATCGATTGCGAGATAACATGAGTATAACCATGCATGGCACTTCTATATTTTCGAACCCAGTATACATTTCCCTGTATTTTCCTCCCAGTTCCAACAGGGACATATCAATGTTGTTTCTTGCATTATCCTACTCATACTCTGAACAATGCTGATCTTACATTAACAATGCCTGTCCTTTTTGATATGATGCAGTGTCCCTATAGTTACTGCCCTTTGTAATCACACCACCTTTGCCAAAAACAGGGAAGCACAACTGGTTCCTCGCTCGATCAGACGACGGCAAAAGACTGATGATCATTCGGACACATGAGCCGGAAAAGTTATATTGCAAAAACCCCACTGTATACAAGCACCGTGTAGTACGTGAGTATCCGGACAGTGGTTGTTACGTCTATGAGCAGGATACTAGCTTGTTGGGGCCTTTAGGATTTTTTAGTTGGAGGCGGGTAAACAGCCTTGGTTCACACTCTCTGTTTCTCGGACTCAATTATCCGATTAACCAGGAGATTGAAGGAAATATGCCCTAGAGGCAATAATAAAGTTATTATTTATTTCCTTATATCATGATAAATGTTTATTATTCATGCTAGAATTGTATTAACCGGAAACATGATACATGTGTGAATACATAGACAAACAGGGTGTCACTAGTATGCCTCTACTTGACTGGCTCGTTGATCAAAGATGGTTATGTTTCCTAGCCATAGGCATGAGTTGTCATTTGATTAACGGGATCACATCATTAGGAGAATGATGTGATTGACTTGACCCATTCCGTTAGCTTAGCACTCGATCGTTTAGTATGTTGCTATTGCTTTCTTCATGACTTATACATGTTCCTATGACTATGAGATTATGCAACTCCCGTTTACCAGAGGAACACTTTGTGTGCTACCAAACGTCACAATGTAACTGGGTGATTATAAAGGTGCTCTACAGGTGTCTCCGAAGGTACTTGTTGGGTTGGCGTATTTCGAGATTAGGATTTGTCACTCTGATTGTCGGAGAGGTATCTCTGGGCCCTCTCGGTAATGCACATCACTAAAGCCTTGCAAGCATTGCAACTAATGAGTTTGTTGCGAGATGATGTATTACGGAACGAGTAAAGAGACTTGCCGGTAACGAGATTGAACTAGGTATTGAGATACCGACGATCGAATCTCGGGCAAGTAACATATCGATGACAAAGGGAACAACGTATGTTGCTATGCGGTCTGACCGATAAAGATCTTCGTAGAATATGTGGGAGCCAATATGAGCATCCAAGTTCCGCTATTGGTTATTGACCGGAGACGTGTCTCGGTCATGTCTGCATAGTTCTCGAACCCGTAGGGTCCGCACGCTTAACGTTACGATGACAGTTATATTATGAGTTTATATGTTTTGATGTACCGAAGGCTGTTCGGAGTCCCGGATGTGATCACGGACATGACGAGGAGTCTGGAAATGGTCGAGACATAAAGATTGATATATTGGGCGACTATATTCGGACACCGGAAATGTTCCGGGTGATTTCGGAGAAAACCGGAGTGCCGGAGGGTTACCGGAACCCCCCGGGAGAAGTAATGGGCCTTATGGGCCTTAGTGGAGAGAGAGAGGGGCAAGCAGGAGGGGCCGCGCGCCCCCTCACCCTCTGGTCCGAATTGGACTAGGAGAGGGGGGCGGCGCCCCCCTTTCCTTCTCCCTCTCCCCCTTCCTTTCCCCTCCTAGTAGGAGTAGGAAAGAGGGGAGTCCTACTCCTACTAGGAGGAGGACTCCTCCTCCTGGCGCGCCAAGAAGGGCCGGCCGGCCTCCCCCTTGCTCCTTTATATACAGGGGCAGGGGGGCACCCCATAGACACAACAATTGATCTATTGATCTCTTAGCCGTGTGCGGTGCCCCCTCCACCATATTACACCTCGATAATATTGTAGCGGTGCTTAGGCGAAGCCCTGCGTCGGTAGAACATCATCATCGTCACCACGCCGTCGTGCTGACGAAAATCTCCCTCAACACTTGGCTGGATCGGAGTTCGAGGGACGTCATCGAGCTGAACATGTGCTGAACTCGGAGGTGCCGTACGTTCGGTACTTGATCGGTCGGATCATGAAGACGTACGACTACATCAACCGCGTTGTGCTAACGCTTCCGCTATCGGTCTACGAGGGTACGTGGACAACACTCTCCCCTCTCGTTGCTATGCATCACCATGATCTTGCGCGTGCGTAGGAAAGTTTTTGAAATTACTACGTTCCCCAACAGTGGTATCAGAGCCTGGTTTTATGCATTGATGTTATGCACGAGTAGAACACAAGTGAGTTGTGGGCGATATAAGTCATACTGCTTACCAGCATGTCATACTTTGGTTTGACGGCATTGCGAGATGAAGCGGCCCGGACCGACATTACGCGTACGCTTACGCGAGACTGGTTTCACCGTTGCGAGCACTCGTTGCTTAAAGGTGACCGGCAGGTGTCTGTCTCTCTCACTTTAGTTGAACCGAGTGTGGCTACGCCCGGTCCTTGCGAAGGTTAAAATAGCACCAACTTGACAAACTATCGTTGTGGTTTTGATGCGTAGGTAAGAATGGTTCTTGCTAAGCCCGTAGCAGCCACGTAAAACTTGCAACAACAAAGTAGAGGACGTCTAACTTGTTTTTGCAGGGCATGTTGTGATGTGATATGGTCAAAGCATGATGCTAAATTTTTTGTATGAGATGATCATGTTTTGTAACCGAGTTATCGACAACTGGCAGGAGCCATATGGTTGTCGCTTTATTGTATGCAATGCAATCACCCTGTAATGCTTTACTTTATCACTAAGCGGTAGCGATAGTCGTAGAAGCATAAGATTGGCGAGACGACAATGATGCTACGATGGAGATCAAGGTGTCGCGCCGGTAATGATGGTGATCATGACGGTGCTTCGGAGATGGAGATCACAAGCACAAGATGATGATGGCCATATCATATCACTTATATTGATTGCATGTGATGTTTATCTTTTATGCATCTTATCTTGCTTTGATTGACGGTAGCATTATAAGATGATCCTTCACTAAATTATCAAAGTATAAGTGTTCTCCCTGAGTATGCACCGTTGCGAAAGTTCTTCGTGTTGAGACACCACGTGATGATCGGGTGTGATAGGCTCTACGTTCAAATACAACGGGTGCAAAACAGTTGCACACGCGGAATACTCAGGTTAAACTTGACGAGCCTAGCATATAACAGATATGGCCTCGGAACACGGAGACCGAAAGGTCGAGCATGAATCATATAGTAGATATGATCAACATAGTGATGTTCACCGTTGAAACTACTCCATCTCACGTGATGATCGGACATGGTTGAGTTGATATGGATCACGTGATCACTTAGAGGATTAGAGAGATGTCTATCTAAGTGGGAGTTCTTAAGTAATATGATTAATTGAACTTGAATTTATCATGAACTTAGTACCTGATAGTATCTTGCTTGTCTATGTTAATTGTAGATAGATGGCCCGTGCTGTTGTTCCGTTGAATTTTAATGCGTTCCTTGAGAAAGCAAAGTTGAAAGATGATGGTAGCAATTACACGGACTGGGTCCGTAACTTGAGGATTATCCTCATTGCTGCACAGAAGAATTACGTCCTGGAAGCACCGCTGGGTGCCAGGCCTGCTGCAGGAGCAACACCAGATGTTATGAATGTCTGGCAGAGCAAAGCTGATGACTACTCGATAGTTCAGTGTGCCATGCTTTACGGCTTAGAACCGGGTCTTCAACGACGTTTTGAACGTCATGGAGCATATGAGATGTTCCAGGAGTTGAAGTTAATATTTCAAGCAAATGCCCGGATTGAGAGATATGAAGTCTCCAATAAGTTCTACAGCTTCAAGATGGAAGAGAATAGTTATGTCAGTGAGCATATACTCAAAATGTCTGGGTATAACAATCACTTGATTCAACTGGGAGTTAATCTTCCGGATGATAGCGTCATTGACAGAATTCTTCAATCACTGCCACCAAGCTACAAGAGCTTCGTGATGAACTATAATATGCAAGGGATGGATAAGACGATTCCCGAGCTCTTCGCAATGCTAAAGGCTGCGGAGGTAGAAATCAAAAAGGAGCATCAAGTGTTGATGGTCAATAAGACCACTAGTTTCAAGAAAAAGGGTAAAGGGAAGAAGAAGGGGAACTTCAAAAAGAACAGCAAACAAGTTGCTGCTCAGGAGAAGAAACCCAAGTCTGGACCTAAGCCTGAGACTGAGTGCTTCTACTGCAAGCAGACTGGTCACTGGAAGCGGAACTGCCCGAAGTATTTGGCGGATAAGAAGGATGGCAAGGTGAACAAAGGTATATGTGATATACATGTTATTGATGTGTACCTTACTAATGCTCGCAGTAGCACCTGGGTATTTGATACTGGTTCTGTTGCTAATATTTGCAACTCGAAACAGGGGCTACGGATTAAGCGAAGATTGGCTAAGGACGAGGTGACGATGCGCGTGGGATATGGTTCCAAAGTCGATGTGATCGCGGTCGGCACGCTACCTCTACATCTACCTTTGGGATTAGTTTTAGACCTAAATAATTGTTATTTGGTGCCAGCGTTAAGCATGAACATTATATCTGGATCTTGTTTGATGCGAGACGGTTATTCATTTAAATCAGAGAATAATGGTTGTTCTATTTATATGAGTAATATCTTTTATGGTCATGCACCCTTGAAGAGTGGTCTATTTTTGTTGAATCTCGATAGTAGTGATACACATATTCATAATATTGAAGCCAAAAGATGCAGAGTTGATAATGATAGTGCAACTTATTTGTGGCACTGCCGTTTAGGTCATATCGGTGTAAAGCGCATGAAGAAACTCCATGCTGATGGACTTTTGGAACCACTTGATTATGAATCACCTGGTACTTGTGAACCGTGCCTCATGGGCAAGATGACTAAAACACCGTTCTCCGGAACTATGGAGAGAGCAACAGATTTGTTGGAAATCATACATACAGATGTATGTGGTCCGATGAATATTGAGGCTCGTGGCAGATATCGTTATTTTCTCACCTTTACAGATGATTTGAGCAGATATGGGTATATCTACTTAATGAAACATAAGTCTGAAACATTTCAAAGGTTCAAAGAATTTCAGAGTGAAGTTGAAAATCATCGTAACAAGAAAATAAAGTTTCTACGATCAGATCGTGGAGGAAAATATTTGAGTTACGAGTTTGGTCTACATTTGAAACAATGCGGAATAGTTTCGCAACTCACGCCACCCGGAACACCACAACGTAATGGTGTGTCCGAATGTCGTAATCGTACTTTACTAGATATGGTGCGATCTATGATGTCTCTTACTGATTTACCGCTATCGTTTTGGGGTTATGCTTTAGAGACGGCTGCATTCACGTTAAATAGGGCACCATCAAAATCCGTTGAGACGACGCCTTATGAACTGTGGTTTAGCAAGAAACCAAAGTTGTCGTTTCTTAAATTCGGGGCTGCGATGCTTATGTGAAAACACTTCAACCTGATAAGCTCGAACCCAAATCGGAGAAATGTGTCTTCATAGGATACCCAAAGGAGACTGTTGGGTACACCTTCTATCACAGATCCGAAGGCAAAACTTTTGTTGCTAAATTCGGAAATTTTCTGGAGAAGGAGTTTCTCTCAAAAGAAGTGAGTGGGAGGAAAGTAGAACTTGATGAGGTAACTGTACCTGCTCCCTTATTGGAAAGTAGTTCATCACAGAAACCAGTTTCTGCGACACCTACGCCAATTAGTGAGGAAGTTAATGATGATGATCATGAAACTTCAGATCAAGTTATTACTGAACCTCATAGATCAACCAGAGTAAGATCCGCACCAGAGTGGTACGGTAATCCTGTTCTGGAGGTTATGTTACTAGACCATGACGAACCTACGAACTATGAAGAAGCGATGGTGAGCCCAGATTCCGCAAAATGGCTTGAGGCCATGAAATCCGAGATGGGATCCATGTATGAGAACAAAGTATGGACTTTGGTTGACTTGCCCGATGATCGGCAAGCCATTGAAAATAAATGGATCTTCAAGAAGAAGACCGACGCTGACGTTAATGTTACTGTCTATAAAGCTCGACTTGTTGCGAAAGGTTTTCGACAAGTTCAAGGGATTGACTACGATGAGACCTTCTCACCCGTAGTGATGCTTAAGTCTGTCCAAATCATGTTAACAATTGCCGCATTTTATGATTATGAAATTTGGCAAATGGATGTCAAAACTGCATTCCTGAATGGATTTCTGGAAGAAGAATTGTATATGATGCAACCGGAAGGTTTTGTCGATCCAAAGGGAGCTAACAAAGTGTGCAAGCTCCAGCGATCCATTTATGGACTGGTGCAAGCCTCTCGGAGTTGGAATAAACGCTTTGATAGTGTGACCAAAGCATTTGGTTTTGTACAGACTTTTGGAGAAGCCTGTATTTAAGAAAGTGAGTGGGAGCTCTGTAGCATTTCTGATATTATATGTGGATGACATATTGCTGATTGGAAATGATATAGAATTTCTGGATAGCATAAAGGGATACTTGAATAAGAGTTTTTCAATGAAAGACCTCGGTGAAGCTGCGTATATATTGGGCATCAAGATCTATAGAGATAGATCAGGACGTTTAATTGGACTTTCACAAAGCACATACCTTGACAAAGTTTTGAAGAAGTTCAAAATGGATCAAGCAAAGAAAGGGTTCTTGCCTGTGTTACAAGGTGTGAAGTTGAGTAAGACTCAATGCCCGACCACTGCAGAAGATAGAGAGAAGATGAAAGATGTTCCCTATGCTTCAGCCATAGGCTCTATCATGTATGCAATGCTGTGTACCAGACCTGATGTATGCCTTGCTATAAGTCTAGCAGGGAGGTACCAAAGTAATCCAGGAGTGGATCACTGGACAGCGGTCAAGAACATCCTGAAATACCTGAAAAGGACTAAGGATATGTTTCTCGTATATGGAGGTGACAAAGAGCTCGTCGTAAATGGTTATGTTGATGCAAGCTTTGACACTGATCCGGACGATTCTAAATCGCAAACCGGATACGTGTTTACATTGAACGGTGGAGCTGTCAGTTGGTGCAGTTCTAAACAAAGCGTCGTGGCGGGATCTACATGTGAAGCGGAGTACATAGCTGCTTCGGAAGCAGCAAATGAAGGAGTCTGGATGAAGGAGTTCATATCCGATCAAGGTGTCATACCTAGTGCATCGGGTCCAATGAAAATCTTTTGTGACAATACTGGTGCAATTGCATTAGCAAAGGAATCCAGATTTCACAAGAGAACCAAGCACATCAAAAGACGCTTCAATTCCATCCGGGATTTAGTCCAGGTGGGAGACATAGAAATTTGCAAGATACATACGGATCTGAATGTTGTAGATCCGTTGACTAAGCCTCTTCCACGAGCAAAACATGATCAGCACCAAGGCTCCATGGGTGTAAGAATCATTACTGTGTAATCTAGATTATTGACTCTAGTGCACGTGGGAGACTGAAGGAAATATGCCCTAGAGGCAATAATAAAGTTATTATTTATTTCCTTATATCATGATAAATGTTTATTATTCATGCTAGAATTGTATTAACCGGAAACATGATACATGTGTGAATACATAGACAAACAGAGTGTCACTAGTATGCCTCTACTTGACTAGCTCGTTGATCAAAGATGGTTATGTTTCCTAGCCATAGACATGAGTTGTCATTTGATTAACGGGATCACATCATTAGGAGAATGTTGTGATTGACTTGACCCATTTCGTTAGCTTAGCACTCGATCGTTTAGTATGTTGCTATTGCTTTCTTCATGACTTATACATGTTCCTATGACTATGAGATTATGCAACTCCCGTTTACCGGAGGAACACTTTGTGTGCTACCAAACGTCACAACGTAACTGGGTGACTATAAAGGTGCTCTACAGGTGTCTCCGAAGGTACTTGTTGGGTTGGCGTATTTCGAGATTAGGATTTGTCACTCCGATTGTCGGAGAGGTATCTCTGGGCCCTCTCGGTAATGCACATCACTTAAGCCTTGCAAGCATTGCAACTAATGAGTTTGTTGCGAGATGATGTATTACGGAACGAGTAAAGAGACTTGCCGGTAACGAGATTGAACTAGGTATTGAGATACCGACGATCGAATCTCGGGCAAGTAACATACCGATGACAAAGGGAACAACGTATGTTGTTATGCGGTCTGACCGATAAAGATCTTCGTAGAATATGTGGGAGCCAATATGAGCATCCAGGTTCCGCTATTGGTTATTGACCGGAGACGTGTCTCGTTCATGTCTGCATAGTTCTCGAACCCGTAGGGTCCGCACGCTTAACGTTACGATGACAGTTATATTATGAGTTTATATGTTTTGATGTACCGAAGGTTGTTCGGAGTCCCGGATGTGATCACGGACATGACGAGGAGTCTTGAAATGGTCGAGACATAAAGATTGATATATTGGACGACTATATTCGGACACCGGAAATGTTCCGGGTGATTTCAGAGAAAACCGGAGTGCGGAGGGTTACCGGAACCCCCCCTTGAGAAGTAATGGGCCTTATGGGCCTTAGTGGAGAGAGAGAGGGGCAGCCAGGAGGGGCCGCGCGCCCCCTCACCCTCTGGTCCGAATTGGACTAGGAGAGGGGGGCGGCGCCCCCCTTTCCTTCTCCCTCTCCCCCTTCCTTTCCCCCTCCTAGTAGGAGTAGGAAAGAGGGGAGTCCTACTCCTACTAGGAGGAGGACTCCTCCTCCTGGCGCGCCAAGAAGGGCCGGCCAGCCTCCCCCTTGCTCCTTTATATACAGGGGCAGGGGGGCACCCCATAGACACAACAATTGATCTATTGATCTCGTAGCCGTGTGCGGTGCCCCCCTCCACCATATTACACCTCGATAATATCGTAGCGGTGCTTAGGCGAAGCCCTGCGTCGATAGAACATCATCATCATCACCACGCCGTCGTGCTGACGAAACTCTCCCTCAACACTCGGCTGGATTGGAGTTCGAGAGACGTCATCGAGCTGAACGTGTGCTGAACTCGGAGGTGCCGTACGTTCGGTACTTGATCGGTCGGATCGTGAAGACGTACGACTACATCAACCACGTTGTGCTAACGCTTCCGCTATCGGTCTACGAGGGTACATGGACAACACTCTCCCCTCTCGTTGCTATGCATCACCATGATCTTGCGTGTGCGTAGGAATTTTTTTGAAATTACTACGTTCCCCAACAGAGATCACCGTTGGCAAGGACCTTGATGGCAGAGAGGCTCTGTTTGCTATGGAAAACTGTGTCTACACGGCGAGCCCTAGGAGTTCGGGAGCAAACTCCCCTGATTGTCAACGATACAGCCTGCAGCCAAAAGAAGGTGAGAATGACAAAGGCATCCGGATTAACTTTGATCTTTGGATGTCTCAATTACGACTGGCAGTGATGTGGTTCAAGCCTTCAGGTTGATAGGTAATTGGGCTGTTGCATCGAAAGGGTGGAGTACTGGTGTCTCCGGATCACTGGTCGCTGAAGCGGGGCTGCAAATTATGATGGTGTTGGATCATCTCTTTGAATGACTTTGTTGTCTTTGCTCCTGGTTCTGGATGGGTAGTTCTTTCTTTTGTTATGCATATTCCTTGTCATTTGGTCATCCTCGTCTATGTCACTCTTACTATGTAATAGTTGCTCCTGTTTAGAATGTCATTCTCGTCTGGATCATGAGAGTCTAAGCGCTGCAGATGGGTGCGTTTTGGTGGTGTAGCAAGACTTCTTATGAACTATCATGTCTTGCTGTTTATGTCAGTAGTAGTCACTAGTCAGTGTTTGAATGTTGTATATATCGTTGTTTCGAACTGTTTATTGTCTCGAACTACTGGTGGGCTAAATGAGGGCATCACCATTCTCCAGTGTTCAGAGTATATCTCCTTTTTTCAAGTTATATAATTTGAGCTCAGTGTCTTTTCGATGATGTACACTTGTTTGGGCCAGTGAGGTGTCGTTGAATATGGGCCGAGTAGTAACGCAATGCCAAACAGGTCAATTATGACTCTCAGGCCGGGCTCTCATAAGATCATGAAAAAAAAGAAGGTCGGGCTCTCCAAAAAAGAAAGAATAAGGACTCTTAGGCCGACATGTGGGCGCCACCGGTGTTTTCGTGCGCTTGCGCGCCGAGAGCATATTGGCGCGTGCTTGAAATTCATGCTGCCTTTTCATCCCCAGTCTCCCGCCCCTCCCCCACCACTTGAATCTCGATTCCTACTCCAGTTCCCCCAAATCCCCCTCCTGTACTCCCTATACTCAAGCGCACTATCATGTCGTCGGTCAACGCGGATCTCCGAGCCGGAGATCCTGAGGTCCGTCCTGCCTTCGGTCGCTGCGTGCTGTCGCTCAACAGTGGCATGGCGGCGCTTGACGACCAGTTTGCCGGCAAAGTGCTGATGGTAACCATCAACGGCGACTGGCTTCCCGTCTCGCCGGACGACCTTGTCAAAGCTCTTGGCATTGCGCACGGCATCCAAATAAGTGACTTGCTCGTCGAAGTCTATCCGCCACCGGCTGATTTCTTCGTCAGGTTCCGGACAACTTTCGACTGCAGTCGTGTGTTCGAATCTTCCCGGCATTTGTTCTGCGATGGCGCATTGGTGAGCTTTGATCGGTGGCACCCAGGATAGGGCTCGGTGCCCTCTGAGCTTGAGTTTTTAACAAAGCTTACCTTCCACGGCATGCCTCGACGTGCTTGGAACAGCTAGTCCATGAACGAGCTTATCAACGACCTTGGAGGTGATCTCGTAAGTATGTTTGTTCCTCCAGACAGCTGGGCTCTGACGGTTATGGCATGGATGAAGAAGCCTTCCACCATATTGAAGGTGATTGGTGTTGAGATACCGGTGCAGGAACCGGGGTTGTACTATTCGTCGCCACCAAGGACGCCGCGGACCACGTTAGGGATGTACCTGTATCGAGTGTTCGTGCATGTCGAAGAAGTGGTCAATCCATCAATCGAAGTCCCGCCGCCGCCGCTGGTGCCAGGGTCCGTCGACGACGTCCATTACAGGAGTCAACGTCAGACTTTCCCCGTGTTGCTCGGAACGATGGATGGCACAGGGCCTACTCCATCGTGCGGCAGAGGCCACTGCTTCTTTGGGAGAAAAGGCAGGGCTGGCTGCCTGGATGTGCTCTAATTTGAGGTAACAACTGAATCTTGTCAGATACTAGTTAAATCCGAGCTATGGGTGTGAAGGACTGATATGCCAGTACATTTGATTGTGACTTGTTCTAATTTTGTACCTGAACTTTTTTTAGAAAGGGTTGTACGTCAACTTAATGTGCTAGCAGAACTTATGGTGTTGTCTGTCTGTTTTCTTTGCACAACATTCAAGATATTTCCCCGTCATTGATAAAGACGATGAACCGTTATGTACGACTTCGTTGGTTTCAACATAGCCCTTCCGTAGCGATCCACTGCTTCCATCCTGATTCTGCCGCCTGCGTGAAATTTTTGTATGCAAGTTCAGTGTGCTATGATGTTCTATATGATTGTGTCAACTATATAAGTTTTTACTGAGCATCAGCAATGCATATGGCTGAAAGATGTATTTATGAGCATCGACCGATGGGTCTCTCTCTATCTCTCTCTCTCTCTCTCTCTCACACACACACACGCACACACACGCGCACACGCACAAGTGGGACCCGTTGAATTATTTATTTGCTCGTGACAGCTTTTAATTAGGTTCCACTGTAATCTAACTTTTTTCTTAAGTTATTAATTGAGCTCAGTGACTTCAAAAAGTTGTACCGAAGCCTTGTTTGGGCCTTTCCGGCGTCGCTGAATGTGGGCTGAGTAACCATGTTAGGTTGTACTATACTACACAGGCCTTTTTTTCAACATCAGCAATGCAACTGGGCCGACAGTTGTACACAATATCCGGGTCAACTTGTTATTCTCCGCCCCGCTGGGCTGCAAACTTTCCTAGGAGGTATGCATTAGGCTTAACAAGAAAATGGACTTTAAGAAATAATAAATGGGATGTAATTATAATAACTGAACAGTTACTATGCACCAAACACATAATTAGTTGAAAAATATATTATTTTTGGAATTTGGAAATTTTAATTTCATTACTTGTTGCGCGCACAATATTTCGTTGGATTTTAACGTAATACAACGTTATTTTGAAATTATATTTAACCTGACTAGAAATTTCGGATAAAAATATTTCGGATCCCATCAAAATGTGGGAATTTTTTTTGAATTCTGTTTTGAGCGGTTGTTTGAAATTATTAATCATTGTCCTAGCTAGAAGTTGGGTTGTACTTTTAACAAACTGTAAATGGGCTGTAGTAAATTCCATTAGAATTAAAAAATGGGCTGTACATTCTTACAAATCGAAAATGGGCTATATGTTCTCTGCCAAATCCGAGTTGTGGGCCTACTAAGTTGACGCGTACCAAGGGCTTTGTCAACTTAGTCAATATAAACGATTCTAGCTGCAGTGATCGTACGATGTCCATCCAACGGCCGTAGTGCTTCTTCAACCTCTGGTCTTCTTGCTCCAGCCGCCCAAAGCAGCGCTGGTCGTGTCGCGTGCTCCTGCCTCCCGTGGCCGGCTGTGATGCCGCGGAGGCCTCACCGCCCCGTACTACTCCCACCGCTGGCCAGGCCATCCCTCTACTCACCCACACCCCCTGTTATTCTGCGGCGACGGCAGCCTCATACCGCAGCCGAACCAGCGAACCCTCGTACTCCTCTCCGTGCGTGCTTCCACTGCTGCGTCTTCCATGGCTCCGCGTCGTCCCCTTCCTAGGCCTCGCCGTCGTCCAGACCACCGCCCTGGTGCTCTCCGCGCGGCATGGTCAACGTGGTCAACGACCGACTTCCATCGGAAGAGTACTGTACGTGGAGAGGCTGACAGCTGGGTCCAGGCGGCCGCAAGGAAGTGCCTCCTTATTACGCGAAGCAGGGACCCATCGGACGGGCCACCTTATTTCGCAAAAAAAATGTTTCCCCCTGGCTGCTGGGACCCACCGGACGGGCCAGCGTATTTCGCGAAAAAACGTTCCCCCCGCTGTCAGCTCGGACCCACCGAAAGTGCCTCCTTATTACGCACAAAAAAATGAATACTCCCCCTACTAGCTGGGACCCACCATGGTGGGAGGCTGACTTGTGGGCCTACTAAGTTGACTGGGACGGGGGCCTTTGTCAACTTTAGTCAATATGAATGATTCTAGCTCCAGTGACCGTACGATGTCCATCCAACGGTCGTAGTGCTTCTTCAACCTCTGGTCTTCTTGCTCCAGCCGCCCAAAGCAGCGCCGGTCGTGCCGCATGCTCCTACCTCCCGTGGCCGGCTGTGCTGTCGCGGAGGCCTCACTGCCCCCTACTATTCCCACCGCTGGCCAGGCCCTGCGGCGACGGCAGCCTCACACCGCAGCCGAACCAGTGAACCCTCGTACACCTCTCCGCGCGGGCTTCCACTGCCGCGTCTTCCCGGCTCCCCGTCGTCCCCTTCCTAGGCCTCGCCATCGTCCACTGCCCTGGTGCTCTCGGCGCGGCGTGGTCAATGTGGTCAAGGAACGACTTCCATCGGACGTGGACTGTACGTGGAGAGGCTGACAGCTGGGTCCACGGCCGCAGCAAGGAAGTGCCTCCTTATTACGCGGAAAATAATGATTCCTCCACCTGACAGCTGGGACCCACCGGACGGGCCACTGTATTTTGTGAAAAAAAAGCGTTTCCCCCTGACTGCTGGGACCCACCAGCTACATCTTCGCACGCAAGGAAGTGCGTCCGGGCAAAAAAACGGTTCGCCCCCTCACTGCTGGGACCCACCAGCTACATCTTCGCAGGCCAGGAAGTGCCTGACAGTCGGGACCCACCTGGTCGAAGCGTACGCAGCGTTGTCATTCTGGTCGCGAACGTGTACGTACATATATACTGGTGGATGTAGAGGTGCGCACGTGTCGTAGTAGAGGCGCGTACGTGTCGTAGTAGAGGCGCGCACGTAGCATGTACACGTACGTACAGCGGCCAGGGTGCAAGAAAGAAAATACGGCCACGTATGTGTACATACGGGCGGGGTCTCGAACGCCTACTCGCGCATACGTACGGCCAGGGCTCGTGTACATGGCTGGGTCGGAACGGAGAAACAGCGTCGTCGTCGTGTTCATGGGGAGGCAACGGAATGCGTCGTGTTCATGGGGAGGCAACGGAATGCGTCGTGTTCATCGGGAGGCAACGAAACGAGCCAACCGGCTGGGTCGGAACGGAATGCGTGGTCGTGTTCATCGGGAGGGCTTGGACGGAACAGGCGATGGAAACGAGGCCTGGCGTACCGCACAACGGAGGAAACGGACCTCCTACGTTTGGAACGGGGTCCTGTTGATCGGGAGGGGTCTGGCGTACCGCAAAACAGAGGAAACGGACCTCCTACGGTCGAAACGGGGTCCTGTTGATTGGGAGGGGTGTGGCGTAACGCAAAACGGAAAAAACGGACCTCCTACGGTCGAAACGGGGGTCCTGTTGATCGGGAGGGGTGTGGCGTACCGCAAAACAGACGAAACGGACCTCCTACGGTCGAAACGGGGGTCCTGTTCATTGGGAGGGGTGTGGCGTACCGCAAAATGGGACTCCACGGGATACTGTTCATCTCCACCATCGACCTCCTCCAGCCTCCACGGGCTCCTGTTCATCCAGCCTCCACCGCGCGCTACTCCACCGGCTACTGTTCAACCACCCCTCCACGGGCACCCCTCCACCGTCTACTATTCATCCAGCCCTCCACACCATGGGGTCCTGTTCAACCACCCCTCCACGGGCACCCCTCCACCGTCTACTATTCATCCAGCCCTCCACCACACCACGGGGTCCTGCTCATCCACAAGCAACGCCACCGCTCACTGTTCATCCAACCCCCCCCCCCCCCCGCAACGCTCACTGTTCATCCAACCGATCGGCTTCAGTTAGCAGCAGTAGCGAAGGAATCGCTCGATCGGGTTCAGTTAATAGCCATCGATTGATCGCTCGGGTTCAGTAACGCATAGCCTGCAGTGCAATCGCTCGGGTTCAGTTAGAGCCCAACGCCTCGCTCGGGTTCAGTTAGAGCCAACGCCTCGCACACACGCGCGTACGTGTACGAGAGAAACGCGCATCGCTCGGCCCCCGACCTCCCACCATAACCGGGAACTCCCTGAAATTTTCCTCCCCCTCGCTTCTACCACGGTTTTTTCCGTCATGGACGGCCCAAAGAATGTCATGCAGCTGCTTCTCCGGCCCGCCCAGGACAAAAACCCATTTTCTGTCATGACTTTTTGTCATAGAAGTAGGAGCCCACCACATCTATGATGATACCGGGTTTTGTCACAATTATCGTCATAGAAGTGTCATATGTATGACAGAAAAAAAATTCGTTCAGCCCAAAATGTCATGGATGTGTCTTTTTTTGTAGTGTCTATATGAATGCCTCTGGCGGTGTACCGGGATGTGCAATGATCTAGCATAGCAATGACATCAAGAAACGGACAAGCCATGAAAAAATCATGCTAGCTATCTTACGATCATGCAAAGCAATATGACAATAAATGCTCAAGTCATGTATATGGTGATGATGGAAGTTGCATGGCAATATATCTCGGAATGGCTATGGAAATGCCAAGATAGGTAGGTATGGTGGCTGTTTTGAGGAAGATATAAGGAGGCTTATGTGTGAAAGAGCATATCATATCACGGGGTTTGGATGCACCGGCGAAGTTTGCACCAACTCTCGGGGTGAGAAAGGGCAATGCACGGTACCGAACAGGCTAGCAATGATGGAAGAGTGAGAGTGCGTATAATCCATGGACTCAACATTAGTCATAAAGAACTCACATACTTATTGCAAAAATCTATTAGTCATTGAAACAAAGTACTACACGCATGCTCCTAGGGGGATAGATTGGTAGGAAAAGACCATTGCTCATCCCCGACCGCCACTCATAAGGAAGACAATCAATAAATACCTCATGCTCCAACTTCGTTACATAACGGTACACCATACGTGCATGCTACGGGAATCACAAACTTCAACACAAGTATTTCTACAATCCACAAATACACACTAGCATGACTCTAATATCACCACCTTTATACCGCAAAACTATCGCAAGGAATCGAACATATCATATTCAATGATCTACAAGTCTTATGTAGGATTTTATGACTAACCATCTGAATGACCAGTTCCTGTCATCTCTCTAAATAGATATAAGTGAAGCAACAGAGTTTAATTCTTTCTACAAAAGATATGCCCACGCTCTAACAAATATAAGTGAAGCAAAAGAGCATTCTACAAATGGCGGTTTTCTATGTGAAGAGAAACAGGCAATCCAAACTTCAAATGATATAAGTGAAGCACATGAAGCATTCTATAAAGCCATACTCAAAAGATATAAGTGAAGTGCAAAGAGCATTCTATAAATCAACCATGGACTATCTCATACCAGCATGATGCATAAAAAAAGTGAAAACTAAATGCAAAAGACGCTCCAAGATTTGCACATATCGCATGAATGAAACGAATCCGAAAACATACTGATACTTGTTGAAGAAAGATGGGATGCCTTCCAGGGCATCCCCAAGCTTAGACGCTTGAGTCTCCTTGAATATTTACTTGGGGTGCCTTGGGCATCCCCAAGCTTGAGCTCTTGCCGCTCCTCCTTCTCCTCACATCGAGACCTCCTCGATCTTCGAACAATTCATCCACACGAAACTCAACAGAAAACTCGGTAAGATCCATTAGTATTATAAAGCAAATTACTACTCTAAGTACTATTGCAAACCAATTCATATTTTGTTTTTTGCACTTTAGCTACTGTAATATAACTTTTCCATGGCTTAATCCACTGATATAAATCGATAGTTTCATCAAAACAAGCAAACTATTCATCAAAAATAGAATCTGTTTTAAACATGACAGTCTGTAATAATCTGAACATTCACCATACCTCTGGTGCTCCAAAAATTCTGCCAAAAGTATCAAAAATAAATAATTTGTATAGAAATACAGTTCAAAAAGTTTCAGAACCGTTTGACGTTCCAGTAAAAAATGTAAAATCGCGCACTACAGCCAAAGTTTCTGTCCTGCACCGCACAAACCAACAAGTAGTCTAAAACAACCTAAAGGCAAACCTCGGCACATTATTTTTATTTTTAAACTTTATAAAAGCACACAACAGAAATAAATGACTCTCTAAAACTTCCGGGTTGTCTCCCTGGCAGCACTTTCTTTAAAGCCATTAAGCTAGGCATATAGTGCTCAAGTAATAGATCCACCCGGATCCCAAGGTGTATCAAAGCCAATTTTAATTAACAATGATTTGTAATTTAGTAGTGAGCGAAAGTAACATATATCATGTAATGACAAAGTATAAATCTCTTCCTATGCATCGGCATGTCATAGAAGAACAATTCATGCACACATAGTAAAGGCCAATGCATAGTATAAACAGTTTCTTGCAATTTTATCATGTGGGAAACATAGAGAGGTGGAGATATAGTTCCTCTCTCATAATAATTGCAAGTAGGAGCAGCAAGCACATGCATATTATATTCATCAAAATCATCATGTGCAACGGTAAAAGGCAACCCATCAATATAATCCTTAATAAGGGCAAACTTCTCCGATATAGTGTAGTCGGGAGAATTCAAAAAGATAATAGGACTATCATGTGTGGGTGCAATAGCAACAATTTCATGTTTAACATAAGGAACTATAGCAAGTTCATCTCCATAAGCATAATTCATATTGGCATCTTGGCCACAAGCATAACAAGCATCATAAAAAAGGGATATTTCAAAAGAATCAATGGGATCATAACAATCATCATAGCATTCATCCTTCGGTAAGCATGAAGGGAAATTAAACAATGTATGAGTTGAAGAGTTACTCTCATTAGAAGGTGGGCACGGGTGATCAATCCGATCTTCCTCCTTTTGTTCTTCGCTCTCCTCATCATCTTTTTCATCCAATGAGCTCACAGTTTCATCAATTTCTTCTTCCATAGACTCCTGCAAAATATTAGTCTCTTCTTGGACAGCGGAGGAGTCCTCAATATATGGTTTAACATAGGCATTAGAAGCATAATTATCATAACAATATTCAAGTATGGCAAAATTTTCAGATTTGTAAATAGTAGCATCATACTTTTCAATCAAAGAAGCAATTTCATAAGCACCCTTAAAAGCAACAAATTCTTCAATTTGTTAAAATCATAGTAATTATAAACACCCTTAGCATACGAAGATACGATTCCATTATCACTAAACTCACGTTGGTAGGGAAGGTGTTTCTTAGGGTTTTCAGAACAACAAGTCACATCATATATTTCACATAAATTCCAAGCATAGCATTGCAAACAATGAATTTGATCCAGTAAAAGTTTCCCTTTTTGAGATAAGTGGTGTCGCACATAACAAGCATGCTCATCTAAAGATTTGCCCTCAACTAAGCTAGTTGGGGTTTCAGCACGAGCACAAAGGGATCGAAGATGATCCAAGTAAAAGGCTTCAGGAGTGTGGTAGATTTTGAGTGGTTCTTCAACCATTGGTTCAGTAGGTACAACTAATTTTTTTGGTATTTGTCATTTCCTACCCATAACTAAAGATAGAAAACAACTCAGAACAGCAAATAAAAATTACTTAGTGATAAAGCAAACAAGCACACACGAGAATATTCACCCCACGCTATGACTCCCCGGCAACGGCGCTAGAAAAAGGTCTTGATAACCCACAAGTATAGGGGATCAATTGTAGCCTCTTTCGATAAGTAAGAGTGTCGAACCCAACGAGGAGCTAAAGGTAGAACAAATATTCCATCAAGTTCTATCGACCACCGATACAACTCTACGCACGCTTGACGTTCGCTTTACCTAGAACAAGTATAAAACTAGAAGTACTTTGTAGGTGTTTTTGGATAGGTTTGCAAGATAATAAAGAGCGCGTAAATAAAAAGTAGGGGCTGTTTAGATAAAGACACAACTAAGTTAGTATAGCGAGTGTGGAAAAGTGGTGGTAGGAGTTGCGAAATTGTCCCTAAGCAATTGACTACTTTACTAGACCGATAGCAAGTTTTATGTGGGAGAGGCCACTGCTAGCATGTCATCCCTGACTTGGAATTCTATGCACTTATGATTGGAACTATTAGCAAGCATCCGCAACTACTAACATTCATTAAGGTAAAACCCAACCATAGCATTAAGATATATTGGTCCCCCTTCAATCCCGTATGCATCAATTTCTATGCTAGGTTGAAGCTTCTGTCACTCTTGCCCTCCAATACATAGTCCTATCAACATACAACTAACCCTATGGTGTGATCCACGCACGCGCTCATATGATGGGCACCAAATGACAGCAACATAACCACAAGCAAATTAAACCAATCATAGCAATTCACCAATTACCGATAGGACAACGAAAATCTACTCAGACATCATAGGATGGCAACACATCATTGGATAATAATATGAAGCATAAAGCACCATGTTCAAGTAGAGGGTACAGCGGGTAGCGGGAGAGTGGACCGTTGTAGATAGATGGGGGAAGGTGATGAATATGTTGGTGAAGATGACGGCGGTGTTGGTGTAGATCGCGGTGATGATGATGGCCCCGGCGGCGTTCCGGCGCCACCGGAAGCGAGGGGGAGAGAGCCCCCCTCCTTCTCCTTCTTCCTTGGCCTTCTCCCTAGGTGGGAGAAGGGTTCTCCCTCTAGTCCTTGGTCTCCATGGCGTGGGAGGGGCGAGAGCCCCTCCGAGATTGGATCTGTCTCTCTGTCTCTCTCTGTTTCTGCGCTCTGGATTCTGCCCTTTCACCGTTTCTTTTATAACCGGAGATCCGTAACTCCGATTGGATTGAAATTTCAACACGATTTTTATCTGGATATTAGCTTTCTTGCGACGAAAGAAGGGCAACAACCGCCTTACGGGGCGTCCACGAGGGTCAGGGGCGCGCCCCTGCCTCGTGGCCCCCTCGGGCATCGTCTCGCGATGATTCCACTTCCCAAAAATCAGATATATTCCAAAAAAATCTCCGTCAGTTTTTATTCCGTTTGGACTCCGTTTGATATGGATTTTTTGCGAAACGAAAAACATGCAACAAACAGGAACTGGCACCGGGCATTGGATCAATATGTTAGTCCCAAAAATAGTATAAAAAGTTGCCAAAAGTATATAAAAGTTGTAGAATATTGGCATGGAACAATCAAAATTTATAGATACGACGGAGACGTATCAACGGCCATCAAGTTTAAGTGTTACAACTCAAAAGCCAAATAGTTTCAAAATGAGAGTTGTAAGAACTTAGCAAAAATAATGCAACCACCCATATGGACCCGCTTGAAGACTATCAACCGCATATGCTTCTCCCCCTTTTGTCAGTAATGACCAAAAAAGTTTGAAGACATAGAGGATCTACTCGTTCCTAGTTGGAGTAGAAGATGGAGCAGGGTCGACGTTGGAGTTTGGTGGTGCAGATGGGCCTGACGCAGAATCATGATGTAGTGCAGCCAAAGTTCGTGAAGTGGCGTCCTCTTCTTCATCGACGACTCTCGCAACAACAGTTGCAGCCGAAGACAAATATTTAGAATCTTCAACAGATGGAGTGTGACGCCAGCTTACATTCTATGGAGGCCTAGAATCAAACTTGAAGCTCTCTGTTAAGAGCATCTCCACCCGTTCGCCCCCCCAGGGCGCCTAAAAATAGCGGCCTGGGGGCGAACCGGCGCTAGCTCGGCCCCTGGGGGCGACCTAGCTCCCAGTCACGCCCCCCAGGCGCCACCCCCCCAAGTCGCGCAATTTCAAACTTGGTCATTCCCGCTCACAAAGATGCCACAAGTCCGGCGATCACAAGTCATAGTTCGGCGATCGGATGTAGTCTGGCATACAAAAAATAGAGCGCCACAAGTTCGCGTGCGCAACGCATCACTCGGCGGGGTCGGCCCCTGGCGTCGGTGGAGTCGGCGTGCGCGGGCTGGGTGGTGTCGGAGCTTGCTACCTCTTGAGCACTGCGTTGGTTTTCCCTTGAAGAGGAAAGGGTGATGCAGCAAAGTAGCGTAAGTATTTCCCTCGGTTTTTGAGAACCAAGGTATCAATCCAGTAGGAGGCCACGCACGAGTCCCTCGCACCTACACAAACAAATAAATCCTCGCAACCAACGCGATAAGGGGTTGTCAATCCCTACAGGGTCACTTACGAGAGTGAGATCTTATAGATATGATAAGATAACATTTTTGGTATTTTTATGATAAAAATGCAAAGTAAAATAGAAAGCAATAAACATAACTAAGTGTTGGAAGATTAATATGATGGAAAATAGACCCGGGGGCCATAGGTTTCACTAGTGGCTTCTCTCAAGAGCATAAGTATTACGGTGGGTGAACAAATTACTGTTGAGCAATTGACAGAATTGAGCATAGTTATGAGAATATCTAGGTATGATCATGTATATAGGCATCACATCCGAGACAAGTAGACCGACTCCTGCCTCCATCTACTACTATTACTCCACACATCGACCGCTATCCAGCATGGATCTAGAGTATTAAGTTCATAAGAACAGAGTAACGCTTTAAGCAAGATGACATGATGTAGAGGGATAAACTCATGCAATATGATATAAACCCCATCTTGTTATCCTCGATGGCAACAATACAATACGTGCCTTGCTGCCCTTACTGTCACTGGGAAAGGACACCGCAAGATTGAACCCAAAGCTAAGCACTTCTCCCATTGCAAGAAAGATCAATCTAGTAGGCCAAACCAAACTGATAATTCGAAGAGACTTGCAAAGATAACCAATCATACATAAAAGAATTCAGAGGAGAATCAAATATTGTTCATAGATAAACTTGATCATAAACCCACAATTCATCGGTCTCAACAAACACACCGCAAAAGAAGGTTACATTGAATAGGTCTCCACGAGAGAGGGGGAGAACATTGTATTGAGATCCAAAAAGAGAGAAGAAGCCATCTAGCTAATAACTATGGACCCGAATGTCCGAGGTAAACTACTCACACATCATCGGAGAGGCTATGGTGTTGATGTAGAAGCCCTAAGTGACCGACTCCCCCTCCGGCGGAGCTCCGGAAAAGGCCCCAAAATGGGATCTCACGGGTACAGAAGGTTGCGGCGGTGGAATTAGGTTTTTGGCTCCGTATCTGGTAGTTTGGGGGTACGTAGGTATATATAGGAGGAAGAAGTACGTCGGTGGAGCAATGTGGGGCCCATGAGGGTGGAGGGCGCGCCTGGGGGGGTAGGCGCGCTCCCTACCTCATGCCCTCCTGGTTGATGTCTTGACGTTGGGTCCAAGTCATCTGGATCACGTTCGTTCCGAAAATCACGTTCCCGAAGGTTTCATTCCGTTTGGACTCCGTTTGATATTCTTTTTCTGCGAAACTCTGAAATAGGCAAAAAACAGCAACTCTGGGCTTGGCCTCCGGTTAATAGGTTAGTCCCAAAAATAATATAGAAGTGTATAATAAAGCACAATAATGTCCAAAACAGAATATAATATAGCATGGAACAATCAAAAATTATAGATACGTTGGAGACGTATCAAGCATCCCCAAGCTTAATTCCTGCTCGTCCTGGAGTAGGTAAATGATAAAAACAGAATTTTTGATGTGGAATGCTACTTGGCATAATTTCAACGTAATTCTTCTTAATTGTGGTATGAATATTCAGATCCGAAAGATTCAAGATAAAAGTTCAATATTGACATAAAAATAATAATACTTCAAGCATACTAACTAAGCAATTATGTCTTCTCAAAATAATCATGGCCAAAGGAAGTTATCCCTACAAAATCATATAGTCTGGCTATGCTCTATCTTCACCACACGAATTATTTAAATCATGCACAGCCCCGATGACAAGCCAAGCAATTGTTTCATACTTTTAGTGTTCTCAAACTTTTTCAATCTTCACGCAATACATGAGCGTGATCCATGGACATAACACTATATGTGGAATAGAATGGTGGTTGTGGAGAAGACAAAAAAGGAGAAGATAGTCTCACATCAACTAGGCGTATCAACGGGCTATAGAGATGCCCATCAATAGATATCAATGTGAGTGAGTAGGGATTGCCATGCAACGGATGCACTTAGAGCTATAAGTATATGAAAGCTCAACAAAAAGGAACTAAGTGGGTGTGCATCCAACTCGCTTGCTCACGAAGACCTAGGGCAATTTTGAGGAAGCCCATCATTGGAATATATACAAGCCAAGTTCTATAATGAAAAATTCCCACTAGTATATGAAAGTGATATCATAGGAGACTCTCTATCATGAAGATCATGGTGCTACTTTGAAGCACAAGTGTGGTAAAAGGATAGTAACATTGTCCCTTCTCTCTTTTTCTCTCATTTTTTTATTTGGGCCTTTTCTCTTTTTTTATGGCCTCTTTTTTTCGTCCGGAGTCTCATCTTGACTTGTGGGGGAGTCATAGTCTCCACCATCCTTTCCTCACTTGGGACAATGCTCTAAAAAATGATGATCATCACACTTTTACTTACTTACAACTCAACAATTACAACTCAATACTCAGAACAAAATATGACTCTATGTGAATGCCTCCGGCGGTGTACCGGGATATGCAATGAATCATGAGTGACATGTATGAAAGAATTATGAACGGTGGCTTTGCCACAAATACAATGTCAACTACATGATCATGCGAAGCAATATGACAATGATGGAGCGTGTCATAATAAACGAAACGGTGGTAAGTTGCATGGCAATATATCTCGGAATGGCTATGGAAATTCCATGATAGGTAGGTATGGTGGCTGTTTTGAGGAAGATATATGGTGGGTGTATGATACCGGCGAAAAGTGCGCGGTGTTAGAGAGGCTAGCAATGGTGGAAGGAAGAAAAGTGTGTATAATCCATGGACTCAACATTAGTCATAAAGAACTCATATACTTATTGCAAAAATCTACAAGTTATCAAAGCAAAGTATTACGCGCATGCTCCTAGAGGGATAGATTCTTAGGAAAAGACCATCGCTCGTCCCCGACCGCCACTCATAAGGAAGACAATCAATAAATAAATTATGCTCCGACTTCATCACATAACGGTTCACCATACGTGCATGCTACGGGAATCACAAACTTTAACACAAGTATTTCTCAAATTCACAACTACTCAACTAGCATGACTCTAATATCACCATCTTCATATCTCAAAAAAATTATCAAGCATCTAACTTCTCATAGGATTCAACACACTCATAAGAAATTTTTTCACTAATCTTGAATGCCTATCATAATTAAACAAATTACCATGCTGTTTTGTAGGACTCTCAAAATAATATAAGTGAAGCATGAGAGAACAATAGTTTCTATAAAACAAATCCACCACCGTGCTCTAAAAGATATAAGTGAAGCACTAGAGCAAAAACTATATAGCTCAAAAGATATAAGTGAAGCACATAGAGTATTCTAATAAATTCCGAATCATGTGCGTCTCTCTCAAAAGGTGTGTACAGCAAAGGTGATTGTGGCAAACTAACAAATAAAGACTCAAATAATACAAGACGCTCCAAGCAAAACACATATCATGTGGTGAATAAAAATATAGCTCCAAGTAAAGTTACCGATGGAAGTAGACGAAAGAGGGGTTGCCTTCTGGGGCATCCCCAAGCTTTGGCTTTTAGGTGTCCTTAGATTATCTTGGGGGTTCCATGTTCATCCCCAAGCTTAGGCTCTTGCCACTCCTTGTTCCATAATCCATCAAATTTTTCACCCAAAACTTGAAAACTTCACAACACAAAACTCAGCAGAAAATCTCGTGAGCTCCGTTAGCGAAAGAAAACAAAAGATCACTTCAAGGTACTGTAATGAACTTATTCTTTATTTATATTGGTGTTAAACCTACTGTATTCCAACTTCTATATGGTTTATAAACTCTTTTACTAGCCATAGATTCATCAAAATAAGCAAACAACACACGAAAAACAGAATCTGTCAAAAACAGAACAGTCTGTAGTAATCTGTAACTAACGCAAACTTCTGGAACTCCAAAAATTCATACAAAATAGGAAGAGCTAGAAAATTTGTTTATTGATCAGAATCAATTGGAATCAATATTTTATCACGTTCTGGTCATTTTTAACAATTATTTTCGTGAACAGAAAGTTTCTGAAATTTTCAGAAAAATCAAATAACTATCATCTAAGAAGATCCTATAGATTAAACTTGGCACAACCACTAATTAAAACATAAAAAGACATATAACCAGAGGCTAGATCAAAGATTTAATCCTAAACATAAGCAAAAAGCAAAAAAAACTAAAAATAAAATCGGGTTGCATCCCAACAAGCGCTATCGTTTAACGCCCCTAGCTAGGCATAATAGCAAGAATAGATCTAGGTATTGCCATCTTTGGTAGGCAATCCATAGGTGGCTCTCATAAGGTAATTTTATTTTCTTTATAGGGAAGTGTTCCATGACTTCCCTTAACGGAAATTGGAATCTAATATTCTCTTCCTTCATATCAATAATTGCACCAATCGTTCTAAGGAAAGGTCTACCAAGAATAATAGGACATGAAGGATTGCAATCTATATCAAGAACAATAAAATCTACGGGCACATAATTCCTATTTGCAACAATAAGAACATCATTAATTCTTCCCATAGGTTTCTTAATAGTGGAATCTGCAAGGTGCAAGTTTAAAGAGCAATCATCAAATTCACGGAAACCTAATAAATCACACAAAGTCTTTGGAATCATGGGAACACTAGCACACAAATCACACAAAGCATAGCATTCATGATCCTTAATTTTAATTTTAATAGTAGGTTCCCACTCATCATAAAGTTTTCTAGGCATAGAAACTTCCAACTCAAATTTTTCTTCATAAGATTGCATCAAAGCATCAACGATATGTTTGGTAAAGGCTTTATTTTGACTATAAGCATGAGGAGAATTTAGCACGGCTTGCAACAAGGAAATACAATCTATCAAAGATCAATTATCATAATTAAATTCCTTGAAATCCAAAATAGTGGGTTCATTAATATCTAGAGTTTTGATCTCTTCAATCCCACTTTTACCAATTTTTGCATTAAGATCTAAAAACTCCGAATTTTTGGAACGCCTTCTAGGCAAAGGTGGCTCATATTCAGTCCCATCATTATCAAGATTCATATTTCAAAACAAAGATTTAATAGGGGACACATCAATAACTTTTAGATCTTCATCTTTATTTTCATAAAAACTAGAAGAACACGATTTTACAAAGCAATCTTTCTTAGCACGCATCCTAGCGGTTCTTTCTTTGCACTCATCAACGGAAATTCTCATGGCTTTGAGAGACTCATTGATATCATGCTTAGGTGGAATAGATCTAAGTTTCAAGGAATCAACATCAAGAGAAATTCTATGAACGTTCCTAGCCAATTCATCAACTTTAAGCATTTTTTCTTCAAGCAAAGCATTGAAATTCTTTTGTGAATTCATAAACTCCTTTACACTAGTCTCAAATTCACAGGGCATCTTATTAAAATTTCCATAAGAGTTGTTGTAGAAATTACCATAGTTATTAGAGGAATTACTAGGATACGGCCTAGGATTAAAGTTTCCTCTATACGCGTTGTTACCAAAATTATTCCTACCAACAAAATTCACATCCATAGATTCATTATTATTCTCAATCAAAGTAGACAAAGGCATATCATTAGGATCGGAAGAAACACTTTTATTAGCAAATAATTTCATAAGTTCATCCATCTTTCCACTCAAGACATTAATTTCTTCTATCGCATGCACTTTTTTATTAGTAGATCTTTCAGTGTGCCATTGAGAATAATTAACCATAATATTATCTAGGAGTTTAGTAGCTTATCCTAAAGTCATTTCCATAAAAGTGCCTCCCGCGGCCGAATCTAAAAGATTTCTAGAAGCAAAATTCAATCCGGCATAAAAAATTTGTATAATCATCCACAAATTCAAACCATGTGTAGGGCAATTACGTATCATTAATTTCATCCTCTCCCAAGCTTGTGCAACATGTTCATGATCAAGTTGCTTAAAATTCATAATATTGTTTCTAAGACAGATGATTTTAGCGGGAGAAAAATATTTAGAGATAAAAGCATCTTTGCACTTATTCCAAGAATCAATACTATTTTTAGGCAAAGATGAAAACCAAGCTTTAGCACGATCTCTAAGCGAAAAGGGAAATAGCTTCAGTTTAACAATATCATTATCCACATCTTTCTTCTTTTTCATATCACACAAATCAACGAAGCTATTTAGATGGGTAGCGGCATCTTCACTAGGAAGGCCGGCGAATTGATCTTTCATGACAAGATTCAACAAAGCAGCATTAATTTCACAAGATTCAGTATCAATAAGAGGAGCAATCGGAGTGCTAAGAAAATCATTGTTGTTGGCATTGGTGAAGTCACACAATTTAGTATTGTCTTGAGCCATCGTGACAAGCAAGCAATCCAACACGCGAGCAAACAAGAAGCGAACAAAAAGAGGCGAACGGAAAAGAGAGGGCAAATAAAACGGCAAGGGTGAAGTGGGGGAGAGGAAAACGAGAGGCAAATGGCAAATAATGTAATGCGGGAGATAAGGGTTTGTGATGGGTACTTGGTATGTTGACTTTTGCGTAGACTCCCCGGCAACGGCGCTAGAAATCCTTCTTGCTACCTCTTGAGCACTGCGTTGGTTTTCCCTTGAAGAGGAAAGGGTGATGCAGCAAAGTAGCATAAGTATTTCCCTCAGTTTTTGAGAACCAAGGTATCAATCCAGTAGGAGGCCACGCACGAGTCCCTCGCACCTACACAAACAAATAAATCCTCGCAACCAACGCGATAAGGGGTTGTCAATCCCTACACGGTCACTTACGAGAGTGAGATCTGATAGATATGATAAGATAATATTTTTGGTATTTTTATGATAAAGATGCAAAGTAAAATAGAAAGCAATAAAAATAACTAAGTGTTGGAAGATTAATATGATGGAAAATAGACCCGGGGGCCATAGGTTTCACTAGTGGCTTCTCTCAAGAGCATAAGTATTACGGTGGGTGAACAAATTACTGTTGAGCAATTGATAGAATTGAGCATAGTTATGAGAATATCTAGGTATGATCATGTATATAGGCATCACGTCCGAGACAAGTAGACCGACTCCTGCCTGCATCTACTACTATTACTCCACACATCGACTGCTATCCAGCATGCATCTAGAGTATTAAGTTCATAAGAATAGAGT
The DNA here is from genome assembly GCF_002575655.3 of Aegilops tauschii subsp. strangulata. Lineage (NCBI taxonomy): Eukaryota > Viridiplantae > Streptophyta > Magnoliopsida > Poales > Poaceae > Aegilops > Aegilops tauschii. Next base: position 519,185,342 of record NC_053036.3, read on the forward strand.
AATGCTTTAAGCAAGATGACATGATGTAGAGGGATAAACTCATGCAATATGATATAAACCCCATCTTGTTATCCTCGATGGCAACAATACAATACGTGCCTTGCTGCCCCTACTGTCACTGGGAAAGGACACCGCAAGATTGAACCCAAAGCTAAGCACTTCTCCCATTGCAAGAAAGATCAATCTAGTAGGCCAAACCAAACTGATAATTCAAAGAGACTTGCAAAGATAACCAATCATACATAAAAGAATTCAGAGGAGAATCAAATATTGTTCATAGATAAACTTGATCATAAACCCACAATTCATCGGTCTCAACAAACACACCGCAAAAGAAGGTTACATCGAATAGGTCTCCACGAGAGAGGGGGAGAACATTGTATTGAGATCCAAAAAGAGAGAAGAAGCCATCTAGCTAATAACTATGGACCCGAAGGTCTGAGGTAAACTACTCACACATCATCGGAGAGGCTATGGTGTTGATGTAGAAGCCCTCCGTGATCGACTCGCCCTCCGGCGGAGCTCTGGAAAAGGCCCCAAGATGGGATCTCACGGGTACAGAAGGTTGCGGCGGTGGAATTAGGTTTTTGGCTCCGTATCCGGTAGTCTGGGGGTACGAAGGTATATATAGGAGGAAGAAGTACGTCGGTGGAGCAACATGGGGCCCACGAGGGTGAAGGGCGCGCCTGGGGGGTAGGCGCGCCCCCTACCTCGTGCCCTCCTGGTTGATGTCTTGACGTAGGGTCCAAGTCCTCTGGATCACGTTCGTTCCAAAAATCATGTTCCCGAAGGTTTCATTCCGTTTGGACTCCGTTTGATATTATTTTTCTGCGAAACTCTGAAATAGGCAAAAAAAAACAATTCTGGGTTGGGCCTCCGGTTAATAGGTTAGTCCCAAAAATAATATAAAAGTGTATAATAAAGCCCAATAATGTCCAAAACAGAATATAATATAGCATGGAACAATCAAAAATTATAGATACATTGGAGACGTATCAGAGCTGCTTCGGTGCTTGGCGGTGTCGGCGCGGCTTGGGCGCTGCTGGGCGTCGTGGAGGCGTCATCACTCGGGCTTGGTGTCGGCATCGGCGTGGGCGCGGGAGTTGGCGTCGCCGTCGTCGGCAGCTGGTTCTGGATGAGGCCGCGCTCCGCCATGTACCACGCCTTGAGCTTCTCGTCGGTGCTCTGGAGCATGTCCGCCCCGCCCATCAGAAAAGCCAGGTCAGTGTTCCTCTTCTTCGCAGCGACGTTAGTCCGGAGCAGGTCGAGCTTGATGGCGCTCTTCGTCATCAGCGACGACCACCGCGCCGCGGTTTTCTCTTCACGTAGGACGGCCCGGGCCTGTGCATCAGCGAGGCAATGCTCGATGGACTCCTGCACTCATGCCGTAGCGGCATTGGCGTGTTTCCCCTTCTTGGCCCCTTTGTTGCCGTCCGGCCGCCCCTCTAACGCGCCCGGCGTCGGCGTGTCCGGCTTGTACATCTCCTTGGCCTTGTCGTCGGTACACCGGACTTACGCCCACTTCTTGCACATGTCAATGCGCTTGTAAACGTGGAGGTACTTGAACTCGGCGTCGTTGTTGCCCTGCCGATACAAGGCGAACATGCGCAACAACTGCGCGGAGGAACAAACAGTTGGCGGGCGCACACGGCGATGAAAGGCAGGAGACCGGTGTGCCATACCTGATCCTCAACACTGGCCCCGCTCTTCGGGCGAGCCGCGACCTCCTCGACGATCCCATGCCATTTGTTGCACGCCCCCTGGATACGCCCCCAATGGTTCGCCATCGCCTTCGCCCCGCGCTGCATGTAGACGCCTTTAAAGTAGGGGTCCACGAGCTTGCGTTCATCGAACTCGGCCTTGATGCGCTCCCAGTACGTCTCGAGGCTCTGGTTCGGGCCGGTGGTCGGGTCGAGGCAGACGATTTTCCATGCTTCGGAGAGACATTCCTCCTCCTTAGACGCCCACTTGATGCGCGGCTCGCTGGACCTGGCCGCCCGCTTCTTCTTCTTGCGCCTCCTCGCCAGAACAGTCGCCTGCTCCTCCTCCTCCTCTTCCTCCTCCTCCTCCTGCTCCTCCTGCTCCTCCTCGCCGTAGACGTAGCCGAGCTCGCCGTCCATGCCACCGCTGAGATCCACCGTGTCGTCCGGGGTGACGAACCCGGGAGACGCGGCAGCCGCGATAGAGCCGATCGCGATGACGTTCTCCATGTCGGCCTCGGTCTCGTCGGCGTCGCCGAGGTGCGAGAAGGGAAGCGCGCCATGGCGGAAAGGTGGCGTCGGGGAGGACGCGTAGGCGGGTGGCGAGTAGTTGTATGGAGGGTACTACACGCCGGCGAAGGCAGGCGAGGGCGTGCGCTGGGCCGGGTGTCCATGGGGGAAGGTGACGTTGGGGTTGAACCCACTGTGCGCGTCCCCATCGGCGTAGCCCGGCGAGGGCGATCCCCATGGCTGCGGCGACGGAGAGCCGACGCCTTGCTGGCCCCAGGGCGCGTACTGGGCGTGGCTGCCGGGCGGATTCATCATCCCCGCACGAGCCGCCTCGGCCTCGGCTTGCTCCGTCGAAGTCGCAGCCACACGCGCCACGTTGTCACGGGCCTTCTTGGCGATCGCCCTGTTCCTTCGGTCGGCGGTGACAGCCTCCCGTCGCTGAACTTCCACCATCCAGTCGGCATTTGACATGCCCGGTGGCTTGGACGGCGGCGCCCTCGGCTTCCTCTGCTTCGGCTGGGCGACGAAGTCGGTCGCGATTTCCGCGGCGCGGGGGACAACGTACTTCTTTGGCGGCATGGCGGCGGGCTGGGAGGCGAGCGGGAGGGAGATTGGCGGGAGGAAGGGAGAGAATGGGAGGGAAGTGGGGAAAAGCGGGAAGAAACGGCAGGAAGAGGCTCTCGACTCGTCGACAGGGCGGACCCACGTGCCCTTTTCGCTTGTGCCGGCGCCCCAGGCGCCCCCAGGGCACCGGGTTCGGCCTGGGTCCGCCGGCACCAGTTTCGGCCCGAGCCGGCGAAAAACGGGCTTCTGGGGGCGTGACTGGGCCGTTTTTTGGCGCCGGCGCGGCAAAAACGCCTGGGGAGGGCCTGTTGGGGGCGAGGCTGGAGATGCTCTAAGCCATCTTTGCAAAGATCTTCTTCGGGGCAGAGCATTGTGAGGCTCTTCCAGGACCGCCGACAGGCTTCATGTGCAACAAATGAGTTCTTGGTGGCCAAGTTGCGAATGCGATTAACATCCACCAAGAGACTCTGCATATGATGCTTCAGCCAGTCATGATGCCTATCCAGCTTTTGATGCAAAGACACCAGAAGCTAGCGGTCGTTGAGGACACGGGGACGCTTTTGAGGCCTTTGAGATATTGTGCTAGCAGTGGCTTCAGCATTGGCACGGTGTGGCACTCTCAAGTTTCCAGCCAGAGGATAAGCAGGTGTTGCAGCATTAGGCACAAGAATCCCTTCAATGGGTTGTGTGAAGCTCTGGAATTCTGCATTCTGAAGGTGGAGTGGCTTCTTGGCAGGCTCGGGGTAGATGGCTTCAATAGACATATCAACTTCAGGCCAAACAGTATGGTTGAATGAAGCCTAATAAAGCGCGTCACCCATGGAGCATAAAATTTCAGGCCAAACAGATCAATCCCAGAAGCAGCAAGTTGTCTGATGAAGAAATCATGAGTGTTGAATCTGATGCCATTGATGATATAGAACACCAAAGTCTTCATAGCGCCTTCAAGTTTAGCTTCAGAAGAATTTCCTTTGATAGGCCAGAGAGTACGCCTTAGAATATGGTACACTGTGCGTGGCAAGTACTCAAGGTCCTTCACAAAGAATTCCTTTGGGTATTCGGCGTCTTGGGGCAATGGCTTCATGATGCTCATCATTTGGCTCATGTTTGGCTTTGGCTTCTGAAAAATGCTCTGCTGCTCATTCTGATGAAGCTGACAACCAGGTTCATATAATTCACCTGGAGTGGGCAGGGAAGTAAGCTCGATGATATCCTGAGCTTTGGCTTCGTGATGTACATCACCTGTCATCCACTCAAGGACCCAAGTCTTCGGATCCATGTTGTAGCCTCGAATATGTAGAGTAGCATAGAACTGCAGCAGAAGCTCTTCATTCCAATGTCAGTCACAAAGGACAGAAGAGCAACGTCCCTAAAACAGTCAAGGGCTTCCTCGAGGCATGGCAGCCCATCCATAGCATCACAATCCAGACACTTGTGCGGAAAAATCCGGTCTTGGTTGTATAGGATGCAAGAGTAATAGCTTCACTGCTGATGGCTCCAAAACCTGTCAGAGGAGATCTTGGGCTTCGTGTACGGGTTCTTGGCGCCGTCAAAGAATGTATTATGCTCTCTGAAGTTGTGCATGCTGAAAGAGCCCTGTGTTGTGGCAGCACTTGGAAGCCTTGGCAGTCTTGGCTTTGGCTTCTGAACTTGAGGCCTCTACTCCACATGATAATCATATTGTGGCCCGGGAGCAGTGGGTGGAACCATAATAGGCCATTTGACTGTGACAAGCTGACCACCACGATTGAATGCTTGTTCAATGGTGTGAGGCCTTGGGGGAGGAACAACATTGTCTTCGGGCTCCACATTGTCTTCAGCCATGACAGAGTCAGTGGCTTCAGTGGCACTGTTGGTGGCAGCCACATTGTTTTCAACCTCCATCTATTTGACAACTGGAGGGTCGGGCACGATCACAATCTCTTGAAGAATGACTGGATCACTGGTAGGAGGTGTGGCTTCTCTTTCTTCTTCTTGATCTTCTTCTTTATCATTGGCTGATGCAGCCGGAATGTCTTCAGCAACTTTGGCTTCAGACTCAGAGTCAGACGCAGAAGGGGTGGCTTCAGGAAACACTTGACGTGCTACTGAGTTGTGTTGCACTTCCTCTTCTGGAATGCTCGACATGGAGACCTATGGCCTGAAGCCTTTGTGAAGCCTGCGAAACGCTAGCGACGCCTTTGGAGAGGGAGTGGTCTCCATGTAGTTGTCATCATCAAGCACCGAAGAGGTGACTTGAGCAGGTGGAGTACGTGGTGTTTCATCTTGCACTGGGGTGTCTTGTTGTTGGCGCTCAGCCCATGAGTCATCTTGAGCAATTGGCGTCAATGGACGACCAATGCTAATAAGTTCACTACTCGTGGGAGCATGCGATGATACCGACTGGGGCTCGAGCCGAGGAAGGATTTCATCATCATGCACATTGTCTTCATGACTAATGTCTTCAGCTGTGTTGGGGTCAACAACTGGAACTTCTTCACTTACTGGAGCCTCTATGGAAGTAGGCTCATGAATCACTAGGCGATGTTCTTGGTTTGTTGAGGCAGGGAGAGCAACTGAGGTTGGTTCAACGTTGAGGGGCTTTGGGGCAGCAGCACGCCCTGTCTTTCAAGACTTTGAAGCCTTTGTCTTCAATTTCTTCTTGGAGGGAGCATCATCAGAGGTGTCTTTGTGCTTCCTCTTCCTGGCTTCAGCTTCAGCTTGCCTTGTTTTCTTCAACTCAGAAGCTGCTGAGGAGACCTTTGGCTTCGAGCCAGTCATGCTGGCAGGGAAGACAATGCTAGGTTCTCCCTGCCGTTGAGCTTCGGGTATGGCTTCAGCAGACTTCTTCTTTTGCTTGGCAGCCATCCTGGGGTCGATGCCAGGATGCCCAAGAGCCTTTCTCTTTTCAGCTTCATTGTGCGCTTGCACACACTTCTGAGCATAGTATTTCATGCGTTCGCGGGAGCCTTTGGCTTCACACTTCTTGTGGAATTCTGCCTTGAGATCATGCAACATCTTCTTGAAGATTTGCACATCAGCAACACTGAGCTTCTCAATGTTCTTCTTGAAATGCGCCTTCTCATGATCAATTTTGTTCTTGAGCTCGACGATTCTCTGAGCTAAGGCCAATTCATTTCCAATGGCTCCGTGAAACGTGACGCTGATGTCCACTGGCAGCTGTAGGTCATCAATACCGATGCTTTGGTTGTCAAACCATTCATCGATGAAGTTGTTCAGAATATCAACATCAAAGAGAGGCAGATCACTAAAGATCTCAGCCTCTTGCTTGCTCTTGATTAGCATCTCTAGAGGTTCATCACCAAGATCTTCATCACTGGACAGATCAATGGTGTTTTCCTCATTGCGCAGAACGGCAGCAGGAGTCAGGTTATGCCCTGAAATCTTCTTGGGCTTCTTGGTCCTCTTGGAGAAACGAGACAAGTCTACAGACTGCACACTGGGTTCAGGAGGTGCATCCTTCAATGGCTTCACCGTCGAAGCGGTTGGTGCAGCAGAGGGCTTCGAAGCTTTAGTCTTTTTCTTCTTCTGCTTCGGTGGTGCAGGTGCATCTTCAGAGTCTGCGTCATCAGCAGATTGATCCACCGTGGCCCTCTGAGCAGCAATGTGGGAGAGGAGCCCATCGAAGCTACTGAAGGGGCCGATGACATTGGGATTGGCTTCACGTGTGTCATCCTTTCTTGGAGTAGACGGACCAGGATTCAAGTTGAGTCCGAAAGCCTTCTTGTTCTTTTCAGCTGCCTCCTTTGCAAACTAAAAGTTGCGCTTGAAGAGATTGTCGCTACGACACCATAACAGAGATGATGGTCGGCATTCTCAAGCTGAGGTCCTCAGAGCATGTAAGGATAGAAACCTTGAGCAATAGCTTCAGGCTTCGTCTTGGGTTGCATATTTCTGTAAAGAATATCGCCCCACAGGTGCTTGATGGCATTCTTCTTGGCATATTCAGCAGTGACGAAGTTGTACTTGAACCACTGTTCAGCCCAATATCTCCAGATCCATTGGATCCTGGTCTTGCGTTGGTTATAGTTCTCCTCAGGATCAGTCTTGTACATTTCATATAGATCCGGAGGAAGATCTAGAGCAATATTTCCACGGCGCTGCCTGCCACCTTTCCTTGCAGATTTCTCAGAAGCCATAATATTCAGAATGATAGGCTTCAAGACAGTGAAGGGTTTCCATCTACTTGTCAAGCAAGAACTGGCTTCAGGGGAGTAAATATGATGTTGTTAGAATTCTGCAAATGAATGCATACTGTGGGAACCAAGGGATTCTCCCACGGACATGTATCTGTGACAGCATTAGAGATGCAAGGGAAGGGGAAGAGGTCATATGCATTCTCAGAAGATTTTGAAGTTAAATCAGTTTGAAGACATTGACCTCATAGTGCGAAGACATTCACATATTTGAAGGAAGTTGGTTCCAGATTTGTACGAATCCATGAATAAGTACAACTGAGGAGTCTAACTAGTTATAAAGCATAAGTGAACATGCTTTGCAAGATATGAGATTCAGAAAAAGACAGATCCATATTTGGAAGTGTAGAAACCACTTTTGGTTGAAGTGGATGGATTTGACAGATCAAAAAGACTGTAAAAAGTGAGATTTATTTACCACAGACAAACTGCTAGATGAGGCAGAAGGGAGGTCAAGCAGTCCAATCTCCCGTGCCCTAACTTGGTGGCGAAAGACACCTACGGCGGCGGCGGAGAGGACGAGGTCCGCGGCCGGTGTGAGGACGGCGTCGAAGATGTCGCGACAGCTAAGCGCTTTGTCTCCGTCGTCGACGCGAGCTAGCGGTGGCGCTAGGGTTTGGGCGAGATGGTGAGGTGGAAGGGAAGATAATGACCGCGCTGGATGTGTATTTATAAGGTAAAGGGCTGCACAACGCAATTACGCAGGTGCCCCTAGCGGTTCACATCTGAAAGACATGTGGCATGCATGCAACTTATTGGGAGTTGTTCCATGTTCCCACGCACACCTAGATTGTCGGGTGGTCGTTCCGGCTTCTTCGGTATTCAGGCAAAAGCGATATAGCATTAAAAGCAGGTTTAAATGTGTGCCTCTGTATCTTCAGCTGACAAGGACGCAGTGAAGGCATTTGACACGTTTCAATAGAATGCATATGACTAGATAGACAGAATTTGAGGAAGAAGCACAGAAGGGGTTAGGGTCCGATCACATTCACTTAGTTCAGAAAATGGCAACTTTGAAGACATAGCTATAACTGAATGTTGTAGAGGATAGAACACACACACACACAGATATATATATATATATAGGAAATACCAAATCAAAATTGTGAAGATAAACCTAGAAGTCAAATCAATGTTGAAGACAAACCAGATGCGAAGATAATGCAATCATGACGCCAAATGAAAATCCTCGATAAAGTTTGGTGGTGGCGTTGCCCACCGTATAGGAAGTATTAGACCCAGACATGCTGCACAGTTATCGTGGTGCTTCGAAGTCAAATTCCGCGTTAATGTATTCACATTTAGAATGTATGTCTTCATTGATTGAAGATATATGTTACTTCGTGTGTTGCACATCTAAGTCATCAACATGCATAAGTGTTAGGATGTGTGTCCAATCACAGGACATTTGAGGATTCTAAGATATTTAGCTCACACCGCAACTTGCAAAACCTTTTCTCATCCAAGGGCCTGTGAAGATATCTGTCAATTGCTCTTCAGTGTTGACGTGAATGATATCGATATCTTCCTTCATGACATGATCTCTGAGAAAATGATGACGAATCTGAATGTGCTTTGTCTTCGAGTGCTGAACTAGATTGTTGGCAATCTTGATGGCGCTTTCATTGTCGCAGTAGAGTGGCACATGCTTCAGGTGGATACCATAATCCTTGAGAGTTTTCTTCATCCATAGAAGCAGAGCACAGCAAGATCCAGTAGCAATGTATTCGGATTCAGCAGTGGAGAGTGATACACAGTTCTGCTTCTTTGAAGACCAACAGACAAGAGATCGTCCAAGAAAGTGACATGTGCCTGATGTGGACTTGCGATCAACCTTGTCACCAGCATAATCAGCATCTGAGAATCCAACTAGATCAAACTCTGAGCCCTTTGGATACCATAATCCTAGTGCTGGGGTGTAAGCCAAATATCGAAGAATTCGCTTCACAACTAAGTGATGTGATTCCTTTGGTGCCGCTTGGAATCGGGCACACATGCAAACGCTAAGCATTATATCAGGCCTAGATGCACATAAGTAGAGTAAAGAACCAATCATGGAGTGGTATACCTTTTGATCGAACTCTTTACCATTGTCATCGGGGCCCAATTGGCCTTTGGTTGGCATTGGCATCGTGTACAATTTGCAGTCTTGCATTCCAAACTTCTTCACGCAATCTTTGAGGTATTTCTCTTGTGATATGAAGATGCCATTGCTCTGCTGACGGATTTGAAGACCAAGGAAGAATTTCAGCTCACCCATCATGGACATCTGATATTGCTCTTGCATCATATGCCCAAACTCATCACCGTATCTCTTGTCAGTGCTACCGAAGATAATGTCATCCACATATTTTTGGCACACAAACAGTTCACCATCATATGTCTTCGTGAAGAGAGTGGGATCCAGGGAACCAGGTTTGAAGCCTTTGCTCTTTTGGAAGTCTTTGAGTGTGTCATACCAAGCGCGAGGGGCTTGTTTGAGGCCATACAGTGCCTTGTTGAGCTTGTATACCATGTCAGGACGCTTTGGGTCTTCAAAACCAGGTGGTTGTGCAACGTACACTTCTTCTTCAATTTTTCCGTTGAGAAAGGCACTCTTTACATCCATTTGGTACAGAAGAATGTTGTTGCGGTTGGCATAGGCTAGCAGTATGCGAATGGCTTCAAGCCTAGCCACGGGAGCAAATGTTTCATTGAAGTCAATCCCTTCAACTTGTGTGTAACCTTGAGCAACGAGACGAGCCTTATTTCTGACAACTTGACCATTCTCATCTTGTTTGTTGCGATAGATTCATTTTGGTGCCGATGATATTGTGCTTGCGAGGATCAGGACGCTTTACTTGCTCCCATACATTGTTCAGCTCAAACTGTTGAAGCTCTTCTTGCATAGCTTGAGTCCATTCAGGTTCCATGAAGGCTTCATCAACTTTCTTGGGTTTAGATATAGAGACAAATGCAAAGTGCCCACAGAAATTTGCTAGCTGTGTTGCCCTTGAACGAGTAACTGGACCAGTTGCATTGATGCTATCAATTATCTTCTCAATCTGTACTTCATTTGCAACACGAGGATGAACTGGATGAAGATTTTGCCCTTGCTGATCATTGTCTTCATCATCAGCATTGGCTTTAGGCTGAGCAGTGTCTTCAGGCTGATTAGGTGCAGAAATGATGATTTCCTCTTCAGCATGTTCCTCTGAAGGTGTGATTTCTCCAGTACCCATAAGCTTGATAGATTCACTTGGTGTAGCTTCATCTAGCACATTTGGCAGGTGCTCTCTTTGCGAGCCTTTAGTCTCATCGAACCGCACATCCGCAGTTTCAACCACTTTGTAGTGAAAGAGGTTGAAGACTCTGTAGGAGTGCAAATCCATTCCGTAGCCAAGCATAAAACCTTCATGTGCTTTCGGTGCAAATTTTGAAGTGTGATGTGGATCCTTGATCCAGCACCTAGCACCAAAGACTCTAAAATACCTGACGTTTGGCTTCTTACCAGTCAGGAGCTCATATGATGTCTTCTTTAGGAACTTGTGAAGATAAACACGGTTGATGATGTGGCATGCAGTATCAATAGCTCCAGGCCAGAATTTCCTTGGAGTCTTGTAGTCATCGAGCATCGTTCGTGCCATCTCAATTAGGGTTCTGTTCTTGCGCTCCACGATGCCATTCTACTAAGGTGTGTATGGAGCAGAGAACTCATGTGCGATGCCCAATGTATCAAGATAAGTGTCGAGGCCGGTGTTCTTGAATTCTGTGTCGTTGTCACTTCTGATGTGCTTGATCTTGATGCCATAGTTGGTCATGGCACGATTGGCGAATCATCTGAAGACATCCTTCACTACATCATTGTAGAGAATTATGTGCACCCAGGTATATCTTGAGTAATCATCAACAATGACAAAACCATAGAGGCATGCAGTGGTAGTAAGGGTAGAGTAGTGAGTAGGGCCAAATAGGTCCATGTGAAGCAGCTCGAAGGGACGCGTAGTCGTCATGATTGTCTTCGAGGGATGCTTGGCCTTAGTCATCTTTCCAGCTTCGCAGGCACCGCATAGATGATCCTTCTTGAACTTGACGCCCTCGATGCCTATGACATGCTTCTTCTTCGCGAGAGTGTGCAAGTTCCTCATGCCAGCATGCCCTAGCCTCCCATGCCAGAGCCAGCACTCTGAAGCTTTTGCTAGAAGACATACGGCCAGCTGTGGTCCTGCGGAGAAATCTACCATATACAGATCGTCTTTTCGATACCCTTCGAAGACTAGAGATTTGTGAGATTCCATAAACACAAGGCAACGATATTTTCCAAATATCACAATCATGTTCAGATCACAAAGCATTGAGACAAACATTAAGTTGAAACCAAGGGATTCAACAAGCATCACTTTATCCATGTGCTGATCCTTTGAGATTGCAACTCTACCTAGGCCCAATACCTTGCTTTTACCAGTGTCAGCAAATGTGATGCGACTTTTTTCAGATGGACGTAGGGTTGAATCCATAAGAAGACTTCGATCACCAGTCATGTGTAGCGACCCGACCTCAGACGGTCAAGTCTCTGTGCTTAAGTGTCATCCCTGGATCGGTATGCTGACACACACAGTACTCGAGGATTTATAACAGAGGTAAATCAAATGTATAAAGTAACGTAAAATATTACCTCAATCCAAAAAGTGGAAGTAACAAGGTTGTGGATTTCCATCAACACCAACGGCAAAGTTGAGTGTAGAAATCGTAACCCTAACGTATCACTTACTCGTCGTAAGGATCCTGCAACATGAGACGTTGCAGCCCGAAATGGGTCAGTACATTGAATGTACTGGCAAGATAACACAGTAGAGCAATGAGTAAAATAAATGCTATCACTACATGCATATATGGCTGGTGGAAAAGCTCTATGGTTATAAGGTTTTTGCGAAAAGCCAATTTTCCCTACTGCAAAGGAATATATTTTATTTAACTACAAAGTTTATTGAAAACATTGAGAAGGTAAACCCCCTCTCAATCCCAACTAAAAGTAATCATTAACAACCCAACAAATTATTTAAGTAACGTGATGAGATCAATATGATAATCTAAGAACCAGATACTCAAGATGTCCATAACCGGGGACACGACTAACCATGATTAGTTTGTACACTCTGCAGAGGTTTGCGCACTTTTCCCCACAAGACTCGATCTCCTCTGTTGGATTTCTCGCACAACATGGTGTTTGAGAAACGGATGACCGAGACACAGTCTTTCAGAAGCGTTAGCACCTTACGATGGGTAGATCGGTACACCTACATCCCCTACATCTGCTAGTCTACCACTATAAGAGTTCACACGACTTAATCAACTATGCTAGAGCCCATAATAGCTTGTGGCTGCACACGGAAGTTTCTAGCATGAATAATCTTATGATCCCTTTGAGCCTGGGTGGCAGTCCATAGGAGAATCACACGGTACCCCGGGATTTCCAAAAATACAAGCAATCACTGGAATTCCCCAGGTGCCTCAATCCACCCAGATGTGTATTTAAGTTGCCACCTTAAGTTGAACCATTAATTAACAATATCACATCTGTCATGAATACACTCAAACCCAATCCACGTCTACTAGCATAGCATAGCAATATAAGCAACGTAGAAGTAACTCCCAAAGGTTTGATAATAAACAGGTAATAGGTACTACCTCATCTACTTCCCAAAACCCACATATTAAACAGTTCCTAACCATGCAATAGTTTGAGGGTTGATCTAATGCAATAAAACTGGGTGGTAAAGAGGTATGATCAAAGTGTTACTTGCCTTGTACAGTTGATGAAGATGATTCACACTCAAAACTCTTGATAGTTCTACTCGTCACACTCCGGTCAATCTATCGTAAGCAAGCAATAGTAACCACACATAAGCAATCACTCAAAAGATCGGAAAGAACGAAAAAGACAATTCGAAAAGCATCAAAACCAAGCAAATAACTCTTGTACATAAATCAATTTCTAACAGTACCAAAATTATGTGTATTTGGCCTTATCAGAAAGTTTAGGTCAAGGGCTTCGTTTGGCAAAAAGAATCAACTGAATCGGAGTTATAAAACTCAAGTTACGATCAAACGAAGTTTGAATACAAATCTGGTCTAATTCAAATTTTAAACTTTAAAAAACATGTTTGAGTTGGATTACTGGATAGAGGAGGTCATAACAAAGAAGTGGGCGTTGGTTTCGTTGAATTTGGACAAATGGTGTAAAAGTTATGACCGTTTGAAGAACAGAGACTATTCGGTAAAAACTTTAATTGCGAAGAGGTCCCTAACCTAAATAAAACAGAAAAAGAAAAACTTAACCGACGAACGTCCGCTATAGAAACATAAGTGACGAATTCGTCCACTACAAAGGCCTAATCAGTAAACGTTCGCTATTTAGAGCATATCGATCGGTTTTTTTAAAAGAAAAACCTAATCTAATAAAAACAGAAAAACCGGGTGGTGGTTTTACCGGTTCACGACGGTTTCGAAGAAAACCGGCGGGTCGGGCGGACCGGGGCGGCGGATCGGTTTTCGGCAACGGTGGCGGTTTTCGGCGATTGCGGCGGCGCGCTAGCAGCGGCAGGGCGCGGCGCGGCAGCGGGGAGCGGTGGCGCAGGCGAACGGCGAGGGGAGGCGGCGTGCTGCGGGAGGTGCGGCGGCGGCGCGGTGCGCGCGAGATGCAGCGGCGGCGAAAAGCGAGGAGCGGCGCGGCTGAGCAGAGAGAGGGGCGGGGTCGGGCGGCGGCTTAAATAGGCAGAGGGGGCGACGGGTGGCGTGGAGGAGGGGTCAAGGGGAGAGGCGGCGAGGAGGAGTCCGTGGCGGGGACGGCTCGGACGCCGAGGCGGCGGCGGTGGCGTGCGGGATCCGGCCTCCTGCGTGAGGTCGGGGACGGCGCGACTGGGCTGGGCTTGGCCTGGCCTGGTTGGGTGCTGGGCCGGCCCAGTCAGCGAAGAAGAATTTTTTTAAAAAAACACTGGCAAACAAAACAAAGGAAAAATATATATTATATAGGCATATAATATATCAAAATTTTCAGAAAAAGATTTTCTACAAGATGAACATTTTCCTAACGTCAAATAAAATCCAAACAAACTCAAATAATTCAAAGAGTGCTACTGCCCTACTAAAATCCAAAAACAAATCATTTTAAAAATACCAAAATGATTTCAAACTTATTTATCTCCAATTTTCTGATGTAGGGAATCATGTTACCCTATTTTCCATGTATTTTATTTTTGGAGAAAAATAATTTGAATAAAAACTCAAATAACCCAAATTGAAAAATAATTTCAAATGGATTTTAAATTTGATTTTCTTTGAAACTCCCAACTCATATTTCATATGTTTTGAAGAAGTCATTTTATCTTCTCTCATGAAAATCATTGAGTTGCATGAAGTTTCAGAATTGGAAATATTTTCAAATGAAATTCAAATATTTTCAACACCCCTTTTCATTTAAATAAATGGAAGAAGTCATGTCATCTTCTCTCCAGGGTTTTGTGGTGAAAAAAATTTGAATTTACGGAGATCATAAAAAAAATGAAAGTTTGGGAAAGTCCTTTTATTCCCTCTCATTTAACTTTCAAAAAGTTTCGAATTCACTCACTTTCAGTCAATCAAACAAACAATCAATCAAATCTATATTTTTATTATAACAATCCAAAATTTAGAATTTTGGGTTGTTACATCATGTGGTTAGTGCATCCACTGTCCATGATCCACTCAGAAGCCTTTGGTGTCGTACCCTACAATGCAGTTTGGGGGATAGGATTCACCAAGGGAAATGTGAATCATAAACATTTGACAAACAAGCATATTATCAAAGTTCAGATCCTGGTTAGGGTAGATAGGATGTTATTTTCCTTTCTTTAGGTTTTCTTGGATAATATACATACTCTCGATGTTTTTATTTACTTTGCATATGGAGTGAAACTTTGTAAAAGTTTACCAAATTTATAGAAAATATTATAGACATTTACAATAACAAATATATGGTGTGAAAATACATTCGGTGATGAATCTAATGATATTGATTGGTATCATAGTTGCTAATAAAATCTTGTATTCACTTGGATGAACTTTGACCTAAGACAAAACTAATATACAGGTAAAATAACAAGTGTAATCTTGTGTTTTACTACTTGCTCCGTTCCAAAATAAGTGTTTTTGATTTGGTAACTTTTGTACTAAATTAAGGACACTTATTTTGATTCGAAAGGAGTATTAATAACTCTAAATCCTTCCGCTAATCCTTCCACTGTTGATCCAAACTTAGGATATTCCCTGTTGGATGACTAGTGGACCTGCAATCTGATCCATCCATCCCAGCCCTCGTGCCGTCCGCGTCGGGCGACTCGGGGGACCCTACCGCCCCACCCGCCGGCCACCCCTCGCTGACCTTCCTCCCCCCCGCCGCCGCCAGAGGAGGTCGTCCCACGACGGACGGCGGCGGCGGGGCGCTCCTGCCTGTTTCTTTTTCATTAGCCTGGGCACTCTTCACCGATCCAATCATCTCGGATCTGATCTAGGCTTGCGCTTCAGCCGGCGGCCGGATCAAGTCTCCGTGCACAATCATACCCCAGCGCCGGTATGCATGTACATGGGGCAGGATGCATTAGACCTGCATGCAAATCGTTGGTGGCTTGCTGCTCTAGACGTGCATCCAACTCCGACGTCCAGATCGGAAGGTCGGCGACCTGCCAAATCGGAAGGCCACGACGCAGTAATGCGGCGGCCAGATCGTGAGGACAATGACACAGGATGGCGGTGGCCGGATCGTGAGGCCGACGACACAAGATGGTGGCGGTCAGATCATCAGAGCACCGGCAGCTGCTCGTGGACGCGGGTCTGGTCCACGCGACGCCATGTTGCAACCGAACCGAATTCATGGGTTCTGTGGAGTCCGTGGTGTCGCCGGCAATCTGCCCTCGCAACACATGGACCGCCGGGTGATGAGCCACTCGCGGACGTACGTCTGGACCACGCGACGCAGAGTTGCGACCGGAGTGAGTTCGTGGGTGCCGGAGGTGTCCGTGCAGTTGTCGGCAATCAGCTGCCGCAACACATTGACCGTCGGGCGCCAAGAGTGATCGTCCCCAACAACAGGCTCAGGAGGGACATTACATGGCAGGTTTGCTTTGTGGGGTTGGTGCGGCTAAGCTCCTTGTCCGGATCTCCGCACCAGCAATCGGCCTAATTTTCTGTCTCTGTCCTCGGTCATTCTTGTGGACCTATCACACTCCGATTTATTTCGGCACCATGAGGTACTCCAAGGCATATTTACCGGCAATTACCGTGGTGCTAACAATGATGAGGAATCTCAAGATGGTTTTGCCGGATCAAATGACCAGTGGATCTCGATGGCTCATGTGGAGTTCGAGATTTCAAGTGACGACGGAGGCGAGTTTGGTTGTGGTGAAGATTGTGGACCAGATGATCGGCGTTTTGCAGGAGTACCGGCTAGCAGGCGTGACAACACATGTGGACTTCTTATTGGTGGTGCTCTTTGGGCACAAAGTCTCGACTTCCGGGGTGAAAACCCTTGGTCCGACCTTCACTAGTTGTACCTGGCAATGGCGGATCTCTATTCGTCTCCTTGTTGAAGGCATTGCTTGGAGTTCAGTCAGACTTTCTTCAGGATGAAAACCCATGATCTGTGATCAGGCGACGACTGTGTTGGTGCACGGTTTCCTTCTTGGAGGTGTCGTTCTTGGAGAATCTTTTTTGCAGTCCTTGTGTGGTCTCTGGTGGTGGTAGTTTCCTCCTACTTCGCTGATCCGTTTGGCGTTTTCTTTTCTTTTTTCTTTTGGCTGTGTGCATCGTTGATGTCTCAACTAGCTCTTGACATTATGTTGTTGCAGAGGTTAGGTGCAATTGATATCCGCTTGATATTAATATATTCCCATTATCGAAAAAAAGATCCCTGTTGGATTAGGCTCGTGCGCACGCGTACATATTTGGCCAGCGGCAAGAAAGAATGAGCGATCAAGTGAGCTTGTGCGTATTTGGCGGGTGACAAGAATGAATCGGCGATCAAGTCAGCTTGTGCAGGAGACGAAGAAATCGACCAGGATTGAGCCAGCTTGTGCAAGAGACAGAGGAGTCGATCCAGCCACAGCCGAAGTGCTTCACGGTTCTTCAGGACCTTCTCTTGTTAAAAAGATATGATCAATCTCACTAACCACTCGCACTACAGCAACCAACAGATGGTCTATAAAGATCAACGGACGCGTCAACGTGGTCCGGAGAAACGCGCGTGCACTCAATGCGAACTCCCGCTTTCAACCCCCCGTCCTTGTTCGTCCCACTTTCTTCTTTCATCCATCTCCGCATGCACACATTCATTCATGCCCCCCGACCCACTGTTCCAAAGCGGGGGCGTGGGCCGGTCCAATCTCCCGGAGGACAGACGCCAAAAATCTGCTGACCGAGAGCGTCAGTCGGAGGAGCAATGGCGACACAAGCTCAGCTCTGAGGGGGAGATCACGCCGCAGGGAGAATTTACTCCTGGGGCCTCACGCATGCCCTGCGTTCCTCCGGCTTCCTTTAACCTCTCGCTGGCCCAGCGACTCCTGCCAATCTGCCATGTCTTCAACTCCATGCAACCACTACCGGCGACAGGCATTCATCTCGTGACCTTCCCGGTTCCACCTTCAATGCTAGCCGTGTGCCAGTACCCCTGCACTGTTCATTTGGGGCTCCTGCCCTTTTCCCACAGTGGCATCCAGTCAAGCGGTACGCCACTCTCCACTGTCCCGTTCAATCGAGCAATCACGCACGCACAGCACTCCCAGGTGATTGATCCGTCCCATTCAGCCATGCACGTACCGTAACCCCATGCCGCATGGCCATGGGCACCGACCTCATTTGCCCGACCTCATTTGCCGACAATTTGGAATGGGGAAGAGGAAGTGCACGTACTGGCTAAATAATAGTAAAATGAGTGAATCTACATTTTAAAATATGTTTACATACATCCGCACATTATAGTCCATTTAAAATGTCTAAAAAGACTTATATTTAGGAACGGAGGGAGTAGTAGCTATGGTTTATAGACTTATAGTTAACGGCTGGTGCTGGCTGGCTGGCTGGGTGGCTAGCTCCTGAGCGCCATAGTTAAGCACCGGATAAGGAGCTGAAACGTACTATGTACTTTTGGTCGGCCCACTGATGAAACGGCGAGGATCCATCATGGCGCTGAGCAGCTCACCATGGCGCCCCACCGTGGCGTAGAGCCGTACGTACAAGCTAGCTAGGCACAAGTCACTCACACTCATCCACGATCAATTATTTGTACACGGTCGAGACAAGAAACCCACGTGAGCCCAAGCCAACAAAAGGCCAACTTTTGTTTCGGCCATTTGATCCGGTTCTTCTGGTCCTGTGGCCTTTCCACGTCAAAAGGGAAACTCTGCTTTGTTAACCGGAGATGGTACCTGCAGTGTCAGATTTACAGCCACATAACGTAAGAGGCGGGCCTAATCCTACTGTCCGTGCGATCTAGCCGAGCGGCTCACGTGACAGCAAATCAAACAAGATATACTATCATAGTCCATGCAGAGTACAGCCATTATTGTATTGGCGAGGGAATCATCATGCCATCAAATGGCCACACTATAAAACTACTAGTATCTCCTAAGTCCCAAGGAGTATTCAGTTGTGGGAACTATAGCCCCAACATGTGGTGGATACTTAAGAGTTTCACAAGACATGGCTGTCTACTACGTAGTATAATTACTTGGTTGGTGTCTTCTACTACTAACGAGGCCGTCCTTGTCCTTGTCTGGCCTAAACGGTAATCATAACGCCCAGCCCATCGTGTTCTGGAAGGTTGCTGACGAGCCTGACAGTATGCGTCTGTTAGGGCAGTGACGCTCAATTATGGCACTCCACTGGCTAAACCAGAGGCCCCATGAGCCACCTAATTCGCATCAACGAATTGATTACTCTGCCGAGGCATGAGTCCTTCATCATGTTGCTCAAGACCCTACCATGATCTCGGTGTGATGATGTGGGGATTCCTCATCAACGGTAGTATGAAACACACATGGGGCCGATGCATAACTCTCAAACCAAAATGCCCTTTGTAACTTGCAGAAACAGCCTAGCGATATTCAGACAGTATACAGAACTCTGCTCATAGGACACTCGTGTTTGACTTTACTAATTAGGCCATAATAACTGCACGGACTTGCAACTTGGCTTCATCTGGGTCACTACCCATGCAGTTTGTAGCTAGGGAGATGCAAAATCACTCCTCCAAGCAATTCTTTTCTCCTCCATGGCAACAAGTCAAGTCTTGCTTAACGCACGATCATAATGGTTTAGATCGAATATACAGAATGGTTTTCAACGATGGAACAAAGTCAATCAGTATATGTACTTGGATGCAGTACGTAGTGATGAGTCTGCCTTATTGACATTTGACAGCATGGACCATAATGTTCCATGTATCCGATGGTCCACCCGTATGATCCATCTTTCAGGACCCCGAAACAACTTTTATATGCACCTTCATGATGAAGATGCCTACTCATGGCATAGGAGTTGCAAAATACAGTTGGTCAAATCTGGTCCGAATTAAAGGCCACTGTTCGATGCAGGCCACATGCTATGCGCTTTGCCGCCTCGCTCTCATCATCACTTGAATCTTATGCGAACCTCACCGCGGATCGCCTTCTTTCTGGCTTTGCGCCCTTTTCCCCATCCCATTGCCGTTTTCCGGACGTTGTAAAAGTGATGTGAAAGTAGGATATTCCCCTTTTTAGCGGGTGAAAAGTAGAATATTCCATGCATGAATGGAGCTCACGTTCATCATACCTTGTGAATTGCTGCCGGGCCACAACTAAAAATGCGATACTTAGAAGAAGAAAAACATGCGATATAAAGAAGAATGACTATGAGATTGGTAAGAAATGGATCGTGTGCGTAACTGTATATATTAGCTAGGGACCGTGCTACAGTGAGCTCGTGATCAATAGATGAATAATGATTGCCCAGAGGAAGATGAATATAGGTACTAGATATGTGGCTCTACGGTTCTGGTGCATCTGTGTCTGCTCATGAGCAGTGCTTATTTGTGTCCCGCAGCACCGTTGGTTTCGTCTTTAAGCAGGCATGTGAGATAGTACTACGTGATCCGGCTCGCACTCCAACAGGGAAACTCCTCCCCCATGGCCCCGTGCGCAACGACAATGACAGCACCGGGACAGACATGTCAATGTAAATGGGGCCTGCTAAAAATGGCCTAAGGCTACAATCTACTACTATGATTTCTCGTCCCTCATTAGTCAGAACGGCACTCTGACTGCCCATTTAAGCTCTCGCTGTCTCCTTTCATCCTGTGTGCTCATCTTCATCAGTCATCATGCTCCATGCATGCTTGTTGTTATGGATGCCCAGGCTTTCAGAGAGTCTCTCAATGACTGGAACCCAACGCAAGAATGGCTGAACGAGAGCTAAAGACCGCACTTTGGGCCACAAGAGAAATGATTCGTACCAGGAGCCCAGCCCTCACAATCATCGAGTGGACAGGCCCGTAATAAGGCCATGAGAGGAGAGCCATGCCGCATGCACGCACGCACTGCTGCTACCCGTACGGCAGGGAGACCGTGCCGTCCAAGAGCAGCGGCACTGATTTAATCAGTGGGCCTGTGCATTTGGGCAGAGAGAGAGGTTGTCACAGCTAATATAACCACCGCTCCATTTTGCCATGGATTTGTAATCACGGATGTAATCATCTCAGTGGTCGTCGAGTCGTGTGGTGGCCCTGCTGTGTGTTGGTCCAGTGAATCATATCACTCGTCAGGCCAACAAATAGCACCGTGGAAGAAAGAACAATGGAAATGCCTTTTGCATGAGCGTTCGAGCATTAGATCCCCTAAAATGCCATGTTAAGGTGTCTTCTTCAACTACTCCTTTCATGAAGATCTACGTGCAACCACACAACGTGCATTCAGTGCCGGAGCTACAGCAAAACATTGAATTGCAGATAGATGGGATCTCTATACTACGAGTGAGTGTTGTCGGTGTGCCACGATAAACTTTGGATCACCTGGTTTATTTTCTTCAACTTCGCTTCGATACACCACCACTAAAAAAAAGGTTACATGCGGGCAAAATCGTACATTATCTGCGCTACTAAAGACTGGGGCCACGAAATGTAAAGATTAATGAAGTCATCGCACTTCGTTTTGTTATCAATGGAAACGTCACCTCTCACTGAAAAAGAAATATTTTGCTTTTAGCAAGACACACATAACATCAAACCTAGTTGAGGTCTGATCCTGGCGAGCTGAAGGTACAATCATTTTTCTTTCTTTTTGCGGGGGTAATCATCTTTGTGATCAACCAATTAATTGTTAGTTCTCGACTCTTTTCCTTGTGACATTAGCGACGTCAACCTTTTTTTCTAATTAAATGAGCGTAGCATCTCTTATCTCATTGTTGAAATCAAAGTTATAGCAAAGGCATCTCCAGGTTCAGTTATCGTTCCCAGGTTAAAATAAATAAATTTCAAACTTTTTTTGACTTAAAAGGATATGTTATCTACCTTCTTCCATATTTTTGGATGGAAGCTTCTACCATTCATTTTTTGTTGAGAGGAAGATAGAGAGAGAGTGCGTGAGCGGGGCCCAAATAATTCTCAGTCTTTTTTAGACAAAATCACAGTTGAATTGGAGGTACAACACGAGTTGGGCTGAATGAATTGTATATAAGGATTAAAGTTTCAGCCAGTTCAGACAAAAGATTGCTGAATCCTATTTAGCACCTTACGCGCCAAATAGGGTTGCCCCTATGTCTCGGTTAGAGCAACACGTAGGGAAGCCTCGCGTCAAGGGGAGCGCCAGATAGGTCCGCCCAGGCGCGCACAAAGCTACAACCTCACTTTTATGTTTTTTTTCCTTCATCTTAACTATTTTCATACTTGTAAATATTCTAAATAAATGTATAACAAAAAAATATACATAAAACATTTGAAAATATGTTAACCAAGTGCTTGAAAAATGTTAAATGTGTATACATAATTTTTCTCTCGTGTATATGAAATATGCATACAAAAAATATACAATGTG
The DNA here is from genome assembly GCF_002575655.3 of Aegilops tauschii subsp. strangulata. Classification (NCBI taxonomy): domain Eukaryota; kingdom Viridiplantae; phylum Streptophyta; class Magnoliopsida; order Poales; family Poaceae; genus Aegilops; species Aegilops tauschii. The sequence continues at coordinate 519,207,386 of NC_053036.3, forward strand.
TGCAAAAAAACCGATCATGTATTTAGTTTTTTTAATCAAAGCATTTAAAAAGGTTAAACAAGTATTTGAAAAATGTCAAATGTGTATATAAAAATTGTTGACCATGTATTCTGAAAAATGTTAATCATGTATTTGAAAATTTGAAATTAAGCATTTGAAAACTTTATATATGTATAGAAAAAATGTTGGCAGTGTATTTAAAAAAGTCTTGTATTAGCAAAATGTTAATTAAGCATTTGAAGACGGTACCAAAAAAATATTGACCATGTATTTGAAAAATGTTAATCTTGTATTAAAAAATGTTAAACGTGTTTCAGAAAAATTTATTAGATATATACAAAAAAATGTTAATTAGCGGGCATGTGCATTTGGGCAGATAGAGGTTGTCACAGCTAATATAACCACCGCTCCATTTTGCCATGGATTTGTAATCACGGATGCAATCAGCTCAGTGGTCGTCGAGTCGAGGGGTGGCCCTGCTGTGTGTTGCTGCAGTGAATCATCACTCAGCCCAACAAATAGCACCGTGGAAAAAGAACAATGGAAACACCTTTTGCATAAGCGTTCGAGCATTGGATCCCCTAAAATACCATGTTAACGTGTCTTCTTCAACCACTCATTTTTATGAAGATCTACGCGCAGCCATACAACTTGCAATTAGTGCCGGAGACAAACCAAAACATTGAATTGCAGATAGATGGGAACTCTATACTACGAGTGAGTATTTTCGGTGTGCCACGATAAACTTTGGATCACCTAGTTTATTTTCTTGAACTTGGCTTCGATACACCACCACTAAAAAAGGTTACATGCGGGCAAAATCATACATTATCTGCTCTACTAAAGACTGGAGCCACGAAATGTAAAGATTAATGAAGTCAACGCACTTCGTTTTGTTATAAATGGAAACACCACCCCTCACTGAAAAAGAAATATTTTGCTTTTAGCAAGACACACATGACCTCATACCTAGTTGAGGTCTGATCCAGGCGAGCTGAAGGTACAATCATCTTTGTGATCATCCAATTAATGGTTAGTTCTCGACTCTTTTCCTTGTCATGTTAGCGACGTCAACCTTTATTCTTCTAATTAAATGAGCGTAGAATCTCTTATCTCATTATTGAAATCAAAGTTATAGCAAAGGCATCGCCAGGTTCAGTTACCGTTCCCCTTGTTAAAATAAATAAATTTGAAACTTTTTTGACTTAAAGGATATGTTATGTAGCTGCTTCCATATTTTTGGATGGAAGGTTCTACCATTCAAATGAGGGAGGTATTTTTCTAGTGAGAGAGAGGGAGAGAGAGAGAGAGAGGATCCCGAATAATTCTCAGTTTTTTTAGACAAAATTAGAACAATGCCCGTGCGTTGCAACGAGATATAAATATTCTAGTACGTTAGCTTGAGATTTACCTGTCAATAATAATACGATTGTGTAAATAAATGTTCATCAAATTCTAATTGTGAATTACCTGATAGTTTGATTAGAAGTTTGGTGGTAAATTATAAAATTGGTTCAGAAGGTAAGTAAATTAAGGTGATTAATTATCATATACATGGAAGGTTGAACGAAGGGGTGGTGGGAAGAAGGGTGAAATGGGAACCTTGAGTTCTTTTTAAGTAGTAGAGATAGAGAAATCTCAGTTGAATTGGAGGTATAGCACGAGTTGGGCTAAATGAAGTTGTATATAAGGAATAAAAGTTTCAGCTAGTTCATAGAGAATATTGCCAAATCCTATTTAGCACCTTACGTGCCAAATCGGGTCGCCCTATCTCTCGCTTATAGCAAGACGTAGGGAAGCTTCGCGTCAAGGAGAGCGCCAGATAGGACGGCCCAGGCGCGCGCAAAGCCACAACCTCATTTTTTTATGTTTTATGTTTTTGTTTTTTGCTTTCATTTTTCACTATTGTTTATACTTCCAAATATTCTAAATAAATGCATTACAAAAAACCATATTCATAAAACATTTGAAAAAATGTTAATAAAATATGCATACAGAAACTATACAATGTGTGTTTAAAAATTGATGATGTCTTTAAGAAATGTTAATCAAAGCATTTAAAAATGTTAAACAAGTATTTGAAAAATGACAATCAAGCATTTGAAAAATGTCGAATGTGTATAAAAAATTGTTGACCATGTATTAAGAAATTTTTTAATATTCTATTTGAAAAAGATGAATTAAGCATTTGAACAATGTTATATGTGTATACAAAAATAAATGTTGGCAATGTATTTTTAAAAAGTTTTGTATTAGCATAATATTAATTAAGCATTTGAAAAATATATACTAAAAATTGTTGACCGTGTATTTGAAAATTGTTTATCGTGTATTTGAAAAACGTTAAAGGTGTTTTCGAAAAGGTTATTAGATATATACAAAAAAGTACAATGTGTAAGAAAATAATAGACATAAACAATATAAGTTTTCAAAAATGGTTAATCATATATTTCAAAAATATTAAACATGTATATAAAAATGTTTCTGATATATACGAAAAATGTTGAATGTGTAGTGAAAATTTTGACATGTGTTGAACAAAAAAGAAAACAATGAAATCGAAAAAGAAACCCAATAAAAACCAATTGCAAAAACAAAGAAACCCGAAAAAACAATGGGAACAGAGAAAGCCGAGGAAGAAACAAACAAAAATGAAGAAGGGTAGTAAGAAAAGCATAAAAATCCAATGAAACCAGAGAAAAAACAAATAAAATAAATAAAGAAAAAGCCATTAAAACGGCCTAATAGAGGCAAAATGGTGTGCACACCTCCCCTATATAATTGATCTATAAGTAGGTTGTGACCAAATATCTCTCCTACCACCGGTTTTTTATCTGGGTTTATATGATTTTTTCCCTAGCGGTTATTTGTTTGGTTCTGATGGTCTTTGATAAAAAATTTCCTTTTTCCTTTTCCTTCGTATTTTTTGTTTTATTTTTTCTCGTTCCCTTTTTATTTTTATAAATCAATGGATATTTTTGAAATTTTCAAAATTTTCTTGTAAATAATTTTCAAATTTGTTAATATTGCTTTCCAAATCTGCAATATTTTTTATATCATAGATCTTTATTTAAATTCATGAATATATGTTAATCTGTGAAATTTTTCCAAATTTAGGAATATCTTTTAAATCCGTGAATATTTTGAAATTTACGAGCTTTTTAGACCCATGATCTCTCACAAAAATGAAGGCCAATGCAACATCACTGCCAAGAAAAACAAGCTAGATAACACAATATGCATACCTGTCACACCTTCAAAACTCCTGGTCAACTGGTCAATGTTGACCCGTCCACTGTTGACAGAGCGACATAGGAAGTAACTAGTTGACGAGTGCTCCTTCGGGATCTCACAACGATCACCTGCGGACTGCGGTGGGCTATGAGTGCATCACTTGGCACGCTCTTAGCCGCAGCCACGTGTCACGCCCTGGGTGCTCCCTTTCAATTTTTATTTTTTATTTTTTCATACACGTTTACGGCTTTTTTCGATGGTTTTTTGGATTTTTTAAACTTTTTGATTTTCCACTGGTATTTCTTAGTTTTTCTACAAAAAAGTATGAAAAACGTTTTTTTTGCTTCCTTGAGAGGCATAGTTTTGCTTCCACGAGAGGCATGATTTTGTGCCCCTCGAAAACGGAAAAAAACATGTGTTTCTCTTTTTTTTTCTTTCGTGAGAGGCACAGTTTTGCTTTCGCGAGAGGCACAGAAAAAACAAGGTTTTTTTTCTTTTTTTGTTATTTCACGAGAGGCACAATTTTGCTTTCACGGGGGGGGGGGGGGGGGGGGGGGTACAGTTTTGCTTCCACGAGGGGCACGGTTTTGCTTTCGTGAGAGCACGGCCGTGCCTCTCGAAAACAAAAAAACATTTTCTCTTTTTTTCGTGTGAGGCCCTACCTCTCGGAAATGGACAAAAATGCGTTTACTTTTTTTCCTTTCGCAAGAGGCATGGTTTTGTTTTCCGCGAGAGGCACCAATTTGCTTCCGCGAGAGGCACGACTGTGCCTCTCGGAAACGACTTCCTAAAAGGGGGAAACATGCTCTTGATCAGTTTTTCGTCTGTTTTTTGTGAAAAAAGGGTCAAAACCTAACAACATTGGAACTAGTTTTGAAGATCTTGATGTGAAGAATCCAATAGTGAAAACGATTCAAGATTTCGACGCACGGTTTAAGAGATAAAACATTTTGAATAAACGGATCTATGGAAAAAGGAAAAACTCCCAGGTTGCGTCCAGTGGCGCGCTGCTTGACCACTACGAAAAAAAGAAAAACCGCATGTGTGCAACTTGTCATAACCTAGCGAGATGGGAGTGATCTTCGGAAAGAGTACTCCTCAATTAGTGATTTCGGTGAAAGAGTGGCTACGTTAGCGAAGGAAGGACCGAGCAAGCGACAATCCCACTTGTTGGGCCGGCGCACCTTAGTATTTGCGTAAGCGCCATGGTTGTGAACTGGCGCCCGAAGGCGCAGTTTTGGAGGTCCATGCCTATGTCTCGCTACTAGGCCGACCCAGCGCGCAGGTTGCATCCCACAGCTGTGTTTTCCCATTTTTATTTTTCATGTTTTTTGTTTTCGATTTTGCTTCTTTATTCACTTTTTTATACTACCAAATATTCTAAATAATATATCACAAAAAACACTTTCATATAAAATATTTGAAAAAATGTCAATCAAGCATTAATTTTTTAATGTGTATAGAAAAATGTATCTTATGTATACGAAAAATATATACAATGTGTATGTAAAGGTTAATCATGAGAATTCTTTTATAAAGTATTTGGAAAATGTTAAATGTGCATAGATAAAATGTTTCTCATGTATGCACAACAAATATACAATGTGAATGAAAAATTGAACCATATATTTAAAAATGCTTCTCATGTATACGAATAATGTATACACAAAATATACAATGTGTATGGAAATTTTTGATCATGTATTTTAAAAATATTAATCAAGCATTTGAAAAATGTTATTTCAGTATTTAAATTTTGTTAATTAAGCATTTGAAAAATGTAAAACGTGTATGTAAAACATGTTTCTTGTGTATACAAATAATGTATCCAAAAGAATACAATATGTAGTGGAAAAAGGTTGATCATGTATTCAAAAAATTCTAATCTACCATTTACAAAATGCTACTAAAGTATTTTAAAATGTTAATCAAGCATTTATTAGAAGCAAAGAAAATGGAGAAATGAAAGAAAACTAAAGAAAGACATAGAAAAAATAAGCAGGAAAATAAAACATAAGAAAACCAATGCAAAAGAAGGGAAATAGTGAAATTTAAGAAAGAAATGACGAAAAACAAAAGGAACCCAAAGAAGAAACAAAGAAAAACCCCAAACCAAAGAAAACCAATGCAAAAGAATGGAAACAGGAAAACTAACAAAAAAAGAAAGAACAACAAAGAAAACTAGGGAAAACAAGAAAGAAAGAAACGAAACCGAAGAATAACAAAGAAAATAAAAGAAACGAGTGAACATTGAGAAAGAAATGAAGAAACTTGAAAAAAAGATGACAAAGAAACAAAGAAGACCATAACAAAGACGATAGAAAACGATAGAAAAAAAACCATTAAAACCGGACATGTCCGAACACATTAACAGCAAAAAGAAAAAGAAAAACGAGCATGATAGCAACGAGCGAGTGAGCTAAAACGCGAAAATGGGCCAGCCCATAACTGTGGCACTTCCGGCAAGAGTTTCGTCTGTCTCGCTATAAAGGAGATATAGGTCTCGAGGTTTAGGAGGTCTCCATATGATTATGAGTTGTATAGCAATCCAGTTGTGTTGGAGGCCTTCTTTCTGCCCTTGGGGGAAAACGATTTGAACCGCGATGGCTTAAAGCCCATCTTTTCGGGGGGTTTTGTTTGTTTTCCCATATTGAGGTGATATTCGTTAATTTCTAAAATAGTGCATTGACATATGGGATGGTGAAGGACATGCTATAGCATGTGATTTTTTTTAACTAGGATATGTAGGGAACATCAGATTTCTAGCCTTGTCAAAATGAATGAATCGTTCCCCAAGGAACGATTGGCCTAGCGAATGAAAACGTTCTTCCTGGGGAAGGGAACGATTCGTTCTCACCAATCCCCGCGCGAAACCGCTCCCCCTACATGACAAAACTGAAGGAAATATGCCCTAGAGGCAATAATAAAGTTATTATTTATTTCCTTATTTCATGATAAATGTTTATTATTCATGCTAGAATTGTATTAACCGAAAACTTAGTACATGTGTGAATACATAGACAAAACATAAGTGTCCCTAGTATGCCTCTACTTGACTAGTTCGTTTATCAAAGATGGTTATGTTTCCTAACCATAGACATGTGTTGTCATTTGATGAACGGGATCACATCATTAGGAGAATGATGTGATGGACAAGACCCATTCGTTAGCTGAGCATTATGATCGTTACAGTTTCATGGCTACTGCCTCTTCATGACTTATACATGTTCCTCAGGCTATAAGAGTATGCAACTCCCGAATACCGGAGGAACACTTTGTGTGCTATCAAACGTCACAACGTAAATTATAAAGATGCTCTACAGGTGTCTCCGAAGATATTTGTTGAGTTGGCATAGATCGAGATTAGGATTTGTCACTCCGTGTTTCGGAGAGGTATCTCTGGGCCCTCTCGGTAATGCTCATCACTATAAGCCTTGCAAGCAATGTGACTAATGAGTTAGTTGCGGGATGAAGTATAACGGAACGAGTAAAGAGACTTACCGGTAACGAGATTGAACTAGGTATGATGATACCGACGATCGAATCTGGGGCAAGTAACATACCGATGACAATGGGAACAAGGTATGTTGTTCTGCGGTTTGAGCGATAAAGATCTTCGTAGAATATGTAGGAGCCAATATGAGCATCCAAGTTCCGCTATTAGTTATTGACCGGAGATGTGTCTCAGTCATGTCTACATAGTTCTCGAACCTGTAGGGTCCGCATGCTTAACGTTCGATGACGATTTGTATTATGAGTTATGTGATTTGATGTACCGAACTTTGTTCGGAGTCCCGGATGAGATCACGGATGTTACGAGGAGTCTCGAAATGGTCGAGACATAAAGAATGATATATTGGACCATGTTATTCGGATACCGGGAATGTTCCGGATAGTTTCGGGTAAAACCGGAGTGCCGGAGGGGTTACCAGAACCCCGTGGGGGAAGTAATGGGCCACCATAGGCCTTATTGGAGAGAGAGAGGAGGGAAGCCAGGGCAGGCCCCTCCCCCCTTGCAGTCTGAATTGTAGAAGGGAAGGGGGCGGCGCCCCCCCTTTCCTACTCCCTGCGGTGTCAAAACCGGCAGATCTCGGGTAGGGGGTCCCGAACTGTGCGTCTAAAGATCGAAGGTAACAAGAGGCAGGGGAGACGATGTTTACCCAGGTTCGGGCCCTCTTAATGAAGGTAATACCCCACTTCCTGCTTGATTGACTTTGATGAGTATAGGGGTTACAAGAGTTGATCTACCTCGAGACCGTAATGGCTAAACCCTAGATCTCTAGCCTATATGATTATGATTTTTCCTTGCCTCTACGGACTAAACCCTCCAGTTTATATAGACACCGGAGGGGCCTAGGGTTGTACAAAGTCGGTTTACAGAGAAAGGAAAGTACGAACGCCAAGCTTGCTATCCACACAAAGGAGAGTCCCGTCCAGACACGGGGGAAGGTCTTTGATCTTGTATCTTCACGGCCCATTAGTCCGGCCCATATCACATAGCCCGGATGCCCGATGACCCCCTAGTCCAGGACTCCCTCAGCAGCCCCTGAACCGGGCTTCAATGATGATGTGTCCGGCGCGCAAATTGTCTTCGGCATTGCAAGGCGGGTTCCTTCTCCGAATAATCCAACGCAGTCTTCCGCACATAAGAACTGTATCCAGCTCTGTCCAATAATTACAACCCCAAGCTATAGGGGCAACAATTTTAAAACAAAGTAAGTCACATCTACTGGCGACTTTTTCGGCGAGGCGTTATGTCCTGGCCCTGTTATTATTCTGAACCGTTTTACAACCCCCGCTTCGCGTTTCGAGGCACGGCCATTGACATGTCTTGTCAAAGGAGAGATCGTGTCCCCTTATCACGAGATTCTCATCAATACGGGTTTGGGTAATCCAACCGTGCCGTTCGCACGTCCCTTGGGAATAGGCGAGGTTTAAGGCTCATGAGGGGGCGCTTGATATCCACTGCTTTTATAAGAGGATAAGGACCCATCTTTTCACCTCACACCTTCTTCTTCCTCTGCCCTTCCGTCCCCGAGCACCAGCGCCCAAGCTTCGACCTTTTCCATCGCCACCAAACATTCTAGTCATGTACGGATCTGGAGCGCATGGCAAGTGGATGGCTTCCTCCGTGATGAAGAAAGATATTAAGGAACTCCGAGAGGCGAGGTACTTGACCGCGGAAATCGCGCACAGGCTCCCAACCAAGGGGCAAGCCATCCCTACTCCAAAGCCCGGTGAGAGGGTTGTGTTCATGTTGGGGATCGTAGCAGAATTTTAAAATTTTCTACGCATCACCAAGATCCATCTATGGAGTCTACTAGCAACGAGAGGGAAGGAGTGCATCTACATACCCTTGTAGATCGCGAGCGGAAGCATTCTAGTGAACGGGGTTGATGGAGTCGTACTCGTCGTGATCCAAATCACCGATGACCGAGCGCCGAACGGACGGCACCTCCGCGTTCAACACACGTACGGAGCAGCGACGTCTCCTCCTTCTTGATCCAGCAAGGGGGAAGGAGAGGTTGATGGAGATCCAGCAGCACGACGGCGTGGTGGTGGAAGTAGCGGGGATCCCGGCAGGGCTTCGCCAAGCGCAAGCGGGAGGGAGAGGTGTTGCAGGGGGAGAGGGAGGCGCCAGGGGCTGTTGTGCTGCTGCCCTCCCTCCCCGAACTATTTATAGGGGTCCTGGGGGGGCGCCGGCCACCTTGGAGATCCCATCTGAGGGGGGGCGGCGGCCAAGGGGGTGGCTTGCCCCCCAAGGCAAGTGGGGCGCCCCCACCCCTAGGGTTTCCAACCCTAGGCGCAGGGGGAGGCCCAAGGGGGGCGCCCCAGCCCACTAAGGGCTGGTTCCCTTCCTACTTCAGCCCATGGGGCCCTCCGGGATAGGTGGCCCCACCCGATGGACCCCCGGGACCCTTCCGGTGGTCCCGGTACAATACCGATAACCCCTCGAAACTTTCCCGGTGGCCGGAACTGGACTTCCTATATATAATTCTTCACCTCCGGACCATTCCGAAACTCCTCGTGACGTCCGGGATCTCATCCGGCACTCCGAACAACTTTCGGGTTTCCGCATACTAATATCTCTACAACCCTAGCGTCACCGAACCTTAAGTGTGTAGACCCTACGGTTTCGGGAGACATGCAGACATGACCGAGACGCCTCTCCGGTCAATAACCAACAGCGGGATCTGGATACCCATGTTGGCTCCTACATGTTCCACGATGATCTCATCGGATGAACCACGATGTCGAGGATTCAATCAATCCCGTAGACAATTCCCTTTGTCAATCGGTACGTTACTTGCCCGAGATTCGATCGTCGGTATCCCAATACCTTGTTCAATCTCGTTACCGGCAAGTCACTTTACTCGTACCATAATGCATGATCCCGTGGCTAACTCCTTAGTCACATTGAGCTCATTATGATGATGCATTACCGAGTGGGCCCAGAGATACCTCTCCGTCATACGGAGTGACAAATCCCAGTCTCGATCCGTGCCAACTCAACAGACACTTTCGGAGATACCCGTAGTGCACCTTTATAGTCACCCAGTTACGTTGTGACGTTTGGTGCACCCAAAGCACTCCTACGGTATCCGAGAGTTGCACGATCTCATGGTCTAAGGAAATGATACTTGACATTGGAAAAGCTCTAGCAAACGAACTACACGAGCTATTGTGCTATGCTTAGGATTGGGTCTTGGTCATCACATCATTCTCCTAATGATGTGATCCCGTTATCAATGACATCCAATGTCCATAGTCAGGAAACCATGACTATCTGTTGATCAACGAGCTAGTCAACTAGAGGCTTACTAGGGACACGTTATGGTCTATGTATTCACACATGTATTACGATTTTTGGATAACACAATTATAGCATGAACAATAGACAATTATCATGAACAAGGAAATATAATAATAACCATTTATTATTGCCTCTAGGGCATATTTCCAACAGTCTCCCACTTGCACTAGAGTCAATAATCTAGTTACATTGTGATGAATCGAACACCCATAGAGTTCTGGTGTTGATCATGTTTTGCTCTAGGGAGAGGTTTAGTCAACGGATCTGCTACATTCAGGTCCGTATGTACTTTACAAATATCTATGTCTCCATTTTGAACACTTTCACGAATGGAGTTGAAGCTACGCTTGATATGCCTGGTCTTCCTGTGAAACCTGGGCTCCTTGGCAAGGGCAATAGCTCGAGTGTTGTCACAGAAGAGAGTCATCGGGTCCGACGCATTGGGAATCACCCCTAGGTCGGTAATGAACTCCTTCATCCGGATTGCTTCTTGCGCTGCCTCTGAGGCTGCCATGTACTCCGCTTCACATGTAGATCCCGCCACGACGCTTTGCTTGCAACTACACCAGCTTACTGCCCCTCCATTCAAAATATACACGTATCCGGTTTGTGACTTCGAGTCATCCAGATCTGTGTCGAAGCTAGCATCGACGTAACCCTTTACGACGAGCTCTTCGTCACCTCCATAAACGAGAAACATATCCTTAGTCCTCTTCAGGTACTTCAGGATATTCTTGACCGCTGTCCAGTGTTCCATGCCGGGATTACTTTGGTACCTTCCTACCAAACTTACGGCAAGGTTTACATCAGGTCTGGTACACAGCATGGCATACATAATAGACCCTATGGCCGAGGCATAGGGGATGGCACTCATCTTTTCTCTATCTTCTGCCGTGGTCGGGCATTGAGCCGTGCTCAATTGCACACCTTGCAATACAGGCAAGAACCCCTTCTTGGACTGATCCATATTAAACTTCTTCAATATCTTGTCAAGGTATGTACTCTGTGAAAGACCAATGAGGCATCTTGATCTATCTCTATAGATCTTGATGCCTAATATATAAGCAGCTTCTCCAAGGTCCTTCATTGAAAAACACTTATTCAAGTAGGCCTTTATACTTTCCAAGAATTCTATATCATTTCCCATCAATAGTATGTCATCCACATATAATGTGAGAAATGCTACAGAGCTCCCACTCACTTTCTTGTAAACACAGGCTTCTCCATAAGTCTGTGTAAACCCAAACGCTTTGATCATCTTATCAAATCGAATGTTCCAACTCCGAGATGCTTGCACCAGCCCATAGATGGAGCGCTGGAGCTTGCATACCTTGTTAGCATTCTTAGGATCGACAAAACCTTCCGGCTGCATCATATACAATTCTTCCTTAAGAAGGCCGTTAAGGAATGCCGTTTTGACGTCCATTTGCCATATCTCATAATCATAGAATGCGGCAATTGCTAACATGATTCGGACGGACTTCAGCTTCGCTACGGGTGAGAAAGTCTCATCGTAGTCAACCCCTTGAACTTGTCGATAACCCTTAGCGACAAGTCGAGCCTTATAGATGGTCACATTACCATCCGCGTCTGTCTTCTTCTTAAAGATCCATTTATTTTCTATGGCTCGCCGATCATCGGGCAAGTCAGTCAAAGTGCATACTTCGTTTTCATACATGGATCCTATCTCGGATTTCATGGCTTCTAGCCATTTGTCAGAATCCGGGCCCGCCATCGCTTCTTCATAGTTCGAAGGTTCACCGTTGTCCAACAACATGATTTCCAGGACAGGGTTGCCGTACCACTCTGGTGCGGAATGTGTCCTTGTGGACCTACGAAGTTCAGCAGTAACTTGATCCGAAGCTTCATGATCATCATCATTAACTTCCTCCCTAGTCGGTGTAGGCACCACAGGAACATCTTCCCACGATGCGCTTCTTTCCGGTTCGGAAGGGGTGACTATCACCTCATCAAGTTCCACTTTCCTCCCACTCACTTCTTTCGAGAGAAACTCTTTCTCCAGAAAGGACCCATTCTTGGCAACAAAGATCTTGCCTTCGGATCTGAGGTAGAAGGTATACCCAATGGTTTCCTTAGGGTATCCTATGAAGACGCATTTTTCCGACTTGGGTTCGAGCTTTTCAGGTTGAAGTTTCTTGACATAAGCATCGCATCCCCAAACTTTTAGAAACGACAGCTTAGGTTTCTTCCCATACCATAATTCATACGGTGTCGTCTCAACGGATTTCGACGGAGCCCTATTTAAAGTGAATGCGGCAGTCTCTAAAGCATAGCCCCAAAATGAGAGTGGTAGATCGGTAAGAGACATCATAGATCGCACCATATCCAATAGAGTGCGATTATGACGTTTGGACACACCGTTTCGCTAAGGTGTTCCAGGCGGCGTGAGTTGTGAAACGATTCCACATTTCCTCAAGTGCGTACCAAATTCGTGACTTAAATATTCTCCACCACGATCTGATCGTAAGAACTTTATTTTCCTGTCACGTTGATTTTCAACCTCACTCTGAAATTCCTTGAACTTTTCAAAGGTTTCAGACTTGTGTTTCATTAGGTAGACATACCCATATCTACTTAAGTCATCAGTGAGAGTGAGAACATAACGATATCCTCCGCGAGCCACAACACTCATTGGACCGCACACATCAGTATGTATGATTTCCAATAAGTTGGTTGCTCGCTCCATAGTTCCGGAGAATGGAGTCTTGGTCATCTTACCCATGAGGCATGGTTCGCACGTGTCAAATGATTCGTAATCAAGCGACTCCAAAAGTCCATCTGCATGGAGCTTCTTCATGCGTTTGACACCAATGTGACCAAGGCGGCAGTGCCACAAGTATGTGGGACTATCGTTATCAACTTTACATCTTTTGGTATTCACACTATGAATATGTGTAACATCACATTCGAGATTCATCAAGAATAAACCATTGACCAGCGGGGCATGACCATAAAATATATCTCTCATAGAAATAGAACAACCATTATTCTCGGATTTAAATGAGTAGCCATCTCGAATTAAACGAGATCCGGATACAATGTTCATGCTCAAAGCTGGCACTAAATAACAATTATTAAGGTTTAAAACTAATCCCGTAGGTAAATGCAGAGGTAGCGTGCCGGCGGCGATCACATCGACCTTGGAACCATTCCCGACGCGCATCGTCACCTCGTCCTTCGCCAGTCTCCGTTTATTCCGCAGCTCCTATTTTGAGTTACAAATATGAGCAACCGCACCGGTATCAAATACCCAGGAGCTACTACGAGTACTGGTAAGGTACACATCAATTACATGTATATCACATATACCTTTGGTGTTGCCGGCCTTCTTGTCCGCTAAGTATTTGGGGCAGTTCCACTTCCAGTGACCACTTCCCTTGCAATAAAAGCACTCAGTCTCAGGCTTGGGTCCATTCTTTGACTTCTTCCCGGCAATTGGCTTACCGGGCGCGGCAACTCCCTTGCCGTCCTTCTTGAAGTTCTTCTTACCCTTGCCTTTCTTGAACTTAGTGGTTTTATTCACCATCAACACTTGATGTTCCTTTTTGATCTCCACCTCCGCTGATTTCAGCATTGAATATACCTCAGGAATGGTCTTTTCCATCCCCTGGATATTGAAATTCATCACAAAGCTCTTGTAGCTTGGTGGAAGTGACTGAAGGATTCTGTCAATGATCGCGTCATCCGGGAGATTCACTCCCAGCTGAGACAAGCAGTTGTGTAACCCAGACATTCTGAGTATGTGCTCACTAACAGAACTATTTTCCTCCATTTTACAGCTGAAGAACTTGTCGAAGACTTCATATCTCTCGACCCGGGCATGAGCTTGGAAAACCATTTTCAGCTCTTCGAACATCTCATATGCTCCATGTTTCTCAAAACGCTTTTGGAGCCCCGGTTCTAAGCTGTAAAGCATGCCGCACTGAACGAGGGAGTAATCATCAGCACGTGATTGCCAAGCGTTCATAACGTCTTGGTTCTCTGGGATGGGTGCTTCACCTAGCGGTGCTTCTAGGACATAATCTTTCTTGGCAGCTATGAGGATGATCCTCAGGTTCCGGACCTAGTCCGTATAGTTGCTGCCATCATCTTTCAGCTTGGTTTTCTCTAGGAATGCGTTGAAGTTGAGGACAACGTGGGCCATTTGATCTACAAGACATATTGTAAAGATTTTAGACTAAGTTCATGATAATTAAGTTCATCTAATCAAATTATTTAATGAACTCCCACTCAGATAGACATCCCTCTAGTCATCTAAGTGAAACATGATCCGAGTTAACTAGGCCGTGTCCGATCATCACGTGAGACGGACTAGTCAAGATCGGTGAACATCTCCATGTTGATCGTATCTTCTATATGACTCATGCTCGACCTTTCGGTCTTCCGTGCTCCGAGGCCATGTCTGTACATGCTAGACTCGTCAAGTCAACCTAAGTGTATTGCGTGTGTTCCGAGGCCATGTCTGTACATGCTAGGCTCGTCAACACCCGTTGTATGCGAACGTTAGAATCTATCACACCCGATCATCACGTGGTGCTTCGAAACAACGAACCTTCGCAACGGTGCACAGTTAGGGGGAACATTTTCTTGAAATTATCATAAGGGATCATCTTACTTACTACCGTCGTTCTAAGCAAATAAGATGTAAAACATGATAAACATCACATGCAATCAAATAGTGACATGATATGGCCAATATCATTTTGCTCCTTTGATCTCCATCTTCGGGGCGCCATGATCATCTTCGTCACCGGCATGACACCATGATCTCCATCATCATGATCTCCATCATCGTGTCTTCATGAAGTTGTCACGCCAACGATTACTTCTACTTCTATGGCTAACGCGTTTAGCAATAAAGTAAAGTAATTTACATGGCGTTATTCAATGACACGCAGGTCATACAAAAAATAAAGACAACTCCTATGGCTCCTGCCGGTTGTCATACTCATCGACATGCAAGTCGTGATTCCTATTACAAGAATATGATCAATCTCATACATCACATATATCTCATTCATCACATCCTTTTGGCCATATCACATCACAAGGCACATGCTGCAAAAACAAGTTAGACGTCCTCTAATTGTTGTTGCATGTTTTTACGTGGCTTCTATAGGTTTCTAGCAAGAACGTTTCTTACCTACGTAAAACCACAACGTGATGTGCCAATTTCTATTTACCCTTCATAAGGACCCTTTTCATCGAATCCGTTCCGAGTAAAGTGGGAGAGACAGACACCCGCTAGCCACCTTATGCAACTAGTGCATGTCAGTCGGTGGAACCTGTCTCACGTAAGCGTACGTGTAAGGTCGGTCCGGGCCGCTTCATCCCACAATACCGCCGAAACAAGATAAGACTAGTAGTGGCAAGAAAAATTGACAACATCTACGCCCACAACTGCTTTGTGTTCTACTCGTGCATAGTAACTACGCATAGGCCTGGCTCATGATGCCACTGTTCGGGATCGTAGCAGAATTTTAAAATTTTCTACGCATCACAAGATCCATCTATGGAGTCTACTAGCAACGAGAGGGAAGGAGTGCATCTACATACCCTTGTAGATCGCCAGCGGAAGCGTTCTAGTGAACGGGGTTGATGGAGTCGTACTCGTCGTGATCCAAATCACCGATGACCGAGCGCCGAACGGACGGCACCTCCGCGTTCAACACACGTACGGAGCAGCGACATCTCCTCCTTCTTGATCCAGCAAGGGGGAAGGAGAGGTTGATGGAGATCCAGCAGCACGACGGCGTGGTGGTGGAAGTAGCGGGGATCCCGGCAGGGCTTCGCCAAGCGCAAGCGGGAGGGAGACGTGTTGCAGGGGGAGAGGGAGGCGCCAGGGGCTGTTGTGCTGCTGCCCTCCCTCCCCCCCACTATTTATAGGGGTCCTGGGGGGGCGCCGGCCACCCTGGAGATCCCATCAGAGGGGGGGCGGCGGCCAAGGGGGTGGCTTGCCCCCCAAGGCAAGTGGGGCGCCCCCCACCCCTAGGGTTTCCAACCCTAGGCGTAGGGGGAGGCCCAAGGGGGGGCGCCCCAGCCCACTAAGGGCTGGCTCCCTTCCCACTTCAGCCCATGGGGCCCTCCGGGATAGGTGGCCCCACCCGATGGACCCCCGGGACCCTTCCGGTGGTCCCGGTACAATACCGATAACCCCTCGAAACTTTCCCGGTGGCCGGAACTGGACTTCCTATATATAATTCTTCACCTCCGGACCATTCCGAAACTCCTCGTGACGTCCGGGATCTGATCCGGCACTCCGAACAACTTTCGGGTTTCCCATACTAACATCTCTACAACCCTAGCGTCACCGAACCTTAAGTGTGTAGACCCTACGGGTTCGGGAGACATGCAGACATGACCGAGACGCCTCTCCGGTCAATAACCAACAGCGGGATCTGGATACCCATGTTGGCTCCTACATGTTCCACGATGATCTCATCGGATGAACCACGATAGCGAGGATTCAATCAATCCCGTATACAATTCCCTTTGTCAATCGGTACGTTACTTGCCCGAGATTCGATCGTCGGTATCCCAATACCTTGTTCAATCTCGTTACCGGCAAGTCACTTTACTCGTACCGTAATGCATGATCCCGTGGCTAACTCCTTAGTCACATTGAGCTCATTATGATGATGCATTACCGAGTGGGCCCAGAGATACCTCTCCGTCATACGGAGTGACAAATCCCAGTCTCGATCCGTGCCAACTCAATAGACACTTTCGGAGATACCCGTAGTGCACCTTTAAAGTCACCCAGTTACGTTGTGACGTTTGGTACACCCAAAGCACTCCTACGGTATCCGGGAGTTGCATGATCTCATGGTCTAAGGAAGTGATACTTGACATTGGAAAAGCTCTAGCAAACGAACTACACGATCTTTTGTGCTATGCTTAGGATTGGGTCTTGTCCATCACATCATTCTCCTAATGATGTGATCCCGTTATCAATGACATCCAATGTCCATAGTCAGGAAACCATGACTATCTGTTGATCAACGAGCTAGTCAACTAGAGGCTTACTAGGGACACGTTATGGTCTATGTATTCACACATGTATTACGATTTCCGGATAACACAATTATAGCATGAACAATAGACAATTATCATGAACAAGGAAATATAATAACCATTTATTATTGCCTCTAGGGCATATTTCCAACAGTCTCCCACTTGCACTAGAGTCAATAATTTAGTTACATTGTGATGAATCGAACACCCATAGAGTTCTGGTGTTGATCATGTTTTGCTCTAGGGAGAGGTTTAGTCAACGGATCTGCTACATTCAGGTCCGTATGTACTTTACAAATATCTATGTCTCCATTTTGAACACTTTCACGAATGGAGTTGAAGCGACGCTTGATATGCCTGGTCTTCCTGTGAGACCTGGGCTCCTTGGCAAGGGCAATAGCTCCAGTGTTGTCACAGAAGAGAGTCATCGGGTCCGACGCATTGGGAATCACCCCTAGGTCGGTAATGAACTCCTTCATCCGGATTGCTTCTTGCGCTGCCTCTGAGGCTGCCATGTACTCCGCTTCACATGTAGATCCCGCCACGACGCTTTGCTTGCAACTGCACCAGCTTACTGCCCCTCCATTCAAAATATACACGTATCCGTTTTGTGACTTCGAGTCATCCAGATCTGTGTCGAAGCTAGCATCGACGTAACCCTTTACGACGAGCTCTTCGTCACCTCCATAAACGAGAAACATATCCTTAGTCCTCTTCAGGTACTTCAGGATATTCTTGACCGCTGTCCAGTGTTCCATGCCGGGATTACTTTGCTACCTTCCTACCAAACTTACGGCAAGGTTTACATCAGGTCTGGTACACAGCATGGCATACATAATAGACCCTATGGCCGAGGCATAGGGGATGACACTCATCTTTTCTCTATCTTCTGCCGTGGTCGGGCATTGAGCCGTGCTCAATTGCACACCTTGCAATACAAGCAAGAACCCCTTCTTGGACTGATCCATATTAAACTTCTTCAATATCTTGTCAAGGTATGTACTCTGTGAAAGACCAATGAGGCGTCTTGATCTATCTCTATAGATCTTGATGCCTAATATATAAGCAGCTTCTCCAAGGTCCTTCATTGAAAAACACTTATTCAAGTAGGCCTTATACTTTCCAAGAATTCTATATCATTTCCCATCAATAGTATGTCATCCACATATAATATGAGAAATGCTACAAAGCTCCCACTCACTTTCTTGTAAACACAGGCTTCTCCATAAGTCTGTGTAAACCCAAACGCTTTGATCATCTTATCAAATCGAATGTTCCAACTCCGAGATGCTTGCACCAGCCCATAGATGGAGCGCTGGAGCTTGCATACCTTGTTAGCATTCTTAGGATCGACAAAACCTTCCGGCTGCATCATATACAATTCTTCCTTAAGAAGGCCGTTAAGGAATGCCGTTTTGACGTCCATTTGCCATATCTCATAATCATAGAATGCGGCAATTGCTAACATGATTCGGACGGACTTCAGCTTCGCTACGGGTGAGAAAGTCTCATCGTAGTCAACCCCTTGAACTTGTCGATAACCCTTAGCGACAAGTCGAGCCTTATAGATGGTCACATTACCATCCGCGTCTGTCTTCTTCTTAAAGATCCATTTATTTTCTATGGCTCGCCGATCATCGGGCAAGTCAGTCAAAGTCCATACTTCGTTTTCATACATGGATCCTATCTCGGATTTCATGGCTTCTAGCCATTTGTCGGAATCCGGGCCCGCCATCGCTTCTTCATAGTTCGAAGGTTCACCGTTGTCCAACAACCTGATTTCCAGGACAGGGTTGCCGTACCACTCTGGTGCGGAACGTGTCCTTGTGGACCTACGAAGTTCAGCAGTAACTTGATCCGAAGCTTCATGATCATCATCATTAACTTCCTCCCTAGTCGGTGTAGGCACCACAGGAACATCTTCCCATGATGCGCTTCTTTTCGGTTCGGAAGGGGTGACTATCACCTCATCAAGTTCCACTTTCCTCCCACTCACTTCTTTCGAGAGAAACTCTTTCTCCAGAAAGGACCCATTCTTGGCAACAAAGATCTTGCCTTCGGATCTGAGGTAGAAGGTATACCCAATGGTTTCCTTAGGGTATCCTATGAAGACGCATTTTTCCGACTTGGGTTCGAGCTTTTCAGGTTGAAGTTTCTTGACATAAGCATCGCATCCCCAAACTTTTAGAAACGACAGCTTAGGTTTCTTCCCATACCATAATTCATACGGTGTCGTCTCAACGGATTTCGACGGAGCCCTATTTAAAGTGAATGCGGCAGTCTCTAAAGCATAGCCCCAAAATGAGAGTGGTAGATCGGTAAGAGACATCATAGATCGCACCATATCCAATAGAGTGCGATTATGACGTTTGGACACACCGTTTCGCTAAGGTGTTCCAGGCGGCGTGAGTTGTGAAACGATTCCACATTTCCTCAAGTGCGTACCAAATTCGTGACTTAAATATTCTCCACCACGATCTGATCGTAAGAACTTTATTTTCCTGTCACGTTGATTTTCAACCTCACTCTGAAATTCCTTGAACTTTTCAAAGGTTTCAGACTTGTGTTTCATTAGGTAGACATACCCATATCTACTTAAGTCATCAGTGAGAGTGAGAACATAACGATATCCTCCGCGAGCCTCAACACTCATTGGACCGCACACATCAGTATGTATGATTTCCAATAAGTTGGTTGCTCGCTCCATAGTTCCGGAGAATGGAGTCTTGGTCATCTTAACCATGAGGCATGGTTCGCACGTGTCAAATGATTCGTAATCAAGCGACTCCAAAAGTCCATCTGCATGGAGCTTCTTCATGCGTTTGACACCAATGTGACCAAGGTGGCAGTGCCACAAGTATGTGGGACTATCGTTATCAACTTTACATCTTTTGGTATTCACACTATGAATATGTGTAACATCACGTTCGAGATTCATCAAGAATAAACCATTGACCAGCGGGGCATGACCATAAAACATATCTCTCATATAAATAGAACAACCATTATTCTCGGATTTAAATGAGTAGCCATCTCGAATTAAACGAGATCCAGATACAATGTTCATGCTCAAAGCTGGCACTAAATAACAATTATTGAGGTTTAAAACTAATCCCGTAGGTAAATGCAGAGGTAGCGTGCCGACAGCGATCACATCGACCTTGGAACCATTCCCGACGCGCATCGTCACCTCGTCCTTCGCCAGTCTCCGTTTATTCCGCAGCTCCTGTTTTGAGTTACAAATATGAGCAACCGCACCGGTATCAAATACCCAGGAGCTACTACGAGTACTGGTAAGGTACACATCAATTACATGTATATCACATATACCTTTGGTGTTGCCGGCCTTATTGTCCGCTAAGTATTTGGGGCAGTTCCGCTTCCAGTGACCACTTCCCTTGCAATAAAAGCACTCAGTCTAAGGCTTGGGTCCATTCTTTGACTTCTTCCCGGCAACTGGCTTACCGGGCGCGGCAACTCCCTTGCCGTCCTTCTTGAAGTTCTTCTTACCCTTGCCTTTCTTGAACTTAGTGGTTTTATTCACCATCAACACTTGATGTTCCTTTTTGATCTCCACCTCCGCTGATTTCAGCATTGAATATACCTCAGGAATGGTCTTTTCCATCCCCTGCATATTGAAATTCATCACAAAGCTCTTGTAGCTTGGTGGAAGGGACTGAAGGATTCTGTCAATGACCGCGTCATCCGGGAGATTCACTCCCAGCTGAGACAAGCGGTTGTGTAACCCAGACATTCTGAGTATGTGCTCACTAACATAACTATTTTCCTCCATTTTACAGCTGAAGAACTTGTCGGAGACTTCATATCTCTCGACCCGGGCATGAGCTTGGAAAACCATTTTCAGCTCTTCGAACATCTCATATGCTCCATGTTTCTCAAAACGCTTTTGGAGCCCCGGTTCTAAGCTGTAAAGCATGCCGCACTGAACGAGGGAGTAATCATCAGCACGTGATTGCCAAGCGTTCATAACGTCTTGGTTCTCTGGGATGGGTGCTTCACCTAGCGGTGCTTCTAGGACATAATCTTTCTTGGCAGCTATGAGGATGATCCTCAGGTTCCGGACCCAGTCCGTATAGTTGCTGCCATCATCTTTCAGCTTGGTTTTCTCTAGGAATGCGTTGAAGTTGAGGACAACATGGGCCATTTGATCTACAAGACATATTGTAAAGATTTTAGACTAAGTTCATGATAATTAAGTTCATCTAATCAAATTATTTAATGAACTCCCACTCAGATAGACATCCCTCTAGTCATCTAAGTGAAACATGATCCGAGTTAACTAGGCCGTGTCCGATCATCACGTGCGACGGACTAGTCAAGATCGGTGAACATCTCCATGTTGATCGTATCTTCTATATGACTCATGCTCGACCTTTCGGTCTTCCGTGCTCCGAGGCCATGTCTGTACATGCTAGACTCGTCAAGTCAACCTAAGTGTATTGCGTGTGTTCCGAGGCCATGTCTGTACATGCTAGGCTCGCCAACACCCGTTGTATGCGAACGTTAGAATCTATCACACCCGATCATCACGTGGTGCTTCGAAACAACGAACCTTCGCAACGGTGCACAGTTAGGGGGAACACTTTCTTGAAATTATCATAAGGGATCATCTTACTTACTACCGTCGTTCTAAGCAAATAAGATGTAAAACATGATAAACATCACATGCAATCAAATAGTGACATGATATGGCCAATATCATTTTGCTCCTTTGATCTCCATCTTCGGGGCGCCATGATCATCTTCGTCACCGGCATGACACCATGATCTCCATCATCATGATCTCCATCATCATGTCTTCATGAAGTTGTCACGCCAACGATTACTTCTACTTCTATGGCTAACGCGTTTAGCAATAAAGTAAAGTAATTTACATGGCGTTATTCAATGACACGCAGGTCATACAAAAAATAAAGACAACACCTATGGCTCCTGCCGGTTGTCATACTCATCGACATGCAAGTCGTGATTCCTATTACAAGAATATGATCAATCTCATACATCACATATATCTCATTCATCACATCCTTTTGGCCATATCACATCACAAGGCACATGCTGCAAAAACAAGTTAGACGTCCTCTAATTGTTGTTGCATGTTTTTACGTGGCTTCTATAGGTTTCTAGCAAGAACGTTTCTTACCTACGTAAAACCACAACGTGATGTGCCAATTTCTATTTACCCTTCATAAGGACCCTTTTCATCGAATCCGTTCCGAGTAAAGTGGGAGAGACAGACACCCGCTAGCCACCTTATGCAACTAGTGCATGTCAGTCGGTGGAACCTGTCTCACGTAAGCGTACGTGTAAGGTCGGTCCGGGCCGCTTCATCCCACAATACCGCCGAAACAAGATAAGACTAGTAGTGGCAAGAAAAATTGACAACATCTACGCCCACAACTGCTTTGTGTTCTACTCGTGCATAGTAACTACGCATAGGCCTGGCTCATGATGCCACTGTTGGGGATCGTAGCAGAATTTTAAAATTTTCTACGCATCACCAAGATCCATCTATGGAGTCTACTAGCAATGAGAGGGAAGGAGTGCATCTACATACCCTTGTAGATCGCGAGCGGGAGCGTTCTAGTGAACGGGGTTGATGGAGTCGTACTCGTCGTGATCCAAATCACCGATAACCGAGCGCCGAACGGATGGCACCTCCGCGTTCAACACATGTACGGAGCAGCGACGTCTCCTCCTTCTTGATCCAGCAAGGGGGAAGGTGAGGTTGATGGAGATCCAGCAGCACGACGGCGTGGTGGTGGAAGTAGCGGGGATCCCGGCAGGGCTTCGCCAAGCGCAAGCGAGGGGGAGAGGTGTTGCAGGGGGGAGAGGGAGGCGCCAGGGGCTGTTGTGCTGCTGCCCTCCCTCCCCCCACACTATTTATAGGGGTCCTGGGGGGGCACAGGCTACCCTGGAGATCCCATCTGAGGGGGGGCGGCGGCCAAGGGGGTGGCTTGCCCCCCAAGGCAAGTGGGGCGCCCCCCACCCCTAGGGTTTCCAACCATAGGCGCAGGGGGAGGCCCAAGGGGGGCGCCCCAGCCCACTAAGGGCTGGTTCCCTTCCCACTTCAGCCCATGGGGCCCTCCGGGATAGGTGGCCCCACCCGGTGGACCCCCGGGACCCTTCCGGTGGTCCCGGTACAATACCGATAACCCCTCAAAACTTTCCCGGTGGCCGAAACTGGACTTCCTATATATAATTCTTCACCTCCGGACCATTCCGAAACTCCTCGTGACGTCCGGGATATCATCCGGGACTCCGAACAAGTTTCGGGTTTCCGCATACTAATATCTCTACAACCCTAGCGTCACCGAACCTTAAGTGTGTAGACCCTACGGGTTCGGGAGACATGCAGACATGACCGAGACGCCTCTCCGGTCAATAACCAACAGCGGGATCTGGATACCCATGTTGGCTCCTACATGTTCCACGATGATCTTATCGGATGAACCACGATGTCGAGGATTCAATCAATCCCGTATACAATTCCCTTTGTCAATCGGTACGTTACTTGCCCGAGATTCGATCGTCGGTATCCCAATACCTTGTTCAATCTCGTTACCGGCAAGTCACTTTACTCGTACCGTAATGCATGATCCCGTGGCTAACTCCTTAGTCACATTGAGCTCATTATGATGATGCATTACCGAGTGGGCCCAGAGGTACCTCTCCGTCATACGGAGTGACAAATCCCAGTCTCGATCCGTGCCAACTCAACAGACACTTTCGGAGATACCCGTAGTGCACCTTTATAGTCACCCAGTTACGTTGTGACGTATGGTACACCCAAAGCACTCCTACGGTATCCGGGAGTTGCACGATCTCATGGTCTAAGGAAATGATACTTGACATTGGAAAAGCTCTAGCAAACGAACTACACGATCTTTTGTGCTATGCTTAGGATTGGGTCTTGTCCATCACATCATTCTCCTAATGATGTGATCCCATTATCAATGACATCCAATGTCCATAGTCAGGAAACCATGACTATCTGTTGATCAACGAGCTAGTCAACTAGAGGCTTACTAGGGACACGTTATGGTCTATGTATTCACACATGTATTACAATTTCCGGATAACACAATTATAGCATGAACAATAGACAATTATCATGAACAAGGAAGTATAATAATAACCATTTATTATTGCCTCTAGGGCATATTTCCAACATTTCATCCCTCACTTCCTCCGCGGGTTAGGGTTTCCTCTTCATCCCTTTGTTCGCGGTCTTATGTTCTATTACGGGCTAGATTTTTACGATCTGGCCCCGAACTCCTTCCTCCACATCTCGGCGTTCATCGTCGTGTGCGAGGCATTTCTCTGCATCCCCCCACACTTCGGCTTATGGCTCAAGGTCTTCAACGTGAAGGCAAAGGTGGTCGACGGGGAGCACGCGGATTACGGCGGCGCCATGGTGAGCAAGCTCCCCAACGTTACTTGGCCTCAAGGGGCCTTTGTGGAGACCGTCAGGACATGGCAGCAGGAGTGGTTCTACATCACCGAACCCCGCGGCACCAAGTGGGCGGCCGCTCCTGCATTCAGATCCAGACCCCCGTTGCGGCTCGCGTCGTGGATCAATAAGGGTCTAGAGCGGGGATCGTCCGACGAGGTGTTGACGCTGCAAAAATACGTCAATAGTATTATAGAAAAGGACGCCCGCCTTACCAACGTGATCCAGGTGATGCTAGTCCGCCGAACCCTTCCCTGCCAGCGACGGCCTCTCCGTGTGTGGGAGTTTAATCCGGAAGGGCCGCGGACTCTGCAACGACTCTTCAGAATGACGCATAAAGAGATCTGGAAACAGCTCTTCAAATCTCAAAAATCATGGCTGGAGACGTCCGAGGACATCGGCCTTGACTGCAACCATCCGGCCACCCCGGTAAGGGTTAAATTTCCACACATTGCTTGGTTCATCAATCAGAGCGGATCAGGTGTCCGGCCCCTCTCCCCGAAGATCCAGCTGATCCTCTCCTAATGAGGATGCTGGTCCCGTCACCATACCAGGCGCCGGTGAAGAAGGACAAGAAGAAAAAGGGCAAGGAGGCCGAAAGTGGCCTCCACCATGAAGATACTTCGGACGCTAAGTCTGGAGGGACCGAGGCTCCCTCCTCTCACGAGGGAGACGAAGGCGAAGATGAGGAGGAGGAAGAAGAAGATAACCCTCCTCTCAAAGGGAAAAGGAGGGAGGCCTCGGCAGATCCGGAGGCGGGGGCGTCCAAGAGGGGAAAGTTATCTCTCCCAGATGACTCAGACTCGGACGCCGAAGCAATCCCCAAGCACTGCCCCCGGGCCAAGCCCCTTGCCGAATCGTAAGTACCTAAAGACGCTTTACATACATCAATTCATTTACGAATTGTGAGAATAATACTAAATCACGTTTTGCAGTCCGGCCCGCGACCTCCCTCAACAATCCTCCTCGTCGGGGGATTTGCCGCCGGAGATGATGGAGAGCAAGACGCCTCCACCAGCTTCCCCGCCTCCTAGGGCGGATGACACCGAGGTGTCGTCCCAAAGGATCTCTCCGGGCATCGGAGAAGTGCGGGAGAGGACCAAGGTGGCGCCAAAGGATAATACCTTGGCTGCCGAGTACATGGGGGGCAACCCTCATGGAGACCGGCGACGGGGGTCTTGGATCATCCGACCCCCGGCCGGATACTGCTCCGGAGATACAAACGGCTTCGGAATTGAATCAGAAGCCCCCTCCGAGGGAGGGGAAAGCGGCTATTCCAGCGGCGACCTCTACTAATCCGGAGGCGCCGAACATGATGATGGACGCTCTGCAAAATGCGTCCGTCTTGGAAGAGCATCGTACCTTGATGGGTACGGTGCTTGAGAAGATTTAGTCCGCTAAAAGCGGGCTGAATGAAGCCTTCACGAGCCTACTAATAGGCTTTGTGGTATGCGATGTAATGTCTTTACCGCTTTCCATATGAAAAATATGCCTGTATATAGATAGTAGCCCCTGAGACTTTGTTCGGCCCATGAAGAAGGGCGAACAGAGCATCTATAGGCATCCGCAGGAAATAACATACTTATCTTTTTGGTAAAACAACAGGCTTCACTGTTAGCGGCAACCACTCAGGCCGCCGAAGTTTCCGAACTGAAGCAAAAACTGCAGCTGACCAACGAGGACATTATCCTTATTAACAAGCGGCTCGACAAGGCGCAAGGTATGTTTCAAATATCCCGTTTATGCCTACATTAATGTGCAAACGCTAAGTTGAAGCTTATGCGCTGCTATATGCATAATTGCAGATGGCGCTGCTGAGGTCGAGACCCTCAGGGGTGAACTTGCCCGGGCCAAGGAGCAGGCAAGGGTGAGCAATGTGGCCACTGATAAAGCGGCTGCGGATTTGAAGGCCGAACAGGCCACCCGGCGCCAGTTCGAGGAGCGGGTATCTAGAGTAGAGCAAAAGCTCAAGGACGCCGCCCGCAAGGGCGAATCCCTCGAGGAGGAGAATAAACCCAAGGCGGCCGAACTCACCAAGCTCTTCGGGAGGCCAAAGAGGCGCGGTCTGAATCCCGAGCGGCTCGGGAGGAGATCCAACAGGCCAGACAGATAGCGGCTGGTAAGCCTTTTCTTTTGCAGACTAAGTTTGGCGGTCAGAGATATGCCTTGCTTAATCTACTATGGAGTTCTCCAAACGCTTTTGTGGATATTCCAAAGAGTGTCGCCGACGCCGCACAATTCTTCCGGACCCAGGAGGGTGATGGCAGCTGCAACTACGTCGGTATTTCCCCGGAGAGGGAGGGATGATGTAGCACAACAACGGTACGTATTTCGCTCAGTTATGAAACCAAGGTATCGAACCAGTAGGAGAACCAAGCAACACAACGTAAACAACACCTGCACACAAACAACAACACCTCGCAACCCGACGAGTTAAAGGGGTTGGCAATCCCTTCCGGGGTACGGCGCCTCAAGATAGGCAAGCGGACGTGAGGTAAATTGTAACAGAATGATAGATCGAATGCCAAAAAAAATAAGATAAAACACAGCAAGGTATTTTTGTATTTTTTGGATTAATAGATCTGAATAAAAGTGCAAAGGAAAAGTAGATCGCAAGGCAAATATATGAGAAAGAAGACCCGGGGCCGTAGGTTTCACTAGTGGCTTCTCTCGAGAAATATAGCAAACGGTGGGTAAACAAATTACTGATGGGCAATTGATAGAACTTCAAATAATTATGATGATATCCAGGCAATGATCATTACATAGGCATCACGTCCAAGATTAGTAGACCGACTCCTGCCTGCATCTACTACTATTACTCCACACATCGACCGCTATCCGGCATGCATCTAGTGTATTAAGTTCCTGGAAAAACGGAGTAATGCAATAAGAACGATGACATGATGTAGACAAGATCAGTTTATCTATATGGCGGTAGATATAGATCTCGTCTTTTTATCCTTAGTAGCAACGACATACGTGTCGGTTCCCTTTCTGTCACTGGGATCGAGCACCGTAAGGTCGAACCCACTACCGGGCACCTCTTCCCATTGCAAGATAAGTAGATCAAGTTGGCTAAACAAAACCGAAATATCAGAGAAGAAATACGAGGCTATAAGAGATCATGCATATGAGAGATCAAAGAAACTCAAATAACTTTCATGGAGATAAAAAGGTATGACTGATCATAAACTCGAAGTTCATCGGACCCCAACAAACACACCGCAAAAGAGTTACATCATATGGATCTCCAAGAGACCATTCTATTGAGAATTCAGCGAGAGAGAGAAAGCCATCTAGCTACTAACCGCGGACCCGAAGGTCTACAAAGAACTACTCACGCATCATCGGAGAGGCACCAATGGAAGTGGTGAACCCCTCCGTGATGGTGTCAAGATTGAATCTGGTGGTTCTGGACTCTGCGGCGGCTGATGAATATTTCGTCGACGCTTCTAGGGTTCTGGTATTTTTGGGGTATTTATAGAGCAAATAGGCGGTCCGGGGGGCACCCGAGGTGGGCACAACCCACCAGGGCGCGCCAGCAAATTACTGTTGGGAAATTGATAGAACTTCAAATAATTATGATGATATCCAGGCAATGATCATTACATAGGCATCACGTCCAAGATTAGTAGACCGACTCCTGCCTGCATCTACTACTATTACTCCACACATCGACCGCTATCCAGCATGCATCTAGTGTATTAAGTTCATGGAAAAACGGAGTAATGCAATAAGAACGATGACATGATGTAGACAAGATCTGTTTATCTATATGGCGGTAGATATAGATATCGTCTTTTTATCCTTGGTAGCAACGATACATATGTGTCGGTTCCCTTTCTGTCACTGGGATCGAGCACCGTAAGATCGAACCCACTACCGGGCACCTCTTCCCATTGTAAGATAAATAGATCAAGTTGGCCAAACAAAACCCAAATATCAGAGACGAAACATATGAGAGATCAAAGAAACTCAAATAACTTTCATGGATATAAAAAGGTATGACTGGTCATAAACTTGAAGTTCATCGGGCCCCAACAAACACACCGCAAAAGAGTTACATCATATGGATCTCCAAGAGACCATTCTATTGAGAATTCAGCGAGAGAGAGAGAGAAAGCCATCTAGCTACTAACTGCGGACCCCAAGGTCTACAAAGAACTACTCACGCATCATCGGATAGGCACCAATGGAAGTGGTGAACCCCTCCGTGATGGTGTCTAGATTGGATCTGGTGGTTCTGGACTCTGTGGCGGCTGGATGACTATTTCGTCGACGCTTCTAGGATTCTGGTATTTTTGGGGTATTTATAGAGCAAAGAGGCGGTCCGGGGGGCACCCGAGGTGGGCACAACCCACCAGGGCGTGCCAGGGCCTCCTAGCGCGCCCTGGTGGGTTGTCCCCTCCTCGGGACTCCACCCAGGTGCAACCAGGGCCCATCTGCTTCCTTATGGCCCATAAAAAATCATCATGGGGTTTCGTGGCATTTGGACTCCGTTTGATATCGATTTCCTGCGATGTAAAAAACATGGAAACACAGCAACTCAATCTTGGCACTATGTCAATAGATAGTACCAAAAAATGATATAAAATAATTATAAAACATCCAAGATTGATAATAAAACAACATGGAACAATCAAAAATTATAGATAAGTTGGAGACGTATCAGCATCCCCAAGCTTAACTCCTACTCGTCCTTGAGTAGGTAAGTGATAAAAACAGAATTTTTGATGTGGAGTGTTGTTCATCAAGTCATATCATATTCTTTTCTTTATAGCATGGAAATTTGGACTTTTATGTGATTCAAAGCAATAGTCTAGTTTTGACATAATATATTAGATACTCAAGCATATCAACAAGCAACCATGTCTTTCAAAATATCAATGCTAAAGCAAGTTATCCCTAGCCCATCATGCTCAAACATTGATCCATTCATAAAACACAATCAAATATTAACTACACCCAATACTTGAGCACGATCATATTGCCTCCTAGTTGGTGCTTTTGTAAGAGAAGATGGAGACTCAAATTTCAAAAATAAAAATTGCATAAAGTAAAAGAAAGGCCCTTCGCAGAGGGAAGTACGGATTTGTATAGGTGCCAGAGCTCAAAGCAAAAATTAGAGATAAAAACATTTTGGGAGGTGTATCCATCCCACCAACAAAAACGACTCAGAGTTCCGTACACTTTCCATAGGCGGTTCCCAAACAGAAAATAAAGTTTATTCCTTTTTCCACCATTACTTTCACTTTCCATGGCTAGCTGTATCCACAGTTGCCCTACATACCAACTCTTTCCAAGGAATTTATTATTTGATAACATAATGTAAATTCATTTTTGCATTACGGGACTGGGTATCCCTAAAACCTTTGCCTTACGCTCGTGCAATGATAAGTGAATAAACACTCATCTTGAGAATAACACATCTAGCATGGAAAATATTAGCCACCCGTTACCGTTCCACGAGCGAAACAAACACACAAAAGAGAAGTGCATTTTGAAAATTAGAGATGGCACATGCAAATTTGCTTAGAACGGCAAAAGAATACCGCATATAGGTAGATATAGTGGACTCATGTGGCAAAACTGGTTTAAAGGGTTTTGGATGCACAAGTAGAGATCATACTGGGTGCAAAATGAAGGCTAGCAAAAAGATTGAGAAGCGACCGACCAAGAAACGAATAATCTCATAAGCAAGCATTAAGCATAATTAACACTGAATAATGCACCACAAGTCGGATATAATTTTCATTGCATGATTAGTGACTTTCGTGCATGCATAGGGAATCACAAACCTTAACACCAATATTCTTACTAGAGCACAATTACTCATCAACATAACTCACATATCACATCATCATATCTCAAAACTATTACTAAGAATCAAGTTTATTTTGTCCAATGATCTTCATGACATTTTCTTTTTCTTTATCCTTCTTGGATATCTATCACTTTGGGACTAAGTTTCATGTGTTGCTTTTCATAAGCTCAAACAAATATAAGTGAAGATCATGAGCATAACATATTTTCTTTCTCTCAAAATAATTTAAGTGAAGCAAGAGAGAATTTCTTCAAGATTTTACTAACTCTCAAATAAATCTAAGTGAAGCAAGAGAGAATTTCTTCAAAAATACTAAGCACACCGTGCTCAAAAAGATATAAGTGAAGCACTAGAGCAAGTCCTAGCTCATAAAAATTTAAGTGAAGCATAGAGAGCAATCTTAACAAATCATGACATAATTTTGGCTCTGTAAAATACGTGTGTCCAGCAAGGATTGATGACTTAAAACACAAAATAAAAAAAGCAAAGAAACATATCATACAAGACGCTCCAAGCAAAACACATATCATGTGACGAATAAAAATATAGCCTCGAGTAAAATACCGATAGTTGTTGGAAGAAAGCGGGGATGCCACTCGGGGGCATCCCCAAGCTTAGTTGGTTGCTCATTATTTTGATAATAGCTTGGGATGCCGGGGCATCCCCAAGCTTAGGCTCTTACATCCTTCCTTCATCCATCGTAAGATAACCCAAAACTTGAAAACTTCAATCACACAAAACTCAACAAAACCTTCGTGAGATTCGTTAGTAAAAGAAAGCAAACCACTACTATAAGTGTTGTATCAAACCAACTCATATTTTGTTTTTGTATTATATCTACTGTATTCCAACTTTTCTATGGCAAAAACTCATCAAAGAAAACCATAGAGCCATCAAAATAAGCACACAACACAAAGAAACCAGAATCTGTCGAAACAGAACAGTCTGTAGTAATCTGGAACTTTCTAATACTTCTGGAACTCCAAAAATTCTACCAAATTAGGAAGACCAGGGTAATTTGTATATTAATCTTCTGCAAAAAGAATCGGGGCAAAATATCTTCTTTGTGATTTATGAAAATTATTTTCGTGAGCGCAAAGTTTCTGTCTTTTTCAGCAAGATTAAACAACTATTACACAAGAAGATCCTAAAGGCTTTACTTGGTACAAACACTAATTAAAACACAAAAAACACAATCATAACAGTAGCATAATTTTCTTAACACTCAAGAACAGAAAGCAAAAAATAAATTCTATTCATTGGGTTGCCTCCCAACAAGCGCTATAGTTTTACGCCCTTAGCTAGGCGTAAGGCAAGGATCTAAGTTTTGTCATCTTTGTCCAACTCTTCAATAAAACACTTAGAATCCCTCAAAGATTTAGCATAAAGATTTTTAATAACAACACTCCTAGGAATCAATTCAAATATTTCATTCTTGCAAAAAGGATCTCTTATCACTTCAAGAAAATCAGGGTGGATACTAATCATCTTAAGATCTCCTTTATTGCTATCACTAGAAATTGCACCCTTGTTTCTGGGTCTCCTACTCTTTACGGGAGTTTCCTCAATAATTTTAGTGGTAGTAAAAGCCGTGCTTAGATTACTAAAGATTTCTTCCAATTTAACGATTCGAGACAGACTTTCTTCTATTCTTTCATGGATTAAGGTACCCCTCTCTTTTAACAACTTAAAAATATCATCCACTTTTGACCCAAGATTAGTAGCAAAATTATGCATCTTTTTATGTATAATTTCCATATGATCCTTAGTGAGCATTTTCTTTTCGACAGCATCTAGTCTTTCCATAACATGCTCAAGAGTCAAAATTGTTTCATTAACCATAAGAGGTGGTGAGCCCACTTCCCATAGCATTAAGAGCATCAAAAGGAGGACTCATTAAGAAGTTTCCACCGGTAATCGTATCAAGGACGAATCTATACCAAGTGGTGATGCCAACATCAAAACAACACAAAAGCACAATGGTAGATTGCTTACGGATAGATCTATTATGAGCATTGCAAATTCTATACCAAGCATCTTTTAAACTTTCTCCTCCCCTTTGTTTAAAGTTGAGAACCTCGTTCTCGGGAGTGCAAGCAATAGAGGAGGAATTATCCATAATGACAAACAAGATCTCACACACAAAAACAGAACCGGCAAGAAAACGGTGAACAGAAAAAGAGAGGCGAATAAAACGGCAATTTTTTGTGAAGTAGGGGAGAGGAAAACGAGATGCAAATGGTGAATAATGTAAATTGCAAGGTGATGAGATTTGTGATTAGGAACCTGGTTATGCTGAAGATCCTCCCCGGCAACGGCGCCAGAAATTCTCCTTGATGGCAGCTGCAACTACGTCGGTATTTCCCTGGAGAGGGAGGGATGATGTAGCACAGAAACGGTAGGTATTTCCCTCAGTTATGAAACCAAGGTATCGAACTAGTAGGAGAACCAAGCAACACAACGTAAACAGCACCTGCACACAAACAACAACACCTCGCAACCCGACGAGTTAAAGGGGTTGTCAATCCCTTCCGCGGTACGGCGCCTCAAGATAGGCAAGCGGACGTGAGGTAAATTGTAATAGATTGATAGATCGAATGCCAAATAAAATAAATAAGATAAAATGAAGCAAGGTATTTTTGTATTTTTTGGTTTAATAGATCTGAATAAAAGTGCAAAAGAAAAGTAGATCGCAAGGCAAATATATGAGAAAGAAGACCCGGGGGCCGTAGGTTTAACTAGTGGCTTCTCTCGAGAAAAATAGCAAACGATGGGTAAACAAATTACTGTTGGGAAATTGATAGAACTTCAAATAATTATGACGATATCCAGGCAATGATCATTACATAGGCATCACGTCCAAGATTAGTAGACCGACTCCTGCCTGCATCTACTACTATTACTCCACACATCGACCGCTATCCAGCATGCATCTGGTGTATTAAGTTCATGGAAAAATGGAGTAATGCAATAAGAACGATGACATGATGTAGACAAGATCCGTCTATCTATATGGCGGTAGATATAGATCTCGTCTTTTTATCCTTAGTAGCAACGATACATATATGTCGGTTCCCTTTCTGTCACTGGGATTGAGCACCGTAAGATTGAATCCACTACCGAGCACCTCTTCCCATTGCAAGATAAATAGATCAAGTTAGCCAAACAAAACCCAAATACCGGAGAAGAAATACGAGGCTATAAGAGATCATGCATATGAGAGATCAAAGAAACTCAAATAACTTTCATGAATATAAAAAGGTATGACTGATCATAAACTCGAAGTTCATCGGATCCCAACAAACACACCGCAAAAGAGTTACATCGTATGGATCTCCAAGAGACCATTGTATTGAGAATTCAGTGAGAGCGAGAGAAGGCCATCTTGCTACTAACTGCGGACCGAAGGTCTACAAAGAACTACTCACGCATCATCGGAGAGGCACCAATGGAAGTGGTGAACCCCTCCGTGATGGTGTCTAGATTGGATCAGGTGGTTCTGGACTCTGCGGTGGCTGGATGAATATTACGTCGATGCTTCTAGGGTTCTGGTATTTTTGGGGTATTTATAGAGCAAAGAGGCGGTCCGGGGGGCACCCGAGGTGGGCACAACCCACCAGGGCACGCCAGGGCCTCCTGGCGCGCCCTGGTGGGTTGTCCCCTCCTCGGGACTCCCCCCAGGTGCAACCAGGGCCCATGTGCTTCCTTCTGGCCCATAAAAAATCATCGTGGAGTTTCGTGGCATTTGGACTCCGTTTGATATTGATTTCCTGCGATGTAAAAAACATGGAAAAACAGCAAGTGTCACTTGGCACTATGTCAATAAGTTAATACCAAAAAATGATATAAAATGACTATAAAATAATTATAAAACGTCCAAGATTGATAATAAAACAGCATGGAACAATCAAAAATTATAGATACGTTGGAGACGTACCAGTATCCCCAAGCTTAACTCCTACTCGTCCTCGAGTAGGTAAGTGATAAAAACAGAATTTTTGATGTGGAGTGCTGTTCATCAAGTCATATCATATTCTTTTCTTTATAGCATGGACATTTGGACTTTTATGTGATTCAAAGCAATATTCTAGTTTTGACATAATAATTTAGATACTCAAGCATATCAACAAGCAACCATGTCTTTCAAAATATCAATGCTAAAGCAAGTTATCCCTAGCCCATCATGCTCAAACATTGATCCATTCATAAAACACACTCGAATATTAACTACACCCAATACTTGAGCACGATCATATGGCCTCCTAGTTGGTGCTTTTGTAAGAGAAGATGGAGACTCAAATTTCAAAAATAACAATTGCATAAAGTAAAAGAAAGGCCCTTCGCAGAGGGAAGTAGGGATTTGTAGAGGTGCCAGAGCTCAAAGCAAAAAATTAGAGATAAAAACATTTTGGGAGGTGTATCCATCCCACCAACGAAAACGACTCAGAGTTCCGAACACTTTCCATGCTAAATATGCCATAGGCGGTTCCCAAACAAAAAATAAAGTTTATTCCTTTTTCCACCATTACTTTCACTTTCCATGGCTAGCCGTATCAACGGTTGCCCTCCATACCAACACTTTCCAAGGAATTTATTATTTGACAATATAAAGCAAATTCATTTTTGCATTTCGGGACAGGGTATCCCTAAAACCTTTGCCTTACTCTCGTACAATGATAAGTGAATAAACACTCATCTTGAGAATAACACATCTAGCATGGAAAATATTAGCCACCCGTTACCGTTCCGCGAGCAAAACAAACACACAAAAGAGAAGTTCATTTTGAAAATTAGAGATCACACATGCAAATTTGCTTAGAACGGCAAAAAAATACCGCATATAGGTAGATATAGTGGACTCATGTGGCAAAACTGGTTTAAAGGATTTTGGATGCACAAGTAGAGATCATACTTGGTGCAAAATGAAGGATAGCAAAAAGATTGAGAAGCGACCAACCAAGAAACAAATAATCTCATAAGAAAGCATTAAGCATAATTAACACCGAATAATGCACCATGAGTAGGATATAATTTTCATTGCATGATTATTGACTTTCTTGCATGCATAGGGAATCACAAACCTTAACACCAATATTCTTACTAGAACACAATTACTCATCAACATAACTCACATATCACATCATCATATCTCAAAACTATTACTAAGAATCAAGTTTATTTTGTCCAATGATCTTCATGACATTTTCTTTTTCTTTATCCTTCTTGGATATCTATCACTGTGGGACTAAGTTTCATGTGTTGCATTTCATAAGCTCAAACAAATATAAGTGAAGATCATGAGCATAACATATTTTCTTTCTCTCAAAATAATTTAAGTGAAGCAAGAGAGAATTTCTTCAAGATTTTACTAACTCTCAAATAAATCTAAGTGAAGCAAGAGAGAATTTCTTCAAAAATACTAAGCACACCGTGCTCAAAAAGATATAAGTGAAGCACTAGAGCAAGTCTAGCTCATAAAAATTTAAGTGAAGCATAGAGAGCAATCTTAACAAATCATGACATAATTTTGGCTCTCTCAAATAGGTGTGTCCAGCATGGATTGATGACTTAAAACACAAAATAAGAAAAGCAAAGAAACATATCAGACAAGACGCTCCAAGCAAAACACATATCATGTGACGAATAAAAATATAGCCTCGAGTAAAATACCGATAGTTGTTGGAAGAAAGCGGGGATGCCACTCGGGGGCATCCCCAAGCTTAGTTGGTTGCTCATTATTTGGATAATAGCTTGGGATGCCGGGGCATCCCCAAGCTTAGGCTCTTACATCCTTCCTTCATCCATCGTAAGATAACTCAAAACTTGAAAACTTCAATCACACAAAACTCAACAAAACCTTCGTGAGATTCGTTAGTAAAAGAAAGCAAACCACTACTATAAGTGTTGTATCAAACCAACTCATATTTTGTTTTTGTATTATATCTACTGTATTCCAACTTTTCTATGGCAAAAACTCATCAAAGAAAACCATAGAGCCATCAAAATAAGCACACAACACAAAGAAACCAGAATCTGTCGAAACAGAACAGTCTGTAGTAATCTGGAACTTTCGAATACTTCTGGAACTCCAAAAATTCTACCAAATTAGGAAGACCAGGGTAATTTGTATATTAATCTTCTGCAAAAAGAATCAGGGCAAAATATCTTTTATGTGATTTATGAAAATTATTTTCGTGAGCGCAAAGTTTCTGTCTTTTTCAGCAAGATTAAACAACTATTACACAAGAAGATCCTAAAGGCTTTACTTGGTACAAACACTAATTAAAACACAAAAAACACAATCATAACAGTAGCATAATTTTCTTAACACTCAAGAACAGAAAGCAAAAAATAAATTCTATTCATTGGGTTGCCTCCCAACAAGCGCTATAGTTTTACGCCCTTAGCTAGGCGTAAGGCAAGGATCTAAGTTTTGTCATCTTTGTCCAACTCTTCAATAAAACACTTAGAATCCCTCAAAGATTTAGCATAAAGATTTTTAATAACAACACTCCTAGGAATAAATTCAAAGATTTCATTCTTGCAAAAAGGATCTCTTATCACTTCAAGAAAATCAGGGTGGATACTAATCATCTTAAGATCTCCTTTATTGCTATCACTAGAAATTGCACCCTTGTTTCTGGGTCTCCTACTCTTTACGGGAGTTTCCTCAATAATTTTAGTGGTAGTAAAAGCCGTGCTTAGATTACTAAAGATTTCTTCCAATTTAACGATTCGAGACAGACTTTCTTCTATTCTTTCACGGATTAAGGTACCCCTCTCTTTTAACAACTTAAAAATATCATCCACTTTTGACCCAAGATTAGTAGCAAAATTATGCATCTTTTTATGTATAATTTCCATATGATCCTTAGTGAGCATTTTCTTTTCGACAGCATCTAGTCTTTCCATAACATGCTCAAGAGTCAAAATTGTTTCATTAACCATAAGAGGTGGTGAGCCCACTTCCCATAGCATTAAGAGCATCAAAAGGAGGACTCATTAAGAAGTTTCCACCGGTAATCGTATCAAGGACGAATCTATACCAAGTGGTGATGCCAACATAAAAACAACGCAAAAGCACAATGGTAGATTGCTTACGGATAGATCTATTATGAGCATTGCAAATTCTATACCAAGCATCTTTTAAACTTTCTCCTCCCCTTTGTTTAAAGTTGAGAACCTCGTTCTCAGGAGTGCAAGCAATAGAGGAGGAATTATCCATAATGACAAACAAGATCTCACACACAAAAACAGAACCGGCAAGAAAACGGTGAACAGAAAAAGAGAGGCGAATAAAACGGCAATTTTTTGTGAAGTAGGGGATAGGAAAACGAGATGCAAATGTGAATAATGTAAATTGCAAGGTGATGAGATTTGTGATTAGGAACCTGGTTATGCTGAAGATCCTCCCCGGCAACGGCGCCAGAAATTCTCATTGATGGCAGCTGCAACTACGTCGGTATTTCCCTGGAGAGGGAGGGATGATGTAGCACAGAAATGGTAGGTATTTCCCTCAGTTATGAAACCAAGGTATCGAACTAGTAGGAGAACCAAGCAACACAACGTAAACAGCACCTGCACACAAACAACAACACCTCGCAACCCGACGAGTTAAAGGGGTTGTCAATCCCTTCCGCG
Source organism: Aegilops tauschii subsp. strangulata (assembly GCF_002575655.3). Taxonomy (NCBI): domain Eukaryota; kingdom Viridiplantae; phylum Streptophyta; class Magnoliopsida; order Poales; family Poaceae; genus Aegilops; species Aegilops tauschii. The sequence continues at coordinate 519,245,411 of NC_053036.3, forward strand.
GTACGGCGCCTCAAGATAGGCAAGCGGACGTGAGGTAAATTGTAATAGATTGATAGATCGAATGCCAAATAAAATAAATAAGATAAAATGAAGCAAGGTATTTTTGTATTTTTTGGTTTAATAGATCTAAATAAAAGTGCAAAAGAAAAGTAGATCGCAAGGCAAATATATGAGAAAGAAGACCCGGGGGCCGTAGGTTTAACTAGTGGCTTCTCTCGAGAAAAATAGCAAACGATGGGTAAACAAATTACTGTTGGGAAATTGATAGAACTTCAAATAATTATGACGATATCCAGGCAATGATCATTACATAGGCATCACGTCCAAGATTAGTAGACCGACTCCTGCCTGCATCTACTACTATTACTCCACACATCGACCGCTATCCAGCATGCATCTGGTGTATTAAGTTCACGGAAAAATGGAGTAATGCAATAAGAACGATGACATGATGTAGACAAGATCCGTCTATCTATATGGCGGTAGATATAGATCTCGTCTTTTTATCCTTAGTAGCAACGATACATATATGTCGGTTCCCTTTCTGTCACTGGGATTGAGCACCGTAAGATTGAACCCACTACCGAGAACCTCTTCCCATTGCAAGATAAATAGATCAAGTTAGCCAAACAAAACCCAAATACCGGAGAAGAAATACGAGGCTATAAGAGATCATGCATATGAGAGATCAAAGAAACTCAAATAACTTTCATGAATATAAAAAGGTATGACTGATCATAAACTCGAAGTTCATCGGATCCCAACAAACACACCGCAAAAGAGTTACATCATATGGATCTCCAAGAGACCATTGTATTGAGAATTCAGCGAGAGCGATAGAAGGCCATCTTGCTACTAACTGCGGACCGAAGGTCTACAAAGAACTACTCACGCATCATCGGAGAGGCACCAATGGAAGTGGTGAACCCCTCCGTGATGGTGTCTAGATTGGATCAGGTGGTTCTGGACTCTGCGGCGGTTGGATGAATATTACGTCGATGCTTCTAGGGTTCTGGTATTTTTGGGGTATTTATAGAGCAAACAGGCGGTCCGGGGGGCACCCGAGGTGGGCACAACCCACCAGGGCATGCCAGGGCCTCCTGGCGCGCCCTGGTGGGTTGTCCCCTCCTCGGGACTCCCCCCAGGTGCAACCAGGGCCCATGTGCTTCCTTCTGGCCCATAAAAAATCATCGTGGAGTTTCGTGGCATTTGGACTCCGTTTGATATTGATTTCCTGCGATGTAAAAAACATGGAAAAACAGCAAGTGTCACTTGGCACTATGTCAATAAGTTAGTACCAAAAAATGATATAAAATGACTATAAAATAATTATAAAACGTCCAAGATTGATAATAAAACAGCATGGAACAATCAAAAATTATAGATACGTTGGAGACGTACCAGTATCCCCAAGCTTAACTCCTACTCGTCCTCGAGTAGGTAAGTGATAAAAACAGAATTTTTGATGTGGAGTGCCGTTCATCAAGTCATATCATATTCTTTTCTTTATAGCATGGACATTTGGACTTTTATGTGATTCAAAGCAATAGTCTAGTTTTGACATAATAATTTAGATACTCAAGCATATCAACAAGCAACCATGTCTTTCAAAATATCAATGCTAAAGCAAGTTATCCCTAACCCATCATGCTCAAACATTGATCCATTCATAAAACACACTCGAATATTAACTACACCCAATACTTGAGCACGATCATATGGCCTCCTAGTTGGTGCTTTTGTAAGAGAAGATGGAGACTCAAATTTCAAAAATAACAATTGCATAAAGTAAAAGAAAGGCCCTTCGCAGAGGGAAGTAGGGATTTGTAGAGGTGCCAGAGCTCAAAGCAAAAAATTAGAGATAAAAACATTTTGGGAGGTGTATCCATCCCACCAACGAAAACGACTCAGAGTTCCGAACACTTTCCATGCTAAATATGCCATAGGCGGTCCCCAAACAAAAAATAAAGTTTATTCCTTTTTCCACCATTACTTTCACTTTCCATGGCTAGCCGTATCAACGGTTGCCCTCCATACCAACACTTTCCAAGGAATTTATTATTTGACAATATAAAGTAAATTCATTTTTGCATTTCGGGACAGGGTATCCCTAAAACCTTTGCCTTACTCTCGTACAATGATAAGTGAATAAACACTCATCTTGAGAATAACACATCTAGCATGGAAAATATTAGCCACCCATTACCGTTCCGCGAGCGAAACAAACACACAAAAGAGAAGTTCATTTTGAAAATTAGAGATCACACATGCAAATTTGCTTAGAATGGCAAAAAAATACCGCATATAGGTAGATATAGTGGACTCATGTGGCAAAACTGGTTTAAAGGATTTTGGATGCACAAGTAGAGATCATACTTGGTGCAAAATGAAGGATAGCAAAAAGATTGAGAAGCGACCAACCAAGAAACAAATAATCTCATAAGAAAGCATTAAGCATAATTAACACCGAATAATGCACCATGAGTAGGATATAATTTTCATTGCATGATTATTGACTTTCTTGCAAGCATAGGGAATCACAAACCTTAACAACAATATTCTTACTAGAACACAATTACTCATCAACATAACTCACATATCACATCATCATATCTCAAAACTATTACTAAGAATCAAGTTTATTTTGTCCAATGATCTTCATGACATTTTCTTTTTCTTTATCCTTCTTGGATATCTATCACTGTGGGACTAAGTTTCATGTGTTGCATTTCATAAGCTCAAACAAATATAAGTGAAGATCATGAGCATAACATATTTTCTTTCTCTCAAAATAATTTAAGTGAAGCAAGAGAGAATTTCTTCAAGATTTTACTAACTCTCAAATAAATCTAAGTGAAGCAAGAGAGAATTTCTTCAAAAATACTAAGCACACCGTGCTCAAAAAGATATAAGTGAAGCACTAGAGCAAGTCTAGCTCATAAAAATTTAAGTGAAGCATAGAGAGCAATCTTAACAAATCATGACATAATTTTGGCTCTCTCAAATAGGTGTGTCCAGCATGGATTGATGACTTAAAATACAAAAAAAAACAAGCAAAGACACATATCATACAAGACGCTCCAAGCAAAACACATATCATGTGACGAATAAAAATATAGCCTCGAGTAAAATACCGATAGTTGTTGGAAGAAAGCGGGGATGCCACTCGGGGGCATCCCCAAGCTTAGTTGGTTGCTCATTCTTTGGATAATAGCTTGGGATGCCGGGGCATCCCCAAGCTTAGGCTCTTACATCCTTCGTTCATCCATCGTAAGATAACCAAAAACTTGAAAACTTCAATCACACAAAACTCAACAAAACCTTCGTGAGATTCGTTAGTAAAAGAAAGCAAACCACTACTATAAGTGTTGTATCAAACCAACTCATATTTTGTTTTTGTATTATATCTACTGTATTCCAACTTTTCTATGGCAAAAACTCATCAAAGAAAACCATAGAGCCAACAAAATAAGCACACAACACAAAGAAAACAGAATCTGTCGAAACAGAAGAGTCTGTAGTAATCTAGAACTTTCGAATACTTCTGGAACTCCAAAAATTCTACCAAATTAGGACGACCAGGGTAATTTGTATATTAATCTTCTGCAAAAAGAATTAGGGTAAAATATCTTTTCTGTGATTTGTGAAAAAAAAATTGTGAGCGCAAAGTTTCTGTCTTTTTCAACAAGATTAAACAACTATTACACAAGAAGATCCTAAAGGCTTTACTTGGTACAAACACTAATTAAAACACAAAAAACACAATCATAACAGTAGCATAATTGTCTTAATACTCAAGAACAGAAAGCAAAAAATAAATTCTATTCATTGGGTTGCCTCCCAACAAACGATATAGTTTTACGCCCTTAGCTAGGCGTAAGGCAAGGTTCTAAGTTTTATCATCTTTGTCCAACTCTTCAATCAAACACTTAGAATCCCTCAATGATTCAGCATAAAGATTTTTTTCTTATCACTTCAACAAAATCAGGGTGGATACTAATCATCTTAAGATCTCCTTTATTTCTATCACTAGAAATTGCACCCTTGTTTCTGGGTCTCCTACTCTTTACGGGAGTTTCCTCAACAATTTTAGTGGTAGTAAAAGCCGTGCTTAGATTACTAAAGATTGCTTCCAGTTTATCGATTCGAGACGGACTTTCATCTAATCTTTCATGGATTAGGGTACCCCTCTCTTTTAACAACTAAAAAATATCACCCGCTTTTGACCCAAGATTAGTAGCAAAATTGTGCATCTTTTTATGTATAATTTCCATATGATCCTCAGTGAGCATTTTCTTTTCGATAACATCTAGTCTTTCCATAACATGCTCAAGAGTCAAAATTGTTTCATTAACCATATGAGGTGGTGAGCCCACTAAATTTCCCATAGCATTAAGAGCATCAAAAGGAGGACTCATTAAGAAGTTTCCACCGGTAATCGTATCAAGGACGAATCTATACCAAGTGGTGATGCCAACATAAAAACAATGCAAAAGCACAACGGTAGATTGTTTACGGATAGATCTATTATGAGCATTGCAAGTTCTATACCAAGCATCTTTTAAACTTTCTCCTCCCCTTTGTTTAAAGTTGAGAAGCTCGTTCTCGGGAGTGCAAGCAATAGAAGAGGAATTATCCATAATGACAAACAAGATCTCACACAAAAAAACAGAACCGGCAAGAAAACGGCGAAGGAAAAAGAGAGGCGAATAAAACGGCAAATTTTTGTGAAGTGGGGGAGAGGAAAACGAGAGGCAAATGGTGAATAATGTAAATTGCAAGGAGATTAGATTGGTGATTAGGAACCTGGTTATGTTGAAGATCCTCCCCGGCAACGGCGCCAGAAATTCTCCTTGATGGCAGCTGCAACTACGTCGGTATTTCCCCGGAGAGGGAGGGATGATGTAGCACAGAAACGGCAGGTATTTCCCTCAGTTATGAAACTAAGGTATCGAACCAGTAGGAGAACCAAGCAACACAACGTAAACAGCACCTGCACACAAACAACAACACCTCGCAACCCGACGAGTTAAAGGGATTGTCAATCCCTTTCGGGTACGGCGCCTCAAGATAGGCAAGCGGGTGTGAGGTAAATTGTAATAGATTGATAGATCGAACACCAAATAAAATAAATAAGATAACACGCACCAATGTATTTTTGTATTTTTTGGTTTAATAGATCTGAATAAAAGTGCAAAGGAAAAGTAGATCGCAAGGCAAATATATGAGAAAGAAGACCCGGGGGCCGTAGGTTTCACTAGTGGCATCTCTCGAGAAAAATAGCAAACGGTGGGTAAGCAAATTAATGTTGCACAATTGATAGAACTTCAAATAATTATGACGATATCCAGGCAATGATCATTACATAGGCATCACGTCCAAGCTTAGTAGATCGACTCCTGCCTGCATCTACTACTATTACTCCACACGTCGACTGCTATCCAGCATGCATCTAGTTTATTAAGTTCATGGAAAAACGGAGTAATGCAATAAGAACGATGACATGATGTAGACAAGATCCGTTTATCTATATGGCGGTAGATATAGATCTCATATTTTTATCCTTAGTAGCAACGATACATACGTGTCGGTTCCCTTTCTGTCACTGGGATCGAGCACCGTAAGATCGAACCCACTGCCGGGCACCTCTTCCCATTGCAAGATAAAAAGATCAAGTTGTCCAAACAAAACCCAAATATCGGAGAAGAAATACGAGGCTATAAGAGATCATGCATATAAGATATCAAAGAAACTCAAATAACTTTCATGGATATGAAAAGGTATGACTGATCATAAACTCGAAGTTCATCGGATCCCAACAAACACACCACAAAAGAGTTACATCATATGGATCTCCAAGAGACCATTGTATTGAGAATTCAGCGAGAGAGAGAAAGCCATCTAGCTACTAACTACGGACCCGAAGGTCTACAAAGAACTACTCACGCATCATCGGAGAGGCGCCAATGGAAGTGGTGAACCCCTCCGTGATGGTGTCTAGATTGGATCTGGTGGTTCTGGACTCTGCGGCGGCTGGATGAATATTTCATCGATGCTTCTAGGGTTCTGGTATTTTTGGGGTATTTATAGAGCAAAGAGGCGGTCCGGGGGCACCCGAGGTGGGCACAACCCACCAGGGCGCGCCAGGGCCTCCTGGCGCGCCCTGGTGGGTTGTACCCTCCTCGGGACTCCCCCTAGGTGCAACCAGGGCCCATCTGCTTCCTTCTGGCCCATAAAAAATCATCGTGGAGTTTCGTGGCATTTGAACTCCATTTGATATTGATTTCTTGTGATGTAAAAAATATGGAAAAAACATCAACTGTCACTTGGCACTATGTCAATAGGTTAGTGCCAAAAAATGATATAAAATGATTATAAAACATCCAAGATTGATAATAAAACAGCTTGGAAACAATCAAAAATTATAGATACGTTGGAGACGTATCAGAGGGGCATGCGACGGAGAAGCTATTCTGGTCACAGTTCGCGGCGCGGGAGTGCCCAGCGTTGTTGAACGACCAGATGACGCAGTGGGCCGAGCTGCATAAGATGTCCGAAGCAGCCATGGAGGACGTCATAGTCCGGCTGTGGCCAAGCGAACCCATTCCGAGCAGCTATTTCGGCCTGGTGCATCGACTTGTCGATGCACTGCCCCGGATTGACGCAGTCAAGCGGTCAGTGTGTATAGAAGGTGCGCGGATGGCCTTCGCCCGCATCAAGATGCACTGGGCGAAGATGAAGGTCGCTGAAGTGGCAGTTGAGGGCTCGCCCGGAGGCAAGGACCACCGCAAGCCGGAGCGATATTTCGAAGACGTCTTAGAGGGTGCCCGCTGTATAGAGGGTCAATGCTCGAAGGATCATATGTTTGAATGACTGTATCCGGGCTGTCCAGACATATTACTATGAACTAGGTTTTTTTTAATATATTCATGCTTTTATCTGAAAGGTTTTTCCTCATGTACGGCCGTTTATATTTCTGAAAGTTTACCAGTCGTCAGCTTCAGCCCCCACGTAGATATTACGGGGGTGTTCGAAATAGCACATGACCACCCTTGACCCAACGTCTTGGTCCGTAAAGGAGGTGTCAGTGTGGCGAACCAGGCAATCGGACTATGTGGCTTTATCACTCTCACTTAGCCATAGGAGTTTGACAATGGGGGCTATTAGCTAGCCCCTGGTGCGTATGCGGCTATCGAACTAGGATGCCTTGAGCGCATGACCAAACCGAAACCGGTCCTTCGTATAATACGAAAGAAATCGCAAGGGATTTGCAGTAAGTCACCGAATGGCTGACCAGCTCTCGCTGCATCATGACAGTCAATTTTCGGCTTTCTCTACTGAGGTGTTTGACCGGGCGAACCAGAAACACAATCGCAGTAGTTCTCCCTTTACTACCCTAGCCGAACAAACGGGACGTAAGGTAGCAAACACAGGAGCCGGGCAACCCAACTATTGACCACAGACATGATTCGGAGCCGATGCATATAATGCCATATTCGGGATGCCGAAGTGTACTATAAAGTTATTCAGACTTTTTGTTTGTCCACGCCGATGTGGCCACATAGAGCCCCTGGCAATTTGTGCCGAGGTGTATAATTGAAACAACCGTGGAGACGGAGTACGGTTTATGAAGTAAGCCAATGCCGTATAAGGTTGGACAAAAACTGTCTTTATTAGAATCTGATTGATACGTCAAAGTGTGATCTTACAGAGGGTACCACAATCATCAAGGCCATTTTACATGCCAGGGTTTAAGAACAAGGGGGAAAAGCTCTATACAGGTCCTGGAATAAAATTTGGTCTAGAAAATCCTTTGGATATCCTGCCGCACGTCTGCGCCGCTTTCGCCTTGGGGAGAGAGATTCCTTGAGAGGAATGTCCTTCGGTTATCTGTACGAAACCGGGCTCGAAGAGAGTCCTTATAAGTCCGTAGAGTAGATAGGTTTTAATGCACCTATAGTAAAGGAGAAAAAATGACCAAAGAAAAAGGTCAAGGTCGTATAGGGTCAAACCGTACTATAGACCTGTCGTATTGTGCCTCCGTTGATGCCCAAGGTATTTTGAGTGCATAATTGTGCACACGCGGTACAAATTTCGTGAATGTGCGTTGCGATCGACAGAGGCGAAACTGCTAGTCTTGTTCTGGAGTTACAGAGCTGTGAGCGTGCAGAATGGTCCGGACTCGTTTAACATCGTCCGGTGGCTTGATGGCCGATGAAGTGTGCGGCTTGGTAGGGCCGCTCTGTACTTCGGCTGCGAGGGCGCGGTGTGCTCCTCGGTACAGAGGGAGCGTTCCATGTTTCCATTAACTGTTATGACGCCACGTGGTCCAAGCATCTTGAGCTTTAGATAAGCGTAGTGTGGGACCGCATTGAAGCGGGCGAAAGCCGTCCGTCCGAGCAGTGCGTGATAGCCACTGCGGAAAGGGACGATGTCGAAGATCAAGTCTTCGCTTCGGAAGTTGTTGGGCGAACCGAAGACCACTTCCAATGTTATTGAGCCCGTACAGCGGGCCTCTACACTATGCATTACTCCTTTGAAGGTGGTTTTAGTGGGCTTGATTCTTGATGGATCAATACCCATTTTGCGGAGGTGTCTTCATAAAGCAGGTTAGGGCTGCTGCCACCGTCCATCAGGACTCGTGTGAGATGGAATCCGTAGATAATTGGATCGAGGACCAAAGCTGCCGAACCTCCATGACGGATACTGGTTGGATGGTCTCTGCGATCGAAAGTGATCGGACAGGCTGACCATGGGTTAAATTTTGGGGCGACTGGCTCTATGGCATAGACGTCCCTTAAGGCGCGCTTGCGCTCCCGTTTAGGGATATGAGTGGCGTAGATCATATTCACCATTTTGATCTCGGGGGGAAATTTCTTCTGCCCCCCAGTGTTCGGTGGGCGAGGCTCTTCGTCGTCGTCCTTGCTGGGCGGCCCTTTCCCCTTGTGTTCGGTGTTTAGCTTACCGGCCTGCTTAAAGACCCAACAATTTCTGTTGGTATGATTGGCAGGTTTATCAGGGGTGCCGTGAATCTGGCAAGACCTATCTAGTATTCTGTCCAGACTAGATGGACCATCTTTGCTTCCTTTGAATGGCTTCTTCCACTGACCGGGTTTAGAGCCACTGAATCCGGCGTTGACCGCCGTATCTTCGGTATCTTCATTGTTATTTCGACGCTTGTGTTTGTTGCGTCGTGGCTTACCATTGCCATCCCTGACCTCGGAGGTGCCAGGGTCGCTGGTGCTATTGCCTCTATGAGCTAGCCAGCTGTCTTCCCCTGCGCAAAAGCGGGTCATCAGTGCGGTAAGGGCTGCCATGGACTTCGGTTTTTCTTGGCCGAGGTGTCCGGCTAGCCACTCGTCTCGGACGCTGTGTTTAAAGGCCGCGAGGGCTTCGACGTCCGGATAGTCCACAATTTGATTCTTTTAATTAAGAACCTGGTCCATAGTTTCTGGGCTGATTCTCTGGGTTGCTGGACTTTGTGACTAAGGTCGTCGGCGTCTGGAGGCCGAACATAGGTACCTTGGAAGTTGTCTCTAAAGGCATCCTCCAAGTCTTCCCAGCTGCCAATAGAGTTCTCTGGGAGGCTGTTTAACCAGTGCCGAGCTGGTCCCTTTAATTTTAGCGGGAGGTACTTGATGGCGTGGAGATCATCACCGCGGGCCATGTGGATGTGCAGGAGGAAATCTTCGATCCATACTGCGGGATCCATAGTACCATCGTATGATTCAATGTTCACGGGTTTAAACCCTTCTGGGAACTGGTGCTCCATCACCTCATCGGTGAAACATAAAGGGTGTGCGGCGCCTCTGTATCGAGCGATGTCGCGGCGCAGTTCGGATGAAGTCCGAATGCGGTTTTCGGCCCGGGTGAGGTTGTGCCTTTCGCGCCAGGACTGATGGTTGTCTTCGCGCGTTGGAGCACGCCCCCTTGTCCCATAGATTGATCTTGTCTGACCGGCTCTATTTTCCAGGTCCTTGCGTAGGTCATAGATATAGTCTGGGGCCGCTGCCTCCCTGCCTTGATGGTGGGGTGGCGCGGGCTGGTGTTCGGCATAAGTAGCCGGTCTGTCCCATCCACGTGGTGGTCGGTCAGGTTGGTCAGCTGGTTTATACTTTGACGGTATTGGCTCAAGGGCCTCGTCGTCGAATTGGGGTAGCAGCTTGCGCTTCGGGTAGCTTTTGGTTTGGCGTTCGAGGCCATATTCCTTGGCTGCCAGGACTTTAGTCCATCTGTCGTTGAGCGTATCCTGTTCAAATTGAAGCCGTTGCTGCTGCTTTTTTAGGCTTCTTGCAGTCGCAATTAGTTGGCGCTTAAAGCGCTCCTGCTCGAGGGGTTCCTCTGGTACAATGAAGTCTTCGTTACCGAGGCTCACATCATCCTCGGAGATTGGTAGATAGTTACTATCCTCCGAGTCCTCGTTTCTGACTGGATCGTCAAGGTTAACTTGCCCCTCTTCCACATCATCTGGTTCGGATGTGGGTTCGACGGGGGCTTCGAGGTCTTCAGCGTTATCTGGAGTATTCGTCTCCGGTGCCGGTATTACTGTCTTTGCCACGACACGATTTTGATCGGCGTCGCTGACGTCGACGCTTTGGAGGCGCGTCAGTAGGCTTGTCCTCCACCGGATCCTTCCTGCCGTCGTCGTCACCCTCTTTGGGTGTGTCCACCATATATACGTCATATGTGGAGGTGGACGTCCAACGTCCGGTAGACGGCGGGTCGTGGCCTTGCTCGTCTACGGCATCGTCGTCCATGCCGTCGATGTCTTCGGAGACGTAGTCCAGCATGTTGGTTAAATCCTCGACAATGGCTATGAAGTGGGTGGTGGGTGGGACATAAAATTCCCTGCTCTTATCCCCTAGTCCGGGCTGGGCGTAGTTCGGCAATGATTCCTCTATAATGGCGAGGGACCGCATTAAGTCCAGAGCCTCATTTAGGAGTGAGGGTTGGACGGGGATACGAGAGTCCGCAGTGTCGGCCAGGGCGAGCGCCTCCTGGCCATGCTTGCTTGGCGCGGACTTCGCGAGTTCGGATCTGGAGTCCGGGGTGAGTCCGGTCCTCCGGCGATAGGAGGAACCTGGTCTGAATCTGAGTTCGTCATGAACTCAATTAGCCCCGGGTCTTCGATAGTGCGGCTTCCAGAGGAGAGTCCGGTGGGCTCTAAGCTCCCATCTTCGGATCTGGCGGTTTGCTCCGGATCTGAGGCCGGAGCGGTGTTCGGAGCCGCAAACCCTTCGAAGATCAAATCTCCTCGGATATCAACGACATAATTTAGGTTCCCAAAACTGATCTGATGACCAGGGGCGTAGCTGTCGATCTGTTCAAGGTGGCCAATCGAGTTGTCGGCGGGAGGTAAGCTTCCCCAGAGACGGCGTCGATGTACATGCTCGAACGAGCCATCGAGCCTTCTGTTGACGACATAGTGGAACTCTCAATCAAAGCACCAATGTTGGTGTCAAAACCGGCAGATCTCGGGTAGGGGGTCCCGAATTGTGCGTCTAAGGATCGAAGGTAACAGGAGGCAGGGAACATGATGTTTACCCAGGTTTGGGCCCTCTTAATGGAGGTAATACCCTACTTCCTGTTTGATTGACTTTGATGAGTATAGGGGTTACAAGAGTTCATCTACCTCGAGATCGTAATGGCTAAACCCTAGATGTCTAGCCTATATGATTATGATTTTTCCTTGCCTCTACGGACTAAACCCTCTGGTTTATATAGACACCGGAGGGGCCTAAGGTTGTACAGAGTCGGTTTACAGAGAAAGGAAAGTACGAACGCCAAGCTTGCCATCCACGCAAAGGAGAGTCCCATCCAGACACGGGGGAAGGTCTTTGATCTTGTATCTTCACAGCCCATTAGTCTGGCCCATATCACATAGCCCGGACGCCCGAGGACCCCCTAGTCCAGGACTCCCTCACTCCCTCTCCCTCTCCTTCCTTCCCCCTCTCTCCCTTTTGGTGGAATCCTACTAGAACTAGGAGTCCTAGTAGGACTCCCCTCTTGGGCGCGCCCTAGTGGCCGGCCGGCCCTCCCCTCCTCCCTCCTTTATATACGTGGGGAGGGGGGCACCCTAGAACACACAAGTTGATCTTTTAGCCGTGTGCGGTGCCTCCCTCCACAAGAACACACCTCGGTCATATCATTGTAGTGCTTAGGCGAAGCCCTGCGCCGGTAACTTCATCATCACTGTCGCCACGCCATCGTGCTGACGAAACTCTCCCTCGGCCTCAACTGGATCAAGAGCACAAGGGACGTCATCGAGCTGAACGTGTGCTGAACGCGGAGGTGCCGTACGTTCAGCACTTGGATCGGTTGGATCGCGAAGAAGTTCGACTACATCAACCGCGTTACTAAACACTTCCGCTTTCGGTCTACGAGGGTACGTGGACACACTCTCCCCTCTCATTGCTATGCATCTCCTAGATAGATCTTGCGTGATCGTAGGAATTTTTTTGAAATTACTGTGTTGCCCAATAGTGGCATCCGAGCCAGGTCTATGCGTAGATGTTATATGCACGAGTAGAACACAAAGAGTTATGGGCGATAATAGTCATACTGCTTACCAGCAACGTCTTACTTTGATTCGGTGGTATTGTTGGATGAAGCGGCCCGGACCGACATTACATTACCGCATTCATGAGACTGGTTCTACCGACGTGCTTCGCACACGGGTGGCTAGCGGGTGTCTGTTTCTTCAGCTTTAGTTGAATCGAGTTTACTACGCCCGGTCCTTGTTGAAGGTTAAAACAACACACTTGACGAAAAATCGTTGTGGTTTTGATGCGTAGGTAAGAACGGTTCTTGCTAGAAGCCCGTAGCAGCCACGTAAAAACTTGCAACAACAAAGTAGAGGATGTCTAACTTGTTTTTGCAGGGCTTGCTGTGATGTGATATGGTCAAGACATGATGTGATATAAATTGTTGTATGAGATGATCATGTTTTGTCACAGACTTATCGGCAATTGGCAGGAGCCATATGGTTGTCGCTTTATTGTATGCAATGCAATAGCCATGTAATTGTTTTACTTTATCACCAAGCGGTAGCAATAGTCGTAGAAGCAATAGTTGGCGAGATGACAATGATGCTACGATGGAGATCAAGGTGTCGCGCCGGTGACGATGGAGATCATGACGATGCTTCGGTGATGGAGATCATGAGCACAAGATGATGATGGCCATATCATGTCACATATTTTGATTGCATGTGATGTTTATCTTTTATGCATCTTATTTTGCTTAGTACAGCGGTAGCATTATAAGATGATCCCCTACTAAATTTCAAGGTATAAGTGTTCTCCCTGAGTATGCACCATTGCTACAGTTCGTCGTGCCGAGACACCACGTGATGATCGGGTGTGATAAGCTCTGTGTTCACATACAACGGGTGCAAGCCAGTTTTGCACACGCAGAATACTCGGGTTAAACTTGACGAGCCTAGCATATGCAGATATGGCCTCGGAACACGGAGACCGAAAGGTCGAACATGAATCATATAGCAGATATGATCAACATATTGATGTTCACCATTGAAAACTACTCCATCTCACGTGATGATCGGACATGGTTTAGTTGATTTGGATCACGTGATCATTTAGATGACTAGAGAGATGTCTATCTAAGTGGGAGTTCTTAAGTAATATGATTAATTGAACTTTAATTTATCATGAACTTAGTCCTGATAGTTATTTTGCATGTCTATGTTATTGTAGATCAATGGCCCGTGCTACCGTTCCTTTGAATTTTAATGTGTTCCTAGAGAAAGCTAAATTGAAAGATGATGGCAGCAACTACACGGACTGGGTCCGTAACTTGAGCATTATCCTCATTGTTGCACAGAAGAATTACGTCCTGGAAGCACCACTAGGTGCTAGGCCTGCTGCAGACGCGACTGATGACGTTAAGAACGTATGGCACAGCAAAGCTGATGACTACTTGATAGTTCAGTGTGCCATGCTTTACGGCTCAGAATCGGGACTTCAAAGATGTTTTGAACGTCATGGAGCATATGAGATGTTCCAAGAGTTGAAGTTAATATTTCAAGCAAATGCCCGAGTTGAGAGATATGAAGTATCCAACAAGTTCTATAGCTGCAAAATGGAGGAGAATAGTTCTGTCAGTGAACACATACTCGGAATGTCTGGGTACCATAACCACTTGACTCAGCTGGGAGTTAATATTCCTGATGATAGTGTCATTGACAGAGTTCTTCAATCACTGCCACCAAGCTATAAAGGCTTCGTGATGAACTATAATATGAAAGGGATGAACAAGACAATTCCCGAGCTCTTCGCAATGCTAAAAGCTGCGGAGGTAGAAATCAAAAAGGAGCATCAACTGTTGATGGTCAACAAGACCACTAGTTTCAAGAAAAAGGGCAAAGGGAAGAAGGGGAACTTCAAGAAGAACGGCAAGAAACTTGCTGCTCAGGAGAAGAAACACAAGTCTGGACCTATGCCTGAAACTGAGTGCTTCTACTGCAAAGGGACTGGTCACTGGAAGCGGAACTGCCCCAAGTATTTGGCGGATAAGAAGGATGGCAAAGTGAAAGGTATATTTGATATACATGTTATTAATGTGTACCTTACTAATGCTCGTAGTAGCGCCTGGGTATTTGATACTGGTTCTGTTGCTCATATTTGCAACTCGAAACAGGGGCTACGGATTAAACGGAGATTGGCTAAGGACGAGGTGACGATGCGCGTGGGAAATGGTTCCAAGGTCGATATGATCGCCGTCGGCACGCTACCTCTACATCTACCTTCGGGATTAGTTTTAGACCTAAATAATTGTTATTTGGTGCCAGCGTTGAGCATGAACATTATATCTGGATCTTGTTTGATGCGAGACGGTTATTCATTTAAATCAGAGAATAATGGTTGTTCTGTTTATATGAGTAATATCTTTTATGGTCATGCACCTTGCTGAGTGGTCTATTTTTGTTGAATCTCGATCGTGATGATACACACGTTCATAATATTGAAGCCAAAAGATGAAAAGTTTATAATGATAGTGCAACTTATTTGTGGCACTGCCGTTTAGGTCATATTGATATAAAGCGCATGAAGAAACTCCATGCTGATGGGCTTTTGGAATCACTTGATTATAATCACTTGGTGCTTGCGAACCGTGCCTCATGGGCAAGATGACTAAAACTCCGTTCTCCGGAACAATGGAATGAGCTACTGACTTATTGGAAATAATACATACCGATGTATGTGGTCCAATGAGTGTTGAGGCTTGTGGCACGTATAGTTATTTTCTTACCTTCACAGATGATTTGAGCAGATATGGTTATATCTACTTAATGAAGCATAAGTCTGAAACATTTAAAAAGTTCAAAGAATTTCAGAGTGAAGTGGAAAATCATCATAACAAGAAAATAAAGTTTCTACGATCTGATCATGGAGGTGAATATTTGAGTTACGAGTTTGGTCTTCATTTGAAATAATGTGGAATAGTTTCACAACTTACGCCACCTGGAACATCACAGCGAAATGGTGTGTCTGAACGTCGTAACCGTACTTTATTGCATATGGTGCGATCTATGATGTCTCTTACTGATTTACCACTATCATTTTGGGGTTATGCTTTAGAGACGGCTGAGGGAGTCCTGGTAGGGGGTCCTCGGGCGTCCGGGCTATGTGATATGGGCTGGACTGATGGGCCGTGAGGATACAAGATCAAAGACCTTCCCCCGTGTCTGGATGGGACTCTCCTTTGCGTGGATGGCAAGCTTGGCGTTCGTACTTTCCTTTCTCTGTAAATCGACTCTGTACAACCCTAGGCCCCTCCGGTGTCTATATAAACTGGAGGGTTTAGTCCGTAGAGGCAAGGAAAAAATCATAATCATATAGGCTAGACATCTAGGGTTTAGCCACTATGATCTCGAGGTAGATCAACTCTTGTAACCCCTATACTCATCAAAGTCAATCAAGTAGGTAGTAGGGTATCACCTCCATTAAGAGGGCCCGAACCTGGGTAAACATCGTGTCCCCTGCCTCCTGTTACCTTCGATCCTTAGACGCACAGTTCGGGACCCCCTACCCGAGATATGCCGGTTTTGATACTGACAATGTCTGCATTCACTTTAAATAGGGCACCATCAAAATCTGATAAGACGACGCCTTATGAACTATGGTTTGGCAAGAAACCAAAGTTGTCGTTTCTTAAAGTTTGGGGCTGCGATGCTTATGTGAAAAAGCTTCAACCTGATAAGCTCGAACCGAAATCGGAGAAGTGCGTCTTCATAGGATACCCAAAGGAAACTGTTGGGTACACCTTCTACCACAGATCCGAAGGCAAAATATTCGTTGCTAAGAATGGATCCTTTCTAGAGAAGGAGTTTCTCTCGAAAGAAGTGAGTGGGAGGAAAGTAGAACTTGATGAGGTAATTGGGCCTTCTCCCGAATTGGAAAGTAGTTTATCACATAAATCAGTTCCAGTGATTCCTACACCAATTAGTGAGGAAGCTAATGATGATGATCATGAAACTTCATATCAAGTTACTACAGAACCTTGTAGGTCTTCCGGAGTACGGTCCACACCAGAGTGGTACGGTAATCCTGTTCTGAAAGTCATGTTACTAGACCATGGTGAACCTACGAACTACGAGGAAGCGATGATGAGCCCAGATTCCGTGAAATGGCTTGAGGCCATGAAATCTGAGATGGGATCCATGTATGAGAACAAAGTGTGGACTTTGGTGGATTTGCCCGATGATCGGCAAGCCATAGAAAATAAATGGATCTTCAAGAAGAAGACCGACGCTAACGGTAATGTTACTGTCTACAAAGCTCGATTTGTTGCAAAAGGTTTTCGACTAGTTCAAGGAGTTGACTATGATGAGACTTTCTCACCCGTAGCGACGATTAAGTCTGTCTGAATCATGTTAGCAATTGCCGCATTTTATGATTATGAAATTTGGCAAATGGATGTCAAAATTGCATTCCTAAATGGATTTCTGGAAGAAGAGTTGTATATGATGCAACCAGAAGGTTTTATCGATCCAAAGGGTGCTAACAAAGTGTGCAAGCTCCAGCGATCCATTTATGGACTGGTGCAAGCCTCTCGGAGTTGGAATAAACGTTTTGATAGTGTGATCAAAGCATATGGTTTTATACAGACTTTTGGAGAAGCCTGTATTTACAAAGTGAGTGGGAGCTCTGTAGCATTTCTAATATTATATGTGGATGACATATTGTTGATTGGAAATGATATAGAATTTCTGGATAGCATAAAAGGATATTTGAATAAAAGTTTTTCTATGAAAGACCTCGGTGAAGTTGCTTACATATTGGGCATCAAGATCTATAGAGATAGATCAAGACGCTTAATTGGACTTTCACAAAGCACATACCTTGATAAAGTTTTGAAGAAGTTCAAAATGGATCAGTCAAAGAAAGGGTTCTTGCCTGTGTTACAAGGTGTGAAATTGAGTCAGACTCAATGCCCGACCACTTCAGAAGATAGAGAGAAAATGAAAGTCATTCCCTATGCTTCAGCCATAGGTTCTATCATGTATGCAATGTTGTGTACCAGACCTGATGTGTGCCTTGCTATAAGTATAGCAGGGAGGTACCAAAGTAATCCCGGAGTGGAGCACTGGACAGCGGTCAAGAACATCCTGAAATACCTGAAAAGGACTAAGGATATGTTTCTCATTTATGGAGGTGACAAAGAGCTCGTTGTAAACGGTTACGTCGATGCAAGCTTT
Organism: Aegilops tauschii subsp. strangulata; assembly: GCF_002575655.3. Classification (NCBI taxonomy): domain Eukaryota; kingdom Viridiplantae; phylum Streptophyta; class Magnoliopsida; order Poales; family Poaceae; genus Aegilops; species Aegilops tauschii. The sequence goes on from NC_053036.3 coordinate 519,263,130, forward strand.
GACACTGATCCGGATGACTCTAAGTCACAATCCGGATACGTATTTTTATTGAATGGTGGAGCTGTCAGTTGGTGCAGTTCCAAGCAAAGCGTCGTGGCGGGATCTACGTGTGAAGCGGAGTACATAGCTGCTTCGGAAGCAGCAAATGAAGGAGTCTGGATGAAGGAGTTCATATCCGATCTAGGTGTCATACCTAGTGCATCAGGTCCAATGAATTTTTTTTGTGACAATACTGGTGCAATTGCCTTGGCAAAGGTATCCAGATTTCACAAGAGAACCAAGCACATCAAGAGACGCTTCAATTCCATCCGTCATCAAGTGTCGGAAGGGGGCATAGAGATTTGCAAGATACATACGGATCTGAATGTTGCAGACCCGTTGACTAAGCCTCTTCCACGAGCAAAACATGATCAGCACCAAAACTCCATGGGTGTTAGAATCATTACTTTGTAATCTAGATTATTGACTCTAGTGCAAGTGGGAGACTAAAGGAAATATGCCCTAGAGGCAATAATGAAGTTATTTTTTATTTCCTTATTTCATGATAAATGTTTCTTATTCATGCTAGAATTGTATTAACCGGAAACTTAGTACATGTGTGAATACATAGACAAAACATAAGTGTCCTTAGTATGCCTCTACTTGACTAGCTCGTTTATCAAAGATGGTTATGTTTCCTAACCATAGACATGTGTTGTCATTTGATGAACGGGATCACATCATTAGGAGAATGATGTGATGGACAAGACCCATTCATTAGCTCAGCATTATGATCGTTACAGTCTCATTGCTACTGCTTTCTTCATGACTTATACATGTTCCTCGGACTATGAGATTATGCAACTCCCGAATACCGGAGGAACACTTTGTGTGCTATCAAACGTCACAACGCAAATGGGTGATTATAAAGATGCTCTACAAGTGTCTCCGAAGGTATTTGTTGGGTTCGCATAGATCGAGATTAGGATTTGTCACTCCGTGTTTCGGAGAGGTATCTCTGGGCCCTCTCGGTAATGCTCATCACTATAAGCCTTGCAAGCAATGTGAATAATGATTTAGTTGCGGGATGAAGTATTACGGAACGAGTAAAGAGACTTGCCGGTAACGAGATTGAACTAGGTATGATGATACCGACGATCGAATCTCGGGCAAGTAACATACCGATGACAAAGGGAAGAACGTATGTTATTATGCGGTTTGACCGAGAAAGATCTTCGTAGAATATGTAGGAGCCAATATGAGCATCCAGGTTCCGCTATTGGTTATTGAACGGAGATGTGTCTCGGTCATGTCTACATAGTTCTCGAACCCATAGGGTCCGCACGCTTAACATTCGATGACGATTTGTATTATGAGTTATGTGATTTGATGTACCAAAGTTTGTTCGGAGTCCCGGATGAGATCACGGACGTGACGAGGATTCTCGAAATGGTCGAGACATAAAGATTGATATATTGGACCATGTTATTCGGATACCGGAAATGTTCCGGATAGTTTCGGGTAAAACCGGAGTGCCGGAGGAGTTACCGGAACCCCCCGAGGGAACTAATGGGCCACCATGGACCTTATTGGAGAGAGAGAGGAAAGGCAGCCCCCCCCCCTTGCAGTCCGAATAGGACAAGAGAAGGGGGGCGGTGCCCCCCTTTCCTACTCCCTCTCCCTCTCCTTCCTTCCCCCTTTCTCCCTTTTGGTGGAATCCTACTAGGACTAGGAGTCCTAGTAGGACTCCCCTCTTGGGCGCCCTAGGGGCCGGCCGGCCCTCCCCTCATCCCTCCTTTATATACATGGGGAGGGGGCACCCTAGAACACACAAGTTGATCTTTTAGCCGTGTGCGGTGCCCCCCTCCACAGTTACAAACCTCGGTCATATCGTCGTAGTGCTTAGGCGAAGCCCTGCGCCGGTAACTTCATCATCACCGTCGCCACGTCGTCGTGCTGACGAAACTCTCCCTCGGCCTCAACTGGATCAAGAGCACGAGGGACGCCATTGAACTGAACGTGTGCTGAATGCGGAGGTGTCGTACGTTCGGTACTTGGATCGGTTGGATCGCGAAGAAGTTCGACTACAGCAACCGTGTTACTAAACGTTTCTGCTTTCGGTCTACGAGGGTACGTGGACACACTCTCCCCTCTCGTTGCTATGCATCTCCTAGATAGATATTGCGTGATCATAGGATTTTTTTGAAATTAATGCGTTCCCAACAAAAACTAGAAAATCCAGCCCCATCTGAGGCTCCAATTGGGCCAAAAAAAATCCTGGTTTTCCTATGAGGCCTCTATCAATACTTAAAAACTTGTGTTTGGACTTCATTTTCGCATACCGAAAATAGAACCAACAAAACTGCCATGACGTACAAAATGGAAAATTGCCATGTGGTTAGCCAAAGAAATGCCGAGAATAAAAAGAATAATAGGAAATTGTATTTTGGCCACGTGACTATTGCACCCATTTACTATGAAAATTACCACGAATTTTTTATTAAAAAATGAAAACTTCCAAAAAAAATTGTCATTCAAGTATAATTAAACTATTACTTTTTACAATGGCAAGTTTTCAAGTATTTCCATTTCCAAAGAAAACGTGTCAAAATAGTCTAACAACATCTCTGATAATGGTAAGATAGTGATTTCCCATAATTACCGTGGCAAAAATTATGCTTGGAGATTGCCAAGGCAAAAAATTCCATGGGGAAGAATAGAATTAATAGTACAAGCACAAATCATGAAAAAATTGCCATGGCAAATGCATATTAAAAATTGCCATTCTATTTTCACTAAAATTGCGTTTTTTGTATAATAAATTTTCCATGTATGTAAAATGATACAAATTATGACAAAAAAAGTCCCATGGTATACGCATATTAAAATTTGCCACGGTGTTTTAATGAAAAATTGTCATGTATTAGTATAAGAAATTCATGTATGTGAAATGACACAAATTATGACAAAAAATTATCATGACGGATGCATATCAAAATTTGCCATGATATTTTAATTAAGATTGTTATGCTTTGCATAAGAAAATTGTCATTTATATAAAATAATTTTGTTCAGCTCATTCATATAGCAGAAATTGCCATGGTACCATGAAAAAAAATACTTTTTGCCATTGTAGCAAAAGAATAGGAATTTTCCATGATCCATAAAGTATATTTTCCATGCTCCACGAACTTAATTTGCCATGGTCCCGTAAAAGTATTTTTTTTTTGCCATGTTGCCAAGAAAGAAAATTGGCATGATCTACAATAAAAAAGTTTGCCAAACCATTTTGAAGAAGAAGAGTTTGCCGTGGTATGTTAAACAAGAATTGTCACCGTGATATATATGAATTGGAACATCAGAATTCATGAAGACCTAAATTTGCCATGTCGAAAGTGTGAAGACATGCCAATTTGTTTCTCAATTGTCGTGTGATCATGGCAAATTTGCCATGTTTTGGGTAAAACATGTTAATGCTTTGCCATGACACATAGGGGGAAACTTCAAGCACTTTACTGAGACACCAAGCACTGATACAAAAAACAAGACTAAAAATTGCTATGGTTAAGGACACATTTGTTGAGAAAATTGTCATGGGCTTGAACAACACTTTACTAAAACTTTCCATGGCCCCGTCTACAATCTCATGTCACCGTCAACGAAAAAACAGGTGGCCCTACCCGCATCTAAATTGCGCAATATGTGGATTGAAGGTACAACCTCTCTCAGAATTGCATGCTAACTAAAGGAAGACTGTGATACAGGAGTTCGAGAGCAGATTCTAGAGCAAGCAGGAGATGTAGTGTTCGGCTGAGTGGATAGGGGTGACCGAGAGAGGATAAGATGCGTTCGTTGTTCGCCCGTCGAACACGTCCGATCGAACAAAAAAAATTCTGGAGTGGCTCACCTTGTGCATCAATATCCGTGCGCCCAGATTCAACGGCTTCCACTGCATTTGCTCCCAAGTGCTAAAAATCTGATTTTAGCCGTTTCTTTTATGTTCATGTATCATCACATTGTTCAAAAGTTATAATTTTGATTTTTAAACAGCGCGTGAAAGTAGCAAAAAGAAAACATGTCAAATTTCCATTTAAAAACAAACAACTTTTGCTTTCCTGAAAAAAGTTCAATCAAGCCGTGTTTTGGTTTTAATAAAAATTTGCAGGCATCCAAAGAGGCTATTTTTCAAAAAAATAATATACATTTTTTATTAAATTTCAGAAATATTACATCGTAATTATATTTCCGGCTTGTACGATGATTTCGTCCATTTTCTGGCTTCACTGTTACGAACGAATCTACGGCCCCGAATATGCACTGCTGGAGGGCTGTAGCAGCAGGTGCGGCACTAGCAGGACCGCAGGAGCGTAGGCATCCAATCATGGCACGGACCAGGCACGGCCTGACGCACGGCAGGCCGCAGCTGTTGGATCAACAAGCAAGCCAACCGCGCGACACGGGACAGCAGAGGCCATGCATGCATGCATGAGAAAAGCCGGGCGACGAGACGAGAACCCTCCCTGCAACTGCAAGGCCGCAGCAGCAACGTGTACAGGTACAGCAACGTGCGAATGAAACGGGTTCACGTGCCGACCCCGGGGGAGCATCGTGTCGGGAACCAACCGGGCACAAGCGCTGCGCTCCGCCCGTTTCATATTCGCCATTGCCAGGGAGGGAGGTCGGGTCGACGGGCATCTATCCATCCATCTATGATCTATCCTTGGCTACGCTCTGCCTTAAACAAAGAAGAAACCAACCGTCTTCCTCCCACATGTGGCCGCTCGACGGTTTGATCTGTACTACAACAGGGAGTGGGGGGATTAATGGCGAGCCTGGCAGAGTGGCTGGTCTAGCTGACAACGTGCGAGCCCGACCGATGGACGCTTCGTGCGAAACCGCGTCGCAGCTGCGCGCCACGGGGCATGACCACTCCCACCGACGAACTGGCTTTCGCCGTGCCGGAGTGCCGGCCATGGTTTTGGTTTTGACTGACTGCTTCGTTCTGAAACCTTCAGATCATTTTACAAATGCGTTGAGCTGAGGGCGCGAGGCCTGCAACGTCGTGCGTGATTGAGGGGTCAAATTGTTGCTGTTCTATATACAGAAAGGAATCGGACGTGGTTCTGCCACCGAGAGGGAAAATGTGCTAGCTGTGCCCTCATGTGTCCCTCGCCGGACTCTCGCCCTCGAAACTGCATATCTATTCTGTTGCATCCAGTTTATCACATGACGCCTCACATGCCCCTCGCATGATCCCACACGTTCATCGCCAACGAACATGATTGTCGCCAAAACTATCGCGCCAGTGACGACTCGCATGATATTTTTGCCGTCACCGCTGCATGCAAAGGCGTCAGAGCATCTACGCTGGGACCTGCCTAATATGAGCCCCCAAATGTCCGCAGGCGCGACCCCGGACAAGTCCGACGGCCTCTCGTATGTTTTGTCAGACAACAACACTCATTTCAAAATCATCGAATTCATACACGTCGATCATACACAGTAATATCCCACATAAATAACATTTCCTCATAGTGAAAATAATAGTTCAAACATAAAACAGTCCTTGTAGAGCGGCTGTCCTCCATCGTCCCTATCAAAACTCTTCTTCTTTTAATTGAACCCTTAAACTTTAGAATGTGCTTCACCTTCCTGTCCATTTGCTTTTGGATGCTCATGATCATGATCATCTCAGCATCTTGCTCTGACTCCGACAAACGACGAGCTCATTTTGCATTAATTCATCAAGCTCCTTGTTTGCATAATCGTCGTTCGACAAGCCCTCCAAATCCATCATTATGCCTACAAAAGAATTAGAAAACATATGCGGACAATTTATTAAGGGTTTTTATCATTTATGCCACCAGTAGGGTCCGCACGCTTAACGTTCGTTGATGATATAGTACTGTATGAGTTATGTATGTTGGTGACCGAATGTTGTTCGGAGTCCCGGATGAAATCACGGACATGACGAGGAGCTCCAGAATGGTCTGGAGATAAAGATTGATATATAGGATGATATGGTTCGGCCAAGGGGTGAAGCCCACGAGGCTTTAGATCGGTGCAAAAGGAGTTTTGCGGAGGCCAGGGGGCCAAACGCCGGAGACCCTGGCGTCTTGCCCTAGGTCAGACGCCGAGGCCCATGGCGTCTGGGCCAGACACCAAGGACTGTGGCGTCTGGTCCTGGAAGTCCGAGAAGGACTCTTCCTTGCGGGCACAACCGACTTTGAGGAGGCTTTTACTCCAAGTTTCGACCCCAGGGCTCAACATATAAATAGAGGGGCAGGGCTAGCACCTGGAACACATCAAGAAACACCAAGCCGTGTGACGGCAACCCCGTCCCTCTAGTTTATCCTCCGTCATAGTTTCCGTTGTGCTTGGCGAAGCCCTGCGAAGATTGTTCTTCACCAACACCGTCACCACGCCATCATGCTGCCGGAACTCATCTACTACTTCGCCCCTCTTGCTGGATCAAGAAGGCGAGGACATCATCGAGCTGAACGTGTGCTGAACGCGGAGGTGTCGTACTTTCGGTACTTGAGTGGGACGGATTGTGAAGGTGTACGACTACATCAACCGCGTTGATAAACGCTTCCGCTTTGTGACCTTCAAGGGTATGAAGATGCTCTCCCCCTCTCGTTGCTATGCATCTCCTAGATAGATCTTGCGTGAGCGTAGGATTTTTTTTGAAATTGCATGCTACGTTTCCCAACAGGCGGCTGCTTCTCCCTTTCTTCTTCATCTCCGTCCATCCCTCCTCGTCTCCGTCGTGTATCCCCGACCTCGAAGCTGGTAAGCTACCCCTCCCCCTCCAATTCCTCTGTTATGTGTTAGGTCGTTCGATAGGAGCGTTTAGACTTGATAGCGCCATAGCCGATCGCATCATGGATGTCGCTTAGGTTCTCGATGAACGGACGAAGCTTCTAGTTCAGGCAGCATCGCTGATAGCTGTGGTTCAGGCCTGGATCCTGTTGGTCCATAAGAGAGCTATTCGTCGGAATGAGAGACCTCGCATCCAGTATGGTCCGATGTTAGTCCGGGATCAAGAGAGGATAGCGAATCTAAACTACATCTGGAACTGCAACGACACAGAGGCTCTGTGGATGCTTCAAATGAAAAGAGTACCTTTTGCCAGGCTTGTGCAGACGTTTAGGAGCAGGGGGCTGCTAGAAGATAGCATCCAGAGCATCGTTGAAGAGCAAGTGGTCATGTTCCTCCATGTTGTTGGTCATAACCAGAGGTTCAGGGTTGCACACAACACCTTCAGGAGATTAATGGAGACCATCTCCAGATACTTCAAGCAAGTGATGTATACTGTTGGGGAGCTCAGAGGAGAGATGATCAGGTCACCAACTGGTCGGACTCCTACAAAGATTCGCACTAGCCCAAAATGGTATCCATACTTCAAGGTGAGCACTTGATATGTTCTTGTAGTTCATCCCTTGATATGTTGTTATTGTTCTGTAGTAGACTAACAGCATATTGTAATGCCATTTCAGGATTGCATTGGAGTAATAGATGGTACTCATGTCACTGCAAGAGTGCCGAGGTCACAAGCTGCATCATATAGAGGGAGGAAGCACTACACAAGCCAGAATGTGCTAGTTGTTGTTGACTTCGATCTGAAGTTCACACATGTGTTGGCTGGCTGGGAAGGATCAGCACATGATGTTAACATTCTCGGTGACAGCATGAGTCATCATGATGGCATCAACATCCTTGATGGCAAGTTCTACCTTGGAGATGCTGGCTATGCATGTCGGCCAGGTGTTCTTCCACCCTTTAGGAAAACCAGGTACCATCTGAACGAGTTTGTTGGTAGGAACTATCCTAGGACTCCTCAGGAACTGTTCAGTGTCAGACACTCCAGCCTTAGAGTCACTGTTGAGAGGGCCTTTGGAGCTCTGAAGAACAGGTTTAAGATCCTGGATCAGAAGCCATTCCACCCTTACCCTACCCAGATGAAGCTTGTTCTTGCATGTTGCATATTCACAACTGGATCCTGCAATGGGGAGTTGATGAATTTTGTGCAGGAGGAGGAAGATGTGACTCCTGATGAGGTGATCAGCTCCGGCCATGGTGTGGAGGCATTCGACAACAAAGTGTGAAAGAACAAAGGTTGAAGTGGGCTCAGCAATGTGGGATAACAGAGGTCAGATAAGGATCTAAAGCAGAAGAACAAGAGGAAGAAGAAAGAGGGAGCGGTAGAAGCGAGGAAGAGGAAACAGAGGAAGATGAAGCACCTAGTTAGCATCATTGAACTATCCTTATTCAGTCATGTTGGCTCTTAATATACTGTCATTTGCGAGTAGTTAGGATAAACTGCCATTTATTTTCTAACTAGGACAAAATAATGTTTAGTGTGTGTGGTAAGATCACCACTAGTAAGAAGTGATGATCACATCTTTAGGCGTTTGCAACCAAGCAACGTGTTGCTTGTTTACCAACAGCGACGCAAGCAATCAAACAACGTGCTGACTAGTTGATTCCCTCATGCAGAAGGCCTAATGCAGGCAACCAAATCACATGCAGATGTTGGTTTTTAGGTCCAACCAGTCTCAACTGGGACAAGTATGCAAAATGCCCTGAAACAGAGATGTGAACCAATCTTTCCTTCCTTCCTTCCCTTTCCTTGTTTTATTTCCCGGGCTTGGCGTTGGCCTGCTGCACGCTCTGTGCGGCGCTCACAACGCCTTCATGTAAAAAGACTTTGGTCACCCAAGCTATGGCCTGTTTTGAATGCATAATGTAGAACATGATCTACCTTTTCTTTCAAAAAAAAAAGAGATGTGAACCAAACACTCCCATAGTGGACAGTTTAAGGAGCCCGGTTCGAGGAGCTCGGGTGTAGTTGCTCCGTCACGACGCACATGATACTTTTGCCAAGCTGACGGCGTCCTAGGTCTTTCTGAACGAGGGGCGGCTTGGCGGAGCAAGTGGAGAAGGCAGCGAAGAGGGCATCCGCACCGCACCGCACCGACTCATCATCATCGAACGCGAACGCATTATGCGTGTGCAGTGCAGTGCAGTACAGTGCGCACCGTGGATCGGAGCTGTCGCGGCCGGCGGTGCCCCCCGCCACCTGCCCACACAGCACAGACGCACCACTTGCCACCGCTCAAGTCAAGCTTGTCCCCCGCCGGCAGCGGGCAGAGTTGGCACGGCCCGGACCCGACAGCACGTGGCTTTCTCGTGCGAGTTCCCATACGTGCTCGCCAAGGCCAATGGTGACTTGTGTGTGGTTCGGTTAAGCGGTTATTAGCAGTACTGCTGTGCTGACGTTACCGCCTCGCTTTTCCTTGCAGCTTTGCAACCGCCGCCACGAAATTCATAGCGTTTCAGGTACCCAAAGGGGGATCCCTTCTTGCGGTTCGGTTCACCTAAGCTGGCGACTTTGGGGTCACACAATCTGTGACCTCTTTCTTGGCAACCCGAGCATATTCTGCGCGCGATCACATAAGCCAAAAATTCCGCTCGATCTAGAAAGTCCTCCGGGCAACGCGAAGGGCGTGGATTTTTGCCAGAAACAAGAACACGCGGCGTCTGAATTCATCCTGTTCCATGGGAGGGTTGCTGTCAAGAACCGGGCCAAGAAATGCAGATTGCGCGATTCGTAACGCCAGGTTCCAAATCCGTTGATAGATGCAGGCGAACGCATGCAAAGGCCGCGTACCGGGGAACAATATACCACTAGTAGCACGTACTATATACAAATCCTGTCCAAGCCACGAAAGCTGAAGCAAAACGTTTCCTAAATTTGGATTGGAGCTGCTGCGGGATCAAAAGGTTGGGCTGAGGATGTTGAGCAGGGAGACTCTGGTGTTGATCAGCGCCCGGAACACCTTCTCGCCGCTGCCGTCGACGCTGGCGATGCACCGCTCCAGGCTGTCGTGGAGCTCGAATGCGGCCTTGCGCGCCCGCTCCTCCGGCTTCATCCGCGCCTCGGGCCGGAGCTGCGCCGTGGACGAGGTGGACGCGTCGTCGTCGTTGGTGATGCTCTGCTTCCCGGCCGACCGGCGCTTCGCGCGCGACATCCAGCGCACCAGGTCCGCCACCCACCACACGCGCTGGTGGCTGGTTCTTGGCGCGTCTGATGCGGACACGGCGGAGAATCTTGAGGGCGCGGTGACCCAGCACGGCGTGGAGGCGACCTCGACGCGGGCGGCGGCGGCTGCGTTGGAGAGGGAGGAGACGCCGGAGAAGACGGCCGCGGAGGCGGACGCCACGGCGACGGTCGAGTCGGCGATCGCCGCGCCGAGGGCCGCGGTCTCGGGCTGGAGGTCCTCGGGGAGCGGCGTGGGAGCCCTGGTGGCCACGGCGCGTGCGGCGGCGGCGAGGCGCGGGAGGTCGCGCCCGGCGCGGCGCTGCTCGCGGGCCGCGGACGCCAGCCGCCCGGGGTCGCCGCGGCGCAGCGCGGCGCGCGTCTCCGCCTGGAGCGCCGCGAGCGCGACGAGCGCCTGGCGGAAGCTGCCGTGCGCGTCGGCGAGGCGGAGGAAGTCGTCCAGCAGGCGCTCCGCGAGCGGGGACATGCCGAGGCGGCGCAGCGGCTCCTGCGCCTGCGGGTGGTGGAGCAGGTCCGAGAGCGAGGCCAGCACCCGGCCGATGTGCGAGGCGGCCGCGGAGACGGAGGACGCGGAGCAGGACGGGGCCTGGCCGCCGAGCACGAGGCGCAGCGCGGCGACGTCGTCGTCGAGCTGCAGCACCAGCGGGTGGAAGCGGCAGGGGAGGCTGGCGGAGCGGACGCGGTAGGCCGCCGCGAGCTTGCCGTTGGCGGCGGCCGCCGCCTTCGGGGTCGGGAAGGAGATGGTGCGCCGGTACCCGGCCATGGTGCTTGACTGCTCGTGCTTTTTGCCGTGGCGAGCGGCGAGTCGGGGGCTCGCGGGTTTTTAAAGGCCGGGGCTGGGGCCTGCGACTGGGAACGCGCGTGGAAGGCGTGCGTGCTGCGGTGGACCGGTGGTTTGCCGATGCCGCCGAGTGCTCGTGTCTTTTATACAGGTCGCCGAGGTCAGGCGAGCGCTGTGTGTGCAGGTGGACTCTGGGGGATTGCGGACTCGCGGCTCAGTCAGGGTGGGTCGTGCGTTGGGCTTGTGCCACATTGACTGCCGCGTGCGTTCAAGCGGCACGCAGTCAGGGCGGGCACGTCGCCGTTACGGTGAAACGTCTTGGGGCTGGGGCACGGGGCTCGTCGGTGCGGGCTACGGTGGATTGGATTTCCGGCGTAACGCCCGGCGCGTTCCGTGACGGGCGGAGTGGCAGGCATTTTGCCACGGAAGGTGTGTGTCGCGTGGCTCGTCCGTTTGTGGGCGGCATCAGTCGGCAGGCAGCGGCACAGTCGATTCGGTGGGGGCGGGTCCGTCGTCCATGTATGTGGTACGGTGCTGCCCTGGCCGGTGCATGGCGACGAGGAGAGGGTCACGAGAGCGTGAGGCGCCAGAATCCTTTTTGTTTTAACGTCGAATTTTTGAGTTGTTGATGTTTTTTTGAGATAGCCACCCGTTTACTTCAAGCGGTTTTTAACGTGGAATGCTTTGTTTTGATCATGTGGTAGAAGTGATATCTCTTTTTTTTTGAGTTGGTCGTGTCGGTGTGTACCATTTTTGTGTGTGCCCGATGCAAGTTAGTACATACACTACTTTTGATTCTTTCCTTTTCTTTCTTGCGATGCACAACATACATTCTTTTTCCCTCATAATATGGCTGCTGACTCTTGGAATTTTCGAGCAAAGCAGAAAGCATTTCTAATGGTTTCACCTGGTTTCAAAATAAAACCACATTTAGACCCCCTAAGTCATATATAGTGATACAAGTTATTATAAGTCTCAAATATAACTACATGATCACATACACATGGTTCATCATCGATCTAAATTATGATCACATACAACAGAAAGCTTCCACGATGAGTAAGAAAGGGATTATGAAGTAGTTCTTCAGCCGGTTCTCTTCCTCTCTCCCACTAGCGTGAACTTCAAGTAACTATCTCCTGCTTCGCTTTTACTTTCAAACCCTTCCTTTGTACACGACATACCACTTCTTCGTCATCTATATCCCTAACACAAATGCATCAGAAGCAAATTCATAGATAATATGCAACATAATACTTAAGCAACACCAATAGAAGCAACATAGTAAAACAACGAAGTTAATCATACCAAACTAGAGCGCTACGCAAGTTTAGGAAGGCCGTTTACATCATAAAGTTTTCGTCGTACACAAATTCAAATGTTTGTCATACACAGAGTACTAAACAGACATAGTCATCGTCAATCACTTCCTACATGTCACCTTCGGCCTTTCCAGGAGAATGTCACCTAGCTTTGTGAAAGGCGCGAGGTCCTAACCCTGTAGCTGCATGCGAGTGTCCACGTCATCCCGCGTTTGTAGGCCGGCGAAGGACATCACATCCTCCGGGAGGTCATCTTTGTAGATGTGATTGACGCAAGCGACTGCTGGATGCGATGGAACTCAACTTTGAGTTTATCATTGGGTTCAGATGCTAAGTTGGCGGCCCATTCGGGGAGATGGGAATCGGCTGTAGTTGGCATGCGAAGTCTTTGTTGATGCATGACATTGGATAGGTCTGGTTTACATTTCAAGTAATTAAGGTTACTTTAGTGTAGATATATTTTCAGATGCGTAGATGCAGCAACTGGAGCAGTGCGGTGGTGATAGTATCCCCTAGTATTTCGCTAGATTAATTTACATGAAAAATTACAGTTGTCAAGAGCGACTATTTGTTCAATGTGTTTTTTTTGCGAAAAAAACTTCCAATCTATTCATCTTCAATCATGGTAGTACAACGAACATTAGAAATAATAAAAATTACATCCAGATCCGTAGACAACCTAGCGACGACTACAAGCACTGAAACGAGCCAAAGGTGCGCCGCTATCATCGCCCCTCCCTCGCCGGAGCCGGGCAAACGTTGTTGTAGTAGACAGTCGGGAAGTCGTCGTGCTAAGGCCCCATAGAACCAACGCACCAGAACAGTAACCGCCGCAAATGAAGAGTGTAGATCAAAAGGATCCAACCTGAAGACACACGAACGAACACGAACGACGAACAGATCCGAGCAAATCCACCAAAGATAGATCCGCCGGAGACACACCTCCACACGCCCACCGGTGATGCTAGACGCATCATCATAACGAGGACTAGGTGGGGAGACCTTTATTCCATCTTCAGGGAGCCGCCACCGTCTCGCCTTCGTGAGCAGGATACAAACCCTAACAAAGCTTGAAAAAAGATCTAAAAACGGAGCCCTCCCACCGTCAAGGGCTGAGATCCATTCCGTTTCCATGGACCTAAGGCCACCGGAGACGGGACGGACCGGCGTTGGCGCCGGCGGGAGGTAGAAAACCTTAGGTTTTTGGAGGCGGCGGCTGCCTAGGTCAAAGGTGGATGGGCTTACATAAGATAGGTCCAATGTGTTAGATAGCAATACAACTTTGTGTGGCATGTGACATGTCTGAATCCAGGAATTTCACTCTTTACTATGGTCCGGGAGAAGGAGTTGTATGACAAGAGTGAGATGGCGGGAAAAAAGAGAGCGGGAAAGGTGATGGTGGGAAGGAAAAGGGCGCGAGAGAGAATGATGAAGGATAGTCGAAAAAAGAAAAAAACTTTTCATACATGAAGGCATCGTCCGGACTAAGAACAACATGCAACTTCGTTCAGTTTTTTTAAACACAGTACGGACACAAACGCTCGTATACACGAACATACACTCACCCTATTCCTATGAGCACCTTCGAAAGACTGAGCTGAAACGAAGATCACATCTTCGGTCCATGCGTGAACTAAAATGTCCTCTTCGGCAGAGGCACGGACAAAAACTGGCTCTGCGGCGTGGCTACGAACCAAGAGCACCTCTTGGGCCGACACGCCACCCACGGGATTGTAGGAATGCAATTTTTGAAATGGATATTATAGTTTTGATATTTTGTAAACAAAGAATATATTAAAAAAAAAGAATTTGAGCAAGGCTGATCCGGCATGTAAAGCCGAAGGCACCGATCCGGCATCAAGTCCAGCATCTGAGCAAGGCTTGGCGGAGGCGGGCTGCAGTTCATTTGCGCCGACGAAAGCGCGCGCGATATTTCCTCGAACCACATAAAACCGACGCCATCTCAACCAGGCAGAGAGAATTCAGGTGGGCCGATCGTACTGCTCGCAGGCGCGGCCGGTCGGGTCCCGCTCGGCCTCCCCATGTCCGCATCCGCGATCCGCAGCTCTGTCCTGCCAAACGCAGAGCACGGCCCGATGCCACGGCGGTTGTCGCCGTCCAAACGTGGCGATCTACTGATCTGGCCGACGGCCCGTAAACATCTCGCCGTTCAGCGCGCGCTCGCCGGTCGCCGCGGCGTACAGCGACACGCCATTGGCCACTACTACACGTGAAGCATTCACTTCAATTAGGGTTCGTGTCTCGCGGATCGTGTGGCTGCCTTGAATAATCTGGCGCGGTGCTTTCGAAAGCAAGGCGAGACTGCGACGGCTGTAGCTGTAGTGGCCTCTGGCCTCTAAAGGTCGCCGTGTGTGCGCCTCTTGAACCACTGATCGGCTACACCATGCATTCGTGCGTGCGTGCGACTTGATTGTGCTTTGAGCTGAGCTAGCTGTATGTATGGTCAGAACTGGGAGCCAAGAACCCATCTGAAAGTGACTTGGAGTTGGAGGGTCTCCTGCTCATCCGGTGCTGTTCCTCGTGACGCCAACAGTGCTCCCTTAATTGCCATCTCCTGACCGACACTTGCAGCTCATACTGGCCTCATCACATTGATACTCAGATAGTACTACTTGCCATCTCCTGAATATCAACAACTTGGAGTAACAAGCTCAGAAAGCTGTGCTGCAAATCAAGTTAAGCTTTTCACACTTGTACAGCTTAGCTAGTCAATTATGAGCAGTCACCGCCAAATAAACAGCCTTGAAATCACACAAGTAGAATGAAATTTGAAGCCGAAAGGTGGGATGTAACTAAGCTCGGTGATTGTACTAATGACTAGCTGTACTGACATGTTAGTACAGCAATGACTAGCGAAGCAGTAGTAGTTGATGAATCAATTCACGACCCAAAACGTGTAGTACGTACTACTATACCAAAATGAGGCATTGGGATGCACAGTACGTGAAGCGTTGCCGTCACCCAATTAATTTGCCCCGTTGTCTTGACGAAACAGGCGCGCATTCTATACGCCGAAACGCAGGCGATCTTCTTGGATCATTCTTAATGCTTGTAGTTTTCATCCTTTGTTGCGACACGAGTAGCCAAGCGGGGCAAGAAAGGCAGGAGTATTACTAATCTAGGATCATTAAGTCGACAGCCAAATCTTGTTGTGGCTTGCAGTCGAAGGAGAGCCGTGCTCCATGTGTGGACGAGTATATTAGAGTTGCGAAACAAACTTAAAGCAATGCATAAACATTTTGCCCGTCTATCGCGGCCAATACATAGTACCTGATATTGATTCTGTTTTTGCGTGTACGGAGGGTTCAACGCGAATGCAGCCAAGGACCAGTCAACTTCGGGCGTTTGCTGAGACTTGAGGGCTGAGACCATGAATTCGTTGACCTGTCTGTCTCTTTGCAAGGCTCTCCGCGGGCTGCAGGCAGATGGACAAAAATCTTCAGAGTGGATATGCTTGTCCAGCATAGTAAAGAAAAGTTTGTGCCATCGGTTAGGACAAGCCATCAGCTTTGATGCACACGTGCACACTAGGATTTGTGAACATATCATTGTTCAGTGTTGCGTGTCACCATGCATGAATGGTTAGATTAGTCTATTTCCCCTCGCCATGCCATGACTAATTTAGTTGGCACAAAGATGCGACGAAGCAGTTCAAAAGGTGTAATCACCAAAGAGTCTGAAGTATATGCTTTGTCTGCCCCGAAGTTATCCATCAGCCGCGTTAGCAAAGTAAGACAGAAATTGAAGCATATATAAATGATGAAACGTGATGTCAGTGGGAAGGTAGGCGCCTCGTCCCTGTTTACGTCTCCCACCATCGAACTTTTTGGCATGCATAATAACGACTCGAACGAGACATTGGCTGATAGACGTTTGTTAAACACCCCAGGACTGAAAGCACGATACAATATGCTTCAGTATCAACCTATAATTTGACTAATTCATGAGCCAAAAAGGGCCGCCGTTTGGTTGGAGGCTGAAAGCAACGCGGCAGCGCCGTGAACCGTGCTTGAAAAGCGACCGGAGGCGTCTGCCTGTCTCTCGGAGCTAGGAAGAAAACAAGGTCGTGTTGGTAGAAACCTAAGCTCATGGCTCATGCCTTTGTCTTATGCTCGGGTAGTACTGCGACGTACTGCCTGGACCGGACGTGTGGCACGGACCGACGCGGCTGCCGTTTCACCGGAGGAATCCAGACGGGATTATTACGGACTCGTCGATGTGGCGCGCTGGTCCTATGGTAACTCAGGGAGGGAGCCCTGTGTGAATGCAGCACTGGCAACGGGGCATTGTTACCCGCCTGCTGTACTCTTGTTTACAGCAAGAAGCGAAGAAGCATATCCTTGTGTCAACGGAAGATGCAACGCACAAAGCTTCTTTGCTAAGCTAACCTTGCGCGGGCCGGGAGCGAATTCTCGACCGTTGGTTCCTGCCTTGGTAGGAGAAAAGAAATATCCGGCGGTGCCCGGCCATGTTTGTTCCCTGTTTTTTTTAATAATTACCAGACTTATATCCCTCATATAATGGCTAAGCCATCTATAAGAATTGGAGAAATAAAGTCAAGGACATTCGAATCCCAAAAGCCTGACAATCTAGTACTAGAACAATTTTTTTGCAAGGCTATTAGCTACTTCATTAGCCTCTCTAAAGCGTGCCAAACGATGTACTAGCAAATTCAGACGCCAGACGCCGAGTGTTTGCATTCCATGATAATTGGAAGCTCAGGCCCTAGGTATGCTTCATCCAGAACAACTGCTTCAACTGCAAAGGTGCTATCAGACTCAATAAACACTTGACTGCATCCAACATTTGCTGCCAACAGCACTCCGTTCCGAATAGCAATAATCTCCGCTGAATCCACATCACTAATATGAGGCAGGTACCATATTGCAGCTGCTATAAATTCACCATGCTCACCCCATGCAACAGCACCAGTTGTCGGTGTCAAAACCGGCGGATCTCGGGTAGGGAGTCCCGAGTTGTGGATCTTGGATCAATGGGGAACAAGGGACGAGGGACACGATGTTTACCCAGGTTCGGGCCCTCTCGAAGAGGTAAAACCCTATGTCCTGCTTGATTATATTGAAGTGTATAGGATGATTACAGAGTCGACCTACCACGAAATCAGATGAACTAAATCTCTACAGACGATGGTTGTTGTTCTAGCCTCTACGGACGAAACCCTCTGGTTTATATAGACACCAGGGGTACTAGGGTTACACATGGTCGGTTATAAGGAAGGAATAATCATGCCGATTTCTTCTTATCTTGACTTGGAGGACACACCAAGGCATCGAAGATCTCCTGCCCGGATACGGAGTTGCCTCATAGTTCGGCCTTCCAGTGGTTGTAGTGCGGCTCACCTGTCCGACCCATAAGAGATAGGCCGGTAGCCCGAGGACCCCCTAGTCCGGGACTCCCTGACTAGCCCCCGGACTAGCCTCCAAAGCCGGTGTCTCATGATCCCCGAAGTCTCCGGCTTGCGGGGCGAGTTCTTCCCCCCTCTCTATGTCCGGCTGGCCATAGTTCGGTCCTGATAACTTGTTCGATCCATTGAGCCGTCGCGGGGCCCACATTATCAATTCTCACGCCAGATTAATGACGCCCATTGGTTCCCATGCGCCAAAAGGAGGTGGACGGTCCAACAATCTTTTACAGAAATGCCCCTTACAGGTCAGGTGGAAGGCCTATTAAACATGCGAGGAGCGCGACGGGTAACTTATCCCAAATCGAGAAGCCGAGACACTAGCAAATTCGAGAGAAAATGGCCAGTGCTCCAAGCTCCTCCTCCCGCCCCCACGACCCTCTCCCAAGAAATTGGGCGAGTTGCACAATCTCTCATCTTCAACTCAGCAGACTCGAGACACAAGGATATCTCCCTGCTTCAGATCTCGATTCCACTCGTCTGGGATTAACTTCCACGAACGGTGAGGCCTTCGTAGAAAACTTCCCCGCTCCACGCAAGGGAGAGAGGGTATGTTTCGTGCCCTTCCTCTTACGAGGCTTGGGCATTCCGATCAATCCCTTCCTTAGGGGTCTACTAGAGTTCTGCGGGATCCAGCTTCATCACCTCACCCCCGGGTCAATCTTGCACATCTCGGGCTTCATTGCCTTTTGCGAGATATTTCTGGGCTGCGAGGCTCATTTCGAATTGTGGAGAAAGTACTTTTGCCTCGTCCCACGCACCCTGGGAGGGACCATCTTTGAAGTGGGCGGAGCCGAGGTATGGCGCATAGCCGGGACAGGGTACCCTATGGGGACCCCGAAGAAGGATTCTGACGAGTAGACCTTGGAGTGGTTTTATATCGAAGACGTCCCCTTACTTGAACCAGCTCAGAGAGGACTGCCCGAATACTCGGACGCTCCTTTAAAGAAGCGGTTTAATTGGTGGCCGAAAAACTCTTCCCAAGGGGAGAGTGCCGAAGTACAGCGTCTGGCCACTAAGGTGAGCCTGTTAGTTTATAGCAAACTAACCATCATAGACGTGATGGTCGCCACCATTACTCGATGCGTGCAACCTCTTCAACAAAGGATGCACCCCCAATGGTGCCATAATGGGACAAGCGACGCAACCCGCTACAAACGGTAGGGGACTGACAACCAGGCAGCAATGGCAGCTATATTGGCCGACCTCTTCAAGGGAGAGGAAGAATAATTCACCCGTCTAAGGAACAGGGATGGCTATTCTAGCTATAACCCCATTGAATGGGTAAGCTCAATTTTCATTTGCGCAGTTCAGACCTTACGTCCGCATCCACTGATCGGTCATTTCATTCTTTTGAACAGAATTGGAGGCGTCAGGTTGAGGCCATCAGCTGCCCCGCTCCACGACTAGAGAACCGTTCCCGTGATGACGATCCGGGGTTGCACGACGACCCAGAGGTGTCAGTTGATTTCAAGGATGGGTTTTTTACCAGGAGAGTCTCGACGGCTCTAAGGTGGCCATACTAGCCGATCACCCCGGGCCCCTTCCTTCTTCCGCTGTAAGTAGCAAGAAGGCCCCATCCCGAAAAGGGCGTTCGCCTCGCGCCATTTCGAGTATGCTAACATCTACTCCCAAGGGCCGCCGCACTACGCGCCGAACACCGACGAGAACGGTGTCTACCATGTCAGCACCAACCAATAGTGGAGCTTCTAAGCGCAACGTAGCCGCAGGAGCTACTGATACGTCCATTTTGCATCATGCTTTTATATTGATATTTATTGCATTATGGGCTGTTATTACACATTATATCACAATACTTATGCCTTTTCTCTCTTATTTTATAAGGTTTATATGAAGAGGGAGAATGCCGGCAGCTGGAATTCTGGACTGGAAAAGGAGCAAATATTAGAGACCTATTCTGCACAACTCCAAAAGTCCTGAAACTTCACGGAGAATATTTTTGGAATAAAAAAAAATATTGGGCGAAGAAAATACCAGAGGGGGGCCACCAGCCAGCCACAAGGGTGGAGGGCGCGCCCTACCCCCTGGGCACACCCCCCATCCTTGTGGGCCCCCTGGCAGGCCTCCACCACCCATCTTCTGCTATAGGGTGTGTTTTGACCTGGAAAAAAATCATAAGGAAGCTTTCCGGATGAAGCGCCGCCGTCTCGAGGCGGAACCTGGGCAGAACCAATCTAGGGCTCCGACGGAGCTATTCTGCCGGGGAAACATCCCTCCGGGAGGGGGAAATCAAAGACATCGTCATCACCAACGATCCTCTCATCGGGAGGGGGTCAATCTCCACCTACATCTTCACCAGCACCATCTCCTCTCAAACTCTAGTTCATCTCTTGTATCCGATCTTTGTCTCAAAACCTTAGATTGGTACCTGTGGGTTGCTAGTAGTGTTGATTACTCCTTGTAGTTGATGCTAGTTGGTTTATCTGGTGGAAGATTATATTTTCAGATCCTTAATGATAATTAATACTCCTCTGATCTTGATTATGAATATGCGTTGTGAGTATTTACGTTTGTTCCTGAGGACATGGGAGAAGTCTTGTTATAAGTAATCATGTGAATTTGTATTCGTTCGATATTTTGATGAGATGTATGTTGTCTTTCCTCTAGTGGTGTTATGTGAATGCCTAATACATGACACTTCACCATTGTTTGGGCCTAGGGGAAGGCATTGGGACGTAATAAGTAGATGATGGGTTGCTAGAGTGACAGAAGCTTAAACCCTAGTTTATGTGTTGCTTCGTAAGGAGCTGATTTGGATCCATATGTTTCATGCTATGGTTAGATTTATCTTAATTCTTCTTTCGTAGTTGTGGATGCTTGCGAGAGGGGTTAATCATAAGTGGGAGGCTTGTCCAAGGAAGGGCAGCACCCAAGCACCGGTCCACCCACATATCAAATTATCAAAGTAACGAACGCGAATCATATTGATACGTCTCCAACGTATCTATAATTTATGAAGTATTCATGCTATTATATTATCATTCTTGGATGTTTTACAATCATTTTATAGCAATTAGCAACTTTATATCATTTTCTGGGACTAACCTATTGACATAGTGCCCAGTGCCAGTTGCTATTTTTTGCTTGTTTTTGATATCACAGAAAATCAATACCAAACGGAGTCCAAACACAGCGAAACTTTTTGTGGATTTTTTATGATCCAGAAGACATCCAATGGGCTAGAGAAGCACCTGGGGGGGGGGGGGTGTGCCCCGAGGGGGGCACAACCCACCAGGGCGCGCTTGGGGCCCAGGCGCGGCCAGGTGGGTTGCGCCCACCTCGGTGGCCTCCCGCACCGCCTCTTCGGCCTATAAATTGCCAAATATTCCAAAAACCCTCGGGGTTGAACTAGATCAGAAGTTCCGCCGCCGCAGGCCTCTGTAGCCACCGAAAACGAATCTAGATCCCGTTCTGGCACTCCGCCGGAGGCGGAAATCATCACCGGTGGCCATCTTCATCATCCCGGCGACCACCATGATGAAGAGGTAGTATTCCACCCTCGGGGCTCAGGGTTTGTACTAGTAGCTATGTGTTTAATCTCTCTATCTCTCATGTTCTTGAGATGGCACGATCTTGATGTATCGCGAGCTTTGTTAATATAGTTGGATCATATGGTGTTTCCCCTCTCTATCTTGTTGTGAATTGAGTTTTCCCTTTGAGATTTCGTTTTATCGATTGAATACTTTTATGGATTTGAGAGCACTTGATATATGTCTTGCATATACTCGTGGTGACAATGGGGTATCTTATTGATTCACTTGTATATGTTTTGGCACTCAACTCGCGGATTCCCGAGGTGACATTGGGGTAATCTATGCATAGGGGTTGATGCACGTTCTTGTCTTTGTTTCTCCGGTAGAAATCTTGGGGCACTCTTTGAGGTTCTTTGTGTTGGATTAGTACAAACTCTTGGATAGATCGATCGGAAAGAATAGCTTCGAGGTGGTTTCGTACCCTACAAACAATTTATTCTTATGTTCTCCACTAGATAGGAACTTTGGAGTGATTCTTCATCACACGTTGAGGGATGGTTATATGATCCAATTATATTAGCATTGTTGAGAGATTGCACTAGTGAAAGTACGGACCCTAGGCCTCATTTTCAAGCATTGCAATACCATTTGTGCCCCGTTTTATCAATTGCCACCTTGCTTTTTTATTGTTCTTATTACAAAAATCAATATCTACTATCCATATTACACTTGTATCACCATCTCTTCGCCGAACTACTGCACCTATACTTACCATTGTATTTAGTGTGTTGGGGACACAAGAGACTTTTTGTTATTTGGTTGCAGGGTTGTTTGAGAGAGACCATCTTCATCCTACACCTCCCACAGATTGATAAACCTTAGGTCACCCACTTGAGGGAAAATTTCCATTGTCCTACAAAACTCTGCGCTTGGAGGCCCAACACGAGTCTACAAGAATAAAGTTGCATCGTAGACATCAAGCTCTTTTCTGGCGCTGTTGCTGGAGAGGTGAGTGCATGAAGGTATATCTTTAGATCTTGCAATTGAATCTTTTAGTTTCTTGTTTTATCACTAGTTTCGTTTATAAAAGAAAACTACAAAAAATGGAATTGAGGTGGCATCATATTATTCATCTTTATAATGTCTTTCGTGAAAATGATGGAATGGAAAATTGTGCTCAACTGATAGAAAAAGAATTCAATAAAATGATTGGCATGTATGATGAACATGATTACAATATTTTAGTATGAATTCTTTGAATATCCATGATGCTAATGATATGCAAAGCCATAAGCTTGGGGATGCTATGTTTGATGAAGATGATATTTTTTGTCCCCCTACTTTGAATGATCAAATTTGCTATGATGATTGCATGCCTCCTATCTATGATGAGAACAAAGTTGCTACTTATGATGATTATTGTGATGATACTTATGTTATAAAAAGTAGTGATAATTATTGCCATAATTTTGAATATCCTTTTACTGATCATTACTCTTTTAATTTGGAAACAATTTTTAGTATTCGAGTTTCATATGATACTCCCACTATTGTGAATGAGGATAAAATTGCTTATATGGAGAGTAATAAATTTTCCATGCCTTTAGATCATGAAAAGAATGCTTTATGTGATGGTTATATTGATAAATCTATTCATGATGCTACTAAAAATTATTATGAGAGAGGAACTTACGATTCATGATGCTCTTGTTATATTTCAATTCGTATCTTTTATGCGAGCATCATTGAACTCATCATGCCTAGCTAAAAGGCAATAAAGAAAAGTGCTTGTTGGGAGACAACCCAACACTTTTACCTATTGTTTTTGTGTGTTCACATGATTATGCTACTGTAGTGATCATGTTTTATTGCTTTTGTTTCAATAAAGTGCCAAGTGAAGCCTTTGGGATAGTGTGGATGATAGTTGACTTGATTCTGTCCAAAAACCGAACCTTTCGCGCTCAGTCCAGGAATTTGAAAAATTCACTGGAATGCGCTTTTGATCTGAAGTTTTTATAGGTGTTAGATATACAAATTCCCTACGTTGTACTAATTTTTCTGAATTTTTGGAGTAGCCGAAGTATGGTTGGAGTACAGATTACTACAGACTGTTCTGTTTTTGACAGATTCTGCTTTCAATGCATAGTTTGCTTGATTTCTAGTTTCTATGGCTTATATTGCTCAATATAAATTATGGAAATGATATGGTACAGTAAGCATTGTGTTATAACAATTATGAATCTTGTCTTTGGCAGTACCAAAAGTGAGTGGTTTGCTCTTTATCATACTAACCTATCTCACGAAGTTTTGTTAAGTTTTGTGTGAT
Source organism: Aegilops tauschii subsp. strangulata (assembly GCF_002575655.3). Taxonomy (NCBI): domain Eukaryota; kingdom Viridiplantae; phylum Streptophyta; class Magnoliopsida; order Poales; family Poaceae; genus Aegilops; species Aegilops tauschii. The sequence goes on from NC_053036.3 coordinate 519,286,538, forward strand.
TGAAGTTTTCAAGTTTTGGGTGAGATATCGATACGAGGAGAATAAGGAGTGACAATAACCTAATCTTGGGGATTACCAAGGCACCCCAAGGTAATATTCAAGGAAGATCCAAGCAACTAAGCTTGGGGATGCCCCGGAAGGCATCCCCTCTTTCGTCTTCGACATTATCGGCAACCTCACTTGGAGCTATGTTTTCATTCGGCACATGATATGAGTTTTACTTGGAGCGTCATTTTATTTTTTTAGGATTTTCTTTCTGTTATTTAGAATAATATTTTGCATCTTTCTTTTAATAAAAATGCCAAGGATAGCCTTTACCATGCTTATTTTGCAATTCTATGTGTTGCTGTTTCAAAACAGAAAGTTTATCGATGTTGCAAAAATTCCCGAGAAAAGTCAGTATGTGATAAATGTTGAAACTTTTTGCACAATAAGCTCTGATAAATTTTCTAAAGTGTGGTAATTTTCATATTTTTTGGAGTTCAATAAGTATTGATACTCTTGCATTCTTTACAGACTGTACTGTTTTGGCAGATTGCTGTTATGTTTGCATTGTTTGCATATGTTTGCTTGTTTAATGATTCTATTTGAGGGTAGGAGTATTAAATATGCAGAGGCATTTAGTATGCAATGTTGAATACTAATTTTAGTGATTCGCTACAGTAGAGAATGATAAGGTTTTTGCATTGGTTTATAGTAACTTATCTCACGAGTTCTTGTTGAGTTTTGTGTGGATGAAGTTTTTAAGATTTAGGGAAACCGTGATATAAAAGGAATTAAGGAGACACAAAATCTCAAGCTTGGGGATGCCCAAGGCATCCCAAGATAATATTTCAAGAAGTCTCAAGCATCTAAGCTTGGGGATGCCCCGGTAGGCATCCCACCTTTCTTCATCAACAATTATCGGTTAGTATCGGTTGATCCTAAGTTTTTGCTTCTTCACATGATGTGTGCTATGGTTGGAATGTCATTTTATTTTGTTTTGCTTACTGTTTTAATAAAATTCTTAGATCTGAAATTTTTAATAAGAGAGAGTCCTCAATTAGCTACCCATTTACTTAACTACTCGCATGATCTTCACCTATATCTTTTTGGAGTAGCTTGTCATTTACTCTTGTGCTTCACTTATATCCTATGAGTAAATTGTTGAATGAATTGAAAATCATGAAGTTGAAATTATATCATGCCTAGTGGTAGCTTCACATTGGGTTTAGTAAGTGAAATCGTTTTAAGCTTGACAATCACAATATTGGTCATACAAGCAATTCATGAATGATTAGTAGAAGGAAGAGAACTTTCACATGCAAATACACTATCTTGGAAATCTTTTGTGATTGTGAGCCCCCATCAAAATATTATATGCCAAAATTGTTGATGTTGGACAAGGAAGATAACGTAATGGTATATGTTTGTTCATATTCACATAGAAGTTATATTGTCAGAGATCCTTCAACATGTGGTGCTTGCCCCCATCTTTGCTAGCCAAAAATTCCGCACCAAGTGGAGATACTACTTGTGCATCCAAAAACCCTTAAACCCAAATCTTATCTTCAAGAGTCCACCATACCTACCTAAGGATTGAGCAAGATCCCTCCAGTAAGTTGTCATCGGTGCAATAAGGCAACAAAAATTGTCCCTAAATATGTTTGACATTTTGATGTAAGGGAAAATTGAGCGTTGTACGAACTTGTGTTGGCAAAATAATAAAAGCGACGGACTGCATAATAAAGGTTGCTATCATAAGGGGCAATATAACGTGACATTCCTTTACATTAAGATCTTGGGCATCCAAATAAAAAGCACATGGCAACCTCTGCTTCCCTCTGCGAAGGGCCGATCTTTTACTTTTCAGTATTTACTTTTATGCAAAGAGTCAAAGTTTTTCTCTCTATTCCTTTTTATTATTATATTTGGGCAAGAATCATGTGGTGAGGAAAGATCTAGGCACATATATCCAGTTGGATATGGGCAGCATGAGTTATTATTGTTGACATCACCCTTGAGGTGAATATGTTGGGAGGCGAAATTATAAGCCCCTATCCTTCCGTGTGTCCGGTTGAAACGTTTTGCTCATGTGTATGCGGTGAGTGTTAGCAATCATAGAAGACTATATGATGGTTGAGTATGTGGAGCTCTTACTTAAACTCTGTTGAATAAGTTGAATTACAATTGCTTGCTGACTGAGAACATAGGTTGTTGAGTTTCAAGAGAATTCGTTGTTTGAACCTTAACATGTGAATTGGTTGCTACTTTAACATGAGAAGTCTATTAGGAAAGAATTGTTGCTATGATGCTAGGAAAAGTGATTGAAATTGTCATTGATCAAACTTGTGCACTTTGCTAGCATTCACACTTCATAAATTATTTCTTTTATCATTTACCTACTCGAGGACGAGTAGGAATTAAGCTTGGGGATGCTGATACGTCTCCAACGTATCCATAATTTCTGAAGTATTCACGCTGTTATATTATCATTCTTGGATGTTTTACAATCATTTTATAGCAACTTTATATCATTTTTTGGGACTAACCTATTGACATAGTGCCCAGTGCCAGTTGCTGTTTTTACTTGTTTTTTACATCGCATAAAATCAATACCAAATGGAGTCCAAACGCAGTGAAACTTTTTGTGGATTTTTTATGGCCCAGAAGACATCCAATGGGCCAGAGCAGCACCTGGGGGGTGCCCCGAGGGGGGCACAACCCACCAGGGCGCGCCTGGGGGCCCAGGCGCGCCTAGGTGGGTTGTGCCCACCTCGGTGGCCTCCCGCACCGCCTCTTCGCCCTATAAATTGCCAAATATTCCAAAAACCCTCGGGTTTAACCTAGATTAGAAGTTTCACCGCCGCAGGCCTTTGTAGCCACCGAAACCAATCTAGAACCTATTCCGGCACTCCGCCGGAGGGGGAAATCATCACTGGTGGCCATCTTCATCATCCCGGCGGCCACCGTAATGAAGAGGGAGTAGTCCACCCTCGGGGCTGAGGGTTTGTACCAGTAGCTATGTGTTTATTCTCTCTCTCGTGTTCTTGAGATGGCACGATCTTGAGGCATCGCAGGCTTTATTAATATAGTCGGATCATATGTTGTTTTCCCCTCTCTATCTTGTTGTGAATTGAGTTTTCCCTTTGAGATTTCGTTTTATCGGATTGAATACTTTTATGGATTTGAGAGCACTTGATATATGTCTTGCATATGAATACTCGTGGTGACAATGGGGTATCATATTGATTCACTTGATATATGTTTTGGCACTCAACTCGCGGATTCCCGAGGTGACATTGGGGTAATCTATGCATAGGGGTTGATGCACGTTCTTGTCTTGGTTTCTCCGGTAGAAATCTTGGGGCACTCTTTGAGGTTCTTTGTGTTGGATTGAGTATTATGAATTTGAAATTATTTGGTGTTATTTTAGTACGAACTCTTGGATAGATCGATCGGAAAGAATAGCTTCGAGGTGGTTTCGTACCCTACAAACAAGTTCTTCATATGTTCTCCACCAGATAGGAACTTTGGAGTGATTCTTCATCACACGTTGAGGGATGGTTATATGATCCAATTATATTAGCATTGTTGAGAGATTGCACTAGTGAAAGTACGAACCCTAGGCCTCATTTTTAAGCATTGCAATACCGTTTGTGCTCCATTTTATCAATTGCCACCTTGCTGTTTCTTATTGTTCTTATTACAAAAATCAATATCTACTATCCATATTACACTTGTATCACCATCTCTTTGCCGAACTAGTGCACCTATACAGTTTACCATTGTATTTGGTGTTTTGGGGACACAAGAGACTTTTTGTTATTTGGTTGCAGGGTTGTTTGAGAGAGACCATCTTCATCCTACACCTCCCACAGATTGATAAACCTTAGGTCATCCACTTGAGGGAAAATTGCCATTGTCCTACAAAACTCTGTGCTTGGAGGCCCAACACGAGTCTACAAGAATAAAGTTGCGTAGTAGACATCACATATGAGCATGATGAAAACTAACTTGACAACAATTCCCATGTGTCCTCGGGAGTGCTTTGCTTTATATAAGAATTCGTCTAGGCTTGTCCTTTGCCACAAAAAGGATTGGGCCACCTTGCTGCACCTTGTTTACTTTTGTTACTTGTTACCCGTTAGGAATTATCTTATCACACAACTATCTGTTACCATTAATTTTAGTGCTTGCAGAGAATACCTTGCTGAAAATTGCTTGTCATTTCCTTCAGATCCTCATTGGGTTCGACACTCTTACTTATCGAAAGGACTATGATAGATCCCCTATACTTGTGAGTCATCAAGAATCTTTTCTAGCGCCGTTGCCAGGGAGTGAAGCGCCTTTGGTAAGTGGAATTTGGTAAGGAAACATTTATATAGTGTGCTGAAATTTACTGTCACTTGTTACTATGGACAATAATCCTTTGAGGGGCTTGTTCGGGGTATCTTCACCTCGACCGGAAGAGCAAAGAGTTGCTCCTCAACCTACTGCACCTATTGAAAATATTTATTAGGAAATTCCTTCGGGTATGATAGAGAAACTGCTAGTTAATCCTTATGCAGGAGATGGAACATTACATCTTGATATGCACCTAATCTATGTGGATGAAGTTTGTGGATTATTTAAGCTTGCAGGTATGCCCGAGGATGTTTTCAAGAAGAAAGTCTTCCCTTTATCTTTGAAGGGAAAGCCATTGATATGGTATAGGCTATGTGATGATACTGGATCATGGAACTACAACCGATTGAAATTGGAATTTCATCAGAAGTTTTATCCTATGCATCTGGTTCATCGTGATCAAAATTATATATATAATTTTTGGCCTTGTGAAGGATAAAGTATCGCTCAAGCTTGGGGGAGGATTAAGTCAATGTTATATTCATGCCCCAATCATGAGCTCTCAAGAGAAATTATTATTCAAAAATTTTATGCTCGGCTTTCTCATAATGATCGATCCATGCTCGATACTTCTTGTACCGGTTCTTTTATGAAGAAGGATATTGAATTCAAATGGGATTTATAGGAAAGAATTAAATGGAACTCTGAAGATTGGGAACTCGACGAAGGTAATGAGTCAGGTATAAACCTTAAGTTTGATTGTGTTAAATCTTTTATGGATACCGATGCTTTTCGTGATTTTAACACTAAATATGGACTTGGCTCTGAGATAGTAGCTTCTTTCTGTGAATCATTTGCTACTCATGTTGATCTCCCTAAGGAGAAGTGGTTTAAATATCCTCCTCCTATTGAAGTTAAAGTATTAGAACCTATTAAAGTTAAAGAAGAAACTATTACTTATAATGTTGATCCTATTGTTCCTACTGCTTATATTGAGAAACCACCTTTTCCTGTTAGAATAAAGGATCATGCTAAAGCTTCAACTATGGTTCATAAGAGTTATACTAGAACACCTACACCCCCTGAGCAAATTAAAGTTGAACCTACTATTGCTATCGTTAAAGATCTCTTGGTTGGTAATATTGAAGGGCATGTTATTTATTTCTGTGATGAAGCTGCTAGAATTGCTAAACCTGGTACTAAAGATAAACATAGACCTGTTGTTGGCATGCCTGTTGTTTCCGTTAAAAATTGGAGATCATTGTTATCATGGCTTATGTGATGTGGGTGCTAGTGTGAGTGCAATTCCTTATACTCTATATGAAGAAATTATGAGTGATATTGCACCTGCTGAGATAGAAGATATTGATGTTACTATTAAGCTTGCCAACAGAGATACTATATCACCAATTGGGATTGTTAGAGATGTTGAAGTCTTGTGTGGGAAGATAAAATACCCTACTTGTCATGGATTTGTCACGGCAGATGTCCTTAGTGTCAGGACTTAGTCGTGAGACCAACACATCTATGTAGTAGCTTGAGAGGGGTTGAGTGGGACGAGAGATGCGAGGTATTTACCCAGGTTCGGCCCCTCATGGTGGAGGTAAAAGCCTACTGCTGCTTCATTGATATTGATCATGGAGCTCATGATTACAAGGGTGCTCTTTGGCTACCTCTATCTCGAGAGCTATTGATTTGTCTCTCTCAACTTGTAAAACTTGTCCCTCTTGGGGTGTCCTGCCCCTCCTTATATAAGTTGGAGGGGCGGGTTACATGAGGAGTCCTAGTAGGATTAGGACTAGTCTATCTTCTATTACAAGCCAGATACAAGTCCGGGTCTTGCTTCCTTGTAAGGAAAATATTCCTCATGCCTTTCCTCTTAAGCCGGCCCACCATGAACCGCCTTCTGGGCCACCGGGTCTTGTCGCTCCTCTGACCTGCCTGCCGGGTCACCAATAAGTCACCAGGCCCGGCTGGGTCATCAGTGAGTGGAGAGATCCGGGTTGGTCACTGGTGAATCACCAAGTCAGGGCGGGTCACTAGTGAGTCGCCAAGTCCGGCCGGGTCATACTTCCGGCCGGGTCATACTGCGGGGTATATCCCCGACATTAGCCACTAGTTTAATTTGGATTTATCCATGTTAAACTGATCCTGCAAAATAAACACAAGATCAAATTTGACAGGTTGTGCTCTGGGTTAAAAATTCTTGTAAGCCGGCACCTGATCATCCTTAAGTCCTTGTCATTTCCTTCTTCCAGAAAGTCTGGGTCAATAGGCCAGCTTCATAATCAATTTGCTGACATTGGTTTCTTACAGAAAAATATTGTGAAGAATAATTCATTTGATTCAGCTCCCAATGCTTAACAAAAATATTGGGCTTCAAATACTCATCTGATTTTCAGCCGGCTTGAGGATGTAGAACTTGCCTGGTTTATCCTTGCCAAAATTGCCGGTTTGTAAATATTGATAGCACCGGGTCATAATTGTTGCTAACATCAAGCTTGAAAGTGTACCTCCCTTATATGCATATCACTTGTAGCCCCCAAGTCTTAAGAAGGGAGCGTAGTAACAGCTTAAGATTTTCTTCAATATAAATACTGTAACTTTGCAGAAATCGGGTTTGTTCATGTAGGTCACCAATCATAAACTGACCATTTTGTACTTCCCATGTGTAGCCCCCAAGTGCTGGGTCATTATGCAATAATGAGCAGGGACTTTGTAGATATGATCATGTAGACTTGAGCAGCAACGTGTAGCCCCCAAGGGCCGGCTCAGTAAGATAATACTGAGCTGGGACTTTATATATACTTCATTGAAATTAACATCATATGATGTAGCCTCTATAGTGGGGCTTGAACCCACGACCACAAGGTTAAGAACCTTGTGCTCTACCAACTGAGCAATAGACCCTTCAATATAATGAATTAAGGCTTGTGTACTTTGAATTTTTGACAGGAGCAATGGGTAGCCCCCAAGGGCCAGCTCATCACTATGTGATGGGTCGGGTCTTCAATAAGGCGAGTTAAAAATGACTTTGCATTAGCCCCCAAGTGTCATGGTGCATGCTTGCAATGACATGGGATTTCCATATTTGACATAATCATGATTTAAATAATGTAGCCCCCAAGTGTCGGGTCGTATGCCTACAGCGACTTAGGACTATTCCTTCCATTGTAGAATAAATCATATCCATTGATAAAGAAATAATAGCCATTGCGCTGAAGCGACTTCGAAAACCTCAATCATAATACTGGTTATTGATAACCATAATAAAAACCCAGCCATGTTGGCTTTTCATGATTTGAATAATATAATCCAGTATGAAAACCTCAATCATTCAATATCATGATGAGAATCCAGCCAAGTTTGGCTATTAAAGATTTGAATACCTTATGTGTTGACAAGTAAATCCAGAGTTTAAATACTCGGCGGCTCTTGGCTGATAGCGACTTAATGCGCATCCATTGTACTCCAGGATGCAATCCGGCGGCTTATAACCTTTGCAAAAATTCAGGAATTGATAACCCCATCCATGGCGGCTCATAGTCATGTCCAGTGTTTGAAAAGATCACTTTGGCGGCTCATAGCCTCAATAAACTCAATATTGAGCAATATAACCCGGAGCTGGGTAACCTGGCAATATCTTCAGAAGGCCAGATGATGGGTTTAAACGCAATGATTCATATGAACAATAGAAGTATTCTTACTTATGTGTAAAGCTCTGCATGTCCTACACAAAGTTTAAACAGCATATGCCCTAGCGACTTAACATCCAAAGCCAGGGCGAGTGACAACCCAATATAGTCTTATATAATTACTGAAAAGACTAAGCAAGGCCATTCAAACCTAAACATACTGGCGACTTAACATAAAAAGCCAGGGCGGGTTATCAAACCTCACATATTTATATAACCAGGAAAACATACCCGTAGAATTAACTTATACTGCCGGTTTACATCGCCATATGTAGTGAAGGTAACAATCCAATGATTTATAAGCACATGATTTCAATGGCGCAATCCAAAATATGCTGGCAACTTAATGTCCAAAACCAGGGCGGGTTATCAAACCTCGCATATTCATCCAACAATTTAGAACATACCTAGAGAATTGGCTTAAATTGCCGGCTTACATCGCCACATCCAGTGATGGTAACAATCCAATGATTTATAAGCGCATAATTCCAATTACGCAATCCAAAGTATTCTGGCGACTTAAAGTCCATAGCCAGGGCGGGTTAGCAAACCCAAAGATGCTCAATGATGAGTCAGATAATCAAGGCTACATGGCCTGTGATATCAGTTCATACTGCCGGCTTACAACGCCATGTGCAGTAAGGGTAACAACCCAGAAACTTAGAGCGCATAGCTCCAAGTGCACAATCAAACTGGCGACTTATCGCCCAAAGCCAGTCCGGGTTGTCAAAACCCCAGATATACTCAAATATGAGTCATAAGGATTAAAGCTACATGTCCTGAATCAATTTTAAACCATATGCCAATATGGTATAAGAATATGAACCAAAACAATGTTCATAAAAAATAACAAATCAGAAAAAACAAGGCCTTCATAGGCCGCCAAGCCTCAATATCAAGTGTTGTTCAAGGGCCACACAACCACTGAGTTAATCCTTTATTCAAACCTGTAAGCCAGGCCACAGATGACCAATTACTGTTTTAACTTTGACAAGTTCAGGGTCTTCATAAGATTTACTGTCAAAACTACAACGGGTCATTCCAGGATTACCTGGGCGGAGTGGCAGACATACAAAGGCAGGATAACCCGGATTTTTGGTGAATACACCTGGCATCCAAGCTGATCAAAAGGAAAATATAGCTATGCTCAATGAACAGGAAGCCCCCAAGTGACCTATAATAAACCATTAAGGTAGGTTACCTATGTTTGAACTGCACATTGTAGCAAGTTCTCTTTGGCAACTTTTTAACTTAGGCATACAAAACCCCAAGTTGTCTGCAACAAGTCATATAAGCCGGATCAAAGGGTAGTCATAGCTATGCTCAATGAGCAGGAAGCCCCCATGTTATTTGTAACAAGGCGTCCAAGCCGGATCAAGAGGGTAGCTACAGCTATACTCAATGAGCAGGAAGCCCCCAAGTGACCAATAAGATGAGCCCATAAGGCAGGATGCCCATGTTTGAACTGCGCACTGCAACAAGTTCTCTTTGGCAACCTTTAATTTTTCTGAGAACTCGAACTTGCGAGAGATGAATTCTCCTTGAACCGGATGTTGAACATGATAGTGAGAGCTCAAAACATTGTGGGAGAGAGATTTCCCTTGAACCGGATATTGAACCAGAATCTTTTCTTTTAAGCCGGAAATTTTCTGACGGCCCTTAAATTTTCATCAGTATGGCAGTAGCCTCCGGGACCGGGCTATCTTCCCTCCAATGACCCGGAGTTCTTGAATCTACTTAAACTGGCAACATTTACCGAGTCGTGTCATTGTAGCCCCCGAGTCTTAAGACGACTCGAGGAGTTGGCTTGAGATTCCCCATACTTGACCATGATATAAACCGGCATATAGCTGAACAACAGAACGCTGGAATTTATGTAAACCAGAAGCATGAGGCGAGTTGATGATCCTCACAATACTTGTTGCATACTCCCGGTATGAGTCATTCAAAAAACTCCGTGACATGACCGTCACCTTTGCAGTAGACAATTTGTCCATGGTGAAGCTGAAGTTAATCACGGGCGAGTCGACCGCGGGAGCAGATAGATGAGTCGGCCGCGGCATTGTAAGCCGGTGCTGACGGCCGAGTCAATCGCAGGCGCGGTCAGCCGCGTGGACGGGCGAGTTGATGTAAATCGGGCCACAGAGGACGGCGACTTGCGCACGTTCATTCACCGGGTGGTATGACACGGACGAAACGCCGATGCAGAGTGTTGCTATCGCGTGCTCCGTACCTGCAATATAACACCTCATTTGTAATGAACAATTGTCCTGCATCAAAAAGTATCGCAAGCCAAAGTAATTGTTCACACAAATATTAATATGTTCTGAAATAAACCGGACGGATATCACCTGGTCGTTTTTACTTGCAGGCTAGGAGAGCTTTCTCTGCATTATATGCATAATTGCATTGTGCACTTAGAGCATCTCCAGCCGTTGGCCCCCCTAGGGCGCCGAAAAAGAGCTGCCTGGGGGCGAGCCGACGCTAGATTAGCCGTTGGGGGCGATCTAGCTCCCAACCATGCCCCCAGGCGCCGCCCCCCAAGTCGCGGCAAATTCAAACTTGGCCACTCCAGCTCACAAAAAACGCCGCAAGTCCGGCGATCAGCGGCCCAGTTCGGCGATCATCACAGTTCGGCGATCGGATGAAAAGTTCATCATACAAAAAAGGACGCGTGGGCAAGGCATCACACGGCGGGGTCGGCCTCTTGCGTCGGTGGAGTCGGCATGCGCGGGCTTGGCGGTGTCGGACGTGCTTCTGTGCTGGGCGGCGTTAGCGCGGCGTCTGTGCTGCTGGGCATCGTGGAGGCATCATCGCTCGGGCTTGGTGGCGGCGTTGGCGTGGGCATGGGAGTTGACGGCAACTGGTTCAGGATGAGGCCGCGCTCCGCCAGGTACCATGCCTTGACCTGCTCGTCGTTGCTCTGGAGCATGTCCGCCCTGCCCAGCAGGAAAGCCAGGTCGGTGTTCCTCTTCTTTGCGGCGACGTTGGTCCGGAGTAGGTCGAGTTTGACGGTGCTGTTCGTCATCAATGCCGACCACCGCGCCTCGCTCTTCTCTTCACGTAGGGCGGCCCGGGCCTGCGCGTCGCCGAGGCTATGCTCAATGGACTCCTGCACCCGTGCCGTTGCCGAGTCGGCGTGTTTCCCCTTCTTGGCCCCTTTGTTGCCTTCAGGGGGCCCGTCACCCGCGCCTGGCGTCGGCGCGTCCGGCTTGTAGGTCTCCTTGGCCTTGGCGAGGGTGCGCCGGACATCCGCCCACTTGTCGCACTTCTCGATCCATTTGAAGACGTGGAGGTACTTGAAATCTTGGTCGCTGCTGTCCTACCGAAACATGCCGAACATCCGCACCAGCTGCGCTGAGGAACTATCAGTGAGCGGCGCGTGCCCGGCGAAAAGTAAAAGGGATAGGCCGGCGTGCCATACCTGATCTTCGATGCTGGTGCCGCTCTCTGGGCGAGCCGCGATCTCCTCGATGATCCCATGCCATTTGTTACACGTCGATTGGATGAGCCCCCAATGGTTCGCCATTGCCTTCGCCCCGCGCTGCATGTACATGCCTTTGAAGTAGGGGTTGACGAGTTTGCGCTCGTCGAACTCGGCCTTGATGTGGTCCCAATACGTCTCGATGATCTGGTTCATGCCGGTGATCGGGTCAAGGCAGACGACTTTCCACGCTTCGGCGAGGCACTCGTCCTCCTTGGACGTCCACTTGATGCGCGGCTCGACGGTCCTGGCCGCCCCCTTCTTCTTCTTCCGTTTCCTCGCCCGAGAAGGCGCCAGTTCCTCCTCCTCCTCCTCCGGCTCCGGCTCCTCCTTGCCCTCGCCATCCATGTCACGGTTGAGGTCCACGCTGTCGTCCTGGGTAGTAAACCCGGGGGACGCGGCGGCGGCGGCCGAGCCGGCCGTGATGATGTCGTCCATGTCGGCTTCGGTTGCGTCAGTGTCACCGAGATGCGACATGGAGGCTTGAGAGAAGGGCAGCACGCCACGGCGGAGAGGGGGTGTCGGGGGAGGATGCGTACACCAGTAGGGAGTAGTTGTACGGGGGTACTGTACGCCGGCGAAGGTAGGCGAGGGCGTGCGCTGGGCCGGGTGACCATGGGGGAAGGTGATGTAGGGGTTGAACCCGCCGTGCGCGTCACCGTCGGCGTAGCCCGGCGACATCGTGCAGCCCCAGGGTTGCGGCGACGACGAGAAGCCGGCCGGAGAACCGACGCTTTGCTGGCTCCAGGGTGCGTGCGGGCCGTGGCCGCCGGGCGGGTTCATCATCCCCACGCGAGTCGCATCGGCTTGTTCGGCCGACCGCTCCGCCACCGCCGCAGCCGCGAGCCGCGCTGCGCTGTCCCGGGCCTTCTTGGCGTTGGCCCTATTCCGCCGGTTGGTGGTGACAGCCTCCCGACACTGAACTGCTCCTGTCCAGTCGGCGTTGGACATGCCCAGGGGCTTGGACGGTGGTGCCCTCGGCTTCCTTTGCTTCGGCTAGGCGACGACGGCAGTCGCACCCGTCGCGGCGCGGGGGAACACGTACTTCTTTGGCGGCATGGCGGCCGGCTGGGAGGGGAGGAGGAGGAGAGTGGCGGGAGGAATGGAGAGAACGGGAGGGAAGCCGGGGGGAAGCGGGAAGAAATGGCGGGAAAAGGCCCTCCTCTCGCCGACGGAGCGGCCCCACGCCCCTTTTCGCATGTGACGGCGCCCCTAGGCGCCCCCAGCACGCCGGGTTCGGGTCGGGTGCGCCGGCTGTTATTTCGGCCCAACCCGGCAAAAAACTAACTCCTGGGGGCGCGACTAGGCCGATTTTCGTCCGCCGGCGCTAAAAATTCGCTTGGGGAGGGCCTGTTGGGGGCGCGTCTGGAGATGCTCTTACTTGTACTCCCTCTGGTTTTGCTTTTACTTTTCACAGAAGAGGATTGGATATCAAGGACAGCCACAGTTATAGCGTCCTGGATCTCCCTCGCAGTATGTGTACATCATTTTTTGAAGAGAGTGACGATGGTAAGCTTTGTTTTGTACTACTCCACCCGCCCTTACGACCGCAATAACCAGGGTCCCATTGTTTCATAGAACATAATGATGCGTATGACGGCAGCGCCTCTGGCAAAAACTTCAGGCAGTCACGCTATTTTGTTCCTTTTCCAATCCTTCAGAGCGATCATGGATTGAGTGTAGCTAGTAAAACTCATCTTGCACTTCCAAATAATACTGAAGAAAACTCATCTTCAGATGCGAGCGCAGGTGCTCGGCGGAGGTGTTCAGCGACTTGTTCCAGCCGGCGGGTCAGCGGGGCAATTTGAGGCGCTCGGCGACTCAGGGACCGACGGGTCAGTGGCCATGCGGGACGGAGGCGATGGCAGGGGCAGCTCACTGATGGTGCAAGAGCCGGCAGGCCGAGGTGGTAGCCCGAGGTGACCCGGGGGGGGGGGGCAGCGGCTCAGAGTAGTAGCGGCTCGAGGCAAATGCGAGGTCAGCGGCAACTTTGACCGGCCAGGGTGACTTGGGCTGTAGCAAGATCGCTCGGGCGACTGCTGTAGCGAGGCAGCAGCTTGGGAGGTCATGACGCACCCAGGCCAGCTCAATGGGCGGCGGCTCGCGCAGTGAACCGACGACTTGGAGGTGGCGTCAGGTGGCGATTTGACATGGCTCATAGAGGTAGAAGCAACAACAGAGGCCAACGTAGTAGGAGACGGGCACCCGGCTCAACCGCTCAAGGCGCAACCATGGAGGACATCTCAGAGGCAAGGCGAGGCGGCAGCGGCGATTTGACGGGGCTGCGGCCACGCGGTAGTGATTGGTCATGTAGTACGGGCACGAGCCGGCATGTGGTCGCAGGGACACGGCCGTGGCCGTGGTAGCGGAGGCGGGCGGCTCGCCAGCGGAGACAGCCGTTCGCGGCTGCAGAAACGGCGGCGGTAGGAGCGGCTCAAGGGCGGTCGACGGGTGAGGCCGCGGCGACAACTCGATACAGCAGTCCAAGGCGGCCACTTGAAACGGAGGCAAAGCAAAACCGGGGCTAGCAGCCCATGTGAACGGGTGCTGTTAGCCGCCGCTGATGGAATTTTTCTCCTTAGCTTTTGTCTTTCGTGAGTAGCACTTGGACTTGGTCAATGTATTGACAGTAGAAAAGTATATGGGACGTTGGAGCAGCAAACTCGGTGACTTGTACGCGTACAGAACTCCTGTCGGTCTCGATCTCTTGCACGCGGTACTTCCAACATCGATCTGGCTTCGGATCATTGGTGATTTGATGGCTTGATGGATCGCTAGAGGCCGCGCACAACAGCGCCGAGAAAATTTGATCACGTCCCTCTGATTGCACAATGACGCGAGGATTAAATTCCTGTTGGCCTCTTGTATCGGCAGATTGCCCGACGACGGCGATAGACAGGTTGTAACCCTAATTTTTTTTGAACCTTAAATCTCACAGTTCTAAAATCTGGACTGATGAACTTGAAGTTGATGCAAACCCTTCCAAACCGGCTCATCCGAAAAATTGCAAACTTCTCGATTCCTAAAGAGATCCCTCCAAGAACTCAACACCACCGTGTGCAGGCCCCACGGTGGGCGCCAACTATCGTGGATTTGTCACGGCATATGTCCTTAGTGTCAGGACTTAGTCGTGAGGCCAACGCATCTATGTAGTAGCTTGAGAGGGGTTGAGTGGGATGAGAGATGGGAGGTTTTTTACTCAGGTTCGGCCCCTCACGGTGGAGGTAAAAGCCTACTCCCGCTTCATTGATATTGATCATGGAGCTCACGATTACAAGGGTGCTCTTTGGCTACCTCTATCTCGAGAGCTATTGATTTGTCTCTCTCAACTTGTAAAACTTGTCCCTCTTGGGGTGCCCTGCCCCTCCTTATATAAGTTGGAGGGGCGGGTTACATGAGGAGTCCTAGTAGGATTAGGACTAGTCTATCTTCTATTACAAGCTGGATACAAGTCCGGGTCTTGCTTCTTTGTAAGGAAAATATTCCTCATGCCTTTCCTCTTAAGCCGGCCCACCATGAACCGCCTTCTGGGCCACCAGGTCTTGTCGCTCCTCTGACCTGCCTGCCGGGTCACCAATAAGTCACCAGGCCCGGGTGGGTCACTGCTACCTCTTGAGCATGCGTTGGTTTTCCCTTAAAGAGGAAAGGGTGATGCAACAAAGTAGCGTAAGTATTTCCCTCAGTTTTTGAGAACCAAGGTATCAATCCAGTAGGAGGTTACACGCAAGTCGCCTTGTACATGCACAAACAAATAAGAACCTTGCAACCAACGCGATAAAGGGGTTGTCAATCCCTTCACGGCCACTTGCAAAAGTGAGATCTGATAGAGATAATAAGATAAATATTTTTGGTATTTTTATGATATAGATTGGAAAGTAAAGATTGCAAAATAAACGGTAGATGTCCTAGTGTGAGGACTTAGTCGTGAGGCCAACGCATCTATGTGGTAGCTTGAGAGGGGTTGAGCGGAATCGAGAGACGCAACACAAGACAGGGATTTAGACAGCTTCGGGTCCCGGGAAACATCATCCGGTAACAACCCTACATGCTGTTTGAGGCTAGGTCTTATTATCATCACGAGAGAGTCGCCGGAAAACCGGTTCTTTGTGTCTAGCCCTAGAGATTGTTTCTTCTTGCTTGTCCCTCTTTGGGGAGCCCTGCCCCTCCTTATATATGTTGAAGGGGCGGGTTACATGTAGAGTCCAACTCGGGTTAAGACTTAAACTATTCTGACTTCTTCTCATGGGCTTCTTAACGTCTTGGGCTTCATAACGTCTCAGGCTTCATAACGTCTCGTGCTTCATAATGTCTCGGGCTTCATAACTCCTGGCAACCGAGTTATCGCTGTCTGCCGGGTTATGACTGGTGCCGGTTTATGATTGTCTGTCGGGTTATGACTGGTGCCGGTTTATGATTGTCTGCCGGGTTATGACTGGTGTCGGTTTATGATTGTCTGCCGAGTTATCATCTGACTTAACTCCTACCGGGTTATCATCCGACTTAATTGTCTACCTTAACCGTCATCCGGTTTATCACCTGCCGGTTTACCGTCTATCTCAGCCACCTGTCTTGACTGTCAGCCGGTTTATCACCTGCCGGTTTACCGTCTGTCTCAGCCACCTGTCTTGACTGTCAGCCGGTTTATCACCTGCCGGTTCACCAAGTCCCAGCCGGGTTATAACTCCGGCCGGGTCATATCACGGGGTATATCCCCGACATTAGCCCCCAGTTTAATTTGGATTTATCCATGTTAAACTGATCCTGAGCATCCTTAAATCCTTGTCATTTCCTTCTAGAAAATCCGGGTCATTAGGCCAGCTTCATAACCAATTTGCTGACATTGACTTGTCACAGAAAAATATTGAGAAGAATAACTCCTTTGACTCAGCTCCCAATGCTTAAAAAATATTGGTCCTTGAAATACTCATCTGGTCCTCAGCCGGTTTAAGAATGTAGAACTTGCCGGTTTATCATTCCCAAACTTGTCGGTTTATGAATATTGATGACACCGGGTCATAACTGTTTGTTAACATCAGCTTTAAAAATATACCTCTTATATGCCTATCACTTGTAGCCCCCAAGTCTTAAGAAGGTAACGTAGTAACAGCTTAAGATTTGCTTCAATATGAATGTCACAAGCTTGAAAAAAAAATCCGGTTTGTTCATCTCAATCACCAGTCGGAACCGAGTATTCCACATATGTAGCCCCCAAGTGCTGGGTTGTCATGCTTGCAGCAACCTGGGACTTGTAATTGCCTTATGATCTTAAAAACTTCAACGAGTGTAGCCCCCAAGGGCCGGGTCATTATGCAATAATGAGCAGGGACTTTATAGATATGATCATGTAGATTTGAACAGCAACGTGTAGCCCCCAAGGACCGGCTTAGTAAGATAATACTGAGCTGGGACTTTATGTATACTTCATTGAAAATAATACCATATGATTTAATCCTCACCATGGGGCTTGAACCCACGTCCACAAGGTTAAGAGCTTTGTGCTTTACCACTTGAGCAGTGGACCCTTCAATATAATGGACGAAAACTTGTGTACCTTGAATTGTTGACAGGAGCAATTGGTAGCCCCCAAGGGCCGGCTCATTATGATATGATGAGTCGGGTCTTCAATAAGACTAGTAAAAACGACTTTGCATTAGCCCCCAAGTGTCATGGTGCATGCTTGCAGCGACATGAGACTTGCATGTAATCTCAATTTGAATAATGTAGCCCCCAAGTGCCGGGTTGTAAGCCTGCATCAACTCGGGACTATTCCTTCCATTGTAGAATAAATCATATCCTTTGATAAAATAATAGCCATTGCACTAAAGCGACTTTGAAAACCTCAATAATACCGGTTATTAATAACCATAAAAATCCAGCCATGGTGGCTATTCAAGATAATATAATCCGGTATGAAAACCTTATTCATTCAATATCATAATGAAAATTCAGCCAAGTTTGGCTATTCGAATAATATAACCCAATGATTTATAAGCGCATGATTCCAATGGCGCAATCCAAATATATACTAGCGACTTATAGTCCAAAGCCAGGCCGGTTTAATAAACACCGGATAATTTGTCATCATGCTTTATTCAACCTGTTTCTGCATACAACAAGTTTAAAGTGTCCTGGCGGTTTACCGCCGGACGGGTCATAATGCCCAACAGATAACCTGGGTTGATAACCAAGGCTGCACTTAAAAATAATCAACTATGAAATATATCATACCTGTGACATTAAATCACATCACTGGTTGGCCAACTTTATTGTAGTAAAAGGTGATAACCCCAATCTTGAGTACTGATAACTCCTTCCATATTGCGCCGGTTTATGATAAAACCGTACCGGGTTGTGATAAACACCGGATTAACCATATATCATACTGGCGACTTGTAGTCAAAACCAGACCGGGTTGATAATCTCCGGATCATGACTAATCATATACTGACAACTTGTAGTTGACAACCTAATCGGGTTGATAAACACCGGTTTGAAAACATCACAAATCTTATCAAAAGAAAGAGAAACTTAACAAAAGGCAAATAAAACCATTGTAGTCGAGGCTTTTCACGGGCTGCCAGGCCCTAAATTCGACAGCAAAGAATCCCCAAGCAACATTGTGAGCTGTGCTCAGTGGGTGCCTATGTTTGAGCTGTTGTTTTACAGCACTCTCTTTGGCCCCGGATTGATGTGGCTTTGAGCCGATCAAGAGGTGTGACTGTGGTTCGGATACGACCAAGCCCCCAAGTGATGTTGTGGCATTGCGCCGATCAAGAGGTGTAGCTATGGTTCGGGTACGACCAAGCCCCCAAGTGATGCTGTGGCATTACGCCGATCAAGAGGTGTAGCTATGGTTCGGATAAGACCAAGCCCCCAAGTGATGCTGTGGCATTGCGCCGATCAAGAGGTGTAGCTATGGTTCGAACACGACCAAGCCCCCAAGTGATTTCTTCTGGTGGCATTTCGCCGATCAAGAGGTGTAGCTATGGTTCGAATACGACCAAGCCACCAAGTGATTTCTTTTGGTGGCATTTCGCCGATCAAGAGGTGTAGCTATGGTTCGAATACGACCAAGCCCCCAAGTGACCCTTCTGGTGGCATTTCGCCGATCAAGAGGTGTAGCTATGGTTCGAATATGACCAAGCCCCCAAGTGACCAATAAGATAAGCCCATAAGGCAGGATACCCATGTTTGAACCGCGCATCATGGCAACAGGTCCTCTTCGGCAACCTTTAACTTTTCGCAAGAGATAAATTCTTCTTGAACCGGGATTTTGAACCGGATATTGAGAGCTTCAGAGCTTTGTGGGAGACAGATTTTCCCTTGAACCGGATTTTAAACCGGAATCTTTCTTTTTAAGCCGGAAATTTTTTGACGGCCTTTAAATTTGCACCAATATGGCGATTTAGGGTCCTGCATTAGATAACTTTGCAAGCCGGAGTAATCGCTCTTTTAAAGAAAGCAATATATAATATAAAAATATACTAGATGGATTTCATCTGATATATTAGGCTAGAAATTATCCATCACAGAATTGATCATCACAACGGTGAAGGTATGTATCCATCGAGCATCACGGCATGAACAAGCACTAGTGCAAACATGATGTTGGCATGCACCCCTTACGCGGCACCTTTTTTGTAATAAATAATGGTCCTGCGGAAAATATTATAGACCAGAGTAATTGTTCTTTGATAAAAATAATATGTGCCAATAAAATAAATTTGGATGGACATCACCTGATGTTTTCGTCGGGTATTGATATGACTAACGGTACATGAACGATTCAGCTAGGTGCAACAGTCAACCTTACACAACGCAATCGCCGAAATTTGCAAAAGTTGCCAGGTTTTAGCACTGAACAAGTCATCGATAATGCATCTCCTCAGCTTGCCTTTTTAAGCTCCGGGTTAATCTCTTCATCAAAATCCAAATTTGCTGCCAAGTGAAAACCATGAGCAGCATTCTCTTTTGAACTTTGTTGTCCCTCAAACCGGTCCCTCACTTGCGTTTCCTGAAGCACCTGAAGCAGGGCCGGCCGGTTTGTCTCACATCAGTATAGGAAGAGCCCAGTGAACAGAGGGCCGGCTCAAGGCGCGACGGGTTGACGAAGCAAGGCCCGGGCCGCTCGATCGGGTTATCCGAGCGCAACAGCATGCGACCACGAGCAGAGGTAACAGCTCGGCCACGGCAGGAGCGGCTCAGAGTGAAATAAACACCACGGAGGCGAGCGGCGAATTGAAGCGGGATGATAGTGGTGGAACGGCAGGACGGTCCAGCAACTCAACGCAGGACGGCAACGGAGCAGCGGTAAACCGGGGCGGCGACTCAGATGGTAAACTGGGGCAGCGACTCAGGGCCGGCTGAAGGGGACGAGCGGCTTGGATCTTGGCGATTTGGATGAGTAGGAGTCGCAACAGCGTCTCGTGGTCAGAGGCATGGCCGCGGCACGGCGGCTCGCAATGGCGCCGGCGAGTTAATGGCTCGACAGAAGCAAGCCCATGGGCGAGGTGGCCCGCTTGATATGAGGCCGCGTTGGAGAGGAAGTAAAACGGTGGGGCAAACCCGACAGAGGGTGGCGATTCAATCCGGCCGTGACGGTGACTCGGTCAGGCCGTGTGTCGGAGGCAGACAGCCGGTGCGGCGTGGCTACGGCCGCGGAGGGTGGTGACTCGGCGACAGCGGAGGCAGCTCCAGGCGCGGACGATGGAGGCGGGTCACGCGGCCGGCTGAGGCAAGTGAGACGGTTCGGGGCTGCAAGCCCAGGCGGCTCAGAAGCGGCTTGGCGGTTCAAGGTGGAGCAGCCGCAGTAAGGGCGGTGGGTCATGGCAGGTTGAGGCAGGCCCGCGGTGGCCCACCGCGCCGGTGAGACAGAGGTGGCCTAGAGCGGAAACAACACAGAGTTAGCTTGAGACCGCGGCGGTCCACTCGAATTGAAGGTGCGGGCGACTCGGGATGAGTCGAGGTGGGACGGCCCCGATGGCGACTCGGCGAAGGTCATGAAGTTGACTTGGAGCGGTAGACGGCGACTCTGGTGGACAGATGACGGCAACGGAGGCTTATAGGCAAGGGCTGCGCCAGGCGGTTTAGTGGCGAGGCACGGCCGAACCGGCAGCTCATGGCCAAGCGACGAGAGGTGCAGCGCAGAGGCGGAGGCGGGCGGGTCAACGGCCTCTTTCAACCGCTGAAGGCTGGCCACTCTGTCGAGGCCACTCGGCATATGGTGAATCGAAGGCGGCCGACTGCTGAAACCGGTCGGGGACTGAGGCGGCCGGTGACTTGAGATGGGCGCGGCTGGAGCGGCGATTGGGCCGGCGACTTGAGATCGGACGAGGTACTTTAGCAAAAACCAATGCTGCGGAAGACGGTTCGAGGACGAAGCAGCGGCTCGCCAGCAAAGGCTGAGGCCGGTTCGAGCGGAGGCAGGTGGGAAGTGTGGTTACGGCCACAGAGTCCGGATCGTAATTGGCTCGGCGGTTTAACTTGATCCGTATCCTTTCCTTGATATCTTTCTCTAATCCAGCTCGTCCTGCTCACCGATTGGTTTTGCAAAGAACTAGTAGTACTTGGTAGCTTCGCTGGGGGGCCTTCACCTGACGTAGTAATAATGGTTGTACTACTTGATGACTAGTATTTCAACTCGTTTCTGGTCATCATGATAGAAAATAATAGCGATGGATCGCTGTTCGCCGGGCTGACGCTTTACAGCAAAAAGTAGCAGCTGCCAGTTGATACCCTCGGGCCTTGAAAACACATATGCGCAGCAGCAACGCAAACACGCCGGATCGGATCATCTTCAGACTTTAATCTGGACCGGTTCATACTTGGACTCGGCGGATTAAGACGTCGCGACGACAACGTACATAGATGGAACCCTAATTTCTCTTGTACCGGAATTTTGCATATGCTGCCGCTAAAAACTTCTTTGATTTTGATACATGAACTTGTAGTTGATATGAATCCTTTCATGCTGAATCTTTCCTCATTCGAAAATTTGCGAACTTCTCAATCCCTTGGAGAGATCCCTTCAAGAACTCAACACCATCGTGCGACAGCCCCACGGTGGGCTCCAACTGTCGTGGAATTGTCACGGCAGATGTCCTAGTGTGAGGACTTAGTCGTGAGGCCAACGCATCTATGTGGTAGCTTGAGAGGGGTTGAGCGGAATCGGGAGACACAACACAAGACAGAGATTTAGACAGCTTCGGGTCCCGGGAAACATCATCCGGTAACAACCCTACATGCTGTTTGAGGCTTGGTCTTATTATCATCACGAGAGAGTCGCCGGAAAACCGGTTCTTTGTGTTTAGCCCTAGAGATTGTTTCTTCTTGCTTGTCCCTCTTTGGGGAGCCCTGCCCCTCCTTATATATGTTGAAGGGGCGGGTTACATGTAGAGTCCAACTCGGCTAAAGACTTAAACTATTCTGACTTCTTCTCATGGGCTTCTTAACGTCTTGGGCTTCATAACGTCTCAGGCTTCATAACATCTCGGGCTTCATAATGTCTCAGGCTTCATAACTCCTGGCAACCGAGTTATCGCTGTCTGCCGGGTTATGACTGGTGCCGGTTTATGATTGTCTGTCGGGTTATGACTGGTGCCGGTTTATGATTGTCTGCCGGGTTATGACTGGTGCCGGTTTATGATTGTCTGCCGGGTTATGACTGGTGCCGGTTTATGATTGTCTGCCGAGTTATCATCTGACTTAACTCCTGCCGGGTTATCATCCGACTTAACTGTCTACCTTAACCGTCATCCGGTTTATCACCTGCCGGTTTACCATCTGTCTCAGCCACCTGTCTTGACTGTCAGCTGGTTTATCACCTGCCGGTTTACCGTCTGTCTCAGCCACCCGTCTTGACAGTCAGCCGGTTTACCAAGTCCCAGCCGGGTTATAACTCCGGCCGGGTCATATCGCGGGGTATATCCCCGACAGCGGCAGAAATAGCAAATTGATAGGAAAATAATATGATGGTAGATAGACTCGGGGGCCATAGGTTTCACTAGTGGCTTCTCTCAAGATAGCATAATCTACGGTGGGTGAACAAATTACTGTCGAGCAATTGATAGAAAAGCGCATAGTTATGAGAATATCTAGGCATGATCATGTACATAGGCATCAAGTCCGCGACAAGTAGACCGAAACGATTCTGCATCTACTACTATTACTCCACACATCGACCGCTATCCAGCATGCATCTAGAGTATTAAGTTCATAAGAACAGAGTAACACATTAGGCAAGATGACATGATGTAGAGGGATAACTCAAGCAATATGATATAAACCCCATCTTTTTATCCTCGATGGCAACAATACAATACGTGCCTTGCTGCCCCTGCTGTCACTGGGAAAGGACACCGCAAGATTGAACCCAAAGCTAAGCACTTCTCCCATTGCAAGGAAGATCAATCTAGTAGGCCAAACCAAACTGATAATTCGAAGAGACTTGCAAAGATATCAAATCATATAAGAATTCAGAGAAGAACCAAATATTGTTCATAGATAATATTGATCATCAACCCACAATTCATCGTATCTCGACAAACACACCGCAAAAAGAATTACATCGAATAGATCTCCAAGAGAATCTAGGAGAACTTTGTATTGAGATCCAAAGAGAGAGAAGAAGCCATCTAGCTAATAACTATGGACCTGAAGGTCTGTGGTAAACTACTCACACATCATCGGAGAGGCTATGGTGTTGATGTAGAAGCCCTCCGTGATCGATTCCCCCTCCGCCGGAGCGCCGGAAAAGGCCCCAAGATGGGATCTCACGGGTATAGAAGGTTGCGGCGGTGGAAATAGGGTTTCATGGTGCTCTCGGATGTTTTCAGGGTATATGAGTATATATAGGCGAAAGAAGTAGGTCGGTGGAGCCACGAGGGGTCCACGAGGGTGGAGGGCGCGCCTACCCCCTGGGCGCGCCTCCCTGCCTCGTGGCTTCCTTGTTGCTTCCTTGACTTCCACTCCAAGTCTCCTGGATTGCTTTTGTTCCAAAAACAACTCTCCCGAAGGTTTCATTCCTTTGGATTCCGTTTGATATTCCTTTTCTGCGAAACACTAAAATAGGCAAAAAACAGCAATTTGCACTGGGCCTTCGGTTAGTAGGTTAGTCCCAAAAATAATATAAAAGTGCATAATAAAGCCCATTAAACATCCAAAACAGATAATATAATAGCATGGAACAATAAAAAATTATAGATACGTTGGAGACGTATCAGTCACCGGTGAATCGCCAAGTCAGGGCGGATCACTAGTGAGTCGCCAAGTCCGGCCGGGTCATACCGCGGGGTATATCCGAGACACTACTAATTTTCTTGTTCTTGGTTCCCCACAAGATAATTTTTGTCCCATTATATTTGGTAGACCTTTCTTGAATATTGTTAATGCTGAGATAGACTGCGAGAAAGATATTGTTACTGCTGGTTTAGGGGCATGTCTCATGATTTTAATTTCCCTAAATGTCATAGACAACCCCATGATAAAGAATTGCCTAGTAAGGATGAAATTATTGGTCTTGCTTCTATTGCCGTGCCTCCTACCGATCCTTTAGAACAATATTTGCTAGACCATGAAGATGATATGTTTATGAATGAAAGAAGGGAAATAGATGAAATATTCTTTAATCAAGGGCCTGTTTTGAAACACAATTTGCCTGTTGAAATCCTTGGAGATCCTCGTCCACCCAAGGGTGATCCCGTGTTTGAGCTTAAACAATTTCCTGATACTCTGAAATATGCTTATCTTGATGAAAAGAAGATATATCCTGTTATTATTAGTGCTAACCTTTCAGAGCATGAAGAAAAGAAATTATTGAAAACTCTGAAGAAGCACCGTGCCGCTATTGGATATACTCTTGATGATCTTAAGGGCATTAGTCCCACTCTTTGTCAGCACAAAATTAAAATGGAGCCTGATGCTAAACCAGTTGTTGATCACCAACGAAGGTTAAATCCTAAGATGAAAGAAGTGGTAAGAAATGAAATACTAAAGCTTCTGGAGGCAGGTATAATTTATCCTATTGCTGATAGTAAATGGGTAAGTCCTTTTCATTGTGTCCCTAAGAAGGGAGGTATTACTGTTGTTCCTAATGGTAAGAATGAACTGATTCCACAAAGAATTGTTACAGGTTATAGAATGGTAATTGATTTTCACAAATTGAATAAAGCTACTAGAAAAGATCATTACCCACTACCTTTTATTGATAAAATCCTAGAAAGATTATACAAACATACACATTTTTTTGCTTTCTAGATGGTTATTATAGTTTCTCTCAAATACCTGTGTTAAATGATCAAGAGAAGACCACTGTTACTTGCCTTTCAGTACCTTTGCTTATAGAAATATGCCTTTTGGTTTATGCAATGCACTTGCTACCTTTCAAAGATGTATGACTGCTATATTCTCTGATTTTTGTGAAAAGATTGTTGAGGTTTTCATGGATAATTTCTCCGTTTGTGGAACTTCTTTTGATGATTGCTTAAGCAACCTTGATCGAGTTTTGCAGAGATGTGAAGAAACTAATCTTGTCTTGAATTGGGAGAAGTGCCACTTTATGGTTAATGAAGGTATTGTCTTGGGGCATAAAATTTCTGAAAGAGGTATTGAAGTTGAGAAAGCTAAAGTAGATGCTATTGAAAAGATGCCGCGTCCTAAAGATATCAAAGGTATAAGAAGTTCCTTGGGCATGATGGTTTCTATAGGAGGTTTATTAAAGACTTCTCTAAAATTTCTAGGCCTCTCACTAATCTCTTGCAAAAAGATGTTCCTTTTGTTTTTGATGATGATTGTGTAGAAGCATTTGAAATACTTAAGAAAGCCTTGATTTCTGCACCTATTGTTCAGCCACCTGATTGGAATTTACCGTTTGAAATTATGTGTGATGCTAGTG
Organism: Aegilops tauschii subsp. strangulata; assembly: GCF_002575655.3. Lineage (NCBI taxonomy): Eukaryota > Viridiplantae > Streptophyta > Magnoliopsida > Poales > Poaceae > Aegilops > Aegilops tauschii. Next base: position 519,311,934 of record NC_053036.3, read on the forward strand.
ATTATGCTGTTGGTGCTATTCTAGGACAAAGAGTTGATAAGAAATTGAATGATATTTATTATGCTAGTAAAACTCTAGACAGTGCCCAGAGAAATTATGCTACTACTGAAAAAGAATTTTTAGCGGTTGTATTTGCTTGTGATAAGTTCAGATCTTATATTGTTGATTCCAAAGTAACTGTTCACACTGATCATGCTGCTGTTAAATATCTTATGGAAAAGAAAGATGCTAAACCTAGACTTATTAGATGGGTTTTCTTGTTACAAGAATTTGATTTGCATATTATTGATAGAAAGGGAGCTGAGAACCCCGTTGCCGACAACTTGTCTAGGTTAGAAAATGTTCTTGATGACCCACTGCCTATTGATGACAGCTTTCGTGATGAACAGTTAGCTGTCATAAATGCTTCTCATAATGCTCCATCGTATGCTGATTATGCTAATTACATTGTTGCTTAATTTATACCACCTAGTTTCACATACCTGCAAAGAAAAAAATATATGATTTAAGACATTACTTTTGGGACGACCCACACCTTCGTAAAGAAGGAGTAGATGGTGTTATTAGATGTTGTGTGCCTGACCATGAACAAGAACAGACCCTAAGCAAGTGCCACTCCGAGTCTTACGGAGGACACCATGTTGGCGATAGAACTGCACATAAGGTATTGCAATCTGGTTTTTATTGGCCTACTCTCTTCAAGGATGCTCATAAGTTTGTCTTGTCTTGTGATGAATGCCAGAGAATAGGCAATATTAATAGATGTCAAGAAATGCCTATGAATTATTCACTTGTTATTGAACCATTTTATGTTTGGGGCTTTGATTATATGTGACCTTTTCCTTCCTCTAATGTTATACACATTTTAGTTGCTGTTGATTACATTACTAAGTGGGTACAAGCTATTCCAACTAGTAGTGTTGATCATAACACTTCTATTAAGATGCTTAAAGAGGTTGTTTTTCCGAGGTTTGGAGTCCCTAGATATTTGATGACTGATGGTGGTTCACATTTTATTCATGGTGCTTTCCGTAAAATGCTTGCCAAATATGATGTTAACTATAGAATTGGATCTCCATATCATCCTCAGTCTAGTGGTCAAGTAGAATTAAGCAATAGAGAGATTAAATTTATTTTGCAAAAGACTGTTAATAGATCTAGAAAGAATTGGTGTAAGAAACTTGATGATGCATTATGGGCTTATAGAACTGCTTATAAGAACTCTATGGGTATGTCTCCGTATAAAATGGTTTATGGAAAAGCATGTCACTTACCTCTCGAACTAGAACATATATAAGGCGCATTGGGCTATTAAAGTGCTCAATTATGATTTCAAACTTGCCGGTGAGAAGAGGTTATTTGACATTAGCCCACTTGATGAATGGAGAACCCAAGCCTATGAGAATGCCAAGTTGTTTAAAGAAAAAGTTAAGAGATGGCATGACAAAAGGATACAAAAGCTAATGTAGGTGATCATGTTTTGCTATACAATTCTCGTTTAATATTTTTGGCAGGAAAGCTTCTCTCTAAATGGGAAGGTCCTTACATTATTGAGGAGGTCTATCATTCCGGTGCCATAAAAATCAGCAAAGGCAAAGGTACAAACCCGAAAGTGGAAACGGTCAAAGAATTAAACATTATATCTTAGGTACTTCCATAAATGTTGAGACCATTATAATTAATACTGTAACACCGGAGGAGTACATAAGGGACACTTTCCAGAATGTTTCAGACTCCAAAAAGGAATACGTATGTGGTACGGTAAGTAAATCGACTCCAAAATGTTTCCAGTAGCAATTTTTCTATTAGGAAAATTAAAAGTAGTCTGAAAGAGACACGAGGCCACCACAAGGCTGGAGGGCGCACCCTACCCCCTGGGCGCGCTCCCCAACCTTGTGGCCACCTCATGTGCCCTCCGGACTCCGTTTTCTTGCACAAAAATTCTTTTGGTCGGTAAAATTTCATTATATAATCTCCCGAAGCTTTTGACCACCGAACCACGACAATACCTCCTGTCTTTGTTTTGAGCTGTTTCTGCAGCAGATTTAGAGCAATATGTCGTCCCAAAGTTTGGAAGGAGAGAGCTATGTAACTGATTATATTGCAGACCCCAAGGTCTACGGGGATTTGGAGCACAATGGGTGGACCACGGAGGAAGAAGAAGACTATGATCCGAAAGGAAAGGAAGAGACAAGTTCCGACCAAGAGGAAGTCCCACTACCCCAACCCGGGGATATGCACGTGGAGTTCAAAAAGTCAAGTCTCCCAAATAAAGCAAAGACACCAAAGTTTGAGTTTATCCCTTTTAGTCTTTTGCAGGAGAACAAGCAAGAATTATGCAGAAAGATATTAACACTGGAATAGGAGATCGATGAGCTGAAGGAGGAAAATTCCATCCTCAAGCGTAAGCTGAGGAAAAATGACAAGCCCACTTCAGCAACAACTCCATCATCGCCACCTCCGAAGAAAGATACCTAAATACATGGGTATGGGCACTCGCTTGGCAACTGCCAAGCTTGGGGTGGTGCCCTGGTATCGTATCACCATCACAACTTTATCTTTATCATTTTTCTTAGTTCGATCCTTTTAGTTATATCTTGATCTAGTAGAATAAAGTTTTTAGTATGATCTAGCTTTGAGTTTTGTTTTGATCTCTACTATGTTATCGAGTCCATGAGTTATATATAATAAAGAGTAGTTTTGACTTGAGGGCTTTGCTATTTTGCAATGATCTTGAGGGAACTAAATAAAAGAAAGAATAAAAAGATCATATATAGATCTTATTGAGAGTAATGACTTTACATATAAAGAGTATGATGAATAAAAGTTACTGAGAGTTGACAAACATAGTTTTGGTCATTGTTGCAATTAATAGGAAGTAATGAAGAAAGATAGGCTTCACATATAAATATACTGTCTTGGACATGTTTTGTAATTGTGAGCACTCATTAAAATATGACATGCTAAAAAGTTGATGTTGGACAAGGAGGACAACATAATGGGTTATGTTTTCTTATATCCGAATAGAAGATATATTATCATGGATCATCCAACATGTTGAGCTTGCCTTCCCCTCTCATGCTAGCCAAATTATATGCACCAAGTAGAGATACTACTTGTGCTTCCAAACATCCCTTAAACCAGTTTTTGCCATGAGAGTCCACCATACCTACCTATGGATTGAGTAAGATCCTTGAAGTAAGTTGGAATCGGTGCAAGCAATAAAAATTGCTCTCTAAATATGTATGATATATTAGTGTGACGAAAATAAGCTTTATACGAACTTTGATATGGAAGAAAATAAAAGCGACAGACTGCATAATAAAGGTCTTTATCACAAGCGGCAATATAAAGTGACGTTCTTTTGCATTAAGATTTTGTGCATCCAACCATAAAAGCGCATGACAACCTCTGCTTCCCTCTGCGAAGGGCCTATCTTTTACTTTTATCCTCTACCCTTATACAAGAGTCATGGTGATCATCACCTTTCCTTTTTACACTTTTTCCTTTGGCAAGCAATATGTGTTGGAGAGATCCAGATATATATATCCACTCGGATGTAGGTTATCATAAAGTATTATTGTTGACATTACCCAAAAGGTTGGGAGACGAAACTATAAGCCCCTATCTTTCTCTGTGTCCGATTGAAACTTTGTACCCCTAAGTATCACGTGAGTGTTAGCAATTGTGAAAGATTAAATGATAGTTGAGTATGTGGACTTGCTGAAAAGCTCTTATATTGACTCTTTCTGATGTTATGATAAATTGCAATTGCCTCAATGACTGAGATCATAGTTTGTTAGTTTTCAATGAAGTTTCTGATTCATACTTTACTTTGTGAACAAATTGTTACTTTAGCATCAGAAATTATATGGCATTATATGTTGTTGTCCTAAAGATGATCATGATGCCCTCATGTCTGTATTTTATGTTATCAACATCTCTATCTCTAAACATGTGGTCATATTTTTCGATTTAGGCTTTCGCTTGAGGGCATGCGAGGTCTAAGCTTGGGGGAGTTGATACGTCCATTTTGCATCATGCTTTTATATTGATATTTATTGCATTATGGGTTGTTATTACACATTATATCACAATACTTATGCCTTTTCTCTCTTATTTTATAAGGTTTATATGAAGAGGGAGAATGCCGGCAGCTGGAATTCTGGACTGGAAAAGGAGCAAATATTAGAGACCTATTATGCACAACTCCAAAAGTCCTGAAACTTCACGGAGAATATTTTTGGAATATATAAAAATATTGGGCGAAGAAAATACCAGAGGGGGGCCACCAGCAAGCCACAAGGGTGGAGGGCGCGGCCTACCCCCTGGGCATGCCCCCCGTCCTTGTGGGACCTCTGGCAGGCCTCCGACGCCCATCTTCTGCTATATGGTGTGTTTTGACCTGGAAAAAAAAATCAGAAGGAAGCTTTCGGGACGAAGTGCCACCGTGTCGAGGCGGAACCTGGGCAGAACCAATATAGGGCTCCGGCGGAGCTGTTCTGCCGGGGAAACATCCCTCCAAGAGGGGGAATTCGAAACCATCGTCATCACCAGTGATCCTCTCATTGAGAGGGGGTCAATCCACACAAACATCTTCACCAGCACCATATCCTCTCAAACCCTAGTTCATCTCTTGTATCCGATCTTTGTCTCTAAACCTCAGGTTGGTACCTGTGGGTTGCTAGTAGTGTTGATTACTCCTTGTAGTTGATGCTAGTTGGTTTATTCGGTGGAAGATTATATTTTCAGATCCTTAATGATAATTAATACTCCTCCGATCTTTATTATGAATATGATTTGTGAGTAGTTGTGTTTGTTCCTGCGGACATGGGAGAAGTCTTGATATAAGTAATCAAGTGAATTTGGTATTCGTTCGATATTTTGATGCGATGTATGTAGTCTTTCCTCTAGTGGTGTTATGTGAACGTCGACTACATGACACTTCACCATTGTTTGGGCCTAGGGTAAGGCATTGGGAAGTACTCCCTCCGTCCCATAATGTAAGATGCTTTTTAACACTTGTGTAGTGTCAAAAAACGTCTTACATTATGGGACGGAGGGAGTAATAAGTAGATGATGGGTTGCTAGAGTGACAGAAGCTTAAACCCTAGTTGATGCGTTGCTTCATAAGGGGCTGATTTGGATCCATATGTTTCATGCTATGGTTAGATTTATCTTAATTCTTCTTTCGTAGTTGCGAATGCTTGCGAGAGGGGTTAATCATAAGTGGGAGGCTTGTCCAAGGAAGGGCAGCACCCAAGCACCGGTCCACCCACATATCAAATTATCAAAGTAACGAACGCGAATCATATGAGCATGATGAAAACTTACTTTACAACAATTACCATATGTCCTCTGGAGCGCTTTGCTTTATATAAGAGTTCGTCCAGGCTTGTCCTTTGCTACAAAAAGGATTGGGACACCTTGCTGCACCTTGTTTACTTTTGTTACTTGTTACCCGTTACGAATTATCTTATCACACAACTATCTGTTACCGATAATTTCAGTGCTTGCAGAGAATAACTTGCCGAAAACCGCTTGTGATTTCCTTCCGCTCCTCGCTGGGTTTGACACTCTTACTTATCGAAAGGACTACGATATATCCCCTATACTTGTGGGTCATCAGCTACATCGACCGCGCCCCTATCTAAGAGGTAATGTATATGAACCGATAGTTCGGTTGTTAATTTGGCCATTGTGAGTACTCCTAACCTTGTTGTGACTTTGTAGAAGAACTGTTCCGCCACCGCCATCCGAAGGCGTCGAGGAGGCGCCAAGGGGCAATCCCGAAGTGAGATCTGCAACGCGGGCCGGGGTCAATGCGGATACCTCCGCCACACACCAGCCTCCCGAGGATCCTGAGGATGTTTCGGTTACCAATTCCGAGGTCGAAAGTGTGATGAATTACTGGCGACGGAAAGAGTCCCTGCGTCATATCGCGTTTTCCGACCAGGAATTTAATGTGTTTAGTTCGGTAGACGCATATCTCGGAGCATCCCGAACTGGCCTTGAGGGAGTTGCCAAACTTCCGTCGACAAATGTGCAGGTACATGATTGGTTTTAAAACCAAACATAAATCCTAACCCAGTAGCCCCCGAGCTTTAATTTGGGCGGGGCGGCCGAGTTAAGGATCTGAGAGTATATATATATATATATATATGGTATTATGCAGGCCTCAAGAGATCAGAACAAAAAACTGTCCAAGGACCTGGAGCTAAACCGAACACAGTTGGCTGCTGCAAAGGCCGAACTAGAGGAGGTCAAAAAGTTCACCAGGGAAGCACATGGTGAGTATAGAGGTTTGAATATGCACAAACTGTTCGGGGTGCTTTGTTGAACGCATGCTTCCCTTTGTAGCAGCAGAGTCCCTAGGTCAACTAAAAAAGGACCTTGACATGGCCAAAGAATCCCTAAGGTATGCTGTATCGCAGGAAGAAGTTGTCCGCTGGGTACTGGCCCAAAGCCATGATGAAAAGAACAAACTCAAGGTGGAAAACCAGCAGCAGACCAAAGAAATCGATAGTTTGAAAACTCAGTTGGCGCAGGCCCTTGAGGAGAACCAGAGATTCAAAGACGGCATGTTCGGTAAGTGACATTTCAACTTACGATCACATAGATATGCGTGGCGCATGAATGTAAAGGACTTGCCATGACTTGTGTTAGGTCTTCTTACCGGGTGGCCCGAAGAAGAGGTCAATTTATTTGGAGGGAACCTTTTAAAGGAACTATCCATCGTGCATGAGCGAGCTCGGCAAGCTATGAAGAGCATGGTCAAGGCGTTATGGCCGACCGAGACGCCTCCTGAAGGGTTGGCCGAATTGGCCAATCATTTCCAAGGAGCTCGTCGTCGCTTTGAGTTACGAAAGACATCAGCTTGCCAAGAAGGAGCGCGAAGGCCTGGGCAATGGTGAAGACCCATTTTACCAAACTCTAGCCAGAGCATATGGCTCATGTTGGGCCGGTAGGGCCAGACGGACAAGAAATATCCCTCCGCCTGGTATATGACCAAGTGATGACTGCTACTCGGTACTCCCAAGAGGACTGTGCCCTAGATAGCTTGATAGATAATCTTGAAAAGGAGCAGGGTGTTTGATTCTATGTATCTATGTACTTTACATCAAACAATCTCTATCCATACTGTAAACGATGTCTTAACCAGACATCGGCTTCCGCCTCCCCGACCTGTGGCCGGGGAGTGTTCCATACTATGTGACTTGAGGGAATAGGAAATCACTTCGGGTAACCAGGAAATCCGTCCACTTGGTGTGAATAGACAAAGCGCGTGCGGAGAGTTATGTTATATTACTTTTTAACGTAAGAAACATCTTCCAAAGAAAATAGTTCCCCCATGGGTTCCTTTCGTTGGGTTTGTCATGTTGACCATAGACGTTTGTGGCCGGATACCTGCAGTATGCGGATATTGGCTATTACGGGGAAAGAACCCCAGTGTTTTAGTGGTGAACACCAAATTATTTTCACTTCCATCATGGCCAACCAATTATTTTCTTAAGAACACTAGCTTTCGACTTCTCCCGTCTGAGGTATGTACACGGCTGACCGGTCATAACAATCGCAAAGGTGCCCCCTTTACCCCCTAGCCGAACGATCGGGGACATAGGGGGTAAGCATAGGATCGAGGCCACCCAGCTCGACAAAAACTTTGAAAGGATCAAGAAGAGGTGTCTAGAGGGGAGGTGATTAGACCCTCAACAAAGAAAAGTACCAGTTTTTAAGTTCTTTAAGTTAAGGTGGAGTTTTAGCACAAGTTTAAACATTCACAATACATTTCAAGCAAGCATGGCAAGAGTATATGAGCAGCGGAAAGTAAAGCATGCACTAGTACGCGTCGGTGCTATACAAACGGTTTTTAACCCCTTTTCGCGACGGCATTTGGAACTGTTGCCTAGTGAGTGACGGCGATAGGGGGTCCTTCCCACACGACCCAGAAACCGTCGGGGATAGGGACCCTACAATACTCCTACTCGTTTCTGCTCGCATTGCCATCGCAGTCGGTATTCTGTGGTGCTACGTTTACGATGCGCGGCCCATCACTAACGGTTCACTATTATCGAACGTGTATGATGCGTGGCCCATCACAAATGGTTCACTATTAAGAAGATTAGCTAATCATTATACGAGTGTCGGACAGGATTACGAAACATCAGACCGTCGTAACATTGTCGTACACGACAACTATTGCACACGCTATTCTGTGGTGCAATGTTTACGATGCATATATACTTCATCAGAAACAGTTCATGGTTGCGAATCGTGTACGATAAGGCAACTAACACAAACATTTAGTTTGCCCGCACCGTTTGTGATATTGTCTGACATCTCACACGCTTTGCAAACGGCAACTGTGTGCATGCTTGCACACGTTTCCTCTTTGTGAACCTTCTCGGATTATGGTGTATATCGCAAATGTTTGTGTTTTACCAACCATGTGTGCCGTAACAACCTAGAGAGCGTAATTTCACCGTAATTTAATTGCTGCTATTTTAAATTGTACCGGATTTGAATTTGAATGTATGCTACAGCTTTATTCATATCCATCAGGTTCAAACCACTACAAAAAATAGACACATCCATGACATGTTGGGCCGAACGATTTTTTTCTGTCATGCTTATGACACTTCTATGACGATAATTGTGACAAAACCCGATATCATCATAGATGTTGTGGGCTCCTACTTTTATGACAAAAAATCATGACAGAAAATGGGCTTTTCGTCCTGGGCCGGACGAAGACGCAGCTGCATGACATTCTTTGGGCCGTCCATGATAGAAGAAACCGTGGTAGCAGCGAGGGCGAGGAAAAGATCGGCGAGTTCCCGCTTACGGTGGGTGGTCGGGGGCGGAGCGATGCGTGTTTCTCTCGTACACGTATGCGCGTGGGTGCGAGGCATTGGGCTCTAACTGAACCCGAGCGAGGCGTTCCCGAGCGATTGCACTGCAGGCTACGCGTTACTGAACCCGAGCGATCGATCGATGGCTGTTAACTGAACCCGATCGAGCGATTCCTTCGCTGCTGCTGCTAACTGAAGCCGATCGAACCTGCTGCCTCTTGATGAACAGTGAGCATTATTGGGGGGGGGGTTTGGATGAACAGTTCCTGGTGGGGGGTTGGATGAACAGTTCCCGGTGGTAGTAGAGGCCGTTGCTGCTGGATGAACAGGACCGCGGTCGAGCCGGTTGGGGGTGGATGAACAGGACCCCGTGGAGGGCTGGATGAATAGGACCCCGTGGAGGGCTGGTTGAACAGTAGCCGGTGGAGGGTTGGATGAACGGTAGCCCGTGGAGGGGTGGTTGAACAGGACCCCGTGGAGAGGGCTGGTTGAACAGTAGCCGGTGGAGGAGCGATGGAGGCTGGATGAACAGGAGCCCGTGGATGAACAGTCGCAGGTGGAGGCTGGAGGAGGTCGACGGTGGATGAACAGTAGCCCGTGGAGGCTGGAGGAGGTCGACGGTGGAGATGAACAGTATCCCATGGAGTCCCATTTTGCGGTACGCCACACCCCTCCCGATGAACAGGACCCCCGTTTCGACCGTAGCGCTCCAACACAAGTCCGTTTCCTCTATTTTGCGGTACGCCACATTCCTCCCGATCAACAGGACCCCGTTTCAACCATAGGAGGTCCAAGAGAAGTCCATTTTGTGGTACGCCAGACTCCTCCCGATGAACAGGAAACCGTTTCGACCATGGCCGGTCAAACACAAGGCCGTTTCCTCCGTTCTGCGGTACGCCAGGCCTCGTTTCAATCGGCTGTTCTGTCCAAGCCGGTTGGCTCCCGATGAACACGACGTATTCCGTTGCCTCCCGATGAACACGACACATTCCGTTGCCTCCCCATGAACACGACGAAGCAGTTTCTCCATTCCGAGCCAGCCATGTACACGAGCCCTGGCCGTACGTATGCGCGAGTAGTCACTCGAGACCCCGCCCGTATGTACGTACGTGGCCGTATTTACTTTCTTGCACCCTGGCTGTACGTACGTGTACATGCTACGTGCGCGCCTCTACAACGACACGTGCCCTTCCTTACACGGCCACGGTTCATCGCTGGAGCCTGCAGACAGACCGATCGACCAGTATGTACGTACACCTTCGCGACCAGAATGACAACGCTACGTACGCTTCGACTAGGTGGGTCCCGACTGTCAGGCACTTCCTTGCGTGCGAAGATGTAGCTGGTGGGTCCCAGCAGTCATGGGGAAACACTTTTTTTTTGCGGAATATGGTGGCCCGTCCGGTGGGTCCCTGCTGTCAGCGGGAGGAATCATTATTTTGCGCGTAATAAGGAGGCACTTCCTTGCTGCGGCCGTGGACCCAACTGTCAACCCCTCCACGTACAATACTCTTTCGATGGAAGTCCTTCATTGACCACATTGACCACGCCGCGCCGAGAGCACCAAGGCGGTGGACGACGGCGAGGCCTAGGAAGGGGACGACGCGGCAGTGGATGCCCATGCAGAGAGGAGTACGAGGGTTCACTGGTTCGGCTGCGGTGTGGGGATGCCGTCGCCGCAGAATAACAGGGGGTGTGGGTGAGTAGAGGGATGGCCTGGCCAGCGGCGGGAGTAGTAGGGGCGGTGAGGCCTCCGCGACAGCACAACCGACCATGGGAGGTAGGAGCAGGCGGCACGACCGGCGCTGCTTTGGGCGGGGTCACTGCAGCTAGAATCGTTTATATTGACTAAGTTGACAAAGCCCTTGGTACGCGTCAACTTAGTAGGCCCACAGGTTAGCCTCCGAAACAGTGCGTCCCAGATGTCAGGGGGAGGAATCTTTTTTTGGGCGGCTGAAGCTAGAATATCTGAGATTGAAGTGGAAGCACGACATCCGTTGGATGGACATCCAATGGCCACTACAGCTAGAACCGTGTGTTGACTATAAGTTGACAAAGCCTTGCATATGCGTCAACTTACTTTTTTTAGGGGACGCGTCAACTTTGTAGGCCCACAAGTGTGTGGCAGAGAACTTATAATCCATTTGCCATTTGTAAGAATGTACAACCCATTTTTGAATTCTAATGGAATTTACTACAGCCCATTTACAGTTTGTTAAAAGTATAGTCCATTTTCTAGCTAGGACAACGATTAATAATTTCAACCTACCGTTCAAGACAGAATTCAATAACATTTCCCACATTTTGATGGGATCCGGAATATTATTATCCTGAAATTTCTAGTCATATTAAATACAATTTCAATATAAATTTGTATTACGTAAAAATCCAACGAAACATTGCGCGCGAAACAATTAATGAAATTAAAATTTTCAAAATCCAAAAGTAATATTTTATAAACTAATTACGTGTTTGGTGCATTTTTATAGTTACTGCCCAGTTTTTACAATTACATCCCATTTATTATTTCTTAAAGCCCATTTTCTTGTTAAGCCTAATGCATCCCTCCTAGGAAAGATTTGGAGCCCAGCGGCGCGGAGAATAACAAGTTGACCCGGATTGTGTGCAACTGTCGGCCCAGTTGCATTGCTGATGTTGAAAAAAGGCATGTGTAGTACAGTACAACCTTACATGGCTACTCAGACCACATTCAGTGACGCCGGAAAGGCCCAAACAAGGCTTCTGCACAACTTTTTGAAGTCACTGAGCTCAATTACTAACTTAAGAAAAAAGTTAGAGTACAGCGGAACCTAATTAAAAGCTGTCACGAGCGAAGAAATAATTCAATGGGTCCCACTTGTGCGTGTGTGCGTGTGTGTGAGAGAGAGAGACCCATCAGTCGATGCTCGTAAATACATCTTTCAGCCATATGCATTGATGATGCTCAGTAAAAACTTATATAGTTGACACAATCATTTAGAACATCATAGCACACTGAACTTGCATACAAAAATTTCACGCAGGCGGCACAATCAGGGTGGAAGCACTGGATCGCTACGGGTAGGGCTATGTTGAAACCAATGAACTCATACATAACGGTTCATCGTCTTTATCAATGATGGGGAAATATCTTGAATGCTGTGCAAAGAAAACAGACAGACAACACAATATATAAGTTCTGCTAGAGCATTAAGTTGATGTACAACCCTTTCTAAAAAAAGTTCAGGTAAAAAAATAGAACAGGTCACAATCAAATGTACTGGCACATCAGTGCTTCACACCCATAGCTCGGATTTAACTAGTATCTGACAAGATTCAGTTGTTACCTCATATTAGAGCACATCCATGTAGCCAGCCCTGCCTCTTCTCCCAAAGAAGTAGTGGCCTCCGCCGCACGATGGAGTAGGCCCTGTGCCATCCATTGTTCCAAGCAACACGGGGAAAGTCTAACGTTGACTCCTATAATTTACGTCGTCGACGGACCTGGGCACCAGCGGCGGCGGCAGGACTTCGATTGATGGATTGACCACTTCTTCGACATGCATGAACACTCGATACAGGTACATCCCCAACATGGTCCGCGGCGGCCTTGGTGGCGACGAATAGTACAACCCCGGTTCCTGCACCGGTATCTCAACACCAATCACCTTTGGTACGGTGGACCACTTCTTCATCCATGCCATAACCATCAGAGCCTAGCTGTCTGGAGGAACAAACATACTTACGAGCTCACCTCCAAGGTCGTTGATAAGCTCATTCATGGACTCGCTGTTCCAAGCACGGCGAGGCATGCCGTGGAAGGTAAGCTTTGTTAAAAACTCAAGCTCAGAGGGCACCGAGCCCCATCCTGGGTGCCACCGATCAAAGCTCCCCAGCGCGCCATCGCAGAACAAATGCCGGGAAGATTCAAACACACGGCTGCAGTCAAAAGTTGTCCGGAACCTGACAAAGAAATCAGCTGGTGGTGGACACACTTCGACAAGCAAGTCTCATATTTGGATGTCGTGCACAATGCCAAGAGCTTTGACAAGGTCGTCCGGCGAGACGGGAGGCCGGTCGCCGTTGATGGTTACCATCAGCACTTTGCCGGCAAACTGGTCGTCAAGCGCCACCATTCCACTGTTGAGCGACAGCACGCAGCGCCCGAAAGCAAGACAGACCTCAGGATCTCCGGCTCAGAGATCCGCGTTGACCGGGGACATGATAGTGCGCTTGAGTACAGGGAGTACAGGAGGGGGATTTGGGGGAACTGGAGTAGGAATAGAGATTCCAGAGGTGGGGGAGGGGCGGGAGATTGGGGATGAAAAGGTAGCATGAATTTCGAACACGTGCCAATATTGTCTCGACGTGCAAGCACACGAAAACACCGGTGGCGCCCACATGTCGGCGCGCAAGAGTCCCAATTCTTTTTTTGAGAGCCCGGCCTTTTTTTAGGATCTTTTGAGAGCCTGGCCTGAGAGCCATAATTGACCTGTTTGGCATTGCGTTACTACTCGGCCCATATTCAACGACACCTCAATAGCCCAAACAAGTGTACATCATCGAAAAGACACTGAGCTCAAATTGTCTATCTACTTTTATAAAAAGCAGAGTTGGTGATGATGGTGTGCCTGCCATCCTGCAATATAGGTCGTCCGATCTATATCTAACGGATAGGAAGGAAACTATGACAATTTACCCACACTCCTCTCCACATTTGCAGATAAGGCCTTCCCTCGTTCATCCTTTTCTCCCACAAGATCTTGATGTTCCATACAACGCACGGGCATCTTGCTAGTAACTTGAAAAAAAGGAGATCTCTGAACAATGGAGGATGGTGATGCCCGCATTTGGGCCACCAGCAGTTCGAGACAATAAACAGTTCGAAACAATGATATATACAACATTCAAACACTGACTAGTGACTACTACTGACATAAATAGCAAGACATGATAGTTCATAAGAAGTCTTGCTACACCACCAAAACGCACCCATCTGCAACGCTCAGACTCTCGTGATCCAGACGAGAATGACATTCTAAATAGAGGCAACTATTACATAGTAAGAGTGACATAGACGAGGATGACCAAATGACAATGAATATGCATAACAAAAGAAAGAACTACCCATCCAGAACAAGCAGCAAAGAAAACAAGTCATTCGAAGAGGGATGATCCAACACTATCATAATTTGCAGCCCCGCTTCAGCCACCAGTGATCCGGAGACACCAGCACTCCACCCTTTCGACGCAACAGCCCAATTACTTATCAACCTGAAGGCTTGAACCACATCACTGCCTGTCGGACTCGACACTTCCAAGGATCGAAGTTAATCCAGATGCCTTTGTCATTCTCACCTTCTTTTGGCTGTAGGCTGTATCGTTGACAATCAGGGGAGTTTGCTCCCGAACTCCTAGGGCTCGCCGTGTAGACACAATTTTCCATAGCAAACAGAGCCTCTCTGCCATCAAGGTCCTTGCCAATGGTGATCTCCTGGTTAATCGAATAATTGAGTCCGAGAAACAGAGAGTGTGAACCAAGGCTGTTTACCCGCCTCCAACTCAAAAATCCTGAAGGCCCCAACAAGTTGGTATCCTGCTCATAGACGACAGCCACTGTCCGGATACTCACATATTTCACGGTGCTTGTATATAGTGGGTTTTTGCAATATAAATTTTCCGGATCATGTGTCCGAATGATCATCAGTCTTTTGCCGTCGTCTGATCGAGCGAGGAACCAGTTGTGCTTCCCTGTTTTTGGCAAAGGTGGTGTGATTACAAAGGGCAGTAACTGTAGGGACACTGCATCATATCAAGAAGGACATGCATTGTTAATGGAAGATCAACATTGTTCAGAGTATGAGTAGGATAATGCAAGAAACAACATTGATATGTCCCTGTTGGAATTGGGAGGAAAATACAGGGAAATGTATACTGGGTTCGAAAATATAGAAGTGCCATGCATGGTTATACTCATGTTATCTCACAATCGATTCTTCACAGGAAACTACCATGTCATGCATGTTATGTAATCATGTTCTGTCCTCACAAACAAATTCTTCAAGGAAACCAACAGACCATGCATTTTTATATACTCATGTTCTGCGGGGAGAATTTTTGTGGGCATATTATTCTAGCCATTGATTGCTGAAGGGCGAACATAGGTATGCACACATGGTAAGCATTATAGGATTTCACTACTTCCAAATATAGAGTTCTCCATATGCACATGTACTTCCCTAATGTATGGTTAGATGAAAACAACAGTGTGATGCATATTTCTACATCATAAAATGAGGAAACTAACATGGTCATTGATACACACTCATATTTAGTAGTATGTATTATTACCATAAAATAAGGAGAATATCAATATCTTCCTAACCGTTTGATTATTCAGGGGTACAAATTGGCTGTAATGACATGGCACAATCGCATGAATTAACTCATTCCAAATATAGCCGATTTACGGCGTCTCTAATACATTGCCATAGTTCTACTCAAATTCTGCTCAAACAGGGATATACCAATCATCACAAAAAGTTCAAACAGTGTCATGGCGTCATCATTAACATCAGATGGAAACAACTTACACGCGCCGTCCTAGCAATACGTGGTGCCATCTTCTTTGTCGATCGCGTAGATGATGCCATTGTGTTCAATAGCATCACAGAAGTGTGTATCAACTTTGATGATGATCCACTGCGAGCTGAGTTGTCTCCAGCTAAAGAATGCATTGGCTTAAGATAGGCGAGTCCATGGTCGAACAAGGCAATTAGCTTGAAGTCTGCGTAATCCGCATGTCGTGTGGGCGCTTGGCAGATTACAATCTTCTGCAAAACAAGGTGCGTCCAACTGACGTGGTAATCTAGATGACTTGGACCACAATGGTAAAACTCTATATAATCCAACGGAGGAAGGTTAATCTCATGGGAGGTCTGGAAGTTCACGAGCACCAAATTTTTCCCGTCTTCTCTAACGGCAGCCATCCAGTGGAAGTTCATGCCGACCCAGTACATACCTGCAAGAAGTTTCGGGCGATGGTGATCAGATCGAAGTCGAGGGAAATGATGTACGGCGACCCACTACATACCTGCAAAGAAGTTTCGGCTAATGGAGATCGGATTGAAGTCGAGGGGCATCATATACGCCTTCGTTTCATGGTGAGCAAATCTCGCAAGACCAGATAGCAGCAAGTAGGGTGTCTTGAAAAGCTTAGGCCTCGCTTCGATGATGGGTGTGTGCATGTCCCTCGAGCATGCAGCCAGCCGGAGGGCGCTCAACATATCCATACACGAACAACAGAGGTCGAGGATGTCACTGGGGAGATTGCTCCAATCGCAGCTCATATGGATGCTGCGCGGTTCGCGTTCGGCCATGGTGGAGTTTGGAAGGAGGGGTTTTGGGGGGCTTGATTTACGGGGGAGAAGGCTCTCGGTGCTAGAGCGGCTAGCGAGGGAATACTGGTACTGGGGGAGGCGAGCGAGGCGAGGGTACGCGGGGGCACAATGAGATGATGAAGAGTGACCTCAGGATCTCCAGCAAGACGAAGATGGAGATGGAGTGGTGCAAGGGGAGAGGGAGACGAGGCGAGGCATGCTATACAGCGGCGGTGATAGTGACTACATAGTGCACAAGGTGAGGCTGACTTTGGTAACCCGGACACGCCGCCTGGACTGGTGTCACCTCGGGCGCAGGGTCTTGTCACTTCACTGTGAGGACCGAATGAATAATAGTATTTTGACCATCAAGTGTACCATAGTTGTACTACTACTAGTAGTAGGAGTAGTAGGAACATGAGTAGTACTCCCGTGCTAGCTTGCCTCTGGGTTCACTTCATCCTCCAGGTATCATCCATATTGCGAGCAGAACCAAATTCTCGTGCATGCGGAAGCGCGAAGAAGGACTTTTCTTTTTTGAGGATAACCGCATATTCCTTAACTAGAGAATGTTGTGTCTCCCATGCACGCACCAATATCCATCCAAACCAGCTGCAACACATTTTTTTATCTGTTTGCATAGGTCCCACCTGTCAGGAGAGGTGCATAAATAAAAAGGAATCATAAAATGTCTCGCCACGGTGATCCGAAAGAGTGACCTCAACTAGCCAGTGGCACATGTAGAGCTATAAGGATGGGCACGTACAGGGACAGGTACCACTCCTCAGTCTACCCACGTAGCCTTTTCGTTTAGTCTACCTAGCCGTCTAATCAACTGCCTGTAGGCCACTTCTCCCATTTACTTCTCCACTGGGAACCAATTTTCCTCGGCTTCTTCACTACTCCATCATCTTCATTTGCATCCAAACACACTGCATTCACATTGTTTTAACCTCTTCACATCCTCCTGGAGTAATTCCGAAGCCCCTTTAAATAATCATCTTCTTCAGTTAGACTAGCCATCTAATCCTAATTCTCCAAACCATAGCCCTCCGGTCCAGCGGTTCCAAATGGCGAAAGAGATCCAGATGCAGGTTTTTAGCGTCCAACATGTCCTCGTCCAAGGCTCGTTGAGCATAGTTGCCATACTCACCGACCACCCAAGGGTTGTTCCGAAGTGGATCAACAATGTATCCAACTCCTTCGAAAAGGTGGAGATGAAGGTCATCGGTCTCGACGCAGAGTACACGGAGCATGCCACTAGGAAGATCCAACACACCGCCGTCCTTCAGCTGTGCCTCGAAGATGATGTTTTGGTGTACCACATCATACACGCGCCCTCCATACCAGGCGAGATTCACGATTTCTTATCTTGGGAGGACATATACTTCTGTGGGGCAGCCATCGCAGGGGACAAACATAAGTTGGAGCCGTACAACCTTGATTTGAAAAGCATCGCTGACGTACAAACCAAAAAAAAATCCTGTAGAAGATTGAGATAAACTGACACCATCCCTATTCGACATAGCAAATTTTGTGCTCGGAACAAATCTTCAAAAGGGTGACGAGACGCTGGCATTAAGGTCGTCCGGATGGGAGAATAATCCCTTGACGTACGAGCGGATAAAATATGCTACCCTCGATGCCCGTGTGAGTTTCGAGATAGCTACAAGGTCCAGAGAGCTTGTTGCGAAGCCGTCTCCCATAGAAAATGAGAACAGGAACAACAACAACAAGAAGAAGCGCAGGGCATTATGGATGGATGAACTATTTCCTCTCTTGTAAAAAAATTGTTCCCTCTCTGTGTATATTGATATAGATGGACTATTTCAATGGTGTGCATATCTTTGAAACAAGTAGTAGTGTGGGTCCGCTTGACTATATGGAACTATTTATCCACTAGCTTTCTCTACTACTCCTCCTTCCAGTGATCGGTATGCAATGCATGTGTCCGTAGACATGACAGCTTGTCCATGGAAGTTCAACTACGGTGACCATCACGTTTCATCCACCGCCACTCGCGATTCCCACGACGCTGCTCCAACCCACGGCACCACGTCCCCCGACGTGCGCCTCACCCCTCTCGGCCGCACTGCCCCTCTACCTTTGTGTGCATGACATGTGGGCCACCTGAAATGCGGCGAGCATCAAGTTTCTACCACAGCCACACGCGATTCACACGACGCCGCTCGAACCCATGACACCCACGTCCCTCGACCTGCGGCTCACCCCTCTCGGCCCCACTGCCCCTGTGCCTTCGGGAGCATTACATGTGGACCAGCCACCTATCGGGTCCACATTTTATTGACTCAAAGGCAGGTGTAGTAAGGCGCTGAAGCTCAGTCCCGAGGGCCCCGAGAGGGAAATGTAACTCCTGCGCCAGTCCTTGTGGTGCTACCGTTCCACGAACTCATGCCAAACTTGAGATTTGTTTCTTTACTATACATGCACGCAACAATTTAATGGACGTTGTAATCTCAACATGTGATGGGGAGCTCTAAATTTGAATTTGAAACTTATAAAGCGAAAAAATTCAAAACAAATAAACTGGGAGAGAGGGAGTATACCGTAGGATTTGTCCCATACGAAACAAGTCCCCTCGTTTGTCACCGCGAAGATGCGGTTAGAAAGGAGCACAGTGTCTTCGTGCTCGTACGGCAACAAATCGGCCGCAGACAGCGTGGTCCACCTTTGACCGCCATGTGCAAGGTTCATGCTATGTTCTTCAATATCACCGTGGTTCCATCATACCAATTCAGGCGTGCCCGTTTCATGGTTGATCCCAATGTTGGACAAAGGTTCTACGGGAACGGTGTCACCGTTGTAAATGTTGTGCAAATTGATGTTGGTACCCTCCCGTACATATGCAAGCCAATCTCCAGTTGCACCGAGCCAAGCCTGTGAAACAGTGGGCAGGGGGAGAATTAGGAAATGGACACGGAAGTAGTCTTTAGAATGCATTTACTACGTGATCAAACTCATCTTACCTGCTCATCGGACAAAATCCGAGTGCCCCTCAACGTCGGCATCTCAAGGGGCGTCAACTTGCAACTACGGCCACGCCGCGCTGGAGAGACCCCCAAGGAAACATCCTCGTGCGTTGCATGGAACATCAAGATGCATTTATATGAGTAGTTTATCTTGTGAGAGAAAAGGATGAATGAGGGAAGGCCTTATTTGCAAATGTGGAGAGGGGTGTGGGTATTTTTTTTTGCAAAATTGCCATAGTTTCCTTCCTATCCGCCAGATATAAATCAGACGGCCTACACTGCAGGATGGCAGGCACACCATCATCAACAACTCTGTTTTTTTATAAGAGTAGAGTAGAGATAGAGATAGAGACTACTACTACCAATGTGCTGGCCCGTGCGTTGCAATGGATCCAAAGTAGTAGAATAATACTTGTTCACGGGTTGAAATATAAACACTCTAGTTTTGATATACATATCTCTACTCTTATAAAAAACCGAGTTGGTGATGATGGTGTGCCTGCCATCTTGTAATATAGACCGTCCGATCTATATCTGACGGATAGAAAGCAAACTATGAAAATTTTAAAAAAGATACCTGCACCTCTCTTCACATTTACAGATAAGGCCTTGCCTCGTTCATCCTTATCTCCCACAACCTCATTGCTGAGCAATTAAAAAAGGAAGTCTCTGGAAAAATCTAGCATGGTGGCCGCTGCCACCTGCCGGCGCCGTCCATCCCCATGCCTCCGCCCAGTCTGACCACCAGTCACCACCATGCTCCACTCCTCCTCACCTTATCTCTCATCTTTCATTTTTTTGATGAAATTCTCGAGATACCATTTTTTGACAAAATTCTCGAGATATCATTAGTTTTTACACATGGGATTACTCCTGCATGGGTCAATCACAACAGGTGTTTTGTAAAAAAAATGCATCTCGATGTTCCGTGCAATGCACGGGCATCTTGCTAGTATCAGTAAAAATAAATCATGCTTCACTCAAAATATATTCCTTGGGCTGTTTTGATGAGGTGAGGGACGGGTGTGGCTGGTTTGAAGATAACATGTTTAAAAAAAATTGGAGCTATTTTTTTACATTTTGTAGCGTGGCACGACATCCGGTGCACCTAAGCGTCTGATTTTTTTTTTGAGTTTGGGTCGGTGGCACACCCTACGGCAAGATGCCCGTGTGGGCTTCTTTTATAACTAGCAAGATGCCGGTGCATTGCAGGGAACATCAAGATGCATTTTTTAGAAAACACCTATTGTGATTGACCCTTGCAGGAGTAATCCCATGTGTAAAAACTAATGATATCTCTAGAATTTTATCGGAAAAATGGCATCTTTGGAACAAGTTTTCTCTATTACTGCTCCTTGCAGTGAGCGGTATGCAATGCATGTGTCAGCAGACATGACAGCTTGTCCATGGAAGTTGAACCACGACGACCATCACTTTCTTGTTTCTACCACTGTCACACCCACATGCAATTCCCACGACGCCGCTCCAACCCATGGCACGACGTCCCCCGACGTGCGCCTCATCCCTCTCAGCCCCACCGCTCCTCTACCTTTGTGTGCATGACATGTGGGCCAGCTGAACTGCGGCGACCATCAACTTTCTACCACAACCACACCCGATTGGACGCGCTTTGCCTGCTCCACTCTGGTTCTCTGATCCGTACTCCCGCACCATCGAATTTTCATCCAGCGGCTGTGACACATTTCATCCCGGGCATCAATCCTCAACTGGAGTACTTCTGTACTACAGGTAGTACCCGCCGGTGTGGCCATCTACGCCTCGTCACGCCCCGACGCCCAACTGTAGCACCCTCGCCACGGCCACGCCACCATCGGCCGGTTCATCTCGAACGAGTGAGTCGCGAACCACGCCACCACCATGAGAATGACATGTGGGCCAGCCGCATTTAAGGTCCGCATGTCATTGACTCATAGGCCGGTGCACTAAGCCACTGAAGCTCGGTCCCGTGGGCCCCGGGAGGGAAATGTAACTCCTGTGTCAGGCCTTGTGGTGCTCCCGCAGTACGAGCTCGTGCCAAACCCGGAATTTGTTTCTTACTAATACCAACTTGTAAGGTACACGTGCATTGCACGCATGAGATTTGGTAACCAAATTATGAATAAATAACACACTATAGCATGTAAGCTTTGAGTCATATATGCATGATGTAGATGTTCGTTTAATTCTGCTACTTCATCTAGTTCAAAATCAATTAGTTTTATAAAAAAATCTATTTTAAGATTCATGGAATTGTGCATTGTAAAACATAAAGTAAAAAAATAGTGACAATTCATTTTGAAAAAAAGTTTGGGAAATTAAGATATGGAAGATTCTAGAACAAAGGAGAAGTGCTTGTGTTTTGAGGTTTGTGCATTATGCTTAAGTTCAACCATGGAGTCTTCTAGATTCTATATGTGGCAGAATTTGGTGGAATGTAGATGATATCCAATAGCCAATAGTGCTCGGATTTGCCATCTTTGTACCGTCGGATTGGCTTCATCCAACGACCAACTTTCAAAGTTATTCACACACTATATAGGGGTATAGATGTGCCGGCACGTGCGTTGTAATGGATCCAAAGTATATTTATTTAGTGGAGTGCACTCTAAACACATTATCTATTTATTTTTCTCTAACATTTCGTAGCCATGCAACCTAGCCAGAAAAGCTTCATGGGTGCCCCCCACATCATATTATTCATACTACGTTGATTGAAAAAAAGATAAATCACCCAAAACAAGATCTTCCCGTTTTTTGTTCCTACAATGCTGTGCCGTGCACGTAACTAGTTGTATAGTGGTAGTAGTAGTTGTAGTACAAACTTCGTACTAGTAGGAGTAGTAGTACGGAATGCTCCTACTCTATCAACGAGTCCCATCTGACACCAAATTTCTTGGCTTCAATGCCACAGCTAGATCTTCCCCTCGTTTCCGTTTTCCAACTCGGCGGCGGGCGGGGTGCGGTTTGCCAATAGTCAGTTTGCTCAACGACGGTCCCACATGAAAGTGAAAATGCTAGGAAACACGGCTTCCCTAGCTATGTGGCGTGCCGGACGGGCCGTGGAGTACACCCGATTCCCGGGCGTGTGGGGGTGCGATGCGAACGCGGCAGGCCTTTTCCATTTACTAGCAATGTGCCCGTGCGTTGCGACGGATCCAAAGTAGTAGAATAGTAGTACTTGTTCACAAACTTGAAAGAAATCACTCTTGTTTTGATATACTCCTAATATATTACTTTTCACTCAAAATATATTTCTCAGGTTGTTTTGATGAGGTGAGGGAGAGATGTGGTTGCTTTCAATATAATAAGGGGTTTTCTGCAAATTGGAGCAGAGAAGTGGGCTATTGTTGCAAAAATGCCACAACTTACCTCACAGCCATTAGATGCGGATCTAATGGTCAGAAACGACGGATGGCAGACACACCACCATCACCAACTGAGTCTTTTATAGGAGTAGGAGTAGAGAAACATGTATAAATTGTGACATTTGGTTCTGCTCCTTGGCACGATCGATAGATAGAAATAACGATTGGAAATGCTAGGGCGGGGCTATTTCCACCAGATAAGCAGGGTACGTAGTAGCTAGGTTGGCGCATCGTCGGTTTGGTCACATGCGGTCCGACATGTTCTAGTGTTTCTAGCAAGATGCCCGTGCGTTGCACAAAGTTGATGGAAAAGGTAAGCACAACTTATAAATTGATGGATGGAGTACTAGTTACAGTGATGCATATAATTAAGCAAAGGGATCACACATGTCGGTATTGACTGGAACGAGAATGCAATAGCACAATAAGAATTAAGGCCACGATGATGCGATCGCAGTGGTGGTTACAAGAGGCAAGAACAAAGATGCATCCATCAACGTACGACCTCCTCCTCCTCAACTTAGTGCGTCGGGCCACCGACCAGCGGCTAAGGAGTGGCGGCTTTTGTGGCGAGGTCAAGGTGCTTCTCAGCAAAGGCATCCAAGCCTTCCAGCCGGTTGAGGAAGGCCAGCGTCATAGCGTCCTCACTGGCCTTGTAGATACCTATGTACACGATTTTCTCGTACACGTGGATGTGTAGGTCGAGGAATTCTAGCAGGGCGAGGCGCTTCGCGGCGAGCGCGACCTCCAGGTGAAAATTCTTCATGGCGTCGGCTGGCAGTCGCAGGGCCACCAGTGCTTGAAAGAGGTTCCGACCACGGAGGCCGATTAGGGTGGCAGGCAATGAGGAGCCCGGGCGCGCGGGCTGGAGGACTACGGCGATGTCGTCCGCGAGCTTCCTGAGGACGGTGAACTTGTTGGTGGTGGCAACGATCATCTGGTCCAACTGAGTGTTGTAGTTGGCATCGACGGTGGCCATCCACCAGCCGATCGCCAACACCGTCTGGAGACGATCCTCGGCGCCATGCCGCAGGCCGGCGTCGTGGACCATCTGGCACAGCCGCTGGCCGCTCGCGCGCATCGCCGCCATGGGTCTGGAGTGAGCACTTTTGCGCTTAGTGTTGGTGCTTAGGCAAATGCTTAGGTGCGTATGATGTGGTAGATGCATTGGAATGGAGGGCGCCTTTATATGAGTGCAAACTGTGTTGCATTTACATCGTCCAGCCTCTTTTCCCGGTCCTCCTCCCATTACTTCCCTCATGCATTCACGATGCTAATTGAAGGAGGATGCATCATTGTCCGTTCAACATTTCGGGAACCGCCACCCCCTCCCTCGTCTGCATTAAAGCTGTATCGGGAACTGCGCCACCCGCTGTCAAATCGGATAGTATTGCGCCACCCGCTGCACGCCCGGCTGAACACGCCTCCTCGCCTCCATGAAACCCCACCGTTAAACCCACATGCAAACCGAAAAACCTACTCCAGCCACACGTCCGTTCATGAGTGGGCCGGAATTAAACGCAACACCGACCAAGCTCCTCCCGTCCGCCCTCAATTTAAACGAGGCCAGACGCCGGCCAAGCTCCTACCGTCTAATAATCCCCAAGTGCAGGGAATCATCGTAGCAATTCCCAAAGGTGGAAGTGATAAGTATGGAGTGTCGAACCCACAAGGAGCTAAAGGTAAGATCAATATTCTCTCAAGTCCTATCTGCCACTGATACGACTCTACGTACACCGAACGTTTGCTTCTAGCTAGAAACGATAAATAAAACTACGTTGTGGGTATGAAGAGGATAACTTTGCATGGTATCGGAGAGATAAAATGTAAAAGTAGGTACTGTTATCATAAAGTTATAATATATTACTAAATATTATACATAGCGAGTGTGGAATAATGATGGGTCGGTGTGCGGAATTATCCTAGGAAATTGTTAACAAGACCGGTAGTCGTCATTGCAATTTCACATGAGGGAGAGGCATACACTAACATACTTTCTCATCTTGGATCATATGCACTTATGATTGGAACTCTAGCAAGCATCCACAACTACTAAAGATCATTAAGGTAAAACCCAACCATAGCATTAACATATCAAGTCGCCTTTATCCTATACGCAACAACCCCCTTACTCGGGTTTATGCTTCTGTCACTCAAGCAACCCACTATAAGTGAATCATGAACGTATTGCAACACCCTACAACAGGAATCCCTCACACTTGCGCGACACGGAGGGCACAATAGGACAGCACCAAAATAAAACATACAGCTCATACCAATCTAGATCATCAATCAACCGAAAGACAAAGGATATCTACTCAAAACATCATAGGATGGCAACACATCATTGGATCATAATATGTGGCATAAAGCACCATGTTCAAGTAGGGATTACAGCGGGGTGCGGAAGAGTGGACCGCGAAAAATAGATGAGGATGGTGATGATGATGGTGATGTTGATGAAGACGATCACTGCGGCGATGATTCCCCTCCCGATGGCACTCCGGCGCCACCGAGAGAGAGGAGGAGAGGTTCTCCCCCTTGTGCTTCCTCCTTCATGGCTGTCGGATTTCGGGTTCCAGCAAAACCCTTAAGGTTCAAACCCTGGGGTGCGCACGAAGATCTCTCCCTTCGTCTAGCTCGCTCTCTCACCACGATCTCAAAGCTCAGCACGTCGAACCCAAAGAACAGGGGACACAAGAGTTTATACTGGTTCGGGCCACCGGTTTGGTGTAATACCCTACTCCAGTGTGGTGTCATGGATTGCCTTGTAGGCTGAGGATGAACAAGTACAAGGGAAGAACAACCTCATGAGGAGAGGTGTTCTAGAGCTCGGTGAGCTTGCGTGGGTGATGGTATCTGAATCATCCGTCCCAGTTCAATTACCCCCTACTGTGGTGGCTAGTCTTATTTATAGTGGCCTTGGTCCTCTTCCCAAATATTAGGCGGGAAGGGATCCCAGAACGACCAATTTGAAGGGGGACAACTAGTACAAGCTATCATGACAAAAGGTGGTCTTCGCCTGCCAAAGGCTCCGGTGGTGACGCCGTCGTGGGCTCTGCAGTGACCTCCGTCCTGCCGTCCTGCTGGCCTTGGTCTCGTTGCATCGATATGGAAACCTTTGCCTGTTGCCTCGGGACTGCTCGCCTGCGCTTGCCCCTTTAGCACCAAAGAGGCAACGGGTACTCTGCACCCACTGGCGCCCGCCTGGCCTTGGTCGTCACGGCTTACGTCACGGGAACCTCACGAGGTGCCCCTTGCCTTGATCTCTCCGCCCCCGCGAGCCAGCCTAGTGAGGCCGCCCCGAGGAGGTCTTGTGTCGTCCGCCTCGCGAGGGTCTTGAGTGCTTGCCGGTGAAGATGGGCCGTATCAGGCCGCTGCTGAAGCCACGCTGTGGGCCGCAAGCAGGCAAGTCTGGGGACCCCCGTTTCCAGATCGCCGACAGTAGCCCCCGGGCCCAAGGCACGCTCGAACTTGGCTTCGAGGCGAAGCCAAAGGGCAAGTGCGGAGCGCCACGGGCCCCAATCGCCTGCGGCCTTGATTGACGCGTGCCGACTGATGGGGCGTGGGCGTCTCCGCTTCCCCACGCTGCCTCAACAACCGCCCAATTTGACAAGTCCCTGGTGCATGCAGAGAAAACCATCATTACCTGTGATCGTGGGGGTCGCCGGTTGGCCTTCTCCTGCTATAAATGAGGAGGGGGCGGAGCTCCCGTCGCCCATCTCTCCCTGTTCTACTCGCCTCTTCTTCCTTGCTTCGTTGCTAGCAGCGACACCCATGGCGCCGATATGGAGATTCTCGGCCGCTGAGAAGGGAAAAGCCCCCCGCGATGAGCCGGGGCCGCTTCGGCCGAAGAAGAGGCTGGCCCGCCATCGCGACGTAGTCGTGAGGCCGGAGGTGTCGAGGCCTTGGTATGAGCGGCCTCCCCCGGGTATCCGCTACCTTTGTACGCCCTGGCCGAGGGCTCCGGAGGAAGAGGCGGTGACCAGCGCCGTCCACGTCGCAGCCGTGGTCGCCGCGCCGTGGTGGTGCGCGCCGTCGCCCCAGGAACCCACGCCTAGGGCTCCTCACGCGAACTAGTGATGTGGGCGGCGATGCCTCCGCGCACTTGGATTCGCTTCCTGCAGTTCTTCTCCACCGAGATGCCACCAAGGAGTCCCCTCGAGCTATGGCTGCAGCACGCCGAGTGCGATGCCCCAGCGACGGGGGCAACCCCCCGGGCAAGATTTTCATGACCCACGGCTGGAGTGAGGTCGCCAGAGTTTGCCGTACGGAGGGCGCCCTCGCCTTCCACTTCGAGTATGACAGCGCCTGCATGATGTTCTTCAAGGTCTTCAATGAGGAAGGCCGCCGCTTGGATTGCTGCCCTGAAGGGGGTCACCGGGACAACACAGCGGCAGGAGCCGGGCCAGCCGCCGGCCTCGCCAGCGGATCCTCCAGCAGCAGCAACGTCGCTTGGGAGTCCAGCGACTCTCCCGAGCCCTACGAGACTCCAGAGACGAGCGACGACAGCTACGCGCCCCCGAGCTCTCGCCATGCCCGGAGCACAACAAAGGCGTCCACCCGCCGCCGCCGTTGATCTGGATGAGGTTGGCGTCGGCCTCCCGTGGCCCACTGTTGATGATGGCGTCGGCGGCGTTGGCACGTGTAAATAGGGCTCCTAGAAACCTTCTTCTTTCGTTCCCTGCGAGGAATCAAGACGGACCCCGTGGGGGACGTGTAAAGGGTCTGTAATGCCTTTTGTTGATATCTTCCTTATTATGAAGTTTTACAAATGCATGTCCTGCTTCGGCTCGGTCTCCCCTTTCCAACCTTGCGGTAGCTTGGTGCTCTACGCCGACAGGTCCCGGTCCCTAGGCAGGCTGCAGCCGTCGCTGGTATGCCAGGTCACGATGCCATGGTCAAGGCCAGGAGGTGAGCGGCCCGAGGTCCAGTAAGAGCTCCTGAGGCGCGATGCTCAAGAGGTCCCCTTTAGCATGCAAGCAGCTACCTAAAGGTAGGAAAGGGGGGCACCGTCGCCGTAGCAAGGCTGCAATAGGTGGGAACCCTATGCCGTAGCACTTTGGCTGACCCGAGTGCAGAACTTATCTTAGCACTCCGGAGTTGATTCCTTGTGCTACGCCAGACTCGTGCGTCGACGGACATAATGTAGCCAGGTTAGGTCCGCGCGAGTCTCCTCCTCTTTTTCATGCTCTTCTGTGTGCTCTACGTCCTCGGGTCCCGGCCCTCGAGCGAGCTCAGCCGCCGCTGGTATGACAGGTCACGATGCCGTGGTCAAGGGTAGGGGGTGAGGGCTGGAGAGCCAGTAAGAGCTCCTGAGTCGCGATGCTTAGGAGCCCCCCTTCAAAGCATGGGAAAAGAGGGAGCCCGCGGTGCCCCTGCTGTCGCCCTCGGGAGGTTCCTGCAGGTTAGCGCGAGGAGGGATACAAATTCCAACCACGCTTGCCGGTCTACCACTGGTCGTTTTGCAAGAAGATGAAGGCACTGAGAGCCTGGTGAGGTGACGTGCGCGGGCGTGCCGCGAGCCAGAGCTCGACCGCTCAGATTTGTCAGCGTTGCAGGGACAGGCCCGAGCACAAGCGCCGTGCCAGCATGAGTAGCCCCCGTTGCGGGATGAGCGAGGGGCCGACCGGCGACGCGGGCGGCCGCGGTGAGTGACAATCAAGCAAGTGATGACTATAAATAACTCATGCATGGGAACCAGCTAGCTTAGATAGATGCGAGAACGATACATGCCACTGGGACGGACCCGAGCGGCCTGGGGATGATGCAGCCCGAGGGGCGCCCCTAGTAGAGAAAGCTAAGGATGCAAAAGGATACATGCCGCAGGGGCAGGCCCGTGCGTCCTAGGAATAATGCAGCCCGAGGGGCGCTCCCAGCTGAATAAACTTGGAAAATGTCACCTGGTTCCGTTGTCGAAGGAGTGTTGGGGTAGCCGAAGATGCGCGATGAAGGAGACGCTCCTCATGAGCCGCCAGGGCCCTGAGCCTCTGGAGGCTCTGGGGGCTCGGGCGGTTCCTTGAGGACCGTCTCCATCTCCGCCAGGACTACGTGATGCCTGGCCTCCTGAGCTGCCAGGATGCTCTCTAGGTGACGCTGGTGGGTGGCCGCCATGTTCGGCAAGCCAAATGGCATGCGAACGTAGCTATGAGGTGGACCCTCGCAGCGCCCAACGCGCGAAGGCCAGAAGCGCTCCTGAGACGCGGCTCTGTTGAGCCCTGGAATGTCGATGCGGACGCGCAGCCGGCCGTCCTCGCCAGGATGGGGTGCTGCGTCAGGTGGGCGGCGGTCGCTGTGCATGGTCCTTGCTTCTTGAAGATCCTGGGTGGCCTTGATGATGAACTCCTGAGCACCATGCGCTCCTCGCCCAGTGCCCTCTTGAGGGAAATGTGCCGCAAAGCACGCCTCCACGTGGTGCCCGAGCGCCTCCCTCGTGATGTTGGCTAGGTCTGAGGCCCTCCAGAAGAGAGCCCCTGAGCCTCGCCCGAGGAGGGCGTCGGGCGCGCCTTCCTATGTGAGGGAGGGAGGCACCCCAGGCGCGGGCGCTGATCCTGAGGTGGCGCCACTGGGGACGCCGCTCTCCCGAGGCCCTGTGTGGAGTAGTTGCTTCTTCTTCTTGGGGATGGCCTCAGGAGGGTACAGGACGCCCTCGCTGTCTGGGTCTTCGATTGCTGCGGCCTGGAAGGTGCACTCCAGGGATCACACCACATCTCTTTCTTCGCAGGGGACTGTGATGATTCCGCCGCTTCCTGGCATCTTGAGGACGTTGTAGCCATGGTGGGTCACTGCCATGAACTTGGCTAATGCCGGATACCCAAGGATGGCATTGTATGACAGACGGATGTGGGCGACGTCAAAGTCGATGAGCTCGGTGCGGTAGTTGTCGCACTGGCCGAAGGTGACAGGGAGGCGGACCTGCCCTATCGGGGTGTTGGAGCCATCGGTCACTCCATAGAAGGGCTTGGTAGGCTGTAGCCGGTCGTATGGCACTTGGAGGCTGTCGAATGTCTCAACGGACAGGACGTTAAGCCCTGTGCCGCTGTCGATGAGGGTCTTGGTGACTTGGACGTTGCTGATGACAGGCGAGCAAATCATCGGGAGGGTGCCGGAGGTGGCCGCGCACTTGAGCTGGTCTGACGAGCTGAAGGTGATGGCACACTTGGATCACCTGAGCGGGCGCGTGGCCTCGAGCCTAGGAGGAGCCACATTCACCTCGCGAGCGAACTTCTTGAAGACACGCTGGGAGGCTGGGGCCTGATGTCCGCCCAAGATGCAGGCGATAGCGCGTGGTTCCTGGAAGCCCCCAGCCCCCTCGTCCTGATGATGCTCGTCGTTCCTTCTTGGTGGTGGCGGCAGTGGAGGGAGACCAGCATTGCCCTGAGGGCGGTCCTCGCGAGGCTGGTCCCTCCATGCGCCCTCACGAGGCTGATCCTGCCAGCGGTTCTCACGAGGCCAGTCGCGCCACTCCTGGCGGGGGCCGCGGTCGTCCCAACGTCCCCCACCTCGTCCTCCTCCTCGGCCGTAGCCCCGGTCGTTGCGCTCCGGGCGTCCACCGAAGTGTCCATCTCGAATGGGCCTGAACTCTTGATAGTCGTTGGTGTTGTGGCTGTGTACATTGTGGAAGGCGCAGAATGGACGGCTACCCTTGGACGACTCGGGGTGGTCCCGGCAACGCTTTGTGTCTAGCTCCGCTGTGAGCATGGCCACCCCCTTGCGCTTCATGTCCTTGGCCTTGGCTTTCTTCTCCTCTGGGTCGGTAGCAGGGAGCTCGAGGAGCGAGAGGCGCCCTTCCTCAGCTCTTGCACACTTGGTCGCCATGTTGAACAGCTCCAGAGCCATGCATAGCTCCTCGTGGATGGCGAGCTCCTCCTTCATCTTGATGTCGCGGACGCCATCGAAAAACGCTGAAATGATGGCCTTGTCCGTCACCTAGGGGATCTTGAGGCGAACGTTGTTGAAGCGCTGGATGTACTTCTGCAAGGTCTCTCCTGGCTGCTGCTTGATACGGCGCAGGTCACCCGTGGCCGGAGGGCAGTCGCGAGTGCCCTGGAAGTTGGCGACGAAACGGTCGTGCATCTCACCCCAGGAAGAGATCGACCCCGGGGGCAAGTTCAGGAGCCACGAGCGTGCACCATCCTTGAGAGCCATGGGGAACCAGTTTGCCATGACTTTCTCGTCGCCGTTGGCCGCCTCGATGCTCAGCTCGTAGTGCTGCAAGAACTCCGCAGGGTCGGGGGTGCCGTCGTAGCGAGGAGGCAGGTCTGGCTTGAACTTGCCCGGCCAGACGACGCTACGTGGCTCTGGAGTGAAGGCGCGGCAGTCTGCTGTGGCCACCGGGGCCCTTTGCAGAGGCGGAGCCTGCCCTTGATGTCCGCGCACTGCCACCCCAGGCGGCACGCGGTCTTGTCGTGGTGGCGCCGGGAGCGCAGGACCGTATTCTTGCGGCCGGGGAACTTCTTGGCAGCTTCCTTCTTCTCGCGCAGGTGCCCGGTGCGGTGGGTCCCGCCGGGGGGCCGCGCGCCTTAGCGCCAGGGCGTCGTCTTGGTGCGGAGGTGGTGGAGGCGCCCCGTGGGCTACGTCACCCACGACTGGAGGAGGGCGAGGTAGCAAGAGAGATGGGACAGGCGAGCCCCTAGCGTCGCTGACGAGCTAGGCGATGCGGTCCAGCCAGTCCTCGTAGAGGTCGTCGACTAGGCGGTAGCGCAGGAGCTCGCGTGCCATGAGCAGTGCGGCTTGCGCGTCCGTGGGCGCGCCACGAGCGTGGGATGATGAGCCGGCCGGAGTCAGCGACGGGGTGGTGGTGCGGCCGTCTCGCCGCACCGAGGGGTGCAATAAAGACGCTTGCTGCTCATTTCCCGCTAGGCCGATGGCGGTGTTGGCAGTGGGTGATGGAGAACGACGGGGAGGCCCGCCGCAGGGGCCGTCTGAGCAACGCGGGTGGCCAGGGCGGCCCGGCGCGAGCTCAGCGCGCGTCTGCCATGTACGTGGTGGAGCGGCGGAGCGCGGATCGACGAAAGGAAAACTTCAGCGCACCCCTAGTTGGCGCACCAAATGTCGGATTTTGGGTTCTGGCAAAACCCTTAAGGTTCGAACACTGGGGTGCGCACGAAGATCTCTCCCTTCCTCTAGCTCTCTTTCTCACCACGATCTCAAAGCTCAGCACGTCGAACCCAAAGAACAGGGGACACAAGAGTTTATACTGGTTTGGGTCACCGGTGTGGTGTAATACCCTACTCTAGTGTGGTGTGGTGGATTGCCTTGTAGGCTGAGAATGAACAAGTACAAGGGAAGAACAGCCTCCTGAGGAGAGGTGTTATAGAGCTCGGTGAGCTTGTGTGGGTGATGGTGATCTGAATCATCCGTCCCAATTCAGTTACCCCCTACTGTGGTGGCTAGTCCTATTTATAGCGGCCTTGGTCCTCTTGCAAAATATTAGGCGGGAAGGGATCCCACAACGTCTAATTTGAAGGGGGACATCTAGTACAAGCTATCCTGACAAAAGGTGGTCTTTGCCTACCAAACGCTCTGGGAGTGACGCCGTCGTGGGCTCCGCGGTGACCTCCGTCCTGCCGTCCTGCTGGCCTTGGTCTCGTTGCATCGATATGGAAACCTTTGCCTGATGCCTCGGGACTCCTCGCCCGCGCATGCCCCTTTAGCACCAAAGAGGACACGGGTACTCTACGCCCGCTGGCACCCGCCTGGCCTTGGTCGTCATGGCTTACGTCACGGGAACCTCACGAGGTGCCCCTTGCCTTGATCTCTCCGCCCCTCATGGGCCAGCCTAGTGAGGCCACCCCCGAGGAGGTCTTGTGTCGTCCGCCTCGCAAGGCTTGGCCCCTCGCGAGGGTCTTGAGTGCTTGCCGGTGAAGATGGGCCGTACCAGGCCGCTGCTGGTGCCACGCCGTGTGCTGCAGCCAGGCAAGTCTGGGGACCCTCATTCCCAGCACACCGACAATGGCCTCCCCCCTAGATGGGGAGAGGTTCTCCCTCTGGTCCTTGGCCTTCATGGCGATGATGGCCCCTCCGGGATCCTCCTCCATGGCCTCCGGTGATGATGGCCCCCTCCGGCAGGGTGCCAGAGAGGGCCTAGATTGATTTCTCATGGCTACAGATGCTTGCGGTGGCGGAACTTCCGATCTAGGTTATTTTCTGGAGGTTTGGTATTTATAGGAGAGGTTGGTGTCGAGAATAGGTCAGCGGGCCCCACGGGAAGTCCACGAGGCACAGGGGCGCGCCCTCCACCCTCGTGGGGCCCACGGGACTCCCCTCCGGTAACTCTTCATTCCAGTATTTTTTATATTTTCCAGAAAAATGCTCCGTTGATTTTCATCGTATTCCGATAACTTTTATTTCTGCACAAAAACAACACCACGGTAGTTCTGCTGAAAACAGCGTCAGTCCGGGTTAGTTCTAATCAAATCATACCAAAAACATATAAAACTATTGTAAACATGGCATGAATACTTCATAAATTATAGATATGTTGGAGACGTATCAGCATCCCCAAGCTTAATTCCTGCTCGTCCTCGAGTAGGTAAATGATAAAAGAAATAATTAATGAAGTGTGAATGCTAGCAAGTGCATAAGTTTGATCAATGATAGTCCCAATCACTTTTTCTAGCATCATTATATATCATAACAGTAGCTCAACTCATGAAACTTCTCAT
The DNA here is from genome assembly GCF_002575655.3 of Aegilops tauschii subsp. strangulata. NCBI lineage: Eukaryota > Viridiplantae > Streptophyta > Magnoliopsida > Poales > Poaceae > Aegilops > Aegilops tauschii. The sequence goes on from NC_053036.3 coordinate 519,345,166, forward strand.
GATCAAGTAACAAGCTATTCACATGTTAAAGTATAGATCATAAACTTTCTTGAAAACTAACAAACCGTGCTCTTAGTCATCAAACAATTGCAATTCATCTTATTTTCGGGAAGGGTCTATGTAAGAGCTTTGATTCAGCAAACTCCACATACTCAACTATCATTTAATCTTTCAAAATTGCTAACACTCATGTGATATTTATGGGTTGAAAGTTTTAATCGGACACAGAGAAAGATAGGGGCTTATAGTTTTGCCTCCCAACCTTTCACCTCAAGGGTAATGTCTACAATAATAATTTATGAAAACCTACATCCAAGTGGATATATATATCCGGATCGCTCCAACACAAAGTGCTTGCCAAAGGAAAAAGTGTAAAAAGGAAAGGTGATGATCACCATGACTCTTGTATAAGGGTAGAAGATAAAATTAAAAGATAGGCCCTTCGCAAAGGGAAGCAGAGGTTGTCATGCGCTTTTATGGTTGGATGCACAAAATCTTAAATGCGAAAGAATGTTACTTTATATTTCCACTTGTGATAAAGACCTTTATTATGCAGTTCGTCGCTTTTATTTCTTCCCAATCACAAGTTCGTATAAAGCTTATTTTCTTCGCACTAATACATCATACATATTTAGAGAGCAATTTTTATTGCATGCACCGATGACAACTTACTTGAAGGATCTTACTCAATCCATAGGTAGGTATGGTGGACTCCCATGGCAAAATTGGTTTAAGGTATGTTTGGAAGCACAAGTAGTATTTCTACTTGGTGCGAAGAATTTGGCTAGCATGAGAGGGAAAGGCAAGCTCAACATGTTGGATGATCCAAGACAATATAACGTTTCGGATATAGGAAAACATAACCCATTAAGTTGTCTTCCTTGTCCAACATCAACATTTTAGCATGTCATATTTTAATGAGGGCCCACAATTACAAAATATGTCCAATATAGTGTATTTATATGTGAAATCTCTCTTCCTTTAATATTCTTTCTTGAATTGTTCAAGTGACCAATTCTCTGTTTGCTAACCTTCAATAAATTTACCACCTATACTTATTATGTGTGAAGTCATTACTCCCCATGGTATAAGCATATGAAACATATATAAATTCAGAATTATGATATTCAATTCATTCAACCATTTACTCATAGGATATATGTGAAGCACATGAGTAAATGACAAACTACTCCAAAAAGATATAAGTGAAGAACACGGAGTAGTCAAATAATTAACTAGCCATGGGAGGTTTATTTTTCAGTAAAGATTTTAGATCCAATGATTTTATTCAAACATCAAGTAAAATTAAAAATACGCTCCAAGCAAATCACATATCATGTGACGAATAAAAATATAGCTCCGAATAAGGTATACCGATCGTTTTGAAGACGAGAGAGGGGATGCCTTTCGGGGCATCCCCAAGCTTAGGCGCTTGAGTCTTCCTTGAATATTACCTTGGGGTGCCTTGGGCATCCCCAAGCTTAGGGTCTTTCCACTCCTTATTCTCCTCATATCAATATCTCACCCAAAACTAGAAAACTTCAATCACACAAAACTTAATGGAACTTCGTGAGATGGGTTAGTATGATAATGAGTAAATCATTCACTTTGGTACTGTCAAAGACAAGATTAATAATTGTTATCACACAATATCATTTCTACAATTTATATTGAGAAATATAAGCCATAGAAACTAGAAAACAAGCAAACTATGCAATGAAAACAGAATCTGTCAGAAACAGAACAGTCTGTAATGATCTGAACAGAAACCATACTTCTGCTACTCCAAAAAGTATGAAATAAATTGGTGGACGTGAGGAATTTGTCTATTAATATTATGCAAAAAGAATCAAGTCAAAATCGCTCTTCTGTAAAACATGACAGCTAATCTCGTGAGCATAAAGTTTCTGTTTTTTACAGCAAGATCACATTAACTTTCACCCAAGTCTTCCCAAAGGTCTTACTTGGCACTTTATTGAAACAAAAGCTATAATACATGATTACTACTGTAGCTTAATCATGTGAACACACAAAAAAAGTAAGGGTAAATATTGGGTTGTCTCCCAACAAGCGCTTTTCTTTAATGCATTTTAGCTAGGCATGATGATTTCAATGATGCTCACATAAAAGATAAGAATTGAAACATAAAGAGAGCATCATTAAGAATACGACTAGCACATTTAAACCTAACCCACTTCCTATGACTAGGGATTTTGTGAGAAAACAACTTATAGGAACAAGGATCAACCAGCATAGGAAGGCAAAACAAGTATAACTTCAAAACTTTAAGCACATAGAGAGGCAACCTGATATTATTGCAACTCCTACAAGAATATATTCTTCCCCATAATAATTTTTAGTAGTATAATGAATGAATTCAACAATATAACCATCACATAAAGCATTCTTTTCATGATCTACAAGCATAGAAATTTTTCTACTCTCCACATAAGCAAAATTCTTCTCATCCGTAATAACGGGAGCAAACTCAACAAAATAACGGTCATGTGAGGCATAATCCAATTGAAAATTAAAATCATGATGACAAGCTTCATGGTTAACATTATTCTTTATAGCATACATGTCATCACAATAATCATCATAGATAGCAGCTTTGTTCTCATAATCAATTGGAACCTCTTCCGAAATAGTGGAGTCATTACTAACTAAAGTTGACACTCTTCCAAATCCACTTTCATAAATATCACACTAAGATTCAACACCCACCAAAATAGCGGGATCAATAATTCCTAAAGTTGACACTATTCCAACCGCACTTTATATTATAGTATTATTCATACTCCAAAAGATATAAGTGAAGTTCATGGAGCATTCTACAATTAATATAGACTAACAAATATCCAAGATCAAATATATATAAGTGAAGCACACGAAGCATTCTATAAAACCATACTCAAAAGATTTAGGTGAAGCACAAAGAGCAATTCTATAAGATCATACTTAAAAGATATAAGGGAAGCACATGAAGAATTCTATAAATCAATGAAGGGCTATCTCATACTAGCATGGTTCTTAAAGGAAAAACAAAAACACAAAGGACGCAAATCATGTGAACAAAACAAAAACCGAGGTATACCGATAATTGTTGAAGAAGAAAGATGGGATGCCAACCGGGGCATCCCCAAGCTTAGATGCTTGAGTATCCTTGAAATGTTTACTTGGGGTGCCTTGGGCATCCCCAAGCTTGAACTCTTGCCTCTCTTTATTCTTCTCATATTGATAGCTCCTCGATTTTCGAACACTTCATCCACACAAAACTTTAACAAAAACTTTGTGAGATCCGTTAGTATAATAAAGCAAATCACTACCTTTAGGTACTGTTGCAAACTTATTCCAATTTCATATTAGAACTATATCTACTGTATTCCAACTTCACCATGGATCATACCCCCCGATACTACCCATAGATTCATCAAAATAAGCGAACAACACATAGAAAATAGAATCTCTCAAAAACAGGACAGTCTGTAGTAATCTGGAAGTTTAGTATACTTCTGTAACTCCAAAAATTCTAAAAAAATATGGAAATTTTAAATAATTGTACAGAAGTAATGTGCAAAAAGTTTCAGACCCATTTCACTTTCCAGTAAAAAATGTAAATTCACGCGCTATAGCCAAAGTTTCTGTTTTTGTACTGCACATAGTAAACAAGCAATCTAATCATCCTAAAACCAAAGCTTGGCAGATTATTTTTATAATACAATGGATATATTCAAGGGGATAATTATTTTCAGAGAAACTTCCATGAATTTTTTACATTGTTTCCATGAGCATGAACACAAGTGTTCAAGGTCGACCCTCACTTATCCAATGCATAACCTTCCAATCAATTCTCTTATTGAAAAACTTTTTTGTCATGAGAGGCAAGTAATTTTTTTTGTATTTTCATTATTTTAAATTTTTTTATGTTCACCGACAACTAAGCAAAACTAAAAAGGGAAAACAAAAACTACTTAGTGAAGAAAGCAAACAAGCATACACGAAAATATCAACCCCACGCTATTGCTCCCCGGCAACGGCGCCAGAAAAGAGCTTGATAATCCCCAAGTGCAGGGAATCATCGTAGCAATTCCCAAAGGTGGAAGTGATAAGTATGGAGTGTCGAACCCACAAGGAGCTAAAGGTAAGATCAATATTATCTCAAGTCCTATCTGCCATTGATACGACTCTACGTACACCGAACGTTTGCTTCCAACTAGAAACGAGAAATAAAACTACGTTGTGGGTATGAAGAGGATAACTTTGCATGGTATCGGAGAGCTAAAATGTAAAAGTAGGTGCTGTTATCATAAATTTATTATATATTACTAAATATTATAAATAGCGAGTGTGGAATAATGATGGGTCGGTGTGCGGAATTATCCTAGGCAATTGTTAACAAGACCGGTAGTCGTCATTGCAATTTCATATGAGGGAGAGGCATAAGCTAACATAGTTTCTCTTCTTGGATCATATGCACTTATGATTGGAACTCTAGCAAGCATCCAAAACTACTAAAGATCATTAAGGTAAAACCCAACCATAGCATTAACATATCAAGTCCCCTTTATCCCATACACAGCAACCCCCTTACTCGGGTTTATGCTTTTGTCACTCAAGCAACCCACTATAAGCGAATCATGAACGTATTTCAACACCCTACAGCGGGAATCCCTCACGCTTGCATGACACGGAGGGCACAATAGGACATCATCAAAATAAAACATACAACTCATACCAATCTAGATCATCAATCAACACAAAGACAAAGGATATCTACTCAAAACATCATAGGATGGCAACACATCATTGGATCATAATATGTGGCATAAAGCACCATGTTCAAGTAGGGATTACAGCGGGGTGCGGGAGAGTGGCCCACGTAAAATAGATGAGGATGGTGATGTTGATGAAGACGATCACCGCGGCGATGATTCCCCTCCCGATGGCACTTCGACGCCACCAAGAGAGAGGAGGAGAGGTTCTCCCCCTTGTGCTTCCTCCTTCATGGCCTCCCCCCTGGATGGGGAGAGACTCTCCCTCTGGTCCTTGGCCTTCATGGCGATGATGGCCCGTCCGGGATCCTCCTCCATGGCCTCTGGTGATGATGCCCCGGGTGCCAGAGAGGGCCTAGATTGATTTCTCGTGGCTACAGAGGCTTGCGGCGGTGGAACTTCCGATCTAGGTTATTTTCTGGAGGTTTGGGTATTTATAGGAGAGGTTGGCGTCGAGAACAGGTCAGGAGGCCCCACGGAAACTCAAAGAGGCACAGGGGCGCGCCCTAGGGGGGTGGGCACGGCCTCCACCCTCATGGGGTCCACGGGCCTCCCCTCCGGTAACTCTTCGTTCCAATATTTTTTATATTTTCCAGAAAAATTCTCCGTTGATTTTCATTGTATTCCGAGAACTTTTATTTCTGCACAAAAACAACACCACGGTAGTTCTGCTGAAAACAACGTCAGTCCGGGTTAGTTCTATTCAAATCATACCAAAATCATATAAAACTATTGTAAACATGGCATGGATACTTCATAAATTATAGATACGTTGGAGACGTATCACCGTCCACCCTCTATTTAAACGAGGCCAGACAGACAGCGGGCGAAAATTGCACCCCTCCACCGCTCCCCCATCTCCTCCTTCACCATTTTCTCCACCCTTCCGATGGCTTCCGAGGAGCCGTTCTTCGACATACTACCCGGCTGGGTGGCCCGCCGAGCCCTCCGGATACGGGCGAGGAAGCTCGGTGCTTCACCAACCTCGCTTGGCCCGACAGAGCCAGTTGCCGCCCCAAGCCGGCGCGTGGTTCAGCAACTCGCCGCTCCAGTTCAGCTCGATGAGGAGTGGCGAGTTGCTCCACGCCGTCACGGTGGCGAGCATGCCGGTACGGGCGTCGTCGCTGCCGCGTCATACCGCGCCACCAGTGTCTGCGGTGGGCTCGCCTCCCGTGCCTGCGGCAGCGCCATGCAAGCAGAGACAGAAGCCGGGTGCGACGAGTCGGTGGCCAGCATCTCCGTGTCCGCCGCCATCATTGAGGAGAAGTAGAACATGGGAGGCCGCCACCACTTGGGTCCCATGAAGGCCACCGCCGAGGCTACGACTGTGCATTCATGTTGTTTCTTTGCTGCTTCGTCTCTTCCGAGGACCTTTCGTCGACCCCGCAAGTGTCTGCCGGACATGAGGAAGACAAAGGGATCCGTGGGTGGCCATTTAGATTAGGTACTCCCTCTCTGGCTGGCGGGAAATATTTGTTCTAAGAAAGGATAAATTGGATGTATCTATAACTAAAATAAGTCTAGATACATCCATTTCTAGGACAAGTATTTCTGGATGGAGGGAGCATTAATTATGCCAGTTCATGTAAATGTAATGAAATCCATCATGTTTATATGAAGATCCGGCTTTTTTATACGAAATCCTTCATGCTTATATGAAATCAGTCTGTGTTTGCATGAATTTCATCTGGTTGGTAAGAGTTGTGAAAATGTATCCCGTTGGCGTTTGATGTCGACCTCCGCGGAAGGAAGCGGGAGGAAATTTGCCGGCTGCCGTTGGAGATGCTCTTGTGCTGGAAATGATAGAGTCACATCCAATCCATTTGAGTTAATTGCGTGTATGATTCTCCCTCTTTAAAAAGTTAATTGCATGTACAGTGTACACGTGACTTGCAGGGTGGCTACAGCTTCGTACAGAAAGTTAACAAGAAACTGGCAAGATGCCCGTGCATTGCATGAAACATCAAGATGTATTTTTTTACAAAACACCTGTTGTGATTGACCCTTGCAGGAGTAATCCCATGTGTAAAAACTAATGATATCTCGAGAATTTTATCGGAAAAATGGTATCTCGAGAATTTCATCAAAAAATGAAAGATTAGAGATAAGGTGAGGAGGAGTGGAGCGTGGTGGTGACTGGTGGTCGGACTGGGCGGAGGCATGGGGATGGACGGCACCGGCAGGTGGCAACGGCCACCATGCTAGATTGTTCCAGAGACTCCTTTTTTAATTGCTCAACAATGAGGTTGTGGGAGATAAGGATGAACGAGGCAAGGCCTTATCTGTAAATGTGGAGAGAGGTGCGGGTACCTTTTGTAAAATTGTCATAGTTTGCTTTCTATTCGTCAGATATAGATTGGATGGTCTATATTACAAGATGGCAGGCACACCATCATCACCAACTCGGTTTTTTATAAGAGTAGAGACAAGTCCATCCTTAATTTTGTATTCTAAGTACTCTGTGGGTTCCACTGTCAGTGTAGTAGCGAAGGAAATATATATCTTAAATAAGTAAAATATAATATCAAAATCTAAAGTTAAAAACATAATTCAAACTCAGGTCATCGCGTTGCGATAATCCAGCGCTAACCAGTCCAGCACATTTTTTTGTGGACCATGCTGGAGATATATCTCCATGTCTACTCTTATACTCCCTCTGTTCCTAAATATTTGTCTTTTCAGATTTCAAATGGACTACCACATACGGATGTGTATGTAGACATATTTTAGATTGTAGATTCACTCATTTTGCTCCGTATGTAGTCACTTGTTGAAATATCTAAAAAGACAAATATTTAGGAACGGAGGAAGTAGAAAACAGAGTTGGTGATGATGGTGTGCGTGCCATCCTGCAATATAGGCCGTCAGATTTATATCTAACGGATAGGAAGGAAACTATGGCAATTTCGCAAAAAGATACCCACACCGCTCTCCACGTTTGCAAATAAGGCCTTCCCTCGTTCATCCTTTTCTCTCACAAGATAAACTACTCATACAAATGCATCTTGATGTTCCGTGCAACGCACAGGCATCTAGCTAGTTTCTTTCAAAATAGTTACTCGATAATTGGGTTGAAGTGATATATTTTATGTCTGCCCCGAATGATTTCAGATTCACTAGTAGTAACACAGAAAAGGTTGCCTTGTTAATTAACAGAAAAGAGGGTGAAAACTATCACATGAGGCCGGTAAAAACAAGGCACACTGGGTTCGGCGTCATCGTCACTACAGTTGCTCGCGCGCGAGAAGCCTACATATCGAGGGGGTTACGGAGAAAAACACGTATCGAGTGTGTCTGAGTGAGGCACAGAGACACAATGTTTGAGAGAGAAACCAATTGACAAATTAAGATCTGATCGAGTTGTCACCCTTCTACTGTCATTGTTGGGGTGGGGGTGGGGAGGGGGGAAGGAGAGAAAGACGTATCGAGAGTGTGCGCGGTAGGCACAAAGGCACAACTAGCGAGTGTGTGTATGTGTGCGTGTTTGAAAAAGGAGTAGATAGATTACTATCAAGATCGAGGTGCCACCCTACTCCTTCGGTGTCGGGTAGTGTGTGTGTGTGTGTGTTTGAGAGAGAAGCCAGCCAGTCAATAGATTAGTATCAAGATTGAGGTGTCACCCTACTCCTTCGGTGTTGGGAAGTGTGTGTGTGTGGGTGTTGGGGGGGGGCAGTGACACTTACATATCTCTACTCTTATAAAAAAACAGAGTTGGTAATGATGGTGTGCCTGCCATCCTGCAATATAGGCCATCCGATTTGTATCCGACGGATAGGAAGGAAAGTATGCCAATTTTGCAAAAAGATACCCACACCACTCTCCACATTTGCAAATAAGGCATTCCCTCGTTCATCATTTTCTCCCACAAGATAAACTACTCATACAAATGCATCTTGATGTTCCGTGCAACGCATGGGACACTTGCTAGTAGGGAGAAGGAGTTTGTGTGACACATATCTATATTAAGGGAAAGGTGGATAGCATGTGTGCGAGGCATACTTAAACCATCACGGAGATAAACAAACGGTGTGCATGCAAGTGCCGGAAAAAAATGAAGTGAGAAACAATGTCTACGCGCGCACGTGTGTGTGTGTGTGTGAGAGAGAGAGTGAGAGAGCGAAATCTCAAAACAAAAGGTGCTCTGCTGGAATCCCATTGTATGTATTCATATGGTTCCAGAACTCGAGTTAACCTTAGGCATATGTGTGAGAGACATAATTATACTTTGAGACATTAGTGGCTATGGGTGGGCGGAATTAAAGGGGTGGGCATGTTCGACAGAGAGAGCGTGTGTGTTTCTATGTGAGAGACTTGTAGGATGGGGTAGAAAGACAAATTCTAACCTTGACGGAGGGAGAGAAATACACGAAGTGCGCATGTGTGATTCCGATGCCCACGGGGAAATGAGACATGTCTGCGTGTGAGAGAGATTGCACAATTCATTCACGTATCACTATCTAGCGATCGTGGACGTGCATCGCTTGAACATAAATCAATATCTACTTCGTATCATCGCCGAAGGTACAATATTGATTCAACGCTATAAAGATTGGACACTCACATATCACAATTTTTTCTATCTAAATAAACCTTTTCAATTGTGCATGCCGAAGTTACAGTGATGTTTCTTCAAACAACCAATGTAGCTATCATGTACATGCACCATTGTTACTCTTGCATTCAAATTCATTAGTCTTGGACGATTTAAGGTTCTATTATGAAGTAATATATGTAATATTCATATATGAATTCAACGAGTACGCAATTTATGAAATGGAGTCTATGTATTCATATCAGGTAACACTTTTAAGTAGCGGACTACAATATCCATTTCTTTCGTGGGACTACAATATCCTTTTCTTTTTGCGTGCCTCTACACTAACACGTCAATGCATTATGTTTAAAGTAAATAACCAATGGCACTAAATTATCTATTTACACGAGAAATACATAGGCTGAGCATTTGATCCCTATTTTTGTGAACGCGCCTCTACACACGTACGATTGGCCGCGCCCATGTGAACATCCAAGTTATCGGCGCATCATCCCGAGTTATTGTGTTTTTTCTGGGGTGGACTTCACACCAGTTATTAACTGCTGATGCATGCCCCGTGTACATAGTCTCGCACGACCTTCCCGCTAGCACGGTCCAAAATTAGTTGAAACTGGATACGAACGACCCCTCGGGCGGCAAAATCTCCAGCCTCCTTCTAAAATTTCCACCACCTAGTCTTTAGCATGCGAAATTCCCCTTTTGTCCTTGGTGCACGGAGAACAATAGTTAAAATAACGCCCTCATCTACATATAGGTCGGGGCTTCTTTGGTAACTTCCGGTTCTCCCCACCACACGGCACCCCCATTTCCTCTCCCCTCCCGCAAAATGACTAACTCCATAGCACCACAGCATCTTACATCACGCCGTCCGTACTTCATCAGCCTTTCTACCCCTCCCCTCTCGAAACCCTGGACTGCTCATCCACCGGCGTACCAGAGCCCATTCTCTGCCAGTGTCGTCCACCTCGCCGGATCTGCTTCTGCGGCCGCATCTACCCCTCCCACCTCCCCTAGAAACAAGTAGACTGCTCATCCACCACTATACCACAACCCATTCAGTGCCGGCCTTGTCCACGGCACTGGATCTGCTTCGCCGGTACTCTCATCAACCGCAGCGCATCTGCAATGGCTCATTCGTACTCCCCACCGGAGACGCTTCGTCCACACCCCCCCGGAGCCACCCCACCGACACCCCCGTTGACGGCCTCTGATCCTCTTCGCCGACACCTTCCTCAACCCTACCGGAGCCGCTTCGCCGACACCATCGTTAACCCTACCGGAGTTGATTCGCCTACACAATTCTCAACCCTACCGGGGCCGCTTTGCCAACTCACAAGTCCACGTCCTCAGATCCGCTTTGTCGCACCCTCATCCAACCTACCGGAGTAACTTCTGACGCCGCGTCCACGGCCGCATATCCGCATCGTCGACACCATCCTTCACCCAACCACCGGAGCAGCTTCACCGACGCCCTCATCCACGGCCACAGATCCGCTTTGCCCACACCGTAGTCCACCCTACCGGAGCCGCTCCACAAACACCCTACTAGACAGTTCTAGATCTCCTTACCGGACCCCGACAGCCAGTGCAGCGTCATCACCCTTGACGTTTCTCCCGTCCAGCATCACCTGCCCGATGTACTTCCAATATACTAATAGGTCGCTATTACCTGTTATGCTCCTGGCAAAAACTACAAGAACGATGTTTCTTCTGGATCTAACAGCTTGGCCAACCAAGGTCCTGGACTGAGGCATTGCTATGATCTTGTAAGTGCGTCTCTCTCTCTTGTATTGTTGTGTGCCTGCCAGCGTGCTTTGCTAGGATATTCGACCAGTAATCCCTTTGTCCAGACAATGATTTCTACTACTGGCTGCTTAATTAGATATGTAGATGTCATACATGATACTACCTCGTACCTCCGTTCCTAAATATAAGTCTTTCTAGAGATTCCACTATAGGCTACATACGGAGCAAAATTAGTGAATCTACACTCGAAAATGCATCTATATACATCTGTATGTGGTCCATACTGGAATCTCTACAAAGACATATATTTAGGAACAGAGGTAGTACATTACACAAAATCGTAGGTGGCATGTAGGAATTCCAGTGCACTACATTAGGCTCCCTTAGAGTGCCTGCTAGTCCGGCACACAGAGTCATGGCTAGTTTATGCTACGCACACAATCATTAATTGGTGGTTTAAATATGCGCAAGGGATATGCAATGTATTATCATGTAGAGATGTTTGAAATTAGCCGTGTCAACTTGCAGATAGGGTTACACAATGAAAAAGTACAAGATGTATGTGGCAATTTCATGGAACATCGCAAAAAAAAGGAGAGGCAGCGGTGAGCCTATATAGTGTGCTATGGTAGGTCACTCCTCCATTCCAATCATCGTGACATGTTATTTGTATGTCAGTTCTATTGGCCAAGTTTCTTAGGGACAGTTATTATGAGTTATCGTAAGAAAATAAGCACCTGTGAATATTAGCTCCAGGTAATAAGCCAACCAGTTCTATTCATTGCCTTCCTTTTCAGCTTTTTTGGCATGATCAGTGAATAGTCTAGATTGCATTATATTTTGTCATTTTGCTGCCGATATGAAAATTAATTTGACTTGCAAACATCACAAATTTAACCCAGTGCAGTAATTAATATGATAGGAAAATAGACCATCACTATTTGTTCAAAATGCAAATACAAAGATACCATCTACTTGGCACAATCTACTTTGGTCAATGTCTTCCATAGAGATCCCATTGCCTAATTTAAACGAAGAACGCATGACCTACATTTAAATGAAGAACAATTATTTATTGAAATTCGATGGTCCAAGTGGCTGGTTATTATCATATAGCAGCACCACCTGAAAGAGTCATATAGCAGCAGCTCATAGCAACTCATCATACAGCAGCAGTGTGCAATTCATCATACACCAGCAGCAGCTCATAGCAATTCATAATATAGCAGCAGCAGGAGCAGCTCATAGCAATTCATCATATAACAGCAGCAGGAGCATCTCATAGCAATTCAGCATATAGTAGCAGCAGGAGCAGCTTATAGCAACTCATGATATAGCAGCAACAGCTCATAGCAATTCATCATATAGCAGCAGCAGCTCATAGCAATTCATCATATAACAGCAGCAGGAGCAACTCATAGCAATGCATCATATAGCAGCAGCAGAAGCAGCTCATAGCAATTCATCGTATAGTGGACCAGAATGAAAATTTGGCAAAAAATCAGAGGAGATCCTCACCTTGTTGGACGAGCACATCCTTCAACAGCACCTCAAGGCCACGGGCTGGGAGGAGGGGAGGGGGAATAAGGTGCCTTCTGCTGCAGTGTCACTGGTGCGCGTCGGTCCTAAACAAACGGTTTAAAACCCCTTTAAGCGACGACATTAGGAACCGTCGCCAAGTGAGTGTGTGCGATAGGGTGTCCTTCCCACACGACCCAGAAATCGTCGGGGATAGGCCCTCATGGGACCCAGGCTGGGGCCGTGTGCGATCGGGCGAGGCATCGAAACCCAATCATTTCCGTAGGTATGTACATCCCACACGGTGAATCCCAGAAATCATTTCCGTAGGTATGTACATCCCACACGGTGAATCCCAGAAATCATTTCCGTAGGTATGTACATCCCACACGGTGAATCCCAGAAATCATTTCCATAGGTATGTACATCCCACACGGTGAATCCCAGAGAAACATTTCCGTTCGTATGTATATCACACATAGTCAATCCAAGGAATACGTTTCCGTTCTTATGTACATCCCACACAGTTAATCCAGGAAAAACGTTTCCATTCGAATGTACATCCCACACGGTTTTATGTATACGCTCGTGTGTGAAAGGTGTAACTATCACACACGCTCTGCCTTGGTTAACTGTTTGCTATCATTAACTACATCACACACGATTTGATGTAGAAAACTGTGTGGCATTGGGGTATCCATCACAAGCGCTTTTACTCCTAGAGCCATTTGCAAAGGTCCATGTCCGTCTATTCTATTTTTATTTTTGCTTGTAATTTATTATTCTAATTGGAAATTTTGAAATATGAAACATGCAATTCACATTCTCAGCACAATGGTTCAACAACGAATCCATAAATAAATTTGCTAGTACAATATGTTCAGTAATTACAGGATTAGGCAGGAATTAACTATGATGAACTGCAGTATTTAAAGGTGGTAAAGGTGAAGAGACAAGTGTAAATCATTTGGACTGCCGACGGTGTTGAAGAAGCGGAATGCCCATAATGTGCCTTCCTGCATGCCATAGGCACGAACCACTTTTGTCCAACCCCTTGTGACAATCGCCCACCCATCCTTCACCACCTTCAGGAAGACTTCTAGAGCATTATCATGGTAGCATGAATTATATACTTTAACCTTAATTGCCTCCACTCTGGTCATGTAGTTTGCAAGGTAATCATCAGTAAATAGCTTCGGAAACCGCTGAAAAGAGAAAAAATATCAGACACTGAGGTCTAATAGAGTAACTTGTTGTGGGCAGGGGGAAAAGGCAACACATTACTTACCATCCTAAAGTTCACTGTTGTCTTCGACAAAGTGTAAATAAAGAGCTTAATTCCAATCACCCGTTTCTTTCGCCTAACAATCTTTCTTAGTTTCCCCACTTGACGCTTGTTCATGAATATCTCATTGCCCTATACACAAAAGGGATCGAAGCGTGGATCAGTACCCCTCATATATGTACCTACAAGCAACCAGTAAATGTTAGAAGCTAAACTAAGATTGCACAAATGATGTAAAATACAACTACCTATGTTCCTAAGTATAAGTAATTTGTTTTTGAGATTTCAATATGAACTACATACGGATGTATATAGAATTATAGATATAGTTTAGATTACAATCTAGATTCACTCATTTTGCTCCTTATGTAGTCTATATTGGAATCTCTAAAAATACTTATATTTAGGAATTGATGGTGTATAAGACATGGGATGTAGCTAACCTCGACGGCAAACAACAACATCGCCCATTGTAGCCCTGTGTAAGTACATGGAAATCCAATGTTAACTACAACAGGGTTAACATCCACCAAAAATAGCAAATGGTAATAAAACGGCAGCATCTGTAGTGATATCTTCATTTCGAAAGAGTAGCACGTTAGCAAAGGGACAGATTAAAAAATGGATACAACGGTTAATTGCAACAGGCTTAACAACATCCTAATTCATGTTTTGTAAGTTTGTAGCCAGTGAAATACAACTCCTTAAAAATGGATACAACTGTTAATTGCAACAGGCTTAATGGCCATTCAAACCGGTACTGATAAAAATGCAATTGGCAGAGTTAAACATCACAGGGCAGGTGCTGCCAGAGCAGATAATGGCCCAGTTGTCTATAAAAAGGTAGGGAAAATAGCTCAAACGTGTTAGGCATGTTTACTACAACATGCTTAATACATCGACAGTACAAAACATAGCCATGAATTGCAACTGGTATTGGTAAGATTGAACTGGTGGGTACATACTTGGTAAGTCCTGAGAGGTAGTTGCTGGGGCAGTTCATCTTGGCCAGAGCCCGCCCAAAGTGAGCGGCAGCGGAGGCGAGCTGTTCCTTCGGGTCGAAGCGTGGATCAGTGCCACTGACATGTGTACCTACAGGCAACCAGTAAATGGTAGAAGTTAAACTGCAATTGCACAAATGATGTGAAATACTGTAAGATATGGGATGCAGCTAACCTTGACGGCAAACAACATCATTGGCCGTTATGACCCTGCGTAAGTACATGGACAAGCATGCTAAGTACAACAGGGTTAGCATCCACCAAAAATAGCAAATGGCATAGTTAAACATCACAAGTCATGTTTTGTAAGTTTGTAGCCATTGAAATGCAACTGTTTAAAAATGGATTCAACAGTTAATTGCAACAGGCTTAATATACATTGAAACCGGTACTGATAAAAATGCAATTGGCATAGTTAAATATCACAAGGCAGGTGCTGCCAGAGCAGAGAATGGCCCAGATGTCTATAAAAAGGTAGGGATAGTAGCAAAAATGTGTTAGGCATGTTTACTAGAACATGATTAATACATCGACCGTACAGAACATAGCCATTAATTGCAACTGGTATTGGTAAGATTGAACTGGTGAGTACATACTTGGTAAGTCCTGTGAGGTAGTTGCCGCAGTACTTCATCTTGGCCAGAGCTCGCCCAAAGTCAGCGACAGCGGAGGCGAGCTGTTCCTCCGGGTTGAAGCGTGGATCAGTGCCACTGACATGTGTACCTACAGGCAACCAGTAAATAGGTAGAAGTTAAACTGCAATTGCACAAATTATGTGAAATACTTTAAGACATGGGATGCAGCTCACCTCGACGGCAAACAAAAGCATCGGCCGTTATGACCCTGCGTAAGTACATGGACAGGCATGTTAAGTGCAATAGGGTTAGCATCCACTAAAAATAGCAAATGGGCATCATCTCTAGTGATATCCTGAGTCATGTATTGTAAGTTTGTTGCTGGTATTGGTGAAATTGAGCTGGACACGGTAATATTTGAACATCACATAGTGTGTAGTACTGAAATAAACAAGGCACGAACATGCTTAATACATCAACCATACAAATCATAGCCGTTACAAGTGGTATTGGTAAGATTTAGCTGGTCAGATCTTACCTGTTAAGTCCTGGGGGGTAGTCGCTGGGGGACTTCATCTGGGCCAGAGCCTGCACCATGTCGGCGGCGGCGACGGGGGCGAGGTGTTCCTTCGGGTCAACACGCACAGCGGCCATCGCGCCATGGACCGCCATCAACTCTTGGCGGGGGGGGGGACTTGGAGGCATGACGATCTTTCGCAGGTGCCATTTAAGCAATCAGGCCGGGGACGTGATAGAGGTCGGTGTGTTACCTGACTGGATCCGAGCAGAACGTAGATGTGGTTGAAGCTGTGGTTGCGGCGGCGGTTTAAGATGCCGGAAGGGTTAGGCGCGTGGGAGGGGGGATACTGAGGGGAAGGGGATGTGGTTGGAGGAATAAATTCTGAAATCGCGCGCCTAATGAAAATTTTGATGCGAAATTTGAAACTTGGGCGGGGGAACACACAACGTTGACGAAGCTCGTAAAATACTCGTGTGCGAGAAAAAAGAAAGTTGGCAGATCCCGTCTCCAAAAAAAAATGTACACGTGTACTTGATTTTTTCGGTCAATGGTACGCCTGGTTTATTAGGAAATATCGCAGAGGTAACTGACTTATGGGTCATTAACGCAAAAAACGCAGACGGGTACGGCATAGAAACCGTGTGCTTTGTGATCTTCTAAAGATTAACGCAAAAAAAACCCGCACACGGGCACACATGCTAATCAACGCTGAAAGCCCTCAAAGGATGCTCTTACCGACATTGCACGTTAATACTACAAACTTAAAGTACTTAAACTACAAACTTAAACTACTTCTCACATGCTGCCATCAGGGCATGCTGGCCAGACGCCGGTGTTCTCCTTCCCGGCCTTGTAGGCGGCAGCCCACCATGCTTCGATCTCCGCCAAGCTCTCCTCACCATGGCGTGCGGCCTCTTTTTTCTTGCGGCGGCGGGACTCTCTTTTCTTGACTGATTTCTGCCTTTTTCGCTCATTCTGTGCGGCTTTGGCCGCCTCTAGATCCACCACCCATTCGGCCATGGCAGCCTCAAAGTCCGCCCATGTAACTGTCTGGCCGGCGGCGGTGATGAACTCGGCGTGGCGAGATGCCATCGCTTCCTTACCATGTGCGCAGTCGCGGGCGGCGAGGAACACGGCGCGGCGGGATGCCATCGCTCCCTTACCAGTTACTGTGCGCCGCAGTGCCATGGACGATGCCTGGAGAGAGCACTGGGACGGAGGGGCCGGACAACCATACAGTGCGGTGGTTTTTAAGAGCTCAAC
The DNA here is from genome assembly GCF_002575655.3 of Aegilops tauschii subsp. strangulata. NCBI lineage: Eukaryota > Viridiplantae > Streptophyta > Magnoliopsida > Poales > Poaceae > Aegilops > Aegilops tauschii. The sequence goes on from NC_053036.3 coordinate 519,362,404, forward strand.
CACAAACGACAACAGAAATTTGGCTTCCCTTACAATTTTTCTCGTTCATTATTGCACACGGTTCATCTCCGTCGCTTCCGGAAACAGTGTGCGCTGAGCCTATTGTGTGTTGCTTTATGATTGGCCGGAACCCCAGCCACGCGGATCGCGCGTGTGCACCGTTGGATGCGCCGCGATCGAACGACAATCCACATCCCTCACATCACACCTGTGTACCTGTAGCTGGATTGGATTTATATGCGCTAAATGCCTAGAAAATGCACATAATCCCCTAAAATGGTAAATGAACCTGGAAAAATGCCAAATTTGAACACGGTGATTTGCAGGGTGTATGTTCGTCGTAGAAAAAAACTCCAGGGTAAAGAACGAAGAAAATTTGGATTCCCCTTCAATCTTGAGGATTTCCCTTTCGAAAGCATGGAACTTCCTCGGTGATGGTTCGATTTATGAAGGACGTGCATGACAACATAAGCCAAACCTTCTCAAATTTTTGCCAAGGCATGGTGAGGTCATACCATGGCACCATGCCACACGTCATATTTTTTAAGCATTTATTTCATTTTTTATAGTTGAAAACCCAACAAACAGACATTTGTGGTTGACTATTGCCACACATTTCATCGAAATATCTGTCCATTCCTTGTAAAAGGCATGAGAATTTACTAAATGGCACGAGCATGGTTTTTTAGGCCGTTCTTGTGGACCCTTTCATGCATCAATTATTTGAACTTGAATTATGCGCATTAATTCCTAGGAAATGCACATAATCCCATAAATATGGCAAATGAACCCGGAAAAGTGCCAAATTTGAACACGGGGATTTGCAGGTTGTATGTTCATCATAGAAAAAACTTGTGGAGAAAGGACAAAGGAAATTTGGACCCCCTTCAATGTTGGTGATTTCCCCCTTGAAACCATGAAACTTCCTCGGTGATGGTTCAATTTATGAAAGGCGCGCATCATGACATAAGGAAAACATTCTCCAATTTTACCAGGGTATGGTGAGGCCATAACATGGCACCAAGCCAGGCGCCATGTTTTCCAACAATGTGTTTCATTTTTTGTATAGTTGTTAACCGAGTAAACGACGCGTTTATGGTTGACTATTGCCACACATTTCCTTGAAATATCTGTCCGTTCCTTCTAAAAGGCATGAGAATGTGCTAAATAACACGAGCATGGTTTTCCAGACCGTTCTTGTGCACCTTTTCATGCACCGATTGTTTGAATTTGAATTATGTCCATTAATGCCTAGAAAATGCATATAATCCCTAAATATAGTTAATGAGCCCGGAAAAATGCCAAATTTGAACACGGTGATTTGCAGGGTGTATGTTCGTCGTAGAAAAAAACTCCAGGGCAAAGAACAAAGAAAATTTGGATTCCCCTTTGATTCCCCTTTTGAAAGCATGGAACTTCCTCGGTGATGGTTTGATTTATGAAGGGCATGCATGACAACATAAGCCAAACCTTCTCAAATTTTTACCAAGGCATGGTGAGGTCATACCATGGCACCATGCCAGGCGTCATGTTTTTAAGCATTTATTTCATTTTTTATATTTGAAAACCCAACAAACAGACATTTGTGGTTGACTATTGCCACACTTGAAATATCTGTCCATTCCTTGTAAAAGGCATGGGAATTTACTAAATGGCACAAGCATGGTTTTCTAGGCCGTTCTTGTGGACCCTTTCATGCATCGATTGTTTGAACTTGAATTATGCGCATTAATGCCTAGGAAATGCACATAATCCCCTAAATAAGGCAAATGAACCGGAAAAGTGCCAAATTTGAACAAGGGGATTTGCAGGTTGTATGTTCATCGTAGAAAAAACTCGTGCAGAAAGGACAAAGGAAATTTGGGCCCCCCCTTCAATCTCGGTGATTCCCCCCTTGAAACCATGAAACTTCCTCGGTGATGGTTCGATTTATGAAAGGCACGCATCACGACATAAGGAAAACATTCTCCAATTTTTACAAGGGCATGGTGAGGCCATACCATGGCACCAAGCTAGGCGTCATATTTTCCAACAATGTGTTTCATTTTTTGTATAGTTCTTAACCGAGTAAACGACGCGTTTATGGTTGACTATTGCCACACATTTCCTTGAAATATCTGCCCATTCGTTGTAAAAGGCATGAGAATGTGCTAAATAACACGAGCATGGTTTTCCAGACCATTCTTGTGCACCTTTTCATGCACCGATTGTTCGAATTTGAATTATGTCCATTAATGCCTAGAAAATGCATATAATCCCCTAAATATGGTAAATGAGCCAAAAAGATGCCAAATTTGAACACGGTGATTTGCAGGGTGTATGTTCGTCGTAGAAAAAAACTCCTGGGCAAAGAACGAAGAAAATTTGGATTCCCCTTCAATCTTGAGGATTTCCCTTTCGATAGCATGGCACTTCCTCGGTGATGGTTCGATTTATGAAGGGCGTGCATGACAACATGAGCAGAACCTTCTCAAATTTTTAGCAAGGCATGGTGAGGTCATACCATGGCACCATGCCAGGCGTCATGTTTTTTAAGCATTTATTTCATTTTTTATAGTTGAAAACCCAACAAACAGACATTTGTGGTTGACTATTGCCACACATTTCATTGAAATATCTGTCCATTCCTTGTAAAAGGCATGAGAATTTACAAAATGGCACAAGCATGGTTTTCTAGGCCGTTCTTGTGGACCCTTTCATGCATCGATTGTTTGAACTTGAATTATGCGCATTAATGCCTAGGAAATGCACATAATCCCCTAAATAGGGCAAATGAACCCGGAAAAGTGCCAAATTTGAACACGGTGCTTTACAGGTTGTATGTTCATTGTAGAAAAAACTCGTGGACAAAGGAGAAAGGAAATTTGGACCCCCCTTCAATCTTGGTGATTTCCCCCTTGAAACCATGAAACTTCCTCGGTGATGGTTCGATTTATGAAAGGCGCACATCACGACATAAGGAAAACATTCTCCAATTTTTACCAGGGCATAGTGAGGCCATACCATGGCACCAAGCCAGGCGTCATGTTTTCCAACCATGTGTTTAATTTTTTGTATAGTTGTTAACCGAGTAAAGAACGCATTTATGGTTGACTATTGCCACACATTTCCTTGAAATATCTGCCCATTCATTGCAAAAGGATGAGAATGTGCTAAATAACACAAGCATGGTTTTCCAGACCGTTCTTGTGCACCTTTTCATGCATCGATTGTTCGAATTTGAATTATGTCCATTAATGCCTAGAAAATGCACATAATCCCCTAAATATTGTAAATGAGCCCGGGAAAATGTCAAATTTGAACATGTTGCATTTGAGGAGGTATGTTGATCGTTGGAAAAAAACTGAATGACAAACTAGGACGGAAATTTGGATTCCCCTTCAATCTTGGGGATTTTGCCTCTCGAAAGCATGGAACTTCCTCGGTGATGGTTCGATTTATGAAGGGCGTGCATGGCGACATAAGCGAAACATTCTCAAATATTTACCAGGGCATGGTGAGGTCATACCATGGCACCATGCTAGGCGTCATGTTTTTAAGCGTTTATTTCATTTTTTCTATAGTTGAAAACCCAACAAACAAACATTTGTGGTTAACTATCGCCACACATTTCATCGAAATATCTGTCCATTCCTTGTAAAAGGCATGAGAATTTACTAAATGGCACGAGCATGGTTTTCTAGGCCGTTCTTGTGGACCCTTTCATGCATCGATTGTTTCAACTTGAATTATGCACATTAATGCCTAGGAAATGCACATAATCCCCTAAATATGGCAAATGAACCAGGAAAAGTGCCAAATTTGAACACGGGGATTTGCAGGTTGTATGTTCATCGTAGAAAAAACTCGTGGAGAAAGGACAAAGGAAATTTGGAACCCCCTTCAATCTTGGTGATTTCCCCCTCTAAACCATGAAACTTCCTCGGTGATGGTTTGATTTATGAATGGCATGCATCACGACATAAGGAAAACATTCTCCAATTTTTACGAGGGCATGGTGAGGCCATACCATGGCACCAAGCCAGGTGTCATGTTTTCCAACAATGTGTTTCATTTTTTGTATAGTTGTTAACCGAGTAAACGACGTGTTTATGGTTGACTATTGCCACCCATTTCCTTGAAATATCTGTCCATTCCTTGTAAAAGGCATGAGAATGTGCTAAATAATACGAGCATGGTTTTCCAGACCGTTCTTGTGCACCTTTTCATGCACCAATTGTTCGAATTTGAATTATGTCCATTAATGCCTAGAAAATGCATATAATCCCCTAAATATAGTAAATGACCCCGGTAAATGCCAAATTTGAACACGATGATTTGTAGGGTGTATGTTCGTCGTAGAAAAAAACTCCAGGGCAAAGAACGAAGAAAATTTGGATTACCCTTGGATTTCCCTTTTGAAAGCATGGAACTTCCTCGGTGATGGTGCGATTTTTGAAGGGCGTGCATGACAACATAAGCCAAACCTTCTCAAAATTTTAGCAAGGCATGGTGAGGTCATACCATGGCACCATGCCAGGCGTCATGTTTTTAAGCATTTATTTCATTTTTTATAGTTGAAAACCCAACAAACAGACATTTGTGGTTGACTATTGGGACACATTTCATCGAAATATCTGTCCATTCCTTGTAAAATGCATGAGAATTTACTAAATGGCACAAGCATGGTTTTCTAGGCCGTTCTTGTGGACCCTTTCATGCATTGATTGTTTGAACTTGAATTATGCGCATTAATGGCTAGGAAATGCACATAATCCCCTAAATATGGCAAATGAACCCGGAAAAGTGCCAAATTTGAACACAGGGATTTGTAGGTTGTATGTTCATCGTAGAAAAAACTCGTGGAGGAAGGACAAAGGAAATTTGGACCCCCTTCAATCTTGGTGATTTCCCCCTTGAAACCATGAAACTTCCTCGGTTATGGTTCGATTTATGAAAGGCGTGCATCACGACATAAGGAAAACATTCTCCAATTTTTACAAGGGCATGGTGAGGTCATTCCATGGCACCAAGCCAGGCATCATGTTTTCCAACAATGTGTTACATTTTTTGTATAGTTGTTAACCGAGTAAACGACGCGTTTATGGTTGACTATTGCCACACATTTCCTTGAAATATCTGTCCATTCCTTGTAAAAGGCATGAGAATGTGCTAAATAACACGAGCATGGTTTTGCAGACCATGCTTGTGCACCTTTTCGTGCACCGATTGTTCGAATTTGAATTATGTCCATTAATGCCTAGAAAGTGCATATAATCCCCTAAATATGGTAAATGAGCCCGGAAAATGCCATATTTGAACACGGTGATTTGCAGGGTGTATGTTCGTCGTAGAAAAAAACTCCAGAGCAAAGAACGAAGAAAATTTGGATTCCCCTTGGATTTCCCTTTCGAAAGCATGGAACTTCCTCGGTGATGGTTCGATTTATGAAGGGCGTGCATGACAACATAAGCCAAACCTTCTCAAATTTTTACCAAGGCATGGTGAGGTCATACCGTGGCACCATGCTAGGCGTCATGTTTTTAAGCATTTATTTCATTTTTTATAGTTGAAAACCCAACAAACAGACATTTGTGGTTGACTATTGCCACACATTTCATCAAAATATCCGTCCATTCCTTGTAAAAGGCATGAGAATTTACTAAATGGCACAAGCATGGTTTTCTAGGCCGTTCTTGTGGACCCTTTCAAGCATCGATTGTTTGAACTTGAATTATGCGCATTAATGCCTAGGAAATGCGCATAATCCCCTAAATATGGCAAATGAACCCGGAAAAGTGCCAAATTTGAACACGGGGATTTGCAGGTTGTATGTTCATCGTAGAAAAAACTCGTGGAGAAAGGACAAAGGAAATTCGGACCCCCCTTTCAATCATGGTGATTGCCCCCTTGAAATGATGAAACTTCCTTGGTTATGGTTCGATTTATGAAAGGCGTGCATCACGACATTAGGAAAACATTCTCAAATTTTTACAAGGGCATGGTAAGGCCATACCATGGCATCAAGCCAGGCGTCATGTTTTCCAACAATGTGTTTCATTTTTTGTATAGTTGTTAACCGAGTAAACGACGCGTTTATGGTTGACTATTGCCACACATTTCCTTGAAATATCTGTCCATTCCTTGTAAAAGGCATGAGAATGTGCTAAATAACACGAGCATGGTTTTGCAGACCATGCTTGTGCACCTTTTCGTGCACCGATTGTTCGAATTTGAATTATGTCCATTAATGCCTATAAAATGCATATAATCCCCTAAATATGGTAAATGAGCCCGGAAAAATGCCAAATTTGAACACGGTGATTTGCAGGGTGTAAGTTCGTCGTAGAAAAAAACTCGAGCGAAAACGAGGAAAATTTGGATTCCCCTTCAATATTGAGGATTTCCCTTTCGAAAGCATGGAACTTCCTCGGTGATGGTTCGATTTATGAAGGGCGTGCACGACAACATAATCCAAACCTTCTCAAATTTTTACCAAGGCATGGTGAGGTCGTACCATGGCACCATGCCAGGCGTCATGTTTTTTAAGCATTTATTTCATTTTTTATAGTTGAAAACCCAAGAAACAGACATTTGTGGTTCACTATTGCCACACATTTCATCGAAATATCTGTCCATTCCTTGTAAAAGGCAAGAGAATTTAGTAAATGGCACAAGCATGGTTTTCTAGGCCCTTCTTGTGTACCCTTTCATGCATCGATTGTTTGAACTTGAATTATGCGCATTAATGCCTAGGAAATGCACATAATCCCCTAAATATGGCAAATGAAACCGGAAAAGTGCCAAATTTGAACACGGTGATTTGCGGGTTGTATGTTCATCATAGAAAAAACTCGTGGACAAAGGACAAAGGAAATTTGGACCCCCCCTTCAATCTTGGTGATTTCCCCCTTGAAACCATGAAACTTCCTCGGTGATGGTTCGATTTATGAAAGGCGTGCATCACGACATAAGGAAAAACATTCTCTAATTTTTACCAGGGCATGGTGAGGCCGTACCATGGCACCAAGCCAGGCGTCATGTTTTCCAACCATGTGTTTCATTTTCTGTATAGTTGTTAACCGAGTAAACAACGCGTTTATGGTTGACTATTGCACACATTTCCTTGAAATATCTGCCCATTCATTGTAAAAGGCATGAGAATGTGCTAAATAACACGAGCATGGTTTTCCAGACCATTCTTGTGCACCTTTTCATGCACCGATTGTTCGAATTTGAATTATGTCCATTAATGCCTAGAAAATGCACATAATCCCCTAAATATTGTAAATGAGCCCGGGAAAATGTCAAATTTGAACATGTTGCATTTGAGGCGGTATGTTGATTGTTGGAAAAAAAACTATATGACAAACGAGGACAGAAATTAGGACCCTTCAATCTTGGGGATTTTCCCTCTCGAAAGCATGGAACTTCCTCGGTGATGGTTCGATTTATGACGGGCGCGGATGACGACATAAGCCAAACCTTCTCAAATTTTTACCAGGGCGCGGTGAGGTCATACCATGGTACCATGCCAGGCGTCATGTTTTTTAAGCATTTATTTCGTTTTTTTCTATAGTTGAAAACCCAACAAACAAACATTTGTGGTTAACTATTGCCACACATTTCATCGAAATATCTGTCCATTCCTTGTAAAAGGCATGAGAATTTACTAAATGGCACGAGCATGGTTTTCTAGGCCGTTCTTGTGGACCCTTTCATGCATTGATTGTTTGAACTTGAATTATGGGCATTAATGCCTAGGAAATGCACATAATCCCCTAAATATGGCAAATGAACCCGGAAAAGTGCCAAATTTGTACACGGTGATTTGCAGGTTGTATGATCATCATAGAAAAAAACTCGTGGACAAAGGACAAAGTAAATTTGGATCCCCCTCCAATCTTGGTGATTTCCCCCTCGAAACCATGAAACTTCCTCGGATGATGGTTCATTTTATGAAAGGCGCGCATCACGACTCAAGGAAAACATTCTCCAATTTTTACCAGGGGCATGGTGAGGCCATACCATGGCACCACACCAGGCGTCATGTTTTCCAACCATGTGTTTCATTTTTTGTATAGCACAAGCATGTTTTTCCAGACCGTTCTTGTGCATCTTTTCATGCACCGATTGTTCGAATTTGAATTATGTGCATAATTAATGCCTAGAAAATGCACACAATCCCCAAAATATGGTAAATGAGTTCGGAAAAATGTCAAATGTGAACACGTTTCATTTTGAGGCGGTATGTTGATCGTTGGAAAGAAAACTGAAAGACAAAGTAGGACGGAAATTTGAATTCCCCTTTAATCTTGGTAATTTCCGTCTCGAAAGCATTGAACTTCTTCGGTGATGGTTCGATTTATGAAGGGCGTGCATGACGACATAAATCAAACCATCTCAGCTTTTAACCAGGGCACGGTGAGGCCATACCGTGGCACCATGCATGCCAGCCGTCATGTTTTTCAAGCACATATTTCATTGTTCTAAAGTTGATATCCCAGTAAATGACGCGTTTGTGGTTGACTCCATTGAAATCTCTGCCCATTCCTTGTAGAAGGCTTGAGAAATTACTAAATACCACGAGTATGGTTTTTCTAGACCGTTCTTGTGCACCCTTTCATGCACCAGTTGTTTGAATTTGAATTACGTGCATTAATGCCTACAAAATGCACATATCCCCTAAATATTGTAAATGAACCAGGAAAAGTGTCAAATTTGAACATGGTGATTAGCAGGGTTTATGTTCATTTCAGAAAAAAACTCACGGATGAAAGACAAAGGAAATTTGGATTCCCATTCAATCTCGATGATTTACTATCGCACACGGTTCATCTCCGTCGCCTCTACGAACCATGTGTGTTCACTCACACATGCAAAAGGAAAAGAAAACCCTCGCCCACTTCATCCCCACACTCACTCGCCGCGGACTCCTCCACAACTTTGCACCCTAAGCTCAACGGCTGTTGGCGGTGGCCGTAGGTCGCGCTCCAAACAGCACCGGATTTCGCCTCCACCGTTTTCCACCGCCTATCTGCACCGACATTCTAGACTCTGGTCGACTGGGGTTTTCTGCGGGATTGGGCCGGGGATTTTTTCTCATGGAGAAGGTAATCAACTTAATTAGCGAAATATTCACTCATCTCTTATCGCAGTCCGTCCGTCGCTGTTAATCAACCGGCGGAAATCGCCGTGGAATCATTTTTGTTCTAGCTAATTTGTGGGTGTTCATTCATGTGTGCACAGTGCGAGCACAAATCGGGCAACCGTGGTCGTGGCCAGTCGGAAATGAAGTTCTATCTCACCATTCTGGATGACTTCAGGGAGCGCTTGGTATGTTCAATCTCAACCTACCACGGTCGGCATGGCCTAAATTTGTGAACATATGCCGTCTGTTGCTACATTATCTATATATTTGCATCAAATCTTAGTTACATTATCTATTTATAATTCTATATTTTTGTACTTTTCTTGCATCTATATATGGATATGTTCTATCAGTTACTCCCATATTTGCATCTTGCTCGGTTATTTCAATATATCTAATTTTCTATCTTAATTTTCATTTCAAGCAGTACATCCCTTGCTTTGCAAGAACAGGAGTAGAAGGAAATCTTGGGCTTTACTTTGCTGGTGACTCCCAGGATGTCATATTGACAACGCAACATGGGTTTACAATGACAGTTAGCGTAATACTTGATAAAGATGGTCACTCCTATTTTAATGCGGACCTTTGGAGAAAAATGTCTAAGTGTTATGAACTGAAAGCTGGCAATAAAATTGTAGTGCGTGCACCACAACCTGGTCTAATTAACATGGATGTTTACTTCCCCAACGTCATCAGCCGATCAAACTCTGATCAAGGTTAGTGTCCTTTCAACTTTCTCCATGCTGTCATATTACTATTTAAGCAACCAATTGATCACTATTTAAGCAACCAATTGTGATATCATATTGTGACTCCGTTCCTAGGCAGTAACAAATTCTGTTTACCAATTTATGCGCACTATATATTCTTCTGCCATGTTCTGAATAAATAATACCTTTCCACCTTTTAAGGAGGATAAGTTGGATGTATAGTGAACGATCTGTATGTTACTAAGCGTACCAAATTTTACTGGAAGGACTTGAAGCATGTCATAAACTTTGTTGATAATCTGACAGAGATAGCACAACGTATGAACGCTGGATTTTGGATGGGATTAATTAGACCTATGGTGCACACACTGAACAAGACCAATTGTGTGCACAAAGCGCTGGTAAAAAGTCTTATTTTAATGTTGATGCTCATAAACTATATATATCTTCAACGATATGTTACAATTGTTTTTATTCTACCTGTCAACAGAAATTGCCCCCTGTAGCCGTTCCTGGATCAATTTCCCTGCGTGGTCGAATTACACTTGTGCCTGCTAATAACGCCAAAGTGATTGCAAGGTACTGCATTTCCCGCAAAAATGGAACCATTCAAATTAATAAGTTCTCGCTTCTCGTGGCAATGCATCCATATTGGAAAATTGGAGACAGTGTTCTACTCCTGCTCTACCAAGGCACAGGAGGGCTCTTCCTTTTCATTGACGAGATGCCGAGTCGCCGTGATCAAGCTGCTTCCAGTGGATAGTTGTGGTTGTTGGCCCTCAGCCTCTTAAAATTTGCTAGCTGTTACTATATATGTTAAGTATGTAGATATGGACCATATGGTTGTTGGCCCTTAGCCTCTTAAAATGTGATAGTTGTTACTATGTTAAGTATGTAGATATGGACCATATGGTTGTGAAAACCGTGTTACGAAGATCCTCCTTTTGTCGAATAGTGTAACCACTATATATATGTTACTCAAATGCCGTTTTCATGGAAACTATTAGTATCGTACACAGTTCATTTAGTTTAAGCGTGTGCCCGATATCCAGAAGGCATTTGCATATTAACTGTCCATATTGCAAATTCACACACATGTTCACATAAGGAAATATATGTGTAACATACTAATCATTGCGCACGAGTACTCGCAGATGCATTGTATGCGATACTCCTAGCCACCGCAAGCAACTAGTTTGCATTTTTCAAAGTTTTTTGTACACACAGAATCACACATGAAGTAACTGTATTGACCGTCTGTGTTGTAATTTCTCATCGCAAACAGTTCATCCGAGTCGGCTGTTTGGCACATGTCACACACATCTTGTTTACATGACTCGTTTGTGTTCTTTTGGCTCATCGCAAACAGTTCATCCATGTGAACTGTATGCTGCATATCACACACATCTTGTTAAGTTGAACCGTTTCTGTTGTGTTCCCTAATCAAAAACAGTTCGTCCGAGTTAACCGTATGCCGTATATCGCACACACATTGATATGGCTGCCCGTTTCAGTTATTCTACCTCATCGCAAACAGTTCGAATGGATTAACTGTGTGTCCTGCATCACACACACATTGTTATGGCTGCCCGTTTCTGTTGTTCTGCCTCATAACAGACATTTTGAATGGATTAACCGTATGCCCTGCATCGCACACGCAACTAAAACTTGAACTGTGTTTGATGCATACATCATCGCAAACGTTTTGCACCTTTTTTGACACTTTTTTACACCATCGTTTGCGATTATTGCATCGCACACAGTTTCGGCAAAGGGTCTCTGATCGTAGTGTCGCGTTAGCAGTCTCCTGCAGTAGTGTGTGGCATCAGCCATAGTTGTGCGGCGCCCGCTAGAGTAGTGCGTTGGACGGACCACAATGGAGCACCTGCTGGAGACCATGAGAATGAGGGGCGGCGCCAGAGGGAGGAGCAGCCGGGGAGATTTGGCCCTACCCGCCGGCCATGTAGCCTAGCTAGACAGAGCATCGTGGAGGACCAGGCCAGATGGGACCAGTGGCGACGGCTCGCTGGAGGAACCCTAGCGCTGCAGGCAGGGGGTCGAGGTAGAGGGAAAGGGGAGAGGGGATGCAAGCGGGAAGGGCAATGAATGCTTGCGTGTTTGTTTTTACTTGATGGTCATGTGTGACGCGGGCGTGAGCAATTGCATTTTGAGTGTAATATAGGCAGACAACAGAGTCATTTCACTATTCCCATTCCCTTCAATTTTTAGTGAGCTTCTACCCGAAACACCCCCCTCGAAAGCGAAATAAGTTAAGCCCAAGCCCATAACTAAAAAATGACTTCTTTACATCTTTTATCGCTTATTTTGACAATTAGCTTTGAAAAGGTGGAATAGAACCGGCCCTTAACCTGCAGTTCAATTGTGCGCGCAACGATGAATCACTCCTGCCTGCTATAGTGTACATTTAGGCATCATCATACATGGCATAACCAAATACATGTGCATTCCATTGTAGAATCTGGACTATGCAATGTTTATGTTAGTTAATACGTTGCACACGATGTTTAAATGCCCTTAAATCTGGTCAGTCAAGTGATGGTCTTTAAGCCTCCTTCTTTGCTTCTTTTCTTGATATGTAAGATTTGCTCACACATCTATTCAATTGCTTGTTTGCATCAACCAGCCATACTAGGACTGTTTGCTTTGATTACTTGTTGTTCTTGACCTAACACTCTAACAGAGCTTGTCAACGATTTAAACACTAAGGGCTGCTGTAGTTGGTGCAACACCCCAAAAATTTGACCTTGTTTTACTAATTAAAATTTTGCTAGGAAGTTGAATTTTTATTTTTCTGGATTTCTCCTTTAATTTCAGAACCCTCTTCTCTTTAATATTGTGGGTTTTTACCTCATATGGAAAACTTTCCAAAAGTATTATTGGAACTTGTATGCCCTCTTCATAAAAACAATTCTTTATCAGTGGATTTATTTGCAAAATTATTTTTTCATGGGTTTTACTCTTTTAAAAATGATCTTTCAGAAATTTGGAGCCCCTTTTTGCACTGCAACCAATTGATAAATGCTTTTAAAATTTTCACCAAAATTTGGGGAGGTCATGTAATGTTTCCCCATCACTTTTTTTGCAAAAATATCTTTTGGTTATTGGAGATTTTGAGCTCTACATGAATTTTTCAAATCTGGTCCAGTAAGTATTTTTGTACTATAACCTATTTAAATATTCTTCTAAAAATTCTTCCAAGTGTTTGGAGATGTCAGTGGATGCATATAATTCAACTTTGTGCAAAAACCCAGTGATGTTCTTTGAAAATTTTGAGTGAATCATCTTCATTTTCATTCTGGTCCAGTTTGGTGAATTGTATTGCAACTCCATTTTTCTTTGCTCTAGTGCCCATAAGCTTTTTCCCTACTTGTAGTCCTCCCTACCAAACACTTAAGTCCAAGAGATTGGACCCATTGGAGTATGTTTAGTGCATGCAATGATAGCCTTTAGTTTCTGCCCAAAACTGGTTTTCTCAAAATCTTGCACTAGCAAGTTCCTGTTTTTGCCAAACTAACCTTACCACCTTCTTGAGCTCCTAAAGAGACTAGGATCTGGAGAGTTTGGCCACCCCAAGAATTGCCTAGATGCCCATGGCATTCTGTCGAACACCCTGTGTGCAGGAACAGTTTTGGCATGTCTGCTAGCTTGCATTGTGGACTTGAGCCCCTGACCCATCCAGCATGTCCACTAACCTCCTAGCTATCCCTAACCCAGGCCTGTTAACTACCCGCATCACCCAAGCTCTCTAGAGCGCGCTGGCATATCGTCGAACACCTGGTGTGCGTGCTCTGGGCACGCCCAGAGCGCACGTTTTGCACGCGCGCACACTGAGCCGCCGTCGCCCTCGTCGCGTCCCGTCTCTGGCCCCTGCTCGCCTGCTGAACCACGCCATGCACTCGCCCTCTCACCAGTACCCTCCAAGCACTCCCTGGCGCCCTACAGCGCCGCCTTGGCGGCACGCCGGCGTGGGCAGCGGGCTCTGCTGTGGTCGGCGCCGCCCAAACCACCCGCGCGCGCCAGCTGCCCCCTGGGAACAGCCCGAGCTTATCCGCAAGCCGTCGGCACGCGCTCGTCGCCGCCACGTAGTCCTGCAACTACAGAAAAGTGGTCGCCGGCGATCTTATCCTCGGCTGCCGTGGGACCGTCCTCGAGCGCCTATATAAGTGGACCCCGAGCTCAACCGAGCAGTCAAGCAACCCCAGGCCACCCCCATAGCCCTCCCGCAACCAGCAATCGACGGGAAGGAGCCTTCTTCCTCGTCTCCGGCCAGTTCGGCCGCCGCCGAGCTCCGGTGCAATACGTCGCAGCCAGGCCCTCCCCCGCCTATCCAACGCCACCAGACGTCTCCCCATAGCCTTGCGGAGCTGCCCACCACCTTAGCCTCGACCAAGGATCACCATAGCCCGAAGCTCACTTTTGCTCCCGAACCTCCGTCCGCCGCGGAGGTCGCCGCCGGTGACTTCCTCCGTCCCCGCCTGCCTAGCGCCCACCGGGAGGACCGCCCCGGTCTGGCGGATCCATCCTTGCCCTCAGTGCCCCGTGGGGAGCTGCCGTTCGCCGACGGCGATCGCCGGAGCCCCGCCCCGTTCGGGTAGAGAGAAAGGAGGGAGAGGGAGACCAGTCAAACCTGACCAGTGGGTCCCCTGGACCCACTGTCAGTGACCCGCTCGCCCGTCCTCTCTGGTTAAGTGGAAGCGCAAAGTCCGGAGTACGTCTCCTCTGCTTCAAAAGCGTATTCTCCGCCGAGCGTTTTCTTTTTCTGGTTTTTATTAAAAACAGAAGTTTGACTAATCTTTGACTGGCTATAACTTTTAAAATAAAACTCCAAATGAGTTGATTATTTTTCCTACCTCTCTCAAATTTCATCTAGTTTATTTTAAGATTTATTTCAAAAATATTTGGGACAACTTTTTGTACTATTTTTGAAATGTGTGTTATTTGGATATTTCCCAAAATAGGATTTTGGAGAAAAAGCAACCTTCAAAAAAATGCACCCCACATGCATACACTTGAAGGCAAGCATTCTGAACCCTGGTTTAATATTTTTGGATGTTGTTGAAACAGTTACAACATCACCTTGACCTGGAGCATACGCTATTTTATGTGACGGTAAGATCATACGCATGAGTGCATAAGTGGAGATTTTCTTTGATGTTATAAACGGATATGCTGGTGATAGTGATCATCCTCGTAAGCTTCTCATGCATGCCGGAAGGAAGTCGGGAAAGTCGCAGTCTTGGGTAGACGCGAGCTTGTCCCTAGTCCCTCGTTGAGACGAGTATATCCGGTATGGCATGGTGGGGCTTGATGAGTGTTAAGCTTATCTGTTATTGGAAATATTTTTGTTATGCTAATCATGCAGGGAACACTTGAACCTCCTGAGTCGGCCTTAGATCGAGTCTTGTCCAGTAACCCCCACACTTGCTTCGTGCTACCACTTGTCCCTGCCATAGGTAGGGTACGGTTCAGTAAGTTGTCAACCTCTTTCTAGCACACACCGTACAGAGAGGCCGTGATGAGGGTCCCATGGCCATGGATTAAAGCGAGTCATCCGGTCCGGGGGCATGGGTGTTTCCGGTTGGGACCGAGAGGGGGGCACCCCTTAGAGCGCGCATATATAAATTTGATCCCATGCTACGTCGAGGTTGTAGCCTCCCCACTTAGAGTTTGGCTTGACAGGTGTTGTGGGTGATTCCAGACACCGGTAAGTTAAGCTGGTGTGTGCAGGTCAGGCGTGTTGTCAATTAAAAGACCGTAGACGGAAATAGCCCTGATGGACTAAAGAAATCCCTTACCCGTGGGTAAAGAGTACCCCCTCTGCAGAGATTATACATCTATTCGAATAGCCGTGTGCATGGTTAAGGACTACAGTCTGGGATAGGTCAAGTGTCGGTCTTAGTGTCGGTCTTCGGAGGAAAAACTGCTAAACTAGAACATTGATTATGAACTGTGACACATATGGATTATGATCATTATTATTATGGACTAACCATTTACTTCATTTGAATTATTGAGTATCCCCGGGACAGTTCTACCTCCTGGATATCCACTGTGATTATTCTTATATAAGCCCTTTTTGTGGCGTCGCTCAGACGCCCGACTGCGGCATGCTTGTTATTTAATTATTCCTTTTAAGCCCTTTACGTGGTGTCGCTCAGACGCCCGACTGCGGCATGCCTGTTATTTAATTATTCTTTATAAGCCCTTTATGTGGTGTCGCTCAGACGCCCGATTGCGGCATGCTTGTTATTTAATTTATTCCTTTAAGCCCTTTATGTGGTGTCGCTCAGACGCCCGACTGTGGCATTGTTAATTTATTTGCATCCCTTCGAGGGGTCACTTCGGACACTCGATCCGTGCATTCTTTTATTTTTCTTCCGTATTGCATGTCCATATTTTTCTGCATGCGTGCATCACAGATTCTCGTTTGATTCGTGATAGACGTCATTATCATAAAATATTGCGGAGTGTGATTACCCCTTGTTATATTGTACCCGTGTTCTTAATGTTTGCGAGTACATTCAAACGTACTCACTGGCTTGTCCCTGGCTATTGTCTTGGCCAGATTCCTTGCGTGGAGCAGAGCGTTACGACGACAACCCCGGAACCCATGTAAAGGTGATAGCAACCTCGCGAAGATAGGAGTTATCCTGGTCAGCTGTTCCTGTGGGAAATGGAGTCCCATAGACGCCGATGGACCACAAACCGCTTCCGCCGTCAACCACTAGAAACCAAGTGTAGTACTCACAGGCCACAATGGCCTTGTACTACATATTTTGTACCTTGCTTGGATTTCTTGTATCAAGTTGGTGTCTCATCAGCTAACAGTAATCCTGGGGCTGGTGAGCACAACGGCCATTTTCTGGAGAATTGATATCCCGAAAATCCGGTCGTGACAGACTTGGTATCAGAGCCAGGCTGACCATTGGCTAACCCTATCTTAGCCAGGTCAATAAACCTAGGTTAACCAACCCACTAGACGTTAACCTAACCCCGGCCAAGCTTCTCGTGTAAGATAGCCACACAATGACCCCGACGCTTTTGGCAGTCGGTGCCCAACCTATCAACTTAGCCTGTCGATCACGCGCCAGTCACCGACACTTAGCTTGTCTCATTCGCAAGCGTGCGAAGGAAGACTCCGCCCCTTTTTTCTATAAAAAGGGCACGCTAGCCTCAACACAGCACAGCCTCTTTCCCAAACCAAGTCAAGATGCCTGGCCCCATTGTTCACAATGAGACCACAGCAACCAACCTTGGAGGTTTTGTGACCGTGCTCGCAAACCTCACCCGCCGTGCCTATACATTAGAAGAGCCCCTAGAATTTGTTGTGTACCAAGAACTCATGAGCGGTGAGAGCCGTCAGTTCTGGGCCACTGTACACATTTATGGTAGGGGTCTATCGCCAGAACGCCCCTACAGGGTCAGTGGAAGGACCACTTCCTTTGAACCACAAGCCATCCAACTGGCAGCTCGAGAGGCTATAGTTCAGCTCCGGCACTTGTCGCCCAGAGTTAACTGTCGCTCGTTCTACTACTACCCCAGTCGTAACGGGTATGGTAGGCCGCCCCATGTTGCCAACGGAGATCACGAGACGGATCCTGCACTTTTGCATCTGGTGCGCTATGTAAGTGCACTAGAGGAACCGTTCGATCAAATCACCCTTGATCTGATCGCAGCTCGTAGAGAACTGTTTCGCCGAGCCCCGGCGAGAGGCGAGGTGGAGCCCGACGCCGACAACCCGGTCGTGCTGTTCGGACACCCAATCGAGCCCTTGAGGTCTGCCCCAGCCATCGACCAAAATCCTTTGATGTCCCCAGAAGTGCTTCACCGCCTTTTGGGAACACACTCCAACGGAGTTGTGGCCAACAACCCCCGCGATGGACATCATCGCTACCCCGACCCGGCAGCCACGCAACCTCATCCGGCAAATCCCGACGGTGAAACCCGTGGAGAAGCTTCATCGTCCACTAGGCAAGCCCGCTTAGATATTAACGGAGTAGACTGAGTCACTCGAGTAGTAGTGAGCCTTATTATTTTCTACGCCTTGTAAATTGTGTGATCCTGTATCGCCATTATAAAAGGATGTCTGCTTGTGCGCCCCAGTACCAGAGACGTTTTCTCAGGACCCTGTCCTTCTGCCGTTTTCTTTGTCAACATCATGGCTATGTTTATTTATGTGTTGCAACTTATGTTTGTACCCTAAATTTGTGCTTTGAGCAAACTCTTGGTTCCAACTAATGGGAGTATTATTTTTTAACAACCCTTAGCAAATCTCGAGGACGAGATTTTATTCTTAAGGGGGGTAGTGTCGTAACACCCCAAAAATTTGACCTTGTTTTACTAATTAAAATTTTGCCAGGAAGTTGAATTTTTATTTTTCTGGATTTCTCCTTTAATTTCAGAACCCTCTTCTCTTTAATATTGTGGGTTTTTACCTCATATGGAAAACTTTCCAAAAGTATTATTGGAACTTGTATGCCCTCTTCATAAAAACAATTCTTTATTAGTGGATTTATTTGCAAAATTAATTTTTCATGGGTTTTACTCTTTTAAAAATGATCTTTCAGAAATTTGGAGCCCCTTTTTGCACTGCAACCAATTGATAAATGCTTTTAAAATTTTCACCAAAATTTGGGGAGGTCATGTGATGTTTCCCCATCACTTTTTTTGCAAAAATAACTTTTGGTTATTGGAGACTTTGAGCTCTACATCAATTTTTCAAATCTGGTCCAGTAAGTATTTTTGCACTACAACCTATTTAAATATTCTTCTAAAAATTCTTCCAAGTGTTTGGAGATGTCAGTGGATGCATATAATTCAACTTTGTGCAAAAACCCAGTGATGTTCTTTGAAAATTTTGAGTGAATCATCTTCATTTTCATTCTGGTCCAGTTTGGTGAATTGTACTGCAACTCCATTTTTCTTTGCTCTAGTGCCCATAAGCTTTTTCCCTACTTGTAGTCCTCCCTACCAAACACTTAAGTCCAGGAGATTGGACCCATTGGAGTATGTTTAGTGCATGCAATGATAGCCTTTAGTTTCTGCCCAAAACTGGTTTTCTCAAAATCTTGCACTAGCAAGTTCCTGTTTTTGCCAAACTAACCTTACCACCTTCTTGAGCTCCTAAAGAGACTAGGATATGGAGAGTTTGGCCACCCCAAGAATTGCCTAGATGCCCATGGCATTCTGTCGAACACCCTGTGTGCAGGAACAGTTTTGGCATGTCTCCCAGCTTGCATTGTGGACTTGAGCCCCTGACCCATCCAGCATGTCCACTAACCTCCTAGCTATCCCTAACCCAGGCCTGTTAACTACCCGCATCACCCAAGCTCTCTAGAGCGCGCTGGCATATCGTCGAACACCTGGTGCGCATGCTCTGGGCGCGCCCAGAGCGCACGTTTTGCACGCGCGCGCACTGAGCCGCCGCCGCCCTCGTCGCGTCCCGTCTCTGGCCCCTGCTCGCCTGCTGAACCACACCATGCACTCGCCCTCTCACCAGTACCCTCCAAGCACTCCCTGGCGCCCTACAGCGCTGCCTTGGTGGCACGCCAGCGTCGGCAGCGGGCTCTGCCGTGGTCGGCGCCGCCCAAACCACCCGCGCGCGCCAGCTGCCCCCTGGGAACAGCCCGAGTTTATCCGCAAGCCGTCGGCACGCGCTCGTCGCCGCCACGTAGTCCTACAACTACAGAAAAGTGGTCGCCGACGATCTTATCCTCGGCCGCCGCGGGACCGTCCTCGAGCGCCTATATAAGTGGACTCCGTGCTCAACCGAGCACTCAAGCAACCCCAGGCCAGCCCCATAGCCCTCCCGCAGCCAGCAATCAACGGGAAGGAGCCTTCTTCCTTGTTTCCAGCCAGTTCGACCGCCGCCGAGCTCCGGTGCAATACGTCGCAGCCAGGCCCTCCCCCGCCTATCCAACGCCACCAGACGTCTCCCCATAGCCTTGCGGAGCTGCCCAGCACCTCAACCTCGACCAAGGATCACCATAGCCCGAAGCTCACTTTTGCTCCCGAACCTCCGTCCGCCGCGGAGCTCGCCGCCGGTGACTTCCTCCGTCCCCGCCTGCCTAGCGCCCACCGGGAGGACCGCCCCGGTCTGGCGGATCCATCCCTGCCCTCGGGGCCCCGTGGGGAGCTGCCGTTCGCCAACGGCAATCGCCGGAGCCCTGCCCCGTTCGGGCAGAGAGAAAGGTGGGAGAGGGAGACCAGTCAAACCTGACCAGTGGGTCCCCTGGACCCACTGTCAGTGACCCGCTCGCCCGTCCTCTCTGGTTAAGGGGAAGCGCAAAGTCCGGAGTACGTCTCCTCTGCTTCAAAAGCGTATTCTCCCCCGAGCGTTTTCTTTTTCTGGTTTTTATTAAAAACAGAAGTTTGACTAATCTTTGACTGGCTATAACTTTTAAAATAAAACTCCAAATGAGTTGATTCTTTTTCCTACCTTTCTCAAATTTCATCTAGTTTATTTTAAGATGTATTTCAAAAATATTTGGGACAACTTTTTGTACTGTTTTTGAAATGTGTGTTATTTGGATATTTCTCAAAATAGGATTTTGGAGAAAAGGCAACCTTCAAAAAAATGCACCCCACATGCATACACTTGAAGGCAAGCATTCTGAACCCTGGTTTAATATTTTTGGATGTTGTTGAAACGGTTATAACATCACCTTGACCTGGAGCATACGCTATTTTATGTGACCGTAAGATCATACGCATGAGTGCATAAGTGGAGATTTTCTTTGATGTTATAAACGGATATGCTGGTGATAGTGATCATCCTCGTAAGCTTCTCATGCATGCCGGAAGGAAGTCGGGAAAGTCGCGGTCTTGGGTAGACGCGAGCTTGTCCCTAGTCCCTCGTTGAGACGAGTATATCCGGTATGGCATGGTGGGGCTTGATGAGTGTTAAGCTTATCTGTTATTGGAAATATTTTTGTTATGCTAATCATGCAGGGAACACTTGAACCTCCTGAGTCGGCCTTAGATCGAGTCTTGTCTAGTAGCCCCCACACTTGCTTCGTGCTACCACTTGTCCCTGCCATAGGTAGGGTACGGTTCAGTAAGTTGTCAACCCCTTTCTAGCACACACCGTACAGAGAGGCCGTGATGAGGGTCCCATGGCCATGGATTAAAGCCAGTCATCCGGTCCGGGGGCATGGGTGTTTCCGGTTGGGACCGAGAGGGGGGCACCCCTTAGAGCGCGCATATATAAATTTGATCCCATGCTACGTCGAGGTTGTAGCCTCCACACTTAGATTTTGGCTTGACAGGTGGTGTGGGTGATTCCAGACACCGGTAAGTTAAGCTGGTGTGTGCAGGTCAGGCGTGTTGTCAATTAAAAGACCGTAGACGGAATTAGCCCTGATGGACTAAAGAAATCCGTTACCCGTGGGTAAAGAGTACCCCCTCTGCAGAGATTATACATCTATTCGAATAGCCGTGTCCATGGTTAAGGACTACAGTCTGGGATAGGTCAAGTGTCGGTCTTAGTGTCGGTCTTCGGAGGAAAAACTGCTAAACCAGAACATTGATTATGAACTGTGACACATATGGATTATGATCATTATTATTATGGACTAACCATTTACTTCATTTGAATTATTGAGTATCCCTGGGACGGTTCTACCTCCTGGATATCCAGTGTGATTATTCTTATATAAGCCCTTTTTGTGGCGTCGCTCAGACGCCCGACTGCGGCATGCTTGTTATTTAATTATTCCTTTTAAGCCCTTTACGTGGTGTCACTCAGACGCCCGACCGCGGCATGCCTGTTATTTAATTATTCTTTATAAGCCCTTTATGTGGTGTCGCTCAGACGCCCGATTGCGGCATGCTTGTTATTTAATTTATTCCTTTAAGCCCTTTATGTGGTGTCGCTCAGACGCCCGACTGTGGCATTGTTAATTTATTTGCATCCCTTCGAGGGGTCACTTCGGACACTCGATCCGTGCATTCTTTTATTTTTCTTCCGTATTGCATGTCCATATTTTTCTGCATGCGTGCATCACAGATTCTCGTTTGATTCGTGATAGACGTCGTTATCATAAAATATTGCGGAGTGTGATTACCCCTTGTTATATTATACCCGTGTTCTTAATGTTTGCGAGTACATTCAAACGTACTCACTGGCTTGTCCCTGGCTATTGTCTTGGCCAGATTCCTTGCGTGGAGAAGAGCGTTACGATGACAGCCCCGGAACCCATGTAAAGGTGATAGCATCCTCGCGAAGGTAGGAGTTATCCTCGTCAGCTGTTCCTGTGGGAAATGGAGTCCCATAGACGCCGATGGACCACAAACCGCTTCCGCCGTCAACCACTAGAAACCAAGTGTAGTACTCACAGGCCACAATGGCCTTGTACTACATATTTTGTACCTTGCTTGGATTTATTGTATCAAGTTGGTGTCTCATCAGCTAACAGTAATCCTGGGGCTGGTGAGCACAATGGCCATTTTCTGGAGAATTAATATCCCGAAAATCCGGTCGTGACAGTTGGGGCTTGTCTAACTCATAGGTGACATAAAGGTTTGGCTGTACACTAAAGTAGGCTCTCCAAGAGTACCTGGAGATCTAGTTCGAAGGTATGCCCAGTTTTTACATAGTGCACACATAGTAAATGCTCATTTCATTGTGTGCAAGTGCAAGAGATGTGGCATGTTTCATTTTGTGGTGTTGTTTTGTTATATCTCATCGTTTTGTGTTGTTCACAGACTGGAAAGTATGCATATTTATCTTCGAAGGAGACGAGTAACTAGTTTGTGTCACCTTGCAAAGGGGGTGCAATGAAGATAAGACTGAGGATTTCCAAGTACAAGATGTTAGGAGGGAGCCTAGCAAGAGAAGTAGGAGCAGCGCTGAGCCTGTTCAACCAGTTAAGGTAAGTCACTATATCCAACTCAACAGTTCAATTCCTTGTTTGTTTCAGGCATAGTTAATTTGCTCTTTTCAATTGCTTTATTTGTCCTCAGTTAATGAGATGCCCAAACAATGATGCCTGATGTTGGGTACTTGTATAACTATTAGTTGACATAATTAAAGGACTTACCATTTAATTACTCTGGCAAAGTGTTCCTGAAGCTTTGAAGTCTATTAACAACCTATTACTACATGAGGCTCACAATCTAGTTTATTCTAGGCTAACGATTCAATAGTTTTGCTAGCTATAGTAGGTTTGTATGAATCCCTCTGCTGTTCATTATGCTCCCTAAGACTTTAATTGAGCTACAGAATGGCCCACTCCTTGCTTACTTATACGCAACGTGTTGTCTAAATTTGTAACTTGTCTGTGTTTTGGATTTGGCCCCAACATCATGCTCCTCTGGTGAGCTAAGAGAGATTTCTGTATGGAGGCTGCACAGACTACCATTTTTATAATTTTTAAAATATCACCTACTTATGCTTCATGACATGTAACATTATTGTTAGTCCTGTTTTGCCATGCACAAAATAGTCTGTCTTGCTCGCTTCACTATTGTAACTATATTTTTGCCCTAGTCATGTGTACTTGCAGAAACATTTCAGGATGAAGTGACATCAACACAAAGATCTGCGAGCAGTGCGACATGGCCGTTACCGAATGATTATGGATTGGAATTGGAATGTGCCGATGTTCTCGAGCATCAACTAGAGGTGGCAAGACAACGTGTACATGATTCTCAACGCACAATCAACAAGTTGAGACTGGACATGCAGGTATTAGATGCAGGAGTCAAAAAAAATGAAACAATACACTGAGGTAACCACGAAGGAATTGGAGATTTTGCAGACTGAAATTTGTGCTATCTAAATCCGGCCAATCCTATTTTCTGAAGAGATTATAGTTCAAATGGTAAGTTCTGTTGATGCGTGTCCATGATGTATGAGCTTTATTTGTCCAGTGTATGAAATTTGTTGCTTGTGTACGCTTTATTATCACTTGTGCCAAACTATAATGCCCAGTGGGTATATTCGGCTGTAATTTCTTTATTCTATAGTGTAAGATTATCCTACGTTTCTATGCCTTTATCTTTTTATTGTATAGTGTATGTTTTTAGAGGCGATAGTATAGAGTAGGATAATTCTTGAATATGCTATATCATTGAAACGGGGGCCAACACGCCCAAAGATTTCCTGGATGCCATACAAACGAACAAACATGTGTTGTCAAAGCGGGCCTTAATTGGGCTGGTCAAAATAATATTAAGTGGATCCCAAATGATGTGGCCCACCGTAACAACGGCTCTTAGCAAGCCGTTAATGGGCCAAAAGCTCAATAGGGCCGTATAAATGGAAATGGCCCACGGGCCTCTAGGAGGCTGAAATAATTGTCAATTTTGTCTCGGCCCTTTTACTTTACGGGCAAGTAAGAGGCCGAAAGTGTTATGGGCCAGAGGAGGCCCAATTTGCAAACTAGGCTTTTAACAGGCCGCTAGTCGCGTTGGGCTGAAATGATGCCCTGCGGAATGTGGGCCCCTAATGGACCTAAAGTCAAAGGCCCAACTATTGTGCAGTCCGTTAACAGGCCGGAGACAAAATGGGCTAAGAGTTGGCCCATTTATCGAATGGGCCGAAGACATGCCGAAAGTTACAGCGGGCTAGAATTGGCCCAACTGCAGAATGGGCCGAGAAAAGGCCGAAAGACGTTCCGGGCCGTTAACGGGCTGGAACTGACGCTGGGCTGCTAACAGGCCGAAAGAAGCTCGGGCCGCAATTGGGCCTAAGGACATAGCGGGCCGTTAACGGGTTTAAACTAACGATGGGCTTGAAATTGTCAAATCTAGAATGGGCCTTTGATGGGCCGATTTTGTGTAACTTGTATGGGCCGTACTTGTAAATGGGCCTGACTCCAATAGGCCGCTAATGGGACGACCCGCTTATTTTGACAGGCCCGACCTTTTAACCTGAATGGGCCACTGTTGGGCCGAGACACGTGTTGACGTATCATAGGCGCGTTCCGTCCATTCGCTGGATGGCAACTGTCCGAACGCAGGACCGACACGTGGATCTGCCGGCCAATGAGAATATTACACGTGGAAAATCTCCATTGGTCCGCGCTGTTAACGGGTTATCCGATCCAAACCGGAACCCAATAGCTTAACGGCGACCCGTTACGGTGGATGCCACGTGTCGGTCACCCTTGACGAAAGCACTTCTATGACACATGATTTTGTTGGGGAACGTAGTAATTTCAAAAAATTTCTACGCACACGGAAGATCATGGTGATGCATAGCAACGAGAGGGGAGAGTGTTGTCCATGTACCCTCGTAGACCGAAAGCGGAAGCATTAACACAACGCGGTTGATGTAGTCGTACGTCTTCACGATCCGACCGATCAAGTACCGAACGCACGGCACATCCGAGTTCAGCACACGTTTAGCTCGATGACGTCCCTCGAACTCCGATCCAGCCGAGTGTTGAGGGAGTGTTTCATCAGCACGACGGCGTGGTGACAATGTTGATGTTCTACCGACGCAGGGCTTCGCCTAAGCACCGCTACGATATTATCGAGGTGTAATATGGTCGAGGGGGGCACCGCACACGGCTAAGAGATCAATGATCAATTGTTGTGTCTATGGGGTGCCCCCCTGCCCCCATATATAAAGGAGCAAGGGGGAGGCCGCCGGCCAAGGAGGAGGGCGCGCCAAGGGGGGAGTCCTACTCCCACCGGGAGTAGGACTCCTCCTTTCCTTGTTGGAATAGGAGAAGGGAAGGGAGAAGGAGAAAGAAGGAAGGGGGCACCCCCCTTCCCTAGTCCAATTCGGACTAGTCTATGGGGAGGGGTGCGGCCACCCTTTGGAGCCTTTCTCTCCTTTCCCGTATGGCCCATTAAGGCCCAATACGAATTCTCGTAACTCTCCGGTACTCCGAAAAATACCCGAATCACTCGGAACCTTTCCGAAGTCCGAATATAGTCGTCCAATATATCGATCTTTACGTCTCGGCCATTTCGAGACTCCTCGTCATGTCCCCGATCTCATCCGGGACTCCGAACTCCTTCGGTACATCAAAATACATAAACTCATAATATAACCGTCATCGTAACGTTAAGCGTGCGGACCCTAGGGGTTCGAGAACTATGTAGACATGAACGAGACACCTCTCCGGTCAATAACCAATAGCGGAACCTGGATGCTCATATTGGCTCCCACATATTCTACAAAGATCTTTATCGGTCAGACCGCATAACAACATACGTTGTTCCTTTTGTCATTGGTATGTTACTTGCCCGAGATTCGATCGTCGGTATCTCGATACCTAGTTCAAACTTGTTACCGGCAAGTCTCTTTACTCGTTCCGTAATACATCATCCCGCAACTAACTCATTAGTCATAATGCTTGCAAGGCTTATAGTGATGTGCATTACCGAGTGGGCCCAGAGATACCTCTCCGACAATCGGAGTGACAAATCCTAATCTCGAAATACGCCAACCCAACAAGTACCTTTGGAGACACCTGTAGAGCACCTTTATAATCACCCAGTTACGTTGTGACGTTTTGTAGCACACAAAGTGTTCCTCTGGTAAACGGGAGTTGCATAATCTCATAGTCATAGGAACATGTATAAGTCATGAAGAAAGCGAAGGCAACATACTAAACGATCGAGTGCTAAGCTAACGGAATGGGTCAAGTCAATCACGTCATTCTCCTAATGAGGTGATCTCGTTAACCAAATGCCAACTCATGTCTATGGCTAGGAAACATAACCATCTTTGATTAACGAGCTAGTCAAGTAGAGGCATACTAGTGACACTCTGTTTGTCTATGTATTCACACATTTATCAAGTTTCCGGTTGATACAATTCTAGCATGAATAATAAACATTTATCATGATATAAGGAAATAAATAATAACTTTATTATTGCCTCTAGGGCATATTTCCTTCAGTCTCCCACTTGCACTAGAGTCAATAATCTAGTTCACATCGCCATGTGATTTAACATCAATAGTTCACATCACCATGTGATTAACACCCATAGTTCACATCGTCATGTGACCAACACCCAAAGGGTTTACTAGAGTCAGTAATCTAGTTCACATCGCTATGTGATTAACACCCAAAGAGTACTAAGGTGTGATCATGTTTTGCTTGTGAGATAATTTTAGTCAACGGGTCTGTCACATTCAGATCCGTAAGTATTTTGTAAATTTCTATGTCTACAATGCTCTGCACGGAGCTACTCTAGCTAATTGCTCCCACTTTCAATAAGTATCTAGACCGAGACTTAGAGTCATCTAGATTAGTGTCAAAACTTGCATCGACGTAACCCTTTACGACGAACCTTTTATCACTTCCATAATTGAGAAACATATCCTTATTCCAGTAAGGATAATTTTGACCGCTGTCCAGTGATCTACTCCTAGATCACAATTGTACTCCCTTGCCAAAATCAGTGTAGGGTATATACAATAGATCTGGTACACAGCATGGCATACTTCATAGAACCTATGGCCGAGGCATAGGGAATGACTTTCATTCTTTTTCTATCTTCTGCCGTGGTCGGGCTTTGAGTCTTACTCAATTTCACACCTTGTAACACAGGCAAGAAACTCTTTCTTTGACTGTTCCATTTTGAACCACTTCAAAATCTTGTTAAGCTACGTACTTATTGAAAAAACTTATCAAGCGTCTTGATCTATGTCTATGGATCTTGATGCTCAATATGTAAGCAGTTTCACCGAGGTCTTTCTTTGAAAAACTCCTTTCAAACACTCCTTTATGCTTTGCAGAATAATTATACATTATTTCCAATCAATAATATGTCATTCACATATACTTATCAGAAATGTTGTAGTGCTCCCACTCACTTTCTTGTAAATACAGGCTTCACCGCAAGTCTGTATAAAACTATATCCTTTGATCAACTTATCAAAGCGTATATTCCAACTCCGAGATGCTTGCACCAGTCCATAGATGGATCGCTGGAGCTTGCATATTTTGTTTGCACCTTTAGGATTGACAAAACCTTCTGGTTGCATCATATACAACTCTTCTTTAATAAATCCATTAAGGAATGCAGTTTTATTTATCCATTTGCCAGATTTCATAAAATCCAGCAATTGCTAACATGATTCGGACAGACTTAAGCATAGATACGAGTGAGAAACTCTCATCGTAGTCAACACCTTAAACTTGTCGAAAACCTTTTGCGACAATTCTAGCTTTGTAGATAGTAACACTACTATCAGCGTCCATCTTCCTCTTGAAGATCCATTTATTTTCTATGGCTTGCCGATCATTGGGCAAGTCAACCAAAGTCCATACTTTGTTCTCATACATGGATCTCATCTCAGATTTCATGGCCTCAAGCCATTTTGCGGAATCTGGGCTCACCATCGCTTCTTCATAGTTCGTAGGTTCATCATGGTCTAGTAACATAACCTCCAGAACAGGATTACCGTACCACTCTGGTGTGGATCTCACTCTGGTTTTCCTACGAGGTTTGGTAGTAACTTGATCTGAAGTTACATCATCATCATCATTAACTTCCTCACTAATTGGTGTAGGAGTCACAGGAACAGATTTCTGTGATGAACTACTTTCCAATAAGGGCCCACTCACTTCTTTCGAGAGAAACTCCTTCTGTAGAAAGGATCCATTCTTAGCAACGAATGTCTTGCCTTCGGATCTGTGATAGAAGGTGTACCCAACTGTCTCCTTTGGGTATCCTATGAAGACACATTTTTCCGATTTGGGTTTGAGCTTATCAGGATGAAACCTTTTCATATAAGCATCGCAACCCCAAACTTTAAGAAACGACAACTTTGGTTTCTTGCTAAACCACAGTTCATAAGATGTCGTCTCAACGGATTTAGATGGTACCTTATTTAACGTGAATGCAGCTGTCTCTAATGCATAACCCCAAAACAATAGTGGTAGATCGGTAAGAGACATCTTATATCGTACCATATCTAATAAAGTACGGTTACGATGTTCGGACACACCATTACATCGTGGTGTTCCAGGTGGCGTGAGTAGTGAAACTATTTTACATTGTTTTAACTGAAGGCCAAACTCGTAACTCAAATACTCTTCTCCACGATCAGATCGTAGAAACTTTAGTTTCTTGTTATGATGATTTTCCACTTCACTCTGAAATTATATGAACTTTTCAAATGTTTCAGACTTCTGTTTCATTAAGTAGATATACCCATATCTGCTCAAATCATCTGTGAAGGTCAGAAAATAATGATACCTGCTACGAGCCTCAATATTCATCGGACCACATACGTCTGTATGTATGATTTCCAACAAATCTGTTGCTCTCTCCCTAGTTCCGGAGAACGGCGTTTTAGTCATCTTGCCCATGAGGCACGGTTCGCAAGCATCAAGTGATTCATAATCAAGTGATTCCAAAATCCCATCAGTATGGAGTTTCTTCATGCGCTTTACACCAATATGACCTAAACGGCAGTGCCACAAATAAGTTGCACTATCATTATTAACTTTGCATCTTTTAGCTTCATTATTATGAATATGTGTATCACTACGATCGAGATCCAACAAACCATTTTATTGGGTGTATGACCATAGAAGGTTTTATTCATGTAAACAGAACAACAATTATTCTTTTATTTAAATGAATAACTGTATTGCAACAAACATGATCAAATCATATTCATGCTCAACGCAAACACCAAATAACACTTATTTAGTTTCAACACTAATCACGAAAGTATCGGGAGTGTGCGATGATGATCATATCAATCTTGGAACTACTTCCAACACACATCGTCACCTCGCCTTTTACTAGTCTCTGTTTATTCTGCAACTCCCGTTTTGAGTTACTACTCTTAGCAACTGAACCAGTATCAAATACCGAGGGGTTGCTATAAACACTAGTAAAGTACACATCAATAATATGTATATCCAATATACCTTTGTTCACTTTGCCATCCTTCTTATCCACCAAATAGTTGGGGTAGTTCCGCTTCCAGTGACCAGTCCCTTTGCAGTAGAAGCACTTAGTCTCAGGCATAGGACCAGACTTAGGCTTCTTCACTTGATCAGCAACTTGCTTGCCGTTCTTCTTGAAGTTCCCCTTCTTCCCTTTGCCCTTTTCTTGAAACTAGTGGCCTCGTCAACCATCAACACTTGATGTTTTTCTTGATTTCTACCTTTCGTCGATTTCAGCATCACGAAGAGCTCGGGAATTACTTTCGTCATCCCTTGCATACTATAGTTCATCATGTAGTTCTACTAACTTGGTGATGATGACTAGAGAATTCTGTCAATCACTATTTTATCTGGAAGATTAACTCCCATTTGATTCAAGCGATTGTAGTACCCAGACAATCTGAGCACATGCTCACTGCTTGAGCTATTCTCCTCCATCTTTTAGCTACAGAACTTGTTGGAGACTTCATATCTCTCAACTCGGGTATTTGCTTGAAATATTAACTTCAATTCCTGGAACATCTCATATGGTCCATGACGTTCAAAACGTCTTTGAAGTCCCGATTCTAAGCCGTTAAGCATGGTGCACTAAACTATCAAGTAGTCATCATATTGAGCTAGCCAAACGTTCATAATGTCTGCATCTGCTCCTGCAATAGGTCTGTTACCTAGCGGTGCATCAAGGACATAATTTTTCTGTGCAGCAATGAGGATAATCCTCAGATCACGGATCCAATCCGCATCTTTGCTACTAACATCTTTCAACATAATTTTCTCTAGGAACATATCAAAATTAAACACAGGGAAGCAACAACGCGAGCTATTGATCTACAACATAATTTGCAAAATACTATCAGGACTAAGTTCATGATAAATTTAAGTTCAATTAATCATATTACTTGAGAACTCCCACTTAGATAGACATCCCTCTAATCCTCTAAGTGATCACGTGATCCATATCAACTAAACCATGTCCGATCATCACATGAGATGGAGTAGTTTCAACGGTGAACATCACTATGTTGATCATATCTACTATATGATTCACGCTCGACCTTTCGGTCTCCATGTTCCGAGGCCATATCTGCATATGCTAGGCTCGTCAAGTTTAACCTGAGTATTCTAACCTGAGTATTCCGCGTGTGCAACTGTTTTGCACCCGTTGTATTTGAACGTAGAGCCTATCACACCCGATCATCACGTGGTGTCTCAGCACGAAGAACTTTCGCAACGGTGCATACTCAGGGAGAACACTTTTATCTTGAAATTTTAGTGAGAGATCATCTTATAATGCTACCGTCAATCAAAGCAAGATAAGATGCATAAAAGATAAACATCACATGCAATCAATATAAGTGATATGATATGGCCATCATCATCTTGTGTTTGTGATCTCCATCTCCGAAGCACCGTCATGATCACCATCGTCACCGGCGCGGCACCTTGATCTCCATCGTAGCATCGTTTTCGTCTCGCCAACTTATTGCTTTTACGACTATCGCTACCGCTTAGTGATAAAGTAAAACAATTACATGGCGATTGCATTGCATACAATAAAGCGACAACCATATGGCTCCTGCCAGTTGCCGATAACTCGGTTACATTACATGATCATCTCATACAATAAAATATAGCATCATGTCTTGACCATATCACATCACAACATGCCCTGCAAAAACAAGTTAGACGTCCTCTACTTTGTTGTTGCAAGTTTTACGTGGTTGCTACGGGCTTAGCAAGAACCGTTCTTACCTACGCATCAAAACCACAACGATAGTTTGTCAAGTTGGTGCTGTTTTAACCTTCGCAAGGACCGGGCATAGCCACACTCGGTTCAACTAAAGTGAGAGAGACAGACACCCGCCAGTCACCTTTAAGCAACGAGTGCTCGCAACGGTGAAACCAGTCTCGCGTAAGCGTACGCGTAATGTCGGTCCGGGCCGCTTCATCTCACAATACCGCTGAACCAAATTATGACATCCTGGTAAGCAGTATGACTTATATCGCCCACAACTCACTTGTGTTCTACTCGTGCATAGCATCAACACATAAAACCAGGCTCGGATGCCACTGTTGGGGAACGTAGTAATTTCAAAAAAATTCTACGCACACGCAAGATCATGGTGATGCATAGCAACGAGAGGGGAGAGTGTTGTCCACGTACCCTCGTAGACCGAAAGCTGAAGCGTTAACACAACGTGGTTGATGTAGTCGTACGTCTTCACGATCCGACCGATCAAGTACCGAACGCACGGCACCTCCGAGTTCAGCACACGTTCAGCTCGATGATGTCCCTCGAACTCCGATCCAGCCGAGTGTTGAGGGAGAGTTTCGTCAGCACGACGGCGTGGGGACAATGTTGATGTTCTACCGACGCAGGGCTTCGCCTAAGCATCGCTACGATATTATCGAGGTGTAATATGGTGGAGGGGGGCACCGCACACGGCTAAGAGATCAATGATCAATTGTTGTGTCTATGGGGTGCCCCCCTGCCCCTGTATATAAAGGAGCAAGGGGGAGGCCGCCGTCCAAGGAGGAGGGCGCGCCAAGGGGGAGTCCTACTCCCGGTGGGAGTAGGACTCCTCCTTTCCTTGTTGGAATAGGAGAAGGGAAGGAAGAGGGAGAAAGAAGGAAGGGGGCGCCCCCCTTCCCTAGTCCAATTCGGACTAGTCTATGGGGAGGGGTGCGGCCACCCTTTGGAGCCTTTCTCTCCTTTCCCGTATGGCCCATTAAGGCCCAATACGAATTCCCGTAACTCTCCGGTACTCCGAAAAATACCCGAATCACTCGGAACCTTTCCAAAGTCCGAATATAGTCGTCCAATATATCGATCTTTATGTCTCGGCCATTTCGAGACTCCTCGTCATGTCCCCGATCTCATCCGGGACTCCAACCTCCTTCGGTACATCAAAACATATAAACTCATAATATAACCGTCATCGTAACGTTAAGCGTGCGGACCCTACGGGTTCGAGAACTATGTAGACATGACCGAGACACCTCTCCGGTGAATAACCAATAGCGGAACCTGGATGCTCATATTGGCTCCCACATATTCTACGAAGATCTTTATCGGTCAGACCGCATAACAACATAAGTTGTTCCTTTTGTCATTGGTATGTTACTTGCCCGAGATTCGATCGTCGGTATCTCGATACCTAGTTCAATCTCGTTACCGGCAAGTCTCTTTACTCGTTCCGTAATACATCATCCCGCAACTAACTCATTAGTCACAATGCTTGCAAGGCTTATAGTGATGTGCATTACCGAGTGGGCCCAGAGATACCCCTCCGACAATCGGAGTGACAAATCCTAATCTCGAAATACGCCAACCCAACAAGTACCTTTGGAGACACCTGTAGAGCACCTTTATAATCACCCAGTTACGTTGTGACGTTTGGTAGCACACAAAGTGTTCCTCCGGTAAACGGGAGTTGCATAATCTCATAGTCATAGGAACATGTATAAGTCATGAAGAAAGCAATAACAACATACTAAACGATCGAGTGCTAAGCTAACGGAATGGGTCAAGTCAATCACGTCATTCTCCTAATGAGGTGATCTCGTTAATCAAATGAAAACTCATGTCTATGGCTAGGAAACATAACCATCTTTGATTAATGAGCTAGTCAAGTAGAGGCATACTAGTGACACTCTGTTTGTCTATGTATTCACACATGTATCAAGTTTCCGGTTGATACAATTCTAGCATGAATAATAAACATTTATCATGATAGAAGGAACTAAATAATAACTTTATTATTGCCTCTAGGGCATATTTCCTTCAGATTTATCGTAATGGAAGTGGACACTTCCGTGATGTTAATTTTGGTAATGTCATGGAACACTTCTACGACAAGACATGTATGACTATCTTGATTCTGTCATAAAATCGTCATGGATGTACACGCATGACAGAAAACGTGACCTACTGTGACAAACACGTATCATCACGGAAGTGTATTTTTTTGTAGTGAACAACCAATGCATTATTCAATTGATAGGTACATATGTTCAATAATTACATAAGAACCAAATAAATAATGATGAACCGCAGTTGTATACTTGTACTATTAAATATAGTAAAGAAAGAGACGAAATATATTCTGGTTGCTGAACAAGGTGAAGCGGAATGCCCATATTGTGCCCTCCTCCATGTAGAAGGCACGAACGACTCTAGTCCAACCCCTTGTGATGGCCGACCGCCTATCCTTCACGGTCTTCATGAAAACATCTAGATAATCATCGTGTTATGGTAGAAATACTTTAACCTTTGCATGCCCACCACTTGTAGTTTGAGGTAATCTTGAGAAAACTGCTTTGGCAACCACTGCAAAGGAAAAAGATTCAGACATTGTCATCTAACACAACTCATTATGGGCAGTAAAAAGAAGGCTGCAGAGTTCGTACTTACCATCCTGCAGTTCGCTGTTGTCTTGGATAAAGTGTAAACAAATAGTATAATTGCCATCTTTGGACCCATTTTACTAACAATCTTTATCAGCTTCCTCACTTGATGCTGGTTCATCAATATCTCATTGCCCCATACGCAGAAAGGGTCGAAGCGCGGATCTTTACCAATGATATATGTACCTAAAAGCACCAAGTTAATATTAGAAGCTAAACAGCAATTGCACAATGATGTAGTACAACACTCTTTTCTAATACTCCCTCCGTTCCTAAATATTTATCTTTCTAGCGATTTCAACAAGTCACTACATACAGAGCAAAACGAGTGAATCTACACTCTAAAATATGTCTATATACATCCGTATGTGGTAGTCCATTTGACATCTCTAAAAAGACAAATATTTAGGAACGGAGGGAGTATCTTATAACATCCAATATACTCACATATTAGATGAATTAACATCTTATATTATGGGCCGAAAGTTGTTTAGTGCAATCTTACAAATTATCGGTTGATTAACTGCTGCTGTAGCTATGGGTTACAGTTAGTTTGAGCTAGTTCGGGCTCAAATAGCCCTAAAGTATATCTAAACATGAGGGCTAGTTTGAGCTAGTTGCATCTATAACGCACCCAGAAAAACTATCCAACCCAAGAGGTGCTAATTGGAGCTAGTTCTCCTAGTGCATTTATTATAAATCTAACTCTGCCATCCAAACAACTGTTTGGATGGAGATAGTTCAGGGTTAGTCATGAGCTAGAAATTAACTCTAACCTCTAGCTAAGTTGAGTATCCAAATAGGGCTGTGTTGTTGTTGTTGTTGTTGCTGCTGCTGCTCTTCTACATATATCTAGACATCATTAGAACCTTAATGTAACACTCTTCCTTGTTGCTATGTAGCCTAGGATTGCATATTTAGACATTAAGTACAATGCATGTTGCTATGTAGCCTCAGATATATTACATATGGCCCTAGTTAACCGAACAATAAATGGGTTGCAGATATATTCAGTTAAAAGTCCAATTCACCGATTAGTCCCTTATCAGCCCCCGGCCTATATGGTACCAGCTACCGTTATCCTGAACAGTGAGTAGATATAAACCATGGGATGAAACTAACCTCGATGGAAAACAACAGTCGTTCCCAAAATTGTCCCGTGTAGGTACATCGAGAAGCATGTTAAGCACAACAGGCTAAACATCAACCAAAATTATCCATGGCAGACAAAATAATCTCCAAAAGATAGCTTCAGTGTGCAGGTTTAAGCACGCTAGTAAAGCAAAACAAGTGGAAAGGTGTGTTAACTGCAACAGGCCTAACATTTAACAACAAGCAAACATAGGCATTCAAACTGGTATTGTGCCGGTCTAAGTACACTGGTTATTGTTAAATAAAAATGGAAATGCGTGTTAACTACAAGATGCAGCAACCAAATGTAGTCATTCATAGTGGTATTGTTGAAACTGGTACAGATGAAATTGAACTGCATAGTTCATACTTGCACATATAGAACATCACGTTGTGAATAACTGGAATAAACAAGGCATATTACAAACAACCAAAGATAGCATTTGAAACTAAACATATGCTAGCTACAAATAACCGAACAATCAGAAAACTTTAAAAGAGGCATATGCTAGCTATAACAGGCAAAACAACAAGCAAATATATGCATTCCTATCGGTATGTTTAAAACTGGATTTATGAAATGTACTACACAGTAAATAATTGCACATATAGAGCATCACATTGTGAACAACTGAAATAAACAAGGCATACTGCAAACAACTAGATATGAAGAGGCACAGCAAAACAAATCATGGGCTTCCTCACTTGTCACAGATGGGCTCGTTCCCGTGGGAAGAGCACGGACCCTAAATGCGCTCCATGTTGTCGCAGATGGGCTCCTTCCCCTTGGAAGAGCACGACTGTAGGGTGCCCTCCCTGATGTCGCAGACGGGCGCTTTCTCCTTGGAAGAGCAGATGGGCTATTTCCCCTTGGAAGAACGAAGAGCGGGCCCTCCTCGTGGTCGCCATCGGTGAGGTCTGACTTGGAAGCTGTGGATCCCAAGCCAGCGTCGCAGAATGTGTCCTTTAGAAATGACAAAAGGGGCTCGATGGCGATGTAGATGGCAAATTGTTGACAGCGAGCCAGAGGAGATCAGCGGCGGGGCCATGGATGAGATCGATGGCGGTTGAACCCAAGGGGCTGGGGGTGGGCCACTTAACATGTGACATAGCCTGCCTCAGGCCGTCGCTGTCGAGGACCTCGATGTCGTAGCCGGCATCCGAGACATGAACGAATACTCTAGCCTGCTGCTTGAGTGCCTACCGCCAGTAATGGTCGTCAGCTTCCTCGGTGACGTCGGGTGAAGAGACTGCAATACACCTCTTTTGGGCTAGTCGCTCCTCGAGCTCCACGGGAAGCGTAGCCGGGTTTAGGCTGCGACGCTCTGCAGTGGGGGATGGGGATGGGGATCTGTGGGAAAGGGGGCGTTTGGTAGGCGTCATCTAGAAACTCAGGGCGGCCTGGGTATGGAGATCGGTGGGTAAGCTGCACGGGCAAACCGACAGATGTTGACAATGGAGGCCTTGCGGCGGTGGCGGCAGTGGCGGGGGGGCGGGCTTGCTAGGGTTTCGAGCGAGGGAGGGTGTGTGTGTGCACGCGCGCACGCCCGAGGAGGTTTTGGTGTGTGTGTGGAGGGGGGGCGGGGGGTGTTTGAGGAAATGACGCGGGTACTGAAAATTTTACTACGCGGGAGTGAAATGCCAGGGCTATTGAAAATTTTGATGATAGTGCATCGCACATGGTTCGGAGATAACAACCGTGTGTTATGAAACAGAAAACCCTCGAGGCGAGCAGATATTTTCTATGGATGCAGGCGGGATTGGGAACAAGAAACATCGCACATGGTGCGGAGATAACAACCGTGTGTTATGAAACAGAAAAAGCCTCTAGGCGGGTAGATATTTTCTAGGGATGCAGGCGGGATTGGGAACAAGAAACATCACACACGGTCCGGAGATAACAACTGTGTGTTATGAAACAGAAAAACCCTTGAGGCGGGCAGATATTTTTGAGAGGGGGAGCCCCATGGAGCCCAATGTACTATGCAGATGTGTGCGTGACAGGGGCACCGCCGTGGCACATGGTTAGTTTGAGTGAACCGTGTCTGTTGCATCATCTGACTTGTCTAATGTTCATAAATTTTTAAAAAAATGACGCTAGAGAGGGTCAGAATACGAATACACTTGCATCTGGACAAAATTTATGTATGAAAAGGGTGGTTTGATTTTCAAATACCAAATGCAACTTCAATGTGGCACCTATCTTGCAAAGCACACGGTATTGCTTGCCCCCACCCCCCCTCGTGTCGGCACGAAGGGAATCCTAAGCTATGAATGCATGCCCCCTCCCCCCCAACCAAGGTTCACCTAGAAAAGTGCAAAGTAGCTAGCAGCCCCCCTCCTCCCTCGTGTTCGCACGAAGGGAATCCTAAGCTATGAATGCATGCCCCCAACCAAGGTTCATCTAGCAAAGTGCGAAGTAGCTAGCAGCCCCCCTCCCTCGTGTCGGCACGAGGGGAATCCTAAGCTATGAATGCATGCCCCCCAACCGAGGTTCACCCTAGCAAAGTGCAAAGTAGCTAGCATCTCCCTCCCTCGTGTTGGCACAAAGGGAATCCTAAGATATAAATGCATGCCCCCCTAACCGAGGTTCACCTTGCAAAGTGCGAAGTAGCTAGCAGACCCCTCCCTCGTGTTGGTATGAAGGGAATCCTAAGCGATGAATGCATGCCCCCCAACCGACGTTCACCTAGCAAAGTGCGAAGTAGCTAGCAGCCCCCCTCCCTCGTGTCGGCACGAATGGAATCCTAAGCTATGAATGCATGCCCCCCCAATGAGGTTCACCTAGCAAAGTACGAAGGAGCTAGCAGCCCCCCTCGTGTCGCCACGAAGGGAATCCTAAGCTATGAATGCATGCCCCCCAACCGAGGTTCACCTAGCAAAGTGCGAAGTAGCACCCCCCCCCACACACACTTTCAGTCGGCGGGCCAGAGAGGCATATCTCGCCAAGATGGATCGTAAAACGGACCAAGAAAAATCCACCTTGGTCGTACAACCTCTCTCTTGTTTTTGGTCAAAGTGATGGCCGTCCATGCGACCCCGGAGATGGGCTAGCTCGCCAATAATCACGCAAGTAGGTAGTCCCCGAAGACAACCACTGCATGCGTGTCGCCCAAACATATGTATGGAGAGGTGTGTTTTTGAGTAACAATGGAACAACTTTGATGTGGCACCGTGATTTCGAACTAGAAATCCCCACATTGTGTGAGGGTTATGTTGACGATGCATATGTATGTTACACCACACTTCAAGCCAACGACGGGGATTCATACATGCATGCGTGCATAGTATATGCGCTCAAACTTAAGGTCTGAATCTCACCATTACCTATACTATGATAACACGAACCAAATGAAGAATCCGCCATGGTAACCTATCTTGTTGTTGGTCAAGGTGATCATGGATGTCCACGCGGGCCCACGAATATATAGGCTTGTCGCCGATAACCACGTGAGGGAGTGTACCGTTTGAAGGCAACCACTACATGCATATGTATGCAGGTGATGCATGCCTGCAAGTTTGAATACCATTTCACAACATTGATGTGGCGCGTGCGTAAAAAATCGTACACTGCTCCCCACACAGAGCGAGATCGGTTCATGACGTGTCGTTGTACTAGCCACTTCGACTCGATGGGAGGGATTCATGCGTACACATGCATGTGTGTGTGTGCTGAAACTATATCATGCATATCATCCCAGAGCATGACCTATATATATACTGTATTACAAGAAAAAATAATAATCCCCTCCTAAGTAAAATTTACCTCTCTTGTTGTCAGGCAAAAAGTAGTGATGGACCAAGCGGGCCCACAGATGGAAAGCATCGATATCGCTGATAACCGCTTAAGTGGGTGCGAGAGGACAACCACCACCGCTTTGCATGTGGGCCAAACATATATATGTTGAATACCCAAAATGCACAACTTTGAGGTGCCACATGCCTCAAAAACCGTAAACCATGCACCCACACAGAGCGAGGTTCATGAAGCGTACTACATATGAAGGTCCGCTTCCCCCCTCTTCACCGCATACTATATGCTCTTGCCGCAATATGTACAACCCAAAAGAATCCTCATCGATGGTGAAATTAATTAACCTCTCCCGATGTAGGTCAAAGTGATGCATGCATGCATCGACGATGGCCTCATGGGTCCACGGATGGGAGCATCACACGTCAGTGTTCTAGCTAGGATAACCACCGCGTGCATGCATGTGGCCCAAAAAGGTGTTGTGTGATGTTTGAATAGCCAATTTCACAATTTTGATGTGGCACGTGCCTCAGAAACCAAAAAGTCCCAACACTGAGTGAGGTGTACTTGTTCATGGACGTGTACGTATAGTATATATGCTAGTCCCCTCCCACCTCTTCGACGCGTACTATATAGCACCATAACACAAACAAAAAAGATTCTACCTTGCTG
This sequence comes from Aegilops tauschii subsp. strangulata, assembly GCF_002575655.3. Taxonomy (NCBI): domain Eukaryota; kingdom Viridiplantae; phylum Streptophyta; class Magnoliopsida; order Poales; family Poaceae; genus Aegilops; species Aegilops tauschii. The sequence continues at coordinate 519,402,095 of NC_053036.3, forward strand.
GTCAAATTAACCTCACTGCCGGTTGTTAGTCAGTGATGGACGATGACCTGGCGGGCCCATAGAAAGCGTCACACGCGAGTATCGAGTGTCGTGTAGGACAACCATCGACTGCATGTGGCCAAAACATGTATGTATGAAAGGGTTGTGTAATCTTTTAAGTAACGATTTCACGACTCTGATGTGGCACCGACCTGCCTAACAAAACGGCCAACCCAAACGGTGGCTCACAACTCATAGTGTACTGCGAGCCACCCGCCACCCCCAGACGCACACACCCACACACACACACACACACCGCGAATCCACCGCAACTACGATGCACGTTAAATTAATTATCCCGCGGTGAACATATGTTACCAAACGGACATTTTAATTTCAAAAAAATCACAGAGATCATTAAGACATTTTAGTACTTTAATTGATTGATTTTCTACGGGTATAATGTGCAAAAATCAAATTTGAGCTACATGCACACGTGACAGTGCACCTAAATGGATTGCAAAAACACATGTGTCTCACTGGGTGCATGTTTACTCCCCGTGCAACAAATTTCGAACGTTGAGAATCTTGATTTTTAAATTCTAGTACATCCAAAACTTATTTGAAGTTCATGAAATTTACCGTGTTGTCATATGGACACCAATACAAAGTGGCATTGTACTTTTTTTGTCAAATTTGAGACCAGTTTTGATGTAATCTTTATCTAATTACAAACGGGAGATTATTAATAATTGGGAACCAATATCCCAAACGGATTATTTAATCGAACCGTGAGCGTTAGACCAAGAATGGATACGTGTCATGCTTCGGTTCAGCAACAAAGTGGCAACATTAATCATCCAGATAGAAAAACAATATACGTGCCGCCATGCAACCCGTGTGCCGTGCGAGCAGGCGTGAGTTGATGGGACGCATGCGAGCAGTCCACCGCGCATGCAGATGGGGAGGCGTGCGTGCAGGTGTGTGAATTGACGGAGGTGTGCTCGCTGTGCAGTGTCATCGGGAGGCGTACGAGTGGCTGCGTGAAACTTTGGTAGGCCTGCCAGCAGTCCTGTGCGCAGGCTCCCTGGGAGGCGAGCCATCGGTTTGACCGCCGCCCGCCTCTCTCCCACAACTCCCACTACTCCATATTAATGGTGCGCCCGAGCAGCCACACCCCCCATCCTTGCCACACACACACACAATCCTCTCTCTCCGCTTGCATCCTCGACGCCGCTCTTAGTCCTCAAAGCCGTCAGTGTATGAGGATTCTGCCGAAGCACCCCATCGGAGGGAGTGGCGACGCCGGGGCTGCTAAAGCACCGAAGCACGGCGTGGAGATGGAGACAGAGGTTGCCGTCACTGCCGGTGAGTTATCGCTGCACCCTGACATCGTCGAGCTTCCACAGCTGGAGGCGAAGTTCCACACCGACTCCAGTGACGAGCCCGGCGACGACTCCGACGACCACTCCGGCGACGACTCCAACGACGACGGATAGCTGGTTAGTCATCTGTACCCATTTATGTGTCAAATAGATCATAGGGTTTCTCTGGTAACTCCTGCCTCCCCCCTTTTTGAAATAGAAATCCTATGGTTATGTTCTCCCGATCCATGAAATCTGAGTAGGTGTCGTTAGATCCGTGTAGTGTATTGATTGTTTGAATGGTAACAAGTGATAAGTGATTAGTTGTTTCATCTGTGCAAATGATTTATGCTAGTAATCCGACTAGGGTTAGTGTTCGTGCTAATAATTCCTAGCCAGGACTTGACAATTGATTTTGAATGACCTACATATGTTTGTGCCATAATTTTCTTCAAGATTGGTCTCTACATAGACGACTGTGCTTAAAAATCGAACCATAATCTCTAGATATGTATAAATAAATAGCCATAAATTCCTAATCCTACTTCACGGCATGTAATCATTGATTTGATGCCAAATTTGTTTTACTACTTGTATAGGTGCTGTCTGACGATGTGGACAGCGAGGATGAAGATGGCCAGAGGAGGTACAAGAGGCAAATCCCGAGGGAGCTTTATGCGGGAATGCATAACAGGCGTATTAGGACTAGGAATGGCGGCTATCGATGCCCATTTTGCAACCACAAGCTTCATGACGTGTATCTAAGTGTTCTGGAGCATGCAAGAGGACGGCCCGTTGGCTCCTTCAAGCAGAAGTATTCTCGCAGGGTGGCGCACGACGCGTACGCCGAGTACCTGGAGAAGCTTCAGGATCATGCCGGCATGTGAGATGAGATGTGGGATGGATTGAACTATGTACGCTTGAGTGTGCTTAATGACGATTGAACTATGTACTTATGCTTGAACTATGCTTATGTACGTGTACGCTTATTATCTATGTCTGAGTATGTTAAATATTTGGTCAAAATTTGGTAAAAATTACAAAGGGGGACCAATAAACTAGGACGGAGGTAGTACGTCAATCACACACAGTTCCCAAAATTTGAACCGTGTGCAATGACTTTCATTTTGCATGTTGCGTCAATCACACACGGTTTTCTCTAGCAAACCGTCGCCTCCAAAATTCTTTGTGGGACAGAAAACCCTCTCCACCCAATTCAAAAAAGAAAAGAAAACCCTCACCATCCCCACACCACAAAAACCCTCACCCGCCCGCCACTCCCTCCGGTACGGTCCCCATTCACACCTACACAAGCTCCTCCACGTCTATTCCATGGCACCGCCTATCGCGGCGGTAAACACTTAGCTCGACGCCTGCCACCACCACCAGGCTGCCGGCAAAGCCCACCGCATTTCGCCACTTCCACTTGCTGCCACCTATCACCATCAACTTTCTTGACGCTGCTCGCGGTCGAATCATGGACGACAAGGTAACTAATTTAATGAGATATTTTCTCATCTCTTATCCCAGTTCATCTGCCTCCTTTAATCACCCGGCGGAAATCGTTGTGAATTCATTTTTATTCGAGCTGATTTGAGGGTTTTCTTTCATTCATAGAATGTATAGTGCACCGACACATCAGGACTTTGCGACCTCCGCCAGAGATTCCATCTCACCGTACCAGATCACTTGAGGACGCGCGGTATGTTCAATCTCACCCTAAATCGGTTGGCATGGCCTACTTTCCTGAACATATTCTAAATATTGCTACATTTGATTTTTACATCTGTGCCCCTGGTTCCTTAGCTCTACTCATCCATCCCCACGCTCTTAACTTTTGCTCACTTTTCCCCACTCCCTTGCACGAAACCCTCAGAAGAGGTCACAACGGACGTCGCCGTTGGGTCAATGCTCTGACCGTTAACTCTGACGAGTGGGGCCATGTTGGGGGTGTAGCTGTTCGACCGTTGGGCCGTGGTTTCGTTGGGCCGTCCCTTGCATTAAACGCATGCGCGCGCCGCCATGACAGAAGCCTGCTATGCGTGCACCCAACAAGCCTGCCTGCATGCGACGATGCGCCGACCGAGCCTGCATGCGCTGATGCGTGCCGCCACAATGCACTGACCGGGCCGCTTTCGTGCACGCCAGCCGCCACGGATGCAGCGACGGTCGCTGCCGCTGGTTCCTCCCTTCTCGCACACTTGTCTCCTCGATTTAGAACCCGTTTTGCTACGACAAATAAATTGAACAAATATGTTGTGGCTGCATGCACTAGCTAGGTGGCTACATATTTGTGGCTTGTGTAAGAAAAGAAGGGTTCATTGTGGCTGCATGCACTAGGTGGTTACTAACAAAGCGAGCTCTCTAAGAAAACAATCAACATACATGTAGATAGGGCCATCAAGCCCGTAGCACGATCACATAGTTGAAACTAGGTGTAACATCATGATAGAATAGATAGAAAACTTAATAATAGAACTTGATAAAAGGGCCAGGAAGCCCATAGCATCTCTCACATAGTTCAATGGGATTACAACTTAACATAACATAGACTCAAAAAAATAGATAGAGGGTTTAGAACCCTAGACGCCGCCTTCTCCACCTTGCTCCTCCTCCCGGTGCCCTTCACTGCTCCTCCGGGGCGTTGTCGATGGGGTACGGAAGAGTGTGCATGCGGGATGCGGTGGGGAAGATGTTGGTGTACTCCGTGAACATGTTGTGGGTGGTGAAAGCGATGAACTCGCAGCCACACCAAAACACCCGGCCGAGGAGGTAGAAGGCGTCGAATGTGTTGGTGAAGTGAGCAAGGAGAGCAACCACCACCCTGTTTTGGATGACCTCCTCGACAGGGAACATCCTTGGAGATCCCCGCGGGAGGTGGTGGTAGCCGGACGCGAGGAAGAACTCGGTGAAGTTCCTTGCGGTCCCCCACCTTGATATTGCCCACACACGTAGTGTGCGCTCAACGTACACGCCAGGAGGTTAGAGCCTCTCCGGCACAGTGGGTGGGAAGTGGTAGGTTGGTCCGGTGTACTGCATGGCTGAGGATGTGCTAGAAGAAGGAGAAGTGGTCGAAGAGCAAGAAGGGCAGATGGCAGAGAGGATGGGAGATGGATGAAGGATGGCAGAGGCAGAGGGTGGCTTAAATAGCCGTAGTGCTACGTGTTATTTGGCCGTGGCAATAACGGGGTCAAATGTGAAGTAACCCGCTTTCAAACCCACCGCAACATCGGGAGTGTACACGCGTGGGAAATGGTGGTTTCAAAAAGAAGAAGAAAAAGAAGCTAATTGCACGCGTGGGAATCCGTGGTCATGTAAAAGAGACAATTTTTGAATAATTTGTGGCCATTTTGCATGATAAAAATAAATTTGGCCCTTAAAAATTGGTCATTTGCTACGCAATGTCAATTGATTTCAAACGATGAAAAAATACAGAGCCAACACGTTCACAAAAACAGAATAAAAGATGCAAAAATACACAGCCAGCACGTTCACAAAAAATAGAGCAAATGATGCAAAAAAATGATGCAATTCGACGGCCCAACCAGAGCTTGGTTTCCTTTTGGGCCCAATAACGTTTTTTTCACGGAGTTAGTGGTGGGCGAGCAGCCGAGCACAACGAATAGGATCGCCTCTGGCGGATCGCCCCACGATCCAACGATGCGGAGCCGTCCTTGTGATCCAACGGCGCGGAGCCTGCACACAGCCAGCCCACCTAGTTCCTTCTAGAAGGCCATATCTGAGGGCTATCACTTGGCGCGAGGGTATGATCGGACGGCTGACGTTGGGAGCTAGGGTTAGGCGAAACCTTGTGGGGTTTAGAGGGGTTTAGAGCTAGTCAACGGGGTTTCAAAGGCTTTGACTGAGCATAACTAATTTAAAAAAAATCGAAAAAAATATGAAACCTTCGCCGTTCGTCGTTTTATAAGACACACAAACGAGGAAAAATACTAAACTTGGTCTATGGTCATTTTCATGAAAAAACCCTAGCTGGCACGATCGAGGTCAAATGAGCACCATTAAGACACACATATGAGCTATCACCTACATGATTTCATAGAGTTCAAGGAGAGGAGGTGGTGTTACTTTCTGTTTTTGAAAAATTAAAAAAATCACTAAACCTTTATTTTAAAGTGAATAAGAAGGATCTGAAGTTAGTTTTCCATTTTCATATTTCAAAACGTGTTTTTAATAGTTTTTATATTAAAGCATATGTTTTCAAAAGAAAATGTAAAAATATGAAGATTAATTCAAAAATAATAAACTTGGCCTATAGTTTTTATATTAATGTTGTCTTATGTGACATGTTACCAACCAAAAATCATAAACTTGTCCTATGGTCATTTTCATGAGAAAACCTTCACACATATGAGCTATCACCTACAAGATTTCATAGAGTTGAAGGAGATGAGGTAGGGTTACCTTCTGTTTTTGAAAAATTTAAAAAAATCAAAAAATATCACCAAACCTTTATTTCAAAAAATATGAAGATTAATTCAAAAAATAGTGAGACTTCGAATCTACACTATATAGATTGAATAGGTGTTAATAAAAAACATTTGGCTCATTTAGAGTAGGTCCAAAAACTTGATTACAAATGGGCTGTTTACCCTAGCCTGGGAGCTTATTTGGAGCACATTTCTCAAATTCAAATTTCTTTGACCTCCTCTAAATCACCTCAAATTTTGCACACATGATCTCCTACACAAACATAGATAGTTGATAATACATCTTCTTTAAAATGTTGTTTTTTGCTCTTTTATTGGAATATTTGATAAAAGGGAAGCCTTGATAAAATGATGGATTGCAGCATATTTGCAGCATATGTGTGATCATTGCAGCACCTGAACTTTCAAAACACTGAAACAAATCATAGCAGATAAATTTAAAAACACAAAAATACCGAACATAGATAGCCACGTGCATATAAAATTCATCCAACCACCAAAAGGTAACCCACATCCTGTTCACAAACATAGTTCACCCACATAGTTCAACAAACAACCTAAAGTACTTAAAACACATCATAACATCAGGGAAAGGGAGACATGACTTTGGCTAGGGCAGCATGCTGCCCCATGATCTTGTAGTCCTCGCCGTGGATGGCCACATCTTCTGCATGAGCTAGAAGGTGAACGAAGCGGCCGGACTTTGGCTTTGGCTTGGTGGTGCAGTAGGGGCAGCGCCAAGTTTTGGTCCTGCTCTTGTACTAGTAATCCACGCCCTTGACCCTGATCTTCTCCTCTTCCTTCTCTTTGAAGGAGGCGAAGTTGCCGCGGTCCAGATCCACATCTTCCCCAGAGACATACTGCACACACGAATGAATTATATTAGTACATTATAGATTCATGGGAATACACCATGTCAAACAAACTAAATGAACAATCTAAATTTCAAGTAGGCTTACCTCATACTCTTAATCGTCACCATGCGCTGGATCGTACGGGTCGTTGAAAGTATAGTCTATCTTACTCCTCTTCCCCTAACCATCATCCTCCTGAATATACAATTACATCCATCACTAGTAAATACATAAGCCAATTGAAATTTTAGATATGCACAGATGACACATTGATCATAGGGCTAATATACTATGATCCTATTTGCATTTTCCATTGTCATGCACACACATTGAACAACAGAGCTAATATAACTACATATTGAAATTTTGATATGCACACTTGAGCATAGGGCTAATATACTATGATCTTATTTGCATTTTCCATTGTCATGCACACAGATTGAACAACAAAGCTAATATAACTACATATTGTGGACATATTGTGAACAACAGAGCTAATATAACTTGAATCAAATAACTTGAGTAGCATTAAAAACCCCAATCTACGAGCACTAAAACAAATCTAATAAGCATCATAGCATTAAAAACCTCAATCTGTTCACAACATCTAGCATTTTTGCAATGAATTTATCCAAATCTAAAAACAAATCTAAAAACCCCAATCATTGCAGCACCTAAAATCATAGTTCACAACATCTAGCTAGAATTTTTGCAACGAATTTATCCAACAAACCCTAGTCCAAAAACCCCCACCCCCTAACCCATAAAAAAACCCCAGCCCATCCGTCAAACCAACTACTCTAACCATCTGAACTACTGTATGAATCATAATCGAACTAACTCTACAAGATAAGCAAGTGCAAATACCTACTCCTCCATGGCAGGCGGCACAACGGGGCATCGGGATGGACTACGCCGCTCGACGCCGTCACCTTCTGCAGCGATGAGGCGGAGCCCACCACATCCGCAGCGGTTGCGAGTTTCCCCGCACCGCCGTGGACGCCGCCGATATCCGTGGTCCCCGCGCCCTCACCCTGCAGCTCCACCACATCTCCGGCCGCTGCGCCGGCGTCGCCACGAGCGTCTGCCATCTAACAGATGGGGGCGATGAAGGTGAGGAAGAGGGTGCGGTGGGGGGAGAGCGAGATGGTGCGGTGGAGGCAGTGGAGGAGAGCAAGACGACGCTGGTGGGGGAGAGGAAGATGATGCGGCAGCGAGGGGATTTGGGGGAAAATGGTAGGGGCGATGGAGGTGGTTTCCCTCTTTATATGATGGGACGTTTCGGGCATGTCCATGGACACGTGCTACCCCACGACCATAGTCTTGCATTCGCCCACGTATACGCGGCCCCACTCGTCAGCTAACGGTCAAAGCAATTGACCCGACGGCAACGTCCGTTATAACCAGTTATGAGGGTATCGGGTGAGGGAGTGGGGAAAAGTGAGCAAAAGTTAACAGAGTGGGGATGAATGAGTTGACCTAAGGAACCAAGGGCACAGAAATAAAAATCCCTTTGGATAAAAGGTGCCACATGCACCATATACGTCAAAGGGGATTTTTCCCCTCTTCTTTCTATATTAGGCAAATTAATGATTTATTGTTCTTTCGACTACTCTCATATTTCCATGACATCATGTTTACCCTATCTGTTTAATTATAGATTTTTGTCCTTCGATTTCAACTGCTGTACAGTTCTTTCAATTTGGGCCCATATTTGCTGTTACCATATTTTCTTTAACAATCCTACCATTTTCTGCAGTGCACCCCTTGGTATGCAACAGATTATGTAGTGCACAATCTTTCCCTTTACATAGATCAAGACTGCACGGATGTCATACTGCACACAAACCATGGATTTACAATCGTTGCTACTATAAGACTTGATGAACGTGGTGACTCCTATTTTGGCACTAGCTTTTGGAAAGAAATTTCGAAGTTTTATGTACTGAAAGTTGGCACTAAAATTGCACTGCACATAAAAGGGCCTGGTCATGAGATATATGCTAACTTCCCCGACAAAATCATCCATCCAGACTTTGTTCGAAGTAAGTTTTCTTTTCAACTATCTGCATGTTGACTTACCCAGCAATGTCAAATGAATTGTGTAGTATTTAAGCAACCAATTGTTATTCTCTTTTCTTACTATATTCCTACCTAATAATTTCTAGTTACCAACACACTTTTCTATTGCCCTGTTTTAACTAAATATTCCATGTACTCCCATTTCTATCAGAAAGCGCCGCTGACAAGGAGACCCCGAAGGTGGAGAACGGGGCTGCCAACAAGCGGAGGCGGGGCGAGCTAGAACCGCAAGCGACTCCAGCAGGCCTAGACATCATCAGCGGCCTCCCCGATGATATGTTGACAGTCATCATCTCCCTCCTTCCAATCAAATATGGGGCGCGGACAACCGTCCTTTCTCCGTGGTGGCGCCCACTATGGAACTCCAGCCCTCTCGACCTCATCGACACCCACGAGCTCTGCCATGGCTATCGCAAAAGCTTGGATGCGTTCTCTAAGATCCTCGGCAGTCACCTTGGCCCAACCAGAGGCCTTAGAATGGGCAAGTTCCATTCCAACGGCAAGGACCGAGCCAAGCTTGACGACTAGTTCCGATCCCGCGCCCTAGATCAGCTCGAGGAGCTCACTTTTGATGATGGGCATATGCGGTCGTTGCCAACGTCCGCACTCTGCCTCGCGCCCACGACTGAAGCACCTCGAGCTCGTCGCCGTCTGCCTCTCAAATGGTGACATGGAGCGCCTGCTCCGTGGCTGTACTGCACTTGAGTACCTTCATCTTCAGGCGATCAATGGGTTGAGTACCTTCCACATCACCTCCATGACTCTCCGGACTATTTATGTGTGTTGCTGGTGCGGCAAGAAGACATCACAAGATGTGTACCACGGTATGGTCATTGAGGACACACCTGCACTTGAGAGATTACTTGTAGTTGCTCAAGAAGGTCCAACAAGAAGCAATGTCATTTCTATGCCGAAATTGACAGTGGTGGGCTACTCGTCTCACAAATACTCCGAACTTGTTATTGGATCCACACCCGTTCAGGTACAACAGCCGCCTTCTACCTCTCCTTCTACAAATTAACATTATTTCTAATTTTGAAGATGTTTGTTCGTCTGTCATCCAGAAAATGATTCCGACAAGCTTGACCCCGAAACTACACACAGTGAATGTCTTGGCACTAGAATCTATCGGCCCCAACCGGGAGCAAGTTGTCAGTTTCCTTAGATGCTTTCCGTGCCTGGAGAAGCTATATACCGAGGTGATGTTCCTTTCCTGTTAAATGTTAACCATAAGGGAGTTCAATTTGTGACACCTTTTTCCATGTTTACAATGACAATGTACTACAATTTCTGAAGGTTCTTTTGGAGGATTTCAGTACATACATGTTCCCCCATATTGGTTGCTTGATCCAGATGGTTACAATCAATAAGCATTTCTCCTTTGGATTCATCTGTATTAATTTTCTTAGGGAACTTTTCATCCACTCCAACCTCTTGTGAAGAAGGCTACATTTTTCTAGAATTTAATCAAATGCCCATGTTAATCATGTCAGATCGAAGATGGCATGTTAGTGGATTTAACAAATCCTGCAAACCAAATAGGCCTGTAGTAATGTTCAAAACTGCATGTAGGCACTAACATGTTATCTTCTTTTGCAGATAAGATTAGGCCCAGCGGTGGATAATGTGATACAAATAACAATCACGTCGAATGTCTAGATCTGCATCTCTCAGAAATTACTTTGAACTCCTTCCGTGGGACCTTACCGGAGATTATATTCGCCAGGTTCTTTGTTCTCAGAGCAAGGGTGCTGAAGGAAATGAGGTTTGCCCTACATTTATTTCACAAAAATGAATGATTCGTTGATCAGCGCCGGCGCCTGCGGCAGAATGGAATAGGCTCCAAAAATGCTGAATTTCATTTTGCAACTTCAGATGACAGAGTAATCGGAAGTCATCGTGTCAACCCCATACATGACTTCTCAGTGGCTGACCCCTTTGCAAAAATTGCGAGGTTTCGAAACCAGACTTAGAAGTGGTAATATTAGTTTGAACCTCTCTGATATCCATGTTCAGCGGATCAACGCGGGCGTTTGTAGCTGATGAGCTGAATTTCATTTCTAATATCAGTTTGAACCTTGTAATCTTCAAATTTGAGCCACATAACTCTGGAATTTGAACCTTGTAATATTTTGAGCTTTTGTGGTACAATCGTTGAAATGGCATCGTATGAGACTCATATATTGCTAGCACTATTTTGACCTTAATATGCAATGGTCTTAGATTTTATTAACCATTCTCGAATCTGTTTACCTTGTTGATCTCACAGCACACAATTTGTATATCTAACTCGACTGCGATCTTCGACATTACTACACATAGTTGGTTTCTTGCACCGTGTGCACTGTAGAGCGCAGAATTAATTATCACACTCGAGTGTCCATCATCACCCTTCTGTTTAACTTGGACCTCATCATCCACAGGTAAACTTATGACCGAAGTCATTCCACACACTTCGTTTTTACAAAGCTTTTTGCCAATAAACGCCCATGATTTGTCCCTCTTCTAGCCGACGCGTGGGCAAACTAGCCGGGCGGGAAGCTTGCGTGGTAAACAGCGCGGTAGCGCGGGAACAGGCTCACCGACGATACATTTGGCGCCTCTTTGAGCCCACACGTGCAGTGCGGTCTTGTCAAGCGTGCACTGGAATCCTCCGCTATTAACTCCATGACAAGACGTGACGATTATAGGCCGGCCGGCCCCCATTTATTACAGCGGCCATTTAACCCTTGTGTCTCTTCAACCTTTCGATCGCGCCCCACCATTGCAAGAAGCACACCCACCACGAGAAATTCTTAGAGGGTATCCTGCGCGGCTCCAATGGCACTCCGAGCGGCTGCCGACGACGAGCAGCAGTTCACCATGCGTGCCGTGGTGGACACCCACAGAAGGTTCATGGACCTCTCGGTGGTCTACACCAACGACCCGATCTGGGTGGAGCACTCCATCCACATCATGGAGCTGTTGCTTGGCGAGGAGAAGTACAAGGTGGTCAGGTTCGACCTCAAGTACACCTGCGCTCGTGCCGTTTCTCGTCCCAAGGTAGCCGTCACCCAGATGTGCGTGCGCCACCACGTCCTCGTCTACCACTAGTGCCTGGCCACAATGTAACAGCCCCAAAATTGGGTTATCAATTTTGTGCTGTTATTCCTTCCTGGCAATCATTTTCAAAATCTCTCTCCTGAGTTTGCTGGATGACTCTGAGAATTCTTGCCATTTCCAACCATTCAAAATCTCGCTCATGTCTTTGTCAGTGGGCAAGACCTCATTTGCATCATCTAAAACCCTCTCAAACCCTAATTCCAAATTTTTGGAATTTGAATATGCCCTTTGTGAATACAAAGGAGTCATCATTTTCCTTGATCTTTTGATCATCTCAATTGTTCCCAGAGACCCTTCTACCTTTCTGAACCCTGGATATGCAAAACTATTGCTAGGTCCCATGCAATATTTTTGAATTGTGATTTATTCCTTTCTTGCCTTTCTAAGGAATAAAAATCCAAAGGCATAGCTAGCCATATCCTAAATTCATGAGAATTGGTGCAGTTGATATTTATGCCTCATCCAAGCTCTGGAAAAAATATTGGCCATAATTAAATAAGGGAAATTACCTTTTCCTATTTTAAGCCAATATTGCATTTCTGCCATTTTCTAAAGGAACTACTATTTTTATAGCAGAGAAAATTCCCACATAAATTTTGGAGCTTGTCCTTGCTATATAATCACTAGTTCCATCCTTATCCCATGCTCCTCACTTCAAAAATTGGGCACATGATCCAATGCAAGTTTCTACCTTCTCTGAAATTTTGCAAAGGAAGTGCTTTATTACTAATTCCAATTTAGCTACAATTTGGCAGGGTGATTAACATGGACAAGTCACCCATGGATACCAAAGATCATCTCAATCCCTTCCTCCTAGCTCCCTGTGCAATTTTTCAAAATTTCTGACCAGATTGCAACTTTGTGAAGGAAGTACCTTCATAGAGTTTCCAAATGGGATGAAACTTTGCCATCTTCTCAAATATCCTAAATCATGAGCTGTGATAGCCTGGATTTTTCCTTCTCTCTTTTTCTGGACTTGGTTTTTGCCTTTGCCTTGATTTGGATTTTTGGAATCAATTCAAATGGACTTGTCACTTGGACATGCCCTTGACTTTCACCCAAGTGACCTATCTACTTCTCATTCAGCCTTATTTCTCTGATAAATCCCCAAAATAATCAAATGAATATTTTTCATAAAAGAAAAATGTTCATTTTCCTCTCTGAAACTCTTTTCAAAAACTAGTGCTCCAAAGCAACCCTCATTTTTATTGCTCCAAATATCCTAAAATAATTCCTGAATATTCTTTGGACCTTGGCACACCTTCCCAGGCAAAAATATTGCATGACTTTTTGTAATATTTTTGCTATAGAAAATAATTTCTCCTCTGGTCCAGAAATGCACTTTGTTCAGCAAGTGCATTTTTCCTTGATCTTTTGGCCCTGATTCTTCATGAGCCTAATTACCCTCCTAAGAAACCCTTAATCCAGGAGCTAAGCCCTAATGGCAATCTAGAAGCTAGCCAAACTTGGCGACCAAGTTCCTGGTCAGAAACTTGCCAAGTTGGTTGCGTCAAATCTGGTTGGCCTGGTGATGTGTCCTTGCCTCCTCTAGACTAAACACTGCGTGGACTTTAGCCCAGACATGGTTTGGCTGCGCGTGGGCGCCGTTTTGACCATGCCAGGGCGGTGACCGCATGAGGACACGGCGTCTGGCACGTGTTCGACGCGCTCTAGGTGGCGTCAATGCTTCTGTTCGGCGCGTGCTCGAGCCAGAGCTCGCCGACGACTGCCGCGCCGCGCCACCAGCCTCGACCCATCATCCATGACCCCTCCCTGGCGCTCGCCGACGCCGCAGCGAGCACGGGCATGTCGCGGCCAAATGCCACAATGCGCTCGTGCCCTTGTCCTCTTCTCCACTGCTCCCTGTGCTCGTCCGCGAGCATCGACAGCCTCCGCCTTGACACTGAAACCTTGCCCCCTCGCACTGGCGCTTTTCGTCGCCGTTCGCCGGCTTCCAGAGCACTCCGGCGGCGCCACGTTACCCCCTCTCGCTCCGGCTATAAATAGCGCCCCTCTCCAAGCTTCCAAGCCTCACACCGCTCCTCACCACCGCCACGACCACGTAGGAGCACAGTAGCCCGGTCGAGTAGGCCTCTGGCCATCGACCCCGACCGGAGATCTCCGGCGACCTCCGCAGCCCAGCCACCTCGCTCCAGTGCCCCTCGAGCTCGACCAACCTCTTGAGCGTGGCATTGGGGATCCTCTGGTGCCGCCTGCACGCTGCTGAGCCCTTGGAGCCGTCTCTCGCCGTCGCCTTCTTTCTCTCCGGCAAGTCCCGTCCGCCATCGTCACTTGTGAGCTTGACTGCGAGCAGCTCCGGCCAACCCACGGCAAGCCACGGGTACGGGCAGGTGCGCCGTGAACCCCTCTTCGTTTATATCCCTCTGGAGTAGCCCCAAACCCACTCCTCGCCGGCGTAAGCTCCGGCGAAGCACCGTCGCGCTCTGATCTCTCTCTCCCCCTCTCTCTCCTGATGGGTGGGGCCAGCGTCAGCCTCACCACTCGCGCCCAAAGCGGTACGAGTGGAGGCGTACTCCCCCTTTACGCCTTCGACGTCACCCCCACCCCCAGGATTTTCTGAATTATTCAAATTTAATCAGATTTTGACTAAAACTTTGACCAGCCACGACTTCTCGCCTATAAGTCCAAATGAGTTGATTCTTTTTGCATTGTCTTTATTTCAGAAAGCTCTAGCAGCACACCAAAATGTGGATTTTCCTTGCTTTCTAGAATTTCTGGTGATTTTCAGATTGGTTTTTGATATTTGTTTTTGTGGTTTTTAAATATTTTCAGAAGGAGAGACTTGTCTTGTAGCCAGCCAGGAGAAGTGTGATCCTCCTTTGCACTAAGGCAAGCCACACCAGCATTTGGATGGTGTTATTTCAATATCTATGATTTTCTACTTGAATATGAGTTGTTATTTGCATTTAAAATTTGTTAAATAAATTTTGTTGAACGCTAATTACTTTATCATGCTTGAAATGCTTGTTTAGGTTACTGGTTGAATGCATGGACTAGTTTGGTCAAGTAGAACAAAACTTTGCCTTAGTTACATTGCCATGATGAATAATGATAGTTCTTTTATTAAGAGAGATATTCATATTCATATGAATTATGAGTTAATCAAAATATTGCATGATAATAAAAATGAGGTAGAACCAGTAAAGTTTTTGAACCTGAGTAGTGCAAGATAATTATGTTGATCCGTATCTATGAGTTCCTAGCTTTGCATGTCGATTAGTTGCATGACAATGGCATAATATGGTTTTTATATAATGTTTTTATTTCAATGTTAAACCTGATTTAGTCCAACTTGAATATAATGTTGATCACGTCATGGTGCCGCTGAATCGGATTTTACTCAGTGCGACCACATTTACCTTATGGGGGGTCATGATTCGGTCCTTTGTTGTGCCTCTCACCGGTGCCTCCCGCGAGGGAAGGTTATGGGCGTGCATACCCTGGCCCGGTAAGCAGACATAACCTTGTGTGCTCGTTTTCTTTTTATGGTACCTTGTCCCCGTTTGGGACCGTTTTTGCCACGACGGTGGCCTTGGTGCCTTTGGTAGGCACAGCGCCACCCAAGACCTAGCCCTGAGAGGGAGTTGGTCGGAGTGGCCGTGAGAGTGTCATGACAAGGGGAGGGTTTCGCCGGAAAGCCGTTAGTCCACCCGAATGGGAGTGCGAGGCCATGGGTTCCGTGGTGTGGGTAAAGTGCACTACCTTTGCAGAGTGTATTTAATCTATCGATAGTCGCGTCCTCGGTTATGGGCATAGCTCGGAAGTAAGTCACACCATGAATCAACTCTTATAATTAATCTTGCACACTAAATGATTGTTGTTGGCACTGGTTTCGTGATGATTCATGAACTCATGAGTTGCATCATGAGCGATTGTGGTTTCAGTTGTGACCCAGCTATGGTCACCGTTTGGTTACAAGGTAACTCGTCTGGTAAGCGATTCTGCGAGACTCGATGCACATGTTGGTTTCACCGCATTACTAGTATTTCTTGTATTGCATTAACCTGATTAATTGTCATGATATTGTTTGTCATCGTGCTTATGTTTGTTGTGAGCTTGCAAGTACATTCAATGTACTGACCTGGCGTGTCATGCCAGCTTTCAGGCAAGTCGGTTCGCATGGGAGCGCATCTCGCGTCTAGGCCGTGTCCACGTTGGTGTCCCTGTGCTATGGAGTTTCCACTTCGTCGTTCTTCCGATGGCATGTAGTTCATGTGATCGAGGCCCTTGTCACATTCATTAAATAATGTACATACTGTCCAGCCGCACCGAGTGTGCCGCTTGGCCTCGTATCTCGATTTAATACTAGACTTATGTAATCCGCTAGCTTCAATGTCGGTGTGGAACGACACCTATGGGATCACAAGAATCCCTACTACGGTTGCCAGGGCGCGTGGTTGCAAGAAGAGCAGGGCTAGTAGACAGCACAAGGATCGTTTACCCAGGTTCGGGCCGCGAGGATGCGTAAAACCATAGTCCTGCTTTGGTGGGTGTATTTCAGAGAGTTCTTGAGCTCTCGAACTAGCTGTGGTGAGTGCGTGGTTCGAAAGTGCCGAATCCTTCTCCCGTATGCCATGGGCCTCCTTTTATAGTCGGAAGGGGCTGCCACAGTGGCACACAGGAGGTGGAAAGGCGTACAGTGCCCTGAGCTTATCGCTCGTATTACAGGACAAGACGCATTTAATGCGTAGCTTAGGTGTCCTCTTGCTTTATTAGGGACGGGGGCGAGGCCCGTCCCGTCCCGTCCGTCGCCGCTCCTCCTCGCTTTGACACGCGCCTTGGCCAGCGATGCATGTGGCGCCATGTAGGCAGGCCGGCAGCTGAGGTGGCGCGGTGGTGGAGCCTTCACGAAGATCTGCATGCCGCCACGCAGGCGCTCGATGAGTTGGCCTGGGAGCTGCATGTTGCCACGCAGGTGCCCGCCCAGCTGGTTGGGCTGGCAGCTGCATGTGAACGGTGGTGGAAGCTTGGTTGGCGTGGGCCTGGCGGTGGCCCTGCTGGCGCTCTGCGCGAGGGCCTTGCCGGGTGCCCCGGCAAGGGTGTTGACGTGTGGCCCGGCAAGGGTCTTGCCGTGGCGCGCTGTCGTCCCCGGCAAGGTCCTTGCCGGGGGTCTGTTGGCCTTCCTCGGCAAGGATCTTCCCGAGGATCGTCGTCTTCTAATCCTCATCTGATCTTGAATATGTCTTCACAAAGATCTGCATGCCACCACGGAGGTGCCTCCCAAGCCCTGGCCCAACGTGATGTTAGAGACCGTGGGCTCAAGGGTGGCCCGCTCCGTTGGTGCGGGGCGAGCTGTCCCGACAAGGATCTTGCCGGGGCTGCTGAGGCTGCCCGGGCAAGGTTCTTGCCGGGGAACCTGCTTCGTCCCTCTGCTCTTTGTGGTCTTGGCCTTGGCGTTGCTCTGATTATCTTGGGCTTCGGTCTTACCTTGGTTCACCTCCCCTGTTCTGCTTTGCATGACCGTAGGCACGGCTCTGACTACCCGTGCACAGGTATAGGGGTACAAAAACGCACCCCTCTTTTTGTACACCGACAGGAGCCCCCAGGCCTGGGCCACACATAAGCGCGACACGTTGTCGGGTCAGGCCCAAAACGGTGCGCGGGCAGGCGGCGCGGTTTTTACCGCGGTAAGACTTTTCGCGTGCGGCGCTTCCCATGACCCGCGCGCATGGCGCGGCGTGGAGGGGCGTGCGTGACGTGGGCGGCATGCGTGGGGCGGTTTCCACACGCATGCGTTATATCGCAGTAAAGAGGCGGCTCGCACCTTCCCCGTAAAAAGAGGGAGGCGTGGAGGCGCGGCTCATTTACTGAACGGGGCTGGGTCGCGGTCTTCAAGGCATCCACTCCCCACGATCACGGGGTGGGGAGAGGTCGTTTCACCCGTCCCCTCAGTTCTGCACGTCCGCCACGCGTCCTTCATGCGTCTGGGATGGCAAGCGGTGGAGGCGGGAAACCGGGCCATCGCTGGTTGGGGCAACGGGTCGGTCCTGATTCCCTGCGCCTCCGGTGGCTGGATTGGCCGAGCGGGGCGGCCAAGCTCCGACCCCGCCCCTTTATAAAGAGGGGGAAGGGGGATGGCGTCCCGCATTCTTTTGTCATCTATCTCCTCTTGCTTCTGCTTCTTCCTTTCACTCGCCATGGAGAAAGGGAACCCGGGTCCCTCGATGGTGGCGGCGAGGGTCGCCGCTCGACAGCGCGTCCCTCCTCCTCCTGAGCCCGTGGTGGTGGAACCGGCCGCGAGAGGAAGGGGGAGGGGGCGAGGCCATGGGCGAGGACGGGGCAGAGGTCGTAGTGCTCGGGGAAGAGGAGGACGGGGCGGCGTGCCGGCTTCGCCCCCGCCAATTGTTCCTTTCCCGATGGAAGGCCATGTCGGAGACCAGCCCTGCGAGTTCTTCATCAGGCTGCGCTGGCCCCCGTGTCGCCGTCTTCCCGCCCCGTTTGCTCGGGAGATGGAGCGTGACCGGCCCCAATCCCTCAGATTGCACATGAGGGGTTGTGGGAATGGGGGCACGCGGGTCGACGTCGACTTCCCGGCTCCTCGGGTCATGTACCTACGTCGTGGGTGGAAGACGTTTGCTCGCATCCACAGCCTGACGGCAGGGCTCGTCCTCTACTTCAGATTAATGGAGGACGGCATGCTCTCCGTCAAGGTCTTCGGAGAGTTCAGAACTCGCCTGAAGTGCTGCGTGGAGAGCTCCTCCGACGGAGATTCCGACGATGGAAGCTCTTCCTCAAGCGAAAGTGATGAGGAGGATAGCGGGGCAGATGACGGGGACTAGTCCGACTAGGCGTCGGACGCCCGGCGCCTGGGCGGGTGCAGCAGCAGCAGCATCTGCACCTGGCTGCTCTTCCAACAGAGGTTTGCCGGGGGTGGGGCCTGCTCCTTGAACTTCTCGGGGCCATCTCCTTGGTCGGCTGGCGTCGGGAGGCTGCGAAAGAGGAAGAGGGCGGGCGGCAAGGCCGTCAACTCGGAGTACGCGGGCACCGACGCCTTCATCGTGTATTGCCAGTCCTGCCGCCTCGTCTTCCAGCTCCTTTCTCGGCACCTTCATCACCGGCCCACCCGTGGGTGGCCAACGAGGGTGTTCTCTTGGTGCTTTCTGCTGCTCGTAGCTCGCCTAGGTGCCCCTTTTGCCTTCTTGCCTCCTTGACCTGCCTCCTAAGGAGAGGGACAAGAAAGGGATTACGGGCATCTTATCTCTTTTTTAGTTTGTAAGCCTTCGGGCCTTTATTAAATTTAGAACTTGTAATCCCCCTTGCTCATGTTTTTCATTTCGTACGAACTGTACCTTTATGGGATGTTTTTAATGAAAAAGGGATGCTTGCCGGGTTTTTCGTTCGTGGGTAAATCCCGCGACAAGGAGCGATTCCTTGTTACTGTTTAGGATAAACGTTTCTCGCCCGGCAACAGGCCTTGCCGTTCCCCCACTCCACTCGACCATTCTCGCGCTCTTGGCAGAGGCAGGGATGAAGTGGGCTTTAGGCTCCTCGTTCTACCTCCTTGCCACTGTGGCTACAACCTAATCCGGACCCAGGAAATAATCCTTAGGTATAGGAAAAAAGGGGAGCACGACAGCCTAGAGATAAAAACGAGGTTTCACATGCCCCAGTCCTGTTCCGAAATGCATGATAGAGGATGAAAGACTTGTTTGGATCTGCAGCCCCCGGCAACCTTGTCTTGCCGCGGTTGGATCCTTGTGCTTGCAGCCCCTGGCAACTCTGGTTTTCCGGGGTCGATCCTTGTGCTTGCAGCTCCCGGCAACTTTGGTTCGCCGGGGTCGGGACGTCGGTCCATTTCCTTCTTTCCAAGTAGCTCAGTAGAAGTGCTCATGTGTCCTGCGAACCAAAGTAGACGCGCACTCGACCTCTAGGCTAGGGGTTAGTCGCCTGCTAAGCACTATCAACCCTAACCAAGGAAGAGACTCGACCTAGCATGCATGCTATAACTTAGGGCGCTAGTGCTTCATTTATTTATGCTCAGGGTCTGCGCCTGGCTTTGTACAAAGGGTCACATGCCTTGCCGGCAAAGCTTGTACAAAAGGTGGCTTGCCGGGAGGCCCGGCAAGCCGCGCCTTATGGGTAAAACTTGCGAAGATGCTCGATGTTCCAGGAGTTGCTCACAGGGACGACATCTTCGGTCTCTAGGCGGACTGCGCCGGGCCTGGTGACTCGCATTACCCAATAAGGGCCTTTCCACTTCGGCGTCAACTTGTTCGAATTCTTGGCCGACTGAACGCGCCGAAGAACAAGGTCGCCTTCCTCAAAGCTTCGGGCATGAACCTTGCGGCTATGGTAGCGGCCCAAGGCTTGCTGGTAGCATGCTGCTCTCACAGCCGCCCAAAGACGATCTTCCTCAAGGAGCGTCGCGTCATCTTGGCGCAACTGCTCTTGCTCAGGCTCATCAGAAGCGAGCATTCGAGGTGACCCGTATATGAGTTCCATGGGGAGAACTGCTTCTGCCCCGTAAACCAGGGCAAAAGGTGTCTGGCTGGTGGCCCGATTTGGCGTCGTCCTGATCGACCAAAGAACCGCTGGCAACTCATCAATCCAGCGCCTTCCACTCTTGTGCAGCTTGTCAAAGGTCTTCATTCTCTGGCCTCGCAACACTTCAGCATTTGCCCTCTCCGCTTGGCCGTTGCTCCGTGGGTGTGCCACGGAAGCAAAAGAGACCTTGCTACCGAGGTCTTGAATGTATTGCACGAAGGTGTGGCTTGTGAACTGTGTGCCGTTGTCGGTGATGACTCTGTTTGGCACATGAAAACGGCAGACCAGTCCCTTGAAGAACTTGACGGCTGACTGAGCAGTCACTTTTCTCACTGCTTCCACCTCCGGCCACTTTGTGAACTTGTCGATTGCAATGTACAAGTACTCAAAGCCCCCGACAGCGCGGGGGAAAGGGCCCAGTATATCGAGCCCCCAGACCGAGAATGGCCAGGAGAGAGGGATTGTTTGAAGGGCTTGAGCTGGTTGATGAAGCTTCTTTGAATGGAACTGGCACGCTTCACACTTGGTTACTAGTATCGTCGCATCCTGGAGGGCGGTGGGCCAGAAGAAACCTTGCCGGAACGCCTTCCCGGCAAGGGCCCTTGACCCTATGTGGGAGCCACATATGCCTCCGTGTGTCTCCGCCAACAGCTCCAGTCCTTCCTCCCGGGGGATGCACTTCAATTTCACACCGTTTGGCCTTCTCCTGTACAGGACGTCTTCGACGAACTGGTACAGGGCGGACCGACAGGCTACTTTTTCTGCTTCTTCCTGCTCCTCAGGAAGCTCCCCTGTTTGGAGGAATTGGACAGTATGCTGTGCCCATGCCGGAGCCTGGGGCTCGACGGCAAGGACCAAAGGCATTTCTTCCGCCATGGGAGCGGCTGTCTCTACGGCCAGGGCTTGACGCCCTACCGGAGCCAGCTGCTCTTGGGCAGGCTCAGTGTCCGCGGCAGCACCCTTGCCGGCAGCCCCAGGGGGCTCGGTAGGAAAGTACTTGCCGGGACCTGACTTCCTCCGCTTGTTCTGCCCCGTTGATGGCTCGACGGATGGTTGAGTTAACCAGAGCAAAAAGGTACCTGGTTCCACAGGTAGCTTGAATGCAGCACGCTTTGACAGGTAATCGGCGATGTCGTTTTCCACTCGGGGGATGTGCTCCGCTTGGTACTGTTAAAGCCTTCCTCCAGCTTCCTCGCCTCATCTACGTAAGCTTCCATCAATGGGATCTGATAATCCTTGTTGACCTGTCTGACAACGAGCTGCGAGTCACCCCTGACGATGAGCTTCTTAACCCTGAGGTCTGCCGTGATCCTGAGACCGGCAAGCAATCCCTCATACTCAGCAGTGTTGTTGGTGGACATCTCCCTGGGGAAGTGCATCTGGATCACGTACTTGAGGTGCTCTCAGGTGGGTGCGACGAGCAGCACACCAGCACCGGCGCCTTGCAGTGAGAAAGCCCCATCAAAGTACATGATCCAGTCGTGGTCTGCTTCCTTGCCGGGGAGAGTCGTCTCCTGGATTTCTTCGTCAGGCGTCGAGGTCCATTCTGCAATGAACTCCACCAAGACTCTACTCTGAATTGTCGAGGTACTTTCGAACTTCAAACCGAAGCTTGATATCTCCAAGGCCCATTCCACAATCCTTCCGGTTGCATCTAGGTTATGTATTATCCGTTGCAACGGGAGGCGGGTGACGATAGTGATCTCGTGGGCTTGGAAATAATGACGCAGCTTCCTCGAGGCCATAAGGAGGCTGAAGAGCAACTTTTGCACACCGGAATACTTCGACCTAGCCCCCTGCAAGAGGGAGCTGACAAAGTAAACCGGGTGCTGCATCATCTTCTTCTTCTGCACCACCTCACTCGACTGCACGGGCACTGCCTTGGTGGCATCAAACTTTAGTGCCTTGCTGGCACCAAGCCCTGCCGGGGGAATCTTTGGCTTGCCGTCCGCTGGTTCTGCCGCCGTCACTGCCTCCTCGTCGACCTCCCTCTGTGCCACCAGTGCGGCGCTGACCACCTGATTCGTCGCCGCCAGATATAGCAACAACGGCTCTTGTGGTTTAGGCGCAACTAGTATTGGCGTGGAGGAAAGGTATTTCTTCAGATCCTGCAATGCTGCCTCGGCTTCTGGGGTCCACTCCATTGGGCCCGCCTTCTTCAAGATTTTGAAGAAAGGAAGGGCGCGCTCAGCGGACTTGGAGATGAATCGGCTCATGGCGGCAACGCAGCCGGTGAGCCGACGCACATCTTTTATCCGCTCTGGCGCCTCAATTTGCTCAATAGCCGTAATTTTGTCTGGGTTTGCCTCGATCCCGCGATTGCCGGACGGGACGCCGAAGACACACTTCTCAGGGTTCAGCTTGAGGTTGATCTTGCGCAGGTTGGCAAATGTCTCTTCCAGATCTTGCACAAGAGTTGGCCCGTCCTTGGTTTTGACCACTATGTCATCCATGTATGCCTCCATATTTCTATGGAGCTGAGGTTCAAATCCAATTTGGACTGCTCTTGTGAACGTTGAGCCAGCACTCTTCAACCCGAAAGGCATCCGTAAAAAACAATACGTACCACATGGGGTGATGAACGCCGTTTTCTCTTCATCCTCTCTTGTCATGAAGATCTGGTGGTAGCCTGAGTAGGCGTCGAGGAATGACAACAGATCACACCGGGCTGTGGAGTCAACAATTTGGTCGATGCGCGGCAATGGGAAGGGGTCCTTAGGACAAGCCTTATTGATATCTGTGTAATCAATACACAACCTCCTCTTCCCATTCGCCTTGCGCACCACTACTGGATTGGCCAACCACGTCGGGTGGAGCACTCCTCTCAGCAAACCTGCAGCTTCCAACTTCCTGATCTCCTCTATGATGAACTCCTGCCTCTCCAGAGCCTGCTTCCTGACCTTCTGCTTGACGGGCCGCGCGTGGGGGCAGACAGCTAGGTGGTGCTCAATCACCTCCCTAGGAACACCGGGGATGTCGGATTCTTTCCACGCAAACACGTCGACATTCGCCTGCAGGAAGGTTACGAGCGCGCCTTCCTATTTGCTGTCGAGGGTGGAGCCTATGGTGAAGGCTCCTCCCATGCCATCCTCCCTGACGGGCACCTTCTTGGTCTGCGGCAACTCGGCTCTAGATCTCTTGCTCTTGTCGGTAGAGCTCTCTGGCACGTCCTCGACGGTAGCACAACACTCCGAGGAGGTGCGCTTGCCGGAGTGGGTGCGAGAGGTCTTGCCGGGCTTCTTCTTCCCTCCCGGGCCTTCAGTAGGAGAAGGTGCCTTGGCGGCAGCTGCTGCAACTGCTTCCCGGTAGAGTTGGTCGGCGCAGATCAGCGCGTCCTTCTTGTCGGAGGGGACGGAGATGATGGTCAACGGCCCGGGCATCTTTAGCATGTTGTAGGCGTAGTGTGACGCCGCCATGAACTTGGCTAGTGCCGGGCGGCCGAGGATCCCGTTGTAGGGCAAGGGGATATCGGCCACGTCGAAGACGATCCTCTCCGTCCTGTAGTTCAACTCTCCTCCAAATGTCACGGGCAGCGTGACCTTCCCCTTCGGCTGGCTCCTCCCCAGACTGACCCCTTGAAACGTGCCTGTTTCTTCGAGGTCTCCATCAGGGATTTGCAACTTTTTGATCACGACAGGCGAGATCAGGTTCAGGCCGGCCCCGCCGTCAACCAACATCTTGTTCACCCCGAGGTTGCGTATCATTGGTGATACCAACAATGGAAAACACCCGACTGCGGCAGTGCGGTCAGGGTGGTCCTCGGCGTCAAAGATGAGGGGCGTGCTGGACCACTTCAGCGGCTTCTGAGCATCGAACGACGGCTCTGCTGCTGTAATCTCACGCGCCCATTGCTTGAGCTGGCGGTGAGAGGTATGCAGCGAGGCGCCGCCATCGACGCACATGGCCTCCGTTGCCTTCTGGAACCCTTGCTCACCAGACTCGTCGTCCTCGTCGTGATCATCGTCTTCTGGTTTCTTGTCAGGGCCCCGGGCAGGCCTCTCTTGCTGGTTGTCCTTGCCGGGGTGGCCTCCTTGGCCGCCACGCTTCTTGCCGGATCCCTCAGCACCATCCTTCTCCTTCTCCTTGTCCCGCCTCTCGTACTCAGCCTTTTGCTTCTCAGCAAGCAGCTCGACTTGTCGGCAGTTCTGGAGGTCATGGCCCTTGGTGCGGTGGATCTTGCAGTATTGCTTGCCGGAGCTTCCTGACTTGTCGGTAGCCGCCAAGGCCCGGTAGGCGGCGCACCCGGCAATCTCCTTGCCGGGGGCATCTGCCTTGACCTTCTTGCTGGCACCGGTATCGTCGGATCCCTCAATGGCAAGCACGGCCTTTCCTTTGCGTTTCCTGTTGCGACGTCGGCCCTTCTTCGTCGGGGTGGCGGCGTCTTCATCGTTAGAGTCGGTTTCCGCGCCGGCGTCTTCGCCGGGGTACTTCCTTCCCTCTTCAGCTCGGGCGCACCTATCGGCCAGAACGTAGAGCTCGACCACATCCTTAACTTTGGTCATCGCCAGCTCCTCGCGCATCTTGCGATTGCGCACGTTCTGATGGAACGCGCTAATCACACCGGCGGGATGAACGTAGGGGATGTTGTACTGCACCCGGCTGAATCTCTGGCTGTACTTGCGCAGGGTCTCCTCTTCCTTTTGGGGAATGATATGCAGATCACTGGCCTGGCCATGAGCTTGGTGGCCCCCCTGTGAAGGCGCCAACGAACTCATGGCACAGATCCGACCAATAAGAAATGGAATCCACCGGCAAATGCATCAACCAATTCATCACATTGGGCTTCAGCGCCAGCGGGAAATAGTTGGCGAGCACCTTGTCGTCGCGAGCTCCACCAGCATGCATCGCGATGGTGTAGATGCTGAGGAACTCCGACGGATGGGTCTTGCCAGTGTACTTCTCGCCAACGTCGGGCTTGAACGTGCGGTGGGACGGCCACTGGAACTGCCGCAGCTCACGGGAAAAGGCCGAGCAACCCACCTCATAAGGTAGGCCGCCAAGGCCCCCCGGTGCGGGGTGGTCCATAGAGGCCCTCGCCCGCTTGTCCAACTAGCGGCGCGTTTCGCGCCGGCGCTCGACGGTGGTTCGAGCGTCTTCGTGAGCTCGCTCCCGAAGGACCTGGCGCTGGTCGAGGAGGGTCCGCGGGTCAGACGATGCTATGGAGATGTTATCGCAAGCATCGTCGCACCGGGCCGACACCCGCGGCGGCTGGCGAGGAGGAGGAGGAGAGTGAACCGTGGCCGCAGCTCCCCCGGTCCTCCTAGCGCCAGCACGTGGTGGCTCGATGGAGCGCCGACCCGAAGGCCCCGCTGGTTGCGGATCGGGTTTGTTTGCGCGGCGACGAGGCTCCGGATGGTGGCCCTCCACTCGTCGAGCTTCTCCGAAGTAGGAGGGAAGTCGAGGAGCAGCTGCGCGCACGCCAAAGCTTCCGCTGGCGTGGGCAGCGGCGACAGCTGCATGGATCGCAACGCGCTTCAACTTCTAACCATGTTAGAAGGAGCTCCTTTATGACCCAGCGGCTTTGTGCCATTTTCGACAGCGCTTCGGCGAGCGTGCCGAACCCCTTCATCTTGCGGATGACGCACAGGGCTCTTCCCACGGCGGTGCCCAGTGTCACCAACGTGGTGACACTGCTCGGTGCGCACACCATGGGAAGGGCGCGCGGTGGTCGCCGGTGTGGGCATCTTGGAGGTTGCTGCGCCGCCCGGAGGTGGCACAACGACACCCCTGGAGGGCCCGCGCCGCGTGCGGGGGGCCCGGCTCTGTCCTTGGATCTGGCGATGTGCGGCTGGTCGTCTGGCGCGCGAACGATGCTGCTCGACAGGCTCTAACTGCCTGGGCGATGCTGGTGCTCGCGGACCGCGGCCCGGGTCCTGTCCGCGACCGGTCCACTGGTCGTCCGCACCGGCACGGGCCGTTCGGCTCCCAACGATCCGATCGCCATGGCCGTCTTCTTCTTAGGAGCCATGGCGACGAAGAACTGCTAGGCTAACTATTGGACCAGATTCTCACAATCGCGCCCCCTACCTGGCGCGCCAAAGATGTCGGTGTGGAACGACACCTATGGGATCACAAGAATCCCTACTACGGTTTCCGGGGCGCGGGGTTGCAAGAAGAGCAGGGCTAGTAGACAACACAAGGATCGTTTACCCAGGTTCGGGCCGCGAGGATGCGTAAAACCCTAGTCCTGCTTTGGTAGGTGTATTTCAGAGAGTTCTTGAGCTCTCGAACTAGCTGTGGTGAGTGAGTGGTTTGAAAGAGCCGAATCCTTCTCCAGTATGCCATGGGCCTCCTTTTATAGTCGGAAGGGGCTGCCACAGTGGCACACAGGAGGTGGAAAGGCGTACAGTGCCCTGAGCTTATCGCTCGTATTACAGGACAAGACGCATTTAATGCGTAGCTTAGGTGTCCTCTTGCTTTATTGGGGATGGGGGCGAGGCACGTCCCGTCCGTCGCCGCTCCTCCTCGCTTCGACAGCCTTGGCCAGCGATGCGTGTGGCGCCATGTTGGCAGGCAGGCAGCTGAGGTGGCGCGGTGGTGGAGCCTTCACGAAGATCTGCATGCCGCCACACAGGAGCTCGATGAGTTGGCCTGGGAGCTGCATGTTGCCACGCAGGTGCCCGCCCAGCTGGTTGGGCTGGCAGCTGCATGTGAATGCCGGTAGAAGCTTGGTTGGCGTGGGCTTGGCGATGGCCCTGCTGGAGCTCTTGGCGAGGGCCTTGCCGGGTGCCCCAGCAAGGGTCTTGCCGTGTGGCCTGGCAAGGGTCTTGCCGTGGCGCGCTGTCGTCCCCGGCAAGGGCCTTGCCGGGGGTCTGGTGGCCTTCCTCGGCAATGATCTTGCCGAGGATCGTCGTCTTCTAATCCTCATCTGATCTTGAATATGTCTTCACAAAGATCTGCATGCCACCACGGTGGTGCCTCCCGAGCCCTGGCCCAACGTGATGTTGGAGACCGTAGGCTCAAGGGTGGCCCGCTCCGTTGGTGCGGGGCGAGCTGTCCCGGCAAGGATCTTGCTGGGGCTGCTGAGGCTGCCCCGGCAAGACTGCTTCGTCCTCTCTGCTCTTTGTGGTCTTGGCCTTGGCGTTGCTCTGATTATCTTGGGCTTCGGTCTTACCTTGGTTCACCTCCCCTGTTCTCCTTGGCGTGACCGTAGGCGCGGCTCTGACTGCCCGTGCACAGATATAGGGGTACAAAAATGCACCCCTTTTGTACACCGACATTCAATAAAGCGGTTGTTTCTGTACCATGTTGTTGTGTGTTGCCAGAAGACTTGATCTCTGGGCTGGCAATGCAAGGTAAACCGGTTGCTATGAGCCGGGGTGCCACAACGCTTGGTATCGGAGCCGCGCTGATTGTAGGACACGCTAGACCGTTAGTGTGTTAGTGGAATGGTAGATAGCTTTGTCTGAGTGCCGATAGTCATAGAAATTGGTTGCTGCATTGCATGCATGTTTATCTATTGTTATTACTAACCGTATAGTTTGTGAGTGTAGATGGCTCCAGTACCGATTTTGTACCATCCTGAGCCAGCTCCGTACACATCGCCGCACCTGCTTCAGAAGGTGTGGCGATGACTCTACCCAGAGGGTGCTGATCCAGAGTATCGGGTGTATCGGGAGGATCTGGCCGGTGCATTGTATGAGTATTATGCTGAGGTCACTCTACACCACAGTTACCCTTCTGGCGCTTACACTCGTTCTAATAAGGGTGTTCTCGCTTCTATGCCATCTCAGGCGGTCCAGTTCGCTGCTATCGAGGCTCTTGTAGACTTGCGCTACAACGACGTTCTCATACACACCCACCCAGGTCTCTTTTACTACACATCTCTACACGAGAATGGGCGTATCCGCTTTCCTTTGATTAATCCGGCGTGCGATCGCCCCACTAGCCACCTTTCCCGTTATATCACTCCCAGTTATCTCCTAAACTATGAGTTAGCTCGGGAGCTAACCCGCGCCCGGACAGCTCTCGCTGTCGGTGTCAAAACCGGCGGATCTCGGGTAGTGGGTCCCGAACTATGCGTCTAGGATCGATGGTAACAGGAGACGGGGGACACGATGTTTACCCAGGTTCGGGCCCTCTCTATGGAGGTAATACCCTACTTCCTGCTTGATTGATCTTGATGAATATGAGTATTACAAGAGTTGATCTACCACGAGATCGTAATGGCTAAAACCCTAGAAGTCTAGCCTATGTGTATATGGTAATGAATATATCCTTTACGGACTAACCCCTCCGGTTTATATAGATACCGGGGGGATCTAGGGTTTACATGGAGTCGGTTACATAAGAAGGAATCTTCATAGTTGGTCGCCAAGCTTGCCGTCCACGCCAAGTAGAGTCCAATCCGGACACGGTGCAGTCTTCGGCCTTCATGTCTTCACATCCCATCTGTCCGGCCCATGGATAACAGGCCAGACGCCCGAGGACCCCTTAGTCCAGGACTCCCTCAGTAGCCCCTGAACCAGTCTTCAATAGCAAGGTGCTCGGCACACATATTGTCTTCGGCATTGCAAGGCAGGTTCCCCTTCAATGATCTCCAAGTAATGTATTCGTATTGTTCCAACGTCGCCTCCTTGTCTTCTGCGCGTTAAATAATCTTCGTCCTCCACATGTCGAGCGAATGTGGAAAGTCAGGGTATTTTTGCGAATAACACCCCATCCACGCGAGGAAGAGCGCCTATTTGAAGAGATTGGATCCCATATCCATTCAGCGCTACGCAGAAGAAATCCCCAGAGAGTGCCTAGGAGAAACCATTCCAGCATGGCTAGTGTTCCCAGCTTCTCCGCTCGTCCCGGCCCAGAGAAAGGGAAGTGGGAGAGGTGTTCTGTGTCTCATAGCCGATTGACGAAGTTGCAAATGCAGGGATTCCTTTCCTATGCAGATCTAGTCCCTGTTCGAACGGGGCTAGCTTCCTTCAATGAGGGGACTCAGGCAGAGGACTTCCCCAATCCATCCGGGGGAGAGCGAGTTTGTTTTGTCCCCTACCTGCTGAGAGGCGTTGGATTTCCAATCCATCCGTTCCTCTAAGGGCTTCTGGAGTACTACGGCCTCCAGCTGCACAACTTCACTCTGGCCTCTATTCTGCACATTGTGGGTTACGTCGCTTTATGCAAACTATTCCTGGGCGTCGAGGCTCATTTCGAGTTGTGGATGAAGCTGTTCAGTCTCGTCCCGCGCAATCACGAAGGGTCAATATTTGAAGTGGGCGGATCCGAAGTATGGCGCGTCGCCGATACCGGATATCCATCCGGCACACCAAGGAAGGCACCTGATGAATGGCCCTCCGAATGGTTTTATATGGAGGACGTTGCGCTTCCCGACCCGGTTCGAAAGGGTCTTCCTGAATTTGCGCGCGTCCCGCTGAAGAAACGCCACAGTTGGCGTCCCCGGAGTCTTGAAGAGGAAGATGGCGCGGAGGTTCGTCAGCTGATGAGCAAGATAAAAGAGCTCACTCAGTTCGGACTCACAGTAATCGAGGTTATGGCGATCTCCATAGCGCGAGGGGTTCAGCCGCTCCAATACAAAGGGCTTCCAATGTGGCACTATAATGGGGAGGATGACGCCTCTCGCCGCGGCCGGAAAGGTCCGGATACCCCTGCCGCTTTGGCTAAGATATTAGCCGAACTGTTCAAAGGGGAGGAAAAGGAATTTCTTCACAGCAAACTCAGAGACCGGTACTTTATGTATAACCCTCCCAGTTGGGTAAGGCCCGACCCCTCTGTTTTTACTCCTTCTATCTCCAAATTGCCTTTGATAAATTTCTAGTTTGTTTGCTTATGACAGCACTGGCGAAAGGTCACCGAGGGATTTTATAGTCCCGCCCCATAGCCGGAGGACCACAACCAGGAGCTTGATCCCGGGTTTGAAGAGGATCCAGATATATTTGTGGTGCTCGCGGAGGGGGTGTTTTACCAGACGAGCTATGATGGCACAGAAGTGGCCACCATCGCCGACTACCCTGGTCTTCTTCCTGCTTCATAGGTAAGTAATCAAGAAACACCTCCTCTGAAAGGGTGCTCGTACTCTGCCTCACCCACCGCATTGTCGCGCATTCTACAGGGGAGGCGTTTGACGATACCGAGGAAATCGGTTCCTGCGCCGGGCAGGCCTTCGAAGAGGAGGGCCGGTGAAGGCACCACCGGGCCCTCATCGAGGAGGTACGGATAAATATATTTTTCAGAGGCCGTGTCGAACTGTAACCTATGCGCCTATTTGATTATAGGAAAAAGGTTCGCCGAACTGTGTCCGGGGGTCCGGCCGGCCGCGCTCCCAACAACCAAGATTTAGATCCGGTCGGGGAGACGGGAGCCGATGTAGGAATAAAGCTGGACTGCCCTTTGGCCGAGGGTTCGGACAATATGTCTGTTACCAACTCGGAAGTAGAGAGCGCCATGAATCATCGGCGCTGTAGAGCTGTTTTATGAGACCCAAAGTTCTCGGATGAGGCATTTAATGCCTTTAGCTCGGGCGACACATACATCCGAGCTGCTCGAGACGGGCTTAGAAAAGCCACGAGGCAATATCTGACAGATGTGCAGGTAAGTTTTCTTTGTCAAAAAAGATAGCCATATACCCGTAGCCCCCAAGACTGAAAGCAGTAGGCACAACTAATTTGTTGAACAACCAGGTCCTTGCGGAGAAGAATAGTCTGCTAGCCCAAGAGCTGGAGCAGTGTCAGGCGCAGCTAAATGCTACTACCGCCAAGCTGGAAAATTTGAGGAAGTTGTCCACTAGTAGCGTTCACCTCCATCGAGGAGCAGTAAATGTATACTAATTGTGCTAATACTGCCATTGATCGTGTAATAGGGTCGCCTGATCAAATTGAGAAGAAGTTGAAGATCGCCCAAGAGGGAGAAAAAGAGGTAAAGAGGCAACACGCCGCAGGCGAGCGTGTGCTAACCCGCGTCAGGGACGAGAAAAAAAAGCTACAGGATTCCAACACTAAGTTGGGTGAAGAGTTGAAAGATGTGCGGGCCCAGCTAGCCAACTCCGTAAAGGAGAACAAGAAGCTGCGGGGCGGCATGTTTAGTATGTTTCCGAACTTGCTATTTTTTAGTAGTTCGGAGATGAATGGAACTGATATAGCTATGCTTGCAGGTATATTGACAGGCCGTCCGGAAGAGGAGGTGTCCGGATCAGCAAGTGATCTGCTGTAGAGGCTGTCAGAAGTGCACGAGCATGCTCAGCTAGCCATGCAGAGTGTGGCTAAGGCCTTAAGGCCATCCGACTCCCCTCCAGGAAGTATGGAGGAGCTTGTTGAGCTGTTCAAGGGAGCACGGCGGCGTATCCGGCTATGGAAGATATCGGCCTGCCGAGAGGGTGCGCCGGAAGCCTGGGCCATGGTGAAAACGCGATATACCAAGCTGGACCCGAATCATATGGCCAGGGTCGGACCACTAGGGTCAGATGGGGAAGAAATTCCTGTTAGTTTAGTATATGACCAAGTAGAGGTGGCCGCGAAATATTCTCAACAGGATTGTAAGCTAGACTGCATGTTGGATGGTATAGAGGAGGAAGTGTTTGAGTCCAAGTGACTATGTACTTTCCTCACCATGTGAAATTCTAGCTTAATTGTATATCATTTGTCATGGCAGACCTTTTCGCTTCAACCTCCGGACCCGAAGGTGCGGAGTGTTTCCGAATACCGTTACGGCCGAACAGGCCGGGGTATGCGTGGAAAACTAAGCGTATGGATCATAGTTTCTTGAACAGACAAGTTGTATCCGGCTAGTTATGTTATATTACATTGAGATTGTAAGAAACATCTTCCAGGGAGAATAGTTCCGTTAAGGGTTCCTTTCCATGGGTGTGCATGCATTAGTAGACATGTTCGAATTGTGATGTAAAAATCACAGTGTGTATAGCTTCTGGGGGTTCACAATAGAGTAAGTACAAAGAATATTTTTCATCCAACGACCGAATATTCCATTAAGAACGCTAGCTTTCGGCTTCACCCAGTCTGAGGTACACATCCGGATGACCCGGCAGTAACAATCGTAGAGGTGCTCCCTTTACCACCTAGCCGAACAATCGGGAACGTAGGGGTAAGCACAGGAGCCAGGCAACCCAGCTTGGCCAAAACTTAAGTCATATCGATGCATATAATGGTGAAGAAAAGACACACGGGAAAAACGCGTATGTATGATGAGCTTGACGCTCGGCAAATAATGTTTACAAGCTTCTGTTCGAGAAGCCCCCAGGTATAGTGGACGTACATATGTAAAGATGTGTATGTCAGCGGTGTTCGGTCGAGCCGAATGAGAGTTTTAAAGCGAGAAAAAAAAGAATTGTGTAAAAGGGAGAAAAAGTAGTGGAAACTATAGGGGAGAAGGAGACTAACAAAGAGTTCGGCGCTTAGGCATAGAACCTTCTGAGTCTGGCCGCGTTCCAGGGGTTCGGCTCGAGGCGATTGTCTGATGCGTCATGAAGACGGTACGCTCCTCCAGTAAGCACTTCGTCAATGATGAAGGGACCCTCCCATTTGGGCTTGAGTTTGTCCTTTTTCTTCTCCGGCAAGCGTAGAACGAGTTCGCCAACATTGTAAGTCTTGGCCTGTACTTCTGTGCTTTGATATCTTCGAGCCTGCTGCTGATAAAATGCCAAACGGGCTTTGGCAACGTCCCGCTCCTCCTCCAGGGCGCCTAGGCTATCCTGCCGATCCAACTCGGCCTCTTTCTCTTCGTACATATGCACTCGAGGTGAGTCATGTATAATATCGCAGGGCAATACAGCCTCTGCACCATACACCATGAAGAAAGGTGTGTATCCGGTAGTACGGTTGGGCGTGGTTCGCAGCCCCCAGAGTACGGAGTCAAGCTCCTCGACCTAGTGTTTGTCTGATTCTTTCAAAGACCACACTAGCCTGGGTTTGATGCCGCTCATAATAAGACCATTAGCTCGCTCGACTTGACCGTTTGTTTACGGGTGGTAGACAGAGGCGTAATCGAGCTTAATGCCCAGATTAGCACACACACCAGGTTTTCACCTCATCAGCTGTGAAGTTGGAACCGTTATCAGTGATGATGCTATGCGGTACACCATAACGGTGCACCACATCAGATAAAAATGCGATCCCCGGTCCGGACTCGGCCGTTTTAACTGGTCTAGCCTCTATCCACTTGGTGAATTTGTCCACCATGAACAACAAATATTTTTTCTTATGGCTTCCCCCTTTAAGGGGTCCAACCATGTCCATGCCCCAGACCGCAAAGGGCCATGTAATGGGGATTGTTTGTAGGGCGGTTGGGAGCATATGGCTTTGGTTGGCGAAGAGTTGGCATCCCACGCAGCGCTGGACGAGGTCATGTGCGTCTGCCCGGGCCGTAGGCTAATAAAATCCTGTCCGGAAGGCCTTGCTGACAAGTGCTCGGGCTGCGGCGTGGTGCCCACCGAGACCGGCGTGAATTTCTGCCACGAGTTGCTGCCCCTCCTCCTCGGAGATACACCTTTGAAGGACTCCGGTAGTGCTTTTCTTGTAGAGCTCTCCCTCGTGAACTTTATAGGCCTTCGAACGCCGGACGATGCGGTGAGCCTCATTCTGATCTTCTGGGAGCTCCTTCCTATTAATGTAGGCCAAGAATGGTTCGGCCCACGGGGCAATTACTGCCATGGTAAGGTGGGCCGATGGTGTTATTCGGGTGGCTGAGCCTCCGATGATATCGGCTAGTTCGCTATCTGTGTTTGTGTTCGGAACGGGACTGTCGTTGCGGTCTCCCCCTTGCCACACCACGGATGGCGTAAAGAGTCTTTCGAGGAAGATGTTAGGTGGGACGGGGTCGCTCTTAGCGCCAATGCGAGCTAGGACGTCTGCCGCCTGATTACTTTCGCGGGCGACGTGATGAAATTCGAGCCCCTCGAACCGAGCCGACATCTTCAAGACGGCATTGCGATAAGCTGCCATCTTTGGATCTTTGGCATCAAGGTCTCCATTAATTTGGGATATTGCGAGGTTTGAGTCTCCGCGGACCTCCAGGCGTTGTATGCCCATTGATACGACCATTCGAAGGCCATGTAGCTAGGCCTCGTATTCGGCTGCGTTGTTGGAGTCTGTGTATAATATTTGGAGTACGTACTGGACGATATCTCCTGTGGGGGACGTTAATATGAAGCCCGCCCCTAGCCCTACCAACATTTTGGAGCCGTCAAAATGCATAACCCAGTTGGAATATGCGCCGTACTCTTTAGGGAGTTCGGCCTCTGTTCATTCGGCGACGAAGTCAGCCAGTACCTGGGATTTGATGGCTCGACGTGGTTTGTACGTGATGTCGAATGGCAGGAGCTCAATGGCCCATTTGGCAATCCGGCTTGTTGCATCCCGGTTGTTGATTATATCATTGAGGGGCACTTCGGAAGTGAAAGATCGTGGATGTCGCCTAGAGGGGGGGGGGGTGAATAGGCGCTTTAAAATAATTACGGTTTAGGCTTGAACAAATGCGGAATAAACCTAGCGGTTAATTTGACAAGCACAAAACCTACAACAACTAGGCTCACCTGTGTGCACCAACAACTTATGCTAAGCAAGATAAACAACTAAGTGATAGCAAGATATATGACAAGAAACAATATGGCTATCACAAAGTAAAGTGCATAAGTAAAGGGTTCGGGTAAGAGATAACCGAGGCACGCGGAGACGACGATGTATCCCGAAGTTCACACCCTTGCGGATGCTAATCTCCGTCTGGAGCGGTGTTGAGGCACAATGCTCCCCAAGAAGCCACTAGGGCCACCGTAATCTCCTCACGCCCTCACACAATGCAAGATGCCGTGATTCCACTAAGGGACCCTTGAGGGCGGTCACCGAACCCGTACAAATGGCAACCCTTGGGGGCGGTCACCGAACCCGTACACTTTGGCAACCCTTGGGGGCGGTCACTGGTACCCGTCAAATTGCTCGGGGCGGTCTCCACAACCTAATTGGAGACCCCAACGCTTGCCCGGAGCTTTACACCACAATGATTGAGCTCCGAACACCACCAACCGTCTAGTGCGCCCAAGCACCCAAGAGGAACAAGCTCAAGGGCACCAAGCACCAAGAGTAATAAGCTTCTCAACTTGTAACTTCCACGTATCACCGTGGAGAACTCAAACCGATGCACCAAATGCAATGGCAAGGGCACACGGAGTGCCCAAGTCCTTCTCTCTCAAATCCCACCGAAGCAACTAATGCTAGGGAGGAAAAAGAGAGGAAGAACAAGAAGGAGAACACCAAGAACTCCAAGATCTAGATCCAAGGGGTTCCCCTCACATAGAGGAGAAAGTGATTGGTGGAAATGTGGATCTAGATCTCCTCTCTCTTTTCCCTCAAAAACTAGCAAGAATCCATGGAGGGATTGAGAGTTAGCAAGCTCTAAGAAGGTCAACAATGGGGGAAGAACACGAGCTCAAGAGATAAGGTTGAATGGGGAAGAAGACCCCCTTTTATAGGGGCTCCCGAATCCAACCGTTATGTGCTCAGTCCGCGCACGAGCGGTACTACTGCTCAGGGGAGCGGTACTACCGCCCGGGCGGTAGAACACGGAGAGCGCAGCAAAACAGAAGGCGAGGGAATGCCGTATGAGCGACACTACCGCTGGAGCCAGCGGTACTACCATTGGCCGCAGCGGTACTGCCGCGTGGCCCAGCGGTACTAGGGCGGTGGTAGCCGCCGTACTACCGCACACGAGCGGTACTACCGCTCCTACTGCTGCTACTACTGCCGCTGAACCCGACACGAGAAAACCACGTCTCGAGTCGAGGCGGTACCAGCGCGGAACCGGAGCCGTACTACCGCTTATGGCCATAGGCGGTACTACCGCTGTGGGACGGCGGTACTACCGCTTGTGGCGATACACGGTATTGCCGCTCCGATCCAGCGGTACTACCGCTGGCGCCAACTTTATGCCAAGTCCACGAAAACAAGTACACTCCAAGGAAGACCAGAACTGCCATAACTTCTGCAAATGAGCTCCGAATTGAGCAAACTCAAGCTTGTTGGATAGTAAGAAGAGGCAGGGGAGGTATGCCTAACAAAAGAGGAGTGAAACCTCCAACGGAGAAGAACCAACAGAACCTCCAACATCGAAAACATCATAGAAGAAGCATGTGAACTCCGTTTTCGATGAACTCGAGCTTGTCATCAAGATGACCACGAGCTCTAAGACTCACAAAGAGAATCAAACAAGAACCAAGAAATATGATGCAAGGATGCAATGGTTTGAGCTCTCTACGAATGATACGATCAAGCTGCTTATCGAGAGCCCCCCTTGATAGTACGGCAAACGATCCTATAACCCGGTCTCCCAACTACCACCATGAAACTGGTAAAATAGAAAACCTATCAAGGGAAAACCTTTTCCTTGCACATGATCCACTTGAGCTAGATGATGACGATCTTGACTCCCTCAAGATGGACCACCTTTCTTGATTGCGTTGGCTCGATGAAGACTAGTTGATTGCTCCCCCATACTCCACTATGGGTGAGCCACCCTTCCGCACATCTTCACAAGTCCATTGTCACCACAAAGGCTTCAAGCATTTGATCTCTTCGTGATGCTTTACTTGAACTTGCCCGCTTCACTTGAACTTGCACACCGCAATCTAACCCCACAAAGAACTCTCAGAAAGACCATGGGTTAGTACACAAAGCGTAATTGACAATGCTTACCATACCATGGGATCGCTTGATCCCTCGGTACATCTTGTGCGCTTTGTGCGTTGATCAACTTGATTCACTCTTGACTTAGTATTGATCAACCTTGACTCTTTCCAACTCTCTTCATTTGGATGATGTCTTGAAGGTAAACATGAATGATCACACAATCTTCTTCTTCAAGACATGCTTGCAATAAGCTCAACTCTCACATGACCAATCTTTGGATAATTCCTTAATAACACCTTGGTCACCACATAAACTCCTTGAAACCAACACATGGACTTCAAGAAATGCCTATGGACAAATCCTTCAAATATAACTCAAGGCAACCATTAGTCCATAGAGATTGTCATCAATTACCAAAACCAAACATGGGGGCACCGCATGTTCTTTCAGGAAGCCACCGTGATCGAACACTCCTGAAAGTAGTGTCGCAATTTTCGAGATGCCATGAAGACTGCATATGCTATCTTTTGATAGTGAGGGTACCGGGATTTGCATGGTGTGAGGACGGTGGATACGTAGTATACTGGCTTTTGGAGCGGAAATTTGTGTCCGTTCTGTTCTCGTTCGACGACGAGTACGGCGCTCACCACCTGGTGTGTTGCCGATATATATAGGAGCATGGGTTCACCGACGTTTGGCACGGCCAGGATTGGGTTGCTTGCCAAAAGGGCTTTTATTTCCTCCAGTCCGGCTGTCGCTGCGTCTGTCCATTCGAAGTTATTGGTGCGCCGCAGAAGGCGATAAAGGGGCAGCGCGTTTTCCCCCAACCTGGAGATAAAGCGGCTTAACGCTGCCACGCACGAGCCGAGTTTTTGGACATGTTTGAGTTCGGTTGGCGTGGCCAACTGCGATAGAGCTCGGATTTTAGCTGGATTTGCCTCAATTCCTCTACTGGAAACGATGAAGCCCAGGTGTTTACCGTTGGGGACGCCGAAGACGCATTTTTCCGGGTTAAGCTTGATGTCGTATGCGCGGAGGTTGTCGAATGTTAGACGCAAGTCGTATATTAGTGTTTCGACGTGTCTAGTTTTGATGACGATGTAGTCCACGTAGGCCTCCACTGTCTTGCCGATCTGTTTCTCGAGGCATGTTTGGATCATGCGCTGGTAGGTGGCGCCGGCGTTTTTGAGCCCGAAAGGCAAGGTGTTGAAGCAAAATGGCCCGTATGGTGTAATGAATGCTGTTGCAGCTTGATCGGACTCCTTCATTTTGATTTGATGGTATCTGGAGTATGCATCGAGGAAGCATAGCGAGTCGTGTCCTGCGGTAGCATCAATGATTTGATCAATGCGAGGAAGGGGGAACGGATCTTTAGGGCAAGCCTTGTTAAGGTCTTTGAAATCGACGCATAGGCGCCATGATTTATCCTTCTTTGGTACCATTACCAAGTTTGCCAGCCAGTCCGGATGTTTAATATGTTTGATGAATCCGGCCTTGATGAGTTTGGCTAGCTCCTCCCCCATAGCTTGTTGTTTGGGTTCGGAAAAGCGCCGCAGGGTTTGTTTGACCTGCTTAAATCCCTTTAGTATGTTGAGGCTGTGTTCGGCCAACTCACGTGGGATTCCTGGCATATCTGAGCGGTGCCAGGCGAATATGTCCCAGTTTTCGCGCAGGAAGTCTCGTAGTGCTGCATCTACTGAGGGGCTGAGTTGCGCTCCGATAGAGGCTGTCTTCTTCGGGTCTGTTGGATGGACCTGAAATTTGATCGTTTCTTCTGCTGGCTTGAAGGAGGTAGATTTGGGTCGTTTGTCCAGGATAACATCTTCTCTGTCCATAGTGGAGCATAGTGCAGTTAGTTCTTCAGCCGCAAGGGCCTCAGATAATGCCTCGAGGGCCAAGGATGCAGTTTTGTTTTCGGCGCGGAGTGCTATATCCGGATCGCTGACGAGGGTTATTATTCCATTAGGCCCGGGCATTTTTAGCTTCAGATACCCATAATGGGGTATGGCTTGAAAGCGCATGAAGGCCTCTCGCCCTAACAGGGCGTGGTATCCGCTGTTGAAAGGGGCCACCTAGAAAGTTATTTCTTCGGATCGATAATTCTTTGGTGTGCCGAATACCACATCGAGTGTAATTTTTCCCACACACCGCGCTTCCCGACTGGGAATGATACCTTGAAAGGTCGTGCTGCTTTTCTCGATGCGGCTCCTATCTATTTCCATCTTATGGAGCGTGTCCTCGTAGATGAGGTTTAGTCCGCTGCCGCCGTCCATGAGGACCTTTGTAAGTCGAAAACCGTCCACAACGGGACTGAGGACTAATGCAGCTGGCGCTCGGACTGTTCTGTATTTGGGTTCGTCACTGGCATTAAAGGTTATGGCCGTGTCGTTCCAGAGGTCAATTGTGGCGACCTGGCAAACTTCGGCGAGATCGCGCAGTGCCCTTTTACACTTATTGTTTGAAGCGAATGTCTCGAAGACTGTCAATACTCTAGTGTCGTCGTTTGTTGGAGGGTGCTGTTCTGGGGTGTCCTTGATAAGGATGACTTCGCCGCTCTTGGCTACCTACCGAAGTATCCAAGATGCTCTAAGGCTATGGGTTGCCGCGGTATCTGGCGTCATGTGTATTTTGCATGGGCCATTAAGCCATTCCTCCAGAACGGTGCCGTGCCGTATAGCAGCTTTGTGCTTTTTGACTGTTAGACTGGGCGTGCCCCGGGGGTACGCCCTTTTCGCCTGTAGGGGAAGTTGGGTTGGGGTTGGTGGTTCCCAGCGAGCTGCCCGAGTTTCCCAGGCGCTTTCCATCGCGCAGTATTTTTGTACGATGGTTGCTAAGTCAGCAAATTTTAGAATGCGGCAGCGATTGATGGCGTTGAGGATTCCTTCGTCTGTGCAATTTTTGCAGAACGCTGATATTGCGTCCTCGTCACGGCAATCTTTTACCTTGTCCTTGACAAGGAGGAATTTGGCCCATAAGTGGTGGACCTTTTCCTGAGACTGCTGTTTTATGCTCATTATAGCCTTTGTGTCCGGGAGGGTGGGTGGAACGAATTCCGAACCCTGACCCGATTTTGGATCGAGAGTTTGAAGATCTACCGGCCCTGGCAGTTCGGGTTCCGGGATATCGACTGACTTTTTAGGCTCATCGTCCAACTCCAAGTTCGGGGGACGGGACATGCCTTTCTGCCGGAGAATATCCGGCCCTTCAAGATCGGAGATCCGGACATAGTTCATCTTCAATATAGTAGAAGAGTTGCTCCGCACCTCGACTACCGCTATCTGGTGGGTGATCGGCGGAGTTTTAATTTCTCTCTGGTCGGGATTAAGCCCAACCCGATCGTAGTCTGTAGCGACCCCCAAGGCGGCCATGCGATCAAGGAGTTTGTTCAACGACGATAACTCCGTTGGATCCTTCCGGGCGGAGTATTCGGGATCAACACGGAGGCGATTATCTTTGACTTGAGAGGTCATCGTCGGCTTAAGGGCCGACCCGGCGGACATGACGAAGCTGCCCAGCCGGAGGGTTTGGCCTGGGGCCAGGGTTCCTCCGGAGATGATATTATCCTTGAGAACAAGGCGAGCCCTCAACCCTCTTGGCGACGGCACAGTGGAACTCTCAATGAAAGCACCAATGTCGGTGTCAAAACCGGTGGATCTCGGGTAGGGGGTCCCGAACTGTGCGTCTAGGATCGATGGTAACAGGAGACGGGGGACACGATGTTTACCCAGGTTCGGGCCCTCTCTATGGAGGTAATACCCTACTTCTTGCTTGATTGATCTTGATGAATATGAGTATTACAAGAGTTGATCTATCAGGAGATCATAATGGCTAAAACCCTAGAAGTCTAGCCTATATGTATATGGTAATGAATATATCCTTTCCGGACCAACCCCTCCGGTTTATATAGACACCGGGGGGATCTAGTGTTTACATGGAGTCGGTTACATAAGAAGGAATCTTCATAGTTGGTCGCCAAGCTTGCCCTCCACGCCAAGTAGAGTCCAATCCGGACACGGTGCAGTCTTCGGCCTTCATGTCTTCACAGCCCATCAGTTCGGCCCATGGATAACAGGCCGGACGCCCGAGGACCCCTTAGTCCAGGACTCCCTCACTCACCGCTGCTCGTAATAGGAACCCTCTACCTACTGTCGGTTTCGCTCCTCCAGTTCCTTCAGTTTCCGTTCCTTCGGTGACTTCGCAGGGTATCGTTAACCCTCTGGCAGTGACCCCTTGCAGTGCTCCTGTTGCGCGGGCTTCCCTTGTCGCTACTTCTGCAGCTCCTATGCTTAGCTCCCATTCCGCGCGTGCCCCTGAGGTAGAACCCTCGGGGCAGCGCCGTCGCGTCTCTCTTAACCCGGAGGTCTCTACTATCAGTTCAGGATTTGGGTCCGGCTCAGGAGAGGAGCCCGCAGCAGCACCGTCCGAGCAGTAGACTGTGAGAGTATCGCTTTCATCATGAGTATGATGTATGGGTGTAATCACACGTGTCATGATGCTTAGTGTCATGTATGAGGGTAGTAGACCCGTTGTGATGTTTACTTTCATGTTGAGTCTATGTATAATTATGTTGGAACCTTTTATTCGCTTTGGTTTTCTTTCGCTGTTTTCTTCTGAGATTTGTCAATGGCTTTCCTCCCATGTTGGATTTTTCTCATCGCGGTTGCTATGTATTGGGAAAATAAATAATAGCACTACAAAAAAATACACTTCCGTGATGATACGTGTTTGTCACAGTAGGTCACGTTTTCTGTCATGCATGTACATCCATGATAAATTTATGACAGAATCAAGATAGTCATACCTGTGCTGTCGTAGAAGTGTTCCATGACATTACCAAAATTATCATCACGGAAGTGTCCACTTCCATGACGATAAATCGCGCATCATAGAAGTGCTTTCGTCAAGGGTGACCGACACGTGGCATCCACCGTAACGGAACGCCGTTAAGCTATCGGGTCCGGTTTTTGGATCCGATAACCCATTAACAGCCCCGACCAATGGGGATTTTCCATGTGTAAAATCATCATTGGCTGGAGGAAACACGTGTCAGCTCACCGTTGGGACAGATGTCATCCACTCATTGGACCCAAAGCGCCTATGATACGTCAACATGTGGCACGGCCCAACAGAGGCCCATTCCTGTGAAAAGGCCGACCCGTTTGACTTGGTCAAAAGGTGGCGGTCCGGCCCATGGCAAGCCTGTTAACGGCCTGTTCGCATATAGCCCATTTACAGCCCGCTAACCCAGGGCCCGTTTACGGCCTATCCGAATTAGGCCCAGTAGCGTCATCTCGGCCGTCAAATATAATTCCAGCCCGTTTTAACTTCCGGCCCATGTATGGCCCATGAGGTCTTTCGGCCCATATGAGGCCCTTATTACTCTCGGCCCATTAACGGCCCGTGGTAAAACTGGCCCGTAATGAACAGTGTATCACTTTATACACATTAACGGCACGTGGTGAAACTGGCCCGTAATGAACAGTGTATCACTTTATACCCATTAACAGCCCATTATTCCGTTGGGCCGTTTCCAGCCCATGTTATCTTTCGGCCTTCTCGGGGCCCATTTATTCTTGGGCTCATTTCCACATTCGTTTACTTACGGCCCGTTACTGTCATTTTCTGCTTGTGGGCCAAATTCAGCCGTGGTTCCAGTCGGCCTGTTTGTGGCCCGTTAATATGCTGGGCCATTTTCATAGCGTCATCAAAATACAGCCGATTAACGACGGCCCGTTACGGTCGGCCCATGAACGGACGACTTCAACTCTAGCCCATTTACGGCCATAATGTGGTCTATTATTGGCCCATGTTTGGCCAACCGATCATAAGACCGTAGAAGGCCCATTGATGATACGGCCCATAGAAGGCCCATTATGTCTACGGCCCGTATAAGGCCCATTGTTCCTACGCCACGTAGAAGGCCCATTATTTCTACGGCCTTTAGAAGGCCCATTGTTTCTACGGCCCGTAGGAGGCCCATGTTAACTACAGCCGGTGGGCATCAAAGTTCGCCACCAGTGCAAATATAGGGAACACCCTACACTATACAAAAATGGCTTGCTGTTTTCTTCAGCCGGTGGCTGCACGTTAAGAACAAATTTTGTATCGCACCAAAAAAATTACAACTATAAAACAAAAGGAAGGTTGGCATAAAAGTTAACAATCTAGCAGATAAATGCACCACCAGAAGTTCAGAAGCTCGGTTCATTAGACCTGACTATTACGTTTTCATGGTGTATTGTCCGATGGAGCACCATAACCTTCGCCTTCAGTTCTCCTAGGCTCCTGAACAACATAGCAAATGTCTGATAGTCTGGTTTCAAAACCATGGATATCTTGACAACATCGAACAATGTCTCTCCTTGTTTCACAAAGGGTCTCTGTTAGGGAATGGACTTGTGTCTGGAGCGCAGATACAACATTGTTTTGAGCTTGCATATCTTGATCATGAGGCAGTTTGGACGACATTGCCTTAACAACCAAGCCAGTATTACGCAGGAACGTGCTTTTGGCACTGTTAGTGGACAGGTACTGACCCACTGCAGCAAGAGCTAACATTGCAGTTATAATTGCCTCGCCACCTTTGGAAGGTGGCGGTTCCACCATTTTTTCCATAGCTCGCTGAAAAGTTGTGGTTTTACATTAGTAGTACCAGAACAGAAGATATTAAGGAGGCAGCAAAACCAAACAAAATAGCTTTGGTCTATATACAGAACTTATTCTGGTGAACCCATGTAAAGTAATAGTTGTATTTTATTGCAAAGTACAAAAACAAAAACCAGGTTCCAAACATATGACCATGTACTATCGCTAATGTATTGTCTATTTCTTCACATTGTATTGAGGGCTAAGGATAAAGAGACGAAGTTTATAATAGGGTAAGCATAGTATGACACCATTCATATCACAAAACAACTGAGAACAGACAAACAGGCAATTGTAACATTGTGTGGGCAAGTCAAGATCAAAGGAACATCACACCTCTCTTTTAAACCATGTAAGGTGCAATGATACGCTAAGACAATTGTGTATAAAATTGAAAAGAGTAATAGACATTGGCTGCAAACCATGCAGTTCAAGGCACAAGTCAGAGTAAGTAGTAGTTAAAAGGCATGAGGATTAAGGATTTACAACAGCGTCTTTGACTAGTGCATGTAGTCATGCCCTTCTTCTTGTTGGTGTGACAGTCCTTGAAGATTTCCACAGCATTTGGTTCAGGTACTTTTTGGTCCTTGCGGGCTTTCCTCTGCATTTGGAACAAGTCAATATAGATATATTAATATGGTACATCGAAAAGAGTGAAATAGCAGCTAATTACAAGAGCCTCGCAGTGTGGAATATAGCTACGAGATCCTGTCGTCTGTCGGAATTTCACTTTCGTACGGTTGGCCTTGTTCTTTGAATAGTTCACCTACAAGAAGATAGATTTGTGTGGCACATGCGTAAATAGGACCTCAACATGTGATGTGATGACATATATATAATGTACCTGGTACTTCGGATCGGACCAGTGTTTAATGAGGCCTCTCCAGTCTTCATCAGATATATTTTCCACTGGAGATGTTTGGGCAAGTTCACTGTTAGCCTTGCCTTCAAAGTGAGTTTTCCTCAAGTTATACCGATACTGCCGCAGA
Source organism: Aegilops tauschii subsp. strangulata (assembly GCF_002575655.3). NCBI lineage: Eukaryota > Viridiplantae > Streptophyta > Magnoliopsida > Poales > Poaceae > Aegilops > Aegilops tauschii. The sequence continues at coordinate 519,446,643 of NC_053036.3, forward strand.
GTAGACTTGAAAACATGGGTGCAAGCTTTTCTGGTTGCATCATCTTGGCTATCCAACTTGAACCTCATCTCTTGAAAATTATGGGAGTCTCATTATCAGCAACCTAGAAAGTATTGGAAAGAGCAAGACGATATTACAGTTTCCATACATAACCATACTTCCAGATAAATGGTCGAGGAAGGTGTTGAACTGGGTTTCGTCATTGTCATTCCTGTACTGAATCCATGTTGGGAGGATACGTACATGACACCTAACAGCAACCACTGCCTCTGATACTAACTTGGCTGACTCTGTAGCATCACGTGCCCTTTTTAAACCTACCTCAAAACATATCTCCATTCTTCCTCCTCTAGATTTAGTTAACCTATCGAGCATTGTCCCTGATGTTTGTTTCCTCTTGCGCCTAGGTGCTAGTCCAACAACAAACATAGGAAGTGTTAGTGTACATCAAACTGTGAGACTACATATAAAGAAGCATGCAACTGTAACTTGACTCCAGCAACTACCTTCTTGCTGTTGAAGCTCACAAAGTTCATCTGATCTTGCCAACTCATCTTGTGTCAAGAGTGCTTCAGAAGTAGTGTCAGGTGGCAAGGGAGCTTGGGAACGTGCTGCTAGCTGAGTTGACGAACGAGTAAATCGTGCAGCTTGTGGTACTGTGGAAGGTGTTGCAACAACTAGGGTTGTCTCTGCTTGTTTGGTGGCAGCTATTTGTTTTTGTTTGGCTTGTTCTGCAGCTCCTGTAGCATGGGATACCCCGTCGGTACAATTTTCCGCGGGACTTTGACCTTCTATTGCACCATCAGTACCAGCAGAAGCTGCAGGATTATTCCGCTTCCCTTTCGCTGTCGTTCTGTCTTGCTTCCTCTTTCTCTGTGCCATGTTAAGTCAAGCCGACAAGAAAAATGAATAACAATTTAGTTCTTCAGAACAAATGTACTTTGATGTAAGAACATGGTGTGATAGACAGATATTGTATGTTCTAGAAACAGGAACACGTGTCTTAGTCACAAGTATAATGTGTAAAGTAAGCAGATGAAATTCAACAAAATTAGAAGCAAGACAAGCTAGACATCATACATAACATGCAACCACATATAATAGTGCCAAGTTAGAGGGAGTACCTGTGATGGTGCACTAGGGGACACGTGCTCATCACCAACACAGCTACGTTGAGTGTCTATGCATGTGTTGTCTTGGAAATCATCTTGGGGGGATGGAGGTGTAGAATCTGTAGAGGCCCTCCATTTGGAAGGAGCACCTTCATCCGCTGCCTTGCTAACTTCCTTCCGCTTTATTGATTTTGAATTGTCAAGTAAAACCGACAAGAAAAAGCAATAAAATTCACTCTTCAGAACTCATTCGTGCATGATACTGACAATCACTACTTTGATGTAAGGCAAACACATGATTCCAGGATGGAATAATACGAAAACATGACGGCATGGCATATTCACAACTGTTTGTGTAAACTAAGCAGAAACCATTTCACCAAATAAGAAGCAACGCAAGCTAGACACCACGTGAAAGATGCAACCAATATGACTCTGCCAAGTTAAAAGTGTCCCATCATAAATGGCATTTCAACAAATTAGAAGCAGCGCATGCTATAAATCATATCAAAGATGCAACTAATATCACACTGCATATACTGAAGGTGTCTCGTCATATTGATTTATGCGGGATACAAAAAACAATAGTTTTATGTGAGGACATGCTTAATAGACAGATGTACTATGTACTAAATACAGGAAGGCATGTCACATTAACATGTATAATGTATAAGCTAAGCAGAATAGCACATGCAGTTTAACCAGATTGGAAGAATTACAATCTAGACACCATATGCAACATGCAACCGCATATCACGCTGCCAAGTTAGAGCAAGCACCCGCGATGCTAGTGTAGGGGAAATGCCGTAATCAACTACAGAGCTACGTTCACTATCTTCATCTAGCCTTGCTGCTTCTTGAGAATCATGTCGGGAGGCTGACGCTGCATTCTTTAAATGAGGAGTACTCCACTTGACTGACTGCCTCATCATAAGTGATTGATGAGGGATACACAAGAACATTAGTTTGATGTAAGAACATGGTTAATACACAGATGTACTAGTATGTACCAAAAACAGAAACGCATGTCATATTCAAAGGTATAATGTGTAAGCTAAGAAGATGCAATTTAACCAAATTGGAAGCAATACAAGCTAGACACCCGGCTGGAGTGGTGAGCATGATCATCTAGGACTTGAGAGCCTGGTGGGAGGCGGGCTGCTTCGCCACCATCGCGGCTTTTTAGTTGGCTTCCAGGTGATGCCTCTCTTTGCTGGGCTTGTCACTGGCTCGCCCAGTGCCCTGACTAGCTATTTGTCTTCTGGTGCTCGCGGGTTGGTGGTTCATGTAAAAAATATCTTTCCTTATCTTAATAAAGACCGACTTCGGCCTTTCGAATAAAAGCTAGACACCATATGGAACATGCAACCACATATGACACCGCGAAGTTAAAGCAAGCACCTTGGATGGTGGTTCATTGCGAGTGAGGTCATCAACTCCAGAGCTACGTTTACCGTCTGCATCTGCTGACACTGCACCCTTTAAAGCCTTGAAACGTGTCTGGCCTAGCCGCGTACCACGCTGGATTGACTTCTCTCTTCTCTTTTCTGCTTCTGTCAAGGCAGGGTCTGAAATACCCTTTCATAAAAACACAATAGTGAGAGTATGGGTGAAGTGTGTGTGCAGAACTAGTGCACTGTAAAAGTAGCAGATAGCAGGTGGCTGAAAAATAAATGACAGGAGACATATGATAGCTCTACAACATTGCATGGCAAACAAAATTAGATTCTACTCTGTATGATTTTGTAATATATTAGCACAGGAAATGCAGGTACTCCTCCAGCACACCACCACATGTGGTCCTATCAAGATAACAGTCGACTGAAAATAAATAGGTCAGTCAATTTTTTTATGAACCGTCTGATCTATAAGGAATGGGCAGATGGCCTTCGTCTACCTCCCGCCGGTCACTGTTGCCGATCTTTCTCGAACAGCCAGCGACCACCGGCCCAGACCCCTGCCTCTGCCGCCCCGCCCTCCCCTCGACCTCACACCACCGCCGTGCTTGGCAGTGCCCCTAGGCCATCCCTTTAATCTCGGCAGACCTCCAGATCGGGCGCCAGTAGCTCTAGGCCCCACATGCCCCTAAGATAAACACCGAGGCGCTGCTTCCCCGGTGTAATAGGCGGACTAGCGCCTGTTACACCGGGGAATGCTTCCGTTAATTGGGAATCAACTGACCAGGAATTGAAATTCAGGGGGGCGACAGACCTCTAGCTAAGGTGAAATAGTATATGAGGAGAAACCTTGTGCATCGCGAGTTACTAGGAACATCTAGTATCAAGAAGAAGCGGTCAACTAGTGTCTTCTGTGGGATGAATACCGTGCAAACAGACACGTAAGATTTGCATGAATAAGGGAAGAGGAGTAGCATTTTCGGTTGCCGGTGTGGTCGCTTCCACATGCCGCGCCGATCTTCTTCTTTTTGCCGGGGAAACCGATGTTCTGGAGGGTGCAGGCTTGGACTAACCATGGCCAAATTGTTGACTGTGTTGCCGTGGCTGTATGTCGGCAGAGGTGAAGCAGATCCGAGGCGGCGAAGGACGGCGTAGCAGGAATAGCTCCGGTGCGGTGGAGGGTGGCAAAGTTGGAGCGGCAGGGGTGAGGTGCAGGACGGCGTGGTTGAACTGGCTCAGGTACGGACGGCCCGGCCTCGGCTTCAACTACTAGCCGTGGAGGGCATTGTGGTTGAGGTTGCGGTGGACGACAGCGTCGGGGTATCGGCTCCGGCGTGATGGAGGAGGGTGGCGGTTGATGGGTGGAATGGGGTGGCGGACGGAGGACGCCGGGGTTTCGCGGCTGGTGGAGAGGTAGTTTTTGTGCCCACGGAGTACGAATGGGGAATCGGACGGGTGGGCGGGGGGGAGGGGAGAACCATGTTTCGGTCTAGGACGCGCTTGTTTTTGGCTTTTTTCAACAGAATATCGGACGCGCTTGTTTGAAATTTGGGGAAAGTACAAACTTTGCCCCCCTCTTAAATTTCGGACCTACTGCGGGTCGGGGGTAGGATGGTAATCCCAGGTGTCCCAAATAGTGGGCGGGAGCGATTTCAGCCACACACATGTGTGCTTAGGCGGCCATTGTGTATGAATGTTTTTCGGAGGCGGTTGCGTGGCGTTGCTACCTCTTGAGCACTACGTTGGTTTTCCCTTGAAGAGGAAAGGGTGATGCAGCAAAGTAGCGTAAGTATTTCCCTCAGTTTTTGAGAACCAAGGTATCAATCCAGAAGGCGGCTACACGCGAGTCCCTCGCACATACACAAAACAAATAAATCCTCGCAACCAACGCGATAAGGGGTTGTCAATCCCTACACGGTCACTTACGAGAGTGAGATCTGATAGATATGATAAGATAATATTTTTGGTATTTTTATGATAAAGATGCAAAGTAAAATAAAAGCAACGGAAATAACTAAGTGTTGAAAGACTAATATGATGGAAAATAAACCCGGGGGGCATAGGTTTCACTAGTGGCTTCTTTCAAGAGCATAAGTTTTTACGGTGGGTGAACAAATTATTGTTGAGAAATTGACATAATTGAGCATAGTTACAAGAATATCTAGGTATGATCATGTATATAGGCATCACGTTCGAGACAAGTAGACCGACTCCTGCGTGCATCTACTACTATTACTCCACACATCGACCGCTATCCAGCATGCATCTAGAGTAAAAGTTCATAGGAACAGAGTAACGCCTTAAGCAAGATGACATGATGTAGAGGGATAAATTCATGCAATATGATAAAAACCCCATCTTGTTATCCTCGATGGCAACAATACAATACGTGCCTTGCTGCGCCTACTGGCACTGGGAAAGGACACCGCAAGATTGAACCCAAAGCTAAGAACTTCTCCCATTGCAAGAAAGATCAATCTAGTAGGCCAAACCAAATTGATAATTCGAAGAGACTTGCAAAGATAACCAATCATACATAAAAGAATTCAGAGAAGATTCAAATATTGTTCATAGATAAACTTGATCATAAACCCACAATTCATCAGTCTCAACAAACACACCGCAAAAGAAGATTACATTGAATAGATCTCCACAAGAGAGGGGAGAACATTGTATTGAGATCCAAAAAGAGAGAGGAAGCCATCTAGCTAATAACTATGGACCCGAAGGTCTGAGGTAAACTACTCACACTTCATCGGAGAGGCTATGGTGTTGATGTAGAAGCCCTCCGTGATGGATGCCCCCTCCGGCGGAGCTCCGGAATAGGCCCCAAGATGGGATCTTGTGGGTACAGAAGGTTGCGGCGGTGGAATTAGGTTTTTGGCTCCGTATCTGATCGTTTGGGGGTACGTAGGTATATATAGGAGGAAGGCGTACGTCGGTGGAGCAACATGGGGCCCACGAGCGTGGAGGGCGCGCCTGGGGGGGTAGGCGCGCCCCCTACCTCATGGCTTCCTGGAAGCCTCTCTTACGTAGGGTCCAAGTCTCCTGGATCATATTCGTTCAGAAAATCACGTTCCCGAAGGTTTCATTCCGTTTGGACTCCGTTTGATATTCTTTTTCTGCGAAACTCTGAAATAGGCAAAAAAACAGCAATTCTGGGCTGGGCCTCCGGTTAATAGGTTAGTCCCAAAAATAACATAAAAGTGAGTAATAAAGCCCAATAATGTCCAAAACAGAAGATAATATAGCATGGAGCAATCAAAAATTATAGATACGTTGGAGACGTATCAAGCATCCCCAAGCTTAATTCCTACTCGTCCTCGAGTAGGTAAATGATAAAAACAGAATTTTTGATGCGAAGTGCTACTTGGCATTATTTCAATGTAATTCTTCTTAATTGTGGTATGAATATTCAGATCCAAAAGATTTAAGACAAAAGTTCATATTGACATAAAAATAATAATACTTCAAGCATACTAACTAAGCAATTATGTCCTCTCAAAATAACATGGCCAAAGAAAGTTGATCCCTACAAAATCATATAGTTTAGTCATGCTCCATTTTCGTCACACAAGAATGCTCTCATCATGCACAACCCCGATGACAAGCCAAGCAATTGTTTCATACTTTAGTAATCTCAAACTTTTTCAATCTTCACGCAATACATGAGTGTGAGCCATGGACGTAGCACTATGGGTGGAATAGAATATGATGATGGGGGTTATGTGGAGAAGACAAAAAAGGAGAAAGTCTCACATCAACGAGGCTAATCAATGAGCTATGGAGATGCCCACCGATTGATGTTAATGCAAGGAGTAGGGATTGCCATGCAACGGATGCACTAGAGCTATAAATATATGAAAGCTCAACAAAAGAAACTAAGTGGGTGTGCATCCAACTTGCTTGCTCACGAAGACCTAGGGCACTTGAAGAGGCCCATTGTTGGAATATACAAGCCAAGTTCTATAATGAAAAATTCCCACTAGTATATGAAAGTGACATAACAAGGGACTCTCTATCATGAAGATTATGGTGCTACTTTGAAGCAAAAGTGTGGTAAAAGGATAGTAACATTGTCCCTTCTCTCTTTTTCTCTCATTTTTTGGGCCTTCTCTTTTTTATGGACTTTCTCTTTTTTTTATTCCTCACTTGGGATAATGCTCTAGAAAATGATGATCATCACACTTCTATTTATTTACAACTCAATGATTACAACTCGATACTAGAACAAAGTATGACTCGATATGAATGCCTCCGGCGGTGTACCGGGATATGCAATGAACCAAGAGTGACATGTATGAAAGAATTATGAATGGTGGCTTTGCCACAAATACTATTTCAACTACATGATCATGCAAATCAATATGACAATGATGAATGTGTCATGATAAACGGAATGGTGGAAAGTTGCATGGCAATATATCTCGGAATGGCTATGGAAATGCCATAATAGGTAGGTATGGTGGCTGTTTTGAGGAAGATATAAGGAGGTTTATGTGTGAAAGAGCGTATCATATCACGGGGTTTGGATGCACCGGCGAAGTTTGCACCAACTCTCAATGTGAGAAAGGGCAATGCACGGTACTGAAGAGGCTAGCAATGATGGAATGGTGAGGGTGCGTATAATCCATGGACTCAACATTAGTCATAAAGAACTCACATACTTATTGCAAAAATCTACAAGTCATCAAAAACCAAGCACTACGCGCATGCTCCTAGGGGGATAGATTGGTAGGAAAAGACCATCGCTCGTCCCCGACCGCCACTCATAAGGAGGACAATCAAAGAACACCTCATGTTTCAAATTTGTTACATAACGTTTACCATACGTGCATGCTACGGGACTTGCAAACTTCAACACAAGTATTTCTCAAATTCACAACTACTCAACTAGCACAACTTTTATATTACTACCTCCATGTCTCAAAACAATCATCAAGCATCAAACTTCTCTTAGTATTCAACAAACTCATAAGAAAGTTTTTACTAATCTTGAATACCTAGCATATTAGGATTTTTTAAGAAAATTACCATGCTATTTAAGACTCTGAAAATAATCTAAGTGAAGCATGAGAGATCAATAGTTTCTATAAAACAAATTGACCACCGTGCTCTAAAAGATATAAGTGAAGTACTAGAGCAAAAACTATATAGCTCAAAAGATATAAGTGAAGCACATAGAGTATTCTAATAATTTCCGAATCATGTGTGTCTCTCTCAACAGGTGTGTGCAGCAAGTATGATTGTGGTACACTAAAAATCAAACACTCAAATCATACAAGACGCTCCAAGCAAAACACATATCATGTGGTGAATAAAAATATAGCTCCAAGTAAAGTTACCGATGGAAGTAGACGAAAGAGGGGATGCCTTCCGGGGCATCCCCAAGCTTTGGATTTTTGGTGTCCTTAGATTATCTTAGGGGTTCCATGGGCATCCCCAATCTTAGGCTCTTGCCACTCCTTGTTCCCTAATCCATCAAATCTTTCACCCAAAACTTGAAAACTTCACAACACAAAACTCAGCAGAAAATCTCGTGAGCTCCGTTAGCGAAAGAAAACGAAAGACCACTTCAATGTACTGTAATGAACTCATTCTTTATTTATATTGGTGTTAAACCTACTGTATTACAACTTCTCTATGGTTTATAAACTATTTTACTAGCCATAGATTCATCAAAATAAGCAAACAACACACGAAAAACAGAATCTGTCAAAAACAGAGCAGTCTGTAGTAATCTGTAACTAAGGCAAACTTCTGGAACTCCAAAAAATCAGCCAAAATAGGACGACCTAGAAAATTTGTTTATTGATCAGAAGCAATTGGAATCAATATTTTATCACGTCGTTGGTGATTTTTAACAATTATTTTCGTGAACAGAAAGTTTCTGGAATTACAGCAAGATCAAATAACTATCATCCAAGAAGATCCTATAGGTTTAACTTGGCACAAACACTAACTAAAACATAAAAACACATCTAACCAGAGGCTAGAACAAATATTTATTCCTAAACAGAAGCAAAAAGCAAAAAGCAAAAAATAAAATTGGGTTGCCTCCCAACAAGCGCTATCGTTTAACGCCCTAGCTAGGCATAAAAGCAAGGATAGATCTAGGTATTGCCATCTTTGGTAGGCAATCCATAAGTGGCTCTCATGATAGATTCATATGGTAATTTTATTTTCTTCCTAGAGAAGTGTTCCATGCCTTTCTTTAATGTAAATTGGAATCTAATATTCCCTCCCTTCATATCAATAATTGCACCAATCGTTCTAAGGAAAGGTCTACCAAGAATAATAGGACATGAAGGATTGCAATCAATGTCAAGAACGCTAAAATCTACGGGCACATACTTCCTATTTGCAACAATAAGAACATCATTAATTCTTCCCATAGGTTTCTTAATGGTAGAATCCGCAAGGTGCAAGTTTAAGGAGCAATCATCAAAATCATAGAAACCTAGCAAATCACACAAAGTTTTTGGAATCATGGAAACACTATCACCCAAATCACACAAAGCATAGCATTCATGATCTTTAATCTTAATTTTAATAGTAGGTTCCCACTCATCATAAAGTTTTCTAGGGATAGAAACTTCCAACTCAAGCTTTTCTTCATAAGATTGCATCAAAGCATCAACGATATGTTTGGTAAAAGCTTTATTTTGACTATAAGCATGAGGAGAATTTAGCATGGATTGCAACAAGGAAATACAATCTATCAAAGAGCAATTATCATAATTAAATTCCTTGAAATCCAAAATAGTGGGTTTATTAATATCTAGGGTTTTGATCTCTTCAATCGCACTTTTATCAATTTTAGCATCAAGATCTAAAAACTCCGAATTTTTGGAACGCCTTCTAGGTAAAGGTGGATCATATTCAGTCCCATCATTATCAAGATCCAGATTCCAAAACAAAGATTTAATAGGGGACACATTAATAACTTTTAGATCTTCATCTTTGTTTTCATAGAAATTAGAAGAACACGCTTTTATAAAGCAATCTTTCTTAGCACGCATCCTAGCGGTTCTTTCTTTGCACTCATCAATGGAAATTCTCATGGCTTTGGGAGACTCATTGATATCATGCTTAGGAGGAATAGATCTAAGTTTCAAAGAATCAACATCAAGAGAAATTCTATCAACATTCCTAGCCAATTCATCAACTTTAAGCAATTTTTCTTCAAGCAAAGCATTGAAATTCTTTTGCGAATTCATAAATTCCTTAACACTAGTCTCAAATTCAGAGGGCATCTAAAGTTTCCATCAGAATTGTTGTAGGAATTACCATAATTGTTTGAGGAATTACTAGGATAAGGCCTAGGATTAAAGTTCCCTCTATACGCGTTGTTACCAAAATTATTCCTACCAACAAAATTCACATCCATAGATTCATTATTATTATCAATCAAAGTAGACAAAGGCATATCATTAGGATCAGAGGAAACACTCCTAGTAGCAAATAATTTCATAAGTTCATCCATCTTTCCACTCAAAACATTAATTTCTTCTATCGCATGCACTTTTTTATTAGTAGATCTTTCAGTGTGCCATTGAGAATAATTAACCATAATATTATCTAGGAGTTTAGTAGCTTCTCCTAAAGTTATTTCCATAAAAGTACCTCCCGCGGCCGAATCTAAAAGATTTCTAGAAGCAAAATTCAATCCGGCATAAATTTTTTGTATAATCATCCACAAATTCAAACCATGTGTAGGGCAATTACGTATCATTAATTTCATCCTCTCCCAAGCTTGTGCAACATGTTCATGATCAAGTTGCTTAAAATTCATAATATCGTTTCTAAGAGAGATAATCTTAGCGGGAGGAAAATACTTAGAGATAAAAGCATCTTTGCACTTATTCCAAGAATCAATACTATTTTTAGGCAAAGACGAAAACCAAGCTTTAGCACGATCTCTAAGCGAAAAAGGAAATAGCTTTAATTTAACAATATAATTGTCCACATCTTTCTTCTTTTGCATATCACACAAATCAACGAAGCTATTTAGATGGGTAGCAGCATCTTCACTAGGAAGGCCGGCGAATTGATCTTTCATAACAATATTCAACAAAGCAGCATTGATTTCACAAGATTCAGTATTGGTAAGAGGAGCAATCGGAGTGCTAAGGAAATCATTATTGTTGGTATTGGTAAAGTCACATAATTTGGTATTATCTTGAGCCATCGTAACAAGCAAGCAATCCAACACACGAGCAAACAAGAAGCAAGCGAAAAAGAGGCGAACAAAAAAGAGAGGGCGAATAAAACGGCAAGGGTGAAGTGGGGGAGAGGAAAACGAGAGGCAAATGGCAAATACTGTAATGCGGGAGATAAGGGTATGTTGACTTTTGCGTATACCTCCCCGGCAACGGCGCCAGAAATCCTTCTTGCTACCCCTTGAGCAATGCGTTGGTTTTCCCATGAAGAGGAAAGGGTGATGCAGCAAAGTAGCGTAAGTATTTCCCTCAGTTTTTGAGAACCAAGGTATGAATCCAGTAGGAGGCTACGCGCGAGTCCCTCGCACCTACACAAAACAAATAAATCCTCGCAACCAACGCGATAAGGGGTTGTCAATCCCTACACGGTTACTTACGAGAGTGAGATCTGATAGATATGATAAGATAATATTTTTGGTATTTTTATGAAAAAGATGCAAAGTAAAATAAAAGCAACGGAAATAACTAAGTGTTGAAAGATTAATATGATGGAAAATAGACCCGGGGGCCATAGGTTTCACTAGTGGCTTCTCTCAAGAGCATAAGTATTTTACGATGGGTGAAAAAATTACTGTTGAGCAATTGACATAATTGAGCATAGTTATGAGAATATCTAGGTATGATCATGTATATAGGCATCACGCCGAGACAAGTAGACCAACTCCTGCCTGCATCTACTACTATTACTCCACACATCGACCGCTATCCAGCATGCATCTGAGTATTAAGTTCATAAGAACAGAGTAACGCCTTAAGCAAGATGACATGATGTACAGGGATAAATTCATGCAATATGATAAAAACCCATCTTGTTATCCTCAATGGCAACAATACAATACGTGCCTTACTGCCCCTACTGTCACTGGGAAAAGACACCGCAAGATTGAACCCAAAGCTAAGCACTTCTCCCATTGCAATAAAGATCAATCTAGTAGGCCAAACCAAACTGATAATTCGAAGAGACTTGCAAAGATAACCAATCATATATAAAAGAATTCAGAGAAGATTCAAATATTGTTCATAGATAAACTTGATCATAAACCCACAATTCATCGGTCTCAACAAACACACCGCAAAAGAAGATTACATCGATTAGATCTCGACAAGAGAGGGGGAGAACATTGTATTGAGATCCAAAGAGAGAGAGGAAGCCATCTAGCTAATAACTATGGACCCGAAGGTCTGAGGTAAACTACTCACACTTCATCGGAGAGGCTATGGTGTTGAGGTAGAAGCCCTCCGTGATGGATGCCCCCTCCGGCGGAGCTCCGGAACAGGCCCCAAGATGGGATCTTGTGGGTACAGAAGGTTGCGGCGGTGGAATTAGGTTTTTGGCTCCGTATCTGATCTTTGGGGGTATGTAGGTATATATAGGAGGAAGGAGTACGTCGGTGGAGCAACATGGGGCCCACGAGGGTGGAGGGCGCGCTTGGGGGGGGGGGGGGGTAGGCGCGCCCCCCTACCTTGTGGCTTCCTGGAAGCTTCTCTTACGTAGGGTCCAAGTCTCCTGGATCATGTTCGTTCCGAAAATCATGTTCCCGAAGGTTTCATTCCGTTTGGACTTCGTTTGATATTTTTTTTCTGCGAAACTCTGAAATAGGCAAAAAACATCAATTCTGGGCTGGGCCTCCGGTTAATAGGTTAGTCCAAAAAATAATATAAAAGTGAATAATAAAGCCCAATAATGTCCAAAACAGAAGATAATATAGCATGGAGCAATAAAAAATTATAGATACGTTGGAGACGTATCTGGCGTCTAGATGAAGCTATGAACCTACCCCAGTTTAGACCTTTGGACGTCGGGCCGGTAGGTTTCACGGGTCGAAGTTATTAGAAAAGTAATTTCCTTGTACTACCAAACATTGGTCTCACGCGGTTTCGGGCGAGTAGAGGCTCTTTTGGCGCTTCGTTCGAAATTTTGAAACACAAGCATTCACGTTTAGAGTACTCTTGAACTTTGAGGATTGACCTAAATAGACAACGTTAAATTTGACCTTGTATGTTTGAAAACCTCATTAAATTATCCGCTTCTTTTTGAAATTTTGACACTTGAAAATCCTATAACTACGATTATTTTGGAATGGAGGAGCTAAATTAGAATCTATTTTGTACACTACTACATATGCTATTATGTACAAAATCAGAGCAAAGATTGGTGCCCCCATAATTTAGGTATGATTTACAAATGCCATGATACCAAATTCAAATAATTGAATGGACTTCATGTTGAATTCGATTTTTTAAAACCACCTTAAGTTGAATTCAAATGTATGCTAGTTCATAGGTAGCTATTTATAATGTTCATTGTGTAACTTTCGTATGTATAATGTGCTTTACACACACAACATGAACTATACTCACGTTTATATTCGATTGCTAAAGCGATGCATTGTCTGGAGTTCAAAATACTAACTATGTGGATCAATTGTGTCGAATAATAACATAGACATGCTCAAATTCAGTAGAATCTAGATGTTTGATGGATCAATGACCGTTCCTTACGCGAATTGCAAATATCACGATCCCATCCAAATATTTGGATACAATTTATATCATTAATCAATGTGTACAGCAGTCTTGTACGTGTACTTTCACTCTCCATCGGTGGTCTCTCACACATGCTCACACACTCTCTCCCGAGGTGTCTTTCTCGCACACATGCTCTCGATATAACCCTCCCTCCCTCTCGTAACCATTTATTACTGTTTTCAATAACCTTTATCACAAGCACTCTTCCTCTCACAAGCATACACACGCACAATCCCCATCGGCCCTTTCTATATACATAGACCTGCCTACGTGTCTCCTGTACACACATTATCTTTAGGCCTGTCTCTCACGCATTGTCTCACACCTCCACACCTCTTCCTAATCGACGAGTATGATTCTAGCAGAGCATTCTGTAGGATGCCCCTTAAAGTTAGGTTGGATGAATAGTAATATCAGAGATAAATGGTTTACCTTTGTCCGAGAACCTAGAGTTACAAATCCTAGCCGGCTTTGTCAGTGGACATAGAGTCCTTCACAATTATGCTATGTTTGTCTTGTACGACTAGTCATCCATGGGTCTCCTTAAATGCGTCACGGGCCGACCAATGTGGCGCAGGACGGAACCGAACGAAGGGCCTGACCTCGACCCACCAGACCTCACGCGGTGACACACCCTCTGCCCCCACGTCTCGTTATGTTCTCACACCCACACATACCAACACAGACACCACACACAAAAAATATATTCTCCTGGTGCCTCTATCCACTCCCCCCTTGCATATACACAATCGAGGGAATCTCTCGCCGTGACGTCATATTCATCTCTCTCTCTCTAGACCACTCTCATTTCTCGTGCTATCTCTCCCACGCCCCCCTGTCAGCCCCTCTATCCATGCCTCTCTCGAATATGTAATACACACACATACCTCTCTAGGCCCTGCCAAATGCATCAACTACACATTCACACATGTTACATCACGTACCTCATTGATCTAAAAAGCCCTCTCTTCACGTTTATTTCGCATACAACATTCCTTTTGAATAAAGTGTGGCCAAAAAAATATTTTAGAATTTCTACATATATACAACATTACAAAGTTATATGGAGGAGTATGAACGCTTGCATTGCATGGTGCCCACAATGATATTTATTCCGCACTGTGAATTTGTATATTTTTATACTATATATAAAGTTAGTCATAATAAAGAGAAACGAAGAGCATCTCTCTCTCCATCGCATACCCCCCCCTCTACGCCGCTTTCACGTACGCACACAAACTATCTCTAGGTCCTCTAAAAGTAAGCCCCCAGCACATTCACGCATGTTTCATCTTTCTCTCGCGATATATACAGTGACGATCATTGTATTTGAAGCGAAAGCACGATACGTACATTGGACTTCAGAATCCACTCATTACGGTCACCATTTACGTTTTGTGGTTATTATACAGTCACGGGCTCACCGTACAACTCTGTATTTGCTCAAGACACGACTAGTTGACCAGCTAAACGCTCCACGTGGCACCTCTAGTGTTGCATCACATTATCGCACTACCATCAGGCCCACCTGTCCGCTTGTATCTACTCTACATCTACACTCATATAAAATACTAGCAAGATGCCCATGCGTTGCACGGAACATCAAGATGCATTTGTATGAGTAGTTTATCTTGTGGGAGAAAAGGACGAACAAGGGAAGGCCTTATTTGCAAGTGTGGAGAGGGGTGTGGGTATCTTTTTGCAAAATTGCCATAGCTTCCTTCCTATCCGTCAGATATAGATCAGACATCCTATATTGCAGGATGGCAGGCACACGATCATCACTGACTATGCTTTGCAAGCTTTCATACTCCTCCATAGAAAACAGCAACATCATGGAGGCTACTTTGCAAGCTTGCTTCAATCAACACATGGCATATCATGAATAGTGGATTGCACCACAGCGAAGATGGCATGTTGTAGCTCATAACACATGTAGACTTCGTGCTCAAAAGAAAATCACACAAAAAGATGTAAAAAGACAAATGAGCAAGTTATGACAGTCTCAGCAGGTCAACATCATATAGCACTTTTGCGACGATGATTAGGGCATCAAGATGAATTCAAACAAGCATGACACAATGGAACAAAATGAAGAGAATCTCACAATGAACATTTCGATATATCATATGCTTGAATCGGAGCTATATGCATGGAGATATGACATGATGAACAGGGGCACATGAGATGGACATTTCAGGACAGAGAGAAATTCGACCTCGGGGAAAGTGGACGAGACGGTGCGGGACGAGGGGATCTGGGACGCGGGGAGGCCGTTTGGATCGGGGGACGGGTGGATCTCATCCACCTGCCCAGATCCGGTGCGGAGCGGACTCCGGCGAGGTTCGTCGGCGGCGGGGGCGCGCGGAGGTGGCCGGGGACGGCGCCGGAGGACCGGATCCGGCCGGAGAAGGTCGCCGGTGGCGGCCCTTGACCGGATCGGGCGGAGGCCGAGCAGGGCGACGAGGTCGCGGGGCGGCGAAGGCGATGTCGGGCGCCGGCGGCGCGAGGGCGCGGGGCGGCGACGC
Source organism: Aegilops tauschii subsp. strangulata (assembly GCF_002575655.3). Classification (NCBI taxonomy): domain Eukaryota; kingdom Viridiplantae; phylum Streptophyta; class Magnoliopsida; order Poales; family Poaceae; genus Aegilops; species Aegilops tauschii. The sequence continues at coordinate 519,462,431 of NC_053036.3, forward strand.
AAGGCGGCGAGGAGGAGGCGGTGCAGCGCGGGCGCTCGGCGGCGGGGCGAGGCACGGCAGTGGGCTGGCGGCGGAGCGAGGGCGGGGCGCGGCGGACCGACGCGCAGGGCGGAGCGGGCGGGCGGCACGGGCGCGCGGGCCGGGAGGGCCCAACCCGGGCCACGGCGAGCCTGGCGGCGGGGAGGAGAGAGAGGGCACGGGTGAGGTGGCGCGAACAATTGGTCCGGGCGCCGACGGCGCTGATGTGGCAGCTTGTGGTTGGTCGGGGCGAGGTGGCTGGCGGACATGTCCGGCGCGGACGGATTTGTCCCGCGGCGCGAGGTGGAAGGAGGCTAGGGTTTGCACCGCGAAAATGGAGGGGAAGGACCTATATATAGGTAGAGGGAGCTAGGAGAGTCCAAATGGGGAGTAGTTTTCGCCCACACGATCATGATCGAATGACCGAGAGCATGGAGGGGGTTTGGATGGGCTCATGGGCTATGGTGAAGGGGGGCTGGGCTGCAAACAGAGTGGGGCTTCGGGCTACGCGGTTAACCGTTAGGGCGTCAAACGAACTCCAAATGGAACGAAAATTGACAGGCGGTCTACCTACTCTAAAACAACACCGCATGCCAAGTTTCATCCCATTCCGAGAAAATTTAAATGCCACTCATGAAATGAGGTCTGAGAGGGGCAACGTGCGCGTGTGAGAGTGTCGGATCGCGAAACGAACAACGAGGAAAAGACTGGATGCAAGTTTTGAAAAAATATGAGGATGCAATGCAGATGATGACATGGAAAAATGCAACACGCAAGCACATGACATGGCAATGACGGCGAATAGCTGGAAGACACCTGGCGCATCGGATCCGGGGCGTTACAACTCTCCTCCACTAACAAGAGATCTCGTCCCGAGATCTTAGGACCGAGATAGAAGGGAAAAAGGATGAGGTGAAACAAGAACGAAGAGATAAGGTGAACAAAGACCGAGAGCACTCGGGTAGAAAAGGGGAACGACGAATATGACGAGAATCAAAAGAATTTAGGGAGCACTCCGGCAAACATGGAAAGGATAGAACATGAACTTGAGAAGATGGAATGATACTTGACGAGAGGAACAACACAATACCTCCGGAAGAGTTGAAAGAGTGGAATAAGAAGAACGGGGAAGAAGATGAAAACTTCTACCACGAATGAAATAGAAAACATCCTTAGAAGGAAGCATTGAACGGAGTTGTTGAGAAAATCAACAACAAAAGAATAAGCTTGTTGTGGACTTATTGAAAACATCACCAAAACTTGAGGTGAAACTATGCCACAAACGAAAATGATTGAAATAGCTGAGAAGGACGAAGAAATGCAAAACTCCACTTCAAAAGAATACAGAGAAATAATTGCACCTCGCGAAGCAAGAAGAAGAATACTTGAGCTTCTCCTACAAGAATCTTGATGAACACTTGAGGAATGAATTAAATCATGATGAACCACTGTAAGAACTCCGGTAACAAAAGGATGACGAGATAAAATTGAAGGATGAAAGGGATAAGATTAAAGCCTTGCGATGATTCAGATGGAGCTTCGCGACGAAACCAGCGAGAAGCTTGAAACTCCAGAAAAGAAAGGACGAACAACTTAGAACCGAGAAATCACTCATCACGAACAATCTCCAAAGAAAAGAATTAATCAACTTGACCACGATGAAATGAGAATAAGAATTATGTTATGCTTATCCTTCATCAGTTAAATTAATGTGAAGCAATGGATTTGGCATACTACTTATTCTCGTTAGCGCAAGAGTTGAGGAAGTCTTCATGAGCCACCGGTAGGACTGGAAAGAATGAATGAATTGATATGGTAAGAACGGAAAAGGAATCTCTCAACGAACAACTGTAGGAATTCAAACTTGAATGACGAGAAGGAATGAATCACCGGGAAGAATTAAAAAACATGAAGACACTTGAGGGAATTTGATACCACGGAATGAAGAGGTATCGAACAGATTACAGATTACTTGAACAAAGCACCGGAAGAATATTGAGACGAACCAAGGGGCATGGATATAGAATAATTGAAGAACAAATTCAAAAACATAGAACGAAGAAATATTCCGAAAAGATGGCCTCCGAATGATCAAGAGAGGGAGTAACTCTCGAAATGCATTGAATGATTGAAAAGAACTTGCGCGATTGAAAACAATTCGATAGGACAACATCGAGCTCGCACCGTGAATCTCCGGGAGAACGGACAAGATTTAGGGAAAACTCTACTTTGGTCTTCAAATGTTGCGAATGACGACGAGAAACACCATCAAAATTGTTGAGATACTCCGGGAGAAAGAAAAGAGGAAAGATTGACCCGAACAATGAAAATGATTTGGAATCGATCTTGGAAAGGCGTCTGACTGATGAAATTCATACTTACGTCATACTTCGAAAAGAATTTAAGAATAGCTCCGGAAAATTAGAAGAGTCAGGTAAGATTCTGGGAAAAGGCCTGTGGGTTAGGGCCGACTGAAAAGAAACACCGTTGGAAAGGATCGTTGGAGAGAGAGATGATGCACCGGAACAACTGAGGGACTTGAATGAGGTGACAACCTTGAAAAGATTGAATGCAAACACGAATCTTCTGCGATGTTTTGGACACTCCAGAAGGATAAACTGGCGAGAGGCGAACAAGCAAAGAAACCACTTGAGTCGAGGAAATGAATACGATCAACAACGAAAGTCTTGAATTGGATCCACCGGAAAGAAAGAAAAAAACGAGATGAACAATGCTGAACTAGATGAGAATACAACGGTTGAGGCAATAGAGGAAAAACTGAAGAGGCTCCGCACGAATAACATTGATGCTCGAATAGAGGCTCAAACTCCGGGAATAAAAAGGGTGGCAGGGCGGGAAAAACAAGGCAACTGGAACGACGAATAATTGAATCGAAAAGCGCCGGTTGAAATGATTGAGGAGAGAATGCAAAGGCTTCGCACGAGTAGGATGGATACTCGATTTTGGACTCCGGTTTCGAGAAGAAGAAGGGTGGGCGGGTGGGAATAAACAAGGACAACTTCGGACAGGGAAACAATGTCGATTGAAAAGAGCTGAGGATTGATCTTGCAAAAGATGACGAGGATCGAAACCACTCGAAGAGAGGTGTGCCGGATTGGAAAGAGGATGGACAACGAACGAAAACTAACCGCGTGATCCTAAAGAAAAATTTGAAGGGGAAAAGGAGTAGTTCAAAAGACCTACGTCAAGATTCCTTACCAGAGCGATGAAGGGGCAGAGGAGTAAAAGAAGTCCTACTCTTCGATATAACTAGACTCCGAAAAAGTTTTCTTCTAGACTCAACAACAGGCAAACTACACGATCAATCAAGGGGGCTCCTATGGTCGGTCGAGGCTCTGATACCAACTTGTCATGCCCAATATGCGAACTTATCCGAGAGGACTCGAAGGTACCACCAAGGATAGAGCCGCATATTGGTAACGCTTTTGCAAGGTGGATATCATTACATCGTACCATTACATAATAGTTGGGGATACATACAAAAGGCACAAACGCCCAAGAATACATCAACATCATACATGAGAAGAACATCCGACTACGGATGAAACACAAAAAGAAACTCAAACGACATCCACCCTGCTAGCCCAGGCTGCCGACCAGGAACCTAACCCAAGATCGACGGAGAAGAAGAAGAACTCCAACACAAATAAACATCGCTCTCACGTCAAGATCATCGGATAACCTGTACCTTCAACTGGTGTTGTAGTAATCTGTGAGCCACGAGGACTCAGCAATCCCATTACCATGGGTATCAAGACTAGCAAAGCTTAATGGGTAAGGAAGGGGTAAAGTGGTGAGGTTACAGCAGCGACTAAGCATGTATGGTGGCTAACTTACGAATACAAGAGTAAGATGAGAAACTACGCAAGCGGTCGCCAACTAGTAATGATCAAGAAGTGATCCTGAACTCCTACTTACGTCAAACATGACACAAACCGTGTTCTCCTCTCGAATATCCCCGAAAAGAGACAATCACGGTTACGCACGCGGTTGGTGTATTTTAAAAGAGTTTACTTCAAGTTTAGTACAACCGGATATTAACAAATTTTCCTCTGCCACATAACCGCGGGCACGGCTTTCGAAAGTTCAAACCCTGTAGGGGTGTCCCAACTTAGCCCATCACAAGCTCTCACGGTCAACAAAGGATATTCCTTCTCCCGGGAAGACCCGATCAGTCTCGGAATCCCGGTTACAAGACATTTCGACAATGGTAAAAGAAGACCAGCAAAGCCGCCCGATGTGTCGACAATCCCGATAGGAGTCGCACGTATCTCGTTCTCAGGACACACCGGATAGGTCAAGCTACGATTAAAACCAGCCCTCAAGTTGCCCCGAGGTGGCCCCGCAGGCTGCCCGGTTCGGACCAACACTTAGAGAAGCACTGGCCGGGGGGGGTTAAAATAGAGATGACCCTCGGGTTGGCCGACCCAATGGAAGGGTAATAGGTTGTTAGGCAAATGTAAAACCAAGGTTGGGCCTTGCTGGAGGAGTTTTATTCAAAGCGAACTGTCAAGGGGTTCCCATAACACCCAACCGCATAAGGAATGCAAAATCAAGGAACATAACACCGGTATGACGGAAACTAGGGCGGCAAGAGTGGAACAAAACACCAGGCATAAGGCCGAGCCTTCCACCCTTTACCAAGTATATAGATGCATTAATTAAATAAGAGATATTGTGATATCCCAAGAAAGTTCATGATATCCATGTTCCATCATGGAACAACCTGCAACTGCACCTGCAAAAAGCAACGCTATAAGAGGGGCTGAGCAAAGCGGTAATGTATCCAAACAATGGTTTGCTAGGAAAGGTGAAAAGGTTAGAGGTTTTCATGGCAATTTGGGAGGCTTGACAACAAGTGGTAGGTAGCACGACATAGCGATAGCATCGAGACAACTAGCATAGCAATGATAGTAATGAGATCCAAGGTGACGGTCATCTTGCCTGAAATCCCGCTAGGAAGAAGAACGAGTCCATGAAGAAGATGAAGCCACGAAGACGAACCAAGCGTAGTCGAACGAATCCTCACGATCGCAACGAAACATGAACTATCGAGAAGAAGCACAACCGGAAAGAAGCAAACAACATGGTAAACACACAACACATAAACATGGCATGATGCACATCCAAGTATGATGCATGACAAGGCTACATGAAGCTACGCATAGCAAGAGATGATGCATACAAGAGCAACACATCAAAGCAAGTTTAAATGAGGCCGGAAACAACATATAACAATTCCGGTAAGTCCCCATATGTAAATTTAGAATTTGGTACTGATCTGAACAAAACATTATGTTGAATTGGTTAAACAGCAAGTTAAAGAGCACTAAGATGATCTACACGGCTTTCTAGTCAAGTTACATATAAAGTTCATTTGATTCGGAGCTACGGCCTAGAAGATATGAGCAAAACAAGTTAAACATGGCATTGAAGCAAAATGCATTCTAACATCAAGCAAACACACTCCAAACATGGATGCATCAAGGTAACATGAAACTACATGCAAAATGAAGCAAGTTTCATATAGAGCATACTCAAAACGGAGCAACAGTTCAACACATACACATGAAACAACTTTAAAGAACAAGCTGTCCAAAACAGCAACTAGGCATCTAGCATGCATCAAAACAATATGCTACAACATCTCAACATGAAAACAAAAGGAATGGACATGATTTACACGTAAAGCATGACAAAACATGAACACTGAGCTATCTCCAGAAATCATTAGAACATGCTCAAAAGGACATGGCAAGATTGCAAATAATAACAGTTTCACTGACTTAGTAGAAATCACTGGACATGTCAGAAATAACATCAGGTTGCGATGTTTAGAGCTATCAAACCACATGCTACGAGAACTTATCATCGCAAACAAAGTAATAGCATGCTGGTACTAAAAGAAATTAACAAAACTCCCTTACTGAACTTATTCCAAAGATCAACATAAAAGATGGTAGCACCCATGCAAACATGGCAAATGATATGACAGATTCAGACTCGATGAAAATAACAGCAAATGGCAGGAACAACGATAAGTAGGCATGTTGGTGAGCTTGTAAAACTCACTACATAGCATTTCATGGCATGTTAAGTCAACCAACAGTAAGATGGAATAATTATAAAGCTAATAATGGCAATATCACAGACATAGGGTGCATGGATCACTAGCAATACACATGGCAAAACTGAACTTCATGTTAACAGGCTGACAGAAACATTATTTAGCAAGTTTGGAGCATAATAACAACAAACTACAGCAGGATATAAATGCAAAACAAGGCATGGATGGATTCATCATAACGTGTGTAACAAAACACCCTTAGGGAACATCTCCAGAATATGCATAGAACTCATGGTATCAGCAGGTTTACATAGCATCACAATATAACAGACTCAGACTTAACAGAAATGACTACGTCATACAAAACAGCAACATCATGGAGGCTGCTTTGCAAGCTTGCTTCAATCAACACATGGCATATCATGAAGAGTGGATTGCACCATAGAGAAGATGGCATGTAGTAGCTCATAACACATGTAGACTTCATGCTCAAACGATAAATCACACAAAAAGCTGTAAAAAAGACAAATGAGCAAGTTATGACAGTCTCAGCAGGTCAACATCATATAGCACTCTTGCAATGATGATTAGGGCATCAAAATTAATTCAAACAAACATGACACAATGGAACGAAATGAAAAGCATCTCACAATGAACATTTTTATATATCATATGCATGAATCGGAGCTATATGCATGGAGATATGACATGATGAACAGGGGCACATGAGATGGAAATTTCGGACAGAAATTTAACCTCGGGGAAAGTGGACGAGATGGTGCGGGGCGAGGGGATCTGGGGGCGCGGAGAGGCCGTTTGGATCGGGGGACGGGTGGATCTCATCCACCCGCCCAGATCCAGTGCGGAGCGGACTCCGGCGAGGTTCGACGGCGGCGGGGGCACGCGGAGGTGGCCGGGGACGGCGCCGGAGGAGCAGATCCGGCCGGAGAAGGTCGCCGACGGCGGCCCTCGACCGGATCGGGCGGAGGCCGAGCGGGGCGACGAGGTCGCGGAGCGGCAAAGGCGATGTCGGGCGCCGGCGCCGCGAGGGCGCGGGACGGCGACGCAAGGCGGCGAGGAGGAAGCGGCGCAGCGCGGGCGCTCGGCGACGGGGTGAGGCATGGCGGCGGGCGGGCGGCGGACCGATGCGCAGGGCGGAGCGGGCGGCCGGTCGGGCGCGCAGGCCGGGAGGGCCCAACCCGGGCCACGGCGGGCCTGGCGGCGGGGAGGAGAGAGAGTGCACGGGCGCAGGTGAGGTGGCGCGCAGCGATTGGTCCGGGCGGCGACGGTGCTGATGTGGCGGCTTGTGGTTGGTCGGGGTGACGTGACCGGCGGACATGTCCGGCGCGGACGGATTTGTCCGGCGGCGCGAGGTGGAAGGAGGCTAGGGTTTGCACCGCGAAAATGGAGGGGAAGGACCTATATATAGGTAGAGGGAGCTAGGAGAGTCCAAATGGGAAGCAATTTTCGCCCACACGATCGTGATCGAACGACCGAGAGCATGGAAGGGGTTTGGATGGGCTCATGGGCCATGGTGAAGGGGGGCTGGGCTGCAAAGAGAGAGGGGCTTCGGGCTACGCGGTTAACCGTTAGGGCGTCAAACGAACTCTAAATGGAACGAAAATTGACAGGCGGTCTACCTACTCTAAAACAACACCGCATGCCAAGTTTCATCCCATTCCGAGAACATTTAAATGCCACTCACGAAACGAGGTCCGAGAGGGGCAATGGGCGCGTGTGATAGTGTCAGATCGCGAAACGGACAACGGGGAAAAGACCGGATGCATGTTTTGAAAAAATATGAGGATGCAATGTAGATGATGACATAGAAAAATGCAACACGTAAGCACATGACATGGCAATGACGGCGAATAGCTGGAAGACACCTGGCGCATCGGATCCGGGGCGTTACATGCCTCTCTTTGTTGGGCTTGTCATTGGCTCGGTCGGTGCCCTGACTAGCTATTTGTCTTCTGGTGCTCACGGGATGGTGGTTCATGTAAAAAATATCATTCCTTATCTTAATAAAGACCGACTTCGGCCTTTTGAATACAAGCTAGACACCATATGGAACATGCAACCACATATGACACAGCAAAGTTAAAGCAAGCACCTGGGATGGTGGTTCATTGCGAGCGAGGTCATCAACTCCAGAGCTACGTTTACCATCTCCATCTGCTGACACTACACCCTTTAAAGCCTTGAAACGTGTTTGGCCTAGCCGCGTACCACGCTGGAGTGACTTCTCTCTTCTCTTTTCTGCCTCTGTCAAGGCAGGGTCTGAAATACCCTTGCATAAAAACACAATAGTGAGAGTATGGGTGAAGTGTGTGCAGAACTAGTGCACTGTAAAAGTAGCAGATAGCAGGTGGCTGAAAAATAAATGACAGGAGACATATGATAGCTCTACAACATTGCATGGCAAACAAAATTAGATTCTACTTCGTATGATTTTGTAATATATTAGCACAGGAAATGCAGGTACTCCTCCAGCACACCACCACATGTGGTCCTATCAAGATAACAGTCGACTGAAAATAAATAGGTCAGTCGATTTTTTTATGAACCGTCTGATCTATAAGGAACGGGCAGATGGCCTTTGTCTACCTCCCGCCAGTCACTGTTGACGATCTTTCTGGAACCGCCAGCGACCACCGGCCCAGACCCCTGCCTCCGCCGCCCCGCCCTCCCCTCGACCTCACACCACCGCCATGCTTGGCAGCGCCCCCAGGCCATCCCTTTAATCCCGGCCGACCTCCGGATCGGGCGCCAGTAGCTCTAGGCCCCACACGCCCCTAAGATAAACACCGAGGCGCTGCTTCCCCGGCGTAATAGGAGGACTAGCGCCTGTTACGCCGGGGAATGCTTCCGTTAATTGGGAATCAACTGACCAGGAATTGAAATTCAGGGGGCGACGGGCCTCTAGCTAAGGTGAAATAGTATATGAGGAGAAACCTTGTGCATCGGAAGTTACTAGGAACATCTAGTATCCAGAAGAAGCGGTCAACTAGTGTCTTCTGTGGGATGAATATCGTGCAAGCAGACACGTAAGATTTGCATGAATAAGGGAAGAGGAGTACCATTTTCGGTTGCCGGTGTGGTCGCCTCCACATGTCGCGCCGATCTTCTTCTTTTTGTCGGGGAAACCGATGTTCTGGAGGGTGCAGGCTTGGACCAACCCATAGCCAAATTGTTGACTGTGTTGCCGTGGCCGTATGTCAGCGGAGGGGAAGCAGACCCGAGGCGGCGAAGGACGGCGTAGCAGGAACAGCTCCGGTGCGGTGGAGGGTGGCGAAGCTGGAGCGGCAGCGGTGAGGCGCGGGACGGCGTGGTTGAACTGCCTCGGGTACAGACAGCTCGGCCTCGGCTTCAACTACTAGCCGTGGAGGGCGTTGCGGTTGAGGTTGCGGTGGACGATGACGTCGGGGTATCGGCTCCGGCGTGATGGAGGAGGTCGGCGGTTGATGGGTGGAATGGGGTGGAGGACGGAGGACGCCGGGGTTTCGCGGCTGGTGGAGAGGTAGTTTTTGTGCCCATGGAGTACGAATGGGGAATCAGACAGGTGGGAGGGGGGAGGGGGAGAACCATGTTTCGGTCTAGGACGCGCTTGTTTTTGGCTTTTTGAACAGAAGATGGGACGCGCTTGTTTGAAATTTGGGGAAAGTACAAACTTTGCCCCCCTCTTAAATTTCAGACCTACTGTGGGTCGGGGGTAGGATGGTAATCCTAGGTGTCCCAAATAGTGGGCGTGAGCAATTTCGGCCGCGCGCATGTGTGCTTAGGCGACCATTGTGTATAATGTTTTTCGGAGGCAGTTGCGTGGCGTCTAGATGAAGCTACAAACCTACCCCGGTTTAGAACTTTGGACGTCGAGCCGGTAGGTTTCACGGGTCGGAGTTATTAGAAAAGTAATTTCCTTGTACTACCAAACATTGGTCTCACACAGTTTCGGGCGAGTAGAGGTTCTTTTGGCGCTTCATTTGAAATTTTGAAACACAAGCATTCATGTTTAAAGTACTCTTGAACTTTGAGGATTGACCTAAATAGACAACGTTAAATTTAACCTTGTATGTTTGAAAACCTCATTAAATTATCCGCTTCTTTTTGAAATTTTGACACTTGAAAATCCTATAACTACGATTATTTTGGAATGGAGGAGCTAAATTAGAATCTATTTTGTACATGACTACATATGCTATTATGTACAAAATCAGAGCAAAGATTGGTGCCCCTATAATTTAGGTATGATTTACAGATGCCATGATATGAAATTCAAATAATTGAATGGACTTCATGTTGAATTCATTAAAACCACCTTAAGTTGAATTCAAATGTATGCTAGTTCATAGGTAGCTATTTATAATGTTCATTGTGTAACTTTCATATGTATAATGTGTTTTACACACACAACATGAACTATACTCACGTTTATATTCGATTGCTAATGCGATGCATTGTCTGGAGTTCAAAATACTAACTATGTGGATCAATTGTGTCGAATAATAACATAGACATGCTCAAATTCGATAGAATCTAGATGTCTGATGGATCAATGATCGTTCCTTACGCGAATTGCAAATATCATGATCCCATCCTAATATTTGGATACAATTTATATCTTTAATCAATGTGTATAGTAGTCTTGTACGTGTAGTTTCACTCTCCATCGGTGGTCTCTCACACATGCTCACACACTCTCTCCCGAGGTGTCTTTCTCGCACACATGCTCTCGATATAATCCTCCCTCCCTCTCGTAGCCATTTATGACTGTTTTCAATAACCTTTATCACAAGCACTCTTCCGCTCACAAGCATACACACGCACAATCCCCATTGACCCTTTCTGTATACATAGACCTGCCTATGTGTCTCCTGTACGTACATTATCTTTAGTCTTGTCTCTCACGCATTGTCTCACACCTCTCTTCCTAATCGACGAGTATGATTCTAGCAGAGCATTCTGTAGGATGCCCCTTAAAGTTAGGTTGGATGAATAGTTATATCAGAGATAAAGGGGTTACCATAGTCCGAGAACCTAGGGTTACAAATCCTAGCCGGCTTTGCCAGTGGACATAGAGTCCTTCACAATTATGCTATTTTTGTCTTGTACGACTAGTCATCCATGGGTCTCCCTAAATGCGTCACGGGCCGACCAATATGGTGCAGGACGGAACCGAACGAAGGGCCTCACCTCGACCCACCAGACCTCACGCGGTGACACACCCTCTGCCCCCACGTCTCGTTATCTTCTCACACCCACACGTACGAACACAGACACCACACACAAAAAATATATTCTCCTGGTGCCTCTATCCACTCCCCCCATGCATATACACACTAAAGGGAATCTCTCGCCGTGATGTCATATTCGTCTCTCTCTCTAGACCACTCTCATTTCTCGTGCTATCTCTCCCACGCCCCCCCTGTCGGCCCCTCTATCCATGCCTCTCTCGAATACGTAATACACACACATACCTCTCTAGGCCCTGCCAAATGCATCAACTACACATTCGCACATGTTACATCACGTACCCAATTGATCTAAAAAGCCCTCTCTTCACGTTTATTTCGCATACAACATTCCTTTTGAATAAAGTGTGGCCAAAAAAATATTTTAGAATTTCTACATATATACAACATTACAAAGTTATATGGAGGAGTATGAATGCTTGCATTGCATGGTGCCCACAATGATATTTATTCCGCACTGTGAATTTGTATATTTTTATACTATATATAAAGTTAGCCATAATAAAGAGAAACGAAGAGCATCTCTCTCTCCATCGCATACCCCCCCCCTCTACGCCGCTTTCACGTACGCACACAAACTATCTCTAGGTCCTCTAAAAGTAAGCCCCCAGCACATTCACGCATGTTTCATCTTTCTCTCGCGATATATACAGTGACGATCATTGTATTTGAAGCGAAAGCACGATACGTACATTGGACTTCAGAATCCACTCATTACGGTCACCATTTACGTTTTGTGGTTATTATACAGTCACGGGCTCACCGTACAACTCTGTATTTGCTCGAGACACGACTGGTTGACCAGTTAAATGCTCCACGTGGCACCTCTAGTGTTGCATCACATTATCTCACTACCATCGGGCCCACCTGTCGGCTTGTATTTACTCTACATCTACACTCTTATAAAATACTAGCAAGATGCTCATGCGTTGCACGGAACATCAAGATGCATTTGTATGAGTAGTTTATCTTGTGGGAGAAAAGGATGAACAAGGGAAGGCCTTATTTGCAAGTGTGGAGAGGGGTGTGGGTATCTTTTTGCAAAATTGCCATAGTTTCCTTCCTATCCACCAGATATAGATCGGACAACCTATATTGCAGGATGGTAGGCACACGATCATCACCGACTATGCTTTTTATAAGAGTAGGGATAAAATACACTCTTACTAGCAAGATGCCCGTGCATTGCACGGAACACCAAGATGCATTTATTTTTACAAAACACCTGTTGTGATTGACCCATGAGGGAGTAATCTCATGTGTAAAAACTAATAATATCTTGAGAAAGAGGAGAGATAAGGTGAGGAGGAGTGGGGCATGGTGGTGATTGGTGATCGGACTGAGCGGAGGCATGGGATGGACGACGCTGGCAGCGGCCATCATGCCAGATTGTTCGAGAGGCTTTCTTTTTTAATTGCTCAACAATGAGGTTGTGGGAGATAAGGATGAACGAGGAAAGACCTTATCTGCAAATGTGAAGAGAGGTGCAAGTATCTTTTTGCAAAATTATCATAGTTTGCTTTCTATCCGTCAGATATAGATCGGACGGTCTATATTGCAAGATGGCAGGCACGCCATCATCACCAACTCTGGTTTTTATAAGAGTTATATATATAGACAGATAAAAAACAGAGTTGGTGATGATGGTGTGCCTGCCATCCTACAATATAGGCCATCCGATTTATATCTGACGGATAGGAAAGAAACTATGACAATTTTGCAAAAAGGTACCCACACACCTCTCCACATTTGCAAATAAGGCCTTCCCTCGTTCATCCTTTTCTCTCACAAGATAAACTAGTCATACAAATGCATCTTGATGTTACGTGCAATGCACGGGCATCTTGCTAGTAAGAATGAAAACAAACGACAACAAAATATTGGACGGTGGTTCGAACTCATGACCGCGGGCACAGCGGACAAGGTGCCTTGTATTGGTATGCTGAGCCATCTATTTTAACACACATGAGCTGGTGCGGTGATTATAGACACATGCACGCATGCACACAAACTGCATGCACACAACACTCACACGAACACATGCCCCAAGGCACGCACGCAACACTCACACGTACAAACGCAGCCACGCACACACGCACGCATGCATGCACACACCAGTACACCACACGACCAACACACAGTCTCACGCTCAAGTGTTCAACCTACACGTGCATGCACACACATCTGGCCCTGACAGACACATACACAACCAGGTGATTCCCGCGCACGGGGTGGAGTCTTGTCGCGCCTGCGTAAATTTTTGTTTATCTGACCTTTTCCCTATGCGAACTGACAGGTGGGACCCACAAGGAACATGGTCAATTTAACTAGTCAACATGGTGCCACGCAAACTATTTGGCCGGTCAACAGAGTGCAATCCGATGCTGAACCGTGAGCAAGTGACCATATAATCACCGCAAAACGTATATAGTGACCGTAATCAGCTTATTCTGAAGTTCGGTGAACGTATTACGCTTTTCTTTCTGTAGGCCCTCCAAAACTACATCTCTACATGTTCTCGCATGTTACATCTAACAACTATGCAATACAGCATTACTACTACACTCTAACACAATAAATCATATATGAGTTTTAATAGATATCATATTGTTACTTAATGATTCAGATTGCATACATTAAAATTGCCTTTGAAATGTATGGCCAGTATCATATACCGCGCGGGAAAATCCCGCCCTTTCCTGTTTAATCGGGTTTGTATCGATGGATCGTGCGAAACAACAAAACTATAGTACTATATACAGTACAAGTGACAGTTCACTGGGCCGTCGTGTCGTGTACTCCTCCGTCGTAAGAGTGGAACGCTCGCTTTCATAAATCTTCTAGTCCCTTTCGTCGACATGTGGGGCATCAAGCTACCGGGTCCACGTGCCATACCGGAATAAAGTGCAGAGCAGTCGGGGTGAAGCACCCAGTCATGGCGCCGTTGTAGTAATGAGCAATGAGGCGTCAAATCACAAAGCTGCACCTTTCCCGCAGTTAAGTTGGAGGGACGAAGTAATAATGCTAAAAAAAGAAGTTGGAGGGATGAAGCAACCATCATTTCACTCGTTGCTGAATCCGCTTCTCCCTCATCTTCTTCAAGGTAACCACATGTTGCTTCTGCCGTTGTTCTGCCTCATGTGGGAAGCGGATCGGCTTGGTAAAGCACTGACACGTGGGACCGCATGTTAGCAAACCGCTAGGACAACATCCTCTAAAAATAAGAAACATCCCCCGCCATCCACGTGGCAAAATCACCTCCTTTTTACTAATCTTGATTCTATAATTTTTTAGATCAATATAATTGAGATTTGTATAGATAGCACACAGGAGCAAAAGCAAGTGGTACGGTTAAGGGCATCCACAATGTGTAGCCAAATGTGAAAATAGCTTTTGGCATCATGGGAACCATTGTGGACGGTGTTGCCAAAGCCAAAAGGATGGAACCAAAGCTCCCTGATTGATTGATTGAAGGAATAGAAAAATGCAACATCTCTCCTCTTTCTCCCGTGCTTGGACGCATGCACAGTATAGACGACAGAAATCACAAAGCAGTGAGGCGTCAAATCACAAAGCACGGATGAAGCAACCATCATTTCACTCTTCGCTGACTCCACTTCTCCATCGTCTTCTTCGAGAAACCATCTCACCGCACTAAGCTGGACGGACGACGCTATTGTGTATGAGTAGTACTAGTACATTTACGCGTCCTTTGGTTCAACGGACTTCCTGGATGCAAATAAGGCAGTTGTCTCGGATTGCAGGCGGCACTTGCGAATGACTTACCGTGGTCTCCCTCAATGGTGTTCTCCGTCGAACGCACTTCGCCAAACCACAATGTTCGAGATATCGTCGACGTCACCACAATGGGGAAGGAAGTCAAATATAGTTACTACCTCCATTTTTTGTACACAACGCCAGTATATCAAAATTACAATTTGCAAAAGGCCACTAACCCTAATCAAGGCAAAATTGATGGGGCCTGCCTCGTACTAGCAACCAAGGACATTAATATCCCCTGCATGCATGCGGAAGTGAGAAGGTTCGTTTGCATGGCGCTACATTAACCAAGCGATGAGGAGTGAGATGGTTAGCTCTTTGGGCTTTGGAGAAAAAAATACGCATTAATTG
Organism: Aegilops tauschii subsp. strangulata; assembly: GCF_002575655.3. Taxonomy (NCBI): domain Eukaryota; kingdom Viridiplantae; phylum Streptophyta; class Magnoliopsida; order Poales; family Poaceae; genus Aegilops; species Aegilops tauschii. The sequence continues at coordinate 519,477,917 of NC_053036.3, forward strand.
ACACGTGAAACGAGGATTTGTATCGATTAATCCCGCGAAGGAAAAGCCCGCCTTTCTTTTTTAACACTACTACTCCTAGTACGTCGTACTACGTACTTATCCTGTTTGGGTCTAGGCCTTGCATTGCCATACTTCGCCACACATTTTTGCCAAGCTTGCCTAAAGTTTTCAAAATGAAAAGGAGGTACACTTGCGCACGGCTGTCGCGGTCGCACCGCACCCTCACACAGTCGCTCCTGCACGCCGCGGTCGCACCGCACCCTTACATGCATAGTCGCTCTTGCATGCCGCAAACCCAACCAAGGGAACGCACCCTCACTGACACGTACTGTCGGATTTCTAGTAGTAGTATCGATGGATCGCGCGAAGCAACAAGTTTTTTTAGGGTGCGAAGCACCTAGTTTAAAAGGTAGAAAGGCGGTACACTCACAGCACCCCTGTCGCGGTCGCATTGCACCCCACGCACGTTCGGTCCTGCACACGGCTCACGCAAACGGAACGCGCTTCGGCTTGCCTCTTACTGACACGTGGGACTGCATTTGGAGAAACCGACCATGCGCCAAATTCCCTCCGCCCACCGTGCGAAAATCCTCCCTCACCCAAAAATTCCCCCCAAATCCTAGATTCAACCGCCCTTCGGCCAACTAGCTAATAATATTCCCCAAACCCCATCCCCCCGTCCCCCTCCACTCCATTCGCTCCGCCAAAGCCGCCCTCCCCGCCATGCCGGTACGTCGGCGCCGCGGTTCGTCGAGGGGACGCACGGCGATCCTCTTGCTCCCACAGTACGCTCTCATAGACTGCCGTCCTCTAGTCGCACCGCCACCGCTGGCGACGTTCTTGTGGAGGCGCACGGCGGTTAGCGCCGCCACCGTTGGAGACATTCGTGTGGAGACTCACGGTGGTCAGCTTCTCCCACGGTACGCGCATTCTAGACTGAGGCCCCATGCATGTCGGTGTAGCGCTGAATGTTAGCTGATAGACGCTGTTAATCTCACTGTTTGCCGAAGTAGTTTACAGTCAATATGCTCTGCTTAAGAAGCTTCCTCGCCCTGTTCTGCACTCAATCTGCTTAGCTGAGATGGCATGCCAAGGCCGATTAGTTGCTAAAATATCCTGCCATATATTTATTGTGACGTAGATTGCCATGGTCTAGTAGCCAATCTGTTAGGTGCAATATCTCTACACCATTTTATACTCGATCTTTGTTGCTGCGATGGCCTTCGATAGTTCGATGGCTGTGTGTTCGGCCTCATTGACTGCTGAAACAGCCTGCCATAATTTAGCACTCAAATCTGTTTGCTGAATTAGCTTTACATATATTTTGTTACTTAGATCTGCTCGTCCAAATATCTTGCCATAGCTTTAGACATCGACCTAGGTATTTTCTTCTGGACTTCATAAAAAAGCATATATGTTTTTCCTGTAATATCTAGTAGAAGAACTAATTTGTATGTCTAACAGATGGACATGACTTGGATAACTTCTGCTCGAAGATTCTCCGCTGCATATGTCGAGGGGGTTGAAAACTTCATGAACTTTATCAGAGCTGAGTACGGTGGTCCAGAATCAGATGTGCTCTGCCCGTGTAGCAGTTGTATGAATTCAGTTACAAGGCCCCAGTCAACTGTGCAAAATCATCTACACTTGTATGGGATGTCGGTCACATATACTAGGTGGTTTCATCATGGTGAAGCTGTGAACGTCAATGTTATTGACTACGTGGAAGCAGCAGATCACCATCTTGATCTGCCTGATGCTCAGGTGGAGGAGGAGGAGGAGGTGGTGGTGGCGGAGCCAGTGAGTTTGACCAACATTGAAACAATGCTATGAAATGCTCGTGCATTCCGTGAACTTTCACCTGCAGAAGAAAAATGGTGGGCCCGCATGTTGGAACAATCCAACGTGGCTGTCACCCCAGAAAATAAGCTGTCAGTATTCTCAGCTATGGTCACCTTTCTTCATGTGAAGACATCTGAGTGGATGACCAACAAATCCTTCGATGCGATGTTGGCTACTTTCTGCAAAGCTTTCCCAGATGCGTCTGAGCTGCCACACACCTACAGTAAAATGAAGAATTTCCTTCGTGCAGTTGGAATTGGATATGATATGATCCATGTTTGTAAGAATAATTGTGTTATGTTTCGGAAGGATTACGCCGACTTAAGTGCATGCTCGAAATACAAATCATCAAGATGGAAAGATGGCGATGTTAAGAAGAGGATTCCTCATAATGTTCTGAGACATTTTCAGAGGTTGTTTCATGATGCTGAAACAAGAGAGGATGTACTGTGGCATTCTAAGAACCAGGAGTACAGAGATCAGAATGTAATGAGCCATCCATCACATGGTAGTGAGTGGAAAAGCTTCAATCAGAAGCACAAACAGTTTGCTGCTGACCCGAGAAACATTAGACTTGGCTTAGCTTAAGATGGATTTAACCCATTTGGCCACCAGAGCGCCACATATAGCATGTGGCCAGTGCTTGTTATCTCTTACAACATGCCTCCAAATGTCTGCACCAAAGAATCAAACTACATGATGGCCTTGCTCATCCCAGGTCCAAAAAGTCCTTGAAAGGATTTTGATTTGTTCATGGAGCCTCTTGTGGAGGAACTTCAACAGCTATGGAGGGGTGTTCTCACTCGAGACCTATATAGCAGCCCACCAGCTGATTTCTTTCTGCGTGCTGTTATAATTTGGTGCATCCATGATTATCCGGCTTTGGGCACTATGTCAGGGCGAACGACACATGGTTACAATGCATGTGTTCACTGTGACAGGAATCCATTGTCATACGCAATACTTAGCAAGATCTGTTACATTGGACACTGTCGTTTCCTTGCCAAGGACAAGCCGCATCCTAGAAAATACCGAAGACATGTGTTCAATGCAAAGCATGAAAACCGTGATGCGCCAAAGAGGCTCACCGCCGATGAGTTGCAAGTGGAATTAGAGAAGGTCAGGCATATTACACCAAGAAACCATCCAGATAATGGTAGAGGGAAAAGGAAGCGTGGTAGAGCAGAAGAGAGATTATTGTTTACCCACAGGTCCAGTTTGTGGGACTTGGAGTATTGGAAAGATTTGGATCTGCGGTATAATCTTGATGTGATGCACATCGAGAAAAATATATGTGACAGCATTATCGGCACACTTCTTAATATTGAAGGCAAGACGAAAGGTACCTTAAAATCTAGGATTGATTTGACACACCTGGGTATCAGACAGGATTTGCAGGTGCAAGATGAAGGTAAACCACGGGATATGGCACCAGCTGTGTACGTCTTGGACAAGGTAAAAATAAAAGAATTCTGCAAGGTCCTGTCACGTGTGAGATTCCCACATGGATTTGCTTCCAACCCTGAAAGGAGAGTCAGTGCAGATGGAGACAAGGTACAAGGGTTGAAAACTCATGACTGCCACGTCCTACTTCAAAGGGTTTTACCTGTTATCCTTAGAGGATTGGGCCACCCTGACTTATACAGAGCAGTTGCAGAGTTGGGACAATTCTTCAGGGAACACTGCAGTAGAAATATCAGGATAGATGCTTTGGAGCGTCTTAGAGACAAGATACCAACTATCCTATGCGACCTTGAGAAGATATATCCTCCAGCCTTCTTTGATGTGATGGTGCATTTGGCTGTTCATCTACCTGATGAGGCACTACTTAGAGGTCCAGTACGTACAGTATGGCTGGATGTACCCTATTGAAAGGCGGCTAGGCACTTTCAAGGGCTATGTTAGGAACAGAGCTAGACCCGAGGGTTCCATTGCAGAGGCCTACATTGCCACAGAAGCATTGACATTCTGCTCAAAATACATTGAAATAGCTGATCAGCTTAGCAAAGACGTGGATGAAGACAATCCCGGGCTCAATGTTTTCGATTATTCTGTTCGAGTTACAGGGAAGAGTCGACAAGAGGACAAACCTAAAGATTTGGACAAAATGGTTTGGTATGTGTTGAATAACTGACCTGAGATACTACCTTATATCAAGTAAGTGCTAAGTGCTGCAGCTTATACATCGTAATCTACTAAACTTGCAACACATTCTTATATATTTAGATGTTTGACGCGATCACTATGTGATGCAGCATCTACAAAAAGGAGTTACTGCCACAAAATCCGAGAAACGTTGGCAAACTGGTTATGGCAGGATTTGCGAAATGGTTCAAGAGCCATGTAATCTTTTGAATTGCACTGTCAGTTTTTTTATTATATTGAGTACATAAGATGATCATCTTGTCTATTTTCTAACCATAGGTTAAGAAGATGCGGGAGGATGGGCAGGCAGTTGATGATGCCCTTTACTCACTAGCAATGGGTTCTGGTACTCGGGTAAGACATTATGAATCTTGCGTTGTTGGAGATGTGCGCTACAACACCCTTGCATGAGACGAAGGCAGGAAGACACAAAACAGTGCCATCATGAGCACGGATACGTATGACAAAGAGACAACTGAAATGTATGCTAACATAACAGACATTGTTCAGTTGCAGTATATCTCTAGTTTCGAGGATCATCGGTGTGTGGTTCTGTTGTGCCGTCGTTGGTATAACCTGTTTTCCAGGATCGCAAAACCGAGAGCTGATGATTATTTCAAATCCATCAATGTCAAGGCGGCGTACCAGACCAATGAGCCTTTCATTTTGGTAAGTCAAGCAACACAGATATTTTTCTAGGAAGACACATTTGCACGTAGCGATGACTGGAGAGTAGTGCAAAGGTTTGAGCAGAGGAATTCGTTTAATGAAGTTGCACAAAAAGATGATGCTTACACTGCTCCTTATGTACAAGATAACACAAATGTTCTTAATATCTTTGAGAACCATCACGTCAATGGCGCCGGCGAAAAGATTGCCTGTCGTGCTGTGGATATACAAGAGTTGATCAACAAGAAGCCAACGTTCGAGGACGTTGAGGACGAAGAAGAAGATGACACCGTGGGGAATTACGATTCAGACTGATACACATGGCGAAGATGTTGACGCTGCTGCTGCGGATGATGATTACATTGCTTTTGTCGTATTTGCCTGTCAGAAGACGTTTTTTTATCTACTATGTGAAATTGTGTTTGCTATGACAACTGAAACCTGATGAACATGTTGTTTAGTATTTTCATGTGAGAACATCACTTGTTATGTATGCTGATTTGTGTTTGGTGATTGTATGACGACTAAAACATGATGACATTGTTGTTTAGTTGTACTCATATTTGGTTGTGAAACTTGAATCTGATGACATAGTTTGTTGTTGGACTGCAATTTGCTCGACGTCTTCGAATGAGAACAAAGCTGACCCGACAGGTCCTTTGCTAATTTATTTATTTATTACCAAAAGGGCCTCTGCTATTTATTTATTTATAAGCAAAAGGGGATACCCCCTGATTTCCATTAATAGAAATCATTAGATGTTCACAATACTACGCCCAGCCTGCTACACACGTTTCATTCGTTACTAGTTTCAGCAAAGTGCTCATGTCATAGCCACTGAATACATCACGAGTGCTACATACACTCCAAATAAAGAGACAATCATCCTATAGACCACATCGATTTTGCCCATTATCTTCACAAGCTCTTTCATATCCTCATTGCTGTAAGGCCGTTCAGCAGCTGTTGCTTGGCCATGATTAGAGGAACTGCATCTTTAATCTTCTGCTCTGCATCTTCCTCTTATGCCGTTCCTTCAGTTACTTGTCCAACACCCCAACCTGCTGGTATTGGGATTCCTCGGCTAACCAAATAATCAGCGTAGTTGCACTCCCCCACATCAGCAACTTCCCAGAAATACAAATCACACGAATCTTCCCTTTTCTGCACGAATCAAATTGGAAGATCATCAACCAAACTATTAAAAAATCAGAAACTGAAAGCAGCAGAACAACACTTAAACATATTATTACCCCATGATTCGGGCATTTGTAGAAGACTCGGCCAGGGTTGAGGATTGTGGTTGAGACACGACGGATGACTCTGCGTGATTTGCAGCAGTGGCACCACACCAACGGCAGCGGGTTGCGATGAGCAACCGGCTGCGGTGCGCATGCCGGCGGGGGTGTGATGAGATCCACAGGCGATGGTACGGGTGGCGACTTGGCGCATATTTGGTTGTTGCCTGCTGAACAGCAGGTGGATGAGCAGCCAGCGGACATGGTTGTTGCAGCCAGAGATTCTGATGCTAGGCAGAGTAAGTACAGAAGAGGAGAACCGAACGTTGGATATGTCAGTTTCATTACTTGCAGAGTAGCATAGCACCATATATAGTCATAGTCTAGGTTTGTATTTGAACCAGCTATAGGAGCACGTCTCTGTTTTTTCTAAAACTCAGCAACGTCTCTTTACTGGTACACTAGCTTGTTCTGTACGCCTTCTCAAGTCTTTGATTCCTCCACCTGACATCTGGGACCCACCGGAAGGGCCTCTGTATTTCACGAAAAAAACGTGCCCCCCGCTGACAGGTCGGACCCACCAACTATCTTCGCACGCAAGGAAGTTGTCGTGGTTTTGTCACGACAGATGTCCTAAGGAAAGGACTTAGTCGTGGAGCCATCGCTACGGGTTAGCTTAAAGGGGTTAAAGCGGACAGGGGACGCAGAGAGTTTATACTGGTTCGGCCCCTTGCGGTGAAGGTAAAAGCCTAATCCAGTTGTTGTGGAATTGCTAGGGTTTCGATGACCAGGGAGTGAATACGATTTGCCTGAGTCTCGAGTTGTTGTTGTCTGTCCTGAACCACTGCCGGGTCGTCCCCTTATATACACGGGTTGACGCCCGCTGGTTTACAGAATCCCTAGGCCGGCTCATAAACGTGTCCGGCTCGGTCTCCGCTCTTTCTATCTTACAACACAAGTTTACATATCCATGTCAGTTTATGTCTACAGGCCTTAAACCGGCTTTGGGCCCTGGGCCTTCATAAAGCGTCACCGTCTTTGTCTCCATGGGCTTCAGGTATAGTGAACCACCATGGGGTTAACCCGGCCTCTCCTGGTCGGTTTATGCCCAATGGTAATATCCCCAACATTAGGCCCCAGATTGATTTGAACTAGTTCATGTCAATCCTCAATACTTAAGAAAATTTCTTCTTCAGCACCTTCACATAGTCTTGTAAACCGCCGTGGCGTCACCTTCCAGGACCATGATAAATCGCCATGACATCTTCCGTTATTAAAAATTGCGTATAACCCACCTTCATTAATGGGCCTTCGACAATCGAGGCAACAGAGCTGTCACATATCCCATTTTTCGGGCTCCTCGATTCTCGCACCTGCCTTTTATCCATACACCTTATAAATAAGGCCGAGGGGTCCCTTTCACTTTTCCCCCTCGTGCCTCTTCGCGTTGTCTTCTTCCTCGCGCCGACCGACCTTCGACCTCTGCCGCCGCCGTTGTCCTTCACCTCTGCCTCGACAACGGCCGCTGCATCAACCTGACCGTACTAGAGAAACGCGGCGATCCTCCGCTACTTCCTCAGCACCAGTAAGTTCCTCTTCTCTTCACTCCAGATCCCCCATTAGGGTTCAGTGTTCTTCATAGTATTTCAATGTTCTTGAAGCTATTCTTCCTTGTTCCTCTACAGTAATACCAATGGCTAGTTAGATATGATTTTTCCAGCGCCCTTGTATTTTAGACTCCTTTTTTCTTTGTTCAGGGATCTGTTTTATATCAAACTCATATGAACTTTGCTGAACTATTCGAACACTTGAAATTTGGTCAGAACATATTTTGATTTTCCAACGCACAGCAGATCTGAAATTACTATGCCCAGCTGTGAAACTTGTTTTTCCCTCAATTAAGTACTTTTAGATCTATCCCTTATACTACAGAATTGGCGGTTTAATCTCATAGAAAATTGATAATTCGGTGGGTACCATTAGTCCCCTGTTGAACCGCCAAGCCAATTTATCTTTGTACATCTCCCATGTGTCATTCCGGTTTAATAATATCAGACTCCGGTTTAACAATATGTGTACATCTCTGCTTTAACTTGCATCGCTTTATAGTTGTCCACCGTGAATCTTAAACCATCAATAATCATGTTCCAGCTTCTCATTGCAATGGCCAAGCAAGTCTATGAATGCAACTGGGTTCCTTCTCGGGTCACCGAAGAGCAGTTAAACAGATGCGTCGCAACAGGCGCTTTAGCTAAGAAAGATGTCATCCACTGGAGGGCCCCTGGCCCGGAAAATCCTCCTACACCCAAGGACGGAGAGGTAGTCGTTTTTGTTGATCATCTGGGTCGAGGCTTTAGCCCCTCCCCCCCAGTTCAATATTCTTCCGAGATGTGCTGGCTAGTTTCCAGCTTCACTCTCAGGACATCGGTCCAAACTCTGTATCCAACATCTGCCATTTCCAACTGTTTTGTGAGCTTACCTTCAAGTAGAGCCCACAGTTGAGTTGTTTAGAAATTTCTTCCACTTAAACTGTCGCACAGAGTTCACGGATGGACCCAATACTGAATTGGGCGGAATGGCGGTTCAGAAAAGAAAGGAAGTCAGCTTCCCTCAGGCCAAGCTTCATAGTCACCCTAGGGAATGGAACCAAACTTGGTTTTACTGTAAAGACACATCTCCAACTAACGAAAACCCCTTGCTGGGTTACCGGCCTCATCGTCTTAGCAATACACATCTTTGTCCTCAGAGGTTGACTGCAAAGGAAAGGGCCAACTATGCCCCACAACTGTCAAAGCTTAGAGCCTTCACGGCGAACGGTTTAACAGGAGTTGATTTTGCTCGTTGTTGGATAAGCTGGAGTATTCTGCCCTTAAGCCGGCGCCCCGGTTTGATGTGTGAATACACAGGGAGTTTGAAGGATCCTCAACGACACATTGATATTTAGCTTACAGATGCAGAAGTTACTGAGGCTATGAAGAAGATGCTGAATGAACCGGAGGCTGTCTGTAGCCAGACCGGATTAAGCCCTTTCTGTGTTTCCAATAAACTGCCAAAGGTAAGGATCATATACCCTTTTTAACTTTAACTTGCTTCTTTCAAAAGATCTTATGAAAATTGTGTCCATCTTTGACAGGGTGATGATCCGTTCTGGAAGAAAAAACCACAAGATAAACCGGCAAAACCACTTCGCCCGAAGACCAAGGTTGTTAAAAAACCTACCAAGAAAAGGACCACTGCATCTTCCGAGCCAAATGCCGATGACGATGTGGCTAACCCGGACTCAGAGGTAGAACTTGACTCTTTTGGTTCATTTTTCATACACCTCATTGACGATGACTATTATCAGGATGATGCTGAAGGCAGTCAAGCTGATGACGTAGAGGTAATTATTCTTTCCTCGGATTCAGATCCTTTGCCAACATCAAAAATCCGTCGAGCAAACCGGAAAGTAAAATTTTCTCACCCTCTTGCTCACTTGGACCCAAACTTTCTTTTGAACACGCAGCAACACGAAGCTCGCCGCACAACCCGGCACAGTGGCCAGGTAGTTACCTCCACCGGTTTACCAAACACTCCGGTTCGGAAACGCGGATCAGAGGTCTCTTATACTCTTGACACTTCTTGCCCCAAGGCGGGTTGTTTCCGACAGCCTCTAAATCCGTCTGATTCAAATTATCAGGGTACTTCCCACTCATCTTCTGGCAAGTCATCGGCCACAAAGCTTCCACCCATGAAAACAGTTCCTGGGTGAGCTATGCACTTATTTTTATCCTTGATGTGTTATTCTTACACTGTACCAATCCTAATGTTTATTTTTCTCAGCGCCAAGCCTAGACCCAGCAAGAAAGCTCGGTTAAGTAAACCGGTTGATGATAACGTGGCTGTTGAACCGGAGAAGACTCCAGATCCAGAAGAAACTGATGCTGATGCCATGCTTGATGATCCGCCGCCTCAAGACCATGACTTGTTTACTGAACAAGTAGAAATTGACACCACAGGCCATGCTGACAAACCGACCAGCCCCGTCCGAAATACAGACAAACTGGTCAGTCCAGCTAAGGAGACTGACAAACCGTCAACTCCAGCGAATGCTGCTAATGATAAAGAGGATGATATCATGATTACTGGTGTTGGCCATACCACTCTTGGCAATCATGTCGCTTTATCAAAACATACTGCCAAGGACGAGCTTTCTGCTATTGGTAAAGGCAAATGGAACGCCGATTTGTCAAGCTACGCCCATCTCAATGCTCAAGACATTCATTCCGGCTTCTTGAACCGTCTGTATACCAGCCGCGACTATGAAGCCGGTTAGGTAAACTTGATGAAGGAACGATATGAGGTAACATAACTATTTTTATCTTATGTCCAATTGCAGTTTATTAACTCCAGTAGCCCCCAAGTGACGGTTTATGATACCAATCTGAAACGGGACTTTTGTAATATCTCAATTGTACATGCTTAGTCTCCGAGGGCCGGTTTAACTTATGAAGATGAACCGGGACTATGTAGAAGAAAAAACCCACAGCGTCTCATTGAGCAAACATACATTAGCCCCCAAGTGCCAAGAGCAATACTTGTATTGTACTTGGGACTTTGCAGAAATTTCTGATCCAGAGCAAATATGCATTAGCCCCCAAGTATCAGGTGCATAACTTGTTATGTGATTGGTACTATAAATATGTACTATCAATTCATAATATGTTTCTTCCTTACAGGCTGAGCTGAGCAAAAAGGAATCACAAACCACCGATCTGCAAGAAAGTATCAAGTTCCAGCAGGCCGAAACTTCCAAGGCAAAGGATGAGCTGACGAGCGCTTTAGCCGCTATGGAAAGGCTAAAGAAGAGTTTCAACAAGGAGCGGGCGGATTGGAACACAGAAAAATCCGCTTCGCAGAAAAGAGCAGAAGACGCAGAAGCAGCTCTTAAACCGGTGGTAGATGAGCTGATTGGCGTAAAGCGGTAGATACATGCCATGACTGCTGTTGTGTTCGGTAAGCGTCCTTGCTTTATACTTTCAACATATCTTCCCATGTGTTGCCGGTTTACTGACGTTTGTAATGATGCAGGAACTCGCATTAGTCATCTGGGCTCTGATGTACAGAAGAAGCTGAAGGCTGCCTACACGCTGATAGAGCAATTGTACACCGACGCGCAACGAATCATCTGCACCGCTTCGCACAATAAGCCACCCCCGACGTTAATCAAACATACCTTAGACAGGCTGTCTATGCTGCCTGCCCGGGTAGAAGAGCTAAAGAGATCTGCTGCAAGGGCTGGCGCTCTGACCGCACTAACCTGGGCAAAAGCATGGGTGCCTGATCTTGATTCGGCGGACATAGCTAAAGGCTACCCAAGCTTGAAGGAAGACGGATCAGAATTTGGCAATGAAGACCTCCGTGGCATAAACCGGGAAGTATGTCCACGGGCTTGTCAACTTGCTGAAGAGGCTGATCTTTCGTTTTACCTGGCGAGTTATGATAATAATAACAAACGGGTTGCTGCACCGACTCCTGAGTCTCAAAACCTGATCCCTCCAATCCGTAAGCACACTTATGCCCCTGGCATTGAACCGTCCACCCTTATAAGCGACGCAGTTGTGTTCCAAGCTTTAACTGGGATCAACTGGACAACTATTGACTTCCAGCCGCTGGGTAGAGACGAAGAGGATGAACCGGTGCAAGATGATCCGCAGCCGTCAGTTCAAGCTAGTTACCAATCATAATCCGGAGGCCGGTTTAGTCATCCACGTGCTGCAACACTTATTTGATAAACAATTATCCTTTTGGGCACTGAAACGCCTTGTAATAGGCTAGTTAAAGCACTTGGTCTGTTATGCCTTCGTGCATATTTATTTGCTCCTGACACTTGTTAATCCGCCATGCTTAAGACATATGTTGCTCATAAACCGTAGCGATTTACTCAAGTCATTCCTGCACACAAGAAATATATAGTGTCCTGGCGGTTTGCCGCCGGACGGGTCATGATGCCCAGATATATAGCCAGAGTTTACACCCGAGGCTGCAAAAAGATAATCAAATATGAAAATAATTAATACCTGTGACCTTGAGTCATAATGTTGGCTGACCAACTTGTTGTAGTGAGGGTAACACCCCTAATCCGGAGTATCAATAACTCCTGTTATATTATGCCGGTTTATGGTAAAACCGGTCCGGGTTGTGATAAACACCGATTTATTCAATGCTGGCGACTTTGAGTCGAAACCAGACCGGGTTAGGAAACTCCGGGTTATAAGTGATTACGTACTGACAACTTGGAGTTGACAGCCTAGCCGGGTTGATGAACACCGGTTTAAAAAACATCATAAGTCTTGTCAAAAGAGAGAAAAACTTAGCAAAAAGCAAATAAAAACCCATGTAGTCGAGGCTTTTCATGGGCTGCCAGGCCCCAAATTCGAGGCTTTTCATGGGCTGCCAGGCCACTGAGTTAAACCATTTTGCAAAGCCTTTTAAGATGGTCCTCAATCCTTAACCAAACATCATTTTAACTTGACAAGTTCAGGGTCTTATCAGAGTAACTTGTCAAAGTTCGATGGGTCATAGCAGGTTTACCTGGGCGGAGTGACTTACTTAAAAAGGCAGGCTAACCCGGGGTTTTAGGTGTATACACCAGGCTTCCAAGACATGGCTTGATAGCCTATTACAAGTGTAGATTCTTTGTTCATTGCGACAGCAAATTATCCCCAAGTAACATTTTGAGCTGTGCTCAGTGGGTGCCTATGTTTGAGTTGTTGTTTTAGAACACACTCTTTGGCCCTGGAGTAATTTGGTTTTGAGCCGATCAAGAGGTGTGACTATGGTTCGGATACAACCAAGCCCCCAAGTGATGTTGTGGCATTGCGCCGATCAAGAGGTGTAGCTATGGTTCGGATACAACCAAGCCCCCAAGTGATGTTGTGGCATTCCGCCGATCAAGAGATGTAGCTATGGTTCGGATACGACCAAGCCCCCAAGTGATATTGTATAAAGCATTGATAAGCTGAATCAAGGGGTAAACCGGATGCTGCTTTATAAACAGAAGCCCCATGTAACCACACATGATGTAAGAAAAACAACAGATACCCCGCTTTAGCTGAGGTTCCGGTTTATTATATTGACCATAATATATACATTGTCATAACTATGTACATAAGCAGAGCCTATGGCTCAAGTATAGTAGGGCCGAAGATGAGCGATATTCCACGGCCGGTGGGTCTCCTCCTCCGATTTACGTGAGTCTTTGCACTCTCGAACATCGATTAGGTAGTATGACCCATTGTGCATATTCTTGTTGACCACAAAGGGTCCCTCCCAAGGGGGGGATACTTTGTGCATATCCGCCTGATCCTGGATGAGTCGGAGCACCAAATCGCCTTCTTGAAAGGTTCTGGTTCTGACCCGGCGGCTGTGATAACGACGCAGATCTTGCTGATAAACCGCCGAACGGGCTGCCGCCAAGTCACGCTCCTCATCTAACAGGTCGAGAGCTTCCTGTCGTGCCTTCTCATTGTCAGCTTCGACATACGCCGCTACACGGGGTGAGTCATGACGGATGTCACTAGGAAGAACTGCCTCCGCTCCGTAAACCATGAAAAAAGGCGTGCACCCCGTCGATCTGTTGGGTGTGGTATTGATGCTCCATAATACAGAAGGTAACTCCTCAACCCAACAACCCGGCGTCCGTTGCAAAGGAACCATAAGCCGGAGTTTGATGCCTCTCAAGATCTCTTGGTTGGCCCTCTTCGCTTGACCATTGGACTGGGGGTGAGCCACTGATGATACGTCAAGCCGGATGTGCTCACGTTGACAGAACTCCTTCATGGCACCCTTTGACAGATTGGTACCATTATCTGTTATAATGCTGTGTGGAAAGCCAAACCGGAAAATCACCTTTTTGATGAACTGAACCGCCGTAGCTGCGTCACACTTACTGACTGGCTCTGCCTCCACCCACTTGGTGAACTTATCAACCGCCACCAAAAGGAGGGTCTTCTTATCCTTGGATCTCTTAAAGGGTCCAACCATATCGAGCCCCCAAGTCGCAACCGGCCAAGTAATTGGAATCATCCTCAACTCTTGTGCCGGTACATGAGCCTGTCGTGAGAACTTTTCACATCCATCGCACCTTTTGACTAAGTCCTCGGCATCAGCATGAGCCGTCAACCAATAGAAACCATGACGAAACGCCTTGGCTACTAGTTATTTTGAACCGGCGTGGTGACCACAATCTCCTTCGTGGATCTCACGCAAAATTTCACGGCCTTTTGCAAGGACTGCGTTGAAACGCCCCTGTCACACTGCAATGATGTAACTCTCCATTGATAATAGTCATGGACTTGGACCGCCGGACGATCTGCCTGGCTGAAGTTTCGTCTTCTGGTAACTCGCCCCGGTTCATATACGCCAAATATGGAACCGTCCAATCCGGAATAACATGAAGAGCCGCCACCAACTGAGCCTCCAGATCAGGAACAGCCAAATCCTCTTCACCAGGGAGCTTGACGGACGGATTATGCAGCACATCCAGAAAGACATTAGGTGGAACCGATTTTCGTTGGGAATCCAAGCGGCTTAAAGCGTCCGCCACTTCATTCTTCCGCCGGTCCACAAGATCCACCTGATAACCTTTGAAGTGACCTGCAACAATGTCCACCTCATGTCGATATGGCGCCATGAGTGGGTCCTTGGAATCCCAAGTGCCGGACACTTGTTGAGCCACCAGGTCCGAATCACCAAAGCACTTAACTCGGCTGAGATTCATCTCTTTAGCCATCCGAAGACCATGGAGTAATGACATGATACTGCCCACTATTCATCTGCTTCGGGTTGCTCTGATAACCCGACTGCTGCTGCTGCTGATTGCCTTGATGATTATAACCACCTTGGTTGCCCTGATTGCCTTGATTGCTATGTCCATTCTGATTACCGTGAAAACCTGAACTGCCTCCGCCGTAACCCAGGCCGTGAGATCTGGGACCTGAACCACCACCCGGTCCATGATCATACCGAAAAAAATCGGAATTTTTGAATTCCTGCATGATATAACAATCCTTCCAGAGGTGCGTGGCCGGTTTATCCTGCGACCCGTGCTTTGGGCAAGGCTGTTTCAACAGATAAGACAAGCGCTCCGGATTAGGACTTGGTTCTCCACTACGCCAGGGCTGTTTACCCTTACGCCACTGGCCCTTGTCCTGCGCGCTGGTATTAGCCACAAAATCCAGGCTGGCATCCGCTTTACGCTTACCATTGTTTTCATGACCCGCCGGGTTATGTTGCTGCTGCTTGGTGTTGCTGCTCTTCTTTCCCTTCACTGTCTTATCATCGTCAGACTCGGGATCCTTGGTACTATCAGAGTCGGCATACTTCACCAGAGCGGCCATGAGAGTCCCCATGTCATTGCAGTGACACTTGAGCCGTCCCAATTTTAACTTCAGCGGTGTAAACCGGCAATTGCCTTCCAATGTCAAAATTGCTGTATCAGCGTTGATGCGGTCTGATGAATGCAAGATTTGCGAAACCCGACGCACCCAATGGGTTGTTGATTCTCCTTCCTCCTGTACACAGGCAGCCAAGTCCACAATCGACATGGGCTGTTGGCACGTGTCTTTGAAATTTTGAATAAACCGGGCCCTCAACTCGGCCCATGACCCAATGGAGTTAGCTGGTAAGTTTTTCGACCAAGTGCGAGCCGTTCCTTCCAAAATCATGGTAAAATACTTAGCGCACGCCGCATCATCCACATCTAGCATCTCCATTGCCATCTCATAGCTTTCAACCCATGTTTCGGGGGCTAAATCGGCGGTGTAGTTCGGCACTTTGCGCGGGCCCTTGAAATCCTTGGGCAAGCGCACATTGCGCAGCGCCGGGACGAGACACGGCACTCCCAAAGCGCTGGAGGTAACCCCTGGTTCTACCGACGTGGTTGGACGAACCGGAGTAAGTTGGCGGGCCTCATGCTGTGCTGCTAACTCGGCCTCTCGACGAGCTCTAGTGCGATCCACCACATCCTGAGCATCACCGCCACCACCCGTCGGGTTATGGCCACGGGGTGGATCACGGTTTCGCGCACTGCTTGACACGGCCGGTTCATCAATACGCCTGCTGTAGCTCCGGCTTGGGCGGGGAGTAGAATTGATCCTTTCGCGACTGTATGAATAAGCCTGCTGCTGAGTTAAAGCTGTCTGAAGGAGCTCCCTAGCCCGTCGCGTCTCGACCGCTACTGGGGACTCGCCTTCAATCGGGAGGGCCGCCAGTCGTGAAGCGGCCGCGACAATGTTATCCATCGGGTTAGAATAGTGACCCGGCGGTGTTGGGACATGCCGCGACGGAACGAGGTTCTGACGAGGTGGATCTGTTGGTCGCGGCTAAACCGGTGGTCCCGTTCCAAGTGCCTCTGTCCGGTTTACTGCTGGCGGATTACTGGTCCCTGCTCCTGGGGTATTAAAGAGGTTCCTTGCCTCATAAACCGGCGGCAGGTGAGATTGGTACTTCTTCTCATAACGTCGTTTGACGCACTCTGATCTAACATGACCCGATAGGCTTGTGCATCTAACGCGGCCCGTTCTGCAGTCATCCTGGCATCCTCTACTGCTAGATCGGCCTTGGCCTGCGTTATCTGATCCTTCACCTTTGCAATCTCCGCAGTATGCTCATCCGGATTCGCCAGATTAACCTCCGCCATCAGCGTTGCCAGAGCGTCGAACAAATCAGATAAAACCTGAGCCTGCGGTCGCACAGGGCCTCCTGCCTCGGCCGCTGTCGCTGCTGCTGATCCGGAAATCATCGCCGCTGCGGTCGAAGAGTGGAGCGCTGGCTCTGTACCGGCCATGAAGATCGCAACTCGATTTGGCGGATCAAAGGGGTCTGGAATACTGTCGCCATCGGAACAGCCCCCAATCCGGCCATCTTGCAACTGATATAACGATTCGGTCCCTCCGGTCGATGACTCGTCGCGGAATAAACGACGGTTTTCCCCCCAGATTCCGATCTATCCTCAGATTCCCCTTCGTGGATGACTCCCACGAAGGCACGCTTCATGACAGGCTTAACCCGGGCAGATCTCGCACGCTGAGCCATTTCGACGAGGTCGGTGCAGATATCCGGCTCAGGGCCCGGTTCACCGATCTTGCCAATGAAAACGTGTATGCCGCCGAAGGGGACCCGGTACCCGTACTCGATTGAGATGGCCTCGGGGCCCCAGCCTGCATCGTCGATGTAGAGCTTGCCACGATGACTCTTGGTCATCCGGCCCACAGCGTAGTCCTTGAGTCCTTCGAAGCTGCCCTCTATGAACTCGAAACCATCGTGGGATAGCCCCACGGTGGGCGCCAACTGTCGTGGTTTTTTCACTGCAGATGGCCTAAGGAAAGGACTTAGTCGTGGAGCCATCGCTACGGGTTAGCTTAAAGGGGTTAAAGCAGACAAGGGACGCAGAGAGTTTATACTGGTTCGGCCCCTTGCGGTGAAGGTAAAAGCCTAATCCAGTTATAGTGGAATTGCTAGGGTTTCGATGACCAGGGAGCGAATACGCTTTGCCTGAGTCTCGAGTTGTTGTTGTCTGTCCTGAACCGCTGTCGGGTCGTCCCCTTATATACACGGGTGACACCCACCAGTTTACAGAATCCGGAGGCCGGCGCATAAACATGTCCGGCTCGGTCTCCGCTCTTTCTATCTTACAGCACAAGTTTGCATATCCATGCCGGTTTATGTCTACAGGCCTTAAACCGGCTTTGGGCCCTGGGCCTTCATAAAGCGTCACCGTCTTTGTCTTCATGGGCTTCAGGTATAGTGAACCACTATGGGGTTAACCCGGCCTCTCCTGGCCGGTTTACGCCCAGTGGTAATATCCCCAACAGAAGTGCCTCCTTATTACGCATAAATAAATGAATACTCCCCCTGCCAGCTGGAACCCAGCATCGTGGGAGGCTGACTTGTCGGCCTACCAAGTTGACGGGGACGGAGGGCTTTGTCAACTTAGTCAATATGAATGATTCTAGCTCCAGTTACCGTACGATGTTCATCCAACGATAGTAGTGCTTCTTCAACCTCTGGTCTTCTTGCTCCAGCCGCCCAAACCAGCGCCGGTCGTGCCGCGTGCTCCTGCCTCCCGTGGCCGGCTGTGATGCCGCGGAGGCCTCACCGCCCCTACTACTCCCACCGCTGGCCCGGCCATCCCTCTATTCACCCACACCCCCTGTTATTCTGCGGCGACGGTAGCCTCACACCGCAACGAACTAGTGAACCCTCGTACTCCTCTCCGCATGGGCATCCACTGCCGCGTCTTCCCCGGCTCCGCGTCGTCCCCTTCCTAGGCCTCGCCGTCGTCCACCGCCCTGGTGCTCTCGGCGTGGCGTGGTCAACGTGGACAGGGAACGACTTTCATCGGAAGAGTACTGTACGTGGAGAGGCTGACAGCTGGGTCCACGACAGCCGCAAGGAAGTGCCTCCTTATTACGCAGAAAATAATTATTCCTCCACCTGACAGTAGGGACCCACCGGACGGGCCACCGTATTTGGCGAAAAAACGTTTCCCCCTGACTGCTGGGACCCACCGGCGGGCCAACGTATTTCGCGAAAAAACGTTCCCCCCGCTGTCAGCTCGGACCCACCGGAGGTGCCTCCTTATTACGCACAAAAAAATGAATTCTCCCCCTGCTAGTTGGGACCCACCTTGGTGGGAGGCTGACTTGTGGGGCTACTAAGTTGACAGGGACGGAGTTCTTTGTCAACTTAGTCAATATGAACGATTCTAGCTCCAGTGATCGTACGATGTCCATCACACAGCCGTAGTGCTTCTTCAACCTCTGGTCTTCTTGCTCCCGCCGCCGAAAGCAGCGCCGGTCGTGCCGCATGCTCCTGCCTCTTGTGGCCGGCTGTGCTGCCGCGGAGGCCTGATCGCCCCCTACTATTCCCACCGCTGGCTAGGCCCTGCGGCGACGGCAGCCTCACACCGCAGCCGAACCAGTGAACCCTCATACTCCTCTCCGCGCGGGCTTCCACTGTCGTGCCTTCCCCGGCTCTGCGTAGTGCCCTTCCTAGGCCTCGCCGTCGTCCACCGCCCTGGTGCTATCGGCGCGGCGTGGTCAGCGTGGTCAAGGAACGACTTCCATCGGAAGAGTACTGTACGTGGAGAGGCTGACAGCTGGGTCCACGGCCGTAGCAAGGAAGTGCCTCCTTATTACGCGCAAAATAATTATTCCTCCACCTGACAGCGGGGACCCACCGGACGGGCCACCGTATTTCACGAAAAAAACATTTCCCCCTGACTGCTGGGACCCACCAGCTACATCTTCGCACGCAAGGAAGTGCCTGACAGTCGGGACCCACCTGGTCGAAGCGTACGTAGCGTTTTCATTCTGGTCGCTAACGTGTACGTACATACTGGTTGATGTAGAGGCACGCACGTGTCGTAGTAGAGGCGCGCACGTAGCATGTACACGTACGTACAGCGGCAAGTGTGCAAGAAAGAAAATACGGCCACGTATATACGGGCAGAGTCTTGAACGCCTACTCGCGCATATGTACGACCAGGGCTTGTGTACATGGCTGGATCAGAACAGAGAAACAACGTCGTCGTCGTGTTCATGGGGAGCCAACTGGATGGGTCGAAACGGAATGCGTCGTCGTGTTCATCGGGAGGGCTTGGACGGAACAGCCGATGGAAAGGAGGCCTGGTGTACCGCAGAACGGAGGAAGCGGCCTTGTGTTCGACCGGCCACGTTCGAAACGGGATCCTGTTCATCGGGAGGGGTCTGGCGTACCGCAAAACGGAGGAAACTGACCTCCTATGGCCGAAACGGGCATGTTGATCGGGAGGGGTGTGGCGTACCGCCAAACGGAGGAAACGGACTTGTGTTGGAGCGCTATGGTCGAAACGTGGGTCCTGTTCATCGGGAAGGGTGTGGCGTACCGCAAAACAGGACTCCACGGGATACTGTTCATCTCCACCGTCGACCCCCTCCAGCCTCCACGGGCTACTGTTCATCCACCGTCGACCTCCTCCAGCCTCCACCTGCGACTATTCATCCATGGGCTCCTGTTCATCTAGCCTCCACCGCGCGCTACTCCACCGGCTACTGTTCAACCAGCCCTCTCCACGGGCTCCTGTTCAACCACCCCTCCACGGGCTACTGTTCATCCAGCCCTCCACTGAGCAAATCATGCGAATGTTCGGCCCAAAATGGCACGGATCTGCCTTTTTTGTAGTGTAGGATGACGCGGGGAGGCAACAGCAAAGCTTGTGAGGATGTCCCTGTCCGTCGCTCCGCAAGACAGGCAAGACATTCCCCCTAGCCATACCAGCCACCTCCGTCTCCACCGCCACATCCGCCCTCCACTAAGCAAATCATGCGAATGTTTGAAGAAAGAAGGAGCAATGATCTGTTGGAAATATTGAAAAGTGTGCAAGTTATTGTTGGGCAGAATGGAAATCAGAATGGTCATCACTCCAAGCTGTCAGATTTTCAGTGAACCAAGCCTCCCAGCTTCAGCCAAGTTATTGATCCATTGGACGCCGATGATTGGTTAAGGACTATTGAGAAGAAATTGGAAATTTCTCGCACTGAAGAGGGAGACAAGGTTCCCTTTGCAACGCATTATCTCGAAGGAGCTGCCGCTATATGGTGGGATAATGCTAAGGCCATGTGGCCCGCGGACGAGGAAATTACTTGGACTAAATTCAAGGATCATTTCCGCAAGTATCATATTCCCACCGGGATTATGAAAATCAAGCAGCGCGAATTCCTTGCCCTCACTCAAGGCAGCATGACAGTCAGCGAGTACCTGAATAAATTCAACCATTTGGCCCGCTATTCTCTCTACGATGTGGCCATAGAAGAACGGAAGGTCGACAAATTTCTTGGAGGACTGAATCAGCCTCTCAGGTGCACTCTCAGCATGTTTGATTTTCCAGACTTCCAAATTCTGGTGAACAAGGCCCTCATCAAAGAAAGGGAACACAAGCTCATACACGACAACAAGCCAGCTATTGATGACCACAAGCACAAATTCGAGCCTAAGAAGGATATGCAACCGGTGCAAAAGGCTCGTACTTGGCAACAGACTCAGGTTGAGTACAAACCCAACTGGCAGCAAAATGTCAACAAGACCACCACCCAAGTCAAGAATGTCGTGACCAGCCCGGTGCACGAAGATTGTCAGCAAAACAATTCCTGTTTCAACTTTGGGCAAACGGGACATTACGCAAGACAGTGCCCCAAGAACAACAAACAAACAGCTCCATTCCATCCGCAAGTCAACAACATGGAGCCGTATTCCGCCCCAAGTACCATCCAAGGGCAAATCCATCATATCTCCGCAGACGAAGCCCAAGAGGACCCGAAAGTCGTCATTGATATGTTTCTTGTTAATGACATACTCGCCGTAATTTTATTTGACTGTGGGGCTTCCCACTCTTATATTTCGCAGAGTTTTGCTACCCAAAACACATTTTCTTGCTCGATCTTGGGAATACACATGCTGGTACAATCCTCGGGATCCCTGCTCAGAAGCAATCTGGTCTGCCGCAATTTGGAAATTGACATCAAGGGCATCAAGTTTCCAACATCTCTAATAATCATCGATTCTAGCAAATTGGATATTATTCTGGGCATGAATTGGTTAACCCAATACCAAGTATGCATCAACTGTGCGACCAAAGAAGTTACCATGACAAATACGGAAGGCCGCACCACAAGTTTTTATGCCCGCAAAAGCATACCCAAGAAGGATATGATTTTCACAGCCGTGGCAGAAGAGGTGGAACTAATTCCAGTGGTCGGTGAGTATCCAGATGTATTTCCTGAAGAATTACGGGGCATGCCGCCAGATAGAGAACTGGAGTTTGCAATTGACTTGGTGCCTGGAACCGCACCGATACACAAGAAATACTATCGGATGCCTTCATCAGAATTGGTGGAATTGAAGAAACAGCTGGATGAGATGCTGCAGAAAGGATACATCCACCCAAGATCTTCAACATGGGGATCACCAGCGATATTCGTGGACAAAAAGGATGGAAGTCTACGAATGTGCGTAGACTACCGACAGCTGAATGACGTCACCATCAAAAACAAGTATCCACTACCAAGGATTGACGATTTGTTTGATCAACTTAGTGGGGCCAAAGTATTCTCCAAAATTGACTTGAGGACCGGATATCATCAGCTCAAAAGAAAGAAGGAGGATATTTCCAAGATCGCGTTCACCACTCGGTACAGTCTTTATGAGTATACCATTATGTCCTTCGGCCTCACCAACACCCCGGCCTTCTTCATGCATATGATGAACAAGGTGTTTGTGGATTTCATGGACATATTTGTGGTGGTGTTCATTGATGACATCCTCATTTACTCAAAAAACAAAGATGAACACAAGGACCGCCTCCGAGCAGTTTTGCAAAGGCTCCACGACCATCAGCTTTATGCCAAGTTCAGCAAATGTGAGTTTTGGCTCCAGCAAGTTGGATTTCTTGGGCATGTGCTCTCGGTAGAAGGAATATCCGTGGATCCAAGCAAGGTGAAAGATGTACTTGATTGGTCCGCACCCACGATAGTCTCAGAAATTTGGAGTTTCCTTGGACTAGCCGGATATTATCGCCGTTTTATTGAAGGATTCTCCAAGATTGCCAAGCCAATGACCGAGCTCTTAAAGAAGGATAAGAAGTTTGAATGGACTTAGGACTGCGAACAGAGTTTCAATGAGCTAAAAATCAGGCTGATGTCAGCACCAGTATTGACTCTTCCAGACATCTACCGGAGTTTTGATGTCTACTGTGACGCCTCCAAGAAAGGTGTCGGATGTGTACTTATGCAAGATGGCAAGTTTGTGGCTTATGCATCCCGACAACTACGGCCACACGAAGGAAATTACCCCACTCATGATTTGGAATTGGCCGCGGTGGTGCACACTTTGAAGATCTGGAGACACTATCTGATTGGAAAGAAGTGCCAGATATTTACCGACCACAAGAGTCTCAAGTATATATTCACTCAGCCTGATTTGAACCTTCGAGAGTGAAAATGGCTCGAGTTGGTTAAGGACTACGACCTCGGTTTAAATTATCACCCGAGCAAAGCTAATGTGGTGGCTGACGCCCTCAGCCACAAACTGGCCAACCTAAATGCTCTAATGGATTCCTTGCCTCCCGAGCTTTATGAAGAAATCACTCAGCTTAACTTGGTGATTACCGATGCCCGTCTTGCCAACATATTGGAAGTTTCCCCTACTCTCGGAGGAGAAATTCGCAGCGCTCAGGCAGATGATCAATCATTGCAATTATATGCCAAGAAGATGCACGAGGGGCATACACCGGATTTCTCTAGAGATCAGGAAGGTACGCTAAGGTTCTGAGGAATGATTTGCATACCCAACCACGAAGGTCTGAAGAAGAAGATATTGACAGAAGCACATGAATCGCCATACTCAATTCACCTCGGTGGTACCAAAATGTATGAAGACCTTCGTCGAGTATTCTGGTGGGATGGAATGAAGAAAGACATTGCCTACTTTGTGGCTTCTTGCGATATATGCAACAAGGTAAAGGCGGAACACCAAAAACCCGCCGGACTCCTCCAACCTCTGCCCGTATCCCAATGGAAATGGGACGATATCTGGATGGATTTTATCACCGGATTACCATAGACTCACCGAGGAAATGATGCAATATGGGTCATAGTGGACACCTTAACAAAGGTGGCACATTTCCTTCCCATCAGGATCACCTACCGTGTCGATCATCTTGCACAATTGTATGTGTCCCGAATCGTCAGTCTGCATGGAGTACCCAAGACTATCACTTCAGACAGGGGATCTCTCTTCACTTCAGCATTTTGGTCCCGACTACATCAAGCCTTGAGGACTGCTCTATAGTATAGCACGGCTTATCATCCACAGACAGATGGACAGACTGAACGAGTAAACCAAATACTCGAAGATATGCTCTGGGCATGTGCATTGGCCCAAGGACCCAACTGGGAAGACTGTCTGCCCTACGCCGAGTTTTCCTACAACAACAGTTTCCAGACCAGCTTAAAGATGTCACCCTATGAAGCTCTGTATGGCCGTAAATGCCGCACTCCTCTGAACTGGTCTCAAACCAGAGACAGCCGTATTTTCGGGACTGATTTAATGCTCGAAGCCGAGAAGCAAGTCAAGGAAATCCGAGACAGATTGCAACAGGCCAAATCGCGGCAGAAGAGTTATTATGACGCCAAACACCGACAGATCAGCTTCGAACCCAGAGAACACGTATATCTCCGAGTCACCCCTATGAAAGGAGTCAAGAGGTTTCAGACCCGCGGAAAATTGGCACCCAGATACATCAGTCCGTTTCCAGTCATGGCCAGAGTTAGAACAGTTGCCTATCAGTTGGAATTGCCACCCGAACTGTCAGAAGTACACAACATGTTTCATATCTCACAGCTAAGGACATGCATCTCGCCACCGGAGAAAATGACTGATATGGCAGAGATAGAATTGGCTAAGGATTTGACATATGAGGAAAAACCAATCAGAATATTGGATAAGACAGAGAGAATCACACGCAGCAAAGAAATAAGGTTTTACAAGGTTCAGTGGGAGCATCACACCGAGGAGGAAGCAACCTGGGAAAGAGAGGATTTTTTAAGGACTGCATACCCAGAATTGTTTTCCCAAGCAACCAAATCTCGAGGACGAGATTCATCCTAAGTGGGGGAGGTTTGTGACAGCCTGGATTTTTCCTTCTCTCTTTTTCCGGACTTGGTTTTTGCCTTTGCCTTGATTTGGATATTTGGAATCAATTCAAGTGGACTTGTCACTTGGACATGCCCTTGACTTTCACCCAAGTGACCTATCTACTTCTCATTCAACCTTATTTCTTTGATAAATCCCCAAAATAATCAAATGAATATTTTTCATAAAAGAAAAGTATTCATTTTCCTCTCTGAAACTCTTTTCAGAAACTAGTGCTCCAAAGCAACCCTCATTTTTATTGCTCCAAAAATCCTGAAATAATTCATGAATATTCTTTGGACCTTGGCACACCTTCCCAAGCAAAAGTATTGCATGACTTTTTGTAATATTTTTTCTATAGAAAATAATTTCTCTTCTGGTCCAGAAATGCACTTTGTTCAGCAAGTGCATTTTTCCTTGATCTTTTGGCCCTGATTTTTCTTGAGCCTAATTACCCTCCTAAGAAACCATTAACCCCAGGAGCTAAGCCCTAATGGCCATCTAGAAGCTAGCCAAACTTGGCGACCAAGTTCCTGGTCAGAAACTTGCCAAGTTGGTTGCGTCAAATCTGGTCGGCCTGGTGATGTGTCTTCAGCTCCTCAGCTCCTCTAGACTGAACACTGCATGGACTTTAGCCCAGACATGGTTTGGCCGCGTGTAGGTGCCGTTTTGACCATGCCAGGGCGGTGACCGCGTGAGGACACGTCGTCTGGCACGCGTTCGACGTGCTCTGGGTAGCACCAACGCTTGTATTCGGCGTGTGCTCGAGCCAGAGCTCGCCGACGACTGCCGCGTCGCGCGACCAGCCTCGACCCATCATCCATGACCCCTCCCTGGCGCTCGCCGATGCCGGAGACACCGCAGCGAGCACGGGCACGTCGCGGCCAAACGCCACAGTGCGCTCGTGCCCTTGTCCTCTTCTCCACTGCTCCCTGTGCTCGTCCGCGCACGTGGACAACCTCTGCCTTGACACTGAAACCTTGCCCCCTCGCACTGGCACTTTTCGTCACCGTTCGTCGGCTTCCAGAGCACTCTAGCGGCGCCACGTTACCCCCTCTCGCTCCGGCTATAAATAGCGCCCCTCTCCTGGCTTCCAAGCCTCACACTGCTGCTCACCACTGCCACGACCACGTAGGAGCACCGTAGCCCGGTCGGGCAGGCCTCTGGCCGTCGACCCCGACTAGAGATCTCTGGCGACCTCCGCAGCCCAGCCACCTCGCTCCGGTGCCCCTCGAGCTCGACCAACCTCTCGGGCGTGGCATTGGGGATCCTCTGGTGCCGCCTGGACGCTTCTGAGCCCTCGGAGCCATCTCTCGCCGTTGCCTTCTTTCTCTCCGGCAAGTCCCGTCCGCCACCGTCGCTTGCGAGCTTGACTGCGAGCAGCTCCGGCCATCCCACGACAAGCCACGGGTACGGGCAGGTGCGCCATGGACCCCTCTTCATTTCTATCCCTCTGGTGTAGCCCCAAACCCACTCCTCGCCGGCGTAAGCTCCGGCGAAGCACCGTCGCGCTCTGGTCTCTCTCTCTCCCTCTCTCTCTCCTGACGGGTGGGACCCAGCATCAGCCTCACAACTCACGCCCAAAGCGGTACGAGTGGAGGCGTACTCCCCCTTTACGCCTTCGACGTCACCCCCAAGGATTTTCTGAATTATTCAAATTTAATCAGATTTTGACTAAAACTTTGACCAGCCACAACTTCTAGCCTATAAGTCCAAATGAGTTGATTCTTTTTGCATTGTTTTTATTTCAGAAAGCTCTAGCAGCACACCAAAATGTGGAGTTGTCCTTGCTGCCTAGAATTTCTGGTGATTTTCATATTGGTTTTTGATATTTTTTTGTGGTTTCTAAATATTTTCAGAAGGAGAGACTTGTCTTGAAGCCAACCAGGAGGAGTGTGATCCTCCTCTGCACTAAGGCAAGCCACACCAGCATTTGGATGGTGTTATTTCAATATCTATGATTTTCTACTTGAATATGAGTTCTTATTTGCATTTAAAATTTGTTAAATAAATTTTGTTGAGTGGTAATTACTTTATCATGCTTGAAATGCTTGTTTAGGTTACTAGTTGAATGCATGGACTAGTTTGGTCAAGTAGAATAAAACTTTGCCTTAGTTACATTACTATGATAAATAATGATAGTTCTTTTATTAAGAGATATATTCATATGAATTATGAGTTAATCAAAATATTGCATGATAATAAAAATGAGGTAGAACCAGTAAAGTTTTTGATCTTGAGTAGTGCAAGATAATTATGTTGATCCGTATCTATGAGTTGCTAGCTTTGCACGTCGACTAGTTGCATGACCATGGCATAGTATGTGTTTTTTTATAACGTTTTTATTTCAAAGTTAAACCTGATTAAGTCCAACTTGAATAGAATGTTGATCACGTCATGGTGCCACTGAATCGGGTTTTACTCAGTGCGACCACATTTACCTTATGGGGGATCTTGATTTGGTCCTTTGTTGTGCCTCTCACCGGTGCCTCCCGCGAGGGAAGGTTATAGGCGTGCATACCCTGGCCCGGTAAGCAGACATAACCTTGTGTGCTCGTTTTGTTTTTATGGTTCCTTGTCCCTGTTTGGGAACGTTTTTGCCACGACGGTTGCCGTTGGTGCCTTTGGTAGGCACGGGGCCACCCAAGACCTAGCCTTGAGAGGGAGTTGGTCGGAGTGGCCGGGAGAGTGTCATGACAAGGGGAGGGTTTCGTCAGAACGCCGTTGGTCCACCCGAATGGGAGTGCGAGGCCATGGGTTCCGTGGTGTGGGTAAAGTGCGCTACCTCTGCAGAGTGTATTTAATCTATCGATAGTCGCGTCCTCTGTTATGGCCATAGCTCGGAAGTAAGTCACACCATGGATCAACTCTTATAATTAAACTTGCACACTAAATGATTGTCGTTGGCACTGGTTTCGTGATGATTCATGAACTCATGTGTTGCATCATGAGTGATTGGTTTCAGTTGTGACCCAGGTAGTCACCGTTCGGTTAAGAGGTAGCTCGTCTGGTAAGCAAGTCTGCGAGACTCGGTGCACATGTTGGTTTCACCGCATTACTAGTATTTCTTGTATTGCATTAACCTAATTAATTGTCGTGATATTGTTTGTCATCGTGCTTATGTTTGCTATGAGCTTGCAAGTACATTCAATGTACTGACCTGGCGTGTCATGCCAGCTTTCAGGCAAGTCGGTTCACATCGGAGCGCATCTCGCGTCTAGGCCGTGTCCACGTCGGTGTCCCTGTGCTATGGAGTTTCCACTTCGTCGTTCTTCCGCTGCCGTGTAGTTCGTGTGATCGAGGCCCTCGTCATGTTCATTAAATAATGTACATACCATCCAGCCGCACCGAGTGTGCCGCTTGGCCTCGTATTTCGATGTAATATTGGACTTATGTAATCCGCTAGATTCAATAAAGCGATTGTTTCTGTACCATGTTGTTGTGTATTGCCAGAAGACTTGATCTCTGGGCTGGCAATGCAAGGTAAACCGGTTGCTCTGAGCCGGGGTGCCACATTAGCCTCCACCTAAAGTCAGCTCATTTCATTGAACTATGTGAGCACAGGAGCAATTCTTGTTTTCTGCCCAAATTTTCAGTTTGTGAAGCAAGTATATTTTATCTTGCTCCATTGTGGCTGAAAATATCCCGAGGCCTTCTCCTATCCATATGATCCACCTCCACAAGAGTTTGGCTCATTTCAATTAGCCAATATTTTTCTAGAATTTTCCCAAGTTTCTGGACAGAAGAGATGCTTGTGAAACAAGTACCAATTTGGCAAGTCCATATGGTATGATCTTTTTGGAGCATCTACATATGACCAAATCTTCAAGCTTTGCCAAGTTTTAGCCCAATCCAACAATCCTAGTGAGTGCTCCTTCCTCATTTAGTTTCTGGACATAATTTAGCAGTTGCACAACAACTATGCTATATTCTTGTCCTAATGACCTCATAACCCCCAGGGCCGTAGTCCTTGCTACCCTAAGCCTCTCAGACATCAAATTTACCTTTTAACCTCTCTAGTTTTATCTCTAGAGCGTGACCAAGTTTGCAACAGCAAACTTGTGAGGCTTAGTTTACTCAGCTCCCTTTGTCTTTGCCCGTTTCTTTACCGTAGTAATACTCTACCTTGGATGGACTACGCTGTAGGCATAGTTGGCATGGAGTAGAGTGCCAGAGCGTGCGTTGTCCATGGTGACCACGGGCAATGCCGGCCAAAACGGTGGTCTACGCACTGTTCTCGTCGGCAGCGCTGCTCTGACCGGCTCTGGCCTCCCCATTAATGTCCTACAGTTCCCCCTCGACATCGTCTTCTCGCCGGACCTCTCGCCCCCTCCGTTTTCTTCTCCGGCGAGTCGTTCCAATGACCGAACAATGAGCCCCGTGGCCATCGTCGCCTTCCTCGCTCCTGTCCTCTTCTCCCTCTCGTCCATGAGCGTTGCCCGACTCTGTGAGCTCCTGCGCGTCGTCCGCTTCCCCCTCGTCGCCTTCCCACGGCTCCCCGTGACTGCTGTGGCTGCCAGAGCGTTGGCCGGACTTGCCCGGCGGCACTCGGCTCGGCCACACCTCGCCCCGGCTATATAAAGAGCCCACGACCCCCTCGAGCACTTCAGCAGCTCACCCACCCTCCTCTACGCCTCCCCACGCTCCTCATTTCGCCCCGGAGCTTCTCTCCGATCCACACCATCGCCATGGCCGCCGCCTTGGTTTCTCTGTGATTCCGGTGATGCCGCGCCCCTCCCTCTGCTCATCCACCACCAGCGCATTCCCTAGGGTCCGGTGAGCCTCCCCGTGGCCTCGGCCCCTCCCCTCCTCCACCATAGCTCCATAGCCACCGGAAGCCGAAGCTCTTCTCCTCCGCGCTCCTTACTGCTTCCTCTACAGAGATCCTCGGCGGAAGAGCTCACCTCCATCCGATGCATCTCCTTCCCCTGAGCTCCTAGGTAGGTCGTCCCATCCGCTGCCGTGGCCGGACGCGCCGGCGAGCGCCGTCGGGGCGGACGTCTCCCTCGGCCAGGCGCGCATCAAGCGGGAGGAAGAAGAAAGACTGGCCAGGCGGGCCCCTCCCCGCGTGACCCCACCTATCAACGACTCAACCGAGTCCATGTCAGCGTAAGTGGAGACGCCTAGACGGGAATACGCTTTCTATTTCTGGAAACGTATTCAGTGTAGTGCGTTTTCTATTACTAAAATCGTTTTACCTGAAATACGCTTTTTGTTCTCTGGAAACGTATTTACTGAAATGCGCTTTCTGTTTTCAGCCCCGTCCGCCGGAGTGGTTATTTTGTGAACGTTCACTGTTTAAGCCACTTTTCTGCCTAAAAATTGAACGGCCACAACTTTTCAACCGTAACTCTGAATGAGGTGATTCCAACGCTCACATTCTCTATTCGTCGAGCTCTTTTTGATGGGACCATTTTCTTTATGTTTGCACATTCTTAAAATGCCCATTTTTCCCCTGTTCTAATTCAGCCCCTCTAAGAGAGAACCGTTCTCCGACAATTTTTTTCGAGAATTGATTGCACCCATCCCCGGAGTATTCCTCGAACCCCAGGCAAGCCAACCTCTTATCATGAGCCCCGAACTTGCATGTTGACTTTGCTTGCACCTCCTTTGTGTGTTTAGTTGCAGTAGTTTCTTGCCTGTTCCGTCTGCTGTTATTTCAGTCGTGCTATATGTTTTTGTTATCTGCCTTGCATGCTTGTGCTTTCATGAAATAATTTGACATGCTAGCTGGATGTTGTTGCTGATAATATCATGCCTCTGTCTAGTTTAGTTTCATGTTAGTAGTATCAATGTTATGATAATTCTGTTGCACTAGTAAGATTGGCTGATACTTGGTATTACCATGTTTCACATGCTATCACCGTTCACTTGCAAAGATTGATGTTTTGTTACCGTATCTGTATGTTGCATGCTAGTTGTTGCATTCATGTTATAAATGCTTGCATGATGATTGATGATGGGGAAGTTAATATTATGACTTAATAACAAACCTCCTCCGTCATCGATGGGATCGAGTCATAGTGCCACCAACTCGAGCTTTTTCCAGTGCAGCCACATTTGCCTGTTATGAGCAGGCCCTAACTTGGTCTATTGTAATGCCTCTCACCGGTGCCTCCAACGAGGGAAGGTTATGGGCACGCGCTACCCTGATCAGGTAGGCGGACATAAGTCTTGTGTGCCCGTAGTTTGTTGATAAGCATGTTTGTCCCCGTTTGGGACCGTTTTTGTTTTGCCACGATGGTGGCCGTGGTGCCTTTGGTAGGCACGGGGCCACCCAGGACTGAACCCCAAGGGGTGTTGTTCGGAGTGGCCGGGAGAGTGTCATGGCAGTAGGACGGTTTTGTCGGAATGTCGTTGGTCCACCCGAATGGGAGTGCAAGGCCATGGATTCCGTGGTGTGGGTACAGTGTGCTACTTCTGCAGAGTGTGTGTTAAATCTATCGATAGCCGTGTCCTCGTTCATTGGCACAAGTTCGTAGTAGGTCACACTATCGGGTCTTGGTCGAAATGGAGGATAAACCTGAAATAATTAAGTTGATGAATAATGTGTAACAAATAATGTGGTGACTTGGACTATGAGATAGTCGTGAGAAGTCACGGTGACGTTTTGATATGATCACGAGATGAGGTCATGATGAGTGTTGAACCAAGTGTGGTTCCGTTTGTGATCCGTGAGTGATCACCGTTTGGTTACAGGGTAACCCGTTGAACCGGGTATGGTTCCGTCTGTGATTCGTCATGATCACCGTTCGGTTGTGGGGCAACCCGTTGGTAAGAGAGTCTGAGGGACTCAGTGCACAAGTTTGTTTGCATTGCATGAGTAATATGTTGTTATTTGCATTTAAAGAACCATGGTAGAAAAGGAGATGGTTGCATAAAGTTAACATGTTATGTCTGCATTGGATATGACCGGTAGTTTATATTCAGCATAGTTTCATGATGCCATGCCATGCTTTGATTGATATGCTAAATTATGCCATGATTGAGATGATATGCTTTGCTATTGCCATGTTAGAAGCATGTTTTGATATGCCATGTTATGGTTAAGATGTGATGCTATGTTTTGTGTTGCCATACTAGAAGTAAGTTTGATATGCCATGTTATTGCCATGATAGTAGATGCCATGATGTTGTTCATGCTTAT
The DNA here is from genome assembly GCF_002575655.3 of Aegilops tauschii subsp. strangulata. Taxonomy (NCBI): domain Eukaryota; kingdom Viridiplantae; phylum Streptophyta; class Magnoliopsida; order Poales; family Poaceae; genus Aegilops; species Aegilops tauschii. The sequence goes on from NC_053036.3 coordinate 519,509,669, forward strand.
TTTGATCCATGTCTCTAGTTAATATCATGCCATGCTTAGTTTCTACTATGAGATAGGTTGTTGCAGACGCTTGGTTCTTGCTTTGTCATCTGTTTGTTTGGATGCTATGTATTTGGTTGTCTTGCAAGTACATTCAATGTACCGACCTGGCGTGTCATGCCATTTTTGTAGGTCGTGCCCAAATTGTTCGCTTGTTCTGTCGTGCTAGGCCGTAATCTTGCCAGTCCTGTCAGTCGTGGAGCCCAGCTAGAGTCGATATGCTGCCAAACCAAGACTTCCACAGCCTTTTAAATAGCCTTAGAGCTATGCCAGATGATTGTATTCATCAATGATGTAATCTTCTATACATGTATTTGATGAATATTCTTGTACCTGGAATGTTGTATCATGGACCTGTCGTGCGACAGGTGTTATCCTAGGCTGACGTGGGAAGGCCCTCTGCTCCATGCGGATCGGGGTGCCACACACAAGGCCTTGCGAGTGTTTCGCCAGGTTTGTCAGCAGCCCCCACTACATGTTCACTACGGTGGACATCACCAACGATGTAAAGGCGCTCGAGAATTCGGGCATCGCCTGCCAGAATCTTGTTGACATCCAGGGCCAATACAAGATCTGGGCAGCAAGGAGCATGATAAGGACTCACTGGTTCACCTCGCCGAGGCCATAATCGACCCCTACTACAGAGACATGAAAGATTCATGCAACAAGGACAAGCGTGCCTGGTACTCGGCCTGGATGGAGAAACTCGACAGAGCTCACGTCGTGTACGCTGCCAAGGAGGCGTACACGAGCTATGACATGTACAGGCGAATCGTTGACATGAGGAAGTGCCTCCTTCCCCTAAATGGCCAGGATCCAGCCGGAAGCAGAGCAATGGCAAGCGTCGTCGCAACAATAAGTAGATGATTAGATCCTCATTTCTCCGACTTTAGTATGCATGTAATTGCTTACTTTGGTGTGTAGAAATGTTATGTGTGTAGTCACTTGTGTAATTGTATGCTTAATTTGGTTATGCAATGCTGTCTTTTTAAGTATATATCTTGATGCTCTGTAGACAGAGCGTAGATGTTGTGCGGACAAAGAAAATCACATCGCACATAGACTAAACAATGGAACCCGTCGGTGATGCTTTCATCAATCACTCACAATTGTATACCAGCAATCGTTTGCTCACAACACACACGGCTTGTTAGCAGTAATCGTCAGTGTTGTTATCGGTCTTCGCACACATTTCCAATTACAGACCTGTTTGCCGCGTATCACACACATCTTCTTAAGTTGAACCGTTTCTGTTCTCATGTCTCAACGTAAACAGTTCATCCGAGTGAACCGCATGCCGTATATCGCACACACCTTGATCTGGCTGACCGTTTCTTTTGTGTTGCCTAATCACAAATAGTTCATCCGAGTGAACCGTATGCTGTATATCGCACACACCTTCATCTGGCTGCCCGTTTCTTTTGTTCCTCCTCATCGCAATCAGTTAATAGAGCTGAACCGTATTCCCTGCATCGCACACACAACTAAAATCTGAACCATGTTTCATGCATCCTCCATCGCAAACGTTTTGCACCTTTTTTGACGGGGTTTTAACACCACCGTTTGCGATTATGGCATCGCACATAGTTTCTTTGAAGGGTCTCTGATCATAGTGTCGCGTTAGCTGCATCCTACAGTAGTGATGCAAGTTGCATGAAAGTAAAGGGATGGGATTGGATTGGAGTGTGCAAACGCCATTGGAGACACGGAGATTTTTGGCGTGGTTCCGATAGGTGGTCCTATCGTACATCCACATTGGTGGAGACTTCAACCCACGAATGGTAACGGTTGCGCGAGTCCACGGAGGGCTCCACCCACGAAGGGTCCACAAAGAAGCAACCTTGTCTATCCCACCATGGCCATCGCCCATGAAGGACTTGCCTTACTTGGGTAGATCTTCATGAAGTAGGCAATCTCCTTGCCCTTACAAACTCCTTGGTTCAACTCCACGATCTTGACGGAGGCTCCCAAGTGACACCTAACCAATCTAGGAGACACCACTCTCCAAAAGGTAATAGATGGTGTGTTGATGATGAACTCCTTGCTCTTCTGCTTCAAATGATAGTCTCCCCAACACTCAACTCTCTCTCACAGATTTGGATATGGTGGAAAGATGATTTGAGTGGAAAGCAACTTGGGGAAGGCCAGAGATCAAGATTCTTGTGGTCGGATTGGAATGTCTTGGTCTCAACACATGAGTAGGTGGTTCTCTCTTAGAAAATGACTGCTGGAAGTGTACGCACGTTCTGATGGCTCTCTCCACGAATAGAGGATGGGTGGAGGGGTATATATAGCCTCCACACAAAATCTAGCCGTTACACACAATTTACCAAACTCGGTGGGACCGAATAGTGAAACTCGGTCAGACCGATATGGTTCAAAATGTGAACGTTAGAGTTTTCGGTGGGACCGACATGATCAACTCGGTGGGACCGATGTGCTAGGGTTAGGGTAAAACCTCAACCTAGTTGAACCGATTACGCAAACTTGGTGAGACCGATTTTGGTAATGAACAAACAGAGAGTTTGTCAAGCAAACTCGGTGGGACCGATTGCATATCTCGGTGGGACCAAAATAATTGCAACATGCAATCAAAGAGTTAGCAAGCCCATCTTGGTGAGACCGAACTGATTAGGGTTTCTAGTAGTGGATATGTCAAGTGAACTCGGTGGCGCCGGATAGATCAAAATCGGTGGGGCCGAGTTTGACTTTAGGTTTAGGACATATGTGGAAATGAGAAAGTGGTTGAGGGCTTTGGAGAATATCACTAAGCACTTTGAGCAAGCAAACCATTAAGCAACACCTCATCCCCTTTTAATAGTATTGGCTTTTCCTATGGACTCAATGTGATCTTGGACCACTAAAATGAAAATGTAGAGTCTTGAGCTTTTGCCAATGTTTGTCCTTAGCATCTTGAAGGGGTTCCACATCCTCTTGTCCATGCCACTCCACCGTTGAACTCATCTGAAATATACTAGATAAAAAATATTAGTCCAATAAGAGATATGTTGACATTATTACCAAAATCACCCAGGGAGCACTTGTGCTTTCAATCTCCCCCCTTTTTGGTAATTGATAAAAACATACATCAAAGCTTTAGATAAAGATATAAGGAATAGCAAGTAAAGCTTTGGGAAGACATGTAACATGCATAGGCTCCCCCTACATGTATGCAATCATGTGAATATGGAATATAAGAGCATGTGAATGCATAAGCACGACAGAGCAAGCAATGAGTTACATGTATCGTGGTTATATGCATCAGAGCAAATGATGTAACTATAGGACATGTACCTCCATGTTCATGATTCCTTCTTGCAAACAATATGTACAGTAGCAAGAAATCATCATGCACATGAGTGTGATGCATATACTTACCTTGTGGTCTTGAGATGGCTTTGGAAGAGATGAACCTGAGTAAACAAGGTTAGATAACACATGAACACCTACTGGACAAAGCAAGTTGAGAAAAACCAAAAGAGTACCAAGATTGGGATGACATGCAGTGAGTGAGTACTTAGTACTCTATTGGATATAGACATGTCCCCAAAGAGTAAAGATATGCAATGAATTCAAAGATTTCATTTCCTTCCCTTAAATGTCTTTCTCCCCCTGAATCTTATATTGGATAATGGGAGAAGATAGTGTAAAAGGAAATCAGAGCAAAACAATCGTAACAAACATATCACGTACTAACATGTCTTTCCCCTCTTGAAGACATGTGACTTCTAGCCTCTATGGATAATAAGCATCTAGAGAAGCTTAAGATGTGCATTCTCTCTTATGTGATAAGCTTTGATGTGCTCTCTCTCTCTCCCCCTTTAACATCAATATCCAAGAAGGGATCTTCTGGAGCATGAGTCAAGTAGGTTTGGTCCTTGAGTCACACTACGAAGCAACATGTAATATAAGATGTTGTTAGGGGACAAGAATCATTGAGTGGAGCTGGAACAAATATGCAGGATGCAAATGGTAAAGTATTTTCTCAGTATTGAAATCAGTAACATCGAGACTTTTGCTTCGGTGGCACCGAGGTGTTTGGGTTTAGCCGAAGGAAACAAACCGGTGAGGCCGAATTCAACACAGAGAGAAAACAATTGTCATCTCATCTCACTTAGGAAAATAAGTTGCAAGGAATTAACTGAAAGATTTGCAATGAATTGGATACAGGGAATGCAGAACATAACACAGAAAGAAATGAAATCTAGATGAAGTTGTCAGCGTTCTGGGAACGAGGGTCCCCAGACTTGCCTGCCTGCGGCCCACGGCGTGGCTCCTCTAGCGGCCTGGTATGCCCATCTTCACCAGCAAACACTCAAGACCCTCGTGAGGGGCCAAGCCCCGCGAGGCGGACGACACAAGACCTCCTCAGGGGTGGCCTCACTAGGCTGGCTCGCGAGGAGCGGAGAGATCAAGGCAAGGGACACCTCGTGAGATTCCCGTGACGTGAGCTGTGACGACCAAGGCCAGGCGGGCGCCAGCAGGCGCAGAGTACCCGTTGCCTCTATGGTGCTAAAGGGGCAAGCGCAGGCGAGGAGTCCCGAGGCATCAGGCAAAGGTTTCTATATCGGTGCAACGAGACCAAGACCAGTAGGACGGCAGGATGGAGGTCATCGCGGAGCCCACGACAGCGTCACCACCAGAGCCTTTAGCAAGCGAAGACCACCTTTTGTCAGGATAGCTTTTACTAGCTATCTCCCTTCAAATTGGCAGTTGTGGGATCCCTTCCCGCCTAACATTTGGGAAGAGGACCGGGGCCTCTATAAATAGGACTAGCCACCAACCTAGCAGGGGGAGACCATTCATATCATCCTCAACCACACAAGCTCACCGAGCTCAAGAACACCTCTCCTCGGGAGGTTGTTCTTCCCTTGTACTTGTTCATCCTCAGCCTACAAGGCAATCCACCACACCACCCTGGAGTAGGGTATTACACCGCATCGGTGGCCCGAACCAGTATAAACTCTTGTGTCCCTTGTTCTTCGAGTTCGGCGTGCTGAGCTTTGAGATCGTGGTGAGTGAACGAGCTAGGGGGAGGGAGAGATCTTCGTGCGCACCCCAGAGTTCGAACCTTAAGGGTTTTGCCGGAACCCGAAATCCAACATTTGGCGCGCCAGGTAGGGGTGCGCTAAAGCTTCCCTTTCATCGATCCACGCTCCACCGCTCGACCACGTCCATGGCAGACGCGTGCCGAGCTCGTGCCGAGCGCCGGGCCGCCCTGGCCGCCCGCGTCGCTCAGACGGCCCCTGTCGGCGGGCCTCCCCGTTGTTCTCCATCACCCGCCGCCAACGCCGCCACCGGCCCGGCGGGAAACGAGCAGCAAGCATCTTTGCTGCACCCGTCGGTGCGGCGGGACGGCCGCACCGCTACCCTGTCACTGACTCCGTCCAGCTCATCGTCCCACGCTCGCCGCGCGCCCACGGACGCGCAGGCCGCGCTACTCATGGCTCGCGAGCTCCTGCGCTACCGCCCGATCAATGACCTGTACGAGGACTGGCTGGACCGCATCGCCAAGCTCGTCAGCACCACTGGGGGCTCACCAGTCCCGTCTCTCTCGCTACCTCGCCCTCCTCCAGCCACGGGTGACGTAGCCCACGGAGCGCCTCCGCCACCTCCGCACCAAGACGGCGCCCTGGCGCCAAGACGCGCGGCCCCTCGGCGCGACCCGCCGCGCCGGGCGACCGCGCTTGAAGAAGGAAGCTGCCAAGAAGTTCCCCGACCGCAAGAAAACGCTCATGCGCTCCCGGCGCCACCACGACAAGACCGTGTGCCGCCTGCGGTGGCGGTGCGCGGCCATCAAGGGCAGGCTCCGCCTCTACAAAGGGCCCTGCTGGCCACAGCAGGCTGCCGTGCCTTTACTCCGGAGCTGCGTAGCGTCGTATGGCCAGGCAAGTTCAAGCCAGACCTGCCTCCTCGCTACAACGGCACCCCCGACCCTGCGGAGTTCTTGCAACTCTATGAGATGAGCATCGAGGTGGCCAACGACAATGAGAAAGTCATGGCGAACTGGTTCCCTATGGCCCTCAAGGATGGTGCTCGCTCGTGGCTGCCGAACTTGCCCCCGGGGTTAATCTCTTCTTGAGGTGAGATGCGCGACTGCTTCGTCGCCAAGTTCCAGGGCACTCGCGACCGCCCTTCAGCCGCGGGTTACCTGCGCCGCATCAAGCAGCAGCCAGGAGAGACCTTGCAGAAGTACATCCAGCGCTTCAACAGCGTTTGCCTCAAGATCCCCAAGGTGACGGACGAGGCCATCATTTCAGCGTTTTCCGATGGTGTCCGCGATGTCAAGATGAAGGAGGAGCTCGCCATCCACGAGGAGCTATGCACGGCTCTGGAGATGTTCAACATGGCGACCAGGTGCGCGAGAGCTGAGGAAGGGCGCCTTTCCCTCCTCGAGCTCCCTGCTGCCGACCCAGAGGAGAAGAAGGCCAAGGCCAAGGACGTGAAGCACAAGGGGGTGGCCATGCTCGCGGCAGAGCCAGACACGAAGCGCGGCCGGGACCACCCCGAGTCGTCCAAGGGCAGTCGTCCGTTCTGCGCCTTCCACAACGTACACAGCCACAACACCAATGATGGTCAGGAGCTCAGGGCCATCCGAGATGGATGCTTCGGTCGATGCCCCGAGCGCAATGACCGGGGCTACGGCCGAGGAGCAGGACGAGGTGGGGGACGCTGGGACGACCGCGGCCCCCGCCAGGAGTGGCGCGACTGGCCTTGTGAGCACCGCTGGCAGGATCAGCCTCGTGAGGGCGCCTGGAGGGACCAGCCGCGCGAGGACCGCCCTCAGGGAAATGCTGTCTCCCTCCACTGCCGCCACCACCAAGAAGAAACGACGACCACCATCAGGACGAGGGAGCTGGGGGCTTCCAGGAACCGCGCGCTATCGCCTGCATCTTGGGCGCAGCTCAGGCCCCAGCATCCCAGCACATCTTCAAGCAGTTTGCTCGCGAGGTGAACGCGGCTCTTCCCAGGTTCGAGGCCACGCGCCCACTCAGGTGGTCCAAATGCGCCATCACCTTCAGCTCGTCGGACCATCTCAAGTGCACGGCAACTGCTGGCGCTCTCCCGATGCTTTACTCGCCTGTCATCAGCAACGTCCAAGTCACCAAGACCCTCATTGACGGCGGCGCAGGGCTCAATGTCCTGTCCGTCGAGACATTTGATAGCCTCCAAGTGCCATACGATCAGCTGCAGCCTACCAAACCCTTCTCAGGAGTGATTGATGGCTCTGCCACCCCGATAGGGCAGGTCCATCTCCCTGTCACCTTCGGCCAGTGCGACAACTACCGCACCGAGCTCATCGACTTTGAAGTCGCCCACATTCGCTTGCCATACAACGCCATCCTTGGGTATCCAGCATTAGCCAAGTTCATGGCAGTGACCCACCACGGCTACAACATCCTCAAGATGCTGGGAAGCGGCGGAATCATCACAGTCCCCTGCGAACAAAGAGATGCGGTGTGCAACCTGGAGCGCGCCTTCCAAGCCGCAGCAATCGAAGACCCCGACGACGAGGGCCCTCTACCCTCCTGAGGCCATCCCCAAGAAGAAGAAGCAACTACTCCGCACAGGGCATCTCCAGCGGCGCCGCCTCAGGATCAGCACCCGTCACTACAAAAAAAACACTTCCGTGATGATACGTGTTTGTCACAGTAGGTCGTGTTTTCTGTCATGCATGTACATCCATGACAAATTTATGACAGAATCAAGATAGTCATACCTGTGCTGTCGTAGAAGTGTTCCATGACATTGCCAAAATTATCATCACGGAAGTGTCCACTTCCATGACGATAAATCGCGCGTCACAGAAGTGCTTTCGTCAAGGGTGACCAACACGTGGCATCCACCGTAATGGAACGCCGCTAAGCTATCGGGTCAGATTTTGGATCCGATAACCCGTTAACAGCCACGACCAATGCCGATTTTCCACGTGTAAAATTCTCATTGGCTGACGGATCCACGCGTCAGCTCCGTGTTGGCACATGTGTCACTCATCCAACGGTCGAGATGGGCCTATGATATGTTGACACGTGGACCAGCCCAAAAGTGGCCCACAAAGTTTAAATGGGCCGGCCCAACCGAAGGCCCATAAGATTTAGCGGACCATAATGGGCCGGCCCAGCTAAAGGCCAACAAAATTTAGCGGACCATAATGGGCCGGCCCAGCTAAAGGCCCACACGATTTTGCAGACCATAATGGGCCGGCCCAGCTAAAGGCCCACAAGATTTTGCGGACCACAATGGGTCAGCCCAGCTAAAGGCCCACAAGATTCTGCAGACCATAATGGGTCGGCCCAGCTAAAGGCCCAACATTCTCTGTCAAATCGGCTCGTCAACGGCCTGTCCTAAACTTGTCATCAACGCGGCCCATGGTCACTTCTGGCCCGTTAACAGTCCGCTAAGTAATTGGGCCGAATTATGGCCCAGTGTATTTCCGGCCTGTTAAAGGTCCGGCTTCATTTGGGCCCATTTACAGGCCATCAAAACTTTCGGCCCATAAACGACCGTGAAGGATTTGGGTCATATTCGGCCATGTCTGACATCCGGCCTGTTAGAGGCCCACTATAGCTTTGGGCCACTTTCGGCCTGTTGTCATTTTCGGCCTGTTAACGCCGGACGTAAACCATGGGCCATATGTGGCCCAACGTCATATCGGGCCCATTAACGGCCCATATAAAAATGACGATAATCTAGCCCGACCGAAGTTCCGGCCTGTTAAAGGCCCGTGTATTAGGTCGGCGCATTTACGGCCCGTCTGAATTTCGGCCTGTCAAAGATCCGCATCGTAAATGGGCCACCATTTCGGCCTGCTAAGTCCAGTGGGTTATTTGGCACAATCAGGGCCCAATCTCACTTTTGGTGTATTAAAGGCCCATGTTTTTTATGGGCTCGAGATATTTACACCTGTAAACGGCCTATTTTTACCGAGGGCCCAAATTATGTTTAGGCCTGTTAAAGGCCCACTATGGGCACAGGCCTACCAGAAAAAATATGAAAGCTTATGCGGATTTAGGCCCAGATATTTTTAGTGGGCTACATGCCAAATCGGCCCGTAATCGTTTTTAGCCCAATTGGAATGGGCCCGACGAATGTTGGCATGTTGGGCTCCTACGAAGCTTTCGGCCGAATACATTACTAAGATAAACCTACACTATTCAAAAATAGCGTCGTAATTACTGCAGCCCGAGGCAGCATCATAAATGTTGTATCACAACAAAATAAATTCCAACCATACAACAAAAGGCCTATTGGCATAAAGTTTATAGTCCTTCCAGATAAAAGCACCATCAGATGTATAGAAGCACAGATCATTTGACCTGAGTGCTAATGTTTCAGGCTGTAGAATCTGATGGAGCGGCACGATCTCCACCTTTTTTCCGCCATTGCTCTTGAACAACGAAGCGAATGTCTGATAGTCTGGTTTCAAAACCATTCATATCTTGACGACATTTCTCAACCACTATTCTTGTTTCCGAAACAACGTCCATTAGGGATTGGACTTGTGTTTGGAGCACAGATATATCACTCTGTCTAGCAGGAAGATTTTGTTCAGTAGGCGATTTGGATGAGGTTACCTTGACAACCAACCTAGAATTACGCAGGAAGGTGCTTTTTGCACCGTTAGTGGAGAGATACTGACGCACTGCAGCAAGAGGTGACATTGTGCCTGTAGTAGCCTCGTCACCTTCAGGGGGTTGTGGCTGTTCAATCATTTGTTCCATAGCTTCCTGAAAGTTTGAACTTGTAGATTAGTGTACCAGATAAGTTACTAATGAGACAAAAACAAACAAAGTAGGTTAAACGTTTATACATAACTTATTTTGGTGAACTACTGTAATACATTAGCATGAATTGTAGTGCCAACTACATAATAAAATCACTTTCAGAACATATATCCATGTAGGATGCCTACTGTATTGTCTATTTCCTCACATTCGTTGACACATAAGGATAAAGAGACATGGTTTAAAGTAGGATGAACATAGTATGATATCATTCATATAATGGGAAAACAGATATAAAACAAACAGGCTATTTTATCATTGTGTGCGCACGTGAACATAACAACTAGATTACAGATCAAGACCAAAAGAATATCCTTCATCCCTTTTAAACCATGTAAGGTGAAATGATACATTAAGACAACTGTGAATAAAAGTGAACAGAGTAACTGACATTGGCTGCAAACCAAGTAGTTAAATGAACACATCATAGTACCAATCAGTTCAAGGCACGAGGAGTAAGGACTTACAACAGCAGCTTGAACTGGTGTGCTCATGCCCTTCATCTTGCTGGTGTGGCAATCCTTGAAGATTTGCACTGCATTCGGTTCAGGTTCTTTCTGGTCCGCACGGGCTTTCCTCTGTATTTGGAACAAGTCAATATAGATATGATAATATGGCACAAAAAAGAAGAAGGAAGTAGCAGCTATTTACAAGAGCCTCGCAGTGTGCAATATAGCTACGAGATCCTGTTGTCTGTTGGAATTTCACTTTAGAACGGTTGGTTTTGTTCTTCAAACAATTAGGCTAGAAGAAGATACACTTGTAAGGCACATACATAAATACAAGTTCAATATGTGGTCTGATCAAATACATATAGCCTACCTGATACTTTGGATCAGACCAGTGTTTAACGAGGGTTGTCCAGTCTTCATCTGTAATATATTCCACTGGAGATGTTTGGGCGATTTCATTGTTAGCCTTGCCTTCAAAGTGAGATTTTCTAAGGTGGTACTGATACTGTCGCAGAGCAGACTGAAAAACATGAGTGCATGCTTGTTTAGTTGCATCATCTTTCGGATCCAACTGGAACCCTCATCTGTTGAAAAAAGAATGTGAGTCATATTAGGAGGAAGCTAGAAAGTATGGGACAGAGCAAGACAATATTACTAATTGCGATGAATAACATTACTTATGGATAAATGGTCAAGGAAGGTGTTAAACTGGGTATTGTCTTTCTCATTCCTGTACTGGATCCATGTTGGGAGGATACGTGCATGACACCTAACGGCAACGGCTGCCTTTGATACTAACTTGGCTGACTATGTAGCATCACGTGGCCTTTCTAAACATGCCTCAAAATGGATCTCCATTCTTCCTCCTTTAGATTTTGTTAATCTGTCAAGCATTATCGTTGATGTCTGTTTCCGCTTGCGCCGTGGTGCTAGTTCAACAACGAAAATGGAAAGTGTTAGTGTACATCAAACTGTGAGAGTACATATAAAGGAGCATGCAACTGCAACTTGACTCGGTCAGGTACCGTCTTGGTGTTCATGCTCATGAGGTTCATCTGATCTTGCCAAGTCATGTTGTGTCAGCAGTGCTTCGGAAGTAGTGTTAGGTGTGAAGGCAGCTTGGGAACTGGCCAGTTCCGGAGCAAACGAACGAGTAACTGGTTGAGATGCTGGTACAGTTGAAGCGGATGCTGCAGCTGGTGGAGCAGGTGATACTGTGTTTGTAGATTTAGCCGGTGGACTTGGACCTTCTACTGCACTATAAGTACCAGCAGAATCTCGACGGCAAAACCTTTTCCGTTTCACCCGACGAGTAACAGCACTCCCTACTATATTATTTTCCTTGCTCTTTTTTGACTTTGCCATGTCAAGCTGTACCCAAAACACAAAAGAATAAAATCACTCTTCAGAACTCATTGATGCATGATACAGACAAGCAATACTTTGATGTAAGACAACTGTATGGGGATGGAATATGTAAGAAAAACAGGACGGCATGACATATTCACAGCTACGATGTGCAAACTAAGCAGAAGGATTTTCAAGAAAATAGAAGTAATGCAAGCTAGACACCATATGAAAGATCCAACCAATATTACTCTGCCAAGTTAAAAGTGTCTTGTCATAAGTGGCAATTCGAAAAATTAGAAGCAGTAAAACGTAGAAATCAATGCAAGATGCAACCACTATCAAACTGCCATGTTAAAAGCGTCCAACCATGAGTGACTGATGCGGGATACACAACAGCAGTACTTTGATGTAAGAACATGGTATGATAGATAGATGCAGTGTATTCTAGACACAGAAAGCCATGTCATATGCACAAGTATAACGTATAAACTGAGCAGGTGCAATTTAATCAAAATTGAAGAAATACAGGCTAGACAACATATGCAACATGAAACCAATTATCACACTGTCAACTTAGAGCAAGCACCTGCGATGGTGGAGTACGGGAGATGAACTCATCATGTAGACTTGGGACTTCAACTTCATTAGCAGTAGCAGTGGCAAATCTAGAGAGTCTCTGTTTGGCTCGGTGCGGAGGACCACCAACATCCCCTAACTTACTCTTTTCCTTCCTATTTTCTGATATTGCCTTATGAAGTCAAAACCAGAAGAAGATGAATAAAATTAGCTCTGCATAACTGGTTTGATGGATGATACAGACGAACACTACTTTGATGTAAGGCAAGCGCAGGATAGGAGGATGGAATATATACAAAAAAGACAGCGTTTCATATTGACACGTACGATAGGAGGATGGAATATGTATGACAAAATAGTAAGCGGAAGGCATTTCAACAAAATTAGAAGAAATGAAAGCTAGGCACCATATGAACATGCAACCAATATCACTCTATCAGGTAAAAAGTGTCTCGTCGTAAGTGCCAGAAGTAGTACAAGCTAGAAGACAATGCAAGATGCAACCTACATCACAGTCCCAAGTTAAATGTGTCTTATGGGTAAGTGATCGTTGCAGGTATAAGTTGTAAGCTACGCAGATGCAATTCAACATAATCAGAAGCAATACAAACTAGACATCATACGAAAAACGCAACCACGTATAACAGTTCCAAGTAAGAGCAAGCACCTGTGATGGTGGAGTAGGGGAGATGTGCTCATCATGTACACGTATGTTCTAGAAACAGGAACACGTGTCATATTCACAGGCATTATGTGTAAAGTAAGCAGATGCAATTCAAGTTATAAGCAATACAAGCTAGACATCATACACAACATGCAACCACATATAATAGTGTCAAGTTAGAGCAAGCACCTGTGATGGTGGAGTAGGGGAGATGTGCTCATCATCTACACAGCTACGTTGACTGTCCAGCCTTGTGTTGTCTTGCGAATCTTGTTGGGAGGATGGCGGAGTAGAATCTGTAGAGACCCCCTGTTTGAGTTGCTCCGAAGGACCACCATCATCCACTGCCGGACTAATTTCCTTCAGCTGTAATGATTTTGCATTGTGAAGTCAAACCGATAAGAAAAAGGAATAAAATTCACTCTTCAGAACTCATTCATGCATGATACTGACGAACACTACTCGGATGAAAGGCAAACACATGATGCGAGGATGGAATATGTATGAAAAACAGGATGGTGTGACATATTCACACCTATGATGTGGTAACTAAGCAGAAGGCATTTCAACAAATTAGAAGCACTGCAAGCTAGCCACCATATGAAAATGGCAACCAATATCACTCTGCCAAGTTCAAACTGTATGGCGTTTCAACAAATTAGAAGCAGTACATGCTAGAAATCATATGCAAGACACAACCAATATCACAGTGGCGACTTAAAGGTGCCTTATCATAAGTGACCGATGCGGGATATGCAAGAATAGTAGTCTGATGTAGAAACAGGAACACATGTCATATTCACAGGCATTATGTGTAAAGTAAGCAGATGCAATTCAACAAAGTTAGAAGCAATACAAGCTAGACATCATACGCAACATGCAACCACATATAATGGTGCCAAGTTAGAGCAAGCACCTGTGATGGTGGAGTAGGGGAGATGTGCTCATCATCTACACAACTACGTTGACTGTCTAGCCTTGCGTTGTCTTGCGAATCTTGTTGGGAGGATGGCAGAGTAGAATCTGTAGAGAACCTCTATTTCAGTTGCTCGGAAGGACCACCATCATCCAATGCCTTGCCAATTTCCTTCAGCTTTATTGATTTTGCATTGTGAGGTCATACCGACAAGAAAAAGGAATATCATTCGCTCTTTAGAACTTATTCATGCATGATACTGCCGAACACTACTCTGATGAAAGGCAAAGTCATGATACGAGGATGGAATATGTACGAAAAAATGGACGGCTTGGCATATTCAGACCTATGATGTGGTAACTAAGCAGAAGGCACTTCAACAAATTAGAAACACTGCAAGACACCATATGGAAGGTGCAATCAATATCACTCTGCCAAGTTAAAACTGTCTCCTCGTAGGTGGCGTTCATCAAACTAGAAGCAATACATGCTAGAAATCATATTCAAGACGCAAACCAATATCACACTGCCAACTTAAAGGTGTCCCATCATAAGTGACTGATGCAGGATACACAAGAAGAGTAGTTTCATGTAAGAACATGGTGTGATAGACAGATATAGTATGTACCACAAACAGGAAAGCGTGTCCTATTCACATGTATCATGTGTAAGCTAAGCAGATGCAGTTTACACTAATTAGGAGCAATACGAGCTAGACACCATATGCAACATGCAACCAGATATCACACTGCCAAGTTAGAGCAAGCACCTTGGATGGTGGAGTAGGGGAGCGGAGACTTGGACCTTGTAATGCACTATCAGTACAAGGAGAATCGGTACAGATGCTCCGTTTACGTTGCTGCAGAGGACCACCATCATCGCCTTCCTTACTCTTTTCCTTCCTCTTTCTTGATTTTTCCTTGTCAAGTCAAACCCACAAGAAAAAGGAATAAAATTTGCTCTTCAGAACTCATTGATGCATCATACTGACGAACACTACTTTCATGTAAGGCAGCCGCATGATAGGAGGATGGAATATGTATGAAAAACAGGACGGCATGACATATTGACATGTATGATGTATAAAGTGTAAACTAAGCACAAGGTGCTTGAACTTGTTAGAATCGATGCAAGCTAGAAACCATATGAAAGATGAAACCAATATCACTCTGCCAAATTAAAAGGGTGCCCTAACAAATGTATTTGACCAAATTAGAAGCAATACATGGCAACAGGCTAGAAATAATATGCAATATGCAACGAATAAAGGTGACTCATCGTATGTGATTGATGCAGGATACAGAAGAGAGGTAGTTTCATGTAAGAACAAGGTTAACACATAGATGTAGTGTGTACCAAAAATAGGAAGGCATGTCATATTCACAGGTATAGTGTGTAAACTAAGCAGATGCAATTTACCCTAATTAGAAGCATTACAAGCTAGACACCATATGCAACATGCAACCACATATCACACTGTGAAGTTAGAGCAAGCACCTGTGATGGTGGTGTAGGGGAAGTGCGGTCTTCAGGTACAGAGCTACATTGAATATCTTCATTTAGGCTTGCTGTTTCTTGAGAATCATGTGGAGAGGATGAAATTGCATTCTTTATATGAGTATTGTGTCTCATATTAACCCACGCGCGTGACTGTCTCATCATAAGCGATAGACGCAGGATACACAAGAACAGTAGTTTGATGTAAGAACATGGTGTGATAGGCAGATGTAGTATGTACCAAAAACAGGAAGGCGTGTCATATTCACATGTATAATGTGTAAGCTAAGGAGATGCAATTTAACAAATTAGGAGCATTGATGAGGGATACACAAAAAAGGTAGTTTGATGTAAGAACATGGTTAATAGAAAGACGTAGTATGTACCAAAAACAGGAAGGCATGTCATATTCACAGGTATAATGTGTTAACTAAGCAGATGCAATTTACCCTAATTAGACGCATTACAAGGTAGACACCATATGCAACATGCAACCACATATCACACTGCCAAGTAAGAGCAAGCGCCTGCGATGGTGGTGTGGGGGAATTGCGGTGATCAACTAGAGAGCTACGTTGACTATCTTCATTTAGCCTTGATGTTTCTTGAGAATCATGTGGGGAGGATGACACTACACTCTTTAAACGAGTAGGGCGTCTCACAGTAACCCACTCGGGTGACTGTCTCATCATAAGTGATTGACGAGGGATACAAAAGAGCATTAGTTTGATGTATGAACATGGTTAATAGACATATGTAGTATGTATCAAAAACAGGAAGGCATGTCATTATCAAAGGTATAATGTGTAAAGTAAGCAGATGCAATTTAACCAAGTTGGAAGCAATACAAGCTAGACACCATATGCAACATGCAACCACATTTGACAGCGCGAAGTTAAAGCAAGCACCTAGGATGGTTGTGTGTGGCAATTGAGATCATCAACTGCAGAGCTACGTTTACTGTCTCCAACTGCTGACACTGCACCCATTAGAGCGCTGAAACGCTTAGTGCTTATCTTCAAATTACACTGGAGTGACTTCTATCTTTCCTTTTCTGCATTCATCAACACTGCGTCAGAGTCTGAAATACCCATGCATAAAAAACAATAGTGTGAGTATGGGTGAAGTGTGTGCACAATTAGTACAGTGTAAAGGTAGCAGATAGCTGGTCGGTGAGAAATAAATGACGGGAGACATATGATAGCTCTACAACATGCATGGTACACTAAATTACTACAGGATTCTATGAAAATAACAGTCGACTGAAAGCAAATAGGTCAGTCCATTTTTTCTACACCGTCCGATGTACAAAGAACGGGCAGATCGCCTTCATCTACCTCCAGCCAGTCAGTGTTGACGATCTTCCTCGAAACGCCAGCCTGCTCCCTCCCCTCGACCTCACCGCACCGCCGTACTTGGCACCGCCCCCCGGCCATCCATTCAAGCCGTGCCGACCTCCAGATCGGGCGCAAGCAGCTCCTGCGCCCCGCACCCCTATGATAGACACCGATGCGCCGCTTCCCCGGGGAACATGCGGACTAGGTGCTCCGCGCGCCTAAGTGGGTGCTGCTTCTTTTAATTGCGGTTCGACTGACCCTGAATTGAAATCCAGGCGGGCTAATGACCTCTAGCAAAGGTGAAATAGTAAAAGGGCGGAAACCTTGTGCATTAGTATCACGAAGAAGATGCAGTAAGAAGCGCTCAACTAGTTTCTTTCATGGGATGAATACGGTGTGAGCGGAGACGTAAGATTTGCATGAATAAGGGAAGAGGAGTACCCCTTTCTGCTGGCAGTGCTGTGTCCTCCTTCTGTTTTTCCGACGATCTTCTTGTTGATCGCCGGAAACCAGAAGTTGTGGAGGACGGTGCAGCCTTGGATGAACCCATGGCCAAGTTGTTGAGTGTGGTGCGGTGGCCGTCTGTCGCCGGCGGGGAAGCAGATCCGAGGCGGCGAACGACGGCGTAGCGGGAACAGCTCCGGTGTGGTGGACGGTTGCGACAGTGGAGCCGCAGCAGTGAGGCGCAGGACGGCATGGTCGGAGTAGTTCTGGTACGGCGCACGTCGGCGTCGGCATCGTGGAGGCAGCTCTGCCTCGGCTTCAGCTGCTAAGTCCTTGAGGGCGTTGCGGTTGCGGTTGCGTTGGACGACGACGTGGGGTACCGGCTCCGGCGTGATGGAGGAGGGCGGCGGTGGATTGGCCGCTATGGGGTGGAGGACGGAGGAGGCTGGGGTTTCGCGGCTGGTGGAGAGGGCGTTTTCGCGCCCACGGAGTATGAATGGGGAAACGGAGGGAGGTGGGGAACTAAGGGGGAACAATGTTTCGGTTTGAGACACGCTTGTTTGAAATTTGGGGAAGTTACAAACTTTGCCCCCATCTAAAATGTCGGACATATTGCGGGTTGGGGGTAGGACAGTCATGTCAGGTGTCCCAAATGTGGGCGGGATAGATTTCGGCCGAGCGCATGGGTAGGCGCCCACGGCGTATGAATGCTTCTCGGAGGCGGTTGAGACTGGCGTCTTGGTGAAGTTACAAACCTACCCCGGTTTAGACCTTTGGACATCGGGCCGGTACGCTACACGGGCTAGAGTCAGGACAGTAATTTCCTACCACCAAAACATTAGTCTCGCGCGGTTTTGGGTGACCAGAGGCCTATTTGGTGCTTCATTCAATATTTGGGAGCAGAAGCATTAACGTTTTCGGTTCTCTTGAATTGAACTTTCAGGATTTGTCAAACTTCACAAATCTTTACTCTTGAAAATCCTAAAGCTACGATTATTTTGGAATGGAGGGGGTACATTTGAATATACATTGTACATGAGTAAATACTAAAAAATATGATACTTACCTCAGTTCATGCATGGTTCCAGATATAATCTCCTTGGTTGCAAAAAAAATTTAGATATGCGTATGAATATATATAGCATGTTCAAACTCAAAACAAAGATTGATGCCCCCTTTTACATCTGATTTACAAATGCCATTATCTCGGGTTCAAATAGATGAATGCACTTCCTATGAATTCGTATCTTCGAAACCCCCTTTATGTTGAATTCGACATGTATTCTATTTCGTAGCTAGCAATTTGGAATGTATCCATGCAAGTGACAAATGTATAAAGTGCTTCACACTAATAACATGGAGTGCACTAATTAATGTTTATATATGAATTGCAAATGCATCCATTGCCTGTATTTCAAGCCGCTCTCACTCTATGGATCGATAATATGAAATAAACACATGCACATGCTAGAATTCAATAGAGTATGGGTGTCTGATAGACCGATTTTCGTCCATACGCAATTTGCAAAATTCATGATCTCATCCAAAAATAATAATGCCATTTATATTTTAATTTAATGCGTAGAACCGCCTTTTACACGTAGATGCACTATGCCTCACCCCGTTCTCACAAACGCGTTATATATCTCTCTATCTAACGCATAAGTGCACACACTTTATATGCATCGGCATTTCTCTTTCACACATTCTCACAATCTCTCTCAGGGTGTCGGGGTGTCTCACGCACATGCTCTCTCTGTTTCTCTCTCTCTCTCTGTCTGACTACTATGTACCACTCTTTTCACTAATCTCAGTTGGAAAACACTATTTCCCTCACATGCATATATACACATGCACGGTCTCTACTAGCCCTCTATACGCACATATATGTGCCTATGTGTCTCCCGCACGCACATTATCTTTAGGCCTCTCTCGCACACATTGCCCCCCCCCCCCCGACACACCTCTCTCTTAGTAGTTGGCAGATATGATTTCATCATATCATTCGGTAGGATATCCCTGGCTGTAAGGCTGGATGGTAATACGAGGCAAAGTTTTACCCTAGTTCGGATCGGACCCTTGTAGTTGAAGAAAGAGCCTACTCCTGGTACTGTATATTAGTGATAGGGGTGTGTACAGAGTACACGTGAATACCAGGCATTGTGCGTGTGTGTATACTATCGACGAACTAGCCCCCAAGCTTGTATAACATACTAAGGGCCTAGGGTTACAAATCATATATAGTCGGCTTATCACCAGTGGGGATAGAGTCCTCCGCGACTCTGGTAGCTTCGTGTTGTACGCCGAGTCCTCCACATGGGTCTTCGTATAACACGTCTCGGCCCAACCTATATGTGGCGCAGGATGGAACCGACCCATGAGTCTTCATGTTGACCCACCACAACTAGAAATGATGTGCCCACCACACCACACACGCAATCGACCACTAAGAAAATAAGCATATACAATAGTACAACGGTATCTAGCTCACGATACGTCTCCATATTTTGTTGATGACACTGACAGACTTTGGATTTGATGCGTGCTCCGTATTTTGTTGACGACACTTACGGTCATTGTATTTGAAGCGAAAGCACGATATGGTCGCTGGACTTCAGAATAAGCTCATCACGGTCGCCACATACATTTTGTTGACGACACTTACGGTCATTGTAATTTGTTGATAACACGATCAATTGACCAGTCAAACGGTCCACATTCAGCAGCGCACATTACCATAGGGCCCACCCGTCAGCGCGTATATGAAGGACAGAAATGGTAATAAATTAGTGGTCGGTGGGTATTCGAAGTTGTGAGACCTCTGGTTGGCAGTCACCGGCGGTTGGGGGCGTTCATTGGGCGGTGGGGTGGGGATCCCCGAAGAAAAAGCTCGCGGGGGGGGGGGCTAGAGGGATGGCCGGTGCGGCGGCGGACCGGCGGTGGGGAGTGGTTTCGGGGAGGGCGGGCCGGCCGCGGGCGGCGGGGGCTGGCGGTTCGGCCGGTGGTGGCTGGCGGCTCGGGGGGGGTGGAGTTTGATGATAAACTGGAGGGCCTTGATTTCGTATCCAACGGCTGGAAAATCTAATGACCAGAGATGAAAAAGTCAGTCGACTGACGTGTAGCCTCACCCCGCACGTACACATGCACGCCCGCAAGACACGCACGCATGTAGGCGTGCAACACTGACACGAACACACGCACGCATGCTGGCGTGCAACACTGACACGTACACATGCACTCACGAACACACGCACGTATGCACCCATGCATGCAACACTGAAACGTACCCTTGCACGCACGCAACACTCGCACGCCAGCATGCACACAGCACACGACGCAAGACACACGCTCAACCTATACGTGCATGCACCCTTTGTTAAGGACATGGATTGTTACGGGTATTAATCAATCTTATCTGTGATAAGCAGAACATTGATGTTTGCAGCGGTCTTTATGAATCAGAACGTATCGAACGGGCTATCAACATAGTAGGCTTATCTACATGAAAAAGATGACGTCACACTCAATGAACAATCATCGGTTTATGAAATGCCCGCTTCTGACCGCCCTGGCCCACCAAAGGTTCCTCTGCTGTGCGCCGCCTGCGTTGGGTCACTGACATGCAGGCCATGCACCCAAAGAGCCCACACGTCAGTGGAAGAACGGCGCGGTGTCCTAGGTCAGAGTCGAGGGCGCCACTCGCGGCATGCCCGGCTGAACACGCCTCCGTGCCGCATTCAAACGCCTCCATGAAACCCGCCCGTGTGGAAGCCGAGAAACCCACTCTGGACACACGTCCGTTCATGACCGGGCCGGCGTTAAACGCAACGCCGGCCGAGCTCCTCCCGTCCGCCGTCTACTTAATCTCCTATTTAAACGAGGCTAAACGCCGGCCAAGAATCGCACACCTGCGCCGCTCCCCTATCCCCTCCACCATTTTGTCTACTCATACAATGGCTTACGAAGAGTAGTTATTCCGCATCCAAGCCGGCTGGGTAGCCCACCGGATACGAGCTATGCAGCTCGCTGATCCACCTCCCTCCCCTGGCCCGACGGAGCCAGTTGCCGCCCCAAGCCGGCGCGCGGTTCAGCAACTCGCCGCTCCAGGCCAGCTCGATGAGGAGTGGCGCACGGGCGCCGTTGCTGCTGTCCATGCCGCCGCCTCGTACTGCGTCTCCCGTTTCTGTGGCCGAGACTCCCATGCCGGCGGCCACGCCATGCAAGCAGCGACAGAAGCCGGGTGCGCGGAGAGCGACGAGTCGGTGGCCAGCGCCTCCGCGTCCGCCGCCATCATCGAGGAGAAGTAGAACACGGGAGGCCGCCGCCGCTTGGGTCCCATGAAGGCCACCGCGGAGGCGACGCCGGCGTACACAGCAGGTGTCTTGCTGGATCCTTTTGTTGCGAGGACCTTCGTCCACCCCACATGGCCTCCACGGAAGAGGGGAATGTTAGGATGAACTCGAGCCGGTGCCGGCCATGGTGAAGTAGTGGCTGGTGATGAACTCGAACCGGTGCCGGCCACCATCATCTTCGGCACCAGCCAATGATATCAGTTGGGCAGTGGGGAAGCGAGCCGTCCTTTGCGCTGAAGCATATACCTCCGGGGCTCCCAGTAGTCCGGTGATCGTGCTGCCGGACATGAGGAACACAAATCGATCGGCGGGCGACCATTTAGGCCAGGTATTATATACCTGTGCTGTCCAGAACTAGCACCTCGTAGTTCATTTGAATGTAATGAAATCCGTCATGTTTGTATGAAAATCCGGTATTTTATATGATTTCCGTCGTTGTTTATATGAAATATCAGTTTGTCTACGTGTTTGCGTGAATTTCGTCCGGTTGGTTGAGTTGCTGTCATAATGTGTGCGGCTACGGTTGGATGGCGTAATTTGCGGGTCGCCGGTCGGTCTGCGGACGGCTCGGGCGGCGTTGTGGGACAAAAAAGACACAGCTCATGCGAGCTCGTCTCCAACGTGCGCGCTGGAGGATGCATGACATCATGAGCACCCGAGCCATTCCTCGTTCATCGGTGGCAAAGGCACCGGCGGACAAAAGGGTCGCCAATATTTTGGCTACCCCGGGCAAGATCCAAACAGCCCCTCCCAACAGATTCAAATCCCTCGTTCGCCATTGAATTTTGCCATGTGTTGTTTTCATGGACTAGCAAGATGCCCGTGCATTGCACGAAACATCAAGATGCATTTTTTTACAAACTCCCGCATGCATGCAAGGGATAATTAATGTCCTCCTTTGCTAGTACCACGAGGCAAACACCATTAATATTGCATCGTTTAGTGTTAGTGGCCTTGTATATCTGCAAATAGTAATTTTGATAGCGGCCCCTTGTATATAAAAATGGAGGGAGAAAGATGAGAGATAAGGTGAGGAGGAGTGGGGCGTGGTGGTGACTGGTGGTCGGACTGGGCGGAGGCATGGGGATGGACGGCGCATTATGTCTAGGTTTGTATCTCTCTCACACACACCCACGTAGGTGGGGGACGTGCACGAAGAGAAGAGGTGCACGCACGGCGCACGTACTCCCGTCTCTTTCCCAACCACACCCGCGCGGGTACACGGTGGAGCTCATTTCTGTACGAAAAAGGCAGCCCACGTGGTAATTTGGCACGTGTACTGGTTGTCCACTTGGTGGAGGGAGGATCGTCTACCACGGGTGAACAAAAAAATTACGACTTGACGCGGTACGTTAAATTAAAAAAAGAGGGAAACCATGTGGGGCCTACCTTAGAGGCAAGGCTCTATACACTGAAGTACTTTTGATGTGTCCCGTCAACTCGCAGAACGAGGAGAAGCTTGCTTGGTACGCCGTCTCCCCCGCCCACGGGCGTGGTGGCTCGCAGGATGAGGTGAAGCTTGCTTACGAGTAGTAGTAGTACTACTACTACTATTGTACGCCTTTACGCCCGCTCCCTCGCCCACGCGCACGGTGGCTCGCAGCACGAGGAGAAAATTTTACTACTCCCTCCGTTTACTCCTCGTCCCTACTACGTACTTTGGTTAGTACTCCCTCCATTTACTTATACAAGGCCACTATAAAAAAATACATTTTGCATCTATACAAGGCCACAAATAGTAATCGAGACAAAAGTTACTACTCCCTCCTTTCCAGTTTATGGCTCAATTTAAAAATCTCTCCAACCAAGGTAGACGGTGAGTGGTCAAATTAATTTTGTAGTTTGCACAAGTAATTAGTACGCTCGTTTTTCTCAAGAAGTTATGTTTACCGAGGCATTAATTAGAACGAATGCATGAATGACCACTAAATTTCCATGAACTTGTACATGCATTGGTTAGTTTCCTCTTGACACTGCTTGCGTCGGGTGATCTAACGCACCTCGAAATCCAACATGTAATGGTACTACTACTAGTATAGTAGAATTGAGACTTATCAAATGGAAAAACGAATGTTTTTTAGATGAGCCCTATAAACCCTAGTGGGTACGTACTCCGTAAAAACAGATTTTTCCAAAACTAAGTCGCTCCCTTTCATGAATTCTGTAGTATACTCCTCCGTCGATGCTCCCTTTCATGAATTCTGTACTTCCTGTCGCGGACATGTGGGACATATAGCAAACGGGTCGACGTTTCAAGCACCAAATAACAGTGCAGAACAGCAGGGGGGACGCACCCCACTCGTACCGGCCCAGTAGTAGTAATGAGCAATGAGACGTCAAATCACAATGCCGCACCTTCCCAGACGGACGAAGCAACCATTATTTCACACTTCGGTTCGCCATCATCTCAAACCACGTAGTATTGCTTCTGCCTCAAGAGGGACACGCGCATCGCCTTGGTACATCATGACACGTGGGACCGCATGACAGGCCATGCTCCCCCGCCGATCGCTCGGTAAAATCACCTCATTTTTACTATACTTCCTCCGTATCGGTTTACTACATGGCATGCACGTCGTTCTAGGTTGAGAATTTAACTGGCTATATATGTGATGAACAGTACTCTAGCCTTTTAAAAAATGTATACTTTTGTACAGTAGTACTATTGATGGATTGCGCCATGGTGCAAAAATTGAAATTAAAAAAAAGGTTGTACATATAGAGAGCGCTCGTCGCCAAATTATGCATATAGTACTATTAAAAAAGCTAGTACGTGCTTAATTGGGGTGCTAAATTCTATTAAATAAATACTAGTAGTATGTACATACTGAAGAGTTAAAGTAACGAGAAGAAACATAACATAGTTCTGCTGGGGGCTCAGCACAACACACTCCTCAAATTAAACTAAGCACACCTGAAGTTAAACTATGCAACTAATCCGGTAGACACTGCATTAGAAGTTTAGAACCACCATGAGCAACGACACTGCCACCTTACTCGGAGTCCTCGTCCACGTCCTCGACTTCGTCCTTGTCCCTCTTCCTCTTGGCCGATACTTCTTTGCTTGAACCGCACACTTGGCTGTTGCTCTTCATCCAACCCTTGTAGATATTAAAACAAAGGTAGCCATCCATTGCAGCATAGTGGATGTGGTCTATATCTAGTACATTCCGGTGCCATGCATGACGATGAAACGTGTAATGAGGTTTCTCCAGTTTACGGTACGAAGGATGAACCTTGGCTCCTGCCAGGGTCAGCATTGAAGGCTGACGAGAGGGCACCAGCCGATTCTTCTGGAGGTCGAAGGGGTTGCCTACAATGAGGCCTATCCGACCCAGGACTTTTTTTCCGTTCTTAAAGTCTACAGTAACGAATTTCACTGTTTTGTCCTTGAGGAAGTTCTTAAAATCCTGGCACTCAATGTCGGCATGGCATATGTGGTAGACCAAGGAAATGTTATGTACGCAAACCTGGATCACGGCGGGCTTCATCCTCTCTTCGTCCTTTAGATCCTTCTCTCGTCCCAGGACTGTGGTGTACTCAACATCTAGCCCAGCGACCCACTCATCATCTGAGTTTTCGAACATGCGTCTGAAGCGAGAAAGGCATCCTTTCACCGTCGCGGAAGAACGGGTGTAGATGACGTCGAACTCATCGCCGGTGATGGTTCTAACCTTGTACTCACCGCCGATCATGGAGATTTGGGATGCCATGGATTTGGGAGGAGGGTTAGGATTAGAGGAACTGCCGTAATGTCAATGGACGGGACGACTAGGAGCGAACCGGCGTAGTATTGAAGGACGTGCGGGGACGAGTAGGAGCGAACTGCCAGCGTGCGAACGGCAGGGTAGTGGCTTTCCATTCTCCCATGATACGGGCTTCCGAGAGCCCTTGGATCTGAGATCGAATGGTTGTATGGTGTGATTCTAGACCTATGGGTGAATATCCTATCCTGGAGGGTTATTCTGCAAATTTTCAGCAACTTAGCATGCGACCATTTGATCTTAGATCCAAGGGCTGCCAACATCCCGTATCATGGTTGCGCCTACCACGACCGTCGCGTCGCTCGCGCGGTCGCGCCCTTGGAGATTTAACACGATGCGTTAGGCTATCTGATGTTGGCATGTCATACATAGTCATCACTTAGTCACTCATACTACAACAAGGTTGGCTATAAGGTTGGCTATAAGTGTATTTTTTTACTCCTCTCTATCTCTTTCTTCGTACCCCCTCCGTCCCATAATATAAGAACATTTTTTACACTAGTGTAGTGCCAAAAACGTTCTTATATTATGGGACACAGGGAGTACTAGTATTTATTGCATTTGCCAAGGAGTGACCTCTTCCAATGAAATGGTGTTGCTAAGTTTGCTTCATTTAATTAGCTATAGACTCAAAATTGTCTTTTCACCTAGGTACACGCGCTTAGCACCGTTTCTTCCTTGGGTCAACAAACTAGTCTCTCTCTTCTTGATTAACTTGCCACATCAGACTTTATGCCTATGTGGCAAGCTTAAGCACCTGTAGGAGCAAGTAAAAGTAACTACAATAGTGCGCTTTACATGGCATTTTTGCATATGTGGAGGAAAGAGAGGAAAGAGAGGAAAGGAAAAAATGGAGAAGTGGGTTCTCATGCAAGAGCCAGCCTCTACTACATGGTGGAGCATTGGGAGAGGCACCTGTATGGAGGTGGTCAGGAATCGGGAGACTCATGCCGGTCGTAGCGCCGCAGTTAAAATGATAATGGCAAGTCAAATCACGGGGCCCCACCTGTCCAGCAGTAACTCGCTGTCAAATCACACAGCCCTACGTTTGCAGCAGCCTACTCCCTCGTCTTCTCGCGTCTCTGTCGAACCGACTAGGCGGAACTGCCCCGCCTACCGCGCAGGAAAAGCCCCGCCCTCGACTTTTAAATACAACTACATCCGCTGAAGAGTCCAATGATATACTTTTTGTGACATAGTAACTCATATTTAGTTAGTCAAATGGATGACCTAGAACTACGTGCAGGCCCTATAAACCGAGACGTCTAAAAATAAAAAAACCAAGACGGAGAGGGTAGTTCAGCACGTATCTTTTTAGATCAATATAGTCGGGATTCACCAAGGAGCAAAACCAAGTGGTAGGCTGCTCCTGTCGTGTTGGCGTAGCAACTCAAGCAAGGTCTGTCCGCACACGAAATGGCGACACACTTAACAGGACCCCTTTGGCCGACATGTGGCTCATCCACTGTCTTGTTCCACGTGCGATGCACCAAATTACAGTTCGGAGCAGCGGTTGGAATTGGAGGCACCCCGGTCGTAGCGCCGCAGTAGTAGAAAGTGAGCGATGAGGGGTCAAATCACAAAGCCCCACCTTTCCTGCATTAAGCTGGACAGACGAAGCAACCATCATTTCACTCTAGGGCGCAAGAGCATAAAGAAAAGAGAAAACAATAATGCGTGCTGCAGCTACCTAGGGCACCCTAGGGTAGGGGTCTCCACTACAGATCCTTTTTTTTGAAAGCGCCTCCACTACAAATCGGCTTCTCCCTCGTCCTCTTGAAGAAAACCGATGATTAGTGCGGCGGTAGGGTTTGTAGGAGTACTACGGCGTGCGGGGCCACGTCGTAGTAAACGGGTTCGAGTCGACGCCTTAAATATGTGTGGGCCGCTTGGTTTTACGGGAACGAGGCAGCATTTTGGGTTCGGGGACCAGTGGAGATATAGTACGTACAAAAAATTGTGGACGTAGGTTCGACCGAAAGGCAATGATGCATGGGCCCTGCATTTTGATATACCCGGGGCCGCGTGAAATTTGCTACTCTACTCAAAACTAGTAAGGTACACATGTATTGAACGCATGAGATTTCGAAACCAAATTATGAATAAATACACACTATAGCATGTAAAGCTTTGAGTCATATATGCATGATGTAGATGTTCGTTTAGTTCTTATAGTTCATATCATTCAAAATCAATTAGTTTTATAAAAATGTTAAGATTCATGGGGTTGTGCATTGTAATCATAAAGTAAAAAAACAAATAATGGCAATTCATTTAGAAAAAATAATCAATTATGATACAGAAGATTCTAGAACAAAGGAGAAGTGCTTGTGTTTTGAGGTTTGTGCATTATGTTTAAGTTCAACCATGGAGTCTTCTAAATTGTACATGTGGCAGATCTGGTGGAATGTTGATGATATCCAACGGCTAGTAGTGCTCGGATTTGCCTATCTCTGCACTGTCGGGTTAGCTTCATCGAGCGGCCATCTTTCAAAGTTATTGGCACACTATATAGTTCTTGTGCCATAGTTGCATGTTTTGGAAAAAAGCTACTAGTGGGTTGTACTATCTATTTAGGAATAGAAGATGTATACATGGAAGTTGTAGGGAAAGAGATGACATGGAGCATCTCAATTTCTATGAGTAGGGATTGGAAAAGAAATGTCATTTGGTTCACATCATAGGAACTTTTCTATTGAATCTAGAGATGACATGTATCTCAATTCCTATGAGGAGGGATTAGAAAAGAGATGTAATTTGGTTCATATCATAGGAACTTTTCTATTGAATATACGCTAATGTTTATTTTCCTTTGAAATTAAGGGAGTATAGGAATCCATTCATATGAACCAAGTGGCTCTAAAGCTATAGAAATGATATCATGTTTATTTCCTTTGAAATGTGGAGTATATGAATCTATTCCTATGAACCAATTGGCTCTAAAGGAAAAAATCCTATAAAAATCATATCATATAGAGTTCCTATGATATTCCTTGACACTAAAGGATGCTTGAAATTGCTGCGGGTGATATGATGGTCTTTCTTTGTAGACTCCTCACCCATCTTTATAGTTACCTCTCAAAGATGAATGAAATGATATATACATGGTATTCCACATGTGCAATTTGGTACACGAAACCTCGGTAAAAGTTTGCGAGGTTCAAATTTTCAATAAAGCTATATGCACTACATTTTGGAACGGAGGGAGCATACGGCAGTTGCTAACACTCACGTGGAAGATTTGTGTGTAGGAGTGGCTGTTCTGTTAAATGATATGGCAAAACTGACACTGTCGGATGCCGATCTAACGGTTCTTACGGCATTCATCAGGAAAAGGCTTGTGGCGAACGTTTGTTGGATAATGATTTACAGACACATGCATTGCATTGATACGTGCCCCCTCTCTCTCACACACACGCACCCTCAAGAGTCACGACTCTCCCGAGTCCTCTCGCAGACTCACACGTCGCACCCACCATCTATCTGCAGGTAGACGTCACGCACATATGTGCTCTTGACACCCTACCCTCAGAACTTCTAAAAAACAAAATACGGCGCGCACATTTTATTTTAGCTCACACGTCACACACTTATACTATTACTCTTGCGGCGAACGTTCTTTGGGCATAGTATATTGTACTCTCACAAAGAGAAGCGGTGCATGCACGCACTAGTTCTCTCACACCCACTCGCGGGTACACATAGGAGCGCATTTTTTTGAAGCTGGTACAACAAAATCACTCCACTATATATAAAAGCAGGAGCCTTAGCGCTTGCTTTACTAGGGTTCCTCTCATTCACTCTCTCTTGCTCTCCAGATCTAAGCAACACATAGGTGGCCACACTCTCTCTCAGCTCACGGCTGGTCACAAATCTGGCCGGACAACCTCGACCGGGGCAGGGATGTAGGTGCATCGTTCACGCTGTCGTCGGCGGCGAGGGAGGAGACCAACGGCTGCCCGCGCGTCCCGATCGGCGGCCGTGCCGTTCTCTCCGAGAGAGCGCCGGCTCGGGAGGGCCTCCGACCCCTTCTTCCTCCCTGCGGTATTGTGGCCAAGATGCGGCCTCCCGACGCCGTCTTTGCCACATGCCGACGACCCTCAGGTATATATTCCTTCGAAACCTGCCTTGCTCTACTGCCCCAGCTCCCTTCGTGTGGATCCTTTTCTACTTCCATCCGCTGTTCCAAAGCCACCTAGACTTCTACTATTATTAGAAGTAAAGCTAGTTCATACAGTCGACTCAAAGCGTTGGTTCAAACAGGGAAGAAAGTGGGAAAGCTGTAGCATGAATCTAGGACTTGGTTCTAAGAGGAAACGGGGGAAAGTAGTAATATCTGTCACTATTTAAATAACCGTATTTCGTATTTGTGCAAACAGGGATGTCTGTCTCCGTATCGTTTCTATCCGCGCAATCAAAAGCACACACCTCAGTTTTAGTACAACTGCGCAAAATGAGATGGCTATCCCTCGTTGCCGTCGTCTAACCTCCCGTCTTCAAGGTATCCCTACATTCGTATTAGTAACTAAGGTAGAATGACCAACGCAATCTAAAAGAAGCTGATTCATATGTTTTACTTCCTGATTGCAGTGCAAGGACGAGCGAAAACAACTGCATCCTAGTCCGGAATGCACTTTCTACCAGTTCATCCATGGATCAAGGACTAGCTGGCACGGCTGCACGACGGTTTTTTGGACAGGTGCGCGGACAAGAGGCATTGTGGTCTGCTTATTTCTGCAAATAGCGGTGCTTAAATTTAGTGGAATGCACAAGCATTTCAGCTGGTCAGCACACTGCATGGTTCAGTTCAGCATTCCAACTGAGACCACAATTATAATTGGTTATTCTGGAATGAGAGAACCTAACCCTGGATGGTGGCAACAAGAAAAAACCAGAGTGAACTCCAGGAAATTTAAGCCTACCGGGAGGCCCTTTGCTTAGAGAAGCCTTGCTTGTTTTTTCCTGATTTGTAAACCTTCTCACAACTTTGTCTTTTGCTGTGAACTAGTATATGTTTGTTATGTTCTATGAATCATTGAGATGTATAAAATTGCTTAACTTATGCTTTTCAAGTTTTTTATGAAGACAAGTTTAATGTGAGTGTTCCACATGAGCGCTGGACTAGCGTGTGAACGTTTGGAATTTATTACATTGTGGCCTCAATTAACTACATGAACCACTGTAACAAGATACATAGTTGCTTATATGTCAGACAACAGATTGTTGATTGTTAGCTGGTCGATAGCCTAGTGTTGAAGCGAGCTGAGCCAATGTGCCGTGTTTTGCACAACTGCTTACAAGTGGGGTAGCACCAACAGTGTTCACAAGTACTTATGTATACGTCGGCACACGGTTCTCGAACGAGTGCTCTATTTCATCAAAACACACACTGCTCGTATGATAAACCGTGACAACTTATGTCTTACCATGCCATATTCATGAAAAACTAGTGAGGACGCATCTGTTTCGGCAACAATTATGATGGTTCTCACATGATTCACGAGCACACAAAAGTAGCAGCAGTTCCCATAGAGGGATTCAAACAGAGTACTAGCCCCATAGGGGTCGATAACAGGCAAGGTTCGGATAATTAGACACAATCCAAACTACTATTAAACACTAGCTGGGGCAACTATTTCATGCCTCGATCTAATTTGGGCTGGACACAAGACGAACCTTGCCATGAACATCATCGAGGACGTCCCGCAGCAGCTCAATCCTGTGAACCTTCATGAAGACAACCTTGTGGCCTTGCCACTGATAAACTTGTTTGTGGAGGCATGCCACGTCATCTTCCTGCGTAAGCTTGACAAGAACAGTATGCCTCACAAACGAAGGAGTAGCTTTGAACTTCTTGTGCTTCAGTACACCCTGGACAACACGCCTGACAACAGTGAGGCTGGAATACAACTCTTCATTGGTATAACCGCAAATGGCTTCCAGGATCCAACAGTCTAAGAACTCTGTTTTCCCAGTGCATATATTCAGGTCGTCCGCCTCATAGCGAGTGACATGTACAACCACACAATCCTTGTCTGCATCAGGGCTTTAATTGAAACAGAAACAAAATCTGAATTACTTTTCAGTATAAGAAACACAAGTTATTTAAACCACTATGTATAGCATGGCATCGAAGCTAATAAAATTTTGCCTTATTAATCACCACATACTTCCTTTTCTAAAAAAAATCACCACATACTTAGATGAAAAACCACAATCGAGATCGGCAAAGAAGGAAATCACCTTGGGCAGCTCAGCGGGGGGGGGGGGGGACACATCCTCGAAGGGGGAAAACTGCTCCTGCAGTGCCACGGGGGCTGTAACCTCAAACGGGGCGTTGACCATCTCAGTAGTGGCCGTGAGCGTAGCTGGGGTCGTCTCGGTGGTTGCCTCCATCTTCTTGGAGCTCTCTTTCTCGTGGGGATCAGCCTCCCGCGTCTGCTCCAATATCGGCAGATCTTTGCCTGGTTCTCCTTGGTCCATCATGAAACTGACGAATACTAGGAGACCACTGAAAGGAAAACACAATCGCAATGATAATGAAACAAAAAAGAGAGTGTGGATCGTTATTGCTTTGCAAAAGTTTTTTTTTCTCTGAACGTAAATATACCAACATCACGGATCCGCTTACCTTCCCTTCGTTCGGAGAGAAGAACAGTGGCAGATGCGAGTGTTGCCTTTCTTGAAGACGGTGAGGGAGAAGGGGATTCAACGAAGAGTGAAATGATGGTTGCTTCGTCCATCAAACTTAGACTGCGGGGAGGTGGGGTTTTGTGATACGACGGCTCGTTACTGCCGCGCTACGACCGGGGTGACTCTCCGCCTGCATACTGCCTTCTAATTTGTTGGATGGCATTTGGGCCCGCGCGATGCATGGCCCGCATGTCGGTGAACAAAAGTATAACGGCATTCAGTAGAGGGAGACGTTTCAATGACCTAGGAGGAGCCAGAAGCGGTAGAGTGTCTCCATTATACTAGTAGTAATTGTTTTTCTGTGTAGCTGTAGAGTGTCTCCACTGTACTAGTAGTAATTGTTTCTCTGGGCCCAAGACAAAACAGCCCATCCACCCTAGTAAATAGTAAAATCAATTCAAAAGACCATATATTTACTGAATGAGAGGCGCTACCCACACCCAGCACACCGCCCCCCCCCCCAAACCTGGGTGCTCTTCTTCCTCCTCGCTCCCACCCACCTCACGTCAGCTCGCTCCACTCGTACCCCCAAATTCCTCACCTCACTCCTACAGAAAACCCCAGCTCCCCTTCTTCCTCACTCCTACAGAAAACCCCCAGCTCCCCTTCTTCTTCGCTCGCACTACAACTAGGCTCGTCATTCGTTACTCTGCTCAAATCCGTGAGCGCGACGTGACGCCCTCGAGGAAAATGGAGTCGGCTGACCCCAGCGCCAAGAAGATGAGGCTCCCATCAGCGGCGACGCCTGTTGTAGATCCCGCACCCAGCAGCGCGGGGAGAAGCGGCGACCCCGCCACCACTGGATCCCAGGAACTCGTAGAATCTCGGGTGGACCGCATCAGCGATCTCCCGGACGCCGTCCTTGGGGAGATCATCTCGCTTCTCCCCACCGAGGATTGCTGCCGCACCCAAGTCCTCTCAATTCGGTGGCGCCCTCTATGGCGCGCCGTGCCCCTTAATCTCGACTGTCGTCAGCTATCTCTCTTCAATGATTTTGAAATCCCCAGAGCCATCATCTCCTCCCACCAGGGCTCCGTTCAAAGCCTCTGCATCCCGTCATGCTACCTGAGCAAGCATACCATGCCCAGCACGGTGGACGCCTGGCTGAAATCCCCTGAATTCATAGAACTACAGCTGCTTGAGTTCTACTATTCCCCTGGAAATCACATACCACATACCGAACGCCATGAACTTGTGCCCTCAGCACCGATGTCCATCTCGCGGTTTTCGTCCTCTCTCCACACCGCCACCTTTGCGCTGTGCTACCTACCAGACAATCTGGTAATAAACCTTCGACTCCCTTTTCTCAAGAAACTTTCACTTGTGCGGGTTTGTATATCGGAGGCCTCATTGCACAGCATCATCCACTCCAGTTGCCCTGCACTGAAGTGCTTGGTGCTTGTTTTCACAGTTAGAATCGGTTGTCTCCAAATAAAGTCGCCTAACCTTGTAAGAATTGGAATTTCTTTTGACGGAAGGCAGCTCATCATCCAAGATGCCCCTTCACTTCAAAGGTTGATCCTTGATTCTAGTTATTCACCGTTGCAAATAACCGTCCTCTCTGCGCCTAAACTGGAGACCTTGGGTGTAATACATGATCTCTGTGCTCATTTCAATATGGTGTTTGGCTCCACAGTTCTTTAGGTACTTTATATTATCATCTACACTTGTAATCATAAGCTGCATTTTAAATTTCTGCGCATAATTTATATATCATCTTGGAGTACACATTTTGTACTAATATTATGTTCTATGCTCAATGAAGAGTTTCTCCATGGATGGCCTATCAATGGTGTTGGATTCTGTCAAGATCTTATATATCCAAATGAATAGTTTTGATCTGAACAAGATTATTGGCTTGCTGCAATGCTTTCCATGTCTGGAGAAGTTGTATATAAAGGTGATAATTTCACGCACATTGGAAGCCCGCATATAGTGTACTAGAATTAACCGTTCAGCTGTTGCTCTTTCGACACTCTTCTTTTAGACCTTAACTATTTTCAATCTTCATGTCTATTTAGGCAACATGATGGGGTAAGAAAGTTATAACCAATCGGTGGATTCGTAAGCATCGGGATTTTCTCACTTCTCATGAGATACGATTGAAGACAATAACGCTAGAACGATATGTAGCCAACCGTGCAAACACAAGATTTGTCACATTCTTCCTGCTGAATGTGAGGTTACTATTGTCCATCAGCCTTAAGTTTATCAGCAGCATGGTTTTGACGGATGGGTATGTCGAAGAGCAAAACAGGAGTTTCAGGTGGGCAAAAGAGCTTCTGAACGTGCCGGGCTTCTATTTACAACATATTGTGGTCATAATCCAGAAAATTTTGCGACCCAGGATGTTCATTCTATGGACCTGACCAATCCATTTGACTGTGACTGCCGAAAACAGTGCTGGAGTTAGATGTTGTTGCCCTTTCAATCTGGTTTTTTTGTAAACCTGATGAACAATTAACCCTCGTGCTTTTGTACAGTTTGTAAGCTGGAGTTAGATGTTCCTGCCCTTTTCAACTCGGCTGTGACTGTCATATTTTCTTTGAAACAAGGCAAATGGCTTGCCATTCGTTTAATTTAGAGTGAAATATTGTAACAAATCCCAACCAAGGGAAATAACATCACTCTCGCCGGCTGCTTGAGCTCACTGTGCATTACAGAAGCCAAGTGATTAGCCCCCACCAGCACCCACAAACTTATTTTGAACTAGCACATCAAATGGGCTGTAAATTTTCATAGGAAAGGCTGCATGACCGTGACAGATTTGGATTCTGACATTTGGGACCTGCGAGGAAATAGCCTATCCAGGTGGTGTCGACTTACTAGCCAGTCAACAAACGATTCTGCCTACCAGCCGTTGGATTGACATCCAACATCTGTCGTGTATCTTCTATCTCTTGCCTTCTTCTTCCTCCAGCCGCCCAAACCAAACCACCCCGTCGGCTCCGCCTGCTCCCGCCTCCCATGGCTGGCTGCGCCTCCGCCGCCCTACCGTACGTACCCTCCAACGTTGGCTAGTCCCTCCCTCTATTCCCCCACACGTCCTGTTATTCTCCGACAACGTCAGCCCCAACACACACCCGCGCCCGAACCAGCCAACCCTCGTACTCCCCTCCGCCTGCGACTGGACCGGCGCATCTTCAACGGCTCCTGTTCGTTCCGTCCGAGGCCTCGCCGTCGTCCTCCGCCTTGCGGCCTTGGTTCGCTCGCCGTGCGCGGTGCGCCGCCCTCTTGCGTTGTCAACGTCGTCAACAACCGAGAGGAACAAGGAGATGACGGTACGTCGAGAGGATGACAGTAGGGACCCACCAGCGTCATGGCAGTACGCAAGCACGTGCCTCTATAGTACAAGCCCAAAAATATGATTCGTCCTAATGGTTGGACATCTGGGGCTCACGCCATTGTCAGCGTAGTCAATAAACGAGAGAATTACACTACGAGCGGCTGACAACAGGGACCCAGCAAGTCGCGCCGTTTTTTTAGGAACAAGAAGTTGTTATTTATACTAGTTTTAGCGACGGATCAGGGTAACAACGGGGCTGTGCGGGGGCTGTGGCCCGTCTAGCCAGGGTTTTATTTATGTTTACCACATCATGAGCCCAGTTGTGTTTTTTTCTTGCTGAAAATGGCTAGCCCAGTTCTATTTTTTTAAAGAAATACCCAAACAAGGCCTACTTGCTTTCTCGGCCCTGCTGGGCTGCAAATCTTTCAAGACGAGGAGAGTTTCATTCGGTTTGCCCAGAAATGGGCTCTACATTTTTAAAACACATCAAACCGGGAATTAGTTTCAATTTTTTTAGTACAAGATCTTAAATTCCATTGATTTTTATGCGTGGACAATTATTTGGATTTTATATTTATATAAATTATTTTTCAAAATAGTTTGAATGTGAATCGATATTTCTGGATTAAAAACAGTTGACCGCACCGAAATATGCAAAATTTCGTGTACTTTTTTAACCGTGGCCACAATATGGGGTGTAATGCTAACAAAAAGAAGATGGGCTCCAAAAAAATTCTTAAGAATTAGCAAATGGGTTGTACATTATTATAAATAATGGCAGATGGCCTATATGTTGTTTTCCACAGATTTGAGGCTGACTTGTACGCCTACTACAGGTTGACGCGTATGCTTTCATAAAAAAAAGGTTGACGCACACGCAACGCCCTGTCAACTTAGTCAACACACGAGAGCAGTGACTGTTGGATGTCCATCCAACGGCTGTCGTGCTTCTTCACTCTCTGCTCTTCATGCTCCAGCCGCTCAAACAAGTGTCGGTAGGACTGCCTGCTCCCTCCTCCCGCGGCTGGCTATGCTGCCGCGCAGGCCTCACGGCCCCACCGTACGCCCATCGCTGGCCTAGCCATCCCTCTACTCACCCACACACGCTGTTATTCTCCGGCGACGGCAGACGAACCAGTAAACCCTTGTGCTCCTCCGCGTGGGAAATAACTGCCGAGTATTCCCTGGCTCCGTGTCGTTCCCTTCCTAGCCTCGCCGTCGTCCACCGCCCTGGTGCTCTCGGCGCGGCCTGGTCAACATGGTCAATGAACGACATTCATCGGAAGTGGACTGTACGTGGAGAGGCTGACAGCTGGGTCCACGGCCGCACGCAAGGAAATAACTCCTTATTACGCGCAAAATAATGATTCCTCCACCTGACAGCTAGGACCCACAGGAAGGGCCTCTGTATTTCGTGAAAAAACGTTCCCCCGCTGACAGGTCGGACCCACCAGCTATATCTTCGCACGCAAGGAAGTGCCTCCTTATTACGCCCAAAAAAATGAATCCCCCTGCTAGCTGGGACCCACCATATTGTTATGCTAACTTGTGGGCCTACTAAGTTGACGGGGACGGAGGGCTTTGTCAACTTAGTCAATACTCCAGTGACCGTATGATGTCATCCAACGGCCATAGTGCTTCTTCAACCTCTGGGCTTCTTGCTCCAGTCGCCCAAAGCAGCGCCGGTCGTGCCGCCTGCTCCTGCCTCCCGTGGCCGGCTGTGCTACCGCGGAGGCCTCACCGCCCCCATACTACTCCCACCACTGGCCAGGCCATCCCTCCACTCACCCACACCCCCTGTTATTCTGCGGTGACGGCAGCCTCACACCGCAGCCGAACCAGTGAACGCTCGTACTCCTTTCCGCGTGGGCATCGACTGCCGCGTCTTGCTCGGCTCCGTGTCGTCCCCTTCCTAGGCCTCGCCGTCGTCCACCGCCGTGGTGCTCTCGGCACGGCGTGGTCAATGTGGTCAACGACCGACTTCCATCGAAGAGTACTGTACGTTGAGAGGACGACAGCTGGGTCCACGGCAGCCGCAAGGAAGTGCCTCCTTATTACGCGGAAAATAATTATTCCTCCACCTGACAGCGGGGACCCATCGGACGGGCCACCAGTATTTTGCGAAAAAAATAATTTCCCCCTGACTGCTGGGACCCGCCGGACGGGCCACCGTATTTCACGAAAAAAACTTTCCCCCCACTGTCAGCTCGGACCCACCGGAAGTGCCTCCTTATTACGCACAAAAAAATGAATACTCCCCCGGCTAGCTGGGACCCACCTTGGTGGGAGGCTGACTTGTGGGCCTACTAAGTTGACGGGGACGAAGGGCTTTGTCAACTTAGTCAATATGAATGATTCTAGCTCCAGTGACCGTACGATGTCCATCCAACAGCCGTAGTGCTTCTTCAACCTCCAGTCTTCTTGCTCCAGCCGCCGAAAGCAGCGCCGGTCGTGCCGCATGCTCCTGCCTCCCGTGGCCGGCTGTGCTGCCGTAGAGGCCTCACCGCCCCCTACTATTCCCACTGCTGGCCAGGCCCTGCGGCGACGGCAGCCTCACACTGCAGCCGAACCAGTGAACCCTCGTACTACTCTCTGCGCGGGCTTCCACTAACGCGTCTTCCCCGGCTCCGCGTCGTCCCCTTCCTAGGCCTCGCTGTCGTCCACCGCCGTGGTGCCCTCCGCGCGGCGTGGTCAACGTGGTCAAGGAATGACTTCCATCGGAAGAGTACTGTACGTGGAGAGGCTGACAGCTGGGTCCACGGCCACAGCCCAGTTTTTTGTGATTTGCCAAGTAAGTCGCTTTGTCAGGCCTATTGGGCGACAAATCTTTCAAGATGAGGAGAGCTTTCATTCGGCTGGCCGAGAAAATGGCCCATCAGTAATGAGAAATGGGCTGTACATTTTTAAAACACATCAAACCGGCAATTAGTTTCAAATTTTTTTTTTCATTTCAAGATTTTAAATTACATTAATTTTTATGTGTGGAGAATTTGTTTGGTTTTATGTTGATATACATTTATTTTTAAAATCAGTTTGAATGTGAGTCAAAATTTCGGGATTAAAAACAGCTCGGACCACACCGAAATATGCAAAATTTCGTATAATTTTTTAACTGTGGCCACAATATGGGCTGTAATGCTAACACAAAGAATATGGGCTCCAAAAAAAACCTTAAGAATTAGCAAATGGGCTGTAAATTATTAGAAATAATGGCAGATGGGTTGTATGCTATTTTCCACATATTTGAGGCTTTCCTAAAAAAAGGTTGACGCACAAGCACTGACTGTTGGATGTCCATCCAACGGCCGTCGTGCTTCTTCAATCTCTGCTCTTCCTGCTCCAGCCGCTCAAACAAGCGCTGGCCGGACTGCCTGCTCCCTCCTCCCCGCGGCCGGCTGTGCTGCCGCGCAGGCCTCACTGCCCCACCGTAAT
The DNA here is from genome assembly GCF_002575655.3 of Aegilops tauschii subsp. strangulata. Classification (NCBI taxonomy): domain Eukaryota; kingdom Viridiplantae; phylum Streptophyta; class Magnoliopsida; order Poales; family Poaceae; genus Aegilops; species Aegilops tauschii. The sequence continues at coordinate 519,548,256 of NC_053036.3, forward strand.
CCCATCGCTGGCCTAGCCATCCCTCTACTCACCCACACCTGCTGTTATTCTCCGGTGACGGCAGACGAACCAGTAAACCCTCGTACAGTCGTACTCCCCTCCGCGTGGGAAACAACTGCTGAGTCTTCCCTGCCTCCGTGTCGTCCCTTTGCTAGGCCTCGCCGTCGTCCACCACCGTGGTGCTCTCGGCACGGCGTGGTCAATTTGGTCAACGACCGACTTCCATCGGAAGAGTACTGTGCGTGGAGGCCCTGATAGCTGGGTCCACGGCCGCAGCAAGGAAGTGCCTCCTTATTACGCGCAAAATAATTATTCCTCCACCTGACAGCGGGGACCCACCGGACGAACCACCGTATTTCACGAAAAAAACGTTTCCCCCTGACTGCCGGGACCCACCAGCTACACCTTCGCACGCAAGGAAGTGCGTCCGGGCAAAAAACAACAAAACTATTCGCCCCCCTGACTGCTGCGACCCACCAGCTACATCTTCGCACGCAAGGAAGTGCCTGACAATCGGGACCCACCTGGTCGAAGCGTACGTAGCGTTGTCATTCTGGTTGCGAACGTGTACGTACACATATACTGGTGGATGTAGAGGCACGCACGTGTCGTAGTAGAGGCGCACACGTAGGATGTACACGTACGTACAGCGGCCAGGGTGCAAGAAAGAAAATACGGCCACGTATGTGTACATACGGGCGGGGTCTCGAACGCCTACTCGCGCATATGTACGGCAAGCGCTCGTTGACATGGCTGGGTCGGAACGGAGAAACAGCATCGTCGTCGTGTTCATGGGGAGGCAACGGAATGAGTCGTGTTCATGGGGAGGCAACGGAATGCGTCGTGTTCATTGGGAGGCAACGGAACGCGTGGGAGCCAACCGGCTGGGTCAGAACGGAATGCGTGGTCGTGTTCATCGGGAGGGCTTGGACGGAACAGGCAATGGAAACGAGGCCTGGCGTACCGCAGAACGGAGGAAACGGCCTTGTGTTCGACCGGCCACATTCGAAACGGGATCCTGTTCACCGGGAGGGGTCTGGCGTACCGCAAAACGGACGAAACGGACCTCCTACGATCGAAACGGGGGTCCTGTTGGTCGGGAGGGGTGTGGCGTACCGCAAAACGGATGAAACGGACCTCCTACGGTCGAAACGGGGGTCCTGTTGATCGGGAGGGGTGTGGCGTACCACAAAACGGACGAAACGGACCTCCTACAGTCGAAACGGGGGTCCTGTTCATTGGGAGGGGTGTGGCGTACCGCAAAACAGGACTCCACGGGATACTGTTCATCTCCACCGTCGACCTCCTCCAGCCTCCACGGGCTCCTGTTCATCCAGCCTCCACCGCGCGCTACTCCACCGGCTACTATTCAACCACCCCTCCACGGGCACCCCTCCACCGTCTACTGTTCATCCAGCCCTCCACACCACGGGGTCCTGTTCAACCACCCCTCCACGGGCACCCCTCCACCGTCTATTGTTCATCCAGCCCTCCACACCACGGGGTCCTGTTCATCCAGAGGCAACGCCACCGCTCACTGTTCATCCAACCCCCCCCCCCCCCCCCCCGCAACGCTCACTGTTCATCCCAGAGGCAGCATCGATCGGCTTCAGTTAGCAGCAGTAGCGAAGGAATCGCTCGATCGGGTTCAGTTAACAGCCATCGATCGATCGCTCGGGTTCAGTAACGCGTAGCCTGCAGTGCAATCGCTCGGGTTCAGTTAGAGCCAACGCCTCGCACACACGCGCGTACGTGTATGAGAGAAACGCGCATCGCTCGGCCCCCGACCTCCCACCGTAACCGGGAACTCCCCGAAATTTTCCTCGCCCTCGCTTCTACCACGGTTTTTTTCCGTCATGGACGGCCCAAAGAATGTCATGCAGCTACGTCTCCGGCCCGCCCAGGACGAAAAGCCCATTTTCTGTCATGATTTTTTGTCATAGAAGTAGGAGCCCACCACATCTATGATGATACCGGGTTTTGTCACAATTATCGTCATAGAAGTGTCATATGTATGACAGAAAAAAAATTCGTTCGGCCAAAATGTCACGGATGTGTCTTTTTTTTTGTAGTGCGTGCCTGGGGCGCCTCCCTACCTCGCATAGGAAGGCGCGCCCGGCGCCCTCCTCGGGCGAGGCTCAGGGGCTCTCTTCTGGAGGGCCTCAGACCTAGCCAACATCACGAGGGAGGCGCTCAGGCACCACATGGAGGCATGCTTTGAGGCACGTTTCCCTCAAGAGGGCATTGGGCGAGGGGCGCCCGGTGCTCAGGAGTTCATCATCAAGGCCACCCAGGAGCTTCAAGAAGCAAGGACCATGCGCGGCGACCACCGCCCACCACCTGGCGCAGCTCCCCATCCTGGCGAGGACGGCGGGCTGCGCGTCTGCATCGACATTCCAGGGCTCAATAGGGCCGCATCTCAGGAGTGCTTCTGGCCTTCGCGCGTTGGGCGTTGCGAGGGCCCACCTCACAGCTACGTCTGCATGCCATTTGGCATGCCGAACTTAGCAGCCGCCTTCCAGCGCCACCTGCGGAGTGTCCTGTCTGCTCAGGAAGCCAGGCATCACGCAGTCCTAGAAGAGATGGCAACGGTCCTCAAGGAACCACCCGAGCCCCCAGAGCCTACCGAGGCTCAGGGTCCGGGCGGCTCATGAGGAGCGACTCCTTCATCGCGCGCCTTCGGCTACCTCAACCCTCCTTCGACAACGATACCAGGTGACATTTTCCAAGTTTAACCAGCTGGGAGCGCCCCTCGGGCTGCACGATTCCCAGGTCGCACAGGCCTGTCCCTGTGGCATGTATCCTTTTGCATCCTTAGCTTACTCTGTCTGGGCGCCCCTCGGGCTGCATCATCCCCAAGCCGCTTGGGTCCGTCCCAGTGGCATGTATCGTTCTTGCATCAATCTGAGCTAGTTTGTTCCCTCGCATGAGTTACCCATGCCTGCACGGCCCTTCGATGCCATGAACGTCACACGCCCTAGCAAGCCCACCCACGACTGCCTCATGATGAAGGACTGGCACGGCATCTGTGCTCGGGTCCGTCCCTGCAGCGTCGCCAAACCCAAGAGGCTGAGCTCTGGCTCGCGGGCCCGCTCTCTTGTACGTCACCTCCTGTGGCCCTTGGTGCCTTGTTCTCGCATGAGCTAATCGTGGATGGGCGGGCTAGGGAGCGCGACCCGGTGCCTCGCCACCGCGGGAGCCGCGCGCCGGTCGTCTTTCTTCAGGGTTCTTCGCATGAGAAAACCAGGCACCGCGTCTATGCTCGGGTCCGTACCTGCGGCGTTGATAAACCCAATGACTAAGCTCTGTATGGCGGGTCGGCCCCGTTCACATCACCTCCTGGGGTCGTTGGTGTCTGGCCGTCTCATGGGATCGCCTCAGGAAATGCGTCCAGCGCAGGTTACCTAACCATCTCGCAGGATCACTGAAGCTATCAAGAATCAAGAACCAAGACCAGGCGCAACCCGCCTTGAGGTAGGGCCTCGTGAGTCCTGCGCTGGCTCACGAGTGCCCAGACACACCTCGTCTAGCCCTGCCATGCAAGCCATGTGTCAGGGCAGGGCTGTACACGCCCCCGGGGCTCCACTCAGAGGGAGCCCTCACCCACGCGCCACTGGAAGCACCATGCTCCGCACTGGCAGTCGACACGGTCGAGGAGCAGCTATGCCCATGCAAGTGCTGAAGCGTGATGCTCCGTGCTGGTGATAAACAACTAAGGGTGGCCCCATGGCTGTGCCAACCTCAAGGAGCCATCCAGCTCCGTGTCTAGCCTCACCGCAACGCTTTCCCCTCGGGAGAGCCGTGCGAGGGGGCTGGGCACGGGGGTTGCGCTCGGGTCACGCCCAAGCGTACACCGCCCTGCCAGGTCTCTCGGACCTGGTCGCCACGTGCCCTCCCGAGCAGAGCCAAGGTATGAAGGTCATTTGGACGTCAAGGGGGACTCCTGAGCATCATGACTCAGGAGCCTAACTGGCCACGTAGCCCCTCACCCCTTGGTCTCATCCTGGTGATCCGGACGATCCAACGGCGGCTGAGGTATGCGCGGGGTCGGGCCCCGCCGACGTAGAACACTAGGCCAAATCCCGCATCTCCTTTCTGTAAGCTGTTTGCGCGTCAAGGGGGACTCTTGAGCATCGCGACTCAGGAGCCTAACTGGCCACGTAGCCCCTCACCCCTTTGTCTAGTCCTGGCGATCCGGACGACCCAACGGCGGCTGAGGTATGCGTGGGGTCGGGCCCTGCCGACGCTGAACACCAAGCAAACGGGAAGGAAATCGCAGAATCTCAAACAAATATTACAAGACATATTGTTCTCCCAATACCAAACACAAGTTTAAACGCCTCACCGAGGCATGGTGCATGTTGCAGAAGCAAAACAGGAAAGGAGCCGCCAGCGAGCCATCTCGTCATCCCTGGACGCCACCGTCACTTGCAAGGGATGCCCCTTCCACAGCGACGTTGCCCTCACCTGCGCCTCCTGCCGGAGTTGCAGGTTCAATAGCACCGCCAGTTGAGGGCGCATGGTTGAAGGCGTGGAACTTCTTCAGTAAGGCCTCCACCTGGCTCTTCACGGCTTCGGCAGCAGCTGCGTAGCGCTCGTCATCAACGGGCTCGAGCAGCTCGTCAAGGTCGGCGTCAGGATCAAGAAGGTGGAGGTGGCTGAAGACGCGCGTTAGTGCAGCCGTGGAGAGTGCGCGGGCTTCCCCCTCCACCAAGGGGCTGATCCCATCCGCGACGTCCTCAAGCACCGTGACCAGATGAGGGAGCAGCTGGGTGGGGCCCTCGTCGTCTGTAGCCAGTGGCTCCTGCAAGCCCTTCTCATAGAGCGCCCGCAGCACCACGCGGGGCTTCTCCTCAGGGGACTTGAAGGCCACGCGGTTCTCAGCCAGGACCTTCGCTTTGGCTTCCAGCTCGGCCTTCTCCGCCTTCATCTCATGCTCCAACTTTTCCAGCCGGCTGCGCTCCGTGGCCTGCGCCTTCACCGACTACTCCAGCTCGGCGTCGTGGCCCCTGACGGCATCCTCTCGGGCCTTTGTCTTCTCCTCCTCTGCCTTGCGGTCCCGAGCCTCGTCTGCACGCTCATTGCGCATGATCTCCAGCTCGGCCTCCAGCTACCGGCGGTGATCCTGGGCGGCCCCGGCGTCCTTCAGCGCCACCTCGCGGGCAGCAGCAGCTTGGGCGACGGCCTGCTTGTCCTTCTCGGAAGCTGCCGCAGCCTGGCTCAGTGCCGCCCGGACGGACGCATCGGAGTTGAGCCAGCCAGAGATCAGCTCCAGGCGCCCGGCTACCAGGCGACGGTAGGTGCCTTGAAAATCCTCCCGCATCAAGGTCAGCGCAGAAAGAGCATGCTCCAAGACGTTAGGCGAGGGAGAAGGATTGCAAACTGATGGTGAGGCGGAAGAAGGAGGCAACATCGTCGCCAAGACCTGCAGGCTGATGGCGGTAGAAGAACATGCCAGGAGTTCCGTAGCCTGCGGGGCCTCGGCCGGCGGGATGGTGACGAGTGCCTAAGGATTGGCGAGGCCTTGGCGGTCGCCCTCTCCTGGGGACGCTCCACTGCACCTGGCGAGGACGACCAGGCCGGAGAAGTGCGGGCGCCATCGCCGCCATTCAGTGCTTGAGGAGGCGCGGCCGAGCCCGGCCGCTGGGGCTCCAAGGATGTGGCCGCCCCCTCCTTCTTCTTCGATGATGATGTCGGCCTGGAAGATCAATGAGGAAGCATCAGGAAGCCGCGACGGAAGCAGGAACAAGGGCAAGGTCAGGATAGGAAACTCACTGGTCCACGGCGGTGTAGCCCCGGCGCCTCTTCAGAAGTGCGGGGCTTAGGGGCCTATCAGCCTGCTGCACAGGCGCGTGGGCCCCAGGAGTTTGCGAGGACGCGGTGTCCCCAGGCGGTGGTGAGGCAGGGGCGTCGCCCTGAGAGATCAGCAACGATCTGCTCTTCGTCGGGACACTGGACGTCGGCTTCCCCGAGGGGGAAACCTTGGACCTCGTGGAGACCCCAGCAGGGGGCGGGACTTCCCTCAGTGGGTTGTCGCCGGCAGCGTCGTCATCAGGCAAGGCGTGGAGGAGGTCGTCCTTGCGTGGAGGGGAGGTTTCCCAGACCCCTCCAGGGTGCCCGCCGAGTCCTGCTCTCCCTCCTCGCCGGAATTATCGGAGGACACCACCACCCGAACCATCACCACCGGGTCCTCAGAGGGCGCCGACGGCACAAGACCATGCCCATGAAAGACAGGCATGGCGTCGACGATCTTTTCCCCATCCGGGCGACGATACAAGGGAACGAAGCTGTCTGGCGGGTACCCCTGGTCATCCCCAACCAAGGAGTGGAGGGCCATGCCCAGCTCCTCGTCAGAAAGGGCCTTCGGACGCAGGAGAAGGTCGTCCCCTTCGTCCCCGAGCTTCCCTAAGGGAAGCGCGCGCGCCTGGAGGGGAGCCACGCGCTGTGCCATGAACTCCTTGACGATCATGGCTCCCGACAGCTTCACCGCCCTTGAGTCGCCAGGATTTAGGTTGGCGGTCATTCTCTCCAGCGTCGACTCCGCCCAAGGGTCGATGAGCTTCACGCGGAGCCACCCGTCGTGGGACACGGCCATCTCCGTCGGCAGCACCAGCCGGGGGTGGGAGCACTTGGCATCCATTAAGACCCACTTGCTCCTGAAGCCCTCAGCCTTCTTCCCGGCCTTCGAGATCGCGTTGGTCTTGTTGGCTGCGACGAAGTTGACGCACCCCGAGCAGTGGCCCTCCTTGATCCGGAGGAAGAAGAAGTGGCGCAGCAGTGCCACGGATGGCATCACTCTGACGTACACCTCGCAATAGAAGGCGAAGATCGACAAGAGGAGGATGGAGTTGGGATGAAGATGGAAGGCGTGAATCTTGTAATGGCTGAGGATAGAATAGAAGAAGTCGGAGAAGGGATGAACCAACCCCGTGACGATGCTGCTCATGAAGAAGAGGTAGAAGGTGCTGCCCGAGGCTTTCGGCCCGGCGGAGCCAGCCCGGAGCGCAGTCTTCCTCTTCTCATCGCCCTCTGCCGTCATCGGGAGCATGGCGGCAAGGTTCTTCTCCGAGACGCTCGCTGCATTGAGCGCAGGCTCGGAGAAGCGGCCCGAGCTTTGTTGGGCACCATTGCGGCAGGCTTGGAGGAGGATCTGGGCGGATCTGGAGTCTTTGGAAGCGAGGAGCAAGAAAGGGGATCTGGAGCAAGACGAATGAAAGTAATGAAGGCAGCACAACCTGCGCCAGCCTTTTGTCAGTCGGGCAGTTGCCGAGGCAGCGTGGGGAAGCGGAGACGCCCACGTCCCGTCAGTCACCACACATCAATCAAGGCCGCAGGCGGTTGGTTCCCGCGGCGCTCCGCACTTGCCCATTGCCTTCGCCTCGAAGCCAAGTCTGAGCACGCTTTGGGCCCGGGGGTTACTGTTGGCGTTCTGGGAATGGGGTCTCCAGAGTTTCCAGCCTGCGGCCCATGGCGTGGCTCCTCTAGTGGCCTAGTACGGCCCATCTTCACCAGCAAACACTCAAGACCCTCGCGAGGGGCCAAGCCTTGTTTGGCAGACGACACAAGACCTCCTCAGGGGCGGCCTCACTAGGCTGGCTCGCGAGGAGCGGAGCGATCAAGGCAAGCGACACCTCGTGAAGTTCCCATGACGTGAGTCGTGACGACCAAGGTCAGGCGGGAACCAGGCGGGCGCAGATAACCCATTGCCTCTTTGGTGCTAAAGGGGCAAGCGCAGCCGAGGAGTCCCGAGGCATCAGGCAAAGGTTTCTATATCGGTGCAACGAGACCAAGACCAGCAGGACGGCAGGACGGAGGTCATCGCGGAGCCCATGACAGCGTCACCACCAGAGCCTTTAGCAGGCGAAGACCACCTTTTGTCAGGATAGCTTGTACTAGCTGTCCCCCTTCAAATTGGCCGTTGTGGGATCCCTTCCCGCCTAATATTTGGGAAGAGGACCGGGGCCTCTATAATAGGACTAGCCACCACCCTAGGAGGGGGAGACCATTCAGATCATCCTCAACCACACAAGCTCACCGAGCTCAAGAGCACCTCTCCTCGGGAGGCTGTTCTTCCCTTGTACTTGTTCATCCTCAGCCTACAGGGCAATCCACCACACCATACTAGAGTAGGGTATTACACCGCATCGGTGGCCCGAACCAGTATAAATTCTTGTGTCCCTTGTTCTTCGAGTTCGACGTGCTGAGCTTTGAGATCGTGGTGAGTGAGCGAGCTAGGGGGAGGGAGAGATCTTCGTGCGCACCCCAGAGTTCGAACCTTGAGGGTTTTGCCGGAACCCGAAATCCCACAGAAGTGAAAGGGAAACATGCTAGGCACAAATGCAAGAACACAAGGAAACACTAGAGAACTTCATCTAGAAGTGGTTGGCAACAAAGTCACCTATGTTAGAGTATATTGACTAAGGAGTCAAGTGAGAACACTTGATCGTAGGTCATACTCATCGTTTAATCTCAAAATGGGGTTACCATTTTTCGTTTAAGAATTTTGATGTATTCACATCTCGTTGAGCTGCTTTCACCCATGTCTTGGGGTAAAGCTTCTCTAAGATGGAATGACATACCTAGGGTGGTGGTGTTGATCTTGGTCATGTAGTTGAACTTGTGTAGGATGCTCAAGGTTGATGTAGCCCATCAATGAGTTGGGAGCACCACTTGTAGTTTGAGTTCATGTACCTACATGGGTTAGTCCTACAAGAGCACTTGTGTATCCAAAATGACAAGCGTGAAGTTTGATACCAAATGAAATTTGATATATAGAGGTTATCAAAGGATATGTTGAAAGGATTCATGCTTCCTTGTCTTCAACCACCAATTTGTAGAGACTTGGTGATGTAGAGATTGCTCAAGATGTGATTGAGTTGCAATCTCATAGATTTAGATTCATCCAAGTACCTACAAGGGTGTCGGTGCAACAAACCCTGGGTTTGTTGCCCAGACTATGCACATGCATGGGAACAAGATTGAAGCACCAACCAAGTCAGGATACGAGGGACCAAGAGATTTGGAGAACCAACATGCAGTTCAGGGGGACCAAGGTCAAGCCAGAGAAGAAAGATATCGGCAAGAGAAGGGCCTCCCTTGCCGGGCAGGTGAACCCGGCAAGGGCGAGGCCACCGCCAGAAGCAAGCAACCAAGGCTCCCCGACAGAGCCTACCGGGGCTCACGGGGCAGAACCACTCCACCAACCACTTAAGCATGACCCACGTCGTCAATTAGTGCGGTGTCAAGCCGCAAGGTGATTAAGTGGCAGCCATTCACCACATGGATGCCATTTCCTACAGAAGAAACCCACAGATGACACACGTCCCGCGACGTGTCAGGGAACAGGCGCGGAGCTGGCCAGATAGTCCGGCAAGCCTTGCCGACAACCAGTGATGTGACACTAAGCGGTGCATTTAATGCACTCTGTCAGCCTCCAGCGTTAGGTATGATAGCATTGTTTGCTATCATATCAGTGGATAATGACCACTTTGCCATTGTGGTGACCCCTTAATCTATAAAACGAGGCCCACGGCACCCGTGGGAAGGGTTGGAAAGTTGACGAACCCACACCCCATACGCGCGTAGTCGCTGCTGCTCTACGGCGACCCCTGCCGGGCAAGTGTACTGCGTTTCACCATCCCCATTCCACCATGAATCCACTAAAGCAGGAGTAGGGTCTTACGCCTCGCGGCGGCCCGAACCTGGGTAAATTGCTTGTGTGCTCTCTGCCCGTGCTGCCGTGCGTTGGGCTGCTGTTTGTGCAACGCGACGTCCCCCTATCGAACCAGCAAGGGGCCTCCTGGTCCCATAGGTGGCCGTGGATATCCCATGACATCTTTTGAGCACCAGGTAGGGGATGATCGCTTGCGCGAACCTGAAAGTGTGTGCAGCGTGTCATCTTTGTCTTTGACGACGCCATTGACCATGGCACCTAAGAAGAAGAAGTCCGGCCCTCTAGCCCATCCATCCACCTCGAAGGCTCCGCCGCCCGCGGCCTCTGGTGCCTCGGAGGATGCGGGGGCGAGCAAGGATGTGAACGCCGCTGGGGGCATGGTTGGAGCAGGTGGCGCCATCGCCACTCCCCCCGCGGCCGACACGGGGGCTGGAGATGTCGGAGGAGAACAGCATCAGTGATGCCTTGGCGGTCACGCTCCACAAGGTACGGGCGAGGGGGTCACTCCGTCTGCACCCTCTCCTCCCACTAACGGGCACAGCCACAGCAATGACGCTAGGTCTGGGATGAACCATCGCCCTCCGGCCACCCCCACCGCGGGAGCAACCATGGCCCATGAGCCTCCTCCTGGACGAGTCGACCAGACCACTGTGCTAGACGGAGCGGCTCACCCTCGAGCACCACCGCCGTGCGACCGCGATGCCAAGGTGGTCGTCCCACAACTGCGTGGATGCGGCACCACCGCCGTCGCCGCTGTTGGCACCATCAGGAGCCAGGCGACGGCGCGGTTGATGTCATCAACATCTATGCCAAGCACAGCCACGGAGGCTATGGCGTGAGCTCAGTTGCTACTGAGGTTTCTGCCAGTGGCCGAGCAGATGGATGAATGGCATGCCACCATCCAGAACCTGCTCGGTTTCGCCGAAGCTGGGGGCCTCGCGACGAGCTGGCCCACCACGACCTCCCCAAGCGATGGCAACCGCCCGTACTGCTGGCCGAACAGAGGGGGCCGTCCCCACCACGGCAGCTGACACGGGCGCAGCTGAATCAAGACCCCGATGACGTCTCGACGGCCTCTTCCGACCCTCTAGCGCGTCCATGCCAATGTCGAGACCCGGAGGATAGGTGGCGGGGAGACGCGCGCGTTGTCATAGATCGGCGCCACGATGACCTCCGCCAGACCGACGGGTGCGGCAGCCTCAACGTCGACGAGCCTGCGCTCGGTGTTAGCGGGTGCCTACCTTTCGAGGTTGGCTGCTGTTGGGGATATTACCACTGGGCGTAAACCGGCCGGGAGAGGCCGGGTTAACCCCATCAGTAGTTCATTATATCTGAAGCCCATGAAGACAGACAAAGATGCTTTATGAAGGCCCAGGGCCCAGAACCGGTTTAAGGCCTGTAGACATAAACCGGCATTGATATGTAAACTTGTGTTGTAAGATAGAAAGAGCGGAGACCGAGCTGGACACGTTTATGAGCCGGCCTCGGGATTCTGTAAACCGACGGGCGTCAATCCATGTATATAAGGGGATGACCCGGCGGCGGTTCAAGGACAATAGACAACAATTCGAGACTCAGGCAAAGCGTATTTGCTCCCTGGTCATCGGAACCCCAGCAATTCCATCACAACTAGACGTAGGCTTTTACCTTCATCGTCAGGGGCCGAACTAGTATAAAACTCTCTTGCGTCCCTTGTCCGCTTTAACCCCTTTAAGCTAACCCGTAGCGATGGCTCCACGACTAAGTCCTTTCTCTAGGACATCTGCCGTGACAAAACCACGACAATTGGCCCCCACCGTGGGGCTATCGCACGATGGTTTCAAGTTCTTGGAGGGCAACTTCGAAGGACTCAAGGGTTACGCCGTGGGCCGGATGACCAAGAGTCATCGCGGCAAGCTGTACATCGATGATGCAGGCTGGGGCCCCAAGGCCGGCTCAATCGAGTATGAGTACCGGGTCTCCTTTGGTGGCATACACGTTTTCATTGGCAAGATCGGCGAACCGGGCCCTGAGCCAGACATCTGCACCGACCAAGTCGAAACGGCTCAGCGTGCGAGATCTGCCCGGGTCAAGCCTGTCATGAAGCATGCCTTCGTGGGAGTCATCCATGGAGGGGAATCTGAGGATAGATCGGAATCTGGTGGTGAAACCGTCGTTCATTCCAGCGACGAGTCATTGACCGGAGAGACCGAGTCGTTATATAAGTTACAAGATGGCCGGATTGGGGACTGTTCCGATGGCGACAGTATTCCTGACCACTTTGATCTGCCAAACCGGGTTGCGATCTTCATGGCCGGTACGCAACCGGCGCTCCACTCTTCGACCGCAGCAACGATGATTTCCGGATCGGCAGCAGCAACAGCGGCCGGGGCAGGAGGCCCTGTGCGACCGCCAGCTCAGGTTCTATCTGATTTGTTTGACGCGTTGGCGATGCTGATGGCGGAGGTTAACCCGGCGGATCAGGAGGCACACAATGCGAAAATCGCGAAAGTGAAAGTTAGATCACCCAAGCAAAATCCGACTTGGCAGCTGAGGATACCAGGATGGCCGCGGAACGGGCCGCATTGGATGCACAGGCTTACTGGCTTATGCGGGATCAGAGTGCGTCGAACAAAGTCCTGAAGAGGAGGTACCGATCTCGCCTGCCGCCGGTCTATGATGCTAGAAACCTCTTTAACACCCCAGCAGCAGGGACCAGTAATCCGTCGGTGGTAAACTGGGCGGAGGCACCTGGAGCAGGGGCGCCGGTTCAGCCACGTTTGGTGGATCCGCCTCGTCAGAACAACATTGTAACACCGCATGTCCCCATGCCACTGGGTCATTACTCTAACCCGATGGACAACATTGTCGCTGCCGCTTCACGGCTGGCGGCCATCCCAATCGAAGGGGATTCTCCGGCGGCGGTCGAGACGCGTCAGGTTAAGGAGCTTCTTCAGACAGCCTTGGTTCAACATGAGGCTTATTCATATAGTCGCGATCGGATTCATTCCACTCCCAGTCCAAGCCGGAGTTACAGCAGGCGTATGGATGAACCGGCAGTGTCAAGCAATGCGCGGAACCGTGATCCGCCCCGTGGCAATAACCCGGCGGGTGGTGCTGGTGATGCTCAGGAAGTGGTGGACTGGGCTTGGGCACGCAGAGAGGCCGAGTTAGCGGCGCAGCATGAAGCCCGTCAGCTTACTCTGGTTCGTCCAACCACATCGGTGGAACCAGGAGTTACTTCTAGTTCTTTGGGAGTGCCGTGTCTCGTCCCAGCGTTGCGAAATGTACGCCCGCCCAAGGATTTTAAGGGCCCGCGCAAGGTGCCGAATTACACCGCCGATTTATCCCCTGAGACATGGGTTGAAAGCTATGAGATGGCCATGGAGATGCTGGATGTGGATGATGCGGCATGTGCGAAATACTTCACCATGATGCTAGAAGGGACGGCTCGCACTTGGCTAAAGAGCTTACCGGCCAATTCTATCAGGTCATGGGCCGAGTTGAGAGCCCGGTTTATCCAGAATTTCAAGGATACATGCAAGCAGCCCATGCCAATTATGGACTTAGCTGCCTGTGTCCAGGAGGAAGGAGAATCAACAACCCATTGGGTGCGCCGGGTTTCGGAGATTTTGCATTCATCGACCGCAGTTTTAACATTGGAAGGCAATTGCCGGTTTGAACCCCTGAAGTTGAAGTTGGGACGGCTCAAACGTCATTGTAATGACATGGGAACCCTCATGGATGCACTGCTGAAGTATGCCGACTCTGATAGTACCAAGGATCCCGAGTCTGACGATGATAAGACATGGAAGGGAAAAAAGAGCGGCAACACCAAGGGGTAGCACCACAACCAAGCGGGTCATGGAAACGGCGGCAAGCGTAAGGCGGACCACGGTTTAGACTTTGTGGCTAATACTAAAACACATGACAAGGGCCAGGGGCGTAAGGGTAAACCGCCCCAGCGCGGTGGCGGGCCAAGTCCTAACCAGGACCGATTGTCTTATCTGTTGAACCAGCCCTGTCCAAAGCATGGGACGAAGGAGAACCCGTCCACGCACCTCTGGAAAGATTGTTACATCATGCAAGAGTTCAAAAATTCTGATTCTTACTGTTATGATCATGGACCAGGAGGCGGTTCGGGCCCCGGGTCTCATGGGCCGGGTTATGGTCGAGGAAATTCTGGTTCAGGCTTCCATGGTAATCAGGGTGGACATGACAATCAAAGTAATCAGGGCAACCAAGGTGGCTATAATCATCAGGGCAATTAGCAGCAGCAGTCGGGTTACCAGAGCAACCCGAAGCAGTTGAATAGCGGACAGTGTCATGTCTTGACCACTAGCTTGGACAAAGCGTGATCAGAAGCTTCATAAAAGGGCGGTGAATGCCGTTGAACCGGCAGTGCCCCGTTATTTGCGCTGGTCCGAGCAGCCGATTGTGTGGAGTAGAGAAGATCATCCACCCCGGGTTGACAATCCGGGTCATCTGGCTCTGGTGGTGGCACCTCAGGTGGGAGGTTATAAGTTCACTAAGGTACTCATGGATGGAGGGAGTAGTATCAATATCCTTTATTATGAAACTTTCCATCGCATGGGGTTATCAGATAAAAATCTTAAACCATCCAATACGGTGTTCCATGGTGTGGTGCCTGGTAAGTCGGCATATCCTGTTGGTAAGATAGCTTTGGAGGTGGCTTTTGGAGAGGAACATGACTCAAGATCAGAAACTTTGATCTTTGAAGTGGTGAAATCAAAAGCCCGTATCATGCCCTGTTTGGACGGCCAGCTTATGCTAAGTTTATGGCACGGCCTTGTTATGTCTATCTGCAGCTCAAAATGCCGGGTCACAAGGGAACTATAACCGTGCATGGGAGCCGCAAGATCGCTCTGGAGTGTGAAGAAGGTGATGCGGCTTATGCTGAATCGGTTTGTGCAACAGAAGAGTTGAAGTTTTACAAAGACAATGTTGATCCAACAGATATGACTTCATTGAAGAAACCAACTACAGAGCATGATCCGGCCCTGAAGTTTAAATCGGCTGATGAGACTAAGCTTGTTGACTTCGTGCCTGGCGATTCGTCCAAGCAGTTTAGCATCAGCGCTAACTTGGATCCGAAATAGGAAAGCACGCTCCTCGAGTTCATCCGTGAGAATCGGGACATCTTTGTGTGGAAGCCTTCTGACATGCCAGGTGTACCGAGAGAACTTGTTGAGCACACTCTCAATGTTGATCCCAAGTATAAACCAGTCAAGCAGTTTCTCCGCCGGTTCAATGAAGAAAGACACAAGGATATTGGAGAAGAAGTAGCCAGGCTCTTGGCGGCTGGATTTATCGTTGAAGTATTCCATCCTGAGTGGTTGGCTAATCCGGTGCTGGTCCTTAAAAAGAACGGCACTTGGCGTATGTGTGTGGACTACACAGATCTCAACAAAGCTTGTCCAGCAGATCCTTTTGCCCTCCCCCGTATTGATCAAATTATTGATGCTACGGCAGGTTGCGAGCATTTAAGCCTTTTGGATGCATATTCTGCTTATCATCAGATAAAAATGGCAGTTAAGGACCAGGAGAAGACAGCCTTCATAACTCCCTTTGGAGCCTTCTGCTATGTGTCCATGCCCTTTGGGCTCAAGAGTGCCCAGGCAACTTATCAACGGTGTGTGCAGAATTGTCTTCATAAACAAATCGGACGTAATGTTCACGCCTATGTGGATGATATTGTGGTGAAATCAAGGAAGAAGGAGACATTGATTGATGACTTGAAGGAAACCTTTGATAACCTGCGGGTTTACAAAATGATGCTTAATCCGGCCAAGTGCGTTTTTGGTGTACCGGCAGGCAAGCTCTTGGGCTTTTTGGTGTCTAACAGGGGCATTGAAGCTAATCCGGAAAAGATCAAAGCCATTACTTCCTTGGCCAAACCGAAGTGTATCAATGATGTTCAACGCCTGGCAGGCCGGATTGCCGCGTTGAGCCGGTTTATCAGCCGCCTTCGCGAGAAGGCCATTCCTTTGTATCAGATGCTGAAGAAAACGGATAACTTCATCTGGAGTGACGCCGCAAATGAAGCGTTTGAGGACTTAAAGGGACAGCTGGCTAATCTGCCGGTTCTTGCTTCTCCGGTTGACAAAGAGCCATTGTTGCTATATGTGGCAGCTAACGCTCGGGCAGTTAGTGTGGCTATTGTGGTGGAGCGCAAGGAGGCAGGAAAGGAATATCCGGTTCAGCGTTCGGTTTATTATATCAGTGAGGTACTTATTGAGTCCAAGCAGAGGTACCCGCACTGGCAAAAGTTGGTATATGGAGTTTTCATGGCAAGCCGGAAGCTTAAGCAATATTTCCAAGGTCATCCCATCACGGTGGTCAGCTCTGCTCCTTTGGGAGATATAATCTAGAATAGGGAAGCAACTGGCCGGATTGCTAAGTGAGCTATCGAGCTCGGGCCTCACGGGTTGAAATACATACCCCGAACGGCGATCAAATCTCAGGCACTTGTGGATTTCATCAATGATTGGACAGAACTACAAGCGCCAGAAGAGAAGCCGGATCATACTTATTGGACTATTCATTTTGATGGGTCCAGGCAATTGGAGGGCTCTGGGGCTGGAGTCGTACTAACTTCCCCACGAGGTGATAAGTTTTGTTATGTTCTCCGTTTAATGTTCCCTTGCACTAACAATGCAGCTGAATATGAGGCCTTACTCCATGGTCTTCGGATGGCTAAGGAGATGAACCTAAGCCGAGTTAAGTGCTTCGGTTACTCAGACCTAGTGGCTCAACAAGTGTCCAGCACTTGGGACTCCAAAGACCCACTCATGGCAGCATATCGTCGCGAGGTGGATATTGTTGCAGGTCACTTTAAAGGTTATCAGGTGGATCATGTGGACCGGCGGAAGAATGAAGCGGCGGATGCTTTAAGCCGCCTGGGTTCCCAACGTAAACCGGTTCCACCTAATGTCTTCCTGGATGTTCTGCATAATCCGTCCATCAAGCTCCCTGGTGAAGAGGATTTGGCTGTTCCTGATCCGGAAGCTCAGTTGGTGGCGGCTCTTCATGTTATCCCGGATTGGACGGTTCCATATCTGGCGTATATGAACCGGGGCGAGTTACCAGAGGATGAAACTTTGGCCAGGCAGATAATCCGGCGGTCCAAGTCCATGACTATTATCAATGGAGAGTTACATCATTGCAGTGTGACAGGGGCGTTTCAACGCTGTGCGTCTCCTGAGGAAGGCCGTGAAATTTTGCGTGAGATCCACGAAGGAGATTGTGGTCACCACGCCGGTTCAAAATCTTTGGTGGCCAAGGCGTTTCGTCACGGTTTCTATTGGTTGACAGCTCATGCTGATGCCGAGGACTTAGTCAAAAGATGTGATGGCTGTCAGAAATTCTCAAGGCGCGCTCATGTACCGGCTCAAGAATTGAGGATGATTCCAATCACCTGGCCGTTTGCAACTTGGGGGCTGGATATGGTTGGGCCTTTCAAGAGGTCCAAGGATAAGAAGACCCACCTTTTCGTGGTGGTTGATAAGTTCATGAAGTGGGTGGAGGCAGAGCCAGTTAGTAAGTGTGACGCAACCACGGCGGTTCAATTCATCAAAAAGGTGATCTTCCGGTTTGGCTTTGCACACAGCATTATAACAGACAATGGTACCAATCTATCAAAAGGTGCCATGAAGGAATTTTGTCAATGTGAGCACATCCGGCTTGACGTGTCATCAGTGGCTCACCTCCAATCCAATGGTCAAGCGGAGAGGGCCAATTAAGAGATGTTGAGAGGCATCAAACCCCGGCTTATGGTTCCTTTGCAGCGGACGCCGGGTTGTTGGGTTGAGGAGTTACCTTCTGTGTTGTGGAGCATCAATACCACACCCAATAGATCGACAGGATACACAGCGTTCTTCATGGTTTATGGAGCGGAAGCAGTTCTTCCTAGTGACATCCGTCATGACTCACCTCGTGTAGCGGCATATGTTGAAGCTGACAACGAGAAGGCATGGAAGGAAGCTCTTGACCCGTTAGATGAGGAAGGTGACATGGCGGCAGCCCGTTCGGCGATTTATCAGCAAGATCTGCGTCGTTATCATAGCCACCGGGTTAGAACCAGAACCTTTCAAGAAGGTGATTTGGTGCTTCGACTCATCCAGGATCAGACGGATATGCATAAACTATCCCCCCTTGGGAAGGACCCTTTGTGGTCAGCAAGAATCTGCACAACCGGTCATACTACCTAATCAATGTTCGAGAGCGCAAAGACTCACGTAAATCGGAGGAGGAGACCAACCGGCCGTGGAATATTGTTCATCTTCGGCCCTACTATACTTGAGCCATAGGCTCTGCTTATGTACATATTATGACATTGTATATATTATGATTAATATAATAAACCGGAACGTCAGGTAAAGCGGGGTATCCGTTGTTTTTCTTACATCATGTGTGGTTACATGGCGCTTACAAAGCGGCGTCCGGTTTACCCCTTGATTCAGCTTCTCAAAGCTTTATATTACATCACTTGGGGGCTTGGTCGTATCCGAACCATAGCTACACCGCTTGATCGGCGCAATGCCACAGCATCACTTGGGGGCTGGGTCGTATCCGAACCACAGTCACACCTCTTGATCGGCTAAAAGCCACAATCAATCCGGGGCCAAAGAGAGTGTTGTAAAACAACAACTCAAACATAGGCACCCACTGAGCACAGCTCACAATGTTACTTGGGGATTCTTTGCTATCGAAATGAACTAAGAATCTACACTTGTAACAGGCTATCAAGCCATGGCTTGGAAGCCTGGTGTATACACCTAAAACCCCGGGTTAACCTGCCTATTTAAGTAAGTCACTCCGCCCAGGTAAACCTGGTATGACCCTTCGAACTTTGACAAGTTACTCTAAAATAAAGACCCTGAACTTGTGAAGTTAAAACGATGATTTGTTAAGGATTGAGGACCATCTTAAAAGGCTTTGCAAAAATGGTTTAACTCGGTGGCCTGGCAGCCCATGAAAAGCCTCGAATTTGGGGCCTGGCAGCCCGTGAAAAGCCTCGACTACAACGGTTTTCATTTGCCTTTTGCTAAGTTTTCTATGTTTTCATAAGATTTGTGATGTTTTTTAAACCGGTGTTTATTAACCCGGTTAGGCTGTCAACTACATGTTGTCAGTACACGATCAAATTATAATCCGGAGACTATCAGCCCGGTCTGGTTTTGACTCAAAGTCACCAGTATGGAATAAACCAGTGTTTATCACAACCCGGAACGGTTTTATTGTAAACCGGCATCATATAACAGGAGTTACTTATCCTCCAGAGTAGGGTTATGGCCCTCACTACAAAGTTGGTCAGCCAACATCATGCCTAAAAGTCGCAGGTATTATATATTTCCATATTTGGTTGTCTTTTACAACCTTGGTTACAAACCTTGGTTATATATATATATATATATATATATATATATATATATTTGGGTATCATGACCCGCCCGGGGGTAAACCGCCAGGGCGCTTTAAGCTTCTTATCTGCAGGAACAACTTGAATAAATGGCTATGGATTATGAATATCATATCTTAAGCATGTCAGATTAAGCAAGCATAAGTCGCAGATAAATATGCATGAAGGCATACCAGACCATGTATTTTCACTAGCCTATTACAAGGCGTTCCAGTGCCCAAAAGGATAATTGTTTTCTCAAATACATGTTGCAGCATGTAGAAGACTAAACCGGCCTCCGGTTCATGGTTGGTCACCAGCTTGGCCTGACGGCTGCGGATCATCTCGCAACGGTTCAACTCCCTCCTCTCTACCCAGTGGCTGGAAATCAACAGTTGCCCAGTCGATCCCAGTTAGGGCTTGGAATACAGCTTCATCGCTTATCAGCGTGGACGGTTCAATGTTAGGGGCATAAGTGTGCTTACGGATTGGTGGGATAAGATTTTGCACTTCTGGAATTGGTGCCGCTACCCGTCTGTTCTTATCATCATAACTCGCCTGATAGTACGAAAGATCTGCCTCTTCAACCAGTTGACAAGCCAATGGGCGTACTTCCCGGTTTATGATTCGGAGATCATCATTGCCAAATTATGTTCCGTCTTCCTTTAAACTAGGATAGCCTTGGGCCGCCTCCACTGGATCAAAGTCAGGTACCCACGCTTTTGCCCGGGTTAGTGCGGCCAAAGCGCCTGTTCTAGCGGCAGACTTTTTTAGCTCGTCTACCCGGGCAGGAAGCATAGATAACCTCTCTAAGGTATCCTTGATTAGAGTGGGAGGAGGATTATTGTGTGAAGCAGTATAGATGATCCACTGCGCACTGGTATATAGCTGCTGTATCAGAGTGTAGGCAGCTTTCAACTTCTTCTGTACATCAGAGCCCAGATGGCTAATGCTAGTTCCTGCAGCATTGTGCACATCAGTAAACCGACAACACATGGGAAAGATATGTTGAAAGTATTAAGGAAAAGATATTTACCGAACACAGCAGCAGTCATTGCATGAATCTGCCGCTTTACGCCGGTCAGTTCATCAACCACCGGTTTAAGACCGGCTTCTGCGTTTTTAGCCCTTTTTATCAAAGCGGATTTTTCAGTCTCCCAATCCGCCCGCTCTTTGTTGATGCCCTCTTTCAGTTTCTCCATAGCGCCTAGAGCGCTGGTCAACTCTTCCTTGGCTTTGGAGGTTTCGGCTTGCTGAGATTTGAGGTTTTCTTGCAGATCAGCAGTTTGGCTTTCCTTCTTGCTCAGTTCAGCCTATAAAGAGACAGATATATAATGAGTTGACAGTACATATTTGAAGTACCAAGCACATCACAAGTTATGCCCTTGGTACTTGGGGGCTAATGCATATTTGCTCTTTATCAGAAATTTTTACAAGTCCCAAGCACAATACAAGTATTAAGCTTGGCACTTGGGGGCTAATGTGTATTTGCTCATAAATTGCTGATATGGGAATTCTTCTACAAAGTCCCGGTTCATCTTTATAAAGTTAAACCAGCCCTTGGGGGCTACATCAGTGAAGTTAAGATGCATTGTTGCAAACATGAAATTGTTTCACACTCCCGGTTTAAATTGGTATCTTAAACCGTCACTTGGGGGCTACTGGAGTTGATAAGCTGCAATTAAATATAAGAGAGAAACACTTATGAAGTTACCTCATATCGCTCCTTCATCATATTTACCAAACCGGCTTCATAGTCACGGCTGGTGTACACACGGTTCAGGAAGCCAGAGTGAAGGTCTTCAGCATTCAGATGGGCATAATTTGACAAATCAGCGTTCCATTTGCCTTTGCCAATTGCAGAGAGCTCATCTTTGGCAGTATGCTTTGACAAAGCGACAGGATTTCCAGGAGCGGTAGGGCCAGTGCCAGTAATCATAATGTCATCATCTTTGTAATCAGCAGTCGTTACTGGGGTTGGCGGTTTGTCAGTATTTTTAACCGGACTTGCCGGCTTGTTGTCAGTTCGTACAGGGCTGGTTGGCTGGTCAGCATGGCTTGTGGTGTCAACTTCTACCTGCTCAGCAACGAGGTCATGATCTTGAGGCGGTGGGTCATTCAGTATGGCATCAATGTTGGTCTCTTCAGGATCTTGAGTTTTCTCCGGTTCAACAGCCACGTCCTCATCAGCCGGTTTATTCAACCGAGCCTTCTTGCTGGGTCTGGGCTTGCCGCTGAGAAAAATAAACATGCGGATCAGTATAGTATATATTAAAATAACATATCAAGGATAAAAATAAGTGTATGACTCACCCAAGAACTGTTTTGAGGGGTGGAAGCTTTGTGGCAGACGACTCGCCAGAAGATGAGTGAGAAGTACCCTGATAATTTGAATCAGATGGGTTAATAGGCTGGCGGAAACAACTTGCTTTGGGGCATGAAGTGTCAAGGGGATAAGAGACCTCTGATCGGCGTTTCCGAACTGGGCAGTTCGGTAAACCGGTGGAGGTAACTACCTGGCCGTTGTGCTGGGTTGTGCGGCGAGCCTCGTGCTGCTGTGTTTTCAAAAGAAAGATTGGGTCCAAGTAAGCAAGGGGGTGAGAAAAATTTACTTTCCGGTTTGCTCGACGGATTTTTGATGTTGGCAGACGATCTGAATCGGAGGAAAGAATGATTACCTCTACATCATCAGCGTGACTGCCTTCAACATCGTCCTGATAATAATCATTGTCAATGAGGTGTATGAAAAACGAACCAAGAGAGTCACGTTCTACCTCTGATTCCGGGTTACCCACATCATCATCAGCTGGTAGCTCGAAGGATGCAGTGGTCCTTTTCTTACCTGGTTTTTTAACAACCTTGGTCTTTGGACGAACTGGTTTGACCGGTTTATCTTGCGGCTTGACCGGTTTGTCTTGCGGCTTCACCGGTTTGTCTTGTGGTGATTTCTTGTTCCAGAATGGATCATCACCCTGTCAGAAAACAATCACACTTTCAGAGAATATTTGGACAGAAGCAACTTTAGATAAAAAGATTATATGATTCTTACAGCTGGCAGTTTGTTGAAGGTGCAGAAAGGGAGTAGTCCGGTTTGGGCACAGACAGCCTCCTGTTCGTTCAGCATTTTCTTTACAGCCTCAGTGACTTCTGCATCTGTAAGCTGAATGTCAATGTGCCACTGAGCATCCTTCAAACTCATCGTATATTCACACATCAAACCGGAGCGCGGCTTAAGGGCAGAATACTCTAGCTTATCCAACAACGAGCAAGATCAACTCATGTCAAACCGTTCTCCATGAAGGCTCTAAGCTTTGATAATTGAGGAGCATAGTTGGCCCTTTCTTTTGCCGTCAACCTCTGAGGAAAAGGATGTGTGTTGCTAAGGCGTTCAGGGCGGTAACCCGGCAGGGGGTTTTCATCAGGTGGAGATGTATCCTTGCAATAAAACCAAGTCTGGTTCCACTCTTTGGGGTGACTGTGGAGCTTGTGATGAGGGAAGGTGGCTTCCTTCCTTTTCTGAACCGCCATTCCGCCCAGTTCCGTATTGGGTCCATCTGTGAACTCTGTACGACGGTTTAAGTGAAAGAAATCTCTAAACAGTTCGACTGTAGGTTCCTCTTGCAGATAAGCCTCGCAGAAGACTTGGAAGTGGCAGATGTTGGTCACAGAATTGGGACCGATGTCTTGAGGGTGCAGCTAAAAATTGGCTACTACATCTCGAAAAAATTTCGAACCGGGAGGGCTAAAACCTCGACCCAGATGGTCAGCAAACACGACTACCTCTCCATCCTTGGGTGTAGGAGGATATTCCGGGCGAGGGACCCTCCAGTGGATGACATCTTTCTTGGCTAAAGCGCTCGTTTTAACAAGATTGTTTAACTGCTCTTCGGTTACTCGAGAAGGAGCCCAATTGCACTCATAGACTTGCTTGGCCATGGCAATGGAAATCTGAAACATGATTATTGCCGGTTTAAGATTTACAGTGGACAGCCGTACAGCGGTATAAGGATATAAGCATATTGTTAAACCGGAGTTGGTTATTCATAAACCGAAGTCTGACAATGGAAACAGTACAATGGTGAATGCATTGGCGGTTCAACAGGGGACTAATGGTATCTACCGGGTCATCATTTTTTCTGTGAAGTTAAACCACCTAATCTTGTATTAAAGGTATAAAGATATATAAGTGAAGGAAAAAACAAGTTTCACAGTTTGGCATGGGAATTTCAGATCTGCCGTGTGTTGGATAATCAAAATATATTCTGGTCTAATATCAAGCGCTCAAAAAGTTCAGTAAGTTCAGATGAGTTGGATATCAAGCAGGTGCCTTAACAAGAAGAAGGGAGTCTAAACTACAAAAGGCGCTGAAAATAGTCAGATCTAACCGGCCATTGGTGCTACCGAAGGAAGAACAGCTTCAAGCTATGAAGAACATCGAACCCTAATGGCGGATCTAGGGCGAGAAGAAGAGGGACTTACTAGTGCAGGAGGAAGCAGCGGAGGATCACCGTTTTTCTCTGATAAGATCAGGTTGATGCAGCGGCCATTGTCGAAGCAGAGACGAAGGACGACGGCGGCGGCAGAGCTCGAGGGTCGGTCGGCACGAGGAAGACGACGACGCGAAGAGGCACGAGGCGGAAAGGTGAAAGTGACCCCTCGGCCCTATTTATAAGATGAATGGATAAAAGGCAGGCGCGAGAATCGAGGAGCCTGAAAAATGGGGCGTGTGATAGCTTTGTTGCCTCGATCCTCGGAGGCCCATTAATGAAGATGGGCTATACACAGTTTTAAATAACAGATGATGTCATGGCGGTTTACCATGGTCCAGGAAGATGACGTCACGGCAGTTTACAAGATTATGTGAAGATGTTGAAGACGAAATTTTCTTAATTATTAAGGATTGACATGAACCAGTTCAAATCAATCTGGGGCCTAATGTTGGGGATATTACACTGGGCGTAAACCGGCCAGGAGAGGCCGGGTTAACCCCATCAGTAGTTCATTATATCTGAAGCCCATGAAGACAGACGGAGACGCTTTATGAAGGCCCAGGGCCCAGAACCGGTTTAAGGCCTGTAGACATAAACCGGCATTGATATGTAAACTTGTGTTGTAAGATAGAAAGAGCGGAGACCGAGCCGGACACGTTTATGAGCCGGCCTCGGGATTCTGTAAACCGACGGGCATCAACCCATGTATATAAGGGGATGACCCAGCGGCGGTTCAAGGACAACAGACAACAACTCGAGACTCAGGCAAAGCGTATTCGCTCCCTGGTCATCGAAACCCCATCAATTCCATCACAACTAGACGTAGGCATTTACCTTCATCGTAAGGGGCCGAACTAGTATAAAACTCTCTTGCGTCCCTTGTCCGCTTTAACCCCTTTAAGCTAACCCGTAGCGATGGCTCCACGACTAAGTCCTTTCTCTAGGACATCTGCCGTGACAAAACCACGATAGCTGCCCTGCCTTTACACGAGAGCTGCGGCAAGTTTGGCCGTCCGTTCACACGTTCATGCCAGAGATACCTGAGAAATACGACGGGATCGGAGGCTGAACCCGGTAGAGTTCTGGAGCATCTACACCATCGCTGTTCAAGCTACCGGGGGAAGAGATGAGAAGGTGTTCGCCAACTACTTCCCTTTGGCTCTCAAGTCCAACATGAGGTCTTGGCTGATGCACCTGCCGGAGAACTCCATTTCGTCATGGGCAGACCCGTGCCAGGAGTTCATCGGTGCCTTCTTCGGTGCCCACCAAGAGCCCGGCAGGCCCAGCGACCTGCAGGTTCTCTAGCAGAAGGAAGGAGAAAGTCTCCATAAGTGTTTACAAAGATTCAGTAAAGTTCATTGGAATATTCCAAATATCCATCCGGCAGCCGTTATAGCAGCCTTCCACTCCAATGTGCACAACTGTCGCATTCGTTCTAAGATGAATGTGAGGTTGCCCAAGACTGTGAAGGAGCTATACACACTGGTGGATAAGTGTGCTCGGATGGAGGAAGGAAGGAAGTTGCCCGGAGAGGAGGATTGCATCAATGTTGATTCAGAGGATGAAGATGAATCAACCAGTCAGAGAAAGGGCAAGAAGCGCAGTAAGAAGCCAAGAGATAAGGCAGTGATGACTGTAGAAGGTTCGGGCACACCTAGTACCGGCAAGAAGGCCAAGGCTGAGGCCCCCGACAAGGAAGTTGCCGCTTGCGCAGCCTGCCGGGAAGCCACTGCCGTCGAGAAAGCTAGGAATGGCGATGGCCCGTACTGTAAGATCCACCGGACCAAGGGCCATGACCTTCAGGAGTGTTACCAGGTTGAGCATCTTGTCAAGAAACAGAGGGCAGAATATGATAAGCGTGACAAGGAAAAAGGTCAGAATGCCGCTGGCGGAAAGGGCCGAGGCGGTGAAGCAAATCGCCTCGGCAAACCCTTTCGGAACCAAGGAAAACCTGCCAGGGGTCAAGAGAGGGGAAGACTGTGGTGATGTGAGTGATGAAGGGAATGAAGAGGAAACTAGTGAGTAGGAATTTCAGAAGGCCATTGACGCCCTATGCATTGACGGGGGTGCATCTTTGCACGGCTCCCACCGCCAGCTCAAGCGATGGGCACGAGATATCAATGTTGTGGAGCCAGCGCCAGAGGCCCAAAAACCGCTCAAATGGTCCCGCACGCCAATCATCTTTGATGAGGAGGATCACCCTGGCCGCACCATCGCGGTAGGCTGCTTGCCATTGTTGGTCTCCCCGACAAGTCACAACCTCAAGGTCACAAAGATGTTAGTGGATGGCGGGGCCAGGTTGAATCTGATTTCCCTAGCAGTTATCAACAAGCTTCAGATAGGAGAAGAAGAGCTAGACATTACCGGCACGTTTCAAGGAATTAACCCCGGCAGGAGCCATCCTAAGGGGAAGATTACGTTGCCGGTGACGTTTGAGGGACAACTGAACTACCGGACAGAGAAGGTTGTGTTTGATGTGGTTGATCTCCCCCTACCGTACAATGGGATTCTTGGATGCTTGGCCCTGGCCAAGTTCATGGCAGCATCCCACTATGCTTATAACACTCTGAAAATGCCTGGGCCACGGGAGTCATCACTATCCCATCAAATGAGAAGGATGTAATTATCTGCGTAGACAAGATGTACCGGGATGTAGTCGCAGCAGAGGCTGCAGCAGCAATATCTCCCGCCAAGGAAAGCAAAGGAAAGAAAAGGGATTGTAGGACCTCCGGCAAGGAGTCTGGGAAGCGTGCCCCCTTCGAGTGGATGGCACCCATTGACGACGTGCCGGAGTGTTCCAACAGCAAGAGATCCAAGGTTGCTGCACCCCAAGTGAAGAAGGTCCCGGCAGGGCTGGCTCGTGTTGACGGTACTTTCACCATCAGCGCCACCCTTGATGACAAATACGAAAGCGTGCTCGTTGCCTTCGTGCGGGCGAATGATGATGTGTTTGCCTGGCAACCATCTGATATCCCCGGTGTTTCCAGGGAGGTAATCGAGCACCACCTTGCTGTCTGCCCACACGCCCGACCTGTCAAGCAGAAAGTCCAAAAGCAGGCCTAGGAAAGGCAGCAATTCATTGCCGAGGAATTCAAGAAACTGGAGGCAGCTGGTTTGGTCAGAGGAGTGCTGCATCCAACATGGTTAGCAAATCCAGTGGTAGTCCGGAAGGCAAATGGGAAATGGAGGCTTTGCATTGATTTCACAGATCTCAACAAGGCTTGCCCGAAGGACCCATTTCCCTTGCCGCGTATCGACCAGATTGTGGATTCCAGTTCAGGGTGTGATCTGCTCTCCTTTCTGGATGCATATTCCGGATATCACCAGATCTTCATGTCCAAAGAAGATGAAGAGAAGACATCGTTCATTACTCCATGTGGTACGTACTACTTTGTCCGCATGCCATTCGGACTAAAAAGTGCCGGGTACACTTTTGCAAGGGCACTTCAGATTGGTTTTGAGCCACAGTTGCACATGAACATAGAGGCTTATATTGATGACATCGTGCTCAAAACCAAGGATAAGACGAATCTTATCCAGGATTTGGAGGACACATTTGCTAATCTGCGCAAGATCAATTTGAAGCTTAATGCAGAGAAGTGTGCGTTTGGTGTCCCCGCCGGCAAGCTGCTTGGTTTCTTCGTGTCCCATCGGGGGATTGAAGCTAACCCCGACAAGATCAAAGCCATCGAGCAGATCCAAGCGCCAAGGACAGTTAAGGATGTGTGGCGCTTGACAGGATGCATTGCCGCTCTAAGTAGATTCATTTCCAAGTCTGCCGAGCGTGCCCTGTCGTTCTTTAAAATTTTGAAGAAGGTAGGGCCTATGAAGTGGACCCCGGAAGCAGATGCAGCTCTGCAAGAATTGAAGGCCTACCTATCGTCTGTGCCTACCTTGGTTGCACCCAAACCTAGTCGTTGTTGGTATACTTGGCAGCAACTAACCAAGTGGTCAGTGCGGCCTTGGTAGCACAGCGAGAAGTGGATGAGGTAGAAAGTGGCAGATAACGGCAGAGTCAGGAAAGGATCAGAGCAGCAATGATCACGGCAACGAGAGCAACCCCAAGGACGCAGCAAGGAAGAAAGTGCTGTAGCACCCAGTGTACTTCGTTAGCTCCTTGCTACAAGGGGCTAGATCGAGGTACTTTGGCATGCAAAAGTTGATCTTTGGTCTCATTATGGCCTCAAGGAAACTGCGCCACTACATCCAAGCCCATGAGATCATGGTTGTCACTCGTTTTCCGTTGCAAAGGATACTCTGAAACCCAGAGTCTACTGGCAGAATAGTGGAGTGGGCTTTGGATTTATCCATCTTTGGTTTGAAGTTTGAGATCACATCAACTATTCAGAGTAGGGCGCTGTCAGAGTTTATTGCAGAATGGACACCAACCCCTGATGAGGAAGTGACGGAGGCAGCTATCCCCGGCAAGGAATCACCCCAAGAATGTATTATGTATTTTGATGGTGCTTTTTCCCTACAAGGTGCAGGGGCTGGCGTGCTTCTTGTTGCCCCCTTCAGGGAGCACTTGAACTACGTCGTCCAAATGCACTTTTCCCGGGAAGAAGCCACCAACAATACAGCTGAGTATGAAGGGCTCCTTGCCGGGCTCAGAATTGCAGCAGAATTGGGAATCAAGAAGCTGATCATACGAGGAGATTCAAAGCTTGTGGTGAGACAAGGCAATAAGGATTATCAAAGCCCATTGATGGAAGCATACGTTGAGGAAGTGAGGAGATTGGAGGAGCACTTTGACGGGTTGCAAACAGAGCACGTACCCCGTGCGGAAAACAACATAGTTGATCACCTGTCGAAGTGTGCTACGCAAAAGCTTCCTGTGGAACCGGGAACTTTTGTTCTCCGTCTCTCTCAGCCCTCCGTATCACCAACCACAATGGCCCGGAAAAGGAGAAAGTTGGACTACGGTAAGCCTCTCCGGGTAGAGCCGTCTGCTCCCGGCAGAGACCCTACCGGAAACAACTTCTCATAGCCTGCGGGACCACCTCCTCCAGCCGGGGCCATGGACCCCACGAACGAGGCTGGTGCTCCCGCAGCAGAGGAGGTGCCGCTAGTCCTTGTTGCCGAGCCCCAGGCTCCAACTTGGGCAAGGCACATCGTCCGCTTCCTCCAAACCGGAGAACTTCCCAGCGACCAAGATGAAGCTGGGAAAGTAACCCGGAGGGCCAGTATGTATTAGTTTGTCGATGACACTCTGTACAGAAGGAGGCCCAACGGTGTGAAATTGAAGTGTGTCTGCCGGGAAGATGGAAATGAACTTTTGGCTGAGATTACAGAGGAATGTGCGGCTCACACATTGGATGAAGGGCATTGGTTGGGAAAGCATTCCGGCAAGGATTCTATTCGCCCACAGCCCTCCAAGATGCGGTCGAGCTCGTAACGACATGTGAAGCCTGCCAGTTCCATTCCAAGAGAACACACCTGCCTGCCCAAGCCCTTCAGACTATCCCTTTGTCATGGCCATTTTCCGTCTGGGGGCTCGATATCCTCGGCCCCTTCCCCCGAGCAATCAGGGGCTTTGAATTCTTGTTCGTCGGTATCGACAAATTACAAAGTGGCCGGAAGTGACTGCCGTGAGAAAGGTGACTGCTCAGTCGGCTATCAAGTTCTTGAAAGAATTGGTGTGTCGTTTTGGAGTTCCAGCAAGGATCATCACCAACAACGGCACCCAATTCACGAGCCACGCCTTCATGCAATATGTTCGTACCCTCGGATGCAAGATCTCATTCGCCTCCGTGGCACACCCCCAGAGCAATGGACAAGCTGAGAGGGCGAACGCTGAAGTGCTTCGTGGACTCAAGACAAGAACTTTTGATACGCTGTGGAAGCACGGCAGGCGGTGGATCGAGGAGCTGTCGGTAGTTCTCTGGTCCCTCAGAACAACAACTAATTGAGCTACCGGGTAGACTCCCTTCTCCCTGGTCTACGGGGTAGAAGTAGTTATCCCCACGGAACTCATTTACGGGTCCCCCTCCAGTGCTTGCCTATGATGAAGTAGCATAAGATCAGCACCGGCGTGACGACGCTGTGCTACTTGAGGAGAAGCATCTCCGGGCTACTACACGTGTTGCATGCTACCAACAAGCCCTGTGTCGCTATCACAGACGCAGGGTTCATGCCCGGTGTCTTGAGGAAGGTGACCTTGTCCTTAGGCGCGTTCAGTCCGCCAAGGGTACAAACAAGCTGTCACCAAAGTGGAAGGCCCTTACCGGGTGGTACGAGTCACCATACTGTGACAGCCTGATTTTTGGCCCTTTCTTTTTCTTTTGTTTTTCTGAGGTTTTTGCTTGAGTTTTCTTTTTCCGTGGCTTTGTGGTCTGGAAACTGAAGAAGATGCCCTCTTCTTTGTTTCCAGAATGGCTTGTCATTCCCAAATCCTTCCCTAGACCCTGTCATTTTCATCCTAGCCCAAATCCCAATATTCTTTTTATCGGGAATATTCCTTTTCTATTAAAGGAATAACTCAAATTGCCCTAGGTTGTGAAGCAACCTTTATTTCCATCACTCCTAAAATTTCCAAATAATTCTCATAAATTGTTTGGGTCTTATCTTTCTCAAATATGGCAAAATATTTCATTTGTCATGTTTATCATCATGCTCAAATAATTCAGTCCCTATTCTGCCCTAAATGGCACATTGTGAAGCAAATGCTATTTTACTTTTCCCAATTGACCTCAAACTCCTTGGACACCTTTTCCTGTCCATATCATTGCCACATGCCAAAATGCAACCTCATTTGTCTAGTAATTATTTAATTATGATTTTCCAAAGTTTCTATCTAGAAAGAAGCTTTGTGAAGGAGGTGCAAGCTAGGCATATCCAAATGATTTGCCATTTTGCATGATCCCTCTTATCATCATATCATAGCCCTCCACCAAAGTAGAGCTCATGTCATGCCTCCATGTGAGCTCATCTTCAATTCTTTGATTCTGTCCAAAATTTCAGTTTGTGAGGCAAGTATATTTTATCTTGCTCCATTATGGCTGCCAATTTTTATAGGCCTTATATTATCCATATAACCTACTTCCACCCATTTTGGGCATGGTTCATCAAGCAATTATTCCTCTAGAATTTTTGCAAGTTTCTGTCCAGAGAAGATGTTTGTGAAGAAAGTACCAGTTTGGCTTGGCCAATTGGTATGAGACTTTTTGAGCATCTTCATAGGACCAAATGACTCTGCCTTGCCCCAATTTGAGCTCAATTTGACACTCCATGTGAGTGCACCTTCCTGATCAAGTTTCTGGACCAGATTATGCAGTTGCAAAGCAAGTGCATTAAATCTTGGTCCATTTCCTGACAAACTAACCAGTATGGTAGTTCTTCCTAAGCTAATCACCCCAGACATAACATTTGACCCATAGCATCTCTCTATTGATCACACTTAGTTGATCAAGTTTACTGCAGTAAACTTCAGAGGTTGCTTACCATTTAACCAGAGCAGCTTTCACCGATCTACCACCTCAGTTGCAACCGCCCCAGGAAGGACCAACCCCTAGACATCATTTGCCAGCTGTTTGTCCCCCATGCATGCCAGTACTGGTGGTGACCACCGCTTTGGCATGCAGTGTGCGCGGCCGGAACATCGTTTGTGCTCGGGCTCCTTCCCCTCTCGTCGGCTTCGTGCGCGTGAGCGTGTCCAGCAAATAGCCCTCGTCATCGCCCACTCCCTGGACCCCTCTACCCCTCCGTCCGCTTGCTCACCGACGCTCGCTGCCGCGTGACTAGGGGTGAACAGTGGCCATTTGGTTCTGTTTGTCACCGTATTCTTCCTCCCCGTGCTCCGTGGGCTCCTCCATGTGTCTCCCTGTCGCCTCCCCCCAGCTCGAGCGCGCACACACGCGTCCGCGGCGCCGGCCACGTATCCGCGGCGACGCCAGCGCGACACTCCCTCGCCACGCCTATATATAGCCCACCCCGAGGCCGTTCGACCTCACCACCAGCCTTGCCTCGCTCGACTAGCCCTCCCCAGCCTCTCACCGGAGCCCGAGAGCCTCTTCTCACTTCCAATGGCCGCCTTGGCCGTCGATGGCCTCTGCTCGAATTCGAGTGAGCCAAGCATCCCCTCCCTCTCTTTTTTTTAGAACGAAGACGCTAGGAGCGTCCGGTTTTAAATTAATAAAGCCCACATCATAGGCAGCGTAACAGACAGTGTTAGGACCACGAACACGAGCACGGAGGCTCAGACATAAGTTTCGAACCAGAGCACGGAGGCTCAGACCACGACGGCGCAAAGGCGCACAAGTCTAGACCAGGCCAGCAGTAGCATGCAGCAAGGC
The DNA here is from genome assembly GCF_002575655.3 of Aegilops tauschii subsp. strangulata. Classification (NCBI taxonomy): domain Eukaryota; kingdom Viridiplantae; phylum Streptophyta; class Magnoliopsida; order Poales; family Poaceae; genus Aegilops; species Aegilops tauschii. The sequence goes on from NC_053036.3 coordinate 519,580,110, forward strand.
AAAATACAGGCCCGGAGGCAGAGCATAGAGCACGCAGGCTCGCTCGCAAGACAAAAGGGCCACTTCACGGCGCAGAGGTGGCAGATGGCTCCCTAGCCAAAACGTAGATCTGACGAAGGCGATCTTGGGCGAGATTCAGTTTTTCAGCATCCTTGCGCTTCGCCAACGGACTCCACTGCTGCAGAAGAAGGTTGCATTTGTAGATTATGTTAGCAGGGTGAGATGGGAAGATACCCTCGATAGCTAGTTTGTTCCTAGTGAGCCAGACAGCCCAGGTCAAGGCGCCGAAACAGTTCCAGAGCACTCGGTTGTTGCCATCGTGAAACGAGCCTACTATGGAAGCGAGGTCAGACGCTGACCGGGGATCCCAGGAGGAGTTGGCCGCTGCACGAACGGCGCTCCAAGCAAAACGTGCCAGAGGACATAGGAAAAAGACATGGGTCGCGTCCTCCAGGACGTTACATATCGCACACAGGCCGGTCGACAGCCCATTGCGTTTGGCGACGTTAGCCGAAGTGGGCAGTCTATTGTGGAATAGTTGCCAGAAAAACACCTTAATCCTAAGCGGAAGGCGTGCGTTCCACAAGCCCTGTGGCATCTGGAAGGATGGGCCCTGACACAGCTTTCGGTAAAGAGACTTGACCAAAAACTTGCCAGACGGGGTGAGGGCCCAGGTGACTGTGTCCGCCGTCGACGACAGCGAGACCGGCGCAATGGTATCAAGCAATTCCGTTAGGTGTGCTTGTTCTACTTGCGATAACTCTCTCCGGAAATGTAATGCTGGAGGGGAAGAGGCAAGCGCCGTGGCAACTGTGATCTCCGGGTTGACAGCCAGAGTATAGAGGTTCTGGAAATCGACCCAGAGGGGTTGGGCTCCCACCCAGTGATCTAGCCAGAAGCGAGCCGAGCGTCCATTACCAATGGAGAACTTGGCTCCCTGAGCGAAAGCTAGCCGGACCGCTTGGAGATCGTTCCAGAAAGGAGATCCCCTCGCCACGCCCTCGAAAAAATTCCCATTCAGGAAGTACTTGGCCCGCAGCAGATCAACCCAGAGACCCGTCGCTCCCTGCGAGAGTTTCCAAATCCATTTGCACAAGAGTGCAATGTTCTGGATTCTGGTGTTTGTGAGCCCAAGCCCTCCCAGATCCTTGGGGCGGCACACCGCAGCCCACTTAACCATGTGGTACTTGCGTTTTGGTCCCGAGCCTTCCCAAAAGAAACGGGACCGCGGTGTGTCCATCTTGGCGTGTACCCCTTCCGCCAGGAGGAACAGACCCATTGCAAATTGCGGCAACGAGGAGAGGCTCGCATTCGTGAGCACCAGCCTAGCTGCAGAGGAGAGGAACTTCCCCCTCCACGGACACACCCGCTCTCCCACCTTGGTCCAGAGCGGAGCCCACCTGTCGATCTTGATGCGTTTGGCATCCAACGGGAGACCTAGGTAGGTAAACGGCATATTGCCAAGTTTGCAATTGAGCAGGTCCGCGATACGGCTACCATCATCCGCCACCAATCCCATGGGCATTACTTCACACTTGTGAAAGTTGATCTTAAGCCCTGACATAAGCTCGAAGCTAATCAGTAAGGCTTTGACCGTAGCCACACTGTGGAGGTCGGGCTGGAACAGCAGTAGCGTATCGTCTGCATATTGCAGGTGCGAAATCCCCCCTGGGATGAGGTGTCCCAACACCCCTTTTATGTGTCCTGCCTCCGTTGCTTTCCGCAGCATAGCTGCCAACGCATCAGCGACGAAGTTGAACAAGAGCGGCGACATGGGGTCGCCTTGGCATAAGCCACGCTTGTTCCTGAAGAAGTGCCCTACTTCTCCATTCACCGAGACCGCAGTTTGGCCCCCCGAGACCAGTTGCATGACTCGGTGCACCCATAACGGCGAGAATCCTCGACTGGTGAGGATCTGCCTGAGGAAGTCCCAATTAACTCGGTCATAGGCCTTCTCAAAGTCTAGTTTAAGGAGGATCGCAGGTTCGTGTGTGCGCTTAAGCTCATGAAGGGTCTCTTGCAGCGCTAGTGGTCCCTCCAGAATGTTTCTACCCCTAATGAACGCCGACTGGGCACGACTGATGGTGCGATGGGCGATCGGCGAGAGCCGAGTGGCACAACTTTTGGCGCAGATTTTAAACGGAACGTTAATCAGCGCGATAGGTCTGTACTGGCGTATGTTGTCCGCCCCTGGCACTTTTGGGATAAGCGATAGGACGCCGTAGTTTAACCTAGCAATATCCACGAAGCCACGCATGAAGCCATTACACACCTCGTAAATGGGATCGCGCAGCAATGGCCAAAAGTGCTTAAACATCGCCACCGGCCACCCGTCCGGCCCCGGAGCCATGTCTGTTCTCATGCTTAGGAGAGCGTCGTCAATCTCCTTAGGGAGAAACGCGAGCCCCAACTCTTCGTTCTCACTATGTAGTACCTTTTGGTACGGGAGCCACACATCCGTGCTGAGACGCGCTTGTTGTGCCTCGTCAGTCCCCATCAGACTTATATAGAAGTCGTAGATATGTTGGGTGATTTCCGAATGTTGTAGAAGAAGCCCCTGCTCCGACTGCAACCTAAGAATTGAGCATTTCCTGCGTCTGCCGTTCGCGTACGCGTGGAAATACTGAGTGTTCGCGTCTCCTTTGAGCGTCCACTTGAGGCCACCCCTGCGCCTCCAATATTCCTCCTCTGACCGCAGCAGAGCTTCGACTTGCCCTTCCAAGGCGTATCGATGCGCCCATTCTTGCTCGGAGAAAGGACGAGTGTCCGCTTGATTGTCAAGGACGGTTATTTCGGCAAGAAGCCTCTCCCTGAGGATCTTGTCAGCACGCCCCTGGTTCGCGCCCCATCCCTTTAGGCTTGCGCGGAGGCGGCCCCCGACAGCGATCCAAAACTCCATAGGGCCGCGTTGCTGGCCTGCAAGTTGGACGCTTCGCAACCATCTCTCCCTAAAAATGGAGTCGAAATCTGGGACCTCAAACCACGCGGTTTCGAAGAAGAACCGCGGGCTGCGACGAATCCTGTCCTCCCCTGAGGATAAGATGAGGGGCACATGGTCCGAACCAATCCTGGTTTCTGCAAGGAGCGAGCAGAGTGGAAACACCACTTCCCAGTCTGGAGACATGAAAACCCGATCCAAGACGGATCGCACCGGGGCTAGTTGCTTGTTAGTCCAAGTATACCTTGCCCCAGTTCTGGCCACTTCCCTAAGTGCCATAGATGCAACAGCATTGTTGAACATAGCCACCCTTGGCCAATTGATATTATCGTTGTTTTTGTCTGCTCCTGACCGAATCAGGTTAAAATCACCTCCCACCATTAGCGGGAGTTGGGCTACCGAAACCTCCCTCACCTTGGCTTCAAGTTCTACCAAGAACTCGGCCGAGCGTGAGTGATCTGCTGGTCCATAGACTTGCACGATCACAAGCTCGCGAAGCGACGCTCGCACGCGGATGTTGGCAGCAATGAAAAAGATGCCGACCTCCCAGGTCAGCACCTCGAATGTGTCGCTGCAGAACCCGAGCAGCATACCACCCGAATGGCCCGTTGCCGGCTTATGGTGCCAAACAAAGCGCTCAAGGGGGTCTATGGCTAGGATATCATGGTGTCTAAACTCTGATCTAATCGTTTCCTGGAGACCAACGATATCAATGGCTTCTTTCCTAATATAATCTTTAAGTTGGGTGCGCCGACCTGCGTGGCCGAAGCCACGGATGTTCCAAAGAAGCGCACGCATCTAGATGACGCGATTATGCAGGCGCACCCCCCTTGAGGTGATCGCCTTGGCCACACGCCTCACCTTGCCGCAGCGAGGCGAGGGAGGAGCAGCAACCCCTGTTGCTGTCTCCCCTTCGGGCCGGATCGCTATCGACGTCGAGGGCTCAGCCTCAAGTGCCAGACGATCCGCGTGTTGAGCAGCCGCCGCTGCCAGCGCCGCCTGCGCCATCTCCTTCACACGCACCAGAGAGATGAGTTCGCTCATCCCTCCCTCACCCATCGGTTCAACCCCACTCTCTCCCAAGACCTCGCTCAAGTGATCATCCGAAAAGGAGTCAAGAATCGTAAAACGAGGCAAGGGATTACCTGAGGTTTCGAGGTTCTTCTGTGCTTGTAGGAGTTGGGCACGTTGGAGTGACGGAAGATTCCCTTTGGCACCCTTGGCCCGAGCGCTGACCCGCACAGGGGCCGCCTGCCCCTCCACCACGGCCTTGGAACGCTTGGCCTTCGGGAAGGACGCCGTCTTGGTCGCCTTCTGAGCGAGCGGGCCGGGGACAGGCACCGCCAGAGCCATCACCGCCTGGCGCGGCGTCGCCGGCGCTCCTAAGAGCTCCGCTGCACGCCCTGCTTCCGCGGTGACCTTGCGAACCACCACCTTCTTGAGCTGCTTCACCGCGCCAAGCTTGTTGCTGCTGCGGCCGCCTTGGGTCGGGGAACGTGAGGAGAGAGGCAGCGAGTCTGCCGACGCCACACCAGGGGTGCGGGCATCGGCCTGTGTCTCCACCATCATGTCCGAAACCACCCCAGCCGCCATCCTCGCCGGAGGGGACGTGACGGACCCCAGGTTGGAGCCGTACTAGTTTGGGATCGAGAGCTCCAGCTCCACGGACCCCCCCACCAGAGGCTGCTCCATCATAGGCATCTGCACCTGGTCCGCCGCCCCTCCTTTGTCGGTGATGCCCAACTTCTCCCACGCCGCCGTATCGATGGAGTCGTCCTCCATACTAGCATCCGGGTCCTTGTCACCGTCACGCCCCGGCCCATCCGGGTCCTCCACAGCTCCACCCACTCCCCGATGCATGTCTCCCTTAGCTTAGTTCATCGGCGGATCCACCATGGCCTCGGCTCCATCTTCACCGATGCCGGCCATCCGCTGCGGCGAACGCAGCTGCCGTTCCCGAGCTCCCCATCGTCTACAACCCCCGGGGTCGCCTCCGCCTCGTTCCCCTGCATCCGTGGATAGGTCGGGCGCCGTCTGCGGTGGCCGGTAGCGCCGGCAGGCCTCGTCGATGCTGGCTCTGCCTCGACCAGGTGTGGGCGCGAGCGAGGAGAGGAAGGAGACGATGCCCTCCCTGCCAGCTGGCCGCGGGCCCCGCGTGTCAGCGAGATAAGCCCCGGCACCGCCTTCGCTGACGTGGACGAGTGGCCGTGTCTTTCCCGGAATGCGCTTTCCCTTAACCGAAAGCGTATTACATTTCTTCTTTGGGTGAGAATGCGTTTTCCTCTCTGGAAAACGTATTCTCAGAAAAGACGTGTTCTGTTTTTCCAGCCAAGGCCTGTTTGTGATGATTTCTTTACAGATAGGTCCCTGGCAGAAAAACCTCTATATCTTTTTGACCACAACTCCAAATGAGGTGAGTCCAAAGCCCACGTCTTTGTTTCGTCGAGCCCGTTCTGTTGGTTTCATTTTCACGATGGTTTGAAACTATGAAAATGTCCTTTTTGCCCTTGCCATTGATCAGCCCCCTTCGAGAGAGAACGTTTTCCGGCAATTCTTTCCGCGAGCTTCTCGCACATCTTCCCGATGGTTCCTTCATCCCCAGGCAAGCCACAATACCCACTTACATGATAGTCATGCAGTAGCCATGGTTTTAAACTTGAATATTTATTAAATGTTTGCTTGTTTAAAATATGGTTATCGTTGTTTCGGTAATGATTCTTGGCTAGTGCTTACTTTCTTGCTATGTTGTTATGCACCTGGTTATCATGCCCTGCTAGTTGCTAGTATTCCTTCCATATGCTTATGCTTGCTAGTAGTACATGTTGATGTGGGTAATGGTCTTCGGTGCATGATTATCATCTGTTTCGAGTGCCGTCATTATGCATGTTCCATTGCATCTAGTTGGTTAAATGATTGCATGGTAGCATTGTTGATATGTCTTGCATGATATTTATTGTTGATGCTAGTGGTCATGCTAGGTTTCTATGAGTAGTGATGTACTTGTGATATCCATGCTCGTCATTATACTATGCTCAGTTGGATATGATTCATTGTTGATATGGTGGATAGTTATGTTGTACCCTCATGATTACATTGATATCATGCTCATGCATTGTAATTGCATCATGTTATTTTATCATGGCTCAGCATATTTGCATTCAAGTTTAACCGGATTAAATTGAACTTGAACAACTGTTGGCTGAGTCATGGTGCCACCATATCGAACTAACCCGTGCAACCACGCTTACCTTTATGGGAAGGTCCTAACTGGGTCTATTGTCGTGCCTCTCGCCGGTGCCTCCAACGAGGGAAGGTTATGGGCATGCAGTACCCTGGCTCGGTAAGCAGACATAACCTTGTGTGCCCGTTGTTGTTGTTATGGATCCGGGTCCCCGTTTGGGACCGTTTATGTTTGGCCACGACGTTGGTCATTGTGTCTTTGGTAGACACGGGGCCACCCAGGACTTAGCCCAAAGGGGAGTTGGTCGGAGTGGCCGAGAGAGTGTCATGGCAGAAGATCGGTTTTGTCGGAACGCCGTTGGTCCACCCGAATGGGAGTGCGAGGCCATGAGGTCCGTAGTGTGGGTACAGTGTACTAACCTCTGCAGAGTGTATATTAAATCTATCGATAGCCGTGCCCGCAGATAAGGGCCCAGTTCGTGTCGGTCACACTGTGAGTCAACAGTAATAATAATAATGTGCTTAATAACAACCTCGGTTCGATGATGAGATAAGTTGGTTGTGATCGCCGGAATGATCACCGTGGTATCGAGGATACCGAGTTGTTGGATATTCGTGATGTTGTGCGAGAATCGTGGGTAAAGATCAAGCTCCTTGTGGTCATTTGATGATTACTACGGTGTTGTTTATACCAAACTTGATTTGATCCATAGATGATCGTGTAATGTCCGAGGTTGGTAAGTGATGCATGTGATGGTTACGAGGTAACCCGAGCAGAATAAATGGCGCATATAGTGTCATCATGTTGCATGCTGGTATCGTCAGATTTATTTGTTCATGCCATGATCATATGGTTCTAGCAGTATTATGTTCATGATGTTCATGCCATGTTTTGTTGATGATCTCATGATAATTCTTGATTAACCTGTAATTGCCATGTTGTTGTTTGTCTTGAATGCTTCTGGTTATTGTGATCTTGCAAGTACATTCAATGTACTGACCTGGCGTGTCATGCCAGTTTGCAGGTCGTGCCTGGATTGCTTGCTTGTTTGGTGTTGTTCCCGTGTTCGCGAGCTAGGATAAACATTATAGGCAGAGTCCCGGATTGGAGTCCATCATCGCCGTTCATTGTTCCACTGCCAGTAGTTGTTCCGCTGCCTCAACTTGTTATGCTGCTTGCATAGAGCAACTAAGGATGGCGTAGTGTCACTGTACCGATGTTATTCATTCTAATATCGGAGACCTTGTATTCATATTCGTGTAATAATAGAAAGCTGGTTTGTTCTATGCTAAGCAGTACCGTATTCCAGAAGACTTCACCTTGATCTCTGGGCTGGAATACGGGGCGTTCCGGTTTCTCTGAGCCGGGGTGCCACACAGACCCAGCGCAGTCCGTCTGGAGACCGGAGATGGCACTCAGTTGCAAAACTCATGGAATATTGAGCATCTCCGCAAGTACTACCCGTCAGGCGCGAGGCTGTCGAGCACTGCCCGGCAGCAACCCTTTTGTACAGGCCTTGCCTCAGCTGCATGTAACCCCTTGTACAAAGCCGGGGCGATGACCCTGTGCAAGAGAAAATAAAGAAGCGATGTAGGGGGCCCCAACTAAGATTGCATGCATGCATGAGCACACCAGATCACTGCATAAGCATTTCATGATCATAATCATTTCATGAGCATATGCATATACTCCCTCCGTTCCTAAATATAAGTCTTTGGAGAGATTCCACTATGGACCACATACGGAGCAAAATGAGTGAATCTATACTCTAAAATGCATCTATATACATCCGTATGTGGTCCATGGTGAAATCTTTACAAAGACTTGTATTTAAGAATGGAGGGAGTAGATAGGATTGCATCCTGCATTCATTCTCATCTACATAGAGTTGCAGGTTCCTACCGTGGACTTGGCTTCGACAAGGGACGAGAAGATTGCACGGCACAGTGATCCCCGGCAAGCCAAACAGATAAGTTTTACCTCTTGTCCATTAGTGTTCTGTAAAGCTATAACTTTGCATGAGAAAACCTCGCCTGTCTTTTAACTTAGATTCTCCCATCCATGACTCAAACGTTACTTCAGTCAGGATGGTCGCAGTAGCCTTTGGTAAAAAGGAGCTGGGGGGCTGGCCCCTCTATCTGTCCCCCAGCGGACGTAGCTCTCCGGCAGACAAAGAGGGTGCTGGCAGGATATCTTGCCGGGGAAAACTCGTTTATTTTTATTAAAGAGGCACTCCACCTCTGCATGGACATACACATGCACAGGTTCCCGACAAGGTTCATCTTTTTCATTCATATGCTGATACAAGTACAAGCATTACAGAACACAAAGATGGACTCGAGGGATTACATTATTTGAATTAAAATTTGGCGATTGCCTACAAGTTTAAGATTGAAAAAAGATAAATGCTCTGTAAGCTCCTCTCCATGTCCCTCTTATCCCAGGTATTGCGGTGGGAACAGAAGAGGACGGGTGCCGCACCGGCACAATGTTGTCGGCGTTCCGGGAATGGGGGTCCCCAGACTTGCCTGCCTGCGGCCCACGGCGTGGCTAAGTTAGCGGGCCGTCCGACCCATCTTCATCAACAAGGCATCCAAGACCCTCGCGAGGGGCCAAGGCTCGCGAGGCGGGCGACGCAAGACCTCCTCAGGAGCGGCCTAGCCAGGCGGGCTCACGAGGAGCGGAGATATCAAGGCGGGGCAAACCTCACGAGGCTCTCGTGACGTGAGCCATGACGATCGGCACCAGGCGGGCGCTAGCGCGCGCAGCGTCCTTGTTTCCCCTTTGGTGCTAAGGAGGCAAGCGCAGGCGAGGAGTACCGAGGCATCAGGCAAAGGTTGCCATATTTGTGCAACGAGAACAAGACCAGAAGGACGGCAGGACGGAGGTCACCGTGGAGCCCAAGACGGCGTCACCACCAGAGCCTTTCGCAGGCGAAGACCACTTTTGTCAGGATAGCTTGTACTGGCTGTCCCCCTTCAAATTTGCCCGCCGTTGTTGGCTCCCTTCCCGCTCAATATTTGGGAAGAGGATCAGGGCCTATATAAGTAGAACCAGCCACCACAGTAGGGGCATCTCAGCTTGATCCAGTCTGATCGAGAGCCTACCCTAGCCACAAGAACACCTCGACCTCAGGAGGTTGTTCTTCCCCTTGTACTGTTCATCATCAGCCCAAGAGGCAATCCACCACCACACACACTGGAGTAGGGTATTACACCACAACGGTGGCCCGAACCAGTATAAATCTCGTGTCTTTCTGTGTTGCGAGTTCGTGGAGTTCGTCCGCGAGATCTTAGCGAGCTAGGGCGTGGATCGGTAGTAGGGAAAGACTTCGCACGCACCCCAAAGTTTGAACCTTAAGGGTTTGCCGGAGCCCCACATCCGACAAACGCCACCCCGATCCTTGTCAGGAACTGACAACCCCAGCCTGACAAGATTGGGAGTGGCAAGGCTACGAAGGAAGAAGACGTGCGCAGCACCTCGACGGCCCCCTGGTGTCGGTGTCAAAACCGGCAGATCTCGGGTAGGGGGTCCCGAACTATGCGTCTAAGGCTAATGGTAACAGGAGGCGGGGGACGCAATGTTTACCCAGGTTCGGGCCCTCTCGATGGAGGTAATACCCTACTTCCTGATTCATTGATCTTGATGATATGAGTATTACAAGAGTTGATCTACCACGAGATCGTAGAGGCTAAACCCTAGAAGCTAGCCTATGATTATGATTGTGATTGTTGTCCTACGGACTAAACCCTTCAGTTTATATAGACACCGGAGGGGGCTAGGGTTACACAGAGTCGGTTACAAGGGAGGAGATCTACATATCCGAATTGCCAAGCTTGCCTTCCACGCAAAGGAGAGTCCCACCCAGACACGGGACCAAGTCTTCAATCTTGTATCTTCATAGTCCAACAGTCCGGCCAAAGTATATAGTCCGGCTGTCCGAGGACCCCCTAATCCTGGACTCCCTCAGTAGCCCCTGAACCAGGCTTGAATGATGATGAGTCCGGCACGCAGATTGTCTTCGGCATTGCAAGGCAGGTTCCCTCTCCGAATACTCCATAGAAGATTTTGTACACAAGGATCATGTCCGGCTCTGCAAAACAAATTCCACATACCACCGTAGAGAGTAGAGTATTCCACAAATCTAATCTGCTGACAACTTTTCATAACATGACATCACGCCACGACCCGGTCTTTATTCGAACCGTTTCCCTCAGCAGCTGCTGCACATGTTGCGAGGCGGTTTTCTTGGCACGTCTTGTCGAAGTAGAGATTGTGTCCCCTTATCACGGGATTCTCATCAATACGGGTATGGGTAACCCAACCGTGCCATCAATCGCGGCGCTTAGGGAATAAGCGATTTTACGGGGCAAGTGGGGAGGCGCATAGTTTCTACCGCCTTTATAAAGGGATAAGGATTCCTCTTTTTCACCCACGCCTTCACCTTCCCCTGCCCATCCATTCTCACGCACTCGAGCTCCAGCGCCCAAGTTCTCATCTTCTCCGCAAGGCCATTCCAAACATGTCCAGAGCGGGAGGCAAGTGGATGGTCTCCGTCGTTATGGAGGAGGACATTACGAAGCTCCGGGAAGCCGGATAGCTGGCCGCAGATATCGCGCACCGGCTCCCAGACACGGGGCAGATCGTCCCGACTCCAGAACCCCATGAGAGGGTTGTATTCCTCACCCACTTCGTCCGCGGACTGGAATTTCCTCTCCACCCATTTGTCCGCGGGCTCATGTTCTACTACGGGCTGGACTTCCATGATCTGGCCCCCAATTTCATCCTCAACATCTCGGCGTTTATCGTCGTCTGCGAGGCCTTCCTCCACATCAAGCCCCACTTCAGGCTATGGCTGAAGACCTTCAACGTGAAACCGAAGGTGGTGGTCGACCAGCAAGCGGAGTGCGGAGGCGCCATGGTGGGCAGAATGCCCAACGTCACCTGGCTCGAAGGCTCCTATGTGGAGACCGTGAAGGGGTGGCAATCGGGGTGGTTCTACATCACCAAGCCGCGCGACACCAACTGGGTGGCGGCCGCCGAATTTCGATCCGGCATCCCCATGCGGCTCACCTCCTGGAAAGAGAAGGGCCTATCCTGGGGTTCGTCGGTGGAGCTGACCGGACTACAGAACTGTGTCAAGAATATGATAAGCAAGAAAATCAAGCTTGTCAACGTGGTCCAGGTCATGCTCTTCCCCTGAATCCTCCCGTGTCAAAGACGGGCATTCAATATGTGGGAGTTTGACCCGGCCAAGCACCAGACGCTGTGAGAGCTTTTCAACACGACGCACAAAGACGTCTGGAAGGTGCTGTTCAAGGCCGCCGAGTTACCTCCTTCCCTTACCGAGGATCGCGGACTCAGCGCAAAGCGCCCTGCCAATCCGGTAAGCTCTTTATATCTCACAAGATGTTCCTTTCCCCAGTAAAATCATGCGAGGGATCTGAACCTCCACGCCATTTTAACAGGACTGGGTAGCGACAGCGGAGCGGATCGATTGTCCGGCTCCACTGCCCGAAGAGCCAACAACAGCTCTCTTAACGGAGATGCTAGTTCCGGCGCCCTATGAGGCGCCGGAGAAGAAGGCCAAGAAGAAGGCCGCGGGGACCAGGAAAGGTCTCCGGCGCAAGGTTGTGTCAGACTCATCGTCTGAAAACACCGAGGCGCACTCCTCCCGCGAAAACGAGGAGGAGGAAGAGGAAAGTTCTCCCCCCCCCCCCCGCCAACTGGGGGGGAAAAGAAAAGGAAGGCCGCCCCATCTGGGGAGGCCATAGGGTCCAAGAAGCGAAGGACCCTCCCTCTGGACCACTCCACAACAGCCACTTACAACGACGAGGAGTGGTTGCCCAGGGACAAGCCCCTGGCGAAGTCCTAAGTATCCGGGTACTATAATAGTTCTGGTATGTTTTGTTTTATTGCTTCTTATATCATGTCAAACATGATCGTGCAGTCCGTCCAAAGCCCACATCGACGTATCCTCTTCGGATGGGTCTTTGGGCCAGTCGGCGATGAACAGCGATTCGCTCCCGACAGCCACCTCCCCCCGGCCCACGGACGACACCAAGGCGCAGTCTCAGAGGATACCGGACCAAGGGGAGATAATTTTGGAGGCGCCCCAAGGCGACATCCCAGACGCCGGGCGCGTGGGGGGTAAGACTCCCATGGGTTCTGATGACGGGGGCCGCAGCGAGTTTGGCCCCTAGCCGGATACTGCGCCGGAACCTCCAGTGGTTCCGGATTCTGACAGGTGACCCCTCGCTAAGGGGGGCGAGCCGTCTGTGCCGATGGCCTCTGTCCATCCAGAGGCATCGGACAACTTGCTGGAAGCGCTTCGCGGCGCTTCCATTGACGAAGAGCATCGCACCATCATGAGTGTGGTCGTCGAGAAAGTTCGGTCCGCCAAAAGCGGATTGGCCGAAGCCTGTGCTAGCCTCCTAACAGGCTTTGAGGTAAATAATCAAATTATGAGAAATTATCACAGCATAGACAGTAGCCCCTGATGCTCTGTTTGGTGTTCGGGAAGAAAGGCCGAACAGAGGATCAAATAACAATCACAAGAGTCTAACCAGAATATGTCTATGTGAATAAGCAGGCTTCGCTGCTGGCCGCTCGTACTGCGTAGGTCTCCGGACTGAAGCGGGACCTTGAGCGGTCTGAGAAAGAGCTTGGCCTTACCAAGAGGCAGCTCGAAGAGAACAAAGGTAAGTGATACCCCGTCTGTATATTGATAAAGAAAAGGTGGTTTTTAGATCATAGGATCGTGATGAATTTTGATAGGGGCCACGACCGAAGTGGCGGCCCTGAAGAAGGCATTGTCCGAGGCCGAAGACAGAGCGGCCAAGGAGCGCATCGAGCGCGAGAAGCAAGAGGCCCGAGTCGGCGAGGTCTAGCAAGAGCTCCGGGATTTCGTCAAGAAATAAGAGTCCTTGGAGCGTGACTCTAAGACGCAAGGGTCCGAGCTTGCGAAGGCCCTCGAGAACACACAAAATGCCAAGGCCGAAGCCCAAAAGGCCCTTCAGGAGATGCAGGCGGTCAAGAAGATAGCGGCGGGTAAGGCATTCATTATGCAAAGCAAGCATGTGAAGGAGACTTTCCTTTTACTTACCCGAATTCGGAGCTCTCCAGGAGCGTTCGCAGATTTATCGCGCAGCATATTGGATGCCGCGGAGTTCTACCGGGCCAAGGAAGGGAGCTCGACGGAAAAGTTGTTCTAGTCTCAATATGTTGGGACCGAACATCCGATGCCCTTGAGCGACCAGCTGAAGCAACTGGTCGAGCTTCACAAGGCGGCCGAACTGGCCATGAAGGGTCTCATAGTCCGGATGTGGCCTGGCGAGCCCCTTCCCGGCAGCTACTTCGGCCTGGTAAAGCGGCTTGTGAATGCCTGCCCCCGGCTTGAAGTCACAAAGCAGTCCATCTGCATTGAAGGTGCGCGCAGGGCCTTTGCCAGTGCGAAAGTGCACTGGGCGAAGATGGATGCCGAAAAGCTGGTGAAGATGGGCCACCGGAGGGCAAGGAGCATCGCCACCCCGAAAAATATTATGACAGTGTCCTGAAGGATGCCCGCCTCTTGGCGAAGGAATGTACTAAGGATGTAATATTTGAATGAATGTACTCATGTGATCCTGTAATATGAAAACGAGTTCATGTGCACTATATAACGCTTGTCGATTTAAAATATTACCTTCTGTGCGGCTCTTTATAAAATCTGAGAGTTGGCCAGTCGTCGGCTTCTGCCCCCATGTAACTAGTACCGAGGTGTTCGGGATAAATCTTAAACACTCTTTATCCAAAAAAAATTGGTCCTTTAAGGAGGTGTTTAGCGCAGCGAACAAGGCAATCGGACTATACAGCTTTATCACTCTCACTTAGCCATAGAAGTCTACAATTTTAAATTTTGGGGAAGCCCCTAGTATTCGGAAGGCCGAACTTGGGGCGCTATATACGCCGAAATCGGACAAGGCCGATTCCTCGCCCGAAGCGGAAAAAATCTTTAAGGATTTGAGACCTCTCGAACAACGACCAGCTCTTGCCGCATCATGACAGTCAGTTTTCGGCTTTCTCTACTGAGGTGCTCGTCCGGAAGAACCGGATAACAATCGCAGTAGTTCTCCCAGTGCTACCTTAGCCGATATAGCGGAACGTAAGGCACCAAAACATGGGAGCCGGGCAAACCCAACTATTGACCCAAGACATGATTCGGAGCTGATGCATATAATGCTATAAGTTCGGGGTGCCGCACTGTCGAAAGTGTTCAGACTTTTCTTGCCGTGTTATGGGGTACATTGAAGCCCTTGGCGCACTGGACGTACCAGAATGTATGGGTGCAATTTGTCGTAAATAAGCAGACAAGGAAAAAGATGAAGAAATGTAATAATAAGCTAACGCTATACATTGTTATTTAAATGATACGTCAAAGCGCATGTATACAAGTAGTGTAATAAGCAAAAAATAGGACTATTTGACATGTCCTATCCAAGGGCAAGCTGCGTGTGGGTATGTAAAACAGGTATAGCGATCGTTATCAGAGACCACCTGGGGATTCCCTTGTACGTCAGAGCTTCTTGCTTCCTTGGTGTTTCCTTCCCGTGATGGGTCCGATAATCAGGCTATCGGAAAGGGCTTCCAGAGAATAGGGTCCTGAAAGAGAGAAAATGGTAAAGATATACGGGCCCTGAGGCGGTTGAGCCGCATTGTGGGCCATGCCATAGCCGTGCCTCCGCCTATGCCCATGGTATTTTGAGTGCGTAATTATGTATGCGCGGCACAAATTTCGCCGCTTGACTAGGACTAGGATGGAGGCCGAATTGCTAGGCAAGCTCTGGACGTGCCGGGCGATCCTATTGCAGGGTACTCCGGACTCGCTTGAAGCTGTCCGGGGGTTTTATCGCCGAACTGGCGGTTTGCCTAAGAAGGCTACTTTGTACTTCTGATGCGAGGGCCGCAGTGTGCTCCTCCGTACGGAGCAAGCGCTCTGTGTTTCCATTAACTGTTATAACCCCGCGAGGTCCTGGCATTTTGAGCTTGAGGTATGCATAATGCGGTACCGCATTGAATCTGGCAAATGCGGTTCGTCCGAACGGTGCGTGATAGCCACTGCGGAAGGGGACGATATCGAATATTAACTCCTCGCTTCGGAAGTTGTCCGGAGATCCGAAGACCACTTCTAGTGTGATTGAGCCCGTGCGGCAGGCCTCTACACCTGGTATGACGCCTTTAAAGGTGGTTTTCGTGGGTTTGATCCTCGAGGGGTCGATACCCATTTTGCGCACTATATCCTGATAGAGCAAGTTCAGGCTGCTGCCACCGTCCATAAGGACTCGAGTGAGGTGAAATCCGTCAATGATGGGGTCAAGGACCAATGTGACAGAACTGCCATGACGGATGCTGGTAGGGTGGTCCCTGTGATCGAAAGTGATCGGACAAGAAGGCCATGGGTTGAACTTTGGGGCGACTGGCTCCATCGCATAGACGTCCCTTACTGCGCGCTTCCGTTCCCGCTTGGGAAGATGGGTTGCATATATCATGTTCACCGTTTTCACTTGGGGAGGAAATTTCTTCTGTCCTCCTGTGTTCGGCGGCCGGGGCTCCTCCTCGTTGTCGCTATGCAGCCCCTTTTCCTTGTTTTCGGCATTCAACTTGCCGGCCTATTTGAACACCCAACATTCTATGTTGGTGTGGTTGGCTGGTTTATCGGGGGTGCCGTGAATTTGACACGAGCGATCGAGTATGCGGTCCAAACTGGACGGGCCCGGATTGCTTCTTTTGAACGGCTTTTTCCGCTGACCGGACTTGGAGCCACTGAATCCGTCTTTGACTGCCGTGTCTTCGGCGTTGTCGCCGTTGTTGTGATGCTTGTGTCTGCTGCAACGTGGCTTGCCGTTGCTATCTCTGGCATCTGAATTGCCAGGATTTCTTGATGTGTTGTTGCTGCGAGCCAGCCAGCTGTCCTCGCCCGCACAAAAGCGGGTCATGAGTGTCGTGAGGGCTGCCATGGACTTCGGCTTCTCTTGGCCAAGGTGTCGGGCGAGCCACTCGCCGCGGATGATATGTTTAAATGCCGCTAAGGCCTCGACATCTGTACAGTCGACAATTTGGTTCTTTTTAGTTAGGAACCGAGTCCGGAATTTCCTGGCTGACTCCCCGGGGTGTTGGGTTATGTGACTCAAGGCATCAGGATCCGGTGGTCGCACATAAGTGCCCTGGAAATTGTCAAGGAATGCGTCTTCCAAGTTTTCCCAACTGCCAATGGAGTTTGCCGGCAGGCTATTCAGCCAATGTCGGGCCGGCCCTTTGAGTTTTAGTGGGAGGTACTTGATGGCATGTAGATCATCACCGCGGGCCATGTGAATGTGGAGAAGGAAATCTTCAATCCATACCGCGGGATCTGTTGTACCATCATATGATTCAATGTTCATGGGTTTAAACCCCTCTGGGAATTCGTGATCCATTACTTCGTCGGTGAAGCATAGGGGGTGTGCGGCGCCTCTGTGCCGGGCTATATCACGACGCAGTTCATACGAGTCTGGTCTGCTGTATTCGGCCCGGCCGGATTTGCTTTTAGTATATCTGGCGTGATGGTCATCGTTACGCGTTGGGGCGCGCGCCCGTGATCCGTAGATCGATCTTGTATGTCCTGCTTTGTTTTCCAATACGTCTCGCAGGTCCTGCATGTAGCCCTGGTCCTTAGTGTTTTTGTTTGACTGGCGACGGGGTGTGCGCTGGACTTCGGGCTGATATGCTTCTTTGTCTCGGCCACGAGGTGGCCGGTCAGCCGCATCATACGCTGGTAGTGTAGGCTTTAATGCTTCCTCTTCGAGTTGGGGTAGCAACATGCGCTTTGGGTAACTTTTGGATGGGCGCTCGAGTTCATATTCCTCGGCTGCCAGGACCTCGGTCCATCTATCCGCTAGTAGATCTTGATCAGCTTGAAGCTGCTGCTGCTTTTTCTTCAGACTTTTTGCTGTGGCTATAAGCCGGCGCTTGAAGCGCTCCTGCTCGACGGGATCCTCAGGCACGATGAATTCTTCATCGCCGAGGCTTACCTCGTCTTCGAAGAGGGGTATGTAATTGTCATCCTCTGATTCTCCATCTGTCTCCTGTTCCTTAGGGCTACCTTGCCCATCCTCCCGCTCGAAGCCTAGCTGGGGGGATTGTCTTCGTCGTCGGCACTATCCGTAGCGTTATTGTCTCTTGTGCCGGTATCGCTGCTTTTGCTATGGCGGGGCTTAGAGCAGCGCCGATGACGCTGGTGCTTAGATTGCTTCTCGAGGGGATTATCCTCTGTTGCCTTATTACCATTGCTTTCTTTGGGGGTGTCCACCATATATATATCATATGATGAGGTGGCTGTCCATCGCCCTGTGGGCGGTGGTTCCTGTTCTTCTCCTGCATCGTCGTCCATACCGTCAATGTCTTCGGAGCCGAAATCGAGCATGTCGGTTAAGTCGTCGACAGTGGCTATTAAGTGGGTGGTGGGTGGGGAACGAATTTCTTCGCCGTCCGCTTCCCATTCAAGCCGGACTTAGTTCGGCCACGGGTCTCCTGACAGAGAGAGAGACCTCAATGAATTTAGCACGTCGCCCAAGGGCAACTGCTGAAAGATATCCGTGGAGGTAAACTCCATGATCGGTGCCCAATCAGATTCGATAGTCACGGATGCAAGCGGTTCGGAGCGTGTGGCCGGGGACGAATCCAAGGATCCGGTGACACAGGTCTCATAGGAGGTGAAGTCAGTATACGGCTCTATCGCCGCTGAGTGTGCGGCCTCTGTGGCCGGGTCCATCCACCCGTCCTCGGATGGCACGGTCTGCTCCGGATTGAGGGCCGGAGTAACCGCGGGTGTGATCTCCCGAACACCGTCCGAAGGCAGAGCTAAGTCACGCTCGTCGTGACTGTGCGGCGCACCTGACATGGGCTCGAATCCGTCGAAGATCAAGTCTCCGCGGATGTCGGCAGTATAGTTCAAGCTTCCAAACCAGACCTGATGGCTAGGGGCATAGCTATCGATCTGCTCTAGATGGCCAAGCGAGTTGGCCCGCAGTATGAAGCCGCCGAATATGAAGATTTGTCCGGGGAGAAAAACCTCACCCTGGATCGCATCGTTACCGATGATCGAAGGAGCCATTAAGCCATACCATGACGGCAAAGTGGAACTCTCAATGAAAGCACCAATGTCGGTGTCAAAACCGGCGGATCTCGGGTAGGGGGTACCGAACTATGCGTCTAAGGCTAATGGTAATAGGAGGCGGGGGACACAATGTTTACCCAGGTTCGGGCCCTCTTGATGGAGGTAATACCCTAGTTCCTGTTTGATTGATCTTGATGATATGAGTATTACAAGAATTGATCTACCACGAGATCGTAGAGGCTAAACCCTAGAAGCTAGCCTATGATTATGATTGTGATTGTTGTCCTACAGACTAAACCCTCCGGTTTATATAGACGCCGGAGGGGCTAGGGTTACACAGAGTCGGTTACAAGGGAGGAGATCTACATATCCGAATTGCCAAGCTTGCCTTCCACGCAAAGGAGAGTCCCACCCGGACACGGGACGAAGTCTTCAATCTTGTATCTTCATAGTCCAATAGTCCGGCCAAAGTATATAGTCCGGCTGTCCGAGGACCCACTAATCCAGGACTCCCTCACCTAGCCACCACCCCCAGGACCGAAAGGGGGGCTCCACCACAGGCACCGGTAGAGGAAGGTGCCGGATCCCAGACAGAAGGCCCATAAGGAAGCGGGAGCACCAGGGGATGAGCCTTTTCTCGGCAGCCGGAAGAAACGGTGATGACGGCACCGGGAAAATGGGGGAAGAGCCGGGCAGGCGGGCATCAGGTCGCCAGTACGAGACGAACGCATCGATGCGTTCGTACTCCTACCGGACGGCCTGCCTCCCGTCTTCTCCTTCTCCCCAGGCTTTATCTCCATCCACACCATCTCGGAGGAAGGCCGAGGCTCTAGTCCGGCACCCCCCTCGGGAGGACAGTGAGTGGCCAGGAGGCTCGAGGCGTGCCGCGCCCCACCTTGGCGGGCAGGAAGGCGCACCTCTCATCGACAATAGTCCCAAGATCTCCGGGAGGGGCAATGCTGGGATTACCAACGATCTCCAGCCTCACCTCCCGGCCGAGCCTCGAAGAAACCAAGAGATTCACCACGCCAAGGACCAGGCTCACTCCCCGAGCGTCAGCACCAGCATGGGGCAACAATAACCCCAAGAAGAAGCCCAGGGGCTGGCCCCAGGCTCCTCTCTTCGGCATCGCTGGCGGAAGTAGAGAACAAGGAAAGAAGAAGGAGAATGCGAAGATGGATGCCTCCACCCTGCTCCGTCCCTCCCTTTTATAGGTCGGGCGGGGAAGGGCAGCTGCTCCATCAACGGGTGACCATCGCCCTTATCCACCAATTCAAGGCGGGCGGGCCCTCTCCAAGATGCTCTCCCCCACCACGCGCCTCCGTTACCTACCCCGCGCGATGCATGCAGCCTACGTGGCCAAGGATAAGGGCGCGCTGTGGGAAGAGTAAATTGGCAGTTTCTACCCCATGCGTTAAAGTCATTCACGGGCCATTGCTGGAGCGGCCCCACCACTGTTGGCTTTACACAATGCGCGGGGAAACCGGAAACTGGCCCGGAGTCAAGGCTAATGAAGCAGCAATGGAAACCTCAAGGGGCCAACCCCTTCAACAACCCTACCTGTGCACTTATTAGGCCCTACCCTGAGGACGCTCAGCAACGCGTTCGGGGCAGGCCCTGGGGCTTCTGTCGGTGCAACAAACCCTAGGTCTATTGCCCAGACTATGCACAGGCACGGGAACAAGATTGAAGCACCAACCCAAGTCAGGATACGAGGGACCAAGAGATTTGGAGAACCAACATGCAGTTCAGAGGGACCAAGGTCAAGCCAAAGGAGCAAGATATCGGCAAGAGAAGCGCCTCCCTTGCCGGGTAGGCGAGCCCGACAAGGGGCGAGGCCACTGCCAGAAGCAAGCAACCAAGGCTCCCCGGCAGAGCCTGCCGGGGCTCCCTGTCGGTGTCAAAACCGGCAGATCTCAGGTAGGGGGTCCCGAACTGTGCATCTGCGGATCAAAGGTAACAGGAGACAGGGACACGATGTTTACCCAGGTTCGGGCCCTCTCGATGGAGGTAATACCCTACTTCCTGCTTGATTATCTTGGATGAATATGGGGATTACATGAGTTGATCTACCTCGAGATCGTAATGGCTAACCCTAAATGTCTAGCATGTATGACTATGATTGCCTCTACGGATCAAACCCTCCGGTTTATATAGACACCAGAGGGAGCTACGGTTACACAAAGTCGGTTTATAGAGAAAGGAATCTTCATATCCACATGCCAAGCTTGCCTTCCACGCCAAGGAGAGTCCTATCCGGACACGGGAGGAAGTCTTCAGTCTTGTATCTTCACGGTCCATTAGTCCGGCCCACGTCACATAGCCCAGACGCCCGAGGACCCCCTAATCCAGGACTCCCTCAGTAGCCCATGAACCAGGCTTCAATGATGATGTGTCCGGCGTGCTGATTGTCTTTGGCATTGCAAGGCGGGTTCCTCTTCTGAATACTTCAAAGCATCCGACCCGAAGAGTTATGCTCAGTTTTTTATTTAATGTCATACCCTTTGACTTCTGCGCCTCCGTTGCTTCTGCTTCCACATGTCGAGCGAATACAAAAGGTCAAAGTATTTTTTGCACATAACACCCTAGTCGTGTAAGAAAGGTGCCTATTTAAAGGGATTGGATCTCAGATGCCATTCCACATCAGGCGGAAAATCCTTAGAGCTTGCTAGGAGAAATCATTCATACATTGCTAGCGCTCCCAGTTCTTCCCCCCGCCCTCACGGCTCCGAAAAAGGCGATTGGGAGAGATGCTCAGTACCCCATGACCAGCTGGTTAAGCTTCAAACGTAGGGATTCCTTCCCCCGTGGATCTAGTCCCCGTTCGGGCAGGATTAACCTCTTTTATCGGCGAAGCCCTGGCAGAAAATTTCCCCAATCCAACCAGAGGGGAACGAGCGTGCTTCGTCTCCTTCTTATTAGGAGGTGTCGGATTTCCAATCCACCCTTTCCTCCGAGGTCTCCTGGAGTACTACGGCCTCCAACTACACAATCTCGCACCACCCTCTATCCTGCACATCGCGGGTTTTGTCGCTCGGCGAGATATTCCTGGGCTGCGAGGCCCATTTTGAGTTATGGAGGAAGCTTTTCTGCCTCGTCCCTCGCACCCAAAAGGGATCTGTATTCGAGGTGGGCGGCGCTGAGATATGGCGCATAGCCTGGACCGGATACCTGTCCGGCACGCCGAAGAAGGCGTCCGAAGAGTGGCCCTCGGAGTGGTTTTATATTGAAGATGTCGCCCTCCCCGACCCAGTCTGTATGGGTCTTCCCGAATTTTCCAGCGCTCCATTGAAGAAACGCCACAGCTGGCAACCTCAAAGCCTCGAGGAGGAAGATAGCGCGGAACTCCAACAATTAATGGGCAAGATAAGGACACTCGCCCAGTCCGGATCATCAGCAGTCGAGGTAATGGCGACTTCCATAGCGCGGGGTGTTCAGCCATTCCAATTCAGAGGGCTCCCAATGTGGCACTATAATGGCGAAGATGACGCCTCTCACTACGGACGAAAGGGTCCGCACACCCCTGCCGCCCTGGCCACAATATTGGCCGATCTATACAAAGGGGAGAAAGAGGAGTTCACTCGTCTTAAGCACCGAGAGGGATTTTCCATGTACAATCCTCCTAACTGGGTGAGTTTTAATCCCACCACCTTACTCAATCCTCTCCCTGAGTTATGTTTGATTGACATTAACCCGTCCATTTTTAATTGGAATGGCGGAAGGTTGTTGCGGGGATCCATAGCCCCGCTCCACAGCCAGAGGACCATAATCGGGACCTTGATCCCGGATACAAAGAGGATCCGGACGTATTTGTAGAGCTCCAGGAGGGAGTCTTCTACCAGGCGAGCTATGGTGGCATAGAAGTGGCCAACGTGGCCGATTATCCTGGCCTCCTTCCTGCTTCATATGTAAGTAGTCAGGAGACATCTCCTCCAAAAGAACTTCCTCATTATGCCTCACCCGCCGCACGGTCTCGTGCTCCAAAGGGGAAGCGCTCGGCGCGCCATGCTACACCAGAGGCGTCTCATAAGAGGGCGGCGCCTGCGCCGGGCGGGTCTTCGAAGAGGAAGGCGAAGGACAACACGGTTGTGCCTTCATCAAAGAGGTATGACATTAAATATGCTCTCTGGCAGTCACATCGAACTGTGACATTGTACGTTGTGTTTTATCAGGAAGAATGTTCACCGGACTATGTCCAGGGATCCTGCCGGTCGCGCCTCCACCAATCAGGATTCAGACCCTACCTCTAGGGCAGGGGCTGACACGGGAGTGCCGCCGGATTGTCCTCCTTCAGAGGTTTCGGATGATGTATCTGTCATGAACGCTGAAGTAGAGAGCGCCATGAATCATCGGCACCAGAGGGCCGCTCTTCGCGACCCCAACTTTAATAAAGAGGCGTTCAATGCCTTCAGCTCGGCTGATGCGTACATCCGAGCTTCTCAGGATGGGCTTGCCAGAGCCACTGACCAGCATTTAAAAGATATGCGGGTAAGTACGCATTGTACATATCTGGTAATCATATACCAGTAGCCCCCGAGACTTGAAGCAGTTGAAACAACTAATTTGAGGATCACTGTATAATCAGGAACTCACGGAGAAGAACAACATGCTGTCTCATGAGCTGGAAAAGTGTCGGACCCATCTAGCTATTGTTACCGCCGAACTGGAGAAGTCCAAGGAGGCACCGCCTGGTAATGTTCCCCTCCATCCAGAAAATATAATCATATACCAGTAATGTTAACACTGTTGTATTTCCCATGACAGGATCGTTAGATCAACTAAAAGAGGAACTGAAGGTCGCGCAAGCGGGTAAACAACAGGCCGAAAGGTAACTGGCCGCTGGCGAATGTGTGTTGACGTGGACCAGGGATGATAAGAACAAGCTGCAGGATTCCAACACCCAGCTGGGCGAAAAGCTAAAAGATGTGCGAGCCCAGCCAGTGGACGCCGTAAAAGAAAACAGGAGGCTACGGGGCGGCATATTCAGTATGCTTTTGAACTTACCTTCGTGTAGTGCGGTAAAGAAACGAGTTAACAGATTTATGTCTGCAGGTATGCTGACTGGCCGTCCCGAAGAGGAAATATTCGGATCCCAAGGCGATCTGTTGCAAGAGCTATCCCAAGTGTACGATCGAGCTCGGAAAGCAATGCGGAGCGTTGCCAAGTCTCTATGGCCATCCACATCCCCTCCAGGAAGTATGGAGGAGCTTGTGACACTGTTCAAGGGAGCTCGGCGCCACTTTAAATTATGAAAGATATCGGCCTGCTGAGAAGGCGCGTGAGAGGCCTGGGCCATGGTGAAAACACGGTACACCGGACTTGATCCGAATCATATGGCCCGGGTCGGACCTCGAGGGCCAGATGGACAAGAGATTCCAGTGAGCTTGGTATATGACCAAGTAAAGATAGCCGCCAAGTTTTCACAACAGGATTGTAAGCTAGACAGCCTGATAGACAGTATAGAGGAAGAAGTTTTTGAGTCCAAGTGACTATATACTTCAATTGACAAATTTGTCCCTAGCCGAAATATGAAATGATTGTCATGGCATACCTTTTCGCTTTGACCTCCAGACCCGAAGGTGCGAAGTGTTTCCAAATACCGGGCCGGGATAAATACCGGGGCATGCGTGGAAACCAGGCGTAGGGGTCATAGTTGCTTGAACAGACAAGTTGTATTCGGCTAGCTATCTTATATTACTTATTGATTGTAAGAAACATCTTCCAGAGAGAATAGTTCCGTTAAGGGTTCCTATCCCTGGGTGAACATCCGTTAGTATGCATGCCCCAACTATGATTCGAAAAATCGCAGCATACATAATATCTGCGGGTTTATAGTGCAACGAGGGTAAAACGTCTTTCGTCCGCCGACCAATTATTCCCTCAAGGACGCTAGCTTTCGGCTTCACCCAGTCTGAGGTACAAGTCCGGATGACCCGGCTATAACAATCACAGAGGTACGTGCACCCTTTATGCCCTAGCCGAACAAACGGGAACGTAGGGCATAAGCACAGGGCCCAGGCAACCCAGCTTGGCAAAAACTTAAGTCATAAAGGTGCATATAATGGCGAAGAAAAGGTACATATGAGAGAAGGACACATATGTTGTGAGCTTGATGCTCAAAAAATGATAATAAGCTTCTGTAACAGAAGCCCCCAGGTATTATGGGTGTATACATTTAAGCATGTGTACCTCATAAGTGTGCGGTCTAGCTGCACAAGAGCTATAAATCTAAAAATTTAAATAGATAGAAAAAATGGAAAAAGAAGAAGAAGAGAACGAACAATGAGTCCGGCCCTAGGCGTAGAATCTTTGGAGTCTGGCGGCATTCCACGGGTTCGGCTCTAAACGATTATCCAACGCACCACGCAGGCGGTACGCACCTCCAGTGAGAACTTCATCTATAATGAAGGGACCCTCCCATTTGGGCTTGAGTCTGTCCTTTTTCTTTTCTGGCAAGCATAGAATGAGTTCACCAACATTATAAGTCTTGGCCCGCACTTCTCTGCTTTGGTATCTGCGAGCTTGTTGTTGATAGAATGTGGAACGGGCTTTTGCAACGTCGCGCTCCTCCTCCAGGGCATCTAGACTGTCCTGCCGATCAAGCTCGGCTTCTCTCTCTTCTTACATGCGCACTCGAGGTGAGTCATGAATGATGTCGCAGGGCGAAACAGCCTCTATGCCGTACACAATGAAAAATGGCGTGTAACCGGTAGTGCAATTGGGTGTGGTCCGCAGCCCCCAGAGTACGGAGTCGAGCCCTCGACCCAGTGTTTGTCTGATTCTTTCAAAGACCGCACTAGTCTAGGCTTAATGCCGCTCATGATAAGACCATTAGCTCGTTCGACTTGACCGTTTGTTTGTGGGTGATAGACGGAGGCATAATCGAGCTTGATGCCCAGGTTAGCACACCAGGTTTTCACTTTGTCGGCTCTAAAATTGGAGCCGTTATCGGTGATGATGCTGTGTGGGACGCCATAACGGTGTACGACACTAGATATAAAATCTATCACTGGTCCGGCTTCGGCCGTTTTAACTGGTTTGGCTTCTATCCACTTAGTGAATTTATCTACCCTGACCAGCAGGTATTTTTTCTTATGGCTTCCCCCTTTAAGGGGTCCGACCATATCCAGCCCCCAGACTATGAATGGCCAAGTAATGGAGATTTTTTGTAGAGCGGTATGCGGCATATGGCTTTGATTGGCGAAAAGCTAGCATCCTACACAACATTGGACAATGTCCTGTGGATCTGCTCGATCCGTAGGCCAGAAGAAGACGGTACCGAAGGCTTTACTTACAAGAGCCTGAGCCGCGGCGTGGTGACCGCCAAGACCAGCATGGATTTCAGCCAGGAGCTGCCGCCCTTCTTCCTCGGAGATACATCTTTGAAGGACTCCGGTGGCACTCTTCTTGTAGCGCTCTCCTTCATGAACCTTGTAGGCTTTCGAACGCCGAACGATGCATCGAGCCTCATTCTGATCCTTAGGGAGCTCTCACCTATTGAGGTAGGCCAAGAAGGGTTCGGTCCATGGGGCATTTACTGCCATTATTTGATGGGCCGATGGTGTTATTTCGGTGGCTGAGCCCTCGATGATATCGGTATTGTGTTTGAAATCTGGGGGTATAATCGGATCCAGACTAGTGTTGCTGCTCTCATCCTGCCATGCCACGGATGGCTTCAAAAGCCTTTCCAAAAAGATGTTAGCCGGGACGGGGTCACGCTTGGCGCCCATGCGAGCAAGGACGTCCGCCGCTTGATTACTTTCTCGAGCCACATGATGAAACTCGAGTCCCTCGAACCGAGCTAATATTTTGAGTACGGCGTTATGATAGGCCGCCATCTTTGGATCTTTTGCGTCAAAGTCTCCGTTTTTTGGGGATACTGCGAGATTTGAATCCCCGTGCACCTCCAGGCGTTGTATGCCCATGGAGACAGCCATTCGAAGACCGTGCAATAAGGCCTCGTATTCAGCTGCATTATTGGAGTCTGTGTATAATATTTGGAGTACGTACTGGACTGTGTCTCCGGTGGGGGACGTTAGGACAACGCCCACTCCTAAACCGGCCAGCATTTTAGAGCCATCGAAGTGCATGACCCAGTTGGAATATGCACCGTACTCTTTAGGGAGTTGGGCCTCTGTCCATTCGACGACGAAGTCGGCCAATACTTGGGATTTAATGGTTTGGCGTGGTTTGTATGTTATATCAAATGGCAAGAGCTCAATGGCCCACTTGGCAATCTGGCCTGCAGCATCGCGGTTGTTTATTATGTCATTGAGTGGTACTTCGGAAGCCACCGTGATCGAGCACTCTTGGAAGTAATGTCGTAGCTTCCGGGATGCCATGAAGACCGCATATGCTATCTTTTTCTAATGAGGGTACCGGGATTTGCATGGTGTGAGGACAGTGAATACATAGTATACCGGTTTCTGAAGTGGGAGTTTATGCCCATCCTCCTCTCGTTCGACGACGAGCACCGCACTCACCACCTGGTGTGTTGCAGAGATGTATAATAGCATGGGTTCGCCGACGTTCGGCGCGGCCAGGATTGGGTTGCTCGCTAAAAGAGCTTTTATTTCTTCTAGTCCGGCCATTGCCATGTCCGTCCACTCGAAGTGGTAGGTGTGTCGGAGCAAGCGATATGGTGGCAATGCCTTTTCCTCTAATCTGGAGATAAAGCGGCTTAAAGCTGCCACGCATCCGGCTAGTTTTTGGACCTGTTTGAGGTCTGTTGGTGTAGCCAATTGTGACAAAGCTCGGATGTTGGCTAGGTTTGCCTCAATTCCTCTATTGGAAATGATGAAGCCCAGCAGTTTTCCGGTAGGGACGCCGAAGACACACTTTTCCGGATTGAGCTTGATATCATATGTACGGAGGTTTTCGAATGTGAGACGCAGGTCGTCTACTAGTGATTCGATGTGCTTAGTTTTTATGACGACGTCATCCACATATGCTTCGACCGTCTTGCCGATTTGTTTCTCCAGGTATGTTTGAATCATGCTTTGGTAGGTGGCGCCAGCGTTTTTCAGCCCGAAGGGCATAGTGTTGAAGCATAAAGGCCCGTATGGGGTAATGAATGCCGTTGCAGCTTGATCAGCCTCCTTCATTTTGATTTGATGATATCTAGAGTATGCGTCAAGGAAACACAATGAATCGTGTCCTGCAGTAGCATCAATGATCTGATCAATGCGGGGAGGGGGAAGGGATCCTTAGGGCATGCCTTGTTGAGGTCTTTGAAATCGACGCACAGGCGCCAGGATTTATCCTTCTTTGGTACCATCACCAGGTTTGCTAGCCAGTCAGGGTGTTTTATTTCTCTGATGAACCCGGCCTCAATTTACTTGGCTAGCTCCTCCCCCATAGCTTGTCCTTTGGGTTCGGAAAAACGCCGCAGTGTTTGCTTGTCCGACTTGTATCCCTTTAAGGCTTTGTTCGGCCAACCTGCGGGGGATTCCTAGCATATCAGAAGGGTGCCAGGCGAATATATCCCAATTCTCGCGTAGGAACGCACGCAATGCGGCATCGACCATCGGGTCCAGCTGGGCCCCGATGGAAGCTGCCTTCTTAGGGTCTGTTGGGTGAACCTGAAATTTGACTATTTCGTCTGCTGGTTTGAAGGAGGTGGATTTGGGCCACTTATCGAGGATTACGTCGTCCCTATCCACCGTGGAGCGTAGTGCGGTTAACTCTTTGGCCGCAAGGGCCTCGGATAGTGCCTCGAGGGCCAGGGATGCAGTTTTGTTTTCGGCGCGGAGTGCTATGTCTGGATCACTGGCGAGAGTGATAATACCGTTGGGCCCGGTCATCTTGAGCTTCATATACCCGTAATGAGGTATGGCTTGAAAGCGCGTGAATGCGTCTCGCCCCAATAGGGCGTGATATCCACTGTTGAAAGAGGCCACTTGGAAGGTTATCTCTTCGGACCGATAGTTCTCCGGCGTGCCGAATAGCACGTCGAGTTTAATTTTTCCTGTGCTTCTTGCTTCCCAACTGGGAATGATTCCTCGAAAGGTCGTATTACTTTGCTCGATGCAGCTCCTGTCTATTTGCATTTTATTGAGCGTGTCCTCGTAGATGAGGTTCAGTCCGCTGGCGCCGTCCATGAGCACCTTAGTGAGCCGAAAGCCATCCACAATTGGATTGAGGACCAAGGCAGCTGGTGCCCGGACTGACCGGAATCTTGGTTCGTCATCGGCATTAAAAGTTATGGCCGTGTCGTTCCAGGGGTTTATTGCTGCGACTTGGCAGACTTCGGCGAGGTCGCGGAGTGACCTCTTGCGCCGATTGTTTGAAGAGAATGTCTCGAAGACCGTGAATACGCTGAGGTCGTCGTCTTCCGGAGAGTACTGCTCTGAGGTGTTTTTGGTGAGGATATCCTCGCCGCTCTTGGCCACTTGCTGGAGTATCCAACATGCTCTGAGGCTGTGGGTTGGTTCAATATCCGGTGTTGTGTGTATTTTGCATGGCTTATCGAGCCATCCCTCAAGAACGTTTCCACGTCCCATAATGGGTTTAATTTTCTTGCCTACGGGGTTGGGTGCCCCGCGAGGGTGCATCCTTTTCGCCCGCCAAAGAGGTGGCGTAAGGGCCGGTGGTTCCCAGCGAGCTACCTGAGTCTTCCAGGCGCTTTCCATTGCGCAGTAATTCTATACTATGGCTGCCAAGTCGGCAAAGTGTAATACGCGACGGCGGTTGAGGGCGTTGAGGATCCCTTCGTCCGTGCAATTATTGCAGAATACTGAAATCGCGTCCTCGTCGCGGCAATCTTTAATCTTGTCCTTGACAAGGAGGAATCTGGCCCAAAAGTGATGGACTGTTTCCTAAGACTGCTGCCGTACGTACATGAGGTCGCATATATCCAGGTGACCGGAATTGCTTGGCGAATATTGCTTGTGGTGGGTGGGTGCCGCTAAATCCGAACCCTGACCCGATGTGGAATCCGGAGCTTGAAAGATTTACGAGTTTTTTAGTTCGGGCTCCGGGATGTCCGATGATTCTTTAGGCTCAACGCCCGATTCTAAGTTCGGAGGACTGGGAGTGTCAACCCGCGGACGGGTATCCGGCTCTCCGAGCTCGGAAATCCGAACATAGCTTGTTTTCAACACAGGGGAAGAGTTGTTGTTGTTTTGCTCCTCTACAACTGCTATCTGATGGGTGATCGGCGGAGATTTGATTTCTCTCTGATCGGGTTTAAGCCCAATCTGATCATAGTCTATAGCAACCCCCAGGGCGGCGATGCGATCCAGGAGTTCGTTTAAAGACGACAACTCCGCCGGATCCATCCGTTTGGAGTATTCGGGGCCAACACGGAGACGATTTTTGATGACTTGGTAAGTCATCATCGGCTTAACGGCCGAACGGGCGGCCATGGTAAAGCTGCCCAGCCGGAGGGTTTGGCCTAAGGCTAGGGATCCTCCGGAAGTGATACTGTCCTTGATAACAAGGCAAGCCATCAATCCTGTCATCGACGCCACAGAGTAACTCTCAGTGAAAGCACCAATGTCGGTGTCAAAACCGGTAGATCTCAGGTAGGGGGTCCCGAACTGTGCGTCTGCGGATCGAAGGTAACACGATGTTTACCCCGGTTCGGGCCCTCTTGATGGAGGTAATACCCTACTTCCTGCTTGATTATCTTGGATGAATATGGGGATTACAAGAGTTGATCTACCTCGAGATCGTAATGGCTAAACCCTAAATGTCTAGCCTGTATGATTATGATTGCCTCTACGGATCAAACCCTCAGTTTATATAGACACCGGAGGGAGCTAGGGTTGCACAGAGTAGGTTTACAGAGAAAGGAATCTTCATATCCGCACGCCAAGCTTGCCTTCCACGCAAGGAGAGTTCTATCCAGACATGGGAGGAAGTCTTCAGTCTTGTATCTTCACGGCCCATTAGTCCAGCCCACGTCACATAGCCCGGACGCCCGAGGACCCCCTAATCCAGGACTCCCTCACTCGCGGGGGCAGAACCACTCCACCAACCACTCAAGCACGACCCACGTCATCAATCAGTGCGGTGTCAAGCCGCAAGGTGATTAAGTGGCAGCCATTCGCCACATGGCAGCCATTTCCTACACAAGAAACCCATAGATGACACCCGTCCTGCGACGTGTCAAGGGAACAGGCGCGGAGCTGGCAAGATAGCCCGGCAAGCCTTGTCGGGCAACCAGTGATGTGACACTAAGCGGTGCATTTAATGCACCCTGTCAGCCCACAGAGTTAGGTATGATAGCACTATTTGCTATCATACCAGTGGATAATGACCACTTTGCCATTGTGGTGACCCCTTAATCTATAAAAGGAGGCCCAGGGCACCCATGGGAAGGGTTGGAAAGTTGACGAACCCACACCCCCATAAGCGCGTAGTCGCTGCTGCCCTACGGCGACCCCTGCCGGGAAAGTGTACTGCGTTTCGCCATCCCCATTCCACCACGAATCCACTAAAGAAGGAGTAGGGTCTAACGCCTCGCGGCAGCCCGAACCTGGGTAAATTGCTTGTGTGCTCTCTGCCGTGCTGCCGTGCACTGGTCTGCTCTTTGTGCAACGCCGCGTCCCCCTGCCGAATCAGCAAGGGGCCTCCTGGTCCCATAGGTGGCCGTGGATATCCCGCGACAAAGGGTTAGATAGCATGCAAGGGTACAAGTATAGATCCAAGACAAATGATCATCATAAGAGAAATATCAAGGATTAGTCGAAGGCTCATGCCTTGCATGTATCCAAATGGAGTTTCTACTCCAAGTTTGAAGCATCAACGATGTTCAATTCACCTCTCAAACGGCAAAATACTTTCTCATCAAGCGGTTTGGTGAATATATCCGCCAATTTCTTATCGGTACGAACATGCTTAAGATCAATGTCTCCTTTAGCAACATGATCTCGAATAAAATGATGACGAACTTCAATATGCTTAGTTCGAGAATGTTGCACGGGATTGTGAGCAATATTAATAGCACTTTAATTATCACAAAGAAATGGAACATGTTTCACATAAATCCCATAATCTTTAAGAGTTTGGGTCATCCAAAGTAATTGAGCACAACATGAACCGGCGGCAGTGTATTCCGCTTCGGCGGTGGATAAGGAGACCGAGTTTTGTTTTTTGGAGGACCAAGGCACAAGAGATCTACCACGAAATTGACATCTACCCGAAGTGGACTTTCTATCAACCTTGTCACCGGCATAGTCCGAATCGGAGTAGCCAACAAGATCAAAAGAAGACGTCTTAGGATACCAAATGCCAAAATTTGGTGTATGAATTAAGTATCTCACTATCCTTTTCACAGCCTTAAGATGACATTCTTTGGGGGCCGCTTGATATCGTGCACACATGCACACACTTAGCATAATATTGGGACGGGAGGCACATAGATACAACAATGAACCAATCAAGAGTAGGCAAGCAAACAATCAAATTTCTAGGCAAACCTCTAGTAATAAGATTGACAGTTCTAAGGTTGCGGATCATGTCAAGAGACTCATCGGGGGTAGGTTGCAAAGGATCAACAAAGGGCGCACATGGGCTTGTAATGTACTTGTTCAAGTGATATTCATTGAAAATCTCAAGCATCTCATTTTACAAGCATGAAAGAACTCTCCATCAAGTATAGACACTCTATGTCTAAAACTCCCCAACGTAGACTCATCCATCTTCCTCCAATGGTGATTAAACCAAAGCAATGGAGACCAATGCTCTGATACCAATTGAAAGGATCGAGAAGAGGTGTCTAGAGGGGGTGATTAGACCCTCAACAAAGAAAAGTAGCAGTTTTTAAGTTCTTTAAGTTAAGGTGGAGTTTTAGCACAAGTTTAAGCACTCACAATACATTTCAAGCAAGCATGGCAAGAGTATATGAGCAGGGAAAAGTAAAGCATGCAAGTCGCAAGAAAGTAAAGGGATGGGATTGGAGTGTGCAAATGCAATTGGAGACACGGAGATTTTTGGCGTGGTTCCGATAGGTGGTGTTATCGTACATCCACATTGGTGGAGACTTCAACCCACGAAGGGTAATGGTTGCGCGAGTCCACGGAGGGCTCCACTGACGAAGGGTCCATGAAGAAGCAACGTTGTCTATCCCACCATGCCATCGCCCATGAAGGACTTGCCTCACTTGGGTAGATCTTCATGAAGTAGGCGATCTCCTTGCCCTTACAAACTCCTTGGTTCAACTCCACAATCTTGACGGAGGCTCCCAAGTGACACCTAATCAATCTAGGAGACAACACTCTCCAAAAGGTAATAGATGGTGTGTTGATGATGAACTCCTTGCTCTTCTGCTTCAAATGATAGTCTCCCTAACACTCAACTCTCTCTCAGAGATTTGGATGTGGTGGAAAGATGATTTGAGTGGAAAGCAACTTGGGGGAGGCTAGAGATCAAGATTCTTGTGGTTGGATTGCAATGTCTTTGTCTCAACACATGAGTAGATGGTTCTGTGTCAGAAAATGAATGCTGGAAGTGTAGGCACTGATGTCTGCTAGGACTATGTCGGTATTTCCCCAAAGAGGAAGGGATGATGCAGCACAGCGGCGGTAGGTATTTCCCTCAGTGATGAAACCAAGGTTATCGAACCAGTAGGAGAACCAAGCAACACAACGTAAACTGCACCTGCACACAAATACCAACCACTCGCAACCCGACGTGTTAAAGGGGTTGTCAATCCCTTTCGGATAACGGCGCGAGAAATCGGCACCTGGATGGGAGAAAGTTGTAAATAGATTGATAGATCGAACGCCAAATAAAATAAATTGCAGCAAGGTATTTTTGTATTTTTGGTTTAATAGATCTGAAAATAAAACCAAAGGAAAAGTGGATCGAAAAGCAAAATAATATGAGAAAGAGACCCGGGGGCCGTAGGTTTCACTAGTGGCTTCTCTCGAGAAAATAGCAAACGGTGGGTAAACAAATTACTGTTGGGCAATGGATAGAACTTCAAATAATCATGCCGATATCCAGGCAATGATCATTACATAGGCATCACTTCCAAGATGAGTAAACCGACTCCTGCCTGCATCTACTACTATTACTTCACACATCGACCGCTATCCAGCATGCATCTAGTGTATTAAGTTCATGGGGAAACGGAGTAATGCAATAAGAATAATGACATGATGTAGACAAGATCTATCTATTTAGAGATAGACCCCATCATTCTATCCTTAGTAGCAACGATACTTATGTGTCGGTTCCCCTTCTGTCACTGGGATCAAGCACCGTAAGATCGAACCCACTACAAAGCACCTCTTCCCATTGCAAGATAAATAGATCAAGTTGGCCAAACAAAACCCAAATATCAGAGAAGAAATACGAGGCTATAAGTAATCATGCATATAAGAGATCAAAGAAACTCAAATAACTTTCATGTATATAAAAGATAGATCCGATCATAAACTCAAAGTTCATCCGATCCCAACAAGCACACAGCAAAAAGAATTACATCATATGGATCTCCAAGAGACCATTCTATTGAGAATCCAGCGAGAGAGAGGAAGCCATCTGGCTACTAACTACGGACCCGAAGGTCTACAAAGAAGTACTCACGCATCATCGGAGAGGCACGAATGGAAGTGGTGAACCCCTCCGTGATGGTGTCTAGATTGGATCTGGTGGTTCTGGACTTTGCGGTGGCTGGAATTGATTTTCGTCGACTCCCCTAGGATTTCTGGAATATTGGGGGTATTTATAGAGCAAAGAGGCGGTCCAGGGGGCACCCGAGGTGGGCACAACCCACCAGGGCGCGCCTGGGCCTCATGGCGTGCCCTGGTGGGTTGTGCTCCCCTCGGAGCTCCCATAGGCTCTGCCTTGGCCCATTGGGTGTCTTCTGGTCCATAAAAAATCTTTGTAAAGTTTCGTTGCATTTGGACTCCGTTTGGTATTGATTTCCTGCGATGTAAAAAACATGTAGAAAACAGCAACTGGCACTTAGCACTATGTCAATAGGTTAGTACCAAAAAAGATATAAAATGATTATAAAACATCCAAGATTGATAATACAACAGCATGGAACAATCAAAATTTATAGATACATTGGAGACATATCAGCATCCCCAAGCTTAACTCCTGCTCGTCCTCGCGTAGGTAAGTGATAAAAACAGAATTTTTTATGTGGAATGCTGCCTAACATGTCATCTCATATTTATTTTCTTTATAGCATGGAAATTTGGACTTTTATGTGATTCAAAGCAATAGTCTAGTTTTGACATGATAACTTAAATACTCAAGCATATCAACAAGCAACCATGTCTTTCAAAATATCAATGCTAAAATAAGTTATCCCTAGCCCATCATGCTCAATCATTGATCCATTCATGAAACACACTCGCATATTAACTACACACAATGCTCAAGTACGATCATAGTGCCTCCTAGTTGGTGCTTTTATAAGAGAAGATGAAGACTCAAATTGAAAATAAAAATTGCATAAAGTAAAAGAAAGGCCATTCGCAGAGGGAAGTAGGGATTTGTAGAGGTGCCAGAGCTCAAAGCGAAAAACTTAGAGATAAAAACATTTTGGGAGGTGTATCCTTCCCACCAACGAAAACGACTTAGAGTTCCCAACACTTTCCATGCTAGATATATCATAGGCGGTTGCCAAACAGAAATTAAAGTTTATTCCTTTTTCCACCATACTTTCACTTTCCATGGCTAACCGTCTCCACGGGTGCCTTCCATACCAACACTTTCCAAGGAATTTATTATTTGAAAATATAAAGTAAATTCATTTTTCATTTCGAGACTGGGCATCCCTAATACCTTTGCCTTACTCTCGTGCAATGACAAGTGAATAAACACTCATCGTGAGAATAACACATCTAGCATGGAATATATTAGCCACCCCTCACCGCTCCGCGAGCGGTATGAACACGCAAAAGAGAAGTTTATTTTGAAAATTAGAGATGGCACATACAAATTTGCTTAGAGCGTCAAAATAATTCCACATACAGGTAGATATAGTGGACTCATATGGCAAAACTGGTTTAAAGGTTTTTGGATGCACAAGTAGTGATCATACTTAGTGCAAAATGAAGGCTAGCAAAAGATTGAGAAGCGACCAACCAAGAAACGAATAATCTCATAAGCGAGAATTAAGCATAATTAACACCGAATAATGCACCACAAGTAGGATGTAATTTCATTGCATAATTATTGACTTTCGTGCTTGCATAGTGAATCACAAACCTTAACACCAATATTCTTACTAAAGCATAATTACTCATCAACATGACTCACATATCACATCATCATATCTCAAAACTATTACTAAGAATTAAGTTTATTTTGTCCAATGATTTTCATAAAAGTTTTTATTATATCCTTCTTGTATATCTATCACTTTGGAACTAATTTTCATATGTTGCTTTTGATAAGCTCAAACAAATATAAGTGAAGATCATGAGCATAATATTTCTTTCCCTCAAATTAATTTAAGTGAAGCAAGAGAGAATTTCTTGAAAATTTTACTAACTCTCAAATAAATATAAGTGAAGCAAGAGAGCATTTCTTCAAAAATACTAAAGCACACCGTGCTCAAAAAGATATAAGTGAAGCACTAGAGCAAGTCCATAGCTCATAAAAATTTAAGTGAAGCATAGAGAGCAATTCTAACAAGTCATGACATAATTTTGACTCTCTAAAATAGGTGTGTCCAGCAAGGAATCAAGACTTAAAACACAAAATAAAACAAGCAAAGACTCTTATCATACAAGACGCTCCAAGCAAAACACATAGTATGTGACGAATAAAAATATAGCTTCGAGTAAAATACCGATGGTCGTTAGAAGAAAGAGGGGATGCCACTCGGGGCATCCCCAAGCTTAGTTGCTTGCTCTCTTTTGGATAATATCTTGGGATGCCGGGCCAGCCCCAAGCTTAGGTTCTTCTTACTCCTTATTCCTTCATCCCTCGTAAGATAACCCAAAACTTGAAAACTTCAATCGCACAAAACTCAACAAAACCTTCATGAGATCCGTTAGTATAAGAAAGCAAATCACTACTATAGATACTGTAGCAAACCAATTCACATTTTGTTCTTGCATTATATCTACTATATTCTAGCTTTTCTATGGCATAAACTCATCAAAGAAAACCATAGAGCCATCAAAACAAGCACACAACGCAAAGAAAACAGAATCTGTCAAAAACACAACAGTCTGTAGCAATCTGGGTATTTTGAAAACTTCTGAAACTCCAAAAATTCTGAAAAATTAGGAAGACCTGAGAAATTTTTATATTAATCTTATGCAAAAAGAATTGGTATTTTATCACGCTCTAGTAAAAAATAAGATTTGTTTTCATGAGCGCAGAAGTTTATGTTATTCAGCAAGATCAAACAACTATCACCCAAGAAGATCCTAAAGGCTTTACTTGGCGCAAACACTAATTAAAACACAAAAAACACAATCATAATAGTAGCATAATTGTGCAAACACTCAAGAACAGAAAGCAAAAAAGCAAAAATAAATTTTATTCATTGGGTTGCCTCCCAACAAGCGATATAGTTTTACGCCCTTAGCTAGGCATAAAGCAAGGATCTAAGTTTTGTCATCTTTGTCGAACTCTTCAATCAAACACTTAGAATTCTTCAAAGATTTAGCATAAAGATTTTCAATGACAATACTCCTAGGAACATATTTAAAGAATTCATTCTTGCCAAAAGGATCTCTTATCACTTCAACAAAATCCGGGTGAATACTAATCATCTTAAGATCTTCTTTGTTGCTATTACTAGAAGTTGAACCCTTGTTCTTGGTAACTTGAGTAACCTTACCAATCTTTAAGGGAGTTTTTTCAATAGTTTTAGCGGAAGCAAAAGCCGTGCTTAGATTACTAAAGATTTCTTCTAGTTTATCAATCCGAGACGGGCTTTCTTCTATTCTTTCATGGATTACGGTCCCCTTTTCTTTTAACAACTTCAAACCTTCTCCCGCTTTTGACCCAATCTTGGTGGAAAAATTATGCATCTTTTTATCCATATTTTCAATATGATCTTCAGTAAGCATTTTCTTTTCGATAGCATCTAATCTTTCCATGACATGCTCAAGAGTCATTGTTGTTTCATTAATCATAAGAGGTGGTGAGCCCACTAAATTTCCCATGGCATTAAAAGCATCAAGAGAGGGACACATCAAGAAATTTCCATCGGTAATCGTATCAAGGACGAATCTATACCAAGTGGTGATGCCCATGTAAAAACAACGAAGAAGAACAACGGTAGATTGCTTACGGATAGATCTATTATGAGCGTTGCAAATTCTATACCAAGCATTTTTTAAATTTTCTCCTCCCCTTTGTTTAAAGTTGAGAACCTCATTCTCGGGAGTGCATGCAATAGAGTAAGAACTATCCATGACGACAATACCGGCAAACGAGATTGCACTAAAAAACAGATCCGGCAAGAAAATGGCGAACGGAAAAGAGGGCAAATAAAACGGCAAATTTCTGTGAAGTGGGGGATAGGAAAACGAGAGGCGCATGGCAAATAATGTAAATTGCGAGGAGATGAGATTTGTGATTAGGAAGCTGGTATATGTTGAAGATCCTCCCCGGCAACGGCGCCAGGAATTCCTTTTGATGTCTGCTAGGACTACGTTGGTATTTCCCCAAAGAGGAAGGGATGATGCAGCACAGCAGCGGTAGGTATTTCCCTAAGTGATGAAACCAAGGTTATCGAACCAGTAGGAGAACCAAGGAACACAATGTTAGAGGGGTTGTCAATCCCTTTCGGGTAACAGCACCAGAAATTGGCACGTGGACGGGAGAAAGTTGTAAATAGATTGATAGATCGAACGCCAAATAAAATAAATTGCAGCAAGGTATTTTTGTATTTTTGGTTTAATAGATCTGAAAATAAAAACAAAGGAAAAGTAGATCGCAAAGGCAAATAATATGAGAAAGTGACCCGGGGGGCGTAGGTTTCACTAGTGGCTTCTCTCGAGAAAAATAGCAAACAGTGGGTAAACAAATTACTGTTGGGCAATTGATAGAACTTCAAATAATCGTGATGATATCCAGGCAATGATCATTACATAGGCATCACGTCCAAGATTAGTAGACCGACTCCTGCCTGCATCTACTAGTATTACTTCACACATCGACCGCTGTCCAGCATGCATCTAGTGTATTAAGTTCATGGGGAAACGGAGTAATGCAATAAGAACGATGACATGATGTAGATAATATCTATCTATGTAGAGATAGACCCCGTCGTTTTATCCTTAGAAGCAATGACACTTACATGTCGGTTCCCGTTCTGTCACTGCGATCAAGCACCATAAGATCGAACCCACTACAGAGCACCTCTTCCCATTGCAAGATAAATAGATCAAGTTGGCCAAACAAAACCCAAATATCAGAGAAGAAATACGAGGCTATAAGTAATCATGCATATAAGAGATCAAAGAAACTCAAATAACTTTCATGTATATAAAAGATAGATCCGATCATAAACTCAAAGTTCATCCGATCCCAACAAGCACACAGCAAAAAGAGTTACATCATATGGATCTCCAAGAGACCATTCTATTGAGAATCCAGCGAGAGAGAGGAAGCCATCTGGCTACTAACTACGGACCCGAAGGTCTACAAAGAAGTACTCACGCATCATCGGAGAGGCACGAATGGAAGTGGTGAACCCCTCCGTGATGGTGTCTAGATTGGA
The DNA here is from genome assembly GCF_002575655.3 of Aegilops tauschii subsp. strangulata. NCBI lineage: Eukaryota > Viridiplantae > Streptophyta > Magnoliopsida > Poales > Poaceae > Aegilops > Aegilops tauschii. The sequence goes on from NC_053036.3 coordinate 519,619,012, forward strand.
CCTGGTGGTTCTGGACTCTACGGTGGCTGGAATTGATTTTCGTCGACTCCCCTAGGGTTTCTGGAATATTGTGGTATTTATAGAGCAAAGAGGCGGTTCGGGGGTTGCCGAGGTGGGCACAACCCACCAGTGCACGCCTTGGCCACCTGGCGCGCCCTGGTGGGTTGTGCTCCCCTCAGAGCACCCCCAGGCGCTGCCTTGGCCCATTGGGTGTCTTCTGGTCCATAAAAATCTCCCTAAAGTTTCGTTGCATTTGGACTTCGTTTGGTATTGATTTCCTACGATGTAAAAAACATGCAGAAAACAACAACTGGCACTTGGCTCTATGTCAATAGGTTAGTACTAAAAAATGATATAAAATGACTATAAAATGATTGTAAAACATCCAAGATTGATAATATAACAGCATGGAACAATAAAAAATTATAGATACGTTGGAGACGTATCAGGCACGTTCTGATGGCTCTCTCCACGAATGGAGGATGGGTGGAGGGGTATATATAGCCTCCACACAAAACCTAGCCGTTACACACAATTTACCAAACTCGGTGGGACCAAATAGTGAAACTCGGTCAGACCGATATGGTTCAAAATGTGAATGTTAGAGTTTTCGGTGGGACCAACATGATCATCTTGGTGGGACCGATGTGCTAGGGTTAGGGTAATACCTCAACTCGGTTTGACCGATTACACAAACTCGATGAGACCGAGTTTGGTAATGAGCAAACAAAGAGTTGGTCAAGCAAACTCGGTGGGACCGATTGCATATCTCGGTGGGACCGAAATAATTGCAACAGGCAATCAGAGAGTTTGCAAGCCCATCTCGGTGAGACCGAGATCCCATCGGTGAGACCGAACTGATTAGGGTTTCTGGCAGTGGCTATGTCAAGTGAACTCGGTGGCGCCGGATAGATCAATATCGGTGGGTCGAGTTTGACTTTAGGTTTAAGACATATGTGGAAATGAGAAAATGGTTGAGGGCTTTGGAACATATCACTAAGCACTTTGAGCAAGCAAGCCATTAAGCAACACCTCATCCCCTCTTAATAGTATTGGCTTTTCCTATGGACTCAATGTGATCTTGGACCACTAAAATGAAAATGTAGAGTCTTGAGATTTTGCCAATGTTTGTCCTTAGCATCTTGAAGGGGTTCCACATCCTCTTGTCCATGCCACTCCACTGTTGAACTCATCTGTAATATACTAGATAAAAAATATTAGTCCAACAAGAGATATGTTGACATTAATTACCGAAATCACCCAGGGAGCACTTGTGCTTTCAATTTTAAGTCAAATTGATACATATAATGGCTTTAAAGACGATATGGAAGGGTGCGAACACAACGGAGGTGAAATAGGTGCACAAAAAAGTATATCAATTGGCTTTGTTAGAGGAGCCCCCATGTAGGGCTAGGTACTACATTTCAAGATGTATACCTAACGGACTTAACAGAGTTCGGTTTAAACGAACACAGCCTGGGAGGTGATAACCACCCGAAAAAGTAAATAGCAAAAGAAAAGGAAAACAAAAGCAGGGTATAGTTGGAATGGTGATGTCGGACTAGCCGTAGAACCGCCAAAGCTGAGCTGCGTTCCATGGGTTCGGTTTGAGGCAATTGTCCCCTGGGTTGTGAGACGATAGGCTCCTCCCGCTAGTACTTCATCGATTATGAAGGGACCCTCCCATTTGGGTGAGAGCTTATTCTTCTGCTTCTCAGGGAGGCGAAGGACGAGCTTGCCTACATTTTATGTCTTCGCCCGAACTTCCCTACTCTGGTAGCGTTGAGCCTGCTGTTGGTAAAACATAGAGCGGGCCCGAGCTACGTCGCGTTCTCCTTCCAGGGCATCCAAGTCGTCCTGCTGATCGAACTCAGCTTCCTTTTCTTCGTAGATGCGCACTCTAGGCACATCATGAATGAGGTCACAGGGGAGGACTACTTCTGCGCCGAACACCATGAAGAAAGGTGTGTATCCCGTTGACCAGTTAGGACTGGTGCGCAGTCCCCATAATACGGAGTTGAGCTCTTCCACCCAATAGCAATTGGATTCTTTCATGGAACGGACCAGACGAGGATTTATGATGCTCATGATTAGTCCATTAGCCCATTCAACCTGTCTGTTGGTCTGTGGGTGATATACTGAAGCATAGTCGAGCTTGATGCCCATGTTAGCGCACCAGTCCTTTACTTCTTGGGCTGTGAAATTGGATCCATTGTTGTTATTATGCTATTAGGGACACCATAACGGTGGACCACGCCGGATATAAAGTCGATGAATGGTCCGGACCTAGCTGAAGTTACTGGTTTTGCCTCAATCCATTCAGTGAACTTGTCGACCATGACTGGTAAGTATTTCTTCTAGTTAGTTCCCCCTTTAAGTTGTCCGACCATGTCCAGTCACCAGACCACAAAAGGACAGGTAATCAGTATTGTCCGGAGAGTCGTGGGGGGCATGTGGCTTTGATTTGCAAAAAGCTGGCATCCAACACAATGTTGGGCTAGTGTGTGTGCGTCTGCCCAAGCAATAGGCCAGAAGAACCCTGCTCGAAAGGCCTTGCTTACCAGGGCCCAGCTGCCGCATGGTGACCGCCCATTCCAGCGTGTATCTCGGCCAAAAGTTGTTGCCCCTCTTCTTCAGATATGCATCTCTAGAGGACTCCGGTAGTGCTTTTCTTGTATAGCTCACCCTCATGGACCTTATACGCTTTAGAGCATTGGATTATGCATCATGCCTCGGTCTGGTCATCTGGGAGCTCTTGACGGAGAAGGTAGGCGAGGAAGGGCTCGGTCCATGGTGGGATAACTGCCATAACTTCATGAGCCGAAGTTGTTTCTTCGAGTGTCGAGCCTCCGATGTTTTCTTTGTTTGGTTCGATGACGGGAGGGGTGATCTGTTCTAGGCCATTGGCTCTAGTGTCCTTGCCCTTGTCCTGCCACACCACAGATGGCTTGAAGAGCTGCTCCACAAAGGTGTTCTTAGGGACCGGGTCGCCCTTGGCGCCCATGCGAGCGAGAACGTCTGCAGCTTGATTGCTGTCCCTGGAGACGTGGTGAAATTCTAACCCTTCGAAGTGGGCAGATATTTTGAGGACGACATTACGATATGCCACCATCTTTGGGTCTTTAGCATCGAATTCTCCATCGGCTTGGGCGATGGCAAGGTTAGAGTCTCCCCACACCTCGGGCCGTTGTACACCCATTGATATTGCCATCCGAAGCCCGTGTAATAGAGCCTCGTATTCGGCAGCGTTGTTGGAATCAGTGTACATAATTTGTAGTACATACCGGATGTTGTCACCAGTGGGGGATGTGAGGATCACCCCAGCCCCTAGTCCGGCTAGCATTTTGGAGCCATCGAATTACATTGTCCAATGCGAGTATGTACTATATTCCCTGGGAGCTCGGCTTCGGTCCATTCGGCATGAAAATCGGCCAACACCTGAGATTTAATAGTCGGCGTGGTTTGTACACGATTTAAAAAGGAAGGAGCTCTATGGCCCATTTGGCAATACGGCCAGTGGCATCTCTGTTGTTGATGATGTCGTTCAGTGGTACTTTGGATGCCACCGTGACCGAGCACTCCTGAAAGTAGTGTCGGAGCTTTCGGGATGCCATAAAAACCGTATAAGCTATCTTCTGGTAATGTGGATACCGAGATTTGCATGGTGTGAGTACTTCTGACACGTAATAGACTGGCTTTTGTACCCGAAACTTGTGGCCTTCTGCTTCTCGTTCTACCACGAGAACCGTGCTTACCACCTGATTCGTGGTCGAGATGTATAGCAGCATGGGTTCGCCTACGCCGGGTGCTGCTAGTATAGGGTTTCCAGCTAATAGTGTTTTTATTTCCTCCAATGCGGCAATTGCTCTGTCGGTCCACTCAAAGTTTTTGGTCCGTTTGAGCAATCTGGTAATGCCTTTTCACTGAGGCAGGAGATAAAATGGCTATAGGCTGCCACACAGCCAGCCAGTTTTTGGACGTGTTTGAGCGCCATAGGAATCGCTAGCTGTGATAGAGCTCGGATTTTGGCCGGATTGGCCTCGATTCCTCTATGGGAGACAATAAATCCGAGCAGGTTTTTGGCAAGAACTCCGAAGACACATTTGTCCGGATTTAGCCATATGTCATAAGCTCGCAGATTATCGAAGGTTTGATGAAGGTCGTCCACCAACTGGCTTACGTGTTTGGTCTTGATGACTACGTCATTGACGTATGCTTCGACTGTTTTGCCAATTTGATTCTCCAGACATGCTTGAATCATGCGCTGGTATGTGGCTCCTGCATTCTTCAGCACGAAGGGCATTCTCTTAGAACAGGATGGCCCGTAGGGGGTGATGAATGCGATGGCGGCTTGGTCAGACTCCTTCATTTAATTTGATGGTATCCTGAGTAGGCGTTGAGGAAGCATAGTGAGTCGTGTCTAGCGGTGGCATCGATGATCTGGTCTATGCGTGGTAAAGGGAAAGGATCCTTAGGGCAGGCTTTATTTAGGTATGTAAAATCGACGCATAGCCACCAGGATTTGTCCTTCTTGGGTACCATGACTGTCGGCGTTTTGGGAACGGGGGTCCCCAGACTTGCCTGCCTGCGGCCCACGGCGTGGCTCTGCAAGTCGGCCCGTACGGCCCATCTTCACCAACAAGCATTCAAGACCCTCGTGATGGGCCAAGCCTCGTGAGGCGGACGACACAAGACCTCCTCAGGAGCGGCCTCACTAGGTAGGCTCGCGAGGGGCGGAGAGATCAAGACAAGGCAAACCTCGCGAGGTTCTCGTGACGTGAGCCATGATGACCGATACTAGGCGGGCGCCAGGCGAGCGCCAGCGCGCACAGTGTACTTGTTTCCTCTTTGGTGCTAAGGGGCAATCGCAGGCGCGGAGTACCAAGGCATCAAGCAAAGGTTTCCATATCAGTGCAATGAGACCAAGACGAGTAGGACGGCAAGACGGAGGTCACCATGGAGCCCAAGGCGGCGTCACCACCAGAGCCTTTTGCAGGCGAAGACTACTTTTGTCAGGATAAGGTGTACTAGCTGTCCCCTTTCAAATTGGCCGTTGTTGGCTCCCTTCCCGCTCAATATTTGGGGAGAGGACCAAGGCCTCTATAAATAGGACTAGCCACCACCATGGACGGGGGATGGAGATCATCCTCACCCGCACACAGAGCACAAGAACACCTCAACCTCAGGAGGTTGTTCTTCCCCTTGTAACTGTTCATCCTCAGCCCAAGAGGCAATCCACCACCACCACACTGAAGTACCACAACGGTGGCCCGAACTAGTATAAATCTTGTGTTCTTTGTGTTGCGAGTTCGTCGAGCTAGCCCTTGGAATCTTAGCAAAGCTAGGATGTGGATCGGTAGGGGGAGATCTTGGTGCGCACCCCAGAGTTCGAACCTTAAGGGATTTGCCGGAACCCGAGATCCGACATTTGGCACGCCAGGTAGGGGTGCGCCGAAGCCTCTTCCCCATCACCTGATCCACCGACGCTCCGTGGTTCCGATGTCTGGCGACCCGAGGGCCGACGCCAACCGCTGGGCAGCCTGGCCCGCCCGGACGGCGCCGCCTGCCTAGGAAGACCTCAACCCCGCGCTCCAGGTGGCACGGGCGCCACCTAACGCTGCTGGGCGCGGGCGGTTCGGCTAGGCGCCGTCCACCCTTACTCCACGACAAGCGCGAGCCACGCCACGGCAACGGCGCCACACACCCGGCGGGAGCAGGCGAACATGCGGGCTGCACTCACAGTGGCACGGGAGCTGCTGTGGTGCCGACTGATGGAGAGCGGCCAGGATGCGCTGTTGGAACGCGTCGCCGAGCTACTGGAGGCAGCGGCCACGGGAGCGCCGCCCTTCTGCTATCAGCTCACGCCTCAGGTGGCGGCTGGATCCCACGGCGGGCCTCGCCGCGCCCGCATGCTCCCGGGTGCGCCCGGGGGCCTCGTCGACATCAACACACCCCACGGTGGCCGCCCTGTCGCGCCCGCACGACCCCAAATGGGTGCGGGCACGAGCGTTTCCGCATATGGCCCCATCGGAGCACTGCCCTGCCATCCTCAGGACGGCATGACAGGCCGGGCGATATGGCGCGTGGGGCACTTCGGCGAGGTCTTCGGGGTAGCGGCCTCGGAGGCCTACGTGCCCTGCATGATGGACCAGGAGTACACGCCAGAGGATGACCCCGGCTCATTCCTCGGACCAGGTTGGGAGGAGGCATTAGGAGCTGAAGCCTTCCAGGAGCCGCCAGAGAGCCCCACCAACCGCGTCGTCGACAACTGTAAGTGCATCTAGTGCCACCCCTAGTTGGTTTTGGAGTATTGACAACAAACCTGGTTGAGGGACTAATGTGTTTGTGAGAATTGCAGTATAACACAGGTAGTAGTCCCTCATTGGTTCGGTTTACCTACCGGAGATGACCCCTAAAAATGTATGAAGACATTGAAGACAATGGTGGTATGTGAAGACATTCACATTGAAGACTATGACAAGAGAAGACATCACGTGAAGACTATGGAGCGCGAAGACTTAGTTGTTTCGTTGTTTCCTTTTCTTCTTTGTTGAGTCATAGGAACCACCGTACTGTTAAGTGGGGTCCCAGTGAACAAAGTCAGAGTGACGGAAGTGATGCTCAACCAAAATCTTATGTCTTCGAGCGAAGACAATGAGAACAAATCTTATCCAGAGCTGGATGAGTCAGCTTTACTTGTAGCCCAGGTCAAGCTGCCGCGTGTGTTTGAAATCTGACCGTTGGAACACGTGTCAGTTCCTTAGTGACCCAGGGTCATTTCGGACAAATCAGGTCGGGTTGCCTAGTGGCTATAAATAGCCCACCCCCTACACCATAAATTGGTGGCTGCTCAGAGTTAGTGCACGGCTTTTGTCGTTTGAGAGCAACCCACCTCCGAAGCTTTTGAGAGAGAGAAATCCTTGCGAGGACAAAGCCCAAACACCCAGAGCCAAAGAGTGTTAGGCATCACTGAAGTCTTTCTGTCCGCGTGACCTGAAGACTTGTTACACTTGAGGACTGTGAATCCTCCAGCCGGTTAGGCGTCGCGTTCTGAGCATCCAAGAGTCATTGTGGATCGCCGGTGAACAAAGTCTGTGAAGGTTTGGAAGTCTACCTTGAAGACTTACCAGAGTGATTGGGCGAGGACTGGGTGTCCTTAGCTCAAGGGGAATAAGGTGTAGACACGGTCTTCTAAGTTAAATCTCAGCCTCCCTAACCAGACGTACAGTTGTCACAGCAACTGGAACTGGTCCAACAAATCATTGTCCTCACCAAGTGTCTGGTTCTATCCTCTCCCTCTCTTTATTTACAGTTTGTCTTCATGAAGTCATTGCCTGTTTGCATTACCTGTTTGACTTCACTGTGTGACTTCTATTGTTGTTTGGCTTCATACTATCTTCCATCCTGATCTTTACTACCTAGCTGCTATTAGTCTTCGTGCTTTCACTTCATTGAATACTTGACTATGGCTTGCTTAGTGTAGTCTACCTTCCGCTGCATATCAATAGGTTCATTTCTATTGTTTGTCTTCGAAACTCTCATGTTTTGAAGACTTTCATAAAAATCGCCTATTCACCCCCCTCTAGTCGATAACTAGCACTTTCAATTGGTATCAGAGCAAGGTACTCCCTTGTTCTGTGTGATTCGGTTTAATCACCTGGAGTTTTAGCTATGTCGACTGCAGGGATAATCAAAGTCTCCGCTGCGTGCCCCGTCTTCGATGGAACTGAATATCCCTACTGGAAGAATAAGGTGTGATTGCATCTTGAAGCCATTGATGTCGACCTCTGGTATGTTGTCAAGAATGGTGTTCCCAAGACTGGTGAAGGTGTCACCCATGCTGATGTCAAGAAGTTCATTCAACTAGATTCTACTGCCAAGAACATCATCTGTGGTCATCTGACCAAAGGACGGTATGGCCGTGTGAGTGCCTTGGAAACGTCGAAGCTAGTCTGGGACTGGCTCTCCAAGGTCAATGAAGGCGTCTCAACCCAGAGAGATCAAAGGATCAGTGTTCTTCGCAACCTCTTCAACCGCTTCAAGAGAAATGACAATGAGAATGTCCAGCTCACGTTTGATCGCCTCACTAACATCACAAATGAGCTTCGTGCTCTAGGCGCCACTTAGATCACCAAGCATGAAATCATCAAGACACTGCTGAGATCACTTGACAGCTCATTCGACACCCTTGCCCTAATGATACAAGAACGCCCTGACTTCAAGACACTCGATCCGTCTGACATACTTGAGAGGCTCAACACACATGAGTTCCAGCTATCTAAGAAAAGAGATATATATGGTCCCAACTATGGCCGAACTCGCGCTTTGAAGGCAAAAGCTGTATCCTCATCTGAAGAAGAATCTGACTACAGTTCTGGTGATCCTGAAGACATTGGAAAGGAGCTCGCTATGCTTGTGAAGAAGTTCCAGAAGTTCACTAAGAAGAAGGGCTTCAGAAAGTCTTCACGATCCAGCTCAAGAAATGATGAAGCTTCCACTCATGACTACAAGAAGAGAACATGTCACAAGTGCAAGAAACCTGGACACTACATCTCTGAGTGTCCACAGTGGGACAATGAGAACAAGAAGAAAAAGAAGAGTAAGGAATATGATTTTGATGACAAGAAGAAGAAGAAATCCTCAAAGTCTTCTTCCAAGTCTTCGTCCATGTCTTCATCACACAAGAAGAGCTCATCTGGCAAGGCTCGTGCTTTTGTTGGCAAGGAGATGGATTCAGAGGAGGAGTCTACTTCTGAGGAGGCGGAGGTGGAGTCTGAGGAGGTGTCCAACCCTGGCGTTGCAAGTCTGGCTCTAGCTACAGCCTACGGTGCCAAGTCCATCTTCAACACTGAAGACAATGGCCCTATCACTAACGTTGATGGTAATGACAAGGACTGCTCAGCTCCCACCTACAGCTTCATGGCATGAGGTGCCAAGGTAAAATCATGCGATGCTTACTTTCAAACATCAAGTGAAGATGACTCTGATTGTGAATCCAAACCCAGCTACAAAACACTTGCTAAAATTGCAACTGAACAACGGAAAGCTATGGAACATACTCGAAAACTGTTAGACAAAAGCGATGACCTGTTGGACGCGGAAATGACCCGATCTCAGTCCTTAATTGAAGACATAAAAAATCTTCATGTTAAGTACCAGGAACTTGAAAGTCATCATGAAACGCTCTCAACCACTCATGAAAATCTTTCCTATGATTATCTTCAAAGGAAGCAAGAGCTAGAGAAATTGAGAGCGGCTCATGAAGATCTTCAAAAAGAGAATGAGTCACTTCGCGCTCAACAGATCAGTCCCGCTCAGGAAGGATTTGAACCACCATGTCTAAAATGCCTTGAGCGTGATAACGCTACTTCTATTGCTGAATGTTCTACTGCTGCTACTGTTGCAATATCTTCAACTGTTGATGTAACTAACCCCTCTGTTGAGGATACCACTACTATTGCTGATGAAAATGCTAGGTTGAAGACATTGCTTGAAACAAGGATGTACAAAAGTCTCAAAGGGCATCAGACACTGTGCGATGTCCTCAAAAGGCAGATTCTGAACCGAAACCCTAGGAAAGAGGGTGTTGGGTTCGAGAGGAAAATGAATGTTGATGGTTCCTACTGGAAGCCTGAGCAGTATCCCAAAACCACATGGGTTGCTACAAAGGGACCTTCAGTGGATCCATCCACCTTATCTGGCTTCACTTGTGCTAACCCTACTATCATTGATGAATCCTTTGATGCAAACTATAAACTGTTTAAGAATCAGAATGGTGAAGTGTTTGCCAGGTATATTGGTACTAACTGCAGGAATGGACCGCCAATGAGGAAGATCTGGGTTCCCAAAAGTTGTCTTGAGAATCTTCCTGTGAATGTCATCATGACACCGCCTGGGAAGAAGACAAATCCCAGACCAAAAGCTTCATATGGTCCAAAGGCTTCATACAGATACAGGACTCAACTGAGTCACCCTAACGCCAATGTTTTGCAGAGAAATCATACTCAAACTTATGAATATGAGTGTGTGTCTTCAAACCGATATGTTCATAAAACTAAGAACTTTTATGCCTATTCATATGAGTATCATTCATCTCCTGCAAGGCTATTTGCTAGGGCTCCAAAGCCGAAGTTCTCAGATGCTGCACTTAGACTCATTGCTTCTAAGACACCCCTGAAGATGTGGGTGGTTAGGAAGAATTAACTTTATTTTGCAGGGAAAGGTCTCCAGCCAGAAATCAAAGGCGTCTGATGCTATTGCTGCGGACCTAAAACATCTTGTAGGGCGCAAGATCAAATGCCCAAATGGTCTTACTATGTATTTTGCTCCTGAATCGCTTGCCAATCATCCTATCAATCCTAATCTTGATCTGAGCTTTGATAATCCTCTTGTGCGTCAAATGTTTATGCTTCACAATTCTCTTGGTGAAGCCTATCCCCCTAACTGTACTGTAGGGTATGACACCTCATGCTTCAGAATGGATTATGGACAGCGGATGCACTAATCATATGACTGGTGATCGAAATCTTCTCATGGACTCAACCTTACGTCCATCTGACAAGAGTCACATCACATTTGCTGACACTGGTAAAAGCAAGGTATTGGGTCTAGGTAGAGTTGCAATCTCAAAGGATCAGCACATGGATAAAGTGATGCTTGTTGAATCCCTTGGTTTCAACTTAATGTCTGTCTCAATGCTTTGTGACTTGAACATGATTGTGATATTTGGAAAATATCGTTGCCTTGTACTAATGGAATCTGACAAGTCTCTAGTCTTTGAAGGGTATCGGAAAGATGATCTGTACATGGTAGATTTCTCAGCAGGACCACAGCTTGCCGTATGTCTTCTAGCAAAAGCTTCAGAGTGCTGGCTCTGGCATCGGAGGCTAGGGCATGCTGGAATGAGGAACTTACAAACTCTCGCAAAGGAGAAGCATGTCATAGGCATCGAGGGCGTCAAGTTCAAGAAAGATCATCTGTGCGGTGCTTGCGAAGCTGGAAAGATGACTAGGGCCAAGCATCCCTCGAAGACAATCATGACGACATCTCAACCCTTCGAGCTGCTACACATGGACTTATTTGGCCCTACTCACTACTCTACTCTTACTACCACTGCTTGTCTCTATGGCTTCGTAATTGTTGATGATTATTCAAGATATACATGGGTGCATATAATTCTCTACAAGACTGAAGTGCAGGATGTCTTCAGACGCTTCGCCAACTGTGCTATGAACAACTATGGCGTCAAGATCAAGCACATTAGAAGTGACAACAGCACAGAGTTCAAAAACACCGGCCTCGACCTTTACCTGGATACGTTGGGCATCACTCATGAGTTCTCAACTCCGTACACACCTCAGCAGAATGGCATCGTGGAGCGCAAGAACAGAACACTCATTGAGATGGCTCGGACGATGCTTGATGAATACAAGACTCCAAGAAAGTTCTGGCCTGAAGCTATTGATACTGCATGCCATGTCATCAACCGTGTTTATCTTCACAAGCTTCTGAAGAAGACATCCTATGAACTCCTCACTGGTAAGAAGCCAAATGTGAGTTACTTCAGAGTACTTGGTGCTAGGTGCTGGATCAAGGATCCACATCACACTTCAAAATTTGCACCGAAAGCATATGAAGGTTTTATGCTTGGTTACGGAAAGGATTCACACTCCTACAGAGTCTTCAACCTCTTTCACTATAAAGTGGTTGAAACTGTGGATGTGCGGTTCGACGATACTAACGGCTCGCACAGAGAGCACCTGCCAAATGTGCTAGATGAAGTTCCACCCAGTGAATCCATCAAGCTAATGGGACTAGGAGAAATCGTACCGTATGAAGCACAGCCTGAAGAGGAACTTATCATTTCTGCACCTAATCAACCTGAAGACAATGCTCAGCCTGAAGACAATCCTACTAACGATGACAATGATCAGTAAGAGCAAAATCTTCGTCCAGTTCATCCTCGTGTTCAAATGAAGTACAGATTGAGAAGATAATTGATAGCATCAATGCGCCTGGTCCACTCACTCGTTCAAGAGCAACACAGCTAGCAAATTTCTGTGGGCACTTTGCATTCGTCTCAATATCTGAACCCAAGAAATTTGCTGAAGCCTTCATGGAACCTGAATGGATTCAAGCCATGCAAGAAGAACTTCAATAGTTCAAACTGAACAATGTCTGGGAACTTGTCAAGCGTCCTGACCCTCGCAAGCACAACATAATAGGCACAAAATGGATTTATCGCAACAAGCAAGATGAGCACGATCAAGTTGTCAGAAACAAGGCTCGTCTCGTTGCTCAAGGATACACTCAAGTTGAAGGGATTGACTTCGATGAAACATTTGCTCCTGTGGCTAGGCTTGAAGCTATTCGCATATTGCTAGCCTGTGCAAATCATCACAACATCCTTCTGTATCAAATGGATGTGAAGAGTGCATTTCTCAACGGCAAGATTGAAGAAGAAGTGTATGTTGCACAACCTCCTGGCTTTGAAGATCCAAAACATACTGATATGGTATACAAGCTCAACAAGGCATTCTATGGCCTCAAACAAGCCCCTCACGCTTGGTATGACACACTCAAAGACTTCCTGAAGAGCAAAGGCTTCAAACCTGGCTCCCTAGATCCTACACTCTTCATGAAGACATATGATGGTGAACTGTTTGTGTGCCAAATATATGTGGATGACATTATCTTCGGCTGCACCAACCAGAAATACTGTGATGAGTTTGGACACATGATGCAAGAGCAATATCAGATGTCCATGATGGGTGAGCTGAAGTTCTTCCTTGGTCTTCAAATTCGTCAGCAAAGCAATGGCATCTTCATATCTCAAGAGAAGTACCTCAAAGACTGCCTGAAGAAGTTTGGAATGCAAGACTGCAAAGGTTACACGACGCCAATGCCAACCAAGAGTCATCTGGGTCCCGACGCCAATGGTAAAGAGTTCGATCAAAAGGTATACCGCTCCATGATTGGTTCTTTACTTTACTTATGTGCATCTAGGACAGATATCATGCTTAGTGTTTGCATGTGTGCTCGATTCCAAGCGGCACCAAAGGAATCGCATCACTTAGCTGTGAAGCAAATTCTTCGATATTTGGCTTACACCCCAACACTAGGATTATGGTATCCAAAGGGCTCAGAGTTTGATCTAGTTGGATTCTCGGATGCTGATTATGCTGGTGACAAGGTGGATCACAAGTCCACATCAGGCACATGTCACTTTCTGGGACGATCACTTATCTGTTGGTCTTCAAAGAAGCAGAACTGTGTATCACTCTCCACTGCTGAATCTGAATATATTGCTGCTGGATCTTGCTGCACTCAGCTTCTATGGATGAAGCAAACTCTCAAGGACTATGGCATCCATCTGAAACAAGTACCACTCTACTACGACAACGAAAGCGCCATCAAGATTGCCAACAATCCAATTCAGCACTCGAAGACAAAGCACATTGAAATTCGTCATCATTTTCTCAGAGATCATGTTATGAAGGAAGATATTGATATCATACACGTCAACACTGAAGAGCAATTGGCAGATATCTTCGCAAAGCCCTTGTATGAGAAAAGGTTTTGCAAGTTGCGGTGTGAGCTAAATATCTTGGAATCCTCGAATGTCCTGTGATCAGGCACACATCCTAACACTTATGCATGTTGATGACTTATATGTGCAACACACGCGGTAATGTATCTCTTCAATCAATGAAGACTTACACTCTGAGTGTGAATACATTAATGCGGAATTTGACTTCGGAGCGCCACGATAATTGTGCGCCGTGTCTGGGTCTAATACTTCCTATACGGTGGGTAACGCCACCACCAAACTTTTGTTTGGAATGTTTTTCTTGGCGTTACATTTGCTAAGTCTTCGCATTGGTTTGTCTTCATGTTTATCTTCACAATGTTGATTTGGTCTTATTCTGATATATATACGTATGTTAGTGTTCTGTCCTCTACAGCATTCACTTATAGCTATGTCCTCTCGTTTGAATTTTTTGAACTAAGTGAATGTGATCGGACCCTAACCTCTCTATGCTTCCTACCTCAAACTCTATCTATCCAAATCATATGCATTCTATTGAAACCGTCGAATGTCTTCTCTGCGTCCTTGTCAGCAGAAGATACAGAGACAAACATTAAATCTGTTTTAAATGCTCAATCCTTTTTGCCTAAAACCCGGAGAAGCCGGAACGACCACCCGACAGTCCAGGCGTGCGTGGGAACATGGAACAACTTCCAATGTGTTGCATGTTCGCCACGTGTCCCTCAGATGTGAACCGCCAGGGGCACCTGCGTAATTGCGTTGTGCCATCCCTCTCCCTATAAATGCACATCACATCGCGGTCAAAACACTTCTTCCACCTCGACAAACCCTAGTGCCGCTAGCTCTCGACGACGCCGGAGACGATGCGCTTAGCTGTTGCGACCTCACCGACGCCGTCTTCACGACGGCCGCGGACATCGTCTTCTCCGCCGCCACCGTAGGTGTCCTCCATCGCCAAGTTAGGGCACGGAAGATCGAACTGCTCGGCATCATCTTCTGCTCCGTTTAGCAGTTCATCGTGTGGTAAATTAAAACTCTTTTTTACCTTTTTGATCCGATAGATTCATCCTTTCTACCAAAAGTGGTTTCTGCCTCCACAAATTTGGATCTATCCTGTTTTGCATCTCAAATGATGCCTAGTATGTTCACTTATGCTTCACACATAGTTAGATTCCTCACTTGTACCTATTCTTGGATTCGTACAAATCTGGAACCAACTCTCAACATATAAGTGAATGTCTTCGCGTTGTGAGGTCAATGTCTTCTAAACTGATTTATCTTCAAAATCTTCTGAGAATGCATGTGACCTCTTCCCCTTCCCTCGCATCTCTAATGCTGTCACAGGTACATGTCCGTGGGAGAATCCCTTGGTTCTCATAGTCTGCATTCATTTGCAGAATTCCTACAACATCATATCAACTCTCTCGAAGTCAGTTCCTGTCTGACCAGCAGACGGAAGCCTTTGACAGTGTTGAAGCCATTCAGTCTGAACTACATGGCGACAGAAAAATCAGCAAGGAAGGGTGGCAGACAGCGCGGGGGCACATCAATGGATCTGCCCGAAGATCTCTATGACCTTTACAAAACTGATCCTGAAGAGAGCTATGGTCAGCGCAAGACACGAATCCAATGGATTCGAAGATATTGGGCCGAGCAATGGTTCAAGTACAGATTCGTCACCAAGGAATATGCTGAAAAGAATGCTATCAAACGTCCTTGGGGAGATATTCTCTATAAAAATCTTCAACCCAAGACCAGATCTGAAGCTATTGCTCAGGGTTTCTACCCTTCCATGGTCCGTGGACCACTGTCTGCTGATGTCGACCCATCCTCTCTGCTATGGTGTCGTGAAGACAATCTGTTCAAGCGCAACTTTCAGTTTGCCAAGAACTCAGCCAAAGAGAACAAGAAGTCGCGGGGATTAGACTTCAACCCAGGTCCCTCTACTCCTCGTGCCGATGGCACACGCGAAGCTGAACCCAATCTGGTTGGGCCCTTCTACAACCTAGAGGATCTCATCACTCACATCATGGTTCAAGGGGCAGCCGTGGATCACTCTGCAGATGACGCTGATTCTGACAAAGCGCCTGCACCACCGAAGCCTAAGAAGCTGAAGAAACCCTAGGCTTCGAAGCCCTTAGCTGCACCAAAAGCTTCGCAAGCGAAGCCTCTGGCCACTGCTCCTCCTGCACCAAGCGTGCACTCTGAAGATCTCTCTCGCATCTCCAAGTCCAAGAATAAGAAGAAGCCTCTACAGCCTACTGGTCAAGCACTGACCCCTGCTGCCGTTCTGAAGAATGAGAACGATGCCATTGATCTGTCTAGTGACGACGATCTTGGCGATGATGCTCTTGAGCTGCTGATAAAGAGCAAGCAAGAGGCGGAAATGTTCAATGATCTTCCCCTCTTTGATGTGGACATTCTGAACAAATTCATTGACGAATGGTTTGATAGCCCAAACTGTAGTTTTGATGATCTGCAACTCCCCATTGGCCTCAGCGTCTCCTTCCATGGTGCCATTGCTCGTGAGCTGGCTCTAGCTCAGAAAATCGTTGAACTGAAGCACAAAATTGATAATGAGAAGGCTCAGTTCAAGAAGCAGATGGCCAAGCTCAGTGTGACAGACGTCCAAAACTTCAAGACCATGATGCATGAGCTCAAGGAGGCGTTTCACAAGAAGCGTGATGAAGCTAAAGGTTCTCGAGAGTGCATGAAGCTCTTGGCTGCCAAGTGTGTTCAAGCCTACAACGAAGCTGAGAAGCGCAAGGCACTTGGGCGTCCTGGCATCGACCCCAAGATGGCTGCCAAGCAGAAGAATCCTGCTGTGGACCAAGCTGATACATCCAGGCGGGAAGAACCTCGCATTGTCTTCCCCGGTAGCATGACAGACGTGAAGCCTAAGGTCCCCAGAGTGGCTTCAGAGCTTCAGAAAACAAGGGCAGCTGAAGCCAAAGCTAGAAAGCACAAGACCAAGAACACCACTGACGATGCTCCACCTACCAAGAAGCAAAAAACCAAGAAGAAAGATTGGGCTGCTCCCTCAGAGCCCCTTGTCGTCGAGCCAATTTCTGTTGCTCGTCCAACATCTGCACATCAAGAGCATCGTATGATAGTTCATGAGCCTGCTTCCACAGAGGCTCCTGAAGCTGAAGACATTCCAACTGTTGACCCCACCGTAGCTGAAGACATTGGTCTTTTATATCTTCAATGGCATCAGCTTCAATGCTCAAGACTTCTTTATCAGACAATTGGCTGCATCAGGCTCTGATCTCTTTGGTCTGAAGTTCTACGCTCCATAGGTTATGCGCCTTATCAAGCTTCACTCTGCCGTCAACTATCAACCTTCTGCTCGCAACCATCTGATATTTTTGCCAGAGGTTGATATGTCAGTTGAAGCCATATACCCAGAGCCTGCCAAAGAGCCTGTTTGTCTTCACAGCACTGATCACCAACGCTTCACACAGCCCATTGAAGGAGTTCAGGCCATCACTCGTGTTTATCCTTTGGCTGGCAATACATGCTTCCCTCACCGTGCCCATACTGATGCCACTGAAAGCATCATTGCTCAAAGGCCTCGGAAGTGATCTCGTGTTCTCAATGACCGAGAGCTTCTCGTTGCCCTGCATCAGAAACAGGATAAGGATCACTACTGGCTGAAGTGACAGATGCAAAGCCTCTTGGTGGACGTCAATCGCATTCGCAACCTAGCCACCAAGAATGCCTTTGTCACTCATGAAACCTGTCGGAGGTCATGGAAGAGTTTGACATTGCTGAGTGCTGAAGCAGATCTTCAAGACGATGGTTCACTGAAAGATTCAAGTTTGACTCCACTCCTCCAAGGAATGTTGTCTTGTGTCGAACTCCCTCTCTTGAAGACTCTGATTATTCCTCCTCTGCTGCAACGGTGAATGCCAGAGTCATAGATGATCAAGATGATGCTACTTCACCACCTCCAACTTCAGCACGTGTCGACACTGCAACAAGCTCTTCTGCACCGCCAAACCCCGACGCCGACCCTGCAGCTTCACCTACTCCTTCTACAAACTAGTAGAGGCTCTGTGTCTTCAAACCTTTTTGGTCCTTACTGACAAAAGGGGGAGAAGCATATGAGTTGATAGTCTTCAAGCAGGTCCATATGGGCGGTTGCTTTATATTTTTCCTAGTGTTTACAACTCTTGCTTTTGATACATTTGGTTCTTTGAGTTGTAACACTTAAACTTGATGGTCGTCTGCTACTTTTTCTGCTACTCTGTGATGCGATGATAAATTCCGCATCTGCGATGATAAATTCCGCACAAAGTCATATTGTAGACGTCCATTTTTCATTCTGCATGTCATTATCGTCGTTATATCCAATCATGCATGATGCATTGTCTTCATAAGTTGAAGAGGATCTCCACAAGTACAACTTTCCATGTGCATTTGCATTCCAAAAGCAAATTACTTATATGCACATCTTCAGGGGGAGCCTGTTGCTACTTATGAAGACAATACCCTAATCCTTTACAATTTCACATACTTTTATCCCCGTTGAAAACTTCAACCAGTTTGTCATCAATCACCAAAAAGGGGGAGATTGTAAGTGCATCTAGTGCCACCCCTAGTTGGTTTTGGAGTATTGACAACAAACCTGGTTGAGGGACTAATGTGTTTGTGAGAATTGCAGTATAACACAGGTAGTAGTCCCTCATTGGTTCGGTTTACCTACCGGAGATGACCCCTAAAAATGTATGAAGACATTGAAGACAATGGTGGTATGTGAAGACATTCACATTGAAGACTATGACAAGAGAAGACATCACGTGAAGACTATGGAGCGCGAAGACTTAGTTGTTTCGTTGTTTCCTTTTCTTCTTTGTTGAGTCATAGGAACCACCGTACTGTTAAGTGGGGTCCCAGTGAACAAAGTCAGAGTGACGGAAGTGATGCTCAACCAAAATCTTATGTCTTCGAGCGAAGACAATGAGAACAAATCTTATCCAGAGCTGGATGAGTCAGCTTTACTTGTAGCCCAGGTCAAGCTGCCGCGTGTGTTTGAAATCTGACCGTTGGAACACGTGTCAGTTCCTTAGTGACCCAGGGTCATTTCGGACAAATCAGGTCGGGTTGCCTAGTGGCTATAAATAGCCCACCCCCTACACCATAAATTGGTGGCTGCTCAGAGTTAGTGCACGGCTTTTGTCGTTTGAGAGCAACCCACCTCCGAAGCTTTTGAGAGAGAGAAATCCTTGCGAGGACAAAGCCCAAACACCCAGAGCCAAAGAGTGTTAGGCATCACTGAAGTCTTTCTGTCCGCGTGACCTGAAGACTTGTTACACTTGAGGACTGTGAATCCTCCAGCCGGTTAGGCGTCGCGTTCTGAGCATCCAAGAGTCATTGTGGATCGCCGGTGAACAAAGTCTGTGAAGGTTTGGAAGTCTACCTTGAAGACTTACCAGAGTGATTGGGCGAGGACTGGGTGTCCTTAGCTCAAGGGGAATAAGGTGTAGACACGGTCTTCTAAGTTAAATCTCAGCCTCCCTAACCAGACGTACAGTTGTCACAGCAACTGGAACTGGTCCAACAAATCATTGTCCTCACCAAGTGTCTGGTTCTATCCTCTCCCTCTCTTTATTTACAGTTTGTCTTCATGAAGTCATTGCCTGTTTGCATTACCTGTTTGACTTCACTGTGTGACTTCTATTGTTGTTTGGCTTCATACTATCTTCCATCCTGATCTTTACTACCTAGCTGCTATTAGTCTTCGTTCTTTCACTTCACTGAATACTTGACTATGGCTTGCTTAGTGTAGTCTACCTTCCGCTGCATATCAATAGGTTCATTTCTATTGTTTGTCTTCGAAACTCTCATGTTTTGAAGACTTTCATAAAAATCGCCTATTCACCCCCCCTCTGGTCGATAACCAGCACTTTCAACGCGATACAGAGAGCCCCACCAACCGCGTCGTCGACAACAGATACAGGGTACCACTAATTCCTCATGGGCAAGCTTACGCTAACCATGAGTCACAGGTGAACCAGGTCACAGCACCAGGCGATGGTTCCGGCACGGCGGTGTCCGCCCCATCAAGAGAGGCCCACTGGGGGCTGCGCGGGATGGGCCAAGAGCAAGGCCCCTCCCCGCGTCGCATGGAGCAAGGCGTTACCCGGAGGTAGGCCCTCTGCCGGGGAGGCGCCGGCGAGCCCTACCCCGGCAGAGGACCCGTGGTCGCCGAGGGCGCCGCTGACGTCCCCTTTGCCCTTTGGTGGCATCCTGGTTTCTGGTCGCCCCCAACGATGGCCGAGGGATGCGCAAGGCGGGACCCTCGTCTGGCGATATGAAGTAAGGCTCACGCCTATGAAGATCGCCGTCCGTGACACTCTCACGTAATAACGAGTGGGACTGTACACGACCCGGAGCCTCAAGAGAGCCGCCCTCGGGCCTCGGGGGCTCCCTCCCATGTCCTAGTGGCAGCACTTAGCTTCGCGCTGGTGAGAAGACTCGAAGACAAGAAGACTAGACTAGGTGCCGGACGCGGCCATTTGTTTTGGATCCCTTTTCTCTAGCCTTGCCTTCTGGATTTGGATTTAAGTTGAAGATGAATTTTCATTGATGCGCGCGAGGGGTGCCTTTTCTCGTTCAAGTGATTTCTTTCTATCTGGTTCTTGCCTTGTTCCGAAGCTCGCGCTCGCTGCCTCCCCCTCGCGGGCCCCTCGCAGGCCCCTCGCGAGCGGGGTTGGGCGCGGCACACGCACCGCGCGCGCCGATCGGCAGCTGATTCTCGCGAGGCCCTCTCGGGCGAGTCAGCAGATCCCTCAGGAGCTCCTCGGGAACTCACGACCTCACGATCCGGTTCGGGGCTTGCCTCGGCTAAGGTAAGCCGCAACGGTAAACTTGCCTCTAGACTCATGGATCCACAAAGGCGCACACTCAGCTTGGCATAGGAGAATAAAAACTGCGATTTGTTTACATGAGGGGCTCCCCCTCTCAAAATGCTCTTACAATCTTTAGGGGCCACGCCCAAGTTCTTGCATACAGGGTAAAACAGCAGGGGAACATGGAGTCAGCCAGATATGTCGCTCGCTGCGTCCCCCAGGTCAGCTTCAGACGCACCGCTGGCGTCGCCGTCACTGGCGTTGCCTCCACCTTCGCCGGCCCCGACATCGCCATCGTCAACGATGTCACCTTCGTCTGCCGCGACTACCACCGCGTCATCTTCAGAGGTGAAGGCCCTGACCAGCGCATCCATGTTGTCCTCCACCCACCGTGCGAGGTCGCCCCGGATGGCCGCTAGCACGGGGGAAATGGCGGCGTCGAAGTCAAAGTCGGGGAAGGTGTTTTGAAGATGGCTGAAGACGTAGGAGAACGCGCGCCCGAGCAGGCCACGACTCCTCTCTTCCACGAGCTGGCGAGCTCTATCGGATCGAGCTTCTAGGCGCGTCACCACGTTGGAGAAGAAGCGAAGGTGGCTAGCGTAGTCGTCCATATGAGGATGAGGGGCATTCTCATCGCATATGTGGCCCAGCGCAGTGTTGGCCCTGTTCCTGAGACTCTGGAGCATGGGGGCGTGCTCGCGCTCCAATGTCCGCCACTGAAGCACTTCCTCCCTGCTCTACCGCGCGATGGCCTCGGCGTCGGCAACCCGCTTCTGAAGAGAGAGCAGCTCGGCACGGGCGGAGGCCAGATCTGCCTGCGCCGTAACCAGGGCGGCTCTCGTGGCCTCCTCGCGCCTCTCTGCCCCAGCTAGCCTAGGCCTAAGGGCAGCGGGCCCTACCTGCAGCCTCTGTCTCCGCAAGCTGCAGCTTCAGGTCATGCCTACCCTCAAGACCCGCGCAAACCTCGGCCACCCGGCGATCGACCTCCTCCTGAGCCTTGGCCTCGCGTGCACCAACGACATCTTCCGCTTGAGCAACTTGACGCTCCCTCGTCTCCAACCGCTCAAGCTCGAGGCTACGCTCCACGGTTTCCAGTGCCAGCGCCTCCTCGCGCCTCCGGAGCTCTTCTTCTTCAGCGGGCGTCCCCTTCAGCGACGCAAGGGCGGCTTTGTGCGCCTCCACCTGCTGCTCCAGGGACGCACTCCAGGCCTGGAGCTCCCACGCGCGCTTCTCCACAGCTTCGCGACGGTGGTCAGCCTCGCGAGCCTCCTCCAAAGCTCGGGAGCAAGCCTCACGAGAAACCTCAATAGACGCCTTGGCCTTCACGTTGTCAAGATCGTGCTGTTGCCGGCCAAGGTTGATAGCCACCTTCAGCTTACGATGTTCCTCCGCCAGCCAAAGACACTCAGCATTGAGGCGCGCGTTGACATCTGTGAGTTCACCGCCGAGCCGGTTCATGGCGCCCATCGCCTCCTGGAAGAGCTTGTGGAGAACGACACTCCGTTCGTGCTCAAACTCAAGTGCACGGCCCATCTCGTCCTCCACCACGGGGGCTACGGGCGAGGCCTGAAGCGGTGCGCCCCCTCTCAGCAGGGGGCTGGGGGCTGGCGCTGCCCCAGGCGCCAGCCAGGCCTCGCGAGGGGCCCGAACTAGACGGGGCCCGCTGCTTGAAGAGGAACCGAAGACCGAAGCCAACCAGCCACCGTCCATGACCAGAGGAGGGGTCCTGGGCACACCCGCCAAGCTCCAAGCGAGGCCGCAAAGGAGGAGCAACGTGGCCGCGGGCTCAAGGCGCCATGGAGGCAAGCGCGCCTCCCCAACCGACCCTGCACCAGGAGCGGCGTGCGGGCTCGGGGTGCTCAAGGCCAGCGGGGGAGTCGAAGAGGGAGGAGACCGCTTCTCGGAAGACTCAACGGCTGTGGCGGAAGGGACCCTGAAGAACCAACGTCAGGAAGCAAGGCAGCACTTAAGAAGCCACAGAGATACAGTACTAACTCGTCAATGGCGATGTACCTCCTCTGCTTCCATGGCCCGAAGATGCAACAGCTGCCGCTCGGGGACCTCTTCCTCTTCCGGAGCTCCTCGAAGTCCACGCAGAGCCGACCAAAGCGTTGGACATGGCGGCCAGCAAGAGGTGCAGCAGGAGAAGCGCTTAAAGGGACAGCCTCAGGGACGCCGAGCTGAGGAGAATTGTCGGGCGCCACCTCGCGGTGACCTGCCGAGGTCTTAAGAGCTTCAGCCTCAGGAGTCGTGCGTTGCGTCACCCCCGCAACTGCCGCCCCAGGACAAGAATCATGGACTCCCTAGGACGACGCCTCAGGAGCCCCAGGCGGCATCAGCATCTCGGTGCTGGGGTCACCGGCCCCGGATGGTGCTCGCCCCCTGGTTCCACACTCGGGGTGAGCTCGGCACCCATAGCGAAGAGGGGAACCACGTTGACGGGGTTCTCGCAGGGCCCCACCAGGCCGTCTGGGCGCAGCCCCCACTCGTCAAAGGAAGGCATGTGCTCCGCGAATTCCTCCTTGTTCGAGCAACGGTACAACAAGCAACTCTTCACAGGCATGTCGTCTGGCAACGGAACGCCCGCCAAGAACTCAAGCACCGTCTGCCGCATTTCAGGAGGGAGCCCGGACTCCTGAAGCCTCATATGGTCCTTGTTGTTGAGCAAGGCCCACATCGGTCGAGAATGGCGCTGGAGTGGAGCGACTCGGCGCCTAACGAACTCCTTCACCACCATAGGTGCAGTCACACCAAGGTCTTTCATCTTCTTCAGCCTAAGCCAGACGGGGACAAGGCAAGGGCTCGCGAGCTTCTCATGGCCCCAGCCGGAGTTGGGGACGGCAGGCGACAACGGAGGCGAACGCAGGGGGCTGAGCACCCGTCCACATACACCCAGCGCGTCCGAAATCTGCCCGCGGGCGGCAGGAGGTCAAAATCGATCCCCGAGCCGGCTGTCTCGTCCACGGCATGGAAGCTCACACATCCCGAGCTCTGCCGGGGATCCACCAGATGCAACGAGAAGAAGTGGCGGAGAAGGGCCATGGAAGGGGCAATGCCCACCATGGCCTCGCAAACGAAGGCGAAGACAGAGAAGAGTCACGGATTGGGGGTCGAGGTGCAGCATGTGGATCTGGTAATGTTCAAGCACTGCGTTGAAGAAGGCAGAGAAAGGGGGAACTAGGCCAGCCCAGAGGTCGTCGATGAAGAGCGGAACCTCGGTGACTGTCCTGTCAATATGAGCACGAGACGCGGGCCAGGCGGCCGTCTTTCCCCACTCATTGAAGCAAGAGGCGAGCATGGGGTGCACCTTGCGCATGGCCTCTTTGTTGAGCACCAGCGATCAACCAACCGCGGGCTCGATGGCCGGAGGCGCGCTGGCAGAAGACAGGGGTTTCTTCCCCTTATCTACTTGTTTCCGCACCATGACGATGGAGTGGGAGAGCTCAGATCAGATCGGGAAGAGGAGCGGAGTCCCGGGGAAGCAGAGGAATTGGAGGAGTATGGCGCAGGCGATGGAAGAATAACTATGTAGGCTGCGGTGGCCGCCTAGCCAGGCGGGTATCAAGGCAGCGTGGGGAAGCGGAGACACCCACGTCCAATCAACCGCCATGCGTCGACCAAGGCCGCAGGCTATTGGGACCCGCGGCTCTCTGCACTTGACCTTTGGCTTCGCCTCGAAGCCAAGCCCAAGCGCGCCTTGGGCCCGGGGGCTACTGTCGACGTTCTAGGAATAGGGGTCCCCAGACTTGCTTGCCTGCGGCCCACGGCGTGGCTCTGCAAGTGGGCCAGTATGGCCCATCTTCACCAACAAGCATTCAAGACCCTCGCGAGGGGCCAAGCCTCGCGAGGCGGACGACACAAGATCTCCTCAGGAGCGGCCTCACCAGGTAGGCTCGCGAGGGGTGGAGATATCAAGGCAAGGCAAACCTCGCAAGGTTCTCATGACGACCGAGACCAGGCGGGCGCTAGGCGGGCGCTAGCGCGCATAGTGTACTTGTTTCCTCTTTGGTGCTAAGGGGCAAGCGCAGGCGTGGAGTACCAAGGTGTCAAGCAAAGGTTTCCATATCAGTGCAATGAGACCAAGACCAGTAGGATGGCAAGACGGAGGTCACCATGGAGCCCAAGGCGGCGTCACCACCAGAGCCTTTTGCAGGCGAAGACTACTTTTGTCAGGATAAGCTATACTAGCTACCCCCTTTCAAATTGGCCGTTGTTGGCTCCCTTCCCGCTCAATATTTGCGGAGAGGACCAAGGCCTCTATAAATAGGACTAGCCACCACCATGGACAGGGGACGGAGATCATCCTCACCCGCACACAGAGCACAAGAACACCTCAACCTCTGGAGGCTGTTCTTCCCCTTGTAACTGTTCATCCTCAGCCCAAGAGGCAATCCACCACCACCACCACACTGGAGTAGGGTATTACACCACAACGGTGGCCCAAACCAGTATAAATCTTGTGTTCTTTGTGTTGCGAGTTCTTCGAGCTAGCCCTTGAGATCTTAGCAAAGCTAGGACGTGGATCGGTAGGGGGAGATCTTCGCGCGCACCCCAGAGTTCGAACCTTAAGGGTTTTGCCGGAACCCGAGATTCGACAATGACCAGATTTTCCAACCACTTGGGGTGTTTTATTTCTTGAATGAATCCGGCCTAAAGTAATTTTGCTAATTCTTCTCCCATAGCTTGACGCTTGGGTTCGAAAATTGGCGGAGCGACTATTTAACTGGCTTGAAGCCCTTAATTATATTCAGGTTATGCTCCGCCAGTCTTCATGGAATTCCTGGCATATCTCAGGAGTGCCAGGCGAATATGTCCCGGTTCTCGTGCAATAACGTGCAAATGCTGCGGGGTCCAGCTGTGCTCCGATGGACGCTGTTTGTTGGGATCCATTGGATGCACATGGAATCTGATTATTTCATCAGTTGTTTTGGATGTGGATTTGGGTCTTTTATTGAGGACCACGTCGTCCCTATCCACCATTGTAAGGAGTGTAGTTAATTCCTCGGATGCGAGAGCCTCAGATAATGCTTCAAGGGCAAGTGATGTTGTTTTGTTTTCGGCTCGAAGGGCTCTATCCGGATTGCTTGCAATTGTGATCACGCCACTGGGCCCTGGCATTTTGAGTTTCATGTACCCATAATGTGGTATGGCTTGAAACCTTGGTAATGCATCACGCCCCAATAGGGCGTGGTATCCGCTATGGAAGGGCACAATGTGGAAGAGCAGTTCTTTGGACCTGTAGTTCTTGGGTGTGCGGAATACTACGTCGAGAGTGACTCGTCCGTAGCAGCATGCCTGTCTGCGAGGGGTAATTCCTCGAAAGGTAGTGTAGCTCTATTTGACGCGGGATCAGTCAAACTGCATTTTGTCAAGGGTATCCTCGTAAATGAGGTTTAAACCGCTGCCTCCATCCATAAGCACCTTGGTTAGTCTAAAGCCATCCACTATGGGATCAAGGACTAGTGTGGCGGGTGCTCAGACGGGGCGGGCCCTTGGCTCGTCTTCTTCATAGAAGGTAATTGACGTGTTCATCCATGAATTTTGTGGCTGTCACCTGGTGGACTTGGCCGAGCTCTCGAAGGGCTCTTTTCCTCTGATTATTTGGGGAGAATGTCTCATAGATCATCAAAACCTCAGTGTCGTTGTACGGGGGTGTTGCTGACCGCCTACTGGAGGGTGTGACTCCGAGGATAGCTTCCCCACTCTTGGCCACCTACCTGACTGACAGTGTCCTGGACTAGGGGGTACTCACCACGTCGTCTCCCGATCAGTTGGATTGGGCCGAGGACCCCCATGGTCGTTTACTCATGGGCCAGTTCGGACAGCCCATGCCGCATACAAGGAGGATTCCACAAGACTTGGCACCCAAGACAAGGACTCCTCTAAACCCTAGGCCTACGGTGCATATATAAACTGAGGCCGGGCTAGTCAATAGACAATCTAATATTCATTAGATCAATCTCGTGGTAGACACATGTACCCTGTACTACACCCATATCAATATAATCAAAAGCAGGATGTAGGGTTATACCTCCATTGAGAGGGCCCGAACCTGGGTAAAATCCCGTGTCCATGTTACCATCGCTCCAAGACGCCTAGCTTAGGACCCCTACTACAAGATACGCCGGATATAGAACCGACATTGGTGCTTTCATTGAGAGCCTGCTGGGTGATCGTTGCGGATCGATGGACCAATCAGGTGATATTTTTTCAGCTAAATCTGTTCTGCACAAATTAGTTCCTTTGGGAATTATTGTTCTCGGATCGCTATTTTATTACGCAGGTCTCTCCGATGATGCTTTCGATCTGAGATTGGATCAAGCCGGCCGCCGCCGAGCATCAGAACGCCCGCATGACCGAGGACTGTGCGGATGCTGCATCCGAACTAGTGCACGACGAGCTGTCCTCGAACCATGTGCAATCCCTCATATCGAACAAACCAAAAAGCACGAACTGTCTTGTTCAGGCGGCAAGCATGGAAGGATGATCCTCCGCTTTTTCTTTTTTTATTCAAATAGCGACGCTGCCTCTGGTCAGTTGTTACCTCATGAATGAGCGAATCTTACTAATAAATGAATGCTTGTTTGTAGCAATATTCAATTATTCCAAGGCTACTACCTTCAATCTGGGATAGCACGTGGAGCACTAAAAGTGCCTTGGAGAGCTGAAGTTACGTGGAGACTACTAGTACTCCCACAATTCCAGCAGGAAGTCCAGGTTGAGGACTCCAGTCAAAAGTACTAATTGGTCATAACCTTTTTGAGGACTGATTGGTCAGGCAGTACCATCCCTGGTGTTTTACCTCGGACTTCTACGCCTCGCTCCTCCGAACAGAAACATCAGGTTATATTTTTCTAATTATCTCTACTATATAAATTTTCACACAGAATATTGTCTTGCTGGTTTGCATGATTGTTTTTCTGTGTAGACCCTTAGCGACTGGTTTAAAATTCGGTCCGTTGACTCGATGGTCCGGCCGATTCTGATCCGAACAATTTACAGCTAGCCAGTTTTAACCGGATGCATGAGAGACCAGGGCAGTAGCCGGGCGTCGGTCGTGCACACCCATCAAGGTTTGATCGATGGAACGTGCTAGCTAATTATATAACACTTTGGGCAGTTCTTTTACTGCTATGACTACGGATCAGGTGCACTTTTTCCAGTTTTGTTGTTCTGTATAATTTAGTGTATCCAAAATTGTTTTGCTTTCGATGTGCACTTTTGGGTACGCAGGTCCATCTGTCCGGACATTGCCATAAAACATTGTTGCCCCAGACGGGCCGGCATCGGGTCCGGACTCAATCTGACCAAAAGGCGATCCAGCCGAAGAGATAGTGTGGAAGCAGTACCCTAACAGGAACTTGGCTCCATGGCAGCACATAAACAGGGAGATTATTATTCTTCCCTTTTTTAATTCAGCTCTTCGTCAGGTGCTGGCAGTTCCTGGTAATCCTTTTCAAAAAGTACATAGACTTGGAGTATTTCTAACCTAATTAAATACTTATTTTGCAAGCACGGTCCTTGTGATCTAATCTACAAAGACCACTTCACATATTAGTGAATGCTAGCAGTTCAGCTAGCACTGCCTCCGGCACAAATCAAAGTTTGACCGATGTTTCTTTATTTGCTTCAGTCCTCCACGAGCATCGCCTTCCAGGTTTTATTTTTCTTAGCTATTTAGCACATAAATTATTATACAGAGAATATTTTCTGTTCCTTTGTGCTGCATTATTTTTGCAGAGAAATTTTTTCCGACCCTCGTACATGGCATCGGTCTGGCCAGTCTCTCGCTGTCACCTCGGCATGTTGACCAATGTCGATATTGACCTCGCGCCAGTTAATCAACCTTGACTATGTCACGCCGCCACCTCGGCAATCCAACGTCGTCATCCAGCCTGCGCTGATCACGCCAGTCCAATCTCAACGCAGTCACAGGGAGATTTGATTTTTCTTTTCTTTATCATTTAATAAGTTTGGAGGCCGTCTACACTTTTACTAATGGTCTCACTTTCATGTGCTTCCCTGATGCAATTAGCACTCCCAGTTGCTTCACGTCCATCGAGATTGGATCGATGCAACAAGCAGCTTACGTGGCTGATAGCCACCGCACCAACCGACACCTCCGCACAATGAGTTCGGATCATACCAGGCCGATGTTCTCGCCCCGCTCATGCCGACCTGCATCGACGGGTCCGCGCTGCCACTCCGTCGAACCAACCCCGGCGCACGGGCAAAACATACCTCATGATTCGCTTCGCATATATTAATTATGCAATTTTTTTCTTTCAATTATTATTGTTTCTTGCTTGCACTATTTTATGTGTGCAGGTAATCAACTTCGACTGTGTCACGCGGTCAACTCTGTGGGCCGACGTCGTCGTCCTGCCTGCATCGATCAAGTAGTTGCGTCGCCTCAGTGCGCGTCACTGTGTTAACGACTTCGGCTGCGTCACGCGTTCCCCTCGGCGTGCCGACGTCATCATCACGCCTCGGCCGGACTGGGGGTTTCGCCTCGTCACATCCTCGCAAGCACAATATCATAGGTACCAAATGGATCTATCGCAACAAACAAGATGAGCATGGTCAAGTCGTCAGAAAGAAGGCTCATCTCGTTGCCCAAGGTTACACTCAAGTTGAAGGGATTGACTTCAATGAAACATTTGCTCCCGTGGCTAGGCTTGAAGCCATTCGCATACTGCTAGCCTATGCCAACCATCACAACATCCTCCTGTACCAAATGGATGTGAAAAGTGCATTTCTCAATGGGAAGATTGAAGAAGAAGTATATGTTGCACAACCACCTGGCTTTGAAGATCCAAAACATCCTGACATGGTATACAAGCTCAACAAGGCACTATATGGCCTCAAACAAGCTCCTCGCGCTTGGTATGACACACTCAAAGACTTCCTGAAGAGCAAAGGCTTCAAAACTGGTTCTCTAGATCCTACACTCTTCACGATGACATATGTTGGAGAACTGTTTGTGTGCCAAATCTATGTGGATGACATTATCTTCGGCTGCACTGACAAAAGATACAGTGATGAGTTTGGACACATGATGCAAGAGCAATATCAGATGTCCATGATGGGTGAGCTGAAGTTCTTCCTCGGTCTTCAAATCCGTTAGCAGAGCAACGACATCTTCATATCTCAAGAGAAATACCTCAAAGATTGCCTAAAGAAGTTTGAAATGCAAGACTGCAAAGGTTACACGACGCCAATGCCAACCAAAAGTCATCTGGGCCCCGACGACAATGGTAAAGAGTTTGATCAAAAGG
This sequence comes from Aegilops tauschii subsp. strangulata, assembly GCF_002575655.3. Taxonomy (NCBI): domain Eukaryota; kingdom Viridiplantae; phylum Streptophyta; class Magnoliopsida; order Poales; family Poaceae; genus Aegilops; species Aegilops tauschii. The sequence continues at coordinate 519,648,693 of NC_053036.3, forward strand.
TATACCGCTCCATGATTGGTTCTTTACTCTATTTATGTGCATCTAGGCCAGATATCATGCTTAGCATTTGCATGTGTGCCAGATTCCAAGCGGCACCAAGGAATCGCATCACTTAGCGGTGAATTGAATTCTTCAATATTTGGCTTACACCCCAACACTAGGATTATGGTATCCAAAGGGCTTAGAGTTCAATCTAGTTGGATTCTCAGATGCTGATTATGCTGGTGACAAGGTTGATCGCAAGTCCACATCAGGCACATGTCACTTTCTTGGACGATCTCTTGTCTGTTGGTCTTCAAAGAAGCAGAACTGTGTGTCTCTCTCCACTGCTGAATCTGAATACATTGCTGCTGGATCTTGCTGCGCTCATCTACTATGGATGAAGCAAACTCTCAAGGACTATGGCATCCACCTGAAGCAAGTGCCACTCTACTGCGACAATGAAAGCGCCATCAAGATAGCCAACAACCCAGTTCAGCACTCGAAGACAAAGCACATTGAAATCTGTCATCACTTTCTCAGAGATCATGTCATGAAGGAATATATTGATATCATTCACGTCAACACTGAAGAGCAATTGGCAGATATCTTCACAAAGCCCTTGGATGAGAAAAGGTTTTGCAAGTTGCGGTGTGAGCTAAATATCTTAGAATCCTCAAATGTCCTGTAATTGGATACCCATCCTAACGCTTATGCATGTTGATGACTTAGATGTGCAACACACGAAGTAACGTATATCTTCAATCAATGAAGACATACACTCTAAGTGTGAATACATTAACGCGGAATTTGACTTCGGAGCGCCACAATAATTGTGCGCCGTGTCTGGGTCTAATACTTCCTATACGGTGGGTAACGCCACCACCAATTTCTTTTGAAGTGTTTCATTTGGCGTTACTATTGCATAATATTTGCTTTTGGTTTGTCTTCAACATTGATTTATCATCGTGTTTATCTTCACAATGTTGATTTGGTCTTATGCTGATATATACATATATTCGTGTTCTGTCCTCTACAGCATTCACTTATAGCTATGACTTCATGTTTTCTTGATCTAAGTGAATGTGATCGGACCCTAACCCCTTCTATGCTTCTACCTCAGATTCTATCTATCCAAATCATATACATTCTATTGAAACTATCAATTGTCTTCTTTGAGTCCTTGTCAGCAGAAGACAAAGTGACAAAAGTTGAATCTGTTTTGTTGCCATATCCAGATTGCCTGAATACCGGAGAAGCCGGAACGACCACCCGTCAATCCAGGCGTGCGTGGGAACATGGAACAACTTTCAATGTGTTGCATGCATGCCATGTGTCCTTCAGATGTGAACCACCAGGGGCACCTGCGTAATTACGCTGTGATGTCCCTTTCCTTATAAATACACAACTCATCGCAGTCACAATCTCTTCTTCCACCTCGCCACCACACACAAACCCTAGCGCCTCCGCTAGCTCTCAACGACGCCGGAGACGAAGTGCTTAGCTGCCGCAACTTCTTCGACGCCGTCCTCACGCTGGCCGCAGACCTCGTCCTCTCCGCCGCCGCCGTAGGTGTCTTCTGTCGCCAAGTTAGGGAATGGGATATTGAACTGCTCGGCCTCTCTCTTCACCTCATCTAGCAGTTCATCATGCGGCAATTAAAACTTACTTTTTACTGCCTTTTTGATCCGTCAAATCCATCCACTTCTACCAAAAGTGGTTTCTTGTCTTCCAAATCTGGATCCGTCCTTGTCTGCATCTCATAACATGCTAAGGGTATTCACTTATGCTCCATAACTAGTTAGATTCCTCATTTGTACTTATTCATGGATTCGTACAAATCTGGAACCAACTCTCTCCAAATAAGTGAATGTCTTCGCACTATGAGGTCAATGTCTTCAAACTGATTTATCTTCAAAATCTTCTGAGAATGCATACGACCTCTTCCCATTCCCTCACACCTCTAATGCTGTCACAGGTACATGTCCGTGGGAGAATCCCTTGGTTCTCATAGTCTGCATTCATTTGCAGAGTTCTTAGTTCTTACAGCAGCACATTAACTCTCCTGAAGCCAGTTCCTGTCTGACCAGCAAGAGGAAGCCATTCACTGTGTTGAAGCCATTCAGTCTGAATATAATGGCAACAGAAAAATCATCAAGGAAAGGTGGCAGGCAGCGCCGTGGGGATACAGCTAAGGATTTGCCTCCAGATCTATTTGAAATGTACAAGACAGATCCTGAAGAGAATTACAATCAGCGCAAGACTTGAATCCAATGGATTCGAAGATATTGGGCAGAGGAGTGGTTCAAATACAGATTTGTAACTACTGAATATGCTGAAAAGAACGCCATCAAGCGCCCATGGGGAGATATCCTATACAGAAATCTTCAGCCCAGGTCCAAGTCCGAAGCCATTGCTCAAGGCTTCTACCCATGCATGGTCCGCAGACCGAAGCCATAAAATGCCGACCCATCATCTATGTTATGGTGTCGAGAAGACAATCTTTTCAAGCGCAACTACCAGTTTGCCAAAGACTCTACTGTGAAGAACAAGAAAAATCTTGGCATCAACTTCAACACTAGTCCGTCTGCTCCAAGGGCTGATGGCACACACGATGCCAACCCCAATGTCATCGGTCCCTTGGACAACTTTGATGGTTGATATCCTCTCCTACATCACTGCTCAGTGGGCCATAGTGGAGCAATCAGGTGATGATGCAAACTCTGAAGATGCGCCAGCTCCACCTAAGCCATAGAAGAAGAAAACAAAGGCTTCGAAGCCCTCTGCCGCACCAAGTGCTTCACGTGTGAAGCCATTGGCAACTGCACCTCTTGAACCCAGTGTGCAATCAGAAGATCTCTCTCGTGTCTCCAAGAAGACGGAGAAGCCCAAGAAGAAGCCCATGAATATTTATGGGCATGAACTTACTCCAGCTGCCGTTCTGAGGAACGAAGATGAAACCATCGATCTGTCAAGCAATGAAGATCTTGGTGATGATGCCCTTGAGCTACTGATCAAGAGCAAGCAAGAGGCGGAGATCTTCAACGACATGCCCCTCTTTGATGTGGATATTCTGAATAACTTCATCGACAAGTGGTTTGAAAATCCCAGCCTCAGCATTGATGATCTTCAGCTGCTAGTTGATATCAGCGTCACCTTCCACGGAGCCATTGCTAATGAATTGGCCTTGGCTCAGAAGATTGTTGAGCTGAAGAACAAAATTGATTATGAGAAGGCTCACTTCAAGAATAACATGGCCAAGCTCAGCGTGGCTGATGTTCAAAGCTTCAAGCAGATGCTGCATGACCTCAAGGAAGAGTTTCACAAGAAACGTGATGAACCTAAAGGCTCAAGAGAGCGGATGAAATACTTCGTAGAGAAATGTGTTCAAGCCCACAATGAGGCATAGAAGCGCAAGGCACTTGGGCGTCCTGGCATTGGCCCCAAGATGGCTGCCAAACAGAAGAGGAAGCCTGTTGTGGCCCAAGCTGAAGCTTCAAGGCAGGAAGCACCTCGCATTGTCTTCCCTGCCAGCATGACAGGCTCGAAGCCTAAGGTCCCCACAGCAGCTTCAGAACTCAAAAAGACAAGGACGGCTGAAGCCGAAGCCAAGAAGCGCAAGCACAAGAATGTCTCTGATGATGCACCATCAAAGAAGAAACTAAAAAAGTCTTCAAAGAAAGAGCGTGCTGCGGCCTCTGAGCCTCTTGTTGTCGAGCCCATTTCTATTGCTCGTCCTGCCTCCACCAATCAAGAGCGTCAACTTGTGATCCACGAGCCTGCTTTCACAGAGGCTCCTGAAAATGAAGAAGTACCAGCTGTTGACCCCATCACAGCTGAAGACATTGGTCATGAAGACAATGTTGAAGATGATGAAGTCCCTCAAATCGAGAACCAATCGGTATCATCACCTGTTCTTACAAACAGCGAACTCATCAGCATTGGTTGTCCCTTGACGCCAATTGCTCAGGATGATTCATGGGCAGATCGCCCTTAACAAGACACCCCCATTGATGATGAGACACCCAGAACTCCACCACCTCAAGCCACCACTCCGGTGCTTGAGGACGACAACTACATGGTGCAGACCACTCCATCACCACAGGCGTCGCCACCTTTCTGCAGGCTTCGCAAAGGCCCTAGGCCACAGGTCACCATGTCGAGCATTCCAGAAGGAGAAGTGCAACAAAGCTCAGTAGCATGCCAAGTGTTTCCTGAAGCCACTCCTACTGCGAATGTTTTTGAGTCTGAAGCAAAAGCTGCTGAAGACATTCTGGCTCCATCAGCCGAAGAAAATCAAGAACCAAGACAAGAAGAAGAAGAATTGCCACACCCCCTACCACTGAAGAAGTCATTCTCGAGGAGAATGTGTCTGTGCCCGACCCTCCTGTCATTGAAGACATGGCGGTTGAGAACGCTGAGGCTGCCACCAACAATGATACTGAAGCCAATGACGTTGTCATGGCTGAAGATAATGTGGAGTCTGAAGCCAATGTTGTGCCTGAAGCTCATGTGCAACCTGAAGCCCATGTGGATGCTGATGCCACTGTTCCAGCCCCAAGGCCTCAAACAATTGAACAGGCCTATAATCATGGTGAACTTGTCACAGTTCGGTGGCCCATCATGGTGCCTCCCACTGCTCCCGGACCTCAATATGACTATCATGTGGAGCAGAGGCCACAAGTTCAGAAGCCAAAGCCCAGGATACTAAGGCTTCCAGGTGCTGCAACCTCCCCAGGATTGTTCAGTGTGAACAGCTTTAGAGCCCACAACACCTTCTTTGATAGCGCCAAGAACCCTTACTCGAAGCCAAAGATCTCTTTTGATCGCTTCTGGAGCTATCAGCAGCGCAGCTACTACTCTTGCATCCTATACAATCAAGAGCGAATCTTTCAACACATGCGTCTTGATTGTGAAGCTATTGTTGGGCTGCCCTGTCTGGAAGAAGCTCTTGACTGCTTCAGGGAGGTTGGTCTTCTACAGTTCATCATTGACAAAGAACACTAGAATGAAGAGCTACTGTTGTAGTTCTACGCCACACTTCACATTCGTGGCTACAATAGGGATCCGAAGACATGGGTCCTTGAGTGGATGTCAGGAGATGTGCACCATGAAGCTAAAGCTCAAGACATTATTGAGCTTACTTCCCTGCCCACTCCAGGTGAACTCTATGAGCCTGATTGTCAGCTACACCAAAATGAACTGCAGAGTATCTTCCAGCAGCCTTAACCAAATATGAGTCAGATGCTCAGCATGATGAAGCCATTACCTCAAGATGCTGATTATCCCAAGGAATTCTTTGTCAAGGACCTTGAGTACCTGCCCCACACAGTCTATCATATTCTGAGGCATACTCTATGGCCAATCAAGGGATATTCTGCTGAAGCCAAACTTGAAGGAGCCATGAAGACTTTGGTATTCTATATTGTCAATGGCATCAGATTCAATTCTCAAGATTTCTTCATCAGACAACTTGCTGCATCTGGAATTTATCTGTTTGGCTTGAAGTTTTATGCTCCATGGGTAATGCGCCTAATCAAGCTTCACTCCTCTGTCGACTATAAGCCCTCAGCGCGCAACCATCTTGTCTTTTTGCTTGAGGTTGATATGTCCATTGAAGCCATCTACCCTGAGCCTGCCAAGGAGCCACTTTATCTTCATAATGCTGATCACCAAAGCTTCTCGCAACCGATGGAGGATGTTCTTGCTGCAACTTGAGTCTATCCTCTGACTGGAAATATACGTGCACCTCATTGTGCAAACACTGAAGCCACTAAAAGCACCATTGCTCAAAGGCCTTGGAAGCGATCTCGTGTACTCAATGACCGAGAGCTTCTTGTGGCCTTACATCAAAAACAGGATAGGCACCATGACTGGCTAAAGCGTCAGATGCAGAGCATCTTGGTGGATGTCAATCGCATTCGCAATCTTGCCACCAAGAACTCATTCGTAGCTCATGAAGCCTGTCGGCGGTCTTGGAAGAGTCTCACACTACTATGCTCTGAAGACGATCTTTGCGAAGACGGCTTCATAGAGGGCTTCAAATTTGATTCCAAGCCTCCCCAGAATGCAAGCTAGCGTCGGACTCCTTCCATTGAAGACTCTGAGTATTCATCTTCGTCTGCAACTGTTGTTGTGAGAGTCGTCGATGAAGAAGACGATGCCACTTCACCAACCATGGCTTCACCGCGTCTCGACACTGCACCAGGCCCCTCTGCACCACCGAACTCCAATGTCGACCCTGCTCCTGCATCTACTCCTGATGGGAATGAGTAGATACTCTATGTCTTCAAACCTTTTTGGTCATTACTGACAAAAGGGGGAGAAGCATATGAGTTGATAGTCTTCAAGCAGGTCCTTATGGGTGGTTGCTATATTTTGCCAAGTGTTTACAACTCTCGTCTTTTGATACATTTGGTTCTTTGGGTTGTAACACTTAAACTTGATCGTGTCTGCTACTTTTTCTGCTACTCTGTGATGCGATGATAAATTCTGCATGAAGTCATTCCGCAGACGTCCATTTTTCATTATGCATGTCATTATCTTCATTATATCTTTATATGCATGATGAATTGTCTTCGTAAGTTGAAGAGGATCTCCACAAAGTAAAACCTACCATGTCCATTTGCATTCAAAAGCAAACTACTTATATGCACATCTTCAGGGGGAGCCTTTTGCCACTTATGAAGACAATGCTTTAATCCTTAAACTTTCACATACTTTTATCCCCGTTGAAAACTTCAACCAGTTTGTCATCAATCACCAAAAAGGGGGAGATTGTAAGTGCATCTAGTGCCACCCCTAGTTGGTTTTGGAGTATTGACGACAAACTTGTTTGAGGGACTAATGTGTTTGTGATAATTGCAGGATAACACAGGTAGTGGTCCCTCATTGATTTGGTTTACCTACCAGAGATGACCCCTAAAAATGTGTGAAGACATTGAAGACAATGGTGGTCTGTGAAGATATTCACAACGAAGATTTTGACTCGAGAAGACATTCACGTGAAAACTATGGAGTGCGAAGACATAATTGTTTCGTAGTTTCCTTTTCTTCTTTGTTGAGTCATAGGAACCACCGCACTGTTAAGTGGGTTCCAAGTGAACAAAGTCAGAGTGACTAAAGTGATGCTCAACCAAATCCTATGTCTTCGAGCGAAGACAATGAGAGCAAATCTTATCCAGAGTTGGATGAGTCAGCTTTACTTGTAGCCCAAGTCAAGCTGCCGTGTGTGTTTGAAATCTGGCCGTTGGACATGTGTCAGTTCCTTAGTGACCGAGGGTCAGTTTGGACAAATCAGGTCGGGTTGCCTCCTGGCTATAAATAGCCCACCCCCTACACCATAAATTGGTGGCTGCTCAGAGTTAGTGCACGGCTTTTGTCGTTTGAGAGCAACCCACCTCCGAAGCATTTGAGAGAGAGATCCTTGTGAGGACAAAGCCCAAAACACCCAGACCCAAAGAGTGTTAGGCATCACTGAAGTCTTTCTGTCCGCGTGATCTAAAGAGTTGTTACACTTGAGGACTGTGAATCCTCCAGCCAGTTAGGCATCGCGTTCTGAGCATCCAAGAGTCATTGTGGATTGCTGGTGAACGAAGTTTGTGAAGGTTTGGAAGTCTACCTTGAAGACTTAACAGAGTGATTGGGCGAGGACTAAGTGTCCTTAGCTCAAGGGGATAAGGTGAAGACGTGGTCTTCTGAGTTAAATCTCAGCCTCCCTAACCAGACGTACAGTTGTCACAGCAACTAGAGCTGGTCCAACAAATCCCTGTCCTCACCAAGAAACTGGTTCTATCTCTTACCTATCTTTACTTACAGTTTGTCTTCGTGAAGTCATTGCCTGCTTGCTTGATCTGATTGACTTCACTGTGTGACGACTATTGTTGTTTGGCTTCATACTATCTTCCATCCTGATCTATACTACCTAGCTGCTAATAGTCTTCGTGCTTTCACTTCATTGCTTACTTGACTATGGATTTTCTAGTGTAGTCTATCTTCCGCTGCATATCAATAGGCTCATATCTACTATTTGTCGTTTTGAAGACTTTCATAAAAATCGCCTATTCACCCCCCCTCTAGTCGATAACTAGCACTTTCACAAGTGGTATTAGAGCTTTGGTCTCCATTTGCCTTGATTTCCATAGCTTTGGTGATCATAGCCTTGGTTTCACAACCTAGGAGAGTATGGCGTCTAGCGAGGGAAAATACCACCGTAGAGGTCCTTACTTTGATGGTACTAATTTTGCTAGTTGGAAGCATAAGATGAAAATGCATATTCTTGGACATAACCCCGCCGTTTGGGCTATTGTGTGTATTGGCTTGCAAGGTGAATTCTTCGACGGGAGAGAACCTAATCGTGAAGCTAACGCGGAAGAATTGAAGATGTTGTAATACAATGGTCAAGCTTGTGATATCCTCTTCAACATATTGTGCCCCAAAGAATTCAACAAAATCAGCCGTCTTGAGAATGCAAAGGAAATTTGGGATACTTTGATTGATATGCACGAAGGTACTGACTCCGTCAAGGAATCCAAATTGGATGTGCTTCAAAGTCAGCTTGACAAGTTCAAAATGAAGGATGGTGAAGGTGTCGCTGAAATGTACTCTAGGCTTGCTCTCATTACAAATGAGATTGCCGGCTTAGGGAGTGAAGAGATGACCGACATATTCATCATCAAGAAGATCCTAAGAGTCTTGGATGGAAAATATGATACCGTGTGCACTTTGATCCAAATGATGCCCAATTACAAAGATCTCAAGCCAACAGAAGTCATCGGAAGAATTGTTGCTCATGAGATGTCACTCAAGGATAAAGAAGAGCTTCACAACAAGTCTAGTGGTGCTTACAAAGCCTCATGTGATGCTCCTACATCATCAAGTGAGAAACAAGCCTTCAATGAAGAATTGAGCCTAATGGTGAAGAACTTCAACAAGTTCTACAAGAGTAGAAGCAAAGAAAGAAGTTCCAAGTCAAGGTCCTACAATGACAAAAGATCTTCTAGTCGTGAGCGTAATTGCTACAATTGTGAAAGACCCAGACACTATTCCAATGAGTGTACGGCTCCCTACAAAAGAAGAGAAGAATCACCTAAAAGGAGAGCAAAAGAGAAGAATCACCTCCAAGGGAGAGAAGGAGTAGAGATGATCATTATGAACGAAGAACCTCTCGCAGAAGCAAGGATTCGGAAAGTAAGGACAAGTCATCAAGGAGCTATACAAAATGAAGACATCAAGCTCATGTTTGTGAATGGGTATCCGGCTCCGACTCCGACCACCACTCCGAGAGAAGTTATCACTCCGAATCCGAATATACTCAAGATGAAGGTGTTGCCGGTCTAGCACATGTGTCAACCAACTCCTATGACATATTTGATTCACCAAATGAAGGAATTGGAAGATTCTTCATGGCTAAAGGCCCAAAGGTATCACACCCCGAGTATGTTGATTTCAATAGTGATGAAGATGAGTTGCTAGTTGATGATGATTTACTTGTTGACAACTCTAGTGATAAAAACTATGATGAACTTGCTATTAATCATGCTAATCAAGATAAAACGAATGACGATGATAAGAAGGAGATTGAGCGTCTAACTAAAGAACTAAACACTCTGAAGTTAGCTCATGAAACTACCTTAGAATATCATCGAGAGCTTTTAAAGACTCATGAGAAGTTACGCTTTGAAAATCTCAACCTTGAGCAAGAGCACGGGTTCTTAAAATAAATCAATGATGATCTTTGTAAGAAAAGTTCTTCTTACATTCCCAAGTGTTTACTCTTGTCTACTTACATGCCACAAGTAAAATATAGCAACAAGAACAAGAAAGATTCTTCATCTAGTAGTAACAATAATCATGCTAAATCCAATATTATTGCTTCTAGTAGTTCTCTTGATTCCACTAATGATTTTCTTAGCCAAGTTACACTTGAGCAAGAAAATAGCTTATTGAAGGGAATTATAGAGAAAGGTGTTTACAAGAGCCTTGCCGAAAGTAAGCAATTTGAGGAAATTGTACACAAGCAAGGAAGGCACCGGAAGAATCAAGGTGTTGGTTTTGAACGAAAGTTCAATGCCAATGGAGTTGAGTGGGAAGAAGATCAATACCCCAAGATGAAGTTTGTTCCTCAACAAGAGAAGTATGATCCTACTTCCTTCAAGGGGACACAAGCTCAAGATGATCTTCCACCCCAAGACCACAAGAAAAAAGGCAAGGACAAGCTTCAAGAGGAGATTGATGCATTTGAAGAAGCTCCTAAGGCCTTGGTCAAGTGGGTTCCCGAGACTACATCAAGTTCTACTTCATCAAGTATGACTACAACTCCAAGGATTCCCATCAAGTTGATGTTGATCCCGAAGAAGAAGAACTAGAGAGTTCTTTAGGGTGACTCCGCCAACATTTTTCACTCATATCATTTTGGCGAGAACAAGTGCAAACAACTTCCACATCTTGCACTAGTTCAAGGAGTCACAAACCCTCTTGTTGGTAAGACAAGGGACAAGGTAACGTAATGCTTTCATGGACATCATCTTGTGTGTACTTCACTCTATGTCTATGGATATCCTTGTTTGTTCCTTGTGGGACTAACCCATGTAGGTATTGAAAGTGCAACTCACTCCAATGGATTGCTCCAAATGATCTACATCAACATCGAGCATCCACATCTTCAACATCTACATGAAGTCATCATCGACAAAACCCAAGGTTAGTTCATCCCTCTTAGGGGGGATATCACATCTAGGGGGAGCTTTACTCTAAGAATTGAGCTAAAGCAACTCTAATGGTGTGAACACAACAATGCTTTATGTAAAAGTGGTAACCCCACTTGTGCTTAAACGATGAGTATGACCTACGATCAAATGTTCTCATTTGACTCCTCAGTCAATATACTCATATATAGATGACCTAGTAATCTCCAATTGCTTGATAGATGCTAGAGTGTTTGTGCATGCTTTGCCACATATTTCATTTGCCATCTTATTGCGTGAGCATGTTGATTGCATATTTTTCTCATTCGAGGACATCCATTTGTTGCTTTGATTGTTTGACTCTTTTTCTTTTGCCAAATGGATGGACAAGAATGCCTAAGAACTTCCTCTAGCTATCTATGCTTTTCTCTTCTCAAACTCTATTCATGCTACATCACAAAGTTTGATCAAGTCAGATTCGAACCCTCTGGGTGAGGAGCACTCGAAGTCACCGATTCGTCATAGACTTAAACTTCCAAAACCTCTCTGTGTATTGCGGTCTAACCGATTCATCTCTTTTGGTCATACCGAGTTCACTGAGTTGATCTAGGTTTTCAATCTCGGTGCAACCGATTAGAATAGTTCGGTCACACCGAGTTGCAGTAACTGCTTGCGATTCTGCATCCCGGTACCACCGAGTCGTTCCACTCGGTCACACCGACAGGGTCAGAATATAAATACCCACAGATCAAATTTTGGAAATTTCTCTGAAACACTTCGCTCGCGCGTATCCTACTCTGCCGACTCAGGTCTCCAGATCGTTCTCTCTTCGCCAACGACGTCCTGTCGCTGGTCTCCGTCACCGTCAACGGGAATCTTCACTGCCGTTGCTGCCGTAGCGAGCTCATCGCCAAGTTAGGGTATGAGTTCGATCCTTTGTGCAATCTTTTCCTCGGATTCTTAGCACAAAGTCAATGCCATGATTCTTACCATGTATGATATTAATCTATCCAATAAAAACTTCCTTTAGATTAGATTTGATTCGAAAATTTAGGGTTAGGTTTCCACCGAACTCATCTCGGACCGACCGAGTTGTAGAAATCAGTCTCACTGATTTGGCTTAGGCAATTGCACTTGCAACTTTTGGTCTGACCGAAACTTGCAAATCGATGTGACCAAGTTCAACTCTCAGTGAAACCCTAGCAATCTCAGAGTCATCAAACTGTGTCTCGGTCTGACCAATCTCACTAGTTCAGACTCTTATATTGCTTCGGTGTCACCGAGTTTAACAAATCGGTAGCTCTGAAATGCTTTCTGTGGAAAACTAAAACTAAGTTTTTGACTCAATTGTTTAGCAAAATCTCTGCACTTTCTGATGCTCATCCACTCTATCTCATCTACATCTATTCACAGGGTCAGCTTTTAGTTTGCAGTGTCAACAATGTCTGATCAAAGTGATAGCCAGAACAAGTCTGAGGAGCAAGTTAACCTGAGTGAGGGCACTAGTCCCTCTGGCAGTTATGGTGAGGGTAGCAGAAGCACCCCAAGCAACTTGCCCAAGGCAGCAACAAGGACAAGGAAGAAGAGAAACTCTGATTCAGAGGATGAAGACTATGTTGCTGCTGAGGAAGAAGTCAGCTCAAGAAGAAGGTTGTCAAGAAGGAATTTAGCACAGCTGCTTCAACTAAGCCTGGTTTGAAAAAGAAGGCTCCTGCCAAGAGAGTGCCGATGTCCAAGGCCAGAGCCTCAACTCTTGAAGCATCCAAATCAATTATTGGAGAGGCTGCTGGTGAGGACAAGAAAAAGAAGGAAAGGAAAAGAGGGAGATGGTGCAAGCGAGTTGGTCCCATGGCAGAATTTGAGAAGCATTCATCTGATGAGGAAGAATATGAAGAAGAGGATGCTGCACCAGCACCTAAAGCTCAGAAGCTGATGGGGGATGCCATCAAGTCTGGGGTTGCTACATCAAAGCCCAAGACTGCCCCCAAGTCTACTGCTCAAGCCTCCAAGACTGCACCAAAGAGGAGTACCGGGAACATACCTGCTGCAGAAAAGAACAAGGCCCCAGTGCCTGGAATAGAAGAGGAAGAGGAAGCCCAAGTGCTCAGAAAGTTGAAACCCAAGATCCCAGACCATAATGGTACACATCCAGTGGATGAAAACATGAAGATCAGGAAGGATGTAGGTCTCAGACTGTGGAGACGGTTAGATCTCTATGCTGCAAGGAGAAGAACTGCTGTAGACTACAGGTTCCACACCAAGGAACAACAGGACTTCTATGAGATTGTGCTCCTGGATAAGAAGCCCATAGTCAGTGACATGAAATGTGTTGATTGGGAATATATTGATGAAAATGAAGATCACTTTCCTGGAGCTCATGAGAGCTTCAGAATGAATGGAGTTGATGCCTTTGTGGGTCAGAAATTGACCAAGTGGAATGATGAGCTTATCATGCAGTTTTATTCAACAACTCATTTCTATCCAGATGGAAGGATTGCCTGGATGACTGAGGGTACAAGGTACCAATCTACCATTGCTGAGTCGGCCAAGCTAATCAATGCCCTTGCAGAGCATGAGGATGATACAGATGTGTATGCAAAGCCTAGGAAAGGACACAACTCCATGGCACATATGTACAAAGAGATTCCAGATGCAGCCTTGGAACATCACAAGTTTGGCTCTGTCTATTATCTCCTGTCAGGACTGCCCACAATCAATACTATTCTAAGGCACACATTGTTTCCAAAGTCTGGTGATGATAGGATGATAAGAGGACACTCCATCAATTTGCTGCATATGTTTGATGTGCCTAAAAAGTTCAAGGTGATGACATTGATTGTAGAGACAATCAAGAGGACAGCTGCTGATCAGAAGAGATCATGTGGGTATGCTCCACACATCCAGATGCTCATCAACTCCAAGATGGGCAAAGGCATATACCTGTTGGACAGAGAGCACCTTCCCTTGAGGCTTGACTTTGAGGACAACACAGTTGTCATGGATGCTACAGAACCAACTTCAGTTGAGGCTCAAGAGAAAAGAGCAAAGGCAAAAGCAGAGAAGGCATCCAAGCTGCCAAGTGCTGAAGAGGCTTCACAAGTTTTTCTCAAGTCAAAACAAGACCAACTTGGCTATCTTATTCAAGCCACTTTGAGGATTGAGAAAGGATTGGCCACCCTGACTCAGAATCAAGAGAGTCTTGAGAGAATCTTTGAAACCAAACTTCATGACTTGGATGTCAAGGTGACAGAGATTCAGACTTCTGTGGAGAAGATCCAAGAAGAGATTGAAGATAGGAGTGACAAGACCACTACTGATGCATATCAAAGGGTGCCCAGAAGGCAAAGGTCTGCAGCAGGGCCAGTAGCAGATACTAGAGCTACCACTTCAGCTCCTGCAGCCACAGCTTCAGTTGCCCCTCCGGTTGCAACTCCACTAGCTCCTTCAACCTCTTCAGATGCATTTGTTGCTGGACTCCTCTCCACGCCTCCTCCCAAAGATCAAGCCTATAGAGCCGCATAGCACTATGCATTTTCAAACTTTTTCGTAACTTGTTGCCAAAGGGGGAGAAAGTGTATAGATCATAGGCTGAGAGAGAGAGAGAGAGAGCTTTGCTTCTTTTTGCCTCTTTTGCTGCTACTTATTTGTTACCTTGTTCGTTTACTTGCTTGGATGATACTTTATGGTTGTGTGTGAGATACTTGTATGATCATGTGTTTGATCATATCATACTTTAATGTTTATGCTTGAATGATGATATTATCTATCTCTCATGTATGATCATTCACTCTGTCTTGGTGATGAGTGTATATTTCATATGCTATCATTTCCACCAAGATGTATGTGACATGGAAGACTAACCCATGATCCTAATCGATTGTGCCTTTGCATTCAAAAGCAAATTTTAAATAATGCACAAATTTAGGGGGAGCTCTTGCTTATCACATACTTCTCAAAGCGACGATGTATTACATTCTTATTATTATTTGTCGAAGCTTTGATCTATATGTTGTCATCAATTACCAAAGAGGGGGAGGTTGAAAGTGCAACTAATCCCTGGGTGGTTTTGGTAATTCTTAACAACATATAGATCATTGAACTAATACTCTTTCAAGATGATCATTTCAGAAAGTTCAATGATTGGCATGGCATGGACTAGAGATGTGGACCCCTCAAAATGCTAAGAACACATATTGGCAAAAGCTCAAGACTCCACATTTTCATTTTAGTGATCCAAGATCACATTGAGTCCATAGGAAAAGCCAATACTATTAAAATGGGATGAGGTGTTACTTAATGGCTTGCTTGCTCAAAATGCTTAGTGATATGCTCCAAAAGCCCTCAACCACTTTCTCAATTCCACATATGTCCTAAACCTAAAGTCAAACTCGGCCCCAACGATTTGATCTATCCGGCGCCACCGAGTTCACTTGACATAGCCACTGCTAGAAACCCTAATCAGTTCGGTCTCATCGATAGGGATCTCGGTCTCACCGAGATGGGATTGCAAACTCTCTGTTTCCCTTCGTAACACTTTGGTCTAACCGAAATGAGCGATTGGTCCCACCGAGTTCGCAATGCAAACTCTCTGTTTCCTTTTCGTAACGTTTCGGTCTCACCAAAATGAGCGATCGGTCCCACCGAGTTTGCCTGGCCAACTCTCTGTTTGCCTATTAATGAAATTGGTCTCACCGAGTTCATGTGATCGGTCTCACCGAGATCAAGTTATGCCCTAACCGTAGCACATCGGTCCCACCGAGTTGATCATGTCGGTCCCACCGAAAAGCCTAACGTTCACATTTTGAACTGAATCGGTCTGATCGAGTTTCACTATTCGGTCCCACCGAGTTTGGTAAATTGTGTGTAACGGTTAGATTTTGTGTGGAGGCTATATACACCCCTCCACCCTTCCTCCATTCGTGAGGAGAGCCATCAGAACGTGCCTACACTTCCAGCATTCATTTTCTGAGAGAGAACCACCTACTCATGTGTTGAGACCAAGATATTCCAATCCAACCACAAGAATCTTGATCTCTAGCCTTCCCCAAGTTTCTTTCCACTCAAATCATCTTTCCACCAAATCCAAATCAGTGAGAGAGAGTTGAGTGTTGGGGAGACTATCATTTGAAGCACAAGAGCAAGGAGTTCATCATCAACACACCATCTATTACCTTTTGGAGAGTGGTGTCTCCTAGATTGGTTATGAGTTACTTGGGAGCCTCCGTCAAGATTGTGGAGTTGAACCAAGGAGTTTGTACGGGCAAGGAGATCGCCTACTTCGTGAAGATCTACCCTAGTGAGGAAAGTCCTTCGTGGGCGATGGCCATGGTGGGATAGACAAGGTTGCTTCTTTGTGGACCCTTCGTGGGTGGAGCCCTCCGTGGACTCGCGCAACCGTTACCCTTCGTGGTTTGAAGTCTCCATCAACGTGGCTGTACGATAGCACCCCCTATCGGAACCACGCCAAAAATCTTTGTGTCTACTGCGTTTTCTCCCTTCAAACTCCTCCCCTTTACCTTCATATGCAATGATTTACATTCCGCTGCTATACTCTTAGAATTGCATGTGTAGGTTGATTGCTTGACTTGTGCTAAGTTGCTAAAATCTGCCAAGGCTTAAAATTGGGAAAAGGCTAGATTTTTATTTGGTCAAGTATTCTAATCAGCCCCCTCTAGACATACTTTCGATCCTACAAATAACCTCTGGCAAAATCTTTCTAAGCCTATTAGCTAGCATCTTAGAGATGATTTTATACACCACATTGCATAAGCTAATAGGTCTATACTCTGTAATTTCCTCTAGGCTCTCATCTGAGGAATTAGAACAATGTTTGTATAATTCCATCCCTTAAGTATCTTCTTATTATTGATTGCATCGAGCACTTCATTGCTGAGCTCATCTCCCACAATATGCCAAAACATTTTTTTAAGATCGCATGAAGGCCATCCGGGCCAGGTGCCTTCATACCCCAATTCGGAATATTGCCTTTCTCACCTCGTATCTGGTATATGGGGTCGTCAACAATAAGTTCATATCTCTAGTGACCAAAGGCATTACAATAGACAATATATTTTGATCCACTTCACTTGAATCAGAAGTATAGAGACTCTGGAAATAATCGAAAATGAGGGCTTGAGGTTATCACCCTCGACCCATTCATGATTATTATACTTTAACTTTTTAATCAAGTTCCTTATCCTCCTAGTAGAAATAAAATCGTTAAAATATTAAGTGTTTCTATCACCACGACGTAGCCAATTCACTCTACTACTTTGAGCCCAGTATATTTCATCTTGCTCTAACAAATTCTCAATCAAAAAAGTGAGCTCATGTTGCTTTGCTTTCACTTCACTTGAATATGGGACTCGCATCAGTTCATCCAGTTCCTTCCAAGCCTTCCTCCAACGTGCACTGAATCAAGCTCTTCTCTCGCTGAAGGACAGAGCCCCTATGTGACGGCCTTCTGCCAAGCTGTTTTAACTATCTCCTCGACGGTACCTTCCTCAAGCCATCTGGCTTCGAATTTCCGCTCAAACTCTGGCCTGCTTGCAGCCACACGTGCTAGATATTCAGTGTCAAAATAAATTTGCCTATGATACGATTTCCCCATCTTCGGATTGACCAGCCCTACGAGCGGATGCATCTCTATCCATGTGGCGTTCAAAACAACTCTGTGCAACCTCTCTCGGAGACCTTCTCTAAACCACGTGAACTTGTCACCAATATACCCAATGTCCTCTAGTGAATAATCGGATTGTGCATCCTGGAATGCGTGCAGACGCGACTGGTGCTGCGACGCCCCTCCTTCCTTCTCAGACAAGAATAATATTTCGTTGAAATCACCAATAGCTACCCACGGCAGGTTTGGCTGGGCATGTAGATCACGCAAAAGACGATACGTACGAGCTTTATTGTCACAACTTGGTTCCCCATAAACTCCTGTCATCCTCCATATATCTCCATTTGCTTATTTAACTAACACACCGATACAATCAAAGGTGGTAGCCCGGGAGTAGATCCTCACCTTCTTCTTCTAGACTAGAAGCAATCCACCTTTTCTTCCATCCAGACTTGGTGCCACAATCATCTCATCCATGCCTAACTTCTTCATCAAAATTTCTACCTTAACTTCATCCAGGTGTGTCTCTGACAGGAAAAATGCATCAGGTTTGTTTCGCTTCTAGATGTCCAGCAACGACTGAACTATCGGGGCACCGAGAAGGCCCCGACAGTTCCAACTAATGAGTTTCATTGCCCCTAGTGAGGAAATTCAGCCTTCTCGGTGGTACCGACACCAAATTCAACCTCAATCAGAATACACCTTCCCGTACTAGATCAACCATCCAAAGCAGACCACAACTCTAAGAGAAACACAACAACACAAGGCTCTCATGGATCACGGAGCGGCAAGACGAACAACCACCTTGACAGATCAAAATGGCTGGATCACAAACGACAGCTTGGAGCAGAGCTCATTAAGGGTCGGAAAATTACAAACGTCCGGCCATAGCAAGCCTACTGGAGAGATGATGACCAGCCTACCGCAGAGCGGCGGGGTCATATGAAGTCGCAGCGCCGCCGCCGCCGAAGCAGCGGCCGGTGGCGACGCTGGCCTAGATCGCCTTGTCTGTCATGAGGGCTCTTTCCAAAGAAAATGCCAGAGTCTCGCTTTAGTCCCAGAGTTTGTTCTCTGCTTTTTTTTGTTTGCGAGGGAGTGCTAGGGAGCCCCACAACACCGATTAGAGATGCTGGCGCTCGGAGGGGCGCATAACGGGCTGGCCCAGTAACTCCTACGTGTGCTCGCAAGAAGCAAATGCGTTGAAAAAAATGGAGAAATAAATGTTATTAGTAAATAGAAGAATTGGGACTCGAACTCCAATGGGCAACAACAATAGTCACACGGCAAAAGCACTCGACCTATCTCACCTTCTCAACTACAATCAGGAAAGTACTCTATTTGAGCCTTATTCTAGTACAACATATAACATATATTATATACATCATATAAACTCTTCTAAAAAATACAAAAAAGTGGAAAAATCCTGAATAAAAAAATGTTCATGGATTTTGAAAAGTTGACAATTTCCAAAAAAAATTCATCAATTTTTTTAAAAGTTCATCGATTTTGTAACACCAAAAACTGTGAACAAATGGTATGATTCGTACCCAGGGCCTCCTAGTTTAGCTATAGTAGCAACCAGACAACCCGACCTGGTTGTGTTTAGCTACATCCTTTCCATTCTTTTATTTTTTTTCATCTTTTCTTTTATTTTTAGTTTTTTCCTTTTTATATTTCATGAACTCTTTTTGAAATCCGTTGAACTATTTCCAAATTCGATGAACTTTTCTCAAATTTGATGAACTTTTTAAAAAAATCGATAAACTTTTCTCAAATTCGATGAACTCTTTTCTAATAGTCACACGGCAAAAGCACTCGACCTATCTCACCTTCTCAACTACAATCAGGAAAGTACTCTATTTGAGCCTTATTCTAGTACAACATATAACATATATTATATACCTCATATAAACTCTTCTAAAAATACAAAAAAGTGGAAAAAATCTTGAATAAAAAAATGTTCATGGATTTTGAAAAGTTGACAATTTCCAAAAAAAAATCATCAATTTTTTTAAAAGATCATTGATTCTAAAAAAAGTTCATCGACCTAGAAAAGAGTTCATCGAATTTGAGAAAAGTTTATCGATTTTTTAAAAAGTTCATCAAATTTGAGAAAAGTTCATCGAATTTGGAAATAGTTCAACGGATTTCAAAAAGAGTTCATGAAATATAAAAAGGAAAAAAAAACTAAAAATAAAAGAAAAGATGAAAAAAATAAAAGAATGGAAAGGATGTAGCTAAACACAACCAGGTCGGGTTGTCTGGTTGCTACTATAGCTAAACTAGGAGGCCCTGGGTACGAATCATACCATTTGTTCACAGTTTTTGGTGTTACAAAATCGATGAACTATTAAAAAAATTGATGATTTTTTTTAGAAAATCGATGAACTTTTTGCAGTTTCGATGAACTTTTCCAAAAAATCAATGATTTTTTAAACATTAGATGAACTTTTTTCCAAATTCAATGAACTTTTTTCACATTCGATGAACTTTTTTAGACACGGTGAATTTTCTTCAAAATCTATGATCTTTTTCAAATTTCTGAACTTTTTTGAAATTTGTGTTTTTTATAAATTTGTGAACTTTTCAAAACCCAAGAACATTTCTGAATTCACGATCTTTTATTGATTTTTTCGTATTTTATAAAATATTTATACTAGGCAAATAATATATGTTATATGTTGTACTAGAATAAGACCAAATAGAGTACTTTCCTGATTGTAGTCGAGAAGGTGAGATCAGTCTAGTGGTTATGGTGTGTAACTATTGTTTTTGTCAAGTGGAATTTGAGTCCCAATTCTCCCATATAATGATAACATTTTTTTCTCCATTTTTTTACTCCATGTTTGCTTCTTGCGAGCGCATCCGGGAGTTACTAGGCTGGCCTGCTACGCGCCCCCTACGAGCGCCAACAGCTCTAATAGGCGCTAACAACGCCGAATAGGAAATGCCAGAGTGCGATGGCTACCAGATACCAAAGGTTACCACCATCCATCACTTGGCCAAGAAATAACAAATAAATCCACTGGGCCTTTTTTCTCCTAGACCAAGATGAAGCAAGAAGATAGGCAGGAAGAAAGGAACAACCAACCTGTTTCACGCGGCGACTATATCCCGCTTTACGCGAGATGGAAGGATCTCTTGCGTAAAGCAGATATAGTAACAGGCCGGCCAAGCGCTAGTAAAATAGGAGAGAAGGGAAGAAAAGAAGGTCTTGCAGGGATTCGGTCCTTGGTCGCCCGGGGTAGTGCGAGACGTCCTAGCCATCGTGCCACGCTTGCGTTCCTGATAATATACGTGGCGCGGCTTACTTGAGGTGCAAGACCCTTGATTTTTTAATTCACCTCTTTTTTGTCTTTTTTCGTTTCTTTTCTTCTTTGTTAGGTTTTCTATTTCTTCTCCGGTTTCTTTGAGGTTTTTTCGTCATTATACTTCATTTTTTCTTTTCTTTTTCTCTTGGTTTCTATCATGGTTTTTTATTTTTTTTTCTTTCTTTTCTTTCTCATTTTTACTTCCTTTTGTCCATGGTTTTTTTATTTATTAGTTTTCAACATTTTTTTATCTGTTTTCATAGTTTTCCCTTTTTTGTTTGTTTCCTCAGTTTTAGTTTTTAGTTTCTTTTTTCTTTGGTTTCATTTTTAGTTTTCATTGGTTTTTGGTTTCTTTCTCTCTTTTGGTCTTAATTCTATATTTTCTGTATCAAGAACAATTTTTAAATACATGTTTAACATTTTTTAAATATGAGTTTAATACGATTTTAATATATGGATTAACATTTTTGAAATACGAGATTAACATTTTTTGAATACATGGTCAGCATTCTTTCTGTATACACTTTTAAGCATTTTTCAAATACTTGAGTAACATTTTTTAATACAGGATTAACATCTTTTCTATACACATTTAACATTTTTCTATACATATTTAACTACATGGTCAACATTTTTTCTACACACACTAAACATTTTTGAAGTGCTTTATTAACATTTATTAAAATGAAATACTAACTTTTTTGAACACATGGTCAACATTTCTTCTATATAAAATTAACATTTTTTGAATACATGGTCAACATTTTGTCTATGGACAGTTCTACATTTTCAAATGCTTCATTAACATTTTTTGAAAACATGGTCAACTTTTTTGCTTTTGGTTCTTTGTTTTTCAAACTGTCTGTTTTCGTTGGTTTATTATTTCATTTCTTCTCTACTATTCACTTTTTTGGGGTTTCTTTGTTTCTTTTGATTTTCATTCATTTTTTTTGTATATGTCAACAACATTTTTTAAATACAAGATTAACATTATTTGTATACATGATCAAGAATTTTCCTATACACACTTTGAAACTTTTTCAAATGCTTGGTCAACATTTTTTGTATAAATTATTAAAAAAATTCCTATACACACTTTTAAAAAATTTCAAAAGCTTGATTAGCATTTTTCACCATTTTGTTGTTGTTATACTTTCGTTTTTTTTCTTTTGTTTTTCTCTCGGTTTCCATCATGGGTTTTATCCGTTTTTCTTTTCTTTCTCATTTAAACTCCTTTTGTCTTTGTTTTTGTTTATTTTTAGTCTAGATTTAGAAGCTTTCCCTAACAAACCTTTCGCCGCTGGGGAATTCACACAAAAGGGAAGGACTTATTCTCAACGAAAAAAGTGCTCTCTGAACCGAACGTGAAAGTTGTTTTCCATCAGACGGCTGTTCACGTAACTCCACTCCGTTTTTTATTTTTTCTTCTTTATCGATTTTCGTAGTTTTTTCATTTTTGCATTTGTTTCTTTGGCTTTATTTTTCATTTTCTTTTTCTTTGGTTTCTTTTTCGGTTTTCATTGATTTTTTCTCTCTTTCTTTTGGTCTTAATTCTGTATTTTTGGTACAAAAACATTTTTGGATACGTGCTTTGGCATTTCTCAAATATGAGTTTATGTTTTTTAGTATATGGTCGAGATTTTTCAAAAATAAGTTTAACATTTTCTGAATATATGGTCAGCATTCTTTCTTTAAACACTTTTAAACATTTTTAAATATTTGACTAACATATTCAAATACAAGATTACCTTTTTTTAACACATGGTCAACATTTTTTATACACACATTTAACATTTTTGAAATGCTTTGTTAACATTTATTAAAATGCAATATTAACATTTTTTGAACACATGATCAACATTTCCTCTCTAAAAATTTAACTTTTTTTGAATACATGGTCAACATTTTGTCTATACACATTTCTACATTTTTAAATACAAGATTAAGAATTTTTAAAAATGTGGTCACATTGTTGCTTTTGTATCTTCGTTTTTCAAATTTTATGTTTTCTTTTGGTTTTCATTTTTTTCCTTGTTTCTTTTGATTTTCATTCAATTTTTTTGGCATATGTCAACAACATTTTTTAAATACAAGATTAACATTTTTTATATACATGATCAACATTTTTCCTATACACACTATAATTTTTTTTTCTAATGCTTGATTAAGATATTTTGTATACATGATTAACATTTTAAGTACACACACTTTTAATTTTTTTCAAATGCTTGATTAACATTTTTCAACATTCTGTCGTCATTATACTTCGGTTTTTTCATTTGTTTTTCTCTTGATTTCTCTCATTGTTTTCATCCGTTTTTCTTTTCCTTTTCATTTTTACTTCCATTAGTCTCCCTTGTTTTGAGTATTTTTTAGTTTTTTCTTCTTTATCACTTTTCACAGTTTTTCCATTTTTTGCGTCTAGTTTCTTTGTTTGAATTTTGCATTTTCCTTTTTCTTTGGTTTCTATTTAGATTTTCATCGATTTTTCATTTGCTTTCTTCTGGTCTTAATTCTATATTTCCGTATCAAGAACTTGTTTTAGATACATGTTTTGGCATTTTTAATATATGAGTTTAATATTATTTAATATAAGGTCAACATTTTCTATACACATTTTCAACATCTTTCTAATGTTTGATTAACATTTTACTAATACAAGATTAACACTTTTTAATACAAGATTAACATTTTTTTTAAATACATTGTGATCATTCCTTCTGTACACACTTTTAAACATTTTTCACATGGTTGATTAATATTTTTTAATACAAGACTAACAATTTTTAACACATGGTCAACATTTTTTCTATACACATTTAACATTTTCCAAATGCTTTATTAATATTTACATTAAAATGCAATATTAATTTTTTTGAACACTTTGTCAACATTTCCTATATATAAATTTAACATTTTTCAATACATGGACAGTTTTTTGTCTATACACATTTCTACATTTTTCAAATACTTGATTAATATTTTAAAATACAAGATTAACATTTTTTTGCAAATATGTTCAATTTTTTTTGCTTTTGTTTCTTTGTTTTTCAATTTTTTTTGTTTTCTTTGGTTTATTATTTCGTGTACTTTTTGGTTTTCATTTTGTTGGTTTGCTTTGTTTCTTTTGGTTTCATTCGACGTTCTTTGTATATGTCAACAACATTTTTGAAATATAAGATTAACATTTTTACCATACACACTTTTAACTTTGTCAAATGCTTGATAACATTTTTCTTATACATGATTAACATTTTTCCTATACACACTTCTAATCTTTTTCAAATTCTTGAAGAACATTTTTCAAATACAGGATTAAACTTTATCTAATGCATGGTCAACATTTTTTCTATGCGCATTCAACATGTTTTCCGAATGCATTTTTATTCTTCTTATCCAATGATCAACATATTTTTTCTAAATGCATTTCACATTTTTAAATGGTTGATTAAAATTTTTCAAATACTTAAATAATATTTTTATATGCATGATTAAAAAATTCCATTTCCATCATTTTTAATACATGGTTAACATTTTTTAATACTACTTCGACATTTTTTCAAATACTTGTTCAACGTTTTTTTCAAATGCTTGATTAACATTTTTATATACATGATAGAAAAGTAATCATTTTTTAATACAGGATGAACAATTTTTTGTACACGTTCAACATTTTCAAACGGTTGATAAAAAAATTCAAATACATGGTCAACATTTTTCAAATACTATATATATACATATATATATATATATATATATATATAATTGGAAAAATAAAAAAAAGTACAAAAAGAAAGCAAAAAACAAAAACAGAAAGTGGCCTCCGTGCGAGTGGGCCTTCCCATCTCGCCCGTCTCTTGAGCGAGTTGGAAGCAGGACTCTCTGAAAGCGAGATATAGGCGCACAGGATGCCGGAGACTGGACCGCCCATTAGACGCAAAGTACAAGAAAAGCGTTAACGTGTGTGAGCAATCACTTAGATAAACATGTGCATGCACTAAAGCCTGGTTGCTACTAACCCCGGGCATACGATTACAGCAGATTATATTAGTCTTGATCTGGATCTAACGATACATGAACAGCACGCCAAAGATGGCGATGAGGATGGCCAACACAAGCACCGTGGCCATCAGGTTGGTCAGCTTGACCATGAGGTTCATCCTAAAGCAGATCTTGGACCAGGCTAGGAGCTGGTTACATGTCCACAGCGGGAGCCGGCGGAGCAGCCTGTGGATGAGGCGCTGGGATCTGCTGGTCGACCACACCAGCGTCTAGGGTGAGGTACTTCGACGCCTCCTGCCTCACGATCACCGGACATGGGATCAGTGGGAGAAGCTCATGCGCACCTCTATGATGGGACGAGAAGATGAAGACTCTAATGGCCGCGGTGCTTCGATCTGTGGATGATGGGAAGCTGGCCACTGGGGATTTAATGGTGGGAGGCTTCCCAGTTCCCACCGACGCCTCCATTTTCGGAGGGTTGTTAAAGATTGGTGTCGGTGGTGGAGGGTCGTTAAAGATTGGTGTTGGTGGTAGACGGCTCCGTCTGTACCAACGCAGCGTTAACCGAGTACGTCATTTCATGACAGCAGGGTGTGGGCCAGTGGGCCGTTCCCAGAAATAGGGTGTCGATCGAATACACAGGGGAATACGAGATGAGACGCGCATCGCGAAGAGATGGGGCGGTCCAGATTTCGGGTTCATCTAGACCCGGGAGCCAAATTGCTTTTCCGTGGAGGGTGTGCGCTAGTTCCGAGTAATGAAGTAATTGGTGCGTGAAGCGCCAAATAGAGTTTGCGAGCTGGATTTGGGTGGATCTATGATGTTGACTGGTTTGCTGCCTAACATTCTTGCCAATATTTGCCAAAATCATAGGTTGTTAAAACTGTATAACTTTTTGTGAGATTGGATTGGGAAACTGATAACTAACCAATCTCTAGTCAACATTATCCTTTGTATGTATATATCGCTTCTAGCGATTCGCAGGATAGTCGTCTCCTTTGATTTTTTATGTTTTATGTTTTCATTTTTACACTGCTTTTAGAAAATAGTTTAGGAAATGTACTATTATTTTGGAAACTATTTTTTACCAATCTATAGAAAATGTTCGACTTCTATTTAAAAAAATGTTCATCACATGTTTAACAATTATTATCATTCATTTAAAAAATTTATGGTGTGTTTACAAATTTTGAACATGTACTGGCCGGGTATTTAAAATAATGTTCACCAAGTATTTAGAAAAAATTGTCCGGCCAGTATTTGAAAAAATGATGAATGGGTGTTGTAAAAATGTGCATGGTTTGTTTAAAAAAATGTTCATTGTGTATCTGAATAATGTAAAGCATGCATTTGACAAATGTTCAACATGTATTTCCAAAAATTTCAACGTGTATTTGAAAATGTTTGACTTGTATCTTAAAAATGTTTGAAGTGTTTTGTAAAGTTTTCAATGCGCATTTAAAAAAAGAGAAAGGAAGATTAAAAATGTGTTCATAATGTTTTCTAAAAACATCTTCAAGAAAATGTAGAAAAAAACTGTCTGTGCAGTTTGTAAAAAATACCATTAAACAGGTTTAAAAATATGTTCAAAACATTTTAAGAAGTATTCGTGAACTTTAAAAAAATTCACTTGATTTTATGAAAATGTTCATAACATATATAAAAAATTCTATGTGCTATTCATAGTAATGTTCACATATTAAAAAAAATGTTCATCACATTTTAGAAAAATATTCAACATGCATCTGAACAATGTTCAACATATATACTAAAAATGTTCAATGTTTATTAAAACAAAGTCAATATGTAAAACAAAATCAATATGTATACGAAAATCTATAAGAATAAAAAACAAAATGAAGAACGGCAAAATTAAGGAACAAAAAACCCAAAATAAAAATGTAATAAGAAGAAAGGAACCTTAAAATGGAACAAAGAGAAAAGGTTGTGATGAAAAGGAAATTAAATACAAACTAAAACACAAAACAGGAAAAAACAAAATAATAATTTAGAATGGTCCACCTGGCTGAGTCGGGCGAGAAGCAATGCACTATGCTCAGAATCAAAAACTAGCCCGTGAGTAAATAAAAAAACATGTGAGCTGAACTCGTGCAAAAGGAAAATCGCTTGCTAGTCCAACCCACTAGAAGGATCGCCGAAGGCAAAGCCGTGATGTATGTCGTAGTAAGTGAGATATAGCATTGGCAGGATCATGTATATATGTTGAAGTAAAAATAATTGAAATATAGTACATCACGAAGCCTCAAAAACGTCCCTCAATCAAATGATTTGGATGCAATTTTTTTATCAGATTTTACTCTAAACATAAAATATATCCGATTCATATTTGGATCAGGCCTCCCGAGCAAATCCAGTGAAAAACCCGCGAAGACCCAACTGCCGCCCGGAAGTTTTAGCTGTGTGGCTGACTGCTCGATCCCCTTCCATCGCCGCCGTCACAGACCGATTCCGGCCAGACACCGCCCCAGCCATCGGGCGTCCATGGCCTCCGCCTCCAACCCCGCGTCTGTCGCTGCCGCTCCTGCGCTCGTCGCCATGGCTCTCCATCGCTGCCACCACCTCCTGCTCCTGCCCGTCCATCACGGACGCCGTGGCGCTCGAAGTCGCTACTGCGTTTCTGCTTGCGGACTGCTCGAACAACGCGTGGCTCGGATTCAAGTCGCTGGCGGCGGCCCTCGGGCGTGCGGTGACCTGCAGCAAGGCCATGCAAGAGCGGCGTGTGCGAGCATCTGGTGCTCGATCCATGGGTCGGTCTCCTGCTGAGCCTGGGCACATATGTCGGCCGGGTGTGGCAGGGACCAGCCGTGCGGCCACAGTAATTTATATAGTGTGGCAGTGCTTGATTTGCGTGTCAAGCTTGACCGGGAGAGCGGCAGTGCTCGATTTGCTCGTCGAGCGAGCAGCAGCATCTGGCCACCAACGCAATGAGTGATACGTCTCCGTCGTATCTATAATTTTGATTGTTCGATGCCAATATTATACAACTTTTATATACTTTTGGCAATTTTTATGCTATTTTTGGGACTAACATATTGATCCAGTGCCCAGTGCCAGTTCCTGTTTGTTGAATGTTTTTTGTTTCGCAGAAAATCTATATCAAACAAAGTCCAAATGCGATAAAAACTTACAGAGATTTTTTGGAATATATGTGAATTTTGGGAAAAAGAATCAACGCGAGACGATCCCGAGGGGGCCATAAGGCGGGCGGGGGGGGGGGGGGGGCGTGCCCTGGGCCCTTGTGGTCACGCCGTAAGGCGGTTGGTGCCCTTCTTTCGGCGCAAGAAAGCTAATATCCGGATAAAAATCGTATTAAAATTTCAGCCCAATCGGAGTTACGGATCTGCGGGAATTTCAGAAACGGTGGAAGGCGAGAAATAGTGAGCGCAGAAACAGAAGAAAACACAGAGAGAGATCCAATCTTGGATGGGCTCCCACCCCTCCGCCGTCATGGAGGTCAAGGACCAGAGGGGAAACCCTCCTCCCATCTAGGGGGGGGGGGGTCAAGGAAGAAGAAGAAGGAGGGCGGCTCTCTCCCCCCCTCTCCCGGTGGCGCCGGAATGCCGCCGGGGCCATCATCGTGCCGGCGATCTACACCAACAACTTCACCGCTGTCATCACCAACTCTCCCCCCTCTATGCAGCGGTATAACACCTCTTCTCCCCGCTGTAATCTCTACTTAAACATGGTGCTTAACGCTATATATATTATTTCTCAATGATGTATGGCTATCCTATGATGTTTGACTAGATTTGTTTTGTCCTATGGGTTGATTGATGATCATGATTGGTTTGAGTTGTATGTTTTATTATTGGTGTTGTCCTATGGTGCTCTTTGTGTCGCGCAAGCGTGAGGGATCCCCGCTTAGGGTTTGCAATATGTTCATGATTCGCTTATGGTGGGTTGCTAGAGTGACAGAAGCTTAAACCCGAATAAGGGGGTTGTTTGCGTATGGGAGTAAAGAGGACTTGATACTTTAATGCTATGCTTGGGTTTTACCTTAATGATCTTTAGTAGTTATGGATGTTTGCTAGAGTTCCAATCATAAGTGCACATGATCCAAGAAGATAAAGTATGTTAGCTTATGCCTCTCCCTCATATAAAATTGCAATAATGATTACCGGTCTAGTTATCGATTGCCTAGGGACAAATAACTTTCTTGTGACAAAAAGCTCTCTACTAAACTAACTTAGTTGTTTCTTTATCTAAACAGCCCCTAGTTTTTATTTACGTGCTCTTTATTAATTGCAAACCTATCCTATCACACCTACAAAGTACTTGTAGTTTCATACTTGTTCTAGGTAAAGCGAACGTTAAGCGTGCGTAGAGTTGTATCGGTGGTCGATAGAACTGTAGGAGATATGCCCTAGAGGCAATAATAAATGTTATTGATTATCTCCCTGTTCATAATTATGTTTATGTTCCATGCTATAACTGCTGTGGTTCCCGAGCCCGTATATCCATAAAGGCTCTAGGGAGAACCCATATGCACGTGTGGAATAATAAACAGTAAAATGTATTCCTAGTCGTGCCTCTAAGACTAGCTCAAGTGTTGCATGATGATTATGTTTTCCCAATCATGGGCATGTCTATGCCAAGCAACTTTGAGGGCACAATGTCAGGAAGGACATTTGTGTTGAATCGACCCGAATTGATGTTATGCTATGAGATCCATTCGTCACAAGTTAATGGTTTATAACACAGAGATAGTTAATGTTTGCATAATTCCTTAGACCATGAGAGTATTGAGTTTCTTCATGCTTGCTTCATGAACTTTGGGGTTTGTTAAACGTCATCCGTAACTGGATGGCTATTACGACGGCTTACGGGTTCATGGGAAAGTATGTTAAGTAACTTGATAGCTCGAGATTGGGATTTGCTCCTCCGACGATGGAGAGATATACTCGGGCCCTCTCGGTGTTACGGTGTCCATCATCATCTGGCCAGACACTTTGTGATATGATCACGGGGATGCCGGAACACGAAACGAGAAAAGAGAACAAAACCTTGGATAGTGGACAAAGTATTGGCCCACGGGGATGCAATAAATCTCACCTCAGGTGTTTGTGATATATCGTGAAGCAACAGGAATAGCTCACCGCAACTGGAGGTTCACTCGAATATTCATTCGTGTGGGTATAGGGGTCAATATGGGTGTCCACGGCTCCGATGTTGATCATTGATCGGAAGGGGTTCCAGGTCATGTCTATACTTCACCGAACCTATAGGGTCACACGCTTAAGGGTCATCTATCTGCTGAATACTAGATAGGGAGTCTGAGAGAAAATCACCGAAAAAGTTTCGGACAGCGGAAAAGTTCCGCAGAGAGAGGTCACCGGATGAGTTCCGGTGAAACTGAAAAGTTGTTTCAGGGGATACCATAAAGTCAAGTTGGTTTCGGCACATGCCTGATAATTCTTGGAGGGTGCCAGAATCATTCTGGAAGCTTTCTGGAATTTTCCGGGATAATAACCGGATATGTTCCGGAGCTGCCGGAACCACTTCAGATGCTTTTCGCAGATGGAAATCACTAAACCGGAATTGTTTCGGAACACGTTGAAAATAATTTTGGTGGGTACTGGAAATGTTCTAAGCCCACACAAATATTTTCAGTTCAAACGGACGCTGAAAAATGTCGTCGTGAATAGTGAAAATCAGCTTTATGGTTACTTTATGGAAAGCCACCTTTTGGGGCTTTGCTCCAAAAGATCTTGGGGATGACATGGATGGATAGGAGCCATTTTTTGGGCCCCTCATGGGGGTGTGGCCGGCCACATGGGGTATCCCCCCTTGGGGACCCTCTTGTTCATTGGTTTCACTCCTAGGTCCTTGTGGAAGGACTTCATTCATGTGCATTTTGGGTTTTTGTGTGAAACTACCCTACCCCTTGGGATTTCCTATAAATAGAGGTGGAGGGGCAGCGCTCCACACTCACTCTTTCTCACATACATGCCATTGCAATGATCTGGCTTCTTCTCTCCCTCCCAGTGAAATAGTTTCGTAGAGCCGAAAGGTTGTCTGGGTTCCGGCAGGAACTAGTTCTGGACGGCGAAGCCCTATCGGATAGCTGACACTGTATGTGTGCAACTCTGTAGAGAGGTCGTAGTTTCGATCTTAGTGCCCTGAGGGGCTGTTCGAGAGTGCCTCCCGAAGGGCTGTCCAAGTGACGGTCCGAGTTCTGTAGGTCCTCCCGGAGGGCTGTCCGAGTGACAGTTCGAGTTTTGAAGGTCCTCCCGAAGGGCTGTCTGCGACACCGTCCGGGGGACTGTTCGACCGCCTCCCGAAGGGCTGTCCGTATGGCGGATGAGGGTATACATCCTCGCGGTTGGGAGGTTGTAAATCCTAGCTGCGGGGATCTGCACCGCCGATCGTCATCGACTCTACTTTCGCTGCGCTACGAGTCGGTAACGAAAAAGATCAAACCTTGTATGCAGTCTTCATAGTGGTCCTGGGCTGGTGCGTAGGTCGGAAATTTTTTGTTTTCTGCTGCGTTACCCTACAGTGGCATCATGAGCCGTGCTATGCATAGATGCAGGTTGCGATCTAGAATACATAGAGATGTATGGGTATTGCATAATATAATTTGGTAGTAGATGAGATCTATTGCTGAAAATTATTTATGCGGGTGACAGATGAAATCTGTTACCCAATGTTCTTGTTGCTTCCCTAGAATTTGTGTTTGCTCAATCTCGAGACAGCATGGTGGAATTTGACAAAGTTCTGGCAATCCGTGATCCTGATTGATCATGGAAGTGCTATCAGTTCTTTGGGTTCTGCCATAGTCAAAAGAAAGATGAAATTCGCAGACTACAGGGCAATGCAGATATGATCTGCACGGGGGTCATGCGTATGACGAAGTTTAGTATGGGGCTCAAGATTTTATTATCTCGTGTTTCATACACCCTGGAACGTTAATCTAGCGACTTGAATTATCATACTTGATGATGGACGTTGGTAGCTTCGGTTTGTTTCGAAACCTTAGAAGCCACGTAAAACAAGTTTTTGCATGAACCGATTAGAAACGTCTAACTTGGTTTTGCAAGAGGGTTTGCATGTGCATGTGATGTGGTATAGCAGTGCTCATAATAATTTGATTATGTATGAGATGACTATATAATTTAAATTAATTAACATGACCTGCGTGTCATGATTCGGCATGATGGCTGGAGCCATATGATTGCACTTTAATGACCTGCGTGTCAACCTTGTTGTAATGCATTATTTTGTTAGCTATAGAGATAGCAATATTATATGGTGCATCGACAAGGTGGTGGCAATCTTCGCGAAGGTGAACACCGATGCGAATGCCGAAGACGAAGAAATGAAAGACTTCTCCGTCAGAAAGGGCTATACCATATCATGCTATTATGAATTGCCTGAGATGTTTATCCCTTATGATGCACCCTTCTTGATTGCGCGGTAGTCGCTTTTTATTAGGGTGATCTCTCACAAAAATACCAAGTAGTTAGTGTTCTCCCAAGTGTAGCACCGTCACGGCACCTATCTTTTCGGGGTGCGCCGTGTCACACGGGTACGAACGATTAGAGAAGTGTGAGGCGGGTGAGTTGAGACCTTTCAACGAGATCACTTGGTTGTCTTGACGTTCAGGCATGACCGTCATGAGCTCGGAACACACGCATCGAAAGATGAACAAGAGTCACATAGAGATGTGATTGGCAAGTTGGCCTACCGGTTGAGATTTTTCGTCATCAGTGGTGTTACACCAATGGAGAACAATTGAAATGTGGGTCTTGTATCACTCACAATCAATTTTGAGAGATATTGATTTGAGTGGGAGTGCACTGTTGAATTAACATGTTTAATTCTTAGTGCAACTAATTATGAACATTGTCTAAGTGTTATATGCAAAATAGTTGTAGAATAATGGCTCGCGTTTCCACCTTCCCTATTAAAATTGAATAGCTGTTAAATATCTGGTAAAAACTTTACGATTGGTAACGTAATATGAGGATTGTCCTCAAAGTGACGAGAAGGACTTTGTCCTATCGCATGCTTTCCGTATCCTCCCGCTAATGCTATGGATCATGTGACTCTCGTCCTTCGATCCAAAAGCTAGAATTCTGTTACGGTCAAGTGAAATATGTTGCTTCCATGAAACTCGAACTTCAAAAGTTTGGGATAGTTATGTGATATTCATGGAACTGGAAATTAATTTTCAGATACAAACAAAGGCTGAAAGATATGAAATATCCAAAGCAATGTTTGATTGCAAATTATTAGTAAAGTGTTTACTATGCATTAGACTGGTAAGAGAGGGATCCAAAAGAACGACTGTCATATAATGAAAGGTGAATAAAACAACAACTTAAAGAGAAAGGAAGTGTCCAAAGGGTGTTAGTATGACTTACATGCCTAGGAAGTCCGGGGCTAACGCCACTCTTAAGTTTGGTGCTTCTTTTGCGAGTAGGAGAAATACTAAAAGTTAAACTGTTAGAAGTATAAAGCCAGAAAGAAAGATGACTGGAATATCCAGCTCATGTATGAATGTCATACAAGTTTTTGATGTATAGTAGGCTGGTCAAAGATATAGTTCTTGGGAATTATGGTTAAACATGTTAATCACTAATTCTTGGGTATTGTGAGTTAATCACAAAGATACCCACTCAATTGCATTCTGTTACGAATCAATGTAAGAGCTACTATGGCCTAAAAGGCTAGCCAGAAATGAGGTTAAGGTATACACAGGGAACATAGTAAATGTTACTATACCTTCCATCGGTGTATTGCCGTCTGTATTTATTTTCATAATTCATTTAGAGTTTTACAAACTCTATCCCATTGCATAAGGTATCTTGCAAGATGGTTGTTCATAAGAGAACTTTTTATGTTCGATGTTATGAATAACACAAGGGCCATACTTTCATTATGAATGAGATGTATGTTATGAATATTGATAATAATACAATACCTCTGGGTTTACTTTCATAATTCATTTTAGAGTTTCATACACTCTAGCCCATTGCACAATGTTTGTTGCAAAAGAGTTGTTCATAAAAACAACAATTGTTGTTAAGTATTATGAATAATATGAAGGGCCATGCTTCCATCCAAGATGGATGTATGTTATGAATATTGATGGTAATATAATACATCCATAACACTGACGCTAAATGTCGCAAGACTATGAGAATACCACACATGTGTGGCACTGTATTTGGTCACGTTGGAGAAACCCGCATGGAAAAATTCCATTGTGATGGATTTTGAAGTCGTTTGATTTTGAATCATCTGACACTTGCAACTTTTCTCCGAAAAGTGAAGTGACTGAAATACCGTTCACAGGCCATAAGGAACGAACAACAAACTTATTGGTGATCATACATTTTGATGTGTGTAGTTCAATAAATGTTGTTGCAAGTAGTGGATTTATATATCTTCAGAAATGACTCAAGTAGATATGTGGATATTTGCTTGATGAGACGTAAGTCTGGATCTTTTGAAATCATTCGAAAGGTTTTCAAAAATGAAGTAGAAGTTATTGTAATAAGAAAATTATGTTTCTGCAATTTGATTGAACAAAGGAATATTTGAGTTACATGTTTAGCGAATGTCTGATGAGTTGCGAAAGGGGTTTCATAACTTGCACCTCCCGGAACACCACTGCAAGTGAAAAGTCCGTGGAGATGTAATCTAACCATTTATGACATGGTAAGGTCAAAGATGACAGAAATAAATTTGCCATTATCCTTTTTAAAGCGATGCTTTAGAGACTGCGGCTTTTACACTGAAAAGAGCTACAACGGGTCTGTTGAAATGAAGCCATGGTATGGTACGCCCAACCATGTTATATCTTTTCTTAACATTTGGAATATGGGGCTTGTGTAAAAGTTTACAAACCTATTCCAAATCAGATAAGTGCTACTTTGTAGGTTATACCAAAATGTTGGGTATTCCTCCCTCACTACACCGAGGAAAATAGTTTTGCCGTGAAACAGTGTGCTTTTAATGAGAATGGTTCTTTCAAAAAGGTGAGTGGGAGAATAGTGCAACTCGACGAGATAAATAGTATCTTCGTCATCAGATCAAAGGAAAAAGACCTTGGAAGTAATTCCAGAGTTTCCTACTGTGACTGATACGGAAGTCTCTACAATAAAATGTATGGACTTCGGTCGAACTTGCAGCTGAACCACGTAGGCAAAGCTCGTGCAAACCTCTCAGGTGCGCAAACGAGATATTGTTGTTAGACAACAATATACCTACAATACACAAGGAAGCGTTGATGGGCCCTGACTCCGGAATTGGCTAAATGGCAATACAACCCGAGTTAGTTTCCATATAAGTGATTCAAGATTAAAACCTTGATACACCTTTCGGAAGACTTAGAGTCTAACGAATATTTATGGAACTTAAAACTGATATGGATAAAAATGTTTTATCCATAAAGCTTGACTTGTTGAAATAACAAGTTCAAGGAGTTGACTACAATGAGGTGGTTTCACCGTAGCGATGCTTAAAGTCGGTTCGGGTTGAACTAGCAATTAATACATATTTCAATCATGAGATATGAAACATGGATGATAAAAGGATTTCCATCTGATGGAAATGAAAGCTAGGACTTGTATATGATACAGTCCAAAGTAATTTGTCGATCCAGAGGATGCTAGTAGGTATGCAAACTTCAGAGTTCCAGCAATGGACAGAAGAGAGCAAAATGGAGTTGGAATCTTCGTGTTTTGATGAAATGGTCAAAGGGGTTTTGACTTCATCAATGGGTAACGAAGATGCTTATAATTCAAGAAAGTAAGTGGGAGCATAATAATATTTCTAAAAACCTTATGTGCTTGGCACATTGGTAATTGGAAATAAATTTCTTGACACGAATTAGGACTTCATTTGAAAATAGTTTTTCGATGAAGTGCTTAGGCTAAATAGCCTCAATATTAGGCATGATGATCTATGGAGATAGATTTACCTAATGGGGCTAAGCAATGAATACATATTGACAAGATGCTAAAACCTTTTAGCATTTAAAACGCCAAGGAGTGATTCTTGCCGAAGTCACATGGAAAGAGTTTTTGCAAGACTCGGTGTCCCAAAACACTGATGAGTAAAATACATGATGGAGATTCCACACACTCTTGTGTTTGGATTAATCATGTATTCCATGGTATGTAAAATAACCAGATATGTCCGATACCCCCAAGGTGTTGCGAGTATGGATACCAAAGTGATCAAATTACTGATCATGGGACAACAGTGAAAGATGTCACAGAGTACTAGAGTAAGTACTGATGACATGGTTTTCTCGCAAGCAGAGATCATGAAGAGTTCGTTGTAAAATGTTACATCGATACAGTCTTCATCTTTTCTACATGCGATTTTCGATTTAAATTAAGGGTTTTGTGTAACACACAATGTGGTGGCACAATTAGTTGGAATTTGTTCAAACTAGTTACTGTGGCGAATTCTATAACAAGGGCTAAGTATGTTGACGCTTTAGAAGCGACAAAGAAGATGTTGAATCATATAGTTCATTCATGAACTTAGTATGGTTCCAAGATGGCTTTTGACAATGGGACACTACTGCAGATAGTTGCTCCATAACTCAGTCTGAGGAATCCAGGTTCGACCTGTGATTCACATACATACAAAGCCAAGTCCACACAAAATATGAATTTTGTGAAAACGTGAAAACGCGAGGACATGCAAAGATACACGCGGAGCTGAAGTCGTCAGATCCGTTGGACATCAGGCTATACCACAAGCGAAGCATATTTACACCGGTGTGCCACAGGTCTAAAGTGCATTAGCATAAGCTAGATTATTGTCTCTAGTGCAAGTTGGAGTCTGTAGGAGATATTCCCTAGAGGCAATAATAAATGTTATTGATTATCTCCCTGTTCATAATTATGTTTATGTTTCATGCTATAACTGCTGTGGTTCTCGAGCCCGTATATCCATAAAGGCTCTAGGGAGAACCCATATGCACGTGTGGAATAATAAACGGTAAAATGTATTCCTAGTCGTACCTCTAAGACTAGCTCAAGTGTTGCATGATGATTATGTTTTCCCAATCATGGGCATGTCTATGCCAAGCAACTTTGAGGGCACAATGTCAGGAAGGACATTTGTGTTGAATCGACCCGAATTGATGTTATGCTATGAGATCCATTCGTCACAAGTTAATGGTTTATAACACAGAGATAGTTAATGTTTGCATAATTCCTTAGACCATGAGAGTATCGAGTTTCTTCATGCTTGCTTCATGAACTTTGGGGTTTGTTAAACGTCATCCGTAACTGGATGGCTATTACGGCGGCTTACGGGTTCATGGGAAAGTATGTTAAGTAACTTGATAGCTCGAGATTGGGATTTGCTCCTCCGACGATGGAGAGATATACTCAGGCCCTCTCGGTGTTACGGTGTCCATCATCGTCTGGCCAGACACTTTGTGATTTGATCACGGGGATGCCGGAACACGAAACGAGAAAAGAGAACAAAACCGGTAACGAGGTAACTTGCATAGTGGACAAAGTGTTGGCCCACGGGGATGCAATAAATCTCACCTCAGGTGTTTGTGATATATCGTGAAGCAACAGGAATAGCTCACTGCAACTGGAGGTTCACTCGAATATTCATTCGTGTGGGTATAGGGGTCAATATGGGTGTCCACGGCTCCGATGTTGATCATTGATCGAAAGGGGTTCCAGGTCATGTCTATATTTCACCGAACCTATAGGGTCACACGCTTAAGGGTCATTTATCTGCTGAATACTAGACAGGGAGTCTGAGAGAAAAGCACCGAAAAAGTTTCGGACACCGGAAAAGTTTCGGACAGCGGAAAAGTTCCGCAGTGAGAGGTCACCGGATGAGTTCCGGTGAAACTGAAAAGTTGTTTCAGGGGATACCATAAAGTCAAATTGGTTTCGGCACATGCCTGATAATTCTTGGAGGGTGCCAGAATCATTCTGGAAGCTTTCTGGAATTTTCCGGGATAATAACCGGATATGCTCCGGAGCTGCCGGAACCACTTCAGATGCTTTTCGCAGATGGAAATCACTAAACCGGAATTGTTTTGGAACACGTTGAAAATAATTTTGGTGGGTACTGGAAATGTTCTAAGCCGACACAAATATTTTCAGTTCAAACGGACGCTGAAAAATGTCGTCGTGAATAGTGAAAATCAGCTTTATGGTTACTTTATGGAAAGCCACCTTTTGGGGCTTTGCTCCAAAAGATCTTGGGGATGACATGGATGGATAGGAGCCATTTTTTGGGCCCCTCATGGGGGTGTGGCCGGCCACATGGGCTATCCCCCCTTGGGGACCCTCTTGTTCATTGGTTTCACTCCTAGGTCCTTGTGGAAGGACTTCATTCATGTGCATTTTGGGTTTTTGTGTGAAACTACCCTACCCCTTGGGATATCCTATAAATAGAGGTGGAGGGGCAGCGTTCCACACTCACTCTTTCTCACATACATGCCATTGCAATGATCTGGCTTCTTCTCTCCCTCCCAGCGAAATAGTTTCGTAGAGCCGAAAGGTTGTCTGGGTTCCGGCAGGAACTAGTTCTGGACGGCGAAGCCCTACCGGATAGCTGACACCGTATGCGTGCAACTCTGTAGAGAGGTCGTAGTTTCGATCTTAGTGCCCTGAGGGGCTGTTCGAGAGTGCCTCCCGAAGGGCTGTCCAAGTGACGGTCCGAGTTCTGTGGGTCCTCCCGGAGGGCTGTCCGAGTGACCGTTCGAGTTTCGAAGGTCCTCCCGAAGGGCTGTCCGCGACACTGTCCGGGGGACTGTTCGACCGCCTCCCGGAGGGCTGTCCGTATGGTGGATGAGGGTATACATCCTCGCGGTTGGGAGGTTGTAAATCCTAGCTGCGGGGATCTGCACCGCCGATCGTCATCGACTCTACTTCCGCTGCGCTACGAGTCGGTAACGAAAAAGATCAAACCTTGTATGCAGTCTTCATAGTGGTCCTGGGCTGGTGCGTAGGTCGGAAATTTTTTGTTTTCTGCTGCGTTACCCTACAAGAACTTGAGGGAATATTTGTTCTACCTTTAGCTCCTCGTTGGGTTCGACACTCTTACTTATCGAAAGAGGCTACAACTGATCCCCTATACTTGTGGCTTATCAAGACCCTTTTCTGGCGCCGTTGCCAAGGAGCAATAGCCTGGTGTGAATATTCTCGTTTGTGCTTGTTTGCTTTATCACTAAATAGATTTTATTTGGTGTTCTAAGTTGTTCTCTATCTTTAGTTATGGATATGGAACACGGAATACCAAAAAAATTAGGTGTACTTTCTACTCATGGAGATGGGGAACCTCCTAAAACCCTCGATGCTCATTATGTGAAAGATATTATGCACTTCTTCAATAATCCTGAGAAAACCCCATTCAATTATATAGTGGGAGACACGTTGGATCAACGTGAATAATTTAGGGATTATATCTTGACTCAAAAAGGGAAACTGTTATGGGATCAAATTCATATGTTGCATTAGTATGCTCGGAATTTATGCTTGAGATATGATTATACTTGTTGCTCTAGGATGAAGGCTCTACACCTTCCCTTTTCTTGTAGATTTAATGATAATGAAACCTTGGCTTCTTATGCTAATGGTATATATGATTACTATGATGTGGAACGAATAGAAGAATTTGTTGCTTTTAAGGGTGCTTATGAAATTGAATCTTTATTTGAAAAGTATGAAGCTTTTGATGATGATGTTTATAGGCCTGAAAATTTTGCTATACTTAAATATTGTTGTGAGAATTATGAATACAATGCCGATATTGATGTGTTTATTGAGAAAGTCTCCGCTGTCCAATAAGAGACTAATATTTTGCAGGAAACTATTGAAGAACAAATTGATGACACTGTGAGCTCATTAGATGAAAAAGATGAGGAGGAGAGCGAAGAACAAAAGGAGGAAGAGAGGATTGATCACCCGTGCCCACCTTCTAATGAGAGTAACTCTTTATCCCATATATTGTTTAATTTCCCTTCGTGCTTACCGAAGGATGAATGCTATGATCCCTTGGATTCGTTTGAAATATCCCTTTTTGATGAACTTGATGCTTGGTATGCTTGTGGCCATGATGCCAATATGAATTATGCTTATGGAGATGAACTTGCTATAGTTCCTTATGTTAAGAATGAAATTGTTTCTATTGCACCCACGCATGATAGTCCTATTATCTTTCTGAATTCTCCCAACTACACTACATCGGAGAAGTTTGCGCTTATTAAGGACTATATTGATGGGTTGCGTTCTACTATTGCACATGATGATTTTGATAAATATAATATGCATGTGCTTGCTGCTCCTACTTGCAATTATTATGAGAGAGGAACTACATTTCCGCCTCTCTATATTTCCAATATGATAAAATTGCAAGAAATTGTTTATACTATGTATTGGCCTTTACTTGATGTGCATGAATTGTTCTTTTATGACATGCCGATGCATAGAAGAGAGTTAGACTTCGTTGTTGCATGATATATGTTACTTTGTGCCCACTACTAAATTATAAATCATTGTTAATTAAAATTGGCTTTGATATACCTTGGGATCCGGGTGGATCCATTACTTGAGCACTTTATGCCTAGCTTAATGGCTTTAAAAAAAGCGCTGCCAGGGGACAACCCAGAAGTTTTAGAGAGTAAATTATTTCTGTTGAGTGCTTTTAAAAAGTCTAAAAAATAAAAATAAAATGTGGAACCTAAAACTTTTTCAAAAATAAAAGCGAAGTGAGAAACATGAGCATTTTTAAAGTGGGAGCTAGCCTTGAACTTTGTTCATGCCCATGGAAACTTTGTGAACCTTGATTACAGAAACTTTTCAACAAAAATAATTACCCCCTTGTATAAATCCATTGTATTATAAAAATAATGTGCCAAGATTTTCCTTTAGGATGATTAGATTGCTTGTTTGGTATGTGCAGTGGAAAAATAGAAACTTTGGCTGTAGCGCGTGAATTTACATTTTTTTACTGTCAAAAGCTGCTTAAACTTTTTGCACAGTACTGCTATATAAATTGTTTATTTTATCCTAATGTTTCAGAATTTTTAGAGGTACAGAAGTATGGTTGATGTTCAGATTACTATAGACTGTCCTGTTTTTGACAGATTCTATTTTGATGCATTTTTTGCTCGTTTTGATGAAACTATCGATTGTATCGGTGGTATAAGCCATGGAAAAGTTATATTACAGTAGCTACAATGCAAAAAATACGAATTGGTTTGCAACAGTACTTAAAGTGGTAATTTGCTTTATTATACTAACGGATCTCACGAGGGTTTTGTTAAGTTTTGTGTGATTGAAGTTTTCAAGTTTTTGGTGAGATCACGATGGATGAAGGAATAAGGAGTGGCAAGAACCTAAGTGGGGATGCCAGAGGTACCCCAAGGTAATATTCAAGGACTCCCAAGCAACTAAGCTTGGGGATGCCCCGGGAGGCATCCCCTCTTTCTTCTAACGATCATCGGTAATTTTACTTGGAGCTATATTTTTATTGGTCACATGATATGTGTAGATCTTGGAGTGTCGTGTGCTTTTTCTTTTTCTTTTAATAATGCACCATGATGGTATGAGATAGTCCTTGGTTGATTTATAGAATGCTTCATGCACTTCACTTATATCTTTTGAGTATAGCTTTATAGAATGCTTCATGTGCTTCACTTATATCATTTGAAGTTTGGATTGTCTGTTTCTCTACACATAGAAAACCGCCATTTGTAGAATGCTCTTTTGCTTCACTTATATTTGTTAGAGCGTGGGCATACCTTTTGTAGAAAGAATTAAACTCCCATGCTTCACTTATATCTATTTAGAGAGTTAACAAGAATTGGTCATTCACATGGTTAGTCATAAAACCCTACATAAAACTTGTAGATCACTGAATATGATATGTTTGATTCCATGCAGTAGTTTTGTGATATAAAGATGGTGATATTA
The DNA here is from genome assembly GCF_002575655.3 of Aegilops tauschii subsp. strangulata. Taxonomy (NCBI): domain Eukaryota; kingdom Viridiplantae; phylum Streptophyta; class Magnoliopsida; order Poales; family Poaceae; genus Aegilops; species Aegilops tauschii. The sequence continues at coordinate 519,690,226 of NC_053036.3, forward strand.
GAATCATGCTAGTGAGTAATTGTGGATTGGTAGAAATACTTGTGTTAAAGTTTGTGATTCCCGTAGCATGCACGTATGGTGAACCGTTATGTAACGAAGTTGGTGCATGATGTATTTATTGATTCTCTTCCTTATGAGTGGTGGTCGGGGACGAGCGATGGTCTTTTCCTACCAATCTATCCCCCTAGGAGCATGCGCGTAGTACTTTGTTTCGATAGCTAATAGACTTTTTCAATAAGTATGTGAGTTCTGTATGACTAATGTTGAGTCCATGGATTATACGCACTCTCACCCTTCCATCATTGCTAGCCTCTTCTGTACCGTGCATTGCCCTTTCTCACATCGATAGTTGGTGCAAACTTCGCCGGTTCATCCAAACCCTGTGATATGATACGCTCTGTCACACATAATCCTCCTTATATCTTCCTCAAAACAGCCACCATACCTACCTATCATGGCATTTCCATAGCCATTCCGAGATATATTGCCATGCAACTTCCATCATCATCATATGCATGACTTGAGCATTCATTATCATATTGCTTTGCATGATCGTAAGGTAGCTAGCATGATATTTTCATGGCTTGTCCGTTTTTTGATATCTTTTGCTATGCTAGATCATTGCACATCCTGGTACAATGCCAGAGGCATTCATATAGAGTCATACTTTGTTCTAGATATCGAGTCATAATATTGAGTTGTAAGTAAATAAAAATGTGATGATCATCATTATTAGAGCATTGTCCCAGTGAGGAAAGGATGATGGAGACTATGATTCCCCCACAAGTCAGGATGAGACTCCGGACGAAAAATAAAAAAAGAGGCCAAAAAAGGAGAGCCAAAAAAACAAAAAAAATGAGAGAAAAAATGAGAGAAAAGGAGAGAAGGGGCAATGCTACTATCCTTTTACCACACTTGTGCTTCAGAGTAGCACCATGTTCTTCATATAGAGAGTCTCTTGAGTTATCACTTTCATATACTAGTGGGAATTTTCATTATAGAACTTGGTGTGTATATTCCGATGATGTGCTTCCTCAAATGCCCGAGTCTTCATGAGCAAGCAAGTTGGATGCACACCCACTTAGTTTCAGTTTGAGCTTTCATACACTTATAGCTCTAGTGCATTCGTTGCATGGCAATCGCTACTCCTTGCATTGACATCAATTGATGGGCATCTCGATAGCCCGTTGATTAGCCGCGTCGATGTGAGAATTTTTCCTTTTTTGTCTTCTTGACACAACCTCCACCATCATATTCTATTCCACCCATAGTGTTATATCCATAGCTCACGCTAACGTATTGCGTGAAAGTTGAAAAGGCTTGAGAACATTAAAAGTATGAAACAATTGCTTGGCTTGTCATCGGGGTTGTGCATGATGAAATACTTTGTGTGATGAAGATGGAGCATAGCCAGACTATATGATTTTGTAGGGATAACTTTCTTTGGCCAAGTTATTTTGAGAAGACATGATTGCTTTATTAGTATGCTTGAAGTATTATTGTCTTAATGTCAAATGATGGACTATTGCTTTGAATCACTCGTGTCTTAATATTCATGCCATGGTTAGATTACATGATCAAGATTATGCTAGGTATCATTCCACATCAAAAATTATCTTTTTTATCATTTACCTACTCGAGGACGAGCAGGAATTAAGCTTGGGGATGTTGATACGTCTCCGTCGTATCTATAATCTTTTATTGTTCCATGCCAAAATTATACAACTTGATATACTTTTCACAACTTTTTATATTATTTTTGGGGCTAACATATTGATCCAGTGCCCAGTGCCAGTTCCTGTTTGTTGTATGTTTTTTGTTTCGCGGAAAATCCATATCAAACATAGTCCAAACACGATAAAAATTTACGGAGATTTTTTTGGAATATATGTGAATTTTGGGTAAAAGAATCAACGCCAGACGATGCCCGAGGGGGGCCACAAGGCAGGGGCACCCCACGGGGTAGGGCGTGCCCTGGGCCCTTGTGGTCACCCCGTAAGGCCGTTGGTACCCTTCTTCCGGTGAAAGAAAGCTAATATCCAGATAAAAATTGTATTAACATTTCAGCCCAATCGCAGTTACGGATCTCCAGGAATTTAAGAAACGGTGAAAGGCGAGGAATAGTAAGCGCAAAAATAGAAGAAAACATAGAGAGAGATCCAATCTCGGAGGGGCTCCCGCCCCTCCGCCGTCATGGAAGTGAAGGACCAGAGGGGAACCCTCCTCCCGTCTAGGGGGGAGGTCAAGGAAGAAGAAGAAGGAGGGGGGCTCTCTCCCCCTCTCTCCCGGTGGCGTCGGAACGCCGCCGGGGCCATCATCGTGCCGACGATCTACACCAACAACTTCACCACCGTCATCACCAACTCTCTCCCCCTCTATGCAGCGGTGTAACACCTCTTCTCCCCGCTGTAATCTCTACTTAAACATGGTACTTAACGCTATATATTATTTCTCAATGATGTATGGCTATCCTATGATGTTTGAGTAGATCCGTTTTGTCCTATGGGTTGATTGATGATCATGATTGGTTTGAGTTGTATGTTTTATTATTGGTGTTGTTCTATGGTGCTCTTCGTGTCGCGCAAACGTGAGGGATCCCCGCTGTAGGGTTTGCAATATATTCATGATTTGCTTATGGTGGGTTGCTAGAGTGACAGAAGCTTAAACTAGAGTAAGGGGGTTGTTTGCGTATGGGAGTAAAGAGGACTTGATACTTTAATGCTATGGTTGGGTTTTACCTTAATGATCTTTAGTAGTTACAGATGTTTGCTAGAGTTCCAATCATAAGTGCATATGATCCAAGAAGACAAAGTATGTTAGCTTATGCCTCTCCCTCATATAAAATTGCAATAATGATTACTGGTCTAGTTATCGATTGCCTAGGGACAAATAACTTTCTTGTGACAAAAAGCTCTCTACTAAAACTAACTTAGTTGTTTCTTTATCTAAACAGCCCCTAGTTTTTATTTACGTGCTCTTTATTATCTTGCAAACCTATCCTATCACACATACAAAGTACTTCTAGTTTCACACTTGTTCTAGGTACATCGAACGTTAAGCGTGCGTAGAGTTGTATCGGTGGTCGATAGAACTTGAGGGAATATTTGTTCTACCTTTAGCTTCTCGTTGGGTTCGAAACTCTTACTTATCGAAAGAGGCTACAACTGATCCCCTATACTTGTGGGTTATCAGTGAGCTGCAGCAGCTAAATAAGCGCCCGCTGTTATAGTACAACATCGGTCATTTTGCTCCGGTTAGTAATAGCATCGCCATAGTTCATATAATGTTCAGTTCCTAGTTTCTGTATGTTCAGAAAGGTACAGTTGTTCAGCCTAGTTCAAGTTTAGTTTAGCTCAAATTGTATGTTTGTTTAGGATTAATTTGAGATGATTTTGATATTACTTGGTTCAAATATATATGAAATTGTGGAGCGGCTGCTGTGCGGCTATCCTATTTTACATCATCTATTGGAGTGCTAATGTCCTGTTTTACATCATCAGTTCGAGTTGGAGGTTTTTTGTGATGTAAAGCCCACTTTTTGATGTTCTAAATTTTACTACGAACACTTCTGTATTTTACATCGTTTATTGAATATGCTCTTAGAGCTGACGATCAGGACGATGGAGCAGCTGCCACCCGGCCCGCCTGAGAGATTATCATGTCGCGTACGTATAGCCGCTAGATGGTGTTTAGATCTGCAAGGTACGTATGTATGGAGTCGTCTGTTAGTTCAATGCAAATCAAGTTTTGTTTGTCTCCTTTTTCTTGTGGGAATACATACTAACCTCGAGCAGTAGGAGTGTAGTACTACTTAAGTCAAGCGAATTAACTGATCAAAGTATTGCGGCATGAATGGAAGGACCTGCCCTTGCCATTGAGTGGAGCTGCACACCATTCATCCAGGAAACCGACAGTGCAGTTGCCATCCGCCACAGTGCCTACAGCCACGCCTTCGACGATGTTGCGAGGCCCAACCGGTACCTTAAATCAAATTCTGCCCACCACAACCTAAATGATGCATCACCCACAAAACAAGAAACCTAAATGATGCATCCAGTGATATACTGTGTGTATGTTTCTAAATGCAAAGCCTGAATGAGCCCGTCTAGCTACATAGGGTATATTTTTCTGCCTGGTCGACCTGGAACACGCGTGCCTGGTGAAACCAAGAAGCAAAATATTTGAAGTCCTAAACTTGACTGATTAAGCCCTGACAAAATGGTATGGAAATCAAACAGTTCAATTCATAGACAATGGTAGGCTGGATGCCTGACAAATCCTTGGATCAGAGGAGGTTATAGTTTGGTTCTCCTCTACAGAAACAATTCAGTTCACCAAATGGGGAAAACGAAAGCAACTAAGTTCACCTTAATTCGATTTATGCCGAGCACTACTGCTCCAGGATGAATAAGAGAGACATATAATGCAAACCATTGTAAAAAGAGTTTAAAACACGCTAGACGAACTAGGACGACAACGATGTTTGCCCAAAGGAGTCAGGAGACGGTGCCAAGCCGTTGAGGAGCCGCTCAACCTGCGCGATGACCTGCCTCCCATGGGCATACATGACCAAAGTGTCCCTGTTGAGCCTATGCACGTCCACGATCACTTTGAACTGCCAATCGTTCACCACGTCAATCATCTGCCGCACCACACAGTTTGCATACTGGTGGATTATCATGCCATACATGGCCAGGCAACCACACAAGATTAGTCATGTGTATTATGTCTCTCTAGGGATGTCGAGTAACATCGGTAAGATCTCAAGAGCCACATACCACGAGATGATCTGCAGTTTGACCACCGCCAGCAGAAAGGATCTCATTTATGAGAAGCTTGCAATCGTGGTAGCTGCCATAGATTAGGCACTTCTCAATGACTTTGGAAGAGTGCTTCTGGTGGCTCATCTGTACTATTCTCCCAGCAAATTTCAACATAATAATTTGTCGATGACGAGGTCCTCCATGCTCCACAATGTACTGCAACATGTCGATAGAACACAAATGTGAATTGTTTGTTTAGCTGCGACATTATTTCATCAATTACAAACCACTACACACTTTACCTGCACAACATAGTTTCCATATGGGTCTACAGACAACTCCCTTACGCAATCGAGAATCTCCGTGATAAACCTGTCCATAATTTGAGGATCCTTGCAGAACTCCAGCATTTTCTAAGAAGATCATGAGGATGGGAGGAATAGTTAGTGAGCAAGGTACAAACAAACGTCGAAAGATAGGAAGCGGTAAAAAGTGTAATGCCCAAACTAACAACCTGAACCACATGGCATCCATAAGGATGTGTGGATAACATCTTGGCCTTGCCACATAGCCGTCTATAGATGAATTGGATATATTGTGGCTGCACACACTCCATGCATTTCTGAATGGCATGGTTTGCATGTTGATCGCAGATACATTTGAATAGATTGCTATCAAGCTCCGTGGCCATTTCTATTTGTTGATCAATGTCGCTTATTTCAAAAGCCTGAACAAAGAAACACCCTCAGTGACCAAGCTCGCAACAAAACAATATGGCATACCAGGGTAAAAACTTAAAACATAATGAAACATAATGAGTTTAAACTATTTATGCATTTGACATTATATTATATTTATAGCAGAAGTTATCTAAGATAATGAACATATTAACAAGAGAATAAATGAGAATGAATGGTTTGACTAAATTACATATTATATCTTCAAAGTAGAGGCCTTCCAATATAAAAGTGCACTTTTGCAATCTACAAGCACACCTTCATTCCTTCCATCGTGTGTTAGAGAAGTGATAGTGTTCAGCTTACCTTCTGGATCACCCGACAACCATAGAGATGAAGGCTTAGGTCTAACACATGTCCCATTAGATTAGCAAGTAGTATCCTGAAGTAGACTGCTGGTCCATGCTCAAGAAGCTACAAAAAAATTTAGAACGTAAGTATAGAAGTTTATGTCCGATTAATCTCAACATCCTTAATTAGAGACTCAATGTACAAAATTCTACAGGAATTGGAGGAAGAAAACCTTTTGGATAACATAAGTGGGAAAGGCATCAGTGGCTAGTGTAAGGATGTGAGGCGTGATTTCTTTATATAGCATAACTATCTCTCCAGTAGTTGCTTCGTCAAGTTTCTGCCGTATAAAGCAGCTCCCAATTGGGTCAGCACTGCATGTAAAATACAACAAAGGGTAATGGATGGTTTACCATATAAATGTCACAATTTCTTTAATGGACGCGTAGCACAGTAGGAGGCATAACCTTAAGAATATACTGACTGAAACTGATGCTTATTATTTACTTGTGATATCTTAACAAGGTAAGAATGAAGATAAGGTTGCATGAGTTATGTGCACCTGAGAGAAGGCACGTGACCCTTGACATTGATTAGCCGCATAGAGTGGTTTACTGGATTCTTGATCAGCTGAAGAATTGAATTGACCTGGGAATTCCCAGGAGCATTTATATTTGGCACATTCCCTCCAGAACATGTCATCTCAACGACGAGAGCGTAGTGATTCTTCAAAGCCTTAGGGGACTGATGCCATAGTCTGCAGGATAGTTCCTGATCTGGGTCAATCAACACACGAAGGCATGCCTCATGCATCGCCATCATATTAGCAAAATTACTAGGGACACTCCTTGAAGAAGATGATGATGATTGTGCACGCAAATCTTTAATGACATCCATATTCCGTAGTGGATTTTGGGAGTGTAGCCCGGTATAATCCTTCACTACACTCTTTGTAGAGGCAGAAGAGTTCACATGCTGAAATGGATCTACGTATGTGTCGCCAATTTGGGGCAACTTATGATTGTGTAGAGTCGACTCTTCTTTGCTCTTTGGATCATCCTGAAAAGGAAACATCAATTTATTATTTCCATTATGGGGAGCACCCACGGTGCAAATATTTCCAATAGGTAAAACAACAATGACAATGAACAACAACCATCAGTTACTAACTCATGATCATATGGTAGTTTCATGGGTAAATTCCATCCATATTTCAGATATATGATACTGGTCATTGCTCTCTGCTCAGTGGACCGCACTAAGTGTAGAGTCCACAACAGTAAACTTTCCTCAATGCAAATTTTATCTACAATAATCAGTATTTCAAATTTCAAGACAATAACAAAAACTGAAAAATATTTAGGTTTTTTGGGCAAAGAATTACCATGTCGTGTATTATAGAACAAATGTAGTGTTGCCGGATTAAAATCAAGAAAAAATGTAGGTAACTTGAGCAATAAAATCAACCAATCACACAACATCAGTTTTAATCATGCTAAACCAATTTGTCCTGCAATCTTAAAAATTTGAAAAAATTGACCAAAAGTAGTGGAGAGCACTAGTGCACTGTAACTTCCATATCAATCGACCAATTAATCTAGTAATCGAACAAATTGCAATGAAAAAATTTCGAGCATAACAAAGGAAATGCATGGTGCCCGTCACTATGCTTATCTCATAGCACCCCAAGTAACAATTGAGACGAAAATTTCTCACAATTATAAATGGAGGGAGGTGATTCACCACTGTTTGATAAGAAAAGAATCATCCATGAGCTCATGATGATGCAATCGACGTCCCTCCCGTATGGTACCACTGGTTCCTCCCTTATCTAGGCATGTGCATGGTGGAGATGTCGTACGGCAAGAGACGCATGACAACATGTTGTGACAATGTACCATCACAATGCGGAATGTATCTTAATCTTTGCCCCATCGAAATTCATGGGGAAGGCAGCTCCCATCGTGGAGTATGGTGAGATAAAGAAATATGGAGCAAGGCAGTGAAAAAATAGGGAGAGATCTCGGCAAAAGATACAAATGATAAGAGATGAGAACCATCTAGCAACAAAAGACTGTTAATGAAATGCAAGGCCTCATCATGGGTCAATTCGATTGTTTATGGACCAACCACCTAAGTGAAAAATCATTATGTATCCTTCAAAAAGTATTTCATATCCTAACACAAATGTATGGTTGCTCGTGTTATTCAGAGAAAATGAAAATCTGCTCCTTGAAGAACTACAAGCACAACCTAAATAGCGAGGGTCATGTGTGTAGAGACCTTAACATTCCTTCTTCATAATTTATCCCAAAGACAAGCACGACAATGCCTTTTTAGATTCATAAGGAACATGAATAAAAAGAACAAGAGATTGAGGTCTATTTGTACAAATTCAGATTGTTGATTCGGCAAATTTATGATCAACCTTCTTTATGATGACTCTGGTGTAACCTTAGTTGTTTACCAAACACCGTCCTTAGATCTCCGATGGATGGTTTCCGGATGAGGATTAGGAAGATTATGTGGACATCGATAATCGATGGGCAATGAGAAATGGAATACAATAACTCAACATGAAGCATACATGGCGGAAGTAAGGGGAGGATTGTGATTTGTGAATAATAGGACAGAAGAGAGGACTACCTATAGAGGCAACGATTTTGATGTGGAGAAGGTAGGGCAACTATGAGATCAAGGGAGATGCAATTGAATTTATTTATTTATTGAGGGGGAGATGCAGTTGAATAGGGAGACTCTTGAATATGAGGGAACAAATCTAGCACTACCTACTCATGGCCATGATGGGCAGCCTATGTATAGATAGGTACTGTGCATGGTTTGGGACGTAGTATTTTTGGCCTACCAATTCACACGTCTCTATAGTCATACTGAGGCACTAAGCCCACTAACCCAACCCATGAACAATTTGAGAGATGACTCACAACATTGATTTAGTTTATGATTGCTACACCAAATCAGGGTGTGGTTTGGACACTAAATTTAAGTGAGCATGGTTGCAATTTGCAAGCAGTGACCTTCAACGGGGACCGGCCATTGAGAGGCTTGTGATGCTAAAATCAATATAAATTCTCTATGGGTGGGTTGGTGTGGTAAATTCTATAGTGGAATCATGGTAGTTGAGAATGTTTTAGCATGTCACATTAGGCTTTTGTTCATTTGAAAACCACAAATGTGAATAGTTAGTATCTCGAGTTTTATAGGAAATAATTGATGTGATGATGGTGTATTAAGTCACGTAAAAGGTATGTTCCATACATGCCATTGGTCTTATAATGTCGCCTTGTTATAAGATGTTTCATAGAAGCAAACCCCGATAGTGCCATGCATATCGTAACTTTTACGATGAAAATTAAAATATGGAACAAAATGTATACTTGGCCTTTTTAAAAATAAAACTATTAACAATACTTCATTCTTTGCCATGAATTCTTCCATTCTAATTGAACAATTTCTTGTAGTGCTTTTGTACCATGACATTTTTAACGAGGTAATTTTTTAAATCAATTTTTCATAAAGAGTTTCTGTGAAGGGAGTTTTTAGAGAGATAAACGCACCATTGGTCACTCAACTGTCGCGAGATGAGCACATTGGTCACACTTCTCTCAAAATGTGATGAACTAATCACATTGGTTTATTTCATGACCGAACTGGTCACTCCGTCATTTCCAATCATAACGGGGTTGAGGTGGCGTGCTGACTTGGCATGGGCCCACAGTGCAGTCTCTCAAGAGGCTTTTAATTTGTAGAAAACATCTTGGAAAGATGTTGAGCTCCCTTTCCCCTTGATTGCCAAATCGAGCACCAAAATCCTGACCCTATGCAGGCAGCGACGACAGCGGCACTGGAAGGTACCCTGCACGGCTGTGTGGACCATGTCGGTTAGGCGTCTCCGGCGCGACTAGGACGAGGAGGTGTGACCATAGGTGACATCTATTGTTTGGTGAGATGGGCGGCGCCAGTGGGCTGAAGCACATGAGGGAGAAATGGAAGCCGATGACTGTGTGCCATTGGTGACCGAAGACAAGCTCTCAGGTAAATAAACCAAGTCCTCTCTCGAGCATATATGCATGACTTCTCAAGTTTTGCGCAGCAAGATTTCATTTTTAGGAGGAGTTTTCAGAATTCGACTTTCGGCTACAACAATACCATCTTGACACTGAGTTCAATGGTGCGGAGCACAAGGCAGACAAGTGCATTCACCTACTTGATCCTGCTTGTCGTGTGGCAAAATAAGGTAGTGACATTGTTCGAATGTTTTTAGGGTACCAATTTGAGGTAAATTGTTTGATCTCATCCCAAAATTCTCTTGACAAAATCAAATCCAGCTATGAATATTTTTTCAAAAAGACCAAAGGAATATGGTATTAATTTGATACCATGTTCTGTCTAGCAGTGAATCAAGTACAACTATGAATATTCAGTACAATGAGTAGGCATGATGCATGTTCTCCTATTTGAAATTGAGCACATGTAGTTTGTTACTGAGTAAATTCGATGGTGTAGGCCTATTCATCTACGTCATTGAGGGCGGCAAAGGCACCCTCGCTAGTCACCCTATGCTCCTTGGCAGCAAGGCGCTCTGCTTCGGCAGCCTGATGCCGGATCGCCTCGGCCTGTGTAGTAGAAAGAGATGATGTGAGCACCGCCTGGTTGCGTTGTTGTTGTGTACCATGTGGGCCTCCTATTATTGCACGGTGAGCACATACGCCTCATATCGCGGGCCTTGGCAGCCCAAAAATTACCTTCCTGGTAGGAAAGAACTTATCATGCTTACTGCCACCGATGTTGTTGTGCAGCTATGCCTACATCACCTCGAGTGCCTCCTCTTCCTCAGCATCTTCCTGCTCAATCTTCTGATGGTTAGCAGAGAGCTCTGGCGCTGCTGGCTCGATGTTGGAGGAGTTGTAGTAGCCGCCCATGCTAGAGGATAAGTTGGATGTGTCGTATTTGGAGCGGCCCATGCCAGACGAGAAGTCGCCCAACCCGGGTGCTGGGCGGCAGTGCCGTTGTGAAGCACCCATCAATGGAGTCCCACGAGGTGAGAAGCTTCCTTACCACCGTGCTAAATGAGAGTAGGACTGAGCATTCGTGTTTCTTGGCTATGGAAAAATCATGTGTTCTGATGTCATCATAAAATGAGCTGACCATGGCAGGAGTGGGAGTGGGCGATATCGGGAAAAGAACATTAGCGGGAATAGGTGATGGTGGAAAGATGGAAATGGTAGGAGTAGGCAATGGTGGGAAGGCACAATGGGCATGGCGGCGCCGCATGTATCCTCTGCTAACTTGCGTACGAGAGGTGGAGTAGAGCAGAGATGAACATATGAGAGAGATGATAGAGGAGGATTTTCAAAAGACCCCCCCTCTAAGATTAAACTCAAGGGGTGCATTACAAGAAATTGAACGCGAAGTAAATGTCCCCTGAGCTCAGCTTGTTTCCAGGGTGTTTTCTGCAAACTAAACACCTCCTGAGCGACAGCACTATCGTCCCCACGCTAAGTCACCATGCCACATCCACACGGATAATGGTTGAGTATGGCTGAGTGGCTAGTTCGCTCATAAAACACCCAAAGTGATCGGTTCGTCACATTTTGAGAGAAGAATGACCAATGTGCTGATCTCGTGAGACTGCAATGACCAATGGTTTGTTTATATCTTTTGTAAATATTAATTAATATGAAGTATATACACTCCTTCAAAACATATCACAAGAGATGACTTAGGTACTAGACACACAGTTCGTTTCCCCTAGATTCACACTAGGCTTTGCATCCGACGGTATGCTTCAAATGAATGAAATGTATTTTCTTTCTAGGAACAATTCTCATCTTGACAACACCATTAGCTCTTTAAATCTCTTATCACTTGAATCTCACAACTAAACACAATTACTTAACTCAATACATTATTCAACACTACAACACAATGTCTGTTAATGTTACATAAGTTCCCGATTGATTGGGAATGTCCTAAAAATACGCATCAATTTGGATGTTCTGAAGGGAGCTCACTTAAATTAAAATTGTGGTTAATGATCCTTGATGTCTTTCACATCATAGAACAATGCTTGCATCCTTGGTACCTGATAATGGCATAATTGTGAATCGCGGAGATTCTTCCATGTCCTACTCATATTGATACATCTGAAGCAAGCATGGCTAGAAGCTTGTTGATACACAACAAGCAAGTCGAATGTTGTCCCAGAACTCATAATCCAAATGCAGCCATCCCAGCTGGTATAACCATACAAGATATTCAATTACACTTGAATAGAACTAATACAATTCAAAGCATCTTGATACATGTTTTACTTATTAATAGAGTAACAATATGGACACAGGGTGTATGCCCCTGGTCTCTAATCACAGAGTTGCAATCACTACAACTAGCCACCACTTTTGACCACACAAGGTGACCACTTGGTGCTTCCTTGGCAGAGTATAATATTTTAGTTAATCACTGCAACTGGACCAACTAAAATACTAACTACTAACGGTTGAACCACCGCTAGCTTCAACAAGTAGGCTTTGGGAACCAAAGCATGAATTTGGGGTTTCTTTCATCCTTTGGGTATGCTGAGAAATAAGGCTTCAAAGAACAAGCCATGCCTTACATTAGAATACCCCCGAAAGTAGGTTTTGGGCATTTAAGCATGCCTTTAAGGCATTGCTCATGTACCTATTGAGGATTTTGACTCTTGATGCCATTGTGAACTTTAACTTAACATACTTGGGCTAAAGGTATGCATCCAAGTAGCTTGTTTACCCCTTTTGATCAACTAGGGTGCCTTTAGAGGTTGTGCTTCGTTAACCGTGAATGGGCTAACCTTTATTGTCTCACTTCAAGTGCTTCATGTTTCTATAAATAATGGTGTCAAGGACACTGTAAGCACATGCTAAGAGACAAGCACAAGGCTATGACTCAATGTTTGCCATGATGATCTGCCCCCTATGGCATGAGCGGAAATCTAGGGTCTCCTTGAATGTGTTGACTGATAACAAGCCTTCGTCACAATTCACACACGAAATGGAGGAGAAGAACCAGACATGACTACTTTTTTAATGTTAAGAGAAAATCTAAGATGATTGCACTAATCGAGCACATTGCAGGAATGGGTACTTGGTTGCAGTGCATACCTAAAACAACCAAATATATATTGATCTAGTGTCATGAGGTGGTCTATCCCTGTTGATGGCTTGGAGTCTGAAATGCGCACCAAACTAGTGCGGTTCTGCGATATATGGTTCCATACCCCCAATCGCTTGGCACCTTCACTTCACGTCGAGGACGTTGATGGAGCTACCACCAGGCGATTGCGCAGTCGTGACCTCCATCTTTGTGGCACTTAAGATACATGCATTTCAGGATCCTCCATCTGCGCTTCAATTGTCATATCACCAACTTGCCACCGCCACCCGCCACCAATTATAAGGAGAAATTGATATGCCCCCGTCTTTGCACGTTCCTTGATGATTTGTTATTTCTTCTGTTGTAAGTTGTAACATGTTGTTTTCCCCCATCCACCTTAGACCTTGACTATTTGATATTTTATTAACTTTTTGACACTGTCTCGATATGTGAGGCAATAATTAGGCAGAAATGTCCCTAGTAATCTTTGTTCCCCACCCAACCTTTCTGCATCTCCTAATCTCCGCTTACTCGACCAAACTAGAGTAGACCATGGCATCAGAGGTCTTTAGGATGAAGGCAACAAAGCCCCCTAGGGTGAGGTAGGACATAGAGGTGTTGGAGAACGTACACCGCAACATGGTCGATTAGTATGGTGAGGTTTGTGTGGGGTCGGCTCCTTGTATGCGACCTTATCTCCTTATAGCGACTATCAATAGGCAATAGAGCATTGCTCGAAATGCAGTTAACAGAGCTGAATGGTGCAACCCTTTCGGCAATGAGCGCGACAAGGTCATTGTCAGAGGGTGGTACGCATGGGTCCCATGTGACAGCACATCAATGTGACATCGACGCATCAAGAGACATCATTCGCCCTTTGCAGCACTATCCCGATATACCGTTTGTGAAGTATATTGAACGCGGATCGACACGCGTCCTTTCGCCATCGAATTTGTGGACGGTGTATCCCCTAGCTTAGTCAGAATTGGATGGATGAAATTAGAGAAGGGATTTTCCGTCCACACCACTGCCAAGGTCCCCGCATCCATGTAGGTCACCACCACCGTGCCTTAGCTCCGTCGGAGGTGGAGCAGGATGAAAAACTAAATTGAGCTTTACTAATCTGCACTATTGGCCTGATTAGAAGATCTTCCATTTCACCAGGTCGGCTACTTCTGATCCATAAAGGAAGAAAATGAGCGATCCAACAATTATTCTCTAAACCAAATGGTCCAACACTAGGATATTTTCTTTCTTCTCCTCATTTGGCGGGAACACAAGGCTCTTTCCCCTTAGGAGAGAGCATCGAAGGATATGTATTAGTATCGAAAACCTTACTACAAAAATTCCCGATAAGTACCTTAGGTATGGACCAAAAAATATCCTTTTTAAATGTAAAACTAGTTTCCAAAATAATTTGATTCACTAGGCAACCACATCTGACGTAGCTAATAAGCAACCTACCATAGTAGTAATCCGTGGTAACTATAAATTATGGTGGAAAACATATCTTGCTCTCATTGAGTAGGAGTATATATGTATAACGAAATTGCTCCATGCACGATCCCTGTGCCCGACGTATGCACGACAGAAAATCCAGAAGCCGGTGGTCTTTCCATTAGACGTATGTCCGGCCGGATTTCAACCATCGTGCGTGAGTCGTCTGATTTATGTCGTTCGTATAACACGACTCTATGTATAAAGTGACACCATTAATGATGTACCAAATAATAAGTATATCATAGTACGATACAGCTGGGAACCTAATAATATTCTTTTGTATGGAAAATTATTTTCTTTAGTAAGAGCTAGGGTGTCTTATCTGGGGTAATTAACAAGCAACCCCGGCCCAATACAGTAAATCATGTGGAAAATTCCACTACCATTAATTGGTGCCAACTATATGTATAGAAGTACTAATACAATAGAACTAGGACTCCCTGGCGAATCTAGGCAAACAGAAGTGGTCAGATGCAAAAAAAGACAGAAGTGGTCCCCTGGCAGTTTTCACTGCATTTGAGGGGTGTGTGGGGCTGGCAGTTTTAGAAACTGTCGTGGTAGTTCTTTCCATTAGGGGGCATTTTTTTTGGATTTTTTGGCCAAAAATTGCAAATCGTGGGATGGAGATTGTGCAGCCAAGAGGGGAGGGGTTCGCTGGGGTTGGTCTCCAGGGAAGTATGATTTGACAACTTATTTAATGGGAAACAGAGAGTTACCATATCTCAATCTAGATATGATTTTCACACCAAAACCAAAATACTCATATATTCTCTCTCATAAGACGCATTAAATGAGAGATCTTTTAGACACAACAATAATATACAATCCACCCGAGGGGCTATATCTAAACAAATATTAAATATATATGATATAGTTTATGATGTTTGTGTAAAGAATTAATATACGGGTGTAAATGTATTACTCCGTATACTCCTTTACCTATCAATATGCATATATAGCAGTAAATTAATTATCAGTTTTAAATAGGATGCATGATATGAACTGTAGATTTAAACAATGATATGCGGGGCTGGCATAAATAAATAATTAATTACCTGCTCATCTAAGAAGCTGAGGAAAAGGCTCCTGTCACGTTGACGGCTGCCAAGAGCAATGGTGGCAGCATCATCCTCCCATATCTCTTTGCCGCTGTCTATCCCGCTGCTACGATGAAACTGGGATGCCGTTCGCACATAATCGTCAATGGCCTTGGATTTGCCTTTGTTATCCATCTCTCTGTAAAATTTTACACATTGTCAGCGTGTAAAAACATGGTTCTTTTCCACACAGCAAAGCCACATGCACAAGTTTAGTCCATTCAAACAAACAAGAGCAAGAAACATGTTTGCACCCAAAATAAGCGAACATGTACCAGTACGAAATTCAGATCTAATTAGCTACAAGTAACAAGTCCAAGAAAACATGATAGATCTAGATAAAATATGTGCAAGATAATACAAGGGAGTTGTAATCAGTGAAAAGAAAATTAACTACGCACAAGATCTGATCTAAACTCTTGTATTCCATATTTAGCCTAATTATTCTGATTCAAAGGAACACAAGCATGAATTCAACGACAAAAAAGGATCACAAGCATGAATTCAACATGTACGCTTAATAAAGATGGGCCAGAGAAAAATATATAGCGACTGAAAAAAGTCAGATCTAGCACAAGAAACATCAACGATAGGAGACATGGATTAGATCTAGAGTAGTTAAGAAGCACAAGATATGGAGTGCATACAACTTGCCTTGCGTGAAATTGAAGGAGAGCCCGGTGGAGTATACAAGTAGTAGAGGATCTTCCGTGGTTCAACGGAACACCACCAATATGCAATTAGTCCATGTTGTAACCAGAAGAGGATGTTCTCGGGTTCAAAGGAAAACGAGTAGAGCCCGGAGGAGGAGTATAGCGAATGACTTTTTTGAGAATGTGATTGTGGGAGCGAGGGAGATATAAACCGGGGGAGGGGAGGTGCATATACGTTTCAACTGGAGAGTTGCCACGTGTATGCCAAGCCAGAGATTAGGCGTACGTTGCTAGTATCAGTGTATCACTACCAACGCGGCCGAATTGCTCGGTTGCTGCTGCTATCGCGCTGCTTTCCAGCCGTCCACTGCAGAAAAGGACACAATAAAATATATGTTTCATAGACGCTTGTGTCTTTATGCATATATACTTACAACTATCACGGTACACTGCTTTGAATAAAAAATCCAAGAAATTACAAGGTAGTAAGTAATATAACTAGTAAATCGTACGTGCAATGGGCATCGATATCAGGTCGATATCAGGTAGGGTATTAATTGAGAGTTTTAAAAAAGATAGTATTAAATATATGCTGATATTAGGTAGGACATTTTTGAAGGAAATACGAGATATTAATTACAGTTTAATTATGTTGTTACTGATAATGTCAATATTTGGGATGGTATTGATTACACGCTAAATATGTGGAGGGCTCACCATTGAAGCAATCTAGGTCGTTGGATGCATATGATTTGATGGTTGACTTCAGGAGCTAATGAAACTATTTTGGTAAAATTCAATTCTCTCATTTCCTCGGTATGTCAAAAGCAGGTCTGATTACACCTATTCCTAATCCTAAATAGAATGTAAGGACGTAGGGATTTCTATGTAAACATAGTATCCTATTTCCATAGGCTCGAATGACCCCTTCTCATAATAAAAATGTGTATTAGTTTGATCCCCCCCCGGTCTTTTAATGGTGGTATAGATTAAGAATTACAGTAAATTCTTTTGAAAATAGCTTCTTCGTAGTATCAATCTTTGGAAGATAAAATACCACCATGTAAAAAGATTGCAATCAGACTGGTGTCGCAGTACCGCATCCCCCCCCCCCCCCCCCCCAATAATGGTTTTTGAAAGGCCATTCAGTCATCCAACAAATAGACAGGAAGCTAGCCATGAGCAATGTATACACTTGAGCGGGGATGATCTCAATGTTCACCATAATGTTGAGGAAAGATTCCAACTGCATATAAAATATGTCCAACAAAACGAAAATCACACAATAACCTATACACGTCTTATCAGAATAATCGGCTTTGCAAGGACACTCGCCTTTCTAGGTTCACGACTCATGGAAAGAAATGACGTGTACATGAATGAATACATGTTCATTGCAGCCATGCAGCTAGGTACGACGACCATGGGATGTTTCGTTAGAAAGTTAGACAACCAGAGTGAGATATAGGTAAAACAACAAAAACAAAAACGACGGACACAAAAAAACTTGGTCTTCCCTGCCAAGGGCGACATGAGGGCTCCACCTACCAGCCCTAGGCGCCACCGCCCCAATCTCCTTCCCCCCTACATAGCGATGCCCGAGCGGCCGTCGGCAGTGGCGGGGTGCTCTCTTGCGGGGCTCCTAGTTCTACGGGTCGGCCTAGTTCGCCAGACAGAAGGGATCGAGGGTGTGCGCGAGTGACGGGTAACGAAGTAACGGACGCCTGAAGCACCAAATGTGGTTTTCGAGCTGGAGGCACGTGGGTCTATCTTGTTGATTGGTTTGCTGCTAACATTCTTGCCAATATTTGCCAAAATAATAAGTTGTTAAAACTTTGTAACTTTTTGTGAGACTAGGATAGGAAACTGATAACTAACCAATTTAGTCAACATTATGCTTTGTATTTCACAGAATAATCGTTGCCTGCAGCGACACGTGCATAAGCCAGGCCTGTGACGGGAGAGTGCGAGGCACACTTCTCACGGAAGCCACACACGCAGGGGTTTCTTTTCTTGCTTCAATTTTTTATATTTTATGTTTTAGATTTTACAATGCTTTTAGAAAATAGCTTAAGAAATTTACTATTTTTTGTACTGATCTATAGAAAATGTTTGGCTTGTCTTTGAGAAAATTGTTTATCACATATTTAAAAATTATCATCATTCATTTTAATTTTTTTGGTGTATTCAACAATGTTCAACATGTAATGACCAGGGTGTTTAGAATAATGTTCACAGAGTCTTTATAAAATTTCCGGCGTGTATTTGAAAAATGATAAACGGGTGTTGTAAAAATGTGCACATTGTCTTTAAAAATGTTCACAGTGTATTTGAATAATTTTCAGGATGCATTTGACAAATGTTCAACATCTCTGCCTAAAATTTTCAAAGTGTATTCAGAAATGTTTGACTTGTATCTGAATTTTTTAATATATATTTAGAAAAATGTTTGAGGTGTATCTTTAAAGCTTTTTTTTGACTGGGAACTGTAGGGGAAACCCCCACAGCATATCAAAACTTTATTGAAAAAGAGAGAGCAAGTACAAGTACAATGGGGGATTACAAGAGGTAATCAAACTAAGCTAAGGGAAGAAGGAGAAGAAAACAAGTAAAAAATACAAAAAAATGGCCTCAAGGTGGCAGAAATGAGATCCATCTAAGGAGATCATCCTTATAGGCAGCTTTTACCCTATATTGCATTAAGGTAATATCATGGATGAATGCACTTCTCCATTTATTGAATCTAGCTCTCTCATGCCTGAAGACCTTAGCATTCCTGACAATCCAGATATTCCAGCAAGCAATAAACACCACTTCAGTGAAGAAGGGCTTCCTGAAGCTCCTGCTAGCATTGATAACCAAATCAGCCATAGAGTCACCAGATGACCAATCAATTTGCAGGTAGTTCCAAACTCTGACACTAAAATTGCAATTAAAGAACAGATGGTCTCTTGTTTCCCTAGTCTGCAAAGGACAAAGAACACAATTTACTCCATCCTCCAAATGCCAATGCCTCCTTTCCACCATGTCCTTGGTGTTCAACCTGTCCATAATAAGCATCCAAGCGAATACTTTTATTTTCATTGTACAGGAGGATTTCCAGATCCAAGCTGTCAAAGGGTTGAAGGACTCTGACACAAAAGTATGTGAGTAAAACAACTTAGGTGAGTATCCCTTGGCAGTGCCCCTCCAAAACCAAATATCCTTGGACCCAGGTGCTCTATTGTGGCCATCCAACAGAAACTGGAGAGTGGTCAGGTCATCAAAAGCCTGGCTGGACAAAGGAAGGTGGAAGTGCTGGAACATGTCCTGGGAGTCCAAGAACTCTTTAACAGTGATCCAGGGGTCCTTAACATAGGAAAAGAGCCTGGGAAATCTAAATTGGAGGCTAGACACCTGATCATCAAGCTGCCAGTTGTCTGACCACATGAGGGCCGTGTCCCCTTCATTAATCTGAACCCAAGCACACTCCCTAAAGTTTTGCATGACCTTGCATATATCCTTCCACCAGAAAGAGCCACAATCAGAAGTTCCTTGGGGTACTCTGCCATGATAGTAGGAATCCCAAATTAAAGATACCCATGGGAGATCCTTTTTATTAAGAAAGTTATTTGCATGTTTGAGCAGAAGTGCAACATTCTGAACACCCAGATTAAGAATACCAAGGCCTCCCTTATTTTTTGGCCTACAAATAAGGTCCCAAGCAGCAAGTGAAGGGGCAGGCTCACCCCTATTCTTCCTCCAGAGGCATTGTCTCTGGATTCTCTCCAATTGCTTTAGAATTCCAGCAGGAATAGCCAAACTGCAAAGGAAAAAAATGGGCATAGAAGACAAGACAGAGTTCAGAAACTGCAGTCTTTCCCCCTGATTTAAAAAAGAGGAGCTAGCTGTCATTCTCCTCTCCATGCAGTCCACCAATGGCATAAAATCCACCATTTTGGGCCTTGTAGTTCCTACTGGCAACCCAAGGTAGGTAAATGGCATTTTCCCAATCTGGCATCCAAATGCAGCAGCTAATTCAGTCATGACAGCAGTGTCCACGTTGATGGGAATAATAAAGGATTTGTGGTAATTCACATCAAGACCAGTGGACACAGAGAAGACCTTGAGCATGTCTTTCAGAGCTATAAGTTGGTCCTTGTCAGCAGGCAAGATAATCAAAGTGTCATCAGCATATTGAATCACATGGTAATCTTGGTCATGACAAGGTATAGGTAGATGAAGAATGCCCATTCTGAACATGTCATTGATAACAGTCTGCAGGAGATCAGCAGCTAGGACAAAAATGAGGGGAGAGACTGGATCACCCTGTCTGACACCCTTTTTACATATGAACTTCCTACCAGGAACTCCATTAAGCAGAACAGATGAGGTACCTGTGGACAAAAGCTGCTTCATCCAAAGAATCCACTTCTCATTAAAGCCCTTATATCTCAATAATTGCACTATTGCCTCATGCTCAAGGGAATCAAAAGCCTTCTCAAAATACAATTTTAGAATCACAATTGGTCTCTTGGACTGGTGACACTGGTGTAAATACTCAAAAGTCCACCCAATACAATCCTGAATTGTTCTGCTTTTTATGAAACCATACTGGTTCTTGTGAACATACTGCATAATCACCTCTTGAAACCTATTGGCTGCCATCTTGGATAGGAACTTAAGACCCATTCCTGTTAAAGAGATAGGTCTGAAGTCACCCACCTCTTCAGGTGAGGGCTTCTTAGGCACCAGAGTGATATATGAATCATTAATATTTTCCAGATGAGCAGAACCATCAAAGAAAGCCTGGGCCAGTTCATAAAAATCCTGAGAAATTATGTGCCAGCACCTTTTGAAGAAGAGACCATTAAAACCATATGGGCCTAGAGCTTTATCAACTGGCATATGCTTGACAATCTTGTCCATTTCCTCCTTCTCAAAAGGCTTAGTGAGAATATCTAAACCCTCCACTGGTTCAATGAGGGAAGAAAGGTCAAAACCCATGTTAATTCCCCTGGAAGAACCCATTCTGTTTTTAAAACAATTCCATATAATACCCTCCATTTGTGAGTGATCAGTCACCACAGAACCATCAGGCAATTTTAAGCTAGCAATAGAATTCCTTCTATGCCTCTCAGTAGCCATAGCATGAAAGAACTTGGTGTTCTCACCACCCACTTTTATATATCTGACAGTACATCTTTTCTTCCAATAAAAACATTGAGGTGGAGCAATTTCTCCACATGGTTTTTAACCACCTTCCTGAAATTGGATTCATGTCTGTAAAGTGGTCTATATTCCTCAAGCTCATCCAAAAGCAGAATAACCTTATTGCATTTACAGACAAGAGTTTCAGTTTGGAAATGCTCTTCTGCCATCTCTTGAGACACATTCTCAGGGACTTAAATTTTTCCAGCTATCCTAGCAGTAATATGCCCCTTTCTGGATTGTTTCTGCCATGAAGAATCAAACCAATCCATAAAACCCTCTAGCTCCAGCCAATAATTCTCAAACCTAAAAAGATTAGACTTGGGAATAGAAGTTTTGATTGTAACCACACAAGGCACATGGTCAGATGCAGTTTTAGCAAGAGGTAGCACCTCAGTCATGGGATAGTCAGATATCCAATCAATAGAAGTGAAGCACCAGTCTAGCTGCTCAAGCAGTGGAGTATCCTGCATATTGGACCAAGTGTAAGATCTCCCTTTGATGGGAAATTCCAAAAGACCTAAGTGCCCAATAATCTCATTAAAGATGAACATGTCATTCAAATCACCACCAGGCAGGTTTCTGTTATCCAAAGAACGCAAGAAATTAAAATCCCCCAGTAGCAGCCAATTTTCATCCACAGGAATATTCAGGTGGTACAGCCAGGTTACAAAATCATCCCTAGCTTCCCCCTGACAAGGACCATAAACAACCACAAGTGTCCACCTCTCATTGTTTTGCCTAGAAACAAACTCAATCACCACTGCAAATTGTTGGACTTCCAATAAAGTCCCATCAAAATAGATGAGTTCCAAACAACTAGAATTCCACCAGAGGCCCCCAAAGAAGGAGAGAAAGCAAAGCTGTCAAATATCTTAGGGCAAAAGCTTTTAATTGTTTTGGAATCGAATGAAGCACATTTAGTTTCTTGCAGACAAGCAATAGCACAGTGACTTTCATCAATCTTTTGTCTAACAGCTCTTTGCCTAGTCTCAGAGTTTAAACCCCTGACATTCCAGCACAGGACATTCCAGCTTCTACATTGAGTATTCATAAATATAGATCATAAACAAGTCCCCAAATCACATGACACACAATGTCATATGCCCAAAAAGCACATAAAGGTCTGAACCAACATTATTACATATCCAGAGATCAGAAAAAGAAAACCAAACGCAGGAAGCAAATTTATGGGCTTGCAAAACCCAGCACTTGAAAAGCACACTATTCATTGGAGGCATGATTTGCGGCAGCAGCAGGGTCCACCATAAGTGCATCCTCAGTGAGCAGTGTAGCATCAATCTCCAGCTCCTTGCCAATAGCTTGCAGATGACTTATGGGAGTAGGTGGAGGAACATCCCCAAGTGCAGGGTCATCAGGCATCTCTGCAGAAAGGGGCTTGGCCTTGGGCTTCTTCTTCTTGGGCTGTAGAACCAGCTCATGGAAAGTGGGCTTAAACCCATCACGATGGGCCGAACTTCTGGTACATCTTCGAACAGAGGTTTCAACGAGAGGCGTTGGCGCCAGAGTTTTGCAAGGCCTCCTCGTTTTTACACGCGCAGGGGGAGAAGGGACAACATCAGGCGCATCCCTCTCAGCATCATCCACAAATAAAGCTCTAGCCATAGGTCGAGCAGGTTCCGGCTCCTTCCACGTCAACAGAGGAAGATCAGCATGCTGAAAAGCAAAGTCCCACTTTCTCTTTGAAAAAGTGACCGGCGACAGAGGTTTAGGCAGCAACGGTTTTGGCACCTCAAACACAACTGGTGCATTCAGTAGGTTTTCAAATGATCGCCTCCAGATCATTTCAGGGGGTAGAGGGGGACCAAAGGGGATCTTAATCGCAGGTTGATCCAAAGCTTGAACCTCAATGACAGGAGGTTGATAGACCACAATTGCCCAGTTACTAGCATCCTCCAGGTCCGGTGCAATCTCCATCAGATCATTTTGGTTCATAGGTTCAGCCGCATCAATCAGAATGATAGGTGCAGGGGACACCTGTTGCTGCACATCAGAGCTTGGTTGAGCAGAACTTGGTTGAGCAGAGGCATTCAACACCATGGATTCTTGATCCTCAACAGCTGGTTCCGCAGCAGGCTCATCCCAGTTTCCCCAATTGTCCTCATGCACCTCATTATGTGCAGGTTCAGGCGGAGGTGGCAGCACATTGTTCCATCCCAGAGCTGGGAATGGAGGCAGAATAAAAGGTGGCATCTCCGGGAAGGGCACACCAGGCAGGGGATGAGGATTGCCATTGATGGGCATCCAGTCTTCATCTTGGGGCATCTGTTCAGCAAAATTGGCCCCAAGAATATACAGAGGCGCCGTCCAAGACACCCTGGCACCACCCCAGGCTGCATAATCCATGAACACCACATCTCTGGGCACTAGAATATCTTCTAGAAAGGATGCAAAGACTAAAGTACGCACAAGGTATGGATCCTGACTAACCCAATGATGAAATTTCCCAAAGGTGTTGACCGCTGCCCGAATACCTTACTCATTGTGAAGATCAAGCGGAATCCCGAAAAACATTATTAGTCCCCGACGGAAACCCTGAACACCTCTAAAAGATTCGCCCTCATCGTGCTTCATAAAACGAACAAAACGATCATTGCCAAGAGGTTGGGGCGGCATCTGAAGGAGCGAGAATCTGACTGCAGCATCCCGTAGCTCAAAAAGACCCACCGATCTAATCCAAGGTTGAGCAGACCTCACCAAAACCCCATGAGCTTGCAGCCACTGAACAACTTCCTCTCTAGCAGCACCAATCTGATCAGGAGGAGGGATGGGCATTACCTCAGCTAACATGAACTCCTCATGGCGACGCACAATTGGGATATGTGGCGTCACAAAGGTCCGAGGCAAACGAGCATCACCGCCGTCCACAATGTGATGGCCCGCCGACACATACAGCAAAGGGTCGAGGGGGAAGTTGGCCATCGGAGAGGCACAACCCGGGCTTGAAGCAGACAACGAGGACTCCGGCGGAGGAGGGGTCTCAGGCGGCGCAGTCGAAGGTGTTTTGGGACCAGGACTGATGGAACAGGGCGAAGAAGTTAATGCGGAAGTGCAAGAGGAGTCCAAGTTTGGTAAAAGCTGTGTCAGAGAGATATTCTCGGTAGGAGCTGAGCGATCCTCGGAAGTTGCAACGTTACCGGGTTTCGGTTGCCAAACCAAACCCAAGATCTGTGTGAACCTTTTGCAATCTTTTTTTACCATGCCCCACCCTCAGACAAGAAGTACAACGCAGCTTGGACGTGCACGCCGCAGCAAAATGGCCCTTTTGCAAGCATTTCTGACACGTTAAAATTTCGTCCACCATACCCGAAGCCAAGTTATCAAAATCTTCTTCTGCTTGCTGAGAGGATGGAATAAAAGAAGGCCCAGAAGATAACACCGGCTCAATTTGGACCGTGGCACGTCTAGATGACGGCCCAACATGGGATGACACGTCCACATTCAAAGAGCCAGAATTCCCGCCCGAGATAGACGGCGTTCGTACCGCAACTGGAAGAAGATCCCTAACCGTGCCAAAAGATATGGAGGGGGTGGTTGACGTCCACCGGAGTTCAGCCGGCGGCGGGGGATGGATGACCACCCTCTCATGCGCAGAAAGCGTGTACCCCGCATCTTCAATAGTTTGAATGCAATTT
Organism: Aegilops tauschii subsp. strangulata; assembly: GCF_002575655.3. Classification (NCBI taxonomy): domain Eukaryota; kingdom Viridiplantae; phylum Streptophyta; class Magnoliopsida; order Poales; family Poaceae; genus Aegilops; species Aegilops tauschii. Next base: position 519,715,265 of record NC_053036.3, read on the forward strand.
TGTGTGGCCGGATAACGATAACCACGACAAGCAGGATAATTCTAGAACTTTGAAAATGAAAGCTTCTTGGCAGGGGCATGTGATGATCTTACCGAAGACTTTGGGGGTTTGGAGTGCATGCCCAACATGCCAAGGGCAGCTCGATGTTTGGAAGGACTAACAATGATCCACTCAGCATCACATTCCAACTTCCAAAGTTTGAACTCACGGCCCCAATTTGGGCCCCCATTGCCCCAAAGATGAAAGAAACATTTAAAATGATCACAAGAGAATGAACGGAGCTTGAGAATGATCATAGCCACAACCTTGGAAGAAACTTGAAAACCAAAAACCTTATCCTTGACCAGAAAAACCATAAACTCAATGGCAGAACCTTCGATTGCCGCCTCAAGCGCCGCTGCCACTGAATCCTCATTCAAACGAAAAACATGCCAGCCAAAAGAAATTACCATGGTGAAGAAGCCCGTGTCATCCATGGGGTGCACCGGAAAGCCCGTAGATTGAAACACCATATCCGCAAAAACCAGACCCTTGGAGAAGTCCAAGCCAAGGGTGGATCCATCGACAGAACCCATGGAGATGGGTATTAGGACGTAGATCTCAGAGCGCCGGAGAGATCTAATGGAGAGGAAAGGAAATTAGGTGGCTAGGGGAGGAGATCACCGGAGGTGGTGGCGATCGCCGGGGAGGGGTGGCATCTTTGTCACTTGTTGACTGTAGTTTCTTGTCCATACCAAATCTTAGTTTATCTTTAAAGCTTTCAACGTGCATTTAAAAAAGAAAATATAAAGAAAGGAAAAAAATAAGATTAAACAAAGAAGCAATGCAAAAACCAAAATAGAAAAAACAAAATAGCAGGCTAGAGTGGTCCACCTGGCCGAGCCGGGTGAGAAGCAATGCACTATGTACCGAATCAAAAAATAAACCCCGCTGCATAAATAAGAAACATGTGAGATGAACTCGCGCAAATGGAAAACCACTTACTAGTCCAACCAACTACTAGGAGGGCCGAAGGAGGGCGCTGATGTATCTCGTAGTAAGCGAGATATCACATTCGCGAGCTGAATGCATAAAGAGGACTATGTTAGTGAGATCAGAGTACTTCTTATTTCAGTTGAGAGATCAGAGTAATTGAAAGATCAACTTATGTCCTCTCGTTCCCTCAAATAATAAAAAGAAAACAAAATATGTCCTCCCGTATGACTCGATGGCTTGTTTGATTGCCGCCATGCCGCCAGCTTTAGGGTATTAGAGCTGACGATCAATGAACAGGACGATGGAGGAGCTGCCACCCGCCCGCCTGATAGATTATCTTGTTACGTACGTATAGCCGCTAGATGGTGTTTATTGTTTAGATGTGCAAGGTACTCTTCCCGTCTCACAATATAAGACGTCTCCATTCCATAATATAAGACGTTTTTATAAGTTATGTTTGTCAAAACGTCTTATATTGTAGGACGAAGGAAATACGAATGCACGGAGTGATTCGTTAGATCAATGCAAATCAAGTTTGTTTTGTGTACCTTTTCTTATGGGAATACATATATTATGTACTCCCTTTAGTGATCTAAAAGATTTAATATTAGTTTACAGAGGGAATACTTACTAAACCAGGACAGTAGGAGTGTAGGATAGCATAAGTCAAGCGCAAAAAGAAAAACTGATTAAAGTATTGCCGCGTGCATGGAAGGAGCCACGCCTTCGACGACGCTGCGAGGTCCAACCGGTACCTTAAATCACATTCTGCCCACCAGAACCTAAATGATGCATCGCCCACAAAACAATAAACCTAACTGATGCATCAAGTGCTCTTATATCATGGGACGAGGGGAGTATTTTTTACTGCTTGGTCGACCTGGAACATCCATGCCTGGTGAAACCAGCCAGCAAAATATTTAAAGTTCTAAACTTGACTGATTAATCCCTGACGAAATGGTATGGCAAACAAATAGTTCAATTCATAGATAATGGTAGGCTGGGCGCCTGACAAATCCTTAGACCAGAGGAGGTTATAGTTCGGTTCTTCTCTACAGAAACAATTTAGTTCACCCTAATGGGAAAAATGAAAGCAACTGAGTTCACGTTAATTCAATTTATGCCTATCACTAATGCTCCAGGAAGAAAAAGAGAGACATAGAAAGCAAACCATTGTAAAAGCAATTAAAAACACACGAGAGGAACTAGGACCCAAAGGAGTTGGGGGATGGTGCCATGCCATTGAGGAGCCGCTCGACCTGCGCGATGACCTGCCTCCCATGGGCGTACATGACCAAAGTGTCCCTGTTGCACCTCAGCACATCCACGATGACGTTGAACTGCCGATCATTCACCACGTCAATCATCTGCCACACCATGCAGTTTGAATACTGGTGGATTATCATGCCCTGTATGACCAGGCAACCACGCAAGATTAGTCATGTACTATATCTCTCTAGGGATGTCGAGTAACAACGGTAAGATCTCAAGAGCCACATACCATGAGATGATCTGCTGTTTGACCACCGCCTGCAAAAAGGATCTCATTTATGACAAGCTTGCAATCGTGGTAGCTGGCATACATTAGGCACTTCTCAATTACTTTGGAAGAGTGCTTCTGGTGGCTCATCTGTACTATACTTCCAGCAAATCTCAACATAATAATTTGTCGATGATGAGGTCCTCCATGCTCCACAATGTACTACAACATGTCGATAGAACACACATGTGAATTGTTTGTTTAGCTGCGACAATATTTCATCAATTACAAACCAGTACACACTTTACCTGCACAACATAGTTTCCATATGGGTCTACAAACAACTCCTTTACACAATCGAGAATCTCTGTGATAAACCTGTCCATAATTTGAGGATCCTTGCAGAACTCCAGCATTTTCTAAGAAGATCACGAGGACGGGAGGAATAATCAGTGAACATGGTACAAACAAACGTCGAAAGATAGGAAGCGGTAAAAAGTGTAATGCCTAAACTAACAACCTGAACCACATGGCATCCGTAAGGATGGGTGGATAACATCTTGGCCTTGCCACATAACCGTCTATAGATGAATTGGATATAATGTGGTTGCACACACTCCATACATTTCTGAACGACATGGTTTGCATGTTGATCACAAACACATTTGAATAAGTTCCTAACAAGCTCCTTGGCCATCTATATTTGTTGATCAATGTCGCTTATTTCAAAAGCCTGAAGAAAGCGACACCATCAATGACCAGGCTCGCAATGAAATAATATGGCATACCAAGGTAAAAACTTAAAACATAATGAAACATAATCAGCTTAAACTATTTATGCATTTGACATTATATTATATTTATAACAGAAGTAATCTAAGATAATGAACATATTAACAAGACAATAAATGAGTGAATGGTTTGACTAAATTACATATTCTATCTTACCTGACATTACAAAGCAGAGGCCTTCCAAATATAAAAGTGCAGTTTTGCAATCTACAAACACACCTTAATTCCTTCCGTCATGAGATGTTAGAAAAGATATATATACACTACAAAAAAAAGACACTTCCGTGATGATACATGTTTGTCACAGTAGGTCACGTTTTCTGTCATGCATGTACATCCATGACAATTTTATGACAGAATCAAGATAGTCATACCTGTGCTGTCGTACAAGTGTTCCATGACATTACCAAAATTATCATCACTGAAGTGTCCACTTCCATGACGATAAATCGCGCGTCATAGAAGTGCTTTCATCAAGGGTGACCGACACGTGGCATCCACCATAATAGGTCGCCGTTAAGCTATCGGGTCTAGTTTTGAATCCGATAACCCGTTAACAGCCCGGACCAATGGGTATTTTCCACGTGTAAAATTCTCATTGGCCAGAGGAAACACGTGTTGGCTCACCGTTGGGACAGATGTCATCCACTCATTGGACAGGAGGCGACTATGATACGTCGACACATGGCATGGCCCAATAGAGGCCCATTCCTGTGAAAAGGCCGCCCGTTTGACTTGGTCAAAAGGTAACGGCCTGGCCCACGGAAAGCCTGTTAATGGCATGTTCGTATATAGCCCATTTACGGCCCGCTAACTACCGGCCCGTTACGGCCTATCGGAATTAAGCCCAGTAGCTTCATCTGGGCCGTCCAATATGATTCCAGCCCGTTGTAACTTCCGGCCCATGTATGGCCCATGATGTCTTTCGGCCCATATGAGGCCCTTTGTAACTCTCGGCCCATTAAAGGCTCGAGATGAAACTGGCCCATAATGAACAGTGTATCGCTTTATACCCATTAACGGCCCATTATTCCGTCGGCCGTTTCCAGCCCGTGTTAACTTTTGGCCTTCTAAGGGCCCATTTATTCTTGGGCTCATTTCTAGAATTCGGTTAGATACGGTCCGTTACTGGCCTGTTCCATTTGTGGGCCAAATACAGCCCGTGGTTACATTCAGCCCATTTGTGGCCCGTTAACCCGTTGGGCTTTTCATATCGTTATCAAATACGGCCTATTAACGGCCCGTTATGGTCCATGAATAGTACAACCCATGTTTGGAAAAATTATTATACGCCCCGTAGAAGGCCCATGGATCCTACGGCCCGTAGAAGACCAATGGATCCTACGGCCCGTAGAAGGCCCATGGATCATACGGCCCATAGAAAGTCCATGGATCCTACGACCCGTAGAAGGCCCATAGATCCTACGGCCCGTAGAAGGCCCACGGATCCTACGGTCCGCAGGAGGCCCATGGTTACAACAGTCAGTGTGTTGCCATGATTATTGTGGCCTAGTTACCAAAAATAGGTTATTGTGGCCACTAGAAAAACGCGAAAAAAGAACTGCAGTGACTATAAGCAAACAACTAAACAAGACAATAAGGAAATAAATAAGCAAGCAACTAACGCTAGCCTATTACAGCTATTACACATATTACATCCACCGGGCATCAAAGTTCGCCACCCGTGCAAATATAGGGAACAAAGCAGCATATTACATACACTAGCCGTCAAAATTGGCCACCAGTGCAAATAAGCGCGGCAGCAAAACAAGTCCATAACTGAAACAACTTCAGAAGAGCTCAAGAAACGTTATCCTGGGTATCCACCATGCTGGCAATAAGCTTAGCAAGCTTATTAGCTTTGTCCTGTTTGGCGCTAAAATCCTCCAACGCTTGCTGTTGCACCAGAAAGTATGCATCTGAATGCTCCAGGGACTTCCGCAGTCCTTCCGCTTCTTGTCGCAGCACAGCTGATCGATGTCTTTCAGCTTGTAGTTGAGATTCAAGAAACCAAACTGATTCAGACAGTGAGTTTGAATAGCTTGTGCAAGCGGTAGTGGCTAGTAACTCGAACAGTAAACCAAGACAGGACTTTGGGGTTGCCTCACTATCTTCAAGATAGTTTTCCTTAGCTGTTTTATCAAATTTGTTGGAGACCAACAAGGATGTCTGACGATCCTGAACCTTATCTGCATTACTTCCTTTATCATTGCTTAATAAGGCACTCTCCCCAATATTCTGTCAGCATTCTAAAAGAAGAAACAAGCAGACACATAACATGTTTAGCATGTACTAGTATATGAAGCTCATTTCGGTGAACCAGTTCATTAGTAAGGTGGACAAGATTAAACTACCAAGTCTTCTATTGCCAAGTAGTACATTATAAAAGCATCAAACAAACATATATCTATGTCCTATGGTCACTGCATTGTCTTGCCAAATCAAAATAGAGACACGGTTCAAATCATATCAGTTCAAGAGAAAGCAGCATTGAAAGAATACGAAGCGTGGGAAACTAAACTGCACAACAAGATTTCAGATGGGTACCACGGGTCTACATGTACAACAACACTATTGGCCCTATTATGATGCTAGTAATGTGCATGATATGAGAAGTCAACTATATACACAATTGAAATTGAAATCAATAGAGTTATTTATAAGAGCAAACCTGTTAAAGAAACATGCGTAAACATACCTGCTGTGCCATTGGAGTTTCCATTGGATCGTTCAATTTAAAAATAAGTTTGTATGAGTAAATACAGTGATACAAGAGTAAAGCAGCATGCGCGATAGCAATGGAATCTTAAGTGAGAACATTTGTTCTTCAGGTTTAAGCACTTGTTCTACATGAACAGAGTACAGTAAGACGCAAGCATATAGTACTTAAAATAAAATGAGCTCATAGACCTTACCACATTCTTGGTTCGGGACCAGTAAAGAACAAGGCGTTCCTAATCATCGTCCAGTAAATGTGTCTCAGGAGAACGTAAGGGAATTTGATGAGTTTCTTTGCCAGTGAAGTATGTTTTCTTCAGGTAATTCCGATACTGCCACCAAGCATTCTTGAAGATAGCAGAGGTATTGGCACAGGTTACCTCATCCTGAGTTTCCAAATCGGTCCTTCCCTATAGAGAAAAATGGGAAAATTTGCTGTATTATAACCATCATGGAGGTAGAATGTATGGGACAAAGCAAAGTAATTGCCATGAATAACATTACTTACACATAACTCCTGGACAAACACCTGCAACTGGCATTTTCTTCATCTTCAGTATAATATTTCCATGATGGGAAGATACGCACATAGGATTTAACAACATCAAATGTGATAGATGCTAAACTATGAATGGCTGGTTGTGCTTCCTCCACAGGAATAGGTGTACTAACTGGTGGAGTTGGGGTTCGCCGTGGTAGTACTGGCGCTTTGGGCACTGGAGCTGCCTTACTAACTGCTCTTGTTTGGGAGCTCTGTGGTGGAGATGGTGCTGTGTCAACAGGAACTGGATTACTATCTGCTGGGGTTGGGGTTAGATTGGGTGAAGCTGGTTCTCTGTCCATCGCAGTAGGTGTAAAATCTGCGAGAGTCTGGGTTATGTGTGGTAGGGCTGGTTCTCGTGCATGTACAAATGGGGTGCTATCTCCACCAAGAGGTAGCACTATTTTATTTGAAGACCGTGTTTTTACTCCGCTAGATACTGCCATCACCCGCTCCAATTCAAATGGCTGATAAACACGAAACATAGTTGAATGTACAGACATTGTATGAGAGACAGATGCAATAGATAGTGTGGAAAAAAGAGGGCATTAAATAGTTGACATGTATATTGTTTAACTAAAACGGATAGCATGACATAATTTCACATATATGATGTCTATCTAAACTGGATAGCATAGCATAACATAATTCAAAGATATGATGACTAACTAAACAGGATCACATGACATAATTCACATACATGTTATCTAAGTAACCAGGATCGCATGATTTAATTCACATATGTGATTTATATGCTAAGCGGAGGGCATTCGCATATATGATGTCTGAACTAAGAACATGGTGTTAAATATTGTGTATATGATGTCTAAACTATGCACACTAGTAGAAAAAGGGCCATTTGTCCTGGTTCGTAAGGCCCATTTGTCCCGGTTGCGGAACCGGGACTAAAGGGTCGGTACTAAAGCCCCATACCTTTAGTCCCGGTTCTTACACCAACCGGGACAGATGGGCCTCCACGTGGCCGCTGCGGCGAGCCCAGGCGGGAGGGCCTTTGGTCCGGTTGGTAGCACCAACAGGGACCAAAAGGAATCCACGTGTCAGCAGCTGGCAGGAGCTGAGGTTTTTGTTTTTTTTTGAAAGGGGGTGGGTTTAGGGGGTTTTGGGGGGTTAATTTAGGGTGTTAACTAGCTAATAGAGAGAAGTGTCCTCTCTTATCTCCGTGCTTGGTTTACCAACGCTATTGCTATGCCTAAACATGGCTTAGATTGAAGTGAAGGCAACATGTGGTGCATGTCGAAAGCAATACTAATCCTAACTTGATCAAGTTTGGATTAGTACTACTTTGGACATGCACCACATGTTGCCTTCACCTCAATCCAATCCATGTTCATTTCACCCACTGATATATAATAACTCTTCATGCTCGCATCATGCATCATCATAATAACAAGTCCTACTAATCATCATCATACGACTTCTACTCGTTATTAATAACAAGTCATACGATCATCATCCTCATAGTCATCGAACCAACCCAACTTAATTGTTCTTAGCACATGATCATCAGTATTAGGTAGGACCTAAATACCCTCTTTAAGGTAAAATATCATAAAACAATATAGGCCCTGACTCTCCATTATGGAGAATGGAGATCATCCTGTCTCCAATTCTTGCACTTCGCTTTCTTTTGCTTCCAAGAACCTCCTTACGACTGTCCATACATTTTTTCCATTCTTTGATTAGCATGTGTTCACCTGTTTTAGAAATCCGGTATGGACACGTGAGATTCGTAGGATGACTTGGCTGTATGTTCAAAACATCAAGGCGACCATTTTGATACATTAAATGAGGCACACAACCCATCGGGATTTTCTATTGAAAAACATAGTAATAACTTCGTAGTTAGCAATGATGTACTAGTTTTAGAAGTATGCAAAAGATGCATGGATGTCGTAATAGTAAAAAATCTTACCAGGGTATCTCCATAGAAGTTACCGTGGTTCAACACGTGCACTAGTGGCACGTATTGACCATAATTTGGTGGAGTATCATAATAGGTATTGTAATTCTCAAGGTCAGTACAAAATGCGATCAGATGATTTTTTCTCCTGATAAGTTAATTCGGAGCCATCGGTGTAGTGGGTTTTGTCTACCATCTTCCGCACATTGTTTGAAGAATGAAAATAAGCTATTAATGGAAATAAGCTGTCAACTATTTTGAAATAAACAATATAAATTAGCTAATAACTATGTTTGAGAAACTCACATGGCGGTAGAATTGGAAGCGTATCAACAAGGACCCAAATGTCCATATTGTCTTGCTCGATGTCAGGATCACCAAGATCCATGGTGACAAGCATATCCTCATAAAAACCATACATCTTGCAAAATGCTTCCCAATTTGGGCAACCAAAATGGGTTACGCTCTGAGAATTGTACAGATTTACTTCAAAATCCATACCATGATGGGTCCTTAGGTGAATTTTCTTTGTTTCGAAACTTTCATGGTCTTCAAAACCCATCCTCTCCAAGACATAGCGTCTTGCATGGCATGGGATAAGCTAGTCGAATTGTAAAAGATGAAAATTACACGTTGAAATAGTTGAAGTCATGCTTAATTACGAAAAAAACACTTGTCGTTGTTGCGTACCATTTCAACATCGAAGGTCTCTTGAAGCTTAATGCTGAAGCGCCGATCTTCATCCAGGTGAGGGCACCTGTCGCACAGACCTCGGTCATCGTTGCACCAGGAGCACTCCCCCGGAAGACTTTCGTCGTCTGAGTACGACATTTCCTATGTTCATAATTCAAAGATTAAACTTGTACAATTAAATATATGTACTACAAAAACTAAATTAGAACATTATTATTCATCATGGGTTGACTATCAGTCTGTCGAGTCTTTTCTTTAAAACTCCCAGCTCACGTGGTGTATATATTCAACCGTCGGTGATGGTAGCTCCTCCTTTCGTTCCCGAGTGCATTACAACAAATTGTCTAGCACACGGGAACGAAGGAGAAGCTACCCCCACGACAACAGTCGGGATTATTCGTCCTCTCATATATGGTGGAGACTCTCCCTCACTGATTCCTCTCTGACATTTGCGATCGTTGGTGATGGTAGCTCCTCCTTTCGTTCCCGAGTGCATTACACCAAATTGTCTAGCACACGGGAATGAAGGAGAAGCTACCCCCACGACAACAGTCGGGATTGTTCGTCCTCTCATATATGGTGGAGACTCGACAGACTTAAAGTCAACCCGAAATATACATGTTTTTATCTACACCATATGAGCATTCAAACTTGATGGCCATTACATTTCAGTGGTTGAAAATATGAGAAAAAACATTTCAAAATATCTTATAGGACTCATATTGACATGGAGATTTGGCTGGTCGACGAGGACGGTGACGGGGACGACGGCGGGGATGATGGAGGGGGCTCCTAGATTTCTGCAAAATCAAAACCCCTATAAGCCATCAACTAATCAAATGCATATGCCTTGCAGCTCTCCAATTTTAGCATTCAAAGTAGGAGTAGTTTTCCAATTTGAGCATTTTTAAGCAAAACCAAATCGTAAAATAAATTAGTATTCAAATTAGCATGCATTCAATAAGCAAAACTACACCATCTCTTGCGTTCGTACATCGTCGAATATTATCACTAATACACCTCGAATAGTATCATACATATAGCATCGCTAATACAGCTAGAACCGTAGCGCCCGATGGGTATCGGCGCGGGTGGTGGACACCCAAAGAGAAGGAACCATCACGGGATCATAGCTCTAGTGAGATCCCTGAAGAACCTGCCAGGTATTTTTCGAACCTGCCCTCCAACGCAACCATGTAGCGACGGATGTGCTCGTCCTCCTCGCTGACGTACCACCTCCGCGGTGTCCGGAAGACTCGGCACCGTCACTGGCCCACGCAACCACCACCAAACAAGGTTCGGGTCAACAATGGGCTGGCTCCTCACCAAGCTACACCCCCGGAAGGTAGCACCTCCCAATACCAGCCCGGCGGAGCCCAGTCCCGAACATGGTCCCTCTGATCAAGCAGGCCTCCTCCGCCGAGTCGACGACGAGGATGCGGGATAGGCATCGTCGACGTCGATACGGGAATAATTTCTTTAACTAAAAAATAAACTAGTTCTACTAATTTTCTTACTAAAAATAAACTACTTCTATAGTAAAATAAAGTAGTTTTATTAAATCAACTAGTTCAACTACTAAGCACTTACTATAAATAAAATAAAGTAGTACTTACTAAAAATAAACTACTTCTATAGTAAAATAGAGTAGTTTTATTAAATCAACTAGTTCAACTACTAAGCACTTACTATAAATAAAATAAAGTAGTACTTACTAAAAATAAACTAGTTTAACTAGTTCTATTTTTTTTCTAACTAATTCTATTAAACACTTACTAAAAAACATCTAATTCAACTAATCTAAAATGCACACTAACCTAACATCTAATGCACTAACCTAAATCAGAGAATGTTCAAATAAAGTAGTATTGCTTGGTTTTTTTAAAGAAATGTTCAAATAGAAAATTTAGTCAAAAAGTAAAGGTTTTGCCTAATGCATTCTTCATATAGAAAATTGTTACTCTATAATTTAATAATTTAGTACTGCGTGACTATACATAATAATCTATACAAATTACTAGTATATATAAATGGAAAAAATACATATATTAAAAAAAATGAAAAAAAGAGAGCCGGGGCGGCGGCGGCTCATAGCGGGGCCGGCCGGCGAGGGCGACGGCGGGGGCGGCTAAGGCATCGGCGGGGGCGAGCGACGGCGACACGGGCGACGACGACGGCGTGCGGGGGCAGGGGCAAGGGTGACGTACGGCGTGCGGGGGCGCGCGGGGGCAGGGGCAGGGGCACGGGCTCCGGTGACGGCGTGGGCGGCGGACAACGTCGGCGTGGGCTCCGGGGCGGGGCGACGATGACGGTGTCCGGCAGCCTGGCGGCGTCGAGGAGGTCCGCGCATGCGCGTCGTCGGTGGCAACTGCTAGATGAAAACTGAAATGTTCTAAGTGTTTGCTATATATACATGAAGCATTGGTCCCGGTTCGTGGCACCAACCGGGACCAATGCCCCCCTTTAGTCCCGGTTGGTGCCACCAACAGAGACCTTTGGTCCCGGTTGGTGGCACCAACCGGGACTAAAGGTGGCATTGGTCCCGGTTGGTGCCACCAACCGGGACCAAAGGCCTGTGCCTGCCAAAGTCGTGCTGCGGTGGGATGTTTAGTCCCACCTCACTAGCTGAGGAGCTGCCGCACCTGTTTATAAGCACCCCCTGCCATCTCTCTCGAACTCCTTTGAATTGCAGACCTTTGGTCCTAATCTCACACTGCTATGCCTGTGGGCCTGCTGGGCCTTCTGTGGGCCTGGATCCTGGCCCAACTAGCTGGGTTCCTAGTCGTATTCAGGCCGTGGTGGCCCAGTAGGTTGCATTTTTTTATTTTTTTCTCAGTTTTTTGTTTTCTTTTTTACTGTTGCTATTTTTATTTATTTTATTAAAGTTTTCTTATTTTATTTTATTAAGGTTTATTTTATTTTATTTTGTCTGTACTTATTTATTAAAGTTTACTTTGTTTCTACTTATTTATTTTATTTTGTTTCTACTTATTTATTTTATTTTATTTTTTTGCTTTTTTATTTATTTTATGAAAATTCTTTTTGCTTATAATGTTTTGAAAAGAAAATACTTTGATAATTTTAGTTGCATAAATTTTATATAATTTTAGTTTCAATAACACTAGAGGTTTATAAAAGCTTTTTAGTTGATTCCTTTTGCTATTAGAGTTTCATTAAAGTTTTCTACTTCATTCTTTTTTCTATTAGAGTTTCATAAAAGTTTTCCAGATCATTCTTTTTTATATTAGTTCATTATTTGAGCCAAATGACCCTGAAATTGAAAAGCACTTCAGATGAACTCTGAAGAGGATGAAAGTTGGCATGGTATCATCATTTCACCCACATAGCATGTGCTAAAAAGTTGAGAGGGTTACGAGAAAAACTGGATGCACTTCATGTACAAAATGAACAATCTCTTTCAAAGCCACACCATCAATTTTCAACCCTTTCTGACTTCATTTGTTATTTTTCATGCATTTACTGATTTTTTTGAGCTAAATGACCCTGAAATTGAAAAGCACTACAAATGAACTCTGAAAAGGTTGAAAGTTGGCATGGTATCATCATTTCACCCAAATAGCATGTGCTAAAAAGTTGAGAGGGTTACAGCAGTAGTTGAGAGCGTTACAGCACTACAAAACAGACAATCTCTTTCGAAGTATCATGGATATTCTAGATCAAAGGCATCATCATAATAGTCGTGGAGAGAAAGTCTTCACTTTTTCTTCGCTTCTATCCTTTGCTTATTGCGCCGTAACCATGGATAATCTTCATCGTTTAACAGGGTGCTTGGGTCAGCCTTGACTTTGAAGGGAGGAATTTCATGAAACTTTTCATAATCTTTGGACATGTCTGTCTTGCCCTCCACTCCCCGATGTCTCTTTTTCCTGAAAGAACTATGTGGCGCTTTGGCTCATCGTATGATGTGTTCGCTTCCTTATCTTTTCTTTTTCTCGGTTTGGTAGACATGTCCTTCACATACAAAACCTGTGCCACATCATTGGCTAGGACGAATGGTTCGTCTTTGTACCCAAGATTGTTCAGATCCCCTGTTGTCATTCCGTACTGTGGGTCTACCTGTACCCCGCCTCCTGACAGATTGACCCATTTGCACTTAAACAAAGGGACCTTAAAATCATGTCCGTAGTCAAGTTCCCATATGTCCACTATGTAACCATAATATGTGTCCTTTCCCCTCTTGGTTACTGCATCAAAGCGGATACCGCTGTTTTGGTTGCTACTCTTCTGATCTTGGGCGATCGTTTAAAATGTATTCCCATTTGTCTCGTATCCTTTGTAAGTCAATACAGTCGAAGATGGTCCCCTGGACAATGAGTACAGCCCATCACAAATAGTGTTGTCACCTCTGAGACGTGTTTCCAACAAATGCCAAAAGTCCTGATGTGTTCACATGTAATCTAGTCGTCACACTGCTCCGGGTGTTTGGAGCGCAGCCTGTTCTTGTGTTCATCGACATACGGGGTCACCAAGGCAGAGTTATGTAGAACTGTGTAGTGTGCTTGAGACCAAGAATGCCCGTCCCTGCATATTATTGAGTCCCCTCCAAGTGTGCCTTTTCCATTCAGTCTCCCCTCATACTGCGATTTAGGGAGACCAATCTTATTAAGGCCAAGAATGAATTCAACACAAAATCCAATGACATCCTCTGTTTGATGGCCCATGGAGGTGCTTCCTTCTGGCCTAGCGCGGTTACAGACATATTTCTTTAGGACTCCCATGAACCTCTCAAAGGGGAACATATTGTGAAGAAATACGGGGCCCAGAATGACAATCTCGTCGACTAGATTAACTAGCACATGCATCATGATATTGAAGAAGGATGGTGGGAACACCAGCTCGAAACTGACAAGACATTGCGCCACATCACTCCTTAACCTTGGTATGATTTCTGGATCGATCACCTTCTAAGAGATTGCATTGAGGAATGCACATAGCTGCACAATGGCTGATCGGACGTTTTCCGGTAGAAGCCCCCTCAATGCAACCGGAAGCAGTTGCGTCATAATCACGTGGCAGTCATGAGACTTTAGGTTCTGGAACTTTTTCTCTGGCATATTTATTATTCCCTTTATATTCGACGAGAAGCCAGATGGGACCTTCATACTGAGCAGGCATTCAAAGAAGATTTCCTTCTCTTCTTTGGTAAGAGCTTAGCTGGCAGGACCTTCATACTGCTTTGGAGGCATGCCATCTTTTTCGTGCAAACGTTGCAGGTCCTCCCGTGCCTCCGGTGTATCTTTTGTCTTCCCATACACGCCCAAGAAGCCTAGCAGGTTCACGCATAAGTTTTTCGTCACGTGCATCACATCGATTGAAGAGCGGACCTCTAGGTCTTTCCAGTAGGGTAGGTCCCAAAATATAGATTTCTTCTTCCACATGGGTGCGCGTCCCTCAGCGTCATTCGGAACAGATAGTCCGCCGGGACCCTTTCCAAAGATTACGTGTAAATCATTGACCATAGCAAGTACGTGATCACCGGTACGCATGGCGGGCTTCTTCCAGTGATCTGCCTCGCCTTTGAAATGCTTGCCTTTCTTTTGACATTGATGGTTGGTCGAAAGAAATCGACGATGGCACATTCTTCCTGCATTTGTCCAGGTATATACTTTCGGTGTCAGCTAAATAGTGCGTGCATGCGTGGTATCCCTTGTTTGTCTGTCCTGAAAGGTTACTAAGAGCAGGCCAATCGTTGATGGTCACAAACAGCAACGCATGCAGGTCAAATTCCTCCTGTCTGTGTTCATCCGACACACGTACACCGTTTCCATTCCACAGCTGTAAAAGTTCTTCAACTAATGGCCTTAGGTACACATCAATGTCGTTGCCGGGTTGCTTAGGGCCTTGGATGAGAACTCGCATCATAATGAACTTCCGCTTCATGCACATCCAAGGAGGAAGCTTGTACATACATAGAGTCACGGTCCAGGTGATGTGATTGCTGCTCTGCTCCCCGAAAGGATTAATGCCATCCGCGCTTAAACCAAACCATACGTTCCTTGGGCCACCTATAAACTTAGCCCGTTACTTTCTCTCGATTTTCTCCACTGCGACCCGTCAGCGGGTGCTCTCAATTTCCCGTCTTTCTTACGTCCTCACTGTGCCATCGCATCAACTTGGCATGCTCTTTGTTTCCGAATAGTCGTTTCAACCATGGTATTATAGGAGCATACCACATCACCTTCGCAGGAACCCTCTTCCCGTGGGGCTCGCCGTCAACATCACCAGGTTCATCTCGTCTGATCTCATACCGCAATGCACCGCATACCGAGCATGTGTTCAAATCCTCATACGGACCGCGGTAGAGGATGCAGTCATTAGGGCATGCATGTATCTTCTGCACCTCCAATCCTAGAGGGCATACGACCTTCTTTGCTGCGTACGTACTGCTGGGCAATTCGTTATCCTTTGGAAGCTTCTTCTTCAATATTTTCAGTAGCTTCTCAAATCCTTTGTCAGGCATAGCATTCTCTGTCTTCCACTGCAGAAATTCTAGTACGGTACCGAGCTTTGTGTTGCCATCTTCGCAATTGGGGTACAACCCTTTTTTGTGATCAGCTAACATGCGATCGAACTTCAGCTTCTCCTTTTCACTTTCGCACTGTGTCCTTGCATCAACAATAACCCGGCGGAGATCATCATCGGGGACAATATCGTCTGGTTCCTCTTGATCTTCAGCAGCTTCCCCCATTGCAGCATCACCGTATTCCGAGGGCACATAGTTGTCATCGTCCTCTTCTTCTTCGCTGTCTTCCATCATAACCCCTATTTCTCCGTGCCTGGTCCAAACATTATAGTGTGGCATGAAACCCTTATAAAGCAGTTGGGTGTGAAGGATTTTCCGATCAGAGTAAGACTTCGTATTCCCACATATAGGGCATGGACAACACATAAAACCATTCTGCTTGTTTGCCTCTGCCACTTCGAGAAATTTATGCACGCCCTTAATGTACTCGGAGGTGTGTTTGTCACCGTACATCCATTGCTGGTTCATCTGCGTGCATTACATATAATTATGTGTGTCAAAAACCATTACAGATTCACATGGATAGATAAGTGACCAAATTAATAGAAGTTCATCATCACATTAAAACCAAAGTACATACATAGTTCTCATTGAACAACATATAGCTCTCCAGAGCATCTAATTAAACCATACATTGAAACTATGTAAAACCTTTCAATGCAACAACAAATGCGATCGTAATCACAACCAAGGTAACAATTGATCCAACAACATAATGATACCAAGCCTCGGTATGAATGGCATATTTTCTAATCTTTCTAATCTTCAACCGCATTGCGTCCATCTTGATCTTGTGATCATCAACGACATCCGCAACATGCAACTCCAATATCATCTTCTCCTCCTCAATTTTTTTATTTTTTCCTTCAAATAATTGTTTTCTTCTTCAACTAAATTTAACCTCTTGACAATAGGGTCGGTTGGAATTTCCGGTTCAACTACCTCCTAGATAAATAAAATCTATGTCAACTTGATGGGCATAATTGTCATAAACAATAAATGAACCAAATAGTTATAAGAGATAATATATACCACATCCGAATCATAGCCAGGACGAGGGCCGAAGGGGGCGGATACCAAAACCATCGCACTATATAATAACAAGCAATAATAAAAGTAAGAAAATTAGACAAGTATCTATCTAAAGTAAGAATATTTTTCTTTCAGAAGAAGATAAGAACAAGAGGCTCACCACGGTGGTGCCGGCAACGAGATCGGCGCGGGCGATCGACGGCGGTGAAGACGGGGACGGGACGTGACGGACCGCCAAACCTAGACAAATCTCGGGGAAAATGGAGCTTGGAGGTCGAGCTTCGAGAGGAGAAAGTTTAACTAGTGTGGCTCAGGAATTTCATCGAACACCTCATGTGCATAGGAGGTGAGCTAGAGTACCACAAAGCTCTCCCCTCGCCGGCCAGAAAAAACAGAGCACTGTGGAGTGCTCTGCTCGCGGGCGAGGGGTATATATAGGCAACTCATTGGTCCAGGTTCTTGACTAGAACCAGGACTAAAGGCCCCCCTTCTGTCCTGGTTCTAGGAACGAACCGGGACCAATGGCTGTGGGCTAGGAGCGAGGGCCATTGGTCCCGGTTCATGCCTAGAACCGGGACAAATGGGTCCACACGAACCGGGAAAAATGCCTCCCGAGGCCCGACCGGCCCCGTGGGCGCACGAACCGGGACGTATGCCCCCATCGGTCCCGGTTCGTGACAGAACCGGGACTAATGGGCTTGCCAGGCCCCAAGCAAAGCCCTGTTTTCTACTAGTGGCAATGCAAGACACCATATGCATGATATGAGCAGTAGAACCGTGCCAAGTTAGAGCATACACCTCGGTGGGGGAATAGGACTGGTCATCTGTCTCTGAATCCATCTCCGAGGAGCTATCAGGACCCAGAAAGAGATCTGCTTCCACAGGTAGCACTGTCTGCTCTGAAGGCCTTATTTTCACTCCAGATTTTTCCATCACCCACTCAAATGGCTGATTCACAGGAAGAGTAGTTTAATGTACAAACATTGTCGACAAATGGAAATTTAATGAAGAAAAGGATGGGCTAGATATTATTCAAATATATGATGCCTGGTTAAACAGGATGGCATTGCACATTTGACATATATTATGGCTGGCTAAAAGACATGAGACAGCATAATTCCCATATATGATATTGAAACTAAACAGGTGGCATTACATAACATGTCTAAACTAAGCAGATGACATATATGATGTCAAAAGTAGGCACTACAAGGCAACATATGCATGATATGACTAACATCATCATGCCAAGTTAGAGCAAACACCTTGGGGGGTAAATAGGAGTGGTCAGTTGCGTCTGAATCCGCCTCAGAACAGATATCTTCCTCTGGATTACGATGTGGAGGGGGGGGGGAGAGTTTGCCATTGAACCCACCATGGAGCGATGTCTGCATGACATTGTATTGCCGCGCAAAACTCTTCTCTTTTTCTCTACATGTTCAACATGACTGTGTACAATATCTTACATGCATACAAAAAAATATAGTGAGATTATGTAAGGAGAGCATGTAGAAATCTAGAGTAATGGTAACAACCAGTGGATGGATCCAAAAATAATGATAGCAGGCTGATGATTGCTTTAATTTAGTAAAAAAAACAGATGACGATTGCTTTACTATTTGTTTCCCACCCAAGATGAACAACATAGGCATACCCTAGGTAAACCAGATATTAGACAGAGATACTATTCATTGTTGCCTCGATATGTGCCCACAACTAATTTATAAATCAAGTTTGAACATCAATTTGGACCTGACTTGGAGTCTAAGAGGTGAACAGGACTATAAAGTAGCAGGTAATATTAAGCAATGCATAACATAAGCAGAAACAAAAGAGTGTGACCTCTCTTGTGGACCCGTGTACTCCTCAGGTTCATCTGCTGAGTCGATGATGGTGATGCCGTTGCGGTGGGTGCCGGTGGCAGGGAAGGAGATCTGAGGCGGCGAAAGACGGTCAAGAGTCGTGATGTTTGGTTTGGTGGACGCTTCTGTCGATGGAGCAGCTCAGGTGAGGCGGACAACGTCACGGCAGGAGTAGGACAAACCACACAAAGTTTTCTTTGACACCTACCTGTAACTGAAGTAATTTTGTAAGGGCTCATTTGGCTTGCATGATTCTAAAAACACAGGGTTAGGAGGAAAAACACCGGAATAGGATAGGAATGCACATGGGAAACAGAGCATTTGTGAACACAGGATTTCTGTCAACTTGGGTGTTTGGTTCATAGGAATTGGAGGAGCAGAGGAATGCAAAGAAACATGGCCAAAATAAAGTGAAACCATATGAAAGCATGTACAGTTAGAATGTTATTCTGCCACTAATGCACTTGGTCTTGTTTTCATGCATTGGATTTTGAAAAGTAGGTCCAGGTGGATGTTTTGCTCCATTCCTTTCAACAAAATGCATGAATAATTGAATAGTAGAGTGCCATAGGAAAAATTCCTATTGCTATGTTTTTCCGTTGAACCAAAATAGCCCTAATGGATTGACATGAATGTAGAGTAATAAGTGATGCGACAAGTGTACAACCTCTTTGCCGTAGTCGTGTCAACCTCAGCATCATTGGGTTGGTCGCTGAAGAAGTTGAGGCAGAGGTGGCTGTCGGAGGTGTGGAGTAAGATCTGAGGAATCTGTAGATGGCGTTCAGGGCACTGCTCTGTTATGATGGATCGTTCCGTCGTTGGAGCAGCTCCGGTGAGCCGTAAGACGTCAAGGCTGAAGCAGCACAAGACATACATCGTTAATCTCAAGTGGGATTCTAATAGCATCTCCAATAGATGATGTAAAATGCATTACCAAAAACTGATAGATGTAAAATTTACATCAACAAAAACCACCTGACTACAACAGATGATGTAAAAACTGTTGACTCTGAACTTAACTGTCGAAACTTAAATTTACTGAGGAATCTGAATGCTACTGTCGAAACTGAACACAATGGTAGCAGAGAGGCACTTCACATGAGATAGTTTAGGGAGGGCCTGCAGTTCATCTTCTACCTGCACCCCCCTGAGCCGCCAGCCACCACCGGCCGAATCCCGCGTTGCCTCACCGCCCCGAAAGAACTCCCCATCGCCGGTCCTCCGCCGCCTCTCCGCCCCGAAACAACTCCCCACCGCCGGTCCGCCGCCGCCCCGGCCAGCCCTCTAGCCCCCCCCCCCCGCGCCAAGCTTTTTCACCGGCGATCCCCAAGACACCGCCTCACCACCGCACCTCCACCATCGGCGAGCAGCACCGCACCCAGAACCCTAAGATAGATAGTGGGGTACCTCTCCGGTGAGCCCCCTCCCTGCTGCGGGTGGTTCTTGCTTAACTCCGGCGAGACCCCCCACCCCCTGAAAATCGACTGACCCAAAAGTCGATTCAATCGACTGAAGTGTAGCTAAATCTGAGCAGAGCAGCAGCACGAGCGAGGGGGAGAGCAGCAGCAGCAGCGCGAGCGAGCGAGAGCCGGAGCAGCAGCAGCTAGGCGAGCGAGCGAGCGGGAGCCGGAGCAGCAGCAGCAGATCCGGCTGGTATGGCCGCCGCCGTTGAAGGGGCCTCGCACTGGGGGAGAGCCACCGTGGAGATGTCGCCCGCGGCGCCAGCTTCGAGGTAGCCGCTCCATGGGGGTGCGGGATGGAGCACCGTCGGCGCCGGGAGGTGGAGTTAAGGAGAAGGTGCGATGCGATGAGTGTACAACCTCTTTGGTGGCGTCGAGTAGGCCTCGGCTTCGTCCGAGGAGTCAGTGAGGATGCTACGGTTCCGGTGGAGCAGGTTAAGGCGGCGTTGTGGGGATGGAGCAGCCGCGATAGACGAGGCGATCGACGGAGCAGCTCCTTGGAGGTGGAGGATGGGGCGGTTGAACCGGCGGGACGACGAGATGGACGAGGATCCTCATCCGGGGAGGTGGATGAGGGATGTCGAGCTGTTGCGGTGGACGACGTCGTCGGGGAAGAGGCTCCGACTGGGCAGCGGTGAGGTGGCGAACGGAGGAGGGTGGGGTTTCGCGGCTGGAGCGGAGAGGTTATGGCGGCCAGATTTCGAATGGCGAAAAGAGGCGATGGGAGGGGGGAACCATGACTTAGGGACGCGCTTGTCCAAAATGTAGGGTGTGTTACAAAAGTACCCCCACCGATTTGAACTAGCGGCCCTTTCGGCTCAGGGTTAGAAGGGGGATTTCGCGTGTCGGGATTTGGCAGCTGGAGGGAGTTTTCGCGCGCATTGTAATTTCGGGATAGCAAGGCGCGGGTTGTGAAGGCGCAGGTTGAATTTTAGGGACAAGCCTAACGTGTAATATTCTACTTGGACGTACCAAATCAATTCGCACTTCCCTCAACGAAAAAAAACAAAAAAACTATTCACACCACACAAAGAGAGAGTCTTGTCCCGTTTTACTATACAAATGTTATTCGAAGCTACTCCCTCCTTCCATCTATATAGGGCCTAATGCGTTTTTCGAGGCTAACTTTGACCAAATATTAGAGCAATAATATATGACATGCAACTTACACAAAGCACACCGTTAAATTCGTGTGTGAAAGGAGCTTTCAATGATATAATTTTCACATTCTGCATGTCATGTACTATTAATCTTGTCAATAGTCAATGGTGGTCTTAAAAAACGCATTAGGCCCTATATAGATGGAAGGAGGGAGTATGAATCCATGTTATGTCCAATTAAATTTTTTCGCTGGCTGTATAATGCATGTAACCTACTCATACCAACATTTTAGTGCATTCCAAATGTTTATACTACCGCTACAATTCGAACTGAATTTGAATTCGTTTCTCTATTTCAATAAGAATCTACAATCATGATTGTTGCCAAGTTCAACCATCATTCGTGTATTACATTAACAACACACCACATGATTACTATAGAGATAGATATGAAATATGTCTACTATATGAACTCGAATTCATTTTTATGAATACACTTGATGTTGATTCCAAATAATAGTACATTTGATGTACTAACTATATATATTCATAATCTAACCATGTTCCATACGTACACCATGTTTATCACACAAGGTATAGTGCCCCGCCCCCTACATTATGACAAGTATTAAGCCATGAGCTGCAAAAGCCACACATTAGCCCAAATTATAATCAATGTTCTATATATTATATGTAGTACTAGCAAGATGCCCATGCGTTCCACGGAACATCAACATGATCAAGGGGATGCCTTATTTGCTAATATGGAGAGGGGTGTGGGTATCTTTTTTCAAAATTGCCATAGTTTCCTTCCTATCCGTCAGATATAAATCGGACGGCCTATATTGCAAGATGGCAGGCACACCATCATCAAAAACTCTGTTTTTATAAGAGTAGAGATAAAATACATTATATGTAGTATAACATGTTCATAACCACACCATGTGTATCACCGTTATATATATTCACACATGCGTCGGTTAAAAACACTATGATAAATTCTTCAAATATCAGAATTCGCTTTTTATAATGAATTATGATCTCTATTCCTCTTTTACACCCACACAATCCTCTTATCTTTGTAGCTAGCGCAAACTTTCTCTTGTGCATGCACACGCCCACATCCCTCTCACCCTCCCTCAGCATTCTCTAGCTCCATCGCGCAAATTCGTCTTTTCACTTTAGGTCGTTCACCCATGGTGTGTGTAGCCCCCAGCTCCTTCTTTATGGCACACATCGATCGATATGCCTCTCTAGCCAGGTGTGCCTACCACAAACACATACTTCCCCTCTTCTCTTCTCACCATCCATGCCCCCTATGTCCAATACGGTTCTACGCAGGTGCACACTCCCGCCCCTCTTTTCATCGATCTCATACTCGTACACTCCTACCCCCTCGACATGGTAGTCCTCTCGCACCACCTCCTAGCCGCACCCTCTCCCCCTGTCTGTCTCTCTGGACCTTATTTGCTTCCAACGCATGCATGCATGTATACGTACCGATCTCCCTACATATAGCCAGGTCGACTATAATTTGTTTTCCCCACGCACTGATAGACTTACCTCACTTGTTATGTCTCTCCCTTTCTCGGACACACGACGGCTGATCTTCCTATGTAGTTACGTATGCTTACCACAACCATATCGTCCCCCCTCATCATCATTGCATACCTCCCGACCCGTCTCTCACACGCACGTGCATTGACAGACATCCCTGGCCCTCTCTTATCGATATTGCACTCGTACCCTCCGTTTGTCTAGCAGGCCTCTCCCACCATTTGTGAGACGCCACTCCACCACCAACCCTTCGACACTCTACCTTTGTCTTTCTCCCAACCTTATTCCTCTGCTACACATATCCATGGATGCCGATCAATCTCCCTCTATACATAGCTAGGTCTCTCTCCTTCTCCACACATATACTAGTCGATCTACCTCTCTATAGTTAGGTATCCGCCCCGTCCCCCCCCACACACACCGATAGTCGAACGTTGTAGGTAGGTATCCATGCCACAGAGAAAAACTGCACCTCTGCCCTCTCAAACTCCAGTAGGCCAGCCGCCCTATATCTTTGACGTGGGCAAACACAAATTTGATGGCACTCTTTATTGATCGCGCAGCCACACACTTCATCCCTGTTTTCAATTCTATCGATATCTCACGCCGATGATCCCTCCACTCTCTTGTTGTGGATCGCTCCCTCTATATATGATATATCAATGACTCTGTTTCACACACATTGCATATGTTACGTTTTTTTGTTTGAGATATCATCGACACATTGCCTCGGTTTTGCACAAACCATCTCTCTCACACCCACCCACGTACTACGTACCTGCACCTAAAGAAGAGGTGCACGCAGGACGCACGTACTCACGTCTCGTTCCTGGCCACTCCCACGCGGGTACACGGTGGAGTTTGTTTCTGTACGAAAAGGCAGCCCACTTGATAATTTGACGCGTGTAGCGGTTATTTACTCGAAGGAGGGTCGGGTACCACGCCTAGACGGAACAAAGTTCGACTTGACGCATTAGTATTAAATAAAGTTATATATTCCTCCTCAATGGCACGTACTCCTTCCGTTCCAAATTACTTGACCCATATTTATCTAGACATGAATGTATCTAGACATAAACCAAGTATAGATACATCTGTATCTAGATTCTAGACAAATTCAAGTCAACTAATTCAGAACAGAGGGAGTAGTACAGAATATAAAACGATTGCCGTGAGGAAAATGGAAAAATCCGTTCCACTATATACAACGGAGCCTGCCTGCCGGGGTTTGTCTCTCGTCACACCATCTCACCCAAGGCGGCTGTGGCCTCTCTCTCTCACCGTTGGTCAGTGATCCGGCCGCATCTCGTCCGCTGGCGGAAAGGGAGGATGTGCATCGTTTCTCCGTTCGACGGCGTTGAGGCAGCACGTCCCGATCTGCGGTACCGCCGTTCTCTCTGACCAAGCTCCAACGCGGTAGGGCCTTCGCCACTTGCTTGCCACCGCAGTATGGGCAGATCCCGGCCGCTGGTGCCCTCCTAGTAACATCCTGACGACCCTCAGATACAGCTTCCTCCGGCCTTGCTCCACTGCCCATCTTCCCACGTTGCTGCATGTGGATCTTCTTTAGTTGTTTGCTTAAAACGTATCTCGGCCGGCGTACTTTCCATCTTGCAATCTCGTCCTCAGACCATTTTTGATAAACCACCATGCTGCTATCTTTAACTTATTACATGGAATATGCTTCTTTTTTGTCGGCGTATGTGTCTTCAACTCGTGTTATTGGCCAGTAATTGTTTCCTTTCTACCTCTTTTTTGCAAAGAGGGCTATCCATTTCACCTCGTTGCTATTGCGACCTTTTGGTGAACTACACAAATCACTTTTTTTCTTAAGAGTGTTTTGTGCAGTTCCGCCAAAATGTCACACGGGCAATGTTTTTTACATTTCTGTGGGACTGCAGAAAGGGATATTGGTTTTGCTATCCTCCTCATCCAACTCCGTGCCTAATCTTCTCCAACAAGTAGTTAGTCCTAAAGAGAGATCGCAGAGGTGACCGACTTCTACTTGTGTGTGTTATGTTTCATCATCTAGTTCCACTATTATTGTAATCACACTGACTGGATATCTTTGCAGACAGGGATGGTCAGCTCGCTTCTAGTAGAGCTACACAAAATGATCGGATTGTGGTGTCCTCCTTGGGTCCACTGAAAAATTACTTTTCTCTCTCCATCAAGTGCATTTATTGTCAATCTAACCCTGTCACCGAAACACCTCTTTGGCTACAGTTAGTTCAGTGTTAGTCATGAGTTAGTCTAACCTCTAGCTAAGTTAGAGTATCCAAACAGGAGCAGTATAGGACATGCAAGTTGCTCAAAGCATACAGTCAAATTCGTACGTGAAAGGATCTTTTTTCTTTTTGAAAACAGAACGTGAAAGGATCTTCGAATGATATAATTTTAAAATTATATAAAATCTTATCAATAGTCAAAGGCATCCTGAAAGAATACATTAGGCCGTACTCCCTCCGTCTAGGTGTATAAGTCACCTTACGAAAACCAAATAATCCCAAAATACTTAGGCACGGTGCATTAACTCCCACCTCATTTCTTGTTTCTTGACATATCCACCAATAAGAGATGTGGGGCGTGCATGTTTTCAATGAGTTAGACTACCAAACACGACATGCAATGGTTAGTTCATTGCATGCAAT
Source organism: Aegilops tauschii subsp. strangulata (assembly GCF_002575655.3). Taxonomy (NCBI): domain Eukaryota; kingdom Viridiplantae; phylum Streptophyta; class Magnoliopsida; order Poales; family Poaceae; genus Aegilops; species Aegilops tauschii. The sequence goes on from NC_053036.3 coordinate 519,740,591, forward strand.
GCTATTAATTAGCAAATAAATATTAATTTCTCTCGTTTTCCCCTCTTCCTTGGTCACGGTGCACAATCTAAGATGCTTATTCTAGACAGAGGGAGTATATAAAATCTTACCAATAGTCAAAACCAAGTGTTACTACTACACCAAACAAGTTCAAAACGAGAAACTGGACCCACTCACGGCATGACACGCCTGTCTCGTTTGGTCCGTCGGTCAAAGCGCTTCCTCTTCTTGGCATAACAATAGAGTACAATAATTATTTTTGAATGCTCTTGGCACGTTGCTAACATGTGATGAGATAACCGACCTCAATAGGTGGCAAAAATGCCTGCCCGCCGCACTTTGAGAGAGACGAGGAGCGAGAAGCGATACGGGCTGGTGGATTACTAGAGTTAGGTGTCGCACGGAGGCCAAGAAATATGGTGATAGCGTGGGTTGGCCATGTACAGTATGATGTAACTACACTGGGCTGCCATGTTTCGTACTCTTCCGGTCTACTGTGGAGATGATTGGTTGATTTTCTATCGCTAAATAATAGAAAATATTATGAGTGCAGACGCTCCACCACGAGGTTCCTTGCTCCTTCTTGGTTATCGGGAATCTATGTTCTTCCACTCTTTTTTTTGACATGATCTTTGTTCATCCTTTTGCCAACACGCGGGACATCTATCATCAAGGTGCACATGTCATGCAAGAAAATGGAGATAAGCAGTGCGTAAGTGAGTCGTGCACTACGATGGCACCTAGTACTACGCAATATTTTTCCTCCTTGATGGCACGTGAATAGTGCACATACTCAATGACGGAGCACGGGACGGTAGCCATGGACATGGTCGGCCCTTTTTGGAGAGAGTACTAAATACGTATTAACTTTGATGTGTCCCGTCAACTCGCAGAACGATGAGAAGCACACACTGAATGACGGAGCACGGGATGGGAGCCATGGACATGGTCAACCCTTTTTGGAGACTAATGCACTACTTTTGATGTGTCCAGTCTACTCGCAAACGAGGAGAAGCTTTGCTTACTAGTAGTACACTATTTACCATAGTACCATCATCATTGTTCGACTTTCGGAAGAGGCGAAGAGCCAAGCGCATGGTCACCTACTCACAGTATAACCGGCCATGTTTGCACTAATTTTTTAACGTAGTACCTGAGTGTATTGCTCCAGTGGTCATCACACGTGAGCCAATCGATTCGCACCCTTCCACACTCCATTTTGTCTTGCATTCCTTCCTCCGTCCAACACGATGACAAGTGGGCCCAATGCTCATGTATACCAACGTGGTAGTTAATTATTTTGCAAGAGTCAGCTATCACACCCTTTCGATGCCACGTCAATGTACCCACTAGAAACAAGTTATACTTGTTCGGTTCAACCGCCTCCCTATGTGTTTGGAGCGGAATTGGCCAGTGCGAGGCAGTTCTATAGGTGGACAGGCGGCAAAAAACAGGGGAAAACGCGCGAACTAGCTAGATGAGGGAGGGATGCTTCTTCATTCGCAGGGGACGTGGCATTGGCTATTGGGCGGCACCAGGCGGTCATCCAGGTATGCCATAAATGATACAAAGAGGCATCCTATATCACCAAGGACCAACTTCCCTACCGATAGCTCATCTAACAGAACTCCCAAGTTATCTTTGTTTTGTAATTTTTGACATTTTTTTAAACACATGTTAATCGAAGGTATATTGTGTTACTTTTTAATATTTTTTTGAACACATGCTAATTGACTTGAAAGAAGGTATATGGCGTTACATTACGACATGTTTCCAAAAAAGGTCATATGACCTCTGACAACTTATAAGTCATGTCTGTCAAATCAACCTCGAGGTACTTGTTCTCAAATTAACCTCTAGGCCTTGCCGGAGTGCTCCAATGTAGCCGGCTGTTGGCTATAAGGAGATGCCACCTCACTTAGAGTCATCATAAAAAATACTCATATAATAGGTTGGCTCTTAGAATGGCTATTAGGTTGGCTCTAAGCATTTAATATTTGCATGAGCAAGGTACTCCCTCCGTCTAGGTGTATAAGTCACTTTACGAAAACAAAATAATCCCAAAACACTTAGGCGCGGTGCATTAACTCCCACCTCGTTTCTTGTTTCTTGACATATCAACCAATAAGAGATGTGGGCGTGGATGTTTTCAGTGACTCGAGACTACCAAACACACGACATGCAGTGGTTAGTTCATTGCATGCAATGCTATTAATTAGCAAATAAACATTAAGTTCTCTTGTTTTTCCCTCCTTGGCTACACCAATAGACCTCAAACAGGTCCAGAAACTAGCCGGGTGCGTGGCAGCTTTAAGCCGCTTTATCTCCAAGTTAGGAGAAAAGGCATTGCCACTATATCGCCTGCTCCGACGCACCGACCACTTTGACTGGACGGACGCAGCAACGGCCGGAGTGGAAGAAATAAAAGCTCTTTTAGCAAGCAACCCAATCCTGACCGCGCCAAACGTCGGCGAACCCATGTTATTATACATCTCTGCAACACACCAGGTGGTGAGTGCGGTGCTCGTCATTGAACGAGAGGACGACGGATACAAATTCCCACTCCAGAAACTGGTATACTATGTATCCACTGTCCTCACATCATGCAAATCCCGGTGCCCTCATTACGAAAAGATAGCATACGCGGTCTTCATGGCATCCTGGAAGCTACGGCACTACTTTCAAGAGTGCTCGATCACAGTGGCTTCCGAGGTACCACTCAATGACATAATAAACAACCGCGGCGCTACAGGCCGGATTGCCAAGTGGGCCATTGAGCTCTTGCCATTCGACATAACATGCAAACCGCACCGAGCCATCAAATCCCAAGTATTGGCCGACTTCGTCGCCGAATGGACAGAGGCCGAACTCCCTAAAGAGTATGGTACATACTCTACTGCAGGATGCTGCTAACGCGACACTACAATCAGAGACCCTTCGAGAAACTGTGTGCGATGCCATAATCGCAAACGGTGCTGTATGAAAACCGTCAGAAATGTATAAAACATTTGCGATGACGGATGCATCAAATATGGTTCAGGTTTTAGTTGCGTGTGCGATGAAGGGCATACGGTTCAGTTCAATTAACTGTTTGCGATGAGGAGGAACAAAAGAAATAGGTAGACAGATGAAGGCGTGTGTGATACACATCATACGGTTCACTCGGATGAACTGTTTGTGATTAGGCAACACAAAAGAAATGGGCAGCTAGATGAAGGTGTGTGTGATATACAGCATACAGTTCACTCGGATGAACTGTTTGTGATTAGGCAACACAAAAGAAACGGTCAGCCAGATCAAGGTGTGTGGGATATACGGCATGCGGTTCACTCGGATGAACTGTTTGTGTTGACACAAGAGAACAGAAACGGTTCAACTTAACAAGACGTGTGTGTTGTGCGATGGGATTACAGGCGGTTCACTCGGCCCTTGTCGTCAGTGTGTGACCTCTGTGGCAACCGTTCGCTCGCCAGGCGCCTCTTCATGTACCGTGGCAATCGTCCATCGACTCTTCACCTTTCCCTCTCGATTTGGAACTACTGTCGCACGCTAGCTCTTCCTCCCTCCTACATTTGCCTTCACCCTTCCTTCTGCCATTGTTTGATCGTCTTCTCCATGGAGGGAACAAGCCAGAATCGACCCCGTTATTCTTGCCCCAATCTGAATGATGACACGGTGGAGGAAATCATTGATTGGTGCGACGTCATCACCTCGGCTAGCATGGCAGGTTCGTTCAAGACTGTCGGTGTCAAAATCGGTGGATCTCGGGTAGGGGGTCCCGAACTGTGCGTCTAAGGCGGATGGTAATAGGAGGCGGGGGACACAATGTTTACCCAGGTTCGGGCCCTCTCGATGGAGGTAATACCCTACTTCCTGCTTGATTGATCTTGATGATATGAGTATTACAAGAGTTGATCTACCACGGGATCGTACAGGCTAAACCCTAGAAGCTAGCCTATGGTATGATTGTTGTTGTCCTACGGACTAAACCCTTCGGTTTATATAGGCACCGGAGGGGGCTAGGGTTACACAGAGTCGGTTACAAGGGAGGAGATCTACATATCCGTATTGCCAAGCTTGCCTTCCACGCCAAGGAGAGTCCCACCCGGACACGGGACGAAGACTTCAATCTTGTATCTTCATAATCCAACAGTCCGGCCAAAGGATATAGTCCGGCTGTCCGAGGACCCCCTAATCCAGGACTCCCTCAGTAGCCCCTGAACCAGGCTTCAATGACGATGAGTCCGGCGCGCAGATTGTTTTCGGCATTGCAAGGCGGGTTCTTCCTCCGAATACTCCATAGAAGATTTTGAACACAAGGATAGTGTCCAGCTCTGCAAAACAAATTCCACATACCACCGTAGAGAGAATAATATTCCCACAAATATAATCTGCTGACAACTCTTCTTAACGTGACGTTCTGCCGTGGACTGGTCATGACGAACCATTTTTCCAAGCCTGCCACTGCACGTGTTGCGAGGCGGTTTATTGGCACGTCTTGTCGAAGCAGACATCGTGTCCCTCTTTTCACGGGATTCTCATCAATACGGGTGTGGGTAACCCAACCGTGCCCGCTGGTATGACTCCTCGATTTTAGGCAAGTTCCAGACGGTCGTGTGGAGGGTGCGTGATATTTACCCTCTTTATAAAGGGGTCAAGGCCTGTCATTTTTTTCTTGCGCTCGATCTTTCCCTTCTCCCACCTCGAATTCTAGCACCCAAGGCGGAGGCCAAGCGCTTCGGACCTTCAATCATGTCCGGATCCAACCTTCAAGGCCGGTGGGTGGCCTCCTCTGTCACAAAGGAGGACATCAAGAAGCTAGGAGAAGCCAGGTATCTGACCGCGGAAATCTCGCACAGGCTGCCTGCTCAAGGGCTGGTCATCCCCACTCCCGAACCTAACGAGAGCGTCATATTTGTTTCCCACTTCCTCCGAGGGCTGGGCTTTAGTCTTGATCCCTTTGTTAGAGGGCTTATGTTCTATTACGGGCTCGATTTCCATGATCTGGCTCCGAATTCCATCCTTCACATCTCGTAATTTATCGTCATGTGTGAGGCCTTCCTCCGCATCGCCCCACACTTCGGCTTATGGCTCAAGACCTTCAATGTGAAGCCGAAGTTGATCGATGGGCAACACGCAGAGTGCGGAGGCGCCATAATAAGCAAAGGCGTCGATGCTCCATGGCCGAAGGGATCCTTCCCCGAGATGTCCAACTTATGGCAGCGGGAGTGGTTTTACATCACGGCTCCCCGAAGTACTAAGTGGGTTGCTGCCCCTGCCATCCGTTTGCCCCCCCGCCACAACTGGCGCCATGGGTCAACAAGGGGCTAGACTGGGGGCTGGCTAATGATGTGCCGACATTGCAGAGTCGCATCCGGGATCTCCTCAAGAGAGATGTCAGCCTTGTCAAAGTAATGCAAGTCATGCTAGTTCGTCGGGTCCTGCCATGCCAACGTCGATCTCTCCGTATGTGGGAGTTCAACCCGGAAGGACCGCGAACCATTCAGCAATTCTTCGGCGTGACGCTTGAAGAGATGTACAGATTGTTCTTCGGATCACGAATAAAGTGTCCAGACACCACCGAGGACGCGGGCCTAAACTACAACCGTCCAGACGCCCAAGTAAGTAACCCCTCGGCCGAACATTCTGTCTCTTTATTTATCACAACATCATTCTGAAAAGTCGGTCTTTGACTAGCACTAGATAAAAAAGGCGAAGATGATCAGGTGTTCGGCCCCCCTTCCCGAAGGCTCACCGGATCCTGTAGTAGCCAAGATGCTTGAGCTTGCGCCTTATCAAGCGCCATCGGGGGAAGATAAAGGGAGGAATGAAGAAGCCGAAAGCGGGCCTCACTCGTTATTCATCCAAACCGGGGGAATTAGTGCCTCCGCGAAGGAGGATAATCGGGGAGAAGAATTTAAAATTCCCTCTCCCTAGGGAAGGAAGAGGACCGCCTCTAAAGACTTGGAAATAATGGTCTCCAAACGAGGGAAGGAACCTTTGTCAGGGGGCCCTACCCCGGAGGGCATCCTTACCGCACAGTGCCTGCAAGGGGACCAGCCCTCCACCGAGCTGTAAGTAAACGAAAGTACTTTATAGTAAATATATCCTACTTTATTTTCGAGGACAATAACCGAGACGTATGTCTTGTAGTTCGGATCGTAGCCCTTCTCGACAGAGTTTGTCATCGGGGGATCTTCTTCCGGAGATGATGGAGAGCGAAACGCGTCCCCATGCCTCCCTGCCTCATGAGGCGGACGACCCAGAGGTGTCGTCACGAAGGATTTCTCCTGATCCACCAAGGCCAGAAGGTGACCCTTCGGCCTCCCGAAGTCCGGAGTATTCGGCTCCTAAGGGGAGCAACAGAAAGAGTCCGGAGTTGTCCGGTGCGCGACCAGACACACTGATGAATCTTCTGGAGCAAGCGGCTATCTTAGTAGCGCATCGTACGTTAATGGGTACGGTGGTTGAGAGGATTTCATCCGCCGAAAGCGGGTTGCATGAAGCTTTTACGAGCCTGCTGAGAGGCTTTGAGGTACGCAAAGTAATATGTATATTTTTGATGGTACCGCACATGCTAGGTGTGCCCTATGCAGATAGTAGCCCCTGAGACTCTGGTTTCTGTCGAAAAGGCGGCAAACAGAGGATCATAGTCCCAGGTGATGATCATGCCGCTTTCATGTGCAGGCGGCTGAGGGTCCGGTGGCTAGCCGGACTGGTGAGTTTGCCGAACTGAAGCGGCAGCTTGATGCGGCGGATGCCGACATCGTGCTTGTAAACAGGCGGCTTGACGAGGCACAGGGTATGTATTCTCCGGCGATCAACATATATTAAGAGGAGCATGATGCTAGTATCTATAATATGCTGTGACTGCAGATGGAGCTGCCACTGTGGAGACCCTTCGGGCGGAACTTGCCCGAGCGAAGGAACAAGCCAGGAGGAGTGACGCGGCCGCCCTAAAGGCGGTCGAAGAATTAAGAGCCGAACAGGCTGCGCATTGCCAGAGCAAAGAGAAATTAGCCAAGATGGCTATTGAGTTGAAAGATGTCGCCGACCGTTATGAGCTTCTTGAAAGGGAAAGTCGAAGAAAGACGGCGGACCTGGAGAAAGCCATGGTAGCAGCCAAGGAAACCCGCTCTAAAATCAGAGCGACGAAGGAGGAGCTACGTCAAGCCGGAGATATCACGGCTGGGAAGCCCTTTTTGTTGCGGACGAAGTTCGGAGATCCTAAGTATGCCCCTCTGGATCCATTATGGAGTTATGCGGACACGTACTTAGATTTGGCAGCGAGTGTTGCTGATGCGACCAAGTTTTTCAAAGATCAAAAAGATCACGAAGTGGAAAAGTTGTTCTGGTCGCAGTTCAATGCTCCAGCGCGTCCGCTGCTGTTAAATGAGCAAATGGCCGAGTGGGCCGAGCTCCATAGGTTGTCCGGACTTGCCATGAGGTCTGTCACGGATCGTCTTTGGCCGGAAGGACCAATACCGAATAGTTATTTTGGTCTAGTGCAACGATTCCTTGGTGTTGTGCCGCATATCGACGCTGTAAAGAGGTCGGCGTGCATAGAAGGTGCGCGGATGGCTCTTGCCCGTGTCAAGACATACTGGGCAGAGATGGAGGCCACCGCTATTGCAACCCAGAATCCGGCCGTAGGCCAGGTTTCGGCCGAGCATTATTTTGAAGAAGTCGAAGAAGGTGCTCGTTTAATAGAGACTCAGTGCTCGAAGAGTGTCATGTTCGAGTGACATGTATCCCAATTGTAAGAACAATGCTATTTGAATTATAAAGGCTGTGTTTATACTTTTGCCTGAAAGTATTTATGCCTCCTGTGCGGTCGTTTATGTATATATATATATATATAACCTGAAAGTTTGCAGTCGTCGGCTTCAGCCCCCACGCATATAATGCGGGGGTGTTCGCAAAAGCGGGTGTTCACACTTGATCCAACGTCTTGGTCCATTAAGGAGGTGGTAGCACGGCGAACGAGGCAATCAGACTATATTGCTTTAACACTTTCACTTAACCATAGGAGTTTGATAGTGGGGCTACTATATAGCCCCTGGTACTTCCGCGCTCATCCGAGTACGGGGCGCGTACGTACATGACCGGGAAACCGGTCCTTCGTTAATGCGGAGGAATCATGAAGATTCCGATGAGTCATCGAGTGGTTGACCAGTCTCGCGCTTTATCATGACAGTCAGTTTTTGGCTTTCTCTACTGAGGTGCTCGTCCAGATGAACCAGGGCACAATCGCAGTAGTTCTCCCAGTGCCACCTTAGCCGATAGAGTGGAACATAAGGTAGCAAAACACGGGAGCCGGGCAAACCCAACATTTGACCAAAGACATGATTCGGAGCTGATGCATATAAGGCCAAACTCGCGATGCCGAACACTCCCTAAGGTATTCGGTCTTTACAACATATACCGGGCTTAGTAACGCCCTTGAACCCTGAATTTCCAGGTACGTGCATTAGTCTGACGTGGCGAAATGCCAACAACGCCAGCATCCCTCACGGTTGTGTTAGGTATCCAGGGGGTGTCAAGCAACAAGAGACAGTAAGAAAGGTTTGCACAGGGTCTTAATCTAAAAAGAAACCTTTGAGCGGGCCCCTGCTGCACGTCTGCGCCTGTGTCTCCGTTGTGCCGTATCCTGGAAGGGTGTAGCACGATTGTCATCTGTACAAGAGAAAAACTTAGATGAAAGTCATCGTGCGAAAAACTGATTATTCTCACTAAAATTCAATCTAAATGAGATAAAGCCAAACTGTAGTCCTTTTTACATGCGGGAAGCCCCTGTTACCGCCTATGGGGGTATATCCATCAAACCAATCTCATGTTTATCTAAGATGTTACAGTTGGTGGTGCGCCGGACTCGTCTAGCCGTGTCCGCAGTCTTGACGACCGACCATTTATTCTAGTTGGAGAGGCCGTTTAGTGTTCGACTGCTAAATCCGCCACACGTTCTTCCGCACGTAAGGAACACTCAGTGTTTCCGCTAACTATGATGATGCCACATGGACCGGGCATCTTAAGCTTAAGAGAAGCGTAATGCGGTACTACATTAAAACGAGCGAAGGCTGTTCTTCCAAGTAGTGCTTGATAGCCGCTTCAGAATGGAGCGATGTCGAAGGTTAACTTTTCACTTCGGAAGTTGTCGGGAGAACCGAATACAACCTCTAGTACTAGAGAGCCCGTACAGCGGGCCTTTGGGCCTGGTATTACTCCTTTAAAGGTAGAATTGCTTTGGCTAATTCTCGTTGGGTCTATCCCCATTTTTCGGACGGTGTCCTGATATATCAGATTAAGACTACTGCCGACGTCCATGAGGACTCGGGTGAGATGGTATCTGTTGATTATTGCGTCTAGCACCAAGGCAGCCAATCCTCCGTGCCGAATACTAGTCGGGTGATCCCTACTATCAAAAGTGATCGGGCAGGCCGACCAAGGGTTGAACTTAGGGGTGACGGGCTCTACGGCGCATATGTCTCGGAGTGCGTGTTTGCTCCTCCTCTTCGTCACATGAATCATGTTCACTGTTTTCACCTCCGGTGGGAACTTTTTCTGTCCCCCAGTGTTTTGCTGGCGAGGCTCATCCTCGTCTTCACTTGCTGTCTCCCTCCCCTTGTGTTCGGCGTTGAGCTTGCTGGCCTGCTTGAAGACCCAGCATTCTCTGTGGGTGTGATTTGCAGGTTTGTCGGAGGTGCCATGAATCTGACATAATTTGTCTAGAATCTTGTTTAGGCTGGATGGTCCATCTCTGCTGCCTTTGAAAGGCTTTTTCCGTTGAGCGGGTCGAGAGCCCCTAAATCCGGCTTTTACCGCCGTGTTGTCTGGGCTGTCTTCATTATTTCGACGCTTGCTTTTACTGCGTCGTGGTTTTCCATTGCCATCCCTGACTTCAGATGTGCCTGGGTCGCTGGTGCTACTATGGGTTAGCCAGCTATCTTCGCCCGCACAAAAGCGGGTCATAAGGCTTGTTAGGGCTGCCATTGTCCTCGGTTTTTCTTGGCCGAGGTGTCGGGCGAGCCATTCGTCCCGGACACTGTGCTTAAAAGCTGCTAAAGCTTCGGCGTCCGGGCAATCGACGATTTGATTCTTCTTAGTGAGGAATCTGTTCCAAAGCTTTCGGGCTGACTCTCCGGGCTGTTGAATTATATGACTTAAATCGTCTGCATCCGGAGGTCGGACATAGGTCCCTTGAAAATTAGCCCTAAAAGCATCCTCAAGCTCTTCCCAACTTCCAACTGAGTTTTCGGGGAGGCTCTTCAGCCAGTGCCGAGCTGGTCCTTTCAGCTAGAGGGGCAAGTACTTGATGGCGTGGAGATCGTCTCCGCGAGCCATATGGATATGGAGGATGGAGTCCTCAATCCAGACCCCAGGGTCTGTCGTTCCGTCGTACGCCTCTATGTTCACGGGTTTGAATCCCTCTGGAAATTCGTGATCCATCACCTCATCGGTGAAACATAGGGGGTCCGCGGCACCCCTGTATTTGGATGTGCCATGGCGTTCTGACGGTTGTAGTGTTCGGTTTTGATTCTGCGCTGGAGCACACTTCCTAGATCCGTAGATGGATCTGGTCACGCCGGCTTTTTGATGCAAGTCCTCGCGTGAATCGTGTGCTGACTTATGTGCGGCCTCGTTAGCCGCCCTATCGCGGCCACGAGGTGGTCGGTCCGACCGGTCGGCCATTTTATTTTTCGGCTGTGTAGGCTCTAAGGCCTCATCATCGAATTCAGGCAACAGCTTGCGCTTTGGATAGCCCTTTGTGTGGTGACTGCCACCGTACTTTTCTTTAGTATCGAGCACTTTGTTACATCTACTGTTCAGCGTATTCTGCGCGGCCTTAAGCCTTTGCTTCTGCTTCTTCAGACTCCTCGCGGTGGCAATAAGTCTTCTATGGAGGTTCTCTTGTTCCAAGTGCCTTTTCGGGATGATGTGTGCATCGTCGTCCGGACTGTTTTCCTCTCCGGAGAGAGGTTGATGAGCTTTATCCTCGGCGTCGCCGTGATCGGACAGCGGCTCCGTACTGTGTTCGCCGTCCGCTGGTTCATCCTGCTCTGTCGCTGGGTCCGTGTGGTCGTTGTTTCCTCTAGAATCGACCGGGGTATTGTTTTTTCTTGCGCTGTTATCGCTGTTTTCGCCGAGGCGGGATTTGGAGCGGCGCCTACGCCGTCGCTTTGGTTGCTTCTCGAGGGAGCTATCCTTCGCGGCATCCTTCCGTTCCTCGTCATTGTTCTCTTTGGGTGTATCCACCATATATATATATCGAGTGATGAAGTGGCTGTCCAGCGCCCTGTGGGCGGTAGTTCCTGTTCCTCTCCTGCATCGTCGTCCATACCGTCGATGTCTTTGGAGTCGAAATCGAGCATGTGGTTAAATCATCGACAGTGGCTATTAAGTGGGTGGTGGGTGGGGAACGAATTTCTTCGTCGTCCGCTTCCCGTTCGAGCCGGACATAATTCGGCCAAGGGCCTCCTGACAAGGAGAGAGACCTTAATGAATTTAGCACATCGCCCAAGGGCGAGTGCTAAAAGATATCCGCGGAGGAAAACTCCATGATCAGTGCCCAATCAGATTCGATTGGCACGGACGCAGGCGGTTCGGAGCCCGTGGCCGGGGACGAATCCAAGTATTCGGCAACACGGGTCTCACAAGAGGTGAAGTCAGTATTCCGTTCTATCGCCGCTGAGTGTGCGGCCTCCGTGGCGGGGTCCATCCACCCGTCCTCGGACGGCGCAATCTGCTCCGGATCGAGGGCCGGAGTAGCTGCAGGTGGGATCTCCCGAACACTGTCCGTCGGCAGAGCTAAGTCATGCCTGTCGTGACTGTGCGGCGCACCTGACATGGGCTCGAATCCGTCGAAGATCAAGTCTCCGCGGATGTCGGCAGTATAGTTCAAGCTTCCAAACCTGACTTGATGGCCAGGGGCGTAGCTTTCGATCTGCTCCAGATGGCCAAGCGAGTTGGCCCGCAGTGCGAAGCCGCCGAATACGAAGATCTGTCCAGGGAGGAAAACCTCACCCTGGATCGCATTGTTGCCGATGATCGAAGTAGCCATCAAGCCTTATGGTGACGGCACAATGGAACTCTCAATGAAAGCACCAATGTCGGTGTCAAAACCGGCGCTCGGGTAGGGGGTCCCGAACTGTGCGTCTAAGGCGGATGGTAACAGGAGGTGGGGGACACGATGTTTACCCAGGTTTGGGCCCTCTCGATGGAGGTAATACCGTACTTCCTGCTTGATTGATCTTGATGATATGAGTATTACAAGAGTTGATCTACCACGGGATCGTACAGGCTAAACCCTAGAAGCTAGCCTATGGTATGATTGTTGTTGTCCTACGGACTAAACCCTCTGGTTTATATAGGCACCGGAGGGGGCTAGGGTTACACAGAGTTGGTTACAAGGGAGGAGATCTACATATCCGTATTGCCAAGCTTGCCTTCCACGCCAAGGAGAGTCCCACCCGGACACGGGACGAAGTCTTCAATCTTGTATCTTCATAATCCAACAGTACGGCTGTCTGAGGACGCCCTAATCCAGGACTCCCTCGAAGACCATTCTCGACTTAACTAATAACATCATTACAAGGAACCCAAGGGTTCAGGTGCGGTTTGATCTGCCCTATCTTCTTCGCCGTGACCCTGTTGACTCACGCGGGGACGAGGGAAGCCTCGCCTTGTGTAAGTTGATGCCGCTTGATAATGATACGTATGATGTTAAGATGCCATCGCTTGGGCAGGCGCAAATGGAGATTGGGCTGTTTATATTGGTACAACTGCGAGTGGGAACTTGTGAATGTGTACACTCGTCACCGGGTTCCACTTCGAAAAATCTCAGACGACTACCCAGAGGTTGAGTACACCGGTATTCTATGTGAGTTCAAATACGATCATGCTGACTGCCATCTACGGAAGATAGAAATTTGTCGAGTTCCCAACCGCTCTTGGGGTTATAGGAATGCTTATGTTGTCGCTATCTTCGACAAGCTTGTTGCCGTCCTTCATGGTTCGACTCGATGGATATTGCTCCAAAATCTGTTTCTATACACGGATGAGTACTGTGATGCAATTCAATATGATGGTCTTGTGTTTGCTACCACCACTCGTGGCACTGTTTTTGCATGGAATCCTCATGATTTCGGTAAGTTTGTCTTCCACCGTAATTATAATTGTATCATCCACATGCATGCGGGTTAGCTAGTTTCCCTTTACTAATTAACCTTCTTGTGTTTCCAAGGTCCTGTGAACATTCCACCACCTATACTTGAAAATTTTATTCACGAGCATGAGGACGAGCAGGACCCATATACTCAGTGGCGCCTGGCAACTTATTCCGATGGATCACCTCTTCTTGTCTGTATACGGGGCACTGCTGATGTTACTAAGGAAGCAGGTGTTGTCTCGTATGGTTGCACTCTCCGGACCTATTCCAACATCCGTTGCAAGGTATTCAGGATGGATACTGGTGTACTAGCGCCAACACCATCTCCCTGGTTCAGTATTGAAAGTCTTGGAGGAAACTCGCTCTTCCTTGGACAAAACTATCCAATGATGGTGGAAGGCGATCCAGCTGCTGTTGACACAATGTTACTACCATTTATGAGAAGCAACTGTATCTATACCTTAGACATTACTATGCTTCCCTACCGTCCCAATATGGGTATTGAAATAGGCCGCTTCAGCCTGGATGATCAGTCCTACGTTGGTCTCGAGATTGACAGTAGCTGGCCCTTCCCAGAGAATCACTTCTGGTTCAAAGCAAGCGTTTCCAACGCCGACGAGTGGTTGAGCTGAAGTTCATTTCATCGCTTTGTTATTTGTTGTGTGAGAAAAACTTTACTAGAATGTTTTGTTGGAAATGATCTATAATCCAACGTGTATCCTCGTTTTCGTTGTGGGTTGATGAATTGTTGTATTTAATCAATGGTACATTTGCATATGCGTCCATGAACTCGCGCCTACTAGTGGTGTCCATATGAATAGTGCTAGTGATTTTAGGTTCAAAAATTAGATAGTGCTAGTGATTTGCAGCTGCATATTTTGACAAATCGCAGTGTTACAAGGTTGACAAATGGCAATGTTACTAGATAAACAAATGTCAATCTTTCCAGTTTGAGAAATGGCAACATACCCAAAATGATAGATATGCAAATCTTACCCAATTGTTTCTACGTAGTTGCACACGGGTCATGCAAAACAACCGTTTGCGTTGAAGGGATGCAGAAATCCTGCTCGACACATTTTCCCTTGGCTTCCTGGGGAAGCTGTCGGTTTGCATACGGGTGTTCTAACTAAAACATTTGCGATGAGTGTTTTATATTTAAAAACAATTGATGTTTTTTTCAAAAGAAAATCCTTTGATAAGTCTGTACATTAAGAGAGAAAAACGCAAGTTCGTTCAAACCATATCTTTCATTCAGTCACACTGCAAATTTATATTCATATGATCGAGAATTGAAGATACAGTATTAAACCCCAAAAAAACTATTTCCGGCGGCGGCGGAGGCGGCGTGCCGCGCCGTCGTTGTCGTCCTCCGGGACGCCGTTGTTGAAGTCTTCAAGGCAGCACAAAATGTTCTTCACTTGTAAATCAAACATCATGTCGTCGCGCGATCGACGGGCGGGGCGCGGGAGGACGGCAACTGGCGCCGCTGAGAGGTAGCAGTCGACGGCAGCGTCCCATGCCGCTGAGGGGGGGCATGGGCACGGGCGCGGCGGGTGCAACCAAACGCACGGGGACCGGCGCTGCAGTGGGTGGAGGGGCGCGCACGGGCGCGGTGGGTGCAGCCAAACACACGGGGGCCGACGGCACGGTGGGTGGAGGGGCGCGCATGGGCACGGGCTCGGGCGCTGGCGCTGGCATGTACACGAGCTTGCGCGGGCCGCGGAGACCTCGCTGACGCCCGCGGCTTCCAGCTCTGCGATAGTGCTTGGCGACCAGCTCGTCAATGCTACGGGGATGGTCGCTAGCATGGGCGCGGGGATGGGAGCTGGGACGGGAGTGGGGGCAGCAACCGCCGCGGCCAGCTCGTTCTGGGCCATGTCCATGAGGTCCCATTCCTCCTTATTTTCTATGTCCTCCGGCTCGGAGTCGACTTCACCAAACTTGAAGACTAGTGGCAGATGATCATTCTGCACCATGACGGTGGAGGTCCGGGGGGGGGGGATGGGAGGCAAATAGTAAGGCTGCCCGTATTAAACAGCAGCTCGGGCGCCATTAATGGAGAGGAAGGCAGGCGGCCATGGAAGTCAAAGGGCTCGCTTCCCAGTGAGCCTGCGTAGCGTAAAGCTTGCACGCTTCCCGATGAGCCTGCGCATTGGAGGACAGCTTGCACGCCTCTCGATCAGCCTGCTCACCGGACCGCGCTCGCACGCCTCCTGTTCAGTCAAGGTCAAGCAGCTGTCCGCACGGCACCTGCTACAACCATTAAAACCAAGACACATGGCGTCACGTGAATGGTTAACAGAACGCACGTGTTTTGAATTATACAAACGTTTAAGATATTAAGTGGCAGCTATTTTTTCAAAATGCCTTTGTTGGCTGTCATTATTCGAGTGCGTCTTCTCTCAAAATGGACACGAAAAATACCACATCATGTCGGGCGCCATTCCATGATAGCATGCCAAGTTTCATGAATTTTAGACGAGTTTTGGATTTACTAGAATTTAAAAACCAGGCATCTCAATGTTTTGACGGCAATCAATGGTGCCCTGGTGTTCGAAATTCATTCCCATTTATTGCATGGGACCTAAGCATGCACCAAAGGACACATATTTGATTTTTCAACAATTTTATATGCACTGGAGCATGTGCATGTAGTTCAAATTTGAATTGTGCACATAAATGGATTGAAAACTCAGTTAATGCATAAAAATGTCCAAAAGAACCCCAAAAAATCACAAAAATTGACACAACACTCCTGTTGTTCTACGTTGACAGGAGAAATTTTTTGGAAGCAATAAGAGGTAGTGGATATCGTTTCGTCCCGAAAGGTGGGACGTTCCCTACCGAAACCATGATGCTTGTTGTGAGAAGCATATACCCAAACCTGCCCCAAACGGGACAAAAATTTTACCACGGCATATTGATGCCGCTCCATGAAAGCATGCCAAGTTTCATGAATTTCAGACGAGTTTTGGTTTACTAGAATTTAAAAATGAGGCATCTCAATGTTTTGCCGGCAATCAACGGTGCCCTAGTGTTTGAAATTCATTCCCATTTCTTGCATGGGACCTAAGCATGCACCCAAGGACACATATTTGATTTTTCAACCAATTTATATGCACTAGCGCATGTGCATGTAGTTCAAATTTGAATTATGCACATAAATGCATTGAAAATTCAGTTAATGCATAAAAATGTCCAAACAAACCCCAAAAAATCCCAAAAATTCACACAACACTCCTGTTGTTCTATGTTGACACAATAAATTTTTTGAAAGCAATAAGAGGCAATGGATATCGTTTCGTCCCCAAAGGTGGGACGTTCCCTACCGAAACCATCATGCTTGTTGCGAGAAGCTCTGGTTTGTGAGGAGCATATACCCGAACCTACCCCAAATGGGACAAATTTTTTAACACGGCATGTTGATGCCGCTCCATGATAGCATGCCAAGTTTCATGAATTTCAGACGAGTTTTGGATTTACTAGAATTTAAAAACCAGGCATCTCAATGTTTTGTCGGCAATACACAGTGCCCTGGTGTTTGAATTTCATTCCCGTCTCTTGCATGGGACCTAGAAATTCACCCATGGACACATATCGGATTTTTCAACCAACCTTAGTGCATTGGAGCATGTGCTTGTAGTTTAAATTTGAATTATGCACATAAAATGCCTATAAAACCCAGTTAATGCATAAAAATGTCCAAACGAACCCCAAAAAATCACAAAAATTGACACAACACTCCTGTTGTTCTATGTTGACACTAGAAAATATTTGAAAGCAATAAGACACAATGGATATCATTTCATCCCCAAAGGTGGGACGTTCCCTATCGAAACCATCATGCTTGTTGTGAGAAGCTCTCGTTTGTGAGAAGCTTATACCCGAACCTGCCCTAAACAATACAAATTTTTTACCATGGCATGTTGATGCCGCTCCATGATAGCATGCCAAGTTTCATGAATTTCAGACGAGTTATGGATTTACTAGAATTTAAAAACCAGGCATCTCAATGTTTTGCCGGCAATCAACAGTGCCCTGGTGTTTGAATTTCATTCCCATCTCTTGCATGGGACCAGGAAATTCTCCCAAGGACACACATGTGATTTTTCAACCAACTTTAGTGCATTGGAGCATGTGCTTGTACTTCAAATATGAATTATGCACATAAAATGCCTAGAAAACCTAGTTAATGTATAAAAAGGCCAAACGAACCCCGAAAAATTCCAAGATTGAACACAACACTCCTGTTGTTCTATGTTGACACTAGAAATTTTTTGAAAGCAATAAGAGGCAACGGATATCGTCTCGTCCCCAAATGTGGTATGTTCCCTATCGAAACCATCATGCTTGTTGTGAGAAGCTTTGATTTGTGAGAATCTTATACCCAAACCTGCCCCAAATGGGACAAAATTTTCACCACGACATGTTGATGCCGCTCCATGATAGCATGCCAAGTTTCATGAATTTCAGACGAGTTTTGGATTTACTAGAATTTAAAAACCAGGCATCTCAACGTTTTGCCGGCAATCAATAGTGCCCTGGTGTTTGAAATTCATTCACATCTCTTGCATGGGACCTAGAAATTCACCCAAGGACACACATGTGATTTTTCAACCAACTTTGGTGCATTGGAGCATGTGCTTGTAGTTCAAATTTGAATTATGCACATAAAATGCCTGGAAAACCCAGTTAATGTATAAAAAAGGCCAAACGAACCCCGAAAAATTCGCAATAAGAGGCAACGGATATCATCTCGTCCCCAAAGGTGGTATGTTCCCTATCGAAACCATCATGCTTGTTGTGAGAAACTCTGATTTGTGAGAAGCTTATACCCAAACCTGCCCCAAATGGGACAAAATTTTCACCATGTCATGTTGATGCCGCTCCATGATAGCATGCCAAGTTTCATGAATTTCAGACGAGTTTTGGATTAACTAGAATTTAAAAACCAGGTACCTCAATGTTTTGCCGATAATCAACAGTGCCCTGGTGTTTGAAATTCATTCCCATCTCTTGCATGGGACCTAGAAATTCACCCAAGGACACACATGTGATTTTTCAACCAACTTTAGTGCATTGGAGCATGTGCTTGTAGTTCAAATTTGAATTATGCACATAAAATGCCTAGAAAACCCAGTTAATGTATAAAAAAAGGTATCCATAGGACCTAAGAATGCACTGAAGGACACAGATTTGATTTTTCAACCAATTTGTATGCACCGGAGCATGTGCATGTATTTTAATTTTGAATTGTGCAGCTAAAATGGCTAGAAAACCAATTTAATGTATGAAATGTCCAAACAAACCCTGAATAATTCCAATTCTTTTACGACACACATACAGTTGCATGTTCACCGCAGATAAAAGGTCTAGCAATTCAAACACCGTCCATTGCCGCTGTGACCCCATTTTGTAATTCAAATCAAGTAGACCCCACACAGTTTATTCTCACCAACCGTGTGAGATGTAGTACAAAATATCTTGGAGCACCATCGGTGTATAGTACGCGTATGGCTTACGCGAGAAGGTGCATCGGCTACAATCCACAACCGGCGTGTCAAGCACACTAGCTTGCTCCCCCAATACTCCCCCTCTGCATCCCTCTCCGCTTCAGTCCCTTGATTCAAATTTTCAGTAGGCCCGGCGTTTTACGCCCGCCTCTGCATCCCTCGCAATCTCAAAAATATCTGCTTTCCCTTGATCCAAATTTTTAGTAGCCCTGCCTTGTTACTCCCGCCTAGTAAAATTTTCAGTTGCCGCAGTATTTCCTCAAACACAACCTCCGCTCACACAGACACACACAACCCTAGAAACCATTGGTAGGTCGCCGCCATCACTGGCGCCTCCATCCTCAACCTCTACCTGTGTGGTGGGGAGCTTGAGTAGCCAATGGCCAAAAAGAGGTTTATCACGGCCTTTTCGCCCGACGCCGGCTAGGTGGCCGCCGAGGTGTCCCTGTCGTCCTCCGCGGGCCCGATCCACCATCGTCGGTCCCCCGATCCGCCCGCCTCCGCGCCCCTATGCCGGTTCGAGGACTTCCCCGTCCTCCCCCGGACCCAGCAGCCGACGAAGTCCTACCTCGGGGTCCGGCAGCGGCGGTGGGGGACGTGGGTCGCCGAGATTACAGATCGAGAGACCCGCACCCGCCGGTGGCTTGGTAGCTTCCACAGTGCCGAGCTCGCGGCCATGGAGTACGACCGCTGGCAGGTCCGCTACCACGGCGCGGCGGCTAGGCTCAATTTCCCCTTCGACACACATCCGGTCCACCTCATTCCACCGAAGCCAGGGTGGTGAGCTCGGCAATGGCGCGGGAGGACCGCGAGGCGTGGGAGCGTCTCGAGGCCTAGGCCGCCGACGAGGCCTACATGCAAGAGCTCCACCAGCAGCACCCGGAGCTCGTGGAGGCGGAGCGGGCCATCTTTGCCGGTGCGGAGGGCGGCGAGGTTATCGCGCTCTCCTCAGATGACGAGGTCGAACGCGGCGAGGACGGCAGCACGGAGGGCGGCGAGGTTATCACGCTCTCCTGTGATGACGAGGTCGAAGGCGGCGTGAAGGGCGTCGAGGTGGGCCACGAGGACGAGGAGATCGACGTCGATGAGTGGAGGAGTGCCTTCCCCAATGACCCCGACGACGGGACTGGCCCGGACCCGGCTCGCAGCACACCGTACATGGCGAGGAAGGATTGGCTCGACCTCTACTTCGACCGAAAGTAGTTTAGCTTAGTTTAAATTTATGTTTTATGTTCGGTTATGCAAACCTATCTATGTTTATATTTGAATGCATGCTACTTTCGGTTGAACCTGCTTTGAACTTGTTCAAATTGAAGTTTACAACCTTAAGTTTAGGGGATCGACTAGAAAAGGCCAAAAATTGCTGGAATATATATATATATATATATATATATATATATATCCACTAAGGGTTTTAGTCCTTTAACTTTTTAAGGATCGCCTAGAGATGTCCTTATGACTTGTTTATTTCAGTTCTTCACAATGTGATGCTCTATATGTGGAACTATTTGCTGTGCAGTTCAATTTCATCAATAACAATTTCAACAATACCACTATGAATTACGATATTTGGTTGCTATTAAGGATATTGCAGTTAACATGCCTTTTCGTTTTTCAATTGTTGTTTAGCGACATGCATTGTACTGAATGACTAAATATGCAATCCCAGGCTACATAGCAACAAGGAAGAGTGTTACCTTAATGTTCTGATGATGTCTAGATATACATGTAATAAAATCTTATATAATGGGATGGATGGAATGTTGTACTACATCATTTTTCAATTGTTGTTTAGCTTCTAATATTAACTTGGTGCTTTTAGGTACACATATCATTGCCAAAGATCCACACTTCGACCCTTTCTGCGCATGTGGCAATGAGATATTCATGAACCAGCATCAAGTGAGGAAACTGATAAAGATTGTTACTAAAATGGGTCAAAAGATGTCAATCGAACTATCTGTTTACACTTAATGCAAGACAACAGTGAACTGCAGGATGGTAAGTAAGAAACTTGTAGCCTTCTTTTTACTGCCCGTAATGAGTTGTGTTAGTTGAAAATATCTGAATCTTTTTTCTTTTGCAGTGGATCTTGAAGCAGTTTACTCAAGATTACCTCTCAAACTACATGATTGGCGGCCATCCATCACAAGGGGTTGGACTAGAGTCCTGCATGCCTTCTACATCCAGGAGAGCACAATAGGGCCATTCCGCTTCACCTTGTTCAGCAACTGGAATGTCTGTCGCCTCTTTCTTTACCATCTGTAATAGTACAAGTATAGAACCCTGGTACATCATTTTTTATTTGGTGCTTCTGTAATTCTTAAACATGTGTACCTGTGAATCGAATAATGCATTGGTTGTTTGAACCTGATGGATATGAATAAAGCTATAGCCTACTTTCAACTTTAAATTAGGTACAATTTTAAATAGCGGCAATTAAATTAGGGCGAAATTATGTTGTGCAGGTCTTTACGGCACACACGGTTGGTAAAACACAAACGTTTGTGATATACACCATAATCCGAGACGGTTCACAGAGAGGAAATGTGTGCAAGCATGCACACAGTTGCCGTTCGCGAAGCGTGTGTGATGTCAGACACTATCACATACGGTGCGGGAAAACTAATTGTGTGTGATTGTCTACCTATCGTACACGGTTTATAATCATGAACTGTTTGTGGTCGATGTGCCAGGCATCGTAAATCTCCCATGCCTGGAATCTGCCTAGAATCTGCCTGGAAAGCTCCCGTGCCTAGAATCTGCCTGGTTTTAGGCATAACCACAAAACTCCGACTACGATGGGAATGCGAGCACAAACGAGTAGCAAGGATGAAGCGTTTGGCATATTCGAGATATCGGAAACGGTTATATAGGGACAACTATATGCATCAAGGCTCCCTATCCCGACGGTTTCTGGGTCGTGTGGGAAGGACCCCCCTATCGCCCACACTCACTTGGCGACGGTTCCAAATGTCGTCACGGAAAGGGGTAAAAAACGTTTGTTTAGGACCGACGCGCACCGGTGTCAGAATGACTTGGAAGGGGGCAGAGGAGATGTAAGAAATGGTTCATCATAAGTCTTTCACCAGTACTGTAGTAAAAATTTCATACATGGAAGATTCTAGACTAAACCATAAATGGATACACTTTTATTCATGCGCGATACTCCAATAGAGCAAGATCATGCATGGAAGTCTCCACATGCTTAGACAGCGGATTACGTTGAACGAAGACTAATGATCAATATTTAACTTGGTAATGCATATGTCGAGGTGAACCTCCTTGGAGTCCCCGTGCACCGCGTTGGGGGCCAAATCATACCATGCGTCTTCCATGTCCACATCGGCGGGAAGGTCCTAGCTCGGCACAGTCGTTGTAAGCTTGATGTTGCCAGTGTCGCCACCCACGTACCTCCGAGGGGTAGTAACAGTGAGCACGCACCCGTACATCGGCCTCGTGGCAGTGTCAGCCTCCGCGGCATCGCCCCTGACGCACACTACAGAGACGAGGCGGCGGCCTGCGCGGGCCTCGCCGGTGCCCATGATCAAGAGGAATACGCTGCCATCCTCCCCCGAGACTAGCAGGTGGCGGTGATCCTCCAGCGACTCCGGCACGGTGAACGGGTAGCACGTCTCATACTTGATGTTCTCCGCCAAGGGCTAGTAGTGATCGCCGCACGCCTGCGTGAGGTGATGCATGATGTTCGCCGGCGAGCCCTAAAACGACATCGGGCACTCATAGCAGTAGACGAAGGGCTCCTTGGAGGCATCGACCAAGCCGTCCATGAAACGGGAGTGGCTGTAGGGGACAGTGTGCTAGTTGAATATATGAGCAAGTTACTACGAGATTTAGTCTGAATAAGCACAAAATAAATCATGATGGCTATAACAGAGATTAAACTAATCATGTGGACTAGCATAGTAGATGAACAGATCGAATCTAGGACACAGACTAGAAACATGAATTCTACCACGATCTCGAACAGGAAGGACAGAAACACATACGGTGCAACGGGAGCAGCACCGTGGGCGTTGAGGTTGTCGCCCATCGTTGAGGAAGAGGTTGCCGAGGTCGGGGAAGATGTTGTCGTCGGCGAAGTCGTCGCTGCCAGGAGTCGCGAGAGTGCGCTCCCCAAATTTCAACAGCGCCCGCCGAATGGAGCGCAGGAGTAGAGCCCACGAAGCAGTAGATGGTGCTCCTCCCTAGTCTCTACTCTTATCTCTATCTCTACTACTCTTTGTTTTTATAATATACTAGTAGTAGCTGTCAAATCGAATAGTACTGCGCCGTCCGCTGCACGCCCGGCTGAACACGCCTCCTCGCCTCCATCAAACCCCTCCGTTAAGCCCGCATAACTAGCTCATAACTAGCTCCAATGGGCTGTGTTGCTACATGACCACCAGATGGTTTGATTGAGCCCAGTCGAGATGGTTTAGTAGGAGAATGTGGATATTTCTCAAAAAAAAGAACACGTGGAAAAAGTGAAGCAACGTGCAGTTCTTTTTAAATGAATGTACAATTTTATGGCATGAATACTACTTCCCGCTTTTACAATATTGAACTAATATCGGCATTTATACATCACTATAATTTCTTTGTCTTTGAATCTATTAGCACATATATTACTTCTTTTCCCTTTTACCAAAATCACTCTGTTATATTAAGACGTGCCTTGCACGTGTATACATACTAGTAAATGTAGGTTTTTGAATGCGGCGAGGAGGTGCGTACAGCTGGGAGTGCAGCGGGCGGTGCCCTGGGCCGGCGCACCGCTTCAAATGGCGGACGCAGTGAGAGGTTGCGTCTGCCCTGACCCCCTTGACTGTGGACCTTGACGGTGTACGTCACCTTGTGTCTAGATCTGAGATGCCACATGTACCAGATGAATGAATCCAAGTTTGACCACCGTGATGCAAGAGGTGCGAGCCGAGGAACACTGTTGGAGACACCCCCCATAAGGCTAGCCATAGTGGGAGTAACTTAGGTAGTAACATAACACATCCCAAGAAAAAATTGCTTATGTGGCATGGAGTTAATGACGAAAGAGATGCTTGTGGTAACATAACACACCCCGAGGTAAAATGAGTCTATATCTCAATTAATGAAGGCTTGCATGTTAGCATCCATATGTTACTACCCAGTATGAAGGTAGTAACATAGACTAGTAACATAT
Organism: Aegilops tauschii subsp. strangulata; assembly: GCF_002575655.3. Classification (NCBI taxonomy): domain Eukaryota; kingdom Viridiplantae; phylum Streptophyta; class Magnoliopsida; order Poales; family Poaceae; genus Aegilops; species Aegilops tauschii. The sequence continues at coordinate 519,764,448 of NC_053036.3, forward strand.
GCATGTTACTAGTCTAAGTTACTCTCCACTATGACCAGCCTAATTTTCCTCGTCATCATCTGAGTCCTAGAAGATCTCACCCACATCATCATTAGGCATGCAGCCGCCTTCATAGACAACGTGCGCAGAAGGAGTAGAGGCGACTGGGGACGCACCATGTCGTGGGCACTCCGTACGTGCTCGTGTGCGTGCAGCGTGCGTGCTTTTCCATCGGTGCTAGCTCTAAGGCTGAGGCTGCGGTCGTCTTCGTCTCCGGCTAGTCGTTGAGCAACGACGGCAAAGAGGTGCTGCAAGAGATGCGTAGGCGCCGTTGTGTGCGAGCTTCACCGTAGCACGACGAACCAGACGTCACGGCAGATGGCGCACGCCTCCATGCAGTCAAGTGTGTGCGCATGCATGTGTTATTCACGTGCATTCTGCGGTCGAGTGTGTGTGCATGCATGTGTTGTGTACGTGTATTGTGTGCTCCATGCTGTGCGCGTTTGTGCATGAGTTGGATCGACGTGAGTTAGTGCGTTGGCGTGTGTACATGCATGGCTGCATGCATCCTATACATGCGTAGCTTCTTGCGTGGTTATCAATATAAACTAATAAAATATCTTCAACTTAGCATCCTGATGTATCGTCTCTAGTGGTTAGCGAAGAGTTCATGTTCTTTTATTTAATCGGGCAGGCGGCAAAAAATAGGGGAAAACACGCAAGGTTCCTTGCAGACGCTCCACCGCGAGGTTCGTTGCTCCTTCTCGTTCGTCGGGAATCTATGTTATTCCACTCTTTTTTACATGAGCTTTGTTCATCCTTTTGCCAACACGCGAGACATCTAGCATCAAGGTGCACGTGTCATGCGAGAAAATGGAGATAATCAGATAAGCAGTGCGTAAGTGATTCGAGCACTTTGATGGCACCTACTCCTACTATGCAATATTTTTTCTCCTCGATGGCACGTGAATAGTGCATGTACTCAACGATGGAGCACGGGATGGTAGCCATGACATGGTCAGCCCTTTTTTTTGGAGAGAGTACGTACTACTAAATAACTTTTATGTGTCCCGTCAACTCACAGAACGACGAGAATCTTGCTTACTACGCCTTCTCCCTCGCCAACGCGTGCACGGTGGCTCTCAGCACGAGGAGAAACTTTTGCTTACAAGCGGTGGACGTGCAGTAGTTCATTTGGTGTCAGATTGCTAGAAGTACTACTGTAGTACCACCATTATTGTTGGACTTCCGGAAGAGGCGAAGAGCCAAGCGTAAGGTCACCTACTAACCTTAGGATAGCCATAGTGGGAGTAACATAACTACATAAGTAGGAGTACCTCCTTTTTTATTCTACAAACAACCACACGCGAATATTGGACGGTAGCAGCACAGCAACTGAATCAAAAATCGAAACCTTCCCGCCCGGCGCTAGCTGAGCCCGCAGCTCCACATTCATGGCAAGTCATGGCGACGCGACCTCTCACTGCTTCCGCCGTTGAAGCGGTGCGCCGACCGAGGGCACCGCCGGCTGCACGCCCGACATTTCAGACTACACATACTTTGTGAGACAAAAGGTGGGGCCATTATTAATGATATAGTAGTATACTAAAGGGACTAACTATTGTAAGCAGGCTACCTATTAGGTTGGTTCTAGATGATGTGTCAACTTCATATAGCCGGATGTTGGCTATACTATTAACCATGCTCTAAGTGTGGTGTGAGTCAGAAAATTTATGAAGTCATTAATTAATAATTAACGGAGGCCTTAATTACTCAGCCGTTTCTGATTCTTTTGGATAGTGGGGCTATTATTGACTTGGACGTGGGGTTTGGGCAAAAGGCCTACTATTATACTTGGTCTCTAGCTCACACGACCGACCTGACAGGCTCTACCCTAGCTGCCGCTGTATCATATGGTTTCGCACCGTTCCAGATCTTAGCGCCACCACACAATTCTTCTCCATCCCTCCTTCCAGCATGCACCGTGAGAAGGGACAACAGTCCTCCGAACCCCGCCTTTTGTGATCCTGTACGGGAGAGGGACGATCCGGTTTTTGGGGAGCACACTCCTGTGTCTGCTGCCAGCAATGACTTCCTCAACGACAGCCTTCTTCCCCGACCTTGGTAACATCTTCATCAACGACATGAGTGACAACATCAACCACAGCGGTTCTGCTCCCGCTGTATAGTATACGATTCTGTCCTCCTGGTTTAGTCCGCTTCATTACTTTTATCTTTGCAATTGTCGTCATGATCTATTTACTGTTGATTCGGATTACATCTCATAGTAAATTGCTCATATATTCAACAATCCAATGCAAAAACCTGATTATAGGGAATTTACTCCGAGTGGTTTTGCTGCGCTTTTGAAGCCGCCTACTTTTAAGGGGGTGCAGTATAAAAGGTGGCGCACAAGAGCAGTATATTGGTTTCATATCATGTACTGCTATGACGCCACTAAGGGTAAGCCTGAGGGCGTTCTTAATCCTACACAACAGGAAGCTTTTGAGAACATGGATACCCTCTTCAAAGCCTCCCTGCTGAGTGTTCTTGACGATTCCATTGTGGATTCATATATGTCGTTTGACAGCGGCAAAGACATGTGGGCTGCGCTCGAGGCCACGTTTGGGGCCTCGGGAGCTGGCAACGAGTTGTACGTCATGGAGCAATTCTGTGACTACAAGATGACTGATGAGCGCTCTGTTGTTCAGCAGACTCATGATATATGGTCACTCGCTAAGGAACTTGAGTAATTCAAGTGTGTGTTGTCGGACAAATTTGTTGCTAGGACCATCATTGCCAAGCTTCCACCTTCGTGGAACGATTTTGCTACTTCCCTGGAAAACAAGAGACATGAGTTTTCCGTTTCGGATCTCATTAGCACTCTTCATTTTGAAGAGAAGGCAAGAGCAAAAGACACACGTGCTCGGGTCGCTGAGGGAGCTTCTAGTGCCCAGATGGTACACGAGAAGAACTTCCAGCCCAACCAGCCCCAAAACAACAAGAACAAATCTCGGGGAAAAGGCAAGTTTGATGCAAAGAACAAGCCGTCACATTCAACCAACTTCAAGAAGAATCCTCATAACGGGAAGGGATACAAACCTCAATTTTGCTACCACCGCACAAAACTTATATGGCTGCATCTACCTGCTGTCAGCTAACCTCATGGTGCTCCAGGTATTCCTACATTCGTAACTAGGTACAATGACCATCGCAAGATGAAATAAGCTTAATTATTTGTACGTTGACTTGCTGATTGCAGTGTGGAACGATCCTGTCATGTGTGGAGTAGCAAACAAGCAGTGCAGCCGAAGGTGGAAATCAACCAAGGACTTATGGAATTATATATAATCTTCCTCAGGCAGGTCAGTATCCCCTTCGTCCAGATGATCATGTTTTGTCATGCCGAGCTATTGATATGTGCTACTGTTTTGCAACATCGTTTAAGTATAGCTATTGTTTTCCTATCTTTTCAGATTCAGGATAATGAAGATGATTTCAGGGGAACTGCACAATATGGACTCATGTTGAGTCATCTCTATTGCCTCATGTGTTTCCTGCAAATGTGTCAGCATCAATTGCAAGATGAGGCAGCCAGCTAGCTGTGGAGTTGCCAACATGCTCAAAGTGCTCGCAACATTGAGAAGAAACAAGCATGCCCAAGAAATTAATGCGTGCGCAGGGAGGCCCTTTGCTCAGAGAAGCATCGACCGATTTTGTTTATTTCCACACCTTCTCACAGCTTTGTATTGGTTATAGTATGGTGAATCAGTGAGATGCATAAACATGCTGAACTTTTGTTCTTTTGAATGTTAGTATGCATACCGTATCTTCTGAAGCTTAGTTTAATGTAAATGTTGACTAGCCTGTGAACCTTCACAATCTAGTAAGTATATTGTAGGCCTGTTATTTGACACCTCACTTTGCCGCGCTACGCGACCAGTGTGAGTGTCTGCATCCACCGCATCCTCTAATTTGGTGGATGCCAAGTTGAAAAAGGATACCGATGAGTAGCCATAAGCTGGAGGCGTCTCTTTTTTTCTTTCGAATGGGCAATAAGCTGGAGAGTGTCTCGGGCTGCCTCTAGCACAAAGCCCTCCAGTACGAGACACGGGCAGCCGACTAGGCCGATATAAAAGCCTATCCATCTCAAAGCCCATTTTTTTTTGCTTTTTGCGAGGAGAATCCCATATTTCTTGAAGAGGGGGCGATCCCAGGAAACCCTCCTTCCTCCTCGCTTCCACTTACGCTTCCGTCTCGCCACAATTCCCCACGCTCCCCATCTTCCTCACTCTTCCAGAAAACCCCCGCTCACCTTCTTCCTCACTCGTACAGAAAACGCCTGCTCCTCTTCTTCCACTCCTACAGAAAACCACATACCTCCTTCTTCCCCACTCGCACTGCCACTAGGCTCGTCTCTGGCTACTCTGCTCAAACCCATGAGCTCGGCGCGACACCCACAAGGAAAATGGATTCGGCTAGCCCCAGCGCCAAGAAGATGAGGCTCCTGCTAGCGGTGACACCCGTTGTAGATCCCGCACCCGGCATCGCGGGGAGAAGCGGCGAGCCCCCCCCCACACCCGGATCTGAGGAACCGGTAGAATATCCGGTGGACCACATCAGTGATCTCCCGGACCTCATCCTTGAGGAGATCATCTCGCTTCTCCCCCCAAGGATTGCTGCCGCACACAAGTCCTCTCAACTCGGTGGCGCCCTCTATGGCGCACCGCGCCCCTCAATCTCGATTGTTGTCAGATATCTATCCTTCCTGAATTTGATCTCCTCAGAGCCATCGTCTCCTCTCACCAGAAGGGCCCCGTTCAACGGCTCTGCATCCCGACACGCTACCTGCTGTCCATACCCGACACGGTGGACGCTTGGCTGACATCCCCTGAATTTGGAAAACTCCAGTAGTTTGAGTTCTACCATTACCATGAAAGTTTCATACTGCGAACACACCAAGAATTCGTGCCCACACAACCGTTGTCCATCTCGCGATTTTACTCCTCTCTCCACACCGCCACCTTCGCCCGGTGCCATCTGCCAGACGATTTGGTACAAATGCTTTGACTCCCACTGCTAAAAAAACTTTCTCTTGTGGTGGTTTATCTGTCAGAGGCCTCACTGCACAACATCATCCACTCCAGTTGCCTTGCCCTGGAGTGCTTGCTGATTGTTTGGGGAATAGAAATACCTATCAGTTGTCTCCAAATAAAGTCGCCTCATCTTAAAAGCATTGGAATTTGTTTTGAAGGACAGCAACTCATCATCGAAGATGCCCCTTCACTTCAAAGGTTGCTCCTTGATAATTGTTATAAACCTTTGCAAATAACTGTCGTCTCTGCGCCCAAACTGGAGACCTTGGGTGTAATTCGTGATCCGTTTAATGATCACAGGAAGTTGGTGTTTGGCTCCTCACTTTTTCAGGTACCATATATTATCATCTACACATTTGTAATCATAAGCTGCATTTTTCATTTGTGTGCATAAGTTTTATATCATCTTGGAGTACACTTTGGGTACTAATATTATGTTATATGCTCAATGAAGAGTTTGTCCATGGATAGCCTATCAATGCTGCTAGATTCTGTCAAGATCTTATATATCAGAATGTCTAGTTTTGATCTTAAATTGGCTTGCTGCGATGCTTTCGATCTCTGGAGAATTTATATATAGAGGTGATGATTCCATGCACATTGAAAGCCCGTATATGTCGTACTAGAATTAATTGTTTAGTTGTCGCTCTTTCGGCATACTCTTTTTTCAGACCTTAACTGTTTTCAATCTTCATGTCTACTTAGGTACTGCGACCACATGGAGAAAAACGTATAACCAATCGGTGGCGTAATAACCACCAGGATTTTCTCAGTTCTCATGACATTCGTTTGAGGACAATAACGATGGAAAGATATGCATCCAACCAGGCAAACAAAGGCTTTGTCACATTCTTCCTGTTGAATGTGAGGTTACTATTGTCCATGAGGCTTAAGTTTTACTGCAAGAGATTTCTCACGGACGGACACGTTGAACAGCAAAAAAAGAAGTTTCAGGTGGACAAATGGGCTTCTAAACGTGCTCGGCTTCTATTTACAACAAGTTGTAGTCATCCTGAAATAATTTTTTTTGCACAGGATGTTGATTTTATGGATCAGACCAATCCATTTGTTTGTGACTATGAAAAAGAGTGGTTGGGTTAGATGTTACTGCCATGTTCAATCTGGGTTTTGTCTAAAAATTTGATGAACAATTAATCCTTGGGCTTTTTGTACCGTTTGTAAGCTTGAGTTGCATGTTGTTGCCCTCGTACTCCCCTCCACACCTGCCACTACACTGCCGCATCTTCCACCTGCCACTACACTGCCGCATCTTCCCTTTGCGATGAAAATATCTGGGTCTATTTAAGTCTCCCTCCTTAAGCTTCGCCGGCTCGTCTGCTCCAGTGCCGGCAATCCCCGAATCCATGAATCCCAATCCCCATTCCCGCACCCCCTTCTTGCAAAGATGACGCCATGGAAACGCTTCGTGAAGGCCCGTACGATGGCCGCGTCCCCCCCGGAGCGCCGCCGCCTGCGCCGAGAGCGGGGCCGCCTACGCCGAAAGTGCCGCCGTATCCGCATTGAGCGCGGCTGCTCCAGCCAAGAGGGCGTCTGCGGCAGCTGACAGGGCAGGTGCTGCTGCGATGGCGGCTGCAAACATCGAGAGCGCTCGAGCTGCCGTCCGTGCCGCCGATGTCGCCCTGGCCTGGGTCGAGGCCATCCACGCCAAGATCGAGGACGCACACGCCAAGATATTCTAGGCCACCTTGGACTCCAGCATGCAACCCATGTCTGAAAAGGCGGCGGTGGCCATGGAGCACCTGCTTCCTCATGAGGTCACCGAGCAGGAGCTGCAGATCCAGGAGGCGGCAGAGATCGAGGAGCGTCGGGAGGAGAAGTTGCGCGTGCCCGAGGTCGAGGTAAAGAAGAGTCTATCCGTCGAGGAATTGGTGGTGGAGTACCAACGCGAGCTCTGGCGCTACCACTACTACGAGTACTACAACCTTGAGGGTGGCGCCGAGGAGGAGGAGGAGGGCGCAGAGTCCACCAATGGTGGCATGTTGCCAAGAAAAGTTATCGACGTCTCATCTCACACCGGCAATGCATAGGCCCGCGCGGCGACGGATTTGTTAAAATTACACAATGAGCGGATAACACCAGGGACCCAGCAACTCGCCCAGTTGTTTTTTTAGTTTCAGAGAAGGAGCTCAACTGCGCGCTGTGCGGGGGCTGTGGCCCATCTAGCCCACGCTTACGCTTTTATTTAAGCACATGACGAGCCCACTTGATATCTTTTTTCTTTCTGAAAATGGCTAGCCCAGTTCTTTTTTTGGAGAATACCAAAACCGAGGCCTACTTGCTTTTCTCAGCCCTGCTAGGCAGCAAATCTTTCAAGACGAGGAGGGAGGGATTTAAGTAGTAAGAAATGGGCTTCCCCAGAAAATGGGCTATAAGTTGTAAGAAATGGGCTGTAAAGTTTTAAACCAAAGCCAACCGGCAATTACATTAAAATATCATTTTTTCTGGATTTCTCTACTCTCTACCCTTATAAAAACCAAAGCCAACTGGCAATTACATTAAAATATCGTCTTTTCTCCCACAAGATAAACTACTCATACAAATGCATCTTCATGTTCCGTGCAACGCACGGGCATCCTGCTAGTTAAGATTTTAAATTTCATTCATTTTTTTGCAGAGAATTGTTTTTTGAATTTTATTTTGATATAATTTTTTAAAAATTATTTTTAACGTGACTCGAAATTTCGTGATTAAAAGAGTTCGGACCCCACCGAAATATGCAAAATTTCGTTGATTTTTTAGGAGTGCCCAGAATATATGGTCTGTAATGCTAATAAAAAGAACATGGGCTCAAATATCTTGGAGGCAACGGAACGTGTGCTGTTCATCAGGAGGCAATGGAACGCGTGTTGTTCATCGGGAGGCAACGGGATGCGTGCTGTTCATCAGGAGCCAACCGGCTTGGATGGAACAGCCGATGGCAATGAGGCCTGGCATACCGCAGAACGGAGGAAACGGCCTTGTGTTCGACCGACCACGGTCGAAACGGGATCCTGTTCATCGGGAGGGGTCTGGCATACCGCAAAACGGAGGAAACGGACCTCCTACGGTCGAAACGGAGTCTAGTTGATCGGGAGGGGTGTGGCATACCGCAAAACGGAGGAAACGGACTTGTGTTGGAGCGCTACGGTCGAAACGGGGGTCCTGTTCATCGGGAGGGGTGTGGCGTACCGCAAAAGGGACTCCACGGGATAATGTTCATCTCCACCGTCGACCTCCTCAAGCCTCCACGAGCTACTGTTCATCCACCGTCGACCTCCTCCAGCCTCCACCTGCGACTGTTCATCCACGGGCTCCTATTCATCCAGCCTCCACCGCGCGCACCTCCACCGGCTACTGTTCAACCAGCCCTCTCCACGGGGTCCTGTTCAACCACCCCTCCACGGGCTACTGTTCATCCAGCCCTCCACCGGCTACTGTTCAATCAGCCCTCCACGGGGTCCTGTTCATCCAGCCCTCCACGGGGTCCTGTTCATCCACCGGCTCGATCGACCGGGGTCCTGTTCATCCAGCGGCAACGACCTCTACTACCACGGGTTCCTGTTCATCCAACCCCCACCGGGAACTGTTCATCCAAACCCCCCAACAACGCTCACTGTTCATCCAGAGGCAGCATCGATCGGCTTCAGTTAGCAGCAGTAGCGAAGGAATCACTCAGGTTCAGTTAACAACAAGGTATTGATCGATCGCTCGGGCTCAGTAACGCGTAGCCTACAGTGCAGTCGCTCGGGTTCAGTAATGCATAGCCTACAGTGCAATCGCTCAGGTTCAGTTAGAGCCCAACGCCTCACTCGGGTTCAGTTAGAGCCCAACGCCTCGCACACACGCGCGTACGTACGAGAGAAACGTGCATTGCTCGTCCGTGACCACCCACCATAACCGGGAACTCCCCCGATATTTTCCTCGCCCTCGCTTCTACCACGGTTTTTTCTGTCATGGAAGGCCCAAAGAATGTCATGCAGCTGCGCCTCCAGCCCGCCCAGGACGAAAAGCCAATTTTCTGTCATGATTTTGTCATAGAAGTAGGAGCCCACCACATCTATGATGATACCGGGTTTTGTCACAATTATCGTCATAGAAGTGTCATAAGTATGATAGAAAAAAATTCGTTCGGCCCAAAATGTCACGAAAGTTTCTTTTTTTGTAGTGATAGTGTTTAGCTTACCTTCTGGATCATCCAACAACCATAGAGATGAAGGCTTAGGTCTAACACATGCCCCATTAGATTAGCAATTAGTATCCTCAAGTAGACTTTTGGTCCATGCTCAAGAAGCTATATAAAAAATTAGAAGGTAAGTACAGAAGTTTATGTCCGATTAATCTCACCATCCTTAATTAGAGACTAAAGATACAAAATTCTATAGGAATTGGAAGAAAAAAACTTTTTGATAACATAAGTGGGAAAGGCATGAGTGGCCAGTGTAAGGATGTGAGGCGTTGCTACCTCTTGAGCATGCGTTGGTTTTCCCTTGAAGAGGAAAGGGTGATGCAGCAAAGTAGCGTAATTATTTCCCTCAGTTTTGAGAGCCAAGGTATCAATCCAGTAGGAGACAACTCACAAGTCACCTAGTACCTGCACAAACAATCAAGAACCTTGCAACCAACGCAATAAAGGGGTTGTCAATCCCTTCACAGTCACTCGCAAAAGTGAGATCTAATCGAGATAGTAAAATAATATTTTTGGTATTTTTGTTGTATAGATTGGAAAGTAAAGATTGCAAAATAGTAAAAGAGATGCGATGTAAATAAAAGAGATGCAATATAATAGGAAAGAGACCCGGGGGCCATAGGTTCCACTAGTGGCTTCTCTCAAGATAGCATACGGTGGGTGAACAAATTACTGCCGAGCAATTGATAGAAAAGCGCATAGTTATGAAGATATCTAAGGCCATGATTATGAATATAGGCATCACGTCCGTGTCAAGTAGACCGAAACGATTCTGTATCTACTACTATTACTCCACACATCGACCGCTATCCAGCATGCATCTAGAGTATTAAGTTCATAAGAACGGAATAACGCATTAAGAAAGATGACATGATGTAGAGGGACAAACTCAAGCAATATGATATAAACCCCACCTTTTTATCCTCGATGGCAACAATACAATATGTGCCTTGCTGCCCCTACTGTCACTGGGAAGGACACCGCAAGATTGAACCCAAAGCTAAGCACTTTTCCCATTGCAAGAAAGATCAATCTAGTAGGGCAAACTAAACCGATAATTCGAAGAGACTTGCAAAGATATCAAATCATGCATATAAGAATTCAGAGAAGAACCAAATAATATTCATAGATAATCTTTTTCATAAATCCACAATTCATCGGATCTCGGCAAACACACCGCAAAAGAGTATTACATCGGATAGAACTCCAAGAACATCGAGAAGAACTTTGTATTGAGAATCAAAGAGAGAGAGGAAGCCATCTAGCTAATAACTATGGACCCGAAGGTCTGTGGTAAACTACTCACGCTTCATCGGAGAGGCAATGGTGTTAATGTAGAAGCCCTCCGTGATCGATTCCCCCTCCGGCAGATCGCCGGAAAAGGCACCAAGATGGGATCTCACGGGTACGGAAGGTTGCGGCGGTGGAAAAGTGGTTTCGTGGCTCTCCCTGATGTTTCTAGGGTATAAGAGTATATATAGGAGAAAGAAGTACGTCAGTGGAGCTACGAGGGGCCCATGAGGGTGGGGGCGCGCCTACCCCCTGGGCGCGCCCTCCTGCCTCATGGCTTCCTTGTGGAGTTCCAGACTTCGACTCCAAGTCTTCTGGATTGCTTTCGGTCCAAAAAAGGATCATCACGAAGGTTTCATTCCGTTTGGAATTAGTTTGGTATTCCTTTTCTGCAAAACTCTAAAATAGGCAAAAAACAGAAACTAGCACTGGGCCTCCGGTTAATAGGTTAGTCCCAAAAATAATATAAAAGAGCATATTAAAGCCCATTAAACATCCAAAACAGATAATATAATAGCATGGAACAATAAAAAATTGTAGATACGTTGGAGACGTATCAAGCAACCCCAAGCTTAATTCCTGCTCGTCCTTGAATAGGTAAATGATAAAAACAGAATTTTTTATGTGGAATGCTACCTAACAAAATTATCAATGTAATTTTCTTTATTGTGGCAAGAATGTTCAGATCCGAAAGATTCAAGACAAAAGTTTAATATTGACATAAAAATAATAATACTTCAAGCATACTAACAAAGTAATAATGTCTTCTCAAAATAACATGGCCAAAGAAAGCTATGCCTACAAAATCATATAGTCTGGTTATGCACTATCTTCATCACACAAAGTATTTAATCATGCACAACCCTGATGACAAGCCAAGCAATTGTTTCATACTTTAGTATTCTCAAACTTTTTCAACTTTCACGCAATACATGAGCGTGAGCAATGGACATAGCACTATAGGTGGAATAGACTGGTGGTTGTGGAGAAGAAAAAAAGGAGCAAGATGGTCTCACATCAACTAGGCGTATTAATGGGCTATGGAGCTGCCCATCAATAGATATCAATGTGAGTGAGTAGGGATTGCCATGAAACGGATGCACTAGAGCTATAAATGTATGGAAGCTCAACAAAATAAACTAAGTGGGTGTGCATCCAACTTGCTTGCTCATGAAGACCTAGGGCATTTTGAGGAAGCCCATCATTGGAATATAGAAGCTAAGTTCTATAATGAAAAATTCCCACTAGTATATGAAAGTGACAACATAGGAGACTCTCTATCCTGAAGATCATGGTGCTAATTTGAAGCACAAGTGTGGAAAAAGGATAGTAGCATTGCCCCTTCTCTATTTTTCTTTCATTTTTTTATTTGGGCCTTTCTCACTCTTTTTTATGGCCTTTTTTTATTTTTATTTTATTTTTCGTCCGGAGTCTCATCCCGACTTGTGGGGGAATCATAGTCTCCATCATCCTTTCTTCACTGGGACAATGCTCTAATAATGAAGATCATCACACTTTTATTTACTTACAACTCAAGAATTACCACTCAATACTTAGAACAAAATACGACTCTATGTGAATGCCTCCGGCGGTGTACAGGTATGTGCAATGATTCAAGAGTGACATGTATGAAAAATTATGAATGGTGGCTTTGCCACAAATACGATGTCAACTACATGATCATGCAAAGCAATATGACAATGATGGAGCGTGTCATAATAAACGGAACGGTGGAAAGTTGCATGGCAATATATCTCGGAATGGCTATGGAAATGCCATAATAGGTAGGTATAGTGGCTGTTTTGAGGAAGGTATATGGTGGGTGTATGGTACCGGCGAAAGTTGCGCGGTACTAGAGAGGCTAGCAATGGTGGAAGGGTGAGAGTGCGTATAATCCATGGACTCAACATTAGTCATGAAGAACTCACATACTTATTGCAAAAATCTATTAGTTATCAAAACAAAGTACTACGTGCATGCTCCTAGGGGGATAGATTGATAGGAAAAGACCATCGCTCGTCCCCGACCGCCACTCATAAGGAAGACAATCAATAAATAAATCATGCTCCAACTTCATCACATAACGGTTCACCATACGTGCATGCTATGGGAATCACAAACTTTAACACAAGTATCTCTCAAATTCACAACTACTCTACTAGCATGACTCTAATATCACCATCTTCATATCTCAAAACAATCATAAAGAATCAAACTTCTCATAGTATTCAATGCACTTTATATGAAAGTTTTTATTATACCCATCTTGGATGCCCATCATATTAGGACTAATTTTATAACCAAAGAAAATTACCATAATGTTCTAAAAGAGTCTCAAAATAATATAAGTGAAGCATGAGAGATCAATAATTTCTATAAAATAAAACCACCACCGTGCTCTAAAAGGATATAAGTGAGGCACTAGAGCAAAATTATCTAGCTCAAAAGATATAAGTGAAGCACATAAAGTATTCTAATAAATTCCGATTCATGTGTGTCTCTCCCAAAAGGTGTGTACAGAAAGGATGATTGTGGTAAACTAAAAATCAAAGACTCAAATCATACAAGATGCTCCAAGAAAAACACATATCATGTGGTGAATAAAAATATAGCCTCAAGTAAAGTCACCGATAGACGAAGACGAAAGAGGGGATGCCTTCCGGGGCATCCCCAAGCTTAGGCTTTTGGTTGTCCTTGAATTTTACCTTGGGGTGCCTTGGTCTTCCCCAATCTTAGGCTCTTGCCACTCCTTATTCCAAAATCCATCAAATCTTTACCCAAAAACTTGAAAACTTCACAACACAAAACTTCAACAGAAAATCTCATGAGCTCCGTTAGTATAAGAAAATAAACCACCAATTTAAGGTACTATAATGAACTCATTATTTATTTATATTTGTGTTAAACCTACTATATTCCAACTTCTCTATGGTTCATACCCCCCGATACTACTCATAGATTCATCAAAATAAGCAAACAACACACGAAAAACAGAATCTGTCAAAAAACTGAACAGTCTGTAGCAATCTGTAACTTTTGAATACTTCTGTAACTCCCAAAATTCTGAAGTAAATTAGTGGACGTGAGGAATTTGTCTATTAATCATCTGCAAAAATAATCAACCTAAAATCACTCTCCAGTAAAAAATGACAGCTAATCTCGTGAGCGCAAAAGTTTCTGTTTTTTACAGCAAGATCGCAAAGACTTCACCCAAGTCTTCCCAAAGGTTCTACTTGGCACAAACACTAATTAAAACATAAAATCACATCTAAAAAGAATCTAGATGAATTATTGATTACTAAACAGGAGAAAAATCAAAGAACAAAAATAAAATTGGGTTGCCTCCCAACAAGCGCTATCGTTTAACGCCCCTAGCTAGGCATAAAAACAAGAATAGATCTAGGTATTGCCATCTTTGATATGCAATCCATAAGTGGCTCTCATAATAGATTCATAAGGCAATTTAATTTTCTTCCTAGGAAAGTGTTCCATGCCTTTCCTTAATGGAAATTGGAATCTAATATTTCCTTCTTTCATGTCAATAATTGCACCAATCGTTCTAAGGAAAGGTCTACCAAGAATAATAGGACATGTAGGATTGCAATCTATATCAAGAACAATGAAGGCACATAATTCCTATTTGCAACAATAAGAACATCATTAATCCTTCCCATATGTTTCTTAATTGTGGAATCCGCAAGATGCAAATTTAAAGAACAATCATCAAATTCACGGAAACCTAGCACATCACACAAGGTTTTTGGAATCGTGGAAACACTAGCACCCAAATCACACAAAGCATAACATTCATAATCTTTAATATTAATTTTAATAGTAGGTTCCCACTCATCATAAAGTTTTCTAGGGATAGAAACTTCTAGTTCAAGCTTTTCTTCATAGGATTGCATTAAAGCATCAACGATATGTTTAGTAAAAGCTTTATTTTGATTATAAGCATGAGGAGAATTTAACACGGATTGCAACAAGGAAATACCATCTATCAATGAGAAATTATCATAATTAAATTCCTTGAAATCCAAAATAGTGGGTTCATTGCCATGTAAAGTTTTTACCTCTTCAATCCCACTTTTATTAATTTTTGCATCAAGATCTAAAAACTCTGAATCATTGGGACGCCTTTTAACTAAAGTTGACTCATCTCCAGTCCCAACTTTATCAAGATTCATATTGGAAAACAAAGATTTAATAGTAGTCACATCAATCACTTTTAGATCTTCAGCATTATTATCATGAAAACTAGAAGAACACGCTTTCACAAAGCAATCTTTTTTAGCACGCATCCTAGCAGTTCTTTCTTTGCACTCATCAATGGAAATTCTCATGGCTTTGAGAGACTCATTGATGTCATGCTTAGGTGGAATAGATCTAAGTTTCAAAGAATCAACATCAAGAGAAATTCTATGCACGTTCCTAGCCAACTCATCAATCTTAAGCAATTTTTCTTCAACCAAAGCATTGAAATTCTTTTGCGAACTCACAAATTCTTTAACACTAGTCTCAAAATCAGAGGGCGTCTTATTAAAATTTCCATAAGAGTTGTTGTAGGAATTACCATAATTATTAGAGGAATTACTAGGAAACGGCCTAGAATTAAAGTTTCCTCTATACGTGTTGTTACCAAAATTGTTCCTACCAACAAAATTCACATCCATAGATTCATTATTATTCTCAATCAAAGTGGACAAAGGCATATCATGAGGATCAGAAGAAACACTTTTATTAGCAAACAATTTCATAAGTTCATCCATCTTTCCACTCAAAACATTAATCTCTTCAATCCCATGAACTTTTTTACTAGTGGATCTTTCGGTGTGCCATTGAGAATAATTAACCATAATATTGTCTAGGAGTTTAGTAGCTTCTCATAAAGTCATTTCCATAAAAGTGCCTTCCGCGGCCGAATCTAAAAGATTTCTAGAAGCAAAATTCAATCCGACATAAATTTTTTGTATAATCATCCACTAATTCAAACCATGTGTAGGGAAATTATGTATCATTAATTTCATCCTCTCCCAAGCTTGTGCAACATGCTCATGATAAAGTTGCTTACAATTCATAATATCATTCCTAAAAGAGAGGATCTTAGCGGGAGGAAAAGAGTTAGAGATAAAATCATCTTTGCACTTATTCCATGAATCAATACTATTTTTAGGCAAAGAAGAGAACCAAGTTTTAGCAGGATCACTAAGAGAAAACAGAAATAGCTTCAATTTAGCAATATCATTATCCACATCTTTCTTCTTTTGCATATCACACAAATCAACAAAGTTGTTTAGATGGGTAGCGGCATCTTCACTAGGATGGCCAAAAAATTGATCTTTCATAACAAGATTCAACAAAGCGGTATTAATTTCACAAGATTCAGTATCGGTAGTAGGAGCAATCAGAGTGCTAATAAAATCATTGTTGTTGGTATTGGAAAAGTCACACAATTTAGTATTATCTTGAGCCATCGTGACAAACAATCAATCCAACACACAAGCACACAAGAAGCAAGCAAAAAGAGACAAACGGAAGAGGGGCAAAGAAATGGCAAAGGTTTTCGATAATCATTTTAGAAGTGGGGGAGAGGAAAACGAGAGGCGAATGGCAAATAATGTAATGCGAGGGAGAAGAGTTTATGATGGGTACTTGGTATGTCTTGACTTGGCGTAGATCTCCCCGGCAACGGCACCAGAAATCCTTCTTGCTACCTCTTGAGCATGTGTTGGTTTTCCCTTGAAGAGGAAAGGGTGATGCAGCAAAGTAGCGTAATTATTTCCCTCAATTTTGAGAACCAAGGTATCAATCCAGTAGGAGACAACGCACAAGTCACCTAGTACCTGCACAAACAATCAAGAACCTTGCAACCAACGTGATAAAGCGGTTTTCAATCCCTTCACGGTCACTCGCAAAAGTGAGATCTAATAGAGATAGTAAAATAAATATTTTTGGTATTTTTGTTGTATAGATTGGAAAGTAAAGATTGCAAAATAGTAAACGAGATGCGATGTAAATAAAACAGATGCAATACAATAGGAAAGAGACCCGGGGGCCATATGTTTCACTAGTGGCTTCTCTCAAGATAGCATGTATTACGGTGGGTGAACAAATTACTATCGAGCAATTGATAGAAAAGCGCATAGTTATGAAGATATCTAAGGCAATGATCATGAGTATAGGCATCACGTCCGTGTCAAGTAGACGGAAATGATTATGCATCTACTAGTATTACTCCACACGTCGACCGCTATCCAGCATGCATCTAGAGTATTAAGTTCATAAGAACGGAGTAACGCATTAAGCAAGATGACATGATGTAGAGGGATAAAGTCAAGAAATATGATAAAAACCCCATCTTTTTATCCTCGATGGCAACAATACAATGCGTGCCTTGCTGCCCCTACTGTCACTGGGAAAGGACACCGCAAGATTGAACCCAAAGCTAAGCACTTCTCCCATTGCAAGAAAGATCAATATAGTAGCCCAAACTAAACAGATAATTCGAAGAGACTCGCAAAGATATCAAATCATGCATATAAGAATTCAGAGAAGAACCAAATAATATTCACAGATAATGTTGTTCATAAATCCACAATTCATCGGATCTCGGCAAACACACCGCAAAAGAATATTACATCGGATAGATCTCCAAGAACATCAAGGAGAACTTTGTATTGAGAATCAAAGAGAGAGAAGAAGCCATCTAGCTAATAACTATGGACCCGAAGGTTTGTGGTAAACTACTCATGCTTCATCGGAGAGGCAATGGTGTTGATGTAGAAGCCCTCCGTGATCGATTCCCCCTCCGGCAGATCGCGGGAAAAGACCACAAGATGGGATCTCACGGGTACAGAAGGTTGCGGCGGTGGAAAAGTGGTTTCGTGGCTCTCCCTGATTTTTCTAGGGTATAAGAGTATATATAGGCGAAAGAAGTACGTCGGTGGAGCTACAAGGGGCCCACGAGGGTGGGGGGCGCACCTACCCCCCCTCGGCGCGCCCTCCTGCCTCGTGGCTTCCTCGTGGAGTTCCAAACTTCGACTCCAGGTCTTCTGGATTGCTTTCGGTCCCAGAAAGATCACCGCGAAGGTTTCATTCTGTTTGGACTCTGTTTGGTATTCCTTTTCTGCAAAACTCTAAAATCGGTTAAAAAAACAGAAACTGGCACTGGGCCTCCGGTTAATAGGTTAGTCCCAAAAATAATATAAAAGAGCATATTAAAGCCCATTAAATATCCAAAACAGATAATATAATAGCATGGAACAACAAAAAATTATAGATACATTGGAGACGTATCAGGCGTGATTTCTTTATATAGCATAACTATCTCTCCAGTAGTTGTTTCGTCAAGTTTCTGCCGTATAAAGTAGCTCCCGATTGGGTCAGCACTACAATGTCAAATACAACAAAGGGTAATGGACCGTTTACCATATAAGGTCGCAATTTCATCCAGGGATGCATAGCACAATAGGAGGCATAACCTTAAGAATATACTGATTGAAACTGATGCTTAGTACTTGTGTTATCTTAATAAGGTAAGTATGAAGATAAGGTTGCATGAGTTATAT
Organism: Aegilops tauschii subsp. strangulata; assembly: GCF_002575655.3. Taxonomy (NCBI): domain Eukaryota; kingdom Viridiplantae; phylum Streptophyta; class Magnoliopsida; order Poales; family Poaceae; genus Aegilops; species Aegilops tauschii. Next base: position 519,782,567 of record NC_053036.3, read on the forward strand.
GCACCTGAGAGCAGGCACGTGAACCTTGACATTGATGAGCCGCATAGACTGGTTTACCGGATCCTTGATCCGGTGAAGAAGTGAATAGAACTGAGAATTCCTAGGAGCATTTATATTTGGCACATAGCCCCCAGAACATGCCATCTCAATGTCAAGAGCATAATGATTCTTCAAAGCCTCAAGGGACTGACGCCATAGTCTGCAGGATAGTTCCTGATCTGGGTCAATCAACGCACGAAGGCATGCCTCCCGCATCGCCGTCATATTAGCAAATTACTAGGCACAATCCTTGACGAACATGATGATGATTGTGCACGCAAATCTTCCATGACATCCATATATTGTAGTGGATTTTGGGAGTGTAGCGTGGTATAATCCTTCACTACACTCTTTGTAGAGGCAAGAGAGTTCATAGGCAGAAATGGATCTATGTATGTCTCGCCAATTTGGGGCAACTTCTGATTGTGTAGGGTCGACTCTTCTTCGCTCTTTGGATCATCCTGAAAAGGAAACAACAATTTATTATTTCCATTACGGGGAGCACTCATGGTGCAAATATTTCCAATAGGTAAAACAACAATGATAACGAACAACAACCAACAGTTACTCGCTCATGATCATAAGGTAGTTTCAATGGTAAATTACATCCATATGTCAGATGTATGATACTGGTCATTGCTCACTGCTCAGTGGATCACACTGAGTGTAGAGTCCACGACAATAAAATTTCCTCAATGCAAATTTTATCTACAACAATCAGTATTTCAACTTTCAAGACAATAACAAAAACTGAAAAATATTTGGGTTTTTCGGGCAAAGAATTATCATGTCGTGTAATATAGCACAAATATAGTGTTGCCAGATTAAAATCAAGAAAATTGTAGGTAAATTTAGCAATACAATCAACCAATCACACAACATCACTTTTAATCATGCTAAACCAATTTGTCCTGTAAACTTAAATTTTTTAAAAGAGTTGAACAGAAGTAGTGGAGAGCACTAGTGCAGTGTAACTTCCATCTCAATCGACTGATTAATCTAGTAATTGAGCAAATTGCAAGGAAACAATTTCAAGCATAATATAAGGAATGCATGGTGCTCGTCACTATGTTCAACTCATAGCACCAAGACACAATTGAGACAAAAATTTCTCACAAATACTCCCTCAGTCTCGAAATAAGTGACTCAACTTTACACTAACTTTGTAATAAAGATAGTACAAAGTTGAGTCCCTTATTTTGGGACGGAGGGAATATAAATGAAGGAGGTGATTCACCATCGTTTGATAAGAAAAGCATCATCCATGAGCTCGCGATCATGCAAGCGACATCCCGCCCGTATGGTACCATTGGCTCCTCCCTTATCTAGGCATGCGCGTGGTGGGAATGTCGTAATGCAAGAAAAGCATGCCAACACATTGTCACAGTGTACCACGAACAATGCAGAATGTATCACAATCTTTGCCTTTCGAAATTCATGGGGAAGGCGTCTCTCATCGTGGAGTATGGTGAGATAAATAAATTGGGAGCAAGGCACTTAAAAAACGGGGAGAGATCTCGGCGAAAGATGCAAATTATAAGAGATGAGAACAATCCAGCAAAAAATACTGTTGATTAAATGCAAGGCCTCATCATGGGTCAATTTGATTGTTTATGGACTAACCACCTAAGTGAAAAATCATTACGTATCCTTCAAAAGGTATTTCATATCCTAACACAAATGTATGGTTGCTCGTGTTATTTGGAGAAAATGAAAATCTTCTACCTCGAGGACTACAAGCACAACATAGATAGCGAGGGTCATATCTCTAGAGACCTAAACTTTACTTCTTCGTAACCTATCCCAAAAACAAGCATGGCAATACTTTTTAGATTGACAAGGAACAAGAATAAAAAGAACAGGATATTGAGGTCTATTTCTAGAAATTCAGATGGTTGAGTCACAAATTTATGATCAACCTTCTTTATCGTGACTCTGGTGTAACCTTAGTTGTTCACCAAACACTGGCCTTAGATCTCCGATGGATAGTTTCCGTATGAGTATTAGGAAGATTATGTGGAGATCTATAATCGATGGGCAATGAGAAATGGAATACAATAACTCAACATGAAGCATACATGGCGCAAGTAGGGGGAGGACTGTGACTTGTGAATAAGAGAATACAAGAGAGGACTACCAATAGAGGCAACAATTTCGATGCAGACAAGGTCAGGAAACTATGAGATCAAGGGAGATGCAATTGAATTTATTTATTTATTGAGGGGGAGATGCAATTTAATAGGAGGGAGCAAAGCTATCACTACCCACTCATGGCCATGATGGGCCGCCTAAGGTAGTGTGCACGGTTTGGGATGTAGGAATATTTTTGGCCTACCAATTCACACATCTCTATAGTCATACTAAGGCACTAAGCACACCAAACGAAATCGTAAAAAAATTTGAGAGATGACTCACAACATTGATTTAGTTTATGATTGCTACACCAAATTAGGGTTTGGTTGGACACTAAATTTAAGTGAGCATGGTTGCAGTTAGCAAGCAGTGACCTTCAACGGGGAATGACCATGGAGAGGCTTGTGATGCTAAAATCAATATAAATTCTCTATGGGTGGATGTGGTAAATTCTATAGTGGCATCATCGTAGTTGAGAAATTTTTAGCATGTCACATCAGGATTTTGTTCCTCGTGAATAGTTAGTATCTTGAGTTTTATATGAAATAATTGAAGTGATGATGGTGTATTAAGTCGCGTACAAGGTATGTTCCATACATGCCATTGGTCTTATAAAGTCGCCTTGTTATAAGATGTTTTGTAGAAGCAAACCCTGATATTGCCATGAATATCATAACCTCTATAATGAAAACTAAAATATGGAGCAGAATGTATACTTGTCATTTTCTAAAATAAAAGTATTAACACTAAGTCAAACCATCGACTATACTTCATTCTTTGCCATGAATTATTGTATTCCAATTGAAGCAATTTCTTGTAGTGCTTTTGTACCATGACATTTTTAACAAGGGAATTTTTAATCAATTTTCATAAAGAGTTTCTATGAAGGGGTTTTGTAGAGAGATAAACGCACCATCGGTCACTCAACTCTCACGAGATGAGCACATTGGTGACACTTCTCTCAAAATGTGATGAACCGTTCACATTGGTTTATTTCACGAGTGAACTGGTCACTCCACCATTTCCATAACGGGGTCAACGTGGCGTGCTAACTTAGCATGAGGCCCACAATGCAATCGCTCGGGAGGGTTTTAACTTGTAGAAAATATAATGGGAAGAAGTTGAGCTCCCTTTCGCCTTGATTTCCAAATAGAGCATCAAAATCCTAACCCTATGGAGGCGACACGGCGCCGGCAGTGGAAGGTACCTTGCACGGCTGTGTGGACCATGTCGGTTAGGCGTCGTAGGCTAGACTAGGAGGAGCAGGCGTGACCACCGGTGGCATCTCCCCTCCCCCTCCCTGTCCCTCCGTTGTTTGGTGAGATGGGTGGCGCCAGTGGGTAGAAGCACGCGAGGGAGGAATGGAAACCGAAGGCTTTGTGGTACTGGTGATTGAAGACAAGTTCTCAGGTAATTAATCCAAGTCCTTTATCAAGCATCTATGCATGACTACTCAGGTTTTGCTCAGAAAGATTTCAATTTTAGGAGTTGTCAGAATTCGACTTTCGGCTACCACAATACCATTTCGATACCTAGTTCAATGGTGTGGAGTGCAAGGCGGACAAATGCATTCACCTACTTCTCCCTTCTCGTCGTGTGGCAAAATAAGGCAGTGACATCATCCGAGGGCTTTTGGGGTGCCAATTTGACATAAATTGTTTGATCTCATCCCAAAATGTTTTTGACAAAATCAAATCCAGCAGTTAATATTCTGTCAAAAAGAACAAAGGAACATGATATCAATTTGATATCATGTTGTGTCTAGCAGTGAATCAAGTCTAGATGTGAGTGTTCAGTACAATGAGTTGGCCTGATCCATGTTCTCCTATTTGAAATTGAGCACATGTAGTTTGTTACTGAATTAATTTGATGGTGTTGGCCTCTTCATCTACGTCGTCGAGGGAGGCAAAGGCAGCCTCGCTGCAACTTGGCGGCAGCGCGACGGCAGCCTAGTGCCTGATCGCCTCAGCCTGTGCAGTGGAAAGAGATGTAGTGAGTACCGCTCGGTCGAGCTGTTGTTATGCACAACGTGATCTCCTATTCATGCACGATGAGCATAGACGCTTCATACGCAGGTGTTAGCAACCCAAAAATCACCTTCTTGGCAGGAAATAACTTTTCCTGCTCACTGTCAACAACTTTATTGCACAGTTGTGCCTACATCACCTCGAGCGCTTCCTCTTCCCCGGCAACTTCCTGCTCAATCTCCCAGCATTTAGCAGAGAGCTCTCACGCCGTCGGCTTGATGTCGGAGAAGTTGTAGTATCCACCCATGCTAGAAGAGGATTTGGATGTGCCGAACTTGGAGCGGGGCATGCCACATGAGAAGTCACCCATCCCGAGCACTGGGCGATGGTGCCATTGCGGAGCCGTCCACTAATGGAGACCCACGAGGTGAAAAGCTTCCTCACCATTCTGCCAAATGAGAGGAGGACTGAGCAATGGTGTTGCTTGGCTATGGCAAAATCATGCAGACCAACGTCATTATAAAGTGAGGTGGCCATGGCAGGAGCGGGAGAGGGTGATGGCGGGAAAAGAGCATTGTGAGAATGGGCGATGGCGGGAAGATCAAAATGGAATTAGTGGGTGATTATGAGAAGGCGCAGTGGACATGGGGGCACTGCCGCGTGTATCCTCTGCCAACATGCGTATGAGCGGCGGAGTAGAGAAGAGATGTAGAGATGAGAGAGATTACAAAGGAGGCTTTGCAAAAGAGTCCCCCCCTATGATTAAACTCAAGGTGTGCATTCCAAAAAGGTGAACGCGAAGTAAAATTCCCCTGAGTTCAGCTTGTCTCCACGGCGTTTTCTGGAAACTAAACACCTCCTAAGCGACCGCACTATGGGCCCCATGCTGAGTCAACACGCCACGTCCACATAGATAATGGTTGGGAACGACCGAGTGACCAATGCGCTCATAAAACATCCCAAAGTGATCGGTTCATCACATTTTGAGAGAAGAATGGCCAATGTGCTCATCTTGCGAGAATTCAATGACCAATGGTCTGTTTATCTCTTTTTTAGATATTAATTCATATGAAGTATATACACTCCTTCAAAACGTATCATAAGGAATGACTTAGGAACTACACAAATATTTCGTTTCCCTTGATTCACTAGGCTTTGCGTCCGAATGTATGCTTCAAATGAGTGATATGTAGTTTCTTTCTAGGAACAATTATCATCTTGACGACACCCTTAGCTCTTCAAATCTCTTATCAGTTGAATCTCACAACTAAACACAATCACTTAACTCGATACATTATTCATCATTACAACACAATGTCTATTAATGTTACATAAGTTCCCGACTGATTTGGAATGTTCTACAATACGCATCAATTTGGATGTTCTAAAGGGAGCTCACTTAAGCTTGGGGTTAATGATGCTCGATGTCTCTCACATCATAGAACAAGGCTTGCATCCTTGGTAGCGGATAATTGCATAACTGTGACTCGCAGAGGAGCTTCCATGTACTACCCATATTGATACATCTGAAGCAAGCTTCAGTAGAAGCTTGTTGATACACAACAAACAAGTAGAATGTTGGCCCAGAACTCATAATCCAAATGCGGCCATCCCATCTGGTATAACCATACAAGATATTCAATTACACTTGAATAGAATTGATACCATTCAAATCATCTTGATACATGTTTTACTTATTAATATAGTAACAACATGCATGGATACATGGTTTATGCCCTCGGTATCTAATCACAGAGTTGCAATCACTACAACTAGCCACCACTTTTGACCACACAAGATGATATCTTGGTGCTTCCTTCGTAGAGCACAATATTTTAATTAATCAATGCAATTGGACCAACTAAAATACTAAGCACTGACGGTTGAACCACCACGCGCGCTAACAAGTAGGCTCTGGGAATCGAAGCATGACTTTGAGGTTTCTTTCATCCTTTGGACATTTTGAGAAATAAGGCTTCGAGGACCAAGCCATGCCATATATTAGGAATACCCCCAAAAGTAGGTTGTCAGCATTTAAGCATCACTTTAAGGCATTGCTCGTGTTCCTATGGAGGATTTTGACTCTTGATGCCTTTGTGAACTTTAACTTTACATACTTGGGTTAATAGTACGCATCCAAGTAGTTTGTTTACCCCTTTTGATCAACTGGGGGTGCCTTTAGAGGTTGTGCTTTATTAACCATGAATGGGATAACCTTTATTGTCTCACTTCAAGTGCTTCATGTTTCTTTAAAGAATGGTGTCAATGACACTGGAAGCACATCCTAAGAGACAAGCACGAGGCCTATGACTCAATGTTTGTCATGATGATCTGGTCCCTATGGCATGAGCGGAAATCCAGGGTCTCCCTGAATATGTTGATTGGTAGCAAGCCCTTGTCACAATTCACACACGAAATGAAGAGGAGAAGAACCAGACACAACTATTTTTTAAAACGTTAAGAGAAAATCTAAGCTGATTGCAGTAATCGAGCACTTTGCAGGAATGGGTACTTGGTTATAGTGCATAGATAGAACAACCAAATATATATTGATCTAGTGTCATGAGGTGGTCCACCCCTGTTGATGGCCTGGAGTCTGAAATGTGCTCCAAACCAGTGCGGTTCTACGATTTATGATTCCATCCCCAACCCATCACCTAGCACTTTCACTTCACGCTGAGGCCGTCGATGGAGCTACCACCAGCCGATTGCGCAATCGTAACCCCCATCTTTATGTTACTTAAGATACATGCATTTCAGGATCCTCCATGTGTGCTTCAACCATCATATCACCAGCACTTGCCTCGCCACCCGCCACCAATTATAAGGGGAAATTGATATCCCCCCAGCTTTGTTGGTGCCTTGAGGATTTGTTATTTCTTCGGTTGTAACATGTTGTTTTGCCCCATCAACCTTAGACCTTGAGTATTTGACATTTTATATTATTATTTTCTTTGACACTGTCTCAATATGCGAGGCAATACTCGGTCAGAAATGTCCCTAGTAATCTTTGTTCCCCACCCAACCTTTTTGCATCTCCTAATCTCCTCTTGTTAGACCACACTAGAGCAGACCATGCGTCAAGGTCTCCAAGATGAAGGCAACAATGCCCCCTAGGGTGAGGGAGGACATAGAGGTGTTGGAGAACGCACATCGCAAAATGGGCAGTGACTACGGTGAGGTTTGTGTGGGGTCAACTCCTTGTGTGTGACCTTATCTCCTTATAACGATTATCGATAGGCAATAAACCATTGCTCGAGAATGTAGTAAACAGAGATGGTTGCTGCAACCATTTCGGCAATGAGTGCGACAAGGTCATTGTCAGAGAGAGGTACACATGGCTCCCATGTGACATCGACACATCAATGTGACATCAACACATCAAGAGACATCTTTCGCCCTTTGCGATTTGTCTCGATGTACCGTTGGTGCAGTATACTAAACGCGGATCGAGATACCTCCTTTGGCCATCGAATTCGTGGACAGTATACCCCTAGCTTAGTTAGAATTGGCCGGATGAAATTAGAGAAGGGATTTTTCGTGCACGTCGTTGCCCAGGTCGCCGCATCCATGCATCTAGGTCGCCACCACTGTGCCTCATCTGCATCAGAGGTAGTGCGGGATCAAAAACTAAAGTGATCTTTACTAATCTGCATTGTTGGCCTGATTAGAAGATCTTCCATTTCACCAGGAAGGCTACTTCTGACCCATTAAGGAAGAAGACAAGCGATCCAACAACCATTCTCTAAGACAAATGGCCCAACACCAGGATATTTTCTTTTGTCTCCTTGTTTTGGCGGGAACACGAGACTCTTTTCCCTTAGGAGAGAGCACCGAAGGATATGTATTAGTCTTGAAAACCTTAATTAAAAAAGTTGCGATCTTATATATGGCCAAAAAATATCCTTTTAAAATGTAAAACTAGTTTCCAAAATAATTTGGATCAGTAGGAAACCACATCTGCGGTAGCTAATAAGCAACCTACCATAGTCGTTGTAGTCCATGGCAACTATAAATTATAGTGGAAAACATATCCTGCTCTCATTGAGTATACGTATAAACTAGTACCACAAATGATGTACCAAATAATTATATAGTAGTACTATAGTTGGGAACTTAATAATATTCTTGTGATGCCCCCGATTCAATCGTACACTAATCATACACGCAAACGTGTACGATCAAGATCAAGGACTCATGGGAAGATATCACAACACAACTCTAAAATAAAAATAAGTCATACAAGCATCATAATACAAGCCAGGGGCCTCGAGGGCTCGAATACAAGTGCTCGATCATAGACGAGTCAGCGGAAGCAACAATATCTGAGTACAGACATAAGTTAAACAAGTTGCCATAAGATGGCTAGCACAAACTGGGATACAGATCGAAAGAGGCGTAAGCCTCCTGCCTGGGATCCTCCTAAACTACTCCTGGTCGTCGTCAGCGGCCTGCACATAGTAGTAGGCACCTCCGGTGTAGTAGGAGTCGTCGTCGACGGTGGCGTCTGGCTCCTGGGCTCCAGCATCTTGTTGCGACAACCAGGTAGAATGGAAAGGGGGAAAAGAGGGAGAAAAGCAACCGTGAGTACTCATCCAAAGTACTCGCAAGCAAGGATCTACACTACATATGCATGGGTATCTATGTAAAGGGGCAATATCGGTGGACTGAACTGCAGAATGCCAGAATAAGAGGGGGATAGCTAATCCTATCGAAGACTACGCTTCTGGTAGCCTCCATCTTGCAGCATGTAGAAGAGAGTAGATGGCAAGTTCACCAAGTATCATCGCATAGCATAATCCTACCCGACGATCCCCTCCTCGTCGCCCTGTTAGAGAGCGATCACCGGGTTGTATCTGGCACTTGGAAGGGTGTGTTTTATTAAGTATCCGGTTCTAGTTGTCATAAGGTCAAGGTACAACTCCAAGTCGTCCTGTTACCGAAGATCACGGCTATTCGAATAGATAAACTTCCCTGCAGGGGTGCACCACATAACCCAACACGCTCGATCCCCTTTGGCCGGACACACTTTCCTGGGTCATGCCCGGCCTCGGAAGATCAACACGTCGCAGCCCCACCTAGGCACAACAGAGAGGTCAGCACGCCGGTCTAAATCCTAAGCGCGCAGGGGTCTGGGCCCATCGCCCATTGCACACCTGCACGTTGGGTGGGAGGCCGGAAACAGAACTAGCCCCCTTAATACAAGAGCAGGCTTACGGTCCAATCCGGCGCGCGCCGCTCAGTCGCTAACGTCAAGAAGGCTTCAGCTGATACCACAACGTCGAGTGCCCATAACTGTTCCCGCATAGTTGGTTAGTGCGTATAGGCCAGTGGCCAGACTCAGATCAAATACCAAGATCTCGTTAAGCGCGTTAATTGATGTAACCGCGGACGCCGACCAGGGCCAGGCCCACCTCTCTCCTAGGTGGTCTCAACCTGCCCTGTCGCTCCGCCACAAAGTAATAGTCGAGGGCCGTCGGGAACCCATGCCCACCTCTACCGGGATGGAGCCACCTGTCCGTTCAGCCCCCATCTCCGAACAGTATCATAAGTAATATAACAGTATAAAGTATATAGCATATGCCCGTGATCACCTCCCGAAGAGATCACGGCCCAGTAGTATAGCATGGCAGGCGGACAAGAGTGTAGGGCCACTGATGGAATACTAGCATCCTATACTAAGCATTTAGGATTGTAGGTAAGGGTAACAACTGTAGCAACAATGACAGGCTATGCAGTACAATAGGATTAACCGAAAGCAGTACATGCTACACTACTCTAATGCAAGCAGTAGAGAGAAGGAATAGGCGATATCTGGTGATCAGGGGGGCTTGCCTGGTTGCTCTGGCAAGAAGGGCTCGTCGTCGATGTAGTCGATCACAGGGGTAACGGCAGTGGCCTCAGGGTCTACCGGAAAGAAGTAACAGAGGGGGAACGCAATAAATAACAGAGCAATCAAAGCATCACAAAGCATAACATGGCAATGAGCGGTACTAGGTGTGCCCTAACGCGGTGGTAGGTGATACCGCCGAAGGGGGAAAACATCCGGGAAAGTATTCCCGGTGTTTCGCGTTTTCGGACAGATGAACCGGAGGGGGAAAGTTGCGTGTTTGCTATGCTAGGGATGTGTGGCAGACGAACGGGCTGCGTATCGGGATTTGTCTTGTCGTTCTGAGCAACTTTCATGTACAAAGTTTTTCCATCCGAGCTACGGTTTATTTTATATTAATTTTAAAAGATTTAATCATTTTTAGGATTAATTAATTATTTAAATCAACATTATCCAGAATAGTGTATGCTGACATCATCATGACGTCAGCATGACGTCAGCAGTCAACAGGGCGTTGCCTGGGTCAAACTGACATGTGGGTCCCGCATGCCATACACTGTTAGTTAATTAACAATAGTTAATTAGGTTAGTTAGTTAATTAGGCTAATCTAATTAGGATTAATTAAGTTAATTAATTCTTTAATTAATTAATTAATTAATTAATATTTTAATTATTTTAATTACTATTTACTTATTTACGCATTATTTATTTATTTATTTTTAATTCTTTTTTAAAATACCGTTCTGGGGCTAGGCCCCACATGTCTGTGGCCCAGAGGGGCCATAGCGACCACAGGGCGATGCAGCTAATGGGGCAGGCGCCCGAACGAGGGGCGAACCGGGCCGCGGCGGGGGCACGGGCGCCAGAGCGCGCCGTTGGCCAGGGCGGGGTCCGCCGGCCTGCCTTTTCCGAAGGAGGGGTCGCCGGAGGCAGCAGCAGGCGCGCCGCGGCCTCGCGCGAGGCGGCAGAGGCGAGGTGGATGCCGGAGTGCGGCCACGACGAGCAAGGCGGCTGCGCGGGAGGGCAGGGGCGCGTGCGGGGTGGAGCAGGCGTCCACAGGCGCCGTGGCTGCGGCTGGATGGCGCGGGTTGCGCACGCGGGGGCACACGGGAGCGCGCGTTCGCGCGCTGGGTCGATCAGGGGCGAAGGCAGCCGGCGCAAGAAGCAGGCGCGGGCGGAGCGGTGGTAGGCGGCAGCGGGTGGCCGCAATGGAAGCGGGAGGCGGCGACTCGGCGGGCACGAGAAGCAGTCGGCGAGCACGCCGAGCTGGATGAGCGGGAGGGGCGGCAGAGCGGGCAGCGGGGCGCCGGAACGCGCGAGGGAGAGAGGAGGAGGGGGAGTGCGTGGTGGTAGTGGGTTACGGTTTCGGGGATGGGGGGATAAGGGGAGTGGGGTGGCCGGTTGGGCCTTTTGGGCTGGTGGCCTGCTGGCTAGCTGGGCCATTCAGCCCAGGGGGAGGGGGGTTTCTTCCTTTTCTCTTTTGTTTAAGTTTTTATTTTTATTTATTTTCTGTTTATTAGTTTTCTAATTTTATTTTCTATATATATTTGTTTTATAAAATATATAAGTAGTACCCAAATTAGTGTTTCAAAATACCCCGATGCCACAAAAAGTTTGGTGACAAAATAAAACTGTTTAGTATTTTATTAATTGTAAAAGGCATGTAATTAATTGTTTTTGCTACTGTCATAATTATTTTAGAGCCTTTAAACACTTCTTCAGAGTTTGGTTTCGCCACCACAATTACCTATGATTTATCCGACACATTTAGGACATTTTTTTAGTGTTTCAAAACTTTTGTTGCTTTCTTGATTGAATTTGAGTTTGAATCGGTTTCGAACTAACGCAAGATTAGCAACACTAATCGAGGTGACGTGGCATCATTAACAGGGAATTACTGTAGTCTGATTATCCGGGCGTCACAATTCTCCTCCACTACAAGAAATCTCGTCCCGAGATTTAAGAGGGGAGTAAGGGGGAAGTTCTGGTTACGAAATTCTAACGAATATTCTCGGTCTTGATTGCTCTTCTCGAAGAGGTCAATCCATACCGTTGATGTCTCCATTCCTATGCATCAATGCATCATGATGAAGTTGTCGTCCTTCCTTCAGGATCTTCACCGTACTTACGAAAGGATAAGAAGGGAACTCCGGGAGAACGGACCCTTGCAGGGTTGACTATCAAGTAGATAACATCGGGGAAGGTGGCAGAAAGTAACTCTCTCTGTTTTTAAGGCGTCGCTAAGGCGTCGCTTAGGCGACGCCTAGGCATTAGGGCGCCCCCAGGAGTCAAGGCGTCGGCCTTGCCTTACATGTGTGCCTAAGGCGTCCGCCTTAGTCCTTAAGGCATCCAAGGCATCCGCCTAGGCGCCACTCTGCCTGCCTTAGGCAAATAAGGAGGCCTTAGACAGAGCTGGGTGGTCTAGGCGGGAAACAGAGAACTGGGAGGGAAGGAAAGGGCGGGAAAGGTCTGTTTTGGCGCCAACAGGTACTAGAGGGAGAGAGAGATCTGAGCTTCAGTTTCCCCCACCCCCAGGCTGGATCTGAGCTTCTCCCCCTCCTCCACAGCAGCTTCTCCCCCTCCTCTCTGGCAGCTTCCCCCTCCTCTCCGGCAGATCCCCCTCCCCCTCCTCTCCTGTAGTTCCTCCTCCCCCTCCTCTCCTGCAGATTCTCCATCCTCTCCAGAACAACAAGCAAGCAGCACCTCTCCAAGAGGACCAAGGCAGCAGGCAGCAACAAGCATTCAACAAGGTATGGGGCTTCCTTCCCTCCTCTTCGCCCCTCCCTTTATAGCATATTAGTGGAAGATGGGTAGATTAGAATAATGAATGATGGGCTCCTGCTTGTATTAGAATAATGATGGCTCTTAGATTGATGGGTGGATTAGAATAAAGGCTAGTTGAATACTGATGCATGATGTCTTGTGCTCAACAACGGATTAGTTTAATGACTAGTTGAATGCTGATTAGTTTAATGGCTAGTTGATTGTCGTTGTTTGCTACATCTGCATGAGTAGAGTAGTTTAGTTGCTGCCACAACAGCCTTTTCATCTGTCTGGTACCCTTTTGTCTATCTAGTAAGTACTTTATTGTTTGTTGCCTTGTTGGCTTGTTGCCATGGCAGCCCTTTTATCAGTTATGCTAATATTCCTTTGTGTTTGGTTGTTTGCTGTAGGTAGTAGAAGTGTAGCACCATGGATGGAAATGCAGCAGCTGATGGGGGTGAGCCCCCCTATGATCCAATGAAAGATCCAACAAGGAAGCCACAACGATCAAATGATCCGGGATGGAACTATGGATATTGGTCTGAGCCTCCAAATCAGGATCTTGTTGTGTGCGCTCTTTGTGGCAAGATAACGTCTGGAGGGATCAAGAGGCATAAGGAGCATCTTGCGGGCGTCGGGGGTGATGCAATTGGTTGTCCTAAGGCCACCACACAACTGAGGAGAGAAATGAGAGCATATTTGGAGCAAAATAGGAGGATCAAGGGAGTAGTAGATGTAGATGATGATCAGGAGGTTGTGGAGGTGAGTTCAGTTGGAGCAAACATCGCCTCTAAAAGGCCAAGCTCAGGGACAACAGCCAAACAGAATAAGAAAGCGTTTATCATCAACATGCAAGGTAAAAAGAAGTCTGTTACTGCTGCCGCCAATAGTTCCAAGCCTATTGTTGCCATGTTACGAAGAACACCTGAGGATCTTGCAGATGAAAGGCACTCTGGGTGTTCTCAAAGCACCATGGAGTCCAGCACAAAGACTCAGGAAGAGAGGCATTATGTCAGTATGCAGTGGGCATTGTTCTTTTACGAGTGTGGCATTCCATTTAATGCTGCAAGTAGTAGGCAGTTTGAGGTTGCAATTGAAGCCACTTGTCAATATGGTTCAGGTTACAAGCCACCTAGTGCACATGAGCTGAGAGAGCCATTGCTTAATGATTGTGTGAAGGAAACAGGACTTTCGAGGAGGCAACACGAGGCAGCATGGAAAAAATATGGATGCACACTCATGTCGGATGGCTGGTCAGATAAAAGAGGACGCCATTTGATTAACTTCCTTGTTAATAGTCCAGAGGGCACTTTCTTCTTGGAGTCGGTTGATGCCTCAAGTGTATGTCATGACGGTGATATGATAGCTAATTTGCTTGAGAAGAGAATTCTGGTTGTTGGAAAAGAGAATGTGGTACAAGTTATCACCGATAATGGTGCTAATTACAAGAAAGCTGGCCACCTTCTAATGGAGAGGATGCCTACTCTATATTGGAGCCCGTGTGCATGTCATTGCTTGGACCTAATGTTGGAAGATATAGGAAAGTTGAAGGCATTTAAGAAGCCTATTGCAGGGGCTAGACGTGTCACAACTTTCATCTATAGACATGGAAGACTTCTTAGTCTAATGAGGAAGGCCACGGGTGGGGATCTTGTGAGACCAGCAGCAACTCGTTTTGCCACAGCCATCCTCACACTTAGGAGTTTGGTTAAGAACAAGGCTGCATTGAGGAGTTTATTTACATCTGATGAATGGGTTGGAAACAAGTTAGCCAAAACACAAGTTGGCTTGAATGTGCAAGAGATTATACTTTCAACGGAGTGGTGGAGCGCAATTGAGGACTGCCTTAGAGCTTCAACTGCACTTCTTAGAGTACTTAGAGTAGCGGATGGTGATGAGAAGCCTGCCATGCGAGAGATTAAAGCACTTATGATTTATGCAAAGGAGAGGATCAATCTAGGTTTCCCTCAACAAAACAAGCAACAATTGCTCAAGAAGATCTTGGCCATTGTTGACAAGCGTTGGGAGAATCAAATGGATCATCCATTGTATGGGGCTGCTCTATTTTTGAACCCAGGAAAGTTCTTTCCTATTGTAAGCAGAAATGATGATGCCTTAGTTGGGGAGCTTAGGAGCTGCTTTAATGATGTGCTTGCAAAAATGGTACCGGATGCCAATGTTCAAAAAAAAGATGGATCAATAATCTGTGCTCTATGAGGGCCAACGAGAAGGCTTTTCTAATCCATTGGCACTCGAGACCATGAGCACAAGAAACCCTCGTAAGTCATATTAAATGCATCATGTTAATTTTAGCATGTTAGTTCCAGTTCCAGCAATGTAATTTCTGTACAAACTCTTAATATGTGTCAGTTTTTATCATTTTAGTTGATTGGTGGAGTTCATTTGGTGGTCGGGCCATTGACCTACAAAGGTTTGCAAAGCGCATTGTTAGTCTTTGTGCTTCATCATCTGGTTGTGAGAGGAATTGGAGCACGTTTGAATTTGTAAGTCAACTAGTAAAGCAGTATTTGTGTTTGTTCAATGATGATTTCAGCAAGTTATTTACTTATTTCACTTGTTGTATCTACTTTGTAGATCCATACGAAGAAAAGGAACAGGTTACAATGGTAAAGGTTGAATGATCTTGTCTTTGTTTCATACAACCGGAAGAATATGCAACGGTTTCAAAAGAGGCATGAGAAGGTGGGCGAGAATAGCTTTGAGGCTTTGGTCATTGAGGATTTTGATTGGGGCAATGAGTGGGTGGACCCATCACTATCACAGCCTCAAGGTGCTCGAGGTTGTCCTGAAGACAATCAAGACATTACATGGGAGGATGTTGATGTGGCTATTGGTGCATCTTCGAACCTTCGAGGCCGCAATCTGCATAGGACATCAACTATAGTTCGTAGGGGCCAGACAAATGTCTGTCTGCAACACTACGCACGCAAGAGACCTACTACAACACGACCTACAAATCCTGAAGAAGATGAAGCAGAGGAGGACTTGGAGCAAGAACAACACTCAAGTATGCCCAATGCGGAGGGGGAGGATTCAGACTACGTTGAGGATGATGATGATGTGAGCAATGACGATCAAGAGCCAACTAATGTTGACCAAGATGGTGAAGACAGCACCAATGCCAATGAGTTTGATGATGATGACTTTTGATTGAGACTTTGGGAGTGGAGAGACATGAGAGAGCTGAGTTGGCCACCTTTATCCCTTTTGCTATGCTGGAATTATCTATTATTCTGTTTGTCTTATGTGGACCTTTCACCTTTGTTATGTGGACTACTGGACTTGTGTCATTTGAATTAGTTAATGGTTATGTAATATGCCATGCATTGCAGATTGCAGTTGCACTCATACTTGCTATCTTTCTTTCCACTTTTGCTCGCTGCCTCACTTTTATTTCTATTTTTTGTGGAATGTGCATTGGTAAGTGATACATTATTCTAACATATTTGTTCATGACTTCATGTTGATGCAGAATTCTGCTGGGGAGAAAAGCAAGTGCAAAGAGGATGGGAATGGATGCTATATGGGCTCTACAACAATCAGTTGCAAGGTGTGTATGGCTGTATGCCTAGTTGCTTAACGCCTACCAAGTTCTACTTAATTCTGTTGCTTACAAGTCTCTAAGGCGTCGCCTCGCCTTATGCCTTAGCTATTAGGCAGTGAGGCGCCCCCTCAGCGCCTCGCCTCGCCTTAGCGCCTTAAAAACATAGGTAACTCTCGAATTGAAACCTTAGAAAATATCGAGAGCAAAGTAAGAAGGTGCAAAATAGAAGTTTCAAGCGCATAGGCAATCGTTTGTTGCCTGAAGCGAAGTGTGAAAGGGGTTCAGAGCAATGGGAATAAGTATTGCGTCTGATACCAGATAGATGATCTCATCGGAAGGTGGCTCGTGAATTACACACGAGGCCACACGCGAGGAATAACTTTGGGAACAGGAGGTGTACAGGAGAGTCAGGTTTCGATCTTGTGAAACTGTGGGTTATGGGCCCACCATGTGGGTTAAAAGCAGGAAGGGCGGTGACATCTTGCATGGTCATGATAGCAAGGCATATCAGAGGGTAGCCTGTCAGTTATGTCGGCAACCACATCGGTACCAAGGGCGAGGGACGAAGAGAACCATTTTCCTGCTCGTTGAACGAGGCGGACCAATAGGCAAAGTTCTCGTCCATCGGTGGCTACCGAAATGTTATCAACAATAGTAACACGATCCTACTTCAAGGTTGTACACCAGGGTGTTTACATAAGCAGCGAATCATTACTACTTAGATCTTATAGATCACAAGAAAGTTTAAACAAAACAATGGAAAGGAAAAGGTGATCATCAGATTAAATAGAACAATGAAAAGGAAAAATGTGTTTAAACACATAATTCAGGGGTATATCCTTCCCAAGGACAAACAGAGCATGATATCCATGACAGGATATAATATAGAAAACCCTTTAGGAAAGGGGAGAGAAATTTCATGATATTACCCATACAATAGTGTTTGGATAACTTGATAAAGAAAATTTGGCATTGTGCTTCAAATGTTCTTATTGAAAATTGGAGTACCACATACATGCTTCGAGATAGCATTGACATGGTCATCATGTAAGGGTCAAATTTTGGATAAACAAAGGATCCATCAGGAACAACTTATAGAATAATTTTACAATTTCATCATGCAAGAATGGATATCCTTGCTAAGAAGGAAACTATAACAATAGGTCCTCTGGTCAGGCGTGCTAGCCATGATATCACCTTACCGAGTCATCTAAAGACCAATGTTATAACTCTTGGAAATATGTTCCAACCATCATATCTGACCGAGGTACAGACCCGCTTGGTGTCAGGATACCTCAGACTTAGGATGCCTGAGAAGAAAAGGTGCAACACAAATTTGACGAGATGGCAATGTAAGATTCTCGGGAAATGAACTATGGGAGCAAGTTCCGACACAAGAGTTCATCATTAAACCAAGGAGAAGATGAGGAGGTGGCTGATGAACTCAGCGATAATTCATTGAGATTTTCAAAAGATGGATTTCCACACCTAGGTGAACAAGGAGATAACATTTGTCAGATCAAATGATATAATGAGGTATGCTCAAGGAAAACATGCACAGTTAAACATTGGTTGAAAGGTGCATCCAAAATATGGGCTTACGTAGCATGATCGATGTTAGAATGGTGATTCAGTAACCAATGGTCTAAGAATGAATTATCGACCATTAACTTCAAAGCAATAGGGTTGCTAGAAGTTTTGAAGTCGCACATCATACTTCAATTGTCGATTTTCCGGTTAGAAACAACACGGGGACCAAGAACAATGGTGATGGTGTGAAGTATCATAATACCAAGAATTATTTAAGAGGTGGAGCAATTCTCACAACATCCTTGATATAAAAGATGATAATAATCCAAGGTGGAACATAATACAAACTGGATAGCAAGTTGCATCCATAACATGAACAAGTTTGTGATGAAAGGAAGGTAAAGATGTTGTAGATGGTAACTCAAATTACCAAGGGACGAGGATGGCACTTACCATCATGAATTTGATTGATATCCTAGAAGGAATCAAAATGTTGATGATGATCACGACGACAAATTTTGTCTAGAGGGTCCACGAAGATGTAATCGATCGGTGATGCCATCAAGCCAAGGGAATGGTGAAGCAAAAGGCTATTATAAACATAGATAAGATGTCATCTCGGGATTCAGAGTTGTCTCTCAAGACAAACAATATGATGGTGAAAGTTCGATGTAAGCTTAGAGCATTGTCGGGATTGTGTCCCGGGGATGAAGGACATAGGTAGAATGGTCAAGCAGTCAGCCTAACGATGATGATGTAGTCAATCAGCTGGGAATGACACGATCGAGTACAAACTCGTAAGAAATGAAGTTTACTAATAGTTGTTGAATCACAGAGCAGACTCGATTCAGTTGTCGGTGTACTTGAGTGACTAACTACTCAGTATCCAGGAAAAATTGGAATCAGTGAGAAGGTAGTACTTGATGAAGAACTCATAAGAAGTTATGCAGTTCCATGACAATCTCGAGATACCAGGGGGGCAATACTCGACGACAGATCAAAGTAGAGGTTGGACTAGGGTATTGCTCTGCAGAAGACAAGTGCTCAAACTTGCACGAGAAATGGAATCAAGGAGAAACATGGTCGGAACCACGATTGCAAATGATCAATTCACAGATACCAAATGATATTATATCAAGGAAATAGTTATTATTACAAGAAGCTTACATGATAGGATCTACATCATGTCCATGGGCATGAACACAAAGTTCAAGGTTGACTCCCACTTCTCTAATGCATAACCTTCCATTCACTTCTCGCCTTCGACGAAGTGGTAGTGTTGAAGTCTTATCTGACATAACAACAGTAGAGTATGGCCCATAGTAGTTTCTGGGTTCACACAGATTAGAAAAGGCATAGGTTCAACCCATCAGGGTCTCTTAGGAACATATACCGCAAACTTCAGGAGTAAATAACACAAGCTCGAAAGCAAAGCATGGTTGGCCAAATCAAGGAATAGGATTTACCAGTGGCATTATGTATCAGGGAAAGAACTTCCAAAGTGATTGAATATGAAGGACGTTGTCGGATAAAATTCAACAAAGGATCAGATGGTCCTCAAGGGATCTGATGAAAGGTACTCAACCAGAAGAAGAAAGAAGGCAAGGAGATAAGATTATAGAAACAACTGACTAATTCAAAGCTCAAATGCAAAGGAATTATGATTCCCAAATCAAGGGATCAGAAGCAAACGCTCTGATTAAGGATGGATAAGTCGAATAGACTTAGTGGTACAATCGATGGCAAATTGATTGGTCGAGAACCAGCTCATGTTCGGGAAGACGTCTGAGCCGGAAAGATAATTTATAAGGATCAACTGATGATTACGTGCATTCGCACACATGTTGAATCAAGAGAATCATAATAAAATCAGAAAGGATTTTCTTGAATATTGTTGGACATATGGAAGTAACCATAACGTAAGCAGATAAGGAGGAACAAGAGCAACAGGCTACTGAGGATACTTGGAAGATCGAATAGTATTCTAAAGAATTTTGTGAAACACATGAATAACTGTGGACTAACAGATACTTGGCAAGCGCGAGTAATTATCCATAGCGGTATTCATGTGGCAAAGAACTGCAAGGCAGTAGGCTCAACAGATTCTCAGGACAACAGAGGGTATTTTGGGGCATCTTGTAATAACAAGAGCAATTGGAAAGGAAGGTATGGACGCCAAGTGTAGGAAGCTATCCATAATGATATAACAGTGGTAGGGAATTTGCAAAGGCGGTGGGCACAAGTGTCTCGAGAGAACATCGGAGATTATCTTCGGAATCTTCTGGTGCAGTAGACGATCAACTGTAATAAGGGGCTCTCCGGAAGAAAGTTGTTACGAGAACCTAATGTTAGTGTTTAGCAAATTTATTTAACCCGAATAGAAGAGAGATCAGAGTTCCAGAGTATAGGTCGAGGAATAAAAGATCCTAATACCACCCAATGGCGACGTGGGCCCATGGGTCGCACAACCAAGTTAGTAAAACAATTTTCATCGACTAGACTCAACTTCGGCCAAGGAGTGTGGAAGGGGGATTCCTACGGGCAGTCGGCTCTGATACCAACTTGTGACGCCCCCGATTCAATCGTACACTAATCATACACGCAAACGTGTACGATCAAGATCAGGGACTCACGGGAAGATATCACAACACAACTCTAAAATAAAAATAAATCATACAAGCATCATAATACAAGCCAGGGGCCTCGAGGGCTCGAATACAAGTGCTCGATCATAGACGAGTCAGCGGAAGCAACAATATCTAAGTACAGACATAAGTTAAACAAGTTGCCATAAGATGCACTACAAAAAAATACACTTCCGTGATGATACGTGTTTGTCACAGTAGGTCGCGTTTTTTGTCATGCATGTACATCCATGACAAATTTATGACAGAATCAAGATAGTCATACCTGTGCTGTCATAGAAGTGTTCCATGACATTACCAAAATTATCATCACGGAAGTGTCCACTTCCATGACGATAAATCACGCGTCACAGAAGTGCTTTCGTCAAGGGTGACCGACACGTGGCATCCACCGTAACGGAACGCCGTTAAGCTATCGGGTCGGTTTTTGGATCCGATAACCCGTTAACAACCGCGACCAATGGGGATTTTCCACGTGTAAAATCATCATTGGCTGGAGGAAACACGTGTCGGCTCATCGTTGGGACAGATGTCATCCACTCATTGGACAGAAGGCGCCTATGATACGTCGACAGGTGGCACGGCCCATCAAGTTTAAATGGGCTGGCCCAACTAAAGGCCCACAAGATTTTGCAGACCATAATGGGCCAGCCCAGCTAAAGGCCCACGAGATTTTGCGGACCATAATGGGCTGGCCCAGCTAAAGGCCCACAAGATTTCACGGGCCATAATGGGCCGACCCACGTAAAGGCCCACAAGATTTTTGTGTGCCATAATGGGCCGGCCTAGGTAAAGGCCCACAAAATTCTTGCGGATCATAATGGGCCGGCCCAGCTAAAGGCCCACGAGATTTCGCTGATACTAATGGGCCGGCCTAGCTGTAGGCCCACAAGATTTTGAGGACCCTAGTAGGACGGCCCATTAACTGGCTGCCATGTTTTGGGCCAAATGCCGGCCCATATTTGATCCGGTCCATTAATGGCCTGCCACGTTCCGGGCCTAATAATGGCCCATATGAGATCCGGCCCGTTAAAAGCCGCCCACGTTCTGGGCCAAATCACGGCCCAGATCAGGTCCGGCCCTTTAAGAGGCTTTGGCCTCAATTATGGCCCATATCAGATTGGGCCCGTTAACTGGGCGCTATGCTTTTGGGCCCACTTGCTAAAGGCCCATTTAGTAATTCGGCCTCATATTAGTTTCGGCCTGTTAAGGGCCCGTTTAACATTTCGGCCGTATATTAATTTCGGCCTGTTAAAAGCCCGTCATATAGTTGGGCCTAACTACGGCCCGGTTTGCATCTGGCCTGCTCGCAGCCGATATCTGATTGGGTCAAACAAGGACCGAGACAATTTTGGCCTGTTAAAAGCTCGTGATTTGATTCGCACAATCATGGGTCGGGGTCCATTTCGGGCTGCTGCCGGCCCGTGAGCTGTTCGGCACGTTTCAGGCCCAACCTACTTCTCAGCCTCCTAAAAGCCCATTGAGTTTTCTTGCGAAAAGAGGGCCGGGGGTTACTCGGCCTATTAAAGGCCCGAATCTACTAGTGGTCCAGTTTGACGAGGCCCATGATGCGGATCATACATCGTGATTGCATGACGGCCCGATTATGTACCGTAATTTTACGGTTTGGCCGGTTTACTGCGAAGACATGATATATATATAGTAAAATAACTGCAGCATTGTGAATAAGAAAAAACCTAGACTATACAATAAAGAAATTACGGCATATTACATCCACTGGGCATCAAAGTTCGCCACTATGATAATAAAGCACAAGCAGACAGCAGATTACATACACTGGGCATCAAAGATCGCCACCAGTGCAAATAAACACGCCGACAAAATAATATACAAAACCGACAGCACTTCAATAGAGTTCAAGAAAGGTTAGCCCTGCTAGCGAGTTGCAGCGCAACCACCTGAGCAAGATGATGAGACTGCGCTTGTTCAACACTTATATCTTCCTCACTCTGAAAGATAAACAAGCAGACAGATGACAGGTTTTGCACATAAAAGTATCAGTGCTGACAATTCATCACATTTCTTACTGACGAATAAAGTGACACAGTTTAAAATTGCATTAACACAATATGGTATTGTTCAGGTCAAGACATGGCAGGAAATGACATTGTGAAGGAGTTGTGTAACGCCCCGGATTCGATGCACCAGGTGTCTGCCAGTTATTCGTCGTTGTTGCCATTGTTGGGAATCGTAGCATAATTTAAAATTTTCCTACGCTCACCAAGATGCATCTATGGAGTCTACTAGCAACGAGGGGAAAGGAGTGCATCTACATACCCTTGTAGATCGCGAGCGGAAGCGTTCCAATGAACATGGATGACGGAGTCGTACTCGCCGTGATCCAAATCACCGATGACCGAGTGCCGAACGGACGGCACCTCCGCGTTCAACACACGTACGGTGCAGCGACGTCTCCTTCTTCTTGATCCAGCAAGGGGGAAGGAGAGGTTGATGGAGATCCAGCAGCACGACGGCGTGGTGGTGGATGTAGCGGGTCTCCGGCAGGGCTTCGCCGAGCTTCTGCGAGAGAGAGAGAGGTGTTGCAGGGGAGGAGGGAGGCGCCCAAGGCTGTAGGTTGCTGCCCTCCCTCCCCCCCCCGTTATATAGGCCCCTGGGAGATGGGATCTCCAAGGGGGGGGGCGGCGGCCAAGGGGGGAAGGGTTGCCTTGCCCCCCAAGGCAAGGGGGAAGCCCCCCCACCCTAGGGTTCCCAACCCTAGGCGCATGGGGGGAGGCCCATGGGGGGCGCGCAGCCCACTAGGGGCTGGTTCCCTTCCACTTTCAGCCCACGGGGCCCTCCGGGACAGGTGGCCCCACCCGATGGACCCCCGGGACCCTTCCGGTGGTCCGGGTACAATACCGGTAACCCCCGAAACTTTCCCGGTGGCCGAAACCGGACTTCCTATATATAATTCTTCACCTCCGGACCATTCCGGAACCTCTTGTGACGTCCGGGATCTCATCCGGGACTCCGAACAACTTTTGGGTTTCCGCATACATATATCTCTACAACCCTAGCATCACCGAACCTTAAGTGTGTAGACCCTACGGGTTCGGGAGACATGCAGACATGACCGAGACGCCTCTCCGGTCAATAACCAACAGCGGGATCTGGATACCCATGTTGGCTCCCACATGTTCCACGATGATCTCATCGGATGAACCACGGTGTCGAGGATTCAATCAATCCCGTATGCAATTCCCTTTGTCAATCGATATGTTACTTGCCCGAGATTCGATCGTCGGTATCCCAATACCTTGTTCAATCTCGTTACCGGCAAGTCTCTTTACTCGTACCACAATGCATGATCCCGTGATTAACGCCTTAGTCACATTGAGCTCATTATGATGATGCATTACCGAGTGGGCCCATAGACACCTCTCCGTCACACGGAGTGACAAATCCCAGTCTCGATCCGTGCCAACCCAACAGACACTTTCGGAGATACCCGTAGTGCACCTTTATAGTCACCCAGTTACGTTGTGACGTTTGGCACACCCAAAGCACTCCTACGGTATTCGGGAGTTGCATGATCTCATGGTCTAAGGAAAAGATACTTGACATTGGAAAAGCTCTAGCAAACGAAACTACACGATCTTTTATGCTATGCTTAGGATTGGGTCTTGTCCATCACATCATTCGCCTAATGATGTGATCCCGTTATCAATGACATCCAATGTCCATAGCCAGGAAACCATGACTATCAGTTGATCAACGAGCTAGTCAACTAGAGGCTTACTAGGGACACGTTGTGGTCTATGTATTCACACATGTATTACGATTTCCGGACAATACAATTATAGCATGAATAATAGACAATTACCATGAACAAAGAAATATAATAATAACCATTTATTATTGCCTCTAGGGCATATTTCCAACAGTCTCCCACTTGCACTAGAGTCAATAATCTAGTTACATTGTGATGAATCGAACACCCATTGCGTCCTGGTGTTGATCATGTTTTGCCCTAGGGAGAGGTTTAGTCAACGGATCTGCTACATTCAGGCCCGTATGTACTTTACAAATATCTATGTCTCCATTTTGAACACTTTCACGAATGGAGTTGAAGCGACGCTTGATATGCCTGGTCTTCCTGTGAAACCTGGGCTCCTTCGCAAGGGCAATAGCTCCAGTGTTGCCACAGAAGAGAGTCATCGGGCCCGACGCATTGGGAATCACCCCTAGGTCGGTAATGAACTCCTTCATCCAGACTGCTTCCTGTGCTGCCTCCGAGGCTGCCATGTACTCCGCTTCACATGTAGATCCCGCCACGACGCTTTGCTTGCAACTGCACCAGCTTACTGCTCCTCCATTCAAAATATACATGTATCCGGTTTGTGACTTCGAGACATCCAGATCTGTGTCGAAGCTAGCGTCGACGTAACCCTTTACGACGAGCTCTTCGTCACCTCCATAAACGAGAAACATATCCTGAGTCCTTTTCAGGTACTTCAGGATATTCTTGACCGCTGTCCAGTGTTCCATGCTGGGATTACTTTGGTATCTTCCTACCAAACTTACGGCAAGGTTTACATCAGGTCTGGTACACAGCATGGCATACATAATAGACCCTATGGCCGAGGCATAGGGGATGACACTCATCTTTTCTATATCTTCTGCCGTGGTCGGGCATTGAGCTATGCTCAATTGCACACCTTGCAATACACGCAAGAACCCCTTCTTGGATTGATCCATACTGAACTTCTTCAATATCTTGTCAAGGTATGTACTCTGTGAAAGACCAATGAGGCGTCTTGATCTATCTCTATAGATCTTGATGCCTAATATATAAGCAGCTTCTCCAAGGTCCTTCATTGAAAAACACTTATTCAAATAGGCCTTAATACTTTCCAAGAATTCTATATCATTTCCCATCAATAATATGTCATCCACATATAATAAGAGAAATGCTACAGAGCTCCCACTCACTTTCTTGTAAACACAGGCTTCTCCATAAGTCTGTGTAAACCCAAACGCTTTGATCATCTCATCAAAGCGAATGTTCCAACTCCGAGATGCTTGCACCAGCCCATAGATTGAGCGCTGGAGCTTGCATACTTTGTTAGCATTCTTAGGATCGACAAAACCTTCCGGCTGCATCATATACAACTCTTCCTTAAGGAAGCCGTTAAGGAATGCCGTTTTGACGTCCATCTGCCATATCTCATAATCATAGTATGTGGCAATTGCTAACATGATTCGGACTGACTTCAGCTTCACTACGGGTGAGAAAGTCTCATCGTAGTCAACCCCTTGAACTTGTCGATAACCTTTAGCGACAAGTCGAGCCTTATAGATGGTCACATTACCATCCGTGTTTGTCTTCTTCTTAAAGATCCACTTGTTTTCTATGGCTCGCCGCTCATCGGGCAAGTCAGTCAAAGTCCATACTTTGTTTTCATACATGGATTCTATCTCGGATTTCATGGCTTCTAGCCATTTGTCGGAATCCGGGCCCGCCATCGCTTCTTCATAGTTCGAAGGTTCACCGTTGTCTAACAACATGATTTCCAGGACAGGGTTGCCGTACCACTCTGGTGCGGAACGTGTCCTTGTGGACCTATGAAGTTCAGTAACTTGATCCGAAGCTTCATGATCATCATCATTAACTTCCTCCCCAGTCGGTGTAGGCACCACAGGAACATTTTCCCGCGCTGCGCTACTTTCCGGTTCGGAAGGGGTGACTATCACCTCATCAAGTTCCACTTTCCTCCCACTCAATTCTTTCGAGAGAAACTCCTTCTCCAGAAAGGAACCATTCTTTGCAACGAAGATCTTGCCTTCGGATCTGAGGTAGAAGGTATACCCAATAGTTTCCTTAGGGTATCCTATGAAGACGCATTTTTCCGACTTGGGTTCGAGCTTTTCAGGTTGAAGTTTCTTGACATAAGCATCGCATCCCCAAACTTTTAGAAACGACGGCTTAGGTTTCTTCCCAAACCATAATTCATACGGTGTCATCTCAACGGATTTCGACGGAGACCTATTTAAAGTGAATGCGGCAGTCTCTAAAGCATAACCCCAAAATGACAGCGGTAAATCGGTAAGAGACATCATAGATCGCACCATATCCAATAGAGTGCGATTACGATGTTCGGACACACCATTTCTCTGAGGTGTTCCAGGCGGCGTGAGTTGTGAAACTATTCCACATTTCCTTAAGTGTGTACCAAACTCGTGACTTAAATATTCTCCACCACGATCTGATCGTAAGAATTTTTTTTTCTGTCACGTTGATTCTCAACCTCACTCTGAAATTCCTTGAACTTTTCAAAGGTTTCAGACTTGTGTTTCATTAGGTAGACATACCCATATCTACTTAAATCATCAGTGAGAGTGAGAACATAACGATATCCTCCGCGAGCCTCAACACTCATTGGACCGCACACATCGGTATGTATGATTTCCAATAAGTTGGTTGCTCGCTCCATTGTTCCGGAGAACGGAGTCTTGGTCATCTTACCCATGAGGCATGGTTCGCACGTGTCAAATGATTCGTAATCAAGAGACTCCAAAAGTCCATCTGCATGGAGCTTCTTCATGCGCTTGACACCAATGTGACCAAGGCGGCAGTGCCACAAGTATGTGGGACTATCGTTATCAACTTTACATCTTTTGGTATTCACATTATGAACATGTGTAACATCACGTTCGAGATTCATCAAGAATAAACCATTGACCAGAGGGGCATGACCATAAAACATATCTCTCAAATAAATAGAACAACCATTATTCTCGGATTTAAATGAGTAGCCATCTCGAATTAAACGAGATCCAGATACAATGTTCATGCTCAAAGCTGGCACTAAATAACAATTATTGAGGTTTAAAACTAATCCTGTGGGTAGATGCAGAGGTAGCGTGCCGACGGCGATCACATCGACCTTGGAACCATTCCCGACGCGCATCGTCACCTCGTCCTTTGCCAGTCTCCGTTTATTCCGTAGTTCCTGTTTTGAGTTACAAATATGAGCAACCGCACCGGTATCAAATACCCAGGAGCTACTACGAGTACTGGTAAGGTACACATCAATTACATGTATATCACATATACCTTTGGTGTTGCCGGCCTTCTTCTTGTCCGCTAAGTATTTGGGGCAGTTCCGCTTCCAGTGACCACTTCCCTTGCAATAAAAGCACTCAGTTTCAGGCTTGGGTCCATTCTTCGACTTCTTCCCGGCAACTGGCTTACCGGGCGCGGCAACTCCCTTGCCGTCCTTCTTGAAGTTCTTCTTACCCTTGCCCTTTTTGAACTTAGTGGTTTTATTCACCATCAACACTTGATGTTCTTTTCTGATTTCTACCTCCGCTGATTTCAGCATCGAATATACCTCAGGAATGGTCTTTTCCATCCCCTGCATATTGAAGTTCATCACAAAGCTCTTGTAGCTTGGTGGAAGCGATTCTGTCAATGACCGCGTCATCTGGGAGATTAACTCCCAGCTGAGACAAGCGGTTGTGCAACCTAGACATTCTGAGTATGTGCTCACTAACAGAACAGTTCTCCTCCATTTTACAGCTGAAGAACTTGTCGGAGACATCATATCTCTCGACCCGGGCATGAGCTTGAAAAACCAGTTTCAGCTCCTCGAACATCTCATATGCTCCATGTTTCTCAAAACGCTTTTGAAGACCCAGTTCTAAGCTGTAAAGCATGCCGCACTGAACGAGGGAGTAATCATCAGCACGTGATTGCCAAGCGTTCATAACGTCTTGGTTCTCTGGGATTGGTGCTTCACCTAGCAGTGCTTCTAAGACATAATCTTTCTTGGCTACTATGAGGATGAGCCTCAGGTTCTGGACCCAGTCCGTATAGTTGCTGCCATCATCTTTCAGCTTGGTTTTCTCTAGGAACGCGTTGAAATTGAGGACAACGTTGGCCATTTGATCTACAAGACATAGTGTAAATATTTTAGACTATGTTCATGATAATTAAGTTCATATAATCAAATTATTTAATGAACTCCCACTCAGATAGACATCCCTCTAGTCATCTAAGTGAAACATGATCCGAGTTAACTAGGCCATGTCCGATCATCACGTGAGACGGACTAGTCAAGATCGGTGAACATCTCCATGTTGATCGTATCTTCTATACGACTCATGCTCGACCTTTCGGTCCTCCGTGTTCCGAGGCCATGTCTGTACATGCTAGGCTCGTCAAGTCAACCTAAGTGTATTGCGTGTGTTCCGAGGCCATCTCTATACATGCTAGGCTCGTCAACACCCGTTGTATTCGAACGTTAGAATCTATCACACCCTATCATCACGTGGTGCTTCGAAACAACGAACCTTCGCAACGGTGCACAGTTAGGGTGAACACTTTCTTGAAATTATTATAAGGGATCATCTTACTTACTACCGTCGTGCTAAGCAAATAAGATGTAAAACATGATAAACATCACATGCAATCAAATAGTGACATGATATGGCCAATATCATCATGCTCCTTTGATCTCCATCTTCGGGGCACCATGATCATCTTCGTCACCGGCATGACACCATGATCTCCATCATCATGATCTCCATCATTGTGTCTTCATGAAGTCGTCACGCCAACGATTACTTCTAATTCTATGGCTAACGCGTTTAGCAACAAAGTAAAGTAATTTACATGGCGTTATTCAATGACACGCAGGTCATACAAAATAATAAAGACAACTCCTATGGCTCCTGCCGGTTGTCATACTCATCGACATGCAAGTCGTGATTCCTATTACAAGAATATGATCAATCTCATACATCACATATATCATTCATCACATCTTCTGGCCATATCACATCACATAGCACTTGCTGCAAAAACAAGTTAGACGTCCTCTAATTGTTGTTGCAAGTTTTTACGTGGTTTGTAGGTTTCTAGCAAGAACGTTTCTTACCTACATATGACCACAACGCGATTTGCCAATTTCTATTTACCCTTCATAAGGACCCTTTTCATCGAATCCGTTCCGACTAAAGTAGGAGAGACAGACACCCGCTAGCCACCTTATGCAACTAGTGCATGTCAGTCGGTGGAACCTGTCTCACGTAAGCGTACGTGTAAGGTCGGTCCGGGCCGCTTCATCCTACAATGCCGCCGAAACAAGAAACGACTAGTAGCGGCAAGAAGAATTGGCAACATCAACGCCCACAACTGCTTTGTGTTCTACTCGTGCATAGTAACTACGCATAGGCCTGGCTCATGATGCCACTGTTGGGAATCGTAGCATAATTTAAAATTTTCCTATGCTCACCAAGATGCATCTGTGGAGTCCACTAGCAACGAGGGGAAAGGAGTGCATCTACATACCCTTGTAGACCGCGAGCGGAAGCGTTCCAATGAACGTGGATGACGGAGTCATACTCGCCGTGATCCAAATCACCGATGACCGAGTGCCCAACCGACGACACCTCCGCGTTCAACACACGTACGGTACAGCGACGTGTCCTCCTTCTTGATCCAGCAAGGGGGAAGGAGAGGTTGATGGAGATCCAGCAGCACGATGGCGTGGTGGTGGATGTAGCGGGTCTCCGGCAGGGCTTCGCCGAGCTTCTGCGAGAGAGAGAGAGGTGTTGCAGGGGAGGAGGGAGGCGCCCAAGGCTGTAGGTTGCTGCCCTCCCTCCCCCCCCCCCCCGTTATATAGGCCCCTGGGAGATGGGATCTCCAAGGGGGGGGCGGCGGCCAAGGGGGGAAGGGTTGCCTTGCCCCCCAAGGCAAGGGGGAAGCCCCCCCACCCTAGGGTTCCCAACCCTAGGCGCATGGGGGAGGCCCATGGGGGGGCGCCCAGCCCACTAGGGGCTGGTTCCCTTCCACTTTCAGCCCACGGGGCCCTCCGGGACAGGTGGCCCCGCCCGGTGGACCCCCGGGACCCTTCCGGTGGTCCCGGTACAATACCGGTAACCCCCGAAACATTCCTGGTGGCCGAAACTGGACTTCCTATATATAATTCTTCACCTCCGGACCATTCCGGAACCTCTCGTGACGTCCGGGATCTCATCCGGGACTCCGAACAACTTTCGGGTTTCCGCATACATATATCTCTACAACCCTAGCGTCACCGAACCTTAAGTGTGTAGACCCTACGGGTTCGGGAGACATGCAGACATGACCGAGACGCCTCTCCGGTCAATAACCAACAACGGGATCTGGATACCCATGTTGGCTACCACATGTTCCATGATGATCTCATCGGATGAACCACGGTGTCGAGGATTCAATCAATCCCGTATGCAATTCCCTTTGTCAATCGGTATGTTACTTGCCCGAGATTCGATCGTCGGTATCCCAATACCTTGTTCAATCTCGTTACCGGCAAGTCTCTTTACTCGTACCGCAATGCATGATCCTGTGACTAACGCCTTAGTCACATTGAGCTCATTATGATGATGCATTACCGAGTGGGCCCAGAGATACCTCTCCGTCACACGGAGTGACAAATCCCAGTCTCGATCCGTGCCAACCCAACAGACACTTTCGGAGATACCCGTAGTGCACCTTTATAGTCACCCAGTTACGTTGTGACGTTTGGCACACCCAAAGCACTCCTACGGTATTCGGGAGTTGCACGATCTCATGGTCTAAGGAAAAGATACTTGACATTGGAAAAGCTCTAGCAAACGAAACTACACGATCTTTTATGCTATGCTTAGGATTGGGTCTTGTCCATCACATCATTCTCCTAATGATGTGATCCCGTTATCAATGACATCCAATGTCCATAGCCAGGAAACCATGACTATCAGTTGATCAACGAGCTAGTCAACTAGAGGCTTACTAGGGACACGTTGTGGTCTATGTATTCACACATGTATTACGATTTCCGGACAATACAATTATAGCATGAATAATAGACAATTACCATGAACAAAGAAATATAATAATAACCATTTATTATTGCCTCTAGGGCATATTTCCAACAGCCATGTCATTTGCTTGTGTGCCGCATTGTGCCATGTCATCTTCTGCATTTCATATCATGTCATCATGTGCATTGCTTGTACATACGTGTTCGCCTCATGCATCCGAGCATTTTCCCCGTTGTCCGTTTTGCAATCCGGCACTCCCAACTCCTCCGGCGCACCCCTCTTGTTTCTTTTCGTGAGCGGGTGTTGAACGTTCTCGGAATGGACCGAGTCTTGCCAAGTGGCCTTGGTATACCACCGGTAGACCACCGGTCAAGTTTCGTTCCATTTGGAGGTCGTTTGGTGCTCCAACGGTTAACCGGGTAACCGCAAAGTCCGTTTGTGTGTTGCAGCAAAACCCCTCTCTAAACAGCCCAATACTCCTCTAAGTCTCCATCATGCTCTCGGTCGTTCGATCATGATCGCGTGGGCGAAAACCGCACCTCATTTGGACTCTCCTAGCTCCCTCTACCTATAAATAGGTGCCCTCCCCCGAAAATTCGCGGATGAATTCCACCCTAACCCTAGCCAAACTCCTGCCCGCTGCCGGACATGTCCGCCTCCGTGCCGGACGCGTCCTCCGCCGCCTCCTCGCCCAACCCCGGCGTGCCACGTCGCCCCAGCTCCTTCCCCCGCCGCCGGGCCAGCTCGGCCCATCCGAGGCCCGCCCCGGGACACGACTGGGCCCGAGCGCCCCGCGCCCGCGCCGCCCAGCTCCCTCCGCCGCGCCGACGTCCTTCGCCGAGCTCCCCGCCGCCATCGCTCCGGCCGCCGCCCTTCGCTGAGCTCCCCGCCGCCTCGCGCTCTAGCCTCGCCGCCGCCGCACCTCGCCTCCCCGCCTTTTCCCCGAGCCCCCGCTCCCCTCCGCCGGCTCACTCCCTCGCCGGCGTGGCTCCGCCGCCCGGCCATGGCGGCGCCGCCTCCGCGCCCACGGGACCGAGCCGCGCCGCGCCGTCCGGCCTCCTCCCGCGGCCCCCCTGCTCCTCCTCTCCGGCCCCGACGCCGTCGAGGTCCCCGCCGCGCCGGCCCTTTCTCCGGCAAGCCCGAGCTCGAGCATCTACCCTCGATCCAGATCCACAGTACGCAGAAGGTTGACTTTGCCCGTTTCCCGAATTTCTCCGTGTCATTTTATATTACAGCAAGTGCCCCTGTTCATAGCCTCATAACTCCATGCATGTTGCTCCGTTTCGTGCGTGTAATATACCGATTTGTTCGCCTCGTGATGCTCTACATTTTGTTCAATTGCACCATGTTCATTAGAGGCCATCTTGATGCCCAAATCTCTGTTGCAAGAGTGCTAGTTGCTGTTATCTGCTGGTTCTTATCAGAACTTGGAGATTTGTCATTTTTGTATCATTTAATCTGTGCATCTTATGGGCATGAGCTCTACATGTGTTTTGTTGTATGCCATGCCATCTTTCCAGTGGTGTATGCCATGTATTTTTGGGATCTCTATGGTGACTAGAACAAGCATGCAAACTAGGCCCCGTAATGTTTCTGATTTCAGAGACTTGGTGATTTCTCCAAGTCCTTGTCTGGTGTTATTTTGTTGCCATGTAAACTTGATGCTACAGAGAGATCCATGCATATTTTGGAGATGTTCAGCAAGGATTTTTTGTAGATATTGTTGTAATTGATCCACTTCTGCCCTTGTTTGCAATTATGGAGTGTCATAGCATGACTCAATCTTGCTCTACTTTTGCTATAAAATGTTCCTGGCAAATTGTTTACGTGTTATTCAATTTTGCCAAGCTTGTTGTAGTTGATCCATACATGCTATGTATTCTCTCTTGCCATGGATAGCTTCATAAACATGCCATCTTGCTGTAGGTATGATTGGTTTTTCATGCATTGCCTTGTGGTGAGTGCATCAAGCTCACCAAGATGCCTTCATATTATAGTTTCTGCCATGCTCTGTTTTCTGCCAAGTTTGGAACCTGATAACGAAACTTGCTATGTTTACATGGTTGCCATCATATCTTCTGGTCCTTTTTGGCTTATGGTAAGTAAGGGCTTTTGTTATATGCTTTGAGTAGATTCATGCCATGCCTTTGTTTGCTATGATATGTTCCTGTAGCTTGTTGATTTCGTGCTCTGAACATTGCAACCTGATGTTATTTCTGTCAAGTCCAGTAATTTCTGCCAAGTCTGTGAACCTGTTATTATTTGCAATCTTGCCATGTCCTTTTGAGCTTGTTCTAGTGATTTCTGGAGATAGCTCAGTGTTCATGTTTTGTTGTGCTTTACCTGTACATCATGTACATGCCTTTTGTTTTCATGTTGAGTTGCTGTACATATTGTTTTGATGCTTGCATTATGCCTAGATGCTGTTTTGGACAGATTGTTGCTATGTCTTGTTTGGAGTGTATGTGTTGCACCGTTGCTCCGTTTCGAGCATGCTCTATATGAAACTTGCTTAGAATAGCATGTAGCTTCTTATTATCATGTTGCATCCTTGTTTTGAGGCGTTTGCTTGATGTTTGTATGCATTTTGCATCAATGCCATGTTTAACTTGTTTTGCTCATATCTTCTAGGCCGTAGCTCCGAATCTAATGAAATTTATATGTAACTTGACTAGAATTTCGTGTAGATCATTATGGTGCTCTCTAACTTGCTGTTTAACAACTTCAACTTAATGCTTGTTCAGTTCTGGACCAATTTCGAAATATGCATATGAGGACTTACCGGATTTGTCATATGTTGTTTCTGGCCTCATTTAAACTTGCTTTGATGTGTTGTTCTTGTATGCATCATCTCTTGTCATGAGTAGCTTCATATAGCCTTGTCATGCATCATACTTGGTTGAGCATCATGCCTTGTTCATGTGTGGTGTGTTTACCATGTTGTGTGCTTCTTCTCGGTAGTTCCCGTGTCGTTGCGATCATGAGGATTCGTTCGTCTTCGTGGCTTCATCTTCTTCATGGACTCGTTCTTCTTCCTAGCGGGATTTCAGGCAAGATGACCGTCACCTTGGATCTCATTACTATAATTGCTATGCTAGTTGCTTCGTTCTATCACTATGCTGCGTTACCTATCACTTGCTCCTCAAGCCTCCCAATTGCCATGAACCTCTAACCTTTGTCACCCTTCATAGCAAACCGTTGTCTGGCTATGTCACCGCTTTGCTCAGCCCCTCTTATAGCGTTGCTAGTTGCAGGTGAAGATGAAGATTGCTCCATGTTGGATTATGTTTATGTTGGGATATCACAATATCTCTTATATTATTAATGCATCTATATACTTGGTAAAGGGTGGAAGGCTCGGCCTTATGCCTGGTGTTTTGTTCCACTCTTGCCGCCCTAGTTTCTGTCATACCGGTGTTATGTTCCTTGATTTGGCGTCCCTTACGCGGTTGGGTGATTTATGGGACCCCCTTGACAGTTCGCCTTGAATAAAACTCTTCCAGCAAGGCCCAACCTTGGTTTTACCATTTGCCTAGCCTATTTCTTTTCCCTAGGGAGTCGCTCTCTCGAGGGTCATCTTATTTTACCCCCCCGGGCCAGTGCTTCTCTAAGTGTTGGTCCGAACCGAGCAGCCTGCGGGGCCACCTCGGGGAAACTCGAGGTCTGGTTTTACTCGTAGCTTGACTTATCCGGTGTTGCCCTGAGAACGAGATATGTGCAGCTCCTATCGGGATTGTCGGCACATCGGGCGGCTTTGCTGGTCTTGTTTTACCATTGTCGAAATGTCTTGTAAACCAGGATTCCAAGACTGATCGGGTCTTCCCGGGAGAAGGAATATCCTTCGTTGACCGTGAGAGCTTATGATGGGCTAAGTTGGGACACCCCTGCAGGGTATTATCTTTCGAAAGCCGTGCCCGCGGTTATGTGGCAGATGGGAATTTGTTAATATCCGGTTGTAGAGAACTTGACACTTGACCTTAATTAAAACGCATCAACTGCGTGTGTAGCCGTGATGGTCTCTTCTCGGCGGAGTCCGGGAAGTGAACACGGTTTCTGGGTTATGTTTGGCATAAGTAGGAGTTCAGGATCACTTCTTGATCACTACTAGTTGACGACCGTTCCTTTGCTTCTCTTCTCGCTCTTTTTGCGTAAGTTAGCCACCATACTTGCTTAGTCGCTGCTGCAACCTCACCACCTTTTCCATTCCTTTCCCATTAAGCTTTGCTAGTCTTGAAACCCATGGTAATGGGATTGCTGAGCCCTCGTGGCTCACAGATTACTACACAACAGTTGCAGGTACAGGTTTTACGATGATCATGACGCGAGAGCGATGTTTACTTGTCTTGGAGTTCTTCTTCTGCTTCTTCTTCGATCAGGGGATAGGTTCCAGGTCGGCAGCCTGGGCTAGCAGGGTGGATGTCGTTGGAGTTTCTGTTTGTGTTTCATCCGTAGTCAGATGTTGATCTCATGTATGATGTATCGATGTATTCTTGCAGCATTTGTATGCCTTGTATGTATCCCCAAATATTATGTAATGTTGATGTAATGATATCCACTTTGCAAAAGCGTCTTCAAGATGCGCTTCTATCCTTGGTGGCACCGTCGAGTTCCTTTAGGATAGGGTCGCATCTTGGGCGTGACAAGTTGGCAGCTTCACGACACCACTGGATTACAGATCAAGAACTCGTAAGTATCAATGGTTAGTGTGATGTCAATTTATCCCATTTCAGATTGGCAAATAAAGAGACGGTTTAAATAATAGTAGAATGATATGACATTGTTCATAGTTAAGACATTGCAGAATATGACATTGTGTTGTAGTGGGTAGGTTCACCACACCACTGGATTACGGATGAAGAACAGAAGCATACATGAAGTGCAAAAGAAGATCACTTGCTCTGTATAGTTTAATTTACATGGTATGAAGAAGGAACTTGGTTGTACAACTGAAAACTTAAATTGAGAAGGACAAACTTTTGTTTATGAACTACATAATAAACTTTAAACATGCAATTTCATGCAAACACCCAAAAAAATAGTTGTTGCAGTCATGCCTAACCAAATATACACAACAAAGTTTGAAGGCTTGAGAAGGACAAACTTACATTACTGGTGAAGACAGGCTCTATAAAGCCCTTGTCCATGCTGATGGGGGGGGGGGCAATTCAAGAAGTTTACCACAGAATCTTCTTCATAAGCATTGCCTTTATTCTACATTTTGTTAAGAGTAAATATAGATGTGATAATATACGAAAAAATGGAGAATATTTAAGATAATATGAAGAGTGATGCTACATAACCAAGTAGCTATAAATATATGTGCAGCGATGCAGGCAAAAGGCACAGCCAAGAGCAATGCGCAGCTAAACTTCTTGAGTACCAACCTTATGGTAAGAGTAAATATAGATCTGATGTGTAGAAAATGGAGGGCAAAGGAAAATAAGCTGCAGAGTGATGGTACATGAACAACTACCTGTCAATATAAGTACACTGATAAAGGACAGCATGTACTTACAAGAACAATGCAGAGCTAAAAAAATCATTGGCATTGGATATATTCTACACTAATGTAACCATTCATACAGATCAGATAATTTGGAGCGAACAATTGACAAGCAAGCTATCATGCATACTGCTGTCACATAATGAACAAGTTATGTATGCAAGTACAGTGATACAGGACAACAGGTACTAACAAGAGCAAAGCAGCGGGCAGCATATTTGTGTTGGGTGGTTGGTGCGACATATGCCAAGGGATGGCTTATCATTATTGGAGCCAATAAAACGTCGCCGGTGCCTGGAAACGGGATGAGGCGAAGACATGCACGCCGGCGGATCTTACCCAGGTTCGGGGCTCTCCGGGGAGATAACACCCCTAGTCCTGCTCTGCGGGGTCTCCGCATGATCACTAGATCGATGAAAGGTAGCTACAATCGCTCCTAGAGCTGTTGAGATCAAGAGAGAAGAAGAACAAGGCTAGCTCTTGCTTCTCTCATTCTATGGTGTGTGTGTGTGCTATGCTCAGAGGCCAACCATGCTCAGAGGCCAACCATGCTCAGAGGCCAACCCTTTGCATGGGTGCACCGGGGGGTTTATATTGGCCTACCCCCCGGGGGTACAATGGTAATCCGGCTGGGCTCTGGTCCCAGCCGTCAGTGTCTACGCTCGCCGGCTTCTCCGCCGGCTGCTGGGTCCCGCCGGCTGCTGGGTCCCGCCGGCTGCCGGCTACTTGGTCGACAGGCCGGCCCCACCGCCTAGGGTCTTGTCGGCGGCTGCTTACTGTAGCCGTGCCTCTGATGACGAGGGCTTTGTCGAGGTAAGCGTGGCCACAGTGGGCCGCCTCGAGGGCTATCACTGTAGCCTTACCTCGTCTTGTCTCCTTAATGGGGCTCCTGCTTCGAGGAAGGGAGTAGCCGGCTTCTGGAGGCCGGCTACGCTCTTGGCCGACTGGGAAAGGCCGGGCCGCCTTGACGCCTCTCTCTGGCTGAAGGGGCCCGCCGCCCGCGGGCCGTACGGGAGTCGGTTGTGGGTGACGTCGAGGCTAGCATGGCTACAGTGCCGAGCCGCACGGGAGATGGCCGTCCCGTACGGCCTCCTGTAGCCATGCCCGTCTCGGGCTTCGGGGGTAGCGGGCCGCACTGTGGCCACACCCCGTCGTGTCGCCGTTATGTGGGAGTGGCTTGGAGTGGTTGTGGTCTCGGCCGGCTTCTTGGAGTCGGCACTCTTTGAGGCCGGCTTCTTGGAGTCGGCCACCCCGCGATTGTCTTGGGGGGGAGGTCGCTTGAGGCTGGGCCGCCTTCCGTGAGTCAGCTTCAGAGGTAGCCGGCCAGGGAAGGTGGTCCAATGCTCGAAGTGCTTGAAGGCCCAAAGGCCTGATAATTTTTCTGAAGAGCCAGGGGTAGTCGGTTAGGCTACCCATGGCCATTTACTCCGACAGTAGTCCCCGAAGCTCATTGGGCTTCGAGGTTGTGTAGGAGTTGAGAAGCACGATCAGCTTCCCATTTTAGCAAGCCGGCAGCTGGGAGCCGGCTCTGGTTAGGCGTGCCGCCTAGGTCGAAAACTTCTGGAGTCGGAGGGCGGGAACTCGCCAACACATGCTCCGGGCCGCGGGCCGGCCGCTTGCCGCCCGCGGACACGTGGCCAAAAAAGCCTGCCAGCCCACGCGCACGACGGGACGTCGCCGCAGGGCGGGGGCCCGCCACGTCCGCGCCCCGGCCCAGGCGCGGATCCTTTGTATCCCGAAACCGCCCGCACGTTCCGTGCGGTAGTTTCGGCTCGCATTTATGCATAATAATCGCGAGACGTGGGGGGGGGTGGGCGTAGTTAATCCCACGTCCCCCCCCCACGTCCGGCCTCTTCGGCCTCGTGAGGCTATAAGTAGGGGGAGGTGGGGGGCGGCAGGCCCTCGCACGCTCCTCCTACTTCCACCGTCTTCTTCCTCTTGCCAGTTCTTGCGACAGCGCTTCGCCGCCGCGCTCTTCCACCGCACGCTCCTCTGCCGCCGTGCTAGCTTTCGCCATGCCTCCCACCGTAGAGCAGCTTGGCGGGGATTGGGATGGCTCCAACGTCCATGACGACCACGTCGACTTCCTCCGCGACACGCGGCGGCTGCTCAGCGCGGACAAAGTGGAGGTCCGCCTCGCGCCGGCGAAGGAAATCAGGCCGGAGTCGCAGGAGGGCGAGCGGGTGGTCTTCCGCTCGCACTTCTTGCGAGGCTTCGGCCTGCCAGTGAGCGCCTTCTTCCGCTCCTAGCTCGAATTCTATCAGCTTCAGCCGCACCATCTCACCCCCAACGCGGTGGTGCTGCTGTCCGCCTTCGTCACCCTGTGCGAGGGCTATCTCGGCGTCCTCCCCACCCTTGAGCTCTGGGGGGAGTTCTTCCAGTCGAAGCTGGGCACGCGCACTAAGGGCGTGCCGGCTCATACTGGCGCCTTCATCGCGTCGCGGAGATCGGCTGCCAACAACCCCTTCCCCGTCATCACGCTGATCCAATCGGTGAAGAAGTGGCAGAAGTCGTACTTCTACGTGCGGAACATCGCTCCACGGGGCTACTACATCAACCTGCCGGCTTACGTAGCCGGCCCGCCGGCGGGCAGGCTGCCCCAGTGGTCCTTCCGGGCCGTGATGCTGTCGCCGGCTGGAAACACCGCCATCGCCCGACTGCGGGTGATGGTCCAGCAAGGGCGATCTTCTGGCGGCGTTCGTCACGCGCCGGGTTCTTCCGCTCCAGAGCCGGCCTCATCTGACTTGTCAGATGAGCGGCCAGCTCGATCCGAGCCGAATGTGCACCAAGGAGATGCCGCGCCATGAGGTCGCCTATATGGTGAACTACCTTGCAAACTGCAAACTCACTGAAGAGTGGCAGTTCGGCAAGGAGCCATATAGCCGAGCCAATCCTCCGCCTATGGTATGCTCCCCTTGTCTCTTTTTCTCTCTCTTTGATTTGTTGTCGAGCACCTCTTGGCCGACTCTGACTTAGTCGGCTTGTTCTTCGACAGGGCCCTCTGCTTCGGCCGGCCGGCGGGTCAGACGCGGAGCGCCGCTTTGTCCCCGACCGGACCGAACATGACCTGGAGGACCCTGACCTGGGGGCGGTCCATATGGACGACGACGTCGAGCCGGGTGGTGGCCAAGCCGGCGGCGAAGCAGGCGGCTCCGGGTTCACTGCTAGCTTTGACGACTGGTCGGACGACGACGAAGCCGAAGCCGTCCCGCACCGCCAGCCGGCGTCCGGACGCGGCGCGGGTTCCTCTGCTGCACCGCCTGCTCGGCGCGGAGGGCAGAAGCGTCGCGCCGCGCAGGG
This sequence comes from Aegilops tauschii subsp. strangulata, assembly GCF_002575655.3. Taxonomy (NCBI): domain Eukaryota; kingdom Viridiplantae; phylum Streptophyta; class Magnoliopsida; order Poales; family Poaceae; genus Aegilops; species Aegilops tauschii. The sequence goes on from NC_053036.3 coordinate 519,822,655, forward strand.
TCTATTTGGCAGCCGAACGAAGAAGCCCAGGGGCGGGGCGGCAGCCATTAGGCGGGAAGAGGCGGCCGCGAAGGCGGCTCGTTTCCGCAAGGTGGTGAAGCAACCACAGACTGTGTCGGCGTAAGTCCGAATCTTTCTTTGTGTACTCTCTTTCTTTCTTTCTTTGGTGGTTCTTGAACTCTCGTATTTTTCTTCAACGATCAGAGCTCCGTTGTCACTTGAGCGGGCGGCTGCCGGCTCCGTCGTCGAGTCGCCAAGGGGCTCTGGGAGCACCACCCGCCGCGTGGACCCCCGCACCGACCTCCAGGAGGCGACGGAAAGGAACGCGCGGGAGGCGCGGGAGGAGCAGGAGGCACGGGAGGTGGAGGCACAGGAGGCGGCCGCCGTCCAGGCAGCACGGGAGGAGGAGGCGGTGAAGGCACTCGCCGAGGCCGCAGCCAGGGCCCAGGCAGAGGCTGAGGCCGCGGCGGCGGCGGGGGAGGTTTTCATGGTCACCCCGCTGCGCGTCATGGCGCCTGGGGACATGGAGCCCTCGCCAGGGGGAGCCAGCGGCGACCAGCCGGGGCTGGGGGGAAGCGGCGACGACGTCATCATCTTGGAGAAGGCGCCGGAGCCGACCCCGCCAACTGGGACGGCGCAAGGCGGCCGGAGGGCGAGCCAGCCAGAAGGGCTGAGGTGGCGGTCCGGGTGCCGCCGAGCCGGCGCGCGGGGAAGGCCGCGTCGGAGCCACAGAAGGCCGCGTCGGAGCCACAGCCGACCGTGGGCTCCAGCTCGTCGGCCCGAGACGCGGAGGCGGCCAGCGCTACCTCGGGGTGGACTCCAGGCGGAGGGACAGCCGTAGTGAACGTGGCCGCACAAGACGTCCGGACCCAGCTCCAAAGCCAAGCCACGGCGCTGAGGCAGTTCACCGATGAGTTCCTCGCAACGCGGGCGGCCATCCGGGTTAGTACTCCCGTCTTGTTTCTTCTTGACTTTGCTTTTTTTCTTGATCTTGATTTCTTCCGTCGGGGCGCGTCAGCGCACCCACTGGGTGTAGTCCCCGAGTTCCGAGTCGGCTGCTGAGCAGGCGGCTTGGAACTTCTTGGCGGGTTTACCTTTGCTGTTTTTGTTCTTACTTTGGTCTTCTGTCCATTTTGCAGGACTACCACAACCTTCGAGCGGCTGCCTTCAACTCCCAGGCTCGGGAGCTGACTCAGAAGACCGCCGACCTTACTGAGAGCCGAGGTATGTAACTTGATCTTTATCTCATGTGGGGGCGCGTCAACGCACCAACTGGGTGTAGTCCCCGAGATTCGGGCCGACTGCTGAGCAGTCGGGTCGGATCTTCCTTGACGACTTCTTACTATTCTTCTTCTTCTGCCGTCTCTGCAGCGGCCAACGCCAGTCTGAGGGCACAGCTGGGGGAATCCCAGATTGCTCTTCGTGCCAAGGACGCCGAGCTCGCCGCCTTGGTGCAGGAGCGCGACCGCCTGGTCAAGAAGCTGGCCGACCAGGAGGAAGGCCATAAGGCGGCGCTGAAGGCTGCGCAGGATCGCGAAGCCACTCTCCAGGCTGAGTTCGAGACGGAGGCGGCTGGTTGGGCTGAGGCCAGGCAGACTCTGGTCTCTGGCTACGGCCAGATCGAAGATCTGGTTGACGGTAAGCCGCCTACCTCTCCGTCCTTTCTTGCCGTCTGCCACTTTGGCTTGCTTTCTGATTTTAGTGTTCTTCTCTTCCTTTCTTCTTCTTCGCGCAGAGTATTTCCCTGGCTATTCTACTGCCGCCAACCAGACCATCGAGGCCCGTCGCCAGGAGCGGAGGCAAGCCGGCTTTGAAATCTCGCCAACCGCCGGCCGCTCGCTGGAGGAACAGCTCCTGGCGATCCAGGCTCGCATCCAGCCGACTCACCGGCTGCTCCGCCGGCTTCAGCATGCCGGGGCGCAGGTCTTGGCCGCCCTCTGGCCCGGCCAAGTGGTCCCTCGCACCCCCAGTCGGACCGCCGACTAGCTGGAGGTGGCAGTCGGCCGCTTCGAGGCTTGGAAGGCGTCGGCGGCTCGCTCCGGTGCCAGGCGGGCGCTGGAGTTCATCAAGCCGACACGAAGCTGGAGCCGGCGCGGCCGGCCATCATTCGGCGGGCTTCGGCGATCGCCGACTACACCGACACCAGCGTCTTCGCCCCGAGGTGGACGGCAATGGAGTCGCCCAGCCGGAAGAGTGGTTCGGGCTGGACCCGGCGTACGGTGAGGACTCGGCGGAGGAGATTGACTCCAGCGACGAGGGCGAAGAGGAGGAGGAGGAGGGTGAAGACGCCGAGCCGGCTGGTGGAGCAGCTGACCAGCCTCAGCTTGACCGCTCCTCCAGCACTACGCCGCGCGCCTCCACGCCTCCTGCCGCAGGTGGGGGTCAAGCCGGGGCCCGCTAGTCGGCCACTCCTTCAGCCAGCGAGGCCGCCTTCACCAACCAGCTCGGCCTCCATGTCGCGCCCTAGTCTGCCGTCTTTTGCTTTTCCTGTCTTGTTACTCTTTAGAACAATGTTTGGTTAAATTCGCACAATTCCACCCACTGGGTGTATTCGAACTTATGTCTGCTGCCGGCCTGTTGGCGGCTTTGTGTATATATATGACTTATGCAATTGGCCTTTCCTTGTACTTTTACTTTTTGTCCTTCTGCTTTTTCCTTTGCCGCCCTCCCTTGGTTGCCGCCTCCCCAGTCAAACAGTTGCTCTGCAATCTGTAGCCAGGGGAGTCCCTGGCCGACTGGGGGAGGGGGAAGTACTCTAGCTTTGTTGGACTAAAGCTAAGTTTTTAGGAAGCCGGCCAGCCGGCTGTTCTGGCAGCCGGCAGGCATGTTTTGAGGCCGTCTTCTTGCTATATAGGTTCGTAGTTCCTTAGCCATTTTTCGTGTGGGCGTCCTTTCTGTCTTGCCTCTTGCTAGTCGGGCAGTCAGTTCTTTGAGCTGCGACTTGCAACAAGAGGGGACTCGGGAGCCGACGCACTACTTTTCTGACTTTAGGAAAAACTTTCAATATAGCGCAAGGCGGCCAGTCCCCGGGCCGACTAGTCGAACCCGGTGCCGGACAGGAATTCAAAAGGTAATAATACATTCATGGATATGACACTTGTCATTCATACATAAATAAAAGGCAGTCCCCGAGTACTGTTCGGGGGGCCTGTTGGTTTGTACTTAATACAAAAGGGGAGCGTGACACATACTGCTTTTCAGCTGTAAAATCGTCTTAGGAGGTTTGCGTTCCATGGTCGCTCCGACTCCTTATCGGAGTCGTCTCTCTTGCGTGCTCTTGGTTTTTGCGCGTCGATCAAGTAGTAGGAGTCGTTGCCGAGTGCCTTGCTGACGACGAAGGGGCCTTCCCAAGGGGCCGAGAGCTTGTGCTGGCCGGCTGTTCGCTGGATCAGCCGGAGCACAAGGTCGCCCTCTTGGAAGGATCTTGGCTTGACCTTGCGGTTGTAGTAGCGGCGCAGCCTTTGCTGGTAGATGGCGGACCGGCTGAGTGCTAACAGCCGGCCTTCTTCCAGTAGGTCCATGCCGTCTTCTCTTGCTTCTTTGGCTTCCTCCTCCGTGTACATGGTGATCCGAGGCGAGTCGAACTCGATGTCTGTTGGGATGACAGCCTCGGCACCGTACACGAGGAAGAATGGAGTGAAGCCGATTGACTTGTTGGGTGTAGTGCGCAGACTCCAGAGGACAGCCGGCAGCTCTTCGAGCCAGCAGCCGGCCGATCGCTCCAGTGGTACAACTAGTCAGGGCTTGATGCCGGAGAGGATGAGTCCATTTGCTCGCTCGACCTGGCCGATTGACTGCGGGTGGGCAACAGACGCTAAGTCCAGTCGGATGCCCTGCGTCGCGCAGAAACGTGCCAGTGCTCCTTTGGCGAAGTTCGTGCCGTTGTCGGTGATGATGCTATGCGGCACGCCGTATCGAGTGGTGATGTCGGTGATGAATGTTACGGCAGTCGGCCCATTCAGCTTCTTGATTGGCTTTGCTTCAATCCACTTTGTGAACTTGTCCACAGCAACAAGTAGATGTGTGAGGCCGCCGCGGGCTGTCTTGAAAGGGCCCACCATATCCAGTCCCCAGACGGCAAAAGTCCAAGTAAGGGGAATGGTCTTGAGGGCAGAAGCCGACAGGTGTTGCTTGGAACTAAAAACTTGACATCCTCTGCAGCTCTTGACTATTTCTTTAGCATCCTCCAAGGCAGTCGGCCAGAAGAAACCGTGGCGGAAAGCCTTGACCACGAGGGATCTTGAGGTTGCGTGATGGCCGCATTCGCCTTGGTGGATGTCTTTGAGGATTGCCACTCCTTTTTCTGGCTCGACACAACGCTGGAAGACTCCAGTGACGCTGCGCTTCACAAGCTCTCTGTTGATTATTGTGTATGCTGCGGCTCGTCGTTGCACTAGTCTTGCAGAGATCTCATCAGTCGGCAGCTCTCTGCTGACTAGGAACTTGAGGATGGGTTGGGCCCATGAGGGAGCTGTGACTTCTTCTTCTGTTAATGTGGCCACCATGACGCGGGTGGGTGGGTTGGGTGTCGTTGAATTGGAGTCGGCCACCGCTTCTTGTGTCGTTGCAGTCCCCGGGCCGACTGCTGCAGTCCCCGAGCCGGGTTCTGAAGTCCCCGGGCCGGGTGCGACTACGGCAGTCCCCGGGCCAGTCGTCGAAGTCCCCGTGCCGCCTGCGGGATTTCTCCAGTCGGATCCGGCTGTTTCTGGCGCAGGCGGTACAAAGATGGAATCCGACTCTGGAGACGGCTTGATGGACGGCTTGAGGAGGCGCTGGAGAGAGACGCCAGTCGGTATGGCTTGTCGGGTGGAGCCAATCCGTGCTAGGGCATCTGCTTGGTCATTGTCGGCCCTTGGCACGTGAAGGAACTCGCACCCTTCGAAGTATCCGCTTATCTGCTGGATGAGGAAACGATAGCTCGCCATGTTCGCGTCCTTGGCGTCCCAATCGCCAGATGATTGCTGGACCACTAAGTCCAAGTCGCCGTAGCACAGGATCCGGCGTATGCCAAGCTCTTTGGCTACCCGGAGCCCGTGTACGAGCGCCTCGTACTCGGCCACGTTGTTGGAGGCGACGAAGTGGATCTGCAGCGTGTACTTGAGCTTGTCGCCTTTGGGAGAGGTGAGGACGATGCCGGCTCCCAAGCCAGTGCGCATCTTGGACCCGTCAAAGTGCATCCGCCAATGGGTAGAGTCGGGAGCCGGCGGTAGGTACTGGGTCTCGGCCCAGTCGACGAGGAAGTCGGCCAATGCTTGCGACTTGATGGCGGTGCGGGGTTGATAGAAGATCGTGTAGGGCGCCAAGGCAATGGCCCATTTGGCCACCCGGCCGGATGCATCCCGGCTGCCTATGATCTCGGCGAGCGGGGCAGTGCACACGACCGTGATGGGGTGCTCTTGGAAGTAGGGCTTCAATTTCTTGGCAGCGAAGTACACCCCATAGCACATCTTTTAGTAGTGCGGGTAGTTTTGCTTTGAGCTGGACAGTACTTCGCTGAGATAGTACACCGGCCTCTGGACCAGCTGGGCTCGGCCTTCCTCCGGGCGCTGGACCACAACAACAGTGCTGACGACTCGGCTAGTCGCGGCGATGTAGAGGAGCATGGGCTCCTTCTCAGTCGGCGCAGCCAGGACAGGTGGAGTGGTCAACATTTTCTTCAACTCATGGAAGGCTTGGTCGGCTTGATCATTCCACTCAAAGTGAGTGGACTTCTTCATGAGTCGGTACAAGGGGAGAGCCTTTTCTCCTAGTCGGCTGAGAAAACGATTCAAGGAGGCTAAGCAGCCAGTGAACTTCTGCACATCTCGCAGCTTGGTGGGAATCTCCATCCTCTCGATGGCCTTGATCTTGACGGGGTTGCACTCAATGCCGCGTTCGGAGACCAGGAAGCCTAGCAGCTGGCCGGCTGGCACTCCGAACACGCACTTCTCGGGATTGAGCTTGATCTGGAATCGACGCAAGTTGGCGAATGTTTCTTTCAGGTCTTCCAGCAAGGTACCACGCTTCTCTGTCTTCACCACAATGTCGTCTATGTAGACGTGGGCATTTCTGCCGAGTTGTTTCAAGAGACATTTCTGCATGCAACGCTGAAAAGTGGCACCGGCGTTTCTCAAGCCGAATGTCATTGTCAGGTAGCAGAAAGCTCCAAAGGGTGTGATGAAGGCAGTCTTCAGGCGGTCAGCCGGGTCCAACTTGATCTGATGATACCCTGAGTATGCATCCAAAAAACTTAACAGCTCGCATCCGGCTGTGGAGTCTATCACTTGGTCAATCCGTGGCAGAGCAAACGGATCCTTTGGGCAGGCTTTATTCAGACTAGTGTAGTCTATACACATACGCCACTTGTTATTCTTCTTCAGAACCAGAACTGGGTTGGCAAGCCACTCTGGAAAGAACACTTCCATGATAAAGCCGACGGCAAGGAGCCGGGCTATTTCTTCTCCCACAATTCTTCGCTTCTCTTCTGACAGTCGGCGGAGGGGCTGCTTGACCGGCTTCGCATCAGCTCGGACATGTAATTTGTGCTCGGCGAAATCCTTTGGGACACCCGGCATGTCCTTTGGGGACCATGCAAAGATGTCTCAATTCTCACGGAGGAAGTCGACGAGCTCGCCTTCCTATTTACTGTCCAAGTTCGCGCCAATGACAGCGAACCTCTCCGGGTGCTCCGGGTCCAGAGGTATCTTCTTCGTCTCTTTCGCAGGCTGGAAGGAGCCCTGCGCATCACAATCCTTGGGGTTGGGGGACAAGGCCGGCTGCTTGCCGGCCATGGCCACAACCCGTTCCAACATCTTCTTTTCTTCTGCCACCACGAGCGACTCGGCCAGCCGGCTACTGGCCATGGCACACTCGATGGACTTCTTGTAGTCGCCTTCTACCGTGATGATCCCCTTCGAGCTCGGCATCTTCATTTTCAGGTAGGCGTAGTGGAGCACAGCCATGAACTTGGCCAAAGCAGGTCGGCCAAGCAATGCATGATAGGGGCTCTCCAAATCCACTACCTTGAACCATATTGCTTCCCGGCGAAAATGATCTTTGTCTCCGAAGAGAACATCCATTTTGATCTTGCCGATTGGAGAGCAAGACAGGCCGGGTACGATACCATGGAAGACGGTGCGGCTCGGCATGAGCTGCTTCGCTTTCATGTTCAGCTTCTCCATGGTATCGCGGTACAGTATGTTGATACTGCTTCCGCCGTCTATCAGGACGCGGGAAAATCTGGCAGCTCGCCTCTCTGTCGCGAGGGTGACATCCAAGACCATTGCATAGGAGCCAGGCGAAGGCATCATCTCTGGGTGGTCGGCCTGGCTCCAGCTGATTGGCTTTTCTGACCAGTGCATGAACTCGGGGGCGCTAGTGGCGACTGCATTCACTTCTTGGTGCTGCCGGCGTCAGCTGCGCTTGTCGTCGGCTTGACTTGTGAAGACGACATAGGCGGCATGCTCTTCGGGGAATTCGTCTTGGATGGCGCCGACTGCCGGCCGAGCCGCCGGCTGCTGAGGGGCTGGAAGCAGCGGGCCGGGAGGAGGAGGCGGCTGCATTCCCTCGCCCTTGGTGATGCGGGTGAGCTAGTGGCATTTCCGGGTTGTGTGGTTGGACGGCTTCGCGCCGCTGTGAAACTTGCAGGGGGCATCAAGAGCCTGCTCGTAGGAGAAGGCCGGCTGCCAAGGCGGCCGACCACCCTTCTTCTTGGGAGCGGGCCGTTCTTCGGGCTGCTCGTCTTCAACTATGGCCACCTGCCGACTAGAGGAAGTCGGCACGGGGCCCTTGCGCTTGTGGTCGTTCTGGTAGGGGCGCCGATTGGGATCGCCAGCCGGCGTCTTGGGAGCCGGAGCGATCACCTTCCCCGAGCATCCACTCGGAGCTCGGTCTTCATCGAGGAGTCGGCGGTGGCGTACTTGTCGGCGATGATCAGCAACTCATCGAGGGTAGCCGGCTCGTCGCAGAGGAGCCGGTGCTTGAGGAGGGTGCCCTCTCGGCACCCGGCGGTGAAGTACTCGATGGCCTGGACCTTGTGCACCCCCTCGCAGGAGTTGCGGAGCTCCGCCCATCGCGTGAGGTAGTCGCTGGTCGACTCGTTGGGCCCTTGGACGCAGAGGGAGAGCTGGCGAGGCTTGGGAGGCCGCTTGTAGGTGCTGGTGAAGTTGCGGACGAAAACTTCGGTGAAGTCCAGCCAACTGTTGATGTTGTAGGGCTTGAGGCTATTGAGCCATGTGCGTGCCGTGCCTTGCAGCATGAGGGGGACGTACTTCACGGTGACGCGCCGATTGCCGTTGGCTATGCTGACGGCCATGGAGTATTCGATGAGCCAATCTTCCGGCTTTACCGAGCCGTTGTACTTGGGCATGTCTCTGGGGAGCGAGAACTCTTTGGGGAAGGGCTCGTCGCGGATGCGGGGGCCAAAGCATGGCGGGCCGACATCGTCTTCTTCTTCTAACGCCAAGGATCGAGCAAGGCGGTCGATCCGGTGGCGGGCGTCGTTCTCGCCGACTCCCTCTCGGCGGCCGAGTCGGTCGCCAAGAGTCGGGTGTGTGATAGGCGGTGGAGTGAGGCGTCTTTCTCTTCGAGGCGGGGGAGGAGGCAGATTTCCTTGGTGCTCTACAGCTCGAGGGCGGCCATCCGCGTCGCGCTCGATGGTGATGCGAGTCCGGCTGCGGCTGGCAGCCGGCTCCTTGTCTTTCTTCTGGCGAGCGCCGCTCGTAGTCGACGAGCGGGACGTCGCGGCGTGCTCCCGGCGCGGGGGATGGCTATCAGCACGGGCGCCGGCTTCGTGCCGTTCTGTAGCCGCGTCGATCAGCTGCTAGATCCGTCTCGTCATGTAGGGGAGCTCATCGGCTCCCAGCCCATTGAGTTCTTCTGCAGCCGCCTGAGCGGCTCCCAGATTTTCGAGCGGGGTGGCGTAGACGGGGCGATCCGCCCCCAGCATGCTGGCGACGGCCGCGCCGCGCTTCTGGACGAAGCCGGCTCAGCTCGGGCCGCTAGGCGGCGGCGAACCGAAGGCGGCGCGATCAACTTCGCGCTGGTGGGCCTCGGTGAGGCGTCTCATCGAGGCTATCTTCTGGCCCTCTGCGATGAGGGCAAGGCGGCGTGCCTCCAGGGTCTCGGCGTCGGCGTCGGCCGGGATGGGGACGGAGAGGTCGTGCATCGCCGCTTGCTGAGCGTCGCGGGCATTCTCGCCCGAGTTGGAGACGTGGCTGATGACCAGCACTTCGGTGACAGCGCTGCTGCCGCTGTCAGCTCGAGGGAGGGGGTCGTCGAAGACCACCACGTCGGAGGGGTAGGCGTCAAGCGACGCGGTGTCAGAATCGATGAGCATCGGGTCGGTGGAGCCGACCGACTCCATGTCCGCAGCAGGCTCGCTGGAGACGTGAAGTTGGTCGAGGACGCTGACGAGGCGGCTCTCGGGGTAGTCGGTGCCTGCGTCGGACGCAGGCTCGTCGGAGATGCGAGTCTCGCCGAGCAGATTGGCGAGGCGGCTCGCTGCGCAGGCGTCGTCGACGCCTTGCAGCGCGTCGAGGCAAAAGCCATCGGGCGCAGCAGGCTGGCTGCGCTCGCGGGGGAGGAAGAGGGTTCCCGTCCAGAACAGGTCTCTGGACGACGGTGCACCTGGCCCTACGGTGGGCGCCAAATGTCGGGTGGTTGGTGCGACATATGCCAAGGGATGGCTTATCATTGTGGGAGCCAATAAAACGTCGCCGGTGCCTGGAAACGGGATGAGGCGAAGACATGCACGCCGGCGGATCTTACCCAGGTTCGGGGCTCTCCGGGGAGATAACACCCCTAGTCCTGCTCTGCGGGGTCTCCGCATGATCACTAGATCGATGAATGGTAGCTACAATCGCTCCTAGAGCTGTTGAGATCAAGGGAGAAGAAGAACAAGGCTAGCTCTTGCTTCTCTCTATCTATGGTGTGTGTGTGTGCTATGCTTAGAAGCCAACTTTGCTCAGAGGCCAACCATGCTCAGAGGCCAACCATGCTCAGAGGCCAACCCTTTGCATGGGTGCACCGGGGGGTTTATATAGGCCTACCCCCCGGGGGTACAATGGTAATCCGGCTGGGCTCTGGTCCCAGCCGTCAGTGTCTATGCTCGCCGGCTTCTCCGCGGGCTGCTGGGTCCCGCCGGCTGGGGGCTCCCGCCGGCTGCCGGCTACTTGGTCGACAGGCCGGCCCCACCGCCTAGGGTCTTGTCGGCGGCTGCTTACTGTAGCCGTGCCTCTGATGACGAGGGCTTTGTCGAGGTAAGTGTGGCTACAGTGGGCCGCCTCGGGGGCTATCACTGTAGCCTTACCTCGTCTTGTCTCCTTAATGGGGCTCCTGCTTCGAGGAAGGGAGTAGCCGGCTTCTGGAGGCCGGCTACGCTCTTGGCCGACTGGGAAAGGCCGGGCCGCCTTGACGCCTCTCTCTGGCTGAAGGGGCCCGCCGCCCGCGGGCCGTACGGGAGTCGGTTGTGGGTGACGTCGAGGCTAGCATGGCTACAATGCCGAGCCGCACGGGAGATGGCGGTCCCGTACGGCCTCCTGTAGCCATGCCCGTCTCGGGCTTCGGGGGTAGCGGGCCGCACTGTGGCCACACCCCGTCGTGTCGCCGTTATGTGGGAGTGGCTTGGAGTGGTTGTGGTCTCGGCCGACTTCTTGGAGTCGGCACTCTTTGAGGCCGGCTTCTTGGAGTCGGCCACCCCGCGATTGTCTTGGGGGGGAGGTCGCTTGAGGCTGGGCCGCCTTCCGTGAGTCGGCTTCAGAGGTAGCCGGCCAGGGAAGGTGGTCCAATGCTCGAAGTGCTTGAAGGCCCAAAGGCCTGATAATTTTTTTGGAGAGCCAGGGGTAGTCGGTTAGGCTACCCGTGGCCATTTACTCCGACAATTTGCGATATCCTATCATTCTTTTCAAACTGGAATTCTTCTTCGAGCAGATTTCCTGCAAAAAAGATCAGTAAGGCACATGCGGAAAAGTAGAAGTTCAAATTGTCATTTGATTTCATAGATAGTACCTCATCCTAGGAACGAGACCAGTGCATAACAAGGTTTTTCCATTCAATGTCTTCTAAATTTAGCACAGGAGACTTCACCGGAAATTCGTTTATAGACTTGCCATCAAAGTGTGATTTCCTCAGGTAACACCGATACTGTTGCAATGCTTCCTTGAAAAGCACAAGCAAGCTTTGCTCGTCATGACTATCCAGATTGACCCTCACCTAGTTACAACAATGTAATGTAAATCATTGATGTGTTCGATCAGCAGAAAACAGGAAAATAATAACCATGAATAATAGCACTTACACGTAAGTTGGACAGGAAGATGTGAAAATGGTGTTTGTCTTCACTATAATCTTCCCATGATGGGAATATATGCACGTAGTCCCTAACAACATTGAAAGCATTGTCTTTTAAACTGGGAATAAATGGAATGGGGTTCCAATATCCAGGAATTGGCCGTCTCTGTAGTTGGGATAGGTCTTCGGCCGGTGGACTTGCTGTACTTTTTGCTGGAGTGGGATTTTTCTGTGGTACAGCTGGTGCTATGGCAAATGAAATCGGTATACCTTTTGCTGGAGTGCAGGTCCTGTGTGGTGGGGCTAGTGGTGTGGCCAGTGAAGTATGGGTACAGTCTGCTGGAGTCGATCCTACGTTTAGTGTCACTGGTTGTACAACCAATATAAGTGGGGCGCTGTTTGATTTCTCTGGCACCACCACGTTTTTCAAGGAATTTGCTGGTGCTCCTTCAGGTTCGGCAATCACCCTCTTCCTTTTTGATGTCTGATGCACAAGAACAGCATTTGAGTGGAAAAACATGGTATGATGACAGATGGAATATGTATTGATAATGGATGGGCATGGCATCTCGAGTTATATGATGAGTAAACTAAGCAGATGGCGGTGCAACAAAGTAGAAGAAATGCAAGACAACATATGCAAGATACGCGCAATCAATAAAACCTTGCCAAATTAGAACAGGCACCTTGATGGGTGAACAGGACAGGCTATCTGCCTTTGACTCCTCGAGGTTAGAATAGTCATTAGGATGATATTCTGAACAAGAATCAACAGGTGGGGAGCGTATGAGTTTCATTGCTTCCAGAATGGCACTCAATGCCTTGGTGCTAATTTTGTAAGTCATTGCAGTGTTCCACAATATTCTTCTGATGCGCGGATTCTGATATTCACTGTAATTGCGTATAATATCTGAGAACCATGAAAACATAAATAGTTGTGAGATTATCTTTGTAATGCAGATGATATTCTAATATAGGGGCGCCCCTGTAAACACTTGTGTGCTATCACTGGATTCTGACGAGAGAGCTCATGTGTGCTGTAATATGGTGCGTGCATTTGTATAATCTGGCACAAGTACACAAAAAATAGGCTCCAGAAGTAAGGATAGCTGGCAGATGATAGGTTCATAATATACTATATAGAGAGTTTATTGCCAAACCATGATAACAAGAGCACACAACAACTAGGCAGATCATAGTGTACATAACAGGGGTACACCATAACCACGATATATAAATCGGGAAAGTGGAACTGGCTTGAAAATACGGTGTTGTATTGCTGCTAGTAATTGAAAGCCTATCGATCACGTACAGGCCAGCTCTATCAGCTGTTGACTGCAGATGTCCTTGCGCTCCTTCCTGACAAGGAACATATATTGTACGTACTAAATACAGAATAAATAAAGAGGAACATGTTAAAGAACAGAAGAGGAAGCATATTCTTGAGGTTCCGCTTCATTGCATACAATGTTGGTTGCCCACTCATGATGAATCACAGCGCCCAAAGAAATGCAATTCCATGCTGTCTCTCTATATGTGGCAATTTTGAACAAGAGTCATTAGGATCATATTCTGAACAAGAATCAACAGGTGGGGAGCGTATGAGTTTCATTGCATCCAGAATGGCACTCAATGCCTTGGTGCCAATTTTGTAAGTCATTGCAGTGTTTAGCTTCAAGAGTGGACTGCTGCTAGTGCGACACAAAGCAGCTACACAGATCATAGTGTAGATATAACAGGGAAAACCGTAAGCATCCGAGTAAAATCATCAAAGTGGAACTTGCTGGAATATATGTGCTAGTATTGCCGGTATGGCTAGAAAGGCTTCGGATACCAGCTCTCTTCAAGTGAAGGTGCGGTACTATTAATATCAGTGTTACTCTCAAAGGCGACACAGCTCCCCGCATTTCCTTGCTATTATTATAGGAATCAAAGAGGCTCAAAGTGTCCATCACAACCGACTGTATAGACCTCTACACTGCAAAAGTCCCTGCTCATCTTCAGTACAAGGAACATACTGTACCACTATCATACTCCCTCCGTTCCAAAATATAAGTCTTGGTAGAGATTTCCACTATGGATCACATACAGATGTATCCAGACACATTTTAGAGTATAGATTCACTCATTTTGCTCCATATGTAGTCCATGGTGGAATCTATACAAAGACTTGTATTTAGGAACGGAGAGAGTACATATTAAAGAAGAACGGAAGAGGAACATGGTAAAGAAGAGCAAGCAGATTTTGGATAATAAAATGTTGGTTACGCAGTGCCCACACATGATGAACCAGAGCGCATTAAGAATGCAACTCCCAGCTGTCTCTCGACCATTTCAGGCGGTTGGATGAAGATCCTACGTCTCCTAACCCATCTTCTTCATCGTCTCTGATTCTTCCCATACAGAACACCGCACGGGCTGCCGGCCGGACTACCGGCCCCCGCCGCCTGTGTTCCTTCGCCACCCCCACCCCCACCCCCGCCCCAACCCCCACCTGCGTCGAGTTTTCTTCGTTCGACGAGGCCCCACAACCACCCGAGCCCCTTCATTCGCACCGGCGAACTCCGGCGAGCTCTGAAAAATCGACTGACCCAATTTTGAAATTTAGTCTACTGTGATTTAACTAGTGTGGAATATAAAAGGGGAAAACCATAAGCATTGGGAGTATAGTGTTGAGCGTGCCATGGCGGATCTGAAGGTGCAAACCGGACAAAGGCAACTTCGCAACCAAGACAAGAAATCAGAGTAAAGCAGTGGCGATCTATTTTCTTGCTGCGATAAATAAGTTGAGTAGATACGAAAGAGTACCGCCTCTGGTGCGGCGCCGTGTATGCATCTGCTGAGAATTTGACGGTGCTGCGGTAGCGATGGCTGTCGGCGGTGTGGAAGCAGATCTAGGAGGGTAGACGGTGGCGGCGGGGCGCGGTGGACGAGACGGTCGTAGGAGCGGCGCCGGCAAGGTGGATGACGGCGGGGATGAAGCGAGAGGACGGGATGCAAGGATCCCGGTCCGAAGCCGTGGATGAGAGAGGTCGATCTCTTGTAATGAACGACGGCGTCGGGGTATCAGCTCCGGCATGGTGGAGGAGGACAGCGGTGGATGGGGTGGCGGACGACGGCGGACGGAGGAGGGTGGGGTGGAGAGGGTGTTTTGGCGCCCACGGAGTACGAATGGGGAAAAGGGAGGTAGAGAGGAAGGGGGAACCATGTATTCAGGGCGCGCTTGTCTCAAATGCGAGGAAATTTACAAACTTAGCCCCCGTTTCAAATTTCTACTACATCACAGCAACATTAGTCGGTTGGGGATAGGACAGTAATCTCGCATACACCGAATATTTGCCGACGAGAGTTTGCTTTTGGTGCCCACCGTGTATGAATATGAATCGGGGAGGGAGTCAATTTTGGCCGAGGACACACTGTGTTTTGGCGCCCACCGTGTATGAATCCGGGTGAGAGGCGGTTACGTCACGTTTGGGTGAAATTACAAACCTACCCCTATTGAAACCTATAGAAATCCAGCAGATAGGCTTTGCGTGGCAGGGATAGGCAGTAGTGATTTCCATCTCGCAGATTTTGGTTTCGGGCGGTTACTGTGACTTTCTCCGCTTCGTTCAAATTTTGCAGAGTGCACGTTTACCGTGCCAACTCAATTTGAATCCCGTTTGTATTCTATTTTTTTGGGCGGGATCCATTTTCAATTGGAATTACATTCTATATACATCATTTTTTTAATATATACTTTCAAAAGCACAACACCATTTATACATAAATATGGTTTACAAATGGCATGATCTCAGATTCATAAGGTTGTATCCATCAATTTGGATTTTCAAATATTTGAAACCACTTTATGTTGAAATCCAATGTATGCATTCCTCGCTAACTGTCTCCAATTAATGTGTGTTTCATGCGGGTTTTTTTACTTCTCAAACATGTATAATGTGTTTCACACACGCAACATATAGTGTAATCCCATTTAGACATTAATTGCATATAAACCATGCATTGTTTGTAATTGAAGAATCTATGGATCACCAATATTGATAAACTATATAACATTACACGTGTGCCCAAATTCAAATGAATATGCATGTTTGACACATTAATTTGCGTTATGATATTATCGATGTCGTGATCTCCAGTTTAAATATTTGAATCCCCTTTAATCCAGATATTCGTCTCATATAGCTATCACTCATGCTTATATAGGACTATCTCTCTGGACCTATATGCGTTCATCATCTCTCAGGTATCTCTCGTGCTACCTGTATGTCGACAATGATCTTTTATCTTCGTAACACACTGACGGTACTCTCTCCCTCGACCTTCATCACTCTATCTCTCTCTAAGTATATCTCGCTCCCTGCTATGTGTCTCTAACTATGATTCTCCATGTGGAATCTCTTTCTCTCACACAAACACAAAACTTTGTCTCCCGGGGTCTCATCTCTCTCTACTATTCCCATGTGTGCCACTCGCACACCCCTCATACAGAGATGTCTTTCGCTCCTTAGATATGAGAACCTACGACTCTTCCTCTTCAATGTCTCTTTCTCACACACAAACACAAACTCTGTCTCCCAGGGTCTCATATTTCTCCATTGTTCTCTTGTATGTCGCTCACACACACCCTCTCTCCCTAGAGATATCTTGCGTTCCCTCATATGTCTCTCTAGCTATCACTCTCGTTGTGAAATGTCTTTCTCTCTCGCAGACACAAAACTCCGTCTCTCTGGATCTCATTTCTCTCTGATATCTGTTTGTGTGTGACTCACATGCACCCTCTCTCTATCTCTCTCACACCCACACACATAACCCAGCCTTCTGATCCACTCGACTCCTATCTCTAACGCACACTAGCTAGCATCTTTATCTTTCTATTTATTTGTTTCTCCATCAACCTTCTTTCTCGCCCTCACTCTTGATTCCTATCACGCACACTACATATGTTTCTCTCTACATGCAGTCAAGTGCCCTCTCACACACATATATAACTTCACCCTTTGAACCACCCTACGGTCATCTCCAACACCCAAACTAGCGGATGTCCCTCTAGCTAGCATCTCCATCTCTGTATCTATCTGTAGTTTCTCCGTCAACATTTCTTTGTCGCACGGAGTCTTGCTTCCTATCACCCACACTATATATGTCTCTCCATACATATGCATTTATAGGTTGGTCTCTTTTGCACAATCGTTGTGCCTCACTCCCTTTGCTCGCCATAGATGCATGCTCCAGCCCACGCCACTATCTCTTAAAGACAAAAAGACATGCTCAATTGTCGGGCCTTCTTCCCTGCATTCTCACATGCATGCATATTGTCATACCGATCCGTCTCTCCCATGTCGTTGATCTTATGACTTATGTCTTCTTTCTTTTATCTCGATCATGCGCGCGCACACACACACATCCCACGTATACATGTATACCTCTCACACATGCACGTTCAAGGTCTCTATGTCTCCATATGTAGTTAATTACCCTCAATCCTAACGCCACATCGAATCGTTCTCCTCTTTTGTGCACATAACTTCCGCCTGGATGGGTAAAACACACACTCACACTTAACAATCTCCTTCTAGCTACCCCCCGCCTCTCACTCTTCCCCTATATCCCCAAAACCAATAAGACCATCCCTTTGTTTAATTCCCGCCTACATGCACCATCGATATATAGTAGTCTTCCTCGGTGTCTCTCGAACAAACACGTTCTCTCAATGTCGACTCCTCTCACGCGCACACACCTTCTCTTCCCTCTCTACGGGCATTTTCTCTCTCGCCCCCACCGTTGGTGGCCTCTGCCATACACATCACCTCTCTATGATGAAGCCATGCACACTTAAATTACATCCGCCACAGAGGACCCCGCGACACACACACACACACACACACACACACACGCACACACGCACCCCCCCACACACACACTAAGACTCCATCTCTCTCTCTCTCTCACACACACACACAAACACACACACACACGCACACACGCACGCACCCCCCCACACACACACTAAGACTCCATCTCTCTCACACACACACACACAAACTAAGACTCCATCTCTCTCTCCTCTCTCTCTCTCTCTCTCACACACACACCCCACACACACACTAAGACTCCATCTCACACACACATGCTCTAGGCGGAGCATTTGTTCCTACCACCCTTCATCCAACCTTACCCGTATGATAAACAATCACCTTTATTTACTTGCATAACATGGACAAACTCCACTTTACTTTAGTAGTCAGCAAACTTATCATCTGTACCCTTATAAAAAAACGAGTTGGCAGTGATGGTGTGCCTGCCATCTTGTAATACAGACTGTATGATCTATATCTGAGGATAGAAAGCAAACTATGATAATTTTACAAAAGATACCCACACCTCTCTCCACATCATTATCTCCCGCAACCTCATTGCTCAGCAATTAAAAAGGAATAAGTCTCTGGAACAATCTAGCATGCATGGTGGCCGCTACCGCCTGCCGGCGCCGTCCATCCCCATGCCTCTGCCCATTCCGACCACCAGTCACCACCACGCTCCACTCCTCCTCGCCTTATCTCTCATCTTTCATTTTTTCGATGACATTCTCGAGATACCAGTTTTCCGATAAAATTCTCGAAATATCATTAGTTTTTACACATGGGATTACTCCTGCATGGGTCAATCACAACAGGTGTTCTGTAAAAAATGCATATTGATATTCCGTGCAATGCACGAGAATCTTGCTTGTAATTATATAACGCAAATCACGAGCAGGAAGTGACATTTTTTTGACACAACCACGTTAACATGGCCACGTAAATCACTAGCTAAAGTAAATACCATTATACTTATATCCCGATGCACAAGGTTGAGTACATGCCCGAAGAGTAGAGTCGCACACATGCACTCTGTCTCTCAGAATCTCTCTCTCACACATACTAGTTACGTGACGCCCACTTAAGCAGACACGTATGTTACAATTTGTGCACCGGCGGGTACACGTGATGCTGCGCATTTATTTAAGCCGGAAGGCGAACCCAAACAGTAGCTGCATTCATTCCCCTCCCGCCGCCTCTTCTCTGGTCACCGTCGCCCGGTAGCCATGGGCCGGCCGAAGGTAACAACATACGCCATACTCCCGCCGGAGCGGTGCTTTAATATGGAAATTTTAGTGGTCATGCATGCATCTTTTTGTGCTAGCACTCCTATATAAGGGTTGACCGGTCGCTTCCCGCGGACGTGCGCGGGCGGTGGAAGAGGAAGGAGAAGGGAAGCGGGCTGTGGAGTAACATTGTTTACCACAATTTCTTAGGAAACTGAGTGCAATAATTGAGTAGTTTTGCAAACTACCAGTACTACACCTGAAATGGTTCAAAACCTATACTCCCTTGCCAGCGCGCGCTTCCCGCGTGGAACGGTCAGCGTCGCCCTAGAGCGTCAGTGCCGCATTAATGCCCGGCCAGTGCGGAGGCGACCTCTCACTAGCGCCGGCTTTGAAGTGGCGCGACGGCCGAGAGAGCGCCGCTTCCCGGTGCACACGACTGCTCCGCGTCGAGACTGGCCATAGGCCCTGTTTGGATCCATGGGTTAGAGTTAGTTTGAGCTAGTTGGGGCTCAAATAGCCCTAAAGTATCCAAGCATGAGGGTTTAAATTGGAGCAAGTTGCACCGAACCCACCAAAAAAAACTATCCCACCCAAGAGGTGCTCACTGGAGATAGTTCTCATTGGGACCACTGAAAAATCACTTTTCTCTCTCCATGAAGTGCATTTATTGTCAATCTAACCCTGTCACCCAAACACCTCTTTGGCTACAGTTAGTTCAGGGTTAGTCATGAGTTAGTCTAACCTCTAGCTAAGTTAGAGTATCAAACAGGAGCAGTATAGGACATGCAAGTTGCTCAAAGCATACAGGAAAATTCGTACGTGAAAGGATTTTTTTATTTTCGAAAACGGAACGTGAAAGGAATTTTTTTAGAATGCTCTTGGCATGTCGCTAACATGTGATAGTTAACCGACCTCAATAGACGGCAGAAATGCCAGCCTGCCGCACTTTGATAGAGACGAGGAGGGAGAAGCGATACAGGCTGCTGGATTACTAGAGATAGGTGTCGCACGGAAGCCAAGAAATATGGTGATAGTGTGGGTTAGCCATGTACTAGTATGATGTAACTACACTGGGCTGCCGTGTTTCGTACTCTTCCAGTCCACTGTGGAGATGATTGGTTAATTTTATATCGCTGAATAATATTAAATATTATGAGTGCAGACGCTCCACTACGAGGTTCCTTGCTCCTTCTCGGTCGTCCAGAATCTATGTTCTTCCACTCTATTTTTTTTACGTGAGCTTTGTTCATCCTTTTGCCAACACGCGAGACATCTAGCATCAAGGTGCACGTGTTATGCAAGGATCGTTCCATCTATATGAAGAACACGTGGGACTGGAACTACGAGACAGACATGTACCCAGGAGTGGACGTACGAACCTGAGTAATGTCGCGCAGTAAGTGAAGTAGAAAGGCACAAATGGTATGAACATGCGTGGCATATAGGGTGTGTTTGGTTGCGTTCTCGTCTCAGCATAGTTGTTCCCTCTTCATGCATGCTCAACTCAACACCCCTCTTCATGCATGCTCTCTTCATGCATGCTTCTAGTGTATTTGTGCTAAACTAGTGTGGACTCTTGCACCCTCCATACACTCTACCAAACACCCAAAAGTAGGTCGAGAAGGGAACTCTTGGGCGGCATTTGTCTCTTACTACGTACTACCACTAAATGTTGTACGTGCAATGCACGGTGATGTTATGGAGTACGTGCCTAAGTACTCTACTACTACTATATTAGTTGGAGGCACATATTAACTTTTATATTTGTTTACGTGTATGCCCCGAGACCTTCCAACTAGATGTCTCTTTGTCTCCAGGTCGCACTTTGTATCGTTCATACCACTAAGTACTACTACGTGTGGTCTCCGACCCAGAAGTGGAAGAAGTGGAGACGCTCTACCACGCTGTTTTTTTACGCTGGGCTCTACCACGCTGTTCATGTCCCACTCCTTTCGCTGACGAGTGGGACATCCAGCACGTGCCGTGTTTGGCACCCTTCGTCGTAAGAGTTGAAACGCTAGCATTCATCAGATATAAAAAATAATTATAAATCGGCAGTGATACTATTTTTTTGCGAACCAATCAGTAGTGATACTATACCACGCGGTTTCCTTGCTCCTCGATATCAAAAAGAATACTTCCGTTCGCCAACATGTGGGACGGCGACCATCCTGGTCCACTTGCCATGCATGCAGAACTCCAAGGGAGAGTCACCCAGGTTGTCGCGCCGCAGTAACAATGACTAATGAGCCATCAAATCACAGGCCCACTTCCACTTTGAAGTTGCTCGGACGAAGGAACCATCATGACTTCGTTGAATTCCGCTTCTTGAAGAAAACTACTGTACCAGCAGTACTGCTAGCTACAGTAGTTACTCAACAAGAGGCCTCCTTTCATTCATAGGATAGGAATATGAAAATCATAGGAAGTGACATGACATGCATCTCAATTCCTATAGAGAAAGAGATGCCATTTGATGCTTAGGATAGGAATTTTTCCATTTAGTCTAGGCTAATGTACTGGTAATTTGCTCTAAAAACTACAGTAGTAACTAGTAGTATTGGTACATGCTCGTACTCAGACACAGACACACACACTAACTACTAGTACTACTACTTCTCACATGTTGGCTAGACGCCGTCGTTCTCCTTCCCGGCTTTGTCTGCGACACCCCACCGTGCTTGGATATCTGCCGACCTCTCCGCAGCAGCGCGTGCGTCCTTTTCTTTCTTGCGGCGGCGGGCCTCTCTTTTCTTGAGTGCTTTCTGACTTTTCCGCTCCCTCTATGCGGCTTTGGCCGCCTCTTGCTCTACCGCACATTCGGCCTTGGCATCTTCAAATTCCTCCCACATAGTTGTGAGGTCGCGAGCGGCGATGAACTCGGCACGGCGGGATGCCATCGCTTCCCTACCATTTTGTGTGCGGTCGTGGGCAGCGAGGAACTCGGCGCGGCGGGATGCCATCGCTGCCTTACCGGTTAATGTGCGGCGCGGTGGCATGAACGACGCTTGGTGAGAGCTCTCGGGTGGAGTGGCCGGACAACCGTATAGTGCATTGGTTTGTCAAGAGCTCATGGACAGAAGATGAAGCAAATTTGGATTCCCTTTCAATCCTGGTCATTTATTACCGAGTAAAATGCATTGGCGGTCATCGAACTTGTCTTGATAGCTCATTTTGATCATTGTATACGAGATATGGTGATTATACGGTCACTGGCTCAGCGTATAGCTCCGTATTTGTCTGGTTGACCAGTCAAACAGTCTGCATGCGCCTCATCAGCTTGTGTTCTTTATCTATCTACGCGGGCCTACCTGTCAATGGAGAAAGAAATACTGTAAAAACCAAAATTATGCGTATGTGGGGAATCAAACCACGGACTCGTCGCTGCAACGCACCCTCGTCAGCCAAATGAAAATGAAATACTTCGCGTCAGACACTCATGCTCACGCTGTCAAAGCATGCTAATGCATGCACGTCGCCCTCTAAATCAAAGTCCTGCTCATGGCGCAATGCAAACGGCGAGCCCATCACCTGCGCGCCCCGGCGGTGCCTGACATTACTGTTTAGACGTTTGATGGAGGCCTACGCGAACGCCGAGCATGTATTCACCTGGCTCAACACCAACGGTCATACTCAGACCGCCTTACTCATGTATATCGTCCATCACAACGACAATCTATAAAACATCCTAAGCTAGAGAGGGTACTATGGTAGTATGGTACGGAGTATGTACTATCGTGAGCGACCGATCTTAGTGCCACTGCACACCGAAACCCCTTCCATCGCTAGCGCGCGCTTCCCGCCTGAAACGGTCACCGTCTCTCCAGAATGTCAATGCCGCATTCACCGGACTTAACTCCAGGTGCAATTGGTGTGTCACTGACATGCGGGCCAGATGCCCGTTGGGCCCACATGTTAGTAACCCAAACGCATCTGCAGTTAAGTCACTGAAGCAGCGTCCGCATTCACGCCCGACGAACCTACTCCGGTGCCATTTGTCCATCCGTCTGCCGCGGCTCATTGCCATTCGCCCGCTATATTAACTTGAGCCCCAGCTCCCAGCCATAGCCAAAGACCCACACTTATTCTCCTCCGGTCCCTTCCTTCTGTCGGCACCACTTCAACCATGGCCTCCTGGCGCTCCGAAGCTCTCTTGGACGTACTGTCGCAGGAGCAGACGAGGGACATCGGCGGCTCCGCTCCGGGCGCGCTCCAAAGCTCTCTTCGACGTACTGTCGCAGGAGCAAACGAGGAGATCGCTGGCACCCCCCCCCCCCCCCCCGGCCGCCCTCCGCCGCCACGACCACGAAGCCGGCGCGTGTGCGCGGGCGTAGCCGGCAGCGAGGAAGAGTAGTACACGATAGGTCGCCGCCGCTCTGGAGGAGGTTATCGAGGCGGATGAGGAGGAGGCAAAGGCAATGGCCGGCTTTCTCGGGTTCATGGCCGGACATGGTGGTCGGGCGCCGGCGATCGTTTAGATTAGGTTTACAATAGGTTTTAGTACGGTTTGTGCGAAATATGTAATGAATTTCGTCCAGTTTGTAGGAAAAGTTTTCGAAATGTAATGAATTTCATCCGGTTAATTTGAAATTTGCTTTGTTTGCACGAATTTCGTCCGGTTAGTTCATATAGTTGTCGAAAGGTAAGCGGGCAGCATCGGATGGCATCCATCAGTGTCCTCGGGCAGATGCCGGTGTAAATTTGTGGGCCAGCGCTGGAGATGCCCTAACTATCATGCTATAATCGCTAACAATCCTCCATTATTTGGCAGGGAACAGTTATCCCTCGATCAAAATCAGATCCGCGGTGTTTCGCACTCCTCCCGCGTAAGAGTGTAAACTCTTGCTTACATAAAAATGGAGCAAGTGGACGGCACTGTAGCACGTCATATCACTCGAACTAGCCCGCCTAATGAGCGGGAAAGCACCGCCCTCGTCATTTTGTTCTGGATTTCTATCGATCGATCACACGAAAATGTTACGCTTCGCAAGTTCTAAAGGAAAAGGCGGCACACTTACGACTCGTACGCGTCGCAACCCCTACAGTTCGGCTCGCACGCCGCTCACCAGAGGGGACACGCGTTGTCTTGCAATTTCACTGACATGTGGGACCGTAATTGAATAAACCGTCGATAGCCGAAATCTAATCGCTCGGCGGGCGTCGGCTGAGAAGAGAGAAACGGGGGAGGGAGAAGAGATCGCCCGCCCGCCGCGCACGGACTCCAAGAAATATATGGTGATAATGTGAGGTGGCCATGCTGGAGTCCGGACCGCTTCCGGAGCCCGCTCTCACCGCCCTGGCCCCTCAAGACGCCAGCTGCCCGCCGCATGCATGCATAGCAAGTAGTACTCCTTATGTGGAGGAGAGAGAGGCATTGACAAAGTCAAGGAGTGGGCTCTGCAAGAGCCCGTCTCTACACGTGCTCCTAGGTATAAAAAATAATTCTAAAAAAGGCATAAAAAACAATTGTGTCTTAAAAAAGAAAGGTAAAAAACATTTGAGAGGAAATAGATAGAGAGAAAGTGAGAAAATGTTGTCACCTGGGAATTACATGAGTAAGGAGGGAGTGGTGCACATGCCAAGTTCACTGGGCTGCCGTGTTTCACACTCCTCCGTCGTAACAGTGGAGACAATAGCTTTCATCAAAAATAAACAATGAATACTCGTTGCTCGTCCTCTATATCGGAAAGAATACTTTCATTCGCCGACATGTGGGACGTCGACCATCCTGGTCCACCTGCCATGCACAAATATCCTGGTCTACCCCGGTCGTATCGCAGGCCCAACCTTTCCCACTGTAAGTTGTTCGGACGAAGGAACCGTCATGACTTCGTTGAATTCCGCTTCTTCAAGAAAACTTACTGTACCCGCAATACTGCTACCACACGCGAATACTGGACGGCACTGTACCACGTCATATCACTGAAACCCACTAGGCCAAACTAGCCCGCCTAGGTCATCTATTTTGGAACGGAGGGAGTACGTCTCTGCACTACTATGATTTTGTGTTGCATGTTCTCTGTACTTTTGCTACGATTTTCCTACCCTATGAACCAAATGAGGCCTGAATGTATGTCGACTATTGTCTGATCGATCACTAAGCCTACAATTTTAGGAGCTAGGGCTATTGGTCGATCGACGAGGGATAAGTATAAGCGTACCACAAGCTCATCAGCCCCAACGTTTCTCTTCGGTGAGTGTTTTGCAAGTACTATAGCTCACACAGTAGCTAGCCTACTAACACCAAGAATCATCAAACAAGCCCTGCTGATATGATAAGCAGTTCAAACTTACATCTAAGCATGCCATATATTACATCAAAAGCTAGTGAGGATACATCTGTTTCCATAACTCGGAGAGGGTTCGCATGATTCATCGCATGATTCACTATCAAACAAAAATTAATGCATGAGTTTAATTAGGGTAGTTTTGTAAAGTACGAGATACATTCCTCCAATCGCAAAATGCCTTGGTTCATGAGATTTGAGATTTGAGCCCTATAAACCGGAAGGGAGGGAGTACTGCACACGGTGTAGTCTAGTCACTTGTTGAAATCTCTAGAAAGGCAAATACTCCTTTCCGGTTTACAGGGCTATACTACTCCCTCCGTCTAGGTGTGTAAGTCATCTTACGAAAACCAAATAGTCCCAAAACACTTAGGCGCGGTGCATTAACTTCTATCTTGTTTCTTGTTTCTTGACATATCAACCAATAAGAGATGAGAGGTGTGCATGCTTTTAATGACTTGCAATGGCTAGTTCATTGCATGCAATGCTATCAATTAGCAAATAAACATTGGTGACCCCAGGAGGAAACGGGGCTAAGTGCGTGGACCTATGCAGAATGAGTATCAACCAATGGATAATGGAGTTTAATTGTTAAACAATAGCAATTTTGTCTCATGCAAGAGCCTGGCTAGTATTCCAAGGAACCGCACCACGCGAGCGTTCGCAACTGCCACGTTCGGATTGCGCTTGGCTCTTCGCCTCTTCGAGAAGACGAACAATGATGTTACTCCTACTTCTACAGTATCGAATCCACTGCTGCATGTCCGTCCACCTCGTGCGGGAGGGATAGTGTGTAGCGAAAGCTTCCACTTACTTCTCCTGCCTTTGCGTCTATGACAGGTGGGCCCAACAGGTGGTTGGCCCTCCTGTCATGCAGCCAAAGGCAGGTGCAGTTAAGGCACCGGAGCTCAGTCCGCGAGGGAGAGGGCGTTGTAGTAATAAAATTTCTCGGTCTTGTACGAGTTGACGCGACACATCAAAGCACTGCACTCGATATAAGTCTTTTTATACATTTAAAATGGGCTACTTCGTATGTAGGAGTAGACATATTCTGCTTCGTATGTAGTCACTTGTTGCAATCTCTAAAAAGACTTATATTTGGAAATGGAGGGAGTAAACGCATGCATGCATGCTGTGACTTTCCTTTTGATACTTGCATGTGTTGATTTGATGCACCTTGCCAAATTTTGACTATAAATTTAACTAACCAAATTTTCATGCATGCCACAAAAAATTACGGGGCTGTTTGGATTGTGACTATGTTTGTCTTATGTTGCCACATTATTTTTCCCACACTTGCCACACTTGCCTAACCTGAGTTGCTCAAATTGTTAGACACACTTTGGCTTGCCTAAGGGAATCTTGCCACAATTTTTGTGTCTATGACATGTGGGGTTCACTGCTAATAAAAAAATTCTTGTCTTAGGTGTGGCTTATAAAAAAGACTTATATTTAGGAACGGAGGGAGTAGAAAATATAAATAATAATGCATGTTGGGGCAACCCATGTTTCCGCTAATTTTAGCCGTGGGCTTGTTCACAATTTTTACGAGGGGTTGGTTGTTCATTTAATGGAGGGACTTGTAGTACCAGACTTGAACGATACAAAGTGCGACCTGGCACACCGTAACACCACTTGGAACAAGCGGGTAGCTATCTCAAAAAACAATCAACAACTAAAAAAACCGCGACCTGGCATGTAGTAGTACACAATTTTAAACGATTGTTTTGATGGAGTGAAAAAGGAAAACTACCCCACTACGTATATATAGGCCGGAGCCTCCGCGCTTGCTTGCTAGGGTTGCTCTATTCACACACTCTCATCCTCTCCAGATCTAAACAAGATAGGGGTAGTAACACTATCTTTCTCCCTTCAAAAACCACTAGCTTTCTATCCTCACCGCTGGTTACAGATCCGGACGTATCCCCCTCCGCCGGTGAAGGGGAGGAGGGGCAGCGTTTAGGCCGTCGTTGATAGCGAGGGAGGAGACCCACTGCCGGCCGCACCGTTATCTCTGGCCGAGCACCGGCACGGGAGGTCCTCCGATCCCTTCGTCGTTGCCTGTGGGCGGATCCGGCCTCCCGCCGCCCACCTATCCACATCCCGACGACCTTCAGGTATATCTTCATTCGAAACCGCCTTAGCTCTACTTCGCCAGCTCACTACGTTGCTGCATGTGCATCATTTTCTACCTCTCAGCCCCTCTCAATCGGATGGTCCAACATCACATTTTTTTCTTCTATTGTTAGAGGTAAAGCTACTTCATGGAGTCGAATCTTGTACTCCCTACGTCCGAAAATACTTGTCATTGAAATGGATGTATCTAGATGTATTTTAGTTCTAGACACATCCATTTTGATGACAAGTAATTCCGGATGGAGGGAGTACTTGGTTCAAACAAGAAATAAAGTGGGGGTGGGGGAATTTAGTATGTACTACATCGGACTTGGTACAAACAGGAAGGAAAGGGAGTGAAAGTAGTACAGACTGGTCATCCAACCGGTCTCTTGGTCGAAAAGGGAAATATAGGGGTAACGCTGTACACAGTGGTATGACTAGGACTAGATTTGCTATCCACACATAGGAGTAGGTGGCTAGAGTGAACAAGAATGGGAGCAACCCAGATATGTTTCTCTGATGTTTGTTTCTCGGGGCAACAAACTATGAATCACCACTTTATGCCCCTGTTTACGTACATGGTGCTGGACTGCTGGTGCACCCACTGTCCCATGCCCTTATACCAAATATTTAGGCTCCGTTCAGAATAAAGGGGCAGAAAACATAGGTCTTGATGAAAATAGAGGAATAGGAAAGGAATGTAGGTATAAAACTATGGAACAGCGAACCGGAGGAAACTCTCAAGAGAATGTGTTCGGATGGACTACGAAATGTACAGATTTGTTTTTTTAGAGTAGCATGCTTGGCAGTATGAGATGCTATTTGTTTATTCAGCTGCACAATGACTACTCTTGTCCTCACCTCACGTACCACACATAGGTTGATTTTTTTATTCCGGCAACACAGCACAGCAACCTGTCTAACGCATGGCAGCAAGCGCCTGCCTCGGGCTTCCGCCCAAAAAATGAGCAGCGCGTGGATGTTTCTAATCCTATGGAATCAGTACTACCAGACCAGCTTTCCTATGAAACACTATTCACCTTTTCCCGTGTTCCGAACGGTTGGAAGGGAAAGAATACCGTAGGAATTGTGTTCCTACGAAAATCCTGCACCAAACCTGTGAACCGAACGCAGCCTTAGCTGTTCTTAATCTAATGTCCCTGGTAAGAATGAAGCCATGCCACTGTTATAAGCCATGACAAGTTTAGCCAAATGTTTTTGCCTGTAATTGTTTGAGACTCTGACTGTTTCCTCTGTGCCATTTTGTGCAAACAGGGATATCCAATTCACCTGGTTGCTATTGTGACCTTTTGTTGCACTGCACAAAACTCTTCTTAAAAGAAGTGACTTTTGTGCTGTTTAACTGGAATGTCAGAATGGAACAGTTGGTTCATTTTGGTGGAACTGCACAAAGGGAGATCTGTGTTCCAATCCTCATCATCCATATTGGCGCCATAACCTTCCTTTAGGTAAGAATGATATTTAATGCATGTGTTCATCTCTATTTTCCAACTGCTATGAGAAAATAATGCTGTTTTTTACTAGTACACTTGTACTCCCTCATTGACAAAACCAATTCTGAATTAGAAGGCCAATCATGTACTTGGTTTCACCAACTAATGACGAGAAAGAGAAACAGAGCATGAAGAGGAAGAAGAAGAAGAATAAACAGTGCCAAGGCGATCTTACTGAAGCCAGAGGCCTCAGTCGAGGCCATTCAAGGGCTCCGGCAACAAGTACCTTACATGTGAGACGATCCTCCAGGGAGCCCTTCCACTTCTTCTGTCTCACTTAATTAATTAGGAGTACTTAAGTACCACTAATTTATTACTGCCTAATTTTCCTATTGGAGTTAAACAAATCTTTAGTAGGACCCTATGATGAATCATGTACGTGTGTATGTTTGTCTATGGAGGTGAATCATGTGGTGGAGCAGGGAGGGAATATTATTAGTGTCATGACATAATAGTGCTATTGTTTTGCATGTCAATTTATTGCCATTGGTTCAATGAGGCAATGTTTTGCGTATTGTCCATCATGAATTTGATGCTACTGTTTGAGTAATATGCTAATGTCTTCCTATCCTTTCTCACTAAGCTAATGAAGGTTTCACCTTGTTCCTACTTGTGCAAACAGGGATCATGTTGTGCCAATCATACATTTTAGTGGAACTACACAAGACAATACAATGAACCGTATCCCAACCAGTGCTTTAACTCTACTGGAAGTTCTTGATAATCTTTCGATATAATCTCAGCACTGGTAAACAAGAGTGATTTCTACCATACATTTGAAGTGCACAAAAATATATACTATTGTGTGATTCCAGTGAGTGCTTTATCATCTCTTATGGGACTACATGAATAAGCTTTTTTTTCTCAGGTTGGTACGGGCCTAAGGCCTTCATCCATATTAGTTTGCTGTCATCTCTATTTGTATCGTGCTGCTGCCATGAGAAACTCCTTTATCTTTGCACGTTAAAGTTTTGCAACCTAAGATAAATGGCAATGCTTTGAGTGTTGAGTTGAGCTAATTGGCACTGATTAAATAAACTAATACCTCTCTTTAAGCAAGACTACTATGTTGCTAACTTTGCCCATTAACATAATGAGGGTGCTTCTATTTGTTAGTGTATGTTTCATCAACTAGTCCCACTATTACAGTAATCTCACTCTCTCAATATATGTGCCAACGGGGATGCTTGATTTTGGTGGAACTGCACAAAAACTTTGGGTGCTTCATTGCCTTGACAGCTTCCGTCCTTTCCTATCAGTCGCTAATCTCCGCTTGCTTTCTTCCTTTGCTGTCAGTCGCTTGGCTTATCTCGGCTTCCAGTCAAAGGAAATAGTAATTGATATGCTACCTCACACAGGTTGGTACTGGTCTTTATCCTGATTATTGTGCCTATCATATGTATTGTAATTTGGTATTGTGCTACTGTTTGCTGATTTCATAAAGGAGTAATTTGGAGCCTGAACTCGCAGGCAAATCATTACATCGGGTGATTTCAGTAGAACTGCACAAAATGATCAGATGGACAGGTACTTATGTTGCTGCTATGTACCCCAAAGTTCACTCAGACAAGCATCGATGTTGACAAGAAGTGCCTATATTCATTCGAGTATCAACCGGCGTCAACAAATTGTCAAAATCCAAGTATTAGGAGAGTGAACGCCAAAAATATTGCTTGGTGCATAGCCCAGAAAAACGCAGTTCAGTCTTTGGTCCCAACTTGTGCCCTTTGGTTATCGGCACATATGGTAGCGTACTATATGGCATGGAGTCTAAAGATTCTAGACAAGTTGGTTGACACGTATATTCATCTGGCACTTAATCAGTCTGCACGCCAAGGATGCTCCATTTCAGTTGAACTGCACAAAAAATTTGGGTGGTTCATTTTCTCAACCGCCTCCTTTCTCGTCTGCAATGTAGAATTTTGGCGAGATACAGGACCAAGATGAGCCAGTAAACTAGTTGGATGAAAGTAGTGGCCAAGTTGCTCAAACCTCCCTCGGCACGAGGCCACTATTTGAGGATAAACCTACAAGCAAAGTTCAGATTGTCTGTGTTGCCTCTTATGTACTCGAAAGTTTACTCGTAGAAGAACTAATTTTAGCAAGAAGTACCTCCGATTGAACACCATTTTCCAGTCTGTACCCTAGGTAATTAAAGTTCGTCCATGGATCATATTGGCTGTGATCTCAATCATTTGGATGCATAAACATACTGAACATGTGTATATCTTAATCTTTTTGTGAAGTATGTATGAATATTGTCGTGTGATCTATCAATCATTTGGATGCATAGATATGCTGAGCTTGTGTATATATGAATCTTTTGAGTTGTTGATAGTGAATGTTGGCTATGAATATGAACGTGTCCTGTGAACCTGAGTTTGATATGAATGTTTACCTTTTCTGTTGTATTTGTGTGTGAACTTGTTAGTATGCCTACTGTGGGGTATAAAACGCAGGTCTCTTATAAAAGTAATGCTGTGTCCAATTTATGTTTTCCCTTCTAACCACATTATATATATTTATATTATTACTATTATCGTATATTTTATAGAGACTTATATATACATTATAAAAACATCTCACGTGTTATTAACTTATAAAAGTAAATGTTTAACGGAACTTGGCAAGGAAAATCCTGGTTGTTTTTGACTCACAGGCAAGGAAAATCCTGGTGATTGCGTACAAAAGCTTGCGAAGATTTTAAGGACCAATTTAATGATAACGCGCTCATTTTTATTTTGAGCAATAACTCGCTAATTTCTTAATTATATATATAAAAAATGTGCCTCTCCGGTTTATTCTTTGATATTATTTGCTCCTTCTAACATAACATTATATATATAACGAGCCCACCTAATACGTGTATTTTCAAGGAAGTGCAAATGGGCTGGGTTTTCTTAGAAAATATAAATGGGCCTGATTGACGCGAAATTATTTGTTCACCCAGCCCAGCAAATGGACTGTACATTCTAGAAAACATGGGTTAAATATATGCCACATTTTTGCAGGCTGACATGTGGGCCAATAGGTCGAAGCCTACGCAGGGCGTTGTCAACTTGGTCAACAAATGATTGTGTCATCCACAACCATTGGATTTATATCCAACGGCCAGCATGCACCTTCAATCTCTCGTCTTCCTCCTCCAACGTCGCCGGGACCGCCTGGTCTGGCCTCCGGCGGCTAGCGGCTCTGCTTAGCACGCATCGCTGCGAAGCGCTACCCCACCGCCGGCCAGGCTATCCCTCCACCCCTCGACACCTCCTGTTATTCTCCACATACTACAGCCCCACGCCGCAACAGAACCAGTTATAACCCTTCTCCTCCTCTCAATCTGTGACTCCACTGCCGCGTTTTCCCATCTCCGAGTCGTTCCCGTCCGGGGCCTCGCCGTCGTCCACCGCCTCGCTGCGTTCGGTGCGGCGTGGTCAACAAACGAGAGTCATCGGAAGAGGACTGTACGTGGAGAGCCTGACGGCTGGGACCCACGAGGTCCATGGTCGCACGCAAGGAAAGTTCCTCCTTATTAAGCTGAAAAAAATGTTTCCTCCACCTGACAGCTGGGACCCACCGGCTGTATCTTCGCACGAAAGGAAGTGCCTCCTTGTTTTGCGAAAAAATTATTCATCCCGTTGACAGCTGGGACCCGTCAGATTTAGTGACTGACTTGTGGGCCTACTAAGCGGACGTGTACGCACGGCTTTGTCAACTTAATCAACAAATGATTCTAGCAGCTGGACCGTTGGATGTTAATCCAACAACCGTGCTGCTTCTTCAACCTCTGTTCTTGCTCTTGTCTTCCGTGGGCGGCACCGCGGCTGTGCTACCGCGCACCCGAACCAGTGAAGTTTCCCACTCCTCTCCATCTGCGACTCCACTGCCCCGTCTTCCCCATCTCCGGGTCGTTGCAGTCTGGGTGCGCTCGGCACGGTGTGGTCAACGTGGTCAACAACCGAGAGTCATCGGAAGATGACTGTACGTGAGAGGCTGACAGTGGGGACGCACCACGCCCATGGACGCATGCATGCAACGGAACGCGGCGAGGTCAATGTGGTCAAGGAACGACTTCCATCGGAAGTATACTGTACGTGGAGAGTCTCAGCTGGGTCCACGGCCGCAGCAAGTAAGTGCCTCCTTATTACGCGGAAGATAATGATTCCTCCAACTGACCGAAGGGACCCACTGGACGGGCCACTGTATTTTGCGAAAAAAACGTTTGCCCCCTGACTGCTGGGACAAACCTGACGGGCCACCGTATTTCGCGAAAAAAACGTTCCCCCTGCTGTCAGCTCGGACCCACCAGAAGTGCCTCCTTATTACGCACAAAAAAATGAATACTCCCCCGCTAGCTGGGACCCACCATGGTGGCAGGCTGACTTGTGGGCCTACTAAGTTGACTGGGACGGGGGCCTTTGTCAAATTTTGTCAATATGAACAATTCTAGCTCCAGTGACCGTACAATGTCCATCCAACGGCCGTGGTGCTTCTTCAACCTCTGGTCTTCTTGCTCCAGCCGCCCAAAGCAGCGCCGGTCGTGCCGCATGCTCCTAACTCCCGTGGCCGGCTGTGCTGGCGTGGAGGCCTCACCGCCCCCTACTATTCCCACCGCTGGCCAGGCCCTGCGGCGACGGCAGCCTCACACCGCAGCCGAACCACTGAACCCTCGTACTCCTCTCCGCGCGGGCTTCCACTGCAGCGTCTTCCCCGGCTCCGCGTCGTCCCCTTCCTAGGCCTCGCCGTCGTCCACCGCCGTGGTGCTTTCCGCGCGGCGTGGTCAACATGGTTAAGGAATGACTTCCATCGGAAGAGTACTGTACGCGAAGACGCTGACAGCTGGGTCCACGGCCACAGCCCAGTTTTTTTGTGATTTGCCAAGTAAGTCGCTTTGTCTGGCCTGTAGGGCTGCAAATCTTTCAAGACGAGGAGAGCTTTCATTCGGCTGGCCGAGAAAATGTCCCATCAGTAATGATAAAAGGGGCTGTACATTTTTAAAACACATCAAACCGACAATTAGTTTCAAATATCTTTTTTTTCATTTTGAGATTGTAAATTACATTAATCTTTATGCGTGGAGAATATGTTGGATTTTATATTGATATACATTTATTTTTAAAATCAGTTTGAATGTGAGTCGAAATTTCGGGATTAAAAACCGTTCGGACCGCAGCGAAATACGCAAAATTTCGTATAATTTTTTAACCGTGGCCACAATATGGGCTGTAATGCTAACAAAAAGAATATGGGCTCCAAACAACCTTAATAATTAGCAAATGGGCTGTAAATTATTAGAAATAATGGCAGATGGGCTGTATGCTGTTTTCCACAGATTTGAGGCATTCCTAAAAAAAAGTTGACGCACAAGCAGTGACTGTTGGATGGCCATCCAACGGCCGCCGTGCTTCTTCAATCTCTGCTCTTCCTGCTCCAGCCGCTCAAACAAGCGCCGGCGGGACTGCCTGCTCCCTCCTCTTCGCGGCCGGCTCTGCTGCCGCGCAGGCCTCACCGCCCCACCGTACTCCCATCGCTGGCCTAGCCATCCCTCTACTCACCCACACCTGCTGTAATTCTCCGGCGACGGCAGACGAACCAGTAAACCCTCGTACAGTCGTACTCCCCTCCACGTGGGAAACAACTGCCGAGTCTTCGCTGCCTCCATGTCGTTCCCTTCCTAGGCCTCGCCGTCGTCCACCGCCCTGGTGCTCTCGGCACGGCCTGGTCAACGTGGTCAACGACCGACATGCATCTGAAGTGGACTGTACGTGGAGAGGCCGGCAGCTGGGTCCACGGCCGCACGCAAGGAAATGCCTCCTTATTACGCGCAAAATAATGATTCCTCCACCTGACATCAGGGACCCACCGAAAGGGCCTCTGTACTTCGCGAAAAAAACGTTACCGCCGCTGACAGCTCGGACCCACCAGCTATATCTTCGCACGCAAAGAAGTGCCTCCTTATTACGCACAAAAAAAATGAATACTCCCCCTGCTAGCTGGGACCCACCATGGTGGGAGGCTGACTTGTGGGCCTACTAAGTTGACTGGGACGGGGGCCTTTGTCAACTTTAGTCAATATGAACGATTCTAGCTCGAGTGACCGTACGATGTCCATCCAACGGCCGTAGTGCTTCTTCAACCTCTGGTCTTCTTGCTCCAGCCGCCCAAAGCAGCGCCAGTCGTGCCGCATGCTCCTGCCTCCCGTGGCCGGCTGTGCTGCCGCGGAGGCCTCACCGCCCCCTACTATTCCCAACACTGGCCAGGCCCTGCGGCGACGGCAGCCTCACACCGCAGCCGAACCAGTGAACCCTCGTACTCCTCTCCGCGCGGGCTTCCACTTCCGCGTCTTCCCCAGCTCCGCGTCGTCCCCTTCCTAGGCCTCGCCGTCGTCCACCGCCGTGGTGCTCTCCGCGCGGCGTGGTCAACGTGGTCAAGGAATGACTTCCATCGGAAGAGTACTGTACGTGGAGAGGCTGACAGCTGGGTCCACGGCCACAGCCCAATTTTTTTGTGATTTGCCAAGTAAGTCGCTTTGTCACGCCTGTTGGGCTGCAAATCTTTCAAGACGTGGAGAGCTTTCATTCGGCTGGCCGAGAAAATGGCCCATCAGTAATGAGAAAATGGGCTGTACATTTTTAAAACACATCAAACCGGCAATTAGTTTCAAATATCTTTTTTTTTCATTTCGACATTTTAAATTACATTAATTTTTATGTGTGGAGAATTTGTTGGATTTTATATTGATATACATTTATTTTTAAAATCACTTTGAATGTGAGTCGAAATTTTGGGATTAAAAACAGTTCGGACCGCACCGAAATACGCAAAATTTCGTATAATTTTTTAACCATGGCCACAATATGGGCTGTAATGCTAACAAAAAGAATATGGTCTCCAAACAAAACCTTAATAATTAGCAAATGGCTGTAAATTATTATAAATAATGGCAGATGGGCTGTATGCTGTTTTCCACAGATTTGAGCCTTTCCTAAAAAAAAGTTGACGCACAAGCAGCGACTGTTGGATGGCCATCCAGCGGCCGTCGTACTTCTTAAATCTCTGCTCTTCCTGCTCCAGCCGCTCAAACAAGCGCCGGCGGGACTGCCTGCTCCCTCCTCCCCGCGGCCGGCTCTGCTGCCGCGCAGGCCTCACTGCCCACCGTACTCCCATCGCTGGCCTAGCCATCCCTCTACTCACCCACACCTGTTGTTATTCTCCGGCGACGGCAGACGAACAAGTAAACCCTCGTACAGTCGTACTCCCCTCCGCGTGGGAAACAAATGCCGAGTCTTCCCTGCCTCCGTGTCGTTCCCTTCCTAGGCCTCGCCGTCGTCCATCGCCCTGTTGCTCTCGGCGCAGCCTGGTCAACGTGGTCAACGACCGACATGCATCTGAAGTGGACTGTACGTGGAGAGGCCGACAGCTGGGTCCACGGCCGCACGGAAGGAAATGCCTCCTTATTACGCGCAAAATAATGATTCCTCCACCTGACATCAGGGACCCACCGAAAGGGCCTCTGTATTTCGCGAAAAAAACGTTACCGCCGCTGATAGCTCGGACCCACCAGCTATATCTTTGCACGCAAGGAAGTGCCTCCTTATTATGCACACAAAAATGAATACTCCCCCTGCTAGCTGGGACCCACCATGGTGGGAGGCCGACTTGTGGGCCTACTAAGTTGACTGGGACGGGGGCCTTTGTCAACTTTAGTCAATATGAATGATTCTAGCTCCAGTGACCGTACGATGTCCATCCAACGGTCATAGTGCTTCTTCAACCTCTGGTCTTCTTGCTCCAGCCGCCCAAAGCAGCGCCGGTCGTGCCGCATGCTCCTGCCTCCCATGGCCGGCTGTGCTGCCGCGGAGGCTTTACCGCCCCCTACTATTCCCACCACTGGCTAGGCCCTGCGGCGACGGCAGCCTCACACCGCAGCCGAACCAGTGAACCCTCGTACTCCTCTCCGCGCGGGCTTCCACTACCGCGTCTTCCCCAGCTCCGCGTTGTCCCCTTCCTAGGCCTCGCCGTCGTCCACCGCCATGGTGCTCTCCGCGCGGCGTGGTCAACGTGGTCAAGGAACGACTTCCATCGGAAGAGTATTGTACGTGGAGAGGCTGACAGCTGGGTCCACGGCCACAGCCCAATTTTTTGTGATTTGTCATGTAAGTCGCTTTGTCCAGGCCTGTTGGGCTGCAAATATTTCAAGACGAGGAGAGCTTTCATTCGGCTGGCCGAGAAAATGGCCCATCAGTAATGAGAAAAGGGGCTGTACATTTTTAAAACACATCAAACCGGCAATTAGTTTCAAGTATCTTTTTTTCATTTCGAGATTTTAAATTACATTAATTTTTATGTGTGGGGAATTTGTTGGATTTTATATTGATATACATTTATTTTTAAAATCAGTTTGAATGTGAGTCGAAATTTCGGGATTAAAACAGTTCGGACCGCACCAAAATACGCAAAATTTCATATAATTTTTTAACTGTGGCCACAATATGGGCTGTAATGCTAACAAAAAGAATATGGGCTCCAAAAAAACCTTAATAATTAGCAAATGGGCTGTAAATTATTAGAAATCATGGCAGATGGGTTGTATGCTGTTTTCCAGAGATTTGAGGCTTTCCTAAAAAAAGTTGACGCACAAGCAGTGACTGTTGGATGGCCATCCAACGGCCGTCGTGCTTATTCAATCTCTGCTCTTTCTGCTCCAGCCGCTCAAACAAGCCCCAGCGGGACTGCCTGCTCCCTCCTCCCCGCGGCTGGCTCTGCTGCCGCGCAGGCCTCACCGCCCCACCGTACTCCCATCGCTGGCCTAGCCATCCCTCTACTCACCCACACCTGCTGTTATTCTCCGGCGACGTCAGACGAACCAGTAAACCCACGTACAGTCGTACTCCCCTCCGAGTGGGGAAACAACTGCCGAGTCTTCCCTGCCTCTGTGTCGTTCCCTTCCTAGGCCTCGCCGTCGTCCACCGCCCTGGTGCTCTCGGCGCGGCCTGGTCAACGTGGTCAACGACCGACATGCATCTGAAGTGGACTGTACGTGGAGAGGTCGACAGCTGGGTCCACGGCCGCACGCAAGGAAATGCCTCCTTATTACGCGCAAAATAATGATACCTCTACTTGACATCAGGGACCCACCGAAAGGGCCTCTGTATTTCGCGAAAAAAAGTTACTGCCGCTGATAGCTCGGACCCACCAGCTATATCTTAGCACGCAAGGTAGTGCCTCCTTATTACGCACAAAAAATGAATACTCCCCCTGCTAGCTGGGACCCACCATGGTGGGAGGCTGACTTGTGGGCCTACTAAGTTGACTGGGACGGGGGCCTTTGTCAACTTTAGTCAATATGAATGATTCTAGCTTCAGTGACCGTACGATGTCCATCCAACGGCCGTAGTGCTTCTTCAACCTCTGGTCTTCTTGCTCTAGCCGCCCAAAGAAGCGCCGGTCGTGCCGCATGCTCCTGCCTCCCATGGCCGGCTGTGCTGCCGCGGAGGCCTCACCGCCCCTACTATTCCCACCGCTGGCCAGGCCCTGCGGCGAAGGCAGCCTCACACCGCAGCCGAACCAGTGAACCCTCGTACTCCTCTCCGCGCGGGCTTCTACTGCCGCGTCTTCCCCGGCTCCGTGCCGTCCCCTTCCTAGGCCTCGCCGTCGTCCACCGCCGTGGTGCTCTCCGCGCGGCATGGTCAATGTGGTCAAGGAACGACTTCCATCGGAAGAGTACTGTACGTGGAGAGGCTGACAGCTGGGTCCACGGCCACAGCCCAATTTTTTTGTGATTTGCCAAGTAAGTCGCTTTGTCAGGCCTATTGGGCTGCAAATCTTTAAAGATGAGGAGAGCTTTCATTCGGCTGGCCGAGAAAATGGCCCATCAATAATGAGAAAAGGGGCTGTACATTTTTAAAACACATCAAACCGGCAATTAGTTTCAAATATCTTTTCTTTCATTTCGAGATTTTAAATTACATTAATTTTTATGCGTGGAGAATTTGTTGGATTTTATATTGATATACAGTTATTTTTAAAATCAGTTTGAATGTGAGTCGAAATTTCGGGATTAAAAACAGTTCGGACCGCACCGAAATACGCAAAATTTCGTATAATTTTTTAACCGTGGCCACAATATGGGCTGTAATGCTAACAAAAAGAATATGGGCTCCAAACAAAACCTTAATAATTAGCAAATGGGCTGTAAATTATTATAAATAATGGCAGATGGGCTGTATGCTATTTTCCACAGATTTGAGGCTTTCCTAAAAAAAAGTTGACGCACAAGCAGCGACTGTCGGATGGCCATCCAACGGCCGTCGTGCTTCTTAAATCTCTGCTCTTCCTGTTCCAGCCGCTCAAACAAGCGCCGGCGGGACTGCCTGCTCCCTCCTCCCCGCGGCCGGTCTGCTGCCGCGCAGGCCTCACCGCCCCACCGTACTCCCATCGCTGGCCTAGCCATCCCTCTACTCACCCACACCTGCTGTTATTCTCCGGCGACGGCAGACGAACCAGTAAACCCACGTACAGTCGTACTCCCCTCCGAGTGGGAAACAACTGCCGAGTCTTCCCTGCCTCTGTGTCGTTCCCTTCCTAGGCCTCGCCGTCGTCCACCGCCCTGGTGCTCTCGGCGCGACCTGGTCAACGTGGTCAACGACCGACATGCATCTGAAGTGGACTATACGTGGAGAGGCCGACAGTTGGGTCCACGGCCGCACGCAAGGAAATGCCTCCTTATTATGCGCAAAATAATCATACCTCCACTTGACATCAGGGACCCACTGAAAGGGCCTCTGTATTTCGCGAAAAAAAGTTACCGCCGCTGATAGCTCGGACCCACCAGCTATATCTTCGCACGCAAGGAAGTGCCTCCTTATTACGCACAAAAAAATGAATACTCCCCCTGCTAGCTGGGACCCACCATGGTGGGAGGCTGACTTGTGGGCCTACTAAGTTGACTGGGACGGGGGCCTTTGTCAACTTTAGTCAATATGAATGATTCTAGCTTCAGTTTCCGTACGATGTCCATCCAACGGCCGTAGTGCTTCTTCAACCTCTGGTCTTCTTGCTCCAGCCGCCCAAAGAAGCGCCGGTCGTGCCGCATGCTACTGCCTCCCATGGCCGGCTGTGCTGCCGCGGAGGCCTCACCGCCCCCTACTATTCCCACCGCTGGCCAGGCCCTGCGGCGACGGCAGCCTCACATCGCAGCCGAACCAGTGAACCCTCGTACTCCTCTCCGCGCGGGCTTCCACTGCCGCGTCTTCCCCGGCTCCGTGCCGTCCCCTTCCTAGGCCTAGCCGTCGTCCACCGCTGTGGTGCTCTCCGCGCGGCATGGTCAATGTGGTCAAGGAACGACTTCCATCGGAAGAGTACTGTACGTGGAGAGGCTGACAGCTGGGTCCACGGCCACAGCCCAATTTTTTTGTGATTTGCCAAGTAAGTCGCTTTGTCAGGCCTATTGGGCTACAAATCTTTAAAGACGAGGAGAGCTTTCATTCGGCTGGCCGAGAAAATGGCCCATCAATAATGAGAAAAGGGCTTGTACATTTTTAAAACACATCAAACCGGCAATTAGTTTCAAATATCTTTTTTTCATTTCAAGATTTTAAATTACATTAATTTTTATGCGTCGAGAATTTGCTGTATTTTATATTGATATACATTTATTTTTAAAATCAGTGTGAATGTGAATCGAAATTTCGGGATTAAAAACAGTTCGGACCGCACCGAAATACGCAAAATTTCGTATAATTTTTTAACCGTGGCCACAATATGGGCTGTAATGCTAACAAAAAGAATATGGGCTCCAAACAAAACCTTAATAATTAGCAAATGGGCTGTAAATTATTATAAATAATGGCAGATGGGCTGTATGCTATTTTCCACAGATTTGAGGCTTTCCTAAAAAAAGTTGATGCACAAGCAGCGACTGTTGGATGGCCATCCAACGGCCGTCGTGCTTCTTAAATCTCTGCTCTTCCTGCTCCAGCCACTCAAACAAGCGCCGGCGGGACTGCCTGCTCCCTCCTCCCCGCGGCCGGTCTGCTGCCGCGCAGGCCTCACCGCCCCACCGTACTCCCATCGCTGGCCTAGCCATCCCTCTACTCACCCACACCTGCTGTTATTCTCCGGCGACGGCAGACGAACCAGTAAACCCACGTACAGTCGTACTCCCCTCCGAGTGGGAAACAACTGCCGAGTCTTCCCTGCCTCTGTGTCGTTCCCTTCCTAGGCCTCGCCATCGCCCTGGTGCTCTCGGCGCGGCCTGGTCAACATGGTCAATGACCGACATGCATCTGAAGTGGACTGTACGTGGAGAGGCCGACAGCTGGGTCCACCACCGCACGCAAGGAAATGCCTCCTTATTACGCGCAAAATAATGATACCTCCACTTGACATCAGGGACCCACCGAAAGGGCCTCTGTATTTCGCGAAAAAAAGTTACCGCCGCTGATAGCTCGGACCCACCAGCTATATCTTCGCACGCAAGGAAGTGCCTCCTTATTACGCACAAAAAAATGAATACTCCCCCTGCTAGCTGGGACCCACCATGGTGGGAGGCTGACTTGTGGGCCTACTAAGTTGACTGGGACGGGGGCCTTTGTCAACTTTAGTCAATATGAATGATTCTAGCTTCAGTGACCGTACGATGTCCATGCAACGGCCGTAGTGCTTCTTCACCCTCTGGTCTTCTTGCTCCAGCCGCCCAAAGAAGCGCCGGTCGTGCCGCATGCTCCTGCCTCCCGTGGCCTGCTGTGCTGCCGCGGAGGCCTCAGCGCCCCCTACTATTCCCACCGCTGGCCAGGCCCTGCGGCGACGGCAGCCTCACACCGCAGCCGAACCAGTGAACCCTCGTACTCCTCTCCGCGCGGGCTTCCACTGCCGCGTCTTCCCCGGCTCCGTGTCCTCCCCTTCCTAGGCCTCGCCGTCGTCCACCGCCGTGGTGCTCTCCGCGCGGCGTGGTCAACGTGGTCAAGGAACGACTTCCATCGGAAGAGTACTGTACGTGGAGAGGCTGACAGCTGGGTCCACGGCCACTGGCCAGTTTGTTTGTGATTTGCCAAGTAAGTCGCTTTGTCACGCCTGTTGGGCTGCAAATCTTTCAAGACGAGGAGAGCTTTCATTCGGCTGGCCAAGAAAATGGCCCATCAGTAATGAGAAAAGGGGCTGTACATTTTTAAAACACATCAAACCGGCAATTAGTTTCAAATATCTTTTTTTTCATTTCGAGATTTTAAATTACATTAATTTTTATGTGTGGAGAATTTGTTGGATTTTATATTGATATACATTTATTTTTAAAATCAGTTTGAATGTGAGTAAAAATTTCGGGATTAAAAACAGTTCGGACCGCACCGAAATACGCAAAATTTCGTATAATTTTTTAACCGTGGCCACAATATGGGCTGTAATGCTAACAAAAAGAATATGGGCTCCAAAAAAACCTTAATAATTAGCAAATGGGCTGTAAATTATTAGAAATAATGGCAGATGGGCCGTATGCTGTTTTCCACAGATTTGAGGCTTTCCTAAAAAAAGTTGACGCACAAGCAGTGACTGTTGGATGGCCATCCAATGACCGTCGTGCTTCTTCAATCTCTGCTCTTCCTGCTCCAGCCGCTCAAACAAGCGCCGGTGGAACTGCCTGCTCCCTCCTCCTCGCGGCCGGCTCTGCTGCCGCGCAGGCCTCACCGCCCCACCGTACTCCCATCGCTGGCCTAGCCATCCCTCTACTCACCCACACCTGCTGTTATTCTCCGGCGACGGCAGACGAACCAGTAAACCCACGTACAGTCCTACTCCCCTCCGAGTGGGAAACAACTGCCGAGTCTTCCCTGCCTCTGTGTCGTTCCCTTCCTAGGCCTCGCCGTCGTGCACCGCCCTGGTGCTCTCGGCGCGGCCTGGTCAACATGGTCAATGACCGACATGCATCTGAAGTGGACTGTACGTGGAGAGGCCGACAGCTGGGTCCACCACCGCACGCAAGGAAATGCCTCCTTATTACGCGCAAAATAATGATACCTCCACTTGACATCAGGGACCCACCGAAAGGGCCTCTGTATTTCGCGAAAAAAAGTTACCGCCGCTCATAGCTCGGACCCACCAGCTATATCTTCGCACGCAAGGAAGTGCCTCCTTATTACGCAAAAAAAAAGAATACTCCCCCTGCTAGCTGGGACCCACCATGGTGGGAGGCTGACTTGTGGGCCTACTAAGTTGACTGGGACGGGGGCCTTTGTCAACTTTAGTCAATATGAATGATTCTAGCTTCAGTGACCGTACGATGTCCATCCAACGGCCGTAGTGCTTCTTCACCCTCTGGTCTTCTTGCTCCAGACGCCCAAAGAAGCGCTGGTCGTGCCGCATGCTCCTGCCTCCCGTGGCCTGCTGTGCTGCCGCGGAGGCCTCACCGCCCCCTACTATTCCCACCGCTGGCCAGGCCCTGCGGCGACGGCAGTCTCACACCGCAGCCGAACCAGTGAACCCTCGTACTCCTCTCCGCGCGGGCTTCCGCTGTTGCGTCTATCCCGGCTCCGTGTCGTCCCCTTCCTAGGCCTCGTCGTCGTCCACCGCCGTGGTGCTCTCCGCGCGGCGTGGTCAACGTGGTCAAGGAACGACTTCCATCGGAATAGTACTGTACGTGGAGAGGCTGACAGCTGGGTCCACGGCCACAGCCCAGTTTGTTTGTGATTTGCCAAGTAAGTCGCTTTGTCATGCCTGTTGGGCTGCAAATCTTTCAAGACGAGGAGAGCTTTCATTCAGCTGGCCGAGAAAATGGCCCAACAGTAATGAGAAAAGGGGCTGTACATTTTTAAAACACATCAAAACGGCAATTAGTTTCAAATATCTTTTTTTCATTTCGAGATTTTAAAATACATTAATTTTTATGCGTGGAGAATTTGTTGGATTTTATATTGATATACATTTATTTTTAAAATCAGTTTGAATGTGAGTCGAAATTTCGGGATTAAAAACAATTCGGACCGCACCGAAATACGCAAAACTTCGTATAATTTTTTAACCGTGGCCACAATATGGGCTGTAATGCTAACAAAAGGAATATGGGCTTCAAAAAAACCTTAATAATTAGCAAATGGGCTGTAAATTATTAGAAATAATGGCAGATGGGTTGTATGCTGTTTTCCACAGATTTGAGTCTTTCCTAAAAAAAAGTTGACGCACAAGCAGTGACTGTTGGATGGCCATCCAACGACCGTCGTGCTTCTTCAATCTCTGCTCTTCCTGCTCCAGCCGCTCAAACAAGCGTCGGCGGGACTGCCTGCTCCCTCCTCCCCGCGGCCGGCTCTGCTACCGCGCAGGCCTCACCGCCCCACCGTACTCCCATCGCTGGCCTAGCCATCCCTCTACTCACCCACACCTGCTTTTATTCTCCGGCGACGGCAGACGAACCAGTAAACCCTCGTACAGTCATACTCCCCTCCGCGTCGGAAACAACTACCGAGTCTTCCCTGCCTCTGTGTCATTCCCTTCCTAGGCCTTGCCGTCGTCCACCGCCCTGGTGGTCTCGGCGCGGTCTGGTCAACGTGGTCAACGACCGACATGCATCTGAAGTGGACTGTACGTGAAGAGGCCGACAGCTGGGTCCACGGCCGCACGCAAGGAAATGCCTCCTTATTACGCGCAAAATAATGATTCCTCCACCTTACATCAGGGACCCACCGAAAGGGCCTCTGTATTTCGCGAAAAAATGTTACCGCCGCTGACAGCTCGGACCCACCAGCTATATCTTCGCACGCAAGGAAGTGCCTCCTTATTACGCACAAAAAAATGAATACTCCCCCTGCTAGCTGGGACCCACCATGGTGGGAGGTTGACTTGTGGGCCTACTAAGTTGACTGGGACGGGGGCCTTTGTCAACTTTAGTCAATATGAATGATTCTAGCTCCAGTGACCGTACGATGTCCATCCAACGGCCGTAGTGCTTCTTCAACCTCTGGTCTTCTTGCTCCAGCCGCCCAAAGCAGCGCCGGTCGTGCCGCATCCTCCTGCCTCCCGTGGCCGGCTGTGCTGCCGCGGAGGCCTCACCGCCCCCTACTATTCCCACCGCTGGCCAGGCCCTGCGGCGATGGCAGCCTCACACCGCAGCCGAACCAGTGAACCCTCGTACTCCTCTCCGCGCGGGCTTCCACTGCCGCGTCTTCCCCGGCTCCGCGTCGTCCCCTTCCTAGGCCTCGCCGTCGTCCACCGCCGTGGTGCTCTCCGCGCGGCGTGGTCAACGTGGTCAAGGAACGACTTCCATCGGAAGAGTACTGTACGTGGAGAGGCTGACACCTGGGTCCACGGCCACAGCCCAGTTTTTTTGTGATTTGCCAAGTCGCTTTGTCACACCTGTTGGGCTGCAAATCTTTCAAGACGA
Organism: Aegilops tauschii subsp. strangulata; assembly: GCF_002575655.3. Classification (NCBI taxonomy): domain Eukaryota; kingdom Viridiplantae; phylum Streptophyta; class Magnoliopsida; order Poales; family Poaceae; genus Aegilops; species Aegilops tauschii. The sequence continues at coordinate 519,867,298 of NC_053036.3, forward strand.
GGAGAGCTTTCATTCGGCTGGCCGAGAAAATGGCCCATCAGTAATGAGAAAAGGGGCTGTACATTTTTAAAACACATCAAACCGGCAATTAATTTCAAATATCTTTTTTTTCATTTCGAGATTTTAAATTACATTAATTTTCATGCGTGGAGAATTTGTTGGATTTTATATTGATATACATTTATTTTTAAAATCAGTTTGAATGTGAGTCGAAATTTCGGGATTAAAAACAGTTCGGAGCGCACCGAAATACGCAAAATTTCGTATAATTTTTTAACCGTGTCCACAATATGGGCTGTAATGCTAACAAAAAGAATATGGGCTCCAAAAAAACCTTAATAATTAGCAAATGGGTTGTAAGTTATTAGAAATAATGGCAGATGGGCTATATGCTGTTTTCCACAGATTTGAGCCTTTCCTAAAAAAAAGTTGACGCACGAGAAGTGACTGTTGGATGGCCATCCAACGACCGTCGTGCTTCTTCAATCTCTGCTCTTCCTACTCCAGCCGCTCAAACAAGCGCCGGCGGGACTGCCTGCTCCGTCCTCCCCACGGCCGGCTCTGCTCCCGCGCAGGCCTCACCGCCCCACCGTACTCCCATCGCTGGCCTAGCCATCCCTCTACTCACCCACACCTGTTGTTATTCTCCGGCGACGGCAAACGAACCAGTAAACCGTCATACAGTCGTACTTCCCTCCTCGTGGGAAACAACTGCCGAGTCTTCCCTGCCTCCGTGTTGTTCCCTTCCTAGGCCTCGACGTCGTCTACCGCCCAGGTGCTCCCGGCGCGGCCTGGTCAACGTGGTCAACGACCGACATGCATCTGAAGTGGACTGTACGTGGGGAGGCCGACAGCTGGGTCCACGGCTGCACGCAAGGAAATGCCTCCTTATTACGCACAAAATAATGATTCCTCCACCTGACATCAGGGACCCACCGAAAGGGCCTCTGTATTTTGCAAAAAAAAAACGTTACCGCCGCTGACAGCTCGGACCCACCAGCTATATCTTCGCACGCAAGGAAGTGCCTCCTTATTACGCACAAAAAAAGAATACTCCCCCTGCTAGCTGGGACCCACCATGGTGGGAGGCTGACTTGTGGGCCTACTAAGTTGACTGGGATGGGGGCCTTTGTCAACTTTAGTCAATATGAACGATTCTAGCTCTAGTGACCGTATGATGTCCATCCAACGGCCGTAGTGCTTCTTCAACCTGTGGTCTTCTTGCTCCAGCCGCCCAAAGCAGCGCCGGTCGTGCCGCATGCTCCTGCCTCCCGTGGCCGGCTGTGCTGCCACGGAGGCCTCACCGTCGCCTACTATTCCCACCGCTGGCCAGGCCCTACGGCGACGGTAGCCTCACACCGCAGCCGAACCAGTGAACCGTCGTACTCCTCTCCGCGCGGGCTTCCACTGCCGCGTCTTCCCCGGCTCCCCGTCGTCCCCTTCCTAGGCCTCGCCGTCGTCCACCGCCCTGGTGCTCTCGGCGCGGCGTGGTCAACGTGGTCAAGGAACGACTTCCATTGGACGTGGACTGTACGTGGAGAGGCTGACAGCTGGGTCCACGGCCGCAGTAAGGAAGTGCCTCCTTATTACGCGGAAAATAATGATTCCTCCACCTGACAGCTGGGACCCACCGGACAGGCCACTGTATTTCGCGAAAAAAACGTTTCCGCCTGACTGCTGGGACCCACCAGCTACATCTTCGCACGCAAGGAAGTGCGTCCAGGGAAAAAAAAATTATTCGCCCCGCCGACTGTTGGGACCCACCAGCTACATCTTCGCAGGCAAGGAAGTGCCTGACAGTCGGGACCCACCTGGTCGAAGCATACGTAGCATTGTCATTCTGGTCGCGAACGTGTACATACATACTGGTCGATGTAGAGGCACGCACGTGTCGTAGTAGAGGCGCGCACGTAGCATGTACATGTACGTACAGCGGCCAGTGTGCAAGAAAGAAAATACGGCCACGTACGTACATACGGGCAGGGTCTCGAACGCCTACTCGCGCATTCGTACGGCCAGGGCTCGTGTACATGGCTAGGTCAGAACGGAAAAACAGCGTCGTCGTCGTGTTCATGGGGAGCCAACCGGCTGGGTCGGAACGGAATGCGTCGTCGTGTTAGTCGGGAGGGCTTGGACGGAACAGCCGATGGAAACGAGGCCTGGCGTACCGCAGAACGGAGGAAATGGCCTTGTGTTCGACCGGCTACGTTTGAAACAGGATCCTGTTCATCAGGAGGGGTCTGGCGTACTGCAAAATGGAGGAAACGGACCTTTACGGTCGAAACGGGGGTCTTGTTGATCGGGAGGGGTGTGGCATACCGCAAAACGGAGGAAACTGACTTGTGTTGGAGCGCTACGGTCGAAACGGGGGTCCTGTTCATCGGGAGGGGTGTGGCGTACCGCAAAACGGGACTCCACGGGACACTGTTCATCTCCACCGTAGACCCCCTCCCGCCTCCACGGGCTACTGTTCATCCACCGTCGACCTCCTCCAGCCTCCACCTGCGACTGTTCATCCACGGGCTCCTGTTCATCCAGCCTCCACCACGCGCTACTCCACCGGCTACTGTTCAACCAGCCCTCTCCACGGGCTCCTGTTCAACCACCCCTCCACGGGCTACTGTTCATCCAGCCCTCCACCGTCTACTATTCATTCTGCCCTCCACGGGGTGGTCCTGTTCATCCTGCCCTCCACGGGGTCCTGTTCATCCAGCCCCAACCGGCTCGATCGATCGGGGTCCTGTTCATCCAGAGGCAACACCACGGGGTCCTGTTCATCCAACCCCACCGGGAACTGTTCATCCAAACCCCCCAGCAACGCTCACTGTTCATCTAGAGGCAGCATCGATCGGCTTCAGTTAGCAGCAGTAGCGAAGGAATCGCTCGATCGGGTTCAGTTAACAGCCATCGATCGATCGCTCGGGTTCAGTAACGCGTAGCCTGCAGTGAAATCACTCGGGTTCAGTTAGAGCCCAACGCCTCGCTCGGGTTCAGTTAGAGCCAACGCCTCGCACATACGCGCGTACGTGTACGAGAGAAACGCGCATTGCTCGGCCCCGACCTCCCACCGTAACCGGGAACTCCCCGAAATTTTCCTCGCCCTCTCTTCTACCACGGTTTTTTCCGTCATGGACGGCCCAAAGAATGCCATGCAGCTGCGTCTCCGGCCCGCCCAGGACGAAAAGCCCATTTTCTGTCATGATTTTTTGTCATAGAAGTAGGAGCCCACCACATCTATGATGATACCGTGTTTTGTCACAATTATCGTCATAGAAGTGTCATATGTATGACAGAAAAAAATTTCGTTCGGCCAAAATGTCACGGATGTGTCTTTGTTTGTAGTGATGGCTAGCACAAACTGGGATACAGATCAAAAGAGGCGTAAGTGTCACGACCGGTTTTCCAATAAAAATATTTATTGAAGAACTGATCCCTTTTACGGACCAGCAAGAAGAACTCCTTCTCACTGGTAGACAATATCTTGATCACAGAAGAAAATACCAGGAGTACTGAATATAATACAAGGTTGAGCGGAGACTGCTCAACAATTTATTACAGACACGCCAATAACACATAAAGGCGGATAGGGTGGCATACTACTAACTCATGATAAAAGAAAAAAGGGGTGGTGGATATATCACACCGAAGTGGGTGATATGACTCCTGAAAACTAACAGCTCTTCGAGCGTCGGAGTGAGGCTCCAGGATACTTATTACGGGTGGTGGAAGCGTATATGATACAAGTGACCAATATCCAGGATCGCACGGGACTGACTGGGATTCCTCTGGGCGTCGGACTCACTATCAAACTCTTCATCCAAGAGATCGCCTTCGTCAACATCTGGCCAAATCAACAAGCCAGGTGAGTACTATGAAAGTACTCGCAAGACAGTTCGGACATAAGATATAACAAATGTAAACATGATGCATATGATCAGATTAACAAGTGCACTCAGACAACGAGATAATAATGCATAGGAAAAATAAGAAGAAGTCGGGCGGTAGTCCTCCCGAAATCTCAAAATAAATACTGAGGGCCAAACAAGTGTCTGAATGACTCCTCGAGAGGAAAATGCAAGAATAATAATAATGCCGCAGTCGGGCGTCAAGGCGACACCACATAAAGGGCTTATAATGGAAAAATAAATAACAGTGCGTGCCACAGTCGGACGTCTGAAGCGACATCACATAAAGGGCTTATATCGAAAGTAAATAACGATCATGCCACAGTCGGACGTCTGAGCGACATCACATAAAGGGCTTATATCGAAAGTAAATAACGAACATGCCACAGTCGGACGTCTGAGCGACATCTCGTAAAGGGCTTATATCATAGCTCAATAATTCAGTAGCTCGGGAATATAAATCATTACAAGTACGAGATAAATAAAAGGTTAGTCCATCCACAGAAATAACAATTAAACTGGGTTTACCACTCGAGCTTGTTCATCGGGGGAAAGAGTATACCATGAGGATTTGACACAGACATCGATACACTGATCACGCTACTTGATCATGGATATGATGACTCGGAAGGATTTGACTCTGCAGAGTTTGTACTTTAACCACAGCCAACGGATTTCAGTAGTCACGGGGACTAGTTCCGTTTACGGTGTTTTGGAAGAAACACATCTAACCAGTACACACCCACTTAACATTCCGATGCCAGGAATCACCCTCGGCCAACATTCAAGAAAAACCTTGAGACGGGGAGGCTACAACCTCGCGTAGCATGGGATCGAATTTATATACGCGCGCTCTAAGTGGTGCCCCCCTCTCGGTCCCAACCGGAAACACCCATGCCCCCTGACCAGATGACTGGCTTTAATCCAGGGCCATGGAACCCTCATCCCGGCCTCTCTATTTGGTGTGTACACGGAAAGAGGTTACCAACTTACTAAACCGCATTCTGGCAGAAAACATGTGGCAGCACGGAAGGGGGGAAAACGATAACGTGACTCCGTCCATGTTAACGTTGGAATTTATCTGATGACGTAAGACTGGCATGCTACAACAATACCACCTTGCTGCCCTTCATGTCACCACATGACTAGGCCATCTCTCATCGGAGATCACGGTAACTCCGGAACTCACAGATAGTTGCCTCTCATGCAACGAGATACTCACCGATGCTCATATGCCATGCACAACTATTCAAGCAAACATGCAAAACACCCGTCATATCAAAGGTTCAAACATGCTTGCCTGGTTCGGAGAAGTCGGAGTCTAGCTCGGCGAAGTTCGCGACTCCGTTACCTTTTAAGGAACCTACGGTATAGCGAAAACGGACACTAGCGTGAAAACCAACGCGTGCATAAAAGTTGTTCCAAAAAATTCCAAATAAATACTATAAAAAAACTAGACAAAAATATAAGACTGTGAAAAAAAGAATCACTCAAAAATCACTTTTTATTAAAAAGTTATAAGGGTTTTTGTCCAGGGACCAATCTGTGATGAAACAGAAAAGAACCAGGGACTTAACTGAGAAAACAGAAAACGGTTCGAAGAGAAACGCGCCAGCCCACAGAGAAAACGTACTCGCCCGAAGGCGCCAACAGAAAACGCTTCGGGGAGAGAAGAAAAGAGAGGCTGACGTGGGGGTCCCACATGTCAGGTTTAAATCCTCGCCGGCGCCCGAAGGCTGCGGTGGTCGCCGGCGTCGAACCACGGCGAGTCAGGGAGATCGGAGTGTACCAAGAGGTTCAGTGCGTTCTTCCACGTCGGTGGGTGGTGGACTTGGTCGTCGGAGAGCACCACGTCGACGGCGACACTTTCTCCGGCGGACGGCGGCTCGGGCGATGGTGGAGAACTCCGGTGGGTGCTGCAAACTCCGAATTGAAGCGCGGGTCAGGAGAGTAGATGTATAAGGGAGCTACTGGCAAGAGCTGAGAGGTAGTGGTGCACGCACGGGAGCGAATCGAGCTGGATCCCGTGGCGGGTCGCGGCGGCCGGAGTTGGGGAAGAAGGCTCCCTCGGGGCTCTTCAAGTGGCTAGGCGTGGTGTTGGAGGTATGCAGAGGTGGTGTGGGTTCTAGCTGGAGCTCGGGGCCTCTATTTATAGGTGGTTCGAGGGGGTGGCCGTGAACGGGATCGCTCCGGCGAGCAATTACGGCGAGGCAATGGCTTGGCAGGGCGCTTAAGTGGCCAGGCAGCATCAGGGAGGTGTATTGGTGCCGTTCCCCCGCTAATCCAGGTCGGGCTTGGCGTAATGGCGCCGGTCCTCGACGGGGCGGCCGTACGGGCACGGCGGCGGCAGAGAGCGCGCTCCGCGCCTAGCGGTTCACGACGAGGGTGGCAGCGCGCACTGGGGAGTGGACGGCCACGCGGCGGCCTCCGGTGGCTTGGGCGGCGCTGGGTGGCGCCGTCTGCGCTGCACCTCTCTCTGGCGGCCGCAAAGCCGCCGCTGCCATCGGTCACGGGGCGGCGGACCTCCTCCTGCTCGTCGCCGACGCCCGCAACCTTCCAGGCGCTCGTGCGCTGCAGAGGAAAAGGGGGAGGGGACGGGGAGCAAGGCGTTGCCGCGGCACTGTCGAGATCGACAACGGACACTGAAGAAACGACAGTAGTTTCAGACACTGTTAACTGAACTTGACTGAACATTACAGAAACAGTGCCAGTCAGGTGTTCGACGAAATGATTTGGCATGGAGAATTTTTTTTCTGGAGCTGGGACTTGGTGAGATGACCTCTCAATGCACCCAGAGGCTGCCTGATTTTTCTCAGATTTTTAGGAGAAGGATTTGAATGAATTTCATCAAATTTGGCAAATCTGGTCCAAACTTGCAGCAAGTATAGTTTGAAAAATTTGAACTGGAGACCAGTGGATCTTCATGGATCCTGGTTGAGGGTTCAAAGGACTAGCTAGGGAAAAAGGTTTGGAGACAAAACTCAAAGCAGAAAGAGTAGCTCCTTTGTAAACCTCCAATGATCAAGGTAGAAGGTAGAAATGATTTTTGATAAGAAATAATTGGAAATAATTTTATGGAGAGGTTCAACTTGCTGGTTTTGAAGTACATCATGATCCAAAGATGAGGGAAGGTTTGTGGGAGTGGATTTCCACTTAGGTCATGGCAAGAGAGATTTTTGGAAAGTGGAAAAAGATCATTCCAAAAGTCATAGGGCTTTTTAAAGGAATTTTCAAAAGACATTTTTTTCAAGTGAGAGGCATTTGGTTTTGAGTCCAAATAAAAGGGAGAACCTCCAAGACCAAAAATCAAGCCTTGGGTGAATCCAAAACAAAACACTAGTCTTATAAAAAATATATTGAGAGGGAGAGTTCTTTAGAAAAAAAAATTTAAATCACCTCCCTCAAATCAAGTAAAAGTTTTGAAAAAGCCAAATAAAAATTTTGGGTGTCACAACACCTACCCCCTTAGGAAAAATCTTGTCCTCGAGATTTCAGCTGATCCTCAAATAGATATGGGTACTCTGCCCGAAGGAAATCTTCCCTTTCCCAAGTAGCTTCATCCTCTGTGTGGTTGCTCCACTGGACCTTGAAAATTTTTATCGTTTTCTGCCGGGTCCTCCTTTCGGACTCTTCCAATATCTTCTCTGGTCGTTCTCTGTAGGTGAGATCTGGTTGCACATCAATGCTCTCATGGGGTACATGCTTCTCCGGGTTGTTCACACATTTCCTCAACCGTGAGACGTGAAACACGTTGTGGACGTCTGACAGTTCCTTGGGCAGATCTAGCTGGTAAGCTACTGTGCCTCGTCGTGCAATTATACTGAAGGGTCCAATAAATCTCGGGGCTAGCTTCCCTATAATTTTGAACCATTGCAGGCCCCTCATAGGAGACACTCGTAGGTATACGGAATCACCGGGTTCAAAGCTGACCTCACGATGTTTTTGATCATAATAGCTCTTTTGTCAGCTTTGAGCTGTCTTAAGTCTGTCCCTGATCTGTTTAACTTTCTCCTTGGCCTCTTTAAGCATGTCTGGGCCGAAGATACGACTATCACCTGTTTCTGACCAATTTAGTGGGGTACGGCACCTCCGTCCGTACAATGCTTCAAAGGGTGCCATTTGTAAGCTGGCTTGGTAACTGTTGTTGTAAGCAAACTCGGCATACGGCAGACTATCTTCCCAACTGGATCCATAGGTGAGCACACAGGCTCTCAGCATATCTTCTAAGATTTGGTTTACGCGTTCCGTTTGCCCATCAGTCTGAGGGTGGTACGCTGTACTGAAAGCTAGTTGCGTGCCCAGAGCTAGTTGCAGGTGATCCCAAAATTTAGAGACAAATTGAGTGCCTCGGTCGGATATTATAGTCTTTGGGACCCCATGCAGACAGACTACACGGGAGAGATAAAGCTTGGCTAGCCTTTGGGTAGAGTAGGTTGTCTTCACGGGGATGAAGTGGGCTACCTTGGTTAGCCTATCTGTGATGACCCATATGGCATCATTTCCGCGTTGTGATCGAGGTAGTCCGACGATGAAGTCCATCCCAATCTCATCCCACTTCCATTCAGGTATCCTGTTTGGTTCCAGCAGCCCTGCTGGCTTTTGATGCTCGGCTTTTATGCGTTGACATGAATCGCAACAAGCAATAAATGCGGCTATATCCCTTTTCATACCGTGCCACCAAAATCTTTCCTGAAGGTCTTTGTACATTTTGGTCCCTCCAGGGTGGATCGAGTATGGAGCGGTGTGGCTCTCGGTTAGGATTTGTTGCTTGAGTTCCTTATCGTCAGGTACGCAAAGTCTGTCCCCGTACCATAAGATTCCTTCATTGTCTGTGACAAACTCTGACGCTTTGCCAAGACTCATTTTTCTCTTTATACCTTCGATGCTGGGATGCCCCTGCTGGGCCTTCTTAATTTGTTCCATAAGGGTGGGATGTATTTCCAGGTTTGATATGGTGCCCTCAGAGACTAACACCATGTTGAGTCTAGCGAACTCTTGCTGAAACTCAGGCCTCAAGTTCCGTGGATCGTCGTTGTCCAGGCTGGGGTTCTGACTAAGGGCATCAGCCACTACATTTGCCTTCCCTGGATGGTAGTGAATGCCGACATCACAGTCCTTGACCAATTCCAACCAGCGCCGTTGGCGTAAATTTAGTTCTGGCTATGTGAAAATATATTTAAGGCCCTTATGGTCCGTATATATTTCACAACGATTTCCCAACAGAAAGTGCCTCCACTCCTTGAGTGCATGGATGACCGCTGCTAGCTCCAAGTCATGAGTTGGATAATTTTCCTCATGCTTCCTTAGTTGCCTGGAAGAATACGTGACAACTTTGCCATCCTGCATCAGCACACATCCAAGGCCTTTCCGGGAGGCGTCACAATACACTTCAAAACTCTTGTGTATATCTGGCACGGTCAAAACTGGTGCTGTTGTTAGTTTCTTCTTGAGTTCTTGGAAGCTTTTCTCGCACGCTTCCGTCCATACAAACTTCTTATCTTTCTTGAGCAACTGGGTTATTGGTTTTGCCACAGTGGAGAACCCTTCAATAAATCTCCGGTAATATCCAGCCATTCCTAGGAAACTCCGTACATCTGTCACGTTGGCTGGTGGCTTCCAGTCAAGTATGGCTTTGACCTTTTCTGGGTCTACGGCTATGCCTTCTTGGTTCAATATATGGCCCAGAAAACCAACTTGTCTTAGCCAAAATTCACACTTCCTAAATTTGGCGTACAATTGGTGTTTCCTTAATTCTCCCAAAACGATTCTGAGATGCTCAGCATGCTCTTCTGGTGTTCTTGAATAAACCAGAATGTCGTCAATGAACACCACAACAAATTTGTCCATAAACTTCATAAACACTTTGTTCATGAGGTGGACGAAATAAGCGGGGGCGTTCGTCAATCCAAACGGCATTACTGTAAACTCATATAATCCGTATCTGGAAGTGAATGCTGTCTTAGGGATATCTTCTGTCCGTACTTTCAATTGGTGATACCCCGATCTCAAATCAATTTTTGAGAACACCTTGGCTTGCGCGAGCTGGTCAAACAAATCATTTATCCGTGGCATCGGATATTTGTTTTTGATGGTGACCATATTGAGAGCTCGATAATCAATACACAGTCTCAGTGTCCCATCCTTTTTCTTGGCGAATAAAACTGGCGAACCCCAAGGTGAGGAGCTGGCTCGAATAAATCCTTTGTCCAATAACTCCTTTATCTGCTTCTTCAACTCTACCAATTCTGAGGGGGCCATCCTGTAAGGTTTCTTATAGATGGGAGTGGTGCCAGGTGCTAGTTCAATGCTGAACTCAATCTCTTGGTCTGGTGGCATGCCTGGTAGTTCTTTAGGAAATACGTCTGGAAACTCGCACACCACTGGAACTTTTCTCAATTCTGAAATGTCCACTTTGTTCAATTTTGGTTGCCGTGACCGTGGTCTTTCTTGAGCTGTAACCTTTATTGTCTTGCCGTGATGATGAGTGAGGATCACAGTCCGATTGAAACAGTCAATAAATCCCTTGTTTGTGGTCAACCAGTCCATCCCTAGGATGACATCCAGTCCTTTATTTTCCAACATAATAAGATTAGCTTGAAACTGTAGTCCTTCGAACTCAATGATCACTCCTCGGCAGTAACTCTGAGTGATCTTCTTATTTCCGGGGGACTTGATGATCATAGATTTTTCCAAGGGAAGTATCGGAAAACCATGTTGCAAAACAAAATTCTTCGAAACGAACGAATTGGAAGCTCCAGAATCAAACAAAACCATGGCAGGTACTGTGTTGACAGGGAACGTACCGAGCACGATGTCTGGGGCATTCTGGGCTTCTTCTCTGGTCACATGGTTTAGGTGACCCTTCCTGTGGTTGTTGCTGGGGTTGAAATTGTTGCGCTTGGGGGCTGGATTATTCCCACCATTGTTCGGCTTGGGGGCCGAGTTCCTTGGCTTTGGGCATTGTTTGGCATAGTGCCCCTCTTCACCACAAGCGTAGCAAGTGACCCCTGGACGGTACGTGAAGTCCTTGTCCCTTGAATGAAACTGCCTGGTTGGCCTTAGATCAGTAGTCGGGGGTTTCCTTGCTTCAGTCCTCGGGACCTCAGTCCTGCTTCGGTTGTTGCGAGCAAGAGTCGTCTTGTCCCTCTTTCGCTTACGGATATCCTCCAGACTACGGCGCTCATTCTCCAAAGTAATGGCCTTATCAACCAGAGTTTTAAAATCTGGGAAAGTGTGTACGACCAGTTGGCATCTTAGTGCCGGCGCCAGGCCGTCCAAGAATTTCTCCATCCTCTTGTTCTCAGTCATATGCTCGTCGTAGGCATAACGAGATAGCTGGGTAAACTGACTGTTGTATTCTGTCACTGACATGCCTCTTTGCTTGAGGTCATCAAATTCTCTTCTCTTGATTTTTATGATGCTCCTGGGGATGTGCGCCCCACGAAAGCCTTCCTTGAACTCCTCCCAGGTGATGTTGTGTTCACTGGGATGGATGTGTAGGAAGTTCTCCCACCATGCTGCAGCTGCTCCAGTAAGGTAGTGGGGTGCATAAAGCACCTTCTCATGATCTGAACACTAAGCAATAATCAGCTTCCTTTCGATGTCACGAAGCCAATCATCGGCTTCAAGTGGCCTATCGGTGTGAGCAAATGTTGAAGGGTGTGTCTTCTGCAGTTCAGACAACTTGGAGTGTGGTTGGTACGGCTCACGGTGATTTCCCATGTTGATGACGTGGTTCATCATTTCTTGGTGTTGCTGTTGGCTTTGTTCAAAAAGGCGGCATACTTGAGATAAGGCGGCCTCACTGTCCTGTTGACTAGACTGTCCCTGAGTGAAGTTGTTGCTGGTCTGTGTTCCAAATACTTCTTCTGGCTGATTGGGCATGGAACGAGTCCATGGACGAGACATTTTCCACTCTGGGGTATTATTTGCAAAATCATGAGAAGAACTGCGAGGTGCAAGGAAAATCTTGCAAAGACAAAAATTTAAAAGGTCTCAAGATTTTTCAAGAAAACATAAACGATTTCGCACGGAGAAGAACTGCTTAGCACATATCTTACACGCGAAACGCAAACATGCGATACAGCACTCAGGATGTGTGTACACATTCCTGACATGTTATTAGACTAGCACACTCCTCCGGAAAGCAGCGTACACCACTACTACAAGCTAACGTACAGATAAAACACATCATACAAGCAGACACAACGCGCGGCTACTCGGCACTCTCAGTCGGAGATGGTGACGATGTCCTTTCCCTTGCCGAGGGCAAGACTCAGCGGTGCAGGAGACTCAACCTACACCTCCTCCCTAGTAGGCTCCTGGCGCGAAGCACTGCACTGAGGTGATGGCGCGGGTGCGACAGGCGGTAGTGCGGGTGTGGCAGGTGGTGCAGCTCTGACTGGAGTAGGAGCGATGACTCGATCGAACTCCTCAGTGGTAGGCAGACGGCGAGCAGTGGCCAAAATGGCCGGTGCATAAGATGCTGAGGACGAGACGAAAGTCAGAGGCGGTGCCGTGTGGAGAAGCTCCTTCCTGCTGGCAGGACCGCCCCGAACTAAGTCCATGCGGGCAGTCACAAGATCGTCCACGAGGTTGTCGAAAGATTCCTCCAGAGCCTTGAGATACTCCACAACCATCTCGATGGCTTCATCTCACTCTCCCCTATGGCAGGCGAATGCATAGTGACAAGTATATGGCACATGGCATGGGAGGTAGCGGTAGCGACGAGTCTTCATCATAGGAAGAATGTCCCGAAGGTGAGCTATCGCCTCACGGGCAGCCATCTGCATGGCATGCCTCTCCGTAGGCATGGCCCTTCCCACAAAACGGAAGTGGCGTGATGCAGAACGTCCTCCCTTGAATTGCACCACGGCCTGGTGCATAGACACGTCGTCGCTGAGCTTGTGTTGGTAAAATGTGAACTCTGGACGAGTCGCTGGCCCGATCGCGAGCTTGGCGATGGAGACGAGGAGCTTGACAAACCCCTCGGGCACGTTAGTGAACACCCGAGTCTCGCAGTTGCTGCCAGCCATCTACAAAAGTAGGCAAAAATTCTGAGTAGTCATGTCATAAATTTATGATGACCAACAGAAAAATTAGCTACAATTGCAAAATGCTGAAAAAAACACAAAAGACGGTAATAACTGATTAGCGAGCGCACCTAGGGGCTTCCTATAGTCAGCCTGGCTCTGATACCAAGCTTGTCACGACCGGTTTTCCAACAAAAATATTTATTGAAGAACTGATCCCTATTACGGACCAGCAAGAAGAACTCCTTCTCACTAGTAGACAATATCTTGATCACAGAAGAAAATACCAGGAGTACGGAATATAATACAAGGTTGAGCAGAGACTGCTCAACAATTTATTACAGACACGCCAATAACACATAAAGGCGGATAGGGTGGCATACTACTAACTCACGATAAAAGAAAAAAGGGGTGGTGGATATATCACACCGAAGTGGGTGATATGGCTCCTGAAAACTAACAGCTCTTCGAGCGTCGGAGTGAGGCTCGAGGATACTTATTATGGGTGGCGGAAGCGTATATGATACAAGTGACCAATATCCAGGATCGCACGGGACTAACTGGGATTCCTCTAGGCGTCGGACTCACTATCAAACTCTTCATCCAAGAGATCGCCTTCGTCAACATCTGGCCAAATCAACAAGCCAGGTGAGTACTATGAAAGTACTCGCAAGACAGTTCGGACATAAGATATAACAAATGTAAACATGATGCATATGATCAGATTAACAAGTGCACTCAGACAACGAGATAATAATGCATAGGAAAAATAAGAAGAAGTCGGGCGGTAGTCCTCCCGAAATCTCAAAATAAATACTGAGGGCCAAACGAGTGTCTGAATGACTCCTCGAGAGGAAAATGCAAGAATAATAATAATGCCGCAGTCGGGCGTCAAGGCGACACCACATAAAGGGCTTATAAAGGAAAAATAAATGACAATACGTGCCACAGTCGGACGTCTGAAGTGACATCACATAAAGGGCTTATATCGAAAGTAAATAACGATCATGCCACAGTCGGACGTCTGAACGACATCACATAAAGGGCTTATATCGAAAGTAAATAACGAACATGCCACAGTCAGACGTCTGAGCGACATCTCGTAAAGGGCTTATATCATAGCTCAATAATTCAGTAGCTCGGGAATATAAATCATTACAAGTACGAGATAAATAAAAGGTTAGTCCATCCACAGAAATAACAATTAAACTGGGTTTACCACTCGAGCTTGTTCATCAGGGGAAAGAGTATACCATGAGGATTTCACACAGACATGGATACACTGATCACGCTACTTGATCATGGATACGATGACTCGGAAGGATTTGACTCTGCAGAGTTTGTACTTTAACCACAGCCAACGGATTTCAGTAGTCACGGGGACTAGTTCCGTTTACGGTGTTTTGGAAGAAACACATCTAACCAGTACACACCCATTTAACATTCCGATGCCAGGAATCACCCTCGGCCAATGTTCAAGAAAAACCTTGAGACGGGGAGGCTACAACCTCGCGTAGCATGGGATCAAATTTATATACGCACGCTCTAAGGGGTGCCCCCCTCTCGGTCCCAACCGGAAACACCCATGCCCCCTGACCGGATGACTGGCTTTAATCCAGGGCCATGGAACCCTCATCCCGGCCTCTCTATTTGGTGTGTACACGGAAAGAGGTTACCAACTTACAAAACCGCATTCTGGCAGAAAACATGTGGCAGCACGGAAGGGGGGAAAACGATAACGTGACTCCGTCCACGTTAACGTTGGAATTTATCTGATGACGTAAGGCTGGCATGCTACAACAATACCACCTTGCTGCCCTTCATGTCACCACATGACTAGGCCATCTCTCATCGGAGATCACGGTAACTCCGGAACTCACGGATAGTTGCCTCTCATGCAACGAGATACTCACTGATGCTCATATGCCATGCACAACTATTCAAGCAAACATGCAAAACACCCGTCATATCAAAGGTTCAAACATGCTTTCCTGGTTCGGAGAAGTCGGAGTCTAGCTCGGCGAAGTTCGCGGCTCCATCACCTTTTCCGGAACCTACGGTATAGCGAAAACGGACACTAGCGTGAAAACCAATGCGTGCATAAAAGTTGTTCCAAAAAATTTCCAAATAAATACTATAAAAAACTAGACAAAAATATAAGACTGTCAAAAAAAGAATCACTCAAAAATCACTTTTTATTAAAAATTTATAAGGGTTTTTGTCCAGGGACCAATCTATGATGAAACAGAAAAGAACCAGGGACTTAACTGAGAAAACAGAAAACGGTTCGAAGAGAAACGCGCCAGCCCACAGAGAAAACGTACTCGCCCGAAGGCGCCAACAGAAAACGCTTCAGGGAGAGAAGAAAAGAGAGGCTGACGTGGGGGTCCCACATGTCAGGTTTAAATCCTCGCCGGCGCCCGAAGGCTGCGGTGGTCGCCGGCGTCGAACCACGGCGAGTCAGGGAGATCGGAGTGTACCAAGAGGTTCAGTGCGTTCTTCCGCGTCGGTGGGTGGTGGACTTGGTCGTCGGAGAGCACCACGTCGACGGCGACACTTTCTCCGGCGGACGGCGGCTCGGGCGATGGTGGAGAACTCCGGTGGGTGCTGCAAACTCCGAATTGAAGCGCGGGTCAGGAGAGTAGATGTATAAGGGAGCTACTGGCAAGAGCTGAGAGGTAGTGGTGCACGCACGGGAGCGAATCGAGCTGGATCCCGTGGCTGGTCGCGGCGGCCGGAGTTGGGGAAGAAGGCTCCCTCGGGGCTCTTCCAGTGGCTAGGCGTGGTGTTGGAGGTATGCAGAGGTGGTGTGGGTTCTAGCTGGAGCTCGGGGCCTCTATTTATAGGTGGTTCGAGGGGGTGGCCGTGACGGGATCGCTCCGGCGAGCAATTACGGCGAGGCAATGGCTTGGCAGGGAGCTTAAGTGGCCAGGCAGCATCAGGGAGGTGTACTGGTGCCGTTCCCCCGCTAATCTAGGGCGGGCTTGGCGTAATGGCGCCGGTCCTCGACGGGGCGGCCGTACGGGCACGGCGGCGGCAGAGAGCGCGCTCCGCGCCTAGTGGTTCACGACGAGGGTGGCAGTGCGCACTGGGGAGTGGACGGCCACGCGGCGGCCTCCGGTGGCTTGGGCGGCGCTGGGTGGCGCCGTCTGCGCTGCGCCTCTCTCTGGCGGCCGCAAAGCCGCCGCTGCCGTCGGTCACGGGGCGGCGCACCTCCTCCTGCTCGTCGCCGATGCCCGCAACCTTCCAGGCGCTCGTGCGCTGTAGAGGACAAGGGGAGGGGACGGGGACCAAGGCGTTGCCGCGGCACTGTCGAGATCGACAACGGACACTGAAGAAACGACAGTAGTTTCAGACACTGTTAACTGAACTTGACTGAACATTACAGAAACAGTGCCAGTCAGGTGTTCGACGAAATGATTTGGCATGGAGAAATTTTTTTCTGGAGCTGGGACTTGGTGAGGTGACCTCTCAATGCACCCAGAGGCTGCCTGATTTTTCTCAGATTTTTAGGAGAAGGATTTGAATGAATTTCATCAAATTTGGCAAATCTGGTCCAAACTTGCAGCAAGTATAGTTTGAAATTTTTTGAACTGGAGACCAGTGGATCTTCATGGATCCTGGTTGAGGGTTCAAAGGACTAGCTAGGGAAAAAGGTTTGGAGACAAAACTCAAAGCAGAAAGAGTAGCTCCTTTGTAAACCTCCAATGATCAAGGTAGAAGGTAGAAATGATTTTTGATAAGAAATAATTGGAAATAATTTTATGGAGAGGTTCAACTTGCTGGTTTTGAAGTACATCATGATCCAAAGATGAGGAAAGGTTTGTGGGAGTGGATTTCCACTTAGGTCATGGCAAGAGAGATTTTTGGAAAGAGGAAAAAGATCATTCCAAAAGTCATAGGGCTTTTTAAAGGAATTTTCAAAAGACATTTTTTTCAAGTGAGAGGCATTTGGTTTTGAGTCCAAATAAAAGGGAGAACCTCCAAGACCAAAAATCAAGCCTTGGGTGAATCCAAAACAAAACACTAGTCATATAAAAAGTATATTGAGAGGGAGAGTTCTTTAGAAAAAAATTTAAATCACCTCCCTCAAATCAAGTTAAAGTTTTGAAAAAGCCAAATAAAAATTTTGGGTGTCACAGTAAGCCTCCTGCCTGGGATCCTCCTAAACTACTTCTGGTCGTCGTCAGCGGCCTGCACGTAGTAGTAGGCACCTCCAGTGTAGTAGGAGTCGTCGTCGACGGTGGCGTCTGGCTCCTGGGCTCCAGCATCTGGTTGCGACAACCAGGTAGAATGGAAAGGGGGAAAAGAGGGAGAAAAGCAACCGTGAGTACTCATCCAAAGTACTCGCAAGCAAGGATCTACACTACATATGCATGGGTATCTATGTAAAGGGGCAATATCGGTTGACTGAACTGCAGAATGCCAGAATAAGAGGGGGATAGCTAATCCTATCAAAGACTACGCTTCTGGCAGCCTCCATCTTGTAGCATGTAGAAGAGAGTAGATGGTAAGTTCACTAGGTATCATCACATAGCATAATCCTACCCGACGATCCCCTCCTCGTCGCCCTGTTAGAGAGCGATCGCCGGGTTGTATCTGGCACTTGGAAGGGTGTGTTTTATTAAGTATCCAGTTCTACTTGTCATAAGGTCAAGGTACAACTCCAAGTCGTCCTCTTACCGAAGATCACGGCTATTCGAATAGATAAACTTCCCTGCAGGGGTGCACCACATAACCCAACACGCTCGATCCCCTTTGGTCGGACACACTTTCCTGGGTCATACCTGGCCTCGGAAGATCAACACGTCGTAGCCCCACCTAGGCACAACAGAGAGGTCAGCACGCTGGTCTAAATCCTATGCGCGCAGGGGTCTGGGCCCATCGCCCATTGCACACCTGCACGTTGCGTGGGCGGCTGGAAGCAGAACTAGCCCCCTTAATACAAGAGCAGGCTTACGGTCCAATCCGCCGCGCGCCGCTCAGTCGCTAACGTCAAGAAGGCTTCGGCTGATACCACAACGTCGAGTGCCCATAACTGTTCCCGCATAGTTGGTTAGTGCATATACGCTAGTGGCCAGACTCAGATCAAATACCAAGATCTCGTTAAGCGCGTTAATTGATGTAACCGCGGACGCCGACCAGGGCCAGGCCCACCTCTCTCCTAGGTGGTCTCAACCTGCCCTGTCGCTCCGCCACAAAGTAATAGTCGAGGGCCGTCAGGAACCCATGCCCACCTCTACCGGGATGGAGCCACCTGTCCGTTCAGCCCCCATCTCCGAACAGTATCATAAGTAATATAACAGTATAAAGTATATAGCATATGCCCGTGATCACCTCCCGAAGAGATCACGGCCCAGTAGTATAGCATGGCAGGCGGACAAGAGTGTAGGGCCATTGATGGAATACTAGCATCCTATACTAAGCATTTAGGATTGCAGGTAAGGGTAACAACTGTAGCAACAATGACAGGCTATGCAGCAGAATAGGATTAACCGAAAGCAGTAACATGCTACACTACTCTAATGCAAGCACTAGAGAGAAGGAATAGGCGATATCTGGTGATCAGGGGGGGCTTGCCTGGTTGCTCTGGCAAGAAGGGTTCGTCGTCGATGTAGTCGATCACAGGGGTACCGGCAGCGGCCTCAGGGTCTACCGGAAAGAAGTAGTGGAGGGGGAACGCAATAAATAACAGAGCAATCAAAGCATCACAAAGCATAACATGGCAATGAGCGTACTAGGTGTGCCCTAACGCGGTGGTAGGTGATACCGCCGAAGGGGGGAAACATCCGGGAAAGTACTCCCTGTGTTTCGCGTTTTCGGACAGATGAACCGGAGGGGGAAAGTTGCGTGTTTGCTATGCTAGGGATGTGTGGCGGACGAACGGGCTGCTTATCCGGATTCGTCTCATCGTTCTGAGCAACTTTCATGTACAAAGTTTTTCCATCCGAGCTATGGTTTATTTTATATTAATTTTAAAAGATTTAATCATTTTTAGAATTTAATTAATTAATTAAATCAACATTATCCAGAATAGTGTATGCTGACATCAGCATGATGTCACTAGTCAACAGGGCGTTGCCTGGGTCAAACTGACGTGTGGGTCCCGCATGTTATACACTGTTAGTTAATTAACAATAGTTAATTAGGTTAGTTAGTTAATTAGGTTAATCTAATCAGGATTAATTAAGTTAATTAATTCTTTAATTAATAAATTAATTGATTAATATTTAATTATTTTTAATTACTATTTACTTATTTACGTATTATTTATTTATTTATTTTAAATTCTTTTTTTTAGATAGCGTTCTGGGGCTAGGCCCCACATGTCTGTGGCCCAGAGGGGCCATAGCGGGCACAGGGCGATGCGGTTAACGGGGCGGGCGCCCGAACGAGGGGCGAACCGGGCCGCGGCGGGGGCACGGGCGCCAGAGCGCGCCGGCGGCCAAGGTGGGGTCCGCCGGCCGGCCGTTTCCGAAGGAGGGGTCGCCGAAGGCAGCAGCAGGCGACCGCGGCCTCGCGCGAGGCAGCAGAGGCGAGGTGGTCGTCGGAGCGCGGCCACGGCGAGCAAGGCGGCCGCGCGGGAGGGCAGGGTCGCGTGCGGGGTGGAGCAGGCGTCGACAGGCGACGTGGCTGTGGCTGGATAGCACGGGTCGCGCACGCGGGGGCGCACGGCAGCGCGCGTTCGCGCGCTGAGTCGATCAAGGGCGAAGGCAACCGGCGCAAGAAGCAGGCACGGGCGGGGCGGTGAGGTAGGCGGCAGCGGGTGGCCGCGATGGAAGCGGGAGGCGGCGACGCGGCGGGCATGAGAAGCAGTCGGCGAGCACGCCGAGCTGGACGAGCGGGAGGGGCGGCAGAGAGGGCAGCGGGGCGCCGGAACGCGCGACGGAGAGAGGAGAAGGGGAAGCTCACGGGGGGCCGTAGGGATAGGGCAGTGGGGTGCGGGGAGGATGTCGGGGACGACGATGACGCAAGGGAGGAGGCGACTAGGTCCGGGTGGTGGTGGTGCTCCGGCGACGGCGGGGTCTTCGAGCGTCAGTGATGGCGTACGGCGACGGCGTCGGTGGAGCGGGCATCGGGCTCGTTGCCCCCTTCCCGATCTAGATCGGGTCGGGGAAGAGGAGTGAGAGGGAAGGCGAGCCGGAGATGGGCGGCAGGGAGGAGGCCCGGCGACAAGCGTCGGGGGCGCGGGGGCGTGGTCGCCCCGATCCCGATCTGGATCGGGGGAGTGGGGGGAAAGAGAGCGAGTGGTGCGGGGGGAGTGTGTGGTGGTAGTGGGTTACGGTTTCGGGGATTGGGGATAAGGGGAGTCGGGTGGCCGGTTGGGCCTTTTGGGCTGGTGGCCTGCTGGCTAGCTGGGCCATTCAGCCCAGGGGGAGGGGGGCTTCTTCCTTTTCTCTTTTGTTTAAGTTTAAGTTTTTATTTATTTTCTATTTATTAGTTTCCTAATTTTATTTTCTATATATATTTCTTTTATAAAATATATAAGTAGTACCCAAATTAGTGTTTCAAAATACCCCGATGCCACAAAAAGTTTGGTGACAAAATAAAACGGTTTAGTATTTTATTAATTGTAAAAGGCATGTAATTAATTGTTTTTGCTACTGTCATAATTATTTTGGAGCCTTTAACCACTTCTTCATAGTTTGGTTTCGCCACCACAATTACCTATGATTTATCCGACACATTTAGGACATTTTTGTTTTAGCGTTTCAAAACTTTTGTTGCTTGCTTGATTTTGAATATGAATCGTTTTCGAACTAACGCAAGATTAGCAACAGTAATCGATGTGACGTGACATCATTAACAGGGAATTACTGTAGTCTGATTATCCGGGCGTCACAATTCTCCTCCACTACAAGAAATCTCGTCTCGAGATTTAAGAGGGGAGTAAGGGGGAAAGTTCTGGTTACGAAATTCTAACGAATCTTCTCGGTCTTGGTTGCTCTTCTCGAAGAGGTCGATCCATACCGTTGATGTCTCCATTCCTATGCATCAATGCATCATGATGAAGTTGTCGTCCTTCCTTCAGGATCTTCACCGTACTTACGAAAGGATAAGAAGGGAACTCCGGGAGAACGCACCCTTGCAGGGTTGACTATCTAGTAGATAACATCGGGGAAGGTGGCGGAAAGTAACTCTCGAATTGAAACCTTAGAAAATATCGAGAGCAAAGAAAGAAGGTGCAAAATAGAAGTTTCAAGCGCATAGGCAATCGTTTGTTGCCTGAAGCGAAGTGTGAAAGGGGTTCAGAGCAATGGGAATAAGTATTGCATCTCATACCAGATAGATGATCTCATCGGAAGGTGGCTCGTGAATTACACATGAGGCCACGCGCGAGGAATAACTTTGGGAACAGGGGATGTACAGGAGAGTCAGGTTTCAATCATGTGGAACTGTGGGTTATGGGCCCACCATGTGGGTTAAAAGCAGGAAGGGCGGTGACATCTTGCATGGTCATGATAGCAAGGCATGTCAGAGGGTAGCCTGTCAGTTATGTCGGCAACCACATCGGTACCAAGGGCGAGGGACGAAGAGAACCATTTTCCTGCTCGTTGAACGAGGCGAACCAATAGGCAAAGTTCTCGTCCATCGGTGTCTACCGAAATGTTATCAACAATAGTAATACGGTCTTACTATCAAGGTTGTACACTAGGGTGTTTACATAAGCAGCGAATCATTACTACTTAGATCTTATAGATCACAAGAAAGGTTAAACAAAACAATTGAAAGGAAAAAGTGATCATCAGATTAAATAGAACAATGGAAAGGAAAAATGTGTTTAAACACATAATTCAGGGGTATATCCTCCCAAGGACAAACAGAGCATGATATCCATCACATGATATCATGTAGAAAACCCTTTAGGAAAGGGGAGAGAAATTTCATGACATTACCCATACAACAGTGTTTGGATAACTTGATAAAGAAAATTTGGCATTGTGCTTCAAATGTTCTTATTGAAAATTGGAGGACCACATACATGCTTCGAGATAGCATTGACATGGTCATCATGTAAGGGTCCAATTTTGGATACATAAAGGATCCATCAGGAACAACTTATAGAATAATTTTACAATTTCATCATGCAAGAATGGATATCCTTGCTAAGAAGGAAACTATAACAATAGGTCCTCTGGTCAGGCGTGCTAGCCATGATATCACCTTACCGAGTCATCTAAAGACCAATGTTATAACTCTTGGAAATATGTTCCAACCATCATATCTGA
This sequence comes from Aegilops tauschii subsp. strangulata, assembly GCF_002575655.3. NCBI lineage: Eukaryota > Viridiplantae > Streptophyta > Magnoliopsida > Poales > Poaceae > Aegilops > Aegilops tauschii. The sequence continues at coordinate 519,889,465 of NC_053036.3, forward strand.
CCGAGGTTCAGACCCGATTGGTGTCAGGATACCTCAGACTTAGGATGCCTGAGAAGAAAAGGTGCAACACAAATTTGAGGAGATGGCAATGTAAGATTCTCAGGAAATGAACTATGGGAGCAAGTTCCGACACAAGAGTTCATCATTAAACCAAGGAGAAGATGAGGAGGTGGCTGATGAACTCAGCGATAATTCATTGAGATTTTCAAAAGATGGATTTCCACACCTAGGTGAACAAGGAGATAACATTTGTCAGATCAAATGATATAATGAGGTATGCTCAAGGAAAACATGCACAGTTAAACATTGGTTGAAAGGTGCATCCAAAATATGGGCTTACGTAGCATGATCGATGTTAGAATGGTGATTCAATAACCAATGGTCTAAGAATGAATTATCGACCATTAACTTCAAAGCAATAGGGTTGCTAGAAGTTTTGAAGTCGCACATCATACTTCAATTGTCGATTTTCGGTTAGAAACAACACGGGGACCAAGAACAATGGTGATGGTGTGAAGTATCATAATACCAAGAATAATTTAAGAGGTGGAGCAATTCTCACAACATCCTTGATATAAAAGATGATAATAATCCAAGGTGGAACATAATACAAACTGGATAGCAAGTTGCATCCATAACATGAACAAGTTTGTGATGAAAGGAAGGTAAAGATGTTGTCGATGGTAACTCAAATTACCAAGGGACGAGGATGGCACTTACCATCATGAATTTGATTGATATCCTAGAAGGAATCAAAATGTTGATGATGATCACGACGACAAATTTTGTCTAGAGGCTCCACGAAGATGTAATCGATCGGTGATGCCATCAAGCCAAGGGAATGGTGAAGCAAAAGGCTATTATAAACATAGATAAGATGTCATCTCGGGATTCAGAGTTGTCTCTCAAGACAAACAATATGATGGTGAAAGTTCGATGTAAGCTTAGAGCACTGTCGGGATTGTGTCCCGGGGATGAAGGACATAGGTAGAATGGTCAAGCAGTCAGCCTGGCGATGATGATGTAGTCAATCAGCTAGGAATGACACGATCGAGTACAAACTCGTAAGCAATGAAGTTTACTAATAGTTGTTGAATCACAGAGCAGACTCGATTCAGTTGTCGGTGTACTTGAGTGACTAACTACTCAGAATCCAAGAAAAATTGGAATCGGTGAGAAGGTAGTACTTGATGAAGAACTCATAAGAAGTTATGCAGTTCCATGACAACCTCGAGATACCAGGGGGGTAATACTCGACGACAGGTCAAAGTAGAGGTTGGACTAGGGTATTGCTCTACAGAAGACAAGTGCTCAAACTTGCATGAGAAATGGAATCAAGGAGAAACATGGTCGGAACCACGATTGCAAATGATCAATTCACAGATACCAAATGATATTATATCAAGGAAATAGTTATTATTACAAGAAGCTTACATGATAGGATCTACATTGTGTCCATGGGCATGAACACAAAGTTCAAGGTCGACTCCCATTTCTCTAATGAATAACCTTCCATTCACTTCTCGCCTTCGACGAAGTGGTAGTGTTGAAGTCTTATCTGACATAACAACAGTAGAGTATGGCCCGTAGTAGTTTCCGGGTTCACACAGATTAGAAAAGGCATAGGTTCAACCCATCAGGGTCTCTTAGGAACATATACCACAAACTTCAGGAGTAAATAACACAAGCTCGAAAGCAGAGCATGGTTGGCCAAATCAAGGAATAGGATTTACCAATGGCATTATGTATCAGGGAAAGAACTTCCAAAGTGATTGAATATGAAGGACGTTGTCGGATAAAACTCAACAAAGGATCCGATGGTCCTCAAGGGATCTGATGAAAGCATCGGTACTCAACCAGAAGAAGAAAGAAGGCAAGAAGATAAGATTATAGAAACAACTGACTAATTCAAAGCTCAAATGCAAAGGAATTAAGATTACCAAATCAAGGGATCAGAAGCAAACGCTCTGATCAAGGATGGATAAGTCGATTAGACTTAGGGGTACAATCGATGGCAAATTGATTGGTCGAGAACCAGCTCATATTCGGGAAGACGTCTGAGCCGGAAAGATAATTTATAAGGATCAACTGATGATTACGTGCATTTGCACGCATGTTGAATCAAGAGAATCATAATAAAATCACAAAGGATTTTCTTGAATATTGTTGGACATATGGAAGTAACCATAACGTAAGCAGATAAGGAGGAACAAGAGCAATAGGCTACTGAGGATTCTTGGAAGATCGAATTGTATTCTAAAGAATTTTGTGAAACACATGAATAACTGTGGACGAATAGATACTTGGCAAGCGCGAGTAATTATCCATAGGGGTATTCATGTGGCAAAGAACTACAAGGCAGTAGGCTCAACGGATTCTCAGGACAACGGAGGGTATTTCGGGGCATCTTGTAATAAGTGGAGCAATTTGAAATGAAGGTATGGACGCCAAGTGTAGGAAGCTATCCATAATGATATAACAGTGGTAGGGAATTTGCAAAGGCGGTGGGCACAAGTGTCTCGAAAGAACATCGGAGATTATCTTCGGAATCTTCTGGTGCAGCAGACAATCATCTGTAATAAGGGTCTCTCCGGGAGAAAGTTGTTACGAGAACCTAATGTTAGAGTTTAGCAAATTCATTTAACCCGAATAGAAGAGAGATCAGAGTTCCAGAGTATAGGTCGAGGAATAAAAGATCCTAATACCACCCAATGGCGATGTGGGCCCATGGGCCGCACAGCCAAGTTAGTAAAACAATTTTCATCGACTAGACTCAACTTCAGCCAAGGAGTGTGGAAGGGAGATTCCTACAGGCAGTCTGCTCTGATACCATCTTGTGACGCCCCCGATTCAATCGTACACTAATCATACACGCAAACGTGTACGATCAAGATAAGGGACTCACGGGAAGATATGACAACACAACTCTAAAATAAAAATAAGTCATACAAGCATCATAATACAAGCCAGGGGCCTCGAGGGCTCGAATACAAGTGCTCGATCATAGACGAGTCAGCGGAAGCAATAATATCTGAGTACAGACATAAGTTAAACAAGTTGCCATAAGATGGCTAGCACAAACTTGGATACAGATCGAAAGAGGCGTAAGCCTCCTGCCAGGGGTCCTCCTAAACTATTCCTGGTCGTCGTCAGCGGCCTGCACGTAGTAGTAGGCACCTCCGGTGTAGTAGGAGTCGTCGTCGACGGTGGCGTCTGGCTCTTGGGCTCCAGCATCTGGTTGCGACAACCAGGTAGAATGGAAAGGGGGAAAAGAGGGATAAAAGCAACCGTGAGTACTCATCCAAAGTATTCGCAAGCAAAGATCTACACTACATATGCATGGGTATCTGTGTAAAGGGGCAATATCGGTGGACTAAACTGCAGAATGCCAGAATAAGAGGGGGATAGCTAATCCTATCGAAGACTACGCTTCTGACAGCCTCCATCTTGTAGCATGTAGAAGAGAGTAGATGGTAAGTTCAGCAGGTATCATCACATAGCATAATCCTACCCGACGATCCCCTCCTCGTCGCCCTGTTAGAGAGCGATCACCGGGTTGTATCTGGCACTTGGAAGGGTGTGTTTTATTAAGTATCCGGTTCTAGTTGTCATAAGGTCAAGGTACAACTCCAAGTCGTCCTGTTACCGAAGATCACGGCTATTCGAATAGATAATCTTCCCTGCAGGGTGCACCACATAACCCAACACGCTCGATCCCCTTTGGCCGGACACACTTTCCTTGGTCAAGCCCGGCCTCGGAAGATCAACACGTCGCAGCCCCACCTAGGCACAACAGAGAGGTCAGCACGTCGGTCTAAATCCTATGCGCGCAGGGGTCTGGGCCTATCGCCCATTGCACACCTGCACGTTGCGTGGGCGGCCGGAAGCCGAACTAGCCCCCTTAATACAAGAGCAGGCTTACAGTCCAATCCGGCGCACGTCGCTCAGTCGCTGACGTCAAGAAGGCTTCGGCTGATACCACAACGTCGCGTGCCCATAACTGTTCCCGCGTAGTTGGTTAGTGCGTATAGGCCAGTAGCCAGACTCAGATCAAATACCAAGATCTCGTTAAGCATGTTAATTGATGTAACCGCGGACGCCGACCAGGGCCAGGCCCACCTCTCTCCTAGGTTGTCTCAACCTGCCCTGTCGCTCCGCCACAAAGTAATAGTCGAGGGCCGTCGGGAACCCATGCCCACCTCTACCGGGATGGAACCACCTGTCCGTTCAGCCCCCATCCCTGAACAGTATCATAAGTAATGTAACAGTATAAAGTATATAGCATATGCACGTGATCACCTCCCGAAGAGATCACGGCCCAGTAGTATAGCATGACAGGCGGACAAGAGTGTAGGGCCACTGATGGAATACTAGCATCCTATACTAAGCATTTAGGATTGCAGGTAAGGTTAACAACTATAGCAACAATGACAGGCTATGCAGCAGAATAGGATTAACCAAAAGCAGTAACATGCTACACTACTCTAATGCAAGCAGTAGAGAGAAGTAATAGGCGATATCTGGTGATCAAGGGGGGGGCTTGCCTAGTTGCTCTGGCAAGAAGGGTTCATCGTCGATGTAGTCGATCACAGGGGTACCGGCAGCGGCCTTAGGGTCTACCGGAAAGAAGTAACGGAGGGGGAACACAATATATAACAGAGCAATCAAAGCATCACAAAGCATAACATGGCAATGAGCGGTACTAGGTGTGCCCTAACGCGGTGGTAGGTGATACCGCCGAAGGGGGAAAACATCCGGGAAAGTATTCCCGGTGTTTCGCGTTTTCGGACAGATGAACCGGTGGGGGAAAGTTGTGTGTTTGCTATGCTAGGGATGTGTGCCGGACGAACGGGCTGCGTATTCGGATTCGTCTCGTCGTTCTGAGCAACTTTCATATAAAAAAATTTTCCATCAGAGCTACGGTTTATTTTATATTAATTTTAAAAGATTTAATCATTTTTAGAATTTATTTAATTATTTAAATCAACATTATCCAGAATAGTGTATGCTGACGTCCACAGGGCGTTGCCTGGGTCAAACTGACGTGTGGGTCCCGCATGTCATACACGGTTAGTTAATTAACAATAGTTAATTAGGTTAGTTAGTTAATTAGGCTAATCTAATCAGGATTAATTAAGTTAATTAATTCTTTAATTAATTAATTAATTATTATTTTAATTATTTTTAATTACTATTTACTAACTTACATATTATTTATTTATTTATTTTTAATTCTTTTTTAAAATAGCGTTCTGGGGCTAGGCCCCACATGTCTGTGGCCCAGAGGGGCCATCGCGGACACAGGGCGATGCGGTTAACGGGGCGGGCGCCCGAACGAGGGGCGAACCGGGCCGCGGCGGGGGCACGGGCGCCAGAGCGCGCCGGCGGCCAGGGCAGAGCCCGCCGGCCGGCCGTTTCCGAAGGAGGGGTCGCCGGAGGCAGCAGCAGGCGCGCCGCGGCCTCGCGCGAGGCGGCAGAGGTGAGGTGGTCACCGGAGCGCGGCCACGGTGAGCAAGGCGCCCGCGCGGGAGGGCAGGGGCGCATGCGGGGTGGAGCAGGCGTCGACACGCGCCGTGGCTGCGGCTGGATGGCGCGGGTCGCGCACGCGGGGGCGCACGGGAGTGCGGGTTGGGTCGATCATGGGCGAAGGCAGCCGGCGCAAGAAGCAGGCGCGGGCGGGGCGGTGAGGTAGGCGGCAGCGGGTGGCCGCGATGGAAGCGGGAGGTGGCGACGCGGCGGGCACGAGAAGTAGTCGACGAGCACGCGAGCTGGATGAGCGGGAGGGGCGGCAGAGCGGGCAGCGGGGCGCCGGAACGCGCGAGGGAGAGAGGAGGAGGGGGAGCTCACGGGGGCCGTAGGGATAGGGCAGTGGGGTGCGGAGAGGATGTCGGGGACGACGACGACGACGCAGGGGAGGAGGCGACGAGGTCCGGGTGGTGGTCGTGCTCCGGCGACGGCGGGGTCTTCGAGCGGCAATGATGGCGTACGGCGACGGCGTCGGTGGAGGGGGCGTCAGGCTTGTTGCCCCCTTCCCGATCCAGATCGGGTCGGGGAAGAGGAGCGAGAGGGAAGGCGAGCCGGAGACGGGCGACGGGGATGAGGCCCGGCGACGAGCATCGGGGGCGCGGGGGCGTGGGGGGAAAGAGAGCGAGTGGTGCGGGGGGAGTGCGTGGTGGTAGTGGGTTACGGTTTCGGGGATGGGGGATAGGGGGAGTGGGGTGGCTGGTTGGGCCTTTTGGGCTGGTGGCCTGCTGGCTAGCTGGGCCATTCGGCCCAGGGGGAGGGGGGTTTCTTCCTTTTCTCTTTTGTTTAAGTTTTTGTTTTTATTTATTTTCTGTTTATTAGTTTTCTAATTTTATTTTCTATATATATTTGTTTTATAAAATATATAAGTAGTACCCAAATTAGTGTTTCAAAATACCCCGATGCCACAAAAAGTTTGGTGACAAAATAAAACTGTTCAGTATTTCATTAATTGTAAAAGGCATGTAATTAATTGTATTTGCTACTGTCATAATTATTTTAGAGCCTTTAAACACTTCTTCAGAGTTTGGTTTCGCCACCACAATTACCTATGATTTATCCGACATATTTAGGACATTTTTGTTTTAGCGTTTCAAAGCTTTTGTTGCTTGCTTGATTTTGAATTTGAATTTGAATCGTTTTCGAACTAACGCAAGATTAGCAACAGTAATCGAGGTGACGTGGCATCATTAACAAGGAATTACTGTAGTCTGATTATCCCGGCGTCACAATTCTTTTATATGAAAAAATATTTTCTAAAACACTATAATTCAATAAGAGCTAGGTGTAAGCAACCCCGGCCCACTGCCGTAAATCATGTGGAAAATTCTACTACCATTAATTGGTGCCAAATATATGTAGAAGTACTAATACGATAAAACTAGGACCTTCATCCCTGGTGAACGTTCGCCTGGCAAACGAAAGTGGTCCCCTGGCAGTTTTCACTGCATCTGAGGGGTGTGGGGCTGGCAGTTTTTAGAAACAAAAACTGTCGTGGTAGTTCTTTCCATTAAGGGGCTTTTCTGTATTTTTGTCCAAAAACTGCTAGCCGTGGGATGGAGATCGTATTGTCAAGGGGAGGAGGGGTTCGCTAGGGTTGGTCTCACAGGGAATGTCAACTAGATAAGATTTCCTAGGACCATACTATTAGCAATCCAAGTGTTTCACTTTGGACTATCTCTAATCATGTAACTTAAACAAAAATATGATTTGACAGCTTATTTAATGAGGAAACAGATAGTTCCCATATCACAATCTAGATATAAATTTCACGCCAAAACCAAAAATACTCATATATTCTCTCTCATAAGACCCATTAAATGAGAGATCTTTTAGATAACAATACTAGTAACATACAATGCATCGGAGGAGCTATAGGTAAACACATATCAAATATATATGATAGTGTTTATGATATTTGTGTAAAAAATTAATATACGGGTGTAAATGCATTATACTGCCTCCATTCCAAAATACATAGCGTCCTCGGTTTCCGTGCTTCAACTTTGACCATAAATTTAACCAACGAGACCGACTGCAGCGGGAGAAAAAGTTGTACCAACGAATTTGTATTCAAAATAAGTTCTCAATTATATAATTTTTGCTCCCGCCGCAGTCTATCTCGTTGGTTAAATTTATGGTCAAAGTTAAACATCAGGAAGCGCGGGCGCGCTATGTTTTGGAACGAAGGGAGTACTCCTTTACCTATCAATATGCATTTATGGCAGTAAATTAATTGTCAGTTTGAAATAGGATGCATGATATGTACACAATGATATACAGGGCTGGCATGAATAATTAATTAATTACCTCTTCATCTAAGAAGCCGAGGAAAAGGCTCCTGTCACGTTGACGGCCGCCAAGAGCAATGGTGGGAGCATCGTCCTCCCATATCTCTTTGCCGCTGTCTATCCTGCTGCTACAGTGGAACTGGGATGCCGTTCGCACGTAATCCTCTGGACTTGGATTTTCCTTTGTTATCCATCTCTCTGTAAAATTTTACACATTGTCAGCGGGTAAAAACATGGTTCTTTTCCTCATAGGAAAGCTACATGCACAAGTTTAGTCCATTCAAACAAACAAGAGCAAGAAACATGTTTGCACCCAAAATAAGTGAACACACTGTAGGAATCAGGCACTTTGCCGTCTGCCATGGCGGACGGCAAGGGCATGCCTGTTGGACGGCAAAGGCCTTTGCCGTCCGCCAGCAGACGGCAACATGTCCGGCTGAATAAGTTACGGCAAAGGGCTCTTTGACGTCTGCTGGCAGACGGCAAAGATGAAAAGGTCTTTGTCGTCCGTCAACGGACGGCAAAGAGCCTGGACGGCACACGTGGCAGGTTAGGTCCGTTAGGGGGTTAACGACGTGCTTTGCCGTCTGCTGGCGGACGTCAAAGACCTTTGCATCTTTGCTGTCTGTCGGCGGACGGCAAAGTGCACAAATATGCCAGCCCAAATGCCCCCAGGTAGCTGCCACGTGGCCAGCTATACCGTCCGCTGGCAGACGACAAAGATGCCAAGGTCTTTGCCGTCTGCCAGCAGACGGCAAAGCTGCCAAATAGGCCAGCCCAGTGCACCCCAGGTTGCACAGGTAGCTGCCATGTGGCAGCTTTGTCGTCTGCTGGCTGGTGGCAAAGCTCTTTGCCGTCTGCCAACGGACGACAAAGAGCCTGTACAGCCCCTGTTTTTTCTGTTTTTTCTTAAATTTATTCAATTTCACACACATATATATATATACACACATTTAAAAATACTTTCAACAAGCATAACAACACATATACATACCAAATAATATCCCTGTCATATGGATATGATCATCCAACACATATACATACCAAATCAAAAGTCCATATGCAACATATATAGCTAGCCAACATATCCAACAACAAGCATACAATGGTTTCATCCATACATACATATATAGGTAGCAAGTTTCACATTGTTCATCCTACAAAATCAAAACAAAAAGGAAGCACAAGGAGAAAAGTAGACTCCATCAATGCAAGCTTCCTAATGAAAGCAAATCTGCAAATTGGGAAAGAAGAAAGTTAGAAGAAGAAGAAGAAGACTAGAAGAAGAACACTAGCTAGAAGAAGAAGAAGAAGAAGAAGAAGAAGAAGAAGAATTTTTCTTCTCTTTCTTTTTCTCCTCTCCTCTTCTTTATCTTCTTCTTCTAACTAAGGTAGGTAAAAATGCCATTTTTAGCTAAGCTAGGTAAAAATGCTAAGTGTAGGTCATTTTAGAGCTAAGCTAGGTAAATAGGTCATTTTGGAGCTTAGTAAGGTTATTATGTCATTTTCGTGGAAAATAAGCTAAGTCTATGTCATTTTGGAGGTAACAAAGATTATCATGCCATTTTTGACCCAAGTATGCTAAGTATGTCATAAATGAACTGAAGAAGCAAAACACTAGAGAAAACTTACCCTCATCACAACAAATGCGATGAAGATCGCAACTAAGGAAACAATTGATCCAACGGCATAATGATACCAAGCCTCATTATCAATGGCATATTTTTTAATCTTCTTAAGCTTCAGGCGCATTGCATCCATCTTCAAGCGCATTGCATTCATCTTCATCTTGTGATCATCGACGACATCGGCAACATACAACTCCAATGTTATCTTCTCTTCTTCAATTCTTTTAATTTTTTCTTTCAAATACTCATTTTCTTTTTCAACTAAATTTAACTTCTCGACAAGAGGGTCAGTTTCAAATTCCGGTTCACATACCTCCTAGATTAAAATATCTCCATGTCAACTTAATGGCCATAATTGTCATAAATACGAAATGCAACAAATAGTTATAAAAGAGAATTTACCACGTCTGAATCATAAAGCGGGCGAGGGCCGACGGGGACGGACATCAAGACCATGGCACTATGTATAAGAAACAATCATACAAAGTAAGAAAATTATACAAGTAACTATATAAATCATACAAGTAACTATATAAATCAAGTACAACATAAAAAATTGAATACCTAATAATAATCTGGATCGTCGGGTTCAATAAATGCTCCGGGATCAATAAATGCATCATCATCATCACTATCAGTAATGACGTGCTCATCATCATCATCATTAATAAATGCATCATCATGTGGAAGGCCACCTTTACGTAATAGGTCAAGCATTGATAGGTCATCCGCAGCAGTAACCTCTTCTAGTTCAGGCTCTTCTTGTTCCGGCTCAGGGGTGAAGTCGGGTTCATTGTCACTATCTACTTCAATGTTCTGGGGTGAAGAAAAGCGGTTCTTGAAATGTTTTTGGAAAAACGTGTTTCTTTGAAGAATTCTCCTTCATATGTGTCTGGTTTAATGTGAGGTTCATAATCCTCTTCATTGGGGGGAGGTGGTCTAACACGTGGCGGCACTTCATAAACGACATCCCAACCATTGAGGTTTGGATCACTTTGACAGGCCCACGGTAGATAGAAAACTTGGGCTGCCTGTTGAGCCATAATATAGACATCGGGAACATCCAAATGGGTGCTTTGTTTGATTTCCACTAGCCCTAAGTGTTCATGAGTCCTTCTAGTCTCCTTCGGCTGGAACCAATAACATTTGAAGACTACGATGTTTGGTGGGTTTGCACCATAGAATTGAAGTTCATAAATTTCTTCAACTCTTCCATAATATTCAGTGTCTCCTTCGCCGATAGCAGAGACACAATAATTTGTAGACTTTCGGTCGGCCATAGATAGCTCTTTGCCATAGGTACGAAAGCGATACCCGTTGATGTCGTATTTGTCAAATAACGGACCTTAAAGTCAAAACCATTAGCGACTTGTCTCAAATCAGCGTCCATAAACTCTGAATTAGCCTACAAGTTTAATACGAAAGGGATTGTTGCATTAGCAACAAATTAGACGAAGAAATGAAATGGTCTAATGGAAATTACCGTTTGTTTGAACCAAGAGATGAAACCAGGATAGCCACCTCCATGCTTTGCCAGAAGCTCATACTCTTCGACGGAATCCTTTTGGATCACCGCTCCATACAAAAATTTGGCGACGTATCGATTGTATGAAATTTATCCGGGAATAAGAGCAGTTCAAAGGAATTAGAAGTTGCGAAACAATGTACCAAGGACTTACTCGATGTACGGCCGCACTTCTGTTAGGTTGGTGAAGATATACAAGAAAATGATCTACCATTCTTCGAAATCTAACGTTAAGGAATTATAAGCACCGGATGGTGCGAGATCCCCTTTGAATAGGATAAGGTGGGATCCACCCATTTTAGGGTCGTCAGCATTTTACCGAGGCTTCGGATTATGCAAATGATGATTTTTGGCTTCGTAGTGTGCTGTCACGAAGTTTGCCACCTCCTCAGTAATGAATGCCTCAGCCATCGATGCTTCAATTCTACGTTTATTTTACATTTTGCTCGTAGCGTCTTCTGCATCCTCTCAATTGCGTAGCACCAACGATTTTGCACGGACCCCCCAATCTTGCCTCGGTTGGGAGATGCAAAATCAAGTGATGCATTGGATTAAAGAAGCCTCGCGAAAAGATCTTATCTAACTTGCAGATCAACTCCGACGCCAACTCTTCCATTTCTTCTAGCAGGCCAGGAGATAGTTCTTCCGCACAAAGAACATGGAAGAAATAGCTCAGCTCTGCCAGTACTAGCCATTCATCCTGAAGGATGAAGCCACGCAACATCACCGGCATTACCCTCTCAATCCATATGTGCCAATCATGACTCTTGAGACCAAATATCTTCAATTTATCAAGACTCGCTCCCCTCTTTAGATCCGCTGCATACCCATCGAGGAATATCAACTGCTGTTGCACCCACAAGATAATTTCCCTCATAGCTGGCCTTCCAAGATTAAACCATGCCTTTGGCTTTGTCCAGTTCTGATTTCCTTTCGGTGGTTGCATATTTTGTAACGGTCTATGACGTAGCGCTTCCAGATCGACTCTAGCCTTAATATTATCCTTTGACTTCCCATCTGTGCCGAACAATGTACCAAAAAGTGCCTCAGCAATATTCTTCTCAGTGTGCATCACATCAATGTTGTGTGGGCAAAGGAGGTCTTTGAAGTAAGGCAGATCCCACAAGCATGTCTTGTGAGTGTAGGCGTGTTTCGAATTATACCCCTTGAAATATCCTGGATGCTCTGGATCTAGCTCGAGGGTGTTTAACTAATCCAGGGTCTCTTGGCCTGTCAACATAGGTGGTGTAGAGTTTTTTACAACTCTAGCTTTGATGAAGTTCTTCTTGTCTTTCCTGAACTTATGGCGAGGATCCAGGAACTGTCTATGCATGTCGAAGCAAGAAAACTTGCAACCGGCCTGAAGCCAACGAAACTCAAGAGGTCCCTTGCATGTGGGGCACGGGAACCTTCCATGCACACACCAGCCAACGAATAGCGCATACGCCGGCAAGTCATGCGTCGAGTACATGCATGTACCACACACGCATTATGAAGTTCCGTTTGCTAAAGGCGTCGTATGTCTTGAACCCATTATCCCAGGCTTCTTGCAATTCGTCCTTCAGCGGCTGCATGCACACATTCATATTCTTCCCTAGATAGTTGGGCCCTAGAATTATCAACGTCAAGAAAATGTTCTTTCTTTGCATAATCTGTCCGGGGGGATTGAGTGGAAAGACAAATACGGGCCAACAACTGTATTGGGCTGCCGTCAGACCAAACACACTGAACCCATCTGTGTTGATGGCAACTCGAGGATGCCTGGGATTTGCCGCTTTGTCATCATCTAATGCATCGAAGCACTTCCATGCTTCACTGTCCTATGTGTGCACCATCATCAGCTTCCCATCTGCATCTAGTTGGGTTGTTTTGCCTATTTTGTGCCATGTCATCTGTCTCCGTCTCTTTGACCATTAAAAGATGTTGAAGTCTTGGTACGATTGGTGTATACCGAAGAACATTAACGAGGATTTTGGTCTGCGTCTTCTCACCCATACCGTTGTCTACCACAACATACCTGGATGACTTGCAAATGGGACAATAGTTCAAGTCCGCATACTGAAGCCTAAATAAGGCACATCCTTTCTCACAGGCATGTATCTTCTCATAGGGCATCTTAAGAGCACGGATTATTTTGTCTGATTGGTACAGGTTTGCAGGTAGAACATGGCCTTTGGGTAGAAAACGTCCAAATATTGTCATCATTGCGTCGTAGCATTCTCTGCGCAAGTTGAATTGATCCTTCAGAGCCATTATTTGTGAGATGGCATCCAGCTGAGAAAGCTCAGTGTGCTCGTGGAGAGGACGTTTTGAAGACTCCAACATTTCATTGAAGGCCTTTGCAGATTCCTCCATCTCATCGTTCGAATACCGAGCATCATCAAAGTCTTGCACCATGTCTTGCATCCCGGTACCATACTCGTTGGTGCGACAACGAAGCACCTTAGCTCTGGCACATTGGGAAGACTCGCCATGAAATGTCCACACCGTATAATCTGGCGTAAAACCCCTCTTCTACAAGTGTTTGCCCATTTCATCCTCTGTCCTCTTATGCCAATTGTTGCACCCGGCACAGGGGCACCATGTTGTCCTCTGGCCATTTGCAAATGCGGCTCTCAAAAACCCCTTGGTTTTTGTTAGCCATTGAATGGTCATGTCTTTCTGACTAGTGTGACCGGTGTACATCCATGCACGATCACTCATCTTGCCTAGCTACTGGACACATAAGAAATATATATATATATATATATATATATATATATATATCAGCATGTATATATTCAGCAGTTAATGGAGTTTGGTACTCTTATTACGTCCATGCAACCTAGACGCTAATAGGTAAAGATAGGTCCTAATCCCACCCGAGTATGTGTAGATTGGGTTTGTTTTCCCATGCTCTGCTCTGGATTCGACGCAAAATTTTGGCAGCACCTCCCCGCTATTCTCCTGATACACGTCTCGGCAATAAGTAGAGAGGATGTGTACCTGGAGAACAACAGGGTGGCACTGATGAAATTCTGCATCGGATCCGGAGCAGAGCATATGGGAAAACGAACCCAATCAACACATACTCGGGCTGTCCATGGATAACGTTGGACAATTCGAAAGAATCACGGTTATAAATATGCAAATGCATGCATATTCATAGATGTAACCCTTTCGAACGGGAGACGCATAGTGGTCACGCATACTGATGATTGAAAACACCTATAGCTAGCAAGTTTCATTGGCACGAAGACCGAAACAGAGAAAATGAAGGGGGAGGAGGAGATGTCATTTGTGCTCACCCACGAACGCAAGGCGGAGCTCGTCGAACACTAGACCCTGACAGCAACGAAAAAACTGCACATTTAAATCGAAAGATGAGTAACATAGCAATTTTGCTTTTTCCGTCAACCTAACTAAATATTTACAACAGGACGAGCGGGTTAGGGGGTTCCTCGGCGTCGATGGAACCCTAAATAGCAAGTATCATCGATGCGAGATACATGTGGTGCTCGGCGTTGAACACTAGATCCACATCCCACAAGTGACGCCGGCGCCCGGCGTCCCGCACGCAACAATAGTTCTCGGGGCCGATGACGGTCAAACACCTTCGAGAATTTGTCTGCCAGCCTATGCGATGAGGATTAAAGCCAAGTTTTGAAACTTCAAACAACCAAACCGACTTGAGTTAGTTTGGGTGTTTCAAGTTTCAACACTTGGCTTTTAATCGTCATCGCAGAGGCTGCCAGACAAATTCGCAAAGGTGTTCGACCGCCATCGACCCCGAGAACTGTTGTTGCGGGATGCTAGACGCCGGCGTCACTTGTGGGACGTGGACGTAGTGTTCGACACCGACGGCCACATGTATCTCGCACAGACGACACTTTTGATTTAGGGTTCCATCGATGTCGAGGAACCCCCTAACCCGCTCGTCCCCGGGCGCCCCCTTTCCTACTTCTTTTTCCATCTTCTACTTCTACTTCTTTTTTTTCATCATCTTCTTCTTCTACTTATTGTTCTTTTTTATCTTCTTCTTCTTTTTCTTCCTCTTCTTCTTTTACTTCTTTTTTTCATCTTTCTTGTTTATTCTTAAAAAACAGGAAAAAAACCTAAACAAAACTATAAACTAAATGTAACCTAAAATAAACTAAATTAACCTAAACTAACCTAAACGAAACTAAACTAACCTAACCTAACCTAAACTAACCTAGCCTAAACTAAGCAAACATAAACTAAATTAAAAAAACAGAAAAAAAACGCACCACGAGGAGGGGCGGGGAGGCCGGCGACTGGGGTGGCGCGGGGCGGCGGCGGCTCGGGCACGGGGGCGGGGAGGCTGGTGACGGGGGTGGCGCGGGGCGGCGGCAGCTCGGGACGGGGGCGGGGCGGGGCGGTTGGCGACAGGGGTGGCGCGGGGCGGGACGGCCGACGACGGGGTGGCGCGGGGCGGCGGCGGCTCGGGCACGGGGGCGGGGCGGCCGGCGGCAGGGGTGGCGTGGGGCGGCGGCGGCTCGGGCCGGGCGGCCGGCAACGGGGGTGCCGACGCGGGTGAGGGGCAGCTGCGCGGGTGAAGGGCGGCGGCGGCTTGGACAGGGGAGAGGGAGAGCGGACAGAGAGAGGGGTGGGGCGCGCGCTGGCCGCTTTTTAGTTATAGGTCACAGCTCTTTGCCGTCTGCTAGCAGACAGCAGAGAGCCTAGCTAACGGACGTTAGGTTTGCCACTTTCTTTGTCGTGTCTGCTAGCAGACGGCAAAGAAAGTGGCCGTTAGGTGGTTCTTGCTAGTGGACCACTCTCCCTCCTTGCCGTCTGCTAGCATACGGCAAAGCTTCTATACCGTCCTCTAGCTGACAGCAAAGAGCTGGCTGACGGCAAACATGATCTTTGCCGTCAGGTCTTTCTTTGTCGTCAGCTTTCCTTTAGCTGATGGCAAAGACCTTCTTTGTCGTCAGCTTGCTGACAGCAAAGAGTTGGCTGACGGCGAAGATCCTGATTCCAGTAGTGACATGTACCAGTACGAAATTCAGATCTAATTAGCTACATGTAACAAGTCCAAGAAAACATGATAGATCTAGATAAAATATGTGCAAGATAATACAAGGGAGTTGTAATCAGTGAACAGAAAATTAACTACGCACAAGATCTGATCTAAACTCTTTTATTGCATACTTAGCCTAACTATTCTGATTCAAAGGAACACAAGCATGAATTCAACAAAAAAGGAACACAAGCATGAATTCAACATGTACGCTTAATAAAGATGGGCCAGAGAAAAATATATAGCGACTGAAAAAAGTCAGATCTAGCACAAAAAGCATCAAGGAGAGGAGACATGGGTTTGATCTAGAGTATTTAAGAAGCACAAGATATGGAGTATATACTACAACTTGCCTTGCGTGAAATTGAAGGAGACCGATGGAGTATACAAGTAGTAGTGGATCTTCCGTGGTTCAAAGGAAAACCAATATGCAATTAGTCCATGTTGTAACGAGCATGTTCTCTAGTCTCAAAGGAACACGAGTAGAGCCCGGAGGAGTGTACTGATGACTTTTTTGAGGATGTGATTGTGGGAGCTCGGCAGATATAAACCGGGGGAGGGGAGGTGCATATACGTTTCAATTGGAGAGTTGCCACGTGTATGCCAAGCCAGAGATTAGGCGTACGTTACTAGTATCAATATATCACCACCAGCGCGGCCGAATTGTTGGCTTGCTGCTGCTATTGCGCTGCTTTCCAGACGTCCCGCTGCAGAAAAGGACACGAGGAAATATATTTCTGGGAGACGCTTGTGACTATGCATACTCACCACTATTACTGTACAATGTTTTGAATCAAAGGTCCAAGAAATTACAAAGTAACTAATATATACCTGGTAAATGCGTACATCAGGTCGATATCAGGTAGGGTACTAATTTTACTCAAAACAAAAAAAGGTAGGGTACTAATTGAGATTTTTTTTAAGTAATATTAGATATATGCTGATATTAGGTAGGATATTTTTTAAGAAAATGTGGGATACTAATTACAGGTTAATTATGTCCTTAGTGATAAGGTTAATATTTGAGATGATATTGATTACACGCTAAACATGTTAAGAGCAACTCCAACGCGCCTACCCAAACGGACGGCGCTTTTGTCCGCCTTTTGTCCCATGGGATCGGCTCGGCGGACACCCATGTCCGCTTTCACGTTTGGGTCGACGCTTGCGCCCAACGCTGGCCCGACCAAGTTTTGAGCTCACGCGAAAAAAACATTACCGCAAATATTTTGAAAAATAAAAATGTTAATTAAATATTAATGCCGGCCACAAAGGCCGGCGAGAGTCCACGAGTCCACTTTTATATTAACTTAAACATTAAATAAAACTAAAACTACAAGGAGGCGCGCTGCCTCGTCGGGGCCGGTAAGGTCGATGAGCGTCGGCATCGGGCGAGCCCAAGGGAACGCCGTCGACCAAGCTCTAGCGACATCGTCCGCCGGGGGTTGTACCGCCGCGGGCTAGGCTGGCCCTGCGCGGGCAAGGTGTGCCTCCTCCTCCGCGTCACTCCAGCATCTCGAGGTTCTCGCCCTCGTGGCGCTCCTTGGCCAGCCTTCGCTGCCGCCACTGCTCGAGGTACGCCTGCTCCTGCGCCGGCGTCGCCCCAACCGGATCGCCGGCGCGTTGACCCACTCGGGTACTCGCCCAGTCCATGAGTAGCGTTCGATGGGGGTCGGCTCCGGCTCCGGCTCCAGCTCGGGCTTGACGGGGGACGGCGGCCTCAATGGCAGCACGACGCAATCGCCGGCCGCGGAGAGCGCCATGGCCTCCGCCATGCGCGCCCGGTACACCTCCTCCTTCTCCTCCTCCTCCTCCTTGCGCCGCTCCTCCTCCTCGCTATCACGGACGACTGCCGCTAGCGCCGCCTGGTAGGCAGCCTCCACCTCCTGGTCCTCGTCGCGCACGGCGAGGGTGGACGGCGGGGGGCCATGCCGCACATCGCGGACGCCGGCCTCCTGGTCTCCCCGTGCTCGAAGGCAAACCACTGCTCCCAAGCGGGAGAGTTGAACGCGTAGGCGGGGTCGCGGCGCTACTCCGGCGTCAGCAGTTGCCGCCGGCGCAGCACCTCCTCTACGTGCGCCCACGGTGCCACAGGCACTGGGATCCTCTTCGAATCCAAGTGCCAGTCGTGTGGCTGCGTCAGGTCGGGGTAGGGGAGGGGGACGCGGTGCTTCCAGTGCCACTTCGCCTGGTGCACTGGGATGCTAATGCTGCCTCGACCGGCGGGAAGACGACAACGGAGGCGGGGGGAGCGCGCGGGAAGGGTCGGGGGGCCTTGCCCTTGCCGGAGAAGAAGCCCATTGAGGTGGCTAGGGTTGTCGCCAACGGGGGACCAGAGGGGTGGCGAGATGGGGACGGGGGCCTTCTAGAAGCGGATGGGGACGACCACCCACCGCACGCTCGGATTAAAAAAGTCCGACCGCCGTCGCTGGCGCATGGGCCCGCGGTGGGCGGTCATCATTAATAAAGACAACCGTCGTAGTTGGGCGGCCGCCAGGTGGTCACGCGGCGGACACCAAGAGGACGCGCGGTGAGTCCGCTTCGCGTCTGCGCCGACGCATTTCAGCCGCAAATTTGGGCCGCAAATGGGTCCACACGAACGCGAAGCAGACGCTTTTGGGAATGGGTTGGCGCGTTGGGCCAGCACTTTTGTCCGCGGTGACCCAAACGGACGGGGTCGGACGAAATGGGTACCTGCGTTGGAGTTGCTCTAAGCTCTCACCATTGAAGCAATCCAGATGGTTGGGTTCATATGGTTTGATGACCGATATTAGTTTGATCTGCCCCTTGGGGCACGTGACGGTATTCCTCGATTGGCACACGGCGTCGGACAAGCCTGGAGGGGCAACGCGGAGGAGCATGGCGACTAGTGGGCGGTGGCTGAATCATCAACGAAGTTGCTCCGGTGGGGTTACTAGGATAGGGGTGTGACAGGATTTGAGGGTGCACCCTCGGCCGGATCTGGAGCTGACGGATTTGGCCTGATGGTGGTTGCTGCCCCGGTTGCGTGGCGTGTTGTCATGGCGGCTTTAGTGGTGACGCACAGGTCGCGTCATGCAGGCGTGCTACCAGGTGTCACTGGCGGGCCCCATCCTCGGCCACACCGTCTATTTTGGAGCTAGATCTAGGTTAGATCGGGCCCCATTGCCGGAGGTTCGCTCTTCGTGTGGACTGGTGGCGGTCCAGCTCCATGCCAATGATTTTCACACAAAGGTGCTTCCTTGGTGGCAGTCTCATGTTGCGGTGCCAGTGGGGTGGCGATCTTGGATGTCGGGGCAGCGGTCCTAGGTTTTGTGCTCTCCGACGAGCAACGTGGTAGCTGGTGTTGGTGAGGTGTGTTACGGTGGGAGATCCTGGCTTGTGGCTTGTTCCCAGGATGTGATAGAGGGTGGGGCCGATCGAAAGCTTTGCGCCTCGGTATCGATGGCTGCAATGCATGTGGGTGTTGCATTCCTCCTGGGGCGCCATTGTGGCTCTCTACTTGCCCTCTAACACTCAGGGTGAAATACTTTGTCTCCCTCGACTAATGCAGCGGCACTGCTTCACGTTGTGACACTCTTAGGGATGCCACCAATAAGTTTGGTGCAACTTCGGCATGACTACGGATCTCATGTGCTTCTTTTCGGTGACTCACACGAGGCGTATATTGGTAGTGTGTTTTAGCGTTTTTGGCTAGTTTGTCATATATTCTATTTTGATCAACTCTTAGGTTTTTTTAATATCTTGTATTGTTTGCCGATAATCCTACACCTACAAAAAGGTCCTACATAAGTTTAGTTACCATTCCATAAATTCCCTATGCCCCCTCCCCCCACGGAATTCAACCAGGGTGGGCCCCATCCACTAATCCTGACTCAATAATTATCTCCACATCAGCTTTTATGTAAAATCCTCACGTAAGCCTCCATAGGTCTAGCATTACCCATTGTTTGCCATGTGACTATATTAATATAAAGCGGGGTGAAAGCCTATTTCGATAGATAGATACAAAAACCAAATGTTCTTGTTCGTCATGAAAAAATAGCTCTATACCGTAAAGTGTATACCCCACAGGGCCCTTGCTTCAGCATTGATCAGCACTATATTTCCTATTTCAATAAACAAATGTCATGTAGTGACTAGTGAGGCATGACTCTCTAGGTGTGTTGTTTCTTTGTTTACTCCCGCTATGGTGTTGTTAGGGCAAGTAGTAGTGTTTTGTTTAGAAAAAATTGCTTCACTCACGACAGCTCTGCACAATCTACGAACGATACCTCCCTCCCAACAGCGCTAGCGTCAGCTCAAAAGGCAGAGCTATCATCCAGCCCAGCCAAAACACAGACCCAATCTGACTCCCTCCATAACCCTTTCACGCCATCTCCCCTTCCCACTAGAACCATGCCTCTCTAGTACCGCGCAAATTTCGCCGGTACCATACACCCACCATATACCTTCCTCAAAACAGCCACCATACCTACCTATTATGGCATTTCCATAGCCATTCCGAGATATATTGCCATGCAACTTTCCACCGTTCCGTTTTCTTATGACACGTTCCATCATTGTCATATTGCTTTGCATGATCATTTAGTTGACATAGTATTTGTGGCAAAGCCACCTTTCATAATTCTTTCATACATGTCACTCTTGAGTCATTGCAGATCCCGGTACACCGCTAGAGGCATTCATATAGAGTCATATTTTGTTCTAAGTATCGAGTTGTAATTTTTTGAGTTGTAAGTAAATAAGAGTGTGATGATCTTCATTATTAGAGCATTGTCCCATGTGAGGAAAAAAAAGAGGCCAAAGAAGCCAACAAAAAAGAGAGGCCAAAGAAGCCACCAAAAGAATGAGAGAAAAAAAGAGAAGGGGCAATGTTACTATCCTTTTTCCACACTTGTGCTTCAAAGTAGCACCATGATCTTCATGATAGAGAGTCTCCTATGTTGTCAATTTCACATACTAGTGGGAATTTTTCATTATAGAACTTGGCTTGTATATTCCAACGATGGGCTTCCTCAAATTGCGCTAGGTTTTCATGAGCAAGCAAGTTGGATGCACACCCACTTAGTCTTCTTTTGAGCTTTCATAAACTTATAGGTCTAGTGCATCCGTTGTATGGCAATCCCTACTCACTCACATTGATATCTATTAATGGGCATCTCCATAGCCCATTAATACGCCTAGTTGATGTGAGACTATCTCCCTCTTTTTGTCTTCTCCACAACCACCATATTCTATTCCACCTATAGTGCTATATCCATGGCTCACGCTCATGTATTGCGTGAAAGTTGAAAAGGTTTGAGAACACCAAAAGTATGAAACAATTGCCTGGCTTGTCATTGGGGTTGTGCATGATTTGAATATTTTGTGTGATGAAGATGGAGCATAGCCAGACTATATGATTTTGTAGGGATAAACTATCTTTGGCCATGTTATTTTGAGAAGATATAATTGCCTTGTTAGTATGCTTGAAGTATTATTGTTCTTATGCCAATATTAAACTTTTGTTTTGAATCTTATGGATCTGAACATTCATGCCAGAATAAAGAAGAATTACATGGATAAATATGTTAGGTAGCATTGCACATCAAAAATTCTGTTTTTATCATTTACCTACTCGAGGACGAGCATGAATTAAGCTTGGGGATGTTTATACGTCTCCAACGTATCTATAATTTTTTTAATTGTTCCATGCTATTATATTATCCGTTTTGGATGTTTTATATGCATTAATATGCTATTTTATATTACTTTTGGGACTAACCTATTAACCTAGAGCCCAGTGTCAGTTTCTGTTTTTCCTTGTTTTTGAGCTTCGCAGAAAAGGAATACCAAACGGAGTCCAAATAGAATAAAACTTTCTCAATGATTTTTCTTGGACCAAAAGACACCCGGAGACTTGGAGTTCAAGTCAGAAGAGCCATGAGGCGGCGACAAGGGGGAGGGCGCACCCAGGGGAGTAGGGCACGCCCCTGCCTTGTGGGCCCCTCGGTGACCCCCTGACCTAGTTCTGCCTCCTATATATTCACATATATTCCCAAACTACCAGAAGCATCCACGAAAACACTTTTCTGCCGCCGCAACCTTCTGTTCCCGTGAGATCTCATCTTGAGGCCTTTTCTGGCATCCTGCCAGAGGGGGATTCTATCACGGAGGGCTTCAACATCAACTCTATTGCCCTTTCGATGAAGCGTGAGTAGTTTACCACAGACCTACAGGTCCATAGCTAGTAGCTGGGTGGCTTCTTCTCTCTCTTTGATTCTCAATACCATGCTCTCCTCGATGTTCTTGGAGATCTATTCGATGTAATCTTCTTTTGCGGTGTGTTTGTCGAGATCCGGTGAATTGTTGATTTATGATCAGCTTATTTATGAATATTATTTGAATCTTCTCTGAATTCTTATATGCATGATTTGATATCTTTGTAATTCTATTCAAACTATCGATTTAGTTTTTGGCCAACTAGATTGGTTTTTCTTGCAATGTGAGAAGTGCTTAGCTTTGGGTTCAATCTTGCGGTGTCCTTTCCCGGTGATAGTAGGGGCGGCAAGGCACGTATTGTATTGTTGCCATCGAGGATAAAAAGATGGGGTTTACATCATATTTCTTGAGTTTATTCCTCTACATCATGTCATCTTACTTAATGTGTTACTCTGTTCTTCATGAACTTAATACTCTAGATGCATGCTGGATAGCGGTCGATGTGTGGAGTAATAGTATTAGATGCAGAATCGTTTCAGTCTACTTGACACGGACGTGATGCCTATATTCATAATCACTGCCTTGGATATCGTCATAACTTTGCGCTTTTCTATCAATTGCTCGACAATAATTTGTTCACCCACCGTATGTTTTCTTTCAAGAGAGAAGCCTCTAGTGAAAACTATGGCCCCCGAGTCTATTTTCTATCATATAAGTTTTCGATCTACTATTTTGCAATCTTTTACTTTCCGATCTATAAACCAAAAAACCCAAAACTATTTACTTTACCTTGTGTTTAGTTTTATCTATCTCTATCATATCTCACTTTTGCGGAAGTGACCGTGAAGGGATTGACAACCCCTTTATCGCGTTGGGTGCAAGTGTTTTATTGTTTGTGCAGGTATTGGTGATTTGTGCATTGTCTCCTAATGGATTGATACATTGGTTCTCAAACCGAGGGAAATGCTTATCTCTAGTTTGCTGCATCACCCTTTCCTCTTCAAGGGAAAAACCAACGCAAGCTCAAGCAGTAGCGGGAAGAATTTCTAGCGCCGTTGCCGGGGAGATCTATGCCAAGTCAAGACATACCAAGTACCCATCATAAAACTCTCATCTCTTTCATTAAATTATTCACCATTTGCCTCTCATTTTCCTCTCCCCCACTTCTAAAACGATTTTCGAAAAGATTTTCCTTTTTTCGCCCCTCTTCTGTTCGTCTTCTTCGTTGCCTTTTGTTTGCCTGTTTGTTAGAATTGGTTTGCTGCCACCATGTCTGAATCTGGGGAGATTATCGTTGAAAATCTTGAGGAAAAACTTGGGATCTTGTTCTTTGGATCATGAAACTGAAACTCCTCCTAATTACAAAGCAAAAACTTTTCGTGTGGGGGATGGTAATATTATTGTAAAAAGTGTTATACAAGAATTCTTTGATTGTACAGGATCTATGCCTATGAGTAAAAGATCTATTCTTCTCGATACAAATTGTTATGCGGATGCCATTGTTATGCTCGTTGAGAAATTAGAAGGAAAAATTTGTGCACATCCATCCTGCTTTGAAAAAGGTGTTTTACGAACTTCCTAATATTAATTTGTGCACATCCATAGCTAAAAAAGATAGCTACCATCATCCTTATGTGAGAATTTCATTCTATAATACAAGAAGCTAGGGATATTTTTGCTTTCTATAATAAAGATGTTGAACACCCTCTGATTAAACATATCCTCCATGATAAAGAAACTATGTGTAGTTTGGAATCTAGGGATGATCAATCTTATAGCGAGAATCTTAGGAGGAGAGTTCCTTATTCTGAAATCTCTCAAACTTTGTACCTTGAGGCCTACGAGGAATCTGATTGGATTACTAGGGGGAATCATGTAGGATTTAATAGGGATTGGTTGAATAAGATGATGAAAGAACACGTTAGAAACCAAATACGTGTTCTGTATGATGATATATAAGGTGATGATCCTGATTTCGGGTTTATGGATGTCAAAATCACTAGTCAAAGTCCTTTTCATGATTTAAGTTCATCTACTAGAAAGGAAATAAAGGAAAGTATAGATTTGTTAAGACGGGTTTTGGAATATTTGATGAGAAAGGAATTGCATACCAAAGATGACAATACCTAGATCTATGTGTTTTCTGCCTAGCTAGGAGCGTTAAACAATAGCGCTTGTTGGGAGGCAACCCAATTTTATTTTTGTGTTTTTTGTTTTGCTACTATTCCTAAATAAATTACACATTATTACCTCTGTAGTAATTGTGTTTTGGTGTTTTAATTAGTGTCTGTGCCAAGTAAGACCTTTGGGATTGCTTATGGTGATAGTTGATTTGATCTTGCTGAAAAATAGAAACTTTTGTGCTCAGTCCCAGAATTGTTAAAAATCATAGAACCCCAATAAAATACTGATTGTTTATGCAGAAGATTGGTATACAAATTGCCTATGTTATCCTAATTTTTCAGAATTTTTGGAGTTACAGGAGTATTCGAAGTTTACAGATTACTACAGACTGTTCTGTTTTTGACAGATTCTGTTTTCTATGTGTTGTTTGCTTATTTTGATGAATCTATGGGTAGTAAACAGGGGTATGTGATGAACCACAAGTATAGGGGATCAATTGTAGCTCTTTTCGATAAGTAAGAGTGTCGAACCCAATGAAGAGCAAAAGGAAATGACAAGTGGTTTTCAGCAAGGTAATGTCTGCAAGTGCTGAAATTGTAAGTAGAAGAGTAGTTTGATAGCAAGATAATTTGTAGCGAGCAAGTAAAGATAGTAGTAAAAAATGTGCAGCAAGGTAGCCCGATCCTTTTGAGACAAAGGATAGGCCAAAATGGTCTCTTATGATAAGCAAAGCGTTCTTGAGAGTACACGGGATTTTCATCTAGTCACTTTCACCATGTTGGTTTGATTTGTGTTCGGTACTTTGATAATTCGATATGTGGGTGGACCGGTGTTTAGGTGTTGTTCTTACTTGAACAAACCTCCTACTTATGATTAACCCTACCGCAAATATCCGCAAATACGAGAAAAGTATTAAGAATAAATTCTAACCATAGCATTAAACTTTTGGATCCAATCGGTCCCTTACGGAATAGCGCATAAACTGCGGTTTAAGCTTCTGTCACTTTCGCAACCCATCATCTAATTGCTACTCCACAATGCATTCCCTTAGGCCCAAATATGGTGAAGTGCCATGTAGTCGACATTCACATGACATCACTAAGGGAATCACAACATACATACTATCAAAATATCGAACACATACCAAGTTCACATGATTACTTGCAACATGATTTCTCCTGTGACCTCAAGAACAAAAGTAACTACTCACAAATGATAATCATGCTCAAGATCAGACGGGTATTAAATAGCATATTGGATCTGAACATATAATCTTCCACCAAATAAACCATATAGTAATCAACACTGCTAGTCACCCACGAGCACCAATCTATAGTTCCGGTAACAAGATTGAACACAAGAGATGAACTAGGGTTTGAGATGAGATGGTGCTGTTGAAGATGTTGATGAAGATTGCCCTCCCCAAGATGGGAGAGTTGTTGGTGATGATGATGACGATGATTTCCCCCTCCGGGAGGGAAGTTCCCCCGGAGAAATCGCTCCACCGGAGGCAAAAGTGCTCATGTCCAAGTTCCGCCTCGAGATGGCGGTGCTTCGTCCCGAAAGTCCTCTCCCTATTTTTTTCTAGGTCAAAACGACCTATAAACTAGAAGATGGGCACCGGAGGTGGGCCTGGGTGAGCACAACCCACCAGGGCACGCCTGGGCTCCCTGGCGTGCCCAGGTGGGTTATGCCCACCTGGTGGGCCCCCTCTAGTAGTTATTTGCTCCAATATTCCTCAAATATTCCATAAAAAATCCTCATGAAGTTTCAACTTGTTTGGAGTTGTGCAGAATAGGTGGCCTGACGTAGCTTTTCCAGGTCCAGATTTCCAGCTGCTGGAATTCTCCCTCTTTGTGTATACCATGCATATTATGAGAGAAAAGGCATTAGAATTACTCCAAAAAGCAATATTATGGATAAAAACATCATAAATAACAGTAAGGAAACATGATGCAAAATGGACGTATCAACTCCCCCAAGTTTAGACATCGCTTGTCCTCGAGCGAAAAACCGAAATCGAAAAATATGTCCACATGCTTAGAGAGAGAGGTGTCGATAAAAAACAAAATACGGACATAGAAGCATCGTGTTCATTATTATAACAACAACAAACTTGAACATAAGACTTTTATCATAAAGCTCTTATCATAGACTTCTCATGAATAAGTGACAGTTCATCACACTATCGAAGTATAAAGCATAAACTCTATTAGAAACCAACAAACTATGTTCTCAGTCAACTTTGCAACTACAATTCATCATCTTTTCAGGAAGGGTCACGTATTGGAGCCTTTAGGGAAGTCCACATACTCAACCATCATATAGTCTTCTATGATTCCTAACACTCACCGCATACACATGAGCAAAATGTTTCAACTGGACACATAGAAAGATAAGGGCTTATAGTTTCGCCTCCCAACGTATTCACCTTAAGGGTGATGTCAACAATAATAACTCATGCTATCTATATTGAACTGGACATATGTGCTGCCAAAGGAGAAAAATAAAAAGGAATAGAAGGAAAACTTTGACTCTTTGCATAAAAGTAAATACATAAAAGTAAAAGATAGGCCCTTCGCAGAGAGAAGCAGAGGTTGCCATGCGCTTATTTGTTTGTATGCTCAACCCCTGAGTGCAAAAGAACATCACATTGCATTGCCCCTTGTGATAGCGACCTTTATTATGTAGTCTGTTGCTTTTATTCTTCACCATCACAAGTTTGTGCAACGCTCAACTTTATCTTACACTAAATGATCACACACTTTTAGAAGCAATTTTTATTGCCTTTTTGCACTGATGACAACTTACTTGAGGGATCTTGCTCAACCCCTAGGTAGGTATGGTGGACACTTGAAAATAAGATTTGGGTTTAAGGGTTTTTGGATGCACAAGTAGTATCTCTACTTAGTGCGGAATTTTTGGCTAGCAAAGATAGGGGGCAAGCACCACATTTTAAGAATCCATGACAATATGACTTCTATGTGAATATAAACAAACATAAACCATTAAGTTGTCTTCCTTGTCCAACGTCAACAATTTTGGCATATAATATTTTGATGAGGGCTCACAATCACAAAAGATTTCTAGGATAGTATATTTATATGTGAATCTTCTCTTCCCTTATTAATTCTTTCATGAGTTGCATCATTGACTAATGTTATGTTTGTCAATCTCTAATAAACTTTTCTACTTATACTTTTCCTTATGTGGTGTCATCACCTACCATAAGATTAGTATACAATCTTTTTCATTATTTCTTCCCTTTTATTTATTTCCTTTCTCCTTTTCTTCTTTATTCCCTTTATTTTATTTGTAACATGAAAGTAAAGAAAGCAAAAACTCAAACTAAATTTTATTATATATCTTGCACACGATTACAAGGATAGATCACTAAGCAAACTCTCAAAGAAGAAAGGATCGAACTAAACTTTTATTCATCTAAAGCAAAAATCGAACTAAAATAAGTAAAGGCAAAAAGATAGTGGGATGATACGATACCGGGGCACCTCCCCCAAGCTTGGCGGAAGCCAAGGGTGCCCATACCCGATACTCAATTTTCCTTTGGTGATGAAGAAGAAGGTGGTGGTGATGAAGAAGATATCTTGTGCTCGGATTTCCATGGTAGTGGTCCGCCATCAAAAGAGGTGGAGTGAGTCTCACGGGTCCTGCAACTAGCAGACAACTCATACCTTTAAACCTCGCCTCATATTCAAAGACTTGGTTTTGGAGATCATGGATCTGGCTTTTGAGGAAGTTTATTTGCTCGTTGAGGGTGAAGACGATGTCCTTCATGGTTTGCCATCCACCTTGAGATCACGGGAGAGGTCCGTGATCATGAGGTGATTGGCGTTGAGTCCATGCTCCACATCCCCTTGCACCGGAAGACGTCTTGCTCCATAGCTTCGAGCCTAGCCTCCACAGTTCCTGTCCCTTTGGGACCTTGCACATCACGGATGTGGAGCAACCCCTCATGCATCTAGATGACCTGAGGGTGCTGCACCACCTCCCGCAGATATGGGTTGATGACGTTCTTGAAGAACTTGTCCTTGGAGGAGCTTGGGGTGGTCATGGTAGATGGGATCTGACAGAAAACAGCAAGAAAAGAGAACAGAGGATTTCTCCGCGATACGGTGGTTAACAGGTTCGGGAAGTATATATAGATTTTTTATCTTGGCAAACAAGCAAGCTGTAGAAAAGCAGAGTCCGAAAGGTGTCCCAGGTGGGCACAACCCACCTGGGCGCGCCTGGAAAGCTAGGGACGCCTTGGTGTCTTGTGCCCACCAGGGTACGCTTCCTGGAAGTTTCTTATTTTCCTATTTTTCTAAATATTCCAAAACTGACAAAAAATATTTTTGCGGATTTTTCGGAGTCCGTTTACTTACCGTATCACGTACCTCCTTATTTTCATGACTCTGGAGTGTTCCGGAAGGACTCTTTTATGTGTTCTTTCGGTGTCAAAGTTTGGATAATATTACTTTCAACATTAATGGGCGTACGTGAGATATAATGTTTTATTCGTTGCCCATTGACAACCTTCGGGTTAGTACCTTCGGCATTATTTATTTTGATGGCTCCAGACCGATAAACCTCCTCGATAACGTAGGGGCCTTCCCATTCTGAGAGGAGTTTTCCTGCAAAGAATCTAAAATGAGAATTGTACAAAAGAACATATTCTCCAACTTTAAACTCACGCTTTTGGATTCTTTTGTCATGCCATCTTTTAACTTTTTCTTTGAATAATTTTGCATTTTCATAAGCTTGGGTTCTCCATTCATCTAAAGAACTAATATCAAATAACCTCTTATCACCAGCGAGTTTGAAATCATAATTGAGTTCTTTGATGGCCCAATATGCTTTATGTTTTAACTCAGGAGGCAAATGACAAGCTTTTCTATTAACCATTTTATAAGGAGACATACCCATAGGATTTTTATATGTTGTTCTATAAGCCCAAAGTGCATCATCTAATTTCTTAGACCAATTCTTCCTGGACCTATTGACAGTCTTTTGCAAAATTAATTTTATTTCTCTATTAGTAAGCTCAACTTGACCACTAGATTTAGGATGATAAGGTGATGCAATTCTATGGTTAACATCATACTTGCCAAGCATTTTACGAAAAACACCATGAATAAAGTGTGAACCACCATCAGTCGTTAAATATCTAGGGACTCCAAACCTTGGGAAAATAACTTCCTTAAGCATTTTAATAGAGGTGTTGTGATCAGCACTACTGGTTGGAATAGCTTCTACCCATTTAGTAACATAATCAACAGCAACCAAAATATGTGTATACCCATTAGAGGAAGGAAAAGGTCCCATGTAATCAAATCCCCAAACATCAAATGGTTCAACAGCAAGTGAATATTTCATAGGCATTTCTTGATGCTTACCGATATTACCTATTCTTTGACATTCATCACAAGATAAGACGAACTTACGGGCATCCTTGAAGAGAGTACGCCAATAAAATCCAGATTGCAATAACTTGTGAACAGTTCTATCTCTAGCATGATGCCCTTCATAAGCTTCGGAGTGACATTTCCATAGGATTTGTCCCTGTTCATGCTCAGGTACATAACGTCTAATAATACCATCTACTCCTTCTTTATAAAGATGTGGGTCATCCCAAAGTAATGTCTTAAATCATAGAAGAATTTTTTCTTTTGTTGGTAAGTAAAGCTAGGTGGTAAATATTTAGCAACAATGTAATTAGCATAGTCAGCATACCAAGGAGTACTATGAGCAACATTTATTGCAGCTAACTGCTCATCAAGAAAACTATCATCAATAGGTAGTGGGTCATCAGGCAAATTTTCAAGCCTAGATAAATTATCAGCTACGGGGTTCTCATCTCCTTTTCTATCAATGATATGTAAATCATATTATTGTAACAAGAGAATCCATTGAATAAGTCTTGGTTTAGCATCTTTCTTTTCCATAAGATATTTAATTGCAGCATGATCGGTGTGAACAATTACTTTGGAATCAACAATATAAGGTCTAAATTTATCACAAGCAAACACCACTACTAAGAATTCTTTTTCAGTAGTAGCATAGTTTCGTTGAGCACTGTCTAGGGCTTTACTAGAATAATGAATAACATTCAATTTCTTATCAACTCTTTGTCCTAGAACAGCACCAACAACATAATCACTAGCATCACACATAATTTCGAAAGGCAAGTTCCAATCAGGTGGTTGAACAATAGGTGCAGAAATTAAGGCTTTATTGAGTGTTTCAAAGGCTTCTGAACAATCATCATCAAAAGCAAAAGGAATATCCTTTTGCAAAATATTCGTAAGAGGCCTAGAAATTTTAGATAAGTCTTTGATAAATCTCCTATAGAAACCAGCATGACCTAAGAAACTACGAATACCTATTATATCTTTAGGACATGGCATTTTCTCAATTGCATCAACCTTAGTTTTGTCCACTTCAATACCTCTTTCAGAAATTTTATGACCCAAGACAATGCCTTCATTAACCATAAAGTGACACTTCTCTCAATTCAAGACAAGATTTGTTTGTTCACATCTCTGCAAAACTCGATCAAGATTGCTTAAACAATCATCAAAAGACTTCCCATAAACAAATAAGTCGTCCATGAAAACCTCAACAATCTTTTCACAAAAGCCAGAGAATATAGGGGTCATACATCTTTCAAAGGTAGCAGGTGCATTACATAAACCAAAAGGCATATGTCTATAAGCATAAGTTCCAAAGGGACAAGTAAAAGTGGTCTTTTCTTGATCAGGTTGAGAAACATGTATTTGTGAAAAACCAGAATATCCATCAAGGAAGCAAAAATGCGTGTGCATAGATAATATTTCAAGCATTTGATCAAAATAAAAGGCAGAGGGTAATGATCTTTTCTCGTTGCTTTGTTTAATTTTCTAAAATCAATTACCATTTGATAACCCACAAGTATAGGGGATCAATTGTAGCCTCTTTCGATAAGTAAGAGTGTCGAACCCAACGAGGAGCTAAAGGTAGAACAAATATTCCCTCAAGTTCTATCGACCACCGATACAACTCTACGCACGCTTGACATTCTCTTTACCTAGAACAAGTATGAAACTAGAAGTACTTTGTAGGTGTTGTTGGATAGGTTTGCAAGAATATAAAGAGCACGTAAATAAAAACTAGGGGCTGTTTAGGTAAAGAAGCAATAAAGTTAGTATAGCGAGTGTGGAAAAGTGGTGGTAGGAGTTGCGAAATTGTCCCTACGCAATTGGCTACTTTACTAGACCGATAGCAAGTTTTATGTGGGAGAGGCCACTACTAGCATGTCATCCCTGACTTGGAATTCTATTCACTTATGATTGGAACTATTAGCAAGCATCCGCAACTACTAACGTTCATTAAGTTAAAACCCAACCATAGCATTAAGATATATTGGTCCCCCTTCAATCCCGTATGCATCAATTTCTATGCTAGGTTGAAGCTTCTGTCACTCTTGCCCTCCAATACATAGTCCTATCAACATACAACTAACCCTATGGTGTGATCCACGCGCGCGCTCATATGATGGGCACCAAAGAATAGCAACATAACCACAAGCAAATTAAACCAATCATAGCAATTCATCAATTACCGATAGGACAACGAAAATCTACTCAGACATCATAGGATGGCAACACATCACTGGATAATAATATGAAGCATAAAGCACCATGTTCAATTAGAGGGTACAGCGGGTTGCGAGAGAGTGGACCATTGTAGATAGATGGGGGAAGGTGATGGAGATGTTGGTGAAGATGACGGAGGTGTTGGTGTAGATTGCGGTGACGATGATGGCCCTGGCGGCGTTTCGGCGCCACCGAAAGCGAGGGGGAGAGAGCCCCCTCCTTCTCCTTCTTCCTTGGCCTTCTCCCTAGGTGGGTGAAGGGTTGTCCCTCTGGTCCTTGGTCTCCATGGCATAGGAGGGGCGAGAGCCCCTCCGAGATTGGATTTGTCTCTCTGTCTCTCTCTGTTTCTGCGCTCCGAATTCTGGCCTTTCACCGTTTCTTATATTCTCGGAGATCCGTAACTCCGATTGGGTTGAAATTTGAACACGAATTCTATCCGGATATTGGCTTTCTTGCGGAAAAAGAAGGGCACCAACCGCCTTACAGGGTGGCCACGAGGGTCAGGGGCGTGCCCCCTGCCTCGTGGCCCCCTCGGGCATCGTCTCGCGTTGATTCTTCTACCCAAAAATGACATATATTCCAAAAAAAATCTCCGTCAGTTTTTATCCCGTTTGGACTCCGTTTGATATGGATTTTCTGCGAAACAAAAAACATGCAACAAACAGGAACTGGCACTGGGCACTGGGTCAATATGTTAGTCCCAAAAATAGTACAAAAAGTTGATAAAAGTATATGAAAGTTGTATAATATTGGCATGGAACAATCAAAAATTATAGATACGACGGAGACGTATCAGCATCCCCAAGCGTAATTCCTGCTCGTCCTCAAGTAGGTAAATGATAAAAAAAAGATAAATTTTTGATGTGGAATGCTACCTAGCATAATCTTGATCATGTAATCTAATCATGGCATGAATATTAAGACACGAGTGATTCAAAGCAATAGTCTATCATTAGACATTAAGACAATAATACTTCAAGCATACTAATAAAGCAATCACGTCTTTTCAAAATAACATGGCCAAAGAAAGTTATCCCTACAAAATCATATGGTCTGGCTATGCTCCATCTTCACCACACAAAATATTCAAATCATGCACAACCCCGATGACAAGCCAAGCAATTGTTTCATACTTTTGATGTTCTCAAACCTTTTCAACTTTCACGCAATACATGAGCGTGAGCCATGGACATAGCACTATAGGTGGAATAGAATATGATGATGGAGGTTGTGTGGAGAAGACAAAAAGGGAGAAAGTCTCACATCGACGCGGCTAATCAACGGGCTATGGAGATGCCCATCAATTGATGTCAATGCGAGGAGTAGGGATTTCCATGCAACGGATGCACTAGAGCTATAAATGTATGAAATCTCAACAAAAAGAAACTAAGTGGGTGTGCATCCAACTTGCTTGCTCACGAAGACCTAGGGCATTTGAGGAAGCCCATTGTTGGAATATACAAGCCAAGTTCTATAATGAAAAATTCCCACTAGTATATGAAAGTGACAAAATAAGAGACTCTCTATCATGAAGATCATGGTCCTACTTTGAAGCACAAGTGTGGAAAAAGGATAGTAGCATTGTCCCTTCTTTTCTTTTTTTTCTTTTTTTTGGGCCTTCCTTTTTTTATTCGGCCTTTCTCTTTTTTTTTCACACGGGACAATGCTCTAATAATGATGATAATCACACTTCTATTTATTTACAACTCAATATTACAACTCGATACTAGAACAAAGATATGACTCTATATGAATGCCTCCGGCGGTGTACCGGGATGTGCAATGATCTAGCGTAGCAATGACATCAAAAAAATGGACAAGCCATGAAAACACCATATCATGGGGTTTGGATGCACCGGCGAAGTTTGCACCAACTCTCGAGGTGAGAAAGGGCAATGCACGGTACCGAAGAGGCTAGCAATGATGGAAAGGTGAGAGTGCGTATAATCCATGGACTCAACATTAGTCATAAAGAACTCACATACTTATTGCAAAAATCTATTAGTCATTGAAACAAAGTACTATGCGCATGCTCCTAGGGGGATAGATTGGTAGGAAAAGACCATCGCTCGTCCCCGACCGCCACTCATAAGGAAGACAATCAATAAATATCACATGCTCCAACTTCGTTACATAACGGTTCACCATACGTGCATGCTACGGGAATAAAAAACTTCAACACAAGTATTTCTACAATCCACAAGTACCCACTAGCATGACTCTAATATCACCATCTTTATATCGCAAAACTATTGCAAGGAATCAAACATATCATATTCAGTGACCTACAAGTCTTATGTAGGATTTTATGACTAACCATGTGAATGACAAATTCCTGTCATCTCTCTAAATAGATATAAGTGAGAAAGAGAGTTTAATTCTTTCTACAAAATATATGCCCACCCTCTAACAAATATAAGTGAAGCAAAAGAGCATTCTACAAATGGCGGTTTTCTATGTGAAGAGAAACACGCAATCCAAACTTCAAATGATATAAGTGAAGCACATGAAGCATTCTATAAAGCCATACTCAAAACATATAAGTGAAGTGCAATGAGCATTCTATAAATCAACCGAGGACTATCTCATACCAGCATGGTGCATCAAAGAAAAGTGAAAACTAAATGCAAAAGACGCTCCAAGATTTGCACATATCGCATGAACGAAACGAATCCGAAAACATACCGATACTTGTTGAAGAAAGATGGGATGCCTTCCGGGGCATCCCCAAGCTTAGATGCTTGAGTCTCCTTGAATGTTTAATTGGGGTGCCTTCGGCATCCCCAAGATTGAGCTCTTGCATCTCCTCCTTCTCCTCACATCGAGACCTCCTCGATCTTTGATCACTTCATCCACACAAAACTCAACAGAAAGCTCGGTAAGATCCGTTAGTATAATAAGGCAAATAACTACTCTAAGTACTGTTCTAAACCAATTCACATTTTGTTTTTTCATTGTAGCTACTTTAATATAACTTTTGGATGGCTTAATCCACTGATAGAAATCGATAGTTTCATCAAAACAAGCAAACTATGAATCAAAAACAGAATTTGTCTTAAACAGGACAGTCTATAATAATCTGAACATTCCCCATACTTCTGGTACTCCAAAAATTCTGAAACAATTAGGACAAATAAAAAATTCGTATAGCAAGATAGTGCATAAAGTTTCAGATCCGTTTGACGTTCCAGTAAAAAATGTAAAATCGCGCACTACAGCCAAAGTTTCTGTTTTGCACCGCACAAACCAACAAGCAATGTAAACATCCTAAAGGCAAATCTTGGAACATTATTTTTTTTAAACTTTATAAAAGCACACAACAGAAATAAATGATTCTCTAAAACTTCCGGGTTGTCTCCCTCGCAGCGCTTTCTTTAAAGCCATTAAGCTAGGCATATAGTGCTCAAGTAATGGATCCACCCGGATCCCAAGGTATATCAAAGCCAATTTTAATTAACAATGATTTGTGATTTAGTAGTGAGCACAAAGTAACATAGATCATGCAACAATGAAGTCTAACTCTCTTCCTATGCATCGGCATGTCATAAAAGAACAATTCAAGCACACATAGTAAAGGCCAATGCGTAGTATAAACAGTTTCTTGCAATTTTATCATATTGGAAACATAGAGAGGCGGAGATGTAGTTCCTCTCTCATAATAATTGCAAGTAGGAGCAGCAAGCACATGCATATTATATCTTTCAAAATCATCATGTGTAGTAGTGAAACGCAACCCATCAATATAATTCTTAATAAGGGGAAACTTCTCCGATATAGTGTAGTCGGGAGAATTCAAAAAGATAATAGGACTATCATGCGTGGGTGCAATAGCAACATTTTCATGTTTAACATAAGGAACTATAGCAAGTTCATCTCCATAAGCATAATTCATATTGGCATCTTGGCCACAAGAATAGCAAGCATCAAGTTCGTCAAAAAGGGATATTTCAAAAGAATCAACGGGATCATAACAATCATCATATCATTCATCCTTCAGTAAATTCGAAAGGGAAATTAAATAATGTATGAGTTGGAGAGTTACTCTCATTAGAAGTGGGCACGGGTAGCTAATCCGCTCTTCCTCCTTTTGTTCTTCGCTCTTCTCATCATCTTTTTCATCCAATGAGCCCACAGTTTCATCAATTCCTTCTTCCATAGACTCCTGCAAAATATTAGTCTCTTCTTGGACAGCGGAGGAGTCCTCAATATATGGTTTAACATAGGCATTAGAAGCATAATTATCATAACAATATTTAAGTATGGCCAAATTTTCAGATTTGTAAAGAGTAGCATCATACGTTTCAATCAAAGAAGCAATTTCATAAGCACCTTTAAAAGCAACAAATTCTTCAATTTGTTGAACATCATAGTAATTATAAACACCCTTAGCATACGAAGATACGATTCCATTATCACTAAACTCACATTGGTAGGGAAGGTGTTTCTAAGGGTCTTCAGAACAACAAGTAAAATCATATATTTCACATAAATTCCAAGCATAGCATTGCAAACGATGAATTTGATCCAGTAAAAGTTTCCCTTTTGAGATAAGCGGTGTCGCACATAAAAAGCATGCCCATCTAAAGATTTTCCCTAAACTAAGCTAGTTGGGGTTTCAGCACGACCACATAGGGATCGAAGATGATCCAATTTAAAAGCTCCAGGAGTGCGGTAGATTTTGAGTGATTCTTCAATCATTGGTATAGTAGGTACAACTAATTTTTTTGGTATTTTGCGTTTCCTACCCATAACTAAAGATACAAAACAAGAGCACAAAATAAAAACTACTTAGTGATAAAGCAAACAAGCACACACGAGAATATTCACCCCACGCTATAACTCCCCGGCAACGGCGCCAGAAAAAGGTCTTGATAACCCACAAGTATAGGGGATCAATTGAAGCCTCTTTCGATAAGTAAGAGTGTCAAACCCAACGAGGAGCTAAAGGTAGAACAAATATTCCCTCAAGTTCTATCGACCACCGATACAACTCTACGCACGCTTGACGTTCGCTTTACCTAGAACAAGTATGAAACTAGAAGTACTTTGTAGGTGTTGTTGGATAGGTTTGCAAGAATATAAAGAGCATGTAAATAAAAACTAGGGGCTGTTTAGGTAAAGAAGCAATAAAGTTAGTATAGAGAGTGTGGAAAAGTGGTGGTAGGAGTTGCGAAATTGTCCCTAAGCAATTGACTACTTTACTAGACCGTTAGCAAGTTTTATGTGGGAGAGGCCACTACTAGCATGTCATCCCTGACTTGGAATTCTATTCACTTATGATTGGAACTATTTGCAAGCATCTGCAACTACTAACGTTCATTAAGTTAAAACACCATGCTAGCTATCTTACAATCATGCAAAGCAATATGATAATGAATGCTCAAGTCATGTATATGAAGATGATGGAAGTTGCATGGCAATATATCTCGGAATGGCTATGGAAATGCCATGATAGGTAGGTATGGTGGCTATTTGAGCAAGATATAAGGAGCCTTATGTGTGATAGAGTCTATCATATCATGGGGTTTGGATGCACCGGAGAAGTTTGCACCAACTCTCGAGGTGAGAAAGGGCAATGCACAGTACCGAAGAGGCTAGCAATGATGGAAAGGTGAGAGTGCGTATAATCCATGGACTCAACATTAGTCATAAAGAACTCACATACTTATTGCAAAAAATTATTAGCCATCAAAACAAAGTACTATGCGCATGATCCTAGGGGGATAGATTGGTAGGAAAAGACCATCGCTCGTCCCCGACCGCCACTCATAAGGAAGACAATCAATAAATATCACATGCTCCAACTTCGTTACATCACGGTTCACCATACGTGCATGCTACGGGAATCACAAACTTCAACACAAGTATTTCTACAATGCACAAGTACCCACTAGCATGACTCTAATATCACCATCTTTATATCGCAAAACTATTGCAAGGAATCAAACATATCATATTCAGTGACCTACAAGTCTTATGTAGGATTTTATGACTAACCATGTGAATGACCAATTCCTGTCATCTCTCTAAATAGATATAAGTGAGAAAGAGAGTTTAATTATTTCTACAAAATATATGCCCACCCTCTAACAAATATAAGTGAAGCAAAAGAGCATTCTACAAATGGCGGTTTTCTATGTGAAGAGAAACACGCAATCCAAACTTCAAATGATATAAGTGAAGCACATGAAGCATTCTATAAAGCCATACTCAAAAGATATAAGTGAAGTGCAATGAGCATTCTATAAATCAACCAAGGACTATCTCATACCAGCATGGTGCATCAAAGAAAAGTGAAAACTAAATGCAAAAGACGCTCCAAGATTTGCACATATCGCATGAACGAAACGAATTCGAAAACATACCGATACTTGTTGAAGAAAGATGGGATGCCTTCCGGGGCATCCCCAAGCTTAGACGCTTGAGTCTCCTTGAATATTTACTTGGGGTGCCTTGGGCATCCCCAAGCTTGAGCTCTTGCATCTCCTCCTTCTCCTCACATCGAGACCTCCTCGATCTTTGATCACTTCATCCACACAAAACTCAACAGAAAGCTCGGTAAGATCCGTTAGTATAATAAAGCAAATAACTACTCTAAGTACTGTTCTAAAACAGTTCATATTTTGTTTTTGCATTGTAGCTACTTTAATATAACTTTTGGATGGCTTAATCCACTGATAGAAATCGATAGTTTCATCAAAACAAGCAAACTATGAATCAAAAACAGAATTTGTCTTAAACAGGACAGTCTATAATAATCTGAACATTCCCCATACTTCTGGTACTCCAAAATTTCTGAAACAATTAGGACAAATAAAAAATTCGTATAGCAAGATAGTGCATAAAGTTTTAGATCCGTTTGACGTTCCAGTAAAAAATGTAAAATCGCGCACTACAGCCAAAGTTTCTGTTTTGCACCGCACAAACCAACAAGCAATGTAAACATCCTAAAGGCAAATCTTGGAACATTATTTTTTTTAAACTTTATAAAAGCACACAACAGAAATAAATGATTCTCTAAAACTTCCGGGTTGTCTCCCTCGCAGCGCTTTCTTTAAAGCCATTAAGCTAGGCATATAGTGCTCAAGTAATGGATCCACCCGGATCCCAAGGTATATCAAAGCCAATTTTAATTAACAATGATTTGTGATTTAGTAGTGAGCACAAAGTAACATAGATCATGCAACAATGAAGTCTAACTCTCTTCCTATGCATCGGCATGTCATAAAAGAACAATTCAAGCACACATAGTAAAGGCCAATGCGTAGTATAAACAGTTTCTTGCAATTTTATCATATTGGAAACATAGAGAGGCGGAGATGTAGTTCCTCTCTCATAATAATTGCAAGTAGGAGCAGCAAGCACATGCATATTATATCTTTCAAAATCATCATGTGTAGTAGTGAAACGCAACCCATCAATATAATTCTTAATAAGGGGAAACTTCTCCGATATAGTGTAGTCGGGAGAATTCAAAAAGATAATAGGACTATCATGCGTGGGTGCAATAGCAACATTTTCATGTTTAACATAAGGAACTATAGCAAGTTCATCTCCATAAGCATAATTCATATTGGCATCTTGGCCACAAGAATAGCAAGCATCAAGTTCGTCAAAAAGGGATATTTCAAAAGAATCAACGGGATCATAACAATCATCATATCATTCATCCTTCAGTAAATTCGAAAGGGAAATTAAATAATGTATGAGTTGGAGAGTTACTCTCATTAGAAGTGGGCACGGGTAGCTAATCCGCTCTTCCTCCTTTTGTTCTTCGCTCTCCTCATCATCTTTTTCATCCAATGAGCCCACAGTTTCATCAATTCCTTCTTCCATAGACTCCTGCAAAATATTAGTCTCTTCTTGGACAGCGGAGGAGTCCTCAATATATGGTTTAACATAGGCATTAGAAGCATAATTATCATAACAATATTTAAGTATGGCCAAATTTTCAGATTTGTAAAGAGTAGCATCATACGTTTCAATCAAAGAAGCAATTTCATAAGCACCCTTAAAAGCAACAAATTCTTCAATTTGTTGAACATCATAGTAATTATAAACACCCTTAGCATACGAAGATACGATTCCATTATCACTAAACTCACATTGGTAGGGAAGGTGTTTCTAAGGGTCTTCAGAACAACAAGTAAAATCATATATTTCACATAAATTCCAAGCATAGCATTGCAAACGATGAATTTGATCCAGTAAAAGTTTCCCTTTTTGAGATAAGCGGTGTCGCACATAACAAGCATGCTCATCTAAAGATTTTCCCTCAACTAAGCTTGTTGGGGTTTCAGCACGAGCACATAGGCATCGAAGATGATCCAATTAAAAAGCTCCAGGAGAGCGGTAGATTTTGAGTGGTTCTTCAACCATTGGTGTAGTAGGTACAACTAATTTTTTTGGTATTTTGCGTTTCCTACCCATAACTAAAGATAGAAAACAAGAGCAGAAAATAAAAACTACTTAGTGATAAAGCAAACAAGCACACACGAGAATATTCACCCCACGCTATAACTCCCCGGCAACGGCGCCAGAAAAAGGTCTTGATAACCCACAAGTATAGGGGATCAATTGTAGCCTCTTTCGATAAGTAAGAGTGTCAAACCCAACGAGGAGCTAAAGGTAGAACAAATA
Organism: Aegilops tauschii subsp. strangulata; assembly: GCF_002575655.3. Lineage (NCBI taxonomy): Eukaryota > Viridiplantae > Streptophyta > Magnoliopsida > Poales > Poaceae > Aegilops > Aegilops tauschii. The sequence goes on from NC_053036.3 coordinate 519,930,033, forward strand.
TTCCCTCAAGTTCTATCGACCACCGATACAACTCTACGCACGCTTGACGTTCGCTTTACCTAGAACAAGTATGAAACTAGAAGTACTTTGTAGGTGTTGTTGGATAGGTTTGCAAGAATATAAAGAACACGTAAATAAAAACTAAGGGCTGTTTAGGTAAAGAAGCAATAAAGTTAGTATAGAGAGTGTGGAAAAGTGGTGGTAGGAGTTGCGAAATTGTCCCTAAGCAATTGACTACTTTACTAGACCGATAGCAAGTTTTTTGTGGGAGAGGCCACTACTAGCATGTCATCCCTGACTTGGAATTCTATTCACTTATGATTGGAACTATTAACAAGCATCTGCAACTACTAACGTTCATTAAGTTAAAACCCAACCATAGCATTAAGATATATTGGTCCCCCTTCAATCCTGTATGCATCAATTTCTATGCTAGGTTGAAGCTTCTGTCACTCTTGCCCTCCAATACATAGTCCTATCAACATACAACTAACCCTATGGTGTGATCCACGTGCGCGCTCATATGATGGACACCAAAGGACAGCAACATAACCACAAGCAAATTAAACCAATCATAGAAATTCATCAATTACTGATAGGACAACGAAAATCTACTCAGACATCATAAGATGGCAACACATCACTTGATAATAATATGAAGCATAAAGCACCATGTTCAAGTAGAGGGTATAGCGGGTTGTGGGAGAGTGGACCGCTGTAGATAGATGGGGGAAGGTGATGGAGATGATGGTGAAGATGACGGAGGTGTTGGTGTAGATTGCGGTGACGATGATGGCCCCGGCGGCGTTCCGGCGCCACCGGAAGCGAGGGGGAAAGAGCCCCCCTCCTTCTCCTTCTTCCTTGGCCTTCTCCCTAGGTGAGAGAAGGGTTCTCCCTCTGGTCCTTGGTCTCCATGGCATGGGAGGGGCGAGAGCCCCTCCGAGATTGGATCTGTCTCTCTGTCTCTCTCTGTTTCTGCGCTCCAGATTCTTGCCTTTCACCGTTTCTTATATTCCCGGAGATCCGTAACTCCGATTGGGTTGAAATTTTAACACAATTTCTATCCGGATATTGGCTCTCTTGCGATGAAAGAAGGGCACCAACCTCCTTACAGGGTGGCCACGAGGGTCAGGGGCGCGCCCACCCCCCTGCCTCGTGGCCCCCTCGGGCATCGTCTCGCGTTGATTCTTCTTCCCAAAAATCACATATATTCCAAAAAAATCTCCGTCAGTTTTTATCCCGTTTGGACACCTTTTGATATGGATTTTCTGCGAAACAAAAAACATGCAACAAACAGGAACTAGCACTGGGCACTAGATCAATATGTTAGTCCCAAAAATAGTATAAAAAGTTGCCAAAAGTATATGAAAGTTGTATAATATTGGCATGGAACAATAAAAAATTATAGATATGACGGAGACGTATCACCATTCTATAGCCTGTAACAATTCTTTGTGGAATAAGTTCATTCTTATCATTAGGAACAACAGTTATACCTCCTTTCTTAGGGACACAATGAACAGGACTCACCCATCTACTATCAGCTATAGGATAGATTATACCTGCTTCCAGAAATTTTAATATTTCCGTTCTTACCACTTCTTTCATCTTCGGATTTAACTGACGTTGGTGATCAACACCGAGTTTAGCATCAGGTTCCATATTAATTTTGTGATGACATAGAGTGGGACTAATGCCCTTTAAATCATCAAGAGTATATCCAATAGCAGCTCGGTGCTTCCGTAGAACTTTCAATAATCTTTCTTCTTCATGTTCTGAAAGGTTAGCACTAATAATAACAGGATATATCTTCTTTTCATCAAGATAAGCATATTTCGAAGTGTCTGGCAATTGTTTTAATTCAAACACAGGATCACCTTTAGGTGGAGGAGGACCTCCTAGAGTTTCAATAGGAAAATTTTGTTTAAGCAGAGGACATTGTTCAAAGAAAATATTATCTATTTCATTTCTTTCATGCATATGTAAATCATTTTCATGATCTAGCAAATATTGTTCTAGTGGATCAGTAGGAGACACAGCAATAGAAGCAAGACCAATTAATTCATCTTTACTAGGCAATTCTTTTTCATGAAGTTTTCTACTAAACTTGGAAAAATTAAACTCATGAGACTCAACACCAAAACTAACACCGACAGTTTGTTTCTCACAATCTATTTTAGCATTAATGGTGTTCAAGAAAGGTCTACCAAAGATAATGGGACAAAAGTCATCTTGTGGGGAACCAAGAACAAGAAAATTAGTAGGGTATTTTATTTTCCCACACAAGACTTCAACATATTTAACAATCCCAATTGGTGATAGTGTCTCTATTAGAAAGTTTAATAGTAACATCTATGTCTTCTATCTCTGCGGGTGCTATGTCATTCATAATTTCTTGATATAAGGTGTAAGGAATAGCACTCACACTAGCACCTATGTCACATAAACCATGATAACAATGATCTCCTATTTTAACTGAGATGACAGGCATGCCAACAACATGTCTATGTTTATCTTTTTTATCAGGTTTGGCAATTCTAGCAGCTTCTTCACAGAAGTAAATAACATGCCCATCCATATCTTCTTCCAAGAGATATTTAACCATAGCAATACTAGGTTCTACTTTGATTTGTTCATCAGGTTTAGGTGTTCTAATATAGATTTTGTTAACCACAGTTGAAACTTTAGCATGTTCCTTTATCTTAACAGGGAAAGGTGGTTTCTCAATATAAGCAGAAGGAACAACTGGATCAACATTATAAATTATAGTTTCTTCTTTAACTGGTACCATTTCTTTAATTTCTTCTTTAATAGGTGGGTGATATTTAAACCATTTCTCTTTAGGGAGATCAACATGAGTAGCAAATGATTCACAGAAGGAACCTACTATCTCAGAGTCAAGTCCATATTTAGTGCTAAACTTTTGAATAGCATAGGTATCCATAAAACATTTAACACAATCATACTTAAGCTTAATACCCGACTCTTTACCTTCGTCGAGTTCCCAATCTTTAGAGTTGCGTTTAATTCTGTCCAGAAGATCCCACCGGAATTCAATAGTCTTCTTCATAAAAGAACCAGCACAAGAAGTATCAAGCATGGTTTGATCATTACGAGAAAGCCGAGCATAAAAGTTCTGGATAATAATTTCTCTTGAGAGCTCGTGATTGGGGCATGAATATAACATTGACTTAAGCCTCCCCAAAAGCTAGAGCGATACTTTCTCCTTCACGAGGCCAAAAATTATATATATAATTCTGATCACGATGAACTAGATGCATAGGATAAATTTTTTGGTGGAACTCCAATTTCAAATGATTCCAATTCCAAGATCCAATATCATCGCATAGCCTATACCATGCCAATGCTTTTCGCTTCAAAGATAAAGGGAAAACCTTTTTCATAACTTCATCCCCGGGTAAACTTGCAAGCTTGAACAATCCACAAATTTGTTCTACATATATCAAGTGCATATTAGGATGTTCGGTTCCATCTCCTGCATAAGGATTAGCAAGCAGTTGTTCTATCATACCCAAAGGAATTTCATATTCAATATTTTTAGTGGGTGCAGTAGGTTGAGGGGTAGCTAACTGTGGTTCTGGTCGAGGTGAAGATACCCCGAACAAACCCCTCAAAGGATTGTTTTCCACAGTAACAAGTGACAATAAATTTCAGCACACTATAAAAATGTTTCCTTACCAAAGGCGCTTCACTCCCCGGCAACGGCGCCAGAAAATAGCCTTGATGACCCACAAGTATAGGGGATCAATTGTAGCTCTTTTCAATAAGAGTGTCGAACCCAACGAGGAGCAGAAGGAAATGACAAGTGGTTTTCAGCAAGGTAATGTCAGCAAGTGCTGAAATTGTAAGTAGCAGAGTAGTTTGATAGCAAGATAATTTGTAACGAGCAAGTAACGATAGTAGTAACAAAAGTGAAGCAAGGTAGCCCAATCCTTTTGAGGCAAAGGACATGCCAAAATGGTCTCTTATGATAAGCAAAGCGTTCTTGAGGGTACATGGGATTTTCATCTATTCACCTTCACCATGTTGGTTTGATTTGTGTTCGGTACTTTGATAATTCTATATGTGGGTGGAACGGTGGTTAGGTGTTGTTCTTACTTGAACAAACCTCCTACTTATGATTAACCCTCCCGCAAGCATCCGCAACTATGAGAAAAGTATTAAGAATAAATTCTAACCATAGCATTAAACTTTGGGATCCAATCGGTCCCTTACGGAATAGCACATAAACTGGGGTTTAAGCTTCTGTCACGCTTGCAACCCATCATCTAATTTCTACTCCACAATGCATTCCCTTAGGCCCGAATATGGTGAAGTGCCATGTAGTCGGCGTTCACATGACACCACTAAGGGAATCACAACATACATACTATCAAAATATCGAACACATATCAAGTTCACATGATTACTTGCAACATGATTTCTCCCGTGACCTCAAAAACAAAAGTAACTACTCACAAATGATAATCATGCTCAAGATCAGAGGGGTATAAAATAGCATATTGGATCTGAACATATAATCTTCCACCAAATAAACCATATAGTAATCAACTACAAGATGTAATCAACAATACTAGTCACCCACAAGCACCAATCTATAGTTCCGGTAACAAGATTGAACACAAGAGATGAACTAGGGTTTGAGATGAGATGGTGCTGTTGAAGATGTTGATGAAGATTGCCCTCCCCAAGTGGGAGAGTTGTTGGTGATGATGATGACGATGATTTCCCCCTCCGGAAGGGAAGTTCCCCTGGCGGAATTGCTCCGCCGGAGGGCAAAAGTGCTCCTGCCCAAGTTCCGCCTCGAGACGGCGGCGCTCCGTCCCGAAAGTCCTCTCCCTATTTCTTCTAGGTCAAAACGACCTATATACCAGAAGATGGGAACCGGAGGTGGGCCTGGGTCAGCACAACCCACCAGGGCGCGCCTGGGCTCCCTGGCGCGCCCAGGTGGGTTGTGCCCACCTGGTGGGCCCCTCTAGTAGTTATTTGCTCCAATATTCCTCAAATATTCCATAAAAATCCTCGTGAAGTTTCAGCTTGCTTGGAGTTCTGCAGAATAGGTGGCCTGACGTAGCTTTTCCAGGTCCAGATTTCCAGCTGCCGGAATTCTCCCTCTTTGTGTATACCTTGCATATTATGAGAGAAAAGGCCTTAGAATTACTCCAAAAGCATTATTAGAATTACTCCAAAAAGCATTATTATGGATAAAAACATCATAAATAACAGTAAGGAAACATGATGCAAAATGGACGTATCAGTATGAACCATGGAAAAGTTGGTATACAGTAGATATTACACCAATATAAATAAATAATGAGTTCACAACAGTACCAAAAGTGGTGATTTATTTTCTTATACTAACAGAGCTTATGAGATTTTCTGTTGAGTTTTGTGTTGTGAAGTTTTCATATTTTGGGTAAGGATTTGATGGAGTATGGAATAAGGAGTGGCAAGAGAAGAGCCTAAGCTTGGGGATGCCCAAGGCACCCCAAAGTAATATTCAAGGACAACCAAGAGCCTAAGCTTGGCGATGCCCCGGAAGGCATCCCCTCTTTTGCCTTCGTCTATCGGTAACTTTACTTGAGGCTATATTTTTATTCACCACATGATATGTGTTTTGCTTGGAGCGTCTTGTATGATATGAGTCTTTACTTTTTAGTTTGCCACAATCATCCTTGTTGTACAACCCTTTTGAGATGGACACGCATGAATCATGATTTATTAGAATACTCTATGTGCTTCACTTATATCTTTTGAGCTAAGCAATTTTGCTCTAGTGCTTCACTTATATCTTTTTAGAGCATGGCGATGGATTTATTTTGTAGAAATTATTGAACTCTCGTGCTTCACTTATATTATTTTGAGAGTCTTTTTAAACAGCATGGTAATTAGCCTTGGTTATGAATTTAGTCCTAATATTATAGACATCCAAGAGGGATATAATAAAAACTTTCATATAAAGTGCATTGAATGCTATGAGAAGTTTGATTCTTTATGATTGTTTTGAGGTATAAAGATGGTGATATTAGAGTCATGCTAGTGAGTAATTGTGAATTGGAGAAATACTTGTGTTAAGGTTTGTGATTCCCGTAGCATGCACGTATGGTGAACCGTTATGTAACGAAGTTGGAGCATGATGTATTTTTTGGTTGTCTTCCTTATGAGTGGGGCCAGGGACAAGCGATGGTCTTTTCCTACCAATCTATCCCCCTAGGAGCATGCGTGTAGTACTTTGTTTTGATGACTAATAGATTTTTGCAATAAGTATGTGAGTTCTTTATGATTAATGTTGAGTCCATGGATTATACGCACTCTCACCCTTGCACCATTGCTAGCCTCTCTAGTACCGCGCAAATTTTGCCGGTACCATACACCCACCATATACCTTCCTCAAAACAGCCACACTTGTGCTTCAAAGTAGCACCATGATCTTCATGATAGAGAGTCTCCTATGTTGTCACTTTCAAATACTAGTGGGAATTTTTCATTATATAACTTGGCTTGTATATTCCAACGATGGGCTTCCTCAAATTGCCATTGGTCTTGATAAGCAAGCTAGTTGGATGCACACCCACTTAGATTCTTTCGAGCTTTCATAAACTTATAGCTCTAGTGCATCCGTTGCATGGCAATCCCTACTCATTCACATTGATATCTATTGATGGGCATCTCCATAGCCCGTTAACACGCATAGTTGACGGGAGACTATCTCCCTCTTTTTGTCTTCTCCACAACCACCATATTCTATTCCACCTATAGTGCTATGTCCATGGCTCACGCTCATGTATTGCGTGAAAGTTGAAAAGGTTTGAGCACACAAAAAGTATGAAACAATTGCTTGGCTTGTCATCGGGGTTGTGCATGATTTTAATATTTTGTGTGATGAAGATGGAGCATAGCCAGACTATATGATTTCATGCTTTCGGTCTTCCATTCAAGGGACTATTCGTGGGTGGTTCGTGGGATCGTTCATCTACGGTTCTAGGTACTCCAAGTATGATCTACACCGACTTGTCTACTGATGTCTACTACGCAACCTTCTTCTTGTAGACTCGTGTTGGGCCTCCAAGCGCAAAGTTTTGTAGGACAGTAGCAAATTTCCCTCAAGTGGATGACCTAAGGTTTATCAATCCGTGGGAGGCGTAGGATGAAGACGGTCTCTCTCAAATAACCCTGCAACCAAATAACAAAGAGTCTCTTGTGTCCCCAACACACCCAATACAATGGTAAATTGTATAGGTGCACTAGTTCGGCGAAGAGATTGTGATACAAGTGCAATATGGATGGTAGATATAGGTTTTTGTAATCTGAAAATATAAAAACAGCAAGGTAAATAGTAACAAAAGTGAGCAAAAATGGTATTGCAATGCTTAGAAACAAGGCCTAGGGCTCATACTTTCACTAGTGCAAGTTCTCTCAACAATGATAACATAATTAGATCATATAACAATCCCTCAACGTGCAACAAAGAGTCACTCCAAATTCACTAATAGCGGAGAACAAACGAAAAGATTATTGTAGGGTACGAAACCACCTCAAAGTTATTCATTCTGATCGATCTATTGGGCTATTCCTATAAGTGTCACAAACAGCCCTAGAGTCTGTACTAAAACAACACCTTAAGACACACATCAACCAAAACCCTAATGTCGCCTAGATACTCCAATGTCACCACAAGTATCCGCGGGTTTGATTATATGATATGCATCACACAATCTCAGATTCATCTATTCCAACCAACACAAAGAACTTCAAAGAGTGCCCCAAAGTTTCTACCGGAGAATCAAGACGAAAACGTGTGCCAACCCCTATGCATAAGTTCACAAGGTCACAGAACCCGCAAGTTGATCACCAAAACATACATCAAGTGGATCATGTGAATATCCCATTGTCACCATAGATAAGCACATGCAAGACATACATCAAGTGTTCTAAAATTCTTAAAGACTCAATGCAATACGATAACTTCAAAGGGAAAACTCAATCCATTACAAGAAGGTAGAGGGGGAGAAACATCATAAGATCCAACTATAATAGCAAAGCTTGCGGTACATCAAGATCGTGCCAAATCAAAAACACGAGAGAGAGAGAGAGAGATCAAACACATAGCTACTGGTACATACCCTCAGCCCCGAGGGTGAACTAGTCCCTCCTCGTCATGGAGAGCGCCAGGATGATGAAGATGGCCACCGGTGATGATTTCCCCTCCGGTAGGGTGCCGGAACAGGGTCCCGATTGGTTTTTCGTGGCTACAGAGGCTTGCGGCGGTGGAACTCCCAATCTAGGTTTATTTTCGGCGGTTTCCCTATTTATAAGAATTTTTGGCGTCGGTTTCAAGTCAGGGGGGTCCACGAGGAGCCCATAAGGTCGGAGGGCGCGCCCTCCACCCTTGTGGAGGCCTCGTGGCTCTTCAGGCCCAACTCTTTTGCTTCGGGGGCTTCTTGTGGTCCATAAAAAATCACCGTAAATTTTCAGCTCATTTGGACTCCGTTTGATATTCCTTTTCTGTGAAACTCAAAAACAAGGAAAAAACAAAAACTGGCACTTGGCTCTAGGTTAATAGGTTAGTCCCAAAAAATCATATAAAATAGCATATAAATGCATATAAAACATCCAAGATAGATAACATAATAGCATGGAACAATCAAAAATTATAGATACACTGGAGACGTATCAAGCATCCCCAAGCTTAATTCCTGCTCGTCCTCGAGTAGGTAAATGATAAAAACAGAATTTTTGATGTGGAATGCTACCTAACATATTTATCCATGTAATTTATTTATTGTGGTATGAATGTTCAGATCCGTATGATTCAAAACAAAAGTTTAATATTGACATAAAAACAATAATACTTCAAGCATACTAACAAGATAATTATGCCTTCTCAAAATAACATGGCCAAAGAAAGCTTATCCCTACAAAATCATATAGTCCGGCTATGCTTCATCTTCTTCACACAAAATATTCAAATCATGCACAACCTCGATCACAAGCCAAGCAATTGTTTCATACTTTTGACGTTCTCAAACTTTTTCAACTTCCAAGCAATACAAAAGCGTGAGCCATGGACATAGCACTATAGGTGGAATAGAAGGTGGTTGTGGAGTAGACAAAAAGAGGGAGATAGTCTCACATCAAGTAGGCGTATCAACGGGCTATGGAGATGCCCATTAATAGATATCAATGTGAGTGAGTAGGGATTGCCATGACGGATGCACTAAAGCTATAAGTTTATGAAAGCTCCAAAAGAAACTAAGTGGGTGTGCATCCAACTTGCTTGCTCAGGAAGACCTAGGGCACTTTGAGGAAGCCCATCGTTGGAATATACAACCCAAGTTCTATAATGAAAAATTCCCACTAGTATATGAAAGTGACAACATAGGAGACTCTCTATCATGAAGATCATGGTGCTACTTTGAAGCACAAGTGTGGTAAAAGGGTAGTAGCATTGCCACTTCTCCCTTCTCTCATTTTTTCTTTTTTCTTTTTTTTGTCCTTCTCTTTTTTTGTCCTTTCCTCTTTTTTTATTTCCTCACATGGGACAATGCTCTAATAATGAAGGTCATCACACTTTTATTTACTTTACAACTCAAGAATTACAACTCGATACTTAGAACAAAATATGACTCTATATGAATGCTCCGGCGGTGTACCAGGATGTGCAATGAATAAAGAGTGACATGTATGAAAGAATTATGAACGGTGGCTTTGCCACAAATACGATGTCAACTATATGATCATGCAAAGCAATATGACAATGATGATGCATGTCATAATGAATGGAACGGTGGAAAGTTGCATGGCAATATATCTCGGAATGGCTATGGAAATGCCATAATAGGTAGGTATGGTGGCTGTTTTGAGGAAGGTATATGGTGGGTCTATGGTACCGGCGAAAGTTGCGCGGTACTAGAAAGGCTAGCAATGGTGGAAGGGTGAGAGTGCGTATAATCCATGGACTCAACATTAGTCATAAAGAACTCACATACTTATTGCAAAAATCTATTAGTCATCAGAACAAATTACTGCGCGCATGCTCCTAGGGGGACAGATTGGTAGGAAAGACCATCGCTCGTTCCCGACCGCCACTCATAAGGAAGACAATAAAAACAGATCTCATGCTCCAACTTCGTTACATAACGGTTCACCATACGTGCATGCTACGGGACTCACAAACCTTAACACAAGTATTTCTGAAATTCACAACTACTCACTAGCATGACTCTAATATCACCTTCTTCATATCTCAAAACAATCATAAGGAATCAAACTTCTCATAGTATTCAATGCACTTTATATGAAAGTTTTTATTATATCCCTCTTGGATGCCTGTCATATTAGGACTAAATTCATAACCAAAGCAAATTACCATGATGTTTAAGACTCTCAAAATAATATAAGTGAAGCATGAGAGTTCAACAATTTCTTCAAAATAAAACTACCGCCGTCCTCTAAAAAGATATAAGTGAAGCACTAGAGCAAATGACAAACTACTCCCAAAGATATAAGTGAAGATCAATGAGTAGTCGAATAATTGTGTAACCATGTGAAGACTCCTTCTCATAAATAAAATTTCAGATCTTCAGTACTTTATTCAAACAGCAAGAAAATCAAAATAAAATTACGCTCCAAGCAAAACACATATCATGTGGTGAATAAAAATATAGCCTCAAGTGAATTTACCGATGAACGAAGACGAAAGAGGGGATGCCATCCGGGGCATCCCCAAGCTTAGGCTCTTGGTTGTACTTGAATATTACCTTGGGGTGCCTTGGGCATCCCCAAGCTTAGTCTCTTGCCACTCCTTATTCCATAGTCCATCGAATCTTTACCTAAGACTTGAAAACTTCACAACACAAAACTTAACAGAAAACTCGTGAGCTCCGTTAGTATAATAAAACAAATCATTCACTTTGGTACTGTCAAGACAAGATTCATAAATTTTCTCACATGATGCCTACTGTACCCTATCATTTCTACAATTTATATTATGCAATATAAGCCATAGAAACTAGAAAACAAGCAAACTATGCATCGAAAATAGAATCTGTCAAAAACAGAATAGTCTGTAAAGATCTGAATTGAAAACATACTTTTGTAACTCCAAAAATTCTGAAAAATTAGGAAAATGTAGATAATTTGTATATCAGTCATGTGTAAAAAATTCAGAATTTTGTCATGCTTCACTGAATTTAAACAATTCTGTGACTGGGCGCAAAGGTTTCTGTTTTTTGGACAGAATTGAATCAACTATCATCCACACTATCCCAAAGGCTTTACTTGGCACTTTATTGAAGTAAAAGCTATAAAACATGATTACTACAGTAGCATAATCATGTGAACACACAGAAACAGTAGGTATAAGTATTGGGTTGTCTCCCAACAAGCGCTTTTCTTTAATGCCTTTTAGCTAGGCATGATGATTTCAATGATGCTCACATAAAAGATAAGAATTAAAACACAAAGAGAGCATCATGAAACAGATGACAAGCACATTTAAGTCTAACCCACTTCCTATGCATAGGGATTTTGTGAGCAAACAACTTATGTGAGCAAGAATCAACTAGCATAGGAAGGTAAAACAAGCATAACTTCAAGATTTTTAGCACATAGAGAGGAAACTTGATATTATTGCAACTCCTACAAGCATATATTTCTCCCTCATAATAATTAGTAGCATCATGAATGAATTAAACAATATAACCATCACATAAATCATTCTTTTCATGATCTACAAGCAAAGAAATTTTACTACTCACTACATACGCAAATTTATTCTCATGAATAGTAGTAGGAGCAAACTCAACAAAATAACTACCATGTGAGACATAATTCAATTGAAAATTAAAATCATGATGAAAAGTTTCATGGTTATCATTATTCTTTATAGCATACATGTCATCACAATAATCATCATAGATAGCAACTTTGTTCTCATAATCAATTGGAACCTCTTCCAAAATAGTGGATTCATCACTAAATAAAGTCATGACCTCTCCAAATCTACTTTCATTAATATAATCATCATAAATAGGAGGCATGCTTTCATCATAATAAATATTCTCATCAAAACTTGGGGGACTAAAAATATCATCTTCATTAAACATAGCATCCCGAAGCTTGTGGCTTTGCATATCATTAGCATCATAGATATTCAAAGAATTCATACCAACAACATTGCAATCATGCTCATGATATAAAGATTTAGTGCCAAAAATTTTATAGACTTATTCTTCTAACACTTGAGCACAATTTTCCTTTGCATCATTTTCACAAAAGACATTAAAAAGATGAAGCATATGAGGCAATCTTAATTCCATTTTTTTTGTAGTTTTCTTTTATAAACTAAACTAGTGATAAAACAAGAAACTAAAACATTCAATTGCAAGATCTAAAGATATACCTTTAAGAAGTAACCTCCCCGGCAATGGCGCCAGAAAAGAGCTTGATATCTACTACACAACCTTCTTCTTATAGACTCGTGTTGGGCCTCCAAGCGCGGAGTTTTGTAGGACAGTAGCAAATTTCCCTCAAGTGGATGACCTATGGTTTTTCAATCCGTGGGAGGCGTAGGAGGAAGATGGTCTCTCTCAAACAACCCTACAACCAAATAACAAAGAGTCTCTTGTGTCCCCAACACACCCAATACAATGGTACATTGTATAGGTGCACTAGTTCGGCGAAGAGATGGTGATACAAGTGCAATATGGATGGTAGATATAGGTTTTTGTAATATGAAAATATAAAAACAGCAAGGTAACTAGTCACAAAAGTGAGCAAAAACGGTATTGCAATGCTTAGAAACAAGGCCTAGGGCTCATACTTTCACTAGTGCAAGTTCTCTCAACAATGATAACATAATTAGATCATATAACAATCCCTCAACGTGCAACAAAGAGTCACTCCAAAGTCACTAATAGAGAACAAACAAAAATATTATTGTAGGGTACGAAACCACCTCAAAGTTATTCATTCTGATCGATCTATTGGGCTATTCCTATAAGTGTCACAAACAGCCCTAGAGTTCGTACTAAAACAACACCTTAAGACACACATCAACCAAAACCCTAATGTCACCTAGATACTCCAATGTCACCACAAGTATCCGCGGGTTTGATTATACGATATGCATCACACAATCTCAAATTCATCTATTCAAACCAACACAAAGAACTTCAAAGAGTGCCCCAAAGTTTCTACCGGAGAGTCAAGGCGAAAACGTGTGCTAACCCCTATGCATAAGTTCACAAGGTCACAGAACCCGCAAGTTGAACACCAAAACATACATCAAGTGGATCACGTGAATATCCCATTGTCACCATAGATAAGCACATGAAAGACATACATCAAGTGTTCTCAAATCCTTACAGACTCAATCCGATAAGATAACTTCAAAGGGAAAACTCAATCCATTACAAGAAGGTAGAGGGAGAGAAACATCATAAGATCCAACTATAATAGCAAAGCTCGCGGTACATCAAGATTGTGCCAAATCAAAAACACGAGAGAGAGAGAGAGAGAGAGAGATCAAACACATAGCTACTGGTACATACCCTCAGCCCGGAGGGTGAACTACTCCCTCCTCATCATGGAGAGCGCCAGGATGATGAAGATGGCCACCGGTGATGATTTACTCCTCCGGCAGGGTGCCAGAACAGGGTCCTGATTGGGTTTTCATGGCTACAGAGGCTTGCGGTGGCGGAACTCCCGATCTAGGTTTATTTTCGGGGGTTCCCCTACTTATAAGAATTTTTGGCATCGGTTTCAAGTCAAGGGGGTCCACGAGGAGCCCACAAGGTCGGAGGGCACGCCCTCCACCCTTGTGGAGGCCTCGTGGCTCTTCTGGCCCAACTCTTTTGCTTCGAGGGCTTCTTCTGGCCCATAAAAAATCACCATAAATTTTCAGCTCATTTGGACTTCGTTTGATATTCCTTTTCTGCGAAACTCAAAAACAAGGAAAAAACAAAAACTAGCACTAGGCTCTAGGTTAATAGGCTAGTCCCAAAAAATCATATAAAATAGCATATAAATGCATATAAAACATCCAAGATAGATAATATAATAGCATGGAACAATCAAAAATTATAGATACGTTGGAGATGTATCATCTGCTTCCACTTCAACTTAGAGTCAGTGATGATCGAAAGCAAACCGTTAATGCATCTTCATATTGTTCATGGGTGATCATAGGGAGATTTCTTTTTTGTTTTTACTACGTTTCCCAACAGTGGCATCATGAGCGGTTCTATGTAGATGCAGGTTTTGATCTAGATTACATGTGGGTGTGAGGGTTTGATGTTCTTGCTATGCTTCCCTCGAGTGTGCTTCGGTTCAGTTCATTGAGAACATGATGTAGCTTTCACAAGGTTCTGACAATCGATCGGCTCTGGCTATCGACGATTTGCTAAAAGTTCTCTAGGCCTCATCATAGTCAAGAATAGTGAATTGAGGCAATGAAGATGTTCGATCTTCTAGGGGGCCATGCGTATTGACGAACTTTAGTGTGAGGCTAGAGATTTTTTATTAAGTCTCTTCCCTTACACACCCCAAAAGTTAATCTAGCAAGAAGAATTATCACCTTGACAATGGACGTAGGTAGCTAGTGTTTTCTGTTAACCCTAGCAGCCACGTAATTAAAATTTTCCAAACCGATTAGAGGACGTCTAACTTGGTTTTGCAGGTTGCATGTGTCATATAGCCTTTGTCATGATAATGAGTTTATGTATGAGATGGTTATATGTTGTAATGCTAAGTGACCTGCGCGTCACAGTACGGCGTGATGGTTGGAGCCACAAGATTGTCACTTTAATGTAATAGATGTGTAGATAGCCTACAGGTTATGGTGATGGTGACAAGCTTACACGAAGGACCTCTGCATGAGGCAGCTGTACCAGGCGCACGGAGGAGGGGCGTAAAATTTTCCTGCCACGACAACATTTTTTGAAATTGGTGCCACGATAACGTTTTTGAAACGGTCGCCACGACAACGCTATCTGAAATTGCCGCCACAACAGTGTTTTTGAAATGGCTGCTGCTACTTCTTGAGCTTGCGTTGGTTTTTCCATTGAAGAAGAAAGGGTGATGCAGCAAAGTAGAGATAAGTATTTCCCTCAGTTAGAGAACCAAGGTATCAATCCAGTAGGAGGTACGAACAAGTCCCCAATCTATGCACCTGCACAAACAATCAAACACTTGCACCCAATGCGATAAAGGGGTCGTCAATCCCTTCACGGTCAATTGCAAGGATGAGATCTGATAGAGATAGATATAAAAGATTACTAAAACGTAAAACAAAATAAAAGTAACTAAATTGCAGCGTGATATTTTTGGGTTTTTCGGTTTATAGATCTGAAAATATATGATGGTAAATAGACCCGGGGGCCATAGGTTTCACTAGAGGCTTCTCTCTTGAAAGAAAACATACGGTGGGTTAACAAATTACTGTCGAGCAATTGATAGAAAAGCGCAAAGTTATGACGATACCCAAGGCAGTGGTTATGAATATAGGCATCACGTCCATGTCAAGTAGACCAAAACGATTCTGCATCTACTACTATTACTCCACACATCGACCGCTATCCAGCATGCATCTAGAGTATTAAGTTCATAAGAATGGAGTAACGCCTTAAGTAAGATGGCATGATGTAGAGGGATAAACTCAAGCAATATGATGAAAACCCCATCTTTTTACACTTGATGGCAACGACCAATACGTGCCTCGCTACCCCTACTTTGTCATTGGGTAAGGACACCGCAAGATTGAACCCAAAACTAAGTACCTCTCCCATTGCAAGAAATACCAATCTAGTTGGCCAAACAAAACCAATAATTCGAAGATAACACAAAGATATCAAATCATGCATATAAGAATTCAGAGAAGATTCAAATAATATTCATAGATAATCTAATCATACATCCACAATTATCGGATCTCGACAAACACACCGCGAAAGAATATTACATCGGATAGAACTCCAAGAACATCGAGGAGAACATGGTATTGAAGATCATAGAGAGAGAAGAAGCGATCTAGCTACTAGCTATGGACCCGTAGGTCTGTGGTAAAGTACTCACGCTTCATCAGTAGGGCAATAGGGTTGATGTAGATGCCCTCCGTGATCGAATCCCCCTCCGGCAGATCACCGAAAAAGGCCCCAAGATGGGATCTCACGGGAACAGAGGCTTGCAGCGGTGGAAAAGTATTGTCGTGGATGCTTCTGATGTTGAGGGAATATTTGACGATTTATAGAGCTAAGAGGGAGGTCGGTGAACTCCCGGGGGGCCCACAAGCCAGGGGCGCCCCCTAGGGCGCGCCCCTAGGGCTTGTGGAGCCCTCGGGACTCTTCTCACATGGCCTCCAAGTTCCGTGGGTGTCTTCTGGTCCAAGAAAAATCATCGCGAAAGTTTTATTCCGTTTGGACTCCGTTTGATATTCCTTTTCTGTAAAACTCAAAAACAAGGAAAAACATAAACTGGCACTGGGCTCTAGGTTAATAGGTTAGTCCCAAAAATAATATAAAATAGCATAATAATGCATATAAAACATCCAAACAGATAATATAATAGCATGGAACAATAAAAAATTATAGATACATTGGAGACGTGTCAAGCATCCCCAAGCTTAATCCCTGCTCGTCCTCGAGTAGGTAAATGATAAAAACAGAATTTTTGATGTGGAATGCTACCTAACATATTTATCCATGTAATTTTCTTTATTGTGGCATGAATATTCAGATCCATAAGATTCAAAACAAAAGTTTAATATTGACATAAAAAACAACAATACTTCAAGCATACTAATACAATCATGTCTTCTCAAAATAACATGGCCAAAGAAAGTTATCCCTACAAAATCATATAGTCTGGCTATGCTCCATCTTCATCACACAAAGTATTAAATCATGCACAACCCCGATGACAAGCCAAGCAATTGTTTCATACTTTTGATGTTCTCAAATATTTTCAACTTTCACGCAATACATGAGCGTGAGCCATGGATATAGCACTATAGGTGGAATAGAATATGGTGGTTGTGGATAAGACAAAAAGAAGGAGATAGTCTCACATCAACTAGGCGTATCAATGGGCTATGAAGATGCCCATCAATAGATATCAATGTGAGTGAGTAGGGATTGCCATGCAATGGATGCACTAGAGCTATAAGTGTATGAAAGCTCAAAAAGAAACTAAGTGGGTGTGCATCCAACTCGCTTGCTCACGAAGACCTAGGGCAATTTTAGGAAGCCCATCATTGGAATATACAAGCCAAGTTATATAATGAAAAATTCCCACTAGTATATGGAAGTGGGAACATAGGAGACTCTCTATCATGAAGATCATGGTGCTACTTTCAAGCACAAGTGTGGAAAAAGGATAGTAACATTGTCCCTTCTCTCTTTTCTCTCCTTTTTTTGGTGGGCTTCTTTGGCCTCTCTTGTTTTCATAAAATCCGGAGACTCATCCCAACTTGTGAGGGAATCATAGCTTCCATCATCCTTTACTCACATGGGACAATGCTCTAATAATGATGATCATCACACTTTTATTTACTTACAACTTAAGAATTACAACTCGATTCTAGAACAAAATATGACTCTGTATGAATGCCTCCGGTGGTGTACCGGGATGTGCAATGACTCAAGCATGACATGTATGAAACATATGAACGGTGGCCTTGCCACAAATACGATGTAAACTAAATGATCATGCAAAGCAATGTGACAATGATGGTTCGTGTCATAATAAACAGAACGGTGGAAGTTACATGGCAATATATCTCGGAATGGCTATGGAAATGCCATAATAGGTAGGTATGGTGGCTGTTTTGAGGAAGGTATATGGTGGGTTTAATGCACCAGCGAGAATTGCGCGGTACTAGAGAGGCTAGCAATGGTGGAAGGGTGAGAGTGCATGTAATCCATGGACTCAACATTAGTCATAAAGAACTCACATACTTATTGCAAAAGTCTATTAGCTAACGAAACAAAGTACTTCACGCATGGTTCTAGGGGGATATATTGGTAGTAAAAGACCATCGCGCGTCCCCGGCCGCCACTCATAAGGAAGACAATCAATAAATAAATCATTCTCCGACTTCATCACATAACGGTTCACCATACATGCATGCTATGGGAATCACAAACTTTAACACAAGTATTTCTATCAATCCACAATTACTCATTAGCATGTCTCTAATATCACCATCTTTATATCTCAAAACAATATGCAAGGAATCAAACTTCTCATAGTATTCAATGCACTTTATATGAAAGTTTTTATTATATCCCTCTTGGATGTTGATCTTATTAGGACTAAATTCATAATCTAAGAAAATTACCATGCTGTTTAGAGACTCTCAAAATAATGTAAGTGAAGCAAGAGAGTTCAACAATTTCTACAAAATAAAGCCACCGCCGTGCTCTAAAAAGATACAAGTGAAGCACTAGAGCATATTGCCTAGCTCAAAAGATATAAGTGAAGCATATAGAGTATTCTAATAAATTCACGATTCATGCATGTCCCTCTCAAAAGGTGTGTACAACAAGTATGACTGTGGCAAACTAAAAATCAAAGACTCGTATCATACAAGACGCTCCAAGCAAAACACGTATCATGTGGTGAATAAAAATATATAGCCTCAAGTAAATTTGCCGATGGATTGAAGACGAAAGAGGGGATGCCTTCCGAGGCATCCCCAAACTTAGGCTCTTGGTTGTCCTTGAATATTACCTTGGTGTGCCTTGGGCATCCCCAAACTTAAGCTCTTGCCACTCCTTATTCCATAGTCCATCAAATCTTTACCCAAAACTTGAAAACTTCACAACACAAAACTCAACAGAAAACTCATGAGATCTGTTAGTATAAGAAAATAAATCATCACTTTAGGTACTCTTGTGATCTTGTGAACTCATTCTTTATTTATATTGGTGTAATACCTACTATATACCAACTTCTCCATGGTTCATACCCCCCCCCCCCCGATACTACCCATAGATTCATCAAAATAAGCAAACAACACATAGAACACAAAATTTGTCCAAAAAAGAACAGTCTGTAGTAATCTTTAAACTTCTAGTAGTTATGTAACTCCAAAAATTCCTAAAAATTAGGAAAACGGAGGCAATTCATATATCAATCTTGTGTAAAAAATCAAGATTTTATCGCGCTTCTGTGAATTTAAACCATTTTTTACTGGGCGCAAAAGTTTCTGTTTTTTAGCAAGATCAAATCAACGATGTACCAAAGTATCCCAAAGGATTTACTTGGGTCAAACACTAATTAAAAACACTAAAACACAATTACTACATAGGTAATAATGCGTAATTATTCAAGAACAGAAGCAAAAACATAAAACATAAAAATAAAATTGGGTTGCCTCCTAACAAGCGCTATTGTTTAACGCCCCTAGCTAGGCATAAAACATAGATCTAGGTATTGTCATATTTGGTATGCAATCCATAAGTAGCTCTCATAATAGATTCATATGGCAACTTAATTTTCTTTCTAGGAAAGTGGTCCATGCCCTTTCTTAACGGAATTTGAAATCTAATGTTTCCTTCTTTCATATCAATAATTGCACCAAACGTTCTATGGAAAGGTCTACCAAGAATAATAGGACATGCAGGATTGCAATCTATATCAAGCACAATGAAATCACGGGCACAAAATTCCTATTTGCAATAATAATAACATTGTTAATCCTTCCCATAGGTTTCTTAATAGTGGACTCCGCCAGATGCAAATTTAAAGAACAATCATCAAATTCACGGAAACCTAAAACATCACATAAAGTTTTTGGAATCATGGAAACTCTAGCACCAAATCACACAAAGCATGGCACTCATAATGTTTAATTTTAATATTAATAGTGGGTTCCCACTCATCATAAAGTTTTCTAGGGATAGAAACTTCCAATTCAAGGTTTTCTTCAAAATATTTCATCATAGCATCAACGATATGTTTAGTAAAAGCTTTATTTTGATTATAAGCATGGGGATAATTCAACATGGATTGCAACAAGGAAAAACAATCTATTAAATAAAAATTATCATAATTAAAGTCCTTGAAATCCAAAAGAGTGGGTTCATTGCTACTTAAAGTGTTGACCTCTCCAATCCCACTTTTATCAAATTTTTTCATTAAGATCTTTAAACTCTGAATCATTGGGACGCCTTCTAGCTAAATTTGAATCATCTCCAGTCCCATATTTATCAAGATTTACATTAGAAAACAAAGATTCAATAGGAGTCACACCAAACACTTTAAGATCTTCATCATTATTATCACAAGAAATAGAAGAATACACTTTTACAAACCAATCTTGCTTAGCACGCATCCTAGTGGTTCTTTATTTACATTCATCAATAGAAATTTTAACAGCCTTTAGAGATTCACTAATATCATGCTTGGGTGGCATAGACATAATTTTCAAAGAGTCAATCTCAGGAGAAATCCTATCAACATTCCTAGCCAAATCATCAATCTTGAGCAATTTTTCTTCAACCATAGCATTGAAATTCTTTTGAGAATTTATAAAATATTTAATATTGTTCTCAAGATCAGATGGCATCTTATTATAATTTCCATAATAATTGTTGTAGGAATTACCATAATTATTAGAGGAAATACTAGTAAACGGCCTAGGGTTGAAATTACCTCTATACGCATTGTTACCAAAATTGTTCCTACCAACAAAATTCACATCCATAGATTCATTATTATTCTCATAGTAGACAAAGGCATATCATTAGGATCAGTAGGAGGACTCTTACTAGCAATCAATTTCATAAGTTCATCCATCTTTCCACTCAAAGTATTAAGTTCTTCAATCGCATGCACTTTTTTACTAGTAGAAGATCTTTCGGTATGCCAGTGAGAGTGATTAGCCATAATATTATCTATGAGTTTAGTAGCTTCTCCTTATGTGATTTCCATAAAAGTACCTCCCACGGCGGAATCTAAAAGATTTCTAGATGCAAAATTCAATCCAGCATAAAAAATTTGTATGATCATCCACAAACTTAAACCATGAGTAGGGCAATTTCTTATCATCAATTTCATCCTCTCCCACGATTGTGCAACATGTTCATGATCAAGTTGCTTACAATTCATTATATCGTTCCTAAGGGAGATGATCTTAGCGGGAGGAAAATACTTGGAAATAAAAGCATCTTTACAATTATTCCATGAATCGATACTATTTTTAGGCAAAGATGAAAACCAAGTGAAAGAACATGCGGTGCCCCCATGTTTGGTTTTGGTAATTGATGACAATCTCTACGGACTAATGGTTGCCTTGAGTTATATTTGAAGGGTTTATCCATAGGCTTTTCTTGGAGTCCATTTGTTGGTTTCAAGAGAGTTTGTGATGACACTACAAAAAAATACACTTCCGTGATGATACGTGTTTGTCACAGTAGGTCTCGTTTTCTGTCATGCATGTACATCCATGACAAATTTATGACAGAATCAAGATAGTCATACCTGTGTTGTCGTAGAAGTGTTCCATGACATTGCCAAAATTATCATCACGGAAGTGTCCACTTCCATGACGATAAATCGCGCATCACAGAAGTGCTTTCGTCAAGGGTGACCGACACGTGGCATCCACCGTAACGGAATGCCGTTAAGCTATCGGGTCGGATTTTGGATCCGATAACCCGTTAACAGCCACGACCAATGCCGATTTTCCACGTGTAAAATTCTCATTGGCTGACGGATCCATGCGTCAGCTCCGCGTTGGCACAGGTGTCACTCATCCAACGGTCGAGATGGGCCTATGATATGTTGACACGTGGACCAGCCCAAAAGTGGCCCACAAAGTTTAAATGGGCCAGCCCAACCGAAGGCCCATAAGATTTAGCGGACCATAATGGGCTGGCCCAGCTAAAGGCCCACAAAATTTAGCGGACCATAATGGGCCGGCCCAGCTAAAGGCCCACATGATTTTGCAGATCATAATGGGCCGGCCCAGCTAAAGGCCCACAAGATTTTGCGGACCACAATGGGCCGGACCAGCTAAAGGCCCACAAGATTCTACAGACCATAATGGGCCGGCCCAGCTAAAGGCCCAACATTCTCTGTCAAATCGGCCCGTCAACGGCCTGTCCTAAACTTGTCATCAACGCGGCCCATGGTCACTTCTGGCCCGTTAACAGTCCGCTAAGTAATTGGGCCGAATTACGGCCCGGTGTATTTCCGGCCTGTTAAAGGTCCGGCTTCATTTGGGCCCATTTACAGGCCATCAAAACTTTCGGCCCATAAACGACCGTGAAGGATTTGGGTCATATTCGGCCATGTCTGACATTCGGCCTGTTAGAGGCCCACTATAGCTTTGGGCCACTTTCGGCCTGTTGTCATTTTCGGCCTGTTAACGCCGGACGTAAACCATGGGCCATATGTGGCCCAACGTCATATCGGGCCCATTGACGGCCCATATAAAAATGACGAAATCTAGCCCGACCGAAGTTTCAGCCTGTTAAAGGCCCGTGTATTAGGTCGGCGCATTTACAGCCCGTCCGAATTTCGGCCTGTCAAAGATCCGCATCGTAAATGGGCCACCATTTTGACCTGCTAAGTCCAGTGGGTTATTTGGCACAATCAGGGCCCAATCTCACTTTCGGTCTATTAAAGGCCCATGATATTTACACCTGTAAACGACCTATTTTTACTGAGGGCCCAAATTATGTTTAGGCCTGTTAAAGGCCCACTATGGGCACAGGCCTACCAGAAAAATATGAAAGCTTATGCTGATTTAGGCCCAGATATTTTTAGTGGGCTACATGACAATTTCGGCCCGTAATCGTGTTTAGCCCAATTGGAATGGGCCCGACGAATGTTGGCATGTTGGGCTCCTACGAAGCTTTCGGCCGAATACATTACTAAGATAAACCTACACTATACAAAAATAGCGTCGTAATTACTGCAGCCTGAGGCAGCATCATAAATGTTGTATCACAACAAAATAAATTCTAACCATACAACAAAAGGCCTGTTGGCATAAAGTTTACAGTCCTTCCAGATAAAAGCACCATCAGATGTATAGAAGCACAGATCATTTGACCTGAGTGCTAATGTTTCAGGCTGTAGAATCTGATGGAGCAGCACGATCTCCACCTTTTTCCGCCATTGCTCTTGAACAATGAAGCGAATGTTTGATAGTCTGGTTTCAAAACCATTCATATCTTGACGACTTTTCTCAACCACTATTCTTGTTTCCGAAACAACGTCCATTAGGGATTGGACTTGTGTCTGGAGCACAGATATATCACTCTGTCTAGCAGGAAGATTTTGTTCAGTAGGCGATTTGGACGAGGTTACCTTGACAACCAACCCAGAATTACGCAGGAAGGTGCTTTTTGCACTGTTAGTGGAGAGATACTGACGCACTGCAGCAAGACGTGACATTGTGCCTGTAGTAGCCTCGTCACCTTCAGGTGGTTGTGGCTGTTCAATCATTTGTTCCATAGCTTCCTGAAAGTTTGAACTTGTAGATTAGTGTACCAGATAAGTTACTAATGAGACAAAAACAAACAAAGTAGGTTAAACGTTTATACATAACTTATTTTGGTGAACTACTGTAATACATTAGCATGTATTGTAGTGCCAACTACATAATAAAATCACTTTCGGAACATATGTCCATGTAGCATGCCTACTGTATTGTCTATTTCCTCACATTCGTTGACATCTAAGGATAAAGAGACATGGTTTAAAGTAGGATGAACATAGTATGACATCATTCATATCATGGGCAAACAGATATAAAACAAACATGCTATTTTATCATTGTGTGCGCACGTGAACATAACAACTAGATTACAGATCAAGACCAAAAGAATATCCTTCATCTCTTTTAAACCATGTAAGGTGAAATGATACGTTAAGACAACTGTGAATAAAAGTGAACAGAGTAACTGACATTGGCTGCAAACCAAGTAGTTAAATGAACACATCACAGTACCAATCAGTTCAAGGCAGGAGGAGTAAGGACTTACAACAGCGGCTTGAACTGGTGTGCTCATGCCCTTCATCTTGCTGGTGTGGAAATCCTTGAAGATTTGCACTGCATTCGGTTCAGGTTCTTTTTGGTCCGCACGGGCTTTCCTCTGTATTTGGAACAAGTCAATATAGATATGATAATATGGCACAAAAAAAGAAGGAAGTAGCAGCTATTTACAAGAGCCTTGCAGTGTGCAATATAGCTACGAGATCCTGTTGTCTGTTGGAATTTCACTTTAGAACGGTTGGTTTTGTTCTTCAAACAGTTAGCCTAGAAGAAGATACACTTGTAAGGCACATACATAAATACAAGTTCAATATGTGGTCTGATCAAATACATATAGCCTACCTGATACTTTGGATCAGACCAGTGTTTAACGAGGGTTGTCCAGTCTTCATCTGTAATATATTCCACTCGAGATGTTTGGGCGATTTCATTGTTAGCCTTGCCTTCAAAGTGAGATTTTCTAAGGTGGTACCGATACTGTCGCAGAGCAGACTGAAAAACATGAGTGCATGCTTGTTTAGTTGCATCATCTTTCGAATCCAACTTGAACCTCATCTGTTGAAAAAAGAATGTGAGTCTTATTAGGAGGAAGCTAGAAAGTATGGGACAGAGCAAGACAATATTACTAATTGCGATGAATAACATTACTTACGGATAAATGGTCAAGGAAGGTGTTAAACTGGGTATTGTCTTTCTCATTCCTGTACTGGATCCACGTTGGGAGGATACGTGCATGACACCTAACGGCAACGGCTACCTCTGATACTAACTTGGCTGACTCTGTAGCATCACGTGGCCTTTTTAAACCTGCCTCAAAATGGATCTCCATTCTTCCTCCTTTAGATTTTGTTAATCTGTCAAGCATTATCCCTGATGTCTGTTTCCGCTTGCGCCGTGGTGCTAGTTCAACAACGAATATGGAAAGTGTTAGTGTATATCAAACTGTGAGAGTACATATAAAGGAGCATGCAACTGCAACTTGACTCGGTCAGGTACCGTCTTGGTGTTGATGCTCATGAGGTTCATCTAATCTTGCCAAGTCCTGTTGTGTCAGCAGTGCTTCGGAAGTAGTGTTAGGTGTGAAGGCAGCTTGGGAACTGGCCAGTTCCGGAGCAAACGAACGAGTAACTGGTTGAGATGCTGGTACAGTTGAAGCGGATGCTCCAGCTGGTGGAGCAGGTGATATTGTGTTTGTAGATTTAGCCGCTGGACTTGGACCTTCTACTGCACTATAAGTACCAGCAGAATCTCGACGGCAGAACCTTTTCCGTTTCACCCGACAAGTAACGCACTCCCTACTATATTATTTTCCTTGCTCTTTTTTGACTTTTCCATGTCAAGCTGTACCCACAACACAAAAGAATAAAATCACTCTTCAGAACTCATTGATGCATGATACAGACAAGCAATACTTTGATGGAAGACAACCGTATGAGGATGGAATATGTAAGAAAAATAGGACGGCATGACATATTCACAGCTACGATGTGCAAACTAAGCAGAAGGATTTTCAAGAAAATAGAAGTAATGCAAGCTAGACACCATATGAAAGATGCAACCAATATTACTCTGCCAAGTTAAAAGTGTCTTGTCATAAGTGGCAATTCGAAAAATTAGAAGCAGTACAACGTAGAAATCAATGCAAGATGCAACCACTATCAAACTGCGATGTTAAAAGCGTCCAATCATGAGTGACTAATGCGGGATACACAACAGCAGTACTTTGATGTAAGAACATGGTATGATAGATAGATGGAGTGTATTCTAGACACAGAAAGCCATGTCATATGCACATGTATAACGTATAAACTCAGCAGGTGCAATTTAATCAAAATAGAAGAAATACAGGCTAGACAACATATGCAACATGAAACCAATTATCACACTGTCAACTTAGAGCAAGCACCTGCGATGGTGGAGTACGGGAGATGAACTCATCATGTAGACTTGGGACTTCAACTTCATTAGCAGTAGCAGTGGCAAATCTAGAGAGTCTCTGTTTGCGTCGGTGCGGAGGACCACCAACATCCCCTAACTTACTCTTTTCCTTCCTATTATCTGATATTGCCTTATGAAGTCAAAACCACGAGAAGATGAATAAAATTAGCTCTGCATAACTGGTTGATGCATGATACAGACGAACACTACTTTGATGTAAGGCAAGCGCAGGATAGGAGGATGGAATATATACAAAAAAGACAGCATTTCATATTCACACGTACGATAGGAGGATGGAATATGTATGAAAAAACAGTGAGCGGAAGGCATTTCAACAAAATTAGAAGAAATGAAAGCTAGGCACCATATGAACATGCAACCAATATCACTCTATCAGGTAAAAAGTGTCTCGTCGTAAGTGCCATTTCAAGAAATTAGAAGCAGTACAAGCTAGAAGATGCAACCTACATCACACTCCCAAGTTAAATGTGTCTTATGGGTAAGTGATCATTGCAGGTATAAGTTGTAAGCTACGCAGATGCAATTCAACATAATCAGAAGCAATACAAACTAGACATCATACGGAAAACGCAACCACGTATAACAGTTCCAAGTAAGAGCAAGCACCTGTGATGGTGGAGTAGGGGAGATGTGCTCATCATGTACACGTATGTTCTAGAAACAGGAACACGTGTCATATTCACAGGCATTATGTGTAAAGTAAGCAGATGCAATTCAAGTTAGAAGCAATACAAGCTAGACATCATACGCAACATGCAACCACATATAATAGTGTCAAGTTAGAGCAAGCACCTGTGATGGTGGAGTAGGGGAGATGTGCTCATCATCTACACAGCTACGTTGACTGTCCAGCCTTGTGCTGTCTTGCGAATCTTGTTGGGAGGATGGCGAAGTAGAATCTGTAGAGACCCCCTGTTTGAGTTGCTCCGAAGGACCACCATCATCCTCTGTCGGACTAATTTCCTTCAGCTGTAATGATTTTGCATTGTGAAGTCAAACCGATAAGAAAAAGGAATAAAATTCGCTCTTCAGAACTCATTCATGCATGATACTGACGAACACTACTCGGGTGAAAGGCAAACACATGATGCGAGGATGGAATATGTATGAAAAACAGGATGGTGTGACATATTCACACCTATGATGTGGTAACTAAGCAGAAGGCATTTCAACAAATTAGAAGCACTGCAAGCTAGACACCATATGAAAGATGCAACCAATATCACTCTGCCAAGTTCAAACTGTATGGCGTTTCAACAAATTAGAAGCAGTACATGCTAGAAATCATATGCAAGACACAACCAATATTACAGTGGCGACTTAAATGTGCCTTATCATAAGTGACTGATGCGGGATATGCAAGAATAGTAGTCTGATGTAGAAACAGGAACACATGTCATATTCACAGGCATTATGTGTAAAGTAAGCAGATGCAATTCAACAAAGTTAGAAGCAATACAAGCTAGACATCATACGCAACATGCAACCACATATAATAGTGCCAAGTTAGAGCAAGCACCTGTGATGGTGGAGTAGGGGAGATGTGCTCATCATCTACACAACTATGTTGACTGTCTAGCCTTGCGTTGTCTTGCGAATCTTGTTGGGAGGATGGCGGAGTAGAATCTGTAGAGAACCTCCGTTTCAGTTGCTCGGAAGGACCACCATCATCCAATGCCTTGCCAATTTCCTTCAGATTTATTGATTTTGCATTGTGAGGTCATACCGACAAGAAAAAGGAATATCATTCGCTCTTCAGAACTCATTCATGCATGATACTGACGAACACTACTCTGATGAAAGGCAAAGTCATGATACGAGGATGGAATATGTACGAAAAAATGGACGGCTTGACATATTCACACCTATGATTTGGTAACTAAGCAGAAGGCACTTCAACAAATTAGAAACACTGCAAGACACCATATGGAAGGTGCAATCAATATCACTCTGCCAAGTTAAAACTGTCTCGTCATAGGTGCCGTTCATCAAACTAGAAGCAATACATGCTAGAAATCATATTCAAGACGCAAACCAATATCACACTGCCAACTTAAAGGTGTCCCATCATAAGTGACTGATGCAGGATACACAAGAAGAGTAGTTTCATGTAAGAACATGGTGTGATAGACAGATATAGTATGTACCAAAAATAGGAAAGCGTGTCATATTCACATGTATCATGTGTAAGCTAAGCAGATGCAGTTTACACTAATTAGGAGCAATACGAGCTAGACACCATATGCAACATGCAACCAGATATCACACTGCCAAGTTAGAGCAAGCACCTTGGATGGTGGAGTAGGGGAGCGGAGACTTGGACCTTATAATACACTATCAGTACAAGGAGAATCGATACAGATGATCCATTTACGTTGCTGCAGAGGACCACCATCATCGCCTTCCTTACTCTTTTCCTTCCTCTTTCTTGATTTTTCCTTGTCAAGTCAAACCCACAAGAAAAAGGAATAAAATTTGCTCTTCAGAACTCATTGATGCATGATACTGACGAACGCTACTTTCATGTAAGGTAGCCGCATGATAGGAGGATGGAATATGTATGAAAAACAGGACGGCGTGACATATTGACATGTATGATGTATAAAGTGTAAACTAAGCACAAGGTGCTTGAACTTGTTAGAATCGATGCAAGCTAAAAACCATATGAAAGATGAAACCAATATCACTCTGCCAAATTAAAAGGGTGCCCTAACAAATGTATTTGACCAAATTAGAAGCAATACATGGCAACAGGCTAGAAATAATATGCAATATGCAACGAATAAAGGTGACTCATCGTAAGTGATTGATGCAGGATACAGAAGAGAGGTAGTTTCATGTAAGAACAAGGTTAACACATAGATGTAGTGTGTACCAAAAATAGGAAGGCATGTCATATTCGCAGGTATAGTGTGTAAACTAAGCAGATGCAATTTACCCTAATTAGAAGCATTACAAGCTAGACACCGTATGCAACATGCAACCACATATCACACTGCAAAGTTAGAGCAAGCACATGTGATGGTGGTGTAGGGGAAGTGCGGTCTTCAGGTACAGAGCTACGTTCAATATCTTCATTTAGGCTTGTTGTTTCTTGAGAATCATGTGGAGAGGATGAAATTGCATTCTTTATAAGAGTATTGCGTCTCATATTAACCCACGCGCGTGACTGTCTCATCATAAGCGATAGACGGAGGATACACAAGAACAGTAGTTTGATGTAAGAACATGGCGTGATAGGCAGATGTAGTATGTACCAAAAACAGGAAGGCGTGTCATATTCACATGTATAATGTGTAAGCTAAGGAGATGCAATTTAACAAATTAGGAGCATTGATGAGGGATACACAAGAAAAGTAGTTTGATGTAAGAACATGGTTAATAGAAAGACGTAGTATGTACCAAAAACAGGAAGGCATGTCATATTCACAAGTATAATGTGTTAACTAAGAAGATGAAATTTACCATAATTAGAAGCATTACAAGGTAGACACCATATGCAACATGCAACCACATATCACACTGCCAAGTAAGAGCAAGCACCTGCGATGGTGGTGTGGGGGAATTGCGGTGATCAACTAGAGAGCTATGTTGACTATTTTCATTTAGCCTTGCTGTTTCTTGAGAATCATGTGGGGAGGATGACACTGCACTCTTTAAACGAGTAGGGCGTCTCACAGTAACCCACTCAGGTGACTGTCTCATCATAAGTCATTGACGAGGGATACAAAAGAGCATTAGTTTGATGTACGAACATTGTTAATAGACATATGTAGTATGTATCAAAAACAGGAAGGCATGTCATTATCAAAGGTATAATGTGTAAAGTAAGCAGATGCAATTTAACCAAATTGGAAGCAATACAAGCTAGTCACCATATGCAACATGCAACCACATTTGACAGCGCGAAGTTAAAGCAAGCACCTGGGATGGTTGTGTGTGGCAATTGAGATCATCAACTGCAGAGCTACGTTTACTGTCTCCAACTGCTGACACTGCACCCATTAGAGCGCTGAAACGCTTAGTGCTTATCTTCGAATTACACTGGAGTGACTTCTGTCTTTTCTTTTCTGCATTCATCAACACTGCGTCAGAGTCTGAAATACCCATGCATAAAAAAACAATAGTGTGAGTATGGGTGAAGTGTGTGCACAATTAGTACAGTGTAAAGGTAGCAGATAGCAGGTCGGTAAGAAATAAATGACGGGAGACATATGATAGCTCTACAACATGCATGGCACACTAAATTACTACAGGATTCTATGAAAATAACAGTCGACTGAAAGCAAATAGGTCAATCCGTTTTTTCTGCACCGTCCGATGTACAAAGAACGGGCAGATCGCCTTCATCTACCTCTAGCCAGTCAGTGTTGACGATCTTCCTCGAAACGCCGGCGACCACCAGCCCAGTATTCCTCCCCTGCCTGCGCCCTCCCCTCGACCTCACCGCACCGTCGTGCTTGGCACCGCCCCCCCCCCCCCCCGGCCATCCATTCAAGCCCCGCCGACCTCCAGATCGGGCACAAGCAGCTCCTGCACCCCACACCCCTATGATAGACACCGATGCGCCGCTTCCCCGGGGAACAGGCGGACTTGGTGCTCCGCGCGCCTAAGCGGGTGCTGCTTCTTTTAATTGCGGTTCGACTGACCCTGAATTGAAATCCAGGCGGGCTACTGACCTCTAGCAAAGGTGAAATAGTAAAAGGGAGGAAACCTTGTGCATTTAGTATCACAAAGAAGATGTAGTAAGAAGCGCTCAACTAGTTTCTTTCATGGGATGAATACGGTGTGAGCGGAGACGTAAGATTTGCATGAATAAGGGAAGAGGAGTACCTCTTTCTGCTGGCAGTGCTGTGTCCTCCTTCTGTTTTTCCGATGATCTTCTTGTTGTTCGCCGGAAACCAGAAGTTGTGGAGGACGGTGCAGCCTTGGACGAACCCATGGCCAAGTTGTTGAGTGTGGTGCGGTGGCCGTCTTTCGGCGGCGGGGAAGCAGATCCGAGGCGGCGAATGACGACGTAGCGGGAACAGCTCCGGTGCGGTGGACGGTTGCGATAGTGGAGCCGCAGCAGTGAGGCACAGGACGGCGTGGTCGGAGTGGTTCTGGTACGGCGCACGTCGGCGTCGGCGTCGTGGAGGCAGCTTTGCCTCGGCTTCGGCTGCTAAGTCCTTGAGGGCGTTGCGGTTGTGGTTGCGTTGGACGACAACGTCGGGGTACCGGCTCCGGCGTGATGGAGGAGGGCGGCGGTGGATTGGCCGCTATGGGGTGGAGGATGGAGGAGGCTGGGGTTTCGTGGCTGGTGGAGAGGGCGTTTTCACGCCCACGGAGTATGAATGGGGAAACGGAGGGAGGCGGGGAACTAAGGGGGAACAATGTTTCGGTTTGAGACACGCTTGTTTGAAATTTGCGGAAAGTTACAAACTTTGCCCCCATCTAAAATTTCGGACATATTGCGGGTTGGGGGTAGGACAGTCATGTCAGGTGTCCCAAATGTGGGCGGGATAGATTTTGGCCGAGCGCATGGGTAGGCGCCCACGGCGTATGAATGCTTCTCGGAGGCGGTTGAGACTGGCGTCTTGGTGAAGTTACAAACCTACCCCGGTTTAGACCTTTGGACATCGGGCCGATAGGCTACACGGGCCAGAGTCAGGACAGTAATTTCTACCACCAAAACATTAGTCTCGCGCGGTTTCGGGTGACCAGAGGCCTATTTGGTGCTTCGTTCAATATTTGGGAGCAGAAGCATTAACGTTTTCGGTTCTCTTGAATTGAACTTTCAGGATTTGTCAAACTTCACAAATCTTTCCTCTTGAAAATCCTAAAGCTACGATTATTTTGGAATGGAGGGGGTACATTTGAATATACATTGTACACGAGTATATATTAAAAAATATGCAACTTACCTCAGTTCATGCATGGTTCCAGATATAATCTCCTTGGTTGCAAAAAAAAGTTAGATATGCGTATGAATATATATAGCATGTTCAAACTCACAACAAAGATTGATGCCCCCTTTTACATCTGATTTACAAATGCCATTATCTCGGGTTCAAATAGATGAATGCACTTCCTATGAATTCGAATCTTCGAAACCCCCTTTATGTTGAATTCGACATGTATTCTATTTCATAGCTAGCAATTTGGAATGTATCCATGCAAGTGACAAATGTATAAAGTGCTTCACACTAACAACATGGAGTGCACTAATTAATGTTTACATATGAATTGCAAAAGCATCCGTTGCCTGTATTTCAAACCGCTCTCACTCTATGGATCGATAATATGAAATAAACACATGCACATGCTAAAATTCAATAGAGTATGGGTGTCTGATAGACCAATTTTCGTCCATACGCAATTTGCAAAATTCATGATCTCATCCAAAAATAATAATTCCATTTATATTTTAATTTAATGCGTAGAACCGCCTTTTACACGTAGATGCACTATGCCTCGCCCCGTTCTCACAAACGCGTTATATATCTCTCTATCTAACGCAGAAGTGCACACACTTTATATGCATCGGCATTTCTCTTTCACACATGCTCAAAATCTCTCTCAGGGTGTCGGGGTGTCTCACGCACATGCTCTCTCTGTTTCTCTCTCTCTCTTTCTCACTACTATGTACCACTCTTTTCACTAATCTCAGTTGGAAAACACTATTTCGCTCACATGCATATATACACATGCACGGTCTCTACTAGCCCTCTATACGCACATATATGTGCCTACGTGTCTCCCGCACGCACATTATCTTTAGGCCTCTCTCGCACACATTGCCCCCCCCCGACACACCTCTCTCTTAGTAGTTGGCAGATATGATTTCATCATATCATTCGGTAGGATATCCCTGGCTGTTAGGCTGGATGGTAATACGAGGCAAAGTTTTACCCTAGTTCGGATTGGACCCTTGCAGTTGAAGAAAGAGCCTACTCCTGGTACTGTATATTAGTGATAGGGGTGTGTACAAAGTACACGTGAATACCAGGCATTGTGCGTGTGTGTATACTATCAACTAACTAGCCCCCAAGCTTGTATAACATACTAAGGGCCTAGGGTTACAAATCATATATAGTCGGCTTATCACCAGTGGGGATAGAGTCCTCCGCGACTCTGGTACCTTCGTGTTGTATGCCGAGTCCTCCACATGGGTCTTCGTATAACACGTCTCGGTCCAACCTATATGTGGCGCAGGATGGAACCGACCCATGAGTCTTCATGTTGACCCACCACAACTAGAAATGATGTGCCCACCACACCACACACGCAATCGGCCACTAAGAAAATAAGCATATACAATAGTACAACGGTATCTAGCTCACGATACGTCTCCATATTTTGTTGATGACACTGACGGACTTTGCATTTGATGCGTGCTCCGTATTTTGTTGACAACACTTACGGTCATTGTATTTGAAGCGAAAGCACGATATGGTCACTGGACTTCAGAATAAGCTCATCACGGTCACCACATACATTTTGTTGACGACACTTATGGTCATTATAATTTGTTGATAACACGATCAATTGACCAGTCAAACGGTCCACATTCAGCAGTGCACATTACCATAGGGCCCACCCGTCAGCGCGTATATGAAGGACAAAAATGGTAATAAATTAGTGGTCGGTGGGTATTCGAAGTCGTGAGACCTCTGGTTGGCAGTCACCGGCGGTTGAGGGGCGTTCATTGGGTGGTGGGGTGGGGATCCCCGGAGAAAAAGCTTGGTGGGGGGCTAGAGGGATGGCCGGTGCGGCGGCGGACCGGCGGTGGGGAGTGGTTTCGGGGAGGGCGGGCCGGCCGCGGGCGGCGGGGGCTGGCGGTTCGGGCGGTGGTGGCTGGCGGCTCAGGGGGGTGGAGTTTGATGATAAACTGGAGGCCCTTGATTTCGTATCCAACGGCTGGAAAATCTAATGACCAGAGATGAAAAAGTCAGTCGACTGACGTGTAGCCTCACCCCGCACGTACACATGCACACACGCAAGACACGCACGCATGTAGGCGTGCAACACTGACACGTACACACGCACGCATGCTGGCGTGCAACACTGACACGTACGCATGCACTCACGAACACACGCACGTACGCACCCATGCATGCAACACTGAAACGTACCCTTGCACACACGCAACACTCGCACACCTGCATGCACACAGCACACGACGCAAGACACACGCTCAACATATACGTGCATGCACCCTTTGTTAAGGACATGGATTGTTACGGGTATTAATCAATCTTATCTGTGATAAGCAGAACATTGATGTTTGCAGCGGTCTTTATGAATCACAACGTATCGAACGGGCTATCAACATAGTAGGCTTATCTACATGAAAAAGATGACATCACACTCAATGAACAATCATCGGTTTATGAAATGCCCGCTTCTGACCGCCCTGGCCCACCAAAGGTTCCTCTGCTGTGCGCTGCCTGCGTTGGGTCACTCACATGCAGGCCATGCACCCAAAGAGCCCACACGTCAGTGGAAGAACGGCGCGGTGTCCTAGGTCAGAGTCGAGGGCGCCACTCGCGGCACGCCCAGCTGAACACGCCACCGTGCCGCATTCAAACGCCTCCATGAAACCCGCCCGTGTAGAAGCTGAGAAACCCACTCTGGACACACGTCCGTTCATGACCGGGCCGGCGTTAAACACAACGCCGGCCGAGCTCCTCCCGTATGCCGTCTATTTAATCTCCTATTTAAACGAGGCCAAACGCCGGCCAAGAATCGCACACCTCCGCCGCTCCCCTATCTCCTCCACCATTTTGTCCACTCTTACAATGGCTTACGAAGAGTAGTTATTCCGCATCCAAGCCGGCTGGGTAGCCCGCCGGATATGAGCTATGCAGCTCGCTAATCCACCTCCCTCCCCTCGCCCGACGGAGCCAGTTGCCGCCCCAAGCCGGCGCGCGGTTCAGCAACTCGCCGCTCCAAGTCAGCTCGACGAGGAGCGGCGCACGGGCGTCGTTGCTGCCGTCCACGCCGCCGCCTCGTACCGCGTCTCCCGTTTCTATGGCCGAGACTCCCATGTCGGCGGCCGCGCCATGCAAGCAGCGACAGAAGCCGGGTGCGCGGAGAGCGACAAGTCGGTGGCCAGCGCCTCCGCGTCCGCCGCCATCATCGAGAAGTAGAACACGGGAGGCCGCCGCCGCTTGGGTCCCATGAAGGCCACCGCGGAGGCAACCGGCATACACAACAGGTGTCTTGTCGGATCCTTTTGTTGCGAGGACCTTCGTCGACCCCGCATGGGCTCCACGGAAGAGGGGAATGTTAGGATGAACTCGAGCCGGTCCCGGCCATGGCGAAGTAGTGGCCGGTGATGAACTTGAACCGGTGCCGGCCACCATCCTCTTCGGCACCAACCAATGATATCAGCTAGGCAGTGGGGAAGCGAGCCGTCCTTTGCGCTGAAGCATATACCTTCGGGGCTCCCGACAGTCCGGTGATCGTGCTGCCGGACATGAGGAACACAAATCGATCGGCGGGCGACCATTTAGGCCAGGTATTATATACCTGTGCTGTCCAGAACTAGCACCGCATAGTTCATTTGAATGCAATGAAATTCGTCATGTTTGTATGAAAATCCGGTATTTTATATGATTTCCGTCGTTGTTATATGAAATATCAGTTTGTCTACGTGTTTGCGTGAATTTCGTCCGGTTGGTTGAGTTGCTGTCATAATGTGTGCAGCTACGGTTGGATGGCGTAATTTGCAGGTCGCCGGTCGGTCTGCGGGCGGCTCGGGCGGCGTTGTGGGACAAAAAAACACAGCTCGTGCAAGCTCGTCTCCAACGTGCGCGCTGGAGGATGCATGACAGCATGAGCACCCGAGCCATTCCTCGTTCATCGGTGGCAAAGGCACCGGTGGACAAAAGGGTCGCCAATATTTTGGCTACCCCGGGCAAGATCCAAACAGCCCCTCCCAACAGATTCAAATCCCTCGTTCGCCGTGGAATTTTGCCATGTGTTGTTTTCATGGACTAGCAAGATGGCCGTGCATTGCACGGAACATCAAGATGCATTTTTTACAAACTCCCGCATGCATGCAAGGGATAATTAATGTCCTCCTTTGCTAGTACCACGAGGCAAACACCATTAATATTGCATCGATTAGTGTTAGTGGCCTTGTATATCTGCAAATTGTTGTTTTGATAGTGGCCCCTTGTATATAAAAATGGAGGGAGAAAGATGAGAGATAAGGTGAGGAGGAGTGGGGCGTGGTGGTGACTGGTGGTCAGACTGGGCGGAGGCATGGGGATGGATGGCGCATTATGTCTAGGTTTGTATCTCTCTCTCACACACCCACGTAGGTGGGGAACGTGCACGAAGAGAAGAGGTGCACGCACGGCGCACGTACTCCCGTGTCTTTCCCAACCACACCCGCGTGGGTACACGGTGGAGCTCATTTCTGTATGAAAAAGGCAGCCCATGTGGTAATTTGGCACGTGTACTGGTTGTCCACTTGGTGGAGGGAGGATCGTCTACCACGGGTGAACAAACAAATTGCGACTTGGCGCGTTATGTTAAATTAAAAAAAGAGGCAAACCATGTGGGGCCTACCTTAGAGGCAAGGCTCTATACACTAGAGTACTTTTGATGTGTCCCGTCAACTCGCAGAACGAGGAGAAGCCTGCTTAGTACGCCGTCTCCCCCGCCCACGGGCGTGGTGGCTCGCAAGATGAGGTGAAGCTTGCTTACGAGTAGTAGTAGTACTACTACTACTGTACGCCTTTACGCCTGCTCCCTCGCCCACGCGCGCGGTGGCTCGCAGCACGAGGAGAAAATTTTACTACTCCCTCCGTTTACTCCTTGTCCCTACTACGTACTTTGGTTAGTACTCCCTCCATTTACTTATACAAGGCCACTATAAAAAAATACATTTTGCATCTATACAAGGTCACAAATAGTAATCGAGACAAAAGTTACTACTCCCTCCTTTCCAGTTTATGGCTCAATTTCAAAATCTCTCCAACCAAGGTAGACGGTGAGTGGTCGATTAATTTCGTAGTTTGCACAAGTAATTAGTACGCTCGTTTTTCTCAAGAAGTTATGTTTACCAAGGCATTAATTAGAACGAATGCATGAATGACCACTAAATTTCCATGAACTTGTACATGCATTGGTTAGTTTCCTCTTGACACTGCTTGCGTCGGGTGATCTAACGCACCTTGAAATCCAACATGTAATGGTACTACTACTAGTATAGTAGAATTGAGACTTATCAAACGGAAAAACGAATGTTTTTTAGATGAGCCCTATAAACCCTAGTGGGTACGTACTCCGTAAAAATAGATTTTTCCAAAACTAAGTCGCTCCCTTTCATGAATTCTGTAGTATACTCCTCCGTCGATGCTCCCTTTCATGAATTATGTACTTCCTGTCGCCGACATGTGGGACATATAGCAACCGGGTCGACATGTCAAGCACCAAATAACAGTGCAGAATAGCAGGGGGGCGCACCCCACTCGTACCGGCCCAGTAGTAGTAATGAGCAATGAGACGTCAAATCACAATGCCGCACCTTCCCAGACGGAAGAAGCAACCATTATTTCACACTTTAGTTCGCCATCATCTCAAACCACGTAGTATTGCTTCTGCCTCAAGAGGGACATACGCATCGCCTTGGTACATCATGACACGTGGGACCGCATGACAGGCCATGCTCCCCCGCCGATCGCTCGATAAAATCACCTCATTTTTACTATACTTCCTCCGTATCGGTTTACTACATGGCATGCACGTCGTTCTAGGTTGAGAATTTAACTGGCTATATATGTGATGAACAGTACTCTAGCCTTTTAAAAAATGTATACTTTTGTACAGTAGTACTATCGATGGATTGCGCCATGGAGAAAAAATTGAAATTAAAAAAAGGTGGTACATATAGAGAGCACTCGTCGCCAAATTATGCATATAGTACTATTAAAAAAGCTAGTACGTGCTTAATTGGGGTGCTAAATTCTATTAAAGAAATACTAGTAGTATGTACATACTGAAGAGTTAAAGTAACGAGAAGAAACATAACATAGTTCTGCTGGGGGCTCAGCACAACACACCCCTCAAATTAAACTAAGCACACCTGAAATTAAACTATGCAACTAATCCGGTAGAAACTGCATTAGAAGTTTAGAACCACCATGAGCAACGACACTGCCACCTTACTCGGAGTCCTCGTCCACGTCCTCGACTTCGTCCTTGTCCCTCTTACTCTTGGCCGATACTTCTTTGCTTGAACCGCACACTTGGCTGTTGCTCTTCATCCAACCCTTGTAGATATTGAAACAAAGGTAGCCATCCATTGCAGCGTAGTGGATGTGGTCTATATCTAGTACATTCCGCTGCCATGCATGACGATGAAACGTGTAATGAGGTTTCTCCAGTTTACGGTACGAAGGATGAACCATGGCTCCTGCCAGGGTCAGCATTGAAGGCTGACGAGAGGGCACCAGCCGATTCTTCTGGAGGTCGAAGGGGTTGCCTACAACGAGGCCTATCCGACCCAGGACTTCTTTGTCGTTCTTAAAGTCTACAGTAACGAGTTTCACTGTTTTGTCCTTGAGGAAGTTCTTAAAATCCTGGCACTCAACATCGGCATGGCATATGTGGTAGACCAAGCAAACGTTATGTACGCAAACCTGGATCACGGCGGGCTTCTTCCTCTCTTCGTCCTTTAGATCCTTCTCTCGTCCTAGGACTGTGGTGTACTCAACATCTAGCCCAGCGACCCACTCATCATCTGAGTTTTCGAACATGCGTCTGAAGCGAGAAAGGCATCCTTTCACCGTCGCGGAAGAACGGGTGTAGATGACGTCGAACTCATCGCCGGTGATGGTTCTAACCTTGTACTCACCACCGATCATGGAGATTTGGGACGCCATGGATTTGGGAGGAGGGTTAGGATTAGTGGAACTGCCGTAATGTGAATGGACGGGACGACTAGGAGCGAACCGCCGTAGTATTGAAGGACGTGCGGGGATGAGTAGGAGCGAACTGCCAGCGTGCGAACGGCAGGGTAGTGGCTTTCCATTCTCCCATGGTACGGGCTTCCGAGAGCCCTTGGATCTGAGATCGAACGGTTGCATGGCGTGATTCTAGACCTATGGGTGAATATCCTATCCTGGAGGGTTATTCTGCAAACTTTCAGCAACTTAGCATGCGACCGTTTGATCTCAGATCCAAGGGCTGCCAGCAGCCCGTATCATGGTCGCGCCTACCATGACCGTCGCGTCGCTCACGCGGTCGCGCCCTTGGAGATTTAACACGGTGCGTTAGGCTATCTGATGTTGGAATGTCATACATAGTCATCACTTAGTCACTCATACTACAACAAGGTTGGCTATAAGTGTAATTTTTTTTACTCCTCTCTATCTCTTTCTTCGTACTCCCTCCGTCCCATAATATAAGAATGTTTTTGACACTAGTGTAGTGCCAAAAACGTTCTTATATTATGGGACACAGGGAGTACTAGTATTTATTGCATTTGCCAAGGAGTGACCTCTTCCAATGAAATGGTGTTGCTAAGTTTGCTTCATTTAATTAGCTATAGACTCAAAATTGTCTTTTCACCTAGGTACACGCGCTTAGCACCGTTTCTTCCTTGGGTCACCAAACTAGTCTCTCTCTTCTTGATTAACTTGCCACATCAGACTTTATGCCTATGTGGCAAGCTTAAGCACCTGTAGGAGCAAGTAAAAGTAAGTACAATAGTGCGCTTTACATGGCATTTTTGCATATGTGGAGGAAAGAGAGGCAAGGAAAAAGTGGAGAAGTGGGCTCTCATGCAAGAGCCAGGCTCTACTACATGGTGGAGCATTGGGAGAGGCACCTGTATGGACGTGGTCAGGAATCGGGAGACTCATGCCGATCGTAGCGCCGCAGTTAAAATGATAATGGCAAGTCAAATCACGGGGCCCCACCTGTCCAGCAGTAATTCGCTGTCAAATCACACAGCCCTACGTTTGCAGCAGCCTACTCCCTCGTCTTCTCGCGTCTCTGTTGAACCGACTAGGCGGAACTGCCCCGCCTACCGCACAGGAACAGCCCCGCCCTCGACTTTTAAATACAACTACATCCTCTTAAGAATCCAATGATATACTTTTTGTGACATAGTAACTCATATTTAGTTAGTCAAATGGATGACCTAGAACTACGTGCAGGCCCTATAAACCGAGACGCCTAAAAATAAAAAACCAAGACGGAGAGGGTAGTTCAGCACGTATCTTTTTAGATCAATATATTCGGGATTCACCAAGGAGCAAAACCAAGTGGTAGGCTGCTCCTGTCGTGTTGGCGTAGCAACTCAAGCAGGGTCAGTCCGCACATGAAATGGTGACACACTTAACAGGACCCCTTTGGCCGACATGTGGCTCACCCACCTTTCCCGCATTAAGATGGACGGATGAAGCAACCATCATTTCACTCTAGGGCGCAAGAGCATAAAGAAAAGAGAAAACAATGATGCGTGCGGCAGCTACCTAGGGCACCCTAGGGTAGGGGTCTCCCCTACAGATCCTTTTTTTTAAAGCGCCTCCACTACAAATCGGCTTCTCCCTCGTCCTCTTGAAGAAAACCGATGATGAGTGCGGCGGTAGAATTTGTAGGAGTACTACGGCGTGCGGGGCCACGTCGTAGTAAACGGGTTCGAGTCGACGCCTTAAATATGTGTGGGCCGCTTGGTTTTACGGGAACGAGGCAGCATTTTGGGTTCGGGGACCAGTGGAGATATAGTACGTACAAAAAATTGTGGACATAGGTTCGACCGAAAGGCAATGATGCATGGGCCCTGCATTTGATATACTCGGGGCCGCGTGAAATTTGCTACTCTACTCAAAACTTGTAAGGTACACATGTATTGAACGCATGAGATTTCGAAACCAAATTACGAATAAATACACACTATAGCATGTAAAGCTTTGAGTCCTATATGCATGATGTAGATGTTCGGTTAGTTCTTATAGTTCATCTCATTCAAAATCAATTAGTTTTATAAAAATGTTAAGATTCATGGGGTTGTGCATTGTAAATCATAAAGTGAAAAACAAATAATGGCAATTCATTTAGAAAAAAATAATCAATTATGATACAGAAGATTCTAGAACAAAGGAGAAGTGCTTGTGTTTTGAGGTTTGTGCATTATGCTTAAGTTCAACCATGGATTCTTCTAAATTGTACATGTGGCAGATCTGGTGGAATGTTGATGATATCCAACGGCCAGTAGTGCTCGGATTTGCCTATCTCTGCACTATCGGGTTAGCTTCATCCAGCGACCATCTTTCAAAGTTATTAGCACACTATATAGTTCTTGTGCTATAGTTGCATGTTTTGGAAAAAAACTACTACTGGGTTGTAGTATCTATTTAGGAATAGAAGATGTATACATGGAAGTTGTAGGGAAAGAGATGACATGGAGCATCTCAATTCCTATGAGTAGGGATTGGAAAAGAGATGTCATTTGGTTCACATCATAGGAACTTTTCTATTGAATCTAGAGATGACATGTATCTCAATTCCTATGAGGAGGGATTAGAAAAGAGATGTAATTTGGTTCATATCATAGGAACTTTTCTATTGAATATACGCTAATGTTTATTTTCCTTTGAAACTAAGGGAGTATAGGAATCCATTCATATGAACCAAGTGGCTCTAAAGCTATAGAAATGATATCATGTTTATTTCCTTTGAAATGTGGAGTATATGAATCTATTCCTATGAACCAATTGGCTCTAAAGGAAAAAATCCTATAAAAATCATATCATATAGAGTTCCTATGATATTCCTCGACACTAAAGGATGCTTGAAATTACTGCAGGTGATACGATGGTCTTTCTTTGTAGACTCCTCACCCATCTTTATAGTTACCTCTTGAAGATGAATGAAATGATATATACATGGTATTCTACATGTGCAATTTGGTACACGAAAACTCGGTAA
The DNA here is from genome assembly GCF_002575655.3 of Aegilops tauschii subsp. strangulata. Taxonomy (NCBI): domain Eukaryota; kingdom Viridiplantae; phylum Streptophyta; class Magnoliopsida; order Poales; family Poaceae; genus Aegilops; species Aegilops tauschii. The sequence continues at coordinate 519,971,950 of NC_053036.3, forward strand.
AAGTTTGCGAGGTTTGAATTTTCAATAAAGCTATATGCACTGCATTTCGGAACGGAGGGAGCATACGGCAGTTGCTAACACTCACGTGGAAGATTTGTGTGTAGGAGGAGTGGCTGTTCTGTTAAATGACATGGCAAAACTGACACTGTCGGATGCCGATCTAACGGTTCTTACGGCGTTCGTCAGGAAAAGGCTTGTGGCGAACGTTTGTCGGATAATGATTTACGGACACATGCATTGCATTGATACGTGCCCCCCTCTCTCTCACGCACATGCACCCTCATGAGTCACGACTCTCCCGAGTCCTCTCGCAGACTCGCACGTTGCACCCACCGTTTATCTGCAGGTAGACGTCACGCACATATGTGCCCTTCACACCCTACCCTCAGAACTTCTAAAAAACAAAAGACGGCGCGCACATTTTATTTTAGCTCACACGTCACACACTTATACTATTACTCTTGCGGCGAACGTTCTTTGGGCATAGTATATTGTACTCTCACGAAGAGAAGCGGTGCACGCACGCACTAGTTCTCTCACACCCACTCGCGGGTACACGTAGGAGCGCATTTTTTTGAAGCTGGTACAACAAAATCACTCCACTATATATAAAAGCAGGAGCCTTAGTGGTTGCTTTACTAGGGTTCCTCTCGTTCACTCTCTCATGCTCTCCAGATCTAAGCAACACATAGGGGGCCACACTCTCTCTCAGCTCATGGCTGGTCACAAATCCGGCCGGACAACCTCGACCGGGGCAGGGGTGTAGGTGCATCGTTCACGCTGTCGTCGGCGGCAAGGGAGGAGACCAACGGCTGCGTCCCGATCGGCGGCCGTGCTATTCTCTCCGAGAGAGCACCGGCTCGGGAGGGCCTCCGACCCCTTCTTCCTCCCTGCGGTATTGTGGCCAAGATGCGGCCTCCCGACGCCGTCTTTGCCACATGCCGACGACCCTCAGGTATATATTCCTTCGAAACCTGCCTTGCTCTACTGCCCCAGCTCCCTTCGTGTGGATCCTTTTCTACTTCCATCCGCTGTTCCAAAGCCACCTAGACTTCTACTATTATTAGAAGTAAAGCTAGTTCATACAGTCGACTCAAAGCGTTGGTTCAAACAGGGAAGAAAGTGGGAAAGCTGTAGCATGAATCTAGGACTTGGTTCTAAGAGGAAACGGGGGAAAGTAGTAATATCTGTCACTATTTAAATAACCGTATTTCGTATTTGTGCAAACAGGGATGTCTGTCTCCGTATCGTTTCTATCCGCGCAATCAAAAGCACACACCTCAGTTTTAGTACAACTGCGCAAAATGAGATGGCTATCCCTCGTTGCCGTCGTCTAACCTCCCGTCTTCAAGGTATCCCTACATTCGTATTAGTAACTAAGGTAGAATGACCAACGCAATCTAAAAGAAGCTGATTCATATGTTTTACTTCCTGATTGCAGTGCAAGGACGAGCGAAAACAACTGCATCCTAGTCCGGAATGCACTTTCTACCAGTTCATCCATGGATCGAGGACTAGCTGGCACGGCTGCACGGCGGTTTTTTGGACAGGTGCGCGGACAAGAGGCATTGTGGTCTGCTTATTTCTGCAAATAGCAGTGCTTAAATTTAGTGGAATGCACAAGCATTTCAGCTGGTCAGCACACTGCATGGTTCAGTTCAGCATTCCAACTGAGACCACAATTATAATTGGTTATTCTGGAATGAGAGAACCTAACCCTGGATGGTGGCAACAAGAAAAAACCAGAGTGAACTCCAGGAAATTTAAGCCTGCCGGGAGGCCCTTTGCTCAGAGAAGCCTTGCTTGTTTTTTCCTGATTTGTAAACCTTCTCACAACTTTGTCTTTTGCTGTGAACTAGTATATGTTTGTTATGTTCTTTGAATCATTGAGATGTATAAAATTGCTTAACTTATGCTTTTCAAGTTTTTTATGAAGACGAGTTTAATGTGAGTGTTCCACATGAGTGCTGGACTAGCGTGTGAACGTTTGGAATTTATTACATTGTGGCCTCAATTAAGTGCATGAACCACTGTAACAAGATACATAGTTGCTTATATGTCAGACAGCAGATTGTTGATTGTTAGCTGGTCGATAGCCTAGTGTTGAAGCGAGCTGAGCCAATGTGTTGTGTTTTGCACAACTGCTTACAAGTGGGGTAGCACCAACAATGTTTACAAGTAATTATGTATACGTCAGCGCACGGTTCTCGAACGAGTGCTCTATTTCATCAAAACACACACTGCTCGTATGATAAACCGTGACAACTTATGTCTTACCATGCCATATTCATGAAAAAACTAGTGAGGACGCATCTGTTTCAGCAACAATTACGATGGTTCTCACATGATTCACGGGCACACAAAAGTAGCAGCAGTTCCCATAGACGGATTCAAACAGAGTACTAGCCCCAGAGGGGTCGATAACAGGCAAGGTTCGGATAATTAGACACAATCCAAACTACTATTAAACACTAGCTGGGGTAACTATTTCATGCCTCGATCTAATTTGGGCTGGACACCTTGCCATGAACATCATCGAGGACGTCCCGCAGCAGCTCAATCCTGTGAACCTTCATGAAGACAACCTTGTGGCCTTGCCACTGATAAACTTGTTTGTGGAGGCATGCCACGTCATCTTCCTGCGTAAGCTTGACAAGAATAGTATGCCTCACAAACGAAGGAGTAGCTTTGAACTTCTTGTGCTTCAGTACACCCTGGACAACACGCCTGACAACAATGAGGCTAGAATACAACTCTTCATTGGTATAACCGCAAATGGCTTCCAGTATCCAATAGCCTAAGAACTCTGTTTTACCAGTGCGTATATTCAGGTCATCCGCCTCATAGCGAGTGACATGTACAACCACACAATCCTTGTCTGCATCAGGGCTCTAATTGAAACAGAAACAAATTCTGAATTACTTTTCAGTATAAGAAACACAAGTTATTTAAACCACTATGTATAGCATGGCATCAAAGCTAATAAAATTTTGCATTATTAATCACCACATACTTCCTTTTCTAAAAAAAATCACCACATACTTAGATGAAAAACCACAATCGAGATCGGCAAAGCAGGAAATCACCTTGGGCAGCTCAGCGGGGGGGGGGGGACACATCCTCGAAGGGGGAAAACTGCTCCTGCAGTGCCACGGGGGCTGTAACCTCAAACGGGGCGTTGACCATCTCAGTAGTGGCCGTGAGCGTATCTGGGGTCGTCTCGGTGGTTGCCTCCATCTTCTTGGAGCCCTCTGTCTCGTGGGGATCAGCCTCCCGTGTCTGCTCCAATATCGGCAGATCTTTGCCTGGTTCTCCTTGGTCCATCATGAAACTGACGAATACTAGGAGACCACTGAAAGGAAAACACAATCGCAATGACAATGAAACAAAAAAGAGAGTGAGGATCGGTTACTGCTTTGCAAAAGTTCTTTTTTTTCTCTGAACGAAAATATACCAACATCACGGATCCGCTTACCTTCCCTTCGTTCGGAGAGAAGAATAGTGGCAGATGCGAGTGTTGCCTTTCTTGAAGATGGTGAGGGAGAAGGGGATTCAGCGAAGAGTGAAATGATGGTTGCTTCGTCCGTCAAACTTATACTGCGGGGAGGTGGGGTTTTGTGATACGACGGCTCGTTACTGCCGCGCTACGACTGGGGTGACTCTCCGCCTGCATACTGCCTTCTAATTTGGTGGATGGCATTTGGGCCCGCGCGCTGCATGGCCCGCATGTCGGTGAACAAAAGTATAACGACATTCAGTAGAGGGAGACGTTTCAATGACCTAGGAGGAGCCAGAAGCGGTAGAGTGTCTCCACTGTACTAGTAGTAATTGTTTTTCTGGGTAGCTGTAGAGTGTCTCCACTGTACTAGTAGTAATTGTTTCTCTGGGCCCAAGACAAAACAGCCCATCCACACTAGTAAATAGTAAAATCAATTCAAAAGCCCATATATTTACTGAATGAGAGGCGCTACCCACACCCAGCACACCGCCCCCCCCCCCCAAAAAAAACATGGGTGCTCTTCTTCCTCCTCGCTCCCACCCACCTCACGTCAGCTCGCTCCACTCGTACCCCCAAATTCCTCACCTCACTCCTACAGAAAACCCCACCTCCCCTTCTTCCTCACTCCTACAGAAAACCCCCAGCTCCCCTTCTTCTTTGCTCGCACTACAACTAGGCTCGTCATTCGTTACTCTGCTCAAATCCGTGAGCGCGACGCGACGCCCTCGAGGAAAATGGAGTCGGCTGACCCCAGCGCCAAGAAGATGAGGCTCCCGCCAGCGGCGACGCCTGTTGTAGATCCCGCACCCGGCAGCGCGGGGAGAAGCAGCGACCCCGCCCCCACCGGATCCCAGGAACCCGTAGAATCTCGGGTGGACCGCATCAGCGATCTCCCGGACGCCGTCCTTGGGGAGATCATCTTGCTTCTCCCCACCAAGGATTGCTGCCGCACCCAAGTCCTCTCAATTCGATGGCGCCCTCTATGGCGCGCCATGCCCCTTAATCTCGACTGTCGTCAGCTATCTCTCTTCAATGATTTTGAAATCCCCAGAGCCATCATCTCCTCCCACCAGGGCTCCGTTCAAAGCCTCTGCATCCCGTCATGCTACCTGAGCAAGCATACCATGCCCTGCACGGTGGATGCCTGGCTGAAATCCCCTGAATTTACAGAACTATAGTTGCTTGAGTTCTACTATTCCCCTGGAAATCACATACCACATACCGAACGCCATGAACTTGTGCCCTCAGCACCGATGTCCATCTCGCGGTTTTCGTCCTCTCTCCACACCGCCACCTTTGCGCTGTGCTACCTACCAGACAATCTGGTACTAAACCTTCGACTCCCATTTCTCAAGAAACTTTCACTTGTGCGGGTTCGTATATCGGAGGCCTCATTGCACAGCATCATCCACTCTAGTTGCCCTGCGCTGGAGTGCTTGGTGCTTGTTTTCACAGTTAGAATCGGTTGTCTCCAAATAAAGTCGCCTAACCTTGTAAGAATTGGAATTTCTTTTGACGGAAGGCGGCTCATCGTCCAAGATGCCCCTTCACTTCAAAGGTTGATCCCTGATTCTAGTTATTCACCGTTGCAAATAACCGTCCTCTCTGCGCCTAAACTGGAGACCTTGGGTGTAATACATGATCTCTGTGCTCATTTCAATATGGTGTTTGGCTCCACAGTTCTTCAGGTACTTTATATTATCATCTACACTTGTAACCATAAGCTGCATTTTAAATTTCTGCGCATAATTTGTATATCATCTTGGAGTACACATTTTGTACTAATATTATATTCTATGCTCAATGAAGAGTTTCTCCATGGATGGCCTATCAATGGTGCTGGATTTTGTCAAGATCTTATATATCCAAATGAATAGTTTTGATCTGAATAAGATTATTGGCTTGCTGCAATGCTTTCCATGTCTGGAGAAGTTGTATATAAAGGTGATAATTTCACGCACATTGGAAGCCCGCATATAGTGTACTAGAATTAACCGTTCAGCTGTTGCTCTTTCGACACTCTTCTTTTATACCTTAACTGTTTTCAATCTTCATGTCTATTTAGGCAATAGGACGGGGTAAGAAAGTTATAACCAATCGGTGGATTTGTAAGCATCGGGATTTTCTCACTTCTCATGAGATTCGATTGAAGACAATAACGCTAGAACGATATGTAGCCAACCGTCCAAACACAAGATTTGTCACATTCTTCCTGCTGAATGTGAGGTTACTATTGTCGATCAGCCTTAAGTTTATCAGCAGCATGGTTTTGACGGATGGGTATGTCGAAGAGCAAAAAAAGGAGTTTCAGGTGGGCAAAAGAGCTTCTGAACGTGACGGGCTTCTATTTACAACATATTGTGGTCATAATCCAGTAAATTTTACGACCCAGGATGTTCATTCTATGGACCTGACCGATCCATTTGACTGTGACTGCCGAAAACAGTGCTGGAGTTAGATGTTGTTGCCCTTTTCAATCTGGTTTTTTTTGTAAACCTGATGAACAATTAACCCTCATGCTTTTGTACAATTTGTAAGCTGGAGTTAGATGTTCCTGCCCTTTTCAACTCGGCTGTGACTGTCATATTTTCTTTGAAACAAGGCAAATGGCTTGCCATTCGTTTAATTTAGAGTGAAATATTGTAACAAATCCCAACCAAGGGAAATAACATCACTCTCGCCGGCTGCTTGAGCTCACTGTGCATTACAGAAGCCAAGTGATTAGCCCCCACCAGCACCCACAAACTTATTTCGAACTAGCACTCAAATGGGCTGTAAATTTTCATAGGAAAGGCTGCATGACCGTGACAGATTTGGATTCTGACATTTGGGACCCGTGAGGAAATAGCCTATCCAAGGTGGTGTCGACTTACTAGCCAGTCAACAAACGATTCTGCCTACCAGCCGTTGGATTGACATCCAACATCTGTCGTGTATCTTCTATCTCTTGTCTTCTTCTTCCTCCAGCCGCCCAAACCAAACCACCCCGTCAGCTCCGCCTGCTCCCGCCTCCCTTGGCTGGCTGCGCCTCCGCCGCCTTACCGTACGTACCCTCCAACGTTGGCCAGTCCCTCCCTCTATTCCCCCACACGTCCTGTTATTCTCCGGCGACGTCAGCCCCAACACGCACCCGCGCCCGAACCAGTCAACCCTCGTACTCCCCTCCGCCTGCGACTGGACCGGCGCATCTTCAACGGCTCTTGTTCGTTCCGTCCGAGGCCTCGCCATCGTCCTCCACCTTGCGGCCTTGGTTTGCTCGCCGTGCACCGCCCTCTTGCATTGTCAACGTCGTCAACAACCGAGAGGAACAAGGAGATGACTGTACATGGAGAGGATGATAGTAGGGACCCACCAGCGTCATGGCAGTACGCAAGCAAGTGCCTCTATAGTACAAGCCCAAAAATATGGTTCCTCCTAATGGTTGGACATCTGGGGCTCACGCCATTGTCAACGTAGTCAATAAACGAGAGAATTACACTACGAGCGGCTGACACCAGGGACCCAGCAAGTCGTGCAGTTTTTTTTAGGAACAAGCAGTTGTTATTTATACTAGTTTTAGTGACGGATCAGGGTAACAACGGGGCTGTGCGGGGCTGTGGCCCGTCTAGCCAAGGTTTTATTTATGTTTACCACATCATGAGCCCAGTTGTGTTTTTTTCTTGCTGAAAATGGCTAGCCCAGTTCTATTTTTTTAAGAAATACCCAAACAAGGCCTACTTGCTTTATCGGCCCTGCTGGGCTGCAAATCTTTCAAGACGAGGAGAGTTTCATTCGGTTTGCCCAGAAATGGGTTGTACATTTTTTAAACACATCAAACCGGGAATTAGTTTCAATTTTTTTTCATTACAAGATCTTAAATTCCATTGATTTTTATGCGTGGACAATTATTTGGATTTTATATTTATATAAATTATTTTTCAAAATAGTTTGAATGTGAATCGATATTTCTGGATTAAAAACAGTTGACCGCACCAAAATATGCAAAATTGCGTATACTTTTTAACTGTGGCCACAATATGGGGTGTAATGCTAACAAAAAGAAGATGGGCTCCAAAAAATTTCTTAAGAATTAGCAAATGGGCTGTACATTATTGGAAATAATGGCAGATGGGTTGTATGTTGTTTTCCACAGATTTGAGGCTGACTTGTGCGCCTACTACTGGTTGACGCTTATGCTTTCATAAAAAAAAAGGTTGACGCACACGCAACGCCCTGTCAACTTAGTCAACACATGAGAGCAGTGACTGTTGGATGTCCATCCAACGGCTGTCGTGCTTCTTCAATCTCTGCTCTTCATGCTCCAGTCGCTCAAACAAGCGACGGCGGGACTGCCTGCTCCCTCCTCCCGCGGTCGGCTATGCTGCCGCGCAGGCCTCACGGCCCCACCTTACTCCCATCGCTGGCCTAGCCATCCCTCTACTCACCCACACATGCTGCTATTCTCCGGCGACGGCAGACGAACCAGTAAACCCTCGTACTCCTCCGCGTGGGAAACAACTGCCGAGTATTCCCGGGCTCCGTGTCATTCCCTTCCTAGGCCTCGCCGTCGTCCACCGCCCTGGTGCTCTCGGCGCGGCCTGGTCAACGTGGTCAATGAATGACATCCATCGGAAGTGGACTGTACGTGGAGAGACTGACAGCTGGGTCCACGGCCGCACGCAAGGAAATGCCTCCTTATTATGCGCAAAATAATGATTCCTCCACCTGACAGCTAGGACCCACAGGAAGGGCCTCTGTATTTCGTGAAAAAAACGTTCCCCCCCGCTGACAGGTCGGACCCACCAGCTATATCTTCGCACGCAAGGAAGTGCCTCCTTATTACGCCCAAAAAAATGAATACCCCCCTGCTAGCTAGGACCCACCATATTGTTGGGCTAACTTGTGGGCCTACTAAGTTGATGGGGACGGAGGGCTTTGTCAACTTAGTCAATACTCCAGTGACCGTATGATGTCCATCCAACGGCCATAGTGCTTCTTCAACCTCTGGTCTTCTTGCTCCAGCCGCCCAAAGCAGCGCCGGTCGTGCCGCCTGCTCCTGCCTCCCGTGGCCGGCTGTGCTACCACGGAGGCCTCACCGCCCCCATACTAGTCCCACCACTGGCCAGGCCATCCCTCCACTCACCCACACCCCCTGTTATTCTGCGGCGACGGCAGCCTCACACCGCAGCCGAACCAGTGAACGCTCGTACTCCTCCCCGCGTGGGCATCCACTGCCGTGTCTTGCTCGGCTCCGCGTCGTCCCCTTCCTAGGCCTCGCCGTCATCCACCGCCGTGGTGCTCTCGGCGCGGCGTGGTCAATGTGGTCAACGACCGACTTCCATCGGAAGAGTAATGTACGTGGAGAGGCTGACAGCTGGGTCCACGGCAGCCGCAAGGAAGTGCCTCCTTATTACACGGAAAATAATTATTCCTCCACCTGACAGCAGGGACCCACCGGACGGGCCACCAGTATTTTGCGAAAAAAATCGTTTCCCCCTGACTGCTAGGACCCACCGGACGGGCCACCATATTTCGCGAAAAAATGTTCCCCCCGCTGTCAGCTCAGACCCACCGGAAGTGCCTCCTTATTACGCACAAAAAATGAATACTCCTACGGCTAGCTGGGACCCACCTTGGTGGGAGGCTGACTTGTGGGCCTACTAAGTTGACGGGGACGAAGGGCTTTGTCAACTTAGTCAATATGAACGATTCTAGCTCCAGTGACCGTACGATATCCATCCAACGGCCGTAGTGCTTCTTCAACCTCTGGTCTTCTTGCACCAGCCGCCCAAAGCAGCGCCGGTCGTGCCGCATGCTCCTGCCTCCCGTGGCCGGCTGTGCTACCGCAGAGGCCTCACCGCCCCTACTATTCCCACCGCTGGCCAGGCCCTGCGGCGACGGCAGCCTCACACCACAGCCGAACCAGTGAACCCTCGTACTCCTCTCCGTGCGGGATTCTACTGCCGCGTCTTCCCCGGCTCTGCGTTGTCCCCTTCCTAGGCCTCGCCGTCGTCCACCGCCGTGGTGCTCTCCGCACGGCGTGGTCAACATGGTCAAGGAACGACTTCCATCGGAAGAGTACTATACGTGGAGAGGCTGACAGCTGGGTCCACGGCCACAACCCAGTTTTTTTGTGATTTGCCAAGTAAGTCGCTTTGTCAGGCCTGTTGGGCTGCAAATCTTGCAAGACGAGGAGAGCTTTCATTCGGCTAGCCGAGAAAATGGCCCATCAGTAATGAGAAATGGGATGTACATTTTTAAAACACATCAAACCGGCAATTAGTTTCAAATATCTTTTTTTCATTTCAAGACTTTAAATTACATTAATTTTTATGCGTGGAGAACTTGTTGGATTTTATATTGATATACATTTATTTTTAAAATCAGTTTGAATGTGAGTCGAAATTTCGGGATTAAAAACAGTTCGGACCACACCGAAATATGCAAAATTTCGTATAATTTTTTAACCATGGCCACAATATGGGTTGTAATGCTAACAAAAAGAATATGGGCTCCAAAAAAACCTTAAGAATTAGCAAATGGGCTGTAAATTATTAGAAATAATGGCAGATGGGATGTATGATGTTTTCCAAAGATTTGAGGCTTTCCTAAAAAAAGGTTGACGCACAAGCACTGACTGTTGGATGTCCATCCAACGGCCGTCGTGCTTCTTCAATCTCTGCTCTTCCTGCTCCAGCCGCTCAAACAAGCGCCGGCGGGACTGCCTACTCCCTCCTCCCGGCGGCCAGCTGTGCTGCCGCGCAGGCCTCACCGCCCCACCGTACTCCCATCGCTGGCCTAGCCATCCCTCTACTCACCCACACCTGTTGTTATTCTCCGGCGACGGCAGACGAACCAGTAAACCTCGTACAGTCGTACTCCCCTCCGCGTGGGAAACAACTGCCGAGTCTTCCCTGCCTCCGTGTCGTCCCCTTCCTAGGCCTCGCCGTCGTCCACCGCCGTGGTGCTCTCGGGGCGGCGTGGTCAATGTGGTCAATGACCGACTTCCATCGGAAGAGTACTGTGCGTGGAGACGCTAATAGCTGGGTCCACGGCCGCAGCAAGGAAGTGCCTCCTTATTACGCGCAAAATAATTATTCCTCCACCTGACAGCAGGGACCCACCGGACGGGCCACCGTATTTCGCGAAAAAAACGTTTCCCCCCTGACTGCTGGGACCCACCAGCTACACCTTCGCACGCAAGGAAGTGCGTCCGGGCAAAAAAACGATTCGCCCCCCTGACTGCTGGGACCCACCAGCTACATCTTCGCACGCAAGGAAGTGCCTGACAGTCGGGACCCACCTGGTCGAAGCGTACGTAGCGTTGTCATTCTGGTCGCGAACGTGTACGTACATATATACTGGTGGATGTAGAGGCGCGCACGTGTCGTAGTAGAGGCGCGCACGTAGCATGTACACGTACGTACAGCGGCCAGGGTGCAAGAAAGAAAATACGGCCACGTATGTGTACATACGGGCGGGGTCTCGAACGCCTACTCGCGCATATGTACGGCGAGGGCTCGTTGACGTGGCTGGGTCGGAACGGAGAAACAGCGTTGTCGTCGTGTTCATGGGGAGGCAACGGAATGCGTCGTGTTCATGGGGAGGCAATGGAATGCGTCGTGTTCATCGGGAGGCAACGGAACGCGTGGGAGCCAATCGGCTGGGTCGGAACGGAATGCGTGGTCGTGTTCATCGGGAGGGCTTGGACAGAACAGGCGACGGAAACGAGGCCTGGCGTACCGCAGAACGGAGGAAACGGCCTTGTGTTCGACTGGCCACGTTCGAAACGGATCCTGTTCATCGGGAGGGGTCTGGCGTACTGCAAAACGGACGAAACGGACCTCCTACGGTCGAAACGGGGGTCCTGTTGATCGGGAGGGGTGTGGCGTACCGCAAAACGGACGAAACGGACCTCCTACGGTCGAAACGGGGGTCATGTTGATCGGGAGGGGTGTGGCGTACCGCAAAACGGACGAAATGGACCTCCTACGGTCGAAACGGGGGTCCTGTTCATCGGGAGGGGTGTGGCGTACCGCAAAACGGGACTCCACGGGATAATGTTCATCTCCACCGTCGACCTCCTCCAGCCTCCACGGGCTACCGTCGATCTCCTCCAGCCTCCACGGGCTCATGTTCATCCAGCCTCCACCGCGCGCTACTCCACCAGCTACTGTTCAACCACCCCTCCACGGGCACCCCTCCACCGTCTACTGTTCATCCAGCCCTCCACACCACGGGGTCCTGTTCAACCACCCCTCCCCGGGCACCCCTCCACCGTCTACTGTTCATCCAGCCCTCCACACCACGGGGTCCTGTTCATCCAGAGGCAACGCCACCGCTCACTGTTCATCCAACCCCCCCCCCCCCCCCCCGCAACGCTCACTGTTCATCCCAGAGGCAGCATCGATCGGCTTCAGTTAGCAGCAGTAGCGAAGGAATCGCTCGATCGGGTTCAGTTAACAGCCATCGATCGATCGCTCGGGTTCAGTAACGCGTAGCCTGCAGTGCAATCGCTCGGGTTCAGTTAGAGCCCAACGCCTCGCTCGGGTTCAGTTAGAGCCAATGCCTCGCACACACGCGCGTACGTGTACGAGAGAAACGCGCATCGCTCGGCCCCCGACCTCCCACCGTAACCGGGAACTCCCCGAAATTTTCCTCGCCCTCGCTTCTACCACGGTTTTTTCCGTCATGGACGGCCCAAAGAATGTCATGCAGCTGCGTCTCCGGCCCGCCCAGGACGAAAAGCCCATTTTCTGTCATGATTTTTTGTCATAGAAGTAGGAGCCCACCACATCTATGATGATACCGGGTGTTTTCACAATTATCGTCATAGAAGTGTCATATGTATGACAGAAAAAAAATTCGTTCGGCCCAAAATGTCACGGATGTGTCTTTTTTTGTAGTGTGACCAAGGTGCTATTAAGGAATTATCCAAAGATTGGTCTTACATCATCCAAATGAATAGAGTTGGAAAGATTCAAGGTTGATCAAGACTAAGTACACAGAGTGCTTCAAGTTGATCAACACACAAAGCGTAGAAGATGTACCGAGAGGGATCAAGCGATCCCATGGTATGGTAAGCATTGTCAATTACGCTTTGTGTACTAACCCATGGTCTTTGTGAGAGTTCTATGTGGGGTTAGGTTATCTTCCATGGGCTTGCGTCAAGAGGAAGATCACATACAACCCATGCAGGATGACATCAAATCAAGATTGTGGTGTGCAAGTTCAAGTGATGCATCACGAAAAGATCAAGTGCTTGAAGCTTTCCATCCATTGTGGTGACAATGGACTTGTGAATATGTGCCGAAGAGTGGCTCACCCATAGTGGAGTATGGGGGAGCAATCTACTAGTCTTCACCGAGCCAACGAAATAAAGAAAGGTAGTCCAACTTGAGGAAGTCAAGATCATTTACATCAAGCTCAAGTGGAATTTGTGCAAGGAAAAGGTTTGCCCTTAATAGGTTCTCTATTTTACCGGTCTCATGGTGGTAGTTTGGAGACCGAGTTATAGGATCAATTGCCGTACTATCAAGGGGGGCTCTCAAGTGTGTAGCTTGATCGTATCATTCGTAGAGAGCTCAAACCATTGCATGCTTGCATCATATTTCTTCGTTCTTGTTTGGTTTTCTTCTTGTGAGATTTGGATCTTATGGTCATCTTCTTGACAAGCTTGAGTTCATCGAAAACGGAGTTAACATGCTTCTTTTATTGCGTTTTCGGCGTTGGAGGTTTTACCGGTCGATTTCGAGGAAGGGTTATCACCATTTTCTTATGGGCCTTTTCTCATTTTATTCTTATTGTTATTTCTATCAAGATTGTGTTAGTCCATGTCGTTAGCTTTCCAACAAACTTGGTTTCGATGAATTCGGAGTCCGTTTGCAAAAGTTGTGTCAGCTTTGGTGTCCTCAAAAGGGCTGCAGCGGTACTATCGCAAATGGGAGCGGTACTATCGCTTGGAGGGGATGTAAATTTTTACTTCCGTGGCTACTTCCGCTCCGGACCAAAAACTCGACATAAGTCCAGCGATGGTAGGCACGGATGTAATTTTTTTAGTACCGCACGCAAGCAGTAGTACCGCTACCCTTAGCAGTAGTACCGCTACCCCTAGCGGTAGTACCGTGAGGACGAGCGGTAGTACCATGAGGACGAGCGGTAGTACCGTGAGCATAACGGTTGGATTTTTCCCACCTATAAAAGGGGGTCTTCTTCCCCAATGAACCTTGTCCTTTGAGCTTGTGTTCTTCCCCCATTGTTGACCTTCTTCGAGCTTGCTAACTCTCAATCCCTCCATGGATTCTTGCTAGTTTTTGAGGGAAAAGAGAGAGGAGATCTAGATCCACATTTCCACCAATCACTTTCTCCTCTATGTGAGGGGAACCCCTTGGATCTAGTTCTTGGAGTTCTTGGTGTTCTCCTTCTTGTTCTTCCTCTCATTTTCCTCCGTAGCATTAGTTGCTTTGGTGGATTTGAGAGAGAAGGACTTGGGAACTCCGTGTGCCCTTGCCATTGCATTTGGTGCATCGGTTTGAGTTCTCCACGGTGATACGTGGAAGTTACAAGTTGAGAAGCTTATTACTCTTGGGTTCTTGGTACCCTTGAGCTTGTTCCTCTTGGGTGCTTGGGCGCCCTAGACAATTGGTGGTGTTCGGAGCTCAATCTCAAGGAAATATGCCCTAGAGGCAATAATAACGTTATTATTTATTTCCTCATATCATGATAAATGTTTATTATTCATGCTAGAATTGTATTAACCGGAAACATAATACATGTGTGAATACATAGACAAACATAGTGTGACTAGTATGCCTCTACTTGACTAGCTCATTAATCAAAGATGGTTGAGTTTCCTAGCCATGGACATGAGTTGTCATTTGATTAACGGGATCACATCATTAGGAGAATGATGTGATTGACTTGACCCATTCCGTTAGCTTAGCACTTGATCGTTTAGTATGTTGCTATTGCTTTCTTCATGACTTATACATGTTCCTATGACTATGAGATTATGCAACTCCCGTTTATCGGAGGAACACTTTGTGTGCTACCAAATGTCACAACATAACTGGGTGATTATAAAGGTGCTCTACAAGTGTCTCCGAAGGTACTTGTTGAGTTGGCATATTTCGAGATTAGAATTTGTCACTCCGATTGTCGGAGAGGTATCTCTGGGCCCTCTTGGTAATGCACATTACTATAAGCCTTGCAAGCAATGTGACTAATGAGTTAGTTGCGGAATGATGCATTACGGAACGAGTAAAGAGACTTGCCGGTAACGAGATTGAACTAGGTATTGAGATACCGACGATCGAATCTCGGGCAAGTAACATACCGATGACAAAGGGAACAACGTATGTTGTTATGCGGTTTGACCGATAAAGATCTTCATAGAATATGTGGGAGCCAATATGAGCATCCAGGTTCCGCTATTGGTTATTGACCGGAGACGTGTCTCGGTCATGTCTACATAGTTCTCAAACCCGTAGGGTCCGCACGCTTAAAGTTTGGTGACGATCGGTATTATGAGTTTTTGTGTTTTGATGTACCTAAGGTAGTTCGGAGTCCCGGATATGATCACGGACATGACGAGGAGTCTTGAAATGGTCGAGACATAAAGATTGATATATTGGAAGCCTATATTTGGATATCGGAAGTGTTCCGGGTGAAATCGGGAATTTACCGAAGTACCGGAACCCCCCTCCTCCTTCCCCCCTTCTCCTACTCCTACTAGGAAAGGAGGAGTCCTACTCCCGGTGGGATAGGACTCCCCCCTTGGCGCACCCTTCTTGGCCGGCCGCCTCTCCCCCCTTGCTCCTTTATATACGGGGGCAGGGGGCACCTCTAGACACAAGTTGATCTGTTGATCTATTCCAGCCGTGTGCGGTGTCCCCCTCCACCATATTCCACCTCAGTCATATCATAGCGGTGCTTAGGCAAAGCCCGGCGTCGGTAGCAACATCATCACTGTCATCACGCCGTCGTGCTGACGGAACTCTCCCATGAAGCTCTGCTGGATCGGAGTTCGCGGGACGTCATCGAGCTGAACGTGTGCTGAACTTGGAGGTGCCGTATGTTCGGTACTTGGATCGGTCGGATCGTGAAGACGTACGACTACATCAACCACGTTGTGCTAACACTTCTGCATTTGGTCTACGAGGGTACGTGGACAACACTCTCCCCTCTCGTTGCTATGCATCACCATGATCTTGCATGTGCGTAGGAATTTTTTTGAAATTACTACGTTCCCCAACAGTGGCATCCGAGCCAGGTTTTATGAGTAGATATTATATGCACGAGTAGAACACAAGTGAGTTGTGGGCGATACAAGTCATACTGCTTACCAGCATGTCATACTTTGGTTCGGCGGTATTGTTGGATGAAGCGGCCTGAACCGACATTACGCGTACGCTTACGCGAGACTGGTTCTACCGACGTGCTTTGCACATTGGTGACTGGCGGGTGTCAGTTTCTCCAACTTTAGTTGAACCGAGTGTGGCTACGCCCGGTCCTTGAGAAGGTTAAGACAGCACTAACTTGACGAACTATCGTTGTGGTTTTGATGCGTAGGTAAGAACGGTTCTTGCTCAGCCCGTAGCAGCCACGTAAAACTTGCAACAACAAAGTAGAGGACGTCTAACTTGTTTTTGCAGGGCATGTTGTGATGTGATATGGTCAAGGCATGATGCTAAATTTTATTGTATGATATGATCATGTTTTGTAACGAAGTTATCGGCAACTGGCAGGAGCCATATGGTTGTCGCTTTATTGTATGAAATGCAATCGCCATGTAATTGCTTTACTTTATCACTAAGCTGTAGCAATAGTCGTAGAAGCAATAGTTGGCGAGACGACAACGATGCTACAATGGAGATCAAGGTGTCGCGCCGGTGACGATGGTGATCATGACGGTGCTTCGGAGATGGAGATCACAAGCACAAGATGATGATGGCCATATCATATCACTTATATTGATTGCATGTGATGTTTATCTTTTATGCATCTTATTTTGCTTTGATTGACAGTAGCATTATAAGATGATCTCTCACTAAATTTCAAGATAAAAGTGTTCTCCCTGAGTATGCACCATTGCCAAAGTTCGTCGTGCCGAGACACCACGTGATGATCGGGTGTGATAAGCTCTACGTTCATCTACAACGGGTGCAAGCCAGTTTTGCACACGCAGAATACTCGGGTTAAACTTGACGAGCCTAGCATATGAAGATACGGCCTCGGAACACTGAGACCGAAAGGTCGAGCGCGAATCATATAGTAGATATGATCAACATAGTGATGTTCACCATTGAAAACTACTCCATCTCACGTGATGATCGGACATGGTTTAGTTGATTTGGATCACGTGATCACTTAGATGATTAGAGGGATGTCTATCTAAGTGGGAGTTCTTAAGTAATATGATTAATTGAACTTAAATTTATCATGAACTTAGTACCTGATAGTATTTTGCTTGTCTATGTTGATTGTAGATAGATGGACCGTGTTGTTGTTCCATTGAATTTTAATGCGTTCCTTGAGAAAGCGAAGTTGAAAGATGATGGTAGCAATTACACGGACTGGGTCCGTAACTTGAGGATTATCCTCATTGCTGCACAGAAGAATTACATCCTGGAAGCACCGCTGGGTGCTAGGCCTGCTGCAGATGCAACTGACGACGTTAAGAACGTCTCGCAGGGCAAAGCTGATGACTACTCGATAGTTCAGTGTGCCATGCTTTACGGCTTAGAACCGGGACTTCAACGACGTTTTGAACGTCATGGAGCATACGAGATGTTTCAGAGTTGAAATTAATATTTCAAGCAAATGCCCGGATTGAGAGATATGAAGTCTCCAATAAGTTCTATAGCTGCAAAATGGAGGAGAATAGTTCTGTCAGTGAACATATACTCAAAATGTCTGGGTATAACAATCACTTGATTCAACTGGGAGTTAATCTTCCGGATGATAGTGTCATTGACAGAATTCTTCAATCACTGCCACCAAGCTACAAGAGCTTCGTGATGAACTATAATATGCAAGGGATGGATAAGACAATTCCCGAGCTCTTCGTAATGCTAAAGGCTGCGGAGGTAGAAATAAAGAAGGAGCATCAAGTGTTGATGGTCAACAAGACCACCAGTTTCAAGAAAAAGGGAAAAGGGAAGAAGAAGGGGAACTTCAAGAAGAACAGCAAACAAGTTGTTGCTCAAGAGAAGAAACCCAAGTCTGGACCTAAGCCTGAGACTGAGTGCTTCTACTGCAAGCAGACTGGTCACTGGAAGCGGAACTGCCCCAAGTATTTGGCGGATAAGAAGGATGGCAAGGTGAACAAAGGTATATGTGATATACATGTTATTGATGTGTACCTTACTAGAGCTCGCAGTAGCACCTGGGTATTTGATACTGGTTTTGTTGCTAATATTTGCAACTCAAAACAGGGACTACGGATTAAGCGAAGACTGGCTAAGGACGAGGTGACGATGCGCATGGGAAATGGTTCCAAAGTCGATGTGATCGCCGTCGGCACGCTACCTCTACATCTACCTTCGGGATTAGTTTTAGACCTAAATAATTTTTATTTGGTGCCAGCGTTAAGCATGAACATTATATCTGGATCTTGTTTGATGCGAGACGGTTATTCATTTAAATCTGAGAATAATGGTTGTTCTATTTATATGAGTAATATCTTTTATGGTCATGCACCCTTCAAGGGTGGTCTATTTTTGTCGAATCTTGATAGTAGTGATACACATATTCATAATGTTGAAGCCAAAAGATGCAGAGTTGATAATGATAGTGCAACTTATTTGTGGCACTGCCGTTTGGGTCATATTGGTGTAAAGCGCATGAAGAAACTCCATACTGATGGACTTTTGGAATCACTTGATTATGAATCACTTGGTACTTGTGAACCATGCCTTATGGGCAAGATGACTAAAACGCCGTTCTCCGGAACAATGGAGTGAGCAACAGATTTGTTGGAGATCATACATACTGATGTAGGTGGTCCGATGAATATTGAGGCTCGCGGCGGGTATCGTTATTTTCTCACCTTCACAGATGATTTGAGCATATATGGGTATATCTACTTAATGAAACATAAGTTTGAAACATTTGAAAAGTTCAAAGAATTTCAGAGTGAAGTGGAAAATCATCGTAACAAGAAAATAAAGTTTCTACGATCTGATCGTGGAGGAGAATATTTTAGTTACGAGTTTGGTCTACATTTGAAACAATGCGGAATAGTTTCGCAACTCACGCCACCCGGAACACCACAGCGTAATGGTGTGTCCGAACGTCGTAATCGTACTTTACTAGATATGGTGCGATCTATGATGTCTTACTGATTTACTGCTATCGTTTTGGGGTTATGCTTTAGAGACGGCTGCATTCACGTTAAATAGGGCACCATCGAAATCCGTTGAGACGACGCCTTATGAACTGTCGTTTGGCAAGAAACCAAAGTTGTCGTTTCTTAAAGTTTGGGGCTGCGATGCTTATGTGAAAAAGCTTCAACCTGATAAGCTCGAACCCAAATCGGAGAAATGTGTCTTCATAGGATACCCAAAGGAAACTGTTGGGTACACCTTCTATCACAGATCCGAAGGCAAGACATTCGTTGCTAAGAATGGATCCTTTCTAGAGAAGGAGTTTCTCTCGAAAGAAGTGAGTGGGAGGAAAGTAGAACTTGATGAGGTAACTGTACCTGCTCCCTTATTGGAAAGTAGTTCATCACAGAAACCGGTTCCTGTGACACCTACACAAATTAGTGAGGAAGCTAATGATATTGATCATGGAACTTCAGATCAAGTTACTACTGAACCTCGTAGGTCAACCAGAGTAAGATCCGCACCAGAGTGGTACGGTAATCCTATTCTGGAGGTCATGTTACTTAACCAAGGAGAACTACGAACTATGAAGAAGCGATGGTGAGCCCAGATTCCGCAAAATGGCTTGAGGCCATGAAATCTGAGATGGGATCCATGTATGAGAACAAAGTATGGACTTTGGTTGACTTGCCCGATGATCGGCAAGCCATTGAGAATAAATGGATCTTCAAGAAGAAGACTGACGCTGACGGTAATGTTACTATCTATAACACTACTAGGAAAAGGCTAATTAGTGGCGCACCTGTTTTGGCCATTAATGGCGCACTACAGGTGCGCCACTATCATCACGCCACTAGTAACTAATACTAATGGCGCACCCCTGGTGCGCCATTAGTATGTCAAACGGTGCGCCATTACTATGCCTCCCAAGGGGGCATAATTACCTTGTGCTCTGGGTTACTAATGGCGCACTTCTAGATAATGCACCACTAGTGTGTTTATTGCAGTGCGCCACTAAAGTGCAGTGCGGTGCGCCACTAGTATGAATATTAGGAATTTTTTTCTTTTCTAATATTTGCACAGGTTACAAAATATATTACTGCACAGAATATAGACAGCACAACATATAAACAACAGATTTATCGAATACAATAGAAGATTAGTCTCCGAATACAATTCATCATATTAGTCTCCGAATTCAAAAAACCGAACAAAGTTAGAACATTACAAGTCTCGAGACTGCGAGTAGAGAGTTTGTCTTCACATTACAAGTCGATATCGATCATCTAAACTACCATCACATAGAAGAGAGATGCGGTCATCACGATTAGCATCATCGCGATGAAACTGGTCTTCATCCGGTTCCTCCTCCGCTCCCTCCTCTCTCCCGCTAGATAGCGCGCGTATCTAGCCTCCGCCCTAGTGGTGTACCCTTTGTAACTGTTACCGCTGAAATGGTGAACCTGTCTCCGACACTCCTCCCAGTCGTCGTAGACTCCGGGAACCTTACCCTTGTACATGACATACGACGGCATCTCTATGCACTAGCCAAACAAAACGTTAGTAGAAATTCACAGACAATACATAAGCAATATATAAGTATGCAACAAAAGGATCGAAAGAGAAAAGCAACACATTAATAGCACGATTCATGGTCCTACTAATAAATAGCATCGATTACATATAAGTTGAACAACTGTCCAAACCAAAGAGACATACAAGTTCATTAAAGTTTAATTACAACATGAGCTAATCGATATTTCAGAACTACATATCATCACTACTTTCGACTCGACTCAGGGACCGGAGCGTGGATGAAGCCGCCGTATGTCGTGATGGTCATGAAATCGCGGGCGTTGTCAGCCTGCATTTGTAGCGTTGTTTCTATCTCACTGTTGGATGGTTGATATCTGAGGTAGAACTGCCCCGAGGTACGAAGGACATCTTGATGGATGATTTCCGTAAACTCCGACTGGGTGCGAAAGAATTCTTGTCTGATGTCCGCGTCCTGGATTGCCGACAAGCATGCGGCCCAATCTTTGAGATTATTTGGTAGCAGAAGGTGATTATGGTCCCGTACGATCGCCGGCATGTGATGGAGGGCGTAGTAGGCATCCTTCTGACCGCCAGGCGGCTGCTTGATGCAAGGGAACATCGTATTGTGGGTGAACACGTGCTTGCCGTACCTACGAATTGGCCTGCTGAAGGTGCCTCCAGATCTGGCGTAGCCGGGGAGAACATCATCAAGAACTTTCTTCATATTTGTGTAGTCTTTCTTCGACTGACGGTCCGAGTCGAAATACGTGGCCATGGAATATTTCGGGCTTAAGAGGATGAGTGTGCAGTGTGTGTCACTGCACAATACACGGAATGGTAGAAAAAAAGAATGATCGAAATCTAAGAAATTATATGTTACGGGGAGGTGAGGGGATGACTTACTCGGGAAAGTAAGGCACGAGGAAGTTATCCTTATCTGGGTTTGCCACAATGACGCCTTCGAGGTATGAACTCGCGAGTTGCCAGTCCCCAGCCCTGCCCAAGATCTTGGCACGCATGTAGAAGGGGTCGACTATCACGATGTCCGGGGTCTTGTCTCTAATGATCCGCATCTCCATACTCAGTGAAAATAGCCGAACGAAGGTGTAGTGCAGCAGATGAAGGTTAAACAAAGCGAAGATGTCATCAAACCGTGGGACGATCATACCCCTGATGGTGCTATCCACAAAGCCCTTGCCCTCTAGCACCTTGGCCACGAAAACCGGGTATGCCACATCATTCTCGGAGAGACGCCACTTCTCCAAAGAAAGAACACTGTCATGCAGACTCCGCATAGCACCGGTTGTAGCATTGAGCAGATTAGTCGGTAGCATCGGCCTACCCACCACATGCACCCTCCTCGACATATCCTTAGGTGAAGGTGGCCCGTCCTGAGCACGGATCGTACTCGGTGCCGGCTGGCTCGCACCCTTGTTATTCTTTCTTTTCCATCCCTTCTTCTTCTGCTGTAATGGGATCGAGTTCTGCTCAGAGACCACCTTCTTGAGTGTGTTGGGGCTGATAATATTTTGCACCTCGGCTATCTGAGCCTCGGTAAAGGCGGCGGCAGCTGGAGGCATCTCCTGAGAACTGAACACAAGACGACGCCTGTTGCAATTGGGTTTCTCCGCGGTACCAGCTAGATCGTGATCGTCTTTTGCAGGGTTGGGTTCTTGAGAAGGAGGCCCCAAGAATTCGTCACCGTACCATGTTCGTTGAAGTACTTATCGACGTTGGTAAATGTACCATCGTCGTCGTCGTCGTCCGGATCCTGTGTCATATGCATGTCCGGATCCTGTGCCATATGCATGTTCGGCATGTCCGGTAGCGTTGCGGTGGTCTTGCCATGGCTTGGCGCTAGCACGACTGGCGGTGTTGTCTGTGGGATGGTGTCCCCCGCCCCCAAACGAATCTGGCTCTTCGGTCAAAGCAGGGGCCAGCTTAAGCAGGCGCTGAGGGTCATCACATCATCTTCGTCGGCCCCAGGGGGTCGAAACAGAGGTAACAAGTCGTCGCAGCCCCGCAGCACCCGAACTAGTTGAACCCTATACACGTTGGGTGGCATCGGATTACCGTGGAATAGGCGGTTGCCCGGTTGAACGATTCTGGCCTTGGCGACATCGATCAACTCACCGTCCATGAAGTGCAGGAGAGTGCATGGCACGTTGGCGGCGCCCTGCGAAAACATGTAGGGCGTCAGGGATGCCCAGTCAAAGGCAAGGAGATGAAGTCATCGGCCGAGAGGCTTAATTAGTTACCGTGATGGCGTCGAGCTCGGCTAATGTCGAGGCACCACCAACGGCGGGCGTGCAAGTGACGGAGGGGCCGCTTGCTGCCGAGGTACCGTCCGGCGTATTCTTCCCACACCCGGGTGCATTAAGCTGCAATGTCGGCGCCGCCGCAGGAGACACCAATACCGCCTCCGCCGGAGACACCAATGGCGCCGCCGGCGCGTTGCGCGAGTTGCTGCCCGTGAAGCTGGGAATCGGGGGCGGCCCCTGTTGGCCGCCTGCCATCCACGCCTGCAGCCCAGAAACCGAGGTAGGTATAATGGCGGTGATCATCGCTCCCAGTTGGTCTCGCACTTGCTCTTCGACCATCTCCGGAATCCGCGCCACTTGTGCCTTGAGTTCTTGAACCTCGTGCTCCTGGCTTTCCGAGCTGGTCTTTTTCTCCTTTCTCCCACCAGCATTATAGTATTCCGACCATTTCATGGACAAGCCTTTGCCGGCCACACGACCAGCTGACGACGGCTTACTGAGCTTATCCTTGTTTTTCCTTACGTTCAACGCCCTATTTAAAGGGGTGTCCCAACGGGAGCTCTTAGACGACCCCGTGCTACTGCTTTCAGTGTCCTACGAAGGAACGTGAACCATTTAGAAATTTGGCTTCATTAATTAGAATGCAACCATATGGAGCTAATTACGCGGGGGTGTATTCCTTACCAGAACAAGCTCAAGCGCCTTGGTCTTCGGATCCGTGGTAAGATCCTTTGTTACCGGGTCAATCTTGTACCGGGCCCTGACATAGTTCCTTGTCTGCTTGTCACGGTATTTATCGAGGAGGGGCGATAGGCCTTGCTCGGCACGCTCCGCATCCTCCTTGTCCCATATAGGTTCCGCCACTCTGTAACCGCCGGGACCGAGTTTGTGGACCCCTAAGTTCAAGTCCCGCATCTCTTTCCCCCACTAACTTGATTCCACGGTTGCGTTGCTCTCGCACTTGATCTTGAACTCCAGGTAGTCAGCTTCGCTGATCGAAGGATTTTTCTCCTTGATCTTCTCATAACTATCACCTTTTTCAATCATTCTCTTCACCGCGGCTCTCCAAGTAGCCAGGGCCATGCTCATCTTTGTGAGGGCGGCACTGTTCACTTTATTCCCTGAGAGGCGTGTGTTTGCGAAGTCACCGGGGAACTTGTATCGTTCGTGCAGCTTCGTGAAGAGGAGGTTGCGCAAATTCCCTCGGTCACGATGCCTTAGGTTCTCGGTGTTGATCGAGACGGTGCTCCGGAGAATGCACCCGAGCTGTCCCGCGTACCCCTTGACTAATTCTTTGGGCATCGTTGGATGCCCCTCGGAGGACACTTCAGTAAATTCCTCCTTGATGGTGTCGAGCACGTTCAGGCGCCGGTCCTTCCGTTGCCTCTTCGGTTGGCTGCCATCTTTGTGTGCGCGGCCATCATCAGTGGTGGCATCCTCGGCGGCACCATCAGTGGTGTCATCCCCGATGCCACTAGGGGTTGTGTAGTCAGGATCGGTGTCTTCCGCGGTGTCCTCATAGCGGTGAGGTTCTTCCTCCATCTCCTGGGACAGCTCCCAGAATGCCTTGCCCGAACCGCAGGCCTCATTGTTGTGGGCCATGTTTCGCTCTAAATAGGAAAAAAGTTTGGTCAAAAAATTGGTTATTGTCAAGGAACAAGATCTCTAAGTTGACCAAATAACCTAATTCTCGAGGAATGTCGCCAAAAAGTTGGCTATTGTCAAGGAACAATTGAGAGATGTTTGTGATATTGCCAAGGTGTTTTGGGATTCAATTGAGAGATGTTTTGTGATATTGCCTAGGTACCCCTGATCTTCTTCTACAAATATTTTTGCTATATCAATCTCCAAAAAAGCATGTGATGCTGAATCAATACTCAATATATATAGGTGGTGCTCTCTTTATCACATTTTTATTGGAATATGCAACATTAATCTTCTTTTACCTCAATCAGGTGCACATATTTATATTCCTATTTCATGCTTACTTGTTTGGAACTATAGAATCTACCTTTGGAATCTACAAATCTCTTAGAATGTACTAAGAGATGCCAGATTTGTTGGGGGACTCCTATACTTAAGGCATATAAGACCTGGCATTGCCTATGCCGCAAGTGTGGTAGACAGATACATGCTTGATCCTAGGAGTGGACATATGGATGCAGTATAGCCTATTTTGCCGTATCTAAGATGCAGTCCTGGGAAGGGGTTTAAGCAGCAATTAGTTGTGTCCAAATCAACAGCCAAAGTAGAGTATAGAGCTATGTCACTAGGACTTAGTGAAATATTATGGGTAGAAATCCTCTATCAGAATGAAGGTGCTGGGAAAAGGTCCTTTGAAGGTGTGGTGTAATAATAAATCAGCTATAAGCATAACCAGTAACCCGATCCAACACGACAGAACCAAGTATGTGGAGATAGATCCTTTATTTATTAAGGGGAAGTTCTATGATGGTATAATTCAATTAAATCATGTAATATCAGGGAATCAAGTAGCAGATGGTCTAACTAAGGGTTTTGGAGTCAAGGAACATAATTTAGCTTGTAACAAAAGATGGGAACGATATCTATCTATCACCAATCTTGACTGGGAGTGTTGGGCTGAGCATAACAGGGTAATAATGAAGCATTAGTAGATTGCATCTTACATGTCCAACTCTACTTTCTCGTGGCTTTTTATCCCACTGATTGGATATATATTGCATGTACACAGAATATCTCAGATAGAGGAATACAGCTAGTTGCCAATAATTGTCAAGGAACAATTTTGGAAATCTATAGATTAAGTACTAAGATACCCTGGCCCATGCATTAGTCGCAAGTACCCCATATGTCCTATTTTTAGCAAAGTCATGCTAAAATTCACAGAAAATTTCAGCATGACCTTTGCTGAAAATAGGACATATGGAGTACCCGAATTTGCCGGAACGGAAGTTAATCGACATTCCGGCAAACTCAAGGGCCTCTCGGGGTACCTGTAAAATCATTGAGCAGGAAGCCCCCAACAGCACCCGAAGTATATGTAACAAAAAACAGGTGACAAAACTTGCACACCCCTCTCCGCTTAACGAGGCAGGGAAACAGTGCCAGGACAGCAACCAAACACTGTCCAGGCATAGTTTAGGGAGGCTCCAAGCCAGACACGATTCAGTGTGGACACTATCCAAATAGACCCTAAATGACTGGGGATACTTGTAAAAACTTGGTTTAGCTCCTTTCACACATAGATAAGCAGTTGGGCAAAAGACACAATTTCCTGTAAGAACTTGAAAAAGAAACTATGACATATGTACTTCAAGACTTCAAGTATATAGCCATAAAAAATAGTTCATGCATGTATGAGTCGTGGATCGTGCTGTTTCCGAAAAGAGTAAACCCACAGGGGGCAACTTACCTATGATTTCAGGCTAATTGTATTAAAATTTGAAGCAACTACTATGAGACATGTAAAAAAAGGTGCTATCTCTCTCTTGTGCTATCTCTCTCTTGCAAAAAAGTGCAGTTCCTTTAAAGTTTCAAATTTGCACTTGCATTGCATTTAAACATGCCCATTGGGTGTGGGTGAACTATTCAGAACAATCAGCCATGGCAATGTCACATTTCAGCACCAAAGTGGCTTGCACTTCTTTTTAGTTGAACTTTTTTTAATAGACAAACAACTAAATGCTCAGAACTTCTACTACTACCACTAGATCATTTTCCTCTAGAACAGAACCAAACATTTTTTTAATATAAAAATACGCAGTTCACAGATTTTTGCACAAGAAGTCCAGTTCATGTCGTACCAACAGTGCTTAAAATAGTTGGCCAAACAAAAAATTTAACTGTAAGGTGCATTGACTTTTTCTTTAAAAGGTTATACTTGAAGAACCAAGCTCCAGGTTCACTACAAACAAGTTTCAGTTCCAAGTTTGGCACTTGCTGTCCGACACAAGCCACAGCCCCCTTGAACATTTAGCAAGTGCACGAAACAAACGCATGTTACAAGACAAAAAACAGATTGGTGCATCAATTGGAAGCCATCCATCATATACCATCAGAAAAAGGCTAGAGAGAATTGGGGAAACAAAGGTGAACCTCTCTCTTCTTGCACTCCTTGTAGTTGTCGAACTGCTGCTGGCACTTGCTCTTGTCCTGGTTGGTCTCCAGACCTGGAGACACGGCACATCATCAGAGATTTCATCAAATACACACGAAACAATAGACAACTCATTCTCTGATCACTAACAAAGGTAGCATACTTCCAATCAACATGAAAAGTGAAATACCAGGATGATCGAAGTTGTAGTCCTGAGCACTTGCAGATTCTTCAGCAGTTAAGCCACGGTAAAATGAATCCTACAAAATTAAAGGCCATACTGAAAATCAGGCATGTTCTGAAGGTGCGAACAACAGCCAACCATTAGGTTCTTGTACACTCATTGTTAAGTAATGACTATGGTAGCACGACGGTCCTTACAAAAACATTTACACTGAAATAGGACCCCCAAGAAACTGTATTCAGTGATCTTTCTAAACAAGCTACAGAACATACACTGTATTCAAACTTGCTGCCATTTAAGCAAGTTTTTGTAAGAAAACTGATTAGGACCCCCAAAAAACTTGCTGCATTTCAGTCAGACCAAATTTTGCACTTAATTTTATGAGTTAACTGAATTTACATTTAATTCAGTAAACCAAAATTACACTGAATTTTACTGTCAATTAAAATTCAGTGAGTACATGTCACAAGAAAAGAGGAGCCACATCAATCCAATCTTGGTGCTGCTGCTATGAACATAACTAAACCCATATGTTTATAATCCAATCTGGATGAATACTGTGAACCTAACAAGTTTTCTACCCAGCAACTAGATAGGATGGCCATGAATCCTCTCTCCCCGGAGCACCCCAATGCACACACTCCAGAAAATTCAAAAAATTCAGTAAACGTACACTTCAGAAAATTCAGTGACCGCAGAACATAGACTCCTGAAAATTTTCAGAGATCTTGTACTCAATTTTACAGTGAACTTGCTAAAGAATCTCCCAAGCTTTAAGATAGACTAAATTTTCAATGATCTTGTACTGAAAGGAAGCATTTTGGAGTGGGGGCGAGAAGAGGGGGGAGCTGCACCTTGGCAAGTGGGGGCGACAGGACCCACGACGGCGAGGATCCTCGAAGACGGCGTAGCGGAGCTTGGCACAGCTCCTAGGCACGACGACGGAGCACGGGGCAGTCGGTGGCCGCGGTGACGCGCGGCGGACGCGCTCGGGGAGGCGGGGGCCACGGAGGGTTCGGCCGGCTGGGCGCGCCGCGGCGGAGGGCCGGCAGCGGCGGCTTGAACCCTAGGTCTCGCGCACTCGGCCGATTCCGTTCGGGGGAACCGAGCAAGGAGACAGGGGAGGGTGCGGGGGGTCGGCGGCGGCGGTGGAGCGGGGGAGGGCGCGGGGGGTCGTCGGCGGCGAGGGGGATCTGGCGAGGGGGGATAGGGATCGAGATGGAGGGGGGTCTGGCGCGGGGGCGAGTGGAAAGGGATAGAGGGGGGAAGGTTAGCAATGGCGCACCTCCTAGGGGTGCGCCATAAGTACATCCATAGCAATGGCGCACCACCGAGGGGTGCGCCATAAGTAAATTTTTTATTATTATTATTATTTTTAGTTGCGTCTAATAATTTTTTAGAAAATGACAATCAAATTTGAAAACATTTATGAATGTGAAAAAATATCATCAAATTTGTTATTTCAAAATATTTATGAATATGAAAAAATATCATCAAATTTGTTATTTGAAAATATCATCAAATTTGTTATTTGAAAATATTTGAAAAAATATCATAAAAATTGGTATACCAATGGCGCACCTCCTAGGGGTGCGCCATAAGTACATTGATAGCAATGGCGCACCTTCTCCTGGTGCGCCATTAGTAAATTTTTATTATTATTATTAGTTGCATCTAATAATTTTTTAGAAAATGACAATCAAATTTGAAAACATTTATGAATGTGAAAAAATATCATCAAATTTGTTATTTCAAAATATTTATGAGTATGAAAAAATATCATCAAATTTTTTATTTAAAAATATCATCAATATTTTTTTGGATTTTTAGTTGCATTCATTTGTGAATTGGTAAAACATTTATGAATATGAAAAAATATCATCAAATTTGAAAAAATATTCATGAATTCAAAAAGTGCCCATGAAATTTAAAAATATTCATGAGTTCAAAAATATTAACAAATTCAATACTTTTTGTGAGTTAGAAATTCAATACCATAATAAACATAAATAAATATTTATGAGGACTAGAACAGAAGAAATATCATTTCAATATGTCGAAATACAATCGAGAAATGAAGACTACGATTTAAATACAATCGATCTTAACTAGCTATCTTTTCACAATCTTCTTGCCCTTCTTTTTCGCAAATGGAGTTCTTCTGTTGAACGGACGTCCTTTACGTAGGGTGGTCCTGCTTCTTCTTGTGGTGTATGGCACTTCATCTTCGTCCTCATGTTCTATCTTCGGGTCGCCGTACTTGTCGAAGTCTTGCTCATTGGCGACTCCATCCATTCCGATGATCTTCCTTTTGCCTCTCCTCACGACAACACGACTGGGCTTTGACGGGTCGGTAATAAAGAAGCATTGGTCCACTTCGGAAGCCAGTACCCATGGCTCATTTTTCGCGGTGACGTTTGCGCCCGCGGTCTTGGATTTGGCTTCGGGTATAACCATGGTGGTGAAATACCGGTCTTCTTTTAGGACGCTCTTGGCCCATCTGACACGGAACATCGGGACCTTCTCTCCAGCGTAGCTCAGCTCCCAGATCTCCTCGATCCTTCCGTAGTATCTGTCCTTGTCGTTACCGGTATAGGATTCCATCGTTACCCCAGAGTTCTGATAACCATCGGTCTTCATGTCCTTTCCCTCGGTGTAGAATGTGTAGCCGTTGATATCGTACACCTCATAGGTCATCAGGTTGTGCTCGGCGCCCTGTGACAAGGCGAATATGAGTTTTTCTTCCGCGGAAGAATCCTCATGTAAAGGGTACGATAGAAGCTTCTCCTTGAACCAACACATGAAACATGAGTTGTGCTTTTTGATTATATCTCCGTCCGTCCTTTGTTGGCCTCGGTCATTGTACGTCTTCTCAATAAAGGTTTTGTGCTCTACAACCCAAGGATCGACCACGTCTATGTGTTGTAGCGCGACTAGGTTTGCTCTTTCAAAGTCGGCGAGTCGACCCTCGAAGTCGACATGCATTTTGCGGCGACCATCGCGGTGACCCCATCCAGCGAGCCTACTGAGGTGCCTGTTGATGGGCAGACCAACGGGGTTCTCGATGCCTAGATAATTCGTGCAGTAGGAGATGCACTCTTCGGTCAGAAAGCCCCTGGCTATGCTTCCCTCTGGACGTGACATGTTGCGAACGTATCCTTTGATGACACCATTCATCCTTTCAAACGGCATCATGTTGTGCAAGAACGTCGGCCCGAGTTGGATGATATCCTCCACGATATGGACCAGCAGATGCACCCTAACATCGAACAATGCGGGCGGGAAGTACATCTCAAGCTCGCATAGTATCACCACAATCTCTTCCTGTAGCCTTCTGAGTTGCCTCACGCCAACCGACTTCTGAGAGATGACGTCGAAAAAGTTGCATAGGCCAAATAGCGTTTCACGAACGTGCGCGTCCATGATCCCACGGATTGCAACTGGAAGTATCTGCGTCATCAGCACGTGACAGTCGTGAGACATCATCCCGCTGAACTTCTGCTTCGCTGAGTCTAGGTATCTGCTTATCTTAACCGCGTAACTGTAAGGAAGTTTTACTCCTACGAGGCAGGTGAAAAACTGCTCGATCTCCTCCTGACTTAGAGTGAAGCACGTGGGAGGGTAGTCATTTCCGGTCTTCTTGGCCTTTTTGCCTTTGCGACGACTTTCTGTGTCCTGCTTCGCCTCATCATCATCATCATTAGCGTGAAGCTCCTCCCTGATGCCCATTGATTTCAAGTCTGCCCTTGCTTTCGGCCCATCTTTGGTCCTCTCTGGCATGTTGAGCAGGGTACCAAGCAGACTCTCGCACATGTTCTTCGTGATATGCATGACATCAAGGTTGTGAGGCACACGGAGGATCTTCTAGTACGGCAAGTCCCAGAAAACAGACCTCGTTTTCCATACCTTCAGCAGCGGCTCTGGCGCCTTTCGCTTCTTTCCCGGCTCTGGCGCCTTTTGCTTCTTTCCCGGCAGTGGGCAATCTTTCCAATTTTTCAACAGCTCGTCTATTTCCTCGCCGCTCCTCGTACGCAGGCGTCTTCGGGGTTCGGTTTCACCATCGAACAGATCCTTGCGTTTTCTCCATGAGTCATCGTCGTGAAGCCACCTTCGATGTCCCATGAACACGGTTTTCGAAGACCCGGGATCTCTATCTAGCTGGCGATACGTTGTGTCATCCATGCACCTGACGCATCCAGAAAATCCGTGGACAACCTGCCCCGCGACATATCCGTAACCGAGATAGTCGTGCACCATCGTGAGTAGTGCGGCTCTCATAGGGAAATATTCTTTCTCTGCGGCGTCCCACGTATTGGCTGGCGTTTTCCACAGCGTGTCTAGCTCCTCTTTCAGCAGCCCCAGATACAGATTGATGTCGTTCCCTGGTTGTTTCGGTCCTTCAATTAGCATACTCATGTGAATGTACTTCCTCTTCATGCACAACCAGGGGGGAAGGTTGTACATCCACACAAACACAGGCCAGGTGCTATGTGTGCTTCTCTGGCTGCCAAACGGATTGACTCCATCGGTGCTCGTGCCCAGCATGATGTTCCTTGGATCGTCCCAAATTCTGGGTGTTCGAAGTTCAACGCTTGCCACTAGCTCGCATCCTTAGGGTGACTCAGCATCTTGTCTTTTTTATTTATCTCCGGATCATTTCCGTCATCTTCTCGCTTCTTATCCTCCCTATCCGCGTGCCAACACACGAGCTTTTCTAGCTTAGGGTCCATGAAATACCGCTGCATACGAGGAGTGATCGGAAAGTACCACACCACTTTTCGAGGAGCTTTCTTCCTCTTCTTGTATCGAGTGACGCCGCACACCGGACATATGGTAGACTCCGCGTGCTCGTCCCGATAAATGATGCAATTGTTCATGCACACATGGTATTTCACGTGTGGTAAATCCAGAGGACACACGATTTTCTTCGCCTCCTCGAAACTGGTCGGGCACTTGTTCCCCTTGGGAAGACGTTCGTGCCAGAATGACATGTTCTCGTCGAAGCATGCGTCGGTCATTTTGTGTTTTACCTTCATCTCCAGAGCCATGAGTGTTACTTTCAGGTGGGTATCCTCGGGCCTGCATCCTTCATACATTGGAGTAACTGTGTCTATCTCCAGTTGATCCAGCTTGGCTTTCTCTCGGGCGGCAGCTCTTGCGTTATCCGTCTGCTTGAGAAGCAGCTCTTGAATATGAGGGTCCTGCACCCAGCCCATCGATGGTCCATCGTCGTCTGCTCCGGCATCTTCATCTTCATGATCATGCCCTTCGTCTTGATCTTCCTCATCATCATGTCCGGCATCTTCTACATGATGACTGTGTACTGCATCACCGTCGTGATCATGTCCTAGAGATTCTTTGTCTTCTCGCCCGCCCTCGCCGCGGTGGTTGTCTTGCTGCCCTTCCTCATTTGTTGCCCGACCCCCATGGATGACTTCATAGTCATCTTCATCACCTTGCCACCGATAGCCATCCATGAAACCACGCAAGAGCAGGTGGTCCCGCACCTGTCCGGAATCCGGGTCCGTAATAAGGCTCTTCAGCTTGCATCTTCGACACGGACATCTTATCTCTGTCTCGTTCTTTTGAAGCATCTCGGCCTTCGCGGAGCTCAAAAACCTATTCACGATGCCTTCGGTCATCGTGCAGACCATGGTCGCCTGCGGGATAGAGCAAAACGATATTTTAGAACCAAGAAAAAATTTGGCATGACTTTGCCTAAAAATAGGACCAAAAAGAATGCATAGTGCCAAATTCTCGCCGAAACGGAAATGAATCAACATTCCGGCAAAATATTGGCAACTATCGCATTTCAAATACCGGTACCTGCAAACACAAACATATGCAACACCACAAACATACGTAGATCTAGGCCATAAAAAGTGCATGTGCACGTTGTTAGAGGGAGAAAAAAGTAGATCTACAACATAAAGAAGCTTTCCCCTTACTTACCTATCAAAAAAGGAAATTTAACCACTTAATTTGGGTGAATCTATGGTGCAAATGAGGTGAGGAGGAGGCAGCCGAGACAAGCTTGGAGGATGAGGTGGAGAGAATGAAATGGGGAAAGTGAGTGTGGTAGGTGGCTGTCCAAAATATCTAGCTGCTCTCAGGTTACCAATGGCGCACCACCTAATAATGCGCCATTAGTAACCCTGGTTACTAATGGCGCACCTGTTACGTGGTGCGCCATTACTAGTTTTGCCAAAAAAATTGTTAGTAGTGGCGCACCGTGGTTGTGGTGCGCCATTACTAGTTTGAACTAGTAATGGTGCACTGTACCCTGGTGCACCATTACTAGTTTTGAAAAAAAAGTAAAAAAATTATTAGTAGTGGTGCACAGAGTGTGTGGTGCGCCATTACTAGTTAAAACTAGTAATGGCGCACGGTGCCTTGGTGCGCCATTAATAGTTTTGGAAAAATAAAAAAATTGTTAGTAATGGCGCACCGTGTGTGTGGTGCGCCATTAGTAATGAGGACACTAATGGCGCACCTGCATCTGGTGCGTCATTAATGTCCATATTAGCTATAGCCCTTTTCCTAGTAGTGTAAAGCTCGACTTGTTGCGAAAGGTTTTCGACAAGTTCAAGGGATTGACTACGATGAGACTTTCTCACCCGTAGCGATGCTTAAGTCTGTCCGAATCATGTTAGCAATTGCCGCGTTTTATGATTATGAAATTTGGCAAATGGATGTCAAAACTGCATTCCTGAATGGATTTCTGGAAGAAGAGTTGTATATGATGCAACCAGAAGGTTTTGTCGATCCAAAGGGAGCTAACAAAGTGTGCAAGCTCCAGCGATCCTTTTATGGACTGGTGCAAGCCTCTCGGAGTTGGAATAAACGTTTTGATAGTGTGATCAAAGCATATGGTTTTATACAGACTTTTGGAGAAGCCTGTATTTACAAGAAAGTGAGTGGGAGCTCTGTAGCATTTCTGATATTATATGTGGATGACATATTGTTGATTGGAAATGATATAGAATTTCTGGATAGCATAAAAGGATACTTGAATAAGAGTTTTTCAATGAAAGACCTCGGTGAAACTGCTTACATACTAGGCATCAAGATCTATAGAGATAGATCAAGACGCTTAATAGGACTTTCACAAAGCACATACCTTGACAAAGTTTTGAAGAAGTTCAAAATGGATCAAGCAAAGAAAGGGTTCTTGCCTGTGTTACAAGGTGTGAATTTGAGTCAGACTCAATGCCCGACCACTGCAGAAGATAGAGATAAAATGAAAGATGTTCCCTATGCTCCAGCCATAGGCTCTGTCATGTATGCAATGCTGTGTACCAGACCTGATGTGTGTCTTGCTATTAGCCTAGCAGGGAGGTACCAAAGTAATCCAGGAGTGGATCACTGGACAGCGGTCAAGAACATCCTGAAATACCTGAAAAGTACTAAGGATATGTTTCTCGTTTATGGAGGTGACAAAGAGCTAGTCGTAAATGGTTACGTCGATGCAAGCTTTGACACTGATCCGGACGATTCTAAATCGCAAACCGGATACGTGTTTACATTGAACGGTGGAGCTGTCAGTTGGTGCAGTTCTAAACAAAGCGTCGTCGCGGGATCTACGTGTGAAGCGGAGTACATAGCTACTTCGGAAGCAGCAAATGAAGGAGTCTGGATGAAGGAGTTCATATCCGATCTAGGTGTCATACCTAGTGCATCGGGTCCAATGAAAATCTTTTGTGACAATACTGGTGCAATTGCCTTGGCAAAGGAATCCAGATTTCACAAGAGAACCAAGCACATCAAGAGACGCTTCAATTCCATCCGGGACCAAGTCCAGGTGGGAGACATAGAGATTTGCAAGATACATACGGATCTGAATGTTGCAGACCCGTTGACTAAGCCTCTTCCATGAGCAAAACATGATCAGCACCAAAACTCCATGGGTGTTAGAATCATTACTGTGTAATCTAGATTATTGACTCTAGTGCAAGTGGGAGACTGAAGGAAATATGCCCTAGAGGCAATAATAAAGTTATTATTTATTTCCTCATATCAAGATAAATGTTTATTATTCATGCTAGAATTGTATTAACCGGAAACATAATACATGTGTGAATACATAGACAAACATAGTGTCACTAGTATGCCTCTACTTGACTAGCTCGTTAATCGAAGATGGTTGAATTTCCTAGCCATGGACATGATTTGTCATTTGATTAACTGGATCACATCATTAGGAGAATGATGTGATTGACTTGACCCATTCCGTTAGCTTAGCACTTGATCGTTTAGTATGTTGCTATTGCTTTCTTCATGACTTATACATGTTCCTATGACTATGAGATTATGCAACTCCCGTTTACCGGAGGAACACTTTGTGTGCTACCAAACGTCACAACGTAACTGGGTAATTATAAAGGTGCTCTACAGGTGTCTCCGAAGGTACTTGTTGAGTTGGCGTATTTCGAGATTAGAATTTGTCACTCCGATTGTCGGAGAGGTATCTCTGGGCCCTCTCGGTAATGCACATTACTATAAGCCTTGCAAGCAATGTGACTAATGAGTTAGTTGTGGAATGATGCATTACGGAACGAGTAAAGAGACTTGCCGGTAAAGAGATTGAACTAGGTATTGAGATACCGACGATCGAATCTCGGGCAAGTAACATACCGATGACAAAGGGAACAACATATGTTGTTATGCGGTTTGACCGATAAAGATCTTCATAGAATATGTGGGAGCCAATATGAGCATCTAGGTTCCACTATTGGTTATTGACGGGAGACGTGTCTCGGTCATGTCTACATAGTTCTCGAACCCGTAGGGTCCGCACGCTTAAAGCTTGGTGACGATCGGTATTATGAGTTTTTCTGTTTTGATGTACCGAAGGTAGTTCGGAGTCCCGGATATGATCACGGACATGACGAGGAGTCTCGAAATGGTCGAGACATAAAGATTGATATATTGGAAGCCTATATTTGGATATCGGAAGTGTTCCGCGTGAAATCGGGATTTTGCCGGAGTACCGGGGGTTACCGGAACACACCCCCCCCCCCCCCGGGGAAGTAATGGGACTATTGGGCCTTAGTGGAGAAGAGAGAGGGCAGCCAGGAGGTGGCGCGCGGCCCCCTTGCCCTAGTCCGAATTGGACTAGGGAAGGGGGCGGCGGCCCCCCTCTCCTTCCTTCTCTCCACCTCCTCCTTCGCCCCTTCTCCTACTCCTACTAGGAAAGGAGGAGTCCTACTCCCGGTGGGAGTAGGACTCCCCCCTTGGCGCGCCCTCCTTGGCTGGCCGCCTCTCCCCCCTTGCTCCTTTATATACGGGGGCAGGGAGCACCTCTAGACACAAGTTGATCTGTTGATCCATTCCAGCCGTGTGCGGTGCCCCCCTCCACCATATTCCACCTCAGTCATATCGTAGCGGTGCTTAGGAGAATCCCTGCGTCGGTAGCAACAACATCACCGTCATCACGCCATCGTGCTGACGGAACTCTCCCGTGAAGCTCTCCTGGATCGAGTTCGCGGGACGTCATTGAGCTAAACGTGTGCTGAACTCGGAGGTGCCGTACGTTCAGTACTTGGATCAGTCGGATCGTGAAGACATACGACTACATCAACCGTGTTGTGCTAACGCTTCCGCTTTCGGTCTACGAGGGTACGTGGACAACACTCTCCCCTCTCGTTGCTATGCATCACCATGATCTTGCATGTGCGTAGGAAATTTTTTGAAATTGCTACGTTCCCCAACACAATCATTGTGGTGTAAAGCTCCAGGCAAGCGTCGGGGTCTCCAATTAGGTTGTGGAGATCGCCCGAGCAATTTGACGGGTACCGGTGGCCGCCCCCAAGGGTTGCCAAAGTGTACGGGTTCGGTGACCGCCCCCAAGGGTTGCCATTTGTACGGGTTCGGTGACCGCCCTCAAGGGTCCCTTAGTGGAATCATGGCATCTTGCATTGTGGGAGGGCGTGAGGAGATTACGGTGGCCCTAGTGGCTTCTTGGGGAGTAGTGTGCCTCCACACCACTCCAAACAGAGATTAGCATCCGCAAGGGTGTGAACTTCGGGATACATCGTCGTCTCCGCGTGCCTCGGTTATCTCTTACCAGGGCTCTTTACTTATGCACTTTACTTTGTGATAGCCATATTGTTTCTTGTCATATATCTTGCTATCCCTAGTAGTTTATCTCGCTTAGCATAAGTTGTTGGTGCACATAGGTGAGCCTAGTTATTGTTGGTTTTGTGCTTGACAAATTAACCGCTAGGTTTTTTCCGCATTTGTTCAAGCCTAAACCGTAATTATTTTAAAACGTCTATTCACCCCCCCCCCCCCTCTAGGCGACATCCTTGATCTTTCAATTGGTATCAGAGCCTCGTCTCTCTTTGTTAGGCTTAACCGCCTAGAGAGTAAAGATGTCGACTAGGGGATTAGGATTCTCTGACACTCTTAGTTTTGATGGCACAAATTTTGATGTTTGGGTAATTCGCATGCTTAATCTCTTTAGGGTCATGGACCCAAATTTAGAGCGAATTGTAGATATGGGTTTTTCTCCTCCAAAGGATCCCCTAAGATTATCTTTAGAGGATGAGAAAAACTCTTATCTCAATGCTCAAGCTTCTAATGTGATTTTCGATGCTTTGAGCAATGTAGTTATATTTCAACTCATGCCGTTCCGGGATGCTCATGAGTTGTGGACAAAGCTTCAAGATAAATATGGTGTGTCCAAGTTTTGTGGGATGATTGTTCTCCCTCCACCTCTGGTCGTGTTGTGTTCTCAACTTCTTCTACTTCACCTACATGTGGTTTGCCACAAGGTAATGACATGGTGAGTAGTGGTGTTCATTGCAATAATGATAGTGGGCTCATTGTTGATAATCCTTCATCACTTTCTTATTGCAATGCTTCATCTTTGGACTTTAGCACTTCGAGCACTCCAAATGTTTCACATGCTTGTGTTGATAGTCCTTGCATATCATGTAGAAATTGCTTGACTAAATCTCATGATGATATGCTTGCTATATCTTGTTGCCATGATGAAAATGCATGTATTTCCTTGAGTTGTTGTGCTAACAATGTAGAGGAAACCCAACACTCCATGGAACAAGATGTGGTCTTGGATGGTGCTTCAAGGGATCCTAAATCATCATCTATTGCATTTTGCCTTATGGCCAAGGCTTCAAAGGTATCTCCCACTTTGAATCCCAATATATCTTGTGATGATATTGATGATGGCAAGAGTGATGATGATGTTGATTATGATGAAGAGAATGATGGTGTTGCCTCCTTAAAAATTAAGGGGGGAATGATTTTTAAAGCTCTTCTTAAGAATAAAATTGCTTGTTCCAACTTCATGGAAATCATGTCTATTGCTATTGAGGGCAAGAAATATATTGATGAGTTGGAATCTTGTCTTGAGGAGCATGAGGTCACCATTGATAAAATGGAAGGTCATGAGCGTGATTACGCTAATGAGATTGCAGACCTCTCTCAAGCTCTTGAACTTGAACAAACCACCAAGGAATCTCTTGAGGAGACTTTTGCTCTAGAATTATCTAGAGTGAAGAAATCTCATGATAGACCTCTTGAGGTGGCCAATGTTTTTGAAACAAAAATGCTAAGCTTGAAGTTGCTCATGCTAGACTCCTTGAGGATTTTGAGCACCTCGAAAATGGCTCAAGGGTCATCAAGGGTGAGCTCATCAAACTCACCGAGTCTCATGCACAACTTAAAGCCTCATATTCAAAAGAGCTTGTAAATTTTCCTTCTCCTCTTGCTATTATTGATGATGCTTGTGCTACTAACTCTATTACATGTGAAGCATCCATTTTGAAGGAGAATGTTGAGCTACGGGCTCAACTTGAGTTGCTATCTAGCAATTATGGGAAATTGGAAGAAAGACATGAAAAGCTCTCAAGCTCTCATGATGATATTCTAGTATCCCATAATGTGCTAAAGATAGCTCATGAGGCCATGCTTGCTAAGGTAACATCTAGTGAGCCTCATGTGGATACTAGCACTACTTCTAGTCAAAATGCTATATTGCTATGTGCTAGTCATTGTAATTCATCTACTCATAATGTTGGCACATCTTGTGATGAATTGCTTTCCTTGCCTTGTTGCTCTAACGATGAAGCTTATACTTCCTCTAGTACTTGTGTTGAGACTAACCATGTAGAGGAAATCAAAGAGCTCAAGGCCCAAGTCACTTCTTTGAAGAAAGACTTGGAAAAGAGTCATGAAGGGAAATTTACACTCAACAACATCTTGAGCGTGCAAAAATTCCCCAATGAGAAAGGTGGCCTTGGATTAAACTCCAATAAGAAGAATAAGTCCAAGATGAACAAAAAGAAGGGCCAAGAACAAGTCAAGAATTCGGCCAAGATTGTTTGCTTCAAGTGCAAAGTAGAAGGGCATCATGTTAGATCTTGCCCATTGCAGAAGAAGCCCATTAGTGACAAGCAACAAGGGAAGCAGCCACAAGTTCACTCTCATGCTCAACCTCAAGTTGAAGAAAGGCCTCTTCCCAAGAATAATCAAGCTAATGCTTCTCAAGTTGAGAAATCAAGTGAGAAGAAAGTGAAGAGTAGACGTTGCTACTTATGTCGTGAGAAAGGTCACCTCGCTTCTTCATGCACTAGTGGTAACTCATCCAACCCAATTATTATTGATGATATCTATTCTCTTGGGAAGGATAAGGTTGGCAATGTGTTTGCCAAGTTTGTTGGTACTCAAAGTGGTGTCAAGCAAAGAGCCATTTGGGTAGCCAAGCCTATTGTGCCTAACCTCTTAGGACCCAACTTGGTTGGGTACCAACTAGCTCAAACTTGATCAATAGGTGTCAACGGAGGGCATTGGAGACTTGGCTACATTATGAAGAATGAAGGGGACTTCATCACTCTTATTGTCTCAAGCCAAGTCAATTGAATTATCAAGTTTATATCTTATATCCAATGTGCCTCCTTGCAGTAACATGTGCTTAAATTGTTTACATTGAAAGTTACTTGCCCCTGTGCATGCTTGGTTTTGTTCCTTGCATGTGTTTGTATATGTTGTGCTTCCAACTTGATTATCTTGAGCAATCAAGTATGTGTGTGTTGGTTTGCACATCATGTACATGTGTGGCGTACGTTGAGTCTTTGTGCATCTTGTTTGTATCTTAGTTGGCTCTTGTGAGAGATTAATGGAATATCCCATTGTGGGGGAGTGATGTGATTTGTGCACCTCACAATCCTATAAATGTGTGTACATGAGGAATACCATCTAGTATCGATTACAAGATTATCTAGTCACTATGTGGTATGTCTTCTCATGAGAAATTCAAAATCTAAATAGTCCATTATTTATCTCTTGTTGGATCCTCTTATTGCCTCTTGTTAAGTTTTTATTGGTATCCCATTATGGGGGAGTAATATGCTATGTGCATATTACAAGCCTAGAAAATGTGTACATGTGAGATATTGTCACCTAGAATTGATATCGCAAATTATCTTGTTCCTAGGTGGCATGTTAGCTCTACAAGTTGCAATTTGCTTGGGTTTGGTGTGAAGACGATGTCGGATATCCTTGCTATCTACCACCGGGAATTATTTCCATTTACTTCTTGTCTTTTGACAATTGGTACTCACTTGTGTGGTAGAATTTATTGATCATCTTTACATTGGCCTTTGCTTTTATTTGCCTCTTCTCTTGCCTAGGATTGTGTAAACTCCCATTGCCTTCCGTGCCACTTGAGGATCTTGTTATTTTCGTGATCTTGTCTAGTGTTTTCTTGATATAGTGAAAGTGGTGATCCCACCTTGTGCATTTTTGTATTCAAATGCAAATTCTCTATAGTGCACAACTCGTGGGGGAGCTATCCTATTTTCTATAAAACACTCATCTTGTGATCCTCATCAAGTGTGTGTTTGTGGAAGGCAAGCCGTTTCTTTTTGGTACTTTGTGCCATCATGAAACTTTGTAGAGGGCTTGGTTTGTTTGGAACCATCCTCTCTTTTGGGAGTTTGATTTCCTTCTTTTTGAGTGTGTTAATGGATATATCATTCCTCGATGTATCTGTTATGGATATCCTCCAAGTGTTGATTTATTCATTTGGTATCTTTTCTTCGCTTGGTATTTCTTTGTCAATTGGTATCGGTTCTTGAAAGTCTTGAGCATGCATATTAACTTCATGTAGTATCTTTGGCATGCTTTCTTTCTTTGACCCAATATATAAGGGAAACTCCACCAAGTCTCAAATTGGATGAGATGTGCATGATATTCATTTCCATATCTATATGCACATATTTATGTGGAGTTTGTCCTATGTATATTGGTGTTTCTAACTCTTTGGTCCCAATGAGTTCGGGTACCATTTGTTTGTGTTGTTGTTCTAGGAACAATTGGAGATGCATTGGATGCTCGGCTCACTCACAAGGAAGGTGGTGGCACCATGTGCTTATTGGAGTCAATCTAGGATGATCAATGAACTACTATCTACCTTCAATTGGTATCTCTACTCCTTCCAATGCTATCTCGGTAACAAGTATCTATTCATGCTTTCCTCTCTCGCATTCAACCTTGTGTAGGTTGCATCTTGGCATGATATTCATTTCATATGTTGTGATACTTGTTTCCTTTCTCAAAGCATCCCAACGATGATCTCTTGTTGCTAGTTGTGATGTCTTTGTTGGATGTGTGGTTGGACTTCATCTATATACAATAAGACCATATCTAGCCAAGTGCTATGCTTCCAAGCAAATATCTTATTGGTATATGTATGACTTCCTTTTGGATATCTTGTTCCTTCATGTTGTAACTATTTCGGGTGTACATCCTTCTTTGTAGATATATATCATCATGATTTCGTCTACCTAGAACCTTATACACTTGAGAAAAATTACATCTCTAGATGATATCCTTTCTTTCACGTCCACCTTGTCTTTCTTATGTTATTTCTTTGGTGGCTCCATGAAAGTGTGTGCCATGAGTGCGGGTCATATCTCGTTGCATCTTGATGCACTCTTGTGTGGTGAAGATTATTTTCCTCATGCTTATCTTTACGAGGCTTTTGCCATCTTAATTGGTATCCGTCGTCTTGATGAGGCCTTCATCTTCTATCTTTACCATGGGTTGTCGCAAGCTTTGTTGTTATCATTTTAGTGAGCTTGTGAACCCATTTGCTAGTTGGGTGTGTGTGGGGAGGACATGTCATGCACCGTGTACTCATTTATCCAAGACTATGTTGATGCTTAAAGCTCATCCTTATTTTAGTCTTCTCAAGTGCTTTGCCATGACTCACACACATCTTTTTGGTTGGACCTATTTCCAAGTTGCCTCTTTTATATGTTGCTCAACCATTTGTTTATTGGAAGTGCTAGGCTTTGTTTCCTACATGCTCACTTGCACTTGTTATGACTTTCTATTGATTTTGGGGGAGTGATGATCCTATTTTTGCACTTGGTATCCTAATGCAAATATTCTAAGGAGTGCACAAATAATGGGGAGCTTCACTAGTGTCTTTTAGAATGCTTCGTTGGTCTCTTGCACTTGTCGTGAGGTTCTATTGATCTTGGGGGAGCGACAATCCTATTTTGTGCTTGTTGTACCAATTGCAAAACTAAATTGTGCACAAAACAAGGGGAGCTTCTCTAGTTTCTCTAGAACACTCCTTTGCTCATATCATAATATCTTTTATTCATGTGGCACGTAGGATCATTAGTCTAGTTGGTTCAATTGGTATCTTTTGATAGCTTGCTTCAATTGGTATCGTTTGATTGCTTGAGTGCGTGTTTCTCTCTTTGTTATGCCTTTGTGGCATATCATTCTTTTGGCAATCTTTGGGCCTCAATATAGTTTGTCTTCCTCCAAGTATTTACCGTTGGATATGTGTATTGCATTCCACTCTCAAGTTGAGAAATACACAATTTATGGAGGAACACAAGTTATATTGGCCTTCTAAGCCTTTCGCCCATTTTGGCAATCGATGCCAATGGGGGAGAAGTTTCAGAGAGTTTTGTGGAGAAGTTTAGAGAGTCATCTCTTCTTGCTTTGGTTTTGTTCCTAAGCGTGGAGAAGTTTAGAGAGTCATCTCTTCTTAAGCTTTTGCATCTCATGCGCATAAATTATTGTTGCATGGTATGGTGATGCATAATTCCTTATATAAACTCTCTTGAAAGTGATTGTCATCAATTACCAAAATGGGGGAGATTGAAAGAACATGCGGTGCCCCCATGTTTGGTTTTGGTAATTGATGACAATCTCTATGGACTAATGGTTGCCTTGAGTTATATTTGAAGGGTTTGTCCATAGGCTTTTCTTGGAGTCCATTTGTTGGTTTCAAGGAGAGTTTGTGATGACAAAGTTGCTATTAAGGAATTATCCAAAGATTGGTCTTACATCATCCAAATGAATAGAGTTGGAAAGATTCAAGGTTGATCAAGACTAAGTACAGAGAGTGCTTCAAGTTGATCAACACACAAAACATAGAAGATGTACCGAGAGGGATCAAGCGATCCCATGGTATGGTAAGCATTGTCAATTACGCTTTGTGTACTAACCCATGGTCTTTGTGAGAGTTCTATGTGGGGTTAGGTTATCTTCCATGGGCTTGCGTCAAGAGGAAGATCACATACAACCCATGGAGGATGACATCAAATCAAGATTGTGGTGTGCAAGTTCAAGTGATACATCACGAAGAGATCAAGTGCTTGAAGCTTGCCATCCATTGTGGTGACAATGGACTTGTGAAGATGTGCCGAGGAGTGGCTCACCCATAGTGGAGTATGGGCTTATGGGCCTTTTCTCATTTTCTTCTTAATTTTATTTCTATCAAGATTGTGTTAGGCCATGTCGTTAGCTTTCCAACAAACTTGGTTTCGTTGAATTCGAAGTCCGTTTGCAAAAGTTGTGTCAGTTTTGGTGTCCTCAAAAGGGCTGCAGCGGTACTACCGCAAATGGGAGCGGTACTACCGCTTGGAGGGGATGTAATTTTTTACTTCCGTGGCTACTTCCGCTCCGGACCAAAAACTCGTCATAAGTCCAGCGGTGGTAGGCACGGATGTAATTTTTTTAGTACCGCACGCAAGCAGTAGTACCGCTACCCTTAGCAGTAGTACCACTACCCCTAGCGGTAGTACCGTGAGGACGAGCGGTAGTACCGCTCCTTGGAGCGGTAGTACCGCTCGGTGCGGGCTGTGAGCATAACGGTTGGATTTTTCCCCACCTATAAAAGGGGGTCTTCTTCCCCAATGAACCTTATCCTTTGAGCTCGTGTTCTTCCCCCATTGTTGACCTTCTTCGAG
This sequence comes from Aegilops tauschii subsp. strangulata, assembly GCF_002575655.3. Lineage (NCBI taxonomy): Eukaryota > Viridiplantae > Streptophyta > Magnoliopsida > Poales > Poaceae > Aegilops > Aegilops tauschii. The sequence goes on from NC_053036.3 coordinate 520,016,053, forward strand.
CTTGCTAACTCTCAATCCCTCCATGGATTCTTGCTAGTTTTTGAGGGAAAAGAGAGAGGAGATCTAGATCCACATTTCCACCAATCACTTTCTCCTCTATGTGAGGGGAACCCCTTGGATCTAGTTCTTGGTGTTCTCCTTCTTGTTCTTCCTCTCATTTTCCTCCCTAGCATTAGTTGCTTCGGTGGGATTTGAGAGAGAAGGGCTTGGGCACTCCGTGTGCCCTTGCCATTGCATTTGGTGCATTGGTTTGAGTCTCCACGGTGATACGTGGAAGTTACAAGTTGAGAAGCTTATTACTCTTGGGTGCTTGGTACCCTTGAGCTTGTTCCTCTTGGGTGCTTGGGCGCCCTAGACGGTTGGTGGTGTTCGGAGCTCAATCATTGTGGTGTAAAGCTCCGGGCAAGCGTCGGGGTCTCCAATTAGGTTGTGGAGATCACCCCGAGCAATTTTACGGGTACCAGTGACCGCCCCCAAGGGTTGCCAAAGTGTACGGGTTCGGTGATCGCCCCCAAGGGTTGCCATTTGTACGGGTTCGGTGACCGCCCTCAAGGGTCCCTTGGTTGAATCATGGCATCTTGCATTGTGCGAGGGCGTGAGGAGATTACGGTGGCCCTAGTGGCTTCTTGGGGAGCATTGTGCCTCCACACCGCTCCAAACGGAGATTAGCATCCGCAAGGGTGTGAACTTCGGGATACATCGTCGTCTCCGCGTGCCTTGGTTATCTCTTACCCGAGCTCTTTACTTATGCACTTTACTTTGTGATAGCCGTATTGTTTCTTTTCATATATCTTGCTATCCCTAGTAGTTTATCTCGCTTAGAATAAGTTGTTGGTGCACATAGGTGAGCCTAGTTGTTGTAGGTTTTGTGCTTGACAAATTAACCGCTAGGTTTTTTCCGCATTTGTTCAAGCCTAAACCGTAATTATTTTAAGGCGCCTATTCACCCCCCCTCTAGGCAACATCCTTGATCTTTCACCAAGTTTTAGCACGATCTCGTAGAGAGAACAGAAATAGCTTAAATTTAACAATAACATTATCCACATCTTTTTTATTTTTTATATCACACAATTCGACGAAAGTGTTTAGATGTGATGCGGCATCTTCACTAGGAAGGCCAGAAAATTGATCTTTCGTAACAAGATTCAACAAAGCGGCATTAATTTCATAAGATTCCGCACTAGTGGCGGGAGCAATCAGAGTACTAATAAAATCATTATTATTAGTGTTGGAAAAGTCACACAACTTGGTATTATCTTGAGTCATCGTGACAAAGCAAGCAATCTAGCACACAAGCAACCAAAAAGCAAACGAAAGGACGAACGGAAGAAGGGCAAATAAAAGGAAATTATTTTTGTGTTTTTCTGAAAACATTTTAGAGGTGGGGGAGAGGAAAACAAGAGGCAAATGTCGGATAATGTAATGCAAGAGATGAGAGTTTATGATAGGTACTTGGTAGGCTTGATGTAGAACCTCCCCGGCAACGGCGCCAGAAATTCTTCCTGCTACTTCTTGAGCTTGCGTTGGTTTTTCCCTTGAAGAGGAAAGGGTGATGCAGCAAAGTAGATATAAGTATTTCCCTCAGTTAGAGAACCAAGGTATCAATCCAGTAGGAGGTACGAACAAGTCCCCAATCTATGCACCTGCACAAACAATCAAACACTTGTACCCAACGCGATAAAGGGGTTGTCAATCCCTTCACGGTCAATTGCAAGGATGAGATATGATAGAGATAGATATAAAAAATTAGTAAAACGTAAAACAAAATAAAAGTAAATAAATTGCAGCGAGATATTTTTGTCTTTTGGTTTATAGATCTGAAAATATATGATGGTAAATAGACCGGAGCCATAGGTTTCACTGGAGGCTTCTCTCTTGAAAGAAAACATACGGTGAACAAATTATTGTCGAACAATTGATAGAAAAGCGCAAAGTTATGACGATATCCAAGGCAATGATTATGAATATAGGCATCACGTCCGTGTCAAGTACACCTAAACGATTCTGCATCTACTACTATTACTCCACACATCGACCGCTATCCAGCATGCATCTAGAGTATTAAGTTCACTAGAACGGAGTAATGCCTTAAGTAAGATGACATGATGTAGAGGGATAAACTCAAGCAATATGATGAAAACCCCATCTTTTTACCCTTGATGGCAACAATACAATACGTGTCTCGCTACCCCTACTTTGTCACTGGGTGAGGACACCGCAAGATTGAACCCAAAACTAAGCACCTCTCCCATTGCAAGAAATACCAATCTAGTTGGCCAAACTAAACCAATAATTTGAAGAGAAATGCAAAGATATCAAATCATGCATATAACAATTCAGAGAAGATTCAAATAATATTCATAGATAATCTGATCATAAATCCACAATTCATCGGATCTCGACAAACACACCGCAAAAGAATATTACATCGGATAGAACTCCAGGAACATCGAGGGAACATGCTACTGAAGATCATAGAGAGAGAAGAAGCCATCTAGCTAGTAGCTATGGACCCGTAGGTCTGTGGTAAACTAGTCACGCTTCATCGGTAGGGCAATAGGGTTGATGTAGATGCCCTTCGTGATCGAATCCCCCTCCAGCAGATCGCCAGAAAAGGCCCCAAGATGGGATCTCATGGGAACAGAGGCTTGCAGTGGAAGAAAAGTATTTTCGTGGATGCTTCTGATGTTGGGGAAATATTTGAGGATTTATAAAGCTGAGAGGGAGGTCGGTGAACTCCCGTGGGGCCCACAAGCCAGGGGCACCCCCTAGGGCTTGTGGAGCCCTCGGGACTCTTCTGACTTGGCCTCCAAGTTCCGTGGATGTCTTCTGGTCCAAGAAAAATCATCGTGAAAGTTTTATTCCGTTTGGACTCCGTTTGATATTCCTTTTCTGTAAAACTCAAAAACAAGGAAAAAACTGAAACATGCACTGGGCTCTAGGTTAATAGGTTAGTCCCAAAAATAATATAAAATAGCATAATAATGCATATAAAACATCCAAAACAGATAATATAATAGCATGGAACAATCAAAAATTATAGATACATTGGAGACGTATCAGCTGCCACAGCAACGATTTTTCTACAGCCACGGTGACGTTTCAACTGAAGATTCAAGAAGACCGTGAAGACTTCCTGGCACCCAGGGCAGGGCCATACCAAATCATGCTATTATGAATTGCCTGAGATGTTTATCCCCTTGTTGTTTGCACCCTTTGATTGCACAGTATTCAATTATTAGGCTGATCTCTCACAGTAAATATCAAGTTAAAAGGTGTTTTTCCAAGTGTTGCAACCGCCTATAACACGTAGCCTTCTGGAGTGCATCACGTCCACATGAGTACAAAATGGACTATGAGGTGTAAGAAGGGTGGACGATCAGACCATGTAAGCAGATAACACTTGGTTGTCTTGAAGTTCTAGTAGAATCGTTCTGAGCTCGGACACGAAGCATCGAAAGATGAACAAGAGTCATATGGAGATATGATCGACAAAAGTGTGCCTGCCGGTTAAAATTCACATGATCAGTGATGTCCACATCAATGCCCATGAATAAGATCGGGGCCTTGGATCACTCACTATCAAATTATGAGAGATATCGTTTCGAGTGGGAGTGCACTTTATATTAAAAAATTAAACACTAGTGCAAATTAATTATAAAAAAATCTAAGTGTATTTTGTGTTTATCATTGTAGATCTATCGCTCGCAACATGTTCAACTTAGCCCCTATGTTAGAGAAAGAAAAGTTGGCTACAGGCGGTGGAAACTATGCGGATTAGATCTGAAACCTGAGATTTGTTCTTAGGAGTGCTAAGAAAAGAGTCTGTGTTGGATCATCCCCTAGGTGATCCTCCTGCAAAGGATGCACCACAAGAAGTTGTACTACCCCTGTCCTAGTTTATTAGCCCCCCTCGTATTCAGTGTCATACTTTGACCATGATTTCAACTAATAAAATATAAGTTATACATAACAACAATAACATTGTCTGAAACTATGTTCAAATACAAATCAAACGATATAACTTTTGGTGACATGCATTAGTATTTTCTTAGTTAAATCTATGGTCAAACATTGACACAAAATACAAAGGGGGCCAATAAACCTGGACGGAGGTAGTAGATGCTTTCATTGCTCATAGTGATGACTATGAGTCAGTCCAATGCCTCATGTTGACTTGCATGGATCCTGAACGACAGAAACGTTTTGAACGGTCTACTACTCAATTTATAATTGGTTCACTGGATGTTCTATACAAGAAGCAAGCAAGGACCGAACATTTTGAAATAACCAAGGCCTTGATTGAATGCAAGATGGAAGAAGGTTCCTCAATGAGTGAGCATATAATGAAGCTTGCTCGCTATGTTGATAGATTGGCTTCTTTGGAATTTAGAATTCCTCCAACACTCGGTACAAATATGTGCTTGCTTCACTCACCCCATCTTACAATTGTTTTATCATGAATTACAACATGAACGGGATGGAGGAAAGTCCAAATGAGTTGTTCTCTACGATCAAAACTACAGAAGATTGAACGTAGAAGAACAAACAAGTGTTGATGGTCAATAAGACAGCTAGTTTCAAGAAGAAGGGAAAGTCCAAGAAAAATCCTACTAGTGCTGGTAAGACCGTGTATTAGAAAAGGAACAAGGGCGGAGCCACTAAAGAGACTGAGTGTTTCTACTGCAAACAGAAAGGACACTGGAAGCGTAATTGTAAGAACTACTTGGCGGATAAGAAGCGGAACGGTTCTTCCGGTAAAGGTATAAAAGTTATACAAATTTAATGTTATTCTACTTGTTGATTTCCTTTATGTCATGAGTATTTGATACATATCAGTTGCTCTCATTTGCAAACTGATGCAGGGACTATAGAATGCTCGCAAGTTGAGAAGGAATGAAGTCGTGATGCAAATCGGGAATGGTGATGGGATCGCTACTCAAGCCATTGAAGCCATGTCTTTAGTTTATCTTCAAGATTTATCATAGAACAAAATAATAGTTATTTCGTTCCGGAGTTGTGTAAAAACATTATGTTTTGGGTTGTGCGACAGATATTCTTATAAAGTTTTAAACAATGGTTGTTCAAGTTGTTATAAGAATATGTTTTGGATTTACCTCTATTATTATTAGTTTATTCATGGATCTTGAATTGAATATCTATAACATTAATGTTGAACGTCTTGAGAACACTGATAACACCACTTGAATGTGGCACTGATTGGTTATATCGGAAAATAATCTTCATGTAGATGAAGTGTTGAAGTCTTTTTGATTTTGAATCAATTAACAAAATACATAGTGATGTATTTGGTCCGATGAGCAGACCAAGGCGCGGTGAATACTTATACTTCATTGATGATTTGAGTAAATATGATTTACTTGATGAAACATAAGTTTGAAATATCTTAAAGGTTCAAAGAAATTCAAAATGAAGATAAGAATCATTATGACAAAAGATAAAAGGTTCTTCAATCATGAAGAAAACTATCTAAGTCATGAGTTTAGCAAACACTCGGATAATTGTGGAGTTATTTTGTAACTTACCGATCTTCTTTTATTAATTTTTGGGATATGCACTTGAAAAGACAATATATACACTAAGCATAGCATCATCTAATAGTCTGGCTAGATGACACCATATGAGTTATGGAGTAATTGATCCAGACATATGTGTGACGCCCCCGATTTGACCGTACAGTAATCATGCACGCAAACGTGTACGATCAAGATCAGGGACTCACGGGAAGATATCACAACACAACTCTAAAACATAAATAAGTCATGCAAGCATCATAATACAAGCCAGGGGCCTCGAGGGCTCGAATACAAGTGCTCGATCATAGACGAGTCAGCGGAAGGAACAATATATGAGTACAGACATAAGTTAAACAAGATTGCCTTAAGAAGGCTAGCACAAACTGGGATACAGATCAAAAGAGGCACAGGCCTCATGCTTGGGATCCTCTTAACTACTCCTGGTCGTCGCCAGCGGGCTGCACGTAGTAGTAGGCACCTCCGGTGTAGTAGGAGTCGTCGTCGACGGTGGCGTCTGGCTCCTGGGCTCCGGCATCTGGTTGCGACAACCAGGTAGAAGGGAAAAGGGGAAAAGCGGGAGAAAAGAAACCGTGAGTACTTATCCAAAGTAGTCGCAAGCAAGGAGCTACACTACATATGCATGGGTATATGTCTAAAGGGCCATATCGGTGGACTGAACTGCAGAATGCCAGAATAAGAGGGGGATAGCTAATCCTGTCGAAGACTACGCTTCTGGCCACCTCCATCTTGCAGCATGTAGAAGAGAGTAGATGGTAAGTTCACCAAGTAGCATCGCATAGCATAATCCTACCCGGCGATCCCCTCCTCGTCGCCCTGTTAGAGAGCGATCACCGGGTTATATCTGGCACTTGGAAGGGTGTGTTTTATTAAGTATCCGGTTCTAGTTGTCATAAGGTCAAGGTACAACTCTGGGTCGTCCTTTTACCGAGGGACATGGCTATTCGAATAGATAAACTTCCCTGCAGGGGTGCACCACATAACCCAACACGCTCGATCCCATTTGGCCGAACACACTTTTCTGGGTCATGCCCGGCCGTGGAAGATCAACACGTCGCAGCCCTACCTAGGCACAACAGAGAGGTCAGCACGCCGGTCTAAATCCTATGGCGCAGGGGTCTGGGCCCATCGCCCATTGCACACCTGCACGTTGCGAGGGCGGCCGGAAGCAGACCTAGTCTAGCAGGCGTTCCAGTCCAATCCGGCGCGCGCCGCTCCGTCACTGACGTCACGAAGGCTTCGGCTGATACCACGACGTCGAGTGCCCATAACTGTTCCCGGGTAGTTGGTTAGTGCGTATAGGCTAGTGGCCAGACTCAGATCAAATATCAAGATCTCGTTAAGCGTGTTATTTTTAAGTATCCACGGACGCCGACCAGGGCCAGGCCCACCTCTCTCCTAGGTGGTCTCAACCTGCCCTGTCGCTCCGCCACAAAGTAACAGTCGGGGGCCGTCAGGAACCCAGGCCCACCTCTACCGGGATGGAGCCACCTGTCCTTTCAGCCCCCTCATCAGAATCACTTGCGGGTACTCAACGAGCTGACCCGACTTTAGTCACCACATGTGTCATGTATATAAAGTATATAGTATATACCCGTGATCACCTCCCTAGTGATCACGGCCCGATAGTATAGCATGGCAGACGGACAAGAGTGTAGGGCCACTGATGGAACACTAGCATCCTATACTAAGGAGTAGGATAGAAGGTAAGGGTAACAACTGTAGCAACAATGACAAGCTATGCAGCAGAATAGGATTAACCGAAAGCAGTAACATGCTACACTCTTCTAATGCAAGCAGTATAGAGAAGAATAGGCAATATCTGGTGATCAAGGGGGGGGGCTTGCCTGGTTGCTCTGGCAAGAAGGGGTCGTCATCACCGTAGTCGTACTCAGTGGCATCAGCAACGGTCTCGGGGGTCTACCGGAGAAGAAGAGGGGGAAGAAATAGTAAATACGGAGCAAACAAAGCATCACAAAACATAACGAGCTAATAAGCGATGCTAGGTGTGCCCTAACGCGGTAGGAGGTGATACCGGCGAAGGGGGGAAACATCCGGGAAAGTATCCCCGGTGTTTCACGTTTTCGGACAGATGAACCGGAGAGGAAAGTTGCGTGTTTGCTATGCTAGGGATGTGTGGCGGACGAACGGGCTGCGTATCCGGATTCGTCTCGTCGTTCTGATCAACTTTCATGTATAAAACTTTTTCATCCGCGTTACGGATTATTTTCTATGGTTTTTCAAAGATTTAAACAATATTTTGAAATTATTATTAATTCGAAAATAAAGACTAAATGCTAGGTGCACCCTGCTCTGTGTACACAACAATGTACACAGAGGATGACAAATGGGTCCAGGGGGGTTGAGTCAGCAGCCCAGTCAGCAGTCAAAGTTTGACTGTTGGCTGGTCAAACTGACCAGTGGGTCCCCTCTGTCAGTGAGACAGTTTATTTACAGGTTTTATTTATTTAAAAATTAGTCTAATTAGTAGGTGGGACCGACCTGTCAGTGGCTAGGTTAATTAACAGAGTTAATTTAAACTAATCCTAATTAGTTAAAGTGGGGGGTCCACATGTCAGTGGGGGTTTTAGGGCCGGGGGTAGTGGCTAATGACCCTGGGCCCACCTGTCGGTGCCCCAGGGAGGTCCAAACCGCGGCGGCGCGCCGGCGACAGAGCCCCGGCGACCACAGGGATGCGGAGGGGTTCGGGATCGCGCCTCCCGCGTCCATTCGACGCGCGGCCAAAGGGGATCGGACGCGGGCAGCGCCCCGCGTCGCCCGGTGGTAGTGGCAGCAGCAGGGGAGGCCGAGGTTGGCCGGAGCGGCGACGAAGGGTCGCGGTGGCACTCGGGTGAGCACGAGCGCGCGGCTACAGCTCGCTTTCGAGCGCACTAAGCGGCTAGGCGGGGCCTACGTGGTGCGGTAGGGACGGCGAGCATGGTCCCATGACCATTAGGTCATCGGAGACGCGCCGGGACGAGCCAGGCGGCAGTGAGCTGCGGCAATGGCGGAGCTAGCAGCAGCAACATCAAATCGAGGGGGAGGACGGAGGGGAAACGCGGCGCTGCTCACATCGATGACGGGGAGTTGCTCGGGGAGGCACTGGGTGCAGCAGAGCGGTGGTAATCGTCGGCGAGATCCGGGTCGGGGCCGGGGAAGAAAGGAGGGCGTGGCGCCGATGTGATGCTCCCCGACTTGATCTCCTCCTTGGGTTCGACGAAGACGACGAGGGGGAAGCTCTAGGACACGGTAGCGCAGCGCGGGGTCGACGGTGTCCGCGACGGCGACGATGGCACGGCGACGAGTGCATCGGGTGCGGTGGAGAAGATGGGGGAGAGGGCGAGAGCGAGTGGAGTGGAGTGGCAGGGGGAAGTGGGAGAGGGGATCGAGGGGGCGCAGGCGGCGTCCTTATCCCTTCCGGGGGGCTGTAGCGGCGCGGGACGGTGAGCTGGTCCGTCGGCGACTGCGGGCGCGGTCGGACGAACAGTGGGGGCGTGGGGAGAAGACGACAAAGACAGGGAGGTGGCAGCTGGGCCACCTGGGCCGGCAGGGTGGGCTACGGCCCAGGAAGTAAAATGGGGGGGCTTTCTTTTTTTCTGTCTTCTTTTGTTTTGCTTTTCTTTTTCTGTTTTTCTCTTATATTTCTTTTCTGTTTTTGCTCAGTTTAAAGATATAGGCCTTATATAAAAACATGGTTTCTTCATGAAAAATAGTTAGGGAATATTTTCAATACATCGAACATTTTTCCTTAATAGTTTGAAGAAATAAATTTAGACTTGTTTTTTGGAATTTAAATTTGACCTTAGTTTGAACAAGTGAGGTTTAACAAAAGTTTAATTATGATGACCTGGCATGATTAGCAAGGGTTTACTGTAGCTTAACAACCGGGGTGTCACAATATGCTAATTTGTAGGTTATTCCAAAGAGGCAATTGGGTATTCCTTCTACCAAAAAGTTCAAGGACAAAAGTGTTTGTCACAAAGAATGAACACTTTCTCGAGAAAAGGTTTTCTCGCTAAAGAAGTAAGTGGGCGGACAGTGCGGCTTGATAAGATTATTGAATCTCTAGTGAAAGTAAGCAGGATTAACAAATCGGAAGCTGTTCCAAAAGTTGTCCGCACAACTGAACCAGAAGTTACTACACCAGATGTAGAAACTCTAGTTAAAGCTTGTAACTGAACCGCATAGATCAGGAAAGATTAGCGAACCTCCTCAACGATCTTACAATGAGATATTCATATTAGAAGAAGATGAACCTGCGCACTACAAGGAAGCGATGACGGTGCCTATCTCAAAGGACTGGCTAATAGCCATACACTCTGAAATGGAGTTCATATATGACAATTAAGTTTGAATCTTGGTTGATCCTCCAGAAGGTATGGAGCAGATGGATGTTTCTTAAATGGAAAGAATGTATAAATGATACAAGGAACCACAATATCTAGTTGGGCCGGTCCATCTCTGCTCGCATGGGTTGCATTGTACGATTCACCAACCATATGCCGCACATAGTGACAAATAGGAAATGCCAATCTATATCACATCAAGCCTGCTTGAAATCAGGCCCAACACGGTTTGCACTTTCCTTTAGTAATTTGGCGTCCGACCCATCTCATGTTATAATCTAATTTATTAAATTATAAGTAGGTTAGAGCTCATATATCCTTCGAGAAGATAACTATAGCTCGTTTAAAAAATCATTTTTTTTAGTTGAAAGATAGACGATCTTATCTTTTTCTAGTTGATGAAACTGCTACATTTTATTCAATCGTTTCAAATCCCGAAGGAACATACAACCATGTCTTAGATAACATGTAACGCCCTAGCTACGATATGTGTCATTCCATTGCCGGAGCGTTGCACCCAATGCACATTATGCTCTTCCTAGGAGGCAAGCAAGTCCTTGATCTACTCGGCTAACGGCCCATGCATTGGGCGATCCAGGTCTGAGTAAAAAATCTACCACTTCTTTGATATGAGAGATGATTTTGGTACTCCGAGTCTACTACTCGGGACATCAATACCATAACCAAGAATAATGTTTTGTTTTCTTTGCTTAGTATAACTTCTCGGATTTTTCAACTTTGAAATATGACGTTGGTTGTGAACGTTTGAATATATTTGAATGTATTACGAACAATAGTGTAATTTTGAGAAGAATGTAAATGTGTGCTTTGTGATAAATCATGCGTTGATTTGTGATAAATCATTAGTATTGCAAGATTTTCCATAATAACTGAAAATAATTTACACCTCAAATAGGTATACCAAAACATTATGACATACAAATGGTGGAAATTTTTCATGCATTACTCAACCACCTCAAAAAATAAAAGTATTAGCGTGAGGATTCTATACTATAACCACCTCTAAAACCCAGTCTAGATTGTACAATAGAGTACACTACTGATGATAATATATAATAAATAGTTCAACGGCTTAGTTGTTTGAGAGGCTAAACACATATAGTTGTACATTAAACTCGGTCACAAGAAATAAGAGACCAAAAACCAGTAACTTCCATCTTGTAGAAAACGAGATCACACATGCGAGTACTTCCGACTGACACTTTCATCCCGGAGTCGACCGTGCCTCGTGTGGAAAACCCATCCCAAGATCCCTCCACAGAAACAATCAGGTATCCCTCTGGGTAATCTACTGAAACAACACGCCTCCAAAGGTCAACCGCGCCATCTGCCTTGGTAGGCAGTTTTCCATCTTGAAAATCAAGCAGCACCACTCTCCCTCCTTTTACAATGTCGGTGCTGCAAATAACCTGACCCGGACACTGATTGGGCCATTACCCAGCAACAACTCGGACACCCATGGTGGCCTCGGACTCACATAGGTAGCATTTCTTCAAGTTTGATGAACTTTTTAATTCAAATTCGACGAACCTTTTTTCAAACTTGATGAACATTTTTCAAATCTGATGAACTTTTTTTTTCAAATTCAATGAACTGGTTTCAAAATTGATGAACTTTTTTCAAATCTGTGAACTATTTTTTAGAATCGAGGAAATATTTTTTCAAGTTCGATGAACTTTTTCAAAATTGATCAGCTTTTTTTTCAAAACCGACGATTTTTTTTTGAACCTTTTTCATGTTTTCAACTTTTTCCACAATTCATGGTTTTTAATTTTTTTTGTGGATTTTTGTTTTCAAATAATTAACATTGTGGATATAATTTAGTGTTATGCTAAAAGAAGGGCTTTTTCCTGAACAAGGATGATAGCTCGTTCGAGTGGTTTTGGCGCCATGTTGTTAACAGTTCGATCCTGAGTTTGAATCCCGTTTCCTGAACAAGGGCTTTTTACTTTCGCTGTTTTCTTCTCTTTACTGGGCCGGCCCACTACGCTGCCCCTTCGAGCGCCCGCAGTGCCAACTGGCGCTGTAAGCACTGGGTGCTCCTAGTTGGCACTCCCAGCGCCGGTTAGCCATCCTGGCGCTCCAAAGGAGAGATATAGTGGGTCGACCCGGAAAACGCGAAATCAGCACTCACTCTCGGCTCGCTCAGATCACTCTCGTCCATCCCGCTCGCTCGCATGTATCTTCTTTTCTGAGTTGGGGCACGCATGTATCTAGATGGTAGAACAAATTTCCCTTTGACTTCTGGAAGAAAATATAAATCGTAGATTTCTTGTATTTTTTTTCAAATTTGAGAAATTGTTTGTGAGTTTTAGAAAAAAACAAAAAAGTCGGTGAATTCAAACCTGTTCAGGGATTTTGAAAAAAAGTTCATTAATTCGAAAAAAATTCATTGATTTTGAAAAAACATCATCAATTTGGATTTTTTTTTGCAAATTTGAAATATAGATCATCAGTTTAGAAAAAAGTTCACAAGTCTGGAAAAAATCATGAATTTTCAAAATAGTTCATCGGATTTTCAAAAAGTTCATCAATTTTGAAAATAAATTCATCGGATTTAAAACAAAGTTCATTGAGTTGAAAAAAGTTCATCGGATTTGAAAAAAGTTTACCAAAAATGTAAAAAAAGTTCATTGGTTTTGAAAAAAGTTAGTCAAATTTGGAAAAAGTTCATTGAAATTGATAAAAGTTCATCAATTTAACAAAAGAAAATAGAAATAGGAAACAAAAAAAGAAGCAGAAAAAACATAGAAAACGTAGGGGGGGGGGGGGCATTTCCTATAAATAGAAATGTAAAAAAAGAAGTAAGTATTCTCAAGCGTCAAGTTGGCATAGTGGTTAGTGTAGTTCAGTCGCAATAAAGAGATCGCGGGTTCGGCTACTGTCAATCGCACTCCCGGGATCTCCTAATTGGAGCTTTAAGAACCGTGAAGAAAAAATTCTCAAAATTCTATGAGAAGAGGGAATTAAACTTGTCGAGTGACGCCGTGCCGTGGTAACCACTAGATCGGCCACAATTTCTTGCCTAATACTACTAGGAAACTGTACTATTTAACCCTTTAAATACTGCACATAACATATATTACACACCCAGTATAGATTATTTTAAAAAACAAAACGTAAATTTTGAAAAGAATTCATAAAAATATAGAGAAACCATGATTTGAAAAAGTTCATCAATTTGAAAATCATCAATATATATAATTTTTTCACAAATTGGAAAAAAAGTTCTTCAATTTTTAAAAAAAGTTCATCAATTTTGAGAAAAATTTCATAAAATGTGAAAAAAGTTCATCGATTTTTGGAAAATAGCTAATCGAATTTGAAAAAATTCATCAAATTTGAAAAAAGTTCATCGAATTTGAAATTTTTTATCGAATTTGAAAAAAGTTCTTGGAGAAAAGTTCATCGGTTTGAATAAAATTTCATCGGTTTGGAAAAAAGTTCATGCATTAGCAGAAAGGAAGAAATTAAAGGAAAATAGAAAAGAAAAGTAGAAGGAAGAAAAGAAGGAAAATAGAAAAGAAAAGTAGAAAGAAGAAAAGAAAAGTAGGTGGGAAGCTCCTACGTGACACTCTGTGCGTGAGAGAGTCGACCATTCGCATAGGGCGCGGCTCACCTGGGCCGACCTATTATGCAGTGGCACTTCACGAGGTGAAAAAACTTCAAAAAATAGCGAGCCAGAACTGGGATTCGAACCCGAGACTACGCGCCTTGTGCTAGCTGCTCAGAACGACAAGCTCCTCTGCTAGATATTCAACGTGGTCGTTAAAGAAACAAACGACATCGGCAAAAATCTAAATGGCCTAACGCCAGTAAACTAAAATTGCTAGCCACTGTAACTTGTAACTAAAATAGCAGCCTGATGCATATGAATTATAAGTCACAAGAAATTTATTTTTTTAGAAATTTTCAATGTTATTATCTTTTCAAAAAATGTAAATACTTTTTGACACATGAATATTTTTAAATTTATGAACAATTTTTTAAAAAACTCAAATATTTCTTAAAAATGTGAACACTTTTGGGTTTCTCAAACATTTCTTGATAAAAGGAACAAATTTTAAAACGAGAACAATTTTTGAAATTACGACCAATTTCTTAAATTACATATACATTTTCTGAAAAAATAGGAACAAAATTTGAAAACACGATTTTTTTTGTCGAAATTATGAACAACCTTTTCAAAATGCAAACATCTTTTGAAAATTCCAAGAACATTTTTTATTTTGCGAATAAAATTTGAAAACATGATCATTTTTTTGAATATGTGAACAAATTTTGTAAAAGCAGGAACATGTTTTGAAATTCCTGAATATTTTTTGAAGTTATGAACAAAATTGAAAACAAGATTGTTTTTCGAAATATTGAACATTTTTTCAAAATACGAACATTTTATGAAATTATGAACAATTTGTTCAAAACGCAATTTTTTAGAAAATTCCAATTATATGAACATTTTTTGCATATGTGAACAAAACTGGAAAAGCTGAAACATTTTTTGAAATTATAGAACATTTTGGAATTTATGAAAAAATTCTAGAAATGGGAACACTTTTTAAAATTCCTCAAAAATATTTCAAGTTGGCGAACAAATTTTCAAAAACATCAGTCTTTTTTCAAATTTGTGAACACATTTTGAAAGTGATCATTTTTTGAAAACATAAAACACGAATCTTTTATAAATCTGAAGTTAATTTTTTTCTTTAATTTACAAACATTTCTTGTAAAAGAAGTGAACAAAATTGAAGTGCTGAACTTTTTGGAATTTCTGAAGAAAATTGCAAAAAAATGAACAAAATTAAAAGAATACGAACATTTTTTAAATTCCTGAACATTTGATGAAAAAGAAAAATATTTAAAAGGAAAAGATAAAAATAAAAAAGTAAATAAAAGAAAAGGGGAAACAAAAAAATGAAAGAGGAAATAAAAAAGGAAAAATGAGAAAGAAGGAAAAAAGAAAGAAAAACGAAAAAATAGAAACAGAAAAGAAGAAAAACAGTTCATGAACCGGCTGGAAACCTTGCCGAACTTTCCCAAAACCGGGATCGGCTAAATGGGCCGGCCCATGTCGATCGAATGTGTGCGGTGCGTCGACAATTTGACGCATTCTGCGTCAAATAGGAGATCGCGATTAGGGCCGGCCTTTTGATTTCAGTAGTCTCCGTCCGAATCCAACTCTCCTAACGGGCCAAGGGCCGGCCTTTTTAGCTTTGTCTTTGGGTTGCTTCTTGAGCTCAAAAAACGGCCCTTCTCCTCCTACACGAGAATTCATGCCTCAAAGTGTAGCCTGCAAATCAAAGCGGGTCCTGTGAAAATGGATTCCAGCTGGGCTTACCCTCTTTCCTTTAGGCTGAAAAGATGCATCGGTTAGTTAATTACAGAGGTCCTTTCTCTCGGGATTCTTCTTTGGGTGCGGCTGCAGCTATCTGCAGGAACGCGCAAGGTGATTACATGGGTGCAGCGACAACAGTTGTAGTGAACGTCGCAGACCCCGCGAGTCTGGAAGCTTTGGCCTGCCAAAGAGGGCATTTTGCTAGGGGAAGATTTGAATCTTGCAAGCGTTGACGTCGCTTCAAATTGTCAGCTGGTCCTGAAAGACATTGATCAGGGGTCGATGGCCCCCTACGGCGCCATTTTATAGGAGATCAAAGCTCATAAACCGTCTATGATTAGCCGTCATTTTATGTACGATGGTAGGAGTTTCAATTTCGAGGCACATAGCCTAGCAAAGCACGCTTCTTCTTTAGGTGTCGATCGTTACGTTTGGCTTGATCCCCCTATGATTCAGCTATTGTACCCTTAAACAATATTTCGGACAATCAACAAAGCGTGTGTTTGCCTAAACAATTCAGTTAGTTACAGAGGTCATGTGAGAAAAGGTACTGCACTCCTATCACTCATGGTACTGCCCTGCTACGTTTTCCCACCCAGCGGCACCGGTACTAGCTACTCCATCCACCAAACCAGCTGACGAACTTTTGACAAGTCCACACCAGGATTGCTTGTCCACCACCACAGCACACGCAGTCAATCGAGCGAGTCCCGTCCCTTTTTGTTTTCGTTTTTAAATAACAGAGTCCATTTTACGGTTGGTGCGCTTCTGTTTTCGTCAAACACTTGAATAACTAACACAACACTGCGACGCCCGTGCCTGCCAACCCCTGGTCAGTGCCTGGCCTCGGCGGCCACCAACCATGCATGACCAACGGCACCTGCACAGCCAAGATTTCCCGTCCCAGCACTCATGCATGCGATGCGACCAGAAAAAAGACGTGAAAAATTCAAAATAGAAGAAGAAGAAGAAGAAAGACACGAGCATCATTCCCGTCATTTTATTTTAGCGGGAAACATCATTTTTTGTCAGCGCACGATGCTTCCCTTTGGACGAATCCTGATACCTTCTCTAAAGAAACACCACTTTGCTTAACTTCCATCATTCGATTATTCCCGCTTTTTGACGAGGTTGACATACTCAGACGAAGAATAGTCTTCCTGAGCTAGTGCTCGATTTTTTTACTAGCCATCTTTCGTGACATGCGTCGTCACATTCATGATTCCATAGCTCCCTACTCGCCGATTTGATAACGACTCGAGCAAAGCAAAGGGAAACTTGACCGATCGACTGGACGTCATCATTTCGCTTCGGTACGATTGTCATCAACTCGCTCGTATGATAATATGATATATTGGGATTGTGCACACACTTACCATCACAAAAACGAGCGATAAAGCCACTTGTGAATTTCGTACTCAGATAGGTCTCTTCGGGTAGTAATTAAAGGAGGTGGTGTAGCGCCGTGTGAATGCTTGCTGTGGTTGAATCTTGCACGAAATTTAAGTCAATGACATGGGAAGGTCGTTGCACCTGCACGCTGAACTTTGGGCTCGCACGATTAATTGTGATCCGCGCATGCATACCCTCTCCAACCGTTCGAGGTGCGCTGATATAGACAGTTGTTGGACACCACGGTCACCACGGCCATCAGGGTACGTGGTGCGCCAAATACTACGTATATGCCATGCTGCGGGCGACAGCAGTTGATTTTTGGCCCCTTGCAGTAATTGAGCAGGCGACGGCAGTGTGATGCTGGACCACGAAGCTCGCAATGCCCTCGAGCCGCATGACCGGCGCTTGGCTGGTTTTATAATTCTTTGGACGTTCCATGGAAAATACTACTACGTACTATTGGTTCAATGCTCTTGCCTTGAAACTAGCATCATTCTTGCATGCATACAGTATACGCAGGAGAGGCCGCGATTTCTCGGGAGCTTAGGCCAACTCCACCGCGCAACCTCAAACCGACGTCCGTTTTGTCCGGATTCTGTCCATTTAAGTAGGGATTTGGGGTCGTGTCCGGACGTGTTCTGGGATGCGGTGGCCGTGCGCCCAGCGCGCAGCCGCATCCATTTGCCCCATCCTGTCCGCGTCTATTTAAAAAACTAAAAGCAACGTTTCAAATGCCAAAGCCCTAGTCCAGCGGCCCCGGTTCATCACGCCGGCAACAGAGCCAGCAGCCTACACGTCCATCACCGGCATCAGCCAGCGGCCGGCAACACAGCCAGCCTCCAAAATGAATAGTTGTCCTCGCCGACAACACAGCCAGCGGCCGGCAACACAACCGGCCTTCAGAATGAATGTTTTTCTCGCCGGCACACTGCCAGCGGCCCAGCGGGCGGGCGGCACCCATGCCAGCCTCCAAAAAAGAACGGCCGACGCCGATCGGACGACCTAGTTCAAGCCTTCGGCGTCGAGCATCTCCTTCTGCCTGGCCACGAACCAGGCCCTCGTCTTCTCGCTCATCTTCGACAAGTCCACGCTCATGATCGCAAGGGCCACCTCCTTCGCTTTGGTGGCGGCATTGGTGGCCTCGATGTCGAGCTGCCTCTGCATGGCCTTGACGTTGTCGGCCTCGATGTCGAGCTGCCTTTGCCGGGCCGCCTCCTCCATGTCGAGCTGCCTTTGCCGGGCCGTCTCCTCCATGTCGATCTTCCTCCGCTTGGCCGCCTCCTCCATCTCAAGCTTCTATCTTTGAAGGTCTAGGTATTGCTTCATTTGCTCGTCCTTGCTTTGCCGCTTCTTCTCGTCCCTCACATCCTTTTGGGACATCATGCCATGCAAAGTCTCATGCAAGGCCATGGATGAGGCATCACGTATGTCGTCAACCTTGGAGTTGGTATTGCCCCTCGGCCTCTTCAACGCCTCGCCATCTCCACCTCCGGCGAACTTGGCCGTCTTCTTGCCTCTCTTCCTTTGTAGTTCACGGTATTGGTCCTTGAACTTAGGGCAATTGTTGATGATCGTCCAACAATGCGTAAGAGTGAATGGCTTGTCATTGTGCCGGGCCTTGAATGCCTCCAAAGATTGAAATGCCTACACCACATGATCAACAACAAGTGAACATGCAAACAATATACACGGCCGAAGTCTCATGGCCGTAGCAAGGAAAGGGCTAGGAAGAGGAGAGCATACCATGTCCCCAACGCCGAAACCACTCACGGGTCGTGCTTCAACGCTCTCAAATGCGGCGCAATACTGTTGGAAATATGCCCTAGAGGCAATAATAAATGGTTATTATTATATTTCTTTTTTCATGGTAATTGTCTATTGTTCATGTATAATTGTATTGTCCGGAAATCGTAATACATGTGTGAATACATAGACCACAACGTGTCCCTAGTAAGCCTCTAGTTGACTAGCTCGTTGATCAACCGATAGTCATGGTTTCCTGACTATGGACATTGGATGTCGTTGATAACGGGATCACATCATTAGGAGAATGATGTGATGGACAAGACCCAATCCTAAGCATAGCATAAAAGATCGTGTAGTTTCGTTTGCTAGAGCTTTTCCAATGTCAAGTGTCTTTTCCTTAGACCATGAGATCGTGCAACTCCCGGATACCGTAGGAGTGCTTTGGGTGTGCCAAACGTCACAACGTAACTGGGTGACTATAAAGGTGCACTACGGGTATCTCCGAAAGTGTCTGTTGGGTTGGCATGGATCGAGACTGGGATTTGTCACTCCGTGTGACGGAGAGGTATCTCTGGGCCCACTCGGTAATGCATCATCATAATGAGCTCTATGTGACTAAGGCGTTAGTCACGGGATCATGCATTGCGGTACGAGTAAAGAGACTTGCCGGTAACGAGATTGAACAAGGTATTGGGATACCGACGATCGAATCTCGGGCAAGTAACATATCGATTGACAAAGGGAATTGCATACAGGATTGATTGAATCCTCGACATCGTGGTTCATCCGATGAGATCATCGTGGAACATGTAGGAGCCAACATGGGTATCCAGATCCCGCTGTTGGTTATTGACCGGAGAGGTGTCTCGGTCATGTCTGCATGTCTCCCGAACCCGTAGGGTCTACACACTTAAGGTTCGGTGACGCTAGGGTTGTAGAGATATATGCGGAAACCCGAAAGTTGTTCGGAGTCCCGGATGAGATCCCGGACGTCACGAGGAGTTCCGGAATGGTCCGGAGGTAAAGAATTATATATAGGAAGTCAAGTTTCGGCCACCGGGAAAGTTTCGGGGGTTACCGGTATTGTACCGGGACCACCGGAAGGGTCCCGGGGGTCCACCGGGTGGGGCCACCTATCCCGGAGGGCCCCGTGGGCTGAAGTGGGAAGGGAACCAGCCCCTAGTGGGCTGGGCGCCCCCCCATGGGCCTCCTCCCATGCGCCTAGGGTTGGGAACCCTAGGGTGGGGGGCTTCCCACTTGCCTTGGGGGGGCAAGGCACCCCCCTTGGCCGCCGCCCCCCACCCTAGATGCGGTTTGGCCGGTGCCCCCCCCCTCCCAGGGGGCCTATATAAAGGGGGGAGGGAGGGCAGCAACATTACAGCCTTGGGCGCCTCCCTCCTCCCCTGCTACACCTCTCCCTCTCGCAGAAGCTCGGCGAAGCCCTGCCGAGACCCGCTACATCCACCACCACGCCGTCGTGCTGCTGGATCTCCATCAACCTCTCCTTCCCCCTTGCTGGATCAAGAAGGAGGAGACGTCACTGCACCGTACGTGTGTTGAACGCGGAGGTGCCGTCCGTTCGGCACTCGGTCATCGGTGATTTGGATCACCGCGAGTACGACTCCGTCATCCACGTTCATTGGAACGCTTCCGCTCGCGATCTACAAGGGTATGTAGATGCACTCCTTTCCCTCGTTGCTAGTATACTCCATAGATGGATCTTGGTGAACGTAGGAAAATTTTAAAATTATGCTACGATTCCCAACAAATACTTGTTGCACTCTTGTTGGATGAACAACCATCTCTTTTGAATCGAGCCGATGCCACGGTTGCTTGTAATTTGGTAGGGCTCAAACATCTTCCTTTCATGGAATGTTTTGTGGACTCTCGTCCAAAAAATAATGCCCTTTTGTTGCGCGCCGGTCCTCGGATCTTGGCTAATCTCCATCCAAGCTTGGCAAATCAACTTGTCCTCATCTTGTGTATATGAACCCGTGCGAATGCTCTTCCTCTTCTTTTGTGCTTCCGTTCTTTGGGTGAGCTCGTCGATGAACAATGGCGCGCCACTAATATCAACGTCATTGCCTTCTTCTTCTTCTTCATCACCATCACCTTCGACATAGATGTCATCGTCTTCATGCCACAAGTCACCATGGTCGTAGTCAGCAGGGTCGTCGGCCTCTTCATCGGGGACGTACTGGGCGCGGCCATCCTGACTTTGGGTCTCCTCGGGGTCGTAGGCACGGCCATGCCCACCCTCGAAGATCACGTCCTCCATGTACTGGTTGTAGAAGGGGTCGTCGACCGTTGGCGTTGGGGTTGACATTCCGTCAAACAAGACGCGGGGGGCCGGCATGGTGCCCGTGAACGGTGCCCGTGCCTGCTTTCTTTGCATCTCGACGGACGGACGGCCGCCGCTGTTGGACCCAGGCGTGACGTTGAGGTCGATGATGGCCGCGGGGCGCGGTGTGGACGACGCGAACAAGCCCACGTCCGGCGACCCCGAGAAACGGGTCTGGCCATCGTGCCTTGGTGGAGGAAAGCCGGGCAACATGGGCGCAGTGCGCGACGTCGGCGACTGGCAGTGCGTAGGCCGGGCGACCGACGAGCCTGTGCTCGCCGGGCCGCTGCAGGGAACCCGGCCGGACGGCCCATGCCAAGCATGAGGATGGCGTGCGCTTTGTTGACGAGGTCCTCCTTCTCGTCGGCAGCGGCCTTGCGCCGCGTGGCCTCCAGGTCATCGCGCTGGGCGGCGAACTTGGCCGTGGCGGCATTGACCTTGACGACCGCTCTCCGTTCCCTCCTCTTCGCCGATTCCGCGTCCAACTTGGCGATCTCCTCCGGCGTGCACTCTGACTGCGGCTTCCTTGGCGCCTTCTTCTTCACCTTTGCGGGCGGGTCGACGGCCAGGCCGCCGGAACTCGGCGGGGCGTCGGCCATGGACGGGGGAGAGAGGGGGCCGTGAGAGGGACGTGGGAGGGTTTGGGGGAAATGGCGCCAAATGGGCGGGGGGGGGGGGGGGGGGGGGGGTTGGTTTCTCCCACCGACAGGCGGGCCAGGGGAGGACAAGCGCGCGCGTCCCGCCCATCCGCGCGCTGTCCGTTTCACCCCAAAACCGGCGCAAACTTGGGTCGGGGATGGGTCGAAAGCGGACACAAAGCGGACAAAAGTCCGTTTGCGCCCGCGCGCTGGGCCGTCTCGTTTGCCCCCTTTACTCCAAACGGACGGGGGCGGACAGGATAGGGTCGCACGGTGGAGTTGGCCTTAGAGTTTGTAGGGATGGTTGAGAATGTGCTACCTGTTTGAACACTTTCCCGCAACAAAAATCAAGAAAGATTCATATACATAATGATGTTTCCGAGATTGGACTCTACTGCTAAGGAATTCAACGTCAATTGAATGTTATAAATTTCAAGACACAAGTATTACTTGTTTTTTTACTTCTGAAGATTGCATAGTTTTGGTTAATTTTAACTTATACCAAAAACACACCCCGGAAAAAAAGAAAAGAATTAGCAACGTTCGAAAAAAGCAGCTAGCTCTCTCCCTTGTCACTCCCAATGGCGGCTCGGGAGCCAAATCCCATTCCTCCTTGACCTCGCCGCCGCCTGAGAGTGTCGTCGGACAATGCCTGCGCAGTGCTGGTGGCGGCGGGGCCGATTTCATCTCCCCCCTCTCCTCGCTCGAGTTGTGCGGTGTGGAGCATATTGGTCTCAGCGAGGTCCTGGTCGGCAAGTAGTAGCGTGTTGCTGGCTCTGGCCAATGCAAGCGGCCGCGCATGTGTAGGTGCACGCGATGGCACAGATGCAGGCGGCTCTGCCGGAGGCTTGCTCAGGGGACTTCGACGGAAGCCAAAGCGGCGGCTTCGGGCTATGGATCTGATATTGGTGCTCCTCGTCGGCGTGACAAGGAGAGTTTGGGTGTGTCCGTAGGATTGTCTCGATTTGTTTGTTGCTATGAAGTCTAAGATGCGGTGGCAGGGTCTCGGTGGCAACGATGACGGGCAATAGGTGATGTGTTCGATGGTTTTCTACGGCGCCAACCTTGTATGGTTCTTCATAACTCTCCGTCAGAGTTGCAGTTGCGATGTCCTCATCACGGATGGCTAAGTTTTGGCACGGATCTTCATGTGACTCCGCACTGCCTCGAGGGGGGGAGGGGGGGGGGGGGGGGTTGGTCGACGATCGTCTATGGCAACGTCGTTCGGAGATTAGGGATGGTGATGGCGCCTACTTGGAAGAAGTAATGATGTTGAGTGGCGACACATGTGGGGGTACCTTAATTATGCCGTTTAGCGGATTGTGACGGTTTTTGTTCGGTTTTTCATTCATTAACTAGACCGGGTTTTTTTCATGAGCGGTGGGCTTCTTTCACGTATTTTTCCTTACAAATCTTTTGCCTCCATTTTCAATAAATATATATGCCATACTTTTCATGAGTTGATAATTAATGTCCAACAGGAAATTTCACCACTCCCCTTCATATGTGCACCTCAGGCTAGTCACTCCACCAGGTGCTTGCGTTGCAGCTAAAAACGCAAGGCCGACGATGCGCATGGTACGTCTGCATAAACGTCCATATATGCATCTGACCATGCATATCTAACCTTGCACAAACAAATTAATGGTCAGACCGGCCGGCAGGCCAGACGATCCCACCACGAAAGATCGACCGGTGACACGGCGCTGCTGTGTGCTCCCTAGTGCCAACATTAATAATGACCAGCATGCACTCGAGACCGTATGATCGTGTCGTGTCGCCGCTGCATGTATGGCTGCGACCAGTCTCGGCCTCACCAGCCACACTATCGATCGAGGCTGCTGCTGCCCGGGCTTCACGGTGTCCACACCCAAAAGCCGCACGGCTCAGCGAACTCGACGTTCACCAACCGCGCTGGCGTGACAAAACTCCGCCTATAAAATCTCCCGGGCCGCCGAGCCTTGCCGGAATCAGCAACCAACCGAGCTCACCTCCTCGCACAAGGTCTGGGCACCTACACTGGTACAGCTATAGCTAGCTAGCATATACTACTACACCGGAGGGAGGGAGCGAGCGGCCATGACGAGCGAGGTGCAGTCGGCGCCGCCGACGCCGCGGCCGGTGTCCGCCCCGCCGTCGCAGATGCACTCTCCGGCGCCCAGCCGGTCGCCGCTGCGCGCGATGGCGTCGCCGCTCGCCAGCCCCGTGAAGAAGGCGGTGGCGAGCGTGAGGGGGTACCTGGAGGAGGTCGGGCACATCACCAAGCTCGCCGACCCGCGCGACGCCTGGCTGCCCATCACCGCGTCCAGGAGCGGCAACGCCTACTACGCCGCCTTCCACAACCTCAGCTCCGGCGTCGGCTTCCAGGCGCTCGTGCTCCCCGCCGCCTTCGCCTCCCTCGGATGGTACCTTCTAGCTACCCCACTTATATTCAATCGAGAGATGAACATATAGTACTACACGAGTACACGTCTACACGTACGTTACTTAATTTGTCCGGCCCGTGGATTGGGTTCTTGCAGGACGTGGGCGATCGTGTGCCTGACCGTGGCATTCGCGTGGCAGCTCTACACGCTGCGGCTGCTGGTGAACCTCCACGAGCCCGTCGCCGGCGGCACACGCTACAGCCGGTACATGCACCTCGCCACCACCGTCTTCGGTACGTCCCCGATTCCCGCGCGCGCTTATTATCTCAGACTAATTAATTAACACGGCGACGTCGTGCGGCAAACGACGTCGTCTCTTTCGATCGCTGTCTTCCACGCTCATCATGCATGCCTTGCCTCGGCCTTCCTCCAACAGGTGAGAGATGGGGGAAGATCCTGGCGCTGCTCCCGACGATGTACCTGTCGGCGGGGACCTGCACGGCGCTCATCATCGTGGGCGGCGGCAGCATGAAGATCCTCTTCAGCATCGCCTGCGGGCCCGCGTGCGTGGCGCGGCCGCCGACCATGGTGGAGTGGTACGTGGTGTTCGTCTGCGTGGCCGTGGTGCTGTCCCAGCTCCCCAACCTCAACTCCATCGCCGGCGTCTCCCTGGTCGGGGCGACGGCGGCCGTCGGCTACTGCACCATGATCTGGGTCATTTCCGTGACCAAGGGGAGGGTGGCCGGCGTGTCCTACGACCCGGTCAAGGCCAGCAGCGACGTCGACAGGACGATCGCCGTCCTCAATGGCCTGGGCATCATCGCGTTCGCTTTCAGGGGGCACAATCTTGTGCTCGAGATTCAGGTAAGTGTCAACCCGGGAAAAGAGATTCTCCTCCCATTCCCAGCTAGTGCATGTTAGCCTCGTTATCCGTTGCTCATGTCCTCGTGCCGCTTTGAGAACGAACGGCGATGAAGAAAAGTCGCTGAGAGTGAGCGTGCTGGCTTTGCAGGGCACAATGCCGTCGACGCTGAAGCATCCTTCACACGTGCCCATGTGGAAGGGCGTCAAGTTCGCCTACCTCGTCGTCGCTCTCTGCCTCTACCCCGTCGCCATCGGCGGCTTCTGGGCCTACGGCAACCAGATACCTCCGAACGGGATCCTGAGCGCACTCTACAAGTTCCACAGCCGCGACGTGTCCCGGCTGGTGATCGGTCTCGCGACGCTGCTGGTGATCGTCAACTGCCTGACCACGTTCCAGATCTACGCCATGCCGGTGTTCGACAACATGGAGGCCGGGTACGTGCACAAGAAGAACCGGCCGTGCCCGTGGTGGCTGCGCGCGGGCTTCCGCGCCTTGTTCGGCGCCGTCAACCTGCTCATCGCCGTCGCGCTGCCCTTCCTGTCGGAGCTCGCCGGCCTCCTCGGCGGGATCTCGCTGCCGGTCACCCTGGCCTACCCGTGCTTCATGTGGCTGGCCATCATGAAGCCCGGGAGGGGCACGGCGATGTGGTGCGTCAACTGGGCGCTGGGGTGCCTCGGCATGGGGCTCAGCTTCGTCCTCATAGTTGGGAACCTCTGGGGGCTCGTCGCCACTGGCCTGCATGTGCAGTTCTTCAAGCCCGCCGAGTTCCAGTGAGTGAATTTAAAGATGAAAGCAAGTTTTTTTTTTCGAGTGAAGATGGAAGCAAGTTTGCTGTCTAATCCACCAACGGAAGACGTATCAATGTGATGTAATGCTGGCTTGTTTTTCATTTTGTTTCTGAGAAGTATACTATGTCTTGTACTGGAACCTGAAATGTTGATTCTTTTAGAAGCAAAAAGCTGAATCTACGTTTCAAACATTATACTACAGATCAGCTGTTCTATATATTGCTTGTAACTTCGTCGTTTTCAGTGTCTAAAAACCTTAAGACCAGCTGATATGTACGTATAATCGTATATACAGTAGTAATGACTACAAAAATAAAGCATGACAACCGAGGACGAAATATATATAAGAACAATCATCAGATACAGAACGAACGGGTTTTCAGTTGTGCATTTAACATATAAGAGCTGCATCGCTCAGACACAGCGTTCTACAGCGAATGTGCGACTAAGTTCAAACTATTTTCTTATGAAGCTACAACCCTACAAGGAATAAACTGAAAAATCTACATGCATACTCAGATCAATCTAATGGCATCGTTTGATCAGGATGCATTCTATAAGAGACAAAAAGGTGCCTATATATAGGAGTATATGCTGTACAACATCAATGAGCCACAAGTATCTTTACCATGTTATTATATGCATCAAACTAAACTAATGTATTTTCACATATAGCGCGTACTAGCAGCACCGGCAGCAGATTACATCTCGGCAGGTGTAGGGTCTAGCCCGGGCTTCTAGTTCGTCCAGTGGGGGTACTGCTTCCAGAACATATCCCTTCTGTCTAGAGAGGCAGAGGTCATAGAGGTTCCTGCAGATACCTTTGCTGAAAGGATGCACCTTTCTAGGAACTCCCCTGTAAGTGTCATTTGATCGATTCATTATGGTAGACTAGAGACAAGCAAATATAACGAGAAAAATGCTAGTCTTCAGCCATTTCATACCTTAGGTAAGATATTCGCTTCCGTCTGGCAATTTCATATGTCGTTTGGTTCGTAAGAGCAAGGTAACTACAGATATACACAAGCTCGTGAATACAATAATCATCAGTGAAGAGGTCACTGTTAATTTGTGACTTCACAACATGTAAGATATTCCTGATGTCAACAGCTATTGTTATAGTTTTTCTTTGTATTCTGCATAGCAGATTGCGAATTCTGAAAGAACAGACTACTGTCAATATATAAACGTAAAAACTTACGTATGCAACATGAGTAAGATCAGCAAAACTATGAGGATTACTATCAACGGCAGCAACAGTGTTAAGCCAGTCAAACCCTTCAACCTGTCGATTAAGAAACAAATAAAATGTTTGCCGGACAAACTTGAAATCCAAAGTACATACCATGAGTAGTGAAACTAGATCAAAAAAGGTAGAGGTACATACCAGGACCCGTTCATATCCACATGTAAGAACTGGATGTAGAGAGCAACAGTCCAAATAACTAAACTTGCTTGTCCAAATATGTACCACCTAGAAAATATCACTTATGCAATGACATAAGCTGGATATAGTTTTGATGAGTCATAAAATAGAACATAACATCACATATGTATATTCCAATATATCATCAGAAGCATTTAAGAACAATATATTTTAAATTAAATGCATATTAAGAGGACATAGCTGTTAACAGAAATAAAGGAATCGAGGAGAGCTGCAATTTCTACTTACATCCGGGAGACTTTGTGAGTCCAATAATCGCTAGAGTTTTTTTTTCTGTGAAAGCTGCAATTCTACTTATATCGGGGAGACCTCGTAAGTTCAATAATCATTAGTTCTCCTTGCCATTATTTTTCCTTTGATCTTAAAAGAAGTACAGGAGCCACAGAAGCACTACAATGCCAACAAGGCACTCTGTAAACCTACCCGGTGTGCTTTCAGTTAGGAGTTAAGAATTAGCATGCCCCAGATATGTCGAAAGAACATTCACAAGATACATGACATCATGTTAAACACTGGTAACTGGATTTTGGTAGATACGACTATCTGAGTAAAGGTTGATGGATTGTACGGCAAAAGAAGTAAAAGCCTGCCAATTCCACTAGATCAATATTAAGGGAAAGGGTGGGAATGGTCATCAGTACACAGTCCCAATTGAAATCAAGCAGTTCCTTGTTAACAGTGATATAGAGACAGTAGAGACTCGAGAAAGTATGAGGGCATGGCCTCATTATTTGGTAAAAGAGCGGTCCTCCATTCCAACATAACTTCTGCACAGGGGGCTTCTGGATTTATTGTTAAACGATAGGGACCGCAGAGTACAAAAACTGGAGAAGGTAAGGATGTTGCGGCATTTGCACATAATAGCATACACTAAACTACAAAACATAATATATATCGTGCATTCGAGATTTAATGTGTTCGAAAGATAAGCTGCAAAATGTGTAAATAAAAATCTCACCAAAAACGGCAATGATTCCTAATGCCAATGCATGTTCCAAGCCATGTACAGTGATGATCAAATTGGAGAATACACTTGTCACAATCATGACAATGCTTGGTTCGTGGTGGCTGTGAAAGGTAGTCAACACCAAAAGATGAGCTTTGGCGACCAGCATAACAGAAACGTGTGCTAGTTAAAGATATTTCATGGACATTGCAAGTTAATGTGACATAGATATTTGAGAATAACAAACTCACATATCACAAACTCAATATTATGCTGAGCTGAGTCAATAAGCCTGCACTAGTTCTTTATGCAATATAAAAAAACAATCTACTATCTTGCCAAATAGATTGTCAGATTGGTAAATGGTAATGAAGAATAAAGTGATAGAAAGTCTTCTTGTGGTTTCTAATATGTGACTCACGGGGTACAATGAGAAAGGAGAGTAACATAATTGACACATTACTGCCCTCTAGGCCATAACTGGTGCTTTCATACATTAAGGTTGTGTTTGGTGTGAACCAAGCTTGCCCTACCAAAAAATTGGCAAGCAATGTTTTTAGTAATGGCCACTGTTGGCACGAAAAATGAACTAGAATGCGGCAACCATCCAAACAATAACCAATTTTTCTGTCATGCCCATAATAATGATATGGTACACATTGGTCACGAACAACATACCCTAACCCCTCTAGGGTACAGCTTCATAGGTAAGCAAACAAGAGCAGTAAGCACATGCCATAATAATCTAGTAATCAAACATATTGGACATGACACAAGACATGCTTAATTGCTTTCTACTGATCTTTAAATCAAGTTTACATAAGACAAACTACATAGTCTATGCTTGAAATGATACGCATACCAATGATAGTAAGTCAACTGATCTTTCATTTCTATATATTTTTCCAGAGAATTTCATTTGTTCTGCCATAAGCACTAACATCAATATTCCAAGACGGGTATATTGCTGGCTGGTTACCACCAGTTATTTTATCATTGCCTTGACTATAGAGAACATTACAATAGGCTGCAACTTTAGAATAATAAAGATTACCTGAATGAGATGGCAGTAAGAGCAGGTCAAATCCCTAAACAAAATGGAAGCATACAACCATATCACAGAACGAAGATAGATGGCAATATATATTGAAAATTACACCTCGGAAGAGGGAAAATAATAATAATTCCAAATCCAGACAAGTGCACCTGCTGGATGATCCAGGAGGATATAGATCCATCATTTGCAAAAGCGACGAAGGTGTAGCAGATTGTGGGTTGTGTTGCTCTATTTTGCTGCGGCTCATGAAATAATTTAAGCTCCCGTTTTTTGAACAGACCTGTCTTTTCTTAATCATAAAAAAACATTTTTAATTTAGCATAAAGTAAGTCTGCGCAACTGGCAGGCTCCAGCCCTTCAAATATACACATATCTAACCAAGGCAAAACAAAAGAACTTATGACATTACTTTGAGATTGTCGTTGTATTAATGAAGGTTGCGTGCATCGCTGATCCAGCCTTCAACATATCAGCCACATACCTAACAGCAAGAGGACGAAATGAGGTGCAGTGTAAAAGGCATCGCTGTTCCTATGCATAATCCTTACTCTAGGGCTCAATAACATCGAGAAGCACGAATTACCCTGGTGATGAATTAGCTGTATATAGGTATTGCGCCAAGGTAAACAACACCAGCCCTCCATATAAACACATGTACCTGGCATCAAGAGTGGACAGTAGGAAGGCTAAAGACAGATGACCAGTAAAATATCTTCTAAGACATCCGTTTGAGCGTCAATTAATATGGGAAAGGAGGGAGTAGATAACAAGATGCTAATGAAAAACAGAGAACAGATGCATGATAACATAATGAATTTCCAGTATCCATCAAATTCTGAATAAGCTGTCAAACATTAGAACCGCTCAGTACTAATATTCTTCAAACATATCAGGCACGTATGGACATACACTTCCAATTCTTCGCAGAGACACACCAAAACTATTTTCCTTCAAAATTAAAGCAGGCCACGAACTAATTACACGAATAAATGGTAGCTGGGAAAAGCAATAGCTGCCAACACGGGCTAGGAGAAAATCGACTCCAAACATCGGATATCTTAACATATAATCTAAACAAACGGAAACGTTTCACAGGCAAGGAGGAACAGAGGAGGGGAGAGGGGGCCTGTTATACCACTGGTCCTGGCGGATTTGGCTCCGGAGGGCCGGATCGAGCAGGAAGACGGCGCCGATGAAGAGCGCATGCAGCAGCATGACGATTAACCTGACACACCTCCAGGGCTTCCTCCCTGCGCTCAAATCCCCGGCCCCGGTCAGGCATTCAGACCCCGGCCGGAACCCCCAAATCGAACCAATTGACGAACCGTGCGAGCCGTGGCGCTGGGGTTGGGATAGGACCCTGATGGCCTCATGGGGAGGATCGCTTTCCCCGCAGCACGGCATCCTCGCCGCCGCACCGACGTGAGGAGGAGGAGGAGGGAGGTGGTGGCGATGGTTACCGGTGGCCGGTCTTCCGCGGGAGGAGGAGGAGCCGGCCTGCAGTTACGGTGGGGAGGGCCCACCTGGAAGTGGACGGACTCTGGATTCTTTTTATCCCGGACCCGGACTCTGGCTTCTTCTTTTTTTGAGGTACAGACTCTGGCTTCTTCAGTGTGTCACATACACACCCCACAGGCCAAGGCCCAGGTCCAGATGTGCGAAAATCCAAGCCCAGAGTTGGCCCGTCAGGCCAGCCTGGCATGGCCGGCCGCAGGGGGGCGCATCCCAAAAAAGGAAGAATTTTTTTTTTGTAACAACCTGCACATCGTAACAGATTCAAAAATATTTCGAGATAGGATCCCAACAGATTTCCATCTATACGGCGCGGGAGGGGCCGCCGTCTATAAATGCCCACCCGGGCATCTTCATCTCTACTCCCGCGGAGCCATCTATCAATCCATCTCCTCTCCGCGCCATCCCATCTCGTCTCGTCTCCTGCCCCTCGGAGGTCGAGATGGCGGCGTCGGCGGCGGCGCGAGTAGTGGTGGCCCTCGCGTGCGTCTTCTCCCTCGTCTTCTCCGCGCAGGCGGAGGCTCCCTACAGGTTCTTCGACTGGGAGGTCAGCTACGGCGACGTCAACCCGCTCGGAGGAGTTCCGCAGCAGGTACATATATAGTTTCGAGCCTAGCTAACTATTGCTGTATTGCTGTTTTAATCTGCGCTGCATCTGAGGTTAACTGCGACGTGTTTGATTTTCGATCTCTGTAGGGTATTCTGATCAACGGGCAGTTTCCAGGGCCTCAGATCGACTGCCAGACGAACGACAATCTGGTCATCAACGTGCGCAACCGGCTGCCGGAGCCGTTCCTGCTTTCATGGCAAGTTCTTTTTAGCTTACTCGAGACATTCCTCAGCGTTGCATGCACCAGTTTTATCTGCATTAACTACTTCCTTCTGGTTTTGATCGGTTTTAGCTTACTCGAACGTCGTTGCACAACTTTAATCTGCATCAGTTTAGGGGGTGTTTGGTTCAGGGACTTTTTAGTCCCAGAGACTAGAAAAAAAGGATAATTGGTTTGATGCCAATATTTGGCATTGCCAATACTTGGCAAGCCAGCAATTGGCAATATCAAAAGTTGCCAATAATTTTTGGCATTTGTCAAATATTGGAATGCCAATTTTTGGCGTCAAACCAATAATGCTCAAAGTCCCTAAGAACCAAACGGGAGGGACTTTTTCTACAGGAACTAAAAAAGACTCTACTAGAGAATCTTTTTTGATTAGTCCTTGGGACTAGAAAAAGTCCTAGGACTTCTGAACCAAACACCCCCTTAGTTTTTTAGATCTGCATTAGCTTAATGGTTTCGTCGAGATCAAAGAAAGCGGGCGTTAAAAGGGGAGATTTGTTTGCGTGTAGTAGCACTCAAGTCGCGCAGCGTCGTCTCGTTTAAGCTTTGCTACGCATCTGATCTTGAAACGGCGATCAGCAAGTCGCTGAACAAAAATAGATGCATGCCAAATTCCTTCACTGCCAGTTTCAAACACAGAGAAGTAATTCTGCTACATGCATCATGATGTCTCCTATTCGTGCTTAATTTGGCAGTACTTAATTAGTGCAAAGATATATCTCATAGTATCACCTTTCCGGATATCTCGGCGGGTACAAACAAGTTACCTGCAGCATTAATCTAGTTAATCACTTTTATCCATAGTTTGCGCAAAGGCAAAAGTAACGTAACACAGTTACTCATGAACAGGAACGGGATCCAGCACAGGAAGAACTCGTGGCAGGACGGCGTGTCGGGCACCAACTGCCCGATCCCTCCGGGCCAGAACTACACGTACCACATGCAGGCCAAGGACCAGATCGGCAGCTTCTTCTACTTCCCCTCGCTGGCCTTCCACAAGGCGGCCGGCGGCTTCGGCGCCATCCGCATCAACAGCCGCCCGCGGATCCCCATCCCCTTCCCCCCGCCGGCCGACGAGTTCACCGTGCTCATCGGTGACTGGTACAACACCACCCACAAGGTACATATGTCGCCAAGCAAGGCGTTGGCTTGCACGAAATGCACTCATCTGTCGGTTCATTTCAGTTTTGGTGTGTGCTATAACTGATCCATTTGGTTTTGCTTGTCAGGCTCTCCAAGCCATGCTGGACGACGGGAAGCTGCTGCCTTCCCCTGACGCCATCCTGATCAACGGCAAGGGCCCGGGGCGCGCCAACTTCACGGTGGAGCAGGGGAAGACGTACAGGCTGCGGGTCTCCAACGTCGGCCTGCGGAGCACGCTCAACTTCATGATCCAGGACCACAACGTGACGCTCGTGGAGGTGGAGGGCACCCACACGGTGCAGAACACCTACACCTCCCTCGACGTCCACGCCGGCCAGTCGCTCTCCGTGCTCTTCACCGCCGACCGCCCCGCCGGGGGCTACCACATCGCCGTCTCGTCGCGGTTCACCAACCAGACCCTCAACTCCACCGCCGTGCTGCGCTACGCCGGCTCGACCGGCTTCTCTGGGCCGCCGCGTGCCTTGAACCAGAGCGACGTTGACTTTTCACTGAACCAGGCTCGCTCCATCAGGTACGGATCACGTCATCTCGACCGCCCGTTCTAGAGACAAACGGCGTGTTAATCGGTGTGTTCGGGTCTGAGCTTGCTGTGGTGACCACGTGCAGGACGAACCTGACGGCGAGCGGGCCGCGGCCGAACCCGCAGGGCTCGTACCACTACGGGTCCATCAACGTGAGCCGCACCATCCGG
The DNA here is from genome assembly GCF_002575655.3 of Aegilops tauschii subsp. strangulata. Lineage (NCBI taxonomy): Eukaryota > Viridiplantae > Streptophyta > Magnoliopsida > Poales > Poaceae > Aegilops > Aegilops tauschii. Next base: position 520,049,102 of record NC_053036.3, read on the forward strand.
CTGGCCAACTCGGCGGGGCAGGTCGGCGGCAAGCCGAGGTACGGCGTGAACGGCGTGTCGTACGTGGACGCCGACACGCCCCTCAAGCTGGCGGACTACTACAACATCAGCGGCGTGTACCGGATGGGCGCCATCCCGGACGCGCCCGCGGCCAGCCACAGCGGGACGCAGAACGGGACCGGCGCCGATGCGGCGCTGAAGAACGCGACGGCCGTCATGGACTCCGACCACCGCTCCTTCGTCGAGGTCGTGTTCGAGAACAGCGAGGACAGCCTCCAGAGCTGGCACCTCGACGGCTACAGCGTCTTCGTCGCCGGGTACGTGCACATCAAGTCATCGTGAGGCTCATGCATACGTATATAATACTCTGCTCCATGATCATTCTCCTCGTCGGTCCTCGTAGGATGGACAAGGGGGCGTGGAGCGAGCAGAGCAGGAAAGGCTACAACCTCGTGGATGCAGTCACGAGGTGCACGGTGCAGGTAAGATTTTCTTCCTTTTCCTGCTTGACTTGATGAATGTGTTTTACACTTCTTTTGTTGCTGCTTTGAGAAGGTGTATCCAAGAGGGTGGACGGCGATCTTCATCGCGCTGGACAACGTGGGGATGTGGAACGTGAGGTCGGAGGATTGGGTGCGCAGGTACCTGGGCCAGCAGTTCTACCTCCGGGTGTACACGCCGACGCACTCCGTCCGCGACGAGCTCCCCGTGCCGACCAACGCGATCCTCTGCGGCCGCGCTGCCAACAAGAGCCGCCTGCCAGTCTCTCAGTAGTAAGCAGCCGCTGGCAGGGAATGATCCAATTGTATCAGTGTGTTAGTAGTAGCATGGTGTGAAGTCGAACTGTCGAAGACTTAGTTTGGCTGGTTACTGGTTAGGGCTTAGTCTGGGCTTAGGAATTTACTCATGGAGTCAAATCATTTCAGGCCTAGGTGGCCTCGGTATAAACAAGAAAGATAGTATGTGATATCTCTTATCTGCGCTATTTCTGGCTTATAAAAACATTAATTTTCAGCCTTATTTTACAAGTCTTTGTATCAATATATTTTTAATAGAGAAGTATATTTTTCCTCCTCAACTCCTGACGAACTCTAGGTTTAGTCCAAGGGCCTGTTCGCCTCCCAACTCTCCCAACTCCAAAGATTCAGCTTCTGAACCTATCTTTAAAAAAATCAGCTTCTACGAGTAGGGTGTTTCGGTGCCCAGGCTCATCTGCACCCTGTTAGAAAAAAACATAAAAAATTCAAAACAAATTCAAAAAATTTCAAATTTTTTTGTGTGGTAGAAAATTTGATGCGTGAGACCCGCTCTAAATTTCATGTCATTTGGACATCTGAGAAGCTCTCAAAAAACATTTTTACAGACCCCAATTTGTCTTTTTTGCTGAGAGCTGCTCAGATGTCCAAATGACTTGAAATCTGTAACGGGTCTCACGCATCAAATTGTCTACCACACAAAAAAATTGGATTTGTTTGAATTTTTCTAATATTTGTTTTGATTTTTTTCGTCAACACGGATGCAGATGAGCTCGGGTGCAGAGATGGATTTTCGGCTTCTCCATCGCTACTTGGCCTGCATCTAGCGACATGGCCCAAGAAGGAAGGGAGAGACGTGATTCTCTTCGTTCATGAAGAAAGAAGAGAGGAGAGAGACTAAACGAACCGTTGCAAATCTTGTAATTTTAGCAAACTCCACGTTTTGAGGATTCCATGAAGCTGCTCATTCCTCGGAGTTCGTGAAGCGTGGAGCGTGAATGACTTTTGAACAGGCTCTAAACTTCAAAACCGAACAACTTGCGCCTCCAACTCTTGAAACCGGACAAGTTTAATCCCTTGTCTCGGCTGACCTGGTATCGCTGACTGACTCAACACAGTTTTGACCGGTCTTCGTCCACGTGGCGGGGTTTCGACGGGAGCTTCCGTGGCTCATGCACATACGCCATGTGCAGCTCAACATCAACATCCCTGTCGCGCTCTCCTTCATGTCAGTCGCACTTTGCCACGGGAGCATCATAGCTCGGCGTTGTCTCAGTTATTGTGCTCCTCATCGACGGAGCGGTCGCTGTTGCAACCAGGGGATGTGGCATCCACACGCACACTGGCCACCAGCCACACCACAGGCACCATCATCTCCTTGGTGGCGCTCGTCGCGACCCCGCCCAACATGCCTGTGGTGTTGCCTTGTCCCATTGCAGCTGTGCACCAGATGGAGATGCCCGGCATCCTCTTGAGCTTCTCCTCGTGCTCCACCCCCGGACTGCGTTCTCGCGCACCCCGTACCACATGCTCCCAGGCAGTGGAGAAGAGGAGGTCGAGAACGAGCACGAGGTAGCGCCACCGCCCGCATGGCTTGCCTTCATCTTTCGAAGCCACCATAGCGACGCCGCCTGCTTACCTGCATCCTCGTCATGAAGCAGGGGTGGTTGTGGGCCACGGTGTCCGACGATGTAGAAAGGGGATGCAAGGTGCAACAAAGCTCGCGGTGGCCGGCGAGCTAGAGCATAGACAGCATGGCTGGCTAAAGGGACTTGCGAGGGTGCTGCCGTGGTCGGCACATGCGGTGCATGCAAGGTGTTCCATGAAATGTCTTGGTAAGCCAATGTAAGAAGGAAGAAGATAGGAGAGAGAAATACTGCCATGGATGAAGACCGATCAAAACCATGTTGAACTAGTTGTGATACCGTGTCTGCCGAGACAAGGGACTAAACTTGTCCGGTTTCAAGAGTTGAGGATGTAAGTTGTCTAGTTTTAAAAGTATTTTTTTGCGTGAATGATCCAGATCTTTTATCAAAATTCAGCGAAAGTACAGAGTGTCTCGAACATAATAAAAATTATATTGATATTCCAAGACCCCCAAACAACCACTATTGCCGTCAAAACAAGCAACCGACGCGCTGCTGTCGCCGCTCCCCTATCGGAGTCGGATGGACCATGTCGATGACAACCGGGAAATCTTGGTGCATGCACCCCTAAGGACCAGTGCCCTGGAGCCGCAGTCGTCGTCGAACCCTTGCATAGATATGAATCATCTAACATCAAATCTTGCCACAAGACGAGAAAACCTAACCTCACCGCCCCAAAGAGAAGGGCCAGAGCTCCGTCGACTACTTCTAGACAGACAAACTCGAGGAGGAACCCGGAAGGCAAACTCGTAGTAGTGTCGCCATCCACCCGAGCATCGTAAATGCGAGGACTAAAAAACCCTAACCTAAACTACTGACCTGAGCAGCGAAACCGAGATTCCCTGATAACGCACAAGTATAGGGGATCAATTGTAGCCTCTTTTGATAAGTAAGAGCGTTGAATCCAACGAGGAGCTAAAGGCAGAACAAATATTCCCTCAAGTTCTATCGACCACCGATACAACTCTACGCACGCTTAACGTTCGCTTTACCTAGAACAAGTATGAAACTATAAGTACTTTGTAGGTGTTGTGGAATAGGTTTGCAAAAATATAAAGAGCATGTAAATAAAAACTAGGGGCTGTTTTAAGTAAAGAAGCAATAAAGTTAGTATAGCGAGTGTGGAAAAGTGGTGGTATGAGTTGCGAAATTGTCCCTAAGCAATTGACTACTTTACTAGACCGATAGCAAGTTTTATGTGGGAGAGGCCACTGCTAGCATGTCATCCCTGACTTGGAATTCTATGCACTTATGGTTGGAACTATTAGCAAGCATCCGCAACTACTAACGTTCATTAAGGTAAAACCCAACCATAGCATTAAGATATATTGGTCCCCCTTCAATCCCATATGCATCAATTTCTATGCTAGGTTGAAGCTTCTGTCACTCTTGCCCACCAATACATAGTCCTATCAACATACAACTAACCCTATGGTGTGATCCACACGCGCGCTCATATGATGGGCACCAAAGGACAACAACATAACCACAAGCAAATTAAATCAATCATAGCAATTCACCAATTACCGGTAGGACAACGAAAATCTACTCAGACATCATAGGATGGCAACACATCATTGGATAATAATATGAAGCATAAACACCATGTTCAAGTAGAGGGTACAGCGGGTTGCGGGAGAGTGGACCGCTGTAGATAGATGGGGGAAGGTGATGAAGATGTTGGTGAAGATGACGGAGGTGTTGGTGTAGATTGCGGTGACGATGATGGCCTTGGCGGCGTTCCGGCGCCACCGGGAGAGAGGGGCAGTGAGCCCCGCTTCTTCTTCTTCTTCTTCCTTGACCATCCCCCTAGATGGGAGAAGGGTTTCCCCTCTGGTCCATGGCCTCCGAGATTGGATCTGTATCTCTGTCTCTCTGTTTCTGCGCTCCCTGATTCTGCCCTTTCACAGTTTCTTAAATTCCCGGAGATCCGTAACTCCGATTGGGTTGAAATTTGGACACGATTTTTATCCGGATATTAGCTTTCTTGGGGCGAAAGAAGGGCACCAACCGCCTTACGGAGTGGCCAGAGGGCCCAGGGCACGCCCCTCACCCTCGTGGGCCCCTCGGGCATCGTCTTGTGTTGATTCCACTTCCCAAAATTCACATATATTCCAAAAAATCTCCGTCAGTTTTTTTCCTGTTTGGACTCCGTTTGATATGGATTTTCTGCGAAACAAAGAACATGCAACAAACAGGAACTGGCACTGAGCACTGGATCAATATGTTAGGCCCAAAAATAGTATAAAAAGTTGCCAAAAGTATGTAAAAGTTGAAGAATATTGGCATGGAACAATAAAAAATTATAAATACGACGGAGACGTATCAGCATCCCCAAGCTTAATTCCTGCTCGTCCTCGAGTAGGTAAATGGTAAAAAAGATAACTTTTGATGTGGAATGCTACCTAGCATAATCTTGATCATGTAATCTAATCATTGCATGAATATTAAGACACGACTGATTCAAAGCAATAGTTTATCATTTAACATTAAGACAATAATACTTCAAGCATACGAATAAAGCAATCATGTCTTTTCAAAATAACATGGCCAAAGAAAGTTATCCCTACAAAATCATATGGTCTGGCTATGCTCCATCTTCACCACACAAAATATTCAAATCATGCACAACCCCGATGACAAGCCAAGCAATTGTTTCATACTTTTGACATTCTCAAACCTTTTCAACTTCCACGCAATACATGAGCGTGAGCCATGGACATATCACTATAGGTGGAATATAATATGATGATGGAGGTTGTGTGGAGAAGACAAAAAAGGAGAAAGTCTCACATCGACGCGGCTAATCAACGAGCTATGGAGATGCCCATCAATTGATGTCAATGTGAGGAGTAGGGATTGCCATGCAACGGATGCACTAGAGCTATAAGTGTATGAAAGCTCAAACTGAAACTAAGTGGGTGTGCATCCAACTTGCTTGCTCATGAAGACCTCGGGCATTTGAGGAAGCCCATCATTGGAATATACAAGCCAAGTTCTATAATGAAAATTCCCACTAGTATATGAAAGTGATAACTCAAGAGACTCTCTATATGAAGAACATGGTGCTACTTTGAAGCACAAGTGTGGTAAAAGGATAGTAGCATTGCCCCTTCTCTCTTTTTCTCTCATTTTTTTTTTTTTGTTTTGGTGGGCTTCTTTGGCCTCTTTTTTTATTTGGGCTTATTTGGCCTTTTTTTAAGTCCGGAGTCTCATCCCGACTTGTGGGGGAATCATAGTCTGCATCATCCTTTCCTCACTGGGGCAATGCTCTAATAATGATGATCATCACACCTTTATTTACTTACAACTCAATATTACAACTCGATATCTAGAACAAAGTATGACTCTATATGAATGCCTCCGGCGGTGTACCGGGATGTGCAATGATCTAGCGTAGCAATGACATCAAAAAACGGACAAGCCATGAAAACATCATGCTAGCTATCTTACGATCATGCAAAGTAATATGAAAAAAAATGCTCAAGTCATGTATATGATGATGATGGAAGTTGCATGGCAATATATCTCGGAATGGCTATGGAAATGCCATGATAGGTAGGTATGGTGGATGTTTTGAGGAAGATATAAGGAGGCTTATGTGTGACAGAGCGTATCGTATCACGGGGTTTGGATGCACCGGCGAAGTTTGCACGAACTCTCGAGGTGAGAAAGGGAAATGCACGATACCGAAGAGGCTAGCAATGATGGAAGGGTGAGAGTGCGTATAATCCATGGACTCAACATTAGTCATAAAGAACTCACATACTTATTGCAAAAATTTAATAGCCATCGAAACAAAGTACTACGCGCATGATCCTAGGGGGATAGATTGGTAGGAAAAGACCATCGCTCGTCCCCGACCGCCACTCATAAGGAAGACAATCAATAAATACCTCATGCTCCAACTTCGTTACATAACGGTTCACCATACGTGCATGCTACGGGAATCACAAACTTCAACACAAGTATCTCTACAATCCACAACTACCCACTAGCATGACTCTAATATCACCATCTTTATATCGCAAAACTATTGCAAGGAATCAAACATATCATATTCAGTGATCTACAAGTTTTATGTAGGATTTTATGACTAAACATGTGAATGACCAGTTCCTGTCAACTCTCTAAATAGATATAAGTGAAGCAAGAGAGTTTAATTCTTTCTACAAAAGATATGCCCACGCTCTAACAAATATAAGTGAAGCAAAAGAGCATTCTACAAAAGGCGGTTTTCTATGTGTAGGGAAACAGGCAATCCATACTTCAAATGATATAAGTGACGCACATGTAGCATTCTATAAAGCCATACTCAAAAGATATAAGTGAAGTGCAATGAGCATTCTATAAATCAACCATGGACTATCTCATACCAGCATGGTGCATCAAAGAAAAGTGAAAACTAAATGCAAAAGACCCTCCAAGATTTGCACATATCGCATGAACGAAACGAATCCGAAAACATACCGATACTTGTTGAAGAAAGATGGGATGCATTCCGGGGCATCCCCAAGCTTAGACGCTTGAGTCTCCTTGAATATTTACTTGGGGTGCCTTGGGCATCCCCAAGCTTGAGCTCTTGCCTCTCCTCCTTCTCCTCACATCGAGACCTCCTCGATCTTCGAACACTTCATCCACACAAAACTCAACAGAAAGCTCGGTAAGATCCGTTAGTATAATAAAGCAAATAAATACTCTAAGTACTGTTGCAAACCAATTCATATTTTTTTTTGCATTGTAGCTACTGTAATATAACTTTTCCATGGCCTAATCCACTGATAGAAATCTATAGTTTCATCCAAACAAGCAAACTATGCATCAAAAACAGAATCTGTCTTAAACAGGACAGTCTGTAGTAATCTGAACATTCACCATACCTCTGGTACTCCAAAAATTCTGAAACAATTAGGAAAAATAAACAATTTGTATAGAAAGACAGTGCAAAATGTTTCAGAACCGTTTGACGTTCCAGTAAAAAAATGTAAAATCGTGCACTATAGCCAAAGTTTCTGTTTTGCACCGCACAAACCAACAAGCAATGTAAACATCCTAAAGGCAAATCTTGGCACATTATTTTTATTTTTAAACTTTATAAAAGCACACAACAGAAATAAATGACTCTCTAAAACTTCCGGGTTGTCTCCCTGGCAGTGCTTTCTTTAAAGCCATTAAGCTAGGCAAATAGTGCTCAAGTAATGGATCCACCCGGATCCCAAGGTATATCAAAGCCAATTTTAATTAACAATGATTTGTGATTTAGTAGTGAGCACAAAGTAACATATATCATGCAACAACGAAGTCTAACTCTCTTCCTATGCATTGGCATGTCATAAAAGAACAATTCATGCATACATAGTAAAGGCCAATGCATAGTATAAACTGTTTCTTGCAATTTTATCATATTGGAAACATGGAGAGGCGGAGATGTAGTTCCTCTCTCATAATAATTGCAAGTAGGAGAATCAAGCACATGCATATTATATCTATCAAAATCATCATGTGTAGTAGTGAAACGCAACCCATCAATATATTCCTTAATAAGGGCAAACTTCTCCGATATAGTGTAGTCGGGAGAATTCAAAAAGATAATAGGACTATCATGCGTGGGTGCAATAGCAACAATTTCATGTTTAACATAAGGAACTATAGCAAGTTCATCTCCATAAACATCATTCATATTGGCATCTTGGCCACAAGCATATCAAGCATCAAGTTCATCAAAAAGGGATATTTCAAACAAATCAACGGGATCATAACAATCATCATAGCAATCATCCTTCGGTAAGCACGAAGGGAAATTAAACAATGTATGAGTTGAAGAGTTACTCTCATTAGAAGGTGGGCACGGGTAGCTAATCCGCTCTTCCTCCATTTGTTCTTCGCTCTCCTCATCATTTTTTTCATCCAATGAGCTCACAGTTTCATCAATTTCATCTTCCATAGACTCCTGCAAAATATTAGTCTCTTCTTGGACAGCGGAGACTTTCTCAAAAAATTCATCAATCATAATTGTATTTATAATTCTCATAGCAATATTTAAGGATAGCTAAATTTTCAGGTCTATAAACTAAATCATCAAAATCTTCAAACTCTTTAAACAAAGATTCAATTTCACAAGCACCCTTAAAAGCAACAAATTCTTCTATTTGTTCCACATCATAGTAATCATATATACCATTAGCATAAGAAGCTAAGGTTTCATTATCATTAAATTTGCATGAAAAGGGAAGGTGTGGAGCCTTCATCCTAGAGCTACAAGTATAACCATATCTCAAGCATAGTTGCCTAGCATACCAATACAACATATAAATTTGATCCCATAATAGTTTCCCTTTTTGAGTCGAGCGATAATCCCTAAAGTATTCACGTTGATCCAACGTGTCTCCCATTATATAATTGAATGGGGTTTTCTCAGGATTATTAAAGTAGTGCATAGTATCTTTCACATAATGAGCATCGAGGGTTTTAGGAGGTTCCCCATCTCCATGAGTAGCAAGTAAACCTATTTTTTTGGTATTTCGTGTTCCATATCCATAACTAAAACTAGAGAACAACTTAGAAGAACAAATAAAAACTACTTAGCGATAAAGCAAGCAAGCACACATGAGAATATTCACCCCACGCTATAACTCCCCGGCAACGGCGCCAGAAAAAGGCCTTGATAACCCACAAGTATAGGGGATCAATTGTAGCCTCTTTCGATAAGTAAGAGTGTCGAACCCAACGAGGAGCTAAAGGTAGAACAAATATTCCCTCAAGTTCTGTCGACCACCGATACAACTCTACGCACGCTTAACGTTCGCTTTACCTAGAACAAATATGAAACTAGAAGTACTTTGTAGGTGTTGTGGCATAGGTTTGCAAGAATATAAAGAGCACGTAAATAAAAACTAGGGGCTGCTTTAAGTAAAGAAGCAATAAAGTTAGTATAGCGATTGTGGAAAAGTGGTGGTAGGAGTTGCGAAATTGTCCCTAAGCAATTGACTACTTTACTAGACCGATAGCAAGTTTTATGTGGGAGAGGCCACTGCTAGCATGTCATCCCTGACTTGGAATTCTATGCACTTATGGTTGGAACTATTAGCAAGCATCCGCAACTACTAACGTTCATTAAGGTAAAACCCAACCATAGCATTAAGATATATTGGTCCCCCTTCAATCCCGTATGCATCAATTTCTATGCTAGGTTGAAGCTTCTGTCACTCTTGCCCACCAATACATAGTCCTATTAACATACAACTAACCCTATGGTGTGATCCACGCGCGCGCTCATATGATGGGCACCAAAGGACAACAACATAACCACAAGCAAATTAAACCAATCATAGCAATTCACCAATTACCGGTAGGACAACGAAAATCTACTCAGACATCATAGGATGGCAACACATCATTGGATAATAATATGAAGCATAAAGCACCATGTTCAAGTAGAGGATACAGCGGGTTGCGGGAGAGTGGACCGCTGTAGATAGATGGGGGAAGGTGATGAAGATGTTGGTGAAGATGACGGAGGTGTTGGTGTAGATTGCGGTGACGATGATGGCCCCGGCGGCGTTCCGGCGCTACCGGGAGAGAGGGGGAGAGAGCCCCCCTTCTTCTTCTTCCTTGACCTTACCCCTAGATGGGAGAAGGGTTTCCCCTCTGGTCCATGGCCTCCATGGCCTCCGAGATTGGATCTGTCTCTCTGTCTCTCTCTGTTTCTGCGCTCCCTGATTCTGCCCTTTCACCGTTTCTTAAATTCCCAGAGATCCGTAACTCCGATTGGGTTGAAATTTGGGCACGATTTTTATCCGGATATTAGCTTTCTTGCGGCGAAGGAAGGGCACCAACCGCCTTACGGAGTGGCCACGAGGGCCCAAGGCGCGCCCCTCACCCTCGTGGGCCTCTCGGGCATCGTCTCGCGTTGATTCCACTTCCCAGAATTCACATATATTCCAAAAAAAATCTCCGTCAGTTTTTTCCCCGTTTGGACTCCGTTTGGTATGGATTTTCTGCGAAACAAAAAACATGCAAAAAACAGGAACTCGCACTGGGCACTAGATCAATATGTTAGTCCCAAAAATAGTATAAAAAGTTGCCAAAAGTATGGTAAAGTTGAAGAATATTGGCATGGAACAATCAAAAATTATAGATACGACGGATACGTATCACTCCCCTCCCCCGCCGGAGCGGTAGGCAGAGGGGAGGCAAATCCACGGGCTCGTCAGGGAAGTTTGGAGAGAAGAGTTTGCCCTAGCCACTTAAGGTTTGAAAGGAAAACAAATATATCTCCTTGTTGTTGAGCACTCTCTGCAAATCGTCTGGTTTTAAAGTTGAGGGACTAAATCTAGAGTTTTCCAAGAGTTGAGGGATGTAATGTATACTTTTCTCCTTCTTTAAACGATCATAGCCCTGTGAAGGCACGCACACCCTTTATCGCACACAAGCTACTTAAACTAAGTGTGTGTGTGTGTGTGTGTGTGTTAATAGTCAGTGGATTATACCCAATTCGTTTGGGCGAAACATTTGCAATTTATCGCACACGGTTCACTTGGAAAAGGTGTTTGTGTGTGTGATGATTTCATCTTCGCACACATTTTGCTTTCTATCACATGGCACACATTTCTTATTTATTGTGCGAGGAGGGGGGGGGGGTAATAGCACGGATTTGTACTAGTGTTAGAGATCAACGGTGTGATTAGGTGATGAGGCTAGTTTTAGAGGAGAGAGAGTGGATGTCAAATTAATGACCATCTTGAAGGAAATATTGCCCTAGAGGCAATAACAAAGTTGTTATTTTATATTTCCTTATATCATGATAAATGTTTATTATTCATTCTAGAATTGTATTAACCGGAAACTTGATACATGTGTGGATACATAGACAAAACACCATGTCCCTAGTAAGCCTCTACTAGACTAGCTCGTTAATCAAAGATGGTTAAGTTTCCTAACCATAGACATGTGTTTACATTTGATGAATGGGATCACATCATTAGGAGAATGATGTGATGGACAAGACCCATCCGTTAGCTTAGCATAATGATCGTTAAGTTTTATTGCTATTGCTTTCTTCATGTCATATACATATTCCTTTGACTATGAGATTATGCAACTCTCGGATACCGGAGGAATACCTTGTGTGCTATCAAACGTCACAGCGTAACTGGGTGATCATAAAGATGCTCTACAGGTATCTCCGAAGGTGTTTGTTGGGTTGGCATAGATCGAGATTAGGATTTGTCACTCCGAGTATCGGAGAGGTATCTTTGGGCCCTCTCGGTAATACACATCATAAGGAGCCTTGCAAGCAATGTGACTAATGAGTTAGTTGCGGGATGATGTATTACGGAATGAGTAAAGAGACTTGCCGGTAACGAGATTGAACAAGGTATGAAGATACCGACCATCGAATCTCGGGCAAGTAACATACCGATGACAAAGGGAATAACGTATGTTGTCATTACGGTTCAACCGATAAAGATCTTCGTAGAATATGTAGGAACCAATATGAGCATCCAGGTTCCGCTACTGGTTATTGACTGGAGAAGTTTCTCGGTCATGTCTACATAGTGCTCGAACCCGTAGGGTCCGCACGCTTAACGTTCGATGACAATTTTGTATTATATGAGTTATGTGATTTGGTGACCGAATGTTGTCCGGAGTCCCGGATGAGATCACGGACATGAAAAGGAGTCTCGAAATGGTCGAGAGGTAAAGATTGATATATAGGACGATGGTATTCGGACACCAGAAGTGTTTCAGGATGCATTGGGTACTTATCGGGTCACCGGAAGAAGTTCCAGGCACCCCCGGCAAAAGATATGGGCCTTATGGGACAAGAGGGGAAACGCACCAGCCACAAAGGGGCTGGCACGTCCCCCCATATGGGCTGGCCAGATTGGAGTAGAAAAGGGGAAGGAGGAAAGGAAAAAGGGAATAGGATTTCCCCTTCCCCCTCTTCCCTTCCTGCTTCGAATAGGAATAGGAAAGAGGGGAGGCCGAATTGGGAGCCTCCTACTTGGGGCGCCCCCTTGGCTGCCTCTCCTCCCTTCCAACCTATATATATGTGGGGGAGGCACCACTAGAACACACAACAAACATTGTTAGCCGTGTGCGGCGCCCCCCTCCATAGTTTGCACCTCCGGTCATATTCACGTAGTGCTTAGGCGAAGCCCTGCGCGGATCACTTCACCACCAGCGTCACCACGCCGTCGTGCTGACGGAACTCTCCGTCGACACTTTGTTGGATCAAGAATTCGAGGGACGTCATCGAGCTAAACGTGTGCAGAACTCGGAGGTGTTGTACATTCGGTGCTTGATCGATCGGAACGAGAAGAAGTTCGACTACATCAACCGCGTTGTCAAACGCTTCCGCTTTCGGTCTACGAGGGTACGTGGACACACTCTCACCCTCTCATTGTAATGCATCTCCTAGATAGATCTTGCGTGAGCGTAGGAAATTTTTTCAAATTGCATGCTACGTTTCCCAACAGTGGCATCCGAGCCAGGTCTATGCGTAGTTGATATGCACGAGTAGAACACAAAGAGTTGTGGGCGGTGATCATCATACTGCTTACCACCAATGTATTATTTTGATTCGGCGGTATTGTTGGATAAAGCGGCCCGGACCAACCTTACATGACCACGTTCATGAGACCGGTTCCACCGACAAACATGCAACTAGTTTTGCATAAAGGTGGCTGGTGGGTGTCTGTTTCTCCAACTTTAGTTGAATCGAATTTGACTGTGGCTAGTCCTTGTTGAAGGTTAAAACAGCAAACTTGATAAATCATTGTTGTGGTTTTGATGCGTAGGTAAGAACGGTTCTTACTAGAAGCCCGTAGCAGCCACATAAAACTTGCAACAACAAAGTAGAGGACGTCTAACTTGTTTTTGCAGGGCATGTTGTGAGGTGATATGGTCAAGGCATGATGTGATATACGTTATTGTATGAGATGATAATGTTTTGTAAATGTTATCGGCAACTGGCAGGAGCCTTATGGTTGTCGCTTTATTGTATGAAATGCAATCGCCATGTAATTGCTTTACTTTATCACTATGCATTAGAGATAGTTGTAGAAGCAATAGTTGGCGAGACGACAACGACGCTGCGATGGAGATCAAGGTGTCAAGCCGGTGATGATGGAAATCATGACGGTGCTTTGGAGATGGAGATCAAAGGCACAAGATGATGATGGCCATGTCATGTCACATATTTTGATTGCATGTGATGTTTATCTTTTATGCATCTTATTTTGCTTAGTACGGAGGTAGCATTATAAGATGATCCCTCACTAAAATTTGAAGGTATAAGTGTTCTCCCTGAGTATGCACCATTGCGACAGTTCGTCGTGCTGAGACACCACGTGATGATCGGGTGTGATAAGCTCTACGTTCACATACAACGGGTGCAAGACAGTTTTGCACGTGCAAAATACTCGGGTTAAACTTGACGAGCCTAGCATGTACAGACATGGCCTCGGAACACTGGAGACCGAAAGTCTAACGTGAATCATATAGTAGATATGATCAACATAGAGATGTTCACCATTGAAAACTACTCCATCTCACGTGATGATCGGACATGGTTTAGTTGATATGGATCACGTGATCATTTAGATGACTCTAGGGATGTCTATCTAAGTGGGAGTTCTTAAGTAATATGATTAATTGAACTTAATTTATCATGAACTTAGGGCCTGTTTGGTTCTAGACCTAGGAGTGCCACATTTTGCCATACAATGTTGCCAAACTTGCCTAAGGTTAGTTCCTTAAAATGAAAGCCACAAGTTGGCAAGCCTAAGGGAATCTTACCACACTTTTTGTGTGTATGTGATGTGGGACCATAGTGTGGCTTGCCTAAGATGTGGCTTGAACCAAACACACACCTAAGTTGGTCAAACTTGCCTAACCTTAGGTGTGGCAAGCTTTGGCAAACTTAGTCTCAAACCAAACAGCCCCTTAGTCCTGATAGTTTTTGCATATCTATGTTGTAGATCAATGGCCCGTGCCACCGTTCCCTTGAATTTTAATGCGTTCCTAGAGAAATCTAAGTTGAAAGATGATGGTAGCAACTACATGGACTGGGTCCGTAACTTGAGGATTATCCTCATTGATGCACAGAAGAATTATGTCCTTGATGCACCGCTAGGTGACAGACCTGTTGCAGGAGCAGATGCAGACGTTATGAACGTTTGGCAAACTCGGTATGATGTCTACTTGATAGTTTAGTGTGCCATGCTTTACGGCTTAGAACCGGGACTTCAAAAACGTTTTGAACGCCACGGAGCATATAAGATGTTCCAAGAGCTGAAATTGGTATTTCAGACTCATGCCCGCGTCGAGAGGTATGAGACCTCGGACAAGTACTTTGCCTACAAGATGAAGGAGAATAGCTCAACCAGTGAGCATGTGCTCAGAATGTCTGAGTACTACAATCGCTTGAATCAAGTGGGAGTTAATCTTCCATATAAGATAGTGATTGACAGAGTTCTCTAGTCACTATCACCAAGTTACTGGAACTTCGTGATGAACTATAATATGCAAGGGATGACGAAAACGATTCCCGAGCTCTTCGCGATGCTAAAATTGGCGAAGGTAGAAATCGAGAAAGAGCATCAAGTGTTGATGGTTAACAAGACCACCAGTTTCAAGAAAAGGGGCAAAGGAAATGAAAGGGAACTTCAAGAAAGAATGGCAATCAAGTTGCCACTCCCGTGAAGAAGCCCAAAGCTAGACCTAAGCCTGAAACTGAGTGCTTCTACTACGAAGGGAATGGTTACTAGAAGCGGAACTACCCCAAATACTTGGCGGATAAGAAGGATGGAAAAGTGAACAAAGGTATATTTGATATACATGTTATTGATGTGTACTTTACTAGTGTTCATAGTAACCCCAGGGTATTTGATACCGGTTCAGTTGCTAAGATTAGTAACTCGAAACAGGAATTGCAAAATGAACAGAGACTAGTTAAGGGCGAGGTGACGATGTGTGTTGGAAGTGATTCCAAGGTTGATAAGATCACCATCGCACACTCCCTCTACATTAGATATTAGTGTTGGACCAAAATAAATGTTATTTGGTGTTTGCGTTGAGCATGAATATGATTGGATCATGTTTATTGCGATACGGTTATTCATTTAAGTTAGAGAATAACTGTTGTTCTATTTACTTGAATAAAACCTTCTATGGTCATACACCCAATGTAAATGGTTTATTGAATCTCGATCGTAGTGATACACATATTCATAATATTGATGCCAAAAAGATGCAAAGTTGATAATGATAGTGCAACATATTTGTGGCACTGCCGTTTACGTCATATGGGTATAAAGCGCATGAAGAAACTCCATACGGATGGATTTTTGGAATCACTTGATTATGAATCATTTGATACTTGCGAACCATGCCTCATGGGCAAGATGACTAAAACTCTGTTCTCCGGAACAATGGAGCGATCAACTGACTTACTGGAAATAATACATACCGATGTATGCGGTCCGATGAGTGTTGAGGCTCGCGGCGGGTATCGTTATTTTCTGACCTTCACGGATGATTTGAGCAGATATGGGTATATCTACTTGATGAAACACAAGTCTAAAACATTTGAAAAGTTTAAAAAAATTCAGAGTGAAGTGGAGAATCATCGTAACAAGAAAATAAAGTTTCTAAGATCAGATCGCGGAGGCGAATATTTGAGTTATGAGTTTGGTCTTAATTTAAAACAATGTGGAATAGTTTCACAACTCACGCCACCTGGAACACCACATCGTAATGGTGTGTCCAAACGTCGTAACCGTATTTTATTAGATATAGTGCGATCTATGATGTCTCTTACCGATTTACCACTATTGTTTTGGGGTTATGCATTAGATACAACTGCATTCACGTTAAATAGGGCGCCGTCTAAATCTGTTGAGATGACACCGTATGAACTATGGTTTGGCAAGAAACCTAAGCTGTCGTTTCTTAAAGTTTGGGGTTGTGATGCTTATTGAAAAAGCTTCAGCCTGATAAGCTCGAACCCAAATCGGAGAAGTGCGTCTTGATAACCCACAAGTATAGGGGATCGCAACAGTTTTCGAGGGTAGAGTATTCAACCCAAATTTATTGATTCGACACAAGGGGAGCCAAAGAATATTCTCAAGTATTATCAGTTGAGTTGTCAATTCAACCACACCTGGAAAACTTAATATCTGCAGCAAACTATATAGTAGAAAAGTGGTATGGAAGTAACGGTAACAGTGGCAAAAGTAACGGTAGCAGTTTTGTAGTAATTGTAGCAGTGGTAACGGTAAAGTATGTAAGCAAAGATCAATATGTGAAAAGCTCGTAGGCATTGGATCAATGATGGATAATTATGTCGGATGCGATTCCTCATGCAACAGTTATAACATAGGGTGACACAAAACTAGCTCCAGTTCATCAATGTAATGTAGGCATGTATTCCGAATATAGTCATACGTGCTTATGGAAAAGAACTTGCATGACATCTTTTGTCCTACCCTCCCGTGGCAGCGGGGTCCTATTGGAAACTAAGGGATATTAGGGCCTCCTTTTAATAGAGTACCGGACCAAAGCATTAACACTTAGTGAATACATGAACTCCTCAAACTACGGTCATCACCGGGAGTGGTCCCGATTATTGTCACTTCGGGGTTACCGGATCATAACACATAGTAGGTGACTATTGACTTGCAAGATAGGATCAAGAACTCACATATATTCATGAAAACATAATAGGTTTAGATCTGAAATCATGGCACTCGGGCCCTAGTGACAAGCATTAAGCATAGCAAAGTCATAGCAACATCAATCTCAGAACATAATGGATACTAGGGATCAAACCCTAACAAAACTAACTCGATTACATCATAAATCTCATCCAACCCATCACCGTCCAGCAAGCCTACGATGGAATTACTCACCCACGGCGGTGAGCATCATGAAATTGGTGATGGAGGAAGGTTGATGATGACGACGGCGACGGATTCCCCTCTCCGGAGCCCCGAACGGACTGCAGATCAGCCCTCCCGAGAGAGATTAGGGCTTGGCGGCGGCTCCATATCGTAAAATGCGATGAATCCTTCTCTATGATTTTTTCTCCCCGAACGGGAATATATAGAGTTGGAGTTGAGGTCGGTGGAGCTCCAGGGGGCCCACGAGACAGGGGGCGCGCCCAGGGGGTAGGCGCGCCCCCACCCTCGTGGACCGGGTGTGGGCCCCCTGGTCTTGATTCTTTCGCCAGTATTTTTTATATATTCCAAAAATATTCTTCGTGAAGTTTTAGGTCATTCCGAGAACTTTTATTTCTGCATAAAAATAACACCATGGCAATTCTGCTAAAAACAACGTGAGTCCGGGTTAGTTCCTTTCAAATCATGCAAGTTAGAGTCCAAAACAAGGGCAAAAGTGTTTGGAAAAGTTGATACGATGGAGACGTATCAACTCCCCCAAGCTTAAACCTTTGCTTGTCCTCAAGCAATTCAGTTGACAAACTGAAAGTGATAAAGAAAAACTTTTACAAACTTTGTTTGCTCTTGTTGTTGTAAATATGTAAAGCCAACATCCAAGTTTTCAGCAAAGATTATGAACTAACCATATTCACAATAACATTTAGGTCTTATGTTTAATCATATCAATGGCATAATCAACTAGCGAGCAATAATAATAAATCTCGGATGACAACACTTTCTCAAAACAATCATAATATGATATAACAAGATGGCATCTCGCTGGCCCTTTCTGAGACCGCAAAACATAAATGCAGAGCACCTCTGAAGATCAAGGACCGACTAGACATTGTAATTCAAGGTAAAAGAGATCCAGTCATACTCAATGTAAACTAATAGTAATGCATATAAATGACAGCAGTGCTCCCCAACTGGTGCTTTTTAATAAGAGGATGATGACTCAACATAAAAGTAAATAGATAGGCCCTTCGCAGAGGGAAGCAGGGATTTGTACAGGTGTCAGAGCTTGATTTTGAAATAGAGATAAATAATATTTTGAGTGGCATACTTTCATTGTCAACATAACAACCGAGAGATCTCGATATCTTCCATGCTACACACATTATAGGCGGTTCCCAAGCAGAATGGTAAAATTTATACTCCCCCACCACCAACAAGCATCAATCCATGGCTTGCCCGAAACAACGGGTGCCTCCAACTAACAACAGTCCTGGGGGAGTTTTGTTTGCAATTATTTTGATTTAAGCATGGGACTGGGCATCCCGGCGACCAGCCATTTTCTCGTGAGTGAGGAGCGGAGTCCACTCCTCTTGAGAATAACCCGCCTAGCATGGAAGATACAGATAACCCTAGTTGATACATGAGCTATTCGAGCATACAAAACAGAATTTCATTTGAAGGTTTAGAGTTTGGCACATACAAATTCACTTGGAACGGCAGGTAGATACCGCATATAGGAAGGTATGGTAGACTCATATGGAATAACTTTGGGGTTTATGGAAGTGGATGCACAAGCAGTATTCCCGCTTAGTACAAGTGAAGGCTAGAAAAAGACTGGGAAGCGACCAACTAGAGAGCAACAACAGTCATGAACATGCATTAAAATTAATAAACATTGAGTGCAAGCATGAGTAGGATATAATCCACCATGAACATAAATATCGTGGAGGCTATGTTGATTTTGTTTCAACTACATGCGTGAACATGTGCCAAGTCAAGCCACTCGATTCGTTCAAAGGAGGATACCACCCTATCATACCACATTACAACCATTTTAATAGCATGTTGGCACGCAAGGTAAACCATTATAAACTCCTAGCTAATTAAGCATGGCATGAGCAACTATAATCTCTAATTGTCATTGCAAACATGTTTCATTCATAATAGGCTGAATCAGGAACGATGAACTAATCATATTTACAAAAACAAGAGAGGTTGAGTTCATCCAGCTTTTCTCATCTCAATAAGTCCATCATATATCGTCATTATTGCCTTTCACTTGCACGGCCGAACGGTGTGGATAATAATAATAGTGCACGTGCAATTGGACTAAGATGGAATCTGCAAGCATTTAATACAAAGGATAAGACAAGGTAACATGGGCTCTTTGTTAAATCAACAATAATGCATATAACAACCACTTCAACATTTTCATTATGGTCTTCTCCTCTCGACCCCCAAAGAAAAGAAAAGAAATAAAACTATTTACACGTGAAAGCTCCCAACAAGCAAAAGAAGAACGAGAAATCTTTTTGGGTTTTCTTTTAATTATTACTACTACAGGCATGGAAAGTAAACTAGCTAAAAGCTACAACTAATTTTTTTTTGTTTTTCTTAAGGTTTTTCAAACACACAAGAAGAAAGCAAGAATAAGGAAAATAAACTAGCATGGATATTACAATGAAAAAGTATGGGCACCGACAACTGGGATGAGTGTGTGAACATGAATGTAATGTCGGTGAGAAATACGTACTCCCCCAAGCTTAGACTTTTGGCCTAAGTTGGTCTATGCCCACGGATCAAAGCTACTCTCTCCGGTGTACCGAGGAGGATCCTCGGGGTGCCACTAGTTAGCGAGCTCCTCCGGATCCCACTGATAAATAGATTGCCGATAAGGGTCAAGTGGTGGTTCCGGTTCAGCCTCTGGAGCAGGTGTCACGCTCAAGTATGCATGAATGGCCTCCGGCAAAATGAGGTACGTGCCTGAAAATATGTTAAATAAAGAGGGCGCAGGCAAGGTAATAATCTCACAATAATTTTTATCAAATATCAATTTATACTTAAGCATCTTCTTCTTATCTTTAACAATGAAATCATGTGCTACCATACTCTTATAATCTAGATAAATAGGAGGTAACAACTTTTCCTCTTTCTCATAATGCCTGATAGGTATGTTAAAGTGTGCAGCAAGGCACGAAGCAAAGATGCCTCCAAAGATGGGACCCTTTGTACGGTTCAGATTTAACCGTTTAGCAACAATAGCGCCTAAACTGAAGGTAGTATCACGAAACAAGGCATGGCGCAAAATAACAATATCAGGGGCACTAAGGATTCCACTGTTCCCACGACCAATTAAGCAACTACTAGCAAATATTGCAAAGTAACGCAGAACAGGAAAATGTATGCTAGTGATTCTTGCATCGAAAACTTTCCTTGTTTCCCCTACAGCAATCATATCAATAAACCCTTCCACATCATTACGATGTGGTTCCTCTATGCTGCCCGCAAAGGGTAACTTGCAAACCGCACAAAAATCATAAAGTGACATCTCCTTAAACTCATCATACAAATAAAAATCCACTGAAGGTGGTGATCTCCTAGCATGGAAATGAAAATTTTGCACGAAAATATTAGTGAGGAGGAGATACTGTTCGCGCTGGTCGCGGAGGAAGTCGGCAAGGCCCGCATTCTCAGTCAAATAATAAAAATCATCATGAATCCCGGCCGCTCTGAATAATTCATCACAAGGCCATTCACACGGACGAACTTCCGTGGTGCGAGGAAGATTATATTTGGGCTTCTTATTCTCTTCACTTTGCTTATCCTTCGAGCTTCGGCTCGAAGAACCTCTCAACAATCTCTTCATCATTTTCTGAAAATTTCTGAAATTTTTAGTAACTCAAAATAAAAGTGAACCAAACTCAACAAGATTGATAGCAACTACTCCCACAAGCGCCTAGAGACTATGTCATGCATTAGAACTACTTGGACCAAATAAATTTGACATGCAAGCTCAAGAACAGGGTCACTTAAGCAGCAAAAATTTGCAATAAATAAAGCACTAGAACAAAAACTAATTGGACCATTGGAGGAGTCACATACCGAAGAACAATCCCCCAAAGCAGTTTTGTGAGTAGAGCTTTGAGCAAGGAGATCGAAAATTGCAGCAAAACGAGCTAGAACACGAGTTTGAGCTGTGTGGTGATTTTTTCTGGAGGAAGACGAAGTGTGTGGGTGCTGGAATAAGTGGAGGGGGGCCACGAGGCCCACGAGGCAGGGGGCGCGCCCTGCACCCTCGTGGCCAGGTGGTTGCCCCCTCTGGTGTGTTCTCAGTGCCAGATATTCTTAAATATTCTACAAAAAAATCATATTTCAATTTCAGGGCATTTGGAGAACTTTTATTTTTGGGGTATTTTTTTATTGCAAGGATAATTCAAAAAACAGACAGAAAATACTATTTTTGCTTTATTTAATCTAAATAACAGAAAGTAAAAGGAGGGTACAGAGAGTTGTGCTTTCTAACTTCATCCATATCATGCTCATCAAAAGGAATCCACTAACAAGGTTGATCAAGTCTTGTTAACAAACTCATTCCGAATCGCATGAAACCGGAGAATTTTCGCATAGCACTAGGTTACCTCAACGGGGATATGCACGTACCCAATAATAAGAATATCATATTTCTTCTTGACAGTAGGAAGAGGAAATTCAAAACCTCCAATAGTAATCGTTGGAATTTTTCCAATAGAATTTATACTATGGACTTGAGGTTGTTTCCTCGGAAAGTGTACCATATGCTCATTACCATTAACATGAAAAGTGACATTGCCTTTGTTGCAATCAATAACAGCCCCTGCAGTATTCGAAAATGGTCTACCAAGGATAGTCGACATACTATCGTCCTCGGGAATATTAAGAATAACAAAGTCCGTTAAAATAGTAACGTTTGCAACCACAACAGGCACATCCTCACAAATACCGATAGGTATAGCAGTTGATTTATCGGCCATTTGCAAAGATATTTCAGTAGGTGTCAACTTATTCAAATCAAGTCTACGATATAAAGAGAGAGGCATAACACTAACACCGGCTCCAAGATCACATAAAGCAGTTTTAACATAGTTTCTTTTAATGGAGCATGGTATAGTTGGTACTCCTGGATCTCCAAGTTTCTTAGGTATTCCACCTTTAAAAGTATAATTAGCAAGCATGGTGGAAATTTCAGCTTCTGGTATCTTTCTTTTATTTGTAACAATTTTTTTCATATACTTAGCATAAGGATTCATTTTAAGCATATCAGTTAAACACATACGCAAAAAGATAGGTCTAATCATTTCAGCAAAGCGCTCAAAATCCTCATCATCCTTTTTCTTGGATGGTTTAGGAGGAAAAGGCATGGGTTTCTGAACCCATGGTTCTCTTTCTTTACCGTGCTTCCTAGCAACGAAGTCTCTCTTATCATAACGTTGATTCTTTGATTGTGGGTTATCAAGATCAACAGCAGGTTCAATCTCTACCTCATTGTCATTGCTAGGTTGAGCATCAACATGAACATCATTATTAACATTATCACTAGGTTCATGTTCATTACCAAATTGTGTTTCAGCATCAGAAATAGAAATATCATTGGGATTCTAAGGCGTGTCAACAACAGGTTCACTAGAAGCATGCAAAGTCCTATCATTTTTCTTTTTCTTCCTCTTAGAAGGTCTAGGTGCATCAACATTAGTTCTCTGAGAATCTTGCTCAATTCTCTTAGGGTGACCCTCAGGATACAAAGGTTCCTGAGTCATTTTACCCCCTCTAGTCATAACTCTAACAACATTATCATTTTTCTTATTATTTAATTCATTGAGCAGATCATTCTGAGCTTTAAGCACTTGTTCTACTGGAGTGGTAACCATAGAAGCATGTTTACTAATGAGTTTAAGTTCACCTTTAACTCTAGACATATAATCACTCAAGTGTTCAATCATATAAACATTACGTTTCAGTTGTCTACCAACATAAGCATTGAAGTTTTCTTGTTTAACCATAAAGTCATCAAACTCATGCAAGCATTGGCTAGCAAACTTAGTAGACGGGATTTCAGCTTTATCATATCTATAGAGAGAATTTACCTTTACTACCTGTGTCGGGTTATCAAGACCATGAATTTCTTCAATAGGTGGTAAATTCTGAACATCTTCAGCTTTAATACCCTTCTCTTTCATAGATTTCTTTGCCTCTTGCATATCTTCAGGATTGAGAAATAGAATACCCCTTTTCTTCGGAGTTGGTTTAGGAGTTGGTTCAGGAAGTGTCCAATCATTTTCATTACTCAACATATTATTCAATAGCAATTCAGCTTGATCAACAGTTATTTCCCTGAAAACACAACCAGCACAACTATCCAGGTGGTCTTTGGAAGCATCGGTTAGTCCATTATAAAAGATATCAAGCATTTCATTTTTCTTGAGAGGATGATCAGGCAAAGCATTAAGTAATTGGAGAAGCCTCCCCCAAGCTTGTGGGAGACTCTCTTCTTCAATTTGCACAAAATTATATATTTCCCTTAAGGCAGCTTGTTCTTATGAGCGGGGAAATATTTAGCAGAGAAGTAATAAATCATATCTTGGGGACTACGCACACACCAGGATCAAGAGAATTAAACCATGTTTTAGCATCACCCTTTAATGAGAACGGAAATAACTTAAGGATATAGTAGTAACAAATTTTCTCCTCATGAGTGAATAGGGTGGCTATATCATTTAATTTAGTAAGATGTGCCACAACAGTTTCAGATTCATAGCCATAGAAAGGATCAGATTCAACCAAAGTAATTATCTCAGGATCGATAGAGAAATCATAATCCTTATCGGAAATACAGATAGGTGAAGTAGCAAAAGCAGGGTCATATTTCATTCTAGCATTCAAAGATTTTTCTTTCAGCTTAGCTAATAATTTCTTAAGATCATATCTATCATTGCAAGCAAGAAAATCTCTAGCAGTTTCTTCATCCATAACATAACCCTCGTAGTTGAGGGATAAATCTTGGTTTTTTCGTCTTTCAAGTTCCTCATAGTGATCAGCAGATATAAATCCCAAGTGACTCAAAGAATAGAGCTATGCTCCCCGGCAACGGCGCCAGAAAATAGTCTTGATAACCCACAAGTATAGGGGATCGCAACAGTTTTCGAGGGTAGAGTATTCAACCCAAATTTATTGATTCGACACAAGGGGAGCCAAAGAATATTCTCAAGTATTAGCAGTTGAGTTGTCAATTCAAACACACCTGGAAAACTTAGTATCTGCAGCAAATTATTTAGTAGCAAAGTGGTATGGAAGTAACGGTAACAGTGGCAAAAGTAACAGTAGCAGTTTTGTAGTAATTGTAGCAGTGGCAATGGTAAAGTAACTAAGCAAATATCAATATGTGAAAAGCTCATAGGCATTGGATCAATGACGGATAATTATGTCGAATGTGATTCCTCATGCAACAGTTATAACATAGGGTGACACAGAACTAGCTCCAGTTCATCAATGTAATGTAGGCATGTATTCCGAATATAGTCATACGTGCTTATGGAAAAGAACTTGCATGGCATCTTTTGTCCTACCCTCCCGTGGCAGCGGGGTCCTATTGGAAACTAATGGATATTAAGGCCTCCTTTTAATAGAGTACCGGACCAAAGCATTAACACTTAGTGAATACATGAACTCCTCAAACTACGATCATCACCGGGAGTGGTCCCGATTATTGTCACTTCAGGGTTACCGGATCATAACACATAGTAGGTGACTATTGACTTGCAAGATAGGATCAAGAACTCACATATATTCATGAAAACATAATAGGTTCAGATCTGAAATCATGGCACTCGGGCCCTAGTGACAAGCATTAAGCATAGCAAAGTCATAGCAACATCAATCTCAGAACATAATGGATACTAGGGATCAAACCCTAACAAAACTAACTCGATTACATCATAAATCTCATCCAACCCATCACCGTCCAGCAAGCCTACGATGGAATTACTCACCCACGGCGGTGAGCATCATGAAATTGGTGATGGAGGAAGGTTGATGATGACGACGGCGACGGATTCCCCTCTCCGGAGCCCCGAACGGACTGCAGATCAGCCCTCCCGAGAGAGATTAGGGCTTGGCGGCGGCTCCATATCGTAAAACGCGATGAATCCTTCTCTATGATTTTTTCTCCCCGAACGGGAATATATAGAGTTGGAGTTGAGGTCGGTGGAGCTCCAGGGGGCCCACGAGACAGGGGGGCGTGCCCAGGGGGGTAGGCGCGCCCCCACCCTCATGGACAGGGTGTGGCCCCCCTGGTCTTGATTCCTTCGCCAGTATTTTTTTTATATATTCCAAAATATTCTCCGTGAAGTTTCAGGTCATTCCGAGAACTTCTATTTCTGCACAAAAATAACACCATGGCAATTCTGCTGAAAACAACGTCATTCCGGCTTAGTTCCATTCAAATCATGCAAGTTAGAGTCCAAAACAAGGGCAAAAGTGTTTGGAAAAGTAGATACGATGGAGACGCATCACGTCTTCATAGGATACCCAAAAGAAACTATTGGGTACACCTTCTATCACAGATCCGAAGGCAAGGTCTTTGTTGCTAAGAATGGATCCTTTCTAGAGAAGGAGTTTCTCTCAAAAGAAGTGGGTGGGAGGAAAGTATAACTTGATGAGGTAATTGTACCTTCTCTCGAATTGGAAAGTGGCTCATCATAGAAAACTGTTCCCGTGATGCCTACACTAACTAGAGAGGAAGCTAATGATGATGATCATGAAACTTCAGATCAAGTTACTAACGAACCTCGTAGGTTAACCAGAGCATGTTCCGCACCAGTGTTATGGTAATCCTATTCTGGAAATCATGTTACTAGACCATGACGAACCTACGAACTATGAGGAAGCAATGATGAGCCCAGATTCCGATATGGCTTGAGGCCATGAAATCTGAGATAGGATCCATGTATGAGAAAAAAGTATGGACTATGATTGACTTGCCCGATGATCGGTGAGCCATCGAGAATAAATGGATCTTCAAGAGGAAGACGAACGCTGATAGTAGTGTTACTATCTACAAAGCTCGAATTGTCGCAAAAGGTTTTTGACAAGTTCAAGGTGTTGACTACGATGATATTTTCTCACTCGTATTGATGCTTAAAGTCTGTCCGAATCATGTTAGCAATTGTTGCATTTTATGAAATCTGGCAAATGGATTTAAAAACTGCATTCCTTAATGGATTTATTAAAGAAGAGTTGTATATGATGCAACCAGAAGGTTTTCTCAATCCTAAAGGTGCTAACAAAGTGTGCAAGCTCCAGCGATCCATCTATGGACTGGTGCAAGCATCTCGGAGTTGGAATACACGCTTTGATGAGTTGATCAAAGCATATAGTTTTATACGGACTTGCGGTGAAGCCTATATTGGAGCACTACAACCTTTTTGATAAGTACATGTGAATGACATATTGTTGATCGGAAATGACGTAGAATTTTCTCGAAAGCATAATGGAGTGTTTGAAAGGAGTTTCTCAAAGAAAGACCTCGGTGAAGCTACTTACATATTGGGCATCAAGATCTATAAAGATAGATCAAGACGCTTGATAAGACTTTCGATGAGTACATACCTTGATAAGATTTTGAAGGAGTTCAAAATGGATCAGTCAAAGAAGGAGTTCTTGCCTGAGTTGTAAGGTATGAAGTTGAGTAAGACTCAAAACCCAACCATGACAAAAGATAGAGAGAGAATGAAAGTCATTCCCTATGCCTCAGCCATAGGTTGTATAAAGTATGTCATGCTGTATACCAAACCTATTACGTACCTTGCCATGAGTTTGGCAAAGGGGTACAATAGTGATCCAGGAGTAGATCACTGGACAACGGTCAAAATTATCCTTAGAGGACTAAGGAAATATTTCTTGGTTATGGAGGTGATAAAGAGTTCATCGTAAAGAGTTACATCGATGAAAGCTTTAACACCGATCTAGATGACTCTGAGTCTCAATCTGGATACATATTGAAGGTTGGAGCAATTAGCTAGAGTAGCTCCATGCAGAGCATTGTAGACATAGAAATTTACAAAATACATACGGATCGGAATGTGGTAGACCCGTTGACTAAACTTCTCTCACAAGCAAAACATGATCGCACCTTAGTACTCTTTGGGTGCTAATCACATGGCGATGTGAACTAGATTATTGACTCTAGTAAACCCTTTGGGTGTTGGTCACATGGCGATGTGAACTATGGGTGTTAATCACATAACGTGTGATCTATTGGTGTTAAATCACATGGCGATGTGAACTAGATTATTGACTCTAGTGCAAGTGGGAGACTGAAGGAAGTATGCCCTAGAGGCAATAATAAAGTTGTTATTTTATATTTCGTTATATCATGATAAATGTTTATTATTCATGCTATAATTGTATTAACCGGAAACTTGATACATGTGTGGATACATAGACAAAACACCATGTCCCTAGTAAGCCTCTACTAGACTAGCTCGTTAATCAAAGATGGTTAAGTTTCCTAACCATAGACATGTGTTTACATTTGATGAACGGGATCACATCATTAGGAGAATGATGTGATGGACAAGACCCATCCGTTAGCTTAGCATAATGATCGTTAAGTTTTATTGCTATTGCTTTCTTCATGTCATATACATATTCCTTTGACTATGAGATTATGCAACTCTCGGATACCGGAGGAATACCTTGTGTGCTATCAAACGTAACAACATAACTGGGTGATTATAAAGATGCTCTACAGGTATCTCTGAAGGTGTTTGTTGGGTTGGCCTAGATCGAGATTAGGATTTGTCACTTCGAGTATCGGAGAGGTATCTCTGGGCCCTCTCGGTAATACACATCATAAGAAGCCTTGCAAGCAATGTGACTAATGAGTTAGTTGCGGGATGATGTATTACAAAACGAGTAAAGATACTTGCCGGTAACGAGATTGAAGTAGGTATGAAGATACCGACGATCGAATCTCGGGCAAGTAACATACCGATGACAAAGGGAATAACGTATGTTGTCATTACGGTTTGACCGATAAAGATCTTCGTAGAATATGCAGGAACCAATATGAGCATCCAGGTTCCTCTATTGGTTATTGACCGGAGAAGTGTCTCGGTCATGTCTACATAGTTCTCGAACCCGTAGGGTCCGCACGCTTAACGTTTGATGACGAATTTGTATTATATGGGTTATGTGATTTGGTGACCGAATGTTGTTCAGAGTCCCGGATGAGATCACGGACATGACGAGGAGTCTTGAAATAGTCAAGAGGTAAATATTTATATATAGGACAATGGTATTGAGACACCGGGATGCACCGGGTACTTATCGGGTCACCGGAAGGGGTGCCGGGCACCCCCGGCAAAGATATGGGCCTTATGGGCAAAGAGGGGAAATGCACCAGCCACAGAGGAGCTGGTTCGTCCCCCTCATATGGGCTGGACAAATTGGAGTAGAAAAGGGGAAGGAGGAAAAGAAAAGGGGAATAGGATTTCCCCTTCCCCCTCTCCCCTTCCTACTCCGAATAGGAATAGGAAAGAGGGGAGGCCGAATTGGGAGGACCCCAAGTAGGATTCCTCCTACTTGGGGTGCCCCCTTGGCTGCCTCTCCTCCCCTCCAACCTATATATATGTGGGGGAGGCACCGCTAGAACACACAACAAACATTGTTAGCCGTGTGCGGCGCCCCCCCTCCACAGTTTACACCTCCGGTCATATTCACGTAGTGCTTAGGCAAAGCCCTGCGCGGATCACTTCATCATCACCGTCACCACGCCGTCATGCTGATGGAACTCTCCCTCGACACTTTGCTGGATCAAGAGTTCGAGGGACGTCATCAAGCTGAACGTGTGTAGAACTCGGAGGTGCCGTACGTTCGGTGCTTGATCGGTCGGAACGAACAAACGCTTCCGCTTTCGGTCTACGAGGGTACGTGGACACACTCTACCCCTCTCGTTGTTATGCATCTCCTAGATAGATCTTGCGTGAGCGTAGGATTTTTTTTTGAAATTGCATGCTACGTTTCCAAACACATATAGCCCCCTACTTTCTACTTTTAAAGGTAAGACAAAGAGACCCTTTATATCTTGATGGTGGTCTAGCCATTTTGTAGTATGCTGATGATATCACCTTCCTTATGGAAAGATGACCTAGAGAAGGTTCTGAATTTGAATTTGTACTCTATGCGGGCTATGCCATATAGTGGCAGTCCTCCAAATCAGCTATAACGAGACTATAGCCGGCTATTTTCAAAAAAAATTTGGACAGTTATAGATGAATCCTATAGCCACCGGCTATTTAAAACTTTGCTACGTGTGTTTGGGCAATTGTCTGGGTTGAAAATCAGTTTTCACAAGAGTGAGATTTATTTCCTGGGGGATGCCAATTCGAGAGTGGAAGAGTAAAGAAAATTTTGACCTATGAGGCTGGGCTTCTTCCTTTGAAATATCTGTGGCTCCCTATGCATGCTAAAAGACTGAGAAATTCACAATGGGTTACATTCGGGGATTTTTTTTTTTTGAGAAAATGATGGTTGGATGGATTAATCTTTTATCCATTGGAGGACCAGATCACTCTAGTTAATTCCTGTCTGACTAGTATTCCTTTTGTTTATGCTATCCATCCTGGAAGCACCAAAATGTGTGTTTTAGAAGATGAATTCTAGCAGAGACAGAATGGACTGGCAGGAGACTCAAGACAAGAAAAAGAAAACAGTTAGTGAATTTGCATGTTCTTTCCATGCCTAAGAGTTGTAATTGCTTAGGGATCATGAATCTGGAGGTTATGAACAAATGCCTGTTGATGAAATGGCTTTGGAAGTTGAAAAACTCCAATTGTATTTGGCAGGAGATGATTACTAAGAAGCACTTGCATGGTCTGACTCTGACTGGGTTGCTGATGGAGGTAGCGGCTTCATTTTTGACAAGGTTTGATGAAACCTTCATTAGCCTTAGCAGCAGATTGATTGGTGATGGAGCCAAACACCACTCTCGGAAGATGGTTAGGAGATAAACTCCTCGCAGAACAATTTTCCGGAATATATAATGTTTATTTTAGAGATAAATACACCGGTAGTCTTCAAACTCGCACGCGACAGTCAGTTTGGTGTACAAACTTGTAAAATACGTGATTCTGATAATCGAACTTGCGCAGGTGTGCAGATACGGGCACATATCCCGTACATGGGCATATCCTATGCTTGGCTGCCTGCTGTCAGCAACAGATGGCGCTCAGCGCGGCTTGTTTTGCACAAAACGCCATAGCCTTTTTTATTTGAGAAAAATTAACAACTGGTGGGTCCCACTTAACAGTATATAGCGAAATTTAAACACGAAAAAGTGTGTCGCCTAGTCTAGAACACAAGCCTAAGGCGAGGACACAATCCGGCCAAGCCACTCCAACCAAATCCTGTAGATGTTTACGTAGGGTAACTTTGCTTTACTGTACTATAACGAAGGTGCTCGTGTAGCAGAAATGGGTTTCATTTTGTGCGGCCTATTTTGCATCTGCTCTCCTTTTTTTACAGATTAATAGATATGTAGTATGTAAATTATAATTTCAATAATAAAATGACTTTCAAATATTGTTCATGTATTATTTTAAAATAATATTTACGAATTGTAAAAGATGTTTGCATAACTATAATGCAAATATTTTTTAAAATATTCATAAATGTAAAAAAAATAGTTTTGATTTTTTAGAATAATTTAAAAATAAAGATAATAATTTTAAAAATAGTAATAATAAAATAATTATGTATAGTTGCACCTGTTCGTTTTTTGGAATTTTTGGAGCAGAAAACTTTGTTCATGTATTATTTTAAAATAATATTTTTTAATTAAAAATTTGTATAATAATAATATAAGTATTTTTAGAATTACTATTCATAAATATTATTTTAATTATACAAGAATTTCAATAATTATGCACACATTTTTATAATCCAATGTTTGTATAAGTAAAATATTCATAATTAAAATCTAAAGTCTTGGTATGAATATTTAATCGTGTCTAATATGTAAATTATATATTCTTTTTAAATATAAATCATGATTAAAAATTATACACAAGTGAATATTCATAAATATTTAATAAATGTTGTATTCATCATTTTGTATAATTTAAATATAAGTATCATTTTGTATAATTTAAATATAAGCCACGAGTGTATAATTCTTTTTGTATTCATTAAATTTTTTTATTTAATAACGTTTTAAATATCTGTATTAAATAAATATATTTTATGTAATACACAAGTGTATATTTCATAAACTGTTGATTCTACATGTTACTTGTATTAAGTCACGTCATGTGCACGACACATATTTAGTTGATAATCCCGGACGTTTTCAGTATAAGTGAAATTGCATCTCATTTTAGACACGTAAATGTTCCTGTGGCAGTGGTTGGGTATTTCTTGTGCGTACCTAAGCTAGCTAGATCGAAGACCCACCACCCGCTTCTGTATTTCGCTCCTCACTGGAACATATTTTTGGTACCAATGATGATTTTTTTCTGCAAATAAACAAAGGCGAGGCTGTTTTACGCAAGAACATGTTGCATCAAGTGCCATCTTGTCACTGACAGTGGGCCTTGCACACTCTGGCGTGCCAAACAAGCATCGGATATGTCCGCATACGGGATATGTGATCGTATTTGCACGCTCGCGCAAGTTCGATAACCAGAATCACGTATTTTACAAGTTTGTGCACTAAACTGATCGTCGCGTGCAAGTTTTAAGACTCCCAGTGTATTTACCTCTTTATTTTACCAAGATTGACAGTTTTATGGCCCAAGGTGCCTCATCGTACCGGAAGCCGACCCATGTCCCCTAGGTCGGTTTAAGCCCTCGGCCAACGACGTACCAACCTATGCGCCTATTATAGAGGAGGACCCAAAAGACTTAGAGTACATGACAAGTCAACCGACGTTTAGGAGAACTCCTCCGTAACTCTAACCGATTAGGATCCTATAACCTAGACCCCGGTACCCATATTAATCAGGGATTAGCCTATGCGATAGGAACAGAGCCTGTTGTTATGGGCAAGAAATGCCCATTGGACCTCCCTGACGAATGCAGTCACGTACCTGTGTACGTATTACCTCAATATTCTACACGCGGATACGTTGGTAAACAACAAAGTGTTGGCCCTCGACGAAGTAGCGAGCGGCCGAGGCCCGAGGGCGCTCCGACCACGTCCCGGTCGGCGCTGATACATTCCATGCGCTTGTTCACAGTGTCAGGCTGTCAGCTCGCTCGCTCGCCATCCTCGGGGTCGCGGGCACGTCGCTTCTCGGTCTCTATCCAGTTTGTACGTATCCACGCGCTGCCAGCGGCTTGCAACCGCGCGCGGGCTGAAAATCCAAGCCTCTGAATTTCTTGTCTGCACTAGCAGCCGATGCAAAGTTCTTCACCACTCACTACCATGAACTTCCTGGCCTATGAAGTACTAGTATAATTTGGACTGAACCATAGGGAGTAGTACGTTTTAGCTCAAGGTCGCCAGAAGCCAATGGCAGGTTGCCACCGCAAAACTCCACTTGTTTGGGAGTTTATTACGTAGTACTCCGGCAGCTAGTTAGCTAGCACGGAACAAAAAGCATATCCAATTGTTGCACGGACCGCTACTGCGGCGAAGGACTCGAAGATACTGCCGCAGGTGGCCAATTGTTGCACCTCATTTGCTTATAATAGTCGCGTCATTCTTCGCGCCGTCTTGGGCGCGCGCACGGGTGTATAGCAATAAAAAAAATAGCGCGCTACAGCAAAATAGCTTCGACCTCAAAATATATTATTAGCGTGCTATTAGCGAGACGTTGTATACCGATATATTTAGCGAGACAATTCTCAATACGCTATAGCGTGCTATTAGCAACGCTATAATGCGCTATTTTTTTAGTGATATATAGGGGTGCTAATGCCACGTTCTAATGACCGCTCATACCAGAGACCGACCACCACCGAGAGGAAGCGGGGAGGCCGTAAGTGCGGCAGAGCGCGAGGTAAGCGGAGCTCCATCGGAACCAATGGCCGGCCATGGCGGGCCGTTCGCGCTCGTCGCGCTGTGCGTGCTCGAGCTCGCGCTGCGAGGCGCCTGCGCCGGCGACGCGCCCGCGCCCGCACCCGCCCCCGCCCCTGGCCCGGAGCGGCTCGTGCCGGCCATCTTCGTGTTCGGGGACTCGACGGTGGACGTCGGCAACAACAACAAGCTGCCGGACTGCACGCCCGCCTGCAGGGCCAACTACCCCAAGTACGGCGTCGACTACCCCTCCCACGAGCCCACCGGCCGCTTCAGCAATGGCTACAACCTTGCTGACCAGCTAGGTGCCGTCAAAACTTCCTTCTCCCTTCAGTTTTACTAGTACTATATCTTACCTAGGAGTATTTGTTAGAGGAGTTCAATGCACAAGGAAATTGAATATGGGCTTACTGATGAACACGTGAAAAATCTATGTTGTCGCGCCAGTAACGATCCAACGAAACTGTGAAAGGCTGCTGTCCTTGAGTCACGGGGTGACGATCTTGGCACTAGGCGCCAAACACCTTTAGTTAACGTTTTCTTTTCTGCCTTTCAGTCGCCTGAAGCAGACTATAGACAGAGCAGTGAAACCTCGTACTTACGATTTGACGTTGTCGGGAGTGAACAAAGAAACCAGTCCAGACATCCAAGGCAAAGCATAGCAACTGGGTTAAGTTGGTTTTGTGTTCATTTGTTGAAGTATTCCCCTTATACGGAAAAAACGCCAATTAGGGAGTACACCTTACAAAGATTACTAGATGATACCCTCACAATGTTCTCTTTTTTTTCGGGGGTAAAGGAGAATTTTTTTGCCGGATTGTTTAGCAATATATTAAGTGAGAATTGGTTGTATAGAACATGAATATGTAGAGTAATAATATGACAAAAACTGAAATAAATATGATTTGTGGTGTTTGGCAATTGTATAACTAGGCAATTTCCCCACGCGTTGCCGCGGGAATATAAAGATTAATTACATATGGCTTATATATGAACAAAAAAAAATACATCAAAAGCTACTAATTTTAACATGTAAATATTCCGTACTTGCATTCTGTGTAAATCAGGGCATTTCACAACCTTTAGGAAGTAAATAAGTTAAATAATTATCTAGTCTACTACATATGTCCAATGACAAAAATAAACATATTAGTATGCTTTGCATGGGCTGAAAAAATTGTTAGTGTATGGTGAAGTGGGATGATTGCATGTTGAGAGAATTGGTGATAATGGAATAAGGTTTGCATGGGCTGAAAAATATTGTTAGTGGATGCTGATGTGGCACACCTGATGAGGTGAATCGCTTGCATGTTGAGAGAATTAGAAGTAGTGGAGATCAACTATTTAGGTATTATAGATATAATATCATAACAGAATGTAAATTCTCATGCATGTTTCCATGTGGAGGTGGTTTTTTATTATGCATGGTTGCTTGTTGTGCTGAAGCTTTCTCCATGCATGTTGAATCATGAGGTGGCATACTTGCATGTTGAGAGAAATAAATTAGTGGGGTCTAGCTATTTAGATACTCCAAAGTACTCTGGTGGCGTCACGTGGCGCAATGTATGTGTTGAACTAGCCATGCCGATGGTCCCACCAGTAAATCGACCACTCAGTGGATTAGGTTTCCAAACTATAACCTCGACTGGTTTCATGGCGTGACTCACCATGTCATCCTCAACACAAGCAAAAATCACCAACAACACTAGGTCTTGCATTTGAGCTCACTTTGCTCACACACTTTCCACTATCCTTGAACCCTCGAAGCTCTTGCAGCGGCAACAATGATCCCATTATTGCTGGAGGCAAGGGCAACTCTTAGCCCTGGTTTTCCTTCCTACCACCTCAAACCCTAGTTATAGGCCTTGCGCTTGCGACTGAGGACCGGAAGCAAATCATTAGAGCATCTACAGCCGGACTTGGCAAATCTGAGTCCTTAAACGCCCGCGGACGCGCCCGGGCACGGCCGCGGACAGTGACCAGTTATATGTCAAATAATTGATTCCACAATCAGATATCTCAAATAAAAACCTCAAATCCATACAATTACATGCAACGTAAACCTAATCTTAAGCGGAACCCATCTGGCCCCGCCGTGCCCATGTCCGGCGGCTGGCTGCGCCCCTCAAAGTGTTGGTCCGGACACCGGCGAAGTAGATTAGGACATGGGACACGGGCCGGCTCACGGGACTCAAGGTGCCG
This sequence comes from Aegilops tauschii subsp. strangulata, assembly GCF_002575655.3. NCBI lineage: Eukaryota > Viridiplantae > Streptophyta > Magnoliopsida > Poales > Poaceae > Aegilops > Aegilops tauschii. Next base: position 520,084,437 of record NC_053036.3, read on the forward strand.
CCGTCTGCCATGCCCTATTCCTACCAGGAGAGGCGGAGCGCAAGCCAGCCGGTCATCTCCTCCTCGGGGCTGCGTGTGATGAGTTCGGGGTCGACGGATCTGGAGGTGTAGGAATCGGATCCGCTACCCGCCATGCCGGAGAAGGCCGTAAATCGCCGGACGGGAGCTTGGGTGGCAGAGGGAAGTGGAGTGAAGTGGCTAGGGTTTGATCCGGGGAGCGGATGGGGAGGAATATGTTGGGTCGGGTGGGCCAGCGTGGGCTGGGTCCGACGTGGCGGACGCGCTCGGGCCTCCCCATATCTGCCTCATATTTGGGTTGGATATGAGGGGTGCCGGTCAGCCCTGGCGTTCGAGGCGGGTTTGAGGCGTCTGTTTGTGTCGCTTTTTTTTGACCAGTCACTGACCGGGCCGTCCGCCCAGGCGTTTGAGGCGCTCGGCTGTAGATGCTCTTACATGATATAATCATAGTGTACATAATGTTGAACTTTATTCATTCTCCAAGGGCCATTCTTTTTTGGAAAACAGGAAGGGCCACAAAGGACCCAGCTGGCATTAACATAACAAGATTATTACGACACAGTCTTTAAAATGACATGGAAGAAATAGAAAAAATTTAGACAAGTCCTTCTAATCAACACAAAAGACCTCCAAGTAAACTCCTAAAAGGCAATCAGGTTCCTAAGCTCTACGAGCAATCTCCTTCTATTTACTATGGTGCACAAATCAAATGATAGTTAAAAAAAACAAGGAGATATTGCAACAACTTCAGCCAATTTGGCAACCCAAAAAAGAAAAAAAAAACTCAAATTTGTCTGAACCCTAATCCCCAAATTCACATATTCCTAGCTTGGTTCAGTCTGCAGTTAATGAAATGAGTTGTGTTGTGCTTGTTTTAGAATCGGTTGTGAAAATGACCATACAAGTAGGTAAAAGTATGTCAAACAAACACTAAAATGGGAAAAAAGGGTGAGAATCCACCGTAGTGCCAGACACATAGTCTTTTAGGCCTTGTACAATGCAAAATACTTGTATAAATGCCGAGTAAAATAAATCAAGTTTTTCTTAAGCATCCGTACTTGTTTCTATAGTAGGGATGCCTAATTAAACGTATATTCTTTATAAATAAGCATTGGTGCTTTAAGGAAAAAAAAATCGGTTTATTTGTGTAACACTTCCTCCAAGTATCTTGCACTCTACAAGGCCTATAGGGGGCCGCCGGGGGTACTCTTATAAAATATTATATATGGTGACATAAAAAGTAGTAAAAGCAAATGCCAAGTCTAGTTATTTAAAAGAAATTTCTGAGCCACTGAGCATTAACACCTCAGCTAAATTTTGACGTTCTTTTGTGGTTCTTTCACTATTCGCAAAGTACCCTTGCAAAGACTATTGAGGTGACCAACTTGTTGTATTGTGTATACATGTGTGGACGACCAGCTCAGTTTCTTGGATTCGACGAGAGCCCACCCGCTTTCCAATCCCTCCCGGAGAAGGGCATCGCTCGACAGATGAAAAACGGCATCAACTTCGCATCGGGAGGGTCAGGCCTACAGAACAAAACCGGCCAAAAACTTGTAGGCACAGCAGTGACTTACTCTATTTCCAGCCAAATTGTTCGACATAACGAAGTCACCGGCTCCGCTTTCTTTGCGCAGTGTGGGCAACTGCTCTGCATGGCAGACCAAGTCGGGAAGTTCACGTCGGCAGTCAAGAAGATGGGGAAGGGCTCGGGCGACCTGCTCTCCAGATCCCTCTTCTTCATCAGCGTCGGCAGCAACGACCTGTTCGAGTACGCCGACCCCGACAGCCCGCCCCCTAAGCGCAACGACACCGCCTTCTTGGAAAGCCTGGTCGCGTACTACAGGGGCTACCTGCAGGACTTGCACGCGGCCGGGGCGAGGAAGTTCAGCATCGTCAGCCCGGCGCTGGTGGGGTGCTGCCCGTCGCAGAGGGCGATCGCCAAGAAACACGATGACACCGACGAGTTCGGCTGCCTCGGCGCGGCGAACAACCTCTCCAGGCAGCTGTACCCCATGCTAGCCTCGATGCTTAAGGACCTCAGCCGAGATCGGGCCGGCATGAACTACTCCGTCTCCGACTCGGCGACGATGGCCGAAATGATCTTCAAACCCGGCGGCGGAGCTGGCTTCGGTATGTCGGCAACACCCTCACATTTTACTTGAGACAGTAACGTGTCGGCATGATGCTAACACCGTGCGTGTCGTTGATTTTCGGCAGACCTGACGGTGATAGACACGGCGTGCTGCGGCGGCGGCGGCAAGTGCAACTCCTCCGCCAAGCTCTGCCACAACCGCGACAACTATATGTTCTGGGACAGCTACCATCCGACGAAAGCCGCGTCGGGGCTGGCCGCGATGGCGCTCTTCAGCGACCCCGGCATGTACGTCCACCCCATCAACGTGGAGGCGCTGGCGGAGTCGTAGTGTGGAGGACCGCGAGCGATCTGGCCGTGTGTGCTTAGACAGTTCTTATCGAACCAAAAACTTAATTTCCAAATAGCCGCCTCAAAGCATAGCTTCCAAACAAATTCTGAGTTTTTTTAGGTTGCATTTCTAAATGATCCCCAGAATTTAATTTCCTAAAGCTTTCCTTTTGTTATTTCTCTCGTCCTGTTGCGTATGTAAATCTCATTTCGGCGTGCATTTCAAAAACATTTCAATTGTCAATGCACGAAATCAATTTCAAATCACGCATGTTCACGGATTGTACCGCAAGCAACAACGCAGTTCATCCAAGAAGTGCTTGGGTCACATGTGTGAAATATGGAAGCGTTCCTACTCTCCAAACAGGGAGAGCCGCAGGTATATATTGATTCTGACGAGAGACGTCTCGTGGCGTTACATGGAGAGATCGTTGGAACGACCTCAGGAGATACATGCGGGATAGGGAGAAGAGATATAAAAGTTAAACAACAAACCAGCTCTATCCCTAACTACCTGACTTGATATACAAGATATGTAACGCATACAATGTACCGTGACCATATGATGTTTAACACTCCCCCATAATCAAAACCGAACTAGGTTGAGATTACGACGAAATTCTTCAAAGCTTCTAGTTGGTAGTGCCTTTGTGAACCCGTCTGCAAGTTGATCATTGGATGGAATGAACCGGATCTCCAACTCTTTGTTTGCAACTCTTTCTCTGACAAAGTGAAAGTCTATCTCGATGTGTTTAGTTCTGGCATAAAAAACTGGATTAGCAGACAAGTAAGTTGCTCCAAGATTGTCACACCAAAGAAGTAGAGTTTCGGTTTGCAGTATTCCAAGCTCATTTAATATAGCTTGAACCCAAATGATCTCAGCTGTAGCATTTGCCAATGCTTTGTACTCAGCTTCAGTACTGGACCTGGAAACAGTAGCTTGTTTCTTTGCACACCAAGAAATCAGATTTGGTCCATGAAAGATAGCAAATCCCCCCATGGACCGGCGATCATCCACACAACCAGCCCAATCCGCATCAAAGAAGGCACTGACTCGAGTGGAGGAGGATCGATTTATCGTGAGACCCATGCTTACTGTATTCTTTACATACCGTAGGATGCGTTTTGCTGCTGTCCAGCAAGCTGTGGTAGGTGCATGTAGAAATTGACAAACTTTATTGACTGCAAAGGAAATGTCAGGCCTAGTAAGAGTTAAGTACTGAAGTGCACCAACAATACTCATGTAGCTAGTACTATCTTCCTGATTCAGGAGTTCTCCTTCTGTCAGGGAGAGAGGTTCTGAGCTAGATAGAGGAGTTGGTGAAGGTTTGCAATCCTTCATGCCAATTCTGCTCAATAGGTCAGTAACATAATTTCCTTGTGATAGATGGGTGCCATGCTCAGTCTTCTGTACTTCAATACCTAGGAAGTAGTGCAAGTCTCCTAAGTCTTTGAGAGCAAAGTCTGTCCTGAGATCATTTAACAGGGCTGTCACTGCTTCACTAGATGAGCTAGTAACAATAATATCATCGACATAGATGAGAACAAACATGGCAGTATGAAACTTATTGTAAATAAACAAAGACGTGTCAGACTTGGATGGAGCAAAACCAAGTGCTTGCAGTTTCATACTCAACCGAGAGTACCACGCTCGAGGAGCTTACTTGAGTCCATACAGGGCCTTGTCAAGCTTGCAGACATGGAACGGTGCATTTTTGTCCTCAAACCCAGGAGCATGTTTCATGTACACCTCTTCTTCCAGAACACCATGAAGAAACGCGTTCTGTACGTCTAGCTGTCTGAGACACCATCCCCTGGAAACAGCAACAGAGAGTACAAGGCGAATAGTAGCGGCTTTGACGACATGACTGAAAGTGTCCTCATAGTCAATGCCATAGCGTTGTTTAAAACCCTTTGCAACTAGGCGAGCTTTGTAGCGGTCAATTCTACCATCAGATTTTCGCTTAATTCTGTAAACCCATTTGCAGTCAATGAGATTTGTACCTTCTCGGCGAGGGACTAGGTGCCACATCTTGTTACGTTGCAAAGCCGATAATTCTTCCTCCATTGCATGTTTCCATCGTGAGTCTCCAAGAGCTGCAACTAAAGTTTTAGGCTCACTAGATTCTCCTGTCAAACATGTGAGACCATATTTGGAAATATTCTTATAATTGATTCTTGTAGTAACTCCCTTTTGTAACCTCGTATGTGGTGGTGTAGGGGGCGCTGCAAAGGGCGCAACCACATGAGATCCAGGCGACCAGATCGGATCAGCGATCGGATCAGCCGCAATAGATCCCGAAGGCGATCCAGGAGCGCTGACAGCACCGGATCCCGAAGACGCATCGTGGGCCGCACTGTTGGGGAACGTAGCATGCAATTTCAAAAAAATTCCTATGATCACGCAAGATCTATCTAGGAGATGCATAGCAACGAGACGGGGAGAGTGTGTCCACGTACCCTCGTAGACCGAAAGCGGAAGCGTTATATTAATGCGGTTGATGTAGTTGAACGTCTTCACGATCCAACCGATCCAAGTACCGAACGTACGACACCTCCGTGTTCAGCACACGTTCAGCTTGATGACATCCCTCGAACTCTTGATACAGCAGAGGGTCGAGGGAGAGTTCCGTCAGCACGACGGCATGGTGACGGTGATGGTGATGTGATCCACGCAGGGCTTCGCCTAAGCACTACGACGCTATGACCGCAGGAGTAAACTGTGGAGGGGGGCACCGCACACGGCTAAGAGAATTCTTGGTGTGCCTTTGGGGTGTCCCCCGCCCCCATATATAAAGGAGGGGAGGAGGAGGAGGCTGGCCGAGGGTGGCACGCCATGGGGGGGGGAGTCCTACTAGGACTCCACTCCTAGTAGGATTCGCCCCCCTTCCTTCCAATGGAGAGGGGAAAGGGGAAAAGGGGGAGAGGGAGAAGGAAAAGGGGGGGGGGCACGCCCCACCCCTTGTCCAATTCAGATTGGGCAGGGGGGAGGCGCGCGCCACCTCCATGGCCTTCCTCCCTCTCTCCACTATGGCCCATAAGGCCCATTAAGTTTTCCCGGGGGGTTCCGATAGCCTCTCGGTACTCCGATAAATCCCCGAACTTCTTCAGAACCATTCCGGTGTTCGTATATAACCTTCCAATATATGAATCTTCACCTCTCGACCATTTTGAGTCTCCTCGTCATGTCCGTGATCTCATCCAGGACTCCGAACAAACTTCGGTCACCAAAACACATAACTCATAATACAAATCATCATCGAACGTTAAGCGTGCGGACCCTACGGGTTCGAGAACTATGTAGACATGACCGAGACACATCTCCGGTCAATAACCAATAGCGGAACCTGGATGCTCATATTGGTTCCTACATATTCTACGAAGATCTTTATCGGTCAAACCGCATAACAACATACGTCATTCCCTTGTCATCGGTATGTTACTTGCCTGAGATTCGATCGTCGGTATCATCATACCTAGTTCAATCTCGTTACCGTCAAGTCTCTTTACTCATTTCTTTATGCATCATCCCGCAACTAACTCACTAGTCACATTGCTTGCAAGGCTTATAGTGATGTGCATTACCGAGAGGGCCCAGAGATACCTCTTCGATACACGGAGTGAAAAATCCTAATCTTGATCTATGCCAACTCAACAAACACCTTCGGAGACACCTATGGAGCATCTTTATAATCACCCACTTACGTTGTGACGTTTGATAGCACACAAAGTGTTCCTCCGGTATTCGGGAGTTGCATAATCTCATAGTGAGAGGAATATGTATAAGTCATGAAGAAAGCAATAGCAATAAAACTAAACGATCATAATGCTAAGCTAACGGATGGGTCTTGTCCATCACATCATTCTCTAATGATGTGATCCCGTTCATCAAATGACAACACATGTCTATGGTTAGGAAACTTAACCATCTTTGATTAACGAGCTAGTCAAGTAGAGGCATACTAGGGACACTATGTTTTGTCTATGTATTCACACATGTACTAAGTTTCCGGTTAATACAATTCTAGCATGATTAATAAACATTTATCATGATATAAGGAAATATAAATAACAACTTTATTATTGCCTCTAGGGCATATTTCCTTAAGTCTCCCACTTGCACCAGAGTCAATAATCTAGATTACATAGTAATGATTCTAACACCCATGGAGTCTTGGTGCTGATCATGTTTTGCTCGTGGAAGAGGCTTAGTCAACGGTTCTGCAACATTCAGATCCGTATGTATCTTGCAAATCTCTATGTCTCCCTCCTTGACTTGATCGCAGATGGAATTGAAGCGTCTCTTGATGTGTTTGGTTCTCTTGTGAAATCTGGATTCCTTCGCCAAGGCAATTGCTCCAATATTGTCACAAAAGATTTTCATTGGACCCGATGCACTAGGTATTACACCTAGATTGGATATGAACTCCTTCATCCAGACTCCTTCATTTGCTGCTTCCGAAGCAGCTATGTACTCCGCTTCACACGTAGATCCCGCCACGACGCTCTACTTGGAACTGCACCAACTTACAGCTCCACCATTCAATATAAATACATATCCGGTTTGTGACTTAGAGTCATCCGGATCAGTGTCAAAGCTTGCATCGACATAACCATTTACGATAAGCTCTTTGTCACCTCCATAAACGAGAAACATATCCTTAGTCCTTTTCAGGTATTTCAGGATGTTCTTGACCACTGTCCAGTGATCCACTCCTGGATTACTTTGGTACCTCCCTGCTAAACTTATAGCAAGGCACACATTAGGTCTGGTACACAGCATTGCATACATGATAGAACCTATGGCTGAGGCATAGGGAATGACCTTCATTTTCTCTTTATCTTCTGCAGTGGTCGGGGATTGAGTCTGACTCAACTTCACACCTTCTAACATAGGCAAGAACCCTTTCTTTGACTGATCCATTTTGAACTTCTTCAAAACTTTATCAAGGTATGTGCTTTGTGAATGTCCAATTAAGCGTCTTGATCTATCTCTATAGATCTTGATGCCCAATATATAAGCAGCTTCACCGAGGTCTTTCATTGAAAAATTCTTATTCAAGTATCCTTTTATGCTATCCAGAAATTCTGTATTATTTCCAATCAACAATATGTCATCCACATATAATATTAGAAATGCTACAGAGCTCCCACTCACTTTCTTGTAAATACAGGCTTCTCCAAAAGTCTGTATAAAACCATATGCTTTGATCACACTATCAAAGCATATATTCCAACTCCGAGAGGCTTGCACCAGTCCATAAATGGATCGCTGGAGCTTGCACACTTTGTTAGCACCTTTAGGATCGACAAAACCTTCTAGTTGCATCATATACAACTCTTCTTTAAGATATCCATTAAGGAATGCAGTTTTGACATCCATTTGCCAAATTTCATAATCATAAAATGCGGCAATTTATAACATGATTCGGACAGACTTAAGCATCGCGGCGCGTGAGAAGGTCTCATCGTAGTCAACTCCTTGAACTTGTCGAAAACCTTTCGTAACACGTAGAGCTTTGTAGACAGTAACATTATCGTCAGCGTCAGTCTTCTTCTTGAAGATTGATACGTCTCCGACGTATCTATAATTTTTGATTGTTCCATGCTATTATATTATCTGTTTTGGATGTTTAATGGGCTTTATTATACACTTTTATATTATTTTTGGGACTAACCTACTAACCGAAGGCCCAGTGCAAATTGCTGTTCTTTTTGCCTATTTCAGTGTTTCGCAGAAAAGGAATATTAAACGGAATCCAAACAGAATGAAACCTCCGGGAGAGGTATTTTTGGAACAAACGCAATCCAGGAGACTTGGAGTGGACATCAAGCAAGCAACGAGGAAGCCACGAGGCAAGGAGGTGCGCCCAGGGGGGGGGGGGTAGGCGCGCCCCCACCCTCGTGGGCCCCTCGTGGCCCAACCAACCTACTTCTTTCGCCTATATATATACTCATGTACCCCGAAAACATCTGAGAGCACCACGAAACCCTATTTCCACCGCCGCAACCTTCTGTACCCGTGAGATCCCATCTTGGGGCCTTTTCCGGCGCTCTGCCGGAGGGGGAATCGATCACGGAGGGCTTCTACATCAACACCATAGCCTCTCCGATGATGTGTGAGTAGTTTACCACAGACTTTCGGGTCCATAGTTATTAGCTAGATGGCTTCTTCTCTCTCTTTGGATCTCAATACAAAGTTCTCCTTGATTCTCTTGGAGATCTATTCGATGTAATTCTTTTTGCGGTGTGTTTGTTGAGATCCGATGAATTATGGGTTTATGATCAAGATTATCTATGAACAATATTTGGTTCTTCTCTGAATTCTTATATGTATGATTTGATATCTTTGCAAGTCTCTTCGAATTATTAGTTTGGTTTGGCCTACTAGATTGATCTTTCTTGCAATGGGAGAAGTGCTTAGCTTTGGGTTCAATCTTGCGGTGTCGTTTCCCAGTGACAGTAGGGGCAGCAAGGCACGTATTGTATTGTTGCCATCGAGGATAAAAAGATGGGGTTTATATCATATTGCTTGAGTTTATCCCTCTACATCATGTCATCTTGCCTAATGCGTTACTCTGTTCTTATGAACTTAATACTCTAGATGCATGCTGGATAGCGGTCGATGTGTGGAGTAATAGTAGTAGATGCAGAACCGTTTTGGTCTACTTGTCACAGACGTGATGCCTATATACATGATCATGCCTAGATATTCTCATAACTATGCGCTTTTCTATCAATTGCTCGACAGTAATTTGTTCACCTACCGTAAATTATGCTATCTTGAGAGAAGCCACTAGTGAAACCTATGGCCCCCGGGTCTATCTTCTATCATATTATTTTCCTATCAATTTACTATTTCTTCCGTTATTTATTTTGCAATCTTTACTTTCCAATCTATATCATAAAAATACCAAAAATATTTACCTTATTATCTCTATCAGATCTCACTTTTGCAAGTGGCCGTGAAGGGATTGACAACCCCTTTATCGCGTTGGTTGCAAGGTTCTTATTTGTTTGTGTAGGTACGAGGCGACTTGCGTGTAACCTCCTACTGGATTGATACCTTGGTTCTCAAAAACCGAGGGAAATACTTACGCTACTTTGCTGCATCACCCTTTCCTCTTCAAGGGAAAACCAACGCATGCTCAAGAGGTTGCAAAGATCCATTTATTCTCTATGGCTTGTGATACGTCTCCGTCGTATCTACTTTTCCAAACACTTTTGCCCTTGTTTTGGACTCTATCTTGCATGATTTGAATGGAACTAACCCGGACTGACTCTATTTTCAGCAGAATTGCCATGGTGTTATTTTGGTGCAGAAATAAAAGTTCTCGGAATGACCTGAAACTTCATGGAGAATATTTTTGGAAATAATAAAAATACTGGCGAAAGAATCAAGGCCAGGGGCCCACACCCTGTCCACAAGGGTGGGGGCGCGCCTACCCCCTGGGCGCGCCCCCTGCCTCGTGGGCCCCCCTGGTGCTCCACCGACCTCAACTCCAACTCTATATATTCACGTTCGGGGAGAAAAAAAATCAGAGAGAAGGATTCATCGCGTTTTACGATACGGAGCCGCCGCCAAGCCTTAAAGTCTCTCGGGATGGCTGATCTGGAGTCCATTCGGGGCTCTGGAGAGGGGAATACGTCGCCATCGTCATCATCAACCATCCTCCATCACCAATTTCATGACACTCACCGACGTGCGTGAGTAATTCCATCGTAGGCTTGCTGGACGGTGATGGGTTGGATGAGATTTATCATGTAATCGAGTTGGTTTTGTTAGGGTTTGATCCCTAGTATCCACTATGTTCTGAGATTGATGTTGCTATGACTTTGCTATGCTTAATGCTTGCCACTAGGGCCCGAGTGCCATGATTTCAGATCTGAACCTATTATGTTTTCATGAATATATGTGAGTTCTTGATCCTGTCTTGCAAGTCCATAGTCACCTACTATGTGTTATGATCCGGCAACCCCGAAGTGACAATAATCGGGACCACTCCCGGTGATGACCGTAGTTTGAGGAGTTCACGTATCCACTATGTGTTAATGCTTTGGTCCAGTACTCTATTAAAAGGAGGCCTTAATATCCCTTAGTTTCCAATAGGACCCCGCTGCCACGAGAGGGTAGGACAAAAGATGTCATGCAAGTTCTTTTCCATAAGCACGTATGACTATATTCGGAGTACATGCCTACATTACATTGATGAACTGGAGCTAGTTCTGTGTCACCCTATGTTATAACTATTGCATGAATAATCGCATCCAACATAATTATCCATCACCGATCCAATGCCTACGAGATTTTCACATATTGTTCTTCGCTTAGTTACTTTACCGTTGCCACTGTTACAATTACTACAAAACTGCTACTGTTACCTTTACCACCGTTACCGTTACTTCCATACTACTTTGCTACTAAACACTTTGCTGCAGATATTAAGTTATCCAGTTGTGGTTGAATTGACAACTCAGTTGCTAATACTTGAGAATATTCTTTGGCTCCCTTTGTGTCGAATCAATAAATTTGGGTTGAATACTCTACCCTCGAAAACTGTTGCGATCCCCTATACTTGTGGGTTATCAAGACTATTTTCTGGCGCCGTTGCCGGGGAGCATAGCTCTATTCTTTGAGTCACTTGGGATTTATATCTGCTGGTCACTATGAGGAACTTGAAAGACGAGAAAACCAAAATTTATCCCTCAACTACGAGGGGAGGTAAGGAACTGCCATCTAGCTCTGCACTTGATTCACCTTCTGTTTTGAGTAAACTTGTGACACCTAAACCTGCTTCTGCTATTAATTATGATATGTCGCATGTTATTGATGATGCCACTTCTGCTATGCATGATACTTATGATGAAACTACTTCTATGCTTGATAATACTGTGCCACTAGGTGAATTTCTTGATGAACAACTTGCTAGGGCTAGAGAGAATGAAATTATTGAAACTAATAATATTGATGAAAGTGATGATGAAGATTCTCCCCCTAGATATGAATTGCCTGTTGTGCCTGAGGGTTATGTTATGGATGAAGAAACTGCTAGAGATTTTCTTGCCTTCAATGATAGAAGTGATCTTAAGAAATTATTAGTTAAGCTGAAAGAAAAATCTTTGAATGCTAGAATGAAATATGACCTTGCTTTTGCTACTTCACCTATCTTTGTTACTGATAAGGATTATGATTTCTCTGTCGATCCTGAGATAATTACTCTGGTTGAATCTGATCCTTTCTATGGCTATGAATCTGAAACTGTTGTGGCACATCTTACTAAATTAAATGATATAGCCACCCTATTCACTAATGATGAGAAAACTCGCTACTACTATATCCTTAAATTATTCCCGTTCTCATTAAAGGGTGATGCTATGATATGGTTTAATTCTCTTGATCTTGGTTGTGTGCGTAGTCCCTAGGATTTGATTTATTACTTCTCTGCTAAATATTTCCCTGCTCATAAGAAACAAGCTGCTTTAAGGGAAATATATAATTTTGTGCAAATTGAAGAAGACAGTCTCCCACAAGCTTGGGGGTGGCTTCTCCAATTACTTAATGCTTTGCCTGATCATCCTCTCAAGAAAAATGAAATACTTGATATCTTTTATAATGGACTAACCGATGCTTCCAGAGACCACCTGGATAGTTGTGCTGGTTGTGTTTTCAGGGAAAGAACCATTGATGAAGCTGACATTCTATTGAATAATATGTTGATGAATGAAAACAATTGGTCACTCCCTGAACCAACTCCTAAGCCAAGTCCGAAGAAAAGGGGTATTCTATTTCTCAGTCCTGAAGATATGCAAGAGGCAAAGAAATCTATGAAAGATAAAGGTATTAAAGCTCAATATGTTAAGAATTTACCTCCTGTTGAAGAAATACATGGCCTTAATTTACCACCTGTCGAAGAAATACATGGTCTTGATAACCCGACACAGTTAGTAAAGGTAAATTCTCTCTATAGATATGATAGAGCTGAAATCCCGCCTACTAAGTTTGCTAGCCAATGCTTAGATGAGTTTGATAATTTTATGGTTAAGCAAGTAGATTTCAATGCTTATTTTGGTAGACAATTAAAACGCAATGCTTATATGATTGAACACTTGAGTGATTATATGTCTAGTGTTAAAGGTGAACTTAAACTCATTAGTAAACATGCTTCTATGGTTACCACTCAAGTTGAACCAGTACTTAAAGCTCAGAATGATTTGCTCAATGAATTAAATAATGAGAATAATGATAATGTTGTTAGAGTTATTACTAGAGGGGGTAAAATGACTCAGGAACCTTTGTATCCCGAGGGCCACCCTAAGAGAATTGAGCAAGATTCTCAGAGAACTAATGTAGATGCACCTAGTCCTTCTAAGAAGAAGAAAAAGAAAAATGATAGGACTTTGCATGCTTCTAGTGAACCTGTTGTTGACACACCTGAGAATCCCAATGATATTTCTATTTCTGATGCTGAAACACAATCTGGTGATGAACATGAACCTAGTGATAATGTTAATGATGATGTTCATGTTGATGCTCAACCTAGCAATGATAATGATGCAGAGATTGAACCTGCTGTTGATCTTGATAACCCACAATCAAAGAATCAACGTTATGATAAGAGAGACTTCATTGCTAGGAAGCACGGTAAGGAAAGAGACCTTGGGTTCAGAAACCCATGCCTTTTCCTCCCAAACCATCCAAGAAAAAGGATGATGAGGATTTTGAGCGCTTTGCTGAAATTATTAGACCTATCTTTTTGCGTATGCGTTTGACTGATATGCTTAAAATGAATCCTTATGCTAAGTACATGAAAGATATTGTCACAAATAAAAGAAAGATACCGGAAGCTGAAATTTCCACCATGCTTGCCAATTATACTTTTAAGGGTGGAATACCAAAGAAACTAGGAGATCCAGGAGTACCAACTATACCATGCTCCATTAAAAGAAACTATGTTAAAACTGCTTTTATGTGATCATGGAGCTGGTGTTAGTGTTATGCCTCTCTCTTTATATCGTAGACTTGATTTGAATAAGTTGACACCTACTGAAATATCTTTGCAAATGGCCGATAAATCAACTGCTATACCTGTCGGTATTTGTGAGGATGTACCTGTTGTGGTTGCAAATGTCACTATTTTAACGAACTTTGTTATTCTTGATATTCCCGAGGACGATAGCATGTCTATTATTCTTGGTAGACCCTTTTTGAATACTGCAGGGGCTATTATTGATTGCAACAAAGGCAATGCCACTTTTCATGTTAATGGTAATGAGCATACGGTACACTTTCTGAGGAAACAACCTCAAGTTCACAGTATAAACTCTATTGGTAAAAGTCCATCGATTATTATTGGAGGTTTTGAATTTCCTCTTCCTACTGTCAAGAAGAAATATGGTATTCTTATTATTGGGGACGTGCATATCCCCGTTGAGGTAACCTAGTGCTATTCGAAAATTCTCGAGTTTCATGCAATTCGGAATGAGTTTGTTAACAAGACCTGATCAACCTTGTTAGTGGATTCCTTTTGATGAGCATGAGATGGATGAAGTTAGAAAGCACAACTCTCTGTACCCTCCTTTTACTTTCTGTTCTTTAGATTAAATAAAGCAAGAATAGTATTTTCTGTTGGTTTTCTAATTTATCTGTGCAATAAAAAATACCCCGCAAATAAAAGTTCTCCAAATGCCCCGAAATTGAAATATGATTTTTTCTAGAATATTTGAGAATATCTGGCACTGAGAACACAGCAGGGGGAGCAAGCACCTGGCCACGAGGGTCCAGGGCGCGCCCTCCCATGGGCGCGCCCTCCTGCCTCGTGGGCCCATGGTGGCTCCCCTCCACTTATTCCAGCCACCACACACTCCTTCCTCCCAAAAAAATCACCAACCAGCTCAAGCACGAGTTCTAGCTCATCTTGCTGCCATTTTCGATCTCCTTGCTGAAAGCTCCATTCACAAAACTGCTTTGGGGGATTATTCTTTGGTATGTGACTCCTCCAATGGTCTAATTACTTTTTGTCATAGTGCTTTATTCATTGCAAATTTTTGCTGCCTAGGTGACCCTGTTCTTGAGCTTGCATGTCAAATTTATATGGTCCCAATTAGTTCTAATGCATGATATAGTCTCTAGGCACTTGTGGGAGTAGTTGCTATCAATTTTGTTGAGCTTGGTTGACTTTTATTTGAAGTTACTAAAAATTTCAGAAATTTTCAGAAAATGATGAAGAGATTTTTGAGGGGCTCTTTGAGCCGAAGCTCGAAGGATAAGCAAAGTGAAGAAGATAAGAGGCCCAAATATAATCTCCCTCGTACCACGGAGGTTCGGCCGTGTGAATGGCCTTATGATGATTTCTTGAGAGCAGCCGAGATTTATGATGATTTTTATGAGTTGGCTGAGAATGCAGTCCTCATCGACTTCCTCTGCGACCAACGCGAACAGTATCTCCTACTCACTAATATATTTGTGCAAAAAATTTCATTTCCATGCTAAGAGGTCACCACCTTTGGTGGATTTTTATTTATATGATGAGTATAAGGAGATGACCCTCTATGATTTTTGTGCGGTTTGCAAGTTGCCCTTTACGGGCAGCGTAGAGGAACCACATCGTAACGATGTGGAAGGGTTTATTGATACAATTGCTGTAGGGGAAACGAGGAAGGTTTCCGATGCAACAATTACTAGCATACATTTTCTTGTTCTACGTTACTTTGCAATATTTGCTAGTAGATGTTTAATTGGTCGCGGAAACTGTGGAAACCTTAGTGCCCCTGATATTGTTATTTTGTGCCATGCCTTGTTCCGTGACAATACATTTAGTATGGGCGCTATTGTGGCAAAACGGTTAAATCTGAACCGCACGAAGGGTCCCACCTTGGGAGGTATCTTCGCCTCGCGCCTCGCTGCACACTTTAACATACCTATTAGGCATCATGAGAAAGAAGAAAAGTTGCTACCTCCTATTTTTCTAGACTATAAAAGTATGGTAGCACATGATTTTATTGTTAAGAATAAGAAAAATATGCTTAACTACAGACTGTTATTTGATAAAAATCACCCTGAGACTATTACTTTGCCTTCTCCTTCTTTGTTTAATTTATCTTCAGGCAAGTATCTTGTTCAGCCAGAACCACAACTTGATCTTCCACGTCAGTCTGTTTACCAGCGGGATCCGGAGGAAATTGCCAACCAGTGGCATCCCGATGCTCCTTCTCAGTATGACCCCAATTACAACTTTGATCCATGGCCATAGACCAACTTAGGCCAAAAGCCTAAGCTTGGGGGAGTACGTATTTCTCACCGACATTACATTTATGTTCACACACTCATGCTAGTTATCGGTGCTCATACTTTTTCATTATATTATCCATGCTAGTTTATTTTCCTTTTTATGCTTTCTTCTTGTGTGTTTGGAAAACCATAAGAAAAACCAAAAAAAATTAGTAGTAGCTTTTAGCTAGTTTACTTTTCATGCTATAGTAGTAGTAATTAAAAGAAAACCCTAAAAGATTTCTTGTTCTTCTTTTGCTTGTTGGGAGCTTTCCCGTGTAAATAGTTTTATTTCTTTTCTTGTTCTTTGGGGGTCGGGAGGAGAAGACCATAATTAAAATGTTGAAGTGGCTCTTATAAGCATTATTGTTGATTTAACCAAGAGCCCATATTATCTTGTCTTCTCGTTTGAATTGAATGCTTGCAGATTCCAGCTTAGTCCAAAGCACGTGCATTATTATTATACACATCGTTCGGTCGTGCAAGTGAAAGGCAATTATGACGATATATGATGGACTGATTGAGATGAGAGAAGCTGGTATGAACTCGACCTCTCTTGTTTTTGTAAATATGATTAGTTCATCGTTCCTGATTCAGCCTATTATGAATAAACAAGTTTGCAATCACAATTAAAGAATATAGTTGCTTATGCCATGCTTAATTATCTAGGAGTTTATAATGGTTTATCTTGCGTGCCAACATGCTATTAAAATTATTGTGATGTGGTATAGTAGGGTGGCATCCTCCTTTGAATGATTCGAGTGGCTTGACTTGGCACATGTTCACGCATGTAGTTGAAACAAAATCAACATAGCCTCTACGATATTTATGTTCATGGTGGATTATATCCTACTCATGCTTGCACTCAATGTTTATTAATTTTAATGCATGTCCATGACTGTTGTCGCTCTCTAGCTGGTCGCTTCCCAGTCTTTTGCTAGCCTTCACTTGTACTAAGCGGGAATACTGCTTGTGCATCCAATCTCTTAAAACCCAAAGTTATTCCATATGAGTCCACCATACCTTCCTATATGCGGTATCTACCTGCCATTCCAAGTAAATTTGTATGTGCCAAACTCTAAACCTTCAAGTGAAATTCTGTTTTGTATGCTCGAATAGCTCATGTATCAACTAGGGTTGTTTGTATCTTCCATGCTAGGTGGGTTATTCTCAAGAGGAGTGGACTCCGCTCCTCACTCACAAGAAAATGGCTGGTCACGGGGATGCCCAGCCCCATGCTCAAACCAAATCAAAATAATTGCAAACAAAACTGCCCCAGGATTGTTGTTAGTTGGACGGTACCCATTGTTTCGGACCAGCCGTGGAGTGTGCTTGTTGGTGGTGGGGGAGTATAAACTTTACCATTCTGTTTGGGAACCGCCTATAATGTGTGTAGCATGGAAGATATCGAGATCTCTCGGTTGTTATGTTGACAATGAGAGCATGCCACTCAAAATATTATTTATCTCTATCTCAAAATCGAGCTCTGGCACCTCTACAAATCCATGCTTCCCTCTACGAAGGGCCTATCTATTTAGTTTTATGTTGAGTCATCATCCTCTTATTAAAAAGCACCAGCTGGAGAGCACCGCTGTCATTTGCATCCATTACTATTAATTTATATCGAGTATGACTGGATCTCTTTTACCATGAATTATAATGTCTAGTCAGTCCTTGATCTTCATAGGTGCTCTGCATTTATGTTTTGCGGTCTCAGAAAGGGCTAGCGAGATACCATCTTGTTATATCATATTATGATTGTTTTGAGAAAGTGTTGTCATCCGAGATTTATTATTATTGCTCGCTAGTTGATTATGCCATTGATATGAGTAAACATGAGACCTAAATGTTATTGTGAATATGGTTAGTTCATAATCTTTGCTGAAAACTTGAATGCTGGCTTTACATATTTACAACAACAAGAGCAAACAGAGTTTGTATAAGTTTTTCTTTATCACTTTCAGTTTGTTAACTAAATTGCCCGAGGACAAGCAAAGGTTTAAGCTTGGGGGAGTTGATACGTCTCCATCGTATCTACTTTTCCAAACACTTTTGCCCTTGTTTTGGACTCTAACTTGCATGATTTGAATGGAACTAACCCGGACTGACGGTGTTTTCAGCAGAATTGCCATGGTGTTATTTTTGTGCAGAAATAAAAGTTCTTGGAATGACCTGAAACTTCACGGAGAATATTTTTGGAAATAATAGAAAATACTGGCAAAAGAATCAAGGCCAGGGGCCCACACCCTGTCCACGAGGGTGGGGGCGCGCCCCCTGCCTCATGGGCCCCCTGGTGCTCCACCGACCTCAACTCCAACTCTATATATTCATGTTCGGGGAGAAAAAAAATCAGAGGGAAGGATTCATCGCGTTTTACGATACGGAGCCATCGCCAAGCCCTAAACTCTCTCGGGAGGGCTGATCTGGAGTCCGTTTGGGGCTCCGGAGAGGGGAATCCGTCGCCATCGTCATCATCAACCATCTTCCATCACCAATTTCATGACGCTCACCGCCGTGCGTGAGTAATTCCATCATAGGCTTGCTGGACGGTGATGGGTTGGATGAGATTTATCATGTAATCGAGTTAGTTTTGTTAGGGTTTGATCCCTAGTATCCACTATGTTCTGAGATTGATGTTGCTATGACTTTGCTATGCTTAATGCTTGTCACTAGGGCCCGAGCGCCATGATTTCAGATCTGAACCTATTATGTTTTCATGAATATATGTGAGTTCTTGATCCTATCTTGCAAGTCTATAGTCACCTACTATGTCTTATGATCCGGCAACCCCGAAGTGACAATAATCGGGACCACTCCCGGTGATGACCGTAGTTTGAGGAGTTCATGTATTCACTATGTGTTAATGCTTTCGTCCGGTACTCTATTAAAAGGAGGCCTTAATATCCCTTAGTTTCCAATAGGACCCCGCTGCCACGGGAGGGTACGACAAAAGATGTCATGCAAGTTCTTTTCCATAAGCACGTATGACTATATTCAGAGTACATGCCTACATTACATTGATGAACTGGAGCTAGTTCTGTGTCACCCTATGTTATAACTGTTGCATGAATAATCACATCCAACATAATTATCCATCACCGATCCAATGCCTACAAGCTTTTCACATATTGTTCTTCGCTTAGTTACTTTACCGTTGCCACTGTTACAATTACTACAAAATGACTACTGTTACCTTTACCACCGTTACCATTACTTCCATACTACTTTGCTACTAAACACTTTGCTGCAGATATTAAGTTATCCAGGTGTGGTTGAATTGACAACTCAGCTGCTAATACTTGAGAATATTCTTTGGCTCCCCTTGTGTCGAATCAATAAATTTGGGTTGAATACTCTACCCTCGAAAACTGTTGCGATCCCCTATACTTGTGGGTTATCAGCTTGCCGATCATCGGGCAAGTCAACCAAAGTCCATACTTTGTTCTCATACATGGATCCCATCTCGGATTTCATGGCCTCAAGCCATTTCGAGGAATCTGGGCTCATCGTCGCTTCCTCATAGTTCATAGGTTCGTCATGGTCAAGTAACATGACCTCCAGAACATGATTACCGTACCACTCTGGTGCGGACCGTACTCTGGTTGACCGACGAGGTTTGGTAGTAACTTGATCTGAAGTTTTATGATCATCATCATTAGCTTCCTCACTAATTGGTGTAGTAATCACTCGAACTGATTTGTGTGATGAACTACTTTCCAATTCAGGAGAAGGTACAATTACCTCATCATGTTCTACCTTCCTCCCACTCCTTCTTTCGAAAGAAACTCATTCTCTAGAAAGGATCCATTCTTAGGAACAAATATCTTGCCTTCAGATCTGTGATAGAAGGTGTACCCAACAATTTCCTTTGGGTATCCTATGAAGACACATTTCTCCGATTTGGGTTCGAGCTTATCAGGTTGAAGCTTTTTCACATAAGCATCGCAACCCCAAACTTTAAGAAACGACAGCTTAGGTTTCTTGCCAAACCACAGTTCATTTGGTGTCGTCTCAACGGTTTTAGATGGTGCCCTATTTAACGTGAATGCAACCATCTCTAAAGCATAACCCCAAAACGATAGCGGTAAATTAGTAAGAGACATCATAGATCGCACCACATCTAATAAAGTATGGTTACGATGTTCGGACACACCATTACGTTGTGGTGTTCCAGGTAGCGTGAGTTACGAAACTATTCTACATTATTTCAAATGAAGACCAAACTCATAACTCAAATATTCACCTCCACAATTAGATCATGGAAACTTTATTTTCTTGTTACGATGATTTCCCACTTCACTCTGAAATTCTTTGAACTTTTCAAATGTTTCAGACTTATGTTTCATTAAGTAGATATATCCATATCTGCTCAAATCATCTGTGAAGGTCAGAAAATAACGATACCCGCCGCGAGCCTCAACACTCATCGGACCGCGTACATCAGTATGTATTATTTCCAACAAGTTAGTTGCTCGGTCCATTGTTTCGGAGAACGGAGTCTTAGTCATCGTACCCATGAGGCATGGTTCGCAAGCATCAAGTGATTCATAATCAAGTGATTCCAAAAGCCCATCAGCATGGAGGTTCTTCATGCGCTTTACACCAATATGACCTAAACGGCAGTGCCACAAATAAGTTGCACTATCATTATTAACTTTGCATCTTTTGGCTTCAATATTATGAATATGTGTATCACTACAATTGAGATTCAACAAAAATAGACCACTCATCAAGGGTGCATGACCATAAAAGATATTACTCATATAAATAGAACAACCATTATGTCGGGGGAAATCGACACCTATGGGATCACTGGGATCCCTTCTACGGTTGGCGGGCGCGAGGTTGTGCAAAGAGCAGGTCTAACAGGAAGCACACAGATCGTTTACCCAGGTTCGGGCCGCGAGGATGTGTAATACCCTAGTCCTGCTTTGGTGTGTATTTCAGAGTGTTCTTGAGCTCTCGAACTAGCTACGGTGGCTGCGTAGTTCCAAAGAGCCGAATCCCTCTCCGGTATGCCTCGGGCTTCCTTTTATAGTTGAAAAGGGGTTGCCACAGTGGCACACAGGAGATGGAAAGGTGTACAGTGCGCGAGCTTATCGCCCGGCATTACGGGACAAAACGCATTAATGCGCTACTTAGGTGTCCATTAGCTATATCGGGGACGGGAACGAGGCCCGTCCCGTCCGTCGCCGCTCTGCCTCGCTTCGACACGCGCCCAGGCCAGCGATGTGTGCAGCACCATGTAGGCAGGCAGGCAGATGAGGTGGCGCAGTGGCAGGGCTTCACGAAGATCCGCATGCCACCACGCAGGTGCTTGCTGAGTTAGCCTGGAAGCCGCATGTTGCCACGCAGGTGCCTGCCCAGCTGGTTGGGCTGGCAGCTGCATGTGAATGGTGATACGTCTCCGTCGTATCTATAATTTTTAATTGTTCCATGCCAATATTCTACAACTTTCATATACTTTTGGCAACTTTTTATATTATTTTTGGGACTAACATATTGATCCAGTGCCCAGTGCCAGTTCCTGTTTGTTGCATGTTTTATGTTTCGCAGAAACCCAATATCAAACGGAGTCCAAATGGGATAAACAGACGGAGAATTATTTTGGAATATTTATGATTTTTTGGAAGTAAAATCAACGCGAGACGGTGCCCGAGGGTGCCACGAGGCAGGGGGCGCGCCCCGGATCCTCGTGGGCACCCCGTAAGGCGGTTGACGCTCTTCTTTTTCCGCAAGAAACCTAATTTTATGAGAAAAATCTGGGCGAAAGATTCAAACCAATCGGAGTTACGGATCTCCGGATATAAAAGAAACGGTGAAAGGGCAGCAGACGAGAACGCAGAAACAGAGAGAGACATAGAGACAGATCCAATCTCGGAGGGGCTCTCGCCCCTCCCACGCCATGGAGACCATGGACCAGAGGGGAAACCCTTCTCCCATCTAGGGAGAAGGTCAAGGAAGAAGAAGAAGGAGGGGGGCTCTCTTCCCCTCGCTTCCGGTGGCGCCGGAACGCCGCCGGGGGCCATCATCATCACCGCGATCTTCACCAACACCTACGCCATCTTCACCAACATCTCCATCACCTTCCCCCCTCTATCTACAACGGTCCACTCTCCCGCAACCCGCAGTACCCTCTACTTGAACATGGTGCTTTATGCTTCATATTATTATCCAATGATGTGTTGCCATCCTATGATGTCTGAGTAGATTTTCGATGTCCTATTGGTACTTGATGAATTGCTATGATTGATTTAATTTGCTTGTGGTTATGTTGCTGTCCTTTGGTGCCCATCATATGAGCACGCGCGTGGATCACACCATAGGGTTAGTTGTATGTTGATAGGACTATGTATTGGAGGGCAAGGGTGACAGAAGCTTCAGCCTAGCATAGAAATTGATGCATACGGGATTGAAGGGGGGCCAATATAACTTAATGCTATGGTTGGGTTTTACCTTAATGAACGTTAATAGTTGCGGATGCTTGCTAATAGTTCCAATCATAAGTGCATAGAATTCCAAGTCAGGGATGACATGCTAGCAGTGGCCTCTCCCACATAAAACTTGCTATCGGTCTAGTAAACTAGTCAATTGCTTAGGGACAATTTCGCAACTCCTACCACCACTTTTCCACACTCGCTTTATTTACTTTATTGTGTCTCTATCTAAACAGCCCCTACTTTTTATTTACGTGCTCTCTATATTCTTGCAAACCTTTCCAAAAACACCTACAAAGTACTTCTAGTCTCATACTTGTTTTAGGTAAAGCGAACGTCAAGCGTGCGTAGAGTTGTATCGGTGGTCGATAGAACTTGAGGGAATATTTGTTCTACCATTAGCTCCTCGTTGGGTTCGACACTCTTACTTATCGAAAGAGGCTACAATTGATCCCCTATACTTGTGGGTTATCAAGGCCTTTCTCTGGCGCCGTTGCTGGGGAGCAATAGCGTGGGGTGAATATTCTCGTGTGTGCTTGTTTGCTTTATCACTAAGTAATTTTTATTTGCTGTTCTTAGTTGTTCTCTATCTTTAGTTATGGATATGGAATACGAAATACCAAAAAAATTAGGTTTACTTGCTACTCATGGAGATGGGGAACCTCCTAAAACCCTCGATGCTCGTTATGTGAAAGATATTATGTACTACTTTGATAATCCTGAGAAAACCCCATTCAATTTGGTAATGGGAGACACATTGGATCAACGTGAATACTTTAGGGATTATCGCTTGACTCAAAAAGGGAAACTATTATGGGATCAAATTTATATATTAAAGTGGTATGCTCGGCAAGTATGCTTGAGTTATGATTATACTTGTTGCTCTAGGATGAAGGCTCCACACCTTCCCTTTTCATGAAAATTTAATGATAATGAAACCTTAGCTTCTTATGCTAGAGGTATATATGATTACTATGATGTGGAACAAATAGAAGAATTTTTTGCTTTTAAGGGTGCTTATGAAATTGAATCTTTGTTTGAAAAGTATGGTTCTACTCTTTACAAATCTGAAAATTTTGCCATACTTAAATATTGCTAAGATAATTATGCTTCTAATGCCTATGTTGAACCATATATTGAGGACTACTCCGCTGTCCAAGAAGAGACTAATATTTTGCAGGAGTCTATGGAAGAAGAAATTGATGAAACTGTGAGCTCATTGGATGAAAAAGATGATGAGGAGAGCAAAGAACAGAAGGAGGAAGAGCGGATTAGCTACCCGTGCCCACCTTGTAATGAGAGTAACTCTTCAACTCATACATTGTTTAATTCCCTTCGTGCTTACCGAAGGATTATTGCTATGATGATTGTTATGATCCCGTTGATTCTCTTGAAATATCCCTTTTTGATGATGCTTGCTATGCTTGTGGCCATGATGCCAATATGAATGATGCTTGTGGAGATGAACTTGCTATAGTTCCTTATGTTAAACATGAAATTGTTGCTATTGCACCCACGCATGATAGTCCTATTATCTTTTTGAGTTCTCCCGATTATACTATATCGGAGAAGTTTGCTCTTATTAAGGATTATATTGATGGGTTGCCTTTTACTATTACACATGATGATTTTGATAGATATAATATGCATGTGCTTGCTGCTCCTACTTGCAATTATTATGAGAGAGGAACTATATCTCCACCTCTCTATGTTTCCCACATGACAAAATTGCAAGAAACTATTTATACTATGCATTAGCCTTTACTAGGTGTGCATGAATTGTTCTTTTATGACATGCCGATGCATATGAAGAGAGTTAGACTTCGTCATTGCATGATATATGTTGCTTTGTGCTCACTACTAAATGCCAAATCATTGCTAATTAAAATTGGCTTTGACATACCTTGGGATCCGGGTGGATTCACTACTTGAGCACTATATGCCTAGCTTAATGGCTTTAAAGAAAGCGCTGCCAGGGAGACAACCCGGAAGTTTTTAGAGAGTCATTTATTTCTGTTGAGTGCTTTTGTATATTTAAAAAAAAAAAAGGGGAACCCAAAACTTTTCAAAAAGGAAAGTGGAAGTGAGAGAGACAAGCATTGTTGAAGTGGGAGAGCTCCTTGAACTTTGTTCATGCTCACGAAAACTTTGTGAATCCTAATTACAGAAACTTTTCAATAAAAATAATTATCCCCTTGTACAATTCAATTGTATTATAAAAATAATGTGCCAAGGTTTGCCTTTAGGATGTTTACAATGCTTGTTGGTTTGTGCGGTGCAGGACAGAAACTTCCGCTGTAGTGCGTGATTTTTAATTTTTTACTGGAACGTCAAACGGTTCTGATTCTTTTTGCAATGTCTTTCTATACAAATGTTTTATTTTCCGAATTTTGGCAGAATTTTTAAAGTATCAAAAGTATGGGGAATGTTCAAATTATTACAGACTGTTCGGTTTTAGACAGATTCTGTTTTTGATGCATAGTTCGCTTGTTTTGATGAACCTATCGATTTATATCAGTGGATTAAGCCATGGAAAAGTTATATTACAGTAGCTATAATGAAAAAACAAAATATTAATTGGTTTGCAACAGTACTTAGAGTAGTGATTTGCTTTATTATACTAACGGATCTTACCGAGTTTTCTGTTGAAGTTTTGTGTGGATGAAGTGTTCGATGATCGAGAAGGTCTCGATGTGAGAAGAAGGAAGAGAGGCACGAGCTCAAGCTTGGGGATGCCCAAGGCATCCCAAGTAAATATTCAAGTAGACTCAAGTGTCTAAGCTTGGGGATGCCCCGGAAGGCATCCCATCTTTCTTCAACAAGTATCAGTATGTTTTCGGATTCGTTTCATTCATGTGATATGTGCAGATCTTGGAGCGTCTTTTGCATTTATTTTTCTTTTTTCTTTTATGCACCATGATGGTATGAGATAGTCCTTGGTTGATTTATAGAATTCTCTTTGCACTTCACTTATATTCTTTGAGTATGGCTTTATAGAATGCTTCATGTGCTTCGCTTATATCATTTGAAGTTTAGATTGCCTGTTTCTCTTTACATAGACAACCGCCATTTGTAGAATGCTCTTTTGCTTCACTTATATTTTTTAGAGCGTGGGCATATATTTTTTAGAAAGAATTGAACTCTCTTGCTTCACTTATATCTATTTAGAGAGATGACAGGAACTGGTCATTCACATGGTTAGTCATAAAATCCTACATAAAACTTGCAGATCATTGAATATGATATGTTTGATTCCATGCAATAGTTTTGCGATATAAAGATGGTAATATTAGAGTCATGCTAGTGGGTAGTTGTGGATTGTAGAAATACTTGTGTTGAGGTTTGTGATTCCCTTAGCATGCATGTATGGTGAACCATTATGTAACGAAGTTGGAGCATGAGGTATTTATTGATTGTCTTCCTTATGAGTGGCGGTCGGGGACGAGCGATGGTCTTTTCCTACCAATCTATCCCCCTAGGAGCATGCACGTAGTACTTTGTTTCGATGACTAATAGATTTTTGCAATAAGTATATGAGTTCTTTATGACTAATGTTGAGTCCATGGATTATACGCACTCTCACCCTTCCATCATTGCTAGCCTCTTCGGTACCGCGCATTGCCCTTTCTCACCTTGAGAGTTGGCGCAAACTTCGCCGGTGCATCCAAACACCGTGATACGATACGCTCTATCACACATAAACCTCCTTATATCTTCCTCAAAACAGCCACCATACCTACCTATTATGGCATTTCCATAGCCATTCCGAGATATATTGCCATGCAACTGCCATCATCATCATATACATGACTTGAGCATTTATTGTCATATTGCTTTGCATGATCGTAAGATAGCTAGCATGATGTTTTCATGGCTTGTCCATTTTTTGATGTCATTGCTACGCTAGATCATTGCACATCCCGGTACACCGCGGGAGGCATTCATATAGAGTCATATCTTTGTTCTAGATATCGAGTTGTAATATTGAGTTGTAAGTAAATAGAAGTGTGGTGATCATCATTATTAGAGCATTGCCCCAGTGAGGAAAGGATGATGGAGACTATGATTCCCCCACAAGTCGGGATGAGACTCCGGACGAAAAAAAAAATTAAAAAAAAAAGAGAAAGGCCAAAAAAAAGAAGGCCCAAAAAAATAAAAAAATAAACAAAAAATGAGAGAAAAAGAGAGAAGGGGCAATGTTACTATCCTTTTACCACACTTGTGCTTCAGAGTAGCACCATGTTCTTCATATAGAGAGTCTCTTGAGTTATCACTTTCATATACTAGTGGGGATTTTCATTATAGAACTTGGCTTGTATATTCCGATGATGGGCTTCCTCAAATGCCCGAGGTCTTCATGAGCATGCAAGTTGGATGCACATCCACTTAGTTTCTAGTTTGAGCTTTCATACACTTATAGCTCTTAGTGCATCCGTTGCATGGCAATCCCTACTCCTCACATTGACATCAATTGATGGGCATCTCCATAGTCTGTTGATTAGCCGCGTCGATGTGAGACTTTCTCCTTTTTGTCTTCTCCACATAACCCCCATCATATTCTATTCCACCTATAGTGCTATGTCCATGGCTCACGCTCATGTATTGCGTGAAAGTTGAAAAGGTTTGAGAATGTCAAAAGTATGAAACAATTGCTTGGCTTGTCATCGGGGTTGTGCATGATGTGAATATTTTGTGTGGTGAAGATGAAGCATAGCCAGACTATATGATTTTGTAGGGATAACTTTCTTTGGCCTTGTTATTTTGAAAATACATGATTGCTTTATTAGTAGGCTTGAAGTATTATTACTTTTACGCCAAATGATAGACTATTGCTTTGAATCATTCGTGTCTTAATATTCATGCCATGATTAGACATAAGATCAAGATTATGCTAGGTAGCATTCCACATAAAAAATTATCTTTTTTATCATTTACCTACTCGAGGACGAGCAGGAATTAAGCTTGGGGATGTTGATACGTCTCCTTCGTATCTATAATTTTTTATTGTTCCATGCCAATATTCTACAACTTTCATACACTTTTGGCAACTTTTTATATTATTTTTGGGACTAACATATTGATCCAGTGCCCAGTGCCAGTTCCTGTTTGTTGCATGTTTTATGTTTCGCAGAAACCCAATATCAAACGGAGTCCAAACGAGATAAAAACGGACGGAGAATTATTTTGGAATATTTATGATTTTTGGGAAGTAAAATCAACGCGAGACGGTGCCCGAGGGTGCAACGAGGCAGGGGGCGCGCCCTAGACCCTCGTGGGCTTCCCGTAAGGCGGTTGACGCTCTTCTTTTGCCGCAAGAAACCTAATTTTATGAGAAAAATCTGGGTGAAAGATTCAACCCAATCGGAGTTACGGATCTCCGGATATAAAAGAAACGGTGAAAGGGCAGCAGCCGAGAATGCAGAAACAGAGAGAGACAGAGAGACATATCCAATCTCGGAGGGGCTCTCGCCCCTCCCATGCCATGGAGACCATGGACCAGAGGGGAAACCCTTCTCCCATCTAGGGAGAAGGTCAAGGAAGAAGAAGAAGGAGGGGGGCTCTCTCCCCCTCGCTTCCGGTGGCGCCGGAACGCCGCCGGGGGCCATCATCATCACCGCGATCTTCACCAACACCTACGCCATCTTCACCAACATCTCCATCACCTTCCCCCATCTATGTACATCGGTCCACTCTCCCGCAACCCGCTGTACCCTCTACTTGAACATGGTGCTTTATGCTTCATATTATTATCCAATGATGTGTTGCTATCCTATGACGTCTGAGTAGATTTTCGTTGTCCTATTGGTAGTTGATGAATTGCTATGATTGATTTAATTTGCTTGTGGTTATGTTGCTGTCCTTTGGTGCCCATCATATGAGCGCACGCGTGGATCACACCATAGGGTTAGTTGTATGTTGATAGGACTATGTATTGGAGGGCAAGGGTGACAGAAGCTTCAGCCTAGCATAGAAATTGATGCATACGGGATTGAAGGGGGACCAATATAACTTAATGCTATGGTTGGGTTTTACCTTAATGAACGTTAGTAGTTGCGGATGCTTGCTAATAGTTCCAATCATAAGTGCATAGAATTCCAAGTCAGGGATGACATGCTAGCAGTGGCCTCTCCCACATAAAACTTGCTATCGGTCTAGTAAACTAGCCAATTTCTTAGGGACAATTTCGCAACTCCTACCACCACTTTTCCACACTCGCTTTATTTACTTTATTGTGTCTTTATCTAAACAGCCCCTACTTTTTATTTACGTGCTCTTTATATTCTTGCAAACCTTTCCAAAAACACCTACAAAGTACTTCTAGTCTCATACTTGTTTTAGGTAAAGCGAACGTCAAGCGTGCGTAGAGTTGTATCGGTGGTCGATAGAACTTGAGGGAATATTTGTTCTACCATTAGCTCCTTGTTGGGTTCGACACTCTTACTTATCGAAAGAGGCTACAATTGATCCCCTATACTTGTGGGTTGTCAAATGGCGGCGGAGTCTTGGTTGATGCGGGCCTGGCTGTGGACCCGTAGCCGTCCTCGGCAAGGGTCTTGTCGGGGCCCCGACAAGGGTCTTGCTGCGGTAGCATGGTTGTCCCCGGCAAGGATCTCGCCGGGGGTCTTGTGGATCTCCTCGGGAAGGATCTTGCCGAGGATCATCGTCTTCTAGTCCTCATCTGAACTTGTGTATCTATGATCCTGACGAAGATCTGCATGCCACCATGGAGGCGCCTCCCGAGCCTTTGTCCCATCGTGGTTGGTTATGTTGGAAGCCGTGGGCTCAAGGGTGGCACGCCCCGTTGGTGTTGGGCGAGCTGCCCCGGCAAGGCCCTTGCCGGGGCTGCTGAGGCTGCCCCGGCAAGGGTCTTGCCGGGGGAACCTGCTTCGTCCCTCTGCTCTTTGTTTCTTAGTCTTGGCATTGTTTTGTTTGCCTTGTGCTTCGGTTTCCCTCCGGCTTCCCTCCTCTGCTTTATTAAGTATGGCCGCGGGCGCGGCTCTGACTGCCCGTGCACAAGTAAACGGGTCAAAAGGAGAGCCCCTACTTTTGTACACCGACATGAGCCCCCGGGCCTGGGCCACACATAAGCGCGACGCATTGTTGGGCTAGGCCCAGAATGGTGCGCGGGCAGGTGGGGCGGATTTTACCGCAGTAACTTTTCGTCCGCTGCGCTTCCCCACGACCCGCGTTGAACGCGCAACGTGGAGGGTCGTGCATGACGTGGGGGTCATGCGTGGGGCGGTTCCCGCACGCATGCGTCACATCATGGTAAAGAGGCGGCTCGCGCCTTCCCCAAAAAAGAGGGAGGCGCAGAGGCGCGGCTCATTTACTCGGGCGGACTCGGGTCATGGCCTTCATGGCGTCCGTGCCCCACGATCATGGGGTGGGGAGCGGTCGCCTCACCCGTCCCCTCAATTCTGCTTGCTCGCCATGTGTCCCCCATGCAGGTGGCAGGCGGTGGAGGCGGGAAACCAGTCCGTCGCTGATTGGGGCAGCGGGTCGATCTCGATTCCCTGCGCCCCTGATGGCCGGATTGGCCGAGCGGGGCGGCGAGCCCCGACCCCGCCCCTTTATAAGAAGGGGGAGGGGGACGGCATCCCACATCCTTTCATCATCCATCCCCATTCACTTCGGATCCTCTCTTCCATCTGCCATGGTGAGAGGAGGTGCCGGCCCTTCAACGGTGGCGACGAGGGTCGCTGCTCGACAGCGCGTCCCTCCTTCCCAAGAACTCGTGGCGGCGGAGCCGGCCACGAGAGGAAGGGGGAGGGGGCGAGGCCGAGGTTGCCGTGGCGCTCGGGGAAGAGGGGGACGGGGCGGTGCTCCGGCCTCGCCCCGGCCAGCGATGCCTCCCCCGATGGAGGGCCACGTCGGGGACCAGCCCCGCGAGTTCTTCATCAGGCTGCGCCGGCCACCGCGTTGCCGCCTCCGTCTCCCTACCCCATTTGCTCTTCATCAGGTTGCACATGAGGGGCTGCGGGAACGGCAGCACGTGGGTCAACGTTGACTTCCCCGCCCCTCACTTCATGTACCTCTGTCGCGGATGGAAAACGTTTGCTTGCGTCCACAGCCTGACGGCGGGGCTCGTCCTTTACTTCAAGTTAATGGAGAACGGCCTGCTCTCCGTCAAGGTCTTTGGAGATCTTGGAACTCGCCCGAAGTGTTGCGTGGAGAGCTCCTTCGACGATGAAGATTCCTCCTCGAGCGGGAGTGACGAGGAGGACAGCGACAGCGATGACGAGGGCGTCGAGCGGCGGGACGCCGACCTCGACTCCGACTGACCGCGTCGTCCCTCCCTCGGCCACACGCCCTGCCGAGGGCCTTCCCCGTCAAGCTCTCCAGCGACGCGTTCCCATCGCCTCCTTGGGCGGCTGGCGTAGGAGGGCCGGAGAAGGCGAAGAAGGTGAGCGCCGGCCGTCAAGTCGGAGTACGCGGGCACCAACGCCTTCGTCGCGTATTGTCGGGCCGTGATACGTCTCCAACGTATCTATAATTTATGAAGTATTCATGCTATTATATTATCCATCTTGGATGTTTAATGGGCCTTACTATGCACTTTTATATTATTTTTTGGACTAACTTATTAACCAAGAGCCCAGTGCCAGTTTCTATTTTTCTCCTTGTTTCAGTGTTTCGCAGAAAAGGAATATCAAACGGAGTCCAAACGGAATGAAACCTGCGGGAGAATTATTTTTGGAACAGAAGCAATCCAGAAGACTTGTAGTGTACTTATAAGGGAAGCAACGAGGAAGACACGAGGCAGGGGGGCGCGCCCTCCACCCTCATGGGCCCCTCGTGGCTCCCCTAACCGACTTCTTTCGCATATATATATATCCATATACCCAAAAACCATCGAGGAACATAATAGATCGGGAGTTCCGCCGCCGCAAGCCTCTGTAGCCACCAAAAACCAATCGGGACCCAGTCCCGCACCCTGCCGGAGTGGGGAACCCTCACTGGTGGCCATCTTCATCATCCCGGCGCTCTCCATGACGACGAGGGAGTAGTTCACCCTCGGGGCTGAGGGTATGTACCAGTAGCTATGTGTTTGATCTCTCTCTCTCTCTCTCTCTCTCTCTCTCTCTCTCTCGTGTTCTTGAGGTGATATGATCTTGATGTATCGCGAGCTTTGCTATTATAGTTGGATCTTATGATGTTTCTCCCCCTCTACTCTCTTGTAATGGATTGAGTTTTCCCTTTGAAGTTATCTTATCGGATTGAGTCTTTAAGGATTTGAGAACACTTGATGTATGTCTTGCCGTGCTTATCTGTGGTGACAATGGGATATCACGTGATCCACTTGATGTATGTTTTGGTGATCAACTTGCGGGTTCCGCCCATGAACCTATGCATAGGGGTTGGCACACGTTTTCGTCTTGACTCTCCGGTAGAAACTTTGGGGCACTCTTTGAAGTTCTTTGTGTTTGTTGAATAGATGAATCTGAGATTGTGTGATGCATATCGTATAATCATACCCACGGATACTTGAGGTGACATTGGAGTATCTAGGTGACATTAGGGTTTTGGTTGGTTTGTGTCTTAAGGTGTTATTCTAGTACGAACTCTATGATAGATCGAACGGAAAGAATAGCTTCGTGTTATTTTACTACGGACTCTTGCATAGATCGATCAGAAAGAATAACTTTGAGGTGGTTTCGTACCCTACCATAATATCTTCGTTTGTTCTCCGGTATTAGTGACTTTGGAGTGACTCTTTGTTGCATGTTGAGGGATATTTATATGACCCAATTATGTTATTATTGTTGAGAGAACTTGCACTAGTGAAAGTATGAACCCTAGGCCTTGTTTCAACTCATTGCAATACCGTTTGTGCTCACTATTACCACTTGCTACCTTGCTGTTTTTATATTTTCAGATTACAAAAACCTATATCTACCATCCATATTGCACTTGTATCACCATCTCTTCGCCGAACTAGTGCACCTATACAATTTACCATTGTATTGGGTGTGTTGGGGACACAAGAGACTCTTTGTTATTTGGTTGCAGGGTTGTTTGAGAGAGACCATCTTCAACCTACGCCTCCCACAGATTCATAAACCTTAGGTCATCCACTTGAGGGAAATTTTCTACTGTCCTACAAACCTCTACACTTGGAGGCCCAACAACGTCTACAAGAAGAAGGTTGCGTAGTAGACATCAAGCTCTTTTCTGGCGCCGTTGTCGGGGAGGTGAGTGCTTGAAGGTATATCTTTAGATCTTGCAATCGAATCTTTTAGTTTCTTGTTTTATCACTAGTTTAGTTTATAAATAAAATTACAAAAATTGGAATTGAGTTTGTCTCATACGCTTCATCTTTTTAATATCTTTCGTGAGTATGATGGAAAGGAAAATTGTGCCAAAGTGTTAGAAGAAGAATTACATAAAATGCTTGGCATAAAATATGTGAATGATGAGCATGATTGCAATGTTGTTAGTATGAATTCTTTCAATACCCATGATGCTAATGATATGCAAAGCCACAAGCTTGGGGATGCTATGTTTAATGAAGATGATATTTTTAGCCTCCCAAGTTTTGATATGCAAAGTTGTTATGATGATAGCATGCCTCCTACTTATGATAATTATATTGATGAAAGTGGGTTTGGAAGAGTGTCAACTTTAGGAAGTAATGATCCCACTATTTTGGAGGATGTTGAATCTTATAATAATTATGAAAGTGGATTTGGAGAGGTCATGACTTTATTTAGTGATGAGTCCACTATCTTGGAAGAGGTTTCAATCGATTATGATGAGAACAAAGTTGCTACTTATGATGATTATTGTGATAAAACTTATGCTATAAAAAGTAGTGATGATTATATTTATAAAAATTGTCATGATTATGGTTACCCCTTTTCTGAACATTACTCTTTTAATGTGGAAACAATTTATAGTATTCAAGTCTCTTATGATACTCCCACTATTCCGAATGAGAAGAATTTTGCTTATGTGGAGAGTAGTAAAATTTCTATGCAAGTATATCATGAAAAGAATGCTTTAGGTGCTGGTTATCTTGTTGAATTCATTCATGATGCTACTGAAAATTATTATGAGGGAGGAACATATGCTTGTAGGAATTGCAATAATATCAAGTTTCCTCTCTATGCGCTTAAAGGTTTGAAGTTATGTTTGTTTTGCCTTCCTATGCTAGTTGATTATTGTTCCCATAAGTTACTTGCTCACAAAATCCCTATGCATAGGAAGTGGGTTAGACTTAAATGTGCTAGTCATATTCTTCATGATGCTCTCTTTGTGTTTCAATTCTTATCTTGCGAGCATCATTAAAATCATCATGCCTAGCTAGGGGCGTTAAACGTTAGCGCTTGTTGGGAGGCAACCCAATTTTATTTTAGTTTCTTGATTTTTGGTTCCGTTTAGGAATAAATAATCTATCTAGCCTCTGGTTAGATGTGGTTTTATGTTTTAATTAGTGTTTGTGCCAAGTTAAACCTAAAGGATCTTCTTGGATGATAGTTATTTGATCTTGCTGAAAATTCCAGAAACTTTCTGTTCACGAAAACAATTGTTTAAAATAACCCCAACATGATAAAATACTGATTCCAATTGAAGTAGATCAATAAACAAATTATCTAGGTAGTCCTATTTTGGTAGAATTTTTTGAGTTCCAGAAGTTTGCGTTAGTTACAGATTACTACAGACTGTTCTGTTTTTGACAGATTCTGTTTTTCGTGTGTTGTTTGCTTATTTTGATAAATCTATGGCTAGTAAAATAGTTTATAAAAATCATAGAGAAGTTGGAATACAGTAGATTTAACACCAATAAAAATAAATAATGAGTTCATTACAGTACCTTGAAGTGGTGTTTTGTTTTCTTTCGCTAACGGAGCTCACGAGATTTTCTGTTAAGTTTTGTGTTGTGAAGTATTCAAGTTTTGGGTAAAGATTCGATGGACTATGGAATAAGGAGTGGCAAGAGCCTAAGCATGGGGATGCCCAAGGCACCCCAAGGTAATATTCAAGGATAACCAAGAGCCTAAGCTTGGGGATGCCACGGATGGCATCCCCTCTTTCGTGTTTGTTCATCGGTAACTTTACTTGGAGCTATATTTTTATTCACCACATGATATGTGTTTTGCTTGGAGCGTAATTTTATTTTCTTTAGCTTTGCTTGCCGTTTGAATAAAATACCAAGATCTGAAATTCTTAAATGAGAGAGAGTCTTCACATAGCTACATAATTATTTAACTACTCATTGATCTTCACTTATATCTTTTTAGAGTAGTTTTGTCATTTACTCGTGTGCTTCACTTACATCCTATGAGTAAATCGTTGAATGAATTGAATATCATAAATCTGAAATTATATATGTTTCATATGCTTATCCCATGGGGAGTAATGACTTCACATATAAGAAGTAGAGGTGGTAAATTTTTTGAAGGTTAGCAAACATTGTATTGGTCACTTGAACAATTCATGAAAGAATATTGAAGGAAGAGAGATTTCACATATAAATATACTATCTTGGACATCTTGTATGATTGTGAGCCCCATTACTTACTTTCAAACTTGAGCAAATTAGTTGAAGTTGGACAAGGAAGACAACATAATGAGTTATGCTTGGGTATATTTGTATATAAGTTATATTGTTATGGATCCTCTAACATGTGGTGCTTGCTATTTAGAATCCTTTGCTAGCCAAAATATCTGTACTAAGCGGGAATACTGCTTGTGCATCCAAAATCCTTGAACCAAGTTTTTCCATGAGTGTCCACCATATCTACCTATATGCGGTATTTACCTGACGTTCCAAGTAAATTTGCATGTGCCAAACTCTAAGCTTCAAATAATAATCTGTTTTGTATGCTCGAATCGCTCATGTAGAGACTAGGGGCTGTCAGTATCTTCCATGCTAGGTGGGTTATTCTCACAATGAGTGGACGCCACTCATCATTCACGAGAAAATGGCTGGTAACTGGGATGCCCAGTCCTATGATCAAAAGATCAAAAACAAAATCACAAATAATTTAAACAAAACTCCCCCAGGAATGTTGATAGTTGGACGGCACCCGTTGTTTCGGACAAGCGGTGGAGTGTGAATGTTGGTGGAGGGGGAGTAAATTTTTTACCTTTCTGCGTGGGAACCACCTATGATGTATCTAGTATGGAAGATATTGGGAACTCTTGGTAGTTATGTTGACAATGAAAGCATACCTCTCAAAATTATTTTCATCTCTGTTTTAGCTTCGAGCTCTGGCACCTCTACAAATCCCTGCTTCCCTCTGCGAAGGGCCTATCTTTTACTTTTATGCAAGAGTCAGTAGTATTCCTTCTCATTCCAACCTACTCTTTAGTTGGCAAGTATCATGTGATGGAAAGATCTAAGCATATATGGCCATTCAAATATATTTGAGCATGAATTATTATTGTTGACATTAACCTTGAGGTAAAAGGTTGGGAGGCGAAATATTAAGCCCCTATCTTTCTCTGTGTTCGATAAATACTACTCCCTCCGTTCCTTGATATAAGGTGTATAGATTTTAGAGAGAAAAAATCCAAAATATAAGGTGTATTGTGTTGCACCACTCGTTTGGATAAATATTTTTGGGATTTGATTACATTTCCTTATATGAGGCAAGCTCCTCTATTTTCTCATGTCAATTAGTCAGGTTTAATCTCGCCCAAAACTTGTGAAATTTTTCCTCCACGTGCGTTCTTTAATTTTCGTGCCAAAAACTATACACCCTATATTTAGGAATGGAGGGAGTATTTGTTCTAAAAATATGCTTTGAGTGGTAGCAATCATGGAAGACTAAATGATAGTTGAGTATGTGAAGTTTGCTGAATCAAAGCTCTGACATAGACTCTTCCTGAAAATAAGATGAATTGTAATTGTTTCATGACTAATAACACGGTTTGTTAGTTTTCAAGAAAGTTTATGATCTATACTTTAACATGTGAATAGCTTGTTACTTGATCATGAAAAGTTCTATGAGTTGAGCTACTGTTATGACATATAATGATGCTAGAAAAGGTGATTGAAATTATCATTGATCAAACTTGTGCACCTGCTAGCATTCACACTTCATAAATTATTTCTTTTATCATTTACCTACTCGAGGACGAGCAGGAATTAAGCTTGGGGATGCTGATACGTCTCCAACGTATCTATAATTTATGAAGTATTCATGCTATTATATTATCCATCTTGGATGTTTAATGGGCCTTACTATGCACTTTTATATTATTTTTTGGACTAACTTATTAACCAAGAGCCCAGTGCCAGTTTCTGTTTTTCTCCTTGTTTCAGTGTTTCGCAGAAAAGGAATATCAAACGGAGTCCAAACGGAATGAAACCTGCGGGAGAATTATTTTTGGAACAGAAGCAATCCAGAAGACTTGGAGTGTACTTATAAGGGAAGCAACGAGGAAGACACGAGGCAGGGGGCGCGCCCACCCCCTGGGCACGCCCTCCACCCTCATGGGCCCCTCGTGGCTCCCCTAACCGACTTCTTTCGCCTATATATATATCCATATACCCAAAAACCATCGAGGAACATAATAGATCGGGAGTTCCGCCGCCGCAAGCCTCTGTAGCCACCAAAAACCAATCGGGACCCTGTCCCGCACCCTGCCGGAGGGGGGAACCCTCACTGGTGGCCATCTTCATCATCTCGGCGCTCTCCATGACGACGAGGGAGTAGTTCACCCTCGGGGCTGAGGGTATGTACCAGTAGCTATGTGTTTGATCTCTCTCTCTCTCTCTCTCTCTCTCGTGTTCTTGAGGTGATATGATCTTGATGTATCGCGAGCTTTGCTACTATAGTTGGATCTTATGATGTTTCTCCCCCTCTACTCTCTTGTAATGGATTGAGTTTTCCCTTTGAAGTTATCTTATCGGATTGAGTCTTTAAGGATTTGAGAACACTTGATGTATGTCTTTCCGTGCTTATCTGTGGTGACAATGGGATATCACGTGATCCACTTGATGTATGTTTTGGTGATCAACTTGCGGGTTCCGCCCATGAACCTATGCATAGGGGTTGGCACACGTTTTCGTCTTGACTCTCCGGTAGAAACTTTGGGGCACTCTTTGAAGTTCTTTGTGTTTGTTGAATAGATGAATCTGAGATTGTGTGATGCATATCGTATAATCATACCCACGGATACTTGAGGTGACATTGGAGTATCTAGGTGACATTAGGGTTTTGGTTGGTTTGTGTCTTAAGGTGTTATTCTAGTACGAACTCTATGATAGATCGAACGGAAAGAATAGCTTCGTGTTATTTTACTACGGACTCTTGCATAGATCGATCAGAAAGAATAACTTTGAGGTGGTTTCGTACCCTACCATAATATCTTCGTTTGTTCTCCGGTATTAGTGACTTTGGAGTGACTCTTTGTTGCATGTTGAGGGATATTTATATGACCCAATTATGTTATTATTGTTGAGAGAACTTGCACTAGTGAAAGTATGAACCCTAGGCCTTGTTTCAACTCATTGCAATACCGTTTGTGCTCACTATTACCACTTGCTACCTTGCTGTTTTTATATTTTCAGATTACAAAAACCTATATCTACCATCCATATTGCACTTGTATCACCATCTCTTCGCCGAACTAGTGCACCTATACAATTTACCATTGTATTGGGTGTGTTGGGGACACAAGAGACTCTTTGTTATTTGGTTGCAGGGTTGTTTGAGAGAGACCATCTTCAACCTACGCCTCCCACGGATTCATAAACCTTAGGTCATCCACTTGAGGGAAATTTTCTACTGTCCGACAAACCTCTGCACTTGGAGGCCCAACAACGTCTACAAGAAGAAGGTTGCGTAGTAGACATCAAGCTCTTTTCTGGTGCCGTTGTCGGGGAGGTGAGTGCTTGAAGGTGTATCTTTAGATCTTGCAATCGAATCTTTTAGTTATCGGGGAGCCGAGCGGGCCTCTCTTGTTGGTTATCCTTGCCGCGGCAGCCTCCTTGGCCGCCACGCTTCTTGCCAGATCCTTCGGCACCATCCTGACCCTTCTCCTTTTTCCGCCTCTCATACTCGGCCTTTTGCTTCTCAGCAAGCATCTCGACTTGTCGGCAGTTCTGGAGGTCGTGGCCCTTGGTGCGGTGGATCTTGCAGTATTGCTTGTCGGAGCCTCCTGGCTTGTCGGCAGCCGCCAAGGCCCGGCAAGCGGCGCACCCGGCCATCTCCTTGCCAGGGTCGTCTGCCTTGGCCTCCTTGGCAGCGCCGGTGTTGTCGGATGCCTCGACGGCAAGCACGACCTTGCCCTTGCGTTTGCTGTTGCGATGCCGAACCTTCTTTGTCGGGGCGGTGGTGTCTTCGTCGGTAGAGTCAGTTTCCACGCCGGCGTCCTCGCCGGGGTACTTCCTCCATCGGCCAGAACATAGAGTTCGGCCACATCCTTGACCTTGTTCATCGCCAGCTCTTCACGCATCTTGCAGTTGCACACATTCTGATGGAACGCGCTGATCATGGCAGCAGGATGAACATCTAGGATGTTGTATTGCACCCGGCTGAACCTCTGTATGTACTTGCGCAGGTTTTCACCTTCCTTCTGGGGAATGATATGCAAATCACTCGCCTGGCCATGAGCTTGGTGGCCTCTGGTGAAGGCACCAACGAACTCATGACACAGATCTGACCAAGAAGAAATGGAATCCGCCGGCAAGTGCATCAACCAAGACATGACATTGGGTTTCAGGGCCAACGGGAAGTAATTGGCAAGCACCTTGTCGTCGCGAGCTCCAGCGGCTTGCATCGCGATGGTCTAGATGCTGAGGAACTCCGATGGGTGGGTCTTGCCGTTGTACTTCTCGCCGACGTCGGGCTTGAACGTACGGTGGGATGGCCACTGGAACTGCCGCAGCTCACGGGTAAAGGCCGGGCAACCCACCTTGTAAGGTAGGCCGCCGGAGCCTCCCGGTGGTGGGTGGTCCATAGAGGGCCCCGCCCGCCTATCTGACTGGTGGCGTGTATCGCGCCAGCGCTCGATGGTGGTTCGAGCGTCTTCATGGGCTCGCTCCCGAAGAACTTGGCGCTGGTCGCGGTGGGTCCGTGGGTCAGACGACGCTATGGAAATGTTATCACAAGCGTCATCATGATGGATCGACACCCGCGGTGGCTGGCGTGGAGGAGGAGAGTGCACCGTGGCCGCAGCACCTCCGGCCCCTCCACCGCTGGCATGCGGTGGTTCGACGGAGCGCCAGCCTGAGGGCCCCGCTGGCCGTGGCTCGTCTTGATTGGCGACGCCGACAAGGCTCTGGA
Source organism: Aegilops tauschii subsp. strangulata (assembly GCF_002575655.3). Taxonomy (NCBI): domain Eukaryota; kingdom Viridiplantae; phylum Streptophyta; class Magnoliopsida; order Poales; family Poaceae; genus Aegilops; species Aegilops tauschii. The sequence goes on from NC_053036.3 coordinate 520,123,824, forward strand.
TGGTGGCCCACCACTCATCGAGCTTTTCCGCAGCAGGAGGGAAGTCGAGGAGTAGCTGCGCTCGTGCCAAAGCTTCTGCTGGCCTGGGTGGCGGCGAGAGCTGCGTGGACCGTGGCGCGCTTCGACTTCTAACCACGTTAGAAGGAGCTCTATCATGGCCCAGCGGCTGCGTGCCATTTTCGCCAGCACTTCGGCGGGCATGCTGGCCTCCTTTGTCCCGCAGATGATGCACAGGACTCTTCCCACGGCGGCGTCCGGGGTCTCCAGCGTGGTGGCTGATACGTCCATTTTGCATCATGCTTTTATATTGATATTTATTGCATTATGGGCTGTTATTAAACATTATGTCACAATACGTATGCCTATTCTCTCTTATTTTACAAGGTTTACATAAAGAGGGAGAATGCCGGCAGCTGGAATTCTGGGCTGGAAAAGGAGCAAATATTAGAGACCTATTCTGCACAACTCCAAAAGTCCTGAAACTCCACGGAAGTTATTTTTGGAATTAATAAAAAATACTGAGTGAAGAAAATACTAGAGGGGGCCCACACCCTGGCCACGAGGGTGGGGGGCGCGCCCTACCCCCTGGGCGCGCCCCTGCCTCGTGGGCCCCCTGGTGGCCCTCCGGTGCCCATCTTCTGTTATATGAAGTCTTTCGTCCGAGAAAAAATCATAAGCAAGCTTACGGGACAAAACTCTGCCGCCACGAGGCGGAACCAATCTAGAGCTCTGGCGGAGCTGTTCTGCCGGGGACACTTCCCTCCGGGAGGGGGAAATCATCGCCATCGTCATCAATAACGCTCCTCTCATCGGGAGGGGGCCAATCTCCATCAACATCTTCACCAGCACCATCTCCTCTCAAACCCTAGTTCATCTCTTGTATCCAATCTTTGTCCCAAAGCCTCAGATTGGTACCTGTAGGTTGCTAGTAGTGTTGATTACTCCTTGTAGTTGATGCAAGTTGGTTTATTTGGTGGAAGATCATATATTCAAATCCTATATGCATATTAATACCCCTCTGATTATGAACATGAATATGATTTGTGAGTAGTTACGTTTGTTCCTGAGGACATGGGAGAAGTCTTGCTATTAGTAGTCATGTGAATTTGGTATTCATTCGATATTTTGATGAGATGTATGTTGTCTCTCCTCTAGTGGTGTTATGTGAACGTCGACTACATGACACTTCACCATTGTTTGGGCCTAGAGGAAGGCATTGGGAAGTAATAAGTAGATGATGGGTTGCTAGAGTGACAGAAGCTTAAACCCTAGTTTATGCGTTGCTTCGTAAGGGGCTGATTTGGATCCATATGTTTCATGCTATGGATAGGTTTACCTTAATACTTCTTTTGTAGTTGCGGATGCTTGCAATAGGAGTTAATCATAAGTGGGATGTTTTCCAAGTAAGGACAGCACCCAAGCACCGGTCCACCCACATATCAAATTATCAAAGTACCGAACGCGAATCATATGAACGTGATGAAAACTAGCTTGACGATAATTCCCATGTGTCCTCGGGAGCGTTTTTCTCTATATAAGAGTTTTTCCAGGCCTGTACTTTGCTACAAAAAGGATTGGGCCATCTTTCTGCACCTCCTTTACACTTGTTACTTGTTACTCGTTACCAATTACCTTATCACAAAACTATCTGTTACCGATAATTTCAGTGCTTACAGAGAATACCTTGCTGAAAACCGCTTATCATTTCCTTCTGCTCCTCGTTGGGTTCGACACTCTTACTTATCAAAAGGACTATGATATATCCCCTATACTTGTGGGTCATCAAGACTCTTTTCTGTCGCCGTTGCCTAGGAGTGAAGCGCCTTTGGTAGGTGGAATTTGGTAAGGAAAAATTTATATAGTGTGCTGAAATTTACTGTCACTTGTTACTATGGAAAGTAATCCTTTGAGGGGCTTGTTCGGGGTATCTTCACCTCGACCAGTAGAGCAAATAGTTGCTCCTCAACCTACTGAACCTAGTGAAAATGAAAATGTTTACTTCGAAATTCCTTCGGGTATGATAGAGAAACTGCTGGCTAATCCTTTTGCAGGAGATGGAACATTGCATCCCGATTTACACTTAATCTATGTGGATGAAGTTTGTGGATTATTTAAGCTTGCGGGTATGCCCGATGATGTTATCAAGAAGAAGGTCTTCCCTTTATATTTGAAGGGAGATACGTTGACATGGTATAGGCTATGTGATGATATGGGATCATGGGACTACAGGCGATTGAAATTGGAATTTCATCAGAAGTTTTATCCTATGCATCTTGTTCATCGTGATCGTAATTATATATATAAGTTTTGGCCTCGTGAAGGATAAAGCATCGCGCAAGCTTGGGGGAGGCTTAAGTCAAGGTTATATTCTTGCCCCAATCATGAGCTCTCAAGAGAAATGATTATCCAAAATTTCTATGCTCGGCTTTCTGACAACAATCGCTCCATGCTCGATACTTCTTGTATTGGTTCCTTTATGATGAAGACTATTGAATTCAAATGGAATTTATTGGAAAGAATTAAACGCAACTCTGAAGATTGGGATCTCGACGAAGGTAAGGAGTCATGTATAACACCTAAGTTTGATTGTGTTAAATCTTTTATGGATACCGATGTTTTCCATAAATTTAGCACTAAATATGGACTTGACTCTGAGATAGTAGCTTCTTTTTGTGAATCTTTTGCTGCTCATGTTGATCTCCCTAAGGAGAAGTGGTTTAAATATCATCCTCCCATAGAAGTAAAAGTAGTTGAACCTATTAAAGTTGAAGAAAAGACTATCACTTATAATGATCCTATTGTTCCTACTACTTATGTTGAGAAACAACCTTTTCCTGTTAGGATGAAGGATCATGCTAAAGCTTCAACTGTGGTTCGTAAAAGTAATATTAGAACTTATACACCTCCTGAGCAAGTTAAAGTTGAACCTAATATTGCTATTGTTAAAGATCTCTTGGCTAATAATATTGATGGGCATGTTATTTACTTCTGTGATGAGACTGCAAAAATTGCTAAACCTGGTGCTAAAGGTAAACATAGACCCGTGCTAGGCATGCCTGTTATTTCTGTTCAAATAGGAGATCATTGTTATCATGGCTTATGTGATATGGGTGCTAGTGCTAGTGCAATACCTATTTCTTTATATCAAGAAATTATGCATGATATTGCACCTGCTGAGTTAGAAGAAATTGATGTCACCATTAAGCTTGCCAATAGAGATACAATTTCCCCAATTGGGATTGTTAGAGATGTTGAGGTCTTGTGTGGGAAAGCTAAATATCCTGTTGATTTCCTTGTTTTCGGTTCCCCTCAAGATAGATTTTGTCCCATTATATTTGGTAGACCCTTCTTGAATACTGTAAATGCTAAGATAGATTGCAAGAAGGATGTTGTTAGTATTGGTTTGGATGATATGTCTCATGAGTTTAATTTTTCTAAATTTCGTAGACAACCTCGTGATGAGGAATTGCCTAGTAAAGATGAAATTATTGGTCTTGCTTCTATTGCCGTACCTCCTAGTGATCCTTTAGAACAATATTTGCTAGACCATGAAAATGATATGTTTATGAATAAAAGAAGGGAAATAGATGAAGTATTTTTTAAACAGGGACCTATTCTGAAATACAATTTGCCTGTTGAAATCCTAGGGGATCCTCCTCCACCCAAGGGTGATCCCGTGTTTGAGCTTAAACCGTTGCCTGATACTCTTAAATATGCTTATCTTGATGAAAAGAAGATATATCCTATTATTATTAGTGCTAACCTTTCGGAGAAGGAGGATTAAAAATTATTGAAAACTCTGAAGAAGCACCGTGCTGCTATTGGATATACTCTTGATGATCTTAAGGGCATTAGTCCCACTCTATGCCAACACAAAATAAATTTGGAGAAAGATGCCCAACCAGTTATTGATCATCAACGACGGCTGAATCCTAAGATGAAAGAAGTGGTAAGAAAGGAAATACTAAAGCTCCTTGAGGCAGGTATAATTTATCCCGTTGCTGATAGTCAGTGGGTAAGTCCTCTCCATTGTGTCCCTAAGAAGGGAGGTATTACTGTCGTTCCTAATGATAAAGATGAATTGATTCAGCAAAGAATTATTACAGGTTATAGGATGGTAATTGATTTCCGCAAATTAAATAAGGCTACTAAAAAAAGATCATTATCCCTTACCTTTTATTGATCAAATGCTAGAAAGATTATCCAAACATACACATTTTTGCTTTCTAGATGGTTACTCTGGTTTCTCTCAAATACCCGTGTCAGCTGATGATCAAGCAAAGACAACTTTTACTTGCCCTTTCGGTACTTTTGCTTATAGACGTATGCCTTTTGGTTTATGTAATGCACCTGCTACCTTTCAAAGATGCATGATGGCTATATTCTATGATTTTTGTGAAAAGATTTGTGAGGTTTTCATGGATGATTTCTCCGTTTATGGATCCTCTTTCGATGATTGCTTGAGAAACCTTGATCGAGTTTTGCAGAGATGTGAAGAAACTAACCTTGTCTTGAACTGGGAGAAGTGCCACTTTATGGTTAATGAAGGCATTGTTTTGGGGCATAAAATTTCCGAAAGAGGTATTGAAGTTGATGAAGCTAAAGTTGATGCTATTGAAAAGATGTCGTGTCCTAAGGACATCAAAGGTATAAGAAGTTTCCTTGGTCATGCCGGTTTTTATAGGAGGTTCATTAAGGACTTCTCAAAAATTTCTCGGCCTCTGACTAATCTCTTACAAAAAGATATACCTTTCGTTTTTTATGATGATTGTGTAGGAGCATTTGAAATACTTCAGAAAGCATTAATCTCTGCACCTATCGTTCAGCCACCTGATTGGAATTTACCTTTTGAAATTATGTGTGATGCTAGCGATTATGCTGTAGGTGCTGTTCTAGGGCGAAGGGTTGATAAGAAATTAAATGTTATTCAATATGCTAGTAAAACTCTAGACAATGCCCAGAGAAATTATGCCACTACTGAAAAAGAATTCTTAGCAGTTGTATTTTCTTGTGATAAGTTCAAACCTTATATTGTTGATTCTAAAGTGACTATTCACACTGATCATGATGCTATTAAATATCTTATGGAAAAGAAAGATGCTAAACCTAGACTTATTAGATGGGTTCTCCTACTACAAGAATTTGATTTGCATATTATTGATAGAAAGGGAGCTGAGAACCCCGTTGCAGACAATTTGTCTAGGTTGGAGAATGTTCTTGATGACCCACTACCTATTGATGATAGCTTTCCTGATGAACAATTAAATGTCATAAATGCTTCTCGTACTGCTCCATGGTATGCTGATTATGCTAATTACATTGTTGCTAAATTTATACCACCTAGTTTGACATACCAGCAAAAGAAAAAGTTTTTCTATGAATTGAGGCATTACTTCTGGGATGACCCACACCTTTATAAAGAAGGAGTAGATGGTGTTATTAGACGTTGTATACCTGAGCATGAATAGGAACAGATCCTACGCAAGTGTCACTCCGAAGCTTATGGAGGACACCACGCTGGAGATAGAACTGCGCATAAGGTATTGCAATCCGGTTTTTATTGGCCTACTCTCTTCAAGGATGCTCGTAAGTTTGTCTTATCTTGTGATGAATGTCAAAGAATTGGTAACATTAGTAGACGTCAAGAAATGCCTATGAATTATTCACTTGTTATTGAACCATTTGACGTTTGGGGCTTTGATTATATGGGACCTTTTCGTTCCTCTAATGGGTATACACATATTTTAGTTGATGTTGATTACGTTACTAAGTGGGTAGAAGCTATTCCAACTAGTAGTGCTGATCATAACACCTCTATTAAGATGCTTAAAGAAGATATTTTTCCGAGGTTTGGAGTCCCTAGATATTTAATGACTGATGGTGGTTCACATTTTATTCATGGTGCTTTTCGTAAAATGCTTGCTAAGTATGATGTTAATGATAGAATTGCATCTCCTTATCACCCACAGTCTAGTGGTCAAGTAGAATTGAGTAATAGAGAGCTCAAATTAATTTTGCAAAAGACTGTTAATAGATCTAGAAAGAATTGGTCCAAGAAACTTGATGATGCATTATGGGCATATAGAACTGCATATAAAAATCCTATGGGTATGTCTCCGCATAAAATGGTTTATGGAAAAGCATGTCACTTACCTCTCGCACTAGAACATAAGGCATATTGGGCCATTAAAGAGCTCAATTATGATTTCAAACTTGCCGGTGAGAAGAGGCTATTTAACATTAGCTCACTTGATGAATGGAGAACCCAAGCCTATGAGAATGCCAAGTTGTTTAAAGAAAAAGTCAAGAGTGTGTCAGCTGATGATCAAGCAAAGACCACTTTTACTTGCCCTTTCGGTACTTTTGCTTATAGACGTATGCCTTTTGGTTTATGTAATGCACCTGCTACCTTTCAAAGATGCATGATGGCTATATTCTATGATTTTTGTGAAAAGATTTGTGAGATTTTCATGGATGATTTCTCCGTTTATGGATCCTCTTTCGATGATTGCTTGAGCAACCTTGATCGAGTTTTGCGGAGATGTGAAGAAACTAACCTTGTCTTGAACTGGGAGAAGTGCCACTTTATGGTTAATGAAGGCATTGTTTTGGGGCATAAAATTTCCGAAAGAGGTATTGAAGTTGATAAAGCTAAAGTTGATGCTATTGAAAAGATGTCGTGTCCTAAGGACATCAACAAGCTTGAGGAGGAGAATCGTATCCTGAGGGGTATAATAGCCAAGAGTATCACATCTTCATCCCCAAAGAAGGAGACATAATCACATGGGTATGGGCACTCCCCTTGGCAACTGCCAAGCTTGGGGGAGGTGCCCCGGTATCGTATCACCATCACACTCCTATCTTTACCATTTTTCTTAGTTCGATCCTTTTGGTATTATCTTGATCTAGTAAAATAAAGTTTTTGGTATGATCTAGTTTTGAGTTTTGCTTTATGATCCCTCTATGTAATCGAGTCCGTGAGCTATATAATAAAGATTAGTGTTGAGTCAAGGGCTTGATTTTCTTACTATGATTATGAGTGAATAAAAGAAAAAGAAAGAATAAAAAGAAATGAAAAGAGATCATATTGATCTTATGGAGAGTAATGACTTCACATATAAAGAGTATGATGATTAAAAATTGTTGAGAGTTGACAAACATAGTTTTTGGTCATCATTGCAATTAATAGGAAGTAATAAATAAAGAGAGGTTTCACATATAAATATACTATCTTGGACATCTTTTATGATTGTGAGCACTCATTAAAATATGACATGCTAAAGAGTTGATGTTGGACAAGGAAGACAACGTAATGGGTCATGTTTTCTTATATCTGAGATAAAGTATATTGTCATGGATCATCCAACATGTTGAGTTTGCCTTTCTCCCTCATGCTAGCCAATTCTTTGCACCAAGTAGAAATACTACTTGTGCTTCCAAATACCCTTAAAACCAGTTTCGCCATGAGAGTCCACCATATCTACCTATGGATTGAGTAAGATCCTTCAAGTAAGTTGTCATCGGTGCAAGCAATAACAATTGCTCTCTAAATATGTATGACTTATTAGTGTGGGAGAAAATAAGCTTTATACGATCTTGTGATGTGGAAGAAATAAAAGCGACGGACTGCATAATAAAGGTCCATATCACAAGTGGCAATATAAAGTGACATTCTTTTGCATTAAGATTTCGTGCATCCAACCATGAAAGCGCATGACAACCCCTGCTTCCCTCTGCGAAGGGCCTATCTTTTACTTTTATCTCTTTCCCTTATGCAAGAGTCATGGTGATCTTCACCTTTCCTTTTTACATTTTATCCTTTGGCAAGCACATTCTGTTGGAAAGATCCTGATATATATATATCCAATTGGATGTAAGTTAGCATGAACTATTATTGTTGACATTACCCTTGAGGTAAAAGGTTGGGAGGCAACACTTTAAGCCCCTATCTTTCTCTGTGTCCGATTAAAACTCCATAACCACAAGTATTGCATGAGTGTTAGCAATTGTGAAAGACTAAATGATAGTTGAGTATGTGGACTTGCTGAAAAGCTCTTATATAGACTCTTTCCGATGTTATGATAAATTTGCTTCAATGACTGAGATTGTAGTTTGTTGGTTCTCAATGAAGTCTCTGATTCATACTTGATGTTGTGAATAGATTATTACTTGAGCATAAGAAATCATATGACAATATCCATATATGTTGTTGTTATAAGAATGATCATGATGCCCTCATGTCCGTATTTTATTTTATCGACACCTCTATCTCTAAACATGTGGACATATTTCTCATTATCGGCTTCCGCTTGAGGACAAGCGAGGTCTAAGCTTGGGGGAGTTGATACGTCCATTTTGCATCATGCTTTTATATTGATATTTATTGCATTATGGGCTGTTATTACACATTATGTCACAATACTTATGCCTATTCTCTCTTATTTTACAAGGTTTACATAAAGAGGGAGGATGCCGGCAGCTGGAATTCTGGGCTGGAAAAGGAGCAAATATTAGAGACCTATTCTGCACAACTCCCAAAGTCCTGAAACTCCACATTAGTTATTTTTGGAAATAATAAAAAATACTGAGCAAAGAAAATACCAGAGGGGGCCCACACCCTGGCCACGAGGGTGGGGGGCGCGCCCTACCCCCTGGGCGCGCCCCCTGCCTTGTGGGCCCCCTGGTGGCCCTCCGGTGCCCATCTTCTGCTATATGAAGTCTTTCGTCCGAGAAAAAATCATAACCAAGCTTACGGGACGAAACTACGCCGCCATGAGGCGGAACCAATCTAGGGCTCTGGCGGAGCTGTTCTGCCGGGGACACTTCCCTCCGGGAGGGGGAAATCATCGACATCGTCATCACCAACGCTCCTCTCATCAGGAGGGGGCCAATCTCCATCAACATCTTCACCAGCACCATCTCCTCTCAAACCCTGGTTCATCTCTTGTATCCAATCTTTGTCCCAAAGCCTCAGATTGGTACCTGTAGGTTGCTAGTAGTGTTGATTACTCCTTGTAGTTGATGCTAGTTGGTTTATTTGGTGGAAGATCATATGTTCAGATCCTATATGCATATTAATACCCCTCTGATTATGAACATGAATATGATTTGTGAGTAGTTACGTTTGTTCCTGAGGACATGGGAGAGATCTTGCTATTAGTAGTCATGTAAATTTGGTATTCGTTCGATATTTTGATGAGATGTATGTTGTCTCTCCTCTAGTGGTGTTATGTGAACGTTGACTACATGACACTTCACCATTGTTTGGGCCTAGAGGAAGGCATTGGGAAGTAATAAGTAGATGATGGGTTGCTAGTGTGACAGAAGCTTAAACCCTAGTTTATGCGTTGCTTCGTAAGGGGCTAATTTGGATCCATATGTTTCATGCTATGGTTAGGTTTACCTTAATACTTCTTTTGTAGTTCCGGATGCTTGAAATAGGAGTTAATCATAAGTGGGATGTTTATCCAAGTAAGGAAAACACCCAAACACCGGTCCACCCACATATCAAATTATCAAAGTACCGAACGCGAATCATATGAACGTGATGAAAACTAGCTTGACGGTAATTCCCATGTGTCCTCGGGAGCGCTTTTCTCTATATAAGAGTTTGTCCAGGCTTGTCCATTGCTACAAAAAGGATTGGGCCATCTTGCTTCACCTCCTTTACACTTGTTACTTGTTACTCGTTACCAATTACCTTATCACAAAAGTATCTATTACCGATAATTTCAGTGCTTGCAGAGAATACCTTGCTGAAAACAGCTTATCATTTCCTTCTGCTCCTCGTTGGGTTCGACACTCTTACTTATCGAAAGGACTACGATAGATCCCCTATACTTGTGGGTCATCAGTGGCGCTGCTCGTCGCGCACACCCTGGGAAGAACGCGATGTGGGCGCCGGCGTAGGCGTCTTGGAGCTTGCTGCACCGCCCGTAGGTGGCACAGCGACACCCTTGGAGGGCCCCGCGCCGCCTGCGGGGGGCCCAACCCCGTCTTTGGATTTGGCGGTGTGTGGCCCGTCGTCTGGCGCACGAACGACGCCGCTCGCCAGGCTCTGACTGCCAGAGCGATGCTGGTGCTCGCGGGCCGTGACTCGGGTTCTGTCCGCGACCGGCCCGCTGCGCGCCCGCACTGGCACGGGCCGTTCGGCTCCCGACGAGCCGATCGCCCTGATCATCTTCTTCTTCGGAGCCATGGCGATGAAGAACTGCTAGGCTAACTGCTAGACCAGATTCTCACAACTGCGCCCCCTACCTGGCGTGCCAAAGATGTCGGGGGAAATCGACGCCTATGGGATCACTGGGATCCCTTCTACGGTTGGCGGGCGCGAGGTTGTGCAAAGAGCAGGTCTGACAGGAAGCACACGGATCGTTTACCCAGGTTCGGGCCGCGAGGATGCGTAATACCCTAGTCCTGCTTTGGTGTGTATTTCAGAGTGTTCTTGAGCTCTCGAACTAGCTACGGTGGCTGCGTAGTTCCAAAGAGCCGAATCCCTCTCCGGTATGCCTCGGGCCTCCTTTTATAGTTGAAAAGGGGTTGCCACAGTGGCACACAGGAGGTGGAAAGGTGTACAGTGCGCGAGCTTATCGCCCGGCATTACGGGACAAAGCGCATTAACTGTGCTACTTAGGTGTCCATTAGCTTTATCGGGGATGGGAACGAGGCCCATCCCGTCCGTCGCCGCTCTGCCTCGCTTCGACACGCGCCCAGGCCAGCGATGTGTGCAGCGCCATGTAGGCAGGCAGGCTGCTGAGGTGGTGCGGTGGCAGGGCCTTCACGAAGATCTGCATGCCACCACACAGGTGCTTGCTGAGTTAGCCTAGAAGTCGCATGTTGGCACGTAGGTGCCTGCCCAGCTTGTTGGGCTGGCAGTTGCATGCGAACGGCGGCAGAGTCTTGGTTGATGCGGGCCTGGTTGTGGACCCGCAGGCGTCCTCGGCAAGGGTCTTGTCGGGGCCCCGGCAAGGGTCTTGCCGCGGTAGCATGGTTGTCCCCGGCAAGGATCTCGCCGGGGGTCTTGTGGATCTCCTCGGCAAGGATCTTGCCGAGGATCGTCGTCTTCTAGTCCTCATCTGAACTTGTGTATCTATGATCTTGACAAAGATCTACATGCCACCATGGAGGCGCCTCCCGAGCCTTCGTCCCATCATGGTTGGTTATGTTGGAAGCCGTGGGCTCAAGGGTGGCGCGCCCCGCTGGTGTTGGGCGAGCTGCCCCGGCAAGGCCCTTGCCGGGGCTGCTGAGGCTACCCCGGCAAGGGTCTTGCCGGGGGAACCTGCTTCGTCCCTCTGCTCTTTGTGTTCTTGGTCTTGGCGTTGTTTTGTTTGCCTTGTGCTTCGGTTTCCCTCCGGCTTCCCTCCTCTGCTTTATTAAGTATGGCCGCGGGCGCGGCTCTAACTCCCGTGCACAAGTAAAGGGGTTAAAAGGAGAGCCCCTACTTTTGTACACCGACACATTATTCTTTGATTTAAATGAATAACCGTCTCGCATCAAACAAGATCTAGATATAATGTTCATGCTCAACGCTGGCACCAAATAACAATTATTCAGGTCTAAAACTAATCCCGATGGTAGATGTAGAGGTGGCCTGCCGACGGCGATCACATCGACTTTGGAACCATTTCCCACGCGCATCCTCACCTCGCCCTTAGCCAATCTTTGTTTAATCCGTAGCCCCTGTTTCGAGTTGCAAATATGAGCAAGAACTAGTATCAAATACCCAGGTGCTACTATGAGCATTAGTAAGATACACATCAATAACATGTACATCAAATATACCTTTCACTTTGCCATCCTTCTTATCCGCCAAATACTTGGGGCAGTTCTGCTTCCAGTGACCAGTCCCTTTGCAGTAGAAGCACTCAGTTTCAGGCTTAGGTCCAGACTTGGGCTTCTTCCCTTGAGCAGCAACTTGCTTGCTATTCTTCTTGAAGTTCCCCTTCTTCCCTTTGCCCTTTTTCTTGAAACTAGTGGTCTTGTTAACCATCAACACTTGATGCTCCTTCTTGATTTCTACCTCCGCAGCCTTTAGCATCGCGAAGAGGTCGGGAAAAGTCTTCTCCATCCCTTGCATATTATAGTTCATCACGAAGCCTTTATAGCTTGGTGGTAGTGATTGAAAAACTCTTTCAATGACACGATCATCAGGAAGATTAACTCCCAGCTGAGTCAAGTGGTTATGGTACCCAGACATTCTGAGTATGTGTTCACTGACATAACTATTCTCCTCCATCTTGCAGCTATAGAACTTGTTGGAGACTTCATATCTCTCAACTCGGGCATTTGCTTGAAATATTAACTTCAACTCCTGGAACATCGCATATGCTCCATGACATTCAAAACATCTTTGAAGTCCCGATTCTAAGCCGTAAAGCATGGCACACTGAACTATCGAGTAGTCATCAGCTTTGCTCTGCCAGACATTCATAACGTCTGCAGTTGCTCCTGCAGTGGGTCTTGCACCTAGTGGTGCTTCCAGGACGTAATTCTTCTCTGCAGCAATGAGGATAATCCTCAAGTTACGGACCCAGTCCGTGTAGTTGCTACCATCATCTTTCAACTTAGCTTTCTCTAGGAACGCATTAAAATTGAAGGGAACGGTAGCACGTGCCATTGATCTACAACAACATAGATATGCAAAAACTATCAGGTACTAAGTTCATGATAAATTAAAGTTCAATTAATCATATTACTTAAGAACTCCCACTGTCGGAGTAAATGGCCACGGGTAGCCTAACCGACTGCCCCTGGTTCTTCTGAAAAAATTATCAGGCCTTTGGGCCTCCAAGCACTCCAAGCATTGGGCCGCCTTCCCTGGCCGGCTACCTCTGAAGCCGACTCCCGGAAGGCGACCCAGCCTCAATGACCTCCCCCCAGGACAACTACGGGGTGGCCGACTCCAGAGAGCCGGCCAAGAAGAGCGCCGACTCCAACCAGTCGGCCGAGACCACAACCACCAAAGCTACACCCACATAACGGTGACAAGAAGGGGTGTGGCCACAGTGCGGCCCACTACCCTTGAGGCCCGAGGCAGGCATGGCCACAGGAGGCCGTACGGGATGACCGTCTCCTGTTCGGCTCGGCACTGTAGCCATGCCAGCCTCAACGTCATCCACGACCGACTCCTGTACGGCCCGCAGGCGGCGGGCCCCTTCCGCCAGAGAGAGGCGCGGAGGCGGCCCGGCCTCCCCCAGTCGGCCGAGGGCGTAGCCGGCCCCCGGAAGCCGGCTACCCCCTTCCTCGAAGCAGGAGCCCCATTAAGGAGACAACACGAGGTAAGGCTATAGTGAGAGCCCCCGAGGCGGCCCACTGTAGCCACGCTTACCTCGACAAAGCCCTCGTCATCAGAGGCGAGGCTACAGTAAGCAGCCGCCGACAAGACCCTAGGCGGTGGGGCCGGCCTGTCGACCAAGAAGCCGGCAGCCGGCGGGACCCAACAGCCGGCGGAGAAGCCGGCGAGCGAAGACACTGACGGCTGGGACCAGTGCCCAGCCGGATTACCATTGTACCCCCGGGGGGGTAGGCCTATATAAACCCCCCGGAGCACCCATGCAAAGGGTTAGCTTCTGAACACAGCACACACACCATAGAGATAGAGAGAAGCAAGAGCTAGCCTTGTTCTTCTTCTCCCTTGAACCCAACAGCTCTAGGAGCGATTGTAGCTACCTTTCCTTGATCTAGTGATCATGCGGAGACCCCGCAGAGCAGGACTAGGGGTGTTATCTCCTCGGAGAGCCCCGAACTTGGGTAAGATCCGCCGGCGTGCATGTCTTCGCCTCATCCCGTTTCCAGGCACCGACGATGTCTTATTGGCACCCACAATGATAAGCCATCCGTTGGCATATGTCGCACCAACCACCCGACATTTGGCGCCCACCGTGGGGCCAGGTGCACTGTCGTCCGGAGACCTGTTCTGGACGGGAACCCTCTTCCTCCCCCGCGAGCGCAGCCAGCCTGCTGCGCCCGATGGCGTTTGCCTCGACGCGCTGCAAGGCGTCGACGATGCCTGCGAAGCGAGCTGCCTCGCCGATCTGCTCGGCGAGACTCGCATCTCCGACGAGCCTGCGTCCGACGCAGGCACGGACTACCCCGAGAGCCGCCTTGTCAGCCTCCTCGACCAGCTTCACGTCTCCAGCGAGCCCGCTGCAGACATGGAGTCGGTCGGCTCCACCGACCCGATGCTCGTCGACTCCGACACGGCATCACTCGACGCCTACCCCACCGACGTGGTGGTCTTCGACGATCCTCTCCCTCGAGCTGACAGCGGCAGCAGCGCTGTCACCGAAGTGCTGGTCATCAGCCACGTCGCCAACTCGGGCGAGAACGCCCACGATGCCCTGCAAGCGGCAATGCACGACCTCTCCGTCCCCATCCCGGCCGACGCCGACGCCGAAACCCTGGAGGCACGCCGCCTTGCCCTCATCGCGGAAGGCCAGAAGATAGCCTCCATGAGACGCCTCACCGAGGCCCACCAGCGCGAAGTCGACCGCGCCGCCTTCGGTACACCGCCCCCTAGCGGCCCGAGCCGAGCCGGCTTCGTCCAGAAGCGCGGCCGCAGCCGTCGCCAGCATGCTGGGGGCAGATCGCCCCGTCTACGCCACCCCGCTCGAGAATCTGCGAGCCGCTCAGGCGGCCGCAGAGGAGCTCAATGGGCTGGGAGCCGACGAGCTCCCCTACATGACGAGACGGATCCAGCAGCTGCTCGACACGGCTGCAGAACGTCACGAAGCCGGCGCCCGAGCTGATAGTCAACCCCCGCGTCGGGAGCACGCCGCGACGTCCCGCTCGCCGACTGCGAGCGGCGCGCGCCAGAAGAAAGACAAGGAGCCGGCTGCCAGCCGCAGCCGGGCTCGCATCACCATCGAGCGCGACGCGGAGGGCCGCCCTCGAGCGGTAGAGCACCAAGGAAATCTGCCTCCTCCCCCGCCTCGAAGAGAAAGACGCCTCACTCCGCCGCCTATCACACACCCGACTCTTGGCGACCGACTCGGCCGCCGAGAAGGAGTCGGCGAGAACGACGCCCGCCACAGGATCGACCGCCTTGCTCGATCCTTGGCGTTAGAAGAAGAAGATGATGTCGGCCCGCCATGCTTTGGCCCCCGCATCCGCGACGAGCCCTTCCCCAGAGGGTTCTCGCTCCCCAGAGACACGCCCAAGTACAACGGCTTGGTGAAGCCGGAATATTGGCTCATCGACTACTCCACGGCCGTCAGCATAGCCAACGGCAATCGGCGCGTCGCCGTGAAGTACGTCCCCCTCATGCTACAAGGCATGGCGCACACATGGCTCAACAGCCTCAAGCCCTACAGCATCAACAGTTGGCTGGATTTCACCAAAGTCTTCGTCCGCAACTTCACCAGCACCTACAAGCGGCCTCCCAAGCCTCGCCAGCTCTCCCTCTGCGTCCAAGGGCCCAACGAGTCGACCCGCGACTACCTCACACGATGGGCCGAGCTCCGCAACTCCTGCGAGGGGGTGCATGAGGTCCAGGCCATCGAGTACTTCACCGCCGGGTGCCGAGAGGGCACCCTCCTCAAGCACCGACTCCTCTGCGATGAGCCGGCTACCCTCGACGAGTTGCTGATCACCGCGGACAAATACGCCACGGCCGACTCCTCAATGAAGACCGAGCTGCGAGTAGACGCCTCTGGGAAGGTGATTGCTCCGGCTCCCAAGACGCCGGCTGGCGACCCTAATCGGCGCCCCTACCAGAACGACCACAAGCGCAAGGCCCCCATGCCGACTTCCTCCAGTCGGCAGGTGGCCACAGTTGAAGACGAGCAGCCCGAAGAGCGGCCCGCTCCCAAGAAGAAGGGTGGCCGGCCGCCTTGGCAGCCGTCTTTCTCCTACGAACAGGCTCTTGATGCCCCTTGCAAATTCCACAGCGGCGCGAAGCCGTCCAACCACACAACTCGGAAATGCCATTGGCTCACCCGCATCACCAAGGGCGAGGGGATGCTGCCGCCTCCGCCTCCCGGCCCGCCGCCTCCAGCCCCTCAGCAGCCGGCGGCTCGGCCGGCAGTCGGCGCCATCCAAGACGAATTCCCCGAAGAGCACGCCGCCTACGTCGTCTTCACCAGTCAAGCCGACGACAAGCGCAGCCGACGCCGACGGCATCAAGAAGTGAATGCAGTCGCCACCAGCACCCCCGAGTTCATGCACTGGTCAGAAAAGCCAATCAGCTGGAGCCAGGCCGACCACCCAGAGGTGATGCCCTCTCCAGGCTCCTATGCGATGGTCTTGGACGTCACCCTCGCGACGGAGAGGCGAGCTGCCAGATTTTCCCGCGTCCTGATAAACGGCGGAAGCAGTATCAACATACTGTACCGCGATACCATGGAGAAGCTGAACATCAAAGCGAAGCTGCTCATGCCGAGCCGCACCGTCTTCCATGGTATCGTCCCCGGCCTGTCTTGCTCCCCAATCGGCAAGATCAAAATGGATGTTCTCTTCGGAGACAAAGATCATTTCCGCCGAGAAGCAATATGGTTCGAGGTAGTCGATTTGGAGAGCCCCTATCATGCACTGCTTGGCCGACCTGCTCTGGCCAAGTTCATTGCTGTGCCCCACTACGCCTACCTGAAGATGAAGATGCCGAGCTCGAAGGGGATCATCACGGTAGCCGGCGATTACAAGAAGTCCATCGAGTGCGCCATGGCCAGCAGCCGGCTGGCCGAGTCCCTCGTGGTGGCAGAAGAGAAGAAGATGTTGGAGCGGGTTGTGGCCATGGCCGGCAAGCAGCCGGCCTTGTCCCCCAACCCCAAAGATTGTGATGCGCAGGGCTCTTTCCAACCTGCCAAAGAGACGAAGAAGATACCTCTGGACCCGGAGAACCCGGAGAGGTTCGCTGTCATTGGGGCGAACTTGGACAGTAAATAGGAAGGCGAGCTCGTCGACTTCCTCCGTGAGAATCGAGACATCTTTGCATGGTCCCCAAAGGACATGTCGGGTGTCCCAAAGGATTTCGCCGAGCATAAATTACATGTCCGAGCTGATGCGAAGCCGGTCAAGCAGCCTCTCCGCCGACTGTCAGAAGAGAAGCGAAGAATTGTGGGAGAAGAGATAGCCCGGCTCCTTGCCGCTGGCTTTATCATGGAAGTGTTTTTTCCAGAGTGGCTTGCCAACCCAGTTCTGGTTCTGAAGAAGGATAACAAGTGGCGCATGTGTATAGACTACACCAGTCTGAACAAGGCCTGCCCAAAGGATCCGTTTGCTCTGCCACGGATTGACCAAGTGATAGACTCCACAGCCGGATGCGAGCTGTTAAGTTTTTTGGATGCGTACTCAGGGTACCATCAGATCAAGTTGGACCCAGCTGACCGCCTGAAGACTGCCTTCATCACACCCTTTGGAGCTTTCTGCTACCTGACTATGACATTCGGCTTGAGAAATGCCGGTGCCACTTTTCAGCGTTGCATGCAGAAATGCCTCTTGAAACAACTCGGCAGAAATGCCCACGTCTATGTAGACGACATTGTGGTGAAGACAGAGAAGTGCGGTACCTTGCTGGAAGACTTGAAAGAAACATTCGCCAACTTGCGCCGATTCCAAATCAAGCTCAACCCCGAGAAGTGCGTGTTCGGAGTGCCAGCCGGCCAGCTGCTGGGCTTCCTGGTCTCCGAACGCGGCATCAAATGCAACCCTGTCAAGATCAAGGCCATCGAGAGGATGGAGATTCCCACCAAACTGCGAGATGTGCAGAAATTCACTGGCTGCTTAGCCTCCCTGAATCGTTTTATCAGCCAACTAGGAGAGAAGGCTCTCCCCTTATACCGACTCATGAAGAAGTCCACTCACTTCGAGTGGAATGACCAAGCCGACCAAGCCTTCCATGAGTTGAAGAAAATGCTGACCACTCCGCCTGTCCTGGCGGCGCCGACTGAGAAGGAGCCCATGCTCCTCTACATCACCGCGACTAGCCGAGTCGTCAGCACTGTTGTTGTGGTCCAGCGCCCGGAGGAAGGCCGAGCCCAGGTAGTCCAGAGGCCGGTGTACTATCTCAGCGAAGTGCTATCCAGCTCAAAGCAAAACTACCCGCACTACCAGAAGATGTGCTATGGGGTGTACTTCGCTGCCAAGAAACTGAAGCCCTACTTCCAAGAGCACCCCATTACGGTCGTGTGCACTGCCCCGCTCGCCGAGATCATAGGCAGCCGGGATGCATCCGGCCGGGTGGCAAAATGGGCCATTGCATTGGCGCCCTACACAATCTTCTACCAACCCTGCACCGCCATCAAGTCGCAAGCATTGGCCGACTTCCTCGTCGGCTGGGCCGAGACCCAGTACCTATCGCCGGCTCCCGACTGTACCCATTGGCGGATGCACTTTGACGGGTCCAAGATGCGCACCGGCTTGGGAGCCGGCATCGTCCTCACCTCTCCCAAAGGCGACAAGCTCAAGTACACGCTGCAGATCCACTTCGCCGCCTCCAACAACGTGGCCGAGTACGAGGCGCTCGTACACGGGCTCCGGCTAGCCAAAGAGCTTGGCATACGCCGGATCCTGTGCTACGGCGACTCAGACTTGGTGGTCCAGCAATCGTCTGGCGACTGGGACGCCAAGGACGCGAACATGGCGAGTTATCGTCCAGCAGATCAGCGAATACTTCGAGGGGTGCGAGTTCCTCCACGTGCCAAGGGCCGACAACGACCAAGCAGATGCCCTAGCACGGATCGGCTCCACCCGACAAGCCATACCGACTGGTGTCTCCCTCCAGCGCCTCCTCAAGCCGTCTCCAGAGTCGGATTCCATCTTCATACCACCTGCGCCAGATACAGCCGGATCCGACTGGAGAAACCCCGCAGGCGGCACGGGGACTTCGACAACTGGCCCGGGGACTGCCGTAGTCGCACCCGGCCCGGGGACTTCAGAACCCGGCCCGGGGACTGCAGCAGTCGGCCCGGGTACTACAACGACACAAGAAGCGGTGGCCGACTCACCCAACCCACCCACCCGAGTCATGGTGGCTACATTAACAGAAGAAGAAGTCACAGCTCCCTCATGGGCCCAGCCCATCCTCAAGTTCCTAGTCAGGAGAGAGCTGCCGACTGATGAGATCTCAGCAAGACTAGTGCAACGACGAGCCGCAGCATATACAATAATCAACAGAGAGCTTGTGAAGCGCGGCGTCACTGGAGTCTTCCAGCGTTGTGTCGAGCCAGAAAAAGGAGTGGCAATCCTCAAAGACATCCACCAAGGCGAATGCGGCCACCACGCAGCCTCAAGATCACTTGTGGCCAAGGCTTTCCGCCATGGTTTCTTCTGGCCGACTGCCTTGGAGGATGCTAAAGAAATAGTCAAGAGCTGCAGAGGATGCCAAGTTTTTAGTTCCAAGCAACACCTGCCGGCTTCTGCACTCAAGACCATTCCCATCACCTGACCTTTTGCCGTCTCGGGACTGGACATGGTGGGCCCTTTCAAGACAGCCCGCGACGGCTTGACGCATCTACTTGTCGCTGTGGACAAGTTCACAAAGTGGATCGAAGCAAAGCCGATCAAAAAGCTGAACGGGACGACTGCCGTGACATTCATCACCGACATCACTACTCGGTACGGCGTGCCGCACAGCATCATCACCGACAACGGCACGAACTTCGCCAAAGGAGCACTGGCACGTATCTGCGCGACGCAGGGCATCCGACTGGACTTAGCGTCCGTTGCCCACCCACAGTCAAACGGCCTGGTCGAGCGAGCAAATGGACTCATCCTCTCCGGCATCATGCCCCGACTGGTTGTACCACTGGAGATCGGCCGGCTGCTGGCTCGAAGAGCTGCCGGCTGTCCTCTGGAGCCTGCGCACTACACCCAACAAGTCAACCGGCTTCACTCCATTTTTCCTCGTGTACGGTGCCGAGGCTGTCATCCCAACAGACATCGAGTTCGACTCGCCTCGGATCACCATGTACACGGAGGAGGAGGCCAAAGAAGCAAGAGAAGACGGCGTGGACCTACTGGAAGAAGGCCGGCTGCTAGCACTCAGCCGGTCCGCCATCTACCAGCAAGGGCTGCGCCGCTACTACAACCGCAAGGTCAAGCCAAAATCCTTCCAAGAGGGCGACCTTGTGCTCCGGCTGATCCAGCGAACAGCCGGCCAGCACAAGCTCTCGGCCCCTTGGGAAGGCCCCTTCGTCGTCAGCAAGGCACTCGGCAACGACTCCTACTACTTGATCGACGCGCAAACACCAAGAGCACGCAAGAGAGACGACTCCGACAAGGAGTTGGAGCGGCCATGGAACGCAAACCTCCTGAGACGATTTTACAGTTGAAAGCAGTATGTATCATGCTACCCTTTTTGTATTAAGTACAAACCAACAGGCCCCCCGAGCAGTACTCGGGGACTGCCTTTGTTTATCTATGAATGACAAGTGTCATATCCATGAATGTATTATTACATTTTGAATTCTTGTCTGGCACCGGGTTCGACTAGTCGGCCCGGGGACTGGCCGCCTTAAGCTATATTGAAAGTTCTACCTGAAGTCAGAAAAGTAGTGTGCCGGCTCCCGAGTCCCCTCTTGTTGAAAGTCGCAGCTCGAAGAACCGACTGTCCGACTAGCAAGAGGCAAGGCAGAAAGGATGCCCACACGAAAAATGGCTAAGGAACAACGAACCTATATAGCAAAAAGACGGCCTCCAAACACGCCTGCCGGCTGTCAGAACAGCTGGCTGGCCGGCTTCCTAAACACTTAGCTTTTAGTCCAGCAAAGCTAGAGTACTCCCCCCCCCCAATCGGCCAAGCTCTCCCCCAGCTACAGATTGCAGAGCAACTGTTGGACTGGGGAGGCGGCAACCAAGGGAGGGCGGCAAAGGAAAAAGCGGAAGGATAAAAAGCAAAGTACAAGGAAAGGCCAAATGCATGCATAAGTTATATATACATAAAGCCCCCAACAGGCCGGCAACAGACATAAGTTCGAATACACCCAGTGGGTGGAATTGTGCAGACTTAACCAAACATTGTCCCAAAAGTAACAAGACAAGAAAAACAAAAGATGGCAGACTAGGGCGCGACACGGAGGCCGAGCTGGTCGGTGGAGACGGCCCCGCCGGCTGAAGGAGCGGCCGCCTAGCGGGTCTCGGCTTGGCCACCACCAGCGGCGGGCGATGCACTCGCGCGCGACGTAGTGCTGGAGGTGCGGTCAGGCTGAGGCTGGTCGTCCGCTCCACCAGCCGGCTCGGCGTCTTTACCCTCCTCCTCCTCCTCCTCACCCTCGTCGCTGGAGTCGATCTCCTCTGCCGAGTCCTCACCGTCCGCCGGGTTCAGCCCGAACCACTCCTCCGGCTGGGCGACACCGTTGTCGTCTACCTCGGGGGCGAAGACGCTGGTGTCGGTGTAGTCGGCGATCGCCGAAGCCCGCCGGATGATAGCCGGCCGCGCCGGCTCCAGCTCTGTGTCGGCTTGCTGCCGCCAGGTAGCCAGCTGATACAGGCTCAGGCCGGGATACCAGGCCTTGACGAACTCCAGCGCCCGCCTGGCGCCGGAGCGAGCCGCCGAGGCCTTCCAAGCCTCGAAGCGGCCGACTGCCACCTCCAGCCAGTCGACAGTCCGACTGGGGGTGCGAGGAACCACTTGGCCGGGCCAGAGGGCGGCCAAGACTTGCGCCCCGGCACGCTGAAGCCGACGGAGCAGTCGGTGAGCCGGCTGGATGCGGGCCTGGATCGCCAGGAGCTGCTCCTCCAGCGAGCGGCCGGCGGTTGGCGAGATCTCAAAGCCAGCCTGCCTTCGCGCTTGGCGACGGGCCTCGATGGTCTGGTTGGCGGCAGTAGAATAGCCAGGAAAATATTCTGCGCAAGAAAGAAGAAGAAGAAGAAGAAGAAGAAGAAGAAGAAGAAGAAGAAGAAGAAGAAGAAGAAGAAGAAAAGAGCACCAAATCAGAAAAAGAGCCAAAGTGGCAGATGGCAAGAAAGGACGAAGAGGTAGGCGGCTTACCGTCAACCAGATCTTCGATCTGGCCATAGCCAGAGACCAGAGTCTGCCTGGCCTCAGCCCAGCCGGCCGCCTCCGTCTCGTACTCGGCCTGGAGGGCGGCTTCGCGGTCCTGCACCACCTTCAGGGCCGCCTTGTGGCCTTCCTCCTGGTCGGCCAGCTTCTTGACCAGGCGGTCGCGCTCCTGCATCAAGGCGGCGAGCTCGGCATCCTTGGCAAGAAGGGCATTCTGAGACTCTCCCAGCTATGCCCTCAGACTGGCGTTGGCCGCTGCAGAGACGGCAGAAAAAGAAAGAACAAGTAAGAGGAAGTCGTCAAGGAAGATCCGGCCCAACTGCTCAGCAGTCGGCCCGAATCTTGGGGACTACACCCAGTGGGTGCGCTGACGCGCCCCCACATGAGATAAAGAACAAAGCACGTACCTCGACTCTCAGTAAGGTCGGCGGTCTTCCGAGTCAGCTCCCGACCTGGGAGTTGAAGGCGGCCGCTCGAAGGTTGTGGTAGTCCTGCAAGATGGATAGAAGATCGAAGTAAGAACAAGAATAGCAAAGGCAAATCCACCAAGAAGTTCCAAGCCGCTTGCTCAGCAGCCGACTCGGAACTCGGAGACTACACCCAGTGGGTGCGCTGACGCGCCCCCACGGAAGAAATCAAGATCAAGAAGAAATCAAGATCAAGAAGAAGCAAGATGGGAATACTAACCCGGATGGCCGCCCGCGTCGCGAGGAACTCGTCGGTGAACTGCCTCAGCGCCGCAGCTTGGCCCTGGAGCCGGGTCCGGACGTCCTGTGCAACCACGTTCACCACGGCCGTCCCTCCGCCTGGCGTCCACCCCGAGGTAGCGTTGGCCGCCTCCGCATCCCGGGCCGACGAGCTGGAGCCCACGGCCGGCTGCGGCTCCGACGCGGCCTTCTGTGGCTCCGACACGGCCTTCCCCGCGCGCCGGCTCGACGGAATCCGGACCGCCATCTCAGCCCTCGCGGCCGGCTCGCCCCCCGCCGACTGTGCAGGCGGCGGATCAGGCCGGCCACCTTGAGCCGCCCCAGTTGGCGGGGTCGGCACCGGCGCCCTCTCCAGGATGATGACGTCGTCGCTTCCCCCCAGCCCTGGCTGGTCGCCGCTGGCTCCCTCTGGCGAGGGCTCCATGTCCCCAGGCGCCATGACGCGCAGCGGGGTGACCATCAAAACCTCCCCCGCCGCTGCCGCGGCCGCAGCCTCTGCTTGGGCCCTGGCTGCGGCATCGGCGAGTGCCTTCGCCGCCTCCTCCTCCCGTGCCGCCTGGGCGGCGGCCGCCTTCCGTGCCTCCGCCTCCCGCGCCTCCCGCGCGTTCCTTTCTGTCGCCTCCTGAAGGTCGGCACGGGGGTCCACGCGGCGGGTGGTGCTCCCAGAGCCCCTCGGCGACTCAACGACGGAGGCGGCAGCCGCCCGCTCAAGCGACAGCGGAGCTCTGATCGTTGGAGAAAAAGACAAGGGTTCAGGAACCACCAGAGAAAAGAAAGAAAAAGTGTATACGAGAGAAAGTGAACTTACGCCGACACGGTCTGCGGTTGCTTCACCGTCTTACGGAAGCGAGCCGCCTTCGCGGCCGCCTCCTCCCGTCTGGTGGCTGCCGCCCCGCCCCTGGGTTTCTTCGTCCGGCTGCCGAACAAACCCTGGGCGGCGCGACGCTTTTGACCTCCGCCCCGAGCAGGCGGTGCAGCGGAGGAACCCGCGCCGCGTCCAGATGCCGGCTGGCGGCGCGGGGCGACTTCGGCCTCATCGTCGTCCGGCCAGTCGTCGAAGGTGACTCCGAGCCCGGAGCCGCCTGCTTCGCCGCCGGCTTGGCCACCGCCCGGCTCGATGTTGTCGTCCATGCCGGCCGCCCCCAAGTCGGGGTCCTCCAGATCATGTTCGGTCCGGTCAGGGACGAATCGACGCTCCGCGTCTGACCCGCTGGCCGGCCGAAGAAGAGGACTCTGTCGAAAAGCGAACCGACTAAGTTAGAGTCGGCCAAGAGGAACTCGGCAACAAAGCAAGGAAAAAGAAAAAGAGACAAGGAGAACATACCGTAGGCGGCGGATTGGCTCGGCTATATGGCTCCTTGCCGAACTGCCACTCTTCGGTGAGTTTGCAGTTCGCAAGGTAGTTCACCATATAGGCGACCTCCTCGCGCGGCATCTCCTTGGTGCACATTCGGCTCGGATCGAGCTGGCCGCTCATCTGACAGATCAGATCAGGCCGGCTCTGGAGCGGAAGAACCCGGCGCGTGACGAATGCGGCCAGCAGGTCGGGCCCCGTCAAGCCCTCCGACTGGGTTAGCTCTCGCACTCGGGCGACGGCGGCGGACCCGGCCGGCGTCAGAGTCACGGCCCGGAAGGACCACTGGGGCCACCTGCCCGCCGGAGGGCCGGCCACGTAAGCCGGCAGGTTGATGTAGTCGCCCCGCGGGGCGATGTTCCGCACGTAGAAGTACGATTTTTGCCATTTCTTCACCGATTGGATCAGCGTGATGACGGGGAAGGGGTTGTCGGCGACCGACCTCCGCGACGCGATGAAGGCGCCAGTCTGAGCCGGCACGCCCTGCATGCGCGTGCCCAGCTTATACTGGAAGAACTCCCCCCAGAGCTCGAGGGTGGGGAGGACGCCGAGGTAGCCCTCGCACAGGGTGACAAAGGCTGATAGCAGCACCACCGTGTTTGGGGTGAGGTGGTGCGGCTGGAGCTGATAGAAATCGAGCCAGGAGCGGAAGAAGGCCCTCACTGGCAGGCCGATGCCACGCAAGAAGTGCGAGCGGAAGACCACCCGCTCGCCCTCCCGCGGCTCCGGCGTAATCTCCCTCGCCGGCGCAAGGCGGACCTCCACCTTGTCCGCGGCCGGCAGCCGCCGAGTATTGCGGAGGAACTCGACGTGATCTTTGTGGACGTTGGAGCCGTCCCAATCCCCGTCATACTGCTCCGTGGCGGGAGGCATGGCAAAAACTACCACGGCGGCGGAGGAACGTGCGGTGGAAGAGCGCGGCGGCGAGGCGCTGTTGCGAGAAACGGCGAGCGAAGAAGAAGATGGAGGAAGTAGGAGGAGCGTGCGAGGGTCTGCCACCCTCCACCTCCCCCTACTTATAGCTTCGCAAGTCGAGGCCGAAGAGGCCGGACGTGGGGGGAGACGTGGGATTAACTGCACCCATTCCCCCCATGCCCCGCGATTATTGCGCCCTAAAGGCGAGACGAAACTGCCGCAAGGAGACGTGCGGGCGGTTTCGGGATACAGAGAATCCGCGCCTGGGCCCGGGCGCGGACGTGGCGGGCCCCCGCCCTGCGGCGACGTCCCGTCACGCGCGTGGGCTGGCAGGCTTTCTGGCCAAGGGAGGCCACGTGGTTCGCAGACGGCAAGTGGCCGGCCCGCGGCCCGGAGCTCACGCTAGCGAGCTCCCGCCCTCCGACTCCGGAGTTTTCGACCAAGGCGGCACGCCTAACCAAAGCCGGCTCCCAGCTGCCGACTTGTCAAGATAGGAAGCTGATCGAGCTTCTCAACCCCTACTCCACCTCGAAGCCCCATCAGCTTTGGGGACTACTGTCGGAGTAAATGGCCACGGGTAGCCTAACCGACTGCCCCTGGTTCTTCTGAAAAAATTATCAAGCCTTTGGGCCTCCAAGCACTCCAAGCATTGGGCCGCCTTCCCTGGCCGGCTACCTCTGAAGCCGACTCCCGGAAGGCGACCCAGCCTCAACGACCTCCCCCCAGGACAACTACGGGGTGGCCGACTCCAGAGAGCCGGCCAAGAAGAGCGCCGACTCCAAGCAGTTGGCCGAGACCACAACCACCAAAGCTACACCCACATAACGGTGACAAGACGGGGTGTGGCCACAGTGCGGCCCACTACCCCCGAGGCCCGAGGCAGGCATGGCCACAGGAGGCCGTACGGGATGACCGTCTCCTGTTCGGCTCGGCATTGTAGCCATGCCAGCCTCAACGTCATCCACGACCGACTCCTGTACGGCCCGCAGGCGGCGGGCCCCTTCCGCCAGAGAGAGGCGCGGAGGCGGCCCAGCCTTCCCCAGTCAGCCGAGGGCGTAGCCGGCCCCCGGAAACCGGCTACCCCTTCCTCGAAGCAGGAGCCCCATTAAGGAGACAAGACGAGGTAAGGCTACAGTGAGATCCCCCGAGGCGGCCCACTGTAGCCACGCTTACCTCGACAAATCCCTCATCATCAGAGGCGAGGCTACAGTAAGCAGCCGCCGACAAGACCCTAGGCGGTGG
Source organism: Aegilops tauschii subsp. strangulata (assembly GCF_002575655.3). Lineage (NCBI taxonomy): Eukaryota > Viridiplantae > Streptophyta > Magnoliopsida > Poales > Poaceae > Aegilops > Aegilops tauschii. Next base: position 520,149,979 of record NC_053036.3, read on the forward strand.
GGCCGGCCTGTCGACCAAGAAGCTGGCAGCCGGCGAGACCCACCAGTCGGCGGGACCCAACAGCCGGCGGAGAAGCCGGCGAGCGAAGACACTGACGGCTGGGACCAGTGCCCAGCCGGATTACCATTGTACCCCCGGGGGGTAGGCCTATATAAACCCCCCGGAGCACCCATGCAAAGGGTTAGCTTCTGAACACAGCACACACATCATAGAGATAGAGAGAAGCAAGAGCTAGCCTTGTTCTTCTTCTCCCTTGAACCCAACAGCTCTAGGAGCGATTGTAGCTACCTTTCCTTGATCTAGTGATCATGCGGAGACCCCGCAGAGCAGGACTAGGGGTGTTATCTCCTCGGAGAGCCCCGAACCTGGGTAAGATCCGCCGGCGTGCATGTCTTCACCTCATCCCGTTTCCAGGCACCGGTGATGTCTTATTGGCACCCACAATGATAAGCCATACGTTGGCATATGTCGCACCAACCACCCGACACCCACTTAGATAGACATCCCTCTAGTCATCTAAATGACCACGTGATCCATATCAACTAAACCATGTCCGATCATCACGTGAGATGGAGTAGTTTTTAGTGGTGAACATCTCTATGTTGATCATATCTACTATATGATTCACGTTCGACCTTTCGGTCTTAGTGTTCCGAGGCCATATCTGCATATGCTAGGCTCGTCAAGTTTAACACGGGTATTCTGCATGTGCAAAAACTGGCTTGTACCCGTTGTATGTGAACGTAGAGCTTATCACACCCGATCATCACGTGGTGTCTCGGCACGACGAACTGTAGCAATGGTGCATACTCAGGGAGAACACTCATACCTTGAAATTTAGTTAGGGATCATCTTATAATGCTACCGTCGTACTAAGGAAAATAAGATGCATAAAAGATAAACATCACATGCAATCAAAATATGTGACATGATATGGCCATCATCATCTTGTGCCTTTGATCTCCATCTCCAAAGCACCGTCATGATCCCCATCGTCACTGGCTTGACACCTTGATCTCCATCGTAGCATCCTTGTCGTCTCGCCAACTATTGCTTCTACTACTATCGCTACCGCTTAGTCATAAACTAAAGCAATTACATGGTGATTGTATTTCATACAATAAAGCGACAACCATAAGGATCCTGCATGTTGCCGATAACTTTTACAAAACATGATCATCTCATACAACAATTTATATCTCATCACGTCTTGACCATATCACATCACAACATGCCCTGCAAAAACAAGTTAGACGTCCTCTACTTTGTTGTTGCAAGTTTTACGTTGCTGCTACGGGCTTCTAGCAAGAACCGGTCTTACCTACGCATCAAAACCACAACGATTTTTCGTCAAGTGTGTTGTTTTAACCTTCAACAAGGACCGGCCATAGTCAAACTCGATTCAACCAAAGTTGGAGAAACAGACACCCGCTAGCCACCTGTGTGCGAAGCACGTCGGTAGAACCAGTCTCATGAACGCGGTCATGTAATGTCGGTCCGGACCGCTTCATCCAACAATACCGCCGAATCAAAGTAAGACGTTGGTGGTAAGCAGTATGACTATTATCGCCCACACTCTTTGTGTTCTACTCGTGCATAACATCTACGCATAGACCTGGCTCTGATATCACTGTTGGGGAACGTAGCATGCAATTTCAAAAAAATTCCTACGATCACGCAAAATCTAACTAGGAGATGCATTGAAACAAGACGGGGAGAGTGTGTCCACGTACCCTCGTAGACCGAAAGCGGAAGCATTAAGTTAACGCGGTTGATGTGGTCGAACGTCCTCACGATCCAACCGATCCAAGTACCGAACGTATGGCACCTCCGTGTTCAGCACAAGTTCAGCTCGATGACGTCCCTTGAAATCTTGATCCAGTAGAGGGTCGAGGGACAGTTCCGTCAGCATGACGGCGTGGTGACGGTGATGGTGATGTGATCTGCGCAGGGCTTCGCCTAAGCACTACGACGCTATGACCGGAGGAGTAAACTGTGGAGGGGGCACCACACATGGCTAAGAGAATTCTTGGTGTGCCTTTGGGGTGCCCCCTGATAACCCACATGTATAGGGGATCAATTGTAGCCTCTTTCGATAAGTAAGAGTGTCGAACCCAACGAGGAGCTAAAGGTAGAACAAATATGCCCTCAAGTTCTATCGACCACCGATACAACTCTACGTACGCTTAGCGTTCGCTTTACCTATAACAAGTATGAAACTAGAAGTACTTTGTAGGTGTTGTTGGATAGGTTTGCAAGAATATAAAGAGCACGTAAATAAAAACTAGGGGTTGTTTAGGTAAAGAAGCAATAAAGTTAGTATAGTGAGTGTGGAAAAGTGGTGGTAGGAGTTGTGAAATTTTCCCTAAGCAATTGACTACTTTACTAGACCGATAGCAAGTTTTATGTGGGAGAGGCCACTGCTAGCATGCAATCCCTGACTTGGAATTCTATGCACTTATGATCAGAACTATTAGCAAGCATCCGCAACTACTAACGTTCATTAAGGTAAAACCCAACCATAGCATTAAGATATATTGGTCCCCCTTCAATCCCGTATGCATCAATTTCTATGCTAGGTTGAAGCTTCTGTCACTCTTGCCCTCCAATACATAGTCCTATCAACATACAACTAACCCTATGGAGTGATCCACGCGCGCGCTCATATGATGGGCACCAAAGGACACCAACATAACCACAAGCAAATTAAACCAATCATAGCAATTCACCAATTACCGATAGGACAACGAAAATCTACTCACACATCATAGGATGGCAACACATCATTGGATAATAATATGAAGCATAAAGCACCATGTTCAAGTAGAGGGTACAGCGGGTTGCAGGAGAGTGGACCGTTGTAGGTAGATGGGGAAGGTGATGGAGATGTTGGTGAAGATGGCGGAGGTGTTGATGTAGATTGCGGTGACGATGATGGCCCCGACGGCGTTCCGGCGCCACCGGGAGAGAGGGGGAGAGAGCCCCCCTTCTTCTTCTTCTTCTTCCTTGACCTTCTCCCTAGATGGGAGAAGGGTTTCCCCTCTGGTCCTTGGCTTCCATGGCATGAGAGGGGCGAGAGCCCCTTCGAGATTGGATTTGTCTCTCTGTCTCTCTCTATTTCTGCGTTCATGATTCTGCCCTTTCACCGTTTCTTATATTCCCGGAGATCCGTAACTCCGATTGGGCTGAAATTTGAACACGATTTCTATCCGGATATTGGCTTTCTTGCAGCGAAAGAAGGGCACCAACCTCCTTAGGGAGTGGCCACGAGGGTCAGGGGCGTGCCCATGGGGCGCGCCCCTGCCTCGTGCCCCCCTCGGGCATCGTCTCGCGTTGATTCTTCTTCCCAAAAATCACATATATTCCAAAAAAAATCTCCGTCAGTTTTTATCCCGTTTGGACTCCGTTTGATATGGATTTTCTGCGAAACAAAAAACATGCAACAAACAGGAACTGGCACTGGGCACTGGATCAATATGTTAGTCCCAAAAATAGTATTAAAAGTTGCCAAAAGTATATGAAAGTTGTAGAATATTGGCATGGAACAATCAAAAATTACAGATACGATGGAGACGTATCACCCCCGCCCTCGTATATAAAGGAGGGGAGGATGAGGAGGTTGGCCAAGGGTGGCGCGCCATGCGGGGAAGTCCTACTAGGACTCCACTCCTAGTAGGATTCGCCCCCCCTTCCTTCCAATGGAGAGGGGAAAGGGGAAAAGGGGAAGAGGGAGAAGGAAAAGGGGTGCCGCGCCCCACCCCTTGTCTAATTCGGAGTGGGTAGGGGGGAGGTGCATGCCACCTTCGTGGCCTTCCTCCCTCTCTCCAATATGGCCCATAAGGCCCATTAACTTTTCCCGGGGGGTTCTGATAGCCTCCCGGTACTCCGATAAATCCCCGAACTTCTTCGGAACCATTCCGGTGTCCGTATATAACCTTCCAATATATGAACAAACCTCGTCATGTCCGTGATCTCATCCGGGACTCTGAACAAACCTAGGTCACCAAAACACATAACTCATAATACAAATCCTCATCGAACATTAAGCATGCGGGACTTCTTTTAATAATTGCAATGTCGAAAAAGAATTGATAGTTTCTACTTCTACCCTATCTATTATCATATGAACGACCCTACAGGTTCGAGAACTATGTAGACATGACCAAGACACATCTCCGGTCAATAACCAATGGCGGAACCTGGAAGCTAATATTGGTTCCTACATATTCTATGAAGATCTTTATCGGTCAAACCGCATAAAAACATACATCATTCCCTTTGTCATCGGTATGTTACTTGCCCGAGATTCGATCATCGGTATCATCATACCTAGTTCAATCTCGTTACCGGCAAGTCTCTTTACTCGTTCCGTAATGCATCATCCCGCAATTAACTCATTAGTCACATTGCTTGCAAGGCTTATAGTGATGTGCATTATCGAGATGGCCCAGAGATACCTCTCTGATACACGGAGTGACAAATCCTAATCCTGATGTATGCCAACTCAACAAGCAACTTGGGAGACACCTGTAGAGCATCTTTATAATCACCCAGTTACATTGTGACGTTTGATAGCACACAAAGTGTTCCTCCAGTATTCGGGAGTTGCATAATCTCATAGTTAGAGGAATATGTATAAGTCATGAAGAAAGCAATAGCAATAAAACTAAACGATCATAATGCTAAGCTAACGGATGGGTCTTGTCCATAACATCATTCTCTAATGATGTGATTCCGTTCATCAAATGACACCACATGTCTATGGTTAGGAAACTTAACCATCTTTGATTAATGAGCTAGTCAAGTAGAGGCATACTAGGGACACTATGTTTTGTCTATGTAATCACACATGTACTAAGTTTCCGATTAATACAATTCTAGCATGAATAATAAACATTTATCATGATATAAGGAAATATAAATAACAACTTTATTATTGCCTCTAGGGCATATTTCCTTCATGCACCGGCCAAGGTGTCAGACGGGCCCGCCTTGGGAAAGAGCAGGTCGACCAGACCCATGCGCCGATGGTCGGGCGAGGCCGCGGGAGTTGAGGGCCCAGGCTTGGGCGAGCGACACGCGGAGCCCTCTATATGGGTGGGCCGGCGTGCATGCAAGGGTGTGGGAAAGCCCGGTGGAGGGCCCGCCAACCGCACGGATCCCGTGGCAGCTCGGTGCGTTGCACCTGACGCACCTGGCGCAGCCACCTAGGTGGATACCGAGGGCGATAACACTGCAGGAGGTGGTGATCCCGAAGCAGATACGCCAGAGAAATCCATGCACATAAAATGTTGCACTGCAGCATTATTTTCAACTTGATTTTCTGCTGGATTTTCACCATTTTCTTCACTGGGTCTAGCTGAAACAGTAAACTCAGGCATACCATTAGGAGACTTAGACAAATATTGATCATTGCAATTATTTTCTTCCCCACTAGCAACGCTGGAAAGATGTGAGGGCAAGAGGAGGATTTCTTTTCTAAGAAGAGCGCCGGCATTAGGATGAAGAGTGGAGAAGGGAAATTATGTTTCATCAAAAACCACATCGCGAGAGATATACACTCTTCTAGTGGAGACATCAAGACACTGGACTCCTTTGTGTTGTGCACAATAGCCAAGGAAAACACATTGTTTGGAACGGAACATAAGTTTCCGATTGTTATAGGGACGAAGATTGGGCCAACAAGCGCACCCAAAAACACGAAGTGGTGCATAGTCTGGTTTGACATGCAAAAGGCGTTCGGTAGGAGTTTCATTCTTGATAACGCGACTTGGCAGAATATTGATAAGGTGTATGATGGTGAGAAAAGCTTCGTCCCAAAATTTCAGTGGCATAGATGCAGCAGCAAGTAATGCAAGGCCTACTTCAACAATGTGTCTGTGTTTGCGTTCAGTAGACCCATTTTGCTGATGAGCGTGAGGGCATGAAACATGATGAGATATTCCCAACTTCTGAAAAAAAGAGTTGAGTTTCTCATATTCGCCGCCCCAGTCAGACTGGACGGCGATGACTTTGCTATCAAACTTTCTTTCAACAAGTGCTTGAAAGTTGTGTAAAACTTGAAATACATTGGATCTTTTCTTGAGAAGATAAATCCAAGTATATTTGCTAAAGTCATCAATGAAGCTAACATAATATGCATGTTTACCAACAGAGATAGGAGCAGGGCCCCATTCATCAGAAAAAATGAGTTGCAATGGTTTGGTAGAGACACTAGTTGAGACAGGATATGGTAACTGATGACTTTTGGCTCTTTGCCACGAATCACAAATTGTTTCAGAATTATGTTCTCCAACAACTGGAGTTTATTCTTGCTAAGTACTTGCTTGACAATAGTAAAAGAAGGATGACCTAAACGGGCATGCCATCGCTCTAAGGAGAGTCCAATGGCGGTACAAACTTGTTTATTCAATCTGCTAACTTTGGGAATCAATGGGTAGAGTCCATCCACGCATCTACCTCGGTAGAGGATTTGCCTCGTGACCTGATCCTTGATCAAGAAAAAGAAGGGGTGAAATTCTAAAAACACATGATTGTCAAGAGCAATATGATGAACAGATAAGAGATTCTTTGATGAACTAGGCCAACGATGAATATTATTAAGATGAATATCTCTATGAGGGGAATGAATAATTGAATGACCAATATTGCTTATCTCCATACCTGTCCCATCAGCATTATGAACTTGATCTTGCCCATGGTATCTCTCATGCATTGTGACCTTCTCGAGCTCGTGGGTGATGTGATCAGTTGCTCCGGAGTCCACATACCAATTGGTGTCTACACCATAGGATGTGTTGGCTGCCGCAGCAACCTTCTTCTTTTGTGAGTTGTCTTCGGCATACCGCCACTTGCATTCTTTAGCTATGTGATTAGTTTTCTTATAAATCTGACACTTGCCTTCATACTCATCATACCCATGAAAATTCTTGTTGTTGTAGTGGTTTTGGCCGTCCCTATTGTTGGTGTAGAAGGGTTGGCCTCCTCCCTGATGATTGTTGTTGGAGTAGTGGCCGCCACCGCCACCACCATAGTGGTTGCCGTGGTCACCATAGTAGCCTCCGCCGCCGCCGTTGTTGGGGTAGTGGACCACCGTCGCCGCCGCCGTGATAGCCCTTGGTCGAGCCACCTCCACGGCCGCGTGATGCAGCATTGGCTGATGATTTGAAGGCACCAACACCCGTGACCTGGAACATCTCTACCCTCTGATCGAAGGTAGCCACCATGCCAAAGAGCTCATCGACGGTGACATCGTCAGGACGCACATCAAGTGCAGAGATGATTGGCTGATAGTCCATGTCAAGACCAGATATAATGTGGGAGACGAGTTCATTCTCTGTGATGGGCTTTCCTGCTGAAGCTAGCTCACCAGCGAGACCGCATATGCCCGAAGTACACAGCAGCAGATAGAGTTCCTTTCTGGGAAGTGGTGAGAGATATGCGGACATGGTTGGCTTTTGATCTGGATTGGCAGAGAACATGTTGGCAAGAGCTGACCATATGGCGGCAGAGGTTTCTAAGGATGCCACCTGAACTAACACTTCCTTGGAAAGGTTGCGGAGCAGGTAGGCGATGATCTGTTGATCTTGGATCAAACAATGCGCATAAGCAGGATTTGGAACAACCTGATCTTTGCCCTCGGAGGTTTTGCTGGTTAGGGTTCTTGGTGGTTCGGCTATGGTTTTATCAATGTACCCAAAGAGACCGGCCCCCATGATTTGGGAGCGGGCTTCAGCGCGCCAGAGTATGTAGTTGGATCGGGTAAGTGGTTCCACGATATTGTTGTTGAGACCGGAGGAAACGACGGATGAGGAGGTCGACATAGTCGAGTTTGAGGAAGGGGATGGCTAGACAAGATGGACGAAGATAGCTCTGATACCATGTGAAATATGGATGCGTTCCTACTCTCCAAACAGGGAGAGCCGTAGGTATATATTGATTCTGACGAGAGATGTCTCGTGGCGTTACAGGGAGAGATCGTTGGAACGACCTCAGGAGATACATGCGGGATAGGGAGAAGAGATAGAAAAGTTAAACAACAAACCAGCTCTATCCCTAACTACCTGACTTGATATATGATACGTCTCCAACGTATCTATAATTTTTGATTGCTCCATGCTATATTATCTACTGTTTTGGACATTATTAGGCTTTATTATTCACTTTTATATTATTTTTGGGACTAACCTATTAACCGGAGGCCCAGCCCAGAATTGCTGTTTTTTTTGCCTATTTCAGAGTTTTGCAGAAAAGGAATATCAAACGGAGTCCAAACGGAATGAAACCTTCGGGAACGTGATTTTTAGGAAGATTATGATCCACGAGACTTGGACCCTACGTCAAGAAACAAAAGAGGAGGCCACGAGGTAGGGGGCGCGCCCTCCACCCTCGTGGGCCCCCTGTTGCTCCACCGACGTACTCCTTCCTCCTATATATACCTACGTACCCCCAAACGATCAGACACGGAGCCAAAAACCTAATTCCACCGTCGCAACCTTCTGTACCCACGAGATCCCATCTTGGGGCCTGTTCCGGAGCTCCGCCGGAGGGGGCATCCATCACGGAGGGCTTCTACATCAACACCATGGCCTCTCCGATGAAGTGTGAGTAGTTTACTTCAGACCTTCGGGTCCATAGTTAGTAGCTAGATGGCTTCTTCTCTCTTTTTGGATCTCAATACAATGTTCACCCCCTCTCTCGTGGAGATATATTTGATGTAATCTTCTTTTTGCGGTGTGTTTGTTGAGACCGATGAATTGTGGGTTTATGATCAAGATTATCTATGAACAATATTTGAATCTTCTCTGACTTCTTTTATGTATGATTGGTTATCTTTGCAAGTCTCTTCGAATTATCAGTTTGGTTTGGCCTACTAGATTGATCTTTCTTGCAATGGGAGAAGTGCTTAGCTTTGGGTTCAATCTTGCGGTGTCCTTTCCCAGTGACAGTAGGGGCAGCAAGGCACGTATTGTATTGTTGCCATCGAGGATAACAAGATGGGGTTTTTATCATATTGCATGAATTTATCCCTCTACATCATGTCATCTTGCTTAAGGCGTTACTCTGTTTTCATGAACTTAATACTCTAGCTGCATGCTGGATAGCGGTCGATGAGTGGAGTAATAGTAGTAGATGCAGGCAGGAGTCGGTCTACTTGTCTCGGACGTGATGCCTATATACATGATGATACCTAGATATTCTCATAACTATGCTCAATTCTGTCAATTGCTCAACAGTAATTCGTTCACCCACCGTAAAATACTTATGCTCTTGAGAGAATCCACTTGTGAAACCTATGGCCCCCGGGTCTATCTTCATCATATTAATCTTCCAACACTTAGTTATTTCCTTTGCTTTTATTTTACTTTGCATCTTTATCACAAAAATACCGAAAATAGTATCCTATCATATCTATCAGATCTCACTCTCGTAAGTGACCGTGGAGGGATTAACAACCCATTATCGCGTTGGTTGCGAGGATTTATTTGTATTGTGCAGGTACGAGGGACTCGCGCGTAGCCTCCTACTGGATTGATACCTTGGTTCTCAAAAACTGAGGGAAATACTTACGCTACTTTGCTGCATCACCCTTTCCTCTTCAAGGGAAAACCAATGCAGTGCTCAAGAGGTAGAAATATACAAGATATGTAACGCATACAATGTACCGTGACCATATGATGTTTAACAACATGCTCATTGAGTCACACACGATTTAGTAGCATTTTGTCTACTTTCTCAACACAACATATCCACCAGATGCATTTTACTTGACTCGCGGCCCAATGGTTGAAGAGTGAAATATTTGTTTGGTTTGCCCCACCCTTCATCATGCGGCGATAGTGCTCCTCATTTCATCTCCAAGCATCTATTTTCTCTGATCCGTGCCCAACAACACGTTGAGATACACATTCATCCATGATTAGCACAATGCCATGTCCTCAGTTGTAGTTGCTCTTTCTTTCCATCTTCTTCGTGGTTTGGCTTGGGATCTTGAAGTTGAGGTTATCAATGATAAAGCGATCATCCGGCGCCAAATCATGCAAACTTAATAAGAACTCATGCACCGTGAGTAATGTTGAACACTATGTGCAAGAGCACAAATTATGTAGAGCTCAACATTATTAAAGCTTGTGTGAGAGATAAGGAATAAGAAAATTTACTTTGGAGGATTTTTATTGAACGGTTCACTAGTGCACAAAATGCTAGTGATGACGTGCCAAAAACCAGGTTGGTGGTGTCTAGCCCCCACGCCATCAATATGGCGCCACTGATAAAATATGCTAGTGTCGTGTGGATTCATACGCCACTCGTAACATAGATACTGATGGCGTGACAAATGTCAGAACACCACCAGCATATTTCCTGATCTTGTAGCATTGTGATATTAGGCACCCCACCAATTTATCTTCTAGCAAAAAAATTGCGGCATCGTGGCAGCGTACTTGCATGACAGCGGGACATATCAAAGATAAAGTTGAACGACAATCAGTTTAGCACATGGCCAAACATATCTAAAACGACCAACAATCTCACAACTTTGTTTGTCATCTAGAAACGACTCTACGCATGTTCAAGGAAGCTAGCTAGATAGTTCATCATCAACACAAACAAACAATGCAGTTTCACAAACAACTATCACACAACGGCCCAGCCACACACACACTTGCATTATAGACCTCGATCACATGGACAGAGCTTACATTTATATGACGTCAATGACGATTATAATTCCGAAGTTGTTGCTCCTGGTGTTTCAAATAGTGAGTAGCGCAGCCTCTTGAACCTGGAGATTCTTCCCCGTGAGTAACTCCTTCCACCCCTCCTTGCTGAAGACAATGTGGTTGTCCGTGACTGCCTTGTACACAGAGCCCATACTCCAAGGCGTAGTCCAGTAAGGCCTGCTTCATCACCGATTATGCCACAATTCAAAGCTACCTTCTTATGCAATTTCTAAAAAAACCAAAAGAGCAACGACATCAGGCTGCCACATGTGATGGTCAAAAAAAGGGAAAAAGGTAAATGACTTTAAAGAACATACCCTTGATAACCCACAAGTATAGGTGATCGCAACAGTTTTTGAGGGTAGAGTATTCAACCCAAATTTATTGATTCGACACAAGGCGAGCCAAAAAATATTCTCAAGTATTAGCAGTTGAGTTGTCAATTCAACCACACCTGGATAACTTAATATCTGCAGGAAAGTATTTAGTAGCAAAGTAGTATAGAAGTAACGGTGGCAAAAGTAACAGTAGCAGTTTTATAGTAATTGTAATAGTGGCAACGGAAAAGTAACTAAGCAAAGATCAATATGTGAAAAACTCGTAGGCATTGGATCGGTGATGGAGAATTATGTCGGATGCGATTCCTCATGCAACAGTTATAACATAGGGTGACACAAAACTAGCTCCAATTCATCAATGTAATGTAGGCATGTATTCCGAATATAGCCATACGTGCTTATGGAAAAGAACTTGCATGACATCTTTTGTCCTACTCTCCCGTGGCAGCGGGGTCCTATTGGAAACTAAGGGATATTAAGGCCTACTTTTAATAGAGTACCGGACCAAAGCATTAACACTTAGTGAATACATGAACTCCTCAAACTACGGTCATCACCGGGAGTGGTCCCGATTATTGTCACTTCGGGGTTACCGGATCATAACACATAGTTGCTGACTATTGACTTGCAAGATAGGATCAAGAACTCACATATATTCATGAAAACATAATAGGTTCAGATCTGAAATCATGGCACTCGGGCCCTAGTGACAAGCATTAAGCATAGCAAAGTCATAGCAACATCAATCTCAGAACATAGTGGATACTAGGGATCAAACCCTAACAAAACTAACTCGATTACATGATAAATCTCATCCAACCCATCACCGTCCAGCAAGCCTATGATGGAATTACTCACGCACGGCGGTGAGCGTCATGAAATTGGTGATGGAAGATGGTTGATGATTACGATGGCGACGGATTCCCCTCTCCGGAGCCCCAAACGGACTCCAGATCAGCCCTCCCGAGAGAGATTAGGGCTTGGCTGCGGCTCTGTATCGTAAAACGCGATGAATCCTTCTCTCTGATTTTTTCTCTCCCCGAACGTGAATATATAGAGTTGGAGTTGAGGTCGGTGGAGCTCCAGGGGGCCCACGAGGCAGGGGCGCGCCCAGGGGGTAGGCGCGCCCCCACCATCGTGGACAAGGTGTGGGCCCTCGTCTTGATTCTTTCGCCAGTATTTTTTATTAATTCCAAAAATATTCTCCGTGAAGTTTCATGTCATTCCGAGAACTTTTATTTCTGCAAAAAAAATAACACCATGGCAATTCTGCTAAAAACAGCGCCAGTCCGGGTTAGTTCCATTCAAATCATGCAAGTTAGAGTCCAAAACAAGGGCAAAAGTGTTTGGAAAAGTAGATACGATGGAGACGTATCAACCCTCACATGTTTGCTAAAATTGGTCCTTGTCAAACTGGTCACAAATGGCACCCGAACGTAGATATCACGTGGCAGTAGGATATCCAAGAGTTGGCCATTCTCATCTTCGTCGAGCTTGATTCTTTTGGCGAATACGATAGAATTAAATGAGTCATCCTCGCCATCATCGATAAAGAGAATAGACATCTTGGGCACTTCTTCTCTTAAGGAAAACAAATACCCCCCCCCCCCCCGGTGAGACCATTCTGGGTGATGAATTGGTCCCATCCTTCGCCTTCATGCAGGTCATTGTCGGTCCTTTCTCCAACTCAATGTTGTATGTGCCCCTAAGACACTCTCTCCTATAAGTTCAATGAACCGCAACCTTACGTTGCATGGGGAAATTTATGAAAAAAAGAACACATTACTCCTATAAAGGATGCTGGGGTACCCGCCTCATGGGAGCCTCCGAGGGCAAAGAGGCACTCTGCGCCATCCATTTCAGGTAGGCATGTCGCGGTGACCTCTCGGGGGCTCTCTACGCCATCCGATCTCCCCGGACGGCGCGCGCCTAGGGTAACCGCCTCGGAGTCCATGAAGGATGGGCCGCTAGCTCGGCCAGGGCCAACGTCATGTGGTGGTTTTGTGGTGCCCAGGATCGCCCTCTCGCTCGTTGGCCCGGGCAAGACAGGCCAGCCAAACCCACGTGTCGACCTCTTCGCCCAGTGTCGTGATGGTTCAGTCGCTCTAGCCGGGGGCGCCCGTGCGTGGACCCGGGCCACTGTCATGTGCCTCCATGGGCGAGAAGGGCCTTCGCGAGCATTCATTGTGTGGTAGTATGCCGCGGGCGCATCCCTGGGTCTCATTGTGTCGTCCTATCTTCCCAGATGACGCTTATCCAGGTGACCCGCTTCGGGGGTCCAGGGAAAAGAACTACAAGAAAACTAGAGACAGAGAGAGAGAGAGAGAAAGGCTAGTGGTGCTTCACCTTTTATTAGGAACCTAAACACTTAGGCCAATTAGACCAGGAGAGTGTGGAGCTATGTGGGAGAGATCACTTTGGATTGGTGTGTCTCTAAAGGGAGCCCTCCACACACACACACACACACACACACACACACATATATATATATATATATAGGTGGAGGAGGAAGAGGGCTCAAGGAGGAGTCCTCCTCTAATTGGGGCAAGGAGGGAAGGACTCCCCTCCTTGCCTAATTCCGCCTAGGGCCTGCTATAGGCTTGTCCCACCCAATAGATTTTTTGGATGTCTCCGGAACCCACTTCGAGACCCCCCAAAAATATTCTATATATAGATCCGGATTTTCCGAAATCATGTTATACCTTTTCGGAATTCCTCGGACCCTTCTGGAACCATCCAAAACACTTTCTGAACTATCCGAAACTATTTCGGTGCATTTTTAACTCATTTCTCATTTCTCCGGTAACCAGGACTAGAACCCATTAAACTTGTGACCCTACAGGTTAAGAAATAAACTAACATGTCCCAGAACATTTCCTGGACAATAGTTAACAGTGGGATCTGGACACCTTTATTAAGTCCCGCATATTCATGAAGTTCTCGAGCGAACCTTTGTTTATGAATACCATTCCCTTTGCTTCACGATACATTTACAGAACCCGAGGTGAGATTATCCGTATCTTCGTGATCAACACTTTGATCGCTATACTAGTTATCGGCGTTAAAGATTGTGTTCTCTTTACTCGTGTCCGTGCTCCAGTATCCCGTGATCATATTTACAAGTGTCTGGCAGAAGATAATGACACCATAACACTGAGTGGCCTAGAGAGTATCTCTCTTTCATGAGAGGAGCAAATCCCAGTCTTGAACTATTGATACTGAGGCATATATTTCTGGTATACCCGTAAATCACCTTTGTTCACATCCATTTATGGAGTGACATTCGGTAACCCCAAAGTAACCATCCGGTATGTTGGCATACGATATTCTCATGGTCTAAGGAACTATGCAAACGTGAACAATTTATATGAAAATATCGATAACATAACAATGAATACATCTCTCGGTAATTCATAACTTGGGTCTATCCAAGTCGGTTGTCACAATCACAATGGTGTTTTCATTTATTGACACATACTAACAATGCTCATGACTAGGAAAACAAGATCATCATCAATACATGAGCTAGTCTTAGAGGCATGATTAGGGATCAATTGGTGTTACATTTCCACACATGTATTTGGGTTTTCCTATGAATCTCATATTCAAGAACCAATACAATTGTAACAAAAAATAAACTTAATTGTGAACATGGAAATAGCATAATAATATTTTATTATTGCCTTTAGAGCATATTTCCAATAGTGTCCCACTTGCACTAGAGTCAATAATTTAGTTGCATAAGTTCTGTAACACCAATGGCATTCCAGTGTTGCTCATGCTTGCTTGTGGTGTAGACTTCATCAATGGATCTAACATCTTCAGGTTCGTGTGTATCTTGCATAGCTTTGTGTCTCCATGCTCCACAAGATTCACAATTTATGTGGAATAAGCTTCGTATATGTTTGAACACCTAGTAGAACCTCGACTTATCGGCATGGGCTATGGCGCCACTATTCTCAATAGTGCTCCGTTAGCTCGAGCACACTTGAAACCGTAGAAAGATCGGTGATGAACTTCTTGGTCCAAACACGCTCCATTGCCACTTTTAAAGTGGCGATATACTTAGCCACTATTGTAAAATCCGCCACAGTTTTCTACTTGGAACAATTCCATCTTACTGTGCCTTCGTTCTGTGTGTTCACAAAACCTTGATTGAAATCGATAATTGTCTAATTTAGTCAATGTAACTGTTTACATGATCATGCATCGATGTGATATTTTACAATGAAGCTCTTTGTTATGTCATTCTATGAGAAATATGTCATTAGAACTTCTCAAGTACTTAAGGATATTTTCCGTTGTTGTCCACTTGGCCAACATCTTAATCAATTTGGTATCTTGCTCTTAACACTTAGAGCATAGGACCTATCTGGTTGTCTACATACCTTGTCTTATATGATAAATCCATACATAAATGTATATCGAATCTCACCCCTATTTTCTTGCTCATCAATCATCATAGGATACATAATGTTGCTCAAAACTTTTCTTGTGACCTCGGCAAGAACACTTCTTGGCGTTCAATAAACCTTTTAGTACCTTGTCAATACATCCATGTGACCTCGGCAAGAACACTTCCTGGCATTTTAATATACTAAACCTTTTAATATTATGTCAATATGTATTTTGGCTCGGCATTATTAGGTGCCTCAATCTATCATTATAGATCATTGTACCCAATATGTATGCTTCTAGCCCAAGTACTTCATCGAAAAATTATTTCCAATGAAGTCCTAATTCGTGTTGAGAAATTTACTTTATTTTTAATCAACAATGTGTCATCCACATAAAGTATTAGAAATGTTATTGAGCTCCCTGACACGTCTCCAACGTATCTATAATTTTTGATTGTTTCATGCTATTATAGTATTAATCTTGGATGTTTATTATGCAATTATATATCATTTTTTGGGACTAACCTATCAACCTAGTGCCCAGTGCCAGTTGCTGTTTTTTTCTTGTTTTTGGCTTTTCAAAAAATCAGTACCAAACAGAGTCCAAACGCTACGAAACTTTTTGACGATTTTTTCTAGACCAGAAGGGACCCTAGAAGCTTCAGGAGAAGACCTGAAGTGCCACGAGGTAGCGACAAGCCTGCCAGGTGAGCCCCTAGGCTTGTGGGCCCCTCGTGGCACCTCCTGGCCTAATTCCTAAATATTCCCAATACATTAGAGAGCCACCCCAAATACTTTTTCCACTGCCACAAGTTTCTGTTCTTCGGAGATCCATCTGGAGACCTTTTTTGGCACTCTGCCAGAGGGGGAATCGATCACGGTGGGCCTCTACATCAACCTTGATGCCCTTCCGATGATGTGTGAGTAGTTTACCACATACCTACGGGTCCATAACCAATAGCTATATGGCTTCCTCTCTCTCTCTTCGATCTTCAATACAATGTTCCCCTCGATGTTCTTGGAGATCTATTCGATGTAATCCCTTTTTGCAGTGTGTTTGTTGGGATACGATGAATTGTGGGTTTATGATCAGATTATCCATGAATATTATTTGAGTCTTCTATGAACTCTTTTATGCATGATTGTTATAGCTTTGTATTTCTCTCCGTTTATTCGTTTGGTTTGGCCAACTAGATTGATTTATCTTGCAATGGGAGAGGTGCTTTCTGATGGGTTCGATCTTGCGTTGCTCAATCCAAGTGACAAAAAGGGACATGACACGTACTTTTATCATTGCCATTAAGGATAAAAAGATGGGGTTTATTCATATTAATTGGGTTTACTTTGGCTACATCATGTCATCTTGCTTAAGACGTTACTCCGTTCTTTATGAACTTAATACTCTAGACGCATGTTGGATAGCGGTCGATGTGTGGAGTAATAGTAGTAGATTCAGGCAGGAGTCGGTCTACTTGTCTCGGACGTGATGCCTATATATATGATCATTGCCTTGGATATCGTCATAACTATGCGCTTTTCTATCAATTGTCCGACAGTAATTTGTTTACCCACCATATGCTATGTTCAAGAGACAAGCCTATAGTGAAAATTATGGTCCCCGGGTCTATTTTTATCATATAGCAAAATCCAAAAATACTTTGTTGCACTTTATTTTATTTTATTTTGTGTTTCTATTTATCTATCTATCACTATGAGATTTGATCCTTGCAATTAACCCCCAAGGGATTGACAACCCCTTGTTTGCATTGGGTGCAAGTATTTGTTATTTTGTGTGTAGGTGCTACTCATGAGGTGTTGCGTGTTTCTCCTACTAGATTGATAACATTGGTTCTTAACTGAAGGAAATACTTATCTCTACTGTACTGCATCATCTTCTCCTCTTCGAGAAAATCCCAACGCAACTCACAAGTAGCACTCCCGCTCACTTTTTGTAAACACAAGCATCTTCAACATTCTTGATGAAGTCAATTTTTTTAACTACTCCATGGAAACAAAGATTTCAGCTCATTTATGCTTGCTTCAAACTCTCTGAAGTTTTGATATCTTTTAGCATCCTTAGGATTGTCAAAAACCATCGGGTTGTAGCATATACATGTCTTTGGTTGAAGTTCTGTAAACAAGATTTTTTTTCACACTCGTCTACCACATCTCATAATTGAATTGTGCAGCAATTGCTAGAATAACCTGAACTTACTTAAGCATCACTACATCGAGATCATCTCGTCGTAGTCTACTCCTTGAACTTGTCAAAAGCACTTTGCAAAAAATCGAGCTTTATGGATGTAAACAATTTCATTTGTGTATGTTTATAGACCCATTTACATTCGTAAGGTTTAACACCGTCTGGAGAGTCAACAAAGTTCCAAACTTGATTTTTGTATAAGGGTGCTATTGCAGATTACTCAACATTAAGCCAATTTCCATAGTTAGTGGCCATCATTGCCTCCTTGTATTTCATAGGATTATTGTTGTCTAACAACACTATCTCGTTTGCACACCACAATGGTTTGCTCGAGTTTTTCTCATCTTGCATGGTTCAGTTGCGTAGTTCAACCAAAGTCTCTCCATCATATGTAGGAGCTTTTGTATCAGTCATAGTGCAGAAACTTCAGAACTACTACCGTCATTTCATCACTGTGACGTGATAACGAAGATTCTCTAATCTCGTCAAGCTGCAATATCCTCCCCCTCACTCTTTTGCGAGAAACCTTTTCTCCAAGACACACCATTCTTAGTGACAAACATTTTTGTCTCCAGCATAGTGATAGAAGAAATCCCCAACACTCAGGATAACCAACAAATTAGATCTAATCCGATTTGGGATTTGAGCTGGTAGACATTTTACATATACTTTATATTCCCAAATTTTATGAGAAGACAAATTGATCTGGCTTCTCAAGCCATATCTTATATGTCGTTTCAATAGATATGATGGCGCTTTTTTCAGTCTAAAATCCACAACCACTAAAGCATAAACATAAAATGATAACGGCAAGTAAGTTAATATGATCTATGATCTTACCATGTCATACAAGGTTTGATTAAGTTTCTCGAATACTTCACTCCTAGTGATGTTTCCAGGATTCGCAAGTTATGAAACTATTTCATGACTCACCAGATATTCGATAAACTTGTAACTCAATTTTTTTTCTGTGATCCCACCGCAGAAACTTACTTTTCTCGGTACAATAGTTTTTGACTTCACTCTGAAATCATTTGAACTTTTCAAAGGTTATAGACTTGTGTTTCGTTAAGTAAATATTCACATATCCACTTAAATCATTAATGTAAGTAATGAAGTAAAAGAATCCACTGTGCACAACTAGACTCATTGGACCAGACACATCTATATGCATGGTTTTTCAATTAGTTGTCAGTTCCATATGGCCTGTGAATGCCGTCTTAGTCATTTTACCCTTTATATGAAAGTTCACAAGTGTGAAATGATTCAAAATCAATACGACTCATAAATCCAACAGTGTGGAGTTTCTTCTTGTGTTGCTAATATGACCAAACGGCAGTCGTACAATCATGTGGTATTCATATCAGTCTTGCGACATTTTGCGTTAGTGTTATGGATGGCAATATCATCAATAAGATTCATAACATCGAACAATACTTGTTCTTTGACATATATGAACAACCTTTCGCAACAAACATGATTTTGAAATAATGGTTTGCACAAGGGCTAGAGTATAGTAGCACTTTACTAAACTCCAAAATGAATTATGAAGATAAATGCTGAGATAATACGCCGATGGCAATTTCAGTAACTTTTACCAGTTCCCAACGCGTATTCAAATCTCATCCTTAGCTCGTCTTTTAGGCCTTTGTAGTTCTTATATCAAGTTATAAAAGAGCAACCAATTGAGTATCCTTGTGACTAAAATTTAGTCATAATACCCAAGAATTATATTATGGACTATCAAGGAATTCATCTATAACATGTATGACACTCATACCCGAGCACAATTTTCCAGTCTTTTCTTTTCTACCAATGATATTCTTGCAGTTTTACTTCCAATTTTCTGTCAAGAGTGGTGAAAGCCTTGGACATCCTGAGTGTGTAAGTCGCACTAGCACCCTTTGCCCTTTTCTTGTTAAGTTGTCGTTCTATTCACCATCATCGCATGACTGGTGTTCTTTTGTATCCCACTCTTATCAGTATAAAACATAGTGAACAATTCACTTATACTTGCAATCAAACATTACTTTGGTATCTTATATCCTTTAGACTTTTTTTGTTTCTGAAAACAATCTTTTTAGCTCCAAGAATATCACATACCTATCCCAAACAATTTGAAGTTTGGGTCTCATGGAGGCAAGCATCATGCACTGAAATGTGATGGAATTCTAGCTCTAGATCAAGAGATGCAAGTCCCATCATCCATATCATTAGCGAGAGAGCACTGAAAGTATGCAATAGGACATAGTCCTTCCCGACACTCCTTTAAGGACAACCCTCACATTACGGTACCAATCCATAAAGTTTTAACCAGATAATTATACATAACTAATCAAAATTCAATCAATATGCAAATTGGTAATGCGAGCCATTATTCTACAACGATAATGCAAATACTTAGACATTGTTCAAAATTAGTGCAACTCATATTAACTATTAACTAGAGTTAGTTCCCACTAAAACAGTATCTCTCATAATTCATTACCAGTGATTCAAGATCCATGACTGACTTACTACCCATTGGTGTGACATCACTGATGAGTAGTAACAAGACCAGTAGGTCAACAAGACAATCATATCTCCATATGACTCTTGTTCATCTTTCGATGGGTGTGTTATGAGATCAAGACCGTCTTGCTATCTCGTCAAGACAACCAAGTGTACTTACATCATGAACCGTTCATGCCCGTCTTATACACTTGACAACTATACCCATGTGACATGGCGTATTTGAAGGACTAAGTATTTTAGACGCTGCTACAAATGGATTAACACAATCAATTTGATATTTTAAGTGAGAGATCACCCTAATAAAGAACTACTGCGCAATCAAGGTGCATGAAAAGGGATTAATATCACATGCAATTCATAATTTAGTGACGTGGTATAGCCCTTTTCTGATGAAGTAGTCCGCATTTTCCTGCGATCTTCTTCACCTTTCCACGCTGTAGAACTACTTCTCCGCGTCCAGCTTTTTTGTCGAGTTCCACCGCTGCAAAATATTGTATTCTTCATTGTCATCGAGGTTGACACATGGGTCAAAAAGTAAAATAAAATAAAATCATATGGCTCCAGCCATCATGCCGAACCATGAATCACAAGTCAAAGTAAAATATTACAACATATGGCATCGCATACAAATATATTGAATAAATGAAGGCTTATATCACATCACATGCAAACCTCCTGCAAAACATGTTAGACGCCTCTAATCGATTTCTCTAATTATCATGGTTGCTGCAAATTTTTACTTTCCCTACACAACCATAAGCATGACACTTCACGTTGTTGGTTTAACTTGCAGGGTGTATGAAACTCGTGACTTATTAATAAATCTCGAGTCCCATACGTAACTTAGTCATTATGCATGACCCCCGTGTAGATCATAATCTACATTGCCCTTTGTAGCAAAAGTTTTTCTTTCTCAACTACGAACGGACCCAAACTATCTGAAGCTTAGCTATGGATGACAGACCTTTGTAGCAAAATCCATCCATGACATCAAGATCAAAACCTCATGAAATTAGAGGGGTTACAACATGAACGTCCAGTAATTATAACTCCCTACTCACTCTGCACATATGTGCAATGGCCCATATCCCCATATGCTCTAATCGTACTTGCATCTACTCATAGATTTTCTCATGATTCCAATGTAGGGTAACGTGCTACGCAATAAAAAGATTATGCTACACGATCAAACCCAGGAACTCTATGAAGATGGTGGTAACGATTAAACTGACCGATGCGCAGATTAGCAGAAGTAGTGACAAGTCGGCATACTGCGAAGATTTCCCGCGACTAGGTTACCTCCCAGCCGCGAGAAAGTTCTCTAAGACGAGAGTCGACATAGACGACCCCTGCGACGTATCCACACATTCCTAAGTAGTAGTCCGATAGAGCTTTGACGTCCAGGAAGAAGAATTGCAAGAGAACTAGAGAGAGAGAAAGCCTAGCAGCGCTTCTCGTCTAATTCTCTTAGACCAATTAAACTGAGATTAGAGCCCATCTAATTACAAACCTAAATACTTAGGAAAATTAGACCGGGAGAGCGTAGAGCTATGCGGGAGAGATCTTTTTGGATTGGTGTGTCTTTAGAGGGAGCCCTCCACGCATATTTGTGAAGTTGCCGAGTGTCGTGGACTTAACACGGCAGATGCCCTAGTGAAAGGACTTAGGTGTGGAGCCATTGCAACTAGGTTAGCTTGAAGGGGTTAAACGGGACAAAGGGCATAAAGAGTTTACCCAGGTTCGGCCCCTCTCAACAAGGTAAAAGCCTACTCCTGCTTTAGGTTGTATTGCTTGAGTTTTGATTACCAGGGAGCGAATACGCTTGACCTAGTTCTCGACTTATTGTTCCCTGTCCTAACCCGCCACCGGGTCACCCCTTTATATACACAGGTTGATGCCCGTCGGCTTACAGAGTCCCGGCCGGCTCATAGACAACGTGCCCGGCTCGATGACCAACTAAGCTTGCCTTACAATACAAGTTAAACATATGGCGGTTCATACCCGTGGGCCTCAGGTCGTCCCCGGGTCTTGGGCCTTCAATAAGCTTGCTCTATGGACCGCCATCTTCACATCTTCTTGGGCCTCCTTATCTTAAGCCGCCAGTGCCGTGACCCGGCCCCTCGTGGACGGGTCATACCCAATAGATATATCCCCAACACCGAGCGAACCTTTGTTTACGACTACCATTCTCGTTGCTTCGCGATACATTTACAAAACCCAAGGTGAGGTTATCAGTATCCTCGTGATCAACACTTTGATCACTATACCGGTTATGCTTGTTACTGGTTCTGTTATCTTTACTCGTGTTTGTGTTTCGGTACCCGTGATCATAATCACAATTGTCTGGCCAGGCGATAATGACTCCATAACACTGAGTGGGCCCAGAGAGTATCTCTCTATCATTAGAGGAGCAAATCCTAGTCTTCAACTATTGATTTCAAGACATACGTTCTGGTATGCCCGTAGTTCATCTTTATTCATATCCACTTATGGACTGACATTTGTAACCCCAAAGTAACCATCCGGTATGTTGGCATACAATATTCTCATGGTCTAAGGAACTATGCAAACGTGGACAAGTTGTATGAAAATATCGATAACATAACAACGAATACATCTCTTGTTAATTCATAAGTTGGGTCTATCTAACTCCTTTATCACAATGACAACAGTTTTCTCATTTATTGATAGCATACTAACAATGCTCATGATCAGGATAACAAGATCATCATCAATACATGAGCTTGTCTTAGAGGCATGACTAGGGATCAATTGGTGTTTACATTTTCACACATGTATTTGGGTTTTCCTCTGAATCTCATATTCAAGAACCAAATACAACTGTAGCATAGAAATATAAACTTGATTATGAACATGAAAATAGCATAATAACATTTTATTATTGCCCCTCGGGCATATTTCCAACATTGTTCGCTCGCGCCAGCTGGGGGCGCCCATGCGCGTACCATGGATCGGGGCCAGTGTTATGTGATGGTTTTCTATCAGCGTTTGCAATCTAAGGTGTTGTTTGACATGCGCTGGGGGAGCTCGGTCTGGGTTGTTAGCTTCCTTCGGCCCCGGCCTTGCTATGCCCAGCTCGACTTTGTGCGGATTCAGTGGTAGCACAGGGTCGTCCGACAAGGGTCAGGATGACAGGCCAACTGGCTTTGAGGGCCATCCGTCTAGGGGTTGCAAGGACAAGAGTGTTTGCGAGACCCGATCCACCGAGGGTTCCTAACAAGATAGTCGCAAGTCAGGACGTGGCGGGGGTTGTTTGATCTTTTGCTTAAGCCGGTTGCATTTTCCTATAAATTATTTTTTTATGCCGCATATCGGACGCCGTACACGTGGCCTCTCTCTTGCTTAATTTTGTAGGTTTTGCTTGGGAGGGCTCCTTGCCCGTTCCCATCGCGTTCCCGTTGCCCGACGGTGAAGCTCTGTTAGAGTTGTTCTTTGCATGCAGACGTTATTTTGTTTTCATGGTTCTTCCATCTTTCTCAGTGTTCCTATTATGTTTGCCGTTGGCGGCGGACGGAGACATGTTAGCTACTTGTGGTGATTAAGGTTTGAATTTGTTTCCTTCCTATCTATGTCGTGTCTTTTCTTCTCGCTCAACGTCCTCTTTCTTCCTCGTCGTTGCAGGTCTCGATAGCTCTAGGTTTCTCGCCGTATGCCGGCGGCGGTGCGTTAGCTCTTCATGGTGTGCTACTGTTGTTCGAGGTAAACCACTTCTTCACTCTGATGATCATGCTGTTATCGTCATTTTTCTTGCTTGGAGCATTTTATCATTGCAAAATTTCAATTCTTTGAGTGCTCAATGTTGGTTATCCCATTGGTGAATGGCCTATCAAGCAACGACTGAATTTTAGTGCCTTTTTTTGTTGGATCGTCTTGCAAAAATGGACTGGTGACCGCAACATGCTTTGTAGACGTTTTCGGGGGGCACATGTATTCTGCCGAAGGCGTCACGATGAA
The DNA here is from genome assembly GCF_002575655.3 of Aegilops tauschii subsp. strangulata. Lineage (NCBI taxonomy): Eukaryota > Viridiplantae > Streptophyta > Magnoliopsida > Poales > Poaceae > Aegilops > Aegilops tauschii. The sequence continues at coordinate 520,174,127 of NC_053036.3, forward strand.
GGAAAGGGCGCGGAGGCAGCTCCCGCAAAGAAGATGTGTACTTAAAACATGAATTAGGAGGGATATTGTGCCCTTTTGAAGCTTGAAATTGTTCTCCAATGGTGTGTGATGTTGTTGCTTGAAGAAACCTAGCAGTTAGATATTGCCTTTATTATGTATGTGGTTGATTGTTGGAGCTTGTTCAACCTAGTTGCATTACTTGTCGACCCGTTGAACGAGTCCTATGTTTTGCGCGGGCCATTCGTATATGTGTTGCACGGGGTGTTAGTAATATGCTGGACACCACATGGTGCGAGTAAGTGCTTTTACTCAGTGGATTGAATAGGCAACGGTCTAGCAAATAGCATGGCATGTCCAAAATGACATCCCAGTACTCAAGTAGACAGACAGGTCAGTATGATGAAAGTGACAAATCTAATGCCCCCCACCAACATAATTGCCGATGCGTGATTGGGTGATATGTCGTTGGCTTTACCCGGCCGAGTTTCCCATCCGGAACGATGGGGATAAAAGGGAACCGAGCAAACCGATGGTGCTATCCAAGGAAGATCACGTGGGAGGCGCGCGCACATGGAAGGCAAAACAAGACTGAGTGAGCCAACTAGAACATCGACGGCCGTCATGGTTGAGCATCAACCCGACACCCGTCCGAATCAATGCAGGCAAAAGGGAGACAGACAAGCTGATCAAACTATACAGGGGAGGAGTGCGATCAAAGAGCATGTGCACGAAGGGCTGGCCTCACTCGAGTAGATCTTCATGAAGTAGGTGATCTCCTTGCCCTCACAAACTTCTTGGTTTCTCCACACGATTTCGAGACTTCAAAGAACATGTAACCAATCTAGAAGGCACCATCCTCCAAAAGGTAATATGCGAGGTTGTTGATGATGGGCTCCTTACTCTTGTGCTTCAAAAGATAATCTCCTCAACACTCAAACACACTCTCCCATATTTTGGCTTGAGAGGGCTTGGGGGGAAAGCAATGAGGTGACTGGAAATCAAAGGATCAATGGCTGGAGTGGAATCCCTTTGAAATCGACACAATGAGTGGGATCTCTCTCAGAAATATGGGAGTGTACAATAGTGGAGTGGGTGGGGTATATATAAGTAGCACCAAAAATCTGATCGTTACTCACTTTAGCACACTTCGGTGAGACTGGATGAAAACACTCGATCAGACCGAACTGTACAAAAGATTCAAACTGAGAATATTTCGGTGACTCCGGATGAAATAGTTCGGTGGTTTAGAGTTGTGATTACCTAAGCACTTTACACACTTCAGTGTCACTGACTAAAACTGTTTGGAAATTCCGAACGAATTACAGTAGGCAACAGAAGGTTGGCTAGGGCTCTTCGGTGAGACCGAAGGGTCAATCGATGAGACCGAAAGTTTAGGGTTTAGGACAAGGAATATATCAATGTGTCTCGGTGACTCTGGTGTAAAATGTTTCGGTCAATCCGATTGAACATATGGATGTTATATAGTGGGAAAGTGAGAACTTTGTATGTGGCTCTTGGAGTTCGAGCTTTAAGCACTTGAGCAAGAGACCCATTATCACAGACTCATCCTCTTTTGATAGTATTGGCATACCTTTGGACTCAATGTGATCTTGGGTCACTTAAATATAAAATGAAGTCTTGAGGCTTGACAAACACTTGTCCTTTGCATTTTGTGGGGTCTACTTTCACATCCCATTCTGTACCTAAATTGAAGTTTCCTGAAATATTCTTTTGAATAGGCATTAGTTCAATGATATATATATATATTGTTATGAATTAACAAAACCATCCAGGGATTAGATGCACTTTCAGCAACACAAAAGCTACATACTACTAGGTGGATAAAACTATCCTACTACTACTCATCATTGGAAATGTCGTCGACCTCCGTGCCGGTAGTGCCGAACGGACCGGCCTCCTGGCCATTGGTCATGGCCCGCAGCTCGGGCTCCTAGTTGGAGTCCAGCTCCGAATCCGCCTGGCGGAGATAGCACGGTTTGCCGCGACCTCGAGCTCTGACTGGATGGAGTTGAGATGGCCTACAACTCCCCCGCCTCCTCCGCTTGGGCCACGTGGAACTTGGCTAGCGCGTCGGCCATGCCTATTTCGGCAGGCGAAGGCGCCAGATTCACCCCGCCTTCCTCCTTCTTTGTCTGCTTTCTCCATGTCCGCATCCAGCTCCGATGCCTGCTGTCCGCCACTCCCTCCTCCTTTGGTGCCTCCTGCTCGGGAGAGTACGGACGCAAGCCGGCTGCAATCCAAGTGGCGCGCCGTGCCGGATCTCCGCTAGGAGCTCCGACCGGCTTTGCAAAGTGAGCATGATGTACGCGGTGATCCGCTGGCGGCCCATGGCTACTGGCGAACCACGAGCCCCTAGTGGCTTCGGAGTGGGGGTGCAGACGGGAAGGAGAGGGTGGAAATGAGACTATTCGTCTGGCTTAAATAGCCGAATTTGGCCCCTCGGGTTGTGCAGGGGAGCAGACACATGGAGTGGATGCATGAATGCATCCTCATCGGACCAATGGGTTTTAACGTGTGTTTGTATGGGTCTAGCCGTTAGTTCGGACACGTCCAGATGGACCGGGCCTCCTCATATCCACCCTATATATGGCTGAATATCAGCGGCACCAGTCAGTTGGTGCCTATAGGGCCGGTTTGAGGAATCCAGCGGGCTCGTAATTTATGTCACTGACCGGAGATGCTCTAAGATACCCGGCGCAATTTTACGCCGCCGCCGGCTTCCACGCACGAACTGTACAAAAACTATGCGGGTGCAAGATTCACAGCCTATCGTTTAAGCGCAAGAAATGCCCATGCGACCCTCGTGACGAATGCAGCCACGTAGTACCTGAGTAGCGCCTCAGTATTTTTACACGCAGATGCGCTAGTAAAAACGACAATGTGTCTGCCCTCGACGCAGTGACCGACCACGTCCCGTTCGGCGCTGATACATTCCATGCACTTCCTCGCAGTGCCAGCTAGCCAGCTCCGAAGCCAGCTCGCCATCCCGGAAGGGACGTCGCGTCTCGGTCTCCAACTAATTTGTACGTATGCACGCACCCGTCTCCCGAACCACAACAGGCCACCGGCTCGCAACCGCGCACGGGCTGAAGATCCAAGCCCGGATTACTTTTTTGCGCTAGCAGGCGATGCACAGTTCTCCACTAGTCACTACCACGAATGCCCTGGCATACAAGTATATAGTAAGAACTAAGTACTACAGCTCTAGGTCGCTCGCGGCCAATGGCAGGTCGCCACGGCGCAAAGCTCCATTAACAATGGCTAGCGCGACTGAGAAACGCATGCGGGAAGATGAACCGCTTCTGCGCTACGGAACAAGCAGCATATCCCCCCGGATCGCTTACTGCGGCGAAGGATTCGAAGATACTGCCGCAGGTAGCCAATTGTTGCAGCTCCTTTTGCTTATTATACTCGTGTTATTCTTCGCGCCGCCCTGGGCGCACGAGTGTATATATAGGCGTGCTGATACCATGTCCCAGTGACCGCTCGAATCGTAGTCTCATCGACGACCACCGCCGAGGAAGCGGAGAGGCCGTACGTACGGCAGAGCGCGATCGAGGTACGTAAGAGGGGCTCCGTCGGTCCAATGGCCGGCCGTGGCGGCGGGGCGTTCGCGCTCGTCGCGCTGTGCATGCTCGAGCTCGCGCTGCATGTCGCCAGCGCCGCCCCCGGACCCGCCCCCGCCCCCGCGCCGGAGGGGCTCGTGCCGGCCATCTTCGTGTTCGGTGACTCGACGGTGGACGTCGGCAACAACAACAAGCTGCGGGGCTGCAAGGCCGAGTGCAGGGCCAACTACCCGCAGTACGGCGTCGACTACCCCTCCTCCCGCGCGCCCACCGGCCGCTTCAGCAATGGCAAAAACCTCGCTGACTACATAGGTGCCGTGAAGACTTCTCTTCTCCCTTGAGCTTTATATAAGTACAGTACTACGTAGCAGAGGCTACTGGTTTTAGCTTCTTTTTTGCGACGAATTTTGCCTAGGTGTATTTGTTTTGCTACTTATTACTGAACACGTGAGCAGTCTATGCATGTTATCGTGCCAGCTAAGCAACGATCCAACGGAACTGAAAGCCTGCTGTCCTTTGAGTCTCCGAGTGACGATCTAGGCACTAGACGCCAAAGCCTTTCAGTTAATCTTGTTTCCTTTCTGGAAAGCGCCTTTCAAACAGTCGAAGCAGACCATAGACACAACAGTAACTTCTTTCTCTTTTGAGTTTTTCTGGTTGACCTGCCGTGCAAGATTTTTGGTCTTCCCCTGAAACTGATTTTAAAAAAATGGGTATGTGGCAAAATATGGGAATGACTTATGGCTAGGGGTGAAAGTCCAACCAAGATCTGATATAGCTGGTTTTTCGCGAAATCCAGAACTTAAAAGGATAATTGAAATGACTTGTCTTCGAATCTACTTTGGTTGGAGCTCGAAAAAAGAAATAAAAATAAAGTAAATTCAAGGAAGGGTTATTTTAACAGCCCATTGGGAGGTCGTGGGCAGCTTTTCTTCTCCTCTTATTTCATATGGAATATAATCAGTTAAAATAAGAAGGAACAGGGAACATCGTACGTACGATGTCGATGTGCCGATGTGGAGTTGTCAGGAGCACTAAGACCTTGGAACTTGGAGTTGTCAGGAGCACTAAGATGTGTGAAGGCTGTCGGTAGTGAGTAGTATCATAAGTTAGTATATCATGCATATGATACCAGTATATAATACTACCTTTACAATGCATAGTATTATAAAGAGATCTTAATCATAAATTACTATTTTAGATGCTCTTATTTATTTTCATGCAAGACATATAGTAGTACGGTATTTATTGTGATAGTGTATAACGATATAATACTCAATTATCTCTTTCTTCATTTAATTCTATGTCACCTCATTAAAATTGACTAGTCAGCATGTATGATACTAGCTATGATACTCCTATTACGGATAACCTTATTAGGTTAGCACTTGAACAACTAAAAACACAAATTCATTGGCAGAGGTTGGGCACTTTCACCCTAGTAAAAGTGCCTTTTTATACAGCTTGTCCAAGTTTTGACTTAGAATTGCCATCACAGCCATACTTTTAAAAAACCGAACCAAACCAACATTGCAAGCCCTGATAAGAATATTTTCATTTTTTGAGGAACAAATAAGAATATTATGTGTGAGCACCGCAAAGAAGGCCCGGTAATTTGTTTTGTGTTTCTTTGTTGAAGTACTACTTTTATTATGCCATACACTTTGAGGTGAATTATTTTCTCCAATTTACTTTGAACTATGGCCTAGACTAGTTTCGAACTTTAGTCCACCCAAGAAAAAAGTAACCTACACACACTTAGCTCTCGCCCGCGTGCTCACTTCGCTCATGCATTTTCCACTAACCCTAAACTCTAAAAGCTCTTGCGGCAGTAGTGGTGGCGACCATGGCATTGGTAGAGGCAAGGGAACCTCTTACCCCTTGATCTATGTTCGTCCCTTGTCAACCCTCTTGCAGATCTTGTGGTGGACTTAGAGCAGATCGTTACAACTTACAAGGCTAGTCATAGTGCAGACACTTGTAAAAATGTCACAGTGTAGATAATGTTTAAAACTTCAAACAATCTCCAGAGAATAACTTTTAGTTTGACAACGGGACCCAGAAGCTGGCATTTATACTCCCTACATTTCATAATGTTTTTGAAAAAATGAAAGCTTTCAAGTTTGATCAAGTATAGAAAAAATATCTACATCTAGAATATAAAATACATGTCATTTTATAGTTTTATATTATAAAGTTTGATATTGTACATATAATTATTTTTCTCTATAAACTTGATCAAAGTTCACGAAGTTTGACTTGAAACACGGATTTGGTAAGTCTCGTCTAGATGAGAATTAGCAAAGTCTCATCTAACTCATATACTATTTTATTAACCAAGCAAAAAAGAAAAGCGAAAAATGCCAGAAAAATCTATGTGGGCTACATTATGGAACAGAGGGAGTATAACAAAATAGGCGACTTTGGTCACTGCTCCAAGCTCGTGATTCCGGGTCAAAACCTGGATAACTGTTTAAAATACACAGTTATAATAAGAGACGGTCTCTATCACAGGTAAATGAAAAAAAGGTACTTCTCCAAATAATTCTAGTCCCGACCAAAAATAGTAAAAGTGAATCTCAATGCTAATGTTTTATAAGAATTTTTTGTTCCAGTAAGCATTAACAACTCAGCTAACTTTTGCCATTCTATAATGTGGTTCTTTCCTCTATTCGCTAAAGACAAATGAGGTGAGCAACTTACGTATATTTGTTTGGACGAGCAGCTATCTTCCTGGGATTCGACGAGAGCCCACCTGCTTACCATTCCCTCCCGGCTAAGGGCGTCGTTCCACAGATGAAAAGCGGCGTCAACTTCGCATCAGGAGGGTCAGGCCTACAGGAGAACACGGGCCTACTCCCTGTACGCACTAACCAGATTTGTCCATGTTATAGCACGTACGTAACGTAGCCACTGAATCCGCTTTTCTTCGTGCATGCAGTGTGGGCGACCAGTGTACAGCATGACCGACCAGCTCGAGAAGTTCACGGCGGCCGTCCAGATGATGGGGGACGACTCGGACGACCTCATCTCCAGATCGCTCTTCTTCATCAGCGTCGGCAGCAACGACCTGTTCGAGTACGCCTACCCCTGGCCGACGCCCCCGAACCGCAACGACACCGCCTTCCTGGGATGCCTCGTCGACCATTACAAGACCTACCTGCAGGTGCATGCCGTCCATACATGCTTGGTGTGGTGCTTCCAGTAATTGAACGTGAAAGCCAACCTCGTCGCGACTGTTCTTGCAGGAGCTGTATGCGGCCGGGGCGAGGAAGTTCAGCATCGTCAGCCCGTCGCTGGTGGGGTGCTGCCCGTCGCAGAGGGCGGTGGCGGTGACACATAACAATGACACCGACGAGTTCAACTGCTTCGGCGCGGCGAACAAGCTCTCCAGGCAGCTGTACCCAATGATAGACTCGATGCTGCAGGGCCTCAACGCTGATCTGGACGGCATGAACTACTCCCTCTCCGACTCCGTAGGGATGGCCCAAATGGTCTTCGCCAGCGGCGGAAAAGCCGTCAGTACGTCGGCGACACACCCTCAAATACTACCTGTCACAGTGCATTGCCGGGATGTTTCAGTGATGTGTGGTTAATTTTTGTTTGGCAGACCTGACGGTGGTGGACACGGCGTGCTGCGCCGGCACAGGACGGTTCGGGGTGGGCCAGTGCAACACCTCCGCCAAGCTCTGCCCAAACCGCGACGACTTCATGTTCTGGGACGGCTTCCATCCGACGGAGGAGGCGTCGTTCCTGGCCGCGATCGAGATCTTCGGCGACACCGGCAAATACCTCCACCCGATGAACGTGAGGCAGCTGGCGGCGCTCTAAGCGTGTAGAGCCGCGCAGGCGACCTGACTTGTTTCTACGTGCTCCGCCGACGTCTTGGTGTTGCTGATTATTCCAGAATAAGAAGTGGTGTGGGTAAACCTGTAGGGCGGGGAGCCAGAAAATTTGGCCACTGGTTCGCTCATCCACTCGTTACGAGAACTTGATATGAAATTATGAAGATTGAACTTTACAGTCTTGCTAAATCACAGTCGACTGAGATTTTGTTATGTCTCAGTCGATGCTATATGAAATTTTACAATGAGATTCGTGCATAAAAATATTCTTCAGATTTTTTTTATAGTAATGTCACTTGACTGAGACTTGGTTAAGTAGTCTTAGTCGACTAAAATGTAGCCACACCCTAGAGCATGAATCCATATAAAAAGAAAAAAGAAAAAATGCACAAATCTTCATATAATATCTCATGAATATAGTATCGAGTGAGACTTAATTAAGTCTTAGTCAACTAAGATTTAGCGATCCCGTAAACTTTAAAGTCTAGTTATAACAAACGTATAACACCCATAAACATTATAACGAATAGAAATATAGTCTCACGTACCACCTATGGTTTTGCATTAAAAACTGAATAGTGCAAGACATACCGGCTCGATAAAATTATAAACGGGATTGCTAAAACCAGATTCGATGAGGGGAGCGGTTTGTTAGACCAGTGTGGGAAGACATGTCTACGACAATCAGATTCGATGTGTCAAAATTCGATGGTATGAGGAACTTTGCAATTTGGCAGATAGGGGTCAAGAACATTCTAAGTCAACAAGGTGCCTAAAGCTTGCCAAGATAGATATCGAAGACTGGGAAGATGTGAAGAGCAGGGCGGCTGGGACCATACGGTTATGTCTGAATGACTAGATCTTTTACCATGTGATGGATGAGATGACACCAGGCGAAACCAAATTGGAAACTCAATTCCTGGATAAGGTTGCGTCCAACAAGTTGTATCTAAAACAACAATTGCACAGATACAGGAAAGGGCAGACCTTACTGAGCATATCAATGTATTCAACCAAGTGTTAGCAGACCTAGCTCGGCTAGATGCTAAAGCGGCGGATGAGAAAGTGGCAACACTTCTACTTACTTCGTTACCGCGGCCCTATGCGAACATTATCACTACTCTGATATATGGCAAGACTATCGGTGTTGTAAGCGAGATTATGGCAGGACTGTTATCGAACGATCAACGTGAAAAGGAAGTACCATTGAAGGTGTTGAAAGCAATAAAGGTGTGGACCAGGCCACCAGTTATAATTAAAGTAGCAGAAAGGAGAAGGAGAAGCTAAAGAAGAATAAGGAGCCGCGGGGCTATCATTGTAAGGATTATGGTCACATCAAGAGGGAATGCCCAACGTGGAAGAATGTTGATGAATCGGCCATTGTGGTGGTGTCTGCAGACAATGATTCAGATGGTGACATGCTTACCTTTTCAAGCGAGAAGTCCAATGAAGCATGGTTATTAGATACAACATGCTCTTATCGTGTGATGCTTAACAAATAGTAGTTCACTTCCTAGAAGTCTGGCAATTTTGGAGTACTCTTTAAAGGCGACGATGTGCCTCAGCGCATTGTAGGTATTGGAGATGTTAAGATCAATACCGAAGATGGTGATGAACATGTGTTCAAAGATGTTAGACATGTGCCGAAGGTTCGGACAAATCTAATTTTACTTGGAGAAATTTATGATGATAACTATGTCTATAGGTGGACATTGACAAGAAGACCATGAGAATCAAGAAGGACAAGAAGTTCATGACGCAGGGAAGGAGGACAAAGAACAATTTGTACAAGATGCGAGCAAGCTGCGTTAAAGGTGAAGCTAGTGGGGAGCCACCAAGTCGGCGATCTAGCGGCGACCTAGCGACCTGGCGACGGCGATCTAGCGGCGACCTAGCGACCTGGCGACGGCGATCTAGCAGCGACCTTGCGACGATCTAGTTCGTCGGATGCGGCTCGCATCTAGAAGACGCCTCACCCTGGCGCCGGGTTGGGCGGGAGCTCCGGCGATCGGATCTGGTTCTCGTTTTTCTTGCCTGCAGGCCTCTGAGGATGATGTTGCGCCCGTGACAGACGAGTCATCGTCGGTGGTGCGCCTGCGTAAGACCGATGAGGAGCTCGCTGAAGAGTTCTGGGCGGACATTGGCTTTCCGACTCCGGCGTCCAGGGTGTGGGAGCGACCCTCTCCTCGACGGTCTGCCATTTCGGCGAGCAGGTCCAAGTCCCTTCGTTCTCCTTCCGCGGAGATGGATGGGGAGCAACGCAGTCCACTCGGCCCGGTGAAAGCATCCACGGCATCGGTAACCATTGGAGGTGGTGCCATCCGAGCGCCGGCGACGTCTAGGGTTTTGGTAAAGCCATGGATCGGCCTCATTCCTCCTCCTCGTGTATCTCCTCTTCATTCGATTGGAGATGCCATGCCGCTGGCCTTTCGTCGTGGGGAGGCCGCCACATCGTCGACTGGTGGGTCTGCGGCCACGCCGCGACTGGCGGCTGGGGATGGTTCTTCGACGACTCAGACTCCGACGCCCGATCCGGTTCTCACGGCGGGCCCGCTCCTAAGCTCTGGTAAGTATAATCCGGTCCGTCCATTGCGTATGGTTAATCTTAACCGGTGGCTTTGGCATATATGGAACAGGAATTCGCAAAGAGGAAACCCTAACTTTGATCGCTCTTTCGCGGCCGTCGTCCGCTCCCCGTCCACGACGCGAGGGGAGATGGCCACTCCGACCGGCCCCAACGCAAGTTCGGCCGATCGATCCCCGTCTCCTCTCAGCCGGTGGATGCTTCTTCGTCCGGTGGAGCTTCGGGCTTTGCCCTGGGCGTTTTTCCGCCGGTCATGCCGACTCATCCGCTCGGGCCAGCGATGAACATGGCGGCAGTGGGTCATCAGCAATATCCGACACCGGTGCAGCAGCAGCAGCTTTACCAGATGCACATGCCTCAGCAGCAGTTCGCCGTTACCTATCCGCAGCAGCCATACTATCAAGCGCCGGCGGGATATGTGCAGCAACAACAGCAGTCTCCCATGTTTTCATACCAACCTCATGCAACGCCTATGCAGTAGAAGTCGGGTCCTAACGTGGGTATGCAGCCGATCGCTTTCAACTCCGGACCGGCGTACAAATCAGCTGGCGGTCCGCCCGCTGTCGCTCGCCCTCGCAAGCCGAAGAACGGGAAGGGAGGACACCCCAAAACCCATCAGGGGGTCGCGCCGCCAACAGCCGCCCTTGCTGCTACAGCCATGCCTGCGCAAGGGCTGCAGGGGCACCGGCGCTTCTTCCTGCCTCCTCCGTGCCGGCAGCTCAAGGGCCTCTCGTGATGATGCAACATCCGCCTTCCACGCCGGTTCAGACTACGGGCCCTACTGGTGACGTCTTGGTGACAAAAAATGGTGTTCCAAATGTCAGTCCACATGACATACGACTGACGTGTGTGAGACGCAACAATACTGTTTCATATGTAATAAGTCTAACCATCCGATGACCTTGCGCCGGTGCCCCGCACTTAAGATGCCGAAACCGTCGGCGATCCTTTGTGGATATGGTACAGACAACATGGCTTTCTTTCATATGCCAGATAACGTCTGCAGGGAGGACCTGGCTCCACAGATTTCTCCTACGGCTCTAGTCACGATCTCAGGTGGGTCTATCACTTTAAGCGTGGTGGAGGCCGAGGTGGCCAAGATTGCACAATATCAGCATCAGTGGAGATGGGATGCAATTCCACATGGCCAGAATGCATTTCTTATATCCTTCCCTAGTGACGAGGTGCTACTAAGAGTAACTGGATTTACGGTATTTATCAAATCGCACAATGTTACTTTGGAGTTCAAGGCATGGAAGTCTGAGGATATACCACACCGCTTCGAGCTCATCCCTGTTTGGGTGCACGTTCATGGCGTGCCCCACGCACTGCGTCACTTCTTGGGTCTTTGGGCGGTCGGCTCAGTCATCGGTGCCACGATGGATGTGGATCTACTTTGTCTGCGCCAGAGAGGTATTGTGTGCATACAGGTGGGTTTGCTCAACCTCGATGCTTTTCAGAAGAGTATTGTTAATTCTCTCTCGTCGGACGTGGTTGTTGAGAGGAAGGGTTATGAGTTTCGATATAGCTTGGAAGAATCTAATTTCCGGGTTGATGTTGACTTTGTCCCTCGCGTCTGGGAGCACGAGGATGATCCTGAGAGTGACAGGGGACAGGACAGAGAGGACTCTTTCAGGGCTAATGATACAAGAAAGAGGTCCAAATCATCATCATCGGCTACCACTTCGACGGCTCCGCGCGAACACGGGGGGGGGGGGGGGGGGGGGGGGGGGGGGGGGGGGGGGGGGGGTGCCTATGCAGATAGCCACAGCCACTTCTGCCCCTTCTCTGCCTTCGGCGCCGGGGAAACTTATCGCGGTTACACCACCTAACCCGCATCGACGTGCTTCTCCCACGCCTGGATCTCAGCCGACTCCTCAGGCTGCGATGTTGGGTGTGACGTCTTTGGTACCTACGTCTCCAGCACTACCTTCGGTTCGGATCTGCGGCGAGGAGACGCTTACTTCGCTGGATGGGAGCGTTGCTTCGGAAGGGGCTGCGGTGGAGGCGCCGCCACTTCTTTCGCCGGGGCAGCTGTCCCCTCTTCGTCGGGGGGTGATCTTCTCGCCGGCAGTACAGGCTGATCGCGAGGCCGCGAGGGCGGAGCTGAGGGCGCTGTCCTCGGTGCCTTCTTCACCTACAGGTGCGTCGGCGGCGGACCCGACCTCGGAGGGTGAGGGCGTGATTCAGCCCTCACGGTCTTCGACGCCATCGTCGGACCCAACGGCGCCACCTTTCTTGGCCTCAGGGACGCAGGTTGAGGTGGAGGCCACACCTACGCCTCTCAGACGCAGTGGCCGCCACCTTGTCGGTGCTGACGGCGCATCTGCCACTGGTGAGGACTCTTTAGCGAAGGCCATGCGTAGGACGGCTTCTCGCAACCTCGACTTTGAAGGTACTTCCGCCTGGAAATCTTTTTTGTCTTTTGATGATGCTAAAGTTTCTTCAAATATCGCTAGTCTTGGTATTTCTTTAGGCCAAAATGATAAAGCGGTAAATATCTCTGTTAAGGCCCTTAAGCAAGTGGAGTTCGACCGGCTTACGGTTGCTCCAAAGCCAGCTTTATTTTATGATCCTCTAGCGTCAGATGAGGAGGAAGAGGAGTCTGATGTCAATAATGAAGGCAAACTCCTTTCTCATCTGGTTAGAGATACTACCGAAGTAGACTTGGAAGATACTACACATGACACTATGCTATGCGAGCTCGTCACGTCGGTACGAAAGAATAAGTCTAATTCAGTAAATAAAAAGGGTCGTCCAACTAAGAAGGCCAAAATCTCTAAACATAAAAAAGGTTCATCATGAGAGGGATGTTTTGGAATAGCAGAGGTCTTGGTGACTTGGCTAAGCATAAGCATATTTCCGATTGTGTTAGAGATCATGCTTTGGACTTTGTGGCCATCTCTGAGTGTGGCAAACGTGATTTTGCAACACGCGATCTTGACCATTTTTCATGTGGTTATGATTACGAATGGCATGTCCTACCACCTTCTCGGAGGTCTGGGGGTATTCTGCTTGGAATCCACTCCACATACTTGGAATTGTTATCTACTTCGAAGGGGGAATATCATATCAAATTCCACCTTCGAAATAAAGCTGACAGTTTCATTTGGAGCTTGGTGGCTGTCTATGGCGCCGCTCAAGAGGAGTTCAAATCGGCATTCCTCAAAGAGTTGGTCAATACCTGCCGAGAGAATCCCCATGCCATGTTAGTTGGGGGGATTTCAATATCCTTCGGAATCAGCAGGAAAAGAACAATGACAGATTTGATTCTCGTTGGCCTTTTCTTTTCAACGTTGTTATCGACAACCTCGATTTGCGGGAGCTCTGTATGTCTGGTCGCCAAGACACCTGGGCCAATAACAGAGCAAACCTAACCTTTGAAAAACTAGATCGAGTCCTGGTTACCACCGACTGGGAATTCAAATATCCACTTGCTTCGGTACGGGCACTAGAACGAATTGACGCCTTATCGGATCATGCGCCTTTGCTTGCTGATTTTCGTTTGGCTGCTCCTAGTGGGAATTTTCACCAATTCAAATTTGAACTGGGATGGCTTACTAGAGAGAGTTTTCATGAGCTAGTTAAAAAAGTGTGGCAACGTCAACCTCGTGGTAATACGCCAATTGAACGATGGAACAATCGTATTCGCGCTCTGCGCCGACTCCTTCGTGGTTGGGCTAAACACACTGCTGGAATCTATAAGAAAGAAAAGTTGCAACTTTCTACATTAATTAATACTCTAGATAAAATCACGGAGGTGAGGCCTCTGACTCCCACGGAGATTGACCAAAAAAGTCATCTTAATGAGCAGATTGCCCGTCTTTTGCGCGAAGAGGAAATCAAATGGTACCAACGTTGCAAGACGGACTCTCTTGTCCTAGGGGATGATAATACGAAGTACTTTCAAATGTTGGCCAATGGCAGACATAGGAAGAAATGTATCTTCGCTCTAGAACAGGAGGAGGGTCGGATCGAGGGGGGTGCACAACTTAAAAACTTCATTACGAATTATTATAAAGATCTTTTTGGACCTTCAGCTCATACAACTCTTCTGATGGATGAGTCTTTTACTCAAGATATCCATCAAGTTTCTGCTGCGGAAAACGAATTCCTAACCTCTCCATTCTCGGAGGAGGAAATTCGTGCGGCGGTGTTTCAGATGGAACACAATAAATCGCCGGGGCCGGACGGTTTTCCGGCGGAGTTCTATCAATGCTTTTGGGAACTGATTAAGTTGGACTTGGTTCGGTTGTTTAATGAACTGCATGCGCACCAACTTGACATCTCCCGGTTAAACTTTGGGGAAATCATTCTTCTACCTAAGACTAAAGATGCCAGTCGGATTCAACAATATAGACCGATTTGCCTTTTTAATGTAAGCTTCAAAATCTTTACAAAGGTAGCCACTAACTGGCTGAATGGGGTGGCTGACCATGTGGTCAAACCTACCCAAACAGCGTTTATGCAAGGACGTAATATATTGGATGGTGTTGATGTTCTGCATGAAACGGTACATGAGCTTCACCACAAATAGCTAGACGGAGTAATTTTTAAAATTGACTTCGAAAAAGCTTATGATAAAGTGAAATGGCCTTTTCTATTGCAAACATGACGCATGAAAGGGTTTTCTAGTACATGGTGTCGATGGATAGAGAGTTTTGTGTCTGGAGATAGTGTGGCCATCAAGGTAAATGACGATGTGGGCACTTACTTTCAGACTAGGAGGGGGCTTCGCCAAGGTGACCCCGCTTCCCCAATTTTGTTTAATCTCGTGGCTGATATATTAGCTACCCTTGTTGAGAGGGCTAAGCTGGCGGGACAAGTCACTGGTGTCATACCTCATTTGGTAGAAGGAGGCTTATCTATTCTACAATATGCAGATGATACAAATCTGTTCTTGGATCATGATTTAGAAAAAGCAAGAAACCTCAAATTACTGTTATGTGCTTTTGAGGAACTCTCTGGTCTCAAGATCAACTTTCATAAGAGCGAACTCTTCTGTTTTGGTGAAGCCGCAGAAGCAGCAGCTGCTTATGCTGAGATCTTTGGCTGCCAACTTGGGCAATTTCCGATCCGTTACCTGGGTATTCCCATTCATTATCGCCGCCTGACTATAGCCGAATGGAAGCATGTACAAGAGAGACTGGAGAAACGCTTGGCAAGTTGGAAGGCCAAGCTCCTGTTCTACGGGGGTCGACTAATTTTGATCAATTC
Source organism: Aegilops tauschii subsp. strangulata (assembly GCF_002575655.3). Taxonomy (NCBI): domain Eukaryota; kingdom Viridiplantae; phylum Streptophyta; class Magnoliopsida; order Poales; family Poaceae; genus Aegilops; species Aegilops tauschii. The sequence goes on from NC_053036.3 coordinate 520,189,360, forward strand.
GGTCCTCACTAATATGGTTCTATACATGTTATCATTCTTTCATCTTCCAAAAGGAGTGCTGCAACGCCTAGATTATTTTAGATCAAGGTTCCTTTGGCAGAGCGATAATGAAACCAAGAAATACCGTCTGGCTAGGTGGAATGTATTATGTCGACCTAAAAGCCAAGGGGGCCTTGGAATCCAGGACCTAGAGATTAAAAACATCACTCTTCTCAGCAAATGGGTGTACAAACTACTCACCGAGGAGGGCGTTTGGCAGGAAATCATTTGTAATAAATATTTGGGATCCAAAGCAATATCTCAGGTATACTGGAAACTAGGTGATTCTCATTTTTGGAGTGGGGTGATGAAAGCTAAAGATTTCTTTTTCCAATTTGGTTCGTTCTCGGTCCGGGATGGTTCCCAAGTACGGTTTTGGGAAGATACCTGGCTGGGGTCTAATCTGCTTAGCGTTCAATACCCGAGCTTGTATAGGATTGTTAGACATAAGTTTGTCACGATTAAACAAGTTTTGGGTCAGGCAAATTCCGACATTTCTTTTCGTAGGGACCTTCTTGGACCTTGTCTGACAGCCTGGAATGAACTGCTCATCCGTTTGGAGGTCGTACAGCTGTCGGATGAGCCGGACATTTTTAGATGGAAATTGCATCAGAATGGCAAGTTTTCAGTAAAATCCATGTATGATGCATTGGTCCATAACAAGGTTCCGATTGATAACAGGAAATTGTGGAAGCTAAAAATCCCTCTAAAAGTGAAGATATTCCTATGATTTCTTAACAAAGGGGTGATCTTAACTAGGGATAACTTGGCAAGACGCAACTGGCAAGGTTGCAAAAAATGTGTTTTCTGCCATCATGATGAGTCCATTAAACACTTATTTTTCGAGTGCAAGTTTGCACGGTCGGTTTGGGCCATTGTTCAGATAGCGTCGAATCTTTACCCCCTCGTAGTGCACGGAATATGCTTGGCAATTGGTTGTGGGGAATAGATAAACAATTTTCTGCTCACATCCTTGTGGGGGCAGCCGCCTTATGTTGGGCGCTGTGGCTCACCAGGAATGATATAGTTTTTAACCATAAATGTGTTGCATCTCCTATGCAGGTTATTCATATATGTTCGCGATGGCTCCGTACGTGGTCTATCCTGCAGAGGCCGGAGGACAGAGACCTTTTTATGATGGCGTCTACTCGGCTGGAGCGTTCGGCCAGGGAGGTTTTCTACCCCCATGGATGGCGGTGTGACCTTCGGTTAGGATCAGCCACATCGTAGGCTGGCTTTGCTTTCTTTTTTAATGTGCTGGTTGTGTTAGCCTATTATGTTTGCTTTTAAGTAGGACTGGACGTGTTGGCTGTGTGCATCTAGTTATGCAGAGGCCGGGTTTTCTATGAAACGATTGTATCACCTCGATATTTCAATTCAATGAAATGCTCTTTATCGGAAAAAAAGGTCCGAAGTGGACAGCTAGGCGGCTGGCTAATGCGAGTGTGCAAACATGAGAAGACCCCAAGTCTAATCAAGTGTTCGTGTGGAGATGACTACTTTAAAATGGTGAAGACATATTCGTCAAGGTGAAGTGTTAAAATTATACTCCTAATGAATATTTATATTGGGCTACAGTTAGATTTGGAGTACGCATAAAGTTAGTTGTTTAAGTTGGACACACAAACCCATCTGACCCCCGTTTCGCCCTCCTGGCGACTCAGGGGACGAAACCCTATAGCCGTCGTCTTACCTCCCCTCCTCTTCCTCGTTACGCCGCCGCCAGAGGCGATGGCCAGCGAAGCCCGGCAGGCTCCGGGGACGGCGGCGGCGGGGCGCTTCTCCGGCTGGAGCAAGGCGGCGGAGTCTAGCCGGTGTGCTGCATGTGGATGTATGCCGGAGGGCCTGAACCTCAGATCTGGTCGGGCCTTGGACCACCCGCGTGAGACGGCGGCCTCCCTTGCTGCTTCACCCTGGTGTTTGGGGGGATCTGGCCCGCCCCTGCATGGGCAGGTCTCGCCCAGATCGGGTGCATCTTATGGCTGTGGCCAGCTGGATGCCTCGGCTCCTGTCCTTGGGTGGAGATGTCTCATGGCTGCCCCTGGTCAGCCAGGGACATGCGATGCCAATGAGGCAGGTGATGAGGTCCCGTGCTCTGTAGCATTAGACATAGCAGCAGCATGGATGGCAGTGAGGCGGGATGCTACAGGTGAAAACCTTGTGTCGGCTTGGTCGACACCGATGATAACGACGCCTTCGGGCGCCGTGTTCCTCTTTGGAGGCACCATCGTGAAGCTCCACCACCTCGCTTGATCGGTGTTATCTCCGGGCAAAAGCCTAAGATCTAGCTTCTAGATTAGATGACAACGGCATTCTTGACACCGTAACCTCTTTAGAGGCGTCGTCTTGGAGTCACCGACCATTGTTGGATGTCTATTGTTTGGTTGCAGGGCGGTTGACCGGTATGAGGTCCATGGCTGCGAGTCCAGGTGGTACCGGTGGTGGTGGCCATCTCCTTCGCTGGAGGCGGTCGGCCTGACGCTGGATGGGTAGATCTTGAGATCTGTCATCTAGCTCCGGCTGCGAGTCGGGAAGACATAGTTGCCGGTGAAAACCAAGCCGATGGCAGGCGATGGCGGCGTTCTGTGTCGTTACCTTGATCAAGGCATCGTCGTGTAACTACTGTCGACCCACTCGTGCTGCTCCGGGGGAGACCCTAAGATCTGGTCTTCCAGATCGGACGATGGTGGTACTTCGGTGTCGTTTTCTCTCTTGGGAGCATCGTTTGTGGAGCAGTGCTGAAAGTCAGAGGCAGGAGGTGGAGTGGCTTCGTCTTGCACGAAGCTTTCGGTGGAGATGTCAAGTCATGCCTGGCCGACAGGTGCTACGCTGTGTCATGCCTGGTCAGCAGGTGCTACGCACGACAGATCTTCCAGAATCTTCGCGTCTAGATGGACGAGCACAGGGCGGTGGCACCGTTGGGCGTCGTGGTCTCTTATAGGGTCTTTCTTTGTCCTACTTATAGTATCTTTCCTCCAGCCTATCGAAACTCGTGTTTTTATTAACCAACAAGTGGCGTCGACGGATGGACGGTCTGGCAAGGATGATGCGGATCTCTCTTCTGAAGATGAGTCAGCGGTCCGATGAAGATGGCGGCGTCTAGAATGTATGCATGTGGTGTATGTTTTAGGTCTGCTGCACCGGCTGTTGGTTTCGATACGTTATGTGGATGGATCGGCGACGACACCGGATTTAGATATGGGGAATGAAAGCACTCCACATTATCGAGTTTTGTAGGTGTGAATGGTGGCTTCGGGTGGCTTGATGTATGTTCTTGTTAGACCTTTGTTGAATAATAAATAAAAATGGCCGTATGCATATGCGGGTCTTAACCTCCTTTAAAAAAACCGGACACGTGTAGCATGGGCTCATTATATTATATATGAAGGCAGGGCGGGTAGCCAAAATAGAATGCGAACAGCCTGACGAATGCAGGCACGTAACTCGACCTTAGAATTTTACACGCGGATACGCTAGTACGCTAGTAAACGACAATGCGCTCGGCCTCGGCGTAGGTAGCGCCGAGGGCGCGCCGACCACGTCCCGCTCGTCCCCGAGATATTCTATACACTCCTTCGCAGTGCCAGCTAGGCAGCTCGCCATCCTCGGGGGGACGTCGCGTCTCGGTTTCGGTCCAATTTGTACGTATGCACGCACTCGTCTTCCCAACCGCAACAGGCCACCGGCTCCCAACCGCTCACTGGCTGAAGATCCAAGCCCGGATTACTTTTTTGCACTAGCAGGCGATTCAAAGTTGTTCACTAGTCACTACCATGGATGCCCTGGCGTACAGTATATAGTACTTTCTTCGTTTTTATATATTCTACATATTAGAGTTGACTGAAGTCAAACTTCGTAAAGTTCGATCAAGTTTATTAAAAAAATACAAATATTTACTATAGCAAATCTATATATATAATGTGAAAGTACATTCAACAATAAATCTAATGGTATTGATTTGTTGTTGTATAAGTTATTCTTTTATAAATTTAATCAAAGTTTATAAAACTTGACTTTGACTAAACCAAATACGCGGACTAAATAAAAACGGAGGAAGTACTAGTAAGAATTAAGAAGTACTCAGTTTACAATAGTTAGCACGACTGAGAAACACAAGCGGGCAGACGAACCGCTTCTGCGCTACGGAACAAGCAGCATATCCCGTCGGATCGCTGACTGAGGCGAAGGATTCGAAGATACTGCCGCGGGTAGCCAACCGTTGCATCTCCTCTTGCTTATTATATTCGTGTCATTCTTGGAATCGTCCTGGGCGCACGAGTGTATATATAGGCATGCTGATACCACGTACCAATGCCCGCTCGTGTTGGAAACGCAGAGGCCGTGCGTCCCGCAGAGGCGCGAGGTAAGGGGAGCTCCATCGGTCCGATAATGGCCGGCCGCGGCGGGGCGTTCGCACTCGTTGCGCTGTGCATGCTCGAGCTCGCGCTGCTACATGGCGCCGGCGCCGGGGAGCCGCTCGTGCCGGCCATGTTCGTGTTCGGAGACTCGACGATGGACGTCGGCAACAACAACCAGCTGCCTGATTGCAAGCCCGAATGCAGGGCCGACTACCCGCAGTACGGCGTCGACCACCCCTCCCACGCGCCCACCGGCCGCTTCAGCAATGGATACAACCTCGCTGACCAGATAGGTGCCGTCAAATATTTCTTCCCCTTCAATTTTAGTAGTAGAGGCTACTGATCTTAGTGAAACTGAAAGGACATGAAAGGCTGATGTCCTTTGGGTCCAAAGCCTTCTCACTTTTTTTAACATCAATACAGACACAAGCGTTTATGTATACGCACATACACCCATCTCTATGAACGTACACACGCATATCCTACTCCTATGAGCATCTCTGAGAGGCTGAGTCAGTATATTATCTTGAGATTTTACGAAATCACCGTAGGCGCTTTGTAATCGACGGGAACACCTCCTCCCACTGAATCGTATCGCCGGAAATTCTGAAATAAATACAGGATAAATGCGAGCCCTAGGATTTGAACCCTGATGGACTAACTGAGGACGGGGCGTCGGCTCGTTGGCTGGGCAGCCGGGGTTGCTGCCAGCCCACCCGAGTTCGAGTCCTGGCTCGGACGCGCGGTGCTCGCGGAGTTTCTCCTATAAAAAAATGCCAACGAGGGTTAGCCCTTGGGTTGGTTTCATTTTTTTCTTAATCATGATGGATTGAGAATACCAATGTCCTCCTAACCATCCAACCGCAGATTGATTTACTCAGTTCACTTTTTCTGTTTTGTTGAAAAGAGCATTTAGTGACGAGAAGCAGACCATAAACGAAAGAGTGTAACCAAAAGAAACCGGACCGCACTACCAATGCAACCCCAGAAAACCTAGCACAAAAAAAATGTGCGAGCATGTCAACTCGAACAAAAAAATACCCAAAGCACTGAAGAATCGAGACGCTGAAGAAGATGAAAGCACTGAAGACTACGCGCGCTCTTCCTCGTTTTCCTGTTTTCTTGTTGGTTCTCTGGGCCTTTCTTTGTGGACTAGTTTGTGTCCTGGACTTGGTTATTCTGTTTAGCTGTTGCCTTTATCTTTTGGGCTAGATGCTTTTTATGGTTCTCACTGCGATAACTCTGTAATCTGTGAACTGGTTGTGCTCTGCTTCAATAATATGGGGCAGGGGGGCAACCCCCTTTCATTCAAAAAAATAACCCAAAGCACTAAACGCTATGCTCAAAGCTATATTAACGACTGAGCTAACAAAAAATCTTGGCATTAAACGACCCACACAACCAATTTTTTTTTAACATTGTGGTACATTCACTATTGGCGAAGTAATGATGCAGGACAACCGAGTTGACCAGCTTGTTGTATATGTACATATGTATATACCATAATATAGGGACTGTCTATTTGACGTGCAGCTCAATTACTTGGATTCAAAGAGAGCCCACCCGCTTTCCTCTCCCTCCCGGCCGGGGGCATCATTCCACATATGAAAGACGGCATCAACTTTGCATCGGGAGGGTCAGGGCTGCAGAACCAAACGGGCGATCATGTACGCACACCGTCTAGACTTTGTTTGGCCCCAACTAAATGGCTCGATTTCTGCATTAGTAACCAGGTAAGAGGTTGGCTTCCTCTGTGCAGTGCGGAGGAGTCTACAGCATGGCCGACCAACTGGAGGAGTTCAAGTTGGTCGTCATGATGATGGGGAACGGCTCGTACGACCTCATCTCCAGATCACTCTTCTTCATCAGCGTCGGCAGCAACGACCTGTTCGAGTACGCCGATGCCAAGAACCCGCCCCCTAACCGCAACGACACCGCCTTCCTGAAATGCCTCGTCGACTCTTACAGGACCTACCTGCAGGTGTGACCGCATGTTTTCCATATATATTCCCCCGAACTAAATCAGCGACAATTAATATGGTTTGGGGGAGCAGGTGCTATATATCTGGCGCTTCTGGTCAGAACCCCGTAATCAGGGACGTTGTTTTGTTGCAGGAGTTGTATGCGCTCGGGGCGAGAAAGTTCAGCATCGTCAGCCCATCGCTGGTGGGGTGCTGCCCGTCGCAGAGGGCGGCCGCGCTGGAACATCACAATGACTTCGACGAGTTCCACTGCTTCCGCCCGGCGAACAACCTCTCCAAGCAACTCTACACTTTGCTAGCCTCGACGCTCCAGGACCTCGGCGGTGATCTGGACGACATGCACTACTCCATCTGCGACTCGGCAGGGATGGCCGAGGCGGTCTTCGCAACCGGCGGCGCAAAAGGCCACAGTATGTCAGCAACAGCCTTTTTTAATGCGGTAACTTGTGGGGATATTTATTTTAATAACGTGGTGTTACCTTTTCTGGCAGACCTGGTGGTGGACACGGCCTGCTGCGCCGGCCCAGGGCCGTTCGGGGTGGGCCTGTGCAACACCTCCGCCACGCTATGCCCCAGCCGCGCCGACTTCCTGTTCTGGGACAGCTTCCACCCGACGGAGTATGCGTCGGGCTTGGCCGCGTCCGCGCTCTTCAACGACCCCGGTGAATTCGTCCGCCCGATCAACGTGGGGCAGCTGGTGGCACTGTAGTGTGGAGAACCGCGAGCGATCTATCTGCCCGTGCTCGGGCGACGGACGACTTGGTACTATCGACTACGGAATAAGTAGTGGTGTGGGACTACAAAGACTCTTTTTTTGATGATGAAGGGAGGACTACAAAGACTCAGGGTCTGGAGTTTGATTGGGAGATGGGTATAGACTATAGAGGGATTGTTGTCCACGTCCAAGAATTTGGTAATGCCGGCGTGCTTGTTGTCATCCGAGATCATTCTGGATGTAGGATTTGTTTCCACTTTATTCACAAGTGTTTTTTTTTCTAACACAAGACATACGCACGGTTTGCACGTATGATTGCGATTGGCAAGAGCGACGAGCAATTTGACTATTTGAAGTATACTAGGACAATGTCCGTTGTGCGTTGCAACGGGACACAACTATTCTACTCCCTTCGTCCCTAAATAAGTATCTCAAATTTGTACTAATTTTAGTGTAAGGTTGTACTAAACTCGAGGCACGTATTTTAGGACGAAGGGAGTAGTATGTTAGCTTGTGAGTTACCTCCGCATATTAGTATGAGTGTGTAAATAATTTTTTTTATCAAATCTTGCATGTGATTTAGAAATTGGTTCGAAAGGTAAGTAAATTAAGATGATTGGTTATCATACATGAAAGGTTGGAAGGTTGGGTGAAAGGGTGATGGGAAGAAAAAAATCAAAGATGGAATACTATATTCTTTTTAAGTACTCCCTTCGTCTCAAATTAAGTGTCTTTGATTTAGTGCAACTTTAAGGAGTTAAATGCACAGAACCACCACATTCACATCACGTTTAGCGAAAACCATCACTTTACAATTCGTAGCAGAACGCACCGAACGCTATCGTTGACAGTGGCAAAAAGACACTGACCAAAATTTGAGTCACGTTATGACGTGGCAAATCGCTCACGTAACAATGAGATACAAAACGTTGACTAACAAACGTTTGGATTCAATGTTGAGCCACCACGCAAAAAGGATTGAATGTTGGGCCTGCCCGGCAGCCCTCTCTCCTCCTTATCCCTCCTCCCCAGGAGAGACGCTCGCGCCGCACAACCACTCGACCGACGCACCATCGTCGGCGAGCCCCTCCACCATGATCGACCTCCCTCCTCCTCTCTCTCCTCCGGTCGCATTCGACCCCTCCCCCTTTTCTCTCCTCCACCTTCCACCTCCCATGCGAGCCAGCTCCTCTCCAATGCGGGGAGCATGTCCGGCGAGATCCAGGGTAGGTAGGGGCCTTCAGCCCCGCCGCCGCGAGGGTCTGCGCCAGTCTATGAGACGGCAGTGGCCAACCGTGACCTATCGGCGCACGAGGCCGCGTGCTCGTGGGTGGGAGGTGAGCCTCCGGGAGGATCCCAGAACCTGGAGTGACCAGGAGCAGTTCAGCTCGACCGTCACCACAGGGGGAGATCTCTAGTGGTGGGAGGCGGTGCAGGAGCTGTTGGGAAACATAGTAAAAAATCGCCCTACGACCACCTAGGAACAATATGAAGATGCATAACGGGTTTGGATCAACGATCATTACCGACTCCGAGAGTGCAACCGAAGTAGACGAGTCGGTGTAGATCGTACCTGGAGTCCCTCGAATGTTGATGTCGATCCCGCGAACCACCCTCGAACGGAAGACCGAAAGCACGGCCTCTCTACTTGGTTGCAAGCGTACGGTCTTCATGATCCGGCAGTGCTCCGCCGTCCAGAGCTAATCATTGCTAGAAAATTAGAGGGAGGAGATTAGAACCACACGGGGCTTCTAATTATGAGGATAAGAGGTGGCTAGGGCTGATGACCCACAAGTATAGGGGATCTATTGAAGGAAATATGCCCTAGGGGCAATAATAAAGTTGTTATTTATATTTCCTTATATCATGATAAATGTTTATTATTCATGCTAGAATTGTATTAAACCGGAAACTTAGTACATGTGTGAATATATAGACAAACTAAGTGTCACTAGTATGCCTCTACTTGACTAGCTCGTTGAATCAAAGATGGTTAAGTTTCCTAGCCATAGACATGAGTTGTCATTTGATTAACGGGATCACATCATTAGAGAATGATGTGATTGACTTGACCCATTCCGTTAGCTTAGCACTTGATCGTTTAGTATGTTGCTATTGCTTTCTTCATGACTTATACATGTTCCTATGACTATGAGATTATGCAACTCCTGAATACCGGGGGAACACTTTGTGTGCTACCAAACGTCACAACGTAACTGGGTGATTACAAAGGTGCTCTGCAGGTGTCTCCGATGGTACTTGTTGAGTTGGTATAGATCGAGATTAGGATTTGTCACTCCTATTGTCGGAGAGGTATCTCTAGGCCCTCTCGGTAATGCACATCACTGTAAGCCTTGCAAGCAATGTGACTAATGAGTTAGTTGCGGGATGATGCATTACGGAACGAGTAAAGAGACTTGCCAGTAACGAGATTGAGCTAGTTATTGAGATACCAACGGTCGAATCTCGTGCAAGTAACATACCGATGACAAAGGGAACAACGTATGTTGTTATGCGGTTTGACCGATAAAGATCTTCGTAGAATATGTGGGAACCAATATGAGCATCCAGGTTCCGCTATTGGTTATTGACCGGAGACGAGTCTCGGTCATGTCTACATAGTTCTCGAACCCGTAGGGTCTGCACGCTTAACGTTCGGTGACGATCGGTATTATGAGTTTATATGTTTTGATGTACCGAAGGTAGTTTGGAGTCCCAGATGAGATCGAGGACCTGACGAGGAGTCTCGAAATGGTCGGGACGTAAAGATCGATATATTGGACGACTATATTCGGATATCGGAAAGGTTTCGAGTGATTCGGGTATTTATCGGAGTACCGGAGAGTTACGGGAATTCGCCGGGGAGTATATGGGCCTTATTGGGCTTTAGGGGAAAGAGAGGGGGGAGGCCGCGCCCCCCCCCCCAAGGCCTAGTCCGAATTGGACTAGGGGGAGGGACGGCGCCCCCTCCTTCCTTCTCTTCTCTTTTCCCTTTCCTTCTCTCCTACTCCTACTACATGGAAGGGGAGGAATCCTACTCCCGGTGGGAGTATAGGACTCCCAGGGCGCGCTATAGTAGAGGGCCGGCCCTCCCCCTCCTCCACTCCTTTATATACGGGGGAGGGGGGCACCCCATGGACACACAAGTTGATCATTGATCTCTTAGCCGTGTGCGGTGCCCCTCTCCACCATAATCCACCTCGGTCATATCGTTGCAGTGCTTAGGCGAAGCCCTGCGCCGGTAGCTTCATCATCACCGTCATCACGCCGTCGTGCGGACGAAGCTCTCCCTCGACACTCTGCTGGATTGTGAGTTCGTGGGACGTCACCGAGCCGAACGTGTGCAGATCGCGAAGGTGCCGTACTTTCGGTACTAGGATCGGTCGATCGTGAAGACGTACGACTACATCAACTGCGTTGTCATAATGCTTCCGCTTACGGTCTACGAGGGTACGTGGACAACACTCCCCCCTCTTGTTGCTATGCATCACCATGATCTTGCGTGTGCGTAGGAAATTTTTGAAATTACTACGTTCCCTAACAGTGGCATCTGAGCCAGGTTTATGCGTAGATGTTATATGCATGAGTAGAACACAAGTGAGTTGTGGGCGATACAAGTCATACTGCTTACCAGCATGTCATACTTTGATTCGGCGGTATTGTTGGATGAAGCGGCCCGGACCGACATTACGCGTACGCTTATGCGAGACTGGTTCTACCGACGTGCTTCGCACACAGGTGGCTGGCGGGTGTCAGTTTCTCCAACTTTAATTGAATCGAGTGTGGCTACACCCGGTCTTTGTGAAGGTTAAAACAGCACATACTTGACGAAATATCGTTGTGGTTTTGATGCGTAGGTAAGAACGGTTCTTGCTCAGCCCATAGCAGCCACGCAAAACTTGCAACAACAAAGTAGAGGACGTCTAACTTGTTTTTGCAGGGCATGTTGTGATGTGATATGGTCAAGACATGATGCTAAATTTTATTGTATGAGATGATCATGTTTTGTAACAGAGTTATCGGCAGCTGGCAGGAGCCATATGGTTGTCGCTTTATTGTATGAAATGCAATCGCCATGTAATTGCTTTACTTTATCACTAAGCGGTAGCGATAGTCGTAGAAGCAATAGTTGGCGAGATGACAATGATGCTACGATGGAGATCAAGGTGTCGCGCCGGTGACAATGGTGATCATGACGGTGCTTTGGAGATGGAGATCAAAGGCACAAGATGATGATGGCCATATCATATCACTTATATTGATTGCATGTGATGTTTATCCTTTATGCATCTTATTCTGCTTTGATTGACGGTAGCATTATAAGATGATCTCTCACTAAAAATTTCAAGGTACAAGTGTTCTCCCTGAGTATGCACCATTGCCAAAGTTCGTCGTGCTAAGACACCACGTGATGATCGGGTGTGATAAGCTCAACGTTCTTGTACAACGGGTGCAAGCCAGTTTTGCACACGCAGAATACTCGGGTTAAACTTGACGAGCCTAGTGATGACCCACAAGTATATGGGATCTATCGTAGTCCTTTCGATAAGTAAGAGTGTCGAACCCAACGAGGAGCAGAAGGAAATGATAAGTGTTTTTCAGCAAGGTATTCTCTGCAAGCACTGAAATGATCGGTAACAGATAGTTTTGTGATAAGGTAATTTGTAACGGGTAACAAGTAATGAAAGTAAAAAAGGTGCAGCAAGATGGCACAATCCTTTTTGTAGCAAAGGACAAGCCTGGACAAACTCTTATATAGAGAAAAGCACTCCCGAGGACACATGGGAATTATCGTCAAGCTAATTTTCATCACGCTCATATGATTCGCGTTCGGTACTTTGATAATTTGATATGTGGGTGGACCGGTGCTTGGGTGCTGTCCTTACTTGGACAAGCATCCCACTTATGATTAACTCCTATTGCAAGCATCCGCAACTACAAAAGAAGTATTAAGGTAAACCTAACCATAGCATGAAACATATGGATCCAAATCAGCCCCTTACGAAGCAACGCATAAACTAGGGTTTAAGCTTCTGTCACTCTAGCAACCCATCATCTACTTATTACTTCCCAATGCCTTCCTCTAGGCCCAAATAATGGTGAAGTGTCATGTAGTCGACGTTCACATAACACCACTAGAGGAAAGACAACATACATCTCATCAAAATATCGAACGAACACCAAATTCACATGACTACTTATAGCAAGACTTCTCCCATGTCCTCAGGAACAAACGTAACTACTCACAAAGCATATTCATGTTCATAATCATAGGGGTATTAATATGCATAATGGATCTGAACATATGATCTTCCACCAAATAAACCAACTAGCATCAACTACAAGGAGTAATCAACACTACTAGCAACCCACAGGTACCAATCTGAGGCTTTGGGACAAAGATTGGATACAAGAGATGAACTAGGGTTTGAGAGGAGATGGTGCTGGTGAAGATGTTGATGGAGATTGACCCCCTCCCGATGAGAGGATCATTGGTGATAACGATGGTGATGATTTCCCCCTCCCGGAGGGAAGTTTCCCCGGCAGAACAGCTCCGCCGGAGCCCTAGATTGGTTCCGCCAAGGTGCTGCCTCGTGGCGGCGGAGTTTCTTCCCGAAAGTTTGCTTATGATTTTTTTCTCAGACGAAAGACTTCATATAGCAGAAGTGGGCACCGGAGGCCTGCCAGGGGGCCCACGAGGCAGGGGGGCACGCCCAGGGGGGTAGGGCGCGCCTCCCACCCTCGTGGCCAGGGTGTGGGCCCCCTTTGGTATTTTCTTCACCCAGTATTTTTTTATTAATTCCAAAAATGACTTCCGTTATGTTTCAGGACTTTTGGAGCTGTGCAGATGTCAGTGTGGAACGACACCTATGGGATCACAAGAATCCCTACTACGGTTGCCGGGGCGCAGGGTTGCGAGAAGATCAGGATTAGTAACCAGCACAAGGATCGTTTACCCAGGTTCGGGCCGCGAGGATGCGTAAAACCCTAGTCCTGCTTTGGTGGGTGTATTCTAGAGAGTTCTTGAGTTCTCGAACTAGCTGTGGTGAGTGTGTGGTTCCAAAGAGCCGAATCCTTCTCCAGTATGTCATGGGCCTCCTTTTATAGTCGAAAGGGGCTGCCACAGTGGCACACAGGAGGTGGAAAGGCGCATAGTGCTATGAGCTTATCGCTCGTATTATAGGACAAGGCGCATTTAATGCGCAGCTTAGGTGTCCCCTTGCTTTATCGGGGACGGGGGCGAGGCCCGTCCCGTCCGTCGCCGCTCCTCCTTGCTTCCACACGTGCCCTGGCTAGCGACGCATGCGGCGCCACGTAGGCAGGCAGGCAGCTGAGGTGGTGCGGTGGTGGAGCCTCCACGAAGATCTGCATGCCGCCACGCAGGCGCTTGATGAGTTGGCCTGGGAGCTGCATGTTGCTACGCAGGTGCCTGCCCAGCTGGTTAGGTTGGCAGCTACATGCGAACAGCAGTGGAGACTTGGTTGGCGTGGGCCTGGTAGTGGCCCTGCTGGCGTCCTCGATGAGGGCCTTGCCGGGTGGCCCGGCAAGGGTCTCGCCGTGGCGCTGTTGTCCCGCTGGCGTCCTTGGTGAGGGCCTTGCCGGGTGGCCCGGCAAGGGTCTCGCCATGGCGCGCTGTCGTCCCCGGCAAGGATCTTGTCGGGGGTCTTGTGGTTCCCCTCGGCAAGGATCTTGCCGAAGATCGCTGTCTTCTAATCCTCATCTGATCTTGAGTGTTCCTTGTCTTCACAAAGATCGGCATGCCACCACAGAGGTGCCTCCCGAGCCCTGGCCCAACATGGTTGATGGTGTTTGGGGACGTGGGCTCAAGGGTGGCTCGCTCTGTTGGTGTTTTGGGCGTCCTGCCCCAGCAAGGGTCTTGCCGGGGGAAACTGCTCCGCCCCTCTGCTTCTTTGTGTCCTTGGTCTTGGCGTTGCTCTGGTTGTCTTGGGCTTCAGTTTTACCTTGGTTCACCTCCCCTGCTCTGCTTGGTGTGACCGTGGGCGCGGCTCCGACTGCCCGTGCACAGGTAAAGGGGTACAAAGGTGCGCCCCTTCTTTTGTACACCGACAGCAGAATATGTCTCTAATATTTGCTCCTTTTCCAGCCCAGAATCCCAGCTGCCGGTATTCTCCCTCTTCATGTAAACCTTGTAAAATAAGAGAGAATAGGCATAAGTATTGTGACATAACGTGTAATAACAGCCCATAATGCGATAAATATCGATATAAAAGCATGATGCAAAATGGACGTATCAACTCCCCCAAGCTTAGACCTCGCTTGTCCTCAAGCGGAAGCCGATAACGATAAATACGTCCACATGTTTCGAGATAGAGGTGTCGATAAAATAAAATACGGACATGAGGGCATCATGATCATTCTTTTAACAGCAACATATTTGAATATTGTCATATGATTTCTTATGCTCAAGTAATAATCTATTCACAATGTCAAGTATGAATCAGAAACTTCATTGAAAACCAACAAACTATAATCTCAGTCATTGAAGCAATTGCAATTTATCATAACATTGGAAAGAGTCTATGTAAGAGCTTTTCAGCAAGTCCACATACTCAACTATCATTTAGTCTTTCACAATTGCTAACACTCACGCAATACTTATGGTTATGGAGTTTCAATCGGACACAGAGAAAGATAAGGGCTTATAGTTTCGCCTCCCAACCTTTTACCTCAAGGGTAATGTCAACAATAATAGTTCATGCTAACTTACATCCAATTAGATATATATATCAGGATCTTTCCAACACAATGTGCTTGCCAAAGGATAAAATATAAAAAGGAAAGGTGAAGATCACCATGACTCTTGCATAAGGAATAAGACAAAAAGTAAAAGATAGGCTCTTCGCAGAGGGAAGCAGAGGTTGTCATGTGCTTTTGGGGTTGGATTCACGAAATCTTAATGCAAAAGAACGTCACTTTATATTTCCACTTGTGATGTGGACATTTATTATGCAGTCCGTCGCTTTTATTGCTTCCATATCACAAGATCGTATAAAGCTTATTTTCTCCACACTAATAGATCATACATATTTAGAAGCAATTTTTATTGCAAGCAACATGACAACTTACTGGAAGGATCTTACTCAATCCATAGGTAGATATGATGGACTCTCATGCCAAAACTGGGTTTAAGGATATTCGGAAGCACAAGTAGTATCTCTACTTGGTGCAAAGAATTTGGCTAGCATGAGAGGGAAAGGCAAGCTCAACATGTTGGATGATCCATGACAATATACTTTATTTCGGATATAAGAAAACATAACCCATTACGTTGTCTTCCTTGTCCAACATCAACTCTTTAGCATGTCATACTTTAATGAGTGCTCACAATCATAAAAGATGTCCAAGATAGTATATTTATATGTGAAAACTTCTCTTTCTTTATTACTTCCTATTAATTGCAATGATGACCAAAACTATGCTTGCCAACTCTCAACAACTTTTAATCATCATACTCTTTATATGTGAAGTCATTACTCTCCATAAGATCAATATGATCTCTTTATTTCTTTTTATTCTTTTCTTTTTTTTATTCCCTCATGATCATAGCAAGATAATCAAGCCCTTGACTCAACACTAATCTTTATTATATAGCTCACGGACTCGATTACATAGAGGGATCATAAGGCAAAACTCAAAGCTAAATCATACTAAAACTTTATTCTACTAGATCAAGATATTACCAAAAGGATCGAACTAAGAAAAACGGTAAAGATAGGAGTGTGATGGTGATACGATACCGGGGCACCTCCCCCAAGCTTGGCAGTTGCCAAGGGGAGTGCCCATACCCATGTGATTATGTCTCCTTCTTTGGGGGTGGTGATGTGATATTCTTGGCTATAATACCCCTCAGGATACGATTCTCCTCCTCGAGCTTGTTGACTTGCCGCTTAAGATCCATTATTTCCTTACGGAGCTTACCCGTGACGGTTAAAGCTCCTTGCACCCATGGATGCTGCATAGCTGCGGGAGAACAAGTAACACTCCTTTTCATATTTTCATAAGAGAGAAATTTAACATTGGAGGGGATGACCGAGTTTGGGATAGCTGAGCTCTGTAGTTCCCCCATCGTGAATTCTGCCCGGAAACGAGAAGTAACTTCTTGATCCTCCTCCATGGCATCTATCCTTTTCAAGTCAGCTTCCATCTCTTCCTCCGTTGAAGGCCCAAAGTGATAAGCATCGCTGTTTGCCTCTGGACCTGGTGTCGGATGGGACACCCGACTCTCCCCGACTGACTCTTGAGAAGACATCTTGCTCTAATCTATAGCAGAAACAGCTCGAAACAAGAACAGAGGATAATTGCGTGATACGGTGGTCAAAACCTTCGGGAGTTTATATAATGAATTTTTATCGACGAAAAGAAGTATCGTGCAAGAAAACGGAGTCCGGAGATCGCACGATGTGCCCACGAGGCAGGGGGCGCGCCTCCCACCCTCGTGGAAGCCTCGTGTCCTTCCCGGACTGCTTCTTATTTTCCTATTTTCTTAAATATTCCAGAACGGAGAAAATTGCTATTAGAACTGTTTTGGAGTCGGTTTACTTACCGTACCACGTACCTATTACTTTTCAGAGTCTGAAACGTTCTGGAAAGTGTCCCTTATGTATTCCTCCGGGGTTACGGTTTCAATAATATTAGTTTCAACATTTATGGGATTACCTGAGATATAATGTTTGATTCTTTGATCGTCCACCACCTTCGGATTTGTGCCTTCGAAGTTGTTGATTTTTATGGCTACGGAACGATAGACCTCCTCGATAACGTAAGGACCTTCCCATTTAGAGAGAAGTTTTCCTGCAAAAAATCTTAAACGAGAGTTGAATAGCAACACATAATCACCTACATTAAACTCACGCTTTTGTATCCTTTTGTCATGCCATCTTTTAACTTTTTCTTTAAACAATTTGGCATTCTCATAAGCCTGGGTTCTCCATTCATCAAGTGAGCTAATGTCAAATAACCTCTTCTCACCGGCAAGTTTGAAATCATAGTTGAGCTCTTTAATGGCCCAATATGCCTTATGTTCTAATTCGAGAGGTAAGTGACATGCTTTTCCGTAAACCATTTTATACGGAGACATACCCATAGGATTTTTATATGTAATTCTATAGGCCCATAATGCATCATCAAGTTTCTTGGACCAATTTTTTTTAGATCTATTAACAGTCTTTTGCAAAATTAACTTGAGCTCTCTATTACTCGATTCTACTTGACCACTAGACTGTGGGTGATAAGGAGATGCAATTCTATGATTAACATCATACTTAGCAAGCATTTCACGAAAAGCACCATGAATAAAATGTGAACCACCATTAGTCATTAAATATCTAGGGACTCCAAACCTCGGAAAAATAACTTCTTTAGGCATCTTAATAGAAGTGTTATGATCAGCACTACTAGTTGGAATAGCTTCTACCACTTAGTAAAGTAATCAACAGCAACTAAAATATGTGTATACCCATTAGAGGAAGGAAACGGTCCCATATAGTCAAAGCCCCAAACATCGAATGGTTCAATAACAAGTGAATAATTCATAGGCATTTCTTGACGTCTACTAATATTACCAATTCTTTGACATTCATCACAAGACAAGACAAACTTACGGGCATCTTTGAAGAGAGTAGGCCAATAAAAACCGGATTGCACTACCTTATGTGCAGTTCTATCTCCAGCGTGGTGCCCTCCATAAGCCTCGGAGTGACACTTGTGTAAGATCTGTTCTTGTTCATGCTCAGGTATACAACGTCTAATAACACCATCTACTCCTTCTTTATAAAGGTGTGGGTCATCCCAGAAGTAATGCCTCAAATCATAGAAAAACTTTTTCTTTTGCTTTTATGTGAAACTAGGTGGTATAAATTTAGCAATAATGTAATTAGCATAATCAGCATACCATGGAGCAGTACGAGAAGCATTTATGACAGCTAATTGTTCATCAGGAAAGCTATCATCAATAGGTAGTGGGTCATCAAGAACATTCTCTAACCTAGACAAATTGTCTGCAACGGGGTTCTCAGCTCCCTTTCTATCAATAATATGTAAATGAAATTCTTGTAGCAAGAGAACCCATCTAATAAGTCTAGGTTTAGCATCTTTCTTTTCCATAAGATATTTAATAGCAGCATGATCAGTGTGAATAGTTACTTTGGAATCAACAATATAAGGTCTGAACTTATCACAAGCAAATACAACTGCTAAGAATTCTTTTTCGGTAGTAGCATAGTTTCTCTGGGCACTGTCTAGAGTTTTACTAGCATATTGAATAACATTTAATTTCTTATCAACTCTTTGTCCTAGAACAGCACCTACAGCATAATCACTAGCATCACACATAATTTCAAAGGGTAAATTCCAATCGGGTGGTTGAACAATAGGTGCAGAAATTAATGCTTTCTTAAGTATTTCAAATGCTTCTACACAATCATCATCAAAGACAAAAGGTATATCTTTTTGTAATAGATTAGTCAGAGGCCGAGAAATTTTTGAGAAGTCCTTAATGAACCTCCTATAAAAACCGGCATGACCAAGGAAGCTTCTTATACCTTTGATGTCCTTGGGACACGACATCTTTTCAATTGCATCAACTTTGGCTTTATCAACTTCAATACCTCTTTCAGAAATTTTATGCCCCAAGACAATTCCTTCATTAACCATAAAGTGACATTTCTCCCAGTTCAAGACAAGGTTAGTTTCTTCACATCTCTGCAAAACTCGATCAAGGTTGCTCAAGCAATAATCAAAAGAGGATCCATAAACGGAGAAATCATCCATGAAAACCTCACAAATCTTTTCACAAAAATTAGAGAATATAGCCATCATGCATCTTTGAAAGGTAGCAGGTGCATTACATAAACCAAAAGGCATTCGTCTATAAGCAAAAGTACCGAAAGGGCAAGTAAAAGTGGTCTTTTCTTGATCATTAGCTGACACAGGTATTTGAGAGAAACCAAAGTAACCATCTTGAAAGCAAAAATGTGTATGTTTGGATAATCTTTCTAGCATTTGATCAATGAAAGGCAAAGGGTAATGATCTTTTTAGTAGCTTTATTTAATTTGTGAAAATCAATTACCATCCTATAACCTGTAATAATTCTTTGCGGGATCAATTCATCTTTATCGTTAGGAACGACGGTAATACCTCCCTTCTTAGGGACACAATGAACATGACTTACCCACTGACTATCGTCAACTGGATAAATTATACCTGCTTCAAGGAGCTTTAATATTTCCTTTCTTACCACTTCTTTCATCTTAGGATTTAGCCGTCGTTGATGATCAATAACTGGTTTAGCGTCTTTCTCCAGATTTATTTTGTGTTGACATAGAGTGGGACTAATGCCCTTAAGATCATCAAGAGTATATCCAATAGCAGCACGGTGCTTCTTCAGAATTTTCAATAGTTTCTCTTCTTCCTGCTCTGAAAGGTTAGCACTAATAATAACAGGATATATCTTCTTTTCATCAAGATAAGCATATTTAAGAGTATCAGGTAATGGTTTAAGCTCAAACACGGGATCACCTTGGGTGGAGGAGGATCCCCTAGGATTTCAACAGGCAAGTTGTGTTTCAGAATAGGTCCATGCTTAAAGAATACTTCATCTATTTCCCTTCTTTCATTCATAAACATATCATTTTCATGGTCTAGCTAATATTGTTCTAAAGGATCACTAGGAGGCACGGCAATAGAAGCAAGACCGATAATTTCATATTTACTAGGCAATTCTTCCTCACGGGGTTGTCTACAAAATTTAGCAAAATTAAACTCATGAGATATATCACCCAAACCAATAGTAACAACATCCTTTTCGCAGTCTATCCTAGCATTAACAGTGTTCAAGAAGGGTCTACCAAATATAATGGGACAAAAGCTATCTTGTGGGGAACCAAGAACAAGAAAATCAGCAGGATATTTAACCTTCCCACACAAGACTTCAACATCTGTAACAATCCCAATCGGTGAAATAGTATCTCTATTGGCAAGCTTAATGGTAACATATATATCTTCTATCTCAACAGGTGTGATATCATGCATAATTTCTTCGTATAAAGAATGAGGTATGGCACTTGCACTAGCACCCATATCACACAAGCCATGACAACAATGATCTCCTATTTTAACAGAAATAGCAGGCATGCCTACAACAGGTCTATGTTTATCTTTAGCACCAGGCTTAGCAATTCTAGCAGTTTCCTCACAGAAATAAATAACATGCCCATCAATATTATCAGCCAAGAGATATTTAACCATAGAAATATTAGGTTCAACTTTAACTTGCTCAGGGGGTTTGTGTGTCCTAATATTACTTTTGTTGACTACTGTTGAAGCTTTAGCATGATCCTTTATTCTAACAGGAAAAACTGGCTTCTCAGCATAAGCAGTAGGAACAATAGGATCATTATAATTGATAGTCTTTTCTTCAACTTTAATAGGTGCAACTACTTTTAATTTAATGGGAGGATTATATTTAAACCACTTCTCCTTAGGGAGATCAACATGAGTAGCAAAGGATTCACAGAAAGAAGCTACTATCTCAGAGTCAAGTCCATATTTAGTGCTAAATTCACGGAAAACATCGGTATCCATAAAAGATTTAACACAATCAAACTTAGGTGTTATGCCTGACTCCTTACCTTTGTCGAGGTCCCAGTCTTCAGAGTTGCGTTTAATTCTTTCCAATAAGTCCCATTTGAATTCAATAGTCTTCATCATAAAAGAGCCAGTACAAGAAGTATCGAGCATGGATTGATTATTACAAGAAAGCCGAGCATAAAATTTTTGAATAATCATTTCTCTTGAGAGCTCATGATTGGGGCATGAATATAACATTGGCTTCAGCCTCCCCCAAGCTTGAGCGATGCTTTCTCCTTCGCGAGGACAAAAATTATATATATAATTACGATCACGATGAACAAGATGCATAGGATAAAACTTCTGATGAAATTCCAATTTCAATCGTTTGTAGTTCCATGATCCCATATCATCACATAGCCTATACCATGTCAATGCATCTCCCTTCAAAGATAAAGGGGAGACCTTCTTCTTGATAACATCATCGGGCATACCTGCAAGCTTAAATAATCCACAAACTTCATCCACATAGATTAAGTGTAAATGGGGATGCAATGTTCCATCTCCTGCAAAAGGATTAGCTAGCAGTTTCTCTATCATACCCGAAGGAATTTCAAAGTAAACATTTTCAGTAGGTTCAGTAGGTTGAGGAGCAACTATTTGCTCTACTGGTCGGGGTGAAGATACTCCAAACAAGCCCCTCAGAGGATTACTCTCCATAGTAACAAGTGACAGTAAATTTCAGCACACTATATAAATTTTTCCTTACCAAATTCCACCTACCAAAGGGCTTCACTCCACGGCAACGGCGCCAGAAAAGAGTCTTGATGACCCACAAGTATAGGGGATCTATCGTAGTTCTTTCGATAAGTAAGAGTGTCGAACCCAACGAGGAGTAGAAGGAAATGATAAGCAGTTTTCAGTAAGGTATTCTCTGCAAGCACTGAAATGATCGGTAACAGATAGTTTTGTGATAAGGTAATTTGTAACGGGTAACAAGTAATGAAAGTAAACAAGGTGCAGCAAGATGGCCCAATCCTTTTTGTAGCAAAGTACAAGCCTGGACAAACTCTTATATAGAGAAAAGCGCTCCCGAGGACACATTGGAATTATCGTCAAGCTAGTTTTCATCACGCTCATATGATTCTCGTTCGGTACTTTCATAATTTGATATGTAGGTGGATCGGTGCTTGGGTGATGTACTTACTTGGACAAGCATCCCACTTATGATTAACTCCTATTGCAAGCATCCGCAACTACAAAAGAAGTATTAAGGTAAACCTAACCTTAGCATGAAACATATGGATCCAAATCAGCCCCTTACGAAGCAACGCATAAACTAGGGTTTAAGCTTCTATCACTCTAGCAACCCATCATCTACTTATTACTTCCCAATGCCTTCCTCTCGGCCCAAATAATGGTGAAGTGTCATGTAGTCGACGTTCACATAACACCACTAGAGGAAATACAACATACATCTCATCAAAATATCGAACGAACACCAAATTCACATGACTACTTATAGCAAGACTTCTCCCATGTCCTCAGGAACAAACGTAACTACTCACAAAGCATATTCATGTTCATAATTAGAGGGGTATTAATATGCATAATGGATCTGAACATATGATCTTCCACCAAATAAACCAACTAGCATCAACTACAAGGAGTAATCAACACTACTAGCAACCCACAGGTACCAATCTGAGGCTTTGGGACAAAGATTGGATACAAGAGATGAACTAGGGTTTGAGAGGAGATGGTGCTGGTGAAGATGTTGATGGAGATTGACACCCTACCGATGAGAGGATCGTTGGTGATGACGATGGCGATGATTTCCCACTCCCGGAGGGAAGTTTCCCCAGCAGAACAGCTCCGTCGGAGCCCTAGATTGGTTCCGCCAAGGTTCCGCCTCGTGGCGGCGGAGTTTCTTCCCGAAAGCTTGCTTATGATTTTTTTTTCTCGGATGAAAGACTTCATATAGCAGAAGATGGGCATCGGAGGCCTGCCAGGGGGCCCATGAGGCAGGGGGCGCGCCCAGAGGGGTAGGGCGCGCCTCCCACCCTCGTGGCCAGGGTATGGGGCCCCTCTGGTATTTTCTTCGCCCAGTATTTTTTTATTAATTCCAAAAATGACTTCCGTGAAGTTTCAGGATTTTTGGAGCTGTGCAGAATAGGTCTCTAATATTTGCTCCTTTTCCAACCCAGAATCCCACCTGCCGGCATTCTCCCTCTTCATGTAAACCTTGTAAAATAAGAGAGAATAGGCATAAGTATTGTGACATAACGTGTAATAACAGCCCATAATGCGATAAATATCGATATAAAAGCATGATGCAAAATGGACGTATCACCTAGCATATGCAGATATGGCCTCGGAATACGGAGACGGAAAGGTCGAACATGAATCATATAGTAGATATGATCAACATAGTGATGTTCACCATTGAAAACTACTCCATTTCACATGATGATCGGTTATGGTTTAGTTGATTTGGATCACGTGATCACTTAGATGATAAGATAGATGTCTATCTAAGTGGGAGTTCTTAAGTAATATGATTAATCGAACTTTAATCTATCATGAACTTAGTCCTAGTAGTATTAGCATATCTATGTTGTAGATCAATAGCTCGCGATGTTGCTCCCCTTTATTTTGATATGTTCCTAGAGAAAAACTATGTTGAAAGATGTTAGTAGCAATGATGCGGACTTGGTCCATGATCTGAGGATTATCCTCATTGCTGCACAGAAGAATTATGTCCTTGATGCACCACTAGGTGACGGACCTATTACAGGAGCATATGCAGACGTTATAAACGTTTTGCAAAGCTCGCTATGATGACTACTTGATAGTTTAGTGCACCATGCTTTACGGCTAAGAATCGGGGCTTCAAAGACATTTTGAACGCCACAGAGCATATGAGATATTCCAAGAGTTGAAATTAGTATTTCAGACTCATGCCCATGTCGAAAGGTATGAGACCTTTGACAAGTACTTTGCCTACAAGATGGAGGAGAATAGCTCAGCTAGTGAGCATGTGCTCAGAATGTCTGAGTACTACAATCACTTGAATCAAGTGGGAGTTAATCTTCCAGATAAGATAGTGATTGACAAAGTTCTCTAGTCACTATCACCAAGTTACTAGAACTTCATGATGAACTATAATATGCAAGGGATAACGGAAATGATTCCCAAGCTCTTCGTGATGCTGAAATCGATGAAGGTAGAAATCGAGAAAAGCATCAAGTGTTGATGGTTGACAAGACCACTGGTTTCAAGAAAAGGGCAAAAGGGAAGAAGGGGACTTCAAAAGGAACGGCAAGCAAGTTGCTGCTCCCGTGAAGAAGCCCAAAGCTAGACCCAAGCCTGAAACTGAGTGCTTCTACTGCAAAGGAAATGGTCACTGGAAGTGGAACTGCCCTAGATACTTGGCGGATAAGAAGGATGGCAAAGTAAACAAAGATATATTGGATATACATGTTATTGATGTGTACTTTTACTAGTGTTTATAGCAAACTCCTCGGCATTTGATACTGGTTCAGTTGCTAAGAGTAGTAACTCAAAACGGGAGTTGCAGAATGAACAGAAACTAGTTAAGGGCGAGGTGACGATGTGTGTTGGAAGTAGTTCCAAGATTGATATGATCATCATCGCACACTCCCTATACTTTCGGGATTAGTGTTGAACCTAAATAAGTGTTATTTGGTGTTTGCATTGAGCATAAATATGATTTGATCATATTTATTGCAATACGGTTATTCATTTAAGTTTGAGAATAATTGTTGTTGTTTACATGAATAAAACCTTCTCTGGTCATACACCCAATAAAAATGGTTTGTTGGATCTCGATCGTAGTGATACACATATTCATAATATTGAAGCCAAAAGATGCAAAGTTAATAATGACACTGCAACTTATTTGTGGCACTGCCGTTTAGGTCATATTGGTGTAAAGCGCATGAAGAAACTCCATGCTGATGGGATTTTGGAATCACTTGATTATGAATCACTTGATGCTTGCGAACCATACCTTATGGGCAAGATGACTAAGACTCTGTTCTCCAGAACAATGGAGCGAGCAACTGACTTATTGGAAATAAAACATACTGATGTATGCAATCCGATGAGTGTTGAGGCTCGCGGCAGGTATCGTTATTTTCTGACCTTCACAGATGATTTGAGCATATATGGGTATATCTACTTGATGAAACATAAGTCTGAAACATTTGAAAAGTTCATATAATTTCAGAGTGAAATGGAAAATCATCGTAACAAGAAAATAAAGTTTCTACGATCTGATCGTGGAGGAGAATATTTGAGTTACGAGTTTGGTCTTCATTTGAAACAATGCGGAATAGTTTCGCAACTCACACCACCTAGAACACCACAGCGTAATGGTGTGTCCGAACATCGTAACCGTACTTTATTAGATATGGTGCAATCTGTGATGTCTCTTACCGATTTACCACTATCGTTTTGGGGTTATGCATTAGAGACAGCTGCATTCACGTTAAATAGGGCACCATCTAAATCCGTTGAGACGACACCAAGTGAACTGTGGTTTGGCAAGAAACCAAAGTTGTCATTTCTTAAAGTTTGGGGCTGCGATGCTTATGTGAAAAAACTTCAACCTGATAAGCTCGAACCCAAATCGGAGAAATGTGTCTTCATAGGATACCCAAAGGAAACTTTTTGGGTACACCTTCTATCACAGATCCGAAGGCAAGACATTTGTTGCTAAGAATGGATCCTTTCTAGAGAAGGAGTTTCTCTCGAAAGAAGTGAGTGGGAGGAAAGTAGAACTTGATGAGGTAACTGTACCTACTCCCTTATTGGAAAGTAGTTCATCACAGAAACCGGTTCCTGTGACACCTACACCAATTAGTGAGGAAGCTAATGATGTTGATCATGAAACTTCAGATCAAGTTACTATAGAACCTCGTAGGTCAACCAGAGTAAGATCCGCACCAGAGTGGTATGGTAATCCTATTCTGGAGGTCATGTTACTTGACCAAGGCGAACCTACGAACTATGAAGAAGCGATGGTGAGCCCAGATTCCGCAAAATGGCTTGAGGCCATGAAATCTGAGATGTGATCCATGTATGAGAACAAAGTGTGGACTTTGGTTGACTTGCCCGATGATCGGCAAGCCATAGAAAATAAATGGATCTTCAAGAGGAAGACGGACGCTGATAGTAGTGTTACTATCTAGAAAGCTAGACTTGTCGAAAAAGGTTTTGGCAAAGTTCAAGGTGTTGACTACGATGAGATTTTCTCACTCGTAGCGATGCTTAAGTCTGTCCGAATCATGTTAGCAAATTACCACATTTTATGAAATCTGGCATATGGATGTCAAAACTACATTCCTTAATTGATTTCTTAAAGAAGAGTTGTATATGATGCAACCAGAAGGTTTTGTCAATCCTAAAGGTGCTAACAAAATGTGCAAGCTCCAGCGATCCATCTATGGACTGGTGCAAGCATCTCGGAGTTGGAATATACGCTTTGATGAGTTGATCAAAGCATATAGTTTTATACAAACTTGCAGTGAAGCCTGTTTTTACAAGAAAGTGAGTGGGAGCATGATAACCCACAAGTATAGGGGATCGCAACAGTTTTCGAGGGTAGAGTATTCAACCCAAATTTATTGATTCGACACAAGGGGAGCCAAAGAATATTCTCAAGTGTTAGCAGTTGAGTTGTCAATTCAACCACACCTGGATAACTTAGTATCTACAGCAAAGTATTTAGTAGCAAAGTAATATGGAAGTAAGGGTAACGGTGGCAAAAGTAACAGTGATAGTTTTGTAGTGATTGTAATAGTAGCAACAGTAAAGTAAATAAACGAAGAACAATATGTGAAAAGCTCGTAGGCATTGGATCGGTGATGGAGAATTATGCCGGATGCGATTATTCATGCAATAGTTATAACATAGGGTGACACAGAACTAGATCCAATTCATCGATGTAATGTAGGCATGTATTCCAAATATAGCCATACGTGCTTATGGAAAAGAACTTGCATGACATCTTTTGTCCTACCCTCCCGTGGCAGCGGGGTCCTATTGGAAACTAAGGGATATTAAGGCCTCCTTTTAATAGAGTACCAGACCAAAGCATTAACACATAGTGAATACATGAAATCCTCAAACTACGGTCATCACCGGGAGTGGTCCCGATTATTGTCACTTCGGGGTTGCCGGATCATAACACATAGTAGGTGACTATAGGCTTGCAAGATAGGATCAAGAACTCACATATATTCATGAAAACATAATAGGTTCAGATCTGAAATCATGGCACTCGGGCCCTAGTGACAAGCATTAAGCATAGCAAAGTCATAGCAACATCAATCTCAGAACATAGTGGATACTAGGGATCAAACCTAACAAAACTAACTCGATTACATGATAAATCTCATCCAACCCATCACCGTCCAGCAAGCCTACGATGGAATTACTCACGCACGGCGGTGAGCATCATGAAATTGGTGATGGAGGATGGTTGATGATGACGATGGCGACGGATTTCCCTCTCCGGAGCCCCGAACGGACTCCAGATCAGCCCTCCCGAGAGAGATTAGGGCTTGGCGGCGGCTCCGTATCGTAAAACGCGATGAATCTTTCTCTCTGATTTTTTTCTCCCCGAACACGAATATATAGAGTTGGAGTTAATTGGTGGAGCTCCAGGGGGCCCACGAGGCAGGGGGCGCGCCCAGGGGGGTAGGCGCGCCCCCACCCTCATGGACAGGGTGTGGGCCCCCTGGCCTTGATTCTTTCGCCAGTATTTTTTATTAATTCCAAAATAATTCTCCGTTGATTTTCAGGTCATTCCGAGAACTTTTGTTTCTGCACAAAAATAACATCATGGCAATTCTGCTGAAAACAGCGTCAGTCCGGGTTAGTTCCATTCAAATCATGCAAGTTAGAGTCCAAAACAAGGGCAAAAGTGTTTGGAAAAGTAGATACAACGGAGACGTATCAACTCCCCCAAGCTTAAACATTTGCTTGTCCTCAAGCAATTCAGTTGATAAACTGAAAGTGATAAAGAAAAACTTTTACAAACTCTGTTTGCTCTTGTTGTTGTAAATATGTAAAGTCAGCATTCAAGTTTTCAGCAAAGATTATGAACTAACCATATTCGCAATAACACTTAGGTCTCATGTTTACTCATATCAATGGCATAATCAACTAGCGAGCAATAATAATAAATCTCGGATGACAACACTTTCTCAAACAATCATGATATGATATAACAAGATGGTATCTCGCTAGCCCTTTCTGAGACCGCAAAACATAAATGCAGAGCACATTTAAAGATCAAGGACTGACCAAACATTGTAATTCATGGTAAAAGAGATCGAGCATAGTTCTCTAGCTGGTGCTTTTTAATAAGAGGGTGATGACTCAACATAAAAGTAAATAGATAGGCCCTTCGCAGAGGGAAACAGGGATTTGTAGAGGTGCCAGAGCTCGATTTTAAAGCAGAGATAAATAATATTTTGAGCGGCATACTTTCATTGTCAACATAACAACCGAGAGATCTCGATATCTTCCATGCTACTCACATTATAGGCGGTTCCCAAACAGAATGGTAAAGTTTATACTCCCCCTCCACCAACAAGCATCAATCCATGGCTTGCTCGAAACAACGAGTGCCTCCAACTAACAAGAGTCCCGGGGGAGTTTTGTTTGCAATTATTTCGATTTGATTTGCATAAAGCATGGGACTGGGCATCCCGGTGACCAGCCATTTTCTCGTGAGTGAGTAGCGGAGTCCACTCCTCTTGAGAATAACCCGCCTAGCATGGAAGATACAGACAGGCCTAGTTGATACATGAGCTATTCGAGCATACAAAACAGAATTTCATTTGAAGGTTTAGAGTTTGGCACATACAAATTTACTTGGAACAGTAGGTAGATACTGCATATAGGAAGGTATAGTGGACTCATATGGAATAACTTTGGGGTTTATAGAAGTGGATGCACAAGCAGTATTCCCACTTAGTACAAGTGAAGGCTAGAAAAAGACTGGGAAGCGACCAACTAGAGAGCGACAGCAGTCATGAACATGCATTAAAATTAATAAACCTTGGGTGCAAGCATGAGTAGGATATAATCCACCATGAACATAAATATCGTGGAGGCTATGTTGATTTTGTTTCAACTACATGTGTGAACATGTGCCAAGTCCAGTCACTTGAATCATTCAAAGGAGGATACCACCCTATCATACCACATCACAACCATTTTAATAGCATGTTGGCATGCAAGGTAAACCATTATAAACTCCTAGCAAATTAAGCATGGCATAAGCAACTATAATCTCTAATTGTCATTGCAAACATGTTTATTCATAATAGGCTGAATCAGGAACGATGAACTAATCATATTTACAAAAGGGATAATTAGATTTATGCCCCTAGTTGTGTCCCACTCGTCTGTTTTACCCCTAATTCCCAAAAGTCACCGGTTCTGTCCAAGTCACTTTGCTCCTCTTATACTTTTGCCCTTTGACCGTTTGACCGTCAGTTTGAAAACTTCATAACTAATTCATACTAAATCAGAAAAATGCAAACAAGATACCAAAATGTTCAGAAAAACTTCACATATATGTCAGTGTTATTTGCATTCATGAAAAAAGTGTTGGAAAGTGCCCATCCGAGTTTTAGCTCTTATGCTACCACCATGAATAGTAAAATCTAAAAAAGTTCAAAAAAATTCAAAAAAAATTGGTGGCAAAGAATGAAAAATGTTTTAAGTGCGTGCCAAGTTTCATCAGGGAATAACATTCGTGGGTGCCACGGCAAAAAAACAATCAGCACTCCAAAATAGATTATTTTTTTGCCACGACTTCCACGAATGTCGTTCCCTAATGAAACTTGGCAAGCACTTGGAACATTTGTCGTTCTTTGCCACCATATTTTTTTGAATTTTTTTAGAGTTTACTATTCATGGTGGTATCAAAACAGCGAAAACTCGGATGTGCACTTTCCAACACTTTTTTCATGAATGCAAATGACACTGACATATAGGTGATGTTTTTCTGAACATTTTGGTATCTTATTTGCATTTTTTTGATTTAGTATGAATTAGTTATGAAGTTTTCAAACTGACGGTCAAAGGGCAAAAGCATAAGAGGAGCAAAGTGACATGGACAGAACCGGTGACTTTTGGGAATTAGGGGTAAAACAGACGAGTGGGACACAACTAGGGGCATAAATCTAATTATCCCTTTACAAAAACAAGAGAGGTTGAGTTCATACCAGCTTTTCTCATCTCAACCAGTCCATCATATATCGTCATTATTGCCTTTCACTTGCACGACCAAATGATGTGAATATTAATAATAGTGCACGTGCATTGGACTAAGCTGGAATCTGCGAGCATTCAATAAATAGGAGAAGACAAGGCAATAAGAACTCTTGGTTAAATCAACAATAATGCATATAAGAGCCACTTTAACATTTTCATTATGGTCTTCTCCTCTCGACCCCCAAAGAAAAGAAAAGAAATAAAACTATTTACACGGGAAAGCTCCCAACAAGGAAAAGAAGAACGAGAAATCTATTTGGGTTTTCTTTTAATTATTACTACTACAGCATGGAAAGTAAACTAGCTAAAAGCTACAACTAATTTTTGTGTTTTTCTTAAGGTTTTTCAAACACACAAGAAGAAAGCACAAAAAGGAAAATAAACTAGCATGGATAGTACAATGAAAAAGTATGAGCACCGACAACTAGCATGAGTGTGTGAACATAAATATAATGTCGGTGAGAAATACGTACTCCCCCAAGCTTAGGCTTTTGGCCTAAGTTGGTCTATGCCCATGGATGAAAGTTGTGGTTGGGGTCATACTGGAAGGAGCCTCGGATTACCACTGGTTGGCAATCTCCTCTGGATACCACTGGTAAACAGACTGTCGTGAAGGATCAAATTGTGGTTCCGGCTCTGGCTCTGTAGCTGATGTGGGGTTCCGGTAGGCGTGAATGGCCTCCAGCGGAACAAGGTACTTGCCTGCAGATAAGTCAAACAAGGAAGGAGCAGGCAAAGTAATAGTCTCAGGGTGATTTTTATCAAATATCAGTCTATAGTTAAGCTCCTTTTTCTTGTTCTTAACAATAAAATCATGTGCAACCATACTCTTGTAGTCTAGAAAAATAGGAGGCAACAACTTTTCTTCTTTCTCATAATGCCTGATAGGTATGTTAAAGTATGCAGCGAGGCGCGAGGCGAAGATGCCTCCCAAGATGGGGCCCTTAGTGCGGTTAAGATTTAACCGCTTTGCAACAATAGCGCCCATACTAAATGTGTCATCACGTAACAGGGCACGGCACAAAAGAACAATACCAGGGGCACTTAGGTTGCCACAGTTTCCGCGACCAATCAAGCATCTACTAGCAAAAATTGCAAAGTAACGTAGGATAGGAAAATGTATGCTAGTAATTCTTGCATCGGAAACCTTCCTAGTTTCCCCTATAGCAATTGTATCAGTAAACCCCTCCACATCGTTACGATGTGGTTCCTCTACGCTGCCCGAAAAGGGCAACTTATAAACCTCACAAAACTCAAGGAGGGAGATCTCCTTATACTCATCATATAAATAGAAATCCACCGAACGTGGTGACCTCCTAGCATGGAAATGGAAATTTTGCACAAAAATATTAGTGAGTAGGAGATACTGTTCGCGTTGCTCGCGGAGGAAGTCGGTGAGGCCTGCATTCTCAGCCAACTCATAAAAATCATCATAAATCCCGGCTGCTCTCAAGAAATCATCACAAGTCCATTCACACGGCCGAACCTCCGCGGTGCGAGGGAGATTATATTTGGGCCTCTTGTCTTCTTCATCTTGCTTATCCTTCGAGCTTCGGCTCGCAGAGCCCCTCAAAAATCTCTTCATCATTTTCTGAAAATTTCTGAAATTATTAGTAACTTCAAATAAAAGTGAACCAAACTCAACAAAATTGATAGCAACTACTCCTACAAGTGCCTAGAGGCCATATCATGCATTAGAACTACTTGGGACCATATAAATTTGACATGCAAGCTCAAGAACAGGTTCACCTAGGAAGCAAAAATTTGTAATGAATAAAGCACTAGAACAAAAACTAATTGGACCATTGGAGGAGTCACATACCGAAGAACAATCCCCCAAAGCAGTTTTGTGAGTGGAGCTTTGAGCAAGGAGATCGAAAATCGCAGCAAAATGAGCGAGAACTCGTGCTTGAGCTGGTTGGTGATTCTTTTGGGAGGAAGAAGGAGTGTGTGGTGGCTGGAATAAGTGGAGGGGAGCCACCATGGGCCCACGAGGCAGGGGGCGCGCTCTGGACCCTCGTGGCCAGGTGCTAGCTCCCCCTGATGTGTTCTCAGTGCCAGATATTCTCAAATATTCCAGAAAAAATCATATTTCATTTTCGGGGCATTTGGAGAACTTTTATTTTCGGGGTATTTTTATTGCACGGATAATTTAGAAAACTGACAGAATATACTATTTTTGCTTTATTTAATCTAAATAACATAAAGTAAAAGGAGGGTACAGAAGGTTGTGCTTTCTAACTTCATCCATCTCATGCTCATCAAAAGGAATCCACTAACAAGGTTGATCAGGTCTTGTTAACAAACTCATTCCGAGTTGCATGAAACCGAAGAATTTTCGAATAGCACTAGGTTACCTCAACAGGGATTTGAATGTCCCCAATAATAAGAATATCATATTTCTTCTTGACAGTAGGAAGAGGAAATTCAAAACCTCCAAAAATAATCGATGGAATTTTTCCAATAGAGTTTATACTATGAACTTGAGGTTGTTTCCTCGGAAAGTGTACCGTATGCTCATTGCCATTAACATGAAAAGTGACATTCCCTTTGTTGCAATCAATAACAGCCCCTGCAGTATTCAAAAAGGGTCTTCCAAGAATAATAGACATACTATCGTCCTCGGGAATATCAAGAATAACAAAGTTCATTAAAATAGTAACTTTTGCAACTACAACAGGCACATCCTCACAAATACCGACAGGTATAGCAGTTGATTTATCGGCCATTTGCAAAGATATTTTAGTAGGTGTCAACTTATTCAAATAAAGTCTACGATATAAGGAGAGAGGCATAACACTAACACCGGCTCCAAGATCACATAAAGCAGTTCTAACATAGTTTCTTTTAATGGAGCATAGTATAGTTGGTACTCCTGGATCTCCTAGTTTCTTAGGTATTCCACCTTTAAAAGTATAATTAGCAAGCATGGTGGAAATTTCAGCTTCCGATATCTTTCTCTTATTTGTAACAATTTCTTTCATATACTTAGCATAAGGATTCATTTTAAGCATGTCAGTCAAATGCATACGCAAGAAGATAGGTCTAATCATTTCAGCAAAGCGCTCAAAATC
Source organism: Aegilops tauschii subsp. strangulata (assembly GCF_002575655.3). Classification (NCBI taxonomy): domain Eukaryota; kingdom Viridiplantae; phylum Streptophyta; class Magnoliopsida; order Poales; family Poaceae; genus Aegilops; species Aegilops tauschii. The sequence continues at coordinate 520,222,434 of NC_053036.3, forward strand.
ATCATCATCCTTTTTCTTGGATGGTTTGGGAGGAAAAGGCATGGGTTTCTGAACCCATGGTTCTCTTTCTTTGTCGTGCTTCCTAGCAACAAAGTCTCTCTTATCATAACGTTGATTCTTTGATTGTGGGTTATCAAGATCAACAACAGGTTCAATCTCTACATTATTATCAATGCTAGGTTGAGCATCAACATGAACACCATCATTAACATTATCACTAGGTACATGTTCATCACCAGATTGTGTTTCAGCATCAGAAATAGAAATATCATTGGGATTCTCAGGTGTGTCAACAACAGGTTCGCTAGAAGCATGCAAAGTCCTATCATTTTTCTTTTTCTTCTTTTTAGAAGGACTAGGTTCATCTACATTAGTTCTCTGAGAATCTTGCTCAATTCTCTTAGGATGGCCCTTGGCATACAAAGGTTCCTGAGTCATTTTGCCTCCTCTAGTCATAACTCTAACAACATTATCATTCTTCTTATTATTTAATTCATTGAGCAAATCATTCTGAGCTTTAAGTACTTGTTCTACTTGAGTGGTAACCATCGAAGCATGTTTACTAATGAGTTTAAGTCCACCTTTAACTCTAGACATATAATCACTCAAGTGTTCAATCATATAAGCATTATGTTTTAATTCTCTGCCAAAATAAGCATTGAAGTTTTCTTGCTTAACCATAAAGTTATCAAAATCATCCAAACATTGGCTAACAAACTTAGTAGGAGGGATTTCAGCTTTATCATATCTATAGATAGAATTTACCTTTACTACCTGTGTCGGGTTATCAAGACCATGTGTTTCTTCAATAGGCGGTAAATTAAGACCATGTATTTCTTCAACAGGAGGTAAATTCTTAACATCTTCAGCTTTAATACCTTTTTCCTTCATAGATTTCTTTGCCTCTTGCATATCTTCAGGACTGAGAAATAGAATACCCCTTTTCTTCGGAGTTGGCTTAGGAGTTGGTTCAGGAAGTGTCCAATTATTTTCATTGGTCAACATATTATTCAATAGAATTTCAGCTTGATCAATTGTTCTTTCCCTGAAAACACAACCAGCACAACTATCCAGGTGGTCTCTGGAAGCATCGGTTAGTCCATTATAAAAGATATCAAGTATTTCATTTTTCTTGAGAGGATGATCAGGCAAAGCATTAACTAATTGGAGAAGCCTCCCCCAAGCTTGTGGGAGACTCTCTTCTTCAATTTGCACAAAATTATATATTTCCCTCAAAGCAGGTTGTTTCTTATGAGTAGGGAAATATTTAGCAGAGAAGTAACAAATCATATCCTAGGGACTACGCACACAACCAGGATCAAGAGAATTAAACCATATCTTAGCATCACCCTTTAATGAGAACGGAAATAATTTAAGGATATAATAGTAGCGAGTTTTCTCATCATTAGTGAACAGGGTGGCTATATCATTTAATTTGGTAAGATGTGCCACAACATTCAGATTCATAGCCATAAAAAGGATCAGATTCAACCAAAGTAATTATATCAGGATCAACAGAGAATTCATAATCCTTATCAGTAACAAAGATAGGTGAAGTAGCATAAGCAAGATCATATTTCATTCTAGCATTCAGAGATTTTTCTTTCAGTTTAGCTAGTAATTTTTTAAGATCACTTCTATCATTCCAAGCAAGAAAGTCTCTAGCAGTTTCTTCATCCATAACATAACCCTCAGGCACAATAGGCAATTCATATCTAGGGGGAGAATCTTCATCATCACTTTCATCAATATTATCAGTTTCAATAATTTCATTCTCTCTAGCCCTAGCCAGTTGTTCATCGACAAATTCACCAAGTGGCGCAGTAGTATCAAGCATAGAAGTAGTTTCATCATAAGTATCATGCATAGCAGAAGTGGCATCATCAATAACATGCGGCATATCAGAATTAATAGCAGAAGCAGGTTTATGTGTCGCAAGTTTACTCAAAACAGAAGGTGAATAAAGTGCAGAGCTAGATGGCAGTTCCTTACCTCCCCTCGTAGTTGAGGGATAAATTTTGGTTTTCTCGTCTTTCAAGTTCCTCATAGTGACCAGCAGATATAAATCCCAAGTGACTCAAAGAATAGAGCTATGCTCCCCGGCAACGGCGCCAGAAAATAGTCTTGATGACCCACAAGTATAGGGGATCGCAACAGTTTTCGAGGGTAGAGTATTCAACCCAAATTTATTGATTCGACACAAGGGGAGCCAAAGAATATTCTCAAGTATTAGCAGTTGAGTTGCCAATTCAACCACACCTGGATAACTTAGTATATGTAGCAAAGTATTTAGTAGCAAAGTAATATGGAAGTAATGGTAACGGTGGCAAAAGTAACAGCGATAGTTTTGTAGTGATTGTAACAGTAGCTACGGTAAAGTAAATAAACGAAGAACAATATGTGAAAAGCTCGTAGGCATTGGATCGGTGATGGAGAATTATGCCGGATGCGATTATTCATGCAATAGTTATAACATAGGGTGACACAGAACTAGCTCCAATTCATCAATGTAATGTAGGCATGTATTCCGAATATAGTCATACGTGCTTATGGAAAAGAACTTGCATGACATCTTTTGTCCTACCCTCCCGTGGCAGCGGGGTCCTATTGGAAACTAACACCTTGTTTGGATGTAGGAAAAACAACTTGGAATTGGCAATCTGGAATTGCCAGGCCAAATTCTGTTGTTTGGGGTGGTACAAGATTTGGGCTTGGAAAACTTGGCCCAATTCCAAGCGAGCCACCAGCGCACCTCCACCCCTCGCGCGAGGTTTCCGAGCGGACGAGCTCGGAAAGGCTTGGAAATGCCCCGCAGCCCCCACCCCGCGTACCTATTCGCTCGTTCCTGATGAGCTCCTCTCGCTGCGACTCCATCTCGCTCCTGACTCCCCTGAAGCAACCGGCGGTGGCGGCGGTTTGTTCTCCAGCCCTCCTCTCCCTCCCCCATCTGTCCCTTCCCTCCTCTCCCTCCCATCCGCCCCCTCATCCTCTTCATCTGTTCTTCGGCCATGGAACGACCTCGCCCTCAAACCCTAGATTCGGTCGGGGATTTGCAGCAGGAATAGGTTGTTCGCAGGGGAACGACGGTGGTAGTGGAACGATGGCGAGAGTGGCGCCATCCCCTCCGTGTGAAGCTCTAATTTTTGTGGTGTCCATAGGAGAACTAGAATTTTTGTGGTGTTCATTGTAGCTCCTTAGATGCAGTCCAGTTCCTCGAATTTAAGAGCTCGATTTTGTGTGTTGCTAAAGTATGATTTGTTTGAACTATGCAGGTTTCCAGGGGATTTAGGAGGTCAAATTACCGTGGTGCCAAGGTATATTATCTACTCGTACTTCATGTCTGTACTGTGATTTTGTTTTGTCATTTATACACATGTTGCTGCATGGTTTATTATGTACCAATGCTCTGAATAATTCATGGACAAATGGTGTGTGCATTGTAGCTTTTTTCATCATGTCTCAACAAGAATTGGTTGCCTACATTACCGAAGAGAACAAAAGAAGAAAAAGAAAGAGGATATTGTTGACAAAGCAGTATTTCGAAATGTCATGTCTAGCATTTGTGCATCTTAGTTCTCAGAGGGCACCGAGGAATCTCGGATGCTTCGATGATGATGAGGAAAAGGTTGCATATCAGAAGTATATATTGAAACAAACTTATGAGGGGTCCGAGACAACTTGCTATGATAAGCTACGCTTAACTAAAAGAAACTTCCATGATCTGTGTGCTATGTTGCGTGAGAAGTGTGGTCTCAAAGATGGCACGTTTGTGACAGTAGAAGAAAATGTTGCTAGGTTCTTACAAGTTGTTGGACATGGACTTAAAATGAGGATGTTGGGTGGCACGTACCAGCGTTCTTTAGAGACTATCAGTAGGCATTTCTCTACCGTGTTATCAGCCATCCTGTCTCTAACCGGTGAGTTTATCAAGCTTCCCGATCCTTCTATCACCCCTCCCGATGATTACAAGTGGAAGTGGTTTCCTAATGCACTTGGAGCACTAGATGGGTGTCATATTCCGGTGTTTGTTAATGTTGCTGACAAAGGGAGGTATAGGAATAGGCACCAAGATATCAGCACTAACATGCTAGGTGTGGTTGACTGGAACATGAAATTTCTCTATGTTCTACCTGGTTGGGAGGGTTCGTCATCGGACTCGAGAGTGATGAAATATGCTATGAGAATCGATCGCGAAGATGCATTTGTTGTACCACAGGGTATGACTCTTTCTCTTTGCGTTTCATTTCTCATATGTACTTGTTAGCTAACTTACGTACTTGTCAGTAGGAAAGTACTATCTTGTTGATGCTGGCTATACTAATGGACCTGTATTTCCATCTCCATTCAGATCCACTCGATACCACTTGAAAGAGTGGCTGGCAAGTCAACAACAACCCCCAAACAAAAGAGAGTTGTATAACTTGCGCCATGCTCGTGCTAGAAATGTTGGGGAGAGAACCTTTGGCTTGTTGAAGAAAAAATGGGCCATCTTGCGTTCTTGTTCTTTCTTTGACATAGAGGACTGATACGTCCATTTTGCATCATGCTTTTATATCAATATTTATTGCATTATGGGCTGTTATTACACATTATGTCACAATACTTACGCCTATTCTCTCTTATTTTACAAGGTTTACATAAGGAGGGAGAATGCCGGCAGCTGGAATTCTGGGCTGGAAAAGGAGCAAATATTAGAGACCTATTCTGCACAACTCCAAAAGTCCTGAAACTCCACGAAAGTTACTTTTGGAAATAATAAAAAATACTGAGCGGAAGAAATACGTCAGGGGGGCCACCACCTGTCCACGAGGGTGGGGGCGTGCCCTACCCCCCTGGGTGCGCCCCCCCTGCCTCGTGGGCCCCCTGTTGGTCCTCCGGTGGCCATCTTCTGCTATATGAAGTCTTTCGTATGAAGAAAAATCATAAGCAACCTTTCGGGACGAGACTTCGCCGCCACGAGGCGGAACCTTGGCGGAACCAATCTAGGGCTCCGGCAGAGCTGTTCTGCTGGGGACACTTCCCTCCGGGAGGGGGAAATCATCGCCATCGTCATCACCAACGCTCCTCTCATCGGGAGAGGGCAATCTCCATGAACATCTTCACCAGCACCATCTCCTCTCAAACCCTAGTTCATCTCTTATATCCAATTCTTGTCTCCAAGTCCGGGATTGGTACCTGTAGGTTGCTAGTAGTGTTGATTACTCCTTGTAGTTGATGCTAGTTGGTTTATTTGGTGGAAGATCATATGTTCAGATCCTTTATGCATATTAATACTCCTCTGATTATGAACATGAATATGCTTTGTGAGTAGTTACATTTGTTCCTGGGGACATGGGAGAAGTCTTGCTATTAGTAGTCATGTGAATTTGGTATTCGTTCGATATTTTGATGAGATGTATGTTGTCTATCCTCTAGTGGTGTTATGTGAACGTCGACTACATGACACTTCACCATTATTCGGGCCTAGAGGAAGGCATTGGGAAGTAATAAGTAGATGATGGGTTGCTAGAGTGACAGAAGCTTAAACCCTAGTTTATGCGTTGCTTCGTAAGGGGCTGATTTGGATCCATATGTTTCATGCTATGGTTAGGTTTACCTTAATACTTCTTTTGTAGTCGCGGATGCTTGCAATAGGAGTTAATCATAAGTGGGATGCTTGTCCAAGTAAGTACAGCACCCAAGCACCGGTCCACCCACATATCAAATTATCAAAGTACCGAACGCGAATCATATGAACGTGATGAAAACTAGCTTGACGATAATTCCCATGTGTCCTCGGGAGCGCTTTTCTCTATATAAGAGTTTGTCCAGGCTTGTCCTTTGCTACAAAAAGGATTGGGCCACCTTGCTGCAGTTTATTTACTTTTGTTACTTGTTGCTCGTTACAAATTATCCTATCACAAAACTATCTGTTACCTACTATTTCAGTGCTTGCAGAGAATACCTTGCTGAAAACCGCTTATCATTTCCTTCTGCTCCTTGTTGGGTTCGACACTCTTACTTATCGAAAGGACTACGATAGATCCCCTATACTTGTGGGTCATCAAGACTCTTTTCTGGCGCCGTTGCTGGGGAGTGAAGCACCTTTGGTAGGTGGAATTTGGTAAGGAAAAATTTATATAGTGTGCTGAAATTTACTGTCACTTGTTACTATGGAAAGTAATCCTCTGAGGGGCTTGTTCGGGGTATCTTTACCCTGACCAGTAGAGCAAAGAGTTACTCCTCAACCTACTGAACCTACTGAAGATGAAAATGTCTACTTTGAAATTCCTTCGGATATGTTAGAAAAACTGCTAGCTAATCCTTTTGAAGGAGATGGAACAAAGCATCCTGATGAGCACCTAATATATGTGGATGAAGTTTGTGGATTATTTAAGCTTGCAGGTGTACCCGGTGATGTTATTAAGAAGAAGGTCTTCCCTTTATCTTTGAAGGGAGATGCATTGACATGGTATAGGCTATGTGATGATACGAGGTCATGGAACTACAAACGATTGAAATTGGAATTTCATCAGAAGTTTTATCCTATGCATCTTGTTCATCGTGATCGCAATTATATATATAATTTCTGGCCTCGCGAAGGAGGAAGCATCGCTTAAGCTTGGGGGAGGCTTAAATCAATGTTATATTCATGCCCCAATCATGAGCTCTCAAGAGAAATGATTATTCAAAATTTTTATGCTCGGCTTTCTGATAACAATCGCACCATGCTCGATACTTCTTGTGTTGGCTCTTTTATGATGAAGACTATTGAATTCAAATGGGATTTATTGGAAAGAATTAAACGCAACTCTGAAGATTGGGATCTCAACGAAGGTAAGGAGTCAGGTATGACACCTAAGTTTGATTGTGTTAAATCTTTTATGGATACCGATGTTTTCCGTAAGTTTAGCACTAAATATGGACTTGACTCTGAGATAGTAGCTTCTTTCTGTGAATCTTTTGCTACTTATGTTGATCTCCCCAAGGAGAAGTGGTTTAAATATCATCCTCCCATAGAAGTAAAGGTAGCTGCACCTATTAAAGTTGAAGAAAAGACTATCACTTATAATGATCCTATTGTTCCTACTACTTATGTTGAGAAACCACCTTTCCCTATTAGGATAAAGGATCATGCTAAAGCTTCAACCTTAGTCCGTAAAAGCAATATTAGAACTTATACACCTCCTGAGCAAATTAAAGTTGAACCTAATATTGCTATTGTTAAAGATCTCTTGGCTGATAATATTGATGGGCATGTTATTTATTTCTGTGATGAAACTGCTAGAATTGCTAAACCTTGTGCTAAAGATAAACATAGACCTGTGGTAGGCATGCCTGTTATTTCTGTTAAAATAGGAGATCATTGTTATCATGGCTTGTGTGATATGGGTGCTAGTGCTAGTGCAATACCTATTGACTTATACAAAGAAATTAAGCATGATATTGCACCTACTGAGTTAGAAGATATTGATGTCACAATTAAACTTGCCAATAGAGATACTATTTCACCAATGGGAATTGTTAGAGATGTTGAAGTCTTGTGTGGGAAAACTAAATATCCTGCTGATTTTCTTGTTCTTGGTTCCCCACAAGATAGCTTTTGTCCCATTATATTTGGTAGACCCTTCTTGAACACCGTTAATGCTAGGATAGACTGCGAAAAGGATGTTGTTACTATTGGTTTAGGTGATATGTCTCATGAGTTTAATTTTTCTAAATTTTGTAGACAACACCGTGAAGAAGAATTACCTAGTAAGGATGAAATTATTGGTCTTGCTTCTATTGCCGTGCCTCCTAGTGATCCTTTAGAACAATATTTGCTAGACCATGAAAATGATATGTTTATGAATGAAAGAAGGGAAATAGATGGGGTATTCTTTAAACAGGAACCCATCCTGAAACACAATCTGCCTGTTGAAATTCTAGGGGATCCTCCTCCACCCAAGGGTGATCCCGTGTTTGAGCTTAAACCATTGCCTGATACTCTTAAATATGCTTATCTTGATGAGAAAAAGATATATCCTGTTATTATTAGTGCTAAACTTTCAGAGCATGAAGAAGAGAGATTATTGCAAACTCTGAAGAAGCACCGTGCTGCTATTGGATATACTCTTGATGATCTTAAGGGCATTAGTCCCACTCTGTGTCAACACAAAATAAATTTGGAGAAAGATGCCAAACCAGTTCGTGATCACCAACGACGGCTGAATCCTAAGATGAAAGAAGTGGTAAGAAAGGAAATACTAAAGCTTCTTGAGGCAGGTATTATTTATCCCGTTGCTGATAGTCAGTGGGTAAGTCCTGTCCATTGTGTCCCTAAGAAGGGAGGTATTACTGTAGTTCCTAATGATAAAGATGAATTGATTCCGCAAAGAATTATTACAGGTTATAGGATGGTAATTGATTCCCTCAAATTAAATAAAGCTACTAAAAAGGATCATTACCCCTTACCTTTTATCGATCAAATGCTAGAAAGATTATTCAAACATACACATTTTTGCTTTCTAGATGGTTACTCTGGTTTCTCTCAAATACCTGTGTCAGCTGATGATCAATCAAAGACCACTTTTACTTGCCCTTTTGGTACTTTTGCTATAGACGTATGCCTTTTGGTTTATGTAATGCACCTGCTACCTTTCAAAGATGCATGATGGCTATATTCTCTGACTTTTGTGAAAAGATTTGTGAGGTTTTCATGGACGATTTCTCCGTTTATGGATCCTCTTTTGATGATTGCTTGAGCAACCTTGATCGAGTTTTGCAGAGATGTGAAGAAACTAATCTTGTCTTGAATTGGGAAAAGTGCCACTTTATGGTTAATGAAGGTATTGTCTTGGGGCATAAAGTTTCTGAAAGAGGTATTGAAGTTGATAAAGCCAAGGTAGATGCTATTGAAAAGATGCCATGTCCCAAGGACATCAAAGGTATAAGAAGTTTCCTTGGTCATGCCGGTTTTTATAGGAGGTTCATTAAGGACTTCTCAAAAATTTCTCGGCCTCTGACTAATCTATTACAAAAAGATATACCATTTGTCTTTGATGATGATTGTGTAGAAGCATTTGAAATACTTAAGAAAGCATTGATCTCTGCACCTATTGTTCAGCCACCTGATTGGAATTTACCTTTTGAAATTATGTGTGATGCTAGTGATTATGCTGTAGGTGTTGTTCTAGGGCAAAGAGTTGATAAGAAATTAAATGTTATTCAATATGCTAGTAAAACTCTAGACAATGCCGAGAGAAATTATGCTACTACTGAAAAAGAATTCTTAGCAGTTGTATTTGCTTGTGATAAGTTCAGACCTTATATTGTTGATTCTAAAGTAACTATTCACACAGATCATGCTGCTATTAAATATCTTATGGAAAAGAAAGATGCTAAGCCTAGACTTATTAGATGGGTTCTCTTGCTACAAGAATTTGATTTGCATATTGTTGATAGAAAAGGAGCTGAGAACCCCGTTGCAGACAACTTGTCTAGGTTAGAAAATGTGCTTGATGACCCACTACCTATTGATGATAGCTTTCCTGATGAGCAACTAAATGTCATAAATGCTTCTCGTACTGCTCCATGGTATGCTGATTATGCTAATTATATTGTTGCAAAATTTATACCACCTAGTTTCATATACCAGCAAAAGAAAAACTTTTTCTATGATTTGAGACATTACTTTTGGGATGACCCACATCTTTATAAAGAAGGAGTAGATGGTGTTATTAGACGTTGTGTACCTGAGCATGAATAGGAACAGATCCTACGCAAGTGTCACTCCGAGGCTTACGGAGGACACCACACTGGAGATAGAACTGCACATAAGGTATTGCAATCCGGTTTTTATTGGCCTACTCTCTTCAAGGATGCCCGTAAGTTTGTCTTATCTTGTGATGAATGTCAAAGAATTGGTAATATTAGTAGACATCAAGAAATGCCTATGAATTATTCACTTGGTATTGAACCATTTGATGTTTGGGGCTTTGATTATATGGGACCTTTTCCTGCCTCTAATGGATATACACATATTTTAGTTGCTGTTGATTATGTTACTAAGTGGGTAGAAGCTATTCCAACTAGTAGTGATGATCATAACACTTCTATTAAAATGCTTAAAGAAGTGATTTTTCCAAGGTTTGGAGTCCCTAGATATTTAATGACTGATGGTGGTTCACATTTTATTCATGGTGCTTTCCGAAAAATGCTTGCTAAGTATGATGTTAATCATAGAATTGCATCTCCCTATCACCCTCAGTCTAGTGGTCAAGTAGAATTGAGTAATAGAGAGCTCAAATTAATTTTTCAAAAGACTGTTAATAGATCTAGAAAGAATTGGTCCAAGAAACTTGATGATGCATTATGGGCCTATAGAACTGCATATAAAAATCATATGGGCATGTCTCCGTATAAAATGGTTTATGGAAAAGCATGTCACTTACCTCTCGAACTAGAACATAAGGCTTATTGGGATATTAAAGAGCTCAACTATGATTTCAAACATGCCGGTGAGAAGAGGTTATTTGATATTAGCTCACTTGATGAATGGAGAACCCAAGCTTATGAAAATGCCAAGTTGTTTAAAGAAAAATTTAAAAGATGGCATGACAAAACAATACAAAAGCGTGAGTTTAATGTGGGTGATTATGTATTGTTATACAACTCTCGTTTAAGATTTTTTGCAGGAAAACTTCTCTCTAAATGGGAAGGTCCTTACGTTATCGAGGAGGTCTATCGTTCCGGTGCCATAAAAATCAACAACTTCGAGGGCACAAATCCGAAGGTGGTGAACGGTCAAAGAATTAAACATTATATCTCAGGTAATCCTATAAATATTGAAACCAATGTTATTGAAACCGTAACCCCGGAGGAATACATAAGGGACACTTTCCGGAACGTTTCAGACTCCGAAAAGGAATAGGTATGTGGTACGGTAAGTAAACCGACTCCAAAACAGGTTTTATGGCAATATTTCTCCGTTTTGGAATATTTAGAAAAATAGATAAATAAGAAGCAGTCCGGGAAGAACACGAGGCCTCCATGAGGGTGGAGGGCGCGCCCCCCTACCTCGTGGGCACCTCGTGTGCTCTTCGGACTCTGTTTTCTTGCACAATACGTATTTTGGTCGGTAAAAATTCATTATATAATCTCCCGAAGGTTTTGACTCCTGTACCACGCAATTATCCTATGTTCTTGTTTCGAGTTGTTTTTCTGACAGATCTAGATTATCATGACGTCTCCAAGTGCCCCCAAGGACAAGTTCTTCGAGAAGGTCATCAACCCTTACCTCGCGGAGGTGCTGCGACACCCCCAAACCATTGAGATGCGTGATGGGTTGCTGCACATCCGCGATGTTGAGGGACCGAAGGGGACCGGAAGCGTGGAGACGAGGCTCGAAGCAATGGAGCAACAAGTTTTCAAGTGCCAGGGGATGGTGGAACATGGACTCAACTCCAACGACATGATGATCGTGGAGTTCGCCAACAACCACAAGTTGGATGCCTAGAACATTGGGGATACCATCTTCAAGCTTCACGAGAAGATCGAGCACCTCCAAGCCCAAATCTATGACCTGCAAAACCAAAACTGTGAGTATGAATATAGATTCAAGAGGATGAGTTTGGCTGCAGATTTGAGGATTCCGGAGACTCGATTGTCCTTCTATGATGGTGAGCCTATGCCTTGGAAGATGGACGACAAGCCCACATCATCAACAACCCCACCACCTTCCTCATCAACAAAGGAAACATAATCACATGGGTATGGGCACTCCCCTTGGCAACTGCCAAGCTTGGGGGAGGTGCCCCGGTATCGTATCACCATCACATCTCTATCTTTACCGTTTTTCTTAGTTCGATCCTATTAGTAGTATCTTGATCTAGTAGAATAAAGCTTATGGAATGATTTAGTTTTGAGTTTTGCTTTATGATCCCTCTTTGTAATCGAGTCCGTGAGCTATATAATAAAGATTAGTGTTGAGTCAAGGGCTTGATTATTTTGCCATGATCTTGAGTGACTAAAAGAAAAGAGAAAAGAATAAAAGGAAAAAAGGAAATCATATTGATCTTATTGAGAGTAATGACTTCACATAGAAAGAGTATGATGATTAAAAATTGTTGAGAGTTGACAAACATAGCTTTGGTCATCGTTGCAATTAATAGGAAGTAATAGAGAAAGAGAGGTTTCACATATAAATATACTATCTTGGACATCTTTTATGATTGGGAGCACTCATTAAAATATGACATGCTAAAGAGTTGATGTTGGACAAGGAAGACAACGTAATGGGTTATGTTTTCTTATATCTGAGATAAAGTATACTGTCATGGATCATCCAACATGTTGAGCTTGCCTTTCCCCCTCATGCTAGCCAAATTCTTCGCACCAAGTAGAGATACTACTTGTGCTTCCAAAAACCCTTAAACCAGTTTTGCCATGAGAGTCCACCATATCTACCTATGGATTGAGTAAGATCCTTCAAGTAAGTTGTCATCGGTGCAAGCAATAAAAATTGCTCTCTAAATATGTGTGATTGATTGGTGTGGAGGAAATAAGCTTTACACGATCTTGTGATGTGGAAGAAATAAAAGCGACGGATTGCATAATAAAGGTTCATATCACAAGTGGCAATATAAAGTGACGTTCTTTCGCATTAAGATTTTGTGCATCCAACCCTGAAAGCGCATGGTAACCTCTGCTTCCCTCTGCGAAGGGCCTATCTTTTATTATGATCTTTTACCTTATGCAAGAGTCATGGTGATCTTCACCTTTCCTTTTTACATTTTATCCTTTGGCAAGCACAGGATGTTGGAAAGATCCTGATATATATATATATATATATATATATATATATATATATATATATATATATATATATATATATCTAATTGGATGTGGGTTAGCATGAATTATTATTGTTGACATTACCCTTGAGGTAAAAGGTTGGGAGGCGAAACCATAAGCCCCTATCTTTCTCTGTGTCCGATTAAAACTCCGTAACCACAAGTATTGCATGAGTGTTAGCAATTATGAAAGACTAAATGATAGTTGAGTATGTGGACTTGCTAGAAGGCTCTGACATAGACTCTTTCTGATGTTATGATAAATTGCAATTGCCTCAATGACTGAGATTATAGTTTGTTAGTTCTCAATAAAGTTTCTGATCCATACTTTGCATTGTGAATAGATTATTACTTGAGCATAAGAAATCATATGACAATATCCATATATGTTGCTGTTATGAGAATAATCATGATGCCCTCATGTCCGTATTTTATTTTATCGACACCCTACCTCTAAACATGTGGACATATTTATCGTTATCGGCTTCCGCTTGAGGACACGCGAGGTCTAAGCTTGGGGGAGTTGATACGTCCATTTTGCATCATGCTTTTATATCAATATTTATTGCATTATGGGCTGTTATTACACATTATGTCACAATACTTATGCCTATTCTCTCTAATTTTACAAGGTTTACATAAGGGGGGAGAATGCCGGCAGCTGGAATTCTGGGCTGGAAAAGGAGCAAATATTAGAGACCCATTCTGCACAACTCCAAAAGTCCTGAAACTCCACGAAAGTTATTTTTGGAAATAATAAAAAATACCGAGTAGAAGAAATACGTCAGGGGGGCCACCACCTGTCCACGAGGGTGGGGGCGCGCCCCCTGCCTCGTGGGCCCCCTGTTGGTCCTCCGGTGGCCATCTTATGCTATATGAAGTCTTTCGTCCGAAGAAAAATCATAAGCAACCTTTCGGGACGAGACTCCGCCACCACGAGGCGGAACCTTGGCGGAACCTATCTAGGGCTCCGGCAGAGCTATTCTGCCGGGGACACTTCCCTCCGGGAGGGGGAAATCATCGCCATCGTCATCACCAACGCTCCTCTCATCGGGAGAGGGCAATCTCCATGAACATGTTCACCGGCACCATCTCCTCTCAAACCCTAGTTCATCTCTTGTATCCAATTCTTGTCTCCAAGTCCGGGATTGGTACCTGTAGGTTGCTAGTAGTGTTGATTACTCCTTGTAGTTGATGCTAGTTGGTTTATTTGGTGGAAGATCATATGTTCAGATCCTTTATGCATATTAATACTCCTCTGATTATGCACATGAATATGCTTTGTGAGTAGTTACGTTTGTTCCTGAGGACATGGGAGAAGTCTTGCTATTAGTAGTCATGTGAATTTGGTATTCGTTCGATATTTTGATAAGATGTATGTTGTCTATCCTCTAGTGGTGTTATGTGAACGTCGACTACATGACACTTCACCATTATTTGGGCCTAGAGGAAGGCATTGGGAAGTAATAAGTAGATGATGGGTTGCTAGAGTGACAGAAGCTTAAACCCTACTTTATGCATTGCTTCGTAAGGGGCTGATTTGGATCCATATGTTTCATGCTATGGTTAGGTTTACCTTAATACTTTTGTTGTAGTTGCGGATGCTTGCAATAGAGGTTAATCATAAGTGGGATGCTTGTTCAAGTAAGAACAGCACCCAAGCACCGGTCGACCCACATATCAAATTATCAAAGTACCGAACGCTAATTGTCGGAGTTAATGGCCACGGGTAGCCTAACCGACTCCCCCTGGCTCTTCGAAAAATTATCAGGCCAATCGAGCCTTTTAGCATCCAGAGCATGGGGCCGCCTTCCTCCGGCCGGCTATCCCCTGGGCCGACTACCAGAAGGCGACACGGCCTCAAAAACCTTCCCGAAGAAAGCTACGAGATGGCCGACTCCAGGAAGCCGGCCCCAAGAGGACCGACTCCCAGAAGCCGGCCATGAAGAGAGCCGACTCCCAGAAGCCGGCCAAGACTGCACCCACCAAGACTGCATCCACATAACGGTGATAAGACGGGGCGTGGTCGCAGTACAACCCACTACCCCCGAAACCCGAAACAAGCATGACCACAGGGCGCCGTACGGGTCAGCCATCCCCCGTCCGGCGCGGCACTGTAGCCATGTTGACCTCGACGTCACCCACGACAGGCGCCAGTACGGCCCGCGGGCAGCGGGCCCCTTTAGCTAGAGAGACGCTCAAAGGCGGCCAGGCCTCCCCTAGTCAGCCTGGGGCGTAGCCGGCTACCTCCCTCCCTCGAAACATGTGCATCATTAAGGAGACAAGACGAGGTGAGGCTACAGTGAGAGCCCGCAAGGCGGCGGCACTGTAGCCACGCTTACCTCGACAAAGCCCTCGTCATCAGGGGCGAGGCAACAGTAACCAGCCGCCGACAAGGCCCCCAAGCGGTGGGGCCGGCCTATCGGCCAAGAGGCCGGTAGCCGGCGGGACCCACCAGTCAGCGGGCCCCAATGGCCGGCGGAGAAGCCGGCGAGCGCAGATACTGACGGCTAGGACCCGCGCCTAGCCGGATTACCATTGTACCCTTGGGGGTAGGCCTATATAAACCCGCCGGGACACCCATGCAAAGGGTTGATCTCATAGAGTTTCACACACCACATAGAGAGAAAAGGAGAGCTAGCCTTGCCCTTCTTCTTCCCCTAGCCAAACAGCTCAAGGAGCACTTGTAGCTATTTGTATTGATCTAGTGATCATGCGGAGACCCCGCAGAGCAGGACTAGGGGTGTTATCTCCACGGAGAGCCCCGAACCTGGGTAAGATTCGCCGGCGTGCATGTCTTCGCCTTATCCCGTTTCCAGGCACCGGCGATGTCTTACTGGCTCCCACAATGATAAGCCACCCGTTGGCATATGTCGCACCTACCACCCGACATTTGGCGCCCACCGTGGGGCCAGGTGCACCGTCGTCCGGAGACCTAATCTGGACGGGAACCCTTTTCCTGCCCCGCGGGCGTAGCCAGCCCGCTACGCCCGATGGCGCTTGCCCCGACGCGCAGTAAGGCGTCGACGACGCCTACGCGGCGAGCTGCCTCACCGACCTTCTTGGCGAGACTCGCATCTCCGACGAGCCCGCGTCTGACGCGGGCACAGACTACCCCGAGAGCCGCCTCGTCAGCCTCCTCGACCAGCTTCACGTCTCCAGCGAGCTTGCTGTGGACTTGGAGTTGGTCGGCTCCACCGACCCGATGCTTGTCGACTCCGACACGGCATCACTTGACGCCTTCCCCACCGACGTGGTGATCTTCGACGACCCTCTCCCTCGAGCCGACAGTGGCAGCAGCGCTGTCACTGAGGTGCTGGTCATCAGCCACAGCGCCGACTCGGGCGAGAACGCCCACGACGCCCTACAAGCGGTGCTGCACGACTTGTCCGTCCCCATCCCGGCCGACGCCGACGCCGAGACTCTGGAGGCATGCTGCCTCGCCCTCATCGCGGAGGGCCAGAAGATAGCCTCCATGAGACGCCTCACTGAGGCTCACCAGCGTGAAGTCGACCGCGTTGCCTTTGGTACGCCGCCTCCTGGCGGGCCGAGCCGAGTCGGCCTCGTCAAGAAGCGCGGCGCGGCCATCGCCAGCATGCTGGGGGCAGACCGCCCAGTCTACGCCAGGCCACTCGAGAACCTGCGAGCCGCTCAGGCGGCCGCAGAAGAGCTGAACGGACTGGGGGCTGATGAGCTCCCCTACATGACAAGGCGCATCCAGCAGCTGATCGACACAGCCGCTGAACGGCATGAAGCCGGCGCCCGCGCTGAGAGTCCTCCCCCACGCCGAGAACACGCCGCGACATCCAGGTCGCCGACTGCGAGCGGCGCCCGCGCAAGGAAAGACAAGGAGCCGGCTGCTAGCCGCAGCCGGACTCGGGTCACCATCGAGCGCGACGCAGAAGGCCGCCCCAGAGCGGTGGAACGCCAAGGCAATCTGCCTCCCCCCGCCTCGTGGGGAGAGATATCCCACCCTGCCGCCTATCATGCATCCGACTCTCGGTGGCCGACTAGGCCACCGCGAGGGAGTCGGCGAGAATGATGCCCGCCACCGGATCGATCGCCTAGCGCGATCCCTGGCGTTAGAAGAAGAAGATGATGTCGGCCCGCCTTGTTTCGGCCCCCGCATCCGCGATGAGCCCTTCCCCAAAGGGTTCTCACTCCCCAGAGACACGCCCAAGTACAACGGCTTCGTGAAGCCGGAAGATTGGCTGATCGACTACTCTACCACGGTCAGCATAGCAAACGGCAACAGGCGCGTTGCCGTGAAGTACGTCCCTCTCATGCTTCAAGGCACGGCACACACCTGGCTCAACAGCCTCAAGCCCTACAGCGTCAACAGCTGGCTAGACTTCACGGAAGTCTTCGTCCGCAACTTCACCAGCACATACAAGCGGCCTCCCAAGCCCCGCCAGCTCTCCTTGTGCGTCCAAGGGCCCAGCGAATCGACTCGCGACTACCTCACGCGGTGGGCCGAGCTCCGCAACTCCTGCGAGGGGGTGCACGAGGTTCAAGCCATAGAATACTTCACCGCCATGTGCCGAGAGGGCACCCTCCTCAAGCACCGACTCCTCTGCGACGAGCCGACTACCCTCGACGAGCTGCTGGTCATAGCAGACAAGTACGCCACAGCCGACTCCTCGATGAAGACCGAACTCCGAGTGGACGCCTCTGGGAAGGTGCTCGCTCCGGCTCCCAAGACGCCGGCTGGTGACTCCAATCGACGCCCCTACCAGAACGACCACAAGCGCAAGGCCCCTATGCCGCCTTCCACCAGTCGGCAGGTGGCCACCGTCGAAGACGAGCAGCCCGAAGAGCGGCCCGCTCCCAAGAAGAAGGGCGGCAGGGAGGCTTGGCAGCCAGCCTTCTCCTACGAGCAAACTCTCGATGCCCCCTGCAAGTTCCACAGCGGCGCGAAGCCGTCCAACCACACGACCCGGAAGTGCCATTGGCTCACGCGGATCTCCAAGGGTGAGGGGCTGGTGCCGCCTCCGCCTCTCGGCCCACCGCCTCCAGCCCCCCAGCAGCCGGCTGCTCGACCAGCAGTCGGAGCCATTCAGGATGAGTTCCCAGATGAGCACGCCGCCTACGTCGTCTTCACGAGCCAGATTGAAGACAAGCGCAGTCGGCCCCGACAGCACCAAGAAGTCAACGCGGTCGCCTCCAGCAACCCCGAGTTCATGCATTGGTCTGAAAGGCCCATCAGCTGGAGCTGGGCCGATCACCCAGAGGTGATGCCGTCTCCCGCCTCCTACGCATTGGTGTTGGATGTCACCCTCGCGACGGAAAGGCGAGCTGCCCGTTTCTCCCGCGTGTTGATTGATGGCGGAAGCAGTATCAACATACTGTACCACGACACCATGGAGAAGTTGAACCTCAAGGCGAAGCAGCTCATGACAAGCCGGACTGTGTTCCATGGCATCGTACCCGGCCTGTCCTGTTCCCCAATCGGCAAGATCAAGATGGATGTTCTCTTCGGAGACAAGGATCACTTCGCCGTGAAGCGATCTGGTTCGAAGTAGTGGATCTAGAGAGCCCTTACCACGCCTTGCTTGACCGACCTGCCCTGGCCAAGTTCATGGTTGTGCCCCACTACGCCTATCTGAAGATGAAGATGCCGAGTTCGAAGGGGATCATCACTGTAGCCGGAGACTACAAGAAGTCCATCGAGTGCGCTGCAGCCAGCAGCTGACTCGCCGAGTCCCTCGTGGTTGCTGAAGAGAAGAAAATGCTAGACCGAGTTGTGGCCATGGCCGGCAAGCAGCCGGCCAAGGAGACGAAGAAGATACCTCTGGACCCGGAGAACCCGGAGAGGTTTGTTGTCATTGGTGCAAACCTGGACAGTAAATAGGAAGGCGAGCTCGTTGACTTCCTCTGTGAGAATCGAGACATCTTTGCATGGTCCCCAAAGGACATGCCGGGTGTTCCGAAGGATTTCACCGAGCACAAGCTACACGTCCGAGCGGACGCGAAACCAGTCAAGAAGCCTCTCCGCCGACTGTCGGAGGAGAAGAGAAGGATCGTAGGAGAAGAGATAGCCCGGCTCCTGGCCGCCGGCTTCATTATGGAAGTGTTTTTCCCAGAATGGCTTGCCAACCCGGTCTTGGTGTTGAAGAAGAACAACAAATGGCGTATGTGTATAGACTACACCAGCCTCAACAAAACCTGCCCCAAAATCCGTTTGCCCTACCACAGATTGATCAAGTGATACACTCCACAGCCGGATGCGAGCTGTTGAGTTTCTTGGATGCCTACTCAGGATACCACCAGATCAAGTTGGACCCAGCCGACCGCCTGAAGACCGCCTTCATCACACCATTCGGAGCTTTCTGCTACCTGACTATGACATTCAGCTTGAGGAATGCCGGTGCCCTTTTCAGCGTTGCATGCAGAAATGCCTCCTCAAGCAACTCGGCAGAAATGCCCACGTCTATGTAGACGATATTGTGGTGCAGACGGAGAAGCGCGGCACCCTGCTGGAAGACCTCAAAGAAACATTTGCCAACTTACGCCGATTCCAGATCAAGCTCAACCCCGAGAAATGCATGTTCGGAGTACCAGCCGGCCAGCTTCTAGGCTTTTTGGTCTCCGAACGCGGCATTGAGTGCAACCCTGTGAAGATCAAGGCCATTGAGAGAATGGAGATTCCCACCAAGTTGCGACGTTCAGAAGTTCACCGGGTGCCTGGCCTCCCTAAACCGCTTTATCAGCCGGCTAGGGGAGAAGGCTCTCCCCCTGTACCGACTCATGAAGAAATCCACCCACTTCGAGTGGAATGACCAAGCAGACCAAGCTTTCCACGAGTTGAAGAAGATGCTGACCACACCGCCTGTCCTAGCAGCACCGACTGAGAAAGAGCCCATGCTCCTTTACATTGCTGCGACTAGCCGAGTGGTCAGTACAGTCATCGTGGTCCAACGACCAGAAGAAGGCCGAGCTCAGTTAGTCCAGAGGCCGGTATATTATTTGAGCGAAGTACTGTCCACCTCAAAGCAAAACTACCCGCACTACCAGAAGATGTGCTATGGAGTGTACTTCGCCGCCAAGAAGCTGAAGCCCTACTTTCAAGAGCATCCCATCACGGTCGTATGCACCGCCCCGCTTGCCGAGATCATAGGCAGCCGGGATGCATCCGGCCGGGTGGCTAAGTGGGCCATTGCGCTGGCTCCTTACACGATCTTCTACCAGCCCCACACCGCCATCAAGTCCCAAGCATTGGCCGACTTCCTTGTCGACTGGGCTGAGACCCAGTACCTACCGCCGGCTCCCGACTCCACTCATTGGCGGATGCACTTCGACGGGTCCAAGATACGCATCGGCTTGGGAGCCGGCATCGGCCTCACCTCTCCCAAAGGCGACAAGCTCAGATACACATTGCAAATCCATTTTGCCGCCTCCAACAATGTGGCTGAGTACGAGGCGCTCATACATGGGCTCCGGCTAGCCAAAGAGCTCGGCATACGCCGGATCCTGTGTTATGGCGACTCGGACTTGGTGGTCCAGCAGTCATCTGGCGACTGGGACGCCAAGGATGCAAACATGGCGAGCTATCGATTCCTCGTCCAGCAGATAAGTGGATACTTTGAAGGGTGCGAGTTCCTCCACGTGCCACGGGCCGACAACGACCAAGCAGATGCCCTGGCATGGATCGGCTCCACCCGACAAGCTATACCAATCGGTGTCTCTCTCCAGTGCCTCCTCAAACCGTCTGTCAAGCCGTCTCCAGAATCGGACTCTATCTTCGTACCACCTGCCCCTGATGCAGTCGGATCCGACTGGGGGAACCCAACAGGCGGCTCGGGGACTTCGACAAGCGGCCCGGGGACTGCCGTAGTCGCACCCGGCTCGGGGACTTCAGAACCCGGCCCGGGGACTGCAGCAGTCGGCCCAGGGACTGCAGCAACACAAGTGGCGGTGGCCGACTCCAACTCTCCACCACCCAACCCACCCACCCGGGTCACAGTAGCCGTACTGACAACAGAAGAAGTCACAGCTCCATCATGGGCCCAGCCCATCCTCAACTTCCTAGTAAACAGAGAGCTGCCGACTGATTAGATCTCGGCAAGACTAGTTCAGTGCCGAGCCGGAGCATATGCAATAATAAACAGAGAACTTGTTAAGCGTAGCGTCACTGGAGTCTTCCAGCGCTGCGTCGAGCTAGAGAAGGGCATAGTAATCCTCAAGGATATCCACCAAGGCGAATGCGGCCACCACGCAGCCTCAAGATCACTTGTCGCCAAAGCTTTCCGCCATGGTTTCTTCTGGCCGACTGCTTTGGAAGACGCCAAGGAATTAGTCAAATGCTACAAAGGATGCCAAGTCTTCAGCTCCAAGCAACACCTGCCGGCTTCTGCACTCAAGACCATCCCCCTCACCTGGCCCTTTGCCGTTTGGGGGCTGGACATGGTGGGCCCATTCAAGACAGCCCGCGGCGGCATGACACATCTGCTTGTCGCCGTGGACAAATTTACCAAGTGGATTGAAGCGAAGCCAATCAAGAAGCTGAACGGGCCGACTGCCGTGACATTCATCGTAGACATCACTACTCGGTATGGTGTACCACACAACATCATCACCGACAACGGCACGAATTTTGCCAAGGGAGCACTGGCACGTTTCTGCGCGACACAGGGCATGCAACTGGACTTAGCGTCCGTTGCCCACCCGCAGTCAAACGGCAAGGTCGAGCGAGCAAACGGCCTCATCCTCTCCGGCATCAAGCCCCAACTGGTCGTACCACTGGAGCGTTCGGCCGGCTACTGGCTCGATGAGCTGCCGGCTGTCCTCTGGAGTCTGCGCACTACCCCGAACAAGTCAACCGGCTTCACTCCTTTCTTCCTTGTATATGGTGCCGAGGTTGTCATCCCAACTGACATCGAGTTCGACTCGCCTCGGGTCACCATGTACACGGAGGCGGAGGCCAAGGAAGCGCGAGAAGACGGCGTCGACCTGCTGGAAGAAGGCCGGCTGTTAGCACTCAGCCGGTCCGCCATCTACCAGCAGGGTTTGCACCGTTACCACAACCAGAGGGTCAAGCCAAGATCCTTCCAAGAGGGCAATCTTGTGCTCCGGCTGATCCAGCGAACAGCCGGCCAGCATAAGCTCTCGGCCCCTTGGGAAGGCCCTTTCGTCATCAGCAAGGCCCTAGGCAACGACTCCTACTACCTGATCGACGCACAGAAGCCAAGAGCACGCAAGAGGGATGATTCCGGCAAGGAGTCGGAACGACCATGGAACGCCAATCTCCTGAGAAGATTTTACAGTTAAAAGCAGTATGTATCATGCTACCTTTTTGTATTAAGTACAAGACAACGGGCCCCCCGAGGCGCACTCGGGGACTGCCCTCCTTTATCTATGAATGACGAGTGTCATACCCATGAATGTACTATTACATTTGATTTTCTATCAGGCACCGGGTTCGACTAGTCGGCCCGGGGACTGGCCGCCTTAAGTTATATTAAAAGTTCTACCTGAAGTCAGACAAGTAGTGTGCCTGCACCCGAGCCCTCTCTTGTTGTAAGTCGCAGCTCGAAGAACCGACTGTCCGACTGGCAAGAGCCAAAGGCAGAAAGGATGCCCACACGAAAAACGGCTAAGGACTAACAAACTTATATAACACAAGCCGGCCTCCAACCACGCCTACCGGCTGTCAAAACAGCCGGCTGACCGGCTTCCCAGTCATTTCGCTACAATCCAGGAAAGCTAGAGTACTTACCCTCCCAACTGGCCAAGCACTTCTCCAGCCACAGACTGCAGAGCAGCTGTCCGGCTGGGAAAGCGGCAACCAAGGGAGGCGGCAAAGGAAACAGCCAAAGGATGAAAAGCAAAGAACAATGGAAAGCCAAACACATGCATGATTATATTTACACGTAACGCCTTCAACAGGCCGGCAGTCAATATAGTTTGAATACACCCCCAGTGGGTGGAACTGCGCAAACTTAACGAAACATTGTTCAAAGAGTAATAAAACAGGAAAGTAAAGGCGGCAGATTAGACTAAGGGCGTAGCAGGGGAGCCGGGCTGGTCGGTGGAGACGGCAGCGCCGGCTGGAGGAGTGGCCGGCTGGCGAGTCTCGGCTTGATCATCGCCGGCTGCACGCGGTGCGCTCGCACACGCCTTGTTGCTGGAGGCACGGTCAAGCTGAGGCTGGCCGGCTGCTCCACCATCTGGCACGGCGTCTTCACCCTCCTCCTCCTCCTCCTCGCCCTCGTCGCTGGAGTCGATCTCCTCCGCCGAGTCCTTGCCATCTGCTGGGTTCAGCCCGAACCACTCCTCCGGCTGGGCAACGCCGTTGTCGTCCACCTAAGGAGCAAAGGCGCTGGTGTCGGTGTAGTCGGCGATCGCCGAGGCATGCTGGATTGTCGGAGTAAATGGCCACGGGTAGCCTAACCGACTGCCCCTGGTTCTTCTGAAAAAATTATCAGGCCTTTGGGCCTCCAAGTACTCCAAGCATTGGACCACCTCCCCTGGCCGGCTACCCCCGAAGTCGACTCACGGGAGGCGGTCCAGCCTCGGCAACCTCCCTCCCCAGGACAACCGCGGGGTGGCCGACTCCAGGGAGCCGACCTCGAAGAGCGCCGACTCCAAGAAGCCGGCCGAGACCACAACCACCAAAGCTACACCCACATAACGGTGACAAGACGGGGTGTGGCCACAGTGCGACCCATTACCCCCGAAGCCCGAGGCAGGCATGGCCACAGGAGACCGTACGGGACGGCCGCCTCCCGTTCGGCTCGGCACTGTAGCCATGCTAGCCTCGACGTCATCCATGACAAACCCCCGTACGACCCACAGGCGGCGGGTCCCTTCCGCCAGAGAGAGGCGTGGAGGCGGCCCGGCCTCCCCCAGTCGGCCAAGGGCGTAGCCGGCTCCCAGAAGTCGGCTACCCCCTCCCTCGAAACAGGAGCCACATTAAGGAGACAAGACGAGGTAAGGCTACGGTGAGAGCCCTCGAGGCGGCACACTGTAGCCACGCTTACCTCGACGAAGCCCTCGTCATCAGAGGCGAGGCTACAGTAAGCGGCCGCCGACAAGACCCTAGGCGGTGGGGCCGGCCTGTCGACCAAGAGGCCGGCAGCCGGCGGGACCCACTAGTCGGCGGGCCCCAATATCCGACGGAGAAGCCGGAGAGCGTAGACACTGACGGCTGGGTCCAGAGCCCAGCCGGATTACAATTGTACCCCCGGGGGGTAGGCCTATATAAACCCCCCGGAGCACCCATGCAAAGGGTCAGCTTCAAAGCACAGCACACACACACCATAGAGATAGAGAGAAGCGAGAGCTAGCCTTGTTCTTCTTCTCCCTTGAACCCAACAGCTCTAGGAGCGATTGTAGCTACTTTACCTGATCTAGTGATCATGCGGAGACCCCGCAGAGCAGGACTAGGGGTGTTATCTCCTCGGAGAGCCCCGAACCTGGGTAAGATCCGCCGGCGTGCATGTCTTCGCCTCATCCCGTTTCCAGGCACCGGCGATGTCTTATTGGCACCCACAATGATAAGCCACCCGTTGGCATATGTTGCACCAACCACCCGACATTTGGCGCCCACCGTGGGGCCAGGTGCACCGTCGTCCGGAGACCTGTTCTGGAAGGGAACCCTCTTCCTCCCTCGCGAGCGCAGCCAGCCTGCTGCGCCCGATGGCGTTTGCCTCGACGCGCTGCAGGGCGTCGACGACGCCTGCACAGCGAGCTGCCTCGCCGATCTACTCGGCGAGACTCGCATCTCCGACGAGCCTGCGTCCGACGCAGGCACGGACTACCCCGGGAGCCGGGATCGTCCTCACCTCTCCCAAAGGCGACAAGCTCAAGTACACGCTGCAGATCCACTTCGCCGCCTCCAACAACGTGGCCGAGTACGAGGCGCTCGTACACGGGCTCCGGCTAGCCAAAGAGCTCGGCATACGCCGGATCCTGTGTTACGGCGACTCAGACTTGGTGGTCCAGTAGTCGTCTGGCGACTGGGACGCCAAGGACGCGAACATGGCGAGCTATCGATTCCTCGTCCAGCAGATCAGCGGATACTTCAAAGGGTGCGAGTTCCTCCACGTGCCAAAGGCCGACAACGACCAAGCAGATGCCCTAGCACGGATCGGCTCCACCCGACAGGCCATACCGACTGGCGTCTCCCTCCAACGCCTCCTCAAGCCGTCCATCAAGCCGTCTCCAGAGTCGGATTCCATCTTCGTACCGCCTGCGCCAGATACAGCCGGATCCGACTGGAGAAACCCCGCAGCCGGCACGGGGACTTCGACAACTGGCCCGGGGACTGCCGTAGTCGCACCCGGCCCAGGGACTTCAGAACCCGGCCCGGGGACTGCAGCAGTCGGCCCGGGGACTGCAACGACACAAGAAGCGGTGGCCGACTCCAACTCCACGCCACCCAACCCACCCACCCGAGTCATGGTGGCTACATTAACAGAAGAAGAAGTCACAGCTCCGTCATGGGCCCAGCCCATCCTCAAGTTCCTAGTCAGCAGAGAGCTGCCGGCTGATGAGATCTCAGCGAGACTGGTGCAACGACGAGCCGCAGCATATACAATAATCAACAGAGAGCTTGTGAAGCGCAGCGTCACTGGGGTCTTCCAGCGCTGTGTCGAGCCAGAAAAAGGAGTGGCAATCCTCAAAGACATCCACCAAGGCGAATGCGGCCACCACGCAGCCTCAAGATCACTTGTGGCCAAGGCTTTCCGCCATGGTTTCTTCTGGCCGACTGCCTTGGAGGATGCTAAAGAAATAGTCAAGAGCTGCAGAGGATGCTAAGTTTTTAGTTCCAAGCAACACCTGCCGGCTTCTGGACTCAAGACCATTCCCCTCACCTGGCCTTTTGCCGTCTGGGGACTGGACATGGTGGGCCCTTTCAAGACAGCCCGCGGCGGCCTGACACATCTACTTGTTGCTGTGGACAAGTTCACAAAGTGGATCGAAGCAAAGCCAATCAAGAAGCTGAACGGGCCGACTGCCGTGACATTCATCACTGACATCACTACTCGGTACGGCGTGCCGCACAGCATCATCACCGACAACGGCACGAACTTCGCCAAAGGAGCACTGGCACGTTTCTGCGCGACGCAGGGCATCCGACTGGACCTAGCGTCCGTTGCCCACCCGCAGTAAACGGCCAGGTCGAGCGAGCAAATGGACTCATCCTCTCCGGCATCAAGCCCCGACTGGTTGTACCACTGGAGCGATCGGCCGGCTGCTGGCTCGATGAGCTGCCGGTTGTCCTCTGGAGTCTGCGCACTACACCCAACAAGTCAACCGGCTTCAGTCCATTTTTCCTCGTGTACGGTGCCGAGGCTGTCATCCCAACAGACATCGAGTTCGACTCGCCTCGGATCACCATGTACACGGAGGTGGAGGCCAAAGAAGCAAGAGAAGACGGCGTCGACCTACTGGAAGAAGGCCGGCTGTTAGCACTCAGCCGGTCCGCCATCTACCAGCAAGGGTTGCGCCGCTACTACAACCGCAAGGTCAAGCCAAGATCCTTCCAAGAGGGCGACCTTGTGCTCCGGCTGATCCAGCGAACAGCCGGCCAGCACAAGCTCTCGGCCCCTTGGGAAGGCCCCTTCGTCGTCAGCAAGGCACTCGGCAACGACTCCTACTACTTGATCGACGCACAAAAACCAAGAGCACGCAAGAGAGGTGACTCCGGCAAGGAGTCGGAGCGACCATGGAACGCAAACCTCCTGAGACGATTTTACAGTTAAAAGCAGTATGTATCATGCTACCCTTTTGTATTAAGTGCAAACCAACAGGCCCCCCGAACAGTACTCGGAGACTGCCTTTGTTTATCTATGAATGACAAGTGTCATATCCATGAATGTATTATTACATTTGATTTCTTGTCTGGCACCGGGTTCGATTAGTCGGCCCGGGGACTAGCCGCCTTGAGCTATATTAAAAGTTCTACCTGAAGTCAGAAAAGTAGTGTGCCGGCTCCCGAGTCCTCTCTTGTTGAAAGTCACAGCTCGAAGAACTGACTATCCGACTAGCAAGAGGCAAGGCAGAAAGGATGCCCACACGAGAAACGGCTAAGGACCAACGAACTTATAATAGCAAAAGGACGGCCTCCAAACACGCCTGCCGGCTGTCAGAACAGCCGGCTGGCCGGCTTCCTAAACACTTAGCTTTAGTCCAGCAAAGCTAGAGTACTCCCCCCCCCCAATCGGCCAAGCACTCCTCCAGCTACAGATTGCAGAGCAACTGTTGGACTGGGGAGGCGGCAACCAAGGGAGGGCGGCAAAGGAAAAAGCGGAAGGATAAAAAGCAAAGTACAAGGAAAGGCCAAATGCATGCATAAGTTATATATACATATAAAGCCCCCAACAGGCCGCCAACAGGCATAAGTTCGAATACACCCAGTGGGTGGAATTGTGCAGACTTAACCAAACATTGTTCCAAAAGTAACAAGACAGGAAAACAAAAGATGACAGACTAGGGCGCGGCGCGGAAGCCGGGCTGGTCGGTGGAGACGGCCCCGCCGGCTGAAGGAGTGGCCGCCTAGCTGGTCTCGGCTTGGTCACCACCAGTGGCTGGCGATGCACTCGCACGCGACGTAGTGCTGGAGGCGCGGTCAAGCTGAGGCTGGTCGGCTGCTCCACCAGCCGGCTCGGCGTCTTCACCCTCCTCCTCCTCCTCTTCGCCCTCGTCGCTGGAGTCGATCTCCTCCGCCGAGTCCTCATCGTCCGCCGGGTTCAGCCCGAACCACTCCTCCGGCTGGGCAACACCGTTGTCGTCTACCTCGGGGGCGAAGACGCTGGTGTCGGTGTAGTCGGCGATCGCCGAAGCCCGTCGGATGATAGGCGGTCGCGCCGGCTCCAGCTCCGTGTCGGCTTGCTGCCGCCAGGTAGCCAGCTGATCCAGGCTCAGGCCGGGATACCAGGCCTTGACGAACTCCAGCGCCCGCCTGGCGCCGGAGCGAGCAGCCGAGGCCTTCCAGGCTTCGAAGCGGCCGACTGCCACCTCCAGCCAGTTGGCAGTCCGACTGGGGGTGCGAGGAACCACTTGGCCGGGCCAGAGGGCGGCCAAGACTTGCGCCCCGGCACGCTGAAGCCGGCGGAGCAGTCGGTGAGCCAGCTGGATACGGGCCTGGATCGCCAAGAGCTGCTCCTCCAGCGAACGGCCGGCGGTTGGCGAAATCTCGAAGCCAGCCTGCCTCCGCGCCTGGCGGCGGGCCTCGATGGTCTGGTTGGCGGCAGTAGAATAGCCAGGGAAATATTCTGCGCAAAAAAAAGAAGAAAAGAGCACCAAGTCAGAAAAAGAGCCAAAAGTGGCAGATGGCAAGAAAGGACGAAGAGGTAGGCGGCTTACCGTCAACCAGATCTTCGATCTGACCATAGCCAGAGATCAGAGTCTGCCTGGCCTCAGCCCAGCCAGCCGCCTCCGTCTCGTACTCGGCCTGGAGGGCGGCTTCGCGGTCCTGCACCACCTTCAGAGCCGCCTTGTGGCCTTCCTCCTGGTCGGCCAACTTCTTGGCCAGGCGGTCGCGTTCCTGCACCAAGGCGGCAAGCTCGGCATCCTTGGCACGAAGGGCAGTCTGAGACTCCCCCAGCTGTGCCCTCAGACCGGCGTTGGCCGCTGCAGAGACGGCAGAAAAAGAAAGAACGGTAATAGGAAGTCGTCAAGGAAGATCCGACCCGACTGCTCAGCAGTCGGCCCGAATCTCGGGGACTACACCCAGTGGGTGCGCCGACGCGCCCCCACATGAGATGAAGAGCAAAGCACATACCTCGGCTCTCAGTAAGGTCGGCGGTCTTCTGGGTCAGCTCCCGAGCCTGGGAGTTGAAGGCGGCCGCACGAAGATTGTGGTAGTCCTGCAAGATAGACAGAAGATCGAAGTAAGAGCAGGAATAGCAAAGACAAATCCACTAAGAAGTTCCAAGCCGCCTGCTCAGCAGCCGACTCGGAACTCGGGGACTACACCCAGTGGGTGCGCTGACGCGCCCCCACGGAAGAAATCAAGATCAAGAAGAAATCAAAGTCAAGAATAAGCAAGATGGGAAGACTAACCCGGATGGCCGCCCGCGTCGCAAGGAACTCGTCGGTGAACTGCCTCAGCGCCATAGCCTGGCCCTGGAGCCGGGTCCGGACGTCCTGCGCGGCCACGTTCATCACGGCCATCCCTCCGCCTGGCGTCCACCCCGAGGTAGCGCTGGCCGCCTCCGCATCTTGGGCCGACGAGCTGGAGCCCACGGCTGGCTGCGGCTCCGACGCGGCCTTCTGTGGCTCCGACGCAGCTTTCCCCGCACGACGACTCGGGGGCATCCGGACCGCCATCTCAGTCCTTGCGACTGGCTCGCCCCCCGCCGACTGCGCAGGCGGCGGATCAGGCCTGCCGCCTTGAGCCGCCCCAGTTGGCGGGGTCGGCACCGGCGCCCTCTCCAGGACAATGACGTCGTCGTCCCTCTCAAGTCCTGGTTGGTCGCCGCTGGCCCCTTCTGGCGAGGGCTCCATGTCCCCAGGCGCTACGACGCGCAGCGGGGTGACCATCAGGACCTCCCCCGCCGCCGCTGCAGCTGCAGCCTCCGCTTGGGCCCTGGCTGCGGCGTCGGCGAGCGCCTTCGCCGCCTCCTCCTCCCGTGCCGCCTGGGCGGCGGCCGCCTTCCGTGCCTCCGCCTCCCGCGCTCTTGCTCCTCCCGCGCTTCCCGCGCGTTCCGTTCCGTCGCCGCCTGAAGCTCGGCGCGGGGGTCCACACGGCGAGTGGTGCTCCCAGACACCCTCGGCGACTCGACGACGGAGGCGGCAGCCGCCCGCTCAAGCGACAACGGAGCTCTGATCGTTGGAGAAAAAGACAAGGGTTCAGGAACCACCAGAGAAAAGAAAGAAAAAAGAGTATACGAAAGAAAGTGAACTTACGTCAACACGGTCTGCGGTTGCTTCACCGTCTTGCGGAAGCGAGCCGCCTTCGCGGCCGCCTCCTCCCGCCTGGTGGCTCCCGCCCCGCCTCTGGGTTTCTTCGTCCGACTGCCGAACAAACCATGGGCGGCGCGACGCTTCTGCCCTCCGCCCCGAGCAGGCGGGGCAGCGGAGGAACCCGCGCCGCGTCCAGATACCGGCCGGCGGCGCGGGCCGACTTCGGCCTCATCAGAGTCCGGCCAGTCGTCGAAGGTGACTCCGTGCCCGGAGCCGCCTGCTTCGCCGCCGGCTTGGCCACCACCCGGCTCGATGTTGTCGTCCATAGCGGCCGCCCCCAAGTCGGGGTCCTCCAGATCATGTTCCGTCCGGTCGGGGGCGAACCGACG
Organism: Aegilops tauschii subsp. strangulata; assembly: GCF_002575655.3. Classification (NCBI taxonomy): domain Eukaryota; kingdom Viridiplantae; phylum Streptophyta; class Magnoliopsida; order Poales; family Poaceae; genus Aegilops; species Aegilops tauschii. The sequence goes on from NC_053036.3 coordinate 520,252,486, forward strand.
CTCCGTGTCTGAACCACCGGCCGGCCGAAGAAGAGGGCTCTGTCGAAAAACAAGCCGACTAAGTTAGAGTCAGCCAAAAGAACTCGGCAACAACGTTAAGAGAAGAAAAAGAGACAAGGAGAACATACCGTAGGCGGCGGATTGGCTCGGCTATATGGCTCCTTGCCGAACTGCCACTCTTCGGTGAATTTGCAGTTCGCGAGGTAGTTCACCATATAGGCGACCTCCGCGTGCGGCATGTCCTTGGTGCACATTCGGCTCGGATCGAGCTGGCCGCTCATCTGACAGATCAGATGAGGACGGCTCTGGAGCGGAAGTACCCGGCGCGTGACGAAGGCGGCCAGCAGGTCGGGCCCCGTCAAGCCCTCCGACTGGGTCAGCACTCGCACTCGGGCGACGGCTGCGGACCCGGCCGGCGTCAGAGTCACGGCCTGGAAGGACCACTGGGGCCGCCTGCCCGCCGGTGGGCCGGCTACGTAAGCCGGCAGGTTGATGTAGTCGCCCCGTGGGGCGATGTTCCGCACGTAGAAGTACGACTTTTGCCACTTCTTCACCGATTGGATCAGCGTGATGATGGGGAAGGGGTTGTCGGCGACCGACCTCCGCGACGCGATGAAGGCGCCAGTCTGAGCCGGCACGCCCTGCATGCGTGTGCCCAGCTTGGACTGGAAGAACTCCCCCCATAGCTCGAGGGTAGGGAGGACGCCGAGGTAGCCCTCGCACAGGGTGACGAAGGCTGACAGCAGCACCACCGCGTTTGGGGTAAGGTGGTGCGGCTGGAGCTGGTAGAAATCGAGCCAGGAGCGGAAGAAGGCGCTCACTGGCAGGCCGATGCCGCGCAAGAAGTGCGAGCGGAAGACCACCCGCTCGCCCTCCCGCGGCTCCGGCGTAATTTCCCTCGCCGGTGCGAGGCGGACCTCCACCTTGTCCGCGCCGGGCAGCCACCGCGTCTGGCGGAGGAACTCGACGTGATCTTCGTGGACATTGGAGCCGTCCCAATCCCCGCCATATTGTTCCGTGGCGGGAGGCATGGTGAGAACCAGTGCGGCGACGGAGGAGCGAATAGTGGAAAAGCGCGGCGGCGAGGCGCTGTCGCGAGAAACGGCAAGAAGAAGAAGACGGTGGAAGGAGGAGGAGCGTGCGAGAGCCTGCCGCTCTCCCTCTCCCCCTACTTATAGCCTCGCGAGGCGAGGCCGGGGAGGCCGGACGTGGGGGGAGACGTGGGATTAACTGCACCCATTCCCCCCATGCCTCGCGATTATTGCGCCCTAAAAGCAAGCCGAAACTGCCGCAAGAAGACGTGCGGGCGGTTTCGGGATGCAGAGAATCCGCGCCTGGGCCCGAGCGAGGGCGTGGCGGCCCCCCGCCCTGCGGCGACGTCCCGTCGCGCGCGTGGGCTGGCAGGCTTTCCGGCCAAGAGGGGCCACGTGGTTCGCAGACGGCAAGTGGCTGGCCCGCGGCCCGGAGCACGCACTGGCGAACTCCCGCCCTCCGACTTCAGAGTTTTCAACCAAGGCGGCGCGCCTAACCAAAGTCGGCTCCCAGCTGCCGGCTTGTTCAGATAGGAAGCTGATCGAGCTTCTCAACTCCTACCCAACCTCGAAGCACAATCAGCTTCGGGGACTACTGTCGGAGTAAATGGCCACGGGTAGCCTAACCGACTGCCCCTGGTTCTTCTGAAAAAATTATCAGGCCTTTGGGCCTCCAAGTACTCCAAGCATTGGACCACCTCCCCTGGCCGGCTACCCCCGAAGCCGACTCACGGGAGGCGGTCCAGCCTCGGCAACCTCCCTCCCCAGGACAACCGCGGGGTGGCCGACTCCAGGGAGCCGGCCTCGAAGAGCGCCGACTCCAAGAAGCCGGCCGAGACCACAACCACCAAAGCTATACCCACATAACGGTGACAAGATGGGGTGTGGCCACAGTGCGACCCATTACCCCCGAAGCCCGAGGCAGGCATGGCCACAGGAGACCGTACGGACGGCCGCCTCCCGTTCGGCTCGGCACTGTAGCCATGCTAGCCTCGACGTATCCACGACAGACCCCCGTACGACCCACAGGCGGCGGGTCCCTTCCGCCAGAGAGAGGCGCGGAGGCGGCCCGGCCTCCCCCAGTCGGCCAAGGGCGTAGCCGGCTCCCAGAAGTCGGCTACCCCCTCCCTCGAAACAGGAGCCACATTAAGGAGACAAGACGAGGTAAGGCTACGGTGAGAGCCCTCGAGGCGGCACACTGTAGCCACGCTTACCTCGACGAAGCCCTCGTCATCAGAGGCGAGGCTACAGTAAGCGGCCGCCGACAAGACCCTAGCGGTGGGGCCGGCCTGTCGACCAAGAGGCCGGCAGCCGGCGGGACCCACCAGTCGGCGGGCCCCAATAGCCGGTGGAGAAGCCGGCGAGCGTAGACACTGACGGCTGGGTCCAGAGCCCAGCCGGATTACAATTGTACCCCCGGGGGGTAGGCCTATATAAACCCCCCGGAGCACCCATGCAAAGGGTCAGCTTCAAAGCACAGCACACACACACCATAGAGATAGAGATAAGCGAGAGCTAGCCTTGTTCTTCTTCTCCCTTGAACCCAACAGCTCTAGGAGCGATTGTAGCTACTTTACCTGATCTAGTGATCATGCGGAGACCCCGCAGAGCAGGACTAGGGGTGTTATCTCCTCGGAGAGCCCCGAACCTGGGTAAGATCCGCCGGCATGCATGTCTTCGCCTCATCCCGTTTCCAGGCACCGGCGATGTCTTATTGGCACCCACAATGATAAGCCACCCGTTGGCATATGTCGCACCAACCACCCGACATGGATGATAGCCGGCCGCACCGGCTCCAACTCTAGCGCCCGCCTGGCGCCGGACCGAGCCGCAGAAGCCTTCCAGGCCTCGAAGCGGTCGGCCGCTACCTCCAGCCAGTCGGCAGTCTGACTGGGGGTGCGGGGAATCACCTCGCTGGGCCAGAGAGCGGCCAGCACCTGCGCCCCAACACACTGAAGCCGGCGGAGCATGCGGTGAGCCGGCTGGAGGCGGGCTTGAATCGCCAGGAGCTGTTCCTCAAGCGACCGGCGAGCGTTCGGCACGATTTTGGCGCCAGCCTGCCTTTGCGCCTCGCGGTGGGCCTCGACGACCTGGTTGGCGGCAGTAGAGTAGCCAGGGAAGTACTCTGCTCAAGAAAGAAAGAGAAAGAAGAGAAAAATACCAAGTTAGAGAGTGAACCAAACGGCAAGTGGCAAGCAAGGAACGAAGAAGAGGGCGGCCTACCGTCAACCAAGTCTTCGATCTGGCCGTAGCCGTTGATCAACGACTGTCTCGCCTCGGTCCAGCTCGCCGCCTCAGTCTCATATCGGCTTGGAGGGCGGCCTCGCTATCCTGCACCGCCTTCAGGGGCCGCCTTGTGGCTCTCCTCCTGGTCGGCCAGCTTCTTGACCAGGCGGTCACGCTCCTGAGCCCAGGCGTCGAACTCGGCTTCCTTAGCGCGAAGGGCGGCCAGAGTCCCACCTAGCTGCTCCCTCAGTTTGGCATTGGCCGCTGCAGATATGGCAGAGAAGAAAAGAGCAATAAGAAAGAAGTCGTCAAGAAAGATCCGACCCGACTGCTCAGCAGTCGGCCCGAATCTCAGGGACTACACCCAGTGGGTGCGCTGACGCGCCCCCACGTGAGATAAAAGATGAAGCACTTACCCCGGCTCTCAGCTAGATCAGCAGTCTTCTGGGTCAGCTCCCGAGCCTGGGAGTTGAAGGCAGCCGCACGGAGGTTGTGGTAGTCCTGCAAGTCGGACAGAGAAGCGAATGAGAACAAGATAGCAAACAAAGCCTACTAGGAAGTTCCAAGTCGCCTGCTCAACAGCCGACTCGGAACTCGGGGACTACACCCAGTGGGTGCGCTGACACGCCCCCACGGAAGAAACCAAGATCAAGAAGCAAAAAATGGGAAGACTTACCCGAATGGCCGCCCGTGTCGCGAGGAACTCGTCATTATACTGCCTTAGCACCGCGGCCTGGGACTGAAGCCGGTTTCGGACTTCTTGCGCCACCACATTCACCACGGCCGTCCCACCACCCGGCGTCCACCCCGAGCTGGCGCTGGCCGCCTCCACGTCCTGGGCCGACAAGCTGGAGCCCGCGGCCTTCTGCGGGTCCGGAGCCGAGGTTGCCTTCCCCGCGTGCTGGCACGATGGCGACTGGACCACCAGGTCCGTCCTCACGGCCGGCTCGCCTCCAGCCGATTGCGCAGGCGGCGCGTTAGGCCGGCTGCCTTGGGCCGCCCCGGTCGGCGAGGGCGGTGCCGCCTCCCTCTTCTGGACGACGACGTCGTCCTCCCTCTCCAACCCCGGCAGGTCGCCACCGGCTTCCTCCGGCGGGGGCTCCGGGATCTCGGGCGCCACGACACGCAGGAGGGTGACAAGCAAGGCCCCCTCCGCTGTCGCTGCGGCTGCAACCTCCGCCTGGGCCTTGGCCGCCGCGTCGGCACGTGCCTTCGCCGACTCCTCCGCCTCCTCCTGTGCCGCCTTGGCGGCAGCCGCCCTCAGCTCTTCCGCCTCCCGCTCCTCCCGCGCCTCCCGCGCATTTCGCTCCGTCGCCGCTTGAAGCTCGGCGCGGGGGTCCACACGGCGGGTGCTCCCGGATCCTCCCGGCGATCCAACCACGGAGGCGGCAGCAACCCGCTCAAGAGAAAGCGGAGCCCTGATTTTTGAGACAAGACAAGGATTCAGGAATCGACAAGGAAAGAAGAAAGAATATGCAAGAGAGTCTACACTTACGCCGAACCCGTTTGCAGCTGCTTAACCACCTTGCGGAAGCGGGCCGCCTTCACGGCCGCCTCATCCCGTCTGGTCGCCGCCGCCCCGCCCTTGGGCTTCTTCGGCCGACTGCCAAACAAGCCCGACGCGGCCCGGCGCTTCTGCGCGCCACCCCGAGCAGGCGGCGCGGCGGAGGAACCCTCGCCATGGCCGGACGCCGGCTGGCAGCGTGGGACGATTTCCGCCTCGTCGTCATCCGGCTAGTCATCGAAGCTGACTCCAAGCCCGTCGCCTCCTGCGTCGCCGCCTCCCGCCTCGGTGTTGTCGTCCATGGCGGCCGCCCCCAAGTCGGGGTCCTCCAAGTCATGCTCTGCCCGGTCGGGAAGAAATCGGCGATCCGCCGCCGACCCGGCCGCAGGTCGAAGGAGAGGGCTCTGCCAAGACGTGCCAACTGGTCAGAGTCGGCCAAGAAAAACTTGGCGACAAAACTAAGAGAAGAAAGGATAAAGAAAGCATACCGTAGGCGGGGGATGAGCACGGGAGTACGGCTCCTTGCCAAACCGCCACTCTGCGGAGAGCTTGCAGTTCGCAAGATAATTCACCATATGAGCCACCTCGTCGTGAGGCATATCCTTGGTGCACATCCGACTCGGATCGAGTTGGCCGCTCATCTGACAGATCAGATGAGGGCGGCTTTGAAGCGGAAGCACCCGGCGCGCGACGAAGGCGGCCAGCAGGTCGGACCCAGTCAGGCCCTCCGACTGGATCATTACCCGGAGTCGGGCGACGGCCGCGGCTCCAGCCGGCGACAGCGTCACGGCCCGATAGGACCACTTGGGCCGCCTCCCAGCCGGCGGGCCGGCTACGTAAGCCGGCAAGTTGATGTAGTCGCCTTGCGGGCGACGTTCTTCATGTCGAAGTACGACTTCTGCCAGCGCTTCACCGACTGGATCAGCGTGATGACGGGGAAGGGGTTGTCGGCTGCCGGCCTCCGCATCGCGATGAAGGCGCCACTCTGAGCCGGCACGCCCTGCATGCGGGTGTCGAGCTTGGTTTGGAAGAATTCCCCCCAGAGCTCGAGGATGGGGAGAATGCCAAGAAAGCCCTTGCACAGGGTGACGAAGGCGGACAGCAGCACCACCGTGTTTGGAGTGAGGTGGTGCGGCTGGAGCTGATAAAACTCGAGGAAGGAACGGAAGAAGGCGCTCGCGGGCAGACCGAGGCCGCGTAGAAAGTGCGAGCGAAAGATTACCCGCTCGCCTTCCTCCGGCGCCGGCGTGATCTCCTTCTCCGGCGCGAGACGGACCCGCACCTGGTCCTTGCCGGGCAACCGCCGCGTCTTGCGGAGGAAGTCGATGTGGTCCATATGGACGTTGGAGCCGTCCCAGTCCCCGCCGTACTGCATGAGGGCGAGAAGCTGGCGAGAAAGGGTGCGGCGGCGGAGAAAGCACGGCCTCGCGGCGGCAAAGCTACGGGGTGGTGCGAATGTTGGCGGGACGGCGCGGCGGCGAGACGCTGCTGCGATGGAAAGGAGGAGGAAGAAGATGGCGGAGAGAGGAGGAGCGTGCGAGCGTCTGCCGCTTCCCATCCTCCCCCTACTTATAGCCTCGTGCGGCGAAGCCGAGGAGGCGAGGCGTGGGGGTGAACGTGGGATTAACTGCGCCCACTCCCCCACGTCCCATGATTATTGCGCCCTAACGGCGTGCAAAAACCGCCGCCGGAAGGCGTGCGGCCAGCTTTGGGCCACAGAGAATCCGCGCCTGGGCCTAGGCGTAGGAGTGGTGGGCCCCCGGCCTGCGGCGACGTCCTGTCGCGCGCGTGGGTTGGCAGGCTTTTTTCAGCCGGAGGATGCCACGTGGTTCGCGGGCGGCGAGCGGCCGGCCCGCAGCCCGACGCGCTCACCAACTGACTCCCGCCTTCAGACTTTAGAAATTTCGCCAAGACGGCGCGCCCAACCGAAGCCGGCTCCCAGCTGCTGGCTCGTCAAGATAAGAAGCTGACCGAGCTTCTCGACCTCCTCTCAGCCTCGAAGCCCAACCAGCTTCGGGGACTACTGTGGAGTAAATGGCCACGGGTAGCCTAACCGACTCCCCCTGGCTCTTCGAAAAATTATCAGGCCAATCGAGCCTTCAAGCATCCAGAGCATGGGGCCGCCTTCCTCCGGCCGGCTATCTCCAGGGCCGACTACCAGAAGGCGACCCGGCCTCAAAAACCTTCCCGAAGAAAGCTACGAGATGGCCGACTCCAGGAAGCCGGCCCCAAGAGGACCGACTCCCAGAAGCCGGCCATGAAGAGAGCCGACCCCCAGAAGCCGGCCAAGACTGCACCCACCAAGACTGCATCCACATAACGGTGATAAGACGGGGCGTGGCCGCAGTACAGCCCACTACCCCCGAAACCCGGAACAAGCATGACCACAGGGCGCCGTACGGGTCAGCCATCCCCCGTCCGGCGCGGCACTGTAGCAATGTTGACCTCGACGTCACCCATGACAGGCGCCAGTACGGCCCACGGGCGGCGGGCCCCTTTAGCCAGAGAGACGCTCGAAGGCGGCCAGGCCTCCCCTAGTCGGCCTGGGGCGTAGCCGGCTCCCAATAGCCAGCTACCTCCCTTCCTCAAAACATGTGCATCATTAAGGAGACAAGACGAGGTGAGGCTACAGTGAGAGCCCGCAAGGCGGCGGCACTGTAGCCACGCTTACCTCGACAAAGCCCTCGTCATCAGGGACGAGGCAACAGTAACCAGCCGCCAACAAGGCCCCCAAGCGGTGGGGCCGGCCTGTCGGCCAAGAGGCCGGCAGCCGGCGGGACCCACCAATCGACGGGCCCCAATGGCCGGCAGAGAAGCCGACGAGCGCAGACACTGACGGCTAGGACCCGTGCCCAGCCGGATTACCATTGTACCCCTGGGGGGTAGGCCTATATAAACCCCCCGGGACACCCATGCAAAGGGTTGATCTCATAGAGTTTCACACACCACATAGAGAGAAAAGGAGAGCTAGCCTTGCCCTTCTTCTTCACCTAGCCAAACAGCTCAAGGAGCACTTGTAGCTACTTGTATTGATCTAGTGATCATGCGGAGACCCCGTAGAGCAGGACTAGGGGTGTTATCTCCACGGAGAGCCCCGAACCTGGGTAGGATTCGCCGGCGTGCATGTCTTCGCCTTATCCCGTTTCCAGGCACCGACAATGTCTTACTGGCTCCCACAATGATAAGCCACCCGTTGGCATATGTCGCACCTACCACCCGACACGAATCATATGAACGTGATGAAAACTAGCTTGACGATAATTCCCATGTGTCCTCGGGAGCGCTTTTCTCTATACAAGAGTTTGTCCAGGCTTGTCCTTTGCTACAAAAAGGGTTGGGCCACCTTGCTGCACTTTATTTACTTTTGTTACTTGTTGCTCGTTACAAATTATCCTATCACAAAACTATCTGTTACCTACTATTTCAGTGCTTGTAGAGAATACCTTGCTGAAAACCGCTTATCATTTCCTTCCGCTCCTCGTTGGGTTCGACACTCTTACTTATCGAAAGGACTACGATAGATCCCCTATACTTGTGGGTCATCAAGGACCAGGTAACACATGTCCATTTGATTGTTCATATGGGCATCTTGTGTTCCTTCTTTGACGATAAATTAAATATTTGCATATTCATCTTATTAATGTGTGTTGTGTGTTACACAGCTATGCAAGGGATAGGCAGCATATGAGAGATAATTTGTTGCTTCCGGAAGTCGACGCTGAGCTAGCGGCTATGACTCCTGAACCTGCAAATGATGCTACTTTCATTAGAAGTGTCCAACAAACAAATGTGTGGTCCAATTTTAGGCAGCAATTTGCGGATGAGATGTATGCTGAGTACCTTGTGGCGCATGGAGAACTAGAGATCGAGTAGATAAGTACCGGTGGAGTAGATAGCTAGCTGATGGTGCCTTTTTTGCGCTAGCTTGGTGATGGTGCCCTTTTTGTGTGGTAGCATGCTGGCTGTGATGGTGCCTTGTGTGTTATGGGTTGTACATGCTTCATCTTTTGTTCGTACTAATATATATGTTTACCTTACTCGTGCTTGCTCTTTTGTTCTTACTTTTATGCACATTCATTTATTATACTTGTAGAAGCATGGCCGAAACAAAAGGAAAAAAGTAGAGTTTACCTTACATGCATGGACTCATGAGATGGACACGGCATTGTTGGCCGTCCTTGTTGAGCATCACAACAATGGTGACCGTGCTCAAAATGGTTGGAAGCCACATGTGTATAATGCTTGCATTAAGCATGTCAAGGATACATGTGATGTTGACATTACGAAGGAAAACATAACAGGAAGAATCAAAACATTTGACAAGCAGTATGAGATCATTACCAAGATGCTTGCACAGAGTGGCTTTGGATGGGGTTGGGTAAAGAACATGGTATCAGTTGATAGTGAAGAAGTGTGGTCTCGATATGTGGAGCTACTTAAAACCAAATTTATCTTGTGGTTATTTTTGCAACTTTAATATCATCTCATTTGTGTGTTTTGTGTAGGCTAACAAGGAAGCACGTGCCTATAGGAACAAGGTAGTGCACAATTGGGAGTCTATCAATATCATATATTCAAAAGATCATGCGACCGGTGCAGGTGCTAGGACAGGAGCTAAATGTGTTCAAGAACCACAAGACACACCTGTTGTTGAAGAAGCTCCTGAGGTGCCTCAGAAGAGGCAACGCACTGGGGATTCTATCTTGTGCATGATGGGAAAGATGAAGATGTCTTTTGATGATGCTTTGAAGACAACCGAGCCACTTCCTATGCGTAAGGTGACTCCTCCAACAGAAATCCTTGCTGCACTAAAGAAGGTACCAGATTTGGAAGATAGTGATATGTTGAGAGCTTATGGAAAATTGATTGTCAATGAGCGTTTGTTTGAAGCACTCATGGCGCTACCCGAGGAGTTAAGGAAGCCATGGCTCTTGACCTTCGATTAATTGTTACTATCCTGTTTAGTTGATGTATGGACTCTTGTTTGTGAACTATCCACTTGTGCTATGTGTAAGAGACATAAAACTATCTACTTGTGCTATGTGTAAGAGACATAAACTACCAAAATTATTATCCATGTTGTTTTCTTGGTACTTTAAAACTATTTTCTGGCATCCTTCCTTTTTCCATATTTATTTCTACTTGTGTTATTGTTTTGACCTTATTCAGAACATTTTAATGTTATTATGTGTGTAAAATAATATATATATATATATATATATTCAAATATACACATAATACTTTTTTTCATACATGTACAGAAGTTTCTATTGTCCAAACTCAAAAAACATCCAATTCCATGGTTTGTACATCCAAACAGCAATTGGAATTGAGTGCTACCCTCTAATTCCAACAATAAATTCCATGCACATCCAAACAATAGAATTCAAATTGGAGCCCATTTCCTTTCCATCTTAGATTTGGAATTTCCAGTCCAATTCAATTCCAAGCAATTTTTCCTACATCCAAACACAACGTAAGGGATATTAAGGCCTCCTTTTAATAGAGTACAGGACCAAAGCATTAACACATAGTGAATGCATGAACTCCTCAAACGACGGTCATCACCGGGAGTGGTCCCGATTATTGTCACTTCGGGGTTGCCGGATCATAACACATAGTAGGTGACTATAGGCTTGCAAGATAGGATCAAGAACTCACATATATTCATGAAAACATAATAGGTTCGGATCTGAAATCATGGCACTCGGGCCCTAGTGACAAGCATTAAGCATAGCAAAGTCATAGCAACATCAATCTCAGAACATAGTGGATACTAGGGATCAAACCCTAACAAAACTAACTCGATTACATGATAAATCTCATCCAACCCATCACCGTCCAGCAAGCCTACGATGGAATTACTCACGCACGGCGGTGAGCATCATGAAATTGGTGATGGAGGATGGTTGATGATGACGATGGCGACGGATTCCCCTCTCCGGAGCCCCGAACAAACTCCAGATCAGCCCTCCTGAGAAAGATTAGGGCTTGGCGGCGGCTCCGTATCGTAAAACGCGATGAATCTTTCTCTCTGATTTGTTTCTCCCCGAACACGAATATATAGAGTTGGAGTTGAGGTCGGTGGAGCTCCAGGGGGCCCACGAGGCAGAGGGCGCGCCCAGGGGGGTAGGCGCGCCCCCACCCTTGTGGACAGGGCGTGGGCCCCCTGGCCTTGATTCTTTCGCCGGTATTTTTTATTAATTCCAAAATAATTCTCCGTTGATTTTCAGGTCATTCCGAGAACTTTTGTTTCTGCACAAAAATAACACCATGGCAATTCTGCTGAAAACAGCATCAGTCCGGGTTAGTTCCATTCAAATCATGCAAGTTAGAGTCCAAAACAAGGGCAAAAGTGTTTGGAAAAGTAGATACGACGGAGACGTATCAGAGCACTACAACATTTCTGATAAGTATATGTGAATGACATATTGTTGATCAGAAATAATATAGAATTTTCTGGAAAGCATAAAGGAGTATTTGAAAGGAGTTTTTTCAAATAAAGACCTCGGTGAAGCTTCTTACATATTGAGCATCAAGATCTATAGAGATAGATCAAGACGCTTGATAAGTTTTTTCAATGAGTATATACCTTGACAAGATTTTGAAGTAGTTCAAAATGGAACAGTCAAAGAAAGAGTTCTTGCCTGTGTTACAAGGTGTGAAATTGAGTAAGACTCAAAGCCCGACCACGGCAGAAGATAGAAAGAGAATGAAAGTCATTCCCTATGCCTCAGCCATAGGTTCTATAAAGTATGCCATGCTGTGTACCAGATCTATTGTATACCCTACACTGAGTTTAGCAAGGGAGTACAATAGTGATCTAGGAGTAGATCACTGAACAGCGGTCAAAAATTATCCTTAGTGGAATAAGGATATGTTTCTCGATTATGGAGGTGACAAAAGGTTCGTCGTAAAGGGTTATGTCAATGCAAGTTTTGACACTGATCCGGATGACTCTAAATCTCAATCTGGATACATATTGAAAGTGGAAATTAGCTAGAGTAGCTCCGTGCAGAGCATTGTTGACATAGAAATTTGCAAAATACATACGGATCTGAATGTGGCAGACCCGTTGACTAAACTTCTCTCACAAGCAAAACATGATCACACCTTAGTACTCTTTGGGTGTTAATCACATAGCAATGTGAACTAGATTATTGACTCTAGTAAACCCTTTGGGTGTTGGTCACATGACGATGTGAACTATGGGTGTTAATCACATAGTGATGTGAACTATTGGTATTAAATCACATGGCGATGTGAGCTAGATTATTGACTCTAGTGCAAGTGGGAGACTGAAGGAAATATGCCCTAGAGGCAATAATAAAGTTGTTATTTATATTTCCTTATATCAAATGTTTATTATTCATGCTAGAATTGCATTAAACCGGAAACTTAGTACATGTGTGAATATATAGACAAACTAAGTGTCACTAGTATGCCTCTACTTGACTAGCTCGTTGAATCAAAGATGGTTAAGTTTCCTAGCCATAGACATGAGTTGTCATTTGATTAACGGGATCACATCATTAGACAATGATGTGATTGACTTGACCCATTCCGTTAGCTTAGCACTTGATCGTTTAGTATGTTGCTATTGCTTTCTTCATGACTTATACATGTTCCCATGACTATGAGATTATGCAACTCCCGAATACCGGGGGAACACTTTGTGTGCTACCAAACGTCACAACGTAACTGGGTGATTACAAAGGTGCTCTACAGGTGTCTCCGATGGTACTTGTCGAGTTGGCATAGATCAAGATTAGGATTTGTCACTCCAATTGTCGGAGAGGTATCTCTGGGCCCTCTCGGTAATGCACATCACTATAAGCCTTGCCAGCAATGTGACTAATGAGTTAGTTGCGGGATGATGCATTACGGAACGAGTAAAGAGACTTGCCGGTAACAAGATTGAGCTAGGTATTGAGATACCGACGATCGAATCTCGGGCAAGTAACATACCGATGACAAAGGGAACAACGTATGTTGTTATGCGGTTTGACCGATAAAGATCTTCATAGAATATGTGGGAGCCAATGTGAGCATCCAGGTTCCGCTATTGGTTATTGACCGGAGACGAGTCTCGGTCATGTCTACATAGTTCTCGAACCCGTAGGGTCCGCACGCTTAACGTTCGGTGACGATCGGTATTATGAGTTTATGTGTTTTGAAATGTAGTTAGGAGCCCCGGATGAGATCGGTGACATGACGAGGAGTCTCGAAATGGTTGAGACGTAAAGATCGATATATTGGACGACTATATTCGGACATCGGAAAGGTTTCGAGTGATTCGGGTATTTATCAGAGTACCAGAGAGTTACGGGAATTCGCCGGGGAGTATATGGGCCTTATTGGGCTTTAGGGGAAAGAGAGAGGGGAGGCTACGCGCCCCCCAAGGCCTAGTCCGAATTGGACTAGGGGAGGGGCGGCGCCCCCTCCTTCCTTCTCTTCTCTTTTCCCTTTCCTTCTCTCCTACTCCTACTACATGGAAGGGGAGGAATCCTACTCCCGGTGGGAGTAGGACTCCCCAGGGCGCGCCATAGTTGAGGGCCGGCCCTCCCCCTCCTCCACTCCTTTTTATACGGTGGAGGGGGCACCCCATGGACACACAAGTTGATCACTGATCTCTTAGCCGTGTGCGGTGCCCCCCTCCACCATAATCCACCTCGGTCATATCGTTGCAGTGCTTAGGCGAAGCCCTGCGCCGGTAGCTTCATCATCACCGTCATCATGCCGTCGTGCTGACGAAGCTCTCCCTCGACACTCTGCTGGATCGTGAGTTCATGGGACGTCACCGAGCCGAACGTGTGCAGATCGCGGAGGTGCCGTACTTTCGGTACTAGGATCGGTCGATCGTGAAGACGTACGACTACATCAACCGCGTTGTCATAACGCTTCCGCTTACGGTCTACGAGGATACGTGGACAACACTCTCCCCTCTTGTTGCTATGCATCACCATGATGTTGTGTGTGCGTAGGAAATTTTTGAAATTACTACATTCCCCAACATCTATCATAGTCCTTTCGATAAGTAAGAGTGTCGAACCCAACGAGGAGCAGAAGGAAATGACAAGCGATTACAACAAGGTATTCTCTGCAAGCGCTGAAATTATCGGTAACAGATAGTTGTGTGATAAGATAATTCGTAACGAGTAACAAGTAACAAAAGTAACTAAGGTGCAGCAAGGTGGCCCAATCCTTTTTGTAGCAAAGGACAAGTCTGGACGAACTCTTATATAAAGCAAAGCGCTTCCGAGGACACGTGGGAATTACTGTCAAGCTAGTTTTCATCATGCTCATATGATTCGCGTTCGTTACTTTGATAATTTGATATGTGGGTGGACCGGTGCTTGGGTGCTGTCCTTACTTGGACAAGCCTCCCACTTATGATTAACCCTTCTCGCAAGCATCCGCAACGACGAAAGAAGAATTAAGATAAATCTAACCATAGCATTAAACATATGGATCCAAATCAACACCTTATGAAGCAGCGCATAAACTAGGGTTTAAACTTCTGTCACTCTAGCAACCCATCATCTACTTATTATTTCCCAATGCCTTCCCCTAGGCCCAAACAATGGTGAAGTGTCATGTAGTCGACACTCACATAACACCACTGAGAGACAACATACATCTCATCAAAATATCGAACGAATACCAAATTCACATAATTACTTATAACAAGACTTCTCCCATGTCCTCAGGAATAAACCTAACTACTTATAAAGCATATTCATGTTCATAATCAGAGGAGTGATAATTATCATTAAGGATTTGAACATATGATCTTCCACCGAATAAACCAACTAGCATCAACTACAAGGAGTAATCAACACTACTAGCAACCCACAGGTACCAATCTGAGGTTTTGAGACAAAGATCGGATACAAGAGATGAACTAGGGTTTGAGAGGATATGGTGCTGCTGAAGATGTTGATGGAGATTGACCCCCTCTCGGTGAGAGGATCGTTGGTGATGACGATGGCGATGATTTCCTCCTCCGGGAGGGAAGTTTCCCAGGCAGAACAGCTCTGCCGGAGCCCTAGATTGGTTCTGCCCAGGTTCCGCCTCGAGACGGCGGCTCTTCGTCCCGAAAGCTTCCTCTTGATTTTTTTAGGTCAAAACACATCATATAGCAGAAGATGGGCACTGGGGGCCTGTCAGGTGGCCCACAAGGTAGGGTCGCGCCCAAGGGGTAGGGCGCGCCCTCCACCCTTGTGGATGCCTGGTGGGTCCCCTCTGGTACTTTCTTCACCCAATATTTATTATATATTCCAAAATGATTCTCTGTAAATTTTTAGGACTTTTGGAGCTGTGCAGAATAGGTCCTTCAAATTTGCTCCTTTCCGGTCCAGAATTCCAGCTGCCGGCATTCTCCCCCTTTGTGTAAACCTTGTGAAATAAGAGAGAAAAGGCATAAGTATTTGTGCTATAATGTGTAATAACAGCCCATAATGCAATAAATATCAATATAAAGCATGATGCAAAATGGACGTATCAAGGGCTAGCTCTAATTGATCAATTAGGACCAACAAGAACTAGAACTAGATCAACTAGAAGAGGCACCAAAACTTGTGTATTCAATACAGCAAAATCCCCTAGTATATATAGGTTAGAGGGGAGGGAGAGGGCAGCCACCAAGGGGGGAAAGTCCTCCCTTGTGCGCCGGCCTAGGGGCCTCCCCAAGTCCAATCCCCCCCTCCCTCCCCACACACACAAGGAAAGGGAGAGCGCCTTCCTACTTGGGCCCTTGTGGCCCAAGTTGCCTTCCACCTCTTTGCCTTTTTAGGCCTATTGATATTTAAATTAAATATAAATATTCTAAATATTTCCAGACCATTATATATATATATATATGTATATATATAATTTCACATCTTCGGAAACAATTTTCACCTATATATATTTATCGGTAATACCCGGTATTACCCGATATTCACCGACACCCTTCTGGTGACCCCAAAATGCTTCCGGAACCTCTCAGAACTATTTTAGATATTAATGAAACAATTTCACAAATATATTGTCATTAATCCCATACCACTAACACTCAGCATATCATGATTACCTTAAGCTTGTGACCCCGTAGGTTTGGTAAATCATAGGCATGAACGGAAACCCCTTCGTACAGTGACCGATGGTGGAACCGTGGACATCCATATCGGTCTCTATGATTACACGAATGATATTCGTGTGAACCTTTGGTTATCATGTGATGTCCCTTTGCTTCACGATATTTTACAAAACCCGGTGTGCATCGGTATCCTCCTGAGTCATCACTATGCTCACTATACCGTTGCTCCTGTTACGGTTTTGTTCTTCTTTCTCATTGACGTGTTCTGGCATCCCTGTGACGTAGTCACCTGTGTCTAGCCAAACGATGATGGATGTCGTCACACCGAGAGAGCCCTAAAAATATCTCTCCATCGGCGAAGGAGAAAATCCCACTCTTGAGTTATTCAAGCACTTACCAAACTTTCCAGTGAGCCTGAAAGTTGCCGTTATGATCACCTTGTTACAGATGATGTTTGAGTTGTTGTAAATATGCATAAACATTTATTTTCCGGTGAGCCTAAACTTTCCGGTTTTTATTTATTCATTTATTGGTTTTCTTTATTTTTTCATTCCTTTTGCATTTGTTTCTTCAGCATTTTTATTTTCTTTTTATTTGTTTTTTTTTTTTGCTTTTCATTTTCACTTTTCTTTGTTTCTTTTGGTTTTCATTCTACATTTCTTGTATATGTAAACAACATTTTTCTAATAACGTTTAAATTATTCAAATACAAAATTAACATTTTCTTAATACATTGTCAACATTGTTTCTAATACACATTATTAATATTTTTTAAATACAAGATTAATATTTTTCAAATACAAGATTAACATTTTTTGAATACTTGGTCAACATTTCCCTATACACACTTTTAAAATTCAGATTATTAATTAAAAAATTCAAATAAAAATTTAACATTTTTAATACATGGTCAACATTTTTCTATACACACTTAACATTTTCCAAATGCTTGATTAACATTATTCAAACATTTGTTTAACATTTTTCAAATGCTTGATTAATATTTTTATATACAAGATAAATTTTTTATCATTTCTTTAATACATGATCAACATTTTTTCTATACACATTTAACATTTCCCAAAATTCTTTATTAAAAACATTCAAATACTTGTTCAACAAATGTTTCTCAAATTCTTGATTAACATTTTGTATAGATGATCAAGAAAAATCACCATTTTTAATACATGTTCAACAACTTTTCTATAAACGCTAAATATTTTTTAAATGCTTGATTAACATTTTTCAAATACTTGTTCAACATTTTTCAGATACTTGGTCAACATTTTCTGAATTCTTGATTAACATTTTTCCAATACCCGTTCAACATTTTTCAAATACTTGTTCAATGTTTTCGAAATGCTTGTTCAGCATTTTAGAAATGTTTTTTGTAGAGTGTTTTTTCTAATACATATATTTAGAAATTTTTTAAGTAAGAACAAAATTAAAAAAGTAATGCAAAAAACGAAAATAGAAAATGTAAAAAAAAGAAAAAAGAGGCTGTGGTCTTCCGTGCTTCTGGGCTAGCCCATCTCGGTCTCCCGTTCAGCGAGGGCTCCTCCCTCTCGCTGAACGCGAGATATAGGGGCGCCCGCCTACCGCAGCCTTTAAAAGAGAAAAATGTTGACGTGCTTATTTGGCGTGTACACCCTCTGAAACAGGTTCGGTTCAGCTTAGTCGGGCTCCTTGTCAGTTGTAGCGGTCTCAGTCCTCTGCACCAGGGGGATTAGCTAGGGTTTAACGAGCCGCAGCGACCACCATGACGGCCACAAACGCGGCGGCGGCGGAGTCGGACGCGGAGGCCAGGAGCATCCTCGAGCGGGCCGCGGCGGCATCCTTCCCTCCGCTCCATGCCGTCCACCACCTCCTCTCCGTCGGGGTTCGGCTCCTCACCCATCCTTATCTTCCCCTCAAAATTACGGCAGCCTTTTGAGCTAGAAGGAAGAAATCTCGACAGCTTTATAGATTGATGCTGTTCCTTAGTAGCAACAGGACTAGAATTTCCCCTTCGGAGAACAGCTCAGTCACTTTTTTTTTTCCTCTGCGATGAAGTTAGCTACTTGAAGCAAAGTAGAAGAAACCCCAAATTCAGTCGTCCTTTTGACGGCCGGGCGGTTTTCGGTGGTAGATGCACTACCTCCTTGCTGTGCAATCTTTGCTACTGATTCCTCACTTCTCTCATATTTAATGTGTGGTACTTCGTTTATCTCCCCCAATATCTGTTTGTGTAGTTGTTAAGTGAGATTAATCCACCAATGTACAGTTTTATAGATCCGATGAGCATTTGCTAGGAGAGTGGTTGATTGTTTGAGCAGCTTCGCTAAGATAGATGGGATTCTGAAAACTGTGTCACCCCCCGTGATTGATATCTGTGTTAATTCTTTATGGAACTAGAAGTAAGGGGGAATATAGAGAACTCTGACTGTGTTTAAGATAAAGTGAACCAGAAAGAACAGTTGTTCTTTATTGTGTATGTAAACATGTGTGCGATGTGGACAGGGTGGAGCTTTTTCTGACCATTGGCTCTCATCCCGTTGCATTTTTCTGCTGACCTGCCTGTTAATGCATAATTCACAACTGGAGAAAAATCATCAACGTTACTGTCATGTTGCAGGTTTGTGTGCGATGCATCTTTCGCATGTTTGGAGCCTTTAGCCATGCCTGCTCATGTGCGTCTCTTACGGTCTCTTTCTTCCATTCATTTCTTGAAGAGCATGATGATTCCGCAAAAGGCGGGCCTTGCTCATGTTTGTCAACAGATGAATCATGCTGCTCTATTTGCTTTGGAATATTGCTGCCCACCTGCCATCAGGATGAGGGTGTAGTACCGTTTGATGACATTTCTCGTATCGACATAATTACTTCAATGGTATCTCAAGCAATACAAAGAGAGGGTTATCAAATCGATGGGTTTTCTTTAGAAATTTCACTGCCTGCAGTTGTAGCAGCGAATGAACGTGCCATCAGGTAACCATCCCTACTTGAGAATCTCTGCTTCAGTTTTTTTCTGTGGCACCTTTAATTTAATATATGGCAGTGGTAATTCAAGGAGATGACATTATATAGTCTATACTAACCAGATTTATAATCTAGAAGGTTGTCTTCTCAATTGAATATATGGTGATATTTGACACAACCAATGTTAAAAGAACTTCCAACTCTGTTCACGGCAGTGAGCTAAATTTGGTTTTGGTGGATACTGAATAATTACAATTAAGATCATGTCTTACCTGCTCTCAAATGTGTATGGGTGTTTTTGTGTGCGTTTCATTCTAATCTTAATGTTCTTGTAATACATGTGATGATTCTAAACTGTTGTTCTCATAATGTGTTCTCCTTTTCCCTCTTAATAGGTTATATATGAAAGAAAAATATGGCAGTGAAAATTGGTTCAAGGACGAAATGTTTTCTCAACAAACCATGTCAGCGAAGGAGGGTCTGAGACTGTTGATAGCACCATCGCTCGAGAAACAACTGGTAGGATCTTCTGTGATTGCCTTTTGTCTTGGAGCGTTGTGCAACCAACAATTGCTTGACTAAACAAAAATACATGCAGGGTGTTAAGCACGGTAACAATTCATTTCGAATTCGCTTAACATATACTCATGATGATGCTTCACTGAAGCTCAAAAGTTTATTGCCAAATGACAGTAATCGTAAAAGGAAAGCAGGTAAGTCCTTTAGTGGTCATTTACTAACAAGGTAACTTGATCATCCTTCTGGATTTATCAGATTTTTCATTCATATAATGATTTGTCTGATGTTGTAACAGAGTCAAGAGAAGGAAATGATACTAGAAGGAACTCAACATATGATGATAAACAGACATTAAGTGAAGCAGATTCATTCATCCACAAGTCCCTTGAGGGTATTCAAGATAAAGAATTCTGTAGTTTATTTAAGTTGCCTCCTGAAAAGGTGCCCACTGTACTATTGCAATACCGCTTTACCCCCAGAAATTGGCCATGTATTATACTGATTTTTTTAGATCAACTTAATTGATTCCCCCTTCAGGTGTCCAAACCTTGCCATCTTGTGATATCCTTCCTAAGGTCGCCCATATATATTGGCGGAAGATACTTGAAGGTATGTTCAAGTAATCCTTGGTTTTAACCAGTGTGGTTCATTACCAGAATGTCAATTATAGCAGAACACCAATTTTTGCTGTCAGTAAGGACTAATTCCCTAGTAGCAAACTTATGAAATGCCTTCTTGATCGATAATCATTGCTTTCTTGAAGGTTACCCATCAAGAACTATGTAGCTCTGTAAACTCACTTTCCAATCTCATTAAAGGTGATGAAAAGATTCAAATAGTTGTTATGAATAATACAAAATGTCGTGTCAAAATCAAATAGTTTTCTTTCAAAGAGGCCACACTGTACCTTTGTGCCATAATATCAGTTGCATGCGCCTTGGTATTTGTTTCCCTATGCTCAATATACATAAACAAACTACCTGTGTGTTTGCTCTTCAGTTAAACTTGTTGATGTTCAAAAAAGATTCTGAATCCCTCGTGTTACTAATTGCCATTGTCAGCTTTCAAGAAATGTCAGTCAGTCATGTTGGATAATTGATGATGAAAGAATGGGGGAAGCATCAGTTGAGGTAAAACACACTGCATCAGAGTCAAGACCCAACCCAACAAGCTGAACATCATTGCACCTTTTTTGTAGGAGATAATTAAAGAGAGTGTCTGTGCCATCTCCAGAGGTGATGGCTACAAGTTCCATGCTGCTGGAAGAGAAGATATCGATGTAAGGTTGTAGTTTGGAACTGTATCTGTTGGTATATGGTATGCTGAATGTCTCGCATACACAGGTACGGATGCTTGGATCTGGTCGTCCATTTCTAATTGAAGTCCTGAATGTGCGATCAATTCCATCTGCGATTGAAATTCAACAAATTTCTGACAAGATTAATAGCTCCGAAAAGAAACATGTAAGGAATCAAATTCATGCTGGATTGACGTTGCAGGTCATAGTTACACACAGATTGCATATCATATGCTTATGACTCGAATTTTCTAGGTCAGAATTAGAAATCTCAAGTTGGTAGACAATGAAATATGGGCCATGATGCGTGAAGGGGAAGCGGAGAAGCAGGTGCTCCATTCAATTGGTGACAGTATCATTTAGCTGAAATGATAGTGTCAGTTATTCTAATCATTTACATTTTTTTGTCACATCACATCACATTACCTTACACATTGCCTTGTCTTGCGAAACAACACAATCCTTACCTGATCATCAAGGTTTACTCTTACTTTATGTGTGCAGAAGCAGTATGCTGCCCTCATATGGACTTCTAGTCCTCTGACGGATGATGACCTGCAGAAAATTTCTGTTATTAATGATATGGTACAGTATATTTGCTTACTAGTAAACCCAGCGAGCTAGTTTGATTTTGTTCTCTTGTTGTTTTATTGGATAAGTTGGGGTTTTGCATGTACATGTGTCGGAGTAAAGCTTTGGGTTATTTTTACCTAAGCAAGTGTAGTACTGAGGCAGGTAGCGGGGAATAAGCCTGTTGAGATATGAGATGAACTTTAATATTTGCTTTTTTTTTTCTGTGCCAGGATTGATATTCTTTGCTAGCGTATCCGTGCTTTTGTTAAGACAGTTTGTTTGTCATGAGTATATATGTGATGAATTGACTGGGACTTTATCCGGAGTTTATTCACCTATTTTGTGTTGATATCTTGCTACTCGGGTACACTAAGCCAACACTCCCTATGAAGTACACATAATAATGGCATCTCTTTTTTTCCTGCCTTCTAGGAAATTGTACAAAATACCCCCATAAGGGTTCTTCATCGAAGAAGCCCGTTGGAGCGGAAACGGATTATACATTGGTAAGAGTTGAGACTGGTTCCAGCTTTATGTAATCTGTTTCATTGTTCTATTTTTCTCCTTTCAAAAATCCACTTTGTATTTCATTCATCTGTCAATCAGGATGGAGATTGAGAAAGTTGAAGGCAGCTCAAACTATTACTTGTTGCATCTATGCACTCAGGTACCATCTTGCCAAAGTTAGTAGGTTATTTGTCTCCAGAGTTAGTTTCTGTCTATAGACATTCTGATTTTGTATGTCCTAATTGCTGGAAAAATGCAGCATTTGCTGGACGCTTGTGTAAATATCTTCATTAGAAGTGTACCGTAGTTTTCTATTTCCTGTTTGATCGACTGTGATGTGTTTACAGGCAGGAACGTACATTAAGGAGTTTGTGCACGGTGATCTTGGACGCACAAATCCGAGGTAACCATCCTTCCTGTCTATTTTTCAGGTTCCTTGCCAGTTGCCATTTAGAGCATGGTTAATAGTATAGCCAGCTGATGGCTATATGAGTGTGACATGTCATCAAGAATTAGCATTATTAAGAGCATGGTTAATAGTATAGCCAACTGCTGGCTATATGATGTTGCCATGTCATATATAGTCATCACTTATAGTCACTCATACAACAAGGTTAGCTATAAAGTTGGCTATAAGAGTACTACTCCCTCCGTCTAGGTGTGTAAGTCATCTTACGAAAACCAAATAATCCCAAAACACTTAGGCGCGGTACATTAACTCTCATCTCGTTTCTTGTTTCGTGACATATCAACCAATAAGAGATGTGGGCCATGCATGCTTTAAATGATTTGAGACTACCAAACACGACATGCATTGGTTAGTTCATTGCATGCATTGTTATTAATTAGCAAAAACACATTAAGTTCTCTCGTTTTCCCCTCCACCTTGGTCACGGTGCGCAACATAAGATGACTTACATACCTAGACGGGGGGAGTACTTTTTTTCATCCTCTCTCTATCTCTTTCTTCATATTTATTGCATTTGCCTAGGAGTACGCATATAGCTAGGCTCTTGCATGAGAGCCCACTCCCACCATTTTTTCATGTCTCTCTCCTCCACATAGGCAAAAGTGCCATGTAACTCTTGATGACATGGCACGCTCATATAGCCAGCAGCTGGCTATACTATTAACCATGCTCTCAGCTATCTCTGGCGCTCTTAAAGAAACATGTAATGCATGTTTAACCGTGAAGGTCTCCTCTCAAGCCCCATTCACCATCTGCAGATAAATAAGAAATGAATTTACATCCCTGGAGTACAATTTTATTAATTTCTGATGAGCTTCTTTGCGCATGCTTGCGCTCTTGCTATTGCAGTATCGGTTCCATGCTACGTTGCAGAGCCGAGATACTGCAACTCGATGTCACGGACGTTAAGATGGACTTGCTGCAATAGTATGCAGCTGCCACATGATACCATTTGGGGCAATTACTTTGGTAGTGGAGGCGCTCTGATAAGCCAAGATTCCCGCGGAAGACTATGCCGTTGGCAAGTGCTCTAGGAACGGCGAATTGTTTTTCTCATGGAGTGCGTAACTTGATGTCAATTGTAAAATGTACACCAGCCAGGGGAACCCAGCAACAATTTTGAGAAATTGGGGGGAATTTGGCCCCATTTGGCTCCAACGTTTACCTTTTCCCAGAGCAACAATTTAGAGAAAATTGAGAAACTGAACCATTCGGTCCCAATGCCTTATCTGTTTTGCCACCACGTGTCGTTGTGCTGCTAAACAATCATATTCCCCTCGAGAGGAAGTACTAGATGATATTCAATGAGCAGCATCACATGGACGACAGGAAAATTTTGATATCGAGAATTTACTGCAGTGAGGCTGATACTCAGTTTTTAATGTACTTTGTTTTTCCATTTCTAATACTACCTCTGTACCAAAATATAAGACGTTTCTGCCGGCTGTTCGGTTTCTTCTTTTTTCGAGTTTTGACACGGTTTCTCTTGCTCAAAGTAGCGTGTGTTTCATTGGTCTGGTAGGAACAAGATTTGAAAGGGCGCCTGCAGCCTTGGCAAGTTGGCATCCTGCGACGGCTGTACAATACTTGGCCATCCTGCCGCAAGGGAAGCTCGAGAAATACTTGGCCATCCTGCCGCTTCTGCTCTGCATGCATCTTCATGCCGTGACGAGACACGAAAGGAACTTTGCTTTCTGTCCTAAACTAAAAGCGAGAGATTAAACTGAAAACTGAAATGTGCAAAGACATCCTACGCCGCTATGCGTTTCTTCCCTCCGTCGCGTGTGCGCTTCCTTGGAATAACTTGTGCCAGTCGATGTGCTTTCTCCTCCCGGCCTAGCCTCGCCTACCTTGCATGTCCAGCCATGTCCAGTTGTCCACACCAAAGAAAACTTCCTCCATGGAGCCAAGTTTTGCTCCGTGCCATCCTCTATAAATCGCTGCTCACCCACGCCCAGACAAATCACACAGCTTACTTTCCTTTCCCAACATAGTTCTTGAACAAGCCTGGTGGTGAGTCCCTCGCCATGGCCTCCACCAAGCTCAGCTTCAAGAGGATGGACAGCGTCGCCGAGACCATGCCCGACGCGCTGCGGCAGAGCCGCTACCAGATGAAGAGATGCTTCCAGCGCTACGTGTCCAAGGGCCGCAGGCTCCTCAAGAACCAGCAGCTCATGGAGGAGCTCGAGAGGTCGCTCGACGACAAGGTCGAGAAGGAGAAGCTCGTCGAAGGCTTCCTCGGCTACATCATTTGTTCCACCCAGGTTGGTTGTTATTTCGCTTTAGTATTCACCCAATTCACTTCTGCCGTACAATAGCTAAAGTTTGATAGAAGGAAGGAGAGCTTATGAAAGTATTGTGTCCTTGTTATGCTCGCAGGAAGCGGTAGTCCTGCCACCGTTCGTCGCGTTCGCCGTCAGAATGAACCCTGGCATCTGGGAGTACGTCAAGGTTCACGCCGACGATCTGTCGGTCGAAGGAATCACGCCGTCCGAGTACCTCAAGTTCAAAGAGACGTTATACGATGAGAAATGGTATGTACATTTGCTGATATGATCTAAGCTTCAGATGGATGAGAAATGCAATTCGATTCTATGTAGGTGTGAAACTGAAAAAGAAACTTTTTTGTTCATGTGAATTCCAGGGCCAAGGATGACAACTCGCTGGAGGTTGATTTCGGCGCTCTTGACCTCTCAACACCACGTCTGACACTTCCCTCATCCATAGGGAACGGGATGCAGTTCGTCTCCAAGTTCATGTCTTCGAAGCTGAATGGCAAGCCTGAAAGCATGAAGCCGTTGCTCGACTATTTACTCACTCTGAATTACCGCGGAGAGGTAAGGAGTTCAGCCATTCACATCACAGAGATTATCAAAATTAACAGACTGGTCAGACTCATATATCCTTGCAAAACATACAGAAGCTGATGGTTAACGACACAATCGACACGGTGAATAAGCTTCAAACAGCGCTGCTCCTTGCAGAAGTTTTTGTCAGTGGGCTGCCAAAATTCACACCATATTTGAAATTTGAACAAAGGTAATGTACAGCCAAATTAAGTAGCTTAAAAAATCTATGGTGCCAAAAATGCCTAAGGTTTCTTTACAATGGTCCTGCAGATTTCAAGAGTGGGGATTGGAGAAAGGGTGGGGTGAAAATGCTGAGACGTGCAAGGAGACGCTGAATTTCCTATCTGAAGTGCTCCAGGCGCCGGATCCTATCAACATGGAGAAGTTCTTCAGCAGGGTTCCATCCATTTTTAACATTGTTGTGTTCTCTATCCATGGTTACTTTGGCCAAGAGAAGGTTCTAGGCTTGCCAGACACCGGCGGTCAGGTATCGATATCATCAAATCGTAGGAAATAATACTCTGATCAGCTTATATCATACTCTGAAGGCATGGTTTCTCCGTAACAGGTTGTCTACATCCTGGACCAAGTCAGGTCCATGGAAGAGGAGCTTCTGCAAAGAATCAAGCTGCAGGGTTTGCATATAACACCAAAGATTCTTGTGGTAAAGCTATTTACAGCGTGATCATAGCCATTCCTGCTATCTCTGTATTTGTAGAACTGATAAACTAATGTCTACTCTTGTGCTGCAGCTAACAAGACTGATACCAGATTCCAAAGGTACAAAGTGTAATGTGGAGCTCGAACCGGTTGAAAACACAAAATATTCACACATACTACGTGTGCCGTTCAAGACTGAAGATGGGAAGGATTTGCGCCAGTGGGTTTCCCGGTTTGACATTTACCCTTACCTAGAGAGATATGCCCAGGTTTGCCACCTACAAATTATTAATCATCAGCACTCTTGTCTCTTGTGTTAAGAGATCTTGCGTAAAATTGAAAAGCGATGCAATTTCAGGATGCCTCTGCCAAAATTCTTGACATTCTAGAGGGCAAACCAGACTTGATCATTGGCAACTACACTGATGGCAACTTGGTGGCGTCCCTCATGGCGAGCAAACTAGGAGTCACACAGGTGAGAAAATGTCTAATCAAATAGGATTCCTCAGGATTTCTTTTGCCACCAATCACAGCTGATGTCACATCCCTAAATGATC
This sequence comes from Aegilops tauschii subsp. strangulata, assembly GCF_002575655.3. Classification (NCBI taxonomy): domain Eukaryota; kingdom Viridiplantae; phylum Streptophyta; class Magnoliopsida; order Poales; family Poaceae; genus Aegilops; species Aegilops tauschii. The sequence continues at coordinate 520,278,716 of NC_053036.3, forward strand.
TTCCTGACAGGGAACGATAGCACATGCTCTCGAAAAGACGAAGTATGAGGACTCGGATACCAAGTGGAGAGAGCTGGACCAGAAGTACCACTTCTCCTGTCAATTCACTGCTGATATGATTGCCATGAACACTACTGACTTTATCATCACTAGCACATACCAAGAAATCGCTGGAAGGTCTGTATACTGAATCTTATTTTAACTTCGGTGCTCGAAGTACTTACTCCTAGAACTTCTTAACATAAATATGTGTGATGCAGCAAAGAGAAGCCTGGCCAGTATGAACACCACTATGCATTCACAATGCCCGGCCTTTGCCGCTACGCCACAGGCATCAATGTCTTCGACCCGAAGTTCAACATTGCTGCACCTGGCGCCGATCAGTCCGTCTACTTCCCCTTCACACAGAAGCAGAAGCGGCTGACAGCTTTACACCCTCAGATTGAGGAGTTACTGTACAGTAAGGAGGACACAGATGAACACATGTAAGTTCCTTACAAACACTGAAACACACATACTTTCATTTCATCAGATGAAGTTGCTAACTGTGATGCTGTCAAATCAGAGGATATCTGGCAGACAGAAGTAAGCCAATCATCTTCTCGATGGCGAGGCTGGACAAGGTGAAGAACATCACTGGACTAGTCGAGTGGTATGGGCAGAACAAGAAGGTCAGGGACCTTGTGAACCTCGTCGTCGTTGCAGGCCTCCTGAATGCTGCACAGTCCAAGGACCGAGAAGAGATAGATGAGATCAACAAGATGCACAATTTGATCGACAAGTACCAGCTAAAAGGACAGATCCGCTGGATCAAGGCACAGACCGACCGTGTCCGCAATGGCGAGCTGTACCGTTACATTGCAGATACAAAGGGTGCATTTGTTCAGGTATACAATAAGCTACAAATCTAATTGCTCGATCATGAACAATATATGCCTCCATCCTCTGAAGTGGATGAAACCTCAACTCTAGCATTTACTTTCTTTCTTTCTTGAAATAAAACCTCAACACTAGCCTTTTCTTTGGTTTCAGCCTGCTCTGTATGAAGCATTTGGGCTAACAGTCATCGAGGCGATGAACTGCGGGCTGCCAACCTTCGCGACAAACCAAGGAGGGCCGGCAGAGATCATCGTCGACGGGGTGTCGGGTTTCCACATAAACCCAATGAACGGCAGGGAGGCAGGCACCAAGATTGCAGACTTCTTCCAGAAGTGCAAGGAAGACCCAGGCTACTGGAACAAGATGTCCACTGCCGGGCTTCAGCGCATCTACGAATGGTAGGCATCGACTCTTATCCTACCTCCGGAGTGGTCGTCTTCCTTTCGCCTGGTAAGAATACTAACCAATACATGATGGCAGCTACACATGGAAGATCTATGCAACCAAGGTGCTGAACATGGGGTCAATGTATGGCTTCTGGAGGACTCTGAACAAGGAAGAGAGAGTGGCCAAGCAACGCTACATGCAGATGTTCTACAACCTTCAGTTCAGGAACCTGGTGAGTCTATGATCTGATAATATCTGATGCAGTGGCCAATGCACAATGCAAACAAGATCAATGACCAATATCATCTTGTCTTTCAGGTGAAGACCGTCCCCAGAGTAGGGGAGCAGCCTCCAAGACCCGCGACCACGACAGGGGCGGCGGCGGAGCGTAACCAGATCGTGGCAAGGCCGAGAGAAAGGCAAGTGTGCGCACTCTTACGAAATTTACTGCGGAAAGACCGGGGAAGCAACTGACTGACCCGTTTGTTGTTTGGGGGATTTGGGTGCTGCTGCAGAAAGCCGCAGGGTCGGGTCCAAAGGTTAGTCACTGTTCGGTTCTTCCTCCTTCCAGCAATGCATCAAATTATCTGTAGAACAATCGAGTGATGAGTACTGACCTTTGTGCTGTGTGCTCAGGATGATGACCAGCCTGCTCGGGCCGAAGCCGCCGACGTATGAACAGAACGGCTACAGATGAACTATGATTGTACTCTGGAGCAAGATGCTCGCAGCTCGATTCATTCCATTGGTGACATAGTGTGACGTGATTGGTGTGGGATTTGTGTACTTGTGGTGTGTGGATCTTTATTGCATCGGTTGTTGTTTGGAAACATGTAACAAAGATCAAAACTGCCCATGGCAACAACTGATAATAATACAACAATTGAAGATTTGTTCTACGCTGAGAATCTACTTGACACAAGTTCCATATTTTTAGCAAACTTAAATGAGATCTCAAATTGCCTTGTACAATCATTATCCTCCCCGCATAAGCACCCCAACTTACAACGTATGAAGACAATTGCTTCTGAAACATGTTTAAACATAGAAATGGAAACTCCTCGGAATCGCTGAAGACAACAGCCAGAAAAGATTTCTATACAATCAAATCCTACAAGGAGACAGTTGTAAATCAATATATTGACCAGCCAAACACATTTTGCAAATTCGACAATGCCACTCAGAATTTCACCATACTTTAAGTTCAGATGGATGCAAGGAACCGTCGCACCCTTCTAGGCCAGAGGCTGTACAAAACTGCAAGGGTCCATAATGCATCACATGATTCCAATCTCTTCCAGCGCAGAGCACCTTGCCCCCCACCAGATCCATGATCCTCTGCCGCCGCCTCTCAACCACCCCCGACGCCAAAACCATCGTCACGCCTCCACATTTTCTATCCCGCCGCCTAGCCCTCAGCGATGACATATTTCAGGAAGGATTTGTTTTCAGGCAAAAGCTGCATTGTCAATATTTTTCAGCAGCAGCAGTAGTACCAGAGTGTAATCTCAAGTGCTTGATATCTCGATACATCACCATTACTACTTTTCGCTACAATCGCAATGACCAGATGAAAAACTCACAAAGATTAAGGAAGACATAAGACAGAAGAAAATGGCATAATCATCCTGTATTAGCCCAACTGTTCAAAATTCAAGTACTAACAAGCCCCAAACATAACTAAGTACAACATGAACTTGGAAAAAATCTCTCTAATCAAAAGCAAACCCTCAGAATATACATTGCATCGATTTGTTGATTATTAGCTGAGAAGCTTGAGTATTTGGTTCAAGCTATGTCACACATCATTTCACTCCACGCACAAAGATACCAAGGCAGCTGCAGTTCTGTTCCATTGGATGCCTGCGTGTTAAGGCACGTTATTGTTCCATGAACTATGGAAGCCACAGGCGCCTATTAATTTAAAGCCATGTTAACTCACCTTAGAATCCATATCATTCAGTAAGAAACTGGGACTGCATCCTCACTCAGTTGCCTGCACATGATAATTAGTCGCAACTCAGGTGAGACAACAAACCCCTAGAGTATCACAATTCATACACCACCACTTCTGCTTTCCAAGTTAAATTACAGGAAAATATCCAGAATTATCACTTTGGGGTTAATTTCTGTTGGAAACTATTTTCAGTAAGGGTATTAAATATATGCATATGGTTTTTGAGTCGCGACTAGTCAAGTCGCCGCCAGCCCTGTGGCTCGGCGATTAGTCGACCCAAGTCACTGTATAGTCGCAAGTCGCCCTGATTTCTAGAAAACGACTTGGCGGTTAGTCGGCGACTATACAACGACTAATCAGCGACTCAAAAACCATGAATATATGTGATGCAATTGTCGATTGTCAAGGTTTGCCCCAATTCTCTTTCTGTTCTTTTGTAGATGCCGGTGATGTATTGATTACCGTCAGTTCTTTGTAGACTGCATTTATGCAACATAATTTCAAAATAACATGTTATAATGCTAAAGGCAACAGACTCAATGAACCAAGAAAATATGGGGCACAAATAAGAAATATATTTGAAAAACAAGTAGCATATAGAATTATATGAACAAACCTTGTTCAGAGGGTTGTCTGGGGATTTCTTCCATAGCTTCCATATCATGTCTTTGTACTGTTTCAGTGTTAGGCCTGGCTTTTCTTCCTTCAGCCTAGGGAGCTCTGCCTCTTCAAATGCCTGTCATAAAGATAATTCAAATGTACTTAAGCAACAGATCTCCGGTGAGCATAAAATTCCAACCATAGCATACCACATGAAACTAAATGACTCATTATGAGTATAATAAATAGAATCCAATGTAGGCTTTGCAAAGTAAAATGGCACATAAGGCAGAACACTCTTGTAAGTGAAATGATTAAAATTCATCTACCAATCAGAAGTTTGTGTTTGAACTTTGAACTAAGGTACCCGTAAAACTGTAAGACTAAATGCATTAGTACATCAAATATTGTCTGTGAGGTTGGCAGTGTTAGTGGTAGGATGTTGCCTCCCCAATTAGCTAATTGTCCCTGTGGATGAATTTCCCCTTATGGTCTTCAGCTTATGGGTTTTTAGCATACAATACAAGTAACAAACCAATAACTACCATACAAGATACTACACTCATTATGTAGGATATCAAATACCAACTCATTTCATCCTCTCTGGAGAGATTATACAACTTTGATTGCTCACGTCTCTAATCGTGTTCATGGAACATCCAACAATTGCAAACAAGTACCATAGGGCTCATCTACGCAGTTAGTACCAGAAGAAGTCACTATTGGGTATTCTCACAATTCACACCCAAACTATAACTATCACTGTTAGCAGACCTAATGCGCATGGAACAATAAAATCATACCGTGGTTTGGTTGACCTACACTCCTTAGCACAGATTTTTGTGTATGTGTGTGATTATAATGCAATCATCAAATTTTCAAGCTTATGCAGCAGTTCAGTAAGCAAATCTGAACTTTGGCCAGACACTAAAATATGTACCTTGAATGATGCCTTGAGGCGGCGCTCAGGATGCCTGTCAGCGGGCAAGGCCGCGTCTGTGTCAACAAGCGACAGCCGCACGATGGCCTCGTCGACACCCGAGGCCTCGATGACGGAGTCGTCCCTGTTGGTGTTGGCGACGAGGACGACGCGCTCGTACTCCTCCTCCTCGGCGGTGCGCGCGGCGCGCTTCTTGGCGGCCTCGGCCTCGCGCTCGAGGCGCAGGCGCTCCTCCTCGCGGCGGCGCACGAGCTCGGCCTCGGTGACCTTGGGGGCCGGGGCGCCGACGCGGTTGGCCTTGCGGGCGTCCGTCTTGGAGACGGCGGAGGCGACGGCGGCGGCCTCGGCCTCGGCGAGGCGGCGGTTCTCGGCCTTGCGGGCGGCGGCCTCGGCGCGCTTCTCGGCCTCCTCCTCGCGGCGGCGCGCGGCGCGGGACTTGGAACCCTCGGCCTCGCGCCAGTACTCCTCCTCCTTGGCGCGCTCGGCGCGCTGGCGGCGGTCCGACTCCTCGGCGGAGCGGCGCTCGCGGGCGGCCTCCGCCTTGGAGTTGACGCCCATCTTCTTCGGCATCGCGGGCGGCGCTCGAGATTTTGCGGTTCGATCGGCGGCGCGGCGCGGCGTGGGGAATTTGGGGGAAGCTGATGGTCTGGATTGGGATTTCGGGAAGGTTTGGGTTGGCTGTCTAGGGCTCGGGTCTGGGGTCCTCTATGCGCGAATGGCTTATTCTGTACGCGTGTTGCTTAGTTATCGGGTTATTTTTTGCATTAGGGAACGCGTTCCAGAGTCTTCTAGATGCACAGCTCGTATGGACGCACAGGGTCGTTGAGGATCAAATAAGTTTTTTCTTAAAAAAAATCATTTGAACTTATTAAAATTTCAACAATGTATTACTGGCATATTTTCTAAATTCCAATAATAACTTCTAGTGATTTTTTTTTTCAACGGAACTTTCAATCTATTCATTTTTAATCATGGTAGTACAACAAACATCAGAAATGATAAAATTGCATTCATATCCATAGCTCACCTGGCGACGACTACAAGCACTGAAGCGAGCCGAAGGTGCGCCGCCATCATCGCCCTCCCTCGTCGGGGCCGGGCAAAACTTGTTGTAGTTCACAGTCGGGAAGTCGACGTGCTAAGGCTCTATTGGACCAGCGCACCAGAACAGCAACCGCTGCCGTTGAATAGTAGCGTACATCAAAGGGATTCAATCTAAAGACACATGAACATAGGCGAACTACGACCAGATCTGAACGAATCCACCAAGGGTAGTTCCGCCGAAGACACACCTCCACACGCCCACCAACAATACTAGACGCCAGTGGCGGAGCTAGACAAGATCTTAGGGGGGGGCAAACACAAATTATGCATCTTTGGGGGGGGCAAATGCTCTAATTTTTCTAATCTAAGCAGGCTCTTAAAAAATTTCTTCATAGCTTTTAGCAATGTTGGGGGGGCCACAGCCCCTGCAGGGCTCCACATAGCTCCGCCACTGCTAGACGCACCATCGAGACGGTGCTAGGCGGGGAGTATCTTATTCCATCTTCAAGGAGCCGTCGTCGTCTCGTCTTCCTGAGCTCGATACAAACTCCAACAAAACTCAAAGCAACATCTAGAACGGAGCCCTCCTGCAGGCAAGGGCTGAGATCCACGGCGCCGCTAAGGCCACCGGAGACGAGGTAGATTGGCGGCGGCAACTTCTAGTAAATCTTATCCCTTGATCTGGTGCCTAGAAAACAAAGGTCACCCCCCCTAAAAAAGGTCACCACTCACTATCTCATTGTGTCATGTGATTTGTTTTAAATGAGTTCAGCCCATTTTATATCCTTGTTGGGTCCATTTGGTTGTTTTCTCTTGATAAGTTGATGACTAGATATAACCTTAGGAAAGGGCACAAAACTAAACCTTTTAATTGTGGTTTTGTGGTGAGATAAATTTATTAATCACATGATGTTTCATTGTGTTGTTGCCAGAGTTGCCTAGCATGTTATCATTGAGCATTTTGGTGTGAAATTAGGCAACGATTATGAATCAGTAGCTAGATTTGGGATTTCAGATAGAAATAATTTTTGCTATTGACATTGTCCATGCATGGAAGTTTTATGAGATCCATGATATTTAATAATGCCCTATAAATGTCCATGAAGCATGTGCGGTGGAGTAACTTGAAAATTGTCAAGTTCTGGATGATCCTATCATTAGAGCGGGACCAGGAAACTAGAGGTCTTCTCTCAATTCCTGACAAGTTTATTGTAGAACCTTCTCTGATCTGTTATGTGTGAAGCCTCGGGATTTTAGAACAGCCTCCTCTGGCACACTCTCTCTTGTCGGCCAACATATGGGACAAGTTGAAGATTTTGACCCCATGCAACCCTAGTTTAGCTCGTCAGACAACAGCTCCGAGAAAGGAGATATTGCTCCTCCATGAAATCCAGGCATGAGACTTGGGATACAATGACAGATCCAATGGGGTGCCGTGGGTGCCCTAGCACCGCCTCCGTACATGCAAAACTTTTATTACCGATAAACTGGGATTTTCTTTAGGGTCATACAAGGCATTTCTATTGTGAGTGATAAGTTTGGCACCCCTCGTGGTCAAGCTCTAGGTCGGTCGCTGCAGGGATAGGACTGCACTTAGGAAGACCCTCGTACGCACATAGCGAGGCACGAAACTAGCGATCGATCGATTGATTCATTACTATGTTAGTATGTTAACATAAAAAAACTGATCGATTCGTCCAAGTTATTTTTGTTTTGTTTTGGTTGATATGGCGATCACGTATTTGAAAGACAGATTTAAAGCACTCGCGGTGTTTAAAGATATATTTGAATTTTATTTAGCTTGGGCACCTAGAAGTCATTGAATGTTAATGAACTTGAAGCGTGTTGCACAAAATTTGCAGATATTTTCCTAATATCTCCATTGCTTATCGCTTCTTATTTACTATATGTGTGACTGTTCCACGGGCGGAAAAAAACTTTTCAAAGTTGGAATTACTAAAGAACTATCTTAGGTCAACAACGACTCAAGAGAGGTTGAATGGTCTGCCAGCATTATGCACCAAGAAGAAATTATTGGATGATAGCGACATTAAACTCATCATAAGTGACTTTGCATCTAGGAATATTATAAGAAAATGTTAAGGTAATATGTATAAATTATTTGATACGTATATTGTTTTAGATGTTTTTAAGTGTTATTAATAATATATTTCATATGTACACTGATACGTCTCCCGCGTATCTATAATTTTTTTTATTGTTCCATTCTATTATATTATCTATTTTGAAGTTTTATATGCAGTAATATGTTATTTTATATTATTTTTGGGATTAGCTTATTAACCCAGAGCCCAGTGCCAGTTTCTGTTTCTTCCTTATTTTTGAGTTTTACAGAAAAGGAATATCAAACGGAGTCCAAACGAAATAAAATTTTTGCGATGATTTTTCTTTGACCAGAAGACACATGTAGGACTTGGAGAGGAAGACAGAAGAGTCCCGAGGGCTCCACAAGCCCTCGGGGCACGCCCTAGGGGGGCGCCCCTGGCTTGTGGGCCCCACGGGACTCCTGCAACCCTAATCTTTGGCCTATAAATTTAGAAATATTCCTAAACGACCAGAAGCGTTCATAAAAATACTTTTCCACCGCCGTAACCTTTTGTACTCGTGAGATCCCATCTAGGGACCTTTTCCGGCACCCTGTCAGAGGGGGATTCGATCGCGGAGGGCTTCTACATCAACTCTATTGCCCCTCCGATGAAGCATGAGTACTTTACCACGGGTCCATAGCTACTCTCTCTTTGATCCTCAATACCATGTTCTCCTCGATGTTCTTGGAGATCTATCTGATGTAATCTTCTTTTGCGGTGTGTTTGTCGAGATCCGATGAATTATGGATTTATGATCAGTTTATCTATGAATATTATTTGAATCTTCTCTGAATTCTTATATGCATGATTTTATATCTTTGTATTTCTCTTTGAATTATCGGTTTGGTTTGACCAACTAGATTGGTTTTTGTTGCAATGGGAGAGGTGCTTAGTTTTGGGTTCAATCTTGCGGTGTCCTCACCCAGTGACAAAGTAGGGGTAGCGAGGCATGTATCTGTATTGTTGCCATTAAGGATAAAAAGATGGGGTTTTCATCGTATTGCTTGAGTTTATCCCTCTACATCATGTCATCTTGCTTAAAGCGTTACTTCGTTCTTATGAACTTAATACTCTAGATGTATGCTGGATAGCGGTTGATGTGTGGACTAATATTAGTAGATGCAGGCAGGAGCCGGTCTACTTGACACGGACGTGATGCCTATATTCACAATCCTTGCCTTGGATATCGTCATAACTTTGCGCTTTTCTATCAGTTGCTCGATAGTAATTTGTTCACCCATCGTATTATTTTCCTTCAATAAAGAAGCCTCTAGTGAAACATATGGCCCCGGGGTCTATTTGCCATCATATATTTTTAGATCTATAAACCAAAAAACCCAAAAATACATCGCTGCAATTTATTTACTTTTATTTTGTTTTATGTTTTAGTAATCTTTTATATCTATCTATACCATATCTCACATTTGCAAGTGACCGTGAAGGGATTGACAACCCTTTTATCGCATTGGGTGCAAGTGTTTAATTGTTTGTGCAAGTGCATAGATTGGAGACTTGCTTATATCTCCTACTGGATTGATACCTTGGTTCTTAACTAAGTGAAATACTTATCTGTGCTTTGCTGCATCACCCTTTCATCTTTAAGGGAAAAACCAACGCAAACTCAAGAAGTAGCGTACACAAATACATTGTTATTGTTAGAGGGCCTAAGTTTAGTCTCACCCCGGGCAAAATCTCAAGACTGGCCCTGGTTGAGTTATAGGTACCATGAGCATATACGGTGATGTCGGTTAGAAAGCTTTGCGTCACTATCCATAGGTGTGCGCAATAGTGGCACTACTTTTCAAATTAAACTTTTGACTCTCACACTGTAAACACACACATATCCAAATAACAGAAAGAGCACCACGCAAGGTGTAAGGTGTTAATCCTCTATGATGGCCTGATCCCAGATAAGCAAAGCCTCCTCTCTTAAATGATCTGAAGTGTTTTGACCACTGGCCGAACATCGAAAAGGGTTACTCCGATCTTCGATATCTTCTCTTCCCCATCGACACTTTGGTTCAAAGTAATTTCATAGGATTCTTGGAAGGGTTTGGATCCTTATGGAATTTTGCTAAATGGAATCATTACGAAAAATTCTGAAGGAAGTATTTGCACTCTATTTTGGAGAAACATTTCCATCCAACTAAACCTCTTGATTTTTTTTCGAAAAGGGGGAAATCCCTGGCCTCTGCATCAGAGTGATGCATACGGCCTCTTGATAAACTTCCTTTGTTTTTTCGGTGGTATCAAGCACCCTTCCGAATTCCCATGGTTTCCTAGTAATGTAGGAGTCAAGAGGACGTTTCTGCGTGGAAACATTTCCCATGGTTTCACATTTATCCTATTCCCACGTTTCTAAAATCCTAGTACTAATCGAAGAGGACCGACACCCTAGATGATGTAAATACTTTTAGATAATGATGGGATAATGCTCCCAACATTTGCATTTAGATGTTCTTTTAGATAATGATTGTGAATCATGTCATTCCCCTCCCAGCCAAAAATAAAGAGAACTCTTCATATCTTTTTTTTGGATAATGTTCATATGATTTAGTTAGGCGTGAATCTCTGCACTTTTCTTGAATGCTTCAACTATCTTTTGCCGTCACAAAAAAAAAAAAAACTATTCTTCACCGTGTGCACCACGATGGTTCATTGAAATGTTCCGGTGGCATGGGAGAATATCTTCATGCCACATGAACATTGATCCTTGAGTGTCAGATATAAAGGCAGAGGCATAAAGAGCTCGACTGCAATTCTCAACTATCGAGCAGGGGACTGACGGATAAAGTTACTCTAGGAACGAGCTGGGACAACGATTTCAGAGCAATGTACCGATATGCTCTCATTCTTTTTGTTATGTTGAGTCATAAGCACCATTAGCATACATGGTAATCCCGTCAGATGCCTGTTATTGACACAGTGCTTTCTTGGCGAACACCCGAAAGCTTTGCGTCGCTATCCATAGGTGTGCACAAATAGCTGCCTGCAGTTACAATTGCCCGTATACCTTGCCAATCACCCAGGCTTCGACCGAGAGCAGGAGATGGAACTCAATCGATCCAAGAGACCCCCATCGTCTTGGCCGCGAACGCGTAACGATCCGCAGCCTCGTCGATCTGCCAATCCAAATGCAGCAGACAGCCAGCAATATTTCAGTCACAGTGACAAGATCAAGGCGAGAGAAAAGAGAGAAGAACATCGGTCGTACGATTTTCTGCGTGGAGCGGCCGCAGCCGTGGCCGCTCTTGCGGTCGATCCGGGCGACGATGGGGTTGGTCTGCGGGCTCTGCTCCACGCTCGTGCACAGGACGTGCTGCATCGTCTGAGGAACAAAATCGTGAGTTCGACCGTGCTCTGATCTCCAAGGCAGAGTCTGCTTTGGATCGATCTTCAAGCGAAATATCAATCGGAAGCGTGCGTGCGTGTGTGCGTACCGCGAGGAACTTGAGGGTGTGCGACGGCACGACGCGGTCGTCGTGGTCCGCCGTCAGCAGCATGGTGGGAGGGTACTGCTGGCGGCGGTGCTGGTCGCCGCCGGCGCCCTTCTCCCACGGCCGCCTCACGTTGTGCAGCGGGGAGTACTTGATAAGCCAGCGGAATTCCTCCTCCTCCTCCGAGCAGCCGAAATCACAAGCCCATGCACGACCTGGATGCATGGCAGACATTCACAAGGTGACCACTTGGACACAAACAGGATGCGGTTTTCAGAGGAGAGGCGACAAGCAAAACCTATGGTGAACTTGTGGAACCGAAGCATGTCCATGACACCCACGTGAGCCAGAGCACAGCCGAAGAGACCAGGCCGCTGCAATCACGAACAATGAAACAACCTCCGCTCACTTTTGGAACAAATGATATGAGCTGCAACAAATTGGAACAAAATTATAAAGACTTAGCCAGCATTACCTGGTTGATGCAGGCGGCCACCAGGAGGCCGCCGTTGCTCCCGCCTTCGATGCACAGCCGGCTCGGGCTCGTGTACCCGGCGGACACGAGGAACTCGCCGGCGGCGATGAAGTCGTCGAAGCAGTTCTGCTTGTTCGCGAGCGAGCCGGCCTTGTGCCACTCCTCCCCGTACTCGCCGCCGCCCCGGATGTTGGCGACGCACGTCACGAACCCCAGGTTCCTCATGAGGACGACGCGGGCGGCGCTGAACTGCGGCGTCATGCTCATGCCGAACCCGCCGTAGCCGAAGAGCAGGGCCGGGTGCGACCCGTCGAGGTCGATGTTCTTCCTCGACACGACGAACATCGGGATCTTGGTCCCGTCCTTGCTTGGGTAAAACACCTGAAAAAGAGAAACCAACCAAGCAAGATCAACCGAACTGCAGATACACCACACACGGTTCAGGTATATATATTTGTTCATCTTCAGACAAGAGAATGTAGTACCTGCTTCGCTTCGAAGTCCGTGCGGTCGAAGCCAGGGACGGTGATCTCTCTGTATATGCTCATCTCAGGAACCCCGGAGCTCAGATCACACCGGTAGACGATCCCCGGCGTGAGGAAGCTCGAGAACTCGACGAACACCTCGGAATCGCAACGCCTGCCGGTGATCCCGTTGACGCTGCCTATGTCGATGGGTATGCCGTGGAGCAGCTCTCCGGCGGCCAGGCTCCTCATCTGCAGCACGTACTTGACATCTGACAGGTAGTTCACCAGAAGCTTGTCACCGTGGACAGCACAAGCGTATTCTAGGACAGCCTTGTCATCTTCAGGTAGAACATCGGTCCAGGACTGCGGGTCGTCGACGTCGACCCGCGACAGTTTGTACCTCGGAGCGTCTTTGTTTGTGAGGACTGTGAATCGGGTGCCGTCGTTGGCGACGACTCCGTAGCAGGCCTCGAATTCGTCCACGAGCTTCACGAAGGGGAGCATTTCGTGGGTTCCTTTCGTGCCTGAAAGCCCATGGGAAAGAGCTGAGAGGTCGCAGTAGTACAGCTTGTTGACCGGCTCTGAACTCTCTGAAACTGACAGAAGCACGTACTGCAACAAAAGCAGTAAAACATACTGCATCAGCTACCGAAGTGTCAACAAGATGGGCAAAGAACATGGTGGCTAATGTACCTTGCCGTCCTCTGTAACCTCAGGGGTGTATATGTACTTGGGATGCTCGGGGTCTCTCCAGCACATGACGTCGTCGGACTGTTCAGTTCCGAGGAAATGGTAGTAGACCTCGTGGTTGAGGTTAACGTCGGTCCTGATCCCGGACTCCGGCGCGCCATCGTCGTCCCTGCGCGCCAGAACCAGAGCAAGGCATGAGACAAGATGATACCCATGGATTTTACTACTGTATCAAGCAAAGCACAGAGCACTCATGCTATGAAGTGTCACTTACTTTGGAGCTGGGAAGCGCGAGTAGAAGAAGCCCTTGCCGTCGCTGGTCCAGGCGATGCGCGAGAACTTGACCCAGGACAGGGCGTCGGGGAGGCGGTGCCTGTCGCGGACGCGCATGACGCTGATGGTGACCCAGTCGCTGCCGCTGGCGCTGGTGCCGTAGGCCAGGTGCTCGCCGTCGTCGCTGACGCCGATCATGGAGAGCGACACCGTGGCGTCGTCGCTGAGCTCGCCCGGGTCCAGCAGCACGCTCGGCTCGCCGCCCAGCCCGTGCTGCACAGACGATTAATTCGGAGATGATCAGTACTGTGGAGTCGTTGCCTCTGAACTGAAGAAAAAGGTGGATGCAGCGGTGTGATGCGGACCTGGACGTAGAGGGCGCTGTGGGGGAGGAGGCCGGGGTTGTGGAAGTAGAAGTAGGTGCCGGCGCGCTTGAAGGGGGCGCGGTAGCGCGGGTGGTCGAGCAGCGCCGTGAGCTGCCCGCGCAGGCGGCCGCGGTGGTCGCAGGTGGCGAGCACGGCGTCGGCCACGGCCGCCTGCGCGCCCACGTACTCCTTCACCTCCTCGGACTCCAGCTCCTCCATCCTGACGAGCCCATACGTTACCCACGGCACGAAACAACAACGTGACAACCAGCGCCAGAGGCAAAGAGGTTCGAAGGTGTACAGTAAAACTGTAAAAAGCGCGAGCTTCGGTACGCTTCTGCAGAAGGTTCAGAGAAGCATGTGGGTGGCGTACAGTCTACAGCTTGCCGCGGTGAAATGAATGGAGCAGTGATCCCCCTCTCCTCTGGCGTGGTGAAATATTTAGCAGCAAGTGTTGTGTCATTACTGCAGTCTCCAAGGAGGTTGCATCTTTTGCTGCATAGGGGCGCATGAGCGCCACGAGCGGTGTGCTAGAGATTGATGCCACCACGGTGAGATGAATGGACCAATGATTCTCCTGCGCCGTCGTGCGAGTGTTTTGGCTGTAGGAGTATAGTAAAAAGAACCGTGCCGTGTGTGCTAAAATGATAGAAGTACATCCAAGTGACTGTTCCTTGTCCTAAACCCGTATGCTTGATGGAAAAATGAAACTGTACCTTCCTAGTAAAATGAACTGCATGTCCTGTGTATGCGTACAAATGCCATCTAAACCGTACTGCCTTTTTTTAAGGAAAAATAAAAATAAAACCGTGCTCCAGTAATGTTTTCCTAACTAAACTGTTTTCCTTTGTTCTTTCACCAATAATATTTGGCAGCAGCAACATAGCACGCGCATGAATCAATGATCTACCCGCAAAAAAAAGAGAGTATGAACCAAGGATTGAACACCATGGCCTTCGCGAAAACAAAAACAAAAGCCAGATTTCATGGTATGGCCGGATGGATAAAAAAAATGAGACCAGCCAAGGGCTAACCAACGGGTGGACGTCCCGTCCTCGGCCGGATGGATACGTTAGCTGAAAACGCAAACAAAAATCACTCTGCTTCTCTCGGGTCGTATGTATCAAGCTGGTTAAAGTTAATAGGTGCGCAGGCGGAAGAAACTCTCTCGCCGTCTCGCAAGTGTGCTTTTGAGCTCGAAGAGAAACGGCGAAAAGCAGACCACGGAAACGGGCGAATACCACGAGCAGATTCAGATCACTCACCATCTGTAGGGGTCCGGCACAAGAACGCCATGGTAGTCGTCGACAATGTCGCCGTCGCGGCGGGCCGGGGGGTACCGGAGAGGAGGCAGCGGCTCGTCGGCGGCGGCGAGGGAGCCCATGGCGATTAATAGGTGGCGAAGCAATACGCAACGCCCGCCGCAGGTGTGTGCGTAGTTGGTAGTGTATTGAATGAGACTGAATGAATGGCCTCCCGAGCGAGCGGAAGCACAAAGAAGTCGCACGATGACAACACATCACGATACCAACCCGTGGTATAAATAGAAATAGATGGCGAGGGAGTGTGCGCGCGCTGTGTGCAGGATGTGATAATAACGTGGCGAGCATTATTCGTGCTCCACAACCAAAAAAGGTTGTTCGGCGGCCACCGGCTGCATTTGAATACTGAGAAATGAAACCTAGGACGTATGAATTCATGAACCAAGTTTCCTGGCGAGCAGATGATGACACCTTTGCCCCGCACTTTGTACGCAGGAATGGGAACGGCTTTGCCCTTTGTGTTACATAAATAAATAAATGGGATGGGACATGGAAAAGAAACATAAAAGGGATATTGTGGTGGGAGCAGAGAGGGCTGAAAGAGACGGCGGAGCTGGCTGGATGTCGCCATGGAGATGTAAGAGTGTTGCCATGCATCAGGACGCGTCGCTGTCGGCCTGCCACGTGCGGGGCACGGCTCTGACCAATCGGCTCGATCTTCTGCGCGGGCTGCTGGCTTTGTCTCCGCTGCTTCGGGCTGCGTAGTCTAGCCCGGCCTTGATTTCGGGACCGGTTCTTGAACACCGGAGTCTAGCCACGTTCGACCGAGGGATGAATCTGGATGGATTTGGATGGTAGGATGAACTTGTAAAGTTCTTCCGGTGAAACCTACGTTTATGGGCGTGTTTGGTTGTCTACAAATGGCCCAGCCTAGCCCGCGCGGGAAAGATTGAGCCCATTTGATTGCCTGCGTTTACTGTGTGACCCGCATGACATGAAACTTGAAGCACCTCCAGGCCAGGCCTAGGGGAAACGCCTGAATCGGCAGTAGCTCGCGAGCCTGACTCGGGCGACGCAGGGGAGGGCGACGCGCTTCTCTCCTCGTGCGACCAGGGAGATGGCGCGAGCTCGCCTGCGTCGCCGAAAAAACGGCGGGAGGATTTCGGCTCACCTCCCGCCGAGTCCGCCCCTATTTAGCCCCCTCCCTCACCGCCCCAACTCCCGCCACCATTCTTCCCCCTTTCGAGCTTTCCCGCTGACGCGCATCGGCACCAACGAGCAGGTAAGCGGCGCATCTTCATCGGTCGGCGGTCCACGGCGTCGGCGGTCCTTCACCGGCCGGCGGTGATCTTCTAGGACCGTTCCCCCCTCGTCCTCGAGCTGCAGCCATGGCCTTTGTGAGTTCAACCCCCTCTTTCTCTCCGTTCCTTCTAGCTAGATCTGAGCTGTAGCTAGGGTTTGATGTAGATGCATGGTTGATTAGTCCTCTGATCTGTGAGCTCACATGATTGATTGCTGTGCTGCAGTTGCAATTTATGGTAGGGTTATATGTTCAAGCATGTGGTAGGCTAGATTAGTAGTAGAGTTTGAAGTTAAACCTTGTGCTTGTGTTGATTCGTGCTTAGATATGTGATTTGTACTTATTGGTGGTCCATTTGTAGCATGTGGTTTGTTGTAGATGTATATTCCTGCTCATAGATTGTCCGGTATGCTTAGTATGATATCAATGAACCATGTGCTTAGTATGATAGTGATGAAGCATGTGCTTGGTATGATAGTGATGAAGCATGTGCTTGGTATGATAGTGATGAACCATGTACATGTATTCTCCTGCTTTCACAGATTGTCCGGTATGTTGTGTGCTATGCTTACTGTCAATGCGTGCTACGATTGTAGGACATGACCACGCAGACGCAAGATCTTAGTCATGCCCTTGTCCTGTCCGACAGCCAGTTTGCTCCATCGTTTATCGAGGACTCGCAGCCTAGCTATGTCCGAGATGGCACCTAATTCAGAGGTGTTCACGTTTGATTCTGTCTATGTGCCAGTAGTGCTCGTTGAGCAAACTCCTGCTGCTGCCGCTGCACTCAAGGTAGCAACAGCAAAGGCAAAGAAGGATGGTAGGTCGAACAATATGAAGTGGCAGCTGTTCATGTCCACGTTCGTGCTGAACAAGATGAGTGAGCTCATCTCTAGTGGAGTTAGGACTGACAAGGGCTTCAAGGAGGTGCACTTGAACACCGTTGCGAAGCAGGTGTTCGATTCTGTGGGCAGGAGGTGTCCGCCACCCAGGTGTACAACCACCTGAGGAAGTGGAGAGGTCGATGAATCCAAGTGTCCAAGCTGAGAGACCTTAGCGGTGCCTCATGGGATAAGAACACTTGCAACATAGTTCTGGAGGCAGAGCACTACACCGGCCATGTCATGATTAGCTCATAGCCCTCTTCCTTTTCATACTGTCCACTAATACGTCTCCAACGTATCTATAATTTTTGATTGTTCCATGCTGTTATATTATCATTCTTGAATATTTTACAATCATTTTATATCTTTTTTGGTATTAACCTATTGACATAGTGCCCAGTGCCAGTTGATGTTTTCTGCTTGTTTTTTACATCGCAAGAAATCAATATCAAACGGAGTCCAAATGCAACGAAACTTTTTGTGGAATTTTTATGGATCAGAAGACACCCAATCGGCCGGAGAAGCACCTGGGGGTGCCCCAAGGGGGGCACAACCCACCAGGGCGCGCCTGGGCCCCCAGACGCGCCCAGGTGGGTTGTGCCCACCTTGGTGGCCTCCCGCACCGCCTCTTTGCTATATAAATACCCCAATATTCCGGAAACCCTAGGGGAGTCGACGAAAATCAATTCTAGCCACCACAAGTTCCAGAACCACCAGATCCAATCTAGACACCATCACGGAGGGGTTCATCATCCTCACTGGTGCCTCTCCGATGATGCATGAGTAGTTCATTGTAGACCTACGGGTCCGTAGTTAGTAGCTAGATGGCTTCCTCTCTCTCTTTTGATTCTCAATACAATGGTCTCTTGGATATCCATATGATGTAACTCTTTTTGCGGTGTGTTTGTTGGGATCCGATGAACTTTGAGTTTATGATCAGATCTATGTTTTTATCCATGAAAGTTATTTGAGTCTTCTTTGATCTCTTATATGCATGATTACTTATAGCCTCGTATTTCTTCTCCGATATTTGGGTTTTGTCTGGCCAACTTGATCTATTTATCTTGCAATGGGAAGAGGTGCTTTGTGATGGTTTGATCTTACGGTGCTTGATCCCAGTGACAGAAGGGAATCAACACGTATGTATCGTTGCTATTAAGGATAACAAGATGGGCTCTATTTCTACATAAATAGATCTTGTCTACATCATGTCATCGTTCTTATTGCATTACTCCGCTTCTCCATGAACTTAATACACTAGATGCATGCTGGATAGCGGTCGATGTGTGGAGTAATAGTAGTAGATGCAGGCAGGAGTCGGTCTACTAATCTTGGACGTGATGCCTATATAATGATCATTTCTTGGATATCGTCATGATTATTTGAAGTTCTATCAATTGCTCAACAGTAATTTTTTTACCCGCCGTTTGCTATTTTTCTCGAGAGAAACCAGTAGTGAAATCTATGGCCCCCGGGTCTCTTCTTTATTATATTTGCCTTCACGATCTATTTTTATTTGCTTTTATTTTTAGATCTATTAATCTAAAAATACAAAAATACCTTGCTGCAATTTATTGTTATTTATTTTATCTCGCATTCCCATGAGATCTATTTATCCAATCTACTACAATTTTATCTATCTTTTTACCCGTGAGGGATTGACAACCCCTCTCTTACGTCGGGTTGCAAGTATTTGTTCTTTGTGTGCAGGAGCTGTTTACGTGGTGTTGTGTGGTTCTCCTACTGGTTCGATAACCTTGGTCTCATCACCGAGGGAAATATCTACCGTTGCTGTGTTGCATCATCCCTTCCTCTTTGGGAAAATACCGACGTAGTTCAAGCAAACATCAAATGGAATTTCTGGCGCCGTTGCCGGGGAGACATCATCAACATCTACCAGGTTCCTAATCACAAATCTCATCTCCTTGCAATTTACATTATTTGCCATTTTCCTCTCGTTTTCCTCTCCCCCACTTCACAAAAATTTGCCATTTTATTCGCCCTCTTTTTCGTTCGCCGTTTTCTCGTCAGATCTGTTTTTCTGTGCAATCTTGTTTGCCACTTTTGTCGTTATGGATAGTTCTTCCGCTATTTTGTGCACTCCCGAGAACGAGGTTCTTAATTTTAAACAAAGGGGAGGGGAGAATTTAAAAGATGCTTGGTATAGGTTTTGCAATGCTCATAATAGATCTATCTGTAAGCAATCTATCGTTGTTCTTCTGCTTTATTTTTATGTGGGCATCACCACTTGGTATAGATTCATCCTTGATACGATTATCAGTGGAAATTTCTTGATGTGTCCCTCTCTTGATGCTTTTAATGCTATGGGAAATTTAGTGGGTTCACCACCACTTATGATTAATGAAACAACTTTGACTCTCAAGCATGTTATGGAGAGACTAGATGCTATTGAAAAGAAAATGCTTACCGAGGAACATATTGAAAACTTGGATAAAAAGATGCATAATTTTGCTACCAAAATTGGTAAGCGGGAGAAGTTTTTACGTTATTAAAATAAAGGGGACCGTAATGCATGAAAGAATTGTAGAAAGCCCCTCTCGGATCGATGCATTGGAAGAAATCTTTAGTAATCTAAGCACGGCTTTTGCTTCTGCTAAAACCATTGAAAAAACTCCCGTAAAGATCGGCAAGATTACAAGTTACTAAGAACAAGGGTGCAACTTCTAGTAACAATAGTAAAGAAGATCTTAAGATGATTAGTATTCACCCGGATTTTGTTGAAGTTATAAGAGATCCTTTGTGCAAGAATGAATTCCTTAAACTTGCTCCTAGGAGTATTGTCATTGAAAATCTGTATGCCAAATCCTTGAAGAATTTGAAGTGTTTGATTGAAGAGTTGGAAACTAAAGATGACAACACTTAGATCCTTTGTGTTATGCCTAGCTAGGGGCATAAAACGATAGCGCTTGTTGGGAGGCAACCCAATGAATAAAATTTATTTTTGTCTTTTTCTTTCTGTTCTTGAGTGTTTGCACAATTATGCTACTGTTATGATTGTGTTTTTGTGTTTTAATTAGTGTTTGTGCCAAGCAAAGCCTTTGGGATCATGTTGGGTGATAGTTGATTTGATCTTGCTGGAAAACAGAAACTTTTGCGCTCACGAAAATAATTCTCATTTTTAAAGAAGCGTGATAAAATACCAATTATTTTTGCAGAAGATTAATATACAAATTTCTCACGTGCTCCTAATTTTTTCAGAATTTTTGGAGTTACAGAAGAATTCGAAATATCCAGATTGCTACAGACTGCTCTGTTTTTGACAGATTCTGTTTCCTTTGCGTTGTGTGCTTGTTTTGATGATTGTATGGTTTTCTTTGAAGAGTTTTTTCCAGAGAAAAGTTGTAATACAGTACATATAATGCAATAATAAAATATGAATGAGTTTGCAACAGTACTTATAGTAGTGATTTGCTTTCTTATACTAACGGATCTCACGAAGGTTTTGTTGAGTTTTGTGTGATTGAAGTTTTCAAGTTTTGGTTGATATTACGATGGATGAAGGAATAAGGAGTAAGAAGAGCCTAAGCTTGGGGATACCCATGGCATCCCAAGCTATTATCCAAAGAGAAGCAAGCAACTAAGCTTGGGGATGCCCGAGCGGCATCCCCTCTTTCTTCTAACGACCATCGGTATTTTACTTGGAATTATATTTTTATGCGTCACATATTATGAGTTTTGCTTGGAGCGTCTTGTATGATATGAGTCTTTGATTTTTTTGCTTTTTATTTTGAGTCATGAATCCTTGCTGGACAAACCTATTTGAGAGAGCCAAAATTATGCCAGGACTTGTTAGAATTGCTCTCTATGCTTCACTTAAATCTTTATGAGCTATGGAATTGCTCTAGTGCTTCACTTATATCTTTTTGAGCACGATGTGCTTTGTTATTTTTGAAGAAACGCTCTCATGCTTAACTTAGATTTATTTGAGAGTTAGTAAAAATTTTAAGAATTTCTCTCTTTCTTCACTTAAATTATTTTGAGAGAAAGAAATATGATGCTCATGATCTTCACTTATATTTGTTTGAGCTTATTAAAAGCAACATATGAAATCTAGTCCCAAAGTGATAGATATACAAGGAAGATATAATAAAAACTTTCATGAAGATCATTGGACAAAATAAACTTGATTCTTTGTAATAGTTTTGAGATATGTTGACATGATATGTGAGTCATGTTGATGAGTAATTGTGCTTCAGTAAGAATATTGGTGTTAAGGTTTGTGATTCCCTATGCAAGCACGAAAGTCAATAGTTATGCAATGAAATTACATCCTACTTGTGGTGCATTATTCGGTGTTAGTTATGCTTAATGCTCGCTTATGAGATTTTTCGTTTCTTGGTTGGTCGCTTCTCAATCTTTTGCTAGCCTTCATTTGAACTAAGTATGATCACTACTTGTGCATCCAAAATCCTTTAAACCAGTTTTGCCACATGAGTCCACCATACCTACCTATATGCTGTATTCTTTTGCCGTTCTAAGCAAATTTGTATGTGCCATCTCTAATTTTCAAAATAAACTTATCTTTTGTGTGCTCGTACCGCTCATGAAACAGTAGGGGGTGGCTAATATATTTCCATGCTAGATGTGTTATTCTCAAGATGAGTGTTTATTCACTTGTCATTGCATGAGAGTACGGCAAAGGTATTAGGGATGCCCAGTCCCGAAATGAAAAATGAATTTACTTTATGTTGTCAAATAATAAATTCATTGGAAAATGTTGGTATGGAAGGCACCCGTGGATACAGCTAGCCATGGAAAGTAAAAGTATGGTTGAAAAAGGAGTAAACTTTATTTTCTGTTTGGGAACTGCCTATGATATATCTAGCATGGAAAGTATTGGGAACTACTCGGCCGTTTTCGTTGACAGGAAAAGCATGCCTCCCAAAATGTTTTTATCTATCTTTTTTGATTTGAGCTTTGGCACCTCTACAAATCCCTACTTCCCTCTGTGAAGGGCCTTTCTTTTACTTTATGCACTTTTTATTTTTACTTGAGTCTCCATCTTCTCTTATAAAGCACCAACTAAGGGGCACTATGATCGTACTTGAGCATTGGGTGTAGCTAATATGCGAGCGTGTTTCATGAATGGATCAATGATTGAGCATATTGGGCTAGGGATAACTTACTTTAGTGTTGATATTTTGAAAGACATGGTTGCTTGTTGATATGCTTGAGTACTAAAGTCCTCATGTCAAAACTAGACTATTGCTTTGAACCATATAAAAGTCCAAATGTCCATGCTACAAAGAAAATGATATGTGATGAACATGTTAGGCAGCATTCCACATCAAAAATTCTGTTTTTATCATTTACCTACTTGAGGACGAGCAGGAAATAAGCTTGGGGATGCTGATACGTCTCCAACGTATCTATAATTTTTGATTGGTCCATGCTGTTATATTATCATTCTTGGATGTTTTACAATCATTTTATAATCGTTTTATATCATTTTTTGGTACTAACCTATTGACATAGTCCCAGTGCCAGTTGCTATTTTCTGCTTGTTTTTTACATCGCAGGAAATCAATATCAAACGGAGTCCAAATGCAACGAAACTTTTTGTGGAATTTTTATGGACCAGAAGACACCCAATGGGCCGGAGAAACACCTAGGGGGGGGGGGTGCCCCCAGGGGGGCGCAACCCACCAGGGCGCGCCTGGGCCCCCAGACGCGCCCAGGTGGGTTGTGCCCACCTCGGTGGCCTCCCGCACCGCCTCTTTGCTATATAAATACCCCAATATTCCGGAAACCCTAGGGGAGTCGACGAAAATCAATTCTAGCCACCACAAGTTCCAGAACCACCAGATCCAATCTAGACACCATCACGGAGGGGTTCATCATCCTCACTGGTGCCTCTCCGATGATGCATGAGTAGTTCATTGTAGACCTACGGGTCCGTAGTTAGTAGCTAGATGGCTTCCTCTCTCTCTTTTGATTCTCAATACAATGGTCTCTTGGAGATCCATATGATGTAACTCTTTTTGCGGTGTGTATGTTGGGATCCGATGAACTTTGAGTTTATGATCAGATCTATGTTTTTATCCATGAAAGTTATTTGAGTCTTATTTGATCTCTTATATGCATGATTACTTATAGCCTCGTATTTCTTCTCTGATATTTGGGTTTTGTTTGGCCAACTTGATCTATTTATCTTGCAATGGGAAGATGTGCTTTGTGATGGGTTCGGTCTTATGATGCTTGATCCCAGTGATAGAAGGGGAACCGACACGTATGTATTGTTCCTATTAAGGATAACAAGATGGGGTCTATTTCTACATAAATAGATCTTGTCTACATCATGTCATCGTTCTTATTGCATTACTCCGTTTCTCCATGAACTTAATACACTAGATGCATGCTGGATAGCGATCGATGTGTGGAGTAATAGTAGTAGATGCAGGCAGGAGTCGGTCTACTAATCTTGGGACGTGATGCCTATATAATGATCATTGCCTGGATCGTCATGATTATTTGAAGTTCTATCAATTGACCAACAGTAATTTGTTTACCCGCCATTTGCTATTTTTTCTCGGGAGAAGCCACTAGTGAAATCTACGACCCCCCGAGTCTCTTCTTTATTATATTTGCCCTCGCGATCTATTTTTATTTGCTTTTATTTTCAGATCTATTAATCCAAAAATACAAAAATACCTTGCTGCAATTTATTGTTATTTATTTTATCTCGCGTTCCCGCGAGATCTATTTATCCAATCTACTACAATTTTATCTATCTTTTTACCCGTGAGGGATTGACAACCTCTCTCTTACGTTGGGTTGCAAGTATTTGTTCTTCGTGTGCAGGAGATGTTTACGTGGTGTTGCATGGTTCTCCTACTGGTTTGATAACCTTGGTCTCATCGCTGAGGGAAATATCTAGCGTTGCTGTGCTGCATCATCCCTTCCTCTTTGGGGAAATACCGACGTAGTTCAAGCAAATATCATCCACCATTGCCTACTCCTAATTGCAACTAACAACACTTGTGTTTCATTCTTAGGACCACCCAAGGGACGTTGAGTTCCTCAACACACCCATATAGAACTACAACTAGATGCAACACATCTTCTCCTACGGGCTGGCAACTGGGAAGCATGCCATGGGCTCGGGGGAGCCTCTTGGTTCTCCCATGCCAGATTTCCCTGGGACCCCGGACATCGAGGTCCTTGATGGCCCTGACAAGCCCTTCGACAAGCCCTTTGACCCCATCCATGATAGGAAGAGGAAGAGAGGAGGCCTGATGGAGGAGGAGATCAATGTCTTTTGCAGCTTGACTGAGGCGGTGAAGGAGGTGGCAACAACCATCAGGGAGTGCAAGCCCCTCGACGTCCACCCTGACCTGTATGGCGCTGTCATGACCCAGGGTGGCTTCAGCAACGAGGCTCTCATGGTAGCTCTCAGCCACTTGCTTGACAACAAGGCCCAGGGTGTTGGGTTCGTTGCCATGGCAGACGCTCACATGGTGCTGTGGCTCAGGAGTTGGCTGGGCAAGCACTACTACTAAAGTAGTGCTTCCTGTGAGCGTGCATGATCCCCGACGGCGATGGCAGCGGCGACGATGACAATGAAGACGTACATTTTGTGTAGCTAGGGCTGGAAAACTATTTGATGGTCTGTATATTTTGGTGAGATGGTATATACTAACCCCTCATGATGATGGTGAACTTGCGGTGGTAGGACGACACCCTCTTTTGGATGTGGTGGTAGGGTAACACCATGGTAGTGCTAGGTAGAACTTGCTATGCCGTATGGTCATGCATGCTTTACTTCTTCTCTTCTGCTCCATTGTTGTTTGTGTACTACTTTGCTTGCTACTTGTGTGCTCCATTGATTTCCTGCTTCAACTATTGCTCTTGTGCATTGCTAGGGCAAGTGGTATGCCGTGTTCATTGGTAAGGCCCCAGGGGTTTACAGTTCATGGGAAGAAGTCAGTGCACAAGTGGCATCGTATAGCAATAGCAGCCATAGAGGGTTCAAGACTAGGCAGGCGGCAAAAGAAGCTTACTCCAACTGGGTGGGAAAGCATGGAAGTAGCAGTGTTGATAGTGGCAAGGTTGGAGGTGTCAAAGTGGAAGGTGCAAAGGTGGATCGTCAGTTTGGGCTAAAGCTAAAGAACTTCATCATCTTCGCCCAGTTCATCGCCATTGCTGTGCTGTGGCGTTGGTGTTCTAGGTGTGATCATTGTGGGTAAGCTCACCAACTAGGGTACAAGGTAAGCACACCATGTACACCATATGCAACCAAACACCGTGTTCATGTGCCGCTTGGGCCAATGCAAGCAAGCAAACAAAGTGCACTTGCGTATTACCTAATGCAGGGACCCTAGATGCAGGCAACCAAACAACTTGCAGATTCCACATTTGGGGCTGTTTTTGCTCAACCAGGCTGGGTTGAGATGTGTATGCAATGCAGCTACTGTTCAGAACTTGAACCAAACACACCCTATATGTATGTCAGGGCATCTCCAACGAACGTGCCTCAAATCAAATCACACACACCAAACCTCCCACCGACGCGTTGCATACAGGAGCCGGTCATCCAATTGATTGGACTGAATAAAAGTAGACATGGCATTTTTATTAATACAAGAATTTCTTTCACAACAAAAGTTAGCATAGTTTAAATCTTCTCGGGCCGTGGGCACGTCGGTGGCCCAGGTCCTGCTCTTCGCCCGACGTGGCACGTCAGTGTCCACCTCCCACTCTTCGTCGGAGTCTACCTCCTGGTTACGAACGTCACCGATCAACGTGAAGTCGACGATCGAGATGAATGGCCTGGCCTCGTGGTCGATACTGCAAGGCGCGAGCAACACAGAGCTGCCGATGTCCGTCCATGATCGCATGTGCTGGCTGCGTGTTTGCCCTAGCAGCGTCTCCTCGAACAGGCGATCGCGCTCCTCTTCTTGCGACAGATGGCGCAGGCGATGCACATTGACTCGTACAATGACTCTATGTGTTCTGCGCGCCGGACCTACCCATTGTTGACGATGTCTGCAATCTCAAGTTAGCACATAGTTGTGTAAGCTAATAGGAAAAACCATCTACAGTTCTAACTTATAATATTAAAACTTCGCTCAATTAAGTTTCGTACGAGTTACTCCTTTACGAATGAATCGACTGCACTGAGGATCGGCACGAGTGAGACAACAGAGCTTCCCCTCCCCACCGGCGGCTCCTGCGTTGTCTCGCAGGACGACTCAGGGGCGACTAGGGTGTCCCCCTGGTGCCGCCACCCCCTCCAGCCTCCCCTCCCCTTGCCGCCACCTGAGGTACGCTAGGCAAGCCTAGGAAGCCGTCGATGAAGGTGGCGGCGAGGCTCCCCGTCACTTCGTCCCACGGCGAAGGACCCCAGACGCCGGGGCGGCAAGGCGGCGCAACCTTCGCAACAGGTAGCGTGTGCGGGATGCGGGGGAGGCCTCCTCGGCTGCTTGGGCAGCGAGGAGCCGGCAGGAGGTGGTCGTGGAGTGGGCTTCTTCCACTCCAAATCTGAAGGTCGTGCTTTTCTCCTCCTCTGTTTCACTCCCCCTCCGGCCGTGTCTGATCTGTGGCTATTGCTACCAGTTCTGGTGCTGGCGGGGTGATGGTGGTATAGGATTGTGTCCGTGGAAATCCCTTGGCCAGTTCTCCGGCCACGGTGGCGACGGCGCGTGCACGCATGGTTTTCTTCCAGGAGGCGCCGCTGAGGACCTGTTCTTATCCACCCCGTCCCAGATCCCGGATGAAAGCCCAAAGCTCGTCCCGGGTTGGCCGGCGGCGGTGCCCTGCGCATCGTTCTCTTCTTGGAGACACCGCCCGAGGCTCTCTGGTTCTTCGGGAGAGTGGTGCTTGAGGTTGGAGAGCGATCGTCCGCGGCGAGCCCAATGGGTAATTTTTTGTGTAGGGTGTGTGTTCCTGAAGGTGTGTGCCTTTCTTCGGAGTGGTGCTCTGCGGCGGCAAGGTCGTGGTTGTGCCATGGTGGCTCTGCGCCTAAGCCGCCACTACAAAAAAAACACACTTCCGTGATGATACGTGTTTGTCACAGTAGGTCACGTTTTCTGTCATGCATGTACATCCATGAAAAATTTATGACAGAATCAAGATAGTCATACCTGTGCTGTCGTAGAAGTGTTCCATGACATTACCAAAATTATCATTACGGAAGTGTCCACTTCCATGACGATAAATCGCGCGTCACAGAAGTGCTTTCGTCAAGGGTGACCGACACGTGGCATCCACCGTAATGGAACGCCGTTAAGCTATCGGGTCCGGTTTTGGATCCAATAACCCGTTAACAGCCCCGACCAATGGGGATTTTCCATGTGTAAAATCATCATTGGCTGGAGGAAACACGTGTCGGCTCACCATTGGGACAGATGTCATCCATTCATTGGACCCAAAGCGCCTATGATACGTCGACACGTGGCACGGCCCAACAGAGGCCCATTCCTGTGAAAAGGCCGACCCGTTTGACTTGGTCAAAAGGTGGTGGGCCGGCCCATGGCGAGCCTGTTAACGGCCTGTTCGCATATAGCCCATTTACAGCCCGCTAACCCAGGGCCCGTTTACGGCCTATCCGAGTTAGGCCTAGTAGCGTCATCTGGGCCGTCCAATATAATTCCAGCCCTTTTAACTTTCGGCCCATGTATGGCCCATGACGTCTTTTGGCCCATATGAGGCCCTTAGTAAACCTCGGCCCATTAACGGCCCGTGGTAAAACTGGCCCGCAATGAACAGTGTATCACTTTATACCCATTAACGGCCCATTATTCCATTGGGCCATTTCCAGCCGATGTTATCTTTCGGCCTTCTTAGGGCCCATTTATTCTTTGGCTCATTTCCAGCATTCGTTTACTTTCGGCCCGTTACTGTCATTTTCTGCTTGTGGGCCAAATACAGCCCGTGGTTACAGTCGTCCCGTTCGTGGCCCGTTAATACGTTGGGCCGTTTTCATAGCGTCATCAAATCCGGCCTATTAACGACGGCCCGTTATGGTCGGCCCATGAACAGACGATTTCAACTCTAGCCCATTTACGACCATAATGTGGTCTGTTATTGGCCCATGTTTGGCCAACCGATCATACGGCCTGTAGAAGGCCCATTGATGATACGGCCCGTAGAAGGCCCATTGTGTCTACGCCCCGTAGAAGGCCCATTGTTTCTATGACACATAGAAGGCCCATTGTTTCTATGGCCCTTAGAAGGCCCATTTTTTCTACGGCCCGTAGGAGGCCCATGTTAACTACAGTAAATATGTAGCACATTGTTAATGTGGCCTAGTTTTAAAAAATAGGTTATTCCGGCCACTAGCAAACCGCGGAAAAAGAACTGCACTGAAATGAATAAACAAGACAACGGAAATAAATAAGCAAGCAACTTACGCTAGGCTATCATGGCTATTACACATGTTACATCCACTGGGCATCAAAGTTCGCCACAAGTGCAAATATTGGGAACAAAGCAGCATATAAACGCCGCAGCAAAACAAGTCCAGAACTGAAACCACTTCAGAAGAGCTCAAGAAACAATATCCTGGGTACCCATAATGCTGGCAAGATGCTTAGCAAGCTTATTAACTTTCTCTTGTTTGGCGCTTAAATCCTCCAGCACTTGCTGTTGCACCAGAAAGTATGCATCTGAATTCTGCAGGGACTTCCTCAGTCCTTCGGCTTCCTGTCGCATAACATCTGATCGATGTCTTTCAACTTGAAGTTGAGACTCAAGAAGCCGAACTGATTCAGGCAGCGAGTTCGAAGAGCTGGTGCCAGCAGTAGTAGCCAGTAACTCGAACACTACATCAAGACAAGACTTTGGGGTTGTCTCAGTGTCTTCAATATAGTTTTTATCAGCTTTCTTGGAGAACAACAGGGATGTCTCACTATCTTGAACCTGATCTGCATTACTTCCTTTACCATTGCATAACGGGGTACGCTTCTCCAATATTTTATCCGCGTTCTAAAGGAGAAACAAACAAACACATCACAGGTTTACAATGTAGTATATGAAACTCATTTTGGTAAACCAGTTCAGTAGTAAGGTGGACAGGATAACAGCATGAAACAAACATATATCTATGTAGTATGGTCACTGTATGGTCTATATCATTCTAGTTTATGTTGCCAAATCAAGATAGATACAGTTCGAATCATATCTATTTAAGACAAAGCAGCATAGACAGAATATAAGTGTGGGAAACTACACAACAATAACAACACTTGTAATGTGCATGGCATGAGAACATAATTGTTTATTCAATTGAAACTGAAATCAACATAGAGCAAGTTACAACAGCAAACACATTAAAGAAACAGGTTTAAAACATACCTGTTGCACCATTGGAGTTTCAATTGCATCCTTCAAATTTGAGAACAATTCTTCTTCTGCTTTAAGCACTAACTTGGGGTTCGGAGTGGTGGTGCTCGTGCTTTGGGCACTGCAGTTGCCTTACTAACTGCTCGTGTTTGAGTGCTCTGTGGTGGAGACGGTGCTGTGTCAATGGGAACTGGGTTACTATCTGCTGGGGTTGGGGTTAGAAGGGGTGTAGCTGGTTCTCTGTCCAACTGGGTAGGGGTACAATCTGCGTGAGTCTGGGTTATGTGTGGTGGGGCTGGTTCTTGGGCAAGTACAACCGTGGTTCTATCTCCGTCGACAGGTAGCACGATCTTTTCTGAAGACCGTGTTTTTACTCCCACAGATACTGCCATCACCCCTCCAATTGAAATGGCTGATAAACAAGAAAAGTAATTGAATGTACAGACATTGTAAGATAGACAGGTGCAATGGATAGTAGGGAAGAAAACAGGGCATGAAATAATTCACATTTATGTTGTCTAACCAAACAGAATAGCAGGACATAATTTCAAATATATGATGGCTAATTAAACAGGATAGCATGACACAATTTCACATGTATGATGGCTAACTAAACAGGATAGAATGACATACTTCAAAATATGATGACTATGTAAACATGATGACATGATATAACTATACGATGTGTCTATTAAAGTGGTTGGCATGCCATAAATCACAAAGATGCCGTCGATGGAAACATGATGGCATGATATAATTCACGGATAGAATGACATAATTCAAAATATGATGACTATGTGAACAGGATGAGATGATATAACTATATTATGTCTTTAGAAAATGGGTTGGCATGCCATAATTCAGATACATGCTGTCTATGTAAACATCATGGCATGATATAATTCAAATATATGATTTATATACTAAGGAAGTGAGCAGAGGGCAATCGCATATATGATGTGTCAACTAAGGAGATGGCATTCAATATCGTGTATATGATGTAAAAACTAAGCATTGCAATACAACATATGCATGATATGAGTAATATAACCCTGCCAAGTTTGAGCATACACCTCAGGGGGATAATAGGACTGGTCATCTGCCTCTGAATCCTCCTCTGAAGAACTATCTGTAACCAGCAACATATCTGCTTCACCAGGTAGCATTGTCTGCTCTGAAGACCTTGTTTTCACTCCAGATTTCTCCATCACCAATTCAAATGGCTGATGCACAGGAAGAGCAGTTGAATATACAAACATTGTCGACAAAAGCAATGAGAAATAGAAAAAAGGACGGCATGATATAATTTACATATATGACGCTTGGCTAAACAGCATGGCATTGCATAATTCACATATATAATGCCTTGCAACAAGATAACATTGCATAATTCACATATATAATGTCTTGCAAAAAGATGGCATTGCATAATTCACATATATGGTAATTAGACACTAAACAGGTGGCATTCACACAAATCATGTCTAAACTAAGCAAATGACATAGCAATGCAAGATACCATACGCACGATATGAGCAACATAACCCTGCCAAGTTAGAGCATGCACCTCGGGGGGGGGGGGGATAGGACTGGTCATCTGTCTCTGAATCCTCCTCTGAGGAGCTATCCGTAACCAGCGAGATATGCGCTTCGTCAGATAGCATAGTCTGCTCTGAAGACCTTGTTTTCACTCCAGAATTTTCCATCACCGTGTCAAATGGCTGATGCACACGAAGAGTAGTTGAATGTACTAACATTGTTGACAAATGTAATACGTAACGGAAAAAAAGGATGGCCTGATATAATTCACATATAAGATGACTGGCTAAGCAGGGTGGCATTGCAAAATTCACATATATGATGCCTGGCTAAACAAGATGGCATTGCATCATTCACATAAACAATGAATAAACTAAACAGATGGCATTCACACAAAGCATGTCTAAACTAAGTAGTTGACATATTTGATGTATAAAGTAAGCAATGCAAGGCACATATGGATGATATAACCAACATCAGCATGCCAAGTTAGAGCGAAGACCTCATGGGGTAAATAGGAGTGGTCTTCTGCTTCTGAATCCCCCTCAGAACAGTTATCTTCCTCTTGACTACGATCCGAAATGGGTGGAGGGGGGCTGTCTTTGTGCCCACCATGGAGCGACGTCTGCGTGAAATTTTATTGCCACGCAAGGCTCGTCTCTTTTGCTCTACATGTTTAGTTCCATTGTGTACAATAACTGACATGCATAGGAATAAAACATAGTGAGATTATGTAAGGAGTGCATGCACAAATCCAGAGTGATGGTAGCAAACTGTGGATAGACCCAAAACCAATGATAGCAGGCAGATAATAGCTTTAGTTAAAAAATACAGATAATGGCTCCTTTAATGTTTGTTTGCACCCAACATGAAACTCATAGTAGACACCCGAGATTAACCAGATAGTAGACAGATAGTATTGATTGCTGCCCCAATATGTACCACACAACCATTTAAAAACTCAAGTTTCAGCATAAGTTTGGACCTGAGTCGGAGTCTAATAGGTGAACACGACGATAAAGTAGCATGTCATCATATTAAGCGATGCATAACATAAGCAGGCATGGAAGAGTGCAACCTCTCTTGCGGACCCGTGTAGTCCGCAAGGTCATCTACTCAGTTGATGATGGTAATGCAGTTGTCGTGGCTGCCGGCGGCGGGGAAGAAGATCTGAGGCGGCGAAAGACAGTCTGGAGAGTGGATCCCTGCTGTGGTGAACCCTTCCGTCGTTGGAGCAGCTGAGCTGGGGTGGAACACAGCACCGCAGGAGCAGGACAAACCACACAAGGTTTTCTTTGACACATATCTGTAACAGAAGTAATTGTGTAAGGGCTTGTTTGAATTTGAGGATTCTAACAATGCAGGGATAGGAAATAGACAGGAATAGGATAGGAATGCACGTGCAAAACAGAGAATTTAAAAACAAAGGATTTCTGCCAATCTGGGTGTTTGGTTCACAAGAATTGGAAGATCACAGGATGCAAAGAAGCATGGTGAGATTAAGTCAAACCACAAGAAGTGTACAACCTCTTTGGCGAAGCCATGTCGATCTTAGCCGGTGAGGATGCTCCGGCTGACTTGGCTGTCGGAGGAGGGGAAGAAGATCTTAGGCGTCTGGAGATGGAGCCCAAGGTACTGCTCCGCTGTGATGGAGGGTCTCGTCGTTGGAGCAGCTCCGGTGAGTTGTACGACGCCGAGGCTGAAGCAGGACAAGAGAGACAATGTTAACCTAAGTGGAATTCTAATAGCATCTTCAATAGATGACGTAAAATACATAACCACAAAGTGCTAGATGTATACATTAGCCGCTCATCTCTGAACTTAACTGTCGAAACTGAATTTAACTGTCAAAACTGAACTTAACTGTCAAAACTGAATTTTGCCGTCGAAACTGAATTTTACTGTCAAAACTGAACGCACTAGAGGTGAGGCTACACGTCAGTCGACTGAATTTTTCATCTCCGGTCAGTCGATTTTGCAGCCGTTGGATACGAAATCAAGGGCCTGCAGTTCATCTTCAACCTCCACCCCCCTGAGCCGCCAGCCACCACCGGCCAAACAGCCCCCGCCCACCCCGAAAACACTCCGCACCGCCGGTCCGCCGCCGCCCCGGCCATCCCTCTAGGCCCGCCGTGCCGAGCTTTTTCTCCGGCGATCCCCAAGACACCGCCCTACCACCGCCGGTGACCACCGCCCCCACCCTGAACCCTAAGATAGATAGTGGGGTACTTCTCCGGCGAGCCCCCCTCCCCGCTGCGGCTGGTTCTTCCTTAACTCCGGCGAGCCCCCCCACCCCCTGAAAATCGACTGACCCAAAAGTCGATTCAGTCGACTGAAGTGTAGCTAAATCGGAGCAGCACCGCAAGCAAGAGCAAGAGCGAGAGCAGCAGCACGAGCAAGAGCAGACCAGGTAGGGGACCGAGAGCAAGAGCAGAGCAGCAGCGCGAGCGAGAGCTAAAGCAGCAGCAGCTCCTACTGATGTGGACGTCGCCGCCGAGGGAGCCGCGCCGTGGAGGAAGTGGCCGGCGACGCCGCGGTGGATGGAGCCGCGCCGTGTCGGCTCGGGACCGAGCGCTGGTGGCACCGTGAGATCGAATCAAGAAGAAAATGCGGCGATTAGTGTACAACCTCCTTGGTGGCGCCGATTAGGCCGCAGCTTCATCCGAGGAAACGGTGATGCTGATGCTCTTCCGGTGGTGCAGGTGAAGACGACGGTGTGGGAATGGAGGTGGCGTGAAAGACGGGGGGAACGTCGGGGCCGCTCCTTGGAGGTGGAGGACGGGGTGGCTGAACCGGCGGGACGACCAGATCGACGACGGATCCTCATCCGGTACGGTGGATGAGGGACGTCGAGGTGTTGCTGTGGACGACGTCGTCAGGGAAGAGGCCCCGGCTGGGTGGCGGGCGGAGGAGGGTGTGGGGCTTCGCGGGTTTTCCCGGCCTCGGTGTACGAATGGGTGGGGCGGATGGGATGGGAGTGGGGAACCATGGGACGCGCTTGTCCGAAATGTGGGGTAAGTTACAAAAGTACCCCCACCGATTTGAGGCGGTTCTTTCGGTTCAGGGGTATCACGGGCATTTCGCGTGTCGGGATTTCACAGGAGGTGGAAGTTTTCGCGCGCGTTGTAATTTTGGAATAGCAAGGCGCGGGTTGAGATGGAGGGAGTTGTCGGAGCACAATGAGACAAAGATATATCTTAAATATTTCGGGCTAACAAGGCGCGGGTTGAAATTTCCGGACA
The DNA here is from genome assembly GCF_002575655.3 of Aegilops tauschii subsp. strangulata. NCBI lineage: Eukaryota > Viridiplantae > Streptophyta > Magnoliopsida > Poales > Poaceae > Aegilops > Aegilops tauschii. The sequence goes on from NC_053036.3 coordinate 520,312,868, forward strand.
AGCCTAACGTGTACTGTACCAAATCAATTCGCACTACAAATGTCATTCAAAACTTTGAATTCATGTTATGTTCTATTAAAATATTTCGCTACGTGTATAATGCATGCAACCTAGTACTCAAATGAACATTTTAGTGCATTCCAAACGTATATACTACCGCTTCAATATGAACTAAATTTGAATTCGTTTCTCGATTTGAATAAGATCTACAATAATGATTGTTGTGAAGTCAAAGCATTTGAATTTGTTTCTCTATTTTAATAAGATCTACAATCGTCATTATTGTCAAGTTAAACCATCGTTTGTGTATTATCTTCACAGCACACCACATGATTAGTCTCGAGTTACATGTGAACTATGTGTACTATATGAACTCGAACTTGATTTTTTGAATCCACTTTATGTTGATTTCAAATCATAGTACATTTCAAGCTCTAGCTAGATCTTCACAAACTAAACCATGTCTCATATGTATAATGTGTTTATCACATTATGTATGGTGCCTCGCCCCCTACGCCTACAAGTATTTAGATGTGAGTTGCAAACACCACACATTACCACAAATTCAACTAAAATGTGAGAATCTTCGATATATAGTATTGTTTAGATTGTTCGATATTTAGTTGTAAGCTGCAAACGCCACACATTATCACAAATTCAAATAAAATGTGAGATTGTTCGATGTATAGTATGGTTTAGATTGTTCGACATTTAGCTGTGACTTGCAAACGCCATGCATTATCACATTATGGAACATGTGCAAAACCACAACACGCGTATCACCGCTATATTCATGCATGCATATGTTTAAAACACTATGATCTCCTATTCAAATATATGAATCGACTTTCATATCAAATTATGATCTTTGTTAGTCTCTTACACCCACACAATCATCTAACCTTTGTAGCTACCAATAACTTTCTCTCGTGCATGCACACGCCCTCCTCGCCCTCCCCCTCCCTCAGCATTCTATCCATCGCGCACATTCATTTTTTTCTTCTTTAGGTCATTCTCCCACAGTCTCCACAACTCCTTTCCGACACACACTGATCGATAAACCTCTCCAGCGATGTCTGCCTACAACATACACACGCACCTTCAATCTCCTCCTTTATGTGTCCTTGCCTCGTGTCTCTCATACGGTCCCACTCACGTGTAAACTCTCGCCCCTCTTTTCATCGATCTCACAACCGCACACTCCTCCCCCTATCTAGCTAGTAGCTGGGCCTCTCGCACCACCTCCTAGCTCCATTCTCTCTGTCTATCCGTCTCGTCGGGCCTTATTTGCCTCTAACAAATGGACGTACACCGACCGATCTCCCGCTATACATATAGCTAGCTAGGTCCTTATAACTCATTTTTCCCACGTGTCGATCGATCTACCTCATTAGTTATGTCTCTCCCTTCCTCCGACAAACAACAATTGATCTACCGATCTAGTTAGGTTTGCTTACCAAACACATGGTTCCCCTTCATCATCCATGGATGTGTCCTGACAGATCTATCACACACAGGCACACACAGAAACACATCCCCACTCTTATTGATAATATTGCAGTTCCACCCTCAGTTTGTCTAGTAGGCCTCTCCCACCATCTTCGAGAGGCAACTCCATCACCCATCCAGCACTCTACCCCTCTCCCTCCCTCTCTCTCTCTCCTCTCTCTCTCTCTCTGTCCCATCCTATTTCCCGTCCTTCAGTTATGTATGGATGTCGACCAATCTCCCTCAAGACATAGCTGGGTCTCTCCTTCTCAACACATATACGAGTCGTTCTACCTCTATAGTTAGGCCTCTGCCTACCCCTCCCCCCATCCCCTCCCACACACACACCGATACATCAAGCGCTCTAGTCATGTCTCCCTGCCACACACAAACTTGACCTGTGCCCTCTGACGTTCCGGTAGCTAGGTTAGTCGCCCTATATCTTTGACTTGCACACACACACAATTTCGATGGCTCTCTTCATCGATCTCGCACCCACCCACTTGATCCTCTCTTCGACTCTATCAATATCTATGACCCCTCCCTCTCTTCTCGTGGATCACCCGACCCTCTATATATGATATGGATAGGCCTCCATTTCACAATTTTGTTTGAGATGTCATCGACACATATTCCCACAAATACATTCACGAAATCAACCTCCCCCCCGTCAAGAGGTTTTCGAACATGCGTTTGAAGCGAGCAAGGCATTCTTTCACCGTTGCGGAAGAACGGGTGTAGATGACGTCGAACTCATCGCCGGTGATGGTTCTAACGTTGTACTCACCGCCGATCATGGAGATTTGGGATGCCATGGATTTGGGAGGAGGGTTAGGATTAGTGGAACTGCCGTAATGTGAAAGGACGGGACGACTGGGAGCGAACTGTTGTAAGGTACTGTACTAGTAGAAGACGGGGACGAGTAGGGCGTGCGAACGGCGTGGGGTTGCTGGCTTGCCCGGTGGATAAACGGCTGCAAGCCCCCAAACAGTTCTCGAGAACTATGCGAGACCCACTAGATGTCATGTCTACTAGACCCATATCGTAGGCCTGACGGTATAGCTTCTGCCTGTTCGCACGCCATGCTGGCTTGTGTGTAACTTCAATTAATTCCGTCAACCGTCGCGCCTCCCACGACCTTCGCCTCCCTCGCGCGGTCGCGCCCTTTGAGACTTCGACCGGCTATAAATGAGCAATTTTTTTGCCTACTCCGCATGCATGATACTCCCTTCTGGTCCTTTTTACTTCCGTCAACCGTTTATACTAAAAATATCAATATCTACAATACTGATTATAATGAGTATAAAGCACCTCTTGGGCGGGTTAGTTTTTTTTGGGTTAGTTGAGTTCAAACTAACTCTAACACATGGATCTAAACAGGGCCAAGGTTAGCTATTAGAGTTATTTCAAAAAAAAGTTAGCTATTAGAGTACTACTACCTCCCTTCTAGTTTAAAGGGCTCGATTCAAAAATTTGACCTACTCTTAGCAAGATAGAGGCGGTGGAATAGTTTTTGTAGTTCTTCACAAAAAAATGTGTTTACCAATGCATGCATGAACACTAGTTACTCTAACCCCCCTTTCTTCTTTAATTCTTTGCCACATCAGCATGTTTGCTATTCCCGTGTGCATGATACCAGCTAAGATACCACCATTATGGCCAGCCTTAATCATCGCATGCAATAATTTAGTGCACCTTGAAATATGAACATGTGTGGGGCGTGTATGTTTTTAATGACTTGAGACTATACCTAGCCCGGCATGCAAGACGAGACTTATTATGCACCGTTCCCCATACCTGCAGGAAGCCCGTTCGTCTCCAAAGCTTTTCCTCTCCATGTGTGGAAACAATATGCCTGCCAGACTCTCCTTCTCCCTCCGGCGGTCCCACCACTCCACCCCGTGTGGAAAAAATCTACATGCATGACTCTCCTCCCCCTGCGCTCGTCCAATCCGTTGTGCTAGCAATATTTCCACCCCTTCCCTTCCCCGTAATTTACTCCAACAAATATGCCCACGTAGCTGTTACTTAACTGCAGGTGCATTGGGTCACTGACATATGGGCCCAACAGGGGTCTGGCCCGCATGTCAGTGACGCAACTGGACCTGCAGTTAAGTCAGTGCAGCTCAGTCCATATCTTACGTAGGTGTGCCATTTGTGACGCCCCCGATTCAATCGTACACTAATCATACACGCAAACATGTACGATCAAGATCAGGGACTCACGGGAAGATATCACAACACAACTCTAAAAATAAAATAAGTCATACAAGCATCATAATACAAGCCAGGGGCCTCGAGGGCTCGAATACAAGTGCTCGATCATAGACGAGTCAGCGAAAGCAACAATATCTGAGTACAGACATAAGTTAAACAAGTTTGCCTTAAGAAGGCTAGCACAAACTGGGATACAGATCGAAAGAGGCGCATGCCTCCTGCCTGGGATCCTCCTAAACTACTCCTGGTCGTCGTCAGCGGCCTGCACGTAGTAGTAGGCACCTCCGGTGTAGTAGGAGTCGTCGTCGATGGTGGCGTCTGGCTCCTAGGCTCCAGCATCTGGTTGCGACAACCAGGTAGAATGGAAAGGGGGAAAAGAGGGAGAAAAGCAACCGTGAGTACTCATCCAAAGTACTCGCAAGCAAGGATCTACACTACATATGTAGGGGTATCTGTGTAAAGGGGCAATATCGGTGGACTGAACTGCAGAATGCCAGAATAAGAGGGGGATAGCTAGTCCTATCAAAGACTACGCTTCTGGCAGCCTCCATCTTGCAGCATGTAGAAGAGAGTAGATTGAAGTTCACCAAGTAGCATGGCATATCATAATCCTACCCGGCGATCCTCTCCTCGTCGCCCTGTGTGAGAGCGATCACCGGGTTATATCTGGCACTTGGAAGGGTGTGTTTTATTAAGTATCCGGTTCTAGTTGTCATAAGGTCAAGGTACAACTCTGGGTCATTCTTTTACCGAGGGACACGGCTATTCGAATAGATAAACTTCCCTGCAGGGGTGCACCACATTACCCAACACGCTCGATCCCATTTGGCCGGACACACTTTCCTGGGTCATGCCCGGCCTCGGAAGATCAACACGTCGCAGCCCTACCTAGGCACAACAGAGAGGTCAGCACGCCGGTCTAAATCCTATGGCGCGGGGGTCTGGGCTTGTTCCCCGATCCAGATCCAGAGTGGGGAGGAACGGGGGTGAGTGGGGAGGGGATCGACTAGGTTAGGGTTTAGGGTGGGTTAAGTAGGCCGGCAACAGTGGGCCGGTCGGTTGGGTTGAGGCCCAGTTGGGCCAGGGGGTTTCTCTGTTTTAATTTATTGATTTTCTTGTTTCTGTTTTCTCTTAGTCTCACCCTTTTATAGTTTAAATGAAATACAAAACTAGTTCCTAATTTAGTTTTAATACATATGCCACTGCCCCAATAGTTTTGGGCAAATAAATAAGTTAGCTTAATATTTTATTAACTGAAAAAGGCATATATTTATTTGTTTTTGTTACTGTTTTATTTACCTCATTGCAATTAAATACTTTATAAAAATGTGGTTTCTCCACCATAATTACCTACGCATTATTTGGCACGACCCGAACATTTTAGTTTTATTGTTTAAAAACTTTTGTTGTTTGCCTATACTTTAAATTTGAATTTGAATCGTTTTGAACTAACGCGAGTTTATCAACTTTAACCGAGGTGACATGGCATCATTAGCAGAGGTTTACTGTAGCTTAATTATCCGGGCATCACAATTCTCCTCCACTACAAGAAATCTCGTCCCGAGATTTAAGAGGTAGAGAAGGGGGAAAGGTTTGGTTACGAATCTAGCGGGTCTGCTCATCCTGGCTTGCTCTTCTCGAAGAGGCCGGTCCAATACATTGATGTCTTCATTTCTCTGCTTCAGGTCATCATGATGAAGTCGGCGTCCTTTCTTCAGGAACTCCATCGTACTTACGAAAGAATAAAGGGTGGGCATTCCGGGAGAACAGACCTCTGCAAGGTCGACTATCTGGTCGATAACTGTCGGAGTAAATGGCCACGGGTAGCCCAACCGACTCCCCCTGGCTCTTCGAAAAATTATCAGGCCAATCGAGCCTTCAAGCATCCAGAGCATGGGGCCGCCTTCCTCTGGCCGGCTATCCCCAAGGCCGACTACCAGAAGGCGACCCGGCCTCAAAAACCTTCCCGAAGAAAGCTATGAGATGGCCGACTCCAGGAAGCCGGCCCCAAGAGGACCGACTCCCAGAAGCCGGCCATGAAGAAGGCCGACTCCCAGAAGCCGGCCAAGACTGCACCCACCAGGGCTGCACCCACATAACGGTGATAAGACGGGGCATGGCCGCAGTACAGCCTACTACCCCCGAATCCCGGAACATGCATGGCCACAGGGCGCCGTACGGGTCAGCCATCCCCCGTCCGGCGCGGCACTGTAGCCATGTTGACCTCGACGTCACCCACGACAGGCGCCAGTACAGCCCGTGGGCGGCGGGCCCCTTTAGCCAGAGAGACGCTCGAAGGCGGCCCGGCCTCCCCTAGTCGGCCTGGGGCGTAGCCGGCTCCCAATAGCCGGCTACCTCCCTCCCTCGAAACATGTGCACCATTAAGGAGACAAGACGAGGTGAGGCTACAGTGAGAGCCCGCAAGGCGGCGGCACTGTAGCCACGCTTACCTCGACAAAGCCCTCGTCATCAGGGGCGAGGCAACAGTAACCAGCCGCCGACAAGGCCCCCAGGCGGTGGGGCCGGCCTGTCGGCCAAGAGGCCGGCAGCCGGCGGGACCCACCAGTCGGCGGGCCCCAATGGCCGGCGGAGAAGCCGGCGAGCACAGACACTGACGGCTGGGACCCGCGCCCAGCTGGATTACCATTGTACCCCTGGGGGGTAGGCCTATATAAATCCCCCGGGACACCCATGCAAAGGGTTGATCTCATAGAGTTTTACACACCACATAGAGAGAAAAGGAGAGCTAGCCTTGCCCTTCTTCTTCCCCTAGCCAAACAGCTCAAGGAGCACTTGTAGCTACTTGTGTTGATCTAGTGATCATGCGGAGACCCCGCAGAGCAGGACTAGGGGTGTTATCTCCACGGAGAGCACCGAACCTGGTAAGATTCGCTGGCGTGCATGTCTTCGCCTTATCCCGTTTCCAGGCACTGGCGATGTCTTACTGGCTCCCACAATGATAAGCCACACGTTGGCATATGTCGCACCTACCACCCGACATTTGGCGCCCACCGTGGGGCCAGGTGCACCGTCGTCCGGAGACTTGTTCTGTACGGGAACCCTTTTCGTCCCCCGCGAGCGTAGCCAGCCCGCTACGCCCGATGGCGCTTGCCCTGACGCGCTGCAAGGCGTTGACGACGCCTGCGCGGCGGGCTGCCTCGCCGACCCTCTTGGCGAGACTCGCATCTCCGACGAGCCCGCGTCCGACGCGGGCACAGACTACCCCGAGAGCCGCCTCGTCAGCCTCCTCGACTAGCTTCACGTGTCCAGCGAGCTTGCTGTTGACTTGGAGTCGGTCGGCTCCACTGACCCGATGCTTGTCGACTCCGACACGGCATCGCTTGACGCCTTCCCCACCGACGTGGTAATCATCGACGATCCTCTCCCTCGAGCCGACAGTGGCAGCAGCGCTGTCACTGAGGTGCTGATCATCAGCCACGGCACCGTCTCGGGCGAGAACGCCCACGACGCCCTACAAGCGGTGCTGCACGACTTGTCCGTCCCCATCCCGGCCGACGCCGACGCCGAGACTCTGGAGGCACGCCGCCTTGCCCTCATCGCGGAGGGCCAGAAGATAGCCTCCATGAGACGCCTCACCGAGGCTCACCAGCGCGAAGTCGACCGCGCCGCCACCTGGCGGGCCGAGCCGAGCCGGCCTTGTCAAGAAGCGCGGCACGGCCATCGCCAGCATGCTGGGAGCAGACATCCCAGTCTACGCCACGCCGCTCGAGAACCTGCGTGCCGCTCAGGCGGCCGCAGAAGAGCTGAATGGGCTGGGGGCTGATGAGCTCCCCTACATGACTAGACGCATCCAACAGCTGATCGTCGCGGCCGCAGAACGGCATGAAGCCGGCGCCCGCGCTAAGAGTCCTCCCCCGCACCGAGAACACGCCGCGACATCCCGGACGCCGACTGCAAGCGGCGCCCGCGCAAGGAAAGACAAGGAGCCGGCTGCTAGCCGCAGCCGGACTCGGATCACCATTGAGCGTGACGCAGAAGGCCGCCCCCGAGCGGTGGAACGACAAGGCGATCCGCCTCCCCCCACCTTGTGGGGAGAGATATCCCACCCCGCCGCCTGTCACACATCCGACTCTCGGTGGCCGACTAGGCCACCGCGAAGGAGTCGGCGAGAATGATGCCTGCCACCGAATCGACCGCCTAGCGCGATCCCTGGCGCTAGAAGAAGAAGATGATGTCGGCCCACCTTGCTTTGGCCCCCGCATCCGCGACGAGCCCTTCCCCAAAGGGTTCTCACTCCCCAGAGACATGCCAAAGTACAACGGCTCCATGAAGCCGGAAGATTGGCTGATCGACTACTCTACCGCAGTCAGCATAGCAAACGGCAACAGGTGCGTCACCGTAAAATACGTCCCTCTCATGCTTCAAGGCACGGCACGCACCTGGCTGAACAGCCTCAAGCCCTACAGCGTCAACAGCTGGCTAGACTTCACGGAAGTCTTCGTCCGCAACTTCACCAGCACATACAAGCGGCCTCCCAAGCCCCGCCAGCTCTCCTTATGCGTCCAAGGGCCCAGCGAATCGACTCGCGACTACCTCACGCGTTGGGCCGAGCTCCGCAACTCCTGCGAGGGGGTGCACGAGGTTCAAGCCATAGAGTACTTCACCGCCGGATGCCGAGAGGGCACCCTCCTCAAGCACCGACTCCTCTGCGACGAACCGACTACCCTCGACAAGCTGCTGATCATAGCAGACAAGTACGCCACGGCTGACTCCTCGATGAAGACCGAGCTCCGAGTGGACGCCTCTGGAAAGGTGCTCGCTCCGGCTCCCAAGACGCCGGCTGGCGACTCCAACCGACGCCCCTACCAGAACGACCACAAGCGCAAGGCCCCCATGCCGCCTTCCACCAGTCGGCAAGTAGCCACCGTCGAAGACAAACAGCCCGAAGAGCGGCCCGCTCCCAAGAAGAAGGGCGGCAGGCCGGCCTGGCAGCCGGCCTTCTCCTACGAGCAAACTCTCGATGCCCCCTGCAAGTTCCACAGCGGCGCGAAGCCGTCCAACCACACAACCCGAAAGTGCCATTGGCTCACGCGGATCTCCAAGGGCGAGGGGCTGGTGCCGCCTCCGCCTCCCGGCCCGCCGCCTCCAGCCCCCCAGCAGCCGGCTGTTCGACCAGCAGTCGGAGCCATTCAGGATGAGTTCCCAGATGAGCACGCCGCATACGTCGTCTTCACGAGCTAGATTGAAGACAAGCGCAGTCGGCGCCGACAGCACCAAGAAGTCAACGCGGTCGCCTCCGGCAACCCCGAGTTCATGCATTGGTCTGAAAGGCCCATCAGCTGGAGCCGGGCCGATCACCCAGAGGTGATGCCATCTCCTGGCTCCTACGCATTGGTGTTGGAGGCCACCCTCGCGACGGAAAGGCGAGCTGCCCGTTTCTCCCGCGTGCTGATTGATGGTGGAAGCAGCATCAACATACTGTATCGCGACACGATGGAGAAGTTGAACCTCAAGGCGAAGCAGCTCATGCCAAGCCGGACTGTGTTCCATGGCATCGTACCCGGCCTGTCCTGTTCCCCAATCGGCAAGATCAAGATGGATGTTCTCTTAGGAGACAAGGATCACTTTCGCCGAGAAGCGATCTGGTTTGAAGTAGTGGATCTAGAAAGCCCTTACCACACCTTGCTTGGCCGACCTGCCCTGGCCAAGTTCATGGCTGTCACCCACTACGCCTACCTCAAGATGAAGATGCCGAGTTCAAAGGGGATCATCACCATAGCCGGAGACTACAAGAAGTCCATCGAGTGCGCTGCGGCAAGCAGCCGACTGGCCGAGTCCCTCGTGATTGCTGAAGAGAAGAAGATGCTGGACCGAGTCGTGGCCATGGCCGGCAAGCAGCCGGCCCTGACCCCCGGCCCCAAGGAATATGATGCTCAGGTCTCTTTCCAGCCAGCCAAGGAGACGAAGAAGATACCTCTGGACTCGGAGAACCTGGAGAGGTTTGCTGTCATTGGTGCAAACCTGGACAGTAAATAGGAAGGCGAGCTCGTCGACTTCCTCCGTGAGAATCGAGACATCTTTGCATGGTCCCCAAAGGACATGCCGGGTGTTCCGAAGGATTTCGCCGAGCACAAGCTACACGTCCGAGCGGACACGAAACCAGTCAAGCAGCCTCTCCGCCGACTGTCGGAGGAGAAGAGAAGGATCGTAGGAGAAGAGATAGCCCGGCTCCTGGCCGCCGGCTTCATTATGGAGGTGTTTTTTCCAGAGTGGCTTGCCAACCCGGCCTTGTTGTTGAAGAAGAACAATAAATGGCGTATGTGTATAGATTACACCAGCCTCAACAAAGCCTGCCCCAAAGATCCATTTGCCCTACCACGGATCGATCAAGTGATAGACTCCACAGCCGGATGCAAGCTATTGAGTTTCTTGGATGCTTACTCAGGATACCACCAGATCAAGTTGGACTCGGCCGACCGCCTGAAGACCGCCTTCATCACACCATTTGGAGCTTTCTGCTACCTGACTATGACATTCGGCTTGAGGAATGCTGGTGCCACTTTTCAGCGTTGGATGCAGAAATGCCTCCTCAAGCAACCCGGCAGAAATGCCCACGTCTATGTAGACGATATTGTGGTGAAGACGGAGAAGCGCGGCACCCTGCTGGAAGACCTCAGAGAAACATTTGCCAACTTGCGCCGATTCCAGATCAAGCTCAACCCCGAGAAATGCGTGTTCGGAGTACCAGCCGGCCAGCTTCTAGGCTTTTTGGTCTCCGAACACGGCATTGAGTGCAACCCAGTGAAGATCAAGGCCATAGAGAGAATGGAGATTCCTACCAAGTTGCGAGACGTTCAGAAGTTTACCGGGTGCCTGGCCTCCCTAAACGGCTTTATCAGCCGTCTAGGGGAGAAGGCTCGCCCCCTGTACCGACTCATGAAGAAGTCCACCCACTTCGAGTGGAACGACCAAGCAGACCAAGCTTTCCACGAATTGAAGAAGATGCTGACCACACCACCTGTCCTGGCAGCGCCGACTGAGAAAGAGCCCATGCTCCTTTACATTGCTGCGACTAGCCGAGTGGTCAGCACAGTCATCGTGGTCCAGCGCCCAGAAGAAGGCCGAGCTCAATTAGTCCAGAGGCCGGTATATTATTTAAGCGAAGTACTGTCCACCTCGAAGCAAAACTACCCGCATTACCAGAAGATGTGCTATGGAGTGTACTTCGCCGCCAAGAAGTTGAAGCCCTACTTTCAAGAGCATCCCATCACGGTCGTATGCACTACCCCGCTTGCCGAGATCATAGGCAACCGGGATGCATCCGGCCGGGTGGCTAAGTGGGCCATTGCGCTGGCTCCTTACACGATCTTCTACCAGCCCCGCACCGCCATCAAGTCCCAAGCATTGGCCGACTTCCTTGTCGACTGGGCCGAGACCCAGTACCTACCGCCGGCTCCCGACTCCACTCATTGGCGGATGCACTTCGACGGATCCAAGATGCACACCGGCTTGGGAGCCGGCATCGTCCTCACCTCTCCCAAGGGCGACAAGCTCAGATACACATTGCAAATCCATTTTGCCACCTCCAACAATGTGGCTGAGTACGAGGCGCTCATACACGGGCTCCGGCTAGCCAAAGAACTCGGCATACGCCGGATCCTATGTTATGGCGACTCGGATTTGGTGGTCCAGCAGTCATCTGGCGACTGGGATGCCAAGGACGCAAACATGGCGAGCTATCGATTCCTCGTCCAGCAAATCAGCGGATACTTTGAAGGGTGCGAGTTCCTCCACGTGCCACGGGTCGACAACGAGCAAGCAGATGCCCTGGCACGGATCGGCTCCACCCGACAAGCTATACCAACCGGCGTCTCTCTCCAGCGCCTCCTCAAACCATCTGTCAAGCCGTCTCTAGAATCGGAGTCTATCTTCGTACCACCTGCCCTTGATGCAGTCGGATCCGACTGGGGGAACCCAGCAGGCGGCTCAGGGACTTCGACAAGCGGCCCGGGGACTGCCGTAGTCGCACCCGGCTCGGGGACTTCAGAACCCGGCCCGGGGACTGCAGCAGTCGGCCCGGGGACTGCAGCGACACAACAGGCGGTGGCCGACTCCAACTCTCCACCACCCAACCCACCCACCCGGGTCACAGTAGCCGTACTGACAACAGAAGAAGTCACAGCTCCATCATGGGCCCAGCCCATCCTCAACTTCCTAGTAAACAGAGAGCTGCTGACTGATGAGATCTCGGCAAGACTAGTTCAACACCGAGCCGGAGCATACGCAATAATAAACATAGAACTTGTTAAGCGTAGCGTCACTGGAGTCTTCCAGCGCTGCGTCGAGCCAGAGAAGGGCATAGCAATCCTCAAGGATATCCACCAAGGCGAATGCGGCCACCACGCGGCCTCAAGATCACTTGTCGCCAAAGCTTTCCGCCATGGTTTCTTCTGGCCGACTGCTTTGGAAGACGCCAAAGAATTAGTCAAATGCTGCAAAGGATGCCAGGTCTTCAACTCCAAGCAACACCTGCCGGCTTCTGCACTCAAGACCATCCCCCTCACCTGGCCCTTTGCCGTTTGGGGGCTGGACATGGTGGGCCCATTCAAGACAGCCCGCGGCGGCATGACACATCTGCTTGTCGCCGTGGACAAATTCACCAAGTGGATTGAAGCGAAGCCAATCAAGAAGCTGAACGGGCCGACTGCCATGTCATTCATCGCAGACATCACCACTCGGTATGGTATACCACACAGCATCATCACCGACAACGGCACGAATTTTGCCAAGGGAGCACTGGCACGTTTCTGCGCAACACAGGGCATCCGACTGGACTTAGCGTCCGTTGCCCACCCGCAGTCAAACGGCCAGGTCGAGCGAGCAAACGGCCTCATCCTCTCCGGCATCAAGCCCCGACTAGTCGTACCACTGGAGCGTTCGGCCGGCTGCTGGCTCGATGAGCTGCCGGCTGTCCTCTGGAGTCTGCGTACTACCCCGAACAAGTCAACCGGCTTCACTCCTTTCTTCCTTGTATATGGTGCCGAGGCTGTCATCCCAACTGACATTGAGTTCGACTCGCCTCGGGTCACCATGTACACGGAGGCGGAGGCCAAGGAAGCGCGAGAAGACGGCGTCGACCTACTGGAAGAAGGCCGGCTGTTAGCACTCAGCCGGTCCGCCATCTACCAGCAGGGTTTGCGCCGTTACCACAACCGGAAGGTCAAGCCAAGATCCTTCCAAGAAGGCGATCTCGTGCTCCGGCTGATCCAGCGAACAGCCGGCCAGCACAAGCTCTCGGCCCCTTGGAAAGGCCCTTTCGTCATCAGCAAGGCCCTAGGCAACGACTCCTACTACCTGATCGACGCACAGAAGCCGAGGGCACGCAAGAGGGATGATTCCGGCAAGGAGTCGGAACGACCATGGAATGCCAATCTCCTGAGAAGATTTTACAGTTAAAAGCAGTATGTATCACGCTACCTTTTTGTATTAAGTACAAGACAACGGGCCCCCCGAGGTGCACTCGGGGACTACCCTCCTTTATCTATGAATGACGAATGTCATACCCATGAATGTACTATTACATTTGATTCTCTATCTGGCACCGGGTTTGACTAGTCGGCCCGGGGACTGGCCGCCTTGAGTTATGTTAAAAGTTCTACCTGAAGTCAGACAAGTAGTGTGCCAGCACCCGAGCCCTCTCTTGTTGTAAGTCGCAGCTCGAAGAACCGACTGTCCGACTGGCAAGAGCCAAAGGCAGGAAAAGATGCCCACACGAAAAACGGCTAAGGACTAACGAACTTATATAACACAAGCCGGCCTCCAACCACGCCTACCGGCTATCAAAACAGCCGGCTAGCCGGCTTCCCAGTCACTTCGCTACAATCCAAGAAAGCTAGAGTACTTTCCCTCCCAACCGGCCAAGCACCTCTCCAGCCACAGACTGCAGAGCAGCTGTCCGGCTGGGAAGGCGGCAACCAAGGGAGGACGGCAAAGAAAACAGCCAAAGGATGAAAAGCAAGAACAATGGAAAGCCAAACACATGCATGATTATATTTACACATAAGGCCTTCAACAGGCCGGCAGTCAATATAGTTTGAATACACCCCCAGTGGGTGGAACTGCGCAAACTTAACAAAATATTGTTCAAAGAGTAATAAAACAGGAAAGTAAAGGCGGCAGATTAGACTAAGGGCGCAGCAGGGGAGCCGGGCTGGTCGGTGGAGACGGCAGCGCCGGCTGGCGAGTCTCGGCTTGATCATCGCCGGCTGCAGGCGGTGCGCTCGCACGCGCCTTGTTGCTGGAGGCACGGTCAAGCTGAGGCTGGCCGGCTGCTCCACCATCTGGCACGGCGTCTTCACCCTCCTCCTCCTCCTCCTCGCCCTCATCGCTGGAGTCGATCTCCTCCGCCGAGTCCTCGCCATCTGCTGGGTTCAGCCCGAACCACTCCTCCGGCTGGGCAACGCCGTTATCATCCACCTCAGGAGCAAAGGCGCTGGTGTCGGTGTAGTCGGCGATCGCCGAGGCACGCTGGATGATAGCCAGCCGCGCCAGCTCCAGCTCCGTGTCGGCCTCCTGCCGCCAGGTGGCCAGCTGGTCCAAGCTCAGCTCAGGATACCAGGCTTTGTCGAACTCCAGTGCCCGCCTGGCGCCTGACCGAGCTGCAGAAGCCTTCCAGGCCTCAAAGCGGCCGGCCGCTACCTCCAGCCAGTCGGCAGTCCGACTGGGGGTGTGGGGAATCACCTCACCGGGCCAGAGAGCGGCCAGCACCTGCGCCCTAACCCGCTGAAGCCGGCGGAGCATGCGGTGAGCCGGCTGGAGGCGGGCTTGAATCGCCAGGAGCTGTTCCTCAAGCGACCGGCGAGCGTTCGGCACGATCTCAGCGCCAGCCTGCCTTTGCGCCTCGCAGTGGGCCTCGACGACCTGGTTGGCGGCAGTAGAGTAGCCAGGGAAGTACTCTGCGCAAGAAAGAAAGAGAAAGAAGAGAAAAACACCAAGTTAGAGAGTGAACCAAACGGCAAACGGCAAGCAAGGAACGAAGAAGAGGGCGGCCTACCGTCAACCAAGTCTTCGATCTGGCCGTAGCCGTTGATCAACGACTTCCTCGCCTCAGCCTCGCTCGCCGCCTCGGTCTCATATTCTGCTTGGAGGGCGGCCTCGCTATCCTGCACCGCCTTCAGGGCCGCCTTGTGGCTCTCCTCCTGGTCGGCCAGCTTCTTGACCAGGCGGTCATGCTCCTGAGCGAAGGGGTCGAACTCGGCTTCCTTAGCGCGAAGGGTGGCCTGGGTCCCACCCAGCTACTCCCTCAGTTTGGCGTTGGCCGTTGCAGATATGGCAGAGAAGAAAAGAGCAATAAGAAAGAAGTCGTCAAAAAAGATCCGACCCGACTGCTCAGCAGTCGGCCCGAATCTCGGGGACTACACCCAGTGGGTGCGCTGACGCGCCCCCATGTGAGATAAAAGATGAAGCACTTACCCCGACTCTCAGTTAGATCAGCATTCTTCTGGGTCAGCTCCCGAGCCTGGGAGTTGAAGGCAGCCGTACGGAGGTTGTGGTAGTCCTGCAAGTCGGACAGAGAAGCGAATGAGAACAAGATAGCAAACAAAGCCTACCAAGAAGTTCCAAGCCGCCTGCTCAGCAGCCGACTCGGAACTCGGGGACTACACCCAGTGGGTGTGCTGACGCGCCCCCACGGAAGAAACCAAGATCAAGAAGCAAAAAACGGGAAGACTCACCCGAATGGCCGCCCGTGTCGCGAGGAACTCGTCATTATACTGCCTCAGCACTGTGGCCTGGGACTAAAGCCGGTTCCAGACTTCTTGTGCCACCACGTTCACCACGGCCGTCCCACCACCCGGTGTCCACCCCGAGCTGGCGCTGGCCGTCTCCACGTCCTGGGCCGACGAGCTGGGGCCCGCGGCCTTCTGCGGGTCCGGATCCGAAGTTGCCTTCCCCGCGCGCTGGCGCGATGGCGAGCGGACCACCAGGCCCGTCCTCACAGCCGGCTCGCCTCCAGCCGATTGCGCAGGCGGCGCATTAGGCCGGCTGCCTTGGGCCGCCCCGGTCGGCGAGGGCGGTGCCGCCTTCCTCTCCTGGACGACGACGTCGTCCTCCCTCTCCAACCCCGGCAGGTCGCCGCCGGCTTCCTCCGGCGGGGGCTCCGGGATCTCGGGCGCCGTGACACGCAGGGGGGTGACAAGCAAGGCCCCCTCCGCTGTCGCTGCGGCTGCAGCCTCCGCTTGGGCCTTGGCCGCAGCGTCGGCACGTGCCTTCGCCGCCTTGGCGGCAGCAGCCCTTAGCTCTTCCGCCTCCCGCTCCTGCCGCGCCTCCCGCGCATTTCGCTCTGTCGCCGCTTGAAGCACGGCGCGGGGGTCCACACGGCGGGTGCTCCCGGATCCTCCCGGCGATCCAACCATGGAGGCGGCAGCAACCCGCTCAAGAGAAATCGGAGCCCTGATTTTTGAGACAAGACAAGGATTCAGAAATCGACAAGAAAACAAGAAAGAATATGCAAAAGAATCTACACTTACGCCGAAACTATTTGCGGCTGCTTCACCACCTTGCGGAAGCGGGCCGCCTTCGCGGCCGCCTCATCCCGTCTGGTCGCCGCCTCCCCGCCCTTGGGCTTCTTCGGCCGACTGCCGAACAAGCCCGACGCGGCCCAGTGCTTCTACGCGCCGCCCCGAGCAGGCGGCGCGGCGGAGGAACCCGCGCCATGGTCGGATGCCAGCTGGCGGCGTGGGACGATTTCCGCCTCATCGTCATCCGGCCAGTCGTCGAAGCTGGCTCCAAGCCCGGAGC
Organism: Aegilops tauschii subsp. strangulata; assembly: GCF_002575655.3. NCBI lineage: Eukaryota > Viridiplantae > Streptophyta > Magnoliopsida > Poales > Poaceae > Aegilops > Aegilops tauschii. The sequence goes on from NC_053036.3 coordinate 520,329,332, forward strand.
CGCCTGCGTCGCCGCCTGCTTCGCCGCCTCCCGCCTCGGTGTTGTCGTCCATGGCGGCCGCCCCCAAGTCGGGGTCCTCCAAGTCATGCTCCGCCCAGTCGGGGAGAAATCGGCGATCCGCCCCCACTGTCCCGGCCGTAGGTCGAAGGAGAGGGCTTTGCCAAGACATGCCGACTGGTCAGAGTCGGCCAAGAAAAACTTGGTGGCAAAAACTAAAAGAAGAAAAGATAAAGAAAGCATACCGCAGGCGGGGGATGAGCGCGGGAGTACGGCTCCTTGCCAAACTGCCACTCTGCGGAGAGCTTGCAGTTCGCGAGATAATTCACCATATGAGCCACCTTGTCATGAGGCATCTCCTTGGTGCAAATCCGACTCGGATCGAGTTGGCCGCTCATCTGACATATCAGATGAGGGCGACTTTGAAGCGGGAGCACCCGGCGCATGACGAAGGCGGCCAGCAGGTCGGACCCAGTCAGGCCCTCCGACTGGATCATTACCCGGAGTCGGGCGACGGCTGCGGCTCCAGCCGGCGACAACGCCGCGGCCCGATAGGACCACTGGGCCGCCTCCCAGCCGGCGGTCCGGCTACGTAAGCCGGCAAGTTGATGTAGTCGCCTTGCAGGGCGACGTTCTTCACGTAGAAGTACGATTTCTGCCAACGCTTCATCGACTGGATCAGCGTGATGACAGGGAAGGGGTTGTCGGCTGCCGGCCTCCGCATCGCGATGAAGGCGCCGCTCTGAGCCGGCACGCCTTGCATGCAGGTGCCGAGCTTGGTTTGGAAGAATCCCCCCCAGAGCTCGAGGGTGGGAAGAACGCCAAGAAAGCCCTCGCACAGAGTGACGAAGGCGGACAACATCACCACCGTGTTTGGAGTGAGGTGGTGCGGCTGGAGCTGATAAAACTCGAGGAAGGAGCGGAAGAAGGCGCTCGCGGGCAGACCAAGGCCGCGCAGGAAGTGCGAGCGAAAGATTACCCGCTCGCCTTCCTCCGGCGCCGGCGTGATCTCCTTCTCCGGCGCGAGACGGACCCGCACCTGGTCCTTGCCGGGCAACCGCCGCGCCTTGCGGAGGAAGTCGATGTGGTCCGTATGGACGTTGGAGCCGTCCCAGTCTCCGCTGTACTGCATGACAGCGAGAAGCTGGCGAGAAAGGGTGCGGCGGCGGAGAAAGCACGACCCCACGGCGGCAAAGCTGTGGGGTGGTGCGAAGATTGGTGGGAAGGCGCGGCGGCAAGATGCTGCTGCGACGGAAAGGAGGAGGAAGAAGATGGCGGAGAGAGGACGAGCGTGCGAGCGTCTGCCGCTTCCACTCCTCCCCCTACTTATAGCCTCGTGCGGCGAAGCCGAGGAGGCGAGGCGTGGGGGGGAACGTGGGATTAACTGCGCCCACTCCCCCACGTCCCGCGATTATTGCGCCCTAACGACGTGCAGAAACTACCGCCGGAAGGTGTGCGGCCCGCTTTGGGCCACAGAGAATCCGCGCCTGGGCCTAGGCGTAGGAGTGGTGGGCCCCCGGCGACGTCCTGTCGCGCGCGTGGGTTGGCAGGCTTTTTTCAGCCAGAGGATGCCACGTGGTACGTGGGCGGCGGGCGGCCGTCCCGCAACCCGGCGCGCGCACCAACCGACTCCCGCCTTCAGACTTCAGAAGTTTCGCCAAGACGGCGCACCCAACCGAAGCCGGCTCCCAGCAGCTGGCTCTTCAAGATAAGAAGCTGACCGAGCTTCTCTACCTCCTCTCAGCCTCGAAGCCCAACCAGCTTCGGGGACTACTGTCGGAGTAAATGGCCACGGGTAGCCCAACCGACTCCCCCTGGCTCTTCGAAAAATTATCAGGCCAATCGAGCCTTCAAGCATCCAGAGCATGGGGCCGCCTTCCTCTGGCCGGCTATCCCCAAGGCCGACTACCAGAAGGCGACCCGGCCTCAAAAACCTTCCCGAAGAAAGCTATGAGATGGCCGACTCCAGGAAGCCGGCCCCAAGAGGACCGACTCCCAGAAGCCGGCCATGAAGAAGGCCGACTCCCAGAAGCCGGCCAAGACTGCACCCACCAGGGCTGCACCCACATAACGGTGATAAGACGGGGCATGGCCGCAGTACAGCCTACTACCCCCGAATCCCGGAACATGCATGGCCACAGGGCGCCGTACGGGTCAGCCATCCCCCGTCCGGCGCGGCACTGTAGCCATGTTGACCTCGACGTCACCCACGACAGGCGCCAGTACAGCCCGCGGGCGGCGGGCCCCTTTAGCCAGAGAGACGCTCGAAGGCGGCCCGGCCTCCCCTAGTCGGCCTGGGGCGTAGCCGGCTCCCAATAGCCGGCTACCTCCCTCCCTCGAAACATGTGCACCATTAAGGAGACAAGACGAGGTGAGGCTACAGTGAGAGCCCGCAAGGCGGCGGCACTGTAGCCACGCTTACCTCGACAAAGCCCTCGTCATCAGGGGCGAGGCAACAGTAACCAGCCGCCGACAAGGCCCCCAGGCGGTGGGGCCGGCCTGTCGGCCAAGAGGCCGGCAGCCGGCGGGACCCACCAGTCGGCGGGCCCCAATGGCCGGCGGAGAAGCCGGCGAGCACAGACACTGACGGCTGGGACCCGTGCCCAGCCGGATTACCATTGTACCCCTGGGGGTAGGCCTATATAAATCCCCCGGGACACCCATGCAAAGGGTTGATCTCATAGAGTTTTACACACCACATAGAGAGAAAAGGAGAGCTAGCCTTGCCCTTCTTCTTCCCCTAGCCAAACAGCTCAAGGAGCACTTGTAGCTACTTGTGTTGATCTAGTGATCATGCGGAGACCCCGCAGAGCAAGACTAGGGGTGTTATCTCCACGGAGAGCCCCGAACCTGGGTAAGATTCGCCGGCGTGCATGTCTTCGCCTTATCCCGTTTCCAGGCACCGGCGATGTCTTACTGGCTCCCACAATGATAAGCCACCCGTTGGCATATGTCGCACCTACCACCCGACATCGAGGAAGGTGGCGGAAGTAACTCTCGAATTGAAACTTACAAAAATATCGAGAGCAAGGTAAGGAGGTATCATGGGAAGTTTCGAGCGGGCAGGCAATCGTTTGATGCCTGAAATAGGGCGCGAAAAGAGGTTCAAAGCAATGGGAATAAGTATTGTGTCTGATACCAGAATTGATGATTTCTTGGAAGGTGGCTCGTGAATCACATACGAGGCCAAGTGCGAGGAATTAACTTTGGAAACCGGGGGTGTATAGGAGAGTCAGGTTTCGATCTTGTGGAACTGTGGGTTATGGGCCCACAATGTGGGTTAAAATTAGGAAGGGCGGTGATGTCTTGCACGATCATGTAAGCAAGGCATGTCAGAGGATAGTCCGTCGGTTATCTCGGCAACAACATCGGTACCAAGGGCGAGGTACGAAGAGAACCATCTTCCTGCTCGTTGAATGAGGCAGACCAATAGGCAAAGTTCTTGTCCATCGGTGGTTACCGGAATGTCATCAACAATAGTAACAGGGTCTTGCTGGCAGAATTGTACACCGAGGTGTTTACATAAGCAGGAGAATATTACTGCTTAGATCACATAGATAGCAAGAAAGGTTAAACCAAATAATGGAAAGGAAAATGTGTTTAAACACATATATCAGGGGTATATCCTTCCCAAGGACAAGCAGAGCATGATATCCTTGGCAGGATATAATGTAGAAAACTCTTTAGGAAAGGGGAGAGAAATTTCATGACATTACCCATGCAACGGTGTTTGGATAATTGAGCAGGTAACATTTAGCATTGGGCTTCAAATGTTCTTGTTGAAAATCGGAGCACCACAGACATGCTTCGAGATAGCATTGACAAGGTCTTCAGGCAAAGGTCAGACTTTGGATACACAAAGGATCCACCAGGATAAACTTATTAAACAAGGCATTCAATTTCCTCACGGAAAAAATGGTTAACCTTGTTAAGAAGGAAACTATAACACTAGGTCCTCCGGTCAGGTGTGCTAGGCATGACATCACCTTACTGGGTGATATAAAGACCAATGTTATGACTCTTGGAAAATGTTCCAACCATCATATCTGACCGAGATTCAGATCTGATTGGTGTCAGGATACCTCAGACTCAGGGAATGAACTATGGGAGTGAGTTCCGAAACGAGAGTTCATCATTAAACTAAGGAGAGTATGTAACGCCCCGAGACCGACGCTCCAGAAGACTTCCATTTTTTTCGTGATCGCCGCGTGTTTCTTTCGGTGCTTGCTCTTTTATTTTTGCATTGCATCATGTCATCATGCCATCATGTCATTAATTTTTGCATAAAAATCCACCTAAATAAATTGCATGGATCTTCGGTCCATTTAAATCGAGGGAATTCACATGGTGATTTCTCTTTATAACATATCCTCCTAATATTTAGGGAGCTATATTAAAATATTCCATTAGTTGGAGTTCACCATAACACACTTGCAAATATCCCAATGCCTTTGTTATCTTAATTCTTGGTCTCCAACCTCGCATTATATTTTTTTCATCTTATTCCGGAGCCCCACCAAAAATCCGAACATTTTTGGACCTTCCCAACCCTCACTTCCTTCAAATCATTTGAATTAAATTCAAATGCATTTGAATTTATAATCTTCCAATCAGGCCACCTCTATTTTTCCTGGAACGAGCATATTTTTGTGAGTCCGAGAAAATTACCCGCATGTGCAAATTCTTTCCCTAACCCTATCTTTCTTTTTCTTCTCTCTATTACTTTGCTGCTAAAAGAGAAATAAGAGAGAGGGAGAAGAGAAGCCCAGCAGCCGCATCCCACTAGGCCAGGCCTCTGGTCAATTTTTTCCTCTCCACTGGGCCGGCCTCTAAGGCCCAGCCGCCCTCACCAGCTTCCTAACCCTAGCCCTCACCACGCTCTGGCCCGATCCCCTCTCTCCTCTTCGTTCTCCTCCTGCCGCCGCACACACACGCACGCATCGCGCAGCCCTCGATCCCCCTCGCTCCCTCGCCCCGTCCCTCCAGCGCCATCGTCGCCCCGCCTCCGTTCGGCTCCCACGCCGAAGTCCACCGCCGCGGCCCTGCCGGACGTTGGTGACCCCGACGCGCCCGCGCCCGATCTGCTCTGGCCCGCCTAGCTCATCATCTCCGCCCCGCGCCTCGACTCAGCGCCGCCCCGCCATGGATGCCGCCATGGACGCCGAGTTCCCCGCCGGTCGCCTCTGCCTCGACCCCGCGTCCTCGCCTCCGGCGGCCGTCACCGCTCCGTGCACACCGCTGCCCCGAGCTGCTTCGCCTCCCTCCTCCGACAAGTGCCGCGCCTCCTGCCTCTCCGCGACCCTCGCTGCAGCTCCCTCCCGAGCTCGTCGTCGACCCGCCGTTCGCCTCTAGCCCTCGTCCGCGGCCGCGCCAAGCCACTCTCCATCGACCTCCGCGACCAGTGCCTCCACTACCTCCCCGTCGCTGCGCCTGCCTCCTCTCGTCGCTGCCGCCTTCCGTTCCCCGTCACCGCGCCAGTAGCCACCGCCGCCGTGGTCTTCTGCATCGCCAACCCCAGCACCCGCGGCCCTCTGCTTCGCCTCGACAAGCCGTCGATGTTCCTCCTCCGGTGCCCTGTCCCCGTTGGTTTTGCTCGAGCACGCCACCACTACACCTCAAGTTCTGCTACAGGAGCACCTCAAGTTCTGCTACATGCAACAGCTAGTACCTTGGAACGTCTACGACTACGCGGACTCGCCAAGTACCACGACGACCGTGTACCACTACTTCCACTACGAGTTTCGAGAACGTCTACTTCTTCTACACCGCACCTAAACGCCGAGTTCCTCGCCGTGACCCCGAACACCTACGGAAACTTGTGCGACTATGTACGTGAACGACTACCGTCGCCCCAAAGACCTCGGACCCGTCAAGTACCTCTCCGAAAACGAACGTGTGCCACTACTTCCACTACCGTCGCCGAAGACCCGTGTAACGGAACCGTCAAGTTCGACTACCTCCGCGTGTACCGCTACTTCCACTACCGTCGCGAGAACGACTACTTCCATGATGACCCCGTGAACAACTACTTCCACTTCGAACGCGATTCGCCCTGAATGCACGCTTCGAAGGTATAACCCCGAGACGACGTCCGTGGACCGAATGCATGTGTGTTGTATGAGATGCTCGTGGTTGCACCGTTTTCGAGTTGTCATTCCATGTTCCTCCTCGTTGTCATGCCATCGTTCCGTGGGAACCCGGTAACCGGGAGCACCCCACCATTCTCTTGCGTGTTTCACACATCCGCACAATTCTCCTTGTGCCGGTATCTCTGTGAGCTACCGGAACCGATATGTTGCCGTGGCACCATTTTCGGATTCGTTGCCGTGGCACCCCTTCCTTCCGCCATGGTGACCAAATGCTTCATAACATGCTCTTGTCCACATTTTCATAAAATTTCCTAAACCTTGCATATGTCATCCACATCATGATAACAACATTTAAACTGTAAATAATTGATGGTTGCATTAAAATTGTTAAATGACATGAGGATTTTCCGGTATTGTCGTTTGTTATTTCCGGCCTCATTCAAACTTGCCTTCATAGATAGTTTCCATATGCTTCACCTCTTGCCATGGCTAAAAACATTTAATATTGTTGGGTCCATAAACGAGAGAGAACTAAATAATTGATGTGGTGTTTCGTCAATATGCAACTCGTTGCATATTGAACTCCACTTAATTTGTAGTATTGTTTGTTGCACTTTGCCATGCATATTTAAACCGGACATGCATCACACTTGTTTGTGCATCATGCCATGTGTATGTGGGGGTTGTTTACTATGTTGTTTGTTTCTTTCCGGGTTGCTTCTCTCGTGAGCTTCGGTTTCTTTCCGGAGTTGTGAGGATTAGTTCGACTACGTCCGCTTGTCTTCTTCATGGACTCGTTCTTCTTCCTTGTGGGATCTCAGGCAAGATGACCACACCCTCGAAATCACTTCTATCTTTGCTTGCTAGCCGTTCGCTCTATTGCTATGCCGCGTTACCTATTCACTTGCTCTTCAAGCCTCCCAAATTGCCATGAACCTCTAACCTTGTCACCCTTCCTAGCAAACCGTTGTTTGGCTATGTTACCGCTTTTGCTCAGCCCCTCTTATAGCATTGCTAGATGCAGGTGAAGATGAAGATTGCTCCATGTTGGATTCTATTTATGTTGGGATATCACAATATCTCTTATCTTTATTAATGCATCTATATATTTGGTAAAGGGTGGAAGGCTCGGCCTTATGCCTGGTGTTTTGTTCCACTCTTGCCACCCTAGTTTCCGTCATACCGGTGTTATGTTCCTTGATTTTGCGTTCCTTACGCGGTTGGGTGATTTATGGGACCCCCTTGACAGTTCGCTTTGAATAAAACTCCTCCAGCAAGGCCCAACCTTGGTTTTACCATTTGCTACCACCTATCCCCTTTTCCCTTGGGTTCTGCAGACTCAAGGGTCATCTTTATTTTAGACCCCCCGGGCCAGTGCTCCTTCGAGTGTTGGTCCGAACCGAGCAGCCTGCGGGGCCACCTCGGGGAAACTCGAGGTCTGGTTTTACTCGTAGCTTGACTTATCCGGTGTGCCCTGATAACGAGATATGTGCAGCTCCTATCGGGATTTGTCGGCACATCCGGGCGGCTTTGCTGGTCTTGTTTTACCATTGTCGAAATGTCTTGTAACCGGGATTCCGAGACTGATCGGGTCTTCCTGGGAGAAGGTTTATCCTTCGTTGACCGTGAGAGCTTATGATGGGCTAAGTTGGGACACCCCTGCAGGGTATTATCTTTCGAAAGCCGTGCCCGCGGTTATGTGGCAGATGGGAATTTGTTAATATCCGGTTGTAGAGAACTTAACACTTAACCTTAATTAAAATGCATCAACCGCGTGTGTAGCCGTGATGGTCTCTTCTCGGCGGAGTCCGGGAGGTGAACACGGTTTCTGGGTTATGTTTGACGTAAGTAGGGGTTCAGGATCACTTCTTGATCATTGCTAGATCACGACCGTTCCGTTGCTTCTCTTCTCGCTCTTATTTGCGTATGTTAGCCACCATATATGCTAGTGCTTGCTGCAGCTCCACCTCATTACCCCATCCTTTCCTTTAAGCTTAAATAGTCTTGATCTCGCGGGTGTGAGATTGCTGAGTCCTCATGACTCACAGATACTTCCCAAACAGTTGCAGGTTCCGATGATACCAGTCCAGGTGACGCAACTGAGCTCAAGTGGGAGCTCGATGAAGATCTTGTCCGTTGTGTTGTTTCTTTTCTTATTGATCAGTAGTGGAGCCCAGTTGGGACGATCAGGGATCTAGCAGTTGGGTTGTCTTCTTTTCTTTTGGTTCCGTAGTCGGACCTATGTGTGTATCTTGAATGATGTATGATTTTATTTATGTATTGTGTGAAGTGGCGATTGTAAGCCAACTCTTTATCCCATTCTTGTTCATTACATGGGATTGTGTGAAGATGACCCTTCTTGCGACAAAACCACAATGCGGTTATGCCTCTAAGTCGTGCCTCGACACGTGGGAGATATAGCCGCATCGTGGGCGTTACAGAGTATGAGGAGGTGGCTGATGGACTCAACAATAATTCAACGTGGTATCCAAAAAAAGATGGATCTCCACAATTATGTGAACAAGGAGATAACATTTGTGAGATCAAATGGTATAATTATGTATGCTCGAGGAAAACATACACCATTAACCATTGGTTGAATGGTGCACCCATAATATGGGCTTAGGTAGCATGATCAATGTTCAGAATGGTGATCCAATAACCAACGGTCTAAGAATGAAATATCGACCAATAACTTCAAAGAAATAGGGTTGCTAGAAGTTTTGAATTCGCACATCACAGTTCAATTGTCGGTTTTCCGGTTAGAAACAACACAGGGCCCAAGAGATGAATGTAGATGGCGAGAAGTATCACTATACCAAGAATTCTTAAGAGGTGGAGCAATCCTCACAACATTATTGATACAGAAGACAATAATACTACAAGGTAGAACATAACCTAAGCCAGGTAGCAAGGAAATCAAGGTACAACACAAAACATGAACAAGTTTGTGTTGGGGGAAGGCAAAAATGTTGTCGATGATAACACAATCATCGAGGGGCAAGGATGGTATTTCTCATCATGAATGCAATTGATATCCTGGAAGAGCTCAGAATGCTGATGATGATCATGACAAATTTTGTCGAGAGGCTCCACGAAGAAGCAATCGAACAACGACTACATCAAGCAAAAGGACTGATGCAGCGAAAGGTCACTGGAACCATGGATATGATACCAACTCGGAACCAAGCTTGCTCTTCAAGGTGAAGCAAATGGACAAGGAAGATCGACGTAAGCCTAGCTCATCGTCAAAAGTTGTGCTCCAAGAATAAGGACCAGGTAGCACAGTTAAAATCATCATGGTAATGATATAGCCGATCAGGCTAGGAATGACGTGATCGAGTACAAACTCACAAGTAAAGAAGATTACTAAGAGTTGTTTAATCGCGATGTGGACTCGATTCAGCAATCCGTGTCCTTGAGTGTTTAACAACTCAGAACGCGTGGAAAATTGGAATCGGTGAGAATGTAGTACTTGATGAAGAACTCATAAGAAGATATGATGTTCCGTGATAACCTCGAGATACCAGGGGGCAATACTCGACGATAGATCAAAGTAGAGGTTGGACTGGGGTATTGCTCTATAGAAGACAAGTGCTTACACTTGCACCGGAAATGGTATTTAAAGGAGAACATGGTCGGAACCACGATTGCAAAAGGCCAGATCCCGGATATAAGATGAACTTATACCAAGGGGATAATTAATTTTAAAGAAGCTTCGATGAGAAGATGTACATCGTGTCCATGGGCATGAACACAAAGTTCAAGGTCGACTCCCACTTCTCCAATGCACAACCTTTCATTCACTTCTCGCGTTCAATGAAGTTGTAGTGTTGAAATTTTATCTGGAAAAATACCAGAAGAGTACGGCTCGTAAAACTTTCGAGTTCACACATATAAAGGAAGGCATAGGTTCAACCCACCGGGGCATCGTGGAAACATATACCACAAGCTTCAATAGTAAATATCACCAGCTCGAAAACAGAGCATGGTTGGCCAAATCCGAGAATAGGATTTACCAATGGCATTATATATCAGGGAAAGAACTTCTCGAGATTTTTGTATACAAAGGACACTGTCGGATGATAATTCAACAAAGGATCCGATGGTCCATAATGGAGCTGATGTGAGCATCGACGCATGATCAGAGGAAGAAACAATGCAAGGGCATCGGATTATAGAAACAACTGACTAATTCAAATCTCAAAGGTAAAGGAATTATGATTCAAATTCACGGGATCAGAAGCAAACGCTCTGATTAAGGATGGATAAGTTGAATAGACTTAGGGGTACAATCGACAACAATTTAATTGGTTGAGAACCAGCTCATGTTCAAACTGACGTCTGAGCCGAAAGGATGAATTATAGGATATGATTGAGGATTGCGAGCATTCGCAACTTATTGAATCAATGGACTCAAAATGATAATGACAAGGGATGCCAATAATGATTACTAGACTTATGGGATTAACCATGATGCAAGCAAGGAAGAATTTCAAGAACAATAGGCTGCTCAGGAGTTTCGGAAGATCGGATGGTATTTCAAAGTCTTTTGTGAAACACATGAACAACTGGGAATGAGCGGACACTCAGTAAGTGCGAGGAATTACCCGTATGGGCATTAATGCGGAAAAGAGCTGCAAAGTAGTAGACACACAGGATTCTTAGAATATCGGAGAATTTTTCAGGGTATCAAGTAATAACAAGGGCAACTGGGTATGAAGGTATGAACGACAAGTGTAAGTAGTTATCCTTAAGGATTTATCGGTGGTCGGGAATAGCAAAAGCGGTGGTCACAAAGTCTCGAAAGAACATCGGAGAGTATCTTCGGAATTTTCTGGTGTAGCAGGGCGGTCATCTGTATTTAGGGGCTCTCCGGGTGGAAGCGATCACGAGATCCTAGAGTTAGAGTTAGTAAAATCATTTAACCCGATTAGAAGAGAGATCAGAGTCCCAGAGTATAGGTCGAGGAATAAAAGATCCTAATACCACCCAATGGCGACGTGGGCCCGTAAGACACACAACCATGTTAGTAAAAGTTTTTGCAATGTCTAGACTCAACCTCGGCCAAGGAGTTGGGAAGGGGGATTCCTACAGGCAGTCGGCTCTGATACCAACTTGTGACGCCCGCGATTCAATCGTACACTAATCATACACGCAAACATGTACGATCAAGATCAGGGACTCACGAGAAGATATCACAACACAACTCTAAATAAAAATAAGTCATACAAGCATCATAAAACAAGCCAGGGGCCTCGAGGGCTCGAATACAAGTGCTCGATCATAGACGAGTCAGCGGAAGCAACAATATCTGAGTACAGACATAAGTTAAACAAGTTTTCCTTAAGAAGGCTAGCACAAACTGGGATACAGATCAAAAGAGGCGCATGCCTCCTGCCTGGGATCCTCCTAAACTACTCCTGGTCGTCGTCAACGGCCTGCACATGGTAGTAGGCACCTCCGATGTAGTAGGAGTCGTCGTCGACGGTGGCGTCTAGCTCCTGGGCTCCAGCATCTGGTTGCGACAACCAGGTAGAATGGAAAGGGGGAAAAGAGGGAGAAAAGCAACCGTGAGTACTCATCCAAAGTACTCGCAAGCAAGGATCTACACTACATATGCAGGGGTATCTGTGTAAAGGGCCAATATCGGTGGACTGAACTTCAGAATGCCAGAATAAGAGGGGGATAGCTAGTCCTATCGAAGACTACGCTTCTGGCAGCCTCCATCTTGCAGCATGTAGAAGAGAGTAGATTGAAGTTCACCAAGTAGCATGGCATAGCATAATCCTACCCGGCGATCCTCTCCTCGTCGCCCTGTGTGAGAGCGATCACCGGGTTATATCTGGCACTTGGAAGGGTGTGTTTTATTAAGTATCCGGTTCTAGTTGTCATAAGGTCAAGGTACAACTCCGTGTCGTCCTTTTACCGAGGGACACGACTATTCGAATAGATAAACTTCCCTGCAGAGGTGCACCACATTACCCAACATGCTTGATCCCATTTGGCCGGACACATTTTCCTGGGTCATGCCCGGCCTCGGAAGATCAACACGTCGCACCCTTACCTAGGCACAACAGAGAGGTCAACACGCCGGTCTAAATCCTATGGCGCAGGGGTCTGGGCTTGTTCCCCAATCCAGATCCAGAGTGGGGAGGAACGGGGGTGAGTGGGGAGGGGATCGACTAGGTTAGGGTTTAGGGTGGGTTAAGTAGGCCGGCAATGGTGGGCCAGTCGGTTGGGTTGAGGCCCAGTTGGGCCAGGGGGTTTCTCTGTTTTAATTTATTGATTTTCTTGTTTCTGTTTTCTCTTAGTCTCACCCTTTTATAGTTTAAATGAAATACAAAACTAGTTCCTAATTTAGTTTTAATAAATATGCCACTGCCCCAATAGTTTTGGGCAAATAAATAAGTTAGCTTAATATTTTATTAACTGAAAAAGGCATATATTTATTTATTTTTGTTACTGTTTTATTTACCCCATTGCAATTAAATACTTTATAAAAATGTGGTTTCTTCACCATAATTACCTACGCATTATTTGGCACGACCCGGACATTTTAGTTTTATTGTTTAAAAACTTTTGTTGTTTGCCTATACTTTAAATTTGAATTTGAATCGTTTTGAACTAACGTGAGTTTATCAACTTTAACTGAGGTGACGTGGCATCATTTGTAGAGGTTTACTCTAGCTTAATTATCCGGGCGTCACACCATTGCTCGCTATAAATACTGCGCCTCCCACGACATCGCTATCTCCTCCCCCTCACGTTCACGTTCATCGCTATCTCCTCCCCCTCCTTGGCTCCCTCTCATGTCGACCACCATAGCATCACCCCTCCCAAGCCCTAGGCGCCCCTCGATGCACCGCGCGGACGGTCACGCGTCGCTGTTCCATTCCTCGCCGCCACTAGTCGAGGAGGACGCGTCGGTGTTCCGCTGCTCGCCGCGACGCATCATGGTGGACGCGTCGGTGTTCCGCTCCTCGCCGCCACTAGTCGAGGAGGATGCGTCGGCGTTCCGCTCCTTGCTGCGATGCGTCGAGGTGGACGCGTCGGCGTTCCCAATCTCGCCAGCACGCGCGTCGGAGGACGCGTCGGCTCCCCGCTACGAGGAGAACGCCGCGCCACCCGCCGAGCCCCCCCAGCCTTGAGGAGCTTTGGAAAGAAATGGATGTCGCCTTGTGGGAGGCTTTGCCTCCAGCAGAGCGCGCCAAAATAGAGGTGGAGAAGAAGGCTGAGGAAGAGAAGCGCATCGCGAAACAAGCTGCCTGGCAGGCCTATGTCGCGTCCGAGAGAGTCAGGCAATTGGCTCTTTGGCAGAAGGCTCGTGCGAGGGCCGTGAGGGTGGCGGAGGACGCCCGTGCCGAAGCCCTGAGTGCAGTCGGGCCCAAGCGCCTCATCTACGCTTGAGGTACATGGACCGGGTGCACGCTTCCAGCGAGGAGGAGTACCTGTTGGCGCCGGATCACCACACCGGTGATTTCGTGCTCGCCCGCCGGCAAGCTTCCAATCAGCACCTCGCGAGTTGCGAGGCTGAGGAAGAGGCATTATGTCGGCGCGCTGGGAAACGGCCGCACACCAGGGCACTCGTGGCGCGCCGCAAGCACTCCTGCGAGCGCCGTGGCTTTTAGTAGGAGTATAATTTTTGTTTCGTAAGGCGATCTCATTAGTTTTGGGACGCAAATGATAAATCCCGAACGTTCAGGAATTATTAGCGTCCTTAATTAAGTATGTAAAAGGGAAAGTTTCGAAACCTTGTGTATTCGTACGCATTTTGTAAGTACGTGCATATAGCACAAAGTTTATCATATACTATCGCACTACACGTCTCTCTCTATATATGCTTGCAGACTGTGCTACTCCCTCCGTCCAGGTCAATAAGTCATCTTTGGTTGTGCACCGTGACCAAGAAAGAGGGAAGACTTATACACCTAGATGGAGGGAGTACTACTATTACTTATGTACGTGCAAATGCATGTTTTAACACTACGACGCAGTTTTTGTAAAAGTAGAAAAACAGCACTAGTCAAGCTTGTGAAACGATTCAATGCAAAACAAATGCAAAAATGCTCGTTTGATTGTTTACTTTTAGCTTCCTTCTCTGTGTTTATTTCTCTGTCATACTTTGTACGGAGTATCTCACTGGTCGGAAAGGCATGCAAATTCCCAAACCGCTTCCTACACCCTGCATCTAATTTTTTGCCTTACAAGTTGTGCCGTGCAATTATAATTCCAACTTGAGTACTACTACTAGTAGGAGTACCAGGGGCTAGTTCTTTTAGGCTTCTAGATTAGTAATCCCATAACTACTACCTCCATCCTGGTTTATTGGTCCCCATTGTAATCTGTGTCAAATTTTGATCATAAATTTAACTAATGAAATGTTAGTGCATGTCACATGCAATAACATTTTATCAGTTAAATCTTTGGTCAAAATTTAGCACAAATTACAATGGTGAGGAATAAACCAGGACGGAGGTACTACTAGTAGTAGTTTAGAAGCCCAAATAAATGAGTGAGGCGCCTTAATGTTACTCTCCACTGTGACTAGTCTTATGGGAAAAGCTGGGGAAGCCGCCAAAAGAACTGGCCCTAGGAGTAGTAGCTAGGGATACTAGGAGTAGTAGCTAGGGGTCGAGTGTGTGAGATGAACCGGAGAAAGTAAATGCAGAGAGATGAAATGCAAAAAAGACGGAGGGATGTGATGGTTGCTTGTCCGTTTATTTTACCAGGCCACTTATTACTGGGAGTGGTTGGGTTTTGTGATATGACAGCTTTACTGCCGCGCCACGAGCGGGGTGAGACTCCCGTGCAGCGCCGCCCTCTACACTCGTACGACTACATCAGTCGTGGTTTATCCCCCATTGAATTTGACTGAAGATTTAACCGACAAAATGTCAGTGCATGTCAACAAAAACAATATCGTTGGATTCGTATTTGAACATAGTTTTCAATGATACTCCTATAATTTTAGGTGACATGCATCATCATTTATCATACTATATATAATGTTAGTACAATTTTTGGTCGTACTAATCTATAGTAAGGTGCCCGTGCGTTGCACAGAAGAATGAAATGCATTGATCAGGGAGTTGTTTATTTTGACAAAGGATGTGGGGGTCATCTCATGTGTAACGGGTATCGATAGGTTTGTTCGGATATTATTTCATCACTAGAGCTCACAAACATCCGGGTGAAATAGATAAAAAAGTATCTTTTGCAAACAAAAGCGTTCAACTGTTCAACCTGCATCCAAAACTTGTGAAGAAATAACTCTTATTGTGCTTTGCATGAAATGATCTTCAAGAATTAGTTTTTGAGTATCCATTGTTATACATGTTGGCTACAGATGACATGGCACTTTCTTATAGTCAACAGTTGGCTATACTATTTAAGTATTAACCATGCCCTTATACACCTAGACGGAGGGATTAAATCAGGATGACTTGGAAGGGGGCAGAGGATATGTAAGAAATGGTTCATCATAAGTCTTTCACCAGTACTGTAGTAAAAATTCATACATGGAAGATTCTAGACTAAACCATAAATGGATACACTTTTATTCATGTGCGATACTCCAATAGAGCAAGATCATGCATGGAAGTCTCCACATGCTTAGACAGCGGATTACATTGAGCAAAGACTAATGATCAACATTTAACTTGATAATGCAGATGTCCAGGTGAACCTCCTTGGAGTCCCCGTGCACATCGTTGGGGTTCAAATAACACCGTGCGCTTTCCATGTCCACATCGGCGGGAAAGTCCCAGCTCGGCAGAGTCCAAGTATGCTTGGCGTAGCCAGTGTCGCCGCCCACGTACCCCCGAGGGGTAGTAATAGTGAGCATGCACCCGTACATCGGCCTCGTGGCAGTGTCAGCGTCAGCGGCGTCGCCCCTGATGCACACTACAGAGATGTGGCGGTGGCCTGCGCGGGCCTCGCCGGTGGCCACGATCAAGAGGGAGACGCTGCCGTCCTCCTCCGAGACTAGTAGGCGGCGCTGATCCTCCAGCGACTCCGGCACGGTGAACGGGTAGCACGTCTCGTACTTGATGTTCTTCGCCAAGGGCCAGTAGTGATCGCCGCACGCCTGCGTCAGGTGATGCACGATGTCCGCCGACGAGCCCCAAAACGGCACCGGGCACTCATAGCAGTAGACGAAGGGCTCCTTGGAGGCATCGATCAGGCCGTCCATGAAACGGGAGTGGCTGTAGGGGACGTTCCGCCAGTTGAATATATGAGCAAGTTACTACGAGATTTACTACAAAATAAATCATGACAGCTATATCAGAGATTAAACTAATCATGCGGACTAGCATAGCTCATGAACAGATCGAATCTAGGACACAGACTAGAAACATGAATTCTACCACGATTTTGAAAAGGAAGGACAGAAACACATACGGTGCAACGGGAGCAGCACCATTGGCGTTGAGGTTGTCGCCCAGTCGTTGAGGAAGAGGTTGCCGAGGTCGGGGAAGAAGTCGTCGTTGGTGAAGTCGTCGCTGCTAGCAGTCACGAGAGTGCGCTCCCCAAATTTCAACAGCGCCCGCCGAATGGAGCGTAGGAGAGAGTGGCTGTAGGGGACATTGCGGCCGCCGAATGGAGCGCAGGAGTAGCCCACGAAGCAGTATATGGTGCTCCTCCCTAGTCTCTATTCTTATCTCTATCTCTACTACTCTTCTTTGTTTTTTATAATATACTAGTTCTAGTTGTCAAATTGAATAGTACTGCGCCCTCCACTGCACGCCCGGCTGAACATGCCTCCTCGCCTCCATCAAACCCCTCCGTTAAACCCGCATGCAAACCGAGAAACCTACTCCGGCCCGCGGGAGGAAATTTGCATGTTGGAGAATAATAGAGTCACGTCCAATCCATTTGAGTTAATTGCATGTATGATTCTCCCTCTATAAAAAGTTAATTGCATCCTTAATCTTGTATTCTTAGTACTCTGTGGGTTCCACTGTCAGTACAGTGTACATGACTTGCAGGCTGGCTACAGATTCATATAGAAAGTTAAAAAGAAACAAATCCATGACTTAAAGGATTGGAGTAAGCACCGATGGCGGTTCGTAGTCGTTCCACGCTCGGGCATTGAAGTTTGTAACTATTTTAGATTAGAACATACTACTCCTCCGGTGCTAGTAGCTAGTAGAGCAGAGTCCTACTCCACTACTACTCTACTCAAGCAAGTTAGGACATAGTAGCAGGTACTGTAGGGAGTACCAGTACTGTGATCACTCAAGCAAGTTTTCTAACTTTGATATGACCCTACGCTGTTGGTATGTGTCTCATAAGTCAAGCGGCGTGCTGTAGTCATCATCGCCTGTCCACTTCCTGCAGCACATATTCACTTCTCCATCTTTGTCCGCTCTTCCATCCCCGCTAAGGCGCCTCCCCCCTCGTCCAATCTTTCATCCCCGCTAAGGCGCCTCCCCCCTCGTCCGAAACCCAAGCACTAACAATGGCAGAACCGAGCAGCGTCCGCCGAAAGAGTGGCTGGAATTCGCTCCCCACAGAGGTAATCAAGCTCATTGTTTCGCGTGTGGACAATCTTAGTAGCATGCCGCTCGCCGTGTGCTCGTCGAGGCTGTACCGTTTACTCAAAGCCCTCAGGCCAGAGCTTTTTAAGCCAGCTCCTTGCTTGCTGATGCCGCCCGATCTTCAAAAACGGCGTGTCACGCAGCATAACGATCGTAGGGTGGCGAGCATCAACCCCCTTGACTGCGATCCGATCCCCGTCACCCTCAACTACATTAACGGTATGTACTGGGTCGGCATGAACACGTCTTGGATGGTGCTCGTCGACGGTCGCGGCAGCTGGATGCTCGTCGAGGTCTACACCCGGCGATTGATCCCCCTTCCTTCTATTAACACTGCACTGCTTTGACACCGTGGCCCAGAATACTCGGAATCTTACAGTATCCAACTTGATACCAAGTTTGATTTTCTCAAGGTTGTAATCTGCCAAGTGCCCACAAGATCTATGAATTATAAAGACTTCAGGCTAATTGCATTCTTCAACCGTGGTCTCGCCTATCTGACGGGTCACTGCGGTAAGTGGATAAATCTGCATGTCCATCGTAGGATCATACATCCTCCATGGTTCTCTGATGCCATTGAACACAAGGGCTTCATTTACGCTGTCGACTCCTTCTATGGCTGGACGTATTGCTGGCCTACTCCAGTCATCGCTACAAACGGCTGTTACAGCAGTATGTTACTTTCCTATGATATCATGATGGCTTGCTTATATTACTGTCAACATTTACTGTAAAAATATTCATGCTCATAACATGCTGTTCTTAAGATTGACTACATCAAGAGCCCTTTTTATTTGACTCCAACTTTTTTAGGGTTATTTGACTCCAACTTGATATGATGTTGTAGGCCGCCTGGTGTCCCTACCCTTCCTAATCCCAGAACCTTTCAAAGAAAAGCGGCATGTCAGTTGCAGGTGGTTCCTGGCTCGATTAGACGACGGCGAACGATTGATGATCGTTCGCACGTACCGGACGTGTTGTTTCGCGGAATACAATCACAGTCACTGCAAGGTCTTTGAGCAGGATCCCAGCTTCTCTGGGCCTTCAGGAATTTTTGACTGGAGGTTGGTATGTAGCCTGGGTACACGCTCTCTGTTTGTCGGACTGAATTATCCGATTAACCAGGAGATAACCGATGGCAAGGATCATGATGGCAGTGCGGTTTCGTTCATCAGGCAAAACTGTGTGTACACAGCGTACCATGCGTCTCTGCATGCACCATACCCTGATATGTGCCGCCACGCTCTGCAGCCCAAAGTAGGAGAGAGGGTCGCAAGTGTCATACTTCGACCTGCTGGCTGGAGTTTCTCCCGTCAGACACCCATCTGGTTCAAGCCGTCAGCCAATCTCCACAACTTAATAAATAGTAACGTCTAACTGAGCCAGTTAGTTAGATGCATACACTTGGTGTAGTAGGATCTTTATTTAGTTTGATGCATACACTTGTTCTTTTTGGTAGCCCTTTTAAAATGATGGCTGATGTTTGGTTTGGAAGAGAGAGCTGCGTCTTCACTCTTCTGGCCTGCTTACTGCTTCTGTTGCACCCCCAACCCTGGTGGCTGCTGCTGTTTTCAATGTACAATCAGTAGTATATTTTGTGTGTTGGTTGAATAAATGTGTTGTTAGAATGACAAACACAATGTTTTGGAAGTCGTTGCACGGTTCGATCCTTTAGTGCCCCGTACCGTACATAGCGCATACTATTTTTCATACGGAACACATTTTCCACTTGTTGATAACATGCAGCCCACTAATGAAGGCTCAATAGAGAAGCTTATAATTAACTGGAAGGGAGGCTCTCACATGAATCCGGCCCAGGTACATGCTCATGGTCCCCTAAACATAAATAACTAACTAAATAAATAAAGCTAAATGCTCACGCACCAGTTCTTTAAATTCACGATTTAACAGGAGGATATTATTTCCTATGATAGTGTCGTTACATTCAGTCGATATTATTCTTCGACAAAGATAGCGACCAGTCTTCTTTCTCCCAGCATTTTCTTCCTACAACCAGCGGACCCATGCAAATCGTAGTCAATGTCGTAAATAGATCCTGTCCATTTTTATTTTTCAATAAGAATGTCCAACCCAGCCCAGCACATTGCCGACAGCACTTTATCCTCCGCCTTGGTGCGCTCGCGGCGGCGCCGCCGTCCGGCCCTGTCAACATAGTTTTTTCGAAATGGTCCCTGTCAACATAGTGAATCGGGAGAGGACTGTAGTTGTGAGTATGATAGTACAGACCCACCAGGTCCACTCCCGAACACAAGCAAGCGCCTCTTTTACTACTCAGATGAACCCCTCGTTTTTTACTCTAATCCACCCTGCTGATATCTAGGACCCACATCATTTTCAACGTATAGTCAATTAACGACAGAATTGCACAACTTTTTTTAGTAGTAATTCGGAGGAGCAGGCTATAAACTGGGTTGTGCGGTCTCTGTGGCCCGTCTAACAACATGACGAGCCCAACAGTTTTTTTTTGGGAAAATAGGTAGCCCAATATTTCTTTTTGAAGAATACCCAAGCTAGGCCTATTTGTTTTCTCCGACTTACTGGGCTGCAAATCTTTCAAGACGAGGAGGGATGCATTCCGGCCTGGCCAAAGAGTATGGTCAGTGTATGTTAAAAGTAATATCAAAAGGGGTTGGAAATTCCAAAAAAATTATAGCAAATGGGATATTAGTTTCTTTTTTTGTTTTTGTTCTTCACTGATATCTTATACATATTTCATTGGATTTAACATGACATAGTACTAATTTATTTTTAAATTTGTTTTAGCATGGCTACTAATTTTTGGATTAAGAATATTTTGTTCCCCAGCAAAAATTTGTGAATTTTCAAAATTTCCCACATATTTAGTTAATTTTTTAACCCTGGTACTAACCAGAAAATGGGCAGCAATTGTAAAAATGGAAAACGGGCTGCAATAAATTCCATATGAATTAGAAAATGAGTAAAAATTATAAAAATAATAGCAAATGGGTTGTACACGCCACAGATTTCGAGGTTGACTTGTTTACGCAAGGCTTTGTCAGTCAACACACGATTCTAGCAGCAGTGACTGTTGGATGTCCATGCAACGGTCGACGTGCTTCTTCAATCTCTGATCTTCCTGCTCCAGCCGCCTAAACTAGCGCCGGCGGGACTGCCTGCTCCCTCCTCTTGTGTCCCGCGTTGATGCCGCGCAGGCTTCCCCGGCCCACCCTACTCCCTCTGCTGGCCTGGCCGCACGCAATCAACTGCCTCCTTATTACGCGAAAAAATGATTCCTCCCACTGACATCTGGGGCGCACCGGTTGGGAGGCTGACCTGTGGGCCTACTAAGTTGATGCGTACGCAGGGCTTGTCAACTTAGTCAACAAACGATCCTAGCAGCAGTAACCGTTGGATTTGAATCGAACGGTCCTGCTGCTTCTTCAATCGCTGCTCTTCTTGCACCAGCCGCCCAAACCAGCGCCGGCGAGACCGCCTGCTCCTGCCTCCAGTGGCCGGCTGTGCTGCCGTTGAGGCCTCATCGCCCCTACTACTCCCACCGCTAGCCAGGCCCTGCGGCGACGGCAGCCTCACACCGCAGCCGAACTAGTGAACCCTCGTACTCCTCTCCGCGTGGGCATCCACTGCCGCGTCTTCCCCGGCTCCGCGTCATCCCCTTCCTAGGCCTCGCCGTCGTCCACGCCTTGGTGCTCTCGGCGCGGCGTGGTCAATGTGGTCAACGACCGACTTCCATCGGAAGAGTACTATATGTGGAGAGGCTGACAGCTAGGTCCACGGCCACAACCCAGTTTTTTTGTGATTTGCCAAGTAAGTCGCTTTGTCAGGCCTCTTGGGCTGCAAATCTTTCAAGACGAGGTGAGCTTTCATTCGGCTGGCCGAGAAAATGGCCTATCAGTAATGAGAAATGGGCTGTACATTTTTAAAACACATCAAACCGGCAATTACTTTCAAATTTCTTTTTTTCATTTCAAGATTTTAAATTGCATTGATTTTTATGCGTGGACAATTTGTTGGATTTTATATTGATATATATTTATTTTTTAAATCAGTTTGAACATGACTCGAAATTTCGGGATTAAAAACAGTTCGGATCGCACCGAAATATGCAAAATTTCGTATAATTTTTTAACCGCGGCCACAATATGGGCTGTAATGCTAACAAAAAGAATATGGGCTCCAAAAAAAACTTAAGAATTAGCAAATGGGCTGTAAATTATTAGAAATAATGGCAGATGGGCTGTATGATGTTTTCCACAGATTTGAGGCTTTCCTAAAAAAAAGGTTGACGCACAAGCAGTGACTGTTGGATGTCCATCCAACGGCCGTCGTGCTTCTTCAATCTCTGCTCTTCCTGTTGCAGCCGCTCAAACAAGCGCCAGCGGGACTGCCTGCTCGC
Organism: Aegilops tauschii subsp. strangulata; assembly: GCF_002575655.3. NCBI lineage: Eukaryota > Viridiplantae > Streptophyta > Magnoliopsida > Poales > Poaceae > Aegilops > Aegilops tauschii. The sequence goes on from NC_053036.3 coordinate 520,351,357, forward strand.
TCCTCCCTGCGGCCGGCTGTGCTGCCGTGCAGGCCTCACCACCCCACCGTACTCCCATCGCTGGCCTAGCCATCCCTCTACTCACCCACACCTGCTGTTATTCTCCGGCGACGACAGACGAACCAGTAAACCCTCGTACAGTCATACTCCCCTCCGCGTGGGAAACAACTGCCGAGTCTTCCCTGGCTCCGTGTCGTTTCCTTCCTAGGCCTCGCCGTCGTCCACCGCCCTGGTGCTCTCGGCGCGGCCTGGTCAACGTGGTCAACGATCGACATGCATCTGAAGTGGACTGTACGTGGAGAGGCTGACAGCTGGGTCCACGGCCGCACGCAAGGAAATGCCTCCTTATTACGCGCAAAATAATGATTCCTCCACCTAACATCTGGGAGCCACCGAAAGGGCCTCTGTATTTCGCGAAAAAAATGTTACCGCCGCTAACAGCTCAGACCCACCAGCTATATCTTCGCATGCAAGGAAGTGTCTCCTTATTACGCACAAAAAAATGAATACTCCCCTGCTAGCCGGGACCCAGTATAGTGGGAGGCTGACTTGTGGGCCTACTAAGTTGACGGGGACGGAGGGCTTTGTCAACTTAGTTAATATGCACGATTATAGCTCCAGTGACCGTACGATGTCCATCCAACGGCCGTAGTGCTTCTTCAACCTCTGGTCTTCTTGCTCCAGCCGCCCAAACCAGCGCCGGTCGTGCCTCATGCTCCTGCCTCCCGTGGCCGGCTGCGATGCGGCGGAGGCCTCACCGCCCCCTACTACTCCCACTACTGGCCAGGCCATCCCTCTACTCACCCACAACCCCTATTATTCTGCGGCGACGGCAGCCTCACACCGCAGCGAACCAATGAACCCTCATACTCCTCTACGCGTGGGCATCCACTGCCGCGTCTTCCCCGGCTCCGCGTCATCCCCTTCCTAGGCCTCGCCGTTGTCCATCGCCCTGGTGCTCTCGGCGTGGCGTGGTCAACGTGGTCAAAGAACGGCTTCCATCGGAAGATTACTGTACGTGGAGAGGCTGACAGCTGGATCCACGGCCGCAGCAAGGAAGTGCCTCCTTATTACGTGCAAAATAACTATTCCTCCACCTGACAGCGGGGACCCACCGGACGGGCCACCGTATTTCGTGAAAAAAAGTTTCCCCCTGACTGCTGGGACCCACCAGCTACATCTTCGCACGCAAGGAAGTGCGTCCGGGCAAAAAAAAGAACGATTCGCCCCCCGACTGCTGGGACCCACCAGCTACATCTTCGCACGCAAGGAAGTGCCTGACAGTTGGGACCCACCTAGTCGAAGCGTACGTAGCTGTTTGACGAGATTTTGTACAAAAGAAATAGCATGAAAATAATTTGTCCCAATTTTCACTTTTCTCAATAAGTTAAACATATCAATGGGGCAAGGAGTGCCCATAAGTGTGTATGGCTATGTCAGTAATGTCATGCACAATTTAAGGGAAAAATATGCACATGTGCATAGTGCACACCCTTTGAGTTGTTGGATTAGTTATACATGAGTACGTGCACGGCGCATGGATGGCACCAGGTCACGTATCAATTGCATGCAAGGATTAGTATGTAATGACGGATTCGGGTATCTACGGCCGTCCGGCAGCGCGCACGTATGTGTATCCAAATACCGGCAAGCGGAACTATGTACCTACATGAAATATAGGCATGTATTAGGTGTGGGGCGAGTTACATCTACATGTATGATCCTGAGATTTTGCTATTAAGTATTTTGATGCCCACGTACAAGGATGGGATTTGGCAGGCCAGGTAGTCGATCAACTTGGACGACGAGCAAAGAACAATCGGCAGGTTACAAAGTTGGAAAAAACAGCCACAACCGGCAAGTTTTAAGATTGGAAACAGATGCAACTGACTTGAAGGATCATCAAAGGAAGCTAGCCATGCGTGAGATACATATCACATAGCTTTCCTTGTGTGGTGCAGGATTGGGCGTATGGAAAGGAAACTTAAAGCCGGAGGCTGCACGTCGACTCCCCAACAAACCCAGCCCCTCAGCCTATAAATACAGGAGGGACGAACACAACCAAGACAGAAGGATCTCACGCAACCAGGGAAGAGGAGAGGAAACGGAAGTCGCCCAGGCGAAACGCGCCGCCGGCGGCGGTAGCGTGTACGGCGGCCTGGTTCACGACGGTGCAAGTACACATGTGAGAGGATGCGGTGGCGGTGGTGACACCCGGTCCGAGCTCGACCACGGCGATGGAGCACACATGAGGCCGTTGCATGTCAAGTCAAGCTAGTTCTTTAGCGGGCCTGGAGACATCCAGCGTTGCATGGCACATGCACGCAAGGGCACATACGGTGCCTTCACTTCATTGTCGTTTCATTTATATTCTTAGTATAGCAGATTGCATCAAGAGAACAAGGCACCAAGTCGGAGCACCACTCAGCCGGAGGCGATGCATCTCCAGCAGCAAAGCAATTAACCGGGAGACCATGGAGATGAGAGAACGAGCGCGGCGCTCCCACGACGGATGGGTTCCAAGCTCACAAGTCATGGAGCTGAGCACGCGGCCGAAATAATGATTGGGCACTCGGGAGATATGTGCAACGGCTAGCACGTCCTCTTCTTTCTATATGGTACGTACTTTTTTTTGTTTTTCCTATACCAGGTGCAACAGAGGCGGCGGATGACGCGCCTAGTGGGAAAGACCGTGGACGATGCGGCGCTCTTCTCGTACCTGGTGCAATGGAGGCAGCGCACAACGCGCCCAATGGAAGTGGCCGCGGACGATGCTGCGCTCTTCTCGTACCCGGTGCTACGGAGGTGGCGGACGACGCGCTCAACGGAGGTGGCTGCGAACGATGTGGCACTCTTCTCGTAGGAGCGGTTGAGGCTATGGACGACGTGCCCAATGGAGGTGGCCGCGGACGAAGTGACGCTCTTCCCGTACATGGTGTCGTCGAGGTGGCCGATGATGCGCCCAACGGAGGTGGCCGCGGACGATAAGCGCTCTTCTCGTACCCAGCGCAATCGAGGCAGTGGATGACGACAGACCCGGCGGTGGTGGCCGCGGACGAAGCGGCGCTCTTTCTCGTACCAGTGGACGACGACGCAGGACAAGGAGACTGCATCAACACCGCCAGGTCCATCGCCAACATCATCAACACAGTGCAGCGGGGGATTGCGGTGTGGAGCACGCAAGGAGGACGTAGGTGTAGCGCTCGTTGGGGACGCCGTCGACATCTCATCAAGCTGGAGCCCGGAGGCATGGAGGCTCGCGAGGATGTCGTCATCGTGCCGTGGAGGATGGCGATATGGAGCTCGCCAGGACGACGCCCATCGGCTTCTTCATCAAGCTGGCGCCACGGAGGACGAAGATGTGGAGGCTCGCGAGGATGCCACCATCGTACCGCGGTGGATGGTGCCACGGAGCTCGCCAGGACGACGCCCATAGTCTTCCTCATCAAGCTGGCGCCACGGAGGACGAAGGCGTGGAGGCTCGTGAGGATGCCGCCACCATGCCGCGGTGGATGGCGCCACGGAGTTCACCAAGACGACGCCAATGTTGACATCATCAACCCGGTACCGCAGAGGATCGTGGCGTGGATCTCGCAAGGAGGACGCCACCAACGTCAACATCATCATGCTGGATCCCGGAGGCATGGAGCTCGCTGGGATGCCGCTGTGTGCCGCGGAGGACGACGAGGACATGGAGCTTGCCAGGATGACGTCCATCATTAACATCATCAAGCTGGTGTCACGGAGGACGGAGGCATGGAGCTCGCGGGATGACACCACCGATGTCTACCTCGTAAAGATGGAGCCCGCGGCCCGGAGTCATGAAGATGACACACGCCCTTGGTGCTGCCCGCAACATGGAGCCCGCTATGCGAGGAAGAGGCACTACGCGACAACATGGCTTTACCAACCCTTACCACGGTCCCGTGAGGTGTGCCCTTGTCTTGGCAGACCGCTGTAAACTCGGCATCCAGTCGAGACGAGGTACCACTACATGGTGCTCTCCGTGGCCCAGAGCCCATGAAGACGAGGCGTGATGGCGAGGAGGCGACATGGCTTCACCAACACTAAGTTTCGATGGCCCCGTGAGGCGGTGTCCCTTGTCTTGACGGACCGCCGTAAACTCGGCGTCCAGCCGAGACGAGGTGCCAACCACGCCGGCCTTGCCGATATGAGCGAGCGTTGGTTTTACACTGACGCCGGTCTCCATAAAAATACTCCCGCGAGGCGAACCCCTTGCGTACCCCAACGAAGCCGCTACATCGTCTAGAAGTCCGAGCAGAGCAGGACCCATGCAACTTCAACATCGACTACATCAACGCTGTCAAGACCGACGAGGTGCGACGGCGAGGGCGGACATGGCTAGCACAAAGCCATGTTTTGAGCGGCACGTGTACCGACGAGGACATGGGCTTTGCCGCTGCCCACACCACACACACCATCATCATCATCATGCATGGAGAACACGAAGCAAAGACGGCGAAGACGACCACACGGCTTAATCGGAGGTATCTCGCGGAGCAACCCACGGGAGTAATTAACAGGGAGCTTTTCGAGGCCCCGGGAACTAGAGACTGCAATCGTTACAGGCAGGCCGCGCTAGTAGGCCACGGAGTGCATTCCATTTTATGGGATCTTGTAATTTTGTTTATCCGATGAGATTAATGAAATACTTGCTTCCCATACCATTTTTTTGTGTACTGCGGTACACTGGCACACCCGCACATTTTTTTCCCGGGTGCATGAGAGAAATCCATGCTCCTCTTCCCTTCTAACGGAGTGCTTATAAGATTTTTCTCGTGTCAAACAGTAGCGTTGTCATTCTGGTCGTGAACGTGTACGTACATACTGGTCGATGTAGAGGCACGCACGTGTCGTAGTAGAGGCGCGCACGTAGCATTTACACGTACGTACAACGGCCAGGGTGCAAGAAAGTAAATACGGCCACGTACGCACATACTAGCGGGGTCTCGAACGCCTACTCGCGCGTACGTATGGCCAGGGCTCGTGTACATGGTTGGGTCGGAACGGAGAAACAACGTCGTCGTCGTGTTCATGGGGAGGCAACGGAATGCGACTTGTTCATCGGGAGGCAACGGAACGCGTGGGAGCCAACCGGCTTGGACGGAACAGCCGATGGAAACGAGGCCTGGCGTACCGCAGAACGGAGGAAACAACCTTTTGTTCGACCGGCCATGTTCGAAACGGGATCCTGTTCATCGGGAGGGGTCTGGCGTACCGCAAAATGGAGGAAACAGACCTCCTACGGTCGAAACGGGGGTCCTGTTGATCGGGAGGGGTGTGGCGTACCGCAAAACGGAGGAAACGGACTTGTGTTGGAGCGCTACGGTCGAAACGGGGGGTCCTGTTCATCGGGAGGGGTGTGGCGTACCGCAAAACGGGACTCCACAGGATACTGTTCATCTCCACCGTCGACCCCTTCCAGCCTCCACGGGCTACTGTTCATCCACCGTCGACCTCCTCCAGCCTCCACCTGCGACTGTACATCCACGGGCTCCTATTCATCCAGCCTCCACCGCACGCTACTCCACCGGCTACTGTTCAACCAGCCCTCTCCACGGGCTCCTGTTCAACCACCCCTCCACGGGCTACTGTTCATCCAGCCCTCCACCATCTACTGTTCATCATGCCCTCCACGGGGTGGTCCTGTTCATCCTGCCCTCCACGGGGTCCTGTTCATCCAGCCCCAACCGGCTCAAATGATCGGGGTCCTGTTCATCCAGAGGCAATGCCACGGGGTCCTGTTCATCCACCCCCACCGGAAACTGTTCATCCAAACCCCCCAGCAACGCTCACTGTTCATCCAGAGGCAGCATCGATTGGCTTCAGTTAGCAGCAGTAGCGAAGGAATCGCTCGATCGGGTTCAGTTAACAGCCATCGATCGATCGCTCGGGTTCAGTAACGCGTAGCCTGTAGTGCAATCGCTCGGGTTCAGTTAGAGCCCAACGCCTCGCACCCACGCGCGTGCGTGTATGAGAGAAATGCGCATCGCTCGGCCCCGACCACCCACCGTAGCCGGGAACACCCTGATATTTTCCTCGCCCTCGCTTCTGCCACGGTTTTTTCCGTCATGGACGGCCCAAAGAATGTCATGCAGCTGCGTCTCCGGCCCGCCCAGGACGAAAAGCCCATTTTCTGTCATGATTTTTTGTCATAGAAGTAGGAGCCCACCACATCTATGATGATACCGTGTTTTGTCATAATATTGTCATAGAAGTGTCATAAGTATGACAGAAAAAAATTCCGTTCGGTCCAAAATGTCACGGATGTGTCTTTTTTTGTAGTGCGTGTCGGAGGGGGATAGGGTTCCCCTTCCTGTCGATAGCTCCACGACACACACTATAGTTGCCTGGCTTGCTACTTCTTGAGCTTGCATTGGTTTTTCCCTTGAAGAGGAAAGGGTGATGCAGCAAAGTAGAGATAAGTATTTCCCTCAGTTTGAGAACCAAGGTATCAATCCAGTAGGAGACAACGCACAAATCACCCAATACCTGCACAAACAATCAAACAACTTGCACCCAACGCGATAAAGGGGTTGTCAATCCCTTCACGTTTATTGCAAAAGTGAGATCTAATAGAGATAGATGAAACTAAACAAACGATAAAGTAAATATTTTTGGTATTTTTGGTTTATGGAACGGAAAGTAAAAGATTGCAAAATAGTAGATCGGAAACTTATATGATGGAAAATAGACCCGGGGGCCATAGGTTTCACTAGAGGCTTCTCTCAAGATAGCAAATATTACAGTGGGTGAACAAATTAATGTCCATCAATTGATGGAAAAGCGTAAAGTTATGATGATATCTAAGGTAATGATCATGAATATAGGCATCACGTCCGTGTCAAGTAGACCGAAACAATTCTGCATCTACTACTATTACTCCACACATCGACCGACTCCTACCTACATCTAGAGTATTAAGTTCATGAAGAACAGAGTAACGCATTAAGTAAGATGACATGATGTAGAGGAATTAACTCAAGCAATATGATGAAAACCCCATCTTTTTAATCTCGATGGCAATAATACAATACGTGCCTTGCTGCCCCTACTATCACTGGGAAAGGACACCGCAAGATTGAACCCAAAGCTAAGCACTTCTCCCGTTGCAAGAAAAACCAATCTAGTTGGCCAAACCAAACCGATAGCTCAAAGAGAATTACAAAGATATCAAATCATGCATATAAGAATTCAGAGAAGATTCAAATATTATTCATATATATGCTGATCATAAATCCACAATTCCTCGGATCTTGACAAACACACCGCAAAAGAATATTACATCGGATAGATCTCCAAGAACATCGAGGAGAACATGGTATTGAGAATCAAAGAGAGAGAAGAAGCCATCTAGCTACTAGCTATGGACCCGTAGGTCTGTGGTAAACTACTCATGCTTCATCAGAAGGGCAATAGGGTTGATGTAGAAGCCCTTCGTGATCGAATCCCCCTCCGGTAGGGTGCCGGAAAAGGCCCCTAGATGGGATATCACGGGTACAGAAGGTTGTGGCGGTCGAAAAGTCTTTTCGTGGATGCTTCTGGTGGTTTGGGAACATATGTGAATATATAGGCGAAAGAATTAGGTCAGGGGAATCACGGGGGGGGGGGGGGGCACAAGGCTGGGGGCGCGCCCTCCACCCTTGTGGCCGCCTCGTGGCTCCTCCGACTTCATCTCGAAGTCTCCTGGGCGTCTTCTGGTCCAAGAAAAATCATCGCAAAGATTTTATTCCGTTCGGACTCCTTTTGGTATTCCTTTTCTGCGAAACTCAAAAACAAGGGAAAAACAGAAACTGACACTGGGGTCTAGGTTAATAGGTTAGTCCCAAAAATAATATAAAATAGCATATTAATGCATATAAAACATCCAAAATAGATAACATAATAGCATGGAACAATAAAAAAATTATAGATACGTTGGACACGTATCAAGCATCCCCAAGCTTAATTCATGCTCGTCCCCGAGTAGGTAAATAATAAAACAGAATTTTTGATGTGGAATGCTACCTAACATATTTATTGATTTTATTTTATTTATTGTGGCATGAATGTTCATATCCATAAGATTCAAAACAAAAGTTTAATATTGACATAAAAACAATAATACATCAAGCATACTAACAAGGCAATTATGTCTTCTCAAAATAACATGGCCAAAGAAAGCTTATCCCTACAAAATCATATAGTCCGGCTATGCTCCATCTTCATCACACAAAAGATTCAAATCATGCACAACCCCGATGACAAGCCAAGCAATTGTTTCATACTTTTGATGATCTCAAACTTTTTCAACTTTCACGCAATACATGAGCGTGAGCCATGGACATAGCACTATAGGTGGAATAGAATATGGTGGTTGTGGAGAAGAAAAAAGAAGGAGATAGTCTCACATCAACTAGGCGTATCAACGGGCTATGGAGATTCCCATCAATAGATATCAATGTGAGTGAGTAGGAATTGCCGTGCAACGGATGCACTAGAGCTATAAGTTTATGAAAGCTCAAAAAGAAACTAAGTGGGTGTGCATCCAACTCGCTTGCTCACGAATACCTAGGGCAATTTGAGGAAGCCCATCATTGGAATATACAAGCCAAGTTCTATAATGAAAAATTGCCACTAGTATATGAAAGTGACAACATAGGAGACTCTCTATTATGAAGACCATGGTGCTACTTTGAAGCACAAGTGTGGAAAGGATAGTAACATTGCCCTTCCCTCTTTTCTCTCATTTTTTGTTGGGCCTTCTCTCTTTTTTTGGGCTCTTTTTTTCGTTCGGAGTCTCATCTCGACCTGTGGGGGAATCATAGTCTCCATCATGCTTTCCTCACATGGGGCAATGCTCTAATAATGAAGATCATCACACTTTTATTTACTTACAACTCGATACTTAGAACAAAATATGACTCTATATGAATGCCTCTGGCGGTGTACCGGGATGTGCAATGAATCAAGAGTGACATGTATGAAAGAATTATAAACGATGGCTTTGCCACAAATACGATGTCAACTATATGATCATGCAAAGCAATATGACAATGATAGAACGTGTCATAATAAATGGAACGGTGGAAAGTTGCATGACAATATATCTCGGAATGGCTATGGAAATGCCATAATAGGTAGGTATGGTGGCTGTTTTGAGGAAGGTATATGGTGGGTGTATGTACCGGCGAAAGTTGCGCGGCACTAGAGAGGCTAGCAAAGGTGAAAGGGTGAGAGTGCGTATAATCCCTGGACTCAACATTAGTCATAAAGAACTCACATACTTATTGCAAAAATCTATTAGTTATCGAAATGAAGTACTACGCGCATGCTCCTAGGGGGATAGATTGGTAGGAAAAGACCATTGCTTGTCCCCGACCGCTACACATGAGGAAGACAATAAATAAATAAATAAATCATGCTCTGACTTCATCACATAACGGTTCACCATATGTGCATGCTACGAGAATCACAAACTTTAACACAAGTATTTCTACAATCCACAATTACTCACTAGCATGACTCTAATTTCACAATCTTTATATCTCAAAGCAATCATAAAGAATCAAACTTCTCATAGTATTCAATGCACTTTATATGAAAGTTTTTATTATATCCCTCTTGGATGTCTATGATATTAGGACTAAATTTATAACCAAAGAAAATTACCATGCTGTTTAGAGACTCTCAAAATAATATAAGTGAAGCATGAGAGCCCAAAAATTTCTATAAAATAAAGCCACCACCGTGCTCTAAAAAGATATAAGTGAAGCACTAGAGCAAAATTGGCTAGCTCAAAAGATATAAGTGAAGCACATAGAGTATTCTAATAAATCGCAATTCATGTGTGTCCCGCTAAAAAGGTGTGTACAGCAAGGATGATTGTGGCAAACTAAAAAGCAAAGACTCAAATCATACAAGACGTTCCAAGCAAAACACATATCATGTGGTGAATAAAAATATAGCCTCAAGTAAAGTTACCGATAGACAAAGACGGAAGAGGGGATGCCTTCTGGGGCATCCCCAAGCTTAGGCTCTTGGTTGTCCTTGAATATTACCTTGGGGTGCCTTGGGCATCCCCAAGCTTAGGCTCTTGCCACTCCTTATTCCATAGCCCATCAAATCCTTACCCAAAACTTGAAAACTTCACAACACAAAACTCAACAGAAAATCTCATAAGCTCCGTTAGTATAAGAAAATAAATCACCACTTTTGGTACTGTTGTGAACTCATTCTTTATTTATATTGGTGTAATACACTACAAAAAAAGGCACATCCATGACATTTTGGGCCGAACGAATTTTTTTTTCTGTCATACATATGACACTTCTATGACGATAATTGTGACAAAACCTGGTATCATCATAGATGTGGTGGGCTCCTACTTCTATGACAAAAAATTATGACAGAAAATGGGCTTTTCATCCTGGGCGGGCCGGAGACGCAGCTGCATGACATTCTTTGGGCCGTCCATGACGGAAAAAACCGTGGTAGAAGCGAGGGCGAGGAAAATTTCGGGGAGTTCCCGGTTACGGTGGGAGGTCGGGGGCCGAGCAATGCGCGTTTCTCTTGTACACGTACGCGCGTGTGTGCGAGGCATTGGCTCTAACTGAACCCGAGCAAGGCGTTGGGCTCTAACTGAACCCGAGTGATTGCACTACAGGCTACGCGTTACTGAACCCGAGCGATCGATCGATGGCTGTTAACTGAACCCGATCGAGCGATTCCTTCGCTACTGCTGCTAATTGAAGCCGATCGATGCTGCCTCTGGATGAACAGTGAGCGTTGCTGGGGGGGGGGGGGTTTGGATGAACAGTTCCCGGTGGGGGTGGATGAACAGGACCCCGTGGTGTCGCCTCTGGATGAACAGGACCCCGATCGATCGAGCCGGTTGGGGCTGGATGAACAGGACCCCGTGGAGGGCAGGATGAACAGGACCACCCCGTGGAGGGCAGAATGAACAGTAGATGGTGGAGGGGTGGATGAACAGTAGCATGTGGAGGGGTGGTTGAACAGGAGCCCGTGGAGAGGGCTGGTTGAACAGTAGCCGGTGGAGTAGCGCGTGGTGGAGGCTGGATGAACAGTCGCAGGTGGAGGCTGGAGGAGGTCGACAGTGGACGAACAGTAGCCCGTGGAGGCTGGAGGGGGTCGACGGTGGAGATGAACAGTGTCCCGTGGAGTCCCGTTTTGCAGTACGCCACACCCCTCCCGATGAACAGGACCCCCTTTTCGACCGTAGTGCTCCAACACAAGTCTGTTTCCTCCGTTTTGCGGTACGCCACACCCCTCCTGATCAACAGGACCCCCGTTTCGACCGTAGGAGGTCCGTTTCCTCTGTTTTGCGGTACGCCAGACCCCTCCCGATGAACAAGATCCCGTTTCAAACATGGCCGGTCGAACACAAGGCTGTTTCCTCCGTTCTGCGGTACGCCAGGCCTCGTTTCCATCGGCTGTTCCGTCCAAGCCCTCCCGATGAACACGACGACGCATTCCGTTCCGACCCAGCCGGTTGGCTCCCCATGAACATGACGACGACGCTGTTTCTCCGTTCCGACCCAGCCATGTACACGAGCCCTGGCCGTACGTATGCGTGAGTAGGCGTTCGAGACCCTGCCCGTATGTATGTACGTGGCCGTATTTTCTTTCTTGCACACTGGCCGCTGTAGGTATGTGTACATGCTACGTGCGCACCTCTACTACGACACGTGCGCGCCTCTACATCGACCAGTATGTACGTACACGTTCGCGACCAGAATGACAATGCTATGTACGTTTCGACCAGGTGGGTCCCGACTGTCAGGCACTTCCTTGCCTGCGAAGATGTAGCTGGTGGGTCCCAGCAGTCAGGGGGGCGAATCGTTTTTTTGCCCGGACGCACTTCCTTGCATGCGAAGATGTAGCTGGTGGGTCCCTGCAGTCAGGGGGAAACATTTTTTTGCGAAATACGGTGGCCCGTCCGGTGGGTCCCCGCTGTCAGGTGGAGGAATAATTATTTTCCGCGTAATAAGGAGGCACTTCGTTGCTGCGGCTGTGGACCCAGCTGTCAGCCTCTCCATGTACAGTCCACGTCCGATGGAAGCCGTTCCTTGACCACGTTGACCACGCCGCACCGAGAGCACCAGGGCGGTGGACGACGACGAGGCCTAGGAAGGGGATGACGCAGAGCCGGGGAAGACGCGGCAGTGGAAGCCCACGCGGAGAGGAGTACGAGGGTTCACTGGTTCGGCTGCGGTGTGAGGCTGCCGTCGCCGCAGGGCCTGGCCTGCGGTGGGAATAGTAGGGGCGGTGAGTTCTCCGCGGCCGCACAGCCGGCCATGGGAGGCGGGAGCATGCGGCACGACCGACACTGCTTTGGGCGGCTGGAGCAACAAGACCAGAGGTTGAAGAAGCACTACGGCCATTGGATGGACATCATACGGTCACTGGAGCTAGAATCGGGCATATTGACTAAGTTGACAAAGCCCTCCGTCCCTGTCAACTTAGTAGGCCCACAAGTTAGCCTGCCACTATACTGGGTCCCAGCTAGCAGGGGGAGTATTCATTTTTTTGTGCGTAATAAGGACGCACTTCCTTGCGTGCGAAGATATAGCTGGTGGGTCCGAGCTGTCAGCGACGGTAACGTTTTTTTCGCGAAATACAAAGGCCCTTTCGGTGGGTCCCAGATGTCAGGTGGAGGAATCATTATTTTGCGCGTAATAAGGAGGCATTTCCTTGCGTGCAGCCGTGGACCCAGCTGTCAGCCTCTCCACGTACAGTCCACTTCAGATGCATGTCGGTCGTTGACCACGTTGACCAGGCCGCGCCGGGAGCACCAGGGCGGTGGACGACGGCGAGGCCTAGGAAGGGAACGACACGGAGGCAGGGAGGACTCGGCAGTTGTTTCCCACGCGGAGGGGAGTATGACTATACGAGGGTTTACTGGTTCGTCTGCCGTCGCCGGAGAATAACAACAGGTGTGGGTGAGTAGAGGGATGGCTAGGCCAGCGATGGGAGTACGGTGGGGCGGTGAAACCTGCGCGGCAGCACAGCCGGCCGCGGGGAGGAGGGAGCAGGCAGTCCCGCCGGCGCTTGTTTGATCGGCTGGAGCAGGAAGAGCAGAGATTGAAGAAGCACGACGGCCGTTGGATGGACATCCAACAGTCACTGCTTGTGCGTCAACCTTTTTTTAGGAAAGCCTCAAATCTGTGGAAAACAGCATACAACCCATCTGCCATTATTTCTAATAATTTACAACCCATTTGCTAATTCTGATGGTTTTTTGGAGCCCATATTCTTTTTGTTAGCATTACAGCCGATATTGTGGCCACGGTTAAAAAATTATACGAAATGTTGCATATTTCGGTGCGGTCCGAACTGTTTTTAATCCCGAAATTTCGAGTCACATTCAAATTGATTTTAAAAATAAATGTATATCAATATAATATCCAACAAATTGTCCACACATAAAAATTAATGCAATTTAAAATCTTGAAATGAAAAAAAGAAATTTGAAAGTAATTGCCGGTTTGATGTGTTTTAAAAATGTACAACCCATTTCTCATTACTGATAGGCCATTTTCTCGTCCAGCCGAATGAAGCTCTCGTCGTCTTGAAAGATGTGCAGCCCAATAGGCCTGACAAAGCGACTTGGCAAATCACAAAAAAACTGGGCTAGCCATTTTCAGAAAGAAAAAAAACTACTGGGCTGGTCTGTGGTAAACATAAAAGAGAAGGCTGTCTAGACATGCCAGAGTGCTCCGCACAGCCCAGTTGACACCCTGCTTCCGTCTCAAAAACAAATTAGATAAATGCCACAACAAATATGGCGATTCATAAAAATGCCACTACAATTTCCAAACTTTGAAAAATGCCACTTCAATTTTTGCAAACTTTGGAAAACGCCACTGCAATTTGCAAACTTTGAAAAACGCCACTCCAGACTTCGAAAAATGCCACTGGGGATGGCATGAAATGGCATTTTTCAAAGTTTGGAAATTGCAATGGCATTTCTTAGAAACACCAGATTTGGAGTGGCATTTATCAAATTAACCCAAAACAAAAATAACTGGGCGAGCTGCTGGGTCCCTGATGTCAGCCGCTCGTTGTGCAACTCTCTCGTTTATTGACTACGTTGACAATGGCATGGGACCTAGATGTCAGAAATCCATTACGAGGAGCCATTTTTTTATTGGATTGAAATAAGGAGGCACCTTGCTTGCGTACTGCCATGACCTTGGCGGGTCCCTGCTGTCATCCTCTCCAGATACAATCATCTCCTGGTTGTGTACGCGTCAACTTGGTAGGCCCACAAGTCAGCCTCTAAACCCGTGGAGGACAAATACAACCCATTTAAAAAAAATAACAGCCCATTCCATATGTTCAAACGGAAAGTTCAACATTCAGAGCAAAGTAACAGGTCTGATCCACATATAGAGTACTGAACTTCCACGTTGACAACCATCATAGCCAAGTTAACTATCTACTTCCACTAATACTCTAGTAGCGTACAAGTACTAACTTACTCTTAGCTAACTAGACGATGCCGGCCGCCATCTGCGGTACACGCTAAACGCCGGCACCGGCGTCCTCCGCCTCGCCTCGGACTTGCCAGAGGTGCGATAGGGCGCGTTGCTCACGCGCGTTGGCCCTTTCCATGCCGGCGTGGTCCACCGAAGCTTCAGCTTCTAAGCGGGAAACCCACTTGATGAGCTGGTAGTAAAAATTGGCGTCGCGAACGCGTGCGTGCCCGATAGCCTCCAGGGCTATTTGCCGGGCGCCGACCTCCACGTAGTCGGCCCACGTGCGGGCGCTCTGCTCGCGGCTCAGAGCGTCGGTGCGCTGCTACTCCATGTCCCGCTGGCGGCGCAAATCGGCGATACGCTGCTCTTCCGCCAAGCGGTCGCGCTCCAACAACTCCTGCTCCTCCGCCAGGCGGTCGCGCTCTAACAAGTCCTCGATCTCCGCATTGCCATCTAAAGACCGATAGAATGCCTTCTCCGTCCGTCTGCCTTCCGGTGAAAAACTGAACACTAGTTCCGGCGGTGACCGCCTCCGGCCACGCCTATCGCGGACGGGCGGGGGCATGGCGGACGTGGCGAGAGCGAGGATAAGTGGCGAGCAACGTCGGGCCGGCGGGGGCTTATGAGGATAGGGCGAGTTGGGTCACGGTGCCACCATAGAAGGCCGAGAAACAGTACTTATAAGCGGAAGGTAGTGCGACAGTCATCGGAATTCAATGCATAATGAAGCAGGCATGGCTTAGCACGCGAGCTTGCCGTGGAAAACTAGAGAAACTGAAATTCTGACTGTGCCGTCCTGTCCCGTCCGTGCTGGGTCGCACGCCGGCCTTACGGTCAAACGAGTGCACTCGAATCATCTCCCTCCTTGTCAATAATGATTCCACGGATTTAAAAGGCCCGCAACAATTAAAGCGCATCTTTTTTCGCATCAGTTAGCTGCCTTAATTACGGCCGGCTGCATGCGGGCACTCAAAATTGCTCGCAGCCAGTACGCAGAGCAGCATGCAACGAGTCGCAGCCGAGGGCATTAATTGATGAACTTTAGCTAGGAGATAAGGCATTTGCGAACGTTTTTGCTAGCAGTTTCTTCAGATTCGCATGGCATTTTCTTCACAACAGCTTGTCAGTTTCTTCAGAGGTAGGCATTTCTATTAAAAAAACTGCCACTTCGGATCTTGTGTCGCAACTAAAACAGCCAGGAGCGCATTAGTAGGCTAGCTGGTGATCGATCGGGAACTTGTAAACACTGAGCGAACAGATATAAGGAACTGTTAATGCATCTCAATGATTCACAGATCATATACAAATATGTAGCTCCAAAAGCAAAGATCAACCACAACTAAAACCTACTAGTACGATTCCCATACATAAGATCAACATGTTAATGCATCTCAATGATTCACAGATCATATACAAATATGTAGCTCCAAAAGCAAAGATCTAGAAAAAACATATGTTCTTACTACTAACATGGATGCTTCTCTTGGCCAACATTCAGTACAGACTGAATGCCAAATTTGTTTGTGAAGTCTACAATTCCTCTTGCAAACGTAAGTGGTTTCACCAACAGCTGGAACCATGGGAATGAAGCACACATGATGGAGGAACATCCACTGCAATATGATTTGGTCTTCTCTTGATCACACGGCGAGACTATTTTCGGAATACAAACTTTAACTTAGGCAAAATGATGCCCATTGTATAATCAGACCAAAGCAATGAACCACCTAGTGTTGGCCAATAAATAGTACAGTACTACTTTTCTGTAGTCCATGAAGTGACTATCCAATCTTTCTGTGTCTATTTTCAAATGGCACTGCATGCAGTGACTATACTATTCTCTTGTGCAGTTCAACCAAAATTGCGGTCACTTTGTGTGTTTGCTAAATAGCAACGGGCAGACATCTCTGTCTGCACAAATATCAAGCAGCTAGTAAACATATACCCCACATTGTATTTTTGGTTTAAACATTCTCTTCCGCTTAGATCTGTCATGTTTTGCACTGGACAATTTGATACAGTCATGTTTTGCCCTAGACAATTTCATACTGAATTGATTTGCTTGTTCAGAGTAGAAATATAGCGGCTATTCTTCATCAGACCAAGGATATCCATGTTCGCAGTGATGGAAGAGGTGAAATCGATACAACCGAAATTGAGCATCCAGTCATTGAATCATGTCCTGCACCTCCAATGTAGGTCCACCCTGCCAATAAATTCACATGCAAACCACTAGTATTACTATCTAATGACAGTACAAAAAGAGTAGCAAGATAGTAGCAAACCATGTACCTTCTTAATGAACAGCTCATAGTGCCACCAATTGGATATAAAGGTTTGGGAGCAAACATGCTCCTAATGTTGAACTAGTTGGACTTTTTGTGCAGTTCCACTAAACTCGAGCATCCCTGTTTGCATAGATATTGAAAGTGTGATTACTATAAAAGTGGCACTATTGAAGCATAGACTCACAAATATAAGCATTCCAATTTCTTAATGGGAAAAGGTAGCAAGACTGTTTCTAACCACCTTTTTGAAGGAATAAATAAGGCAACAGAGGCTGATGTCAGAAAGGCATATATAGTTCTTTCTGAAAGAATGATCGATTCCTGACCTTTCCTCTTCTTTTAAGCATATTTTGTGCAGTTCAACTAAAATAAAATGCCATCACCGCCTTGACAATTCAGTGACACTGTACAAAAGGAAATGACTTAACATTACATCATGATGTCAGGTATGTAGTCGAGGCATTAGAGACAAACTTACAGACCTCCTCCGATAACATAGTGAACATTAATTTTAACAAAGGTGTGACTAGCTTTACTGGGATAATTTGAGTGAACTCTACACCCTCTGTTCCTTAATATAAGAGGTTTTTGCGGTTCAGTTTAAAGTACCCAAACATCTACTAGTATTTCGAAAAACAGGTAGTAGTTTTCTTGAGCACATATCTGGGAAAGCTTGCCACCCTTTATTTATGTCCATACGCTAATGCAACACCATTCGAAATTTCGAATACTACAAATATACACTAATCCAGTGGCTAGTGCAACAGTAGAGTAGTTATTTTATTACAGGGTACAGTAGAATGGTTTTACTGAACAGATTTCAATAAACTCTGGCACTGGAAGATTTCTATAAGAATTAACAATACAAAATGTAAAGGTAACACGTTTCAGCATTGGTATACTAGCTGTGCATGAGCATTAAACCAAATACAAAAGTCTGAAGGTAACTAGCATTATTAACTAATGACATTATAAAAGAATTCCAAACCATGTACCTCCAAGGTAAATATCATTTCGAACTCGGGGGGACCTTAAAAATTGCTATCCCAATCTTGATAATCGATCAAACATAAAAACTTGATCGAACTAATCAAGAGAACAGCCGGAGGAGGAGGTGCCCACTCTTAACCTTTCCTCTTGTCTTCATAATTTTTTGTGCAGTTTAACCAAAATAAAATGACATCAGCGCCTTGGCATTTTGGTAACACCGTACAAAAAAATTAACTTATCTCATGAAAGTGAGGTATGTAATCTATAAGCATTAACAGTGCAAAAATCTGAAGGTAGTAACAAGTTTCATCGTTGGTATACTGGCTGTGCAACATCATTAGAATGCCTTAGTTGAAAAATCTTTAATACATCCACAATCAACAGCTAACCCTGAAATAATCTAGTGACATTAAATGGCATTGCTTAAATTTATCGGTGGCATTAGACTGAGTGCGGCATTAGTTAAATGTGGCATCACTTTAGCAGTAGCATTGCTTGACTTGACTGCTGGCATTATACTAACAGCAAAAAAGTTAGACTAAGAGCATGCGAGGCCCATTCGGACAGTGGGCGCACCAGTACGATGTACCTCCACGGACGCATAGAGTGGTGAGGGAGGTATGGTTGCCCAGAGCAACAAATATCCAGGCAGCATATGTGGATTACGTCCCTTTTTTGTTATGTTTAGCCACCTTTTTCCTATGTGAGGACAACAAACCGATCGACCTGGTCATTCTCTATTGCGTTGTCATGCCTTTCTACCCTTCTTCAACCAAGAGACACGAGACTCGTTCCTTAGCTACTGATTTTCCCCTTCTCAAGCTAGATGCGGGTTTGATGCCTACTCTCTTGGACAGTACAGTCTTCCTTCCTTTCCTTATTCAACCCAGACATGGATTAGTCTGCATGAAGTAGGGTTTCCTTTAATAGTGCAAATTAAGGATTTCGTCTGCATGACCAGCAGAGCAGAGGATAGCAAATTGGGAAGATGGTGGAGTGGAAAAAGATCCACATGCAGCGACATGGCAGATGCGGCAATAGAACAAGGGTATGGTTCGAAAAGAGGTAGCATACCTGAGGGTCGGCGGGAAGTGGCTTCGCTCGTGGTCATCATCCTCCACACGCACTACGACAGCGAGCTTGGGGACGGAGGCCATCCTGCGCGGGCGCTAGGTCTGAGAGGACGGCCTTGTCGTCAGTGCGTGACCTCGCTCGCCGCCGACGAGTGCGTCAACACTGCACGTCCTTTTCTTCCCCGGCGGATCTGTGACCACCGGTGAGGAGGGAGAGAGAGGCCATCTTTTTTAGATCTGGAGAGAGGGTGATAGTGTGAGAAGCAAGTGGGCAGCCCTTAGCAAGAATGCTTTGAAGCTCCAGCCTATATATCTTTTTTATACTACTAGTACTAGAGGTGGAGTAGTTTATATTTTCTCTGCAAACAGTACCAGTTAGTCGTGCTTCAAAACTGAACGACACGCCATTAAAAAAATAAAGTCGAGAAATAATGCGGCACCTCGGGCCAACGCGGCCAGATCGCATTTTGCACGAGAAATTACACACGATGTTTCGTTGACATGTGGTCCCGTTCCAACATGTCAGTGAGACGACGGCGAGTCCTTTTGTACAATTTCCGAAAGGACGTGTAGGCCGGGGCGCCTCTTCGTGTACCGTGGCAAACTGGCAACCGTCCACCGACTCTTCGCCTTTCCCTCTCGATTTGGAACTACTGTCGCACGCTCTTCCTCCCTCCTCCATTTGCCTTCACCCTTCCTTCTGCCATTGTTCGATCGTCTTCTCCATGGAGGGAACAAGCCGGAAACGACCCCGTTATTCTTGCCCCGATCTGAAAGATGACGTGGTGGGGGAACTCATTGATCGGTGCGACGTCATCACCTTGGCTAGCATGGCAGGTTCGTTCAAGCCCATTCTCAACTCAACTAATAACATCATTACAAGGAACCCAAGGGTCCAGGAGCGGTTTGGTCTCCCTTATCTTCTTCGCTATAAGCCGTACGTTTGTCTTCCACCGTAATTATAATTGTTTCATCCACATGCATGCGGGTTAGCAAGTTTCCCTTTACTAATTAACCTTCTTCTTGTGTTTCCAAGGTCCTGTGAACATTCCACCACCTATACTTGAAAAAATTTATAAGCAAGGGGGAGATGATGATGGTGATGATCACGAGCATGAGGAGGAGCAGAACTTATATACTCAGTGGCGCCTGGCAACTAATTCCGATGGATCACCTCTTCTTGTCTGTATACAGTGCACTCAGACTGTTACTACTGAGGAAGCAGGTGTTGTCTCCCATGGTCGCCCTCTCCTGACCTATTCCAACACCCGTTGCATGGTATTCAGGATGGATACTAGTGTGCTAGCGCAAACACCTTCTCCCTGGTTCAGTATTGATAGTCTTGGAACAAACTCGCTCTTCCTTGGACCAAACTATCCAATGATGGTGAAAGGCGATCCAGCTGCTGTTGACACAACATTACTACCATTTATGAGAAGCAACTGTATCTATACCTCGGACATTTCGGTGGTTCCCTACCCTGGTCCTAATATATGCCGCTTCAGCCTGGATGACCAGTCCTGCGTTGCTCTCGATATTGACAATAGCTGGCCCTTCCCAGAGCACTTATGGTTCAAAGCAAGCGTTTCCAACGCCGAGGATTGGTTGAGTTGAAGTTCATTTCATTGATTGTTATTTGTTGTGTGATGAAAACTTTAGTATTTGCTAGAATGTTTTGTTGGAAATAATCTATAATCCAACATGTATCCTCGTTGTCATTGTGTGTTGATGACTTGTTGTATTTAATGAATGGTACATTTCAGTTGTGAATGCATGTCATAGACTCAATTTATGAATGGTTTTCGAGTCACTTCTTGGAGTGTGAGTACCGTAGTAGTATAGCCAGCATCCGGTTAGTATATGAAGTTGCCACATCACATAGAGCCAACCTAATATTGGAGTATGCTAGCCCTCCACCGGCGCGCCGCTTCAAATGGCGGAGGAAGTGAGAGGTCGCGTCACCTTGTGTCCAGATCTGAGATGCCACGTGTACCAGATGAATGACTCCAAGTTCGACCACCGTGATGTTAGGTGCGAGCCTAGGAACACTGTTGGAGAGACCCCCCTCGTAATTTTCCTACATTGGTCATTTGATTCATAGGATAGAATTCTATAGGATTTTTTCCCTATGTAATCATCTTTTAATTGGCAATCTAGCATCCACTCCAACTTTTGTTTCACTTCCTTTGTTCCTACGAAGAGAGTACTTGCTCTAAATGATGTGCCGCTGCAAGAGCCGCCTATATTTATTAACCATGCTCTAAAAAGGTGGACCAGCTTTGGCTATAGTAGTACTGTACTAGGTTAGTAGGTGACCTTGCGCTTGGCTCTTCTCCTCTTCTGGAAGTCGAACAATAATGATGGTACTACAATAGTACTTCTGGCAATCTGACACCAAATGAACTGCTGCACGTCCACCGCTTGTAAGCAAAAGTTTCTCCTCGTGCTGCGAGCCACCGCGCACGCGTTGGCGAGGGAGAAGGCGTAATAAGCAAGCTTCTCGTCGTTCTGCGAGTTGACGGGACACATCAAAGTTATTTATTAGTACTCTTGGAGTAAACTCGCTCTTCCTTGGACAAAACTATCCAATGATGGTGAAAGCCGATCTAGCTGCTGTTGACACAACGTGACTACCATTTATGAGAAGCAACTGTATCTATACGTCGGACATTTTGGTGGTTACCTCCCCTGGTCGTGATATAGTAGGCCGCTTTAGCCTAGATGATCAGTCCTGCGTTGGCCTCGAGATTTACAATAGCTGGCCCTTCCCAGAGAATCACTTGTGGTTCAAAGCAAGCGTTTCCAACGCCGAGGATTGGTTGAGTTGAAGTTCATTTCATTTCTTGTTATTTGTTGTGTGATGAAAACATTAGTATTTATAATCTATCCTCGTTGTTGTTGTGGGTTGATGACCTGTTCTATGTAATAAAATGATATGCCTGTGATAAACTTACTAAATTTATGAATGGCTATCGAGTCGCTTCTCTGAGTGGGTGCTGCGACGGGGCAAAAAAATAATTTCCGAATACATAATTGTACGTGCATTGCAACAGGTTATTGGATGAGACCAATCAACAATAGTACACTATTTGTACTAGCTTCACATACTGCACTATCTCTACGTCTATGTACGTAATACAACAATTTTTAAACTTGAGACTAGCCACCCATCCTCACAAAGAACACTTTTTAACCTAGCACAGACTTAGGAAATTTGGCCACAGTGTGAGGTGGGCCATATGTTAATGTGTTCGCTATACGTAACCAGCACCTCGAATCCTCGATACTACTACTATAAGTAGTACTAGGAGTAGTAGGGTGGCATGGGCCAGAACAAGCATTCACGTCCAGGAGTACGGCACACACCACCAGCACGACTTCCATCTGACACCATATTTCTTGGAGTCCGTGCTACAACAATCTCTTCAACCTAGTCATTTCTCTAACTCAGCCATCGCGCGGCGGGCGAGGTGGGGGTTTGCCGATAGTCGGTTTCCTCAACTGCGGTCCCACTTGTAAGGCCAACTCCAACGCACGACCCCAAACGGACCTCTGTTTTGCTCGGATTCTGTCCATTTGGGTAGGGCAATGGGGTCGTGTCCGGGCCATTTCTCGGATGCGGTGGTCGTGCGCCGAACGCGCGACCGCATCCCGACCGCGTACATTTTTCTTTGCAAACACATATCTTTTTTTTCATCATTGATTTTTTAGTACATGGAAATACATCACCAAAATTTTGACTAGAAAAGCAAGACCAAAGAAAACAAGAACCACAAGAATACATTTTAGAAGATATCCAACTTCCATAACTGCTCCTTTAAGTTGGATTAGTGCCTTCTCGATGCATTCATTGTTGATCTGCGGAGGCTCGATCTTGCGTGCTTCTTTCTTCTTCGAGTGTAAAGAAGTAGACGTGTCTAGCCTCTATTCTATCAAAAAGTGCACTAGTCTCATCTCTAGCCTCTATGCTAGCTAAAAGTGCTAGAACATCTACTAAATTGTGCTCTATCAATATATCATTGTACTCTTCTTCCCAATACCAAAACTTGCATCCATTCTACACAATAAAATTTTAAGTTAGCACAACTAGTCTAATCCGAGAGCACAACCGAAGATTTGGTCGAGTTCTTCCTCCTTTTGCCGACACGTGGGACATCCAGCATCCAGGTCGTGTCATGCAAGAAAATAGAGTGGTAGGTGAAGCCACGTGATGTGCATCTTGGGTTAAACTGTAAATAGAATCTTACTACTCTTGAGTAACTCCAAAAGCAGCCACCGAAGATCTTTATTGGATTTGTTTTTCATCACCAACACGTCGAGGTGAAAGATGTGCAGGTTCAGTGGGTCCTCTTGCGTTTTCACTGACATGTGGGACCGCATATGGGCAAACAGACGATGGGCTCCGCGCGTCTGCTGGCTGGCTGAGAAGAGAGATAGAGGAGGGCCGAGCACGGACTCCAGGAAATTTGTTCTACGTACTCGATATAGTGGAGTAACCAACACCTCAATATAGTGGGGTGGCATGGGCCATAACTAGCATTCATGTCCAGCAGTACAGCACACGCCACCCACACGAGTCCCATCCGACACCAATTTTCTTGGAGTCCGTGCTAGCTACAGCCATCTCTTCTCCCTCCTGTTTTCTCAGCCATCGCGCAGTGGGTGGGGTGGGGGTTTGCCGATAGTCGGTTTGCTCAACTACGGACTTGTAAGTGAAAATGCAACACAACACGCATTCCCCCTTGAGCGGCGTTGTGACGCCCGGATAATTATGCTATAGTAAACCTACGCTAATGATGCCACGTCACCTCTGTTAGTGTTGATAATCTCGCGTTAGTTCAAAATCGGATCAAAATTAATATTCAAAATATGGCAAACAACAAAGTTTTCAAAAATTAAAATTAAAATGTTCGGAATGAACCAAATATTGCATAGATAATAATGGTGGAGAAACCTAACTTTAATAAAATGTTTAAGTGTTCAAACTAATTAAAATAGAGGTTTAAATATTAAAATAAATGCCTTGTGAGTTTTATAAAATATTAAACTATTTTAATTTGAGTTGGGAATTAATGTGGCAATAGAATATTTAAAAGTATTAATTTAAGTGCTAGTGATAATTTTATAAAACTAAAATAAAAGAGGAACTAAAAGAAAACAGAAAAGAAAAATAAGAAAAGGTAAAACAAAAACAAAACAAAGCAAAATTAAAAGTAGAAGAATAGAACCCCCCCCCACTGGGCCAACCGGCCCAGCTGCTAGCCAGGCCGCCCACCAGGCCGGCCCACCCCTGCCCTACACCTAACCACCCCACACCCGAAACCCTAGTCCCCCGCACCCATTCCCCACTCGCCCTCCCCCCACTCACTCCTCCCTCTGCCCCCGATCTGGATCGGGAAAACGGCGCCCCGACCCCCATCGCCTCGACGTGCATCGCCGCCCCTCCGCGCCTCGGTCCTCCACCGCGGCGCCACCTCGCCGGCGTCGCACCTCCCGGCCCCCTTCCTCTCCCTCGTTCACCGCGTCGTCTTCCCCGAGCTCCGCGTGCACTCCGTCCACGGCGCCTCGCCGCCCGTCTTCGTCCTCCTCCACGACCGGAGCTCCTCCGCCTCGTCGCGCCTCGCCGGAGCGCTCTCCCCCGCCGGACTGCCTCCCCTACGCCGCCGTCCCCGCCATCCCCCTCGACCCCCACTGCTGTGGCCCTGCATACCCACGGTGAGGCCACCGGCCTCCGTCGCCCGCCCCCTCTCCTCTCGGTCACCGCCGCCCCGCTCGCGCTCCGGCGCGCCCAGACGCGCCCCCGCCGCGCCTGGCCACGCACCGCGCTCACTGTCGCGCCCTCACCCCGGCTCTGCCTCGCTTCGCCCGCGCCTTGTTCGACCTCGTCTCGCGCCGCGCGCCCCCCTTTCCCCCGTGCGCCCCGCGCCCGAGCTCCGGACGGGCTCGCGTCCGCCGCGCTCCTCGTCGGAGCCCCGCCTCCCCTGGCCCTGGCCGCCGGCGCCGGCGTGCGCCGTGCGCGCCCAGCGCCCCGTGTGCTCGCGAGCCCTCGCGGGTTCGCCCGTGCTCGTAACCCGCACCCGCATCGCCCCCTCTGGGCCACTGCCAGGTGGGCCTCGCCCCACCTGAGCCACTGCCCACTGGGCCCGACCCCGTGGGCCTATGACAAACGGGGCCCAGCCCACAAAACGAATATACAAAAAAAAGAAGAATAATAATAAATAAAAATAATAGATAAAATAATAATAATAATAATAATAATAAATAAATTAATAATAATAATAAGAATAAATTAATTAATAAAATTAATAAATAAAATAAAAATAAAAATAAAAATAAAATTAATTAATAATAATAATAAGAATAAATTAATTAATAAAAATTAATAAATAAATAAATAGAGAAAATAAAAATAAAAATAAGTTTAATTAATTAATTAATTAGTTAACTAAATTAATTAAGTTAATTAATCCTGTTTAAATTAATCTAATTAGATAATTAATTTAATTAAATAATAATTATTTAGCTAAACCCTAATTAACCTAAACAGTGAATGACTGGTGGGTCCCACTGGACCCACATGTCAGTTTGACTTAGTCAACCCCTGTTGACTGCTGATGCCTGCATGACATCATGCTGATGTCATAAATCCAAATTTCGAATTAAATTAAATATTTAATTAAATTCCAGAAATTAATAAAATCTTTAGAAAATCATATCTTTTAATCCGTAACTCGGATTAAAATATTTTCAACATGAAAGTTGCTCAGAACGACGAGACGAATCCGGATACGCAGTCCGTTCATCCAACACACGTCCCTAGCATAGTGAACCTGCAACATTTCACCTCCGGTTCATCTGTGCGAAAACGTGAAACACCGGGGATATTTTCCCGGATGTTTCCCCCCTTCACCGGTATCGCTTACTACCGCGTTAGGGCATACCTAGCACCGCGTTTTGCCTCCTTATGTTTTGTGATGCTTTGTTTGCTCCGTATTTATTGTTTCTTCCCCCTCTTCTCTCCGGTAGACTACGAGACCGACACTGCTGCTGCCCAGTTCGACTACGGAGTTGACGATCCCTCCTACCTGCTAGAGCAATCAGGCAAGCCCCCCCCCCCTTGATCACCAGATATCGCCTATTCTTCTCTATACTGCTTGCATTAGAGTAGTGTAGCATGTTACTGCTTTCCGTTAATCCTATCCTGATGCATAGCCTGTCTTTGTTACTACAATTGTTACCCTTACCTGCTATCCTACTGCTTAGTATAGGATGCTAGTGTTCCATCAGTGGCCCTACACTCTTGTCCGTCTGCCATGCTATACTACTGGGCCGTGATCACTTCGGGAGGTGATCACGGGTATATACTATATACATTATATACATGACACATGTGGTGACTAAAGTCGGGTCGGCTCGTTGAGTACCCGCAAGTGATTCTGATGAGGGGGCTGAAAGGACAGGTGGCTCCATCCCGGTAGAGGTGGGCCTGGGTTCCTGACGGCCCCCGACTGTTACTTTATGGCGGAGCGACAGGGCAGGTTGAGACCACCTAGGAGAGAGGTGGGCCTGGCCCTGGTCGGCGTTCGCGGATACATAACACGCTTAACGAGTTCTTGGTATTTGATCTGAGTCTGGCCATTTGGTCTATACGCACTAACCATCTACGCGGGAGTAGTTATGGGTATCCCGACGTCGTGGTATCAGCCGAAGCTCTTTTGACGTCAGCGACTGAGTGGCGCGCGCCGCATTGGACCGTAAGCTCGCGCTTGTATTAAGGGGGCTAGGTCTGCTTCCGGCCGCGTACGCAACGTGCAGGTGTGCATAGGGCGATGGGCCCAGACCCCTGCGCGCATAGGTTTAGACCGGCGTGCTGACCTCTCTGTTGAGCCTAGGTGGGGCTGCGACGTGTTGATCTTACGAGGCCGGGCATGACCCAGAAAAGTGTGTCCGGCCAAATGGGATCGAGCGTGTTGGGTTATGTGGTGCACCCCTGCAGGGAAGTTTATCTATTCAAATAGCCGTGTCCCTCGGTAAAAGGACGACCCGGAGTTGTACCTTGACCTTATGACAACTAGAACTGGATACTGAATAAAATACACCCTTCCAAGTGCCAGATACAACCCGGTGATCGCTCTCTAACAGGGCGACGAGGAGGGGATCGCCGGGTAGGATTATGCTATGCGATGCTACTTGGAGGACTTCAATCTACTCTCTTCTACATGCTGCAAGATGGAGGCTGCCAGAAGCGTAGTCTTCGACAGGATTAGCTATCCCCCTCTTATTCTGGCATTCTGCAGTTCAGTCCACTGATATGGCCCTTTACACATATACCCATGCATATGTAGTGTAGCTCCTTGCTTGCGAGTACTTTGGATGAGTACTCACGGTTGCTTTTCTCCCTCTTTTCCCTTTTTCTATACCGGATTGTCGCAACCAGATGCTGGAGTCCAGGAGCTAGAGATCCCGAGAATGATTCTACATGGAGTTCGGCTTCGAGGAGTAGTTAGGAGGATCCCAGGCAGGAGGCCTGCGCCTCGTTCGATCTGTATCCCAGTTTGTGCTAGCCTTCTTAAGGCAAACTTGTTTAACTTATGTCTATACTCAGATATTGTTGCTTCCGCTGACTCGTCTGTGATCGAGCACTTGTATTCGAGCCCTCGAGGCCCCTGGCTTGTATTATGATGCTTGTATGACTTATTTATGTTTTAGAGTTGTGTTGTGATATCTTCCCGTGAGTCCTTGATCTTGATCGTACACATTTGCGTGCATGATTAGTGTACGGTCAAATCGGGGGCGTCACAAGTTGGTATCAGAGCCGACTGCCTGTAGGAATCCCCCTTTCCACACTCCTTGGCCGAAGTCGAGTCTAGACATTACAAAACTTTTACTAACATGGCTGTGTGTCTTACGGGCCCACGTCGCCATTGGGTGGTATTTGGATCTTCTACTCCTTGTCTATACTCTGGGACTCTGATCTCTCTTCTATTCGGGTTAAGTGAATTTTACTAAATCTAACATTAGGATCTCGTTATCACTTTCACCCGGAGAGCCCCTTATTACTGATGATCGTGTGCTGCACGTGAAGACCCTGAAGATACTCTCCGCTGATAACCCGAGAACTTGTGTTCAACGCTTTTGCAATTCCCTTTCATCGATAAACTCCTATGAATAACCACGTATACTCTCCATTCTTACAATGTTTCCCAGATGATCTTGTTATTACAAGATACCCCGAAATTATCTCTGTTGTTCCGAGAATCATTGAGCTTACTGCCTTGCTATTCTTTGTCACCTGATTACCCCTACGGATAATTCTCGCACTTACCGAGTATCCGCTCATCCCCAGTGGATTCAAGTATATCACAAAAGTGTTCAGAATACCATTCGATCTTCCGAAAATCCTCAGGAGCCTATTGCTCTTGAAATTCTTGCTTACTAGCATTATGGTTAATCCCATAAGTCTATAATCTTATTGGCATCTCTTGTCATTATCATTTTGAGTCCGTTGATTCAATTTGTTGCGAATGCTCGCAACCCTCAATCATATCCTAGAATTCATTCTTCCGGCTCAGACGTCATTTTAAACGTGAGCTGGATCTCGACCTATCAAATTGCCATCGATTGTACCCCTAAGCCTACTCAACTTATCCATCCTTGATCAGAGCGTTGCTTCTGACCCCATGATTTGGAAATCATAATTCTTTTGCATTTGAACTTTGAGTTAGTCAGTTGTTTCTATAATCAGATCTCCTTGCATTCTTCTTACTCTGGTTGAGTACCGATGCTCACATCAGATCCCTAGTGGACCATCGGTTCCTTTGTTGGATTTTATCCGACAGTGTCCTTCATATTGAATAACCTTGTGAGCCTTTCCATGGGTATATAATGCATTTGGTAAATTGTATCATCTGTTTTTGAACAATGCTCTTCTTTCGAGCTTGTAATATTTACTCCGAAGTTTGTGGTATATGTTCCTAAGATGCCTTGATGGGTTGAACCTATGCCTTTCATAGTATGTGTGAACTCGAAAGTTTTCATGAGTCATACTCTTCTGGTATTTTGCCAGATAAAATTTCAACACTACAACTTCTTTGAAAAATGAGAAGTGGATGAAAGGTTATGCATTGGAGAAGTGGGAGTCGACCTTGAACTTTGCGTTCATGCCCATGGACACGTTGTAGATCTTTTCATTAAAGCTTTTCTTAAATTAATTATTCCCTTGGTATAAGTTCGTCTTATATCTGGGATCTGACATTTTGAAATCGTGGTTCCAACCATGTTCTCTTTTAAATACCATTTCTCGTGCAAGTTTAAGCACTTGTCTTCTGCAGAGCAATACCCTAGTCCAACCTCTACCTTGATCTGTCGTCGAGTATTACCCCCTGGTATCTCGAGATTAACATGGAACTGCATAACTTCTTATGAGTTCTTCATCAAGTGCTACATTCTCACTGATTCCAATTTTCCACGGGCCCTGAGTTATTAATCACGCAAAGACACCGATAACTGAACCGAGTCCGCACTACGGTTCAACAACTCTTAATAATCTTCTTTAAGTATGAGTTTGTACCCGATCACGCCATTCCTAGCCTGTTTGGCTATATCATTATCTTGGTGATTTTAACTGTGCTACCTGGTCCTTATTCCCAGAGCACAGCTTTCGACGAGGAGCTAAGCTTACGTCGATCTTCCTCGTCATATCACTTCTCCTTGAACAGCAAACTTGATTCCGAGTTTGTGTCCTAACCGGGGTTCCAATAACCTTTCGCTTTCATCATTCCTTTGACTTGATGTCATCGTCGATCGATTACATCTCCATGAAATCTCTCGACAAAATTTGTCATGATCATCATCAACATCCTGAGTTCCTCCAAGATATCAATTGAATTCATGATGAGAAATACCATCCTTGCCCCTCGATGATTTGTGTTATCATCGGCAACATTCTTGCCTTCCCTTCAATACAAACTTGTTCATGTTTTGTGTTGTACCTTGAGATCCTTGTTATCCAACTGATGTTATGTTCTACCTTGGAGTATTGCTATCTTTTATGTCAAGAATGTCATGGGAAATTCACCACCCTTAAGAATTCTTGATACAAGTGATACTTAGTTAACATCACCATTCTTTTCTTGGTCCCCGTGTTGTTTCTAACCGAAGTACCCACAAATGAACTGTGATGTGTAAAATTCAAAACTTCCAGCAACCCTATTACTTGTAAGTTAATGAACGATAGTCATTCCTTGTGTATTGGTTATCAAATCACCATTCTAACCTTGATCATGCTACCTAAGCCCATATTCGGGTGCACCTTTCAACCAATGTTTAATTGTGTATGTTTTCCTCGAGCATACATCATTAAGTCATTCGATCTAGCTAATGTTATCTCCTTGTTCACATAGTTGTGGAAATTCATCTTTTGGAAATCTCAATGGAATGTCGCTGAGTCCATCAGCCACCTCCTAACCCTCTCCTTGGTTTAATGATGAACCCTTATTTCGGAACTTGCTTTCATAGTTCATTTCCCGAGAACCTTACAATGTCATCCCGTCAATTTGTGCTGCACTTTTCTTCTCAGACATCCTGAGTCTGAGGTATCATGACACCAATCAGATCTGAATCTCGGTCAGATATGATGGTTGGAACATATTTCCAAGAGTTGTAACATTGGTCTATTTATGACCCGGTAAGGTGATGTCATGCCTAACACACCTGGCCGGAGGACCTATTGTTATAAGTTTTCCCTTTTTAGCAAGGTTAGCTATTCTTCCATGAGGCAATTGTAAGACTTACTCTATAAGTTGTTCCTGATGGATCCTTTTTGTTTCCAAAGTCTGATCTTCACCTGTTGACCATGTCAATGCTATCTCGAAGCATGTCTATGGTACTCTGATTTTAAACAGGAACATTTGAAGCCCAAAGCTAATTGTTTCCTGCTCAATTATCCACACACCGTTGTATGGGTAATGTCATGAAATTTCTCTCCCGTAACTAAAGAGTTTTCTACGTTATATCCCGTCATGGATATCATGCTCTGCTTACCCTTGGGAAGGATATGACCTTGAAATATGTGTTTAAACACATTTTCCTTTCCATTCTTCTGTTTAATCTGATAATCATATTTTCCTTTCCATTGTGTGGTTTAACCTTTCTGGTGAACTATATGATCTAAGCAGTAATATTCTCCTGCTTATGTAAACACCTCGGTGTACAACTCTGACAGTAAGACCCTGTTATTATTGTTGGTGACATTTCGGTAACCACCGATGGACGAGAACTTTGCCTAATGGTCCGCCTCGTTTGAACGAGCAGGAAAATGGTTCTCTTCGTCCCTCGCCCTTGGTACCGACGATGTTGCTGACATATAACTGACAGGCTACCCTCTGCCATGCCTTGCTATCATGATCGTGCAAGATGTCACCGCCCTTCCTACTTTTAACCCACATGGTGGGCCCATAACCCACAGTTCCACAGGATCGAAACCTGACTCTCCTGTGCACCCCCTGTTCCCAAATTTATTCATCGCGCGTGGCCTCGTATGTAATTCACGGACCATCGTCCTACTGATCTATACTGGCATCAGACATAATACTTATCCCGATTGCTTTGAACCCCTTTCACACTTTGTTTCAGGCTTCGAACGATTGCCTACCCGTTTGATACTCCTCATGGTACTTTCTTACTTACTCTCGGCTTTTCTTAAGATTTAGTTCGAGAGATACTGTCCGCCACCTTCCCCGATGTTATTGACCAGATAGTAAACCCTGCAGAAGTCCGTTCTTCCAGAATACCCCCTTACTCTGTCGTAAGTACGATGGAGTTCCCGAAGAAAGGACGACAACCTTATCATGATGACCTGAAGCAGAGGACTGAAGACATGAACGTAATGGATCGACTTCTTCGAGAAGAGCAACTATGACCGAGAAGAATCGTTAGAGTTTCGTAACCAGATCCCTTCCCCCTTTACTTCCCTCTTAAATCTCGGGACGAGATTTCTTGTAGTGGAGGAGAATTGTGACGCCCGGATAATTATGCTACAGTAAACCTACGCTAATGATGCCACGTCACCTCTGTTAGTGTTGATAATCTCGCGTTAGTTCAAAATCGGATCAAAATTCAAATTCAAAATATGGCAAACAACAAAGTTTTCAAAAATTAAAATTAAAATGTTCGGAATGAACCAAATATTGCATAGATAATAATGGTGGAGAAACCTAACTTTAATAAAATGTTTAAGTGTTCAAACTAATTAAAATAGAGGTTTAAATATTAAAATAAATGCCTTGTGAGTTTTATAAAATATTAAACTATTTTAATTTGAGTTGGGAATTAATGTGGCAATAGAATATTTAAAAGTATTAATTTAAGTGCTAGTGATAATTTTATAAAACTAAAATAAAAGAGGAACTAAAAGAAAACAGAAAAGAAAAATAAGAAAAGGTAAAACAAAAACAAAACAAAGCAAATTAAAAGTAGAAGAATAGAACCCCCCCCCCCACTAGGCCAACCGGCCCAGCTGCTAGCCAGGCCGCCCACCAGGCCGGCCCACCCGTGCCCTACACCTAACCACCCCACACCCGAAACCCTAGTCCCCCGCACCCATTCCCCACTCGCCCTCCCCCACTCACTCCTCCCTCTGCCCCCGATCTGGATCGGGAAAACGGCGCCCCGACCCCCATCGCCTCGACGTGCATCGCCGCCCCACCGCGCCTCGGTCCTCCACCGCGGCGCCACCTCGCCGGTGTCGCACCTCCCGGCCTCCTTCCTCTCCCTCGTTCACCGCGTCGTCTTCCCCGAGCTCCGCGCGCACTCCGTCCACGGAGCCTCGCCGCCCGTCTTCGTCCTCCTCCACGACCGGAGCTCCTCCGCCTCGTCGCGCCTCGCCGGAGCGCTCTCCCCCGCCGGACTGCCTCCCCTACGCCGCCGTCCCCGCCATCCCCCTCGACCCCCACTGTCGTGACCCTGCATACCCACGGTGAGGCCACCGGCCTCCGTCGCCCGCCCCCTCTCCTCTCGGTCACCGCCGCCCCGCTCGCGCTCCGGCGCGCCCAGACGCGCCCCCGCCGCGCCTGGCCACGCACCGCGCTCACCGTCGCGCCCTCACCCCGGCTCTGCCTCGCTTCTCCCGCGCCTTGTTCGACCTCGTCTCGCGCCGCACGCCCCCCCTTTCCCCCGTGCGCCCCGCGCCCGAGCTCCGGACGGGCTCGCGTCCGCCGCGCTCCTCGTCGGAGCCCCGCCTCCCCTGGCCCTGGCCGCCGGCGCCGGCGTGCGCCGTGCGCGCCCAGCGCCCCGTGTGCTCGCGAGCCCTCGCGGGTTCACCCGCGCCCGTAACCCGCACCCGCACCCGCATCGCCCCCTCTGGGCCACTGCCAGGTGGGCCTCGCCCCACCTGAGCCACTGCCCACTGGGCCCGACCCCGTGGGCCTATGACAAATGGGGCCCAGCCCACAGAACGAATATACAAAATAATAATAATAATAATAATAATAAATAATAATAATAATAAAAATAATAAATAAATTAATAATAATAATAATAATAAAAATAAATTAATTAATAAAATTAATAAGTAAAATAAAATAAAAATAAATTAATAATAATAATAAGAATAAATTAATTAATAAATAAATTAATAGAGAAAATAAAAATAAAAATAAGTTTAATTAATTAATTAATTAGTTAACTAAATTAATTAAGTTAATTAATCCTGTTTAAATTAATCTAATTAGATAATTAATTTAATTAAATAATAATTATTTAGCTAAACCCTATTTAACCTAAACAGTGAATGACTGGTGGGTCCCACTGGACCCACATGTCAGTTTGACTTAGTCAACCCCTGTTGACTGCTGATGTCAGCATGACATCATGCTGATGTCATAAATCCAAATTTCGAATTAAATTAAATATTTAATTAAATTCCAGAAATTAATAAAATCTTTAGAAAATCATATCTTTTAATCCGTAACTCGGATTAAAATATTTTCAACATGAAAGTTGCTCAGAACGACGAGACGAATCCGGATACGCAGTCCGTTCATCCAACACACGTCCCTAGCATAGTGAACCTGCAACATTTCACCTCCGGTTCATCTGTCCGAAAACGTGAAACACCGGGGATATTTTCCCGGATGTTTCCCCCCTTCACCGGTATCGCTTACTACCGCGTTAGGGCATACCTAGCACCGCGTTTTGCCTCCTTATGTTTTGTGATGCTTTGTTTGCTCCGTATTTATTGTTTCTTCCCCCTCTTCTCTCCGGTAGACTACGAGACCGACACTGCTGCTGCCCAGTTCGACTACGGAGTTGACGATCCCTCCTACCTGCTAGAGCAATCAGGCAAGCCCCCCCCCCTTGATCACCAGATATCGCCTATTCTTCTCTATACTGCTTGCATTAGAGTAGTGTAGCATGTTACTGCTTTCCGTTAATCCTATCCTGATGCATAGCCTGTCTTTGTTACTACAATTGTTACCCTTACCTGCTATCCTACTGCTTAGTATAGGATGCTAGTGTTCCATCAGTGGCCCTACACTCTTGTCCGTCTGCCATGCTATACTACTGGGCCGTGATCACTTCGGGAGGTGATCACGGGTATATACTATATACATTATATACATGACACATGTGGTGACTAAAGTCGGGTCGGCTCGTTGAGTACCCGCAAGTGATTCTGATGAGGGGGCTGAAAGGACAGGTGGCTCCATCCCGGTAGAGGTGGGCCTGGGTTCCTGACGGCCCCCGACTGTTACTTTATGGCGGAGCGACAGGGCAGGTTGAGACCACCTAGGAGAGAGGTGGGCCTGGCCCTGGTCGGCGTTCGCGGATACATAACACGCTTAACGAGTTCTTGGTATTTGATCTGAGTCTGGCCATTTGGTCTATACGCACTAACCATCTACGCGGGAGTAGTTATGGGTATCCCGACGTCGTGGTATCAGCCGAAGCTCTTTTGACGTCAGCGACTGAGTGGCGCGCGCCGCATTGGACCGTAAGCTCGCGCTTGTATTAAGGGGGCTAGGTCTGCTTCCGGCCGCGTACGCAACGTGCAGGTGTGCATAGGGCGATGGGCCCAGACCCCTGCGCGCATAGGTTTAGACCGGCGTGCTGACCTCTCTGTTGAGCCTAGGTGGGGCTGCGACGTGTTGATCTTACGAGGCCGGGCATGACCCAGAAAAGTGTCTCCGGCCAAATGGGATCGAGCGTGTTGGGTTATGTGGTGCACCCCTGCAGGGAAGTTTATCTATTCGAATAGCCGTGTCCCTCGGTAAAAGGATGACCCGGAGTTGTACCTTGACCTTATGACAACTAGAACTGGATACTGAATAAAATACACCCTTCCAAGTGCCAGATACAACCCGGTGATCGCTCTCTAACAGGGCGACGAGGAGGGGATCGCCGGGTAGGATTATGCTATGCGATGCTACTTGGAGGACTTCAATCTACTCTCTTCTACATGCTGCAAGATGGAGGCTGCCAGAAGCGTAGTCTTCGACAGGATTAGCTATCCCCCTCTTATTCTGGCATTCTGCAGTTCAGTCCACTGATATGGCCCTTTACACATATACCCATGCATATGTAGTGTAGCTCCTTGCTTGCGAGTACTTTGGATGAGTACTCACGGTTGCTTTTCTCCCTCTTTTCCCTTTTTCTATACCGGATTGTCGCAACCAGATGCTGGAGTCCAGGAGCTAGAGATCCCAAGGATGATTCTACATGGAGTTCGGCTTCGAGGAGTAGTTAGGAGGATCCCAGGCAGGAGGCCTGCGCCTCGTTCGATCTGTATCCCAGTTTGTGCTAGCCTTCTTAAGGCAAACTTGTTTAACTTATGTCTGTACTCAAATATTGTTGCTTCCGCTGACTCGTCTGTGATCGAGCACTTGTATTCGAGTCCTCGAGGCCCCTGGCTTGTATTATGATGCTTGTATGACTTATTTATGTTTTAGAGTTGTGTTGTGATATCTTCCCGTGAGTCCCTGATCTTGATCGTACACATTTGCGTGCATGATTAGTGTACGGTCAAATCGGGGGCGTCACAGGCGTGCCGGACAAACCATATGGGGGTGCGACGCGAACACGGCAGGCTTTTCCTTTTGAACTTGTAACTTGTAAAATTTGGTTCTGCTCCATGGGGCGACCGATAGATAGAAATAACAATTTTCCCTAGAGTAATGAGAAGTTTGGTTCTGGCACGGTTCATGCATGGAGTACGTAGGAAAATTATGAAGGTTATACGAAAGGTAAGATAATTACTAGTAGTACCATATACTACTACATGGATTTGACGGAAAGATAAAGATACATACGGATCCATCAAGGACATCCTCACGCCCTAGTGCACCGGGTCACCAACCGACGTGTGAGGAGCAGTGGCGTTGGCGGCAAGCTCAACGTGCTTCTAAACAATGTCGTCCAAGGTTGCCCTACGGTCCAAGAAGGCCAGCGTCCTATCGTCCTCCTCTTGCATGTAGTAGTCCTTGTGGACGATTTGTGCGTAGACGTGGGTGATTATGTCGATGGTGTCTTGCTGCGCCAGGCGCTGCGCGGCGAGCGCGACCTCGAGGTGGATATTCTCCGGCGCGACGGCGGGCAGCCGCAGGGCCACCAGTGCGTCGAAGAGGTTGTCACCATAGAGGCTGTTGAGGGTGGCAGGCATCGCAGAGCCTGGGCGTGTGGGCTGGAGGCGTACGTCAAGGTCGTCCGCAAGCTTCTTGACGACGGTGAACTTGTCGAGGAAGCCGACGAGGACCTCGTCGAACAAGGAGACGAAGCTGTCGTCCAAGCGGCCCCTCGCCCTGGCGGCCTCAAGCACTACCTGGAGACATTCCTCGGTGCCAGGATGCAGGCCAGCGTCGTGGACCATCTGGCACAGCCGGCTGATGCTCGCGCTCATCGCCTCCATGGGTCTAGCTTCTAGTCAACTGATCTTGCGATTGGAGTGATCACTCTTGCCCTTAGGTGCGTTGGTGCGTAGGATTTCGTAGATTGGACTGGCGGGAGCCTTTATATGAGAAGTGCAGACTGCGTTGAATTCACGTGCGTGTTGGCCATCTACTCCTCGCCCCTCTACTGCACCTGCCTTTGGCTGTATGACAGGTTGGCCAGCCACCAGTTGGACCCACGTGTCATACACCCAAAGGAAGGTGCAGTAAGTCAATGAAGCTGCGTCCCCCTCCGTGCCCGTGCATGCTTTCAATGACTTGAGACTACCAAACATCACATGCGGTGGTTAGTTCATTGCATGTAATCCTATTAAGTAGCAAAAAGACATTAAGTTACCTCGCCGATAGGAATAAAAAAATACACCATGTATTTATTTACAGAGGGAGTATAGCCAGCATCCGGTTAGTATATGAAGTTGCCACATCACATAGAGCCAACCTAATATTGGAGTATGCTAGCCCTCCACCGGCGCGCCGCTTCAAATGGCGGAGGAAGTGAGAGGTCGCGTCACCTTGTGTCCAGATCTGAGATGCCACGTGTACCAGATGAATGACTCCAAGTTCGACCACCGTGATGCTAGGTGCGAGCCAAGGAACACTGTTGGAGAGACCCCCCTCATAATTTTCCTACATTGTCGACGACGAGGTGCCTATGGTGACTTCGTGAATTTCAAGATGATAGTTCCGTGCGTGTGTGCGTTCATAGGGGTGAGTGTATGCGCGTGTATATGAGCGCTTGCGTCTGTACTATGTAAAAAAACGTAAATGCGTGTCAAAAAGAGACTAGTCAGTATACTCAATATTGTGCACCTCGGAGAGGAAAACGATAGAACTAGTACGTATTTATTTACGGTGCAGATTCACTCATTTTGCTCCATATGTACTCCGTCTCGGTGTAGTCTAGTCACTTGTTGAAATCTCTAGAAGGGCAAATACTCCTTTCTGGTTTACAGGGCTATACTAGCAAGTAGTTGTACGTACTAGTACAATAGTGGGCTCACATAGCAATTTTGTCTCATGCAAGAGCTTGGCTATATGCGTGCTCCAATGTTCGCAACTGCAATGTTCTGTTTTCGCTTGGCTCTTTGCCTCTTCGAGAAGACGAACAATGATGTTACTACTACTGCTTCTACAGTGTCGAATCCACTGCTGCATGTCCGTCCACTGCGAGCGGGACGGATAGTTTGTTGTAGAAGTACTACTAAGCAAAAGCCTGTCCTCGTTTGCGAGCAACCGCGCGCATGGGTGAGGGAGAAGGCGTGTAGTAAAATCAAGCTTCTCCTCGTTGTACGAGTTGACGCGACACATCATAGCACTGGCGCCACATGCTTGCCTCTAAACTTGGCTGAAAGACCCGCAGTGTACAATATATTTGCTGCAACCTCTAACATTTACCCACCACAAATTAAATATATGTGGCCGTATGCATCGTTCTGATGCAGAGGCCGGGGAGTCCCCCCTTTTTGAAAAAAAACAAATTAAAATATATATTCCTGTCTTGACCAGATGAGCGTGCAAACTACAATCACCAGGGTGTCAGGTAGGGCCAGAAGACTACTTTAATTTTTTTCAAAAACTTCGAAACGGCCACATAGCATGGAGCCGACCCCAACGATTTTAAGCTTACAAGCACGGTACACGCTATCCTAGACTACTCTACACATGAAACTGCCACACGAGCGTCCGGGCTGCGCTTGGCTCTTCGCCTCTTCAGGAAGTCGAACAATGATGGAGTACTACTGCACTGGAGGAGTACTACAATACGCTTCTGTCCATCTGACACCGATTGAACTGCTGCATGTCCACCGCGTGCGGGAGGGAGAGCGTGTAGCGAAAGCTTCTCCTAGTCTTGCCAGCCACCACGCTCATGGGCGAGGGAGGGACGCTCCTGCCTTTGCGTGTATGACAGGTGGGCCCGACAGGTGTGTGGCCAACCTGTCATACAGCCAAAGGCAGGTGCAGTTAAGTCCGCGAGGGAGAGGATACAAACTTCTCATTGATGTACGAGTTGAGGCGACACATCAAAGCACTGCACTCGATATATTTCAATAATTTGCGTTTACCGATGCATTAATTACAATTCATGCATGCATGCCGTGACTCTCCTTTTGATACTTGCATGTGTTGATTTAATGCACCTTGAAGTAGTATAAAATATGTGACGGTAAAGCTTTGTAATACCCCGGCCCAAGTCGAGAGATGGTTGTGCACGAGGAGGGCGAGATCATGCAGACCGAACAGGACCCGACGATGGAGCTCTCTAAGGTCTCGATGGACCTCATCGTGCTCCACTGCCCCTTGTGCCTCCGCCCCTTGAATTGTGGTTTCTCAACGAGTTGTGCTGAACTTCTTGTGAATTGTGGTGGTTTTCAGTAATGAAAATCGGAAGCGGCAAGCCCTTCTTTGATCAAAAAAATTAATCGTCCTTATATATTCATCAGTCTTGCTATAAGTCGCTGCAGATGCTATATAGGTCCGTCGGATCTTACATCAAGATCCGTGCTTTCAGATTTTCTTTTTTCTCTCTTAAATCTCAGTCGAGTGAGACATAGCCACGCCATTAAACAGAGGCTCGGGCGCCATTAATGGAGACCTTGGGAGAGAGGTGGACGGCAGATGGAGGTCAAAGGGCTCTCCTCCTGATAAGCACGCGCAGGGGTCTGATCGCACACCTCTCGTACTCAAATAGCTACCCTGCACGGCGCCTCCTAGCTAATAAAAAATGGGGACGCGTGGCGGCACGTAAATGGTACTAGTAAGTAGAACGCCCACGGTTTCAATAATACTTGTGTTTCCGATTGTAACGTGACAACACTTGTTCCAAAATGACTTTGTTGATTGTTAATGTGTGCGCCTTCGCAAATCGGACTGCAAATTTACCACAGCATGTTGGTGCCATGTCATGGCACCAAGCCAAGTTTCATTATTTTCATGCATGTTTTGGATTTACAGGAATTAAAAAACTAAGTTTCTCAATGTTTCCAACCCAGCCACGACGCCCAGAATTTTGAATTTCATTCCCATTTCTTGCATGGAACCTAGAAATTTACCCGAGGACACACATGTGATTTTCAACCAACTTTGGTGCACTGGAACATGTGCTTGTATTTCAAATTTGAATTATGCACACAAAGGTGACACGTTCCCTCCCAGAACCACGAGCCTTCTTGAGAGAAGCTCCGATTTGCAAGAAGCTTATACCAAAATTTGTTCCTATTCGGCCAATTTTTTTACCACGGCATGGTACTACCATGACATGACACCATGCCAAGTTTCATGATTTTAAAACCAAGTTTCTCAATGTTCTCGACCGAGCCACGATGCCCAGATGTTTGAATTTTATTCTCATTTTTTGCATGGGACCTACTCCCTCCTTCCATCTATATAGGGCCTAATGTGTTTTTCAAGACAGCCTTTGACTATTGACAAGATTAATAACACATGAGATGTATACTATGAAAATTATATTATTGGAAGCTCCTTTGACATACAAATTTGAAGGTATGCTTTGTGTAAGTTGCATGTCATATATTATTGCTCTAACGTTTGGTCAAAGTTAGCCTCGAAAAACGCATTAGGACCTATATAGATGGAAGGAGGGAGTATAAATTCACCCGAGGACACAAATGTGATTTTTCAACCAACTTTGGTGCACGGGAGCATGTGCTTGTAGTTCAAATTTGAATTATGCACATTAAATGACCAAAAAACTCAATTAATGTGTAAATAAGGCCAAACGAAGCCGGAATAATTCCAAAATTTAACAGGGCACTCATGTAGTTCTATGTTGCCTTTGTAAATAAACTCAAGGGGGACAACGTATATCGTTTCGCACTCAAAGGTGGCACGTTCCCTCTCAGAACCACAAGCCTTCTTGAGAGAAGCTTCGGTTTGCAAGAAGCTTATACCAAAATCTGTTCCTATTCGGCCAATTTTTTAGCACAACATGGTAGTACCATGACATGACATCCATGCCAAGTTTCATGATTTTCAGACATGTTTTGGATTTACACGAATTTTAAAACCAAGTTTCTCAATGTTCTCGGCCAACCACGATACCCAGATGTTTTAATTTTATTCTCATTTCTTGCATGGGACCTATAAATTCACCAGAGGACAAAAATGTGATTTTTCAACCAACTTTGGTGCACGAGAGCATGTGCTTGTAGTTCAAATTTGACTTATGCACATTAATTGACCAGAAACTCAATTAATGTATAAAAAACGACAAACGAACCCGGAATAATTCCAAAAATTAACAGGGCACTAATGTAGTTCTATGTTGCCTTTGTTAAGAAACTCAAGGGGGGGGCAGCGTATATCATTTCACACTCAAAGGTGGCACGTTCCCTCTTAGAACCACGAGCTTCCAAATCGGCCCAATTTTTTACCACAACATGTTAGTGCCATGACATGACACCATGCCAAGTTTCATGATTTCCAGGCGAGTTTTGGGTTTACTTGAATTTAAAATCAAAGTTTCTCGATGTTCTCGGCCGAGTCATGACGCCTAGATGTTTGAATTTCATTCTCATTTCTTCCATGGGACCTAGAAATTCAACCAAGGACACACATGTGATTTTTCAACCCACTTTGGTGCACCGGAGCATGTGCATGCAATTCATATTTATATTATGCACATTAAAAGTCCAGAAACTCAATTAATATTTTAGTCATTTTTTGTGTTCTAAAATGCCTGCCGGCTCGCGGAAGGACGTGTTGCCAGCACACGCGCGGATTCAATGAAGGCAGGCGGGGCAGTCTTAAGCTGGTTGCACGCGGCGAGGAGGCGTGCTCAGCCGGGCCTGCAGCGAGTGCGGCCCTCTTGGCCGGCGCGCCGGTTCAATGCCTGCGCTATGAGAGGTCGCGTCCGTGTCAGAGCAATCACTCCCTCCAGTCCTTTTTTGTTTGGGTATAACAAAATCTCGTTTTCCATTCACATTTTACAAGTAAAATTCGTGGACAAACTTTGACCCAAAGTACGATGGGGACTAGTAAACCATAATGGAGGTAGTAGTTTTTTTAATCAAAGAAGGGTTTCCCCTTCCGATTTTCATTACTGAAAACCAGCATCTAAATCTAAACCATAGTATTTGCCCTAGAACTACCAGGTTCAACATCTCGCAACATAAACCCATACAACCTCCATCGCAAAAAAAAACCATACAACCATACGCCAAGGAGGTACGTAGTACTATGAATTCCATTTTCGCTCCATACCAATCGTTCTAAAAACTACTTACTACTTATAACGCGCCATTGAAAATCGGAACTCTTAACCCCGCTAAAAAAGATATTTTAAACGTGGCTACTCGATCTGTGGCAACTGGCGAGCCACCGCGCTCCAAGTCGTTCACCTGTGGTCCCGAGTCCCGACCATCAACTCCTACGGATCAAATTATCACGCGAGCTGACTATTCCTACAAAGGTGCTCCACCACGTACCCGGTACCCGCGAATGCAGCAATCATGCACCTAGGGTTTTAGGGTTTATTTGTTAACGTCGCCTTTACGTAACACTCATGTGTGCGAGACAGCGAGAGGCCGACTGCGTGCGCGCGCCTCTTCTCTTCGTATATGTACTCCACCGTTTGTCTGGTGTCCAAAAAATTATAATAACTACTAGCAATGTGCCAATGCGTAGCCACACGATCAAAGTAGATTAATACGTATTCACCGATTTGATAGAAAAAAAGTCTAGTTTTGAAATACGTATATTACTAAAAATATGTTATGTTTCACTCAAAATATATTCCTTTGGCGGTTTTGATGAGATAAGGGAGGAATGTTGTTGGTTTCAAGATTCGAGAAGTGGTATATGTCTAATTTCTACTCTTACTAGCAAGATGCCCGTGCGTTGCACGGAACATCAAGATCTTGTGGGAGAAAAGGATGAACGAGGGAAGGCCTTATCTGCAAATGTGGTGAAGAGTGCGGGTAAATTGCCATATTTTCCTTCCTATCCGTCAGATATAAATCGGACGACCTACATTGCAGGATGGCAGGCCCACCATCATCACCAACTCTATTTTTTATCCCTACTCTTATAAAAAGCATTGTC
The DNA here is from genome assembly GCF_002575655.3 of Aegilops tauschii subsp. strangulata. Classification (NCBI taxonomy): domain Eukaryota; kingdom Viridiplantae; phylum Streptophyta; class Magnoliopsida; order Poales; family Poaceae; genus Aegilops; species Aegilops tauschii. The sequence goes on from NC_053036.3 coordinate 520,394,211, forward strand.
GGTGATGATCGTGTGCCTACCATCCTGCAATATAGGCCGTCCGATCTATATCTTACGGATAGGAAGGAAACTATGGCAATTTTGCAAAAAAGATACCCACACCCCTCTCCACATTTGCAAATAAGGCCTTCCCTCGTTCATCCTATTCCCCCACAAGATAAACTACTCATACAAATGCATCTTGATGTTCCGTGCAACGCATGGGCATCTTCCTGTTGTTGCAAAAAGCCCATGTGTGTGTGAGAGAGAGGGAGAGTGGAGGAGGACGGAGTGCATGTGTGACAAAGACACAAGGAGTGTGTGTGCGATAGGTATCAGCTTAAAATGAGACGATAGTGTGTGTGTGTGCACGATCGAGAGGGCGTGTCTCAAGAAGGGAAGAAAAATCTACATAGTTACAAGGAGCGGGAGAGAGACATGTATGCGATGGTGGAAGCACGAGTGTGCGGGTGTATAAACCTATCTAGAGGCTAGCTAGTCGATAAATGTTTGTGAGAGAAATACGAGTCGGGGTGCGAAAGCGAGAGTTTTGTGTGTGTGAGAGAGAGACGGTAGTCGGGAAGGGGAGTGGAAGCAGGATTTGTGTGTGTGTCTGTGAGAGAGAGAGAGGAGACGGTACTCGGGGTTGTCTGATCGGTAAACAAATGAATAATGTCAGTCTGGGATGGAGACGAAAAGGAGACCGCAACAAATGTTGTGTCTACAGGAGAGAGAGAGAGAGTAATTTTAGTGGTATGAGTCATATGTAGAGACATATAGGGTGTGTGAGAGAATCCCATAGAGAGAAAGACAAAGTGAAAGACGAGTGGAGACTGTGTGTGTGGCGGTGAAAAAGAAAGCTTAGGTACCGAGTGATACCAGAGAACAGTAGAGACGTGAGAGATAATGAAAACCGTGTAATGTATAATGATAGGGAGAGTGTGATACTTCTCAAGGGAGACGTCAAGAGACCATGTTTGCGAGGATAGGAGAAACATGAAGTGAGCGTGCGGGTGAGTTGGAGAAAAGATAGTGATAGCTACCTGAAGGAGCATGCATGCGAGAGAGATGGGCGCGAAAGGAGTGAACAAAAAATGGATTCAAAAATTTGAATTCGAGATGATGACACATGTAATCCATACTCGAACCAAAATTGATCTATCACACATGCATACTCATATGAATTCACGCACATCTATGTTATTTAATATGTAGATATTACTGATCCATACATTTTAGTAGAACATAATTTGGTTAAAAAAATTCGAATTCAACCTTAAGATTTCGAGATCGTTGTATTTGTAAATCATATTATACATATAAAGGAGCAGAATTCTTTGTTGTGCTTTTGAAAGTATATATAAAAAATGATGTATGTAGAATGTAATTCCAATTGAAAATGGATCCCGCCCGAAAAAAATAGAATACAAACGGGATTCGAATTGAGTTGGCACGGTAAACGTGCACTCTGCAAAATTTGAACGAAGTGGGGAAAGTCGCAGTAACCGCGCGAAACCAAAATCTGCGAGATGGAAATCACTACTGCCTATCCCTGCCACGCAAAGCCTATCTGTTGGATTTCTATAGGTTTTGATAGGGGTAGGTTTGTAATTTCACCCAAACGTGACGTAACCGCCTCTCACCCGGATTCATACACGGTGGGCGCCAAAACACAGTGTGTCCTCGGCCGAAATCGACTCCCTCCCCGATTCATATTCATGCACGGTGGGCACCAAAAACAAACTCTCGTCGGCAAATATTCGGTGTATGCGAGATTACCGTCCTATCCCCAACCGACTAATGTTGTTGTGATGTAGTAGAAATTTGAAACGGGGGCTAAGTTTGTAAATTTCCTCGCATTTGAGACAAGCGCGCCATGAATACATGGTTTCCCTCTTCCTCTCTACCTCCCTTTTCCCCGTTCGTACTCCGTGGGCGCCAAAACACCCTCTCCGCCCCACCCTCCTCCGTCCGCCGCCGTCCGCCACCCCATCCACCGCCGTCCTCCTCCACCATGCCGGAGCTGATACCCCGACGCCGCCGTCCATTATAAGAGATCGACCTCTCTCATCCACGGCTTCGGACCGGGATCCTTGCATCCCGTCCTCTCGCTTCATCCCCGCCGTCGTCCACCTTGCCGGCGCCGCTCCTACGACCGTCTTGTCCACCGCGCCCCGCCGCCACCGTCTACCCTCCTAGATCTGCTTCCACATTGCCGACAGCCATCGCTACCACAACACCGTCAAATTCTCAGCAGATGCGTACACGGCGCCGCACCAGAGGCGGTATTCTTTCGTATCTGCTCAACTTATTTATCACAGCAAGAAAATAGATCGCCACTGCTTTACTCCGATTTCTTGTCTTGGTTGCGAAGTTGCCTTTGTCCGGTTTGCACCTTCAGATCCGCCATGGCACGCTCAACACTATACTCCCAATGCTTATGGTTTCCCCTTTTATATTCCACACTAGTTAAATCACAGTAGACTAAATTTCAAAATTGGGTCAGTCGATTTTTCAGAGCTCGCCGGAGTTCGCCGGTGCGATCGAAGGGGCTCGGGTGGTTGTGGGGCCTCGCCGAACGAAGAAAACTCGACGCGGGTGGGGGTGGGGGGTGGGGGTGGCGGAGGAACACAGGCGGTGGGGGCCGGTTGTCCGGCCGGCGGCCCGTGCGGTGTTCTGTATGGGAAGAATCAGAGACGAGGAAGAAGAAGGGTTAGGAGACGTAGGATCTTCATCCAACCGCCTAAAATGGTCGAGCGACAGCTGGGAGTTGCATTCTTACTGCGCTCTGGTTCATCATGTGTGGGCACTGCGCAACCAACATTTTATTATCCAAAATCTGCTTGCTCTTCTTTACCATGTTCCTCTTCCGTTCTTCTTTAATATGTACTATCTCCGTTCCTAAATACAAGTCTTTGTATAGATTCCACCATGGACTTATATTTGTATAGACTCACTCATTATACAAGTCTTTGTATAGATTTCCACTATGGATCACATACAGACGTAGCAAAATGAGTGAATCTACACTCTAAAATGTATCTGGATACATCTGTATGTGATCCATAGTGGAAATCTCTACCAAGACTTATATTTTGGAACGGAGGGAGTATGATAGTAGTACAGTATGATCCTTGTACTGAAGATGAGTAGGGACATTTGCAGTGTAGAGGTCTATACGGTCGGTTGTGATGGACACTTTGAGCCTCTTTGATTCGTAGGATCTTGTAAACATAGGAATAGGATTTGTAGTGGCCTGCCCACTTGAATCCTATAAGAATAGCAAGGAAATGCGGGGAGCTGTGTCGCCTTTGAGAGTTACATTGATATTAACAGTACCACACCTTCACTTGAAGAGAGCTGGTATCCGAAGCCTTTCTAGCCGTACCGGCCATACTAGCACATATATTCCAGCAAGTTCCATTTTTTTGATTTTACTCTGATGCTTAAGGTTTTCCCGTTATATCTACACTATGATCTGTGTAGCTGGTTTGTGTCGCACTAGCAGCAGTCCACTCTTGAAGCTAAACACTGCAATGACTTACAAAATTGGCACCAAGGCATTGAGTGCCATTCTGGATGCAATGAAACTCATACGCTCCCCACCTGTTGATTCTTGTTCAGAATATGATCCTAATGACTATTCTAACCTCGAGGAGTCAAAGGCAGATGGCCTGTCCTGTTCACCCATCAAGGTGCCTGTTCTAATTTGGCAATGTTTTATTGATTGCGGGTATCTTGCATATGTTGTCTTGCATTTCTTCTACTTTGTTGCACCGCCATCTGCTTAGTTTACTCATCATATATGTCGAGATGCCATGCCCATCCATTATCAATACATATTCTATCTGTCATCATACCATGTTTTTCCACTCAAATGCTGTTCTTGTGCATCAGACATCAAAAAGGAAGAGGGTGATTGCCGAACCTGAAGGAGCACCAGCAAAGTCCTTGAAAAACTTGGTGGTGCCGGAGAAATCAGACAGCACCCCACTTATATTGGCTGTACAACCAGTGACACAAAACGTAGGACCGACTCCAGCAGACTGTACCCATACTTCACTGGCCACACCACTAGCCCCACCACACAGGACCTGCACTCCAGCAAAAGGTATACCGATTTCATTTGCCATAGCATCAGCTGTACCACAGAAAAATCCCACTCCAGCAAAAAGTACATCAAGTCCACCGGCCGAAGACCTATCCCAACTGCAGAGTCGGCCAATTCCTGCATATTGGAACCCCATTCCATTTATTCCCAGTTTAAAAGACAATGCTTTCAATGTTGTTAGGGACTACGTGCATATATTCCCATCATGGGAAGATTATTGTGAAGACAAACACCATTTTCACATCTTCCTGTCCAATACGTGTAAGTGCTATTATTCATGGTTATTATTTTCCTGTTTTCTGCTGATTGAACACATCAATGATTTACATTACATTGTTGTAACTAGGCGAGGGTCAATCCGGATAGTCATGATGAGCAAAGCTTGCTTGTGCTTTTCAAGGAAGCATTGCAGCAGTATCGGTGTTACCTGAGGAAATCACACTTTGATGGCAAGTCTATAAACGAATTTCCGGTGAAGTCTCATGTGCTAAATTTTGAAGACATTGAATGGACAAACCTTGTTATGCACTGGTCTCATTCCCAGGATGAGGTACTGTCTATGAAATCACATGACAATTTGAACTTCTACTTTTCTGCATGTGCCTTACAGATCTTTTTTGCAGGAAATCTGCTCGAAGAAGAATTCCGGTTTGACAAGAACGACAGGATATCGCAAATATGCTGCCCGCTGCTTTGCTCTTGTTAGTACCTGTTGTCCTGTATCACTGTACTTGCATACATACCTGGTTTATTATGTGACAACAGTATGCATGATAGCTTGCTTATCAATTGTTCGCTCCAAATTATCTGATCTGTATGAATGGTTACGTTAGTGTACAATATATCCAATGCCAATGTTTTTTAGCTCTGCATTGTTCTTGTAAGTACATGCTGTCCTTTATCAGTGTACTTATAATGACAGGTAGTTGTTCATGTACCATCACTCTACAGCTTATTTTCCTTTGCCCTCCATTTTCTACACATCAGATCTATATTTACTCTTACCATAAGGTTGGTACTGAAGAAGTTTAGCTGTGCATTGCTCTTGGCTGTACCTTTTGCCTGTGTCGCTGCACTTACATTTATAGCTACTTGGTTATGTAGCATCACTCTTCATCTTATCTTAAATATTCTCCAGTTTTTCGTATATTATCACATCTATATTTACTCTTAACAAAATGTAGAATAAAGGCAATGCTTTTGAAGAAGATTCTATGGTAAACTTCTTGAATTGCCCCCCCCATCAGCATGGACAAGGCCTTTATAGAGCCTGTCTTCACCAATAATGTAAGTTTGTCCATTTCAAGCCTTCAAACTTTGTTTTATATATTTGGTTAGGCATGACTGCAACAGCTGTTTATTTTTGGTGTTTGCATCAAATTGCTTGTTTAAAGTTTATTATGTAGTTCATAAACAAAAGTTTGTCCTTTCTCAATTTAAATTTTCAGTTGTACAACCAAGTTCCTTCTTCATACCATGTAAATTAAACTATACAGAGCAAGTGATCTTCTTTTGCACTGCATGTATGCTTCTGTTCTTCATCCGTAATCCAGTGGTGTGGTGAACCTACCCACTACAGCACAATGTCATATTCTGCAATGTCTTAACTATGAACAATGTCATATCATTCTACTATTATTTAAACCGTCTCTTTATTTGCCAATCTGAAATGGTATAAATTGACAGCACACTAACCATTGATACTTATGAGTTCTTGATCTGTAATCCAGTGGTGTCGTGAAGCTGCCAACTCCTTCACAATGTCATTTCCTGCCATGTCTTGACCTGAACAATACCATATTGTGTTAATGCAATTTTAAACCGTGTCACTTTATTCGTCAGTAAGAAATGTGATGAATTGTCAGCACTGATACTTTTATGTGCAAAACATGTCATCTGTCTGCTTGTTTATCTTTCAGAGTGAGGAAGATATAAGTGTTGAACAAGCGCAGTCTCATCATCTTGCTCAGCTGCTTGCGCTGCAGCTCCCCAGCAGGGCTAACCTTTCTTGAACTGTATTGAAGTGCTCTCGGTTTTGTATATTATTTTGTCGGCGTGTTTATTTGCACTGGTTGCGATCTTTGATGCCCAGTGTATGTAATCTGCTGTCTGCTTGTGCTTTATTATCATAGTGGCGAACTTTGATGCCCAGTGGATGTAATATGCCGTAATTTCTTTATTGTATAGTCTAGGTTTTTTCTTATTCACGATGCTGCAGTTATTTTACTGTATATATATCCTGTCTTCGCAGTAAACCAGCCAAACCGTAAAATTACGGTACATAATCGGGCCGTCATGCAATCACGATGTAGGTTGGGCCTGAAACGTGCCGAACAGCTCACGGGCCGACAGCAGCCCGAAATGAACCCCGGCCCATGATTGTGCGAATCAAATCACGGGCTTTTAACAGGCAAAAATTGTCTCGGTCCTTGTTTGGCCCAATCAGATATCGGCTGCGAGTAGGCCGGATGCAAACCGGGCCGTAGTTAGGCCCAACTATATGACGGGCTTTTAACAGGCCGAAATTAATATAGGGCCGAAATGTTAAACGGGCCCTTAACAGGCCAAAACTAATATCAGGCCGAATTACTAAGTGGGCCTTTAGCAAGTGGGCCCAAAAGCATAGTGTCCAGTTGACGGGCCGAATCTGATATGGGCTATAATTGAGCCCAAAGCCTCTTAAAGGGCCGGACCTGATCTGGGCCGTAATTTGGCCCAGAACGTGGTAGGCTTTTAACGGGTCGGATCTCATATGGGCCACTATTAGGCCCGAAGCGTGGCAGGCCATTAATGGACCGGATCAAATATGGGCCGACATTTGGCCCAAAACATGGCAGCGAGTTAATGGACCGGCCTACTAGGGTCCTCAAAATCTTGTGGGCCTGTAGCTGGGCCGGCCCATTAATGTCGGCGAAATCTCGTGAGCCTTTAGCTGGGCCGGCCCATTATGATCTGCAAGAATCTTGTGGGCTTTTACCTGGGCCGGCCCATTATGGCACTCAAAAATCTTGTGGGCCTTTACTTGGGCCGGCCCATTATGGCCCGCAAAATCTAGGGCGCGCCATAGCTAGGCCGGCCCTCTCCCCTCCTCCACTCCTTTATATATGTAGCCAGGGGGCACCCCATAGCACACAAGTTGATCATTGATCTCTCTTAGCCATGTGCGGTGCCCCCCTCCACCCTAATCCACCTCGGTCGTATCATAGCGGTGCTTAGGCGAAGCCCTCGTCGGTAGCTTCATCAACACCATCACCACACCATCGTGCTGACGAAGCTCTTCCCCGAAGCTCTACTGGATTGTGAGTTCGAGGGACGTCACCGAGCTGAACGTGTGCTGAACATGGAGGTGCCGTACGTTCGGTACTGAGGATCGGTCGATCGTGAAGACGTACGACTATATCAACCACGTTGTCATACGCTTCCGCTTACGGTCTACGAGGGTACGTAGACGACACTCTCCCCCTCGTTGATATGCATCACCATGATCTTGCGTGTGCATAGGAATTTTTTTGAAATTACTACGTTCCCCAACAGTGGTATCAGAGCCAAGTTTATGCGTAGATGTTATATGCACGAGTAGAACACAAGTGAGTTGTGGGTGATACAAGTCATACTGCTTACCAGCATGTCATACTTTGGTTCGGCGGTATTGTTGGACGAAGTGGCCCGGACCGACATTACGCGTACGCTTACGCGAGACTTGTTCTACCGACGTGCTTTGCACACAGGTGGCTGGCGGGTGTCAGTTTCTCCAACTTTAGTTGAACCGAGTGTGGCTACTCCCGGTCCTTGTGAAGGTTAAAATAGCACTAACTTGACGAAATATCGTTGTGGTTTTGATGCGTAGGTAAGAACGGTTCTTGCTCAGCCCGTAGCAGCCACGTAAAACTTGCAACAACAAAGTAGAGGACGTCTAACTTGTTTTTGCAGGGCATGTTGTGATGTGATGTGGTCAAGGCATGATGCTATATTTATTGTATGAGATGATCATGTTTTGTAACGGAGTTATCGGCAACTGGCAGGAGCCATATGGTTTTCGCTTTATTGTATGCAATGCAATCGCCCTGTAATTGCTTTACTTTATCACTAAGCGGTAGCGATAGTCGTAGAAGCAATAGTTGGCGAGAGGACAACGATGCTATGATGGAGATCAAGGTGTCGCGCCGGTGACGATGGTGATCATGACGGTGCTTTGGAGATGGAGATCAAAGGCACAAGATGATGATGGCCATATCATATCACTTATATTGATTGCATGTGATGTTTATCCTTTATGCATCTTATTCTGCTTTGTTTGACGGTAGCATTATAAGACGATCTCTCACTAAATTTCAAGGTAAATGTGTTCTCCCTGAGTATGCACCGTTGCCAAAGTTCGTCGTGCCGAGACACCACGTGATGATCGGGTGTGATAAGCTCAACGTTCATCTACAATGGGTGTAAGACAGTTTTGCACACGCAGAATACTCGGGTTAAGCTTGACGAGCCTAGAATATACTGATATGGCCTCGGAACACTGAGACCGAAAGGTCGAGCGTGAATCATATAGTAGATATGATCAACATAGTGATGTTCACCATTGAAAACTACTCCATCTCACGTGATGACCGAACATGGTTTAGTTGATATGGATCACGTGATCACTTAGATGATTAGAGGGATGTCTATCTAAGTGGGAGTTCTTAAGTGATATGATTAATTGAACTTTAATTTATCATGAACTTAGTCCTGGTAGTATTAGCATATCTATGTTGTAGATCAATAGTTCGCGTTTAGCTCCCCTGTTTTATTTTTGATATGTTCCTAGAGAAAACTAAGTTGAAAGATGTTAGTAGCAATGATGTGGATTGGATCCGTGATATGAGGATTATCCTCATTGCTGCACAGAAGAATTATGTCCTTGATGCACTGCTACGTGACAGACCGATTGCAAGAGCAGATGCAGACATTATGAATGTTTGGCAAGCTCGATATGATGGCTACTTGATAGTTTAGTGCACCATGCTTTACGGCTTAGAATCGGGGTTTCAAAGACGTTTTTGAAACGCCACAGACCATATGAGATGTTCCAAGAGTTGAAATTAGTATTTCAGACTCATGCCCATGTGAAAGGTATGAGACCTTTGACAAGTACTTTGCCTACAAGATGGAGGAGAATTGCTCAGCTAGTGAGCATGTGCTCAGAATGTCAGAGTACTACAATCACTTGAATCAAGTGGGAGTTAATCTTCCAGATAAGATAGTGATTGACAGAGTTCTCTAGTCACTATCACCAAGTTACTAGAACTTCGTGATGAACTATAATATGCAAGGGATAACGAAAACGATTCCCAAGCTCTTCGTGATGCTGAAATCGACGAAGGTAGAAATCAAGAAAAGCATCAAGTGTTGATGGTTGACATGACCACTAGTTTCAAGAAAAGGGCAAAGGGAAGAAGGGGAACTTCAAGAAGAACGGCAAGCAAGTTGCCGCTCAAGTGAAGAAACCCAAGTCTGGACCTAAGCCTGAGACTGAGTGCTTCTATTGCAAAGGGACTGGTCACTGGAAGCGGAACTGCCCCATGTATTTGGCGGATAAGAAGGATGGCAAAGTGAACAAAGGTATATTTGATATACATGTTATTGATGTGTACTTTACTAGTGTTTATAGCAACCCCTCAGTATTTGATACTAGTTCAGTTGCTAAGATTAGTAACTCGAAACGGAAGTTGCAGAATGAACAGAGACTAGTTAAGGGTGAAGTGACGATGTGTGTTGGAAGTGGTTCCAAGATTAATATGATCATCATCGCACACTCCCTATACTTTGGGGATTAGTGTTGAACCTAAATAAGTGTTATTTGGTGTTTGCATTGAGCATGAATATGATTTGATCATGTTTATTGCAATATGGTTATTCATTTAAGTTAGATAATAATTGTTGTTCTGTTTACATGAATAAAACCTTCTATGGTCATACACCCAATGAAAATGGTTTGTTGGATCTCGATCGTAGTGATACACATATTCATAATATTGAAGCCAAAAGATGCGAAGTTAATAATGATAGTGCACCTTATTTGTGGCACTGCCGTTTAGGTCATATTGGTGTAAAGCGCATGAAGAAACTCCATGCTGATGGGATTTTGGAATCACTTGATGCTTGCGAACCATGCCTTATGGGTAAGATGACTAAGACTCCGTTCTCCGGAACAATGGAGCGAGCAACGGACTTATTGGAAATAATACATACTGATGTATGCGATCCGATGAAGTGTTGAGGCTCGCGGCGGGTATCATTATTTTCTGACCTTCACAGATGATTTGAGCAGATATGGGTATATCTACTTGATGAAACATAAATTTGAAACATTTGAAAAGTTCATATAATTTCAGAGTGAAGTGGAAAATCATCGTAACAAGAAAATAAAGTTTCTACGATCTGATCGTCGAGGAGAATATTTGAGTTACGAGTTTGGTCTTCATTTGAAACAATGCGGAATAGTTTCGCTACTCACGCCACCTGGAACACCACAGCGTAATGGTGTGTCCGAACATCGTAACCGTACTTTATTAGATATGGTGCAATCTATGATGTCTCTTACCGGTTTACCACTATCGTTTTGGGGTTATGCATTAGAGACAGCTGCATTCACGTTAAATAGGGCACCATCTAAATCCGTTGAGACGACACAATATGAACTGTGGTTTGGCAAGAAACCAAAATTGTCGTTTCTTAAAGTTTGGGGTTGCGATGCTTATGTGAAAAAGTTTCATCCTGATAAGCTCAAACCCAAAACAGAGAAATGTGTCTTCATAGGATACCCAAAGGAGACAGTTGGGCACACCTTCTATCACAGATCCGAAGGCAAGACATTCGTTGCTAAGAATGGATCCTTTCTAGAGAAGGAGTTTCTCTTGAAAGAAGTGAGTGGGAGGAAAGTAGAACTTGATGAGGTAACTGTACCTGCTCCCTTATTGGAAAGTAGTTCATCACAGAAATCTGTTCCTGTGACTCCTACACCAATTAGTGAGGAAGATAATGATGATGATCATGTAACTTCAGATCAAGTTACTACCGAACCTCGTAGGTCAAACAGAGTGAGATCCGCACCAGAGTGGTACGGTAATCCTATTCTGGAGGTCATGTTACTTGACCATGACGAACCTATGAACTATGAGGAAGCAATGATGAGCCCAGATTCCGTGAAATGGCTTGAGGCCATGAAATCTGAGATGGGATCCATGTATGAGAGCAAAGTGCGGACTTTGGTTGACTTGCCCGATGATCGGCAAGCCATAGAAAATAAATGGATCTTCAAGAGGAAGACGGACGCTGATAGTAGTGTTACTATCTACAAAGCTAGACTTGTTGAAAAAGGTTTTGACAAAGTTCAAGGTGTTGACTATGATGAGATTTTCTCACTCGTAGCGATGCTTAAGTCTGTCCGAATCATGTTAGCAAATTGCCACATTTTATGAAATCTGGCAAATGGTTGTCAAAACTACATTCCTTAAATGGATTTCTTAAAGAAGAGTTGTATATGATGCAACCAGAAGGTTTTTTCAGTCCTAAAGGTGCTAACAAAATGTGCAAGCTCCAGTGATCCATCTATGGACTGGTGCAAGAATCTTGGAGTTGGAATATACGCTTTGATGAGTTAATCAAAGCATATAATTTTATACAGACTTGCGGTGAAGCCTGTGTTTACAAGAAAGTGAGTGGGAGCACTACTGCATTTCTGATAAATATATGTGAATGACATATTGTTGATCGGAAATAATGTAGAATTTTCTGGAGAGCATAAAGAAGTGTTTGAAAGGAGTTTTTCAAAGAAAGACCCCGGTGAAGTTGCTTACATATTGAGCATCAAGATCTATAGAGATAGATCAAGACGCTTGATAAGTTTTTCAATGAGTACATACCTTGACAAGATTTTGAAGTAGTTCAAAATGGAACAGTCAAAGAAAGAGTTCTTGCCTGTGTTACAAGATGTGAAATTGAGTAAGACTCAAAGCCCGACCACGGCAGAAGATAGAAAGAGAATGAAAGTCATTCCCTATGCCTCAGCCATAGGTTCTATAAACTATGCCATGCTTTGTACCAGATCTATTGTATACCCTATACTGAGTTTGGCAAGGGAGTACAATAGTGATCTAGGAGTAGATCACTGAACAACGTTCAAAATTATCCTTAGTGGAATAAGGATATGTTTCTCGATTATGGAGGTGACAAAAGGTTCGTCGTAAAGAGTTACGTCGATGCAAGTTTTGACACTGATCCAGATGAATCTAAGTCTCAATCTGGATACATATTGAAAGAGGGAGCAATTAGCTAAAGTAGCTCCGTGCAGAGCATTGTAGACATAGAAATTTGCAAAATACATACGGATCTGAATTGTGACAGGCCCGTTGACTAAAATTATCTCACAAGCAAAACATGATCACACCTTAGTACTCTTTGTGTGTTAATCACATAGCGATCTGATCAAGATTATTGACTCTAGTAAACCCTTTGGGTGTTGGTCACATGACGATGTGAACTATGGGTGGTAATCACATGGTGATGTGAACTATTGATGTTAAATCACATGGATATGTGATCTAGATTATTGACTCTAGTGCAAGTGGGAGACTGAAGGAAACATGCCCTAGAGGCAATAATAAATTTATTATTTATTTCCTTATTTCATGATAAATGTTTATTATTCATGCTAGAATTGTATTAACCGGAAACTTGATACATGTGTGAATACATAGACAAAACAATGTGTCCCTAGTATGCCTCTACTTGACTAGCTTGTTCATCAAAGATGGTTATGTTTCCTAGCCATAGACATGTGTTGTCATTTGATGAACGGGATCACATCATTAGGAGAATGATGTGATGGACAAGACCCATTCATTAGCTTAGCATTGTGATCGTTACAGTTTTATTGCTACTGCTTTCTTCTTGACTTATACATGTTCCTCAGACTATGAGATTATGCAACTCCCAAATACCGGAGGAACACTTTGTGTGCTACCAAACATCACAACGTAACTGGGTGATTTTAAAGATGCTCTACAGGTGTCTCCGAAGGTACTTGTTGGGTTGGCATAGATCGAGATTAGGATTTGTCACTCCGATTGTCGGAGAGGTATCTCTGGGCCCTCTCGGTAATGCACATCACTATAAGCTTTGCAAGCAATGCAACTAATGAGTTAGTTGCGGGATGATGTATTACGGAACGAGTAAAGAGACTTGCCGGTAACGAGACTGAGCTAGGTATTGAGATACCGACGATTGAATCTCGGGCAAGTAACATACCGATGACAAAGGGAACAACGTATGTTGTTATGCGGTTTGACCAATAAAGATCTTCGTAGAATATGTAGGAACCAATATGAGCATCCAGGTTCCGCTATTGGTTATTGACCGGAGACGTGTCTCGGTCATGTCTACATAGTTCTCAAACCCGTAGGGTCCGCACGCTTAAAGTTCGGTGACGATCGGTATTATGAGTTTATGTGTTTTGATGTACCGAAGGAAGTTCGGAGTCTCGGATGAGATCGGGGACATGACGAGGAGTCTCGAAATGGTCAAGACATAAAGATCGATATATTGGACGACAATATTCGGATATCGAAAAGGTTCCGAGTGATTCGGGTATGTTTCGGAGTACCGGAGAGTTACGGGAATTCGCCGGGGAGTATATGGGCCTTATTGGGCTTTAGGGGAAAGAGAGATGGGAGGCTGCGTGCCCCCTAAGGCCTAGTCCGAATTTGACTAGGGGGAGGGGCGGCGCCCCCTCCTTCCTTCTCTTCTCTTTTCCCTTTCCTTCTCTCCTACTCCTACTACATTGAAGGGGGGGGGAGTCCTACTCCCGGTGGGAGTAGGACTCCTCCATGGCGCGCCATAGCTAGGCCGGCCCTCCCCCCTCCTCCACTCCTTTATATACGTGGCCAGGGGGCACCCCATAGCACACAAGTTGATCATTGATCTCTCTTAGCCGTGTGCGGTGCCCCCCTCCACCATAATCAACCTCGGTCATATCGTAGCGATGCTTAGGCGAAGCCCTGCGTCGGTAGCTTCATCAACACCGTCACCACGCCGTTGTGCTGACGAAGCTCTTCCCCGAAGCTCTACTGGATCGTGAGTTCGCGGGACGTCACCGAGCTGAACGTGTGCTGAACGCGGAGGTGCCGTACGTTCGGTACTGAGGATCAGTCGATCGTGAATACGTACGACTACAGCAACCGCGTTGTCATAACGCTTCCGCTTACGGTCTACGAGGGTATGTAGACGACACTCTCCCCCTAGTTGCTATGCATCACCATGATCTTGCGTGTGCGTAGGATTTTTTTGAAATTACTACGTTCCCCAATACATATAACCAGAGGCTAGATGAATTATTCAAAGCAAAAGAGGAACAAAAAGAAAAAACAAAAATAAAATTGGGTTGCCTCCCAACAGGCGCTATTGTTTAACGCCCTTAGCTAGGCATTGATAATTTTAGTGATGCTCACATGAAAGATAACAATTGAAACACGAAAAGAGCATCATGTAGCATGTGAAAAGCAAGTTTAAGTCTAACATACTTCCTATGCATGGGCATTTTAGAAGCAAACAAATTATCAAGACAAGCAAAAAACTAGCATATGCAAGGAAGAAGGGAGAAACAATAGCAATCTCAACATAACGAGAGGTAATTTAGTAACATGAAAATTTCTATAACCATATTTTCCTCTCTCGTAATAATTACATGTAGGATCCTACTCAAATTCAACAATATATCTATCACATAACATATTCTCTACATGATCCACATGCATGCAAAGTTGACACTCTTCCAAGATAGTGGGATTAACATTAACTAAAGTCATGAGCTCTCCAAGCCCACTTTTGTCAAAAAATTCATAAGATTGATCATTCTCCAAAGTAGTGGGGTCATTATTACCTAAAGTCGACACTCTTCCAAACCCACTTTCAATATTATTCTAATCACTACTATAATTATCATAATCATCATGAGGCTTAAATAAATTTCCAAGATCATAAGAAACATCATCACCACAATCATGATCATTGCAATAAGTAGTGGACATAGCGAAACTAGCATCCCCAAGCTTAGGGTTTTGCATATTATTAGCACGATTGACATTAGTAGAATTTATAATAAAATCATTGCAATCATGCTTCTCATCCAAGGAGCTATCGTGAATCACTTCATAAATTTCTTCTTTTACGCTTCATCACAATTATCAGATTCACGAATTTCAAGCAAAACTTTATAAAGAAAATCTAGTGCACTCAACTCGCTAGCAATAGGTTCATCATAATTGGATCTCTTAAAAAGATTAGCAAGTGGATGAGGATCCATACCAATAGATTTTTAGCAAGCGAAGATGCAAGCAAATAGAAGACACATGGTAACACAAGCAAACAAAAGATCGAACGAAAGAAGGACGGAAAAAGGCGAATCTTTTTCAAAATCGTTTTAGACATGGGGGAGAGGAGAACGAGAAGTGAATGGTGAATAATTTAATGCAAGAGATGCGAGTTTATGATGGGTACTTGGTATGTCTTGACTTGGCGTAGATCTCCCCGGCAACGGCGCCAGAAATTCTTCCTGCTACTTCTTGAGCTTGCGTTGGTTTTTCCCTTGAAGAGGAAAGGGTGATGCAGCAAAGTAGAGATAAGTATTTCCCTCAGTTTGAGAACCAAGGTATCAATCTAGTAGGAGACAACGCACAAATCACCTAATACCTGCACAAACAATCAAACAACTTGCACCCAACGCGATAAAGGGGTTGTCAATCCCTTCACGGTTGCTTGCAAAAGTGAGATATGATAGAGATAGATGAAACTAAACAAACGATAAAGTAAATATATTTGGTATTTTTGGTTTATGGAACGGAAAGTAAAAGATTGCAAAATAGTAGATCGGAAACTTATATGATGGAAAATAGACCTGGGGCCATAGGTTTCACTAGAGGCTTCTCTCAAGATAGCAAATATTATGGTGGGTGAACAAATTACTGTCGAGCAATTGATATAAAAGCGCAATTTTATGACGATATCTAAGGTCATGAATATAGGCGTCACGTCTGTGTCAAGTAGACCGAAACAATTCTGCATCTGCTAGTATTACTCCAGACATCGACCGACTCCTGCCTGCATCTAGAGTATTAAGTTCATGAAGAACAGAGTAACGCATTAAGTAAGATGACATGATGTAGAGGAATTAACTCAAGCAATATGATGAAAACCCCATCTTTTTATCCTCGATGGCAACAATACAATACGTGCCTTGCTGCCCCTACTGTCACTGGGAAAGGACACCGCAAGATTGAACCCAAAGCTAAGCACTTCTCCCATTGCAAGAAAAACCAATCTAGTTGGCCAAACCAAACCGATAGTTCGAAGAGAATTACAAAGATATGAAATCATGCATAAAAGAATTCAGAGAAGATTCAAATAATATTCATAGATAAGCTGATCATAAATCCACAATTCATCGGATCTCGGAAAACACACCGCAAAAAAGTATTACATCGAATAGATCTCCAAGAACATCGAGGAGAACATGGTATTGAGAATCAAAGAGAGAGAAGAAGCCATCTTGCTACTAGCTATGGACCCGTAGGTCTGTGGTAAACTACTCACATTTCATCGGGAGGGCAATAGAGTTGATGTAGAAGCCCTCCATGATCAAATCCCCCTCTGGCAGGGTGTCGGAAAAGGTCCCTAGATGGGATCTCACGGGTACAGAAGGTTGCAGCGGTGGAAAAGTGTTTTCGTGGATGCCTTTGGTGGTTTGGGGTTATTTGGGAATATATAGGCAAAAGAATTAGGTCAAGAGGTACACGGGGGGCCCACAAGGATGTGGGGCATGCCCTACCCCCCTGGGCGCGCCCTCCGTCCTTGTGGCCGCCTCGTGGCTCCTCCGACTTCATCTCGAAGTCTCCTGGTTGTCTTCTGGTCCAAGAAAAATCATCGCGAAGGTTTCATTCCGTTTGGTATTCCTTTTCAGCGAAACTCAAAAACAAGGAAAAAATAGGAACTCGCACTGGGCTCTAGGTTAATAGGTTAGTCCTAAAAATAATATAAAATAGCATATTAATGCATATAAAACATCCAAATCAGATAATATAATAGCATGGAACAATAAAAAATTATAGATACGTTGGAGATGTTTTTATCTATAATAATGCTTTTTGGAGTGATTATAATGCCTTTTCTCTCATAATATGCAAGGTATACACAAAGAGGGAGAATCCTGACAGCTGGAAATCTGGACCTGGAAAAGCTACGTCAAGCTACCTATTCTGCACAACTCCAAATGAGCTGAAACTTCACGAGGAATTTTTATGGAATATTTGAGAATTATTGGAGCAAATAA
Organism: Aegilops tauschii subsp. strangulata; assembly: GCF_002575655.3. Lineage (NCBI taxonomy): Eukaryota > Viridiplantae > Streptophyta > Magnoliopsida > Poales > Poaceae > Aegilops > Aegilops tauschii. Next base: position 520,411,664 of record NC_053036.3, read on the forward strand.
CTATCAGAGGGGGCCCACCAGGTGGGCAGAACCCACCTGGGTGTGCTAGGGAGCCCAGGCGCGTCTTCTGGTATATAGGTTATTTTGACCTAGAAAAAATAAGTGGAGGACTTTCGGGACGGAGCGCCGCCATCTTGAGGCAGAACTTGGGCAGGAGCACTTTTGCCCTCCGGCGGAACGATTCCGCCGGGGGAACTTCCCTCCCGGAGGGGGAAATCATCGTCATCATCATTACCAACAACTCTCCCATCTTGGGGAGGGCAATCTCCATCAACATCTTCAACAACACCATCTCATCTCAAACCCTAGTTCATCTCTTGTGTTCAATCTTGTTAGGGGAACTATAGATTGGTGCTTGTGAGTGACTAGTAGTGTTGATTACATCTTGTAGTTGATTACTTATGGTTTATTTGGTGGATGATTATATGTTCAGATCCAATATGCTATTTAATACTCCTCTGATCTTGAGCATGATTATTATTTGTGAGTAGTTACTTTTGTTCTTGAGGTCATGGGAGAAATCATGTTGCAAGTAATCATGTGAACTTGATATGTGTTTGATATTTTGATAGTATGTATGTTGTGATTCCCTTAGTGGTGTCATGTGAACATTGACTACATGACACTTCACCATATTTGGTCCTAAGGGAATGCACTGTGGAGTAGCAATTAGATGATGGGTTGCGAGAGTGACAGAACCTTAAACCCTAGTTTATATGCTATTCCGTAAGGGACCGATTGGATCCAAAAGTTTAATGCTATGGTTATAATTTATTCTTAATACTTTTCTCGTAGTTGTGGATGCTTGCGGGAGGGTTAATCATAAGTAGGAGGTTTTTTCAAGTAAGAACAACACCTAAGCATCGGTCCACCCACATATCAAATTATCAAAGTAGCGAACACAAATCGAACCAACATGATGAAAGTGACTAGATGAAATTCCCGTGTACCCTCAAGAACGCTTTGCTTATCATAAGAGACCGTTTTGGCCTGTCCTCTACCTCAAAAGGATTGGGCTACCTTTCTGCACTTTGGTTACTACTATCGTTACTTGCTCGTTATAAATTATCTTGCTATCAAACTACTCTGCTACTTACAATTTTAGCACTTGCAGACATTGCCTTACTAAAAACCACTTGCCATTTCCTTCTCCTCCTCGTTCGGTTCGACACTCTTACTTATCGAAAAGGGCTAAAATTGATCCCCTATACTTGTGGGTCATCAAGGCTATTTTCTGGCGCTGTTGCCGAGGAGTGAAGCGCCTTTGGTAAGGAAACGTTTATATAGTGTGCTAAAATTTATTGTCACTTGTTACTATGGAAAACAATCCTTTGAGGGGTTTGTTCAGGATATCTTCACCTCGAACGGAACCACAATTAGCTACCCCTCAACCTACTGCACCTACTGAAAATATTGAATATGAAATTCCTTCGAGTATGATAGAACAACTGCTAGCTAGTCCTTATGCAGGAGTGGAACCGAACATCCTGATATGCACTTGATATATGAGGAATAAATTTGTGGATTGTTTAAGCTTGCAGGTTTACCCATGGATGAAGTTATGAAAAAGGTTTTCCCTTTATCTTTGAAGGGAAAAAGCATTGGCATGGTATAGGCTATGCGATGATATTGGATCTTGGAATTGGAATCGATTGAAATTGGAGTTCCACCAAAAATTTAGTCCTATGCATCTAGTTCATCGTGATCGGAATTATAATTTTTGGCCTCGTGAAGGAGAAAGTATCGCACTAGCTTGGGGAGGCTTAAGTCAATGTTATATTCATGCCCGAATCATGAACTCTCAAGGGAAATTATTATCCAGAACTTTTATGCTCGCTTTCTCATAATGATCAAACCATGCTCAATACTTCTTGTGCTGGTTCTTTTATGAAGAAGACTATTGAATTCCAGTGGGATCTTTTGGAAAGAACTAAACGCAACTCTGAAGATTGGGAACTCGATGAAGGTAAAGAGTCAGGTATTAAGCTTAAGTATGATTGTGTTAAATCTTTTATGGATACCGATGCTTTTCAAAAGTTTAGCACTAAATATGGACTTGACTCTGAGATAGTAGCCTCCCTTTGTGAATCAAAGAGAAGTGGTTTAAATATCACCCACCTATTAAAGAAGAAATCAAAGAACCGATACCAGTTAAAGAAGAAACTATACTTTATAATGTTGATCCAGTTGTCCTTCTGCTTATATTGAGAAACCACCTTTCCCTGTTAGGATAAAGGAACATGCTAAAGTTTCAACTGTGGTTAACAAAAGCTACATTAGAACACCTAAACCTGATGAACAAATTAAAGTAGAACCTAGTATTCCTATGGTTAAAGATCTCTTGGAAGAAGATATGGATGGGCATGTTATTTACTTCTGTGAAGAAGCTGCTAGAATTGCTAAACCTGATAAAAAGGATAAACATAGACCTGTTGTTGGCATGCCCGTTATCTCAGTTAAAATAGGAGATCACTGTTATCATGGTTTATGTGACATAGGTGCTAGTGTGAGTGCTATCCCTTACACCTTATATCAAGAAATTATGAATGACATAGCACCTACAGAAATAGAAGACATAGATGTTACTATTAAACTTGCCAATAGAGACACTATATCACCAATTGGGATTGTTAGAGATGTTGAAGTCTTGTGTGGGAAAATAAAATACCCTACTGATTTTCTTGTTCTTGGTTCCCCACAAGATGAGTTTTGTCCCATTATCTTTGGTAGACCTTTCTTGAACACCGTTAATGCTAAAATAGATTGTGAGAAACAAACTGTCGGTGTTAGTTTTGGTGATGAGTCTTCCAGGTTTAGTAAAAAAACTTCATGAAAAATAATTCCCTAGTAAAGATGAATTAATTGGTCTTGCTTCTATTGCTGTGCTTCCTAATGATCCATTAGAACAATATTTGCTAGACCATGAAAATGATTTACATATGCATGAAAGAAATGAAATAGATAAGATTTTCTTTCAACGACGTCCTCTGCTTAAGCACAATTTGCCTATTCAAACTCTGGGAGGTCCTCCTCCACCTAAAGGTGATCATGTGTTGGAATTAAAACAATTGCCAGACACTTTGAAATATGCTTATCTTGATGAAAAGAAGATATATCCTGTTATTATTAGTGCTAACCTTTCAGAACATGAAGAAGAAAGATTAATGAAAGTTCTAAGGAAGCACCGAGCTGCTATTGGATATAGTCTTGATGATTTAAAGGGCATTACTCCCACTCTATGTCAGCACAAAATTAATATCGAACCTGATACTAGACCCGTTGTTGATCACCAATGTCGGTTAAGTCCGAAGATGAAAGAAGTGGTAAGAATGGAAATATTAAAACTTCTGGAAGCATGTATAATCTATCCTATAGCTGATAGTAGATGGGTAAGTCCTGTTCATTGTGTCCCTAAGAAAGGAGGTATAACTATTGTTCCTAATGATAAGAATGAACTTATTCCACAAAGAATTGTTACAGGCTATAGAATGGTAATTGATTTTAGAAAACTAAACAAAGCAACTAGAAAAGATCATTACCTTCTGCCTTTTATTGATCAAATGCTTGAAAGATTATCTAAGCACACACATTTTTGCTTCCTTGATGGATATTCTGGTTTTTTCACAAATACCTATTTCTCAACCTGATCAAGAAAAGACCACTTTTACTTGTCCCTTTGGAACTTATGCCTATAGACGTATGCCTTTTGGTTTATGTAATGCACCTGCTACCTTTCAAAGATGTATGACTGCTATATTCTCTGACTTTTATGAAAATATTGTTGAGGTTTTCATGGACGACTTCTCTGTTTATGGGAAGTCTTTTGATGATTGTTTAAGCAATCTTGATCGAGTTTTGCAGAGATGTGAACAAAAAAAATCTTGTCTTGAATTGGGAGAAGTGCCACTTTATGGTTAATGAAGGCATTGTCTTGGGTCATAAAATTTCTGAAAGAGGTATTGAAGTAAACCAAGCTAAGGTTGATGCAATTGAGAAAATGCCATGTCCTAAAGATATAAAAGGTATTCGTAGTTTCTTAGGTCATGCTGGTTTCTATAGGAGATTTATCAAAGACTTTTCTAAAATTTCTAGGCCTCTTACGAGTCTCTTGCAAAAGGATAGTCCTTTTGTTTTTTATTATGATTGTTTAGAAGCCTTTGAAACACTCAAGAAATCCTTAATTTCTGCACCTATTGTTCAACCACCTGATTGGAACTTGCCTTTTGAAATTATGTGTGATGCTAGTGATTATGCTGTTGATGCTGTTCTAGGACAAAGAGTTGATAAGAAACTGAATGTTATTCATTATGCTAGTAAAACTCTAGACAGTGCTCAACGAAATTATGCTACTACTGAAAAAGAATTCTTTGCAGTGGTGATTGCTTGTGAAATTTAGACCTTATATTGTTGATTCCAAGGTAATTGTTCACACTGATCATGCTGCTATCAAATATCTTATGGAAAAGAAAGATGCTAAACCTAGACTTATTCGATGGGTTCTCTTGTCAGTCAAAATAGTAACATTAGCAACAACAACGGGCACATCCTCACAAATACCGATAGGTATGGCAGTTGATTTGTCACCCATTTGCAAATATATTTCACTAGGTGTGAGTTTATTCAAATCAAGTCTTTTATATAAAGAGAAAGGCCTAACACTAACACCAGCTCCTAAATCACAAAAAGCAGTTTTCACATAATTCTTTTTGATGGAGCAAGGTATATTTGGTATTCTCGGATCTCCAAAATTTTTAGGTACTCCATCTTTAAAAGTATAATTAGCAAGCATAGTGGAGATTTCAGCTTCCGGTATTTTTATCTTATTAGTGACGATGTCTTTCATGTACTTTGCATAAGGAGGCATTTTCAAGTTATCAGTCAAGCGAGTACGCAAAAAGATTGGCCTCAGCATTTCAGCAAAGCGTTCAAATTCCTCATCATCATTCTTTTTAGTTGACTTGGGTGGAAAAGGCATAGGTTTTTGAACCCACGGTTCTCTTTCTTTACCGTGTTTTCTAGCAATGAAGTCTCTTTTATCATACCTTTTATTCTTAGGTTGTGGGATATCAAGATCAACGGGTGGTTCTATCTCAACATCATTGTCTGGTTCTTTTTCATTATTTTGTTGAATGTCTTCATGAACCTCATCATTATCTTTTTCATTATCACTAGGTGAGAGTTCATTACCAGACTGAGTTTCAGCATCGGAGATAGAAGTTTCATTATCATTATCAGGAGGTTTTTCTATTCCAGGTTCACTAGAAGCATGCAAAGTCCTATCATTTTTCTTCTTCTTTTTCTTTTTAGAAGGACTAGGTGCACTAGTGTTCTTTCTTTGTGAATCTTGTTCAATTCTTTTTGGGTGTCCCTCAGGATAAAGTGGTTCCTGAGTCATTTTACCTCCTCTAGTTGCAACTCTAACAGCAAAGTCATGTATATTATTATTCATTTCATCAAGCAATTCTCTTTGAGATTTAGCAACTTGTTCTAACTGAGAGTGAACCATAGAAGCATGTTTTCGAAAACCTCTAACACCATTTGAAATTCTAAATAACAAGTCACTCAAGCGAGCAATCATATCAGAATTATATTTCAATTGTTTCATAACATTTGCATTGAAGTGGTCTTGTTTTCTAATATAGTTTTCAAACTCATAAAGGCATTGGCTAGGATGCATATTGTGAGGATTGTCATTATCATTGAACTTCATTAAAGAATTTACCTCTACCACCTTAGGCAGTGGTGGTGTATTAAGCCCATGTATTTCTTCAATAGGAGGTAAAATTTCAACATCCTCAGCTTTAATACCTTTTTCTTCATAGATTTCTTTGCCTCTTGCATATCATCAGGACTGAGATATAATATACCCCTCTTCTTCGGAGTGGTTTTAGCCGGTGGTTCAGGAAGAGTCCAATCATCATAATTTTTCAATATATTATTCAATAATTCTTCAGCTTGCCCAACAGTTCGTTCCCTGAAAACACAACCAGCACAACTATCTAGGAAGTCCCTAGAAGCATGGGTTAGTCCATTATAGAAGATATCAAGTATTTCATTTTTACTAAGAGGATGATCAGGCAAAGCATTAAGTAATTCGCAAAGCCTCCCCCAAGCTTGTGGGAGACTCTCTTCTTTAGTTTACAGAAAGTTAAATATTTCCTGTAAAGCAACTTGTTTCTTATGAGCAGGGAAATATTTTTCATAGAAGTAATAAATCATATCCTGGGGACTACGCACACAACCAGGAGCAAGAGTATTGTACCAAGCTTTAGCATCACCCTTTAATGAGAAAGGAAATAATTTGAGAATAAAGTAATAGCGAGTCTTCTCATCACGAGTAAAAGGGTGGTTATATGATTCAACTTAGTAAGATGTGCCACAACAGTTTTAGTTCCATAACCATGAAAAGGATCAGATTCAACCAAAGTAATTAACTCTGGGTTGACAGAGAATTCATAATCCTTATCATCAATAAAGATAGGTGAAGTAGCAAACTTAGGATCATATTTCATTCTAGCATTCAGAGATTTTTCTTTATACTTGCATAATAATTTCTCTAGATCATCTCTATCCTTACAAGCAAGAATATCTCTAGTTGTCTCCTCATTCATAACATAACCTTCCGGTATCTTAGGCAATTCATATCTAGGAAGGCTAGTTCTAGCACGTGTTTCAAGGGTTTCAGTTTCAAGCTCATCATCAGATTCAACAACATCATGTTGTATTACTCTAGCAATTTGTTCATCAAGAAATTCACCAAGTGGCACATCATCATTATCACGCAAAGTACTAGCATCATCATAGGCATTGTCCATAGCATAAGTAGCATCATCAATAACTTGCTACATATTAGAATCGATAGCATGTGGTGGTGTTGCAAGTTTACTTATAATAGAAGGTGAATCTAAAGCAGAACTGGATGGCAGTTCCATACCTCCCCTCATCTTTGAGGGAAATATCTTAGTCTTAGCATCCTTCAGATTTTTCATAGTGATAAATTGATAATAATCCCAAGTGACTCAACAAATATAGCTATGCTCCCCGGCAACGGCGCCAGAAAAGTGCCTTAATAACCCACAAGTATAGGGGATCGCAACAGTTTTCGAGGGTAGAGTATTCAACCCAAATTTATAGATTCGACACAAGGGGAGCCAAAGAATATTTGAAGGTATTGGCAACTGAGTAGTCAATTCAACCACACCTAGAGATTAATTATCTGCAGCAAGTAATCAGTAGCAAAGTAATATGATAGTTTTCATAGTAGTGACAGTAGCAACGGTAACGGTAATAGTGATAGCAGTAATTTTGTAGCAAGTGTAACAGTGATGATAACAGTAGTAACTTAGCAAGAACAATATAAGATAAATTCGTATGCATTGGATCGGTGACTTGTTGGATGATATTCATCATGAGACAGTTATAACCTAGGGCGATACGGCACTAGCTCCAGTTCGTCAATATAATGTAGGCATGTATTCTATAAATAGTCATACGTGCTTATGGAAAGAACTTGCATGACATCTTTTGTCCTACCCTCCCGTGGCAGCGGGGTCCATATTGGAAACTAAGGGATATTAAGGCCTCCTTTTGATAGAGCACCGGACCAAAGCATTAACACATGGTGAATACATGAACTCCTCAAACTACGGTCATCATCGGGAGTGGTCCCGACTATTGTCACTCCGGGGTTGCTGGATCATAACACATAGTAGGTGAATATAACTTGCAAGATCCAGATCTAAAACATGAATATAATGATGATAACATATATGGTTCAGATCTGAGTTCATGGCACCTGGGCCCAAAGTGACAAGCATTAAGCATGGCAAAGTCATAGGAACATCAATCTTAGAACATAGTGGATACTAGGGATCAAGCCCTAACAAAACTAACTCGATTACATGATGAATCTCATCCAACTCCTCACCGACCAGCGAGCCTACAAAGGAATTACTCACTCCCGATGGGGAGCATCATGGAATTGGCGATGGAGAAGGGTTGGTGATGATGAAGAACGAAGATCCCCCTCTCCGGAGCCCCAAACGAACTCCAGATCTGGCCTCCCGATGAAGAACAGGAGGTGACGGCGGCTCCGTCTCGTGGATTGCGTAATTCTTTCTCCCTGATTTTTTCTGGAATAATGTGATTTATAGCGTTAGTTTCAGGGTCAGCGGGGCCACCAGGTGAGGACAACCCACCTGGGCGCGCCAGGAGAGGGGGCGCGCCCTGGTGGGTTGTGCCCACCCGGGTGCCTCTCTCCGGCAGGTCTTGGCTCCATAAATTCTTATTTATTATATAAAAATTCCTCGCAAAGTTTCGTTCCATTTCAAGAACTTTTATTTTTGCACAAAAACAACACCATGGTAGTTCTGCTGAAAACAACGTCATTTCGGGGTTAGTTTCATTGAAATCATGCAAATTAGAGTCCAAAACAAGAGCAAAAGCGTTAGGAAAAGTAGATACGTTGGAGACGTATCAACTCCCCCAAGCTTAAACATTTGCTTGTCCTCAAGCAATTCAGTTGATAAACTAAAAGTGAAAAAGAAAAACATTTACGAACTCTTTTGCTCTCGTTTGCATAAATAAGCTTAAACAACACCCATGTTTGCAGCCAATATTATAACTAACCATGCCGGCAATAACTCTTAAAGATTATATTAACTCGTATCAATGACATAATCAGCTAGCGAGGAATAATAAGATATCTCAAACATCAACACATTGTCAAAACAACCATGATATAATATGACAATAGTGGTATCTCGCTAGCCCTTTCTGAGACCGCAAAACATAAATGCAGAGCACCTCCAAAGTTCAAGCAGCGACTAAACATTGTAATTCATAGTAGAAAAGATCCAGTCATAATGCACCCAACATTAGCTACACACAATGCATAAGTCATGACAGCTGTGCTCTCAGGTTCTAGCACTTGTTTTAGAAGGTGATGACACAACATAAAAGTAAATAGATAGTCCCTTCGCAGAAGGAAGCAGTGATTTGCACAGGTGCCAGAGGTCAAGTTTTAAAACAGAGGTAAATGATATTTTGAGACATGCACCCTTCTCATTTACTTCACGACCATCAGTTATCAATATCTTCCATGCTATGCATGCTAGTGGTGGTTCCCAAGCGATAAAAGTAAAGGTTTTGACTCCATTGGGAGTTTTTGTTTGATTATTTGAGAGATCATTTCTTTTGCAGTTTGGGACTGGGCATCCCTATTGCCACCCTTTTCTCGTCCGATGGCGAGTGAATAAACACTCGACCTGAGAATAACCCGCTTAGCATGGAAGATACCGACCACCTCCTGTCGTTCCATGAACGATCCAGGGGCACAAAAAAGATATTTATTTGAAGTTTTTAGAGGTGGCACATGCAAATTTACTTAGGATGGCAGGCTAATACCGCATATAGGTAGGTATGGTGGACTCATCTGGAATAACTTTGGGTTCAAGGTTTTTGATGTACAAGCAGAGTTCCCACTTAGTACAGGTGAAGGCTAGCAATTAGATTGAGAAGCGGCCAGCTAGAGAGCAACAACGGTCATAAACATGCATTATGCATAAGTAACATTGGACACTAGCATGAGTAGGATATGAACACCATGAACATAAATATCATAGAGGCTATGTTGGTTATGATCAACTACATGCATGAACATGTGCCAAGTCAAGCCACTCGAACATTCAGAGGAGGATACCATATCATCATACTACGTCACAATCATTTTAACGCAATGTTGATATCCAAGATAAATCATTATCCACTCCTAGCTACTTATGCCTGGCATGAGAAACTATAATATCTAATTGTCATTGCAAATATGTTTAATCATAATGGGCTGAATCATGGATACTAGGTTAAACATATTTACACAAACAGAACAAGTCGAGTTCATACCCGTTTCTCCCTGCCACGGCCAGTTTATCGAATATCATCATTATTGCCTTTCACTTGCACGACCGAACGATATGAAAATAATAATATTGCAAGAGTGCCATGGACTAAGCTGGAATCTACAAACATTTTATTCGACAGGAGAAGACAAGGTAAAATGGGCTCTTTATTAGATTAACATATATTCATATGAGAGCCACTCAACATTTTCATCTTGGTCTTCTCCTCGGTAAGACTCGAATAAAAAGAAAAGAAATTCAGAGAAACACACTAAAATATTTTTGGGGTTTTTGGTTTTCTTGAACAAACAAATAATGGGAAAGCAGAAACGAGTTAAACTATTTACACGGGAAAGCTCCCAACAAGCAAAAGAAGAACAAGGAAATCTTTTTGGGTTTTCTTTTTAATACTACTACTAAGCATGCATGGAAAGTAAACTAGCTACAACTAAATTTTTTTGGTTTTTCTAAGGGTTTTTCAAACACACAAGAAGAAAGCAAGAAAATAAAATCTAAGCATGGATGATACAATGAAAAAGTGTGAATACCGCCAAATGGAAGTAAGTGGACATGAATGTAATGTCGGTGAGAACACATACTCCCCCAAGCTTAGGCTTTTGGCCTAACTTGGTAGTCGATCAGTAGCCTGGACAGTAGTTGGCGTGGTAGCTCACGGAAGCTCTCGGTGCGGATGCCTCAGCCTGCTGTGCTGCCTCCACTGCTGCGTTGTGAGCTCGGGCCTCGCTCTCAAGAACAAAATATCTTCCCTTGTCGTGATAGTCAAAAAGAGCAGGCGCAGGCAAATATGTGTGCACAACAAATTTTTGGTTAAACAATAGATTGTAAGTGAAGTTGTCAATCTTTTCTTTAAGGATCTTATAGTCTTTTAAGGTGTTAAAATCTAAATACTGCGTGGGTAGGATAGGATCAAAGGGCAAAGGCGAAACGCCCAACCCTTGTGCTAAACGCGTGGCATATATTCCACCATAGAAATAGCCACTGTTAGCGTTATGCTGAAGTCTGCGTGCAACAATTGCTCCAAGGTTATAATTCCTTTCTCCGGTGAGAGCGGTGTGTATGAGGCTCAAGTTTGGAGCACAAAGCGTACTACAGTCTTGCTTGCCTACTATACATTTCCCGTTAAATAATGCAAAGTACTCAATTGCGGGAAAATGAATACTCTTTATTCTACCTTGTCTCACTCCCCTTGTCTCACCGTAGCAAAGACTAATGAAGAATGATTGGTACTCAGCCTTTGGCGGTTCAAGTGAACCCCAAAACAGGAGTTTGCAGTGGTAAGCAAAATTCTCTAGTGAGATGGTAAATGGATTATCATAAAGCATAAAAGACACCCTTGACTCACGGGGAAGGAATTTAAATCCTTTGACAAATGATCAGTGAGAATATGGTGTTGTTCGCACTTATCTGAAATGTACGGACCGAGACTGGCATTGTGAACATATTGCTCAAATTCCTCCTTAATGCCAACACGCACCATATAATCATCGCAAGGCCCTAAGAATGTTTTGGTGGCGGCATCTCGTGTGGAAATTTCACTTGGTTCAACATAAGACCGACGAGCGGAACTGTCACTAGAAGATGCCCCCAAGGATCTCCTCCCCGAAGAACTCCTTCCAAATAGGTTCATCATGTTCGCGTACAATTTTCTGAAAAAATTTGGGTGACAAAAATTTGTCAACAAAACTTTATTAAATTGATAGCAACTACTCATAGGGATGCATAGAGGCCATAACCAGCATTCAAACTACTTAGAACTCTAAGAATTTAACATGCAAGCTCATCTACAGCAGCACCAAGAGTAGCTAATTATTCAAAATATAAACCACTAAAACGAAAACTAATTGGACAAACGGTGCAGTCACATACCAAGCAACAATCCCCCGAAACAGTTTCGGAAACGAAGCTTCGAGCAAAGAGATCGAAATTCGCGGGTTTGAGAGCAAGAACACGGGAGAGAGAGCAATGGAGATTTTTTCTGGAGGTTAGTGATGATGTGGGATGAATGGATAAGTGAGGGGGCCCACGTGGGGACCACAACCCACCAGGGCGCGCCCAAGTGGGTTGTGCCCACCTGGTACACCTCCCTATGAATTTATTTGTACCAGAAATTCTTAAATATTCAGAAAAAATCGTATTAAATTTTCAGAGCATTCTGAGAACTTTTATTTTTGGGTCATTTTTTATTGCTCGGGAAATTCAGAAAACAGACAAAACATGGCATTTTATTTTATTTAACTAATAAAAATAGAGAACAAAAAGTAGGGACAGAAGGTAGTGCTTACTAAATTCATCAATTATGACCTCAAGTATAGGGGATCAATTTTAGCTCTTTTCGATAAGTAAGAGTGTCGAACCCAACGAGGAGCAGAAGGAAATGACAAGTGGTTTTCAGAAAGGTAATGTCTGCAAGTGCTGAAATTGTAAGTAGAGGAGTAGTTTGATAGCAAGATAATTTGTAACGAGCAAGTAACGGTAGTAGTAACAAAAGTGCAGCAAGGTAGCCCAATCCTTTTGAGGCAAAGGATAGGCCAAAACGGTCTCTTATGATAAGCAAAGCGTTCTTGTGGGTACACGGGAATTTCATCTAGTCACTTTCATCATGTTGGTTCAATTTGTGTTCGCTACTTTTATAATTTGATATGTGGGTGGACCGGTGCTTAGGTGTTGTTCTTACTTGAACAAACCTCCTACTTATGATTAACCCTCCCGCAAGCATCCGCAACTACGAGAAAAGTATTAAGAATAAATTCTAACCATAGCATTAAACTTTTGGATCCAATCGATCCCTTACGGAATAGCGCATAAAATGGGGTTTAAGCATTTGTCACTCTCGCAACCCATCATCTAATTGCTACCCCACAATGCATTCCCTCAGGCCCAAATATGGTGAAGTGTCATGTAGTTGACGTTCACATGACACCACCAAGGGAATGACGACATACATACTATCAAAATATCGAACACATATCAAGTTCACATGATTACTTGCAACATGATTTCTCCCGTGACCTCAAGAACAAAAGTAACTACTCACAAATGATAAACATGCTCATGATCAGAGGAGTATTAAATAGCATATTGGATCTGAACATATAATCATCCACCAAATAAACCATAAGTAATCAACTACAAGATGTAATCAACACTACTAGTCACTCACAAGCACCAATCTATAGTTCTCCTAACAAGATTGAACACAAGAGATGAAGTAGGGTTTGACATGAGATGGTGCTGTTGAAGATGTTGATGGAGATTGCCCTCCCCAAGATGGGAGAGTTGTTGGTGATGATGACGATGATTTCCCCCTCTGGGAGGGAAGTTCCCCCGGCGGAATTGCTCCGCCGGAGGGCAAAAGTGCTCTTGCCCAAGTTCCGCCTCGAAGCGGCGGTGCTCCGTCCCGAAAGTCCCGTCCTTATTTTTTTTCGAGGTCAAAATGACCTATATACCAAAAGAAGGGCACCAGAGGTGGGCCTGGGTCAGCACAACCAACCAGGGCGCGCCCAGGTGGGTTGTGCCCACCTGGTGGGCCCCCTCTAGTAGTTATTTGCTCCAATAATTCTTAAATATTCCATAAAAAATCTCCATGAAGTTTTAGCTTGTTTGGAGTTGTGCTGAATAGGTAGCCTGACATAGCTTTTCCAGGTCCATATTTCCAGCTGCCGGAATTCTCCTTCTGGGTGTGTACCTTACAAATTATGAGAGAAAAGGCATTAGAATTACTCCAAAAAGCATTATTATGGATAAAAACATCATAAATAACAGTAAGAAAACATGATGCAAAATGGACGCATCAACTCCCCCAAGCTTAGACCTCGCTTGTCCTCAAGCTAAAACCGAAATCGAAAAACATGTCCACATGCTTTGAGAGAGAGGTGTCGATAAAAAAAACAAAATACGGACATAGAAGCATCATGTTGATTATTATAACAGCAACAAAATTAAACATAGGACTTTTATCATAGAACTTTTATCATATACTTCTCATGAATAAGTAATAGTTCATCACACAATCGAAGTATAAAGCAAAAACTCTATTAAAAACCAACAAACTATGTTCTGAGTCAACTTTGCAACTACAATTCATCATCTTTTCAGGAAGGGTCACGTATCGGAGCCTTTAGGCAAGTCCACATACTCAACCATCATATAGTCTTCTATGATTGCTAACACTCACCGCGTACACATGAGCAAAACGTTTCAACCAGACACATAGAAAGATAGGGGCTTAAAGTTTCGCCTCCCAACATATTCACCTCAAGGGTGATGTTAACAATAATAACTCATGCTATCTATATTCAACTAGACATATGTGCCTAGATCTTTCCTCACCACATGATGCTTGCCAAAGGAGAAAAATAAAAAGCAATAGAAGGAAAAGTTTGACTCTTTGCATAAAGGTAAATACATAAAAGTAAAAGATAGGCCCTTCGCAGAGGGAAGCAGAGGTTGCCTTGCGCTTATTTCTTTGTATGCTCAACCCCTTAATGCAAAAGAACGTCACGTTGCATTGCCCCTTGTGATAGCAACATTTATTATGCAGTCTGTCGCTTTTTATTCTTCACCATCACAAGTTCATGCAACGCTCAATTTTCTCTTACACTAAATGATCTCACACTTTTAGAAGCAATTTTTATTGCCTTTTTGCACCGATCACAACTTACTTGAGGGATCTTGCTCAATCCCTAGGTAGGTATGGTGGACTCTTGAAAATAAGATTTGGGGTTTAAGGGTTTTTGGATGCACAAGTAGTATCTCTACTTAGTGCGGAATTTTTGGCTAGCAAAGATAGGGGGCAAGCATCACATATTAAAGGATCTATGACAATATGACTTCTATGTGAATATAAACAAACATAAACCATTAAGTTGTCTTCCTTGTCCAACGTCAACAATTTTTTGGCATATAATATTTTGATGAGGGATCACAATCACAAAAGATTTCTAGGATAGTATATTTATATGTGAATCTTCTCTTCCCTTATTAATTCTTTCATGAGTTGCATCATTGACTAATGCTATGTTTGTCAATCTCTAATAAAATTTTCTACTTATACTTTTCCTTATGTGGTGCCATCACATACCATAGGATTAGTATATGATCTTATTAATTTATTTCCTTTCTTTTATTTATTTCCTTTCTCTTTTTCCTTTCTAATTTCTTTTCTTTATTTGCAACATGAAAGTAAAGAAGCAAAAACTCAAACTAAACTTTATTATATAACTTGCACACGATTACAAGGATAGATCACTAAGCAAACTCTCAAGCAAGAAAGGACCGAACTAACTTTTATTCATCTAAAGCAAAAGATCGAACTAAAATAAGTAAAAGTAAAAGATAATGGGATGATACGATACTGGGGCACCTCCCCCAAGCTTGGCGGAAGCCAAGGGGAGTGCCCATACCTGATACTCAGTTCTCCTTCGGTGGTGAAGAAGATGGTGGTGGTGATGACAATTGTGCCTTCAACTTTTTCATATTGTAGTTGAGGAGAGCAATTTCCTCTTTTAAATCATCGACCTCCAACTCCAGCTTCAAGATCTTGTCACATAAATCTCCTTTGCTTTTCTGCCGAAAATGAGAAGGCATAGATCGGTTATTAGACCAGTTAGCTCTCTTAGGGAGACTGGACTTCTTGAACTCTACGTGCATATCCCCAGGTTGAGGTAGATGAACATCCTCCTCCTCCGAGCTTGAATCATCAACCCTCATCAAGTGAGCATCCTCCTCGTCATCCATAGTTCGACCATAAGGAGATAGATCCACATAGCTCTTTGGGTCAGCAATGAGATGTGAGACATAGCTCTTACCGTCGGAGTCTTGGGACGACATATTTTCAAAACTATGGAGAAAACAGCAAGAAAAGAGAACAGAGGATTTCTACGTGATACAGTGATCAACACGTTCGGGAAGTACATATAGATTCTTTTTATCTTGGAGGACAAGCATACGGGAGAAAAACGGAGTACCGAAGGTGTCCCAGGTGGGCACAACCCACCTGGGCGCGCCAGGCTTGCCTGGCGCGCCCTGGTGTGTTGTGCCCACCAGGGGACGCTTCGTGGAAGTTTCTTTATTCCCAAAATTCTTAAATATTCCAAAACTGATAAAAAAAATATTTTTTCAGATTTTTCGGAGTCCGTTTACTTACCGTATCACGTACCTCCTTATTTTCACGATGCTGGAGTGTTTCGGAAGGACTCTTTTATGTGTTCTTTGATACGTCTCCAACATATCTACTTTTTCTCATGCTTTTCCTCTTGTTTTGGACTCTAATTTGCATGATTTGAATGAAACTAACGCCGGACTGACGCTGTTTTCAGCAAAACTACCATGGTGTTGTTTTTATGCAGAAATAGAAGTTCTCCGAATGGAACAAAACTTTGTGAGGATTTTTTATATCAATAATAAAAAATTTGGAGCCAAGAACCACCGGGGAGGGGCCCCTGGGTGGGCACAACCCACCAGGGCGCGCCCCCTCTGCTGGTGTGCCCAGGTGGGTTGTACCCACCTGGTGGCCCCGCTAACGACCCCCCTGATACTATAAATTCACATTATTCCAGAATAAAATCAGGGACAAAAATTACCGCGTTTCACGAGACGGAGCCGCCGCCAAGCCCCGTTCTTCCTCGGGAGGGCAGATCTGGAGTTCGTTTGGGGCTCTGGAGTGGGGGATCTTCGTTCTTCATCATCACCAACCAATCTCCATCGCCAATTCCATGATGCTCCCCACTGGGAGTGAGTAATTCCTTCGTAGGCTCGCTGGTCGGTGAGGAGTTGGATGAGATTCATCATGTAATCGAGTTAGTTTTGTTAGGGCCTGATCCCTAGTATCCACTATGTTCTTAGATTAATGTTGCTATGACTTTGCTATGCTTAATGCTTGTCACTTTGGGCCCGGGTGCCATGAACTAAGATCTGAACCATTTATGAATTCATCATTATATCCATGTTTTAGATCCAATCTTGCAAGTTATAGTCACGTACTACGTGTTATGATCTGGCAACCCCGGAGTGACAACAACCGGGCCCACTCCCGGTGATGACCGTAGTTGAGGAGTTCATGTGTTCACTATGTGTTAATGCTTTGTTCCGGTTCTCTATTAAAATGAGGCCTTAATATCCCTTAGTTTCCAATATGTACCCTGCTGCCACGCGAGGGTAGGACAAAAGATGTCATGCAAGTTCTTTTAATAAAGCACGTATGACTATTTACGGAATACATGCCTACATTATATCGATGAACTACAGCTAGTGCTGTATCGCCTTAGGTTATAACTGTTACAAGATGAATATCATCCAACAAGTCATCGATCCAATGCCTACGAATTTATTTATATCGATCTTGCTGCGTTACTATTGCTATCATCAATTTTACACTTGCTACAATTTACTGATATCACTGTTACAGTTACCGTTGTTGCTGTCACTACTATCAAAACTATCATATTACTTTGCTACTGATCACGTTGCTGCAGATAATTAATCTCCAGGTGTGGTTGAATTGACAACTCAGCTGCTAATACTTTCAAATATTCTTTGGCTCCCCTTGTGTCGAATCTATAAATTTGGGTTGAATACTCTACCCTCGAAAACTAATGCCATCCCCTATACTTGTGGGTTATCAAGACCTTTTTCTGGCGCCGTTGCCGGGGAGCATAGCTATATTTGTTGAGTCACTTGGGATTATTATCATATTATCACTATGAAGAATCTGAAGGATCCAAAGACTAAGATATTTCTTTCAAAGACAAGGGGAGGTAAGGAACTTCCATCCAGTTCTGCTTTAGATTCACCTTCTGTTATGAGTAAACTTGCAACACCACCACATGCTATGAATTCTACTATGTCACCAGTTATTAATGATGCTACTTGTACTATGGATAATGCTTATGATGATGCTAGTACCTTGCTTGATAATGATGATGTGCCACTTGGTGAATTTCTTTATGAACAAATTGCTAGAGTAATACAACATGATGTTGTTGAATCTGATGATGAGCTTGAAACTGAAACTCCTGAAACACCTGCTAGAACTAGCCTTCCTAGATATGAATTGCCTAAGATACTGGAAATTTATGTTATGAATGAGGAGATAACTAGACATATTCTTGCTTGTAAGGATAGAGATGATCTAGAGAAATTATTATGCAAGTATAAAGAAAAAGCTCTGAATGCTAGAATGAAATATGATCCTAAGTTTGCTACTTCACCTATCTTTATTGATGATAAGGATTATGAATTCTCTTTCAACCCAGAGTTAATTACTTTGGTTGAATCTAATCCTTTGCATGGTTATGAAACTGAAACTGTTGTGGCACATCTTACTAAGTTGAATGATATAGCCACCCTTTTTACTCATGATGAGAAGACTCACTATTACTTTATTCACAAATTATTTCCTTTCTCATTAAAGGGTGATGCTAAAGCTTGGTACAATAGTCTTGCTCCTGGTTGTGTGCGTAGTCCCTAGGATATGATTTATTACTTCTCTGAAAGATATTTCCCTGCTCATAAGAAACAAGCTGCTTTACAGGAAATATTTAACTTTGTGCAAACTAAACAAGAGAGTTTCCCACAAGCTTGGAGTTCGTTTGGGGCTCTGGAGAGGGGGATATTCATTCTTCATCATCACCAACCCTTCTCCATCGCCAATTCCATGATGCTCCCCACCGGGAGTGAGCAATTCCTTTGTAGGCTCGCTGGTCGGTAAGGAGTTGGATGAGATTCATCATGTAATCGAGTTAGTTTTGTTAGGGCTTGATCCCTAGTATCCACTATGTTCTAAGATTGATGTTGCTATGACTTTGCCATGCTTAATGCTTGTCACTTTGGGCCCGAGTGCCATGAACTCAGATCTGAACCATATATGTTATCATCATTATATTCATGTTTTAGATCCGATCTTGCAAGTTATAGTCACCTACTACGTGTTATGATCCAGCAACCCCGGAGTGACAATAGTCGGGACCACTCCCGGTGATGATCGTAGTTTGGGGAGTTCATGTATTCACTATGTGTTAATGCTTTGTTACGGTCCTCTATTAAAAGGAGGCCTTAATATCCCTTAGTTTCCAATATGGACCCCGCTGCCACGGGAGGGTAGGACAAAAGATGTCATGCATGTTCTTTCCATAAGCACGTATGACTATTTACGGAATACATGCCTACATTATATTGATGAACTGGAGCTAGTGCCGTATCGCCCTAGGTTATAACTGTCTCATGATGAATATCATCCAACAAGTCACCGGTCCAATGCCTACAAATTTGTCTTATATTGTTCTTGCTAAGTTACTACCGTTATCATCATTGTTACACTTGCTACAAAATTACTGCTATCACTATTACCGTTACCATTGCTACTGTCACTACTATCAAAACTATCATATTTCTTTGCTATTGATTACTTGCTGTAGATAATTAATCTCAAGGTGTGGTTGAATTGACAACTCAGCTGCTAATACCTTCAAATATTCTTTGGCTCCCCTTGTGTCGAATCTATAAATTTGGGTTGAATACTATACCCTCGAAAACTATTGCGATCCCCTATACTTGTGGGTTATCAAGACCTTTTTCTGGCGCCGTTGCCGGTGAGCATAGCTATATTTGTTGAGTCACTTGGGATTATTATCATATTATCACTATGAAGAATCTGAAGGATCCAAAGACTAAGATATTTCTCTCAAAGAAAAGGGGAGGTAAGGAACTGCCATCCAGTTCTGCTTTAGATTCACCTTCCGTTATGAGTAAACTTGCAACACCACCACATGCTATGAATTCTACTATGTCACCAGTTATTGATGATGCTACTTCTAATATGGATAATGCTTATGATGATGCTAGTACCTTGCTTGATAATGATGATGTGACACTTGGTGAATTTCTTGATGAAGAAATTGCTAGAGTAATACAACATGATGTTGTTGAATTTGATGATGAGCTTGAAACTAAAACTCCTGAAACACCTACTAGAACTAGCCTTCCTAGATATGAAATGCCTAAGGTACCGGAAGGTTATGTTATGAGTGAAGAAGCAACTAGAGATATTCTTGCTTTTAAGGATAGAGATGATCTAGAGAAATTACTATGCAATTATAAAGAAAAATCTCTGAATGCTAGAATGAAATGTGATCCTAAGTTTGCTACTTCACCTATCTTTATTGCTGATAAGGATTATGAATTCTTTGTCGACCCAAAGTTAATTACTCTGGTTGAATCTGATCCTTTCCATGGTTATGAAACTGCAACTGTTGTGCCACATCTTACTAAGTTGAATGACATAGCCACCCTTTTTACACATGATTAGAAAACTCGCTATTACTTTATTCTCAAATTATTTCCTTTCTCATTGAAGGGTGATGCTAAAGCTTGGTACAATACTCTTACTCCTGGTTGTGTGCGTAGTCCCCAGGATATGATTTATTACTTCTCTGAAAAATATTTTCCTGCTCATAAGAAACAAGCTGCCTTACAGGAAATATTTAACTTTGTGCAAACTGAAGAAGAGAGTCTCCAACAAGCTTGGGGGAGGCTTTGTTAGTTACTTAATGCTTTGCCTGATCATCCTCTTAAGAAAAATGAAATACTTGATATATTTTATAATGGACTAACCGATGCTTGCTTCTAGGGACTTCCTAGATAGTTGTGCTTGTTGTGTTTTCAGGGAATGAACTTTTGCTCAAGCTGAAGAATTATTGAATAACATATTGAAAAATTATGATGATTGGACTCTTCCTGAACCACCGCCTAAACCCACTCCAAAGAAGAGGGGTATATTATATCTCAGTCCTGAAGATATGCAAGAGGCAAAGAAATCTATGAAGGAAAAGGGTATTAAAGCTGAGGATGTTAAAAGTTTACCCCCTATTGAAGAAATACATGGGCTTAATACACCACCAACGCCTAAGGTGATAGAGGTAAATCCTCTAATGAAGTTCAATGAAAATGACAATCCTCACAATATGCATCCTAGTCAATGCCTTTATGAGTTTGAAAACTACATTAGAAAACAAGATCACTTCAATGCAAATGTTACAAAACAATTGAAATACAATTCAGATATGATTGCTCGCTTGAGTGACTTGTTATTTAGAATTTCAAATGATGTTAGAGGTGTTGGAAAACATGCTTCTATGGTACAAACTCAACTAGAACAAGTTGCTAAATCACAAAGAGAATTGCTTGATGAAAATAATAACAATATGCATGACTTTGCTATTAGAGTTGCAACTAGAGGAGGTAAAATGACTCAGGAACCACTTTATCCTGAGGGACACCCAAGAAGAATTATACAAGATTCACAAAGAAATAACACTAGTGCACCTAGTCCTTCTAAAAAGAAAAAGAAAAAGAAAAATGATAGGACTTTGCATGCTTCTAGTGAACCTGAAATAGAAAAACCTCCTGATAATGGAAATGAAACTTCTATCACTGATGCTGAAACTCAATCTGGTAATGAACATCCACCTAGTGATAATTAAAAAGATAATGCAGATGTTCATGAAGATGCTCAACCAAATAATGAAAAAGAACCAGATAATGATGTTGAGATAGAACCACCTGTTGATCTTGATAACCCACAACCTAAGAATAAAAGGTATGATAAAAGAGACTTTGTGGCTAGGAAACACGGTAAAGAAAGAGAACCATGGGTTCAAAAACCTATGCCTTTTCTACCCAAGTCAACTAAAAAGAATGATGATGAAGAATTTGAACGCTTTGCTGAAATGATGAGGCCAGTCTTTTTGCGTACTCGCTTGACTGATATCTTGAAAATGCCTCCTTATGCAAAGTATATGAAAGACATCATCACAAATAAAATAAAAATACCAGAAGTTGAAATCTCCACTATGCTTGCTAATTATACTTTCAAAGATGGAGTACCTAAAAAACATGGAGATCCGGGTATACCAACTATACCTTGCTCTATCAAAAAGAATTATGTGAAAACTACTTTGTGTGATCTAGGAGCTGGTGTTAGTGTTATGCCTTTCTCTTTATATAAAATACTTGATTTGAATAAACTCACACCTACTGAAATATCTTTGCAAATGGCTGACAAGTCAACTGCCATACCTATCGGTATCTGTGAGGATGTGCCCGTTGTTGTTGCTAATGTTACTATTTTGACTGACTTTGTTATACTTGAGATGCCCGACGACAACAACATGTCGATTATACTTGGTAGACCCTTCTTGAATACTATAGGGCTGTTATTGATTGCAATAAAAGCAAGGTCACTTTTCATATTAATGGTAATGAGCATACGGTGCACTTTCCGAAGAAACAATTCCAAGTAAATGGTATTAATGTTATTGAAAAATCTCCGACAATCACTATTGGAAGTTTTCGAATGCCTCTACCTACTGTCAAAAAGAAATATGAAATTCTTATTGTTGGGGAGATGCATATCCCCATTGAGGTAACTTAGTGATTTACGAAAGTTCTTCGGTTTCATGCTAATCGAAATTGGTTGTTAATAAGACCTGATCAACCTTATTAATGAATCATTTTTGAACGGTATGAGGTTGATGAATTTAGTAAGCACTACTCTCTGTCCCTGCTCTCTATTCTCTATTTTTATTAGTAAAATAAAATGAAATGCCATGCTTTGTCTGTTTTCTGAATTTCCCGTGCAATAAAAAAATGACAAAAAATAAAAGTTCTCAGAATGCCCTGAAAATTTTATATGATTTTTTCCTGAATATTTAAGAATTTTTGGTGCAAATAGTACCAAAGGGGGGGTGAACCTGGTGGGCACAACCCACCAGGGCGCGCCAGCACCCCCTGGCGCGCCGTGGGGGGTTGTGGTCCCCACATGGGCCTTTTCACCTACTTCTTCCTCCCACACAGTCACTTACCTCCAGAAAAAATCACTCTAGCTCTCTCTCTCTCTCTCTCTCTCTCTCTCTCGTGTTCTTGCTCCCGAAACCGCGGATTTTGATCTCTTTGCTCGAAGCTCCATTTCTGAAATTGTTTCGGGGATTTGTTGCTTGGTATGTGACTCCACCACTTGTCCAATTAGTTTTTGTTCTATTGGTTTATATTTTGAATAAATAGCTACTCTTGGTGCTGCTGTAGATGTGCTTGCATGTTGAATTCTTAGTGTTCTAAGTAGCTTGAATGCTTGCTATGGCCTCTATGTATCCCTATGAGTAGTTGCTATTAGTTTTGTGAAGTTTTGTTGGTAAAAATTTGTGGACTAAAAATTCAGATTTTTGTTCATAGAAAAAATTGTACGCGGACATGAATATCTTTAGGAATTTTGGCTCTAAGAAGAACTCCAAGGGTGTTATCGGGGAGGCTTCTGACAGTGATCTCCGTCCTCGGAGGTTGGCGGAGGTACGGCCGTGCGAATGGCCGCACACCCCGTTCCTGCAAGAGGCTGGAATTCATGAGGAGTTCATGCAATTTATTGCCAATGCCGGTCTCACCGACTTCATCACAGATGAGTGTGACCAACACCAAATCCTCACAAACATGTTTGTTCAAAGTTTTACTTTCCTTCCTAGGAATAACCCTCCCGAAGTGAGTTTTGATTTGTATGGTGAAAACCATCAGATACCACTTACTGAGTTTTGCAACATATGCATGATCCCGTCTGATGGGAGCTTGGCTGAGCCTAAGCCGGCTGAGTTTGAGGATTTTTGTCGCACTTTGACAGCGGGTGATGAGAGGAAAGTGTCAGCCATCACTGCCGGTGGCTTACATTTTCCTGTTGTTCGTTACTTTGCATATTTCATCACCAAATGCTTGCTTGCTAGGGAGAAGGTGGGTGCACTTAGTTCACCAGACCTTGCTGTTTTACGTCGTGCAATAGAGGGCGACAACACGTATAGCTTGGGAGCTATTGTGGCTCGTCGCCTCCATCTTAATAAATCTCAGGGTAAAATACATGGTGGTATTTTTGCTACTCGTTTGGCGGCTCACTTCGAGGTTGAGATACGC
The DNA here is from genome assembly GCF_002575655.3 of Aegilops tauschii subsp. strangulata. Lineage (NCBI taxonomy): Eukaryota > Viridiplantae > Streptophyta > Magnoliopsida > Poales > Poaceae > Aegilops > Aegilops tauschii. The sequence continues at coordinate 520,435,525 of NC_053036.3, forward strand.
CCTCATGATTACCCTCTGACCAAGGTTTACCTAGACAAGGCAACCATGCATCACCATCATTTTCTTGCACATGATCGTCCTAACATTCCCATTCCTTAGAAATTTGTTTATAGCGTTGATACTCGTGATGTTATCCCCTTGCCTGCACCTGCTTTGTTTGATTCTGTTGCTAGGGGCGGATATTGGATTATGCCTGCAGACATCCTCGCCTACTGGAACGCTCACGCTGCTGCAGAAGCTGCACAGGCACCTCAGCAAAGGGATGTGTGGATGCCCGCTCCTCAGGACCCCTACTACCCTCCAGGCTACTTATCGATTACCAACTTAGGCCAAAAGCCTAAACTTGGGGGAGTATGTGTTTCTCACCGACATTATATTCATGTTCACATATCATTTTATTTGTCGGTGTTCACACTTTTTCATTGTACCATCCATGCTTAGATTTATTTTTCTTGCTTTCTTCTTGTGTGTTTGAAAAACTTTAGAAAAACAAAAAAAATAGTTGTAGTAATTTACTTTCCATGCATGTTTAGTAGTAGCACTCAAAAGAAAACCCAGAAAGATTTCCTTGTTCTTCTTTTGCTTGTTGGGAGCTTTCCCGTGTAAATAATTTTTCTCGTTTTTTTTCCATTGATGATACGACCCGTAGAAGGCCCATTGTTTCTACAGCCCGTAGAAGGCCCATTGTTTCTACGGACCGTAGAAGGCCCATTGTTTCTACGTTCCGTAGGAGGCCCAGTGTCACTACAGTAAATATGTAGCCCATGGCCTGTTAAAGGCGGGAAACTACTATAGGTTTAGACCTGCGACGGTGTCCTGGACTAGGGGGTACTCACCACGTCGTCTCCCGACCAGCTCGATCAGGCCGAGGACCCCCATGGCGGTTCACTATTGGGTCAATTCGGACGGCCCATGCCGCATACAAGGAGGATTCTACAAGACTTGGCGCCCAAGACAAGGACTCCTCTAAACCCTAGGCCTACGGTGCATATATAAACCGAGGCCAGGGTAGTCAATAGACAATCTCATATTCATTACTACAATCTCGTGGTAGATACATATACTCTGTACTACACCCCTATGAATACAATCAAAAGCAGCATGTAGGGTATTATCTCATCAAGAGAGCCCGAAGCTGGGTAAAACCCCGTGTCCATGTTACCATCGCTCCCAGGCGGCTAGCTTAGGACCCCTACTACGAGATACGCCGGATATCGAACCATCATTGGTGCTTTTATTGAGAGCCTGCTGGCGGTCGCCATGGGGCGATGGGAATTCGGATCGTCTCTGGCGCGATCTACGCATCGGAGCCGACCTATATGGTCGATATCGGCATCTTTTGTCGCCCGCTCGACTGGCCACCTTGGCTTAACCAAGGACTGTGCCCTACCCCCGATCATCATGTTCGGACGCGGGCCTTCGTCAATATCAACTCCGATCTCTATCATGATCACGGAAGAATCATCCATGGAGCTCAGGGGCTCAACGTCAACATTGCCCTCGGGCGACCGTGCTATTTTTTTCCGAACAGCAAACTTGTATCCGCTGCCACCTCCTCCTCGAGCATCGCTTTGATGATTCCTTCGGTGGAATTGTGCGGAATTAAGTGTACAACAACCATGCCAAATTTCATTGAGTTCCGATGGAGGAATCTCTGGCAATCTACGATATACCGGAGCCCTGCCAAATCTGGACGGGAATTTGGACGAGTTTAGGGTGTGGTCTCCGGAGCCCAGCTCGGAGGTCCTTTGGAAGATCCAACCGTTCATCTGCTGCGGAATTCCCATATCTACCACCCCTCCAAATTTCAGCTTGATCCGACGGTTGAAACTCCGGGAACCTTCCGATGAGTGGACCAATTTTTGGATCTGTTTTCTGTGCGAAAACGAATCCGGCCCGAGTTCATGTTTCTTCATGAACGGAATATTGGACAACCCTTTGAAGGAATTTTTTTTCTATGGTATTGTGTGTTGCTTTTAAACACGTACCCATAAAATTTTAAGCCTCCTCCGAGGTAATCTTCACCATCACGCTGGTGTCAAACCAGTCCGGCAATATTGCTCCATGGCTGCCGACCAGCGCTAGACACGGCGCCGCTTTATTGAGCCGAGCTCAACTTCTTCGATCATCATCTCGGCAAGCCGAACAAGATTTTGGCATCGCGAAGGATAAATCATCACCAACATCGCCGCCCCACGGATTACACGGAGCAGGCACACCGGCATCGCTGCATGGTCACTTCATCAAACCGGCATTGACCGCATCACAAGTCATGACCTGCGTCAGCATGGCCGCACTGTTGCTTCTTCAAGCCTTTGTCCATCATGCCGGCCTGCTTCAACACCTCGGCTGACATTGCACCTGCAACGTCTCCTCACAGACCCACTCCGTCACCTCGGCTTGATCGGGGACTTGACTATTTCTTCATCAACATACTCCGGTGACTTCGGCGTCACCAGCTGACCAGCTTCATCACGTTAGCTGGACCGAGGGCTTTGTCTCGGCAAGCCAACCTTTGCCAGCATCGCCATGCCGTCTCTTTATCTCCCATCAGGCAATGGGTGTGCGGATCGAGTCCCAATTTGGGGACTCACCTTTCTTCGGATTGCTACAACAAATAAACCAGGTGCTATTTATCCTAGTAATTTTTGCTTGTTTGGGTTTATTTTTCCCAAGGAATTATTACTCTGGTTTGTTCCATCATCTGTACGCAGGTCTATCAAATGGTGGCTGCATTAACAACGGTCACATGGTGGTTCGGTAATGGACTTCGAGTACGTCACGTGGTCTCTTCGGCAAGCCGACGCCGTCGTCCCAATCGGCGTAAATTGGCTCACGTGATCACCTTGTTGGTCGTGTTGCCATACCGACGTGTTCGGTTGCCTCGGGGACCTCGGCATCGTTGAGAGAGCTATACCTCATCGAGTGTTCGGCACACAGGCCATATGTCTTTTATTACTCACTTTGCATAAATTATTAATTATGCAACATTTTTTAAAATTTATTATTATTCCTATTATCTCCAGCTTGCACTATTTTTTGTGCATAGATAAAGAATCCGGATCGGGCAGCGCTGTCACTTCTGCGTACCGACGTACCACGTCACCTTGGCTGGACCGAGGGTTTCGTCATCACTTCATTAACCCATGCCGGGAACTTCGGTGTCACACTATGGACCTGCATTGGCTGTGCTATGTCGCCACTTCGGAGTGCCTAGCTCTTCGCTCCGCCACCTCGGGACCGGCTTCGGGGCTGGGACCTTGTCCCACCGTATGCTCGGGGCGTGCATCGACAGCGAGCACATTAACCAGCTAAGTCGCTTTTATGCTCAGAATTTTCAATTTTAAATTTTTTTCGGTTCGACCAAGCATTATACTTTTTTGGTAAAAAGTTGTTTGTGAAAACTTCCTTGTCAAAACTTTGTTTGTGACACACAAATTCAAAGACCCCGTTTGCTTGGGGGCTTCCTTTATGAAGCCTTTCCTCTTGCATATGATTATACTTGTATGGCTTCGTTCCTTGTTCGTGTATTACGCCACAATATGCACCATGTTGACTTAAGTGTTCCGCAAGCTGGGTTGCCTTGCTCCTGTGTTTACCCCTACGTTCCCGATTGTTCGGCTAGGGAGTAAAGGGAGCACCTCTGCGATTGTCACGATCGGGTCATCCGAGCTCGGACCTCAGACTGGGTGAAGCCGAAAGCTAGCGATCTTATTGTTTTCAATTATGGTCGGCACACAACGGAACTCATGAGTACAAAAAATCTGTTGGACAAGTCTCATAGTAACAATGAGCAACCGAAGAAAGGTATCGGTGGAGGTACTATTTTCTTCGAAGATGCTTCTTACACTTCGTCAGTAATATAGCATAAGTTCCCTGAGCGCGCTTTGTCTGTTACAGCCTTATGGCCTAATTGCCTGGTTATCGGAAACACCGTCGATATTCTCGACAGGTGGAGTACATAACACTTTTCGGTCCTTGACTGAAGAGGGAGAAGCCGACGGTCGGTTAAGATGCGTTTAAAGTTTGGGTGAACATAGATATGATATAAGTACTTCCGTACATACAATCATTATACATAAAATTCTTTCGCCCAAGTCACTCGGGGGCTCTTAAATTAGTATGAGCCGTTTTATAATAAATGTTTTCTTCTTGGTCATTGCAAAATCTTTTTCTATCACTCCTTTTTTCGACGCGAGTGTGTGGTCAATAGCCGGGGAGCCTAGTCCCTCTCTCAAAGCCGTTCGAGTTTAGTTCGCTAAAATGGCCTAACGAGCAGTACTCCACCTTCGGGATAGGAGGTTACAGCCGTGGGCTGACCCGCTTGAGGTCTTGAGATCGGATGTGTCATATTAATGCATGACAGAAGCACCCCTTTTTTTTCTAAGACCAATTTTTGGATTGGCACCGAACACTTGATCTAATTCGGACGTCAAGTTTTTACTAAATTGTTGGGTTTTCCAATCCTATGGCACTTTTAAACTATTTGTGTGTTTCCCGCATAAGTCTCGCAGTGCAACGCCGGACACCTTTAGAGATTCGGCGAAAACATTCTCGGATATTGCTATATATGCATCGGTTTCGAATTGTGTCTTCGGTCAATAGTTGGGTTGCCCGGCTCCTGTGCTTGCCTCCTATGTTCTGCTTTGTTCGTCTAGGTGTGCAAAGGGAGAACCACTGCGATTGTGCTTCCAGCTCGCATGGTTAAGCACCTCAGTGGAGAAAGCCGAAAACTGACTGTCACAATAAGCGTAAACTGGTCAGCGATCCGATGACTATGTTAAATGACGGGCCATTCATAACTTTGGCTGAATTGTTTACGGCTGGACCTCGGCTGTCGCCGAACACTAACCGGGAGCTCGTAGCTAGCTTCCCCAGTTTAAAGCTCCTATGACTAAGTGAAAGTTATAAAGCCCGCATATCTGATAGCCTCGTTTTCGCTAACACAACCTCCTTCGGGCACCGAGATGTCGGCTAAGGGTTGTTTTGTTATTGTGAAAACACCCTGCGTAGCATCTACAATGGGGCGGAAGCCGACGATGGGCCACTTTCAACTGATAAACGGTCACAACGGAGTCAAAATAAACATATCATCGGCGTTTGTATTTAGTATACAAAGGTTGCCTCCCGTAATCATTGTTATAAAGCCATACATATGCATCAAGTTGACTTAAGATTTTGGCCAAGCTGGGTTGCCTGGCTCCTGTGCTTACCCCTACGTTCCTGATAGTTCGGCTATGCGGTAAAGGGAGCACCTGTGTGATTGTTACTACCGGGTTATCCGAGTTAGTACCTCAGACTGGGCAAAGCCGAAAGCTAGCAATCTTAAAGGATCACATTGGTCGGCAACGACGGAAGTAAAAAATTTGGTTCATTAATACCATAGAGTTCGGGAACTTTCGCCAAACTAAATCCTCAATAGTTTCCTCCCACATTGATCGGAGGTGAGTTTTCATGATCATGATAAGCATGAAGACCCAAAGAAAGGAACCGATAGCGGGACTATTTTCTTTGGAAGATGTTTCTTACGTTAAAACCTAATATAACATACCTCTCCGTGTAACTTTGTTTATAAAACCGTATGACCGGATTGCCTTGTTTACCGTAAAAATTTGCCCTTATAACGGCTTTATAAAGTAGGACAAACACTCCCCAGCTCCTGGCCAAGGAGGTTGAAGCCGATGGTCGGTCAACAAAGTTTTGTACAATGCGGATTTGAGCATTAATGATGAAAAGTACTTGGTTACATAGAATCATTACACATAAAAAATGCGAGTAAAATCCATTTACTGCAATCCATCTATTAAACCCCTTGGGGCCTACCTTGGCGAGCTCGCATTTCGACCAGCTCTAAACTCTTTTAAGAGATCTTTATTCTCTTTCCGAGAAGTTTGTGTTAAACACAACAAAATTTTCTGTCAAATGGATATCGATCCTTAATTCGGTCACCCATGCCCACATTAAGGCTCGGGGGCTACTGGGCTTTGCACTCATTATTTACAAATATTAAAGGGGCACATCGATCCCCTAATATGGTGTTGCCACCCGACCAGTGTCTCGGGGGCTACTGCATTGCCTATTAAATGCAGAAAATTCAAAGTGCTCAGTGTTCGGCATAACCGAAGTATGGACAAGCGCGTCTTCAGACGACAATAAGTACCATATGGGACTTATCCGGCATCAAGCTAGTATATCACGGCGACTTCTCACGACCCTCTCTCAGGGGCCCGTCCGCCGATCACTATTACCTCTAATATATTACACTGCGTTTCTATTCCTATGTATGCTGCCGAGCTAGGAGTTGATCCTCAGGCCAATTTCATGACCTGGGTCTCAGGGGCTACCAGGATCAGCAGTTTTATGTTTTCCTTCAGGTGCATCTCGGATTTTAGGCCGATAGACACCTTGAGGGCTACTGGCAATACATCTCGTCAGCAAATAAATTTATACGCATCAGAATTAAAATCCGCAAATAATCAGCCCATGACCGAGGTGCTGAGCCACCTCGGAAGCAGTTCGGCATATAGCTCGGATGCAAGTGGCTGGCTCCTTAGAGGGCATTTCCGGCATTAAGCTCGGCTAACACTTTTTTGAACCAAGGTGATCTGTGACACCTCGGACATAGTCCGGCGTTGGAGCTTGGACATAGTCCGGTGTTGGAGCTCGGATACAGTCCGACGTTGGAGCTCGGATATAGTCCGGCGCTGGAGCTCGGTTGCAGTTCGGCCTTGGAGCTCGACTATAACAATACTCTTCGGATACAGTCCGGTGTTGGAGTTCGGATACATTCCGGTGTTGGAGCTCGGAAGCGGCCCGGCGTTGGTGCTCGGTTGCAAAAGGTACCTCGAATGCAGTCCGGCGTTGGAGCTCGGATGCAAGAGGACACTGCCGCCCGGGAACAACTTCAAACCCGTGGTGTGGCGTAAAAATAGCAGGGCATTGATAAAGGCCAGAAATTTAAAGGGAATCCTCGGATACCTGACGTGTAAACTCTTCAGATGCACTTCGGCGATCCTCAAGATCGAAGATGAGAAGATTTGTTGAACCGGTTTTCAAGACCGACGACCGAAGATGAAGAACAGTTCGGAAGAATCAAGGAGCGTCCCCAACTTGAAAACCGGTTTAGGGGGCTACTGACGGTGTCCTGGACTAGGGGGTACTCACCACGTCGTCTCCCGACCAGCTGGATCGGGCCGAGGACCCCCATGGCGGTTCACTATTGGGCCAATTCGGACGGCCCATGCCGCATACAAGGAGGATTCTACAAGACTTGGCGCCCAAGACAAGGACTCCTCTAAACCCTAGGCCTACGGTGCATATATAAACCGAGGCCAGGCTAGTCAATAGACAATCTCATATTCATTACTACAATCTCGTGGTAGATACATATACTCTGTATTACACCCCTATGAATACAATCAAAAGCAGCATGTAGGATATTATCTCATCAAGAGAGCCCGAAGCTGGGTAAAACCCCGTGTCCATGTTACCATCGCTCCCAGACGGCTAGCTTAGGGCCCCTACTACGAGATACACCAGATATTGAACCAACAATCTGCTAATGGCCCAAGATGATTATAGTCCCACATTTTGGCCCATATGAGTAACGGGCCGGCCTGAAGACCGACAACACTGAGATCCACTGAACCTTCCAGCCTAAATTACAGCATACCGACCAAAGAATAAACCTAGACTATACAATAAAGAAATTAGGGCATATTACATCCACTTGGAATCAAAGTTCGCTACCGGTGATAAGAAAGCGCAACATGACCGCGGGTTACATACACTGGGCATCAAAGGTCGCCACCAGTGCATATAAACGCGCCGACAAAAGAATATATCTAAACTAAGAGCACTTCAGAAGGCACTAGACCTAGCAAGGTCGGGCCCCGCAAGCAGCCGAACAAGCTGATGAGATCTCAGTTGTGTCAACGATAGATGCTTCATCCCTAGCTGTATGGCACCATAGTGCGCAAGGCAGTCCCCTGACATCTTCATTACATCTTTGACTTCAAGTCAGAGCTGAGCTGAAGCAAGCCTTTCCGCTTTAAGTTGAGACTGAAGAAGTCGAACTGATGGAGGCAGCGACTGCACAGAGGTTGTCTCACACCTGCTGGTGTGTAGCTTCAACTCATTGTCTTCATCAAGACAGGACCTTGGGGTCATCTCGCTGTCCTCAAGATGGTTTGACTCACTATCTTTCCTAAAGTTCTGCCTGGCATAAGAGATACCACTCTGAAAGAGAAACAAGGAGACACGTAACAGGTTTCACAATTATATAAGCAAATAAATGGATCTGTTCTGCATAAGGAACATGTTTTTACAACTACATTTTAAAACTGGTAGTTATTGCAGACATCCAATCAGATGTAAACAGTAGTGGAGGAAATGATGCCTATCCAAATCTATACTAGAACAAAGTTTGAAGGCCTGAGAAGGATGAACTCACATTACATGTTAACACGGGCTGGACAAAGCCCTTCTCCATGTTGATGGAAGGATAATTCAATAAATTCCCCAAAGAAAATTCTTTATAAGCGTTTCCATTATTCTACATTTTGCAAAGAGTAAATATAGATCAAATAATATTGGAAGAAATAGAGGATAATGAAGCTCAGGTGTGGAATGATGATACATAAGCAAATAGCAATTAATTAAGTACAACGTTACAAGGCAAAAGGTACTGACAAGAGGAATGCAGACATCAACTTGTGTAGTGGCATTGGCTTTATTCAACATTTTGGTAAGAGTAAATGTAGATATGATAATTTGGAGAAAGTGGAGGGCAGGGCAGATAAGATGCAGAGTAATGCTAGATAATCAACTATCTCGTGATGCATGTACAGTAATACCACCACCATCCGTTATTACTTAAATGGATGTATCTAGCACTATTAAGTTCTAAATACATCCAATTGATCAACAATTAATTCGATACAGAGGGAGTACATGACAATGGGTACTTACATGAGCAATCCAAAACTTCATAACCATTGTGTTAATTCTACATTTATCTAAGAGTAAATATAGATCTTATAATTTCAAGCAAAGGGAGGATAAAGAAGAGAACATTTACAGTGATGTTACATAATCAAACAGCAATGAGTGTAAGTATGCTGACAAAGGGCAATAGGTACTGACAAGAGCAATGCAGAGCCCAGTATTGTCGTGAGATCCTATGATCCTTTGAGCAAGGAGATTCATCTGAAATTAGTTTTCATACAAGAGAGAAGGTAAGGCACATGCAGAAATTTAGGAGTTCAAATTTTGAATTGATATCATAGACAGTACCTGACACTGGGCTCTCAGCAGTTCTAATAGGGGTTTGGCCACTGGAGTAGGGGTAAAGTCTGGTACAGTTGGGCCTGTATTTTCTGTGGCTGCTGATCTATCTGATTTAACAGGTATCACTACCTTTTCCAAATACCTAGTTTGTACTCCTTGAGGATCTGCACTCACCCTGTTCCTTTTGGACATCTATTAAAAAGAACAACATTTGACTGGAAAAACATAGTATGACGACACATGGAATAGGTACAGAAAATGGATAGGTATGGCATATACTCATATATGATGCTTAAACTAAGCAGATGGTGTAACAAAGTAGAAGTAATGCAAGAGGTCAGATGCAAAATATGTGCGACCAATACAACCTTGCCAAGTTAGAGCATGCACCTTGATCGGTGAATAAGATAGGCATCCTCCACCATGCCAAGTTTGTTAGCCAGTGGATTGTTCCGCAATATTCCTCTCGTGTGCCCATTCTCATATTCATTTTGATAATGTTCAATACCTGACATGCATGAAAACATAAAAACAAGTGAGATTATCTTTGTAATGCAGAAGTGATTCTAATCCAATACTTCCTCCTTGTAAACCCCTTTGTGCTATCTCTGCAATTCTTCTAAGAGGTGCCATGCATGCTGTAATTTGGTGTGTGCATTAATATAATGTGGCCTACTACTCAAAATATGAGAGCTCCAGAAGTGATGATACTTCGCAGATGACAGCTTCAACATATAGTAAAGAAGAACAAGTCGACCTGACCTGACAGATTCAAAATATACTAACGGAGAATAACTCGACCTGACCAGTCGACCGCAAGAGAAGAGGATCATCTTAAAGAAGAGCAGAAGAGCAAGCAGATTGAAGATATTACAAGTCTTTCTATACAATGTCGGTTGGCCACCCATGATGAACCAGAGCGCACAGAGAAATACTATTCCTTCCTGTCTCTCCATATGTGGCTCACATGCATTTCGAAACTGAAGTAGGAATATTTAGTTGACCAATTAAACATCTCTCAGTTTTACTAATATCAGCATAATATCATATTTGAATTTGTACAACTAAGCTTCTTTAGCTCGATGGGTGGAGCAGTGCTATTACGACACGTACCATATAGGCTGATCGTGGTCATCATAAAATGGGGAAACCGTAAGCATGATGAGTATAGTGTTGACCGTGGCAGTGGGATGGCAGATCTGAAGCTGCAAACCGTGCAAAGGGTAGTTAGCAACCGATGTTTTCTTTGAAATAACAACTAAGATTTGGTATGGAAAAGAAAGTACAGTCAACAAGTGACAAAGAAATGCAATTCTGCTGTCTCTCTATATGTCGTGACATGCATTTGGAAACTCAAGTGGGACCTTTAGCTAACCAATTAAATGTGTCTGTTAACTAATATCAGTATCATATCACAATCATATTTGAACAACTAAGCTTTGGAATTTTGAGTGTTGTGTTGTTTAGCTTGAAGACTGGAGTAATGCTAGTACGACAGAAAGCACCTACGCAGATCATAGTAGAGTAGATAAAAGGGGAAAACCCTAAGCATCAAGAGTAAAATCAGGAAAGTGGAACTAGCTGGACCAGTGGGTGGCGCACATGCTTTTCGAAACGAATATAGGAACATTAGGTGACCAATTAAACGTTCTCTGTTTTAGTAATATGAGCATCATATCAGATTCGTATTTCAACACGTAAGCTTTGGAATTATGAGTGGCATGTTGTTTCGCTTGATGGGTTGAGGTCTTGAGGAGCAGTGCTGGCACGACATGAAGCAGTGAATCACCTACGATGATGGTAGTGAATATAAAGGGGGGAAACCATAAGCTTTATGAGTATAGTGACCGTGACATGGCGGATCTGAAGGTGCAAACCGAACAAAGCTACTTCGCAACCAATGTTTGCATTCAACTAGCCACTATGATTTGGTACAGACAAGAAAAGTACAGTAAACAATTTAAGATCTATTTCCGGGTGAGATCAATAACTTAAGCACATACGGAAGAGTACCACCTCTCTTGCGACGCCGTATAGGCCCCTGCTGATACGTTGAGGGTGATGTGGGTGCGATGGCTGTCGGTGGCGGGGAAGAAGACTTTAGATGGCAGACGGCCGGGTCGGGGGATAAATCATGTTGCCGTGGACAAGGCGGTCGTAGGAGCGGCAACGGCAAGGTGGACGACGGTGCCGATGAAGCGAGACGACGCGATGAAAGGATCCTGGTCCGGCGCCGTGGATGAGAGACGTCCATCTCTTGCAGTGGACGACGGGGTAGGGGTAGCGGCTCCGGCAAGGTGGAGGATGGGGTGGCGGATGGAGGAGGCTGGCCGCAGTGGGGAGGTTGTCGTGGTGCCGACGGTGTATGAATGGGGAAATGGAGGGGGAGGGGGATCTCAAACTTTGGGACGCGCTTGTTTGAAATGTGGGAAAGTTACGAACTTATCCCCCGTTTAAAATTTTGGACATCACGTCGGTTGGGGATAGGACGGTAATCTCGCATCTCCCAAATATTTGCCGGTAACGATTTCGGGCAAGGAGAGGGTGTTTTGCCGCCCACGGTTGGCGCCCACGGTGTATGAACGGGGCTGACAGGTAGGGCGGTTGTGTCACGTCTGAGGGAAGTTACACATCTGCCCCTACTTAAAATATTAGCCTACATCGATTTCGGACGAGGAGAGTTTGTTTTGCCGCCCACCGTGGATGAATCGGGAAATGGAGGGAGAGACACATGTCTTTCGGACGATCTTGAATCAAATGTGTTTTGCCGCCCACGTTTGGCGCCCACCGTGTCTGAATGGGCTCAGAGGCCGTCATGTCACGTCTGATTGAAGTTACTAGTCTACCCCTATCGACAGCAGTGTAAATCCGCTCGATAAGGATGTCAAGTGTCAGGGGTAGACAGTAATTTCCATCTCGCAAACACTTGCTTCGGGCAGCCCACAAATGATAGTGGGTGTTTAGCCGCTTCGTTCAAAACTTTGGAGAATTAACATTCACGTTTGCCCTGGGCCCTGGCAACTAAATCCAAATCCAATTTTTATTCGATTACAAATATCCATAGATAATTCTACGTTTTGTTATTTATTTCTTCCAAACCACAACAAAGATTTATTCCACCTTTATATATGATTATGATTTAGAAATGTCGTGATCTTCGAATTCAGTAGGTTGGATACACTTTGAGTCAAACAGTTATTTCATCCAATACAATATGCTCACACGAAAAACAGTCCACCTTATGTCAATCATACAAGTACTGAGGATTACCTCGCCTAAAAAATTCGGATCATTACAACACATGGACAATATAGGGGTCTTACAACATAATCCATTCAGAGACATGACACAACATGCAAGTACAATAATCTAATGACAATTTCAACTGCTATCTAAAGAAGAACTGGGATTACCCTGGGCTTCAGATAGCAGAAGCAGCAGGACCTCCTCCGTCTTCAAATGCAACATTCTTACTTCCTCCAATTCTTGGGTTGCTTGCATAATGCGTGCAGTTAATTGCATAATTTCCATCTTCAAGATCGAGATTACCTCATTCATGGCAGCCACACCAACTCTTTCTGCCTCTAGTAGAGCCTCAAGAACTATAATATATGTGCTCACAGTGCTCTCCGACAGTGTTGCCTCTGAACTGCTACCATCTGGTAACATGGATGGCGCACTGCTTCCACAAATAGATTCTGGGGTTGTACATTGTGTCCTAGTGTGAACGGCATCCTGAAAGGTTTCCGCTGGACATAACTAAGAGATAGTTATCGCATGATCCAGGCAGTAAGCTTACATGATAAACGACATACGAATTATTGCCGAGCATGGCAAGCTATATTTAAATGGTTCGAAGCAGCATCAGCCGAAAATAGATTAAAATGGTAAGATGAAACTAGGGATGTAAGTGGCAAATAAACGACATCCGCCAGTCCCATCTAGTTAGTTTTTGCTAGCTCCCTGGTTCATTTTCCTCAAAAAACAAAAACTCTTTTGAACTATCATACCACTAGTGGACTTTAATCGGGATTAAACGAGACCGGGTTGACATCCCTAGTTGAAAGGGAGTGTACCACCGCTATATTTAAGTTGCCAAGGCATCTAAGCAGTTGAAATAATCTGAGAAAGCACTTAATAGTGTGGCCTCATATAAACTATGAAGACAGTCTTGTGATGAAGTTCAGAGGAAAAGTTAAGGACTCAAATGAACTAGGCATGCATTTCTTTACGATAGTACAGCAGGCACTGCTGACATATTGGCCAACTCAGGTATAGCGTAACAAGTAACAAACAAGCATTTGAATCAAGCAATACAGCAAAGCAGACAACTGAACTATTTGTTATTCTGTAGGATTACAGGTTGAGGGCACAAGCCAAGAAAGCATCCCACACGCATTAAATTTCACATGTACTAAAACACACTGCCTTACCATATGTTGCTGTGAAGCCTCGCTGCTGTTGCAATGTTCTTTGAAGATATCGTCAGCATCCCGTGGTTGCAAATCTACTTGGTGTAGTTTATTCTGCACCCTCTATTTAGGTAAAATTAATTTTAATCGCATGCACTAGTTCGAATTGATCATCAATGGTTCATCTAAACTAATGAAAGAAGGGTGTGTGCATACACAACAATATATCTGCTTCCCTCCATTTTTATGCTTGTTCGAGGTGCCAGCCCCAAAAGAACAAATATTTGCTTGATGGGGTTGGCAGCTCCATAATTAATAGAAGCATTAAATTAGTCATGCAACTTGGGAAGATCAAGAACACACAAAAAAGTAATGAACAGAGGCTCGGAGTAGTGATGTAATAGCTACCATCAGAAAATGTAGGGTAAAACGAACAAAAACCAGCGGAACCACATGCTAGTTTGCTGATGTGTAATTAAGCATAGAGAACATGAAGCAGTCTGATGGAGCAAATAGGTGGCATCAGAACAACACCATTATCATAAATATAGCATGCAAGAAGTAAAATAGTAGGCAGTGATATCTAGGAAGTACAGTAATACTTAGGACAAAACTAAAGCATATTAACTATATGTGCACTGGTATGTAAGTTAGAACATGTAACATGTTCACTGCCAGAAGTATGGCCCTATAGGTGCAAGCAGAATAACGCGTCTCATGAAAAACTGAATGATGCCCTGAAGAAATTCAAAGGTGCGGTGCTTATGTTAAGAAAGTGAACGTAGGCGCTGGCTGTTGGATAATAGTACCTGATTCCCGGTGGCGTATGGGTATCGTTGGCATACTTGATAGCTAAGGATCGTCGATTGTGCTCGTGTTGCGGTTGAGTTTTGGCCGGCTGTCGCTGTCACTGAGGCGGCTCCGGTGCTATGGTTGCGGCGCCTGTTGACATACAAGAAATCTCATCTGTGGTAAGTGAATAGTTGCACGATAAAGAGAAAAACTGAAGGGGTACAAATCGAAATAACCTGATGAGGCTGCGGCATCGGTAAAGCAGGGCCGGTGGAGTTGAATATGGCGTCCGTGGAGCGGGTCCAGTGCAGTGGATGAAGGCTTCGGCGGACGCGTTGTACACTGCTTTCGGTGAGGCGGATCTGTTGCGGCGGACGAGGGCTTGTATGAAGGGCCAACGAAGGGATGGGCGAGGGAGTCAGTGAAGGGCCTACACTGTGGTGGACGAGGGCACCGGTTAAGCAGATCTGGTGTGGTGGACCATGATGGCGGCAAGGAGATCTGGAGCGGTGGACAAGCCAATCGCTGAAGCAGCGCCGGTGAAGTGGTGAGTTGGCAGTTGGGGGTTCCAAGGTGCGGAAGGTAGATCCGTCGGGGTGTGAGGTCCACCGCTGCGGCGGAGGACTAGATTCGGCGGCTTGCCATGGTTGGGGGGGTCGAGGAGGGGAAGGGGAGGGGCTCTGGTGGAGAATGTTGGGGGCAAAGAGGGGAAAACAATGGAGTTACCAAAGCAGCCCTTTTCCGTTCATGTGGCAGGGGTAAAACAGGAATATCGCAGGGCTAAATTTCGGGCGCGAGATATTTCGATGTGAGCGGGAAGTTTGAAAGCTTTTGGCACCTGAAATTATATTCTGCTCTTGTACGGCCGACTATGATATCATGGCCGAGAATTTGTTTGTTTTGCACGCAAAAAAAGAGCAAGTTTTGAAAATCAATGTCTCCGAATCGGAACTTAGATTGTTCATTCAATTCAAATATAGATCATTGAGCTACTACAAGCAAATACCATCATACGGTCCAATTCAAATGAAGTTCCAAATGTGTTTATCCTAAATATGATGACAAAAGCAAAAATGTGTATGTGTGTCAATAAAGTGGATGATTATAAAGTTTGAACATGCTCGTATGTGTATATCTCTAGGTTTGATATATGAATTTGAAATCACGAAATCCCGGCTTAAAAAATGTACCTCCGTTTAAATGAATTACAAAAGCAAATGATAGAGTCGAATTCCAAAATTCCAATATTAGGTTTGTAATTCTGGTACATCAAGGTATATCACGCATGTTCAAAAGTATCGTTATCTCATAGTCCAAACTGTGAAACAAATTGATCAACCATGAGTGCACACACTATTGACCATGTATATCTCAATTACGCTAAAGTCTCTCAAATATAGACACCTCACTCTTTATCTGAATCCAACCCCCCTCGTCGCCCACCCCCCCCCCCCCCTCGTCGCCCACCGCCCCCCACACACACAGAGAGAAGTCGTTCTCTCCCCCAAACACCAACACACGAGCACATTAACACCCCTCTCTCTTCTAAAGTCCGGACCCCAATATAGGTCTCTATCACTTTGTTTCTTGGGCATGCACACCTCTCTTCCCCCACTCTCTAGCTAGGTCTCTCGACATCTCTCTTTCCCAAGCACATGCACTATGTAGAGTGTATCTTTCCCATACACACAAAATGTCGCCCCCAAACGTCTATCTCCCTAGTTATGTGGTTCTCGCACACTCACCTCACACACCACCCCCACTGCAAACAAGCACACTTTGTCTCCTTGTGCACCACTCTCCTCTTTCTATCTCTCCCACATGCGGACCCGCCCCAGCTCCTCCCTATATACATATATGTCGTGACTCTTTCCATAGCTCCTTAATGTATCATCGTTCTCGATCTCGCACATTGTTCTCTACACCATCTATTCTAGATCTCTCATGAAGTCCCTATCACACACACGATGACTCGCTTCCCTTGCGTCTCCGTACATAGGCCAATTTCAAACAACATCAACATTGTCTCCCTATCTATACGCCATTTATGGACACAAACGCCCCCTCTCTTCCTCTCTCTCTCTCTCTCTCTCTCTCTCTCTCTCTCTCTCTCTCTCTCTCTCTCTCTCTCTCTCTCTCTCTCCGTCGCTACCTCTCTCTCTCTCGCTCTCACACCCCTCTCCCACACACACTCGATGTCTCTTCCAAATAGTCTGCTCCCCCCGCCCGCACCCATGCTATCCTGCTACTACACATGTCACACCATTCCCCTTCCCTTATACTAGGTTTACATCATTAGTGGTCTCTCTACTCCACATACACACACTCCCTCTCACACAGAAACGCGCACACAAACACACACAGACACGCACAAACACCCATTAATCTGGATCCTCATCTCTCCCCATGTCTGCATGTGTATCTCACACACTCACTCTCTAATTATGTATATGTGTCTCCATGTTACACAACACAAAGCCCCATGTACATGTCTCTCTCTATCCTCCACACACATAGACACAAATAATCTGTTATCATTGCCTCAGTCTCTAGACATATCACACATGCACACTGTCTCTCTCTCTCGGAAACACGCTCAACAAGGGTTTCCCCATGAATAACTTACCGTCTATTCATCAACACTCGTGGCAGTACGGCGAACACGAGACGTGAAAAATAATAAATCTACACATGCTTAGACCACCTAGTATGACTACTAGGACTAGAGCAAGCCAAAAAGCGCGCCGCTGTCACCCCCTCCTTATCGGCGACGGGAAAACCTTTGTTTTACATAGTCGAGAAGTCATTGTGCTAAGGCCTCACATGCTGAGGTGTTGAATAGAATGTAGATGCTAGTTTACGGAAACAAGTATCGATAATACGTTTGTATCTCCATACTTATATTTCTTCTCTTATAAAAAACCGAGTTGGTGATGATGGTACGCGTGCCATCTTGCAATATAGACCGTCCGATCTATATCTGACGGATGGAAATTAAACTAAAAGATACCCGCACCCCTCTCCACATTTGCAGACAAGGCCTTCCCTCGTTCATCCTTATCTCCAACAACCTCATTGTTGAGCAATTAAGAATGGAAGCCTCTGGAACAAACTGGCCTGGTGGCCGCTGCCGGTTTCGTCAATCCCCATGCCTCCGCTCAGTCCGACCACCAATCACCACCACACCCCACTCCTCTTCACCTTATCTCCTATTTCTCGAGATATCAATAGTTTTTACACATGGGATTACTCCCGCATGGGTCAATCACAACAAGTGTTTTATAAAAAAATGCATCTTGATGTTCCGTGCAATGCACAGATCTTGCTAGTACTCCTACAGAAGACTAAGTTGGTGATGATGGTGTGTCTGCCATCCGTCATTTGTGACCATTAGATCTACATCTAACGACTGTGAGGTAAGTTGTTGCATTTTCTCACCAACATCCCACTTGTCTACCAATTTGCAGGAAAACCAATAATTAGTATCTTAAAACCA
Source organism: Aegilops tauschii subsp. strangulata (assembly GCF_002575655.3). Taxonomy (NCBI): domain Eukaryota; kingdom Viridiplantae; phylum Streptophyta; class Magnoliopsida; order Poales; family Poaceae; genus Aegilops; species Aegilops tauschii. Next base: position 520,453,513 of record NC_053036.3, read on the forward strand.
ACCACATCCCTCCCTGACCTCACCAGAACAGCCCAAGGAATATATTCTAATTGAAACATAATATATCTCTAGTGATATATGTATATCAAAATTAGAGTGTTGTGTATCAAGTTTATGAATAAGTATTATTCTAATTATGATACGTTGCAACGCACATGAACATTGCTAGTATTTCCAACCATGCAATTTTTTTCCTAGTATTCCATAGTTTCGAGTTTTCCATCAAGATATTAGTCACTCATGGTTTATATTTACTTTCAATCATGTACACATATGCACTATGTAACTAGTCTTGCTTATTGGGTTCCAAAGCTTAACTTTAACTCCTACTTACAATATGTAGAGTATTTAACAAAAAACTACCACTTTCAACCAGCCCTAGGAAGAATCTATTGTACAAAAAATAGCAAAAACATACCCAAAATTTCTTAATCCACGCCAAAAACTACTACCTAGTACTCCCTCCGTCCCACAATGTAAGACGTTTTTGCAAGCTAGTTTAGCTTGCAAAAACATCTTATATTATGGGACAGAGGGAGTACCGATTAGGTTAGTTTAAACCCATTTATGACAGGGTTGGCCCACACGTCCGTGTTGACGAGGCAGCTTAAACCAACACATTTTGTTTGGCTGTTGACACGAGGGACCCATACCTGACCTTCTATCATGTTATTCCCCCTCAAATCATTATTTTTCCTAAACATTACTTCAAACAGTACTGTTGCATGTTCGTCGGTGGCGCCGGTGATGAGCGAGTTGGCCGCCGCTCCGCCGGACGGGCCGGACGCCGCGCTGGCCTCTGCACGGGTTGGCAGGCTGGCCCGAGCATGACTCACGAGCGAGCAAGCCGCCGCGCTGGCCTTCTCTCGAGCCAGATGGCTGGCCTTAGCGAGGTGCGCGCGAGCAAGCCGCCGCGCCGCCGTGCCAATCTAGCTAGCAAACCTTGCAGACAAGCAGCTGGACGGAGCTATCTTGGCTAGCTAGCGGCCGCAAGCGCCAGACGGAGCTGGCATCCGGGCTGCCGCAAGATGGGCTCCGCACCGCCGGCGGTTTTGACCTCGCCTTCTGCCGGCGGCGGTAGCTCCGTCCCATGGCCGAGGAAGACTAGGTGGACGGGCCGGAGGTAGGAGGTCACTCGGGGATTTTTGTGCAGACTGACATGTAGGTCCCACAAGTCATAACGCCCGGTCGAATAGAAGGCGTTGACTTAATGGGCGACATGGGCCCTGTTTGGATACTCTAAGTCAGAGGTTAGAGTTAGATTCTAACCCTGAACTAACTATAACCAAAGTGTGTTTGGATGGCAGTGTTAGATTGACAACAAATGTATCCAAACAGGGCCATGGGTTGAAACGTGCCTATAACGGCACTTTGTAGAGTAGTCGTTTCTTGGTAGGGCTGGTTGGTAAGAGCATGTACAATGGTTGATAAGGCAGTCTTATCTTAAGTCTGCCACGTATGCAAGTGGTAGTAGTTTCTTAGCATTATTAGTGGTTTCTTGCATTATTAGGGGTTTCTTGTAAGGAACAATGTACTACTAGCTACAAAAGGCGATTCTAGGTTGTGTTGTACTCCAACGAGTACTACTAGTGGTCGTGGGAGTGTATACCGCATTTTGTGGGTTCGATCTCGGCTGAATGCACGGCGGCCTTTTTTTAAATAGTAACTTCGCTGCCAGCCGATATTTTACATGGGTAGTTTGAGTTTTGAAGTCAAACGGACGTGCGGCACCACAATCTGGGTGCACTGGATAGCCTAGCCACGTGAACGGGTTTTCCTTCCCAGCATCTCATGGCTCGCGTGCACACCCTAGCCGCACCTCGCTTGCAGCTTCCTCATCAGCTAGTAGCATATTTAAACTAATGCCTCCCAATTAAGCCCGAGGAGCCGGAAAAGCCTGGCGGGGCATTGGGAACTCTACAATATGGCTCTATACGTAAAGTGCTCTACTACTACTTTATAGCTTGTGGCGTTGCATGCATGGACTTCACTCCATTATCGGCTCTACTATAAAAGAAATTCCTCTTGACGTGTTTTTTTGAAACGGAGGCAAAAGCTTTGCTTCATCTCATTCATAAAGAAGGAACTACTAACAAAGTTTGACGAGATCCATTACACCTCCACAAATGGAAGCGCAAAGCCTAGTCTCGCTGTATCAAATAACTCAAATGTTCTGCCCCCGCAGTAACCGTCGCTGATAAACAGGCTGCTAGTGTGTGCGTGAGAGGAGCGACTGAGTAGGCCAGCTACGTGAGAGGAGCGGCTGAATAGAGCACCGAGAGTACCCACTAGGCCACTACGCAGGTGTACATTCCCTGCATTGATAGTACAGCGATGGTTCTAGAGAACAGTAGTACCCTCCACTTCCAACTGTAGCTCCTTGGCCCTGAGATTCAAGAGTTCAAAACTGGTGCACTATACTAGAAGTACAGTACATCGCACTACTAGTTGAGAAAGTAGTACTAGTACTGCTACAGTACGAGTACATACTCCTCCGTGACATAATGTAAGACGTTTTTGACACTAGTTGGCGTGTACAAAAAATAGCAAAAACATCCCAAAATTTCTTAATCCACGCCAAAAACTACTAGCTAGTGCCAAAAATTTCTTACTAGTGCTATTATTTACAGTATAATGCAATCCCATAACGTCCCATAATGCTAGTACTAGTAGTAAATAATATCCTCACCCCTTCGCTAAGGAACGATCTACAGTTGGAAGGGACGAAGCCCTGCGGTTACTACGCTCTTATCTCCTCCTCGCCAGTTCCCCTCCCCCCGAAGAGAAGGCAGTTCGTCGCTGCTCCCATGGATTCGCCAGGCGGTTCTCCTCCTCGTCGGGGATAGGAGACCTTGGACGATGATCCTCCGGGAGAAATCGCACGCCGCTCCAACGTCCTCACCGCCGCAAGACTCGGTGCTTCCTGCACCAACTTTTTCAAGACGGTGCTTAAAAAGGCTTGGGAAAAGGCCATGCTTGTTGGTCTTTCATGCGTCCTCGAGGAGAAGGTTCTTCTATGGGACAATCATTCGAACAGTCCACCGCTCCCTGGCCATGGTTGCACGTTGACTCTGCTAGAGTTGCCGACGTTGAGAGGTACTCAGATTTTGTCCGATGAGCAGGTCAGTAATGGAGTTTGATCATGTAGTACTTTGTTATTCCATTTCCATCCCGTAATTTCTCCGCTGCCCACCGTCTTATATATAGGTCTGGGTCGATGCCAACGAAGATTGGCTTGCATACCTCCGGCCCGATACCACCATCATTTTGCACAACATCCACAGCAGTGCGGCCGTTCCGGTAGACCCCTTCTCCACCATTGGGATCGGCCTTCTAGACTGGCTGGGCTTGAATACGTATGATGATGCCTACATGAGATTGAAGAAGATAGCAATTGTGGACCCGCCGACAAAGTGACGCGGCTACGATGATTACTATCTCATCGCGGTGTTCGACATAAGGATTGCCATCAATGCAAGAGGTAGTAACGGCAGAGGCTGGCGCATGTTGGCGGCGGCAGATTTGTACCCCTACATGTTCGAAGACGTCGTGCGCCATCTAGGTTGCATCTTCGCGGTGACAAGCCAGGGGACTTGTTTCATCTGGTTGCCATCCTACGGTACGGAAGATTACAAACGGAATGCACAAACCATCATTTGCATCCCTAACGGTACTCCATTATTTTGCAGGGACCAGTCATCCCGCGATCAAAATAAGATCGCCGTTCCTGGATGTGCATTTTCATCCGCGATTCGGTCTAACCTGGAACCTTGTAGCTGAGTTTGGCATATTGGGATCAACTAATTTAGCAGTCGTTACCCATGGTACCACTGATGTGCAACATGGTCACACAATCTACCACGATCGGACCGTCACCATCTACCCAGGTATTCCATTTTTTAACCCTCTCGCCTTCTCTTTCATTGTTGTACTAGTACTCTACTTACGTACTAGTAGGAGTACTTTTTACCTTGGAGGACGCGTATAGCTAGCTAGGCCCTTGAAGACTTGAACCCACTAGCTGCCACCATTTTTGTTTTTCCATGTCTTACTATCTCATCCATGTAGCCAAGAGTGGCTATATATAATAAGCTGGTTATTTTACTTCCTCTATACCGGAGTAGTACTATTTGCTGCACAGTATTACTGACCGCCATATTTGAGCACAACATTATTATGCATGGACCTTGACTATGTACGTCACCATGTGTCCAGATCTGAGATGCCATGTGTACCAGATGAACGGCGCCGAGTTCGACCCCCGTGATGCTACGTGGGTGCCGAGGAACACTCTTGGAGAGTACTCGCTTTTCATTGGGGACAGCTACCCCATTGTGAAGCGGATGCCACCTTCCGTGCACGACATGCAAGGCCTGCCATTCATGAAGCATGGTTGTGTCTTCAATGCGCACCACCGGATGAACGACATGCTGGGACACGCTATCCCTGATTTATGTCGCTTCAGCTTGGATGAGTCTCCATCGTGTGGAACCAGACTAGAAAGCTGCGACAATGATTCCCGTTGCCCACCGCTATGGATCGTGCCATCCATGAAGAACACCTGGGACTGGAACCTAGAGGAGGACATGTAGCCCATCTATAATGTGTAAGTGGAGTACGGTAAATTGTGAACGGTAGCGCTGTGAATATATGTAGACTAGTCGTGCACAAATTTATCACATGAATTGGAGATGAACTTGTGTGGCATACTGGCATTTGTCCTTTAGAATTTATTACTAGTAAATGTGTTATGTATACATGCAACTTGTGTGGTTGTTGCACGGGCTCCAACACGCTCTTTGAGAAAAAAAAGGTGGCACAGCTTTGGATATACGTGACGTGGCGACATCATACAGTAGCATCGTTCGCTATAGTTGTAGTACACTCCTACTAGGATGACAACTCCTATAAAACCTTGCGCTTGGCTCTTTGCCTCTTCGGGAGGTCCAACAGTTCGTACTCGTGTGAACCTTGCACTTGGCTCTTCGCCTCTTCGGAAGGTCCAACAATGATGATACTACAGTACAATATGCTTCTGGCAATCTGACACCGATTGAACTGCTGCACGTCCACCGCGAGGGCGAGGGCGAGGGAGAGGGCACTGTAGTCAAAACCCTCTCCTTGTCCTGTGAACCACCGCGCGCGTGGGTGAGGGAGAGATGTAGTAAGCAAGCTTCTCCTTGTTCGGCGAGTTGACGAGACACATCAAAGCAGTACTAGTACTAGTCCATACTGCGTCCTTTCCGGTTAATATGGCTTAATTTGAAACGAGAAAAATACACTAGCGGTCAACATATGTAACAATACGCTCTTTACGGTCACTATATATAGTTTTGCGGTGATTATACGATCACTAGCTCATCGTAGAGCACCGTATTGCACCCTACTGACCGGCCACATAGTCGACGTGGCACTTTGTTGACTGGTTAAATTGTCACCTAGTTTCTAGGACCCACGTGTCAGTTGGCAGAGAAAAGAAATCAGTTAAACAAAACTTTACGCACGCGCGACAGGAGTCCAACCCTTGCGCGCGAACCACCCTGGCTGTGTATGTGAGTGCATGCACGTGTACTCCCTCGGTCTTCCAACAAAGAGTGTACATCGGCTAAAATACAAAGAGTATAGTACATCTACACTTCCAATGCATTTAGCCTTTAATCTAAATCGATATTGATTGACTGATGCACCAACTTGTGCTCTAGGTATAGGCTACATGTCTATCCTTAATTAAAGCATGCAACGACCTTCATTTAATCTTCTTCTCTCAATGGTCGCATGCACACATAAGTCTGCTACTTTTGGGCATTAATTATGCCCTGGTCAATGTGTAAATATCTAAATGTATAGTCTTTCACGGACGTAGGGAGTAGGTTGAGCACTTGAGCGTGAGCTGTGTGTTGCGTCGTGTGATGTGTGCCGCATGGATGCGTGAGTGTTGCGTGCGTCCATGTGTACGTGTGAGTATTGCATGTTGCAAGCATGGGGCTTACTCCCTCCCATTGACATGTTCATATTTCAAGCTTCCTCTGTTCCTTCCATATGGTGATACTCCCTCTGTTCCCAAATACGGAGTAAAATCCTCCCTCTGTTCCCAAATACGGAGTATTTGTCTTTCTAGAGATTTCAACAAGTGACTACGTACGGAGCAAAATGAGTGAAGTGAGCGTAGAGGCATATGGATAATATAGAAAGGAAGTCTTTGTGATCCATTATTCCCCATCTCGGTCAGAGAGAACTATTCAACTAGTCTTCGCAGTGAAGTGACAATACACGCTGCAGCAGATGGGACACTTAATTAATAAGCTAAACTAGCGTGTTGGTGTTACTAAATCAGCCTTACCCAGTACTGCCATCATGTTTGCCAGTAGAGCACGCTTCTGTCCTCCATTAACTGACATATGGGCCCTCTTGTCGTAGACCCACATGTCATTGGTGTAACTATTTACACTCCGAAGGACGGTATATCCTGGTAGTAGTAGTAGCATTGAGATTTAATGCACTTTCTTCCCCGTCTTCCACTCTTCTTCCTCCTCTCTTCTTGTTCCTCCTCTCTTCCCCATCGTCGGCCGCACACCATTTCCCCCCGCCCACGCTATCTTCCTTGGTAGCTAGCGCGTACCATATCCCCCTGCTCACTGCTCGGCCACACGAGGAGAAGCTTCTCGCTCGCCCGCCAGAATCCACTTCCCCGTTGGCTCGTAGGCACCGAAAACCCCAATGGCAGAACCGACTGACACGCAGAGCCGCGATCGGAATTCCCTCCCCGATGTTCTCCTAGAGCAGATCTGTAATCGTATGGACCTACTCAGCATCGTCCGTCTGGCCGCATGCTCGGTGTCTTTGTACTGTCTACTCGTCTGCAACCGGCCGACTCTTTTCAAGACACCCTGCTTGCTCATGCCCGATCCTTGCATGTGGCCAGACACCAACTTGATGATCCTACGGAGGTTGCCGTGGTGCCCCTCGACATGCTACCACTACCCGTCCACCTGTCCTTCATGCGCGGCCACTACTGGGCGGGCATGAAGGCCAACTGGATCGTCCTCATCCACCAATCCGGTAGTCCGTGGCATCTCGTGGATATCTACACCCAGCGAGAGATCACCCTTCCATCGTTGGATACCGCCGCCATCGAGCCTCGCGGCCCGCCGGACACTCCTGCCTACTACGCACGAGACACGTCAAGCTTTTGGCTCGACCTCTGTTTGCTGAAAGTTGTAATCTGCGAAGTGCCCACACCATCAGAAGACTACATGGATTACAAGCTCATTGCCTTGTTCAACATGGGATTAGTCTATCTGGAATCCGGTCGCCATACATGGTTATGGCTCATCGTCAATCCAGTTGATGCAACATTTCTGTCTGATGCTATAGTGCACGATGGCATCGTTTACGCGGTCGACGCACAGATTGGCTGCCTATACTGGTGGAATCTATCGTCGTGTAGTTGTTCTATCTCATCTCATCTTTACCTTATGAATACGACTGCCTGTTCATTGTTACAAATTTAGAATAGATAGTATGTCTATAACCACATCATTGCTATATGTTCCTCTCATTTCCTAGATTTTTATGACCACACATGTTATTGTTAGAGTTTATATGGGAACAATTGGCATCTAATGATTGTTAGAATAGATATTATGAGCATAACATCATGATTGCTATATGTTACTCTCATTTCCAAGATTTTTATAACAACGCATGTTATTGCTTAGAGTTGATATGAGAACAGTAGTAGTAAGTGCTATGGTAGAATATGAGTAGGCTCTATCATAGTTGTTTTCCTCTCATTGTTACATGATGTTTGAACCATGACATTACTGCTAGAATATGAAAGCCATTGGCTTATTTTTTTAACTTGGGTATGATTATGACCACGGCATTGCAATTCTCTGTCTATGATATGTGTCACTTTTATAATAATCTTAATTCCACACATACTCTGAACATGATTGTTTATTTTTGTCCTTTTGGTCGCCAATTTGAATTGTTGCAGCAGACGCAAATGCTCCGACCTTCATGATTCCAGGACCTGGAATCATACCAGCCGATGGGTGGTGGTTTATCGCTCGCTCAGCTGACGGCGGTCATTTGATGCTCATTCGCACGTACCAAATTAAACAAACCATTACATCAAACCACATGTAGTACAATGGCTGGGGCGTTCGTGAAATTGATGGCTATGGCTGCTTCGTGTTCGAAAAAGATCCCAACTCCGTTGGGCCAAGCGTATTCAACTGGAGGCGGGTTTACAGCCTCCGCAACCACTCCATGTTCCTCGGGCTCAATTATCCGATCATCCAACCAATCATCGATCATATCACCGGTGATGATTACCATGCTATGCAACGTCCATTCGCCAGGGGGACTGTGTTTACACATCATACCATGGGTTTCATGAATCACCATATCCAGAGATTCGTCGACACAGCTTGTTGCCAGATAATCTTCAGTGTGTGAAAGGTATCAAGCGTCCATGCGATGGATGGCTTTTGCAAACCCGACATGCGGCGATGTGGTTCATGCCAACAGCAAATATGCACAACTTGATTCGTACTGATATCTAGACTGAGCCATGTATTCTGCTGTTGTAGCACGACCCTCTTTTGTTGGATATTATGTATTGTTGTTAGTTTGAAGCACTCCTCTGGTTTGAAGGATAGATATCTTTCTGGGATCAAGTGCATCCTAACTCACCTGCGCATGATGTACCGATAATGATGATGGAGATGATGTGCAATATATATATATATATATATATATCAATTAGGCTTCAAGTGCATACTTGTTAGTTAAACCTATGGTTAAAATGTGACACTAAATACGACCAGTAAGTAGTACAGTAGCAGTACTAGTATACGTCGGTCAAATTATTCATCATGTCCACACATTGAATTGACGTGACAACACGCTGCGCGTGAGGTGACACAAGAATTCCGGTGGCGTGTTCGGGTATTCTGGACTTCAGATTTGGAGTACCACTTATCTGTCGAAATCTTTCATCATTCACTTAAAACAGTCGATTGATCATACATTGAGTACCATATAACTGGAATTAACCGATGCAAGTCGAAGAAGGATTGGCCGATGCTGCCAACTGGTGTCAAGTTCGATCCCACGGATCAGGAGCTGATCAAGCACCTTGAGGCCAAAGTGAGTGCTGACAGCGCGAGATCTCACCCTCCCATCGATTTGTTCATACCAACCATCGACAGCGAGCACGGCATATGCTACACCCATCTTGAGAAACTTCCAGGTAAGACACCGATCGGCCGTCTACTTGCACAAACATATTCCTTTATTTATAGCTCTATTTTTCTTTTTAGACGCAGACCTGGTGAAGCAATTACAATTTGACAGTTAATAAAAAGTGAAAAAGTGACTGCAACATGCCAAAGATGTTATGAAAATGCCAACTACGTACACTAAAACCTGTATTTGACAATACTGGAGGTATCACACTGAGTGGCCTAAGCAAGCATTTCTTCCAGCGCAATTCCAGGGCGTTCAAATGGGGCACGTGGACGCGTCGCAAGATACAGTCGGAGTGCGGCATACACGCAATGTGTCACAACACCGGCAATACCTTGCCGGTGATGGTCAACGGCCGGCAGACGGGCAGCAAAAAGGTTCTGGTGCTGCACACCAACAAGAACTTTGACCAGCATAGGACCAACTAGGTTATGCACCAGTACCACCTCGGGGACCTGGAGCAAGAGAAGGAGCGGGAGCTAGTCCTCTGCAAGATTCTCTACCAGACGAACACTAGTGTCAGGAGTAAAAAGATTATAAGTTAGGTTGGTAATAGTACTTGTACTACCTTGTCGTCCGCAAGTTGGTATTGTTGTTAACGATCTTTTGGTATGAACTTGGCATTTGCTTCCAACCATCATGCCGAGGGTCGACGTGGATGTAAAGCTGAATCATTTGTTTCGAAACGAATTTTCAGGCACCTGATTTTTATTTGATGGGTAGCATAAGCACCTACCGTTCGAATTCCCAGTTCTCCAAATTTTTCGAAACAAGTGCATGCACTTATTATCACGATGAAAAAACAATATCCCTGCTACATCCCAGTTATCAGTCTGTACTTGCAGAATTCTCACGTTTATTGAGCACGTATATTGTTTTTTCAGGTCGAGCAAGTTTCAACTGGGCTGTAGACTGCTCAGGCTTGGTTTTCTTTTTAACAGGCCCAGCCCATGACGACAACGGGGCACAAAGATCTAGCAGGTATCTACTGGCCTCTGGCCCGCCAGCGTTAGTTATATTTTGTCTCACAACATCCGCATGCAGTTTTTTTACTGAATCAAACACACAGCCCAGTTCTATTTTCCTCTTGAAACGCCATGTCCTACTTCCGTTTTCTAATCTCTACCTATAGTTTTACTAGTTCATATACACGTATCATTATATTGAAAATACATAAAATTCCCTTTTCATATTTACTCCTTATTTTTGTTGTTGTTTTCCCTCCCAGCGCTGATTTTTTACCACTGGTTTTCCCTTAAACCAACTCAATAGTCCCAAGTCTTATTTGCTTACAAAACAAAATGATTTTTTGGCAAATCAATAAGTTCTTAAAAAATGTTTATCATTTCAGGATTACAAAAGTTCGGACTCCACCGAAATATGCAAAATAAGGTTGAACTTTTTGAACGTGGTCCTGGGCAGAAAATGGGCTGTAATAAATTACTTAAGAATTAGCAAATGGGCTGCAAATTATTAAAAAAATAGCAAACGGGCTCTATGTTGTCTGCCATAGATTTGGAGGCTGACTTGCGGGCCTACTAAGTTCATGCATACACAAGGTTTCTCAAAAAAGAAACTTAGTCAACAATCGACTCTACCAGCGTCAAACCGTTAGATGTCAATCTAACGGAAATCATGCTTCTTCAGTCTCTGATCTTCCTGCCCCAGCCACCCAAACCAGCGTCGTCGGAACCGCCTGCTCCCGCCTCCCGTGGCCGGCTGTGCTGCCGGGCAGGCCTCACGGCCCCATCATATACTCGCATCCCTGGCCTGTCTATCCCTCTACTCACCCACACCACCTGTTATTTTTCGGCGACGACAGCCAAACCAGTCATCCCTCGTACTCTCGACCGCGTGGGAAACCACTGCCGTGTCTTCCCCGGCTCCATGTCGTTCCCTTCGTAGGCCTCGCCGTCATCCACCGCCCTGGTGCTCTCGGCGCGGCGTGGTCAACGAACGACATCCATTGGAAGTGGACTATACGTGGAGAGGCTGACAGCTGGGTCCACGGCTGCACACAAGGAAATGCCTCTTTATTACGCGCAAAATAATGATTCCTGCACCTGACATCTGGGACCCACCGGAAGGGCCTCTGTATTTCACGAAAAAACGTTCCCTTCCCTGACAGGTCGGACCCACCAACTATATCTTCGCATGCAAGGAAGTGCCTCCTTATTGCGCACAAAAAAATGAATACCCCCTGCCAGCTGGGACCCATCACAGTGGGAGGTTGAGTTGTGGGCCTACTAAGTTGACAGGGAGGGAGGGCTTTGTCAACTTAGTCAATATATGAACGATTCTAGCTCCAGTGACCGTACGATGTCCATCCAACGGCCGTAGTGCTTCTTCAACCTCTGGTCTTCTTGCTCCAGCCGCCCAAACCAGCGCTGGTCATGCCGCGTGCTCCTGTCTCCCGTGACCGGCTGTGATGCCGCGGAGGCCTCACCGCCCCCTACTACTCCCACCGCTGGCCAGGCCATCCCTCTACTCACCCACACCCCCTGTTATTCTGCGGCGACGGCAGCCTCACACCGCAGCCGAACCAGTGAACCCTCGTACTCCTCTCTGCGTGGGCATCCACTGCCGCGTCTTCCCTGGCTCCGCGTCATCCCCTTTCTAGGCCTCGCCGTCGTCCACCGTCCTGGTGCTCTCGGCTCAGCTGGTCAATGTGGTCAACGACCGACTTCCATCGGAAGAGTACTGTACGTGGAGAGGCTGACAGCTGGGTCCACGGCAGCCGCAAGGAAGTGCCTCCTTATTACGCGCAAAATAATTATTCCTGCACCTGACAGCGGGGACCCACCGGACGGGCCACCGTATTTTGCAAAAAAACGTTTTCCCCTGACTGCTGGGACCCACCAGCAACATCTTCGCACGCAAGGAAGTGCGTCCGAAAAAAAACCGATTCGCCCCCTGACTGCTGGGACGCACCAGCTATATCTTCGCACGCAAGGAAGTGCCTGACAGTCGGGACCCACCTGGTCGAAGCGTATGTAGAGTTGTCATTCTGGTCGTGAACGTGTACGTACATACTGGTCGATGTAGAGCACGCACATGTCGTAGTAGAGGCGCGCATGCAGCATGTACACGTACGTACAGCGGCCAGTGTGCAAGAAAGAAAATACGGCCACGTACGTATATACGGGCGGGGTCTCGAACACCTACTCGCGCACTACTCCACCTACTCCTGTTCATCCACGGGCTCCTGTTCATCCAGCCTCCACCGCGCGCTACCCCACCGGCTACAGTTCAACCAGCCCTCTCCATACGGGCTCCTGTTCAACCACCCCTCCACGGGCTACTGTTCATCCAGCCCTCCACCGTCTACTGTTCATCCAGCCCTCCACGGTGTCATGTTCATCCAGCCCTCCACGGGGTCCTGTTCATCCAGCCCCAACCGGCTCGATCGATCGGGGTCCTGTTCATCCAGAGGCAACACCACGGGGTCCTGTTCATCCACCCCACCGGGAACTGTTCATCCAAACCCCCCAGCAACGCTCACTGTTCATCCAGAGGCAGCATCGACCGGCTTGAGTTAGCAGCAGTAGCGAGGGAATCGCTCAATCGGGTTCAGTTAACAGCCATCGATCGATCGCTCGGGTTCAGTAACGAGTAGCCTGCAGTGCAATCGCTCGGGTTCAGTTAGAGCCCAACACCTCGCACCCACGCGCGTGCGTGTATGAGAGAAACGCGCATCACTCGGCCCCGACCACCCACCATAACCGGGAACACCCCGAAATTTTCCTCACCCTCGCCTCTAATACGGTTTTTTCCGTCATGGACGGCCCAAAGAATGTCATGCAGCAGCGTCTCCGGCCCGCCCAGGATGAAAAGCCCATTTTCTTTCATGATTTTTTGTCATAGAAGTAGGAGCCCACCACATCTGTGATGATAGCGGGTTTTGTCACAATTATCGGCATAGAAGTGTCATAAGTATGACAGATTTTTTTTTCGTTCAGCCCAAAATGTCACGGATGTGTCTTTTTTTTGTAGTGAGAGTATTCAACCCAAATTTATAGATTCGACACAAGGGGAGCCAAAGGATATTTGAAGGTATTAGCAGCTGAGTTGTCAATTCAATCACACCTGGAGATTAATTATCTACAGCAAGTAATCAGTAGCAAAGTAATATGATAGTTTTGATAGTTGTGACAGTAGCAACGGTAACGGTAACGGTAACAGTGATAGCAGTAATTTTGTAGCAAGTGTAACAGTGATGATAACAGTAGTAACTTAGCAAGAACAATATAAGACAAATTCGTAGGCATTGGATCGGTGACTTGTTGGATGATATTCACCATGAGACAGTTATAACCTAGGGCGATACGACACTAGCTCCAGTTCGTCAATATAATGTAGGCATGCATTCCGTAAATAGTCATACGTGCTTATGGAAAGAACTTGCATGTCATCTTTTGTCCTACCCTCCCGTGGTAGCGGGGTACATATTGGAAACTAAGGGATATTAAGGCCTCCTTTTAATAGAGGACCGGAACAAAGCATTAACACATAGTGAATACATGAACTCCTCAAACTACGGTCATCACCGGGAGTTGCCCCGACTAGTTTCACTCCGGGGTTGCCGGATCATAACACGTAGTAGGTGACTATAACTTGCAAGATCGGATCTAAAACATGAATATAATGATGATAACATATATGGTTCAGATCTGAGTTCATGGCACCCGGGCCCAAAGTGACAAGCATTAAGCATGGCAAAGTCATAGCAACATCAATCTTAGAACATAGTGGATACTAGGGATAAAGCCCTAACAAAACTAACTCAATTACATGATGAATCTCATCCAACTCCTCATCGACCAGCGAGCCTACGAAGGAATTACTCACTCCCGATGGGGAGCATCAAGGAATTGGCGATGGAGAAGGGTTGGGGATGATGAAGAACAAATATCCCCCTCTCCGGAGCCCCAAACGGACTCCAGATCTGGCATCCTGATGAAGAACAGGAGGTGACGGCGGTTCTGTCTCGTGGATCGCGATAATTCTTTCTCCCTGATTTTTTTGGAATAATGTGATTTTATAGCGTCGGTTTCAGGGTCAGCGGGGCCACCAGGTGGGGACAACCCACCTGGGCACGCCAGGAGAGGGGTGCGCGCCCTGGTGGATCTTGCCCACCTAGGTGCCCCTCTCCGACAAGTCTTGGCTCCAGAAATTCTTATTTATTATATAAAAATTCCTCGCAAAGTTTCGTTCCATTCCGAGAACTTGTATTTATGCACAAAAACAACACCATGGTAGTTCTGCTGAAAACAACGTTAGTCCGGGGCTAGTTTCATTCAAATCATGTAAATTAGAGTCCAAAACAAGAGCAAAGGATTAGGGAAAGTAGATACGTTTGAGACGTATCAACTCCCCCAAGCTTAAACCTTTGCTTGTCCTCAAGCAATTCAGTTGATAAACTGAAAGTGAAAAAGAAAAACTTTTACGAACACTTTTGCTCTTTTTGCATAAATAAGCTTAAGCAGCACCCAGGTTTTCAGCCAACATTATAACTAACCATGCCGATAATAACTCTTAAAGATTATATTAACTCATATCAATGACATAATCAGCTAGCTAGCAATAATAAGATATCTCAAACAGCAACACATTGTCAAAACATCCATGATATAATATGACAACAGTGGTATCTCGCTAGCCCTTTCTGAGACCGCAAAACATAAATGCAGAGCACCTCCAAAGTTCAAGCAGACTAAACATTGCAATTCATGGTAGAAAAGATCCAGTCGTGATGCACCCAACATTAGCTACACACAATGCATAAGTCATGACAGCTGGGCTCTCAGGTTCTAGAACTTATCTTAGAAGGTGATGACACAATATAAAAGTAAATAGATAGTCCCTTCACAGAGGGAGGTAGTGATTTGCAGAGGTTCCAGAGCTCAAGTTTTAAAATAGAGGTAAATGATATTTTGAGACATGCACCCTTCTCATTTACTTCACGACAATCAGTTATCAATATCTTCCATGCTAAGCACGCTAGTGGCAGTTCCCAAGTGATAAAAGTAAAGGTTTTGACTCCATTGGGAGTTTTTGTTTGATTATTTGAGAGATCATTTCTTTTGCAGTTTGGGACTGGGCATCCCTATTACTGCCCTTTTCTCGTGCGATGGCGAGTGAATAAACACTCGAACTGAGAATAACCCGCTTAGCATGGAAGATACCGACCACCTCCTATCGTTCCATGAACGATCCAGGCACACAAAAATGATATTTATTTGAAGTTTTTACAGGTGGCACATGCAAATTTACTTAGGACGGCAGGGTAATACCGCATATAGGTAGGTATGGTGGACTCATCTTGAATAACTTTGGGTTCAAGGTTTTTGATGTACAAGCAGTGTTCCCACTTAGTACAGGCAAAGGCTAGCAATTAGATAGAGAAGTGGCCAGCTAGAGAGCAACAACGGTCATAAACATGCATTATGCATAAGTAACATTGGACACTAGCATGAGTAGGAGATGAACACCATGAACATAAATATCATAGAGGCTATGTTGGTTTTGATTCAACTACATGCATGAACATGTGCCAAGTCAAGCCACCACTACTAGAGAAAACCCTAGTAGCAGCGCTTGAAATATGCATAGCAGTAGCGCTGGGTCCAGCGCTACTGCTAGCGCGCTACAGCTAAGTTGTAGCAGTAGTGCTGGTATGGGCAGCGCTACCGGTAAGTATTCTTAGCAGTAGCCCTTCCTTTTCCAGCGCTACTGATACCTATCTGTAGCGCTTGTTCACAGGAAGCACTGCTGCTAATCCAGCGCTACTCTAGGTGCTTTCCAGCGCTACTACTAATGTTCCTGCTTTCACCAATTCGCACCCCTCTACGTATTTGTGTTGTATTTATACAGGCTCTATACAATAGTTTCATCAGATCATAGTAAACATACACTATTCTCATCATATCATAGACATATAGTAGTCTCGTCATACCGTCATCATCATCATCATCATCATCATCATTCAACACAAATATCATCAAATCTCGAAAATAGCGATACACAAGTGCGATCATGTCATGTCTCGAATAAGTGCAACTGCATGGTCATGGCACACACACAAGTTTCATCATCTCTATCTAAACCATGATGTAGAAGAGAAGAGCGATCAGCATGAGCAAGAGCGTGACTATGTAGTACCGGCGGTCCCGCCCCTGCTCATGCTGGAGTGTCCACCTCAAGTAACTACTTTCCGCTTCGGCTCTGCTGTCGAACCCACTATGGCTAGCACCCGAGTACGTGTGCACCTGGGCCTGAGCGGCTGGCCAGTGATCGTAGACTCCTGGAACCCTACCAACGTACACGACATAGTAGCCCTTCACCATCTCTGATCTATGTACCTACATCATGAGTTGATGAATTGAACGATAATAGGAAACATAATGTACTTAAGAAAACAAAGATGCATAATTAGCAAAATAGAAGCAACCAATAGTAAACATAAATGATGAAGTTCTTCATACCCAAACTAATTAACTAGAGCAATCTACGCTAGTTTAGGACCACGGTTTAGTTACATCACATAGTTTCGCCGTGCATAAATTCAAAGTTTTTCCATAGAAAAAGACAATAGTGACACATGCATTGTCATCAACAATCAGTCCTCCATGTCGGCGGTCCAATCTTCATAGTCAGGGAGGAAGCACCTGAGCTTCTTGAAAGGCTTCAAGTCCAGACGCTAAGCGAGTAGCAGTGCTCGGACATCTTCCCGCGTGATTGACCCGTGGTAGAACATCCCTGTTGGTTCGAGGACCTGATTCATGATCACTTAGGCAAGTTCACACTGTACGTGATAGAACTCAGCTCTGATTCGATGATCCTGTGTACTTCCTATGCTTCTGGCCCAGCTGACAATCTTGGCATCGTTGGTAGTAGGTGACATGTGAAGGCGTTGATTATCCCTTCTGTACTCGAGCAGGTGATGTATGAGGTAGAATCCATCAGCCATACTGGTGTGCGGTTGCTGGATGTAGCAGAAGTCGGTCTTATGACCAAAAGCCAGGCCGCCGCGACCCCTGTACTTTTTCACCTTGATATATCCACTAGACATGCTGAAGGTTAACAGGGCACTATCGAGAAAACTCTTTATGTGCTTGTAATCCTTTGTCCTGAGGTTCTTCAATGAGTCCAAGTACATAGCATGGGAGTATTCCGGGTACAGAACGATGAGGACGGTGCCCCCCCCCCCCGCCGCGCAAATTAAATACACCTCAAATTAGCCTCCATGCTTGCAAAGGAATGATTAACACTTATGAAAGGATATGTGCGGATGACTTACATGGGATGATAAGGCACGAGAATCGCTTCCTTGTCCTTATTAGCGATCACGAACTCGCCGAGGTACTTACTCGCATAGTCACGGTGCTCCTTGCAAACTGCCAAGAAGCTCTCGTGCATATAGAATGGGTCCGTGACGCAGATATATTTAATGTTCTCGACCCTGATGAAGTAGTTCAGATACAACGCATACATGCGGATGAACAGAAAATCCAGCTTGGTCATGTGGAACATGTCGTAGATGTAGTCAAATCGCAGGATGAACTTATTCGCGGGCCATCTCTCGACGTACAACTTCCCACCCGACACCTGAGCCGCGTAAAGCGGGTATCCTGGTTTTTCCGTGATCAGAAGGCTTTTCTCTCTGGCCAGCACATCTTCATGCAGTCTCCTAAGATCATTGTTCACTAGGTGCTCTAGCACTTTGGCAGGTAGGATCGGCTCGCCGGCGACATGGATGCGCTGCGCACCTTCGACAGGTATTCTGTCTACCACCCGGGGCTTCAGAGGCGGCTGGCTGCTTGAAGCAGCTCTGGCGCCTTTAGGGCCTTTCTTGTCCGGTCTCCTCCTTTGCTTCTTGGTGGGTGGCGGTAGTGAGCCCACCATACCTTCCCTAACCACCACCCCCAGTGTCGTTCGGCTAATCAATGGACGGACCTCGGGGGGTTGCTTGGTACAGGTGGCATCTGGAGGCATCTCCTGTGAGGATCGCTTGAAGAGAGACTTTTTGCATTCCGCCTTAGGATGTTTCGGCTCCAGCAAATCAGGCAGCATCAAGTCATCATCTCCATGCTCATAGCCCGAGTCTTCGCCGTCCTGAGCCATCAATCCTCCATCATCATAGGCGGTATTGATATACTTCTCTGGGTCATCATCATCCTCCTCCATGTCATCATCAACATTTGCTTCTTTAACAGCGGGGCCTACATCATCTGGCACTAACGGAGGCTCTCCCTCACGTCATTCGCTATCACTAGCCACGACAGGTGCAGGTAATGTGGTAGGTGGGGTGGTGTTCATACCTTCTTGAGATGGTGGTGTTGGCGTGATACTGGGCGCCTCGAGACAAAGAAGAGACTTCGGCCAAGGCAAGAACCAGCTCTTGCATGCGCCAATCCTCTGGGGGGTCTCCTCGTCATCGATTGGTACCGGAGGAGGCAAATCCTCGAAGCCCACTAAAACACTAGCCACGTTAACCTTGAAGACGCCATCGGACATCTGTCGGTTGTGGAACATGCGGTCCTTTGGCTTCACGATCATTGCCTTTCCCACGTCCACCTTATGGCCCTTGATGTCGTAGAGTAGGGTGCATGGGGTGTCGTCGGCCTACAAAGGAGACATGTCTGCGACGTCAAACATCCGAAAGGCAACTGAAACGGAAGACTATAGACATGCTGGTGAAAAGGGTATGACGTGTAATTACCGTGAGGGCGTCGAGCTCAGCCAACGATGAAGGCCCACCGACCATGCAAGAGACGGAGGTCGGGCTACTATGAACAGGAGCGGGACCTTTTGCGGTTGCTTGATCAGGTGCTGGTGCTCTGGTGTTCACCGAATTGCTCCCGACAAAGCTGGGAAGGGGAAAGTCCTCCGGCCATTCATTTGGATTGTTCTTCGTGAAATCCCATAGTGCCGGAAGCAATCTGACCACCGCGTCAGTGACAACTGCAGAGACGGCCCCGAGCAACTCTTCTTTGGTCTTATTGACCGCAATCTTGACCTTCTCGTCGATGCTCTGCTGAGTGACGGCCCGTCTCTTCCTTCTTTCCTCTGGCTCCTCGTGGTAGCATGTCTTCCAAGAGGCACCATCTCCGACCCCGTGCACACGTCCATAGGACGGTGGCTTGTCCACCGGGACCTTTTTCAGTATGTTCAGGGCCCGGTTGAATGGGGTGTCCCACTTGGGCCTCGCCGACGACTGTGATGACTCATCGCTTTCAGCTGCCTTATGGTGCTGCTCTTTCTGCAAAAGGAACGTGGATGGTTTACTACCATGACAAAAATTGTTGTCGAATTGATTGGAAGCTAATATGATAATGTGGTAATATAACAATTACTAGAAGTCTCATGAACTCCCTCATGTTCGGGTCCGTGTAAAAGATCTTTTTTCTTTGTCCCACTTGTACCGGGCCCTGATCCAGTCAGGCTCCACCGGGTCGGTGAACTCCGCCAAGGGGTCTGGGATTCCGTGACTTTCACGTTCGGCGTCCTCCTTGGCACATACGTGCCTCTTTCCCTCGTAACCACGGCTTCCGAGGCGGTGGGGAGGCGTGTTTCTGGCCTGGAGCGCCTTCATTTTCTCCGACTTTGGCTTGACACTTTCTTTACCAAGATTCTCCTTGAATTTTGTGAAGTCCTCTTCCGTTATTGACGGATTGTCAGCGTGAATATGGGACCATGGTTCATTCTTCGCAATCGCTTTTTTCACCTGAACTTTCGAGGAGGACATGTCATTGGTGAACGTCACCATCGCCTTGTCGTTTATCTTTGTCATGGCAGGATCGTCCCATGGATCTTTATAGTCTTTTTCATTTCGGCCGGGGAACAAGAACCTATTGTGCAACTTCTTTAGGAGCATGTTCTCCATATGTGGTATGAGCCTCAACCTCTCATCGTTGATGTTGGCGGTTTCCCTAAGGATGCATCCAAGTTGATTGCACCAGCAAGAGCACGCATCCTCCGGCGCCGTTGGCTCTAACTTCTTGGGGTGCATCTCCGTGACCACAATTTGTCCGATGCCAAGCTCGTTTCGTCTTCGTGTCCTCTTCTTCTTCGGTGCTTTACCGGCTACGACAGTGTCGTTGCCGGTCTCGGGGGTGGTGTCGGTGCCGGTGCCAGTGTTGGTGCCGGGGTCGGCTTCGGTGTGGGGGTGGTGCCACTGCCGCCACCATGCAACCCCATTTGGTGTTCATCCAAGTAATCGAAATAGTGATTTGCTGCCTCGATGGGGTCTTCAAGGCGAGCAGAACCACCCTCGACTTCGGCGTCGGTAGACATGTTTGCTATTCAACAATTGTAAATAAAAGATATAATGAAGAGAAAAAAGGGGCCTAGCTATATTTGGTCGGAATGTTGATTCATTCCCCTTCCGGCAAATCCCGGGTACTCCATATGTCCTAGTTTCTAGCACAAGTCATGCAGAAAATCACGAAAACTTTTGGCATGACCTTTGCTAAAAAGTGGACATATGGAGCACCTGAAATTTGCCGGAAAGGAAATGAAACAACATTCCGCCAAAACATAGGCCACTCGGATATTCTTCGACATTCAACCAACATTGGAAAACCAACATATAACATCAATGGCATATATCATTCAAGCAAAAGCATGCTTGTACTTAAATGCACAAAAATGACAAAAATAGCTACAACCTTGCTCCTAGGGTTCATACATAGCTAACTCCTAGCACAAACTTGCTCTCTCTCTCTCTACTGTTTTTGCTAACTTGCTCAAAATTTTGCTAACTTTGCTACTGTTTTTTTAATTTGCTACTATCTTTTTATTTGCTACTGTTTTTATATCTAATTTTTTGCTACTATTTTTTAAAAATTGCTACTGTTTTTCTAAACTTTGCTACTATTTTTTTTATTTTTAGCTACGATTTTTTTAAAATTGCTACTGTTTTTCTAAACTTTGCTACTGTTTTTTATTTTTGCTACTGTCTTTTATACCCATTTTTTGCTAACTTGCTAAAAAAACAAAAAACAAAAATTTGCTAATCAGCTACTGCCCTAATTTGCTAAATTTGCTAACTTTGCTAATTTTTTTGCTAAATTTGCTAACTTGCCCTAAAATTTGCTAATCAGCTACTGCCCTAATTTGCTAAATTTGCTAACTTTGCTAATTATTTTTGCTAAATTTGCTAACTTGCCCTAAAATTTGCTAAATTTGCCCTAAATAGAGAGAGAGGAGGGCAGGGGAGAGGAGAGGGAGAGGGGGGCAGGGGAGAGGAGAGGCTTACGGCGAGGGAGCTCAGGCTCGGGCGGCGGACGGAGACGATGGCGAGGTCGAGGGCGCACGGGCAGGGGAGAGGCGGGGGCGGTGTTGTGCTCGAGGGCGGGCAGGGGAGACACCGGTGAGGTCGAGGCCGGGCTCGGGAGACGGCCGGCGACGAGGTCGACGGCGGCCAGGGCGACGGCCGGCGGTCGAGGGCGACGGACGGCGCAAGGGCGGGCAGGGCGACGGCGGCGGCGACAGAGTGGGGGAAGAGGATGGGGAGGAGTGGGGTTGGGACTTGGCGGACTTGGCAAAATTTGAGCCCCCGCGGTGGTTAACTCAAAGTAGTAGTAGCGCTGGATTGTGAACCAGCGCTATAGCTAAAAATAGCTATAGCGCTGGGTTGTAATGCAGCGCTACTGCTAATGGCACATAGTAGTAGCGCTTTTTTACTACCCAGCGCTATAGCTATCTTAGCTATAGCGCTGGTTTACAATCCAGTGCTACTACTATTTTGAGTTAAACTTTTTATTCTTTTCCTTTTCTAGATTTTAGTTTTTAGTTTTCTTTTCTTTTATTATTTTCCTTTTCTTTTCTGTTTACTTTTCTTTTTCTTTTGTACTACTTTCTCCCTTTTATTTTTTTTGTTTTTCTCCCAACGACGGCGTCTCCTTCTCCCCGCCACTACGCGAATATCACCGGAACCACACATGTGGTGGCAACATATCACTTGACCGATAATGGTTACTTAAGTGTGTATACAAAATAGATACATATATATAAAAGTGTAGGTTTCTGATCAGCTACGTCGACGATGTTTCACATTGAGCTTCTTCCCTTTCTTGTTCGTTGCCGAGTAATTGAGCCCCTCCTTGTGACTTTTCCGGTGCCATGGATTATGATCTTTCTTAGGTAATGTAGTATGGATTCTTCTTTTCACGTATGCTTCATCGTCATCGTCATCTTCCCTCATCGGGTTGCTGTATTGGTCGTAGTCTTCCTCGTTGGCTACTCCATCCATTCGGACGATGCTCCTTTTGGATCTCCTCACGACAACACGGTTGGGATTGACCAGGTCGGTTATGAAGAAGGATTGTGTCACATGCTTAGCGTGTACCCATGGCTCATTTTGGGCGATGACGTTAACGTTCACGGGAGTGCTCTTCGCGTCGGGTATAGACATGGTGGTGAAATACTTGTTTTCTCTTACAACGTCCTTGGCCCATCTGACACGGAACATCGTCGCATCATGCATTCCAGCATAGTCAAGCTCCCAGATCTCTTCGACCCTTCCGTAGAATCTCTCTGTTGTGCCGTTGGCGTTAGTCATGGATTGAATTGTCACCCCGGAGTTCTGGTAATCACTGTTCATGTCTTTGGCCTCCATGTAGAACATGTACCCATTGATATCGTAGCACTGATAGGTTGCGAGCTTGGGCGCGGGGCCATGTGCTAAGGCGTGTATCAGCAATCCGTCTGAACTGCCCTCTTTCGGTGGATTTTCAAGAACTTGCTCTTTGAACCAACGCAAGAAAGTGGTGTTGTGCTCTACAGTAACTTCGTCGTCCGTCTTGAGCATCCCCTTATCATGGTACTTCTTTGCGATGCTTTCTTTGTGCTGTGCCACATAATCATCTACCACATCTAGGTGTTGTAGCACTACTAAGTTAGCCGTGTCAAAGTTGTTCCGTCGATCCGAGTAGTCCACGTGCAATTCCCTCTGGCCGTTGTTGTGACCATCTCCTTCGAGCTTCCCATCGTGTTTCTTGATGGGCAAACCAACAACAGGGTCTCCGACGCTTATATAATTCTCGCAAAAGGAGACGCACTCATGCGTAAGATACCCCTGGACGATGCTCCCTTCGGGACGGGACATGTTACGAACGAATCCTTTGATGACCCCATTCATCCTCTCGAACAGCATCATGCTGTGAAGGGATGTCGGCCCGAGGTCGATGATGTCGTCCATGATGTGGACACACAGATGCACCATGACGGCAAAGAACGCGGGCGAGAAGTACATCTCAAGCTCACATAGTATGACAAGGATCTCTTCCTGTAGACTTCGAAGCTGCTTCACACTTATGGACTTTCGAGATATAACATCGAAGAAGCAGAGACCAGTAAGCGTGTCACGGACGTGCTTGTCCATTATCCCTCTAATGGCAACCGGGAGTATCTGCGTCATCATCACATGACAGTCATGAGACTTCATCCCGCTGAACCTTTTCTTCTTGGGGTCTAGAAATCTGCTTATCTTCCCACAGTAACCGGAACTGACTTTGATTCCCATAAGGCACTTGATGAATTGATCGAGCTCCTTCGCACTTAAGGTGAAGCAAGAAGGGGGCAATAATTCTCCTCCTTCTTGTTGACTTTTCTGCCCCTTTCCCCCTCCTTCGTCTCCGTCTCCGTCTCCTCCATCGACTTTTTACGGTGGAGCTCTTTCCTGATCTTCAAATCTTCCAAGTCTTTCCTTGCCTTCGGCCCATCCTTGGTCTTCTCCGGCATGTTCATCAGTGTGCCAAGCAAGCTCTCGAGGACATTCTTCGTGATATGCATTTGATCAAGGCAATGAGGCGTGTCATGATTGGGCCAGTACTCCAAGTCCCAGAAAACAGACCTCGTTTTCCATACCTTCAGCAGCGGCTCCGGCGCCTTTTTGATATTTCCCTACGCGGGGCATTGTTCCCAGTTTCTCAACAGCTCGTCGATTTTGACGCCGCTCCTCTTACGTGGAGGTCCTCGAAGCTCAGCCGACCCATTGAATAGATCTCCATGCTGTATCCACGGGTCATCCTTCTCGAGCCATCTATGATGCCCCATGTACACAATTTTCCCGGACCCGCCATCTTTCATTGACGTAAGCTGCTGAGATGTTGTATCATCCATGCACCTCGTGCATCCGCAGTATCCGTGGCACACTTGGCCTGAGGTGTACCCGTAACCGAGATAGTCGTGCACCGTCGTCATCAGCGCGGCTCTCATATGGAAATATTCTCCTTTGCTGGCGTCCCATGTCCATGCCGGTGTTTTCCATAACGTGTCTAGGTCCTCTTGCAGAAGCCCCATATACAGGTTAATACTATTTCCCGGTTGTTTCGGCCCTTGAATCAGCATGCTCATGTGTATGTACTTTGTCTTCATGCACTTCCATGGGGGGAGGTTGTACATCCATACAAACACGGGCCATGTGTTGTGGTTGGTGTTCTGGTTTCCAAACGGATTCATGCCATCGGTATTCGCACCCAGCACGATGTTCCTTGGATCTTCTACAACAAATCCATATATGGTGTTGAATGTTCTCCACTGGCTACCATCCACGAGGTGTCTCAGCCTCGGATCATCTCCATCGTCGGGCTTCTTCCTCTCCGCGTGCCAGCGCATGAGCTTTGCTTCCTTAGGATCTACGAAATACCGCTGCACACGGGGAGTGATCGGAAAGTACCATACAACTTTCTGAGGAGCTTTCTTTCCTGCCTTCTTGTCTCGAGAAGCATTGCACACTGGACACCTGGTTTTTTCCGCGTGCTCCCCCCTATAAATGATGCAATCGTTGATGCATGCGTGGTACCTAATGTGCGGCAAATCAAAAGGGCAAACGATTTTCTTGGCCTCCTCGACACTAGTAGGACACAGGTTCCCCGCGGGAAGAACTTTATTATGTAGATACTTCAAATGCTCATCGAGGCTTTTGTCTGTCCATTTGTTTTTGGCCTTCGTCTTTAGAAGTTCGAGCGTGAAACTCAAGCGGGTCACCTTGGGATCGCAACCGTCATACAATGGAGTCCTCGAGTCTACTTCAAGTTGCGCCAGTTTGGCCTCCTCTCTAGAAGCAGCTCTCTCGCTAGTCGTACTCTTGCGAAGGAGGTCTCGAACATGAGGGTCCTGCACGACTACACTTAGTAGAGTCGAAGACTGCGGCGTGACCGCCGCCTCTTCTCCGCGATGTCCGAACTCTTCTTCGCCGTGTCCGGAATCTTCTCCGCCGCCGTCGTCATTTCCGGACTCTTCCCCGCCGACATGTTTGGCGCCATCGTCTTCATGTCGATCGGTCATCTCTTCGTCTAGCCCCATGTCATTATTCCCTGCCATGTGGACGTCCTCATCATCATCATCTTCTTCACGTATCCACTGAGTTTAGCCATCCATGAAACCATTCATCAGCAGGTGCGCCTTCAAAGTGCCACGATCAAAAGGGTCCAAAAGGACCCCTTCCTTGCATCTTGCACACGGACATCTAATCCTAGTCCGATTATTTGCATACATGTCCATCACCGCGGATTGCATGTACCGCTCCACCTTCCATCCACTCACCTTCATGACCGACTGCACGGTATAACAAGCAAAAGGGTTATAAAATAAATAATGCATGCTTCAAAGTCATATATATATAATTTTGGCATGACCTTGCCTAAAAATAGGACATATTGAGTTTGCACGAAATTCACCGAAACGGAAATAAATCGACATTTCAGCAAAACATAAGCAACTCGAGGGCATGTCACTCGCACAAATCTCTCCATATATATATATATATATATATATATATATATATATATATATATATATATATATATCCCAAACACACATATTCTCATTCACAAACATATTCCCATTCTTGAAATGAACAACTTTTTACTCACCTATATATATATATATATATATATATATATATATATATATATATATATATATATATATATCTCCCGATCGAGAGAGACCGAGAGCACGCGGTTAATTAGATGATGAGAGAGAACGATCGAGAGAGCACGTGTGGTTGGCTAAATAGCTAGCTAGATCTAGTTGTTGGGATCGGAGGAGAGGTGAATCTAGCTAGCTAACTAATGGAGAGGGGTTATGGTGGAGGGGGCATTAATGGGGGAGAGAAGAGAGGTGTAGGAGAAAGAGAGAGGCCATTTATGGAGGAGGGTGCCATTAATGAGGAGAGAAGAGAGGTAGGAGGAAGAGAGAAGAAGAGCAACAATGGTGGAGAGTGGAGAGTGGAGTGGAGAAGGGAAAGGAGGGGGAGAGAGGGGAAAGTGGGGGGGAGGAGGGGGAGGGGGTGGGGAAAAGGTGGCACCAGCCGCAACTAGCAATAGCGCTGCTTTGAAAAAAGCGCTGCTGCTATGTGACATAGTAGTAGCACTCCTCAAGAAAAGAGCTACTACTAAGTGGGGCCCACTAGCAGTAGCGGGGCAGTAAAACCAAGCAATGCTACTAAATATTTAGTAGTAGCGCTTTTTCCTGTACACCGCTACAACTCCGGCTACTGTCGGTGGCCTCGTCTGGTCCCACATAGTTGTAGCGCTTTTTTTCCAGCCCGGCGCTACTACTATGGAGTTACTAGTAGCGCTTTCCATAAAAAGCGCTGCTGCTAAATAGCAGCAGCGATTACTATTATCCAGCGCTACTACTAGGCTACTGTGTGTAAGCATTTTCCTAGTAGTGCACTCGAACATTCAGAGGAGGATACCATATCATCATACTACATCACAATCATTTTAACGCAATGTTGATATCCAAGATAAATCATTATCCACTCCTAGCTACTTTTGCATGGCATGAGAAACTATAATCTCTAATTGTCATTGCAAATATGTTTAATCATAATGGGCTGAATCATGGATACTAGGTTAAATATATTTACACAAACAGAACAAGTCGAGCTCATACCCGTTTCTCTCTACAACGGCTGTTCATCGAATATCGTCATTATTGCCTTTCACTTGCACGACCGAACGATATGAAAATAATAATAGTGCAAGAGTGTCGTGGACTAAGCTGGAATCTGCAAACATTTTATTCAACAGGAGAAGACAAGGTAAAATGGGCTCTTTATTAGATTAACATTTATTCATATGAGAGCCACTCAACATTTTCATTGTGGTCTTCTCCTTGGTAAGACTCGAATAAAAAGAAAAGAAATTCAGAGAAACACACTGAAATATTTTTGGAGTTTTTGGTTTTCTTGAACAAGCAAATAAAGGGAAAGCAAAAATGACAAAAACTATTTACACGGGAAAGCTCCCAACAAGCAAAAGAAGAACAAGGAAATCTTTTTGGGTTTTCTTTTTAATACTACTACTAAGCATGCATGGAAAGTAAACTAGCTACAACTAATTTTTTTGGTTTTTCTAAGGGTTTTTCAAACACACAAGAAGAAAGCAAGAAAATAAAATCTAAGCATGGATGATACAATGAAAAAGTGTGAATACCGACAAATGGAAATAAGTGGACATGAATGTAATGTCGATGAGAACACGTACTCCCCCAAGCTTAGGCTTCTGGCCTAACTTGGTATTCGATCAGTAGCCTGGATAGTAGTTGGCGTGGTAGCTCACGGAAGCTCTCGGTGCAGATGCCTCAGCCTGTCGTGCTGCCTCCACTGCTGCGTTGTGAGCTCGGGCCTCGCTCCCAAGAACAAAATATCTTCCCTTGCCGTGATAGTCAAAAAGAGCAGGCGCAGGCAAATATGTGTGCACAACAGATTTTTGGTTAAACAATAGATTGTAAGTGAAGTTGTCAATCTTTCCTTTAAGGATCTTATGGTCTTTTAAGGTGTTAAAATCTAAATACTGCGTGGGTAGGATAGGATCAAAGGGCAAAGGCGAAACACCCAACCCTCGTGCTAAATGCGTGGCATATATTCCACCATAGAAACAGCCACTGTTAGCGTTATGCTGAAGTCTGCGTGCAACAATTTATCCGAGGTTATAATTCCTTTCTCCGGTGAGAGCGGTGTGTATGAGGCTCAAGTCTAGAGCACAAAGCGTACTACAGTCTTGCTTGCCTACTATTCATTTCCCGTTAAATAATGCAAAGTAATGAATTGCGGGAAAATGAATACTCTTTATTCTACCTTGTGTCACTCCCTTGTCTCACCGTAGCAAAGACTAATCAAGAATGATTGGTACTCAGCCTTTGGCAGTTCATCAAGTGAACCCCAAAATGGGAGTTTGCAGTGGTAAGCAAAATTCTCTAGTGAAATGGTAAATGGATTATCATAAAGCATAAAAGACACCCTAGACTCATGGGAAGGAATTTAAATCCTTTGACAAATGATTCAGTGAGAATATGGTGTTGTTCGCACTTATCTGAAATGTAGGGACCGAGACTGGCATTGTGAACATATTGCTCAAATTCCTCCTTAATGCCCACACGCACCATATAATCATCGCAACGCCATAAGCATGTTTTGGTGGCGGCATCTTGTGTGGAACTTTCACTTGGTTAAACATAAGACCGGCGAGCGGACCTGTCACTAGAAGATGCCCCCGAGGATCTCCTCCTCGAAGAACTCCTTCGAAATAGGTTCATCATGTTCGCGTACAATCTGTAAAATTTTGGGTGACAAAAATTTGTCCACAAAACTTTATCAAATTGATAGCAACTACTCATAGGGATGCATAGAGGCCATAACCAGCATTCAAACTACTTAGAACTCTAAGAATTTAACATGCAAGCTCATCTACAGTAGCACCAAGAGTTGCTAATTATTCAAAATATAAACCACTAAACCAAAAACTATTTGGACAAACGGTGGAGTCACATACCAAGCAACAATCCCCCGAAACAGTTTCAGAAACGGAGCTTCGAGCAAAGAGATCAAAATCCGCGGGTTTGAGAACAAGAACACGGCAGAGAGAGCAATGGAGATTTTTTTTCTGGAGGTAAGTGATGATGTGGGATGAAGGGATAAGTGAGGGACCCACGTGGGGACCACAACCCACCAGGGCTCTCCTGGGGATCCTGGCGCGCCCAGGTGGGTTGTGCCCACCTGGTGCACCTCCCTCTGATATTATTTGCACCAGAAATTCTTAAATATTCAGAAAAAATTGTATTAAATTTTCAGAGCATTCTGAGAACTTTTTTGGTCATTTTTTATTGCACGGGAAATTAAGAAAACAGAAAAAACATTGCATTTTATTTTATTTAACTAATAAAAACAGAGAAAAAAAGTAGGGTAGTGCTTACTAAATTCATCAACTTCATACCTCTCAAAAATGATTAATTAATAAGGTTGATCAAGTCTTATTAACAACCACTTTCGATTAGCATAAAACCGAAGAACTTTCATAAATCACTAAGTTACCTCAATGGGGATATGAATGTCCCCAACAATAAGCATTTCATATTTTTTTTTACAGTAGGTAGAGGTATTTGAAAACTTCCAATAGTGATTGTCGGAGATTTTTCAATAACATTAATACCATTCACTTGGAATTGTTTCTTCGGAAAGTGCACCGTATGCTCATTACCATTGATATGAAAAGTGACCTTGCTTTTATTGCAATCAATAACAGCCCCTGCAGTATTCAAGAAGAGTCTACCAAGGATAATCGACATGTTGTCATCCTCGGGCATCTCAACTATAACAAAGTCAATCAAAATAGTAACATTAGCAACAACAACGGGCACATTCTCACAAATACCAATAGGTATGGCAGTTGATTTGACAGCCATTTGCAAAGATATTTCAATAGGTGTGAGTTTTTTCAAATCAAGTCTTTTATATAAAGAGAAAGGCATAACACTAACACCAGCTCCTAAATCACACAAAGCAATTTTCACAAAATTCTTTTTGATGGAGCAAGGTATATTTGGTATTCCCGGATCTCCAAGTTTTTTAGGTACTCCATCTTTAAAAGTATAATTAGCAAGCATAGTGGAGATTTCAGCTTCCAGTATTTTTCTCTTATTAGTGATGATGTCTTTCATGTACTTTGCATAAGGAGGCATTTTCAAGATATTAGTCAAGCGAGTACGCAAAAAGACTGGCCTCAACATTTCAGCAAATCGTTCAAATTCTTCATCATCATTCTTTTTATTTGACTTGGGTGGAAAAGGCGTAGGTTTTTGAACCCACGATTCTCTTTCTTTACCGGGTTTTCTAGCAATGAAGTCTCTTTTATCATACCTTTTATTCTTAGGTTGTGGGTTATCAAGATCAACAGGTGGTTCTATCTCAACATCATTGTCTAGTTCTTCTTCAATATTTGGTTGAGTGTGTTCATGAACCTCATCATTATCTTTTCCATTATCACTAGGTTAGTGTTCATTACCAGACTGAGTTTCAGCATCAGAGATAGAAGTTTCATTATCATTATCAGGAGGTTTTTCTACTTCAGGTTCACTAGAAGCATGCAAAGTCCTATCATTTTTCTTCTTCTTTTTCTTTCCAGAATGACTAGGTGCACTAGTGTTATTTCTTTGTGAATCTTGTTTAATTCTTTTTGGGTGTTCCTCAGGATAAAGTGGTTCCTGAGTCATTTTACCTCCTCTAGTTGCAACTCTAACAGCAAAGTCATGTATATTATTATTCATTTCATCAAGAAATTCTCTTTGAGATTTAGCAACTTGTTCTAAATGAGTTTGAACCATGGAAGCATGTTTTGGAACACCTGTAACATCATTCAAAATTCTAAATAACAAGTCACTCAAGCGAGCAATCATATCAGAATTATATTTCAATTGTTTCATAACATTTGCATTGAAGTGATCTTGTTTTCTAATATAGTTTTCAAACTCATAAAGGCATTGGCTATTATGCATATTGTGAGGATTGTCATTATCATTGAACTTCGTTAAAGAATTTACCTCTACCAGCTTAGGCAGTGGTGGTGTATTAAGCCCATGTATTTCTTCAATAGGAGGTAAATTTTTAACATCCTCAGCTTTAATACCTTTTTCCTTCATAGATTTCTTTGCCTCTTGCATATCTTCAGGACTGAGATATAATATACCCCTCTTCTTCGGAGTGGTTTTAGCCGGTGGTTCAGGAAGAGTCCAATCATCATAATTTTTAATATATTATTCAATCATTCTTTAGCTTTCCCAATAGTTCTTTCCCTGAAAACACAACCAGCACAACTTTCTAGGAAGTCCCTAGAAGCTTCGGTTACTCCATTATAGAAGATATCAAGTATTTCATTTTTCTTAAGAGGATGATCAGGCAAAGCAGTAAGTAATTGGCAAAGCCTCTCCCAAGCTTGTGGGAGACTCTCTTGTTTAGTTTGCACAAAGTTAAATATTTCCTGTAAAGGAGCTTGTTTCTTATGAGCAGGGAAATATTTTCCAGAGAAGTAATAAATCATATCCTGGGGACTACGCACACAACCAGGAGCAAGAGTATTGTACCAAGCTTTAGCATCACCCTTTAATGAGAAAGAAAATAATTTGAGAATAAAGTAATAGCGAGTCTTCTCATCATGAGTAAAAAGGGTGGCTATATCATTCAACTTAGTAAGATGTGCCACAACAGTTTCAGTTTCATAACCATGAAAAGGATCAGATTCAACCAAAGTAATTAACTCTGGGTTGACAGAGAATTCATAATCCTTATCATCAATAAAGATAGGTGAAGTAGCAAACTTAGGATCATATTTCATTCTAGCATTCAGAGCTTTTTCTTTATACTTGCATAATAATTTCTCTAGATCATCCCTATCCTTACAAGCAAGAATATCTCTAGTTGTCTCCTCATTCATAACATAAATTTCCGGTATCTTAGGCAATTCATATCTAGGAAGGCTAGTTCTAGAAGGAGTTTCAGGAGTTTTAGTTTCAAGCTCATCATCAGATTCAACAAAATCATGTTGTATTACTCTAGCAATTTGTTCATCAAGAAATTCACCAAGTGGCACATCATCATTATCAAGCAAAGTACTAGCATCATCATAAGCATTATCCATAGCAGAAGTAGCATCATCAATAACTTGCGACATATTAGAATTGATAGCATGTGGTGGTGTTGCAATTTTACTTATAACAGAAGGTGAATCTAAAGCAGAACTAGATGGCAGTTCCTTACCTCCCCTCGTCTTTGAGGGAAATATCTTAGTCTTAGCATCCTTCAGATTCTTCATAGTGATAAATTGATAATAATCCCAAGTGACTCAACAAATATAGCTATGCTCCCCAGCAACGGCGCCAGAAAAGTGTCTTGATAACCCAAAAGTATAGGGGATCGCAACAGTTTTCGAGGGTAGAGTATTCAACCCAAATTTATAGATTCGACACAAGGGGAGCCAAAAAATATTTGAAGGTATTAGCAGCTGAGTTGTCAATTCAACCACACCTGGAGATTAATTATCTGCAGCAAGTAATTAGTAGCAAAGTAATATGATAGTTTTGATAGTAGTGACAGTAGCAACGGTAACGGTAACAGTGATAGCAGTAATTCTGTAGCAAGTGTAACAGTGATGATAACAGTATAGTAACTTAGGAAGAACAATATAAGAAAAATTCGTAGGCATTGGATCGGTGACTTGTTGGATGATATTCACCATGAGACAGTTATAACCTAGGGCGATACGGCACTAGCTCCAGTTCGTCAATATAATGTAGGCATGTATTCCGTAAATAGTCATACGTGCTTATGGAAAGAACTTGCATGACATCTTTTGTCCTACCCTCCCGTGGCAGCGGGGTCCATATTGGAAACTAAGGGATATTAAGGCTTCCTTTTAATAGAGGATCGGAACAAAGCATTAACACATAGTGAATACCTGAACTCCTCAAACTACGGTCATCACCGGGAGTGGTCCTGACTATTGTCACTCCGGGGTTGCCAGATCATAACACGTAGTAGGTGACTATAACTTGCAAGATCGGATCTAAAACATGAATATAATGATGATAACATATATGGTTCAGATCTGAGTTCATGGCACTCAGGCCCAAAGTGACAAGCATTAAGCATGGCTAAGTCATAGCAACATCAATCTTAGAACATAGTGGATACTAGGGATCAAGCCCTAACAAAACTATCTCGATTACATGATGAATCTCATCCAACTCCTCACCAACCGGCGAGCCTACGAAGAAATTACTCACTCCCGGTGGGGAGCATCATGGAATTGGCGATGAAGAAGGGTTGGTGATGATGAAGAATGAAGATCCCCCTCTCCGGAGCCCCAAACGGACTCCAGATCTGGCCTCCCGATGAAGAACAGGAGGTGACGGCGGCTCCGTCTCGTGGATCGCGATAATTCTTTCTCCATGATTTTTTTCTGGAATAATGTGATTTTATAGCGTCGGTTTTAGGGTCAGCGGGGCCAGGTGGGGACAACCCACCTGGGCGCGCCAGGAGAGGGGGGCGCGCCCTGGTGGGTCGTGCCCACCCAGGTGCCCCTATCCGGCAGGTCTTGGCTCTAGAAATTCTTATTTATTATATAGAAATTCCTCGCAAAGTTTCGTTCCATTCCGAGAACTTTTATTTATGCACAAAAACAACACCATGGTAGTTCTGCTGAATACAGCATCGGTCCGGGGTTAGTTTCATTCAAATCATGCAAATTAGAGTCCAAAACAAGAGCAAAAGCATTAGGAAAAGTAGATACATTGGAGACGTATCAACCAACAAAGGAAAAAAATCTTCTATGATTTAAGACATTACTTTTGGGATGACCCACATCTTTATAAAGAAGGAGTGAATGGTATTATTAGATGTTGTGTACCTGAGCATGAACAGGGACAAATCCTATGGAAATGCCACTCTGAAGCTTATGGAGGGCATCATGCTGGAGATAGAACTGCTCACAACGTATTGCAATCTGGATTTTATTGGCCTACTCTCTTCAAGGATGCCTGTAAGTTCGTCTTATCTTGTGATGAATGTCAAAGAATAGGTAATATTGGTAAGCGTCAAGAAATTCCTATGAATTATTCACTTGCTATTGGACCATTTGATGTTTGGGGATTTGATTACATGGGACCTTTTCCTTCCTCTAATGGGCATACACATATTTTGGTTGCTGTTGATTATGTTACTAAATGGGTAGAAGTTATTCCAACCAGTAGTGCTCATCACAACACCTCTATTAAAATGCTTAAGGAAGTTATTTTCCCAAGGTTTGGAGCCCCTAGATATTTAATGACTAATGGTGGTTCACACTTTATTCATGGTGCTTTCCGTAAAATGCTTGCCAAGTACGATGTTAACCATATAATTGCATCACCTTATCATCCTCAGTCTAGTGGTCAAGTTGAACTTAGCAAAAGAGAAATAAAATCAATTTTGCAAAAGACTGTCAATAGGTCCAGGAAGAATTGTTCTAAGAAATTAGATGATGCACTTTGGGTTTATAGAACAACATATAAAAATCCTATGGGTATGTCTCCTTATAAAATGGTTTATGGAAAAGCTTGTCATTTGCCTCTTGAGTTAGAACATAAAGCATATTGGGCAATCAAAGAACTCAATTATGATTTCAAACTTGCCGGTGAAAAGAGGTTATTTGATATTAGCTCATTAGATGAATGGAGAACCCAAGCTTATGAAAATGCAAAATTATTCAAAGAAAAAGATAAAATATGGCATGACAAAAGAATCCAAAAGCGTGAGTTTAAAGTCGGAGAATATGTTCTTTTGTACATCTCTCATTTCAGATTCTTTGCAGGAAAACTCCTCTCAAAATGGGAAGTCCCATATGTGATCGAGGAGATCGGTCTAGAGCCATCAAAATAAATAATGCCGAAGGTACTAACCCGAAGGTTGTTAATGGGCAACGAATAAAACATTATATCTCAGGTACGCCCATTAATGTTGAAGGTAATATTATCCAAACTTTGACACCAGAAGAACACATAAAAGAGTCCTTCCAGACCACTCCAGAATCGTGAAAATAAGGAGGTACGTGATACGGTAAGTAAACGGACTCCGATAAATCTGCAAAAATATTTTTTATCAATTTTGGAATATTTAGAAAATTAGGAAAATAAGAAACTTCCAGGAAGCGTACCCTGGTGGGCACAAGACACCAGGGCGCGCCCAGGTGGGTTGTGCCCACCTGGGAGACCTTCCGGACTCCGTTTTTTACCGTATATATGCTTGTCCTCTAAGATAAAAAAATCTATATATACTTCCCGAACCTGTTAACGACCGTATCGCGGGGAAATCCTATGTTCTCTTTTCTTGCTGTTTTCGGTCAGATTTATCAAGCCAGGCATCATGTCTTCCTCCTCCTCCAACAACATGGAAGAAGATGCTTGGTTGATGAAGATCGGGCTGAAGAGGGAGGAGCCCACGGACGCCGTCAAGGGACACAAGGGCAAGAAGGCTACCGTAGATCCATCCTCCATGGTAGAACAAGCACTGCCGGCAGAGGAGGAAGATATCCTTAAGCCTTACCTCACTCCCCTTACTCCTACTGAGATTGAAGCCTTTCCTATCATTGAAATAGTTCGCATACAAAATAAGTATCTTACTCGCTAAAATATTCTGCATCAAGAGCATATCATCCATCTCCGGAGCGTCATCCGTCGATTGGAGAATCTCTTGATCCTTAAGGACAGGATCGCTTCATCACCACCATCATCTTCTTCACCACCAAAGGAGAATTGAGTATCGGGTATGGGCACTCCCCTTGGCTTCTTCCAAGCTTGGGGGAGGTGCCCCGGTATCATATCATCCCACTATCTTTTTACCTTTACTTATCGGGTATGTTCGATCTTTTGCTTTTGAAGAATAAAAGTTTAGTTCGATCCTTTCTTCTTTGAGAGTTTGCTTAGTGATCTATCCTTGTAATCGTGTGCAAGTTATATAATAAAGTTTAGTTTGAGTTTTTGCTTTCTTTACTTTCATGTTGCAAATAAAGGAAAAGAAATAAGAAAGAAAAAGAGAAAGGAATTAAATAAAAGAAAGGAAATAAATCAAGAAGATCATATACTAATCTTATGGTAGGTGATGACACCACATAAGGAAAAGTATAAGTACAAAATTTTATTAGATATTGACAAACATAGCATTAGTAAATGATGCGGCTCATGAAAGAATTAATAAGGGAAGAGAAGA
Organism: Aegilops tauschii subsp. strangulata; assembly: GCF_002575655.3. Lineage (NCBI taxonomy): Eukaryota > Viridiplantae > Streptophyta > Magnoliopsida > Poales > Poaceae > Aegilops > Aegilops tauschii. The sequence continues at coordinate 520,489,799 of NC_053036.3, forward strand.
TTCACATATAAATATACTATCCTATAAATCTTTAGTGATTGTGAGCCCTCATCAAAATATTATATGCCAAACTTGTTGACGTTGGACAAGGAAGAAAACTTAATGGTTTGTGTTTGTTTATATTCACATAGAAGGCATATTGTCATAGATCCTTCAACATGTGGTGCTTGCCCCCTATCTTTGCTAGCCAAAAATTCTGCACTAAGTAGAGATACTACTTGTGCATCCAAAAACCCTTAAACCCAAATCTTATTTTTAAGTGTCCACCACACCTACCTAGGGATTGAGCAAGATCCCTCAAGTAAGTTGTCATCGGTGCAAAAAGGCAATAAAAATTGCTTCTAAATGTGTGAGATCATTTAGTGTAAGAGAAAATTGAGCATTGCACGAACTTGTGATGGTGAAGAATAAAAGCGACAGACTACATAATAAAGGTCGCTATCACAAGGGGCAATGTAACGTGATGTTCTTTTGCACTAAGGGGTTGAGCATACAAACAAATAAGCGCATGGCAACATCTGCTTCCCTCTGCGAAGGGCATATCTTTTACTTTTATGTATTTACTTTTATGCAAAGAGTCAAAGTTTTCCTTCTATTCCTTTTTATTTTTCTCCTTTGGCAAGCATCATGTGGTGAGGAAAGATCTAGGCACATATGTCCAGTTGAATATAGATAGCATGAGTTATTATTGTTGACATCACCCTTGAGGTGAATACGTTGGGAGGTGAAACTATAAGCCCCTATCTTTCTATGTGTCCGGTTGAAACGTTTTGCTCATGTGTACGCGGTGAGTGTTAGCAATCATAGAAGACTATATGATGGTTGAGTATGTGGACTTTCCTAAAGGCTCCGATACGTGACTCTTCCTGAAAAGATGATGAATCGTACATGCAAAATTGACTGAGAACATAGTTTGTTGGTTTTAAATAGAGTTTTTTCTTTATACATCGATTGTGTGATGAATTGTTACTTATTCATGAGAAGTCTATGATAAAAGTCTTATGTTTAAATTTGTTATTGTTATAATAATGAACATGATGCTTCTATGTCCGTATTTTGTTTTTATCGACACCTCTCTCTCAAAGCATGTGGACATGTTTTTCGATTTTGGTATTCGCTTGAGGACAAGCGAGATCTAAGCTTGGGGGCAGTTGATACGTCCATTTTGCATCATGTTTTCTTACTGTTATTTATGATGTTTTTATCTATAATAAGGCTTTTTGGAGTAATTCTAATGCCTTTTCTCTCATAATATGCAAGGTATACACAGAGGGAGAATTCCGGCAGCTGGAAATCTGGACCTGGAAAAGCTACATCAGGCTACCTATCCTGCACAACTCCAAATGAGCTGAAACTTCACTAGGATTTTTTATGGAATATTTGAGAATTATTGGAGCAAATAACTATCATAGGGGGCCCACCAGGTGGGCACAACCCACCTGGGCGCGCCAGGGAGCCCAGGCGTGCCCTGGTGGGTTGTGCTCACCCAGGCCCACATCCGGTGCCAATCTTCTGGTATATAGGTCATTTTGACCTAGAAAAAAATAAGGGGAGGACTTTCGGGACGGAGCGCCGCCGTCTCGAGGCGGAACTTGGGCAGGAACACTTTTGCCCTCCGGCAGAGCGATTCCGCCGGGGGAACTTCCCTCCCGGAGGGGGAAATCATCGTCATCATGATCACCAACAACTCTCCCATCTTGGGGAGGGCAATCTCCATCAACATCTTCAACAACACCATCTCCCCTCAAACCCTAGTTCATCTCTTGTGTTCAATCTTTGTACCGGAACTATAGATTGGTGCTTATGGGTGACTAGTAGTGTTGATTGCATCTTGTAGTTGATTACTATATGGTTTATTTGGTGGAAGATTATATGTTCAGATCCAATATGCTATTTAATACCCCTCTGATATTGAGCATGTTTATCACTTGTGAGTAGTTACTTTTGTTCTTGAGGTCACGGGAGAAATCATGTTGCAAGTAATCATGTGAACTTGATATGTGTTCGATATTTTGATAGTATGTATGTTGTGATTCCCTTAGTGGTGTCATGTGAACGTCGACTACATGACACTTCACCATATTTGGGCCTAAGGGAATGCATTGTGGAGTATTTATTAGATGATGGGTTGTGAGAGTGACAGAATCTTAAACCCTAGTTTATGCGCTATTCCGTAAGGGACCGATTGGATCCAAAAGTTTAATGCTATGGTTAGAATTTATTCTTAATACTTTTCTCGTAGTTGCGGATGTTTGCGAGGGGGTTAATCATAAGTAGGAGGTTTGTTCAAGTAAGAACAGCGCCTAAGCACCGGTCCACCCATATATCAAATTATCAAAGTAGCGAACACAAATCGAATCAACATGGTGAAAGTGACTAGATGAAATTCCCGTGTACCCTCAAGAACGCTTTGCTTACTATAAGAGACCGTTTTGGCCTGTCCTTTGCCTCAAAAGGATTGGGCTACCTTGCTGCACTTTTGTTACTACTATCGTTACTTGCTCGTTACAAATTATCTTGCTATCAAACTACTATGTTACTTACAATTTCAGCACTTGCAGACATTGTCTTGCTGAAAACCACTTGCCATTTCCTTCTGCTCCTCATTGGGTTCGACACTCTTACTTATCGAAAAGAGCTACAATTGATCCCCTATACTTGTGGGTCATCAGTAATCCTGGCCGGTTGATGGCTTTGTTAATTCAAAGCCGGGCTCTCCTTGAGCCTCCGTTCTAAAAAAACTGAGGATAGGCACTAGGTACCTATTCAAGTGGATGGCAAGGCAACTGTTGAAGGTTGATCGGTTACTGGCATGCAGTCGAATCCGATGGTGGTGGGTCCATTCTCGGCGGCATTATCTCCATGACACATCCCCATTAGCCTCTCTGAATCGGGATCTAAATTTCCCCTCTTGCACCACCTATTTGGGGACGAATTCTGGTCTACTCCAAGTCGGCATCTGAGCGCGCTCGCATCATTGGCCTCAGGGATGATGACCTCTCATGCATTCCTCATTTCTAGTTACTTGCCTAAATGAGTGTTCGAGTGAACTTGCTTGAATGAGTGTATGTCCAGAAATTAATTAATTAATTAATTAAGCACATTTGAATGGCAAATGTTCCAGTTACTTGCCAGAATGAGTATTCTAGTGAACTTGTGCACGTCCAGAAATGAACAAAGAATTTGTGCATGTGCAGGAATGTACAGAACTGGCAAGTTGTGAATGTGTAGAATTGAACAAAACTTAATAGAATGGTTGCCAAGACCTAAACAAAATAGAATAGCAAAATGTTGAACCGTTCCCAAGAATTAAACAAGTGAATAACAGATTGTTGAATGCTGCAAGAACTAAATAGCTGAATGGTAGGCAATATAACTATACAGTTAAAAAACATGAGCAGGGAACTTATGCAAGTATAAGGAAAATATTGGGTCAATGCAATTGAAAAAACCACACAAAAAATACAATTGAAAAAAAGGAATGTAGTCCATTCTAAAATTTGTGATATCTCATGCCAGAGAGAAAAGACAGGGAAAGCTTTATCAAGTTCAAATCAAAGCTAATGATGTCAGTTTGATCAATCGCAATTACATCAAAGAAAATCGGAAGATGGCAAGAGAGAGGCAGAGACTTACGTATGTTAGACTGTATATTTACATAGAGCTTCTCTACATAACTGTACATTTTACTTGTACACACAGTGTACCCCTATATATATAAGGAGCCACACACGTATTAGGGTGTTGAGAAGTTTCCCACAACCCTAAGTTTATATGGTATCAGAACTGGTGGCACCTTAAGTGCATAAAGACCATTATTGCGTAGTCGACCTCTAAGGACTACGTCCCTCGTGTCCCGGTCCTTAACAAAAAAATGAAAAGGATGAAATCCAGCAAGAACATTATTGTCACGAGTAAGTTTAGGAACTGGTAGCAAACTACGTGAAACAGAGGGAACTCGAAGGACATTAAGGAGACGCAATTGTTTAGATCGATGAGTGAGAAGTGAAGCCTGACCAATATGTGAGATGTGCATACCTTCCCCATTAGCGGTGCGAACCTGATCATGTCCACAGTACGACTCCTGTGTAGAGAGCATGCCCATCTCACTCGTCAAGTGAGTGGTAGCTCCCGTATCCATGTACAATGATACATCAACAGGATATGAAGGAGTGTGGCTCTGCTCATGACTCGCCAGGGCAACCTGCTTCTCATTACCCTTGCCATTGTTCCCGATCCCCAAAAAATTCTCCTTGAAGCGACAATGACAATGGGAAGCAAGGTGGCCATCAAGACCACATAGCTGGCAGGGGACCTGAGCACCACATGAGGGGCAGCAGGCACGAACGCGGCCGCCCGTGAAGATAGTGGAGTTACACGGGTTGGGCGCAGCCAGTGGAGGTATGCCACCAGTTGGTGGCTTGTAGGGCTTGCCCTTGCCACGCGTTGCAGCATTAACGGAAGGGAAACTCAGCGTAGAGCGGCGAGCCTGGATGCGCTGTTCTGTGACAAGAAGACGCGCGTACAGCTCACGCGGCTGGATGGGAGTGTCAAGACCATTGATATTCTCCGCCAAATTATCATAGTCGTCACCCAGTCCATTGAGCACATAAGAGGTGAACTCCTCCGGACCAAGAGCCTTGCCAATGGAGGCAAGTGTGTCAGCCATACACGTCACCTTGTAGAAGTTGTCAGAGACGGTGAGGTCATTAAGCTTCACCTCCCCAAGCGTAGTGCGAATAGAATGAGCACACGCCTGGGATTACGAAGCAAAACTGGTATGAAGGGTCGTCCACGCGTCCCGTGATGTAGCGGCAAAGATGACCAGTGACGAGCCTCCCTCCGTGAGAGAGGACTGGATAGCAGAGACGATGGCTTGATCCTGGGCCACCCAAGCATGATGCACCGGATGATATGGCGGAGGGTGACGGCCCACAAGTATAGCGGATGAATTGTAGCTCTTTTCGATAAGTAAGAGTGTCGAACCCAACGAGGAGCAAAAGGAAATGACAAGTGGTTTTTAGCAAGGTAATGTCTGCAAGTGCTGAAATTGTAAGTAACATAGTAGTTTCATAGCAAGATAATTGTAACGAACAAGTAACAATAGTAGTAACAAAAGTGCAGCAAGGTAGCCCAATCCTTTTGAGGCAAAGGACAGGCCAAAGCGGTCTCTTATATTAAGAAAAGCGTTCTTGAGGGTACACGGGAATTTCATCTAGTCACTTTCACCATGGTGATTCGATTTGTGTTCGCTACTTTGATAATTTGATATGTGGGTGGACCGGTGCTTAGGTGTTGTTCTTACTTGAACAAACCTCCTACTTATGATTAACCCCCTCGCAAGCATCCGCAACTACGAGAAAAGTATTAAGAATAAATTCTAACCATAGCATTAACTTTTGGATCCAATCGGTCCCTTACGGAATAGCGCATAAACTAGGGTTTAAGCTTCTGTCACTCTCGCAACCCGTCATCTAATAACTACTCCACAATGCATTCCCTTAGGCCCAAATATGGTGAAGTGTCATGTAGTCGACGTTCACATGATGCCACTAAGGGAATCACAACATACATACTATCAAAATATCGAACACATATCAAGTTCACATGATTACTTGCAACATGATTTCTCCCGTGACCTCAAGAAAAAAGTAAATACTCACAAGTGATAAACATGCTCAATATCAGAGGGGTATTAAAAAGCATATTGGATCTGAACATATAATCTTTCACCAAATAAACCATATAGTAATCAACTACAAGATGCAATCAACACTACTAGTCACCCACAAGCACCAATCTATAGTTCTGGTACAAAGATTGAACACAAGAGATGAACAAGGGTTTGAGGGGAGATGGTGATGTTGAAGATGTTGATGGAGATTGCCCTCCCCAAGATGGGAGAGTTGTTGGTGATAATGATGACGATGATTTCCCCCTCCGGGAGGGAAGTTCCCCCAGTGGAATCGCTCCGCCGGAGGGCAAAAGTGCTCCTGCCCAAGTTACACCTCGAGACGGTGGCGCTCCGTCCTGAAAGTCCTCTCTTTATTTTTTTTCTAGGTCAAAATGACTTTTATACCAGAAGAAGGGCACCGGAGGTGGGCCTTGGTGAGCACAACCCACCAGGGCGCGCCTGGGCTCCCTGGCGCGCCCAGGCCGGTTGTGCTTGTCGGTGTCAAAACCGGCAGATCTCGGGTAGGGGGTCCCGAACTATGCGTTTGAGGATCAATGGTAACAAGGGACGATGGGGACACAATGTTTACCCAGGTTCAGGCCCTCTTAAAAGAGGTAAAACCCTATGTCCTGCTTGATTGTATTCAATGAGTATAGGGGTTACAAGAGTTGATCTAACTCGATCGTAATGGCTAAACCCTAGCTGTCTAGCCTATGAGAATTCTGATGATCTCTATGGACTAAACCCTCCGATTTATATACACATCGGAGGAGCCTAGGATTATACAGAGTCGGTTTGCAGGGGAAGGAAATAACATATCCGGATATCAAACTTGCCATCCACGTATACATGAGTCCTACCCGGACACGGGGGAAAGTCTTCTGCTTTTATCTTCACAGCTCATCAGTCCGGCCCATATCAAATAGTCCGGACACCCGAGGACCCCCTAATCCAGGACTCCCTTAGTAGCCCCTGAACCAGTCTTCGATGACGATGTGTTCGGCACGCGGATTGTCTTCGGCGTCGCAAGGCGGGTTTCTTCTCCAGAACATTTTAAGATAGTTCCCTGCACAAAGGAACTGTATCCGGCTCTGTACAATTAATACAACCCTTAGCCATGAAGGCAAGATGCCAAAATAAAATAGTGTCTTTTACTGATAACTTTTTTCGGCAAAGCGTCATGCTTGGATCTTTTAACATTTTGAACCGTTTTCATGCCTCCCGTTTCGTGTTTCGAGGCCCAGCCTTCATTGGCACGTCTTGTCAAAACAGAGATCGTGCCCGCCCGTTACGGGATTCTCATCAATACGGTTTTGAGTAATCCAACAGCGCCGTTCACACAATCTCTTTGGGAACAGACGAGTTTTAAGGCTTGAGAGGGGGGCGTTTGGTATTTCACTGCCTATAAGAGAGTAAAGATTCCTCCTTTTTTCCCACGCCTTCTTCTAGCTCCTGCCTTCCCACCCCTGAGCTCCAGCGCCCAAAACTTCAATCTTTCCCACCGCCACCACCCTCCCCAGCCATGGCTGGATCTGGTTCCAAGGGAAAGTGGGAGGCCTCCTCCGTTACCGAGAAGGACATCATGGAGCTCCGGAGCGTGGGCTACCTGTCCGCGGATATCACGCAAAGGCTCCCTGACAAAGATCCGGTCATCCCCACTCCGGAGCTCGGCGAGAGGGTCGTATTCATCCCCCATTTCCTCCGAGGGCTAGGTTTTCCGCTTCACCCCTTTGTCCAAGGCCTCATGTTCTACTACGGGCTAGATTCCTTCCTCCACATCTCGGCGTTCATCGTCGTGTGTGAGGCCCTACTCCGCATCCCCCACACTTCGGCTTATGGCTCAAGGTCTTCAATCTGAAGCCGAAGGTGGTCGATGGTCAGCATGCAGACTGTGGCGGTGCCATGGTAAGCAAGCTCCCTAACATCGTCTGGCCCAAAGGGGCATTTGTCGAGAGTATCAAGGTATGGCAGCAGGAGTGGTTCTACATCACTAAACCCCGCGACGCCAAGTGGGCGGTCATGCCTGACTTCAGACCCGGACCCCCCCCCACGAGACTCACCTCATGGACCGCCAATGGCCTTGATTGGGGGTCCCAACCGGAGGTGAAGATGCTGCAGAAGCGCATCTCCAACGTGTTGAGCAAAAACACTGGTCTCACAAACATGATGCAAGTGATGCTTGCCCGCCGTGTTCTTCCTTGCCAACTCTGGGCCTCCCCCATGTGGGAGTTCAATCCGGAGGAGCCACAGACCTTGAAGCGCTTCTTTGGCACCACGCACGAAGATATATGGAAGCAGCTCTTCAAGGCCCAAACAAGTTGGTCGATGAAGACCGAGGACATCGGACTCGACAGCGAGAACCCAGCCTCAGCGGTAAGCATAGCCTTTCCGAAGACCTATTCGGTTAGTACTTTAAATATAGTAAAGATCATATCGCTTGCCTTCCGTACAGGGCTGGATGGCAAAGGCAGAGCGGATCGATTGTCCGGCGCCGCTGCCGGTGAGTCCGGCCACACCCCAGCTATCGGAGATGCTGATTCCGGTGCGGTATCAGGCGCCGGAGAAGAAGGCCAAGAAGACGAAGGGCAAGGAGGCCAAGGGCGGCCCCCGCCACAAAAGGTCCTTCGGACACAGTGTTCAGACCGAAGCCCTCTCTTCCCGTGACGGAGACGAGGAAGAAGAGGAGGAGGAAGTGGAAAGCGACTCCCCTCATAAGGGGAGGAAAAAGAAGAGGGCGGCCTTCGAAGACCCGAAGGGGGAGGCACCCAAAAGAGGGAAGATGACCTTCCCGGACAGTTTGGACTCAGATTCCGAACTGGTCCCCAAAAAACCTCCTAGGGCAATGCTCCTGGCTGAATTGTAAGTATTGAGAAACTTACTAGTTTATCTTTGGTTTTCTGTTTTCATTATATAAGCCATTTTGCCGTGTGCCTTTCAGCCCTCCACGCGAGCTTCCGAACACTCTGCTATCGGAGGGGAACTCTCTGCCGCCCGAGATGGCAGAGAGCAAGACGCCGCCACGAGCCCCCTTGCCCATCACCATGGATGACACCGAGGTGTTATCCCAAAGGACCTCTCCTGGCCGAGGAGGGGCGGATGAGGCTGTCGACAAAGCGTCTGAGGTTAATACCTCGGTCACCGAAGACATAGGGCAGGCGACCCCTATGACGACCGACGATGGGGACCCCCAACAATCTGGGCCCCAGCCGGACACCGTTCCGGAGACCAATGCGGCTCCAGGATCGGGCGAGCAACCCCCTTTGAAAGAGGGGGGAGGAGCATCTGTTCCATTGGTGACCTCCACTAATTCGGAGGCGCCGAACGCTCTAGCGAAAGCACTGCAACGTGCTTCCATCATGGAGGAGCATCGCACCTTGATGGGTGTGGTGGTGGAGAAGGTTCAGTCTGCAAAAAGCGGACTGAACAAAGCCTTCACCAGCCTACTGACATGCTTTGAGGTATGCAACTTAATGTCCTAAACATTTCCTACTGACATGCTTTGAGGTATGCAACTTAATGTCCTAAACATTTTTGTTTCATATAGAGGAATATACCTGTGTATAGAAAGTAGCCCCTGAGGCTCTGTCTGGTTCGAAAGAAACCGGACAAAGGATCCACATAGTATTCGGGAGAATTAACATACTTTTCTGTTATTTTAACAGGCTTCCCTGCTGGTGGCGATAGCCCGGGTCGCGGAAGTTTCCGAACTCAACCGGAAGCTTCAGGTGGCCGATGAAGAGATCAATCGTGTTAACAAGCGGTTCGACGAGACGCAAGGTATGCGTATATTGTTTAGAAGCTTAGTTGTATATCAGAAGTGATATGTATATTCAGAGATTAACTCATGTAATGCTTTGATTATAGTTGGAGCAGGAGGTCGAGACCCTCAAAGGCGCCCTTGCCCAGGCCAAGAAGGAGGCGGAGGCGAATAAGGCAGCCACTGACAAAGCGGCTGTAGAACTGAAGACCGACCAGGCCGCCCGCCGCCAACATGAGGCTCGGGTGGCCGAAGTTGAGCAGGAGCTAAAGGATGCCATCGGCAAATGCGAGGCCTTGGAGGAGAAGACTTCGGCCCAGAAGACCGAACTCGCCAAGGCTCTCCATGATGCTAAAGAGGCGCGGATCGAGTCCCGAAGTGCTCGCGACGAGATCCATCAAGCGAAGTAGATAGCGGCTGGTAAGGCCTTTCTGTTGCAAAGTATTTTTGGAGGTCAAAGGTATGCTTTGCTCACACGAGTGTGGAGTTCTCCAGATGCGTTTGCAGATCTTCCGAGGAGTGCCACTGATGCCGCACAGTTCTTCCGAGACCAGGAGGGGAACTCGACCGAGAAGCTATTCTGGTCACAATATCTCGCGCTAGAGCATCCGATGCCTCTAAATGACCAGCTGAAGCAACTCATGGAGCTGCATAGGGTGGCGGGCTTGGCCATGAAGGACTTAATAGTCCAACTCTGGCTGGCCGAACCTATTCCCAGCAGCTACTTTGGTTTGGTGAAGCGGCTCGTCGATGCGCGGCCCTGAATTGATGCTATCAAGCGTTCGGCCTGCATAGAGGGTGCTTGGATGGCCTTTGCCCGCGTGAAGATGCAATGCGCGAAGATGAAGGCCACCAAAGTGGAGACCGCAGGCCCGCCCGAAGGCAAGGAACATGGAAGACAGAGAGGTACTTTGACGACGTCCTGGCAGGGCCCCGAATAGTAGAGGGCCAATGCTCTAAGGACATGTTATTTGATTAGAGGTGTTCGGGTTGTAAAAACTATGTTTGTGAACCCAGGCTTGTAATATATCTATGTTTGCGCCTTTTGTCTCAAATGATTTTTCCTCCTGTGTGGCCATTTATTTCTAAAAATTGCCAGTCGTCGGCTTCAGTCCCCACGGAGATGCTACGGGGGTGTTCGGCGTAACGCGTGACCGCACTTTGTCCAACGTCTTGGTCCGTAAAGGAGGCGTCCGCGAGGTGAACCAGGCAATCAGACTATGCGGCTTTATTACCTTCACTTAGCCATAGGAGTTTGACTGTGGGGCTAAGTACTAGCCCCTGGTGCGTGTGCGGACATCCGGACTACGGTGACTGCTCTGCGCGACTGGGCGAAGACCAGCCCCTCGTATAACACGGCGTGAATCGCTAACGATTGTAGTATAAGACTAAGTCACCGAATCGCTGACCAGCTCTCGCTTTATCATGACAGTCAGTTTTCGGCTTTCTCTACTCAGGTATTTGACCGGACGAACCAGAAATACAATCGTAGTAGTTCTCCCTTTACTACCTTAGCCGAACGAGCGGAACGTAAGGTGGTAAGCACAGGAGCCGGGCAACCCAACTATAGACCAAAGACATGATTCGCAGTCGATGCATATAATGCAATATCTGGGACGCCGAAGAGTACCCCATAGTAGTTCGGACTTTAAAATGTGCCGGGCCGGATACAACCCCCGATGTTTACGGCCGGATTAAGGCACGTGTGGCAGTCAGACGTAGGGAGGGAATACAGATGATAATATAAAATTGATGAATACCAAACAAAAGTGGTGATCAACTGCTTTCTTTATGCCCTGATTAATACGTCGAGACGTGTCACTACACATAATGCCCAAAGGTCAAGGCCATTTTACATGCCGAAAGTTTATACAAGGGAAAGGTTTATACATGGCTTTTTTGAGAAAATAGTGGATTGAAGATCCTAATGATGCCCTGCTGCACGTCTGCACCGCTTCTCCTTGGTTAGAAATCCTTTGAAAGGAGGAATCGATGGTCGTCTATAAGAAAGGGGAACCTAGAAAGGAGCCCCTGTACAATCGTATAGTAGGTAGGTTTTTAATGAACCTCTAGTAAAAGAGAAATAAAAGAAAAAAGAAAAGAGAAAGAAGGTTAAGGTCCGAATAGGGTCAAGCCGTACTATAGACCTACTCCGCAGTATGCCTCCGGCGCTGCCCAAGGTATTTTAAGTGCGTAATTATGCACACACGGTACGTATGCCGCAACCTTATGGGGCGATCGGCGGAGGCTGAACTGCTATTCAAGCTCCGGATTCGCCGAGCTGTCATGCTGTAATGTTGATCGGACTCGCTTGGCGGTGTCATGGGTCTTGATGACCAATGAGCTGTTCGGCTTGATGAGGCTGTTCTGTACCTCGGCTGCTAGGGCCGCGGTGTGCTCCTCAGTACGGAGGGAGCGGTCCATATTTCCATTGACTGTGATGACGCCGCATGGTCCGGGCATTTTGAGATTCAAATAAGCATAGTGTGGGACTGCATTAAAGCGGGCGAAAGCAGTTCGTCCAAGCAGTGCATGATAATCACTGCGGAAAGGGACAATATCGAAGATCAATTCTTCACTTCAAAAGTTATCTGTATAGCAAAATACCACTTCCAGTGCTATGGAGCCCGTGCAGTGGGCCTCTACGCCAGGTATTACTCCTTTAAAGGCAGTGTTACTAGGCTTGATTCTTGATGGGTCAATACCCATTTTACGGACAGTGTCTTGGTAAATCAAGTTGAGACTGCTGCCGCTGTCCATAAGGAATCTAGTGAGATGGTATCCGTTGATGATGGGATCGAGTAACAGGGCCGCTGAACCTCCATGACAGATACTGGTTGGGTGGTCCCTACGATCGAAGGTGATCGGACAAGCCAACCATGGGTTGAATTTTGGGGCGACGGGCTCTACGGCGTAGACGTCCCTTAGTGCGCGCTTGCGCTCCCTCTTGGGGATATGTGTGACATATATCATGTTCACTCTTTTCACCTTGAGGGGAAACTTCTTCTGTCTCCCAGTGTTCGGAGGACGGGGTCCATCGTCGTCCTCGCTTTGAGGTCCTTTCTCCTTATGTTCGGTATTTAATTTACCGGCCTATTTAAAAACCCAGCTATTTCTGTTGGTGTGGTTGGCAGGCTTGTCAGGGGTGCCATGAATTTGACAGGGCCTATCCAGTATTTTATCCAAGTTGGATGGGTCGTCTCTATTTCCTTTTAACGGCTTCTTTCGCCGACTGGGTTTAGAGCCGCTGAATCCGGCGTTGACCGTCGTATCCTCGGTTTCTTCATTGTTGTTCCGATGCTAATTTTTGCTGCATTGTGGCCTTCCATTGCCATCCCTGGCCTCAGAGGTGCCAGGGTCGCTGGTACTGTTGCTTCTATGAGCCAACCAGCTGTCTTCGCCCGCACAAAAGAGGGTCATAAGTGCAGTGAGAGCTACCATAGTCTTCGGCTTTTCCTGACCGAGGTGTCGGGCGAGCCATTCACGCGGACGCTATGTTTAAATGCTGCCAAGGCTTCAGCGTTCGGACTATCGACAATTTGGTTCTTTTTAATTAAGAACCGAGTCCAGAGTTTGCGGGCTGACTCTCCGGGTTGCTGGACTATGTGACTCAGGTCATCAGCGTCCGGTGGCCGGAGATAAGTGCCCTGAAAGTTGTCCCGAAAAGCGTCCTCTAAGTCGTCCCAACTGCCGATGGAGTTCTCTAGGAGGCTATTCAACCAGTGCCATGCTTGTCCTTTTAGCTTTAGGGGGAGGTATTTGATGGCGTGGAGATCATCTCCGCGAGCCATGTGAATGTGGAGAAGAAAATCTTCAATCCATACAGTGGGATCTGTCGTGCCATCATAAGGCTCGATGTTCACGGGTTTAAACCCTTCCGGAAACTGGTGCTGCATTACCTCATCGGTAAAGCACATGGGGTGTGCGGCACCTCTATACCGGGAGACATTGCGATGGAGCTCAGATGACATCTGTGTTCGAGGATGACCCCAGGTTTGGTTATGTTTGTCGTGCCAGGCCTGATGGCCGTCATCTCGCGCCGGAGCGCGTCCTCTTGATCCATAGATTGATCTTGTCTGGCCGGCTCTATTATCTTGGTCCTGGCATAAGTCGTACGTGTAGCCCGGAGCCCCTGCCTCCCTTTCCTCTACGGCGAGGGGGTGCGGGCTGGTATTCAGCGTAATTAGCCGCTTTGTCCCGTCCAGGTGGTGGTCGGTCCGGTTGATCGGCATGATTGTATTTTGACGGTATTGGCTCAAGGGCCTCGTCGTCGAATTGTGGCAGCAGCCTGCGTTTGGGGTAACTTTTTGTTAGGCACTCAAAGCCATATCCTTCTTCGGCGGCCAGGACCTGGGTCCATCTATCGTTGAGCGTATCCTGTTCGGCTTGGAGCTGCTAATGTTTCCTTTTCAGGCTTCGCGCGGTGGCGATGAGCTGTCGCTTGAAGCCTTCTTGTTCAATGGGTTCTTCTGTGATGATGAATTCTTCTTTACCGAGGATAACATCCTCTTCGGAGACAGGTAAGTAGTTGCTATCTTCCAAGTCCTCGTGATCGGCGGGTTCATCAAGGTTGACTTGACCCTCTTCTATCTCATCCTGCTCGAACGCAGGCTCCACGGGGTGGTCAGAGTCTTCGGCGTTGTCCGGAGTGTTATTGTCTCCGGTGCCGGTGTTACTTTCCCTTTCCCGACGCGGTCGTGAGCGGCGCCGCTGACGCCGGCGCTTTGGTGGATCATCGACGGGCTTATCCTCATCTGGATCTTGAGTGCCATCGTTGTCCTTCTTCTCAGGTGTGTCCACCATGTATACATTGTAAGTAGAAGTGGCTGTCCAGCGCCCAGTGATAGGCGGGTTTTGACCTGGTTTGGCTCCGGCATCGTCATCCATACCATCGATGTCTTTGCAGGCGTAGTCTAGCATGTCGCTTAGATCCTCGACAGTGGCTATTAAGTAGGTGGTGGGTGGGGCATAAAATTCCCCGCTCTCAGCCCCCTGTGTAGGCTGGGCATAGTTCGTACGCGATACTTCCATGATGGCGAGAGATCGCATTAGGTCCGGTGTCTCGTTTAAGAGCGAAAGTTGGACGGGTGTCTGAGGAACTGCAGGGCTAGGTCCAGTAATAACCACTTGACCGAGCTCCATGGATGCAGGCCTCGAGAGTTCGGAGTTAACGTCCAGAGGTGAATCCGGCTTTCCGATGACAGCGATAGTCTCGTTGACCCCGGGCCCACTGACGGCATGGTTGCACCTGGGTCTCCGACGGGGAGCTCCATAATAGGATAGAGTCCGGCAGGGTTTATCCTCCCATCTTCGGACGAAGCGATCCGCCTTGGATCTAAGGCCAGGGCGGGCGTGGGCGTCGACCCTTGAGTGGAATTTGATGGTGGGTCCGACGGGCCTCCTTCATGTGAATGAAGGGAGGCGGCCAAGGCGGAGAACCCTTCGAAGACCATGTATCCTCGGACAGCGATGTAGTTCAAGCTTCCAAACCTGATCTGGTGACCAGGGGCGTAGCTGTCAATCTGCTCGAGGTGCCCAGTTGAAATGGCACGCAGAGCGAAGCCGCCAAACAAAAAGAGTTGACCAGGGAGAAAAATCTCCCTGGAAACAGTGTCGTTGCCGATGATAAGGTGAGCCATCGATCCTTCTGTCGATGACACAATAGAACTCTCAATGAAAGCACCAATGTCGGTGTCAAAACCGGCAGATCTCAGGTAGGGGGTCCTGAACTGTGTGTCTGAGGATCAATGGTAACAAGGGACGATGGGGACACAATGTTTACCCAGGTTCGGGCCCTCTTAAAGGAGGTAAAACCCTATGTCCTGCTTGATTGTATTCAATGAGTATAGGGGTTACAAGAGTTGATCTAACTCGATCGTAATGGCTAAACCCTAGCTGTCTAGCCTATGAGAATTCTGATGATCTCTATGGACTAAACCCTCTGGTTTATATACACATCGGAGGGGCCTAGGGTTATACAGAGTCGGTTTGCAGGGGAAGGAAATAACATATCCGGATATCAAACTTGCCATCCACGTATACAAGAGTCCTACCCGGACACGGGGGAAAAGTCTTCTGCTTTTATCTTCACAGCCCATCAGTCCAGCCCATATCAAATAGTCCGGACACCCGAGCACCCCCTAATCCAGGACTCCCTCAGTGCCCACCTAGTGGCCCCCTCTGGTACTTATTTGCTCCAATATTCTTCAAATATTCCAAAAAAATCTCCGTAAATTTTCAGCTTGTTTGGAGTTGTGCAGAATAGGTAGCCTGACGTAGCTTTTCCAGGTCCAGATTTCCAGCTACCGGAATTCTCCTTCTTTGTGTGTACCTTGCATATTATGAGAGAAAAGGCATTAAAATTACTTCAAAAAGCATTATTATGCATAAAAACATCATAAATAATAGTAGGAAAACATGATACAAAATGGACGTATCAACTCCCCAAGCTTAGACCTCGCTTGTCCTCAGGCGAAAACCAAAATCGAAAAACATGTCCACATGCTTAGAGAGAGAGGTGTCGATAAAAACAAAATACGGACATAGAAGCATCATGTAGATTATTATAACAGCAATAAATTTAAACATAAGACTTTTATCATAGAACTTTTATCATAGACTTCCCATGAATAAGTGACAATTCATCACATAATTGAAGTATAAAGCATAAACTCTATTAGAAACCAACAAACTATGTTCTCGGTCAACTTTGCAACTACAATTCATCATCTTTTCAGGAAGAGTCACGTATCGGAGCCTTTAGGCAAGTCCACATACTCAACCATCATATATCTTCTATGATTGATAACACTCACCGCGTACACATGAGCAAAACGTTTCAACCGGACACATAGAAAGATGGGGGCTTATAGTTTTGCCTCCCAACGTGTTCACCTCAAGGGTGATGTCAACAATAATAACTCATGCTACCCATATTCAACTGGACATATGTGTCTAGATCTTTCCTCACCATATGATGCTTGCCAAAGGAGAAAAGAAAAAGGAGTAGAAAGAAAAACTTTGACTTGCAATAAAGTAAATACATAAAAGTAAAATATAGGCCCTTCGCAGAGGGAAGCAGAGGTTGCCATGCGCTCATTTGTTTATATGCTCAACCCCTTTATGCAAAAGAACATCACGTTGCATTGCCCCTTGTGATAGCGACCTTTATTATGCAGTCTGTCGCTTTTATTCTTCACCATCACAAGTTTGTACAACACTCAATTTTCTCTTACACTAAATGATCTCACACATTTAGAAGCAATTTTTATTGCCTTCTTGCACCGATGACAACTTACTTGAGGGATCTTGCTCAATCCCTAGGTAGGTATGGTGGACCCATGAAAATAAGATATGGGTTTAAGGGTTTTTGGATGCACAAGTAGTATCTCTATTTAGTGCGGAATTTTGGCTAGCAAAGATAGGGGGAAAGCACCACATGTTGAAGGATCTATGACAATATAACTTCAATGTGAATATGAACAAACATAAATCATTACGTTGTCTTCCTTGTCCAACGTCAACAATTTTGGCATATAATATTTTGATGGGGGCTCACAATCACAAAAGATTTCTAGGATAGTGTATTTATATGTGAATCTTCTCTTCCCTTATTAATTCTTTCATGAGTTGCATCACTGACCAATGCTATGTTTGTCAATCTCTAATAAACTTTTCTACTTATACTTTTCCTTATGTGGTGTCATTACCTACCATAAGGTTAGCATATGATCTTTTTCATTTATTTCCTTTCTTTTTATTGCAACATGAAAGCAAAGAAAGAAAAAACTCAAATTAAACTTTATTATATATCTCACACACGATTACAAGGATAGATCACTAAGCAAACTCTCGAAAAGAAAGGATTGAACTAAACTTTTATTCATCTAAAGCAAAAGATCGAACTAAAATAAGTAAAGGCAAAAGATAGTGGGGATGATACGATACCGGGGCACCTCCCCCAAGCTTGAAACGGGGAGGAACTGATTCATCTTCATCCTCTTCGGAGGTCCAGCTATAGTGCTCCTCATCCCCATAAGACTTGGGGTTTGCAATGAAATCAGCAACATAGCTCTCACCCTGAGAGTCTTGGGACGACATATTTTCAGATCTAATAGGGAAACAACAAGAAAAGAAAACATAAGATTTCTCTGCGATACGGTGGTCAATATGTTCGGGGGATATATAAAGATTTTTTATCTTGGGAAACAAGCAAACAGGAGAAAAACGGAGTCCGGAAGGCGCGCCCTGGTGTCTTGTGCCCACCAGGGTACGGATGTCTACTACGCAACTTTATTCTTGTAGACACGTGTTGGGACTCCAAGCGCATAGTTTTGTAGGACAGTAGCAGTTTTCCCTCAAGTGGATGACCTAAGGTTTATCAATCAGTGGGAGGCGTAGGATGAAGATGCTCTCTCTCAAACAACCCTGCAACCAAATACAAGAAATCTCTTGTGTCCCCAACACACCTAATACAATGGCAAATTGTATTGGTGCACTAGTTCGGCGAAGAGATGGTGATAAAAGTGTAATATGGATGGTAGAAATATATTTTTATAATCTGAATAAATAAAAACAGCAAGGTAGCAAATAGTAAACGGGCACAAAAACGGTATTGCAATGCTTGAAAGTGAGGCCTAGGGTCCGTACTTTCGCTAGTGCAATCTCTCGACAGTGCTAATATAATTGGATCATACTAGCACATATGCCCGTGCGTTGCAACGGTAGAGATATTCTTTTGAGAAGCAACGTGAGAGATAATTGATATGTGCACCAAAAAAGGTCAGCACAACAGTGGGGCGAGCGAGGAGCTGTGGTCTTCTCTCGGATCATGTTTGGCCTGCGAGATCTTGATAGTGGTGGGGTTAGTCGGCGTGGCGACGAACATCCAACTCGTGCCATTTTTTCCTTGGGTTGCCCTCGTGTTAGGGTTGTGGCTCCCTCCTCATTTGGTGGCTACGCGGCGACCTTCAGGGCACGGTTGCTTCGCCACTCTCTCCTACTATGATGTAACGGATGGATTACTAATTGCAGTGCATAAATCAAGTTTCATTAGCATGATCCACGCATAACCAGGCAGTTCCATCTTTATCACGGTTTATTCTCTTTGTTTATTTTAGCGGTCACGTGCCTACAGTTCTTTTCATTAGAGCCAATTCAACATATTATCTTTTATTGGCTTGTGGCCACAATTTCTTTCAATTATAGAAAGAGAGCATACGAAAGTACTCATGTGAGCACGAGCACCAGTGATCTCGCTATCCGTGCCATTGCTTTATCTCGTGATTGATCCAACAGGAGGTCTCTGTAGCGGTATAACTTTTGTACTCCTATTCTATATAGAGGCAGTGGCCCACATCTCAGATGACTGGCATCATAACTCCGTCAGTTATCGGTATCATGGATCAGGAGGAGATTGACGATGTGAGTCGTCTTGCCATAGATTCTGGACTAATGGGACGGGTAAGCACATTTATTTTGACACAACCGTTGGACCTACCAATCATCCTCAGCACTCCATCTCCCTCTTCTTATCCTGTTGAATTCGACACAGCTTGCCCGGAGACCAGCGTTTGAATCACGTTGAACTAGTGCAACTAGATCGAATCCTTTCCTTGAGCATGTCTGTAACGTCCTCTCCATTGACCACTTACTATCTGCTAACTAGTCCATCCATTTAGCAAGCAAACATGTCATGCAGATGTCTTTTGTCCCTCAAAGCACGTGTCATCTGTTTTCTGAAGCAAATCAAAGCTGGTGATCAATCCGTTTCGGAAAAAAAGCTGGTGATCAATTTCAACTGACTACATCAGCTATAACCAGTAACTGAAGCAACCAAAATTCAGTTTCAAACATGGTATCAAGTCCAAATGAACATCAAATGGCAACAGGCAGGCAGTGAATCAAACACTTATATCTCTGAATCAGGGCAACAGTGACCCCTGAACATCACTATCTTCAATCTGCCCATTGATTTTCATATCATTTTTTGCAATCAGTAAAAAATAAAGACATCGGCGACACCAGCAAGCAAGTTTTATAAGTATGAAACTGCCCCTTGTCCACCATGTTCGATGAGTTATTTTTAGGCAGAGTACTAACACACATTTTATGATCATCTAGGTCCAAGAAATACAAATTTTACAGGTACAACACAATCTAGTATCTGCCTAACAAAGTGGTACAATTGGCAAATTAAGTGATAACCATCAAATATTTTTCAGTATGAGCTCGGCCGCCCTTTGACACTTGTTCCGGCGGTGTCCTTCGACATCACAATTTTTGCATCGTGTTGGCTTCCGAGGCTGCTTTGGAACATCATCGCGATCAGGGAAAGTTGTCCATTTGTGGCCTTTGACGTCAACATAAGCTATAGAATCTTGTTCGTTCACTCAGTCCTTCATATGATGCCTTCTCTCTACTTGTCGCAGGCTTCCCGATCTCCTTCTGCTTAGCTGGTGGCAATAACCCTGCAAGCATGTACCCCGACTCGTTTCCTGAATTGTTGTCCTCATTGGTCACAACACAATGTGTTCCAACTCCTCAAGAGACCACTGCGCCTTCTGACTGAACTTTGTTCAAAACATCTCCGTTGTCAGCTAGCCTTTCTTGCAATCCTATCCCATCCTGTACCTCTGTAAATGGCTTCATTTCAGCAGCACATTTCTTGAACAATGTGAGGAGATGCTAGTATGCTTCGACACTACTATCGCCCATGCGTACAAGCTCCATAGCATGCATATACATATTGAAATGCCTGTAACTAAATGGGTTCTGTTAAGCATTGTCCCTCTGGTCTTGTAGGTTGTATCAAATGTCACAACATCCCCAAAGAAGGTGCACTGCAACCTGCTGTTATCACTAGCCTACATAAGACTACTGATCCGCCCTTCGTTGTTAGCCTGAACACAATAAGTGAACTGGGGATCCTTGGAACACAGTTCCTGAAACACTTCCATTGTTTTTCTGGCATCATTCTCCGCTTGTTCACGGCTGATTTTACCACACAGATTTCGCAGCGCTCTTTTTGTGAAAGGTACATTTTCCATCCTGCCAAAAAAAGTGCCAATGATGCTTTAAACCTTTGCCAGGTTCACATTGTTCTGCCGCAGCTTCTTGGTAATGTCCCTGCTGTACTCATCTATATGCTTGTGTGATGGCCAGTGTATTGTCTGTCGATATGTGAGCGACAACGAATGGCTGTGCTCATCCTGATGCTCAGCTATGTATCAACTGTTGTCCTTCGAACGCAACAACCTTATCAGTCAAGAGTGAGTATTTTTCAACTATTGGCTTCCCCCGTAAATAATAACATCAACTTACTTAAGTTGACCGCAGCAGATTATTGAGTAAGTCATAAAAAAGAATAAGGATAATTTATGAAAAAATGGCGTACCGCACAGCCACATGCTATCTCTCGCATGCATTTTGCCCGATTTACATTTAGCCTGCCTTTTCCATATCTGATGTCAAATCCTTTCTCGCATGAGTAGAAATTGTAAAAATCATAGGCCTCTCCAGGTGTGTCAAAGGCTTCTTCCTATCTTTGGCACAATGACAATGTCCCCAGGCTGCTCTGCAAACTGCCCGATTGTTTTCTTTCAGGACATGGTGCTCTGCCTAGTGCAGCAGTCACAACTGTCACTCTGCAGATCAATGATAGTAAGTACAGGTAGTCAGCCCCCTTATAGATTAAAATCTACAGATTCGATGATTCCACAACAACGCAATCATTTTGTGCATGTATTAATAATGACAAAACATAGTATTTGTTTTTCCAGTCCAATCTTGTTTATTAAATGCACACATACAAGGTAAATTCAGGCCTACAGCTTACCAACAGTAAGCTTCAGAATCTACTCAGAGTTATGCTATCCATGCAAAATTTCCCCAGAGTCGCATGAGTTATGAATTAAGTGAGATAACCAAAACAAAAGTTAGTTCAATCCATCAGTAAGTACCTTTTAATCCAGCCGGGAGTTTTCGGATCAACTTGCTCTATGGAATTCTCTGAACCCCTAAGGCTTGTCTCCACTGCCAGCCTTTGTAGCAGCTACAGCAGCAACAATCTAGGCGTCTGCACTCGATGCCATTTCGGTCGGCACCGCAACAGCCGGCGGCGTCCTCACCGGGTACTGAAGAGGATTCATGGGGATGTTGCTCTCGTTGACCTCCTCTAGCAGAGTTCTGCTGCTCGCACAAATTGTGGGAATACTGTTAGATCTATTGACAAACATAAATCTAGCTAGAAGGCCGCGAGCAAGCAACAAGATCGAGCAGACCCGTACATGTTTATTGGCTGCATCAAGAACTCCATACCAGGCGGATTGGAGTGGTCGCTTCGTAGCAGGAGCTTTCTCGATTGCTTTGCCGCTCTCCAAAATCCAGATCCAAGGACGGTAGGTAGGAGGTAGCTGCACCTGCCGACCGACAACCACATTTACTGCACCCGCTGCCGTTGTAACCGGAAAACACGAATTCTGATCCACGGATCAGAACGCCGGTGACATCTCGAGCCACTGCTCTGCCTCTCGCCGTCCGTCGAGTACAACGTCCGTCCAACATATGGCCCACTAGACAGGCTACTATCTGGGCCCGCGACGCGTCAGACGCATTGAATAGACAGAATCGCAAAGCTGAAACGAGCGGGACAGATACCGAGCGCCTGTGTGCTCGTGATCACATACTCCACGTCCGAGAGCATACTCTTTTATAGTCAAATAGTGCATGGGACGCACAATAGTTCGCGTCTGGGCCAGCCACTGGCAAGCACCAAAAGGACCTGTGTTTGTAAGGCACGAGTATAAATCCAAAAAAAAAACAAGTTGAAGAATCAAATTCACGACCTAAAACTTGACCACTGGGTGCTGGCCAGTCGAACAAACGGGTCCTGCTTACCAATGACCAGCACGAACGTTTAAGAACATACTGCATCATCATATTCAAACATTTTTTTTATTTTTTTGAAATTTTCCAAAAATAAATTACTATTTATGTATTGCAAAATATTTTTAAAACATGAACAATTTTAGAAATCCAAAAAAAATTCAAAAATTTCATTCATTTTGGAAAAAGATGAACAACATTTGAAATAGGGAGATTTTTATATTTTCACAAACATTTATCAAAAACATGAACCTTTGAAAAAGCACTATCTTTTTTTGAATTTGGGAACAATTTTTTAAAACAATTACATGTTTTAAACATTTATAATAAATTTTTTACTGTGTTTATTTTAACCAAGATCATTATTTTGAATTTGTGAACATTTCACTAAACAATAATATTTATAGAATCTGGAACATATTTTGAAATCCAATTTTAATTTCAAAATCCCAATTTGTTTTGGAGAACACATTTTTTAAGAAAAAACGGAACATTTTCTAAAATGCAATTTTATTTTTAATATCTCAATTTTTTTGGAAAACAAAAACATTTCTTTGAAAGGTGATTTTTTTAATTTTGAACAAATTTGGAATGTGGACAAAAAATTCATGTTTCAAACATTTTTAAAAATAGAAACAAAATTTTAAATTTCAGAATTATTTTTTAAAAATTGAAAACACAAATCAAAATTCTGTTTTTTATTTATTTTATATTTTAGAAAAAAATTAAAAGGCTAAAGTTTGTAGGGAAAAATAAAAAGAAATAGAGAAAGGATCAAAAAATAAAATAAAAATAAAACATAGAAAAAAACGGGCTGGGACAGCCTTTGCCCTATGCGAAAGGTACGACTATTTATTGCCCAGTGCGGTAAATAGGGTTTTGTTAGCTATGTGTGCTGGGAAATAGGTGGGCTGGCTTTGATGGGCCACAATGTGCACGGCTCCTGTACGAAAATTTCTTTTTCTTTTCTAGCAAACGGACGCACGAAAATTTAG
This sequence comes from Aegilops tauschii subsp. strangulata, assembly GCF_002575655.3. Lineage (NCBI taxonomy): Eukaryota > Viridiplantae > Streptophyta > Magnoliopsida > Poales > Poaceae > Aegilops > Aegilops tauschii. The sequence continues at coordinate 520,513,110 of NC_053036.3, forward strand.
TACCACCTCGGATACGGAAAAAACTTTTCGACGGTGAAGGGATGAAAAAATCGGAGAAACGCACCTTGCTTTATTAGTAGGTTCCTATCCCTCAACGTGCGATGAAGAATCACTCCAAGGTTCTTATCTAGCGGAGAATATAAGAAGAAATTGTTTGTAGCTATTCTTTCCGATCGATATATCCAAGAGTTCGTACTAAAATAACACTAAGTTATTCTTTCCGATCGATCTATCAAGAGTCCATACTAAAATAATACAAAGCAAATTCAGATTCACAATACTCAATCTAACACAAAGAATCTCAAAGAGTGCCCCAAGATTTCTACCGGAGAAACAAAGACAAGAACGTGCATCAACCCCTATGCGTAGATTACCCCAATGTCACCTCAGGAATCCGCAAGTTGAGTGCGAAAACATATATCATGTGAATTAATACGATACCCCATTGTAACCATGGGTATTCATATGCAAGACATATATCAAGTGCTCTCAAATCCATAAAAGTATTCAATCTGATAAAAAGAAATCTCAAAGGGAAAACTCAATTCACAACAAGATGGAGAGGGGAAAACACCATATGATCCGACTATAGTAACAAAGCCCGCAATCCATCAAGATCGTGACATCTCAAGAAAACAAGAGAGAGAAAGAGATTAAACACATGGCCACTGGTACAAACCTTCAGCCCCGAGGGTGGACTACTCCCTCCTCATCATGTGGGCCGCCAGGATGATGAAGATGGCCACCGGAGATGATTCCCCCCTCCGATAGGGTGCCGGAACAGTTCCAGATTGGTTTTCGGTGGCTACAGAGGCCTGCGGCGGCGGAACTTCTGATCTAGGTTAACCCTGAGGGTTTTTGGAATATTTGGGATTTTATAGGGCAAAGAGGGGGTGCGGGAGGCCACCGAGGTGGGCACAACCCACCTGGGCGCACCCTGGTGGGTTGTGCCCCCCTCGGGGCACCCCCCCAGGTGCTGCTCTGGCCCATGATTTTATTGCCATGACATAAGTGGAAATCCCCTCCCAAAAGCCATTCCCCCTCTTTGTGTCAAGATATACTTCAAGTCCAGCAAGTTGAACTCCCCCATGATTTTATTTCCATTTATTTCTTATCAAAAAATCTTTCTGTCCTCTATTTGACCCTTGGAGATTTACAAAGGAACTACTATTTCTCCTTTGAGTTTTGCCTCCAAACAAATTTCCCTGGCTAGTCCTTAGAGCCCTCAACCAAGATCCATGAAGATCCACTGGTCCCCAGTTCAAAATTTTCAAAATGAGCTTGCTGCAAGTTTGGACCATATTTGCCAAATTTGATGAAATTCATTTGTTTCCTTCTCCTAAAAATCTGAGAAAATTCAGGCAGCCTCTGGATGCATCGAGAGGTCACCTCACCAAGTCCCAGCTCCAGAAAATTTTTCCTCATGCCAAATCATATCGTCGAACACCTGAAGGGCACTGTTACTGTCGAAGTTCAGAAAATTCAGAGATACAGTTTCAGAAGCCGCTGTCGTTTTCTTCAGAACCTCTCCTCGATCTCGCCAGTAGCTGCAGTGGCACCTTGCGCCCTGTGCCTCCTTCTTATCCCTGCGCCGCACGATCGCTTGGAAGCTTGTGGGCGTCGGCGACGAGCTGGCAGAGGTGCGCCTCCCCGTGAGTGGTAGCAGCAGCGCCCATTGCGGCTGCCAGAGTGGCGCAGCGTTGGACGGCGCCGTCCAGCACCGCCCAAGCCACCAGAGGCCACCGCGTGGCCGTCCACTCACCTGTGCACGCTGCAGGGCCGTCGTCGTGAACTGGAAGGCGCGGAGCGCGCTCCCTGCCGCCGTCGTGCCCGTACGGCCGTTCCGTCGAGGACCAGTAGATTACGCAAGCCCGACCAAGGTTTGAGCAGAGAAACGGTGCCAGTGATCCACCACGATAATGCCTAGCCACCTAAACCCCCTGCCCAACCTCTGCCTCGCCGTAATTGCTCGCCGGCGTTATCCCGTTCACGGCCACCTCCTCGGATCGCCTATAAAAGGAGGTCCCGAGCTCGAACTCGAACCCGCACCATCTCTACACACCACAAGTACCACGCCAAGCCACTGGGAGAGCCTCGAGGAAGTCTTCTTCCCCAACTCCGGCCGCCTCGACCCGCTCCGGGACCCGGCTCGATTCACTCCCGTGCGTGCACCCCTGCCTCTCAACTCTTGCCAGTAGCCTCCTAGTGCATCCACATCTCTGACCCGCGCGCCAATTTGAAGTTTGCAGCAACCACCGGAGAGTTCCACCCTCGCCCGAACCACCGTCCGCCGGAGATAGGGTCGCCGTCGACGTGGTGCTTACCGACGGTCAAGTCCGCCACCCACCGACGCGGAAGAACACCCTGAACCCGTAGGTACCCTCCGATCACTCTGCCTCGCCGTGGATCAACGCCGGCGACCACCGCAGCCTTCGGGCGCCCGCGAGTCCTGTTCAGAGTTTGAACCTGACGGGTGGGACCCCCCCGTCAGCCTCTCTTCTTTTCCCCTTTGAACCGTTTTCTGAAAGCGCCTTCGGGCAGAATGTGTTTTCCTTCTGGGCTGACGTATTCCATACCGAAGCATTTTCTGGTTTTTCAAACAAGCCCCTGGATCTTTTCTGTTTCATCACAGATTAGTCCTTGGACTAAAACCCTTATATCTTTTTAACAAAAGATGCTTTTTGATTGATTCTTTTTCTATCAGTCTTGTATTTTTGTCTAGTTTTTTATAGAATTTATTTGGAACAATTTTTATACACGCAACGGTTTTCACGTTAGTATACAGTTTCGTTATACCGTAGGTTCCGGAGGAGGTAACGGAGCCGCGAACTTCGCCGAGCTAGACTCCGACTTCTCCGAACCAGGCAAGCATGTTTGAACCTTTGATATGATGGGTGTTTTGCATGTTGCTTGAATGGTTTGTGCATGGCATATGAGCATCGGTGAGTGTCACGTTGCATGCAAGGCAACCAACCGTGTGCTTCGAAGTTGCTGTGATCTTTGTTGAGAGATAACCTGATCATGTGGTGACATGAGAGGTAGTAAGATGGTATTGTTGTAGCATGCCAGTCTTATGTCATCCGATAAACTCCGATGTTAACGTGGACCGAGCCACGTTACCGTTCGTCACCTTCCGTGCTGCCACATGTTTTCTGCAAAGAATACGGTTTAGTAAGTTGCAAACCTCTTTCCTTGTACACACCAAATAGAGGGGCCGGGATGAGGGTTCCATGGCCCTGGATTAAAGCCAGTCATCCGGTCAGGGGGCATGGGTGTTTCCGGTTGGGACCGAGAGGGGGCACCCCTTGGAGCGCGCGATATAAATTTGATCCCATGCTACGCGAGGTTGTAGCCTCCCCGTCTCAAAGTTTTTCTTGAACGTTGCCTAGGGTGATTCTTGGCATCGGAATGTGGAATGGGTGTGTACTGGTTAGATGTGTTTCTCCTAAAATACCGTAAACGGAACTAGTCCCTTGTGACTACTGAAATCCGTTGGCTGTGGTTAAGAGTACAAACTCTGCAGAGTCAAAACCTTCCGAGTCATCGTGTCCATGGTCAACATGTCCATATCGGTCTCAGTGTCAGACCCATGTGTCAATCTCCGTGGAAACCCCCGGTGATCAAGCTTGAGTGGTAAACCCGGTTGAACGTTATTTCTGTGGATGGACTAACCATTTTTATTATCTTGTACCTGAGTATTTCCTTGAAATGATTTAAATTCATGAGCTACTGAAATATCAAGTTATGAGATATAAGCCCTTTATGTGATGTCGCTCAGACGTCCGACTGTGGCACTCTTGTCATTTACTTTTGATATAAGCCCTTTATGTGATGTCGCTCAGACGTCCGACTGTGGCACTCTTGTCATTTACTTTTGATATAAGCCCTTTATGTGATGTCGCTCAGACGTCCGACTGTGGCACTCTCGTTATTTACTATTGATATAAGCCCTTTATGTGATGTCGCTCAGACGTCCGACTGTGGCACGCACTGTCATTTACATTCCATTATAAGCCCTTTATGAGGTGTCGCCCTGACGCCCGACTGCGGCATTGTCAATTTATTTGTACCCTCTCGAGGAGTCATTTCAGACACTTGATTGGCCTTCAGTATTACATTGGGATTTCGGGAGGACTACCGCCCGACTTCCTTTCCATTTCCCATGCATTGCTATTTTATTATCTGAGTGCGCATTATTAATCTGTTCATATGCATCATGTTTTGCGCTTGTTATATCTTATGTCCAAACTGTCTTGCGAGTACTTTCATAGTACTCACCCGGCTTGTTGATTTGGCCAGATATTGACGAAGGCGATCTCATGGATGATGAGTTTGATAGCGAGTCCGACGCCTAGAGGAGTCCCAGTCAGTCCTGTGCGATCCTGGATTTGGTCACTTGTGTTATATACGCTTCCGCCACCCACAATAAGAATCCTCGAGCCTCACTCCGATGCTTGATGAGCTGTAAGATTTAGGAGTCATGTCACCCACTTCACTGTGACATATCCACCACCACTTTTATTACGAGTCAGTAGTTATGCCACCATATCCCTTGTGCCATATCCGCCTTTATGTATAAAATCGGCGTGCTTGTAATAAATTGTTGAGCATCCTCCGCTCAACCTTGTATTATATTTAGTACTCCTGGATTTATTCTGTAATCAAGAATCTGTCTACCAGTAAGAGGGAATTCTTCTCTACTGGTCCGTTAAAGGGATCGGTTTCTCAATAAATGTTTTATTGGAAAACCGGTCATGACAAACTTGGTATCAGAGCCAGGCTGACTGTAGGAAGCCACTAGGTGCGATCGCTAATCGGTTATTAGCGTTTTTAGTGCTTTTCAGCATTTTGCAAATGTAGCTATTTTCTGTTGGTCATCATAAATTTATGATTTGACTACTCAGAATTTTTGCCTACTTATGCAGATGGCTGGCAACGACTGCGAGACACGGGTGTTCACTAATGTGCCCGAGGGGTTTGTCAAACTTCTCGTCTCCATCACCAAGCTCACGATCGGGCCAGCGACTCGTCCAGAGTTCACGCTTTACCAGCACAAGCTCAGCGACGATTTGTCTATGCACCAGGCCGTGGTGCAATTCAAGGGAGGACGTTCTGCGTCTCGCCACTTCCGTTTTGTGGGGAGGGCCATGCCTACGGAGAGGCATGCCATGCAGATGGCCGCCCGTGAGGCGATAGCTCGTCTTCGGGATGTTCTTCCTACGATGAAGACTCGTCGCTACCGCTACCTCCCATGCCATGTGCCATATACTTGTCACTATGCATTCGCCTGCCATAGGGGAGAGAGAGATGAAGCTATCGAGATGCTGGTCGAGTATCTCAAGGCTCTGGAGGCAGCTTTCGACAACCTCGTAGACGATCTTGTGGCTGCCCGTATGGACTTAGTTCGGGGCTGTTCCACCAACAGGAGGGAGCTTCTCCACATGGCACCGCCGCTGACTTTCGTCTCATCCTCGGCATCTTATTCACCTGCCATTTTAGCCACCGCCCGCCGTCTGCCTACCACTGAGGAGTTTGACCAGGTCATTGCTCCTACTCCAGTCAGAGCTGCACCGCCGACAGCACCCGCTCCTACTCCTCAGCGCAGTGCTACGCGTCTGGAGCCTATTAGGGAGGAGGAGGAGGTGGAGTCTCCTGCACCTCTGGGTCTTACACTCGGCAGGCAGAAGGAGGTTTTCACCATCTCCGACTGAGTACGCCTAGCAGCCGTGTGATGTACCCGCTTGTATGATATGTTTATATGTACATAGGTTTGGTGAGAAGTAGTTTGTGTGCGCATCATGTAGGAACTCGGAGAAGTGCACTAGCCTAAATAACATGTCAGGATTGTCTACGCACATCCTGAGTGATGTATTGTGTATTTACGAATCGCGTGTAAGATATGTACTAAGCAGTCCTTCTCCGTGCGCAACCAAGTATTTTTTTTCTTGAAAAATCTTGAGGTCTTTTAAATTTTCGCCTTTTCAAAAATTTCCTTGTGCCACACAGTTCTTCTCATGAGTTTTGCAAAATAATACCCCAGAGTGGAAAATGTCTCCTCCCTGGACTCGTTCCATGCCAAATCCACCGAAAGAAGTTTATGGGACCCAGACAAGCAACAACTTCACGCAGGGGCAGTCTAGTCAGCAGGACAGCGAGGCAGCATTATCTCAAGTATGCCGCCTTTTCGAACAAAGCCAACAGCAGCACCAAGAAATGATGAATCACGTCATCAATATGGGAAATCACCGTGAGCCATACCAACCGCATTCCAAGTTGTCTGAACTACAGAAGACACGTCCTCCAACGTTCGCTCACACTGATAGGCCGCTTGAGGCCGATGATTGGCTTCGAGACATCGAAAGGAAGTTGATTATTGCACAATGTTCAGATCATGAGAAGGTGCTTTATGCACCTCACTACCTCACTGGAGCAGCTGCAGCATGGTGGGAAAATTTCCTACACATGCACCCCAGTGAACATAACATCACCTGGGAAGAGTTTAAGGAAGGTTTTCGTGGGGCGCACATCCCCAGGAGCATTATAAAGATCAAGAAGAGGGAGTTTGATGACCTCAAGCAGAGAGGCATGACAGTGACTGAATACAACAGTCAGTTTACTCAACTATCTCGTTATGCCTACGATGAGCATATGACTGAGAATAAAAGGATGGAAAAAAATTTGGACGGCCTGGCGCCAGCACTAAAATGCCAACTGGTCGTACACACTTTTCCCGATTTCAAAACTCTGGTTGACAAGGCTATTACATTGGAGAATGAGCGTCGCAACCTGGAGGATATTCGCAAGCGAAAAAGGGACAAGACGGCTCATGCTCGCAACAACCGGAGCAAGACTGATATTCAGAGGAATGAAGCGAGAAATTCCACGACCACTGCTCTAAGGCCAACCAAACATTTCCATTCAAGGGACAAGGACTTTACGTACCGCCCAGGTGTCACTTGCTATGCTTGTGGAGAGGAAGGGCACTACGCCAAACAATGCCCAAAACCAAGGAACTCGGCCCCCAAGCCGAACAATGGTGGGAATAATTCAGCCCCCAGGCGTAACAATTTCAACCCAAACAACAATCACAAGAAGGGTCACCTGAACCATGTGACCAAGGAGGAAGCACAGAATGCCCCAGACATCGTACTCGGTACATTCCCTGTCAACACAATACCTGCCACGGTTTTGTTTGATTCTGGAGCTTCTCACTCGTTCATTTCGAAGAGTTTTGTTTTGCAACATGGTTTTCCGATACTTCCTTTGAAAAAGTCCATGATCATCAAGTCCCCCGGGAATAAGCAGATCACTCAGAGTTACTGCCAAGGTGTGATTATTGAGTTTGAAGGACTAAAGTTTCAAGCGAATCTCATCGTGTTGGAAAATAAAGGACTGGATGTTATCCTAGGAATGGACTGGTTAACCACTAACAAGGGATTTATCGACTGTTTCAATCGGACCGCGATTCTCACTCACCATCATGGCAAGACAATAAAACTTGCAGCTCAAGAGAGACCACGGTCACGGCAACCAAAGTTGAACAAGGTGGACATTTCAGAATTGAGAAAAGTTCCAGTAGTGTGTGAGTTTCCTGACGTATTTCCTGAAGAACTACCAGGCATGCCACCAGACCGAGAGATAGAGTTCAGCATTGAACTAGCACCTGGCACCACCCCCATTTACAAGAAACCTTATAGAATGGCACCCTCCGAATTGGTAGAATTAAAGAAGCAAATAAAAGAATTACTGGACAAAGGATTTATTCAAGCCAGCTCCTCACCTTGGGGTTCACCAGTATTATTTGCCAAGAAAAAGGATGGGACACTGAGATTGTGTATAGACTATCGAGCACTCAACATGGTCACCATCAAAAACAAATATCCGATGCCACGGATAAATGATTTATTTGACCAGCTCGCACAAGCCAAGGTGTTCTCAAAAATTGATTTAAGATCAGGATATCATCAATTAAAAGTACGGACAGAAGATATCCCTAAGACAGCATTCACCTCCAGATACGGATTATATGAGTTCACAGTAATGCCGTTTGGACTGACGAATGCCCCCGCATATTTTGTCCACCTCATGAACAAAGTATTTATGAAATTCATGGACAAATTTGTTGTGGTGTTCATTGACGATATTCTGGTATACTCAAGGACACCGGAAGAACATGCTGAACACCTCAGAATTGTGTTGGGAGAATTAAGAAAACATCAACTGTACGCCAAATTCAGCAAATGTGAATCTTGGTTAAGACAGGTTGGTTTTCTAGGCCACGTACTGACCCAAGAGGGCGTGGCCGTAGACCCAGAAAAAGTCAAGGCCGTTCTTGACTGGAAACCACCAGCCAACGTAACAGATGTACGGAGTTTCCTAGGAATGGCTGGATATTACCGAAGGTTTATTGAAGGATTCTCCACTGTGGCAAAACCAATGACACAGTTACTCAAGAAAGATAAGAAATTTGTATGGACTGAAGCGTGCGAGAAAAGCTTCCAAGAACTCAAGAGGAAATTAACAACAGCACCGGTTTTGGTTGTGCCGGACATACACAAGAGTTTTGAAGTGTATTGTGACGCATCCCGGAAGGGCCTCGGATGCGTATTGATGCAGGACGGCAAAGTGGTCGCATATGCTTCCAGGCAACTACGGAAGCATGAAGAAAATTATCCTACTCATGACTTGGAGCTAGCAGCAGTCATCCATGCACTCAAAGAGTGGAGGCACTTTTTGCTGGGAAATCGTTGTGAAATATATACGGACCATAAAAGCCTTAAATATATTTTCACACAACCAGAACTCAACTTGCGACAACGACGCTGGTTGGAATTGGTCAAGGACTATGATGTCGGCATTCACTACCATCCAGGGAAAGCAAATGTAGTGGCAGATGCTCTTAGTCGGAACCCCGGCTCGGGCAACGACAGTCTATGGAACTTGAGGCCTGAAATTCAGCAGCAGTTCGCCAAACTCAACATGGTGATAGTCGCTGAGGGCAATGTATCAAATCTAGAGATACAGCCCACCCTAATGGAACAAATTAAGAAGGCTCAGCATGGACATCCCAGCATCGAAGGTATAAAGAGAAAAATGAGCCTTGGCAAGGCTTCAGAGTTCGTCATAGACAATGAGGGAGTATTATGGTACGGGGACAGACTTTGCGTACCAAACATTGAGGACCTTAAACAGCAAATCCTAACCGAAAGCCACACCGCCCCATATTCAATCCACCCTGGAGGCACCAAAATGTACAAAGACATTCAAGAAAGATTTTGGTGGCACGGTATGAAGAGGGATATAGCCACATTCATTGCATGTTGTGATTCGTGTCAGCGCATTAAAGCTGAGCACCAAAAACCAGCAGGGCTGCTACAGCCAAACAGGATACCTGAGTGGAAATGGGACAAAATTGGAATGGATTTTATCGTCGGACTACCTCGGTCACAACGCGGAAATGATGCCATATGGGTCATCACAGATAGGCTAACCAAGGTAGCACATTTCATTCCCGTAAAGACGACCTACTCCACTCAAAGGCTTCCTAAGCTTTATCTCTCCCGCATAGTTTGTCTGCATGGAGTCCCAAAGACTATAATATCCGACCGGGGCACTCAATTTGTCTCTAAATTTTGGGATCACTTACAACAAGCTCTGGGCACTCAACTAGCATTCAGTACAGCGTACCACCCCCAGACTGATGGACAAACTGAACGCGTGAACCAAATCCTAGAGGACATGCTGAGAGCCTGTGTTCTCACCTATGGAACCAGTTGGGAGGAAAGTTTGCCATATGCCGAATTCGCCTACAACAACAGTTACCAAGCCAGTCTACAAATGGCACCTTTTGAAGCATTGTACGGACGGAGATGTCGTACCCCATTAAATTGGTCAGAAACAGGTGACAGTCGTATCTTCGGCCCAGACATGCTCAAGGAAGCTGAGGAGAAAGTTAAACAAATCAGGGACCGACTCAAGACAGCTCAAAGCCGACAAAAGAGCTACTACGATCGAAAACATCGTGAGGTCAGCTTTGAACCCGGTGAATATGTGTACCTACGAGTGTCCCCTATGAGGGGCCTGCAATGGTTCAAAATTAAAGGGAAGCTAGCCCCAAGATTTATTGGACCCTTCTGTGTAGTTGCACGAAGAGGCACAGTAGCCTACCAGCTAGACCTACCCAAAGAGCTGTCAGACGTCCACGACGTGTTCCACGTCTCACAGTTGAGGAAATGTGTGAGCAACCCGGAAAAGCATGTATCTCATGAGAGCATTGACGTGCAACTAGACCTCACCTACAGAGAGCGGCCAGTAAAAATATTGGAAGAGTCTGAAAGGAGGACCCGTCAGAAAACGATTAAATTTTTCAAGGTTCAGTGGAGCAATCACACCGAGGATGAAGCAACATGGGAAAGAGAGGATTTTCTTCAGGCAGAGTACCCACATCTATTTGAGGATCAGCTGAAATCTCGGGGACGAGACTTTTCCTAAGGGGGTAGGTGTTGTGACACCCAAAAATTTTATTTTGGTTTTATCAAAATCTTTATTTTGATTTGAAGGAGGATATTTAAATTTCTCTTCTAAAGAACTCTCCTTCTCAAAAAAAATATTCTTTTATGACAAGTATTTTGTTTGGTTTCACCCAAGACTTGATCTTTGGTCTTGGAGGTTTTTCATCTTATGTTTACTCAACACAAGTGTCCCTTTTTGGGAAAGCTTTTGAAAATCTTTTCTTTTTAAAATAGCCCTATGTCTTATGGAGTGATCCTTTCCCCTCTCAAAATCTCCTCTTGCCATGACATAAGTGGAAATCCCCTCCCAAAAGCCATTCCCCCTCTTTGTGTCAAGATATACTTCAAGTCCAGCAAGTTGAACTCCCCCATGATTTTATTTCCATTTATTTCTTATCAAAAAATCTTTCTGTCCTCTATTTGACCCTTGGAGATTTACAAAGGAACTACTATTTCTCCTTTGAGTTTTGCCTCCAAACAAATTTCCCTGGCTAGTCCTTAGAGCCCTCAACCAAGATCCATGAAGATCCACTGGTCTCCAGTTTAAAATTTTCAAAATGAGCTTGCTGCAAGTTTGGACCATATTTGCCAAATTTGATGAAATTCATTTGTTTCCTTCTCCTAAAAATCTGAGAAAATTCAGGCAGCCTCTGGATGCATCGAGAGGTCACCTCACCAAGTCCCAGCTCCAGAAAAAAAATTTCCTCATGCCAAATCATATCGTCGAACACCTGAAGGGCACTGTTACTGTCGAAGTTCAGAAAATTCAGAGATACAGTTTCAGAAGCCGTTGTCGTTTTCTTCAGAACCTCTCCTCGATCTCGCCAGTAGCTGCAGTGGCACCTTGCGCCCTGTGCCTCCTTCTTATCCCTGCGCCGCACGATCGCCTGGAAGCTTGCGGGCGTCGGCGACGAGCTGGCAGAGGTGCGCCTCCCCTTGAGTGGCAGCAGCAGCGCCCATTGCGGCTGCCAGAGTGGCGCAGCGTTGGACGGCGCCGTCCAGCACCGCCCAAGCCACCAGAGGCCACCGCGTGGCCGTCCACTCACCTGTGCACGCTGTAGGGCCGTCGTCGTGAACTGGAAGGCGCGGAGCGCGCTCGCTGCCACCGTCGTGCCCGTACGGCTTTTCCGTCGAGGGCCAGTGGATTACACAAGCCCGACCGAGGTTTGAGCAGAGAAACGGTGCCAGTGATCCACCACGATAATGCCTAGCCACCTAAACCCCCTGCCCAACCTCTTCCTCGCCGTAATTGCTCGCCGGCGTTATCCCGTTCACGGCCACCTCCTCGGATCGCCTATAAAAGGAGGTCCCGAGCTCGAACTCGAACCCGCACCATCTCTACACACCACAAGTACCACGCCAAGCCACTGGGAGAGCCTCGAGGAAGTCTTCTTCCCCAACTCCGGCCGCCTCGACCCGCTTCGGGACCCGGCTCGATTCACTCTCGTGCGTGCACCCCTGCCTCTCAACTCTTGCCAGTAGCCTCCTAGTGCATCCACATCTCTGACCCGCGCGCCAATTTGAAGTTTGCAGCAACCACCGGAGAGTTCCACCCTCGCCCGAACCACCGTCCGCCGGAGATAGGGTCGCCGTCGACGTGGTGCTCGCCGACGGTCAAGTCCGCCACCCACCGACGCGGAAGAACACCCTGAACCCGTAGGTACCCTCCGATCACTCTGCCTCGCCGTGGATCAACGCCGGCGACCACCGCAGCCTTCGGGCACCGGCGACTCCTGTTCAGAGTTTGAACCTGACGGGTGGGACCCCCCCGTCAGCCTCTCTTCTTTTCCCCTTCGAACATGTTTTCTGCAAAGAAAACGGTTTAGTAAGTTGCAAACCTCTTTCCTTGTACACACCAAATAGAGGGGCCGGGATGAGGGTTCCATGGCCCTGGATTAAAGCCAGTCATCCGGTCAGGGGGCATGGGTGTTTCCGGTTGGGACCGAGAGGGGGGCACCCCTTAGAGCGCGCGATATAAATTTGATCCCATGCTACGCGAGGTTGTAGCCTCCCCGTCTCAAAGTTTTTCTTGAACGTTGCCTAGGGTGATTCCTGGCATCGGAATGTGGAATGGGTGTGTACTGGTTAGATGTGTTTCTCCTAAAATACCGTAAACGGAACTAGTCCCTTGTGACTACTGAAATCCGTTGGCTGTGGTTAAGAGTACAAACTCTGCAGAGTCAAAACCTTCCGAGTCATCGTGTCCATGGTCAAGGACCTTGGTCAACATGTCCATATCGGTCTCAGTGTCAGACCCATGTGTCAATCTCCGTGGAAACCCCCGGTGATCAAGCTTGAGTGGTAAACCCGGTTGAACGTTATTTCTGTGGATGGACTAACCATTTTTATTATCTCGTACCTGAGTATTTCCTTGAAATGATTTAAATTCATGAGCTACTGAAATATCAAGTTATGAGATATAAGCCCTTTATGTGATGTCGCTCAGACGTCCGACTGTGGCACTCTTGTCATTTACTTTTGATATAAGCCCTTTATGTGATGTCGCTAAGACGTCCGACTGTGGCACTCTTGTCATTTACTTTTGATATAAGCCCTTTATGTGATGTCGCTCAGACGTCCGACTGTGGCACTCTCGTTATTTACTATTGATATAAGCCCTTTACGTGATGTCGCTCAGACGTCCGACTATGGCACGCACTGTCATTTACATTCCATTATAAGCCCTTTATGAGGTGTCGCCCTGACGCCCGACTGCGGCATTGTCAATTTATTTGTACCCTCTCGAGGAGTTATTTTAGACACTTGATTGGCCTTCAATATTACATTGGGATTTCGGGAGGACTACCGCCCGACTTCCTTTCCATTTCCCATGCATTGCTATTTTATTATCTGAGTGCGCATTATTAATCTGTTCATATGCATCATGTTTTGCGCTTGTTATATCTTATGTCCAAACTGTCTTGTGAGTACTTTCATAGTACTCACCTGGCTTGTTGATTTGGCCAGATATTGACGAAGGCGATCTCATGGATGATGAGTTTGATAGCGAGTCCGACGCCTAGAGGAGTCCCAGTCAGTCCCGTGCGATCCTGGATTTGGTCACATTGTGTTATATACGCTTCCGCCACCCACAATAAGAATCCTCGAGCCTCACTCCGACGCTTGATGAGCTGTAAGATTTAGGAGTCATGTCACCCACTTCACTGTGACATATCCACCACCACTTTTATTACGAGTCAGTAGTTATGCCACCATATCCCTTGTGCCATATCCGCCTTTATGTATAAAATCGGCGTGCTTGTAATAAATTGTTGAGCATCCTCCGCTCAACCTTGTATTATATTTAGTACTCCTGGATTTATTCTGTAATCAAGAATCTGTCTACCAGTAAGAGGGAATTCTTCTCTACTGGTCCGTTAAAGGGATCGGTTTCTCAATAAATGTTTTATTGGAAAACCGGTCGTGACAATGTATCAGCATCCCCAAGCTTAATTCATGCTCGTCCTCGAGTAGGTAAATGATAAAAACGGAATTTTTGATGTGGAATGCTACCTAACATGTCATCTCATATTCTTTTCTTTATAGCATGGACATTTGGACTTTTATATGATTCAAAGCAATAGTCTAGTTTTGACATAAGGACTTAAATACTGAGACATACCAACAAGCAACCATGTATTTCAAAATATCAATGCTAAAATAAGTTATCCCTAGCCCATTATGCTCAATCATTGATCCATTCATGAAACACATTCGCATATTAGGTACACCCAATGCTCAAGTAAGATCATAGTGCCACCTAGTTGGTGCTTTATAAGAGAAGATGGAGACTCAAGTAAAAATTGCATAAAGTAAAAGAAAGGCCCTTCACGGAGGGAAGTAGGGATTTGTAGAGGTGCAAGAGCTCAAAGTGAAAACTGAGAGATAAAAACATTTTGAGAGGCATACTTTTCCCACCAACGAAAACAACTTAGAGCTCCCAACACTTTCCATGCTAGATATATCATAGGCGGTTCCCAAACAGAAAATAAAGTTTATTCCTTTTTCCACCATACTTTCACTTTCCCTGGCTAACCGTATCCACGGGTGCCCTCCATACCAACACTTTCCAAGGAATTTATTATTTGACAACATAAAGTAAATTCATTTTTCATTTCGGGACTGGGCATCCCTAATACCTTTGCCTTACTCTCGTGCAATGACAAGTGAATAAACACTCATCGTGAGAATAACACATCTAGCATGGAAAATATTGGCCACCCCTCACCGCCTCGCGAGCGGTACGAGCACACAAAAGAGAAATTTATTTTGAAAATTAGAGATGGCACATACAAATTTGCTTAGAACGGCAAAAGAATACCGCATATAGGTAGGTATAGTGGACTCATGTGGCAAAACTGGTTTAAAGGATTTTGGATGCAAAGTAGTGATCATACTTAGTGCAAAATGAAGGCTAGCAAAAGATTGGGAAGTGACCAACCAAGAAATGAATAATCTCATAAGCAAGCATTGAGCATAATTAACACTGAATAATGCACCACAAGTAGGATGTAATTTCATTGCATAACTATTAAATTTCGTGCTTGCATAGGGAATCACAAACCTTAACACCAATATTCTTACTAAAGCATAGTTACTCATGAACATGACTCACATATCACATCATCATATCTCAAAACTATTACAAGGAATCAAGTTTATTTTGTCCAATGATCTCCATGAAAGTTTTTATTATATCCTTCTTGGATATCTATCACTTTGGAACTAAATTTCATGTGTTGCTTTTGATAAGCTCAAACAAATATAAGTGAAGATCATGAGCATAATATTTATTTCTCTCAAATTAATTTAAGTGAAGCAAGACAGAATTTCTTCAAAAATACTAAAGAACACCGTGCTAAAAAAGATATAAGTGAAGCACTAGAGCAATTCCATAGAAAAGAGATTTGTAGACGGGATGTGTGTGCCGCTTACCTAGCCTCCCCTGGCAACTATTTGAGGACTCTATTTTATTTAAAAACTTTTAGATCTAAGCATTTTATTAAAACAGAAAGCAAAAACAAAATAAAATGACATTCTAAGAATAGCACACATCATGTGAAGAAGCAAAAACTTAGGCTCAACTGAGACTAACCGATAATTGTTGATGAAGAAAGGTGGGATGCCTACCGGGGCATCCCCAAGCTTAGATGCTTGAGACTTCTTGAAATATTATCTTGGGGTGCCTTGGGCATCCCCAAGCTTGAGCTTTTGTGTCTCCTTAATTCCTCTCATATCACGGTTTTCCTAAATCTCAAAAGCTTCATCCACACAAAACTCAACAAGAACTCATGAGATAATTTAGTATAAGCCAATGCAAAAACCTTATCACTCTCTACTGTAGCAAATTACTAAAATTATTATTCAACATTGCATCCTAAATGCCTCTGCATATTTAATACTCCTATCCTCAAATAGGATCATTAAACAAGCAAACATATGCAAACAATGCAAACATAACAGCAATCTACCAAACCAGTACAGTCTGTAAAGAATGCAAGAGTATCAATACTTCTTAAACTCCAAAATTTATGAAAATTTTACCACACTGTAGAAAATTTATCAGAGCTTAATTTAAAAAAACAATATTTTATCACATTCTGACTTTTCTAGGGAATTTTTGCAACAGCGGTAAACTTTCTGTTTTCAAACAGCAACATGTAGACTTGTATTATAAGCATAGTAAAGGCTATCAATGCCACTTTATTGAAATAAATGATGCAAACCATTATTATAAATAACAGCAAGCAAATCCTAACAAAATAAATTGACACTCCAAGCAAAACACATATCATGTGACGAATGAAAGCATAGCTCCAAGTGAGGTTACCAATAATGTTGGAGGTGAAAGAGGGGATGCCTTCCGGGGAATCCCCAAGCTTAGTTGCTTGGATCTTCCTTGAATATTACCTTGGGGTGCCTTGGTAATCCCCAAGCTTAGGGTCTTGTCACTCCTTATTCTCCTCATATCGACATCTCACCCAAAACTTGAAAACTTCAACCACACAAAACTTAACGGAACTTCGTGAGATAGGTTAGTATGATAAAGAGCAAACCATTTCACTTTGGTACTGTCAAAGACAAGATTAATTATTGTTCCCACACAATGCCTACTGTAGCATATCATTTCCACAATTTATATTGAGCAATATAAGCCATAGAAACTAGAAAACAAGCAAACTATGCATTGAAAACAGAATCTGTCAAAAACAGAACAGTCTGTAAAGATCTGAATATTAGTCAGACTTTTGCAACTCCAAAAATTCCGAAAAATGAGGACCACGTAGACAATTTGTATATGAATCATCTGTAAAAAAATCAGAATTTTTCGACGCTCCGGTGAATTTAAACAATTCTGTTTCTGGAAGCAAAAGTTTCTGTTTTTGCACAGATTCAAGTCAACTATCATCCACACTATCCCAAAGGCTTTACTTGGCACTTTATTGAAACAAAAGCTATAAAACATGGTTACTACAGTAGCCTAATCATGTGAACGCATAAAAACAGTAGGTGAAAGTGTTGGGTTGTCTCCCAACAAGCGCTTTTTTAGTGCCTTTTAGCTAGGCATGATGACTTCAATGATGCTCGCATAAAAGATACGGATTGAAACATAACAAGAGCGTCATGAATCAAAAGACTAGCACATTTAAGCCTAACCCACTTCCTATGCATAGGTATTTTGTGAGCAAACAATTTATGGGAGCAAGAATCAACTAGCATAGGAAGGAAAAATAAGTGCAACTTCAAAACTTGCAACATAAAGAGAGGAAACTTGATATTATTGAAATATGTATAAGAATATGTTCCTCTCTCATAATAATTTTCAGTAGCATGAATGAATTCAACAATATAACCATCACACAAATCATTCTTTTCATGATCTACTAGCATAGAAAATTTATTACTCTCCACATAAGTAAATTTGTTCTCATGAATCATAGTGGGAGAAAACTCAACAAAATAACTATCATGAGAGTGAAAATTAAAATCATGATGACAAGTTTCATGGTTATCATTATTCTTTATAGCATACATTTCATCACCATAATCATCATAGATAGCAACTTTGTTATCATAGTCAATTGAAGCCTCATCCAAAATGGTGGATTCATCACTAAATAAAGTCATGACCTCTCCAAATCCACTTTCATCATTATAATCATCATAAATGGGACGCATGCAATCATTATAACAAATTTGCACATCAAATCTTGGGGGTCTAAAAATATCATTTTCATCAAACATAGCATCCCCAAGCTTGTAGCTTTGCATATCATTAGCATCATGGATATACAAAGAATTCATACTAGAAACATCGCAATCATGCTCATCATTCATGGATTCTATGCCAAACATTTTATAGCATTCTTCTTCTATCAATTGAGCACAGTTTTCCTTTCCATCATTTTCACAAAAGACATTATAAAGATGATCAATAATATGATGCAACCTCAATTCCATTTTTTGTTGCTTTCTTTTATAAACAAAACTAGTGATAAAACAAGAAACTAAAAGATTCAATTGGAAGATCTAAAGATATACCTTCAAGCACTCACCTCCCCGGCAACGGCGCCAGAAAAGAGCTTGATGTCTACTACGCAACTTTATTCTTGTAGACGCATGTTGGGCCTCCAAGCGCAGAGTTTTATAGGACAGCAACAATTTTCCCTCAAGTGGATGACCTAAGGTTTATCAATCCGTGGGAGCGTAGGGTGAAGATGGTTTCTCTCAAACAACCCTGCAACCAAATACAAGAAATCTCTTGTGTCCCCAACACACCTGATACAATGGCAAATTGTATAGGTGCACTAGTTCGGCGAAGAGATGGTGATAAAAGTGTAATATGGATGGTAGAAATGTATTTTATAATCTGAATAAATAAAAACGGCAAGGTAGCAAATAGTAAACAGGCACAAAAACGGTATTGCAATGCTTGAAAATGAGGCCTAAGGGTTCGTACTTTTGCTAGTGCAATCTCTTAACGATGCTAATATAATTGGATCATATAACCATCCCTCAACGTGCGATGAAGAATCACTCCAAAGTTCTTATCTAGCGAAGAATATAAGAAGAAATTGTTTGTAGCTATTCTTTCCGATCAATCTATCCAAGAGTTCGTACTAAAATAACACTAAGTTATTCTTTCTGATCGATCTATCAAGAGTTCATACTAAAATAATACCAAAGCAAATTCAGATTCACAATACTCAATTTAACACAAAGAACCTCAAAGAGTGCCCCAAGATTTCTACCGGGGAAACAAAGACAAGAACGTGCATCAACCCCTATGCGTAGATTACCCCAATGTCACCTCGGGAATCCACGAGTAGAGTGCCAAAACATAAATCAAATGAATCAATACGATACCTGATACGTCTCCAACGTATCTACTTTTCCTAACACTTTTCCTCTTGTTTTGGACTCTAATTTGCATGATTTGAATGAAACTAACCCCGGACTGACGCTGTTTTCAGCAGAACTACCATGATGTCGTTTTTCTGCAAAAATAAAAGTTCTTGGAATGGAACGAAACTTTGCATGGAATTTTTATATAATAAATAAGAATTTCTGGAGCCAAGACCTGCGGGAGAGGGGCACCTGGGTGGGCACAACCCACCAGGGCGCCCCCCTCTCCTGGTGCGCCCAGGTGGGTTGTCCCCACCTAGTGGCCCCGCTGACCCTGAAACCGACGCTATAAAATCACATTATTACATAAAAATCAGGGAGAAAGAATTATCACGATCCACGAGACGGAGCCGCCGTCACCTCCTGTTCTTCATCGGGAGGCCAGATCTGGAGTCCGTTTGGGGCTCCGGAGAGGGGGGGGGGTCTTCGTTCTTCATCATCACCAACCCTTCTCCATCGCCAATTCCATGATGCTCCCCACCGGGAGTGAGTAATTCCTTCGTAGGCTCGCAGGTCGGTGAGGAGTTGGATGAGATTCATCATGTTATCAAGTTAGTTTTGTTAGGGCTTTATCCCTAGTATCCACTATGTTCTAAGATTGATGTTGCTATGACTTTGCCATGCTTAATGATTGTCACTTTGGGCCCGGGTGCCATGAACTCAGATCTCAACCATATATGTTATCATCATTATATTCATGTTTTAGATCCGATCTTGCAAGTTATAGTCACCTACTACATTTTATGATCCCGCAACCCCGGAGTGACAACAGTCGGGACCACTTCCCGGTGATGATCGTAGTTTGAGGAGTTCATGTATTCACTATGTTTTAATGCTTTGTTCCTGTTCTCTATTAAAAGGAGGCCTTAATATCCCTTAGTTTCCAATATGGACCCCGCTGCCACGGGAGGGTAGGACAAAATATGTCATGCAAGTTCTTTCCATAAGCACGTATGACTATTTACGGAATACATGCCTACATTATATTGACGAACTGGGGCTAGTGCTGTATCGTCCTAGGTTATAACTGTCTCATGATGAATATCATCCAACAAGTCACTGATCCAATGCCTACGAATTTATCTTATATTGTTCTTGCTAAGCTACTACTTCTATCATCACTGTCACACTTGCTATAACATTACTGCTATCAATGTTATCGTTACTGTTGCTACTGTCACTACTATCAAAACTATCATATTACTTTGCTAATGATTTCTTGCTGCAAATAATTAATCTCCAGGTGTGGTTGAATTGACAACTCAGCTGCTAATACCTTCAAATATTTTTTTGGCTCCCCTTGTGTTGAATCTATAAATTTGGGTTTGATACTCTACCCTCGAAAACTATTGCGATCCCCTATACTTGTGGGTTATCAAGACAATTTTCTGGCGCCATTGCCGGGGAGCATAGCTATATTTGTTGAGTCACTTGGGATTATTATCAAATTATCACTATGAAGAATCTGAAGGATGCCAAGACTAAGATTTTTCCCTCAAAGACGAGGCGAGGTAAGGAACTGCCATCCAGTTCTGCTTTAGATTCACCTTCTGTTATAAGTACACTTGCAACACCACCACATGCTATCGATTCTAATATGTCGCAAGTTATTGATGATGCTACTTCTACTATGAATGATGCTTATGATGATGCTAGTACCTTGCTTGATAATGATGATGTGCCACTTGGTGAATTGCTTGATGAACACATTGCTAGAGTAATACAACATGATGTGGTTGAATCTGATGATGAGCTTGAACTAAAACTCCTGAAACACCTACTAGAACTAGCCTTCCTAGATATGAATTGCCTAAGGTACCAGAAGGTTATGTTATGAATGAGGAGACAACTAGAGATATTCTTGCTTGTAAGGATAGAGATGATCTAGAGAAATTATTATGCAAGTATAAAGATAAATCTCTGAATACTAGAATGAAATATGATCCTAAGTTTGCTACTTCACCTATCTTTATTGATGATAAGGATTATGAATTCTCTGTCGACCCAGACTTAATTACTTTGGTTGAATATGATCCTTTCCATGGTTATGAAATTGGAACTGTTGTGGCACATCTTACTAAGTTGAATTACATAGCCACCCTTTTTACTCATGATGAGAAGACTCGCTATTACTTTATTCTCAAATTATTTTCGTTCTCATTAAAGGGTGATGCTAAAGCTTGGTACAATACTCTTGCTCCTAATTGTGTGCGTAGTCCCCAGGATATGATTTATTACTTCTCTGAAAATATTTCCCTGCTCATAAGAAACAAGCTGCCTTACAGGAAATATTTAACTTTGTGCAAACTAAAGAAGAGAGTCTCCCACAAGCTTGGGGGAGGCTTTGCCAGTTACTTAATGCTTTGCCTGATCATCCTCTTAAGAAAAATGAAATACTTGATATCTTCTATAATGGACTAACCGATGCTTCTAGGGATTTCCTAGATAGTTGTGCTGGTTGTGTTTTCAGGGAACAAACTATTGGACAAGCTAAAGAATTATTGAATAATATATTGAAAAATTATGATGATTGGACTCTTCCTGAACCACCGGCTAAACCCACTCCGAAGAACAGGGGTATATTATATCTCAGTCCTGAAGATATGCAAGAGGCAAAGAAATCTATGAAGGAAAAAGGTATTAAATCTCAGGATGTTAAAAATTTACCTCCTATTGAAGAAATACATGGGCTTAATACACTACCACTACCTAAGGTGGTAGAGGTAAATTCTTTAATTAAGTTCAATGATAATAACAGTCCTCACAATATGCATCCAAGCCAATGCCTTTATGAGTTTGAAAACTATATTAGAAAACAAGATCATTTCAATGCAAATGTTATGAAACAATTGAAATACAATTCTGATATGATTGCTCACTTGAGTGACTTGTTATTTAGAAATTCAAATGATGTTAGAGGTGTTGGAAAACATGCTTCTATGGTTCAAACTCAGTTAGGACAAGTTGCTAAATCTCAAAGAGGGTTGATTGATGAAATGAATAACAATATACATGACTTTGCTATTAGAGTTGCAACTAGAGGAGGTAAAATGACTCAGGAACCACTTTATCCTGAGGGACACCCAAAAAGAATTGAACAAGATTCACAAAGAGTAAACACTGATGCACCTAGTCCTTCTAGAAAGAAAAAGAAGAAGAAAAATTATAGGACTTTGCATGCTTCTAGTGAACCTGAAATAGAAAAACCTCCTGATAATGATAATGAAACTTCCATCTCTGATGCTAAAACTCAATCTGGTAATGAACACTCACCTAGTAATAATGAAAAAGATAATGATGAGGTTCATGAAGACACTCAAAGAAATAATAAAGAACCAGATAATGATGTTGAGATAGAATCACCAGTTGATCTTGATAACCCACAACCTAAGAATAAAAGATATGATAAAAAAACTTTGTGGCTAGAAAACACGGTAAAGAAATAGAACCGTGGGTTCAAAAACCTATGCCTTTTCCACCTAAGTCAACTAAAAAGAATGGTGATGAAGAATTTGAACGCTTTGCTGAAATGCTGAGGCCAGTCTTTTGCGTACTCGCTTGACTGGTATCTTGAAAATGCCTCCTTATGCAAAGTATATGAAATACATCATCACTAATAAGAGAAAATTACCGGAAGCTAAAATCTCCACTATGCTTGCTAATTATACTTTTAAAGATGGAGTACCTAAAAAACTTGGAGATCCGGGAATACCAACTATACCTCGCTCTATCAAAAAGAATTATGTGAAAACTGCTTTGTGTGATTTAGGAGCTGGTGTTAGTGTTATGCCTTCTCTTTATATAAAAGACTTGATTTGAATAAACTGAAACCTACTAAAATATCTTTGCAAATGGCTGACAAATCAACTGCCATACCTATCGGTATTTGTGAGGATGTGCCCGGTGTTGTTGCTAATGTTACTATTTTGACTGACTTTGTTATACTTGAGATGCCCGAGGACGACAACATGTCGATTATCCTTGGTAGACCCTTCTTGAATACTACAGGGGCTGTTATTGATTGCAATAAAAGCAAGGTCACTTTTCATATCAATGGTAATGAGCATACGGTGCACTTTCCGAAGAAACAATTCCAAGTGAATGGTATTAATGTTATTGAAAAATTTCCGACAATCACTATTGGAAGTTTTCAAATACCTCTACCTACTGTCAGAAATAAATATGAAATGCTTATTGTTGGGGACATTCATATCCCCGTTGAGGTAACTTAGTGATTTACGAAAGTTCTTTGGTTTATGCTAATTGAAAGTGGTTGTTAATAAAACTTGATCAACCTTATTAATGAATCATTTTTGAGAGGTATGAAGTTGATGAATTTAGTAAGCACTACCTTCTGTCCCTACTTTTTGTTCTCAGTTTTTATTAGTTAAATAAAATAAAATGCCATGTTTTATCTATTTTCTGTATTTCCCGTGCAATAAAAAATGACCCAAAAATAAAAGTTCTCAGAATGCTCTGAAAATTTAGTACGATTTTTTTCTGAATATTTCTGAATTTCTGGTGCAAATAATATCAGAGGGAGGTGCACCAGGTGGGCACAACCCACTTGGGCGCGCCAGGACCCCCAGGCGCGCCCTGGTGGGTTGTGGTCCCCACGTGGGCCCCCTCACATATATCTTCACACCACATCATCACTTACCTCCAAAAAATCTCCATTGCTCTCTCTCCCGTGTTCTTGTGCTCAAACCAGCGGATTTCGATCTCTTTGCTCAAAGCTCCGTTTCCGAAACTGTTTTGGGGGATTATTGCTTGGTATGTGACTCCACCATTTGTCAAATTAGTTTTTGTTTGAGTGGTTTATTTTTTGAATAATTATCTACTCTTGGTGCTGTTGTAGATGAGCTTGCATGTTAAATTCTTTGAGTTCTAAGTAGTTTGAATGCTTGCTATGGCCTCTATGTATCCCCATGAGTAGTTGCTATCAATTTAATAAAGTTTTTTTTGACAAATTTTTGTCACCCAAAAAATTTCAGAAAATTGTACGCGAACATGATGAACCTATTTGGAAGGGGTTCTCCGAGGAGGAGATCCTCGGGGCCATCTTCTAGTGACAATTCCGCTCGCCGGTATTATGTTGAACCAAGTGAAAGTTCCACACGAGATGCCGCACTAAAACATGCTCATGGCCTTGTGATGATTATATGATGCGTGTGGGCATTAAGGAGGAATTTGAGCAATATGTTCACAATGCCGGTCTCGGTCCCTACATTTCAGATAAGTGCGAACAACGCCATATTCTCACTGAATCATTTGTCAAAGGATTTAAATTCCTTCCCCGTGAGTCTAGGGTGTCTTTTATGCTTTATGATAATCCATTTACCATCTCACTAGACAATTTTGCTTACCACTTCAAACTCCCATTTTGGGGTTCACTTGATGAACCGCCAAAGGTTGACTACCAATCATTCTTGATTAGTCTTTGCTACGGTGAGACAAGGGGGTGACACAAGGTAGAATAAAGAGTATTCATTTTCCCGCAATTCAGTACTTTGCATTATTTAACGGGAATTGTATAGTAGGCAACCAATACTATGAAGGAAATATGCCCTAGAGGCAATAATAAAGTTGCTATTTATATTTCCTTATATCATGATAAATGTTTATTATTCATGCTAGAATTGTATTAACCGGCAAGTTAGTACATGTGTGAATACATAGTCAAATAGAGTGTCCCTAGTATGCCTCTACTTGACTAGCTCGTTAATCAAAGATGGTGAAGTTTCTTAACCATGGACATGTGTTGTCATTTGATGAACGGGATCACATCATTAGAGAATGATGTGATGAGCAAGACCCATCCGTTAGCTTAGCATAAATGATCGTTTAGTTCTATTGCTATTGCTTTCTTCATGACTTATACATGTTCCTCTGAATACGAGATTATGCAACTCCCAAATACCGGAGGAACACTTTGTGTGCTATCAAACGTCACAACGCAACTGGGTGATTATAAAGATGCTCTACAGGTGTCTCCGATGTTGTTTGTTGAGTTGGCATAGATCGAGATTAGGATTTTTCACTCCGTGTATCGGAGAGGTATCTCTGGGCCCTCTCGGTAATGATCATCACTATAAGCCTTGCAAGCAATGTGACTAATGAGTTAGTTACGGGATGATGCATTATGGAAGGAGTAAAGAAACTTGCCGATAACGAGATTGAACTAGGTATGATGATACCGACGATCGAATCTCGGGCAAGTAACATACCGATGACAAAGGGAACAACGTATGTTGTTATGCGGTTTGATCGATAAAGATCTTCGTAGAATATGTAGGAGCCAATATGAGCATCCAGGTTCCGCTATTGGTTATTGACCGGAGATGTGTCTCGTCATGTCTACATAGTTCTCGAACCCGTAGGGTCCGCACGCCTAACGTTCGATGACGATTTGTATTATGAGTTATGTGATTTCATGACCGAAGTTTGTTCGGAGTCTCGAATGAGATCACGGACATGATGAGGAGTCTCGAAATGGTCGAGAGGTAAAGATTCATACATTGGAATGTTGCATTCGGACATCGGAATGGTCCCGAGTGATTCGGGCATTTTTTCGGAGTACCGGGAGGTTACCGGAACCCCCGGGGGAAGATTGGGCCTACATGGGCCATAGGGAAGAGGGGAGGCTTCCCACAAGGGGCAGCCATGCCCCCTCCCTGTAGGGAGTCTGAATTGAACTAGGGAGGACCCCCCCTTTCATTCTCCTCCTCCTCTCCCTTCCCTCTTTCCCCCTCTCCGGAAAAGGAAAGAGAGTCCAACTAGGATTGGGAGTCCTAGTTGGACTCCCCTCTATGGCGCGCCCCCTAGGCCGGCCACCTCCTCCTCCCCTGCTTTATATACGGGGGAGGGGGGCACCCCATAGACACACCAAGTCTTCTCTTAGCTGTGTGCGGTGCCCCCTACCATAGTTACACACCTCAGTCATATCGTCGTAGTGCTTAGGCAAAGCCCCGCACCGGTAACTTCATCATCATCGTCGCCACGCCGTCGTGCTGACGGAACTCTCCCTCGGCCTCAGCTGGATCAAGAAATCGAGGGACGTCATTGAGCTGAATGTGTGCTGAACGCGGAGGTGCCATACGTTTGGTGCTTGGATCGGTTGGATCGCGAAAACGTTCGAATACATCAATCGCGTTACTAAACGCTTCCGCTTTCGGTCTACGAGTGTACGTGGACACACTCTCCCCGCTCGTTGCTAAGCTTCTCCTAGATAGATCTTGCGTGATCGTAGGAAAATTTTGAAACACTACATTCCCCAACAGTGGCCTCCGAGCCGGGTTTATGCGTAGATGTTATATGCACGAGTAGTACACAATGAGTTGTGGGCGATAATAGTCATACTACTTACCAGCAACGTCATACTTTGATTCGGCGGTACTGTTGGATGAAGCGGCCCGGACCGACATTACATAACCGCGTTCATGAGACTGGTTCTACCGACGTGCTTCACACACAGGTGGCTAGCGGGTGTCTGTTTCTCCAACTTTAGTTGAATCAAGTTTGACTACGCCCGGTCCTAGTTGAAGGTTAAAACAGCACACTTGACGAAAAATCGTTGTGGTTTTGATGCGTAGGTAAGAACGGTTCTTGCTAGAAGCCAGTAGCAGCCACGTAAAACTTGCAACAACAAAGTAGAGGGCGTCTAACTTGTTTTTGCAGGGCTCATTGTGATGTGATATGGTCAAGACGTGATGATATATAAATTGTTGTATGAGATGATCATGTTTTGTAGAATTTATCGGCAACTGGCAGGAGCCTTATGGTTGTCGCTTTATTGTATGAAATGCAATCACCACGTAATTGCTTTACTTTATCACTAAGCGGTAGCGATAGTCATAGAAGCAATAGTTGGCGAGACGACAACGATGCTACGAAGGAGATCAAGGTGTCAAGCCGGTGACGATGGTGATCATGATGGTGCTTTGGAGATGGAGATCAAAGGCACAAGATGATGATGGCCATATCACATCACTTATTTTGATTGCATGTGATGTTTATCTTTTATGCATCTTATTTTGCTTAGTACGGCGGTAGCATTATAAGATGATCCCTCACTAAATTTCAAGGTATAAGTGTTCTCCCTAAGTATGCACCGTTGCTACAGTTCGTCGTGCCGAGACACCACGTGATGATCGGGTGTGATATGTTGCGTTCACATACAATGGGTGCAAGCCAGTTTTGCACACGCAGAATACTCGGGTTAAACTTGACGAGCCTAGCATATGCAGATATGGCCTCGGAACACTGAGACCGAAAGGTCGAGCGTGAATCATATAGTAGATATGATCAACAAAATGAAGTTCACCAATGAAAGCTACTCCATCTCACGTGATGATCGGACATGGTTTAGTCGATATGGATCCAGTTGGGAAGAAAGTTTGACGTATGCCGAGTTTGCTTACAACAACAGTTACCAGGCCAGCTTACAAATGGCACCTTTTGAAGCATTGTACGGACGGAGGTGTCGTACCCCACTAAATTGGTCAGATATAGGTGACAGTCGTATCTTCGGCCCAAACATGCTCAAGGAAGCCGAGGAGAAAGTTAAACAGATCAGGGACAGACTCAAGACAGCTCAAAGCCGACAAAAGAGCTACTACGATCGAAAACATCGTGAGGTCAGCTTTGAACCCGGTGATTACGTATACCTACGAGTATCTCCTATGAGGGGCCTACAACGGTTCAAAATTAAGGGGAAGCTAGCCCCAAGATTTATTGGACCCTTCTGTATAGTTGCACGAAGAGGCACAGTAGCCTACAAACTAGACCTACCCAAGGAGCTGTCAGACGTCCACGACGTGTTCCACGTCTCACAGTTGAGGAAATGTGTGAGCAACCCGGAGAAGCATGTATCTCATGAGAGCATTGATGTGCAACCAGATCTCACCTACAGAGAACGGCCAGTAAAGATATTGGAAGAGTTTGAAAGGAGGACCCGTCAGAATACGACTAGATTTTTCAAGGTTCAGTGGAGCAATCACACCGAGGATGAAGCTACATGGGAAAGAGAAGATTTTCTTCAGGCAGAGTACCCACATCTATTTGAGGATCAGCAGAAATCTCGGGGACGAGATTTTTCCTAAGGGGGTAGGTGTTGTGACACCCAAAAATTTTATTTGGCTTTTTCAAACTTTTATTTTATTTGAGGGATGTTATTTAAAATTTTCTGAAGAACTCTCCCTCTCAAAATATTTTCTTTTATGACAAGTGTTTTGTTTTGGATTCACCCAAGACTTGATTTTGGTCTTGGAGGTTTTTCCTTCTTGTGTGGACTCAAAACCAAATGCTTTTCACTTGAGAGATTTCTTTTGAAAATCTTTTAAAATAGCCCTATGGCATTTGGAGTGATCTTTTCCCCCTTTTCAAAATCTCTTCTTGCCATGACATGAGTGGAAATCCCCTCCCATAAGCCTTTCCCCATCTTTGTGTCAAGGTATACTTCAAATACAGCAAGTTGAGCCTCCCCATGTTCTTCCTTCCATTTATTTCTTCTCAAAAATAATTTCTGCCTTCTACTTTGGCTCTTGAAGATTTACAAAGGAGCTACCTTTTCTACTTTGAGTTTTGCCTCCAAACCTTTTTCCCTGTCCAGTCCTTAGAGCCCTCAACCAAGATCCATGAAGATCCACTGGTCTCCAGTTCAAATATTTCAAATTGTACTTGCTGCAAGTTTGGACCATATTTGCCAAATTTGATGAAATTCATTTGATTCCTCCTCCTAAAAATCTGAGAAAATTCAGGCAGCCTCTGGATGCATTGAGAGGTCACCTCACCAAGTCCCAGCTCCAGAAATTTTTTTCTTCATGCCAAATCATTTCATCGAGCACTTGAAGGGCACTGTTTCTGTCAAGTTCAGATATTCAGAGTAACAGTTTCAGTGGGCACTGTCGTTTTCTTCAGAAACCGTTCTCGATCTCGCCAGTACCGCGGTGGCGCCTTGCTCCCTGTTCTCTCCTTCTTATCCCTGCGCCGCACGATCTCCTGGTGGCTTGCGGACGTCGGCGATGAGCAGGAGGAGGTGCGCCACCCCGTGAGCGACGGCAGCAGCGGCTTTTGCGGCTGCCAGAGAGGCGCAGCGTTGGCCGGCGCCGCCCAGCGCCGCCCAAGCCACCCGAGGCCGCCGCGTGGCCATCCACTCACCCGTGCACGCTGCCATCCTTCATCGTGAACTGCTAGGCGCGGAGCGCGCTCTCTGCCGCCGCCGTGCCCGTACGGCTGCCCCGTCGAGGATCGGCGCATTACGCCTTGCCCGACCGAGGTTTAGCGGTGGAACGGCACCAGTGATCTTCCCTGATGGTGCCTAGCCCCCTAAACCCCCTGCCCAACCTCTGCCTCGCCGTAATCGCTCGCCGGAGATATCCCGTTCATGGCCACCCCCTCGGATCGCCTATAAAAGGAGGCCCTGAGCTCGAACTCGAACTCACACCACCCCTACGCACCACCAATACCACGCCAAGCCACTGGTAGAGCCACGAGGGAGCCTTCTTCCCCAACTCCGGCCGCCTCGACCCGCCACGGGACCCAGCTCGATTCGCTCCCGTGCGTGCACCTCTACCCCTCAGCTCTTGCCAGTAGCTTCCTAGTACATCCACTCTCCTGACCCGCGCTTCAATTTGGAGTTTGCAGCACCCACCTGAGTTCTCCACCATCGCCCGAACCACCGTCCGCCGGAGAAAGTGTCGCCGTCGACGTGGTGCTCTCCGACGGCCAAGTCCACCACCCACCGATGCGGAAGAACACACTGAACCTCTTGGTACCCTCCGATCTCCCTGCCTCGCCGTGGTTCAACGCCGGCGACCACCGCAGCCTTCGGGCGCCGGCGAAGTTTTAAACCTGACGTGTGGGACCCCCCCGTCAGCCTCTCCTTTGTTTCCCTCTCGAACCGTTTTCTGAAAGCGCCTTCAGGCAAAATGCGTTTTCTCTTTGGGCTGGCGCATTTCTTTCCGAATCGTTTTCTGTTTTCTCAGTTAAGTCCCTGGTTCTTTTCTGTTTCATCACAGATTAGTCCCTGGACTAAAACCCTTATATCTTTTTAATAAAAGATGATTTTTGATTAATTCTTTTTTGTCAGTCTTATAATTTTGTCTAGTTTTTTATAGTATTTATTTGGAAAAAATTTGGAACAATTTTTATGCACGCGATGATTTTCACGTTAGTGTACGGTTTCGCTATACTGTAGGTTCCGGAGGAGGTGACGGAGCCGCGAACTTCGCCGAGCTAGACTCCGACTTCTCCGGACCAGGCAAGCATGTTTGAACCTTTGATATGATAGGTGTTCTGCATGTTTGCTTGAATGGTTGTGCATGGCATATGAGCATCGGTGAGTATCTCGTTGCATGCAAGGCAACTATCCGTGTGTTCCGAAGATACCGTGATCTTTGATGAGAGATGACCTGGTCATGTGGTGACATGAAAGGCAGTAAGATGGTACTGTTGTAGCATGCCAGTCTTCGTCATCCGATAAACTCCGACGCTAACGTGGACTGAGCCACGTTACCGTCCCTTCCTTTTCGTGCTGCCACATGTTTTCTGCAAAGAATACGGTTTAGGAAGTTGTTAACCTCTTTCCTTGTACACACCAAATAGAGGGGCCGGGATGAGGGTTCCATGGCCCTGGATTAAAGCCAGTCATCCGGTCAGGGGGCATGGGTGTTTCCGGTTGGGACCGAGAGGGGGGCACCCCTTAGAGCGCGCGGTATAAATTTGATCCCATGCTACGCGAGGTTGTAGCCTCCCCGTCTCAAGGTTTTTCTTGAACGCTGCCGAGGGTGATTCCTGGCATCGGAATGTTGAATGGGTGTGTACTGGTTAGATGTGTTTCTCCTAAAACACCGTAAACGGAACTAGTCCCTTGTGACTACTGAAATCCGTTGGCTGTGGTTAAATAGTAGAAACTCTGCAGAGTCAAATCTTTCCGAGTCATCGTGTCCATGGTCAAGGACCGTGGCCAACTTATCCTTATCCATGTCAGTTCCTATGTCAGTCTCCATGGTAAATCCCCGGTGAACAAGTTCGACTGGTAAACCCGGTTAAATTGTTATTTCCGTGGATGGACTAACCTTTTATTTATCTCGTACTTGAAATGATTTAAATTCATGAGGTACTGAGTTATTAAGTTATGATATAAGCCCTTTATGTGATGTCGCTCAGACGTCCGACTGTGGCACTCTTGTCTTTTACTTTCAATATAAGCCCTTTATGTGATGTCGCTTAGACGTCCGACTGTGGCACTCCTGTCTTTTACTTTTGATATAAGCCCTTTATGTGATGTCGCTTAGACGTCCGACTGTGGCACTCCTGTCTTTTACTTTTGATATAAGCCCTTTATGTGATGTCGCTTAGACGTCCGACTGTGGCACTCCTGTCTTTTACTTTTGATATAAGCCCTTTATGTGATGTCGCTCAGACGTTCGACTGTGGCACGTACTGTCATTTATTTTTCCATTATAAGCCCTTTATGAGGTGTCGCCTTGACGCCCGACTGCGGCATTGTTATTTCATTTTTTACCCTTCCGAGGAGTCTTTCAGACACTCGATTGGCCTTCAGTATTACTTTGGGATTTCGGGAGGACTACCGCCCGACTTCCCTTTTATATTTCCATGGATCGCTATCTCATTTGTCTGAATGCGCTTGTTAATCTGTTCATATGCATCATGTTTACATTTATTATATCTTATGTCCGAACTGTCTTGCGAGTACTTTCATAGTACTCACCTGGCTTGTTGATTTGGCCAAATGTTGACGAAGGCGATCTCATGGATGAAGAGTTTGATAGTGAGTCCGTCGCCTAGAGGAATCCCAGTCAGTCCCGTGCGATCCTGGATATTGGTCACTTGTATTATATACGCTTCCGCCACCCACAATAAGAATCCTCGAGCCTCACTCCGACGCTCGAAGAGTTGTTAGATTCAGGAGTCATGTCACCCACTTCACTGTGGCATATCCACCACCGTTGTTTCTTTGCGAGTCAGTAGTATGCCACCCTATCCGCCTTTATGTTTTATTGGCGTGCTTGTAATAAATTGTTGAGCAGTCTCCGCTCAGCCTTGTATTATATTTAGTACTCCTGGTTTTTCTTCTGTGATCAAGACATTGTCTACCAGTGAGGAGGAATTCTTCTCTACTGGTTCGTAAAAGGGATCGGTTTTCTCAATAAATATTTTTACTAAAAAGCCGGTCGTGACAAGCTTGGTATCAGAGCTAGGCTGACCGTAGGAAGCCACTAGGTGCGATCGCTAATCGGTTATTAGCGTCTTTGGTGCTTTTTCAGCATTTTGCAAATGTAGCTATTTTCTGTTGGTCATCATAAATTTATGATTTGACTACTCAGAATTTTTGCCTACTTTTGTAGATGGCTAGCAACGACTAAGCAGTCCTTCTCCGTGCGCAATCAAATATTTTCTTGAAAAATCTTGAGGTCTTTTAAAAAAATTTGCCTTTGCAAAATTTTACTTGTGCCACACAGTTCTTCTCATGATTTTTGCAAAATAATACCCTAGAGTGGAAAATGTCTCGTCCGTGGACTCGTTCCATGCCAAATCCAACCGAAGAAGTTTATGGAACACAGACCAGCAACAACTTCACTCAGGGACAGTCTAGTCAACAGGACAGCGAGGCAGCCTTATCTCAAGTATGCCGCCTTTTCGAACAAAGCCAACAATAGCACCAAGAGATGATGAATCACGTCATCAATATGGGAAACCACCATGAGCCATACCAACCACACTCCAAGTTGTCTGAACTGCAGAAGACACGCCCTCCAACGTTTGCTCACACTGATAGGCCACTTGAAGCCGATGATTGGCTTCGTGACATCGAAAGAAAGCTGATTATTGCTCAATGTTCTGATCAGGAGAAGGTGCTCTATGCACCTCACTACCTCACTGGAGCAGCTGCAGCATGGTGGGAAAACTTCCTACACATGCATCCCAGTGAACACAACATCACCTGGGAAGAGTTTAAGGAAGGCTTTCGTGGGGCACACATCCCCAGGAGCATCATAAAAATCAAGAAAAGAGAATTTGATGACCTCAAGCAGAGAGGCATGTCCGTGACGGAATACAACGGTCAGTTTACCCAGCTATCTCGTTATGCCTACGATGAGCATATGACTGAGAACAAAAGGATGGAAAAGTTTTTGGACGGCCTGGCGCCAGCATTAAGATGCCAACTGGTCATACACACTTTCCTAGATTTCAAAACTCTGGTTGACAAGGCCATTACCTTGGAGAATGAGCGCCGCAGTCTGGAGGATATCCGTAAGCGGAAAAGGGACAAGACGACTCTTGCTCGCAACAATCGAAGCAAGACTGAGGTTCCGAGGAATGAAGCGAGAAAATCCACGACGACTGCTATAAGGCCAACCAGACAGTTTCATTCAAGGGACAAGGACTTTACGTACTGTCCAGGGGTCACTTGCTATGCTTGTGGTGAAGAAGGGCACTATGCCAAACAGTGCCCAAAACCAAGGAACTCGGCCCCCAAGCCGAACAATGGTGGGAACAATCCAGCCCCCAAGCGCAACAATTTCAATCCCAGCAACAATCACAGGAAGGGTCACCTGAACCATGTGACCAGGGAAGAAGCCCAGAATGCCCCAGACATCGTACTCGGTACGTTCCCTGTCAAGACAGTACCTGCCACGGTTTTGTTTGATTCTGGAGCTTCTCACTCGTTCGTTTCGAAGAGTTTTGTTTTACAGCATGGTTTTCCGATACTCCCCTTGGATAAATCTATGATCATCAAGTCCCCCGGGAATAAGCAGATCGCTCAGAGTTACTGCCAAGGAGTGATCATTGAGTTCGAAGGACTAAAGTTTCAGGCTAATCTCATCGTGTTGGAAAATAAAGGACTGGATGTTATCCTAGGGATGGACTGGTTGACCACCAACAAGGGATTTATTGATTGTTTCAATCGGACTGTGATTCTCACTCATCATCATGGCAAGACAATAAAGCTTACAGCTCAAGAGAGACCACGGTCACAGCAGCCAAAGTTGAACAAAGTGGATATTTCAGAACTGAGAAAAGTTCCAGTGGTGTGCGAATTTCCCGACGTATTTCCTGAAGAACTACCAGGCATGCCACCAGACCGAGAAATAGAGTTCAGCATTGAACTAGCACCTGGCACCACTCCCATCTATAAGAAACCTTATAGAATGGCACCCTTAGAGTTGGTAGAATTGAAGAAGCAAATAAAAGAATTACTGGACAAAGGATTTATTCGAGCCAGCTCCTCACCATGGGGTTCGCCAGTATTATTCGCCAAGAAAAAGGATGGGACACTGAGACTGTGTATAGACTATCGAGCTCTCAATATGGTCACCATCAAAAACAAATATCCGATGCCATGGATAAATGATTTGTTTGACCAGCTCGCACAAGCCAAGGTGTTCTCAAAAATTGATTTAAGATCGGGATATCATCAATTGAAAGTACGGACAGAAGATATCCCTAAGACAACATTCACCTCCAGATATGGATTATATGAGTTCACAGTGATGCCGTTCGGACTGATGAACGCCCCCGCATATTTCGTCCACCTCATGAACAAAGTGTTTATAAAATTTATGGACAAGTTTGTCGTGGTGTTCATTGATGACATTCTGGTATACTCAAGGACACCAGAGGAACATGCTGAACATCTCAGAATTGTATTGGGAGAATTAAGGAAACACCAATTATACGCCAAATTTAGCAAGTGTGAATTTTGGCTAAGACAAGTTGGTTTTATAGGCCATATATTAACCCAAGAAGGCGTGGCCGTAGACCCAGAAAAAGTCAAAGCCATACTTGACTGGAAACCACCAGCCAATGTGACAGATGTACGGAGTTTCCTAGGAATGGCTGGATATTACCGGAGGTTTATTGAAGTATTCTCCATTGTGGCAAAACCAATGACCCAGTTGCTCAAGAAAGACAAGAAATTTGTATGGACGGAAGCATGCGAGAAAAGCTTCCAAGAGCTCAAGAAGAAACTAACAACAGCACCGGTTCTGATCGTGCCAGACATACACAAGAGTTTTGAAGTGTATTGTGACGCATCCCGGAAGGGCCTCGGATGCGTACTGATGCAAGATGGCAAAGTTGTCGCGTATGCTTCCAGGCAACTACGGAAGCATGAGGAAAATTATCCTACTCATGACTTGGAGCTAGCAGCCGTCATCCATGCACTCAAAGAGTGGAGACACTTTCTGTTGGGAAATCATTGTGAAATATATACGGACCATAAGAGCCTTAAATATATTTTCACACAACCAGAGCTAAATTTACGACAACGATGCTGGTTGGAATTGGTCAAGGACTATGATGTCGGCATTCACTATCATCAAGGGAAGGCCAATGTAGTGGCAGATGCTCTTAGTCGGAACCCTAGCCCGGGCAACGACAGTCCACAGAACTTGAGACCTGAGTTTCAGCAGGAATTCGCTAGACTCAACATGGTGTTAGTCTCTGAGGGCACCGTATCAAATCTGGAGATACATCCCACCCTAATGGAACAAATTAAGAAGGCTCAGCAGGGACATCCCAGCATCGAAGGTATAAAGAGAAAAATGAGCCTAGGCAAGGCTTCAGATTTCGTCACAGACAATGAAGGAATATTATGGTACGGGGACAGACTTTGCGTACCAAACATTGAGGAACTTAAGCAACAAATCCTAACCGAAAGCCACACCGCCCCATACTCGATCCACCCTGGAGGAACCAAAATGTACAAAGACATTCAGGAAAGATTTTGGTGGCACGGTATGAAAAGGGATATAGCCGCATTCATTGCTTGTTGCGATTCATGTCAGCGCATTAAAGCCGAGCATCAAAAGCCAGCAGGGCTGCTACAGCCAAACCGGATACCTGAGTGGAAATGGGATGAAATTGGAATGGACTTCATCGTCGGACTACCTCGATCACAACGCGGAAATGATGCCATATGGGTCATCACAGATAAGCTAACCAAGGTAGCACATTTCATTCCCGTGAAGACGACCTACTCCACCCAGAGGCTTGCTAAGCTTTATCTCTCCCATATAGTTTGTCTGCATGGAGTCCCAAAGACTATAATATCCGACCGAGGCACTCAATTTGTCTCTAAATTCTGGGATCACTTACAACAAGCTCTGGGCACTCAACTAGCATTCAGTACAGCGTACCACCCTCAGACTGATGGACAAACGGAACGCGTGAACCAAATCCTAGAGGACATGCTGAGAGCCTGTGTGCTCACCTATGGATCCAGTTGGGAAGAAAGTTTGACGTATGCCGAGTTTGCTTACAACAACAGTTACCAGGCCAGCTTACAAATGGCACCTTTTGAAGCATTGTACGGACGGAGGTGTCGTACCCCACTAAATTGGTCAGAGACATGTGACAGTCGTATCTTCGGCCCAGACATGCTCAAGGAAGCCGAGGAGAAAGTTAAACAGATCAGGGACAGACTCAAGACAGCTCAAAGCCGACAAAAGAGCTACTACGATCGAAAATATCGTGAGGTCAGCTTTGAACCCGGTGATTACGTATACCTACGAGTATCTCCTATGAGGGGCCTACAACGGTTCAAAATTAAGGGGAAGCTAGCCCCAAGATTTATTGGACCCTTCTGTATAGTTGCACGAAGAGGCACAGTAGCCTACAAACTAGACCTACCCAAGGAGCTGTCAGACGTCCACGACGTGTTCCACGTCTCACAGTTGAGGAAATGTGTGAGCAACCCAGAGAAGCATGTATCTCATGAGAGCATTGATGTGCAACTAGATCTCACCTACAGAGAACGGCCAGTAAAGATATTGGAAGAGTTTGAAAGGAGGACCCGTCAGAATACGACTAGATTTTTCAAGGTTCAGTGGAGCAATCACACCGAGGATGAAGCTACATGGGAAAGAGAAGATTTTCTTCAGGCAGAGTACCCACATCTATTTGAGGATCAGCAGAAATCTCGGGGACGAGATTTTTCCTAAGGGGGTAGGTGTTGTGACACCCAAAAAATTTATTTGGCTTTTTCAAACTTTTATTTTATTTGAGGGATGTTATTTAAAATTTTCTGAAGAACTCTCCCTCTCAAAATATTTTCTTTTATGACAAGTGTTTTCTTTTGGATTCACCCAAGACTTGATTTAGGTCTTGGAGGTTTTTCCTTCTTGTGTGGACTCAAAACCAAATGCTTTTTACTTGAGAGATTTCTTTTGAAAATATTTTAAAATAGCCCTATGGCATTTGGAGTGATCTTTTCCCCCTTTTCAAAATCTCTTCTTGCCATGACATGAGTGGAAATCCCCTCCCATAAGCCTTTCCCCATCTTTGTGTCAAGGTATACTTCAAATCCAGCAAGTTGAGCCTCCCCATGTTCTTCCTTCCATTTATTTCTTCTCAACAATAATTTCTGCCTTCTACTTTGGCTCTTGAAGATTTACAAAGGAGCTACCTTTTCTACTTTGAGTTTTGCCTCCAAACCTTTTTCCCTGGCTAGTCCTTAGAGCCCTGAACCAAGATACATGAAGATCCACTAGTCTCCAGTTCAAATATTTCAAATTGTACTTGCTGCAAGTTTGGACCATATTTGCCAAATTTGATGAAATTCATTTGATTCCTCCTCCTAAAAATCTGAGAAAATTCAGGCAGCCTCTGGATGCATTGAGAGGTCACCTCACCAAGTCCCAGCTCCAGAAAAAAATTTCTTCATGCCAAATCATTTCATCGAGCACTTGAAGGGCACTGTTTCTGTCAAGTTCAGATATTCAGAGTAACAGTTTCAGTGGGCACTGTCGTTTTCTTCAGAAACCGTTCTCGATCTCGCTAGTACCGCGGTGGCGCCTTGCTCCCTGTTCTCTCCTTCTTATCCCTGCGCCGCACGATCTCCTGGAGGCTTGCGGACGTCGGCGACGAGCAGGAGGAGGTGCGCCACCCCGTGAGCGACGGCAGCAGTTGCGGCTGCCAGAGAGGCACAGCGTTGGCCGGCGCCGCCCAGCGCCGCCCAAGCCACCCGAGGCCGCCGCGTGGCCATCCACTCACCCGTGCACGCTGCCATCCTTCATCGTGAACTGCTAGGCGCGGAGCGCGCTCTCTGCCGCCGCCGTGCCCGTACGGCCGCCCCGTCGAGGATCGGCGCATTACGCCTTGCCCGACCAAGGTTTAGCGGTGGAACGGCACCAGTGATCTTCCCTGATGGTGCCTAGCCCCCTAAACCCCCTGCCCAACCTCTGCCTCGCCGTAATCGCTCACCGGAGATATCCCGTTCACGGCCACCCCCTCGGATCGCCTATAAAAGGAGGCCCCGAGCTCGAACTCGAACTCACACCACCCCTACGCACCACCAATACCACGCCAAGCCACTGGTAGAGCCACGAGGGAGCCTTCTTCCCCAACTCCGGCCGCTTCGACCCGCCACGGGACCCAGCTCGATTCGCTCCCATGCGTGCACCTCTACCCCTCAGCTCTTGCCAGTAGCTTCCTAGTACATCCACTCTCCTGACCCGCGCTTCAATTTGGAGTTTGCAGCACCCACCGGAGTTCTCCACCATCGCCCGAACCACCGTCTGCCGGAGAAAGTGTCGCCGTCGACGTGGTGCTCTCCGACAGCCAAGTCCACCACCCACCGACGCGGAAGAACACACTGAACCTCTTGGTACCCTCCGATCTCCCTGCCTCGCCGTGGTTCAACGCCGGCGACCACCGCAGCCTTCGGGCGCCGGCGAAGTTTTAAACCTGACGTGTGGGACCTCCCCGTCAGCCTCTCCTCTGTTTCCCTCTCGAACCGTTTTCTGAAAGCGCCTTCGGGCAAAATGCGTTTTCTCTTTGGGCTGGCGCATTTCTTTCCGAATCGTTTTCTGTTTTCTCAGTTAAGTCCCTGGTTCTTTTCTGTTTCATCACAGATTAGTCCCTGGACTAAAACCCTTATATCTTTTTAATAAAAGATGATTTTTGATTGATTCTTTTTCTGTCAGTCTTACAATTTTGTCTAGTTTTTTATAGTATTTATTTGGAAAAAATTTGGAACAATTTTTATGCACGCGATGATTTTCACGTTAGTGTACGGTTTCGCTATACCGTAGGTTCCGGAGGAGGTGACAGAGCCGCGAACTTCGCCGAGCTAGACTCCGACTTCTCCGAACCAGGCAAGCATGTTTGAACCTTTGATATGATAGGTGTTTTGCATGTTTGCTTGAATGGTTGTGCATGGCATATGAGCATCGGTGAGTATCTCGTTGCATGCAAGGCAACTATCCGTGTGTTCCGAAGATACCGTGATCTTTGATGAGAGATGACCTGATCATGTGGTGACATGAAAGGCAGTAAGATGGTACTGTTGTAGCATGCCAGTCTTCGTCATCCGATAAACTCCGACGCTAACGTGGACTGAGCCACGTTACCGTCCCTTCCTTTTCGTGCTGCCACATGTTTTCTGCAAAGAATACGGTTTAGTAAGTTGTTAACCTCTTTCCTTGTACACACCAAATAGAGGGGCCGGGATGAGGGTTCCATGGCCCTGGATTAAAGCCAGTCATCCGGTCAGGGGGCATGGGTGTTTCCGGTTGGGACCGAGAGGGGGGCACCCCTTAGAGCGCGCGGTATAATTTTGATCCCATGCTACGCGAGGTTGTAGCCTCCCCGTCTCAAGGTTTTTCTTGAACGCTGCCGAGGGTGATTCCTGGCATCGGAATGTTGAATGGGTGTGTACTGGTTAGATGTGTTTCTCCTAAAACACCGTAAACGGAACTAGTCCCTTGTGACTACTGAAATCCGTTGGCTGTGGTTAAATAGTAGAAACTCTGCAGAGTCAAATCTTTCCGAGTCATCGTGTCCATGGTCAAGGACCGTGGCCAACTTATCCTTATCCATGTCAGTTCCTATGTCAGTCTCCATGGTAAATCCCCGGTGAACAAGTTCGAGTGGTAAACCCAGTTAAATTGTTATTTCCGTGGATGGACTAACCTTTTATTTATCTCGTACTTGAAATGATTTAAATTCATGAGCTACTGAGTTATTAAGTTATGATATAAGCCCTTTATGTGATGTCGCTCAGACGTCCGACTGTGGCACTCTTGTCTTTTACTTTCAATATAAGCCCTTTATGTGATGTCGCTTAGACGTCCGACTGTGGCACTCCTGTCTTTTACTTTTGATATAAGCCCTTTATGTGATGTCGCTTAGACGTCCGACTGTGGCACTCCTGTCTTTTACTTTTGATATAAGCCCTTTATGTGATGTCGCTTAGACGTCCGACTGTGGCACTCCTGTCTTTTACTTTTGATATAAGCCCTTTATGTGATGTCGCTCAGACGTCCGACTGTGGCACGTACTGTCATTTATTTTTCCATTATAAGCCCTTTATGAGGTGTCGCCTTGACGCCCGACTGCAACATTGTTATTTCATTTTTACCCTTCCGAGGAGTCTTTCAGACACTCGATTGGCCTTCAGTATTACTTTGGGATTTCGGGAGGACTACCGCCCGACTTCCCTTTTATATTTCCATGCATCGCTATCTCATTTGTCTGAATGCGCTTGTTAATCTGTTCATATGCATCATGTTTACATTTATTATATCTTATGTCCGAACTGTCTTGCGAGTACTTTCATAGTACTCACCTGGCTTGTTGATTTGGCCAGATGTTGACGAAGGTGATCTCATGGATGAAGAGTTTGATAGTGAGTCCATCGCCTAGAGGAATCCCAGTCAGTCCCGTGCGATCCTGGATATTGGTCACTTGTATTATATACGCTTCCGCCACCCACAATAAGAATCCTCGAGCCTCACTCCGACGCTCGAAGAGTTGTTAGATTCAGGAGTCATGTCACCCACTTCACTGTGACATATCCACCACCGTTGTTTCTTTGCGAGTCAGTAGTATGCCACCCTATCCGCCTTTATGTTTTATTGGCGTGCTTGCAATAAATTGTTGAGCAGTCTCCGCTCAGCCTTGTATTATATTTAGTACTCCTGGTTTTTCTTCTGTGATCAAGACATTGTCTACCAGTGAGGAGGAATTCTTCTCTACTGGCCCGTAAAAGGGATCGGTTTTCTCAATAAATATTTTTACTGAAAAGCCGGTCGTGACAGTATATCTACTTAATGAAACATAAGTCCGAAACATTTGAAAAGTTCAAAGAATTTCAGAGTGAAGTGGAAAATCATCGTAACAAGAAAATAAAGTTTCTAAGATCTGATCGTGGAGGTGAATATTTGAATTATGAGTTTGGTCTTCATTTGAAACAATGTGGAATAGTTTCGCAACTCATGCCACCTGGAACACCACAGCGTAATGGTGTGTCTGAATGTCGTAACCGCACTTTATTAGATATGGTGCGATCTATGATGTCTCTTACTGATTTACCGCTATCGTTTTGGGGTTATGCTTTAGAGACGGCTACATTCACGTTAAATAAGGCACCATCTAAATCTGTTGAGACGACACCATATGAACTGTGGTTTGGCAAGAAACCCAAGTTGTCATTTCTTAAAGTTTGGGGCTGCGATGCTTATGTGAAAAAGCTTCAACCTGAAAAGCTCAAACCCAAATCGGAGAAATGTGTCTTCATAGGATACCCAAAGGAGACTGTTGGGTACACCTTCTATCAGAGATCCGAAGGCAAGATATTCATTGCTAAGAATGGATCCTTTCTAGAGAAGAAGTTTCTCTCGAAAGAAGTGAGTGGGACGAAAGTAGAACTTGATGAGGTAATTGTACCTTCTCCCGAATTGGAAAGTAGTTCATCACAGAAATCAATTCTAGTGATTCCTACACCAATTAGTGAGGAAGCTAATGATGATGATCATGAAACTTCTGATCAAGTTACTACTAAACCTCGTAGGTCAACCAGAGTAAGATCCGCACCAGAGTGGTACAGTATTCCTATTCTAGAGGTCATGTTACTTGACCATGACGAACCTACGAACTATGAGGAAGCGATGATGAGCCCAGATTCCGTGAAATGGCTTGAGGCCATGAAATCTGAGATGGGATCCATGTATGAGAACAAAGTGTGGACTTTGGTTGACTTGCCCGATGATCGGCAAGCCATAGAGAATAAATGGATCTTCAAGAAGAAGACTGACACTGACGGCAATGTTACTGTCTACAAAGCTCGACTTGTTGCGAAAGGTTTTTGACAAGTTCAAGGAGTTGACTACGATGAGACCTTCTCACCCGTAGCGATTCTTAAGTCTGTCCGAATCATGTTAGCAATTGTCGCATTTTATGATTATGAAATTTGGCAAATGGATGTCAAAACGGCATTCCTCAATGGATATCTTATAGAAGAGTTGTATATCCAGAAGGTTTTGTCGATCCTAAAGGTGCTAGCAAAGTGTGCAAGCTCCAGCGATCCATTTATGGACTGGTGCAAGCCTCTCGGAGTTGCAATATATGCTTTGATAGTGTGATCAAAACATATGGTTTCATACAGACTTTTGGAGAAGCCTGTATTTACAAGAAAGTGAGTGGGAGCTCTGTAGCATTTCTGATATTATATGTGGATGACATATTGTTGATCGGAAATGATACTGGATTTCTGAATAGCATAAAAGGATACTTGAATAAGATTTTTTCAATGAAAGACCTCGGTGAAGCTGCTTATATATTGGGCATCAAGATCTATAGAGATAGATCAAGACGCTTAATTGGACTTTCACAAAGCACATACCTTGATAAAGTTTTGAAGAAGTTCAAAATAGATCAGTCGAAGAAAGGGTTCTTGCCTGTGTTACAAGCTGTGAAGTTGAGTCAGACTCAATGCCCGACCACTACAGAAGATAGAGAGAAAATGAAAGTCATTCCCTATGCCTCAGCCATAGGTTCTATCATGTATGCAATGTTGTGTACCAGACCTGATGTGTGCCTTGCTATTAGTTTAGCAGGGAGGTACCAAAGTAATCCAGGAATAGATCACTCGACAACAGTCAAGAACATCCTGAAATACCTGAAAAGGACTAAGGATATGTTTCTCGTTTATGGAGGTGATAAAGAGCTCGTCATAAATGGTTACGTCGATGCAAGCTTTGACACTGATCCGGATGACTCTAAGTCACAAACTGGATACGTATTTATTTTGAATGGTGGAGCTGTCAGTTGGTGCAGTTCCAAGCAGAGCGTCGTGGTGGGATCTATGTATGAAGCGGAGAGTATAGCTGCTTCGGAAGCAGCAATGAAGGAGTCTGGATGAAGGAGTTCATATCTGATCTAGGTGTAATACCTAGTACATCGGGTCCAATGAAAATCTTTTGTGACAATACTGGAGCAATTGCCTTGGCGAAGGAATCCCGATTTCACAAGAGAACCAAACACATCAAGAGATGCTTCAATTCCATCCGCGATCAAGTTAAGGAGGGAGACATAGATATTTGCAAGAAACATACGGATCTGAATATTGCAGACCCGTTGCCTAAGCCTCTCTCACGAGCAAAACATGATCAACACCAAGACTCCATGGGTGTTAGAATCATCACTATGTAATCTAGATTATTGACTCTAGTGCAAGTGGGAGACTGAAGGAAATATGCCCTAGAGGCAATAATAAAGTTGTTATTTATATTTCCTTATATCATGATAAATGTTTATTATTCATGCTAGAATTGTATTAACCGGAAACTTAGTACATGTGTAAATACATAGACAAACAGAGTGTCCCTAGTATGCCTTTACTTGACTAGCTCATTAATCAAAGATGGTTAAGTTTCCTAACAATGGACATGTGTTTTCATTTGAAGAACGGGATCACATCATCAGAGAATGATGTGATGGACAAGACCCATCCGTTAGCTTAGCATAAATGATCGTTTAGTTTTATTGCTATTGCTTTCTTCATGACTTATACATGTTCCTCTGACTATGAGATTATGCAACTCCCGAATATCGGAGGAGCACTTTGTGTGCTATCAAACGTCACAACGTAACTGGGTGATTATAAAGATGCTCTATAGGTGTCTCCAATGGTGTTTGTTGAGTTGGCATAGATCGAGATTAGGATTTGTCACTCCGATTGTCGGAGAGGTATCTCTGGGCTCTCTCGATAATGCACATCACTATAAGCCTTGCAAGAAATGTGACTAATGAGTTAGTTGCGGGATGATGCATTACAGAATGAGTAAAGAGACCTGCTGGTAACAAGATTGAACTAGGTATGGTGATACCTACGATCGAATCTCGGGCAAATAACATACCGATGACAAAGGGAACAACATATGTTTTTATGCGGTTTGACCGATAAAGATC
The DNA here is from genome assembly GCF_002575655.3 of Aegilops tauschii subsp. strangulata. Taxonomy (NCBI): domain Eukaryota; kingdom Viridiplantae; phylum Streptophyta; class Magnoliopsida; order Poales; family Poaceae; genus Aegilops; species Aegilops tauschii. The sequence continues at coordinate 520,557,245 of NC_053036.3, forward strand.
TTCGTAGAATATGTAGGAGCCAATATGAGCATCCAGGTTCCGCTATTGCTTATTGACCGGACATGTGTCTCGGTCATGTCTACATAGTTCTCGAACCCGTAGGGTCCGCACGCTTAACGTTCGATGACGATTCGTATTATGAGTTTATGTGATTTGATGTACTGAAGGTTGTTCGGAGTCCCGGATGAGATCACGGACGTGACGAGGAGTCTCGGAATGGTCGAGATATAAAGATTCATATATTGGAAGGTTACATTCGGACACCGGAATGGTTCGGGTCATTTCGTATATGTTTCGGACTACCGGGGGTTACCGGAACCCACCCGGGGGGAAGTTATTGGGCCTGATGGGCCTAGTGGTGGAAGAGAGGAGGCAGGCCAAGGTGTGGCGCGCCCCCCTAGCCCAAACCGAAGTGGACTAGGGCTAGGGGGCCCGGCCCCCCTTTCCTTCTCTTCTGCCTCTCCTTCCCCCCTTCTCCTTGTGGAAGTAGGAAAGGGGGGGTCGAATCCTACTTGGAGTAGGACTCCCCCCTTGGGCGCGCCTCCTCCTGGCCGGCCTCCTCCTCCCTCCCTCCTTTATATACGTGGGGAGGGGGCACCCAAAGGCACAACAGACAATCTCTTAGCCGTGTGCGGTGCCCCCCTCCATAGTTTTACACCTCAGTCATATCGTCGTTGTGCTTAGGCGAAGCCCTGCGCTGGTAACTTCATCATCACCGTCACCACGCCGTCATGCTGACGAAACTCTCCCTCAGCCTCAGCTGGATCAAGAGTTCGAGGGACGTCACTGAGCTGAAAGTGTGCAGATCGCGAAGGTGTCATGCGTTTGGTACTTGATCGGTTGGATCGCGAAGAAGTTCGACTACATCAACCGCGTTACTAAACACTTCCGCTTTCGGTCTACAAGGGTACGTGGACACACTCTCCCCGCTCTTTGCTATGCTTCTCCTAGATAGATCTTGCGTGATCGTAGGATTTTTTTTGAAATACTACGTTCCCCTACAGTGGCATCCGAGCCAGGTCTATGCGTAGATGTTATATGCATGAGTAGAACACAAAGAGTTGTGGGCGATAATAGTCATACTGCTTACCAGCATGTCATACTTTGATTCAGTGGTATTGTTAAATGAAGCGGCCCAGACCGACATTACATGACCGCGTTCATGAGACTCGTTCTACCACCGTGCTTTGCACAGAGGTGGCTAGTGGGTGTCTGTTTCTCCAACTTTAGTTGAATTGAGTGTGACTATGCCCGGTCCTTGTTGAAGGTTAAAACAGCACACTTGACGAAAAGTCGTTGTGGTTTTGATGCGTAGGTAAGAACGGTTCTTGCTAAGCCCGTAGCAGCCACGTAAAACTTGTAATAACAAAGTAGAGGACGTCTAACTTGTTTTTGCAGGGCTTGCTGTGATGTGATATGGTCAAGACGTGATGATATATAAATTGTTGTATGAGATGATCATGTTTTGAAACAGTTATTGGCAACTGGTAGGAGCCATATGGTTGTCGCTTTATTGTATGAAATGCAATCGCCATGTAATTGCTTTACTTTATCACCATGCGGTAGCGATAGTCGTAGAAGCAATAGTTGGCAAGACGACAACGATACTTCGATGGAGATCAAGGTGTCAAGCCGGTGACGATGGTGATCATGGCGGTGCTTTGGAGATGGAGATCAAAGGCACAAGATGATGATGACCATATCATATCACTTATATTGATTGCATGTGATGTTTATCCTTTATGCATCTTATTTTGCTTAGTTCAGCGGTAGCATTATAAGATGATCTCTCACTAAATTTCAAGGTACAAGTGTTCTCCCTGAGTATGCACCGTTGCGACAGTTCTTCGTGCCGAGACACCACGTGATGATCGGGTGCGATAAGCTCTGCGTTCACATAGAACGGGTGCAAGCCAGTTTTGCACACGCAGAATACTCGGGTTAAACTTGACGAGCCTAGCATATGCAGATATGGCCTCGGAACACTGAGACCGAAAGGTCGAACGTGAATCATATAGTAGATATGATCAACATAGTGATGTTCACCATTGAAAACTACTCCATCTCACGTGATGATCGGACATGGTTTAGTCGATATGGATCACGTGATCACTTAGGTGATTAGAGGGATGTCTATCTACGTGGGAGTTCTTAAGTAATATGATTAATTGAACTTTAATTTATCATGAACTTAGTACCTGATAGTATTTTGCATGTCTATGTTGTTGTAGATAAATGGCCCGTGCTACTGTTCCGTTGAATTTTAATGCGTTCCGAGAGAAAGCTAAGTTGAAAGATGATGGTAGCAACTACACGGACTGGGTCCGTAACTTGAGGATTATCCTCATTGCTGCACAGAAGAATTACGTCCTGGAAGCACCGCTAGGTGCAAGACCCGCTGCAGGAGTAACACCGGACGTTATGAACGCCTGGCAGAGCAAAGCTGATGACTACTCGATAGTTCAGTGTGCCATGCTTTACGGCTTAGAACCGGGACTTCGACGACGTTTTGAACGTCATGGAGCATATGAGATGTTCCAGGAGTTGAAGTTAATATTTCAAGCAAATGCTCGGATTGAGAGATATGAAGTCTCCAATATGTTCTACAGCTGTAAAATGGAGGAGAATAGTTCTGCCAGTGAACATATACTCAAAATGTCTAGGTATCATAATCACTTGACTCAACTGGGAGTTAATCTTCCGGTTGATAGTGTCATTGACAGAGTTCTTCAATCACTGCCACCAAGCTACAAAAGCTTCATGATGAACTATAATATGCAAGGGATTGATAAGACAATTCCAGAGCTCTTCACGATGCTAAAGGCTGCGGAGGTAGAAATCAAGAAGGAGCATCAAGTGTTGATGGTCAACAAGACCACTAGTTTCAAAAAGAAGGGCAAAGGGAAGAAAGGGAACTTCAAGAAGAATGGCAAGCAAGTTGCCACTCAAGTGAAGAAGCCCAAGTCTAGACCTAAGCCTGAGACCGAGTGCTTCTACTGCAAAGGGATTGGTCACTGGAAGCGGAACTGCCCCAAGTATTTGGCGGATAAGAAGGATGGCTAAGTGAAAGGTATATTTGATATACATGTTATTGATGTGTACCTTACTAATGCTCGTAGTAGCGCCTCGGTATTTGATACTGCTTCTGTTGCGCATACTTGCAACTCGAAACAGGGGCTACGGATTAACTGAAGATTGGCTAAGGACGAGGTGACGATGCGCGTGGGAAATGGTTCCAAAGTCGATGTGGTCGCCGTCGGCATGCTACCTCTACATCTACCTTCGGGATTATTCTTAGACCTGAATAATTGTTATTTGGTGCCAGCGTTAAGCATGAACATTATATCTGGATCTTGTTTGATGCGATACGGTTATTCATTTAAATCAGAGAATAGTGGTTGTTCTATTAATATGAGTAATATCTTTTATGGTCATGCACCCTTGATGAGTGGTCTATTTTTATTGAATCTCGATAGTAGTGATACACATATTCATAGTATTGAAGCCAAAAGATATAAGTTTAATAATGATAGTGCAACTTATTTGTGGCACTGCCGTTTAGGTCATATTGGTGTAAAGCGCATGAAGAAACTCCATGCTGATGGGCTTTTGGAATCACTTGATTATGAATCACCTGATACTTGCGAACCATGCCTCATGGGCAAGATGACTAAGACTCCGTTCTCCGGAACAATGGAGCGAGCAACAGACTTGTTGGAAATAATACATACTGATGTATGCGGTCCAATGAGTGTTGAGGCTCACGGCGGGTATCGTTATTTTCTGACCTTCACAGATGATTTGAGCTGATATGGGTATATCTACTCGATGAAACATAAGTCTCAAACATATGAAAAGTTCAAAGAATTTAAGAGTGAAGTGGAAAATCATCGTAACAAGAAAATAAAGTTTCTACGATCTGATCGTGGAGGTGACTATTTGAGTTACGAGTTTGGTCTTCATTTGAAACAATGCGGAATAGTTTCGCAACTCACGCCACCTGGAACACCACAGCGTAATGGTGTGTCTGAATGTCGTAACCGCACTTTATTAAATATGGTGCGATCTATGATGTCTCTTACTGATTTACCGCTATCATTTTGGGGTTATGCTTTAGAGACGGCTGCATTCATGTTAAATAGGGCTTCATCTAAATCCGTTGAGACGACGCCATATGCACTGTGGTTTTGCAAGAAACCCAAGTTGTCATTTCTTAAAGTTTGGGGCTGCGATGCTTATGTGAAAAAGCTTCAACCTGATAAGCTCGAACCCAAATCATAGAAATGTGTCTTCATAGGATACCCAAAGGAGACTGTTGGGTACACCTTCTATCACATATCCGAAGGCAAGATATTCGTTGCTAAGAATGGATCATTTCTAGAGAAGGAGTTTCTCTCGAAAGAAGTGAGTGGGAGGAAAGTAGAACTTGATGAGGTAATTGTACCTGCTCCCTTATTGGAAAGTAGTTCATCACAGAAATCAGTTCCAGTGATTCCTACACCAATTAGTGAGGAAACTAATGATGATGATCATGAAGTTTCTGATCAAGTTACTACCAAACCTCGCAGGTCAACCAGAGTAAGATCCGTACCAGAGTGGTACGGTAATCCTGTTCTGGACGTCATGTTACTTGACCATGACGAACCTACGAACTATGAGGAAGCGATGATGAGCCGAGATTCCGCGAAATGGCTTGAGGCCATGAAATCTGAGATGGGATCCATGTATGAGAACAAAGTGTGGACTTTGGTTGACTTGCCCGATGATCGGCAAGCCATAGAAAATAAATGGATCTTCAAGAAGAAGACCGACGCTGACGGTAATGTTAATGTCTACAAAGCTCGACTTGTTGCAAAAGGTTTTCGACCAGTTCAAGGGGTTGACTACGATGAGACTTTCTCACTCGTAGCGATGCCTAAGTCTGTCCGAATCATGTTAGCAATTGCCACATTTTATGATTATGAAATTTGGCAAATGGACGACAAAACTGCATTCCTGAATGGATTTCTGGAAGAAGAGTTGTATATGATGCAACCCGAAGGTTTTATCGATCCAAAGGATGCTAACAAAGTGTGCAAGCTCCAGCGATCCATTTATGGACTGCTGCAAGCCTCTCGGAGTTGGAATAAATGTTTTGATAGTGTGATCAAAGCATATGGTTTTATACAGACTTTTGGAGAAGCCTGTATTTACAAGAAAGTGAGTGGGAGCTCTGTAGCATTTCTAATATTATATGTGGATGACATATTGCTGATTGGAAATGATATAAAATTTCTGGATAGCATAAAGGGATACTTGAATAAGAGTTTTTCAATGAAAGACCTCGGTGAAGCTGCTTACATATTGGGCATCAAGATCTATAGAGATAGATCAAAACGCTTAATTGGACTTTCACAAAGCACATACCTTGATAAGATTTTGAAGAAGTTCAAAACGGATCAGTCAAAGAAAGGGTTCTTGCCTATGTTACAAGGTGTGAAGTTAAGTGAGACTCAATGCCCGACCACTGCAGAAGATAGAGAGAAAATGAAAGTCATTCCCTATGCCTCAACCATAGGTTCTATCATGTATGCAATGTTGTGTACCAGACCCGATGTGTGCCTTGCTATAAGTATAGTAGGGAGGTACCGAAGTAATCCAGGAGTGGATCACTGGACAGCGGTCAAGAACATCCTGAAATACCTGAAAAGGACTAAGGATATGTTTCTCATTTATGGAGGTGACAAAGAGCTCGTTGTAAATGGTTACGTCGATGCAAGCTTTGACACTGATCCGGATGACTCTAAGTCACAAACCGGATATGTGTTTATATTGAATGGTGGAGCTGTCAGTTGTGCAATTCCAAACAGAGCGTCGTGGCGGGATCTAAGTGTGAAGCGGAGTACATAGCTGCTTCGGAAGCGGCAAATGAAGGAGTCTGGATGAAGGAGTTCATATCCGATCTAGGTGTCATACCTAGTGCATTGGGTACAATGAAAATCTTTTGTGACAATACTGGTGCAATTGCCTTGGCAAAGGAATCCAGATTTCACAAGAAGACCAAGTACATCAAGAGACGCTTCAATTCCATCTGTCATCAAGTGTCAGAAGGGGACATAGAGATTTGCAAGATACATATGGATCTGAATGTTGCCGACCCGTTGAGTAAGCCTCTCTCACGTGCAAAACATGATCAGCACCAAGACTCCATGGGTGTTAGAATCATTACTATGTTATCTAGACTAATGACTCTAGTGCAAGTGGGAGACTGAAGGAAATGTTCCCTAGAGGCAATAATAAAGTTGTTATTTACATTTCCTTATATCGTGATAATGTTTATTATTCATGCTAGAATTGTATTAACCAAAAACTTAGTACATGTGTGAATACATAGACAAACAGAGTGTCCCTATTATGCCTCTACTTGACTAGCTTGTTTATCAAAGATGGTTATGTTTCCTAGCCATAGACATGTGTTGTCATTTGATGAACGGGATCACATCATTAGAGAATCATGTGATGGACAAGACCCATCCGTTAGCTTAGCACTATGATCGTTTAGTTTGTCGCTATTGCTTTCTTCATGACTTATACATGTTCCTCTGACTATGAGATTATGCAACTCCCGAATACCGGAGGAACACCTTGTGTGCTGTCAAACGTCACAACGTAACTAGGTGATTATAAAGATGCTCTACAGGTGTCTCCGATGGTGTTTGTTGAGTTGGCATAGATCGAGATTAGGATTTGTCACTCTGATTGTCGGAGAGTTATCTCTCGGCCCTCTCGGTCATGAACATCACTATAAGCCTTGCAAGCAATGTGACTAATGAGTTTGTTGTGGGATGATGCATTACGGAACGAGTAAAGAGACTTGCCGGTAACAAGATTGAACTAGGTATGGTGATACCGACGATCGAATCTCGGGCAAGTAACATACCGATGACAAAGGGAACAATGTATGTTGTTATGCGGTTTGACCCATAAAGATCTTCGTAGAATATGTAGGAGCCAATATGAGCATCCAGGTTCCGCTATTGTTTATTGACCGGAGATGTGTCTCGGTCATGTCTACATAGTTCTCGAACCCGTAGGGTCCGCACGCTTAACGTTCGATGACGATTCGTATTATGAGTTTATGTGATTTGATGTACCGAAGGTTGTTCGGAGTCCCAGATGAGATCACGGAATGGTTCGGGTCGTTTCGGATAAGTTTCGGAGTACCGGGGGTTACTGGACCCCCCCGGAAGTTGTTGGTCCTCATGGGCCTAGTGGTGGAAGAGAGGAGGCAGGCCGAGGTGCGGCGCCCCCCCCCCCTAGCCCAAACCGAATTGGACTAGGGCTAGGCCCCCCCTTTCCTTCTCTTCTCCCTCTCCTTCCCCTTCTCCTTGTGGAAGTAGGAAAGGGGGGTGAATCCTACTTAGAGTAGGACTCCCCCCCTTGGGCGCGCCTCCTCCTGGCCAGCCTCCTCCTCCCTCCATCCTTTGTATACGTGGGGAGGGGGGTACCCAAAGGCACAACAAACAATCTCTTAGTCGTGTGCAGTGCCCCCCTCCATAGTTTTACACCTCGGTCATATCGTCATAGTGCTTAGGTGAAGCCCTGCGCCGGTAACTTCATCATCACCGTCACCACGCCGTCGTGCTAATGAAACTCTCCCTCGGCCTCAGCTAGATCAAGAGTTCGAGGGACGTCATCGAGATGAACGTGTGCAGATCACGGAGGTGTCGTGCGTTCGGTACTGTATCGGTTGGATCGCGAAGACGTTCGACTACATCAATCGCGTTACTAAACGCTTCCGCTTTCGGTCTACGAGGGTACATGGACACACTCTCCCCGCTCGTTGCTATTCTTCTCCTAGATAGATCTTGCATGATCGTAGGAATTTTTTTGAAATACTACGTTCCCCAACAGACTGTAGTACGCTTTGTGCTCCAGACTTGAGCCTCATACACATCGCTCTCACCAGAGAAAGGAATTATAACCTTGGAGCAATTTTTGCACGTAGACTTCATCATAACACTAATAGTGGATATTTCTATGGTGGAATATATGCCACGCTTTTAGCCCGAGGGTTGGGTATTTCGCCTTTGTGTCACGACCGGTTTTTCAATAAAATAATTATTGAGAGACCAATCCCTTTTACGGACCAGTAAGGAAGAATTCCTTCTCACTGGTAGACAAAATCATGGTCACGGAAGAAAAATACGAGGAGTACTGAATATAATACAAGGTTGAGCGGGGAATGCCCAACAATTTATTACATGCACGCCGATAAAACAAGACGGCGGATAGGGTGGCATAACTACTAACTCACGATAATAACGGTGGTGGAAATATCACCGCGGAGCGAGTGATATGACTCCTGCAGACTACAGCTCTTCGAGCGTCGGAGTGAGGCTCGAGGAGACTTATTGCGGGTGGAGGAAGCGTATACAATACAAGTGACCAAAATCCGGGATCGCACAGGACTGACTGGGATTCCTCTAGGCGTCGGACGCACTATCAAACTCTTCATCCAAGAGATCGCCTTCGTCAACATCTGGCCAAATCAACAAGCCAGGTGAGTACTATGAAAGTACTCACAAGACAGTTCGGACATAAGATATAACAAACGTAAACATGAAGCATATGAACAAGTTAACCAGTGCGTTCAGGCATAGAGATAATAAATACTGGGTGCCAAACGAGGGTCTGAATGACTCCTCGAGAGGAAACTGCAGAATAGTAGTACTGGTGCCAAACGAGTGTCTGAATGACTCCTCGAGAGGAAACTGCAAGAATAGTAATGCCGTAGTCGGGCGTCGGGGCGACGCCACATAAAGGGCTTATAACAGAAAATAAAGGCAATGCGTGCCACAGTCGGACGTCTGAGCGACATCACATAAAGGGCTTATATTGTAGCTCAATAATTCAGTAGCTCGGGATTATAAATTATTACAAGTACGAGATAAATATAAGGTTAGTCCATCCACAGTAATAATAATTAAATTGGGTTCACCACTTGAGCTTGTTCACCGGGGGACAAGTTTTCCACGCGGATAGATAGGGATATACTGACTTCACTACTTGATCATGGATACGATGACTTGGAAGAATTTGACTCTGCAGAGTTTGTACTTAACCACAGCCAACGGATTTCAGTAGTCACGGGGACTAGTTCCGTTTACGGTGTTTTGGAAGAAACACGTCTAACCAGTACACACCCATTCAACATTCCGAAGCCAGGGATCACCCTCGGCAACGCTCATGAAAATCCTTGAGACGGGGAGGCTACAACCTCGCGTAGCATGGGATCAAATTTCTATACGCGCGCTCTAAGGGGGTGCCCCCCTCTCGGTCCCAACCGGAAACACCCATGCCCCCTGACCGGATGACTGGCTTTAATCCTGGGCCAAGGTACCATCATCCCGGCCCCTCTGTTTGGTGTGTACACGGAAAGAGGTTACCAACTTACTAAACCGCATCCTGGCAAAAGAAACATGTGGTAGCACGGAAGGGAAAAGAACAATAACGTGGCTCCGCCCACGTTAACGTCGGGATTTGTCGGATGACGCAAGGCTGGTATGCTACAACAGTACCACCTTGCTGCCCTTCATGTCACCACATGATTAGGCCATCTCTCACCAGAGATCATCGCAACTTTGGAACATGCGGGTAGTTGCCTCGCAAGCAACGGGGAACTCACCGATACTCATATGCCACGCACAAACTTTCACGCAAACATGCAAAACACCTGTCATATCAAAGGTTCAAACATGCTTGCCTGGTTCGGAGAAGTCGGAGTCTAGCTCGGCGAAGTTCGCGGCTCCGTCACCTCTTCCGGAACCTACGGCAATAACGAAAACGGGCACTAACGTGAAAACCAACGCCTGCACAGAAACTTCTCCAAAAAATTTCCAAATAAATCTCATTAAAAAACTAGACAAAATTTTAAGACTGTCAGAAAAAGAATCACTCAAAAATCCCTTTTCATTTAAAAGTTATAAGGGTTTCTGTCCAGGGACCCATCTGTAATGAAACAGAAAAGTTCCAGGGTTTAAACTGAGAAACCAGAAAACGCTTCGGAAAGAAATGTGCTAGCTAAAGAGGGAAAATGTATTTGCCCGAAGGCGCCAACAGAAAACGTTTCGCGTGGGGAAACAGAAGAGAGGCTGACAGGGGGGTCCCACATGTCAGGTTTAAAAAGCTCGTCGGCGCCCGAAGACTGCGGTGGACGCCGGCGTCGAACCACGGCGAGTCAGGAAGATCGGAGGGTACCAAGAGCTTCAGCGTGTTCTTCCGCGTCGGTGGGTGGTGGACTCGACCAACGGGGAGCACCACATCGACGGCGACACTTTCTCCGGCGGACGGCGGCTCGGGTGATGGTGGAGAACTCCGGTGGAGGGCTGCAAACTTCGAATTGAAGCGCGGGTCAGAAGGAGGGATGCATAGTGAAGCTACTGGCAAGAGATGGGAGGCAGAGGCGCACACACGGGAGTGAATCGAGCCGGATCCCGTGGCGGGTCGCGGCGGCCGGAGTCGAGGAAGGAGACCTCCTCGGGGCTCTTCCAGTGGCTAGGCGTGCTCTAGGTGGAGTGCAGGGATGGTGTGGGTTCGAGTTGAAGCTCGGGGCCTCTATTTATAGGCGGATCGACGGGGTGGCCGTGAACGGAGAATCTCCGGCGAGCAATTACGGCGATGCAGTGGATTGGCAGGAGGTTTGAGTGGCCAGGCAGCATCAGTGGAGGTTACTGGTGTCGTTCCTCCGCTAATCCCGGCTGGTCTTGGCGTAACGGCGTCGGTCCACGGTGGGGTGGCCGCACGGGCACGACGGCGGCAGAGATCGCGCTCCGCGCCCTGCGGTTCATGACGAGGGTGGCAGCGCGTTCTGGGGAGTGGAAGGCCACGCGGCGAGCTCCGGTGGTTTGGGCGGCGCTGGGTGGCGCCGTCAGCGCCGCGCCTCTCTCTGGCGGCCGCAAAGCCACCGCTGGCGTCGGTCACGGGGCGGCGCACCTTCTGCTGCTCGTCGCCGACGTCCGCAAGGTGCCAGGCGTTCGTGCGGAGCAGGAACAAGGGGGAGGGGACGAGGAGCAAGGCGCCAACGCTGCACTGTCGAGATCGACAACATGTTCTGAAGAAAACGACAGTAGGGCACTGGACTGAATTTCTGAATCTCTGAACTTGACATTGACAAAGCACCGCAGGTGTTCGACAGAATGATTTGGCAATGAGAAAAAAATTTCTGGAGCTGGCACTTGGTGAGGTGACCACTCAATGCACCCAGAGGCTGCCTGATTTTACTTGGAATTTTTGGAGATGGATTTGAATGAATTTCACCAAATTTGACAAATCTGGTCCAAACTTGCAGCAAGTGTAGTTTGAAAAATTTGAACTGAAGGCCAGTGGATCTTCATGGATCTTGGTTGAGGGTTCAAAGGACTAGGGAGGGGAGTTGGTTTGGGGCCAAAAATCAAAGCAGAGATGGTAGCTCCTTTGTAAATCTCCAAGGGCTAGGGTAGAAGACAGAAATTTGTTTGATGAGATTTAAATGGAAAAATAATCATAGGGGGAGGTTCAACTTGCTGGATTTGATGCAAAACATGATCCAAAGATGAGGGGAGGGTTAGGAGAGTGGATTTGCACTAAGGCCATGGCAAGAAAGAAATGTTGAAAGTGGCAAAGGATTATTCCAAAAGCCATAGTGCAAATTTCAAAGAGATTATCAAAGGCATTCTTCTTAAGTGAAAAGCAATTTGGTTTGAGTCCAAATAAAAAGCAAGAACCTCCAAGATCAAAACAAGTCTTGGGTGAATCCAAATAAAACTCTTGCCATAGAAAAAATATATTTTGAAAGGGAGAGTTCTTGGGAAGAGAAATTTAAATCACCTCCCTCAAGCCAAATAAAATCTTTTGAAAAATCCAAATAAAAACTTGGGTGTCACACTTTGCCCTTTGATCCTATCCTACCCATGCAGTATTTAGATTTTAACACCTTAAAAGACCATAAGATCCTTAAAGGAAAGATTGATAGCTTCACTTACAATCAATTGTTTAACCAAAAATCTGTTGCGCACACATATTTGCCTGCGCTTGCTCTTTTTACTATCACAGCAAGGGAATATATTTTGTTCTTAAGAGCGAGGCCCAAGCTCACAAAGTAGTAGTGGACGCACCACGGCAGGCTGAGGCATCCACAGCGAGAGCTTCCGTGAGCTACCACGCCAACTACTATCCAGGCTACTGATCCACTACCAAGTTAGGCCAAAAGCCTAAGCTTGGGGGAGTACGTGTTCTCACCGACATTACATTCATGTTCACTTATTTCCATTTTTCGGTATTCACACTTTTTCATTGTATCATCCATGCTTAGATTTTATTTTCTTGCTTTCTTATTGTGTGTTTGAAAAATCCTTAGAAAAACCAAAAAAAATAGTTGTCGCTAGTTTACTTTCCATGCATGCTTAGTAGTAGTATTAAAAAGAAAACTCAAAAATATTTCCTTGTTCTTCTTTTGCTTGTTGGGAGCTTTCCCGTGTAAATAGTTTTTTCTCGTTTTTGCTTTCCCTTTATTTGCTTGTTCAAGAAAACCAAAAACTCCAAAAATAATTCAGTGTGTTTCTCTGAATTTCTTTTCTTTTTATTCGAGTCTTACTGAGGAGAAGACCACGATGAAAATGTTGAGTGGTTCTCATATGAATAAATGTTAATCTAATAAAGAGCCCATTTTACCTTGTCTTCTCCTGTTGAATAAAATGTTTACAAATTCCAGCTTAGTTGTGACAACCTGGCTTTTGCCTTCTCTCTTTTTCCGGACTTGATTTTGCCTTTGCCTTGGATTTGAGTTTTTGGAATCAATTCAAATGGACTTATCACTTGGGAATGCCCTTGACCTTCACCCAAGTGACCCATCTACCCCTCATTCAATCTCATTTCTCTGAAAAATCCCAAAGTGGTCAAATGAATATTTTTCATAAAAGAAAAATATTCCATTTCTCTTCTGAAACTCATTTCAGAAACTAGTGCTCCAAAGCAACCCTCATTTTTATTGCTCCAAAAATCTTGAAATAATTCCTGAATATTCTTTGAACCTTGGCCCACCTCCCCAAGCAAAAATATTGCATGACTTTTTGTAATATTTTGGCTACAGAAAATCATTTCCCTTCTGGCCCAAAAAATGCACTTTGTACAGCAAGTGTATTTTTCCTTGATCCTTCGGCCCTGGTTTTTCTTGAACCTCATTACCCTCCTAAGTAAACCCTAACCCCAGGATATCAGCCCTAATGGCCTTCTAGAAGCCCTCCAAACGTAGCGGCCAAGTTTCTGGCCAGAAACTTGCCAAGAAGCTTGAGTCACTTCTGGTCGGCCTGGCATTGAGTCCTCAGCCTCCCTAGACCTAACACTGCGTGGACTATAGCCCAGACAAGGTTTGGTCGAGCGTGGGCATGGTTTTGACCCTGCCAGGGCAGTGACCGCGTGTGGATACGGGGACTGGCATGTGTTCGACGCGCTCTGCGTCACGCCAACGCCTCTGTTCAGCACGTGCCCGAGCCAGAGCTCGCCGACGACTGCCGCACCACGCCACCACCTTTGACTCATCACCCTTGACCTCTCCCTGGCTCTCGCCAAGGTTGGAGACGCCACAGTGAGCACGGGCACGTCGCGGCCAAAAGCCATAGTGCGCTCGTGCCCTTGTCTTCTTCTCCCCTGCCTCATGTGCTCATCCGCGAGCGTGGACAGCTCCCGCCTGAGCGCTGAGCCCTTGCCCCCTCTCACTGGCGCCCTTCGCCGTCGCTCGCCGGCTGCCAGAGAACTCCGGCGGCGCCACGTACCCCCTCCTACTCCGGCTATATATAGAGACCCTCCCTCCGTTCCGAAGGCACACACCGCACTTCTCAACCACCACGACCACGTAGGATAGCTGTAGCCCGGTCGGGCAGGCCTCTAGCCGTCGACCACGACCAGAGATCGCCGGCGATCCCCGCAGCTCAGCCACCCTACTCCAGAGCCCCTCGATCTCAACCAACCTCTCAGGCGCATCACTGGAGGTCCACTGGTGTCACCTGGAAGCAGCAGAGCCCCTGGAGTCGCCCCTCGCCGTCGCCTTCTTCCTCTCCGGCAAGCCCCGACCGCCACCGCCGCTTACGAGCTTGGATGCGAGCAGCTCCAGCCATCCCCCGACAAGCCACGGGTACGGGCAGGTGTGCCGTGACCCCCTGTACACTTCTATCCCTCTGGCTTCGCCCAAGAACCTCTCATCGCCAGCGTAAGCTCCGGCGGAGCACCGCCGCGCTCTGTTTCTTCTCTCCCCCTCTCTCTCCTGACCGGTGGGGCCCGGTGTCAGCCTCTCCACTCGCACCCGAAGCAGTATGAGTGGAGGCGTATTCTGCCTTTACGCCATCGACGTCACCCCCCCCCCCCCAATTTTCTATTTTATTCAAATTAATTCAAAATTTTGACCACAACTTTGACAAGTGATAATTTCTATCCTATAAGTCCAAATGAGTTGATTCTTTTTGCATTGTGTTTGTTTCAGAAAGCTCTAGCAGCACACCAAAATGTGGAATTTTCCTTGCTGTCTAGAATTTCTGGTGATTTTCAGATTGGTTTTTGACATTTTGTTTTGTGGTTTTTAAATATTTTCAGAAGGAGAGACTTGCCTTGAAGATAACTAGGAGGAGTGTGACCCTCCTCTGCACTAAGGAAAGCCACACTAGCATTTGGATGGTGTCATTTCAATATCTATGATTTTTCTTACTTGAATATGAGTTCTTTTCTACATTTAAAATTTGATAAATAAATTTGGTTGAATGCTAGTTACCTTGTCATGCTTGAAATGTTTGTTTAAGTTACTGGTTGAATGCATGGAGTAGTTTGGTCTAGTAGAATAGAGTTTGGCTTAGTTATATTGCTATGATAAATAATGATAGTTCTTTTTTCTTAATGAGAATTTCATATAAATTATGAATTAATCAAAATATTGCATGATCATAAATAGTGAGGTAGAACCAGTAAAATTTAATAATGAGTTATTGCCAGAAAGTTATATTGATAAGGTTGATCCGTTCTTGTGAGTTGCATGTTTTGCATGTCGATTAGTGCATGCTCATGGCATCGTATGACTTGGCATAGCAGTTTTTATTTTCAAGTTAAACCTGGTAATAATCCAACTTGAAGATTACGTTGATCAAGTCATGGTGCCACTGAATCGGGTTTTTCCTCAGTGCGACCACATTTACCTTTATGGGGGGTCTTGATTCGGTCCCTTGTCGTGCATCTCGCTGGTGCCTCCAACGAGGGAAGGTTATGGGCGTGCGGTACCCTGGCCCGGTAAGAATACATAACCTCGTGTGCCCCTCTGTTTTTATGGTACCTTGTCCCCGTTTGGGACCGTTTTTGCCACAACGGTGGCCGTTGATGCCTTTGGTAGGCACGGGGCCATCCAGGACTTAGCCCTGAGAGGGAGTTGGTCGGAGTGGTCAGGAGAGTGTCATGGCAAGGGGAGGGTTTCGTCGGAACATCGTTGGTCCACCCGAATGGGAGTGCGAGGCCATGGGTTCTGTGGTGTGGGTAAAGTGGTCTACCTCTGGATAGTGTATTCAATCTATCGATAGCCGCGTCCTCGGTTACAGACACAACTCGGGAGTAGGTCAAACCATGGATCAACATTTATAATTAATCCTGCACACTAAATATTTATTGTTGGCACTGGCATTGTGATGATTTGTGAGATCATGAGCTGATCATGAGTGATTGGCTTCAGTTGTGATCCGGGTATGATCACCGTTTGGTTACGAGGTAACACGTCTGGTAAGCGAGTCCGAGGGACTCGATGCACATGTTGGTTTCATCGTATTAGTAGCATTACTTGCATTGCATTAACCTGAATAATTGTCATGATATTGTTTGTCATCGTGCTTATGTTTGTTGTGAGCTTGCAAGTACATTCAATGTACTGACCTGGCGTGTCATGCCAGATTTCAGGCAAGTCATACCGCTTCGGAGAGCTTTCCGCGTCTAGGCCGTGTCCATGTCGGTGTCCCTATGCTATGGAGTTCCACTTCATCGTCATTCCGCTGCCACGTAGTTTATGTGCTCGAGGCCCCTTCATGTTCATTAAATAATGTACATACTGTTCAGCCGCACCGTGTGTGCCGCTTGGCCTCTTATCTCGATGTAATATCAGACTTATGAACCCGCTAGCATCAATAAAGTGGTTGTTTCTATACCATGTTGTTGTGTGTTGCCAGAAGACTTGATCTCTGGGCTGGCAATGCAAGGTAAACCGGTTGCTCTGAGCCGGGGTGCCACAATGCTTGGTATCAGAGCCGCGCTGATTGTAGGACACGCTAGACCGCTAGTGCGTTAGTGGAACGGTAGATAGTTTTGTCTGAGTGCCGGTAGTTATAGAAATTGATTGCTGCATTGCATGCATGTTTATCTGTTGTTATTACTAACCGTATGGTGATTGTGAGTGTAGATGGCTCCAATTCCGGTCTTGTACCATCCTGAGCCAGCTCCGTACACATCGCCGCACCTGCTTCAGAACGTGTGGCGACGACTCTACCCAAAGTGTGCTGATTCAGTGTATCAGGTGTATCAGGAGCATCTGGCCGGTTCTTTGTATGAGTATTATGCTGAGGTCACTCTACACCACAGTTCCCCTTCCGGCGCTTACACTCGTTCTTCTAATGATGGTCTCGCTTCTATGCCATCTCAGGCGGACCAGTTTACTGCAGTCGAAGCTCTTGTAGACTTGCGCTGCAACGAGGTTCGCATGCACACCCACCCAGGTTTCTTTTACTACTCATCTCTGCACGAGAATGGGTGTATCCGCTTTCCTTTGATTAATCCGGCGTGCGATCGTCCTTCTAGCCACCTCTCTCATTATATCACTGCCAGTTATCTCCTGATCTACGAGTTAGCTCGGGAGCTAACCCGAGCCCGGATAGCTCTCACCGCCGCTCGGAATAGGAACCCTCTACCTACTGTTGGTTTCACTCCATACGTTCCTCCATCCTCTACTACCACTCAGGGTACCGTTAACCCTTTGGCAGTGACCCCTCACAGTGCCCCTGCTGCGTGGGCTTCCTTTGTCTCTACTCCTGCAGCTCCTATGCTTAGATCCCATCCCGCACCTGCCCCTGAGGGAGAGTCCTCGAGGCAGCGCCGTCGCGTCTCTCTTAACCCGGAGGTCACCACTATCAGTTCAGGATCTGGGTCCGGCTCAGGAGAGGAACCCGCAGCAGCACCATCCGAGCAGTAGATCACTAGTGTATCACCATCGTCATGAGTATGATGTATGGATGTAGTCGTACGAGTTGTGATGCTTAGTCGTTTCCTGTATGCGGCTAGTAAACCCGTCATGATGTTTAACTCTTAAGTTGAGTCTATGTATAATTATGTTGGAACTTTCTTTTTATTCGCCTTGGTTTCTTTCGCTGTTTTCTTCTAGGATTGTCGCTGGCTTTCCTCCCATTCTTGGATATTTCTCATCACGGTTGCTGTGTATTGGGAAAATAAATAATAGGATGACGTGGGGAGGCAGCAGCAGCCAAGCTTGTGAGGATGTACATGTTCGTCGCTCCGCAAGACAGGCAGGACATTCTCCCGAGCTGTACCAGCCACCTCTGCCTCCACCGCCACATCTGCCTTCCACTAAGCAAATCATGCGAATGTTTGAAGAAAGGAGGAGCAGCGATCTGCTAGAACTATTGAAAAGTGTGCAAGTTATGGTTGGGCAGAATGGAAATCAGAATGGTCATTACTCCAAGCTGTCAGATTTTCAGCGAACCAAGCCTCCCAGTTTCAGTCAAGTTATTGATCCATTGGACGCTGACGATTGGTTAAGGACTATTGAGAAGAAACTGGAAATTGCTCGCACTAAAGACGGAGACAAGGTCCCTTTCGCAACACATTATCTCGAAGGAGCTGTCGCGATATGGTGGAATAATGCTAAATCCATGTGGCCCACGGACGAGGAAATTACTTGGACTAAATTCAAGGATCATTTTCGCAAGTATCATATTCCCGCCGGAATTATGAAAATCAAGCAGCGCGAATTCCTCGCTCTCACTCAAGGAAGCATGTCAATAAGAGAGTATCTGAATAAGTTCAACCATTTGGCCCGCTATTCTCTCTATGATGTGGCCACCGAAGAACAGAAGATCGATAGATTTCTTGGAGGACTGAATCAGCATCTCAGGTGCACTCTTAGTATGTTTGATTTTCCGGACTTTCAAACTCTGGTGAACAAGGCCCTCATCGCAGAAAGGGAACACAAGCTCATGCACGACAACATGCCAGCTAATAATGACCACAAGCGCAAATTCGAGCCTAAGAAGGATATGCAACCCGTGCAGAAGGCTCGTACTTGGCAACAGACTCAGGTTGACTACAAACCCAACTGGCAGCAAAATGTCAACAAGACCACCACTCAAGTCAAGAATGTCTTGACCAGTCCGGTACGGGAAGAATGTCAGTGCAACAATTCCTGTTTCAACTGTGGACAAACCGGACATTACGCTAGACAGTGCCCCAAGAACAGCAAGCCAACAACTCCATTCCGTCTGCAAGTCAACTACCTGGAGCCATATTCTGTCCTGAGTGCCATCCAAGGGCAAATCCATCATATCTCTGCCAATGAAGCCCAAGAGGACCCGAAAGTCATCATTGGTATGTTTCCTGTTAATAACATACCTGCCATAATTTTATTTGACTCTGGGGCTTCCAACTCTTTTATTTCGCGGAGTTTTGCTGCCCAAAACAAATTTCCTTGCTCAATTTTGGGAAAACATATGTTGGTACAATCCCCGGGATCCTTGCTCAGAAGCAACCTGGTCTGCCATAATTTCGAAATTGATATCAAGGGAGTCAAGTTTCCAACATCTCTGATCATCATCGAATCTGACAAATTGGATATTATTCTGGGAATGAACTGGTTAACCCAATACCAAGTATGCATCAACTGTGCGACCAGAGAAGTTACCATGGCAAGTCAGGAGGGTCGCACCGCAAGTTTTTATGCCCGCGGAAGTATACCCAAGAAGGATATGGTTTTCACAGCTGTGGCGGAAGAAGTGGAATTGATTCCAGTGGTCAGTGAGTATCCAGATGTATTTCCTGAGGAATTGCTAGGAATGCCGACAGACAGAGAATTGGAGTTTGCAATTGACTTGGTGCCTAGAACCACACCGATACACAAGAAATATTATCGGATGCCTTCATCAGAATTGGTGGAATTAAAGAAACAGATGGATGAGATGTTGCAGAAAGGATACATCCGCCCAAGCTCTTCACCGTGGGGATCACCCGCTATATTTGTGGATAAAAAGGATGGCAATCTTCGGATGTGTGCGGACTACCGACAGTTGAATGACGTCACCATCAAAAACAAGTATCCATTACCAAGGATTGATGATTTGTTTGATCAACTCGGTGGGGCCAAAGTATTCTCCAAAATTGATTTGAGGACCGGATATCATCAACTCAAAATCAAGAAGGAAGATATTCCCAAGACCGTGTTCACTACTCGATATGGTCTTTATGAGTATACCGTTATGTCATTCGGTCTCACCAACGCCCCTACCTTCTTCATGCATATGATGAATAAGGTGTTTATGGATTTCTTGGACAAATTTGTGGTGGTGTTCATCGATGACATCCTCATTTATTCAAAAAGCAAAGACAAACACAAGGATCACCTCCGAGCAGTTTTGAAAAGACTCCGCGGCCATCAGCTCTATGCGAAGTTCAGCACATGTGAATTTTGGCTCAAGCAAGTGGGATTTTTAGGGCATGTTCTCTCAGCAGAAGGAATAGCCGTGGATCCAAGTAAGGTGAAACATGTGCTTGATTGGTCCGCACCCATGACAGTCTTAGAAATCCGGAGTTTCCTTGGACTAGCCGGGTATTATCACCGCTTTATTGAAGGATTCTCTAAGATTGCCAAGCCAATGATAGAAATCCTAAAGAAGGATAAGAAGTTTGAATGGACTGAGGACTGCGAACGGAGTTTCAATGAGTTAAAAATCGGACTGACATCAGCACCAGTATTGACTCTTCCCGACATCTACCGCAGTTTTGATGTCTACTACGACGCCTCCAGAAAAGGCCTTGGATGTGTACTTATGCAAGATGGCAAGGTTGTGGCCTATGCATCCCGACAACTACGGCCGCACGAAGGAAATTATCCCACTCATGATTTGGAATTGGCTGCGGTGGTGCATGCTTCGAAGATTTGGAGACACTATCTTATTGGAAAGAGGTGCCAGATATTTACCGACCACAAGAGTCTCAAGTATATATTCACTCAGCCCGATCTAAACCTTCGTCAGTGAAGATGGCTCGAGTTGGTTAAGGATTACGACCTCGGTATAAATTATCACCCGGGTAAAGCTAATATGATGGCTGATGCTCTTAGCCGAAAGCCTGCCAACTTGAATGCTCTAATGGATTCTTTGCCTCCTGAACTTTGTGAAGAAATCGCTCAGCTAAATTTGGTAATCGTGGATGCTAGTCTTGCCAGCATATTGGAAATTGCTCCTACCCTCGAGGCAGAAATTCGCAGCGCTCAAGCAGAGGACAAATCATTGCAATTATATGCCAAGCGTTTGCAAGAAGGACAGACACAAGATTTCTCTAAGGATCAGCAAGGTATGCTAAGGTTTCGAGGAAGGATTTGTGTACCCAACCTAGAAAGTCTGAGAAAGAAGATATTGGTAGAAGCACACGAATCGTCATACTCAATTCACCTAGGTGGCAACAAAATGTACGAAGACCTTCGTCAGTGGGATGGAATGAAGAAAGACATCGCTTACTTTGTGGCTTGTTGTGATATATGCAACAAGGTAAAGGCGGAACACCAAAAACCCGCCGGACTCCTTCAACCCTTACCCGTATCGCAATGGAAATGGGACGATGTCTACATGGATTTCATCACGGGTTTACCAAGGACTCACCGAGGGAATGACGCAATATGGGTCATAGTGGACACATTGACGAAGGTAGCCCATTTCCTTTCCATTCGGACCACCTACCGTGCCGATCAACTTGCACAATTATATGTGTCCAGAATCGTCAGTCTGCATGGAGTGCCAAAGACTATCACCTCAGATAGAGGATCTCTCATCACATCATCATTTTGGTCCTGACTACATCAAGCCTTCGGGACTGCCCTGAAATACAGCACAGCTTACCATCCCCAGACAGATGGACAGACTGAGCGAGTAAATCAAATACTCGAGGATATGCTCCGAGCATGTGAATTGGCCCAAGGATCCAAGTGGGAAGACTGTCTGCCGTACGCCGAGTTTTCTTACAACAACAGTTTCCAGACCAGCTTAAAGATGTCACCCTATGAAGCGTTGTATGGCCGTAAGTGCCACACCCCACTGAACTGGTCTCAAACCGGAGACAGCCGTATTTTCGGGACTGATTTGATGATCGAAGCTGAGAAGCCAGTCCAGGAGATCTGAGACAGACTGTAGTTGGCCAAGTCACGACAGAAGAGTTATTATGACGCAAAACATCGTCAGATCAGCTTTGAACCCGGAGAACACGTGTATCTCCGAGTCACCCCTATGAAAGGAGTTAAGAGATTTCAGACCCGAGGAAAATTGGCACCCAGATATATTGGTCCATCCAGTAATCACCAGAGTCGGAACAGTTGCCTATCAATTGGAATTGCCACCAGAACTGTCAGAGGTACACAATGTATTTCATGTCTCACAGCTAAGGAGATGTATCTCACCATCGGAGAAAAGGACTGATATGGCAGAGATAGAACTAGCTAAGGATTTAACATATGAGGAAAGACCGATCGGAATATTGGATGATACAGAAAGAGTCACTCGCAGCAAAGTGATAAGGTTTTACAAGGTTCACTGGGAGCATCACACCGAGGAAGAGGCAACCTGGGAAAGAGAGGAATTTTTAAGGACTGCTTACCCAGAACTATTTTCTCGAGCAAGCGAATCTCGAGGACGAGATTCATCCTAAGTGGGGGAGGTTTGTGACAGCCTGGATTTTTCCTTCTCTCTTTTTCCGGACTTGATTTTGCCTTTGCCTTGGATTTGAGTTTTTGGAATCAATTCAAATGGACTTATCACTTGGGCATGCCCTTGACCTTCACCCAAGTGACCCATCTACCTCTCATTCAATCTCATTTCTCTGAAAAATCCCAAAGTGGTCAAATGAATATTTTTCATAAAAGAAAAATAGTCAATTTCTCTTCTGAAACTCATTTCAGAAACGAGTGCTCTAAAGCAACCCTCATTTTTATTGCTCCAACAATCTTGAAATAATTCCTGAATATTCTTTGAACCTTGGCCCACCTCCCTAAGCAAAAAAATTGCATGACTTTTTGTAATATTTTGGCTACATAAAATCATTTCCCTTCTGGCCCAAAAATGCACTTTGTACAGCAAGTGTATTTTTCCTTGATCCTTTGGCCTTGGTTTTTCTTGAGCCTCATTACCCTCCTAAGTAAACCCTAACCCCAGGAGATCAGCCCTAATGGCCTTCTAGAAGCCCTCCAAACATAGCGGCCAAGTTTCTGGCCAGAAACTTGCCAAGAAGCTTGAGTCACTTCTGGTCAGCCTGGCAGTGAGTCCTCAGCCTCCCTAGATCTAACACTGCGTGGACTATAGCCCAGACAAGGTTTGGCCGAGCATGGGCGTCATTTTGACCATGCCAAGGCGGTGACCGCGTGTGGACACGGGGTCTGGCATGTGTTCGACGCGCTCTGCGTCGCGCCAACGCCTCTGTTCGGCGCGTGCTCGAGCCAGAGCTCGCCGACGACTGCCGCGCCGCGCCACCAGCTTCGACTCATCACCCTTGACCTCTCCCTGGTGCTCGCCAACGCCGGAGATGCCGCAGCGAGCACGGGCACGTCGCGGCCAAAAGCCACAGTGCGCTCGTGCCCTTGTCTTCTTCTCCCCTGCCTCCTGTGCTCGTCTGCGAGCGTGGACAGCTCCCGCCTGAGCGCTGAGCCCTTGCCCCCTCTTACTGGCGCCCTTCGTCGTCGGTCGCCGACTGCCAGAGAACTCTGGTGTCGCCACGTACCCCCTTCCTACTCTGGCTATAAATAGAGCCCCTCACTCCGTTCCGAAGCCACACACCGCACTTCTTAACCACCACGACCACATAGGGTAGCCGTAGCCCGGTCGGGCAGGCCTCTGGCCGTCGACCATGACCAGATATTGCCGATGATCCTTGCAGCCTAGCTACCCTGCTCCAAAGCCCCTCGAGCTCAATCAACCTCTCAGGCACATCATTGGAGGTCCACTGGTGTCGCCTGGAAGCAGCAGAGCCACTGGAGTCACCCCTCGCCGTCGCCTTCTTCCTCTCCGGCAAGCCCCGACCGCCACCGCCGCTTGCGAGCTTGGTTGCGAGCGGCTCCGGCCATCCCCCGACAATCCACGGGTACGGGCAGGTGCGCCGTGACCCCCTCTCCACTTCTATCCCTGTGGCTTCGCCCAAGAACCTCTCATCGCCGGCGTAAGCTCCGGCGGAGCACCGCCGCGCTCTGTTTCTTCTCTCCCCCTCTCTCTCCTGACCGGTGGGGCCCGGTGTCAGCCTCTCCACTCACACCCGAAGCAGTATGAGTGGAGGCGTATTCTGCCTTTACACCGTCGACGTCACCCCCCCCCCCCAGTTTTTTGTTTTATTCAAATTAATTCAAAATTTTGACCACAACTTTGACCAGTGATAATTTCTAGCCTATAAGTCCAAATGAGTTGATTCTTTTTGCACTGTGTTTGTTTCAGAAAGCTCTAACAGCACACCAAAATGTGGAATTTTCCTTGCTGTCTAGAATTTCTGGTGATTTTCATATTGGTTTTTGGCATTTTGTTTTGTGGTTTTTAAATATTTTCAGAAGGAGAGACTTGCCTTGAAGATAACTAGGAGGAGTGTCACCCTCCTCTGCACTAAGGCAAGCCACACTAGCATTTGGATGGTGTCATTTCAATATCTATGATTTTTCTTACTTGAATATGAGTTCTTTTATGCATTTCAAAATTGATAAATAAATTTGGTTGAATGCTAGTTACCTTGTCATGCTTGAAATGTTTGTTTAAGTTACTGGTTGAATGCATGGAGTAGTTTGGTCTAGTAGAATAGAGTTTGGCTTAGTTATATTACTATGATAAATAATGATAGTTCTTTTTGCTTAATGAGAATTTCATATAAATTATGAGTTAATCAAAATATTATATGATCATAAATAATGAGGTAGAACCAGTAAAATTTAATGATGAGTTATTGCCAGAAAGTTATATTGACAAGGTTGATCCGTTCTTGTGAGTTGCATGTTTTGCATATCGACTAGTGCATGTTCATGGCATCGTATGACTTGGCATAGTAGTTTTTATTTTCAAGTTAAATCTGATAATAATCCAACTTGAAGATAACGTTGATCAAGTCATGGTACCACTGAATCGGGTTTTTCCTCAGTGCGACCACATTTACCTTTATGGGGGGTCTTGATTCGGTCCCTTGTCGTGCCTCTCACAGGTGCCTCCAACGAGGGAAGGTTATGGGCGTGCTGTACCCTGGCCCGGTAAGCAGACATAACCTTGTGTGCCCGTTTGTTTTTATGTTACCTTGTCCCCGTTTGGGACCGTTTTTGCCACGACGGTGGTCGTTGATGCCTTTGGTAGGCACGAGGCCACCCAGGACTTAGCTCTGAGAGGGAGTTGGTCGGAGTGGCCGGGAGAGTGTCATGGCAAGGGGAGGGTTTCGTCGGAACGCCGTTGGTCCACCCGAATGGGAGTGCGAGGCCATGGGTTCCGTGGTGTGGGTAAAGTGCGCTACCTATGCAGAGTGTATTCAGTCTATCGATAGCCGCGTCCTCGGTTACGGACACAACTCGGGAGTAGGTCACACCATGGATAAACATTTATAATTAATCATGCACACTAAATATTTATTGTTGGCACTGGTTTTGTGATGATTTGTGAGATCATGAGCTAATCATGAGTGATTGGCTTCGGTTGTGATCCGGGTATGATCACCATTTGGTTATGAGGTAACCCGTCTGGTAAGCTAGTCCGAGGGACTCGATGCACATGTTGGTTTCATCGTATTAGTAGCATTACTTGCATTGCATTAACCTGAATAATTGTCATGATATTGTTTGTCATCGTGCTTATGTTTGTTGTGAGCTTGCAAGTACATTCAATGTACTGACCTGGCGTGTCATGCCAGATTTCAGGCAAGTCGTACTGCATCGGAGAGCTTCCCGCGTCTAGGCCGTGTCCACGTCGGTGTCCCTGTACTATGGAGTTCCACTTCGTCGTCATTCCACTGCCGCGTAGTTTATGTGCTCGAGGCCCCTTCATGTTCATTAAATAATGTACGTACTGTTCAGCCGCACCGTGTGTGCCGATTGGCCTCTTATCTCGATGTAATATGAGACTCTAGCATCAATAAAGCGGTTGTTTCTGTACCATGTTGTTGTGTGTTGCCAGAAGACTTGATCTCTGGGCTGGCAATGCAAGGTAAACCGGTTGCTCTTAGCCCGGGTGCCACATTAGTCCACGGCACTCTTGCACTATTATTCTTTTCATATCGTTCGGTCATGCAAGTGAAAGGCAATAATGACGATATTCGATGAACTGGCCGTGGCAGAGACAAATGGGTATGAACTCGACTTGTTCATTTTGTGTAAATATGTTTAACCTAGTATCCATGATTCATCCCATTATGATTAAACATATTTGCAATGACAATTAGAGATTATAGTTTCTCATGCCATGCATAAGTAGCTAGGAGTGGATAATGATTTATCTTGGATATCAACATTGCGTTAAAATGATTGTGATGTAGTATGATGATATGGTATCCTCCTCTGAATGTTCGAGTGGCTTGACTTGCCACATGTTCATGCATGTAGTTGAATCAAAACCAACATAGCCTCTATGATATTTATGTTCATGGTGTTCATATCCTACTCATGCTAGTGTCCGATGTTACTTATGCATAATGCATGTTTATGACCGTTGTTGCTCTCTAGCTGGCCGCTTCTCAATCTAATTGCTAGCCTTCGCCTGTACTAAGTGGGAACTCTGCTTGTACATCAAAAACCTTGAACCCAAAGTTATTCCAGATGAGTCCACCATACCTACCTATATATATGAGGTATTACCCTGTCGTCCTAAGTAAATTTGCATGTGCCACCTCTAAAAACATCAAATAAATATCCTTTTTGTGTGCCTAGATCGTTCATGGAACGACAGGAGTTGGTCGGTATCTTCCATGCTAAGAGGGTTATTCTCAGGTCGAGTGTTTATTCACTCACCATCGCACGAGAAAAGGGCGGTAATAGGGATGCCCAGTCCCTAACTGCAAAAGAAATGATCTCTCAAATAATCAAACAAAAACTCCCAATGGAGTCAAAACCTTTACTTTTATTGATTGGGAACCGCCACAAGCGTGCTTAGCATGGAAGATATTGATAATTGATGGTCGTGAAGTAAATGAGAAGGGTGCATGTTTCAAAATATCATTTACCTCTGTTTTAAAACTTGAGCTCTGGCACCTCTGCAAATCACTGCTTCCCTCTGCGAAGGGACTATCTATTTACTTTTATGTTGTGTCATCACCTTCTAAAACAAGTGCTAGAACCTGAGAGCACAGTTGTCATGACTTATGCATTGTGTGTAGCTAATGTTGGGTGCATCATGACTGGATCTTTTCTACCATGAATTACAATGTTTAGTCGATGCTTAAACTTTGGAGGTGCTCTGCATTTATGTTTTGCAATCTCAGAAAGGGCTAGTGATATACCACTATTGTCATATTATATCATGGTTATTTTGACAACGTGTTGCCGTTTGAGATATCTTATTATTGCTTGCTAGCTGATTATGTCATTGATATGAGTTAACATAAATTTTTAAGAGTTATTGTCGGCATGGTTAGTTATAACGTTGGCTGAAAACCTGGGTGCTGTTTAAGCTTATTTATGCAAACAAGAGAAAAAGAGTTCGTAAAAGTTTTTCTTTTCCACTTTCAGTTTATCAACTGAATTGCTTGAGGACAAGCAAAGGTTTAAGCTTGGGGGAGATGATACGTCTCCAACGTATCTACTTTTCCTAATGCTTTTCCTCCTGTTTTGGACTCTAATTTGCAAGATTTGAATGAAACTAACCCCGGACTGACGCAGTTTTCAGCAGAACTACCATGGTGTTGTTTTTAGCAGAAATAAAAGTTCTCGGAATGGAACGAAACTTTGTGAGGAATTTTTATATAATAAATAAGAATTTCTGGAGCCAAGACCTGCCGGAGAGGGGCACCTGGGTGGGCACAACCCACCAGGGCGCGCCCCCCTCTCCTGGCGCACCCAGGTGGGTTGTCCCCTCCTGGTGGCCCCGCTGACCTTGAAACTGATGCTATAAAATCACATTATTCCAGAAAAAATCAGGGAGAAAGAATTATCGTGATCCATGAGACGGAGCCGCTGTCACCTCCTATTCTTCATCGGGAGGATAGATCTGGAGTCCGTTTGGGGCTCCGAAGAGGGGGATCTTCATTCTTCATCATCACCAACCCTTCTCCATCGCCAATTCCATGATGCTCCCCACCGGGAGTGAGTAATTCCTTCGTAGGCTCGCTGGTCGGTGAGGAGTTGGATGACATTCATCATAAGATAAGACGAAACTATGGACATCCTTGAAGAGAGTAGGCCAATAAAATCCAGACTGCAATACCTTGTGAGCAGTTCTGTCTCCAGCATGATGCCCTCCATAAGCTTCGGAGTGACATTTCCGTAGGATTTGTCCCTGTTCATGCTCAGGTACACAACGTCTAATAATACCATCTACTCCTTCTTTATAAAGATGTGGGTCATCCCAAAAGTAATGTCTTAAGTCATAGAAGAATTTTTTTTCTTTTGTTGGTAAGTAAAGCTAGGTGGTAAATATTTAGCAACAATATAATTAGCATAATCAGCATACCAAGGAGTATTATTAGAAACATTTATTGCAGCTTAACTGCTCATCAAGGAAACTGTCATCAATAGGTAGTGGGTCATCAAGCACATTTTCAAGCCTAGACAAGTTATCAGCTACTGGGTTCTCAGCTCCTTTTCTATCAGTAATATGTAAATCAAATTCTTGTAGCAAGAGAACCCATCGAATAAGTCTAGGTTTAGCATCTTTCTTTTCCATAAGATACTTAATAGCAGCATGGTCGGTGTGAAAGATAACTTCAGAATCAACAATGTAAGATCTAAATTTATCCCAAGCAAACACCACTACTAGAAATTCTTTTTCAGTAGTAGCATAATTTCGTTGTGCATTGTCTAGAGTTTTACTAGCATAATGAATAACATTCAGTTTCTTATCAACTCTTTGTCCTAGAACGGCACCAACAACATAATCACTAGCATCACACATAATTTCAAAAGGCAAGTTCCAATCAGGTGGTTGAACAATAGGTGCAGAAATTAAGGCTTTCTTGAGTGTTTCAAACGCTTCTAAACAATCATCATCAAAAACAAAAGGAACATCCTTTTGCAAAAGATTTGTGAGGGCCCTAGAAATTTTAGAAAAGTCTTTGATAAATCTCCTATAGAAACCAACATGACCTAGGAAACTACGAACACCTTTGATATCTTTAGGACATGGCATTTTCTCAATTGCATCAACCTTAGCTTTGTCCACTTCAATACCTCTTTCAAAAAAATTATGGCCCAAAACAATACCTTCATTAACCATAAAGTGGCACTTCTCCCAATTCAAGACAAGATCTGTTTGCTCGCATCTCTGCAAAACTCGATCAAGGTTTCTTACACAATCATCAAAAGACTTCCCATAAACAGAGAAGTCATCCATGAAAACTTCAACAATCTTTTCACAAAAGTCAGAGAATATAGCAGTCATACATCTTTGAAAGGTAGCAGGTGCATTGCATAAACCAAAAGGCATATGTTTATAAGCATAAGTTCCAAAGGGACAAGTGAAAGTGGTCTTTTCTTGGTTGGGTTGAGAAACAGGTATTTGTGAAAAACCAGAATATCCATCAAGGAAGCAAAAGTGTGTGTGCTTAGATAATATTTCTAGCATTTGATCAATAAAAGGCAGAGGGTAATGATCTTTTCTAGTTGCTTTGTTTAATTTTCTAAAATCAATTACCATTCTATAGCCTGTAACAATTCTTTATGGAATAAGTTCATTCTTATCATTAGGAACAACAGTAATACCTCCTTTCTTAGGAACACAATGAATAGAACTTACCCATCTACTGTCAGCTATAGGATACTCCCTCCATTCCTAAATATTTGTCTTTCTAGAGATTTCAACAAGTGGCTAGATACGGAACAAAATAAGTGAATATACACTCTAAAATATGTCTATATACATCTGTATGTGGTAGTCCATTTTTAAATCTCTAAAAAGATAAATATTTAGGAACGGAGGGAGTAGATTATACCTGCTTCCAGAAGTTTTAATATCTCCGTTCTTACCACTTATTTCATCTTCGGATTTAACTGACGTTGGTGATCAACAACGGGTTTAGCATCAGGTTCCATATTAATTTTGTGCTGACATAGAGTGGGACTAATGCCCTTTAAATAATCAAGAGTATATCCAATAGCAGCTCGGTGCTTCCTTATTACTTTCAATAATCTTTCTTCTTCATGTTCTGAAAGGTTAGCACTAATAATAACAGGATATATCTTCTTTTCATCAAGATAAGCATATTTCAAAGTGTCTAGCAATTGTTTTAATTCGAACACGGGATCACCTTTAGGTGGAGGAGGACCTCCTAGAGTTCCAATAGGCAAATTGTGTTTAAGCAGAGGATGTTGTTCAAAGAAAATCTTATCTATTTCATTCCTTTCATGCATATGTAAATCATTTTCATGGTCTAACAAATATTGTTCTAGTGGATCAGTAGGAGGCACAGCAATAGAAGCAAGACCAATTATTTCATCCTTACTAGGCAATTATTTTTCATGAAGCTTTCTATTAAACTTGGAAAAATTAAACTCATGAGACTCATCACCAAAACTAACACCGACAATTTGTTTCTTACAATCTATTTTAGCATTAACGGTGTTCAAGAAAGGTCTACCAAAGATAATGCGACAAAAGTCATCTTGTGGGGAACCAAGAACAACAAAATCAGTAGGGTATTTTATTTTCCCACATAAGACTTCAACATCTCTAACAATTCCAATTGGTGAAATAGTATCTCTATTAGCAAGTTTAATAGTTAACATCTATGTCTTCTATCTCTGCGGGTGCTATGTCATTCATAATTTCTTGATATAAGGTGTAAGGAATAGCACTTACGCTAGCACCTATGTCGCACAAACCATGATAACATTGATCTCCTATTTTAACTGAGACAACGGGCATGCCAACAACGGGTCTATGATTATCTGTTTTATCGGGTTTGACAATTCTAGTAGCTTCATTACAGAAATAAATAGCATGCCCATCTATATCTTCTTCCTAGAGAACTTTAACCATAGCAACACTAGGTTCTACTTTGATTTGTTCATCAGGTTTAGGTGTTCTAATATATCTTTTGTTAACCATAGTCGATACTTTAGCATGTTCCTTTATCGTAACAGGGAAAGGTGGTTTCTCAATATAAGCAGTAGGAACAACTGGATCAACATTATAAAGTACAGTTTCTTCTTTAGCTAGTATCGGTTCTTTAATTCTTCCTTAATAGGTGGGTGATATTTAAACCACTTCTCTTTAGGGAGATCAACATGAGTAGCAAATGATTCACAAAAGGAGGCTACTATCTCAGAGTCAAGTCCATATTTAGTGCTAAACTTTTGAAAAGCATCGGTATTCATAAAAGATTTAACACAATCATACTTAAGCTTAATACCTGACTCTTTACCTTCGTCGAGTTCCCAATCTTCAAATTTGTGTTTAATTATTTCCAAAAGATCCCACCGGAATTCAATAGTCTTCTTCATGAAAGAACCAGCACAAGAAGTATCAAGCATGGATCGATCATTATGAGAAAGCTGAGCATAAAAATTCTGGATAATAATTTCTCTTGAGAACTCATGATTGGGGCATGAATATAATATTGACTTAAGCCTCCCCAAAGCTAGAGCGATAGTTTCTCCTTCACGAGGCAAAAAATTAATATATAATTCCTATCACGATGTGCTAGATGCATGTGATAATTTTTTTGGTGGAACTCCAATTTCAATCGATTCCAATTCCAAGATCCAATATCACCGCATAGCCTATACCATGCCAATGCTTTTCCCTTCAAAGATAAAGGGAAACCCTTCTTCTTAACTTCATCTCCGGGTAAACCTGCAAGCTAAAACAATCCACAAATTTGTTCCAGATATATCAAGTGCATATCAGGATGTTCGGTTCCATCTCCTGCATAAGCATTAGCTAGCAGTTGTTCTATCATACCCGAAGGAATTTCATATTCAATATTTTCAGTAGGTGCAGTAGGTTGAGGGGTAGCTAATTGTGGTTCCGTTCGAGGTGAAGATACCCTGAACAAACCCCTCAAAGGATTGTTTTCCATAGTAACAAGTGACAATAAATTCCTGGTTATACTCTTGTACTCTTGCTGAATGAAATTCCTGATTATACGTTTCTCAAGGTTTTTGGGTGTGCGTGTTGGCCACATCTTCGTCCATATAACAAACACAAGTTGGAGTTTCGGTCTAAACAGTGTGTGTTTCTTGGTTATAGTTCTCTTCATAAAGGATACAAGTGTCTTCATGTTCCCTCTAACCGCGTCAACATGTCTCGTGATGTGGTGTTTGATGAGAATGTTTTTTCCTTTTTCTGCACTTATGGTCACTCCCACCACTCCCATTGCACCTAAGAAATCTGTGTTACCTTTGCCTGGTCAATTTTTAAATGTTGCATATACCCCCCTGTTGCTACCTAACCATGGTGCACATATTGGGCAACGAGCGCGCCTCGAGCTTCTGGATGAGCAGCCGCCGGTGGTCCCTCGGGCGTCCGATGATAGGTGCACACAGGACGTCGATCGGGGTTGCATGCCCCATGCACCCGATCGTGACACCTCCACGTCACCTGGTCCGACGACGGAGTCGGCCGAGCCGGCCTCGGCCTCTTCGGCCCCGCGTGGGCCTGGCCTAACACCAGCGTCGGCCGAGCCGGCCTTCGCCCCGGCGCCCCCAGGCCAATTGCCTGGCCCGGCCGGATCGCCACGCCTGCCTGCATCACCCGCGCCGCTTGCCTCTCCCTCGACGCTTGCACCGTCTCCCGCACTTCAGGATGTGTCGGGGTCACTGGTGCATGCGGCTTCTGAGCCTGGGGAGCGGTCTGCGTCATCGTCGCCATCTTCATCGACTTCGTCTCCGATGCCACCTCTGCCACCTACCGCTATTCTGCATCCTCATACGCGCAGTCAGAGTGATAGTTTTTGGCCGAAGGAGCGCACTGACGGCACGGATGCGTGGATTGCGGCGTGTGTGGCACAGGCAGATGCTAACCCCACTGCTGAGCCTCGGCATTTTCAGGCAGCTATTCGGATTCCTCACTGGCGTAGTGCCATGGAGCAGGAGTTTTAGGCCCTACAGAGGAATGATACATGGTGCATGGCTCCTCCTGTGTCTGGTGTCAACATTATTGACTCCAAGTGGGTGTTTAAGGTCAAGAAGCATGCTAATGGTTCTATTGAGCGATACAAGGCACGACTTGTGGCCCAATGTTTCAAGCAAATGTATGGTCTTGATTATGAGGATACCTTCAGTCCAGCTATCAAACCTACCACTATTCGTCTGCTTCCGTCCTTGGTTGTTGCCAAAGGGTGGTCTTTGCGTCAGCTTGATGTTCAGAATGCTTTTCTTCATGGGGTCTTGGAGGAAGAGGTTTACATGCGGGAACCTCCAAGTTTTGTTGATCCTGCTCGTCCACACCATTTGTGTCATCTTGTTAAGGCACTTTATGGACTTAAGCAGGCTCCTCGTGCATGGCATGCACGACTTGGCTCGGTTCTTTGACGTCATGGATTTGCTCCGTCCACTGCTGATATGTCTATGTTCCTGTTCCATCGTCCTGAGGTTACTATGTATCTGCTGGTTTATGTTGATGACATTATTCTTATCAGCTCCTCAGTGACGCTGTTGATCGTTTGTTGTCTGCTCTGAGTGGTCACTTTGTTGTCAAGGATCTGGGTGCTCTTCATTACTTCCTTGGCCCAGAGGTCTCACGGTCATCCACTGGCCTAACTCTCACTCAGCATAAGTATTCCATGGACTTGCTGTGACATGCAGTATGTTGCAATGCAAGCATGCGACCACTCCTATGTCTGCAACTGATTGGTTATCGGCTCTGGATGGTGATTTGCTTCCTTCGGATGATGCTACTGAGTATCGCAACGTCGTTGGTGGCTTGCAATACTTGACTGTCAGACGGCCGGACATCTCCTATGCGGTAAATCGTGTGTGCCAGTATCTTCATGCTCCTCGGACTTCACACTGGTCAGGTGTGAAGCGTATACTGCGTTATATCTCCCATACTGTCTCGTATGGCTTGCATCTCCGGTTTGCCTCGTCGGGTGCTCTCTCGGCGTTTTTTGATGCGGATTGGGCTGGGAGCCTGGATGACAGGCGGTCAACGAGGGGCTATGATGTCTTCTTTCGTCCCAATTTGATCGTCTGGAGTGCGCGCAAGCAGGCCACAATATCTCGAAGTAGCACTGAAGCAGAGTATAAGGCAGTTGCCAATGCTACAGCTGAGCTTATCTGGGTACAGTCTCTATCAAGAGAGTTGGGGGTCTCTCCAGATTAGCCACCGGTCCTTTGGTGTGACAATATTGGTGCGACATATCTTTCGTGCAATCCAGTTTCCCATGCTCGAACCAAGCACATCGAAGTTGACTATCATTTTGTAAGGAAACGTGTTGCACATAAGCTTCTTCATATCAAGTTTATCTCCTCCAAAGATCAACTTGCAGACATCTTCACGAAGCCACTTCCACAGCCTCAATTCGAAGGTTGTAGACGCAATGTTAACTTGCTTTGTACTTCAGGTCACAGTTAAGATCAAGGGAGGGTGTTGGACTGTATATTTACATAGAGCCTCTGTATGTAACTGCATATTATATTTGTACACACGGTGCACCCCTATGTATATAAAGAGCCACACCAGTATTAGGATGTTGAGCAGTTTTCTACAACCCTAAGTTTTACAATGTACAAGATTGACAAGTAGCGTGACGAAGTGAAAAGCTTGATCAAATTCAAAACAAATCTGGTGACAGGCTGACAGCAGTTCGATCAGTTCAGCCGCGTGTCCGCTTCAGTAATCTCGTTCGTCGACCACGTGTGTATATGTTGTCCTCGTTGCGCCGTTTTCCCAGTCTTCGCGTTGTTTTTCTCCCATGCTAGGATCGGACTGGGCTGCAAACTGTTTCTGGGCCGATGGCTTCGCTTGTTCCACGGTTGTACCCTATTTTTGGGTCGACTCGGCATTCCCTAAACGGCACCCGTTGCGCCCGCTATAGGCATCCGCGCAAACGGGCACACACCTCTCCCTCCTTCATGTGTCTTCTTTGGGTCGTGTAACATCCCAAAATTCTAAATTTTGGAATGTTATATTAGATAAATAGATTTGATTGATTGTTTGATTGATTGTGTGAAATTGAGTGAAATTCGAAACTATTGAAAGTTAAATGAGAGGGAATAAAAGGACTTTCCCAAGCTTTCATTTTTGCCTTTATGATCTCCGTGAATTCAAATTCTTTTCACCACAAAACCCTAAAGAGAAGATGATATGACTTCTTCCATTTAAATAAAATGAAAAAGGGTTCTGAAAATATTTGAATTTCACTTGGAAATATTTCAAATTCAGAAACTTCAAGCAACTCAATGATTTTCATGAGAGAAGATAAAATGACTTCTTCAAATTATATGAAATATGAGTTGGAAGTTTTCAAAGAGTCAAATTTCAAGTCCCTTTGAAATTATTTTTAAATTTAGAGTTATTTGGATTTTATTCAAATTATTTTTCTCCAAAAATAAAATATATGGAAAATAGGGTAAAATGATTCCCTACATTATAAAATTGGAGAGAAATAAATTTGAATTTATTTTGGTATTCTTAAAATTATTTTTATGAGGTTTTATTGCAACAGTAGCACTCTTTGCTCTATTTCAATTTTTGTGGATTTTATTTGACACCAGGAAAATGTCCACGTTGTAGAAAATCTTTTTCTGAAAATTTTGATATATTATATGCGTAGGTTCTATTTTATTCTATTTCGCTTTATTTTATTTTTTCATTGTGTTAAAAAATAGATGCTGACCGCGCCAGGCCACCCAGCGGCCCAGCAGCGCCTAGCGCGCGCCCGAGCCAGGCCACGGCCCGGCCCACCCCAGTCGTCCCCGACCTCCAGCAGGGAGACCTACTGCCGCCCGACTCCGCCGGCGCCGCCGTCTCCGGCCCGGTCTCCTCCACCGCCTCGACCTCGCCCCCTCCTCCAAGCCTCCCTCCGCCTTTATATAGCGCGCCCAGGACCCCTGGATCCCGTTTTCGCCGCCGCCGCCGCTCCTCGACTCGCCGCAACCGCCGCCGGCGGCGAGATCTGCCGCAGCCACGCCACGTCGCCGCCGCCTTGCCGCTCCGCCGCGTGCTGCTCGCCGCCGCACTCCGCCCCCGCACCGTGTCGCCCCGCGTAGCCACCGCCGCCGCTCGCGCCTTGTCCCACCGTCGCCGGAGCCCGCCGCCACCGCCAACCGTCGCCGCCACCAGAATTTCCCTGCCGGCGCCGAACCGCTGCTGAACCGGTATAAACCCCGGTCCCATCCGGTTTTTTTCTTCCGGTGCGGTTTTTCGTTTAGAACCGTTAGTTTTTTTGTTAGGTTATTTAGTGGATGTTCACTAGGTTAGATCTATTAGTGAACACTTTTGTTCATTAGGTCCCTGTAGCAAGCGTTCGCTCGATAGTTTTTTCTTTTTATTTTTATTTTTCTGCCAAGGACCTAGTTGTAGTTGTTATATTCATAGTTTAGCCCCTGAACTTCAAACGATCACTACTTTTCACTCGTTTTTCCGAATCCAACGAAACCAACGCCCACTTCTTCGTTATGATCCCCTCTATCCAGTAGTCCAACTCAAACATGTTTGTAGAAGTTTTAAATTTGAATTCAAACAGATTTGTATTTGAATTTAGTTTGATCATAACTTAAGTTTTATAACTCCGATTGAGTTGATTCTTTTTGCTAATTGAAGCTCTTGACCTAAACATTCTGATAAGGCTAAATTCACATAATTTTGGTACTTTTAGAAATTGTTTTATGTTGCAAGAGTTATTTGCTTGGTTTTTGATGCTTTCCGAATTGTCTTCTTCGTCCTTTCCAATCTTTTGAGTGATTACTTATGTGTGGTTACTATTGCTTGCTTACGATAGATTGAACGGAGTGTGACGAGTAGAACTATCAGGAGTTATGAGTGCGAATCATCTTCATCAATCGTACAAGGCAAGTTCACACTTTGATCATATCCCTTTCATACCCAGTTTTTATGCATTAGTTTCAACCCTCAAACATTGCATGGTTAGGATTTGATAACATGTGGGTATTGGGAAGTAGTTGATGAGGTAGAACCTATTGTCCTGCATTTCAAACCTTGGGAATTACTTTTACGTTATGCTCATACTGCTATGCTATGCTAGTAGACGTGGATTGGTTTGAGAGAATTCATGACAGATGTGAGAGTTATTATTTAATGTTTAACTTAAGGTGGCTAATTTAATACACATCTAAGTGGAATGGTAAGGGCACCCTGGAGCACGCAGTGGTTTGCCCAGGCAACTGGAGAACCCAGTGCTTGCCCAAGGGGATCCCGGAGGACCCGTGTGATCACCCTATGGAATGCCACCCAGGCTCAAAGGGATCATAAGATTATTCATGCTGGAAACTTCCGTGTGCAGCCACAAGCTATTATGGGCTCTAGCATAGTTGAGTAAGTTGCATGACCTCTTCCAGTGGTAGGCTAGCAGATGTAGGGGATGTAGGTTGGTACTGTCTACCCGGGGTTAGAATTAATGCTTCTGAAAGACTTTTTCTCGGTCATCCGTTTCTCAAGCACCATGTAGTGCGAGAAATCCAACGGAGGAGATCGAGTCTTGTGGGGAAAAGTGCGCAAACCTCTGCAGAGTGTACAAACTAATCATGATTAGCCGTGTCCCCGGTTATGGACATCTTGAGTATCTGGTTCTTGAATTATCATGTTGATCTCATCACTTTACTTAATTAATTTGTTGGGATGTTAACTTTTAATTGGGATTGAGTTGGAGGAACCTTCTCAATGTTTTCAACAAACTTTGTAGTTGAATAAAATATATTCCTTTGCAGTAGGGAAAATTTGGCTTTTCGCAAAACATTGTAACCATAGAGCCTCCACCAGCCATATGTGCATGTAGTGATAGTTATTATTCATCATTTTCCTATAGTGTGAATTTGCCAGTACATTCAATGTACTGACCCTTTGTGGCTGCAACGTCTCATGTTGCAGGAATCTTACGACGAGTAAGTGATACGTTAGGGTTACGATTTCTACACTCAACTTTGCCGTCGGTGTTGATGGAAATCCACAACCTTGTTGTTACTTCCGCTATTTGGATTGAGGTAATCGTATTTACGTTATTTATACATGTGATTTACCTCTGTTATAAATCCTCGAGTATTGTGTGTGTCAGCATACCGATCCAGGAATGACACTTAAGCACAGAGACTTGACCGTCTGAGGTCGGGTCGTTACAGGCCGGCCCATCGTCCCTTCTTTTTTTGTTGTAAAGCACAAAAACACAAACGCGTCGGAAATCGAACCCGCGACCTCCTCTTCGTTCGCACCATACACCAACCACCCCACCACTACTAGCTCATGTGTTCAAAAACTATTCTCCACTCTTTTCTTCCATGTCTATTTTTTCGTTTCTCTTCTTTATTCAGAAGGGTTTTGTTTGATGTTTTTTTACTTCTTTTGTTCATTTCAATGAACTATATTACAAATTGATGAACTTTTCCAACATCGATGAACTTTTTTAAAAATCGAAGAACTTTGTTTACAAATTTGATGAACATTTTTTTGAATTGGATGAACTTTTTTTCCAAAGTGATGAACTTTTTTCAAATTGGATGAACTTTTTTTAAAGTTCGATGCACTTCTTTCGAATTCGGTGAACTTTTTCCAAATTTCATGAACTCTTTTCCAAATTTGATGAACTGTTTTCCAAAATCAGTGAACTTTTTTCAAATGCGATGAACTCTTTTCCAAAATTAATGAACTTTTTTTGAATTTCGATGAACTTTTTTAGATTTAATGAAGTTATTTTCAATTTGGATGAACTTATTTTACAAATTGATGATTTCTTTTTAAAAATCGGTGAACTTTTTCCAAAATCGATGAACCTTTTTTTAAAATTTGATGAACTATTTTTGAAATCTGTGAACTTTTTTCTCAAGATTTCTGAACTTTTTTTCAAAATGGAATAACTTTTTCCAAAATAGATGAACCTCTTTTGCAAAATTTGATGAACTTTTTTTAAATCTGTGAACTTTTTTCTCAAGATTTGTGAACTAATTTTCAAATGGATTAACTTTTTTCCAAAATCAATGAACCTTTTTCCAAAATTAGATGAACTTTTTTTGAAATCCGTGAACTTTTTTCTCAAGATTTGTGAACTATTTTTCAAAATGGATTAACTTTTCTCAAATTGCTGAACTTTTTTCAAAATTTGTTTTTTTTCTAAAACCAATGTGCGTTTTGTAATTCATGATATTTTTTCAAAATGCTTACAAATAATTCAAAAATAATAACGCTGCAGTAAATGACATGTGTGCAATAAATTACGCGCCTACGAATGTTCTTTAAGGTGTTCACTCTTTCAATATTTCAGTAGCAAAGCAGTGGGGCAGGTGGTTAGAGAAGCTCGTACGCCACTGCCATAGTGCGAGTTCGATCCTCGTCGGGAACCACTCTTTTGCGGTGTTTTTTTTCACGTACCCACGAGCTAGCTTTGTCGATCAAAATTTTGTTGGGCCGGCCTAGTCGCGTCGCCTTCAGGCACCAGTAAGCCGAACCGGCGCTGAGAGCGCCGGTTAGGAGCTCCCGGTGGACTCCTACCCTGTGTTTCCACGGGTTTGAGCTGTTGACGTCGGATGCACAAGGAACGGACGACGTGCAACGACGTCCTTCTGCAGTAGCTCATTTGTACTACGTCAGAGCATCTCGTTCCTCAAGATGTGCTTTCTTGTGTGTGCTATGTTTGTCAGTTCTGTATTTTATTCCGCACTTTTGCTAAGCTAGAGCTAGCTGTTTTTCCTAGTACTCCCTCGATCCAAAAATATACGATCATTTCTTGAACTATGATAGTGTAAAAAATGATCTTATATTTTGGGACGGAGGAATTCTTGCTATCTGCAAAAATCAACTACCAATTCTCACTCTTGAGAAAAAAACTGTAACTGGTTAAGCATAAATTAAATTACCAAAATTTTGCGACGAAGGTTGTTTTTGTATCAGCCGATAGCTAGATTTTGTGAAACAAACTTTCTCGTCACTTCATAAATAAATCAGTCATCAAATCCATACAATAAGTTCAAGCGCAAGGAAAGTAAAAATAATCATGTCGTGTCAACAACGCATACATGCCCAAGATAAAAGAAAAAATAAGGCCAACAAGGGCCTGCAGATTAGAGGCCTAGAGGCAGCGCAAGGTAGCATCCTGCTGTAGTCAGCACGTCCAGCGTGCTGCCAAGCTGATCTCGATCGTGCTGCCTAGAGAGCAGGTGCCAATGCTACAAAAAGGCAAAGAATTTGAATAGAGTAAGTGGCCCACCGCAAGAAGACCCACTCAATAACCATCTTGCTACGTGTCGTCCAAAGGGTCCATGTTATCATCGTGACACTAGATAAAAGAGGTGTGTCTCTTCCTACCAGTCTAGTTGGGACGAGTTTGGAGGAACTCGGCCAGGTCTAGAGCCTTCCATGCTGACCCCAGAGTCACACGGAAAAACTACCAAAGAAAATTGGCAGCGGGGCAGGTAAAGAAGATGTGGATCTTATTCTCCAGGACACAGCAAAGAGGGCACAAGCCATCGCCAGGCCCATGCCGCCTAATCACCTCCGTCCCTGATGGGAGGCGACCACGCAAGAGCTGCCCCACAAATATCTTAGATCTACAAGGGAAAGGGAACTTTTCACACAGGTGTGGTCCATGCCAGGATCGGCGCCCGACATAATGCATGATATGTTGACCCAATGTAAAAGAGCCCCGAAGGGGTAAAGCGCCAAGATATAGCATCCAAATAGTCTAGAAGCATTGTCAGGGGGACCACCCGAAGGGTGGTCTAAGCTATGGTGTCCTCGCTCCCAAATGTCCTTGGGAACAATGTGGTACTTCTGTCGTCCGTACGCCGCCTACCAAAAGAACCACGAAAGGTCCTTGTCAAAGGAGCTAAATATGTATCCCTTCCAGCAGAATATGCAACCCCATGATATAAATGTTGAGGCTAAAGAGACAGAAGTCGATAAGCACCAATTTACTCCTTTTCAAAGTGAACCTCTCGCACCACGGTTTGTATAGAGATGAGACCCGTCCTGTATGCAGGTCAAAATCCCGGACAAGGATCCTCGAGTCAGAGAGGGGCATCCCCAAGTAGGCAACGAGGGAGGAGGACAACCTACAGTTAAGATTCTCCACAATTCGCTGCCGATCATCCTCTGAATATCCCAGAACCACAACCTCAGTCTTATCGAAGTGAATCCTAAGGTTGGATATGGACTCAAAGCAGTGGTAGAGGAACTTGAGTGTGACGATGTCCAACTGTGACCCCTCCATCATGATGATGGTATCATCCGTATATTGGAGGTGCGTGACACAACATCCCGAAATAATATACCCAACTACCTGAGATGCGCCCGACCATCCGAGCCTTATCCAGGATAGCCGCAAGGGCGTTGACCGCAAGGGTAAAGAGTAAGAGCATCTCCAGTCGCGCCCCCAACAGCCCCCCAGGCCATTTTTTAGCGCCGGCGCCCAAAAAACAGCCTAGTCGTGTCCCCAGGAGCCCATTTTTCATCGGTTTGGGCCGAAACTGGTGCCAGCGGACCCAGGCCGAACCCGGCGCGCTAGGGGACGTCTGGGGGCGCCGAGGAAACCGATTTTGGCGCGAACGGGAATGGGCCCGTTGAGTCAGTGACAAGCCGCTTCGTCGTCCTCATCGCCTCGGTTCCAGCGGGAATCAATGCCAAGGCTGTCGCGCTGCAGCGCCGGTCAGCCTCCATTGATGCCTCACGGGCGACGCAGTGAAGGCGCCGCGATGCGCGTCCCGCCCACTCCGTCACCTGGCATGCAGATTCTCACCGCCCCGCTTCGGCTATAAAAGCCGACCTCCCCGCTGGTGAACGCCACAGTCGCCACAACTCGCCTTCTCTCTCGCCTCGTCTCACCACAGAAGCACCTATACCCCATCTTCCCCCGCCGACGAGCAATGGCTGAGCGGTACCCCGGCGGCGACTACACCCAGTTCTACAGGCTCCTCGACATGTAGAAGGCGGGCGGCGGCCGCGGCGTAGTAGGGCTAGGCGTAGTTTGTTTGTTTTCTGTTCTTTTGTACAAATTTGAATGAAAAATCGCCGAGTTTGTGCCGAATTCTAATCAAATCGCCGAGTTTGCGCCGAGTTGGGGCGACAACTAGGAACGCAATTGCCCCCACGCCGAAAGTAAGCGCCGGTTCGGCCCCAAATGGCACTTTTTCGACGTCCTGGGGGGCCGAACGGCTGGAGATACTCTAAGGGGGAAATGGGATCCCCCGCCTCACCCCATGAGAAGACCTAAGCTAGGGGCCCACTTCCCCATTAATGTTAATCGCGGTGCTACCACTATAATCAAGTCGATAGCTAGATAGTGAGCTAGACACCGGAATATCAAGATGGATTGAGGAATTAACATATCATTCAATGCCCGAATCAAATTTCATTGTTTTTTCTCCCTAATTAACAAATCATGCAAGTTGAGTTATACTACTACCTCCATTTTTTCTATAGAAAATAGTCACTTGTTTCTGTATATTTCCGTGGGATAATCATGGTGAAGTCAAAGACAACACATTCCTTTTTGAAGAAAAAAAAACAAATTGCATGTTATATTGCAATGCTGGCCTTCATGAAATTGCTTTTGTGAAATACCTGTTATGTGCCACTGGCCCCTCCCCGCTCTTATAATTCATGGATCCAACCCTCTGGATTACAATGTAACACATAACAACAAGCCAACACGTACGGGTAGGAATGCAGCAACATACATAGAGAAAGAGGGTGTAGATAGTGGGTGCGGCGAGCATGCCAATGGGACGTGCACATTAGGTCATGGTGGCGGCAGCGTTCATGGACGGAACGAAGGCAATGTGCTTTTCATACGAACTAGAGGTTACGAAAATTAAGAAGTAATTATCCGCGGCTTCTTTTAGTTGGAGCATCTCCAACAAGAGCCCCCATTTTAAATCCCCTAAAGACTAAATGGGAATGGCCTTTTCATCCCCCCGATATTGCACTTAACTCCAACAACAACAACAACAACAACAATGGTCATCTTGCCTTCCCCTGCCCTTCCCCCATCGCTCAAAAGCTAAGCGTAAAACCTACCTCATGTGCTGTTACTCGATAACACATCATGTTCTCGTCAGCAAGTTGTCGATCAAAATACTTTACATTTTACACCTTCTACAAAACTAGAGGACCTAGCAATCTGAAATCTTAAGTTCACAACCTCACTAATCAAATTGGTGACACATGGTAACAAATTTCAAAAATTTGTGTTCCATGTTGTTGGCATCCTATTAGAATGGATAGGGGGGGCGTTCCGAACATTGATGTCGAGTTGCAACATCCGGTATTCGATGTCGAGATCTCTCAGAATCTTCATCGTCTCCTGGAGAATCAGCTCCCTCCTCTCGAATCTCATCCCTATGTCCTGGAAGTTGATGGTGTGGCGGCACCATATGGTTATCTTGAGTCGGTTTGTATCATCAATGTCGCGGAGCACGATCATGGAGCCAGGGTACCAATGTTCTCTCTTGTTGTCGAGATAACTGAAATTCGAAACAAAGTTAAAGGGAAACTCAACAAAGTTGAAGTAGAACCAAAATATAAGTGGCGTAATTAGCCAATTGCTCAAACAGTGCAGAAAAGGAGTGAGGCAAGTGCAATGGCACGTACTGCATCAGCCTTTCCTTCATGAGGGCCAGCTTCTCCGCCGGCGTAGCGACGTTAACAGAGAAGTCAACCGCGTCTCCCATGTCAGGACTCCGGTAGTAGTTCATAATGGGCAAGATGGCGAGCTGGCTGTTGGGATAGTAGATCTTGAGGTTGTCGTGTCGGAGGAAGATCGTCGTCAGGATGTTCATCTCCTCGACGACCACCTGAAAGATCCATTCATCCACGTCGATCAGCTATCCTGAAGAATCTCGTTTGTCAATTCAGTAAAGTGTATGGCCGTATGCATCGTTCTGATGCAGAGGCCGGGGGATAACCCCTTTTCGAAAAAAGAAAAATCAGTAAAGCAGCAGCGCAGGGAGAATCTTTGACCTGCATGCCGTCGACCTCGCAGCGATCGCCGACGTCGAAAGGGTGCACGATGAACAGGAAGACGATGGCCTCGAAGACGGTCTTGAGGGTGTTGCCGAACATGAAGACCGCGAGGACGAGCTGCGAGCTGAGGAGGACGAAGAGGCGCGTGGTGGCGATCCCCAGGATGAGGAGCCACAGCGCGAGCACGATGAGCGCCACCAGCACGTTGGCCATCTGGTGGAGCTTGTTCACCGCCGTCTTGGTGTCGTTCAGCGTCAGGGCCAGGGCCTTGCGCTCCCTGAACGCGTTCACCTGCAGTCGGCAGAGCCCACGCCACACGTATGTTGGTAACGGATTGCTGGAGATCTACTGAGATTGCAAGGTGGCCATGTCGAGACGAGAGCATCACGTACCACCCAGTTCTTGAGCGCTCGCTTGCTGACCCTGTTGTTCTCCTTGGCTCCTTCGAAGAGATCCATGGCTTTCAGAGCCTCCTCCTCCCTCATGAACCGCATCAAATCTGACAAGTATATGTGCCTGTGTATCATCGTTCACCAT
The DNA here is from genome assembly GCF_002575655.3 of Aegilops tauschii subsp. strangulata. Taxonomy (NCBI): domain Eukaryota; kingdom Viridiplantae; phylum Streptophyta; class Magnoliopsida; order Poales; family Poaceae; genus Aegilops; species Aegilops tauschii. The sequence goes on from NC_053036.3 coordinate 520,601,311, forward strand.
CAAGAACTAGACCAGCATTTCGACATGGCGTTTCAACACCAAAGTTCGGGGCTACCTACTTACTTGGATCCAGGTTTGGCGACATTATGGAAAATCTTCTTGGCAGCAACCTTGGCCTCGTGCTCGCTGTGTATCTGCGTCGCCATCTCGTCCCCCAGGTCGGACGCATGCTTGATCTGGTCGTCCATGGTCGTCAGCGCTCCGTACCGAATGATCCTCATCAGCCTCTTCATGCTCCACGCGGAGACGTTCTTCTGGTTCATCTTTTGGAGCTGGTCGATCGAGATCCCGTCGTCCGACTTCTGCTTCTGCAGCTGCTTGCTTAGGCGCCCGCTCTTGGGCACCGCAGCGGCGGACTCCCTCGGCGTGGTCGCCCCCGCGCTCTGCAGCCGCTGCACGTCGTCCACCAGCGGCGGGCCAGAGAGCGTCTCGATGACGTACTGGTTGAAGAGCGCGTCCTGGATCCTGTCGAAGTAGGTGGAGACGTGGAAGGAGGAGGCCAGCACCTTGACCAGCAGCGTCTTCACCAGCCGGATCACGGTGGCCACCAGGAGGCACAGCAGCACCTTGGTCACGTAGTGCAGCACCAGCGTCTGCGTCTCCAGCCGGTCGCCGTTGTCGAAGAGCAGGTGCCAGGAGATGAGCGCGGCGCCGAGCCAGAGCACGGTGCGCACGGCGCGGCGCACGCCGTACACGAAGTAGAGCACCTTCTTGCGGAGCATGAAGTTGCGCTCCACGAAGAAGACGGTGATGCGGAGGACCCAGCCGGAGACGAGGCGGCCGCAGATGAGCACGAACACCAGGACCTCCCACTTCCAGAGCGGGAGCCCCGAGAACTCTTTCCCTTGCAGGCTTCGTATCTTGAAACTGCACACCAGCGTGGCCACGATGATCACCAGGCCGGTCCATTCCAGGATGAGGAGGCAGTCCGTCCTCTCGCGCTTGAAGTCGGCGGCGGTCACGCCCTCGTCGATGAACGGGTCGTCGTCCTCGTCGTCGGCCGCGCCGCCTGACTTGCCGATCAGACCCGACTTGCCGATGAGACCCGACCGGTAATGCCCGGATTTGGGCGGCCCCTTCATGACGAACGACTTGCGGTCGTTGCGCTCCCCGTCGGCACCGGGGAGGACAGTGGACGGCGGCGGGGGGTCCATCAGCCGGGAGCGCGTCCTGCTGCGCGACAACAGGTCGTTCCCAGCCGATGTCGACGTGCAACGTACCACCTCGGCGGTGTCCACCCTTGCGTTCGCATCCTGGTTTCGATTGTTGTCGGCGGTGGCGTCCGAGGAGGAGGCCGACGACGGCGATTGGCCGAGACGCTTGTGGGGATCTTGGAACGAGACGCGGAGCTCCCGGGAATTGGTGACGGACGTGGGCGGGCGCGGCGGCCTCCACGTCTCGTGATTCTCCTGATTCTCCTCTATTTCCAGGTCGGGATCGAGCAACAGCTCGCCGCCGGCCGCCGCTTGCCTCCGTAGGAAGTTGCCGATGAGGCGGCCCGCGGGGTCGTCGCTGCATTCCGCTCCGACGCCCAGCGCCGGCGACGCGGGCGACTGCTGCTGGCTGTTCTTGAAGCTGAACGTCTCGCCCGATCCAGACCCCGACCCGCCCGCCGCGTGCGAGGTCGAGGGGTCGGCGTCGATCTTGACGACGACCTCCCGGCGGTCGGTGTCGCGGTTCTGGTCCTGCTCGAAGTCGAACGAGCCCGACTGTGACGACTTGTTGGACCCGGCCGACTGGGCGCTGGCCTTCTGCTGATGATCCATTGCGCGGCCGGGGGTAACCAGCAACTCCTAGACGGGTTGGTTCGCTGATCACCAACGGCGAGACTCGCGCGTGGAGCGCGCGGCGCCGGCACCGGAGGAGACAGCGGCTGCGCCGGATGCTCAGGCCGTCTCCTGGCACGCGCGCGCATCCTCATGCAACACTAGCCTCACGGCGCGACACGGCCGCGCGCACCATGCAGGCGTGCGTGCATGCATGCACCGGCTGGCCTGCGGCGAAAAAAATGTCGATCGGTCAGGCGACCGGGGGACGACCGAGCTAAAAGCAGCGGCGTGAGCGTCGTCGTCGGCCGGGGCAGGTGGAGAATTCTGAACGTGTGGCTACGCGGCCCGGGAGCCTCGTCGGCAGTGGATATATTTGGGGGCGCCGGAGGCGTGGTTGCTGAAGGGAAGGGAAATGGTCTCCGCAACGGACGGCGAGCGAATTAAGTTGGCGGGGGTGGTGGGCAGTGGTCGGTGAAGTGTGGTGGACTAGGAGCTGGTAATTTTGGGCGCCGCAGGCTCTCTGCTAGACCGGCCTCCTTGCTTGCATTTGGTTGTGTTGCACTTGCACCGTTCCATGCCGTTTGATGTTTTTTTTCTCTCGAATACGTGCACTCGTGCGTATCATATACTATCTCCGTCCTGACATATTGGTCCTTTGTATTGTGTGTCAAAATTTTATCATAGATTTAACTGACAAAATGTTAATACACGTCATAAAAAACTATATCGTTGGATCCGTATTTGAACATAGTTTTCAATGACACTATTTTTGTGACATGCATTAACGTTTTGTTAATTAAATCCATGATCAAAATGTGGCATAAAATACTAAGAGGACAAATAAACCAGAACATATGTAGTATTAAAGAAAAGAGTGGGCAAGAGCCCTCCACCATAAAGTGTTACAAGTTACAAGTTCTAAGCAAACCCGTTGGATGCATCAAACTGGTTTCGTAGATCTGGCCTCGCACTCGCTTAGAGGTCGTGTCCTTTCTCTTCTCTTGCTCTTGCGGAGGACACCGGTGCTTGGAGATGCAGTTCACTACAGCAGTGATAAGAAAAGTAAGAAAACAAGCATGAAGAGATGGAAGTGAAAGAAGAACTGTCGATCGATCGGTGCCCCATCTCCTCAACGTCCCCAGTCTTCGGCCTAAGCTGTATGAGGCAGAAACTCGTCCCACGTATGCTTCGGAGGCCGAGGGCTACACCACCATCTAGTTCACTAGATCTAACCCGGCTCAGTCGCCCATCTAGCAAGACTGCTCCAAACCCCTCCAAGTCGCCTCGAATAAGATCAACCTAGCTTGCTCCAACTTCTACTTTCCTTCTCGATTGTGTCGATGATTACCTTGCGTCGACCCATCAAAATCAATGACATTGCAATGCTTCCCGAGCACCCACAATGTGCGGATTATGATAGCTCTCATGTCCTTAGTATGAAGTTCATTTTCCCTCCCTGCTGTGCACCACACACTTAGACTGTCATGTGCCCACTTCGGCCTTCCCAAGGCCCGGCAAACGATTGCCAAGTCTCCCGAGAGAAACCATAGATCAGGAGGAGGTGGTTGATGGTTTCCTCACCTTGTGCACAAAACGGGCAGACATCCTGATGGGGAAGAACCTACACTTCAGAGGTGCTCCCAACTTCCACGTGAATTCTACCATTGGTGCAACATCCCTTCCCTAGAAAACTTAGCAACATAAGCCGAACGCGCCGAGAACGTGTCATCCTTCTCCCAAGCCCAGGAGATGGTGTCCATTGTGTTTCTTTTTCTTTTTCGTGGTTTCTGTGCAGGTAAAAGAATCCGTAAAATACTACTCATATAAAAACAAATACCCTAAAACCTGCCAATTTGAGAGCATTCTAGCACTTCCTTCAAAAACCTTTATAACCCTAAACATATCTATAGTTCGAGAACTTAAACCCATCTAGACATTCTCTCAAATCCTCTTTTAGCTCCTTAAAATTGGCGTGCCGCCCTCAACCGCTAGCTCAGGTGAGTGCGAGTTGAAAGCGGTGGACAAGACGACAGCAACATGCTCGGGCGACGTGGGAACCATGTGAAGGAAATATGCCCTAGAGGCAATAATAAAGTTGTTATTTATATTTCCTTATATCATGATAAATGTTTATTATTCATGCTAGAATTGTACTAACCGGAAACTTAGTACATGTGTGAATACATAGACAAACAAAATGTCCCTAGTGTGCCTCTACTAGACTAGCTCGTTAATCAAAGATGGTTAAGTTTCCTGACCATAGACATATGTTGTCATTTGATCAACGGGATCACATCATTAGAGAATGATGTGATGGACAAGACCCATCCGTTATCTTAGCATAATGATCGTTTAGTTTTATTGTTATTGCTTTCTTCATGACTTATACATATTCCTCTGACTATGAGATTATGCAACTCCCGAATACCGGAGAAACACTTTGTGTGCTATCAAACGTCACAACGTAACTTTGGTGATTATAAAGATGCTCTACAGGTGTCTCCGATGGTGTTTGTTGAGTTGGCATAGATCGAGATTAGGATTTGTCACTCTGTGTATCAGAGAGGTATCTCTGGGCCCTCTCGGTAATGCACATCACTATAAGCCTTGCAAGCAATGTGACTAATGAGTTAGTTACGGGATAATGCATTACGGAACGAGTAAAGAGATTTGCCGGTAAAGACACTCCCTCCACTTCTCGCACGACTCGATCCTGGAGAACACGTGAAGGGACTTGAACTCTTGGTCGTTGTTGTCCTTGCGAAACATGTTGAACATCCGAACCATCTGCACAGCCTAAGAACAACTGTCGGCGAAGTACACGGCGAAAGAACTGAGCCGGCGACTGGCCATACCTGACCCTCGACGTTGGCGCCGCTTTCCGGGTGAGCTGCGACCTCCTCTAGGATCCCATGCCACTTGTTGCAGGCCGCCTGGCTGGTCGCCCAATGGTTCGTCATGGCCTTCTCGCCGCGATCCATGTGGATGTTGGCGAAGTCGGGGTCGACCGACTTGCGCTCGTCGAATGGCGGGAGCGGTGTGGGAGAAGAGGGGAAGCCTGTTTGTCGCTGACAGCGCGGGCACACGCGCATTTTCGCTTCAGCTGGCGCCCCCCGGTGCGCCGGGTTCAACCTGGGTTCGCCGGTTGTTATTTCGGCCCAAACCGGCGATAAACAACGATCTAAGGGCGCGACTAGGCCAATTTTTCACCACCGGCGCTAAGAAAGACGTCCTGAGGGGCTGGGGGGGAGTGAATGCTCTAAGTCTAACATCATTGGACATCATTGGGCTAGTGTGATTGACAAAAAACGATGAGTTGCCATGTAGCAAAGCGCAGGCACAAATATTGTTGTTGTGAGCAATTTACTCAGATCCAAGAGAAAGCTCCCACGCACGCCGTTACCGCCGCCACCACCATGCCCATGGACCCTCCCGATGAGTTCCGCCGCCCCTTCTGGGTCCTCCTCCACATCCATGCCTACGCCCGCCGTAGTCGCAAGAGCGCCGCCGCCGAGGGCCGCGGGAGGAACAACGAGATACTGCGCGCTTCCCTCCTCCCCAATCACCCGCCGCACCCCTCCAATCTGTACCTGTACCGCAAGAATGGCCCTTTCGGAGATACGCCCTGCGTGCTCTCCATGGTGGACAGCCTCATCCTCTTCCACGCATACACCGGGCCCGAGCTCCGCTTCCCCCCAGCACGGCTGTGCGACTTCTTCGTCTACCGGGCTGACCCCAACGAGCCGTCTCTCAAGCTACTGCCGCATCCTCCATGTTCCGTCGACAGGGACGATCCGTTCGGCATCTTCCCCCGAGGGGACAAGCACTACACCATCGCATCGCTGGTACCGAGCATATCCTCCGCCTACGATCACGTACTCCACCTGTTCGACTCCGAGACCCAGATTTGGAGCAGAAAAGATCTGATTGTTGCGTCGCCACAGGCGAACTTTCCGGTTGATGCCCCCGTCAGCACTAAGCAGATCTTATCCCAACACCATACATCCACCGTGATCACTCTTGGAGGCACCATTGCCTGGGTTGACCTCTGGCGCGGCATAGTTTTCTGCGACATGCTGTCAGAGCATCATGCGCTCAGCGGTGTTCCACTGCCACTGCCACTGACCCTAGGACCTGCAAGGCATTACCGTGGTATCGCTTTGCTTGGTGGATGCATCAGGCTCGTTGAGGTGGATTCTGAGATCGTTGATCTCCCGGGCACTTGTGATGGAGAAACCGGGTGGCCTATTGGCCGAACAGAGAACTGGACGATCACCACTTGGATCAACAAGAGCGACAAGGGCGAGCGTAATTCTTATGCTGCTTGGGACAAGGTGACCACGCTTCGAGGCTCCGACATCATCCTCGGTGACCACTCCGTGAAGCTGCCGATAGGCCTGCAGAACCTTTTTGTTTCTGACCCAGCTATTAGCATGGATGACGGTGATGGTGATGTTGTTTACCTGACGGCCAGGCAGAAATATATGCATCCCAAGTCGTGGGTTCTTGCTGTTGATACGAGGAATCGCAAGGTGCAAAATATAGCTTACTCTGGCCATCTTCCTGCCGGAATGCCGCGCATAGATGGGAACTACTGCACTTGTAGTATCTCCAACTAGTAGTATACTCCAGCAATCCTGCAGGTAATTATTACTCCCTCCGTTCCAAAATAGATGACCCGACTTTAATCTAACTTTGTACAAAATTGAGTCATCTATTTTGGAACGGAGGGAGTACGTGATACCTGATACTGACTAATTGATTTCATAATGTAGGCCGTTCACCATTTCTTTTGGAACACCTACTAAGAGTAATATGCATTGATTGGTTAGGAGCACTGAGTATTTAACTGTATCTTTTTATATGGCTATACTATGCATTTCAGACTTTTTGCTTGTTTGTGTCTTGTTTAGATGATATACTGTGTGCAAGTATGTGAAAATATGAATATATTATACATAAACTATCTGGCTGCTCAGACGATCCTATTCAAATTAGTTTCTTCTTTGTTTGTTCTGTTTCTTCAATCTCCAAGAACTTACTCTGTTTCATTGGATGCAGTGTCAGGTTGGACTTAAGGTGCTGAGCAATCAAGTCGGCTTGGGAATAAATTAAGGCAGCATTTCCGTAAGTCCGGGGAGGTTGAGATTGAGCAATGCATGCCTTTATCACTTGCTAGATTCTAAACAATCTAATGTTCTTCCGGTCTGGCTGGACATCATATCTATCCTAAGTAGATCATGCCCCTTCTCATTTTCATGCTTCCCTAGCGTAGCACGGGCACCTTGCTACTAGTACACCAAAACTCATGTGCCCGGTGCTACCGTCATCCATGGTCTAGCGCACCGCCACTCCACTTACCAAATTAAGTGGAAACCTTGTTGCTCGGGGCATTGTTGGATATTTAATTTTATCTTTTGCACCCAGGACGATTGCAGTTTTGAATTTTCGGGTGATGGCAGTTGAAGAAGCAGCCAAGTGACTGTCAGCACATGCAATACTTTTTACTTTTGTTGTGGTTAAACCACACACCAATCACCAGGCCAAAAAGTAAGATAAAAATTGACGCAATGCACCAAGCAACACGGTCTTCCACTTAATTTGATACAAGTACAGCATTCAGACAAACTTATACACAGCATAAATTATTCCGTCCTTGTCACAACAGCTGATGCATACATACATATAGATATGCCTCAGCTTGTTTTGTCATGAAAATACAGAGTACCTAAAAGATGACAAATGAAGCAGGAATTGACGAGCGGACTTTGAGGCATCTGTCTTGCGGAATATAGGTGACGGCGCGTCCGCTTCTTCCCTTGTCATCCATCGATGCCGTCACTGCCGGCTCATTCAGATAAGCATAGGTGCTTTTCTTCCACCTGCACCCAGTTGGAGAAGATGGTGGGTCTGTCATATCATAATCCACATGTACTACCGCCTAATTAAATTTAATACGGCACTAAGAAGCTTCTCCGTGGACGCTAAGCATGTGTAAGAAGATAGATTCCACCAGAAATAAATTTTTGCTAGCGTGTAGTATGCTTGTAGCATGAGTATGGACCGTAATGCCTTTTATTTTCCACCACCTGTGTCGTATGCTTCTTGGCCATACGTTATTGTGCTGGTACGGCATTGTGAGTTGTGACAGGGCATCCAACTACGGGAAAGGATTGGATGGGGTGGGACACGGATTGTTTTCCACATCGCACTGGCTATACCAGTATACAGTTTCAGAAAAAAAATGGCTGCAAGTACTTTTCAGAAGAGAAAAAGGACGCACTCTCGGTGCTAGAATTGCTACAGGAAAGTTCTCTTGTGAGAAGACGTTACCAGTGCTTGATCCCAATCCGTAGCTCGGCGACCCTGCTGGAAGGTGTCACCGTCATTCGGTTCTTGGTGATGCCCTTGTCTCCCTCGTTCCCCTCCTCCAGAATCTCCCTTATCATTTGCTCGAAGAGCATATAATCCTCCATCTGCTTTCCAAAAAAATCAGTCACTCCAAAAGCGTGTTAATTAAAGTCTCTTTCAAAATCAAGGCCAGAAGTTTCATGATCGTAACAGAGGAAATGAGATAGCAGAGCTTTTGTAGTCTTCTTCAGCTGACAAGGAGATCAGCGGCAGGATCCGACCTTGAACAGATAATGGAGAAAGAAATTACAGTTGATCAGCAGCAGGGGTCTGACCTTGAGAGTCTTGGCCTTGGCTCTGGCGGCCTCCTTCTCGGCGGCGAGGCGGCGCTCCTCCTCCTTCCTCCTCCAGAACCCCTCGATCTCTTTCCTGGTGATGCTGAACGCCATCTTCCCTGGATCGCCGATTTGGTAGCGTCCCTCCTATTCTTCTTCCTGGGTGGAGTGTTGAGACGACTGAGGTGCAACAGGGACGCGCGGGGTCACCTCATATATACGCACTTCGGGTGCGGGGTCCTGCGTCACCCACTGGGGCAAACCTAGTCTCAAGTCAGAAGTCATATGAGCTACAGTGGATGTGAGAATGATAGGTTGGGAGCTGGGCTGTTGGGTCCCGTTGCGTCTACTCTTCTCAACCATCGATCGCCGGCCGCCCATGGGTTTCGCAGCTTGTGCTTTTTTATGTGTCGTTAGTTGGGTCAATGCCTTGTAAACTAATGTGGCCAAAGTTGGGAGGATAAAGCTACTTTGTGAGGCTTGTGGCAAAGAATAAGACCGGGTCTCGGGGTCTGTGCCAACAAGCAAGATGATCACCGTCATTTGTAATTGGTTAAATGGAGCTGGTAATCTTGATACACAAGTGGCGTCACACAAGGTGATTCCTTAACTTTGACTGCAAGTAACCACATCACATGCCCCTTCTTGCTTTTGCTGAGTGCTGACTAAGCTTCACATGATTTTTTTTAGCTTTTTTTAAAGGGAAATGCACTTTTTTTAGCTGAGCTTCACAATAACTGGTGTCTCTCTCTTTGGTGAAAGCAAGACTTGCAGGAGTTCGTCAGTTTTTTTAGGGAAGGGGAGTTTTGTGGGGGTGCGGCTATACCTCGCTTCTGGCGGGCATGAGATGGGCCGGCCCAGGAACGCGGGAGGCCACAGCCTCGCTATTCTAGTTTTTTTTCACTTTTTTGTTCTTGTTTATTTTTTACTTTAGTTTAACTTCCAAATAATGTAAATAAATATATTACAAAAAACACTTTACACAAAATATTTTAAAAATGTGAAATGTGTATATAAAAAATGTTTCTCATGTATACGTAAAATGTATACAAAAATACAATGTTTGTGAAAAAAGTTGAACATGTATTTAAAAATTGTTAATCAAGCATTTCAAAAAATGTTAAAAAAGTATTTTAAAAAAATTAATCAAGCATTTGAAAAATATTAAATCTGTGTCGAAAAAATGTTGACCATGTATTCAAATATTGTTAAACCTGTATTTAAAAACTGCTAATCAAGCATTAGAAAAGAAATGTCAAATGTGTATAGAAAAAATGTTGACCATGTATTAAAAAATGTCAATCTGGTATTTGAAAATGTTAATCAAGCATTTCAATAATATTAAATGTATATAGAAAAAATGTAGAACATGTATTCAAAAAATGTTAAACTTGTATTTAAATAATAATCAAGAATTTGAAAAAATATATTTCTATATAAAAAAAGCTACCACGCATTCAAAAAATATTAATCTACTATTTAAAAAAATAATCAAGCATTTTAAAATATTAAATTTGTAAAAAAATGTTGACCATGTATTCATTAAACGTTTGTCTTGTATTTGAAAAATGTTAAAAGTATTACATATATACCAAAAATGTATATAGAAAAACAGTCAAAATCCGAGAGAAAACAAAAGAAAATCGATGAAAAAAAAGAAAAGAAACACAAAACCAAAAAAATGAAGAAAAGAAAAGAAAGCTTGTGAAAACCGAGAAAGAAACAAAGAAACCCAAAGAACAAGAAATAAAAATGAAATAAAAGATAAAAACAGTAAAAACGTAGAAAGAGATGAAAGAAAACCGATGAAAAAACAAAACAAAAAACGCGCAAAACCAGTGGAAACCCAACTCTTTCCTTAAGTTGGTCGCGTCGTACTAATTTGACATGAATCTGAGGGCTACGCAGCAACCAGGAGATCCCGGGATGGATCCCTGCATGTTGCCTTTTCTAGTCTATTTTTATTTTAAGTATGCTATTATGGGTCGGCCCGTTGCTATAGACACTTCTGGCGAGAGTTCCTACCGTCTTGCGAGATATAGGTCTTGCGTTTTGGTGGTGCCATGGGCGGACCTAGCATGTAGGCAGGGTGGGCCTTAGCCCACCTTGAATTTCCAGAAGAAAAAAATTGAGTATTATGTATTAATTTAGCAAAAGCCCACTCATGACTGAGCATCTGAGCCCATAGACCAGCCCACTGCTCACGTTTGTCTCCCATCGTCATCCAAGTTATGGTATTCCTGAAAGTGCATCTAGGCCCCTAATGACATTTCGTGTTGATGACACACAATTATAGGAACTGATGTGTTCTCTAAGTGAAATATCGGGTTTTAGCACCTTATGCAAAAGGTACGAGGATTGCCGACCCCCCTCCCTTCCATCCCAAATTGAGAAGACTCAATACATATGCTTTGAAGGTGATAAAGCATAGCTTTCTTTTTCGATTCTTGAGTTATAGGGGTTCTTTACTATTAAGAGGGGCTCAAGAGTACCGCGATATTTGTTCTTCAAGTCAATCATCATACAAAAGCCTTCCAAAAAATTTCAAAGCCAAAAAGCCACAAGAAAACCTAAGTCAGGCCAGCTAAACTGGCATGCTTCAGTCAGCTGGGCCACCGCGCTGGGTCGCATTACCGCGGCGGTCCACCGACGACGGTGCGAATGGCGCGGAGCTCGGGCTCCTAAAATGTCCACCCGGGACTGCTCAATGGAGATTTAGAGCGCAAGCTCCTCGTCGTCCAGCGCCTCACCGCCAAAGCCCTCCTCCTTCATGAGGCCGTCCTAGTCGATGGGATCGGACTCGCTGTCGGAGGAGCTGCTGGAGCTTGCGATGGTAGAGGGAGGGGACGGGAAGGGGATGGAACCGAGTGAGTGGAGTGGACTGAGAACTAGGATTTTTTTCCGACGAATGGGGTTGTTGTGGAGTCTGTGGCGGGCCATAGTGGGTCACAACCTACTTGGCAGCCGCATCCAGGCGTCCCCATATCCGCTCCCGTATGGGTTGGGTATGAGGAGTGCCAGACAGCCCGTACATTTTGGTCGGATTTAAGGGTGTGTTTGGTTTGTGTCATCAAGTGGAACGGCACGGGTCGGTTCCATCCCCAAGACCAATTCCCATGTTTGGATGTTCGAAGGAACCGGAACCACCCAATTTCAGGGAACAACATATTCCCTGATTATGCCGTCCAGAGTGGTCTCTCCAATTCGAGCGGAACACGCGGAACCACTCGCTCCCACGACCTCCCCTCCTCACCCATGGCCACTACAGCCTCGTACGCCGGGAGAAGCCGCTCCAAGCACTAGGAGCTGCAGGCGTGCGCCGCCGCTCCAAGCACCAGGAGGCGCCACTAGGAGCCGCGGTTGCGAGCAGCCGCTCCAAGCGCTAGGAGCAGCCGCTCTAGACGGCCGCCGCGCTTGAGCACCGAGGACCACCGTTCCTAGTTCTGCACCACCAAGCTGTCGCCGTTCCGCATCAGCGAGTGAACAGCCTGACTCTGTCGCAACAATCAGAAAGCCGCTGCCGCCGCTCTCTACCGGGCCACCGGAGGGAGGGATGAGAGGGCCGAAGACTCAGGTCGGGCTGCTGCCCAAATTGACCTCGACACCCAGGTCATGCCACCAGTCGTGGTCAGTTTAGAGTTCTTCCTTAAGTCCGGTGTTGCATCAATTTTTGCCATTCTGACCCCATGAACGATTCCATCCTACTTGATTCTCTTCTAGCCGAACACCAAGATGGAATCATTCCATTCCTTTAAAATAGAACGGTTCCATGACATTCCAGTTGGTTCTAGAACCAAACACACCCTAACAGGTCTGGTTGGGTAGCAAAATCATGACCGGGTATCTAGTCAACTGTTTGGGGCCATACGGGGAGCTTGGTAGTTAGTTGTAGATGCTCTTAGATGCCAACTTGTACTCGGAGTATTTACCACGCGCCATGCGTGGCCACTTGTTATCAACCCAAAAGTTCTGAAAAGTGAAGTTTTTTTTGGAAACGGAATGAAAAGTGAAGCTCGGTTTCACTACAAAAGGCAAAGGTTCTGCAAACTCGATCATCCGATCAAGGCCACATCGACGCGTTTTCGTCGGATAAAAACAGAGCGAGGCGAAACAGAGCGGCTGCGCGCCGTTGTTTCTGCTTCACCGACACCGAATAAAATCACTGAGCATAAGATAGCGTGATTCCGAGGCTTGATTAGCCCCTTCCTTTGAATCTTTTCTTTCCCTCCCGCGAGAACCAAACAGCGCATAAAGCTCAAACCCCAGAACAAAAGCGAACGCGCGAACGGGACAGGCATCATCGCCGGCATCCGCCCACGCCAAGCACAGCTCCGGCGCGCCGTCTCGCGGATAACCCCCGCTTCAAAACCCCCATCCCTTTCGCTCTCGGTTCCTCCAAGAACGGGCGACCGAGACAGCGAGGAGGAAGCTGTAGCCATGGGCAACTGCTTCACCAAGACGTACGAGATACCCATCTCGTCGGGGTCGTTCGAGCGGCCGCCGCCGTCGTTCGGCGAGCAGCCGCCGCCCGCCGGGCACGGCAAGCCGCCGCGGCCGCCGTCGCGCCGTCCGACGTTCCCGAAGCCGCCGCCGCCGCCCAGGCCGTCCGGCCGGCCGCCCCTGCCGAGCTTCCTCTCCGGGTCGCTGTCGCGGAAGGTGCCCGTCGGCGAGATCGGCCCGGTGCTGCAGCGGCCGATGGCGGACGTGCGCGCGCTGTACAACCTGGAGCGGAAGCTCGGGAGCGGGCAGTTCGGGACGACGTACCTGTGCACGGAGCGCGCCACGGGGCTCAAGTACGCCTGCAAGTCGGTGTCCAAGCGGAAGCTGGTGCGGCGCGCCGACGTGGAGGACATGCGCCGGGAGGTGACCATCCTGCAGCACCTCAGCGGCCAGCCCAACATCGCCGAGTTCAGGGGCGCCTTCGAGGACGCCGAGAGCGTGCACCTCGTCATGGAGTTCTGCTCCGGCGGGGAGCTCTTCGACCGCATCACCGCCAAGGGGAGCTACTCCGAGCGCCAGGCCGCCGCCGTCTGCAGGGACATCCTCACCGTCGTCCACGTCTGCCACTTCATGGGGGTCCTGCACCGGGACCTCAAGCCCGAGAACTTCCTGCTCGCCAGCCCCGCCGACGACGCCCCGCTCAAGGCCATCGACTTCGGCCTCTCCGTCTTCATCGAAGAAGGTCAGCACCATGCATGCCACAAACTTTTCCATGATCCCACTCCACACAAGACATGATTTACAGTACAGTCTCAATGCAACACGAACATACAGTATTATCGAAGCATAAATCAATGCAGAAAGCATTGTTGCAACAGAGGAGGGGATAATTCAGATAGACAATTCAGTCCAACATTGCATACAAGATACAAATATATAGCATTTTTTTCCCTAAAAAAAAATGCAGGAAAGGTGTACAAGGACATTGTGGGAAGTGCATACTATGTGGCGCCAGAAGTACTGCATCGGAACTATGGGAGAGAAATTGATGTCTGGAGCGCTGGAGTGATCTTGTACATTCTCTTATGCGGTTCACCGCCTTTCTGGGCAGGTAAGTATCCATACATCTTCAGCTTCACATACTGCATTGTGTATATCACACGGCTAAATCTTGCAATTTACAAATCCTGAGCAGAAACTGAGAAGGGCATATTTGACGCAATACTGGTGGGTCAGCTTGATTTCAGTAGCAGCCCCTGGCCGACGATATCTGAGAGTGCAAAGGATCTTATCAGACAAATGTTAAACAGAGATCCCAAAAGGCGTATCACGGCAGCACAGGCCCTAGGTAAGTACACCATCTGGAGTTATGAATGGAGAGTTCTTCTGCATTTAAATAGATTATACGGAGTACATCGTTGCGATAAATCTACTTGTCCATGTGCAGAACATCCATGGCTCAAAGAAGGCGGTGCATCCGACAGGCCTATCGACAGCGCAGTCCTATCAAGAATGAAGCAATTCAAGGCGATGAACAAGCTAAAACAACTGGCGCTTAAGGTGAATTGTCCTTGACAAAGATGGTCGCTACTATGTCTTGGGATAACTAAGCTGACACGCTGCTTCTTTCATTTCGTCTCAAGGTAATTGCAGAGAACCTGTCACCTGAGGAAATCAAGGGCCTGAAACAGATGTTCAATAACATGGACACAGACAAGAGTGGGACTATCACAGTTGAAGAACTCAAGATTGGTTTAACAAAGTTAGGGTCAAAGATCACTGAGGCAGAGGTTCAGAAGCTTATGGAAGCAGTAAGATCATTTTTCTTTTGTTTCACCCTTCACCATAGGTTAACTATATGAAGATTTCACTGACCATACTATTGTTCAGGTTGATGTAGACAAGAGTGGCAGCATAGATTACACAGAATTCCTGACTGCTATGATGAATAAACATAAGCTGGAAAAGGAGGAGGATCTGCTCCATGCATTTCAACACTTTGACAAAGATAACAGCGGGTAATTCTAATTTAAAATATACTTTATCTTGCATGCATCACCATAAATTAAGGGGGATACAATTAACCAACGCTAAACTTTTGAAACCAATTTAAGTACCAATCGTGTTATTGAATGTATAAAAATTAACAATACTCATTTGTGCCGTTCTTGCATTATTTTCTGCTTGGTATGGACCAGACTTAACAAATTGAGGGTGTGTGTGTCATGGTGGCTCACTATCACCATCCACTGAGAACAACGTCAGTCAGCAGGTACTAATCATAGACAATGTGCACAATAATAACTGTAGGTACATATCAAGAGAAGAACTGGAACAAGCCATGACAGAGTATGGAATGGGTGATGAAGCAAATATTAAAGCAGTATTGGACGAAGTTGACAAAGACAGAGTGAGCTTTTTTTCCCCACCTTTCTTTCGAAACGATTTTGTCCCACTTTAGTGCCAACTGAACATATTTAACCCCTGTCATTGTTAAATTCACAGGATGGGAATATCGACTACGAAGAGTTTGTGGAAATGATGAGGAAGGGAAAATAGACCTGAGGAAACTTGGGCCTCTTGATGAACAGAGTTGTAGAGAGATGTTTTAATATATAATGCAAACATAAGCAAACTGTAAAGTACTATAACTCTGGAACAAGTTGATTGCAATGTTGTGTGTATATAGAAAAGCAATGTCGCCATATACCCACAACACTTCTTTTCCTTCGTATGTTTTGATACGTGTTAATACTAATCTGCACACAAGAAAGACCTGCACTTAAACAAAGTTTCAGAAATATAAACAAATGGAAAAAAAGAAAATGAAATGGCAACTGGCTGACCTTTTACGTATAAGCTATATGACAATGGCACTGGTCATAGTCTAGGAAATTTACAATAATGTTACTGGTAAAAATATAATAAAATGAAAAAAAAAAACAGTGGGAGGGGGCGTTGGCTCACCTTTTATATATGAGTTGTATGATGATATCACCAGGAATGGTATAGGAAAATTGCAATCATTTCAGTAGAGCAAAAACTCTCCGAGAGGAATCAGAGTCTTTAGTTCATTGGCTCAGGCTCATCACATTCAACTGCATTTACGAGTATTAGAGCATGATTGGTTTGATGCCAAAAATTGGCATGCCAACATTTGGCAAATGCCAAATATTGACTAGTGCTTGGTTGGTTACCAAGTTTAGTTGCCAACCTCACAAGAAGTTGCCAATTTTTGGCAAATTTTGATATTGCCAATTGTTGACTTGCCAAGTATTGGCGATGCCAAATGTTGGCATCAAACCAATTATTATTTAGCAAAATCTCCTTCACCAGAATAGTCAACCACTCTGCAATCATCAGGAATTCAGGAGCTTTGCTAGAAATCACTACAGTATCCTTTAGTGCAATTTGGGGGCTTCATATCATGTTAAACCTGGGCAATTTTACAAGAAAAAACTTATTTATATTTTCCGTTTTTACAATCTTATCAGAAAGCTACTAAAAATTAGACACTGAGCCGCCATTCAAACATAGCACATGCAGAGAAGCAACAAGTATGTTGATGCAAAAATAAAAATGTGAGCGATGGCCTCCTCCCTCCTTCCCTGCGGCCTCCCGGCCTCCCCTCTCCCCAACTGCGCCGCCAGCCCCACCTAGCCCCGCCGGCGATGCTGCCAGTCCTCTGCGCCTCCCCACGATCCCCTTCTACGAAGGGAGCTCAGCTTGACCCACTCCTCCATCGACCACACTGATACATCAACACCTCGGTTGTTGCCATGCGCACCATTCTTCGAGTTGGCGACGCCATGGGGCTTGACTTCCAAGACCAACTGCGCCGTGCCCTCGGCATTCCCTGTGCCTCTGCTCTAGGGATGTCAATTGGGTCCCGTTTAATCCCGATTAAAGTCCACTAGTGGTATGATAGTTCAAAAGAGTTTTTGTTTTTTGAGGAAAATGAACCAGGGAGCTAGCAAAAACTAACTAGATGGGACTGGCGGATGCCGTTTATTTTCCACTTACATCCCTACTCTGCTCCCTCCTCCACCCCCTCCTTTGTGCAAGTCTGCATCCAATCCCAGTGTCTCCGCTTCGACGAGCCTCTCGTGGTTGCGCTGCTCCAGGCTTGCATTGGCGGCCTGGTGGCCGACTTCCACGTTCGCGTTGTTGGCCGCGACAGTTTCCTCTTCGGCATCGCGTCCCCGGACGTCGTTGACATCCTCGGACGATCAGGAGTTTGTGGTTGCTACTTTGGTCGTCCATGACCACATTGCTAGGCATTAGCTGATGTTTAGGGGCTCCATCCTAGGCCAGCTCCGGCGTTGAATCCCAATAGAGAGAGCGGCCATTGCCTACTCTGGAAAGACTACTTACAGTCCTCTTCCCCGCTCTTCAAACACAAGCTATTCTAGCGCTGCTTCCGGACGGCTAGACATGTGTTCAATCGTATTCGGGACGGGGTTGGCGTACGATGATTATTTTGTATGCAAGGAGGATGCCCTTGGGAAAGGTGGGCTTCTCCTCTTATCAGAAATGCACTGCAGCTATTTGGATGCTTGCACACGGAATACCCAGTGATATGATTGATGAGTATGTCCACGTGCCTAGAATCCATGTACAGGTTCTGCAAGGATGTGGTAGTACCGTTTGGTCCGGGGTACTTGAGAGAGCCAACTGCTGTAGATACAGCCCGACTGTTGGCGATCAATGTAGATAGGGGCTTTCGGGGATGCTTGGTAGCATAGATTGTATGCACTGCAAGTGGAAGAACTGTCAATCTGCTTGGCAGGGGCAATATAGGGGCCATGTGAAAGCGTGTACTATCATACTATAGGTTGTGGCTTCGCAAGATCTTTGGATTTGACACTCTTTTTTTGGCTTGGCCGACTCTCACAATGATATTGACGTGCTTCAGCATTCTCCGGTGTTCGGAAGGCTTGTAGAAGGTAACTGCCCAAAGGTCAATGTTGAGATAAATGGCCACCACCATAACAAAGGATACTACCTAGTTCATGGTATCTACCCTCAGTGGACTACTCTTGTGAAGACAATCCCCGGCCCGATAGGAGAGAAGAGGCAGAGATTTGCCCAAGCAAAAGAGCGTGTTATGAAGGATGTGGAGTGTGTGGTGTTCTTCAATCTCGACGGGGCATCGTTCAGTACCCTGCTAGAACTTGGAGCACCAAGATGTTGTAGGAGGTGATGACTGCTTATGTGATCATGCACAACATGATCGTAGAGGATGAGCGTGAGGATGAAATATTCGACCAAGGGTTTCACTATCAGGGTGAAAGTGTTGTGCCTGAGCATGAAGGAGCAACGATGTTTGAACAGTTAATCCAATTTCATCATGAAATGCGTGATTGGACAATTCACAATCAACTCCAAGATGATTTGGTTGAGCATATGTGGACTCACCTTGGCAACCAATAGATGTCTCAGCTCTTTTTCTTTGCAATGTATTTGTGAAAATTTAAATTTCAATTGGCTTGTAAACTATGAGATTTTTATTTGGTTGTAATAACTATGATACTTTTACTTGGATATGAATTATGTGTGGCCAATGTTTTCAATATGTATGTGAAATAAGTTGCAAAAATGTGGCGGCATATCGGTCGCACGGATGAAAATGTGTCGGCCCATTGGACGCACTGACCATCCATACGTGGACGGGGGCAGACGCCCCCAAAACACCGGTCCAAATGGACAAAAATGGACAAAATCAGCGCCCGTTTGCGTCAGCACGTTGGAGTTGCCCTAATTTCCTATGATGAGCCGCTGGTCCGCCGCGAAAGAGACCAAGGTCATGTCCAAAGCGACCCTTAATCGCCCGCAAATCG
Source organism: Aegilops tauschii subsp. strangulata (assembly GCF_002575655.3). Lineage (NCBI taxonomy): Eukaryota > Viridiplantae > Streptophyta > Magnoliopsida > Poales > Poaceae > Aegilops > Aegilops tauschii. The sequence goes on from NC_053036.3 coordinate 520,620,046, forward strand.
TCTGGATCACGTTGTCCGGACGCAATTGGGCTCTCGCATGGGTCCATAGAATAGTTTGCTTGTCTGTTTTTTCATAAAACGGAAGCAAACTAGAGGGCTTTGCAGGAGTCCGGATAACTCTCACGTAGGACTCCTACAGCCCCGTCCCATCCAAAACCACACCCAGACTCGCTTCTCCATCCTTTCCCTCTTTCTGTGCATCAGCTTCCTCACTCGCCGCCGCCGCTGCCGCTCTACCATCATAGTTGCTTGCCAAGCCCTTCCCATACCTCTGCGTCCTCCGTCGCTCCACCCGGTCGTCATGCCGCTTTGCCAACACCGCTGGTCTACACCTCTCGTCCATCTGTCACGCAGGTACCATCGGCCCCTGCGAGTGTCACCATGCCCGGCAAGTGTTTGGTGAAATGGTCGTTCTAAATATTTTGTACCTTCTTTGAAGCAATGGATTCGGACCTGGAGTACATGTTGAAGGAAATATGCCCTAGAGGCAATAATAAAGTTGTTATTTATATTTCCTTATATCATGATAAATGTTCATTATTCATGCTAGAATTGTATTAACCGGAAACTTAGTACATGTGTGAATACATAGACAAACAGAGTGTCACTAGTATGCCTCTACTTGACTAGCTGATACGTCTCCAACGTATCTATAATTTTTGATTGTTCCATGCTATTATATTATCTGTTTTGGATGTTTAATGGGCTTTACTAAGCACTTTTATATTATTTTTGGGACTAACCTACTAACCCAAGGCCCAGTGCAAATTGCTGTTTTTTTTGCCTATTTCAGTGTTTCGCGGAAAAGGAATATCAAACGGAGTCCAAAAGGAATGAAACCTTCGGGAGAGTTATTTTTGGAACAAACGTGATCCAGAGGAATTGGAGTAGACATCAATAAGCAATTGAGGAGGCCACAAGGCAGGGAGGCGCGCCTGCCCCCCTGGGCGCGCCCCCACCCTCGTGGGCCCCTCGCAGCTTCACCGACCTACTTCTTCCTCCTATATATACCATATACCCCGAAACCATCCAGGAGCACCACGAAACCCTATTTCCACCGCCGCAACCTTCTGTACCCGTGAGATCCCATCTTGGGGCCTTTTCCGGTGCTCCGCCGGAGGGGGAATCGATCACGGAGGGCTTCTACATCAACACGATAGCCTCTCCGATGATGTGTGAGTAGTTTACCACAGACCTTCGGGTCCATAGTTATTAGCTAGATGGCTTCTTCTCTCTCTTTGGATCTCAATACAAAGTTCTCCTCGATTTTCTTGGCGATCTATTCGATGTAACTCTTTTTGCGGTGTGTTTGTCGAGATCGGATGAATTGTGGGTTTATGATCAAGATTATCTACGAACAATATTTGAATCTCCTCTGAATTCTTTTATGTATGATTGGTTATCTTTGCAAGTCTCTTCGAATTATCAGTTTGGTTTGGCCTACTAGATTGATCTTTCTTGCAATGGGAGAAGTGCTTAGCTTTGAGTTCAATCTTGCGTTGCTCAATCCCAGTGACAGAAGGGGAAACGACATGTATTGTATTGTTGCCATCGAGGATAAAAAGATGGGGTTTATATCATATTGCTTGAGTTTATCCCTCTACATCATGTCATCTTGCCTAATGCGTTACTCTGTTCTTATGAACTTAATACTCTAGATGCATGCTGGATAGCGGTCGATGTGTGGAGTAATAGTAGTATATGTAGGCAGGAGTCGGTCTACTTGTCGCGGACGTGATGCCTATATAAATGATTATGCCTAGACATTCTCATAACTATGCACTTTTCTATCAATTGCTCGACAGTAATTTGTTCACCCACCGTAATACTTATGCTATCTTGAGAGAAGCCACTAGTGAAACCTATGGCCCCCGGGTCTATTTTCCATCATATAAGTTTCCAATCTATTTTTACTTTGCAATCTTTACTTTCAATCTTTATCAGAAAATACCAAAAATATTATCTTATCATCTCTATCAGATCTCACTTTTGCAAGTGGCCGTGAAGGGATTGACAACCCCTTTATCGCGTTGGTTGCAAGGTTCTTATTTTTTTGTGTAGGTACGAGGGACTTGCGTGTGGCCTCCTACTGGATTGATACCTTGGTTCTCAAAAACTGAGGGAAATACTTCCGCTACTTTGCTGCATCACCCTTTCCTCTTCAAGCTTTCCCGATCTAGTGCCATCGTTCTTCAAGGTACTGACGAGAAGGTATTAGTTAGTGGGTGCAAACGAGCTTTTCCAACCCCCAAACACTGAACCGGATCTTGAAAACGGGACTGAACTGAATCCGACTTCTTGGTAGCCCAGTGGCCGAGGTAAGGGCGAATCGAGACCGAAAGCTACTAATAAAATAGCATAATCTGAGGGAAAACCAACGCATGCTCAAGAGGTAGCACTAGCTCGTTAATCAAAGATGGTTAAGTTTCCTAGCCATGGACAAAGAGTTGTCATTTGATAAACGGGATCACATCATTAGAGAATGATGTGATTGACTTGACCCATCCGTTAGCTTAGCACGATGATCATTTAGTTTGTTGCTATTGCTTTCTTCATAACTTATACATGTTCCTATGACTATGAGATTATGCAACTCCCGAATACCGGAGGAACACTTAGTGTGCTATCAAACGTCACAACGTAACTGGGTGATTATAAAGATGCTCTACAGGTGTCTCCGATGGTGTTTGTTGAGTTGGCATAGATCGAGATTAGGATTTGTCACTCCGAGTATCGGAGAGGTATCTCTGGGCCCTCTCGGTAATGCACATCACTATAAGCCTTGCAAGCATTTTGACTAATGAGTTAGTTGCGGGATGATGCACTACGGAAGGAGTAAAGAGACTTGCCGGTAACGAGATTGAACTAGGTATTGAGATACCGACGACCGAATCTCGGGCAAGTAACATACCGATGACAAAGGAAACTACGTATGTTGTTGTGCGGTTTGACCGATAAAGATCTTTGTAGAATATGTAGGAACCAATATGAGCATTCATGTTCCGCTATTGGTTATTGACCGGAGATGAGTCTCGGTCATGTCTACATAGTTCTCGAACTCGTAGGGTCCGCACGCTTAACGTTCGGTGACGATCGGTATTATGAGTTTATGTGTTTTGATGTACCGAAGGTTGTTCCGAGTCACGGATATGATCACGGACATGACGAGGAGTCTCTAAATGGTCGAGACATAAAGATCAATATATTGGATGACTATGTTTGGACATCGAAATGGTTCCGAGTGAGTTCGGGCATTTACCGGAGTACCTGTGGGTTAGCGGAACCCCCCGGGGAGTATATGGGCCCTAATTGGCTTTAGTGGGGAGAGAGAGGGGCGGTTAGGGCAGGCCGCGCGCCCCTCCCCCTTGGGTCCGAATTGGACTAGGGAAGGGGGGCGGCGCCCCCTTTCCTTCTCCCTCTCTCTCCTCCTTCCTTCTCTCCTACTCCAACTAGGGAAAGGGGGGAATCCTACTCCCGGTGGGAGTAGGACTCCTCCCAGGGCGCGCCATAGAGGGCCGGCCCTCCCCCTCCTCCACTCCTTTATATACGGGGGAGGGGGGCACCCCATAGACACACAATTTGACAGTTGTCTTAGCCGTGTGCGGTGCCCCCTCCACAGATTCCACCTCGGTCATATCGTTGTAGTGCTTAGGCGATGCCCTGCGTCGATAACTTCATCATCGCCATCATCACGCCGTCGTGCTGACGAAGCTCTCCCTCAACACTCAGTTGGATCGAGAGTTCGTGGGACGTCACCGAGCCGAACGTGTGCGGATCGCGGAGGTGCTGTACTTTCGGTACTAGGATCGGTCGGATCATGAAGACGTACGACTACATCAACCATGATAGATCTTGCGTGTTCGTGGTACATACCTTGTTGTCATAACGCTTCCGCTTACGGTCTACAAGGGTATGTGGACTACACTCTCCCCTCTCGTTGCTATGCAGCACCATGAAAGATCTTGCGTGTGCGTAGGATTTTTTTTCAAATTATTGCGTTCCCCAACAGTGGCATCCGAGCTAGGTCTATGCGTAGATGTTATATGCACGAGTAGAACACAAAGAGTTGTGGGCGATAATAGTCATACTGCTTACCAGCATATCATACTTTGATTCGGCGGTATTGTTGGATGAAGTGGCTCAGACCGACATTATGCGTACGCTTATGCGAGACTGGTTCTAGCGACGTGCTTCACACACATGTGGCTAGTGGGTGTCAGTTTCTCCAACTTTAGTTGAATCGAGTGTGACTACGCCCGGTCCTTGTTGAAGGTTAAAACGGCACACTTGACGAAAACTCGTTGTGATTTTGATGCGTAGGTAAGAACGGTTCTTTCTCAGCCCGTAGCAGCCACGTAAAACTTGCAACAACAAAGTAGAGGACGTCTAACTTGTTTTTGCAGGGCATGTTGTGATGTGATATGGTCAAGACATGATGCTAAATTTTATTGTATGAGATGATCATGTTTTGTAACAGAGTTATCGGCAACTGGCAGGAGCCATATGGTTGTCGCTTTATTGTATGAAATGCAATCGCCATGTAATTGCTTTACTTTATCACTAAGCGGTAGCGATAGTCGTAGAAGCAATAGTTGGCGAGACGACAACGATGCTTCGATGGAGATCAAGGTGTCGAGTCGGTGACGATGGTGATCATGACGGTGCTTTGGAGATGGAGATCAAAGGCACAAGATGATGATGGCCATATCATATCACTTATATTGATTGCATGTGATGTTTATCCTTTATGCATCTTATTTTGCTTAGTTCGACGGTAGCAATATAAGATGATCTCTCACTAAATTTCAAGGTATAAGTGTTCTCCCTGAGTATGCACCGTTGCTACAGTTCGTCGTGTCGAGACACCACGTGATGATCGAGTGTGATAAGCTCTAGGTTCACATACAATGGGTGCAAGCCAGTTTTGCACATGCAGAATACTCGGGTTAAACTTGACGAGCCTAGCATATGCAGATATGGCCTGGAACACTGAGACCGAAAGATTGAGCGTGAATCATATAGTAGATATGATCAACATAGTGATGTTCACCACTGAAAACTACTCCATCTCACGTGATGATCGGACATGGTTTAGTTGATATGGATCACGTGATCACTTAGATGATTAGAGGGATGTCTATCTAAATGGGAGTTCTTAAGTAATATGATTAATTGAACTTTAATTTATCATGAACTTAGTACCTGATAGTATTTTGCATGTCTATGTTGTCGTAGATAGATGGCCCGTGCTGTTGTTCCGTTGAATTTTAATGTGTTCCTAGAGAAAGCTGAGCTGAAAGATGATGGTAGCAATTACACGGACTGGGTCTGTAACTTGAGGATTGTCCTCATTGGTGCACAGAAGAATTACGTCCTGGAAGCACCGCAAGGTGACAAACCCGCTACAGGAGCAACGCCAGATGTTATGAACGTCTGGCAGAGCAAAGCTGATGACTACTCGATAGTTCAGTGTGCCATGCTTTACGGCTTAGAACTGGGACTTCAACGACGTTTTGAACGTCATGGAGCATATGAGATGTTCCAGGAGTTGAAGTTAATATTTCAAGCAAATGCCCGGGTTGAGAGATGTGAAGTCTCCAATAAGTTCTACAGCTGCAAAATGGAGGAGAATAGTTCTGTCAGTGAACATATACTCAGAATGTCTGGGTACCACAACCACTTGACTCAACTTGGAGTTAATCTTCCTGATGATAGTGTCATTGACAGAGTTCTTCAATCACTGCCACCAAGCTACAAGAGCTTCGTGGTGAACTATAATATGCAAGGGATGGATAAGACAATTCCCGAGCTCTTCGCAATGCTAAAGGCTGCGGCGGTAGAAATCAAGAAGGAGCATCAAGTGTTGATGGTCAACAAGACCACCAGTTTCAAGAAAAAGGGTAAAGGGAAGAAGGGGAACTTCAAGAAGAACAACAAGCAAGTTCCTGCTCAAGTGAAGAAGCCCAAGTATGGACCTAAGCCTGAGACTGAGTGCTTCTACTACAAAGGGACTGGTCACTGGAAGCGGAACTGCCCCAAGTATTTGGCGGAGAATAAGGATGGCAAAGTGAAAGGTATATTATATATACATATTATTGATGTGTACCTTACTAATGCTCGCAATAGTGCCTGGGTATTTGATACTGGTTCTGTTGCTAATATTTGCAACTCGAAACAGGGGCTACGGATTAAGCGAAGATTGGCTAAGGACGAGGTGATGATGCTCGTGGGAAATGGTTCCAAAGTCGATGTGATCGCCGTCGGCACGCTTCCTCTACATCTACCTTCGGGATTAGTTTTAGACCTAAATAATTGTTATTTGGTGCCAGCGTTAAGCATCAACATTATATCTGGATCTTGTTTGATGCGAGATGGTTATTCATTTAAATCAGAGAATAATGGTTGTTCTATTTATATGAGTAATATATATTTTATGGTCATGCACCCTTGATGAGTGGTCTATTTTTACTAAATCTTGATAGTAGTGATACACATGTTCATAGTATTGAAGCCAAAAGATATAAGTTTAATAATGAAAGTGCAACTTATTTGTGGCACCGCCGTTTAGGTCATATTAGTGTAAAGCGCATGAAGAAACTCCATGTTGATGGGCTTTTGGAATCACTTGATTATGTATCACTTGATGCTTGTGAACCATGCCTCATGGGCAAGATGACTAAGACTCTGTTCTCCAGAACAATGGAGCGAGCAACAGACTTGTTGGAAATAATACATACTGATGTATGCGGTCCGATGAGTGTTGATGCTCGCGGCGGGTATCGTTATTTTCTTACCTTCACAGATGATTTGAGCAAATATGGGTGTATCTACTTGATGAAACATAAGTCTGAAACATTTGAAAAGTTCAAAGAATTTCATAGTGAAGTGGGAAATCATCATAACAAGAAAATAAAGTTTCTACGATCTGATCGTGGAGGAGAATATTTGAGTTATGAGTTTGGTCTTCATTTGAAACAATGCGGAATAGTTTCGCAACTCACGCCACCTGGAACACCACAGCGTAATGGTGTGTCCGAACATCGTAATCGTACTTTACTAGATATGGTGCGATCTATGATGTCTCTCACTAATTTACTGCTATCGTTTTGGGGTTATGCTTTAGAGACGGCTGCATTCACGTTAAATAGGGCACCATCTAAAACCGTTGAGACGACACCTTATGAACTGTGGTTTGGCAAGAAACCCAAGTTGTCGTTTCCTAAAGTTAGGGGCTGCGATGCTTATGTGAAAAAGCTTCAACCTAATAAGCTCGAACCCAAATTGGAGAAATGTGTCTTCATAGGATACCCAATGGAGACTGTTGGGTACACCTTCTATCACAGATCCGAAGGCAAGATATTCATTGCTAAGAATGGTTCCTTTCTAGAGAAGGAGTTTCTCTTGAAAGAAGTGCGTGAGAGGAAAGTAGAACTTGATGAGGTAACAGTACCTGCTCCCTTATTGGAAAGTAGTTCATCACAGAAATCAGTTCCAGTGATTCCTACACCAGTAAGTGAGGAAGCTAATGATGATGATCATGAAACTTCTGATCAAGTTACTACCGAACCTCGTAGGTCAACCAGAGTAAGATCCGCACTAGAGTGGTACGGTTATCCTGTTCTGGAAGTCATGTTACTTGACCATGACGAACCTATGAACTATGAGGAAGCGATGATGAGCCCAGATTCCGCAAAATGGCTTAAGGCCATGAAATCTGAGATGGGATCCATGTATGAGAACAAAGTATGGACTTTGGTTGAATTGCCCGATGATCGGCAAGCCACAGAGAATAAATGGATCTTCAAGAAGAAGACTGACGCTGACGGTAATGTTACTGTCTACAAAGCTCGACTTGTTGCGAAAGGTTTTCGACAAGTTCAAGGAGTTGACTACGATGAGACCTTCTCACCCGTAGTGATGCTTAAATCCGTCCGAATCATGTTAGCAATTGCCGCATTTTATGATTATGAAATTTGGCAAATGGATGTCAAAACTGCATTCCTTAATGGATATCTTAAAGAAGAGTTGTATATGATGCAACCAGAAGGTTTTGTCGATCCAAAAGGTGCTAACAAAGCGTGCAAGATCCAGCGATCCATTTATGGACTGGTGCAAGCCTCTCGGAGTTGGAATATACGCTTTGATAGTGTGATCAAAGCATATGGATTTATACAGACTTTTGGAGAAGCCTGTATTTACAAGAAAGTGAGTGGGAGCTCTGTAGCATTTCTGATATTATATGTGGATGACATATTGTTGATCGGAAATGATACTGAATTTCTGAATAGCATAAGAGGATACTTGAATAAGAATTTTTCAATGAAAGACCTCGGTAAAGCTGCTTAAATATTAGGCATCAAGATCTATAGAGATAGATCAAGACGCTTAATTGGACTTTCACAAAGCACATACCTTGACAAAGTTTTGATGAAGTTGAAAATGGATCAAGCAAAGAAAGGGTTCTTGCATGTGTTACAAGGTGTGAAGTTGAGTCAGACTCAATGCCCGACCACTACAGAAGATAGAGAGAAAACGAAAGTCATTCCCTATGCTTAAGCCATAGGTTCTATCATGTATGCAATGCTGTGTACCAGACCTGATGTGTGCCTTGATATTAGTTTAGCAGGGAGGTACCAAAGTAATCTAGGAGTGGATCACTAGACAGCGGTCAAGAATATCCTGAAATACCTGAAAAGGACTAAGGATATGTTTCTCATTTATGGAGGTGACAAAGAGCTCGTCGTAAACGGTTACATCGATGCAAGCTTTGACACTGATCCGGATGAATCTAAGTCACAAACCGGATACGTATTTTTATCTCTACTCCTAATGTCTGAGTTGGTGAATAGTCTCCATGGTTTATTTTCGCTGGGTTTTTTTCGTCCCCTCCCTCCACCCTACTAGTTTATTTTCGCGCACCCTCTCACACAACGAAAAAAATCTGAACAGATCAGAACTTTCCATACTGACGTAAATTAATTAGTAATGTCTTGATGTGAAAGAATCAATCACGATCGATCTTTAAAGATTAAATCTAAATTAATTAACCTTACCTTAAATCGCTCAATTATATTAATTGGAAAATAAACAATCGACTTTAAGAAAAATCGTTCAATCACATTAATTAGGAAACAAATAACCGATTTAAAAAAAATCTCTACTCCTAATATACGACTTGGTAGTCTCCTTTTTATCCGATTTTTTTCGTCTCAACCTTGCATCTTTGTCTGGTTTTTTTTCGTCGCTCCTCCCACCATCCCACCATTGTACGATTTTTTTCGTCTCTGCACCTCCTCTCTCGATCTACCCCTCCCGACCGCTCTCTCCCCCCTCTTCACACGATGCACTCCCGGCCCTCTCCTCCCCTCCTGTGTCCCCCGCTCAGCCACCTCCACCACCACCCACCCTTCTCTCCATCGCCGGATCCGCTGCAGATCATCAAGGTTCCATGACGCGCGCGTGCTCGTCAAGGAAGTGTCTTGTGGATCTGCGCTCGTGCGACCACGACGGAAGGGGCTCGAGGTGGCCACCTGCCGCCGCCAAAGACCAAGCCCCCACCTTGTCCAGAATCACATCCTACGCCATGTTCCAGTGAAGAAGGAGGGGCGGCACAGATAGGGTCCTCACCCAGCCGTGCAGTCGACCACTACGACGCGGTCGTGCGGTGGGCAGATGCGATGTTGCGGCAGCGAGGTGGGGGCGGCGGCGTTCGCTTGTGCGGATCACAGCTGGTGTGGCCCCGATCTGGACTTGGCAAGCCTCTTTGACTGCAACCGGAGCTCGATGGGGCATGGCGCTGGTATTGGCCGAGATCCACTGCTGCCCGTCGTCTTCACCGTCCGTCAGTTCTTTGCTCCCCCGATCCCGCTACCCTCCATGGCGTCGTCTTCAGCGAAGGTCGCCGTTCATCCTTGAAGATCGCCGGCCTCCCTTGCACGGGATCGCCGCGATTGTCCACCAGGAAAGACATCATCGCTGCTGTCGTGCTAGGTAGCCGACCACCTCCTCTTTTATCTTCTTTTTTGTAATTGTACGGTGTACTGCATGGCATGTTGATAATTGTTTCTCCTCCATCCACGCTCGCCTCAACACCGCTACCATAATATTTGGTAATTAGTCAATTTGCTCGAGGAGGCTAGCTGGGCGAATTATTATACATATTATGTGTGGAGCATGCTGCAGGGACAGTGTCCACCACCTCTACATGCTGGGATTCCTCTCATAATATATTTCGAGTGATTCGCATAAGGCCATCGGCCCATACCTCGCCAAGGTAATCAGTAATCACGGCCGCCTTGACGCTGGTGGTGACAGATCCTAATCCTTCCCAAGCATCAGTAAAGATTGATGTGGTCGGTTTATTAAGTTGTATGTGTTTCCTTTACCTGCATTTTTGTCTCCTTTTAGTTTACGGTATTGATGTGTGAATCAAGTTCAGGATCTTAGACGATGTTGTGAGTGGTGTAGCCCAAGCTTGGTTTATTCATTTGTCTTTCTTAATTATGTTATTGATATTCTTTGCATCGTGGACGACCTTCCGGATAGTTATATATACCTCACCAAACACAAATGGATGAGAATATCAACTAAGGAGTACAAAAGTTGAAGGCCCACAATAGACAACAAGGATGTATCTTTTAGGTTATTGAGCAGGTCATATTTTTTCTCTCCAAATGTTTTCAGATATCTTGAGGCTTTTGCATCTTTCTACGTGCGATCTATGGTGCTCAAGGTCATGTTGACCGTTGTCATCATTATGTGATTTCAGTTTATATATAATTCAGCCAGAGGCTTTATCCATGATGAAGATAAAGTGCTGATGAGTGTTCTGTGTTTCGCAGGTCTGATCCTATCGCCTTGGTAGTTGGAGCGGCATCGTGGCATTGCTTGTGGTGGTGGTGGTTGGCGAGCACCTGGAGCCGCTGTACTTGCTAGAACCATTTAACGGGAGCAGCAACACGCAATGGGAACACAACCTCGATGTCGGGGTGGTTCTGTGCATGTGCTCTAATAAGTCGACGTGCTCTACGAACTTGCCCACTGTTTCCAGGACAGCTATGACATGCGCCCCCGACTGAGAGTCGCCCCTCCTTATCCCTCTACTCTCACCGCCGCCGTGCCCAGCCGCACCCACTATGTTCTACAATATTGCGGTGAGTTTTTAATCACCCCTGCCCAATTTATCTTCATTTTTTCAGAGATGCAACAAATTTCATCCAAATTATTATGAATGGGGAGTAGAGATTAAATTTTTGGAGATTCAAAATGGTGTACTATAGTGATGACCACTATCAATGCTTTGATCACATTTTGCACATAGTATTTCTCTTCTGCTCGAAACAGAGTGAACCCGTTTTGCTATTAAGTGATGTGACCAAAGTAATTTTGTACTCCCCTAAAAAAGGTTTGTACCTGAATTAATGTACTTATGAAAAATATCTACTCTTTGAAGTATTTAAAGCAATACAAAATTAAGTAGTGAGCTTAAAAAAAGAAATTAAGTTATGTTCATGGATTTGATGACCAAATACTAATGAAAATGAACATAGATTACAGACCTGGAACATTCCAACATTCCAATATGTTATCTCTTGTATTTGGGTTGAAGCCTAGACGCTCCATGTTCTGGCTGGCATAAAGAGGATGTTTGGAGTGTGGCCAACAGTTACCATGCCAATTTTGGCGTTGACTGCAGTCATGGACTAGCGTTTCGTTTGGATTGAAGCCCAAGATTTTGAGCCTCACCAATATTTTGGTCGTAGCTACCGATTCCTTCGGGTTGCTGTACCCAGGCGCTGGCAAAACATGGGCGGGAAAATCCTATGCCAAAATTTGGTGTGCCCTTGATTTGGCGGGGCTGACCTGGGCGTAAACCAAACATCCCCGAACTTCCTTAAATTAATCTGTAAGTTCTAGCGAGCAGCATTCATCTAAGAGTAGTAAATCCATGTGACAAGTTGAGCCTCCCTTGTTTCTAAATGTTTCATCTCCGAATCTCCCTACGTTCCCTGAATTCTCTAGCCAAAGCTTGTCAATCGGTATCTAGATGGATGAATTCTCTATGTTCCCTGTATTTGGGGAGCCCGGACTATCCAGATGGATGAATTTTGGGGAGACCGTTGGGCGTCCATTTGATGTATGAACATGCCCAAACATACGTGAGAGAAATAAGCTTCGACCTTCAGGACGACCTTAATCATTTATTTGGTTTATTTATATGTCGTGTAGCCCATAGCAACGCACGGGCATTCTACTAGTATTGAATGGTGGAGCTGTCAGTTGGTGCAGTTCCAAGCAGAGCGTCTTGGCGGGATCTACGTGTGAAGCGGAGTACATAGCTGCTTCGGAAGTAGTGAATGAATGAGTCTGGATGAAGGAGTTCATATCCGATCTAGGTGTCATACCTAGTGCATCGGGTCCAATGAAAATCTTTTGTGACAATACTGGTGCAATTGCGTTGACAAAGGAATCCAGATTTCACAAGAGAACCAAGCACATCAAGAGATGCTTTAATTCCATTCGCGATCAAGTCAAGGGGGGAGACATAGAGATTTGCAAGATACATACGGATCTGAATGTTGCAGACCCGTTGACTAAGCCTCTCTCACGAGCAAAACATGATCAGCACCAAGACTCCATGGGTGTTAGAATCATTACAATGTAATCTAGATTATTGACTCTAGTGCAAGTGGGAGACTGAAGGAAATATGCCCTAGAGGCAATAATAAAGTTGTTATTTATATTTCCTTATATCATGATAAATGTTTATTATTCATGCTAGAATTGTAGTAACCGGAAACTTAGTACATGTGTGACTTAGGCCTGGACGGGGTGTTACTTGCAAAAATACCCTGACCTTCCACATTCGCTCGACACGTGGAAGACGAGGTTATTAATGCGCAGAAGCCGAGGGGAGCGACATTGAATCTACGGCTGAATACATTACTTGGAAATCATTAAAGGAGGAACCCGCCTTGCAATGCCGAAGACAATCTGTGTGCCGAACACCTCACTATTGAAGACTGGTTCAGGGGCTACTGAGGGAGTCCTGGACTAAGGGGTCCTCGGGCGTCCGGCCTGTTATCCATGGCCGGACTGATGGGCTGTGAAGACACGAAGGCCGAAGACTGTACCCGGGTCCGGATAGGACTCTCCTTAGCGTGGAAGGCAAGCTTAGCAATCAACTATGAAGATTCTTTCCTATGTAACCGACTCTATGTAACCCTAGACCCCCCCGGTGTCTATATAAACCGGAGGGTGTAGTCCAGAAGGGATATACTCATTACCATAGTCATACAGGCTAGACTTCTAGGGTTTAGCCATTACGATCTCGTGGTAGATCAACTCTTGTAATACTCATATTCATCAAGATCAATCAAGCAGGAAGTAGGGTATTACCTCCATAGAGAGGGCCCAAACCTGGGTAAACATCGTGTCCCCTGTCTCCTGTTCGACCTTAGACGCACAGTTCGGGACCCCCTACCCGAGATCCGCCGATTTTGACACCGACATTGGTGCTTTCATTGAGAGTTCCACTATGACGTCGACGATCGGATCGATGGCTCGCCTTGTCCTTAAAGACAACATCACCTCCGGAGGAGCACTGGCCCCGGGCCAAACCCTCCGGCTGGGTGGCTTTACCATGACCGCCCGTTCGGCCGTGGAGCCGACGATGACCTCTCGGGCCATCGAAAACCCCCTTCACATCAACTCCGAATACTTCGAGCAGATGGATCCGACAGAGTTCTCGTCCTTAAACGAGCTCCTAGATCGCATCGCCACTTTGGGAATCGCCACAGATTACGATCGGATCGGGCCTAAAACCGATCAAGGAGAAATCAAAACTCCACCGGTCACCCACCAGATAGCGGTAGTCGAGGAGCAGGACGACGAGTCTTCTTCTATATCGAAGGCGGACTATGTTCGGATCGCCGACCAGGAAGAGCCAGATACCCACCAGCGAAAGGATGCGACCGGCCCTCCGAACATAGAATCGGACGGCGGGCTTAAACAATCAGAAGATACTCCGGAACCCGGACTGTTGAGTCTGGAAGGTCTTCAGACTCCGGATAATCGATCGGGTTAGGGTTCGGATTTAATTCCACCCACCCACCCGGACATAAGCGCTCTCATGAGCATAAAATAACAGTCTCAAGAAACGGTCCACCACTTCTGGGCCAGATTCCTCCTTGCCAAAGACAAGGTAAAAGATTGCCGCGACGAGGACGCGATATCAGCGTTCTGCAACAATTGCGCGGACGAAGGAATTCTCAACGCCATCAATCACCGCCGCATACTAAACTTCGCTGACTTGGCAACTATCGTACAGAAGTACAACACGATGGAAAGCGCCTGGAAAGCTCAGGCAGCTTGATGGGAGCCGTCGGCCCCAACTCAACTCCCCCTACGGGCGAAAAGGGCGCACCCCCGTGGCATGCCCAGTCCAACAGTCAAGAAACATAAACCCATTACGCGGAGCAGAACTGTTCTGGAGGGATGGCTCGATGGCCCATGCAAAATACACACGACACTGGATACCATATCAACCCACAGCCTTAGAGCATGTTGGATACTCCGGCAGGTAGCTAAGAGCGGCGAGGACATCCTTATCAAGGACACCCCAGAGCAGCACCCTCCAGAAAACGATGACACAAGAGTATTGACGGTCTTCAAGACATTCGCTTCAAACAATAAGTGCAAAAAGGCACTTCGCGACCTCGCCGAAGTCTGCCAAATCGTTGCAATAAACCCTTGGAACGACACGGCTATAACATTTAATGCAGGCGACGAACCGAAATACAGGACAGTCCGAGTGCCAGCCGCATTAGTCCTCAGTCCCATCATGGACGGGTTTCGACTCACCAAGGTCCTCATGGACGGCGGCAGCAGACTAAACCTCATTTATGAGGATACACTCCACAAAATGGAAATAGACAGGAGCCGCATCAAGCAAAGTAGCACAACCTTCCGAGGAATCATTCCCAGTCGGGAGGCGCGGTGTGCGGGAAAAATCACACTTGACGTGGTATTCGGCACGCCGGAGAATTATCGGTCCGAAGAAATCACCTTCCAAGTGGCTCCTTTCAGCAACGGATACGATTATGCCAGTTGACATAGCACCAGCTCTACGACTCAAAACCCCCATTCCAGCAAAGAGTACACCAAATCCAGTTGCCAAGTCCCTTTTCGAACCAGAGAGAGCCCCAATTGCAGCAAACAGGACCCCTGTTCCATTTCTCCCAGTTTAGAAGACAAAGCTTATATTGTTGTCAGGAACTTTGTGCGCATCTTTCCTTCATGGAAAGATTATACCGCAGACACAGAACAATTTCCAGTCTTCCTCCGCAACTTACGCGTAAGTAATGTACTAATGTTATTCATGGTCATTGCTGCATATGTTTCTGTTGACAGAAGACACAAGATTTCATTCTTTTAAATAGGCGAGGACCAAACTGGATTGTGAAGACGAGCAAGGGTTGGTTGCGCTTTTCAAGCACTCATTGATGAAGTATCATTCCTACCTGAGGCAAGCGCACTTCGATGGCAAGCCTCTAAACGAAATTTCTGTAAAGTCTCCGGTGCTACATTTATCCGACGGTGATTGGAATAATCTTGTTACACATTAGTCTCGGCTGCAGCGTAAGGTACTATATATGATATCACATCACAATTTGAAGTACATTTCTGCATTTGCCTTAACGTCTCACTTGTACGAAAACTGTTAGCAGAAGAACATTCATTCTCAAGGGACCACAGAATCTCACAACTATACTGCACACTGAATTGCTCTTGTGAGTACCTCTTGCCCTGTATGACCATACTTACTTTCGTAGCTGTTTGATTATGTAGCATCATTGCACATGTTAGCCTCGTTATCGTCCATTTGGTGGACATTATAAGATCCGTATGGACTCTTACATAAATTTAGAATCAACCCAATGCTTTTGAAGAGGTTTAGCTCTGCAGTCCTCTTGTAAGGACTGAACGTCGTCTATCATTGTACTTACATTAACAGCTACTCCCTCCGTCCCATAATATAAAAACGTTTTGTATAGTACACCAGTGTTCAAAACACTCTTGTATAATGGGAAGAGGGATTGGTTCATTGTGTAGCATTCTGCATCTTATCTCCCTCGCCCACCATTTACTAAAAAAGATCAGATCTATATTTAATCTTACCAAAAAGTAGAATACACAGACAATGCCAGTGCAGAAGTGTAGCCCATTGCTCTTGTCAGTACATTTTGTCCTGTAATGCTTGTACTTCCAGGGATTGGTAGTTGATTATGTAGCATCAATCTGCATCTTATCTTCATTATCCTCTATCCCTTTGTCAGGACCCCGATCCTAAGTCACACTGATCTAGCATGTAACACATTATATCACTTTGCGGCCTCACGCACGGTATTCCCACGGGTGCCACCTTACCTGGCCCGGGACCGTTTGCGCCTTTTGGCTCACGTATATGATAGCGTCGCTAGCATCCATATGACAGAGAACCCGGGTCGACATGACTAGTCGTAAACCCAAAGTGGCACTAACTTACAGGGACATGCATACATGACCCAGCAACAAACGTGTCGGTCATTAGCGAGTGAATTCGGGCTCTAGCAACTGGGCTAGCGGGACTCCGGGAATCCGGGCTGTAGCAGGCTAACAGGACTCCGAAGACACTGCGTGACATTTCCCCGAAGGGACAGACACAGGATCGAAGAAGGACACATGCCGGCTAGTCTAAGTGTTCCGGAGCAGTAACAACTGGGCTAACAGGACTCCGGTAAGCCGGGCTGTAGCAGACTACCATGGCTCAGTGGAAGCACCAGACTACATTTCCCCATAAGAGAGGCTACCAAGGATAGACAACTAGGTTGTCGGATCCCACACATACCAAGCATTTCAATCATACACACAATATGCCCGATATGTGTAAATACAACATGGCATCACGACATGACTCTACGACTCAAAGTATTTATTCAATAGGCTCCGAGGAGCGAGATATTACAAACATGGGTTTCATGACCCAACATTCAGAGCATACAAGTCAAAGCACATGTGGAAGCTTAATATGTCTGAGTACAGACATCTACAAATGGAAAAGGCTGAGAAGCCTGACTATCTACCAGATCCTGCCGAGGGCACAAGATCGTAGCTGAGGTATCAAGCTAAACGTCGAAGTCCACACGGAACTACTAGCGAGACTGAAGTCTCTCTACAAAAACATAAATTAAGCAAACGTGAGTACAAATGTACCCAGCAAGACTTACATCAGAGCTAACTACATATGCATCATTATCAACAAAGGGATGGTGGGGTTTAACTGCAGCAAGCCAGCTTTGACTCAGTGGCTATCCTGAACTATGACTGCAAGTAACTCTTTTGAGGTGGCGCAAACGAGTCCACATATTCACCATATCAATACACCACTATGGATCCGCTCCCGTCTCCCTACGAGAACGCCATCCATAGCACTCACGCTTATCTTGCGCATTTTAGAGTATCCACTTTCACTTGTCTATGAAATATTATAGGCAACCCAGAAGTCCTTTACCGTGGACACGGCTATTCGAATAGATCATTTATAACCCTGCAGGGGTGTACTTCTTCACACATGTTTCCACCACTTAGCGTCTGCACACGACATGTGCTCGGCAGACTTCAAGCGAAAGCCGACATGGGTGTAGACCACGACCTAACTAACCACACAAGTCTCTAGTCCAGGTTTATCGCCTATTCGGGTTCCATCCGCGAGGAGATCCGGTCGGGGTTTCGCTCACAGCCCCAAACGATGTGTGCAGGGTTCCCGAGACACCAAACGGGCGCCCGGTACACCGGGCCATGGTGTATCTACTGCATCATAGCCCACCCCTAGGGTCAGCGCTACGCACGGCCTCCAACACATATCCTACAAACACCAGAAACTAGTTGCAACTCCTGGACAAAGGACATGGGCGGTTAATAAGTCGAGCGGGGTCATATTTCAGGGCCCAACATGTGGTAGTAGCTGTTCATGGATCACAAACACAGAACTCAGTTCCTGAGGACGGTTTCAATGAGACAACCCACCATGTACTCCTACATGGCCTCTCACCGCTATCTTTACCAAATCGTGTTCACACACTTAGCTCACACACAGTAGGACATGTTCATCACCATTCCGATTCATCCCCGATGAATCAGACCTGACTCAACTCTAAGCAGTAGCAGGCATGACAAACAAGCATGAATGAGTAGGCACATCAGGGCTCAAACAACTCCTACTCATGCTAGTGGGTTTCATCTATTTACTGTGGCAATGACAGGTCATGCAGAGGAAAAGGGGTTCAACTACCGCAACATGTAACAGTTGAATCGTTGTTGTCCTAATGCAGTAAAATAGAGTAGGAGCGAGAGAGTGGGATTGTATCGAAATGAACAAGGGTTTTTTGCTTGCCTGGCACTTCTGAAGATAGCATTGAGTCTTCATCAGTGTCAACGATCACAACGTCGGAACAATGTCTACCGAGGGGGAACAACACCGGCAAACAGAGAAGAAACATGATCAATGCAATGCACAATATGATGCATGATCATGACATGGTGATATGCTGTGATTTGAGCTAATGCAGCTAAGAACAGAAGGGTTTGAGCTTATTTGAACCAAAGATTCAAATTCAAACTCAAACTATGAATTTGTAAAGTGCATTATCATGTTTTGATATGAACAGCAAGGTTAAGTTGCTTTGTCATGCATGAAACTATTACCAATGGATAGATTGGTTTTTCTGATCATTTTTCATATATAAATTATTTGATTTGGAGCTACAGTTGAATTACTATGATTTTTAGAAGTTTAGGCAATTTTCTGGATTCTCTAATTATTTAGAAATAAACTAATTCTAGAAAATGCATTACTGCATCAGCACTGCGTCATTGTGACATCAGCGGTCAATGGGGACGGTCCAGGTCAAACCTGACCAGTGGGACCCACTGGTCAGTGTCACAGTTAGCTAACTAACTAAATTAGTATTAGTTTAGCTCCTAATCTAGGTTTGACCAGGGGGCGGGGCCCACATGGTCAAATGGGTCAAACCCACCGGCGACATGACGCCGGCGAGGCCAGACATGACGGAGCAGCGCGGGATTCCTCCTCCGGCGACCAAATGGACGGCGGAGGGCATCTACGTGACGCGGGGAGTGAGCCGCGTTGATTGGTGGTGGCGGTGGAGCTCGGGGTCGCCGGAAACGACGCCGGCAACGACCTTGGCAGACGCCGGAGCTCGGGCGAGCTCGGGCTCGTCGCTAGGGGGCACGGCGAGGTGCGTGGAGTGGTGCTACGGGCTCCTGGGGATGCGGTGAGTGCGGTGGCGTGCTCGGTTTCGAGCCAACGTGGCTGTGGCCACGACGGCGACAAGCAAAGATGGCGGCGGGTGCGGGCAAGCTTCATGCAGTCGCTACGGTGCTCGAGAGCGAGAACAGGAAGGGGGAGGAGGTAGCTGGGCTCACGGCGGTCATGGCAGTGCAGACGGCGAGGTCGGGGACGAGCTGGAGCAGTGGTGACGGCGAAGGGGATCTTCGGCGGCGGCGGAGTCGGGTGAGGTTGATGCAGTGGCTTCGGGGCAAGAGAGCGCTCGGGGCTCGGCTTGCTCGATGGGGAGGAGGGCGGCGGAGCTGCTGGACACGGCGAGGTGACGCAGAGACGGCGGTGGCCACGTCTACGACGGCGAGGTGGTTGCGGCTGCGTCGGCCATGGCAGAGGGGAGCGAGGGAGAGGCGCTGGGGGAGAATGGAGGTGCCAGAGGGTCGGGGAGACGACGTGGAGGTCGACCAGCGCGTCCAGGGGCGAAGCGGCAAGCAGGTGGCGCCGTGGCGAGCTCGGGCACGCCGGCGTCACCTCCCTGCCTGCCTGGCGGGGAAGAAGCAGCTGGCTGGCACGGGCCAGCACAGTGCTGGGCCGCCAGGTGGGCTGGGTGGTGGGTTGCGGCCAGGTAAGTCCTTTTCCTTTATTTTCTGTTTTCTTTTTATTTCTGCAAG
Organism: Aegilops tauschii subsp. strangulata; assembly: GCF_002575655.3. Lineage (NCBI taxonomy): Eukaryota > Viridiplantae > Streptophyta > Magnoliopsida > Poales > Poaceae > Aegilops > Aegilops tauschii. The sequence goes on from NC_053036.3 coordinate 520,640,059, forward strand.
TTTGTGGCTTTTCTAAAAATACCTAGGCACTTTCAAAAATCACCAAACTGCTCATGGCCACTGTTTGGAATATAACCAACATGGAACATTTCAGTTTAGGATTATTTGGACATTTAATTTTTTATAGCATTTAAATGCCCAAATGCAAATAACATATGATTTAATCCAGCGACCTTAGGATGACCTGGAAAATTGTGCACCATTTTTGGCAGAGGTTTAAGACCAAGTCAAAGATGATGGACTTTTTAGAAGGGCATTTTAGGTTCATTGAAAATAGTTTTAGTAAACCCTAGTTGGTTTCGGGGGGTGCTGGGGGTTCTGTCATCCCCATTTCAAGTTTCTGGAAAAATTTAGACATGATGCACACATGAAGGGCTAGCCTAGTACAAACTAGATCTAGGGATGTGACACCCTTCCAGTATTATCATATCTATAATTACTCTCTACAAAATGTAGAGTGCGGGCAATGGTTATGAAGAAGATTCTGTGCTGAAATTCTTGAGTTATCCTTCCCTTGACACGGAGAAGGGCATTATAAAGCCGGTGTTAACTATTAATGTAAGTCAGTCCTTCTAAAGCCTTTATCCTCAACTGCTGTTTAATTTGCTCATACTCCCTATCGTTTACTGCTGTTTAGTTTGCTGTTTCTACCCAAATGCATGTTCGCAAGAACCGTAAGTTCTAAGTTTTACTTGTAAAACCAAATTCCTTATTCATACCATGCACATTAGTCAATACTCCCTATATTTATGCTTGTTTTTGTGGATCTATAATCCAGTGTGTGGTGAAGCAGCCCACGTTTGCACCTTGTCATCTCCTATTTTATCTTACTGATGTGGCTGATGATATGAACAACATGCCATGCACATTAACCAAAATAGATACAATGATTTTCTTTGCCCTTCATCTATGGTTGTTATGTTGACATGGTGATCTAGTAGTGTGGTGAAGCTCCCCGCATTATGAACAATGCCAAATTATGCTATTGATATTTTGAACTTACTCTTTATTTTCTAATTTGAAATTGGATGGAATTGATAGCACAGTTCTCATCTTTGTTTATACACGTGCAAAACCTGTCATCTGTCTGCTTTGTTTCAGGGTGATACGCCTGATGGCATGCACAACTCTGCTGAAGGCTGTGAGACAAACCCAACATATATTGCAGCAAAGAAGGCAAAACATCTTGAAGATAGCGAGACAACCCCAAAGTCTTGTCTTGATTCAGTGTTCAAGTTACTTGAGACTAGCAGTCAGACAAGCTCACAGAATTCATTGTCTGAATCAGTTCGACTTCTTCCGTCCCAAGTTCTAGTAGAAAGGCATTCTGTAACTCAACTTCGACTTGAAGTCCTATCTCTAAGAAAGATTGCGGAGAACACCAGTGAGAACCTCATCGCTAAACAGCTACACCTGGAAGCTATGACCGACATGCTAGGCCAGTCTCACAGCCTTGCTCAGCAGCTTGCGCAGCAGCTCCCGCGCAAGGCTAACCTTTCTTGAACTGTCTTGGAAGTGGCCTTGGTTCAGTATTATTTTGTTACGCTGCAATGGTGCCCAGTTTTTGTAAGCTGCTTCTTCGTTGCGCGTTATGATCACTGGTGGCGAACTTCGATGCCCAGTGGATGTAATATACCATAAATCCTTTATTGTATAGTGTAGGTTTATTCTTAGTTACTATGCCGTAATTTCTTTATTGTATAGAGTAGGTTTGTTCTTAATTCTTACTAGTTACTGCCATCATTCGCGATCTGAAAAAATCAGATGTAGTCGACCGGGCCGAAACATTCGCCTCTAACGGGCCTGGTGTTTAGCGGGCCACAATTGGGCCGGCCTGCATCTTTCTTGGGCTCGAGTCATTGGGGCCTTCACACTTTGCGCGAGGCCAACAACTTACACCGGCCTATATTTTAGTTGGGCCTTTTGTGGACCCAGCGCTTAGTTTGGCCCAGGTAGCGTTGGGCCATTAACAGGCTGAATATTGTACTGGCCTGTTACGGCCCAGATGAAACCATGGGCCTTTAGCAGGACGAAATGCATATTGGGCCTCAATTTTCACTAGTCGTCGACGGGCCTTCAGCAGGCTGAAATGTAGACGGGGCCTTTTTGGGCCCAGTTATATCACGAGCAGTTACCAGGCCGAAACATACCTCGGGCCTTAGTTGGCCCACTGATATCATGGGCCTTTAAGAGGCCGAAAGCTTAGTATAGACATCAACGGGCCGAATTATGCGACAAGCCTTTAATAGGCCCAAAGTCACGTTGGGCTTAACTGTTGCCACCTTTATCATGGGCTGTTAGTGGGCCCGATGTCCTATCGGACCATATATGGCCCATGGGCAGCACGGGCCATTCCCAGGCCGAAAGTCACACCGGGCTGAAATGGGCCCATGTCTACATCGGGCCTCTAACAGGCCGAAAGTCACTGGGTTGTAATTGGGCCCAAATATTAGGCGAACAATTAACGGGCCAGATCTGGCTTCGGGCCGTAAATGGGCCCAAATATTCGGCGAACAATTAACGGGCCAGATCTGGCTTCGGGCTGTAAATGGGCCTTCATTAAGCAGGCCGTTATTGGGCTGGCCCACTAGTACCTGAGTAAGTACTACGGGCCTTTGACTGGGCCGGCCTTTTTAACCTATATGGGCCTCTGTTGGGCCGTGCCACGTGTCCACGTATCATAGGCGCTTTGGGTCCAATGAGTGGATGACATCTGCCCCAATGGTGAGCCGACACGTGTTTCCTCTAGCCAATGATGATTTTACACGTGGAAATCCCCATTGGTCGGGGCTGTAAACGGGTTATCGGATCCAAAACTGGACCCGATAGCCGTTACGGTGGATGCCACGTGTCGGTCACCCTTGACGAAAGCACTTCTGTGACGCGCGATTTATCATCATGGAAGTGGACACTTCCGTGATGATAATTTTGGTAATGTCATGGAACACTTCTACGACAACACAGGTATGACTATCTTGATTCTGTCATAAATTTGTCATGGATGTACATGCATGACAGAAAACGTGACCTACTGTGACAAACACGTATCATCACGGAAGTGTATTTTTTTGTAGTGATGGGCCACGCCGCCCGCGGCTGACGGGGGGCGAGGCAGCGAGAGGGACTGTGCAGGGGAGCCCCCTGCGGCGTTGACGAGCTCGGCGATGCGGTCGAGCCAGTCCTCATAGAGGTCGTCGACGGGGCGGTAGCGCAGGAGCTCGCGCGCCATGCACAGAGCAGCCTGCGCATCCACGGGGGCGCGACGAGCGTGGGACGACGAACCGGCCGGGGTCAGCGATGGAGTGGCGGTGCGGACGTCCCGCCGCACCGAGGGGTGCAGCAAGGATGCTTGCTGTTCGTTCCCCGCCGGGCCGGTGGCGGCGTTGGCGGCAGGCGTCGGGGAACGACGAGGTGGCCGGCCAACGGGAGCCGTTTGAGCGACGCGGGCGGCGAGGGCAGCCCGGCGCTCAGCACGAGCGCGGCGAGCGTCCGCCATGGAGACGACAGAGCAACGGGATGCAGAGCGATGGTAAGGAAGCTTCGGCGCACCCCTACCTGGCGCGCCAAATGTCAGATCACGGGTTCCGGCAAAACCCTCAAGGTTCGAACACTGGGGTGCGCACGAAGATTTCCCCCCTACCGATCCACGTCCTAGCTTTGCTAAGATCTCACGGACTAACTCGACGAACTCATAACACGAGGGACACAAGATTTATACTGGTTCGGGCCACCGTTATGGTGTAATACCCTACTCCAGTGTGGTGGTGGTGGATTGCCTCTTGGGCTGATGATGAACAGTACAAAGGGGGAAGAACAGCCTCCTGAGGTTGAGGTGTTCTTGTGCTTGGTGAACTTGTGTGTGTGAGGATTCGATCAGCTCAGGCCCAGTTTAGTTCAGTTGCCTTCTACTATGGTGGCTAGTCCTATTTATAGAGGCCCTGGTCCTCTCCCCAAATATTGAGCGGGAAGGGAGCCAACAACGGCCAATTTGAAAGGGGACAGCTAGTACAGCTTATCCTGACATAAGCGGTCTTCGCCTGCAAAAGGCTCTGGAGGTGATGCCGCCTTGGGCTCCATGGTGACCTCCATCTTGCCATCCTCTTGGTCCTGGTCTCGTTGCACCGATATGGAAGCCTTTGCTTGATGCCTCGGTACTCCGCGCCTGCGCTTGCCTCCTTAGCACCAAAGAGGAAACAAGGACGCTGCGCGTACTGGCGCCCGCCTGGTCTCAATCGTCATGGCTCACATCACGAGAACCTCACGAGGTTTGCCTCGCCTTGATCTCTCCGCCCCTCGCGAGCCTGCCTGGCGAGGCCGCTCCTGAGGAGGTCTTGCGTCGTCCGCCCCGCGAGGCTTGGCCCCTCGCAAGGGTCTTGAATGACTTGTTGATGAAGATGGGCCGTACGGGCCTGCTAGCACAGCCACGCCGTGGGCCGCAGGTAGGCAAGTCTGGGGACCCCCGTTCCCAGAACGCCGACAGTCCAGGACTCCCTTGATAACCCACAAGTATAGGGGATCGCAACAGTTTTCGAGGGTAGAGTATTCAACCCAAATTTATTGATTCGACACAAGGGGAGCCAAAGAATATTCTCAAGTATTAGCAACTGAGTTGTCAATTCAGCCACACCTGAATAACTTAGTATCTATAGCAAAGTATTTAGGAGGAAAGTAATATGATAGTAGTGGTAACGGTAACAAAAGTAACGGTAGCAAAAGTAATATTTTTGGTGTTTTGTAGTGATTGTAACAATAGCAACGGAAAAGTAAATAAGCAAAGAACAATATATGAAAAGCTCGTAGGCATTGGATCGGTGATGGAGAATTATGCCGGATGCGGTTCATCATGTAATAGTCATAACATAGGGTGACACAGAACTAGCTCCAATTCATCAATGTAATGTAGGCATGTATTCCGAATATAGTTATACATGCTTATGGAAACGAACTTGCATGACATCTTTTGTCCTACCCTCCCGTGGCAGCGGGGTCCTAATGGAAACTAAGGGATATTAAGGCCTCCTTTTAATAGAGTACCGAAACAAAGCATTAGCACATAGTGAATACATGAACTCCTCAAACTACGATCATCACTGGGAGTGGTCCCGATTATTGTCACTTCGGGGTTGCCGGATCATAACACATAGTAGGTGACTATAGACTTGCAAGATAGGATCAAGAACTCACATATATTCATGAAAACATAATAGGTTCAGATCTGAAATCATGGCACTCGGGCCCTAGTGACAAGCATTAAGCATAGCAAAGTCATAGCAACATCAATCTCAGAACATAGTGGATACTAGGGATCAAACCCTAACAAAACTAACTCGATTACATGATAGATCTCATCCAACCCATCACCGTCCAGCAAGCCTACGATGGAATTACTCACGCACGGCGGTGAGCATCACGAAATTGGTGATGGAGGATGGTTGATGATGACGACGACGATGGATTCCCCTCTCCGGAGCCCCGAACGGACTCCAGATTAGCCCTCCCAAGAGTTTTTAGGGCTTGGCGGCGGCTCCGTATCGTAAAACGCGATGAATCCTTCTCTCTGATTTTTTCTCCCCGAAGTGAATATATGGAGTTGGAGTTGAGGTCGGTGAAGCGTCAGGGGGCCCACGAGGTAGGGGGCGCGCCCAGGGGGGCAGGCGCGCCCCCACCCTCGTGGACAGGGTGTGGGCCCCCTGACGTGGATTTTTCTTCCAGTATTTTTCTTATTTTCCAAATAGATGTTCCGTGGAGTTTCAGGTCATTCCGAGAACTTTTGTTTCTGCACATAAATAACACCATGGAAAGTCTGCTGAAAACAGCGTCAGTCCAGGTTAGTTCCATTCAAATCATGCAAGTTAGAGTCGAAAACAAGGGCAAAAGTGTTTGGAAAAGTAGATACGACGGAGACGTATCAACTCCCCCAAGCCCAAACCTTTGCTTGTCCTCAAGCAATTCAGTTGATAAACTGAAAGTGATAAACAAAAACTTTTACAAACTCTGTTTGCTCTTGTTGTTGTAAATATGTAAAGCCAGCATTCAAGTTTTCAACAAAGATTATGACTAACCACATTCACAATAACTCTTAGGTCTCATGTTTACTCATGTCAATGGCATAATCAACTAGCGAGCCATAATAATAAATCTCGGATGACAACACTTTCTCAAAACAATCATAATATGATATAATAGGATGGTATCTCGCTAGCCCTTTCTGAGACCGCAAAACATAAATGTAGAGCACCTTTAAAGATCAAGGACTGACTAGACATTGTAATTCATGGTAAAAGAGATCCAGTCATAGTCATACCCAATACAAATTAATAGTAATGGATGCAAATGACACCTGCGCTCTCCAGCTAGTGCTCTTTAATAAGAGGGTGATGACTCAACATAAAAGTAAATAGATAGGCCCTTCGCAGAGGGAAGCAGGGATTTGTAGAGGTGTCAGAGCTCGCTCTTAAAGCAGAGATAAATAATATTTTGAGCGGCATACTTTCATTGTCAACATAACAACCAAGAGATGGCGATATCTTCCATGCTACACACATTATAGGCGGTTCCCAAACAGAATGGTAAAGTTTATACTCCCCCTCCACCAACAAGCATCAATCCATGGCTTGCTCAAAACAACGAGTGCCTCCAACTAGCAACAGTCCCAGGGGGAGTTTTGTTTGCAATTATTTTGATTTAGTTTGCTTAAAGCATGGGACCGGGCGTCCCGGTGACCAGCCATTTTCTCGTGAGTGAGGAGCGGAGTCCACTCCTCTTGAGAATAACCCGCCTAGCATGGAAGATACGGACAGCCCTAGTTGATAGATGAGCTATTCGAGCATACAAAACGGAATTTCATTTGAAGGTTTAGAGTTTGGCACATACAAATTTACTTGGAACGGCAGGTAGATACCGCATATAGGAAGGTATAGTGGACTCATATGGAATAACTTTGGGGTTTAAGGGATTGGATGCACAAGCAGTATTCCCGCTTAGTACAAGTGAAGGCTAGCAAAAGACTGGGAAGCGACCAACCAGAGAGCGACAACAGTCATTAACATGCATTAAAATTAATAGACACTGAATACGAGCATGAGTAGGATATAATCCACCATGAACATAAATATCGTGAAGGCTATGTTGATTTGTTTCAACTACATGTGTGAAGAGATGCCAAGTCAAGTCACTTAAATCATTCAAAGGAGGATACCACCCCACTATACCACATCACAACCATTTTAATAGCATGTTGGCACGCAAGGTAAACCATTATAACTCATAGCTAATCAAGCATGGCACGAGCAACTATGATCTCTAATTGTCATTGCAAACATGTTTATTCATAATAGTGTCGGAGTAAATGGCCACGGGTAGCCTAACCGACTCCCCCTGGCTCTTCAAAAAATTATCAGGCCGTTCAGGCCTTCAAGCATACAGAGCATAGGGCCGCCTTCCCCCGGCCGGCTATCCCCAGGGCCGACTCCCAGAAGGCGATCCATCCTCAGAAACCTCCCCTAAGAAAGATACGAGATAGCCGACTCCAGGGAGCCGGCCCCAAGAGGACCAACTCCCAGAAGCCGACCATGAAGAAAGCCGACTCCCAGAAGCCGGCCATGAAGAAAGTCGGCCAAGACTGCACCTACTAAGATTGTACCCATGAAACAGCGATAGGATGGGGCGTGGCCGCAGTACAGCCCATTACCCCCGAATCCCGGGACGGGCATGGCCACAGGGCGCCGTACGTGCCAGCCATCCCCTGTCCGGCGCGGCACTGTAGCCATGTTGGCCTCGATGTCACCCACGACAGGTGCCAGTACGGCCCGTGGGCGGCGGGCCCCTTTGCCAGAGAGACATCCGAAGACGTCCTGGCCTCCTCTAGTCGGCCAGGGATGTGGCCGGCTCCCAATAGCCGGCCACCTCCTTCCCTCGAAGCATGCGCCCCATTAAGGAGACAAGACGAGGTAAGGCTACAGTGAGAGTTCGCAAGGCGGTGACACTGTAGCCACGCTTACCTCGACAAAGCCCTCGTCATCAGAGGCGAGGCAACAGTAACCAGCCGCCGACAAAGCCCCCAAGCAGTGGGGCCGGCCTGCCGGCCAGGAGTCCGGCAGCCGGAGGGACCCACCAGTCGGCGGGCCCCAATGACCGGCGGAGAAGCCGGCGAGCATAGACACTGACGGCTGGGACCCGCGCCCAGCCGGATTACCATTGTACCCCTGGGGGGTAGGCCTATATAAACCCCCCAGGACACCCATGCAAAGGATCGATCTCATAGAATTCCTCACACCACATAGAGAGAAAAGGAGAGCTAGCCTTGCCCTTCTTCTTCCTCTAGCCAAACAGCTCAAGGAGCACTTGTAGCTACTTGTTTTGATCTAGTGATCATGCGGAGACCCCGCAGAGCAGGACTAGGGGTGTTATCTCCACGGAGAGCCCCGAACCTAGGTAAGATCCGTCGGCGTGCATGTCTTCGCCTCATCCCGTTTCCAGGCACCGGCGATGTTTTACTGGCTCCCACAATGATAAGCCACCCGTTGGCATATGTCGCACCTACCACCCGACATTTGGCGCCCACCGTGGGGCCAGGTGCACCGTCGTCCGGAGACCTGTTCTGGACAGGAACCCTGTTCCTCCCCCGCGAGCGCAGCCAGCCTGCTGCGCCCGATGGCGCTTGCCCCGACACACTGCAAGGCGTCGACGACGCCTGCGCGGCAAGCTGCCTCGCCGATCTTCTTGGCGAGACTCGCATCTCCGACGAGCCCGCGTCCGACGCAGGCACGGACTACCCCGAGAGCCGCCTCGTCAGCCTCCTCGACCAGCTTCACGTCTCCAGCGAGCTTGCTGTAGACTTGGAGTCGGTCGGCTCCACCGACCCGATGCTTGTCGACTCCGACACGGCATCGTTCGACGCCTACCCCTCCGACGTGGTAGTCTTTGACGACCCTCTCCCTCGAACTAACAGCGGCAGCAGCACTGTCACTGAGGTGCTGGTCATCAGCCACGTCGCCGACTCGGGCGAGAACGCCCACGACGCCCTACAAGCGGCGATGCATGACTTGTCCGTCCCCATCCCGGCCGATGCCGACGCCGAGACCCTGGAGGCACGCCGCCTCGCCCTCATCACGGAGGGCCAGAAGATAGCCTCCATGAGACGCCTCACCGAGGCTCACCAGCGTGAAGTCGACCGCGCCGCCTTTGGTACGCCGCCTCATGGCGGGCCGAGCCGAGCCGTCCTCGTCAAGAAGCACGGCGCGGCCATCGCCAGCATGCTGGGGGCCGACCGCCCCGTCTACGCCACACCGCTCGAGAATCTGCGAGCCGCTCAGGCGGCCGCAGAAGAGCTGAATGGGCTGGGGGCTGATGAGCTCCCCTACATGACAAGGCGCATCCAGCAGCTGATCGACGTGGCTGCAGCGTGACACGAAGCCGGCGCCCGCGCCGAGAGTCCTCCCCCACGCCGAGAGCACGCCGCAACCTCGCGGTCACCGACTGCGAGCGGCGCCCGCGCAAGGAAAGACAAGGAGCCGGCTGCTAGCCGCAGCCGGACTCGAATCACCATCGAGCGCGACGCGGAAGGCCGCCCTCGAGCAGTGGAGCGCCAAGGAAATCCGCCTCCTCCCCCGCCTCGTGGGGAGAGACGTCCCACCCCGCCGCCTGTCACGCATCCGACTCTCGGTGGCCGACTAGGCCACCGCGAAGGAGTCGGCGAGAACGACGCCCGCCACCGGATCGACCGCCTAGCTCGATCCCTGGCGCTAGAAGAAGAAGATGATGTCGGCCCGCCATGCTTCGGCCCCCGCATCCGCGACGAACCCTTCCCCAAAGGGTTCTCGCTCCCCAGAGACACGCCCAAGTACAACGGCTCAGTGAAGCCGGAAGATTGGCTCATCGACTACTCTACCGCCGTCAGCATTGCGAACGACAATAGGCGCGTAGCCGTGAAGTACGTCCCTCTCATGCTACAAGGCACGGCACGCACCTGGCTCAACAGCCTCAAGCCCTACAACGTCAACAGCTGGCTGGACTTCACGGAAGTCTTCGTCCGCAACTTCACCAGCACGTACAAGCGGCCTCCCAAGCCCCGCCAGCTCTCCTTATGCGTCCAAGGGCCCAGCGAATCGACCCGTGACTACCTCACGCGGTGGGCCGAGCTCCGCAACTCCCGCGAGGGGGTGCACGAGGTGCAGGCCATCGAATACTTCACCGCCGGGTGCCGAGAGGGCACCCTCCTCAAGCACCGACTCCTCTGCGATGAGCCGGCTACCCTCGACGAGCTGCTGGTCATTGCAGACAAGTACGCCGCAGCCGACTCCTCGATGAAGACCGAGCTCCGAGTGGACGCCTCTGGGAAGGTGCTCGCTCCGGCTCCTAAGACGCCGGCTGGCGACTCCAATCGGCGCCCCTACCAGAACGACCACAAGCGCAAGGCCCCTATGCCGCCTTCCACCAGTCGGCAGGTGGCCACAGTCGAAGACGAGCAGCCCGAAGAGCAGCCCGCTCCCAAGAAGAAGTACGGCAGGCCGGCTTGGCAGCCGGCCTTCTCCTACGAGCAGACTCTCGATGGCCCTTGCAAGTTCCACAGCGGCGCGAAGCCGTCCAACCACACGACCCAAAAGTGCCACTGACTCACCCGGATCTCCAAGAGCGAGGGGCTGGTGCCGCCTCCGCCTCCCGGCCCGCCGCCTCCAGCCCCCCAGCAGCCGGCTGCCCGACCAGCAGTCGGAGCCATTCAAGATGAGTTCCCTGATGAGCACGCCGCCTACGTCATCTTCACAAGCCAGGTTGAAGACAAGCGCAGCCGGCGCCGACAGCACCAAGAGGTCAACGCAGTCGCCTCCAGCAACCCCGAGTTCATGCATTGGTCCGAAAGGCCTATCAACTGGAGCCGGGCCGATCACCCAGAGGTGATGCCGTCCCCTGGCTCCTACGCATTGGTGTTGGATGTCACCCTCGCAACAGAGAGGCGGGCTGCACGATTCTCCCGCATTCTGATTGATGGCGGAAGCAGTATCAACATACTGTACCGCGACACCATGGAGAAGTTGAACCTCAAAGCGAAGCAGCTCATGCCAAGCCATACCGTTTTCCATGGCATCGTACCCGGCCTGTCCTGTTCCCCGATCGGCAAGATCAAGATGGACGTCCTCTTCGGAGACAAGGATCACTTTCACCGAGAAGCAATCTGGTTCGAGGTAGTGCATTTGGAAAGCCCTTACCACGCCTTGCTTGGCCGACCTGCTCTGGCCAAGTTCATGGCTGTGCCCCACTATGCCTACCTGAAGATGAAGATGTCGAGCTCGAAGGGGATCATCACTGTAGCCGGCGACTACAAGAAGTCCATCGAGTGCGCTGCAGCCAGCAGCCGGCTGGCCGAGTCCCTCGTAGTGGCGGAAGAGAAGAAGATACTGGAGCGAGTTGTGGCCATGGCCGGCAAGCAGCCGGCCTTGTCCCCCAACCCCAAGGAATATGATGTGCAGGGCTCCTTCCAGCCGGCCAAGGAGACGAAGAAGATACCTCTGGACCCGGAGAACCCGGAGAGGTTCGCAGTCATTGGCGCAAACCTGGACAGTAAATAGGAAGGCGAGCTCGTCGACTTCCTCCGTGAGAATCGAGATATCTTTGCATGGTCCCCAAAGGACATGCCGGGTGTTCCGAAGGATTTCGCCGAGCACAAGCTACATGTCCGAGCCGACGCGAAGCCGGTCAAGCAGCCTCTCCACCGACTGTCAGAAGAGAAGAGAAGAATCGTAGGAGAAGAGATAGCCCGGCTCCTTGCCGCCGACTTTATTATGGAAGTGTTTTTTCCAGAGTGGCTTGCCAACCCAGTCTTGGTGTTGAAGAAAAACAACAAATGGCGTATGTGTATAGACTACACTAGCCTCAACAAGGCCTGCCCCAAAGATCCGTTTGCTCTGCCACGGATTGATCAAGTGATAGACTCCACAGCCGGATGCGAGCTGTTGAGTTTCTTGGATGCCTAGTCAGGGTACCACCAGATTAAGTTGGACCCAGCAGACCGCCTGAAGACCGCCTTCATCACCCCATTCGGAGCTTTCTGTTACCTGACTATGACATTCGGCTTGAGGAATGCCGGTGCCACTTTTCAGCGTTGCATGCAGAAATGCCTCCTCAAGCAAATCGGCAGAAATGCCCACGTCTATGTAGACGATATTGTGGTGAAGACAGAGAAGCGCGGCACCCTGCTGGAAGACCTCAAAGAAACATTTGCCAATTTGCGCCGATTCCAGATCAAGCTCAACCCCGAGAAATGCGTGTTCGGAGTACCAGCCGGCCAGCTTCTAGGCTTTCTGGTCTCCGAACGCGGCATTGAGTGCAACCCTGTGAAGATCAAGGCCATTGAGAGAATGGAGTTTCCCACCAAGTTGCGAGACATGCAGAAGTTCACTGGGTGCCTGGCCTCCCTAAACCGCTTTATCAGCCGGCTAGGAGAGAAGGCTCTCCCCCTGTACTGACTCATGAAGAAATCCACTCATTTCGAGTGGAATGACCAAGCAGACCAAGCCTTCCATGAGTTGAAGATGGTGCTGAACACTCCACCTGTCCTGGCGGCGCCAACTGAGAAGGAGCCCATGCTCCTTTACATTGCCGCAACTAGCCGAGTGGTCAGTACAGTCATCGTGGTCCAGCGCCCAGAAGAAGGCCGAGCCCAGCTAGTCCAGAGGCCGGTATATTATTTAAGCGAAGTACTGTCCAGCTCAAAGCAAAACTACCCACACTACCAGAAGATGTGCTATGGAGTGTACTTCGCTGCCAAGAAGCTGAAGCCCTACTTTCAAGAGCATCCCATCATGGTCGTATGCACCGCCCCGCTTGCCGAGATCATAGGCAGCCGGGATGCATCCGGCCGGGTGGCTAAATGGGCCATTGCGCTTGCACCTTACACAATCTTCTACCAGCCCCGCACCGCCATCAAGTCCCAAGCACTGGCTGACTTCCTCGTCGACTGGGCTGAGACCCAGTACCTACCGCCGGCTCCCGACTCTACTCATTGGCAGATGCACTTCGATGGGTCCAAGATGCGAACCGGCTTGGGAGCCGGCATCGTCCTCACCTCTCCCAAAGGCGACAAGCTCAGATACACGCTGTAAATCCACTTTGCCGCCTCCAACAACGTGGCTGAATACGAGGCGCTCATACACGGGCCCCGGCTAGCCAAAGAGCTCGGCATACGCCGGATCCTGTGTTATGGCGACTCGGACTTGGTGGTCCAGCAGTCATCTGGCGACTGGGACGCCAAGGATGCAAACATGGCGAGCTATCGATTCCTCGTCTAGCAGATCAGTGGGTATTTCGAAGGGTGCGAGTTCCTTCACATGCCACGGGCCGACAACGACCAGGCAGACGCCTTGGCACGGATCGGCTCCACCCGACAGGCTATACCAACCGATGTCTCTCTCCAGCGCCTCCTCAAATCATCTATCAAGCCGTCTCCAGAGTCGGACTCTATCTTCGTACCACCCGCCCCCGATGCAGCCGGATCCGACTGGAGGAACCCAGCAGGCGGCTCAGGGACTTCGACAAGCGGCCCGGGGACGGCCGTAGTCGCACCCGGCTCGGGGACTTCAGAACCTGGCCTGGGGACTGCTGCAGTCGGCCCGGGGACTGCAGCGACACAAGAAGCGGTGGCCGACTCCAACTCTCCACCACCCAACCCACCCACCCGAGTCACAGTGGCCGTACTAACAGTAGAAGAAGTCATAGCTCCATCATGGGCCCAGCCCATCCTCAACTTCCTAGTCAACAAAGAGCTGTCGACTGACGAGATCTCGGCAAGACTAGTGCAACGCCGAGCCGGAGCATATGCAATAATAAACAGAGAACTTGTCAAGCGTAGCATCACTGGGGTCTTCCAGCGCTGCGTCGAGCCAGAAAAGGGTGTAGCAATCCTCAAGGATATCCACCAAGGCGAATGCGGCCATCACGCAGCCTCAAGATCACTTGTGGCCAAAGCCTTCCGCCACGGTTTCTTTTGGCCGACTGCCTTGGAAGATGCCAAAGAAATAGTCAAATGCTGCAAAGGATGCCAAGTCTTCAGTTCTAAACAACACCTGCCGGCTTCCGCACTCAAGACCATCCCCCTCACCTGGCCCTTTGCCATCTGGGGGCTGGACATGGTGGGCCCATTCAAGATAGCCCGCGGCGGCTTGACTCATCTGCTTGTCGCCGTGGAAAAATTTACCAAGTGGATCGAAGCGAAGCCGATCAAGAAGCTGAACGGGCTGACGGCCGTGACATTTATTGCCGACATCACTACTCGGCATGGCGTGCCGCACAGCATCATCACTGACAACGGCACAAACTTTGCCAAAGGAGCACTGGCACGTTTCTGCGCGACACAAGGCATCCGACTGGACTTAGCGTCCGTTGCCCACCCGCAGTGAAACGGCCAGGTCGAGCGAGCCAACGGCCTCATCCTCTCCGGCATCAAGCCCCGCCTGGTCGTACCACTGGAGCGCTCGGCCGACTGCTGACTCGACGAGCTGTCGGCTGTCCTCTGGAGTCTGCGTACTACCCCAAACAAGTCAACCGGCTTCACTCTGTTCTTCCTTGTATATGGTGCCGAGGCTGTCATCCCAACTGACATCGAGTTCGACTCACCTCGGGTCACCATGTACACGGAAGCGGAGGCCAAGGAAGCGCGAGAAGACGGCGTCGACCTGCTGGAAGAAGGCCGGCTGTTAGCACTCAGCCAGTCCGCCATCTACCAGCAGGGTTTGCGCCATTATCACAACCGGAAGGTCAAGCCAAGATCCTTCCAAGAGGGCGACCTTGTGCTTCGGCTGATCCAGCGAACAGCCGGCCAGCACAAGCTCTCGGCCCCTTGGGAAGGCCCTTTCGTCATCAGCAAGGCGCTAGGCAACGACTCCTACTACTTGATCGACGCACAAAAACCAAGAGCACGCAAGAGGGATGATTCCGGCAAGGAGTCGGAGCGACCATGGAACGCAAACCTCCTGAGAAGATTTTACAGTTGAAAGCAGTATGTATCATGCTACCGTTCTTTTTTAAATATGAGACAAATGGGCCCCCTGAGGCACACTCGGGAACTGCCCTCCTTTATCTATGAATGACGAGTGTCATACTCATGAATGTATTATTACATTTGGTTTTTTGTCCGGCACCGGGTTCGACTAGTCGGCCCGGGGACTGGCCGCCTTAAGTTATATTACAAGTTCTACCTAAAGTCAGATAAGTAGTGTGCCGGCACCCAAGCAATCTCTTGTCGAAAGTCGCAGCTCGAAGAACCGACTATCCGACTGGCAAGAGCCAAAGGCAGAAAGGATGCCCACATGAAAAACGGCCAAGGACCAACGAACTTATATAACGCAAAGACGGCCTCCAACCACACCTACCGGCTGTCAAAACAGCCGGCTGGCCGGCCTCCCAATCACTTCGCTATAATCCAACAAAGCTAGAGTACTTGCCCTCCCAAGCACTCCCCCAGCCATAGATTGCAGAGCAGCTGTCAGGCTGGGAAGGCGGCAACCAAGGGGGGCGGCAAAGGAAACAGCCGAAGGATGAAAAGCAAAGAACAAGGGAAAGCCAAACGCATGCATAATTATATTTACACATAAGGCCCCCAACAGGCCGGCAGTCAACATAGTTCGAATACACCCCCAGTGGGTGGAATTGTGCAAACTTAATAAAATACTATTCCAAGAATGGTGAAACAGGAAAGTAGAGGCAGTAGACTAGACTAAGGGCGCAGCAGGGGAGCCGGGCTGGTCGGTGGAGACGGCGCCACCGGCTGGAGGAGTGGCCGGCTGGCGGGCCTCGGCTTGATCATCGCCGGCTGCAGGCGGTGCACTCGCGCGTGCCTTGTTGCTGGAGGCACGGTCAAGCTGAGGCTGACCGGCCGCTCCACCATCTGGCGCGGCGTCTTCACCCTCCTCCTCCTCCTCCTCGCCCTCGTTGCTGGAGTCGATCTCCTCCGCCGAGTCCTCGCCGTCTGCCGGGTTCAGCCCAAACCACTCCTCCGGCTGGGCAACGCCATTGTCGTCCACCTTAGGAGCGAAGGCGCTGGTGTCGGTGTAGTCGGCAATCGCCGAAGCCCGCTGGATGATAGCCGGCCGCGCCGGTTCCAGCTCCGTGTCGGCCTCCTGCCGCCAGGTGGCCAGCTGGTCCAGACTCAGCTCGGGGTACCAGGCCTTGGCAAACTCCAGCGCCTGCCTGGTGCCAGACCGAGCCGCAGAAGCCTTCCAGGCCTCGAAGCGGCCGACCACCACCTCCAGCTAGTCGGCAGTCCGACTGGGAGTGCGGGGAATCACCTCACCAGGCCAGAGAGCGGCCAGCACCTGCGCCCCAACACGCTGAAGCCGGCGGAGCATGCGATGAGCCGGCTGGAGGCGGGCCTGAATCGCCAAGAGCTGCTCCTCCAGCGACCGGCGAGCGTTCGGCGCGATCTCGGCGCCAGCCTGCCTTCGTGCTTCGCGGTGGGCCTCGACGACCTGGTTGGCGGTGGTAGAGTAGCCAGGGAAGTACTCTGCGCAAGAAAGAAAGAGAAAGAAGAGAAAAACACCAAGTCAGAAAATGAGCCAAGCGGCAAGCAAGGACGAAGAAGAAAGCGGCCTACCGTCAACCAAGTCTTCGATCTGGCCATAGCCGTTGATCAGCATCTGCTTCGCTTCGGCCCAGCTGGCCGCCTCTGTCTCATACTCGGCTTGGAGGGCGGCCTCGCTGTCCTGCACCGCCTTCAGGGCCGCCTTGTGGCTCTTCTCCTGGTCGGCCAACCTCTTGACCAGGCGGTCACGCTCCTGTGCCAAGGCGTCAAACTCGGCCTCCTTAGCACGGAGGGCGGCCTGAGCCCCGCCCAGCTGCTCCCTCAGACCAGCGTTGGCTGCTGCAGGGATGGCAGAAAAGAAAGAAGCAATAAGGAAGAAGTCATCAAGGAAGATCCGACCCGACTGCTCAGCAGTCGGCCCGAATCTCGGGGACTACACCCAGTGGGTGCGCTGACGCGCCCCCACGTGAGATAAAAGACGAAGCACTTACCCCGGCTCTCAGATAGGTCAGCATTCTTCTGGGTCAGCTCCCGAGCCTGGGAGTTGAAGGCAGCCGCGTGGAGGTTGTGGTAGTCCTGCAAGACAGGCAGAGGAGCAAACACTACTAGAAAAAGGCCTACTAGTGGCGCACCAGTTTTGCCTACTAATGGCGCACTACTGGTGCGCCACTAGCATCACGCCACTAGTAATTTTTACTAATGGCGCACCGCTGGTGCGCCATTAGTATCTGGTATACTAATGGCGCACCAGTGGTGCGCCATTAGTATATGCCACGGTGCGCCATTACTATCGGACTTAGTAATGGCGCACCACATAGAAGTGCGCCATTAGTAACAATTCTTTTTCAAATATTTTTTCAGAAATATTTTTTTTAAAAAAAATTCAACTTTTTTTTTCAGAAATATTTTTTTCAAAAAAATTTCAAAAAAATGTTCAAATTTTTTTTTCAATTTTTTCTTAATCTCGGGTCACTATGGCTTAATCTCAGGTCAATATGCTTAATTTCAAGTCAAATCGCACTAAGTGGTCAAACTTCCTGAAAGGTCACCCTTCCTCACACTACTCCAGCCCGAGCACGCTTAACTTCGCGATTCTATCCAACCCCAGCACCACCTCACTTAACAGCCACTTGTTGATATATCTATCATATCAATCCTATTAAACCTTGTTGATGTCTAGGACTTCGTTCATATTCATGAGTATGATGAAATTTTGAAAAATATTTCAAACTTCCCTGTCATATTACGAATCATTTTTTGAAAAAAAATCCAAAACCAATATTTTGTTCTGTTACTAGTGGCGCACCTAGCAACCGGTGCGCCACTAGTAAGTTTGAAATTTTTTGAATTTTTTTGCCTCTAGATCTTGAAAGCCCCGTATCTTTTTTTCTGTTAGGTTTTTGAGGATTTTGAAAATGTTTAACGGGGTTCCCCCGATTAAATTCGGATGTAACTTTTCGAGTAGATGATTTTTCATATAAAAAACTTTTTCATTCGAGTTCGTATGCAAAAGTTATGCCCATTTTAAGAAATTCCAGAGAGATTTTGCAAATAAAGTCGAAATTCATAATTGTTAATTTTCCCAACAACTAGACCACATATCACATGGGAAACTTATTTTATTTTATTTTTTTGACATTTCCATCATTTCCATCATTTTCTTTTATTTTTTTTAAAACTGAAAAGGCGGTCCACGGTGCGCCATTAGTAGTTTAAAATAAAAATAAAAAAAAAATTGAATTTTTTTTTTGAAACATAATTACTAATGGCGCATCGTGGGATGGTGCGCCATTACTAGTTGAACTACTAATGGCGCACCATCCCACGGTGCGCCATTAGTAGTTTTGAAAAAATTAATTTTTTTTTACTAATGGCGCACCGTGGATGTGGTGCGCCATTATTATTTTCACATGGTGCGCCATTAGTATATAGTAATGGCGCACCACATGTCTGGTGCGCCATTAGTAGCCATATCATCTATAGCCCTTTTCCTAGTAGTGAAATGAGAACAAGATAGCAAAACAAAGCCCGCTAAGAAGTTCCAAGCCGCCTGCTCAGCAGCCGACTCGGAACTCGGGGACTACACCCAGTGGGTGCGCTGACGCGCCCCCACGGAAGAAACCAAGATCAAAAAAGCAAAAATAAGAAGACTAACCCGAATAGCCGCCCGCGTCGCAAGGAACTCGTCATTGTATTTCCTCAGCGCCGCAGCCTGGGACTGAAGCCGGTTCCGGACGTCCTGCGCTGCCACGTTCAACAAGCCGTCCCTCCACCCGGCGTCCACCCCGAGCTGGCGCTGGCCGCCTCCACGTCTTGGGCCGACGAACTGAGGCCCGCGGCTTTCTGCGGGTCCGATGCGGCCTTCCCCTCGCGCTGGCGCAATGGCAACCGGACCACCAGGTCCGTCCTCGCAGCCGGCTCGCCCCCAGCCGATTGCGCAGGCGGCACGTTAGGCCGGCCGCCTTGAGCCGCCCCAGTCGGCGGGGCCGGTGCCGCCTCCCTCTCCGGGACGACGACGTCGTCCTCCCTCCCCAATCCCGCTGGTCGCCGCCGGCTTCCTCTCGCGGGGGCTCTGGGGCCTCAGGCGCCGCGACGCGCAGAGGGGTGACGAGCAAGGCCCCCTCCGCTGTTGCCGCGGCCGCAGCCTCCGCTTGGGCCTTAGCCGCTGCGTCGGCGCGCGCCTTCGCCGCCTCCTCCTCCTGTGCCGCCTTGGCGGCAGCCGCCCTCAACTCCTCCGCCCCCCGCTCCTCCCGCGCCCCCCGCGCGTTTCGCTCCGTCGCCGCCTGAAGCTCGGCACGGGGGTCCACGGGCGGGTGCTCCCGGATCCTCCCGGCGATCCAACGACGGAGGCGACAGCAACCCGCTCGAGTGAAAGCGGAGCCCTGATTTTTTTTGAGAAAAGGGCAAGGATTCAGAAATCACCAAGAAAAGAAGAAAGAATGTACAAAGGAATATATACTTACGCCGACACCATCTGCGGCTGCTTCACCACCTTGCGAAAGCGGGACGCCTTCGCGGCCGCCTCATACCGCCTGGTCGCAGTCGCCCGACCCTTGGGCTTCTTCGGCCGGCTCCCGAACAAGCTCGACGCGGCACGACGCTTCTGCCCGCCGCCCCGAGCAGGCGACGCGGCAGAGGAACCCACACCGTGGCCAGACGCCGGCTGGCGGCGTGGGACGACTTCCGCCTCGTCATCGTCCGGCCAGTCGTCGAAACTGGCTCCAAGCCCGGAGCCGCCTGCTTCGCCGCCGGCTTCGCCGCCACCCGCCTCGGTGTTGTCCTCCATGGCGGCCGCCCCCAAGTCGTGGTCCTCCAGGTCATGCTCCGCCCGGTCGGGGAGGAATCGGCGCCCCGCCTCCGACCCGGCTGCAGGTCGAAGGAGAAGGCTCTGCCAAGGCGTGCCAACTGGTCAGAGACGGCCAGAAAGAATTCGGCAACAAAACTAAGAAAAGAAAAGGAAAAAAGAAAAACATACTGTGGGCGGAGGATGCGCACGAGAATATGGCTCCTTGCCAAACCGCCACTCTGCGGAGAGCTTGCAGTTCGCAAGGTAATTGACCATGTGGGCCACCTCGTCGTGCGGCATGTCCTTGGTGCACATCCGACTCGGATCGAGCTGGCCGCTCATCTGACAGATCAGGTGAGGGCGGCTCTGAAGCGGAAGCACCCGGCGCGCGACGAAGGCGGCCAGCAAGTCGGACCCAGTCAGGCCCTCCGACTGGATCATCACCCGCAGTCGGGCGACGGTCGCGGCTCCAGCCGGCGTCAGCGTCGCGGCCCGATAGGACCAGTGGGGCCGCCTCCCAACCGGCGGGCCGGCTACATAAGCCGGCAAGTTGACGTAGTCGCCTTGTGGGGCGACGTTCGTCACGTAGAAATATGACTTCTGCCAGCGCTTCACCGACTGGATTAACGTGATGACGGGGAAGGGGTTGTCGGCCGCCGGCCTCCGCATCGCGATGAAGGCGCCGCTCTGGGCCGGCACGCCCTGCATGCGGGTGCCAAACTTAGATTGGAAGAACTCCCCCTAGAGCTCGAGGGTGGGGAGAACGCCAAGGAAGCCTTCGCACAAGGTGACGAAGGCGGACAGCAGCACCACCGTGTTCGGGGTGAGGTGGTGCGGCTGGAGTTGATAGAAGTCGAGGAAGGAGCAGAAGAAAGCGCTCGCCGGCAAGCCGATGCCGCGCAGGAAATGCGAGCGAAAGACTACCCGCTCGCCTTCCTCCGGCTCCGGCGTGATCTCCCTCACAGGCGTGAGGCGGACCCGCACCTGGTCCGCGCCGGGCAACCGCCGCGTCTTGCGGAGGAACTCGATGTGGTCCATGTGGACGTTGGAGCTGTCCCAGTCCCCGCCGTACTGCATGGTGGCAAGAAGCTAGCATGGAAGAGTGCGGCGGCGGAGAAAGCACGGCCCTGCGGCGGCAGAGCTGCGGGGCGGAGTGAAGAATGGTGGGACGGCGCAGCGGCAAAGCGCTGCTGTAAGGGAAAGCAAGAGGAAGAAGATGGCGGAGAGGAGAGGAACGTGCGAGCGTCTGCCACTTCCCCCTCCCCCCTACTTATGGCCTCGTGCGGCGAAGCCGAGGAGGCGAGGCGTGGGGAGGAACATGGGATTAACTGCGCCCACTCCCCCATGTCCCGTGATTATTGCGCCCTAACGGCGTGCGGAAACCGCCGCCGGAAGACGTGCGGACGGCCTTGGGCCGCAAAGAATCCGCGCCTGGGCCTAGGCGTAGGAGTGGTGGGCCCTCGGCCTGCGGTGACGTCTTGTCGCGCGCGTGGGTTGGCAGGCTCTTTTCAGCCAAGGGACGCCACGTGGTTCGCAGGTGGCGAGCGGCTGACCCGCAGCCCGGCGCACGCGCCAACAGACTCCCGCCTTCCGACTTCAAAAATTTCGCCAAGACGGCGCGCCCAACCGAAGCCGGCTCCCAGCTGCTGGCTCATCAAGATAAGAAGCTAACCGAGCTTCTCGATCTCCTCTCAGCCTCGAAGCCCAACCAGCTTCGGGGACTACTAGTCGGAGTAAATGGCCACGGGTAGCCTAACCGACTCCCCCTGGCTCTTCGAAAAATTATCAGGCCGTTCAGGCCTTCAAGCATACAGAGCATAGGGCCGCCTTCCCCTGGCCGGCTATCCCCAGGGCCGACTCCCAGAAGGCGATCCAGCCTCAGAAACCTCCCCCAAGAAAGATACGAGATAGCCGACTCCAGGGAGCCGGCCCCAAGAGGACCAACTCCCAGAAGCCGGCCATGAAGAAAGCCGACTCCCAGAAGCCGGCCATGAAGAAAGTCGGCCAAGACTGCACCTACTAAGATTGTACCCACGTAACGGCGATAGGATGGGGCGTGGCCGCAGTACAGCCCATTACCCCCGAATCCCGGGACGGGCATGGCCACAGGGCGCCGTACGGGCCAGCCATCCCCCGCCCGGCGCGGCACTGTAGCCATGTTGGCCTCGATGTCACCCACGACAGGTGCCAGTACGGCCCGTGGGCGGCGGGCCCCTTTGCTAGAGAGACATCTGAAGACGGCCTGGCCTCCTCTAGTCGGCCAGGGATGTGGACGGCTCCCAATAGCCGGCCACCTCCCTCCCTCGAAGCATGCGCCCCATTAAGGAGACAAGACGAGGTAAGGCTACAGTGAGAGTTCGCAAGGCGGTGACACTGTAGCCACGCTTACCTTGACAAAGCCCTCGTCATCAGAGGCGAGGCAACAGTAACCAGCCGCCGACAAAGCCCCCAAGCAGTGGGGCCGGCCTGCCGGCCAGGAGGCCGGCAACCAGCGGGACCCACCAGTCGGCGGGCCCCAATGACCGGCGGAGAAGCCGGCGAGCATCGACACTGACGGCTGGGACCCGCGCCCAGCCGGATTACCATTGTACCCCTAGGGGGTAGGCCTATATAAACCCCCAGGACACCCATGCAAAGGATTGATCTCATAGAATTCCTCGCACCACATAGAGAGAAAAGGAGAGCTAGCCTTGCCCTTCTTCTTCCTCTAGCCAAACAGCTCAAGGAGCACTTGTAGCTACTTGTTTTGATCTAGTGATCATGCGGAGACCCCGCAGAGCAGGACTAGGGGTGTTATCTCCACGGAGAGCCCCGAACCTGGGTAAGATCCGCCGGCGTGCATGTCTTCGCCTCATCCCGTTTCCAGGCACCGGTGATGTTTTACTGGCTCCCACAATGATAAGCCACCCGTTGGCATATGTTGCACCTACCACCCGACAAATAGGCTAAATCAGGAACGATGAACTAATCATATTTACAAAAACAAGAGAGGTCGAGTTCATACCAGCTTCTGTCATCTCAGTCAGTCCATCATATATCGTCATAATTGCCTTTCACTTGCACGACCGAACGATGTGAATAATAATAAGAGTGCACATGCATTAGACTAAGCTAGAATATGCGAACATTCAATAAACAGGAGAAGACAAGGCAATATGGGCTCTTGGTTAAATCAACAATAATGCATATAAGAGCCACTTCAACAATTTAATTATGGTCTTCTCCTATCGACCCCCAAAGAAAAGAAATAAAAATTATTTACACGGGAAAGCTCCCAACAAGGAAGAGAAGAACGGGAAATATTTTTGGGCTTTCTTTTTTAAAATTATTACTACTAAAACAAGAAAGTAAACTAGCTTAAATCTACAACTATTTTTTTGGGTTTTTCTTAAGGTTTATCAAACACAAGAAGAAAGCAAGAAAAATAAAATAAACGAGCATGGATAATACAATGAAAAAGTATGAGCACCGACATCTAGCAATGAGTGTGTGAACATGAGTGTAATGTCAGTGAGAAATACGTACTCCCCCAAGCTTAGGCTTTTGACCTAAGTTGGTTTATTGCCACAGCTGGCCTGGCGGATATCCATAGTTGTAGCCGGGGTCGTACTGCGATGCGGCAGTTATTGCCTCCTGGGCTGCAGCATGGCGGCGAGCTGCCTCCGCCCTCCTCTCGTACTCATCTGCCTCCTCTCTGGTAATAACATATCTTCCTTTTGCCTGAGAATCAAAGAAGGCAGGAGCAGGGAGAGTAATACGGACAGCACGACGTCTGTCAAAGATTAAGCGATACTGGAGAGGTGATTCATTCCTCTCAACAAACTGGTGGTGAACCATAGCATTAAAGTCTAGGTAAGAAGGAGGCAATTCAATATCATCATCACGTATGTCCACACCAAGAAAATCAGCTAAGCGGGTTGCATAAATTCCACCAAAGAAATATCCATTAAATCTATTATTATGCAACCTACGTGCAACAATGGCTCCCAAATTATAAGATTTGTCTCCT
Source organism: Aegilops tauschii subsp. strangulata (assembly GCF_002575655.3). Classification (NCBI taxonomy): domain Eukaryota; kingdom Viridiplantae; phylum Streptophyta; class Magnoliopsida; order Poales; family Poaceae; genus Aegilops; species Aegilops tauschii. Next base: position 520,663,864 of record NC_053036.3, read on the forward strand.
AACACAACACTCCTAAGAATACTGAGGTCAGGAACACACATATGACATGCTTCATCTTTACCAGTTATGCACCTACCTATGAAGAGAGCAAAATAATGTATAGCAGGAAAATGAATGCTCCCTATGGTAGCTTGTGCTATATCTCTAGATTCCCCCACAGTTATACTAGCAAGAAACTTTCTAAATTCAGATTTGCGGGGTTCACTAGCACTACCCCATTGTGGAAGTTTGCAAGCAGTGGTAAAATCCTCTAAGTCCATCGTATAAGATTTTTTATAAAGATCAAACAGGACAGATGGAGAATTACGTGAAGATGAAAATTCAAACCTCCTCACAAAGGAACTAGTGAGATAGTGGTACTGGCTGCACTTTTCTCCCTCGAAGTTCACAAGATCAGCGTTACGCAAATACGCGTTAAACTATTCCTTAATTCCCGCTCGATCCATAAAGTTTTCTGAAGGCCATTCACAAGGTCGCACTGGAGCGTCTCTCGGTGGCTCATCGTCAGCATCACGCACTGCAAGCCTGGGTCCTTGCTTCCTTGAAGAACCACCTTGGAACATTTTCCTAAGCATATTTCTTCCTCTGAAAAATTTCTAAATTTTTTAGTAACTTCAAATAAAAGTGAACCAAGCTCAACAAAATTGATTGCAACTACTCCTACAAGTGCCTAGAGACTATATCATGCATTAGAACTACTTGGAACCATATAAATTTGACATGCAAGCTCAAGAACATGGTCACCTAGGCAGCACAAATTTGCAATGAATACAACACTAGAACAAAAACTAATTGGACCAATGGAGGAGTCACATACCAAGGAACAATCCCCCCCAAGCAGTTTTGTGGGAGGTGCTTTGAGCAAGGAGATCGAAAATCGCAGCAAAATGAGCTAGAACTCGTGCTTGAGCTGGATGGTGATTTTTTTGGGAGGAAGAAGAAGTGTGTGGGTGCAGGAATAAGTGGAGGGGGGCCACCGTGGGCCCACGAGGCAGGGGCGCGCCCAGGGGGTAGGGCGCGCCCTCCACCCTCGTGGCCAGGTGCTTGCCCCTCCTGCTGTGTTCTCAGTGCCAGATATTCTCAAATATTCCAGAAAAAATCATATTCCATTTTCAGGGCATTTGGAGAACTTTTTTTTTCGAGGTATTTTTATATTGCACGGATAAATCAGAAAACAGACAGAAAATAATATTTTTACTTTATTTCAACTAAATAACAGAAAGTAGAAAGAGGGTACAGAAGGTTGTGCCTTCTAGTTTCGTCCATCTCATGCTCATCAAAAGGAATCCACTAACAAGGTTGATCAGGTCTTGTTAATAAACTCATTCCGAATAACATGGAACCGGAGAAATTTCGAATAACACTATGTTACCTCAACGGGGATATGCATATCCCCTATAATAAGAATATCATATTTCTTCTTGACAGTAGGAAGAGGAAATTCAAAACCTCCAAAAATAATCGATGGAATTTTTCCAATAGAGTTGATACTATGAACTTGAGGTTGTTTCCTCGGAAAGTGTACCGTATGCTCATTACCATTAACATGAAAAGTGACATTGCCCTTGTCGCAATCAATAACTGCCCCTGCAGTATTCAAAAAGGGTCTTCCAAGAATAATAGACATACTATCGTCCTCGGGAATATCAAGAATAACAAAGTCCGTTAAAATAGTAATGTTTGCAACCACAACAGGCACATCCTCACAAATACCGACAGGTATAGCAGTTGATTTATCAGCCATTTGCAAAGATATTTCAGTAGGTGTCAACTTATTCAAATCAAGTCTACGATATAAAGAGAGAGGCATAACACTAACACCGGCTCCAAGATCACTTAAAGCAGTTTTAACATAGTTTCTTTTAATGGAGCATGGTATAGTAGGTACTCCTGGATCTCCTAGTTTCTTAGGTATTCCACCCTTAAAAGTATAATTGGCAAGCATGGTGGAAATTTCAGCTTCCGTTATCTTTCTTTTATTAGTGACAATTTCTTTCATATACTTAGCATAAGGATTCATTTTGAGCATATCAGTTAAACGCATACGCAAGAAGATAGGTCTAATCATTTCAACAAAGCGCTCAAAATCCTCATCATCCTTTTTCTTGGATGGTTTGGGAGGAAAAGGCATGGGTTTCTGAACCCATGGTTCTCTTTCTTTACCATGTTTCCTAGCAACGAAGTCTCTCTTATCATAACGTTGATTCTTTGATTGTGGGTTATCAAGATCAACAGCAGGTTCAATTTCTATATCATTATCATTACTAGGTTGAGCATCATCATGAACATCATCATTATCATTTTCATTAGGTTCATGTTCATTACCTGATTGTGTTTCAGCATCAGAAATAGATATATCATTTGGATTCTCAGGTGGTTCAACAATAGGTTCACTAGAAGCATGCAAAGTCCTATCATTTTTCTTTTTCTTCTTTTTAGAAGGACTAGGTGCATCAATATTATTTCTCTCAGAATCTTGCTCAATTCTCTTAGGGTGGCCTTCAGGATACAAAGGTTCCTGAGTCATTTTACCAGTTCTAGTAGCCACTCTAACAGCATAATCATTATTCTTACTATTTAATTCACTGAGCAAATCATTTTGAGCTTTAAGTACTTGTTCTACTTGAGTGGTAACCATAGAAGCATGTTTACTAATGAGCTTAAGTTCACCCTTAACATTAGCCATATAATCACCCAAGTATTCAAGCGTATCGGAATTGTATTTCAATTGTCTACCAAAATAAGCATTGAAGTTTTCTTGTTTGACAATAAAATTATCAAACTCTTCTAAGCATTGTCTAGCAGACTTATAGTGAGGAATATCACCTACATCAAATCTATAGAGAGAATTTACCTTTACTACCTGTGTCGGGTTATCAAGACCGTGAGTTTCTTCAATAGGTGAAGGATTAAGATCATATGTTTCTTCAACAGGCGGTAAATTAAGACCATGTATTTCTTCAATAGGAGGTAAATTCTTAACGTCTTCAGCTTTAATACCTTTTTCCTTCATAGATTTCTTTGCCTCTTGCATATCTTTAGGACTGAGAAATAGAACACCTCTCTTCTTCGGAGTTGGTTTAGGAATAGGCTCAGGAGCTGGCTCAGGAAGTGTCCAATTATTTTCATTTGTCAACATATTATTCAATAGAATTTCAGCTTCATCCGGTGTTCTTTCCCTGAAAACAGAACCAGCATAACTATCCAGGTAATCTCTGGAAGCATCGGTTAGTCCATTATAAAAGATATCAAGTATTTCATTTTTCTTAAGAGGATGATCAGGCAAAGCATTAAGTAATTGGAGAAGCCTCCCCCAAGCTTGTGGGAGACTCTCTTCTTCAATTTGCACAAAATTATATATTTCCCTTAAAGCAGCATGTTTCTTATGAGCAGGGAAATATTTAGCAGAGAAGTAATAAATCATATCCTGGGGACTACACACACAACCAGGATCAAGAGAATTAAACCATATCTTAGCATCACCCTTTAATGAGAACGGAAATATTTTAAGGATATAAAGATAGCGAGATTTCTCATCATTAGTGAACAGGGTGGCTATATCATTTAATTTAGTAAGATGTGCCACAACAGTTTCAGATTCATAGCCATGAAAAGGATCATATTCAACCAAAGTAATTATATCAGGATCAACAGAGAATTCATAATCCTTATCAGTAACACAGATAGGTGAAGTAGCAAAAGCAGGGTCAGGTTTCATTCTAGCATTAAGAGATTGCTGCTTCCATTTATCTAATAACTTCTTAACATCATATCTATCTTTGCAAGCAAAAATTTCTTTAGCAACTACTTCATCCATAACATAGCCCTCAGGCACAACAGGCAATTCATATTTATTAGGGGAAGAGTCTTCATCATTTCTTTCATCAATATTATCAATAATTTCATTCTCTCTAACCTTAGCAAGTTGTTCATCAAGAAATTCACCAAGTGGCACAGTAGTATCAAGCATAGTAGTAGTTTCATCATAAGTATCATGCATAGCAGAAGTGGCATCATCAATAACATGCGACATATTAGAACGAGTAGCAGAAGCAGGTTTAGGTGTCGCAAGCTTACTCAAAACAGAAGGTGAATCAAGTGCAGAGCTAGATGGCAGTTCCTTACCACCCCTCGTAGTTGAGGGATAAATTGTTGTCTTAGCGTCTTTCAAGTTCTTCATAGTGACCAGCAGATATAAATCCCAAGTGACTCAAAGAATAGAGCTATGCTCCCCGGCAACGGCGCCAGAAAATAGTCTTGATAACCCACAAGTATAGGGGATCACAATAGTTTTCAAGGGTAGAGTATTCAACCCGAATTTATTGTTTCGACACAAGGGGAGCCAAAGAATATTCTCAAGTATTAGCAACTGAGTTGTCAATTCAGCCACACCTGGATAACTTAGTATTTGCAGCAAAGTATTTAGTAGCAAAGTAATATGATAGTAGTGGTAACGGTTACAAAAGTAACGGTAGCAAAAGTAATATTTTTGGTGTTTTGTAGTGATTGTAACAGTAGCAACGGAAAAGTAAATAAGCGGAGAACAATATATGAAAAGCTCGTAGGCATTGGATCGGTGATGGAGAATTATGCCGGATGCGGTTCATCATGTAACATTCATAACATAGGGTGACACAGAACTAGCTCCAATTCATCAATGTAATGTAGGCATGTATTCCGAATATAGTCATACGTGCTTATGGAAAAGAACTTGCATAACATCTTTTGTCCTACCCTCTCGTGGCAGCGGGGTCCTAATGGAAACTAAGGGATATTAAGGCCTCCTTTTAATAGAGTATCGGAACAAAGCATTAGCAATAGTGAATACATGAACTCCTCAAACTACGGTCATCACCGGGAGTGGTCCCGATTATTGTCACTTCGGGGTTGCCGGATCATAACACATAGTAGGTGACTATAGACTTGCAAGATAGGATCAAGAACTCACATATATTCATGAAAACATAATAGGTTCAGATCTGAAATCATGGCACTCGGGCCCTAGTGACAAGCATTAAGCATAGCAAAGTCATAACAACATCAATCTCAGAACATAATGGATACTAGGGATCAAACCCTAACAAAACTAACTCGATTACATGATAGATCTCATCCAACCCATCACCGTCCAGCAAGCCTACGATGGAATTACTCACGCATGGCGGTGAGCATCATGAAATTTGTGATGGAGGATGGTTGATGATGATGACGACGACGGATTCCCCTCTCCGGAGCCCTGAACGGACTCCAGATCAGCCCTCCCGAGAGGTTTTAGGGCTTGGCGGCGGCTCTGTATCGTAAAACGCGATGAATCCTTCTCTCTGATTTTTCTCTCCCCAAAAGTGAATATATGGAGTTGGAGTTGAGGTCGGTGGAGCGTCAGGGGGCCCACGAGGTAGGGGGCGCGCCCCCACCCTCGTGGACAGGGTGTGGGCCCCCTGACGTGGATTTTTCTTCCAGTATTTTTCTTATTTTCCAAATAGATGTTCCGTGGAGTTTCAGGTCATTCCGAGAACTTTTTTTTTGCACATAAATAACACCATGGAAAGTCTGCTGAAAACAGCGTCAGTCCGGGTTAGTTCCATTCAAATCATGCAAGTTAGAGTCCAAAACAAGGGTAAAAGTGTTTGGAAAAGTAGATACGACGGAGACATATCATCCCTGAGTAGCCCCCGAACCAGTCTTCAATAGCGAGGTGTTCGGCACACAGATTGTCTTCGGCATTGCAAGGCGGGTTCCTCCTTTAATGATTTCCAAGTAATGTATTCGGCCGTAGATTCAATGTCGCTCCCCTCGGCTTTTGCGTGTTAATAACCTCGTCTTGCACGTGTCGAGCGAATGCGGAAGGTCAGGGTATTTTTGCAAATAACAACTCGTCCAGGCCAGGAAGAGCGCCTATTTAAAGAGATCAGATCTTAGATCCATTCGGCATCCCGCGGAGAAAATCCCCAAAGACTACTGGGAGAAGCCCTTCCAACATGGCTAGCATTCCCAGTTCCTCCTCCGACTCAGAGAGAGGCGAGTGTGAGAGGTGCTCAGTGACCCACAATCAATTAGAGAAGCTGCAAACGCATGGATTTCTCCCCCTGCAGATCTGGTCCCTGTTCGAGCAGGGCTAGCCTCCTTTAACGGCAAGACCCAGGCGGAGGACTTTCCCAATCCATCCGGGGGGAGCGAGTGTGTTTTGTCCCTTATCTGCTAAGGGGCGTTGGGTTTCCAATCCATCTGTTCCTCCGGGGGCTTCTGGAATACTATGGCCTTCAGCCGCATAACTTTACTCCTGCCTCCATTCTGCATATTGCGGGCTATGTTGCTTTGTGCAAACTATTCCTGGGCATTGAGGCCCATTTCGAACTGTGGAGAAAGTTGTTCTGTCTTGTCCCGCGCAACCACAGGGGGTCAATATTTGAAGTGGGCGGAGCCGAAGTATGGCGCACCGCCGATACCAGATACCTGTCCGGCACACCAAGGAAGGCATATGAAGAATGGCCTTCCGAATGGTTCTATATTGAGGACGTCGCTCTTCCCGACCCAGTTCGCAAGGGTCTCCCGGAATTTGCAAGCGTTCCGCTGAAGAAACGTCACAGCTGGCGTCCTCGAAGTCTTGAAGAGGAGGACAGTGCGGAAGTTTGTCAGCTCCTGGGCAAGGTAAAGATGCTTGCCCAGTCCGGATTTACAATAGTTGAGGTAATGGCGACCTCCATAGCGCGAGGGGCTCAGCCACTTCAATATAGAGGGCTCCCAATGTGGCACTGCAATGGGGAGGATGATGCCTCCCGCTGTGGTCGGAAAGGTCCGGACACCCCCGCCGCTCTAGCCAAGATACTGGCTGAGCTGTTCAAAGGGGAGGAAGAAGAATTTCTCCGCATCAATCGCAGAGATGGGTACTCCATGTACAACCCTCCCAGCTGGGTAAGTCCTAACCCCTTTGCTTTTATTCACTCCACTCTCTTAGCCATTTTTAATGAATTCCCAATCCGTTTATCTTGACACAACACCGGTGGAAGGTAAGCGAGGGGCTTAATAGCCCTGCCCCACAACCAGAGAACCACAACCGGGAGCTTGATCCTGGGTTTGAAGAGGACCCGGATATATTCGTGGTACTCGCGGAAGGGGTGTTTTACCAGGCAAGCTATGACGGCACGGAAGTGGCCATCATCGCCGATTATCCTGGTCTTCTTCGAGCTTCCCACGTAAGTAATCAGGAGAAATCCCCCTCGAAAGAGTTTCCTCGCACTGCCTCACCCACCGCACTGTCTCATGCTTCAAAGGGGAGGCGTTCGGCACGTCACACTACGCCGGGGACGACTCCAAGGAGAGCGGCTCCCGCGCCGAGCAAGGCCTCGAAAAGGAAGGTCAGTGAAGACAAGGCCGGTCCTTCGTCGAAGAGGTACGGATTTGAAGGTATGCCTTAGCAGTCGTACCCAACCGTGATTGTTATGTTGGTCCTGTATCAAGAAAAAGGTTCGCCGGACTATGTCCGGGGATCCGGCCGGTCGCACTCCCAACAACCGGGATTTAGATCCTACCGGAGAGGCGGGGGCCGCTGTGGGGACAACGTCGGATTGTCCTTCGGCCGAGGGTTCGGAAGATATGTCCGTTACCAACTCGGAAGTAGAGAGCGCCATGAATCATCGGCGCTGCAGGGCTGTCTTACGAGACCCCAAGTTCTCGGAAGAGGCATTCAATGCCTTCAGCTCGGCTGACGCATACATCCAAGCAGCTCGAGATGGGCTTAGAAAAGCCACAAAGCAACATTTGACATATGTGCAGGTAAGTTTTCTTTGTCCGAAAAGGATAACCATATGCCTGTAGCCCCCGAGACTGAAAGCAGTTGGTACAACTGATTTAAGGATCGTTGTATAACCAGGTCCTTACAGAGAAGAACGACCTGCTAGCCCAAGAGCTGGAGCAGTGTCGGGCACAGCTAAATGTTGTTACCGCCGAACTGGAAAACTCCAAGAAGGCGTCTCTGGTAACATTCCCCTCCATCGAGAAACAATAATTGTATACCATTTGTACTAATACTGTTGTTGATCGCATAATAGGATCGCCAGATCAACTTGAAGATAAGTTGAAGATCGCCCAAGCGGGAGAGAAAGAGGCGAAAAGGCTACACGCCGCAGGCGAGCGTGTGCTGACCCGAGTCAGAGGGGAGAAAAACAAGCTTCAGGACTCCAACACTGCATTGGGTGAAGAATTGAAAGATGTGCAGGCCCAGCTAGCCGACTCCGTGAAGGAGAACAAGAAGTTGCGGGGCTGCATATTCAGTATGTGTCTGAACTATCCTCAAACTAGTTCGGAGATAAATGGAACTGATATAGTTATGATTGCAGGTATATTGACGGGCCGTCCTGAAGAGGAGGTGTCCGGATCATCAAGTGATCTGCTGCAAGGGCTGTCGCAAGTGCACGAACAAGCTCGGCTGGCGATGCGGAGTGTTTCCAAGGCCCTATGGCCATCCACCTCCCCTCCAGGAAGCATGGAGAAGCTTGTAGAGCTGTTTAAGGGAGCGCGGCGGCGTATCCGACTATGGAAGATACCGGCCTGCCGAGAGGGTGCGCGAGAGGCCTGGGCCATGGTGAAAACGTGATATACCAAGCTGGATCCTAATCACATGGCCCGTGTCGGGCCGCTAGGGTCAAATGGGGAAGAAATTCCCGTTAGTTTAGTATATGACCAAGTAGAGGTGGCCGCCAAATATTCCCAACAGGATTGTAAGTTAGACCGCTTGTTGGACGGTGTCCAAGACGAAGTGTTTGAGTCCAAGTGACTATGTACTTTCCTTGATATATGTAACTCTAGCTGAATTGTATAGCATTTGTCATGGCAGACCTTTTCACTTCATCCTCCGGACCCGAAGGTTTTCCGAATATCCGCGCGGCCGAATAGACCGGGGTATGGGTGGAAATTAGGCGTAGGGGTCATAGTTTCTTGAATAGACAAGTTGTATCCGGCTAGTTATGTTATATTACATTGAGATTGTAAGAAACATCTTCCAGAGAGAATAGTTCCGTTAAGGGTTCCTTTCCCTGGGTGTGCATGCATTAGTGTACATGTCCGAATTGTGATGGCAAAATCACAGTGTGTATAACTTCTGGGGGTTCACAATGGAGTGAATGCAAAAAACATCTTTAATTCACCGACCGAATATTCCCTTAAGAACGCTAGCTTTCGGCTTCACCCAGTCTGAGGTACACATTCGGATGACCCGGCAGTAACAATCGCATAGGTGCTCCCTTTATGCCCTAGCCGAACTAACGGGAACGTAGGGCATAAGCACAGGAGCCAGTCAACCTAGCTTGGCCAAAAATTAAGTCATATCACTGCATATAGTGGCGAAGAAAAGGTACATATGGAAAAACGCATATGTGAAGAGCTTGATGCTCAAAGAATACAAAGCTTCTGTCCAAGAAGCCCCCAGGTATAATGGACGTACATATTTAAAGATGTATGCGTCAGGGGTGTGCGGTCTAGCCGTACGAGAGCTTTAAAGCGAGAAAAAAGAGTAATCGGAAAAGAGAGAAAAAATAATGGAAACTACAGGGGAGAAGGAGACGAACAAGGAGTTCGGCGCTAGGCATAGAATCTTCGGAGTCTGGCCGCGTTCCACGGGTTCGGCTCGAGGCGGTTGTCTGATACATCACGAAGACGGTACGGTCCTTCGGTGAGAACTTCGTCAATTATGAAGGGGCCCTCCCATTTGGGCTTGAGTTTGTCCTTTTTCTTCTCCGGCAGGCGTAGAACGAGTTCGCCAACGTTGTAAGTCTTGGCCCGTACTTCTCTGCTTTGATATCTTGGAGCCTGCTGTTGGTAAAATGCTGAACGGGCTTTTGTGACATCGCGCTCCTCCTCCAGGGCATCTATGTTGTCCTGCCGATCAAGCTCGGCTTCTCTCTCTTCCTACATACGCACTCGAGGTGAGTCGTGAATAATATCGCAGGGCAACACAGCCTCCGCACCATACACCATGAAGAAAGGTGTGTATCCGGTAGTACGGTTGGGCATGGTCCGCAGCCCCCAGAGTACAGATTCGAGCTCCTCAACCCAGTGCTTATCTGATTCTCTCAAAGACCGCACTAGTCTGGGCTTGATGCCGCTCATAATAAGACCGTTGGTTTGCGGGTGGTAGACGGAGGCGTAATCGAGTTTAATGCCAAGATTAGCACACCGGGTTTTCACCTTGTCGGCTGTGAAATTAGAGCCGTTGTCGGTGATGATGCTGTGTGGGACACCATAATGGTGCACAACACCAGGTATGAACTCTATCACCGGCCCAGACTCAGCCGTTTTGACTGGTTTAGCCTCTATCCACTTAGTGAATTTGTCCACCATGACCAGCAGATATTTTTTCTTATGGCTTCCCCCTTTAAGGGGTCCAACCATATCTAGTCCCCAGACCGCGAAAGGCCAAGTAATGGGGATAGTTTGTAAGGCAGTTGGGGGCATATGGCTTTGGTTGGTGAAGAGTTGGCATCCGACGCAGCATCGGACAAGGTCCTGCGCGTCTGCTCGGGCCGTCGGCCAATAAAACCCAGTACGGAAGGCCTTGCTAACAAGGGTCCGAGCTGCGGCGTGGTGTCCGCCGAGACCAGCGTGAATTTCCGCTAAAAGCTGCCGCCCCTCTTCTCGGAGATACATGTTTGAAGTACTCCGGTAGTACTTTTCTTGTAGAGCTCTCCGTCGTGAACCTTGTAGGCCTTCGAACGCTGGACAATGTGGCGAGACTCATTCTGGTCTTCAGGAAGCTCCTTCCTATTAATGTAGGCCAAGAAGGGTTCGGTCCATGGGGCAATGACTGCCATAATGAGATGGGCCGATAGTGTTATTTTGGTGGCTGAGCCCCCGATAATATCGGTGTGTTCGGGATTTGGGGTTGTGTTCGGATCTGGACTGTTGTTGCCGCCCTCCCCTTACCACACCACGGATGGCTTGAAAAGCCTTTCCAGGAAGATGTTAGGTGGGACGGGGTCGCGCTTAGTGCGCGAGCAAGGACGTCCGCCGCCTGATTACTTTCTCGGGCGACGTGATGAAATTCGAGCCCCTCGAACCGAGCCGACATTTTTAAGCGACATTACGATAAGCTGCCATCTTTGGATCTTTGGCATCAAAGTCTCCGTTTATTTGAGATATTGCGAGGTTTGAGTCCCCGCGCACCTCTAGGCGTTGTATGCCCATGGATACGGCCATCCGAAGACCATGCAATAAGGCCTCGTATTGGGCTGCGTTGTTGGAGTCTGTGTATAGTATTTGGAGTACATACTGGACGACATCTCCAGTGGGGGACGTTAACACGACTCCTGCTCCTAGCCCCGCCAGCATTTTGGAGCCATCAAAATACATAACCCAATTGGAATATGCGCCATACTCTTTAGGGAGTTCAGCCTCTGTCCATTCGGCGACGAAGTCAGCCAGTACTTGGGATTTGATGGCTCGACGTGGCTTGTATGTTATGTCAAATGGAAGTAGCTCTATGGCCCATTTGGCGATCCGGCCCGTGGCATCACGGTTTTCAGAGGCCACCGTGATTGAACACTCCTGGAAGTAGTGTCGTAGCTTTCTGGATGCCATGAAAACCGCGTATGTGAAAGGATCGAGAAGAGGTGTCTAGAGGGGGGTGAATAGACTCTAACCAAGAAAAGTTACAATTTTTAATTCTTTAGGTTTATGTGGAGTTTTAGCACAAGTTTAAACATTCACAATACATATCAAGCAAGCAAGCCAAGAGTATATGAGCAGCGGAAAGTAAAGCATGCAAGTTGCAATAATGTAAAGGGATGGGATTGGAGTGTGCAAACGCAATTTGGAGACACCGAGATTTTTTATCCGTGGTTCCGATAGGTGGTGCTATCGTACATCCATGTTGATGGAGACTTCAACCCACGAAGGGTACCGGTTGCGCGAGTCCACGGAGGGCTCCACCCATGAAGGGTCCACGAAGAAGCAACCTTGTCTATCCCACCATGGCCGTCACCCACGAAGGACTTGCCTCACTAGGGTAGATCTTCACGAAGTAGGCGATATCCTTGCCCTTACAAACTCCTTGGTTCAACTCCACAATCTTGACGGAGGCTCCCAAGTGACACCTAGCCAATCTAGGAGACAGCACTCTCCAAGAAGTAACAAATGGTGTGTTGATGATGAACTCCTTGCTCTTGTGCTTCAAATAATAGTCTCCCCAACACTCAACTCTCTCTCACAGGATTTGGATTTGGTCGAAAGAAGATTTGAGTCACTACAAAAAAAAGACACATCCGTGACATTTTGGGCCGAACGAAAAAAAATTCTGTCATACATATGACACTTCTATGACGATAATTGTGACAAAACCCGGTATCATCATAGATGTGGTGGGCTCCTACTTCTATGACAAAAAATCATGACAGAAAATGGGATTTTCATCCTCGGCGGGCCGGAGACGCGCTGCATGACATTCTTTGGGCCGTCCATGACAGAAAAAACCATGGTAGAAGCGAGGGCGAGGAAAATTTCGGGGAGTTCCCGGTTACGGTGGGAGGTCGGGGCCGAGCGATGCGCGTTTCTCTCATACACGTACGCGCATGTGTGCGAGGCGTTGGCTCTAACTGAACCCGAGCGAGGCGTTGGGCTCTAACTGAACCCGAGCGATTGCACTGCAGGCTACGCGTTACTAAACCCGAGAGATCGATCGATGGCTGTTAACTGAACCCGATCGAGCGATTCCTTCGCTACTGCTGCTAACTGAAGCCGATCGATGCTGCCTCTGGGATGAACAGTGAGCGTTGCAGGGGGGGTTGGATGAACAGTGAGCGGTGGCGTTGCCTCTGGATGAACAGGACCCCGTGGTGTGGTGGAGGGGTGCCCGTGGAGGGGTGGTTGAACAGGACCCCGTGGTGTGGAGGGCTGTATGAACAGTAGACGGTGGAGGGGTGGTTGAACAGTAGCCGGTGGAGCAGCACGCGGTGGAGGCTGGATGAACAGGAGCCCGTGGAGGCTGGAGGAGGTCGACGGTAGCCCGTGGAGGCTGGAGGAGGTCGACGGTGGAGATGAACAGTATCCCGTGGAGTCCCGTTTTGCGGTACGCCACACCCCTCCCGATGAACAGGACCCCCGTTTCGACTGTAGGAGGTCCGTTTCGTCCGTTTTGCGGTACGCCACACCCCTCCCAATCAATAGGACCCCCGTTTCGACCGTAGGAGGTCCGTTTCGTCCGTTTTGCGGTACGCCACACCCCTCCCGATCAACAGGACCCCCGTTTCGACCGTAGGAGGTCCGTTTCCTCCGTTTTGCGGTACGCCACACCCCTCCCGATCAACAGGACCCCCGTTTCGACTGTAGGAGGTCTGTTTCCTCCGTTTTGCGGTACGCCACACTCCTCCCGATCAACAGGACCCCCGTTTCAGCCGTAGGAGGTCCGTTTCCTCCTTTTGCGGTACGCCACACCCCTCCCCATGAACACGACGCATTCCGTTGCCTCCCGATGAACACGACGCATTCCGTTGCCTCCCCATGAACACGATGCATTCCGTTGCCTCCCCATGAACACGACGACGACGCTGTTTCTCCGTTCCGACCCAGACATGTACACGAGCCCTGGTCGTACGTATGCGCGAGTAGGCGTTCGAGACCCCGCCCGTATGTACACATATGTGGCCATATTTTCTTTCTTGCACCCTGGCCTCTGTACGTACGTGTACATGCTACGTGCGCGCCTCTACTATGACACGTACGCGCCTCTACTACGACACGTGCGCGCCTCTACATCCACCAGTATATATGTATGTACACGTTCGCGACCGGAATGACAACGCTATGTACGCGCCGACCAGGTGGGTCCCGACTGTAAGGCACTTCCTTGCCTACGAAGATGTAGCTGGTGGGTCCCAGCAGTCAGGGGGGCGAATCGTTTTTTTTTGCCTGGACGCACTTCCTTGCGTGCGAAGATGTAGTTGGTGGGTCCCAGCAGTCAGGGGGAAATGTTTTTTTCATGAAATACAGTGGCCCGTCCGGTGGGTCCCAGCTGTCAGGTGGAGGAATCATTATTTTCCGCGTAATAAGGAGGCACTTCCTTCCTGCGGTCGTGGACCCAGCTGTCAGCCTCTCCACGTACAGTCCACGTCCGATGGAAGTCGTTCCTTGACCATGTTGGCCACGCCGCCCCGAGAGCACCAGGGCAGTGGACGACGACGAGGCTTAGGAAGGGGACGATGGGGAGCCGGGGAAGACGCGGCAGTGGAAGCCCGTGCGGAGAGGAGTACGTGGGTTCACTGGTTCGGCTGCGATGTGAGGCTGCCATCGCTGCAGCGCCGGCGGTGAGGCCTCCGCAGCAGCATAGCCGGCCACGGGCGGCACGACCGGCGCTGCTTTGGGCGGCTGGAGCAAGAAGACCAGAGGTTGAAGAAGCACTACGGCCGTTGGATGGACATCGTACAGTCACTCGAGCTAGAATCGTTCATATTGACTAAAGTTGACAAAGGCCCCCGTCCTAGTCAACTTAGTAGGCCCACAAGTCAGCCTCCCACCATGGTGGGTCCCAGCTAGCAGGGGGAGTATTCATTTTTTTGTGCGTAATAAGGAGGCACTTCCTTGCGTGCGAAGATATAGCTGGTGGGTCCGAGCTGTCAGCGGCGGTAACGTTTTTTTCGTGAAATACAGAGGCCCTTTCGGTGGGTCCCTGATGTCAGGTGGAGGAATCATTATTTTGCACGTAATAAGGAGGCATTTCCTTGCGTGCAGCCGTGGACCCAGCTGTCGGCCTCTCCATGTACAGTCCACTTCAGATGCATGTCAGTCGTTGACCACGTTGACCAGGCCGCACCGGGAGCACCAGGGCGGTGGACGACGGCGAGGCCTAGGAAGGGAACCACACGGAGGCATGGAAGACTAGGCAGTTGTTTCCCATGCGGAGGGGAGTACGACTGTACGAGGGTTTACTGGTTCGTCTGCCGTCGCCGGAGAATAACAGCAGGTGTGGGTGAGTAGAGGGATGGCTAGGCCAGCGATGGGAGTACGGTGGGGCGGTGAGGCCTGCGCGGCAGCAGAGCCGGACGCGGGGAGGAGGGAGCAGGCAGTCCCGCCGGCGCTTGTTTGAGCGGCTGGAGCAGGAAGAGCAGAGATTGAAGAAGCACGACGGCCGTTGGATGGCCATCCAACAGTCACTGCTTGTGCGTCAACCTTTTTTTAGGAAAGCCTCAAATCTGTGGAAAACAGCATACATCCCATCTGCCATTATTTCTAATAATTTACAGTCCATTTGCTAATTATTAAGGTTTTTTTGGATTCCATATACTTTTTGTTAGCATTACAGCCCATATTGTGGCCACGGTTAAAAAATTATACGAAATTTTGCATATTTCGGTGCGGTCCGAACTGTTTTTAATCCCGAAATTTCGACTCACATTCAAACTAATTTTAAAAATAAATGTATATCAATATAAAATCCAACAAATTCTCCACGCATAAAAATTAATGTAATTTAAAATCTTGAAATGAAAAAAAGATATTTGAAACTAATTGCCGGTTTGATGTGTTTTAAAAATGTACAACCCATTTCTCATTACTGATGGGCCATTTTCTCGGCCAGCCGAATGAAAGCTCTCCTCGTCTTGAAAGATTTGCAGCCCAACAGGCCTGACAAAGCGACTTACTTGGCAAATCACAAAAAAACTGGGCTGTGGCCGTGGACCCAGCTGCCAGCCTCTCCACGTACAGTACTCTTCCGATGGAAGTCGTTCCTTGACCACGTTGACAACGCCGCGCGGAGAGCACCATGGAGGTGGACGACAGCGAGGCCTAGGAAGGGGACGACACGGAGCCGGGGAAGACGCGGCAGTGGAAGCCCGCGCGGAGAGGAGTACGAGGGTTCACTGGTTCGGCTGCGGTGTGAGGCTGCCGTCGCTGCAGGGCCTGGCCAGCGGTGGGAATAGTAGGGGGCAGTGAGGCCTCCGCGGCAGCACAGCCGGCCACGGGAGGCAGGAGCATGCGGCACGACCGGCGCTGCTTTGGGCGGCTGGAGCAAGAACACCAGAGGTTGAAGAAGCACTACGGCCGTTGGATGGACATCGTATGGTCACTGGAGCTAGAATCGTTCATATTTACTAAAGTTGACAAAGGCCCCCATCCCAGTCAACTTAGTAGGCCCACAAGTCAGCCTCCCGCCATGGTGGGTCCCAGCTAGCAGGGGTAGTATTCATTTTTTGTGCGTAATAAGGAGGCACTTCCTTGCGTGCGAAGATATAGCTGGTGGGTCTGAGCTGTCAGCGGCGGTAACGTTTTTTTCGCGAAATACAGAGGCCTTTCGGTGGGTCCCTGATGTCAGGTGGAGAAATCATTATTTTGCACGTAATAAGGAGGCATTTCCTTGCGTGCGGCCGCGGACCCAGCTGTCGGCCTCTCCACGTACAGTCCACTTCAGATGCATGTCGGTCGTTGACCATGTTGACCAGGCCGCGCCGAGAGCACCAGGGCGGTGGAGGCCGGCGAGGCCTAGGAAGGGAACGACACGGAGGCACGGAAGACTCGGCAGTTGTTTCCCACGCAGAGGGGAGTACGACTGTATGAGGGTTTACTGGTTCGTCTGCCGTCACCGGAGAATAACAGCAGGTGTGGGTGAGTAGAGGGATGGCTAGGCCAGCGATGGGAGTACGGCGGGGCGGTGAGGCCTGGGCGGCAGCAGAGCCGGCCGCGGGGAGGAGGGAGCAGGCAGTCCCGCCGGCGCTTGTTTGAGCGGCTGGAGCAGGAAGAGCAGAGATTGAATTAGCACGACGGCCGTTGGATGGCCATCCAACAGTCACTGCTTGTGCGTCAACCTTTTTTTAGGAAAGCCTCAAATCTGTGGAAAACAACATACAACACATCTGCCATTATTTCTAATAATTTACAGCCCATTTGCTAATTATTAAGGTTTTTTTGGAGCCCATATTCTTTTTGTTAGCATTACAGCCCATATTGTGGCCACGGTTAAAAAATTATACGAAATTTTGCATATTTCGGTGCGGTCCGAACTGTTTTTAATCCCGAAATTTCAACTCACATTCAAACTGATTTTAAAAATAAATGTATATCAATATAAAATCCAACAAATTCTCCACGCATAAAAATTAATGTAATTTAAAATCTCGAAATGAAAAAAAGATATTTGAAACTAATTGCCAGTTTGATGTGTTTTAAAAATGTACAGCCCATTTCTCATTACTGATAGGCCATTTTCTCGGCCAGCCGAATGAAAGCTCTCCTCGTCTTGAAAGATTTACAGCCCAACAGGCCTGACAAAGCGACTTACTTGGCAAATCACAAAAAACTGGGTTGTGGCCGTGGACCCAGCTGTCAGCCTCTCCATGTACAGTACTCTTCCGATGGAAATCGTTCCTTGACCACGTTGACCACGCCGCGCGGAGAGCACCACGGCGGTGGACGACGGTGAGGCCTAGGAAGGGGACGACGCGGAGCCGGGGAAGACGCGGCAGTGGAAGCCCGCACGGAGAGGAGTATGAGGGTTCACTAGTTCGGCTACGGTGTGAGGCTGCCGTCGCAGCAGGGCCTGGCCAGTGGTGGGAATAGTAGGGGCGGTGAGGCCTCCGCGGCAGCACAGCCGGCCACGGGAGGCAGGAGCATGCGGCACGATCGGCGCTGCTTTGGGCGGCTAGAGCAAGAAGACCAGAGGTTGAAGAAGCACTACGGCCGTTGGATGGACATCGTACGGTCACTGGAACTAGAATCGTTCATATTGACTAAAGTTGACAAAGGCCCCCATCCCAGTCAACTTAGTAGGCCCACAAGTCAGCCTCCCACCATGGTGGGTCCCAGCTAGTAGGGGGGTATTCATTTTTTTGTGCGTAATAAGGAGGCACTTCCTTGCGTGCGAAGATATAGCTGGTGGGTCCGAGCTGCCAGCGGCGGTAACGTTTTTTTCGCGAAATACAGAGGCCCTTTCGATGGGTCCCTGATGTCAGGTGGAGGAATCATTATTTTGCGCGTAATAAGGAGGCATTTCCTTGTGTGCGGCCGTGGACCTAGCTGTCGGCCTCTCCACGTACAGTCCACTTCAGATGCATGTCGGTCGTTGACCACGTTGACCAGGCCGCACCGAGAGCACCAGGGCGGTGGATGACGGCGAGGCCTAGGAAGGGAACGACACGGAGGCAGGGAAGACTCGGCAGTTGTTTCCCACGCGGAGGGGAGTACGACTGTACGAGGGTTTACTGGTTCGTCTGCCGTCGTCGGAGAATAACAGCAGGTGTGGGTGAGTAGAGGGATGGCTAGGCCAGCGATGGGAGTACGGTGGGGCGGTGAGTCCTGCGCGGCAGCAGATCCGGCCGCGGGGAGGAGGGAGCAGGCCTAGACGGGGCAGCCCAAAACCACGTCCAACACTTGCCAAAACTTCGTCCCTCGTTTTCTCTGTGTTTCGCACACTCGACATTGTGTGGGCATTTTGACTGTGCATCATATGAAGATGTGCTATGAATGAATGTTGATCAGCATGATGCTAACTGGCTGGTAGTTCCATTTTCGACCATGAATAAAACTTCCAACATGATGTTAACCCTGTTTGAAAAGACCGTGTTAATATAAATGTTCTGCCTCTGAAAGTTGCAGTTTCTTATCTGAAACTGAACTTGCAGTTTCTTATCTGAAACTGAAACTTGCAGTTTCTTCTCTGAGAATCACATTGTCTGCACTTTTATACTCCTATGAAACTACATATTTTTAAGTGCTAAAAATAGATCTCTAGAATTCATAAAATACTTCATATGCTCAATACTGCAAATCTGAAATTCAAAAGACATTCATATCTGAAAGTACTCTCAAAATACACAACACAAAACACAATTCACAACCTGCAAATACTGACAACCCTAAGCTCCTCCTGACAATTCACATCCTGCCCGACTATTGGGCTGGGGGGGGGCAGCCCCCTCCTATTCCTCGACGGCAGACAGCCGCCCCGTGAGACGATGTGAACGGCGAGGGAGACGATGGTGGGGAAGCGTCGTCGGGCCAACTGCTTTTCTCCTCTTGTAGTTGGGTTCGGTCGACGAAGACTCCACCGGCTCGCTCTGGCAGGACACCCTCACAAACGGCACCCTGTAGATGCTCGATCCTTCAATCTCTGGTGGATGCTCCATCTGGGATCGATACTCCCACCACCGCTCCCTCACGGTCGGATTCGGTGAATCTGTTTGCTCCATGGCCCAGAGGAGCAGCTCTATGTACTCCGGCGCGACTCCCTCCGGGAGTATCGCCGCCTTTTCGCTCTGTTGCAGATATTTCGCCATGGATGTCGCCGTCGCCGCTAGTTGGTCCGTGTTGTCAAACCAAGACTGTATCTCCAACATCCTAGCTAGCTTCACAGGGTCGCCGTCTGCGATCCTCACGTATCGGTTGTACTCCTCCATTGATCTACTTCTCCACAGCACCTTCACTCGCCGGCAGTGGTTTTTGAATGGAAGAGGAGAGGAGCAGCGCTGGTTTTGGATTAGAACGGGAGAGGAGCGACGCTGGTTTTGGACTGGAACAGGAGAGGAGGGGCGGTGGTTTTGAAATGGAAGAGGAGAGGAGCGGCGCTGCATTTAGATTGGGACAGGAGAGGAGCGGCGGTGGTTTAAGAGGAGAAGAGCGGAAGAGCGGCGCTGGTCTTGGAAGTATTTTTTTGTTGTTTTGCGTATTTTGGGTCAAAGTTTGACCACGTACTGTATTTGACAAGCAAAATGTGAATGCATGTCACCAAAAATTGTATCCTTTGGTTCGTATCTGAATGTACTTTCAAATTATATTATTTTTGCAACGTATAACATATATTTTATGTGCGAAAATCCTGGTCAATTATGACCCAGAATAAAAGGGAGACTAGTTAATGTGGGGTCGCTTTCTTAATTGAAAGGTAAATTGATTTTGATTTTTATCCAGTCACAGCGCGCTGGCCCTCTCGTCCAATCCTAAATCGCTGCCGCACGCTCCTCTCCCTCTTCTCCATTGCAAAACCACCTCCTCTCCTCTCCATCATCTCCATTCCAAAACCACCGTCTCGCCTCTCCCTCTTCTGATCTTCTCCATTGCAAAACCACCTCCTCTCCTCTCCATCATCTCCATTCCAAAACCACCGTCTCGCCTCTCCCTCTTCTGGTCTTCTCCATTGCAAAACCACCTCCTCTCCTCTCCATCATCTCCATTCCAAAACCACCGTCTCGCCTCTCCCTCTTCTCTATTGCAAGACCACCGTCTCTCCTCCCATCTTCCAAAGCTAGCACCGGACCACTCAGAAGGACATCTATGGAGAGGATGCAGCAGGGAATCAGGCAGATCGCCGGCGGCGACCAGGCAAAGTTAGCTAGGTTGAAGGAGATCCTTAGTTGGTTTGACAATGAGTGGGAGATTTCGAGGACGGTGCGGGCCATGTGGCAATGTATGCGAAAGAGCGAGACGGCGGCGATGAGGGCGGTGATGTACATGTACTCCTCGGCGGCAGTCACGCCGCAGTCCTCCGAGTTCATCGAGTATCTCCTCTGGGCGATGGAGCAGACAGATTCGCCCGAGGTGACAGTCAGGCGGAGGTGGTGGGCGTACAGGTCGAAGGTCGAGCACCCAGAGGATAATGAATCGATCGAGTATGGTGTGCCGTTCATGAGGGTGCATTGATAGCCGGAGCCACAGGAGTATTCGTTCTCCCACTGCTAGAGGAGGCCGGATGGCGCGACGTCGCTTCCCCGCCATTCTCCACGGTTCCCTCGACGCTCGCTCATTTCAACGGCGGCGGTAGGGTTTAAGGTAAGCTTCGCACTAACCTAATCTTCCACCTGCTCATGCTTACAATCAGTGTGACAGCTAATGAAAATCATGCTTACAATCACTCTTCGAGTACTATGCCAATCACCCTAAAATAGCTCTGGTCCTTTGGGTCAAAGTTGTGACACAGTGTACAAATAAAGAAAAATAGATTGGTGCTTCTTTCAGAAAAGAGTACTCCCTAGAAAACTGCCAATATAAGCTACTAGTATTTGGTTAGATGATTTGCTGCCGAGAAAGATCCGTCCACAGAGAGCGCCACACATCCCACTGGTGGTGGTGGATGCCAATGCGTGCATGCAGCATGGTTGGTGTCGGTAATTTTTACTTGGCACACCTCGCACTCTGCATATATGCCGGTTCCATACGTACATTTGTGCAGTTCCACCAAAATGCAGCTGAATAACCCTGTTTGCACATATAATGAAAAAGCGTGATTACATTATAGTGGCACTAGTTGATGAAACACACAAAATAAATAGAAGAAAATATTGCGATAGTATCATAGTATGCCACGCGCGAGGGCGAGATGGGCCCTGCGACGCCTCATACGGTACTCCTCATACTGGACATCGTCCCAAGTCTCCCAGATACACCTTCTGCCAGTGATGAACATCAGTGTACAACGGTAGTACAAGGAGGCGCCTTGAGACATTCGAATCTCTATTTTTGTACATATCAACTAAAATTAAGCACCCCAGTTTGCAGAAACGCTTAAACATTAACAATGGGACTAGTAGATGAAACATACATTAACAAAGAGAAGCACTTTCTTTATCTACATTGGAAATGAAATGATAGAGATGACACTCGCTCTATTTTAACTGTATTATTACTTCATTTTATCAGTGACACTAGGGTCGAGCAGGTGGCAAACGAGGTGTACCGTGCGTCGCAAGGATGGAGGCCGGGGGTGCTTAGACTGGGATGCTGAAGCTGGCTCTTTCAGTCACCAACATGGATGATTCAATTCATGGGACCTTTTGGTGCAGTTCACCTAAACTGAAGCAATGTCCCGTGAGCTAGCAGCTTCTTCATTTTTTTTTAAGAAAAGGGCTCCAGCCCCGGTTCCATTTCCATCAAAAAACAAAACCCACAGAGCTTCTTCTTCATTAGTTGCAATAAAATTGAGCAACATCAAGGTTGGTTGTGAAGCTCCTGGAATGCTCAACTATAATTTGGATATCATTTGTGCAGTTCAACTAAGATCGAGCGTGAAATGTGTCGGAGTAAATGGCCACGGGTAGCCTAACCGACTGCCCCTGGTTCTTCTGAAAAATTATCAGGCCTTCGGGCCTCCAAGCACTCCAAGCATTGGGCCGCCTTCCCTGGCCGGCTACCTCTGAAGCCGACTCCCGGAAGGCGACCCAGCCTCAGCAACCCCTCCCCAGGATGACTATGGGGTGGCCGACTCCAAGAAGCCGGCCAAGAAGGACGCCGACTCCAAGAAGCCGGCCGAGACCACAACCACCAAAGCTACTCCCACATAACGGTGACAAGACGGGATGTGGCCATAGTGCGGCCCACTACCCCCGAAGCCCGAGGCGGGCATGGCTACAGGAGGCCGTACGGGACGGCCGTCTCCCGTGCGGCTCGGCACTGTAGCCATGCTAGCCTCAACGTCATCCACGACAGACTCCCGTACGGCCCGCGGGCGGCGGGCCCCTTCCGCCAGAGAGAGGCGCGGAGGCGGCCCGGCCTCCTCCCAGTCGGCCAAGGGCGTAGCCGGCCCCCAGAAGCCGGCTACCCCCTTCCTCGAAGCAGGAGCCCCATTAAGGAGACAAGACGAGGTAAGGCTACAGTGAGAGCCCCCGAGGCGGCCCACTGTAGCCACGCTTACCTCGACAAAGCCCTCGTCATCAGAGGCAAGGCTACAGTAAGAAGCCGCCGACAAGACCCTAGGCGGTGGGGCCGGCCTGTCGACCAAGAAGCCGGCAGCCGGCGGGACCCAACATCCGGCGGAGAAGCCGGCAAGCGTAGACGCTGACGGCTGGGACCAGTGCCCAGCCGGATTACCATTGTACCCCCGGGGGGTAGGCCTATATAAACCCCCCGGAGCACCCATGCAAAGGGTTGGCTTCTAAGCATAGCACACACACACACACACCATAGATAGAGAGAAGCAAGAGCTAGCCTTGTTCTTCTTCTCCCTTGATCCCAACAGCTCTAGGAGCGATTGTAGCTACCCCTTCTCGATCTAGTGATCATGCGGAGACCCCGCAGAGCAGGAATAGGGGTGTTATCTCCTCGGAGAGCCCCGAACCTGGGTAAGATCCGCCGGCGTGCATGTCTTCGCCTCATCCCGTTTCCAGGCATCGGCGATGTTTTATTGGCACCCACAATGATAAGCCATCCGTTGGCATATGTCGCACCAACCACCCGACATTTGGCGCCCACCGTGGGGCCAGGTGCACCGTCGTCCGGAGACCTGTTCTGGATGGGAACCCTCTTCCTCCCCCGCGAGCGCAGCCAGCCTGCCGCGCCCGATGGCATTTGCCTCGACGCGCTGCAAGGCGTCGACGACGCCTGCGCAGCGAGCCGCCTCGCCGACCTGCTCGGCGAGACTCGCATCTCCGACGAGCCTGCGTCCGACGCAGGCACCGACTACCCCGGGAACCGCCTCGTCAGCCTCCTCGACCAGCTTCACGTCTCCAGCGAGCCTGCTGCAGACATGGAGTCGGTCGGCTCCACCGACCCGATGCTCATCGACTCGGACACAGCATCGCTTGACGCCTACCCCTCCGACGTGGTGGTCTTCGACGACCCCCTCCCTCGAGCTGACAGCGGCAGCAGCGCTGTCACCGAAGTGCTGGTCATCAGCCACGTCGCCAACTCGGGCGAGAATGCCCACGACGCCCTACAAGCGGCAATGCACGACCTCTCCGTCCCCATCCCGGCCGGCGCCGACGCCGAGATCCTGGAGGCACGCCGCCTTGCCCTCATCGCGGAGGGCCAGAAGATAGCCTCCCTGAGACGCCTCACCGAGGCCCATCAGCGCGAAGTCGACCGCGCCGCCTTCGGCACACCGCCGCCTAGCGGCCCGATCCGAGCCGGCTTCGTCCAGAAGCGCGGCGCGGCCGTCGCCAGCATGCTGGGCGCAGATGGCCCCGTCTACGCCACCCCGCTCGAGAATCTGCGAGCCGCTCAGGCGGCCGCAGAAGAGCTCAATGGGCTGGGAGCCGATGAGCTCCCCTACATGACGAGACGGATCCAGCAGCTGCTCGATGTGGCTGCAGAACGGCACGAAGCCGGCGCTCGTGCTGATAGTCATCCCCCGCGCCGAGAGCATGCCGCGACGTCCCGCTCGCCGACTGCGAGTGGTGCGCGCCAGAAGAAAGACAAGGAGCCGGCTGCCAGCCGCAGCCGGACTCGCATTACCATCGAGCGCGACGCGGAAGGCCGCCCTCGAGCGGTTGAACACCAAGGAAATCTGCCTCCTCCCCCGCCTCGAAGAGAAAGACGCCTCACTCCGCCGCCTATCACGCACCCGACTCTTGGCGACCGACTCGGCCGCCGAGAAGGAGTCGGCGAGAACGACGCCCCCCACAGGATCGACCGCCTTGCTCGATCCTTGGCGTTAGAAGAAGAAGACGATGTCGGCCCGCCATGCTTTGGCCCCCGCATCCACGACGAGCCCTTCCCCAAAGGGTTCTCGCTCCCCAGAGACACGCCCAAGTACAACGGCTCGGTGAAGCCGGAAGATTGGCTCATCGACTACTCCACGGCCGTCAGCATAGCCAACGGCAATCGGCGCGTCGCCGTGAAGTACGTCCCCCTCATGCTGCAACGCACGGCGCGCACATGGCTCAACAGCCTCAAGCCGTACAACATCAACAGTTGGCTGGACTTCACCGAAGTCTTCGTCCGCAACTTCACCAGCACCTACAAGCGGCCTCCCAAGCCTCGCCAGCTCTCCCTCTGCGTCCAAGGGCCCAACGAGTCGACCCGCGACTACCTCACGCGATGGGCCGAGCTCCGCAACTCCTGCGAGGGGGTGCACGAGGTCCAGGCCATCGAGTACTTCACCGCCGGGTGCCGAGAGGGCACCCTCCTCAAGCACCGACTCCTCTGCGATGAGCCGGCTACCCTCGACGAGTTGCTGGTCATCGCGGACAAATATGCCACGGCCGACTCCTCGATGAAGACCGAGCTGAGAGTAGACGCCTCTGGGAAGGTGATTGCTCCGGCTCCCAAGATGCCGGCTGGCGACCCTAATCGGCGCCCCTACCAGAACGATCACAAGCGCAAGGCCCCCATGCTGACTTCCTCCAGTCGGCAGGTGGCCACAGTTGAAGACGAGCAGCCCGATGAACGGCCTGCTCCCAAGAAGAAGGGTGGAAGGCCGGCTTGGCAGCCGTCTTTCTCCTACGAACAAGCTCTCGATGCCCCCTGCAAGTTCCACAGCGGCGCGAAGCCGTCCAACCACACGACCCGGAAATGCCACTGGCTCACCCGCATCACCAAGGGCGAGGGAATGCTGCGGCCTCCGCCTCCCGGCCCGCCGCCTCCAGCCCCCCAGCAGCCGGCGGCTCGGCCGGCAGTCGGCGCCATCCAAGACGAATTCCCCGAAGAGCACGCCGCCTACGTCATCTTCACTAGTCAAGCCGACGACAAGCGCAGCCGACGCCGACAGCACCAAGAAGTGAATGCAGTCACCACCAGCGCCCCCGAGTTCATGCACTGGTCAGAAAAGCCAATCAGCTGGAGCCAGGCCGACCACCCAGAGGTGATGCCTTCTCCTGGCTCCTATGCAATGGTCTTGGACGTCACCCTCGCGACGGAGAGGCGAGCTGCCAGATTTTCCCGCGTCCTGATAGACGGCGGAAGCAGTATCAACATACTGTACCGCGATACCATGGAAAAGCTGAATATCAAAGCAAAGCAGCTCATGCCGAGCCGCACCATCTTCCATGGTATCGTCCCCGGCCTGTCTTGCTCCCCAATCGGCAAGATCAAAATGGATGTTCTCTTCGGAGACAAAGATCATTTCCGCCGAGAAGCAATATGGTTCGAGGTAGTGGATTTGGAGAGCCCCTATCATGCACTGCTTAGCCGACCTGCTCTGGCCAAGTTCATGGCTGTGCCCCACTACGCCTACCTAAAGATGAAGATGCCGAGCTCGAAGGGGATCATCACAGTAGCCGACGACTACAAGAAGTCCATCGAGTGCGCCATGGCCAGTAGCCGGCTGGCCGAGTCCCTCGTGGTGGCAGAAGAGAAGAAGATGTTGGAACGGGTTGTGGCCATGGCCGGCAAGCAGCCGGCCTTGTCCCCCAACCCCAAGGATTGTGATGCGCAGGGCTCCTTCCAGCCTGCCAAAAAGACGAAGAAGATACCTCTGGACCCGGAGAACCCGGAGAGGTTCGCTGTCATTGGGGCGAACTTGGACAGTAAATAGGAAGGCGAGCTCGTCGACTTCCTCCGTGAGAATCGAGACATCTTTGCATGGTCCCCAAAGGACATGCCGGGTGTCCCGAAGGATTTCGCCGAGCACAAATTACATGTCCGAGCTGATGCGAAGCCGGTCAAGCAGCCCCTCCGCCGACTGTCAGAAGAGAACCGAAGAATTGTGGGAGAAGAGATAGCCCGGCTCCTTGCCGCTGGCTTTATCATGGAAGTGTTCTTTCCAGAGTGGCTTGCCAACCCAGTTCTGGTTCTGAAGAAGAATAACAAGTGGCGTATGTGTATAGACTACACCAGTCTGAACAAGGCCTGCCCAAAGGATCCGTTTGCTCTGCCAGGGATTGACCAAGTGATAGACTCCACAGCCGGATGCGAGCTGTTAAGTTTTTTGGATGTGTACTCAGGGTACCATCAGATCAAGTTGGACCCAGCTGACCGCCTGAAGACTGCCTTCATCACACCCTTTGGAGCTTTCTGCTACCTGACTATGACATTCGGCTTGAGAAATGCCGGTGCCACTTTTCAGCGTTGCATGCAGAAATGCCTCTTGAAACAACTCGGCAGAAATGCCCACGTCTATGTAGACGACATTGTGGTGAAGACAGAGAAGCGTGGTACCTTGCTGGAAGACCTGAAAGAAACATTCGCCAACTTGCGCCGATTCCAGATCAAGCTCAACCCCGAGAAGTGCGTGTTCGGAGTGCCAGCCGGCCAGCTGCTAGGCTTCCTGGTCTCCGAACGCGGCATCGAGTGCAACCCCATCAAGATCAAGGCCATCGAGAGGATGGAGATTCCCACCAAGCTGCGAGATGTGCAGAAGTTCACTGGCTGCTTAGCCTCCCTGAATCGTTTTATCAGCCGACTAGGAGAGAAGGCTCTCCCCCTTTACCGACTCATGAAGAAGTCCACTCACTTCGAGTGGAATGATCAAGCCGACCAAGCCTTCCATGAGTTGAAGAAAATGCTGACCACTCCGCCTGTCCTGGCTGCGCCGACTGAGAAGGAGCCCATGCTCCTCTACCTCGCCGCGACTAGCCGAGTCGTCAGCACTGTTGTTGTGGTCCAGCGCCCGGAGGAAGGCCGAGCCCAGCTAGTCCAGAGGCCGGTGTACTATCTCAGCGAAGTGCTGTCCAGCTCAAAGCAAAACTACCCGCACTACCAGAAGGTGTGCTATGGGGTGTACTTCGCTGCCAAGAAACTGAAGCCCTACTTCCAAGAGCACCCCATCACGGTCGTGTGCACTGCCCCGCTTGCCGAGATCATAGGCAGCCGGGATGCATCCGGCCGGGTGGCCAAATGGGCCATTGCATTGGCGCCCTACACGATCTTCTATCAACCCCGCACCGCCATCAAGTCGCAAGCATTGGCCGACTTCCTCGTCGACTGGGCCGAGACCCAGTACTTACCGCCGGCTCCTAACTCTACCCATTGGCGGATGCACTTTGACGGGTCCAAGATGCGCACCGGCTTGGGAGCCGGCATCGTCCTCACCTCTCCCAAAGGCGACAAGCTCAAGTACACGCTGCAGATCCACTTCGCCGCCTCCAACAACGTGGCCGAGTACGAGGCGCTCGTACACGGGCTCCGGCTAGCCAAAGAACTTGGCATACGCCGGATCCTGTGCTACAGCGACTCAGACTTGGTGGTCCAGCAATCGTCTGGCGACTGGGACGCCAAGGACGCGAACATGGCGAGCTATCGATTCCTCGTCCAGCAGATCAGCGGATACTTTGAAGGGTGCGAGTTCCTCCACGTGCCAAGGGCCGACAACGACCAAGCAGATGCCCTAGCACGGATCGGCTCCACCCGACAAGCCATACCGACTGGCGTCTCCCTCCAGCGCCTCCTCAAGCCGTCCATCAAGCCGTCTCCAGAGTCGGATTCCATCTTCGTACCGCCTGCGCCAGATACAGCCGGATCCGACTGGAGAAACCCCGTAGGTGGCACGGGGACTTCGACAACCAGCCCAGGGACTGCCATAGTCGCACCCGGCCCGGGGACTTCAGAACCCGGCCCGGGGACTGCAGCAGTCGGCCCGGGGACTGTAATGACACAAGAAGCAGCAGCCGACTCACCCAACCCACCCACCCGAGTCAAGGTGGCTACATTAACAGAAGAACAAGTCACAGCTCCGTCATGGGCCCAGCTCATCCTCAAGTTCCTAGTCAGCAGAGAGCTGCCGGCTG
Source organism: Aegilops tauschii subsp. strangulata (assembly GCF_002575655.3). Lineage (NCBI taxonomy): Eukaryota > Viridiplantae > Streptophyta > Magnoliopsida > Poales > Poaceae > Aegilops > Aegilops tauschii. The sequence continues at coordinate 520,692,213 of NC_053036.3, forward strand.
ATGAGATCTCAGCAAGACTAGTGCAACGACGAGCCGCAGCATATACAATAATCAACAGAGAGCTTGTGAAGCGCAGCATTACTGGAGTCTTCCAGCGTTGTGTCGAGCCAGAAAAAGGAGTGGCAATCCTCAAAGACATCCACCAAGGCGAATGCGGCCACCATGCAGCCTCAAGATCCCTTGTGGCCAAGGCTTTCCGCCATGGTTTCTTCTGGCCGACTGCCTTGGAGGATGCTAAAGAAATAGTCAAGAGCTGCAGAGGATGCCAAGTTTTTAGTTCCAAGCAACATCTGCCGGCTTCTGCACTCAAGACCATTCCCCTCACCTGGCCTTTTGCCGTCTGGGGACTGGACATGGTGGGCCCCTTCAAGACAGCCCGCGGCGGCCTGACACATCTACTTGTTGCTGTGGACAAGTTCACAAAGTGGATTGAAGCAAAGCAAATCAAGAAGCTCAATGGGCCGACTGCCGTGACATTCATCACCGACATCACTACTCGGTACGGCGTGCCGCACAGCATCATCACCGACAATGGCACGAACTTCGCCAAAGGAGCACTGGCACGTTTCTACGCGACGCAGGGCATCCGACTGGACTTAGCGTCCGTTGCCCACCCGCAGTCAAACGGCCAGGTCGAGCGAGCAAATGGACTCATCCTCTCCGGTATCAAGCCCCGACTGGTTGTACCACTGGAGCGATCGACCGGCTGCTGGCTCGAAGAGCTGCCGGCTGTCCTCTGGAGTCTGCGCACTACACCCAACAAGTCAACCGGCTTCACTCCATTTTTCCTCGTGTACGGTGCTGAGGCTGTCATCCCAACAGACATCGAGTTCGACTCGCCTCGGATCACCATGTACACGGAGGAGGAGGCCAAAGAAGCAAGAGAAGATGGCGTGGACCTACTGGAAGAAGGTCGGCTGCTAGCACTCAGCCGGTCCGCCATCTACCAGCAAGGGCTGCGCCGCTACTACAACCGCAAGGTCAAGCCAAGATCCTTCCAAGAGGGCGACCTTGTGCTCCGGCTGATCCAGCGAACAGCCGGCCAGCACAAGCTCTCGGCCCCTTGGGAAGGCCCCTTCGTCGTCAGCAAGGCACTCGGCAACAACTCCTACTACTTGATCGATGCGGAAAAACCAAGAGCACGCAAGAGAGACGACTCCGGCAAGGAGTCGGAGCGACCATGGAACGCAAACCTCCTGAGAAGATTTTACAGTTGAAAGCAGTATGTATCATGCTCCCCTTTTGTATTAAGCACGAACCAACAGGCCCCCTGAACAGTACTCGGGGACTGCCTTTTTATTATCTATGAATGACGAATGTCATATCCATGAATGTATTATTACATTTGATTTTTTGGTCCGGCACCGGGTTCGACTAGTCGGCCCGGGGACTGGCCGCCTTGAGCTATATTAAAAGTTTTTCCCGAAGTCAGAAAAAGTAGTGCGCCGGCTCCCAAGTCCTCTCTTGTTGAAAGTCGCAGCTCAAAGAACTGACTGTCCGACTAGCAAGAGGGAAGACAGAAAGGATGCCCACACGAAAAATCGCTAAGGAACAACGAACCTATATAGCAAAAAGACGGCCTCCAAACATGCCTACCGGCTGTCAAAACAGCCGGCTGGCCGGCTTCCTAAACACTTAGCTTTAGTCCAGCGAAGCTAGAGTACTCCCCCCCCCAATTGGCCAAGCACTCCTCCAGCTACAGATTGCAGAGCAACTGTTGGACTGGGGAGGCGGCAACCAAGGGAGGGCGGCAAGACAAAAAGCAAAAGTACAAGGAAAGACCAAATGCATAAGTTATATATACATAAAGCCCCCAACAGGCTGGCAACAGACATAAGTTCGAATACACCCAGTGGGTGGAATTGTGCAGACTTAACCAAACATTGTTCCTAAAGTAACTAGACAGGGAAACAAAAGACGGCAGACTAAGGCGCGCTGCGGAGGCCGAGCTGGTCGGTGAAGGCAACCTCGCCGGCTGGAGGAGTGGCCGACTAGCGGGTCCCGGCTTGACCACCACCAGCGGCAGGAGACGCACTCGCACGCGACGTAGTGCTGGAGGTGCGGTCAGGCTGAGGCTGGCCGGCTGCTCCACCAGCCGGCTCGGCGTCTTCACCCTCCTCCTCCTCTTCTTCACCCTCGTCGCTGGAGTCGATCTCCTCCGCTGAGTCTTCGCCATACTCCGGGTTCAGACCGAACCACTCCTCCGGCTGGGCGACACCATTGTCGTCCACCTCGGGGGCGAAGACGCTGGTGTCGGTGTAGTCGGCGATCGCCGAAGCCCGCCGGATGATGGCCGGCCGTGCCGGCTCCAGCTCTGTGTCGGCTTGCTGCCGCCAGGTAGCCAGCTGATCCAGGCTCAAGCCGGGATACCAGGCCTTGACGAACTCCAGCGCCCGCCTGGCGCCGGAGCGAGCCGCCGATGCCTTCCAAGCCTCAAAGTGGCCGACTGCCACCTCCAGCCAGTCGGCTGTCCGGCTGGGGGTGCGAGGGACCACTTGGCCGGGCCAGAGGGCGGCCAAGACCTGCGCCCCGGCACGCTGAAGCCGGCAGAGCAGCCGGTGAGCCGGCTGGATGCGAGCCTGGATCGCCAGGAGCTGTTCCTCCAGCGAGCGGCTGGCGGTTGGCGAGATCTCAAAGCTAGCCTGCCTTTGCGCTTGGCGACGGGCCTCGATGGTCTGGTTGGCGGCAGTAGAATAGCCAGGGAAATACTCTGCGCAAGAAAGGAAGAAAAGAACACCAAAATCAGAAAACAAGTCAAAGTGGCAGATGGCAAGAAAGGACGAAGAGGTAGGCGGCTTACCGTCAACCAGATCTTCGATCTGGCCATAGCCAGAGACCAGAGTCTGCCTGGCCTCAGCCCAGCCAGCCGCCTCCGTCTCGAACTCGGCCTGGAGAGTGGCTTCACGATCCTGCACAGCCTTCAGTGCCGCCTTGTGGCGTTCCTCCTGGTCGGCCAACTTCTTGGCCACGCGGTCGCGTTCCTGCACCAAGGCGGTGAGCTCGGCATCCTTGGCGCGAAGGGCAGTTTGAGACTCTCCCAGTTGTGCCCTCAGACTGGCGTTGGCCGCTGCAGAGACGGCGGGAAAAGAAGAACAGTAAGAAATCGTCCAGGAAGATCCGACCCGACTGCTCAGCAGTCGGCCCGAATCTCGGGGACTACACCCAGTGGGTGCGCTGACGCGCCTCCACATGAGATAAAGAACAAAGCACGTACCTCGGCTCTCAGTAAGGTCGGCGGTCTTCTGAGTCAGCTCCCGAGCCTGGGAGTTGAAGGCGGCCGCTCGAAGGTTGTGGTAGTCCTGTAAGATGGACAGAAGATCGAAGTAAGAACAAGAATAGAAAAGACAAATCCACCAAGAAGTTCCAAGCCTCCTGCTCAGCAGCCGACTCGGAACTCGGGGACTACACCCAGTGGGTGCGCTGACGCGCCCCCACGGAAGAAATCAAGATCAAAGAGAAATCAAGATCAAGAAGAAGCAAGATGGGAATACTAACCCGGATGGCCGGCCGCGTCGCGAGGAATTCGTCGGTGAACTGCCTCAGCGCCGCAGCTTGGCCCTGGAGCCGGGCCCGGACGTCCTGTGCAGCCACGTTCACCATGGCCGTCCCTCCGCCTGGTGTCCACCCCGAGGTAGCGCTGGCCGCCTCCGCATCTCGGACCGACGAGCTGGAACCCACGGCCGGCTGTGGCTCCGACGCGGCCTTCCCCGCACGCCGGCTCGACGGGGTCCGGACTGACATCTCAGCCCCCACGGCCGGCTCGCCCCCCGCCGACTGTGCAGGCGGCGGATCAGGCCGGCCGCCTTGGGCCGCCCCAGTTGGCGGGGTCGGCACCGGCGCCTTCTCCAAGATGATGACGTCGTCGCCGCTTCCCCCCAGCCCTGGCTGGTCGCTGCTGGCTCCCTCCGGCGAGGGCTCCCTGGGCCCCGGCGCCGCAACACGCAGGGGGTGACCATCAAGACCTCCCCCGCTGCTTCCGCTGCGGCAGCCTCTGCTTGGGCCCTAGCTACAGCATCGGCGAGCGCCTTCGCCGCCTCCTCCTCCCGTGCCGCCTGGGCGGCAGCCGCCTTCCGTGCCTCCGCCTCCCGTGCCTCCTGCTCCTCCCGCGCCTCCCGCGCGTTCCGTTCCGTCGCCGCCTGAAGCTCGGCGCGGGGGTCCACACGGCGGGTGGTGCTCCCAGACCCCCTTAGAGACTCGACGACGGAGGCAGCAGCCGCCCGCTCAAGCGACAGCGGAGCCCTGATCATTGGAGAAGAAGACAAGAGCTCAAGAACCACCAAAGAAAAGAAAGAAAAGAGAGTACACAAAGAAAAATTCGGACTTACGCCGACACGGTCTGCGGTTGCTTCACCGCCTTGCGGAAGTGAGCCGCCTTCGCGGCCGCCTCCTCTCGCCTGGTGGTTGCCGCCCCACCTCTGGGCTTCTTCGTTCGGCTGCCGAACAAACCCTGGGCGGCGCGACGCTTCTGACCTCCGCCTCGAGCAGGCGGTGCGGCGGAGGAACCCGCGCCGCGTCCAGATGCCGGCTGGCGGCGCGGGATGACTTCGGCCTCATCGTCGTCCGGCCAGTCGTCGAAGGTGACTCCAAGCCCGGAGCCGCCTGTTTCGCCGCCGGCTTGGCCACCACCCGGCTCGACGTCGTCGTCCATACCGGCCGCCGCCAGGTCGGGGTCCTCTTGATCATGTTTGGTCCGGTCGGGGACGAATCGGCGCTCCGAGTCTGACCCGCCGGCCGGCCGAAGCAGAGGGCTCTGTCGAAAAGCAAACCGACTAAGTTAGAGTCGGCTAAGAGGAACTCGGCAACGAAGTTGAGAGAAAAAGAAGACACAGGGAGAGCATACCATGGGCGGTGGATTGGCTCGGCTGTATGGCTCCTTGCCGAATTGCCACTCTTCGGAGAGCTTGCAATTCGCAAGGTAGTTCACCATGTAGGCGACCTCCTCGCGCGGCATCTCCTTGGTGCACATTCGGCTCGGATCGAGCTGGCCGCTCATCTGACAGATCAGATGAGGCCAGCTCTGGAGCGGAAGAACCCGGCGCGTGACGAACGCGGCCAGAAGATCGGACCCCGTCAGGCCCTCCGACTGGACCATCACCCGCAGTCGGGCGATGACGGCGTTTCCAGCCGGCGTCAGCGTCACAGCCCGGAAGGACCACTGGGGCAGCCTGCCCGCCGGTGGGCCGGCTACGTAAGCCGGCAGGATGATGTAGTCGCCCCGTGGGGCGATGTTCCGCACGTAGAAGTACGACTTCTGCCACTTCTTCACCGATTGGATTAGCGGGATGACGGGGAAGGGGTTGTCGGCGACCGATCTCCGCGACGCGATGAAGGCGCCAGTCTGAGCCGGCATGCCCCGCATGCGCGTGCCCAGCTTCGACTGGAAGAACTCCCCCCAGAGCTCAAGGGTGGGGAGGACGCCGAGGTAGCCCTCGCACAGGGTGACGAAGGCGGACAGCAGCACCACCGCGTTTGGGGTGAGATGGTGCGGCTGGAGCTGATAGAATTCGAGCCAGGAGCGGAAGAAGGCGCTCACTGGAAGGCCGATGCCGCGCAAGAAGTGCAAGCGAAAGACCACCCGCTCGCCCTCCTGCAGCTCCGGCCTGATTTCCTTCGCCGGCGCGAGGCGGACCTCCACCTTGTCCGCACCGGGCAGCCGCCGCGTGTTGCGGAGAAACTCGACGTGGTCGTCGTGGACGTTGGAGCCATCCCAATCCCCACCATGCTGCTCCGTGGCGGGAGGCATGGCAAAAACAAGCGCGGCGGCAGAGGAATGCGTAGTGGAGGAGCGCGGCGGCGAGGCGCTGTCGCAAGAGCGGGAGAGCGAAGAAGATGGTGGAGGTAGGAGGAGCGTGCGAGGGCCTGCCGCCCTCCACCTCCCCCTGCTTATAGCCTCGCGCGGTAGGACCGGAGAAGCCGAACGCGGGGGGAGTCGTGGGATTAACTGCACCCACTCCCCCCACGTCTCGCGATTATTGTGCATAAATGCGAGCCGAAACTGCCGCACGGGGCGTGCGGGCAGTTTCGGGATGTAGACAATCCGCGCCTGGGCCGGGGCGCGGACGTGGCGGGCCCCCTCCCTGCGGCGACGTCCCGTCACGAGCGTGGGCTGGCAGGCTTTCCGGCCAAGAGGGCCACGTGGTTCGCAGACGGCCAGTGGCCGGCCCGCGGCCCGGTGCATGCGCCAGCGGGCTCCCGCCCTCTGACTCCGGAAGATTTCGACTCAGGCGGCGCGCCTGACCAAGGCCGGCTCCCAGCTGCCGGCTTGCTAAGATGGGAAGCTGATCGAGCTTCTCGACCCCTACTCCACCTCGAAGCCCAATCAGCTTCGGGGACTACTGTCGGAGTAAATGGCCATGGGTAGCCTAACCGACTGCCCCTGGTTCTTCTGAAAAATTATCAGGCCTTCGGGCCTCCAAGCACTCCAAGCATTAGGCCGCCTTCCCTGGCCGGCTACCTCTGAAGCCGACTCCCGGAAGGCGACCCAGCCTCAGCAACCCCTCCCCAGGACAACTACGGGGTGGCCGACTCCAAGAAGCCGGCCAAGAAGGACGCCGACTCCAAGAAGCCGGCCGAGACCACAACCACCAAAGCTACTCCCACATAACGGCGACAAGACGCGATGTGGCCACAGTGCGGCCCACTACCCCCGAAGCCCGAGGCGGGCATGGCTACAGGAGGCCGTACGGGACGGCCGTCTCCCGTGCGGCTCGGCACTGTAGCCATGCTAGCCTCAACGTCATCCACGACAGACTCCCGTACGGCCCGCGGGTGGTGGGCCCCTTCGCCAGAGAGAGGCGCGGAGGCGGCCCGGCCTCCTCCCAGTCGGCCAAGGGCGTAGCCGGCCCCCAGAAGCCGGCTACCCCCTTCCTCGAAGCAGGAGCCCCATTAAGGAGACAAGACGAGGTAAGGCTACAGTGAGAGCCCCCGAGGCGGCCCACTATAGCCACGCTTACCTCGACAAAGCCCTCGTCATCAGAGGCGAGGCTACAGTAAGCAGCCGCCGACAAGACCCTAGGCGGTGGGGCCGGCCTGTCGACCAAGAAGCCGGCAGCCGGCGGGACCCACCAGCCGGCGGGACCCAACATCCGGCGGAGAAGCCGGCGAGCGTAGACGCTAACGGCTGGGACCAGTGCCCAGCCGGATTACCATTGTACCCCCGGGGGGTAGGCCTATATAAACCCCCCGGAGCACCCATGCAAAGGGTTGGCTTCTAAGCATAGCACACACACACACCATAGATAGAGAGAAGCAAGAGCTAGCTTTGTTCTTCTTCTCCCTTGATCCCAACAGCTCTAGGAGCGATTGTAGCTACCCCTTCTCGATTTAGTGATCATGCGGAGACCCCGCAGAGCAGGACTAGGGGTGTTATCTCCTCGGAGAGCCCCGAACCTGGGTAAGATCCGCCGGCGTGCATGTCTTCGCCTCATCCCGTTTCCAGGCACCGGCGATGTTTTATTGGCACCCACAATGATAAGCCATCCGTTGGCATATGTCGCACCAACCACCCGACAAAATGTATATATCTGTTTGCACAAAAAAGGTGGAAAGGAGGGTGACTAACAAGTGATGAAACATGCATCAAATGAAAAGAAGCATGTTCCTTATCTGAATGGCAATCCTACAAGGACAGTAGCAATTTCTAAAGCACTGGCATTGCTAGATATTAGTGTGGGCATTAGGATTAACTATGACAACCGTTAAATACGACATTACTTTGGGCACAGGAGAGTAGGCGGACCAGGACAGTTGCATTTCTAACGAAAAGAACCAACTTATCTTAATGGGAAATTTTAGCAGGACATGTAAAGAAGTGCCATTGATTCATATTACTGGAGGCATTACATTGAAAAAAACATTGGTTTAACGTGTCCTTACTTTTAACAGTACGACTGCTACATTTTACTAGTGGCATTACATAAGAGTGGCTCGGGGCAACAAACATCAGAACAGGATATCTGGGTTGGTCCCATTTTTGTTCGGTATAGCCACCTTATACTGTGTGAGGCTAGCAAATCTAGTGCTGGACTTACTCTGTTGACTTGTCCCCCAGTCCCCACTTTCTTTCCTTTTTCAACCAATAGATCGGGTTTATATTGAGTTTGTACTGTGTTTCCCTTTATTTCCCTATTAGACCTAGAGACCAGTTGGATAGCCAGTCTCTGCTACTTTTCGCCCCCATTATTTCCTCTTTCGACCAAGTCCTAGATTCAGGTAACAAATCCTCCCCCATCCCCACCCCCTTTCTTCCTTGTTTGAACCAAGTAGTACTAGATTCGAGTGCATGAACTAGTTTTACCTCTTAAACGTAAAAAAATTAGGTGGTTTTCGAACAGCCGATCGATCCTATCTACGAGGGGCCTAAGAAATAGTAAAAGATACAAATGCAGCGACGTCAGGAGCTCGGGAAGTAGAGCAAGGCCTGTTTCGAAGGAAGTTATACCTGATGGTCGCCGGGATGTCGCTAGGTGGGCGGCGGGAGGCCAGATCTGCCCACACTACGACAGCAAGGAAGAAGGTGTCGGAGGCCCTCCCTCGCTAGCGGTGCTTGGGAGAGAACGGCAAGGCAGGGTGATCGGGACGCGCCCAGCAGTGGGTAAGAGCCGTCGCCGAGGACGACCGCGTGAACATTGCACCTTCTCACCTTCCCCGGCGGAGAGGATCCGGTTGGATCTGTGACCAGCGGTGGGCAGAGAGAGTGTGTGTGGCCACCGCTGTCGTGTTTAGATCTGGAGAGGCCGAGACAGTGTGAAGAGAGCAACACTAGCAAGCAAGCGCGGAGGCTCCTGCCTATATAGTGGAGTAGTACTAGTTTTCTTTTATCTACCGGAGCCGGCTTGACCTCGTCAATGACTGTCGAGAAGTCTTCATGCACGTGGCTCGGAGGCGCAGTTGTCGTCATTTTGATCTGAAGCGCCGGATTATAACATATAACACGAAAAAATGCCACATGACAAGAAATCATAACCTGGCTGCCCAAAGGAGACAACATGAATCCCGACGGACAAACTAGACGAGGAACAAAGCTCAAATTAAAGATAAACTCGTAGAAAAGGGGTTCGTCGATAGATGTCCTAATTAACATAGCCGGCTTGACCTAGATGGGAACCGAGTAGTCACTGTTCGTGCATGTGCCCCCAATGACTAGCCCAACTCAGTTGTCGCTGTTTAACCCTCGCAGTGATCCGAAGCACATGACACCTAATTTTGCGAGATGACAAGAAACCTTTTTTTAGATTTCTCACCACAACTACAGCCATGTACAACACAGCCTGCACGATATGTAGACGATAGCCAATCCAGGCGTGTCTGCTGGAGTCTGGTCACATGCATGGACGAACTGATCTTCCGTGTCTTGCATGGATCGTCCAGGCACCAACGTAGTACAACACTTCTCTAGTACTATCGCTCGTCTCCCTCTTCTATTAAGTCACCCGACTTGCGGGGCCGGGGAGTGTGCCTATGGTCGGTTCTCAATTGCCGTCCCACATGTGTGTGCAAACGCAATATGACGCGCGTTCCATTCGGAGAGCAGCGTGCCAGACCGACCGACCGACCGTCTGGGGTGCGACGCGAACGCGACGGGCATGTTGTATACTCCATACATGTGTACCGCCGTTTTCTATACGCTTTGCTCCATGGCGCGGGCGCAATCCATGGATACAAAATTAGTATACTGTATACTATTTAAAAGTCGAGGGCAGGGCTTTTCCTGCGCGGTAGGCAGGGCAGTTCCGCCTAGTCGGTTCGACAGAGACGCAAGAAGATGAGGGAGTAGGTTGCTGCAAACGTAGGGCTGTGTGATTTGACAGCGAGTTACTGCTGGACAGGTGGGGCCCCGTGATTTGACTTTCCATTATCATTTTAACTGCCGCGCTACGACCGGCATGAGTCTCCCGATTCCTGACCACCTCCATACAGGTGCCTCTCCCAATGCTCCACCGTGTAGTGGAGGCTGGCTCTTGCATGAGAGCCCACTTCTCCACTTTTTCCTTGCCTCTCTTTCCTCCACATATGCAAAAATGCCATGTAAAGCGCACTATTGTACTTACTTTTACTTGCTCCTACAGGTGCTTAAGCTTGCCACATAGGCATAAAGTCTGATGTGGCAAGTTAATCAAGAAGAGAGAGACTAGTTTGGTGACCCAAGGAAGAAACGGTGCTAAGCATGTGTACCTAGGTGAAAAGACAATTTTGAGTCTATAGCTAATTAAATGAAGCAAACTTAGCAACACCATTTCATTGGAAGAGGTCACTCCTTGGCAAATGCAATAAATACTAGTACTCCCTGTGTCCCATAATATAAGAACGTTTTTGGCACTACACTAGTGTCAAAAACGTTCTTATATTATGGGACGGAGGGAGTACGAAGAAAGAGATAGAGAGGAGTAAAAAAATACACTTATAGCCAACCTTATAGCCAACCTTGTTGTAGTATGAGTGACTAAGTGATGACTATGTATGACATGCCAACATCAGATAGCCTAACGCACCATGTTAAATCTCCAAGGACGCGACTGCGCGAGCGACGCGACGGTCGTGGTAGGCGCGACCATGATACGGGCTGCTGGCAGCCCTTGGATCTGAGATCAAACGGTCGCATGCTAAGTTGCTGAAAATTTGCAGAATAACCCTCCAGGATAGGATATTCACCCATAGGTCTAGAATCACGCCATGCAACCGTTCGATCTCAGATCCAAGGGCTCTCGGAAGCCCGTATCATGGGAGAATGGAAAGCCACTACCCTGCCGTTCGCACGCTGGCAGTTCGCTCCTACTCGTCCCTGCACGTCCTTCAATACTACGGCGGTTCGCTCCTAGTCGTCCCGTACATTCACATTACGGCAGTTCCACTAATCCTAACCCTCCTCCCAAATCCATGGCGTCCCAAATCTCCACGATCGGTGGTGAGTACAAGGTTAGAACCATCACCGGCGATGAGTCCGACGTCATCTACACCCGTTCTTCCGCGACGGTGAAAGGATGCCTTTCTCGCTTCAGACGCATGTTCGAAGACTCAGATGATGAGTGGGTCACTGGGCTAGATGTTGAGTACACCACAGTCCTGGGACGAGATAAGGATCTAAAGGACGAAGAGAGGAAGAAGCCCGCCGTGATCCAGGTTTGCGTGCATGACTTATGCTTGGTCTACCACATATGCCATGCCGACGTTGAGTGCCAGGATTTTAAGGACTTTGGTAACGACAAAGAAGTCCTACGTCGGATAGGCCTCGTTGTAGGCAACACCTTCGACCTCCAGAAGAATCGGCTGGTGTCCTCTCGTCAGCCTTCAATGCTGACCCTGGCAGGAGCCATGGTTCATCCTTCATACGGTAAACTGGAGAAACCTCCATACACGTTTCATCATCATGCATGGCAGCGCAATGTACTAGATATAGACCACATCCACTACGCTGCAATGGATGGCTACCTTTGCTTCAATATCTACAAGGGTTGGATGAAGAGCAACAGCCAAGTGTGCGGTTCAAGCAAAGAAGTATCGGCCAAGAGGAAGAGGGACAAGGACGAAGTCGAGGACGTGGACGAGGACTCCGAGTAAGGTGGCAGTGTCGTTGCTCATGGTGGTTCTAATGCAGTGTCTACCGGAATATTGCAAAGTTTAATTTCAGGTGTGCTTAATTTAATTTGAGGGGTGTGTTGTGCTGAGCCCCCAGCAGAACTATGTTATGTTTCTTCTCGTTACTTTAACTCTTCAGTACGTACATACTAGTATTTCTTACATTTTATCTTTTAGTTGGTATAGTACTACCACTCGTTTCTTCACATTATATACATACAATATATATGGCCAACATCATATAGCCAGCAGTTTAGTTGTCAAAGAATTTCAGGGTGCTTAGTTTTGTCAAAGAATTCCAGGATGCTTAGAGGGTGCTTGGATCCAAGGGACTTATTTTAGTCTGACTAAAAATAGTCTCTTTAAGAGGCTAAAGTTCCAAGCACTAGTCTTGAGACTAAAATTTTTTAGTCAGGGGTACCCCTACTAAAATGTGGATTAGTCATCTCTCTACTCATTTAACTCCTCTCCTTTAACACAGGCGAGTTCTGGATTGGAGGGTTTGGAGGATAATAAATGCTCATTAACTTGATTTTAGCCTTTTTAGTATTTGGATCCAAGCATGGGTGAGGCTAGCATGTTTTAGTCCCACTACTTTTAGTCATGGGACTAAAACGTATCCAAGCACCCTCTTAGTTTTATTTGAGGGGTGGGTTGTGCTGGACACCATTATTGTGACTAGCCTTTTTAATAGTACTATATGCATAATTTGGCGACGAGCGCTCTCTATATGTACCACCTTTTTTTTAATTTCAAGTTTTGCTCCATGGCGCAATCCATCGATACTACTGCTGTACAAAAGTATACATTTTTTAAAAGGCTAGAGGGCGGGGCAGTCTAGCTTGGTCGGTTTCACGAGAGGCGAGGACCTTTGTGATTTGACGGCTCATTACTGCTGGAAGGCGGGGCCTTGTGATTTGACTGCTCGTATAAATGCGCCGACGACCTGATCGAGGAGGAGCAAAGAACCGTGCGGTATACTCAAGTTTTCCACTGGAGTAGTACTGCGACGGAGGAGCACGAAAGACGGCAGCCCAGTGCCATATGGCGATAAAAATGATCTAATTTGCTAGTCATCTCATTGTTAGCATTGTTCTATTCATTCCCTCAAAAAGACATTGTTCTATTCATGCCTCGCAGAGAATGTGACACGTGCGGCGAAACACCCGAAGCAAAAGATGAAACACAGGAGCAAAAGAAGAAGGAAGATTATCACCCCAAATGATCTAATTCGCCACAGAGTCGTAACTGCTTCTTCATCGCCTCCACGACCTCCATCTCCTTGCGCGTCTCCTCCGCCATCTTCTTCATTCTGTCCATGACGCGGGATTTCTCGATGCGAGCCTTCATCATCTGTTCCACGGCCGCATTACGTACCTTGACAGCAGCCGGGTGCTCGATGCGGAGCTTCGCCAACTCCTCCTCCTGTTCCATGACGAGGGCCTACAGCATCTTCATCGAGGAACTACTATTCTCATGCAGCTTCTTCCAGCCGGCGTTCTTCTCCTTCAACAGGTCGATCTCGTGGCAGAGCTTCGCCTTGTCCTCCTGAAGTCGCAGGATTTCGCCGGTCGCCTTCTTCTCCGAGGCAATGCTCTTCTTCAGCAGCATCACCAAGCCGGCGGTCAACCCCCCCTGCTGATTGAGCTCAGCGGGCATGTCGTCGAGGCTCTCCTTCAGCAACTCCATCAAGCCTCGGATGAACTCCTTCTGCTTATTGAGCTGATCGGGCATGCCGTCGAGGGATAACGACTCCAGCTCCGCCGGCTCGGCATGTTCGCCTCCGCGGCTAGGGCGCTCCTGGGAGCCATCGCCTGCCCGTGAGAGATCTTTCGAGGTCTCTGCGTGGCGGCGAGCCCTCTTTTTTCTTCCGCAGCCTTGGTTGCCGCTCCCTTGTTACGAGTAGTTCTTGACCTAGAGCTCTGCTCACCGGCCATGGCAACGACAGACGAAGAAGAAGCACTTATGAGGAGGAAAGGTAGATTAATTTTTGTTTAGGTAGTTCCCCTTTTTATAACCTAAGTATTAGCACTAGTACTAATACCTGCATAGTGGGAACACATTCAGATTTAGTACGTACTAGTAGGTGTGAGCAGGCTTTCGAATGTGATGGGAACAAGGTAAAGATTAATTGATGGTTTTGGTTTCGAGGCCCGAAACAGCTCCCGATGAGTTTAGCGGAATATAAATTTCAAGTACTACACTGCTCAAATGCGTAAATATTATGTTACTGTCAAAAATTGGCACAAAATACGAAGGAGACCAATGGAAGTACTACTAGCAACCCACGATTTAACTACTCGCATGCGCGCAGTGGAGTGATAATGTCTTTCTTCCGCCCTCACGTCCATTCAATTTGCATGCGCTATATTAATTGACCATCAATGAAGTGAACGACTTTACATGCGTCAAATTATCACATGGGGTGGATCTTGGTACAAAATTGCGTCCGCCCATGTACCCGCGTGTGCGTGCGAGGGAATGAGTGCGTGCGTGGCGTGCGTGCACATCTTCGCTTCGTGAATGTACCGCCAGTATGGCTCAGGGAGGACGAGTACATTCTTCTGGAACCAGCAGCACGTCACTGTGATCAATCCACGCAAGGAGGTCGCGACAACGCCTCCACATGTGCTACGTGGCTGCATGAACTGTAAGACAGACACTGTGTAGCGTGCCATTGGTATTCTAATTTACGTGTTTTGCACATACTCGGAGTACTAGTAAGGTACACGTGCATTGCACGCATCAGATTTTGCAACCAAATTATGACTAAATACCACACTATAGCATGTAAGCTCTGAGTCATATATGCCTGATGTAGCCCTTCGTTTAATTCTTATAGTTCATCTCATTCAAAATCAATTAGTTTTAATAAAAAAGCTAAGAACGTGGGAATAGGAAAAATATGGGATTATAGTGGAATGTCGTCTTGAATCCTACAGGATTGTACGAGTGTTTGATTGTGCATAGAAAAAACGCAGAATTCTTTCAAAGAGGTTTGAGTGGATGGGATGTTTCCTATGAAATCTAGTGCAAATGAATCATATGGAAAAATTCCTATGGTTTACAATCCTACGAATCAAACAACCAAGATAGGAAAAATTCCTAATGATTAGAATCCTCCAAAATTCCTTTGAGAATCCTTTGAATCAAAGAAGACCTTAATCTATTTTATGATTCATGGAATTGTGCGTTGTAAAGCATAAAGTAAAAACAAATAATGGCAATTCAACTAGAAAAAAAGTTTGGGCAGTTATGATACGGAAGATTCTAGAACAAAAGAGAACCACTGTTGTTTTGAGGTTTGTGCATTATGCTTAAGTTCAACCATGGAGTCTGCTAGATTGTACATGTGGCAAAATCCGGTGGGGGGCTAGAAGATGGTGCGAGGGGCCGAGTGGAGGGAGACTATGAAGGAATGCACAAGTGCGAGATCGATATTTAGAGAGAGGGGGCGAACACGTGCGCTGTTGCGCGCAGTGGCGGAGCCATGAAAAATAAATGAGCTAGGGGGCCAAGCATTGCTAATCCTTTACGAGGAGGGTCAATTCATGAACTTAAACCATTTTAGCAGCAATTGTCTAATGATCACATTCATATTAGCCTCGATATATAGTGATGTTAGGGGGAGAGGGGGCAGGGCCCTTACTGCCCCCTGTCTTCGCCATTGTGCACGCATCTGAGAGATGAAGCGGAAGGCATGGATGATGAGAGGGGGACGTTGGATATATAATTAATGTGGGTGTATTAGCTATATATGTTAATCCTATATAGAGAGGTATAGATTGATCGATGTGGACGTGGGAAAGAGGGTGAGACCTCACTGGATATATTGATTGATCGGTTTGTGTAGAAAACTATGAAAGACCTAGCTATATACACACATACATAGAGGAACATCGATCGTTGCGCATGCACGCGTGAGAGATAAAGAATGCCCGATATGATGGAGAGGGGGATGTGTGTGGGTGTGTGCCTTCATGGGAGACCAACCTGAAGAAAAAGATTGTATGCGTGCGATGGATAATGCCGACTGGTAGTGTGTGTGCATGCATGCACGAGAGAAAGTTAGTGGTACAATTATAAAGAGAAGACTACTGTGTGGGTGTAAAAGAATAGGTGAGGTCATAATCAATGTAAAGTTGAATTCAAATATTTAAATAAGAGATCCTGATGTTTGAAACCCATGCATGCATGAATATAACGGAGATCTGCGCGGTGTGGTTTGGAAACGAGCATGTTGTAATGTATACACATTGAACAAGGTCAGACTGATTTGAATTTGAGATACCGATGGCAGACATCATTTGGCCACGTCGCATCCGTGCATGGACACACTATTCTAATTGGAGATGATGGGCGGCTTTCGCATCACATATCTATATCTATACCCCTATATATATATTTTATATTTTATATTTTTTTATATTGTGTGCGGGTAACTTTAACTTTGAAAGATGGTCATTGGATGAGGGGAATCCGATGGTCCAAAGATGGCAAATTTGAGCACTAATGGCCGTTGGATATCATCTAGATTCCACCAGATTTCGCCACATGTATAATCTAGAAGACTCCATGGTTGAACTTAAGCATAATGCACAAACATCAAAACACAAGCACTTCTTATTTGTTCTAGAATCTTCCATATCAGAATTGCCCAAATGTTTTTCTACATGATTTGCCATTATTTGTTTTTACTTTATGTCTTACGACGCACAATTCCATGAATCTTAAAATAGATTAGCTTTCTTATAAAAACTAGATGATTTTGAATGAAATGAACTATAAGAATTAAACGAACATCTACATCATGCATATATGACTCAAAGCTTGCATGCTATAATGTGGTATTTATTCATAATTTGGTTGCCAAATCTCGTGCGTGCAATGCACGTGTACCTTACTCTAGTCTAAATGGTGTTTGTGTGTGTGTTGTGCGTGTTGAAGTGCAAATTGTCTTTTTTTGGTACACGTTAAGCTTGTTCTTCCGAAATTTCAAGCCGCGCCTTGTTATGCCAAAAATTCAAGCTAGCGTCTCTGTCTATCGTGCTGCGAAACTCCCGCCTCTTCAACCCGCGCCTTGTTAGCCCGAATATTTAAGATATATCTTTGTCTCATTGTGCTCCGACAACTCCCTCCATCTCAACCCGCGCCTTGCTATTCCGAAATTACAACGCGCACGAAAACTCCCACCTCCTGTGAAATCCTGACACGTGAAATGCCCGTGGTACCCCTGAACCGAAAGAACCGCCTCAAATCGGTGGGGGTACTTTCATAACTTACCCCACATTTCGGACAAGCGCGTCTCTAAACCATGGTTCCCCACTGCCATCCCATCCGCGCACCAATTCGTACACCGAGGCTGCGAAAACCCGCGACGAAACCCCACACCCTGCTCTGTCCGCCACCCAGCCGGAGCCTCTTCGCCGACGACGTCGTCCACAGCAACACCTCGACGTCCCTCATCCATCGTACCGGATGAGGATCCGTCGTTGATCTCATCGTCCCGCCGGTTCAGCCACCCCGTCCTCCACCTCCAAGGAGCTGCCCCGACGTTCCCCTCGTCTTTCGCGCCACCTCCATTCCCACACCGCCGTCTTCACCTGCACCACCGGAAGAGCATCATCATCACCGTTTCCTCGGATGAAGTTGCGGCCTAATCGGCGCCACCAAAGAGGTTGTACACTAATCGCCGCATTTTCTTCTTGATTCGATCTCACGGTGCTGCCGGCGCTCGGTCCCGAGCCGACACGGCGCGGCTCCATCCACGGCGGCGTCGCCGGCCACTTCCTCCACGGCGTCGCTCCCTCGGCGGCGACGTCCACATCAGTAGGAGCTGCTGCTGCTTTAGCTCTCGCTCGCGCTGCTGCTCTGCTCTTGCTCTCGGTCCCCTGCCTGGTCTGCTCTTGCTATTGCTCTTGCTCGCGCTGCTGCTCTCGCTCTTGCTCTTGCTTGTGATGCTGCTCCGATTTAGCTACACTTCAGTCGACTGAATCGACTTTTGGGTCAGTCGATTTTCAGGGGGTGGGGGGCTCGCCGGGGTGAAGGAAGAACCAGCCGCAGTGGGGAGGGGGGCTCGCCGGAGAGGTACCCCACTATCTATCTTAGGGTTCAGGATGGGGGCGGCGGTCGCCGGCGGTGGCGGGGCGTTGGCGGGGCGGTGGCGTGGGGATCGCCGGAGAAAAAGCTCGGCACGGGGGGCCTAGAGGGATGGCCGGGGTGGCGGCGGACCGGCGGTCGGGAGTGTTTTCGGGGCGGGCGGGGCGGCGCACCGCCGGCCGCGGGCGGCGGGGGGCTGCTGTTTGGCCGGTGGTGGCCGGCGGCTCAGGGGGGTGGAGGTTGAAGATGAACCGCAGGCCCTTGATTTCGTATCCAACGGCTGCAAAATCGACTGACCAGAGATGAAAAAGTGAGTCAACCGACGTGTAGCCTCACCTTGCTAGTGCGTTCAGTTTCGACAGCAACATTCAGTTTCGACAGCAAAATTCAGTTTCGACAGTTAAGTTCAGTTTCGACAGTTAAGTTCAGTTTCGACAGTTAAATTCAGTTTCGAGAGTTAAGTTCAGAGATGAGCGGCTGATGTATTTTACATCTAGCACTTTGTGGTTATGTATTTTACGTCATGTATTGGAGATGCTATTAGAATTCCACTCAGGTTAACGTTGTTCGTTGTCTCTCTTGTCCTGCTTCAGCCTCGGCGTCGTACAACTCACCGGAGCTGCTCCAACGACGAAACCCTCCATCACAGCGGAGCAGTACCTCGGGCTCCATCTCCAGACGCCTAAGATCTTCTTCCCCTCCTCCGACAGCCAAGTCAGCCGGAGCATCCTCACCGGCCAACCCAATCACGCTGAGATCGACATGGCTTCGCCAAAGAGGTTGTACACTTGTTGCATCTCTTTTTTACTCTACATGTTATATATATTGTCCACTAAGCACTCGTAGTAACGGGAAATACGATTATTTTATCCTACTATATGATAAGCAGTGAGGTACCAGGCAACTTAGCTATCCGTGATGGACTCTCTTGACGCCATCATTATTTATCTCTGCGCGTTTGAGCTGTGCATTTGTCGATGGGCCTGGGAGTTGAGCTAGTATGGCAGTGGCCTGGGTCCAAAGTAATAGAAGTAGCACAAAAACATTTTTTTAGTGTAGGATTTTCCTTGCTCAAGCTTGCCTACTAGAATCGCCAGTGCTTGAAAGGAAAAGTGAATGAAAAACATCGGAATTGGAAAGTTTCCTATGGTACTACTTTTCATGAATTTGGTGCAAAGGAATGGAGCAAAGGAAAACTGTAGGATTTGTTCCTTTAGTGTCTCCTTGAAATAAAAACAGTAGGAATTCTAATTTCCACTTCTCCTCCTTTTCATATTCCTATTCATCAAGCACAAGACTAAGAGATAGTAGCATAATAGCATTATAACCGTACATTTTCTTGTGGTTTGACTTAATCTCACCATGCTTTTTTGCATCCTGTGATCTTCCAATTGTTTTGAATCAAACACCCAGATTGGCAGAAATCCTGTGTTTTTAAATTCTCTGTTTTGCACGTGCATTCCTATCCTATTCCTGACTATTTCCTATCCCTGCATTGTTAGAATCCTCAAATTCAAACAAGCCCTTACTCAATTACTTCTGTTACAGATATGTGTCAAAGAAAACCTTGTGTGGTTTGTCCTGTTCCTGCGGCGCTATGTTCCACCCCAGCTCAGCTGCTCCAACGACGGAAGGGTTCACCACAGCAGGGATCCGCTCTCCAGACTGTCTTTCGCCGCCTCAGATCTTCTTCCCCGCCGCCGGCAGCCACGGCAACTGCATTACCATCATCAACTGAGCAGATGACCTTGAGGACTACACGGGTCCGCAAGAGAGGTCGCACTCTTCCGTGTCTGCTTACGTTATGCGTCGCTTAATATGATGACATGCTACATTATCGTCGTGTTCACCTATTAGACTCCGAGTCGGGTCCAAACTAATGCTGAAACTTGAGTTTTTAAATGGTTGTGGGGTACATATTGGGGCAACAATCAGTACTATCTGTCTACTATCTGGTTAATCTCCGGTGTCTACTATGAGTTTCATGTTGGGTGCAAACAAACATTAAAGGATCCATTATCTGTATTTTTTAACTAAAGCTATTATCTGCCTGCTATCATTGGTTTTGGGTCTATCCACAGTTTGCTACCATCACTCTGGATTTGTGCATGCACTCCTTACATAATCTCACTATGTTTTATTCCTATGCATGCCAGTTATTGTACACAATGGAACTGATCATGTAGAGCAAAAGAGACGAGCCTTGCGTGGCAAAAAAAATTCATGCAGACGTCATTCCATGGTGGGCGCAAAGGCAGCCCCCCCTCCACCCATTTCGGATCGTAATCAAGAGGAAGATAACTGTTCTGAGGGGGATTCAGAAGGAGAAGACCACTCCTATTTACCCCATGAGGTCTTCGCTCTAACTTGGCATGCTGATGTTGGTAACATCATGCATATGGTGCCTTGCATTGCTTACTGTATACATTAAAGATGTCATCTGCTTAGTTTAGACATGCTTTGTGTCAATGCCATCTGTTTAGTTTCTTTATCGTATATGTGAATCATGCAATGCCATCTTGTCTAGCCAGGCATCATATATGTGAATTTTGCAATGCCACCCTGGTTAGCTAGTCATCTTATATGTGAATTATATCATGCCATCATTTTTTTATTACGTGTTAAATTTCTCAACAATTTTAGTACATTCAATTACTCTTCCTGTGCATCAGCCATTCGGCACGGTCATGGAAAAATCTGGAGTGGAAACAAGGTCTTCAGAGCAGACAATGCTATCTGACGAAGCGCATGTCTTGCTGGTTACCGATAGCTCCTCAGAGGAGGATTCAGAGACAGATGACCAGTCATATTCCCCCCCCCCCCCCGAGGTGCATGCCCTAACTTGGCAGGGTTATGTTGCTCATATCGTGCGTATGGTATCTTGCATTGCTATGTCATTTGCTTAGTTTAGACATGCTTTGTGTGAATGCCACCTGTTTAGTGTCTAATTACCATATAAGTGAATTATGCAATGCCATCTTGTTGCAAGACATTATATATGTGAATTATGCAATGTTATCTTGTTGCAAGGCATTATGTATGTGAATTATGCAATGCCATGCTGTTTAGGCAAGCGTCATATATGTGAATTATATCATGCCGTCCTTTTTTTGTATTTCTCATTGCTTTTGTCGACAATGTTTGTATATTCAATTGCTCTTCCTGTGCATCAGCCATTTGAATTGGTGATGGAGAAATCTGGAGTGAAAACAAGGTCTTCAGAGCAGACAATGCTACCTGCTGAAGCAGATATCTTGCTGGTTACAGATAGCTCTTCAAAGGAGGATTCAAAGGCAGATGACCAGTCCTATTATCCCCCTGAGGTGTATGCTCAAACTTGGCAGGGTTATATTACTCATATAATGCATATGTTGTATTGCAATGCTTAGTTTTTACATCATATACACAATATTGAATGCCATCTCCTTAGTTGACACATCATATATGTGATTGCCCTCTGCTCACTTCCTTAGTATATAAATCATATATTTGAATTATGTCATGCCATGATGTTTACATAGACAGCATGTATCTGAATTATGGCATGCCAACCCATTTTCTAAAGACATAATATAGTTATATCATCTCATCCTGTTTACATAGTCATCATATTTTAAATTATGTCATTCTATCCATGAATTATATCATGCCATCATGTTTCCATCGACGGCATGTTTGTGATTTATGGCATGCCAACCACTTTAATAGACACCTCGTATAGTTATATCATGTCATCCTGTTTACATAGTCATCATATTTTGAAGTATGTCATTCTATCCTGTTTAGTTAGCCATCATACATGTGAAACTGTGTCATGCTATCCTGTTTAATTAGCCATCATATATGTGAAATTATGTCCTGCTATTCTGTTTGCTTAGGCAACATAAATGTGAATTATTTCATGCCATGTTTTCTTCCCTACTATCCATTGCACCTGTCTATCTTACAATGTCTGTACATTCAATTACTTTTCTTGTTTATCAGCCATTTCAATTGGAGGGAGTGATGGCAGTATCTGTGGGAGTAAAAACACGGTCTTCAGAAAAGATCGTGCTACCTGTCGATGCAGATAGAACCACTGTTGTACTTGCCCAAGAACCAGCCCCACCACACATAACCCACACTCATGCAGATTGTACCCCTACCCAGTTGGACAGAGAACCAGCTACACCCCTTCTAACCCCAACCCCAGCAGATAGACACCCAGTTCCCGTTGACGCAGCATCGTCTCCACCACAGAGCACCCAAACACGAGCAGTTAGTAAGGCAACTGCAGTGCCCAAATCACGAGGACCACCACTCCGAACCCGAAGTCAACGCTTAAAGCAGAAGAAGAATTGTTCTCAGGTCAGGTTCCGTAGCTATGGTTCATACTACTTTGCTCTTGCATCACTGTATTTACTGATACCAACTAATTTCAAATTTGAAGGATGCAATTGAAACTCCAATCGCACAACAGGTATGTTTTAAACCTGTTTCTTCAACGTGTTTGGCTGGTTGCTGTTGTAACTTGCTCTATGTTGATTTTAGTTTCAATTGAATAAACAGTTATGTTCTCATGCCATGCACATTACAAGGGTTGTTATTGCTGTGTAGTTTCCCACACTTATATTCTGTCTATGCTGCTTTGTCTTAAATAGATATGATTCGAACTGTATCTATCTTGATTTGGCAACATAAACTAGAATGATATAGACCATACAGTGACCATACTACATAGATATATGTTTGTTTCATGATGTTATCCTGTCCACCTTACTACTGAACTGGTTTACCAAAATGAGTTTCATATACTACATTGTAAACCTGAGATGTGTTTGTTTGTTTCTCTTTTAGAACGCGGATAAAATATTGGAGAAGAGTACCCTATTATGCAATGGTAAAGGAAGTAATACAGATAAGGTTCAAGATAGTGAGACATCGCTGTTGGTCTCTAAGAAAGCTGATAAAAACTATATTGAAGACACTGAGACAACCCCAAAGTCCTGTCTTGATGTAGTGTTCGAGTTACTGGCTACCACTGCTGGCACCAGCTCTTCGAACTCGTTGCCTGAATCAGTTCGGCTTCTTGAGTCTCAACTTCAAGTTGAAAGACATCGATCAGATGTTATGCGACAAGAAGCTGAAGGACTGAGGAAGTCCCTGCAGAATTCAGATGCATACTTTCTGGTGCAACAGCAAGCACTAGAGGACTTAAGCGCCAAACAAGAGAAAGTTAACAAGCTTGCTAAGCATCTTGCCAGCATTATGGGTACCCAGGATATTGTTTCTTGAGCTCTTCTGAAGTGGTTTCAATTTTGTACTTGTTTTGCTGCGGCGTTTATATGCTGTTGTGTTCCCTATATTTGCACTGGTGGCGAACTTTGATGCCCAGTGGATGTAATATGTGTAATAGCCGTGATAGCCTAGTGTAAGTTGCTTGCTTATTTATTTCCTTGTTGGCTTGTTTATTTGTTTGCTTGTAGTCAGTGTAGTTCTTTTTCTGCGGTTTGCTAGTGGCTGCAATAACCTATTTTTTAAAACTAGGCCACAATAACCATGGGCTAATATTTACTGTAGTGACACTGGGCCTCCTACGGGCCGTAGAAACAGTGGGCCTTCTACGGGCCATAGAAACAGTGGGCCTTCTACGGGCCGTAGAAATAGTGGGCCTTCTACGGGCCGTAGAAACAGTGGGCCTTCTACGGGCCATAGAAACAGTGGGCCTTCTACGGGCCGTAGAAACAATGGGCCTTCTATGGGCCGTATCATCAATGGGCCTTATACGGGCCGTATGATCGATTGGCCAAACATGGGCCAAACAGACCGCATTCTGGCCGTAAACGGGCTAGAGTTGGAATCGTCCGTTCATGGGCCGACCATAACGGGCCATCGTTAATAGGCCGTATTTGATGACGCTATGAAAACGGCCCAACGTATTAACGGACCACAAACGGGCCGACTGTAACCACGGGCTGAATTTGGCCCACAAGCAGAAAATGACAGTAACGGGCCGTAAGTAAATGAATGCTGGAAAATAGCCCAAGAATAAATGGGCTCTGAGAAGGCCGAAAGATAACATGGGCTGGAAACGGCCCAACGGAATAACGGGCCGTTAATGGGTATAAAGTGATACACTGTTCTTTACGGGCCAGTTTCACCACGGGCCGTTAATGGGTGTAAAGTGATACACTGTTCATTACGGGCCAGTTTCACCACGGGCCGTTAATAGGCCAAGTGTTACATAGGGCCTCATATGGGCCGAAAGACGTCATGGGCCATACATGGGCCAGAAGTGAAAACGGGCTGGAATCATATTGGATGGCCCAGATGACGCTACTGGGCCTAATTCGAATAGGGCATAACGGGCCTTGAGTTAGCGGGCTGTAAATGGGCTATATGCGAACAGGCCGTTAACATGCTTTCCATGGGCCGGCCCGCCACCTTTTGACCAAGTCAAACGGGCTGGCCTTTTCACAGGAATGGGTCTCTGTTGGGCCGTGCCACGTGTCGACGTATCATAGGCGCCTTCTGTCCAATGAGTGGATGACATCCGTCCCAGCGATGAGCCGACACGTGTTTCCTCCAGCCTATGATCATTTTACACGTGGAAAATCCCCATTGGTCGGGGCTGTTAACGGGTTATCGGATCCAAAACCCGACCCGATAGCTTAACGGCGTTCCGTTACAGTAGATGCCATGTGTCGGTCACCCTTGATGAAAGCACTTCTGTGACGCGCGATTTATCGTCATGGAAGTGGACACTTCCATGATGATAATTTTGGTAATGTCATGGAACACTTCTACGACAGCACAGGTATGACTATCTTGATTCTATCATAAATTTGTCATGGATGTACATGCATGACAAAAAACGCGACCTACTGTGACAAACACGTATCATCACGGAAGTGTATTTTTTTGTAGTGAGTGGAAAGCAACTTGGGGAAGGCTAGAGATCAAGATTTATGTGGTTGGAATGGAATATCTTGACCTGAACACAAGTGTAGGTGGTTCTCTCTCAGAAAATATGTGTTGGAAGTGTAGGCATGTTCTGATGGCTCTCTCCACGAATGAAGAGTGGGTGGAGGGGTATATATAGCCTCCACACAAAATCTAACCGTTACACACAAATCACCAAACTCGGTGGGTCCGATTCAAAGAACTCGGTCAGACCGATTTGGTTCATAATGTGACCGTTAGGAGTTTCGGTGGGACCGACTGGATCAACTCGGTGGGACTGATGTGCTAGGGTTAGGGTATATCCAAAACTCGGTTTGACCGATTACTCAAACTCGGTGGGACCGATTCGGGTAATAAGCGAAACAGAGAGTTAGCCAAGCAAACTTGGTGAGGCCGATTACATATCTCAGTGGGACCGAAATTATTGCAATGGGCAATAGAGAGTTTGCAAGCCCATCTCGGTGAGACCGAGATCCCATCGGTGAGACCGAATTGATTAGGGTTTCTAGCAGTGGCTATGTCAACTGAACTCGGTGGCTCCGGATAGAAAGAATCGGTGGATCCGAGTTTGACTTTTGGTTTGGGACATATGTGGATGTGAGAAAGTAGTTGAGGGCTTTGGAGCATATCACTAAGCACTTTGAGCAAGAACCTCATTAAGCAACACCTCATCCCTTCTTAATAGTATTAGCTTTCCTATGGACTCAATGTGAACTTGGATCACTAAAATAGAAAATGTAGAGTCATGAGCTTTGAGTTTGAGCCAATCCTTTATCTTTAGCATCTTGAAGGGGTTCCACATCCTCTAGTCCATGCCACTCCATTGTTGAACTTATCTGAAACATACTAGGTAGAAGCATTAGTCCAACAAGAGATATGTTGACATTAATTACCAAAATCACCCAGGCAGCACTTGTGCTTTCAATCTCCCCTTTTTGGTAATTGATGACAACATACATCAAAGCTTTTAGATAAAGATATAGAGAACAACAAGTAAAGCTTTGGAAAGACATGTAACATGCATAGGCTCCCCCTACATGTATGCAATCATATAAATATGGAACATAGGAGCATGTGAATGCATAAGCATGACAGAGTAAGCCATGTGTTACATGTATCTTGGCTATATGCATCAGAGCAAATGATGTAAATATAGGAAATGTACCTTCATGCTCATGAGTCCTTCTTGCAAACAGTATGTACATCAATAAGAAGTTCTCATGCACATGACTGAGATGCATATACTTACCTTGTGGTCTTGAGTTGGATTAGGAAAGAATGAACCTGGGTAAACAAGGTTAGATAACACAGATACATCTAATAGCCAAAGCAAACCAAAAGAAACCACAAGAGTACCAAGACTGGGATGACATGTAGAGAGTGAGTACTGAGTACTCTATTGGATATAGACATGTCCCCAAAGGTAAAGATGTGCAATGAATTCAAGGATTTCCTTCCCTTAGTTGTCTTGCTCCCCCTGAATCTTGCATGGGATATTGGGAGAAGATAGGGAACAGAAAATCAGAGCAAAGAAAATAAACAGAGCTAACGCAAACAATCAAATATGAACATGTCTTTCCCCTCTTAAAGACATGTGACTTCTCTCCTCTTGAACACCAAGCATCTGGGGTTTCTTACACTCTCCCCCTGAGTATTCTCTCCCCCTATAGGAATGATTAAGCTTCTATGTAATCTCTCTCTCCCCCTTTGACATCAATTTCCAAGAAGGGCTCTTTTGGATATTTATTTCAAACAGGGTTTGGTCCTTGAGTCTCAAAGCAAAGTAGCAAGTCGAATATGATGCTGGTAGAGGACAAGAGTCATTGAGTGGAGCTGGAGCAGAATGAATGCAGGAATAAGTGGCAAGCTGTCTTTCCTATAGTGAAATCGGTAGCACCGAGTTGTGTGCTTCGGTGGCGCCGAAAGATCTCGGTAGGACCGAAGAAAACAAACCGGTGTGACCGAGTTCATTACAGAGAAAACACTTGTCACCTCAGCTCACTAGGCAATTAAGATCTCGCAAGGATTTGCAAGGAATTAGATGCATAAAATGCAGAACAGAAAAGAAAAGAAAAGAAATGAAAAGATCTAGATGAATTTTTTTTTTGAAAAGGGAAACACAAGAGAACTTCATCTAGAATTGGGCTGTGACAAAGTCACCTATGTTAGAGTATATTGACTTAGGAGTCAAGTGAGGTCACTTGATCTTTGGTCATACTCATCGTTTAAGCTCAAAATGGGGTTACCATTTTTCGTTTAAGCATCTTGATGTATTCACATCTTGTTGAGTTGCTTTGCCCCATCATTTGGAGTAAAGCTTCTCTAAGATGGAATAGCGTACCTTGGGTGGTGGTGTTGATCTTGATCATGTAGTTGAACTTGTGTGGGTTGCTCAAGGTTGATGTAGCTCATCAAGAGTTGGGAGCACCACTTGGAATTTGAGTTCATCTACCTACATGGGTTAGTTTTGCAAGGAAGAGCACTTGTGTATCTGAAATGACAATCATAAGATTTAACATAGAATTTGTCAAAGGATATATTTGAAGGGTTTGTGCTTCCTTGTCTTTAACCACCATTGTGTAGAGACTTGGTGATGTAGAAATTTCTCAAGATATGAGTGAGTTGCAATTTCGTGGATTGAGATTCATCCAAGTACCTACAAGGGTTAGATAGCATGCAAGGGTGCAAGAGTATCCAAGATATATAAATAGCATCATGAAAGGAATATCAAGTATTAGTCAAAGGCTCATGCCTTGCATGTATCCAAATGGAGTTCCTACTCCAAGTTTGAAGCATCAATGATGTTCAATTCACCTCTCAAATGGCAAAATACTTTCTCATCAAGTGGTTTGGTAAATATATCCACTAATTGCTTATCGGTGCGAACATGCTTAAGATCAATGTCCCCTTTGGCAACGTCATCTCGAATGAAATGATGACGAACTTCAATATGCTTAGTTCAAGAATGTTGCATGGGATTGTGAGCAATCTTGATAGCACTTTCATTGTCACAAAGCAATGGAACATGTTTCACATATATCCCATAATCTTTAAGAGTTTGGGTCATCCAAAGTAACTGATCACAACATGATCCAGCGGCAATGTATTCCGCTTCGGTGGTGGATAAGGATACCGAGTTTTGTTTCTTGGAGGACCAAGACACAAGAGATCTACCAAGAAATTGACAAGTACCCGAAGTGGACTTTCTATCAACCTTGTCTCCGGCATAGTCCGAATCGGAGTAATCAACAAGATTGAAAGAAGACCTCTTAGGATACCAAATGCCAAAATTTGGTGTGTGTATTAAGTATCTCACTATCCTTTTCACAGCCTTAAGATGACACTCTTTAGGGGCCGCTTGATATCGTGCACACATGCACACACTTAGCATAATATCAGGACGAGAGGCACATAGATATAACAATGAACCAATCATAGAGCGGTAAACTTTTTTATCAACCGGTTCACCGTCCTTAGTCAAGTCAAGATGTCCACTAGTAGGCATGGGTGTAGACATACCTTTGCATTCTTGCATATTGAACTTCTTGAATAAGTCCTTGGTGTACTTTGTTTGAGAAATGAAGGTACCTTCCTTAGTTTGCTTCATTTGCAAACCAAGAAAGAATTTGAGTTCACTCATAGACATCTCAAACTTCTCCGACATTAGCTTTCCCAACTTCTCACTAAAATGAGGGTTAGTCGAACCAAATATGATATCATCAACATAAACTTGGCACACAAATAGTTCTCCATTAACCCTTTTAGTAAAAGGAGTAGAATCAATTTTTCCAATTTCAAAGCCTTTTTCAATAAGGAACTTGGTCAAGCATTTATACCATGCTCTAGGAGCTTGTATAAGACCATAAAGGGCTTTGTGAAGTTTGTACACATGATTGGGTTTCTTAGGATTGACAAAGCCGGGAGGTTGCTTAACATAAACTTCCTCCTCAATTTCACCATTTAGGAAAGCACTCAAGTCTAGCAACGGGGGCATATGTCTCACCATAGTCCATACCTTCGACTTGAGTGTAGCCTTGGGCGACTAGGCATGCTTTGTTGCGGACGACTTGACCATCTTCATCCTGCTTGTTGCGAAACACCCATTTGGTACCAATGATGTTGTGGTTGTCGTCGGGCTTCTCGACCAATGTCCACACTTGGTTTCTCTCAAAGTTGTGTAGCTCTTCATGCATAGCGTTAATCCAATCAGGATCTTCCAATGCTTCTTCAACCTTCATAGGTTCAATGCTAGAGATGAATGAGTAATGTTCCCAAAAGTTAGCCAAACGAGTTTTAGAGCGAGTGATTCTCCCGGTTTGCATATCATTGTAGATTTGTTTGACGGGATGGTCTTTGGCGATTCTTGCTCGAACTCGTGGAAGCTTTGGCTTGGCTCGGGGTGGAACATCCTCTTCATCTTGTTCTTCTTCTTGGTCTTCTTCATTGTTGACGTTGTCATTCTCTTGTCGTGGTGGAGAAGGAGGTTGTTGATGTTCATCTTGGTGTACTTTCTCGTTTTCTTCGTCTTGGTGTGTCCCACTTGTGGATGCTTCCGTATCAACTCTTGGTTCACCTTGTCGTGAGGTGGAAGCTTCCACTTGGACGGACGAGGTAGTCTCCTTCACCTCCGTTGGACGAATCTTGCCAATAGACAAGTCTTGGATTGCTTCTGAAGGGTCTTTGTCTCCTACATCAATTGGCAATTGCTCTACTTGCGAGCCGTTAGATTCATCAAACTTCACATCTACCGTCTCTTCAACCTTTCGGGTGAAATTGTTATAAACACGGTAAGTGTGAGAGTTTGAGCCATAACCAAGTAGGAAACCTTCATGAGATTTAGGAGCAAATTTAGAACGACGATGCTTATCAAGAATGTAGCACTTTGAGCCGAATACTCGAAAGTATCCAACTTGGGGTTTGTTACCGGTGAAAGGCTCGTATGCCATCTTGTCGAGTAGCTTGTGAAGATACAAGCGATTTGTTGCATGACAAGCTGTCTCAACCGCTTCCGCCCAAAAGTGTTTTGGAGTCTTGTACTCATCAAGCATCGTTCTTGCCATCTCAATAAGAGTCTGGTTCTTTCTCTCAACAACTCCATTTTGTTGAGGCGTGTACGTAGCCGAGAACTCGTGTGAAATCCCTTCTTCGTCAAGAAAGGTGTCCACATTTGTGTTCTCGAACTCCGTTCCGTTGTCGCTCCGAACCTTCTTGATATTCACATCAAATTGATTTTGGGCCTTCCTAGCAAAGTTTTTGAAGATCTTTTGGACCTGCGATTTGTCATCAAGAAAGAACACCCACGTAAATCTTGAAAAATCATCAACTATGACTAGACCAAATGAGTTACCACCGAGACTCTTGTAGGCATTGGGACCAAAGAGATCCATGTGAAGTAGCTCGAGTGGTCATCTCGTGGTCATGATGTTCTTCGCGTGATGACTTCCTCCAACACGTTTTCCTGCCTGACAAGCACTACAAAGTCTATCCTTGTCAAATATGACATCTTTTATTCCAAGGATATGATCACCTTTAATAAGCTTATCAAGATTTCGCATGCCGACATGACCTAGCCTTCTATGCCACAACCAGCCTTTAGAAGATTTAGCAATTAAGCAAGTTCTAGGTTGAGCCTTTTTAGTGAAATCAACAATGTAAAGATCACCTCTACGTATACCGGTAAAGACCATTTTATGATTGTCTCTTTGACACACTTGGCAATCTACCTCAGTAAATAGGACATTGAATCCGAAATCAGCAAGTCTAGATACTGAAAGTAAATTGTACCCAAGAGATTCAACGAGCATGAAATTTTGTATGGAGCTATCATGTGAGATGGCCACCTTACCTAGGCCAACCACCTTACATTTTGAGTTATCACCAAATGTGACATACTTTCGAGGGCCGTTGTTTTCAGCAAGCTCACGGTGTTGGAAATATGCCCTAGAGGCAATAATAAAATGGTTATTATTATATTTCTTTGTTCATGATAATTGTCTATTGTTCATGCTATAATTGTGTTATCCGGAAATCATAATACATGTGTGAATACATAGACCACAACATGTCCCTAGTGGGCCTCTAGTTGACTAGCTCGTTGATCAACTGATAGTCATGGTTTCCTGACTATGGACATTGGATGTCATTGATAACGGGATCACATCATTAGGAGAATGATGTGATGAACAAGACCCAATCCTAAGCATAGCGCAAAGATCATGTAGTTCGTTTGCTAGAGCTTTTCCAATGTCAAGTATCTTTTCCTTAGACCATGAGATCGTGTAACTCCCGAATGTCGTAGGAGTGCTTTGGGTGTACCAAACGTCACAACATATCTGGATGACTATAAAGGTACACTACGGGCATATCTGAAAGTGTCTGTTGGGTTGACACGGATCGAGACTGGGATTTGTCACTCCGTATGACGGAGAGGTATCTCTGGGCCCACTCGGTAATGCATCATCATAATGAGCTCCGTGTGACTAAGGAGTTAGCCACGGGATCATGCATTACGGTACGAGTAAAGAGACTGGCCGGTAACGAGATTGAACAAGGTATTGGGATACCGACGATCGAATCTCGGGCAAGTAACATACCGATTGACAAAGGGAATTGTATACGGGATCGATTGAATCCTCGACGTCGTGGTTCATCCGATGAGATCATCGTGGAACATGTGGGAGCCAACATGGGTATCCAGATCCTGCTGTTGGTTATTGACCGGAGAGGCGTCTCGGTCATGTCTACATGTCTCCCGAAACTGTAGGGTCTACACACTTAAGGTTCGGTGACGCTAGGGTTTTAAAGATATTAGTATGCGGAAACCCGAAAGTTGTTCGGAGTCCCGGATGAGATCCCGAACGTCACGAGGAGTTCCGGAATGGTCCGGAGGTGAAGAATTATATATAGGAAGTCCAGTTTCGGCCACCGGGAAAGTTTCGGGGGTTACCGGTATTGTATCGGGACCACCGGAAGGGTCCCGGGGGTCCACCGGGTGGGGCCACCTATTCCGGAGGGCCCCATGGGCTGAAGTGGGAAGGGAACCAGCCCCTAGTGGGCTGGGGCGCCCCCCTTGGGCCTCCCCCTGCGCCTAGGGTTGGAAACCCTAGGGGTGGGGGGCGCCCCACTTGCCTTGGGGGGCAAGCCACCCCCTTGGCCGCGGCCCCTCTCAGATGGGATCTACAGGGGGCCGGCGCCCCCACCCCCCAGGACCCCTATATATAGTGGGGGGAGGGAGGGCAGCAGCACCACAGCCCCTGGCGCCTCCCTCTTCCTCCCGTGACACCTCTCCCTCCCGTCTGCGTTTGGCGAAGCCCTGCCGGGATCCCCGCTACTTCCACCACCACGCCGTCGTGCTACTGGATCTCCATCAACCTCTCCTTCCCCCTTGCTGGATCAAGAAGGAGGATACATTGCTGCTCCGTACGTGTGTTGAACGCGGAGGTGCCGTCCGTTCGGCGCTCGGTCATCGGTGATTTGGATCACGACGAGTACGACTCCATCAACCCCGTTCACTTGAACGCTTCCGCTTGTGATCTACAAGGGTATGTAGATGCACTCCTTCCCTCTCGTTGCTAGTAAACTCCATAGATGGATCTTGGTGATGCGTAGAAAATTTTAAAATTCTGCAACGATCCCCAACAGTGGCATCATGAGCCAGGCCTATGCGTAGTTACTATGCACGAGTAGAACACAAAGCAGTTGTGGGTGTAGATGTTGTCAATTTTCTTGCCACTACTAGTCTTATCTTGTTTCGGCGGTATTGTGGGATGAAGCGGCCCGGACCAACCTTACACGTACGCTTACGTGAGACAGGTTCCACCGACTGACATGCACTAGTTGCATAAGGTGGCTAGCGGGTGTCTGTCTCTCCCACTTTAGTCGGAACGGATTCGATGAAAAGGGTCCTTATGAAGGGTAAATAGAAATTGGCATATCACGTTGTGGTTTTACGTAGGTAAGAAACGTTCTTGCTAGAAACCTATAGAAGCCACGTAAAAACTTGCAACAACAATTAGAGGACGTCTAACTTGTTTTTGCAGCATGTGCCTTGTGATGTGATATGGCCAGAAGATGTGATGAATGATATATGTGATGTATGATATTGATCATGTTCTTGTAATAGGAATCACGACTTGCATGTCGATGAGTATGACAACTGGCATGAGCCATAGGAGTTGTCTTTATTTTTGTATGACCTGCGTGTCATTGAATAACGCTATGTAAATTACTTTACTTTATTGCTAAACACGTTAGCCATAGAAGTAGAAGTAATCGTTGGCGTGACAACTTCATGAAGACATGATGATGGAGATCATGGTGCCATGCCGGTGACAAGGATGATCATGGCGCCCCGAAGATGGAGATCAAAGGAGCAAAATGATATTGGCCATATCATGTCACTATTTGATTGCATGTGATGTTTATCATGTTTTACATCTAATTTGCTTAGAACGATGGTAGTAAGTAAGATGATCCCTTATAATAATTTCAAGAAAGTGTTCCCCCTAACTGTGCACCGTTGCGAAGGTTCATTGTTTCGAAGCACCACGTGATGATCGGGTGTGATAGATTCTAACGTTCGCATACAACGGGTGTTAACGAGCCTAGCATGTACAGACATGGCCTCGGAACACACGCAATACACTTAGGTTGACTTGACGAGCCTAGCATGTACAGACATGGCCTCGGGACACGGAAGACCGAAAGGTCGAGCATGAGTCGTATAGAAGATACGATCAACATGAAGATGTTCACCGAACTTGACTAGTCCGTCTCACATGATGATCGGACACGGCCTAGTTAACTCGGATCATGTTTCACTTAGATGACTGGAGGGATGTCTATCTGAGTGGGAGTTCATTGAATAATGTGATTAGATGAACTGAATTATCATGAACTTAGTCTAAAAATCTTTACAATATGTCTTGTAGATCAAATGGCCCACGTTGCCCTCAACTTCAACGCGTACCTAGAGAAAACCAAGCTGAAAGATGATGGCAGCAACTATACGGACTGGGTCCGGAACCTGAGGATCATCCTCATAGCTGCCAAGAAAGATTATGTCCTAGAAGCACCGCTAGGTGAAGCACCCATCCCAGAGAACCAAGACGTTATGAACGCTTGGCAATCACGTGCTAATGATTACTCCCTCGTTCAGTGCGGCATGCTTTACAGCTTAGAACCGGGGCTCCAAAAGCGTTTTGAGAAACACGGAGCATATGAGATGTTCGAAGAGCTGAAAATGGTTTTCCAAGCTCATGCCCGAGTCGAGAGATATGAAGTCTCCGACAAGTTCTTCAGTTGTAAAATGGAGGAAAATAGTTCTGTCAGTGAGCACATACTCAAAATGTCTGGGTTACACAACCGCTTGTCTCAGCTGGGAGTTAATCTCCCGGATGACGCGGTCATTGACAGAATCCTTCAGTCGCTTCCACCAAGCTACAAGAGCTTTGTGATGAACTTCAATATGCAGGGGATGGGAAAGACCATCCCTGAGGTATATTCAATGCTGAAATCAGCGGAGGTGGAAATCAAAAAGGAACATCAAGTGTTGATGGTGAATAAAACCACTAAGTTCAAGAAAGGCAAGGGTAAGAAGAACTTCAAGAAGGACGGCAAGGGAGTTGCCGCGCCCGGTAAGCTAGTTGCCGGGAAGAAGCCAAAGAATGGACCCAAGCCTGAGACTGAGTGCTTTTATTGCAAGGGAAGTGGTCACTGGAAGCGGAACTGGCCCAAATACTTAGCGGACAAGAAGGCCGGCAACACCAAAGGAGCTGCGGAATAAGTGGAGACTGGCGAAGGACGAGGTGACGATGCACGTCGGGAATGGTTCCAAGGTCGATGTGATCGCCGTCGGCACGCTACCTCTACATTTACCTACGGGATTAGTTTTAAACCTCAATAATTGTTATTTAGTGCCAGCTTTGAGCATGAACATTGTATCAGGATCTCGTTTAATGCGAGATGGCTACTCATTTAAATCCGAGAATAATGGTTGTTCTATTTATATGAGAGATATGTTTTATGGTCATGCCCCGCTGGTCAATGGTTTATTCTTAATGGATCTCGAACGTGATGTTACACATATTCATAGTGTGAATACCAAAAGATGTAAAGTTGATAACGATAGTCCCACATACTTGTGGCATTGCCGCCTTGGTCACATTGGTGTCAAGCGCATGAAGAAGCTCCATGCTGATAGACTTTTAGAGTCCCTTGATTATGAATCATTTGACACATGCGAACCATGCCTCATGGGCAAGATGACCAAGACTCCGTTCTCCGGAACAACGGAGCAAGCAACCAACTTATTGGAAATCATACATACCGATGTGTGCGGCCCAATGAGTGTTGAGGCTCGCGGAGGCTATCGTTATGTTCTCACTCTCACTGATGACTTGAGTAGATATGGGTATGTGTACCTAATGAAACACAAGTCTGAGACCTTTGAAAAGTTCAAGGAATTTCAGAGTGAGGTTGAGAATCAACTTGACAGGAAAATAAAGTTCTTACGATCAGATCGTGGCGGAGAATATTTAAGTCACGAATTTGGCACACACTTAAGGAAATGTGGAATCGTTTCACAACTCACGCCGCCTGGAACACCTCAGCGTAACGGTGTGTCCGAACGTCATAATCGCACTCTATTGGATATGGTGCGATCTATGATGTCTCTTACCGATCTACCGCTCTCATTTTGGGGCTATGCTTTAGAGACTGCCGCATTCACTTTAAATAGGGCTCCGTCGAAATCCGTTGAGACGACACCGTATGAATTATGGTTTGGGAAGAAACCTAAGCTGTCGTTTCTAAAAGTTTGGGGATGCGATTCTTATGTCAAGAAACTTCAACCTGAAAAGCTCGAACCCAAATCGGAAAAATGCATCTTCATAGGATACCCCAAGGAAACCATTGGGTATACCTTCTACCTCAAATCCGAAGGCAAGATTTTCGTTGCCAAGAATGGGTCCTTTCTGGAGAAAGAGTTTCTCTCGAAAGAAATAAGTGGGAGGAAAGTGGAACTTGATGAGGTGATAGTCACCCCTTCTGAACCAGAAAATAGCGCAGCGCGGGAAGATGTTCCTGTGGTGCCTACACCGACAGGGGAGGAAGTTAATGATGATGATCATGAAGCTTCGGATCAAGTTACTACTGAACTTCGTAGGTCCACAAGGACACATTCCGCACCAGAGTGGTACGGCAACCCTGTCATGGAAATCATGTTGTTAGACAACGGTGAACCTTCGAACTATGAAGAAGCGATGGCGGGCCCAGATTCCAACAAATGGCTTGAAGCCATGCAATCCGAGATAGGATCCATGTATGAAAACGAAGTATGGACTTTGACAGACTTGCCCGATGATCGGCGAGCCATAGAAAATAAATGGATCTTTAAGAAGAAGACAGACGCGGATGGTAATGTGACCATCTATAAGGCTCGACTTGTCGCTAAGGGTTATCGACAAGTTCAAGGGGTTGACTACAATGAGACTTTCTCACCCGTAGCGAACCTGAAGTCCGTCCGAATCATGTTAGCAATTGCCGCATTCTATGATTATGAGATATGGCAAATGGACGTCAAAACGGCATTCCTTAACGGCTTCCTTAAGGAAGAATTGTATATGATGCAGCCGGAAGGTTTTGTCGATCCTAAGAATGCTAACAAGGTATGCAAGCTCCAGCGTTCCATCTATGGGCTGGTGCAAGCATCTCGGAGTTGGAACATTCGATTTGATGAGATGATCAAAGCGTTTGGGTTTACACAGACTTATGGAGAAGCCTGTGTTTACAAGAAAGTGAGTGGGAGCTCTGTAGCATTTCTCATATTATATGTGGATGACATACTATTGATGGGAAATGATATAGAATTCTTGGAAAGTATAAAGGCCTACTTGAATAAGTGTTTTTCAATGAAGGACCTTGGAGAAGCTGCTTATATATTAGGCATCAAGATCTATAGAGATAGATCAAGACGCCTCATTGGTCTTTCACAGAGTACGTACCTTGACAAGATATTGAAGAAGTTCAATATGGATCAGTCCAAGAAGGGGTTCTTGCCTGTATTGCAAGGTGTGCAATTGAGCACAGCTCAATGCCCGACCACGGCAGAAGATAGAGAAAAGATGAGTGTCATCCCCTATGCCTCGGCCATAGGGTCTATTATGTATGCCATGCTGTGTACCAGACCTGATGTAAACCTTGCCGTAAGTTTGGTAGGAAGGTACCAAAGTAATCCCAGCATGGAACACTGGACAGCGGTCAAGAACATCCTGAAGTACCTGAAAAGGACTAAGGATATGTTTCTCGTTTATGCAGGTGACGAAGAGCTCGTCGTAAAGGGTTACGTCGATGCTAGCTTCGACACAGATCTGGATGACTCTAAGTCACAAACCGGATACGTGTATATTTTGCATGGTGGGGCGGTCAGCTGGTGCAGTTGCAAGCAAAGCGTGGTGGCGGGATCTACATGTGAAGCAGAGTACATGGCGGCCTCAAAGGCAGCGCAAGAAGCAATCTGGATGAAGGAGTTCATTACCGACCTAGGGGTGATTCCCAATGCGTCAGGCCCGATGACTCTCTTTTGTGACAACACTGGAGCTATTGCCCTTGCCAAGGAGCCCAGGTTTCACAGGAAGACCAGGCATATCAAGCGTCGCTTCAACTCCATTCGTGAAAGTGTTCAAAATGGAGACATAGATATTTGTAAAGTACACACGGACTTGAATGTAGCAGATCCGTTGACTAAACCTCTCCCTAGAGCAAAACATGATCAACACCAGAACTCTATGGGTGTTCGATTCATCACAATGTAACTAGATTATTGACTCTAGTGCAAGTGGGAGACTGTTGGAAATATGCCCTAGAGGCAATAATAAAATGGTTATTATTATATTTCCTTGTTCATAATAATTGTCTATTGTTCATGCTATAATTGTGTTATCCGGAAATCGTAATACATGTGTGATTACATAGACCACAACATGTCCCTAGTGAGCCCCTAGTTGACTAGCTCGTTGATCAACTGATAGTCATGGTTTCCTGACTATGGACATTGGATGTCATTGATAACGGGATCACATCATTAGGAGAATGATGTGATGGACAAGACCCAATCCTAAGCATAGCGCAAAGATCGTGTAGTTCGTTTGCTAGAGCTTTTCCAATGTCAAGTATCTTTTCCTTAGACCATGAGATCGTGTAACTCCCGGATGTCATAGGAGTGCTTTGGGTGTACCAAACGTCACAACGTAACTGGGTGACTATAAAGGTACACTACGGGCATCTCTGAAAGTGTCTGTTGGGTTGACACGGATCGAGAGTGGGATTTGTCACTCCGTATGACGGAGAGGTATCTCTGGGCCCACTCGGTAATGCATCATCATAATGAGCTCAGTGTGAGTAAGGAGTTAGCCACGGGATCATGCATTACGGTACGAGTAAAGAGACTGGCCGGTAACGAGATTGAACAAGGTATTGGGATACCGACGATCGAATCTCGGGCAAGTAACATACCGATTGACAAAGGGAATTGTATACGGGATTGATTGAATCCTCGACATCGTGGTTCATCCGATGAGATCATCGTGGAACATGTGGGAGCCAACATGGGTATCCAGATCCCGCTGTTGGTTATTGACCAGAGAGGCGTCTCGGTCATGTCTGCATGTCTCCCGAACCCGTAGGGTCTACACACTTAAGGTTCGGTGACGCTAGGGTTGTAGAGATATTAGTATGCGGAAACCCAAAAGTTGTTCGGAGTCCCAGATGAGATCCCGGAC
This sequence comes from Aegilops tauschii subsp. strangulata, assembly GCF_002575655.3. Lineage (NCBI taxonomy): Eukaryota > Viridiplantae > Streptophyta > Magnoliopsida > Poales > Poaceae > Aegilops > Aegilops tauschii. Next base: position 520,730,606 of record NC_053036.3, read on the forward strand.
GTCACGAGGAGTTCCGGAATGGTCCGAAGGTGAAGAATTATATATATGAAGTCCAGTTTCGGCCACCGGGAAAGTTTCGGGGGTTACCGGTATTGTACCGGGACCACCGGAAGGGTCCCGGCGGTCCACCGGGTGGGGCCACCTATCCCAGAGGGCCCCATGGGCTGAAGTGGGAAGGGAACCAGCCCCTAGTGGGCTGGGGCGCCCCCCTTGGGCCTCCCCCTGCGCCTAGGGTTGGAAACCCTAGGGGTGGGGGGCGCCCCACTTGCCTTGGGGGGCAAGCCACCCCCTTGGCCGCCGCTCCCCCTCAGATGGGATCTCCAGGGGGCCGGCGCTCCCCCCCCAGGACCCCTATATATAGTGGGGGGAGGGAGGGCAGCAGCACCACAGCCCCTGGCGCCTCCCTCTTCCTCCCGTGACACCTCTCCCTCCCGTCTGCGTTTGGCGAAGCCCTGCCGGGATCCCCGCTACTTCCACCACCACGCCGTCGTGCTGCTGGATCTCCATCAACCTCTCCTTCCCCCTTGCTAGATCAAGAAGGAGGAGACGTCGCTGCTCCATACGTGTGTTGAACGCGGAGGTGACGTCCGTTCGGTGCTCGGTCATCGGTGATTTGGATCACGACGAGTACAACTCCATCAACCCCGTTCACTTGAACGCTTCCGCTCGCGATATACAAGGGTATGTAGATGCACTCCTTCCCTCTCGTTGCTAGTAAACTCCATAGATGGATCTTGGTGATGCGTAGAAAATTTTAAAATTCTGCAACGATCCCCAACACACGAAACATATCTTTGTCTCCAGTCATATGATCAGTACATCCACTATCAAGGACCCATTCCTTTCCTCCAGCCATGTAGCCGCGAAGATTTGCCATAAGGCCAAAGTGTTTCATAGCTTCATCAAGATCATAGTCACTATCATCATCCTCATCATAGTATCCATGTTCAACATCATCTTGTGATTGATCAACTCCTAGAGAGGGTAATTCATTAGATAAATGATCATTTCTATGGTTATTTTATGAATTCTAATAGCTTCGGAAATGATATTGCTAATGATTCCAACATCTCCTTTGGCACGCATGAGATTGGTAAGCTCAAATAGACAATCACTAAAGCTAGGATCACTAGAACTCATCTTACTCAAGGCAATAGACTTATGGAGAATTTCGTCTAAATTTTTCAAGGAATAATCTGGAAATCGTTCCTCAAGAAATCTCCAAATAGTATAGGCACAATCAAGAGTAGGCAAACTAGCAATCAAATTTTTGGGCAACCCTCTAATGATAAGATTGATGGTTCTAAGATTGCGAATCATATCAAGATCCTCTTCGGGTGTAGGATGCAAAGGATCGATATGAGGTGCACAAGGGCTAGTAATGTACTTGTTCAAATGATATTCATTGAAAATCTCAAGCATTATAGTTTTCCACTCATGAAAATATTCTCCATCAAGAATAGGCACTCTACGTCTAAGACTCCCCAAAGTAGACACATCCATCTTCCTCCAAAGGTGTTTAAACCAAGGCAATGGAGAACAAAGCTCTGATACCAATTGAAAGGACCGAGAAGAGGTGTCTAGAGGGGGGGTGAATAGACTCTAACCAAGAAAAGTTGCAGTTTTTAATTCTTTAGGTTTATGTGGAGTTTTCGCACAAGTTTAAACATTCACAATACATATCAAGCAAGCATGCCAAGAGTATATGAGCAGCGGAAAGTAAAGCATGCAAGTTGCAAGAATGTAAAGGGATGGGATTGGAGTGTGCAAACGCAATTTGGAGACACGGAGATTTTTTATCCGTGGTTCCGATAGGTGGTGCTATCGTACATCCACGTTGATGGAGACTTCAACCCACGAAGGGTAACGGTTGCGCGAGTCCACGGAGGGCTCCACCCACGAAGGGTCCACGAAGAAGCAACCTTGTCTATCCCACCATGGCCGTCGCCCACGAAGGACTTGCCTCACTAGGGTAGATCTTCACGAAGTAGGCGATCTCCTTGCCCTTACAAACTCCTTGGTTCAACTCCACAATCTTGACGGAGGCTCCCAAGTGACACCTAGCCAATCTAGGAGACACCACTCTCCAAGAAGTAACAAATGGTGTGTTGATGATGAACTCCTTGCTCTTGTGCTTCAAATGATAGTCTCCCCAACACTCAACTCTCTCTCACAGGATTTGGATTTGGTGGAAAGAAGATTTGAGTGGAAAGCAACTTGGGGAAGGCTAGAGATCAAGATTTATGTGGTTGGAATGGAATATCTTGACCTCAACACAAGTGTAGGTGGTTCTCTCTCAGAAAATATGTGTTGGAAGTTTAGGCATGTTCTGATGGCTCTCTCCACGAATGAAGAGTGGGTGGAGGGGTATATATAGCCTCCACACAAAATCTAACCGTTACACACAAATCACCAAACTCGGTGGGACCAATTCAAAGAACTCGGTCAGACCGATTTGGTTCATAATGTGACCGTTAGGAGTTTCGGTGGGACCGTCTCGATCAACTCGGTGGGACCGATGTGCTAGGGATGGGGTAAATCCAAAACTCGGTTTGACCGATTACTCAAACTCGGTGGGACCGATTTGGGTAATAAGCGAAACAGAGAGTTAGCCAAGCAAACTCGGTGAGGCCGATTACATATATCGGTGGGACCGAAATTATTGCAATGGGTAACAGAGAGTTTGCAAGCCCATCTCGGTGAGACCGAGATCCCATCGGTGAGACCAAATTGATTAGGGTTTCTGGCAGTGGCTATGTCAACTGAACTCGGTGGCTCCGGATAGAAAGAATAGGTGGATCCGAGTTTGACTTTTGGTTTGGGACATATGTGGATGTGAGAAAGTAGTTGAGGGCTTTGGAGCATATCACTAAGCACTTTGAGCAAGAACCTCATTAAGCAACACCTCATCCCTTCTTAATAGTATTGGCTTTCCTATGGACTCAATGTGAACTTGGATCACCAAAATAGAAAATGTAGAGTCCTGAGCTTTGAGCTTGAGCCAATCCTTTGTCTTTAGCATCTTGAAGGGGTTCCACATCCTCTAGTCCATGCCACTCCATTGTTGAACTTATCTGAAACATACTAGGTAGAAGCATTAGTCCAACAAGAGATATGTTGACATTAATTACCAAAATCACCCAGGGAGCACTTGTGCTTTCAGTATGCTATCTTTTGGTAATGGGGGTACCGGGATTTGCATGGTGTGAGGACAGTAGATATGTAGTATACTGGTTTTTGAAGCGGGAATTTGTGTCCGGCCTGTTCTCGTTCAACGACGAGCACGGCGCTCACCACCTGATGTGTTGCTGATATGTATAGCAATATGGGTTCGCCGGCGTTTGGTGCGGCCAGGATTGGGTTGCTCGCTAGGAGGGCCTTTATTTCTTCCAGTCCGGCAGTCGCCGCGTCTATCCATTCGAAGTTATCGGTGCGCCGTAAGAGGCAATAGAGTGGCTGTGCCTTTTCTCCTAATCTGGAGATAAAGCGACTTAACGCTGCCATGCAACCAGCAGTTTTTGGACTTGTCTGAGGTCTGTTGGCGTAGCCAACTGTGTCAGAGCTCGGATTTTGGCTGGGTTTGCTTCAATTCCTCTATTGGAAATGATGAAGCCCAGTAGTTTTCCAGCGGGGACGCCGAAGACACACTTTTCCAGTTTGAGCTTAATGTCATACGCACGGAGGTTGTCGAATGTAAGACGTAAGTCATCTATTAGTGTTTCGACGTGCCTAGTTTTGATGACGACGTCATCGACGTAAGCTTCTACTATCTTGCCGATCTGCTTCTCCAGGCATGTTTGAATCATGCGTTGGTATGTGGCGCCGGCGTTCTTGAGCCCGAAGGGCATGGTGTTGAAGCAGAATGGCCCATATGGGGTAATGAATGTTGTTGCAGCTTGATCGGACTCCTTCATTTTGATTTGATGGTATCCGGAATATGCATCGAGGAAACACAGTGAGTCGTGTCCTGCGGTGGCGTCAATGATTTGATCAATGTGGGGGAGGGGGAAGGGATCCTTAGGGCAAGCCTTGTTGAGGTCTTTGAAATCGACACATAGGCGCCAGGATTTGTCCTTCTTTGGTACCATCACCAAGTTTGCCAGCCAGTCCGGATGTTTGATTTCTCTAATGAATCCGGCCTCGATAAGCTTGGCCAGCTCCTCCCCCATGGCTTGTCGCTTGGGTTCAGAAAAGCGCCGCAGTGTTTGCTTGACCGGTTTAAATCCCTTTAATATATTGAGGCTATGTTCGGCCAGCTTGCGTGGGATCCCTGGCATATCGGAGGGGTGCCAGGCGAATATGTCCCAGTTTTCGCGCAGGAATTCTCGTAGTGCGGCGTCAGCTGTTGGGTTTATTTGTGCTCCGATAGATGCTGTCTTCTTGGGGTCCGTTGGGTGGACCTAGAATTTAACTATTTCTTCTGCCGGTTTGAAGGAGGTGGATTTGGGGCGTTTGTCGAGGATCACGTCGTCCCTGTCCACCGTGGAGCGCAGTGTGGTTAATTCTTCGGCCGCGAGGGCTTCGGATAGTGCCTCAAGGGCCAAGGATGCGGTTTTGTTTTCAGCGCGGAGTGCTATGTCCGGATCACTGACGAGAGTGATTATACCGTTTGGTCCGGGCATTTTGAGCTTCATATACCCGTAATGAGGTATAGCTTGGAAGCATGTAAAAGCATCCCGCCCCAACAGGGTGTGGTAATGTTTGCTGCAGTTGGGGTCTGCTGAGTTGGGGCATCAGAAATGACCAGTGTAGTAGGGCTAGAGTCTGCTAGAGTTGGGGTGTTTTGTGGGTCAGGTGATATTGCAACTACACCTAATGGGCTATTTGATTTATCAGGTGCCAATACCTTTTCCAAATACTTTGCTTGTGCTCCTCCACAATCAGCAATCGCCCTCTTCCTTTTGAACGTCTGGTACACAAGAACAACATTTGAATGGATAAATATGGTATGATGACAGATGGAATATGTACTGAAAATGGATAGGCAGGGCGTATTCACATACACGATGTGTAAACTAAGCTAATGGCAGTTCAACAAAGTAGAAGCAATGCAAAGCATCAGTTGCAAGATATGTGCGACAAATATAACCTTGGAAAGTTAGAGCAAGCACCTTGATGGGTGAATAAGATAGGGCATCTTCCTCTGACTCCTCCACTAGGGAGCTACATTGACTTAGGTCTCCCTCTAGCTCAGAATCACTGTTAGGATCATATTCTGAGCATGAATCTGTAGGTGGAGAGAGTTTGCATTGCATTGCATCCAGACTTGATTTCAGTCCCTTAATGCCAAGTTTGACAGTCATGGCATTGTTCTGCTTTATTCTTTTCATGCGCGCAAGCTCATAATCATTATGATGTTGTTCAGAATCTGAGATTCATAAAAACATAAAAAGTAGTTAGATTATCTATGGAATGCATTGCGGATTCAACTCGAAGAGTGTCTCCCTATAAACCCCTGCATATGCAAAGTTCACCCTCCAACCGTGCTGACCAGACCACACACAGAAATTCAAACCCCTTATGTCTCTGTAACAGGCAGACACACATTTCAAAACTGAAGTAGGAACATTAGAATCATATGAAAATCGTATTTGAACAAATAAACTAAGGAATTATGAGTGGCATAATGTTAGCTTCAAGGGTGGAGTGTTGGTAGTGCGACACAAAGAAAGTAGGCATATTGTATTCCATGTAAAAGATCGAAGCCTATGTAAAAGCTGGAAATGACACTTTCTTTCGATACAATGCAGTGTTCATTGCCCACACATGATGGAAGAGATCACATAGAAAAATACTATTCACTCATGTCTATGGTTGCAGTATTTAGAAACAGGGTGGTCCACCCTAAAAGAATATTGACAACAAATATGACAAGGCAAGCATAGATGTAGTGAATCAATCATTTACTTGTGAGCTTACTAGGACAAGTATGCAGAATTGTAACTGCAGTAAGAGACCGTCCAAAATCTGAATCAAGAAGTTTGTCTAGCACTTATTGTTTGCAACTAATCGACGTGAATAATTGGATATTATATCGAATGAGTAAGAAAGACAAGTAAAATTGTCAACAAACCTGGCTTGCAGTAGTAATCTGGGTCAATGTCACTACGACCAACAATCCAAAATGACTAGTGTCTGTTCCTAGGGCCGGAATTTTGAAAACCCTGTGAACTTTACAGGTACTAAAGATTACCGAAATACATCTGAACCATTAAGTGTAGGTAGCACTGAGCACACAACAAACCCTAATGACAGTCCTGCCTAATGAGTAATGAATCAATTAGAAAATGGGTGATGAGGAGTGGCTGCTGAGTGTTGAGGACTTATCTCAGGATAAATCGGGTTGGCGTAGTGGGTGTTGCACGCCTGAGCCCTGAACGGACTGGGAAGGTAGGCACGGCGGCGCGCCCGGGCAGCGGTGACGCTGTTGGGCGAGCGGCTCCTGACCTCCTGTTAGTCCGGCGTCTCCTCCTAGAGTCATGTCGTCCGGGGACGGCAAGTCGCCGGCGAGGCAGGCGGCTGGGGGCGAGTAGAGATCGAAAGCGCGCAGCAGAACAGAGGGGAATCGGGGCCTGGGACGACCCAAAATCCCAGGGTGGGCCGGCCCACCGTGGGCACCCTGTAGAGATGCACACCCGAGCGGCGCACATGTATTTTCGAAACTAATTTAGGAACATTTAGCTGACCAATTAAACGAATCTGTTTTAATAATATCATATTCGTATTTGAACAACTAAGCTTGTTTAGCTTGATGGGTCGAGCAGTGCTATTATGACACGAAGCACGTATTCTGGTCGTATAGTGATCATAAAAGGGGGAAACCGAAGAAATGATATTTAGCAGCCATTGTTTGCTTCGAACTAAGAACTAAATTCTAAGAGCTGAAAAGAAAGTAGAGTAACCAAGTTAAGATCTATTTTCTGGTTGAGATCAAAAAGTTGAGGAGATATGAAGTACCACCTCTCTTGCGGCGCCGTGTAGGCATCGGGGTGCGATGGCTGCTGGTGGCGTTGAAGCAGATCTGCGACGGTAGATGGGTGCATTGGGGGAGAAGTCCCGTTGCGGTGGAAGAGAAGGTCGTGTGAGCGGCCCCGGCAAAGAGGACGACGGCGCCGATGAAGCGAGAGGACGTGATGCAAGGCTCTTGGTCCGTCGCCGTGGATGACAAACGTCCATCTCTAGCAGTGGACGACGCGGTCTTGGTAGGCGCTCCGACATGGTGGAGGACGGTGGCGATGGATGTGGTGGAGGACGGCGGCGATGGATGTGGTGGAGGACGGCGGCGATGGATGGGGTGGCGGACGGAGGCTGGTGTGGGGATGGTGTTCTAGCGCGGACAGTGTATGAATGAGAAAATGGAGGGAGAGGTACGGGGAACCATGTTTTGGGGACGCGCCTGTCTGAAATATGGGAAAGCTACGAACTTAGCCCCCGTTTAAAATTTGGACGTCTCGTTGGTTGGGGATACGACGGTAATCTCGCATCTCGCCAATATTTGCCCAGAGCGATTTCGGGCGAGGAGAGAGTGGTTGGCGCCCAAGGTTGGCGCCCACGGTGTATGAACGGGGCTGATAGGTAGGGCGGTTGTGTCACGTCTGAGTGAGTTACAAACATGCCCCTGTTGAAAATATTTGCCTATCTCGATTTCGGCCGAGTCGAGTTTGTTTTGCCGCCCACCGTGTATGAATGGGGAAATGGAGGGAGAAACAGAGGTCTTTCGGACGAGCTTGAATCAAATGTGTTTTGCCGCCCATGTTTGGCGCCCACCATGTCAGAATGGGCTCAGAGGCGGTCGTGTCACGTCTAATTGAAGTTACTATCCTACCCCTATTTAGAGCAGTGGAAATCGGGTCGATGGATTGTCCGTGTAATGGGTAGACAGTAATTTCCATCTCCCAAACACTTGACTTCGGGCAGCCGACATGGGAGTGGACATTTTGCCGCTTCTTTCGAATTTTGGGACAATAAGCATCCACGTTTACCCTGGCAACTAAATTCGAATCCATTTTGTATTCCTATACGAATCTTTATAAATCATTCTATGTGTTTTTATATATCTTCAAAAGGACGACAAAGATGTATTCCATTGTCATATATGAATATGGTTTACAAATGTCGATACTCAAATTCAGAAGCTAGAATCCAGTTTAAGGTGAATTTGAATATTTGGAACACTTCATGTCCAACTCAAATGTCACACGCAGCATAATGTGTACTCCCATTAAGATATGTACACAAGCGATGTATCAAGATTCAAATACCGAGTCAATCAACCAAGAATGTACAGAACTAACAGACATATAAACACTTATAGAGTATATGGATCAATAATATCAACTAACATACATAAGCCAGGCCGCTGTACTTTTCTTTGCTACAACAGCATCCTTTTTTAGCCAAGCTACTACAACATCTTGGCCCTTTCCGATGCGTGCCACTTATGGTCCATCTATACTACTATTATTGCTGAATGCACATTCAGCCCGATTGGCATATTTGTAGGTCTGGCACAACAATCAAAATGAAATGTCTCCGAGTCTTATCAATTAATACAGACTTGTGCTCAGATAAAATTACAAACCAAAAAACAAAAAACAATTATTACATGATCTCTAAAACAAATGGTTTGATTGATTACATGAAAAAACAACACAAAGGTTATTCAACGATGGAAAGAGCATTTCACCTAGGATTTACCAAGTGGGAATTTAATTTCCTTTTTTCCTTCAGGACCTTAACAATGTGGTCAGTCTCAGCTTGCTTCGTTTTGAAATCCACCAAATATTTAATGGTTGTCTTGAGTACTGCTACTGATTGTGCTGTTTGCTTCCTCAACATGTCAACTTCATATCTAAGTGCAGAAGCAGAATCTCTTTCTACCACTAGTTTAGCCTCTAGAGCATCAGCAGTTGGCAATTCATAATGCACGATTGGGCCGGTGCCACTGTTGTGGGATGATACAACGTCCATGGGGACCTCGCTCTTTGATCTTGGGCTAACCTGTTTTGCCATTAAAGTTCCGATTGGATTCAGAAAAGTTGAAGCTAGCAAAACATCTCAACTGGGAGTTATAACAGCAAACCAGTTAAACAAACAAGGAATTAAAGAGTTTCAATTCAATGCTGAAAAGTAGTTATTAACAGCATTGTAACCCGTTATTGCAGCAGCAAAGCAGTTAAACAAACAAGTAGCTATTTAAGTTCAGGAAAACAGGTAATTCTTAACAGTAAGTATCAAACACATAGATAGGCGCAGTCTATAATAGGATTAACAGACTGTGACATTATGTAATCAGTAGCAAACTAAATTAAGCCAAGCAACATAATTGAACAATTTTGCAATAAGTGGCTAACTAAAATTCCGAGAAGCAGGTAACTAAACTTATGCTAGTTCTTTGTACAGGCACACCGCAACTTCTTTTTCGCTTACAAGGTTGTACGAAGGAGTACATGGCATCAATTGCTTGGATACGCGGTCCCAATACTTCTTTCTTCCCACACTGCATTGGTAAGTCGAATGGTTAATCTGGTAAGGTGGTGCGTCCTTGATATGTTATATGAGGACGTGTAGTCAGACTAGTTGTTGCCACACACATCACACTGGCTTTTACTGTATATTCCATGTGATTACTTTTGGCATATCGAGATCTAAGCAATCTACAATAGGATGAAAAGACTGGCATACTTCACATTATCGGCGAACTCAGTTCATAGAAACAAGCAATTCAACCATTCTGTGGGTAAATCAAAAGCGCCACTGGAATATTTTTCACTACCCCTATCATACACGCAAAAAGGGGCGACGCCACCATAGGGGCTGGTATGGGCGGCCGCCTCGGGTGGCTCGAAAGTGTGCACCTAGTTTGAGTCGTCCAGGTTGGCCCAGGCTAGTTTTGTTCGTCCCAACGCACGAGCAGGCAATGTAAAAAATGAAGAAAAATGTTTCAATTTGGATAGGCCAATAACATAAGTGCAAGGTAGGCCCTATAGCAGGCTCACGGCCCAAACGAGCGCCTCCCATATCGATCGACGGCAGAAAAAGTCCCAATTCATCCGCTCCAACCTCCAGTCTGGTTCACTCCTAACCTAGCCGCCGCTGGACAGACCGACACAGCACTTCCTCACGCCCTCGTTGGAGGGCGGTCGCCGGGCTTCAAGCGAACGGAAGGACAAGAAGATGAAGATTCAACCCTGGGTGTAGCCTGCGTGGGAGGCAGCGGAGGCAGCACAGGCATGACATCGAGCTTGCGCAAACGGGCAGTCGCAGCTTGCAAGAGTAGCATGCGCAACGAGCAGGTACATCACATCCCTGATTATATCTAATTCAACTCTTCAATTTCTGGCCAATAGTTAAACCTGACGATGTTGTAAAACTGCTTGTATGTAGGGAATCTATGAGAAAATGAAACCAATTTCTACTTATTTTATAACTCCCCCAATCAATACTGAACTGACTGAATCTGATGAATCTAATCAAGTTTCCGGTGCAAACATCCAAGCTCATGTTGTTCTTGAGCCTGAAGTGTCTAATGAACATACTGGTAATGAAGGATTTGATGCAAACATTTTACATGCTCCTGGTGATGAACATATAGTGTCTAATGAGGCATCTAATGCGAGCATTTTGCAAGCTCCCATTGAAGGATTTAGTGTCTAATGATAATCTGCTATGTTGAGAGAGACATAGAGATTTGCAGGCATTGATGACAAGCAAATTATAGTGCATTTTCATGGCTTGAGGAAACGCCGAGGCCATCTACCAGAAAGTCCCCGTATCATGACAATGTAGCATAAATACTTTTCTAATCTGTTGTTTGAAACTATTGGCATACTTGTGCAGGATAGATATATTGATATGCAGTTTGCGCACTGGTTATAGGTGCAATTACACTTCGATATTTTCAGCCAGAGAACGAATAATTCAAGCAAGTACAAACCATGTTTGTAGTCCTTGTACACTATGTTGCATTTTGTGTTTTTTGGTGCTTGCATCATTTAGTGTTTATAATCTGAACTACTTTGGATCATTAGCTGGTTTTCAAAGTGCATGTAGCTTCACATTTCTCAAGTTATGTTGATTTCTGGAGTGCAAGTGCCTTCGTATTTTTTAAGTTAAATGTTCGCCCCTGGTAACTTGAATTCGTGGATCTGCCACTGCACACAAATCATACACGAATGCCAGTACGAACTAAATGAAATGCAGGGACTTACGCTAGCTCGTTGTACATGCTCACTGCAGCTCTGCTTGCGCTTGGGATGTTCCATGTACAAGTCCATGTTACCACTTGCTTGGATGTGCAGGCCTTGTGCTCCTTGCATCCCCCTCTGTATTTTTGACACGGCGAATGGCTGATCAAAGGAGAGGAATTGACCTTGCTGTTGTACCGAAGGACAGCTACTTACAAGGTTATACGGGTGTGCAGGATGTGTACTAGATCCCGTAGCGCTGTCATGCTTCGCTAAAAAATGGATTTGCTTGTTTCATATGATATCTCCATAAGAAATAAGAGTTAAAGCCAGAGTTGGATAGGCGTGTAAGCTAAGAGAGCAGTGAAAGGATATCCAAACATCATCGAAACAGTGCACAAGGGAGTGATGTGTGGATACCTAGTTCGGGCCGGCGTTTGGGCATGCTCGCCTAGCTAGAGTGCGGGTCACTTCAGAGCCATTGAGGGTGATGCGCTGGCGTTGGCTGGCCGCGCACGTGCAGATCTTGAGTGGCAGCAGAGCACTACGATGCGGTGGACGAGACCGTTGGTGAAGCCCCAACGGCCTCGGGGGGCGGAGGCGCGACGATGTGCTCGATGAAGTAGCCCCGGTGAGCTGGGAGACGGTGTCGGTGAAGCGCACTTGATGCGGTGGAAGTCGGTGTCTGTGAGGCACGTCGGTTGCGGTGGCCAACGTTGTCGGTGGACCACCCGGTGCGGTGGACGAGGGCGTAGATGAGGTAGCTCCGGTGCGGTGGTGAAGCGCGACTGTCGTCGTCGTCCGGCACAGAGGTGGGGAAAGAGACGAGATGAGAGGCGATTCGAACTTTGCTTGGGTTGGCGGCGAATTAGGGATTTGAGCAATCTGGGCGCGGAAGGGGACGGTGGAGAAGGGAGATTTTGCAGGGCTGGAATTGGGGCCGCCAGATATTTCAATCCGAAACATGGAAGCGCGAACTTATTTTGTCGTCGTCCTTTTGGGGTGGAGGAGGGTGGGTGGCTGGGTGCTAAGCGTCTGTCCGACACACGCGACCACCACGACACGACCCTGGTCTGCCTGGTGCACCTACATTTGAGAATGCAAACGAATCTTCTTTCATTTGCAAACGAATCTGTATGTATTACCATGCCCGTGTTTTCCTTGCAATAATTAGTCCTTCGAAACGACTGAGGAGTTATTTGAAAAAAAAATCGAAACGGTATCCACGCTAACGTGGATTAGAGTGTGTGTCACATAATTAGTTATTTGAATTAGAGTGTGTGCCACATAGCGATCTCCAATTCTAACGTGGATTTCGCATTTCACCGTATCCACGCTACTTTTTTAATACAAATTCATATGTATATGATGAACACCATGGTAGTGAGAAAACTTTTGAATGGATTCAAACATATGACCTACAAAATTGCACAAAAAATCGAGTCAATGTCAACTTTTCGAAACCTAGTATGGCACGAATTCGAAATAATTACCCATATGCATGGTCCTCAGTTCAAATCTTACAATGGACACCGAATTGAAACATCGATATTAAGTCTCGTACTATCTACATTCAAATGTTGTTTTTAGCCCCCCCCCCCCCCCCCGCACACACGCTACATACTTCCTGTATCGATCAATCTTCCTCTCCTAACCACCTTAGGAAGCTATCGGTTTCCAACACACATCCATTCTTTCTCTCCATGTTTCGATCTCTAACTCTCTCAACTACACAACCCCCTTTTTCCACTCTGTTACGAAATGTATTTACCTCACACACCCGCCATTGCACCCCATGCCGAGCTCTCTCTCCCTCTCCCTCTCACCCTCTCGCGCTAAATACATGCATTGCCTATATAGCCCCCCAACCTCTCATGCGCACGCACGCACGTTGTCAATCTAGGTCACTCCCTCGAGACTGTCTCACTCTTTCTTCTGCACGGCGGGCCACACTCGCTCAATCTCGCTCTCTTTATCTGAGTCTCGTTTAACCTTGTTTTCTTTCACACACAAATGATATATCTCCCTGTTCGGGCCTCGATCGACACACTCTATACTCTCTCACGCAGATTGTCTATCTAGGTTAGTCCATCGAAGCCACCCCCACTCTTTCGACCTCATGGCGGGCCACGCTCGCTCTCTCCCTCTCCCCCCCCTCTCTCTTTGTATGTCTCGATTGACCTCGCTCTTTCTCGGACAAAAACGATATATCACCATGTTTGAGCCCAATTCGACTTATTCACCATTGTATACTCTCTCACGCACATTGTCTATCTAGGCCACTCTCTCCAACCCATCTCACTCTTTCGATCGCACGACGACCCTATGTGATCGATTGACCTTGCTTCCTCCCACGCACAAAATATATCTACACGTCTGTGACTGGATCATCTCTCAAGCTCTATCTTACAGCCCTCACCCTTGCCAAAAGCTCAATCGGACAATATCTCTCCAGAGCATATATATTTGTTCAATGAATGTCGGACCACACTCACTTTGTCTCTCTATCTATATGTCTCTTGATTGACCTCGCTTTCTCACGCCGTATCTTCCACACATTGAAGCTCCCTCTCCATCCCTCGCAAAGCCAGAGCTATTTACATCGCGAGGGGCACTCCAACCTTGGATTAATTTGTGTAGGCATTTATTCCGGTCGGTTTAGATTATATTTTCAGAGCATTCGGCCCACAACTACTCGAAACACCGTTGCAACCCCCGCAACTCCCCTAGTTGATTTCCCTCTGGCTCGGTCATTGCTCTCTCGCACGTCCTTTCTCGCCTTCAACGTCGCACCATGGTATTATTGCAAAAAACTCTGTTGTTCTCTTTAATTACTATAAATAAGCTACAAAACTACACACCGATAGTCCACTTGGAATGGAACAAATTTCGACCCACAAATTAAAGTGCTACAAACTACACACCGAGGGGCCCACATGTCATGAAACAAATTTGGACCCATATACAAATTAAAAAAATAAAGGACGAGGATCGAACATGCGACCAGGGCCTTCAAGCCGCACGTCAATAGGCAACATACGTAGAACAGCAATGTTTGTTGTACCTCCCTTTGTTCACATAATGTTTTTATATTACCACAGCCTATTTAATTGATAACATGTAATATTATTTTTAGTACTATTCGCCTTCACTTACTGGTGGGTTCCATGTGTGCTCTCTCTCTCTCTCCTCCCCTTCTGCGTTTAGACACACGGGCCAACACGAAGAACTCGTGGGCGATGTTGCCGTTGACCATATCTGGACGCGTTCACAAGTTACGGCACCAGTTTCACGTGCTAGCAGCACTAGTCAGTGTGTATGTGCAATGCACGTTAATTTGGAAGTATATTAAGTGCATGCGGATATTAAGTAGGATATTATTTGCGTGTTATTATGTGATTAGCACTATTTTTGGCATGAAATTAACTGCACGCTAAACGTGTTGAGCGCTTGACATTGAAGCAGTCTAGGTCGCTGGATGACAAGGAATACATGTGGCTTGATGAAGTTTTATATTTAATTTGATACGGCTCTAGCAGAACATTCAATCGATCAAACCATAGATTTCGTTCAGTCTGACTCCGACTTTAAATTATACGACGATCGATCTAAAATAAATGGAAATGATAAACATTCGGATTTTAAGCATGGCAATCCGAACGTTTTTCATGGAAAATTTAGATTACGCGGCGGTGGCGGGGGCGTCTTGCAGTGGGAAGCGGCTCCTCTGCCGTGCTTTGTGTGTCGTTGGGCCACTAACCGACGGCGACGGCGGCGCCTTGCGCCATTGTTGGTGTACTCCTGGACGTTGGCCTAGCTTCAAGGAAGGCCAAAATGTTCTGGACTTTGGAGCGAGTCAACTGGCGGGAGGAGGCGACTGGCGATGGTGCAAGGAAGCGGTCGACGGTGGCCATCCATGCCGCTGAGTGGGGCACTGGCACCCGCGCGGGGACAGGCGCTGTTAACGGCGCGGCGGAGACATTCGTGTGCATGGGCATTGGCACGGGCGTGCACGTCAGTGCACGCGCAGGCGCATGCGCTGGCACGTGCACGGGCACCGGCACGGGCGTGCACGTCAGTGCACGCGCAGGCGTATGCACTGGCAGGTGCACGGGCGCGTGAAAGTCGGCGGGGACCTCGTGGAACCCCGTGGCATCAAGCTTGGCGACAATGTGCGGCTCCCAGCCCATCAATGCCACGGGGATGGGCGCTGGCGCAGTCGGGGCAACGGGAGCCAGAACGGGAGCGGGGACAGGCGCGGCGTCTTCCCGCAAGGCCAGTTCAAGCTCCCAAAGCGCCTTATGTCTTGAGACTCCGGCTGGGTGTCTTCCTCAGGAAACTGGAAGACTAAGGGCAGACCATCGTGATGCGGCATGGCGTACGTTTAGGTCAGACTGGTTGGAGGTAGACGACAGGAGAATCGGGGAGGAAGAGAGAAGATTGTAGCGATACCGGGTAGTGCGGGGTTGATTTTAAAGTGCGGCGCCGGTGACATTAAAAGTGGGAGCAGTTGGGACGAAGGTGGGCAGCGGAGCCTGGTCAAAGGGCTCGCCTCCCGGTGAGCCTGCACAGCGGTCTGCTCGCACGCCTCCCTGTCAGCCGGCGCAGCGGTCTGCTCGCACACCTCCCGTCGACTCACACGCTTGCTCGGACGGCACCTGCCGATGAGAAGCAGGACTCATGGCGGCACGTAAACGCCCATGGTTTCAATAGTGAAAGCGTTCGCCTTAACGTGACAGGTCTTTGTTCCAAAATACCTTGGCTCTTCATTTGTGCAACTTGTCATAAGCAGCTTGTCTCAAAATTGAAGAAAAAAATTATGAAGTAATATTAGTGCCATATCACGTGACCATGCTCAGTTTAAAGAATTTATGGTCACTTTTGGATTTTCTGAAATTTAAGACCCAGGATTCGAAACAATATCATAACCTGCATCATGCAATAAATTTTCAAGCCATACATTTGTCCTGTTGTATTTCTTAAGAAAGGATTTGGTCAAACATTTTGCTTAGTTAGACTTCAGACAAGTTATATATGCAGAGCAAAAGGATAATCCCTCTGTACCAGTGCATTGCCTGATATATTAACTCAAGTACTAGGCATGAACAAACGGGCTCAATTATGTGCTCATCCTAGTGGTGTAGTAGTAGTAGTACTAGGCAATGCAGTTGACGGGTGACCTTGGCGAGCGGCGACCGAGGGAATTGAACCGTGCTCGGCACGGTAGGTAACGTTGTCTAGTTACTAAAGCATCCCTCCGTTGTTCATCGGTAGTCATTATGGACCGGGGACATGAGGGGAATTTCCTAGGGCTGGAATTCTGGCCGCCAGATATTTCGACTCGAAACAAGGAGGCTCGACTGGTTGGGGTTGCCTAATGTGCATACCACGCACGCCACCAGAAGGGCACAAGCCCGTTTTTTTTAGGATCAACACGAGCCAAGGTCTGGCTGGTATGCTGTTGGGTCCTACCATTCGAGAATACGAAAGGAATCTTTTAAATTGCCGAACGAATCTATGTGTATTACAATGCACTTATTTTCCTTGCAAATACTAATCTCAACGTGGTAATTGATTTATGACGAGTTGTTGAATTAGAGTGAGTTTGTGATATAGTGATCTCAACGTGGATTTCACATTTCATGGTATCCCTGGTAAGTTTTTCAATGCAAATTCAAATTTAAAAGATGAACAATATGGAGGTGAGAAAACTTTGTATGTATCAAGCATATGACCACACACACACACACACACAGACACACACACACACAGAGGCACCCACACACGAACACAACAACAATCCAATAAGTATAGTGCATCTATTTTTCCAAACCATGCATGTATGACACAAATTCAAAAATACTCCTTTTGTTCCTAAATATTAGTCTTTTAGAGATTTCAACAAGCGACTACATACGGAGCAAAATGAGTGAATCTACACTCTAAAATATGTCTATATACATCCGTATGTGCCAGTCCACTTGAAATCTCTAAAAAGACTAATATTTAGGAACGAAGGGAGTAAAATGTAAGACATGCATGGTCCTCAATTCAATATTTAAAACGAACATGAGACTGAAACATGAATATTAAGTCTAGTACTACGGTACATGCAAATGTTGTGTTTAATTAGGCGGAGCTATGATTGTCAGGGGTCACCCCCTCGACCTTAGATAAAATTGTGAAGCTCTGTTTAGGGTTGTTTAGATTATATTTGTCCGCACCCTCCCAACCACCGATTGGTTGTGCACCCCCCACCCCTCCTCCCCGGGAGAATATCATGTGCCCCCATACCTTAGATATGCCGTTACGAGTTGCTTGGAGCTTGTAGATCTGAGATATAGCAGCTCACATGATGTCTTAATATTTTTATAGGAAACATTGATGAGTTTGAGAATTGCACACAATTTGTACAAAAACTACTCAGATGCCCTTGGATCCCATATCCAACGACCTTGAAGCTCGTATCACCGTAGCATCTAAGATGAAGGAGGACATCATATTCTCCTGTATGTAAGAATATCATGTGCTACCACACCTTAGATGCTTTGGTGATACAAGCTCTTCGGAGCCGTTGGATTTGTGACCCAACACCTCCTCGGTGGTTCGAATGGTTTTTTGCAGAACAGCCCCCAAAGAGTTCGGCCACTGCTTACAAGCACAAAGACTGCTCAGATGCCATTGGATCTCACATCAAACGACCTTGAAGCTCGTATCACCGTAGCATCCAAGCTGCGAGAGCACCTTATGTTTTCTCGCACGGGAGAATATGAGGTGCTCCCGCACCATAGATTCTATGGTGATACGAGTTCACGGAGATCTAACGGGCCACGGTAGGAGGTTTGAATGTTTTTGCAATATACGGCTGAGAGAGTTTCGGAATTGCGCAGAAAGTACAAGTACTACGCATGTGCCATCTGATCACTGATCATACGACCTAGATGCTCATATCACCGTAGCGGGTAATAAAGCTACGGGGAGCACCTAATATGAGCAACGGGCAGCCGTTGGATCCAAGATGCAGCGGCACACACGAGGCCTGAATGTTTTATTTGCAAAAAAACCTTTACAGAGTTTGGAAATTGCGCATACTTACCAAGACTACTCCCAAGCCATTGGATATCACTTCCAACGGTGTAAAAACTCGTATCACCATAGCATCTAAGCTGTGGGGTGGATGTGATATTCTATGCCGCTGTCATTGTTGTTCGTAAACTTGCAAAATACGTGTAACTTGTGTCGTTACTTGTCTAACCACGCAAAGTGTTTGTTCAAAAAACCATCCTACACTGAAATATCGGAACAACACACGGGGGTCCCACTTGTCATTAATCAAATTTGGACCTAAAACTAACAAATCTGAAAGACGAGATTCGAACTGGCAACCTGGACTACAAAGCGTAAGTCGATAGCCTGAAACAACAACGGTTGTTGGCTTTGTCCCATAACTTGATTTTATATAGTATTACGTTGAGTAGAGTAGAGGGAGTGCCTCGTCAACACGTGCATGACCGTTGACTCACTTACTGGTGGGTCCCAGGTCTGCGATCTCTCTCTTCTCTCCATCGTCTAACCTTTGTACGGGCACACATGAAGAGCGGCGCTAGCTAGCCGTGGTGTTATCACAACTAAAAAAAGCTTGGAAAATAGAAGACCACACCTATCCTCCGGGCCATGTTAGCATGATGAAGTTGTGTGGCTAGTGGGGTGTTTTCGACCGACTGGCTGGGTCCCGAGGTCGAACCATAGGTACTACGTCTGATACAGTAAATTTTTACACGCACATTTTTCCTCCGTGCTGAGACATGGCACACCCTACCGCGCGGTTTCGGGGTCCTCCCGGGTGGTGCACGCATATATTCTTCCTGACGTGGGACGCCCTACCGCGCGTTTTCACCGAAGCAAGTAAATGAGTCGTCAAATCACGAAAGACCACTTTTCCCGCCGAGTACATCAGTGAAGCACGGTGGCTAGCTAGTTGGGCTAGTTCGACCGATTAGCTAGGCCGCTACCACATTTGTTTTTCACCCCTTTTTTATCTACTTGCTGGCAGGTAAATTTAAATATCCACCGCGGCATTGCTCTGGTGTTTGAGTGCGGCAGGATTTTTAATTTTTTGATTGACGGGAGCAGGCGCGGCAGGATTTTTAATTTTTTGATTGACGGGAGCAGGCGCGATAGCAATTAGTCATGATGACTCCGCCTGTAAACCCACTGCTCCCTGATGTGAGAAGTCGTCGACTGGTGTTTTACCATGGTGAAAACCAAAAGATTCCCCGCTCCTCGGCTGGCTCCCTCCGCCTTCCCGTAGATTGCATTGCCTTTCAGCCGTGTCGCCCCCTGCATCACCAATGTCGTGCGCCTCGAGAAGCAGAGGGACTTCGGTGGTGTTTAGGCGCCCTCTGCATGGGCATGTCCATGTCTCGGCGCAACATGACCGTTGGATCAAACTCAGACGGTGCAGATCAGTCACTGTAGCACAAAGCGTCTGGGTGTGTTTGGTTGCATTCGCATCTCAATACACTCCTCTGTCTAGGTGTGTAAGTCACCTTACGAAAACCAAATAATCCCAAAACACTTAGGCACGGTACATTAACTCCCTCCCCGTTTCTTGTTTTGTGACATATCAACCAATAAGAGACGTGGGCCATGCATGCTTTCAATGACTTGAGACTAATAAACATGACATGCAGTGGTTAGTTCATCGCATGCAATGCTATTAATTAGCAAAAAAGACATTAAGTTTTCTCATTTTCCTCTCCGCCTTGGTCGCAGTGCACAACGTAAGATGACTTACACACCTAGACGGAGGGAGTAGTTGTTTCCTCTTCGTGTATTTGTGTTAACCTACTAGTGTGGACTCATGCACCCTTCATGCACTCTGCGAAACACCCAAAAGTGGGTCGAGAAGGGAACTTTTGCTCCCATCCCGTGCACCCTTCATACACCCTGCCTAACACTATTCATGCTTCATATGGTTCATGTTTCGTGGAGTACTGTAGCACCGTACTCTCCGTGCGTTGTAGACCTAGTTCTGTTAACATTGATCTCACCGTTCATTCTTGACCGGACAGTTGAGAAAGCGGTACTATGTTACTACATTACTGTTCATATAGTTGACATGCGCACAACATCATTTGTTGTCGTCATATCTTACTACACTAGCAACAAGATTATGTAGTACTGACGTATGAACCACTGCACATGCCTAGTAGTAGGAGCACTGTGTATGTTCAAGTGGCTGCCGTGTTTCGCACTCCTCCATCGTAAGAGTGGAAACGCTTGTTGTAATCATTTTTTTCTTCAGAAAAACAGTGGACACGCTCTACCATGCGGATCCTCCTCCAGCCATGCACTAAATTACTCACTTTCGCCGACGTGTGGGACAGCCAGCATCGGGGTCCACCAGCCATGCACTAAATTACTCCGTAGTAGAGTGACGGTAGACTACCCCGATCGAAGCACCGCAGTAATGCCCAATGAGCCGTCAAATCACAAAACCCCCTCCTTTCCAGCAGTAAGTTGGACGGACGAAGCAACCATCATTTCACTCTTCTCTCTCAGCTTCCTCTCTACCCAACTCGCTTCTCCCTCATCTTGTTCCTCATTTCTTCAAGAAAACCCCGACCTGCTTCTGCCATTGTTCTTCTCTCCCAAAGAAGGAAAGGTGTGAGCGCATCAATGGTGTTGATTCTGGCAAAGGCCCGGTCTTGCAACCCCGAGACTGATCCTATAACTCCCTCTCTTTTCTTCTTTTGGGTTTGTGATTACGGTTTCTTTTCTTTTATTTCTATTTGACAGTTTCTTGATGGACGCTGGAGCACCGGCCGAAGTGATGTCTATGGCTCTGGCCAAAACCGTCGAGGCTCATGGTACGAAGAAGCGCAAGCACCCCGCCGAGACTACCGCAGACAAACTCAAAGCCATCGCCCTGTCCAAGCAACCCTCTCCGGGATCCCTCATTAAGCATCTTGACGATCTTTTTCTCGATCTTGATCGTGTTTTTTCATCTAACATGCAGTACTAGTACTAGTAGTACAACTTTGTGGGTGATCTTGCATGTGATTTTTGTGTGGCAAATGACGGTTCTAAATTCCTCTTTTGACCAAAACATGCGAGAGGTTGACACTGATTTCTTATAGATTACTTTCAACTACTCCCTCTGTCCCAAATTTCTTGTCTTAGATTTGTCTAGATACAGATGTATCTGATACTAAAATGTGACTTGATACATCCGTATCTAGACAAATCTAAGACAAGAATTTTGGGACGGAGGGGGTACTTTATGAACATCAATGCTACCTTTGAAGAGGGTAT
The DNA here is from genome assembly GCF_002575655.3 of Aegilops tauschii subsp. strangulata. NCBI lineage: Eukaryota > Viridiplantae > Streptophyta > Magnoliopsida > Poales > Poaceae > Aegilops > Aegilops tauschii. The sequence continues at coordinate 520,752,109 of NC_053036.3, forward strand.
ATTTGCCTCAGTAACTTGTGTTATGGATATTGCAAGTAATCCCTCTGCTCTCATGCCTTTGAAGACATGTTCTAGTGTCTTTGTTCACTCATTTCTGTGCGTATATGTAGTCATATATGGAGTATACGATCGAAAATCATCTTATATTTCTGAACGGAGGTAGTAATAAAATATGGTTTCTGTTTGAATTAGAACCAGGTCCACGGTGGAGATGAAGTTCTCAAAGTCATGCCATGTGAACTGGAAGACCTGAGGATGAGTTCTACTGCTAAACTATCCAGCTGTTGTGTCCTTATCGCCACGTGTCCTGAACTAGTGTTTTCTTGTAGCATTGTTGTCAGGCGTGTTCTCGAGGCTGTACTTGACCACAGAAATTTCATGGCTATGCCTTTGATTACGAAGGGTGTGGTTCTTGTAAAGCTTCCCAACAAATCTGATGCGGCGTGTCTTCATGATCATGTTTATGAGTGGAAAGACCACTCTGTTAGGTTCTCCAAGGTTAACGAGATGGTGATGGTGCATGTAGACATCTCTCACGAAGTCCATGGCCTAGTCAGTTATGCGGGGTTCATCCCGTAGGTCGGTGGCAAGAAATAGTCTGCAGAGTTTAATTAGTGCAACTTTGCTTGTCTGTAGTAAGTACTATTGTTCAGTACTTGATTTGTGTTTGTGAACCCTGTATTGTTTATTAGTACTGCCGCTTTTGGTGTGTGGTCAGTCCTGAAAATGGTTTATGTTAATGTCTGTCCACTCAATTCAGTCTGTATATTTTGAAGTATCCAGATCATCTTTTTTGTGAGGACGGTTTATCAATTATGGTTACACTCCAATATCTATATGCATTGCAGGGTTTATCGCACCCACCAGGATTTCCAGTCCCATGGATGTTCGGTCCATACGATTTGTCACGACCTTTGGACTGTCCTGCTTGTGGGAGTAGGCGGGGCCCCTGCATGCCACCCGTAGTTGGACGATCAATCTTCTGTTTAGTACTTCAACATAGTGATTTCCTGGTAAGGATTCACTCGTGTCACATCAAGTAAATCTTATTGATTTACTGTCTAAATCTTATTGATTTAATGTCATGTTTTCTTCTTTTTCCTGCAATTTTACAATGCAGGTTTTGCCATGTGACATTCATCACAGAATAAACCGTTTGGTTTGCTCTACGACGGCTATTTTTGCAGGTTTCACTTCTTATGTCGTGTCAGTAACGAAGGCACTGCCCATCACTTATATTACTGGAAAAAATTGGATCAGTCTGTTGTCTGAGTACAAGCTGAATCCCTACGATGAACTGCAGTTTGGTTTAACAAAAACGCCACAATTAGTCCTTCTCGCGTTTAAAAGAAATGAAGAAAAAACTGGATCACGGTCACGAAGCCTAGTCAAGTTAGAAAGCTGATCATAGCAAACTAGACATGATCGCCGCTGTCTCGCACATCGGTACCACCTTCAGCAACGGATCGAGCACCGGCAGTTGCTCTAGCACTGACAGCGGTAGCAGCTCAGTCTGATCCAGTTGAGGATTGGGCACCGACTGCGTCAGCGGATCAGGCTGATCTACCAGAGGATCGGGCATCGACACCGGCACCAGCTCTACAAGGAGCACCATCTCTGGCAGCAACAGCGGCTTCGGCACCTGCACCAACACTTGCACTTGCATCTGCTCCGGCCCGTGCAGCGGCAACCAAACGAGCAGTTGCACCGGCAACAGACTGGGCTGCAGTTCACACTTCATATACCAAAGTCCTTACAAAAACCGACATGTCCACCTTCTTGGTAAGCATTGGCCGCCCAAGTGATTCGTTCTTTTTTCTTTCCATGTTGTTTCGCATGATTCACTGTGTTGATCTAACTGTTTGGGTATGTCTTCTTGTTTGCAAACAGAGAATTCCTAGAGCAACGAGGGAGTCGTTCAACAATCCGGGCGACAGCGGACAAGTTTCTCTTACCATGCGCATCCTTGGTGTGAATGAACCTGCTCAATATACTGTAAGTACAAAGGATGGTCGCATGATGATTGATGCTAAAGGATGGTCAAGGTTCAAATCTAAATCATATCTTGCGGTAGGGGATGATGTCAAATTCGAACTTTCTCGGCAAGGAGAGCTGGTCCAAATCCACTTTGAAATTCTTCAGTACTGCCGAGCTGATCTATCCGCCGAGAGATTTTGATGTAATACTCTGTCATGGTGAAGCAAGTGTCCTGTGTGTGTAAGTAGTACGACAGTATCGTTGATAGAATTGCAACTCTGATTGCTGGTTAGGAACTATCGTTTGATTTCATTCCAACAGTTGTTGTGCTTTATCCAATTTTGTGTATTCGCCTTACGACAGCATCTAAAACCAGCGCCGTACCGACCGCTTGCAATATGAAAAGCGCCGAGGTAGAACACATGGGCCCCCAAACATGCAGGCCCACCGGCCTATGGCCCAAAGTCCAGAACCGTGAGCCTGTCTGAGTATTTCTCAGCTGAACCCCCATAATGCCCGTGCGTTGCACGTAACATCAAGATGCATTTGTATGAGTATTTTATCTTGTGAGAGAAAAGGCTGAACGAGGGAAGGCCTTATTTGCAAATGTGGAGAGGTGTGTGGGTACCTTTTTGCAAAATTGCCATAGTTTCCTTCCTATCCGTCAGATATAAATCGGACCGCCTATATTGCAGGATGACAGGCACACCATCATCACCAACTCGTCTATACCGTGTTAAAAAACTCTTTTTTATAATTATATATGTTATATATATTCCCCTTGATTTTTCTTATGTATAAAGTTGTGATATAAAAGATCTTTATATTTCTTTACAGAGGGAATATCTCTCTGTCAAAAATATATTTATGTGCAATAACTAGTTACTCCTGTCTTTCTACTTCCTTGCGCTGATATGTGGGGCATCCGGCAACGGGGTCCACATGCCATATGCACCAAATTAGAGTGCACAATTGCACGGTAGACACACCCCAGTCGTAGCGCCGCATTAATGCCCAATGAGCCGTCAAATCACAAAAAACCCCACCTTTCCAGCTTTAGCAGTAAGCTGGACGGACGAAGCGGCAATATTTCACTCGGCCTGAATCCCTTCTCCCTTGTCTGCTTGTTCAGAGAAAACCCCGCTCGGCGATTGCATAGGGTTTTCTCATGGAGAACCTGGTACGAATTCTTCATCCATCCCCGATAAATCCAAGTCCCTTGGTCGCGGGTACTCCTAGGATGGCAACCGCCGCCGTTGATGCATTTTTCTTCCTACTGAATCTAGTGTGTTTCATTTGCAGTGCCAAAAGAGCGAGGACCCTACAAGTTTCTGCGCCCTCGGCGAGACGCCACACTTGTTCCTTCTCATCCTAACACAGGATTATAAAACACGCACAGTATGTTCCTAGAATCCTCTTTTCTATCCGGGAGGGTGGGTTTTTTTGAACATGATGTCGACTAATTTGGAAATTTGGATTGCTATATTTGGATAAAAGGTACTAGTACCATGGTCAACACTGACATGAAGGAGGAAAGTGTTTCTAGATTTGGATGTAGGGAATACATTGTGTTCTCATATTATTTTTCCTGCAGTGCATTCCTTGCTCTGCCAGAACACATGTACTCAAGATGCTCGGCCTTGCCATAACTGAATACACCAGTTTAATGGTAACAGTGAAGACAAGCCATGGATATAAGTTTCAAGTTGGGTTCATGAACCAAGAAGATCGCTGCTTTTTTTATGGCCGAACTTGGATAAACTTTCTCAAGTGTTACGGACTGAAAGTTGGCGCATGAATGTTGATGGAAATAGCAGAACCTGGTCTCATCTTCACTGCGATCTTCCACCCCGACGTCGTTCCAATTGTTCATCCATGTTAGTTTTGTATCTGGTTCTTGCTTGTTGCCTCGATTACTTCTTAATCCACCTATTCTATCTAACTAATCACAATTTAACTTTAGAAGTAGCAACGAATCTCTCACGAAGATGCTACTTCTAACTAATATTTTCTTATAATTGGTGGCACATGTAGGTTTTTTGAGAGTTAAGCAGGCTGCTCGTTTGTTATTCTATGACAACTCGGCTGTTACTGATGGCACTGAAGTTGACTGGGACGACATCCACAAGTTCCTACACTATTGATCGTCTTGAGGTCCTTGTGGGGTGTTTCAATGGTGGAAGGCCACGTGGGATATGTGTGCCACTGCTGCACTCGTTGAGCAGGTCCAACTGTGTCGAGAAACTTATGGTACGAGCTGTTTTCTGTTATATATGTTGTTCATAAACTATTGCTTATACACAGTTTTACAGTTGTGATCTTCTTGAAACAGAAACTGCCCAGTTCTATTGTTCCTATACAGATGCCTGACCATGGTCGGGTCAGACTTGCGCTTGGTCACAACATGATGTTTATGTCGACCTACTCCATTCCCCTTGGAGGTGAAAAGATACTTATTCATGGGTGGTCTCAAATGATGAAGGCCCATCCATCTTGGAGAATAGGACAGAAGATTATGTTCCTGCTTTTCCATGGCTCTAAAGCAAATATCATGTTTATTGACCACATTGCGAGATGAGGCTACTTTCAGAAGGTTGTGGATGCGTGGGGTGGCGCCTGGGCCTTGTCCTGGGGCTTGGCGGCCTCACCCTTGGTTAACTGTAGGCAAAGTAGCACTGTTCGAGGCGTGCTTTCTACGGTTTTGAACATGTATAAGTACTCATACTGCTTTCAGGTATGGTTCTTAAGTGCCCCTGCTGGTTTCAGTTAAGGTTGTTAAGTACTCCTGCTGCTTTTACAATCTGTCGTGTTTCTTCAGTCCTGTCTTCCTCCAGCCGCCAAAACCAAACCAGCGCCGGCGGGGCCGCCTGCTTCCGCCTCCCACGGCTGGCTGCGCCTCAGCGCACACATCGCCGCCCCACCGTCTCCTAAATTGTTAACGCCGTCGTCCTCCGCGCGCTTTGGTGCGCTCGCCGCGGCGCCGCCCTCTCGCGTTGTCAACATGGTTAACAAACAACAGGAATCGGCAAAAGTACATGGAGAGGATGACAATACGGGCCCACCATGTCAGCGTATGAAAAAATAAAATGCTTCCTCCTAGTGTTTTTCTGACATCTGGGACCCACGACATTGTGAGCATATATAGTCAATAGACAAGAGAACAACACAAGATCGGCTGACACCTGGGACGTAGCTGCTCGAGGAGTATTTTTTTTGTTATTGTTGAGACGGAGCAGGGTTTGAACTGGGCTATGGCCCGTCTAGCCCAGGCTTATATTTCATGTTCACCATGTGACCAGCCCAGCTATTTTTTCTTTGTGAAAATGAACCCAGATTATTTTTTCTGAAGAATACCCAATCCAGGCCTATTTAATTTTCTACGCCCTGATGGGCAGCAACTCTTTCAAGACGCCTGCAAATCTTGAAAGTAATATGAAATTGGTTGTAAATATAAAAACAGATGACAAATTGGCAATTACTTTATAATTTCTGAATTTTTTCACATTTTCATATTCCTATTTCACTGGGCATTAACCTAATTTAAATATATCTTCAAAGTACTTTAAATCTGGCTCGACATTTCGGTATTAAAAATAGTTTGGAACCCACAGAAATATGCGAAATTGGCCCTGGCAAACCAAAAAAATGGACTGCAATAAATTGCATAAGAAGTCGCAGTGAGCTATACATAAATTATTAAAAAAAAGAAGGAATGGTCTGACTTATGGGCCTATTAAGTTGACGCGTATGCAAGATTTTTTTAGTTATTATATACGTCAACAAACGATTCTAGCAGACGTAACCGTTGGATGTCAATCCAACGACCGTCGTGTTTCTTCAATCTCTGATCTACTTGCTCCAGCCGCCAAATCCAGCGCCGGCGGGACCGCCTGCTGATACGTCTCCAACGTATCTATAATTTTTGATTGCTCCATGCTATATTATCTTCTGTTTTGGACATTAATGGGCTTTATTATTCACTTTTATATTATTTTTTGGACTAACCTATTAACCGGAGGCCCAGCCCAGAATTGTTGTTTTTTGCCTATTTCAGAGTTTCGCAGAAAAAGAATATCAAACGGAGTCCAAACGGAATGAAACCTTCGGGAACGTGATTTTTGGAACGAACATGATCCAGGAGACTTGGACCCTAAGCCAAGGAAGCTTCCAGGAAGCCACGAGGTAGGGGCGCGCCTACCCCCCCCCCCAGGCGCACCCTCCACCCTCGTCGGCCCCACGTTGCTGCACCGACGTACTCCTTCCTCCTATATATACCTACGTACCCCCAAACGATCAAATACGGAGCCAAAAACCTAATTCCACCGCCGCAACCTTCTGTACCCACGAGATCCCATCTTGGGGCCTGTTCCGGAGCTCCGCCGGAGGGGGCATCGATCACGGAGGACTTCTACATCAACACCATAGCCTCTCTGATGAAGTGTGAGTAGTTTACCTCAGACCTTCGGGTCCATAGTTATTAGCTAGATGGCTTCTTCTCTCTTTTTGGATCTCAATACAATGTTCTCCCCCTCTCTCGTGGAGATCTATTCGATGTAATCTTCTTTTGCGGTGTGTTTGTTGAGACCGATGAATTGTGGTTTTATGATCAAGTTTATCTATGAACAATATTTGAGTCTTCTGAATTCTTTTATGTATGATTGGTTATCTTTGCAAGTCTCTTCGAATTATCAGTTTGGTTTGGCCTACTAGATTGATCTTTCTTGCAATGGGAGAAGTGCTTAGCTTTGGGTTCAATCTTGCGGTGTCCTTTCCCAAGGACAGTAGGGGCAGCAAGGCACGTATTGTATTATTGCAATCGAGGATAACAAGATGTTTTTTTTATCATATTGCATGAATTTATCCCTCTACATCATGTCATCTTGCTTAAGGTGTTACTCTGTTCTTATGAACTTAATACTCTAGATGCATGCTGGATAGCGGTCGATGTGTGGAGTAATAGTAGTAGATGCAGGCAGGAGTCGGTCTACTTGTCTCGGACGTGATGCCTATATACATGATCATACCTAGATATTCTCATAACTATGCTCAATTCTGTCAATTGCTCAACAGTAATTTGTTCACCCATCGTAAAATACTTATGCTCTTGAGAGAAGCCACTAGTGAAACCTATGGCCCCCGGGTCCATCTTCATCATATTAATCTTCCAACACTTAGTTATTTCCGTTGCTTTTTACTTTGCTTTTATTTTACTTTGCATCTTTATCATAAAAATACCAAAAATATTATCCTATCATATCTATCAGATCTCACTCTCGTAAGTGACCGTGTAGGGATTGACAACCCCTTATCGCGTTGGTTGCGAGGATTTATTTGTTTGTGTAGGTGTGAGGGACTCGCGCGTAGCCTCCTACTGGATTGATACCTTGGTTCTCAAAAACTGAGGGAAATACTTACGCTACTTTGCTGCATCACCCTTTCCTCTTCAAGGGAAAACCAACGCAGTGCTCAAGAGGTAGCAAGAAGGATTTCTGGTGCCGTTGCCGGGGAGGCTTACGAAAGGTCAAATCAAGATTTGGACTCCCGACAACGAGCCATTTCTGGCGCCGTTGCCGGGGAGGTCTACGCAAAAGTCAACATACCAAGTACCCATCACAAACCCTCATCTCCCGCATTACATTATTTGCCATTTGCCTCTCGTTTTCCTCTCCCCCACTTCACCCTTGCCGTTTTATTCGCCCTCTCTTTTCCGTTCGCCTTCTTCTTTCCTTTCTGCCCCTCGCTCTTTCTGTCGTTATGTCTGAAATTGGGGAAATTATTGTCGATATGGACAATAATAATATCATGGAAAATTCTGATGCTCCTGCTGAAGAACCCCCTACCTTGCATACAAAAAGATTTCAAATTGGTAGTGGTAATATTATTGGAAAAGGAGTTATTCAAGATTTCTTTACTTGTGCCGGTCCTTTGCCTTCTATGGGCAAATCCATTCTTCATAGAACTATTAGTCTTGCTGACGCTATTGACATGCTTATAGTTGAACTTGAAAGGCAATTTATGCACTTGCACCCTTGCATACAAAGGATTTTCCTAGAATTTTCTAATATAGAGCATTCTTCTGTTAAGCGTGCCGCTACTATCTTTTTGGCTCATGAGTTCAGATTTATAATAAAAGAGGCCAAGGAAATCTTTGCGCATTATAGGGTGGACGCTGGCCGTCCTCCCATAGAGGCTATCCTCTTTGATCAAGAAGAAATAATGCGTTTTCAATCTCTAGACTATCTTGCTTTCAATGAAAACCTTAGAAAAAGGTCCCTACCAATGTTCTAGTTGATAGAATTTCTGAACTTAATGATGATTTGGCTATTTGAAATAATGAGCTAGGATATTCTCTCGAGTATAGGCTCACAAAGTTCTGTCAAAAGAATGCTTATAATGATGAATTGGTTGTGCAATATGAAGGGCCGAAGGAGGAACCTATACCTCCTAAAATTGATCTTGGGAACTTTTGTCCCATTAAATTTAGCCCGTTTGATTACTTTTGTTTGCCTCAAAGGAAACTTGCTGCTGAACTTAGAGAATACGAAATGAGTTTTAATGATCTATCCTATTACTATGGCACTACCTAGATCTATCCTTGCTTTTATGCCTAGCTAGGGGCGTTAAACGATAGCGCTTGTTGGGAGGCAACCCAATTTTATTTTTAGTTTTTTGCTTTTTGCTTCTGTTTAAGAATAAATATTTGATCTAGCCTCTGGTTAGATGTGTTTTTATGTTTTAATTAGTGTTTGTGCCAAGTTAAACCTATAGGATCTTCTTGGATGATAGTTATTTGATCTTGCAGAAAATTCCAGAAACTTTCTGTTCACGAAAATAATTGTTAAAAATCACCAGAACGTGATAAAATATTGATTACAATTGCTGCTGATCAATAAACAAATTGTCTATGTCGTCCTATTTTGGCTGATTTTTTGGAGTTCCAGAAGTTTGCGTTAGTTACAGATTACTACAGACTGTTATGTTTTTGACAGATTCTGTTTTTCGTGTGTTGTTTGCTTATTTTGATGAATCTATGGCTAGTAAAAGAGTTTATAAACCATAGAGAAGTTGGAATACAGTAGGTTTAACAACAATATAAATAAATAATGATTTCATTACAGTACCTTGAAGTGGTCTTTTGTTTTCTTTCGCTAACGGAGCTCACAAGATTTTCTGCTGAGTTTTGTGTTGTGAAGTTTTCAAGTTTTGGGTGAAAGATTTGATGGATTATGGAACAAGGAGTGGCAAGAGCCTAAGCTTGTGGATGCCCATGGCACCCCCAAGATAATCTAAGGACACCAAAAAGCCAAAGCTTGGGGATGCCCCGGAAGGCATCCCCTCTTTCGTCTACTTCCATCGGTAACTTTACTTGGAGCTATATTTTTATTCATCACATGATATGTGTTTTGCTTGGAGCGTCTTGTATGATTTGAGTCTTTGCTTTTTAGTTTACCACAATCATCCTTGATGTACACACCTTTTGAGAGAGACACACATGATTCAGAAATTATTAGAATACTCTATGTGCTTCACTTATATCTTTTGAGTTATATAGTTTTGCTCTAGTACTTCACTTATATCTTTTAGAGCACGGTGGTGGATTTGTGTTATAGAAACTATGGATCTCTCATGCTTCACTTAGATTATTTTGAGAGTCTTAAATAGCATGGTAATTTGCTTAAACAATCCTAATATGCTAGGTATTCAAGATTAGTAAAAACTTTCTTATGAGTGTGTTGAATACTAAGAGAAGTTTGATGCTTGATGATTGTTTTGAGACATGGAGGTAGTGATATCAAAGTCGTGCTAGTTGAGTAGTTGTGAATTTGAGAAATACTTGTGTTGAAGTTTGCAAGTCCCATAGCATGCACGTATGGTAAACGTTATGTAACAAATTTGAAACGTGAGGTGTTCTTTGATTGTCCTCCTTATGAGTGGCGGTCGGGGACGAGCGATGGTCTTTTCCTACCAATCTATCCACCTAGGAGCATGCGCGTAGTGCTTGGTTTTTGATGACTTGTAGATTTTTGGAATAATTATGTGAGTTCTTTATGACTAATGTTGAGTCCATGGATTATACGCACTCTCACCTTTCCATCATTGCTAGCCTCTTCGTACCGTGCATTGCCCTTTCTCACATTGAGAGTTGGTGCAAACTTCGCCGGTGCATCCAAACCCCGTGATATGATACGCTCTTTCACACATAAACCTCCTTATATCTTCCTCAAAACAGCCACCATACCTACCTATTATGGCATTTCCATAGCCATTCCGAGATATATTGCCATGCAACTTTCCACCATTCCGTTTATCATGACACGTTCATCATTGTCATATTGCTTTGCATGATCATGTAGTTGACATAGTATTTGTGGCAAAGCCACCGTTCATAATTCTTTCATACATGTCACTCTTGGTTCATGGCATATCTAGGTACACCGCCGGAGGCATTCATATAGAGTCATACTTTGTTCTAGTATCGAGTTGTAATCATTGAGTTGTAAATAAATAGAAGTGTGATGATCATCATTCTCTAGAGCATTGTCCCAAGTGAGGAATAAAAAAAGAGAAAGGCCATAAAAAAAAGAAGGCCCAAAAAAATGAGAGAAAAAGAGAGAAGGGACAATGTTACTATCCTTTACCACACTTGTGCTTCAAAGTAGCACCATAATCTTCATGATAGAGAGTCTCTTGTTTTGTCACTTTCATATACTAGTGGGAATTTTTCACTATAGAACTTGGCTTGTATATTCCAACAATGGGCCTCCTCAAGTGCCCTAGGTCTTCGTGAGCAAGCAAGTTGGATGCACACCCACTTAGTTTCTTTTGTTGAGCTTTCATATATTTATAGCTCTAGTGCATCCGTTGCATGGCAATCCCTACTCCTTGCATTAACATCAATTGATGGGCATCTCCATAGCTCATTGATTAGCCTCGTTGATGTGAGACTTTCTCCTTTTTTGTCTTCTCCACATAACCCCCATCATCATATTCTATTCCACCCATAGTGCTATATCCATGGCTCACGCTCATGTATTGCGTGAAGGTTGAAAAAAGTTTGAGATTACTAAAGTATGAAACAATTGCTTGGCTTGTCATAGGGGTTGTGCATGATGAGAGCATTCTTGTGTGACGAAGATGGAGCATGACTAAACTATATGATTTTGTAGGGATGAACTTTCTTTGGCCATGTTATTTTGAGAGGACATAATTGCTTAGTTAGTATGCTTGAAGTATTATTATTTTTATGTCAACATTGAACTTTTATCTTGAATCTTTCGGGTCTGAACATTCATACCACAATTAAGAAGAATTACATTGAAATTATGCCAAGTAGCATTCCACATCAAAAATTCTGTTTTTATCATTTACCTACTCGAGGACGAGCAGGAATTAAGCTTGGGGATGCTTGATACGTCTCCAACGTATCTATAATTTTTTATTGCTCCATGCTATATTATTTTCTGTTTTGGACATTATTGGGCTTTATTATTCACTTTTATATTATTTTTGGGACTAACCTACTAACCGGAGGCCCAGCCCAGAATTGCAGTTTTTTGCCTATTTCAGAGTTTCGCAGAAAAAGAATATCAAACGGAGTCCAAACGGAATGAAACCTTCAGGAACGTGATTTTTGGAACGAACATGATCCAGGAGACTTGGACCCTAAGTCAAGGAAGCTTCCAGGAAGCCACAGGGAAGGGGGGCGCACCTACCCCCCCCCCCCCAGGCGCGCCCTCCACCCTCGTGGGCCCCACGTTGCTCCACCGACGTACTCCTTCCTCCTATATATACCTACGTACCCCCAAACGATCAGATACTAAGCCAAAAACCTAATTCCACCGCCGCAACCTTCTGTACCCACGAGATCCCATCTTGGGGCCTGTTCCGGAGCTCCGCCGGAGGGGGCATCGATCACGGAGGACTTCTACATCAACACCATAGCCTCTCCGATGAAGTGTGAGTAGTTTACCTCAGACCATCGGGTCCATAGTTATTAGCTAGATGGCTTCTTCTCTCTTTTTGGATCTCAATACAATGTTCTCCCCCTCTCTCATGGAGATCTATTCGATGTAATCTTCTTTTGCGGTGTGTTTGTTGAGACCGATGAATTGTGGTTTTATGATCAAGTTTATCTATGAACAATATTTGAATCTTCTGAATTCTTTTATGTATGATTGGTTATCTTTGCAAGTCTCTTCGAATTATCAGTTTGGTTTAGCCTACTAGATTGATCTTTCTTGCAATGGGAGAAGTGCTTAGCTTTGGGTTCAATCTTGCGGTGTCCTTTCCCAGTGACAGTAGGGGCAGCAAGGCACGTATTGTATTGTTGCCATCGAGGATAACAAGATGTTTTTTTATCATATTGCATGAATTTATCCCTCTACACCATGTCATCTTGCTTAAGGCGTTACTCTGTTCTTATGAATTTAATACTCTAGATGCATGCTGGATAGCGGTCGATGTGTGGAGTAATAGTAGTAGATGCAGGCAGGAGTCGGTCTACTTGTCTCGGACGTGATGCCTATATACATGATCATACCTAGATATTCTCATAACTATGCTCAATTCTATCAATTGCTCAACAGTAATTTGTTCACCCATCGTAAAATACTTATGCTCTTGAGAGAAGCCACTAGTGAAACCTATGGCCCCCGGGTCCATCTTCATCATATTAATCTTCCAACACTTAGTTATTTCCGTTGCTTTTTTACTTTGCTTTTATTTAACTTTGCATCTTTATCATAAAAATACCAAAAATATTATCCTATCATATCTATCAGATCTCACTCTCGTAAGTGACCGTGTAGGGATTGACAACCCCTTATCGTGTTGGTTGCGAGGATTTATTTGTTTGTGTAGGTCCGAGGGACTCGCGCTTAGCCTCCTACTGGATTGATACCTTGGTTCTCAAAAACTGAGGGAAATACTTACGTTACTTTGCTGGATCACCCTTTCCTCTTCAAGGGAAAACCAACGCAATGCTCAAGAGGTAGCACCTGCTCCCGCCTCCCGTGCAGGCCTCACCGCTCCCTACTACTCCCACCGCTGGCCAGGGCATCCCTCTACTCACCCACACCCCCTGTTATTCTGCGGCGACGGTAGCCTCACACCGCAGCCGAACCAGTGAACCCTCGTACTCCTCTTCGCGTGGGCATCCACTGCCGCGTCTTCCCCGACTCCGCGTCATCCCCTTCCTAGGCCTCGCTGTCGTCCACCGCCCTCGTGCTCTCGGCGCGGCGTGGTCAACGTGGTCAAGGAATGACTTCCATCGGAAGAGTACTGTCATGGAGAGACTGGCAGCTGGGTCCACGGCAGCCGCAAGGAAGTGCCTCCTTATTACGTGGAAAATAATTATTCCTCCACCTGACAGCAGGGACCCACCGGACGGGCCACCGTATTTGGCAAAAAACATTTCCCCCCTGACTGTTGGGACCCACCGGACGGGCCACCGTATTTCGCGAAAAAATGTTCCCCCCGCTGTCAGCTCGGACCCACCGGAAATGCCTCCTGATTACGCACACAAAAATGAATACTCCCCCTGCTAGCTGGGACCCAGTATAGTGGGAGGCTGACTTGTGGGCCTACTAAGTTGACGGGGACGGAGGGCTTTGTCAACTTAGTCAATATGCATGATTCTAGCTCCATTGACCGTGCGATGTCCATCCAACGGCCGTAGTGCTTCTTCAACCTCTGGTCTTCTTGCTCCAGCCGCCCAAACCAGCTCCGGTCATGCCTCGTGCTCCTACCTCCCGTGGCCGGTTGCGATGCCGCGGAGGACTCACCGCCCCTACTACTCCCACCGCTGGCCAGGCCATCCCTCTACTCACCCACACCCCCTGTTATTCTGCGGCGACGGCAGCCTCACACCGCAGCCGAACCAGTGAACCCTTGTACTCCTCTCCGCGTGGGCATCCACTGCCGCGTCTTCCCTAGCTCCGTGTCGTCCCCTTCCTAGGCATCGCCATCGTTCACCGCCTTGGTGCTCTCGGCGTGGCGTGGTCAATGTGGTCAAGGACCGACTTCCATCGGAAGAGTACTGTATGTGGAGAGGCTGACAGCTGGGTCCACGGCCGCAGCAAGGAAGTGCCTCCTTATTACGCGCAAAATAATTATTCCTCCACCTCACAGCGGGGACCCACCGGACAGGCCACCGTATTTCGCGAAAAAAACATTTCCCCCTGACTGCTGGGACCCACCAGCTACATATTCGCACGCAAGGAAGTGCGTCCGGGCAAAAAAAGAAAAAACGATTCGCCCCCCTGACTGCTGGGACCCACCAGCTACATCTTTGCAGGCAAGGAAGTGCATGACAGTCGGGACCCACCTGGTCGAAGCATACGTAGCGTTGTCATTCTGGTCGTGAACGTGTACACGTACGTACAGCGGCCAGGGTGCAAGAAAGTAAATACGGCCACGTACATACATACGGGCGGGGTCTCGAATGCCTACTCGCGCGTACGTACGGCCAGGGCTCGTGTACATGGCTGGGTCGGAACGGAGAAACTGCGTCGTCGTCGTGTTCATGGGGAGCCAACCAGCTGGGTCGGAACGGAATGCATCGTCGTGTTCATCGAGAGGGCTTGGACGGAACAGCCGATGGAAACGAGGCCTGGCGTACCGCAGAACGGAGGAAACGGCCTTGCGTTCGACCAGCCACGGTCGAAACGGGATCCTGTTCATCGGAAGGGGTCTGGCGTACCGCAAAACAGAGGAAACAGACCTCCTATGGTCGAAACGGGGGTCCTATTGATCGGGAGGGGTGTGGCGTACCGCAAAACAGAGGAAACGGACTTGTGTTGGAGCGCTACGGTCGAAACGGGGGTCCTATTCATCGGGAGGGGTGTGGCGTACCGCAAAACGGGACTCCACGGGATACTGTTCATCTCCACCGTCGACCCCCTCCAGCCTCCACGGGCTACTGTTCATCCACTGTCGACCTCCTCCAGCCTCCACCTGCGACTGTTCATCCACGGGCTCCTGTTCATCCAGCCTCTACCGCACGCTACTCCACCGGCTATTGTTCAACCAGCCCTCTCCACGGGCTCCTGTTCAACCACCCCTCCACGGGCTGCCCTCCACCGTCTATTCTTCATCCAGCCCTCCACGGGGTCCTGTTCATCCAGCCCCAACCGGCTCGATCGATCGGGGTCCTGTTCATCCAGAGGCAACACCACGGGGTCCTGTTCATCCACCCCCACCGGGAACTGTTCATCCAAACCCCCCCAGCAACGCTCACTGTTCATCCAGAGGCAGCATCGATCGGCTTCAGTTAGCAGCAATAGCGAAGGAATTGCTCGATCGGGTTCAGTTA
Source organism: Aegilops tauschii subsp. strangulata (assembly GCF_002575655.3). Taxonomy (NCBI): domain Eukaryota; kingdom Viridiplantae; phylum Streptophyta; class Magnoliopsida; order Poales; family Poaceae; genus Aegilops; species Aegilops tauschii. Next base: position 520,767,398 of record NC_053036.3, read on the forward strand.
ACAGCCATCGATCGATCGCTCGGGTTCAGTAACGCGTAGCCTGCAGTGCAATCGCTCGGGTTCAGTTAGAGCCCAACGCCTCGCTCGGGTTTAGTTAGAGCCCAACGCCTCGCACCCACGCGCGTGCGTGTACGAGAGAAACGCGCATCGCTCGGCCCCGACCACCCACCGTAACCGGGAACACCCCGATATTTTCCTCGCCCTCGCTTCTACCACGGTTTTTTCCATCATGGACGGCCCAAAGAATGTCATGCAGCTGCGTCTCCGGCCCGCCCAGGACGAAAAGCCCATTTTCTGTCATGATTTTTTGTCATAGAAGTAGGACCCCACCACATCTATGATGATACCGTGTTTTGTCACAATTATTGTCATAGAAGTGTCATAAGTACGACAGAAAAAAATTTCGTTCGGCCCAAAATGTCACGGATGTGTCTTTTTTTTGTAGTGCATGGAGCGCCTCCACCACCTCTGCCCCAAGACGGAGTCTTGGCGCCAAGGCGAGCGGCCCCACAGCGCGACCTACCGCGTCCGGCGCCCGTGCAAGAAGAAAGAAGCTGCCAAGAAGTCCCTCGACCACGAGAAAACGCCCTTGCGCTCCATGCGCCACCACGGCAAGACCGCGCGCTGCCTGCAGTAGCGGTGCGTGGACCCCATCAAGGGCAAGCTCTCCACCAGCATCGAGTCCCTGTGACCACGGCAGGCTGCCGCGCCTTAACCCCTGAGCTGCGTAGCGTCGCCTGGCCTGGCAAGTTCAAGGCAGACATGCCTCCTCGCTACGACGGCACCCCCGACCCCGCGGAGTTCCTGCAGCTCTACGAGCTGAGCATTGAGGCGGCCAACGGCGACGAGAAAGTCATGGCGAACTGGTTCCCCATGGCTCTCAAGGATGGCGCCCACTCCTGGCTCCTGAACCTGCCCCCAGGCTCGATCTCCTCCTGGGACGAGATGTGCAACCGTTTCGTTGCCAACTTCCAGGGCACTCGCGACCGCTCGCCGGGCGCGGGTGACCTGCGCCGCGTCAAGCAACAACCAGGAGAGACCCTCCAGAAGTACATCCAGCGCTTCAACAACATCCGCCTCAAGATCCCCAAGGTGATGGACGAGGCCATCATCTCCGCGTTCTCTCATGGCGTCCGCGACGTCAAGATGAAGGAGGAGCTCGCTATCCACGAGGAGTTGTGCACGTCTCTGGAGTTGTTCAACCTGGCGACCAAGTGCGCAAGAGCTGAGGAGGGGCGCCGCTCCTCCTCGAGCTCCCAGCTGCGGACCCGGAGGAGAAGAAAGCCAAGGCCAAGGACGTGAAGCGTAAGGGAGCAGCCGTGCTTGCGGCGGAGCCGAACACGAAGCGCGGCAGGGACCAGCCCGAGTCATCCAAGAACAGCCGACCGTTCTGCGCCTTCCATAACCTGCATAGCCACAACACCAGCGACTGCCAGGAGCTCAGAGCCATTTGAGAAGGACGCTTCGGTTGACGCCCCGAGTGCAACGACCGGGGCTACGGCCGAGGAGGAGGACGTGGTGGCGGACGCTGGGACGGCCGTGGCCCGCGCCAGGAGTGGCGTGACCGGCCTCGTGAGGACCGCTGGCAGGATCAGCCTCGCGAGGGCACCTGGAGGGATCAGCCTTGTGAGGATCATCCTCAAGGCAACGCTGGCCTTCCTCCGCTACCGCCACCACCCAGAAGGAATGACGACCACCATCAAGACGAGGGGGCTGGGGGCTTCCAGGAGGCGTGCGCCATCACCTGCATCCTAGGCGGAGCTCAAGCCCTAGCCTCACAATGTATCTTCAAGCAGTTTGCTCGCGAAGTGAATGCAGTCCTCCCCAAGCTCGAGGCCACGCGCCCACTAAGATGGTCCAAGTGCCCCATCACGTTCAGTTCGGCAGATCAGCTCAAGTGCGCAGCTACCGCTGGCGCCCTCCCAATGCTTTGTTCACCAGTCATCAGCAACGTGCAAGTTACCAAGACCCTCATCGACGGCGGCGCGGGGCTCAACGTCCTGTCCATCGACACGTTCGACAACCTTCAAGTGCCATATGACCAACTTCAGCCTACCAAGCCTTTCTCAGGAGTGACCGACGGTTCCACCACACCGATAGGGCAGGTCCGCCTCCCTATCACCTTCAGAGAACGCAACAACTACCGCACCGAGCTCATCGACTTCGACGTCGCCTACATTCGCCTGCTGTTGAGGATGTAGACCTTGGGGTCACCCGCCAGGAGGGCCGGGTTATGCTAAGGATCATTGCCAGAAGCCCGGAGCTAAGTGTTAAGATAATGGGCCAGAGGTGGGCTGAGACCCGGATATGGCTTAGAGCCTGTAGTTACAATCATTGTTATAGTAGACTTGTAGTGTAAGGCAGGTATTGTTTAGAGTCCGAGCCGGACGCTCTTATGAGCCGGCCGGGACTCTAAGGGCTGCTGGGCGTCAGCCTCCCTATATAAGGGGAGGACCCGGCAGCAGTTTAGGGGCGACAACAATCTGATCGAGAGTCGGGCCTAGCGGTTTAGCTCCCTGGCGATTGTAACCCTAATCAATAACACCTCAAACTGGACGTAGGCTGTTACCTTCACCGTAAGGGGCCGAACCAGTATAAATCCTCGTGTTCCTTGTCCCGCATAACCCCTTCAAGCTTCCTAGTTGCGATGGCTCCACGACTAAGTCCTAGCTCGAGGACATCTGCTGTGACAATTCCACGACAGTTGGCGCCCACCGTGGGGCCAGCGCACGGGGGATTTGAGTTCTTGAAGGGCAGCTTCGAAAGGCTCAAGGGATACGCCGTGGGCCGGATGACCAAGAGTCGTCACGGCAAGCTCTACATCGACGATGCGGACTGGGGCCCCGACGCCGGCTCAATTGAGTACGGGTACCGGGTCCCCTTTGGCGGAATTCATGTCTTCATTGGCAAGATTGGTGAGCCGGGCACTGAGCCGGATCTCTGCGCCGATCTCATTGAGACGGCTCAGCGTGCACGACCCGCCCGGGCCTGGCCTGCCTTAAGGCGCGCGTTTGTGGGATGTATCCATGGAGGGCCCTCTGATCTATCTGGGTCTGGTGATGAGGCGGCCGCCGGCTCTGACGGCGAGTCGGCCACCGATGAGTCAAACTCGTTATATCAACTTCAAGATGGCAGGCTCATGGGTTGTTCCGATGGCGACAGTATTCCGGACCCGTTTGAGCCGCCAAGTCAGGTTGGAGTCTTTATGGCTGGCGCGCAGCCTGTTCAGAACCCCGCTGCTGGAGCAGGAAACCCGGTGCCTTCTCCGGCTCAGGTGCTGATGGACCTCACGGACAAGATGACGGCCCTGTTAACCGCCACGGTTGACCCGGCGGATCAAGCTCAGCATGATGCGGAGGTGGCACAGTTGAAATTGGATCTGATAAAAGCTAAAGAGGATCTGGCAGCAGAAGGAATCAGGCTGGCTGTGGAACGGGCGGCTCTTGATGCCCGGACTCAGCTGATTCAGGCGCAGTCCTTCCAACTCACGATGGACCAGAACGCGGCCAATGAGGTCATGAGAAGGAGGCATCAAAAGGCCCAGTCCCGACTCCCGCCAGTTTACGATCCACGCAACCTCTTCAACACGCCAGGTGCAGGGTCTAGTAACCCGCCAGGGATCATGGCACCCGGGTCTAGGCCCCTTATTCAGCCGCAAGTGATGGGGCCTCCCCAGGTGCCCCCTGCTCCGCCCCAGTACGTGCCAATACCCCTGGGTCATTATAACAACCCGCGGGAGAATATGGTCGCTGCGGCAGCACGGCTGGCGGCCCTACCAGTTGACGGTGACTCTCCGACGGCTATCGAGACCCGCCGGGTCAGGGAACTCCTTCAAACAGCACTGGCACAGCAAGAGGCGTACTCCTACAGCCGGGACAGGATCCACTCGACCCCTCGTCCAGGCCAGAGCCCGAGTTACAGCCGGCACATGGCCTCAGCAACCGGCTCAAGTAATGTCCGACGCCATGACCCGCCCCCTGGCCATGGCCCGGTTCATAATGGAGCCTTTTACGCAGCAGACCAAGCACGGCAAGAGGCGGAGCAGGTGCCTCAATTGACGGCTTACCAGACCCCCCCGACTTATTCGACGACTTCCGTTGATGTGGGTATCCCCACCAGGACCGGGGGTGTCCCTTGTTTGGTACCAGCCATCCGTAATGAACGTCTGCCTAAGGACTTCAAGGGCCCTAGGAAGGTGCCTAACTATACAGCGGACTTACAGCCTGCAGCCTGGATTGAGAGTTATGAGATGGCCATGGAATTGCTGGAGGTCAGTGAGGCGGCCATGGCCAAATATTTCACCATGATGTTAGATGGAACTGCCCGCACGTGGTTGAAAGGGTTACCACCAAACTCCATTGGGTCTTGGGCTGAGCTGAAAGCCCGGTTCATTCAAAACTTCAAAGATACCTGTAGGCAATCTATGTCAATTGTGGACTTGACTAACTGTAAGCAGCAGGAGGGTGAGTCCACGACCCATTGGGTTCGCCGGGTCAAGGAGATCATACATTCATCAGATAAGATGGATGCCGGCTCTGCAGTCTTAATGTTGGAACAGAACTGTCGTTTTGTACCCCTTAAGATGAAGCTCGGGCGGCTCAAGCGCGACTGCACCGATATGGGTACCCTAATGGCGGCCCTTGTCAAGTACGCCGATTCCGATGGTACCAAGGATCCCCCTTCAGACGATGACAGGGCCGGGAAGGGAAAGAAGAATGGCAATGGCAAGAGTCCTCAGTTTCACCCGGGGAACCAAGGAGGAGGCAAGCGTAAGGCCGATGGCAGCCTGGAGTTCGTAGCCAACACCAACTCTCAAGGTAATAACCAGCGACGCAAGGGGAGGCCCCCTCCCCGAGGCGGCGGGTCAGGACCTTCTCTGGAGCAGCTGTTGAACGAACCTTGCCCGAGACACGGCTCTAGAGAGAAGCCAGCAACTCATCTGTGGAAGGATTGTGCTATCATGAAGGCCTTTAAAAGCTACAATGGTCCGGGTGGCGGCTCAGGCGCCGGCGGTTCAGGCGCCGGCGGCTTTCATGGCCCGGGCGGCGGTTCAAATTCCGGTCCTCAGAACGGTCACGGGGGCTTTAATCAACAGTCTGGTCAGGGTCATCAACAGCAACAGGGGGGTTATCAGACCAACCCGAAGCAGCTTAGCGGTGGACAGTATCACGTGTTCACCACTAGTTTGTGCAAACGAGACGAGAAGCTTCACAAGAGGGCTGTTAATGCTGTTGAGCCGGCGGTTCCACGCTACTTACGGTGGTCTGAGCAGCCCATAGTGTGGAGTAGGGAGGATCACCCCCCGGGTGGATAACCCGGGCCACCTGGCCTTAGTGGTGGCTCCTCAGGTGGGAGGCTATAAGTTCACAAAGGTGCTCATGGATGGAGGCAGCAGCATCAACATCCTCTATTATGAGACATTCCGTCGTATGGGGCTAGTCGATAAGAACCTCAGCCAGTCAAATACTATCTTCCATGGTGTGGTACCTGGTAAGTCGGCTTATCCAGTCGGCAAGATCGAACTGGAAGTGGCCTTTGGTGATGAAAACAACTACAGGGTGGAGAAGTTGACCTTTGAGGTGGTCAAGATAAGAAGTCCATACCACGCTATATTCGGACGGCCGGCTTACGCCAAGTTCATGGCACGGCCGTGTTATGTGTACTTACAGCTCAAGATGCCGGGTCACAACGGGACCATTACGGTTCACGGCAGCCGGAAGGTGGCTCTGGAGTGTGAGGAGGGTGACGCAGCTTATGCAGAGTCTGTTTGCGCTACAGAAGAGTTGAAATTTTATAAAGACAATGTTGACCCAACAGATATGACCTCTCTGAAAAAGCCAACCACAGAGAATGAACCAGCAATGAAATTTAAATCAGCTGATGAGACTAAGCTTGTTGATTTTGTTCCAGGTGACTCGTCTCAGCAGTTTAGCATCAGTGCAAATCTGGACCCGAAATAGGAAAGCGCGCTCATCGAGTTCATCCGTGAGAATAGGGACATCTTCGCGTGGAAACCTTCTGACATGCCAGGTGTACCTAGAGAACTCGCTGAGCACACTCTCAATGTTGATCCAAAATTTAAGCAGGCCAGACAGTTCCTTCGACGGTTTAACGAAGAGAGACGAAAAGCTATTGGTGAAGAAGTGGCCCGGCTCTTGGCGGCCGGATTCATTGTTGAGGTTTTTCACCCAGAGTGGTTGGCTAATCCGGTGCTCGTACTCAAGAAGAACGGCACCTGGCGGATGTGTGTGGACTACACGGACTTGAACAAGGCGTGTCCGGCTGATCCTTTTGCTCTCCCCCGTATTGATCAAATCATTGATGCTACGGCAGGTTGTGCACGCTTAAGTTTCTTGGATGCCTATTCCGGGTATCATCAGATTAAGATGGCAGTTAAGGACCAGGAGAAGACGGCGTTCATCACTCCCTTTGGAGCCTTCTGCTATGTGTCTGTGCCTTTTGGACTCAAGTGTGCACAGGCGACTTACCAGCGTTGTGTACAGAATTGTCTTCATAAACAGATCGGGCGCAATGTTCACGCTTACGTGGACGATATTGTGGTTAAATCCATCAAGGAGGAAACCCTAATAGACGACTTAAGGGAAACCTTCGATAATCTCCGGGCTACAAAATGATGCTTAACCCGGCCAAGTGTGTTTTTGGTGTTCCTGCAGGCAAACTATTGGGCTTCTTGGTTTCTGACAGAGGCATTGAGGCTAACCCGGAGAAGATCAAGGCTATCACCTCCCTAGCTAAGCCGGCATGTATAAATGATGTTCAGCGTTTGGCGGGTCGCATCGCTGCTTTAAGCCGGTTTATAAGCCGTTTGGGTGAGAAGGCTATGCCCCTATATCAGTTGATGAAGAAGACTGATAACTTTATCTGGAATGATGCAGCCAATACCGCTTTTGAGGATTTGAAAAAGCAACTGGCAGAGCCCCCCGTCCTTGCTGCTCCGGTTGATAAGGAGCCCTTGCTACTATATGTAGCGGCAAATGCACGAGCCGTCAGCGTGGCTATTGTAGTGGAGCGCAAGGAGGCGGGTAAGGAGCATCCGGTTCAGCGGCCGGTTTATTATGTCAGCGAGGTGCTCATTGAGTCCAAGCAGCAGTACCCGCATTGGCAGAAGCTCGTATACGGTGTGTTCATGGCGAGCCGGAAGCTCAAACATTATTTTCAGGGTCATCCCATCACTGTGGTCAGTTCTGCCCCCCTTGGTGATATTATCCAGAACAGAGAGGCTACAGGGAGAATTGCTAAGTGGGCTATAGAACTTGGACCTCATGGCCTCAAATATGTGCCACGCACTGCTGTTAAATCTCAGGCTTTGGTGGATTTCATCAATGATTGGACAGAGTCTCAAGTGCCTGAGCAAAAGCCGGATAACACTTATTGGACTATCCACTTCGATGGGTCCAGACAGTTGGAGGGCTCAGGGGCTGGTGTCGTATTGGCTTCCCCCAAGGGTGACAAGTTCCATTATGTGCTACGGTTGATGTTTCCTTGCACTAACAATGCGGCTGAATACGAAGCTTTGCTCCACGGTCTTCGGGTGGCTAAGGAGATGAGCTTGAGCCGGGTAAGATGCTTTGGGGACTCAGATTTGGTGGCTCAACAAGTATCAGGCACCTGGGATTCTAAGGATCCTCTCATGGCGGCTTACCGCCGCGAGGTTGATGCCATTGCTGGGCACTTTCAGGGATACCAAGTGGAACACATTGATCGCAGGAAGAACGAGGCGGCTGATGCTTTAAGCCGGCTAGGCTCTCAGCGTAAGCCGGTGCCGCCTAACACTTTCCTGGATGTCTTGTATAACCCCTCGGTTAAGTTGCCTACAGAAGAGGACTTGGCTATCCCTGACCCGGAAGCACGACTGGTGGCGGCTCTTCATGTCATACCAGACTGGACAATGCCATATCTGGCTTATATAACCCGGGGAGAGTTGCCTGAGGATGAAACTCTGGCCAGGCAAGTAACCCGGCGATCTAAGTCAATGGTTGTCATCGATGGCGAGTTGCATCATCGCAGTATTTCAGGGGCGTTTCAGCGTTGTATTTCCCCTGAGGAAGGTCAAGAGATCTTGCGTGAGATCCATGAAGGGGATTGTGGCCATCATGCCGGTTCAAAATCTCTTGTGGCCAAGGCTTTCCGCCATGGTTTTTATTGGCTGACGGCTCACGCTGATGCAGAGGATTTGGTCAGTAAATGTGATGGTTGCCAAAGGTTCTCACGACGGGCTCATGTGCCGGCTCAGGAGTTGAGGATGATCCCAATCACTTGGCCCTTTGCGGTCTGGGGGCTTGATATGGTTGGGCCTTTCAAACGGTCCAAGGATAAGAAGACCCACCTCTTGGTGGCCGTTGACAAATTCACAAAGTGGGTGGAGGCGGAGCCAGTTAGCAAGTGCGATGCAGCCACGGCAGTTCAATTTATGAAAAAGGTGATTTTCCGTTTCGGCTTTCCGCACAGCATCATAACTGACAATGGCACCAATTTATCCAAGGGTGCTATGGAAGAATTTTGTCAACGGGAGCATATCCGACTTGATGTTTCCTCAGTGGCTCATCCCCAATCCAATGGTCAAGCTGAGAGAGCTAACCAGGAGATTCTGAAGGGCATCAAACCCCGGCTTTTGGTCCCTTTGCAACGGACGCCGGGTTGTTGGGTGGAGGAGCTGCCCTCCGTTTTATGGAGCATCAACACTACTCCTAACAGGTCTACTGGCTTCACGCCTTTCTTCATGGTTTATGGAGCAGAAGCAGTCCTCCCCAGTGACATCCGTCATGATTCGCCTCGTGTGGCGGCTTATGTTGAGACGGATAATGAACAGGCGCGCCAAGATGCTCTGGACTTGTTGGACGAACAGCGTGATGTGGCAGCAGCCCGTTCAGCGATTTACCAACAAGACCTGCGCCGTTATCATAGCCGCCGGGTCAAATCCCGGGTCTTCCAGGAAGGCGACCTTGTGCTCCGGCTCATCCAGGATCAAACAGATGCACACAAGTTATCCCCACCTTGGGAAGGGCCCTTTGTGGTCAGTAAGAACTTGCACAACGGGTCATATTACCTCATTGATATTCGGGAACATAAAGATTCGCGTAAATCTGAGGAGGAGACCCGTCGGCCGTGGAATATAGCTCAGCTTCGGCCTTATTACACTTGAGCTACCGGCTCTCGTGGTGTACATATTTATCTCAGACATGTATATATTATGATAAGCAATAAAGCAGGGCCTCTGTCCCTTTTTTCTCCTCCAATTATGCATGTGTTATTTTTTACATGCTGATTTAAAGGATGATCCGGCTTATGATCGAATTTGAGTCTAGCCGTAAGCAGTAAGGTCACTTGGGGGCTTCCTGTTCAAACATGGGTCGTATTCGAACCAAAGAGAACATAGCTGTCGATACCCACTTGATTGGCAAAGTGCCGAGCTCCCTGGGAAGTTAACTTTGGTCATATTTGAATCACAGGTTAACCCCTCTGAGAACCGACGTGGATCGTATTCGAATCAGCGTCGTTAAACAATTTTAAAAAAAATCACTTGGGGGCTTCCTGTTCAAACATGGGTCGTATTCGAACCAAAGAGAACATAGCTGTCGGTACCCTCTTGATTGGCATCACCACACCCACTGGGGGCTATATGATCGCATCCGAATCTTAGCTTAACCCCTTTGGACCGGGTTTCTGGTCGTATTCGAACCGGAAGCCCCAAGTTTTTTATCTTTTGTCACAAGTCTGCTCTGATCATGTACGGCGGGGTCTTACTTGCCGGTTTAATTTTGGTTTATCTTGTCAGTTGAACATCATGGATGTCATCAAGACAGGTAAATTCGAGTTAAGGTACCAACCAAGCTACCCGGGTTATTTAAACCGACAGTATGCTTGCGAGCTGTTAAGTGTATTATCACGGTTATGTTCCGAGTATAGTTATTTAAACCGGAAGTGGGTCATTTAAGCCAGTCTTTTTTGGTTTGTATTCCGGGTTATCCATTTTAAACACCTGATTCTCAGGGCGGTAAGCCGCCTTCAGACTTGTGATTTGCCTTTCCATGCAGATGCTTGATGGTACTTTTTAAGGTTGAGAAGGACAAAGACGTAATTATGACCCGGAGGAGAAACAAACGAATAACTTCAAGGGGTTTCAGCATTCATTACGTGCATGATGGCACGGCAGGGATAAATTGTTGCACTTATTCTGTTACAAAAATCCTTCAAAGACTCAAGGGTGGAGCGTTGTTTGGTGAACCGCCAGCTGCTTTATGACGCCTGCTGAGTTGAAGTCCCCGGCTCGTCCTCTGCTCCGGCTGATCCCAAGACCTCGAAGGTTGACGACTTCCAGTTGATGCCGCTGAGAGCTTCGAACTGGGCTTCTTCGTCAATTAACCCGGCCGGGTCAATCTCGGGGGCGAAGGTGTGTTGGCGAGCCGGAGGAATCAGACTGAGAGCTTCATAGCGAGGGGTTGGAATCCTCTGATTCTCCGCGTTGTACCCCGAATGATACTTGGTTAAGTCGGTGTCATTCCCAATGATGGTGGCCACCGGGCGTACAGCCTTCACGCATGCCGCGAAGTCCTTCTGGTCGAAGGCGGAGCCGTCTTCCTCCAGGCTTGGGTAACCCAGGGCGATGTCTGCCGGGTCTAGCTCCAGCAGGAATGCTTTGGCCCGGCTCAGCGCGGCAATTGCTCCGGATCTTGCGGAGGCTCGGCGTAGCTCCTGGATCCGCTGTGGCAGAACAGCGAGCCGGCGCAGGACTTCGGCCAGATGGGTTGGCACCTCATTGGATAGGGCCACCACAACTAAGGCGCGCTGTGACCCGGTGTAGAGTTGTTCCACCAGGGTGTACACGGCCTTTAACTTGGTGACCACGCTCTGGTTGAGGTTGGCACTCCTGGGACCTGTTTAAATAAGGATCAGGTAAGCCGGTGACAAGGATGAATCATAACATATACAGACTTGATGAAAGCCGGCGAGGCGACTTACCGAAGATAGCGGCCACCATTTGGGAAACCTGGCGCTTTAGGCCGGAGAGCTCAGCGGTCTTCTCAGTGAGGGCCTTCTCCGCCTGTTCTGCCCGGGTCACCAATGCGGCTTTCTCCTCAGCCCAGGCCTTCCGCTCAGCATCGAATTCGGTCTTCAGTTTCTCCTGAGCGGCGATGCTGGAGACAAACTTGGCGTTTGCCTTCCGGGTCTCCATCTCTTGTGTCTTTAGCCGGCTCTTGAGATCCGCAAGGTCCGACTCAAATTTCTTGCCGGCAGCCTGCACATATTTCCGGGTTATTAACAGTCATTATATAAGTCCCAAGCACTTTCCAAGCAAAGACACTTGGCACTTGGGGGCTAATGCATGTTGAACGTCTCCATCTATGTACTGCTGGTTCAGTTAAGTAAGCCGGAATCTAAGTCTACAACATATTTAAGTATAAGTTATAGACTTGGGGGCTAGCATGACAAGGATCATTATGCAGAAAGTAAGAAGACAGCAGAAGGTTACCTCAGATTTTTGTTGGATCTGGTTGACCATGGCGACCTCGGCGTCCCGGCTCTTGTGAACTTGGCTGATGTAGCCTGAGACGAGCTCTCCAATGCTTAAGTCGGTGTAGCTGGAGAGATCTAGATTCACCCGGTGGGGTTGCAGCAACTCCCCCTTCGCGGAGCATTTGGCCAGCGCGGTCGGCCTCCCCGGCTCAACATACTCCGTCCGGGTAATTACCACGTCCGGGTCATGAGCTGGTGGGGCTGAGCCGGAGGCCTCCGGGTTAGCTGACGCTTTGGTCGTTGTCTTGGTGGTCGGGGCAGGGGCTTCAGGCGCCGTGTCCATGGGAATGGTGGCTTCAGGGGCGGAGGCGGCTGGCGGCTCTTGAGCCGTCGTCTCTGGCTCAGGCAAGTCTGGCACTCCGGCTGACCTGGTCTTCTTTGCTCTTTTGGTGAGCTTTGCCTGGGCACTGAAAAGACAGAAGTGTTAGGCATACAAAGAGTAAGTACAGACAGATAATGTAAGGAGATGGTTATTACCCGGGTGCAGTTTTGAAGGCTGGCAGACTTGACTGCATGGAGTCACCCGAAGAGGGGGAGGTCTCCTGGTAATTGGAGTCAGAAGAGTTGAGTGGCTGACGGATGACACCCGCCAACGGATGAAAAGGGTACGGGTGAGAAAAAACCTCAGTACGACGCTTCCTTGTTGCGTCGGGTAACCCGGCGGAGAGGTCGGTGTCCTTGCGGGCCCGGGTGTGACGCCGGCTTTCGTGAACCTGCTGCTTCAAAAGAAATTGAGGGTCTTGATGAGCTAATGGATGAGAAAAGCTTACTTTCCGGGTTACTCTTCGGACTTTCAGCTGTGGCAAAGGCTCCGAGTCGGAGGAAAGTGGTGTTACCTCTTCAATCACCGGGTTACTGGCGCCGGTGTCATCCTGTCAATAAGCAAAATGTTGATAAGGCGGACAGCAGCAAACGACAAATATGGCAAGAGTTTAAAGGTTTAAGGGTTACCTCTGACTCGGAGCTATCACTTAATTGCAGCAGCTCCGAAGCAGTGGGTCTGCTGCCCTTTTTGCGAGGGGCGGCTTTTTTAGCGGCTTTCTTCGCCTTCCTGGCCTTCTTGGCCGCATCATGGTCATACTTGACCCGCCAGAATTTATCATCAGCCTGAGAAATACAGTAATGAATTTTTAAAATGGTTCAGAACAAGGTGACATGTAAAAGAAGTTGAAAGGTTAAAGTCAGCGGCTTACCGCAGGGGCTGGATTGGTCTTGCAGAACGGGGCTAGCCCGGTCCTTCCACAGTCGGCCAGGCTCTCGTTCAACAGAGCCTTGGTCTCTTCTTCAGCAACGTCTTCTGGAAGATCATTGCGGCTGTGCCTCTGCGGGTCATCCTTTCGCCCGGTGTACTCACACATTAAGCCGGGGCGACGGCTCAATGGGATCACCCGCCATGAGATCCAGACCCGGACCAGGTCTATTCCGTTCAGACCGTTGCCTAGCAGAGCTTTGATCTTGTTGATCGTTGGAAGCAGAGGCTGGCGTTCCGCGGCAGTCAGCTTGTCGGATAACGGATGAGTCGGCTCTAGGCGGGTTGGGCGAAAGCCGGGCAGCGGGCTCTCGTCAGCCGGGGACGTGTCTTGGCAGTAGAACCAAGTCATATTCCAGTCCTTGGGGTGACTTGGCGGCTCTGCGTAAGGGAACAGACAGTCCCTGCGCCGTTGGATGGAGATGCCGCCTAATTCCAGACTTGGCCCGTTCGCGCACTCGTTCTGGCGGTTTAGGTAGAACAGTTCTCTGAAAAGCAATAAACTGGGTTCCTCTCCAAGGTATACTTCGCAAAAGACTTGGAAGTTGCAGATGTTGGATACGAAGTTGGGTCCTATATCCTGGGGCCGAAGGTCAAAGAAGTTGAGTACATCCTGGAAGAATTTTGAGCCGGGCGGTGCGAAGCCCCGGCTCATGTGGTCCACAAAGATCACTACCTCCCCGTCCCTCGGTTGTGGTCTTTCTTCTGACGGATCAGGGGCACGGTAGGACATCACTTCCTTTTTGGGCAGATATCCGGACTTAACAAAGCTGGCCAGGGTCTCATCAGTGACATTGGATCTCATCCAGTTGCAAGTGATGGGAGCCTTGGGAGGCATGGTGACGGTTGGTGGTCTATGATAAAGAGAAAAGTATCCGGGTTAAATATAAGCCGGAGAGCTATTGTTCAAACTAAGGTGGCGGCTCAGAAAGGGGACTAATGATATATACTCAGATACGGTGAGTTATCTAAGCCGGAGGAGCATTCAGGATAAGTTGGTCATCTACGGCTTACTGCAGTTAAGCCGGAAAGTTCTACGGCGCGTGTTTTCTTTAAGTCGGAAATATGAGCCGCCAAGATTCAAGGGCTGCAGTTTTTACTAAGTGTGGTAAAACAGATTTCACATATTGCAGTAACTTTTTCGGATCAAACTGGTTGGGAGAAATGAAAAATTTCTAGACCTAAAAAACAGAGGCAGAAGAAGTTCTTGAGGATTGAACATGGTTCTTATGCAGTAAGAAGAGGGTTTTTGCAGGTGAAATGGATCACAAATGTCTACCGCACTGACTTTATGCAAGGTAAAAGAACAACCGAGTGTGGTAACTACAAGAGCTACTGAGGTTTGCGGCAATGGTGATGAACGCGAAGAACACAAGATGAACCCTACCGTAGATCTATCTGACAGGGCAGGGGAGACTCACCGGAGTTGGAAGGAGCGGAGGTCGCCGCCGTGAGTCTGGTCCGAATCAGGGTGATGCAGCGGCCGGGTTGATGAAGACCAGGGGCGCGACGGCGGCGGCAGTGGCGGAGCTCGAGCAGAGGAGCAACGGCGCGAGGAGGAAGAAGGAGAGTGTGAGAAGAAAGTGTTGGGCCGGCCTATTTATAAGGCAGAGTCATAAGTGGGCGCGGGATTCAAGGAGGCCACGGCGTGGTTATCTCCCCCTCACGGCGCCTCAATTTTCGGAATAACAGTAAAGGCAAAGATCCGTTGCGGATCTGGCGGAGTAAAAAACGGACTTAATGGAGGATGACGTCACGGCGGATTATCCGGAGTCCAGAGGATGACGTCACTCCGGGTTATGGCCTTCACATGAATGGTAAGCCGGAGATTTTTTTCTGTCTACAGAGTTGAAGATTGACACGAGCCGGCTCAATTCAATCTGGGGCCTAATGTTGAGGATGTAGACCTTGGGGTCACCCGCCAGGAGGGCCGGGTTATGCTAAGGATCATTGCCAGAAGCCCGGAGCTAAGTGTTAAGATAATGGGCTAGAGGTGGGCTGAGACCCGGATATGGCTTAGAGCCTATAGTTACAATCATTGTTATAGTAGACTTGTAGTGTAAGGCAGGTATTGTTTAGAGTCCGAGCCGGACGCTCTTATGAGCCGGCCGGGACTCTAAGGGCTGCTGGGCGTCAGCCTCCCTATATAAGGGGAGGACCCGGCAGCGGTTTAGGGGCGACAACAATCTGATCGAGAGTCGGGCCTAGCGGTTTAGCTCCCTGGCGATTGTAACCCTAATCAATAACACCTCAAACTGGACGTAGGCTGTTACCTTCACCGTAAGGGGCCGAACCAGTATAAATCCTCGTGTTCCTTGTCCCGCATAACCCCTTCAAGCTTCCTAGTTGCGATGGCTCCACGACTAAGTCCTAGCTCGAGGACATCTGCTGTGACAATTCCACGACACCTGCCATATAATGTGATCCTCGGGTACCAAGCCCTGGCCAAGTTCATGGCGGTGACCCATCACGGCTACAATGTCCTCAAGATGCCGAGAAGCGGCGGAATCATCACGGTCCCGTGCGAAGAAAGAGACACGGTGTGCTCCCTCGAGCGTGCTTTCCAAGCTGCAGCAATCGACGACCCCGACAGCAAGGGCGAGCACCCTCCTGAGGCCACCCCAAGAAGAAGAAGCAGCTGCACCACGTAGGGCCTCAGGCGAGCGGCGCCTCGTCAGGGTCGGCGCCAGCACCTGGGGCGCCCCCCTCCATCGCATAGGAAAGCGCGCCCAGCGCCCCTCTCGGGCAGGGCTTAGGGGCTCTCTTTTGGAGGGCCTCAGGCTTTGCCAACATCACGAGGGAGGCGCTTGGGCACCACTTGGAGGCGTGCTTCACGGCACGTTTCCCTCAGGAGGACGCATGACAAGGAGCGCCCACTGCTCAGGAGTTCATCACCAAGACCACTCAGGAACTGCAAGACGCAAGGGCCATGCGCGGCGGCCGCCGCTCAAGAGGCGCAGCTCCCCATCCAGGCGAGGATGTCGGGCTGCGCGTCTGCATCGATGTCCCACGGCTCAACAGGGTCGCCACTCAGGAGCTTTTCTGGCCTTCGCGCGTGGGACGCTGTGAGGGCCCACCTCACAGCTACGTTCGCATGCCTTTTGGCCTGCCGAGCGTGGCAACCGCCTATCAGCACAACCTGCGGAGCATCCTGGTGGCTCAGGAGGCCAGGCACCACGTTGTGCTGATGGAGATGGAGACGGTCCTCAAGGAACCACCTAGACCCCCGGAGCCTCCCGAGGCTCAGGGCCCCGATGGCTCATAAGGAGCAACCCCTTCGCCCCGTACCTTCAGCTGCCCCAACTCTCCTTCATCGACAGACCAGGTGACATTTTCCAAGTATATTTAGCTGGGAGCGCCCCCAGGGCTGCATCATTCCTAGGCCGCGTGGGTCCGCCCCTGTGGCATGTATCCCTTTTTATGTCTTTAGCTTACCTTGCTGGGGGCGCCCCTCGGGCTGCATCATCCCCAAGCCGCTCGGGCCTGACCCAGTGGCATGTATCTCCTCGCATTTTCTTGAGCTAGTTTGCTTTCCATGCTTAACCTATCTATGACTATTACCTGCTCGATCGTCACCCATCATGGGAGCCGCGCGCCAGCCGTCTTTCTTCAGGATCCTTCGCGTGAGTAGGTTAGGCACGGCGTCTGTGCTTGGGCCCGTCCCTGCAGCGTCGATAAATCCAACGGCTGAGCTCTGTCTGGCGGGCCGGCCCCGTTCACGTCACCTCCTGGGGCCGTTGGTGCTTGGCTTTCTCACGTGATAACCTTAGGAGATTCGTTCGGCGCTGGTTGTCTGACCACCTCGCAGGCCTAACACAGCGAACAAGAACCAAGACCAGGCGCAACCCGCCTTGAGGTAGGGCCTCGTGAGTCCCGCGCTGGCTCACGAGTGCCCAGATACACCTCGTCTAGCCCTGCCGTGCAAGCCACGTGTCAGGGCGGGGTTGTACACGCCCCGGGGACTCTCCGCAGTAGGGAGTCCCCCTACCATGCCCCAGTGGAAGCACCATGCTCCGCGCTGGCCGTCGACACTACCGAGGAGCGGCTATGCCCGTGCACAAGCGGAAGCACTACGCTCCGTGCTGGTGATAAACAACTGAGGGCGGCCTCACGGCCGTACCAACCTCAGGGAGCCCAGAGCTCAGTGTCCGGCCTCACCGCAACGCCTCCCCTCGGGAGAGTCGCGCGAGGGGGCTGGGCACGGGGGCTGCGCTCGGGTCACGCCCAAGCGTACGCCACCCAAGCCAGGTCCCTCGAACCTGGTCGTCGTGCGCCCCTCCCGAGCCGAGCCTCGGCGAGGGAAAAGATATGGAGCTGTTTGCACGTTGTTGGGGATATTACTACTGAGTATAAACCGGCCAGGAGGGGCCAGGTTATACCCATAATGAGTTATTTATTTGAAGCCCATGAAGACAAGGAGTATGGCGCTTTATGGAGGAGACCTAACATGGAGGCCCAGGGCCCAAAGGCGGATTAGGGCCCGTAGACATAAACCGCCATATGATATGTAACTTGTATTGTAAGATAAGAAAGGGTAGAAACCGAGCCGGACACGTTGATGAGTCGGCCTCGGGATTCTGTAAACCGCCGGGCGTCAACCTGTGTATATAAAGGGACGACCCGGCGGCGGTTTAGGGACGACAAACAACAACTCGAGAGCCAGGCATAGCGGATTCGCTCCCTGGTCATCGAAACCCTAGCAATTCCACATCAACTGGATTAGGCCTTTACCTTCACCGCAAGGGGCCGAACCAGTATAAACTCCTTGTGTCCTTTGTCCCGCTTTAACCCCTTTAATCTAACCCGTCGCGATGGCTCCACGACTAAGTCCTTTCACTAGGACATCTGCCGTGACAAAACCACGACAGTTGGCGCCCACCGTGGGGCTATCGCACGATGGTTTTGAGTTCTTAGAGGGCAGCTTCGAAGGGCTCAAGGGATACGCTGTGGGCCGGATGACCAAGAGTCATCGCAGCAAGCTCTACATCGACAACACAGGCTGGGGCCCCGAGGCCGGCTCAATCGAGTACGAGTACCGGGTCCCCTTCGGCGGTATTCACGTCTTCATTGGAAAGATTGGCGAGCCGGGCGCTGAGCCGGACATCTGCACCGACATCGTCGAAACGGCTCAGTGTGCGAGACCCGCCCGAGCTCAGCCCACCGTGAAGCGTGCCTTCGTGGGAGTCATCCACGGAGCGGAATCTGAGGTTAGATCGGCATCTGGTGGTGAAACCGTCGTTTACTCTGATGACGAGTCATCTACCGGAGAGACCGAGTCGTTGTACCAACTGCAAGACGGCGGGTTTGGGGGTTGTTCCGATGGCGACAGTATTCCGAACCCCTTCGATCCGCCGAGCCGGGTTGCGATCTTCATGGCCGGTACACAGCCTGCGCAGCATTCTTCGACTGCAGCAACGATGATTTCCGGATCAGTAGCGGCGACAGCAGCCGGGGCAGGAGGCCCTGTGCGACCGCTGACTCAGGTTTTGTCTGACTTATTTGACGTTTTGGAAACGTTGCTGGCGGAAGTTAACCCTGCGAATCAGGATGAGCATAACGTGGAAATCACGAAGGTGAAGGATCAGATAACTCAAGCCAAGGCAAACCTGGCAGCTGAGGATACCAGGATGGCTGCAGAGCGAGCCGAGTTGGATGCACAGGCTTACCGGCTTATGTTGGATCAGAGCGCGTCAAATGATGTCATGAGGAGAAGGTACCGATCTCACCTACCTCCGGTTTATGAGGCAAGGAATCTCTTTGACACGCCAGGAGCAGGAACCAGTAACCCGCCAGTGGTAAACCGGGCGGAGGCACCTGGAACAGGAGCGCCGGTTCAGTCGCATCCGATGGACCCACCCCGTCAGAACAATATCCTGTCGCAGCACGTCTCAACGCCTCCGGGTCATTACTCTAACCCGTTGGATAACATAGTCGCCGCCGCTTCACGATTGGCAGCCCTCCCGATCGAAGGCGAGTCCCCAGTAGCGGTCGAGACACGACGGGCTAGAGAGCTCCTTCAGACAGCCTTGACTCAGCAGCAGGCTTATTCATACAGCCGCAAGAGGATTCATTCTACTCCCCGCCCAAGCCGGAGTTACAGCAGGCACATGGATGAACCGGCCGTGTCGAGTAGTGCGCGGAACCATAACCCGCCTCGAGGGCATAATCCGGCGGGCGGTGGTGCTAATGCTCAGGATGTGGTGGATCATGGCAGGGCACGTCGAGAAGCCGAGTTAGCAGCGCAGTACGTGGCCCGTCAGCCTACTCCAATCCGTCCAACAACTTCGGTGGAACTAGGAGTTACCTCCAGTTCTTTGGGGGTACCGTGCCTCGTCCCGGCTCTACGTAATGTACGGCTGCCCAAAGATTTCAAGGGTCCACGTAAAGTACCCAATTACACTGCCGACTTATCCCCCGAGTCATGAGTCGAAAGTTATGAGATGGCAATGGAGATGCTGGATGTGGATGAAGCGGCATGTGCTAAATATTTCACCATGATGTTGGAGGGAACAGCTCGCACTTGGTTGAAAAACTTGCCTGCTAACTCCATTGGGTCATGGGCCGAGTTAAGGGCCCGGTTTATCCAGAATTTCAAGGACACGTGCAAACAGCCCATGTCAATTGTGGACTTAGCTGCCTGTGTCCAAGAGGAAGGAGAATCGACAACCCATTGGGTGTGCCGGGTTTCAGAAATCTTGCATTCATCGGACCGCATCAACGCTGATACAACAGTGTTAACATTGGAAGGCAATTGCCGGTTTGCGCCTCTGAAGCTGAAGTTGGGACGGCTCAAACGTCACTGCAATGACATGGGGACGCTTATGGCAGCTCTGGTTAAGTATGCCGACTCTGATAGTACCAAGGACCCTGAGTCTGGCGATGAAAAGTCGGGAAAGGGAAAGAAGAGCGGTAACACCAAAGGGCAGCAGCATAACCCGGCGGGTCATGGAAACAGCGGTAAGCATAAAGCGGATAACAGTTTAGATTTTGTGGCTAACACCAACACGCAGGATAATGGCCAGCGTCGTAAGGGTAAACCGCCCCCGCGGAATGGAGGATCAGGTCCCAACCTTGAGCGCCTGTTAAACCAACCTTGCCCAAAGCACGGGTCGCGAGAAAGGCCAGCCACGCACCTCTGGAAGGATTGCTTTATTATGCGGGAGTTCAAAAATTCGGATCTTTTCCGATATGATCATGGACCGTCCAGCGGTTCAGGACCCAGTTCTCATGGGCCGGGTTATGGTGGAGGCAGTTCCGGCTCAGGATTTTAAGATAATCAAAGCGGACATGGCAATCAAAGCAGTTAGGGCAACCAGGGTGGTTATAATCATCAGGGGAGTTAGCAGCAGTAGTCGGGTTACCAGAGCAACCCGAAGCAGTTGAATAGTGGGCAGTATCATGTCTTCACCACTAGCCTGTGCAAGCGCGATCAGAAGCTTCATAAAAGGGCAGTGAACTCCGTTGAGCCGGCGGTGCCCCGTTACTTGCGCTGGTCTGAACAACCCATTGTGTGGAGTCGAGAGGATCATCCGCCCCGGGTTGATAATCCGGGTCATCTGGCGTTGGTGGTGGCGCCTCAGGTTGGAGGGTATAAGTTTACCAAGGTGCTCATGGATGGAGGGAGCAGTATCAATATTCTTTATTATGAAACCTTCCATCGCATGGGGTTGACAGATAAAAATCTTAAATCATCAAACACCGTTTTTCATGGTGTGGTGCCTGGTAAATCGGCGTATCCAGTTGGTAAGATAGCTCTGGAAGTTGCCTTTGGGATGATCATGATTCGAGATCAGAGACATTGACCTTTGAAGTGGTAAAAATCAAGATCCCTTATCGTGCCCTAGTTGGACGGCCGGCTTATGCTAAGTTCATGGCAAGGCCCTGTTATGTTTATCTGCAGCTCAAGATGCCGGGTCATAAGGGGACCATCACAGTACATGGGAGCCATAAGATCGCTTTGGAATGTGAAGAAGGTGATGCGGCCTATGCTGAGTCGGTTTGTGCGACTGAGGAGTTGAAGTTTTACAAAGACAATGTTGATCTGGCGGATATGACTTCTTTGAAAAAACCAACTACAGAGCATGATCCAGCTTTGAAGTTTAAATCGGCTGATGAGACTAAGATGGTTGATTCTGTTCCTGGCGATTCATCCAAGCAGTTTAGCATCAGTGCTAACTTGGATCCGAAATAGGAAAGCACGCTCAACGAGTTCATCCATGAGAACCGGGACATCTTTGCATGGAAACCTTCTGACATGCCAGGCGTATCGAGGGAAGTCACTGAGCACACTCTTAATGTTGATCCCAAGTTTAAACCGGTCAAGCAGTTTCTCCGCCGCTTCAATGAAGAAAGACGCAAGGCCATTGGTGAGGAGGTTGCCAGGCTCTTGGCGGCTGGGTTTATCATTGAAGTATTTCATCCTAAGTGGTTGGCTAATCCGGTGCTAGTACTTAAGAAGAATGGCACTTGGCGTATGTGTGTGGATTACACAGATTTGAACAAGGCTTGTCCAGCGGATCCTTTTGCTCTCCCTGTATTGATCAAATCATTGACGCTACAGCGGGTTGTGAGCGTTTGAGCTTTCTGGACACTTATTCTGGTTATCATCAGATTAAAATGGCAGTTAAGGACCAGGAGAAGACAGCTTTCATAACTCCCTTTGGAGCCTTCTTCCATGTATCTATGCCTTTTGGGCTCAAAAGTGCCCAGGCGACTTATCAGCGCTGTGTGCAGAATTGTCTTCATAATCAGATTGGGCGCAATGTTCATGCTTATGTTGATGATATTGTGGTAAAATCCAGAAAGGAGGCAACATTGATAGGTGATTTGAAGGAAACTTTTGATAACCTCCGGGTTTATAAGATGATGCTTAATCCGGCTAAGTGTGTCTTTGGTGTACCGGCAGGCAAGCTCTTGGGTTTTCTGGTGTCTAACAGAGGCATTGAGGCTAATCCAGAAAAGATCAAAGCTATCACGTCCTTGGCTAAACCGGCGTGTATCAACGATGTTCAACGTCTGGCAGGCCGGATTGCAGCGCTGAGCCGGTTTATCAGCCGGTTAGGAGAGAAAGCAATCCCGCTGTATCAGATGATGAAGAAGACAGATAATTTTGTCTGGAGTGATGCAGCCAATGCGGCATTTGAGGATTTGATGAGGCAGTTAGACGAGCCACCGGTCCTTGCTGCTCCGGTTGATAAGGAGCCGTTGTTGTTGTATGTGGCTGCTAATGCCCGGGCAGTTAGTGTGGCCATTGTGGTGGAGTGCAAGGAGGCTGGAAAGGAGTATCCGGTTCAACAGCCGGTTTATTATATCAGTGAGGTGCTTATTGAGTCTAAACAGAGGTACCCACATTGGCAGAAATTGGTGTATGGAGTTTTCATGGCAAGCCAGAAGCTTAAACAGTATTTCCAGGGTCATCCTATCACTGTGCTCAGTTCTGCCCCTTTGGGGGATATAATCCAAAATAGGGAAGCAACTGGCCGGGTTGCCAAGTGGGCTATTGAGCTTGGACCTCACGGGTTAAAATATATGCCCCGGACGGCAATCAAATCTCAGGCACTTGTGGATTTCATCAATCACTAGATAGAGTTACAAGCGTCGGAAGAAAAGCCGGATCATACTTATTGGACTATTCATTTCGATGGGTCCAGGCAATTGGAGGGCTCGGGGGCTGGAGTCGTGTTAACTTCCCCACAAGGTGATAAGTTCTGTTATGTTCTCCATTTAATGTTCCCTTGCACTAACAATGCAACTGAATATGAGGCTTTACTCCACGGTCTTCGGATGGCTAAGGAGATGAACTTAAGCCGGGTTAAGTGCTTCGGTGACTTGGACCTGGTGGCTCAACAAGTGTCTGGTACTTGGGATTCCAAGGACCCGCTCATGGCGGCATATCGTCGAGAGGTGGATATTGTTGCTGGTCCTTGGGGGATACTAATTGCTCCTGCTAAAAATTCAAGGTACACAAGTTAAACCATTATTTTAAAGGGTCCATTGCTCAGTTGGTAAAGCACAAGGCTCTTAACCTTGTGGACGTGGGTTCAAGCTCTACGATGGAGGCCATATTATATGATGTTATTTTCAATGAAGTATATATAAAGTCCCAGCTCAGTATTATCTTACTGACCCAGCCCTTGGGGGCTACACTGGTTGAAGTTTTTATGGACATCAGGCAATTACAAGTCCCAGGTTGCTGCAAGCATGACAACCCGGCACTTGGGGGCTACATATGTGGAATACTCAGTTCTGACTAGTGATTGGGGTGAACAACATGGATTTCTTCAAAGTGGTAATATTTATATTGAAGCAAGTCTTAAGTTGTTGCTACGCTACCTTCTTAAGACTTGGGGGCTACAAGTGATATGCATATAAGAGGTACATTTTCAAGCTTGATGTTAACTACAATTATGACCCGGTGTCATCAATATTTACAAGCTGGCAATTTTGGCAATGATAAACTGGCAAGTTCTACATCCTCAAGCCGGCTGAATATCAGATGAGTATTTCAAGACCAATATTTTTTTAAGCCGACACTTTGGAAGCCGACTCAAGTGGATTATTCTTCACAATATTTCTCTATGAGAAACCAACATCGGCAAATTGAGTATGAAGCTGGCCTATTGACCCGGATTTTCTAGAAGAAGGAAATGACAAGGACTTAAGGATGATCAGGTGCCGGCTTACAAAAATATTTAACCCGGAGCACAACCTGTCAAATTTGTTCTTGAGTTATTTTGCAGGATCAGTTTACCATGGATAAATCCAAGCTAAACTGGGGGCTAATGTCGGGGATATTCCCTGCGGTGTAACCCGCCGGACGTATGACCCGAATGCCTAACTGGTCACATAGCCCCTCACTCCTTGGTCCGTCCTGGTCTCCGGTCGGCCCAACGGCAGTTGAGATATGCGCGGGGCCGGGCCCTGCCGACGTAGAACATTAACCTATCCTCGCGTCTCCTTCCTATAAGATGTTTGCGCGTCAAGGGGGACTCCTAAGCATCGCGACTCAGGAGCCTAACTGGTCACGTAGCCCCTCACTCCTTGGTCCGTCCTGGTCTTCGGTCGGCCCAACGGCGGTTGAGGTATGCGCGGGGCCGGGCTCTGCCGACGTAGAACATAAAGCAAATAGGAAGAAACCGCAAAATCTCAAAGCAAATATTACAAGCCATATCGTTCTCCCAAATACCAAGCACGAGTTTAAACGCCTCCACGAGGCATGATGCATGTTGCAGGAATAAAATAGGGAAGCAGCCGCAAGCAAGTCACCCCTGGACACCGCCATCACCCGCAGAAGGTGCTCCTCCCTTGGTGGCGTCGCCTTTGCCTGCACCGTCAGCCGGGGCCACAGGATCGGTGGCATCGCCGGTCGAGGGCGCGAGGACGAAGCCACGGAACTTCTTCAGCAGGGCCTCCACTTGACCTTTCACGGCTGCGGCGGCAGCCGTGCAGTGTTCATCAGCTACAGGCTCCAGCAGCTCGTCGAGACGAGCACTGGGGTCACGAAGGTGCAGATGGCTGAAGACACGCGTCAGTGCAGCTGAAGAAAGGACACGAGCCTCAGCCTCAGCCATGGGACCGATGCCCTCCACGACTTCCTCAAGCGCCTTTACCAAGTGGGGAAGCAGCTGAGCAGGGCCATCCTCGTCGGTGGTCAGCGGCCTCTCCAAGCCCTTCTCGTACAGTGACTTCAGCGCCACGCGGGACCTCTCCTCAAGAAGCGAGAAGGCCACGCGGTCTTCAGCCAGGACCTTCGCCTTGGCGTCAAGATCGGCCTCCTTCGCCTTCGCCTTCCACTCCAACTCCTCCAGCCGGCTGCTCCACGGCCTGCGCCTTCGCCAGCTCTCCCAGCTCGGCGTCGCAGCCCTTGATGGCATCCTCTCGGGCCCTCATCTCCTCCTCCTTCGCCTGGCGGCCACGTGCTTCTTCTGCGCGCTGGTCGCGCAGGCTCTTCAGCTCGTCCTCCAGCTCTCGGCAGCGGTCGCGGGCGGCCTCGGCGTCCTTCAGCGTCGCCTCGCGATCGAATGCAGCTTTGGCAGCGGCCTGCTTCTCCTTCTCGGAGGCCGCTGCGGCCTGGCTCAGTGACGCTCGAACCGCCGAGTCGGAGTGAAGCCAGCCAGAGGCCAGCTCCAGGCACCCGGCTACCAGGCGCGGGTCCACGCCCAGGAGATCTTCCCGCAGCTGGGCCATCTCCGAAAGGACGCGCTCCAAGACGGCGGAGGAAGCAGAAGAACCTGGGGCCAGAGGCGCAGCAGGAGGAGGGGGCGGCGTTGTCACCAGAGCCTGGGAGATCAAGCGCTCCTGAGCCTTTGGGACCTCATCAGCCGAGCCAGGCACCGGCACCTCCGGAGCCAGCGGGGCCACGGGGGTTGACTCCTCCCGACGATGCTCCTCTTGGCCTCACGAGGACGACCGGGCTAGGGAGGTGCGAGTGATGTCGCCTCATTTCTCCGCAGAGGGGGGCGCGGCCGCTGTATCCTCCTTCCTTTTCTTTGCCGAAGGCATCGGCCTGATCAACCAAGGGTGAACGTCAAGAAATAGCAAGTACAAGGAGGAACAAGACGAAGCTCGAAGCACTTACTGATCCACCGCGGCATAGTCCACCCTCTGCTTGGGGAGCCTGAAGCCCGAAAGCTTCGAAGCCTGAGGAGTGAGCACATGGGATCCGGGAGCAGAAGACGGCGCAGCAGAAGGGCCGGAAGCAGCTCCAGGGGGCGTCAAGGCGGAGGCAGCACCTCGAGAAACTAGCGACGACCTGCCCCTCGTCGGGATAACGGGCAGCTCTCCCTCCTCCTGGTGGGCGTCGACCTCGGCGTCGTCAGGAAGGGCGTGGAGGGTGTCAGCTTTGCTCAAGGGGGAGGTCTCCCCATCTCTTCGGGGGTCACCTCCGAGTCTTCCTCTTCCCCCTCTTCCTCCCAGTGGGACTCATCAGAAGACAACTCCACCGGCTTCGACGCTGCAGAGGCCCCGGTAGGCGCCGGCGGCACCAGCCCGCGCGCGTCAAAAGTCGGCCTGGCGGCCACGATCCGCTCCCAGTCCGTGCGGCGGAACAAAGGAACAAAGGCGCTCGGTGGGTACTCTTGGTTGTCCCCGACCAAGAGGCGCAAAACTGCGGACAGCTCGTCATCGGGCAAGGCCTCCGGGCTCAGGAGAATCTTGTCTTCTTCATCTCCAAGCCTCCATAAGGGGCGCGCACGCGCCTGAAGAGGAGCAACGCGCAGCATCAAGAACTCCCTCAGGAGCATGGCCCCTGTCACTTTGGCCGCCCTCGCGTTGCCCGGCTTCAAGTCGGTCTTCATCTGCACCAACACCGACGACGCCCGCTCATCAGTAAGCTCTTCACGAGACCACCCCTTGTCGGACTGGGGCATCTCCGTCGGCAGCGCCAAGCGCGGGTGGACGCACTTGGCACCCATCATGACCCATTTGGCCCTGAGGTTGTCGGCCTTCTTCCCGGTGTTCGAGATCGAGTTGGCCTTGCCGGCTGCGATGAAATTGGCGCACCCGGAGATGTGGCCCTCGCTGATGCGGAGGAAGAAGAAGTGGCGCAGGAGAGCCACGGACGGCATCACGCCCAAATACGCCTGACAATAGTAGGCGAAGATGGACAAGAGAAGGATGGAGTTGGGATGGAGATGCAGCGCCTGCAGCCCGTAGTGGCCGAGGACCTCGTAGAAGAAATTGGAGAAAGGAGGAACCAACCCAGCGGCAATACTGCTCGTGAAGAAGGGGAAGAATGTGCTCCCCTCGGGCTCCGGCACGTCGGAGGCAACCCGGAGCTCCGTCTTCCCCCTCTCGTTGCTCTCCCCCGCCGTCAGCAAGCGCGTGGCGGCGAGGCTCTTCTCCGAGACGTTGGGCACGTCGAGAGCAGGTTCGTACCAAGCCGGCGACGCGGAGGGCTTGACCTTGCGCGGCGCCATTAGTCGCTGATGCAGGAGAAAATGGAAGCAGATCTAAGGATTTCGGAGGCAGGGTGCAAGAAAGGGGATTTGAGCAAGGCGAAGGGAAGCAGTGAAGACAAGCGCTGCCCACGCCAGCCTTTTTTTTCAAGTCGGGCAGTTGCCGAGGCAGCATGGGGAAGCGGAGACGCCCACGTCCAATCAACGACCACGCGTCGACCAAGGCCGCAGGCTATTGGGGCCCGCGGCGCTCCGCACTTGACCTTTGGCTTCACCTCAAAGCCAAGCCCGAGTGCGCCTTGGGCCCGGGGGCTACTGTCAGCGTTCTGGGAACGGGGGTCCCCAGACTTGCCTGCCTGCGGCCCACGGCGTGGCTGTGCTAGCAGGCCCGTACGCCCCATCTTCATCAACAAGGCATTCAAGACCCTCGCGAGGGGCCAAGCCTCGCGGGGCGGACGACGCAAGACCTCCTCAGGAGTGGCCTCGCCAGGCAGGCTCGCGAGGGGTGGAGAGATCAAGGCAAGGCAAACCTCGTGAGGTTCTCGTGACGTGAGCCATGATGATCGAGACCAGGCGGGTGCCAGCGCGCAGCGTCCTTGTTTCCTCTTTGGTGCTAAGGAGGCAAGCGCAGGCGCGGAGTACCGAGGCATCAAGCAAAGGTTTCCATATCGGTGCAACGAGACCAGGACCAACAGGACGGCAAGACGGAGGTCACCATGGAGCCCAAGGCGGCGTCACCTCCAGAGCCTTTTGCAGGCGAAGACCGCTTTTGTCAGGATAAGCTGTACTAGTTGTCCCCTTTCAAATTGGCCATTGTTGGCTCCCTTCCCGCTCAATATTTGGGGAGAGGACCAGGGCCTCTATTAATAGGACTAGCCACCACAGTAGAAGGCAACTGAACTGAACTGAGCCTGAGCTGATCGAATCCTCACACACACAAGTTCACCAAGCACAAGAACACCTCAACCTCAGGAGGCTGTTCTCCCCCCTTTGTACTTTTCATCATCAGCCCAAGAGGCAATCCACCACCACCACACTGGAGTAGGGTATTACACCACAACGGTGGCCCGAACCAGTATGAATCTTGTGTCCCTTGTGTTATGAGTTCGTCGAGTTAGTCCGTGAGATCTTAGCAAAGCTAGGACATGGATCGGCAGGGGGGAATCTTCGTGCGCACCCCAGTGTTCGAACCTTGAGGGTTTTGCTGGAACCCGTGATCTGACATGGACTAAGGGGTCCTCAGGCGTCCGGCCTGTTATCCATGGGCCGGACTGATGGTCTGTGAAGACACGAAGGCCGAAGATTGTACCCGGGTCCGGATAGGACTCTCCTTGGCGTGGAAGGCAAGCTTAGCGATCAACTATGAAGATTCCTTCCTTTGTAACTGACTCTATGTAACCCTAGATCCCCCCAGTGTCTATATAAATCGGAGGGTGTAGTCCGGAAGGGATATACTCATTACCATAGTCATACAGGATAGACTTCTAGGGTTTAGCCATTACGATCTCGTGGTAGATCAACTCTTGTAATACTCATATTCATCAAGATCAATCAAGCAGGAAGTAGGGTATTACCTCCATAGAGAGGGCCCGAACCTGGGTAAACATCGTGTCCCCTTTCTCCTGTTACCATCGACCTTATACGCACAGTTCGGGACCCCCTACCCGAGATCCGCCGGTTTTGACATCGACACCCCCCTTTCCTTCTCCCTCTCTCTCCTCCTTCCTTCTCTCCTACTCCAACTAGGGAAAGGGGGAATCCTACTCCCGGTGCGAGTAGGACTCCTCCCAGGGCGCGCCATAGAGGGCCGCCCCCCTCCACTCCTTTATATACGGGGGAGGGGGCACCCCATAGACACACAAGTTGACAGTTGTCTCAGCTGTGTGCGGTGCCCCCATCCACAGATTCCACCTCGGTCATATCGTTGTAGTGCTTAGGCGAAGCTCTGCGTTGGTAACTTCATCATCACCATCATCACACCATCGTGCTGACGAAGCTCTCCCTCGACACTCAGCTGGATCGAGAGTTCATGGGACGTCACCGAGCCAAACGTGTGCAGATCGCGGAGGTGCCGTACTTTCGGTACTAGGATCGGTCGGATCGTGAAGACGTACGACTACATCAACCGCGTTGTCATAACCCTTCCGCTTACGGTCTACGAGAGTACGTGGACTACACTCTCCCCTCTCGTTGCTATGCATCACCATGATAGATCTTGCGTGTGCATAGGAATTTTTTTGAAATTACTGTGTTCCCCAACACATGTACAAGCACTAAATGAGTCGTCTTATGACTCGTCGGATGAGAAGGATTATGCAGATGAAACGGTGATGATGCAGGCGGTCCTTGCAAACGCGGAGCATTTAGAAGAGCATGTTCTCAATTTCAAGGTATCGATCAAGGGTCATCGAGTGCTGATCGAAACCGGGCATGGGGGCATTTGACGCGGATGGACGACTACTTTTCCCCCGTTGCCCTATTCACGGACAATTTCGTCGGCGCTTTCGGATCAAAAAAATGTTTTCGATCGCCTCTACAATAGCGTCTGATCATAAGATGGCTATTTCATCTTGAAGAAGGATGTCATAGGAAGTTGGGTTACCAGAAGTGCACGATTGTATTGCGGATGCTTGCATATGGCACAGACGCATATTCGTGGGACAAGTACCGCTCGATGTCTAAGAGCACATGCGGAAATGTCATGATCAGATTTGCTACTGCGATGGTCAAGGTGTTTGAACCTCGGTATTCGAGAACCAACTGATGCACACATCAAAATGATCTTGGCAATGTCCAAATCCGGAGGCTGGTCAGGTTTGCTCGGATCTCTTGATAGCATGTGTTGCAAATGGAAGAACCGCCCAAAAGCTCTACAAGGGCAATATCATGGCCATGTTAAGAAGCCCACCATCATTCTTGAAACAGTTGCATCACAAGACCTCTAGATTTGACACATTCACTTTAGCATGCCCAGGTCTCACAATGACACAATGTTACAAATGTTTTAATACGTCGGTTACCTTCTGTAGTGGGCTGAAACAATGGTTCCACTTAGGAGGTTAGGGGTGGCACACTCTTTATAAGCCACCCCTCACCACTTAGACGGGCAAGGATCTCATTCTTCCATCCCTCTCCCTCTCTCAAAAAACTCTCTCACACACTCATTGTAATTCCATGATCATACAGAAAACAGAGAAAGCCTCTCCGGAGC
The DNA here is from genome assembly GCF_002575655.3 of Aegilops tauschii subsp. strangulata. Lineage (NCBI taxonomy): Eukaryota > Viridiplantae > Streptophyta > Magnoliopsida > Poales > Poaceae > Aegilops > Aegilops tauschii. Next base: position 520,797,288 of record NC_053036.3, read on the forward strand.
ACGAGATGTAGGGTTGTTATCTCTGTCGTGAGAGGCTTGAACCCGTAATAATACTTGTGTCACCCGTTTGCATCCCGGTAGACCATGCTCCTTTACTCTACCCCTCTTCTACTATCAAAATCGTTCCCATGGCATATGGCGTCGGCGATGTGCCTGGATTCGTACAACGCCCACTGCTCATCCACGATGCCCAGATTCTCCTCGACGGCTGATACGTCTCCAACGTATCTATAATTTTTTATTGTTCCATGCTATTATATTATCCATCCTGGATGCTTTATATGCATTATCATGCTATTTTATATCATCTTTGGGACTAACCTATTAACCTAGTGCCCAGTGCCAGTTGCTGTTTTTTTTCATGTTTTTGTCTTTTACAGAAAATCAATAACAAACGGAACGAAACTTTTTGACAAATTTTCTTGGACCAGAAGACACTTAGGAAGCTTTGGGAGGAGGCCAGAAGGCCCACGGGTGAGCCACAAGCTCACCAGGGCGCGCCCTATGAGCTTGTGGGCCCCCGTGGCTCCTCCAACCCTAATCCCAGCTCCATAAATACCCAAATATTCCCCGTATACGAAGGGGCACACCAAAAATACTTTTTCGCCGCCGCAAGCTTCTGTCCTCGTGAGATCCCATCTTGGGGCCTTTCTGGTACACTGTCGGAGGGGGATTCGATCACGGAGGGCTTCTACATCAATCTTGCTGCCCTTCCGATGATGTGTGAGTAGTTTACCATAGATCTACGGGTCCATAGCTAGTAGCTAGATGGATTCTTCTCTCTCTTTGATATTCAATACAATGTTCTCCTTGATGTTCTTGGAGATCTATTCGATGTAATCTTCTTTTGCGGTGCGTTTTTAGATCCGATGAATTATGGATTTATGATTATCTATGAATATTATTTGAGTCTTCTCTGAACTCTTTTATGCATGATTAAGATAACTTTGTATTTCTCTCCGATCTATTGATTTGGTTTGGCCAACTAGATTGTTTTTTTGCAATGGGAGAGGTGCTTTGTTTTGGGTTCAATCTTGCGGTGTCCTCGCCCAGTGACAGAAGGGGTAGCGAGGCACGTATTTGTATTGTTTCCATTAAGGACAAAAATATGGGGTTTATTTCATATTGATTGAATCTATCCCTCTACATCATGTCATCTTGCTTAAGGCGGTACTCCGTTCTTGTTAACTTAATACACTAGATGCATGCTGGATAGCGGTCGATGTGTGGAGTAATAGTAGTAGATGCAGAATTGTTTCAGTCTACTTGTCACGGACGTGATGCCTATATTCATGATCATTGCCTTAGATATCATCATAACTTTGCACTTTTCTATCAATTGCTCAACAGTAATTTGTTTACCCACCGTATGCGTTCTTTCAAGAGAGAAGCCTCTAGTGAAAACTATGGCCCCGGGTCTATTTTTATCATATTACTTTAGATCTATAAAACCAAAAACCCAAAAATACCTTGCTGCAATTTATTTATCTTTATTTTATTTTACACTTCTATTTATCTTTTATACCTATCTCTATCTGATCTCATCATTGCAAGTAACCGTGAAGGGATTGACAACCCCTTTATTGCGTTGGGTGCAAGTATTTGTTTGTTTGTGTAGGTGCTATCATTGGAGACTTGTGTGTTCCTCCCATTGGATTGATACCTTGGTTCTTAACTGAGGGAAATACTTATCTCTACTTTGCTGCATCACCCTTCCTCTTCGAGGGAAAAACCAATACAAGCTCAAGAAGTAGCAACGGCCTCCTCATTCGCCCGCTCGCTGGTGATTTGGCCTTCGTGAGCCGGTGCTGCTCGAGGAGCTGCAGGATGTACCACTGCTCCTCCTGCAGCATCCGAAACATGGAGACCGGCGGCGCCGCCTACTGCTCCGACTACGCCTCCGCAATGACATGGTCGAAGTGTGCCCAAGCCTCCTTCGTAGTTAACCGATCGATCGGCACGAGTGTGGCCTCGTCGTCGAACGCATCCTCCATCATTCATTCTTCGTCCTATGAGATCTCCTCCGGTGAGCTCAGAAGACTCGCCACTATGCATTTTGCTTACCGGGCCTGCCAGTTGTTCATAATGCTCTTGGTCGCCACGTCAGTTGTATTCCTCATATTTGGGTCGGCATGCTGCAGTGGCGGGTCATCTCCGCTTAGGACCGACATAAATGGGACACCCAGAGCAGAGGCACTCTCGAAGTGGATGCACGGGATAGAGTTTTGGGTGGGCCTGCTTTTTTGGACGCGTACATGGCACGAATCCGAACGCCCGCAAACCTCCTCGGATTTGATGTCGGTTTGTGCGGTTTCAGATGCGCGGACGCGTCCATGGATGTTTGCAGCACGACGTTGGGTGAAAAAACAATGTACAAACACCGCGGTCCATATGTTTAGGGCAATTTGAGGTACACGTTGGAGCTGCCCTAACAACACATCTAATAAAACAGAAGCGGTAAGCGTGCATTTGGTAGGCTACATCCAGCCCAACCAGGCCCATTGGATGCACTTTTTTCGTGTTGGGATGTTTGTTTATATGCAATCACTATTGGCTCTGCATCGCACAGTTCTTAAAGCACTGTTTTGCCTGCATCACCGGAAATGCTCAAATCAACCATTTCCAGTGAGACAGGCCCGGGCGATGCTCTTGAGCCCACGTGGGTGACTCTGGCGAGGCATGCCTGTACGTGGTTAGCAGGTATTTTCTTCTAAGCACCTCTTTAATCTCCTCCGTCCCTTCTACACAACTGTGCTTCGATTCTCGATAAACTGTACACGAAAATTATGCACCTTGATGTTCAAATTGCATTCAGGCGATCAGATCGTAGTTTTGTTCACTCTATATGCGGAATTTCACGTTCATATTTGAAGCATTTTTGGACGAATTTTGACAAATTTGTGAGACACGATCGATCGTTTGAAGTTTCCTTTCGGGAGTAGTTTCACCTCGCTGTTTGACACGACTTTTATATTGTGCGTTTTCTGTTTCACTAAGCATAGACGAGTAGATCTACATGTGATAGTTTGTGGAGGGCGGAGTGTTGTCGTCGATGGAGATAACTGCGGGGTAGACCTCCTCGCCGCAGGAGATGACATCGCAGAAGGCATCTTCGTGCGCAGAGGAGGTGTTGCCGTCGGCGTAGGCCAGGAAGCAGCCCTCGCTCCTCCAAACGTCGGCACGCCTGGTCGCGCTGCAGTCGGTGAGCTTCTTGGCTGCCGTGACAAGGCACGCCAGGCAGTCTCTCAGCACGGCGGCCAGGAGCAGCAGGAGGGTGTCCCAGAATGCGGCAGCAACGTCGTTGTCCGAGGCAGGGGGCGGGGTGCAGTCGACCATGGCATAGCTAGTCGTGAAACGCAACCCCATGGTGCGACTGGGCAGCAGGAGGATGAAGAAGAGGAGGGCGGTGGGGATGGCTATGGTGGTGAGCATGTAGGCGGGCGCCTTGGACGTGCGTGACAGCCCCTTGCGTCGGTGTGACAGTGGTAGTGAGTCGGTGGAGGAGGAACCACTAGAGATTAGACTCGGTTCTGGTCGTAGTGGCAGTGAACATTCTATTTTAACCTCTCTACTCAGTGTAGTTGCTAACTCCTAATCACGATGCATGTGTGCAACCAAACACCGGGTAGAGGAGTCTTCCATGATGCATGTAACCAATCAACATGCAAATGTCATATTTTGGCATGTATCTCCTCAACCAGACTCTACTCAGCCTAGCCCGTTTTTTCCATGCAACCTCAAAAAACGGTGCAGGTAACCAAACGCGCCCTAAGTGGACGCCTGTCGGCGCACGAGTTGGTGATGCACGCAAATCACAAAAGACCGTGCACTACGAATCAGGGGAAGGATGGTAGCAGGAATAATCTGGCACCAGGGCACGTCGGGGCATACATGTTTGACACGGTAGTGCACGGAGGCCAGGCCCACCCAGCCGATGCCAGCGACGGTGACCTTCTTTCACTACGCCCCGCTGCTCCTGGGAGGCGCTTCTGCTGGATGGAGCTTCCTCGGTGGCATAGAGAGGACGGAGGCCACCGGCTTCGGCACGAAGAGGGTCGTACACTAGCATATTCTTTGCGCCGACGGGAAGCTTCAGGGATCGCGCGAATGCGGGCGTGCTGCTCCAATGACGTGTGGTGGGCAGTCGAACCACAACATTTGTTGGCTCTTGGGTTGGATCCAGGTGGGATCTGGTTCCCATGGCTGGTTGTCCTCTTCGCATGGGTCGGCATCGATGTTGGCTTGCCTGACCGTGGTGGTACTATGGCACGACGGTTTTGCCCTCGTGTTGTCCATCTTAAGGGTACGCTGGTCGGTGGCCTGGTGGCGACGATGGTGTGGTTCTCCGGGAAGTGGGGGCGGCAACCCTGAATGGTGAGGTTGTGCGATGGGCTCAACAGCGAGCAGCGTTGTGGACGTGGTGACGTCTTTTTTTGGCTATGTGGGTAGCAAGCTGAAGGAGGCGGGAGATTCTGGTGTCATTGTGGCTTCAACGGTGACGACTCTCTGGTCTGGATCTGAAGGCCTTGCGCTGGCGGCAGCGGCCCCTCTCGTGGGTTGGGTCAAAATTTTGATTCTACTAGTGGCACTTATGAGAGCATGAGTAAAAGCATTGCGTCAATGGCGCCGTCACCTCCGAGTGTCGCTTCTCTATTAGGGGCTTTGTTATATGTCCTCCTAGGCTGTTGATTTGACAACTTTATTAGAATTGCTTTAAACGATAAAATCCATATTTAAATCCTATAGTCAATTTGACATAAAAAATCTTTTCTGCGGCCTAGCGGCGACTCAGAGAAGGTGGCAAAATTTGCATAAAGTTCACTTGATAGGCTTTATCAGTCAACCATGGTCACACGCTGAACAATCTCCTCTCTCCCAAATGTCAACCACCATCGCTTTGTTACTTGTTCACCTCCACCTACTCCTGTGCGGCCATGGCGCCGCCGCCGTCGCAGCAACGGCGACACCGCCGCCTCTCCCGGTTCTGCCCGTCCCTTCCTACGCGCAGCTCCAGTGGCAGCTCTCCGAGATGGCCCTCTTCATCCACTTCGGGCCGAACACCTTCACGGACTCCGAGTGGGGCTCCGGCCACGCCGACCCCGCCGTGTTCGCGCCGTCCGCGCTCGACGCCGGCCAGTGGGCGCGCGTCGCGGCGGAGGGAGGGTTCGGCCGCGTGGTGCTCACGGCCAAGCACCACGACGGGTTCTGCCTCTGGCCGTCGGCGCTGACGGACTACTCGGTGGCCGCCTCGCCGTGGCGGGGTGGGGCGGGGGACGTCGTCGGCGAGCTCTCGGCCGCCGCGCGCGCGGAGGGGATCGGGCTGGGGCTGTACCTGTCGCCGTGGGACCGCCACGAGCCTGTGTACGGCGACACCGTCGCATACAATGAACACTACATGGGCCAAATGACGGAATTGCTCACCAGGTGTGTCAATCTGTGTGATCCGAATTACTACAATGTTATTGCCGCTGCATCTTTTATTTGCAAGTTTTTAGGAGAACTACTGAATCTAGAATGCAGGTCGTTGAAGATGTGATTTTGGAGTGAAAACTCAAAAAAGAGAATGCCTTCCTTCTTGACCTTTGCAGAAAACTGTAGTATCTGTTCTTGCAGGACTATGCTCTTGGATCAGGAGTACTCAGTGCTTATTGTTCTGCTCGATGGAAAACATGAAGTTTGGCCCTTGTGGTGTTTCCGTGGTGAAAATTACTGCGCTTTATCTCTATGATGATATTAACATTTCGAAAAGTCTAACGCCCACGCGTGTGGGCGTTTGCATCTCGCCCACACGCGTGGATCCGCGTCCATTTGTTAGCGCACGAATCTTGGCATGTTTCTAGTGCCACGTAGGACTGGGCTGGTGTGTGGGCATTCACCCGGTCGCCCACACGGCCGTTTCACCACACGGGAGGGGCTGGTGTGTGGGCGTTCAGCAGTTCGCCCACACGCCACTTTCCACTCACGCACAAGGGCTGGTGTGTGGGCATTTGCCATCTCGCCCACACACCCGTCTCATCTCCCACACCCAAGTTGGCACTTGCCATGTGTTTTGCAGTGTACATGGCAACTGCCCTAGTGTGCTTTATAAGCAGGTGGCAACTCTCTCTTTTTTTTTTACCCGAACATGTCAGTTGCCATGTATTTTTGCAGGGTACACGGCAACTGCCCTAGTGTGCTTGTAAGCAGATGGCAACTCTCTCTTTTTTACCCGAACATGTTGTTTTGCCATGTCTTTTTGTAGCACTACACGGCAAGTGCCTAGTGTTAGTAGGTGGCAACTCCTAAGGTTTTCAAATCATGGCAACTGTAGTAAACCAGACCATACATGGCAACTGCCTAGTGGTAAACCAGACCATACATGGCAACTGCCTAGTGGTAAACCAGACCATACATGGCAACAGCCGCAGTTGCCCAAAAATGGCATCTGGAACTTTTGACATTAGATGGCAACTGCAGTTGAGCAACCATGGCAACTGTAGTTGTCCGACATGGCAACCGTAGTTCAGCGACATGGCAACTGCAGTTAAACGAACATGGACAAGGGTCTGAACCATGGCAACTGCGGGCGCGCGGTGACTGTCACGCGGGGCGTGCGGGACCACGAGGTACGAGGCCTGATGTACGGGGCGTGTGGGCGTTATCTATTTCGCCCACATGCACGCGTGTAAGAGGAACCGGGAGGGAAAAAAAGAGGTGTGTGGGCATTACTTGTTTTGCCCACACGTAGGTGTGTGGGCTGTTCCTCTTATACACCACACAAAATGTGTGGGCAGACTCCCTAACGCCCACACGTGTGGCACTTATCGGTGTCCTAACATTTTGTACATATGCTTCTAGTACATTGCTTCATGCATTACTTTGGACTCCGTTGATTACACATAATCAACAGTGGTACATTTGGTACCTGGATTGTGGAGCGTGTGGATTCTACCCATATGTTTTGTGGCGGACTTGGTGCTTAAGCTGTTTCTAAGCAGTCTACAGATTCTTCCTTTTATATGTTCAGGTATGGAGATGTGGAGGAAGTTTGGCTTGATGGTGCAAAGGGCGACGACACGTACATGGATTACATGTTTGATGCCTGGTTTGCGCTTATCCATCAGCTCCAGCGAAGGGTGGTCATCTTCTCAGATGCTGGACCAGATACTAGATGGGTAGGAGACGAGGCGGGGATTGCGGGCCGTACTTGCTGGTCTCCTTTCAACAAGACCGTCGTGACAATTGGGCACATCATTCCTGAGTAAGTGATTTAGTCCTGCTTAATTGGAAAAGGTGCGATAACTATTGTTAATTAGTGTAAAGCCCACGCTTTAGTGTGGTTATTATTATATATTTTAGGTAGTCTATTTTAAAACATTTACATATAAAATTTGTAGTCTGTTAAGGATAGAGTTGCAAAGTATAAATATTGTATTGCTAAAAAAGTATAAACATCCTTGAAATGCATAAATAAATTTAAATGTTACTCCCTCCGTAAAGAAATATAAGAGCATTTAGATCACTAAAGTAGTGACCTAAACACTCTTATATTTCTTTACAGAGGAAGTACATTTTAGCATATAGTTTTCTAGTACAATTAAGGCTCAATGGTCGCATTTTTTGGGAAGTTATAAATTGAATTTTGTAATGTGTTAATCTATAAATTATTGTTCTTTTTATTCTTTTACAGTATGTCTTTTCATGTAAAGAAGTATTTTCACCAAGAGACATGTCTTTCCACGATGAGACACCTTTTACTACCAAGATCTAATGAACTGTTCTTTTCAGGGTACATGGCTTAACGTGGATTCCACATTAGGAGTTACTCCCTCCGTTCCAAAATAGATGACTCAACTTTGTACTAACTCTATTTTGGAACGGAGGGAGTAGTTTAGAATAAAGAAGGATTATATACAATTATATTGTATTTAGTTGTATATAAAAATTTAGAGTGTTTGGTCAAAAATCATACCCTGCATTAGATCTTATCTCCCAGCTTACAATCACAGAGGTTATGTCACGTACTTCTGTTGAGATCCTAGCATGGATGAGACCTTTAGCCATAGGTAGACTTGGAATTTCAATAGCTTTTCTTGTGTGGATTCCGGTTTCTTGACAAACTGCCGAAATGCCTTAGTTGTAGAAAAATTAAGGTATGTATAATCTTCCCATTTAGCAGGAGACAAATATAATTAACATAACCGTGCTTCCATTTTTTTCTCTGTTTCGCATGAGGAAAAAATTAGTGCTGTAGTGCAATTATTGATTTGGAAGACAGCTGATGCTGCATAGCTTTACTGGAAGATGCATGAGAACGGACCGTTAAACTTTCATTCCCAGTACAGTACTACATTTGTACCGATACTTCCAACTACTGTAATGATAGCATATCTTGAGGAACTATTGTCCTTCCAAAGTACTACCTAACTATAACCTCTAAACAGACAGCTAATGATAATACTTGATCTAAATAAATACTGCAGCTATCTTCACTTTGAAGGTAAGCTTCATTCATGGCATCGGGCGGTTGAAAGTACTTAATTAGGGTAATATTATTTAGCAGAATTTGGTGATGGATGTGTGGACCAAAAAATACCCACTACAGTGCCTCCTTTAGTAGAAAACACAATCAAGACAGCATGTTTTGGGATGTGATTTACGTACTGGGTTGCCTCAGAATGAAATGAGCTATAAGAATGGCTACAAACTATGAAATTATTTTATTTATATTCAGATTCCAAAGTTAAAATCCCTTGTTAAACCAAAAATTGGACTAGTGCACTTGATTCCTTTACTATGTGTAGCAACGACAACCATGAAAATGATTGGCATGAAATAACCTGTAGTTGGTTCATATACTTTTAGACTATGCCTCTATGGCGTATTGGCATTGACATCTCATCTCATAATGGTACAACCTGCAGTGTTCTGATTTTGAGGGATGTTTACTGAAAGAGGAGTTCGCTTGTCATTGACAAGCATATTGCTTTTAAGAAACCATTAGTCTACTGACTGGCATGCCAACTTTATTGCCAGATACTCACAAAGTGGGGATCAATTTGGTGAAGAATGGGTTCCTGCAGAATGTGATGTTTCCATCAGGCCAGGGTGGTTCTGGCATGCCTCAGAGAAACCAAAAAGTGCTGTAACCCTGCTTGACATATACTACAAATCAGTTGGTAGAAATTGTCTCCTCATATTGAATGTTCCTCCCAATTCATCCGGGCTTATTTCCGATGAAGATATGCAAGTCCTTCAGGAATTCACCGAGATCCGACGGACGATCTTCTCTCACAACTTTGCTGCCAATGCGACTGGCACAGCAAGCAGTGTGCGTGGTGGGTTGGAGAACCTGCAGTTTGCGCCCTCCAACACCCTCCGAGATAGCATATACTCCTACTGGGCACCACAGGAAGGGCAGACAAGCTGGGAAATGCTCTTCGACCTCGGGCGATCCACTTCCTTCAACTTGCTCCAGCTCCAGGAGCCTATCCAGATGGGACAGCGTGTGATCGAGTTCCATGTGGATGTCCTACTGGGTGGACTGTGGCAAACAATTCTTGAAGGCACGACAATTGGGTACAAGAGGCTGCTCCGGTTCCCCGCCGTCGACGCCCGGTACCTGAAGCTATATGTCGACAGTGCACGCGCAGACCCACTGATTGCATTCGTTGGTGTTTTCATGGATCCCTTCTCGGATGCATATGGGTTAGACCATGAGAAGCCATCCCATACTAATAGCAGTGAAGTCATAATGTTAAGGAGAGGCCACGCTGCTGGCAACAGGAGTACTGCTACGATGTAAGCCCGAGCGCAGTTTGTGAAGTGCCACTTGAGATTTCCCAGTGTCATGTTTCATCATCATCTGGCCTTGTTTTGGGATCAACTTGGTGTTCGTGTATATCTTACGATTCGATTGAAGACGAAGCGCATGGTGTTCGACGGTAAAGCGGTATGTGTGCACATATTTTCCGTCAGTATGGATTGTTCCTTGAAGCATTCTGAAGTACAGTAACAAATTTAGTTTCTGCAACCAAGCATGGTTGATCATCCTTTGTACTTTCCCAGGCCAGTTCTTGTTCTGAAAAATTCGCTGAAGAATGGTGTGATCAGAAACCTTGTACACTGTTCTTGAATAATGTGATTTTTATTTTGAATGCACTGAATAATGTGATGAGGAACTCTGCTTTCGGTGAAGCTATTGTCAATTTCCGTATCACTGCGTCTCTGAAGATGATAATTCACAAACCGCCCTGCTTTACGTATCCTACACTCGAAAGCGTAAATTGGCTGCTTTGCCGTCTTCCACCTCACAGATGCACAGAGCCGCCCATGGCTCGGCCTCGCACGGCCCCCGTGTAAACCCCAGATTTATCGAGCAGGCGGAGCCGCTCTCGCCGCCGCCGGCGACAATGTCCGACCAGCAGCCGCCCAGCACCCTCCTCCCCCTCGCCTCCCTTCCCCCAAACCCTAACCCTACCCCGCCCCCCGTACCCGCCCCCACCCTTGCCCTCCACATCCCCGCCTTCCCCAGCCCCAGCAAGCGCAAGCGCACCGGGTTCCGCCGCAAAGTCCCCTCCGCCGCCTCCCCTGCTCCTCACCCGCCAGTTCCCCCCTCCGCCGCGGACGACATCATCGTGATCAACCGGGAGCCGACAGCGGAGGCCGTCACCGCGCTCACCGCCGGGTTTCCCGCGGATTCCCTCACCGACGAGGAGATCGAGGCGGGGGTGGTCTCCGACGTGGGCGGCATCGAGCAGGTCAACTACATCCTCATCCGCAACCACCTCCTCACCAGGTGGCGCGAGACCTTCAACTCATGGCTCGCCAAGGAGTCCTTTGCCTCGCTCATCCCGCCCCACTGCGAGCACCTCCTCACCTCCGCCTACAACTTCCTCGTCTCCCACGGCCACGTCAACTTCGGCGTCGCCCCCGCCATCAAGGAGCGCCTCCCCAAGGAGCCCACCAGGCCCAACACTGTCATCGTTGTCGGCGCTGGCCTTGCTGGGCTTGCCGCGGCACGGCACTTGCTGGCGTCCGGCTTTAAAGTGATTGTATTGGAGGGGCGCAAGCGGTGCGGTGGCCGCGTGTACACGAAGAAGATGGAAGGTGGTGGGCACTCAGCTGCTGCTGACCTCGGTGGCAGCGTGCTTACCGGCACATTTGGGAACCCACTCGGTGTTGTGGCTAAGCAGCTCGGCTTGCCGATGCATAAGATCAGAGACAAGTGCCCACTGTATCGGCCGGATGGGTCGCCAGTTGATCCGGAGGTGGATAAGGAAGTGGAGGGAACATATAACAAGTTTCTTGATAATGCCAGCCACCTGCGGGCGGCCATGGGGGATGTGGCGATGGATATCTCTCTTGGGGCGGCGCTTGAGACATTACGGCAGTCTGATGGGGGTATCTCCTCAGAGGAGGAGATAAACTTGTTCAATTGGCATATAGCAAATCTGGAGTACGCCAATGCAGGATTATCTTCAAGGCTTAGCTTTGCATTCTGGGACCAGGACGATCCGTATGACATGGGTGGGGATCACTGCTTCTTGCCTGGTGGCAACGGGAGGCTTGTACAGGCCCTGGCAGAGAATGTGCCCATTGTTTACGAGAGGACAGTGCACACTATACGGTATGGAGGGGATGGCGTGCAGGTGGTTGTCAATGGTGGTCAGGTGTATGAAGGGGACATGGCGCTGTGCACTGTACCACTTGGGGTTCTGAAAAATGGGGGTATCAAGTTTGTACCTGAGCTGCCACAAAGGAAGCTTGATAGTATCAAGAAACTAGGCTTTGGGTTGTTAAACAAGGTCGCGATGTTGTTTCCTCATGTTTTTTGGAGCACCGACCTTGATACCTTTGGACATCTGACTGAAAATCCAAGTCACCGAGGGGAGTTCTTTCTGTTCTATAGCTATGCAACAGTGGCTGGTGGTCCATTGTTGATGGCTTTGGTTGCTGGTGAGGCTGCCCACAACTTTGAAACCACGCCGCCAACTGATGCTGTCAGCTCTGTTCTTCAGATACTGAGGGGTAAGACTTGAATTTGATAATTCTATCATAAAGTTGCATTTTTGTTACTACGTCCGTTCCTAAATATAAGTCTTTTTAGAGATTCTAATACAGACTACATACGGAGCAAAATGAGTGAATCTACACTCTAAAATGCGTCTACATACATCGGTATGTAGTCCCATATTGAAATATCTAGAAGGTCTTATATTTAGAAACGGAGGGAGTATCTAATAACAGAGCATGTAAGGTATTCAATACCTCTCACAACTGATTACTAGAGCAGAATCTTGGTTCTGTTCATCTCGTCAATTGCACTGAAATATGTAGTTTTTATTCATGCTGTAGTTGTACCAATGAATTTAACTGCTCAAAAATGGTTTCTGTCTAAAAAGTGAACCTTGGTTTCTGTCTAAAAAGAGAACCTTGTATGTTGCAGGTATCTATGAACCACAGGGAGTTGAAGTACCAGATCCTCTACAGAGTGTTTGCACTAGATGGGGCACAGACTCTTTCAGTCTAGGTTCATATTCGCATGTTGCTGTTGGAGCATCTGGAGATGACTATGACATATTAGCCGAAAGTGTTGGAGATGGCCGATTGTTTTTTGCTGGAGAAGCCACCACAAGGCGTTACCCTGCAACGATGCATGGAGCTTTTATTACTGGCGTACGAGAAGCTGCTAACATCAATATCCATGCCACCGCCCGAGCAACAAAGACCAAAGTAGTAAAAAGCCCATCTACAAATGCTCAAGCTTGTGCTACCTTACTAGTAGACCTGTTTAGGCAACCAGACTTGGAATTTGGGAGCTTCTCTGTCATTTTAGGCGGAAAAGCCTCGGATCCCAAATCTCCAGCCATTCTGAAGGTGGAACTAGGTGGCCCTCAGAAGAAAAGTGCGACCGAAGGAGGGAAAAAAGAGCAGCACCACTCAAACAAATCGTTGTTTCAGCAGCTACAGTCACATTTCAACCAGCAGCAGCAGCTCTTTGTGTATACATTACTGTCGCGGCAGCAGGCTATGGAGCTAAGAGAGGTTAGAGGGGGTGATGAGATGAGGCTGCATTACCTCTGTGAAACACTGGGCGTGAAATTAGTTGGCAGGAAAGGTCTTGGTCCTGGGGCTGATGCTGTGATTGCTTCCATTAAGGCGGACCGGAACAGCAGTAGAACTAAATCTGGCCCCTCGAAGCTGAGAGTGCGGGTTTCTAAACCCCAACCTTCTGCTAAATCGTGATCCCTGACTACTGATTCTGTTAGGAGCCTGGATGTACATAATTTGATAGAGTTGTTGTCTTTGTTGTTCAATCATACTTCTGCTTGGATATTCATTTGGATGGAGCCTCTCCTCAGATGTGCTCACAATCTCATGCCTCATGTTTGGTGATGGTTTGATGATGCCACTATCTAGATTTCGGGTAGGGCATCCAAATTTGCGTAACGTCCAATTTATTTGTACCATTACGGCTTACCCTTGAAGAAGGTTGTGTTTGAGATGTTCATTCAAATGTTCAAATGGGAGAAGTTGGTTAGCTGGTGTGCATGAACTTTAGATAATTTAAAAGGAAACATGTCTGCTATTTTTAGTTGTAATTTCTTCTTATATACTCCGTCCGGAAATACTTGTCATAGCAATGAATAAAAATGGATGTATTTAGAACTAAAATATGTCTAGATACATCAATTTCTTCGACAAGTATTTTCGGACGGAGGGAGCACAAGTTTATTTGCCATGTTTGATAATTGATTGGCCATGAATTGTGTAACGGCCGGTAATTGCTGCAATGTGAGCAATCCATTATCTAGACAAAGCTTCAAGGATCGGCCAGCCATTTCTTTGCGTTGTTGTTCATTGGTTTATCGTTTGGCAGCAATTGTACGTCTAACGACAACAATATCCAATCGTGCAATCACTAGTCACCGCTGACTGAGTTGCCCCAGTCTTTGAATGGCTGCGAGTGAAAATGTTCCTCTTCAATAGCATCCAGATTTGCAGGCAGCTCATTCTCAGAGATACCAGAACAGCCCACTTCCATCAGTAGCACATTAGTTGCTGATGTATTACAGTCATGGTTCAATTAGAGTGTAAAATGCTTTGCGAGTAAATCATGAAAAATAATGGCGCCTGCCTGGGAGAGAAACTAGCAACACGCTGATCAGTTTAACATTGCCCTTCCTTTCCACGTCAAACAAGACTTTTCAGAAAAGGATAAATCCGAGGTACAGTGCATAACTAAGTACATGAAAACAGCATCACTGCAAGCCAAAGCCTAGAAATCACGAATGCAACCACAACCGATCCCGTAGCCTCTCTTCCCCTGCACCAAACATCTCATCTACCCTTTCTCCATCCCGGTAGAAATGGAAGGTCGGAGTGTATCGTATGTTCTGAGTTGTTTCAGGGCACTCATCAACATGGGCATAGACGAAAGTAAGATTCTTGAATTCGTTGCTGAATTTGCAGAAGGGTGGAAGAATCTGATTGCAAACACCGCACCTGGGTAATCGACAGGGGTGAGTTGAGTACTTGAGTTAATCACATTATGAGGAAATTGGAGACAACATCTCCTATGTATTCTCACTAACGAACAGTAGTGATAAGCAAACCGTTAAGCTATGCAACATATTAGTATTATACAGCATGTAATGGAACAAACTTTAGATACATAGCTAGTAGTAGATAACTTATTTCTACAGAAGAGGTGCCTAAGTAAGCGTTTGTTTTATAAAATAAGCACCGGTGCTTAAGAAAAAACCACTCATTTTCACAAGCACCCCTGTAAGCACCTTGCATTGTACATATGCAGGTTTCACCAATTTAGACATGAAGCTTGCATTGGAAAAACTGGGCTCATATCAATCTCAATAATTAGCTCTGTGTGTTGCATACTCTCCACATACATCCTAAAATGGCTGCAGAATTACATAACATAGACATAGTACTGCAACAACTGATTATTACTCAATTGGGCAGAATAGTATGCAAGTCATCAAGCAGTCAAAATATTGATGCACCATCTTTAGTATAGTTGCTAGTAGTTACAGTGTAAGGTTCTCAATGCAAGAAGAAACAAAAGGTACATAGCAAGAAGGTTACATACCATGAGGCCCCATAGTTGATCACAGCCTGCAATGGAAGAAAGCCAAAGAGTTCAATCAAAACAAACTTTCAGGCGACAAATTTCCACGGACTTGAAAGATCATAGATACTCTAGTAACAAATCTACTTTTTTTAGGCTCGTGCCTGTTTACATTTCATGCTCATTTTCTGGCTATCATGTGACAGAAAAGAAACATGGTTTTACTATCTCATTATTGTGTCTGCCAGTGCCAGTTAAACAGAGGTAGTCCAGCATGAATGTCAGTATTTTCACCATGTGTGCTATTAAATAAAAAAACCGAAGGCACGTAGAGGTAACAACTACACTTACAGAAGCCTTGGAGGATTTGAGGGAATCAAGCATGTGTCTCAACTGCGGGTCGCTGCCAGCGCATCGCACGCTGCCATGGGAGCCACCTGGAAGGGGCAGTCCGGTGCCCTCCAAACCTGTCTTCCTGGCTTCCTCCTTCCTATTGCCTGCCTCGCCGCTCATATCACCCACCAGGTTTCTTCTGCAGCTAGAATCCCTCAAAAGCCTGCAGTTGGAGCCAGAATTTAGGATCACAGTATACAAAACCCTTATAAATCCTGACACTGAAGGGTCGTTCCTCCACTGGAATGAGGAAGAGATCACGGATGCCACACCGCTTGCAACTGATCTCACCAGTCAGGGGCAGACCAACCAACTGGGTGAGCGAGCACTATATAGCTCATAGGCATAAAATTGGAATGTTGCTTCTAAAAATGGATTACTAACAAAAAAAATATGTTCTCAGGTATGGAAAATTATGACAATCTCTTCAAGCATCAAAGTTTGCATCAATTCTTTGCACGGTCGCCACCCATCCCAAAACCTAGGGTTTAAAGGATTGCCCAAATGATGCAACAGAACATACAAGCAAGAAAAGAAGAAGGAAGAAACCTTATCTAGCAGCTGTGTCACTGATCCACCAGGAGGGCGGCTTCGGAGGTGGAAGGGGTCTGGGAGGCGTCCTAGTGTCAGCGGCTTTTGGGCTCCATTATGTGGACTTCACCAATTTGTGAATTATGGACTTGGTGGATCAGAGCTCCACGGAGAAAGCGGGGGCTGTGGTAGCGTCACGCGATACGGGGAGGTGGTGGCGATCTCGACGGGAAAGCGGTGCAAGAGGGAGCGCGGCGGCGGCCGGCGAGAGGCTTCGCGCGGCTGTGAGATCGACGGGAGGGGCTCCTCTCTCACACGGACTGAGGCTGCGTTTGGTTGAGCTGCAAATTCTGAAAAGGCTGCTGTGAGCTGTGAGAAAGCTGCTGTGAACTTCCAGCTGTGGAAAAGCTGGAAGCTGTTTGCTTGAAATAACTGTGAAATTGTAGATTTGGCTGTGAATTGTCTGTAATGCCCCTGGGCCATGAGTGAATATGTTTACATGCTAATTAAACCTTAAAGCAGTGATTTGTACATTGGTAGACAATAGAACAACCTTTTTGCAAAGGAAATTTGTGACAATGAAGATGATTCATAGCTAACACATACGCAATTCAACGACTATACTTTGATGTTACATATTACATATAAATAGATATTGACCCCATAATAATATTACAAAAGGCATGCACCATAGAAAATACATATGGTTCACATGATGATGGCCTCCATCAAGGCATCAACATAGCTAACCTATGTTGCTATCACGAGACAAGCATCAGCTATCCTACTATGAATAGTGTTCATGGTATCTTTGTTCTCTTCCTCTTCAGCTTTTCATGACATCTCATTCTTTGTGTTTTTGTTTAATTTCTCTTCTTCCATGACACGGCCAAGACAATCACTGAAGCTAAAACCCAGGCAATTTCGGAAATGTTTTCAGCGAGAAATCTATCCAGTGAGATAAACCACTGCTGCACCATACTGTCATTTATCAAGCAATTGTTCAGACTTATCTTAAAATCAACGAAATGTACGACTCCCTTCAGCTGGGCTTGAGGATGATAATCAAAGGCTAGCTTAACAATTGATGAAACATGCCAATTACACTGCAGTTTATAGTCAGGAAAAATATGACACAGTTTTACTTTTACTTGTTCATTCAAGAGAGGAAAATGGGTCTTCCAAAGATTGGATGACAAAACGAGACAAGCATACAGAGTAGCAAAGGCTTTGCTTGCCAAGTTGCCAGGCAGCGACTCATGGCTTTGCTAAATCTAATAATCAATCTCGGTAGAAATGCAACAAGCAAGTGATATCAATAGAAAGAAGCTGCCCAGAACCGTTACTGACGAAGTCACCAGTGAATAATGAACACTGGTGATGAAATACAGCAAATGCAATGATTCAGAATAACACCAAGACGTTCAGTACAGAGTACTGCAAGGAATTTCAGATACTTCAGTTGCAGTAGTTGTCAAACAAAAATATCAGTCCACTAATCTTCAAAGTATACTAATTCTGCATTAGCGTGACAGGGAAATACTGAGCAACACCATGGATGAAGTAAAGAAACCATTCGTTGATTTTTTTTTTTTGGGTTTACAAACAAAATGGAGACCTGATAGCCTTGCTGGTGGCAACAAGATGGTAACATCAGACACTGCACTAGTAGGAACATAGCACACGAACGAGGGCCGCCGTAATGAGAGAGGGGGGGGGGGGGGGGGGGGGGGGGGGGTGCGGGGCGGGCAAGAGGGAAGAGGGAGGAGGAAGGAAGGAGGAGGGAGGGAGGAAGGAGAAGGAGGGAGGGAGGAAGGAGAGAGGAGGCTGTACCTGGGCGGAGGGTGGAGGTTCGCCGGCGCGGGCGGCGGGCGGCGGCCAACCCTAGCCTGCGTTTCCTGCCTTCCTGGGAGGCTCGATTCCTGTCGGTCGTGCGCGAGTGCGAAGCAGGTCGTTCGTTTCTAGTGAAAGACGGCGAACGGGTATTCACTTGCTAGTGGTATCGGGGGTAATAATTCTCAATTTTAGAAACAGCTTTGGCCAATTCTTTTTTTTTTTCAGAGTACA
Organism: Aegilops tauschii subsp. strangulata; assembly: GCF_002575655.3. NCBI lineage: Eukaryota > Viridiplantae > Streptophyta > Magnoliopsida > Poales > Poaceae > Aegilops > Aegilops tauschii. The sequence continues at coordinate 520,815,349 of NC_053036.3, forward strand.
CCTAGGTGTACTATAGCTTTATACAAGACAAAAAAACAATTACAAGAGAACTACACTCGCTGCAAACAACGAGTGTAGCATGAACACCACATCCGGGTAAAACCAAATAACCTACGACCAAGCAAAACTACAAACAAGCTTTTGATTCTTCAGAATCAGCTTTTGAGAAACTTCCCACAAAATCAGCCAGAATCAGCCGTTGAGTTCTTTTCTGAGATTGTGGCGTAAGATTATGGGATAAGTTGTGTGTTGAAATGTCTATAATGTCCCTGAACTGAAACTGAATGCTGAATTGCTATCACTTGAAACAAGACGAACATGTACAGAGAAGAACTAATTACCATGGCATCCATTCATTGGTCCATCCATTCATCGGTTCATCCATCCATTCATTCATCCATGTACAGAGTGGAACAGAGAAGACAGAGAGGAGATGAGACAGAGCAAAGATGAGACAGAGAGGAGAGCTCACCTGAGGCAACGGCCCGAGCGAACTCCGTCCTTCTCGACAGAGCTTCCACGCAAGCAAAACCCCTTTGATCATTTCTATATCGACCATTCTTTCTCTCTCATGCTTGTGTTAGATTTTTCTACTGTTGTTCGATAGCTCCTATTTTGATGCATAGGCTGCTTTTGTAACCTGATGTTGTTACTTTACCTATTATCATATATGCTTAGTATAGGTTGGTTAGTGATCCATCAGTGGCCCCGCGCCCTTGTCTGTGTTGCCATGCTTTGCTTTCGGATGACTCAATCAATGTGATAGACGTGCAGAGACCGACACATCACCGACAGCCTCCTTTAGTTGTACGACTCTATAGAGCTACTATCGAATGCCGAGGGTGATACCTCATATCTCACTCCTGATGATATCTCTGTAGTGTAGCTAATCGATCATGGATTACATAGGGTGATTCCTTGTTCACCACTCCCGATGATGACTTTGTCGTGCAACACCTCAAGTGTGAACCCTTCAAGGGTGATTCCTCCAAGGTCACCTTGATGGCTACATCGAGTAGGAATCCATCGAGGGTGATTCCTCAGATTCCCCATTAATGTTATGGACACGCGGATAACTTGACCTTCACCTCAGTCCTTTGTTGAAGTCGGGTCGACCCAAGGGGTACCCATGAGAGTTATTGAAGTCGGGTTGACCATGAGGGTACCCGCAAAGATAATGACGTGGCATGATCGGGCAGGCATAGACCGCCCTGGAGAGGGATGGGCCTGGCCCTTGTACTAAGTCCGCGAGATGAGACGATAGGATCACTATTCGTTTTTCGCGAGCTCCCTATACACTAAGGGGTTTGGATATGTGATTTGAGTAGGCCTCTAGCCTTTTCGCACTAACCACCACGCAGGAATAAGTATGGGCACTCGACGTCGTACAATTTCTTCCAAAAGCTTTATCAGACGTACAGTTCAGCATTGCGGCACAGTCGGGCAGGTGCCATCCAGGACAGAGGTGGTGCTTGGACCTGACCCTGCTCGCAACAACTCGGAGTGCTTAGGGATGAGCGGCCGAACAACCCCTTCGCGCTTAGGATGTAGACCGGTGGGGACCTCTCTGCGGAGCCTAGGTAGGACTAAGGTGTTGTTGGAAATATGCCCTAGAGGCAATAATAAATTGATTATTATCATATTTCCCAGTTCATGATAAATGTTTATTATTCATGCTAGAATTGTATTGATCGGAAACTTAAATACATGTGTGAATACATAAACTACACCGTGTCCCTAGTATGCCTCTACTAGACTAGCTCGTTGATCAAAGATGGTTAAGATTTCCTAACCATAGACATGAGTTGTCATTTGATAACGGGATCACATCATTAGGAGAATGGTGTGATGGACATACCCAACCGTAAGCTTAGCATAAGATCATTTAGTTATTTGCTACAACTTTCATCATGTCAAGTATATATATGTTCCTTAGACCATGAGATCGTGCAACTCCCTGACACCGGAGGAATACTTAGTGTGTATCCAAACGTCACTTCGTAACTGGGTGATCATAAACGTGCTCTACAGGTATCTCTGAAGGTGTTTGTTGGGTTGGCACGGATCGAGACTGGGATTGGTCGCTCCGCGTGACGGAGAGATATCTCTGGGCCCTCTCGGTAATACAACATCACAAGAAGCTTGCACGCATGTGACTAATGAGTTTAGTCACGGGATCTTGTATTAAGGAACGAGTAAAGAGACTTGCCGGTAACAAGATTGAACTAGGTATGGAGATACCGATGATCGAATCTCGGGCAAGTAACATATCGCTGGACAAAGGGAATTGTATATGGGATTAACTGAATCCTTGACATCGTGGTTCAACCGATGAAGATATTCGTGGAATATGTGGGAACCAATATGGGCATCCAGGTCCCGCTATTGGTTATTGATCGGAGAGAAGTCTCGGTCATGTCTACATGATTCTCGAACCCGTAGGGTCGCACGCTTAATGTTCGGTAGCACAGGAGTAGTATTGAGATATTAATAGTGGAAAATCCAAAGGTTGTTCTGAGTCCCGAATGGGATCCGGGACGTCATGAGGAGCTCCGGAATGGTCCAGAGGTAAATATTTATATATGGAACGTTGTTGTCGGGGTTCCGGGAAAAAGTCCGGTTTTTTCGGTATTGTACCGAGAAGTCACCAGAAGGTTCCAGAAGGTTTCGGAGGAGTCCGGAAGTCCTCGGAAGGTGATGGTAGCTGGAACTACGTCGGTATTTCCCCGGAGAGGGAGGGATGATGTAGCACAGCGACGGTAGAGTATTTCCCTCAGTTATGAAACCAAGGTATCGAACCAGTAGGAGAACCAAGCAACACAACGTAAACAGCACCTGCACACAAATAACAACACCTCACAACCCGACATGTTAAAGGGGTTGTCAATCCCTTTCGGGTAACAGCGCCAGAAATTGGCAAGTTGACGGGAGAAAGTTGTAATAGATTGAAGTAATAGATCGCAAATAAAATAAAACGCGGCAAGGTATTTTTGTATTTTTGGTTTAATAGATCTGAATAAAAATGCAAAGGAAAAGTAGATCGCAAGCAAATATATGAGAAAGAAGACCCGGGGGCCGTAGGTTTCACTAGTGGCTTCTCTCGAGAAAAATAGCAAACGGTGGGTAAACAAATTACTGTTGGGCAATTGATAGAACTTCAAATAATTATGACGATATCCAGGCAATGATCATTACATAGGCATCACGTCCAAGATTAGTAGACCGATTCCTGCCTGCATCTACTACTATTACTCCACACATCGAGCGCTATCCAGCATGCATCTAGTGTATTAAGTTCATGGAAAAACAGAGTAATGCAATAAGAACGATGACATGATGTAGACAAGATCTGTTTATCTATATGGCGGTAGATATAGATCCCTTCTTTTTATCCTTAGTAGCAACGATACATACGTGTTGTTTCCCCTTCTGTCACTGGGATCGAGCACCGTAAGATTGAACCCACTACCGGGCACCTCTTCCCATTGCAAGATAAATAGATCAAGTTGGCCAAACAAAACCCAAATATCGGAGAAGAAATACGAGGCTATAAGAGATCATGCATATAAGAGATCAAAGAAACTCAAATAACTTTCATGGAAATAAAAAGATATAACTGATCATAAACTCGAAGTTCATCAGATCCCAACAAACACATCGCAAAAGAGTTACATCATATGGATCTCCAAGAGACCATTGTACTGAGAATTCAGCGAGAGAGAGTGAGTGAGAGAGAGAGACATCTAGCTACTAACTACGGACTTGAAGGTCTACAAGGAACTACACACGCATCATCGGAGAGGCGCCAATGGAAGTGGTGAACCCCTCCGTGATGGTGTCTAGATTGGATCTGGTGGTTCTGGACTCTGCGGTGGTTGGATGAATATTTCGACGCCTGTTCTAGGGTTTCTGGAATATTGTGGTATTTATAGAGCACAGAGGTGGTCCGGGGGCACCCGAGGTGGGCACAACCCACCACGGCACGCCTGGGCCTCCTGGCGCGCCCTGGTGGGTTGTGCCCCCCTTGGGGCACCCCCTAGGTGCAACCAGGACCCATTGCCTTCCTTCTGGCCCATAAAAAATCATCGTGGAGTTTCGTGGCATTTTGACTTCGTTTGATATTGATTTCCTGCGATGTAAAAAACATGGAAAAAGAATAGCAACCGGCACTTGGCACTATGTCAATAGGTTAGTACCAAGAAATGATATAAAATGACTATAAAATGATTATAAAACATCCAATATTGATAATAAAACAACATGGAACAATCAAAAATTATAGATACGTTGGAGACGTATCAGCATCCCCAAGCTTAACTCGTACTCGTCCTCGAGTAGGTAAGTGATAAAAACAGAATTTTTGATGTGGAGTGCTGTTCATTAAGTCGTATCATATTCTTTTCTTTATAGCATGGACATTTGGACTTTTATGTGATTCAAAGCAATAGTCTAGTTTTGACATAATAATTTAGATACTCAAGCATATCAACAAGCAACCATGTCTTTCAAAATATCAACGCTAAAATAAGTTATCCCTAGCCCATGATGCTCAAACATTGATCCAATCATGAAACACACTTGAATATTAACTACACCCAATACTTGAGCACGATCATATGGCCTCCTAGTTGGTGCTTTTTATGAGAGAAGATGGAGACTCAAATTTCAAAAACAAAAATTTCATAAAGTAGAAGAAAGGCCCTTCACAGAGGGAAGTAGGGATTTGTAGAGGTGCCAGAACTCATAGCGAAAAATTAGAGATAAAAACATTTTGGGAGGTGTATCCATCCCACCAACGAAAACGACTTAGAGTTCCGAACACTTTCCATGCTAGATATGCAATAGGCGGTTCCCAAACAAAAAATAAAGTTTATGCCTTTTTCCACCATTCTTTCACTTTCCATGGCTAGCTGTATCCACGGGTGCCCTCCATACCAACACTTTCCAAGGAATTTATTATTTGACAACATAAAGTAAATTCAATTTTTTGCATTTCGGGACTAGGCATCCCTAAGACCTTTGCCTTACTCTCGTGCAATGACAAGTGAATAAACACTCATCTTGAGAATAACACATTTAGCATGGAAAATATTAGCCACCCGTTACCGTTCCGCGAGTGAAACAAACACAGAAAAGAGAAGTTTATTTTGAAAATTATAGATGGCACATGCAAATTTTCTTAGAACGGCAAAAGAATACCGCATATAGGTAGATATAGTGGACTCTGAAAGTGCGTTAAGTCGACTAGAGGGGGGTGAATAGGCGATTTTTATGAATTCTTCACTGAGGAAATTCCTAAGTGAAGAACTACTTGCAGCGGAATAAGTACTCAGATGCACACATGACATAACATAAATATGGACATCATGATGAAATGAAAACAGACACAGAGTACAGAAAGCGTAAGCACAGGTTAAAAACAGGATGAAGACAAACAGACTGAAGAAATTGGACTGAGGAAATTGAGAAAGTTTTCAGTCAAAGTCTTCAAACAGATATGAACAAGCACACAACACAGTAATGAGGAAATGGAAGGGTTGAGGAAATAGAACCAGTAAGCTCGATGAAGACAATGATTTGGTAGACCAGTTCCAACTGTTGTGACAGTTGTACGTCTGGTTGGAGCGGCTAGGTATTTAAACCTGAGGACACACAGTCCGGGACACACAGTCCTCACCGTATTCTCCTTGAGCTAAGGTCACACAGACCTCGCCCAATCACTCGTGGTAAGTCTTCAGGTGACTTCCAAACCTTCACAAACTCGGTCACTCGGCGATCCACAATTTCCTCTTGGATCCTCTAGACCATGACGCCTAACCGTCTGGAAGATGCACAGTCTTCAAAGGTAACAAGCGTCGGATCCGCGCAGGATCAATCTCTTCAGTGATGCTCAATCACTTTGGGTTTGTAGGTGTTTGGGTTTGGGTTTTCCTCACTTGGTGATTTTCGCTCAAAGTCCTCGGAGGATGGGATGCTCTCAATGACAAGTGTCAGTTTCTCTCGAAGCAGCCAACCAGCTAGTGGTTGTAGGGGGCGGCTATTTATAGCCTAGGGAGCAGCCCGACATGATAAGACATAAATGCCCTTCAATGATATGACCGTTAGGTGGGTAGATATTTTGGGACAGCTAGCGCATAGCACAACAACAGTCGGAAATTTGACTATCAAATTCCTCAGGGCTATCATGATCCTCACTTGTAGGCAATCCGCACAGGCGAATTCCAAACTCCTCAGTCAGAACAAATTCCTCAGAGACCAAAAGAACTTCGTCTCTGTCATTGAAGAAATTGACTGAACTGCATGAGATTTCCAATGGCTTCACTCGAAGGGATTGGTAGGTGTAGGATTCTGAGATGAGCATCACTTGGAAACTTTTCCTTAATTTTTCCTTGACCCCCTTTAGTAGTACGGTGTTTCCTATGACTCAAGAAAGAGAAAATGAAACTACGAAAACAAAAGTCTTCATACTTCATGTTCCTCGTATGAATATCAAGTCTTCATGGTCACACAAATTTATTCACTTTCAAAGTCTTCAGAAAGTCTTCAGAAATCCAAAGTCTTTAGTTGAAGACATTCATTTTTAGGGGTCGACTTTCTCTGTAAACATCAAACTCCTCATAGACTTATAGACCTGTGTACACTCAAAAACGCATCAGTCCCTTAACCTATAGGTCCTCAATACACCAAAATCACTAACGGGCACTAGATGCACTTACAATCTCCCCCTTTTTGGTGATTGGTGACAATATAGGTTAAGTTTTCAACGGGAATAAACATATGAAGTGTAAATACACAAATTTGAGGAATTTGAATGCAAGATATAGAAGAACTCCCCCTGAAGATGTTGAAAGTGCAACTATCCCTCGGTGGTTTTGGTAATGCTAACAACATATAGCTCATTGAGCTAATGCTATTTCAAGATAAATATTTCAGGAAAACTCAATGATTGGCATGGCATGGATTAGTAAGTGGACCCTTCAAAATGCTAAGGACAAAAGATTGGCTCAAGCTCAAAGCACAAGACTCTACATTTTCTATTTTAGTGATCCAAGATCACATTGAGTCTATAGGAAAAGCCAATACTATTAAGAAGGGATGAGGTGTTGCTTAATGAGATTCTTGCTCAAAATGCTTAGTGATATGCTCCATAAACCCTCCACTACTTTCTCATATCCACATATGTCCCAAACCAAAAAGTCCAACTCGGCCCCACCGGAACTTTCTATCCGGCGCCACCGAGTTCAGTTGACATAGCCACTGCCAGAAACCCTAGTCTTTTTGGTCTCACCGATAGGGATCTCGGTCTCACCGAGATGGGGTTGTAATCTCTCTATTTCCCTTCGTAACGTTTCGGTGAAACTGAGATGAGCGATCGGTCCCACCGAGATTGCAATGCAAACTCTCTGTTTCCCTTTCGTAACGTTTCGGTCCAACCGAGATGAGCGAATCGGTCCCACCAAGTTTGCCTGACCAACTCTCTGTTTGTTTATTACCAAAATCGGTCTCACCGAGTTTCTGTAATCGGTCTCACCGAGATTACGTTATGCCCTAACCCTAATGAAATCGGTCCCACCGAGTTGACATGTCGGTCCCACCGAAATGCCTAACGGTCACATTATGAATCAAATTGGTCTGACCGAGTTCTCTGAATCGGTCCCACCGAGTTTGGTGATTTGTGTGTAACGGTTAGATTTTGTGTGGAGGCTATATATACCCCTCCACCCACTCTTCATTCATGGAGAGAGCCATCAGAACATGCCTACACTTCCAACACATATTTTCTGAGAGAGAACCACCTACACTTGTGTTGAGGTCAAGATATTCCATTCCAACCACATAAATCTTGATCTCTAGCCTTTCCCAAGTTGCTTTCCACTCAAATCATCTTTCCACCAAATCCTATCCTATGAGAGAGAGTTGAGTGTTGGGGAGACTATCATTTGAAGCACAAGAGCGAGGAGTTCATCATCAACACACCATTTGTTACTTCTTGGAGAGTGGTGTCTCCTAGATTGGCTAGGTGTCACTTGGGAGCCTCCGTCAAGATTGTGGAGTTGAACCAAGGAGTTTGTAAGGGCAAGGAGATCGCCTACTTCGTGAAGATCTACCCGAGTGAGGCTAGTCCTTCGTGGGCGACGGCCATGGTGGGATAGACAAGGTTGCTTCTTCGTGGACCCTTCGTGGGTGGAGCCCTCCGTGGACTCGCGCAACCGTTACCCTTCGTGGGTTGAAGTCTCCATCAACGTGAATGTACAATAACACCACCTATCGGAACCACGGATAAAAAATCTCCGTGTCAACATTGCGTTTGCTCCCTTAAACTCCTCCCTTTACCTTCATATGCAATTGTTTTACATTCCGCTGCTATACTCTTAGAATTGCATGTGTAGGTTGATTGCTTGACTTGTGCAAAGTTGCTAAAATCTGCCAAGAACTAAAATTGGGAAAAGGCTAGATTTTTATTTGGTCAAGTAGTCTAATCAGCCCCCTCTAGACATACTTTCGATCCTACAAGTGGTATCAGAGCTTTGGTCTCCATTTGCTTTGATTTCCATAGCTTTTGGTGGTCATAGCCTTGGTTTCACAACCTAGGAGAGTATGGTGTCTAGCGAGGGAAATTACCACCGTAGAGGTCCTTACTTTGATGGCACAAATTTTGCTAGTTGAAGCATAAGATGAAAATGCATATTCTTGGACATAACCCCGCCGTTTGGGCTATTGTGTGTATTGGCTTACAAGGTGAATTCTTCGATGGGAAAGAACCAAACCGTGAAGCTACCGCGGAAGAGTTGAAGATGCTACAATACAATGCTCAAGCTTGTGATATTCTCTTCAACGGATTGTGCCCCGAAGAATCAACAAAATCAGCCGTCTTGAGAATGCAAAGGAAATTTGGGATACTTTGATTGATATGCACGAAGGTACCGACTCCGTCAAGGAATCCAAATTGGATGTGCTTCAAAGTCAACTTGACAAGTTCAAAATGAAGGATGGTGAAGGTGTCGCTAAAATGTACTCTAGGCTTGCTCTCATCACAACTGAGATTGCCGGCTTAGGAAGTGAAGAGATGACCGATAGATTCATCATCAAGAAGATCCTAAGAGCCTTGGATGGAAAATATGATACCGTGTGCACATTGATCCAAATGATGCCCAACTACAAAGATCTCAAGCCAACGGAAGTCATTGGAAGAATTGTTGCTCATGAGATGTCACTCAAGGATAAGGAAGAGCTTCACAACAAGTCAAGTGGTTCTTACAAAGCCTCGTGTGATGCTCCCACATCATCAAGTGAGAAGCAAACCTTCAATGAAGAATTGAGTCTAATGGTGAAGAACTTCAACAAGTTCTACAAGAGTAGAAGCAAAGAAAGAAGTTCCAAGTCAAGGTCCTACAATGACAAAGGATCTTCTAGTCGTGAGCGTAATTGCTACAATTGTGGAAGACCCGGACACTACTCCAATGAGTGTACGGCTCCCTACAAAAGAAGAGAAGATTCTCCCAAAAGAAGGAGTAGAAGAGAAGAATCACCACCAAGAGAAAGAAGGAGTAGAGATGATCGTTATGAACGAAGACCCTCTCGGAGAAGCAAGGATTCGGAAAGGAAGGACAAGTCATCAAGGAGCTACACAAAAAGAAGACATCAAGCTCATGTTGGTGAATGGGTATCCGGCTCCGACTCCGATAATCACTCCGAAAGAAGTTATCACTCCGACTCCGAATATACTCAAGATGAAGGTGTTGCCGGTCTAGCACTTGTGTCAACCAACTCCTATGACATATTTGACTCACCAAATGAAGGAATTGGGAGATGCTTCATGGCCAAAGGTCCAAAGGTAACACACCCCGAGTATGTTGATTTCAATAGTGATGAAGATGATTTGCTAGGTGATGATGATTTACTTGTTGACAACTCTAGTGATGAAAACTATGATGAAACGTCAATTAATCATGCTAATCAAGATAAAACGAATGACGATGATAAGAAGGAGATTGAGCATCTAACTAAAGAACTAAACACTCTTAAGTTAGCTTATGAAACTACCTTTGAAGATCATTGAGAACTTTTAAAGACTCATGATAAGCTACGCTTTGAAAAGCTCAACCTTGAGCAAGAACATGAGTTTTTAAAGGCATCAATGATGATCTTCGCAAGAAAAGTTCTTCTTACATTGCCAAGCGTTTACTCTTGTCTACTTACATGCCACAAGTTAAATCTAGCAACAAGAGCAAGAAAGATTCTTCATCTAGTAGTAACAACAATCATGCTAAATCCAATGTTGTTGCTTCTAGTAGTTCTCTTGATTCCACTAATGATTCTCTTAGCCAAGTTACACTTGAGCAAGAAAATAGCTTATTGAAGGGAATTATAGAGAAAGGTGTTTACAAGAGCCTTGCCGGAAGTAAGCAATTTGAGGAAATTGTACGCAAGCAAGGAAGGCACCGGAAGAATCAAGGTGTTGGTTTTGAACGAAAGTTTAATGCCAATGGAGTTGAGTGGGAAGAAGATCAATACCCCAAGACGAAGTTTGTTCCTCAACAAGAGAAGTATGATCCTACTTCTTTCAAAGGGACACAAGCTCAAGATGATCTTCCACCACAAGACCACAAGCAAAAAGGCAAGGACAAGTTTCAAGTGGAAATTGATGCATTTGAAGAAGCACCTAAGGCCTTGGTCAAGTGGGTTCCCAAGACTACATCAAGTTCTACTTCATCAAGTACGACTACAGCTCCAAGGATTCCCATCAAGATGGTGTGGATCCAGAAGAAGAACTAGAGAGTTCTTGAGGGTGACTCCGCCAACATACTTCACTCTTATCATTTTGGCGGGGACATGTGCAAACAACATCCATATCTTGCACTAGTTCAAGGAGTCACAAACCCTCTTGTTGGTAAGACAAGGGACAAGGTAACCTAATGCTTTCATGGACAACATCTTGTGTACACATCACTCTATGTCTATGGATATCCTTGTTTGTTCCTTGTGGGACTAACCCGTGTAGGTATTGAAAGTGCAACTCACTCCAAAGGATTGCTCCGAATGATCTACATCAACATTGAGCATCCACATCTTCAACACCTACATGAAGTCATCATCGACAAAACCCAAGGTTAGTTCATCCCTCTTAGGGGGGATATCACATCTAGGGGGAGCTTTACTCTAATTAATTGAGCTAAAGCAACTCTATTGATGTGAACACAACAATGCTTTATGTAAAAGTGGTAACCCCACTTGTGCTTAAACGATGAGTATGACCTATGATCAAATGTTCTCATTTGACTCCTAAGTCAATATACTCATATATAGATGACCTAGTCATCGCCAAGTTGCTTGATAGATGCTAGAGTGTTTGTGCATGCTTTGTCAGTTATTTCATTTGCCATTTTAATTGTGTGAGCATGTTGGATGCATATTTTACTCATTCAAGGACATCCATTTGTTGTTTTGATTGTTTGGCTCTTTCTCTTTTGCCAAATGGATGGACAAGAATGCCTAAGAACTCCCTCTAGCTATCTATGCTTTTCTCGTCTCAAACTCTATTCATGCTACATCACAAAGTTTGATCAAGTCAGATTCGAACCACTCTGTGTGAGGAGCACTCGGAGTCCCCGATTCGTCATAGACTTAAACTTCCAAAAACCTCTTTGTGCATTTCGGTCTGACCAATTCATCCCTTTCGGTCCTACCGAGATCACTAAGTTGATCTAGGGTTTTCAATCTCGGTGCAACCGATTAGAACCTTTCGGTCACATCGAGTTGCAGTAACTGCTTGCAGTTTTGCATCTCGGTGCCACCGAGTTGTTCCACTCGGTCACACCGACAAGGTCAGGTTATATATACTGACGGGCCAAATTTTGGAAATTTTTCCGAACCTCTTCGCCCGCGCATAACCTACTCTGCCTCTTCGGGTCTCCGGATCGTCCTCTCGTCGCCAGCAACCTCCCGCCGCTGGTCTCCACCGCCGTCAACGGCAATCTGCCCCGCCGTTGCCGCTGTAGCAAGTTCGCCGCCGAACTAGGGTACGGACTTGATCTTTGTGCTAATCCATAACTCTGATTCTTAGCACATTGCTTTGCCATGATTCTTGCCACGATTGAAATCATCCTGTCTAGCGAAAACGTCCCGTAGATTAGTTTTGATTTGAAAATTTAGGGTTAGGTCTCCGCCGAATTCATCTCGGACCGACCGAGTTGTAGAAATCGGTCTCACCGATTTGGCTTAGGCCAGAGCACATGCGTTTTCGGTCTTACCGAAAATTGCAAATCGGCGTGACCGAGTTCGATTCTCTGTGAAACCCTAGCAGTCTCGGTGCCACCGAACTGTGACTCGGTCCCACCGAGTTCACTACTTTAGGTTCCAAAAGCTGCTTCGGTATCATCGAGTTTACAAATCGGTAGATCCGAAATGCTTTCTGTGAAGAACTAAAACTAAGTTTTTAAGTCATCTGTTTCACAAAACTCCTGTACTTTGTGATGCTCATCTACTCTAGCTCATCTACAACCTATTCACAGGGTCTGCTGTCAGAGTATTTGCAGAGATGTCTGATCAAAGTGATAGTCAGAACAGGTCTGAGCAACAGGTGCAGATGAGTGAGGGTTCAGATCCCTCTAGCAGCTATGATGAAGGCAGCATGAGCACACCAAGCAACTTGCCAAAGGCTGCTACCCTAGTCAGGCGATCACAAGATGATTAGAGGACATGCTATAAACTTGCTGCATATATTTGATGTCCCACAGAAGTTCAAGGTCATGAGTTTGATTGTTGAGACAATCAAGAGGACTGCTGCAGACCAAAAGAGAAGCTGTGGGTATGCCCCACACATTCAGGAGCTCATCAACTCAAAGATGGGCACAAGCAAATATATTTTGGATAAGGAGCACCTGCCCATCTACCCTGAATTTGAAGACAACACAGTTGTCATTAATGAAAATGAACCATCATCAGCTCAAGCACATGAGAAGAGAGAGAAGGCAAGGGCAGAGAAAGCTGCAAAGATGCCAACTGTAGAGGAGGCATCTCAGATATTCTTGAAGAGCAACAAAGACCAGCTTGGATCTGATCCAATCCACCCTGAGGATTGAGAAGGGCTTGGCCACCCTGACCAAGAACCAGGAGAGTTTGGAGAGGATCATTGAGCAGAAATTCTATGACCTTGATGTCAAGGTAACTAAGATCCAAACTGCAGTTAACCAACTTCAGGAGGAAGCAGAGGAGAAGAAGGGCAAGTCTACCACAGATGCTTTTGCTAGAGTGCCCAGAAGCCAGAGGTCTGCTACAGTGCCCGTGACAGATACTAGAGCTACAACATCAGCACCAGCAGCTACAGCTCCAGTTCCACCTCCAGCAGCTACTCCACCAGCTCCAGCTACTTCATCGGAAGCTTTCGTCCTTGGAGTTCTCTCAACACCACCTCCCGAAGATCAAGCCTGAGAGACGTTTAGCACTATGCTTTTTTGAACTTTTTGGTAACTTGTTGCCAAAGGGGGAGAAAAATGTATAGATCATAGGCTTCGAGAGAGAGTGTTGCTTTTTTTATCTCTCTTGCTATTTTGGTTGAACTTCTTTATTGTGTGCTTGTGTGAGATACTTTATGTCCTAGTGAGATACTCGTTTGATCATGTGTTTGATCATATGCTACCCTTAATGCTTGTTGGATGATATTATCTCTTATATCCTTAGATGATCATTCACTTGCTTGGTGATGAGTGCATGTTTTTAAGTTCTATCATTTTGAGCGCTCCACCAAGATGTATGTGACATGGAAGAGTAACCCATGATCCTAATCGATTGTGCATTTGCATTCAAAAGCAAATCTTAAATAATGCACAAATTTAGGGGGAGCTCTTGCTTATCACATACTTCTCAAAGCGACAATGTTTTTCAGTCTTATTATCATTTGTCGAAGCTTTGATCTATATGTTGTCATCAATTACCAAAAAGGGGGAGATTGAAAGTGCAACTATCCCTCGGTGGTTTTGGTAATTCCTAACAACATATAGCTCATTGAGCTAATGCTATTTCAAGATAAATATTTCAGGAAAGCTCAATGATTGGCATGGCATGGATTAGAAAGTGGCCCTTCAAAATGCTAAGGACAAAAGATTGGCTCAAGCTCAAAGCACAAGGCTCTACATTTTCTATTTTAGTGATCCAAGATCACATTGAGTCTATAGGAAAAGCCAATACTATTAAGAAGGTATGAGGTGTTGCTTAATGAGATTCTTGCTCAAAATGCTTAGTGATATGCTCCATAATCCCTCCACTACTTTCTCATATCCACATATGTCCCAAACCAAAAAGTCCAACTCGGTCCCACCGAAACTTTCTATCCGGCGCCACCGAGTTTAGTTGACATAAACACTGCCAGAAACCCTAGTCTTTTCGGTCTCACCGATAGGGATCTCGGTCTCACCGAGATGGGGTTGTAATCTCTCTGTTTCCCTTCGTAACATTTCGGTCAAACCGAGATGAGCGATCGGTCCCACCGAGATTGCAATGCAAACTCTCTGTTTCCCTTTCGTAACGTTTTGGTCCAACCGAGATGAGCGAATCGGTCCCACCGAGTTTGCCTGACCAACTCTCTGTTTGTCTATTACCAAAATCGGTCTCATCGAGTTTGTGTAATCGGTCTCACCGAGATTACGTTATGCCCTAACCCTAATGAAATCGGTCCCACCGAGTTGACATGTCGGTCCCACCGAAATGCCTAACGGTCACATTATGAACCAAATCGGTCTGACTAAGTTCTCTGAATCGGTCCCACCGAGTTTGGTGATCTGTGTGTAACGGTTAAATTTTGTGTGGAGGCTATATATACCCCTCCACCCACTCTTCATTCATGGAGAGAGCCATCAGAACATGCCTACACTTCCAACACATATTTTCTTAGAGAGAACCACCTACACTTGTGTTGAGGTCAAGATATTCCATTCCAACCACATAAATCTTGATCTCTAGCCTTCCCCAAGTTGCTTTCCACTCAAATCATCTTTCCACCAAATCCTATCCTATGAGAGAGAGTTGAGTGTTGGGGAGACTATCATTTGAAGCACAAGAGCAAGGAGTTCATCATCAACACACCATTTGTTACTTCTTGGAGAGTGGTGTCTCCTAGATTGGCTAGGTGTCACTTGGGAGCCTCCGTCAAGATTGTGGAGTTGAACCAAGGAGTTTGTAAGGGCAAGGAGATCGCCTGCTTTGTGAAGATCTACCCGAGTGAGGCAAGTCCTTCATGGGCGAGGACCATGGTGGGATAGACAAGGTTGCTTCTTTGTGGACCCTTCATGGGTGGAGCCCTCCGTGGACTCGCGCAACCGTTACCCTTCGTGGGTTGAAGTCTTCATCAACGTGGATGTACGATAGCACCACCTATCGGAACCACGGATAAAAAATCTCCGTGTCAACATTGCATTTGCTCCCTTAAACTCCTCCATTTACCTTCATATGCAATTGTTTTACATTCCGCTGCTATACTCTTAGAATTGCATGTGTAGGTTGATTGCTTGACTTGTGCAAAGTTGCTAAAATATGCCAAGAACTAAAATTGGGAAAAGGCTAGATTTTTATTTGGTCAAGTAGTCTAATCACCCCCCTCTAGACATACTTTCGATCCTACAGATGTGCATAGTGAGGAATTTGATTTTGAAGCAATGCACATTTGAAGAGTAGAATCATGGAGATCTCCCCCTATATCTTGTAATTCATACACGCATTTAACATATGATATGAAGAATTTTAAATGCATGATGAGATATGGTGACTGATGTGATTCAGCATGCGTGCATTAACATATATGAGGAAATAGCATGCAAAAGAACATAAAGAAAGTATCAGACCACCATCGGGTTTAAGTTTACAACTCGATCCAACAAAGTCTTCAAAAGAACGAGAGTTGTAACTTAGCAAAAAAACACCCATATGTAGACCCGCTTGAAGACTAACTCAAATTTCTCCCCCTTTGTCATCGAATGACCAAAAGGGACAAAAAGTGAGGACTAACGCCCCTGAAGAATATCATGTTGATGGAGGAGCACCAGCGTTGTTGGGGTCGGTTGTTGTAGTAGGGCCTGCCGCAGTGTCGTCCAAATCTTCATGCTCATCAGTCTCGCCTGATGAAGAATATGAGCTGGCCACCAAGGAAGGAACTTTGACTTTTTTTGAATTTCTTCGACAGTGGCTGAGACCAGTCAAAGTCCTGCTTGAAGCCCATCTTCTTCAGATCTTCTTCACCATAAAGATGAGACAGAACATCCCAGGTGCGATTGAATACTTCATGGAGGTAGCAGTGGTTCTTCTTCACTGAATTGTCTGTAGCAGTCATGTTGTGAAGAATTGAACCAAACTGACGCTTAACCCATTTGTGATTGCGATCGACCTTCTGATGAAGACTGAGGAGAAGCTCACGATCAGTCATCACCCTTGGAGCTGTGCCTTGAGGATTTTGCTTTGAGGCATTGGCGGCAGAGTCATGAGTGGCAGAGTCATCATTGGTGGAGTAAGATGTAGCTTTGCGGAACTGACCATCCAATGGACGAATGCCTTCATCAATAACAGCAGTGGCCTTGCCCTTTTCATCAGCTAAGGAAAATGTTCGCTTGAGGACTTCAATGGGGGGTAAGTAGCTGCCATGGTTGAGTGTATCAGCCTTGTAATTGATTGAAGACCTTGATCTGAGGAATCTCATAATCCAAGGAGTGTAAGGCTTCAATTCAAATGGATATAATGCAACATTTGCCAGAGTCCTCATGAAGAAATCATGGTAGTTGACAGGAACGCCATGCATGATGTTGAAAAGCAGATTCTTCATGATGCCGATGACCTCTTCTTCATTCGAGTCGTGGCCTTTGATTGGACTCAAAGTCTTGGTCAAGATGCGATAGACAGTCCGTGGCACATACAACAATTCCTTCACGAGGAATTTGGTCCTTGGGGCTTGACCGGGCTTCAGCGGCTTCATCAACACTCGCATATAGTGGTCAGTAAGTTCAGGTTCATGATATATACAACGTGCACCTTCAAGGGGAGGACTGACAGGCAGGGCATGAAGCAATTCAGAGGCCAGTGCTTTGAAGTGAGTATTCTCTATCATCCAATCCAACACCCAAGAGTTCACATCTGCAACATTTCCTGTGATGTGCAGTGTTGCATAGAACTGAAGAATTAGTTCTTCATTCCAATCACATATATCTGTGCAGAAGTTGAGCAGTCCAGCATCGTGAAGAACACTGAGGACTGGCGTGAAGCAAGGCAGTGATTCCATGTCCACGTGAGGAATATACTCATGGTCAAAGACTTCGTCCTTATCAAAAAGTAGTGAAGAATAGAAGTTTGCTTGGCTCGCAGTCCAGAAACGCTTCCTTCTAAGACGAGTAGAGTCATATGGGTTGTAATATGTGAAGAACACATGCTCGTGGAAGAAGTCATCAGCCTTGAAGGTTTGCTTCTTACAGAAGGGATTCTTCGGCTTGGGCTGAGGAGTATCCGTCGATAGCATCACAGCCTCAGGAATCACATTCTCAGGAACCACAAGCTGAGGAATTTCAGTTTCAGCTTCAGTTGCAGCCTGGGTCTTCATTTCTTCAGCAGCATTTTCATCAGCACTAGTGGCTGGAATTTCTTCATGAATAGACGGAGTGGTGTGAGGTTCTTCAGAGCCCATTTGAACTTCAGTGTGCACTGGGGACTGAGGGATTTTTTACAGTGGCGTGAACAAAGGAGAGTTGGGGTGCTGACTTTCCCAAAAGTCATCATTCATCACAGGTGTGGTGCTCCCAATGTCCACGTCTTCATATTCTTCATTTAATTCTTCAATGCCTGCCTCTTCAGCTGTGAACTGAGGCATAGGCGATGAGATGACTGGAGTTGAAGGGATATTATCCGCTTAAATTTCTTCGTCCAACTGCTCTGAAGAAGCAGCAGAAGGAACGTCTTCATCAGATCCGCTTGGGATCTCATAATCTTCACCAAAAGGAATGAGTTCCTTTGATGGCATACTGGAGACAGGAACAACATCAATAGGATTCTCAAATGAGCTGGTTAATGTCTTCATCTTCTTCGGGGCTGAAGAAGCTGATGAAGCAGATACTTTCATTTCTTCACTGCTACTCGCTCCGCAGCCTTGGTTTTCTTCACTTCTGATGCAGAAGGAAGAACTGGACTTGGTGTTGGTGCAGGAGGAGCAGAGGAAATTGGTACATTTACCTCAGGCACAACTGATGCAGTTGGCCTGGTTGGTTCAGTTTCTTCAGGCTCAGCGGTTGATGGCTCAGCTGGCCTGGATTGTTCTTCAGGCGCAACACTAGTGGTTGCCCTGGCGCTTTCATCAGCGGCTGGAATAGAGTCATCAGCCCTGGTACTAGCAGTTTCGTCAGCAGCCTGATTTTCATCAGCGGTGCTGGCATGTTCTTCAGTCGGCTGAGTAGATGCTTCAGCCTGAGGAGATTCGGCTCTTGAAGTGAATTTTTCAGTTAACTTCACAAATCTGACTTTGGCTCCAAGCCAGTTAGCATAGTAGCGATCAAATACACCACTGAGGTTTTTGATTTCAGATTGAACAACCACAAGTTCATCAGTTGTCATTTTGACAACATTTTTCTTCAGCAAGCGCTCTTTCTTGTACTGAGCTTTCTTCAGCTGCCTGGCCTTTTCAAATTTCCATTTTTCTTCGCCTATGAAGGCGGTCAGCATGTGACTTTGACCAGGAGTCAGATTGAAGTCAAGCATAGGAGTGTTGGGGTCCTTGTGCCAGAGATCAATGAAATCGAGGATCAACTTTGGATCCAAAAGCAGAGGCACATCTGTGCCTTTGGCTCTAGCGGCCTGGTGCTGTCTATCTCTGATGATTTCGGCGAGTTCCTCATCATCAGCTTCGTCATCGCTGGATGGAACTTGGAAGGCAACCTGCTTCTTGTGAGGACTAGGTCTAGAGCCTCGTCCAGCAGTGGCCTTGGTCTTCGGCAAAGTAGGGCATGTTGAGGAATTTGGAGGAGCTGAAGAACTTGCAGAGGCTCCTGAGGCAATTGATTTGCCTGAGGTCCTTTGACACGAGGCAAGATGCACAGGTGCTGAGGACTTTGCAACTTGAGGAACTGGAGCAGCTTGGGGAATTGGTTGTGAGGGCTTTGCAGAAATGGGCCGTGAGGGCATTGCTCAGGTGCTTGGCCGTGAGGGCATTGAAGCAGAAGCACTGGGCTTGTGAGCGGGCTTCTTGGGCATAGCCTTCTTAGGCTTGCTAGCAGAGGCCTCAATAGTGGCAGTAGCAGAATCTTCATTGAATTTCTTCACTGCCTATTTTGCTATTTTGGCCAGTTTAGCTTGACGCTTGGCCCATTCAGCAGGAAATTCTTCACCATGTCTGATGCTTGAGGGATCAGCTTCTTGGCCAGGTGCCAGTGGAGGTCTTGGGCATGGAGGGTGTACAGCGAATTTCTTCATGTACTTTGGAGTGACATAACGATATTCCCTCCATTCTCTGACCCATCTCCTCTCTATCTTCTGAATGTGCACTTTGCGCTCATTCTTCGTTTCATGAGGAGGAGTGCAGTACCCTGCATAGATGTCATCTGGAATCTCAAACGCAGTGTTGACTTCAGGTTTCTTCCCTCCCTTCTGAGGTTTCTTGCCGTCAGCCATTTTCTTCAGCTGAGGAATCTGAACAACAGAATTCTCTAAAGAGGTATGCAACTTTTCTTCGAGGAACGCTGCAAATGAGTTAAGTTGATGAGAACCTAGTGATTCAGCAGCGGACATGCGTACCTGTGAATAGAGTATAGGTGCGAAGAATTTGGAGAGGTCATATGCGTTCTCAGAAGTTTTTGCAAAAAGAACAAGTTTGAGGAATTTGACCAGATGTGTCTTGAGGAATTTCACTAAGCATTCTTTGACTTAGGTTTCAGAGTTGTATAGATTGGAAATCCACACAATTGAGGAATCTTGAAGAAAAATGTAGCTTAGGGAAACAGATCAAGAACTGATGATTGTGTGAGGTGTTTAGAGTGTGAAGATTGAAGAATAAACACCTTTTGAAGATTTGTAGAAATCAAAGAATTAACAAGGGCAGTAAAAGTAACTTTTAATTACCCTTGACGAATAGCACGATGAACTGTGAATAGTAGATTTGAAGCTCGTCGGTTTAGATCTTCCACGCCCTAACTTGGCAGAGGAAGACAGCTACGGCGGCGGAGTGAAGAAATCCGCGGCCAGCGCGAGTACGACGGCGACGAGGTCGAGGCAGCAAAGCTCTTCCTCACCGGCGACGATGAAAGTAGCGGCGGCGCTAGGTTTTGAGAGCTCGAGCGAGGGAGTGAGGTCGAGCGAAGTAAAAACAGTCTGAGGAGGGTGAGGGGTATTTATAGCCGAGGTGAAAAACCGCTCGCCCGAGGAAAATGGACGAACGTGCCCCTGACCCTTCTCATTCGTGCGACATGTGTCACCCACGTACAGAGAGGTGGAGATCTTGTGAGATCGTGGGTGAATAGGATAATGTATCGTGGAATGTGGAACGGTTTGAGCGGCAAAAGCCGAAAATTCAGATAAGAAAATTTTAATGTTTTGTTCACAAATTCTTCAGCTGACAAGGACACAGTGAAGATAAATTTACGGCATGGACAAGAAAGCAGACCAACCGCACGGCTAAAGCCAACGTAGAAAAGGAACTACCGTGAGGTAATTTTATGGTGAGGAGGTGGCGAACCAGACCAGCACCCACCACAGCCAACACAAAAGCGTCGATGTAAATTTACCTCACACAACCATCCAGGGCAAACTTACGACCCTATGTTCTGCGTGGACATTCAAGGAAAAAAATGTGAGATACTTTCTAAGCTTATCATGCGACCCAAATAAGTATGGTCCCTCACGTGTACCATGTACTGTAAGATTACATCAGTAATTATTATTTTTGACATCTGATTACATCAGTAATTAACTTGCATACAACATGGGATAAGTGGAATTGACGTAACGTTACTTCCAATAAAACGAACTAAAAAAGTACATAGAAAATCAATCAGCCAACAAAAGAGAACTCCATGATAAATAGTGGGAGTATTCCTGACAATCGGGGTATTCTACATCATATATCTGTTTGTTTTAGAAAAAGTTGTGGGTCCAGAAACGCCTATCTTTGACTTCAAGCACAAGTTACATTTGTGATGGTATAATGCTTGATTATGATATTGCCCAGCTTGAAAAGCATAGGGCAGTGATCACCTGAGTGAGCTACATTACAACAAGCCAACTTTGGGCTATCATTAGAATCTGAGAGATGAATCTAGGCTGTGCAATTATGTTCCCTGACATTGAACTTCGTAGGAATGTGAATAACCTATGTTTGAATATGGCTTGTCGCAGAAAGGAAATCTTAAAAATGTCTTTATCTCCCTCCCAATGTCCAGGACTATGGGAAGATCGTTGGAAGCTGCTGCCTGCACTAGGGTCTGATTATATGTGAGAAAGAATGATCTGGCCACTTGTAATGGCGGTGGTAATTCGAGCAGCAACCTGAAGAGCCACCACGCTTCCGCCTGGAAGGATGAGTTGACTTGTGCACCTTTAGCTGAGATGCCGATGCTTTTGTGCTGTTGTTCTCCATCAATTTGAATGAAGAGAATTGTATATGCATATTCTTGACCTTACTGGAAGTAGTTCCTGTAATGTTCATCACTCTGAAAAGCAAAAAAGAAAAAAGAGAGGACACATTATATGCTTTGATAAATACAAAAGGTCATATTAGAAGGTAATGTAAAAGAGACTAAAAAGCACATATATTTTACAATATTTTGGAACTAAAGTGGAGCCCAGAGATTGCTCTAAAAAGTTGGAACAGTTTAATCATTTTCAAAAAAAGACAAAACATGCATGAAATTATATTTAAGGCACCACGAACAGAGAAATACGTTTTTGTTGATACATTACGTTCAATAGATAATAGTTGGTTGCCTTCATATATGGGAAATAAAATTATATATCACAAATCGCAAGAATCAAATATTGCAGCTAATTAAAGTTTAGATCAGAGCACCTCAAAAGCTGACATCTCCTAGTATTACCAATAGATCCATAGCAGGTGTCATTTTGGATCTCTTAAACACGCAAACAATAGTAATTGCAGGACCAACAGCAAAACATGTTCGTGTCTTTGGACTTTTCTTATTTGAATCAACCCTAACGTTATCACTATCAATCATCTACTGTAAATCTTTGGTTACAAGAAACAAAACACTCATTTGAGATAACTTTAGTGTCCGAGACAAAACAGAAAATCTTATTGGTCTAGCACAATAATATCTCATATAGTGCGACCCAATCAGTATGATATATAATGGAACATTCTTTAGCGATCCAGATAATTTTAAAAGAGCAAATTGCCAAATACAATAGGGTGAGAGGTGCACTTTTCCAATGGTATTATAACTAGCAGTATCAACTCCAAACATGCTACATTACCAGCGAAAACACTTCGACCATGATATATGCTTTCTGTTTTATCTATGGTTGCTTCTGTTTCTTCATACGATGTTCAGTAAGTTGACTACACATATGAGATTTCCAACAGATATAGTAGATCTGGTTAGCCCAACTTCCATTCCAGAGCATCATAAATCCAATACCGTGACTAAGGATACGGAAGAGATGATGCACATCCGAACTACTACAGACCTTGTTATATATGCAGCCGGAATTTGGAATTTCTAATCATACTATTTTCAATACTAAAATGGTGATAGTAGTATCCAGCTTCAAACTTGCTTTTAGAGTCAATATATCTTGCTTGTTTACTTCCCACCAAGTTGGGTGATAGGGCAAACCACATAAAACATGCCTTCATCACTAATTTTTACATAAATTAACTACCGGTGATCTTCCCAAGAACATTCTCTTCCTTTTAAAGGATTTGATGAGTGTAATGTATACCTTGTATATTAGTATTAATTGCCATCCCTACACACCCTCAAAGTTCTTCAGTAACCTGATAGCATCTACAGTCGGACGCCCCAAACCCTCCTCAAACGCCCGGGCAGCCCGCCCAGTCACTGACCGGTCACGATTTTTCGACTCAGACGGACGCCTCAAATGGGCCTCAAACGCCCGGGCTGACCGGCACCCCTCATATCCAGCCCAAATATGGGGCGGATATGGGGGCGCCTGGGCGCGCCCGGATATGGCCGCCATGTCAGATCCGGCCCACGCTGGCCCACCGACCCCACATATATTCGTCTGCATCCGCTCGCCGGACCAAACCCTAGCCACTTCGCTCCACTCCCCTCCGCCACCTGGGCTCACCTCCGACGGTTTCCGGCCTTCTCCGCCATGGCAGGCAGCAGATTGGACTCCGACCAGTCTGGATCCGTCGACTGGGGTGTTGTACCGTGCAGGTTGGAGGAGGCAATGGCAGTCTGCATTGCACTCCGCACTGGGAGGACAACGCCCGGCCGACGGACGGATCTGTCCGCCGCGACTCCATAGCTTCGGCTCACCAGGCACCTGGGTCCTCCGGGGCTGGATCCTCGAGGTCCCGGTAGCCGGAATCCCTCTCCTTCCGCATCACCTGTCGGGCAGACTATGAGTCCCACCGGGATCGGGCGGCCCGCCGTGAGAAGGAGAGGATAAGGGCCGCCGAGGCCCGTATCGCGGCGGAAATGGCGGCGGCGGAGGCAACTGATGCGTCAGCGCAGACGGCCACAGAAGAGGAAGCCATCCGCGCCCGCATTGTAAAGAAACGGCAGCGGAGGAACATGCGTGCCCTCTCCCGAGAGCAGAATCGGGCGGACAATGACAGAGAGGACAACTCCGGCGACGAGCAGATCCGACCCGATCCGTACTGTGTCTTCGACCAGTACTTCCGCGAGAAGGATGGCAGGAGCGCCGAGAAAGGCAAGGGCAACCGTGGATGAACTCCACCATAGCCAAACATGCCCAATTTTGGTAGTCCGATGGCATGTTTAGTGTAGTGTGATGGAGTAGCCGGACGTTGCGTGTGCATCGACGTACTTGCATGAGTTTGTATGGATTTGAGATATGATAATAGAGGTGTTCTGATGTGGATTACATTATTTGAGGGGTGCCCGGTCAGTGCCCATGGACGCACCCGAGCGCGTCCACGGGCGTTTGAGGGCCCAGATTTGCCAAGTCCGGCTGTAATGCTTTGACAGTATCAGGAGGAGACTTCACCAAGGTCAAATCAATGGCCAGCCTCAAAACACATGAAATTTCTACCATCTCTTGGTATTGCTAAAAGATTTATGTAAACATGCTGAATTTTCTTATAGAGATATGTAGCCGAATTGTCTTATATAGATAGCTAGCTTGTTGTAAACAGTGTTCTCAAATTCAGCAATTACCAGCTACTACTGATTGGCCGAAAATAAGTGCACTGAAATTTCTATCGTTTTTAACTTGTTTCATACAATTTCTGGTTTATCCAATAATCTGTGTGGTGTGACGAAAGTTGGAGCTAAATCGACATTGGCCTGTAACAGATGTTAAAGTTGTGCATAAAATAAGTTCCAGCTGCCAACACAAGGTCAGGTAGAGGCCTGGTGAGCTGAAACCAAATAAAAGTGAATACGGTGAATAAGCCTACTTGAGATTAATTAACCGTGGATCTGCTCATCAAAATTTCAAAGAAAAAATAGCAGAGTATATGGTGGAGATCAGCTAGCAGATTAAGGCCTTAAGCAAATAGCGGCGCCCAGAATAAAAGAGGAAAACGTAATATCAAAGATGGCGAGGAGGATAGAAAGATCCTCTTGTGAGAATTTTGTGTACCTGGGTGGCTTGTATGTTGATGATAGAACACGCTGAGGAGGATAGTCGTAGACTCGTGGCCTTGTGGAGCAGGTGGAGACGTGGAGTCGTTGCTCATGGCTAGACTAGATGGAGAGGCCGAGCATATCGTCTCCTTGGTCTACCGCAGTCACTGGATGCGCCGGCCGATGAAGGCACGAGGCCGCCAGCCGCCCGCCGCGCCGCACGGACACGAGGGCCGCCCTCAACATACTGCACATAGCCGAGAGGCTGCGCGACGCTACCGTCCGCTCGCCTCCTCGCTGCAGCCGGCCACCGAAGCCACCCACACCACCACTCGGCGAAGCCACCCAGACCTTCGGCAGCTCGCCGCCCAGATCTGCCGGCGCTTCCGCTTCCCTTCGAATAGGACCGGGTACCAGGACCTAAACCCACCACTAAAAATAATAACCGTCCGTGCACATACTACACCAAAAGATTACATCGAGCCGGAGAAAAATTACTAGAGGGGTGAGCCGTGGATCCCGTAAAAAAAGTTGAACCATGGAGGTGCGATAGGTTCTGGCTCGGTGGATTGACCAGGGTGAGGGATAATTTATTCTTCACCCTGGGTGTTTAATAGACTTTATATATATATATATATATATATATATATATATATATATATATATATATATATATATATATATATATATATATATATCAATTAAGAACGACGACGGAAATAGTAAAGACAATGCAAAGTTGAAGAAAAAGAACAACTGAGGAATTTCAAAAACTGAAGAAAAACTCAAATTGAAGATTTTCAACTTTTGTTGGTGGCGTGACACCGCATAAGAATGCTGATTTCAAACGCCGCGTACAATTGTCGTAGGGCTCTGAGAATCAAATTCTTCATTAGTTTCTTCACACTTAGAGTGTTAGTCTTTATTGATTGAAGAAAAATAGTTACTTCGTGTGTTGCACATCTAAATCATCAATTTTGCATAAGTGTTAGGATGTGTGTCCTTTTCAAAGGACATTCGAAAATTCTAAGATATTTAGCTCACACCTCAACTTGCTAAATATCTTCTCATCCAAGGGCTTTGTGAAGATATTGGCTAGCTGTTCTTCAGTCCTCACGTGCTCGATAGAGATGTCGCCCTTCAACACATGATCACGAAGAAAATGATGACGAATCTGAATGTGCTTTGTCTTCGAGTGCTGAACTGGGTTATGAGCAATCTTGATGGCACTCTCATTGTCACAATAGAGTGACACATTCTTCACATTGACGCCTAGTCCTTGAGGGTTTGCTTCATCCATAGCAATTGAGCACAACACGAACCAGCAGCAATGTACTCAGCTTCAGCAGTAGAGAGTGATACGCAGTTCTGTTTCTTCGAGGATCAACAGACTAAGGATCGTCCGAGGAAATGGCATGTGCCTGATGTTGACTTGCGGTCCACACGATCACCAGCATAGTCAGAGTCTGAATATCCAATGAGGAGTGTGAGCTAGATATCAAAGAATATGCTTCACAGCCTTATGGTGTGATTCCTTCGGTGTAGCTTGAAAGCGGGCACACATGCAAACACTAAGCATAATATTTGGCCTAGATGCACATAAATACAATAAAGAACCAATCATGGAGCGGTATACCTTTTGATTGAAGTCAATACCATTTTCATCAGTGCATAGATGGTCATTTGTGGGCATAGGGATTTTGACGCCTTTGCAATCTTGCATGCCGAATTTCCTCAATACATCCTTGAGGTATTTCTCCTGAGATATGAAGATGTCATTGCGTTGTTGACGAATTTGAAGACCTAAGAAGAATTTCAATTCTCCCACCATAGACATTTCATATTCCTCCCTCATCATATAATGAAATTTGTCAGTGTAACATTGGTCAGTACAGCCAAAGTTGATATCATCAACATATATTTGGCACACAAACAATTCATCATCATAGGTTTTGGTGAAAAGAGTTGGGTCAAGTGAACCGGGTTTGAAGCCTTTCTTCATGAGAAATTCCTTCAAAGTATCATACCATGCCCGAGGGGCCTGCTTGAGGCCATAGAGGGCCTTATTGAGTGTGAAGACTTTGTCAGGATGCTTTGGATCTTCAAAACCTGGGGGTTGAGCAACATATACTTCTTCCTCAAGCTTACCATTGAGGAATGCACTTTTCACATCCATGTGATATAAGATGATATTATGATGGTTAGCATAAGCAAGTAATATACAAATAGCCTCAAGTCTAGCAACATGTGCAAAAGTTTCATCGAAATCAATTCCCTCAACCTGTGTGTAGCCTTGAGCTACAAGCCGTGCCTTTCCTCACCACACGGCCATTTTCATCTTGCTTGTTGTGGTAGATCCACTTTGTGCCGATGATATTGTGCTTGCGAGGGTCTGGTCGCTTGACAAGTTCCCAGACGTTGTTGAGCTCGAACTGATGTAATTCCTCTTGCATAGCTTGAATCCACTCAGGCTCCAGAAATGCTTCATCTACCTTAGTGGGCTCTGTGATAGAGACGAAAACAAAGTGCCCACAAAAGTTAGAGAAATGTGAAGCTTTTGAGCGTGTGAGAGGACCTGGTGCGTTGATGTCGCTGATGATTTTCTCAATCTGCACTTCATTTGCAACGCGAGGATGAGCGGGTTGATGACGAGGAATTGGATCAGCATTTTCTTTAGAGCCATTTTCCTCAGATGCACCAGCATGATGTTCTTCACGGTCTGGAATGACTTATTCAGAAGATTCTTCGGTAGGAATGACATCCTCAGCAGCCTTGAACTTGATGGTTTCCTCAGGAGACTGTTCATCTAGCACAGGAGGTAGGTGCTCTCTTTGCGAGCCATTAGTTTCATCGAACCGCACATCTACAGTTTCAACAACCTTGTCGTGAACGGTGTTGAAGACTCTGTAGGTGTGCGAGTCCTTTCTGTAACCAAGCATAAAATCTTCATGTGCTTTCGGTGCAAATTTAGAATTGTGATGAGGATCTCTAATCCAACATTTAGCACCGAAGACTTTGAAATAACTCACATTGGGTTTCTTGTCAGTGAGGAGTTCATATGCAGTCTTCTTGAAGAATTTGTGAAGATATACCTGATGACCCACAAGTATAGGGGATCTATCATAGTCCTTTCGATAAGTAAGAGTGTCGAACCCAACAAGGAGCAGAAGGAAATTACAAGCGGTTTTCAGTAAGGTATTCTCTGCAAGCACTGAAATTATCGGCAACAGATAGTTTTGTGATAAGGTAATTTGCAACGGGTAACAAGTAACAAAAGTAAATAAAGTGCAGCAAGGTGGCCCAATCCTTTTTGTAGAAAAGGACAAGCCTGGACAAACTCTTATATGAAGGAAAGCGCTCCCGAGGACACATGAGAATTATCGTCAAGCTAGTTTTCATCACGCTCATATGATTCGCGTTCGTTACTTTGATAATTTGGTATGTGGGTGGACTGGTGCTTGGGTACTGCCCTTCCTTGGACAAGCATCCCACTTATGATTAAGCCCTATTGCAAGCATCTGCAACTACAAAAGAAGTATTAAGGTAAACCTAACCATAGCATGAAACATATGGATCCAAATCAGCCCCTTACGAAGCAACGCATAAACTAGGGTTTAAGCTTCTGTCACTCTAGCAACCCATCATCTACTTATTACTTCCCAATGCCTTCCTCTAGGCCCAAATAATGGTGAAGTGTCATGTAGTCGACGTTCACATAACACCACTAGAGGAGAGACAACATACATCTCATCAAAATATCGAACGAATACTACTACCTCTTGAGCACTGCGTTGGTTTTCCCTTGAAGAGGAAAGGGTGATGCAGTAAAGTAGCGTAAGTATTTCCCTCAGTTTTTGAGAACCAAGGTATCAATCCAGTAGGAAGCCAGGCTCGAGTCTCATGCACCTACACAATCAAATAAGAACCTCGCAACCAACGCGATAAAGGGGTTGTCAATCCCTTCACGGTCACTTACGAGAGTGAGATCTGATAGATATGATAAGATAATATTTTTGGTATTTTTATGATAAAGAGAAATAAAGATGCAAAGTAAAAATAAACGGCAATAAAAAGAGCTAAGTGTTGGAAGATTAATATGATGGAGAATAGACCTGGGGGCCATAGGTTTCACTAGTGGCTTCTCTCAAGAGCATAAGTATTACAGCGGGTGAAAAAATTACTGTCGAGCAATTGATAGAATTGAGCATAGTTATGAGAATATCTAGGTATGATCATGTGTATAGGCATCACGTCCGTGACAAGTAGACCAAAAAGATTCTGCATCTACTACTATCACTCCACACATCGACCGCTATCCAGCATGCATCTAGAGTATTAAGTTCAAAAGAACAGAGTAATGCTTTAAGCAAGATGACATGATGTAGAGGGATAAACTCATGCAATATGATATAAACCCCATCTTTTTATCCTCGATGGCAACAATACAATACGTGCCTTGCTGCCCCTGCTGTCACTGGGAAAGGACACCGCAAGATTGAACTCAAAGCTAAGCACTTCTCCCATTGCAAGAAAGATCAATCTAGTAGGCCAAACCAAACTGATAATTCGAAGAGACTTGCAAAAATAACCAATCATACATAAAAGAATTCAGAGGAGATTCAAATATTGTTCATAGATAAACTTGATCATAAACCCACAATTCATCGGTTTCGACAAACACACCGCAAAAGAAGAATTACATCAAATAGATCTCCAAGAGAATCGAGGAGAACTTTGTATTGAGATCCAAAGAGAGAGAAGAAGCTATCTAACTAATAACTATGGACCCGAAGGTCTGAGGTAAACTACTCACACATCATCGGAGAGGCTATGGTGTTGATGTAGAAGCCCTCTGTGATCAATGCCCCCTCCGGCAGGACGCCGGAAAAGGCCCCAAGATGGGATCTCACGGGTATAGAAGGTTGCGGCGGTGGAATTAGGGTTTTGGCTCTGTATATGATGTTTCTAGGGTGTATGGGTATATATAGGAGGAAGAAGTACGTCGGTGGAACAACATGGGCCCCACGAGGGTGGAGGGCGCGCCCAGGGGGGTAGGCGCGCCCCCTACCTCGTGGCTTCCATGTGTGTTGCTTGACGTCCACTCCAAGTCCTCTGGATCAAAGTTCTTCAGCTGTAAAATGGAGGAAAATAGTTCTGTCAGTGAGCACATACTCAGAATGTCTGGGTTACACAACCGCTTGTCTCAGCTGGGAGTTAATCTCCCGGATGACGCGGTCATTGACAGAATCCTTCAGTCGCTTCCACCAAGCTACAAGAGCTTTGTGATGAACTTCAATATGCAAGGGATGGAAAAGACCATTCCTGAGGTATATTCAATGCTGAAATCAGCGGAGGTGGAGATCAGAAAGGAACATGAAGTGTTGATGGTGAATAAAACCACTAAGTTCAAGAAGGGCAAGGGTAAAAAGAACTTCAAGAAGGATGGCAAGGGAGTTGCCGCGCCCGATAAGCCAGTTGCCGGGAAGAAGTCAAAGAATGGACCCAAGCCTGAGACTGAGTGCTTTTATTGCAAGGGAAGTGGTCACTGGAAGCGGAACTGCCCCAAATACTTAGCGGACAAGAAGGCCGGCAACACCAAAGGTATATGTGATATACATGTAATTGATGTGTACCTTACCAGTACTCGTAGTAGCTCCTGGGTATTTGATACCGGTGCGGTTGCTCATATTTGTAACTCAAAACAGGAGCTGCGGAATAAGTGGAGACTGGCGAAGGACGAGGTGACGATGCGCGTCGGGAATGGTTCCAAGGTCGATGTGATCGCCGTCGGCACACTGCCTCTGCATTTACCTACGAGATTAGTTTTAAACCTCAATAATTGTTATTTAGTGCCAGCTTTGAGCATGAACATTCTATCTGGATCTCGTTTAATTCGAGATGGCTACTCATTTAAATCCGAGAATAATGGTTGTTCTATTTATATGAGAGATATGTTTTATGGTCATGCCCCGCTGGTTAATGGTTTATTCTTAATGAATCTCGAACGTAGTGTTACACATATTCATAGTGTGAATACCAAAAGATGTAAAGTTGATAACGATAGTCCCACATACATGTGGCACTGCCGCCTTGGTCACATTGGTGTCAAGCGCATGAAGAAGCTCCATGCAGATGGACTTTTGGAGTCTCTTGATTACGAATCATTTGACACGTGCGAACCATGCCTCATGGGTAAGATGACCAAGACTCCGTTCTCCGGAACAATGGAGCGAGCAACCAACTTATTGGAAATCATACATACCGATGTGTGCGGTCCAATGAGTGTTGAGGCTCGCGGAGGATATCGTTATGTTCTCACTCTCACTGATGACTTAAGTAGATATGGGTATGTCTACCTAATGAAACACAAGTCTGAACCTTTGAAAAGTTCAAGGAATTTCAGAGTGAGGTTGAGAATCAACGTGACAGGAAAATAAAGTTCTTACGATCAGATCGTGGTGGAGAATATTTAAGTCACAAATTTGGTACGCACTTAAAGAAATGTGGAATCGTTTCACAACTCACGCCGCCTGGAACACCTCAGCGAAATGGTGTGTCCGAACGTCGTAATCGCACTATATTGGATATGGTGTGATCTATGATGTCTCTTACCGATCTACCGCTCTCATTTTGGGGCTATGCTTTAGAGACAGCCGCATTCACTTTAAATAGGGCTCCGTCGAAATCCGTTGAGGCGGCACCGTATGAATTATGGTTTGGGAAGAAACCTAAGTTGTCGTTTCTAAAAGTTTGGGGATGCGATGCTTATGTCAAGAAACTTCAACCTGAAAAGCTCGAACCCAACTCGGAAAAATGCGTCTTCATAGGATACCCTAAGGAAACCATTGGGTATACCTTCTACCTCAGATCCGAAGGCAAGATATTTGTTGCCAAGAACGGGTCCTTTCTGGAGAAAGAGTTTCTCTCGAAAGAATTGAGTGGGAGGAAAGTGGAACTTGATGAGGTGATAGTCACCCCTTCCGAACCGGAAAGTAGCGCAGCGCGGGAAGATGTTCCTGTGGTGCCTACACCGACTGGGGAGGAAGTTAATGATGATGATCATGAAGCTTCGGATCAAGTTACTGCTGAACTTCGTAGGTCCACAAGGGCACGTTCCGCACCAGAGTGGTACGGCAACCCTGTCCTGGAAATCATGTTGTTAGACAACGGTGAACCTTCGAACTATGAAGAAGCGATGGCGGGCCCGGATTTCGACAAATGGCTAGAAGCCATGAAATCCGAGATAGGATCCATGTATGAAAACGAAGTATGGACTTTGACTGACTTGCCCGATGATCGACGAGCCATAGAAAATAAATGGATCTTTAAGAAGAAGACAGACGCGGATGGTAATGTGACCATCTATAAGGCTCGACTTGTCACTAAGGGTTATCGACAAGTTCAAGGGGTTGACTACGATGAGACTTTCTCACCCGTAGCGAAGCTGAAGTCCGTCCGAATCATGTTAGCAATTGCCGCATACTATGATTATGAGATATGGCAGATGGACGTCAAAACGGCATTCCTTAATGGCTTCCTTAAGGAAGAATTGTATATGATGCAGCCGGAAGGTTTTGTCGATCCTAAGAATGCTGACAAAGTATGCAAGCTCCAGCGCTCAATCTATGGGCTAGTGCAAGCATCTCGGAGTTGGAACATTCGCTTTGATGAGATGATCAAAGCGTTTGGGTTTACACAGACTTATGGAGAAGCCTGTGTTTACAAGAAAGTGAGTGGGAGCTCTGTAGCATTTCTCTTATTATATGTGGATGACATATATTGATGGGAAATGATATAGAATTCTTGGAAAGTATAAAGGCCTACTTGAATAAGTGTTTTTCAATGAAGGACCTTGGAGAAGCTGCTTATATATTAGGCATCAAGATCTATAGAGATAGATCGAGACGCCTCATTGGTCTTTCACAGAGTATGTACCTTGACAAGATATTGAAGAAGTTCAATATGGATCAGTCCAAGAAGGGGTTCTTGCCTGTATTGCAAGGTGTGCAATTGAGCACGGCTCAATGCCCGACCACGGCAGAGGATAGAGAAAAGATGAGTGTCATCCCCTATGCCTCGGCCATAGGGTCTATTATGTATGCCATGCTGTGTACCAGACCTGATGTAAACCTTGCCGTAAGTTTGGTAGGAAGGTACCAAAGTAATCCCGGCATGGAACACTGGACAGCAGTCAAGAATATCCTGAAGTACCTGAAGAGGACTAAGGATATGTTTCTCGTTTATGGAGGTGACGAAGAGCTCGTCGTAAAGGGTTACATCGATGCTAGCTTTGACACAGATCTGGATGACTCAAAGTCACAAACCGGATACGTGTACATTTTGAATGGAGGAGCAGTAAGCTGGTGCAGTTGCAAGCAAAGCGTCGTGGCGGGATCTACATGTGAAGCGGAGTACATGGCGGCCTCAGAGGCAGCACAGGAAGCAGTCTGGATGAAGGAGTTCATTACCGACCTAGGGGTGATTCCCAATGCGTCGGGCCCAATGACTCTCTTCTGTGACAACACTGGAGCTATTGCCCTTGCCAAGGAGCCCAGGTTTCACAGGAAGACCAGGCATATCAAGCGTCGCTTCAACTCCATTCGTGAAAGTGTTCAAAATGGAGACATAGATATTTGTAAAGGACATACGGACCTGAATGTAGCAGATCCGTTGACTAAACCTCTCCCTAGAGCAAAACATGATCAACACCAGGACGCTATGGGTGTTCGATTCATCACAATGTAACTAGATTATTGACTCTAGGGCAAGTGGGAGACTGTTGGAAATATGCCCTAGAGGCAATAATAAATGGTTATTATTATATTTCTTTGTTCATGATTATTGTCTATTGTTCATGCTATAATTGTGTTATCCGAAAATCGTAATACATGTGTGAATACATAGACCACAACGTGTCCCTAGTAAGCCTCTAGTTGACTAGCTCGTTGATCAACAGATAGTCATGGTTTCCTGACTATGGACATTGGATGTCATTGATAACGGGATCACATCATTAGGAGAATGATGTGATGGACAAGACCCAATCCTAAGCATAGCTCAAAGATCGTGTAGTTCGTTTGCTAGAGCTTTTCCAATGTCAAGTATCTTTTCCTTAGACCATGAGATCGTGCAACTCCCGGATACCGTAGGAGTGCTTTGGGTGTGCCAAACGTCACAACGTAACTGGGTGACTATAAAGGTACACTACGGGTATCTCCGAAAGTGTCTGTTGGGTTGGCACGGATCGAGACTGGGATTTGTCACTCCGTGTGACGGAGAGGTATCTCTGGGCCCACTCGGTAATGCATCATCATAATGAGCTCAATGCGACTAAGGAGTTAGTCACGGGATCATGCATTGCGGTACGAGTAAAGAGACTTGCCGGTAACGAGATTGAACAAGGTATTGGGATACCGACGATCGGATCTCGGGCAAGTAACATACCGTTTGACAAAGGGAATTGTATACGGGATTGATTGAATCCTCGACATCGTGGTTCATCCGATGAGATCATCGTGGAACATGTGGGAGCCAACATGGGTATCCAGATCCCGCTGTTGGCTATTGACCGGAGAGGCGTCTCGGTCATGTCTGCATGTCTCCCGAACCCGTAGGGTCTACACACTTAAGGTTCGGTGACGCTAGCGTTGTAGAGATATGAGTATGCGGAAACCCGAAAGTTGTTCGGAGTCCCGGATGAGATCCCGGACGTCACGAGGAGTTCCGGAATGGTCCGGAGGTGAAGAATTATATATAGGAAGTCCAGTTTTGGCCACCGGGAAAGTTTCGGGGTTATCGGTATTGTACCGGGACCACCAGAAGGGTCCCGGGGGTCCACCGGGTGGGGCCACCTATCCCGGAGGGCCCCATGGGCTGAAGTGGGAAGGGAACCAGCCCTTAGTGGGCTGGGGCGCCCCCGATGGGCCTCCCCCCCTGCCCTAGGGTTGGAAACCCTAGGGTGGGGGGGCGCCCCACTTGACTTGGGGGGGAAGTTTCCCCCTCTTGGCCGCCGCCCCCCCATAGATGGGTTCTTGGCTGGCGCCCCCCTCCCAGGGGGCCTATATAAAGGGGGGAGGGAGGGCAGCAATACCACAGCCTTTGGCGCCTCCCTCCTCCCCTGCAACACCTCTCCCTCTCGCAGAAGCTTGGCGAAGCCCTGCCGAGATCCCGCTACATCCACCACCACGCCGTCGTGCTGCTGGATCTCCATCAACCTCTCCTTCCCCCTTGCTGGATCAAGAAGGAGGAGACGTCGCTGCTCCGTACGTGTGTTGAACGCGGAGGTGCCGTCCGTTCGGCACTCGGTCATCGGTGATTTGGATCACGGCGAGTACGACTCCATCAACCTCGTTCATTGGAACGCTTCCGCTCGCGATCTACAAGGGTATGTAGATGCACTCCTTTCCCCTCGTTGCTAGTATACTCCATAGATGGATCTTAGTGATGCGTAGGAAATTTTAAAATTCTGCTACGATCCCCAACAAAGAGTGCGTATAATCCTTGGACTCAACATTAGTCATAACGAACTCACATACTTATTGCAAAAATCTACAAGTCATCAAAAACCAAGCACTACGCGCATGCTCCTAGGGGGGTAGATTGGTAGGAAAAGACCATCGCTCGTGCCCGACCGCCACTCATAAGGAGGACAATCAAAGAACACCTCATGTTTCAAATTTGTTACACAACGTTTACCATACGTGCATGCTA
Source organism: Aegilops tauschii subsp. strangulata (assembly GCF_002575655.3). Lineage (NCBI taxonomy): Eukaryota > Viridiplantae > Streptophyta > Magnoliopsida > Poales > Poaceae > Aegilops > Aegilops tauschii. The sequence continues at coordinate 520,850,811 of NC_053036.3, forward strand.
TGGGACTTGCAAACTTCAACACAAGTATTTCTCAAATTCACAACTACTCAACTAGCACAACTTTAATATCACTACCTCCATATCTCACAACAATCATCAAGCATCAAACTTTTCTTAGTATTCAACACACTCATAAGAAAGTTTTTACTAATTTTCAATACCTAACATATTAGGACTAATTTCCCAATTTAAGAAAATTACCATGCTGTTTTGTAGGACTCTCAAAATAATATAAGTGAAGCATGAGAGAATAATAGTTTCTATAAAACAAATTCACCACCGTGCTCTAAAAGATATAAGTGAAGCATTAGAGCAAAACTATATAGCTCAAAAGATATAAGTGAAGCACATAGAGTATTCTAATAAATTCCGAATCATGTGTGTCTCTCTCAAAAGATGTGTACAGCAAAGTTGATTGTGGTAAACTAAAAAGCAAGGACTCAAATTATACAAGACGCTCCAAGCAAAACACATATCATGTGGTGAATAAAAATATAGCTCCAAGTAAAGTTACCGATGGACGAAGACGAAAGAGGGGATGCCTTCCGGGGCATCCCCAAGCTTTGCCTTTTTGGTGTCCTTAGATTATCTTGGGGTGCCATGGGCATCCCCAAGCTTAGGTTCTTGCCACTCCTTGTTCCATAATCCATCAAATCTTTACCCAAAACTTGAAAACTTCACAACACAAAACTCAACAGAAAATCTCGTGAGCTCCGTTAGCGAAAGAAAACAAAACACCACTTCAAGGTACTGTATTGAACTCATTCTTTATTTGTATTGGTGTTAAACTTACTGTATTCCAAATTTTCTATGGTTTATAAGCTCTTTTACTAGCCATAGATTCATCAAAATAAGCAAACAACACACGAAAAACAGAATCTGTCAAAAATAGAAAAGTCTATAGTAATCTGTAACTAACGCAAACTTCTGGAACTCTAAAAATTCTGCCAAAATAGGACGACCTAAATAATATGTTTATTGATCTGCTGCAATTGGAATCAGTATTTTATCACGTTCTGATAATTTTTAACAATTGTTTTCGTGAACAGAAAGTTTCTGGAATTTTCAGCAAGATCAAATAACTATCATCCAAGAAGATCCTACAGGTTTAACTTGGCACAAACACTAATTAAAACATAAAAACAAATCTAACCAGAGGCTAGATCAAAGATTTATTCCTAAGCAGAAGCAAAAAGCAAAAAAATAAAAATAAAATTGGGTTGCCTCCCAACAAGCGCTATCGTTTAACGCCCCTAACTAGGCATAAAAACAAGGATAGATTTAGGTGTTGCCATCTTTGGTAGGCAATCCATAAGTGGCTCTCATAATAGATTCATATGGCAATTTAATTTTATTTCTAGGGAAGTGTTCCATGCCTTTCCTTAACGGAAATTTGAATCTAATATTCCCTTCATATCAATAATTGCACCAATCGTTCTAAGGAAAGGTCTACCAAGAATAATAGGACATGAAGGATTGCAATCTATATCAAGAACGATAAAATCTACGGGCACATATTTCCTATTTGCAACAATAAGAACATCATTAAATCGTCCCATAGGTTTCTTAATGGTGGAATCCGCAAGGTGCAAGTTTAAAGAACAATCATCAAATTCACGGAAACCTAACAAATCACACAAGGTTTTTGGAATCGTGGAAACACTAGCACCAAAATCACACAAAGCATAGCATTCATGATATTTAATTTTAATTTTAATAGTAGGTTCCCACTCATCATAAAGTTTTCTAGGGATAGAAACTTCCAACTCAAGTTTTTCCTCATAAGATTGCATCAAAGCATCAACGATATGTTTAGTAAAAGCTTTATTTTGGCTATAAGCATGAGGAGAATTTAGCACGGATTGCAACAAGGAAATACAATCTATCAAAGAGCAATTACCATAATTAAATTCCTTGAAATCCAAAATAGTGGGTTCATTGATATCTAAAGTTTTGACCTCTTCACTCCCACTTTTACCAATTTTAGCATCAAGATCTAAAAACTCCGAATTTTTGGAACGCCTTCTAGGTAAAGGTTGCTCATCTCCAGTCCCATCATTATCAAGATTCATATTGCAAAACAAAGATTTAATAGGCGAAACATCAATAACTTTTAGATCTTCATCTTTATTCTCACAAAAACTAGAAGAACACGCTTTCACAAAGCAATCTTTCTTAGCACGCATCCTAGCGGTTCTTTCTTTGCACTCATCAATGGAAATTCTCTTGGATTTGAGAGACTCATTGATATCATGCTTAGGTGGAATAGATCTAAGCTTCAAAGAATCAACATCAAGAGAAATTCTATCAACGTTCCTAGCCAACTCATCAACTTTAAGCAATTTCTCTTCAAGCAAAGCATTGAAATTCTTTTGTGAATTCATAAACTCTTTAACACTAGTCTCAAAATCAGAGGGCATCTTATTAAAATTTCCATAAGAATGTTGTCCTACAGGAAGTACCATAATTATTAGAGGAATTACTAGGATACGGCCTAGGATTAAAGTGTCCTCTATACGCGTTGTTACCAAAATTATTCCTACCAACAAAATTTACATCCAAAATTCATTATTATTCTCAATCAAATTAGACAAAGACATATCATTAGGATCAGAAGAAACACTTTTAGTAGCAAATAATTTCATAAGTTCATCCATCTTTCCACTCAAAACATTAATTTCTTCTATTGCATGCACCTTTTTACTAGTAGATCTTTCAGTATGCCATTGAGAATAATTAATCATAATATTATCTAGGAGTTTAGTAGCTTCTCCTAAAGTGATTTCCATAAAATTGCCTCCCGCGGCCGAATCTAAAAGATTCCTAGAAGCAAAATTCAATCCGGCATAATTTTTTGTATAATCATCCAAAGATTGTGCAACATGTTCATGATCAAGTTGCTTGAAATTCATAATATCGTTTCTAAGAGAGATGATTTTAGCGGGAGGAAAATACTTAGAGATAAAAGCATCTTTGCACTTATTCCACGAATCAATACTATTTTTAGGCAAAGACGAAAACCAAGCTTTAGCACGATCTCTAAGCGAAAAAGGAAATAGCTTCAATTTAACAATATCATTGTCCACATCTTTCTTCTTTTGCATATTCCACGAATGAAGCTATTCAGATGGGTAGCGGCATCTTCACTAGGAAGGCCGGCGAATTGATCTTTCATGACAAGATTCAACAAAGCAGCATTAATTTCACAAGATTCAGCATCGATAAGAGGAGCAATCGGAGTGCTAAGAAAATCATTGTTGTTGGTATTGGTAAAGTCACACAGTTTAGTATTATCTTGAGCCATAGTGACAAGCAAGCAATCCGACACACAATCAAACAAGAAGCGAGCGAAAAAGAGGCGAACGGAAAAGAGAGGGCGAATAAAACAGCAAGGGTGAAGTGGGGAAGAGGAAATTGAGAGGCAAATGGCAAATAAGGTAATGCGAGGGATAAGAGTTTGTGATGCGTACTTGATATGTCTTGACTTGTGCGTAGACTCCCCGGCAACGGCGCCAGAAATCCTTCTTGCTACCTCTTGAGCACTGCGTTGGTTTTCCCTTGAAGAGGAAAGGGTGATGCAGTAAAGTAGCGTAAGTATTTCCCTCAGTTTTTGAGAACCAAGGTATCAATCCAGTAGGAGGCCAGGCTCGAGTCCCACGCACCTACACAAACAAATAAGAACCTCGCAACCAACACGATAAAGGGTTTGTCAATCCCTTCACGGTCACTTACGAGAGTGAGATCTGATAGATATGATAAGATAATATTTTTGGTATTTTTATGATAAAGATAAATAAAGATGCAAAGTAAAAATAAACAGCAATAAAAATAGCTAAGTGTTGGAAGATTAATATGATGGAGAATAGACCCGGGGGCCATAGGTTTCACTAGTGGCTTCTCTCAAGAGCATAAGTATTACGGTAGGTGAACAAATTACTGTCGAGCAATTGATAGAATTGAGCATAGTTATGAGAATATCTAGGTATGATCATGTGTATAGGCATCACGTCCGTGACAAGTAGACCAAAAAGATTCTGCATCTACTACTATCACTCCACACATCGACCGCTATCCAGCATGCATCTAGAGTATTAAGTTCAAAAGAACAGAGTAATGCTTTAAGCAAGATGACATGATGTAGAGGGATAAACTCATGCAATATGATATAAACCCCATCTTTTTATCCTCGATGGCAACAATACAATACGTGCCTTATGGCCCCTGCTGTCACTGGGAAAGGACACCGCAAGTACAATACGTGCCTTGTTGCCCCTGCTGTCACTGGGAAAGGACACCGCAAGATTGAACCCAAAGCTAAGCACTTCTCCCATTGCAAGAAAGATCAATCTAGTAGGCCAAACCAAACTGATAATTCGAAGAGACTTGCAAAGATAACCAATCATACATAAAAGAATTCAGAGGAGATTCAAATATTGTTCATAGATAAACTTGATCATAAACCCACAATTCATCGGTCTCGACAAACACACCGCAAAAGAAGAATTACATGAAATAGATCTCCAAGAGAATCGAGGAGAACTTTGTATTGAGATCCAAAGAGAGAGAAGAAGCCATCTAGCTAATAACTATGGACCTGAAGGTCTAAGGTAAACTACTCACACATCATCGGAGAGGCTATGGTGTTGATGTAGAAGCCCTCCGTGATCAATGCCCCCTCCGGCAGGATGCCGGAAAAGGCCCCAAGATGGGATCTCACGGGTACAGAAGGTTGCGGCGGTGGAATTAGGGTTTTGGCTCCGTATATGATGTTTCTAGGGTGTATGGGTATATATAGGAGGAAGAAGTACGTCGGTGGAGCAACGTGGGCCCCACGAGGGTGGATGGCGTGCCCAAGGGGGGTAGGCGCGCCCCCTACCTCGTGGCTTCCTCGTCTGTTGCTTGACGTCCACTCCAAGTCCTCTGGATCACGTTTGTTCCGAAAATCATGTTCCCGAAGGTTTCATTCCGTTTGGACTCCGTTTGATATTCCTTTTCTGCGAAACACTGAAATAGGCAAAAAAACAGAAATTTGGGTTGGGCCTCCGGTTAATAGGTTAGTCCCAAAAATAATATAAAAGTGTATAATAAAGCCCATTAATCATCCAAAACAGAATATAATATAGCATGGAACAATCAAAAATTATAGATACGTTGGAGACGTATCAAATACCAAATTCACATGACTACTTATATCAAGACTTCTCCCGTGTCCTCAGGAACAAACGTAACAACTCACAAATCATATTCATGTTCATAATCAGAGGGGTATTAATATGCATAAAGTATCTGAACATATGATCTTCCACCGAATAAACCAACTAGCATCAACTACAAGGAGTAATCAACACTACTAGCAACCCACAGGTACCAATCTGAGGATTTGAGACAAAGATTGGATACAACAGATGAGCTAGGGTTTGAGATGAGATGGTGCTGGTGAAGATGTTGATGGAGATTGACCCCCTCCCGATGAGAGGATCGATGGTGATGATTTCCCCCTCCCGGAGGGATGTTTCCCCGGCAGAACAGCTCCGCCGAAGCCCTGGATTGGGTTCGCCACGTTCCGCCTCGTGGCGGCGGAGTTTCGTCCCGAAAGCTTCCTCCTTATTTTTCTCGGAAGAAAGACTTCATATAGCAGAAGATGGGCACCGGAGGCCTGCCAGGGGGCCCACGAGACAAGGGGCACGCCCAGGGGGTAGGGCGCGCCCCCACCCTTGTGGCCAGGGTGTGGGCCCCCTCTGGTTGATTCTTTCTCCAGTATTTTTTATATATTCCAAAACATGCCTCCGTGAAGTTTCAAGACTTTTGGAGTTGTGCAGAATAAGTTTCTAATATTTGCTCCTTTTCCAGCCCAGAATTCCAGCTGCCGGCATTCTCCCTCTTCATGTAAACCTTGTAAAATAAGAGAGAATAGGCATAAGTATTATGACATAATGTGTAATAACAGCCCATAATGCAAATATCGATATAAAAGCATGATGCAAAATGGACATATCAATACCATGTTGATGATGTGGCACGCAGTATCAATTGGCTCAATCCAGAAATGACGAGGTGTCTTGTATTCATCAAGCATAGTGCGAGCCATCTCAACAAGAGTCTTGTTCTTGCACTCCACGACGCCATTCTGCTGAGGAGTATAAGGAGCAGATAACTCATGAGTAATACCAAGTTCATCAAGATAGTCATCAAGACCAGTATTCTTGAACTCAGTTCCATTGTCACTTCTGATGTGCTTGATCTTCACACCAAAGTTGGTTGAATCCCTAGAGGAAAATCGTTTGAAGACTTCCCGCACTTCACGTTTGTAAGTGATGATATGTACCCATGTGTATCGAGAGTAATCATCAACAATAACAAAGCCATATAGAGATGCTTCATTGGTGAATGCAAAATAATGGTTAGGACCAAAGAAATCCATGTGAAGCAATTCAAATGGACGAGTGGTAGTCATGATGGTCTTCGCTGGATGCTTGGCCTTGGTCATCTTTCCAGCTTCACAGGCTCCGCACAAGTGATCCTTGAGGAATTTGACATTCTCAATGCCAATGACATGCTTCTTCTTCGCGAGCGTGTGCAAGTTCCTCATACCAGCATGACCAAGTCGTCGATGCCATAGCCAGCCTTTTGAAGCTTTTGCAAGTAGACATATAGCTGGTTGTGGTCCTGTAGAGAAACCAACAATATACAGATCTCCTCTCCTAAAGCCTTCGAAGACTTTGGAATGGTCAGCTTCCATGATCACAACACAACGATACTTGCCAAAGATAACAACCATATCAAGATCACAAAGAATTGAGACTAACATGAGGTTGAATCCTAAGGAATCGACAAGCATGAATTTGTCCATGTGTCGATCCTTTGAGATCGCAACCTTACCTAGACCCAATACCTTGCTTTTTTCCTTTGTCAGCGTAGGTGATATGCTTCAGATGCGATGGAGATAAGGGAGCATCCATCAATAGATTCTTATCACCAGTCATGTGGTTTGTACATCCACTATCGAGGACCCACTCAGTGGCTTTGGGTTGATCATCCTGCAGATGAATTAGTGCAACTTACGAACTCATATACTTCATCAGTGAAGAATATGACACCAATTTCATCAAGAATAGAACAGATAAAGCAGTATGAGGACGTGAGAAATGAAAGTTCATTTCTTCATGATTAGCTTGCGTCCTTTCAAGCATATTCAGGTCTCCAGCAAATTCTTCAGACGTTTAAGTACGTCTGGAGACCTGACCCTGCATAAGAGATTAGTTCTTTTTCTTCACCACCCACATCTAAAGGGGTGGCAAAGAGTTCATCATTCTGCGAGCTCCATAAGAGAAAGGTGGCATAGAAGCCAGTCCACTTCGTTTCACATAAGAGGAGTTAGGGTAAGCATATGAATAAGCAGAGAAATTCTTCGAGGACTTAAGAACATAATGGTTTGCAGAATAATGCACATATTCATAGTCCTTGGTTCTTCCTGCGAAACAGAAGTGATAGCATGATGATGTTCATATGAGGATTTTGATCCTTTTGAGAAATTTGATTCACGTGAGGAATTTGGTCCGTATGAGGACTTGGATCCATATGAAGAGTTTGGTCCATATGAAGAACTTGATCTGGGGTTCCTATTCTTCACAGGTGGTGTCATGATGGCATTCACCTGAAGACTTTCATGGCACCTTTTGGGAACCCAGATTTTCTTCATAGGGGAACCGTTCCTGCAGTTAGTGCCAACATATCTAGCAAATACTTCACCATTCTAATTTTTGAACAGCTTATAGTTTGAGTCAAATGACTCATCAGAAGAATGAGGAGATTCACATGTAAAGCCAGATAGAGTTGATGGATCTACTGGAGGTCCCTTTGCAGCAACCCATGAGGTTTTGGGGTACTGCTCAGGCTTCCAGTATGTTCCATCAGCATTGAGTTTCCTCTCAAATGCAATACCCTCTTTCCTAGGGTTCCTGTTGAGGATCTGCTTTTTAAGCACATCACAAAGAGCCGGATGCCCTTTGAGGCTTTTGTACATGCCTGTCATATACATTTCCTTCAGCCCTGCATTGTCAGTGATACTAGCGATATCCTCAGATGAGGAATTAGTGATAGCAGAGATAGGTGAAGAATTTGTAGCGGTAGAAGCATTTGAACATTCAGGTGAAGAATTAGCAGATTCACGTTCAATGCGCTTCAAACATGGAGGAAGAAATTCTTCCTGAGCAGCGCTGATTTGTTGAGCAAGTAATGAATCACGCTCCTTCTGAAGATCTTCATAACTCACCCTTAGCTTTTCAAGATCTTGCTTTCTTTGAAGAAATTCATAAGAAAGCTTCTCATGATCAGATAAGAGAGTGTTATGATGACTTTGAAGATTATCAAACTTGGACTGAAGTCTCTAAAGATTTTCAGTCAAAGTTTTAGTGCGATCCATTTCTTCACCCAACATATCATCGCTCTCATCAAGCATATTTTGAGCTTTTTCCAAAGCTCTTTGTTGTTTAGTGGCAAGGGAAGCAAGTTTGGTGTAGCTGGGTCCAAATTCATCACCAGACTTATCATCACTAGACTCAAACAGGTAGCATTCAGTTACCTTGGCACTTTTTGCCATAAGGCATGGTGCAAAGGATGATGATTCTGACTCGAAAGTCATAGCCTTGCGTGATACCATGAAATCCTCAAACCAGGGGTCATGGTCAGCTCATAGACCTCAGAGAGTTGGTCCCAGATAAGTTTTGCATGGCTGAGATGCATAATGTTCCTGAACTAATTTTGAGACAGACAGGAGCAGATGATGTCCTTCGCCGTGAGGTTTAGAAGAGTGTACTTGCGAATGTCATCAGCCTCCGCCATCTTGCACAGATCGGTAAGACCAATCTCAGTGATGGTCCACAGCTTGTTGTTCATCGCCATGAGTCGCTTCTTCATCATGGCCTTCCGCTTAGGATAATCACGACCGTCAAAGATGGGGCATGAGACAGTCTTCATTCCTGCGGTCGACATAACTAAAACTCCAGGCGGTTAAACCAAAATCACACAGAACAAGGGAGTACCTTGCTTTGATACCAATTGAAAGTGCGTTAAGTCGACTAGAGGGGGGTGAATAGGCGATTTTTATGAATTCTTCACTGAGGAATTTCAGGGTGAGGAAATTCCTAAGCGGAGAACTACTTGCAGCGGAATAAGTACTCAGATGCACACATGGCATAACATAAATATGGACACCATGATGAAATGAAAACAAACACAGAGTACAGAAAGCGTAAGCACGGGATAAGCAGGATGAAGACAAACATACTGAAGAAATTGGAGTGAGGAAATTGAGAAAGTCTTCAGTCAAAGTCTTCAAACAGATATGAAAAAGCACACAACACAATAATGAGGAAATAGAACCAGTAAGCTCGATGAAGACAATGATTTGGTAGACCAGTTCCAACTGCTGTGATAGTTGTACGTCTGGTTGGAGCGGCTAGGTATTTAAACCTGAGGACACACAGTCCTCACCGTATTCTCCTTGAGCTAAGGTGACACAGACCTCGCCCAATCACTCGTGGTAAGTCTTCAGGTGACTTCCAAACCTTCACAAACTCGGTCACTCGGCGATCCACAATTTCCTCTTGGATGCTCTAGACCATGACGCCTAACCGCCTGGAAGATGCATAGTCTTCAAAGGTAACAAGCGTCGGATCCGCGCATGATCAATATCTTCAATGATGCTCAATCACTTTGGGTTTGTAGGTGTTTGGGTTTGGGTTTTCCTCACTTGATGATTTTCGTTCAAAGTCCTCGGAGGATGGGATGCTCTCAATGACAAGTGTCAGTTTCTCTCGGAGCAGCCAACCAGCTAGTGTTTGTAGGGGGCGGCTATTTATAGCCTAGGGAGCAGCCCGACATGATAAGACATAAACGCCGTTCAATGATATGACTGTTAGGTGGGTAGATATTTTGGGACAGCTGGCGCATAGCACAGCAACGGTCGGAAATTTGACTATCAAATTCCTCAGGGCTATCACAATCCTCACTTGTAGGGAATCCGCACTGGCGAATTCCTAACTCCTTAGTCAGAACAAATTCCTCAGAGACTAGAAGAACTTCATCTCTGTCACTGAAGAAATTGACTGAACTACATGATATTTCCAATGGCTTCACTCAAAGGGATGTGTAGGTGTAGGATTCTGAGATGAGCATCACTTGGAAACTTTTCCTTAGTTTTTCCTCGACCCCCTTTAGCAGTACGGTGTTTCCTATGACTCAAGAAAGAGAAAATGAAACTACGAAAACAAAAGTCTTCACGCTTCATGTTCCTCGTATGAATATCAAGTCTTCATGGTCACACCAATTTCTTCACTTTTAAAGTCTTCAGAAATCCAAAGTCTTCAGTTGAAGACATTCATTTTTAGGGGTCGACTTTCTCTGTAAACATCAAACTCCTCATAGACTTATAGACATGTGTCCACTCACAAACGCATCAGTCCCTTAACCTATAGGTCTTCAATACACCAAAATCACTAAGGGGCACTAGATGCACTTACAGACTCATGTGGCAAAACTGGTTTAAAGGATTTTGGATGCACAAGTAGAGGTCATACTTAGTGCAAAGTGAAGGCTAGCAAAAGATTGGGAAGCGACCAACCAAGAAACGAATAATCTCATAAGCAAGCATTAAGCATAATTAACACCGAATAATGCACCACAAGTAGGATATAATTTTCATTGCATGATTATTGACTTTCGTGCATGCATAGGGAATCGCAAACCTTAACACCAATATTCTTACTAGAGCACAATTACTCATCAACATAACTCACATATCACATCATCATATCTCAAAACTATTACTAAGAATCAAGTTTATTTTGTCCAATGATCTTCATGACATTTTGTTTTACTTTATCCTTCTTGGATATCTACCACTTTGGGACTAATTTTCATGTGTTGCTTTTCATAAGCTCAAACAAATATAAGTGAAGATCATGAGCATAACAAATTTTCTTTCTCTCAAAATAATTTAAGTGAAGAAAGATAGAATTTCTTCAAAATTTTACTAACTCTCAAATAAATCCAAATGAAGCAAGAGAGCATTTTTTCAAAAATAACAAAGCACACCGTGCTCAAAAAGACATAAGTGAAGCACTAGAGCAAGTCCTAGCTCATAAAAGATTTAAGTGAAGCATAGAGAGCAATTCTATCAAGTCATGATATAATTTTGGCTCTCTCAAAAAGGTGTGTCCAGCAAGGATTGATGACTTAAAACACAAAATAAAACAATCAAAGACACATATCAGACAAGACGCTCCAAGCAAAACACATATCATGTGATGAATAAAAATATAGCCTCGAGTAAAATACCGATAGTTGTTGGAAGAAAGCGGGGATGCCACTCGGGGGCATCCCCAAGCTTAGTTGGTTGCTCATTCTTGGATAATAGCTTGGGATGCCGGGGCATCCCCAAGCTTAGGCTCTTACATCCTTCCTTCATCATCGTAAGATAACCCAAAACTTGAAAACTTCAATCACACAAAACTCAACAAAACCTTCGTGAGATCCGTTAGTGTAAGAAAAATAAACCACTACTATAAGTGCTGTATCAAACAGATTCTTATTTTGTTTTTGTATTATATCTACTGTATTCCAACTTTTCTATGGCAAAAACTCATCAAAGAAAACGATAGAGCCATCAAAATAAGCACGCAACACAAAGAAAACAGAATTTGTCAAAACAAAATAGTCTGTAGCAATCTGATTTGTTCGAATACTTCTGGAACTCCAAAAATTCTGAAAAAAAACTAGGACAACCTGGATAATTTGTATTTTGATCTTCTACAAAAAGAGTTAGCATTTTATCACGTTCTCGTGAATTTTAACAATTATTTACGTGATAAAAAAGTTTATGTTTTTTTCAGCAAGATCAAACAACTATCACCCAAGAAGATCCTATTGGTTCTACTTGGCACAAACACTAATTAAAACACAAAAAACACAATCATAACAGTAGCATAATTGTGATAACACTCAAGAACAGAAAGCAAAAAGCAAAAATAAATTTTATTCATTGGGTTGCCTCCCAACAAGCGCTATAGTTTTGCGCCCTTAGTTGGGCATAAAGCAAGGATCTAAGTTTTGTCATCCTCCGAAGTTTTGGCAACTTTTGTAAGGGTTTTCTCAAACCCGGGAGGCTCTTTACGCTTCCCTAAATTCTCCGGAAAAGAAACCATCTTAAGATCCAAAATACCCAAACGCTTGTTGCAAAGAGTAATCAGAGTATTCATACGATTGATACTACCATTGAGGTGTTTGAGGGGTTCATTATATTTCTGTATTTCAACCATATGTTTATGCAATCACCAAGTGTAGCGACCCGACCTCAAATGGTCAAGTCTCTGTGCTTCTGTGTCATCCCTGGATCGGTAATGCTGACACACACAGTACTCGAAGGATTTATAACAGAGTAGGAATCACACACTTATTACATCGAATGTCTCAAAAGAGAACTTATTACAATAAATATGGCATAAGGCCATCTAATACGATAACAGCGGAAGGCTTGGAAGATAAAGTGAGTCCATCAACTCCAACGGCATAGCTGAGCTGCACGGCAACGACCTAACGAACCTTACTCCTCGTCTGAAAAGTCTGCAACATAATACGTTGCAGCCCGAAAACGGGTCAGCACATGGAATATGCTCGCAGTATAACACAGTAGAGCAAGAACATAATAATGCTATCACTACATGCATATTTGTCTGGTGGAGAAGCTCTATGGTTATAGTTTTGCGAAAAGCCAATTTTTTCCGACAACAAAGGAATAAGTTTTATTTTAACTATCATGGTAGTTGAAACATCATTGAGAAGGCTCCTCCAACTCAATACCAATTAAAGTAATTATCAACCCAACAATATTAAATTAGAGTGATGAGATACTTATGATAATCCAAGTACTAGATACTCAAGATGTCCATAACCGGGGACACGGCTAACCATGATTAGATTGTACACTCTGTAGAGGTTTGCGCACTTTTCCCCACAAGACTCGATCTCCTCCGTTGGATTTCTCGCACTACATGGTGTTTGAGAAACGGATGACCGAGGCACAGTCTTTTAGAAGCATTAACTCTAACCCCGGGTAGACAGTACCAACCTACATCCCTCTACATCTGCTAGCCTACCACTGGAAGAGGTCATGCAACTTACTCAACTATGCTAGAGCCCATAATAGCTTGTGGCTGCACACGGAAGTTTTTAGCATGAAATATCTTAGTTCCCTTTGAGCCTGGGTGGCGGACCTTAGGATTATCACACGGGTACTCCGGGATATCCTAGGACAACACTGGATTCTCCAGGTGCCCAAACAAGCAATCCACCCAGATGTGTATTAAAGTTGCCACCTTAACTTGAACCATTAATTAACAATCTCACATCTGTCATGGATTCACTCACCCAAACCACGTCTACGAGCATAGCATAGCAGTATAAGCAATACGTAGAAGTAACTCCCAAGGGTTTGATAGTAACAGGGCAATAGGTTCTACCTCATCAACTACTTCCCAATACCGACAAGTTAATCACATCCTAATCATGCAGTGTTTGAGGATTGGAGCCAATGCATAAAAACTGGGTATGAAAAGAGTATGATCAATGTGTTACTTGCCTTGCTGATGATCCGCAAAACCTAGACACTCGTAGTAGCACGCTTCGCACTCCAGGAATTCTATCGCAAACAAACAATATCATACATAAGCAATCAAGCAAAGATGCACGGGTAAAACTCAAGTAAGAAGATCTAACCAGAAAGTTCAACTTAAGAACTCCGGTTTGCAAAAAGAATCAAATTAAACGGAGCAACGAAACTCAAACTGCGAAAGAAACAAGATTCGTTTACTAATCTGGAGTAAAGTCAAATTTTACAGTACCAAAATCTTGTTCAAGTTGGTTAAACAGAAAGAGGGTTTCGAGACAAAGATCTAGGCGCTTGAATCGCCTGATTCCGATAAACGAGCGAAAAGAAAAACTAAAACGAAAATCGGATCAGAAATCGCAATCGAAAATAATCGCAAAAAACCCGAGAAAAAGGAAAACGAACGAACAGACTAACGAACGAACGTTCGTTGTCTGTGACTAACGAGCGAAAACCGTTCGTTAAAACGAACGTATGGACGAACGTCCGCTAAATACACTAAACCGAGAAAACCAACGAACCGATCTAAAAAAACGTAACTAGGGTTTAAAAAAAACCCGACGGTTTTTACCTAAACCGAAAAAAAACCAAACGGCTCCGGATCGGATCGGTGGCGGCGGCTCCGGCGGCTTCCGCGGCGGCGCGGCGAGGCGGGGGCAGTGGGGCGGCTTGGCGGCGATGCAGCGGCAGGCGGCGGCGGCAGTAGCGGCGCAATGCGGCAGGGCGGGCGGCTTGCGGGCGGCGGCGGCTGCGGCTTGGGGCTCGAGGGGGGCCCCGGGTCGGCTTTTAAGGGGGAAGGGGAGGTGGCTTGCGGGAGGGGGCGGGGAGGCGTGGCCGACTCGGCGACGGCGAGCGGCGGCGTGGCGGTCACGGTCTCCGCGAGGGAGACGGTGGCGCGGGGAGGCTGGGCCAGCTGGGCCTCGGCCCAGTTCGGTCCGGCGGGCTTCTCTCTTTTTTTAAACAGATTCCGCCGAAAAGAAATCCTAGAAAAATAAATAAAAATCTAAAAATACAAAAACAAATTTTCACCGTCGAAATAAAATATTTAGAACACGGTGAACATTTTCTTGGCCTAAAATCCAGTTTTTGAAAAATGCATATTTTTTCCTATGCAAATAAAATAGCAATAAAATCTGAATAAAACAAATATTTGATTTTAATATTTTTTTCCTCCAATATTTCATTTATTTTGAAGAAGTCATCTTATCTCCTCTCATATATTTTAATATGAAATATTTTCAGAGAGAAAAATAATTAAAACAAATAATCCTCATTTCAATATTTGATAAAATTCAAATATGAAAACAGTGAAATCCCCAACTCTCTCCGAGGGTCCTTGAGTTGCTTAGAATTTCGAGGATCGCGAAACGAAATGCAAATAAAATATGCTATGCATCAATGACCTATGTATAACATTCCAAATTGAAATTTTGGGATGTTACAAACCTACCCCCCTTAAGATGAATCTCGCCCTCGAGATTCGGGTTGGCTAGAGAATAGGTGCGGGTGGTCTTTGCGAAGATCATCCTCTCGTTCCCAGGTGGCTTCATCGTCGGTATGGTGGCTCCACTGAACTTTGCAAGACTTGATAACCTTGCTGCGAGTAACTCGGCTGGCAAATTCAAGAATCCTGACTGGCTTCTCCTCATAGGTCAGATCACTGTCCAACTGAATCGCTTCCGAGGGCACTGTATATCTTAGCGGTGTATCGGCCATCTCAGCATGACACTTCTTCAACTGTGAAATGTACTCCTGACAGTCCTTCAGGTAACTCCAACTTGTAGGCAACCTCTCCCATACGTTCCCAAATTCGGTACGGTCCTACAAATCTCGGGGCTAACTTTCCCTTAACTCCAAAACGTTTCACTCCTCGCAGAGGTGACACTCGCAGATATGCTCTGTCTCCAATTTCATAGGTTACTTCCTTGCATTTCGAATCTGCATAACTCTTCTGCCTGGACTGAGCTACCTTCAGTCTATCTTGAATCAACTTAACCTTCTCTTCAGACTCCTTGATCAAATCTGGTCCAAACAACTGTCGGTCTCCAACTTCATCCCACATCAACGGTGTTCTGCACCTTCATCCATACAGGGCTTCGAACAGTGCCATCTTCAAACTGGCTTGATAGCTATTGTTGTATGAGAACTCCGCGTAGGGCAAATTGTCATCCCAACTAGATCCATAATCTAGTGCACAAGCTCTCAACATATCCTCCAGAATCTGGTTGACTCTCTCGGTCTGTCCATCTGTCTGCGGATGGAATGTTGTACTGAACTCTAGCCTTGTACCCAAAGTCTGGTGCAGCTGATGCCAAAACTTTGAGGTAAACTGTGTTCCTCTATCTAATACGATGGTCCTAGGAACTCCATGCAGACATACGAGCCTGTTCATGTATATCTTGGCCAACTTCGCACTTGTATAGGTGGTTTTCACTGGGATAAAGTGAGCCACTTTGGTCAAGCGATCAACTACTACCCATATAGAATCATATACTGATTTGATCCTGG
This sequence comes from Aegilops tauschii subsp. strangulata, assembly GCF_002575655.3. Classification (NCBI taxonomy): domain Eukaryota; kingdom Viridiplantae; phylum Streptophyta; class Magnoliopsida; order Poales; family Poaceae; genus Aegilops; species Aegilops tauschii. The sequence continues at coordinate 520,866,982 of NC_053036.3, forward strand.
GAAATCCGGTGATGAAATCCATGCCAAGCTTATCCCACTTCCATTCGGGTATCGGCATAGGCTGTAACAATCCTGATGGCTTTTGATGTTCCGCCTTCACTCTCTGACATACATCACATACGGCTACATACTCGGCAATATCCTTCTTCATACCAGTCCACCAGAAATGTCCTTGAAATCCAAATACATCTTGGTGTTTCCGGGGTGTATCGATTATGGTGAGTCATGAGCCTCCTGAAGTATTAACTTCCTGATCTCTGTGTTATTGGGCACATAAACACGGTCCTCAAACCATAAGGTGTCGTGCTCAGCCTCACGAAAACCTTTGGCCTTTCCTTTGCTCACTCTCTCTTTTATCTCGGCAACCTCTTTGTCATCCTTCTGAGCTTCTCGAATCTTTCCTAACAATGTAGACTGAACTTCCATTGTTGCAACAAAACCTCTAGGAACAATCTCCAATCGAAGTTCCCTGAGATCCTCTGCTAACTCCTTTGGCAATCCTGTACTTACGAGGGTGTTAGCATAACTCTTCCGGCTCAAAGCGTCTGCCACGACATTGGCCTTGCCTGGATGATAGTGAAGCTTCATGTCATAATCCTTTATAAGCTCCAATCATCTCCTCTGCCTAAGGTTCAGCTCCTTCTGTGTGAAAATGTACTTCAAACTCTTATGATCAGTGTACACATCACAACGGTTTCCAATAAGGTAATGTCTCCAAGTCTTGAGCGCATGCACTACAGCTGCTAACTCCAAATCATGCGTGGCATAATTCAATTCATGCGGTTTTAGTTGTCGTGAGGCATACGAAACAACTCTTTCGTCCTGCATAAGCACACTTCCAAGTCCTAAGCGAGAGGCGTCGCAATACAGTTGGAAATCCTTGCGTATATCCAGCAGAATCAGCATTGGGGCTGTAGTCAGACGTTTCTTTAACTCCTGAAAACTCGCCTCACATTCCTCCGTCCATTTAACTTTGGTATCCTTCTTCAATAACTCCGTCATTGGCTTCGCAATCTTGGAAAAATTCTCAATGAATCTCCGATAGTATCCTGCGAGTCCAAGAAAACTGCGGATCTCGCTGACTGAAGTGGGTGCCAACCATTCAGTGACTGACTGAACCTTGGTGGGGTCTACTGCTATACCTTCTCCTGATATAACATGTCCAAGGAATCCAACTTCCTTCAACCAAAACTCACATTTGCTGAACTTGGCATACAACCGATGTTCCCTGAGTTTCTCGAGAACTAAACGCAAATGCTCCTTGTGCTCCTCTTCATTCTTTGAGTATACCATTATATCATCAATGAACACCAACAAACTTATCCAAATATTCCATGAACACCTTGTTCATCATGCTCACGAAATAGGCAGGGACGTTAGTCAGTCCAAATGACATGACTATATACTCATACAACCCATACCTTGTGGTGAATGCTGTCTTTGGTATATCCTTCTCTCGAATTTTCAGCTGGTGATATCCTGATCGCAGATCGATCTTCGAAAACACTTTAGCTCCTTGTAGCTGGTCAAACAAATCATTGATCATCGGCAAAGGGTATTTGTTCTTGATCGTCACCTCATTCAACGCCCGATAATCAACAACCATCCTCAATGATCCATCCTTCTTCTCAACCAAGAGCACTGGGGCTCCCCACGGTGATGAACTTCGTCGGATGTAACCTTTCTCCAATAACTCCTTGATCTTCTTCTTAATCTCCTCCAGATCATTTGCGGCATCAGGTATGGTCTCTTCGATATAGGCCCGGTGCCTGGCAACAGTTCTATCAAAAACTCGATGTCTCGATCTGGCGGCATGCCTGGTAACTCCTCTGGAAAAACATCTGGGAAATCCTTTACTATAGGCACTTCCTCCTGAACAACTCCTGAGAGGGAATTTACTTGGCTTCTCCTTGTCGTATGCCTGGATACATACTTGATCCTTTTTCCCTCCGGGGTGGTGAGATAAATCGACTTACTAGCACAGTCAATGCTTCCTCCATACTTTGACATCCAGTCCATGCCTAATATCACATCCAATCCTTGTGACTCCAAAATTATTAGGTCGGACGGGAAAACATGGCTACCAATGGTTAAGGGTATCCGGTCGCACCATCGGCTAGCCATATACTCATCTGCTCCAGGTGAACTTACTAACAGAGGGGTCCTAAGGGCTTGGGTTGGTAGTTTAAACTTATCCACGAATCCCCTTGATATGTATGAATGTGATGCACCAGTATCAAAAAGAACAAGGGCGGTAAAAGACTTAACCAAAAACTTACCGATAACTGCGTCTGGCTGCCCTTCAACCTCCTCCACGTTAACGTGGTTCACTTGTCCTTTGTTGAATGGATTGGGCTTCTTCCCAGCGCTCCCATTACCGTTTCCATTCTTTGCTTCAGGGCACTCTGTGGCATAGTGTCCAGTCTTCCCGCACTTGAAGCAAGTAATGTGACTTAGGTCTCTCTTGGCGGGTGTGGCTGGATTGGAGCGGTTCTGATTGTTGCTTGTTCCGTTCCCAGTCCCATTCTTGGAACCATTGTGGTTATGCGAACTTCCTCTGTTGTGGTTATGACCTCCATGGTTATGAACAAGTCCTCCCAAGTTTGGGGTTAGACGAGGCTTCTGTTGAGCTCCTGAGTTGCATCTTCCTTGTCCATACTTCCTCTTACGGCTCTCAATCTGCTGCTGCTTCCCTTCAATCATAAGAGCCTTATCTACCAACTCCTGGTAGTTGTTGAATGTTGCCACCATCAACTGCATGCTCATCTCATCATTCAGCCCTTCCATAAATTTCTCCTGCTTCGCGGCATCTGTGGCCACATCGTCAGGGGCATAGCGAGATAACTTGCTAAACTCATCCACGTACTGAGCTACAGTACGGTTCCCCTGGCGTAAGTTGCGAAATTCACGCTTCTTCATACTCATAGCTCCAGCTGAGACATGGGCTGTGCGGAAAGCTTGCTGAAACTGATCCCAAGTGACGTTGGCTATGGGGAAAGTGGCTGTATAATTCTCCCACCATGAGGCTGCTGGTCCATCCAATTGATGTGCGGCAAAGCGCACCTTCTCAGCATCTGTGCAACCTGCGGTGGTCAACTCCCTTCCAATACGGTGCAACCAATCATCACAACTATAGGCTCGGTGCTACTGGAAAACACCGGCGGCTGCAACCTCAGAAAGCGAGCTAAGTTGTCAACTGGAGGCGGGTTGTTGTTGTTGTTGCCTTGATTATGGACTAACAATTGCATCAAGGCATTCTGCTGCTGGATCAACTGAGTGAGCTCAGGTGGGAAGGCAAATCCGGTGTCACGTCTCGGAGGCATATGATGGGTTTAGAGGGAAGAGATTAGAAATAGAAGGGAGGTCTAGTGAGAAAACACTACCCATATGCACATGAGACAAACACAATCACATCACTCAATAAATCAAACAAGGGCATACAAACGGTCTAGAACTATCGTTAAAAGTGCTCAAACTACTACTATATACATGGGGAAATACTACTAATCATTTGGTGGTCACTAGAAATTTTGATCGGTGGACGACTCCATGATGTCTGCTCCAGCTTCGTCTTCAAAGTCATCTTCACTGGGGTCGGAGTCGGTGTCGTCGATGATAATGTAGTTCTCCAAGCAAGTGGAATCATCGTCTTCTCCTCCTGGCGCGGGGTCTCCCATGAATACTCCGATCTTCTTTATCAGGTCGTCGCTCTTCTCCAATAGTGTTGTGATTTCTTCTTCATATCCATCGCGTGTAGACTTGAGTTCCTCTTCAAGCTCGGCGATCCTTGTCTTTGCCTTCTTCAAATCTATCATGTCTGCGCACATCTGATTCTCCTGGCGTCGAATGTGCTGGTTTAACTTTTGGATGAAAGCTGCAATGGATCTGTCCTTCTTGGTGCTGATCATCTCCCATTGCTCATCTCGGCGCCCACATATCTGGTAGATAGTGTCCTTGAGATCCTTGCTGTAGACATCTCCAATACGCCCCATGGCAATGTGGGCTGCCATGCTCTTGCCTAGACTCCAGGTTGGTGCATCAAAGGAAAACTCTATGGGCTCAGTGACTGGTGTGAATGTTCTTCCTGGAACTTGAACTCGAATCATCCAATGCTCCTCTTCTGGTAAAATGGCGTTGTAGGTCCCGATGAAGCTTGGTATTCCGATGTTCAGGTACCTAGTGACTTCCTTCAAGTGTCGTCCAAAGGGTGCATCTTCATCCGGTTGTGCAAACTTATTCCTCGAATCCGCCATCCTAAGAGTAGAAAATGGAGAGGAGTCAGAAATGAGTAGAGAAGAGTGACCTATGGCTTATCTTAGTGGTCGTGTCCTACACTCAGCGTGTGCTCTGATACCATCTTGTAGCGACCCGACCTCAAACGGTCAAGTCTCTGTGCTTCCGTGTCATCCCTGGATCGGTAATGCTGACACACATAGTACTCGAAGGATTTATAACAGAGTAGCAATCACACAGTTATTACATCGAATGTCTCAAAAGAGAACTTATTTCAATAAATATGGCATAAGGCCATCTAATACGATAACAGCGGAAGGCTTGGAAGATAAAGTGAGTCCATCAACTCCAACGACATAGCTGAGCTGCACGGCAACGACCTAACGAACCTTACTCCTTGTCTGAAAAGTCTGCAACATAATACGTTGCAGCCCGAAAATGGGCCAGCACATGGAATATGCTGGCAATATAACACAGTAGAGCAAGAACAGAATAATGCTATAACTACATGCATATTTGGCTGGTGGAAAGGCTCTATGGTTATAGTTTTGCGAAAAGCCAATTTTTCCCTACAACAAAGGAATAAGTTTTATTTTAACTATCATGGTAGTTGAAACATCATTGAGAAGGTTCCTCCAACTCAATCCCAATTAAAGTAATTATCAACCCAACAATATTAAATTAGAGTGATGAGATACTTATGATAATCTAAGTACTAGATACTCAAGATGTCCATAACCGGGGACACGGCTAACCATGATTAGATTGTACACTCTGCAGAGGTTTGCGCACTTTTCCCCACAAGACTCGATCTCCTCCGTTGGATTTCTCGCACTACATGGTGTTTGAGAAACGGATGACCGAGACACAGTCTTTCAGAAGAATTAACTCTAACCCCGGGTAGACAGTACCAACCTACATCCCTCTACATCTGCTAGCCTACCACTGGAAGAGGTCATGCAACTTACTCAACTATGCCAGAGCCCATAATAGCTTGTGGCTGCACACGGAAGTTTCTAGCATGAAATATCTTAGTTCCCTTTGAGCCTGGGTGGCGGACCTTAGGATTATCACACGGTAACTCCGGGATATCCTAGGACAACACTGGATTCTCCAGATGCCCAAACAAGCAATCCACCCAGATGTGTATTAAAGTTGCCACCTTAAGTTGAACCATTAATTAACAATCTCACATCTGTCATGGATTCACTCACCCAAACCACGTCTACGAGCATAGCATAGCAGTATAAGCAATACGTAGAAGTAACTCCCAAGGGTTTGATAGTAACAGGGCAATAGGTTCTACCTCATCAACTACTTCCTAATACCCACAAGTTAATCACATCCTAATCATGCAGTGTTTGAGGATTGGAGCTAATGCATAAAAACTGGGTATGAAAAGAGTATGATCAATGTGTTACTTGCCTTGCTAATGATCCGCAAAACCTAAAGACTCGTAGTAGCACGCTTCGCACTCCGGGAATTCTATCGCAAACAAACAATAGCATACATAAGCAATCAAGCAAAGATGCACGGGTAAAACTCAAGTAAGAAGATCTAACCAGAAAGTTCAACTTAAGAACTCCGGTTTGCAAAAAGAATCAAATCAAACGGAGCAACGAAACTCAAACTGCAAAAGAAACAAGATTCGTTTACTAATCTGAACTAAAGTCAAATTTTACAGTACCAAAATCTTGTTCAAGTTGGTTAAACAGAAAGAGGGTTTTGAGACGAAGTTCTAGGCGCTTGAATCGCCTGATTCCGATAAACGAGCGAAAAGAAAAACAAAAACAAAAATCGGATCAGAAATCGCGATCGAAAATAATCGCGAAAAACCCGAGAAAAAGAAAAATGAACGAACAGACTAACGAACGAACGTTCGTTGTCTGTGACTAACGAGCGAAAACCGTTCGTTAAAACGAACGTATGGACGAACGTCCGCTAAATACACTAAACCGAGAAAACCAACGAACCGATCTGAAAAAACGTAACTAGGGTTTAAAAAAACCGACGGTTTTTACCTAAACCGAAAAAAACCAAACGGCTCCGGATCGGATCGGATCGGCGGCGGCGGCTCCGGCGGCTTCCGCGGCGGCGCGGCGAGGCGTGGGCAGCGCGGGGCGGCGGAGGGCGGCGCGGGGCGGCTTGGCGGCGATGCAGCGGCGGCGGCATCAGCGGCGCAAGGCAGCGGGGCGGGCGGCGGCTGCGGCTTGGGGCTCTAGGGGGGCCCCGGGTCGGCTTTTAAGGGGAGAGGGGAGGTGGCTTGCGGGAGGGGGCGGGGAGGCGGGGCCGACTCGGCCACGGCGAGTGGCGGCGTGGCGGTCGCGGTCTCCGCGAGGGAGACGGCGGCGCGGGGAGGCTGGGCCAGCTGGGCCTCGGCCCAGTTCGGTGCGGCGGGCTTCTCTTAAAAAACAGATTCCGCTGAAAAGAAATCCTAGAAAAATAAATAAATATCTAAAAATACAAAAACAAATTTTCACCGTCTAAATAAAAATTTTAGAAGAGGGTGAACATTTTCTTGGCCTAAAATGCAATTTTGAAAAATGCATATTTTTTCCTATGCAAATAAAATAGCAATAAAATCCGAATAAAACAAATATTTGATTTTAATATTTTTTCCTCCAATATTTCATTTATTTTGAAGAAGTCATATTAGCTCCTCTCATATATTTTAATATGAAATATTTCTGGAGAGAAAAATAATTAAAACAAATAATCCTTGTTTCAATATTTGATAAAATTCAAATATGAAAACAGTGAAATCCCCAACTCTCTCCGAGGGTCCTTGAGTTGCTTAGAATTTCGAGGATCGCGAAACGAAATGCAAATAAAATATGCTATGCATGAATGACCTATGTATAACATTCCAAATTGAAAATTTGGGATGTTACACCAGGTTTGTCCAGCATTTGAGCTCCATCGGGGGTAAAATGAAAACCCTTCTTTTGAGGAGGAATTCCCAAAATTCCCTCTAAGATTTCATAGGCAGCATTGGCATCAAGTTCAATAAAATTTCCTTTAGCTGCAAAATCAAGAAGTTGTCTATGATGCAAAGCCAATCCTATGTAAAAATTACGAAGCAAAACCTTGGCGTCCCCCTTTAAGTTGGAAATACGATATGATTCCATAAGCCTATACCAGGCATCTTTCAAATTTTCTCCTTGTCTTTGCTTGAAGTACAAGACTTCAAAATCTGGTGACAAAGGAGGAGTAGGGACGCTAGCCATCGAGACTAGAAAGCAAGAGAACGGAGAAAAGAAAAAGAGAGGCGAATAAAGTGGCAAATTTTGTGAAGTGGGGGAGAGGAAAACGAGAGGCAAATGGCAAAAAATGTAAATTGCGAGGAGATGAGATTTGTGATTAGGAACCTGGTTATGTTGAAGATCCTCCCCGGCAACGGCGCCAGAAATTCTCCTTGATGGTAGCTGGAACTACGTCGGTATTTCCCCGAAGAGGGAGGGATGATGTAGCACAGCGACGGTAGAGTATTTCCCTTAGTTATGAAACCAAGGTATCGAACCAGTAGGAGAACCAAGCAACACAACGTAAACAACACCTGCACACAAATAACTGAAGGAAATATGCCCTAGAGGCAATAATAAAGTTATTATTTATTTCCTTATATCATGATAAATGTTTATTATTCATGCTAGAATCGTATTAACCGGAAACATAATACTTGTGTGAATACATAGGCAAACAGAGTGTCACTAGTATGCCTCTACTTGACTAGCTCGTTGATCAAATATGGTTATGTTTCCTAGCCATTGACATGGGTTGTCATTTGATTAACGGGATCACATCATTAGGAGAATGATGTGATTGACTTGACCCATTCCGTTAGCTTAGCACTCGATCGTATAGTATGTTGCTATTGCTTTCTTCATGACTTATACATGTTCCTATGACTATGAGATTATGCAACCCCCGTTTACCGGAGGAACACTTTGTGTGCTACCAAACGTCACAACGTAACTGGGTGATTATAAAGGTGCTCTACAGGTGTCTCCGAAGGTACTTGTTGGGTTGGCGTATTTCGAGATTAGGATGTGTCACTCCGATTGTCTGAGAGGTATCTCTGGGCCCACTCGGTAATGCTCATCACTTAAGCATTGCAACTAATGAGTTAGTTGCGGGATGATGTATTTCGGAACGAGTAAAGTGACTTGCCGGTAACGAGATTGAACTAGGTATTGAGATACCGACGATCGAATCTCGGGCAAGTAACATACCGATGACAAAGGGAACAACGTATGTTGTTATGCGGTCTGACCGGAGACGTGTCTCGGTCATGTCTACATAGTTCTCGAACCCGTAGGGTCCGCATGCTTAATGTTTCGATGACAGTTATATTATGAGTTTATATGTTTTGATCTACCGAAGGTTGTTCGGAGTCCCGGATGTGATCACGGACATGACGAGGAGTCTCGAAATGGTCAAGACATGAAGATTGATATATTGGAAGCCTATATTTGGATATCGGAAGTATTCCGGGTGAAATCGGGATTTTACCCGAGTACCGGAGGGGTTACCGGAACCCCCCGGGGGTTAATGGGCCATAGTGGGCCTTAGTGGAGAAGAGGAGAGCCGGCCAGGGCAAGGGCCGCGCGCCCCTCCCCCTAGACCGAATAGGACAAGGACAGGGGGGCGGTGCCCCCCTTCCTTCTTCTCCTCCACCTCTTTCCCCCTTCTCCTATTCCAACAAGGAAGGGAGGGAGTCCTACTCCCGGTGGGAGTCGGACTCCTCTTGGCGCGCCTCCTCCCTGGCTGGCCGCACCTCCCCCCTTGCTCCTTTATATACGGGGGTAGGGGGGCACCCCAAAGACACAACAATTGATCGTTTGATCTTTTAGCCGTGTACGGTGCCCCCCTCCACCATAGTCCACCTCGATAATACTGTAGCGGTGCTTAGGCGAAGCCGTGCGTCGGTAGAACACCATCATCGTCACCACGCCGTCGTGCTGACAAAACTCTCCCTCAACACTCGGCTAGATTGGACTTCGAGGGACGTCATCGGGCTGAACGTGTGCTGAACTCGGAGGTGCCGTGCGTTCAGTACTTGATCGGTCGGATCGTGAAGACGTACGACTACATCAACCGCGTTGTGCTAACGCTTCCGCTTTCGGTCTACGAGGGTACGTGGACAACACTCTCCCCTCTCGTTGCTATGCATCACCATGATCTTGTGTGTGCGTAGGAATTTTTTTGAAATTACTACGTTCCCCAACAATAACAACACCTCACAACCCGACGTGTTAAAGGGGTGGTCAATCCCTTTCGGGTAACGGCGCCAGAAATTGGCAAGTTGACGGGAGAAAGTTGTAATAGATTGAAGTAATAGATCGCAAATAAAATAAAACGCAGCAAGGTATTTTTGTATTTTTGGTTTAATAGATCTGAATAAAAATGCAAAGGAAAAGTAGATCGCAAGCAAATATATGAGAAAGAAGACCCGGGGGCCATAGGTTTCACTAGTGGCTTCTCTCGAGAAAAATAGCAAATGGTGGGTAAACAAATTACTATTGGGCAATTGATAGAACTTCAAATAATTATGATGATATCCAGGCAATGATCATTACATAGGCATCACGTCCAAGATTAGTAGACCGACTCCTGCCTACATCTACTACTATTACTCCACACATCGACCGCTATCCAGCATGCATCTAGTATATTAAGTTCATGGAAAAACAGAGTAATGCAATAAGAACAATGACATGATGTAGACAAGATCCGTTTATCTATATGGCGGTAGATATAGATCCCGTCTTTTTATCCTTAGTAGCAACGATACATACGTGTCGTTTCCCCTTCTATCACTGGGATCGAGCACCGTAAGATCGAACCCACTACCGGGCACCTCTTCCCATCGCAAGATAAGTAGATCAAGTTGGCCAAACAAAACCCAAACATTGGAGAATAAATACGAGGCTATAAGAGATCTTGCATATAAGAGACCAAAGAAACTCAAATAACTTTCATGGATATAAAAAGATATAACTGATCATAAACTCGAAGTTCATCAGATCCCAACAAACACACCGCAAAAGAGTTACATCATATGGATCTCCAAGAGACCATTGTATTGAGAATTCAGCGAGAGAGAGAGAACCATCTAGCTACTAACTACAGACCCGAAGGTCTACAAGGAACTACTCACGGATCATCGGAGAGGCACCAATGGAAGTGGTGAACCCCTCCGTGATGGTGCCTAGATTGGATCTGGTGGTTCTGGACTCTACGGTGGCTGGATGAATATTTCGACGCCTGTTCTAGGGTCTCTAGAATATTGTGGTATTTATAGAGCAAAGAGGCGGTCCAGGAGGCACCCGAGGTGGGCACAACCCACCAGGGTGTGCCTAGGCCTCCTGGCACGCCCTGGTGGGTTGTGCCCCCCTTAGGGCACCCCCAGGTGCAACCAGCGCTCATTGCCTTCCTTCTGGCCCATAAATGTGACACCCAAGTTTTTATTTGGATTTTTCAAAAGATTTTTATTTGACTTGAGGGGAGTGATTTAAATTTTTCCTTTAAGAGAACTCTCCCTCTCAAATATTTTTTTATGGCAAAAGTTTTATTTGGATTCACCCAAGATCTGTCTTTGGTCTTGGAGGTTCTTGCTTTCCATTTGGACTCAAGACCAAATGTTTTTCTTTTGGGGAAAACAACTTTTAAAAATCTTTTTGGAAATGCACTATGGCTTTTGGAAAACTCCTTTGCCACTTTCAACAATTCCTTCTTGCCATGGCCTTAGTGCAAATCCTCTCTCCTAACCCTTCCCTCACCTTTGGATCATGACCTGCATCAAATCCAGCAAGTTGGACCTCCCCATGTGATCATTTCCATTTGAATCTTATTCAAACAAATTTCTGTCTTCTATCCTACTACTTGGAGATTTACAAAGGAACTCCATTTTCTGTTTTGATTTTTGCCCCCAAACCAACTCTCCTCCCTAGTCCTTTGAACCCTCAACCAAGATCCATGAAGATCCATTGGTCTTCAGTTCAAAATTTTCAAACTACACTTGCTGCAAGTTTGGACCGGATTTGTCAAATTTGGTGAAATTCATTCAAAACCTTCTCCAAAAATTCCAAGTAAAATCAGGCAGCCTCTGGGTGCATTGAGTAGTCATCTCACCAAGTTACAGCTCCAGAAAAATTCATCTCATTGCAAAATCCCTCTGTCGAACACCTGCAGTGCACTGTCTATGTCAAGTTCAGTATATTCAGAGATTCAGTCAGTGGCCTGCTGTCGTTTTCTTCAGAGAAGGACGTCGATCTCGCCAGTGCCTCTGCGTCGCCTTGCTCCTCGTCCCCTCCCCCTTGTTCCTGCACCGCATGAACGCCTGGCGCCTTGCGGGCGTCGGCAACGAGCAGCAGAAGGTGCGCCGCCCCGTGACCGACGCCGGCGGCGGCTTTGCGGACGCCAGCGGGAGACACGGCGCCGACGACGCCACCCAGCACCGCCCAAACCACCGGAGCTCGCCGCGTGGTCTTCCACTCCCCCGAACGCGCTGACCACCCTCGTCGTGAACCGCAGGGCGCGGAGCGCGCTCTCTGCCGCCGTCGAGCCCGTGCGGTCACCACACCGTGGACCGACGCCATTACGCCAAGACCATCTCCGTTTAGCTGTAAAACGACTCCAGTAACCTCCACTGATGCTGCCTGGCCGCTCAAACCCCCTGCCAATCCACTGCTCCGCCGTAATCGCTCGCCGGAGATTCTCCGTTCACGGCCACCCCGTCGATCCGCCTATAAATAGAGGCCCCGAGCTTCAACTCGAGCACCCACCAGCCCTGCACTCCCCCTAGAGCACACCTAGCCACTGGAAGAGCCCCGAGGAGGTCTCCTTCCTCGACTCCGGCCGCCGCGACCCGCCACGGGATCTAGCCCGATTCGCCCCCATGTGTGCTCCTCCACCTCCATTCTCTTACCAGTAGCTTCACCATGCATCCCTCTTTCTGACCCGCACTTCAATTTGAAGCTTGCAGCCCTCCACCGGAGCTCCCCATCCTCACCCGAGCCGCCGTCCGCCGGAGAAAGTGTCGCCGTCGACGTGGTGCTCCCCGTTGGACGAGTCCACCACCCACCAACGCGGAAGAAGACGCTGAAGCTCTTGGTACCCTCCGTTTCTCCTAACTCGCCGTGGTTCGACGCCGGCGTCCACCGCAGTCTTCGGGCGCCGGCGAGCTTTTCAAACCTGACATGTGGACCCCGCGTGTCAGCCTCTGTTTTATTCCACCTCGAACCGTTTTTTGTTGACGCCTTCGGGCAAATACGCTTTCTCATTTGCGCTTGCGCATTCCCAATCGAACCGTTTTCTGTTTTCTCAGTTAAAACCCTGGAACTTTTCTGTTTCATTACAGATAAGTCCCTGGACAGAAACCTTTATAACTTTTTAATAAAAAGGAATTTTTGAGTGATTCTTTTTCTGACAATCTTCAAATTTTGTCTAGTTTTTTATGGGATTTATTTGAAAAATATTTGGAAAAGTTTCTGTGCACCCATTGGTTTTCACGTTAGTACCCGTTTCGTGATTGCCGTAGGTTCCGGAAGAGGTGACGGAGCCGCGAACTTTGCCGAGCTAGACTCCGACTTCTCCGAACCAGGCAAGCATGTTTTGAACATTTGATATGACAGGTGTTTTGCATGTTTGCGTGAAAGTTTGTGCGTGGCATATGAGTGTCGGTAAATACCTCGTTGCTTGTAAGGCAACGACCCGGTTGTTCCAAAGTTGCGATGACCTCTGATGAGAGGTGGCCTAATCATGTGGTGACATGAAGGGCAGCAAGGTGGTACTATTGTAGCATACCAGCCTTGCGTCATCCGACTTTCTTCGACGTTAATGTGGTTGGAGCCACGTTATCGTTCTTTTCCCGCATGTTCCAAAGTTGCGATGATCTCTGATGAGAGATGGCCTAATCATGTGGTGACATGAAGGGTAGCAAGGAGGTACTGTTGTAGCATACCAGCCTTGCGTCATCCGACTTTCTCCGACGTTAACGTGGTTAGAGCCACGTTATCGTTCTTTCCCCCTTCCGTGCTACCACATGTCTCATTGCCAGGATGCGATTTAGTAAGTTGGTAACCTCTTTCCGTGTACACACCAAACAGAGAGGCCGGGATGATGGTACCTTGGCCCAGGATTAAAGCCAGTCATCCGGTCAGGGGGCATGGGTGTTTCCGGTTGGGACCGAGAGGGGGGGCACCCCCTTAGAGCGCGCGTATAGAAATTTGATCCCATGCTACGCGAGGTTGTAGCCTCCCCGTCTCATGGTTTTTCTTGAACGTTGCTGAGGGTGATCCCTGGCTTCGGATGGTTGAATTGGGTGTGTACTGGTTAGACGTGTTTCTTCCAAACACCGTCGACGGAACTAGTCCCCGTGACTACTGAAATCCGTTGGCTGTGGTTAAGTACAAACTCTGCAGAGTCAATTCTTTCCAAATCATCGTATCCATGACCAAGTAATGAAAACATTATATCCATATCTATCCGCGTGGAAAAAAAACTTCTCCCCGGTGAACAATCTCAGGTGGTAAATCCAGTTTTATTGTTATTCCTGTGGATGGACTAACTTTATTTTTGTCTCATGCTTGTGATAATTTATGTTCCCGAACTGTTGTACTATTGAGTTGTGATATAAGCCCTTTATTTAACGTCGCGCAGACGTCCGACTGTGGCGTGTTCTTGTTCCTTACTTTAAATATAAGCCCTTTTTGTGATGTCGCTCAGACGTCCGACTGTGGCATGCACAGTATTTATTTTCTGTTATAAGCCCTTTATGTGGTGTCGCCCCGACGCCCGACTGTGGCATTATTATTCCGCATTTTCCGCTCGAGGAGTCTTTCAGACACTCGTTTGGCACCAGTATCACTATTTTGCATTTTCCGCTCGAGGAGTCTTCCAGACACTTGTTTGGCACCAGTATCACTATTTTGCATTTTCCGCTCGAGGAGTCTTTCAGACACTCGTTTGGCACCAGTATTACTATTCTGCAGTTTCCGCTCGAGGCGTCATTCAGACCCTCGCTTGGCACCCAGTATTTATTACCTCTATGTCTGATCGCACCGGTTAACTTGTTCATGTGCTTCATGTTTACATTTGTTATATCTTATGTCCGAACTGTCTTGCGAGTACTTTCATAGTACTCACCTGGCTTGTTGATTTGGCCAGATGTTGACGAAGGCGATCTCTTGGATGAAGAGTTTGATAGTGCGTCCGATGCCTAGAGGAGTCCCAGTCAGTCCTGCGCGATCCCGGATATTGGTCACTTGTATTGTATACGCTTCCGCCACCCGCAATAAGTCTCCTCGAGCCTCACTCCGACGCTCGAAGAGCTGTAGTCTTCTGGAATCATATCACTCGCTTCGCGGTGATATTTCCACCACCGTTATTATCGTGAGTTAGTAGTTGCCACCCTATCCGCCGTATTGTTTTAGCGGCGTGCATGTAATAAATTGTTGGGCAATCTCTGCTCAACCCTGTATTATATTTAGTACTCCTGGTATTTTTCTTCTGTGACCAAGATATTGTCTACCAGTGAGAAGGAATTCTTCCTCGCTGGTCCATAAAAGGGATTGGTCTCTCAATAATTATTTTATTGAAAAACCGGTCGTGACAATAAAAAATCATCGTGGAGTTTCGTGGCATTTGGACTTCGTTTGATATTGATTTCCTGCGATGTAAAAAACATGGAAAAAATAGCAACCGACACTTGGCACTATGTCAATAGGTTAGTACCAAAAAATGATATAAAATGATTATAAAACATTCAATATTGATAATAAAACAGCATGGAACAATCAAAAATTATAGATACGTTGGAGACGTATCAGAAGGTTCCACTGCGTCCCATACAGTAGCATGGGCTATAGGGTGGTGTCCTAGCCTTAGTGGGCCAAGGGAACCAACCCCTACGAGGCCCATGCGCCTGGGAAGGAGAACCCCTAAGTGGGAGGGAGTCCACTTGCCTTGGGAAGCAAGTTTCCTCCCTTGGACGCCTCCCCTCCTTGGAGGAGGGGCTAGGGCTGCGCCTCCAGCCCTCCCACACCCCTAGATATAGTGGGGAGGGGGCGCAAGGGCTGGACACACCAAACCCAAGCCTCTTCTCTCTCCCGATAAGCCTCCACCTCGATCCAACAGCGCTTGGCGAAGCCCTGTCAGTGTTTCGCTGCCATTACCACCACAATGTCATCGTGTTGGTTCAGATCTCATCTACCTCCTCTCCCTCGCTTGCTGGATCAAGAAGGAGAGGACGCCACCGAGCCGTACATGTGCTAAACTCGGAGGTGTCGTCCGTTCGACACTAGATTGGATTGGATCGTGAAGAGTACAACTACATCAACCGCGTTATGACGCTAACGCTTTCGTTCTAAAAGGGTATGTAGGAAATTTTTTGATTTTCATGCAACGTTCCCCATCAGGTGTGTCGATCAACCGAGGCCGGGCATGACCAAAAAAAGTGTGTCCGGCCGGAGTTAATAGAGCATGTTTGATAAGTTGGTGCACCCCTGGAGGGAAGTAATCTATTTGAATAGCCATGTCCATGCACTACAAAAAAAGACACATCTGTGACATTTTGGGCCGAACGATTTTTTTTTCTGTCATACTTATGACACTTCTATGACGATAAATGTGACAAAACCCGGTATCATCATAGATGTGGTGGGCTCCTACTTCTATGACAAAAAATCATGATAGAAAATGGGCTTTTCGTCCTGGGCGGGCCGGAGACGCAGCTGCATGACATTCTTTGGGTCGTCCATGACGGAAAAAACCGTTGTACAAGCGAGGGCGAGGAAAATATCGGGGTGTTCCCGGTTACGGTGGGTGGTCGGGGCCAAGCGATGCGTGTTTCTCTTGTACACGCACACGCGTGGGTGCGAGGCGTTGGGCTCTAACTGAACCCGAGCGATTGCACTGCTGGCTACGCGTTACTAAACCCGAGCGATCGATCGATGGCTGTTAACTTAACCCGATCGAGCGATTCCTTTGCTACTGCTGCTAACTGAAGCCGATCGATGCTGCCTCTGGATGAACAGTGAGCGTTGCTGGGGGGTTTGGATGAATAGTTCCCGATGGGGGTGGATGAACAGGACCCCGTGGTGTTGCCTCTGGATGAACATGACCCGATCGATCGAGCCGGTTGGGGCTGGATGAATAGGACCCCGTGGAGGGCTGGATGAACAGGACCACCCCGTGGAGGGCTGGATGAACAGTAGACGGTGGATGGCGAGATGAACAGTAGCCTGTGGAGGGGTGGTTGAACAGGAGCCCGTTGTGACGGCCCCGATTCAATCGTACACTAATCATGCACGCAAACGTGTACGATCAAGATCAGGGACTCACGTGAAGATATCACAACAAAACTCTAAATGTAAAATAAGTCATACAAGCATCATAATACAAGCCAGGGGCCTCGTGGGCTCGAATACAAGTGCTCGATCATAGACGAGTCAGCGGAAGCAACAATATCTCAGTACATACATAAGTTAAACAAGTTTGCCTTAAGAAGGCTAGCACAAACTGGGATACAGATCGAAAGAGGCGCATGCCTCCTGCCTGGGATCCTCCTAAACTACTCATTGTCGTTGTCAGCGGCCTGCACGTAGTAGTAGGCACCTCCGGTGTAGTAGGAGTCGTCGTCGACGGTGGCGTCTGGCTCCTGGCCTCCAGCATCTGGTTGCGACAACCAGGTAGAAGGGAAAGGGGGAAAAGAGGGAGAAAAGCAACCGTGAGTACTCATCCAAAGTACTCGCAAGCAAGGATCTACACTACATATGCATGGGTATATGTGTAAAGGGCCATATCGGTGGACTGGACTGTAGAATGCCAGAATAAGAGGGGGATAGCTAATCCTGTCGAAGACTACGCTTCTGGCCTCCTCCATCTTGCAGCATGTAGAAGAGAGTAGATGGTAAGTTTACCAAGTAGCATCGCATAGCATAATCCTACCCGGCGACCCCCTCCTCGTCGCCCTGTTAGAGAGCGATCACCGGGTTATATCTGGCACTTGGAAGGGTGTGTTTTATTAAGTATCCAGTTCTAGTTGTCATAAGGTCATGGTACAACTCCGGGTCGTCCTTTTACCGAGGGACACGGCTATTCGAATAGATAAACTTCCCTGCAAAGGTGCACCACATAACCCAACACGCTCGATCCCATTTGGCCGGACACACTTTTCTGGGTCATGCCCGGCCGTGGAAGATCAACACGTCGCAGCCCTACCTAGGCACAACAGAGAGGTCAGCACGCCGGTCTAAATCCTATGCGCGCAGGGGTCTGGGCCCATCGCCCATTGCACACCTGCACGTTGCGTACGCGGCCGGAAGCAGATCTAGCCCCCTTAATACAAGTGCGAGCTTACGGTCCAATGCGCCGCGCGCCACTCAGTCGCTGACGTCACGAATGCTTCGGCTGATACCACGACTTCGAGTGCCCATAACTTTCCCACGTAGTTGGTTAGTGCGTATAGGCCAAATGGCCAGACTCAGATCAAATACCAAGAACTCGTTAAGCATGTTATTTTAAAGTAACCGCGAACGCCGACCAGGGCCAGGCCCACCTCTCTCCTAGGTGGTCTCAACCTGCCCTGTCGCTCCGCCACAAAGTAACAGTCGGGGGCCGTCGGGAACCCAGGCCCACCTCTACCGGGATGGAGCCACCTGTCCTTTCAGCCCCCTCATCAGAATCACCTGCGGGTACTCAACGAGCTGACCCGACTTTAGTCACCACATGTGTCATGTATATAAAGTATATAGTATATACCCGTGATCACCTCCCTAGTGATCACGGCCCGATAGTATAGCATGGCAGACGGACAAGAGTGTAGGGCCACTGATGGAACACTAGCATCCTATACTAAGCATTAGGGTAGCAGGTAAGGGTAACAACTGTAGCAATAATGACAGGCTATGCAGCAGAATAGTATTAACCGAAAGCAGTAACATGCTACACTCTTCTAATGCAAGGAATATAGATAAGAATAGGCGATATCTGGTGATCAAGGGGGGGGGGGCTTGCCTGGTTGCTCTGGCAAGAAGGAAGGGTCGTCACCACCGTAGTCGAACTGGGGGTCGCCGGCAGTCTCGGGGTCTATCGGAAAGAAGTAACGGAGGGGGAACACAATAAATAACAGAGCAATCAAGCATCATAAAGTTTAACATGGCATTACGAGGTGCTAGAGGTGACCTAACGTAGTAGTAGGTGCTACTGGCGAAGGGGGGAAACATCCGGGAAAGTATTCCCGGTGTTTGACGTTTTTGGACAGATGAACCGGAGGGGAAAAGTTGCGTGTTTGCTATGCTAGGGATGTGTGGCGGATGAACGGGCTACGTATTCGGATTCGTCTCGTCGTTCTGAGCAACTTTCATGTACAAAGTTTTTCCATCCTAGTTACGGATTAAAAGATATGATTTTCAAAAGAATTTATTAATTTCTGGAATTTAATTAATTATTTAGTTTAATTTGAAATTGGATTTATGACATCAACATGATGTCATGCTGACGTCAATAGTCAACAGGGGTTGACTGGTCAACCTGACCAGTGGGTCCCACTGGTCAGTGACACATATTAATTAAACATATTAATTAACCTAATCAGGATTAATTAGGGGTGGGCCCCACTATCATTGACTGATTAATTAATTAACTAACCGTTTAATTAGTTTAGTTTAATTAATCAAAATTAATTAAGTTAATTAATTAATTATTTTTAATATATATATTTATTATTATTATTTATTTTATTTTATTTTTAAAACCGTTATGTGGGGTGGGGCCCCCGTGTCATTGGCCCAGAGGGGCCTTAGCAGTTACGGGCGCTAGCGGGCGCCGGGTCTCGGGCGTCGCCCGAGCGAGGGGAGGCCAGTGGCAAACACCGGCGAGGAGCACGGCGCAGGCGGCGAGGGGAGCGGCGCAGCGCGCGGCCGGACGGGGAGGTGTAAGGCAGAGGCCATGGCAGAGCTGGGCGGCGCGCAGGCGACGGAGCAAGGTGGCGGGGGGGGGGGGGGGCGAGCAGCGAGCGGTGGCTGGCGACGCCGCACGACGAGCAGCGGCTGACGGCGGGCAGAGGAGAAGGGCCGGAGCGGGGCACAGGCAGCTGCGGGCTGCAACAGGACGAGCGCGCGTGGGCGGGGCACCGCGGGGTTGGCCGGGTGCGGCAGTCCGCGGGCGCCGGCGGGCGGCGGAGCCGAGCGCGGGGGAGAGGCAGGGCGCACAGGGGAGAGAGGAGAGGGGGAGCTCACAGGGGCGGTAGGGATTCGGGCAGCGGGGGTCGAGGAGGTCGACGGGGACGACGCGGCGGAGCGGAAGCAGGCCGGCGAGGCGGGTCCGGGCGGCGATGGACGGCGACGGGCGATTCGGGCGGCGGCGTCGGCGGTTTGCTCCCCCTCCCGATCCAATCGAGAGAGGGGGGAGGGAGATATTTCGGGGGGAGGAGTGGGGTGTCGGTGGTTGGATTAGGTTAGGGGGAGTGGGTATAAGGGAGTGGGGGTGGGCCTT
Source organism: Aegilops tauschii subsp. strangulata (assembly GCF_002575655.3). Taxonomy (NCBI): domain Eukaryota; kingdom Viridiplantae; phylum Streptophyta; class Magnoliopsida; order Poales; family Poaceae; genus Aegilops; species Aegilops tauschii. Next base: position 520,886,713 of record NC_053036.3, read on the forward strand.
GGCCTAGTTGGGCCGGCCAGCTAGGACGGAGCCCAGTGGGGGGTGCTTCCTCTCTTTTTGTTGTTGTTAGTTTTGTTTTTCTCTTTAGTATTTTCTTTTCCTTTTATTTATATACTTTTTTGTTTTAAATCATGTTAAATTATTTAGGCATTTTAAATTTTTTTACTACACCATATTTATCTATGTAATATTTAGTACAAACCGAACATTTTTATTTTAATGTTTGAAAACTTTTATTATTTATCAAACTTTGAATTTGAATTTTGGACCGGTTTTGATCTAACGATAGATTAGCAACAGTAATACCGGTGACGTGGCATCATTAGCGTGGAATTACCGTAGCTTAATTATCCGGGCGTCACAATTCTCCTCCACTACAAGAAATCTCGTCCCGAGATTTAATAGGGGAAGTGACGGGGAAGGGATTTGGTTACGAAATTCTAACGAGTGTTCTCGGTCTTGGTTGCTCTTCCTGAAGTAGTTGATCCTCCTCGTTGATGTCTTTATTTCTCTGCTTCAGGTCATCATGGTGAAGTCGGCATCCTTTCTTCGGAAACTCCATCATACTTACGAAAGAATAAGGGGGGTATTCCGGGAGAACGGACCTCTGCAAGGTTGATTATCTGGTAACTAACATCGGGGAAGGTGGCGGAAAGTAACTCTCAAACTGAAACTTAAGAAAATATCGAGAGCAAAGTCAGAAGGTACCATGATGAGTTTCAAGCCGGTAGGCAATCGTTCGATGCCTGAAACAAAGTGTAGAAGGGGTCCAAAGCAATGGGAATAAGTTTTGTGTCTGATACCAGAATTGATGATATCTCAGAAGGTGGCTCGTGAATTACTTATGAGGCCATGCGCGAGGAATAACTTTGGAAACAGGAGGGTGTAGGAGAGTCAGGTTTCGATCCTGTGGAACGATGGGTTATGGGCCCACCATGTGGGTTAAAAGCAGGAAGGCGCTAACATTTGCACAGTCAAGATAGCAAGGTATGTCGGAGAATAGACTGTCAGTTTTGTTGGCAACAACGTTGGTACCAAGGGCGAGGGACGAAGAGAACCATTTTCCTGCTCGTTGAAACGAGGCGGACCAATAGGCAAAGTTCTCGTCCATCGGTGGCTACCAGGATGCTATCGACAAATGCCACATGGTCTTACTGACACGGTTGTACACCAAGGTGTTCACATAAGCAGAAGAATATCACTGCTTAGATCATATGGATCACAAGGAAGGTTAAACAAATAAATGGAAGGAAAATGTGATCCTCAGATCAAATATAACAATGGAAAGGAAAATGTGTTTGACACATATACCAGGGGGATACCCTTCCCAAGAACAAGTAGAGCATGATATCCATGACAGGATATAATGTAGAAAACTTTTTAGGTAGGGGAGAGAAATTTCATGACATTACTCATACATCGGTGTTTGGATAATTGAGCAGGAAACATTTAGCATTGGGCTTCAAATATTCTTGTTGAAAATCGGAGTACCACAAACATGCTTCGAGATAGCATCGACATGGTCTTCAAGCAAAGGTCGGACTTTGGATACACAAAGGATTCATCAAGAACAACTTATAGAATAAGTCTTTCAATTTCCTCATGGAAGAATGGATAACCTTGCTGAAAAGGAAGCTATAACAATAGGTCCTCCGGCCAGGTGTGCTATGCATGACATAACCTTACCGGGTCATATAAAGGCCAACATTATAACTCTTGGAAATATGTTCCAACCATCACATCTGACCGAGATTCAGATTTGATTGGTGTCACGATACCTCAGACTTAGGATGCCTGAGAAGAAAAGGTGCGGCACAATTTGACGAGATAACATTGTAAGATTCTCGGTAAATGAACTATGGAAGCAAGTTCCGAATCATGAGTTCATTATTAAATCAAGGAGAGGATGAGGAGGTGGCTGATGAACTCAACGACAATTCATCGGGATTTCCAAAAGATGGATTTCCACAATTATGTGAACAAGGAGATAGCTTTTGTCAGTTCAAATGATATATTGAGGTATGCTTGAGGAAACATACACGATTAAACATTGGTTGACGGTGCACCCGAAATGCGGACTTAGGTAGCACAAACAATGTTAGAATGGCGATTCGATAACTAATGGTCTAAGAATGAAATGTTGACCATTAACTTCAAAGCAATAAGGTTGCTAGAAGTTTTAAAATTACTAGTCCATCTGTCGGTATTCCTGTTAGGATCAACACGGGGACCAAGAAAATAATGGTGATGGTGAAGTATCACTTATATCAAGAATTCTCAAGAGGTGGTGAGATTCTCACAACATCCTTGACAAAAAGGCAGTAATACTACAAGGTAGATCATAATACAAGCTGGATAGCAAGTTGCATCCATAACATGAACAAGTTTGTGATGAAAGGAAGGTAAGGATGTTGTTGATGGTAACTCAAATTACCAAGGAACAAGGATGGCACTTATCGTCTAGAATTCCATTGATATCCTGGAAGGAGTCAAAATGTTGATGATGATCACGACAATTTGTTGTCGAGAGGATCCACAAAGAAGCAATTGAACAGCGACTGCATCACGCAAAAGGACTGATGCAACAAAAGATTATTGGAGCCACAGATACGACACAAACTCGAAATCAAGCTTGCTATTTTTAAGGCGAAATTATATGAGGAGGAAGATCGACGTAAGGTTAGCTCATCGTCGAAAATTGTGCTCCGGAAAGAAGGACCAGGTAGCATGGTTAAAATCGGCATGATAATGACATAGCCGAGCAGGCTAGGAATGACGTGATCGAGTTCAAACTCGTAAGTAATGGAGGTTACTAAGAGTTGTTGAATCGCAGTGTGGACTCGATTCAGTTGTCGGTGTCTTTGAGTGTTTAATAACTCGGAGCCCGTGAAAAAATTGGAATCAGTGAGGATGTAGTACTTGATGAAGAACTCATAAGAGGTTATGCAGTTCGGTGATAATCTCGAGATACCAGGGGGTAATACTCGATGATAGATCAAAATAGAGGTTGGATTGGGTATTGCTCTGCAGAAGTCAAGTGCTTAAACTTGCACGAGAAATGGTATTTAAAGGAGAACATGGTCGGAACCACGATTGCAAAAGGCCAGATCCCAGATATAAGATGAACTTATACCAAGGGGATACTTAATTTAAGAGAAGCTTTCATGATAAGTTCTACATCGTGTCCATGGGCATGAACACAAAGTTCAAGGTCAACTCCCACTTCTCCAATGCATGACCATACATTCACTTCTCTTTATCGAACTTGTAGTGTTGAAAAGTTATCTGACGAAGCGGCAGTAGTGTATAACCTATATAACTTTCGGGTTCACACAGATTAGGGAAGGCATAGGTTCAACTCAACGAGGCTTCTTAGGAACATATACCACAAGCTTCAAGAGTAAATATCACCAGCTCGAAAGCAGAGCATGGTTGGAAAAAAGAGAGGATACAATTTACCAAAGGCATTATGTATCGGAGAAATAACTCACAAGGTGATTAATTATGAAGGACACTGTCAGATAATAATCCAACAGTGGATATGGCGATCCACAATGGAGCTGATGTGAGTATCGATACCCAATCAGAGGAAGAAAGAATGCAAATGCATCGGTTTATAGAACATCTGAATAATTCAACGTTTAAATAACAAAGGGATTATGATTTTCAAATCAAGGGATCCAGAGCAAACGCTCTGATCAAGGATGGATAAGTTGAATAGACTTAGGGGTACAATTGATGGCAATCTGATTGGCCGAGAACCAGCTCATGTTCGAAAGACGTCTGAGTCGGAAAGATAATTTATAAGGATCAACTAATGATTGCGTGCATTCGCAACATATTGAATCAAGGGACGCAAAATGATAGTGAGAAAAGATGCCAATAAGATTACTAGACTTATGGTATTAACCAGAATGCAAGCAAGCAAGAATTTCAAGAGCAACAGGCTACTCAGGGTTTTCGGAAGGTCGAATGGCACTTCGAAGACTTTTGTGAAACACCTGAACAACTGGGGATGAGCGGATACTCGATAAGTGTGAGGAATTATCCGTAGGGGGTATTCATTAGGCAAGAACTGCAGGGCAGTAAGCTCAAGGATTCTTAAAAGTTTGGAGAATAATTCGATGCATTAACAAGAGCAACTGGGAATGAAAGTAAGACGACAACTGCATGTAATCCTCCATAGGGATAACGGTTATAGGGAATTGCAAAAGCAACGGGAACAAGGTCTCGAGTGAACACTGGAGAGTATCTTCCGAATCTTCTGGTGTAGTTGGCGATCATCTGGAGTGAGGGGCTCTCCGGGAGGAAGTAGTAACGAGATCCTAAAGTTAGATTTTAGTAAATTCATTAAACCCGAGTAGGAGAGAGATCAGAGTCCTAGAGTAAAGGTCGAGGAGTAAAAGATCCTAGTACCACCCAATGGTGACGTGGGCCCGTAAGACACACAACCATGTTAGTAAAAGTTTTTGCAATGTCTAGACTCGACTTCGGCCAAGGAGTGTGGAAGGGGGATTCCTACAGGCAGTTGGCTCTGATACCAACTTGTGACGCCCCCGATACAATCATACACTAATCATGCACGCAAACGTGTATGATCAAGATTAGGGACTCACGGGAAGATATCACAACACAACTCTAAATATAAAATAAGTCATACAAGCATCATAATACAAGCTAGGGGCCTCGTGGGCTCGAATACAAGTGCTCGATCATAGACGAGTCAGCGGAAGCAACAATATCTGAGTACAGACATAATTTAAACAAGTTTGTCTTAAGAAGGCTAGCACAAACTGGGATACAGATCGAAAGAGGCGCATGCCTCCTGCCTGGGATCCTCCTAAACTACTCCTGGTTGTCGTCAGCGGCCTGCACGTAGTAGTAGGCACCTCCGGTGTAGTAGGAGTCGTCGTCGACGGTGGCGTCTGGCTCCTGGGCTCCAGCATCTGGTCGCGACAACCAGGTAGAAGGGAAAGGGGGAAAAGAGAAAAGCAACCGTGAGTACTCATCCAAAGTACTCGCAAGCAAGGATCTACACTACATATGCATGGGTATATGTGTAAAGGGCCATATCGGTGGACTGGACTGCAGAATGCCAGAATAAGAGGGGGATAGCTAATCCTATCGAAGACTACGCTTCTGGCATCCTCCATCTTGCAGCATGTAGAAGAGAGTAGATGGTAAGTTCACCAAGTAGCATCGCATAGCATAATCCTACCCGGCGATCCCCTCCTCGTCGCCCTGTTAGAGAGCGATCACCGGGTTATATCTGGCACTTGGAAGGGTGTGTTTTATTAAGTATCCAGTTCTAGTTGTCATAAGGTCAAGGTACAACTCCGGGTCGTCCTTTTACCGAGGGAAACGGCTATTCGAATAGATAAACTTCCCTGCAGGGGTGCACCACATAACCCAACACGCTCGATCCCATTTGGCCGGACACACTTTTCTGGGTCATGCCTGGCCGCGGAAGATCAACATGTTGCAGCCCTATCTAGGCACAACAGAGAGGTCAGCACGCCGGTCTAAATCCTATGCGCGCAGGGGTCTGGGCCCATCGCCCATTGCACACCTGCATGTTGCATACGCAGCCGGAAGCAGACCTAGCCCCCTTAATACAAGTGGGAGCTTACGGTCCAATGCGGCGCGCGCCGCTCAGTCGCTGACATCACGAAGGCTTCGGCGGATACCACGACGTCGAGTTGGTTAGTGCGTATAGACCAAGTGTCCAGACTCAGATCAAATACCAAGAACTCGTTAAGCGTGTTATTTTAAAGTAACCGCGAACGCCGACCAGGGCCAGGCCCACCTCTCTCCTAGGTGGTCTCAACCTGCTCTGTCGCTCCGCCACAAAGTAACAGTCGGGGGCCGTCGGGAACCTAGGCCCACCTCTACCGGGATGGAGCCGCCTGTCCTTTCAGCCCCTCTTCAGAATCACTTGCGGGTACTCAACGAGCTGACCCGACTTTTGTCACCACATGTGTCATGTATATAAAGTATATAGTATATACCTGTGATCACCTCCCTAGTGATCACGACCCTATAGTATAGCATGGCAGACGGACAAGAGTGTAGGGCCACTGATGGAACACTAGCATCCTATACTAAGCAGTAGGGTAGCAGGTAAGGGTAACAACTGTAGCAACAATGACAGGCTATGCAGCAGAATAGGATTAACCGAAAGCAGTAACATGCTACACTCTTCTAATGCAAGCAATATAGATAAGAATAGGCGATATCTGGTGATCAAGGGGGGGGGGCTTGCCTGGTTGCTCTGGCAAGAAGGAAGGGTCGTCAACACCGTAGTCGACCTGGGGGTCGCCGGCAGTCTCGTGGTCTACCGGAAAGAAGTAATGGAGGGGGAACACAATAAATAACGGAGGGGGAACACCATATTTATCTATGTAATATTTAGTACAAACCAAACATTTTTATTTTAATGTTTGAAAACTTTTATTATTTATCAAACTTTGAATTTGAATTTTGGACCGGTTTTGATCTAACGATAGATTAGCAACAGTAATACCGGTGACGTGGCATCATTAGCGTGGAATTACCGGAGCTTAATTATTCGGCCGTCACACCCGTGGAGAGGGCTAGTTGAATAGTAGCCGGTGGAGTAGCGCGCGGTGGAGGCTGGATGAATAGGAGCCCGTGGATGAACAGACACAGGTGGAGGCTGGAGGAGGTCGACGGTGGATGAACGGTAGCCCGTGGAGGCTGGAGAGGGTCGACGGTGGAGATGAACAGTATTCCGTGGAGTCCCGTTTTGCGGTACGCCACACCCCTCCCGATGAACAGGACCCCCGTTTGGACCGTAGCGCTCCAACACAAGTCCGTTTCCTCCGTTTTGCGGTACGCCACACCCCTCCCGATCAACAGGACCCCCGTTTCGACCGTAGGAGGTCCGTTTCCTCCGTTTTGCGGTACGCCAGACCCCTCCTGATGAACAGGATCCCGTTTTGAACGTGGCCGGTCGAACACAAGGCCATTTCCTCCGTTCTGCGGTACGCCAGGCCTCGTTTCCATCAGCTGTTCCGTCCAAGCCCTCCCGATGAACACGACGACGCATTCCGTTCCGACCCAGCTGGTTGGCTCCCCATGAACACGACGACGATGCAGTTTCTTCGTTCCGACCCAGCCATGTACACGAGCCCTGGCCGTACGTATGCGCGAGTAGGTGTTCGAGACCCTGCCCGTATGTACGTACGTGGTCGTATTTTCTTTCTTGCACACTGGCCGCTGTACGTATGTGTACATGCTACGTGCACACCTATACTACGACACGTGTGCACCTCTACATCGACCAGTATGTACATACACGTTGGCGACCAGAATGACAACGCTACGTACGCTTCGACCAGGTGGGTCCGGACTGTCAGGCACTTCCTTGCTTGCGAAGATGTAGCTAGTGGGTCCCAACAGTCAGGGGGGTGAATCGTTTTTTTTCAGACGCACTTCCTTGCGTGCGAAGATGTCGCTGGTAGGTCCCAGCAGTCAGGGGGGAAACTTTTTTTCGTGAAATACGGTTGCCCGTCAGGTGGGTCCCTGCTGTCAGGTGGAGGAATCATCCAACGGCCGTGGACCCAGCTGTCAGCCTCTCCACGTACAGTCCATGTCCGATGGAAGCCGTTCCTTGACCACGTCGCACCGAGAGCACCAGGGTGGTGGACGACGGCGAGGCCTAGGAAGGGGACGACGCGGAGCCGGGGAAGACGCAGCAGTGGATGCCCACGCGTAGAGGAGTATGAGGGTTCACTGGTTCGCTGTGGTGTGAGGCTGCCATCGCCGCAGAATAACAGGGGGTGTGGGTGAGTAGAGGGATGGCCTGGCCAGCGGTGGGAGTAGTAGGGGGCGGTGAGGCCTCCGCGACATTGCAGGCAGCCACGGGAGGCAGGAGCACGAGGCACGACCGGCACTGGTTTGGGCGGCTGGAGCAAGAAGACCAGAGGTTGAAGAAGCACTACGGCCGTTGGATGGACATCGTACGGTCACTGGAGCTAGAATCGTTCATATTGACTAAGTTGACAAAGCCCTTCGTCCCCGTCAACTTAGTTGGTGCACAAGTCAGCCTCCCACTATTGTGGGTCCCAGCTAGCAGGGGGTATTCATTTTTTGTGCGTAATAAGGAGGCACTTCCTTGCGTGCGAAGATATAGCTGGTGTGTCCGACCTGTCAGCGGTGGGAATGTTTTTTTCGTGAAATACGGAGGCCCTTCCGGTGGGTCCCAGCTGTCAGGTGGAGGAATCATTATTTTGCGCGTAATAAGGAGGCATTTACTTGCGTGCGGCCGTGGACCCAGCTGTCAGCCTCTCCACGCACAGTCTACTTCCGATGGTGTTGTTCGTTGACCACGTTGACCACTCCATGCCGAGCGCATCCAAGGTGGTGGACGACGGCGAGGCCCCAGACAGCAATGAGCCGGTGATGGGAAGACGCGGGAGTAGAGTCGCAGACGGAGAGGCGTACGAGGGTGAACTGGTTCTGGTGCAGTGTGGTTCGGCAGTCGGTGGAGAAGAACAGGAGGTGTGGAGGGGTGGAGGGATGGCCTGGCCAACGGTGGAGTAGCGCTTCACAGCGAAGCGTGCTAAGCAGAGCTGCTAGCAGCAAGAGGCGGGAGCAGGTGGTCCCGGCGGCGCTGGAAGAAGAAGACGAGAGATTGAAGATGGATGCCGGTCGTTGGATGTAAATCCAATGGCTAACGATGTCAGAATCATTTGTTGACTAAGTTGACAACGAGTTGCATTGGCTTCGACCTATTGGCCCACATTTCAGCCTCCAAAAATGTGGCACGTATTCAACCCATTTTTTCAGAATTTACAGTCAATTTGATCTCTGTCTTTTTGAATTACAGTCCATTAGCTAGGCTGGGTGAACAAATAATGTAGCGTCCATGCGAACCATTTATGTTTTTCCTAAAAAATTACAGGCCATTTGCACTTTCTCGAAATACACGATTTTGCTGGGCTGGTTCTAATTATAATGTTGGGGTGGGCGCAGCAATGTTATCAAAAAATAAACAGGGGCTGAGCATTTTGTTATATATATATATATATTTAAATAATAAGTGATTTCTTATTACATTGGTCCTTAAATCTTACCAAGCTTTTGTACACAATCAACGGGATTTTCGTTGCTAAAAAAATCCAGGATTTTATTGTTAAGAAATTATTTTTATATGTTAATAAGATGTGGGATATTGTTTCTTACATATATAAGTATCTGTTAAATGTATGATGACAATAACAATAATATATAATAACATATAAAATAATTTAAATATATATAATATAGTTAGAAGGGAAACATAAGTTGGACCAGGCGTTCCTATTCTTATATAGAAAAATAGAACAGACTTCTGCATTTTCTTCAAAAAAAAACATAAATTGGGCTGCCGATGTTTTAGGAAAAATAAAACCTCGGATGGGAGGTCCATAGGCCGGTCGATACATGACGGCCCTCAACAAAATACAAACAGACCTATGGACCTCCCATCCGAGGTCGTGGGCTGCGCATGTTAAAAAAGAAAGCCTAGATGGGGCAGCCCAAAACCCAGTTGATACTTGCTGCCCCAGTGATAATAAATGATACCTGCCAGCTCCCCAGCTTCGTTGTGAATTTATCTCCTATAGTAACTACGTTGAAGCACCTAAAAAATGTAACTATGTTGGCAAACCCGTGGGCCCCAACGTCAGTATAGCATTAGGAGGAAGTATTTTTTCGATGAGGCACTTGCTTGCGTACGACCATAGACCTGGTGGGTCCCGACTGTCCGCCTCTCCACATACAGTCCTCTCTAGATTCCTCTCGTTTGTTCAGCATGTTCACAACGGCAGACAGCGGCGTCGCGGCGAGCGCACAAAGGCGCAGGAGGAGATCCGACCACTTGAGGAAGTGCCTTATTAGTAATGAAACAACTGAACTGGCCTAGTGGCCGAGTGACACTACCCGACAGCTGTTCCGCCCGGGTTCGATTCCACCTGTGCAGAGAAAATATCTCCAAATTTTTTGCCTATGCCTTTATTGACATGTGGGTCCCAATTGTCATCTACGCACACCACGTCCAACACTTGCCAAAACTTCATCCCTCGTTTTCTCTGTTTTTCGCACACTCAACATTGTGTGGGCATTTTGAAAATAGCATATCTTTTTGACTGTGCATCATATGAAGATGTGCTATGCATGAATGTTAATCATCATGATGTTAACTGACTGGTAGTTCCAGTTTCGACCATGAATAAAACTTCCAATATGATGTTAACACTGTTTGAAAAGGCAGTGTTAATATAAATGCTCTGCCTCTAAAAGTTGCAGTTTCTTATCTGAAACTGAACTTGGAGTTTCTTATCTGAAACTGAAACTTGCAGTTTCTTCTCTAAGAATCACATTGTCTGCACTTTTATACTCCTATGAAACTACATTTTTAAGTGCTAGAAATAGATCTCTACAATTCATAAAATACTTCATATGCTCAATACTGCAAATCTGAAATTCAAAAGACATTCATATCTGAAAGTACTCTCAAAATACACAACACAAAACACAATTCACAACCTGCAAATACTAACAACCCTAAGCCCCTCCTGACAATTCACAACCTGCCCGACTATTGGGCTAGGGGGCAGTCCCTCCTATTCCTCGGCGGCAGACAGCCGCCCCGTGAGACGATGTGAACGGTGAGGGAGAGGATGGCGGGGAAGCGTCGTCGGGCCAACTGTTTTTCTCCTCTTGCAGTTGGGTTCAGTCAACGAAGACTCCACCGGCTCGCTCTGGCATGACACACTCACAAACGGCACCCTGTAGATGCTCAATCCTTCAATCTCTGGTGGATGCTCCATCTGGGATCAATACTCCCACCACCGCTCCCTCACGATCGGATTCGGTGAATTTGTTTGCTCCATGGCCCAGAGGAGCAGCTCTATGTACTCCCGCGCGACTCCCTTCGGGCGTATCACCGCCTTTTCGCTCTGATGCGGATATTTGGCCATGGATGTCGCCGTCGCCGCTAGTTGGTCCTTATTGTCAAACCAGGACTGTATCTCCAACATCCTAGCTAGCTTCACAGGGTCGCCGTCTGTGATCCTCACGTATCGGTTGTACTCCTCCATCGATCTACTTCTCCACAGCACCTTCACTCGCCGGCGGTGGTTTTTGAATGGAAGAGGAGAGGAGCAGCGCTGGTTTTGGATTAGAACGGGAGAGGAGCGACGCTGGTTTTGGATTGGAACAGGAGAGGAGGGCGGTGGTTTTGAAATGGGAGAGGAGAGGAGCGGCGCTGGAATTAGATTGGAACAGGAGAGGAGCGGCGGTGGTTTAAGAGGAGAAGAGCGGAAGAGCGGCGCTGGTCTTGGAAGTATTTTTTTTGTTTTGCGTATTTTGGGTCAAAGTTTGACCACGTACTGTATTTGACAAGCAAAATGTGAATGCATGTCACCAAAAATTGTATCGTTTGGTTCGTATCTGAATGTACTTTAAAATTATATTATTTTTGCAACGTATAACATATATTTTATTTGCAAAAATCATGGTCAATTATGACCCAGAATAAAAGGGAGACTAGTTAATGGGGGGTCGCTTTCTTAATTGAAGGGTAAATTGATTTTGATTTTGATCCAGTCACAGCGCGCTGGCCCTCTCGCCCGATCCGAAATCGCTGCCGCACGCTCCTCTCCCTCTTCTCCATTGCAAAACCACCTCCTCTCCTCTCCATCATCTCCATTCAAAAACCACCGTCTCGCCTCTCCCGCTTCTCCATTGCAAAACCACCTCCTCTCCTCTCCATCATCTCCATTCCAAAACCACTGTGTCGCCTCTTCCTCTTCTCCATTGCAAAACCACCTCCTCTCCTCGCCATCATTTCCATTCCAAAACCACCGTCTCGCCTCTCCCTCTTCTCTATTGCAAGACCACCGTCTCTCCTCCCATCTTCCAAAGCTAGCATCGGACCACTCAGAAGGACATTTATGGAGAGGATGCGACAGCGAATCAGGCAGATCGCCGGCGGCGACCAGGCAAAGTTAGCCAGGTTGAAGGAGATCCTTACTTAGTTTGACAATGAGTGGGAGATTTCAAGGACGATGAGGGCCATGTGGCAATATATGCGAAAGAACGAGACAGCGGCGATGAGGGCGGCGATGTACATGTACTCCTCGACGGCAGTCACGCTGCAGTCCTTCGAGTTCATCGAGTATCTCCTTTGGGCGATGGAGCAGACAGATTCGCCCGAGGCAAAAGTCAGGCGGAGGTGGTGGGCGTACAGGTCAAAGGTCGAGCACCCAGAGGATAACGAATCAATCGAGTACGGTGTGCCGTTCGTGAGGGTGCAGAGTCAGCCGGAGCCACAGGAGTATTCGTTCTCCCACCGCAAGAGGAGGCCGGATGGCGCGACGTCGCTTCCCCGCCGTTCTCCACGGTTCCCTCGACGCTCGCCTCATTTCAACGGCGGCGGTAGGGTTTAAGGTAAGCTTCACACTAACCTAATCTTCCACCTGCTCAGGCTTACAATCAGTGTGACAGCTAATGAAAATCATGATTACAATCAGTCTCCGAGTACTACGCCAATCACCCTTAAATAGCTCTAGACCTTTGGGTCAAAATTGTGACACTGTGTACAAATAAAGAAAAATAGATTGGTGCTTCTTTCAGAAAAGAGTACTCCCTAGAAAACTGCCAATATAAGCTACTAGTATTTGGTTAGAGGATTTGCTATCGAGAAAGATCTGTCCACAGAGAGCGCCACAGATCCCACTGGTGGTGGTGGATGCCAATGTGTGCATGGAGCATGGTTGGTGTCGGTAATTTTTACTTGGCACACCTCGCACTCTGCATATATGCCGGTTCCATCCGTACATTTGTGCAGTTCCACCAAAATGTAGCTGAATAACCCTGTTTGCACAGATAATGAAAAAGCGTGATTACATTATAGTGGCACTAGTTGATGAAACACGCAAAATAAATAGAAGAAAATATTGCGATTGTATCATAGTATGCCATGCTGTGAGGGCAAGATGGGCCCTGCGACGCCTCATACGGTACGCCACGCCTCATACTGGAAATCGTCCCAAGTCTCCCCGATACACCTTCTGCCAGTGATGAACTTCAGTGTACAGCGGTAGTACAAGGAGGGGCCTTGAGACATTCAAATCTCTATTTTTGTGCAGATCAACTAAAATTAAGTACCCCAGTTTGCAGAAACGCTTAAACATTAACAATGGGACTAGTTGATGAAACATACATTAACAAAGAGAAGCACTTTCTTTATCTACATTGGAAATGAAATGATAGAGAGGACACTCACTCTATTTTAACTGTATTATTACTTCATTTTATCAGTGACACTAGGGTCGAGCAGGTGGCAAACGAGGCGTACCGTGCATCGCAAGGATGAAGGCCGGGGGTGCTTAGACTGGGATGCTGAAGCTGGCTCTTTCAGTCCCTATCTTCCCCCTGTTCTGTGGTAGCATTTGGGTTGTAATCCAAACTTGGTCGAGCTGGTGCTGCGTCCCCCTACCTGCCCAGCTTATGTGGCGAACTTGTCTCCTGCTAGTACTCAGTCCGTTCTAGTAGTAGTTGCATAACTGCCCGTTTACACTGAGATGTTGTCGGATAATGGTTCTCTATGGTTGGGTTTCTTTAGAGAAATCGGAGGGAACCCCCTCTTTCGATATATAAAAAAACAGTGGCACTAGCGGTGCAAAAACATTGCCTCAAATTAATAGTGCCACTAGATTAAGGTGCAAAATAATAACATTACTGCTTTATCATGGCAGTGCCAAAATAGTAGCACAAGAGCAGGATCAACATGCAGGATCTTTGGCAAACGGTCAGACCAAAAAGGAACATACCTCGTGATGGGAACCATATCTGCAGTCAACGCCATCGTAGAAGGGATGACACCAGTCACCAACATGGATGATTCAATTCATGGGACCTTTTGGTGCAGTTCACCTAAAATGAAGCAATGTCCCATGAGCTAGCAGCTTCTTCTTTTTTTAAGAAAAGGGCTCCAGCCCCGGTTCCATTTCCATCAGAAAACAAAACCCACAGAGCTTCTTCTTCATTAGTTGCAATAAAATTGAGCAACATCAAGGTTGATCGTGAAGCTCCTGGAATGTTCAACTATAATTTGTATATCATTTGTGCAGTTCAACTAAGATCAAGCGTGAAATTTATATCTTTGTTTGCACAAAAAAGGTGGAAAGGAGGGTGACTAACAAGTGATGAAACATGCATCAAATGAAAAAAAGCATGTTCCTTATCTGAATGGCAATCGTACAAGGACAGTAGCAATTTCTAGCAGCATTGCTAGATATTAGTTTAATGGTGCCATTGCTTCATTTTACCAGCAACATTACATTAACAACTGCTACAGAGTCGGTATTTGGGCACGGGAGAGTAGGCGGACCAGGATAGTTGCATCTCTAACGAAAAGAAGCAACTTATCTTAATGGGAAATTTAGCAGGACATGAAAAAAAACTGCCATTGATTCACATTACTGGAGGCATTACATTGAAAACAACATTGGTTTAACGTGTCCTTACTTTTAACAGTGCGACTGCTACATTTTACCAGTAGCATTACATAAGAGCGGCTCGGGGCAACAAATATCAGAAGAGGATATCTGGGTTGGTCCCATTTTTGTTCGGTATATAGCCCCCTTATACTGTGTGAGGCTAGCAAATCTAGTGCTGGACTTACTCTGTTGACTTGTCCCCCAGTCCCCACTTTCTTTCCTTTTTCAACCAATAGATCAGGTTTATATTGAGTTTGTACTCACTATTAAAAAAAGACACATCCATGACATTTTGGGCTGAACGAATTTTTTTCTGTCATACATATGACACTTCTATGACGATAATTGTGACAAAACCCGGTATCATCATAGATGTGGTGGGCTCCTACTTCTATGACAAAAAATCATGATAGAAAATGGACTTTTCGTCCTGGGCGGGCCGGAGATGCAGCTGCATGACATTCTTTGGGCCGTCCATGACGGAAAAAACCGTGGTAGAAGCGAGGGCGAGGAAAATTTCGGGGAGTTCCCGGTTACGGTGGGAGGTCGGGGGCCGAGCGATGCGCGTTTCTCTCGTACACGTACGCGCATGTGTGCGAGGCGTTGGCTCTAACTGAACCTGAGCGAGGCATTGGGCTCTAACTGAACCCGAGCTATTGCACTGCAGGCTACGCGTTACTAAACCCGAGCGATTGATCGATGGCTGTTAACTAAACCCGATCGATCGATGGCTGTTAACTAAACCCGAGCGAGCGATTCCTTCGCTACTGCTGCTAACTGAAGCCGATCGATGCTGCCTCTGGGATGAACAGTGAGCGTTGCAGGGGGGTTTGGATGAACAGTGAGCGGTGGCGTTGCCTCTGGATGAACAGGACCCCGTGGTGTGGTGGAGGGCTGGATGAACAGTAAACGGTGGAGGGGTGCCCGTGGAGGGGTGGTTGAACAGGACCCCATGGTGTGGAGGGCTGGATGAACAGTAGACGGTGGAGGGGTGCCCATGGAGGGGTGGTTGAACAGTAGCCGGTGGAGTAGCGCGCGGTGGAGGCTGGATGAACAGGAGCCCGTGGAGGCTGGAGGAGGTCGACGGTAGCCCGTGGAGGCTGGAGGAGGTCGACGGTGGAGATGAACAGTATCCCGTGGAGTCCCGTTTTGCGGTACGCCACACCCCTCCCGATGAACAGGACCCCTGTTTCGACTGTAGGAGGTTCGTTTCGTCCGTTTTGCGGTACACCACACCCCTCCCGATCAACAGGACCCCCGTTTCGACCGTAGGAGGTCCGTTTCGTCCGTTTTGCGGTACGCCACACCCCTCCCGATCAACAGGACCCCCGTTTTGACTGTAGGAGGTCTGTTTCCTCCGTTTTGCGGTACGCCACACCCCTCCCGATCAACAGGACCCCCGTTTCGACCGTAGGAGGTCCGTTTCCTCTGTTTTGCGGTACGCCACACTCCTCCCGATCAACAGGACCCCCGTTTTGACCGTAGGAGGTCCGTTTCCTCCGTTTTGCGGTACGCCACACCCCTCCCCATGAACACGACGCATTCCGTTGCCTCCCCATGAACACGACGCATTCCGTTGCCTCCCCATGAACACGACGACGATGTTGTTTCTCCGTTCCGACCCAGCCATGTACACGAGCCATGGCCGTACGTATGCGCGGGTAGGCGTTCGAGACCCTGCCCGTATGTACACATACGTGGTCGTATTTTCTTTCTTGCACCCTGGCCGCTATACGTACGTGTACATGCTACGTGCGCGCTTCTACTATGACACGTACGCGCCTCTACTACGACACGTGCACGCCTCTACATCCACCAGTATATATGTACGTACATGTTCGCGACCAGAATGACAACGCTACGTACGCTTCGACCAGGTGGGTCCCGACTGTCAGGCACTTCCTTGCCTGCGAAGATGTAGCTGGTGGGTCCCAGCAGTCAGGGGGGCGAATCGTTTTTTTTGCCCGGGCGCACTTCCTTGCGTGCGAAGATGTAGCTGGTGGGTCCCAGCAGTCAGGGGCAAATTTTTTTTTGCGAAATACGGTGGCCCGTCCGGTGGGTCCCCGCTGTTAGGTGGAGGAATAATTATTTTGCATGTAATAAGGAGGCACTTCCTTGTTGCAGCCGTGGACCTAGCTGTCAGCCTCTCCACGTACAGTCCACGTCCGATGGAAGTCGTTCCTTGACCACGTTGACCACGCCGCGCCAAGAGCACCAGGGCGGTGGACGACGGCGAGGCCTAGGAAAGGGACGACGCGGAGCCGGGGAAGACGCGACAGTGGATGCGCACGCGTTGAGGAGTACGAGGGTTCACTGGTTCGCTGCGGTGTGAGGCTGCCGTCGCCGCAGAATAACAGGGGGTGTGGGTGAGTAGAGGGATGGCCTGGCCAGCGGTGGGAGTAGTAGGGGGCGGTGAGGCCTCCGCCGCATCACAGCCGGCCACGGGAGGCAGGAGCACGAGTCACGACCGGCGCTGGTCTGGGCGGTTGGAGCAAGAAGACCAGACGTTGAAGAAGCACTACGGCCGTTGGATGGACATCGTACGGTCACTGGAGCTAGAATCGTGCATATTGACTAAGTTGACAAAGCCCTCCATCCCCGTCAACTTAGTAGGCCCACATGTCAGCCTGCCACTATACTGGGTCCCAGCTAACAGGGGGAGTATTCATTTTTTTGTGCGTAATAAGGAGGCCCTGCCTTGCGTGCGAAGATATAGCTGGTGGGTCCGAGCTGTCAGCGGCGGTAACGTTTTTTTCGCGAAATACAGAGGCCCTTTCGGTGGGTCCCTGATGTCAGGTGGAGGAATCATTATTTTGCGCGTAATAAGGAGGCATTTCCTTGCGTGCGGCCGTGGACCCAGCTGTCGGCCTCTCCACGTACAGTCCACTTCAGATGCATGTCGGTCGTTGACCACGTTGACCAGGCCGCGCCGAGAGCACCAGGGCGGTGGACGACGACGAGGCATAGGAAGGGAATGACACGGAGGCAGGGAAGACTCGGTAGTTGTTTCCCACGTGGAGGGGAGTACGACTGTATGAGGGTTTACTGGTTCGTCTGCCGTCGCCGGAAAATAACAGCAGGTGTGGGTGAGTAGAGGGATGGCTAGGCCAGCGATGGGAGTACGGTGGGGCGGTGAGGCCTGCGCGGCAGCAGAGCCGGCCGCGGGGAGGAGGGAGCAGGCAGTCCCGCCGGCGCTTGTTTGAGCGGCTGGAGCAGGAAGAGCAGAGATTGAAGGAGCACGACGGCCGTTGGATGGCCATCCAACAGTCACTGCTTGTGCGTCAACCTTTTTTTTAGGAAAGCCTCAAATCTGTGGAAAACAGCATACAGCCCATCTGCCATTATTTCTAATAATTTACAGCCCATTTGCTAATTATTAAGGTTTTTTTAGAGCCCATATTCTTTTTGTTAGCATTACAGCCCATATTGTGGCCACGGTTAAAAAATTATACGAAATTTTGCATATTTCGGTGCGGTCCGAACTGTTTTTAATCCTGAAATTTTGACTCACATTCAAACTGATTTTAAAAATAAATGTATATCAATATAAAATCCAACAAATTCTCCACGCATAAAAATTAATGTAATTTAAAAGCTCGAAATGAAAAAAAATTTGAAACTAATTGCCGGTTTGATGTGTTTTAAAAACGTACAACCCATTTCTCATTACTGATGGGCCATTTTCTCGGCCAGCCGAATGAAAGCTCTCCTCGTCTTGAAAGATTTGCAGCCCAACAAGCCTGACAAAGCGACTTACTTGGCAAATCACAAAAAAACTGGGCTGTGGCCGTGGACCCAGCTGTCAGCCTCTCCACGTACAGTACTCTTCCGATCGAGTCGTTCCTTGACCACGTCGACCACGCCGCGCGGAGAGCACCACGGCGGTGGACGACGGCGAGGCCTAGGAAGGGGACGACGCGGAGCCGGGAAAGACGCGGCAGCGGAAGCCCGCGCGGAGAGGAGTACGAGGGTTCACTGGTTCGGCTGCGGTGTGAGGCTACCGTCGCCGCAGGGCCTGGCCAGCGGTGGGAATAGTAGGGGGCGGTGAGGCCTCCGCGACAGCACAGCCGGCCACGAGAGGCAGGAGCATGCGGCACGACCGGCGCAGCTTTGGGCGGCTGGAGCAAGAAGACGAGAGGTTGAAGAAGCACTACGGCCGTTGGATGGACATCGTACGGTCACTAGAGCTAGAATCGTTCATATTGACTAAGTTGACAAAGCCCTTCATCCCCGTCAACTTAGTTGGCCCACAAGTCAGCCTCCCACCAAGGTGGGTCCCAGCTAGCCGGGGGAGTATTCATTTTTTTGTGCGTAATAAGAAGGCACTTCCGGTGGGTCCGAGCTGAAAGCGGGGGGAACGTTTTTTTCGCGAAATACGGTGGCCCGTCAGGTGGGTCCCAGCAGTCACGGGGCAAACGTTTTTTCGTAAAATACGGTGACCCGTCCAGTGGGTCCCTGCTGTCAGTTGGAGGAATCATTATTTTCCGCGTAATAAGGAGGCACTTACTTGCTGCGGCTGTGGACCCAGCTGAGACTCTCCATGTACAGTATACTTCCGATGGAAGTCGTTCCTTGACCACGTTAACCTCGCCACGTTCCGTTGCATGCATGCGTCCATGGGCGTGGTGCGTCCCCACTGTCAGCCTCTCACGTACAGTCATCTTCCGATGACTCTCGGTTGTTGACCACGTTGACCACACCGTGCCGAGCGCACCCAGACTGGAACGACCCGGAGATGGGGAAGACGGGGCAGTGGAGTCGCAGATGGAGAGGAGTGGGAAACTTCACTGGTTCGGGTGCGCGGCAGCACAGCCGCGGTGCCGCCCACGGGAGACAGGAGCAAGAACAGAGGTTGAAGAAGGAGCACGGCTGTTGGATTAACATCCAACGGTCCAGCTGCTAGAATCATTTGTTGATTAAGTTGACAAAGCCGTGCGTACACGTCCGCTTAGTAGGCCCACAAGTCAGTCACCAAATCTGACGGGTCCCAGCTGTCAACGGGATGCATAATTTTTTTCACAAAACAAGGAGGCACTTCCTTCCGTGCGAAGATACAGCCGGTGGGTCCCAGCTGTCAGGTGGAGAAATAAAAAATTTCGCAAAACAAGGAGGTCCCTCCTGTAGCTGGTTCAAATCCAAACCTAGACTATGACTACATATGGTGCTATGCTACTCTGCAAGTAATGAAACTGACATATCCAACGTTTGCTTCTCCTCTTCTCTACTTACTCTGCCTAGCATCAGAAGCTCTGGCCGCAGCAACCATGTCCGCTGGCTGCTCGTCCAACTGCTCTTCAGCAGGCAACAACCAGATATGCGCCAAGTCGCCACCCGTACCATCGCCTGTGGGTCTCATCACACCCCCGCCGGCACGCGCACCGCAGCCGATTGCTCATCGCAACTCGATGCCGTTGGTGTGGTGCCACTGCTGCAAATCATGCAGAGTCATCTGTCGCATCTCAACCACAATCCGCAACCCTGGCCGAGTCTTCTACAAATGCCCGAATCATGGGGTAATAATATGTTTAAGTGTTGTTCTGCTGCTTTCAGTTGCTGATTTTTTTAATAGTTTGGTTGATGATCTTCCAATTTGATTCGTGCAGAAAAGGGAAGATTCGTGTGATTTGTATTTCTGGGAAGTTGCTGATGTGGGGGAATGCAACTACGCTGATTATTTGGTTAGCCGAGGAATCCCAATACCAGCAGGTTGGGGTGTTGGACAAGTAACTGAAGGAACAGCAGAAGAGGAAGATGCAGAGCAGAAGGTTAAAGATGCAGTTCCTCTGATCATGGACAAGCAACAGCTGCTGAACGGCCTTGATAGCAATGAGGAGATGAAAGAGCTTGTGAAGATAATGGGCGAAATCGATGTGCTCTGTAGGACGATTGTCTCTTTATTTGCAGTGTATGTAGCACTCGTGATGTATTCATTGGCTACGACATGAGCACTTTGCTGAAACTAGTAATGAATGAAACCTGTGTAGCAGGCTGGGCGTAGTGTTGTGAACATCTAATGATTTCTATTAACGGAAATCAGGTGGTATCCCCTTTTGCTCATATAAATAAATAAATAGCAGAGGCCCTGTCGGGTCAGCTTTGTTCTCATTCGAAGACGTCGAGCAAATTGCAGTCCAACAGCAAACTATGTCATCAAATTCAAGTTTCACAGCCAAATATGAGTACAACTAAACAACAATGTCATCATGTTTTAGTTGTCATACAATCACCAAACATAAATCAGCATACATAACAAGTGATGTTCTCACAGCAAAATACTAAACAACATGTTCATCAGGTTTCAGTTGTCATAGCAAACACAATTTCACATAGTAGATAAAAAAACGTCTTCTGACAGGCAAATACGACAAAAGCAATGTAATCATCATCCGTAGCAGCAGCGTCAACATCTTCGCCATGTGTATCAGTCTGAATCGTAATTCCCCACGGTGTCATCTTCTTCTTCGTCCTCAACGTCCTCGAACGTTGGCTTCTTATTAATCAACTCTTGTATGTCCACATCACGACAGGCAATCTTTTCGCCGGCGTCATTGACGTGATGGTTCTCAAAGATATTAGGAACATCTGTGTTATCTTCTACATCAGGAGCAGTGTAAGCATCATCTTGTTGTGCAACTTTATTAAACGAATTCCTCTGCTCAAACCTTTGCAATACTCTCCAGTCATCGCTACGTGCAAATGTGTCTTCCAAGAAAAATATCTGTGTTGCTTGATTTGCCAAAATAAAAGGCTCGTTGGTCTGGTACGCCGCCTTGACATTGATGGATTTGAAATAATCATCAGCTCTGGGTTTTGCGATCCTGGAAAACAGGTTATACCAGCGACAGCACAACTGAACCACACACCGATGATCCTTGAAACTGGAGATATACTGCAACTGAACAATGTCTGTTATGTTAGCATACATTTCAGTTATCTCTTTGTCATACGTATTCGTGCTCATGATGGCACTGTTTTGTGTCTTCCTGCCTTCGTCTCGTGCAAGGGTGTTGTAGCGCACATCTCCAACAAGCAAGATTCATAATGTCTTACCCGAGTATCATGACCCATTGCTAGTGAGTAAAGGGCATCATCAACTGCCTGCCCATCCTCCCGCATCTTCTTAACCTATGGTTAGAAAATAGACAAGCTGACCATCTTATGTACTCAATATATTAAAAAAACTGACAGTGCACTTCAAAAGCTTACATGGTTCTTGAACCATTTCGCAAATCCTGCCATAACCAGTTTGTCAATGTTTCTTGGATTTTGCGGCAGTAACTCCTCTTTGTAGATGCTGCACAACATAGTGATCGCGTCAAACATCTAAATATATAAGAATGTGCTGCAAGTTTAGTAGATTACGATGTATAAGCTGCAGTACTGCACTTACTTGATATAAGGTAGTATCTCAGGACATTTATTCAACACATACCAAACCATTTTGTCCAAATCTTTAGGTTTGTCCTCTTGTCGACTCTTCCCTGTAACTCGAACAGAATAATCGAACACATTAAGCCCGGGATTGTCTTCACCCACCTCTTTGCTAAGCTGATCAGCTGTTTCAATGTATTTTGAGCAGAATGTCAACGCTTCTGTAGCGATGTAGGCCTCTGCAATGGAACCCTCGGGTCTAGCTCTGTTCCTAACATAGCCCTTGAAAGTGCCTAGCCGCCTTTCAATAGGGTACATCCAGCCATACTGTACTGGACCTCTAAGTAGTGCCTCATCAGGTAGATGAACAACCAAATGCACCATCACATCAAAGAAGGCTGGAGGATATACTTCTCAAGGTCGCATAGGATAGTTTGTATCTTGTCTCTAAGCCGCTCCAAAGCATCTATCCTGATATTCCTACTGCAGAGTTCCCTGAAGAATTGTCCCAACTCTACAACTGCTCTGTATAAGTCAGGGCGGACCAATCCTCTAAGGATAACAGGTAAAACCCTTTGAAGTAGGACGTGGCAGTCATGAGTTTTCAATCCTTGTACCTTGTTTCCATCTGCACTGACTCTCCTTTCAGGGTTGGAAGCAAATCCATGTGGGAATCTCACACGTGACAGGACCTCGCAGAATTCTTTTCTTTTTACCTTGTCCAAGACGTACACAACTGGTGCCATATCCCGTGGTTTACCTTCATCTTGCACCTGCAAATCCTTTCTGATACCCAGGTGTGTCAAATCAATCCTAGATTTTAAGGTATCTTTCGTCTTGCCTTCAATATTAAGAAGTGTGCCGATAATGCTGTCACATATATTTTTTCTCGATGTGCATCACATCAAGATTATGTCGCAGATCCAAATCTTTCCAATACTCCAAGTCACACAAAGTGGACCTGCGGGTAAACAATAATCTCTCTTCTACCCTGCCATGCTTCCTTTTCCCGCTACCATTACCAGGATGGTTTCCTGGTGTAATATGCCTGACCTTCTCTAATTCCACTTGCAACTCATCGGCAGTGAGCCTCTTTGGCGCATCACGGTTCTCATGCTTTGCATTGAACACATGTCTTCGGTATTTTCTAGGATGCGGCTTGTCCTTGGCAAGGAAACGGCGGTGTCCAATGTGACAGATCTTGCTAAGTATTGTGTATGACAGCGGATTCCTGTCACAGCGAACACATGCATTGTAACCATGTGTCGTTCGCCCTGACATAGTGCCCAAAGCCGAATAATCATGGATGCACCAAATTATAACAGCACGCAGAAAGAAATCCGCTGGTGGGCTGCTATATAGGTCTCGAGTGAGAACACCCTTCCCTAGCTGTTGAAGTTCCTCCACAAGAGGCTCCATGAACAAATCAAAATCCTTTCCAGGACTTTTTGGACCTGGGATGAGCAAGGCCATCATGTAGTTTGATTCTTTGGTGCAGACATTTGGAGGCATGTTGTAAGGGATAACAAGCACTGGCCACATGCTATATGTGGCGCTCTGGTGGCCAAATGGGTTAAATCCATCTGAAGCTAAGCCAAGTCTAATGTGTCTCGGGTCAGCAGCAAACTCTTTGTGTTTATCATTGAAGCTTTTCCACTCACTACCATGATATGGATGGCTCATTACATTCTGATCTCTGTACTCCTGGTTCCTAGAATGCCATAGTACATCCTCTCTTGTTTCAGCATCATGAAACAACCTCTGCAATCTTGGTATAATTGGAAAATGTCTCAGAACATTATGAGGAATCCTCTTCACAGCATCGCCATCTTTCCATCTTGATGATTTGCATTTCGGGCATTCACTTAAGTTGGCATAATCCTTCCGGAACAGAACACAATTATTCTTACAAACATGGATCATATCATATCCAATTCCAACTGCACGAAGGAAATTCTTCATTTTACAGTAGGTGTGTGGCAGCTCAGATGCATCTGGGAAAGATTCGCGGAAAGCAGCCAACATCGCATCGAATGATTTGTTGGTCATCCGCTCAGATGTCTTCACCTGAAGAAAGGTGACCATAGTTGAGAATACTGACAGCTTATTTCCTGGGGTGACAGCAACGTTGCATTGTTCTAACATGCGGGCCCACCGTTTTTCTTCTGCAGGTGAAAGTTCACGGAATGCACGAGAATTTCGTAGCATTGTTTCAATGTTGGTCAAACTCACTGGCTCCGCCACCACCACCTCCTCCTCCTCTTCCACCTGAGCATCAGGCAGATCAAGATGGTGATCTGCTGCTTCCATGTAGTCAATAACATTGACGTTCACAGCTTCACCATGATGAACCCACCTAGTATATGTGACCGACATCCCATACAAGTGTAGATGATTTTGCACAGTTGACTGGGGTCTTGTAACTGAATTCATACAACTGCTACACGGGCAGAGCACATCTGATTTTGGACCACCGTACTCAGCTCTGATAAAGTTCATGAAGTTTTCAACCCCCTCGACATATGCAGCGGAGAATCTTCGAGCAGAAGTTATCCAAGTCCTGTCCATCTGTTAGACATACAAATTAGTTCTTCTACTAGATATTACAGGAAAAACATATATGCTTTTTTATGAAGTCCAGAAAAAATACCTAGGTCGATGTCTAAAGCTATGGCAAGATATTTGGACGAGCAGATCTAAGTAACAAAATATATGTAAAGCTAATTCAGCAAACAGATTTGAGTGCCAAATTATGGCAGGCTGTTTCAGCAGTCAATGAGGCCGAGCACACAGCCATCGAACTATCGAAGGCCATCGCAGCAACAAAGATTGAGTATAAAACGGTGTAGAGCTATTTCACCTAACAGATTGGCTACTAGACCATGGCAATCTACGTCACAATAAATATATGGCAGGATATTTTAGCAACTAATCGGCCTTGGCATGCCATCTCAGCTAAGCAGATTGAGTGCAAAACAGGGCAAGGAAGCTTCTTAAGCAGAGCATATTGACAGTAAACTACTTCGGCAAACAGTGAGATTAACAGCGTTTATCAGCTAACATTCAGCGCTACACCAACATGAACGGGGCCTCAGTCTAGAATGCGCGTACCGTGGGAGAAGCTGACCGCTGTGCGTCTCCACACGAACGTCGCCAGCGGTGGCGGCGCTGACCGCCGTGCGCCTCCACAAGAACGTAGCCAGAGGTGGCGGCGCAGCTAAAGGACGACAGTCTACGAGAGCGTACTGTGGGAGCGAGAGGATTGCCGAACCGCGGAGCCGACGTATCGGCGTGGCGGGGAGGACGGCTTTGGCGGAGCGAATGGAGTGGAGCGGGACAGGGGGGAGGGGGTTTGGGGAATATTATTGGCTAGTTGGCCGAAGGGCGGTTTAATCGGATTTGGGGGGAATTTTTGGATGTGGGGGGGGGGAGGATTTTCGCGCGGTGGGCGGGGGGAGTTTGGCGCATGGTCGGTTTCTCCAAGTGCAGTCCCACATGTCAGTGAAGAGGCAAGCCAAAGCGCGTTCCGTTTGCGTGAGCCGTGTGCAGGACCGAACGTGTGTGGGGTGCAATGCGACCGCGACAGGAGTGCTGTGAGTGTACCGCCTTTTTTCCTTTTAAACTAGGTGCTTCGCCCCCTAAAAAAATTGTTGCTTCGCGCGATCCATCGATACTACTACTAGTAATCCGGTAATCCCGACTAAAACGGCGCGGCCGGGTCTTTTCCCGCGTGATATGCTGGGAGGTTGGCTTAGTTGGGTTTTTTAGGACGAGTAATGCTACACCTACGTAATCCCGGTTACGTAATTAACGTAATGTGAAACGTGTGAGCTGTTGATTGTAGATTGGGGGAGGGAGGGGCCCACCACCATGAAAATCAGGGGAGGAGAGAGAGAGGCAATTTACGTTAACCCTTTCGTAGGTTCCCGTAGATGTAGAAAGATGTGAAATGCGTGAATGTGTAGTGGACGTACTATTGGAGTGCCTAAGATAATTTGTGTATGTATAGACCCTATGTGTTTATTTTACTTCGCATGTTAGATTTGTCTCGGTTCAATAAAAAGCAGAGTTGGTGATGATGGTGTGCCTGTTATCCTGCAATATAGGCCGTACGATCTATATCTAACGGGTAGCAAGGAAACTATGACAATTTACCCGCACTCCTCTCCACATTTGCAGATAAGGCTTTCCCTCGTTCATCCTTTTCTCCCACAAGATCTTGATCTTCCGTGCAACGCACGGGCATCTTGCTAGTACTCCTACAATATGTATATTATTGTGAAAGTTCATATACACCGGCCGAGATTAATGCAAACACGGCAGATTTTCATTACATTTCAAACTTTTATAGGACAGAAAAATAAAAGAAACCCGACCCTAAACCTATTCTACGGCGGCGACCGACGTCCTCCATCTGCGATTTCTATGTACGGGGGCGGGGTTCAAGACCCGTGAAGTGAAGGTGCGGTCTCCGGTGAGGAAGAGTAGAACACGGGATACGGACCGGCCAGTTGGCACACCATGCCCTGCCGCCTCCCATGCCCTACTCATCCTCGGAGGAGTCCCCGACCTCGGCGGTGCCCGACGTTGGACGGCGGCAAGTAGGACGTGTGGCTGACGGTGCTCCCGTCGTCGGCCGCCAGCGTGGCCACCGCTTGTGCGGTCGCGTCCGCGTCCGGCTACGCCGCTATTGCGTCGCGAGAGGCGACTTGAGCGAGGGCGGCGACCTTGAGCTTCATCCCCGAATACAAGCTCTCGCGCAGAGCGTTCGCACTTGCGGTCATGGCGGATGTGGTGCCAGGTAGGAGGACGATGCGCTATGGTGTGGAGGTTAGCTGGGCGTTGCCGCTTTAAGTAGCGCATTCCGGTGAGGCCAAGAGTCCGGGTGCGTCATTAAGTCACCGGAGTTGGTTCCTCGGGCACCGAGCCTCTTAATGACGACATATGAATGGACGGCATGAATGCGGGCAGCTGGCGCCGGCTGGGAACGCACCGCGCGACGGCGCGAGGGACGAGGGTTTTGGTGTGCCAGGGTAGTCAGCTGCGGTTGTGGCAACGTTGGAGATGCCCTTTGCTCACATGCGATCCCCGCATGTCATTGAAAAAGCAAGACGACCCGGCATGGTCTCAGGTCCAGAGGATGCAGTTGTCCGCGCTACACCACTCCGCGGACGCGTCGCGGCGCCCCGTGCATCTTCGACGAGCCGGGTGTTGGGGTGTGTTTGGATTGTGGCCAAACTGCACCTTACCAAACTTTTGGTCATGACCCAAAGATTGGTCTTTGTTTGGATGGTTGCCATTTTTTTGGCATGCCAATGAACTCTAGCCAACTCTAGTTCATTTTTCTTGCCAATGTCGGCCAAATCATGGGCAACCAATACCTCAACCAAAATTTTGGTCATGACCCAAAGATTGGTCTTTGTTTGGATGGTTGCCATTTCTTTGGCATGCCAATGAACTCTAGCCAACTCTAGTTCATTTTTCTTGCCAATGTCGGCCAAATCATGGGCAACCAATACCTCAACCAAAATTTTGGCTACACAAGGCTTTGATGGGGCAACCTTGGGCACAAACCAAACATACCGTTGGTCGTGCCACAGCACTAACGCCACCCTCGGCACACTGAAACCGACCGTGTCTAGCGACGATATGAGCGTGTCGCTCACCGCGGTCGCCGTGTCCAGAGGCGGTGCTGGAGCTGCGCCCCGTTGTTGGCCCCAACGACCCACATGAACGGTTGTGGGTGGCGAGGAGGTCGTGGGCCAGCTCCTCCATTGGACTAGTCTGCGCTACGTCGTCCCGACGGGTGTGCCCCACATGTCGGTTTCCCAGTTTTCCCGGCCATATTCGAGCGTCAGTGCTCCGCGTTGCGCATTAGGCCTTTCACTATGTAGGCCAAGCGAGACAACTTATTGTTTATTTGAGCCGTTCAAGTATAATCATGTGGTGTTTGCTTATTTCTCATTCCTCTCCAACCCTCTTCTCCATCGATCATGTCGCCCTCCAGTCGAGTCCATCCTCCCGCATGCCTCATTTGAACATTCCGCCAGGTATCATTCGCATGTACCCACCCTAGTCCTCTTTCAATAGATCTTCGGACCCCGAGATGAAATCGAGAGGGAACGAGTGGGGGCACGTGATACCTAAGGCGGATTCAAAATTTTGAACCGGTGATCATAGCATCCGCAAATCATATATAAAGGGTATTCAATGTTTGTTTCGTTTTTGAACGTACAATATACTCCCCCTATCCTTTCTAGTTTACATATAAGTTTTATGTGTAGTCAAAGTATCTCTACTTTGATAAAAAAAGGTATCAACATTCAACAACGCCCAATCAATATTGTTAGATTCGTACGTACTCCTAGATTTGTACTCGAGATGGTTTCCAATTTGACTATTGACAAGATTAATAGTACATGAGATGTATAATGTGAAAATTATATCATTGGAAACTCCTTTCACATACGAATTTGACCGTATGCTTTGTGTAAGTTGCATGTCATATATTATTACTCTAACATTTGGTCAAAGTTAGCCTCGAAAAACGCATTAGACCCTGTATGCTTTGTGTAAGTTGCATGTCATATATTATTACTCTAACATTTGTGTAAGTTGCATGCCATATATTATTACTCTAACATTTGGTCAAACTAGTATACTGGAAGTGGATCCTCTGACGTAGGTATCCCTGCCTTACCCTCCCTTTCGGTCACTTACTGGCGGACCCCATGCTTGCTAGGCCCTACATGTCAGTTACTCAATGGGTTCGGCCACGTCAGGGGATCCTCATCCGTAGTATACTCCCTCCGTTTTTTATTTACTCCGCATAAAACGGAGGGAGTGGTGGTATAATAAATGACGGGGGCGGGGGAGGGGGAGGGACGTCGGTTTGCTCTCAACTGCGGTCCCACAAGCGAGGGAAAACGCAAGACGAAGCGCGTTCCATTCGGTGAGCGACGTGGAGGGTCCAGCGTGCCGGGCTGCAACGCGAACGCGACAAGAGCGATGTACAGTCAAAACCGATTGACCGGTCGTCACCGGAACCACTATTCACACCAGAACCTTCGCTGCTCGGCCTACGCCAGCCACTGCCCTAAAACCAGACCAAATCTCCAACCCATTCCCCCACCTTTCGATCCCCTAGCCCACATCAAGCATCCCCTAGTTCACCGGAAAGCCATGGTGCGCTGCAAAATCACTTACTACAAGATGCTGACGCCGGAGCGCCGTGCAGAAATCGCGGCGGCGGTCGGCGCCACAGACCTCCATTCCCAAGCTCGCTTTGCTGCGGGCCAATCCCCGAGTTCTCTGGAGCCAAGCTACGAGGAGGAGGAAGCCGATCCAATGTTCAT
The DNA here is from genome assembly GCF_002575655.3 of Aegilops tauschii subsp. strangulata. Classification (NCBI taxonomy): domain Eukaryota; kingdom Viridiplantae; phylum Streptophyta; class Magnoliopsida; order Poales; family Poaceae; genus Aegilops; species Aegilops tauschii. The sequence continues at coordinate 520,915,949 of NC_053036.3, forward strand.
GGCGGAGGTCGCGGCGCAGAAGGCCCCCAATGGGTATGAGACGATGGACGTCGACTTCGTGCCGGCGTCCGAGTCCCCCATGGTGCAGGCGGACCAGCGGTTCAACATGGCGATACTAAAGGAGGACCGGGAGGCAGAGGCTCAACTCGACGCGGAGCGCGCGCATGCCACTGCCATTGAGGCTCTCCTGCAGGCGGAACCGGATGTCGTGGATGTGAACCGGGCGGCGGAGGCTCAACTTGAGGCGGAGCGCGCGGATGCCGCTGCCATCGAGGCCCTCCTGCAGGCGGAACCGGACGTCATGGACTTGAACCGGGCGGCAGAGGCTCGACTCGATGCAGAGCGCGCGGATGCCGCTCTCATCGACGCCCTCCTGCAGGCGGAACCGAACGTCCTGGACTTGAACCGGGCGGCGGAGGCTCGACTCGACGCGGAGCGCGCGGATGCCGCTGCCATCGAGGCCCTCCTGCAGGCGGAACCGGACGTCCTCGACTTGAACCGGGTTGTGCTCTCATCCGTGCAGAGCGCCCGCACGCTCCGCTTGAACGAGTAGCTGGAGGCCGAGGACAACCACGGTGCGGAGACACACGTCGGCAGCGACGGCTGGTTCGCGCCGGCAGCCAAAGACGACGAGGCCTTCTCTTTCCGCGAGCAGTGATAGTTTTTCTTTATGTTGTTGTTTTTATGGATCTTTTGCTGTGTAAAACATATATTTGTTATGCAAGTCGCCTGAATATCCTATGTCTCCTAACCCTTCTTTCCTTCTTCCTCACCTCTTCTTCTTCCCCAACAGACCACCGCACGGGCCGTACGGATACTCCACAACATGCGGTTGGATAAACATACTCTATGAACAAAAATTATGTGTCAGCGATAGGATGGCTGAGTTTGGTTTGTTCCCATGCGACAACACGTGTCAGTGAGGGTGCGTTCCCTTGGTTGGGTTTGCGGCGTGCAGGAGCGACTGTGTGAGGGTGCGGTGCGACCGCGGCGTGCAGGAGCGACCGTGTGAGGGTGCGGTGCGACCGCGACAGTCGTGCGCCAGTGTACCTCCTTCTCATTTTGAAAACTTTAGGCAAGCTTGGCAAAAATGTGTGGCGAAGTTTGGCAATGCAAGGCCTAGACCCAAACAGGATAAGTACGTACGTACTAGCAGTACTAGTGTTAAAAAAGAAAAGCGGGGTTTTCCTTCGCGGGATTTAATCGATACAAATCCTCGTTTCACGTGTCAATTAATGCGTATTTTTTTCTCCAAAGACCAAAGAGCTAACCATCTCACTCCTCATCGCTTGATTAATGCAGCGCCATGCAAATCAACCTTCTCACTTCCGCATGCATGCAGGGGATATTAATGTCCTTGGTTGCTAACCCCATCAATTTTGCCTCGATTAGTGTTAGTGGCCCTTTGCAAATTGTAATTTTGATATACTGGCCTTGTGTACAAAAAATGGAGGTAGTAACTATATTTGACTTCCTTCCCCATTGCGGTGACGTCGACGATATCTTTTTTTTGGTGGTTTGGCGAAGTGCGTTCGACGGAGAACACCATTGAGGGAGACCACGGTAAGTCGTTTGCAAGTGCCGCCTGCAAGCCGAGACAACCGCCTTAATTGCATCCAGGAAGAACTTTACTAGTACTACTAGGAGTACTAGTGCGGTGAGATGGTTTCTCGAAGAAGGCGATGGAGAAGCGGAGTCAGCGAAGAGTGAAATGATGGTTGCTTCGTCCGTGCTTTTGTGATTTGACGCCTCACTGCTTTGTGATTTGTGATAGAGGGGACAGTGGAGTAGACTCTGTGCTCTATAGTGTACTACATGCGTCCAAGCATGGGAGAAAGAGGAGAGACGTTGCATTTTTCTATTCTTTCAATCAATCAATCAATCAATCAATCAGGGAGCTTCGGTTCCATCTTTTTGGCTTTGGCAACACCGTCCACAATGGTTCCCACGATGCCAAAAGCTATTTTCACATTTGGCTACACATTGTGGATGCCCTTAACCGTACCACTTGGTTTTGCTCCTGTGTGCTATCTATACAAATCTCAATTATATTGATCTAAAAAATTATAGAATCAAGATTAGTAAAAAGGAGGTGATTTTGCCGCGCGGATGGCGGGGGAGGTTTCTTATTTGAGCAATGCTACATCCACGTAATGGTTTACGTAAAGTTATGAACTGATGTGATGTGGGACTATTTGATTGGATTAAAGGAGAGGATTAGGCCCACCCCACCTGAAAATCAGGGGGGCATATATAGATTAGATGGAAAGTATACGTAGCAGCTACGTAGCCCTTTGTAAGTCTAGGATTAGGCTTCTTATTTTCGGAGGACGTTGTCCTGGCGGTTTGCTAACATGCGGTCCCACCTGTCAGTGCTTTACCAAGCCGATCCGCGTCCCACATGAGGCAGAACAACGGCAGAAGCAACACGTGGTTAAGTTGAAGAAGATGAGGGAGAAGCGGATTCAGCAACGAGTGAAATGATGGTTGCTTCGTCCCTCCAACTTAACTGCGGGAAAGGTGCAGCTTGTGATTTGACGCCTCATTGTTCATTACTACGCCGGCGCCATGACTGGGGTGCTTCACCCCGGCTGCTCTGCACTGTATTCCGGTATGGCACGTGGACCCGGTAGCTTGATGTCCCACATGTCGGTGAAAGGGACTAGAAGATTTATGAAAGCGGGCGCTCCACTCTTACGACGGAGGAGTAGACGACACGACAGCCCAGTGAACTGTCACTTGTAGTACTGTATAGTACTATAGTTTTGCTGTTTCGCACGATCCATCGATACAAACCCGATTAAACAGGAAAGGGCGGGATTTTTCCCGCGCGGTAGATGATACTGGCCATACATTTCAAAGGCAATTTTAATGTATGCAAACTGAATAATTATAAGTAACAATATGATATCTAGTAAAACTAAAAACACATATGATTTATTGTGTTAGAGTGTAGTAGTAGTGCTGTATTGCATAGTTGTTAGATGTAACATGCAAGAACGTGTAGAGATGTAGTTTTGGAGGGCCTACAAAGAGAAAAGCGTAATACGGTCACCGAACTTCAGAATAAGCTGATTACGGTCACTATATATGTTTTGCGGTGATTATACGGTCACTTGCTCACAGTTCAGCATCGGATTGCACTCTGTTGACCGGCCAAATAGTCTGCGTGGCGCCATGTTGACTAGTTAAATTGACCACGTTCCTTGTGGGTCCCACCTGTCAGTTCGCATAGGCAAAAGGTCAGATAAACACAAATTTACGCAGGCGCGACAAGGCTCCCACCCGTGCGCGGGAATCACCTGGTTGTGTATGTGTCTGTCAGGGCCTGATGTGTGCGCATGCAGGTGTAGGTTGAGCACTTGAGCGTGAGAGTGTGTGTTGGTCATGTGGTGTACTGGTGTGTGCATGCATGCGTGCGTGTGTGCGTGTGAGTGTTGCGTGCATGTGTGCCTGCGTGTGTACATGTGAGTGTTGCGTGCATGCGTGGGTGCATGTGTTTGTGTGAGTGTTGCGTGGATGCAGTTCGTGTGCATGCGTGTGTGTGTGTATAATCACCACACCAGCTCCTGTGTGTTAAAACACACGGCTCAGCATACCAATACAAGGCCACCTTGTCCGCTGTGCCCGCGGTCATGACTTCGAACCACCGTTCAAATATTTTTTTGTCGTTTGTTTTCATTCTTACTAGCAAGATGCCCGTGCGTTGCACGTAACATCAAGATGCATTTGTATGACTTATTTATCTTGTGAGAGAAAAGGATGAACGAGGGAAGGCCTTATTTGCAAATGTGGAGAGGTGTGTGGGTACCTTTTTGCAAAATTGCCATAGTTTCTTTCCTATCCGTCAGATATAAATCGGACGGCCTATATTGCAGGATGGCAGGCACACCATCATCACCAACTCTATTTTTTATAAGAGTGTATTTTATAAGAGTGTAGATGTAGAGTAGATACAAGTCGACAGGTGGGCACGATGGTAGTGAGATAATGTGATGCAACACTAGAGGTGCCACGTGGAGCGTTTAACTGGTCAACTAGTCATGTCATGAGCAAATACAGAGTTGTACGGTGAGCCCGTGACTGTATAATAACCACTAAATGTAAATGGTGACAGTAATGAGTGGATTCTGAAGTCCAATGTATGTATCGTGCTTTCGCTTCAAATACAATGATCGTCATTGCATATATCGCGAGAGAAAGATGAAACATGCGTGAATTTTCTGGGGGCTTACTTTTAGAGGACCTGGAGATAGTTTTGTGTGCATACGTGAAAGGGGCGTACAGGGGGGTATGCGATGGAGAGAGAGATGCTCTTCGTTTCTCTTTTATGACTAACTTTGTATATAGTATAAAAATGTACAAATTCACAGTGCGGAATAAATATCATTGTGGGCACCATGCAATGCAAATTAGTGTTCGTACTCCTCCATATAACTTTGTAATGTTGTATATATGTAGAAACTCTAAAATAATTTTTTGGCCACACTTTATTCAAAAGGAATGTTGTATGCGAAATAAACATGAAGAGAGGGCTTTTTAGATCAATGGGGTACGTGATGTAACATGTGTGAATGTGTAGTTGATGCATTTGGCGGGGCCTAGAGAGGTATGTGTGTGTATTACGTATTCGAGAGAGGCATGGATAGAGGGGCCGACGGGGGGGGGGGCGTGGGAGAGATAGCACGAGAAATGAGAGTGGTCTAGAGAGAGAGAGACGAATATGACGTCACGACAAGAGATTCCATTCCCTTGAGTGTGTATATGCAAGGGGGGAGGGAATAGAGGCACCAGGAGAAATTTTCTGTGTGCGTGGTGTTTGTGTTGGTATGTGCGGGTGTGAGAAGATAATGAGACGTGGGGGCAGAGGGTGTGTCACCGCGTGAGGTCCGGTGGGTCGAGGTGAGGCCCTTCGTTCGGTTCCGACCAGCGCCACATTGGTCGGCCCGTGACGCATTTAGGAAGACCCATGGATGACTAGTCGTACAAGACCAAGATAGCAGAATTGTGAAGGACTCTATGTCCACTGACAAAGCCGGCTAGGATTTGTAACCCTAGGTTCTCGGACTAAGGTAACCCCTTTATCTCTGATATTACTATTCATCCAACCTAACTTTAAGGGGCATCCTACAGAATGCTCTGCTAGAATCATACTCGTCGATTAGGAAGAGAGGTGTGAGACAATGTGTGAGAGACAGGCATAAAGATAATGTCCGTACATGAGACACGTAGGCAGGTCCATGTATATAGAAAGGGTCGATGAGGATTGTGCATGTTTATGTTTGCGAGAGGAAGAGTGCTTGTGATAAAGGTTAGTGAAAACAGTTGTAAATGGTTACGAGAGGGAGGGAGGGTTATATCTAGAGCATGTGTGCGAGAAAGACACCTCGGGAGAGAGAGTGTGAGCATGTGTGAGAGACCACCGATGGAGAGTGAAACTACATGTAAAAGACTGCTCTACACATTGATTAAAGATATAAATTGTATCCAAATATTAGGATGGGATCATGATATTTGCAATTCGCGTAAGGAGCGGTCATTGATCCATCAGACATCTAGATTCTATCGAATTTGAGCATGTCTATGTTATTATTCGACACAATTGATCCACATAGTTAGTATTTTGAACTCCAGACAATGCATCGCTTTAGCAATCGAATATAAACGTGAGTATAGTTCATGTTGTGTGTGTAAAGCACATTATACATACGAAAGTTACACAATGGACATTATAAATAGCTACCTATGAACTAGCATACATTTGAATTCAACTTAAGGTGGTTTAAAAAATCGAATTCAACATGAAGTCCATTCAATTATTTGAATTTGATATCATGGCATTTGTAAACCATACCTAAATTATGGGGGCACCAATCTTTGCTCTGATTTTGTACATAATAGCATATGTAGTCGTGTACAAAATAGGTTCAAATTTAGCTCCTCCATTCCAAAATAATCGTAGTTATAGGATTTTCAAGTGTCAGAATTTCAAAAAGAAGCGGATAATTTACTGAGGTTTTCAAACATACAAGGTCAAATATAACGTTGTCTATTTAGGTCAATCCTCATAGTTCAAGAGTACTCTAAACGTGAATGCTTGTGTTTCAAAATTTCGAACGAAGCGTCAAAAGAGCCTCTACTCGCCCGAAACTGCGTGAGACCAATGTTTGGTAGTACAAGGAAATTACTTTTCTAATAACTCCGACCCGTGAAACCTACCGGCCCGACGTCCAAAGGTCTAAACCGGGGTAGGTTTGTAGCTTCATCTAGACGCCACACAACCGCATCCGAAAAACATTCATACACAATGGCCGCCCAAGCACACATGCGCGCGGCCGAAATCGCTCCCGCCCACTATTTGGGACACCTGGGATTACCATCCTACCCCCGACCCGCAGTAGGTCCGAAATTTAAGAGGGGGGCAAAGTTTGTACTTTCCCCAAATTTCAAACAAGCGCGTCCCATCTTCTGTTCAAAAAAGCCAAAAACAAGTGCGTCCCGGACTGAAACATGGTTCCCCCCACCCATCCGATTCCCCATTCGTACTCTGTGGGCACCAAAACTACCTCTCCACCAGCCGCGAAACCCCGGCGTCCTCCGTCCGCCACCCCATCCCACCCATCAACCGCCGCCCTCCTCCATCACGCCGGAGCCGATACCCCGACGTCATCGTCCACCGCAACCTCAACCGCAACGCCCTCCACGGCTAGTAGTTGAAGCCGAGGCCGAGTCGTCCGTACCCGAGCCAGTTCAACCACGCCGTCCTGCGCCTCACCGCTGCCGCTCCAACTTCACCACCCTCCACCGCACCGGAGCTGTTCCTGCTACGCCGTCCTTCGCCGCCTCGGATCTGCTTCCCCTCCGCTGACATACGGCCACGGCAACGTAGTCAACAATTTGGCCATGGGTTCATCCAAGCCTGCACCCTCCAGAACATCGGTTTCCCCGGTAAAAAGAAGAAGATTGGCGCGACATGTGGAGGTGACCACACCGGCAACCAAAAAAGGTACTCCTCTTCCCTTATTCGTGCAAATCTTACGTCTCTGCTTGCACGGTATTCATCCCACAGAAGACACTAGTTGACCGCTTCTTCTTGATAGTAGATGTTCCTAGTAACTCGCGATGCACAAGGTTTCTCCTCATATACTATCTCACCTTAGCTAGAGGTCCGTCGCCCCCCTGAATTTCAATTTCTGGCCAGTTGATTCCCAATTAACGGAAGCATTCCCCGGCGTAACAGGCGCTAGTACGCCTATTACGCCGGGGAAGCAGCGCCTTGGTGTTTATCTTATGGGCGTGTGCGGCCTAGAGCTACTCGCGCCCGATCTGGAGGTCGGCCGGGATTAAAGGGATGACTTGGGGGCGCTGCCAAGCACGACGGTGGTGTGAGGTCGATGGGAGGGCGGGGCGGCGGAGGCAGGGGTCTGGGCCGGTGGTCGCTGGCGGTTCGAGAAAGATCGTCAACAGTGACTGGCGGGAGGTAGACGAAGGCCATCTGCCCGTTCCTTATAGATCGGACGGTTCATTAAAAAAATCGACTGACCTATTTATTTTTAGTCGACTGTTATCTTAGATTTGACCACATGTGGTGGTGTGCTGGAGGAGTACCTGCATTTCCTGTGCTCATATATTACAAAATCATACGGAGTAGAATCTAATTTTGCTTGCCATGCAATGTTGTAGAGCTATCATATGTCTCCTGTCATTTATTTTTCAGCCACCTGCTATCTGCTACTTTTACAGTGCACTAGTTCTGCACACACTTCACCCTTACTCTCACTATCGTGTTTTATGCAAGGGTATTTCAGACTCTGCTGCCATGAGAGAAGCCAAAAAGAAAAGAGAGAAGTCGCTCCAGCTTCGTGTGCGGTTAGGCAAGACATGTTACAGCGCTATAAAGGGTGTAGTGTCAGCAGATGGAGACGGTAAACGTAGCTCTAGAGTTGATGACCTTGCTCGCAATGAACCACCATCCCAGGTGCTTGCTTTAACTTCGCGGTGTCATATGTGGTTGCATGTTCCATATGGTGTCTAGCTTGTATTCGAAAGGCCGAAGTCGGTAAGATAAGGAAAGATATTTTTTACATGAACCACCATCCCGTGAGCACCAGAAGACAAATAGCTAGTCAGGGCACTGGCCGAGCCAGTGACAAGACCAGCAAAGATAGGCATCACCTGGAAGCCAACTAAAAAGCTGCGATGGTGGCGAAGCAGCCCGCCTCCCACCAGGCTCTCAGGTCCTAGATGATCATGCTCACCACTCCAGCCGGATGTCTAGCTTGTATTGCTTCCAATTTGGTTAAATTGCATCTGCTTAGCTTACACATTATACCTTTGAATATGACATGCCTTTCTGTTTTTGGTACATACTAGTACATCTGTGTATTAACCATGTTCTTACATCAAACTAATGTTCTTGTGTATCCCTCATCAATCACTTATGACGAGGCAGGCAGGCAAGGGGACTACTCCTCATTTAAAGAATGCAGCGTCAGCCTCCCGACATGATTCTCAAGAAACAGAAATGCTAGATGAAGATAGTGAACGTAGCTCTATAGTTGATTACAGCATTTCCCCTACACTAGCATCGCAGGTGCTTGCTCTAACTTGGCAGCGTGATATGTGGTTGCATGTTGCATATGGTGTCTAGATTGTAATTCTTCCAATCTGGTTAAACTGCATGTGCTAGTCTGCTTAGCTTATACATTATACCTGTTAATGTGACATGCCTTCCTGTATTTAGTACATAGTACATCTATCTATTAAGCATGTCCTTACATAAAACTATTGTTTTTTTGTATCCCGCATCAATCAACATGACGAGACACCTTTAGTATATGCAGTGCGATATTAGTTGCATCTTTCATATGATTTATAGCATGCGCTGCTTCTAATTTGTTGAAATTCCATTTATGATGGGACGCTTTTAACTTGGCAGAGTCATATTGGTTGCATCTTTCACGTGGTCTCTAGCTTGCATTGCTTCTTATTTGCTGGAATGGTTTCTGCTTAGTTTACACAAATAGTTGTGAACATGCCATGCCGTCCTGTTTTTCGTACATATTCCATCATGGTATCATGTGTTTGCCTTACATCAAAGTAGTGATTGTCAGTATCATGCATGAATGAGTTCTGAAGAGAGAATTTTATTGCTTTTTCTTGTCGGTTTTACTTGACAATTCAAAATCAATAAAGCGGAAGGAAGTTAGCAAGGCAGCGGATAAAGGTGCTCCTTCCGAACGGAGGGCCTCTACAGTTTCTACTCCTCCACACCCCCAAGATGATTTCCATGACAACACATGCATAGACACTCAACAAAGCTGTGTTTATGATGAGCACGTCTCCCCTAGTGCAGCATCACCGGTGCTCTCTCTAACTTGGCACTGTTATATGTGGTTGCATGTTATGTGTGATGTCTAGCTTGTATTGCTTCTAATTTTGTTGAATTCCATCTGCTTACTTTACACATTATACTTGAATAAGACACGTGTTCCTATTTCTAGAACATACAATATCTGTCTATCACACCATGTTCTTACATCAAATTACTACTGTTGTGTAACCTGCAACAATCACTTATCATAAGACACGTTTGACTTCGGAGTGTTATATAGGTTACATCTCACATTCTTTTCTAGCTTGTACTACTAATTTGTTGAAATGGCACTTATGAAGAGACAGTTTTAACTTGGTAGAGTGATATTCGTTGCATCTTTCATATGGTGTCTAGCTTTCATTGCTTCTAATTTGTTGAAATGCCTTCTCCTTAGTTTACACATCATAAGCTGTGAATATGCAATGGCACTAATGACGAGAGACCTCTAACATGGTAGTGTGATGTTGTTTGCATCTTGCATATGATTTATTTCTTGTACTGATTCACATTTGTTTAAACGCCATTTATGATGAGACACTGTTAACTTGGCAGAGCGATATTTGTAGCATCTTTCATATGGTGTCTACCTTCCATTGCATTGCTTCTAATTTGGTGAAATGTCTTCTTCTTAGTTTACACATCATAGTTCTGGTTATCTCTTCCGTCCTGTTTTTCATACATATTACATCCTCCTATCATGTGGTTGTCTAACATCAAAGTTCAGTTCGTCTGCATCACGCATCAATTTGTTCTGAAGAACTAAATTGTTATTTGTTTTTCTTGTCGGCTTGACTTAACACGGCACAGAGAAAGAGAAAGAAACACAGAATGGCAGGGAATGAGAAGCGGATGAATCATGCAGATTCTGCTGGTACTGATGGTGCAATAGAAGGTCAAATTCCAGCGGAAAATTCTACAAACATGGCATCCCATGCTACACGAGTTGCAAAAAAAGCCAAACAAAAACAAATAGCTGCCACCAAACAAGCAGAGACAGCCCTAGTTCTTGCAACACCTACCACAGTATTACCAGCTGCACAACTTACTCGTGCGTCAACTGAGCTAGCAGCACTTCCCAAGCTCCCTTGCCACCTGACACTACTTCCCAAGCACTCTTGACACAAGACGAGTTGGCAATATCAGATGAACCTTGTGAGCTTCAACAGCAAGAAGGTAGTTGCTGGAGTCAAGTTACAGTTGCATGCTTCTTTATATGTAGTCTCACAGTTTGATGTACAATAACACTTCCTATGTTCGTTGTTGGACTGGCACCTAGGCGCAAGAGGAAACAAACATCAGGGATAATGCTCGATAGGTTAACTAAATCTAGAGGAGGAAGAATGGAGATCCGTTTTGAGGCAGGTTTAAAAAGGCCACGTGATGCTATAGAGTCAGCCAAGTTAGTATCAGAGGCAGCGGTTGCCGTTAGGTGTCATGTACGTATCCTCCCAACATGGATTCGGTACAGGAATGACAAAGACAAAACCCAGTTCAACACCTTCCTCGACCATTTATCTGTAAGTATGGTTATGTATGGAAACTAGTAATATCGTCTTGCTCTGTCCCATACTTTCTAGGTTGCTGATAATGAGACTCCCATAATTTTCAACAGATGAGGTTCAAGCTGGATAGCCAAGATGATGCAACCAGACAAGCTTGCACCCATGTTTTCAAGTCTGCTCTGCGACAGTATCGGTATAACTTGAGGAAAACTCACTTTGAAGGCAAGGCTAACAGTGAACTTTCCCAAACATCTCCAGTGGAAAATATATCGGATGAAGACTGGAGGGGCCTTGTTAAACACTGGTCTGATCCGAAGTATCAGGTACATTATATATCTGTGATCAGATCACATGTTGAAGTCCTATTTACGCATGTGCCACACAAATCTATCTTCTTGTAGGTGAACTGTTCAAAGAACAAGGCCAACCGTATGAAAGTGAAATTCCAACAGACGACAGGATCTCATAGCTATATTGCACACTGTGAGGCTCTTGTAATTAGCTGTTGTTTCACTCTTTTCGCTGTACCATATTATCAGATCTATATTGACTTGTTCGAAATGCAGAGGAAAGCCCGCAAGGACCAAAAAGTACCTGAACCAAATGCTGTGGAAATCTTCAAGGACTGTCACACCAGCAAGAAGGGCATGACTACACCAGTCAAAGCCGCTGTTGTAAGTCCTTAATCCTCATGCCTTTTAACTACTACTTACTCTGACTTTTGCCTTGAACTACATGGTTTGCAGCCAATGTCTATTACTCTTTTCAATTTTATACACAATTGTCTTAGCGTATCATTGCACCTTACAAGGTTTAAAAGCGAGGAGTGATGTTCCTTTGATCTTGACCCGTAATCTAGTTCCGTGCTGGACTTGCCCACACAACGTTACAATTGCATGTTTGTCTGTTCTCGGTTGTTTTGTGATATGAATGATGTCATACTATGCTTACCGTATTATAAACTTCGTCTCTTTATCCTTAGCCCTCAATACAATGTGAAGAAATAGACAATACATTAGCGATGGTACATGGTCATATGTTTGGAACCTGGTTTTATTATGTACTTTGCAATAAAATACAACTAATATTTTACATGGGTTCACCAGAATAAGTTCTGTATATAGACCAAAGCTATTTTGTTTGGTTTTGTTGCCTCCTTAATATCTTCTGTTCTGGTACTACTAATGTAAAACCTCAACTTTTCAGCAAGCCATGGAAAAAATGGTGGAACCGCCACCTTCTGAAGGTGGCGAGGCAACTATAACCGCAATGTCAGCTCTTGCTGCAGTGGGTCAGTACCTGTCCACTAACGGTGCCAAAAGCACATTCCTGCGTAATACTGGGTTGGTTGTTAAGGCAATATCGTCCAAACTGCCTCATGATCAAGATATGCAAGCTCAAAGCAATGTTGTATCTGCGCTCCAGACACAAGTCCATTCCCTAACAGAGACCCTTTGTGAAACAAGGAGAAACATTGCTCAATGTCGTCAAGATATGCATGGTTTTGAAACCAGACTATCAGACATTTGCTATGTTGTTCAGGAGCCTAGGGGAAATGAAGGCGAGGGTTATGGTGCTCCATCGGACAATACAGCATGAAAACGTAACAGTCAGGTCAAATGAACTGAGCTTCTGAACTTCTGGTGGTGCATTTATCTGCTAGACTGTTAAGTTTTATGCCAACCTTCCTTTTGTTATATAGTTGTAATTTGTTTTGGTGCGATACAAAATTTATTCTTAACATGCAGCCACCGGCTGAAGAAAACAGCAAGCCATTTTTGTATAGTGTAGGGTGTTCCCTATATTTGCACCGGTGGCGATCTTTGATGCCGAGTGGATGTAATCTGTGCAATCGCCTTAATAGCCTAGCGTTAGTTTCAGCCTTATTTATTTCCTAGTCTTCTTTTTCCCTGGTTTGCTAGTGGCCGCAACTACCATGGGCCATATACGGGCCGTAGGATCCATGGGTCTCCTACGGGCCGTCGATAAATGGGCATGTAATCGGTGGGCCTCGGGCCATCGGATAAATGGGTCTACAAGGGTCGTAATCGGGCGTAATTGGCATCGGCCCAGCACGGTAACAGGTCGTAGGACAGCAAAGGCTTAATTCTGTCACAGGCATAACGGGTCGTTAATGGGCCAGAATATAGGACGGGCTGGAAACGGCACAACGGGTTAACAGGCCAGAAACGGGCCGACTCTTGCCATGGGCCGAATTTGGCCCATTAGGGTAACAGGCCAGTAACGGGCCGACTCTTGCCATGGGCTGAATTTGGCCCATTAGGGGAACATGCCAGTAATGGGCCGACTCTTGCCATGGGCCGAATTTGGCCCATTAGGGGAACAGGCCAGTAAAGGGCCGAAAGTAATTGAGGGCCGAAAAGGAGCCCAAGAACGTATGGGTCGTCAATAGGTCGAAAGCTAACACGGGCTGGAAACGGCCCATGTAAATCACGGGCCGTTAACGGGTATAAAGAAAATTACTGTTCATTATGGGCTAGAGTCACCGTGGGCCTGTAAAGGGCTGAAAGATACGAAGGCCTCATATGGGCCGAAAGACATCATGGGCCATACATGGGCCGAAAGTGAAATGGGCTGGTGTTATATTCGACGGCCCACATGACATTGTTGGGCTGATTTCCTTTAGGGCCTAACGGGCCGTGAGTTAACGGGCCGTAAAATGGGCTATTTGCGAAGAGACCGTTAACAGGCTTTTCATGGGCCAACCCGTTAACTTTTGACCAAGTCAAACGGGCCGGCTTTGTAAGCTAAATGGGCCAGTGGTAGGTCGTGGCACGTGTCGACATATCATAGGCGCCTATCTGACCCACTGATGAGCTGACACGTGTTTCGTCCGGCCAATAAGAATTTTACACATGGAAATTTCCCATTGGTCGGGGCTGTTAACGGGTTATCGGATCCAAAACCCGACCCGATAGCTTAACGGCGTTCCGTTACGGTGGATGCCACGTGTCGGTCACCCTTGACGAAAGCACTTCTGTGATGCGCGATTTATCGTCATGGAAGTGGACACTTCTGTGATGATAATTTTGGTAATGTCATGGAACACTTCTACGACAGCACAGGTATGACTATCTTGATTCTGTCATAAAATCGTCATGGATGTACATGCATGACAAAAAACGTGACCTACTGTGACAAACACGTATCATCACGGAAGTGTATTTTTTGTAGTGACTGTGTTCCCTTTATTTCCCTATTAGACCTTGAGACCAGTTGGATAGCCAGTCTCTGAACTTTTTGCCCCCATTATTTCCTCTTTCGACCAAGTCCTAGATTCAGGTAACAAATCTTCCCCCACCCCCACCCCCTTTCTTCCTTGTTTGAACCAAGTACTACTAGATTCGAGTGCATGAACTAGTTTTACCTCTTAACAGTAAAAAATTAGGTGGTTTTCAAACAGCCGATCGATCCTATCTATGAGGAGGCCTGAGAAATAGTAAAAGATACAAATGCAGCGACGTCAGGAGCTCGGGAAGTAGAGCAAGGCCGGTTTCGAAGGAAGTTATACCTGAGGATCCGGCTAGATCTGTGACCAGCGGTGAGTAGAGAGAGAGAGAGTGTGTGGCCACCGCTGTCGTGTTTGCATCTGGAAAGGACGAGACAGTGTGAAGCGAGCAACACTAGCAAGCCAGCGCAGAGGCTCCTGCCTATATAGTGGAGTACTAGTTTTCTTTTGTCTACCGACCGGAGCTGGCTTGACCTCGGCAATGACTGTCGAGAAGTCTTCATGCACGTGCCCCGGAGGCGCAGTTGTCGTCATTTTGATCTGAAGCAATGGATTATAACATATAACACAAAAAAATGCCACATGACAAGAAATCATAACCTCACTACCCAAAGGAGACAAGATGCATCCCGGCGGACAAACTAGACGAGGATCAAAGCTCAAATTAAAGATAAACTCGTAGAAAAGGGGTCTGTCGATAGATGTCCTAATTAACATAGCTGGCTTGACCTAGATGGCAGCCGAGTAGTCTTCGTGCATGTGCCCCCAATGACTAGCCCAACTCAGTTGTCGCTGTTTAACCCTCGCAGTGATCCGAAGCAGATGACACCTAATTTTGCGAGATGACAAGAAACCTTTTTTTAGATTTCTCACCAGAACTACAGCCCTGTAAAACACAACCTGCACGATATGTAGACGATAGCCAATCCAGGTGTGTCTGCTGGAGTCTGGTCACATGCATGGATGAACTGATCTTCCGTGTCTTGCAGGGATCGTCGAGGTACCAACGTATGTACTCCTACAAAACTTCTCTAGTAGTACTATCGCTCGTCTCTCTCTTCTATTAACTCACCCGACTTGCGGGGCCGGGGAGTGTGCCTATAGTCGGTTCTCAATTGCGGTCCCACATGTGTGTGCAAACGCAATATGACGCGTGTTCCATTCAGAGAGCGGCGTGCCAGACCGACCGACCGTCTGGGGTGCAACGCGAACGCGACGGGCGTGCTGTATACTCCGTACATGTGTACCGCCGTTTTCTTGAGGCTTTGCTCCATGGCGCAATCCATGGATACAAAATTAGTATATTGTACTATTTAAAAGTCGAGGGCGGGGCTTTTCCCGCGCGGTAGGCGGGGTAGTTCCGCCTAGTCGGTTCGACAGAGGCGCGAGAAGATGAGGGAGTAGGTTGCTGCAAATGTAGGGCTGTGTGATTTGACAGTGAGTTACTGCTGGACAGGTGGGCCCCAGTGATTTGACTTGCCATTATCATTTTAACTGTGGCGCTACGACTGGCGTGAGTCTCCCGATTCCTGACCACTTCCATACAGGTGCCTCTCCCGATGCTCCACCATGTAGAGGCTGGCTCTTGCTTGAGAGCCCACTCCTCCACTTTTTCCTTGCCTCTTTCCCACACATATGCAAAAATGCCACGTAAAGCGGGCTTATAGCCCACTACTGTACTTGATCCTACAGGTGCTAAGCCTTCCACATAGGCATAAAGTCTGATGTGGCAAGTTAATTAAGAAGAAACGGTGATAAGCGCGTGTACCTAGATGAAGCAAACTTAGCAACAAAAAACTAAGCACCTATGCATTGGGGACTTGAGTTGCTAAGCCATTTAATGCCCATAACACCTCATCTAAGCACCATTTCATTGGAAGAGGTCACTCCTTGGCAAATGCAATAAATAGTACGAAGAAAGACATAGAGAGAAGTAAACAAAAAATACTCTTATAGCCAACCTTATAGCTAACCTTGTTGTGTGAGTGACTAAGTGATGACTATGTATGACATGCCAACATCAGATAGCCTAACGCACCGTGTTAAATCTCCAAGGGCGCGACCGTGCGAGCGAGACGACGGTCGTGGTAGGCGCGACCATGATACGGGCTGCTGGCGGCCCTTGGATCTGAGATCGAACGGTCGCATGCTAAGTTGCTGAAAATTTGCAGAATAACCCTCCAGGATAGGATATTCACCCACAGGTCTAGAATCACGCCATGCAACCGTTCGATCTCAGATCCAAGGGCTCTCGGAAGCCCGTATCTTGGGAGAATGGAAAGCTTCATATCACCTGTAATTTTCCCGACGCTTGACATGACATCGAAAGCCATTTAATTGGGCGTCGAGTAGACATGACATCTAATTGGGCCCCCATAGTAATGTGCATGAATCCATATATCCACCAGGCAAGCCACTACCCTGCCATTCGCACGCGCCCCCTCCCCCACTCGACATTTTTACAATCGATAAACCGCTCCTAGTCGTCCCGTCCTTTCACATTACGGCAGTTCCACTAATCCTAACCCTCCTCCCAAATGCATGGCGTCCCAAATCTCCATGATCGGTGGTGAGTACAAGGTTAGAACCATCACTGGCGATGAGTTCGCCGTCATCTACACCCGTTCTTCCGCAACGCTGAAAGAATGCCTTGATCGCTTCAAACGCATGTTCGAAAACTCAAATGATGAGTGGGTCGCTGGGCTAGATGTCGAGTACACCACAGTCCTGGGAAGCGAGAAGAAACTAAAGGAGGCAGAGAAGAAGAAGCCCGCCGTGATCCAGGTTTGCGTGCATGACTTATGCTTGGTCTACCACATATGCCATGCCGACGTTGAGTGCGAGGAATTTAAGAAGTTCCTCAAGGGCGGCCGAGTCAAATTCGTTACTGTAGACTTTAGGAACGGCAAGGAAATCCTGGGTCGGATAGGCCTCGTTGTAGGCGACCCCTTCGACCTCCAGAAGGAAGGGCTGGTGCCCTCCCTTGATCAGCCTTCAATGTTGACCCTGGCAGGAGCCATGGTTCATCCTTCGTACGGTGAACTGAAGAAACCTCCGCACATGTTTCATCGTGCATGGCAGTGGACTGTACGAGATATAGACCACATCCACTACGCTGCAATGGATGGCTACCTTTGTTTCACTATCTACAAGGGTTGGATGAAGAGCAAGAGCCAAGTGTGCGGTTCAAGCAAAGAAGTATCGCCCAAGAGGAAGAGGGACAAGGACGAAGTCGAGAACGTGGACGAGGACTCCGAGTAAGGTGGCAGTGTCGTTGCTCATGGTGGTTCTAATACAGTGTCTACCGGATTAGTTGCTTATTTTAATTTCTGGTGTGCTTAGTTTTATTTGAGGGGTGTGTTGTACTGAGCCCCCAGCAGAACTATGTTATGTTTCTTCTCGTTATATTTCGTACATTTCATATTTTAGTTGGTATAGTACTACCACTCGTTTCTTCACATTATATACGTACAATATATATGGCCAACATCATATAGCCAGCAGTTTAGTTGTCAAAGAATTTCAGGGTGCTTAGTTTTGTCAAAGAATTCCAGGGTGCTTAGTTTTATTTGAGGGGTGTGTTGTGCTGGACACCATTAACTTATCATTGTGAGATTTGACTTATTTTTGTCATGTAACATGGTCAACGGGTTTGACGTGAAAATAACAATGTCTAATGGCATTTTTGAGCAAACATCTAACTTAACGATGGCATTTTTTAGATATCTAATTGCATTTTTGAGCAGGCATCTCACGCGATGGCATTTTTTGAGTAGTTGTAACTTCTAATGGCAAAACTGAGTAGTGATACACAACTAGTGGCATAAATAATAAGAACCCAAGAATTAAATAGGTATGCTAATTTCTTTATTTCTTTATACCTTTGTGTGCGAAACAATATACGCTGCCTCCCCCAGATTTTCTTTACAAAGGCAACATAGAACTATATGAGTGCCCTGTTAAATTTTGGAATTATTCCAGATTCGTTTGGCCTTTTTTATACATTAATTGAGTTTCTGGTAATTTAATGTGCATAATTCAAATTTTAACTACAAGCACATGCTCCCGTGCACCAAAGTTGATTGAAAAATCACATGTGTGTCCTCGGGTGAATTTCTAGGTCCCATGCAAGAAATGGGAATGAAATTCAAACATCTGGGCATCGTGGTTCGGCCGAGAACATTGAGAAGCTTCGTTTTAAAATTCTTGTAAATCCAAAACACGCCTGAAAATCATGAAACTTGGCATGGTGTCATGTCATGGTACTACCATGCTGTGGTAAAAAAAATGCAGAATAGGAACAAGTTTTGGTATAAGTTTCTTGCAAACCGGAGCTTCTCTCAAGAAGGCTCGTGGTTCTGAGAGGGAACGCGTCACCTTTGTGTGCATAATTCAAATTTTAAATACAAGCACATGCTCCAGCGCACCAAAGCTGGTTGAAAAATCACATGTGTGTCCTCGGGTAAATTTCTAGGTCCCATGCCAGAAATGGGAATGAAATTCAAACATCTGGGCGTCATGGCTCGGCTGGAAACATTGAGAAACTTGGTTTTTTAATTCCTGTAAATCCGAAACACGCATGAAAATCATGAAACTTGGCTTGGTGTCATGACATGGCACCAACATGCTGTGGTAATTTTGCTGTCCGATTTGCGAAGGCGCACACATTAACAATCAACAAAGTAATTTTGGAACAAGTGCTGTCACGTTACAATCGGAAACACAAGTATTATTGAAATCGTGGGCGTTCTATTTACCATTTACGTGTCGCCACGCGTCCCCTTTTTTATTAGCTAGGAGGCGCCATGCAGGGTAGCTATTTGAGTACGGGAGGCGTGCGATCAGACCCCTGCGCGTGCTTATCGGGAGGAGAGCCCTTTGACCTCCATCTGCCGTCCAGCTCTCTCCCAAGGTCTCCATTAATGGCGCCCGAGCCTCTGTTTAAAGGCGTGGCAATGTCTCACTCGACTGAGATTTAAGAGAGAAAAAAGAAAATCTAAAAAAAATTGCACGGATCTTGATGTAAGATCCGACGGACCTATATAGCATCTACTGCGACTTATAGCAAGACTGGTGAATATATATAAGGATGACGAGAGTGGATAATAATTGTCTTACATAATTAGGAAGATAATTAAAAAAGCCACATGCGGCTACGCCCGAAATACACAAGGGCAAAAGAAGAAGGAAGACGCATACAATGATATGGCTCGCTGATCTCTACTTTCTTTATGCGCTGCAGGTCGCGAAGACTAGTTCTCGCGGTGGGCGATGATCTCTTTCATCAGTTTCATGTCCTTAATACGCTGCTTGGCAGCATCCATGGATTCCTCCACCAGCCTGTTGCGCTCGATGCGGAGCATGACATTCTCGTCCATAAGTTTCTTGATGATGACGCCCGTCCTCTGCAACAAGGCAGCGGTCTCCTCCTCCTGCTTCGCCCTTCCGGCGATCTTCGCCCTCAATAGGTCGCGCTCGCCCCGGAGCTTTGCATTGCCCTCCCCTAGTTGCCGGATGACGCCGGTAGCCTCGTCCTGCAACCTCGCCCAGCCGGAGATCTGATCCATCTGGCTATGGATCATCGCATGCATGCGCCTGTAAGAGTCCTCGCCTGCCCGCGAGAAATTTTCCCAGGCCGCCGCGGCGCGGCGGGACATCTCTGCTGCTTCCGCGGCGTGGCCGGATCAGTCTGCTACATCGACGGCGCGGCGGGACCTCCGTGTTGCTTCGGCGGCACGGCGGGACCTCTGTGCTGCTACTGCTGTGCGGCTGGACATGCCGGCTGCTTTCGCGGCGAGGCGGGACATCTCTCGTGCTTCCTCTTCCATGCTCACCTCTCCCTGGTGGAAATCTCTCGACCCAAAACTCACGCTGGCTATGGCTTGATTGACTTGGTTGTTTTTTGTGGATGAGGAGTTTAGGAGGAATGTGCAGTCATCTTAGCATAGTAATATTTATAACCGAGTACTACTAATACGCTCCTAAGTGGGAAACCTTTTAGGTTGTGATCGGTGTGAACAGGTTTGCAATTAAATATAGCGTGGTAGTAGTAGTAATTTGGAATGTGACGAGACACGCTCAAAATTTATTGATGGTTCTAGTTTCGAAGTGCGGCACTATTCCCGGATGGCGTAACGTCGGCACGTTTTCTCGGCCGTGGTGTAGCATATGCCATGGTACTAGTTCTTTTTCTACTGCTGTGTACGTGCAAAAACTGGCACCGTCGGATACATATCTTACGCTTGGCGTTCGACAGGAATAGCCTCGTGGCGAGCTATAGACTAGTCTTTTTTCAGACGCATTACACCTATCTCTCGGGACTTCTCGCACGCACCATCACTGCTCCCTAGGTCGATGCCACCCACATACACTTGTACTCTATGAAGAGGTGCACGCACACACTCGTCCTCTCTCACACACGCATCTGTAGCTACGAATTGTAGTGTTCTCAACCATCCGATTGGCTCTATCATAGGTTTCAAGTTGCTCCTTGACCTTGAGATTGAGAAGTTTAAAACGCGGAGGCTAAGATGGAGGCGCGAGGTTTTGGTTAATGTGCGGGCCGCACACGGCACCAACACGACACGAGCTTCGTCTGCCTGGTGCGCATGCAGTCGGGTGAGTTGTCCAAGTATAGACACAACCAGGCCCTCGTTGGTATCCACGCCTCGACTTTGGCTGGTCATAGTGGAGAGTAACATAGACTAGTTACTAGTCTATGTTACTAGTACCTTCATAGTGGGTAGTGTCATATAGTATATGCATAATTTGGCGACGAGCGCTCTCTATATGTACCACCTTTTTTATTTAATTTCATCTTGTTAGTTTTGCTCCATGGCGCAATCCATCGATACTACTACTGTACAAATGTATACATTTTTTAAAAGGCTAGAGGGCGGGGCAGTCTAGCTTGGTCCTTTTCATGAGAGGTGAGGGCCTTTGTGATTTGACGGCTCATTACTGCTGGAGGGCGGGGCCTTGTGATTTGACTGCTCGTATAAATGTGCCGACAACCTGAGGAGGAGCAAAGAACCGTGCGGTATACTCAAGTTTTCCACTGGAGTAGTACTACGACGGAGGAGCATGAAACACGGCAGCCCAGTGCCATATGGCGATAAAAAATGATCTAATTGGCTAGTCATCTCATTGTTAGCATTGTTCTATTCATGCCTCGCAGAGAACGTGATACGTGCGGTGAAACACCCGAAGCAAAAGAAGAAACACAGGAGCAAAAGAAGAAGGAAGATTATCACCCCAAATGATCTAATTCGCCGTGGAGTCGTAACTGCTTCTTCATCGCCTCCACGACCTCCATCTCCTTGCGCGTCTCCTCCACCATCTTCTTCATTCTGTCCATGACGCGGGATTTCTCGACGCGAGCCTTCATCTCTGTTCCATGGCCACATTACGTACCTTGACAGCAGCCGGGTGCTCGAAGCGGAGCTTCGCCAACTCCTCCTTCTGCTCCATGACGAGGGCTTGCAACATCTTCATCAAGGAACTACTACTCTCATGCAGCTTCTTCCAGCCGGCGTTATTCTCCTTCAATAGGTCGAGCTCGTGGCAGAGCTTCGCCTTGTCCTCCTGAAGTTGCAGGATTTCGCCGGTCGCCTTCTTCTCCGAAGCAATGCTCTTCTTCAGCAGCATCACCAAGCCAGCGGTCAACTCCCCCTGCTTATTGAGCTCAGCAGGCATGTCGTCGAGGCTCTCCTTCAGCAGCTCCACCAAGCCGTGGATGAACTTCTGCTTATTGAGGTGCTTATTGAGCTGATCGGGCATGCCGTCGAGGGATAACGACTCCAGCGCCGCCAGCTTGGCATGTTCGCCTTCGCGGCTAGGGCGCTCCTGGGAGCCATCGCCAGCCCGTAAGAGATCTTTCAAGGTATCTACGTGGTGGCAAGCCCTCTCTTTTTTTTTCCACAACCTTGGTTGCCACTCCCTTGTTACGAGTAGTTCTCGACCTAGAGCTCTGCGCACCGGACATGGCAAGGACGGTCGAAGAAGAAGCACTTATGAGGAGGAAAGGTAGAGTAATTTTCGGTTAGGTAGTTCCCCTTTTTATAACCTAAGTACTAGCACTAGTACTAATACCTGCATAGTGGGAACACGTTCAGGTTTGGTACGTACTAGTAGGTGTGAGCAGGCTTGCACTTAATTGTAGCACTAGTACTTTCGAATGTGATGGGAACAAGGTAAAGATAAATTGATGGGTTTTGGTTTCGAGGCCTGAAACGGCTCCCGATGAGTTTAGTCGAACATAAATTTGAAGTAGACTACACTGCTCAGATGCGTAAATATTATGTTACTGTCAAAAATTGGCACAAAATACGAAGGAGGCCAATGGAAGTACTACTAGCAACCCATGATTTAACTACTCGGATGCGTGCAGTGGAGTAGTAATTTCTTTCTTCCGCCCTCACGTCCACTCAATTTGCATGCGCTGTGCTACCTCTTGAGCACTGCGTTGGTTTTCCCTTGAAGAGGAAAGGGTGATGCAGTAAAGTAGCGTAAGTATTTCCCTCAGTTTTTGATAACCAAGGTATCAATCCAGTGGGAGACTACGCTCGAGTCCCACGCACCTACACAAACAAATAAGAACCTCGCAACCAACGCGATAAAGGGGTTGTCAATCCCTTCACGGTCACTTACGAGAGTGAGATCTGATAGATATGATAAGATAATATTTTTGGTATTTTTATGATAAAGAGAAATAAAGATGCAAAGTAAAATAAACGGCAATAGAAATAGCTAAGTATTGGAAGATTAATATGATGGAAATTAGACGCGGGGGCCATAGGTTTCACTAGTGGCTTCTCTAAAGATAGCATAAGTATTACGGTGGGTGAACAAATTACTGTCGAGCAATTGATAGAATTGAGCATAGTTATGAGAATATCTAGGTATGATCATGTATATAGGCATCACGTCCGTGACAAGTAGACCGAAACGATTCTGCATCTACTCCTATTACTCCACACATCAACCGCTATCCAGCATGCATCTAGAGTATTAAGTTCATAAGAAGAGAGTAATGCTTTAAGCAAGATGACATGATGTAGAGGGATAAACTCATGCAATATGATATAAACCCCATCTTTTTATCCTCGATGGCAACAATACAATACGTGCCTTGCTGCCCCTGCTGTCTCTGGGAAAGGACACCGCAAAGATTGAACCCAAAGCTAAGCACTTCTCCCATTGCAAGAAAGATCAATCTAGTAGGCCAAACCAAACTGATAATTCGAAGAGACTTGCAAAGATAACCAATCATACATAAAAGAATTCAGAGGAGATTCAAATATTGTTCATAGATAATCTTGATCATAAACCCACAATTCATCGGTCTCGACTAACATACTGCAAAAGAAGAGTTACATCAAATAGATCTCCAAGAGAATCGAGGAGAACCTTGTATTGAGATCCAAAGAGAGAGAAGAAGCCATCTAGCTAATAACTATGGACCCGAAGGTCTGAGGTAAACTACTCACACATCATCGGAGAGGCTATGGCGTTGATGTAGAATCCCTCCGTGATCAATGCCCCCTCCGGCAGGACGCCGGAAAAGGCCCCAAGATGGGATCTCACGGGTACAGAAGGTTGCGGCGGTGGCATTAGGTTTTCGTGGATGCCTCTGATGGTTTGCGGGTACGTAGGTATATATAGCAGGAAGAAGTAGGTCGGTGGAGCCATGAGGGGCCCACGAGGGCGGAGGGCGCGCCTGGGGGGGGGGGGGGTAGGCGCGCCCCCCTACCTCATGGCCGCCTCGTCTGTTGCTTGACGTCCACTCCAAGTCCTCTGGATCACGTTTGTTCCAAAATCACGTTCCCGAAGGTTTCATTCCGTTTGGACTCCGTTTGATATTCTTTTTCTGCGAAACACTGAAATAGGCAAAAAACAGCAATTTGGGCTGGGCCTCCGGTTAGTAGGTTAGTCCCAAAAATAATATAAAAGTGTATAATAAAGCCCATTAAACATCCAAAACAGAATATAATATAGCATGGAACAATCAAAAATTATAGATATGTTGGAGACGTATCACGCTGTATTAATTGACCATCAATGAAGTGAAGGACCTTACACGCATCAAATTATCACATGGGGTGGATCTTGGTACAAAATTGCGTCCGCCCGTGTACCCGCGTGTGCGTGCGAGGGAATGAGTGCATGTGTGGCGTTCGTGCACATCTTCGCTTCGTGCATGTACCGCCAGTGTGGCTCAGGGAGGACGAGTACATTCTTCTGGAACCAGCAGCACGTCACTGTGATCAATCCACACAAGGATGTCGCGACAACGCCTCCACATGTGCCACGTGGCTTCATGAACTGTAAGAGAGACACTGTGTAGCGTGCCATTGTGTTTTGCACATACTCGAAGTATTAGTAAGGTACACGTGCATTGCACGTGTCAGATTTTGCAACAAAATTATGAATAAATACCACACTATAGCATGTAAGCTCTGAGTCATATATGCCTGATGTAGACCGTCGTTTAATTCTTATAGTTCATCTCATTCAAAATCAATTAGTTTTTATAAAAAAACCTAGGGCCTCTTTGATTCGTAGGGTTTCCAAAACGCAGGAATAGGAAGAACATGGGATTAGAGTGGAATGTCGTCTTGAATCCTACAGGATTGTACGAGTGTTTGATTGTGCATAGAAAAAACGCAGAATTCTTTCAAAGAGGTTTGAGTGGATGGGATGTTTCCTATGAAATCTAGTGCAAATGAATCATATGGAAAAATTCCTATGGTTTACAATCCTACGAATCAAACAACCAAGATAGGAAAAATTCCTAAGGATTAGAATCCTCCAAAATTCCTTTGAGAATCCTTTGAATCAAAGAAGCCCTTAATCTATTTTATGATTCATGGAATTGTGCGTTGTAAAGCATAAAGTAAAAATAATAATGGCAATTGAACTAGAAAAAAAGTTTGGGCAGTTATGATACGGAAGATTCTAGAACAAAGGAGAACCACTGTTGTTTTGAGATTTGTGCATTATGCTTAAGTTCAACCACGGAGTCTGCTAGATTGTACATGTGGCAAAATCTGGTGGGGGGCTAGAAGATGGTGCGAGGGGCCGAGTGGAGGGAGACTATGAAGCAGTGCACAACCGCGAGATCGATATTTAGAGAGAGGGGGCGAGAACGTGCGCTGTTGCGCGCAGTGGCAGAGCCATGAAAAATGTCCCATCAGCTAGGGGGCCAAGCATTGCTAATCCTTTACGAGGTGGGCCAATTCATCAACTTAAACCATTTTTACCAGCAATTGTCTAATGATCACATTCGTATTAGCCTCGATATATAGTGATGTTAGGGGGGGCAGGGCCTTTGCTGCCCCCTGTCTTCGCCATGGTGCTTGCGTCTGAGAGATGAAGTGGAAGGCATGGATGATGAGAGCTATATATGTAATCCTATATAGAGAGGTATAGATTGATCGATGTGGGCGTGGGAAAGAGGGTGAGACCTCACTAGATATATAGATTGATCGGTTTATGTGGAAAACTACGAAAGACCTAGCTATATACACACACACATAGAGGAACATCGATCGTTGCGCATGCACGTGAGAGATAAAGAACGCCCGATATGATGGAGAGGTGTGTGTGTGTGTGTGTGCCTTCATGGGAGACCGAACTGAAGAAAAAGACTGCATGTGTGCGATGGATAATGCCGACTGGTAGTGTGTGTGCATGCATGCATGAGACAAAGTTAGTGGTACAATTATAAAGAGAAGACCAATGTGTGGGTGTAAAAGACTAGGTGAGGTCATAATCGATGTAAAGTTGAATTCAAATATTCGAATAAGAGATCATGATGTTTGAAACCCATGCATGCATGAATACAACGGAGTTCTGTGCGGTGTGGTTTGGAAACGAGCATGTTGTAATGTATACACATTGAACAAGGTCAGACTGGTTTGAATTTGAGATACCGATGACAGACATCGTTTGGCCACATTGCATCCGTGCATGGACACACTATTCTAATTGGAGATGATGGGTGGCTTCGCATCACATATCTATATCTATACCCTATATATATATATATTTTATATTTTATATTTTTTATATAGTGTGCGGATAACTTAAACTTTGAAAGATGGTCGTTGGATGAGGCCAATCCGATGGTGCAGAGCTGGCAAATTTGAACACTACTGGTCATTGGATATCATCTAGATTCCACCAGATTTTGCCACATGTACAATCTAGAAGACTCTATGGTTGAACTTAAGCATAATGCACAAACCTCAAAACACAAGCACTTCTTCTTTGTTCTAGAATCTTCCGTATCAGAATTGCCCAAATGTTTTTCTACATGATTTGTTTTACTTTATGCCTTACAACGCACAATTCCATGAATCTTAAAATAGATTAGCTTTCTTATAAAAACTAGATGATTTTGAATGAAATGAACTATAAGAATTAAACGAACATCTACATCATGTATATATGACTCAAAGCTTACATGCTATAATGTGGTATTTATTCATAATTTGGTTGCCAAATCTCATGCGTGCAATGCACGTGTACCTTACTAGTCTAAATGGTGTCTGTGTGTGTTGTGCGTGTTAAATACATTGTATGTAGTATATCATACTAGTCTAAATTGTCTTTTTTCTTGTACACGTTAAGCTCGTTCTCCCGAAATTTCAAGCCGCGCCTTGTTATGCCAAACTTTCAAGCTAGCGTCTCTGTCTATCATGCTGCGAAACTCCCGCCTCTTCAACCCGCGCCTTGTTACCCCGAAATATTAAAGATAAATCTTTGTCTTGTTGTGCTCTGACAACTCCCTCCATCTCAACCCGCGCCTTGCTATTCCAAAATTACAACGCGCGCGAAAACTCCCACCTCCTGTGAAATCCTGACACGCGAAATGCTCGTGATACCCCTGAACTGAAAGAACTGCCTCAAATCGGTGGGGGTACTTTCGTAACTTACCCCACATTTCGGACAAGCGCGTCCCTAAGCCATGGTTCCCCACTCCCATCCAATCCGCCCACACATTCGTACACCGAGGCCGGGAAAACCCGCGAAGCCCCACACCCTCCTCCGTCCGCCACCCAGCCGGAGCCTCTTCCCCGACGACGTCGTCCACAGCAACACCTCGACGTCCCTCATCCACCGTACCGGATGAGGATCCGTCATCGATCTGGTCGTCCCGCCGGTTCAGCCACCCCATCCTCCACCTCCAAGGAGCTTCCCCTACGTTCCCCTCGTCTTTCACGCCACCTCCATTCCCACACCGCCGTCTTCACCTGCACCACCGGAAGAGCATCATCATCACCGTTTCCTCAGATGAAGCTGCGGCCTAATCGGCGCTGTGACGCCCCCGATTCAATCGTACACTAATCATACACGCAAATGTGTACGATCAAGATCGAGGACTCACGGGAAGATATCACAACACAACTCTAGATACAAATTAAAATAAAACAAGCTTTATATTACAAGCCAGGGGCCTCGAGGGCTCGAATACAAGTGCTCGATCATAGACGAGTCAGCGGAAGCAACAATATCTGAGTATAGACATAAGTTAAATAAGTCTGCCTTAAGAAGGCTAGCACAAACTAGGATACAGATCGAAAGAGGCGCAGGCCTCCTGCCTGCGATCCTCCTAAACTACTCTTGGTCATCGTCAGCGGCTTGAACGTAGTAGTAGGCACCTCCGGTGTAGTAGGAGTCGTCGTCGACGGTGGCGTCTGGCTCCTGGGCTCCGGCATCTGGTTGCGACAACCAGAGAGAAAGGAAAGGGGGAAAAGGGAGAGAAAAGCAACCGTGAGTACTCATCCAAAGTACTCGCAAGCAAGGAGCTACACTACATATGCATGGGTATATGTGTAAAGGGCCATATCGGTGGACTAAACTGCAGAATGCCAGAATAAGAGGGGGATAGCTAATCCTATCGAAGACTACACTTCAGGCCACCTCCATCTTGCAGCATGTAGAAGAGAGTAGATGGTAAGTTCACCAAGTAGCATCGGATAGCATAAACCTACCCGGCGATCCCCTCCTCGTCGCCCTGTTAGAGAGCGATCACCGGATTATATCTGGCACTTGGAAGGCTGTGTTTTATTAAGTATCCAGTTCTAGTTGTCATAAGGTCAAGGTACAACTCCGGGTCGTCCTTTTGCCGAGGGACATGGCTATTCGAATAGATAAACTTCCCTGCAGGGGTGCACCACATAACCCAACACGCTCGATCCCATTTGGCCGGACACACTTTTCTGGGTCATGCCTGGCCGCGGAAGATCAACACGTCGCAGCCCCACCTAGGCACAACAGAGAGGTCAGCACGCCGGTCTAAATCCTATGGCGCAGGGGTCTGGGCCCATCGCCCATTGCACACCTGCACGTTGCGAACGCGGCCGGAAGCAGACCTAGCCTAGCAGGCATTCCAGTCCAATCCGGCGCGTGCCGCTCAGTCGCTGACGTCACGAAGGCTTCGGCTGATACCACGACGTCAAGTGCCCATAACTGTTCCCACGTAGTTGGTTAGTGCGTATAGACCAAATGGCCAGACTCATATCAAATACCAAGAACTCGTTAAGCGTGTTATTTTGAAGTAACCGCAGACGCCGTCCAGGGCCAGGCCCACCTCCCGCCTAGGTGGTCTCAACCTGCCCTGTCGCTCCGCCACAAGATCCACTCGCGGGTACTCCTACGAGCCGACCCGACTTTAGTCACCACAGGTATCATGTATAGAGTATATAAGTATATACCCGTGATCACCGCCCAAGTGATCACGGCCCGATAGTATAGCACAGCAGACGGACAAGAATGTAGGGCCACTGATGGAAAACTAGCATCCTATACTAAGCATGTAGGATTGCAGGTAAAGGTAACAACAGTAGTAGCAAGGACAGGCTATGCATCAGGATAGGATTAACGGAAAGCAGTAACATGCTACACTACTCTAATGCAAGCAGTATAGAGAAGAATAGGCGATATCTGGTGATCAAGGGGGGGTGCTTGCCTGATTGCTCTAGTAAAGAGGGGTCGTCAATAGCGTAGTCGGTTGGGGCACCAGCAGCGGCATCGGTCTCGTAGTCTACCGGAGAGAAGAGGGGGAAGAAACAATGAATACAATGCAAACAGATGCATAACGATGCATGACATGACAAAGCGTGAGGCTAGGTGTGCCCAAACGCGGTACTAGGTGATACCGGCGAAGGGGGGAAACATCCGGGAAAGTATTCCCGATGTTTCGCGTTTTCGGACAGATGGACCGGAGGTGAAATGTTGCAGGTTCACTATGCTAGGGACGTGTGGTGAACGAACGGCCTGCGTATCCGGATTCGTCTCGTCGTTCTGAGCAACTTTCATGTAGAAAGTATTTTCATCCGAGTTACGGATTATTTTATATGATTTTCTAAAGTTTTAATCATTTTCTGATTTTAATTATTTATTTAAATCCAACATTATCCAGAACAGTATGGGATGACGTCAGCATGACGTATGTGTGATGTCAGCAGTCAACAGTGCGGCTGACTAGTCAAACCAGACAGGTGGGTCCAGTGGGACCCACATGTCAGTGACAGAGCTTAACTAACAGAGTTATTTTAACCTAACTAACCTAATCAGCGAGTGGGGCCCAGTAGTGAGTGAGAGATTAGGGTTTTAATTAGCTAAACTATTTAATTAACTAATTATTCTTTTATTTATTTCGTTTATTGAGGTGGGACCTATAGGTCAGTGAGACAGGGCGGCCCAGTCAGCAGTTGACTCAGTCAACTGGTCAACAGGGGGCCCTGGGCCCACCTGTCAGTGGCCCAGGCGGTGGGACCCGCGGCACCAGGTCAGCGCGGCCGGCTCTCGCCGCCGGCGACCAAATGCACGGCGCTGACCCGCCGGAGTTCGCCGGAAAATGCGCACAGGGCACGGATCCGTGCGCGCATGGGCTCGTTCGAACGAGCGTGAAGAGGCGCATCTAGTGGTGGCGGTGGCGTGGCCGGAGATGGCCGGAAGTGACGGCGGCAAGCCCACGGCGGATGGTCGGAGTCGGGCATGAGTGGATCCAGCACTAGGGGGCACGGGAAGGCATGTGCGCGCGCGCGTTGGGTTCCTGGAAGCTCCAAGAACACGGTGACGGGCTCAGGCGAGCAAGACGATGGCTGTGGCGATGGCCACGAGCTCGTCGGCGGCGGACAGAAACGGGCGCGGTGGCAAACTAGCTACCGTGCGCTAGGAAGCTAACTGAGAGGGCGGGAGGCGGAGGAGCTCACCGAGCGGCACACACGGAGGCCGGTGAAAGGTTTAGTAGCAGCAGAGGGGCGTCGCCGGAGTTGGCGAAGAGCGGCGGCGACAGGAGATGCGGAATAAGGGGACCGTTGCAGCAGCGCCTCTGAGCTCCAGCTGCGGCCACCGGTCGACGAGGAAGACGATGGCGGAGACGACGGACACGCTGGCGAGGCGAGGCGATGGCTGTGGCCGCGCG
This sequence comes from Aegilops tauschii subsp. strangulata, assembly GCF_002575655.3. Lineage (NCBI taxonomy): Eukaryota > Viridiplantae > Streptophyta > Magnoliopsida > Poales > Poaceae > Aegilops > Aegilops tauschii. The sequence goes on from NC_053036.3 coordinate 520,946,512, forward strand.
TTTCACGGCGGCGGGTCCATGGCGGCGTTCGAACACGGTGGGGAACGAAGGGGAGAGGGAAGTGGATCTGAGGGGGAGGCGCAGAGGCCGAGAGGGATAGTGGGGGTGAGTGGGAGGCGGGATCGAGGAGGCGGGGCGTGGTGGCCTTATCCTCTCCTCGACGCCGGCGAGGGGGTCCGGCGGGGACGCGCCCCTGTTCCGACCCTGGTCAGGGGAACAGGGAAGGGGACGGAGCGACCGAGGGAGGTGGCTGGGACGGCCGGATGGGCCAGGTGGGCCAGCCTCGCTGCGAGCTGGGCCGTCTGGTCGAGGGGGTCCTTTTCTCTTTTTTTCTCTTTTGTCTTCTCCTTTTGTATTTTCTTTTCTTTTCCTTTTCTGTTTTATTTAATTTAGGGCATTTAAGTATTTTATAAAATTGTGTCTTCTACACCATAATTACCTATGCCATTTTTGGCACTGCCCGAACATTTTTGTTTCAACTTTTGAAAACTTTGGGTGTTTGTCACTAATTCATTTTTTTGAATTTGAAATGTTTTGAACTAACACTTGATTAGCAACAGTAACAGAGATGGCATGGCATCATCAGGAGAGTTTAATGTAGCCTAATTATCCGAGCGTTACAAATCTCCTCCACTACAAGAAATCTCGTCCCGAGATTTAGGAGGTAGAAGGAAACAGTGCGGGGTATTCATCACGCAGGCGATCCTCGTGTTCCCAAGTGGCTTCATCTTCAGAATGGTGCGACCACTGGACTTTGAGGAACTTGATCGCCTTCTGATGTGTGCGGCATTCAGCTTGGTCGAGAATGCGGACCGGATGCTCTTTATAGGAGAGGTCCTGCTGCAATTTGAGCACTTCATGATCCACTGCTCGGATTGGGTCCTTGAAGCAATGGCGGAGCTGTGACACGTGGAACACATCGTGAACCTGAGAAAGGTTCGGCGGAAGTTCAAGTTGATATGCCACTTTTCCACGCCTTTCGAGAATAGTGAATGGGCCAATATAGCGAGGAGCTAGCTTGCCCTTGATCCCGAAGCGGCGAGCACCCTTCATTGGTGTAACTCGAAGATAAGCCTTTTCGCCGGGTTGATAGACCATGACTTTAAGATGACGGTCATACTGACTCTTCTGACGTGACTGAGTAGTCTTGAGATTCTCACGAATAATGCGGACTTGTTCTTCGGCACGTTGGATAATATCCGGACCAAAGAGTGGACGTTCCCCAGTTTCTGACCAGTTCAGAGGGGTTCGGCACTTTTGCCCATATAACACTTCGAAGGGGGCCATCTTTAGACTAGCTTGATAGCTATTATTATAAGAGAACTCAGCATACAGGAGAGATTCCTCCCATTTCTTGCCGAAGGAAATAACACAAGCTCGAAGCATATCTTCGAGAACTTGGTTGACACGTTCAGCTTGCCCTTGCGACTGAGGATGAAACGCAGTACTGAATGACAGATGAGTTCCCATAGCTTCTTGGAAACTTGCCCAGAATCTTGAAGTGAATAAGCTGCCACGGTCTGAGCTGATAACCAACGGAATACCGTGGAGTGAAACAATCCTGGACATATAGAGCGTTGCCAGCTGACTAGCAGTGATCGTTTCTTTGACCGCCAGAAAATGTGCAACTTTGGAAAGCCGGTCAATGACGACAAGAATAGCATCATTACCTTTCTGTGATTTGGGGAATCCAGTGACGAAGTCCATCTCAACATGGTCCCATTTCCATTCAGGAATAGAGATAGGTTGCAGAGTTCCAGCAGGCCTTTGATGTTCTGCTTTGATACGACGGCAAACGTCACACTCAGCAACATAACGAGCAATGTCTTGCTTCATATTAGACCACCAGAATCTCTGACGGATGTCTTGGTACATGTTTGTACTACCAGGATGGATACATAGAGGCGTATCATGAGCTTCTTTCATAACTTCCTGGGTCATATCCAGGTTTTTCTCTACACATGGCACCACTAGGCGGCCCTTGAAGTACAAAGTGCCATCATCAGCAATAGTGAAGAATGAGGGCTTTCCTTCTACGAGGTAGCGCTTAATCTTGTGGGCTTCAGAGTCATATCCCTGTATTCTCTTGATGGAGTCCAAGAGATCTGGTTCGACAGCCAGGGTATTGAGGGAACCCTGGGAAACAACATGGAGGTTCATCTTGCGAAACTCCTTAGGAGGGGGAGCGAGTGCACCCGGAGGAACAATATGGAGGTTCAGCTTTCTGAATTCTTCAACAAGCGAGGGCTGAACTTTGTGAACCTGGAGGTGGTTGCAGTAAGACTTGCGGCTCAAGGCATCAGCCATTACATTAGCCTTGCCTGGCATATAGGAAATACCCAAGTCAAAGTCTGCAACAATCTCCATCCATCTCTGCTGACGGAGGTTCAGGTCTGGCTGAGTAAACAGATACTTCAGACTTTGGTGGTCAGTGAAGATCTCGCAACGATTACCGAGAAGGTAATGTCGCCACTGCTTCAGCGCATGAATGACAGCAGCAAGTTCGAGGTCGTGAACTGGGTAGTTCTCTTCGTGAGGGCGCAATTGCCGAGAGGCATAAGCAATCACTTTGCAGTCTTGCATTAGGACAGCCTAATCCTTGACGAGAAGCGTCGCAGTAAATGACAAAGTCCTTCTTAGTATCAGGTGGAGCTAGAACTGGGGCAGAAGTCAACTTGTCTTTGAGTGCCTGGAAACTTTCCTGACATTTGTCTGTCCATTGGAACTTGACGCCCTTATGCAACAGGTTAGTCAGAGGCCTGGCGATCTTGGAGAAGTTCTCGACGAATCGACGGCAATAGCTGGCGAGACCGAGAAAACTTCTGACTTGCTTAACGTTCTTCGGAGGAGTCCAATCAAGAATAGCCTGGACTCGTTCAGGGTTGACGGCAATACCATCCTTAGAGATGACATGCCCCAGATAGGTTACTTCGGGTAGCCAGAATTCACATTTGGAGAACTTGGCATATAGTTGATGCTCTCGTAGCTTTTCCAGCACAAGACGAAGATGTTCAGCATGTTCCTCTTCGTTCTTGGAAAATACCAGGATATCATCCAGATAAACCACGACGAACTTGTCGAGGTAATCCATGAATATATAGTTCATCAGACGAGAGAAGGTGGCTGGAGCATTGGTTAAACCGAAAGACATGACAGTGTACTCGTATGAACCATATCGAGTCACGAAGGCGGTCTTTGGGATATCCTCTTCACGAACACGGATCTGGTGGTAACCCAACCTCAAGTCAAGCTTAGAGAACACTGATGAACCCGCCAGTTGATCATACAGATCATTGATCCGAGGAAGAGGATATTTATTCTGAATGGTAGCTTGGTTTACAGGACGGTATTCTTGAACTAATCGGTTTGTCCCATCCTTCTTCTTGACAAAGAGAGAAGGTGCTCCCCAAGGAGAGCAACTTGGGCGGATGAATCCTTTGCGAAGGGATTTGTCGATTTCCTCCTTAAGCTCAAGGAGTTCATGCGGCGGCATCTTGTAGGGTCGCTTGGCTATAGGAGTGGTGCCTGGTTTCAAGTCGATGATGAATTCAACAGCTCTAGCAGGGGGAATCCCTGGAAGTTCTTCAGGAAAGACGTCGAGGAATTCACGCACGATGGAAATGTTTTCAATGCCCTCGAGTGGTGCAGCGTTCAATGCATTCAATGCATAGAGCCTTGCCTTGGCATTTTGCACCAGATGAGCTTGGTAAGTAACTATTTCATCTGAAGGGTGTAGTAGATGGACGGTCTTAGTGGCGCAAACGATAGAAGCAGTATGCGCTTTTAACCAATTCATTCCTAGAATGAGATCAATGCTACAGGACTTCAGTACGATGGGAGAGACAAGAAATTCCAGTCCTTCAATTTCAACAGGAACGTCGTGACTAACCATAGAGGTTTGACATTGGCCTGCAGGGGTGTGTACCACTAGCGGAGTGTTCATCTCTTTGTATTTAATGCCATGCATGAATGCAAATTCTGCTGATATGAATGAATGGGATGCTCCTGTATCAAATAAAACGGATGCTGGTACTGAATGTACGAGAAGAGTACCCATCACGGTAGCAGGCTGGTCTTGAGCTTCGTTGAGATCAACGTGGTTGGCATGAACACGACCATAAGACTTGGCAGTGTTGTTGCGGGGCTGGTTGCTTCCATGGCCAGTTGCTGGAAGGGCCAGTTGATTCTGGTTCTGGTTGCATTCCCTAGCACGGTGCCCTGGTTGACCACACCTGAAGCACAAACCATTATTTGGAGTGGGAACAGGAGCTTGGGGTGGTGGAGCTGGAAGCCCTGGCTGCCTAGTTGGAGGAGTAGGCAGATGAGGTGCAGCATAGGTCTGCCTTGGGGCAGGTGCAGTTGGACGGTACATGTTGTTCGGGATCCATATCTTACGCTTCTGCGAGGGCGGGCCCGAAGATGGGCCCGTGTCACGGTTGCGCCTGTGAGAGCTCTGGTATTCCTGCAGACCAGTTTCGACATTGATGGCCTTGTTCACCAAGGTGGCGAAATCAGTAAAGTCATGCACTAGAAGTGCGAGCTTGATGTCAGCTTGAAGGCCATCACGGAACTTCTCCTGTCTGCGTGCATTAGTTGCAATGTCCTCTTCAGCATAGCGAGACAAGTCCAGAAACTCCCGCTGATAAGCTTCAACAGTTTTGTTGCCTTGGGTGAGGTTGCGGAACTCACGCTTCTTCCGGTCCATGACTCCCTGAGGAATGAAGCGGGCACGGAAAGCAGCTTGGAAGTCTGGCCAGGTGATGATTGTTCCAGCTGGCAGAGTACGCCTGTGGCTGTCCCACCATTGAGCTGCGGGTCCCTTCAGGAAGAAGGAAGCAAAGGTGACATAGCTGGCAGGGGCTACATCGGTAGACTCCATCTCATAGGTGATGTCACGGAGCCAGTCATCAGCATCCAGAGGCTGAGTTGAGCTGCGGTACACAGTTGGGTTGAGGCGCATGAAATCCTGCAGAGTTACTGGGGTTGGTTGCTGGTCCATATTGGGGCGAGGAAACTGAGCCATCATATTTTACATGAATTGGCGGTTCAGTTCGAACTGTTGGATCATACCAGCCATGTACTCAGGTGGTGGTGGGGCATTGCCACCACTACCACGACCACCTAGTCTAACCATCCTGCTAATATATAACAGGGGTAGTTCAGCATTGAGAAATTTGCAAAGGCAAGAATCATTCATGATGAAACATGCATAATGAAAGGAGCACGATAGCTACTACATAGTAGTCGGCATAACTTACAAAAGGGGGTCATGCATAGAGTTCAGTACACAGACTTCAGTACATAGACTAAAACACCATAGGCAGCACACAGGCTCGCGGCGAATGCATCTAACACTAACAAGCAAGCCTACATCAGTCCCAAGAGGTACTGTGGAGGTAGGTGTAGCCTGAAAGCTGGTAGTGTCGCATCGAGAACTCCACGTCAGCATCCTGGGGTCCGCGAATACTCTGGTGCAGAACCTGACGCTCAGGTGGCAGAAGAGGACCATGTGCGGGAGAGTAGCCTCCCACATCTGGCCAGCCAACACCCTGGGGCATCACAGTCCTGGCTGGGTAGATCGCAGAACGGGGTAGCTCTCTAGATCGGACAAAGGGGTGCAACAGCGTCAGAGCACGGTAAAGGTGCTGACGGGTGGTGTACAACTCGTGGCCAAGAGCACGGTTAGCTCGATCCAGCCCATCAGCATGCAAAACCAGGTTCTGATGGTAGAAGGGCTCTCGGGTGACAGTGGAGTAGGCAGCAGTATAGTATCCCTCCGCACCAACATCAGATGCGATAGCAATGTGCCTGAAAGGGGAGGTGTCCAACTCCCGATACTCTCCACGAAGACGTGTCAGAGCAGCATAAGCAGCATCGTGGAAGCCATATCGATGGTCACTCCAACACCATGAGCGGTGTGCAGCACAGTAGTGGAGTCATACTCCCGAGAGTAGAGGTGGACGATGGCACGGTACTGCTCCTGGTTAAAGTCCTGGTACTCCTCGTAGACGGTGTACTCAGGGTGCCAGCGATAACCCAGATAGGTCATCATCTCAGCTAGCACAGCAGGTGATCCCGAGGCACCAATGGCCGTCGTGTGGCGCACGACCTGCCTCGTGGGTTCCATCTGAAAGCAAAGATGTTTCAAAGGAGTTAAATGACAATGTGGGAATTGTTCAAAATACTATTCTAAGAAATAACTATGGCTTATCCAACTTTGGGGTGAATGTGGTCACGGGATCCTAGTGTTAGAGTTAGTAAATTCGTTTAACCCGAGTAGAAGAGAGTTCAGAGTCCCAGAGTAAAGGTCGAGGAGTAAAAGATCCTAGTACCACCCAATGGCGACGTGGGCCCGTAAGACACACAGCCATGTTAGTAAAAGTTTTGTAATGTCTAGACTCGACTTCGGCCAAGGAGTTGGAAAGGGGGCTACCTACAGGCAGTCGGCTCTGATACCAACTTGTGACGCCCCCGATTCAATCGTACACTAATCATACACGCAAATGTGTACGATCAAGATCGAGGACTCACGGGAAGATATCACAACACAACTCTAGATACAAATTAAAATAAAACAAGCTTTATATTACAAGCCAGGGGCCTCGAGGGTTCGAATACAAGTGCTCGATCATAGACGAGTCAGCGGAAGCAACAATATCTGAGTACAGACATAAGTTAAACAAGTCTGCCTTAAGAAGGCTAGCACAAACTGGGATACAGATCGAAAGAGGCGCAGGCCTCCTGCCTGGGATCCTCCTAAACTACTCCTGGTCGTCGGCAGCGGCATGAACGTAGTAGTAGGCACCTCCGGTGTAGTAGGAGTCGTCGTCGACGTTGGCGTCTGGCTCCTGGGCTCCGGCATCTGGTTGGGACAACCGGAGAGAAAGGAAAGGGGGAAAAGGGAGAGAAAAGCAACCGTGAGTACTCATCCAAAGTACTCGCAAGCAAGGAGCTACACTACATATGCATGGGTATATGTGTAAAGGGCCATATCGGTGGACTGAACTACAGAATGCCAGAATAAGAGGGGGATAGCTAATCCTATCGAAGACTACGCTTCAGGCCACCTCCATCTTGCAGCATGTAGAAGAGAGTAGATGGTAAGTTCACCAAGTAGCATCGGATAGCATAAACCTACCCGGCGATCCCCTCCTCGTCGCCCTGTTAGAGAGCGATCACCGGGTTATATCTGGCACTTGGAAGGGTGTGTTTTATTAAGTATCCGGTTCTAGTTGTCATACGGTCAAGGTACAACTCCGGGTCATCCTTTTACCGACGGACACGGCTATTCAAATAGATAAACTTCCCTGCAGGGGTGCACCACATAACCCAACACGCTCGATCCCATTTGGCCGGACACACTTTTCTGGGTCATGCCCGGCCGCGGAAGATCAACACGTCGCAGCCCCACCTAGGCACAACAAAGAGGTCAGCACGCCGGTCTAAATCCTATGGCGCAGGGGTCTGGGCCCATCGCCCATTGCACACCTGCACGTTGCGAACGCGGCCGGAAGCAGACCTAGCCTAGCAGGCGTTCCAGTCCAATCCGGCGCGCGCCGCTCAGTCGCTGACGTCATGAAGGCTTCGGCTGATACCACGACGTCGAGTGCCCATAACTGTACCCGCGTAGTTGGTGAGTGTGTATAGACCAAATGGCCAGACTCAGATCAAATACCAAGAACTCGTTAAGCGTGTTATTTTGAAGTAACCGCGGACATCGTCCAGGGCCAGGCCCACCTCTCTCCTAGGTGGTCTCAACCTGCCCTATCGCTCTGCCACAAGATCCACTCGCAGGTACTCCTACGAGCCGACCCGACTTTAGTCACCACAGGTATCATGTATAGAGTATATAAGTATATACCCGTGATCACCGCCCAAGTGATCACGACCCGATAGTATAGCACAGCATACGGACAAGAATGTAGGGCCACTGATGGAAAACTAGCATCCTATACTAAGCATGTAGGATTGTAGGTAAAGGTAACAACAGTAGTAGCAAGGACAAGCTATGCATCAGGATAGGATTAACGGAAAGCAGTAACATGCTACACTACTCTAATGCAAGCAGTATAGAGAAGAATAGGTGATATCTGGTGATCAAGGGGGGGGCTTGCCTGATTGCTCTGGCAAGAAGGAGGGGTCGTCAACAGCGTAGTCGGTCGGGGCACCAGCAGCGACGTCGGTCTCGTAGTCTACCGGAGAGAAGAGGGGGAAGAAACAATGAATACAATGCAAACAGAAGCATAACGATGCATGACATGACAAAGCGTGAGGCTAGGTGTGCCCAAACGCTGTACTAGGTGATACCGGCGAAGGGGGGAAACATCCGGGAAAGTATTCCCGATGTTTCGCGTTTTCGGACATATGGACCGGAGGTGAAATGTTGCAGGTTCACTATGCTAGGGACGTGTGGTGAACGAACGGGCTGTGTATCCGGATTCATCTCGTCGTTCTGAGCAACTTTCATGTAGAAAGTATTTTCATCCGAGTTACGGGTTATTTTATATGATTTTCTAAAGTTTTAATCATTTTCTGATTTTAATTATTTATTTAAATCCAACATTATCCAGAACAGTATGGGATGACATCAGCATGACGTATGTGTGATGTCAGCAGTCAACAGTGCGGTTGACTAGTCAAACCAGACAGGTGGGTCTAGTGGGACCCACATGTCAGTGACAGAGCTTAACTAACAGAGTTATTTTAACCTAACTAACCAAATCAGCGAGTGGGGCCCAGTAGTGAGTGAGAGATTAGGGTTTTAATTAGCTAAACTATTTAATTAACTAATTATTCTTTTATTTATTTCATTTATTGAGGTGGGGCCTATAGGTCAGTGAGACAGGGGTGGCCCAGTCAGCAGTTGACTCAGTCAACTGGTCAACAGGGGGCCCTGGGCCCACCAGTCAGTGGCCCAGGCGGTGGGACCCGCGGCGCCAGGTCAGCGCGGCCGGCTCTCGCCGCCGGCGACCAAATGCACGGCGCTGACCCGCCGGAGTTCGCCGGAAAATGCTCACAGGGCACGGATCCGTGCGCGCATGGGCTCGTTCGAACGAGCGTGAAGAGGCGCATCTACTGGTGGCGGTGGCGTGGCCGGAGATGGCCGGAAGTGACGGCGGCGAGCCCATCGGCGGATGGTCGTAGTCGGGCGTGAGTGGATCCAGCGCTAGGGGGCACGGGAAGGCATGTGTGCGCGCGCGTTGGGTTCCTGGAAGCTCCAGGAACACGGTGACGGGCTCAGGCGAGCAAGACTACGGCTGTGGCGACGGCCACGAGCTCGTCGGCGGCGGACAAAAACAGGCGCGGTGGCAAACTAGCTACCGTGCGCTAGGAAGCTAACGGAGAGGGCGGGAGGCCGAGGAGCTCACCGAGCGGCACACACGGAGGCCGGTGAAAGGTTTCGTAGCAGTAGAGGGGCGTCGCCGGAGTTGGTGAAGAGCGGCGGCGACAGGAGATGCGGAAGAAGGGGACCGTTGCAGCAGCGCCTCCAAGCTCCAGCTGCGGCCACCGGTCGACGAGGAAGACGACGGCGGAGACGACGGACACGCTGGCGAGGCGAGGCGATGGCTGTGGCCGCGCGTTTCACGGCGGCGGGTCCATGGCGGCATTCGGACGCGGTGGGGAACGAAGGGGAGAAGGAAGTGGATCTGAGGGGGGAGGCGCAGAGGCCGAGAGGGAGAGCGGGGGCGAGTGGGAGGCGGGATCGAGGAGGCGGGGCGTGGCGGCCTTATCCTCTCCTCGACGCCGGCGAGGGGGTCCGGCAGGGACGCGCCCCTGTTCCGACCCTGGTCGGGGGAACAGGGAAGGGGAGGGAGCGACCAAGGGAGGCGGCTGGGCCGGCCAGATGGGCCAGGTGGGCCGGCCTGGCTGCGAGCTGGGCCGTCTGGTCTAGGGGGTCCTTTTCTCTTTTTTTCTCTTTTGTCTTCTGCTTTTGTATTTTCTTTTCTTTTCCTTTTCTGTTTTATTTAATTTAGGGCATTTAAGTATTTTATAAAATTGTGTCTTCTACACCATAATTACCTATGCCATTTTTGGCACTGCCCGAACATTTTTGTTTCAACTTTTGAAAACTTTGGGTGTTTGTCACTAATTCATTTTTTTTAATTTGAAATGTTTTGAACTAACACTTGATTAGCAACAGTAACAGAGATGACATGGCATCATCAGGAGAGTTTTACTGTAGCCTAATTATCCGGGCGTTACAGGCGCCACCAAAGAGGTTGTACACTAATCGCCTCATTTTCTTCTTGATTCGATCTCACGGTGCTGCCGGCGCTCGTCCTGAGCCGACACGGCGCGGCTCCATCCACTGCGGCGTCGCCGGCCACTTCCTCCGCGGCGTCGCTCCCTCGGTGGCGACGTCCACATCAGTAGGAGCTACTGCTGCTTTAGCTCTCACTCGCGCTGCTGCTCTGCTCTTGCTCTCGGTCCCCTGCCTTGTCTGCTCTTGCTCTTGCTCGCGCTGCTGCTCTTGCTCGCGCTGCTGCTCTCGCTCTTGCTCTTGCTTGTGATGCTGCTCCGATTTAGCTACACTTCAGTCAACTGAATCGACTTTTGGGTCAGTCGATTTTCAGGGGGTGGGGGGTCTCACCGGAGTTAAGGAAGAAACAGGCACGGCAGGGAGGGGGGCTCGCCGGAGAGGTACCCCACTATCTATCTTAGGGTTCAGGGTGGGGGCGGTGGCATCGGGATCGCCGTAGAAAAAGCTCGGCACGGGAGGGCCAAGAGGGATGGCCGGGGCGGCGGCGGACCGACGGTGGGGAGTGTTTTCAGAGCGGGCGGGGCGGCGCACCGCCGGCTGCGGGCGGCTGTTTGGCCGGTGGTGGTTGGCGGCTCATGGGGTCTGGAGGTTGAAGATGAAGTGCAGGCCCTTCATTTCGTATCCAACGGCTGCAAAATCGACTAACAGAGATGAAAAAGTCAGTCGACTGACGTGTAGCCTCACCTCTAGTGCGTTCAGTTTCGACAGTAAAATTCAGTTTCGACAGCAAAATTCAGTTTCGAGAGTCAAGTTCAGTTTCGACAGTTAAATTCAGTTTCAACAGTTAAGTTCAGAGATGAGTGGCTGATGTATTTTACATCTAGCACTTTGTGGTTATGTATTTTACGTCATCTATTGGAGATGCTATTAGAATTCCACTCAGGTTAACGTTGTCTCTCTTGTCCTGCTTCAGCCTCGGCGTCGTACAACTCACCGGAGCTGCTCCAACGACGAAACCCTCCATCACAGCGGAGCAGTACCTCGGGCTCCATCTCCAGACGCCTAAGATCTTCTTCCCCTCCTCCGATAGCCAAGTCAGCCGGAGCATCCTCACCGGCCAACCCAATCACGCCGAGATCGACATGGCTTCGCCAAATAGGTTGTACACTTCTTGTGGTTTGACTTAATCTCACCATGCTTCTTTGCATCCTGTGATCTTCCAATTCTTCTGAACCAAACACCCAGATTGGCAGAAATCCTGTGTTTTTAAATTCTCTGTTTTGCACGTGCATTCCTATCCTATTCCTGTCTATTTCCTATCCCTGCATTGTTAGAGTCCTCCAATTCAAACAAGCCCTTACACAATTACTTCTGTTACAGATATGTGTCAAAGAAAACCTTGTGTGGTTTGTCCTGCTCCTGCGGTGATGTGTTCCACCCCAGCTCAGCTGCTCCAACGACGGAAGGGTTCACCACAGCAGGGATCCGCTCTCCAGACTGTCTTTCGCCACCTCAGATCTTCTTCCCCGCCGCCGGCAGCCACGACAACTGCATTACCATCATCAACTGAGCAGATGACCTTAAGGACTACACGGGTCCGCAAGAGAGGTCGCACTCTTCCGTGTCTGCTTATGTTATGCATCGCTTAATATGATGACATGCTACTTTATCGTCGTGTTCACCTATTAGACTCCGAGTCAGGTCCAAACTTATGCTGAAACTTGAGTTTTTAAATGGTTGTGAGGTACATATTGGGGCAGCAATCAGTACTATCTGTCTACTATCTGGTTAATCTCGAGTGTCTACTATGAGTTTCATGTTGGGGGCAAACAAACATTAAAGGAGCCATTATCTGTATTTTTTAACTAAAGCTATTATCTGCTTGCTATCATTGGTTTTGGGTCTATCCACAGTTTGCTACCATCACTCTGGATTTCTGCATGCACTCCTTACATAATCTCACTATGTTTTATTCCTATGCATGTCAGTTATTGTACACAATGGAACTGAACATGTAGAGCAAAAGAGACGAGCCTTGTGTGGCAATAAAATTTCATGCAGACGTCGCTCCATGGTGGGCGCAAAGGCAGCCCCCCTCCACCCATTTCGGAATGTAATCAAGAGGAAGATAACTGTTCTGAGGGGGATTCAGAAGCAGAAGACCACTCCTATTTACCCCATGAGGTCTTCGCTCTAACTTGGCATGCTGATGTTGGTAATATCATGCATATGGTGCCTTGCATTGCTTACTGTATACATCAAAGATGTCATCTGCTTAGTTTAGACATGCTTTGTGTCAATGCCATCTGTTTAGTTTCTTTATCGTATATGTGAATCATGCAATGCCATCTTGTTTAGCCAGGCATCATATATGTGAATTTTGCAATGCTACCCTGGTTAGCCAGTCATCTTATATGTGAATTATATCATGACATCATTTTTTATTACGTGTTAAATTTGTCAACAATTTTAGTACATTCAATTACTCTTCCTGTGCATCAGCCATTCGGCACGGTCATGGAAAATCTGGAGTGGAAACAAGGTCTTCAGAGCAGACAATGCTATCTGACAAAGCGCATGTCTTGCTGGTTACAGATAGCTCCTCGGAGGAGGATTCAGAGACAGATGACTAGTCCTATTCCCCCCCCCCCCCGAGGTGCATGCTCTAACTTGGCAGGGTTATGTTGCTCATATCGTATGTATGGTATCTTGCATTGCTATGTCATTTGCTTAGTTTAGACATGCTTTGTGTGAATGCCACCTGTTTAGTGTCTAATTACCATATATGTGAATTATGCAATGCCATCTTGTTGCAAGACATTATATATGTGAATTATGCAATGCTATCTTGTTGCAAGGAATTATATATGTGAATTATGCAATGGCATGCTGTTTAGCCAAGCGTCATATATGTGAATTATATCATGCCGTCCTTTTTTTGTATTTCTCATTGCTTTTGTCGACAATGTTTGTATATTCAACTGCTCTTCCTGTGCATCAGCCATTTGAATTGGTGATGGAGAAATCTGGAGTGAAACAAAGGACTTCAGAGCAGACAATGCTACCTGCTGAAGCAGATATCTTGCTGGTTACAGATAGCTCTTCAGAGGAGGATTCAGAGGCAGATGACCAGCCCTATTATCCCCCTGAGGTGTATGCTCAAACTTGGCAGGGTTATATTACTCATATCATGCATATGTTGTATTGCAATGCTTAGTTTTTACATCACATACACGATATTGAATGCCATCTCCTTAGTTGACACATCATATATGTGATTGCCCTCTGCTCACTTCCTTAGTATATAAATCATATATTTGAATTATATCATGCCATGATGTTTACATAGACAGCATGTACTGAATTATGGCATGCCAACCCATTTTCTAAAGACATAATATAGTTATATCATCTCATCCTGTTCACATAGTCATCATATTTTGAGTTATGTCATTCTATCCGTGAATTATATCATGCCATCATGTTTCCATCGACGGCATGTTTGTGATTTATGGCATGCCAACCACTTTAATAGACACATCGTATAGTTATATCATGTCATCCTGTTTACATAGTCATCATATTTTGAAGTATGTCATTCTATCCTGTTTAGTTAGCCATCATACATGTGAAATTGTGTCATGCTATCCTGTTTAATTAGCCATCATATATGTGAAATTATGTCCTGCTATTCTGTTTGGTTAGACAACATAAATGTCAATTATTTCATGCCCTGTTTTCTTCCCTACTATCCATTGCACCTGTCTATCTTACAATGTTTGTACATTCAGTTACTTTTCTTGTTTATCAGCCATTTCAATTGGAGGGGGTGATGGCAGTATCTGTGGGAGTAAAAACATGGTCTTCAGAAAAGATCGTGCTACCTGTCGATGGAGATAGAACCACGGTTGTACTTGCCCAAGAACCAGCCCCACCACACATAACCGAGACTCACGCAGATTGTACCCCTACCCAGTTGGACAGAGAACCAGCTACACCCCTTCTAACCCCAACCCCAGCAGATAGTAACCCAGTTCCCGTTGACACAACACCATCTCCACCACAAAGCACCCAAACACGAGCAGTTAGTAAGGCAACTGCAGTGCCCAAAGCACGAGGACCACCACTCCGAACCCCAAGTCAACGCTTAAAGCAGAAGAAGAGTTGTTCTCAGGTCAGGTTCCGTAGCTATGGTTCATACTACTTTGCTCTTGCATCACTGTATTTACTCATACCAACTAATTTCAAATTTGAAGGATGCAATTGAAACTCCAATGGCGCAACAGGTATGTTTTAAACCTGTTTCAACGTGTTTGCTGTTGTAACTTGCTCTATGTTGATTTCAGTTTCAATTGAATAAACAATTATGTTCTCATGCCATGCACATTACAAGTGTTGTTATTGCTGTGTAGTTTCCCACACTTATATTCTGTCTATGCTGCTTTGTCTTAAATAGATATGATTCGAACTGTATCTATCTTGATTTGGCAACATAAACTAGAATGATATAGACCATACAGTGACCATACTACATAGATATATGTTTGTTTCATGCTGTTATCCTGTCCACCTTACTACTGAACTGGTTTACCAAAATGAGTTTCATATACTACATTGTAAACTTGTGATGTGTTTGTTTGTTTCTCTTTTAGAACGCGGATAAAATATTGGAGAAGAGTACCCCATTATGCAATGGTAAAGGAAGTAATGCAGATAAGGTTCAAGATAGTGAGACATCCCTGTTGGTCTCCAAGAAAGCTGATAAAAAACTATATTGAAGACACTGAGACAACCCCAAAGTCCTGTCTGATGTAGTGTTCGAGTTACTGGCTACTACTACTGGCACCAGCTCTTCGAACTCGCTGCCTGAATCAGTTCAACTTCTTGAGTCTCAACTTCAAGTTGAAAGACATCGATCAGATGTTATGCGACAGGAAGCCGAAGAACTGAGGAAGTCCCTGCAGAATTCAGATGCATACTTTCTGGTGCAACAGCAAGTGCTGGAGGTTTTAAGCGCCAAACACGAGAAAGTTAATAAGCTTGCTAAGCATCTTGCCAGCATTATGGGTACCCAGGATATTGTTTCTTGAGCTCTTCTGAAGTGGTTTCAGCTCTGGACTTGTTTTGCTGCGGCGTTTATATGCTGCTTTGTTCCCTATATTTGCACTGGTGGCGAACTTTGATGCCCAGTGGATGTAATATGTGTAATAGCCGTGATAGCCTAGCGTAAGTTGCTCGCTTATTTATTTCCTTATTGTCTTGTTTATTTTTTCTTGTAGTCAGTGTAGTTCTTTTTCTGCGGTTTGCTAGTGGCCGCAATAACCTATTTTTTAAAACTAGGCCACATTAACCATGGGCTATATATTTACTGTAGTTAACATGGGCCTCCTACGGGCCGTAGAAACAATGGGCCTTCTAAGGGCCGTAGAAACAATGGGCCTTCTATGGGGTGTAGAAACAATGGGCCTTATACGGGCCATAGACACAATGGGCCTTCTACGGGCCATAGACACAATGGGCCTTCTACGGGTCGTATCATCAATGGGCCTTCTACGGGTCGTATGATCGGTTGGCCAGACATGGGCCAATAACAGACCACATTATGGCCGTAAATGGGCTAGAGTTGAAATCGTCCATTCATGGGCCGACCATAACGGGCCGTCGTTAATCGGCCGTATTTGATGACGCTATGAAAATGGCCCAACGTATTAACGGGCCACAAACGGGCCGACTGTAACCACGGGCTAAATTTGGCCCACAAGCAGAAAATGACAGTAACGGGCCGAAAGTAAACGAATGCTGGAAATGAGCCCAAGAATAAATGGGCCCTGAGAAGGCCGAAAGATAACATGGGCTGGAAAAGGCCCAACGGAATAATGGGCCGTTAATGGGTATAAAGTGATACGTTGTTCATTACGGGCCAGTTTTACCACGGGCCGTTAATGGGACGAGGGTTACTAAGGGCCTCATATGGGCCGAAAGACGTCATGGGCCATACATGGGCCGGAAGTTAAAACGGGCTGGAATTATATTGGACGGCCCAGATGACGCTACTGGGCCTGATTCGGATAGGCCGTAAATGGGCCCTGGGTTAGTGGGCTGTAAATGGGCTATATGTGAACAGGCCGTTAACAGGCTTGCCGTGGGCCAGGCCGCCACCTTTTGACCAAGTCAAACGGGCCGGCCTTTTCACAGGAATGGGCCTCTGTTGGGCCGTGCCACGTGTCGACCTATCATAGGCGCTTTGGGTCCAATGAGTGGATGACATCTGTCCCAACGGTGAGCCGACACGTGTTTCCTCCAGCCAATGATGATTTTACACGTGGAAAATCCCTATTGGTCGGGGCTGTTAACGGGTTATCAGATCCAAAACCGGACCCGATAGCTTAACGGCGTTCCGTTACGGTGGATGCCATGTGTCGGTCACCCTTGACGAAAGCACTTCTGTGACGCGCGATTTATCGTCATGGAAGTGGACACTTCCGTGATGATAATTTTGGTAATGTCATGGAACACTTCTACGACAGCACAGGTATGACTATCTTGATTCTGTTATAAAATTGTCATGGATGTATATGCATGACAGAAAACGTGACCTACTGTGACAAACACATATCATCACAGAAGTGTATTTTTTTGTAGTGATGGTAACAGACGCTCAAAGTTGTATCCCGATCTACTACAACGATTACTGGATACTTGTGTTACTAAACTGATATGATGGCTCCAGTGTCGCTTCCTCATGGGGTAGACGAGGAAGGATCTCTGGAATTGCTATTATATACTTGTTACTATATGATATGTTACTCTACTCTCTTCTGTTGCTGTAAGATGCTAGTCTTTGATAGGCTAGGCCTTTTCCTCCATTTTGGCAATTCTGCAGTATAGTCCACAGATACATCCCCTTCCCCTTAATACTTATGCATACTTAGTATAGATCTATTGTAAGTCTTGCAGGTACTTTGAATGAGTACTCACGATCGCTTTGCTACATTTTTCCCTCTATCCGATTGCTGCGATCAGATGACGGAGCCCATGAGACAGCTGATTCCGGCGACGACTACTACTACACCGACGGAGCCTACTACTTCGTGGAGACCGACGACGAGGAGTAGTTCAGAGGCTCTCAAGCAAGAGACCTACGCCTTTTCAATATAGATGTCATTTTTTGCTCAACCTTCTTAAGACAAACTTGTCTAATTATGTCTATACTCAGATATTGTTGCTTTCACTGACTTATGTATTCGAGCCTTCGTGGCCCTGGCTTGTAATATAAAGCTTTATGTTTGAATTTGTGTCTTGAGTTGTGTTGTGATATCTTCCCGTGAGTCTCTGATCTTGATCGTGCGCATTTGCGTGTATGATTAGTGCACGATTAAGTCGGGAGAGTCACAGTCTCCTTCGGGTCCATGGTTCGATGGCGGGAGGGAAGAAGAGAGTGGGGAACATGCCGGGAATTTGGTGAAGAGTGGCAAGATGGAATAATTGAATAAGAGAGTGTGGGATTTTGCCATGAAAACAGTGCGGGCGGTTACAAAAGCGCTGGCTCTGCCTATGTTTTTGTTAGGCCGAGGGTGTCGGAGTCCTATGTGGCTTGTGTTCGGACACCGGCAAAGCCCCCCTCTCCCTAGTTTGATTCGACTTTGCGGGAAAATTATGGTCCAGACTACTCCGCGAACCGATGGGGTCGACGTTGGATGGCTTGCAGGGTTCGGATGGATAAAGACGGTTTGAGGGTCGGCGTTGGAGATGCCCTAAAACCAAAGAGTAAACCTTCATGGTAGGGAATTCCCCCTTGCATGAGCCACAACCCCCCTCCTAGCCCAACTAGGAGCCAATAGACTCATGGACCAAAGATCGCCTACCCTCCAACCTCCTCATTTTAAGGGTAGCTTGGGCCATTTTTCAAGGGCACCTAGGTTATAAGCCCCATGGGCATGTAACTCATTCACTCCCACCTACATAAACTCACGAGGAGAACCACCATCCCTCCATAGGACCAAGGTTTGCAGGGTAGGAATTGGAGTCTGAGGGATCTAGTAAGGATCAGGCCGCCGAGGGTAATTGGGACTTCGGGAGCAGCAATGTTCTAAACGTTCAATGCGCCAAAAACCTTTGTTGGTGATTCTTCTCATGGGATGTAGG
Source organism: Aegilops tauschii subsp. strangulata (assembly GCF_002575655.3). Taxonomy (NCBI): domain Eukaryota; kingdom Viridiplantae; phylum Streptophyta; class Magnoliopsida; order Poales; family Poaceae; genus Aegilops; species Aegilops tauschii. Next base: position 520,964,858 of record NC_053036.3, read on the forward strand.
TCACGCTCCAACGAGGCGACTAGACCTATTTAAAAAATATTTTGTGGCGTCGGTGTATCACGACTTTCATAATAAGAGCGTTGTACACACCCCGGATAACATTTCACTAACCATACTACTAAGTATGCCCCTAAAGACTTTATTCCTATTTTTAGATTTCATAATGAGTTGATGATTTAAGCTAGAAAGCTGGTAGATAGCAGAGATTTAGAATGTACTCAACTAGAAAAATGACTTTCACACTCCATAACCAGCTCAATTCAACAATCAAACAACCCTATTTAAATGGTTACCTATATGGCTATATGTGTCGTATAGGCTTCACAAAACGCCTAGTTTGTCATGTAATGTGACCTTAATAGTGACACATCACCATTTACAACTAGTACGGATGTCCATCTACTGTTGAGAGCGCTATACTCACAGCCTTCATGTCCCATATAGAACGCATTTCATATATGCGCTTGAGGCCATATTGACGGTTATTATGGCTGGGACCCTATGGCGACTCTGCTAGAGGTGGTCTAAGGACATCACAATGGCATACCTCATATCACCTCCCTCTATGTTCAATATTTTATATTATTAAAACAAAGTCTAAAATATATACGTAAACAATCCTAATTTTTTTGTCTTATCCGCATTAGAAAATGGAGTAATAAATAATTTAGAATTTCGATCTTTTAGTATCTAAGTACAAGTGCTAAGAAAAATAAAAAAATGATTGATTTGCAGCAATAGATGTCTTTCGCATGAAACTAAAGAATAGGTTTTTCTTTTTTGAACGGCGGTTCCAAAAATGGTACTCCAAGTTGAAAAAGTGTATTCGTAAAAATACCTGGAACAAACATACTTAATTTTCCATAGTACAATCTTATTCTTTAATAAAATCACGATCATTTTCTAGTGGCAGTGAGGATTGAAAACAAAAGGGTTTTCATGGGCAACAAACAAACAAATAAAGATGTTTTGAAATAATATGAAATGACTTATCAAAAAAGATTTTGAGTTATTCAATAATAATTTGGATTCTTCTTTGAATGCACTTCTATGTGTCGAATTACTTGGCACAATATTCTCATAACAAATATGTCTGATATAGAATCCGTATAATAAAACACGAGGATTATATATGTGAAAATTATGAATAGTGGAGTATTTTTACAATAGGACTTACAACTTCAGCCCATTTCTTTCTGAACAACAAATGTACAATGATGTACCATTTGTCCAGCTCCCATTTTTGTCCGACCTATGTTTGCCCATTTACATTTTTTTGAACCAAAATGAATAGTCAAAATACATGGTATAAACATATACAAATAATTAGTTTAAATTTATAAGTACATAGTTCAAACATAAATATTGATTTGAAGTACATAGTTTAGGAATTAAAAAAATCATATGACAATGCAAATATAATGGTTTTCATGATGCATTCATAAATGCTCCACATGATCGTTGTCACATGACCGTTGAGAAGTTAATTTTTTTTGCGGAATAATGATTTGAAGTATATTGAGAAGTTGTTGATGTACTTCTCGATCTCGAAGTTGTTGGCGCATCTTGAGAAAATGTGCAACTTGCTTTTCCTCTTGTCCAGGGAGGTGGAGATGTTCTCCAGGCTATTCAAAATCAATATGGCATACACCGTCGTCCTCATCCAGACATCCTTCACGCTTATGTTGTGCATTATTACACATGCAGTCATCACCCCCACGATGTTTGCAGTCCATGAAAGATATTCCAGTGACTTTGGAGCACATCAATCTCTCCTCCGCATTATTCGTAACAACTCCTTGCATTTGGGCAAAGAGAGATTTTTTTTTTGGTTATCACAGGGGGCTCGAAGATCGTCTTCACAACGTCATCCACTGAGAATACATATCATCAGTAAGATAGTATTGTGTGGTGTGGTTGTTCCCATTGATGGTGTACATGCATACCGCACAAGTAGGTTACTTATTCGGGGCTTCCTCTCAGTTAATTTGCTCTCAGCTGCTCCCGGACCATGAATATTAATCGGGCTGTGTGCAAAAAAAAAGGAAGCACTGACTTTTCTTCCTTCCCGTGCTGTTCGAGCAAGACAGAGACACGTGAAAGAAGTAATCGTCCCGGCCACAGATGAAGCAGGCTGTCCTAGGACAGTTGGACTCAGTAACGACAAATTCTGTAGCAATTTTGTGAATTTACTTGTAGCAATTTTGTAGGGCAAATTGGTACCAGAATCACTGATGAGTTTTCCTAGTTTTTCAGTACTAGTACTACTGTATAGCCTTCGATTCGGCAAGAGCAGTACGCAGGCCATCAGCGTCTGACCATATATGTTGGCGCAGCGGCGCAGGGCAACGACCAGGCAGAGGTCAGAGGCCAGAATAGCCAGACCAGAGCAGCAGTCCGATGGAGTCAGATCTTGTAGATAAATGTTGGGTGGCCCAACGCCTCCAACCCAACCATCACGAAACCGGGTGCGGCCGCCAGCGTAGGTACGTGCAGCTACAGGGTGCTTGACCTGATCAAAGCTCGCAGCCGCTGGCCAGTTTCACCCATGCATCTACCTGCGTTGGCTTTGCCTGGCCTGATGCTAATGCCGTTTTGGCACCAACCTCTCCTCTCTCACACGTCCCGCTCAGCTGGCGGTACCTCCCCACCAAATCAAGGCTACGTCTACGTACGTACGTCCTCTCTGTTGCATGCACTGCACGCACACGCATGCTACACTGTTTCCTCATGCGAGCTAGCCAGCCCGCGAACCTGCATGCACACTCAGAACCTGCGAGTAAATAAAATCGATCAAGCATGGCTCACCTAGCCAAGCAAGCCGGGCGTACCGTGTGGTAGAGTGGTGCAGGGCGTACCACGGTCAGGCGCATGCGCCGTGCGCCTTCAATGCGCGCGCATTGAATACCTCCCCGGTCCCCCATTGTTAGGTGCGAGACCAGCCGCGAGCGGCACGCGGCGCGCTCCCGCGCGCGCACCGTCGCGCGCCCGGGCATGCGCCTGCATGCAAAGCCGGCGCCACTGACGCGCCGCTGGTTCGGTTCGGAGCGGAGCGGTCCGCCCGCCCGCCCGCCCAACGGCTCCAGCGGCGATTAATGGCCTGACCCGGACGTTCCCCCCCACGGTGGTGACCTGCACGTCAAACCTTCTTCATGCCCCGCCTCCATATATCCCGCGCTCACGCAGGGCGGATGGGGTACGGGCCACTGCCTTGGCCTACTCCTCCAGCTGCAGTGATCACTGGCCGCCTTCCCAGTCGCTCCCAAGTCGTCGCGACAGCGGCAAACCGATTCATTGCCATCCATCGCCCTGCTTGCTCTCGCCCCGGCCGCTTCTATATAGCCCCGTCCTGCCGATCACATTCCATATTGCACCACCTCTCCTGTCCTCACCTCACCTCTCGCTGCGCTCCGGCGATCGAGCTTGGCTAGCTTGGCGATGGAGGCAGGGACGTGGGCGGTGGTGGTGGCGGCGGCGGCCGCGTACCTGGCGTGGTTCTGGCGGATGTCGCGCGGGCTCAGCGGCCCCAGGGTGTGGCCGCTGGTGGGTAGCCTGCCGGGGCTGCTGCAGCACGCGGAGGACATGCACGAGTGGATCGTCGGCAACCTGCGCCGCACCGGCGGCACCTACCAGACCTGCATCTTCGCGGTGCCCGGCGTGGCCCGCCGCGGCGGGCTGGTCACGGTCACCTGCGACCCCAGGAACCTGGAGCACGTCCTCAAGGCGCGCTTCGACAACTACCCCAAGGGCCCCTTCTGGCACGGCGTCTTCAGCGACCTGCTCGGCGACGGCATCTTCAACTCCGACGGCGACACCTGGGTCGCGCAGCGCAAGACGGCCGCGCTCGAGTTCACCACGCGCACGCTCCGCACCGCCATGTCCCGCTGGGTCTCCCGCTCCATCCACCACCGCATGCTCCCCATCCTGTCCGACGCGGCGGCCTCCGGCGCGCACGTCGACCTGCAGGACCTCCTCCTCCGCCTCACCTTCGACAACATCTGCGGCCTCGCCTTCGGCAAGGACCCGGAGACGCTCGCCCGCGGCCTCCCCGAGAACGCCTTCGCCACCTCCTTCGACAGCGCCACCGAGGCCACGCTCAACCGCTTCATCTTCCCGGAGTGCGTGTGGCGGTGCAAGAAGTGGCTGGGGCTCGGCATGGAGACCACGCTGGCGCGCAGCGTCGCGCACGTCGACCGCTACCTCTCCGCCGTCATCAAGACGCGCAAGCTCGAGCTCGCCGGCAAGAGCGACGGGTCCACGCCGCACGACGACCTCCTGTCGCGCTTCATGCGCAAGGGGACCTACTCCGACGACTCCCTGCAGCACGTGGCGCTCAACTTCATCCTCGCCGGCCGCGACACCTCCTCGGTGGCGCTCTCCTGGTTCTTCTGGCTGGTCTCCACCCACCCGGACGTGGAGCGCAAGATCGTGCGCGAGCTCTGCGCCGTCCTGGCGGCGTCCCGCGGCGCAGACGACCCGGCATTATGGCTGGCCGCCCCGTTCGACTACGAGGAGCTGGACCGCCTCGTGTACCTCAAGGCGGCGCTCTCGGAGACCCTCCGGCTGTACCCGTCCGTGCCGGAGGACTCCAAGCACGTGGTCGCCGACGACTACCTCCCCGACGGCACGTTCGTGCCGGCCGGGTCGTCGGTGACGTACTCCATCTACTCGGCGGGGCGCATGAAGACGGTGTGGGGGGAGGACTGCCTGGAGTTCCGGCCGGAGCGGTGGCTGTCGGCCGACGGCACCAAGTTCGAGCCGCACGACTCGTACAGGTTCGTGGCGTTCAACGCCGGGCCGCGCATATGCCTGGGCAAGGACCTGGCGTACCTGCAGATGAAGAACATCGCCGGGAGCATCCTCCTCCGGCACCGCCTGGCCGTGGCGCCGGGGCACCGCGTGGAGCAGAAGATGTCGCTCACGCTGTTCATGAAGCACGGGCTCCGGATGGTGGTGCGCCCGCGCGACCTCGCCCCGACCCTCGACGAGCTCCCCGCCGCGGCACCCGCCGTCGCGGCCTGCGCGTAGAAGATCGATGTGTATGGACCCCCGGCGCCGTGCATGCATGCTCCACGTACGGTTCGTGCCATATGGGGAAGGTCCGGAGGACGAAGTTGGAAGTGGCAAGAAAACTGTGTAGATACACGAGTCCAACACACCAACAGGTACTACTTAGTAGGTGAGTATATCTACATCGGGATAAAGGGATCTGTCTAAAAATATCCAAATCAGAAAGAAAGGGAAACACACAGGGGCAACAAACAATAATGCTCCTCTCCTGTACTGTAATGTACTGTACTGAACTACGTGTGACAGATTAGAAGTGTATAAGCTCCAAATTCGTCTGGGCGGTTTGTGTTAATGCGCCGCCGATTGTTGTTGTTGTTGGCAGGGAGGTTGCGTGTGCAAATGCGAGGTGAAACATACAACTCGATCGAGTGATTATTTTCTGGATGGACCCGTTGGTCCGGGCTTATTAATTCTTCCCCGTTCTATTTCTGGCGTCTTGATTGCCGGTAGCTCGCTGCTCATGGCGTTATTGCACGAGGTGGAGATGAGATCAGTGTACATCGCTGTTGTCCATCTTAAGGTTGTTTGAGGCTCGTGCACGGGACCGAGAGAGCGATTTGATAGTGGGAGTTTCTTTGTTGAGGGAGTTCGATACATCAAACTCTGATCCAGGACAGTGCATCAAAGAGGCAATACAAACTGATAAAGAATTTCGACGTGCCTTTTCATTCTCATTTGATTATTTGATCATTTTCCGGTCGCAAATTTATGTTCGCGAGCTTCTTTTTCAATTAATAAAGGGCCCACACGGCCCCATTTTTATTATGAAATGAAAATGGAACTGAAAATGGAGTATGATGCAACAGCCAAAGCATCAAAAGCAAAAAAGGAAAAGGTTAGGGCATCTTCAATGTAGACCCCTAGAACGGACCTTCCAACCATGTACCTCAAATGTCCGCATCGATCTCAAATGGAATTTGAACAAACCGGATGATTTCATTTAAAACCAACCAAATTCATTACATTTTTCGACATATTTCAACTAAACAAAAAGCGGATGACACTTTTTTAACCTAGTCTAAATCTTGCCGACCTTGGAGGCGTCCGTGTTCCCGGTCTTGTCTTCCCCATGTCCGGCAAGCTCAACAGTCGTGAGCCCCGGGAAGTGAAGCCGCGCGAGGGGAAGAGTAGGACGCGGGACACCGGATGGGCATCTCCTACTCTTCCTCACCAGAGTCCGTCGTGTGGGCAACACCACACGTAGACGGGCCGGCCTCGTGGTCGTTGCAGCCAGGCACGAACCGCGCCGGCGGTGCGAACGACGTGGAGCTGGCTACGCGTGCGATCGCCTGCGCCTCCGCTTTGTCCGCCTTCGTGATCTCACATGAACATATCATAAATACTTATTGTCAACTCTTTTCTTATATGTAGGAATTAGAATATATTGATAACTTGCACACAAATTACTCAAAAGATATACTCTTCCGTACTGTGCAAGAACAAGTGTAAACAGTGCAACTTTAGTACTAACAATTATGATTTAAGTATATTAACAAAAAGTGAATTCCATTTTAAGTTCGAAACACAAATTTAAGTAGTGTCATAAGATTGCAGCATGAAAACCGATTGCAGCATGAAAACCCTGGCATTTGTTGTTCGCTCTAGAACTTTTACTACCCATCTCAGCTTTTCTTGGTTTCCTTGTGTTTTCTGCAAAATCGTCCAATCATTCATCCATCTAGCAATCATGTCAATAGGGACACAAGGGTCCGAAATTTTCTTATTTTTTCGCGAATATGCAAAAGCTTTGCGTATCATTGCATTGATAGGTGCAAGAGTACTAGGGACGTGGCGCGGTGGAAGAGGTGGTTTAGGACGTTGACGATCACGAAGAGCACGGGGGACACGGGGTCGCCCTGACGAAGCCCCTTGCAATGGTGGATCGGCGGCCCCGGGAGCCCGTTGATGAGCACTCTAGTACTAGCCGTGGAGATGAGGATGGAGATCTGAAAGTGCGCTATATCGACTAGAGGGGGGTGAATAGGCGATTTTTACAAATTCGTCACTGAGGAATCTCAGGGTGAGGAAATTCCTAAGCAACGAACTACTTAGGAGCGGAATAAGTACTTAGATGCAAGCATAACAGAGTAGTAGCACAGTCATCATGATGAAATGAAAACAAGCACAGAGTACAAGTAGCGTAAACACAAGATAGCAGGCTGAAGACAAGGTGACTGAAGAAATAGGATTCAGGAAATTGAGAAAGTCTTCAGTCAAAGTCTTCAAATAGTAACGATCAAGTACTTCAGCATATGAATGAGGAAATGAAAGGGTTGAGGAAATAGGACCAGTAGCTCGGTAAAGACAGTGACTTGGTAGACCAGTTCCAACTGCTGTGACAATCGTACGTCTGGTTGGAGCGGCTAGGTATTTAAACCTGAGGACACACAGTCCTCATCGTATTCTCCTTGAGCTAAGGTCACACAGACCTCGCCCAATCACTCATGGTAAGTCTTCAGGTGACTTCCAAACTTTCACAGACTCGGTCACTCGGCGATCCACAATTTCCTCTTGGATGCACTAGACCATGACGCCTAACCGTCTGGAGGATGCACAGTCCTCAAAGGTAACAAGCGTCAGTTCCACACAGGAACAATCTCTTCAGTGATACTCAATCACTTTGGGTTTTTAGGTGTTTGGGTTTGGGTTTTCCTCACCTGATGATTTTCGCTCAAAGTCCTCAGAGGATGGGACGCTCTCAATTGACAAGTGTCAGTTTCTCTCGGAGCAGCCAAGCCAGCTAGTGGTTGTAGGGGGCGACAATTTATAGCCTAGGGAGCAGCCCAACATGATAAGACATAAATGCCCTTCAATGATATGAACGTTAGGTCAGTAGATATTTTGGGACAGCTGGCGCATAGCACAGCAGCAGTCGGAAATTTGAGTATCAAATTCCTCAGGGCTATCATGTTCCTTACTTGTAGGCAATCCGCACTCGCGAATTCCTAAATCCACAGTCAGAATAAATTCCTCAGAGACCAGAAGATCTTCGTCTTTGTCACTGAAGAAATTGACTGAACTGTATGAGATTTCTAATGGCTTCACTCGAAAGGATTGGAAGGTGTAGGATTTTGAGATGAGCATTACTTGGAAATTTTTCCTTAGTTTTACCTCGACCCCCTTTAACAGTACGGTGTTTCCTATGACTCAAGAAAGAGAAAACGAAACTACGAAAACAAAAGTCTTCACGCTACATATTCCTCGCATGAATATCAAGTCTTCAGGATCACACCAAATTCTTCACTTTCAAAGTCTTCAGAAAGCCAAAGTCTTTAGTGGAAGACATTCATTTTTAGGGGTCGACTTTCTCTGTAAATATCAAACTCCTCATAGACTTATAGACCTGTGTACACTCGCAAACTCATTAGTCCCTTAACCTATAAGTCTTCAATACACCAAAATCACTAAGCGGCACTAGATGCACTTACAATCTCCCCCTTTTTGATGATTGATGACAATATAGGTTAAGTTTTCAACGGGGATAAACATATGAAGTGTAAATACTGATATTGAGGAATTTGATTGCAAGATATTGAAGAACTCCCCCTGAAGAAGTGCATATGTGAGGAATTTGCCTTGAATAGCAATTGCACATTTTAGAGTAGAATCATGGAGATCTCCCCCTATATCTTGTAATTCATACACGCATTTAACATATGATATGAAGAATTTGAAATGCATGATGAAATATGGTGTGTGATGTAATTCAGCATGCGTGCATTAACATATATGAGGAAATAGTGAAGGAAATATGCCCTAGAGGCAATAATGAAGTTATTATTTATATTTCCTTATATCATGATAAATGTTTATTATTCATGCTAAAATTGTATTAACCGGAATCTTAGTACATGCGTGAATACATAGACAAAACAGAATGTCCCTAGTATGCCTCTACTTGATTAGCTCGTTAATCAAAGATGGTTAAGTTTCCTCACCATATACATGTGTTGTCATTTGATGAATGGGATCACATCATTAGGAGAATGATGCGATGGACAAGACCCATCCGTTATCTTAGCATGTTGATCGTTTAGTTTTATTGCTATTGCTTTCTTCATGACTTATACATATTCCTTTGACTATGAGATTATGCAACTCCCGAATACCGGAGGAACACCTTGTATGCTATCAAATGTCACAACGTAACTGGGTGATGATAAAGATGCTCTACAGGTGTCTCTGAAGGTGTTTGTTGGGTTGGCATAGATCGAGATTAGGATTTGTCACTCCGAGTATCGGAGAGGTATCTCTAGGCCCTCTCGGTAATGATCATCACTATAAGCCTTGCAAGCAATGTGACTAATGAGTTAGTTGCAGGATGATGCATTACGGAACGAGTAAAGAGACTTGCCGATAACGAGATTGAACTAGGTATGAGGATACCGACGATCGAATCTCGGGCAAGTAACATACCGATGACAAAGGGAATGACGTATGTTGTTATGCGGTTTGACCGATAAAGATCTTCATAGAATATGTAGGAGCCAATATGAGCATCCAGGTTCCGCTATTGGTTATTGACCGGAGATGTGTCTCGGTCATGTCTACATACTTCTCGAACCCGTAGGGTCCGCACGCTTAACATTCGATGATGATTTGTATTATGAGTTATGTGATTTGATGACCGAAGTTTGTTCGGAGTCCCGGATGAGATCACAGACATGACGAGGAGTCTCGAAATGGTCGAGAGGTAAAGATTCATATATTGTAAGGTTGCATTTTGACATCGGAATGGTTCCGAGTGGTTCGGACATTATTCCGGAGAACCGGGAGGTAATTACCGGAACCCCCCGGGAGAAGTATTGGGCCTATTGGGCCTTATTGGAGGAGGTGAGAAAGGCCACGTGAGAGGGGTGACCCCCTTGCCCTAACCGAATTGGACTAGGGGAGGGGGCGGGGCATGCCGGCCACGGGAGGCAGGAGCATGCGGCACGACCGGCGCTGCTTTGGGCGGCTGGAGCAACAAGACCAGAGGTGGAAGAAGCACTACGGCCGTTGGATGGACATAGTACGGTCACTGGAGCTAGAATCGTTCATATTGACTAAGTTGACAAAGCACTCCGTCCCCGTCAACTTATTAGGCCCACAAGTCAGCCTCCCACCAAGGTGGGTCCCAACCAGCAGGGGGAGTTTTCATTTTTTTGTGCGTAATAAGGAGGCACTTCCGGTGGGTCCGAGCTGACAGCGGGGGGAACGTTTTTTCGCGCAATACGGTGGCCCGTCCGGTGGGTCCCAGCAGTCAGGGGGCAAACGTTTTTTCGCGAAATACGGTGGCCCGTCCGGTGGGTCCCTGCTGTCAGGTGGAGGAATCATTATTTTCCGCGTAATAAGGAGACACTTCCTTGCTGCCGTCGTGGACCCAGCTGTCAGCCTCTCCACGTACAGTCCACGTCCGATGGAAGCTGTTCCTTGACCACGTTGACCATGTCGCGCCGAGAGCACCAGGGCGGTGGACGACGGCGAGGCCTAGGAAGGGGACGATGCGGAACCGGGGAAGACGCGGCAGTGGAAGCCCGTGCGGAGAGGGGTATGAGGGTTCACTGGTTCGGCTGCGGTGTGAGGCTGTCGTCGCCGCGGAATAACAGGGGGTGTGGGTGAGTAGAGGGATGGCCTGGCCAGCGGTGGGAGTAGTAGGGGGCGGTGAGGCCTCCGCGGCATCACAGCCGGCCACGGGAGGCAGGAGCACGCGGCACGACCGGCGCTGCTTTGGGCGGCTGGAGCAAGAAGACCAGAGGTTGAAGAAGCACTACGGCCGTTGGATGGACATCGTACGGTCACTGCAGCTAGAATCGTTCATATTGACTAAGTTGACAAAGCCCTTGGTACACGTCAACTTAGTAGGCCCACAGGTCAGCTTCCGAAACGGTGCGATCCAGATGTCGGGGGGAGGAATCATTTTTTGGGCGGGTGAAGCTAGAATATCCGAGGTTGAAGAAGAAGCACGGCATCCGTTGGATGGACATCCAACGGCCACTGCTGCTAGAACCTTGTGTTGACTATAATAAGTTGACAAAGCCTTGCATACGCGTCAACTTCTTTTTTTAGGGGACGCGTCAACTTAGTAGGCCCACAAGTATGTGGGAGAGAACTTATAGCCCATTTGCGATTTGTAAGAATGTACAGCCCATTTTTGAATTCTAATGGAATTTACTACAACCCATTTACAATTTGTTAAAAGTACAACCCATTTTCTAGCTAGGAAAACGATTAATAATTTCAACCAACCGTTCAAGACAGAATTCAATAAAAATTTCCCACATTTTGATGGGATCCGAAATATTTTTATCCCGAATTTTCTAGTCAGATTAAATATAAATTTGTATTACATAAAAATCTAACAAAACATTGCGCGCGCAACAATTAAAAATTAAGATTTTCAAAATCCATAAATAATATTTTATAAACTAATTCCGTGCTTGGTGCATTTTTTTATAGTTACTGCCTAGTTTTTATAATTACATCCCATTTATTATTTTTAAAGCCCATTTTCCTGTTAAGCCTAATGCATCCCTCCTAGGAAAGATTTGCAGCCCAGCGGGGCGGAGAATAACAAGTTGACCTTGCATGGGTATTCCTCAAAAAAACGTATAGCTGGGCTAGCCATTTTCATCTTGAAAAAAATTAATATCTGGGTTGGGTATCTATCCTGGGCTAGACGGGCCACAGCCAGCCCAGTTAATACCCTGCTCTCCTCTGAACAACAACGAAAACATCGCCACGAAAAACTCTGCAGTGCTCACGCCTCAAAAACACAAATACTGCTCGAGCTGCTTGGTCCCAGCTGTCGGCCGCACCTTGTGCAATTCTCTCGTTTATTGACTACATAGGTTGACAATGGTGTGGGATCGTGATGTCAGGAAACTAGGAGGAAGCAAAAAAAATATAGTTGTACATAATAAGGAGGCACTTGCGTACGTACGTCTATGGCCCTAGTGGGTCCCTACTGTCAACCAGTCAAAATAAAGTCATCTCTTGAATCCTCATGTTCATTGACCATGTTAACAATGCTCGGCGCCATGGCGAGCGCAACAACTCAAAGGACGACGGAGAGGGCCTCGCGGGCCCTACGGATGGTCTGATACAGCGCCCGATGCTCATTCAGGAAGCCAGGATCATCGGACACCTATGAGCACCTTCGAGAGACTAAGACGGCATGAAACGGTAAGGCCGCGCTTGAGAGCTCTGGTTTATTTCACAACTGTATTAAGATACAAGTGTAATTTACTCGTCATCGGAAACAACGCGTGAAATACAGGCGTAATGAAACCGAGGGCCCGAGGTCTGTAAGTAAAACCGGCGGGTTATGCGTGTAATTTGAGAGACCGGTGTATATTTTACTAGTCGAAATCGACCAACCAAGCGCTTCGCCCAAGACCGGTGTATATTTACAAGCGTCAGTTTTACAAGCGGTTTTGGTTGGAAAACGACGATCCTATCACGGCCTAAGATGATGAGTTGGTCGGAAGATCATATGGTTTCACGTCTAACCTACCCGACTTGTCGTATAGGCTATGAATGAAACATAAGACGATGAACTTCTTAAGCACAGAAACAACAGAAGAGGATGATCTTCCCAAAAAGCAAATCACTGGCATTAGATCGACATGCAAAACAATACGAAGCATTATTCTCAGGAGCCACGGTGAACAGCTCGTGATGCCGCATGCCACAACATTCCAAGCTCAACTTTGCAATCAAACACAAGGCCTGGCATTACATATACAATATTCAGAACAAACTCTTAAAATATCTTACATAAGTCAACATTCATGTGACTATGCATCTCAGCAGAGTAAATATTTACTTCTGAACTGAAGACAGGAATAGGAAGAAACGATCGACGTTGCTCACAGCAAAGGGCGTCCCACTCAAAAGTATCAAATGCATGTCTTCTGGCTAACATCAATCAGCAAAAATTGACAAGGTTTTCCAATTCCAATATATTAAACTAATGTCAACTTTGACAAGCTTTTCCCATTCAAAATATGTAATGCCTATGATTGTGGAACGGGCAGGGTTTGTCATCAGTTTCTCATCTGATAGTTCGGTGGCTCAAGGTGACGACGAATGATTAGAGAACCATTCGATGTATTGTGCATGATGAAGTATTATTATGGAGGACACGAACCATCTGAACATTTTGTGCAGTTCCACTAAAATCAAGCTGAGCATCCCCGTGGATTTCATATTTATATGCTGCCAGAAAACAAAGACACATCAGCACACACATGAATATTGGCCCCAATGTCAACCCACCAATCGGTGGATGTCGGTGTACAAAAAGAGGGGTGTGTTTTTGTACCCCTATACCTGTGCATGGGCAGTCCGAGCCGCGCCTACAGTCACGCAAAGCAGAACATAGGGGGTGAGCCAAGGTAAGACCGAAGCCCACGATGAGTAGAGCGACGCCAAGACCAAGACCACAAAGAGCAGAGGGACGAAGCAGGTTCCCCCGGCAAGACCCTTGCCTCAGCAGCCCCGGCAAGACCCTTGCCGGGGCAGCTCACCCCACACCAACAGAGCGAGCCACCCTTGAGCCCACGGTCCCCAACGCCATCATCCACGTGGGGCCAGGGCTCGGGAAGGCACCTCTGTGGTGGCATGCAGATCTTTGTGAAGACATATTCAAGATCGGATGAGGATTAGAAGACGACGATCCTCGGCAAGATCCTTGCCGAGGAAGGCCACCAGACCCCCGGCAAGGCCCTTGTCGGGGATGACAGCGCGCCACGGCAAGACCCTTGCCGGGCCATCCGGCAAGGCCCTCGCCGAGAACGCCAGCGGGGCCACCACCAGGCCCACGTCAACCGAGCTTCCACCGCCGTTCACATGCAGCTGCCAGCCCAACCAGCTAGCGGGCACCTGCGTGGCAACATGCAGCTCCCAGGACAACTCATCGAGCGGCTGCGTGGCGGCATGCAGATCTTCGTGAAGGCTCCACCACCGCGCCACCTCAGCTGCCTGCTTGCCTACATGGCACCGCACGCATCACTGGCCGAGGCACATGTCGAAGCGAGGAGGAGCGGCGACGGACGGGACGGGCCTCGCCCCCATCCCCGATAAAGCAAGGGGACACCTAAGCTACGCATTAAATGCGTCTTGTCCTGTAATACGAGCGATAAGCTCAGGGCACTGTACGCCTTTCCACCTCCTCTGTGCCACTGTGGCAGCCCCTTCTGACTATAAAAGGAGGCCTATGGCATACTGGAGAGGGATTCGACTCTTTCGAACCACGCACTGACCACGGCTAGTTCGAGAGCTCAAGAACTCTATGAAATACACCCACCAAAGCAGGACTAGGGTTTTACGCATCCTCGCGGCCCGAACCTGGGTAAACGATTCGTGTGCTGGCTACTGATCCTGCTCTTCTTGCAACCCTACGCCCCGGCAACCGTAGTAGGGATTCTTGTGATCCCATAGGTGTCGTTCCACACCGACATCTTTGGCGCGCCAGGTAGGGGGCGCAATTGTGAGAATCTGGTCTAGTAGTTAGCCTAGCAGTTCTTCATTGCCCTTGGCTCCTGAGAAGAAGGCAGCCGGGGGGAACGACGCCGGCTCGGCAGCATAAAAGCTAAGTTATTCAGAGCTTTGAGTTATTTCCTCCTTTACGTAAGGTTATCGTCCTCGGAGATCTCGCCTATGAGACACCTGCACGCAAAGGGGCCCTCCCGCAATTGGCAACGCCCTTGTTCTGTTTCGAGTCCGCTCAATAGCTCAAAGCGGCCGCGTCGAAAGTGGCGGGGTAGCCTTCCGCACTTGGCAACACTCCCGACTCTGACTCGAGTCAAGCTCGATAGTTCGGGCGGCCGCCCTAAGGGCGGCAAGGTGGTTCGCCCGGCAGCAAGCACACCCGGCAGGCCAATGGGGATCCGTCCCCAAGACGCCGCCTTGGGTTTACGCGTCGGCGGGCCTACCCAGTAACGTAGGGTGGACATACAAAGGAAAATCGAACAGGAAAATAACATGCATAATACTGAAAATGCTGCAGAGTTATATTACATCAAATTGTTGCTGCGGTTCTAACTAGAGATAGCGATTGTCTTGGTTGTGAATCTGTAGCGGCGATAAAGAACGGGATGCCTAATCCCGGTGCTGGCCCTCCACCCTCAGAATTCCGCCGACACGGCTGATGATGGGCTTGATGCGCTCCCTGAGCGGCGCGAGGTCAGTACCCTCCGGCAAGCTCTCTAGCGCGGCGTCGAAGTTGAGGTCGGGGTACCAGTGCGCCACCTTGATGAGAACCTTGGTCATGGCACCCTGGCAAACCCTCCGGGACTCCTCAGCCAGTGAGGCCGCCCGGTTGGCGTGGAGCCGCTCCAGAGCACCAACGACCTTCTCAAAGAACATGGTCAGGCTGCAATTGGCGCTCACGCTCCGCTCTGGGACGTACCTCACATCCAGCATCCCCATGATGGCCAGCTGCGCGGCGGCTTGGTTGGCGACGGTGGCGAGGCGATCGAGCCAACGGTTCTCGCCCGCCATGTGATCCGTGAAGTTGAGGCCCTCGTTCGTCCGCAACTGCTTCTCCGCCTCCAGCTCCTTGGCCAGGATCCCCTCCCAGGTTTTGGCCTCCGACAGCACCTTCTCGAGACCCTCCAGCTTCAACTGGAGATCTTTGATGGAGTTGTTAGCCTCGGAGAGCTCCCCGGCCTTGCTGACGACCGTGCCCTGCGCCTGTGTCAGGGCACTGTTAAGCGTGTCCCTCTCCTAGGACAGCTTCAGGGCCTGCTCCTTCAGCCCGTCGCGCTCCGCCTCCAGCTCCTCCACCTTGCCGGCGTGAACCTGGGCCTGGGCATTGAGTGCCTCTTCGTGCCTCTGCTCCAGCTCACTGGTCCGCTGCAAGACAAGCTTCTCCACCTCTGCATCCTTGCCGCGAAGCATGGCGACAAGCTTTTCCTCGCGTGCAGCGAGGTCCTCCTCCTAGGAGTTCAGTGCGGCCTCGCGCTGGATCCGAGCGGCTTCGGCGGCAGCGGCCAAGTTCTTCGTCGCCTCCTGAGCTTTCTTGACGTCGGCGAGCTTCATGGTGAGCTCCACGTCGCGCTTGGCCTGCTCACCCTGGGCAGCCTTGAGCTCCTTGTGGGCCACGCGGAACCAGTCCTGTGCCTCGGCAACGCGCTTCTGGAGGTTCGCCTCCGCCTTCTCCACCACCGCCGTCCTGGTCTTAGCCTTGTCCAGGCGGGCGCGGTGGAGCGCCTGGAGCTTCCGGAAGCTGGCGCCCATGGCGTGGAGGAGCCGCTCTTCCTGCGAACTGTCGCCGCCAACGATCGGCTCGTCGACGACTTCAAGCCCGGCAGCGGCAAGCACCTCGTCGTCGAACACCTCTCCCTCAACGGGTGTCCTGGTGCTCGACGCGCCTGGAAGGTGGATGAACAAGTCGTCACTCACCCTCAGGTACTTGCCGGAGCCGGAAGCAGCAGAGGAGGAAGGCTGGTCGCCAGCCTTCTCCTCCTCCTCCTCCTCGGCAGCCGCCCCGCCGGCTTCCCCGGCAGGCCCCTTGCCGGCCTCCCCGGCAGGCCCCTCGGCGGCGTCCTAGGCAGCATCCTTGGCAGCCTCCTCGACGGCGATCTTCTCGGCGTCCGCCTCGGCGGCCTTGGCGACGCCCTCGATGACGGCGTCCACGTCCTCTGGGTTCACCGAGGAGGAATCTGGGCGCCGAAGAAGGGGGTGAGGCAAGGCCAGGACCAAGAGCCAGAAAGAAAAAGAACAGGGACGAACGGCGAACGGCTTACCAGTGCCGGTACCAGGCTGGGAAACGGAAGCCCCCTCCCCGCCAACATTTGGCGTCGAGGCAAAGCCGCCGGCGCCCAAGTTCTCCTCCTCCTCCTCCATGTGCGTGGGCTCGGTATTTGGCGCCCTTGCCGGGGACGCCCCTCGAGGCGGCGTGGTCGATGGGGGCGGCATGTTGGGAGTAGCCCTCTGCGGCTCCTCCTGCTGCTGCTCTCCTCCTGCATATCTGGCAAGGTCAGCACCAAAATGTCGTGCCCCTAACACGTGTCGACGGGGGAAGAGTGAATAACTTACGCTGGGGGCTAGGCCGGGGGCTGCTGTCTAGGCTGCTCAACACCACCAACGGCGCCCTCGAAGTAACAGCCGGGGGCTGGCCACCCGCCCAGACCTTGGCCCTCTTCGCTCTCTCGGCCAGCGTCTCCCCGTCCCTGCAAAGATGAAAACAAATCAAGACAAGCAACGCAGATTGAGGAGGCAGAGATAACGAAAAGGAACCAGATACTTACTCGTCGTCCACCTCCTCCTCTGCTGTCTTCCTCTTCCTCCTCGCGCTGAGGGATCCATAATCAAAAGTAACCTCCGTATCAACATTCGCCGGAGGAGGAGAAGGAGGTGGTGTCTGGACACGCGCGGACGAAGAAGGGGCGGCTGTCTTCTTCTTCACCGCGGCCTTCGCCGGCTTCTTTGCCGCTGCGGCCCTCGTGTGGCGCCCGGGCCCCTCCAAGGTTAGCTGTGGCCGCGCAGCCCTACCGGGCCGGACCGGGTCGCCGGAACTGGCCCGCCGCAGGACTCGCCCCCTCCCCGTAGGCGGCGTCGAGTCTGCGGTCTCGGCCTCCTCCTTCGACGACTCGCCGGTCACATCTTCAACCAGAGGAGCCTCGGTGCCGGCGCTGCTGGCTCCCCCGGCGGCCGCCGCCCACCGGGCGAGCTCCTCCTCCTCCGCGGCCGTCGCGGCCTTGTCCTCCACACCGCCGGTGCTGCCGGCCTCCCTGGCAAGCTATGCCTCCCTCGCCCTGGTGGCGATGTAGTCCAGTTCCGCCTGGGTGGTGTCCTGGACAAGCAGCCGCTCGGTGTCGGCATTGACGTACCCCTCGTGCAGGGTGTCAAAGAACTGCTGCACCTCGACGTCCTTCGGCTCCTTCCAGCTCGGGTCGGGGCCATGCGCGTTGCAGTCCGGCATCATGGCAATGATATCGGACCGGCGCGAGTTATTGCACAACGGGACCACCCCCGTCGGCAGCTTGAACAGAGGCCCCTTGAGGACCTTGCCGGCCTTCGCGGCGGCCCTCGCGACCTTGCCGGTCCGCTCAACCTCGCCGTCGCGGTCCACGTCAAGCTGGAAGAGCCGCTGGTAGAAATGGGCATGCCCCATCACTGTGAAGTTGTGGTCGAGGCCGAGACGAAGCCACATGATGTCGGCGGGGTTCGTGAAGAGCCAGGCTGGCCTCCCCTTGTTGTGCAGCGGAGCGATCCGGCGGCGGATGAAGTCCGCCCCGATCATCTCAAGGGTGAGGCCGGCCTCGGTGAGCCGGAGGATCCTGGTGGCGGCAACCGTGAGCTTCTCGTCATCAGCATCGACGTCACTCCAATCGCTTCTGCGGACCGGCGGCGCCCGGCGAACTTCGCAGAACGCCGACGGGTCCTCCTACTCGATCCAGCACCACCGGCCCCGCCATTCTTCCCACCTCTCCTTCATGGCGCCCTCCGGATACGCTCACTTGGATCTTGAGACCCAGGCGATGCAACTGGAGATGGCGCCCCTGGTTGGATCCGAGGGGAGAAGTAATGGCGGAAGAGCGCCGTGTTGGGGTGCACCCCGGTGAAGCCCTCGCAGAGATGCGCGAAAAGGGCCATGCACGCCACCGCATTCGGAGTGAAATCCAGGAGGCGGAAGCCAAAGGTATGCATGACGTCGCTGAAGAAATCGGAGAAGGGAGGACAGAGCCTGCAGGAAAAATACTCGACAAAGAAGGGGTACCGATTTGGGGCAGCCTCGGCGCAGTCGGCGGGGATGACGCGCGTGGCTGGATGCTCCGAATCCCCCCCCCCCCCGGTCTTCACTCCCCATAGGGGCCTGAAGGATTCCCGAAGCTCGAACAGGTCAACCGTCGAGGGGAAAAAGGCGGACTGCGTCTGCTGCACCGCCAGTGCACTCTCCGGCGGCTCCACGGCTCCGGCGTCCTTGGCCACTCCCTTGCCCTTCGTGGATTTTGGCGCCATGGCGACTGGGGGAGGAGGGCAGGACAGAGGGCAACGGAAGCGCAACGACGGCGAGCGGGGATGAAGCTTGGAGAAGAAGAGGAAGGCAGACGGAGGTTTTTGAGATTGGGGTTGCGCGAAGGGTAAAAGGAACAGTGCGCCCACGGTTATCCCTTTTTATGGGGAAGCCGCGGGTCGCGCTGCCCTTTTACTACGATGTGATGCATGCGTGCGGAAACCGCCCCACGCATGCCGCCCACGTCACGCACACCCCTCCACGCCGCGCCGTGCACGCGGGTCGTGGGAAGCGCAGCACGCGAAAAGTCTTACCGCGGTAAAAACCGCCCCGCCTGCCCGCGCACCGTTTTGGGCCTGGCCCAACAACGTGTCGCGCTTATGTGTGGCCCAGGCCCGGGGGCTCCTATCGGTGTACAAAAAGAGGGGTGCGTTTTTGTACCCCCTATACCTGTGCACGGGCAGTCGGAGCCGCGCCTACAGTCACACTAAGCAAAACAGGGGGGGTGAGCCAAGGTAAGACCAAAGCCCAAGATGATCAGAGCGACCCCAAGACCAAGATCACAAAGAGCAGAGGGACGAAGCAGGTTCCCCCGGCAAGACCCTTGCCGGGGGCAGCCTCAGCAGCCCCAGCAAGACCCTTGCCGGGGCAGCTCGCCCCACACCAACATAGCGAGCCACCCTTGAGCCCACGGTCCCCAACGCCATCATCCACGTGGGGCCAGGGCTCGGGAAGGCACCTCTGTGGTGGCATGCAGATCTTTGTGAAGACATATTCAAGATCAGATGAGGATTAGAAGACGACGATCCTCGGCAAGATCCTTGCCGAGGAAGGCCACCAGACCCCCGGCAAGGCCCTTACCGGGGACGACACCGCGCCACGGCATGACCCTTGCCCTGCCACCCGGCAAGGCCCTCGCCGAGAACGCCAGCGGGGCCACTGCCAGGCCCACGTCAACCGAGCTTCCACCATCGTTCACATGCAGCTGCCAGCCCAACCAGCTGGGCGGGCACCTGCGTGGCAACATGCAGCTCCCAGGCCAACTCATCGAGCGGCTGCATGGCGGCATGCAGATCTTCGTGAAGGCTCCACCACCGCGCCACCTCAGCTGCCTGCCTGCCTACATGGCACCGCACGCATCACTGGCCGAGGCGCGTGTCGAAGCGAGGAGGAGCGGCGACGGACGGGACGGGCCTCGCCCCCGTCCCCGATAAAGCAAGGGGACACCTAAGCTACGCATTAAATGCGTCTTGTCCTGTAATACGAGCGATAAGCTCAGGGCACTGTACGCCTTTCCACCTCCTCTGTGCCACTGTGGCAGCCCTTTCTGACTATAAAAGGAGGCCCATGGCATACTGGAGAGGGATTCGCCTCTTTCGAACCACGCACTGACAACAGCTAGTTCGAGAGCTCAAGAACTCTCTGAAATACACCCACCAAAGCAGGACTAGGGTTTTACGCATCCTCGCGGCCCGAACCTGGGTAAACGATTCATGTGCTGGCTACTGATCCTGCTCTTCTTGCAACCCTGCGCCCCGGCAACCGTAGTAGGGATTCTTGTGATCCCATAGGTGTCGTTCCACACCGACAGTGAACTAACAAACTGAAAGTACGGTAAATAGATTATCATACCCAGATGCCCCATCATTGTTGCTTAGAGTGACATTGACAGACTTGGAGTCCTATCCTGGCTTCTTGGTACTTGTTTGGGCACTTGTTTGCCCAGTGTTCCTCCGAACCACAAGTAAAGTAGCCATCTCTGCAGACTAGTCATGTCACCAGCGTCTAATACTCTGTAAAGCTTCTCGATCATTCCTTGTGTAATGTAGCGCAAACAGTGACCGATTCTTTCTGCAAAGTGGTAAGACCAAATGGACCCACTAATGCAGCAGTTTGCCTTAGACACATTGGCTCCTTTTGTGCAGTTCAACTAAAATCAAAGTCGGAATAAAACCGAGCTTTAATTTTGATATCCCTGTAAGCAACAAAAGGTATAAGGGAAACAATTACTGAGAAATAACGGTTGATGACTTGTACTCCCAGAAGAAAAACATCTACTGATCTACCTTATCTTAATGGGAAACAAAGTAGGAGAGTAGCAATTCTCAATCAGTGTGATTCATTAATATTAACTGAGACATTATCTTAACAATGCCTTGTTTCAACATGTATAAAGAACGACAAAGCAGAAAAGTATCATTCCTAAAACAATGCGACTGATTCATTTTAACAGAAACATTATCTTAACAATACCTTGGTTAAACATGTAGAAAGAACTACAAAGCAGGATAGTACCATTTGTAAAACACTGTAACTAATATATAATAACAGAGACATTATCTGAACAATACATTTCTTAAACATGTACTCCGGCCGATCCCTAACAGAAATGGTACTCCCGCCGATCCCTAACAAGTATTGCAGTTTTGAACTAAGATTCAGTAGTTAATTCTGAGGAAAGTAGGTACTGACCTTTCAAGACCAAGATTTGAAACAACGCCCGAGGTGGATCTAAAAGAGATCTCAACACATATATGGAAATCCGGTCTCATTTTGTGCAGTTCCACCAAAATTAAGCGAAGCAAAATGTCGCAATAGCAACAAGTTGAATAGATATCCCTATTTTAACAGAGGCAAAAAAGGAATCAATTACTGGCCAATAAAGGAGGATGAAACATGCGGCCACAAAAATGGTAATCCCGCCAATCCCTAACAAGTGTTGCAGTTTTGAAATAAGATTCGGTAGTTAATTCTGAGAGTGGCATTGCTTAATTTTAGCAGCGGCATTAGATTAACAAAAAGCCTAAACAGTTCCAGGGGAGAGTGGGCGCAACAACAACATGTGCTTCCATCTACTTATAAAGGGGGTGATGCAGAGTTTGTTGTAACAAAGCAACAAGCATAATGTCTGGGTTGGTCCCATTTTTGTTCACTACTTAATGGGAAAAGACAGCAATACAATAGCTTCAATTCAACATTTATTTAAAACAGTACCAATACAAGTAGCACATCATCTCAAAACACACTGCACGATCATGTGGATGAAGGCAAGTACCAACCTGTCATGACGCGCACAAGATGACGTACAAATCTGCCAACACGAATAGGAAATCCAATCTCGTTTTGTGCAGTTACTCTGAAATCAAGTAAAGTCGCCGGTGAGACATTTAAGTTTGCTATAGCAACAAGTTGAATAGATATCCCTGATTTAATAGAGGCAAAAAAGGAAACAATTACTGCCAATAAAGGAGGATGAAACATGCGGCCACAAAAAGAAGCATCTACCTTATCTTGATGGAAAACTAAGTATAGGACAGTAGCATTTCTAAAACGGTTGCATTGATTCATATTAAAAGAGAAATTCTCTTAAAATAGTTCAGTAGTTAATTCTGAGAGTGGCATTGCTTAAATACAATAGCTTCAATTCAACATTTATTTAAAACAGTACCAATACAAGTAGCACAACATCTCAAAACACACTGCACGATCATGTGGATGGGACATGTGACATGCCAGCACCATGTGCGTCCACATGTATAAATGGGTGATGCAGAGTATGTAGCCAAGCAACATATCTGCGTTGGTCCCATATTTGTTCTCTTTGAAACTTTTTTCGATGTGACGGCAATAAATCTAGTCCTGCACAAACTACCCGACCCCCCAGTTTCTTTCCCTTTTCAACAAAGAGTTGGGTTCCTTATAGATGTGTGTACTGGGTTACCCCCTTTTTCCCTTTTGGACCAACAAAGCGGCTGGATAGCTAGTCTATACTACTTTCCCTCCCTCCTTTCCTCATTGAACCACGTCCCAGATTCATGCTCCACCCCACCGCAGCCTTCTTTCCTCTTTGAACCAAGACCTAGATTCGACTACAGAATCGAAAAAGATCAGCATGCAGCTAGACCAATGACGGTTTCAAAGAAACTTATACCTTAGGGTCATCGGGATGTGGCAAGGCGTGCGGCGGGAGGTCGGATCTGCCCACACTACGTACGGCAGCGAGGAAGAAGGGGTCGGTGGCCCTCCCGCACAGGCGCTGGGTGAAAGAGAAAAGTGCAGCCGGCAGTGGATTGCCTCCCTCGCCGAAGGCGATAGAGTGAACGCTGCACCTCCTCCCCTTCCCGGTGTGACGGGATCCGGACGCCTCCTTCGCCAGCTGTCTGTGAGGGGGGTGAGAGAGATAGAGGCCACAACGCAGTCTTGTTTAGATCTGGTGAAGAGGGTGAGAGACAGTGAATATAGCAACCCCAGCAAAGGAACGCCGAGCCTCCAGCGTGTATATATATATATGTAGTGCGGCGAGAGTGTGGAGAGTGCAAACCCTAGCGAACAAGCGCTAAGGCTCCAGCTTATATATATATACACTATAGTACGGATTGAGCTCCGGTGCCTTAACAGCACCTGCTTTTGGCTGTATGACAGGTGGGCCAGCCACATTTTGGGCCCACCTGTCATAAACCCAAAGGCAGGTGCACTAAAGTCAATGAAGCTGCGTCCATATAGTACTCGTGTATACGACTAATATATAGTGGAGTGGTTTTCTTATTCTCTCCATAACAATCATTTTAAATTGTGTAAGTACGAAACAAAACTCTTTATTTAACGTACCAGTGAAGAAAACTACTACTCCCTCTGTTCCTAAATATTTGTCTTTCTAGAGATTTCAACAAATGACTACATACAAAGCAAAATGAGTGAATCTACATTGTAAAAAATGTCTATATACATCCGTATGTGGTAGTCCATTGCAAAGAAAACAAATATTTAGGAACGGAGGGAGTACTTCCGATGAACTAACGATCCACGCGTCCTGGTCGCACTTCCTGTCCTTCACGTGCGGTACACTACCCTCCCTTAAGTGAACAACCACACATGCGCCAAATTATCGAAAACATGTGAGAGTGTGTACAAATAAAGAATTTTAATTTCAATTATCGGAAAGGTTTGAGAGTATTTACAGTTTGCCCTCTCTAATAATTATGGTTTGTTGTGTTCAGCCTAAACTTGGTCAAACTTTACAAAGTTTGACTTCAGTCAAATCTAATATGCGGAGTAAATAAAAATGGAGGGCTACTACGTCCATCCGGGTTTTTGGTCCACACCATTTTTTTAATCAAAGTTAATAGCTGGACAAATAAAATTACAGGGGAGCTGGAGACAAAGTTGTGAGAAGGCTTAGAAATCAATACAAAACTTATGCTCTTAGTACCAACGTCGATCCTTCTTCGAGGAAACATTTGGTTCATAGCCAATTGTGTGATAAAATTGCACCAACTTGAAAGATGACTGCGTCTCCAACGCAACCAAGGTGAACTGACGAAGGATATCATCTTTGTGGGTAACAAGCAAAGAGCACTGATGGAAGACAGCTTGTTTTTCATTGAAAATCGATCAGCTTCACCAGCCGACGCAACCATGAGGCGCAACCATGAGCATCGGTAGGTCATCGTGGTGATGCATCATCCATTTGGCATCAAGTTTGGGTGAGGCACCTATGAAGTTCGACAAATCCTCACTATGGTCTGTTTCTTCTCAATAGTCAAGCTCGAGGAAGGAAGAACCACGTGGCAGAGGACAGTGAGGCAGAACAACAATGGCCATCCAATTTTGTGCAATTCCACTAAAATTGAGGAAGACATGCCCGGGTATGGAGATACGCATCGCTGTTTCCAAAAATATAAAAAAGGGATATAGTGTTGTTACTTTGTTTTACAAGATTAACAACGACATCTCAATTGTCAATAAGAATTATGAAAAGTACACCAACAAACAGAAGCATCATGATTATCTTGATGGGAACTAAACCAGGATACCCGAGAAAAAAAGCATTTCTTCATTTAACTAGTGATAGTATTAGATTAGCAGCAGCAATAGGAGCATATGGACAATGACCGCACACCACCATGTACTTTTTGTTGAAACAAAATGTATACCTCCACCGAGGCATAAATCAGGACAACTTTTCGAGTGTCATTTCCTCTATAATAGTAGGTGATGTTGGACCAGCCGACGAACCCTAGCTACTATACATGGGGAGCTGGGGAGTAGTCGCATAGAAGAAAACCCGCATGCAGCGACCTGGGGAGCTGGACCGGTACAAGAAGTTATACCTCAGGTGGGCGAGATGTCGCTTAGGCGGGCGGGCGGGATCTGCCCACACGACGGCAGCGAACAAGGGCGCGGAGGACCTTCGTCTGCGCCAGCGCCGGCTCCGAGAGGACGGTGCGCATCGGCTTCCTCCATCGCCGACGGCGACAACGTCAACGTTGCACCTCCTCACCTCCCGCAGCGGACGGGATTCAGCCGGATCTGTTACCACCGGTAAGGAGAGAGATAGTGTGGACACTGTCATCTTGTTTTGATATGGAGAGGGTGAGAGAGCGAGACGCGAGAAACTCTGTCAAACAAGAGGCTATAATGGAGTAAAACAATCTCTCCATAGCAGTGGTTTTAAATAGAATACGCGCATTCCCGGAAAAAAGAAATGAAAACTGCCGGACAATTTTTTAACGTACCAAGAAAGAAAACTCGATCAAAAACACGTCCCCGCTTCCAGGTCGCGAGAGTCGTCGCGCACACACACATAGACATAGACATGCATATCCGTGTTTACGTAAAATTCCATTTCCATCTCCATCTCCAATCATATTTGTCCAACTGGCACATTATTTACGTTGTTAATTATATACGCGGCAATATTAACGTACATCATCACTTGTTTGCGGGCGTCCGGACCGCTGCCACGACCGCTCCTGACCAACCCGAACCCTCTTCATCACCCGCGCGTGCTTCCCGCCTGAAACGGTCAGTGCCGCATTCATGCCCGGCCAGAGCGGACGCGACCTCTCACTGGCGCCGGCATTGAAGCGGCGCACCGGCCGAGAGAGCGTCGCCCGCGTCGCTTCCTGGTGCACGCGACTGCTCCGCGTTCAAAGGTCGCAATAGCCGGCCACAAAATGCATGTAAAAAGTTCTTGGGAGTCCGTGCTACAGTTAGCTGTCCTCCCCAACTCGTCAATCTCTTCCATTAGTACTAGTACTCCATGGCGCGATCCATCGACAAGCAGGCGGGAAAGTTATCATATACTCGGTTTGCGGTGAGTGGCATGCCGGCGACCGTGTGGGGTCGAGCCGTGGAGGAGGGTGAGACACGAACACGACAGACGTGATTTAAACGTTGGTTTTGCTCGATGGCGCGATCCAACGAAACGAAACGTTTGTTTCTCTCCGTTTCCATTTTTTCTCCAGAAAAACGGAAACTTTCCACTCCATTTTCATTCCTACTCCAAGGTTGCCCCGTTACAACATTCCATCAAATACAAAGGAAAACTAACACGCATGCTGATGCATCTCAATGATTCACAGATCATAGCCAATATTTACTTCACAACTAAAGACAAAACTGTGAGAGCGTGTACGAAAGAAAAACTACTGATGGGGTCACTACGACTTAAACCCTAAACCCTAAACAGGATTTAATTTCCTGGCCAGGTAGAACCTGTCGAAGGAAAGACGGCTGGCACCCTCGGATCATACGATGCTTTTGTGCAGTTCCACTAAAATCGAGCTAAGCATCCCTGATGGCAAAGATATTGAAGAAGTGTGATTAGAATAATAGTACTGGCACTAGTTCATGAGACATAAACTCATCACAAGTAGAAGCCGGTAGAAGTAGAGAAAGATCGACATGGAGATTGAGCTACGTGGGGAGCTGCGGCAGTGGAGCAAGCCGGCTCCAAAAGGAAGATGGACTACCTGGGATGTCGGGCTATAGCTAGAAGGGTGGTTGGGATGCGGCATCGGCCCATACCGTGGTGACCCCCGATTGGGACGCACCGACTATGGATTTTCTCCCTCGCCGATGTCAACCGCGTCTACGCAGAACATTGTTCCCTTCCCCCAGCTGCGGGATCAGGCCGGATATGTGACCAGCGGTGTGGCCATCGTCGTTCTATGCTTGTGAAGAGAGCAACCCAAGCAAGCAGGCTTGTAGCTTAGGCTCTTGCTAGTGTATATATAGTGGTTTTCTTTTTCTCTCCATATCAACCATTTTATATTGCGTACGTGTCATTGAAGAGTGAAATGATGGTTGCTTCTTCCGACTAACTTACTGTGTGAGTTGACTGCTCCTTTAGTGGCCCCTACACGTACTCCCCCTACGTGTATGCAACAGTCACACGTACACATGGACGCAAAAACGCGCGCGACACCCTAATGCATGCATGTCCGAGCACACGGCGGAACACAAACAGTCACGCTCAAGTGCTCAACCTACACGTGCATGCACACACATACTCAGCCAGGGTGAACTAGTGACCGTATAAACACCGGAAAATGTATATATTGAGCGCAATGAGCGTATTATGAAGTCCACTGACCGTATTTTTACAAATATACAGTGAAAAATAGTGTATTTATCTCGTTTGAAATTAAGCCATATTAACCGGAGAGGAGGCAGTATGGACTAGCATTACTTTGTTGTGTCCCGTCAACTTGCCGAACGAGGAGAAGCTTGCAGGACGGGAGAAGCTTGCGCGCGGTGGCTCACAGGACAAGGAGAAATTTTTGACTAATGCAAGTTGTCCTTCGTTCAGGCGGTGGACGTGCAACAGTTAATTCGGTGTCAGATTGCCAGAAGCATACACTATACTAGTACTATTATTGTTGCCCTTCCCGAAGAGGCGAACAGCCAAGCGCAAAGTTTACTAGCACTAGTACTACTACTATAGTCTATAGAGGTACTATACTAGTACTAGGAACCGGATGGAGGAGCGTCTGCACTCTTATTATATTTTTAAAATGTGATAAAGCAATCTTCAACACATTTGGTTCTCTTCGAGGGTTCTCGCATGTGATAATGAAAGTTGATTGCATGGAACACTCGCCACAATTCTCGCTTAATTCTGGCTCATATCCTGTTACAAATAGGAGCGCTCGGTAATATTTCCTCTCTTTTTTGGTTATTCAGCATGTAAACAGGTCAGCAAACCTTGCGGCGCATCTTTGTGCGAACCGTGCTTGCTGCACTTTGAATGTGGCCGAGAGCTGGCTTGATGAAACACCTCGCTTCCTACTTCTTTTTTTGCGGGGTACCTCGCTTCCTAGTGACCAGTGTCTTGGCTGATCGTCCTAAGAATGCTTATATATGAATAAAGCTTTCTCATTTACCCGCAAAAAAGATTAAGCCATATTAACCGGAAAGGAGGGAGTATGTACTAGCACTACTTGTTGGTGTGTCCTGTCAACTCGCAGAATGAGGAGAAGCTTGCAGGACAATGTGAAGCTCGCTTACGCCTTTTGACTAATGCAACGTACCCTCGCCCAGGCGGTGGACATGCATCAGTTCATTCGGTGTCAGATTGCCAGAGGCATACACTGTAGTACCGAACATGCGGAGTACCATCATTGTTCGACTTCACGAAGAGGCGAAGAGCCAAGCGCAAGGTTTAGTAGTACGAGTAGTACTACTACTAGAACCGCATGGTGGAGCCTCTGTACTCTTATTTTTCTTAATCTTTGATAAAGTACACATTTATTCCGGAGAAGGGCGGAAAACGGCAGCCCAACATGTAATGATTATATCGATCAACCATGCTCGAATATATCTTGGCCTCCGTGCGAGCCCGTCTGCATGTTCTCGCTCCTCGTCTCTCTCAAGGAACGGCGGGTTGGCCATTTTGCCGTCAATTGAGATCGGTTTGCTCACACTCCGGTCCCACATGTAAGTGATATGCCAAGAGGAGGTGCGTTGACCGACTGGCCATACGCATACTTGGTTTTACACCTTCATACTACTCCTCCCTCCATCACAGTTTACAGGGCATGCTTCATTATGACGCATTTCTCTCAATGCATTTCCACCACCAGAGAGACTTTAGACGCGTTTGGTTTAATGCTCAATTAATTAGGGCGTGGTAACCGCAATTTTCTCTCGATGTAGTACTACGGAGTGGAGTAAGTGCATGCATGTGAGTGCATGCATGTGTCTACCCAGGGTGGAAGCACTGCATGCATGTGTGTACGCATTATTTTGTGACGCCCCCGTTTTGACCGTACACTTAATCATGCACGCAAACGTGTACGATCAAGATCAGGGACTCACGGGAAGATATCACAACACAACTCTAAAACATAAATAAGTCATACAAGCATCATAATACAAGCCAGGGGCCTCGAGGGCTCGAATACAAGTGCTCGATCATAGACGAGTCAGCGGAAGCAACAATATCTGACTACAGACATAAGTTAAACAAGTTTGCCTTAAGAAGGCTAGCACAAAAGTAGCAACGATCGAAAAGGCAAGGCCTCCTGCCTGGGATCCTCCTAACTAACTCCTGGTCGTCGTCAGCGGGCTGCACGTAGTAGCAGGCACCTCCAGTGTAGTAGGAGTCGTCGTCGACGGTGGCGTCTGGCTCCTGGGCTCCAGCATCTGGTTGCGACAACCAGGTAGAAAGGAAAGGGGGAAAAGAGGAAGGAAAGCAACCGTGAGTACTCATCCAAAGTACTCGCAAGCAAGGAGCTACACTACATATGCATGGGTATATGTGTAAAGGGGCATATCAGAGGACTGAACTGCAGAATGCCAGAATAAGAGGGGGATAGCTAGTCCTATCGAAGACTACGCTTCTGGCCATCTCCATCTTGTAGCAAGTAGAAGAGAGTAGATTGAAGTCCTCCAAGTAGCATCGCATAGCATAATCCTACCCGGCGATCCCCTCCTCGTCGCCCGGTTAGAGAGCGATCACCAGGTTGTATCTGGCACTTGGAAGGGTGTATTTTATTAAGTATCCGGTTCTAGTTGTCATAAGGTCAAGGTACAACTCCGGGTCGTCCTTTTACCAAGGGACACGGCTATTCGAATAGATAAACTTCCCTGTAGGGGTGCACCACATAACCCAACACGCTCGTTCCCATTTGGCCGGACACACTTTCCTGGGTCATGCCCGGCCTCGGGAGATCAACACGTCGCAGCCCCACCTAGGCTCAACAGAGAGGTCAGAATGCCGGTCTAAATCCTATGCGCGCAGGGGTCTGGGCCCATCGCCCATTGCACACCTGCATGTTGCGAGGGCGGTCAGAAGCAGACCTAGCCTAGCAGGCATTCCAGTCCAATCCAGCGCGCGCCGCTCCGTCGCTGACGTCAAAAAGAGCTTCGGCTGATACCACGACGTCGAGTGCCCATAACTGTTCCCGCGTAGCTGGTTAGTGCGTATAGACCAAATGGCCTGACTCAGATCAAATACCAAGATCTCGTTAAGCGTGTTAAGTATCCGCGAATGTCGACCAGGGCCAGGCCCACCTCTCTCCTAGGTGGTCTCAACCTGCCCTGTCGCTCCGCCATAAAGTAACAGTCGGGGGCCGTCAGGAACCCAGGCCCACCTCTACCGGGATGGAGCCACCTGTCCTTTCAGCCCCCTCATCAGAATCACTTGCGGGTACTCAACGAGCCGACCCGACTTTAGTCACCACATGTGCCATGTATATAAAGTATATAGTATATACCCGTGATCACCTCCCGAAGTGATCACGGCCCAGTAGTATAGCATGGCAGACGGACAAGAGTGTAGGGCCACTGATGGAACACTAGCATCCTATACTAAGCATGTAGGATTGCAGGTAAAGGTAACAACTGTAGCATCAAAGACAGGCTATGCATCATAATAGGATTAACCGAAAGCAGTAACATGCTACACTACTCTAATGCAAGCAGCATAGAGAAGAATAGGCGATATCTGGTGATCAAGGGGGGGGGGCTTGCTTGGTTGCTCTAGCAAGTAGGAGGGGTCCTCAACTCCGTAGTCGAACTGGGGGTCGCCGGTAGTCTCGGGGTCTATCGGAAAGAAGTAACGTAGGGGGAACACAATAAATAACAGAGCAATCAAAGCAACACAAAGCGTAACATGACAATACGCGGTGCTAGGTGTGCCCTAACGTGGTAGTAGGTGATACCGGCGAAGGGGGGAAACCTCCGGGAAGGTATTCCCGGTGTTTCGCGTTTTTGGACAGATGAACCGGAGGTGAAATGTTACAGGTTCACTATGCTAGGGACGCGTGGCGGACGAACGGGCTGCGTATCAGGATTCGTCTCGTCGTTCTGAGCAACTTTCATGTACAAAGTATTTCATCCGAGCTACGGTTTATTTTATATGAATTTTAAAAGATATAATTAATTTTAGCATTTATTTAATTAATTTAATACAACATTATCCAGAACAGTGCATGCTGACGTCATCATGACGTCAGCAGTCAACAGGGCGTTGACTGGGTCAAACTGACGTGCGGGACCCACCTGTCATTGACTGTTTACCTAATCAGATAATTAAGGCTAATTAACATTGTTAACTAGATTAACTAACAGGTTTAACTAAGTTAATTAATTATCTTAATTAGTTAATTATTATTTTTACTATTATATTTATTCTTTTTTTTAAGTTCCAGGGGGTGGGGTCTAGCTGTCATTGGCCCCAGGGGGCCTAGCGGGTTCGGGCGCAGGAGCGGGCAACGGGCGCCTGGCCGCGCGCTCCCTGGCAGGGAGTGCGGCGGGGCGAGGCCACGGGCGCAAGGTGCTCGCGCGTGGGCGCGGGCTGGGGGAAGCGAGGGCGCGGCGACCGTGGACGGTGCGCGACCCGGCGTGGCGAGGCACGGCCCTAGCACAGCCGAGCGTGGCCACGGGCGCAAACACAGCGCGGCCGGGCGCGTCGGCGAGGCAGGGGGCGGGGCACGACGGCGACGCGCGGTGAGCATAGAAAGGGAGGAGGGGAGGTGGCGGCTCACAGGGGGCCAGACGAGGAATGGCAGCGGCTCGGGGAGGAGTTGGGGTCGGCGCGACGAGGTGGAGCAGCTCCGGTCGTGGAGGAGGACGAAGATGGGCGGCGAGGTGGCGTCTTGGTGATGCTCCTGCTCGCTGGCGTTGGCGTGGAGGTCGAGGAGGTCGAGGGGCAGCCCCTCAAACTGTCGGCCTGCTTAGGGAGGCCGGTGGCCATGGGGTTCACGGCGGCGCGGCGTCGGGCGGAGGCGCTGGAAGGCGGTTGGGCGCGGGGACGAGCATGCGTGCGGGGTCGCGTGGGAGGCCCTGGAGCCGAGCGAGCGGCGGAGAAGAGGACCAGGGGCGCGGAGGCCCAAGGCGGTCGCCGGCAGCCATGGGGATCGAGGCGAGGAGCTCCTCTCCTGTGTGGGCTTTGTGTGTGTGGTGGCGGCGGGTGAGGGAGACGAGGGGAGAGGTGGGGATTGTGCGGGGGAGTGGGGTGACCGGGCTAGGGTTCGATGGGGAGTGGGGGGGTTAGGCGCAGCTGGTGGGCTGGCCTGGTGGTCTGGTGGCCTGCTGGGCCGTGGCCCAGTGGGCCAGGGGGTTTGTTTGTTTTTTTTTACTTTGTTTTATTTCCTTTATTTTTATTTATTCTTTCCTATTTTATTTTAGTTACATTTTATTTTAGTTTTAGTAAAAATTATCACTAACACCTAAATTGGTACTTTTAAATAAACTACTGCCACATTAATTCTTACCCCAACTAAAATAGTTTTAATATTTTATAAAATTCAAAAGGCATTTATTTTATTGTTTAACCTACAGTTTTAATTATTTTGAACACTTAATCATTTTATTAAATTTAGGTTTCTTCACCACTATTACCCAGGATTTATTTAACACATTTACAACATTTTAATTTTCACTTTTGAAAACTTTTATTGTTTGTTTGATTTTTAATTTGGACTCGAACCGGTTTCGAACTAACGCGAGATTAACAACAGTAACCTTGGTGACATGGCATCATTAACATGAGATTACTGTAGCCTAATTATCCGGGCGTTACAATTCTCCTCCACTACAAGAAATCTCGTCCCGAGATTTAAGGGGTAGAGCAAGGGGAAAGATTTGGTTACGATATTCTAACTGATCTTCTCGAAGAAGTTAATCCCTTTCGTTGATGTCTTCAATTCTTTATTCCAATGCATCACGATAAAGTTGTCGTCCTTTCTTCGGGAACTCCATCGTACTTACGAAAGGATAAGGGGCAGCTCAGCTACGACATAATGCTTTTGAGGGAAACAATCTGGGGTTAACCCATGAATGAGCATAAGATTATCTCTCGAGTTGAACATATAAAATACATCGAGAGTAAGGTACAAAGGTACAATAAGAGGTTCCAAGCGGATAGATAGTTGCTCGAAGTCTGAACCAGAGTGAGAAAGGGGTTCAGAGTAGCGAGAGTAAGTATTGCGTCTGATACCAGAATAGAGCACTAGGAAGGTGGCCCGTGAATTAAATACGAAGCCAAGCGCGAGGAATAAGTTTGGAAACAGGGGGGTATAGGAGAGTCAGGTTTTGATCCTGTGGAACTGTGGGTTATGGGCCCACCATGTGGGTTAAAAGTAGGAAGGGCGGAGATGTCTTGCGTGATCATGCAAGCAAGGCATGTCAGAGGGTAGCCTGTCGATTATGTCGGCAACAACGTCGGTACCAAGGGCGACGGACGAAGAGAACCATTTTCTTGCTCGTTGAAACGAGGCAGACCAATAGGCAAGGTTCTCGTCCATCGATGATTACCGGAATGTCATCAACAATAGTAACAGGGTCTTACTGAAAGAGTGGTGCAACAAGGTGCTTCCCTAAGCAGGGAATTATCACTGCTCAGCTAAGTCAGATTACAAGAAACGTTAATCCAAACAATGGAAAGGAAAATGTGATTATCAGATTAAACAGAACAATGGAAAGGAAAATGTGTTAAAACACATATTTCAGGGGTATATCCTTCCCAATGACAAGCAGAGCATGATATCCATGAGAGGATATAATGTAGAAAACCCTTTAGGAAAGGGGAGAGAAATTTCATGACATTACCCATACAGCGGTGTTTGGATAATTGAGCAAGAAAACATTTAGCATTGGGCTTCAAATGTTCTTGTCGAAAATTGGAGTAACACAGACATGCTTCGGGATAGCATTGACATGGTCTTCAAGCAAGGGTCGGACTTTGGATACTCAATGGATGCATCAGGAATAACTTGTAGAATAAGTCTTACAATTTCCTCATGGAAGAATGGATAACCTTGCTGAAAGGAAGAACTATAACAATAGGTCCTCCGGTCAAGTGTGCTAGGCATGACATCACCTTACCGGGTCATATAAAGACCAATGTTATAACTCTTGAAAATATGCTCCAACCATCATAGCTGACCGAGATTCAGATCTGATCGGTGTTAGGAAACCTCAGACTCAGGATGACTGAGAAGAAAAGGTGCCAGACAAATTTACGGGATGGCACTGTAACATTCTCAGGAAATGAACTATGAAGTGATTTCCGTTAACAAGAGTTCATCATTAACCCATGGAGAGGATGAGGAGGTGGCTGATGGACTCAGCGGCAATTCATTGAGGTTTCCAAAAGCTGGATTTCCACAATTAAGTGAACGAGGTGATAGCATCGGACATGCCTAAGTATATAATGAGGTATGTTCGATGAGAACCTCCACAATTAAATATTGAACGAAAATGCACCTGGTAATATGGACCAAGTAGGACGATCAAAGTTAGAATGGTGATTCGATAACGAAACTATCAACCATTCACTTTGAAACAATAGGGTTGCTAGAGGTATTAAATTCTCACAACAGAGTTCACTCAACACGGGGGCCAAGAAAAGAATGGTGATGGCGAGAAGCATCGCTGCAAAAAGAATTTCTTAAGAGGTGGTGAAATTCTCACGACATTCCTGACATAAAAGATGGTAATACTTCAAGGTAGAACATAATACAAGCTGGATTGCAAGTTGCATTCATAGCATGTATAAGTTTGTGTTGGGGGAAGGCAAGAATGTTGTCGATGATAACACAATCATCGAGGGGCAAGGATGGTATTTCCCATCGTGAATTTGATTGATATCCTGGAAGAGCTCAAAATGTTGATGATGATCACGACAATTTTGTCGAGAGGCTCCACAAAGAAGCAATCGAACAACGACTGGTCAAGCAGAAGGACTGATGCAGCAAAAGATTATTGGAACTACGGATACAACACCAACTAGGAATCAAGCTTGCCGTTCGAGGTGAAACGATAAGACAAGGAAGATCAACATAAGCTTAGCTCATCGTCGAAAGTTGTGCTCCGGGAAGAAGGACCAGGTAGCACAGTTAAAATTTAGCACAAGATGATAGCCATCAGGCTAGGATTGACATGCTCGAGTACAAACTTGTGAGTAAAGAAGATTACTAAGAGTTGTTTAATCGCGACGCGGACTCGATTCAGTTATCGATGTCCTTGAGTGTTTAATAACTCGAAGCCCGTGAAAAATTGTAATCAGTGAGAATGTAGTACTTAATGAAGAACTCATAAGAAGTTATGTAGTTCCGTGATAATCTCGAGATACCAGGGGGGTAATACTCGACGACAAACCAAAGTAGAGGTTGGACTGGGGTATTGCTCTGCAGAAGACAAGTGCTTAACTTGTACGAGAAATGGTATTTAAAGGAGAACATGGTCATAACCACAATTGCAAAAGGCCAGATCCCAGATATAAGATGAACTTATACCAAGGGAATAATTAATTTAAGAGAAGCTTTTAATGATAAGATCTACATCGTGTCCATGGGCATGAACACAAAGTTCAAGGTCGACTCCCACTTCTCCAATGCATAACCTTTCATTCACTTCTCGCCTTGATAAAGGCATTAGTGTTTAAAGTTTTACCTGGTGAAATACCAGATGAGTATGACTCGTGAAAACTTCCGAGTTAACACATATTAAGGAAGGCATAGGTTCAACCCGTCAGGGTATCGTGGAAACATATACCACAAACTTCAATAGTAAATACCACCAGCTCGAAAACAGAGCATGGTTGAGAAAATAGAGGATACAATTTGCCAAAGGCATGGTGTATCAGGGGAAGAACTCAAGGTTTTGAGAATATGTAGGAACGGTCGGATAATAATCCACCAAAGGATATGGCGGACCGCAAAGAAACTGATTTGGGTATATATGTTCAGCCAGAAGAAGAAATAATGCCAAGGTATCGGATTATAGAAA
This sequence comes from Aegilops tauschii subsp. strangulata, assembly GCF_002575655.3. NCBI lineage: Eukaryota > Viridiplantae > Streptophyta > Magnoliopsida > Poales > Poaceae > Aegilops > Aegilops tauschii. The sequence goes on from NC_053036.3 coordinate 521,000,892, forward strand.
AATCTGGATAATTCGAGACCTTAAATGCAAGGAATTATGATTTCCAAATTGGGGGATCAAAAGCAGATGCTCTAATCAAAAGACAAGTAAGTTGAATAGACTTAGAGGCACAAACGGTGGCAATTTGATTGGTCGACAACCAGCTCATGTTCAAAATGACGTCCGAGCCGGAAGGATGAATTCTAGGCTCTGATTGAGGATTGCGAGCATTCACAACAAATTGAATCAACGGACTCAAAATGATAATGACAAGAGATGCCAATAAGATTACGAGACTTAAGATGAATCATAATGCAAGTAAGCAAGAATTTCAAGAGCAAAAAGGCTACTGAGGATTTTCGGAAGATCGAATGGTATTTTGAACACTTTTGTGAAATACTTGAATCAACTGGGGATGAGCGGATACTCGGTAAGTGCGAGAATTATCCGTAGGGGTATTCAGGTGACAAAGAACAGCAAGGTAGTAAGCTCAAAGGATTCTCGGAACAACAGAGAGAATTTCGGGGTATCTTGTAATAACAAGATCAACTGGGAATCATTGTATGATTGGCGAGTATACGTGGTTATCCATAGGAGTTTATCGATGAAAGGGAATTGCAAAAGCGATGAACACAAGTTCTCGGGTTATCAGCGGAGAGTATCTTCAGGGTCTTCACGCGCAGCAGACGATCATCAGTAATAAGGGGCTCTCCGGGTGAAAGTGATAACGAGATCCTAATGTTAGATTTTGCAAAATTCATTTAACCCGAATAGGAAAGAGTTCAGAGTCCCAGAGTAAGGATCGAGGAATAAAAGATCCTAATACCACCCAATGGCGACGTGGGCCCGTAAGCCGCACAGCCATGTTAGTAAAAACTTTTTCAATGACTAGACTCGACTTCGGCCAAGGAGTTGGAAAGGGGGATTCCTATAGGCAGTCGGCTCTGATACCAACTTGTGACGCCCCCGTTTTGACCGTACACTTAATCATGCACGCAAACGTGTACGATCAAGATCAGGGACTCACGGGAAGATATCACAACACAACTCTAAAACATAAATAAGTCATACAAGCATCATAATACAAGCCAGGGGCCTCGAGGGCTCAAATACAAGTGCTCGATCATAGACGAGTCAGCGGAAGCAACAATATCTGAGTACAGACATAAGTTAAACAAGTTTGCCTTAAGAAGGCTAGCACAAAAGTAGCAACGATCGAAAAGGCAAGGCCTCCTGCCTGGGATCCTCCTAACTAACTCTTGGTCGTCGCCAGCGGGCTGCACGTAGTAGCAGGCACCTCCAGTGTAGTAGGAGTCATCGTCGATGGTGGCGTCTGGCTCCTGGGCTCCAGCATCGGGTTGCAACAACCAGGTAGAAAGGAAAGGGGGAAAAGAGGAAGGAAAGCAACCGTGAGTACTCATCCAAAGTACTCGCAAGCAAGAAGCTACACTACATATGCATGGGTATATGTGTAAAGGGGCATATCAGAGGACTGAACTGCAGAATGCCAGAATAAGAGGGGGGTAGCTAGTCCTGTCGAAGACTACGCTTCTGGCCATCTCCATCTTGCAGCATGTAGAAGAGAGTAGATTGAAGTCCTCCAAGTAGCATCGCATAGCATAATCCTACCCGGCGATCCCCTCCTCGTCGCCCTGTTAGAGAGCGATCACCGGGTTGTATCTGGCACTTGGAAGGGTGTATTTTATTAAGTATCCGGTTCTAGTTGTCATAAGGTCAAGGTACAACTCCGGGTCGTCCTTTTACAGAGGGACACGGCTATTCGAATAGATAAATTTCCCTGCAGGGGTGCACCACATAACCCAACATGCTCGATCCCATTTGGCCGGACACACTTTCCTGGGTCATGCCCGGCCTCGGGAGATCAACACGTCGCAGCCCCACCTAGGCTCAACAGAGAGGTCAGCACGCCGGTCTAAATCCTATGCGCGCAGGGGTCTGGGCCCATCGCCCATTGCACACCTGCACATTGCGAGGGCGGCCGGAAGCAGACCTAGCCTAGTAGGCGTTCCAGTCCAATCCGGCGCGCGCCGCTCCGTCGCTGACGTCAAAAAGAGCTTCGGCTGATACCACGACGTCGAGTGCCCATAACTGTTCCCGCGTAGCTGGTTAGTGCATATAGACCAAATGGCCTGACTCAGATCAAATACCAAGATCTCGTTAAGCGTGTTAAGTATCCGCGAACGCCGACCAGGGCCAGGCCCACCTCTCTCCTAGGTGGTCTCAACCTGCCCTGTCGCTCCGCCATAAAGTAACAGTCGGGGGCCGTCAGGAACCCAGGCCCACCTCTACCGGGATGGAGCCACCTGTCCTTTCAGCCCCCTCATCAGAATCACTTGCGGGTACTCAACGAACCGACCCGACTTTAGTCACCACATGCGCCATGTATATAAAGTATATAGTATAAACCCGTGATCACCTCCCGAAGTGATCACGGCCCAGTAGTATAGCATGGCAGACGGACAAGAGTGTAGGGCACTGATGGAACACTAGCATCATATAGTAAGCATGTAGGATTGTAGGTAAAGGTAACAACTGTAGCATCAAAGACATGCTATGCATCATAATAGGATTAACCGAAAGCAGTAACATGCTACACTACTCTAATGCAAGCAGTATAGAGAAGAATAGGCGATATCTGGTGATCAAGGGGGGGGGGGCTTGCCTGGTTGCTCTGGCAAGTAGGAGGGGTCGTCAACTCCGTAGTCGAACTGGGGGTCGCCGGTAGTCTCGGGGTCTATCGGAAAGAAGTAACGTAGGGGAACACAATAAATAACAGAGCAATCAAAGCAACACAAAGCGTAACATGACAATACGCGGTGCTAGGTGTGCCCTAACGCGGTAGTAGGTGATACCGACGAAGGGGGGAAACATCCGGGAAGGTATTCCCGTTGTTTCGCGTTTTCGGACAGATGAACAGGAGGTGAAATGTTACAGGTTCACTATGCTAGGGACGCGTGGCGGACGAACGAGCTGCGTATCTGGATTCGTCTCGTCGTTCTGAGCAACTTTCATGTACAAAGTATTTCATCCGAGCTACGGTTTATTTTATATGAATTTTAAAAGATTTAAATTAATTTTAGCATTTATTTAATTAATTTAATACAACATTATCCAGAACAGTGCATGCTGACATCATCATGACGTCAGCAGTCAACAGGGCGTTGACTGGGTCAAACTGACGTGCGGGACCCACCTGTCATTGACTGTTTACCTAATCAGATAATTAAGGCTAATTAACATTGTTAACTAGATTAACTAATAGGTTTAACTAAGTTAATTAATTATCTTAATTAATTGATTATTATTTTTACTATTATATTTATTCTTTTTAAGTTCCAGGGGTGGGGCCTGCCTGTCATTGGCCCCAGGGGGCCTAGTGGGTTCGGGCGCTGGAGCGGGCAACGGCGCCTGGGCACGCGCTCGCCGGCAGGGAGTGCGGCGGGGCGAGGCCACGGGCGCGAGGTGCTCGCGCGTGGGCGCGGGCTGGGGGAAGCGAGGGCGCGGCGATCGTGGACGGTGCGCGACCCGGCGTGGCGAGGCACGGCCCTAGCACAGCCGGGCGTGGCCACGGGCGCAAACACAGCGCGGCCGGGCGCGTCGGCGAGGCAGGGGGCGGGGCACGACGGCGACGCGCGGTGAGCAGAGAAAGGGAGGAGGGGAGGTGGCGGCTCACAGGGGGCCAGACGAGGAATGGCAGCGGCTCGGGGAGGAGTTGGGGTCGGCGCGACGAGGTGGAGCAGCTCCGGTCGTGGAGGAGGACGAAGATGGGCCGCGAGGTGGCATCTTGGTGATGCTCCTGCTCGCTGGCGTTGGCGTGGAGGTCGAGGAGGTCGAGGGGCAGCCCCTCAAAGTGTCGGCCTGCTCAAGGAGGCCGGTGGCCATGGGGTTCACGGCGGCGCGGCGTCGGGCGGAGGCGCTGGAAGGCGGTTGGGCGCGGGGACAAGCATGCGTGCGGGGTCGCGTGGGAGGCCCTGGAGCCGAGCGAGCGGCGGAGAAGAGGACCAGGGGCGCGGAGGCCCAAGGCGGTCGCCGGCAGCCATGGGGATCGAGGCGAGGAGCTCCTCTCCTGTGTGGGCTTTGTGTGTGTGGTGGCGGCGGGTGAGGGAGACGAGGGGAGAGGTGGGGATTGTGCGGGGGAGTGGGGTGACCGGGCTAGGGTTCGATGGGGAGTGGGGGGTTTAGGCGCAGCTGGTGGGCTGGCCTGGTGGTCTGGTGGCCTGCTGGGCCGTGGCCCAGTGGGCCAGGGGGTTTGTTTGTTTTTTTTTACTTTGTTTTATTTCCTTTATTTTTATTTATTCTTTCTTATTTTATTTTAGTTACATTTTATTTTAGTTTTAGTAAAAATTATCACTAACACCTAAATTGGTACATTTAAATAAACTACTGCCACATTAATTCTTACCCCAACTAAAATAGTTTTAATATTTTATAAAATTCAAAAGGCATTTATTTTATTGTTTAACCTACAGTTTTAATTATTTTGAACACTTAATCATTTTATTAAATTTAGGTTTCTTCACCACTATTACCCAGGATTTATTTAACACATTTACAACATTTTAGTTTTCACTTTTGAAAACTTTTATTGTTTGTTTGATTTTTAATTTGGACTCGAACCGGTTTCGAACTAATGCGAGATTAACAACAGTAACCGTGGTGACATGGCATCATTAACATGGGATTACTGTAGCCTAATTATCCGGGCGTTACATATTTCCTCTAGTAATAGACGCCGTGCTATAACTACCAATGCTATTTTTCAGGCCGATCGCTAGTCGCCTTGGTCCCAGAGATTTTCTCTTTTTCTGAAGCGCGCTCTATAAACAGTGACGGATGGAGTAGTATGAGCGGATTCAAAGAAGAGCGTATTGATGGTTGCTTCTTCCGAGCAACTTACAGTGGGAAAGGTGGGGCTTATGATTTGACTGCTCATTACTCACTATTAATGCGGCACAAGGACCGGTCTGAGTCTCCCATGCGGCTGTGCACTACCCCCTCGGTTCTTAAATATACTCGAGAGTATTTGTCTTTCTAGAGATTTCAACGAGTGACTACTCAAATATTTGTCTTTTTAGAGATTCAAATGGACTACAACATACGGATGTATATAGACATATTTTAGAGTGTAGATTCACTCATTTTGCTCCGTATGTAGTCACTTGTTGAAATCTCTAGAAAGACAAATATTTAGGAACGAAGGGAGTACACATACGAAGCAAAATGAGTGAATCTACACTCTAAAATATGCCCATTTGAAATTTGTAAAAAGACAAATATTTAGGAACGAAGGAGTATAATTTTTTGCATGGCACATGGACCCGGATGCCGAAGAGGCTTCTGGCAATGCTATCAAGCTTCCAGCATTTGTTTACATAATTGAGGTACCATACAAATAATTTTCCAGCGACATGAAATTGTACAATGGTGTGAGCTTTCATCTTCTGTTTCGTGTGTCTTGCCATCGATGCTCTTTCGGAAACAATAAAAAACTAACTTCCTTGCTAATCAAAGCTAATATTTACGTTACAACTGAAGACAAAGTTGTGAGAAGGTGTTAAATTAAAATTGATCCATGCTTTCATTGGCAGCAACGTCCCCCCAGCTCTGTCTAAATCAACAAGGCATGTTGGGAAAAAAGTAGCTGTCTGGAGCAGGCAACATTCCGATCATTTTGTGCAATTCCACTAAAATAGAGCTGAGCGTCCCTGTTCCAAAGATATTAAGTGTGATTACGATAATAGAGGACTGCTGATGAAACAATGAACATAGAAATAGAGCCGGTCACCTTTGCAGTCTCTCTTAAGACTAACTAGTTGGAGAAGATTAGGCTCGGAGTTGGATGAGGAGGATAGAGCAGAACCAATCTCCCTTTGTGCAGCCGCAATGAAACTTAGAGACGTTGACCGTGTGACATTTTGGCAGAACTGCACAAAACACTCTTAAGAAAAAAGTGATTTGTGCAGTTCACCAAAAGGTCGCAATAGCAACGAGGTGAAATGGATAGCCCTGTTTGCAAAAAAGAGGTAGAAAGGAAACAATTACTGGCCAATAACAGTTGATGACACATGCGACGACAAAAAAGAAGCATATTCCTTGTCCTAAGGGAAGATAACAACACGGTTGTGTTTGTCTAAAACGGTGTGAGGACGAGATTGCAATATGGAAAGTACGCCGGACGAGCTACGTTTTGGGCAAAGAACTATGGAAGATCCACATGCAGCAACGTGGGAAGATGGGCAGTGGAGCAAGGCCAGAGGGGATACCTGGAGGTCGTCAGGATGTAACTAGGTGAGCGGCGGCGGGCGGAAGCTGCCCATACTACGGCAGCGAGCAGGTGGCGTAGGCCCTACCACGCCGAAGCTTGGTCAGAGAGAACGGCGTGTACCGCAGATTGAGACATGATGCCTCGACGCCGTCGAACGGAGAAACGATGCACATCCTCCCTTTCCGCCGATGGACGGGATGCGGCCGGAGCAGTGACCAACGGTGAGAGAGAGAGAGAGGCCACCGCAGCCTTGTGTGAGATACTCTGAAGAGAGACAAACCAGGCAGGCAGGCTCCATTGTATATAGTGGAGCGGACTACCTTTTTCTCCATAAAAATTGTTTTATATTCTATGTACATGCCATTGAGCGATATAACTTTATTTAAAAATAACGCGCCAACGCATCAAGTCAAACTTTGTTTCGTGCACGCGTGGTACACGACCTCCGTAGGTAAACAAACCGCTACACGCGTTCAAATTAGCACGTGGGCTGCCATTTCGTACAGAAATGAGCTCCACCGTGTACCCGCGCGGGTGTGGCTGGGCACGAAGCATGAGTACGTGCACGGTGCACCTATTCTCTTCTTGTATACGTACACCACCTACGTGGGATTGTGTGAGAGAGATACAAACGTAGAGAGATATAGTGTGTGGGTTCGTGAGAGTTTTTTTTGGGGGGGGGGGTGGTGTCAATCAAAAATTGTAACATATGCAATGTGTGTGAAATAGAGTCCTGGATATATCATATATATAGAGGGGCGATCCACGAGAAGAGAGTGGAGGTATCATCGGCTTGAGGTGTCCATAGAATCGAAGAGAGGGATGATGTGTGTGTGTGTGCGCGCGCGATCGATAAAGAGTGCCATCAAATTTGTGTGTGCCCACGTCAAAGATATAGAGTGGCTGGCCTACTGGAACGTGAGAGGGGACAGGTGGAGTTTGTCTCTGTGGCATGGATACCTACCTACAGCGCTCGACTATCGGTGTGTGGTGGGGGGGGGGAGGGAGGCCTAATTAACTATAGAGGTACAATGGCTGGTATATGTGTGGAGGAGGAGAGAGGCCTACCTCATGTATTAAGGGAGATCGATCTACCTCATGTATTAAGGGAGATCGATCGACATCCATGCATATGTGTAGGAGAGGAATAAGGTTGGGAGAGAGACAGAGCTAGAGTGTTGGAGGGGGTGGTAGTGGAGTTGCTTCTAACAAATGGTGGGGTAGGCTTGCTAGACAACCGGAGGGCATGCTTGCAATATCAATAAGAGAGGGGATGGCTGCCTCTCTGTGCACGTGCGTGTGAGAGACGGGTCAGGAGGCATGCATGAATGATGAGGGGGGCGATATGGATGTGGTAAGCAGACATAACTACATAGGAAGATCAATCGTCCTTTGTTAGAGAAAGGAGAGACATAACTTGTGAGGTACATCGATCGATGGGTCGACCTAGGTATATGTTGGGAGATCGATCGGTATACATGCATGTGTGTGTTAGAAGCAAATGAGGCAGAGGGAGAAGGATAGAGAGAGAGGGATGCATCTAGGAGGTGGTGCGAGAGTCATACTATATCAAGGGGGGAGAAGTGTGCGAGTACGAGATCGATGAAAAGAGTGGTGGGAGTGAGGCATGGACGGTGATAAGAGAAGAGGGGAAGCTTGTGTTTTGTGCTAGGCACACCTGGCTAGAGAGGCATATCGATCGATGTGTGCCGTAAAGAAGGAGCTGGGGGGCCTACACACACCGTGGGTGAACGGCCTAAAGTGAAAAGACGAATTTGCGCGATGGAGCTAGAGAATGCTGAGGGGCGGTTAGAGGGATGCGGGCATCTGCATGCACGAGAGAAAGTTAACACTAGCTAGCTACAAAGATAATAGGATTGTGTGGGTGTAAAAGACGAATAGAGATCATACTTCATTATAAAAACCGAATTTGGATATTTGAAGAATTTATCATAGTGTTTTAAACCGACGCATGTGTGAATATATATAACGGTGATACACATGGTGTGGTTATGAACATGTTATACTAAATATAATATATTTTATCTCTACTCTTATAAAAAACGGAGTTGTTGATGATGGTGCCATCCTACAATATAGGCCGTCCAATTTATATCTGACGGATAGGAAGGAAACTATGGCAATTTTGAAAAAAGATACCCACACCCCTCTCCATATTTGCAAATTAGGCCTCCCCTTGATCATGTTGATGTTCTGTGGAACGCGTGGGCATCTTGCTAGTACTACGTATAACATATAGAACATTGATCATAATTTGGGCTAATGTGTGGCTTTTGCAGCTCAGATCTAAATACTTGTCATAATGTAGGGGGCGGGGCACTATACTATGTGTGATAAACACGGTGTACACGTATGGAACATGGTTTAGATTATGAATATATAGTTAGTACATCAAATGTACTATTATTTGGAATCAACATCAAGTGTATTCAAAAAATAGAATTCGAGTTCATGTAGTACACATAGTTCATATCTATCTCTATAGTAATCATGTGGTGTTTTATTAAGGTAATACACGAATGATGGTTGAAGTTGGCAACAATCATGATTGTAGATTTGTTATTGAAATAGAGAAACAAATTCAAATTCAGTTCGAATTGCAGCGGTAGTATAGACATTTGGAATGCACTAAAATGTTGGTATGAGTAGGTTACATGCATTATACAACAAGCGACAAAATTTAATTGGACATAACATGGATTCAAACTGCCGAATAGCATTTAATTGCACTAAATTGTTGGTATGAGTAGCTTTAAATAGCATTTTTATAGTAAAACGGGGCAAGACTCTCTCTTTGTGTGGTGTGAATAGTTTTATTTTTTTTGTTTTCTGTTTGGTTGAGGGAAGTGCGAATTGATTTGGTTAGTACAAGTACAACATTACACGTTAGGCTTGTCCCTAAAATTCAACCCGCACCTTGTTATATCCCGAAAATTCAGATATCGTGGTCCCAAAACTGGCGCCTTCACAACCCGCGCCTTGCTACCCCGAAATTACAACGCGCGCGAAAACTCCCTTCAGCTGCCAAATCCCGACACGCGACATCCCCATTCTAACCCTGAGCCGAAAGGGCCGCTAGTTCAAATCGGTGCGGGGTACTTTTGTAACACACCCTACATTTTGGACAAGCGCGTCCCTAAGTCATGGTTCACCCCCTCCCATCGCCTCCTTTTTGCCATTCAAAATCCCAGGCCGCCATAACCTCTCCGCTCCAGCCGCGAAACCCCACCCTCCTCCATCCGCCACCTCATGGCTGCCCAGCCGGAGCCTCTTCCCCGACGACGTCCTCCACTGCAACAACTCGACGTCCCTCGTCCACCTCCCCGGATGAGGATCCGTCGTCCATCTCGTCGTCCCGCCGGTTCAGCCGCCCCGTCCTCCACCTCCAAGGAGTTACTCCGACGATCACCTCGTCTATCGCGGCTGCTCCATCCCCACAGCGCCGCCTTAACCTGTTCCACCGAAACCGGAGCATCCTCACCGACTCCTCGGACGAAGCCAAGGCCTACTCGGCTCCACCAAAGAGGTTGTACACTCATCACATCGCACCTTCTCCTTAGCTCGACCTCCCGGCGCCGACGGTGCTCCATCCCGCACCCCCATGGAGCGGCTACCTTGAAGCCGGCGCCACGGGCGACATCTCCACGGCGACTCTCCCAAAATGCGAGGCCCCTTCGGCGGTGGCATCCATACCAGCCGGATCTGCTGCTGCTGCTCCGGCTCTTGCTCGCTCGCGCTGCTGCTGCTGCTCCGGCTCTCGCTCGATCGCTCGCTCGCCCAGCTGTTGCTGCTCCGATTTAGCTACACTTTAGTCGACTGAATCGACTTTTGGGTCAGTCGATTTTCAGGGGGGGGGGCTCACCGGAGAGGTACCCCACTATCTATCTTAGGGTTCAGGGTGGGGGCGGGGGGCCTATAGGGCTGGCCGGGGCGGCGGCGGACCGGCGGTGGGGAGTTGTTTCGGGGCGGCGAGGCGGCGCTGGGGCCGGCGGTTCGGCCGGTGGTGGCTGGCGGCTCAGGGGGGTGTAGGTTGAAGATGAACTGCAGGCCCTCCCTAAACTACATGTCAAGTGCCTCTCTGCTACCATTGCGTTCAGTTTTGACAGTAACATTCAGACTCCACAGTAAATTTCAGTTAAGTTCAGAGTCAACAGTTTTTACCTCATCTGTTGTAGTCGGGTGGTTTTTGGTGATGTAAATTTTACATCTATTTTACATCATCTATTGGAGATGCTATTAGAATCCCACTTGAGATTGACGATGTCTGTCTTGTGCGGCTTCAGCCTTGACGTCTTACGGCTCACCGGGGCTGCTTCAGCCTTGACGTCTTACGGCACATATCAAGGAAGAAATGAATAGTATCTCTGTCTAATATCTGGTTCACCTAGGGTATGCCTATGTTGTTCATCTTGGGTGGGAAACAAATAGTAAAGCAATCTTCATCTGTCTTTTTAATAAATTAAAGCAATCATCAGCCCGCTATCATTATTTTTGGATCCATCCACTGGTTGTTACCATCACTCTAAATTTCTGCATGCTCTCCTTACATAATCTCACCATATTTTTTCGTATGCATGTCAGATATTGCACACAGTCATGCTGAACATGTAGAGAAAAAGAGAAGAGTTTTGCGCGGCAATACAATGTCATGAAGACATCGCTCCATGGTGGGTTCAATGGCAAACCCTCCCCACCCCTCTCCAGATTGTAATCCAGAGGAAGATATCTATTCTGAGGCGGATTCAGACGCCGATGACCACTCCTATTTACCCCTCAAGGTGTTTGCTCTACCTTGGCATGATGATGTTAGTCATATCATGCATATGTTGCCTTGTAGTGCCTACTTTTGACATCATATATGTCATCTGCTTAGTTTAGACATGTTCTGTAATGCCACCTGTTTAGTTTCTATATCATATATGGGAATTGTGTTGCCCATCCTTTTCTTCATTACATTTCCATTTGTCGACAATGTTTGTACATTAAACTACTCTTCCTGTGGGAGATTGAAAAATCTAGAGTGAAAACAAGGCCTTCAGCGCAGACAGTGCTACCTGTCAAAGCAGATCTCTTGTTGGGTCCCGATAGCTCCTCAGAGATGGATTCAGAGACAGATGACCAGTCCCATTCCCCCACCGAGGTGTATGCTCTAACTTGGCATGGTTATACTGCTCATATCATGCATATGGTGTCTTGCATTGCATAGATTAGACATCATATACACAATATTCAACACCATGTTCTTAGTTCAGACATCATATCTAATGCCCTTTGTTTAGCATATAAATCACATATGTGAATTAAATGATGCGATCCTGATTACTTAGATAACATGTAGGTGAATTATGTCATGCCATCCTGTTTAGTTATTCATCATATCTTTGAATTATGTTATGCTATGCTATCCAGTTTAGATAGACATCATATATGTGAAATTATGTCATGCTATCCGTTTTAGTTAAACAATATACATGTCAACTATTTCATGCCCTCTTTTTCCACACTATCTATTGCATCTGTCTCTCATACAATGTCTGTACATTCAACTATGTTTTCTGTTTATCAGCCATTTGAATTGGAGCGGGTGATGCCAGCATCTAGCGGACTAAAAACACGGTCTTCAAATAAAACAGTGCTACCTCTTGGTGGAGATAGCACCCCGGTTGTACATGCACGAGAACCAGCCCTACCACACATAACCCAAACTCTCGCAGATTGTACCCCTACTGCGATGGACAGAGAACCAGCTTCACGCAATCTAACCCCAGCAGATAGTAACCCAGTTCCTGTTGACACAGCACCATCTCCCCCACAGAGCTCCCAAACAAGAGCAGTTAGTAAGGCAGCTCCAGTGCCCAAAGGGCCAGTACTACCACGGCGAACCCAACTCCACCAGTTAGTACGCCTATTCCTGTGGAGGAAGCACAACCAGGTAGTCGTAGTTTAGCATCTATCGCATTTGATGTTGTTAAATCGTATGTGCGTATCTTCCCATCTTGGAAATATTATACTGAAGATGAAGGAAAATACCAGTTGCAGGTGTTTGTCCAGGAGTTATGTGTAAGCAATGTTATTCATGGCAATTACTTTGCTTTGTCCCATACATCCTACCTCCATGATGGTTATAATACAGCAAATTTTCCCATTTTTCTCTATAGAGAAGGACCGACTTGGAAACTTAGGATGAGGTAACCTGTGCTAATACCTCTGCTATCTTCAAGAATGCTTGGTGGCAGTATCGGAATTACCTGAAGAAAACGTACTTCACCGGCAAAGAAACTCATCAAATTCCCTTACGTTCTCCTGAGACACATTTACTGGATGATGACTGGGAACGCCTTGTTCTGTACTGGTCCCGAACCAAGAATGTGGTAAGGTCTATGAGCTCAATTTCTATTTTTAAGTACTATATTCTTGCGTTATTGTACTCTGTTCATGTAGAACAAGTGCCTAAACCTGACGAACAACTGTTCTAATTTAAGATTCCATTGCTATCATAGTTCAAAAAAGCGCTAGGCGTTAATTGTGAGTTTTGCCACCGCCTTACGCTCTACTGACCAAAGCGCATGCTTATGCGCAGTTATGCACAGATTAAGCGTAGTTATGCGCAATGCGTTTCGCCAACGCCTAGAGCCTAGGCGCGCTTAAGCGCGCCTTTTTTAACTATGATTGCTATCGTGCATACTACTTTACTCTTGTATCACTGTATTTACTCATACAAACTTATTTTTAAATTGAAGGATCCAATCGAAACTTCAATGGCACAGCAGGTATGTTCACGCATGTTTCCTTAACAGGCTTGCTCTTATGAATAGCTCTGTTGATTTCAATTTCAATTGTGTATATAGTTGACTTCTCATATCATGCACATTACTAGCATCACAACAGAGCCAATAGTGTTGTTGTACATGTAGACCCATGGTATCCATCTGAAATCTTGTTGTGCCGTGTAGTTTCCCACGCTTTGTATTCTTTCACTGCTGCTTTGTCTTGAACTGATATGATTTGAACCGTGTCTCTATTTTGATTTGGCAAGAAAATGAAGTGACCATAGGACATAGATATATGTCTGTTTGATGCTTTTATTATGTACTAGTACTTGGCAATAGAAGACTTGCACTACAAAAAAAAGACACATCCGTGACATTTTGGGCCGAACAAATTTTTTTCTGTCATACATATGACACTTCTATGACGATAATTGTGACAAAACCCGGTATCGTCATAGATGTGGTGGGCTCCTACTTCTATGACAAAAAATCATGACAGAAAATGGGCTTTTTGTCCTGGGCGGGCCGGAGACGCAGCTGCATGACATTCTTTGGGCCGTCCATGACGGAAAAAACCGTGGTAGAAGCGAGGGTGAGGAAAATTTCGGGGAGTTCCAGGTTATGGTGGGAGGTCGGGGGCCGAGCGATGCGCGTTTCTCTCGTACACGTACGCGCGTGTGTGCAAGGCGTTGGCTCTAACTGAACCCGAGCGAGGCGTTGGGCTCTAACTGAACCCGAGCGATTGCACTGCAGGCTACGCGTTACTGAACCCGAGCGATCGATCGATGGCTATTAACTGAACCCGATCGAGCGATTCCTTCGCTAGTGCTGCTAACTGAAGCCGATCGATGCTGCCTCTGGATGAACAGTGAGCGTTGCTGGGGGGGGGGGGTTTGGATGAACAGTTCCCGGTGGGGGTGGATGAACAGGACCCCGTGGTGTTGCCTCTGGATGAACAGGACCCCGATCGATCGAGCCGGTTGGGGCTGGATGAACAGGACCCCGTGGAGGGCAGGATGAACAGGACCACCCCGTGGAGGGCAGAATGAACAGTAGACGGTGGAGGGCTAGATGAACAGTAGCCCGTGGAGGGGTGGTTGAACAGGACCCCGTGGAGAGGCTGGTTAAACAGTAGCCGGTGGAGTAGCGCGTGATGGAGGCTGTTTGAACAGGAGCCCGTGGATGAACAGTCGCAGGTGGAGGCTGGAGGAGGTCGATGGTGGATGAACAGTAGCCCGTGGAGGCTGGAGGGGGTCGACGGTGGAGATGAACAGTATCCCGTGGAGTCCCGTTTTGCGGTACGCCACACCCCTCCCGATGAACAGGACCCCCGTTTCGACCGTAGCACTCCAACACAAGTCTGTTTCCTCCGTTTTGCGGTACGCCACACCCATCCCGATCAACAGGACCCCCCGTTTCGACCGTAGGAGGTCCGTTTCCTCCATTTTGCGGTACGCCAGACCCCTCCCGATAAACAGGATCCCGTTTCAAACGTGGCCGGTCGAACACAAGGCCGTTTCCTCCGTTCTGCGGTACGCCAGGCCTCGTTTCCATCGGTTGTTCCGTCCAAGCCCTCCCGATGAACACGGCGACGCATTCCGTTCCGACCTAGCCGGTTGGCTCCCCATGAACACGACGACGACGCTGTTTCTCCGTTCTGAACCAGCCATGTACACGAGCCCTGGCCGTACGTATGCGCGAGTAGGCGTTCGAGACCCCGCCCGTATGTACACATACGTGGCCGTATTTTCTTTCTTGCACCCTGACCGCTGTACGTACGTGTACATGCTACGTGCGCGCCTCTACTACGACACGTACGCGCCTCTACTACGACACGTGCGCGCCTCTACATCCACCAGTATATATGTACGTACACGTTCGCTACCAGAATGACAACGCTACGTACGCTTCGACCAGGTGGGTCCCGACTGTCAGGCACTTCCTTGCCTACGAAGATGTAGCTGGTGGGTCCCAGCAGTCAGGGGGTGAATCATTTTTTTTTGCCCGTACGCACTTCCTTGCGTGCGAAGATGTAGCTGGTGGGTCCTAGCAGTCAGGGGGAAACGTTTTTTTTTCGCGAAATACAGTGGCCCGTCCGGTGGGTCCCAGCTGTCAGGTGGAGGAATAATTATTTTCCGCGTAATAAGGAGGCACTTCCTTGCTGCGGCCGTGGACCCAGCTGTCAGCCTCTCCATGTACAGTCCACGTCCGATAGAAGTCGTTCCTTGACCACGTTGACCACGCCGCGCCGAGAGCACCAGGGCGGTGGACGACGGCGAGGCCTAGGAAGGGGACGACGGGGAGCCGGGGAAGACGCGACAGTGGAAGCCCGCGCGGAGAGGAGTACGAGGGTTCACTGGTTCGGCTGCGGTGTGAGGCTGCCGTCGCTGCAGGGCCTGGCCAGCGGTGGGAATAGTAGGGGGCGGTGAGGCCTCCGCGGCAGCACAGCCGGCCACGGGAGGCAGGAGCATGTGGCACGACCGGCGCTGCTTTGGGCGGCTGGAGCAAGAAGACCAGAGGTTGAAGAAGCACTACGGCCGTTGGATTGACATCGTACGGTCATTGGAGCTAGAATCATGCATATTGACTAAGTTGACAAAGCCCTCCGTTCCTTGCGGCGGCCGTGGACCCAGCTGTCGGCCTCTCCACGTACAGTCCACTTCAGATGCATGCCGGTCGTTGACCACGTTGACCAGGCCGCGCCGAGAGCACTAGGGCGGTGGACGACGGCGAGGCCTAGGAAGGGAACGACACAGTGGCAGGGAAGACTCGGCAGTTGTTTCCCACGCGGAGGGGAGTACGACTGTACGAGGGTTTACTGGTTCGTCTGCCATCGCCGGAGAATAACAGCAGGTGTGGGTGAGTAGAGGGATGGCTAGGCAAGCGGCGATGGGAGTACGGTGGGGCGGTGAGGCCTGCGCGGCAGCAGAGCCGGCCGCGGGGAGGAGGGAGCAGGACGTCCCGCCGGCGCTTGTTTGAGCAGCTGGAGCAGGAAGAGCAGAGATTGAAGAAGCACGACGGCCGTTGGATGGACATCCAATAGTCAGTGCTTGTGCGTCAACCTTTTTTTAGGAAAGCCTCAAATCTGTGGAAAACAGCATACAACCCATCTGCCATTATTTCTAATAATTTACAGCCCATTTGCTAATTATTAAGTTTTTTTGGAGCCCATATTGTTTTTGTTAGCATTACAGGTCATATTGTGGCCACGGTTAAAAAATTATACGAAATTTCGCATATTTCGGTGCAGTCCGAACTGTTTTTAATCCTGAAATTTCGACAAACATTCAAACTGATTTTAAAAATAAATGTATATCAATATAAAATCCAACAAATTCTCCACGCATAAAAATTAATGTAATTTAAAATCTCGAAATGAAAAAAAAAATTGAAACTAATTGCCGGTTTGATGTGTTTAAAAAATGTACATCCCATTTCTCATTACTGATGGGCCATTTTCTCGGCCAGCCGAATGAAAGCTCTCCTCGTCTTGAAAGATTTGCAGCCCAACAAGCCTGACAAAGCGACTTACTTGGCAAATCACAAAAAAACTGGGCTGTGGCCGTGGACCCAGCTGTCAGCCTCTCCACGTACAGTACTCTTCCGATGGAATGTCGTTGACCATGTTGACCATGCCGCGTCGAGAGCACCAAGGCGGTGGACGACGGCGAGGCCTAGGAAGTGGACGACGCGGAGCCGGGGAAGACGCGGCAGTGGATGCCCACGCGGAGAGGAGTACGAGGGTTCACTGGTTCGGCTGCGGTGTGAGGCTGCCGTCGCCGCAGGGCCTGGCTAGCGATGGGAGTAGTAGGGGGCGATGAGGCCTCAACGGCAGCACAGCCGGCCACTAGAGGCAGGAGCAGGCGGTCCCCCCGGTGCTCGTTTGGGCGGCTGGTGCAAGAAGAGCAGTGATTGAAGAAGCAGTAGGACCGTTCGATTCAAATCCAACGGTTACTGCTGCTAGAATCGTTTGTTGACTAAGTTGACAAGCCCTGCGTACGCGTCAACTTAGTAGGCCCACAGGTCAGCCTCCCAACCGGTGCGCCCTAGATGTCAGTGGGAGGAATCATTTTTTTCGCGTAATAAGGAGGCAGTTGATTGCGTGCGGCCAGGCCAGCGGAGGGAGTAGGGTGGGTCGGGGAAGCCTGCGCGGCATCACAGCTGGCCACAAGAGGAGGGAGCAGGCAGTCCGTCCGGCGCTAGTTTAGGCGGCTGGAGCAGGAAGATCAGTGATTGAAGAAGCACGTCGGCCATTGGATGGACATCCAACAGTCACTGCTGCTAGAATCGTGTGTTCACTGACAAAGCCTTGCGTAAACAAGTCAGCCTCAAAATCTGTGGCGTGTACAACCAATTTGCTATTATTTTTATAATTTTTACTCATTTTCTAATTCATATGGAATTTATTGCAGCCCGTTTTCCATTTTTAGAATTGCTGGCCATTTTCTGGTCAGTACCAGGGTCAAAAAATTAACTAAATATGTGGGAAATTTTGAAAATTCGCAAATTTTTGCTGGGGAACGAAATATTCTTAATCCAAAAATTAATAGCCATTCTAAAACAAATTTAAAAATAAATTAGTACTATGTCATGTTAAATCCAATGAAATACGTATAAGATATCAGTGAAGAACAAAAACAAAAAAGAAACTTATATCCCATTTGCTATTTTTTTTTTGGAATTTTCAACCCCTTTTGATATTACTTTTAACAGACATTGACCATACTCTTAAGCCAGGCCGGAATGCATCCCTCCTCGTCTTGAAAGATTTGCAGCCCAGTAATTCGGAGAAAACAAATAGGCCTAGCTTGGGTATTCTTCAAAAAGAAATACTGGGCTACCTATTTTCCCAAAGAACTGGTGCATGAGCATTTAGCTTTATTTATTTATTTACTTATTTATGTTTAGGGGACCATGAGCATGTACCTGGGCCGGATTCATGTGAGAGCCTCCCTTCCAGTTAATTATGGGCTTCTCTATTGGGCCTTCATCAGTGGGCTGCATGTTATCAACAAGTGGAAAATGTGTTCCGTATGAAAAATAGTATGCGCTACGTACGATACGGGGCACCAAAGGATCGAACCATGCAACGACTTCCAAAACATTGTGTTTGTCATTCTAACAACACATTTATTCAACCAACAGACGAAATATACTACTGATTGTACATTGAAAACAGCAACAGCAGCAACCAGGGTTGGGGGTGCAATAGAAGCAGTAAGCAGGCCAGAAGAGTGAAGACGCAGCTCTCTCTTCCAAACCAAACATCAGCCATCATTACAAAAGGGCTACCAAAAAAGAACAAGTGTATGCATCAAACTAAATAAAGATCCTACTACACCAAGTGTACGCATCTAACTAACTGGCTCAGTTAGACGTTACTATGTATTAAGTTGTGGAGATTGGCTGACGGCTTGAACCAGATGGGTGCCTGACGGGGGAAACTCCAGCCAGCAGGTCGAAGTCTGATACTTGCGACCCTCTCTCCTACTTTGGGCTGCAGAGCGTGGCGGCACAAATCAGGGTATGGTGCATGCAGAGACGCATGGTACGCTGTGTACACACAGTTTTGCCTGATGAACGAAACCGCGCTGCCATCATGATCCTTGTCGTCGGTTATCTCCTAGTTAATCGAATAATTCAGTCCAACAAACAGAGAGTGTGTACCAAGGCTACTTACGAGCCTCTAGTCAAAAATTCCTGAAGGCCCAGAGAAGCTGGGATCCTACTCAAAGACCTTGCAGTGACTGTGATTGTATTCCGCGAAACAACACATCCGGTACGTGTGAACGATCATCAATCTTTCGCCGTCGTCTGATCGAGCCAGGAACCACCTGCAACTGCCATGCCGCTTTTCTTTGAAAGGTTCTGGGATTAGGAAGGGTAGGGACACCAGGCGGCCTACAACATCATATCAAGTTGGAGTCAAATAAAAAAGGGCTCTTGATTTAGTCAATCTTAAGAACAACATGTTATGAGCATGAATATTTTTTCAGCAAATGTTGACAGTAATATAAGCAAGCCATCGTGATATCATAGGAAAGTAACATACTGCTGTAACAACCGTTTGTAGCGATGACTGGAGTAGGCCAGCAATACGTCCAGCCATAGAAGGAGTCGACAGTGTAAATGAAGCCCTTGTGTTCAATGGCATCAGAGAACCATGGAGGATGTATGATCCTGCGATGGACGTGCAGATTTATTAATTCGCAGATCTTGTGGGCACTTGGCAGATTACAACCTTGAGCAAATCAAACTTGGTATCATGTTGGCTACTGTAAGATTCCGAGTATTCTGGGCCGCGGTGCCAAAGCAGTGCAGTGTTAATCGAAGGAAGGGGGATCAATCGCCGGGTGTAGACCTCCACGAGCATCCAGCTGCCGCGACCGTCGACGAGCACCATCCAAGACGTGTTCATGCCGACCCAGTACATACCATTAATGTAGTTGAGGCTGACGGGGATCGGATCGCAGTCAAGGGGGTTGATGCTCGCCACCCTATGATCTTTATGCTGCGTGACACGCCGTTTCTGAAGATCAGGCGGCATCAGCAAGCAAGGAGCTGGCTTAAAAAGCTCTGGCCTAAGGGCTTTGAGTAAACGGTACAGCCCCGACGAGCACGCGGCGAGCGGCATGGTACTGAGATTGTCCACACGCGAAACAATGAGCTTGATTACCTCTGTGGGGAGCGAATTCCAGCCACTCTTTCGGCGGACGCTGCTCGGTTCTGCCATTGTTAGCGGGGATGGAAGATTGGACGAGATTATGTGCGGACAAAGATGGAGAAGCGAATATGTGCTGCGGGAAGTGGACAGATGATGACTACAGCACGCCGCTTGACTTACGAGACACATACCAGCAGCGTAGGGTCATGTCGATGCCAGACAACTTGCTTGAGTGATCATAGTACCGGTACTCCCTACAGTGCTATGCCCTAACTTGCTTGAGTAGAGTAGTAGAGTAGGACTCTGCTCTACTACTAGCACCGGAGGAGTAGTATATTCTAATCTAAAATAGTTACAAACTTCAATGCCCGAGCGTGGAACGACTATGAACCGTGCTCAAAGACCGTGTCTACGTGGTGTTTGGACATGGGCGACAACCTCAACGCCAACGGTGCTGCTCCCGTTGCACCGTATGTGTTTCTATCCTTCCTGTTCGAAATCGTGGTAGAATTCATGTTTCTACTCGGTATCCTACTACTATGCTAGTCCACATGATTAGTTTCATCTCTGTTATAGTCATCATGATTTATTTTGTGCTTATTCGGATTAAATCTCGTAGTAACTTGCTCATATATTCAACTGGCGCAACGTCCCCTACAGCCACTCCCGTTTCATGGACGGCCTGGTCCATGCCTCCAAGGAGCCCTTCGTCCACTGCTATGAGTGCCCGATGCCGTTTTGTGGCTCGCCGGCGGACATGGTGCATCACCTCACGGATGCGTGCAGCGGTACCTGCTGGCCCTTGGCGGAGAACATCAAGTACGAGACGTGCTACCCGTTCACCATGCCGGAGTCGCTGGAGGATCACCGCCGCCTGCTAGTCTCGTAGGAGGACGGCAGCGTCCTCCTCTTGATCGTGGGCACCGGCGAGGCCCGCGCAGGCCGCCGCCCCGTCTCTGTAATGTGCGTCAGGGGCGACGCCGCTGACGCTGACACTGACACGAGGCCGATGTACGGGTGCGTGGTCAGTGTTACTACCCCTCCGGGTCACATGGTCGGCGACACCGGCCTCATCGAACGGACTTGGACTCTGGGGAGCTGGGACTATCCCGCCAATGTGGACATGGAAAACCCATGGCCTCATTTACCCGCCGATGCGGTGCACGGGGACTCCAAGGAGGTTCACCTGGAAGTACGCATTATCAAGTTAAATGTTGATCATTAGTCTTCGCTCAATGTAATCCGCTCTCTAAGCATGTGGAGACTTCCATGCAGGATCTTGCTCTATTGGAGTATCGCGCATGAATAAAAGTGTATCTGTTTATGGTTTAGTCTAGAATCTTCCATGTATGAATTTTTACTACAGTACTGGTGAAAGACTTACGATGAACCATTTCTTACATCTCCTCTGCCCGCTTGCAAGTCATCCTTATTTAATCCCTCCGTCTTGGTGTATAAGGGCATGGTTAATATTACTTAATAGTATAGCCAACTGTTGACTATAAGAAAGTGCCATGTCATCTGTAGCCAACATGTATAACAATCGACACTCAAAAACTAATTCTTAAAGATCATTTCTTGCAAAGCACAATAAGTGTTATTTCTTCACAAGTTTTGGATGCAGGTTGAACAGTTGAACACTTTTGTTTGCAAAAGATACCTTTTTATCTATTTCACCCGGATGTTTGTGAGCTCTAGAGATGAAATAATATCCGAAGAAACCTATCGATACCCGTTAGACATGAGATGACCCCCACATCCTTTGTCAAAATAAACAACTCCCCGATCAATGCATTTCACTCTTCGGTGCAACGCACGGGCACCTTACTACTATAGATTAGTACGACCAAAAATTGAACTAACATTATATATAGTACGATAAATGCTGATGCATGTCACCTAAAATTATATCATTCAAAACTATGTTCAAATACGAATCCAACGATATAGTTTTTGTTGACATGCACTAACATTTTGTCAGTTAAATCTTCCGTCAAATTCAATGGGGGACTAATAAACCACGACCGATGTAGTACAAGTGTAGAGGGCGGCGCTGCACGGGAGTCTCACCTCTCACCCCGCTCGTGGCGTGGAAGTAAAGCCGTCATATCACAAAACCCAACCACTCCCAGTAATAAGTGGCCTGGTAAAATAAACGAACAAGCAACCATCACATCCCTCCGTCTTTTTTGCATTTCATCTCTCTGCATTTACTTTCTCCGGTTCATCTCGCACACTCGATCCCTAGCTACTACTCCTAGTGCCAGTTCTTTTGGCGGCTTCCCCAGCTTTTCCCACAAGACTAGTCACTGTGGAGAGTAACAATAAGGCGCCTCACTCATTTATTTAGGCTTCTAAACTACTACTCCGTCCTGGTTTATTCCTCACCATTGTAATTTGTGCTAAATTTTGACCAAAGATTTAACTCGTTTATTCCTCACCATTGTAATCCCTCCGTCTAGGTGTGTAAGTCATCTTACGAAAACCAAATAATCCCAAAACACTTAGGCGCGGTGCATTAACTTCTACCTCGTTTCTTGTTTCTTGACATATCAACCAATAACAGATAAAGAGTGTGCATGCTTTTAATGAGTTGAGATATCAAACACGACATGCAGTGGTTAGTTCATTGCATGCAATACTATTAATTAGCAAATAAACATTAACGTTTCTCGTTTTGTCCTCCTCCTTGGTCACGGTGCACAGCCTAAGATGACTTACTCACCGAGACGGATGGAGTAGTGCATGTGACATGCACTAACATTTCATTAGTTAAATTTATGATCAAAATTTGACACAGATTACAATGGGGACCAATAAACCAGGACGGAGGTAGTAGTTAGAGCATGGTTAATAGTATAGCCAGCTGCTGGCTATAAGCCAGTGCCATATCATCTACAGCCCATCTTATAGCCAACATGTACAATAAGGGCATGTACAACAGTTCAGACAACCGCTGTCTATAATATTACTCCACGTCACTTATAGACAAAACTACAGACATCTTCTACAACAGGGTGTCTTTTTTCTATCTATAACACTAGCGGCTGGAACAAGAAAGAAACACCCAGCGGCTACAAAATTACGTTATCCAACTTAAATCCCATTGTTTTTGTTAGTTTGTTAACCAGTCACGGGGCCCACGACTTGTATTCTGCTAGTTTGCTACCGGCCACGAGGCCCACGATCCCACGACATGCGATGCGCTCCATACAACGGGAAAAAGATCGTCGGTAAGTAGCGATTTGCACGTCAACAGACCGTCGTTATTTCTACAGACGGACTCCCTGGTTTTTCCTATTCTCTTTCTTCGACTTAGTTTATGTTCCTACGTGTCATATGTTACAGACAGCTGATTGTATACCATTGTACATGCCCTAATAGATCAAAAGAGTGTACTACTTTTTTATTATGTGGCCCACTTCTCATTCTCACAAAGTGCCTAGGAGCACGTGCTAGAGCTGGCTCTTCACGAAGAGCCCGCTTACCTTCTCTCTCCTCTTCTCTTTCCTCCAACTAAGCGGAAATATACTAGTTTATTTCTTATAGCCCGCTGACTCAGCTCTATTGTACTTGCTCTTATGGGATTACTAATCTAGAAGCCTAAAAGAACTGGCCCCTGGTACTCCTACTAGTAGTAGTACTCAAGTTGGAATTCCAATTGCACGGCACAACTTGTTAGGCAAAAAATTCGATACAGGGTGTAGGAAGCGGTTTGGGAATTTGCATGCCTTTCCAACCAGTGAGATACTCCGTACAAAGTACGACAGAGAAATAACCACAGAGAAGGAAGCTAAAAGTAAACAATCAAACGAGCATTTTTGCATTTGTTTTGCATTGAATCGTTTCACAAGCTTGACTAGTGCTGTTTTTCTATGTAACATCCCAAATTTTCAATTTGGTATGTTATACATAGATCATCATTGCATATCATATTTTATTGCATTTTGAAAAATCCTCGATAAATCCTAAGCAACTCAAGGACCCTCGGAGAGAGTTGGGGATTTTCTCAAATTTTCATATTTGATTTTTCATCAAATAATAAGACGAGGATTTTGGTTTTAATTATTTTTCTCTCCGGAAAAATATTTCATTAAACAAAATAAATGAGAGGAGAAAATATGACTTCTCCAAAACAATTGAAATACTGGAGGAAAAATGTTAAAATCATTTATTGGATTTTATTCGGATTTTATTTGCAATTTTAATTGCATTAAAAATATTGCATATTTTCAAAAAAATTATTTTGTGCTAAAAAAATGTTCACCCTATTCTAGATTTTCTAGCTAGATGGGGAAAATTTGTTTTATCTCTTTTGGATTTTTATTTATTTTTCTACGAATTATTTTCCGCGGAACGTATTTTAAAAAAATGCGCAGCGCCCGACTGGGCCGAGGCCCAGCCGAGCCGCCGGCCCGCCCGCGGGATGTCCTCCCCGCGCACGACGCCCGCCGCCGCCGGAGTCCGCCTTGGACACGGGAGCCCCGCCGCCGCCTAGCCCCTCCCCCAAGCCACCTTTCCCCCCCCCTTCTATATATATACCCCCCCTCTCCTCCTCCCTCTCACCCCGCCGCCGGAGCCGCACTCGCCGCCGCCCGCTGCACCCGCGCCGCCGCCGCCTTGCACTCGCCGCCGCCGCTCGCCACCGCTCGCCGCCCGAGCCCCGCCGCCCCCGCCGCCCCTCGCCGGAGTCGCCGGAGCCCCGCCGGAGCCCGTCCCCGAGGTAGCCGCACCTCGCCTCGTTTGCCGGTTTTTGTTAAAAAAAACCGTTCGTTTAAAAAAACCCTAGATCGGTTTTTTTTTCGGTTTTGTTATTTTGTGAATGTTCACCGACTCGTTCGTTTTAACGAACGCATTCGTCGGATTTTCTCTGTTAACGAACGTCCGTTCTTTAACCGTTCGTCCATTTTTCTTTTTCGTCGGATTTTTCCTGATTTTCTCAGATTCGATTTCTGATCAAATCTTCGTTTCTGTTTAACTTCTCGCTCGTTTACCGGAATCAGGCGATTCAAGCGCCTAGAGTTTCGTCTCGAAATTCTCTTTCCGTTTAACCTACTCAAACAAGTTTTTGCTAATGTAAAATTTGACCTAGATCCAGATTAGTAAACGAAGCTTGCTTCTTTCACCGTTTGACTTTCGTTGCTTCGTTCGAGTTGATTCTTTTTGCAAACCGGAGTTCTTAAGTTGAACTTTCTGGTTGGATCTTTCATTCGAGTTTTACCTGTGCATTAGATGAGTACTGATTGTCTGCTTGTTTGTTTGCGATAGAGTACCCGGAGTGTGCCGCCTGTTACTTCGAATCGCTAGGTTTTGCGGATCATCAGCAAGGCAAGTAACACTTTGATCATACCTTCCATACCCAGTTTTTATTGCATTAGATCTATTCCTCAAACATTGCATGATTAGGATCTAATTAAATTGTGGGTACTGGGAAGTAGTTGAGGTAGTACCTATTACCTGTTTTCTTATCAAACCCTTGGGAGTTACTTCTACGTTGCTATGTTATTGCCATGCTATGCTCGTAGACGTGGATTTGGGTTTGAGAGATATTCATGACAGATGTGAGATTGTTAATAATGGTTTACCTAAGGTGGCAACTAAAACTCACATCTGGGTGGATTGAGGCACCTGGAGAATCGAGTGTTGTCTGTTTGTATAAGGACCGCCACCCAGGCTCAAAGGGATCATAAGATTATTCATGCTAGAAACTTCCGTGTGCAGCCACAAGCTATTATGGGCTCTAGCATAGTTGAGTAGGTTACATGATCTCTTGAAGAGGTGGGCTAGCAGATGTAGGGGAAAGTAGGTGTACCGGTCCACCCGGAGTAAAGAGTGATTGTTCCTGAAAGACTGTGTCTCGGTCATCCGTTTCTCAAACATCATGCAGTGCGAGAATCAAGCGGAGGCGATCGAGTCTTGTGGGGAAAAGTGCGCAAACCTCTGCAGAGTGTACAAACTAATCATGGTTAGCCGTGTCCCCGGTTATGGACAACTTGAGTATCTAGTACCTGGATTATCATTTGAATCTCATCACCATGTTACTTTTAATTAATTTTGTGGGTTATGACGACACTTAATTGGGATTGAGTTGGAGGTACCTTCTCAATGTTTAACAACCACCATGATAGTTAAATAAAATTTATTCCTTTGAAGTAGGGAAAAATTGGCTTTTCGCAAAATTGTAACCATAGAGCTTTCCACCAGCCATAAATGCATGTAGTATAGCATTATTATTGTTCATTATTCTCTATGTGTTACTTTGCCAGCATATTCTATGTGCTGGCCCGTTTTCGGGCTGCAACGTTTCATGTTGCAGACTTTTCAGACGACGAGTAAGGTGCCTTAGGTCGTGGTCTTATACTCAGTGATGCCGCTGGAGTTGATGGACTCACTTATCTTCCAAGTCTTCCGCTGTTATCGTATTTATATGGCCTTAAGCCATATTTATCATATTTAATCTCTTTGGAGATATTCGATGTAATAAGTGTGTGATTGCTACTCTGTTAAATCCTCCATTTGTACTGTGTGTGTCAGCATTACTGATCCAGGGATGACACTGGTGCACAGCAGCACAGACCATTTGAGGTCTGGTCGCTACAAAGTTGGTATCAGAGCACACGCTGACTGTAGGACACGACCACTAAGCTTAAGCCCTAGAAAGCTTCTCTCTTCTCATTTCTGACCCCTCTCCTTTTTCTACTCTTTTAGGAATGGCGGATACAAGGAGCAAGTTCATGCAACCAGATGAAGACACGCCTTTTGGTCGACACTTGAAGGAAGTCACTAAGTATTTGAACATAGGAATACCAAGCAACACCGGACCTACAACGCCACATTACCCGAAGAGGAGAGCTGGAAGATTCAAGTTCACATTCCAGGAAGGACGTTTGTGCCAGTTACTGAACCCATAAGATTGGTTTTCGAAGCACCCACCTGGAGTTTAGGGAAGAGCATTGCCGCACACATCGCTATGGGACGCATTGGAGAAGTCTACCACCAGGAGCTTAAGGATACAATTTATCCGATTTGTGGACGCCGAGACGCGCAATGGGAGATGATCAGAACCAAGAAGGATGGATCAATCGCAGCTTTCATCCAGGAGCAAAACCAACATATTCGTCGCCAGGAGAACCAGATGTGCATGGACAAGGAAGAACTGAAGAAGGCATTGACGAAGATCAAGGAGCTGGAGGAAGAACTCAAGGCTACACGCGAGGATTATATGGAGGAAATCATCGCACTAGTAGGGAAGAATGACGACCTGGAGAAGAAGATTGGAGTATTCATGGGAAATCCAGTGCCAAAAGCAGAAGTTGACGAATGCACTTGTCCGGATAACTACATCATCATCGACGACACCGACTCAGAACCAAGTGAAGATGACTGGGTTGACGAAGCTGGAGCAGACATCATGGAGTCTTCAACGGATCAGAATTTCTAGTAGACCTCCATATCAGTAGTAGTTTTCCCCCATTTAATAGTATAGTTCAAGCACTTTGTAATGCTAGTTAGATCGATTGTTTTGCCTTGTTTGAATTGATTAAGCGATATTGATTGTATTTGCCTCATGAGCATATGGGTAGTGTTTTCTCTCTAGACCTCATTCTATTCTTAACTCTCATCTTTTCTAAACCTATCAGATGCCTCCGAGACGCGACACCGGATTTGTTTTCCCACCGGAGATCACCCAGTTGATTCAGCAACAGAATGCCCTGATGCAAGTGTTAGTGCAGAACCAAGGCAACAACAACAACAACCCACCGCCACCACCACATGTTGATCACCTAGCCCGTTTCTTGAGGCTAAACCCGCCGGTGTTTTCCAGTAGCACCGAGCCGATTGTTGCAGATGATTGGTTCCGCAAAGTTGGAAGGGAGTTGACCACTGCAGGTTGCACAGATGCGGAAAGAGTGCGTTTTGCCGCACATCAGCTTGGTGGACCCGCAGCATCATGGTGGGAGAATTATACAGCCACGCACCCCATTGACATTGTCACATGGGATCAGTTTCAGCAAGCTTTCCGTACCACACATGTTTCAGCAGGAGCTATGGCTATGAAGAAGCGTGAGTTTCGCAACCTACGCCAAGGAGGACGCACCGTAGTCCAGTATGTGGAGGATTTCAGTAAGTTAGCACGTTATGCACCAGATGACGTTGCTACAGATGCAGCCAAGCAGGAGAAATTTTTGGAAGGACTGGATGATGAACTGAGTATGCAGTTGATGGTAGCAACCTTCAACAACTACCAGGAGCTGGTAGATAGAGCTCTCATGATTGAAGGGAAGCAACAACAGATTGAAAATCGTAAGAGGAAGTATGGACAAGGGAAGTACAATTCTGGAGCTCAGCAGAAGCCATGATTTGCCCCGAAACTGGGAGGACAGTTTCAGCATACCCATGGAGGAGGTAGTTCGCACAACCATAATGGCTCCAAGAATGGTAATGGGAATGGAGGAAGCAACGGACAGAACCGTACCAACCCATCTACCCCAACCAAGAGGGATCTAAGTCACATTACTTGCTTCAAGTGCCAGAAGACTGGACACTATGCAACTGATTGTCCTGAAGCCCAAAATGGAAATGGCATTGGAAGCTCTGGGAAGAAGCCAAACCCGTTCAACAAAGGACATGTGAACCACGTGAGCGTGGAGGAGGTTGAAGCTCAGCCTGATGCAGTAATAGGTAAGTTTTTGGTTAAGTCATTTACTGCAACCGTTCTTTTCGATACTGGTGCATCGCATTCATACATATCAAGGGGATTTGTGAATAAGTTTAAGATGTCCACCCAAGTTCTCAAAACCCCTATGTTAGTAACCTCACCAGGAGCAGAGTATATGGCAAGCCAAGGATGTTTTCAGATACCATTGGCCATTGGTAGGCATGTTTTCCCCTCAGACCTCATAGTTTTGGAGTCGCATGGTTTGGATGTGATTTTGGGAATGGATTGACTATCGTTGTATGGAGGAAACATCGATTGTGCCAGCAAGACGATTTTACTTACCACCCCAGAAGGAAAAAGGATCAAGTATGTATCCCGACATATGCCGAAGAGGGCTCAAGTAAATTCCTTATCAGGAGTTGTACAGGAGGAAGTACCAGTGGTGAAGGATTATCCGGATGTATTTCCAGAAGAGTTGCCAGGCATGCCACCAGATAGAGACATTAAGTTCTTGATTGAACTTTTGCCAGGCACAGGGCCAATATCTAAGAGACCGTACAGGATGCCCGCAAGGGATTTGGAGGAAATTAAGAAGCAGATCAAGGAGTTACTGGATAAAGGCTATATTCGCCCAAGTTCGTCACCTTGGGGATCACCAGTACTTCTAGTGGAGAAGAAAGATGGATCGCTGAGGATGGTTGTTGATTATCGAGGATTGAATGAAGTGACCATCAAAAACAAGTACCCACTGCCGATGATCAATGATTTGTTTGACCGCCTACAAGGAGCTAAAGTATTTTCCAAGATCGATCTACGATCAGGATACCATCAGTTAAAGATTCGAGAGCAGGATATACCTAAGACGGCTTTTACCACCAGATATGGATTGTATGAGTATACCGTTATGTCATTTGGTCTGACTAACGCACCTGCCTATTTCATGAACCTGATGAACAAAGTGTTTATGGAGTTTTTGGATAAGTTCGTCGTGGTGTTCATTGACGATATTTTAGTCTTTTCCAAGAATGAGGAAGAGCATGAGGAGCATTTACGATTGGTACTTGAGAAGCTCAGAGAACATCAGTTATACGCCAAGTTCAGCAAGTGTGAATTTTGGCTGAAGGAAGTTGGATTCCTTGGACATGTTATTTCTGGAGAAGGAATAGCAGTAGACCCTGCCAAGGTTGATACAGTGACAAGTTGGGAATCACCCACAACAGTTGGAGAAATCCGGAGTTTTCTTGGACTTGCAGGATACTACCGGAGATTCATCGAGAATTTCTCGAAGATTGCTAAGCCCATGACTGAGCTATTGAAGAAGGACACCAAATTCAATTGGACTGAGGAATGTGAAGCTAGTTTCCAAGAGTTGAAGAAACGATTGGTTACATCACCAGTGTTGATTCTGCCAGATCAACGCAAGGATTATGAAGTTTATTGCGACGCTTCTCGTCGAGGACTTGGAGCAGTGCTTATGCAGGAAGGAAGAGTTGTGTCATATGCTTCACGACAACTTAAACCCCATGAGAAGAATTATGCTACGCATGATTTGGAGTTAGCAGCCGTGGTGCATGCATTGAAGACATGGAGACATTTTCTCATCGGAAACCATTGTGAGGTGTACACGGATCACAAGAGTTTGAAGTATATTTTCACGCAGAAGGAGTTAAATATCAGACAGAGGAGATGGTTGGAGCTCATTAAGGATTATGATATGTGATTGCATTATCACCCAGGAAAGGCTAACGTAGTAGCAGACGCGTTGAGCCGCAAGAGTCATGTCAACACCCTCATGACAGGAGAGCTACCTCAGGAGTTAGCCGAGGACCTTCGCGAGCTATGTTTGGAGATAGTCCCAAGAGGCTATTTAGCGACATTGGAGATTCAGTCTACCTTGATGGAAAGGATCAGAGAAGCTCAGAAGACAGACAAGGAGATTGAAGAGATAAAGGAGAAGATGAGCAAAGGAAAAGCCAAGGGATTTCGTGAGGATGAGCACGATACCTTATGGTTTGAGGATCGAGTATATGTGCCAAATGATCCGGAGATCAGGAAGTTGATTTTGCAAGAAGCCCATGATTCACCGTACTCGTTTCACCCAGGGAATACCAAGATGTATTTGGATCTGAAGAATACTTTCTGGTGGACCGAAATGAAGAAGGATATTGCAGAGTATGTAGAAGTTTGTGATGTGTGTCAGAGAGTGAAGGCAGAGCATCAGAAGCCAGCGGGATTGCTACAACCATTGCCGATACCCGAATGGAAGTGGGATAAAATAGGCATGGATTTTATCACAGGATTACCCAGGACTCGTTCAGGCTATGACTCAATATGGGTTGTAGTCGACCGTTTGACGAAAGTGGCTCATTTCATTCCAGTGAAGACCACTTACACCAGTACTAAGTTGGCAAAGATATACGTGACCAGGACCGTATGTTTGCATGGAGTTCCGAGGACCATTGTATCAGATAGAGGAACCCAATTTACCTCGAAGTTTTGGAAGCAGTTACATGAAACATTGGGAACCAGGCTGGAATTTAGTACAGCTTTTCACCCACAGACAGATGGACAGACCGAGAGAGTCAACCAGATTTTGGAGGACATGTTGAGAGCTTGTGCACTAGATTATGGATCTAGTTGGGACGACAATTTGCCATATGCGGAGTTTTCGTATAACAACAGTTATCAAACCAGTTTGAAGATGGCCCCTTTCGAAGCTTTGTACAGAAGGAGGTGTAGAACACCGTTGTTATGGGACGAAGTCGGAGACCGAGTTTATCTTCGAGTATCACCACTTCGAGGAGTGAAGCGCTTTGGAGTTAAGGGAAAGTTAGCACCCCGTTTTATCAGACCATACAGAGTTGTGGGACGTATGGGAGAGGTTGCCTACAAGCTGGAATTGCCCGAAGGATTGTCTGGAGTTCATGATGTATTTCACGTTTCCCAGTTGAAGAAGTGCCACGCAGAGATGGCTGAGATACCACTGAGAGGTACTGTGCCACTGGAAGCGATTCAGCTGGAAAGTGATTTGACCTATGAGGAGAAACCAGTTAAGATTCTTGAGTATGCCAGCCGAGTTACCCGCAGTAAGGTTATCAAGTTTTGCAAAGTCCAGTGGAGTCACCACACGGAAGATGAAGCCACCTGGGAGCGAGAGGAAGATCTACGGAAGGACCACTCCCACCTGTTTTCTAGCCAACCCGAATCTCGAGGGCGAGATTCATCTTAAGGGGGGTAGGTTTGTAACATCCCAAATATTCAATTTGGTATGTTATACATAGATCATCATTGCATATCATATTTTATTGCATTTTGACAAATCCTCGATAAATCCTAAGCAACTCAAGGACCCTCGGAGAGAGTTGGGGATTTTCTCAAATTTTCATATTTGATTTTTCATCAAATAATAAGACGAGGATTTTGGTTTTAATTATTTTTCTCTCCGGAAAAATATTTCATAAAACAAAATAAATGAGAGGAGAAAATATGACTTCTCCAAAACAATTGAAATACTGGAGGAAAAATGTTAAAATCATTTATTGGATTTTATTCAGATTTTATTTGCAATTTTAATTGCATTAAAAATATTGCATATTTTCAAAAAAAATATTTTGTGCTAAAAAATGTTCACCCTATTCTAGATTTTCTAACTAGATGGGGAAAATTTGTTTTATCTCTTTTGGATTTTTATTTATTTTTCTACGAATTATTTTCCGCGGAACGTATTTAAAAAAATGCGCAGCGCCCGACTGGGCCGAGGCCCAGCCGAGCCGCCGGCCCGCCCGCGGGATCTCCTCCCCGCGCACGACGCCCGCCGCCGCCGGAGTCCGCCTTGGACACGGGAGCCCCGCCGCCGCCTAGCCCCTCCCCCAAGCCACCTTTCCCCCCCTTCTATATATATACCCCCCTCTCCTCCTCCCTCTCACCCCGCCGCCGGAGCCGCACTCGCCGCCGCCCGCTGCACCCGCGCCGCCGCCGCCTTGCACTCGCCGCCGCCGCTCGCCGAAGGCCGCCGCCGCTCGCCGCCCTCGCCCCGAGCCGCCCGAGCCCCGCCGCCCCCGCCGCCCCTCGCCGGAGTCGCCGGAGCCCCGCCGGAGCCCGTCCCCGAGGTAGCCGCACCTCGCCTCGTTTGCCGGTTTTTGTTAAAAAAACCGTCCGTTTAAAAAAAAACCTAGATCAGTTTTTTTCGGTTTTGTTATTTTGTGAGCGTTCACCGACTCGTTCGTTTTAACGAACGTGTTCGTCGGATTTTCTCTGTTAACGAACGTCCGTTCTTTAACCGTTCGTCCGTTTTTCTTTTTCGTCGGATTTTTCCTGATTTTCTCAGATTCGATTTCTGATCGAATCTTCGTTTCTGTTAAACTTCTCGCTCGTTTATCGGAATCAGGCGATTCAAGCGCCTAAAGTTTCGTCTCGAAATTCTCTTTCCGTTTAACCTACTCAAAAAAGTTTTTGCTACTGTAAAATTTGACCTAGATCCAGATTAGTAAACGAAGCTTGTTTCTTTCACCGTTTGACTTTCGTTGCTTCGTTCGAGTTGATTCTTTTTGCAAACCGGAGTTCTTAAGTTGAACTTTCTGGTTGGATCTTCATTCGAGTTTTACCTGTGCATTAGATGAGTACTAATTGTCTGCTTGTTTGTTTGCGATAGAGTACCCGGAGTGTGCCGCCTGTTACTTCGAATCGCTAGGTTTTGCGGATCATCAGCAAGGCAAGTAACACTTTGATCATACCTTCCATACCCAATTTTTATTGCATTAGATCTATTCCTCAAACATTGCATGATTAGGATCTAATTAAATTGTGGGTACTGGGAAGTAGTTGAGGTAGTACCTATTACCTGTTTTCTTATCAAACCCTTGGGAGTTACTTCTACGTTGCTATGTTATTGCCATGCTATGCTCGTAGACGTGGATTTGGGTTTGAGAGATATTCATGACAGATGTGAGATTGTTAATAATGGTTTACCTAAGGTGGCAACTAAAACTCACATCTGGGTGGATTGAGGCACCTGGAGAATCCAGTGTTGTCTGTTTGTATAAGGACCGCCACCCAGACTCAAAGGGATCATAAGATTATTCATGCTAGAAACTTCCGTGTGCAGCCACAAGCTATTATGGGCTCTAGCATAGTTGAGTAGGTTACATGATCTCTTGAAGAGGTGGGCTAGCAGATGTAGGGGAAAGTAGGTGTACCGGTCCACCCGGAGTAAAGAGTGATTGTTCCTGAAAGACTGTGTCTCGGTCATCCGTTTCTCAAACATCATGCAGTGCGAGAGTCAAGCGGAGGCGATCGAGTCTTGTGGGGAAAAGTGCGCAAACCTCTGCAGAGTGTACAAACTAATCATGGTTAGCCGTGTCCCCAGTTATGGACAACTTGACTATCTAGTACCTGGATTATCATTTGAATCTCATCACCATGTTACTTTTAATTAATTTTGTGGGTTATGACGACACTTAATTGGGATTGAGTTGGAGGTACCTTCTCAATGTTTAACAACCACCATGATAGTTAAATAAAATTTATTCCTTTGAAGTAGGGAAAAATTGGCTTTTCGCAAAATTGTAACCATAGAGCTTTCCACCAGCCATAAATGCATGTAGTATAACATTATTATTGTTCATTATTCTCTATGTGTTACTTTGCCAGCATATTCTATGTGCTGACCCGTTTTTGGGCTGCAATGTTTCATGTTGCAGACTTTTCAGACGACGAGTAAGGTGCCTTAGGTCGTGGTCTTATACTCAGTGATGCCGCTGGAGTTGATGGACTCACTTATCTTCCAAGTCTTCCGCTGTTATCGTATTTATATGGCCTTAAGCCATATTTATCATACTTAATCTCTTTGGAGATATTCGATGTAATAAGTGTGTGATTTCTACTCTGTTATAAATCCTCCATTTGTACTGTGCGTGTCAGCATTACTGATCCAGGGATGACACTGGTGCACAGCAGCACAGACCATTTGAGGTCTGGTCGCTACATTCTACTTTTACAAAAACCGCATCGTAATGTTAAAACGTGCATTTGCACGTACATAAGTAATAGTAGTACTCCCTCCGTCTAGGTGTATAAGTCTTCCCTCCTTCTTGGTCACGGTGCACAACCAAAGATGACTTATTGACCTGGACGGAGGGAGTAGCACAGTCTGCAAGCATATATCGAGAGAGACGTGTAGTGCGATAGTATATAGTAAAGTTTGTGCTATATGCACGTACTTGCAAAATGCGTACGAATACACAAGGTTTCCAAACTTTCCCTTTTACATACTTAATTAAGGACGCTAAAAATTCCTGAACGTTCGGGATTTATCATTTGCGTCCCAAAACTAATGAGATCGCCTTACGAAACAAAAATTATACTCCTCCTAAAAGCTACGGTGCTCGCAGGAGCGCTTGCGGCGCGCCACGAGTGCCCTGGTGCGCGGCCGTTTCCCAGCGCGCCGACACAACGCCTCTTCCTCAGCCTTGCAACTCGCGAGGTGCTGATTGGCGGCTTGCTGGCGGGCGGGCGCGATCTCACCGGTGTGATGATCCGGTGCCAACAGGTACTCCTCCTCGCTGGAAGCGTGCACCCGGTCCACGTACCGCCAAGCGTAGATGAGGCGCTTGGGCCCGACTGCACTCAGGGCATCGGCACGGGCGTCGTCCGCCACCCTCACGGCCCAATCACGAGCCTTCTACCAAAGAGCCAATTGCCTGACTCTCTCGGACGCGACATAGGCCTCCCAGGCAGCTTGTTCCGCGGTGCGCTTCTCTTCCTCGGCCTTCTTCTCCGCCTCTATTTTGGCGCGCTCTGCTGGAGGCAAAGCCTCCCACAAGGCGACATCCATTTCTTTCCAAAGCCCCTCAAGGCTGGGGGGCTCGGCGGGCGGCGCGGCATTCTCCTCGTAGCGGGGAGCCGACGCGTCCTCCGGCGCGCGTGTTGGCGAGATTGGGAACGCCGATGCGTCCACCTCGACGCGTCGCGGCGAGGAGCGGAACGCCGATGCGTCCTCCTCGACTAGTGGCCGCGTGGAACGGAACGGCAACGTGTCGTGTCGCGGCGAGGAGCGGAACACCGACGCGTCCTCCTCGACTAGTGGCGGCGAGGAACGGAACGGCGACGCGTCGCGTAGCAGCGAGGAGCGGAACACCGACGCGTCCTCCTCGACTAGTGGCGGTGAGGAACGGAACGGCGACGCGTGACCGTCCGCGCGGTGCAGCGAGGGGCTCCTAGGGCTTGGGAGGGGCGATGCCATGGTGGTCGACGTGAGAGGGAGGGGGAGGAGATGGCGATGAACTTGAATGTGAGGGGAGGAGATAGCGATGTCGTGGGAGGCGCAATATTTATAGCGAGCAATGGCACACCTACGTAAGATATGGACTGAGCTGCACTGACTTAACTACAGGTCCAGTTGCGTCACTGACATGTGGGCCAGACCCCTGTTGGGCCCATATGTCAGTGACCCAATGCACCTGCTGTTAAGTAAGAGCTACGTGGGCATATTTGTTGGAGTAAATTACGGGGGAGCGAAGGGGTGGAAATATTGCTGGTCACAACGGATTGGACGAGCGTGGGGGGAGGAGAGTCATGCATGAAGATTTTTTCACACCGGGTGGAGTGGTGGGACCGCCGGAGGGAGAAGGAGAGTTTGGCAGGCATATTGTTTCCACACATGGAGAGGAAAAGATTTGGAGATGAACGGGCTTCCTGCAGGTATGGGGAACGGTGCATAATAAGTCATCTTGCATGCCGGGCTAGGTATAGTCTCAAGTCATTAAAAACATACACGCCCCACACATGTTCATATTTCAAGGTGCACTAAATTATTGCATGCGATGATTAAGGCTGGCCATAATGGTGGTATCTTAGCTGGTATCATGCACACGGGAATAGCAAACATGCTGATGTGGCAAAGAATTAAAGGAGAGAGGGGGGTTAGAGTAACTAGTGTTCATGCATGCATTGGTAAACACATTTTTTTGTGAACAACGACAGCACTAGTTGAGTACTTTTGCAGACTTCAAAAACTATTCCACCGCCTCTACTATCTTGCTAAGAGTAGGTGAAATTTTTGAATCGAGCCCTTTAAACTAGAAGGGAGGTAGTGGTACTCTAAGGCTGGTCATAGTGGGGAGTAACTTAGACTAGTAACATGCATATGTTACTAATCTATGTTACTACCTCTATAGTGCATAGTATCATAGATTAGTATCATACGTGGTCTCATTTATTGCCATGCATGACACATAGTAGCATCACATTTATTATGTTACGGTATCTACCTATGTTACTATAATCATCTCTCTCTTATACTCATTATAATCAGTATTGTAGATATTGATATTTTTAGTATAAATTTGGTCATGGGATTTCATTGATGCATGTCAAAGCGTGGAGGAAGCGGAGCTTAGGGCTTGCATTGCCGGTCTCTACATAGGTATTTCTCTTCATAATCCTGTAATTTTAGAGACTGATTGCGCTTTTGTGGTAGCGTCTCTTGCATCGGGGGACTATGACAGGTCTGCTATGCGTGACCTGAAGATGAAAGCGTTGAGCATCTCGAAGTTGATCAACAATCTTCAATTGTCAAAGATTAGCCGTTCGGCCAATAAGGTGGCACACTTAATCGCTAAGTATAGCTTTGACAATAGATTAGATGGTATTCTTGTAAATAACGTACCGCCCTGTGTGGTGAATATTGTATCGAATGAGTGTACTGGTGTGGTTGGTTAATTAATATAAGGTGGTGTTAAAAAAAGTATAAATTTGGTCAAACACTTTGCAAACGGTTGACGGCATTAAAAAGGACCAGAGGGAGTATCATGCATGCGGAGTAGGCAAAAAAAATTGCTTGTCTAAAAAAAAGGCAAAAAATTGCTCATTTATAGCCGGTCGAAGTCTCAAAGGGCGCGACCGCGCGAGGGAGGCGAAGGTCGTGGGAGGCGCGACGTTTGATGGAATTAAGTGAAGTTACATCCACGCGCCGGCATGGCGTGCGAACAGGCAGAAGCTATACCGTCAGGCCTACGATATGGGTCTAGTAGACATGGCATCTAGTGGGTCCCGCATAGTTCTCGAGAACTCTTTGGGGGCTTGCAGCCGTTTATCCACCGGGCAAGCCAGCAACCCCACGCCGTTCGCACGCCCTACTCGTCCCCGTCTTCTACCTTACAACAGTTCGCTCCCAGTCGTCCCGTCCTTTCACATTAGTTTGCTCCCAGTTTTTTTGCGGGGTACAACAGTTCAACTTCTCCTAACCCTCCTCCAAAATCCATGGCCTCCCAAATCTCCATGGTCGCCACTGAGTACCAGGTTAGAGCCATCACCGGCGATCAGTTCATCGTCATCTACACACGTGGATCCGAGACGGTGAAAGCATGGCTTGCTCGCTTCCTACACATGTTCAACAGTTCAACAGATGAGTGGGTCGCTGGGCTAGATGTTGAGTACACCACAGTCCTGGGACGAGAGAAGGATCTAAAGGATGAAGAGAGGAAGAAGCCTGCCATGATCCAGGTTTGCGTACATAACGTTCGCTTGGTCTACCACATATGCCATGCCGACGTTGAGTGCCAGGATTTTAAGAACTTCCTCAAGGACAAAAGAGTGAAATTTGTTACTGTAGGCTTTAAGAACGACAGTGATGTCCTGCGTCGGGTAGGTCTCGTTGTAGGCCAACCCTTCGATCTCCAGAAGGCAAGCCTGGTGTCCTCCTCTCAACCTTCAATGCTGACCTTGGCAGCAGCCATGATTGATCCTTCGTACGCTAAACTGAAGAAACCTCATCACGAGTTTCATCATGCATGGGAGTCGAAGACATTAGATGAAGATCACATCTTGTACGCAGCAATGGATGCCTACCTTTGTTTAAATATCTACAAGGGTTGGATGAAGAAGCAGAGCCCAGTGTCCGGTTCAAGCAAAGAAGCGTCGGCGAAGAGGAAGAGGAAGAGGGATGAGGACGAAGTCGAGGACGTGGACTCGGACTCCGAGTAGGTGGCAGTGTCGTCGCTCATGCTGGTTCTACTGCAGTGTCAAGCGGACTAGTTGCTTAGTTTATTTTCAAGGGTGTGTTGTGCTGAGGCCCCAGCAGAACTATGTTTATGTTCTTTCTCGTTATTTGAACTCTTTAGTACGTACAGTAGTACTAGTACTATGTCTTACTATGGTTCTTCTTGCAGTTGGTACTACTGCTCGTATCTTCGTGTTCCTACTGTACTTAATATGTTCGTACTAGTAGTATAATTTGGGTCAGTCGATTTGTGAAAGAAGTTCGACGGAGCGAAGGAAGAAGACGGCAGAAGAGGTGGAAGAAGCCCTTCTAGCCATCCATGTTGCATCAAACGGCTCACATGAGTCGACTGACCCAAATTGCTCCTTCAGATTGCAGGATCCATGTGGCATTCAAGGTCTCGAAGGTAGATTCCGCGTCTGCACCCGGTTTGCGGGCTCGACGCGTGCGCGACCGGTTTCCGCCGCGACAGCCACCATGCGCGCCTCCTCCGCGTGGGCGGAGACAACAATGACACGCTAGTTCCTCCTCGCCGGCGTGCTGGAGCACGCGGTCGTCCTCCTCTTCATACGCTGCGTGCATAGACGCGGCTCCACCAGCTGCTCGCGTGCTTGGCAGCGCGGCGGCATCGCGAGGAGGGACTGCAGATGACGTGAGCGGGCGAGCCTTCGGCTTCATGGCACAGGGATGGCGGCGACACGGCGGTGATGGGCGAGAAATTGTTGGCCGGAGCAGGCTGGCGCCGGCATGCGCAACGGCGGCGGCGGCATATTGATGAGTGCGCGTGTGGGAGCTTACTTTAGTTTTATATATAAGGTTGGTCAAACTTAAAAGAAAACCGTACTAGTACACGTAAACATTAGACTTAGGCAGCGCTTTTATTAGTTAGTACCACAGCCACGATACGGAATCCTGTGCAAGCGCGTGAACCGCGGCCGCGCGGTCGATCGAATGGTGCGTCACCGTGTCGCGCTCGAAGGACATCCACCGAACCTTTTTGTGTGTGTGAAAACAATCCTCGAATATTACTCAACTTTTTTTCGTGTGAAAGTTCTTGACGCTGCAATATTTCCATATATTTGAGTTTAGCTCCAGTTCGTGTTTATTTGGATTTGGACGTTTTAGGTGCGCCCTAGTTTTTTTTTAATACTGATTTTGTGTGTGTGACTGAGAGAGAACGTGTCTATGTGTCCATATGTGTGTTGTGGCGGAAGGGCAATGTGGAGACGGTGTGCGTGTGATACAGACATAGAGAGGTGTGAATGTGCAAATGATCATGCATGAGTGAGACATAGACAGATGCCGATACGTTGTGTATACATGAGAGAACGGTCTTCTAGTTTACTTTGTGTGTGTGTGTATGTGAGTTTGAGCATGTTGTGAAGTACTATAAACCTTGTATACATCTTGGGATTCGACAATGATTGTAACTATTGAATTGTATAGACCATTACATTCAAAGTCAATAGCCTAATATATTTATTTCACAATTTCAAATGATTAGTTCACTACAAACTAAGAAAACAAATGTGTACTCCCTCCATTTTTATTTAAGTCCGCGTATTAGCATTGGTCAAATTCAAGTTTTGTAAACTCTCAGAAAGCTTATAACAAAAAATATTAACATATACAATAACAAATAAATACCATTAGATTCATTATTGAATGTACTTTCACATCATACATATTTGTTATGGTAAATGTTTATATTTTTCTATAAACTTGGTCAAACTTTAGGAAGTTTGACTTCGGTCAAACCTAATATGCAGAGTTTACTACTACTACTCGCTAGTTGCTTAGCCAAATCACTCAACACACCACACGGGGAGTCCAGTGTCACAAAATTTTGAGGTCGGCGGGAAAATCTCCCGCGACCCTGATTCGAGCAGTGGGAAGTTACCATCATAGCCTTCGGAACAGGCCTACGGATGACGCTTGGTAGGGGGCTATTTTCATAACTTCAGGTTCACCCTACCCAGCCAACCCCACCCCGGCACCCAGAGTAGTACACCTGAATACTCCCCATTTTCTATCCCCACCGCAAAATAGACTTCTCCACGGCACCGCAGCCTTCGTGCTCCTCCCCTTTACATCAGCGCACTCGTCCACCGCAGCGCATCTGCCTCATCGACGACCTTGTATGCCGCACTGGAGCCGGTCTACCGTCGTCGTCGTACACGGAGCCTCTTCCCCGGCATCGTCTTCCACGGTCTCGGATCTGCTTCCCGGAAGCCGACGCCAAGCGCAGAAGTACCACCATCGTGGACAATGAACTGCCGACCATGACTCACAGAGGCCGCCGCGACCATCGTTCTCCTCCTCGATTGGTAATGTGTGTATTGAATCACTTAGCAGTACATGTGCAGTTCCAATTTTGTTCATACCTACCCTTCAAATTTCCTGGGTGCTATTGTTCCCGTAAAAGTAATTGGTTATAGCCTCCATTGTCCAACAGAATATCAGCTTGTAATTGTGCGTCGCTCCTGTATCGCGTTGTGCTTGGGTAGGTTTTTCATCTGCAACCAGTAGTGTGGCAAATGATGGAAAGGTTTTTAGAACTAGCAAGATGCCCATGCGTTGCACGCAACAAGATGCATTTGTATGAGTAGTTTATCTTGTGGGAGAAAAGGATGAACGAGGGAAGGCCTTATTTGCAAATCTGGAGAGGGGTATGGGTATCTTTTTGCAAAATTCCCATTTGTTTCCTTCCTATCTGTCAGATATAAATCGGACGGCCTATATTGCAAAAAAAAGTATAGAGAAAAAAAAGTAGACAATAAAGGAAGTAGAGATAAATATTAAATATTAAATAAATATAACACTAGAGAAGAGAGTAGATATAGCAGAGACGTTGGGAAAGGATAGCGCGCGCGCGGGAAAAAGCGGCCGGGCATGCGCTAGTTTTGGCGCGCGGCGTCCAGCGTGCTTTATAAAATCCAACGCCCTCCCACCGCTCTGTGCCTTGCCACCGCTCTCTCCCCGCTCCGTGCCTCACCACCGCTCTCTTCCCGCTCTTTTTCGCCTCGCCGCCGCCGCGCCACCATGCCGCCGCATCGCCGGGAAACTTGGGGATACCGCGGCGTCCGCGCGCGCCCCTCCGGCGGCTTCTCTGCCGAGATCCGGTTCCATGGGGTTGCACCTCGGCCTCGGCAATTTTGACATCGCCAACAAGGCCGCCCGCGCGTACGACGCGGCGATGTGGCACCTCCGGTGGCCTCATAGAACATTGAACTTCCCCAACGTGCCGACGCGGGAGCGGGCGGCAGGAGCTTGCGCCTCTGCTGCGACGGAGCACCGACGAGGATCGTCACGAGAACCGGAGGCGGGAGCACCGTCTCGGCATCACCGAGATGGACGAGGAAGCCATGGCACTGTGGCGCCAACACTTCCCGCAGGACATCATCAAAGAGCGCGAGTTCTACGCGCAAAGGAGGGCGGAGAGGGATAAGAGGAGGGCGGAGCGAGCCGCCTATCGCGAGGACAAGCGTAGGCGAAAAGCGGACGCTCAATTCAACATGAGGCTAGGAGCAGCGTCGCCCTGGGAATCTGATGACGATCGGTATCTTCACGCCTACAGTCAGACGTCGGAGGAGGACATCACCGAGGAGGAGTCGGACGACGAGGAGTAGTTGAATTATCTTTTTTTATCTATCTATGCTGAGAACTATCCTCTACTCTCTAGTATCTACTTCTCGATCTCAGCACTGTAAACGCTTTTTTAAAGCGCCGCGCGTTGCGATTCTGTTGGAGATGCTCTAACATGGCAGACGAGTTCTTTAATGTTGCCCACAAGATGCGCGAGTATTACTAGTAGTATATTTTTCTTGCCATGTTGAGATTTTAAAACCACGAGTGCGAACATGCAGAGGAGCAATGAAGACCAAACACGGGATATTCGGGACATCTTCAAGGAGCGCGGCAAGTTAAAGAGGAGCTGCACCGAACCTGTAAAACGAGCTTTGGTAAGTAACACCCTTTCAATTACTTTCGTGTAGCCTTGTGTTCTTCGATGTGTATATGTTGTAGTTTCTGTTTCTCTTAAGCGTGGTGTTCTTCGATGTGTAATAAGAAGAGTCTTAATCGTCCTAATGCTTTCGTTTTTAGCTTGATGTAGGAAGTGGGTGTTCTCACCTTGTAGTCTATTTTTTTTTTCCTTTTGAATTCACTTCTCCGAGTTCTGTTTATCTGTCTTCTACTAAATGGATCTAGGTTGCTCTGGGTATTGATCTAAAAAAGAAGTAACTACATGTCAGGATGCAGTTCCTGCGAGGAGGGAAGTATGGTCAACCTTGAGATCATGTTTCCAAAATGAGGCTGGATTACACACAAGGTGCCAGTTCCCTAATGATGCTGGATTAGACACAAGGTGCAAATTCCCAGATGATGCTGGATTACACACAAGCCAGGTGGAGTCGTCAGCTGTTCGTGTCCTCGTGGCATTAGTAAAGGCTAAAAGAAAGCGTGCAGCAGCCCTTGAGAATGTAGTTGAGTTCCTGAAGAAGCGAAAAGAGCAATCAGATGCTCTCTTCACCCAAGCCAAAGAAGAGATGGAAGAAGCCAGAAATAAGCTAGCAGAGGCAGAGCAGGCTAGGCGTCTCCTGCTATCTAAAACTGTTGTCAATACAAAATTTCCTTCATAATAGCTAGGTTCAAATGTTTATCCAGTCAGCATGCCTGTTGTGATGTCC
This sequence comes from Aegilops tauschii subsp. strangulata, assembly GCF_002575655.3. Lineage (NCBI taxonomy): Eukaryota > Viridiplantae > Streptophyta > Magnoliopsida > Poales > Poaceae > Aegilops > Aegilops tauschii. The sequence continues at coordinate 521,043,956 of NC_053036.3, forward strand.
GTGCATCTACTGATGTGGCACAAAATGTTTTTTTTGGGTCATGTAATAACAGCAATTACTTTCCAAACAATAACAGATGAAGCATTGGACATGGTATAGTTCACGCGCAAGCCCGAAAATCCAAGTTCAACTTCCACATCAAACTCATGTTCACAGATATCTGCACATTCGTACATAATGTCCACAACCATGATTCACTTCAAAGCCAAAAAAATGTGAGGAGAGTTATAAATAAAGAAAATCCTCTACTAGTTCCTGCTACCAGTGCGAGTACAACAAGTCAAGACCATGCGTAAATTAATTATATTTTAGTCATTTTTTGTGTTCTAAAATGCCTGCCGGCTCGCGGAAGGACGTGTTGCCGGCACACGCGCGGATTCAATAAAGGCAGGCGGGGCAGTCTTAAGCTGGTTGCATGCGGTGAGGAGGCGTGCTCAGCCGGGCCGGCAGCGAGTGCGGCCCTCTTGGCCGGCGCGCCGGTTCAATGCCTGCGCTATGAGAGGTCGCGTCCGTATCAGAGCAATCACTCCCTCTAGTCCTTTTTTGTTTGGGTATAACAAAATCTCGTTTTCCATTCACATTTTACAAGTAAAATTCGTGGACAAACTTTGACCCAAAGTACGATGGGGACTAGTAAACCAGAATGGACGTAGTAGTTTTTTTAATCAAAGAAGGGTTTCCCCTTCCGATTTTCATTACTGAAAACCAGCATCTAAATCTAAACCATAGTATTTTCCCTAGAACTACCAGGTTTAACATCTCGCAACATAAACCCATACAACCTCCATCACAAAAAAACATACAACCATACGCCAAGGAGGTACGTAGTACTATGAATTCCATTGTCGCTCCATACCAATCGTTCTAAAAACTACTTACTACTTATAACGCGCCATTGAAAATCGGAACTCTTAACCCCGCTAAAAACGTTATTTTAAATGTGGCTACTCGATCTGTGGCAACTGGCGAGCCACCGCGCTCCAAGTCGTTCACCTGTGGTCCCGACCATCAACTCCTACGGATCAAATTATCACGCGAGCTGACTATTCCTACAAAGGTGCTCCACCACGTACCCGGTACCCGCGAATGCAGCAATCGTGCACCTAGGGTTTTATGGTTTATTTGTTAACGTCGCCTTTACGTAACACTCATGTGTGCGAGACAGCGAGAGGCCGACTGCGTGCGTGCGCCTCTTCTCTTCGTATATGTACTCCACCGTTTGTCTGGTGTCCAAAAAATTATAATAACTACTAGCAATGTGCCAATGCGTTGCCACACGATCAAAGTAGATTAATACATACTCACCGATTTGATAGAAAAAAAAGTCTAGTTTTGAAATACGTATATCACTAAAAATATGTTATGTTTCACTCAAAATATATTCCTTTGGCGGTTTTGATGAGATAAGGGAGGAATGTTATTGGTTTCAAGATTCGAGAAGTGGTATATGTCTAATTTCTACTCTTACTAGCAAGATGCCCGTGCGTTGCACGGAACATCAAAATCTTGTGGGAGAAAAGGATGAACGAGGGAAGGCCTTATCTGCAAATGTGGTGAAGAGTGCGGGTAAATTACCATATTTTCCTTCCTATTCGTCAGATATAAATCGGACGACCTACATTGCAGGATGGCAGGCCCACCATCATCACCAACTCTATTTTTTATCCCTACTCTTATAAAAAGCATTGTCGGTGATGATCGTGTGCCTGCCATCCTGCAATATAGGCCGTCCGATCTATATCTGACGGATAGGAAGGAAACTATGGCAATTTTGCAAAGAGATACCCACACCCCTCTCCATATTTGCAAATAAGGCCTTCCCTCGTTCATCCTTTTCCCCCACAAGATAAACTACTCATACAAATGCATCTTGATGTTCCGTGCAACGCATGGGCATCTTGCTAGTTGTTGCAAAAAGCCCATGTGTGTGTAAGAGAGAGGGAGAGTGGAGGAGGACGGAGTGCATGTGTGACAAAGACACAAGGAGTGTGTGTGCGATAGGTATCAGCTTAAAATGAGGCGATAGTGTGTGTGTGCACGATCGAGAGGGCGTGTCTCAAGAAGGGAAGAAAAATCTACATAGATACAAGGAGCGGGAGAGAGACATGTATGCGATGGTGGAAGCACGAGTGTGCGGGTGTATAAACCTATCTAGAGGCTAGCTAGTCGATAAATGTTTGTGAGAGAAATACGAGTCGGGGTGCGAAAGCGAGAGTTTTGTGTGTGAGAGAGAGAGACGGTAGTCGGGAAGGGGAGTGGAGTGGAAGCAGGAGTTGTGTGTGTGTGTCTGTGAGAGAGAGAGGAGACGGTAGTCGGGGTTGTCTGATCGGTAAACAAATGAATAATGTCAGTCTGGGATGGAGACAAAAAGGAGACCGCAACAAATGTTGTGTCTACAGGAGAGAGAGAGAGTAATTTTAGTGGTATGAGTCATATGTAGAGACATATAGGGTGTGTGAGAGAATCCCATAGAGAGAAAGACAAAGTGAAAGACGAGTGGAGACTGTGTGTGTGGCGGTGAAAAATAAAGCTTAGGTACCGAGTGATACCAGAGAACAGTAGAGACGTGAGAGATAATGAAAACCGTGTAATGTATAATGATAGGGAGAGTGTGACACTTCTCAAGGGAGACGTCGAGAGACCATGTTTGCGAGGATAGGAGAAACATGAAGTGAGCGTGCGGGTGAGCTGGAGAAAAGAGAGTGATAGCTACCTGAAGGAGCATGCATGCGAGAGAGATGGGCGTGAAAGGAGTGAACAAAAAAGGGATTCAAATATTTGAATTCGAGATGATGATACATGTAATCCATACTCGAACCAAAATTGATCTATCAAACATGCATACTCATATGAATTCACGCACATCTATGTTATTTAATATGTAGATATTACTGATCCATACATTTTAGTAGAACATAATTTGGTTAATTTTTTTCGAATTCAACCTTAAGATTTCGAGATCGTTGTATTTGTAAATCATATTATACATATAAAGGAGCAGAATTCTTTGTTGTGCTTTTGAAAGTATATATAAAAAAATGATGTATATAGAATGTAATTCCAATTGAAAATGGATCCCGCCCTAGAAAAATAGAATACAAACGGGATTCGAATTGAGTTGGCACGGTAAACGTGTACTCTGCAAAATTTGAACGAAGCGGGGAAAGTCGCAGTAACCGCCCGAAACCAAAATCTGCGAGATGGAAATCACTACTGCCTATCCCTGCCACGCAAAGCCTATGTGCTGGATTTCTATAGGTTTCGATAGGGGTATGTTTGTAATTTCACCCAAACGTGACGTAACCGCCTCTCACCCATATTCATACACGGTGGGCGCCAAAACACAGTGTGTCCTCGGCCGAAATTGACTCCCTCCCCGATTCATATTCATACACGGTGGGCGCCAAAAACAAAATCTCGTCGGCAAATATTCGGTGTATGCGAGATTACCGTCCTATCCCCAACCGACTAATGTTGCTGTGATGTAGTAGAAATTTGAAACGGGGGCTAAGTTTGTAAATTTCCTCGCATTTGAGACAAGCGCACCTTGAATACATGGTTCCCCCCTTCCTCTCTACCTCCCTTTTCCCCATTCGTACTCCGTGGGCGCCAAAACACCCTCTCCACCCCACCCTCCTCCGTCCGCCGCCGTCCGCCACCCCATCCACCGCCGTCCTCCTCCACCATGCCGGAGCTGATACCCCGACGCCACCGTCCATTACAAGAGATCGACCTCTCTCATCCACGGCTTCGGACCGGGATCCTTGCATCCCGTCCTCTCGCTTCCTCCCCGCCGTCGTCCACCTTGCCGGCACCGCTCCTACGACCATCTCGTCCACCGCGCCCCGCCGTCACCGTCTACCCTCCTAGATCTGCTTCCACGCCGCCGACAGCCATCGCTACCACAGCACCGTCAAATTCTCAGCAGATGCGTACACGGCGCCGCACCAGAGGCGGTACTCTTTCGTATCTGCTCAACTTATTTATCGCAGCAAGAAAATAGATCGCCACTGCTTTACTCTGATTTCTTGTCTTGGTTGCGAAGTTGCCTTTGTCCGGTTTGCACCTTCAGATCCGCCATGGCACGCTCAACACTATACTCCCAATGCTTATGGTTTTCCCCTTTTATATTCCACACTAGCTAAATCACAGTAGACTAAATTTCAAAATTGGGTCAGTCGATTTTTCAGAGCTCGCCGGAGTTCGCCGGTGCGAACGAAGGGGCTCGGGTGGTTGTGGGGCCTCGCCGAACGAAGAAAACTTGACGCGGGTGGGGGTTGGGGCGGGGGTGGGGGGGTGGGGGTGGCGGAGGAACACAGGCGGCGGGGGCCGGTGGTCCGGCCGGCAGCCCGTGCGGTGTTCTGTATGGGAAGAATCAGAGACGAGGAAGAAGATGGGTTAGGAGAAGTAGGATCTTCATCCAACCGCCTGAAATGGTCGAGAGACAGCTGGGAGTTGCATTCTTAATGCGCTCTGGTTCATCATGTGTGGGCACTGCGCAACCAACATTTTATTATCCAAAATCTGCTTGCTCTTCTTTACCATCTTCCTCTTCCATTCTTCTTTAATATGTACTCTCTCCGTTCCTAAATACAAGTCTTTGTATAGATTCCACCATGGACTACATATGGAGCAAAATGAGTGAATCTACATTCTAAATGTATCTGGATACATCTGTATGTGATCCATAGTGGAAATCTCTACCAAGACTTATATTTTGGAACGGAGGGAGTATGATAGTGGTACAGTATGTTCCTTGTACTGAACATGAGCAGGGACTTTTGCAGTGTAGAGGTCTATACGGTCGGTTGTGATGGACACTTTGAGCCTCTTTGATTCGTAGGATCTTGTGAACATAGGAATAGGATTTGTAGTCACCTGCCCACTTGAATCCTATAAGAATAGCAAGGAAATGCGGGGAGCTGTGTCGCCTTTGAGAGTAACACTGATATTAACAGTACCGCACCTTCACTTGAAGAGAGCTGGTATCCGAAGCCTTTCTAGCCGTACCGGCAATACTAGCACATATATTCCAGCAAATTCCACTTTGCTGATTTTACTTTGATGCTTACGGTTTTCCCCGTTATATCTACACTATGATCTGTGTAGCTGCTTTGTGTCGCACTAGCAGCAGTCCACTCTTGAAGCTAAACACTGCAATGACTTACAAAATTGGCACCAAGGCATTGAGTGCCATTCTGGATGCAATGAAACTCATACGCTCCCCACCTGTTGATTCTTGTTCAGAATATGATCCTAATGACTATTCTAACCTCGAGGAGTCAAAGGCAGATGGCCTGTCCTGTTCACCCATCAAGGTGCCTGTTCTAATTTGGCAATGTTTTATTGATTGCGGGTATCTTGCATATGTTGTCTTGCATTTCTTCTACTTTGTTGCACCGCCATCTGCTTAGTTTACTCATCGTATATGTCGAGATGCCATGCCCATCCATTATCAATACATATTCCATCTGTCATCATACCATGTTTTTTCACTCAAATGATGTTCTTGTGCATCAGACATCAAAAAGGAAGAGGGTGATTGCTGAACCTGAAGGAGCACCAGCAAAGTCCTTGAAAAACGTGGTGGTTCCGGAGAAATCAGACAGCACCCCACTTATATTGGTTGTACAACCAGTGACACAAAACGTAGGACCGACTCCAGCAGACTGTACCCATACTTCACTGGCCACACCACTAGCCCCACCACACAGGACCTGCACTCCAACAAAAGGTATACCAATTTCATTTGCCATAGCACCAGCTGTACCACAGAAAAATCCCACTCCAGCAAAAAGTACAGCAAATCCACCGGCCGAAGACCTATCCCAACTGCAGAGACGGCCAATTCCTGTAGATTGGAACCCCATTCCATTTATTCCCAGTTTAAAAGACAATGCTTTCAATGTTGTTAGGGACTACGTGCATATATTCCCATCATGGGAAGATTATTGTGAAGACAAACACCATTTTCACATCTTCCTGTCCAACTTACGTGTAAGTGCTATTATTCATGGTTATTATTTTCCTGTTTTCTGCTGATTGAACACATCAATGATTTACATTACATTGTTGTAACTAGGCGAGGGTCAATCTGGATAGTCATGACGAACAAAGCTTGCTTGTGCTTTTCAAGGAAGCATTGCAGCAGTATCGGTGTTACCTGAGGAAATCACACTTTGATGGCAAGTCTATAAACGAATTTCCTGTGAAGTCTCCTGTGCTAAATTTAGAAGACATTGAATGGAAAAACCTTGTTATGCACTGGTCTCGTTCCTAGGATGAGGTACTGTCTATGAAATCACATGACAATTTGAACTTCTACTTTTCCGCATGTGCCTTACGGATCTTTTTTGCAGGAAATCTGCTCGAAGAAGAATTCCGGTTTGACAAGAACGACAGGATATCGCAAATATGCTGCCCGCTGCTTTGCTCTTGTTAGTACCTGTTGTCCTGTATCACTGTACTTGCATACATACCTGGTTCATTATGTGACAGCAGTATGCATGATAGCTTGCTTATCAATTGTTCGCTCCAAATTATCTGATCTGTATGAATGGTTACATTAGTGTAGAATATATCCAATGCCAATGTTTTTTTAGCTCTGCATTGTTCTTGTAAGTACATGCTGTCCTTTATCAGTGTACTTATAATGACAGGTAGTTGTTCATGTACCATCACTCTGCAGCTTATTTTCCTTTGCCCTCCATTTTCTACACATCAGATCTATATTTACTCTTACCATAAGGTTGGTATTGAGAAGTTTAGTTGTGCATTGCTCTTGGCTGTACCTTTTGCCTGTATCGCTGCACTTACATTTATAGCTACTTGGTTATGTAGCATCACTCTTCATCTTATCTTAAATATTCTCCATTTTTTCGTATATTATCACATCTATATTTACTCTTAACAAAATGTAGAATAAAGGCAATGCTTTTGAAGAAGATTCTGTGGTAAACTTCTTGAATTGCCCCCCGATCAGCATGGACAAGGCCTTTATAGAGCCTGTCTTCACCAATAATGTAAGTTTGTCCATCTCAAGCCTTCTAACTTTGTTGTATATATTTGGTTAGGCATGACTGCAACAACTGTTTATTTTTGGTGTTTGCATCAAATTGCTTGTTTAAAGTTTATTATGTAGTTCATAAACAAAAGTTTGTCCTTTCTCAATTTAAGTTTTCAGTTGTACAACCAAGTTCCTTCTTCATACCATGTAAATTAAACTATACAGAGCAAGTGATCTTCTTTTGCACTGCATGCATGCTTCTGTTCTTCATCCGTAATCCAGTGGTGTGGTGAACCTACCCACTACAGCACAATGTCATATTCTGCAATGTCTTAACTATGAACAATGTCATATCATTCTACTATTATTTAAACCGTCTCTTTATTTGCCAATCTGAAATGGTATAAATTGACAGCACACTAACCATTGATACTTATGAGTTCTTGATCTGTAATCCAGTGGTGTTGTGAAGCTGCCAACTCCTTCACAATGTCATTTCCTGCCATGTCTTGACCTGAACAATACCATATTGTGTTAATGCAATTTTAAACTATGTCACTTTATTCGTTAGTAAGAAATGTGATGAATTGTCAGCACTGATACTTTTATGTGCAAAACCTGTCATCTGTCTGCTTGTTTATCTTTCAGAGTGAGGAAGATATAAGTGTTGAACAAGTGCAGTCTCATCATCTTGCTCAGCTGCTTGCGCTGCAGCTCCCCAGCAGGGCTAACCTTTCTTAAACTCTATTCAAGTGTTGTTGGTTTTGTATATTATTTTGTTGGCGTGTTTATTTGCACTGGTGGCGATCTTTGATGCCCAGTGTATGTAATCTGCTGTCTGCTTGTGCTTTATTATCATAGTAGCGAACTTTGATGCCCAGTGGATGTAATATGCCGTAATTTCTTTATTGTATAGTCTAGGTTTTTTCTTATTCACGATGTTGCAGTTATTTTACTGTATATATATCTTGTCTTCGCAGTAAACCGGCCAAACCGTAAAATTATGGTACATAATCGGGTCGTCATGCAATCACGATGTAGGTTGGGCCTGAAACGTGTCGAACAGCTCACGGGCCGGCAGCAGCCTGAAATGAACCCCGGCCCACGATTGTGCGAATCAAATCACGGGCTTTTAACAGGCCAAAATTGTCTCGGTCCTTGTTTGGCCCAATCAGATATCGGCTGCGAGCAGGCCGGATGCAAACCGGGTCGTAGTTAGGCCCAACTATATGACGGGCTTTTAACAGGCCGAAATTAATATAGGGCCGAAATGTTAAACGGGCCCTTAACAGGCCAAAACTAATATCAGGCCGAATTACTAAGTGGGCCTTTAGCAAGTGGGCCCAAAAGCATAGTGTCCAGTTGACGGGCCGAATCTGATATGGGCCATAATTGAGCCCAAAGCCTCTTAAAGGGCCGGACCTGATCTGGGCCGTAATTTGGCCCAGAACGTGGTAGGCTTTTAACGCGCCAGATCTCATATGGGCCACTATTAGGCCCGGAGCGTGGCAGGCCATTATTGGACTGGATCAAATATGGGCCGGCATTTGGCCCAAAACATGGCAGCCAGTTAATGGGCCGGCCTACTAGGGTCCTTAAAATCTTGTGGGCCTACAGCTGGGCCGGCCCATGAATGTCGGCGAAATCTCGTGGGCCTTTAGCTGGGCCGGCCCATTATGATCCGCAAGAATCTTGTGGGCCTTTACCTGGGCCGGCCCATTATGGCACACAAAAATCTTGTGGGCCTTTACCTGGGCCGACCCATTATGGCCCGCAAAATCTTGTGGGCCTTTAGCTGGGCCAGCACATTATGGTCTGCAAAATCTCGTGGGCCTTTAGCTGGGCCGGCCCATTATGGTCCGCAAAATCTTGTGGGCCTTCAGTTGGGCCGGCCCATTTAAACTTGATGGGCCGGTCCACGTGTCAACATATCATAGGCGCGTCTCGCCCATTGGATGAGTGACACCTGTGCCAACGCGGACCTGACACGTGTCTCCTCCAGCCAATGGTGATTTTACACGTGGAAAATCCCCATTGGTCGGGGCTGTTAACGGGTTATCGGATCCAAAACCCGACCCGATAGCTTAACGGCGTTCCGTTACGGTGGATGCCACATGTCAGTCACCCTTGACGAAAGCACTTCTGTGACGCGCGATTTATCGTCATGGAAGTGGACACTTCCGTGATGATAATTTTGGTAATGTCATGGAACACTTCTACGACAGCACAGGTATGACTATCTTGATTCTGTCATAAATTTGTCATGGATGTACATGCATGACAAAAAACGCAACCTACTGTGACGAACACGTATCATCATGGAAGTGTATTTTTTTGTAGTGTTGGTAGTTTAATCCTGTCCACCTTACTAATGAACTGGTTCACCGAAATGAGTTTCATATACTAGTACATGCTAAACTGTTATGTGTTTGCTTGTTTCTTCTTTTAGAATGCTGACAGAATATTGGGGAAGAGTGCCTTATTAAGCAATGGTAAAGGAAGTAATGCAGATAAGGGTCGGGATAGTGAAACATCCTTGTTGGTCTCCAACAAAGCTGATAAAACAGCTAAGGAAGACTATCTCGAAGATAGTGAGACAACCCCAAAGTCTTGTCTTGGTTTAGTGTTGGAGTTACTGGCCACTACCTCTTGCACAAGCTATTCAAACTCACTGTCTGAATCAGTTCGGTTTCTTGAGTCTCAACTACAAGCTGAAAGACATCGATCAGTTGTGCTGCGACAAGAAGCGGAAGGACTGCGGAAGTCCCTGGAGCATTCAGATGCATACTTTCTGGTGCAACAGCAAGCGTTGGAGGATTTTAGCGCCAAACAGGACAAAGCTAATAAGCTTGCTAAGCTTATTGCCAGCATGGTGGATACCACGTTTCTTGAGCTCTTATGAAGTTGTTTCAGTTATGCTCTTGTTTTGCTGCCGCGTTTATTTGCACTGGTGGCCAATTTTGACGGCCAGTGTATGTAATATGCTACTTTGTTCCCTATATTTGCACTAGCGGCAAACTTTGATGCCTAGTGGATGTAATATGTGTAATAGCGGTAATAGGCTAGCGTTAATTGCTTGCTTATTTATTTTCTTATTTTCTTGTTTACTTGTTTGCTTGTAGTCACTTCAGTTCTTTTTCTGTGTTTTTCTAGTGGCCACAATAACCTATTTTTGGAAACTAGGCCAAAATAATCATGGCAACACACGGACTGTTGTAACCATGGGCCTCCTGCGGGCCGTATGATCCATGGGCCTTCTACGGGCCGTAGGATCCATTGGCCTTCTATACGGGCTATAGGATCCATGGGCCTTCTACGGGCCATACGATCCATGGGCCTTTTACGGGTCGTACGATCCATGGGCCTTCTATGGGGCGTATCGTCACTTCGCCAATCATGGGTCGTACTATTCGTGGACAATAACGGGCCGTTTATTGGCCGTATTTGATAACTCTATGAAAACAGCCCAACAGGTTTTTTCGACATGTAAACGGCCCAACGTATTAACGGGCCACAAACGGGCCGACTGTAACCACGGGCTGAATTTGGCCCACAAGCAGAAAATGGCAGTAACGGGCCATAAGTAATCGAATGCTGGAAATGAGCCCAAGAATAAATGGGCCCTGAGAAGGCCGAAAGATATCATGGTCTGGAAACGGCCCAACGGAATAATGGGCCGTTAATGGGTATAAAGTGATACACTGTTCATTACGGGCCAGTTTTACCACGGGTCGTTAAGGGGCCGAGGGTTACTAAGGGCCTCATATGGGCCGAAAGACGTCATGGGCCATACATGGGCCAAAAGTTAAAATGGGCTGGAATTATATTGGACGGCCCAGATGACGCTACTGGGCCTAATTTGGATAGGCCGTAAACGGGCCCTGGGATAGCGGGCTGTAAATGGGTTATATGCGAATAGGCCGTTAACAGGCTTGCCGTGTGTCACAACCCTAGAATTGATTGTAACTAGTTGCACCAGCATCCATGCATCATGTCTAAATTTATTTGAAAGTTGAAATGGAGATTGTTCAAACCCTAGCACCAGATCAAATCAAATAGGCTCAACCTCAAATTTTTTCAATGAACCCAAAATGCCTTTGGAAAAGTTCATCATTTTTGAATTGGTCCAGAACCTCTGACAAAAATGGTGCACAATTTTCTAGGACATCATTGAGTCATTGGATTAAATCATACTCTATTTGCATTTGGGCATTTAAATGCTATAAAATATTTTAAATGTCCAAATAATCATAAACTAAAATGTTTACTGTTGGAAATATTCCAAACAGTGGCCACAGTCAGTTGCATGATTTTTGGAAATGCTCTGGCATTTTTAATAAAGCCAAACACAATTACAGAAAATAGAAAAACAGAAATAAAAGAGAGAGAGAGAGAGAGAGAGAGACTACCTGTGTCACCTGCGGCCCAACTACTGTGCAGCCACCTGGCCTGGCACTGCTGGCCCAGCCCACCAGGGGCTCCCGTGTCTTCTTCCTGCTCTGCCAGGAGGACAAACAGGTGTGTGGCGAGCGCCGATGCTGCCCTGGCCACCTCCTGCTTCCCCGGCCCCTCCTCCCCCTGGACCCTCTCACTCTCCCCGCGCTCCTCCCCCTCCTCTGCTCTCTCCCCACACGCGCCCGAGCGGAGCTCGTCGCCGCCGTCCACCGTCCGCATGTCCGCCGGCCACCCTACCCATCTCCGTGCCGCCCAACGGATCCGACACGTCGCCCTCTTCCTCATCGCCAAGCCATGCGACGTCGGGAGCCCTGCGGTGACGCCAACGTCGTCGTCTTCACCGACGGGCACCAAAGATCGCCGGCTCCGATTCACCGTCTCCAGGCCGCCCCCGAGCCCACTGACCTGCTCTGCGGGTCCTCTGTGAGCTCCTCTCCAATCCCCCATGCCCCCCTCCTCTAGCGCGTCCTCTAACGCTTATTCCCGCCATGGCCGAAGCTCGCCGCCGCCGTGCCATGTCGTTGCTGTGGCAACAGCCGCCTCCGCCCGCCTTTGAGCGTGTAGCCGTGCTCACCGAGCTCCCAGGAGCCGAATGCATCCCCCAGCTCCTCCTGTCTTGCTCCGCAGCCCCGTTCCGCTCGACGCCGTAACTCCGGCCGCCGCCAAGCTCTCTGCTGCTGCCTACCCCGGCCACCCCAGCCGCTGCCTCTCGCATAGTTGGATGCACGCGAGTCCAGGCTCCGCATGGATGGTCTCGGCCATCCATTTGGTCGCCGGAGGGCGATTCCCGTGCGCCTCCGCCGCATTCGGCCTCGCCGGCGGCTAACTGCCAGTCAAACCGGGTCAAAACCCGCGCTAATGACTCCCCGCAGTCACTGACAGTGGGCCCCGTGCCCTTATTTAATCAAAGTTTAGTTTCTGTTTAGCTCTAATTAAACACAGTGGCCCCACGCGCCAGCTTTGACCGTGCTGACGTGGTTGTTGACCTGGGCCCACTAGTCAGCCTCTGTTCCTGCCCTGTTACACTGACGTGCGAGCCCCACTAGCCAGGTTTGACCTAGACCGCCCCTGTTGACTTGATGACGTCACATCAATGTCATATTGACGCAGTTAACCATTTTCTAGATTTAAAATAATTCAGGAAATTTCAGAAAATATCCAAACTTCTAAAATTCATAGAAATTCAACCGTAACTCCAAATCAAATAATTCATATATGAAAAATTATCAGAAAAATTCAATCTATCCATCTGTACTAGTTTCATGCATGACAAACCAACCTAAACCTGCTGTATAGATGAAAACACATAAAGGGCATTTCAAATGCTTAAGTTTGGAGTTGCATTTGAATCCTTGATTCAAATGAGCTCCATTGAATTTGTTGTTGTTTGCATTAGCACAAACAACATCACATATATATGCCATGTTCATGCATCATTTTGTGCATTGCATTGATTGTGTTTATTCTCTGTTTGCCGATGTTGTTCCCCCTCGCTAGACGTTGTTCTGGCGCTGAGATCGATGACACCGATGAAGAACTATACTATCTTCAGAAGTGCCAGGCAAGCAAAACCCCCTTGTTCATTCTGATACAATCCCACTCTCTCGCTCCTGCTCTCTTTTACTGCATTAGAACAACAGCGATTCAACTGTTACACGCTACGGTAGTTGAACCCCTTTCCTCTGCATGACCTGTCATTGCCACAGTAAATAGATAAAACCCACTAGCATGAGTAGGAGTTGTTTGAGCCTTGATGTGCCTACTCATTCATGCTTGTTGTCATGCCTGCTACTGCTTAGAGTTGAGTCAGGTCTGATTCATCAGGGATGAATTGGAATGTGGTGAACATGTCCTACTGTTGAGAGCTAAGTGTGTGAACACGATTTGGTAAAGGTAGCGGTGAGAGGCCATGTAGGAGTACATGGTGGGTTGTCTCATTGCAGCCGTCCTCAGGAACTGAGTTTTGTGTTTGTGATCCATGAACAGTTACTACCACACATTGGGTTCCGGTAACTCGACCCCTCTCGCTTATTAATCAACTCGATCTCTGTCCAGGAGTTGCAACTAGTTTCTGGTGTTTGTAGGTAGTGTTAGTAGTCTACCAAGTGGCACCCGGTACAGGTGGGCTTGGGACAGACTAGGCACCATGGCACGGTGTACCAAGCGTAGATCCATCCGTCGAGGTGGGCTTGGGAACCCTGCACACATCGTTTGGGGCCGTGAGCGACACCCCGGCCGGATCTCCTTGCGGATGGAACCCGAATAGGCGATAAACAGGGACTAGCGACTTGTGTGGTTAGTCAGGTCGTGGCCGACTCCCTCGCCAGGCTTCCGCTTGAAGGTTGCCGAGATACACGACGTGTACATGGTGGTAAGTGGCGAGAGCGTGTGTGAAAAAGTACACCCCTGCAGGGTTATAAATGATCTATTCGAATAGCCGTGTCTGCGGTAAAGGACTTCTGGGTTGCTTGTACAGTTCATAGACAAATGAAAGTGGATACTCTAAAATGCGCAAGATAAGCGTGAGTGCTATGGATGGCGTTCTCGTAGGGAGACGGGAGCAGATCCATAGTGGTGTATTGATATGGTGAATATGTGGACTCGTGTGCACCACCTTAAAGAGTTACTTGCAGTCGTAGTATAGGATAGCCATCGAGTCAAAGCTGGCTTGCTGCAGTTAAACTCCACCACCCCTTTGTTGATACTGATGCATATGTAGCTAGTTCTGATGTAAGTCTTGCTGGGTACATTTGTACTCAAGTTTGCTTAATTTATGTTTTTGCAGAGAGACTTCAGTCTCGCTAGTAGTTCCGCGTGGACTTCGACGTTTAGCTTGTTACCTCAGCTACGATCTTGTGACCTCAGCAGGGTCTTGTAGATAGTCAGGCTTCTCAGCCTTTTTCATTTGTAGTTTTCTATACTCAGACAAGTTAAGCTTCCGCATGTGCTTGATGCTTGTATGCTCTGTATGTTGGGTCATGAGACCCATGTTTGTAATACTTGACTCCTCTGAGCCTAATGAATAAATACTCTGAGTCGTAGAGTCTTGTTGTGATGCCATGTTGTATTTGCACATATCGAGCATATTGTGTGTATGATTTTGAAATGCTTGGTATGTGTGGGATCCGACAACCTAGTTTTCTATCCTTGGTAGCCTCTCTTATGGGGAAATGTAGTCTAGTGCTTCCACTGAGCCATGGTAGTCTGCTACAGCCCGGTTTACAGGAGTCCTGCTAGCCCAGTTACTACTGCTCCAGAACACTTAGACTGGCCGACATGTGATCCACTTCGTTCCTATGTCTGTCCCTTCGGGGAAATGTCGCGCGGTGACTTCCGGAGTCCTGCTAGCCTGCTACAGCCCGGGTTCCCGGAGTCCTGTTAGCCCAGTTGCTACAGCCTGGATTCACACGCTGATGACCGACACGTTCGATGCTGGTTCATGTATGCATGTCCCCGTAAGTTAGTGCCACTTTGGGTTCACGACTAGTCATGTCGGCCTGGGCTCTCTGTCATATGGATGCTAGCGACACCATCATTTACGTGAGCCAAAAGGCGCAAACGGTCCCGGGCCAGGTAAGGTGGCACCCGTGGGAATACCGTGCGTGAGGCCGTAAAGTGATATGATGTGTTACATGCTAGATCGGTGTGACATAGAATCGGGGTCCTGACAGCTTTGGTATCAGAGCCTGACTGCCTCTAGGATTACCAAACCAAACTGGTCGAAGTTGTGTCTAGAAATTCTTCAGTTATATAAGGGAATTGATTGTGGAAGGGAACGTAAGGCTCTTTTTACTTCTTTACCTTATGTCCTTCTGATCTGAGTCAACCTCTTCTTTTCTACGGGGATTAAGAACTAGGCTTCTCTTCTTTCTATCAGGATCACGTGTTACTAATCCATAGACTCTTAGGATTGATGGATTTGAGTCTCAGTTCAGTTTCTAGTACTTCCGTGTGTTGACAGTTGGTCTTGGAACCTTGATATTGTGATGTTAAGTGGTTATGCCACCAATTTGCAAGATGTCTCAAATCTTTTTGAGCATTTACAGTCGTTATGCTGTCCGAGTCACCCCAGATTTCTAAATAGTCTGATGCATGTGCAAATCCTTTCTTTCCGTTCCCGATGTTCCTTTGGGCCAGATTAACCACACCCATCGTCTGTCGAGGTACTCCATTGCCTTGACATATATGCTGGAGCTAGTATTATGACCCTAGGCATCCTAGAGAACCACCCAGTAATTTTGCAATGCTTTATATTCCTAGTGTGATGATTCTGGCCATCATTCTCGAAAGCATCTCGTGATGTTATTTAGTTAGTAGGTATTCTATCTCTGGGTCCTTGGACCCAAGATTCACTCTACTTACTTTTTGTTGATAGTGTTTGCTAGTTCCTTAGGATATTAGTAACCTTTGTGATAGTCCTCGAGGTCCGTGGCATTTTCCTCTTCCAAATACCATGACCTACTTATGGCAGACGTTCCTCGTTGAACCGAAAGATCACAACCAGAGTGCTCTTGATGAGTTCTCGATTCCATGTTCTGACTCTGCCAGTTCTACCTTTCTGCATGGGTTATCTAGAAGAAATATGTTGAACTCGTTCGACATACTAATCTATGCATCCACAACTCAGAAAGATACATGTTCCTTTGAGTTGTCCCTCTTTAGTTGTATTCCGGCCCTCGTGTATCCGTTGATAGTTAGGAGTATTTGTGCATCCTTGTTCATCGATGCCTTTTATTCTTATGCCTCGTGTATCAGTTGATAGTAAGGTGGCACCCGTGGGAATACCGTGCGTGAGGCCGTAAAGTGATATGATGTGTTACATGCTAGATCGGTGTGACTTAGAATCGGGGTCCTGACACCGTGGGCTGGCCCGCCACCTTTTGACCAAGTCAAACAGGCCGGCCTTTTCATAGGAATGGGCCTCTGTTGGGCCGTGCCACGTGTCGGCGTATCATAGGCGCTTTGGGTCCAATGAGTGGATGACATCTGTCCCAACGGTGAGCCGACACATGTTTCCTCCAGCCAATGATGATTTTACACGTGGAAAATCCCCATTGGTCGGGGCTGTTAACGGGTTATCGGATCCAAAACCGGACCCGATAGCTTAACGGTGTTCCGTTACGGTGGATGCCACGTGTCGGTCACCCTTGACGAAAGCACTTCTGTGATGCGCGATTTATCGTCATGGAAGTGGACACTTCTGTGATGAAAATTTTGGTAATGTCATGGAACACTTCTACGACAGCACAGGTATGACTATCTTGATTCTGTCATAAATTTGTCATGGATGTACATGCATGACAGAAAACGTGACCTACTATGACAAACACGTATCATCACGGAAGTGTATTTTTTTGTAGTGCAACCAGAGTAAGATCCACACCAGAGTGGTACGGTAATCCTGTTCTGAAAGTCATGTTACTAGACCATGATGAACCTACGAATTATGAGGAAGCGATGATGAGCCCAGATACCGCGAATGGCTTGAGGCCATAAAATCTGAGATCGGATCCATGTATGAGAACAAAGTGTGGACTTTGGTTGACTTGCCCGATGATCGGCAAGCAATAGAGAATAAATGGATCTTCAAGAATAAGACTGACGCTAACGGTAAAGTTACTGTCTACAAAGCTTGACTTGTTGCCAAAGGTTTTCGACAAGTTCAAGATGTTGACTACGATGAGATTTTCTCACTCGTATCGATGCTTAAAGTCTGTCCGAATCATGTTAACAATTGCCACATTTTATGAAATCTGACAAATGGATATCAAAACTGCATTCCTTAATGGATTTATTAAAGAAGAGTTGTATATGATACAACTAGAAGGTTTTTTCAATCCTAAAGGTGCTAACAAAATGTGCAAGCTCCAGCGATCCATCTATGGACTGGTGCAAGCATCTCGGAGTTGGAATATACGCTTTCATAGTGTGATCAAAGCATATGGTTTTATACAGACTTTTGGAGAAGTCTGTACTTACAAGAAAGTGAGTGAGAGCTCTATAGCATTTCTGATATTATATGTGGATGACATATTGTTGATTGAAAATAATACAGAATTTCTGGATAGCATAAAAGGATACTTGAATAATAATTTTTCAATGAAAGACCTCAGTGAAGCTACTTACATATTGGGCATCAAGATCTATAAAGATACATCAAGACACTTGATAAGACTGTCGATGAGTACATACCTTGATAAGATTTTGAAGGAGTTCAAAATGGATCAGTCAAAGAAGGAGTTCAAAATGGATCAGTCAAAGAAGGAGGTCTTGCCTGAGTCGTAAGGTGTGAAGTTGAGTAAAGACTCAAAACCCGACCATGGCAGCAAATAGAAAGAGAATTAAAAGTCATTCCCGATGCCTCGATCATAGGTTCTATAAAGTATGTTATGTTGTGTACCAGACCTATTGTGTACCTCAACATGAGTTTGGCAAGAGGGTACAATAGTAATCCAGGAGTGGATCACTGGACAGCGGTCAAAATTATCCTTAGTAGAATAAGGACATCTTTCTCGGTTATGGAGGTGACAAAAAGTTCATCGTAAAGGGTTACGTTGATGCAAGCTTTGACATTGATCCGGATGACTCTAAGTCTCAATCTGGATACATATTGAAAGTGGGAGCGATTAGCTAGAGTAGCTCCGTGTAGAGCATTGTAGACATAGAAAATTTGCAAAATACATATGGCTCTGAATGTGGCAGACCCGTTGACTAAACTTCTCTCACAAGAAAAACATGATCACTCTTTGGGTGTTAATCACATAGCGATGTGAACTAGATTATTGACTCTAGTAAACCCTTTGGGTATTTGTCACATGGAGATGTGAACTAATCACATAAACACGTGAACTATTGGTGTTAAATCACATGACGATGTGAACTAGATTATTGACTCTAGTGCAAGTGGCAGACTGAAGGAAATATGCCCTAAAGACAATAATAAAGTTGTTATTTATATTTCATTATATCATGATAAATGTTTATTATTCATGCTAGAATTGTATTAACCGTAAACTTAGTACATGTGTGAATACATAGACAAAACAGAATGTCCCTAGTATGCCTTTACTTGACTAGCTCGTTAATCAAAGATGGTTAAGTTTCCTGACCATAGACATGTGATGTCATTTGATGAATGGGATCACATCATTAGGAGAATGATGTGATGGACAAGACCCATCCGTTAGCTTACCATGTTGATCATTCAGTTTTATTGCTATTGCTTTCTTCATGACTTATACATATTCCTTTGACTATGAGATTATGCAACTCCCGAATACCGGAGGAACACCTTGTATGCTATCAAATGTCACAACATAACTGGGTGATTATAAAGATGCTCTACATGTGTCTTCGAAGGTGTTTGTTGGGTTGGCATAGATCGAGATTAGGATTTGTCACTCCGAATATCGGTGAGGTATCTCTGGGCCCTCTCGGTAATGCTCATCACTATAAGCCTTGCAAGCAATGTGACTAAGGAGTTAGTTGCGGTATGATGCATTATGGAACGAGTAAAGAGACTTGCCGATAATGAGATTGAACTAGGTATGAGGATACCGACGATCGAATCTCGGGCAAGTAACATACCGATGACAAAGGGAATGACGTATGTTATTATGCGGTTTGACCAATAAAGATCTTCATAGAATATGTAGGAGCCAATATGAGCATCCAGGTTCCACTATTGGTTATTGATCGGAGATGTGTCTTGGTCATGTCTACATAGTTCTCGAACCCGTAGGGTCCGCACGCTTAACGTTCGACGATGATTTGTATTATGAGTTATGTGATTTGATGACCGAAGTTTGTTCGGAGTCCCGGATGAGATCACGGACTTGACGAGGAGTCTCAAAATGGTCGAGAGGTAAAGATTCATATATTGTAAGGTTGCATTTGGACATCAGAATGGTTTCGAGTGGTTCGGGCATGATTCCGGAGAACCGGGAGGTAATTACCAGAACCCCCCGGGAGAAGTATTGGGCCTATTGGGCCTTATTGGAGGAGAGGAGAAAGGCCACGTGAGAGGGGTATCAGTTCAATCTCCGGCGTATCTCGTAGTGTGGGTCCTAAGCTAGGCGTCTGGGAGCGATGGTAACATGGACACGAGGTTTTACCCAGCTTCGGGCTCTCTTGATGAGATAATACCCTACATGCTGCTTTTGATTGTATTCATATGGGTGTAGTACAGAGTATATGTATCTACCACGAGATTGTAGTAATGAATATGAGATTGTCTATTGACTATCCTGGCCTCGGTTTATATATGCACCGTAGGCCTAGGGTTTAGAGGAGTCCTTGTCTTGGGCACCAAGTCTTGTAGAATCGTCCTTGTATGCGGCATGGGCTGTCCAAACTGGCCCAATAGTGAACCGCCATGGGGGTCCTCGGCCCGATCCAGCTGGTCGGGTGACGACGTGGTGAGTACCCCCTAGTCCAGGACACCATCAGTAGCCCCCTGAACCGGTCTTCAAGTTGGGGACGCTCCTTGATTCTTCCGAACTGTTCTTCATCTTCGGTCGTCGGTCTTCAAAACTGGTTCAACAAATCTTCTCATCTTCGATCTTGAGTATCGCCGAAATGCATCCGAAGAGTTTACATGTCAGGTATGCGAGGAGTCCCTTTAAGTTTCCGGCCTTTATCAATGCCATGTTATTTTTACGCCACACCACAGGTTTGAAGTTGTTCCCGGGCGGCAGTGTCCTCTTGCATCCGAGCTCCAACGCCGGACTGCATTCGAGGTATCTTTTGCAGCCGAGCACCAACGCCGGACCGCTTCCGAGCTCCAACGCCGGACTGTATCCGAAGAGTATTGTTATAGTCGAGCTCCAACGCCAAACTGCATCCGAGCTCCAGCGTCGGACTGTATCCGAGCTCCAACGCCGGACTATGTCCAAGCTCCAACGCCGGACTATGTCCGAGGTGTCATAGATCACCTTGGTTCAGAAAAGTGTTAGCCGAGCTTAATGCCGTAAATGCCCTCTAAGGAGCCAGCCACTTGCATCCGAGCTATATGCCGAACCGCTTCCGAGGTGGCTCAGCACCTTGGTCATGGCTGATTGTTTGCGGATTTTATTTCCGATGCGTATAAATTTATTTGCTGACGAGATGTATTGCCAGTAGCCCTCAAGGTGTCTATCGGCCTAAATCTGAGATGCACCTGAAGGAAAACATAAAACTGCTGATCCTGGTAGCCCCTGAGACCCAGGTCATGAAATCGTCCTGAGGATCAACTCCTAGCTCGGCAGCATACATAGGAATAGAAACGCAGTGTAATATATTAGAGGTAATAGTGATCGGCGGACGGGCCCCTGAGAGAGGGTCGTGAGAAGTCGCCGTGATATATCAGCTTGATGCCGGATAAGTCCCATATGGTACTTATTGTCGTCCGAAGACGCGCTTGTCCATAGTTTGGTTATGCC
Source organism: Aegilops tauschii subsp. strangulata (assembly GCF_002575655.3). NCBI lineage: Eukaryota > Viridiplantae > Streptophyta > Magnoliopsida > Poales > Poaceae > Aegilops > Aegilops tauschii. The sequence continues at coordinate 521,064,836 of NC_053036.3, forward strand.
GAACACTGAGCATTTTGAATTTTCTGCATTGAATAGGCAACACAGTAGCCCCCAAGACACTGGTCGGGTGGCAACACCAGATTAGGGGATCGATGTGCCCCTTTAATATTTGTAAATAATGAGCGCAAAGCCCAGTAGCCCCCGAGCCTTAATGTGGGCACAGGTGGCCGAATTAAGGATCGATATCCGTTTGACAGAAAATTTTGTTGTGTTTAACACAAACTTCTCGGAAAGAGAATAAAGATCTCTTAAAAGAGTTTAGAGCTGGTCGAAATCCGAGCTCGCCAAGGTAGGCCCCAAGGGGTTTAAAAGATGGATTGCAGTAAATGGATTTTACTCGCAATTTTTATGTGTAATGATTCTATGTATCCAAGTACTTTTCATCATTAATGCTCAAATCTACATTGTACAAAACTTTGTTGACCGACCATCGGCTTCAACCTCCTCGGCCAGTAGCTGGGGAGTGTTTGTCCTACTTTATAAAGCCGTTATAAGGGCAAAGTTTTACGGCAAACAAGGCAATCCGTTCATACGGTTTTATAAACAAAGGTACACGGAGAGATATGTTATATTACGTTTTAACGTAAGAAACATTTTCCAAAGAAAATAGTCCCACTATCGGTTCCTTTCTTTGGGTCGTCATGCTTATCATGAAAACTCACCTCCGATCAATGTGGGAGGAAACTATTGAGGATTTAGTTCGGCGAAAGTTCCCGAACTCTATGGTATTAATGAACCAAATTTTTTACTTCCGTCGTTGCCAACCAATGTGATCCTTTAAGATTGCTAGCTTTCGGCTTCACCCAGTCTGAGGTACTAACTCGGATGACCTGGTAGTAACAATCACAGAGGTTCTCCCTTTACCGCCTAGCCGAACAATCGGGAACGTAGGGGTAAGCACAGGAGCCAGGCAACCCAGCTTGGCCAAAATCTTAAGTCAAATTGATGCATATGTATGGCTTTATAACGATGATTACGGAAGGCAGCCTTTGTATATTAAATACAAACGCCGATGATATGTTTATTTTGACTCCGTTGCGACTGTTTATCAGTTGAAAGTGGCCCATCGTCGGCTTCCACCCCATTGTAGATGCTACGCAGGGTGTTTTCGCAATAACAAAACAACCCTTAGCCGACGTCTCGGTGCCCGAAGGCGGTTGTGTTAGCGGAAACGAGGCAATCAGATATGTGGGCTTTATAACTTTCACTTAGTCATAGGAGCTTTAAACTGGGGAAGCTAGCTACGAGCCCCCGGTTAGTGTTCGGCGATAGCCGTGGTCAAGCCGTAAACACTTCGGCCAATGTCATGAATGGCCCGTCATTTAACATAGTCATCGGATCGTTGACCAGTTTACGCTTATTGTGCCAGTCAGTTTTCAGCTTTCTCCACTGAGGTGCTTAACCATGTGAGCTGGAAGCACAATCGCAGTGGTTCTCCCTTTGCACACCTAGCCGAACAAAGCGGAACATAGGAGGCAAGCACAGGAGCCGGGCAACCCAACTATTGACCGAACACACAATTCGAAACCGATGCATATATAGCAATATCCGAGAATGTTTTCGCCGAATCTCTAAAGGTGTCCGGCGTTGCACTGCGAGACTTATGTGGGAAACACACAAATAGTTTAAAAGTGCCATAGGCTTGGAAAACCCAACAATTTAGTAAAAACTTGACGTCTGAATTAGATCAAGTGTTCAATGCCAATCCAAAAATTGGTCAAAAAGGGGTGCTTCTGTCGTGCATTAATATGACACATCCGATCTCAAGATCTCAAGCGGGTCAGCCCACGGTTGTAGCCTCCTATCCCGAAGGCGGAGTACTGCTCGTTAGGCCAGTTTAGCGAACTAAACTCGAACGGCTTTGAGAGAGAGACTAGGCTCCCCGGCTATTGACCACACACTCGCGTCAAAAAAAGGAGTGATAGAAAAAGATTTTGTAATGACCAAGAAGAAAACATTTTTTATAAAACGGCTCATACTAATTTAAGAGCCCCCGAGTGACTTTGGGCAAAAGAATTTTATGTATAATGATTGTATGTACGGAAGTACTTATATCATATATGTGTTCACCCGAACTTTAAACGCGTCCTAACCAACCGTCGGCTTCTCCCTCTTCGGTCAAGGACTAAAAAGTGTTATGTTCCACCTGTCGAGAATATTGATGGTGTTTCCGATAACCACGCAATCAGGCCATAAGGCTGTAACAGACAAAGCGCGCTTAGGGAACTTATGCTATATTACTGACGAAGTGTAAGAAGCATCTTTGAAGAAAATAGTACCTCCACCGATACCTTTCTTCGGTTGCTCATTGTTACTATGAGACTTGTGCAATAGATTTTTGGTACTCATGAGTCCCGTTGTGTGCCGACCATAATTGAAAATAATAAGTGCGTTAGCTTTCGGCTTCACCCAGTCTGAGGTCCGAGCTCGGATGACCCGATCGTGACAATCGCAGAGGTGCTCCCTTTACTCCCTAGCCGAACAATTGGGAACGTAGGGGTAAACACAGGAGCAAGGCAACCCAGCTTGCGGAACACTTAAGTCAACATGGTGCATATTGTGGCGTAATACACGAACAAGGAACGAAGCCATACAGTATAATCATATGCAAGAGGAAAAGCTTCATAAAGGAAGCCCCCAAGCAAACGGGGTATTTGAATTTGTGTGTCACAAACAAAGTTTTGACAAGGAAGTTTTCACAAACAACTTTTTGCCAAAAAAAGTATAACGCTTGGTCGAACCGAACAAAATTTAAAATTGAAAATTCTGAGCATAAAAGTGACTTAGCTGGTTTAATGTGCTCGGTGTCGATGCACGGCCCGAGCATATGGTGGGACAAGGTCCCAGGCCCCAAGTCGGTCCCGAGGTGGCGAAGCGAAGAGCTCCGCACTCCGAAGTGGCGACATAGCACGGCCAATGCAGGCCCGCAGTGTGACGCCGAAGTCCCCGGCATAGGTTAATGAGGTGATGACGAAGCCCTCGGTCCAGCCGAGATGACGTGGTACATCGGTACGCAAAGGTGACAGCGCTGCCCAATCCGGATCCTTTATCTGTGCACAGCAAATAGTGCAAGCCGGAGATAATAGGAATAATAAAAAATTAAAAAAATGTTGCATAATTAATAATTTATGCAAAGTGAGTAATAAAAGACATATGGCTTGTGTGCCGAACACTCGATGAGGTAGAGCTCTCTCAACGATGCCGAAGTCCCCGAGGCAACCGAACACATCGGTATGGCAACACGACCAACAAGGTGATCACGCGAGCCGATTTACGCCGATTGGGACGACGGCGTCGGCTTGTCGAAGAGACCACGTGACATAGTCGAAGTCCATTACCGAACCACCATGTGACCGTCGTTAATGCGGCCACCATTTGATAGACCTGCGTACAGATGATGAAACAAACCAGAGTAATAATTCCTTGGGAAAAATAAACCCAAACAAGCAAAAATTACTAGGATCAATGGCACCTGGTTTATTTGTTGTAGCAATCCGAAGAAAGGTGACTCCCACAATTGGGACTCGATCCGCACACCCATTGCCTGATGGGCGATAAAGCGACGGCATGGCGATGCTGGCAAAGGTTGGCTTGCCGAGGCAAAGCCCTCGGTCCAGCTAACGTGACGAAGCTGGTTGGCTGGTGACGCCGAAGTCACCGGAGTATGTTGATGAGGAAATAGCCAAGTTCCCGGTCCAGCCGAGGTGACGGAGCAGGTCGGTGAGGAGATGTTGCAGCTGCCATGTCAGCCGAGGTGTTGAAGCAGGTCGGCGTGATGGACATCGGCTTGAAGAACCAATAGTGCGGCCATGCTGACGCAGGTCGTGACTTGTGACGCGGTCAATGCCGGCTTGATGAAGTGACCATGCGGCGATGCCGGTGTGCCCGCTCCGTGTAATCCGTGGGGCAGCGATGTTGGTGATGATTTATCCTTCGCGATGCCGAACTCTTGTTCGGCTTGCCGAGATGATGATCGAAGAAGTTGAGCTCGGCTCAACAAAGCGGCGACGTGTCTAGCGCAGGTCGGCAGCCGTGGAGCAATATTGCCGGACTGGTTTGACACCAGCGTGATGGTGAAGATTACCTCGGAGGAGGCTTAAAATTTTATGGCTACGTGTTTAAAAACAACACACAATACCCTAGAAAAAATTCCTTCAAAAGGGTTGTCCAATATTCCGTTCATGAAGAAACATGAACTCGGGCCGGATTCATATTCGCGCAGAAAACAGATCCGAAAATTGGTCCACTCATCGGAAGGTTCCCGTAGTTTGAACCATCGGATCAAGCTGAAATTTGGAGGGGTGGTAGATATGGGAATTCCGCAGCAGATGAACGGTTGGATCTTCCAAAGGACCTCCGAGCTGGGCTCTGGAGACCACGCCCTAAACTCGTCCAGAGACGATCGCGCCAGAGATGATCCGAATTCCCATCGCCCTGTGGCGACCGCCAGCAGGCTCTCAATGAAAGCACCAATGTCGGTTCAATATCCGGCGTATCTCGTAGTAGGGGTCCTAAGCTAGGCGTCTGGGAGCGATGGTAACATGGACATGGGGCTTTACCCAGCTTCGGGCTCTCTTGATGAGATAATACCCTACATGCTGCTTTTGATTGTATTCATATGGGTGTAGTACAGAGTATATGTATCTACCACGAGATTGTAGTAATGAATATGAGATTGTCTATTGACTAGCCTGGCCTCGGTTTATATATGCACCGTAGGCCCAGGGTTTAGAGGAGAACTTGTCTTGGGTGCCAAGTCTTGTAGAATCCTCCTTGTATGCGGCATGGGCTGTCCGAACTGGCCCAATAGTGAACCGCCATGGGGGTCCTCGGCCCGATCCAGCTGGTCGGGAGATGACGTGGTGAGTACCCCCTAGTCCAGGACACCGTCAAGGGGCGCCCCCCTTGCCCTAACCGAATTGGACTAGGGGAGGGGGTCGCCCCCCTCTTTCCTTCTCCCTCTCTCTTCCTTCCCCTTTTCCCTCTCTGGTGGAAGGAAGGAGGGGGGCGAATCCTACTTGGACTAGGAGTCCAAGTAGGACTCCCCCCTTATGGCGCACCCCCTTAGGCCGGCCACCTCCTCCTCCCCCTTTATATACGGAGGCGGGGGGCACCCCAAAGGCACAACAGACATCTCTTAGCCGTGTGCGGTGCCCCCCTCCACAGTTTACCACCTCGGTCATATCGTCGTAGTGCTTAGGCAAAGCCCTACGCTGGTAACTTCATCATCACCGTCGCCACACCGTCGTGCTTACGGAACTCTCCCTCGATGCTCTACTGGATCAAGAGCTCGAGGGACATCATCGTGCTGAACAGGTGCAGAACTTGGAGGTGTCGTACGTTTGGTGCTTGATCGGTCAAAACCAGAAGAAGTTCGACTACATCAACCGCATTGTCAAACGCTTCCGCTTTCGGTCTATGAGGGTATGTGGACACACTCTCCCCTCTCATTGCTATGCATCACCTAGACAGATCTTGCGTGATCGTAGGAAATTTTTGAAATACTATGTTCACCAACAAATAGCATGCAGAAAAACAGAGCAAAAGTATCAGACCACCATCACACTTAGGTTTACAACTCGATCCAACAAATACTTCAGAAGAACCAGAGTTGTAACTTAACAAAAAAACGCCCATATATAGACCTGCTTGAAGACTAACTCAAAGTTCTCCCCCTTTGTCATCGAATGACCAAAAGGGATGAAAAATGAGGACTAACGCCCCTGAAGAATATCATCAAGATGTCGATGGAGGAGCGCCAACATTGTTGGGGTCGTCCGTTGATGTAGGGCCTGCCGCAGTGTCGTTCAAATCTTCATGTTCATCAGTCTCGCGCGATGAAGAATATGAGCTGGCCACTAAGTGAGGAACTTTGACTTTCTTGAATTTCTTCGAAGGTGGCTGAGACCAGTCAAAGTCCTGCTTGAAGCCCATTTGCTTAAGATCTTCATCACCATAGAGGTGAGACAATACAGCCCAGGTGCGATCAAAAACTTCATGGAGGTGGTAAATGTTCTTCTTCACAGTGTTTTGCGTGATTGTCATATTCTGAAGAATTGAACCAAACTATCGTTTGACCCATTTGTGGTTGCGATCGACCTTCTGATGTAGACTGAGGAGAAGCTCACTATCAGTCATCACCCGTGGAGTAGTGGCTTGAGGAGTTTGCTTTGAAGCATTTGCGGCAGTATCATGTGTGGAAGAGTCATCATTGGTGGAATATGAAGTAGCTTTTCGAAACTGTCCATCCAATGGACGAGTGCCTTCATCAATAATAGCGGCCTTGCCCTTCACGTCAGCTGAGGAAATAGTCCTTTTGAGGACTTCAATTGGGGGCAAATAGCTGAGATGATTTTGAAAATCAGCCTTGTAGTTGATTGAAGACCTTGATCTGATGAATCCCATGATCCAGGGAGTGTAAGGCTTCAATTCAAACGGTGATAGTGCTACATTGGCCAAAGTCCTCATGAAGAAATCGTGGTAGTTGATAGGAATACCATGTATGATGTTGAAAAGTAGATTCTTCATGATGCCAACAACTTCTTCATCATCAGAGTTGTGGCCCTTGATTGGACTGAGGGTTTTGGTCAATATCCTGTACACTGTCCTTGGCACATAGAGCAATTCCTTAACGAGGAATTTGGTCCTTGGAGCTTGGTCTGGCTTCAAAGGCTAAATCAGCACTTGCATCAGATGATTTCAGAGTTCAGGGTCAGCATAGATGAGCCTTGCACCTTTAGGAGGAGGACTGACTAGATGGCATGAAGTAATTCAGAGGCCGGAGCCTTGTAGTGAGTATTTTCTGTCATCCAGTCCAATACCCATGAATTCACATCTTCAACGTTGCCAATGATGTGCAACGTGGCATAGAACTGAAGAATGAGTTCTTCATTTTAGTCGCAGATGTCGGTGCAGAAATTGAGCAGCCCAGCGTCATGAATAACACTGAGGACTGGGGTGAAGCAAGGTAGAGACTCCATGTCCACAAGAGGAATTTGCTCATGGTCAAAGAACTTGTCTTTATCAAATAGCAGCGAGGAATAGAAGTTCATTTGACTCGCTATCCAGAAGCGCTTGCATCTAAGTCTTGCAGAGTCATACAGATTGTAATTAGTGAAGAAAATATGCTCATTGAAGAAGTCTTCAGCCTTGAACTTATGCTTCTTGGAGTGAGGATTCTGTGGCTTGGGCTGAAGATTTGCAGTTGATGTCTTCACAGTCTCTTGAGGTATAGCCACTGGAGCCATAGGCTGAGGAATTTCAGGAGCAATGTCATCAGCAGCAGCATGAGTCTCCATTTCTTCAGCAACATTATCATCAGCTCTAGTGGCTGGAACTTCTTCAGGAATAGTGAGAAGAGAAGCTTGATGTTCTTCAGAGCCCGTATGAATTTCTTCAGTTTGAACTGGGGACTGAGGAATCTGTTGTAGAGGGGTGTAGAGTGGTGAATCGGGGTGATGACTTTTCCATTAGTCATCATTCAGAATCAGAGTTGTAGACCCAATATCTACATCTTCATCTTCCTCATCTATATCTTCAACGCTGGCCTCTTCAGCAGTGGATTGAGGCATGGGCGAGGATACCAGTGGAGTTGAAGTGATGTTGTCCACTTCAATTTCTTCATCAATCTGCTTTGACGTAGTAGCAGAAGGATCTTCTTCATCAGATTCACTTGGAATCACATATTCCTCACCAAAGGGAACAATCTCCTTTAATGGCATGCTTGATATTGGAACAACATCTATGGGATTTGCATAGGAGCTTGTCAAAGTCTTCACTTTCTTCGGAGCTGAAGACCGTGAGGATGCAGATGCTTTCCTTTTCTTCGCAGCTGCTCGCTCCGCAGCCTTGGTTTTCTTCACTTCTGATGCAGAAGGAAGGGTAGGACTTCTTGTTTGCACAGGAGGAGCAGAGGAAACTGGTGTAGTTTCTTCAAGTACAACTGATGCAGTTGCCCTGGCTTGTTCAATTTCTTTAGGTGCAGTAGCAGATGCTTCAACTGGCATGGCTTGTTCTTCACGTGCAACACTATAGGTTGCCCTGGCAGTTTCTTCAGCGGCTGGAATTTCTTCATCAGCCCTGGTGCTCTTAGTTTCTTCAGCAGCCTGATTTTCATCAGCGGTGCTGGCACATGTTCTTCAGTAGGCTGTGCAGAAGCTTCAGCCTGAGGAATTTCTCGTTGCGTTGAGGCTGCAACATTTGAGGTGAATCCCTTCGCCATTCTGACGAATCTGACTTTGGCTCCTAGCCAATCTACACGGTATGAGTCAAATTCATCACTGAGTGCTTTAATCTCAGTTTGCATGGTCACAAGTTCATAAGGAGTCATTTTGACAACATTCTTCTTCAGAAATCGCTCCTTCTTGTACTGAGCTTTTTTCAGTTGCCTGGCCTTTTCAAACTTCCATTTTTCTTCGCCAATGAAGGCTGTCAACATATGACTTTGGCCAGGTGTGAGGTTGAACTCAGGCATAGGAGTATTGGGGTCCTTGTGCCAGAGATCAATGAAATTGAGGATCAACTTGGGATCCAACAGAAGAGGCACTTCACTGCCTTTGGCTCTAGCGGCCAGTTGCTATCTGTCTCTGATGATTTTTTGCTAATTCCTCATCACCAGTTTCGTCTTCACTAGACGGTACATGGAAGGCGACCTGCTTCTTGTGAGGACTTGGTCTTGTGCCTCGTCCATCAGTGGCCTTTGTCTTCAGCAAAGTTGGGCCTGTTGAGGACTGAGGAGGAGCTAAAGAACTTGCAGATGCTCCTGAAGCAATAGAGATACCAGCTGTCCTTTGGCAAGAGGCGAGGTGCACATGTGCCGAGGACTTTGCAGTAGCAGCTGAAGGTCTTGTAATAGTGGGAACTGGAGCTGCTTGAGGAATATGTCGTGAGGGCTTTGATGAGCTTGGCCGTGAGGGCTTTGATAAGCTTGGCCGTGAGGGCATTGCTGAGGAACTGGGCTTGTGCGCAGGCTTCTTGGGCATAGCCTTCTTGGGCTTGCGAGTAGAGGCCTCAACAGCAGCAGCAGCAGCAGAATCTTTATTGAATTTCCTCACTGCTTCTTTGGCCATTTTGGCCAACTTGGCTTGCCGTTTGGCCCATTCATCTGGATAGTCCGCACCGCGCTTGAGGCTCGTGGGATCAGCTTCTTGGCCAGGTGCCAATGGAGGTCTTGGGCAAGGAGGGTGTAACGCGAATTTCTTCATGTACTTTGGAGTTACATATCTGTACTCCCTCCATTCCCGTGCCCATCTCATCTCTATCCTCTGAATGCATACCTTGCGCTGATTTTTGTTCTCCTTGCCATGTTTGGCTTCATCAGGAGTACAATATTCTGCATAGATATCATCAGGTATCTCAAAAGCAGTATTCACTTCTGGTCTCTTGCCTCCCTTCTGAGTTTTCTTGCCATCAGCCATTTTCTTTAGTTGAGGATTTTGAACAATGGAATTCTCTGACGAGGTATGCAATTTGTCTTCGAGGAACGCTGCAAATGAGTTAAGTCGATGAGAACCTAGAGATTCAGCAGCGGACATGTGTACCTATGAACAGAGTATAGGTGCGAAGAATTTGGAGAGGTCATATGCATTCTCAGAAGTTTTTCAAAAGAACAAGTTTGAGGAATTTGACCAAGAATGTCTTGAGGAATTTCACTAAGCGGTCTTTGACTTAGGTTCCAGAGTTGTATAGATTGAAAATCCACACAATTGATGAATCTTGAGGAAAAACGTTGCTTAGAGAAACAAATCAAGAACAGATGCATGTGAGGTGTTTAATGAGTGTGGAAGTTGAAGAACAAACACCTTTTGAAGATTTTGTGTAAATCATCAGAATCAACAAGGGCAGTAAAAATAAATTGTATTTACCCTTGACGAAGAACATGGAGAACTGGGAGTGGAAGTTGAGAAGTTCGTTCATTCAGATCTTCCACGCCCTAACTTGGCGGCGGAAGACAGCTACGGCGGCGGCGGAGTGAAGATTTCCGCGGCCGACGCGAGTACGGCGGCGACGAGGTCGAGGCAGTGAAGCTCTTCCTCACCGGCGACGATGGAAGTAGCGGCGGCACTAGGTCAGAGAGCTCGAGCGAGGGGAGTGAGGTCGAGCGGGGTAAATGCGGTCTTAGGAGGGTGAGGGGTACGTATTTGTAGCCGAGGTGAAAAACCGCTCGTCCGAGGAAAATGGATGAACGTGCCCCTGACCCTTCTCATCCTAGCGACATGTGTCACCCACGTACAGTGAGGTGGAGATCGTGTGAGATCATGGGTGAATATAATAACCTTATCGTGGGATGTGGAACGGTTTGAGCGGCAAAAGCCGAAAATTCAGATAAGATAATTTTAAAGTTTCGTTCGCAAATTCTTCAGCTGACAAGGACACGGTGAAGATTTTGAATGGGTTTCAAATAGAACGCACATGAAGAATTTGTGAACAAACTGGGTTGAGTTTAGCATAGAGGGGAACGGGTCCGATCACATTCACTTAGCAGAAAAGTCAACTTGAAGAATTAGCAATAAGTGAATGATGCAGAGGACTGAAAACTCAAATATATATATATATATATATATATATATATATATATATATATATATATATATATAGTCAATGAAGAACAAGGTCCGAAAGAGTTAAGACATTGCAAAGTTGAAGAATTTGAACAACTGAGGAATTTCAAAAACTGAAGAAAAACTCAAATTAAAGAATTTCAACTTTTGTTGGTGGCGTGACCCACCGTATAAGAATGATAATTTCAGACGCCGCGTACAATTGTCGTAGGGCTCTGAGAATCAGATTCTTCATTAATTTCTTCACACTTAGAGGGTTAGTCTTCATTGATTGAAGAAAAACGTTACTTCATGTCTTGCACATCTAAGTCATCAATTTTGCATAAGTGTTAGGATGTGTGCCCTTTTCAGAGGACATTCGAAGATTCTAAGATATTTAGCTCACACCGCAACTTGCTAAATCTCTTCTCATCCAAGGGCTTTGTGAAGATATCGGCTAGCTGTTCTTCAGTCTTCACATGCTCGATAGAGATGTCTCCCTTCAACACATGATCTCGAAGAAAATGATGACGAATCTGGATGTGCTTCAGTCTTCACATGCTCGATAGAGATGTCGCCCTTCAACACATGATCTCGAAGAAAATGATGACGAATCTGGATGTGCTTTGTCTTCGAGTGCTGAACTGGGTTATGATTAATCTTGATGGCACTCTCATTGTCACACAAGAGTGGCACATTCCTCACATTGATGCCGTAGTCCTTGAGGGTTTGCTTCATCCATAGCAATTGAGCACAGCACGAACCAGCAACAATGTACTCAGCTTCAGCAGTAGAGAGTGATACGCAGTTCTGTTTCTTCGAGGACCAACACACCAAGGATCATCCGAGGAAGTGGCATGTGCCTGATGTTGACTTGCGGTCCACACGATCACCAGCATAGTCAGAGTCAGAATATCCAATGAGATCAAAAGCCGAGCCTTGGGATACCATAATCCAAGTGTTGGAGTGTGAGCTAGATATCGAAGAATATGCTTCACAGCCTTATGGTGTGATTCCTTCGGTGTAGCTTGAAATCGGGTACACATGCAAACACTAAGCATAATATCTGGCCCAGATGCACATAGATACAATAAAAAGCCAATCATGGAGCGGTATATCTTTTGATCGAAGTCAATGCCATTTTCATCACTGCATAGATGGCCATTTGTGGGCATAGGGATTTTGACGCCTTTGTAATCTTGCATGCCGAATTTCCTCAACACATCCTTGAGGTATTTCTCTTGAGATATGAATATGTCGTTGCGCTGTTGACGAATTTGAAGACCTAAGAAGAATTTCAATTCTCCCATCATAGACATTTCATATTCCTCACTCATCATATAGGCAAATTCGTCATTGTAACGTTGGTCAGTACAGCCAAAGATAATATCATCAACATATATTTGGCACACGAATAATTCATCATCATAGGTTTTGGTGAAAAGAGTTGGGTCAAGTGAACCTGGTTTGAAGCCTTTCTTCATGAGGAATTCCTTCAAAGTATCATACCATGCCCGAGGGGCCTGCTTGAGGCCTGATACGTCTCCAATGTATCTATAATTTTTTATTGTTCCATGCTATATTATATTCTGTTTTGGATGTTTAATGGGCTTTGTTATACACTTTTATATTATTTTTGGGACTAACCTATTAACCGGAGGCCCAGCCCAAATTGCTGTTTTTTTGCCTATTTCAGAGTTTCGCAGAAAAAGAATATCAAACGGAGTCCAAACGGAATGAAACCTTTGGGAACGTGATTTTCGGAACAAACGTGATCAAGAGGACTTGGAGTCCACGTAAAGCAATCAACGAGGAGACCACGAGGCACGGGGGCATGCCTACCCCCAAGGCGCGCCCTCCACCCTCGTGGGGCCCACGTTGCTCCACCGACGTACTTCTTCCTCCTATATATACCTACGTACCCCCAAACCATCAGAGGCATCCACGAAAACCTAATTCCACCACTGCAACCTTCTGTACCCGTGAGATCCCATCTTGGGGCCTTTTCCGGCGTCCTGCCGGAGGGGGCATTGATCACGGAGGGCTTCTACATCAACACCATAGCCTCTCCGATGATGTGTGAGTAGTTTACCTCAGACCTTCGGGTCCATAGTTATTAGCTAGATGGCTTCTTCTCTCTCTTTGGATCTCAATACAAAGTTCTCCACGATTCTTGTGGAGATCTATTCGATGTAATCTTCTTTTGCGGTGTGTTTGTCGGGACCGATGAATTGTGGGTTTATGATCAAGTTTATCTATGAACAATATTTGAATCTTCTCTGAATTCTTTTATGTATGCTTGGTTATCTTTGCAAGTCTCTTCGAATTATCAGTTTGGTTTGGCCTACTAGATTGATCTTTCTCGCAATGGGAGAAGTGCTTAGCTTTGGGTTCAATCTTGCGGTGTCCTTTCCAAGTGACAGTAGGGGCAGCAAGGCACGTATTGTATTGTTGCCATTGAGGATAACAAGATGGGGTTTATATCATATTGCATGAGTTTATCCCTCTACATCATGTCATCTTGCTTAAAGCATTACTCTGTTCTTATGAACTTAATACTCTAGATGCATGCTGGATAGCGGTCGATGTGTGGAGTAATAGTAGTAGATGCAGGCAGGAGTCGGTCTACTTGTCATGGACGTGATGCCTATATACATGATCATACCTAGATATTCTCATGACTATGCTCAATTCTATCAATTGCTCGACAGTAATTTGTTCACCCACCGTAATACTTATGCTCTTGAGAGAAGCCACTAGTGAAACCTATGGCCCCCGGGTCTATTCTCCATCATATTAATCTTCCAACACTTAGCTATTTCTATTGCCTTTTATTTTACTCTGCATCTTTATTTCTCTTTATCATAAAAATACCCAAAATATTATCTTATCATATCTATCAGATCTCACTCTCGTAAGTGACCGTGAAGGGATTGACAACCCCTTTATTGCGTTGGTTGCGAGGTTCTTATTTGTTTGTGTAGGTGCGAGGGACTTGAGCGTGGTCTCCTACTGGATTGATACCTTGGTTCTCAAAACTGAGGGAAATACTTACGCTACTTTACTGCATCACCCTTTCCTCTTCAAGGGAAAAACCAACGCAGTGCTCAAGAGGTAGCAAGAAGGATTTCTGGCGCCGTTGCCGGGGAGGTTCGTGCCAAGTCAAGTCAAGTCAAGACATACCAAGTACCCATCACAAACCCTTATCCCTCGCATTACATTATTTGCCATTTGCCTCTCGTTTTCCTCTCCCCCACTTCACCCTTGCCATTTTATTCGCCCTCTCTTTTCCGTTCGCCTCTTTTTTTCGCTTGCTTCCTGTTTGCTCGTGTGTTGGATTGCTTGCTTGTCACTATGGCTCAAGACAATACTAAATTGTGTGACTTTACCAATACAACAACAATGATTTTCTTAGCACTCTGATTACTCCTCTTACCGATACTAAATCTTGTGAAATTAATGCTGCTTTATTGAATCTTGTCATGAAAGATCAATTCGCCGGCCTTCCTAGTGAAGATGCCGCTACCCATCTAAATAGCTTTGTTGATTTGTGTGATATGCAAAAGAAGAAAGATGTGGGCAACGATATTGTTAAATTGAAGCTATTTCCTTTTTCACTTAGAGATCGTTCTAAAGCTTGGTTTTCTTCTTTGCCTAAAAATAGTATTGATTCATGGAATAAGTGCAAAGATGCTTTTATCTCTAAGTATTTTCCTCCCGCTAAGATCATCTCTCTTAGAAACAATATTATGAATTTTAAGCAACTTGATCATGAACATGTTGCACAATCTTGGGAGAGAATGAAATTAATGATACGTAATTGCCCTACTCATGGTTTGAACTTGTGGATGATTATACAAAAAATTTATGCCGGATTAAATTTTGCTTCCAGAAATCTTTTAGATTCGGCCGCGGGAGGCACTTTTATGGAAGTCACTTTAGGGGAAGCTACTAAACTCCTAGATAATATTATGGTTAATTATTCTCAATGGCATACCGAAAGATCCACTAATAAAAAAGTGCATGCGATAGAAGAAATTAATGTTTTGAGTGGAAAGATGGATGAACTTATGAAATTATTTGCTACTAAGAGTGTTTCTTCTGATCCTAATGATATGCCTGTGTCTACTTTGATTGAGAATAATAATGAATCTATGGATGAGAATTTTGTTGGTAGGAATAATTTTGGTAACAACGCGTATAGAGGAAATTTTAATCCTAGGCCGTATCCTAGTAATTCCTCTAATAATTATGGTAATTCCTACAACAACTCTTATGGAAATTTTAATAAGATTCCCTCTGAATTTGAGAGTAGTGTCAAAGAATTTATCAATTCACAAAAGAATTTCAATGCTTTGCTTGAAGAAAAATTGCTTAAAGTTGATGAATTGGCTAGGTACGTTGATAGAATTTCTCTTGATGTTGATTCTTTGAAACTTAGATCTATTCCACCTAAGCATGATATCAATGAGTCTCTCAAAGCCATGAGAATTTCCATTGATGAGTGCAAAGAAAGAACCGCTACGATGCGTGCTAAGAAAGATTGCTTTGTGAAAGCGTGTTCTTCTAATTTTTGTGAGAATAAAGATGAAGATCTAAAAGTTGATGTGTCCCCTATTAAATCTTTGTTTTGCAATATGAATCTTGATAATGATGGGACTGAATATGATCCACCTTTACCTAGAAGGCGTTCCAAAAATTCAGAGTTTTTAGATCTTCACTACAGGAATCAGCTACTTTGCCGTCTGCCACGGCGGACGGCAAAGGCCTTTGCCGTCTGCCACGGCGGACGGCAAAAGGCTCCGGCAAAGTAGGCTACGATAAAGAGCTTCTTTGCCGTCTGCTTTCTGAAGCGGACGGCAAAGGGGCCTTTGCCATCAGCGGCTGACGGCAAAGAAAGCCGACGGCAATAAATGTGTGTTAGTCCGTTAGGCGGCTAACGGCAGCCTTTGCCGTCCGCCGCTGATGGCAAAGAGCATCCGGCCTTTGCCGTCTGCCACTATAGGCAAAGCCTTTGCCGTCCGCCGCTGTAGGCAAACTGACCAAATGGGTCAGCTCCCAGGGAGCACAGGTGGCCGCTGCGTGGCTTCTTTGCCGTCCGCGGCAGACGGCAAAGGCGCCTTTGCCATCAGCGGCTGATGGCAAAGGTGACTCTTTTTTCTGTTTTTTTTTAAATCCAGCAATTTTCACAGCAAATATATGACATATATATATATATATTTCACAGGGCTATTTAACAGCAAACATATGACATATCCAGCACATAAGTTTCATCGTGCATACATATATAGTTCCATCCATTCATACATAGCAAGTTGCACATACACATTGTTCCATCCATACATATTACAATGCAAAGTTTCATCAAGATAGCAAGTTCCATCATAGCAAGCTAGAAGAATACTAGAGGAGAATGAAAGAAAAAACAAGCACTCCATCATAGCAAGCTAGCTTCCGTGAAGTGAATGAAATCTGCAAAAAGGCAAATAAGAAAGTTAGAAAAAGGTGACTAGAAGAAGAAGTATATGCCATTTATGAGCTAACTTAGGTGAAATGGATCATTTAGAGCTAACTTAGTTGAAATGGATCGTTTATGAGCTAACCTAGGTGAAATAGATCGTTTATGAGCTAACTTAGGTATAATGCATCATTTTAGAGCTAACCTAGGTAAGATGGGTCATTTTGGAGCTAACCTAGGTGAAATGGATCGTTTTTTAGCTAAGTTAGGTGAAATGGATCGTTTATGAGCTAACCTAGGTGAAATAGATCGTTTATGAGCTAACTTTGGTAAAATGCATCATTTTAGAGCTAACCTAGGTGTGATGGGTCATTTTGGAGCTAAACTAGGTAAAATGGATCGTTTGTGAGCTAACCTCGGTGAAATGGATCGTTTATGAGCTAATCTAGGTAAAATGGGTCATTTTAGAGCTAACTTGGGTAAAATGCATCATTTTGGAGCTAACCTAGGTAAGATGGGTCATTTTGGAGCTAACCTAGGTAAAATGGGTTATTTTAGAGCTAACATAGGTAAAATGGATCATTTTGTAGTTAGTCTAGGTAAAATGGGTCATTTTAGAGCTAACTTGGGTAAAATGGATCATTTATGAGCTAACTAAGGTATAATGGGTCATTTTAGAGCTAACTTAGGTAAGATGGATTGTTTATGAGCTAACTAAGCTAATTATGCCATTTTTGACATAAGTAAGCTAAGTACATGTCATTATTGAGCAAACCTAGTTAACTAAGCATACTAGAGCTAACTTAGGTCATTTTGGAGGAAACAAAGCTAAGTATAGATCGTTTTAGAGCTAACTTAGGTAAAATGGATGGTTTTGGAGGTCAATAAGCTTATTAAGTCATTTTGGAGGAAAAGAAGCTAACTCTAGGTCATTGTGGTAAGCTTATTGGAGGAAATAAGGCTAAGTCTAGGTCTTTATGCATTTGTTAAGCAAAACACTAGAAGAAACTTACCAGCGCCCACCATCTTTCAACACATGCCATGACAAAGAGTAAATGAAATTAGTACAACATAAAAAATACCGACATGAATAATAATATGTGTATCACTTAAGTGTATCATCATCAAGTACAACATAAAAAAATTGAATACCTGACACTACTAATAATCTCGATCACTATCATCAATAAATGCATAATCATCATCATCACTATAATTAATGACGGGCTCATAGGGTTCAGTGGCATCAACATGTGGAAGGCCACCTTGACGTAATCGGTCAAGCATTGACATGTCATCCGCAACAGTAACCTCTTCTTGTTCCGGCTCTTCTTGTTCCTCCTCTGGGTTGATGTCGGATTCACTGTCGCTGTCTACTTCAATGTTTTGGGGTGAAGTATAGCGGTTCTTGAAACGCTTTTTGGAAAGACGTGTCTCTTGGAAGAATTCTCCTTCATATGTGTCTGGGTTAATGTGAGGTTCATAATCCTCTTCCTTTGGGGGAGATAGTCTAGCACGTGGCGGCACTTCATAAACGACATCCCAACCTTTCAGATTTGGATTAGTTTGGCAGGCCCACAGTAGATAGAATACTTGGGTCGCCTGTTGAGCCGTAATATAGACATCAGGAACATCTAAATGGGTGCTTTGTTTGATTTCAACTAGCCCTATATGTTCATGAGTCCTTCTGGTCTCCTTCGGCTGAAACCAATAACATTTGAAGAGTACGACATTCGGTGGGTTGTCACCATAGAATAGAAGTTCATAAATTGCTTCAACTCTCCCATAATACTCGGTACCTCCTTCGCCGATAGCAGATACACAACAATTTGTAGACTGTCGGTCGGCCATAGATAGCTCTTTGCCATAGGTACGAAAACGATACCCGTTGATGTCGTATTTGTCAAATGAACAGACCTTATAGTCAAAACCATTAGCGACTTGTCTCAATTCGGCGTCCATAGACTCTAAATTAGCCTACAAGTTTAATACGAAAGGATTGTTGCATTAGGCAGAAATTAGCGAATGAAATGAAATGGTCTAATAGAAATTACCGTTTGTTTGAACCAAGAGATGAAACCGGGATAGCCGCCTCCTTGCTTTGCGAGAAGCTCATACTCTTCGACAGAATCCTTTTGGATCACCGCTCCATACGAGAATATGGCGACGTATCAACTGTATGAAATATCCAGGAATAAGAGTAGTTCAAAGGAAATAGAAGTTGTGAAACAATGTACCGAGAACTTACTCGATGTACGGCCGCACTTCTGTCAGGTTGTTGAAGATATACAACGTAATGGTCCGCCATTCTTCGTTATCCAAAGATACTGGTTTCGAACCACTGGCTGGTGCAAGATTCCCTTTGAATAGGCTGAGGTTGGATCCACCCTTTTGAGGTTCGTCAGCATTGTACCGAGGCTTCGGATTATGCAAATGACGATTTTTGGCTTCGTAGTGTGCTGTCACGAAGTTTGCCGCCTCCTCAGTGATGAATGCCTCAGCCATCGATGCTTCAATTCTACGTTTATTTTTACATTTTTGTCGAAGCGTCTTATGCAACCTCTCAGTTGGGTAGCACCAACGATTGTGCACGGGCCCCCCAATCTTGCCTCGGTCGGGAGATGCAAAATCAAATGCTGCATTGGATTAAAGAAGCCCGGTGGAAATATCTTCTCTAACTTGCAGATCAACTCCGGCGCCAACTCTTCCATTTCTTCTAGCACGCCAGGCGATAGTTCTTTCGCACAAAGAACACGGAAGAAATAGCTGAGTTCTGCCAGTACTAGCCATTCATCCTCAGGGATGAAGCCACGCAACATCACCGGCATTACCCGCTCAATCCATATGTGCCAATCATGACTCTTGAGACCAAATATCTTCAATTTATCAAGACTCGCTCCCCTCTTTAGATTCGCTGCATACCCATCGGGGAACATCAACTGCATTTTCACCCACAAGATAATTTCCCTCATAGCTGGCCTTCCAAGATTGAACCATGCCTTTGGCTTCGTCCAGTTCTGGTTTCCTTTCGGTTCTTTCATGTTTTGTAATGGCCTATCACATAGCGCCTCCAGATCGACTATAGCCTTAGTATTATCCTTTGACTTCCCATCTATGCCGAACAATGTACCAAAAAGTGCCTCGGCGATATTCTTCTCAGTGTGCATCACGTCGATGTTGTGTGGGCAAAGGAGGTCTTTGAAGTAAGGCAGATCCCATAAGCATGTCTTGTGAGTCCAGGCATGCTTAGAATTATACCCCTTGAAGTACCCTGGACGCTCTGGATCTCGCTCGAGAGCGTTTAACTAATCCAGGGTCTGTTGGCCTGTCAACGCAGGTGGTGCGGAGTTTTTGACAACTCTACCTCTGATGAAGTTCTTCTTGTCTTTCCTGAACTTATGGCGAGGATCCAGGAACTGTCTATGCATGTCGAAGCATGAAAACTTGTGACCGGCCTAAAGCCAACGAAACTCAAGAGCTCCCTTGATGTGGGGCACGGGAACCTTTCATGCACACACCAGCCAACGAATAGCGCATACGCCGGCAAGTCATGCATCGAGTACATGTACCAGACACGCATTATGAAGTTCCGTTTGCTATAGGCGTCGTATGCCTTGAACCCATTATCCCAGGCTTCTTGCAATTCGTCCTTAAGCGACTGCATGTACACATTCATATTTTCCCCGGATAGTTGGGCCCTGGAATTATCAACGTCAGGAAAATGTTCTTTATTTGCATAACCTGTCCGGGGGGAGATTGAGTGGAAAGACAAATACGGGCCAACAACTGTATTGGGCTGCCGTCAGACCAAACACACTGAACCCATCCATGCTGATCCCGACTCGAGGATGCCTCGGATCTGCCGCTTTGTCAGCATGTATTTCATCAAACTTTTTCCACGCAACACCATCCGATGTGTGTACGATCATCAGATTCCCATCTGCATCTAGTTCGGTTCTTTTGCCCGTTTTGTGCCATGTCATCTGTCTGGCCGTCTCTTCGACCATGAAAAGACGTTGAAGTCTTGGTACGATTGGCATATACCGAAGAACACTAACGGGGATTTTGGTTTGTCTCTTCTCACCCATACCGTTGTCTACCACAACATACCTGGAAGACTTACAAATGGGACAATAGTTCAAGTCTGCATAGTCAAGCCTAAATAAGACACATCCTTTCTCACAGGCATGTATCTTCTCATAGGGCATCTTCAGTGCATGGAGGATTTTGTCCGACTGGTACAGGTTTGCAGGCATTACATGGGCTTTGGGTAGAAAGCGTCCAAATACTGTCATCATTGCGTCGTAGCATTCTCTGCCCAAGTTGAACCGAGCCTTCAGAGCCATTACTTGTGAGATGGCATCCAACTGACAAAGCTCAGTGTGCTCGTGGAGCGGACGTTTTGAAGACTCCAACATTTCATTGAAGGCCTTTGCAGATTCCTCCATCTCCTTGTCCGAATCCCGAGCATCATCGAAGTCTTGCACCATGTTTTCCATCCCGGTACCATGCTCGTCGGTGCAACGACGATCCACCTCAGCTCGGTCACGTTGGGCAGACTCACCATGATATGTCCACACCGTATAATTGGGCGTAAAACCACTCTTCTGCAGGTGTTTGCCCATTTCAGCCTCTGTCCTCTTTTCCCAATTGCCGCACCGTAAACAAGGGCACCAGGTTTTCCTCTGGCCATTTGCAAATGCGGCTTGCACAAACCCCTTGGTTTTTGTGAACCATTCAGTGCTCCATTTGTTCTGACCAGTGTGACCGGTGTACATCCACGCACGATCACTCATCTTGACTTTCAGAGCTACTGGACACACAACAAATATATATATATATATATATATAATTCACCATGTATATATTCATCAGTTGATCTACTTTGTCAATTTTATTACGTCCATGCAACCTACACTCTAATAGGTAATGATAGGTCCTAATCCCACCCAAGTATGTGTAGATTGGGTTCATTTTCCCATGCTATGCTCCGGATCCGACGCAAAATTTTGGCAGCACCTCCCCGTTGTTCTCCTGATACACGTCTCTGCAATAAACAGAGAGGATGTGTACCCGGAGAACAACAGGGGAGGCACTGATGAAATTTATGCGTCGGATCCGGAGCAAAGCATATGGGAAAACGAACCCAATCTACACATACTCGGGCTGTCCATGGATAGCGTTGGATAATTCAAAAGAATCACGGTTATAAATATGCAAATGCATGCATATTTATAACTATAACGCTTTCGAACGAGAGACACGTGTTGGTTACGCATACTGATGATTCAAGACAGATATATAGCTAGCTATCAAGTTTCATCGGCATGAACACCGGAACAGAGCAAATAATTAAGGGGGGAGGAGGACATGTCATTTGTGCTCACCCACGAACGAAGGGGCAGAGCTCGTCAAACGCACGGGGAGGTCGTCGAACACCAAACCTCGCAGCGATGAAACAACTACACATTTAAATCTACCCGATCAACACAATTATATATGATGTTTTTCATAACAAAATCGAAAAATATATGACCTAACTCATAATTCAAAAATATATGACCCCGTCGGCCTCTGGTGTCGTGGGTGTCGTGTCGGGGTCAGGGTGCCGTGTCAGGGTCGGGGTGCTGTTTTGGGGTCGGGGTGGTCGGGGTCGGGGTCGGGTTGTGGTGTCAGGGTGTCGGGGGTCGGGGTGTCGTGCCGGGGTGTCGGGGTGGCGTGTCGGGGTCGGGGTGTCAGGGTGTCGGGGTCGGGGTGTGGTGTCAGGCTGTCGGGGTGTCGGGGCGTCGGGGTCGGGGTGTCGGGGTGTCAGGGTATCTTTTTCTTCTTCTTCTTCTTCTTCTTCTTCTTCTTCTTCTTCTTCTTCTTCTTCTTCTTCTTCTTCTTCTTCTTTTTCCTGTTTTTTCCTTTTCTTCTTCTTCTCTTCTTCTTCTTCTTTTCTTCTTCTTCTTCTTCTTCTTCTTCTTCTTCTTCTTCTTCTTCTTCCTCTTCTTCTTCTTCTTCCTCTTCTCCTTTTTCCTCTTCTTCTTCTTCTTTTCTTCTTCTTTTCTTCTTCTTCTTCTTCTTCTCCTCCTCTTCCTCCCTCCTCCTCTTCCTCCTCCTCTTCTTTCTTCCTCTTCTTCTTCTTCTTCATCATCTTCTTCTTCTTCTTTCTTCTTCTTCTTTTCTTTCTTCTTCTCCCTCCACCTCTTCCTCCCTCCTCCTCCTCCTTCTACTCTTCTTATTCTTCTAAACTAAAACTAAAACTAATCTAAAATAAACTAAACTAAAAATAAAACTGAAACTAAACTGAAATTAAAGTAAAACTATAACTAAAACAGAAACTAAATTAACTAAAAGTAACTAAAACAAACTAAACTAAAACAAACTAAACTAAAAAGGGGGGGAAGATCACTCACCTGCGCAGGGGATCACCGGTGGAGGGGGAGGCGGCGACCCGGTGGAGGGGGAGGCCGCGGCGGGTGGGGGCGGCGGTGGCCCGGTGGAGGGGAGTCCGCGGCGGGTGGGGGCAGCGGCGGCCTGGTGGAGGGGGAGGCCGCAGCGGGTGGGGGCGGCGGCGGCCCGGTGGAGGG
Source organism: Aegilops tauschii subsp. strangulata (assembly GCF_002575655.3). Classification (NCBI taxonomy): domain Eukaryota; kingdom Viridiplantae; phylum Streptophyta; class Magnoliopsida; order Poales; family Poaceae; genus Aegilops; species Aegilops tauschii. Next base: position 521,087,404 of record NC_053036.3, read on the forward strand.
GGAGGCCGCGGCGGGACGGGACGGGGACGACCACGCAGGGGAGAGGAGGGGGCGGCTGGCCGGCGTGGAAGGGGCCGCAGGGGAGGGGTGCGGGGCGAGGGGGCGGCGGCGGGTGGTGGGGCGACGGGGCAAGGGGGCGGCGGGTGGTCGGGGCGGGGCGACGGGGCGAGAGGCGGTGGGTGGGCGGGGTGGCGGCAGCGGGTGGTGGGGGTGGCGGCGGGTGGCTGGTGGCGGGGGCGGCGGCGGGTGGGCGGTGGTCGTCGGGGTGGGGAGGACAGAAAGAGAGAGAGAGAGGGAGGGAGCAGGGTGGGGGGACGGCCGTTAGTTAGGTTATCTCTTTGCCGTCCGCCCCCCTTTGCCGTCCGCTTTTTTGCTCTTTGTCGTCTGCTAGCAGACGGCAAAGAGGGGGGGCGTTAGGTTTTTTTCTAAACAGCTCGTTAGTGGGGCCCACCTCTCTCTTTGCCGTCCGCGAGCTGGCGGCAAAGATTCTTTGTCGTCCGCTAGCAAATGGCAAAGAATTGGCTGATGGCAAAGACATTCTTTGCCATCAGCCAGTTCTTTGCCGTCCGTTTTTTGCAAGCTGACGGCAAAGACCTTCTTTGTCGTCCGCCAGCAGACGGCAAAGAATAGGCAGATGGCAAATAAGCAAATTCCAGTAGTGCTTGATGCTAAAATTTGTAAAAGTGGGATTGAAGAAGTCAAAACTTTAGATAGCAATGAACCCACTATTTTGGATTTCAAGGAATTTAATTATGATAATTGCTCTTTGATAGATTGTATTTCCTTGTTACAATCCGTGCTAAATTCTTCGCATGCTTATAGCCAACATAAATCTTTTACCAAACATATCGTTGATGTTTTAATGCAATCTTATGAAGAAAAACTTGAGTTGGAAGTTTCTATCCCTAGAAAACTTTATGATGAGTGGGAACCTACTATTAAAATTAAAATTAAAGATCATGAATGCTATGCTTTGTGTGATTTGGGTGCTAGTGTTTCCACGATTCCAAAAACTTTAAACTTACACCTTGCGGATTCTACTATTAAAAAAACTATGGGAAGAATTAATGATGTTCTTATTATTGCAAATAGGAATTATGTGCCCGTAGATTTTATTGTTCTTGATATAGATTGCAATCCTTCATGTCCTATTATTCTTGGTAGACCTTTCCTTAGAACGATTGGTGCAATCATTGATATGAAGGAAGGGAATATTAGATTCCAATTTCCGTTAAGGAAAGGCATGGAACACTTCCCTAGAAAGAAAATTAAATTACCTTATGAATCTATTATGAGAGCCACTTATGGATTGCCCACCAAAGATGGCAATACCTAGATCTATCCTTGCTTTTATGCCTAGCTAGGGGCGTTAAACGATAGCGCTTGTTGGGAGGCAACCCAATTTTATTTTTACTTTTTTTGCTTTTTGCTTCTGTTTAGGAATAAATATTTGATCTAGACTCTGGTTAGATTTGTTTTTTATGTTTTAATTAGTGTTTGTGCCAAGTTAAACCTATCGGATCTTTTTGGATGATAGTTATTTGATCTTGCTGAAAATTCCAGAAACTTTATGTTCACGAAAACAATTGTTAAAAATTACCAGAACGTGATAAAATATTGATTCCAATTGCAGAAGATCAATAAACAAATTATTTAGGTCTTCCTATTTTGGCTGAATTTTTTGAGTTCCAGAAGTTTGCGTTAGTTACAGATTACTACAGACTGTTCTGTTTTTGACAGATTCTGTTTTTCGTGTGTTGTTTGCTTATTTTGATGAATCTATGGCTCGTAAAATAGTTTATAAACCATAGAGAAGTTGTAATACAGTAGGTTTAACACCAATATAAATAAAGAATGAGTTCATTACAGTACCTTGAAGTGGTGTTTTGTTTCGCTAACGGAGCTCACGAGATTTTCTGTTAAGTTTTGTGTTGTGAAGTTTTCAAGTTTTGGGTAAAGATTTGATGGAGTATGGAACAAGGAGTGGCAAGATCCTAAGCTTGGGGATGCCCATGGCACCCCAAGATAATCTAAGGACACCTAAAAGCCAAAGCTTGGGGATCCCCCGAAAGGCATCCCCTCTTTCGTCCTCATCCATCGGTAAATTTACTTGGAGCTATATTTTTATTCACCACATGATATGTGTTTTGCTTGGAGCGTCTTGTATTATTTGAGTCTTTATTTGTTAGTTTGCCACAATCATCCTTGATGTACACACCTTTTGAGAGAGACACACTTGATTCGGAATTTGTTAGAATACTCTATGTGCTTCACTTATATTTTTTGAGCCATATAGTTTTTGCTCTAGTGCTTCACTTATATCTTTTAGAGCACGGTGGTGGATTTGTTTTATAGAAACTATTGTTCTCTCATGCTTCACTTAGATTATTTTGAGAGTCCTACAAAACAGTGTGGTAATTTGCTTTAATTATGATAGGCATTCAAGATTAGTAAAAAAAATCTTATGAGTGTGTTGAATACTATGAGAAGTTTGATGCTTGATAATTGTTTTGAGATATGAAGATGGTAATATTAGAGTCATGCTAGTTGAGTAGTTTTGAATTTGAGAAATACTTGTGTTAAAGTTTGTGATTCCTGTAGCATGCACGTATGGTGAACCGTTATGTGATGAAGTCGGAGCATGATTTATTTATTGATTGTCTTCCTTATGAGTGGCGGTCGGGGACGAGGGATGGTCTTTTCCTACCAATCTATCCCCCTAGGAGCATGCGCGTAATACTTTGTTTCGATAACTAGTAGATTTTTGCAACAAGTATATGAGTTCTTTATGACTAATGTTGAGTCCATGGATTATACGCACTCTCATCCACCATTGCTAGCCTCTCTAATACCGCGCACCTTTCGCCGGTATCATAAACCCACCATATACCTTCCTCAAAACAGCCACCATACCTACCTATCATGGCATTTCCATAGCCATTCCGAGATATATTGCCATGCAACTTACCACCGTTCCGTTTATTATGACACGCTCCATCATTGTCATATTGCTTTGCATGATCATGTAGTTGACATCGTATTTGTGGCAAAGCCACCGTTCATAATTCTTTCATACGTGTCACTCTTGATTCATTGCATATCTCGGTATTTCGCCGGAGGCATTCACATAGAGTCATATTGTTGTTCTAAGTATTGAGTTGTAATTCTTGAGTTGTAAGAAAATAAAAGTGTGATGATCATCATTATTAGAGCATTGTCCCAAGTGAGGAAAGGATGATGGAGACTATGATTCCCCCATAAGTCGGGATGAGACTCCGGACTAAAAAAAAGAAAGGCCATAAAAAAGAGAGGCCATATATAAAAAAATGAGAGAAAAAGAGAGAAGGGACAATGCTACTATCCTTTTACCACACTTGTGCCTCAAAGTAGCACCATGATCTTCATGATAGAAAGTCTCTTATGTTGTCACTTTCATATACTAGTGGGAAATTTTCATTATAGAACTTGGCTTGTACATTCCAATGATGGCCTTCCTCAAAATGCCCTAGGTCTTCGTGAGAAAGCGAGTTGGATGCACACCCACTTAGTTTCTTTTGTTGAGCTTTCATATACTTATAGCTCTAGTGCATCCGTTGCATGGCAATCCCTACTCACTCACATTGATATCTATTGATGGGCATCTCCATAGCCTGTTGATACGCCTAGTTGATGTGAGACTATATTCTCCCTTTTTGTCTTCTCCACAACCACCATTCTATTCCACATATAGTGCTATGTCCATGGCTCACGCTCATGTATTGCGTGAAGATTGAAAAAGTTTCAGAACATCAAAAGTATGAAACAATTGCTTGGCTTGTCATCGGGGTTGTGCATGATTTAAATATTTTGTGTGATGAAGATAGAGCATAGCCAGACTATATGATTTTGTAGGGATAACTTTCTTTGGCCATGTTATTTTGAGAAGACATAATTGCTTAGTTAGTATGCTTGAAGTATTATTATTTTTATGTCAATATTAAACTTTTGTCTTGAATCTTTCGGAACTGAACATTCATACCACAATTAAGAGAATTACATTGAAAATTATGCCAAGTAGCATTCCACATCAAAAATTCTGTTTTTATCATTTACCTACTCGAGGACGAGTAGGAATTAAGCTTGGGGATGCTTGATACGTCTCCAACGTATCTATAATTTTTTATTGTTCCATGCTATATTATATTCTGTTTTGGATGTTTAATGGGCTTTGTTATACACTTTTATATTATTTTTGGGACTAACCTATTAACCGGAGGCCCAGCCCAAATTGCTGTTTTTTTGCCTATTTCAGAGTTTCGCAGAAAAAGAATATCAAACGGAGTCCAAACGGAATGAAACCTTCGGGAACGTGATTTTCGGAACAAACGTGATCCAGAGGACTTGGAGTCCACGTAAAGCAATCAATGAGGAGAGCACGAGGCAGGGGGCACGCCTACCCCCCAGGCGCGCCCTCCACCCTCCTGGGGCACACGTTGCTCCACCGACGTACTTCTTCCTCCTATATATACCTACGTACCCCCAAACCATCAGAGGCATCCACGAAAACCTAATTCCACCGCCGCAACCTTCTGTACCCATGAGATCCCATCTTGGGGCCTTTTCCGGCGTCCTGCCGGAGGGGGCATTGATCACGGAGGGCTTCTACATCAACACCATAGCCTCTCCGATGATGTCTGAGTAGTTTACCTCAGACCTTCAGGTCCATAGTTATTAGCTAGATGGCTTCTTCTCTCTCTTTGGATCTCAATACAAAGTTCTCCACGATTCTTGTGGAGATCTATTTGATGTAATCTTCTTTTGCGGTGTGTTTGTCGGGACCGATGAATTGTGGGTTTATGATCAAGTTTATCTATGAACAATATTTGAATCTTCTCTGAATTCTTTTATGTATGCTTGGTTATCTTTGCAAGTCTCTTCGAATTATCAGTTTGGTTTGGCCTACTAGATTGATCTTTCTTGCAATGGGAGAAGTGCTTAGCTTTGGGTTCAATCTTGCGGTGTCCTTTCCCAGTGACAGTAGGGGCAGCAAGGCACGTATTGTATTGTTGCCATCGAGGATAATAAGATGGGGTTTATATCATATTGCATGAGTTTATCCCTCTACATCATGTCATCTTGCTTAAAGCGTTACTCTGTTCTTATGAACTTAATACTCTAGATGCATGCTGGATAGCGGTCGATGTGTGGAGTAATAGTAGTAGATGCAGGCAGGAGTCGGTCTACTTGTCATGGACGTGATGCCTATATACATGATCATACCTAGATATTCTCATAACTATGCTCAATTCTATCAATTGCTCGACAGTAATTTGTTCACCCACCATAATACTTATGCTCTTGAGAGAAGCCACTAGTGAAACCTATGGCCCCCGGGTCTATTCTCCATCATATTAATCTTCCAACACTTAGCTATTTCTATTGCCTTTTATTTTACTTTGCATCTTTATTTCTCTTTATCATAAAAATACCAAAAATATTATCTTATCATATCTATCAGATCTCACTCTCGCAAGTGACCGTGAAGGGATTGACAACCCCTTTATTGCGTTGGTTGCGAGGTTCTTATTTGTTTGTGTAGGTGCGAGGGACTTGAGCGTGGTCTCCTACTGGATTGATACCTTGGTTCTCAAAACTAAGGGAAATACTTGCGCTACTTTACTGCATCACCCTTTCCTCTTCAAGGGAAAAACCAACGCAATGCTTAAGAGGTAGCAAGGCCATAGAGGGCCTTATTGAGTCTGAAGACTTTGTCAGGATGCTTTGGATCTTCAAAACCTGGGGGTTGAGCAACATATACTTCTTCCTCAAGCTTATCATTGAGGAATGCACTTTTCACATCCATTTGATATAAGATGATATTATGATTGTTAGCATAAGCAAGCAATATGCGAATAGCCTCAAGTCTAGCAACAGGTGCAAAAGTTTCATCGAAATCAATTCCTTCAACCTGTGTGTAGCCTTGAGCTACAAGTCGAGCCTTATTCCTCACCACAAGGCCATTTTCTTCTTGCTTGTTGCGGTAGATCCATTTGGTGCCGATGATATTGTGCTTGCATGGGTCTGGTCGCTTGACAAGTTCCCAGACATTGTTGAGCTCCAATTGGTGTAATTCCTCTTGCATTGCTTGAATCCACTCAGGCTCCAGAAATGCCTCATCTACTTTGGTGGGCTCTGTGATAGAGACAAAAGCAAAGTGCCCACAAAAGTTAGACAAATGTGAAGCCTTTGAGCATGTGAGAGGACCTGGTGCGTTGATGTCGCTGATGATTTTCTGGATCTGCACTTCATTTCCAACGCGAGGATGAGCGGGTTGACGACGTTGAGTAGGCTCAGCATTTTCTTCAGAGCCATTTTCCTCAGGTGCACCAGCATGATGTTCTTCACGATCTGAAATGACTGCTTCAGCAGATTCTTCGGTAGGAATGCCATCCTCTGTAGCCTTGAACTTGACGGATTCCTCAGGTGATATTTCATCTAGCACAGGAGGTAGGTGCTCTCTTTGCGAGCCATTAGTTTCATCGAACCGCACATCTACAGTTTCAACAACCTTGTGGTGAACGGTATTGAAGACTCTGTAGGTGTGCGAGTCCTTTCCGTAACCAAGCATAAAACTTTCATGTGCTTTCGGTGCAAATTTAGAATTGTGATGAGGATCTCTAATCCAACATTTAGCACCGAAGACTTTGAAATAACTCACATTGGGTTTCTTGTCAGTGAGGAGTTCATATGAGGTCTTTTTGAAGAATTTGTGAAGATATACCCTTTTGATGATGTGGCACGCAGTATCAATTGCCTCGGGCCAAAAATGATGAGGCATCTTGTATTCATCAAGCATAGTGCGAGCCATCTCAACAAGAGTCCTGTTCTTGCGCTTCACGACGCCATTTTGCTGAGGAGTATAAGGAGCAGATAACTCATGAGTAATACCAAGTTCATCAAGATAGTCATCAAGACTAGTATTCTTGAACTTGGTCCCATTGTCACTTCTGATGTGCTTGATCTTCACACCAAAGTTGGTTGAAGCCCTCGAGGAAAATCGTTTGAAGACTTCATGCACTTCAGTTTTGTAAGTGGTGATATGCACCCATGTGTAACGAGAATAGTCATCAACAATGACAAAGCCTTATAAAGATGCAACATTAGTGAATGTGGCATAATGAGTTCTTCAGACGTTCATGATTAGCTTGCGTCCTTTCAAGCATATTCAGGTCTCCAACAAATTCTTCATGATTAGCTTGCGTCCTTTCAAGCATATTCGGTCTCCAACAAATTCTTCAGACATTCAAGTTCGTCTGGAGACCTGACCCTGCATAAGAGATTAGTTCTTTTTCTTCACCACCCACATCTGAAGGGGTGGCAAAGATTTCATCATTCTGCGAGCTCCATAAGAAAAAGGTGGCATAGAAGCTAGTCCACTTCGTTTCACAGAAGAGGGGTTAGGGTAAGCATATGAATAAGCAGAGAAATTCTTTGAGGACTTATGAACATAATGATTTGAAGAATAATGCACATATTCATAGCCCTTAGTCTTTCCTAGCGAAACAGAAGTGTTAGCACGATGATGTTCATATGAGGATTTTTTCCATGTGAGGAATTTGATCCACATGAGGAATTTGGTCCATATGAGGACTTGGATCCATATGAAGACTTTGGTCCATATGAAGAATTTGATCTGGGGTTCCTATTCTTCACAGGTGGTGTCATGATGACATTCACCTGAAGACTTTCAAGGCACCTTTTGGGAACCCAGATTTTCTTCATAGGGGGACCGTTCCTGCAGTTAGTGCCAACATATCTAGCAAATACTTCACCATTCTAATTTTTGATAGTTTATAGTTGGAGTCAAATGACTCATCAGAAGAATATGAAGATTCACATTTAAAGCCAGATAAAGTGGATGGATCCACGGGAGGTCCCTTTGCAGCAACCCATGAGGTTTTGGGATACTGCTCAGGTTTCCAGTAGGTCCCATCAGCATTGAGTTTTCTCTCAAAGGCAATACCCTCTTTCCTAGGGTTCCTGTTGAGGATCTGCTTTTTAAGCACATCACAAAGAGCTTGATGCCCTTTGAGGCTTTTGTGCATGCCTGTCACATACAATTCCTTCGGCCCTACATTGTCAGTGATACTAGTAGCATCCTCGGATGAGGAATTTGTGATAGCAGAGACAATTGAAGAATTTGCAGCAGTAGAAGCATTTGAACTTTCAGGTGAAGAATTAGCAGCTTCACGTTCAATGCATTTCAAACACGGTGGAATGAATTCATCCTGAGCGGCACTGATCTATTGAGCAAGAAATGAATCACGTTCCTTCTGAAGGTCTTCATAACTCTCCCTTAGCATTTCAAGATCTTGATTTCTTTGAAGAAATTCATAGGAAAGCTTCTCATGATCAGATAAGAGAGTTTTATGATGACTTTGAAGGTTGTCAACCTTGGACTGAAGTCTCTGAAGATTATCAGTCAAGGTTTGAGTTTGATCCATTTCTTCACCCAACATATCATCGCTTTCATCTAGCATGTTTTGAACTTTTTTCAAAGCTCTTTGTTGCTTAGTGGCAAGGTAAGAAAGTTTGGTATAGCTGGGTCCAAATTCATCACCAGATTCATCATCACTAGACTCAGATAGAAAGCATTCAGTTACCTTGTCACCTTTTTCCATAAGGCATGGTGCAGAGGATGATGATTCCGGATCGAAAGTCATCGTTTTGAGCGATTCCTTGAAATCCTCAAACCAGGGATCATGACGAGTTCGATGACCTTCATAGACCTCAGAGAGTCGGTCCTAGATAAGCTTCGCATGGCTGAGATGCATAATGTTCCTGAACTGATTTTGGGACAGACAGGAGTAGATGATGTCCTTCGCCGTGAGGTTAAGTAGAGTGTACTTGCGAATATCATCAGCCTCCGCCATCTTGCATAGATCGGTAAGACCAATCTCAGTGACGGTCCACAGTTCGTTGTTCATCGCCATGAGGCGCTTCTTCATCATGGCCTTCCACTTGGGATAATCATGACCGTCAAAGATGGGGCATGTCACTTTCTTCATTCCTGCGGTCGACATAACTAAAACTCCACGCGTTTAAACCAAAATCACATAGAGTAAGGGAGTACCTTGCTCTGATACCAATTGAAAGTGCATTATATCGACTAGAGGGGGTGAATAGGCTATTTTTACAAATTCATCACTCAGGAATTTCAGGGTGAGGAAATTCCTAAGCAACGAACTACTTAGCAGCGGAATAAGTACTCAGATGCAAGCATAACAGAGTAGTAGCACAGTCATCATGATGAAATGAAGACAAGCACAGAGTACAAGTAGCGTAAACACAGGTTAGCAGGCTGAAGACAAGGTGACTGGAGAAATAGGATTGAGGAAATTGAGAAAGTCTTCAGTCAAAGTCTTCAAACAGTATCGATCAAGTACTTCAACTTATGAATGAGGAAATGAAAGGGTTCAGGAAATAGAACCAGTAGCTCGGTGAAGACAGTGATTTGGTAGACCAGTTCCAACCGTTGTGACATTCGTACGTCTGGTTGGAGCGGCTAGGTATTTAAACCTGAGGACACACAGTCCCGGACACACAGTCCTCACCGTATTCTCCTTGAGCTAAGGTCACACAGACCTTGCCCAATCACTCGTGGTAAGTCTTCAGGTGACTTCCAAACCTTCACAGACTCGGTCACTCGGCGATGCACAATTTCCTCTTGGATGCACTAGACCATGACGCCTAACCGTCTGGAGGATGCACAGTCCTCAAAGGTAACAAGCATCAGTTCCACATAGGAACAATCTCTTCAATGATGCTCAATCACTTTGGGTTTATAGGTGTTTTGGTTTGGGTTTTCCTCACTTGATGATTTTCGCTCAAAGTCCTCGGAGGATGGGATGCTCTCAATTGACAAGTGTCAGTTTCTCTCGGAGCAGCCAAGCCAGCTAGTGGTTGTACGGGGCGGCTATTTATAGCCTAGGGAGCAGCCCGACATGATAAGAGATAAATGCCCTTCAATGATATGACCGTTAGGTGGGTAGATATTTTGGGACAGCTGGCGCATAGCACAGCAACGGTCGGAAATTTGAGTATCAAATTCCTCAGGGCTATCATGTTCCTCACTTGTAGGCAATCCGCACTGGCGAATTCCTAACTCCTCGATCAGAACAAATTCTTCAGAGACCAGAAGATCTTCGTGTCTGTCACTGAAGAAATTGACTGAACTGTATGAGATTTCCAATGGCTTCACTCGAAAGGATTGGAAGGTGTAGGAATTTTAGATGAGCATCACTTGGAAACTTTTCCTTAGTTTTACCTTGACCCCCCTTTAACGGTACGGTGTTTCCTATGACTCAAGAAAGAGAAAACAAAACTACGAAAACAAAAGTCTTCACGCTTCATATTCCTCGCATGAATATCAAGTCTTCAGGATCACGCCAAATTCTTCACTTTGAAAGTCTTCAGAAAGCCAAAGTCTTCAGTTGAAGACATTCATTTTTAGGGGTCGACTTTCTCTATAAATATCAAACTCCTCATAGACTTATAGACCTGTGTACACTCGCAAACTCATTAGTCCCTTAACCTATAAGTCTTCAATACACCAAAATCATTAAGGGGCACTAGATGCACTTACAAGATCCAATTGCGCCAGCGGGGCCCGAAACCCAAGTGATGTAGCACCTCTAGGAGGAATGGCCAAGAGACTGAGTCGAAGGCACGGGCGATGTCCAGCTTAAGGAGAACGCGTCGCAAACGAAGGGTGTGGAGTTGTCTGGCAGTCTGTTGTACAAGCATGAAATTGTCATGGATGCTACGACCAGCGATGAAAGCGCTCTGGTTGGTGGAGATGAGCTCGCCAAGGCGCGGCGCGAGCTGGAGGGAGAGAACTTTAGAAAAGATCTTGGCGAAGGAGGTGGATGAGACTGATCGGTCTATACTCGGATAGAGTCGATGCGGGCGGATTCTTGGGGAGAAGAGTGAGCGAGGCTTCGTTCAGCTTGTGGAAGCCACAACCATTGAGGCTATGGAGCTTGCCGAAGTCCTCGACAAAATCGTCGCGGATGATATCCCACGCGGCGAGTAGAAATTCTACAGTGAAGCCGTCGGGGCCGGGTGCCTTGCCTCGAGGTAGCTGAAGGATGGCGGACCATATCTCATCAGCCGAAAAGGGTTGGTCAAGCGCGGAGAGGTCGAAGTGGCGATCGTCAATCTCATCGAGGGCAATGGTCTGATCATGATGGTCAGCAGTGCCGAGAAAGCCAGAGAAGTGGGTGAAGGCGGCCTCGGCCATGGCCGCGGGGTCTGTGACAACGTCATCGTCCACGCGGAGCTCATGGATGCGGTTCCTATTGGGGAACGTAGTAATAATTCAAAAAAATTCCTACGTGTCACCAAGATCAATCTAGGAGAAGCTAGCAACGAGAGAGGGGGAGTGCATCTTCATACCCTTGAAGATTGCTAAGTGGAAGCGTTACAAGAACGCGGTTGATGGAATCATACTCGTGGTGATTCAAATCGCGGAAGATCGGATCTAGCACCAAACGGACGGCGCCTCCGCGTTCAACACACGTACAGCCCGGGGACATCTCCTCCTTCTTGATCCAGCAATGGGAGAGGAGAAGTTGAGGGAGAGCTCCGGTAGCACGACGGCGTGGTGGTGGAGCTTGCGGTTCTCCTGCAGGGCTTCGCCAAGCACTACGGAGGAGGAGGGGGTGTTGGAGGAGGGAGGGGCTGCGCCAGGGGAAGGAGTGCGGCTGCCCTCCCGCCCCCCACTATTTATAGGGGGAAGGGAAGAGGGGGGCGGCCCCCTAGATGCAACTAGAAGGGGGGCGGCGGCCAGGAGGGGAGACTTGCCCCCCAAGCAAGGTGGGAGGTGTCGGTGTCAAAACCGGTAGATCTCGGGTAGGGGGGCCCGAACTGTGCGTCTAAGGATCAAAGGTAACAGGAGGCAGGGGACACAATGTTTACCCAGGTTCGGGCCCTCTTGGTGGAGGTAATACCCTACTTCCTGCTTGATTGACTTTGATGAGTATAGGGGTTACAAGAGTTGATCTACCTCGAGATCGTAGTGGCTAAACCCTAGATGTCTAGCCTGTATGATTATGATTGCCTCTACGGACTAAACCCTCCATTTTATAAAGACACCGGAGGGGGCTAGTGTTGTACAGAGTCAGTTTACAGAGAAAGGAATCTTCATATCCGCACGCCAAGCTTGCCTTCCACGCCAAGGAGAGTCCCATCCGGACACGGGGGAGAGCCTTTCATCTTGTATCTTCACGGCCCATGAGTCCGGCCCATGTCCCATAGCCCGGACGCCCGAGGACCCCCTAATCCAGGACTCCCTCAGTAGCCCCCGAACCAGTCTTCAATGACGATGTATCTGGTGCGCACATTGTCTTCGGCATTGCAAAGCGGGTTCCTCCTCCGAGTATTTCAAAGTAGCTGAGCCAAAGGACTGTATTCGGCTTTTACATCTTCGGTCTTGGTAAGGTGAATTCTTCGAACAGCATGGTTTTATATTAAATGATATACCTTTCGGCTTCCGTGCCTCCGTCCCCTCAGCTTCCACGTGGCAAACGAATATGAAAGGTCCAAGCGCTTTTGCAAATGACCCCTTGACATCGTACGGAAGGTGCCTATTTAAGGAGATTAGATCTTAGATGCCGTTCCATACCTGACGAAAATCCTTCGATCTTGCCTCAAGAAACCACGCAATCATGGCCATCGCTCCTAGTTCTTCCTCCCGCCCCCACGGCCCTCAAAAAGGCGATTGGGAGAGCTGCTCTGTATCCCACGCCCAGCTAACCAAGCTCCAGGCGCAGGGTTATCTCCCCCCTGCGGATCTAGTCCCTGTTCCGGCGGGATTAACCTCTTTTACTAGTGAAGCCCTGGCAGAAAATTTCCCGAATCCTTCAGAAGGGGAGCGAGTGTGCTTCATTTCCTTTCTTTTAAGGGGTGTTGGATTTCCAATCCATCCCTTCCTCCGAGGTCTCCTGGAGTACGATGGCCTCCAACTGTACAATCTCACACCAAGCTCCATTCTGCATATCGCGGGCTTCGTCGCTCTCTACGAGTTGTTCCTGGGTTGCGAGGCCCATTTCGAGTTGTGGAGGAAGCTTTTCTGCCTCGTCCTCGTTCCCAAGAGGGATCCATATTCGAGGTGGGCGGCGCCGAAGTATGGCGCATTGCCGGGACAGGATACCTATCCGGCACTCCGAAGAAGGCATCCGAAGAGTGGCCCTTGGAGTGGTTTTATATTGAAGACGTCATTCTTTCAGACCCGATCCGACGAGGCCTTCCTGAATTTTCCAATGCTCCGTTAAAGAAGCGCCACAGCTGGCGCCCCCGGAGCCTCGAGGAGACAGATAGTGCGGAGGTTAAGATGTTAATGTACAAGATAAAAGTACTTGCCCAATCCAGACTGTCCATAATTGAGGTCATGGCGATTTCCGTAACGCGAGGTGTTCAGCCACACCAATCCAGAGGGCTCCCCATGTGGAACTTCAACGGAGAGGATGATACATCCCGCTACGGGCGCAAGGATCCGGACAACTTTGCCGCCCTGGCCGCCATGTTGGCCGATCTTTATAAAGGAGAGAAAGAGGAATTCACTCGCCTTAAGTGTCGAGATGGCTTTTCCATGTACAACCCCCCTAGCTGGGTAAGCTTTCAATCCAGAACCTTACTCAATCTTCTTCCTGAGCCACAACTAGTTGAGCTTAACCTGACCACCTTTAACAGGAATGGAGGAAGGCCATTGCGGGGGATCCATAGCCCTGCTCCTCAACCGGAGGACCATATTCGGGACCTAGATCCCGGATTTGAGGAAGATCCGGATATATCCGTAGAGCTCAAGGAGGGGGTCTTCTATCAGGCGAGCTACAACAGCACAGAAGTGGCCATGGTAGCCGATTACCCCGGCCTTCTCCCTTCTTCCCATGTAAGTACCCAAGGAGCGTCTCCTCCAAAGGAGTTTTCCCATCACGCCTCACCTACTGCACTGTCTCGTGCTTCAAAGGGGCGGCGCTCGTCCCGCCACGCCGCATCAGGATCGTCCCTTAAGAGGGGGACACTGACACAAGGCGCGTCTTCGAAGAGAAAGGCGGATAGCGATTCTTCCAAGCCTCTACCTTCATCAAAAAGGTACGGTCTTTCAATACGTCCGACAGCAAACATACCGAACTGTGACGTTTTCTGCTGTGCCATATTTCAGGAAGAGCATTCACCGGACTGTATCCGGAGATACTGTCGGGCATACGTCCACCAACCCGACCCCGGACCCTGCCTCTAGGGCTAGAGTTGATGCGGGTGCCATGCCGGATTGTCCTCTCTCTGACGATTCAGATAATGTATCTGTCACCAACTCCGAAGTGGAGAGTGCGATGAACCATCAGCGCCGGAGGGCAGCTATGCGTGATCCTAACTTTACTGAAGAGGCATTAAATGCCTTCAGCTCGGCAGATGCATATATCCGAGCTGCTCGGGATGGGCTTGCTAGAGCTACTTACCAGCTTTCAAAGGATATGCGGGTAAGATTATTTTGTGTATATTCAATGGTCATATACCAGTAGCCCCTGAGACTTGAAAACAGTTGAGGCAACTGATTTTAAGGATCGATATATAATCAGGTACTCACTGAGAAGAAGAACATGCTATCTCGGGAGCTAGAACAGTGTCAGACCCAGCTGACTGCTGTTACCGCCGAGCTGGCGAAATCCAAGGAGGCACCAACTGGTAATGTCCTCTTCTGTCCGGGAAATATGATCATGTGCCTGTAGTGTTTATGCTAATAAACACTATTGTATTTTTTGATAGAAGGATCATCGGATCAGCTAGAAGAAAAACTAAAGGCCGCACAGGCGTATAAGAGAACATGCCGAAAGGCAAGAGGCCGCTAGCCAACGTGTACTTACACGGGCCAGGGACGAGAAGAACAAGCTGCGGGATGCCAACACTCAGCTCGGTGAAGAGCTGAAAGACGTGCGAGCCCAACTGGCGGATGCCCTAAAGGAGAACAGAAAGCTGAGAAGCGGCATATTCAGTATGCCTTTTAACTTACTATCGTACAGTTCGCTTATGCAAATCCTAACAAGCTTATGTTAGTAGGTGTGTTGACAGGGCGGCCCGAACAAGAGGTGTCTGGATTTCAAGGCGACCTGCTACAAGAGCTGTCCAAGATACATGAGCGAGCTCGGAAGGCAATGAGAAACATTGCTAAAGCTTTATGGCCAGCCGATTCTCCTCCAGGAAGTATGGAGGAACTCGTCAATTTATTCAAGGGAGCTCGGTGCCGTTTTGCGCTATGGAAGATATCAGCATGCCGAGAAGGTGCTCGGGAAGCCTGGGCCATGGTAAAAACACAAGAAATTCCGGTCAGCCTGGTGTACGACCAAGTCAAGATGGCCGCCAAGTATTCCCAACAAGATTGTGAACTAGACAAGCTGTTAGAGGGTCTAGAGGAAGAAGAAGTTTTTGAGTCCAGGTAGCAATGTACTTTCATCGACAGACTTGTCTCCAACCGAATTTGTAAAACTATTGTCATGGCAGACTTTCTGCTTCGACCTCCGAAGACCCGAGGGTTGGAGTGTTTCCGAATACTATACCGTAGGTAAGCACCAAAGTATGTTCGGAAACCAGGCAGTCCGGTCATAGTTGCTTGAATAGACAAGTTGTGTTCGAGGAGTTATGTTATATTACATTTAATTGTAAGAAACATCTTCCAGGTAGAATAGTCCCATTAAGGGTTTCTTTCCCTGGGCCAGCATGCGTTGTTTGTTTGCATGCCAAAGCTGTGATGCTAAAGATCACAGTGTATGTTATAGTCTGGGGGTTGTGTATTGCCATGAGGGCAATTCATCTTTTGTCCGCCGACCACTTATTCTCTTAAGAACGCTAGCTTTCGGCTTCACCCAGTCTGAGGTACATGTCCAGATAACCCAGTTGTAGCAATCACAGAGGTGCTCCCTTTATGCCCTAGCCGAACAAGCGGGAACGTAGGGCATAAGCACAGGAACCAGGCAACCCAGCTTGGCAAAATCTTAAGTCATAAAAGGTGCATATAATAGCGAAGGAGAGACATATATGAGTATACGACACATATGGCGTGAGCTTGATGCTCGAAAAATAAGAATACGCTTCTTGTAATAAGAAGCCCCCAGGTATTGTGGGGTATGTACATTTAAGGATGTAGACACTCAGGTGTGAGGTTTATCCGAACACGAGCTAAAAGTCGCATAAAAACGCGAAAAAGGAAAAGAGAGAAAAGAAGGAACGAGGAAAAAGGGGTATATGTGCGGACTTTAGGAATAGAATCTTCGGAGCCTTGCAGCGTTCCATGGGTTTGGCTCCAGGCGATTATCCAAAGCATTGCGAAGGCGATAGGCTCCTCCAGTGAGAACTTCATCTATAATGAAGGGACCGTCCCATTTGGGCTTGAGCTTGTCCTTTTTCTTCTCTGGTAGGCGTAGAACGAGTTCACCGATGTTGTAAGTCTTTGCCCGTACTTCCCTGCTTGGATATCGCCGAGCCTGCTGTTGATAGAATGCGGAACGGGCCTTCGCGACATCGCGCTCCTCCTCCAGGCCGTCCAAGTCGTCCTGCCGATCGAGATCGGCTTCTCTCTCTTCATACATGCGCACGCGGGGTGAGTCGTGAATAATGTCACAAGGCAAGACTGCCTCCGCACCGTACACCATGAAAAAGGGTGTATATCCGGTCGTGCGATTGGGCGTGGTCCGCAGCCCCCAGAGTACGGAATCAAGTTCCTCGACCTAGTGTTTGTCTGATTCTTGCAGAAATCGCACTAGTCTGGGTTTGATGCCGCTCATGATCATGCCATTAGCCCGTTCGACCTGACCGTTTGTCTGAGGATGATATACGGAGGCGTGATCGAGCTTGATGCCCAAATTGGCGCACCAAATTTTCACCTCATCGGCTGTAAAATTGGAGCCGTTGTCAGTAATAATACTGTGTGGGACACCATAATGGTGTACGACGCCGGATATAAAGTCTATCACCGGTCCGGCTTCAGCCGTTTTAACTGGTTTGGCTTCTATCCACTTAGTGAACTTGTCGACCATAACCAATAAGTATTTCTTCTTATGGCTTCCCCTTTAAGAGGTCCAATCATGTCCAACCCCCAGACCGCAAAGAGCCAGGTGATGGGGATTGTTCGTAGGGCAGTGGGCGGCATGTGGCTTTGATTAGCAAAAAGCTGGCATCCAACGCAGCGCTGTACGAGGTCCTGTGCATCTGCTCGGGCCGTGGGCCAAAAGAAACCCGTACGGAAGGCCTTGCTTACAAGGGCCCGAGCTGCGGCGTGATGACTGCCAAGACCAGTGTGTATTTCAGCCAAGAGTTCCCGTCCCTCTTCTTCGGAGATGCATCTTTGAAGGATTCCGGTAGTACTTTTCTTGTATAGTTCTCCTTCGTGAACTTTGTAGGCCTTTGAGCGTCGAAAGATACGACGGGCCTCAGTCTGATCTTCGGGGAGCTCATTCATAGTCAGGTAGGCAACGAAAGGCTCTATCCATGGGGCAATTACATCCATGAGTTCATGGGCTGATGGTGTTATTTCGGTGCCCGAGCCCCCGACGATATCAAAACTGTGTTCGGAATCTGGGGGTGTGATCGGCCCCGGGCTAGTATTGCCGTTCTCGTCCTGCCACACCACGGATGGCTTGAAGAGCCTTTCCACAAAGGTGTTAGGTGGGACGGGGTCGCGTTTAGCACCCATGCGAGCAAGGATGTCCGCGGCTTGATTACTTTCTCGAGCCACATGATGAAACTCGAGCCGCTCAAACCGAGCTGATATTTTGAGTACGGCGTTGCGGTAAGCCGCCATCTTCGGGTCTTTTGCGTCGAATTCTCCGTTTATTTGGGATATTGCAAGGTTTGAATCCCCGCGCACCTGAAGGCGTTGTATGCCAATGGAGACAGCCATCCAGAGACCATGCAATAGGGCCTCATACTCGGCTGCGTTGTTAGAGTCTGTATACAATATTTGGAGCACATAACGGGCTGTGTCTCCTGTGGGGGATGTCAAAACGACACCAGCCCCAAGTCCGGCTAACATTTTGGAGCCATCGAAGTACATCACCCAGTTGGAATACGAGCCATACTCTTTAGGGAGATCGGCCTCCATTCGGCGACGAAGTCAGCCAACACCTGAGATTTAATGGCCCGGCGTGGTTTGTAAGTTATTTCAAATGGTAAGAGCTCAATGGCCCATTTGGCAATCCGGCCGATGGCGTCCCGGTTGTTTATAATATCGTTGAGTGGTACTTCTGAGGCCACCGTGATTGAGCATTCTTGAAAGTAAGGCCCGTAAGGAGTGATGAATGCCATTGCGGCTTGGTCGGATACCTTCATCTTAATTTGATGGTATCCGGAGTATGCGTCGAGGAAACACAGTGAATCGTGTCCTACGGTTGCATCGATAATCTGGTCAATGCGCGGTAGTGGGAAGGGGTCCTTGGGGCAGGCCTTGTTAAGGTCTTTGAAGTCGACACATAGGCGCCAGGATTTATCCTTCTTTGGTACCATGACCAGATTTGCTAGCCAATCCGGATGCTTGATCTCTCTGATAAACCCGGCTTCGAGTAGCTTGGCTAGCTCCTCCCCCATAGCCTGTCATTTGGGTTCGGAAAATCGCCGGAGTGTTTGCTTGACCGGCTTGTATCCCTTCGGTATATTGAGACTATGTTCGGCCAGCGCGTGGGATTCCTGGCATATCCGAGGGGTGCCAGGCGAAGATGTCCCAGTTCTCGCGTAGAAACGCGCGTAATGCGGCGTCGACCGTTGGGTCCAGCTGTGCCCCAATGGAGGTTGTTTTCTTGGGATCCGTCAGGTGAACTTGAAATTTGACTATTTTGTCAGCTGGCTTGAAAGAGGTGGATTTGGGCCTTTTATCAAGAATTACGTCGTCCCTATCCACTATGGAGCACAGAGAGGTGAGTTCTTCGGCCGCTAGGGCTTCGGATAGTGCCTCAAGGGCCAGGGATGCGGTTTTATTTTCAGTGCGGAGTGCTATGTCCGAATCAGTGGAGATGGTGATAACACCATTGGGCCCGGGCATTTTGAGCTTCATGTACCCGTAATGGGGTATAGCTTGAAAGTGTGTGAATGCATCTCGCCTTAACAGGGCATGATATCTGCTGTTGAAAGGAGCCACCTGGAAGATTATCTCCTTGGACCTATGGTTTTCTGGTGTGCCGAATACCACATCTAGTTTAATTTTCCCTGAGCATCTTGCTCCCCTGCTAGGGATGATTCCCCCGAAGGATGTATTGCTCCGCTCAATGCGACTCCTGTCCATTTGCATTTTGTTGAGCGTGTCCTCGTAGATGAGGTTCAGTCTACTCCACCGTCCATTAGCACTTTAGTGAGCCAAAAGCCGTCCATGATTGGGTTTAGGACCAGAGCGGCTGGTGCCCGGATGGAGCGGATCTTGGTTCGTCATCGGCATTCAAAGTAATTGCCGTATCGTTCCAAGGGTTCATTGCTGCTACTTGGCAGACTTTGGCGAGGTCGCGGAGCGCCCGTTTGCGCGGATTATTTGACGAGAAGGTCTCAAAGACCATGAGTACTTTGGGCTCGTTGTCCTCTGAATAGTACTTTTCTGGGGTAGTGTTGGTGAGGATACCCTCGCCGCTCTTGGCCACCTGCCGGAGTATCCAACATGCTCGTAGGCTGTGCGTTAGTTCAGTATTCGGCGTCCTATTTATTTTACATGGCCCATCGAGCCATTCCTCAAAGACAGTTCTATGTCCCGTAAAGGGCTTGATTTTCTTGTCTATGGGGTGACGATCAGGTGACCCGCAAGGGGGCGTCCTTTTTGTTCGTCCGGGAAATGGCTTAAAGGCCTGCGGTTCCCAGCGAGCGGTTTGAGTTTTCCAAGCGCTTTCCATTGCGTGGTACTTATGTACTATGTGTGCCAAATCTGTAAAGTGCAGTACACGACGGCGGTTGAGGGCATTGAGGATCCCCTCATCTGTGCAGTTGTTGTAAAATACTGAAATTGCGTCGTCGTCGCAGCAGTCTTTTATCTTGTTTTTAACAAGGAGGAATCTGGCCCAAAAATGATGGACTGTTTCCTGAGGCTGCTGCCGCACATGCATTAGGTCGCATATGTCCGATGGACCAGAATTTCTTGGTGAATATTGTTTGTGGTGGGTGGGCGGGCTTAAATTTGCGCTCTGACCCATCGTGGAATCCAGAGTTTGATGAATTTCCGAGGTCACCAGCTCGGGCTCCAGAGTGTCCAGTGAGTTTTCGGACTTAACATCCGGTCCTATGTTCGGAGAACAGGGAGTGTCCTCCCGGAGAAGGTGTCCGGCCCTCCGGGCTCGGAAACCTGAACATAGCTCGTTCTCAACATAGGAGAAGAGTTATGGTTGGCCTGCTCCTCCACAACCGCTACTAGATGGGTGATCGGCAGAGATTTAATTTCTCTCTGATCGGGTTTAAGCCCAATCCGATCATAGTCATTTGCGATTCCCAAGGTGGCGATGCGATCTTGAAGCTCGTTCAAAGACGCTATGTCTGCCGGATCCATCTTGTCGGAGTATTCGGGGCCGATGCAGAGACGATTTTTGGCGGCTTGGGGGCCGCCTTCGGCTTAACGGCCAAACGGGCGCCCATGGTGAAGCTGCCCAGCCGGAGGGTCTGCCCTGAATCTAGGGCTCCTCCAGAAGTGATGCTGTCGTTGATGACAAGGCGAGCCATCAATCCTTCTATCAACGACACAGAGGAACTCTCAATGAAAGCACCAATGTCAGTGTCAAAACCGGCAGATCTCAGGTAGGGGGTCCCGAACTGTGCGTCTAAGGATCGAAGGTAACAGGAGGCAGGGGACACAATGTTTACCCAGGTTCGGGCCCTCTTGGTGGAGGTAATACCCTACTTCCTGCTTGATTGACTTTGATGAGTATAGGGGTTACAAGAGTTGATCTACCTCGAGATCGTAGTGGCTAAACCCTAGATGTCTAGCCTGTATGATTATGATTGCCTCTACAGACTAAACCCTCCGGTTTATATAGACACCGGAGGGGCCAAAGGTTGTACAGAGTCGGTTTATAGAGAAAGGAATCTTCATATCCACACGCCAAGCTTGCCTTCCATGCCAAGGAGAGTCCCATCCGGACACGGGGGAGAGCCTTCCATCTTTTATCTTCATGGCCCATGAGTCCGGCCCATGTCCCATAGCCCGGACGCCCGAGGACCCCCTAATCCAGGACTCCCTCAAGAGGCGCCCCCTCCCCTTAGGGTTTCCAACCCTAGGCACCTTGGGCCCTTGGGGGCGCACCAGCCCACTAGGGGCTGGTTCCCTCCCATATTCAGCCCATTAAGTCCTCCGGGGCAGGTGGCCCCACTCGGTGGACCCCCGGACACCTTTTGGTGGTCCTGGTACAATACCGATAACCCCCGAAACCATTCCGGCGACTAAAACTGGACTTCCCGTATATAAATCTTCACCTGCGGACCATTCCGGAACTCCTCATGACGTCCAGGATCTCATCCTGGACTCCAAACAACCTTCGGTAACCACATACAGTTTCCCATAACAACTCTAGCGTCACCGAACCTTAAGTGTGTAGACCCTACGGGTTCGGGAACCATGCAAACATGACCGAGACATCTCTCCGGCCAATAACCAACAGCGGGATCTGGATACCCATGTTGGCTCCCACATATTCCACGATGATCTCATCGGATGAACCACGATGTCGGGGATTTAATCAATCCCGTATACAATTCCCTTTGTCCATCGGTATGTTACTTGCCCGAGATTCGATCGTCGGTATCCCCATACCTCGTTCAATCTCATTACCGGCAAGTCTCTTTACTCGTTCCGTAACGCATGATCCCGTGGCTAACTCCTTAGTCACATTGAGCTCATTATGATGATGCATTACCGAGTGGGCCCAGAGATACCTCTCCGTCATACGGAGTGACAAATCCCAGTCTCGATTCGTGCCAACCCAACAGACACTTTCGGAGATACATGTAGTGCACCTTTATAGTCACCCAGTTACGTTGTGACGTTTGATACAACCAAAGCATTGGTACGGTATCCGGGAGTTGCACAATCTCATGGTCTAAGGAAATGATACTTGACATTAGAAAAGCTCTAGCACGAACTACACGATCTTGTGCTATGCTTAGGATTGGGTCTTGTCCATCACATCATTCTCCTGATGATGTGATCCCGTTATCAATGATATCCAATGTCCATGGTCAGGAAACCACAACCATCTATTGATTAACGGGCTAGTCAACTAGAGGCTCACTAGGGACATGTTGTGGTCTATGTATTCACACATGTATTACGGTTTCCGGTTAATACAATTATAGCATGAACAATAAACAATTATCATGAACAAGGAAATATAATAATAACTATTTTATTATTGCCTCTAGGGCATATTTCCAACAGTCTCCCAGTTGCACTAGAGTCAATAATCTAGTTACATTGTGATGAATCGAACACCCATAGAGTTCTGGTGTTGATCATGTTTTGCTCGTGAAAGAGGTTTAGTCAACGGATCTGCGACATTCAGATCTGTATGCACTTTACAAATATCTATGTCTCCATCTTGAATATATTCACGAATGGAGTTGAAGCGACACTTGATGTGCCTAGTCTTCTTGTGAAACCTGGGCTCCTTGGCAAGGGCAATAGCTCCAGTGTATCCACAGAAGAGAGTCATCGGGCCCGACGCATTGGGAATAACTCCTAGGTCGGTGATGAACTCCTTCATCCAGACTGCTTCCTGTGCTGCCTCCGAGGCAGCTATGTACTCCGCTTCACATGTAGATCCCGCCACGACGCTTTGCTTACAACTGCACCAGCTGACTGCCCCACCATTCAAAATGTACATGTATCCGAGTTATGACTTGGAATCATCCAGATCTGTGTCAAAGCTAGCATCGGCGTAACCCTTTACGACGAGCTCTTCGGCACCTCCATAAACGAGAAACATATCCTTAGTCCTTTTCAGGTACTTCGGGATATTTTTGACCGCTGTCCAGTGTTCCATACCGGGATCACTTTGGTACCTCCCTACCAAACTTATGGCAAGGTTCACATCAGGTCTGGTACACAGCATGGCATACATAATAGAGCCTATGGCTGAGGCATAGGGGATGACACTCATCTTTTCTCTATCTTCTGCCGAGGTCGGGCATTGAGTCGTGCTCAATCTCACACCTTACAATACAGGCAAGAACCCCTTCTTGTACTGATCCATATTGAACTTCTTCAATATCTTGTCAAGGTATGTGCTTTGTGAAAGACCAATGAGGCATCTCGATCTATGTCTATAGATCTTGATGCCTAATATGTAAGCAGCTTCTCCAAGGTCCTTCATTGAAAAACACTTATTCAAGTAGGCCTTTATGCTTTCCAAAAGTTTTATATCATTTCCCATCAATAGTATGTCATCCACATATAATATGAGAAATGCTACAGAGCTCCCACCCACTTTCTTGTAAATACAGGCTTCTCCATAAGTCTGTATAAACCCAAACGCTTTGATCATTTCATTAAAGCGAATGTTCCAACTCCGAGATGCTTGCACCAGCCCATAGATGGAGCGCTGGAGCTTGCATACTTTGTCAGCATTCTTAGGATCGACAAAACCGTTCGACTGCATCATATACAATTCTTCCTTAAGGAAACCGTTAAGGAATGCCGTTTTGATGTCCATGTGCCATATCTCATAATCATAGAATGCGGCAATTGCTAACATGATTCGGACGGACTTCAACTTCGCTACGGGTGAGAAGGTCTCATCATAGTCAACCCCTTGAACTTGTCGATAACCCTTAGCGACAAGCCGAGCCTTATAGACAGTCACATTACCATCCGCGCCAGTCTTCTTCTTAAAGATCCACTTATTCTCTATGGCTTGCCGATCATCAGGCAAGTTTGTCAAAGTCCATACTTTGTTTTCATACATGGATCCTATCTCAGATTTCATGGCTTCAAGCCATTTGTTGGAATCCGAGCCCGCCATCGCTTCTTCATAGTTCAAAGGTTCATCGTTGTCAAACAACATGATTTCCCGGACAGGGTTGCCATACCACTCTGGTGCAAAACGTGTCCTTGTGGACCTACGAAGTTCAGTAGCAACTTGATCCGAAGTTTCATGATTATCATCATTAACTTCCTCTCTAGTCGGTGCAGGCACCACAGAAACATCTTCCTGAGTTGCGCTACTCTCCGGTTCAAGAGGGAGTACCTCGTCAAGTTCTACTTTCCTCCCACTTACTTCTTTCGAGAGAAACTCTTTCTCCAGAAAGGATCCATTCTTGGCAACAAAGATCTTGCCTTCGGATCTAAGGTAGAAGGTATACCCAATAGTTTCCTTAGGGTATCCTATGAAGACGCATTTTTCTGATTTGGGTTCGAGCTTTTCAGGTTGAAGTTTCTTGACATAGCATCGCATCCCCAAACTTTCAGAAACGACAGCTTAGGTTTCACCCAAACCATAATTCATACGGTGTCGTCTCAACGGATTTAGACGGTACCTATTTAAAGTGAATGCTGCTGTCTCTAAAGCATAACCCCAAAATGATAGCGGTAGATCGGTAAGAGACATCATAGATCGCACCATATCCAATAGAGTGCGATTACGATGTTCGGACACACCATTACGCTGAGGTGTTCCAGGCAGCGTGAGTTGTGAAACAGTTCCACATTTCCTTAAGTGCGTGCCAAACTCGTTACTCAAATATTCTCCTCCACGATCTGATCATAAGAACTTTATTTTCCTGTCACGTTGATTCTCTACCTCACTCTGAAATTCCTTGAACTTTTCAAAGGTCTCAGACTTGTGTTTCATTAAGTAGACATACCCATATCTACTTAAGTCATCAGTGAGGGTGAGAACATAACGATAGCCACCGCGAGCCTCAACGCTCATTGGACCGCATACATCAGTATGTATTATTTCCAACAAGTTGGTTGCTCGCTCCATTGTTCTGGAGAACGGAGTCTTGGTCATTTTGCCCATAAGGCATGGTTCGAACGTGTCAAATGATTCATAATCAAGAGACTCCAAAAGTCCATCTGCATGGAGTTTCTTCATGCGCTTGACACCAATGTGACCAAGGCGGCAGTGCCACAAGTATGTGGGACTATCATTATCAACCTTACATCTTTTGGCATTCACACTATGAATATGTGTAACATCACGTTCGAGATTCAATAAAAATAAACCATTGACCAGCGGGGCATGACCATAAAACATATCTCTCATATAAATAGAACAACCATTATTCTCGGATTTAAATGAGTAGCCATCTCGCATTAAACGAGATCCAGATACAATGTTCATGCTCAAAGCTGGCACTAAATAACAATTATTGAGGTTTAAACCAATCCCGAAGGTAGATGTAGAGGTAGCGTGCCGACGGTGATCACATCGACCTTGGAACCATTCCCGACGCGCATCGTCACCTCGTCCTTTGCCAGTCTCCGCTTATTCCACATCTCTTGTTTTGAGTTACAAATATGAGCAACGGCACCGGTATCAAATACCCAGGAGCTACTACGAGTGCTGGCCAGGTACACATCAATAACATGTATATCATATATACCTTTGGCGTTGCCGGCCTTCTTATCCGCTAAGTACTTGGGGCAGTTCCGCTTCTAGTGACCATTTCCCTTGCAATAAAAGCACTCAGTCTCAGGCTTGGGTCCATTCATTGGCTTCTTCCCGGCAACTCCCTTGCCGTCCTTCTTGAAGTTCTTCTTACCCTTGCCTTTCTTGAAACTAGTGGTCTTATTCACCATCAACACTTGATGTTCATTTTTGATTTCCACCTCCGTTGATTTCAGCATTGAATATAACTCAGGAATGGACTTCTCCATCCCTTGCATATTGTAGTTCATCACAAAGCTCTTGTAGCTAGGTGAAAGCGACTGAAGGATTATGTCATTGACCGAGTCATCTGGAAGATTAACTCCCAGCTGAGACAAGCGGTTGTGCAACCCAGACATTTTGAGTATATGCTCGCTAATAGAACTGTTTTCCTCCATCTTACAACTGTAGAACTTGTCGGAGACTTCATATCTCTCGACCCGGGCATGAGCTTGGAAAACCATTTTTAGCTCTAGGAACATCTCATATGCTCCGTGCTGCTCAAAACGCTTTTGGAGCCCCGATTCTAAGCTGTAAAGTATGCTGCACTGAACCAGGGAGTAATCATCACTATGCGACTGCCAGGCGTTCATAACGTCTTGAGTTGCTGGGAAAATGGGTGCCTCACCTAGCGGTGCTTCAAGGACATATGCTTTCTTGGCAGCTATGAGGATGATCCTCAAGTTACGGACCCAGTCTGTATAGTTGCTTCCATCATCTTTCAGCTTGGTTTTCTCTAGGAATGCGTTGAAGTTGAGGGCAACATTAGCGTGGGCCATTGGATCTACATGATAGATTGTAAAGACAATTTTAGACTAAGTTCATCTAATCAAATTACTTAATGAACTCCCACTTAGATAGACATCCCTCTATTCATCTAAGTTATACATGATCCGAATCGACTAGGCCGTGTCCGATCATCACGTGAGACGGACTAGTCATCAACGATGAACATCTCCATGTTGATCGCATCTACTATACGACTCGTGTTCGACCTTCGGTCTCTCGTGTTCTGAGGCCATGTCTGTACATGCTAGGCTCGTCAAGTCAACCTAAGTGTTTCGCATGTGTAAATCTGGCTTACACCCGTTGTATGTGAACGTTAGAATCTATCACACCCGATGATCATGTGGTGCTTCGAAACAACGAACCTTCGCAACGGTGCATAGTTAGGGGGAACACTTTTCTTGAAATTTTAGTGAGGGATCATCTTATTTATGCTACCGTTGTTCTAAGCAAATAAGATGTAAACATGACAAATATCACATGCAAATCATAAAGTGACATGATATGGCCAATATCATCTTGCGCCTTTGATCTCCATCTTCGAGGCGCGGCATGATCACCTTCATCACCGTCATGACACCATGATCTCCATCATCGTGTCTTCATGAAGTTGTCTTGCCAACTATTACTTCTACTACTATGGCTAACGGTTAGCAATAAAGTAAAGTAATTACATGGCGTTTACATTGACTCGCAGGTCATACAATAAATTAAGACAACTCCTATGGCTCCTGCCGGTTGTCATACTCATCGACATGCAAGTCGTGATTCCTATTACAAGAACATGATCAATCTCATACATCACATATATAATTCATCACATCCTTTTGGCCATATCACATCACATAGCATACCCTGCAAAAACAAGTTAGACGTCCTCTAATTGTTGTTGCATGTTTTACGTGGCTGGTATGGGTTTCTAGCAAGAACGTTTCTTACCTACGCAAAATCCACAATGGTGGTATGTCAATTGCTATTTACCCTTCATAAGGATCCTCTTCATCGAATCCGATCCGACTAAAGTGGGAGAGACAGACACCCGCTAGCCACCTTATGCATCAGGTGCATGTCAGTCGGTGGAACCAGTCTCACGTAAGCGTACGTGTAAGGTCGGTCCGGGCCGCTTCATCCCACAATGCCGCCGAATCAAGATAAGACTAGTAACGGCAAGAAAATTGACCAAATCATCGCCCACAACTACTTTGTGTTCTACTCGTGCATAGAATCTACGCATAGACCTAGCTCATGATGCCACTGTTGGGGAACGTAGTAATAATTAAAAAAATTCCTACGTGTCACCAAGATCAATCTAGGAGAAGCTAGCAACGAGAGAGGGGGGGTGCCTCTTCATACCCTTGAAGAACGCTAAGCAGAAGCGTTACAAGAACGCGGTTGATGGAGTCGTACTCGTGGCGATTCAAATCGCAAAAGATCCGATCTAGCACCGAACGGACGGTGCCTCCACGTTCAACACATGTACAAACTCGGGGACGTCTCCTCCTTCTTGATCCAGCAAGGGGAGAGGAGAAGTTGAGGGAGAGCTCCGGCAGCACGACGGCGTGGTGGTGGAGCTTGCGGTTCTCCTGCAGGGCTTCGCCAAGCACTACGGAGGAGGAGGGGGTGTTGGAGGAGGGAGGGGCTGCACCAGCGGAAGGGGTGCAGCTGCCCTCCCACCCCCACTATTTATAGGGGGAAGGGAAGAGGGGGCCGGCTCCCTAGATGAATCTATAGGGGGGAGGGGCGGCGGCCAGGAGGGGAGACTTGCCCCCCAAGCAAGGTGGGAGGTGCCCCCTTCCCTTAGGGTTTCCAACCCTAGGCGCCTTGGGCCCTTGGGGGGCTCACCAGCCCACTAGGGGGCTGGTTCCCTCCCATATTTAGCCCATTAAGTCCTCCGGGGCAGGTGGCCCCACTCGGTGGACCCCCGGACACCTTTTGGTGGTCCCAGTATAATACCAATAACCCCCGAAACCATTCCGGCGACTGAAACTGGACTTCCATATATAAATCTTCACCTCCGGACCATTCCGGAACTCCTCGTGACATCCAGTATCTCATCCAGGACTCCGAACAACCTTCGGTAACCACATACAATTTCCCATAATAACTCTAGCGTCACCGAACCTTAAGTGTGTAGACCCTACGGGTTCGGGAACCATGCATACATGACCGAGACATCTCTCCGGCCAATAACCAACAGTGGGATATGGATACCCATGTTGGCTCCCACATATTACACGATGATCTCATCGGATGAACCACGATGTCGGGGATTCAATCAATCCCGTATACAATTCCCTTTGTCCATCGGGATGTTACTTGCCTAAGATTCGATCGTCGGTATCCCCATACCTCGTTCAATCTCATTACCGGCAAGTCACTTTACTCGTTCCATAACGCATGATCCCGTGGCTAACTCCTTAGTCACATTGAGCTCATTATGATGACGCATTACCGAGTGGGCCCAGAGATACTTCTCCGTCATACGGAGTGACAAATCTCAGTCTTGATTCGTGCCAACCCAACAGACACTTTTGGAGATACATGTAGTGCACCTTCATAGTCACCCAGTTACGTTGTGACGTTTGATACAGCCAAAGCATTGCTATGGTATCCGAGAGTTGCACAATCTCATGGTCTAAGGAAATGATACTTGACATTAGAAAAGCTCTAGCAAACGAACTACACGATCTTGTGCTGTGCTTAGGATTGGGTCTTGTCCATCACATCATTCTCCTAATGATGTGATCCCGTTATCAACGACATCCAATGTCCATGGTCAGGAAACCACAACCATCTATTGATTAACGAGCTAGTCAACTAGAGGCTCACTAGGGACATGTTGTGGTCTATGTATTCACACATGTATTACAATTTCCTGTTAATACAATTATAGCATGAACAATAGACAATTATCATGAACAAGGAAATATAATAATAACTATTTTATTATTGCCTATAGGGCATATTTCCAACAGTTCCGCTGCTTGCGGTGGGCGGCCCGCAGTCGGAGGAAGGCAATGTCAGTGTCGCCGACGCGCAGCCATGAGAGACGGATGCCTTGGCGGGGGATAGATCTGTCAAGGGAGGCGAGCCCGAGGTAAGTTCTCTTCAGCTGGTGGCGAAGCCAAGATTCGGCCGGAGACAGCGGCGGGGAGTCTTGAGCCGCGATCAGGCGCGCAATCAGCTCGCGCGAGATGAATAGTTGAAGCGCAACGTGGCCGATCCACCGCACGGTACACTTGAGGCGTGCGAAGATGTGACAAAACGGGTCCGGGTCACGGGCAGTCTCCTGCCAGGCAGCGGTGACCGTCTGGTGGAAGCCCTCAAGCTTGGGCCAAAACCTCTCTAAATGAAAACACTTGGGGCCCGGGAGGGGGAAGGAGCACTCGATGAGCAGGGGCGCGTGGTCTGAGGCCGCGGAAGAAAGGCAACACAAAAGGCAGTTGGGGTGGGCGGCCTCCCAACTCGGCGAGCAGAGGACACGGTCGATGTGCACGAGCGTAGGGAGGGTTCTTATTATGAAATATGGTTCCATTTCTAATCTTCCAGATAGTCCAAAATACAACCTAAACACTAGCAAACACCAATTGTTTATCATGTTGGAATTTGTGGATCCAATTGTCAAGAAGAGCATCAATATTATGAGGAATATCAAGGATATTAAAGGAACATTTGATGATGTTCGAAAGCATTCTAGCTAGACAACATTTCATACGCAAATGATCAATGGACTCATCCATTCCACAAAAGGGGTGATGGAGTCAAATCCAGCACATCTTAGGTAGGGGGTACTGAGCTGGTAGTCCTGGCATGATGGTAACATGTGTTCGAAAACGTAGTAGGAAAAAAATCGCCCTACGATCAACCAGGAACAATATGAAGATGCATAAACGGTTTGTCAGAATCGTTACTGACTTTGGAGTGCAGCAGAAGAAGATGAGTCGGTGTAGCATACTTGGAGTCCCTCGAACCATAGATGAACAATCATGCGAACCGCCCATGAATAATCCCTCGAATGGAAGACCGAAAGCACGACCTCTCTAGCTTGGTTGCAAGCATACAGTCTTCACGATCTGGCAGCGCTTCGCCGTCCAGAGCTAATCGTCACCAGAGAATTAGAGGGAGGAGATTAGAACCCCACCGACTTCTAATTATTAGGATTAGAGGATCTAGTTCAAGCTCCAATTGATCAACTAGCACCAACCAGAACTAGAACTAGAACTAGAGAACTAGATGAGGCTCCAAAACTTGTGTGTCCAAATAGTACCAAAGCCTCTAGTGTGTGTGTATGTATATATAGGTTGGAGGAAGAGGAGGGGCTGCCACACAAGGAGGGAAACCTCTCCTTGGTGTGCCGGCCAAAAGGGGAGGACTCCTCCTTCCCGTACTCCAATTTGGCCTTCCCACTTGGAAAAGTGGGGCGCCTCCCCTATTGGACATGGCGGCTCAGTTCTCCTTCCACCACTTGGCCTTTTAAGGCCTGTTGATATTAAATAACAAATAAAAGCCTCTTAACAATTACTAGAGCCTTTTATTATTAATTTAAAACCCTTAATTATGAAAATGGAAATATATAATACAATATTTTTGCTTCTAGGGCATATTTCCAACAACATGGACACATGATTTACCCAGGTTCGGGCTCTCTCGAAGAGATAATAACCTACATCATGCTTTGATTGTATTGATTTGAAGGGAGTACAAGTTACTGGTTGATCTACCAAGAGATCATGTGTTAGAGAGAGTTGTCGTTTATGGTCCCGACCCATCGGCCTATATAGATACCGGGGGTGCCTGGGTTTTACACATATGTCGGTTACAGCTAGTGTAATCGTGACGAAGACAACTTCTAAGTCTTGGAGTACGCGCCAAGTCTTTGGAATCTTCCATCTTGGCTCCTCCTTGGCCCGACGAACGTAGTGCGTTGGTTGATAATCTTCGGGGTCCTCGTCCCCGCCCACATGGTCGGGAGCTGACGTGGCAAGCACCCTCTAGTCTGGGACACCATCAGTACCCCCTGAGATGACATGGCCAAAATTTTAAATTCCCCACCGCCGGCTCGTTCTTCGGTCCCACCCGCTGGTCTCTTTAGATTGTTGGTTCAATCCTCACCGTACATTTGTGTGGTCCCCGAGAAACGATTTATGTGAATACATCTTCATGTTGGGTGGGAGATGATGAGGTGGTCACTAGGTTTTATGGGCAGTTGTGGTCGATTCCCCCTCCCCATCACTGACTTCGTCCCTCTCTCTCTCTCTCTCTCTCTCTCTCTCTCTCTCTCTCTTGTCATCCACCATAGTCTGGATTAGGAAGGATCTCTTTCTTATGTTGCAACTTTAAGGGCATTAAGGTAGGATGATAAACTGCTACAAGAAGTGTTAAAGGATTCCGGAGTAAACCATGAGTCACCACACGTGTCACACGATTTACATTACCCGCTGAACATAACATCTACATTGATCTTCATCGTGCCCCACGGTGGCTTATACAATTGATCTCTTCTAGCTATCGAGGATCTTCCCTTGGCTCTGAGTTTGCTCTTTCTTGAGGTTGTTGAACACAAAGGGACATGCATAGGCTTGATATGAAATTGACCTATTACTTTTCATCATAGGTGCCAACTCCCAATAATGTACATCTCTGATACCCGTATCTGACTTGATCAAATCAGTTATGTGAGTACAATTTTGAACGCCAAACACGATCAACCAAGGGAGCTATAGGAACATTTCACACCAGATCCAACTCTTGCCATACTCAAATACACACTAGACAATATGACATGAGTACACATATTTCTGTTTGCTGTCTTTCAATAATATATGCCATGCACAACTGCGATGCAGTGGTCTATGCCTTCCGAGAAATTCCTATATTCCATACACATTTTTCCAGACCGGGTTGATGCACGACCGACCTTCCCCATTCGGTCTTCTACGTCTTTTTCCTAACGGATAGTTCCAGTCCGTATGATATGCAGATTTCACCGAAAAGACGCCCACCTCCACTCGACACGGTACGCGGATTTCACCGAGAACACGTTCATTTTACGTCAAGTGCGCCATGCCAAGCAATCACGTCCTAACGGGGCAGAGCAGTTTAGAGTGCCCGATTGATTAGCAAATTAGCAGCCACTGCAACAACTCACCTCGAATTAAAATCATTCCCCAAGCCACGGGTCAACTAAGACCCCAACTCCGTTCAACACCAAGCTCCCCGGACGAGCGAGTAGCCTTGCAGTTCGCAGTTGGAAGGCAGAGGGGATCGCCTCCAGCAGAGATCCCGGCAGGCACGCCGCGCCGATCGCTCGGCGGTTGCCGCTTTGCCAGCGAGTGAGAAACCGGAGACTCCAGTTCAGTTCTGGCTTCGCCTCCTTCCAGTTGCCAGTGCTGTGTGTGCTGCTAGACTGACCGTCTCGTGGTCGTACGTACTCCGACGTACACGGGGCGTCGCAACGTTCGACTGAAGGGTGGACTTGTCCTCTGCCCCTTCAAGTGTGCCAGTGCTGGGTGCGGAGCCGGAAAAAAAAAATACTCCTAGAAGAGAGAAGCATCGTCCATCTCTTTCCCTTGCCTTTGTTCCCTCTTCCTCCCTCCTCCTGCTGACCCGACCCGACCTACCAACCCGCCTCCCCCACCGCAGCAGCTCGGAATCTCCCCTCGCCGTCGGCCCGCCCCACGGCCGCCGTCGCGCCGTGCCTCGCCACCGACGCCTCCGTCCCGTGCCACCTCCTGCAAGCACCCCCGGCCCCTCACGACGCGTCGCCGCCGTCCCCCCCTTTCGCTCGTAGGGGCGTCGCGTTCCTGCTGCCTCCGCCCCGTCCGCGGTCCCCGGCCGCCGGTCTCCGAGGTACGAGCTTGTTTCCGCCCAGTGATTAGCTGAGCCCCGCCGAGCCTCCGCGATTTCCGGGCGTGCCGGTGCGCGCCATCTAGATCCGCCCCTAAACTGTCGGTTGTCGCCCCGACAGCTTCTCACCTAAGCGAAGTGGGAACCCGTGTTTCCCCCGCTTTCCATATAGTAGCATTCTGCCGATCGATCGATCGAAGCGTGCGCACTCACTCTTGTTCCACTTCGAGCGGGGTATTCATGGCAGATGAGGTCACATGCTTGAGCAAGTGTCCGTCCGATGATGGCAACCAATTAGGAATTTGGTTGGTCCGAAGTAAATGAAAACCAAACGCACATGATGCTGTAGCTCACCATATTCTTGTTCTGCTGTTGAATCACGCAAGCCAACCTAGGAGAACCTGAATGAAATACAACATATTTTTTATCTTGACACTTTTTTTTTCATCCTTCACTTGCCCCAGGGTCTGCTATTGGCACATGGTTAATACTGTTTCGAACTGAATTGCTGGTTTCTTAATATCTGGATATGTGTTAGACTTTAATGTGTATGGAAGTGGAAGAAAGTGCTAGCTGGAATCTTACTCCATCTTGGGCTCTTGGTTTTGCAGATATCGTTCCATTGTCGGTCCATCGGGAAAGTCCAGGGTGTTGCATGCCATAACGAGAAAAGCCCGTGCTTATGCTCTCATCTGACTGGCAGAATATGGTAATCGATCAGTTTTGGTAACATTGTGGTGAGTGCGCTGCTGGTTAGATATACCACAGATCCTTCCATATTCGATATGCCATCATGGTGGGGGAAGTCTTCCTCCAAAGATGCAAAGAAAACCACCAAAGAGAACCTCATGGATACATTTCATCGGTTTATAAGTCCAAATGAGCAAAAAGGAAGCACAAAATCAAAACGGAGGTATAGACGTGGCGATGATACAACTGTTGAAAAGGTCTGCCAGTCTACCACAGTATCGCGCGCAACTTCACCCTCAAAAGAAGTTTCTCGCTGTCAAAGCTTTTCAGCTGATAGGCTACATCCCCAACCACTTCCTGTTCCTGGATCATGTCCTGCAGTGACACGTACTGCTTCTGATGTCACTGAATCAAGGCCCATATTAGAAAAACGTGGCAAACCACCACTGCTTCTGCCACTTCCTAAACCTAACAGGCCTCAGAGAAGGTCAGAAATAGTGACTGCTTCCCTCTCTAGCAACTGCTCTGTTGATAGTGATGACCATGGAGATTCTCAGCTTCCGAGCCCTGTTGGAAATGATGCTGAAAACACAACAAATACTACTTCCAAGAGCAAGTCAAGGTATGCTCCTTATTGTAGTGCATTAATTTTGTGCCTCTTCGTTCAAACTTGCTCTTACATATATTTTTATTCTGCTTGAACCCTGAAGTAATGTGCGCAAAGAGCGTCCTGGTGCTATCACCACCAAGAATACCAAGGAGATGGCAAAGACAGCTAATCAATTCCTCAGTAACCATACATTGTCCACATCACCGAGAGGTATTGCAGCTGACAATCACCAACCTAATCCACAAAATCCTCGGCCGGTAGTCTTGGAGAGTGCTCCGAATAGTTTGATGTCAAGTCCTTCTAGAAGTCCGAGAAGAATATGTCCGGACCATATTCCAACTTCAGCCTTTTGGGCAGTGAAGCCTCATACAGATGTTACTTTCCTTGGCTCTGGTCAGTGCTCCAGTCCAGGTTCAGGGCAAACATCTGGCCATAACTCTGTGGGTGGTGATATGCTAGCCCAGCTTTTCTGGCAGCCCAGCAGAGGTAGTCCAGAGTGTTCACCGATTCCTAGCCCAAGAATGACAAGTCCTGGCCCTAGTTCCAGGGTGCACAGTGGAAGTGTTTCTCCATTGCATCCGAGGTCTGGAGGGATGGCACCTGAATCTCCGACAGGTCGGAATGATGGTGGGAAGAAGAAGCAAACCCACAGATTGCCTCTTCCACCACTGAGCATCTCTAATAGTTCATTTTTTCCAAACAAGTCCACGCCAGCTAGTCCTATTTCAGCGCCTCGTAGTCCTGGCCGAACAGAGAATCCACCAAGTCCTGGATCACGATGGAAGAAGGGGAAGCTGATTGGTCGTGGGACATTTGGCCATGTATATGTTGGCTTTAACAGGTATATGTTTTCCTACATATGGAACTTCAAAATTTCATTGTATGACTTACTGTACATATACTTTAAGCATGCTTAAGAGTTTTTCTGAGGTGCTTGCGTAACTTGTTCTATTCTGGTTATCTTGATTTTCAGCAAGTTTTTCGTGTGTATGGACTCTCATAATATCTTGTTTTATTTCATATTGTCTCGTACAACTTTATTGTTATTTCAGAGGTATAGTCATATTTTATGTGACAGTCACTGTAGCAGCTTGCTATCTTTTCACTTTTAAGACTAGATGTCTAGGGCGTTTACATATATGGTGTGACATGCACTGTTTCTAGCGAGGAGCTAAAAACTACTACTTCTGTTTGTCAAAGGAGGGCATGACATTTGTTCCGCTAAGATCAAGGAGGGCTTGGGAGAAGCAGTTTTTTGGACCCTTTTACCCCTGGTAAAGCACACGTTTGAGCAGTTATTAGCCCACAACACGAACACCCTTAATCGTCTCTCTAGCCATGCCACAGTTACTCGGTTCCCTCACGCCCTTGCACTGGCTGCTCCGCGCATGCTCACCCACCACGCGCTTTGCAAACAGAATGTGTCAGCCAATGTGAGCGCATTTGCTTCGTTTGGCACATGCAAGACCATGGAATTTTCCATTTATGCATGCATGCGGGATTTACTATGAGAGAAACAAACCGCAATAAAGGCTGGCACAGAAGCCGGAGAATTCAGCCGCAGCTTATTTAATTTGGCGTGTCAATGCACGGGCGTGTGACTTGGGGGTATTTTTGGCAGGTTTAACGCAAAATTAGTCCACTTCTTTCAGGGAATTTTGGCAAATAAAACTCAATGCCCACCTTAAAGGAACGGAGGTAGTAGTAAATAAAATTCATTCAAATCATGACCATATCTAACTTGCATAAAGTCCGCGCCTAGTGGATATGATTCTTAGGATTGGACATCCCTAGCACTGAAAGTTACCGTTTGCAGAAGAGCAGATGATATTGATATCTTATGTTAATGGTAGACTCGCTTGTATTCAGACTCATAAGTCACTGGCGTGTTAAAGCATGATATGGTAAGGATAAGAGAAGTTAATATCCTTTTTGGGTTACTGAACACAATTGTGACAATTATATAGTTTATGCGGCTTAAATCTTCATCTCTACTGCTATAAAGAAACCAGTTGGTGGGCGATGGTCCTTTCAACTTAGGGTTGTACCAAGTACCAACGGTCCAATTTGCTACCAACGCCTAAGATTAAAATGGAATCGCTCACCACCCACTTAAGTCTGTTTTGCAGAAACACCTCGATCTACAATGAATTTCATAGATACTCCAAGCAACGCCCCACCTTAATAAATCAACTAGCCTCAGAAACATGTTGTATGTCTTTTTTTATTCAGTGGCATCACATAGTTTCCTTGCTAGTACTATATGATGACCGTTTGATTATTTTCAAATCATGTCTTGATTCCTCACAGTCCTTTCCCCCTGTTTTGGTTTCACTATCTATACCAGTGATAGCGGTGAAATGTGTGCTATGAAAGAGGTGACCCTATTCTCGGATGATCCTAAATCAAAGGAAAGTGCAAAGCAGTTGGGGCAGGTATGGTTTTTAAAATGTGCTTCCACCTATACTATGTCACTACCACAGCAGCAAAAGGATCAGTTTATTTTATTATTATTTTCCATTCAGTATTTCATTTATTCTTTTCTTTCTCAGGAAATATCGCTCTTGAGCCGCTTACAACACCCAAATATCGTACGATACTATGGCACAGAAACGGTATAAACTGTTGCCTTCAATTGTTATTTACTTGGTATTCTTTGATTTCTGGTTGGGCTGCTATCTTTCCCTGTAAGTTCAGAGGATTATACCTGTAACTGTGTTGTTATCATGTTTGTACCTTTCTCCCTTTTTCATGGGTGGCAAGAGAGTTTATGATAGCTTCTTGGGATTTCATTGAAGGCTACTTTATGCGACACGTTTCATTTTTGGGCATGACTTTATACATTATTTATGCCGAAAACAGGTTGATGACAAACTGTATATATACTTGGAGTTTGTGTCTGGTGGATCTATCCATAAACTTCTACAAGAGTATGGACAGCTTGGTGAACCAGCAATACGCAGCTACACTCAGCAGATACTCTCAGGCTTAGCTTATTTGCATGCGAAGAATACAGTCCATAGGTAGCATTCAGTTTGTTTTGGTTGCATATATATGGAATTCTGGTGTACTGAAGTCATGCTTACACAACATGCAGGGATATCAAAGGTGCAAACATACTAGTAGATCCTAGCGGTCGTGTTAAGCTTGCAGACTTTGGAATGGCTAAACATGTAAGTTGTCTGGTCACAAATGGCCTCTCTTATACGGTAATAAATGTATTTTACTAATTATGTTGTATTAACTGTGTCTTATTGTTCACCTTTTGGGGTACCTTCTGTCAGATCAATGGGCAGCAATGTCCTTTCTCATTTAAGGGTAGTCCATATTGGATGGCTCCAGAGGTACTCTTGAAAATATTATGCTCCTACATTACTTTGTATATTTTCATTTCAGTTCGATGTGTATCTTATTTTCTTTTGGTTACAAATTTATACTTAACGCACATGCAGGTTATAAAGAGTTCGAATGGTGGTTGCAATCTTGCGGTTGACATATGGAGTTTAGGATGCACTGTCCTGGAGATGGCTACCGCAAAACCCCCATGGAGCCAGTACGAAGGGGTCAGTATTCTACCACAAAGATGCACTTTATATTTGTTCCAGGGGCGAATCTACTAGGGGGGCTTTAACAGGCTCAAGCCCCCCCTCCAGTGCTGTAAAATTTGTATTTACTACTAGTTTTAAGGCCCAGCCCAGCTACTTGCAGGCCCAATCCAACACATATTTGCATGACCCAGGCAGCCCAGCCCCCCCTCCATTATTTTCTAGATTTGCCACTGATTTGTTCTATAATATCAGATGGCCAATGTGTGTCCAAGCTGCATTTCTTACTTCATCTGTGTTCCACACATGCTGTTAAACTTCAAAAATACCTTTCAAGTCGATTAAACTATGAGTTCAGCTTAAGATTGACTTTCTGCTTCCTGCTATTTGTTTCGGATGACTGCTATTTTGGATTTTTTGAATTTGACCGTGTCCTTGAAGCATATTTTCAATTTACCTTAGAATGAGCAAGCTGTCTGGAGTGATGTGCATACATGTCAGTGAAATAACCTTTCTCAAATAAACTACCAAATACTAGTACTGTGACAGGTGTAGTATGTTAACCATTTCCTGCACATATTGTCTGGTTTTCGCACCTTCTGCCAGATAACAGGCCATTTCTGTAAAATTATATATAAAACATGGAAAATTGCTGCAGACTGCTTCCTTCCTGAAACTCTGCCAGTTACCAACACAAGTGAACCAGCTACCCGTTTCTGTTACACTGATACTAGGAGATAGGCAAAGAGTTCCTTGGTTGTTTAAGAACTTATGACTGTCTTGATGTGGAAACTCCAAAAACACATTTACTTGCATGCAGTTTTATGGAACATTGAGATGATAAGGGCTTCCATTTTTGGTTGGTCATGATAAGTAAGTAATCATCAAATATTTCCCTGCTTTTCTCACCAACAGATTGCTGCAATGTTCAAGATTGGAAATAGCAAGGAACTTCCACCAATACCAGATCACCTATCAGAGCAGTGCAAGGACTTCATCAGAAAGTGTCTGCAACGTGATCCTTCTCAACGGCCGACAGCAATGGAGCTTTTGCAACACCCGTTCATACAATATAAAGTCCGACTTGAGAAATCCGTTATGTCTGATCCTTTGGAACATTTGCCCGTGATATCTTGTAGACCGAATTCTAAGGTAACAATACTTCTTTGTAACTGACATATCAGGGATGACTCGGTGTCTTCTTTTGTCATTCTCGTGGTCTTCTCACTTTGCTAGGCTTCTACTGATCTTTTAGGTGGCTGGACATACAACAAATATCTCGTCATTGGGATTGGAGGGTCAGACAATTTACCAGAGAAGGGGTGCAAAATATTCTTCGAAGCATAGGTACAACATTTCCCAAGTTCTGCTTATTTACTTCAGAAACACACACTGTCGTCCAAACGTTTTTGCAGTAAGCTAGTAACCCATAACTAAAGCGTTAGCTATGCAAATTAAAGCCATCCTACCTGGAACTTCTTTGTACCACCAGACATCATACAGTTTTCTACTGCCTATATCCTAAAAGGCTATAGGTTACCAGAGAAGGGGTGCAAAATATTCCTCGAAGCATAGGTACAACATTTCCCAAGTTCTGCTTATTTACTTCAGAAACACACACTGTCGTCCAAACGTTTTTGCAGTAAGCCAGTAACCCATAACTAAAGCGTTAGCTATGCAAATTAAAGCCATCCTACCTGGAACTTCTTTGTACCACCAGACATCATACAGTTTTCTACTGCCAATATCCTAAAAGGCTATAGGTGACAGGGTCGCACCCTAAATGTCAAAAACCCACTTTGGTGCACGTGCTCCAGTGAGCGCTATATTTTGAATAGTTCCAAAATGGTATTTTGATTAAAAAAACCTGGAAAAAGTTTTACATGTTCATATGGATGTACACTACACATGTGCAAATTTATGTGATGAAATAAGTAACCATGCTAGCCACACAAAAATGACAATTGCGATTTTGGAAAGATGAACAGGGCATATACTGTTCACTATTTAGAAATCACCATTTTGACATTTTGTGTAGCTTACATGCTTACTTATTTCATCACCAAAATGTACACATATGTAGTATACATCCATATGAACATGTAGATTGTTTTCGGAAAATTTTGTAACTTTAAAATGTAATTTTTGAACTATTCAAAATAAAGTGCTCCAATGCACCCGTCCTCCAAAAATCCGCTTTCCCTAAATGTGGACTATTCATAAGCAGGCTATAGGTTACCAGAGAGGAGGGGAGTGCCTAGTGCCTAGGTGCCCTCCTTTTAGTGCAGTTTTCTACAGCTAACCTCATGCTTACTAGGAAATTGATTTCTGGTGAACTTTGTTTATCTTTTGCATGGAACCTCATATTGTTGTTTACTTTGCAGCGATATCCATATACGGAGCAATATATCCTGTCCAGTTTCTCCATGTGGAAGTCCTCTGCTAAGGTCAAGGTCTCCCCAACATACAAATGGCCGAATGTCGCCATCTCCAATTTCAAGCCCCAGAACCCTTTCAGGCGCTTCTACTCCCCTGTCTGGTGGCAATGGTGCTATTCCCTTTAATCATTCA
The DNA here is from genome assembly GCF_002575655.3 of Aegilops tauschii subsp. strangulata. Taxonomy (NCBI): domain Eukaryota; kingdom Viridiplantae; phylum Streptophyta; class Magnoliopsida; order Poales; family Poaceae; genus Aegilops; species Aegilops tauschii. The sequence continues at coordinate 521,128,089 of NC_053036.3, forward strand.
AAGCAACCAACCTACAGCAATGAAGGATTTGCAATCGCATCAAGAGGCCCAGATGATCACTTCCCCAACCGGCCTACAGACCGTAACCTTGGGCAGTTTGGTCGAGTGCATCAAGTCTCACAGGGGGTTCAGGAGAGGATAGTATCTGAAGCTAACATTCTGAGTCCTCAATTTGGAAAGAGGCTTGGAAACGTTTTTGATTTGCGTGATAGACTGTCCCCTTCTGAACATTTCACTCGTCCTGCCTTGGTGGATCATGTGAAGCCAAATCCTTCACTAGACTTAACAACTGGTTCTCCCCACCATGGACTCAAGCGTGATAACTAACTATCAAGGATAGGCCAAGTGAATTTTTTTGGAGCTTGGCAGGGTAACTAAGTGGTTTTCAGCTGCTTTGGCCAGTCAGTGGCTTGAATTGTACTCCCTCCGTCCGGAAATACTTGTCGGACAAATGGATGTATCTAGATGTATTTTAGTTGTAGATACATCTATTTCTATCCATTTCTCCGACAAGTATTTTGGGACGGAGGGAGTATCATAATATGACTATGGGAAATATCATTGATTTATTTTGAAGCTAACAACTGTAGATGGATGGAGTCTTTGTTGTCATCCCCACAGATAGACAAAGGTATGTCACAATCTTACAGTTTTTAGTTTATCGCCTGCGTTCAGTTACATGAAACTAGGATCTTTTGCACCTTCAATGTTGTGTGAGCGGCTAACTGAACATGGCTCAAAATGTTCTCCTGAGCTTGTACAACTATAGAGTTAGGATTTTAATGCATGATAAAGACACAAATACACAATTTCCTCTCTAATATTCTTACTTATGATGCCAGCCCCTACTGATTAATGACTTGTTTTAGTGCCCCATCGTTTGCCAGAGTTATGTGGTAAGTCATGTGCATCCGTAAATATATGAACTGGAAAATCCACACTTGAGCCTTTACTTTTTCAAGCATCACACTTGATTTCGGGACATGAAGCTTGTCTTGACCATAGTTCTTGCTAATTTTGCTCTGTATATCGCAGCCCATCCATCCATCCCTGTTAGGCGGAACAACTGGATGTTGCATACTACTACTGGCGTGCTAACAACATGCGTCGAAATGACAACTGTATACTAGGAGACTGAAGAAGCCAGAGCAGTTGGCCACCTCCCTGCCTCTACATGTTAATTGCCCTTCTTGGCGTCCTGATGCCATTTGTACAGAAGTAATCTCAAGTAAAAGCCAACCAATATTTTGCACAGGAGAAACAGTTGAGCCAAATTCTTTTAACAGCTACCCGAGGTTGTGAAGCGACGGCTGCAAGTTACCATGGAAACTCGTACAAAGAGCATGGTCCCTAATTAAATTAGCTCTCCCGATATGTATAATTTCTCATTCAGATGTACCATCCCAGTTGTTCATATTGAATCGGTATATATACAACTTGTCTGCGTTACTGACGGTAGCCGTATGTATTCCTCCAAGTTCCATATGCATTCTGCCAGCATGTTGCCATGTAGTGAGCCACACCAACCGCATCAATTCACCCGTATGCCGTGCGAAAGGTGGTGCGCTGGGCATAAAGGTTGGGTGTTTGCATCGTCGCGTCTGCTTGTCGCCAGGATTCGGTGTGCTCCTAGTCAGCCCAGTTTGGCAGTATGCAACTATGCATGTGTCCAGTTGCCCTCCTTTCCACGGTAACAAAGTCCGTCCTGGCGATCTACCGCTGCTCCAGCTCCCAGATCGGCCCGACAGCGTGTGCCCCATTTCGAGCTGGCGCGGTGGCTACCAGGTCGTTCTGAGACAATTCACCACCCTTGCCTGTACGTTTTCCTCGCATTCATTGTCCTTTGCTTCGTGTACCCGCATCTTCCACTTGCTTGCACCGGTTGGCAACCCGTTGTGTGCCGTTCGCGGCTAGACGGCAGAGAAATAAGCGGCCAGAGCACGGCGCCTGCCACGGTGTACAGCTTGTCTGCTTGCAGTGTAGCGTTACCACTCTACTTGCTACAGGACCAGAGCGGCAGCCACGCCACGCCCCACGCCGCTAGTTGCCAACCGGCGGTGGCTCCGCTCATCATTGTCCTTTGCCCCCATCACTCTAGCCTGTGACCAAGGGCCTGCCATTGCTTCAGCACGGCCTGACAGGTACTCCCTCCATTTCTAAATATAAGTCTTTTAGAGAATTCAAATGGACTATCACATACGGATGTATATAGACATACCTGTTTCTAAATATAAGTCTTTTAAAGATTTCAAATGGACTATCACATACGGATGTATATAGACATATATAAGAGTGTAGATTCACTCATTTTGCTCCGTATGTAGTCCCTTAATGAAATCATTAGAAAGACCTATATTTAGGAACGGAGGGAGTAGTATAGGCTGCATGCATGGCGTAGCACGCAGCTGAGCAACGGCTCGAATGAACAGAAACTTCTCTTTACTCGTGGTGAATGGCAGAAATACGGGGGTGCACACATGAATAAACTTGATTGATTGGATTTGCACACACAACTGAGTACTGATGAGATTACATACAAGTCTGGGTTCCGGTTCAGGTGAATACAGAGCAAGACTAGTAGTACATCAAACTTGGAAGACAAATTGGAATTCCACGGTAGTAACACGGACGACGGGAAGAGATAGCCGCCCCATCAGAAATTCAGAACACGCAGCTTTGCTCTTCGGGTTGGGTTGGCATCTTCTTTGTAGCAGGAAGAACAGCAGCTTAGGACTTGGTCTTGAACGGGATCGCTCTGATGACCACCTGGTGGTAGACGGCGGCGAGCGCGGCGCCGATGAAGGGGCCGACCCAGAAGATCCACTGCAAACGCGAAAATTTGGTGGATATGTTAGCCCTTATTACTACTATAAGCACAGCAATGCCAAACAATTTCCCAGATAATAATCTACTAAATGGACACTCAAGTCACTGTCCTACTACCAGAAGGCAGTGGTTGCGTGCTACGCCGAGGCAAGTCTCTCGGCATTTCCCTTGAGATCAGGGTAGACTTCCCATATTTGAATAACCAGCAGATGATACACTACTATCATCAGCTACAACTGCTCAATTATTGCAGCTACTATCACATCAGTTCACCAGACTGATAAACTTCCCAATTTACATCGGGTAATTAGGTGTGCAATAGAGAGTAGCTATGCGTCGGCATCAGCTTTAAGTTACTGAATACTACTGCCACCACATGCCTGCAGTTACTACTGCTGCAGAAAACAAGCAAGTGCCATGCTTTCAAGTTCAGAACAAAGGAAAGGAGGGGTGTTAGGTTTCAGTTTCGGTTTTAGTTCACTCACGTGGTCTGACCAGGCGTGCTCCCTGTTGTAGATGATGGCCGCGCCGAGGCTCCTCGCCGGGTTGATGCCGGTGCCGGTGATGGGGATGGTGGCCAGGTGGACCAGGAACACGGCGAACCCGATTGGCAGCGGGGCGAGGATCTGTCGACGTTCCACACACCATTAAGTTTTAAGTAAGCACAGTAAGGAAATTCAACATGGGGAAGAGCAGAGCGGCGGTGATGGGATGGTACTCACGGGAACGTGGGAGTCCCTGGCGTTCCTCTTGGCGTCGGTGGCGGAGAAGACGGTGTAGACGAGGACGAAGGTGCCGATGATCTCGGCGCCGAGGCCGGAGCCCTTGGTGTAGCCGGGCGCCACCACGTTGGCGCCGCCGCCGTTGCCCATGTACAGGCCCTGCTGGAACCCCTTCACCACGCCGGCGCCGCAGATGGCGCCCAGGCACTGCATGATGATGTAGAACACCGCCCGGGTCAGCGACAGCTTCCTCGCCAGGAACAGCCCGAAGGTCACCGCCGGGTTGATGTGCCCGCCTGCATCCACCCATCCCTTACCAGTTAGCACCACATACTGTAGGAAGCTACAAGAAAGAAGCAGAGAGCAAGGAAGAAGCGGTACCGGAGATGCCGGCGGTGCAGTAGACGAGGGCGAAGATCATGCCGCCGAAGGACCAGGCGATGCCCTGGATGCCGACGGTGGCGCACTTGGAGGCGGCGCCGCTGTACCCCATCACGGTGAGGATGGTGACGTAGAGGAAGAGGAAGGTGGCCATGAACTCGGCGATGCCGGCGCGGTAGAAGGACCAGGACTTGAGCTCGCCGGGCTCGAAAAGCGGCGCCGGCGGGGGCTCCTTGTAGTCCTTGTCCTCGGACCCCTGCGCCGCCGTGCCGATGGGCTGACGCTCCGAGTACTTGTTCGCCCCGAGCCGCACGTCCTCCTCCTTGCCCTCCATCGCTGCTGCCCACTGCCCTCGCCGGAAGGTGGTCGCTGCTCGCCTGAGCTGGAACGGAGCAAGATGGCTTCTGTGAGCTTGTGGTGAGGGCCGCACTGGGAGTGAAGAGTCTTATAGGGCCAACCGGCGGTTCTGGAAGGACGACGGGTGACGAGGACGGCGGGTGGTGGCCCGGCGTGACAGCGAGGAGGAGCGGGCTGGCTTGCTGTTTAGCCTGTTTGTTGCCTAGCTTGCCGCTGCTGCGGCGCTGTGTTGTTTCGTTGTTTGTTTATCCGCTTGTGTTTAACGTTTGAACAAATAAATATTCTTTTTTGAAGCTATAAAAGAAGAAATAATTATTATTTTCAGGCTCAGAGAATTGGTGCAACTGCTGCGTGATCAATCAGTGGCCTGCAAATTGCAGTTGCTATTGCGTCAACTACCTGAGAACATCAATTCGGCATCAGGTAGACAAATGCTTCTCATATTCTGCATTTGAAAAATCGCAATTCAGTATCGAGCTAGTGGTCCTCGGGTGTGTGGGGCGTCGTGTTGTATAAATAATGTGTATAATGGTCGTTGCTTTATATATAAAACAGGGCGAAAGTGCAAGTGGTGTCTTTCTTTTTCTTTTCAAAAAGGGTTAGGGCTATATATTAGGATTCACAAGACCTTACAAACAGATTAATACAGAAAATAAGATTACAATGAAACCCTTGAGGCTTTGTTCGGTTGAAGTGGGGCGATTCCATGAGTGGTTTCTAACCTCCTAGGGATTGGGTGATCCCCGACTTGTCACCCAAACCCTTCTATTCTCCGTCCACATGAATCCCTGTATACATAACCTGTTCGGTTATTCCCTTTCTAATCCACATCTATGAATCGTTGCCGCTGGTCAACCTCAGGTCAAACTCATGAACCCTAGAAGCTGTGGGAGAAGTAGAGGGGAAGGAAGAGGAGGAGAAGCTCACCAGATGGGAGAGGAGGAAGGAGTGGGGAAGTATGCCGCCATCGTCGCCTCCGGATGGCCGCACCGCCGCCGCTAAATCGCAGGGGAGAGAGAGAGAGAGAGAGCTCGGGGACTCGATTGTTTTCTGGCGTACCGTTTCGTCGCTCGGGAGGGATTGGTTCCACTGGTAGAGTGGGGAGGATTTTATCCCGGGTAGTTCCACGGGGTTTGAGAGGGATTGGACGGGAGTGTAGCCCCAGCCGGGCTTAACCGAACACGTTCATAAAGTATGTTGGGGTCGAATCCCGGTCGGGACGAAACCACGGGGTTCGGCGGGGATTGGACGCCAATCCCGACGGGGGAGGGGCTAACCGAACAAAGCCTGAGGGTGTTAAAGTCTTCTTCCTCCTGCATCCATCGCCGACGTGCCGTGAGCATACCTCGATGCCTCCTATGGGCCTCCCCTTGGTGGAGCAAACCTTTTGAAGCCCAGAAGGCCAGAAAGTCATTGATGCACATCGGGAGATGTCGGCGGCCGAGAGAACCGTTGGTGCTAAAAATATATCATCTCGCTCATGCGACGCGCCCCGCGTGCTTGTCACAATAGCGCTTGCTCCACCACCGGACCTCACCTCCTCCCCATGTCCTCCTCCTCGTCGCCGCCGCCGTAGGGTGTACGCTAGGCGAAGTTTGTGCGTCACTGGCAGTGGCGGGGCTATGGCCTCCCTCATCTGCTAGAGATTTAGGCGACGTGGGAAAGCTGCTAGTGGGGGCGTGGGCTTCAACGGGGCTCCTCGCGACGGGCGGGCGTCGATCTGGCGGTTGTTGGGCTGGGAGGCGGCGGTGGCTAGGTCGGGCTCACTCGAATTTGGATACCGGTGTGTTGTGGATGGCACAACCGGCGGTGCTTGGCGACGAGGTGTTCCCGCGACGTGTTGCAGGTGTAGGGTGTGCCGGTGGCGATGACAGCGCCCCGGCGTCGAGGGACTGGCCTAGGCGGCGATGATTTTTCAGAACGTGGTCGGCCTGGTAGGTTTGTCTCATGAAGGTGGCGGTGGTCTGGTTCCAACGATCGTGGGACCTAGGTGACGTGCTGCTGGTGGACGGTGCAATGTGATTGGCAGTCGCGCGTCCCAGTGGTTGGCAATCGGTGAAGGTGTTAGCTTGGGGTGATCGAGATCCGTGTCTTGACCCTTTCGGCGTATAAAATCGGGATCTGACCCCGGTATGGAAAATTTTCAAGATTTGACCCTTTTAGCTACCGCCGGAGGCCCTGGCGGTAGAGACATATAGGCTACCGCCGCCCAGGTGGCGGTAGGTTCCGTTGACGGCCGTCTGGTCGTTAACGGGCGCTGACATGGCAAAGGGATCTACCGCCGCCGGCTTTGGCGGTAGGCTCCGACAACCTACCGCCAGGCTCTCTGGCGGTAGGGTCCTGGAGGATAAGGTTTGGTGGGGTCCACTCACCACCCACCCACTCCACTCATCTTCTTCCCCGAGCTCTCACTCTCTCCCCCTCTTCTCCCCCACCCAAGCACCCACTAGATCCCCCTCCATTGCTTGAGATTTGCCCCGTGGATCGAGGCCATTTGCATCACCCAAGGTACCTCCCCCATCCCCCTTCATTTGGTTGGTTCAAAATCATCTACTTTTGTTGTAATCAACTAGTTTTGCAACCCCCCTAGTTCTTCCTCTAGTTTAGCATTTATTGTGCATTTATGGTGCATTTATGGGTCATTTATGGTGCATTTATGGTTGACCTAAGTAATATGTGTCACTCTTTGTTGTGGCAAGCTAGCTCAAGTGTTAGGGTTAGGGGTTTAGTTAGGTTAGGGTTAGCGCTGTGATTAAGGTATACTAGTTCTTAGATTCAACTCTTATATTTTAGATAGTTCATCCATATGAAATGGCCGGTCCATGGATGACTCAATTTTGTTCCATTGTTTTTAGATGGATAAACTAGTGAATGTGCATCATTTGGACAAGGCGGCTTTCATGGATGGAAATGCCGACGAAGGGGAGGAGGCCATGGTTTTTGACACAAGCCCGAGCTATGATGATATTGTCGTGAAAGTGAGAAGCGTCCTCAATTGGATTAACCCAAGTGATGGTGTGAAGCTTGTTGGGCGATATGATGTGGGAGTGGGAGTAAAATCCCGATTAAAGAGTATGCCCATCACCTCTCAATTGCATTGGGATGTGTATAAGGAGAAAGTTGAGGGATCACAAGACAAGTCACTTGAGTTATTTGCCACAAAGGTTGAAGTTCCTCGGCCACTACTCGACTTGAACCGGAATGTGTCCTCCCCAATACATGATGTTGTCGTGGTGTATGACCACAATGCGGCTAGCCAACCACCAAGTAGCCAACCAAATGAAGAGGACATCAGTGCTAGAGCCATAGTTCTTCTAGGTGATGATCATGTTGGAGATGAGGCCGTTGCTCATGTTGATGAACATGCAAATGTTCATGTTGATGAAGATGCCATTGCTCATGTTGATGGAGATGCTATTGCTCAAGATGATATGTATGCGGAAGAAGAAGAGATTCATTACAATCCCATTGGTGACTTGGATGTCATTGTGCATCAACAAGACATGGACCGTAACCTCCCTTATAGCCGTATGTGTAGGTATGAGTCGGATGATGAGGGTCCACCGGAAGAACTGGATGAGGATGGATTCACGGCGCAAGAAAATCAAATTTACAAGAAGGTCAATGGCAAGGAAAGAGGACCCTCTTTGTTTCATGATCTTAGTCTTGCCGACAATGCCGTTGTTGATGGTGGCATGAGGTTGGGCTTGGTCGAACCATCACCTTGCCCGAGGATGGGTGATCCAAGGCCACCGGGTGAGGATGAGAATGCTCATTTGAAGAAAGGGATCAAGTTTGGTTGTTTGCAAGAGTTCAAGATATGGTTGAGTGACTATGCCATTCGGAACCACAGGTCGTTCGTTGTTGGTCATTCCATCAAAAAATTGCGCTACACCATCAAGTGTGACAAAGAAGGTTGCCCATGGAAGGTCCGTGGAAGAAAGATCAAGGAAACCGGGCAATGGGAGTTGAAGAGTTGTGTGGTCACCCACAAATGCATACCGCCGGAGAAAGCGGACCGAAGCAAGGGACACCGCCAACTCACGTCCGAGTATCTAGGCTATAAATAGTTGAATGAGATATCCCATGATCCAACCGTGAAGGTGAAGTTCCTCATGAGTTCGGTCTTCGAACGATTCGGGTACCCGGTCAAGTATGGAAAGGCGTGGATGGCCAAGGTAAACACTATAAGGATGTTGCATGGTGATTATGTCGCTGCGTACAATATTCTTCCGAGAATGTTGGGAGCCATTGCTCATCGGAACCCGGGCATGCGCCATAGGGTCGAGTCAATCGAGGGAGTGTTTCATCGAGCTTTTTGGAGCTTTGGGCAATGCATTGATGCATTTAGGCATTGCTGCCCCGTGTTGTCAATTGATGGCACGTTCTTGACCGGAAAGTACAAGGGCACGTTGATGGTAGCAATGGCCCACTCGTCCAATGACAATGTGTTGCCGGTGGCATTTGCGTTGGTGCTTTCCGAGCACGATGATAATTGGGAGTGGTTTATGGATCATGTGAGGACAAATGTGATTGGCCCCAAAAGAGAGGTGTGCATCATATCGGATCGCCATCACGGGATTCTCAAAGCAATAGAAGTTGACATTCCAGGCTATCCAAAGCTCCAACACCATTGGTGCATGAGGCATTTCGTGGCAAACTTTTACCGTGCATGCAAGAGTAAGGAGTTTTGCAAAGATCTTACCCATGTTTGTGTGGCATTCAACACCGACACATTCCAAAGCCGCTATGATAAGCTATTCAAGGCATTGGAGAAGAACAAAGGAGGGAGAGAATTCTTGACAAGGCATTTTCCAGGGAAGCATAAGTGGTCACGTGCTTACAACGAAGGAGGTTTCCGATACGGAGACATGACAAGTAACATGGTGGAATGCTTCAACAATGTGCTCAAGGGTGTCCGTTCCTTGCCGGTCACTGCAATAGTGAAATATACCTTCTTCAAGCTCAACGAGTATTTTCTGAGGCATTCCGAAGAGACGGCCAAATGGATAGGTGAGAAAATGGAATTTCCCTTCAAAGTTGAGGATTGGTTGAAGCATCAAGCGCGCAAGTCTTGGCGTCAACAAATCATTAGTTTCAATGAAAAAGAACAAATCTACCAAGTCGATGAGCCGGGTGGCACAACATGGGACGGCATGACGTACGGTGGAGTAGCATATGAGGTGCGCCTCAAGACCCGGTGGTGTCAGCGCGAGAGACCTCACAAGTATCATTGTCCTTGCCCGCATGTGATGACCGCCGCAAGGTTCAGAAACTTGAAAGTATCCGATGGTACCACCGTGCGGTTGCATGAGTTCACATCGGAACGAACGAGGTTGACATGGGCTCCTAGGTTTCATCCCTTCCTAGATCAGTCACAGTGGCCTGAGTATGATGGGCCACACATCATCCCCGACCCCGAACTCATGGTGCCTACAAAGGGAAGAAGAAGAAAGAAGAGGTTTAGGGGTGACATGGATGACCTAGCTGGATACACCGAAATGAAACAATTTGGTAGCGGCCATTTCATGGAGGCACCGGACATCAATAGTTGTGGTCAATGTGACTAGCCGGGACACAATGTTAGGAAATGCACCAAAAAGCCACGGACTGATGCCAACACTCCGGATCCCACTAGTCAAAGTGGTGCCCGAAGAGGAGGTACCGGTGGCACACGAGGAGGTAGGAGTGGTAGTGGACTAGGAGGCAAGAGTGGTGCGCGTGGAGGACAGACGAATCTTGGCGGTAGTGGACGAGGAGATAGTATTAGAGGGCGTGGGGGACGGTTGGGTACCGGTGGCCATGGTCGTAGGACGAGAAGGGTTGATAGAGGAAGGCCTATTGACATCTTGCTTAACCCAGATGGTTGAAATAATGTGAATGGTACTTGTTATTTGGTCTTGTTTATTTGTTTTTCTTGCATACATACATGTTATTTTACTTTACTAACTACCAAATTTGTCTTTATAGGCATGGCTTCTTCCGGTTCCGTGACAAGGCCACCGTGTGCTAACCGCGAGGACATGCCGGACAAGTGGACAGACGCCGAGTTGGATAAGGTGAAGTACAAAGATATGAGAACTCCATCATGTTGGTGTGGAGATGTTTGCAAAGTTATGGCATCCACCGATCGCAAGAAATCATGGACGGAAGGAAGAAGATTTTTTGTTTGTCCCAACTATGCCTACGATCGTCCTCGTCCAGCTCACGCCTATGATGTACCGCCGGTAAGTTGTTCAAGTTCAAAGAGTATTCAACCATTGCTACAACTTGAACCTATCTTACTAAGGACCACATCTGTTCTTTATTCGTACGTAGTCGCCGCCTCCACTTTGTAAGTACTTCACATGGATAGATCAAGATGTGCCAGAAGATGTTAAGAAAGATCAATATCGAGATTGTCTAAGGAGGCAGCGGTTGTTTGAAGAAGCATTTCAGAGAGGCTTGGATGAAGAGCGTCGTGAAAAGGAGAGGATGTAGCGAAAGAAGCGTGAGGAGGAGAGGGCACGCAAGGAGAAGATTGCTCGTCAAGAGGAGAGAGCAAGAAAGCTTGCAAGGGGTCGTGAAGCCCAAGAGGAGGACGAGGCACGCGACAAGAAAGGAAAATGGCCTCGTGTGACCCAATAAGGCCTTCGTTTCAAAAAACCTGTCATGAACTATGTATTTGATTTGTGAAACCTGTCATGAACTATGTACTTTATTGTGAAACCTGTCATGAACTATATCTTCGATTTGTGAAACTTGTGATGAAACTATCTCATGAACTATGTTTGTTGTGCTGTTGTTGTGACTTCACTTGTCTTCAAATGATTAAGAAGAAAATCAGAGTAAACTCTGCTCTGCTTTGCACCCTACCGCCAGAAGCCTCGGCGGTAGGCTATGAAACCCCACCGCCATGGGCCTTGGCGGTAAGCAATTACACCCCACAACAAACTCCTGGAACGCAAACTCTCCCCTGTTTTGCGGTAGGGTTGTCCATCCTACCGCCAAGGCAGACGGCGGTAGGGTGGCCACCCAACTGCCTGCTCTGCTCCTTGTTCTGTGACCATATCGGCGGTATTTCTGATGGTAGGGTTGGCCACCCTACCGCCAGCCACCTCGGCGGTAGGTTCCTACCGCCAGGGATCATGGCGGTAGGGTTGGCCACCCCTACATCCATTACTACTGTGACCAAATCGGCGATATTTCCAGCAGTAGGGTTGGCCACCCTACCGCCAGCCCTCTCGGCGGTAGCATTCTACCGCCAGGGTTCATGCGGTAGGGTTGGCCACCCCTACGGCCATTACTGCTGTGACCAAATTGGCTATTCGTTTGTCGGTAGGTTTGGCCATCCTACCGCCGGAGCCTATGGCGGTAGGGTGCTTTATTTTACAGCCCTTTGCCTTTCCATTTGTTACAAACTTCTAGGAACTAAGCATCCACAAATGACATCCAGAAATGATCGAGTAGCAAAGACATACATAACTGAGCATAGTTCATTACATCCACAAATGACACTTGTTCAAATGACTTAAAACATCTAGCGATTCGAATGACGTGAGTTCAAACTACAAGCTCAAGCTCGAGCATACATTTCCTACAACGAAAAAAGATCTAACACGTATAAGACGTTCAATTTGTACGTCACGATCAGGATTAGGCTTCAGTTGATAATCCGACGATCCCGCCCAATTCTCCAACACACCTTTCGTTTCGACGAACCAGGCCCATCGAGCACGGTGTTCCGGAATCTCTGACTTGCCTTGTGTGATTTCTCATCCAATGACCTGTACGGGTTTTCTCAAGTCCGGCTCGCGGAATTCTTCTTTGCTCACAGAGAAAAAGATCTCCGTTCCCACAGAATGTCCGCAAGCATATTCCGTCTCATGCAGCTCATTAAGTATCCTCTTTTTTTCACAAGCCTCCGGAAAACTTTTTTCTCCTTAAGATCAGAAGGTTCCTCCATGAATGGATACTTGTTGAAATCCATCATGGCAGCAATTACCTCATCATTGCTCTTGAACCATGCCTCAAGCTCCCTCTTGATACGAAGTACTCGCTCTGCTACAATCTTCTCAGACGCTACCGCCAGACTCTTAGATGGAATGTCACAACACTTCTCATATACTTTCTTCATCTCCTCCGGGGTCATGCTTTCCATGCTACATGAAATGGAACAAACCAAAACTCAAATCAAATGATACAATACAAACACAAAACATAACTTATTTAGGCTACATAATGTTCTCACTGGTTCAAATGACATAGGTTACATAAACGATAAGGGTACATGCCATTATAGTCCAAATGACACTACAACGTCATTTGTTTCAACCCCCTCTACTAGTCCATCAACAATACATCTTTGTCGTACGGCCCGGGGTTGCAACAAATGACATCATTTCTTTCACAGACCCAAGCCCAACGAGTTGCCCTACTAAGTATCGCCGATGATGGTTGCCTAACTAGCAAATCAATGATCTGGCCAGGGTTGTTAAAATCCATCTCACTCACTTCATCCCTTGTTCCACACAATGCAATTTGCCTTGCAAGAGCGCGTCTATGAATTTTCTCTTCCTTCTTGAGGTTGCTTATGTTTTTCTCTTTAGCTTGGTATAACTTAACTCTGGCATCGTCGCACTTCGACACATAATACTTTGAAAAATCTCTACAAGCCGCATTCAATGCATCAACGACTTTGACCCACAAGTCCATCTTTTCCTCAATGACTGCACGTTCACGCTTCGCCGCCGCCTCCGCGGAAGTCTCAACAAAGATGATCGATCCCATCCTACAAGTCGAGGGATTACTATAACGGTCATCCAAGCCAAAAATCCTAACCGTCTCTTGACAAAAACTATAACCCTAGGAGTAGATCGAGGTATAATTCAAGAGGTAACTACTCTAACAAAACCCTAATTAAACTATAACCATAATGTTCTTCATATAGGCATTTAGTTAAGCATAACCATAACCATAACCTTAACCCTAACCATGTCATTAAACCTAACCCTAAAAAAACCCTAGATGATATTTCTTACTACCCAAACAATGCTAGTGATACAATACATTGTCAAAGCACAAACATTACCCTAATTGCATTACATTGATTTCACCACAACAAAACCATGAACTAGTGATTCCAAGAAAATGAGCAAAATGCATGATTTGAACCAACCAAATGAAGGGGGGATGGGGGAGGTACCTTGGGTGATGCAAATGGCCTTGATCCACCGGCCAAATCTCAAGCAATGGAGGGGGATCTAGTGGGTGATTTGGTGGGGGAGAAGAGGGGGAGAGAGCTTGAGCTCAAAAAGAAGAGTGGGGTGAATGAGTGGGTGGGGGAGCAGCACATCCCCCTCCCCTCACAACCTTATCCAGGAACCTACCGCCAGAGAGCCTGGCGGTAGGTTGCAAGAGCCTACCGCCATAGCAGGCGGCGTAGGTCCCTTTGCCACGTGTACACGACCGTTAACGGCCAGACGGCGTCAGGGAACCTACCGCCACCAGGGGCGGCGGTAGCCTGTACGTACCTACCTCTAGGGCCTCCGGCGGTAGCAAAAGGGTCAAATCTCAAAAAATTTCCATACCGGGGTCAGATCCTGATTTTATATGCCGAAAGGATCAAAACACGAAAATTTGCCGCTTGGGGTGCTCCAGCAGGCAGTGTGGAGTTGTGGTGGCTATCCTTCTTCTCCTGGGTCCACACACTGGTTGGCGGTGGCTTGGACATAGGGCTCGGGCTCGGGCGGGCCATATCTGGGCCCGTGGCGGGTGGAGGCTGTCACTCCGGGTAGGAGTTATGGGCGTGGTTCGGGTGGTGTCCATGGGTGGTGAGGTTCCTCTCTTCATAGGTCCGGTGGCCCATGGTGGAGGTTGTGACAACGCTATGCTGACAAAACGGATCTGCACCACTGGACATGTACATGGCGTCGAGCGAGGTTGTCTTGGCCAAGGCCATAGGCCTATGGCCGGGGCTTGCCCGACAGTGGTCATCGACAGTTACTGGGTTGTGTCCCCCCGGTCCACCGTGACTGACTATGATGTCAACCATACTCTTCGGACCGTCTACGGTGTCAACCATACTCTTCAGACGGCAAAGTCCTTAAAAAAGAGACGAGGCTCTGATACCAATTGAAAGGATCGATATAGTTGAGTAGAGGGGGGGGGGGTGAATAGGCAACTAACATTTTTTTTACTTTTCTTTACCAGTTTAAACTTTGCATCAAAGTAGGTTGTCTAGATATGCAACTAGGTGAGCAACCTATATGATGCAACAACAACAAGCACACAAGAAAGCAAGGGATATAGTCACAAATAAGCTTGCACAAGTAAAGGCACGAGATAACCAAGAGTGGAGCCGGTGAAGACGAGGGTGTGTTACTGAAGTTCCTTCCTTTTAAGGGGAAGTACGTCTCCGTTGGAGCGGTGTGGAGGCACAATGCTCCCCAAGAAGCCACTAGGGCCACCATACTCTCCTCACACCCTCACACAATGCGAGATGCCGTGATTCCACTATTGGTGCCCTTGAAGGCGGCAACCGGACCTTTACAAACAAGGTTGGGGCTCTCTCCACAACTTAATTGGAGGCTCCCAATGAAACCCCGGAGCTTCACCACAATGGAATGTGGCTTCGAAGTGACCTCTTCCGTCTAGGGCGCCCAAGCACCCAAGAGTAACAAAATCCACACAAGAAAGTATGGGGGAACCAAATATCCTTTGGTGGAAGTGTAGATCTAGGTCTCCTCCTTCAATCCCTAGCAAATCAATGAGTTTGAGTGGCTAGAGAGAGAGATCGGGCAAGCGAGCTTTAATGGCAGTAATGGAGGAGAGAGAGAGGCAAGAGGTAGGTGGGAGGTAGGAGAAGCACATCCTTAAATAGGCCCCCACAGATCCAACCGTTATGTGCAGAAATGCATAGGAGTGGTACTTCCGCAATAGACACCGGTACAACCGGTGAATGCGGGAAACCCCTGCCAGGGCACCAGGGCGGTACTTCCGGTGGCGCACCCGGTAGTACCGGTTTATCGGAATAAACCGGAACTACCGCACAACCACCGCTCAACTACCGTGCCACATACAGAAAGTAAACCCCTCAGGCCGGTAGTTGGAGCGGAGGTTGGGCCAGAACTACCGCTGGGCCAGCAGTCCCTGGGTGGTGGGGTCCGAGGCGGTACTACCGCCCTGAACACCGGTAGTACCGGTTTGTCAAGACAAACCGGAACTACCGTTCCACCACCGGTCTACCACCACACCCGATACAGAAGGGAGTCACCCCTGAGCGGTACTTGGAGCGGTGGTGAGACCGGAACTACTGGCCAGCGGTACAACCGCTCAAGGGAGCGGTACTACCGCCATGGACAGAACTGCACAGGACAGAGGACGGGGAACCTCTCTCTCCTCGAACGGAGGGTATATGGTGGGTGCAAAGAATGTGTACGTGAAGTGATTCACCCAATACCTTCCGATGTGGATTCGCTCTTAATAGTACGAATATCCTACGACCAAAGGAATAAAAACGTCAGAAACTCCCTCTTCGATCTTTTCCGCATAGAGGGAAATCCTAACCGTCTTGCGCCACACAATGTGTACCTGATAAAACTATGGCACGCGATTAGTCCACACGTGTGTTGTCATCATCACCAAAACCCTAAGGCAGACGATGCCCTTACAATCTCCCCCTTTTTGGTGGATGATGACAACCACACGAGAAGTCCGGGAGTTTTAGAAAATAAAGAAGGGGCCCCCCCTGAGTGTGAGCACTATTTAGAGTTTTCTTTTGGAATGCAAAGTGTGCACACTAGGATCAATGCCCCCCTTGATTTTATAGACCAACCAGAGACAACAAAACAATCACAACAAAACATAACATAGTAGAGACAAGGATAAGGGCACCAACAATACATAAGCTCTACTGATAGATGAGTGCAAAGAAAAATAGATAAGGGACGCATGTCTTACACCATGCACGAGATCACAACACATGATAAGTCCACAAGACACTAGAAAGAGCAACTAAAAATAAACTCTCAAGACGAACTGCAAATAAACCACCCATGCAACTCCCGTGACCTAATGGAGCTCTCTCTGCCTTTGGCATCAAGACACCAAAAAGGAAAAGAGCAAAGCTAGCGCCCCGGGGCTCAGTAGATCTCCTCGCCAGTTGCCGCAGAGCTGTCAGAAGCATCAGCATCAACATCATCGTATGGCTCCTCGGCCTCCTCAGAGTCCTCAGACTCCTCATACCTCGCAGTAGCCGCCTCAGGAACACGGACAGAGGAGGAAGCAGGCGCTTCATCAGACCACTGACAGTTTTCCAAGCACCATGTATCCTCAGGAGTGATGGTATTCTCGGAGCCACTCTTCACATTTGGCATATTGAGGTGCCTCATCAACTGAATCTGCCTGCGACGCGCCATCTTCTCAGCAACATGGGCCTTGTAGAGCTTCTTCTGAATATGAGTCTGCAGGCAAAAAGTCTTCTTGATCTTGGAAGTCAGCTTCTCAACCCACGAGGGCTGGGCCCCAGGCTCTATCTCAAAGTCCTCGTCGTCCGAGGTAGCAAACACATCCTCCTGATTGCCTGAAGCAAAGCGAGGAGTCTTATGCTTCTTCTTCCTTAGCTCCTTAACCTCATGCTCCGTGAGGTTAGCAGGGGTGGTGAGAGGCTCTCCTGGCCTACGGACAGCCCAAACAGTGTTCAAAAACTGCATCACAAAAGGATCATAGATCGGTACCTTGCGGTACAACACCATATTGTACATCTCCTCCCACAACCACTTGGAGACATCAAACGTGGCACCGGATCCCCTCTTGGTATTCATGGCCACAAGCAAATCCACCAGATAACCATAGATATCATCTTGATTCCCAACCTTGGGAAGCAGCACACAACGGAACACACGATGCATAATGTCATAGACTGGCAGAAGATCATTGGACCTGCCCACAATACCATGTCCAGGGATGTACAGTGGGCAAGCTTCACATTGTCCATGGGGTGAGCTCGGCCGTGAGGACGAATGCCACCTTGACCCTCCACCCCGGTATCCTCATAGCCAAGAGCATTGCAGAAAGCTCTCCACGGGACATGAAAGAACTCATCACGGCACATAAAGGAGAGGTGGCGATCCTCATCGGAGCCGAAGTGGACTGTAGCATAGAACTGATGGACGAGCTGCACATCGAAGTCAAAATTCACGGTCATGAGCTTGATCAAATCAAACTCCTCACAGATCGCCAGAGCTTCTCCAAAGTAATCAAGGTTGTTCCTCCAATGATCGATGTCAATTGACCACATCCGGGTGAACTTGTTCTTGTGATGCTCAAAGATTTCGGACACAATCCTCATCTGTAACTCATTCCGGAACTGAGGGTTGTTCCAACAAGGATTCGGTGCTGCAGTGTAGGGATCCTGGAAGCAAAACCTTTGCCAGTCCGGCATCTTCCATTTGGGCATTGGCACCGCAACACGTTGCTTGGCAGCAACATACTTCTCCTGACGAGTGGCCTTGGTAGGGATCACCACCTCATGGGAATCCTCATTGTCTTCCGAAGGTTTGCCCCTACGGGCCCTCTTCTTGGTGTTCTGAGGCTTCCGAGCAGCACGAGAACTAGAGCCACCTGCATACGCACACCGAGAGTACACAGAAACCCCAGCAAAGATGAGAAGAATGTACACAAGATCAGAGGAATATATCTCATGTATGCGAGTAGAAGAAAAACAATGCATATAGGTTCAGAGAAGCCGGTTGTTCCGGTTGTTCCACCGGTAGAACCGCTCGAGCGGTAGTACCGCTCGCAAGGAGCGGTAGTACCGCTGAGAGCGGATCTGCCGAGTGGAAGAACGGGAACCGCCCTATCTCGAACCTAGATGCAATATTCCTACTTCTACTTACGCACAGGAAACAGGAGGAGGCTATACGGATCTCTCCCACCAAACATTTGGCCAAAAATGTGGGTGTAAAAGCAATGCCCTAGGGAGAGGATTCAACAAGAGGAACCCTAAGAACGAGAAGAAACATGGCATTACCGGTATCCATGGGAGTAGATCAAAGAGGAGGCGACCTCAACGGAGCGGATCCTATGAAGGGCCGACTGATCCGGAGGGCCTGAGGGCGCTCCGGGGCGAGGGACGGAGCAACCGGCGGCTAGGGATTAGAGGAGGGACGAGCGCGAAGGGAAAAAAGAAAACCCCTTCAGCCCGCGCCCCTTATATAAGCCCCAGATGTCAGCCGGTAGTACCGCTCCGAGGAGCGGTAGTACCGGTCCTGTAGCTATCCGGTGTTTGAGAGCGGTACTTCCGCTCCAGAAGCAGCGGTAGTACCGCTTCCAAATACCGGTAGTACCGGCCAGAGGTACTGGTACAGGCAGGAGCGGTAGAACCGCTCGTGTATGACCTGAAGTACCGCTGGGACTACACAACATAGTGGAAGACCGGTAGAACCGCTCTGACCACCGGTTGTACCGCCAAGTTGCAACAACCCAAGCACAAAAAGGAGATCAAACTTGTGTACATTTGAAAAGATGGCTTGGGATGAGAAGGCTTAGGATGGAAGCAAGTCACTGTAATATGATGAAGAAGACTCTCAAGAGTGCAAGAAGGAAACAAGAAAAACCACTCTTTAGAGAATCCAAACATCTAGGAGAACCAAAGGAGCCAGGCAAAAGGAAACACAAAACAAGAAAAAAACACCTACACACAAGGGCGGTGGCCGGAGCCACCTATGTTTGAGTTAAAATGGTATGGCGCCGCGAAGAATTATCCTTGGGCCCATGACCAAAACTCGTCTTTGAAGCACAAGTACCATCAACAAATGGCTAATGTGAAAGAATTGATCAATTTATGCATAATGGGGGGAGGGAGAGTTCATTGAGAGAACAACACTCCCCCTATGTCCATGCCTACACCTAAACAAGATAACAAGTTGAGTATGGTGGGGTGTGCAAGGGTTCAAGAAACATTGCTCGAATCAATGATATTTAGCTCATGCCTTAACTCGCGAAATCTTGCTTCATCCAAGGGCTTCGTGAAAATATCTGCAAGGTTATCATGAGTGTTGACATAGTTGAGCTCGATCTCCCCTCGCCTAATGTGATCCCGGATGAAGTGATACCGAATCTCAATATGCTTCGTCTTGAAGTGTTGAACCAGGTTGAGAGAAATCTTGATGGCACTTTCATTGTCACACCAAAGAGGCACTTTGTCACAAATGTCACTGTAATACTTTAAAGTTTGCCTCATCCATATAAGTTGTGCACAACAACTACCGGCGGCCACATACTCCGCTTCGGTGGACGAGACAGACACACAACTCTGCTTCTTGGAAGACCAACTCACCAAAGAGCGACCAAGAAATTGGCACCCTCCGGAAGTGGACTTCCTATCCACTTTGTCTCCCGCCCAATCGGAGTCCGAATAGCCCACAAGGTTGAAGTTAGATTCTCTTGGATACCATAAGCCAAAGTTTGGGGTATGAGCCAAATATCGAAAGATTCGCTTGACCGCCACAAAGTGGCTTTCCTTAGGTGCGTCTTGAAACCGTGCACAAATTCCCACACTCAACATGATATCCGGTCTAGATGCACAAAGGTAAAGCAAGGAGCCAATCATGGAGCGATATACCTTTTGATCCACCGCTTTACCATTGGGATCTATGTCAAGTTGGCATTTGACGGGCATTGGAGTGGAAGCCGGCTTGACATCACTTAGCTTGAATCTCTTGAGCATGTCTTGAGTGTATTTGGCTTGGTTGATGAAGGTTCCTTCTCTTCGTTGCTTGACTTCGAACCCGAGAAAGAACTTCAACTCTCCCATCATGGACATCTTGAACTTGGAGGTCATGAGTGCGGCAAATTCCTCATTGAAAGCTTTGTTAGGGGAACCAAAGATAATATCATCAACATATAGTTGGCACACAAACAACTCCCCTTTGACCTTCTTAGTAAAAAGAGTGGGGTCAATTTTCCCAATTTCAAAACCGTGATCTTGCAACAACTCGGTAAGGTGGTCATACCACGCACGTGGGGCTTGCTTAAGGCCATAGAGTGCCTTATCGAGTTGGTACACGTGATCGGGAAGATAGGGATCCTCGAACCCGGGGGGTTGCTTGACATATACCAACTCATTAATAGGACCATTAAGAAAAGCACTCTTCACATCCATTTGTTGCAACTTAAAGTTATGATGAGAAGCATAAGCCATCAACATGCGAATGGATTCAAGGCGAGCAACGGGAGCAAAGGTTTCACCGTAGTCGATACCCTCGACTTGGGAGTAGCCTTGTCCTACCAAACGAGCCTTGTTGCGAATGATAATTCCATGAGCATCTTGCTTGTTCTTGAATATCCACTTGGTTCCAATGACATTATGGTTCCCCGTTGGCCTCGGCACCAATCTCCACACCTTGTTGTGCTCGAAGTTGTTGAGTTCTTCATGCCTGGCATTAAGCCAATCCAGATCCTCAAGCGCCTCATAGACCTTTTGGGGTTCAACACAAGAGACAAATGCGTGATGTTCACAATAGTTTGCTAATTGTCTAAGAGTGCTTACCCCCTTTCTTAAGCTTCCAAGCACATTTGTCATGAGATGATCTTTGGTGGATAGCTTGGATGCAATCTTAGCGGCACGACGCTCCAATTCCTCCTCAAGAGTGAGTTGAGGAGCAGAAACTTGATCATCTTGAGCGTCGTCTTGAGCTTGTTCTTGATCTCGAACTAGCTCGGAGTAGAGAACTTGGTCTTGGGCATCACTTGGTGATTCACCACCATCTTGAGGTTGATCTTGCCCTTGATCTTGTTCATTTGGTTGAGGGCCTTCACTTTGTTCTTCGGAAGCGTGTGGGTCTTGAGTTGGTGATGGTTCCACTTGAGTGGAACATTGTCCTTCTCCTTCACCCACAAGGGGTTCCTCAATGGGTAGCATAAAGCCAACACCCATTCTTCTTATGGCTTGGGGAGGAATTTCATCACCTACATCACAAGTACCACTTTGCTCCACTTGGGAGCCGTTATTCTCATCAAACTCCACGTTACATGATAACCCACAAGTATAGGGGATCAATTGTAACCTCTTTCGATAAGTAAGAGTGTCGAACCCAACGAGGAGCTAAAGGTAGAACAAATATTCCCTCAAGTTCTATCGACCACCGATACAACTCTACGCACACTTGACGTTCGCTTTACCGGAAACAAGTACGAAACTAGAAGTACTTTGTAGGTGTTTTTGGATAGGTTTGCAAGAATATAAAGAGCACGTAAATAAAAGCTAGGGGCTGTTTAGATAAAGACACAACTAAATTAGTTTGAGTAAAGAGCTTGTTGTCACGAGAAAGTTATTTGTCCCTAGGCAATCGATAACTAGACCGGTAATCATTATTGCAATTTTATTTGAGGGAGAGGCATAAGCTAACATACTTTCTCTACTTGGATCATATGCACTTATGATTGGAACTCTAGCAAGCATCCGCAACTACTAAAGATCATTAAGGTAAAACCCAACAATAGCATTAAAGCATCAAGTCCTCTTTATCCCATACGCAAACAACCTACTTACTCGGGTCTGTGCTTCTGTTCACTCACGCCACCCACCATAAGCAAATCATGAGCATATTGCAAACCCTACAGCGGGGATCCCTCACGCTTGCGCGACACGGAGAGCACCATAGGACAGCACCAATAATAAAACATGCAACTCAAACCAATCTTGATCATCAAATAACCCATAGGACAAAACAGATCTACTCAAACATCATAGGATAGCCATACATCATTGGGAAATAATATATAGCATTGAGCACCATGTTTAAGTAGAGATTACAGCGGGTAAGAGAGAGGTTACACCGCTGCATAGAGGGGGGAAGAGTTGGTGATGATGGCGATGAAGTGGTTGGTGAAGATTGCGGTGATGATGATGGCCACGGCAGCGGTTCCGGCGCCACCGGAAGAGAAGGGGAGAGGGGCCCCTTCGTCTTCTTCTTCCTTGACCTCCTCCCTAGATGGGAGAAGGGTTTTCCCTCTGGTCCTTGGCCTCCATGGCGTGGGAGGGGCGAGAGCCCCTCCGAGATTGGATCTGTCTCTCTCTGTTTCTGCGTTCTGGGATTCTGCCCTGGCACCGTTTCTTTTATATCTGGAGATCCGTAACTCCGATTGGATTGAAACCTTCGCCCAGATCTTTTTCCAAAAATTAGCTTTCTTGCGGCCAAAGTAGAGCATCAACCACCTTACGGGTGGCCCACGAGGGTCAGGGGCGCGCCTGGCTGGAGTGGGCGTGGGCCCCACCCTCGTGGCCACCTCGGGCACCGTCTCGCGTTGATTTTACTTCCCAAAAATCACAAATATTCCAAAATAATTCCCCGTCCGTTTTTATCCCGTTTGGACTCTGTTTGATATGGGGTTTCTGCGAAACATAAAACATGCAACAAACAGGAACTGGCACTGGGCACTGGATCAATATGTTAGTCCCAAAAATAGTATAAAAAGTTGCCAAAAGTATATGAAAGTTGAATAATATTGGCATGGAACAATAAAAAATTATAGATACGACGGAGACGTATCAGCATCCCCAAGCTTAATTCCTGCTCGTCCTCGAGTAGGTAAATGATAAAAAAAGATAATTTTTGATGTGGAATGCTACCTAGCATAATCTTGATCATGTATCTAATCATGGCATGAATATTAAGACACGAGTGATTCAAAGCAATAGTCTATCATTTGACATAAAAACAATAATACTTCAAGCCTACTAATAAAGCAATCATGTCTTTTCAAAATAACATGGCCAAAGAAAGTTATCCCTAGAAAATCATATAGTCTGGATATGCTCCATCTTCACCACACAAAATATTCACATCATGCACAACCCCGATGACAAGCCGAGCAATTGGTTCATACTTTTTAACACGCTTCAGCTTTTTCAACCCTCACGCAATACCTGAGCGCAAGCCATGGACATAGCACTATAGGTGGAATAGAATATGATGATGGGGGTTATGTGGAGAAGATAAAAAAGGAGAAAGTCTCACATCGACGCGGCTAATCAACGGGCTATGGAGATGCCCATCAATTGATGTCAATGTGAGGAGTAGGGATTGCCATGCAACGGATGCACTAGAGCTATAAGTATATGAAAGCTCAAACTGAAACTAAGTGGGTGTGCATCCAACTTGCTTGCTCATGAAGACCTAGGGCATTTGAGGAAGCCCATCGTTGGAATATACAAGCCAAGTTCTATAATGAAAATTCCCACTAGTATATGAAAGTGATAACTCAAGAGACTCTCTATATGAAGAACATGGTGCTACTTTGAAGCACAAGTGTGGTAAAAGGATAGTAACATTGCCCCTTTTTCTTCTTTTTTCCCCTTTTTTGCGGGCTTCTTTGGCCCCCTTTTTTTATTTAGGCTTCTTTGGCCTCTCTTTTTTTTTGAATGGGGCAATGCTCTAATAATGACAATCATCACACTTTTATTTACTTACAACTCAATATTACAACTCGATATCTAGAACAAAGGTATGACTCTATATGAATGCCTCCGGCGGTGTACCGGGATGTGCAATGATCTAGAGTAGCAACGACATAAAAAAACGGACAAGCCATGAAAACATCATGCTAGCTATCTTACGATCATGCAAAGCAATATGACAATAAATGCTCAAGTCATTTATATGATGATGATGGAAGTTGCATGGCAATATATCTCGGAATGGCTATGGAAATGCCATAATAGGTAGCTATGGTGGCTGTTTTGAGGAAGATATAATGAGGCTTATGTGTGATAGAGCGTATCGTATCACGGGGTTTGGATGCACCGGCGAAGTTTGCACCAACTCTCGAGGTGAGAAAGGGCAATGCACGGTACCGAAGAGGCTAGCAATGATGGAAGGGTGAGAGTGCGTATAATCCATGGACTCACATTAGTCATAAAGAACTCATATACTTATTGCAAAAGTTTATTAGCCCTCGAAGCAAAGTACTACTACGCATGCCCCTAGGGGGATAGATTGGTAGGAAAAGACCATCGCTCGTCCCCGACCGCCACTCATAAGACAATCAATAAATAAATCATGCTCCGACTTCGTTACATAACGGTTCACCATATGTGCATGCTACGGGAATCACAAACCTCAACACAAGTATTTCTACAATCCACAACTACCCACTAGCATGACTCTAATATCACCATCTTTATATCGCAAAACTATTGCAAGGAATCAAACACATCATATTCAGTGATCTACAAGTTTTATGTAGGATTTTATGACTAACCATGTGAATGACCAGTTCCCGTCATCTCTCTAAATAGATATAAGTGAAGCATGAGAGTTTAATTCTTTCTACAAAAGATATGCCCACGCTCTAACAAATATAAGTGAAGCAAAAGAGCATTCTACAAATGGCGGTTGTCTAAGTGAAGAGAAACAGGCAATCCAAACTTCAAATGATATAAGTGAAGCACATGAAGCATTCTATAAAGCCATACTCAAAAGATATAAGTGAAGTGCAAAGAGCATTCTATAAATCAACCAAGGACTATCTCATACCAGCATGGTGCATAAAAGGAAAAACTAAATGCAAAAGGCGCTCCAAGATTGCACATATCACATGAATGAAACGAATCCAAAAACATACCGATACTTGTTGAAGAAAGAGGGGATGCCTTCCGGGGCATCCCCAAGCTTAGATGCTTGAGTCTCCTTGAATATTTACTTGGGGTGCCTTGGGCATCCCCAAGCTTGAGCTCTTGCCTCTCCTTCTTCTCCTCACATCGAGACCTTCTCGATCATCGAACACTTCATCCACACAAAACTTCAACAGAAAACTCGGTAAGATCCGTTAGTATAATAAAGCAAATCACTACTCTAAGTACTATTGCAAACCAATTCATATTTTGTTTTTTCATTTTTTCTACTGTAATATAGCTTTTTCATGGCTTAATCCACTGATATAAATTGATAGTTTCATCAAAACAAGCAAACTATGCATCAAAAACAGAATCTGTCTAAAACAGAACAGTCTGTAACAATCTGAACATTCACCATACCTCTGGTACTTGAACAATTCTGCCCAAATTAGTAAAAATAAACAATTTGTATAGAAAAACAGTGCAAAAAGAATCAGAACCATTTGACGTTCCATTAAAAAATGTAAAATCACACACTACAGCTAAAGTTTCTGTCCTGCACCGTACAAACCAACAAGCATTGTAAACATCCTAAAGGCAAACCTTGGCACATTATTTTTATAATACAATGGAATTTTACAAGGGGATAATTATTTTTGTTGAAAGGTTTCTGTAATCAAGATTCACAAAGTTTTCGTGAGCATGAACAAAGTTCAAGGCTAGCTCCCACTTCAACAATGCTCGTCTTTCTCACTTCCGCTTTTCTTTTTGAAAAAGTTTTGGGTTCCCCTCTTTATTTTTGTTGTTTTTAAACTATATGAAAGCACTCAACAGAAATAAATGACTCTCTAAAACTTCCGGGTTGTCTCCCTGGCAGCGCTTTCTTTAAAGCCATTAAGCTAGGCATATAGTGCTCAAGTAATGGATCCACCCGGATCCCAAGGTATATCAAAGCCAATTTTAATTAGCAATGATTTGGCATTTAGTAGTGAGCACAAAGTAACATATATCAAGCAATGACGAAGTCTAACTCTATTCCTATGCATCGGCATGTCATAAAAGAACAATTCATGCACACATAGTAAAGGCCAATGCATAGTATAAACAGTTTCTTGCAATTTTATCGTGTTGGAAACATAGAGAGGTGGAGATATAGTTCTCCTCTCATAATAATTGCAAGTAGGAGCAGCAAGCACATGCATATTATATTCATCAAAATCATCATGTGTAGTAGTAAAAGGCAACCCATCAATATAATCCTTAATAAGCACAAACTTCTCCGATATAGTGTAGTTTGGAGAATTCAAAAAGATAATAGGACTGTCATGTGTGGGTGCAATAGCAATAATTTCATGTTTAACATAAGGAACTATAGCAAGTTCATCTCCATAAGCATAATTCATATTGGCATCTTGGCCACAAGCATAGCAAGCATCATCAAAAAGGGATATTTCAAAAGAATCAAAGGGATCATAACAGTCATCATAGCAATCATCCTTCGGTAAGCACGAAGGGGAATTAAACAATGTATGAGTTGAAGAGTTACTCTCATTAGAAGGTGGGCACGGGTGATCAATCCGCTCTTCCTCCTTTTGTTATTCGCTCTCCTCATCATCTTTTTCATCCAATGAGCTCATAGTTTCATCAATTTCTTCTTCCATAGACTCCTGCAAAATATTAGTCTCTTCTTGGATAGCAGAGTAGTCCTCTATATATGGTTCAACATAGGCATTAGAAGCATAATTATCATAGCAATATTTAAGTATGGCGAAATTTTCAGATTTGTAAAGAGTAGCATCATAAGTTTCAATCAAAGAAGCAATTTCGTAAGCACCCTTAAAAGCAACAAATTCTTCAATTTGTTGAACATCATAGTAACTATAAACACCCTTAGCATACGAAGATAAGATTCCATTATCAATAAACTCACATTGGTAGGGAAGGTGTTTCTTAGGGTTTTCAGAACAACAAGTAACATCATATATTTCACATAAATTCCAAGCATAGCATTGCAAACGATGAATTTGACCCAGCAAAAGTTTCCCTTTTTCAGATATACGGTGTCGCACATAACAAGCATGCTCATCTAAAGATTTGCCCTCAACTAAGCTAGTTGGGGTTTCAGCATGAGCACATAGGGATCGAAGATGATCCAAGTAAAAAGCTTCAGGAGTGTGATAGATTTTGAGTGGTTCGTCAACCATTGGTTCAGTAGGTACAACTATTTTTTTTGGTATTTTGCGTTTCCTACCCATAACTAAAGATAGAAAACAACTAAGAACAACAAATAAAAATTACTTAGTGATAAAGCAAACAAGCACACACGAGAATATTCACCCCACGCTATTGCTTCCCCGGCAACGGTGCCAGAAAAAGGTCTTGATAACCCACAAGTATAGGGATCAATTGTAGCCTGTTTCGATTGGATCAATTGTAGCCTCTTTCGATTGGATGCATGACACGCGGTGTTGATGGCTTCGGCCCAAAAGTTGTATGGAGACTTGAACTCCGCCATCATGGTCCTTGCCGCATCCATCAACGTCCGGTTCTTCCTCTCCGCTACACCATTTTGTTGAGGGGTGTAAGGTGCAGAATATTGATGCTTGATCCCCTCATCACTAAGAAACTCATCCAAGGTGTAGTTCTTGAACTCGGTGCCGTTGTCACTTCTTATTGTCAAGATCTTTGCATTGTGTTGGTGTTGAGCTTCATTTGCAAAGTCAATGACGGTTTATTGGGTCTCACTCTTCCTCTTGAAGAAGTACACCCAAGTGTATCTTGAATAGTCATCCACAATCACCAAGCAATACTTTCTACCCCCAAGACTATCAAAGGATGGAGGCCCGAAGAGGTCCAGGTGAAGGAGCTCCAGAGGCCTCTTTGAGTAAATGATAGTCGTGGGAGGGTGAGCCTTCTAATGTAACTTTCCTTCAATACACGCACTGCAAGCACGATCTTTGGCAAAACTAACATTTGTTAGTCCACGGACATGGCCCCCCTTGAGAAGACTTTGCAAAGATCTCATATTGACATGGCTAAACGGCGATGCCAAAGCCATCCCACGTCAACTTTAGCCATTAGGCATGTCGCGGTCTTAGTGGGTCGCTCCAAAAAGTTAATCACATAGAGACCGTTCTCGACATGCCCAACAAAGCCTACTTTAAGAGTCTTGCTCCACAAGAGGGCCACGGTATCAATATCAAAGAAAGTGGCAAAGCCCATGAGTGCAAGTTGACGAACGGAAAGTAAATTGTATGCAAGGGACTCAACAAGCATGACCTTCTCGATCGTGAGATCATGAGAAATGACAACCTTGCCGAGTCCCAATACCTTAGAAGACGAGGCATCACCCCGCTCGACATTGGTGGGCATAGATGGAATCTTGTGCACGTCCACCACCAAGTCCTTGCTTCCGGTCAATATGATTTGTGGCTCCACTATCGTGCAACCATGATCCTCCACCGGAAGCAAACACCTACAAGAGATCAATGCTTGGTTTTAGGTACCCATTTTGTAATGGGTCCTTTGATGTTAGTGACAAGGGTCTTAGGAACCCAAATGGACCATTCAATGTACTCATAAGGAGAACCAACAAATTTGGCATAAACATGTCCATCACTAGCACGGCATAACACATAAGAAGGGTTAAAGTCGCCAACTTTGTTGGGAGGGGTAGCATTGCCCTTCTTGGCATCACTACCCTTCACATTGTTGTTCTTCTTCTTCTCCTTAGAAGCACCCTCTCCCTCCTTCACAAAGGGTTGCTTGAGAGGAGGAGGTCATTTTGCCTTGTCATTCTTCTTCTTGTTCTTGGACTTGGGCGCGAACCCAATCCCTTCCTTAGCCACAACTTCCTTTTGATTGCTCAAAAGGTCGTTGAGATTCTTCTCGCCTTGTATGCAAGACACAAGGCCTTTCTCAAGTTGCTCCTTCAACTTTGCATTCTCCTCAAGAAGATGCACATGCTCACAACACGGGTTAGTAGCATTTGCATTATCAATTAAGACCATATGAGGAAAAGTGGCTTTCTCCTTGGTTAGCTTCACTTGGAGTTGATCATGAGACTCTTTGAGGCTAGCATGATCACCCTTCAAGACCTTGTGAGCCTTGTCAAGTAAGTCAAATTCCTCTTTGAGTCTAGCAAGATCAACCCCAAGCTTGGCCTTCTCAGAGTTTAGCACATGAGATACAATAAGAGCATGATCAAGATATTTCTTTAATTTAGCGTGGTCATCATTGTATGACTCCTCAAGAGCCAAATGAAGACCTCGCTCTTCCTCAAGGGCATTGGAAAGATCCGAAATCTCATCGGCATAGTCACGACTATGCCCCTCCATCTTAGAGATGGTATCTTCGTGAGCCTCGATCATGTCATTGGCTTCACCAAGTTGTTCCAAGAGTGCAACGAAGTGCTTCTTGGATTTACCCTTGAGTTTACTCATAAAAGAATCAAATTCATTCTCCTCCACATTAGACCCCTCATGTTCATCAATGCAATCTGTCAAAGAAGGATTATTAATGATGGTAGTTTTGATGTTGGGGGTTACCTTGTTGGTGGCTTTGGCCATGAGGCACTTGGCAGTGATGTTCTCATTGGGTGAGTCAAAGAGAGACACCCGTGGAGTTGTCGCAATGGCAACGGAGGCCATGGAAACCGACTCACCATCTTCTTCATCATCATCATCTTCATTGTACTCTTCTTGTGCCACCAACCCCTTGGGAGGAGTCTTCTTGGTGAAGTTGCTCTTGTTGGGGAAGGACTTGGCCTTGTCTTTTCGGATGAGCTTGCCACCATTGTCTTCCCTCTTCTCATAAGGGCATTCCGCAACAAAGTGGCTCACATTGCCACAATTATAGCAAGTCCTCACTCGTTGCTTGCCCTTCGCGCCACTTGAGTTGTTCTTGTTGAAGTTGGGCCTTGTGTTGTTCTTGCTCAAAAATTGCCTTGAAGCAAGAGCCATGTGTTCATGATAAGCATACTTTGTATCATCGGGATTGCTCTCCTCTTCTTCCTCTTCGCCCTCTTCTTCCACACTAACCTTGGCCTTCAAGGCAAGATTGGGCTTCTTTACTCTTTGAGAATGTAACACCGCATTGTCGGCGGTCTTGTCCAAGATACACATTGCCACAAACTCATCCAATACTTCACTTGAGGACAAGGTGTGGAAATCCGGCCTTTGACGAATGACGGAGGACATGGCCTTGTGGTAAGGCATCATGGCCTTGAGGAATTTCCGCTTGATCCAATTGTCATCCGTATCCTTGCTCCCATGATCTCGGAGTGAGACCGCGAGAGTAGACAATCTCCGATAAAGCTCACGAGGTTCTTCATCTTCTTTCATTGCAAACTCATCGGCCTCATCTTGCACCACTTCATAGTTGGAGCGCTGAATGCTTGCGCTTCCCTTGTAGAGGGAAACAACATGGTGCCATGCATCCTTGGCCACGGTGAAGACCCGGAGATGAGCAAGATCTTCGGGTGGGATTGCATCTTGGATGATGAAGAGAGCATTCTCATTGAATTGATTATCCACGGCTTCTCTAGGGGTGAAGTTGCTTCGGTCATGCGGATAAAAACCTTCTTCAATGATTCTCCAAAGATTAGTATTAACATGGTTTAAATGACGCTTAAAGCGATAAACCCAAGAATTAAAGTCCTCATTTTTCACAATCTTAGGGGAGGACCGGCATGATTCAAATGAGTGAAAGGAATCGGTCCACCATAAGTAAGTGGAGGTTCCACATGGGCAAAGATGTCGTTGCCATTTTTACCACTAGATGAAGGAGCCTTTTCACTAGTAGCTCCCCCCTTGTCGGAGTTAGCATCCGTCACATTGTTAGTGGGATCACCCACTTTCATTGGCGCGGTGGATAATTTAAGCCCTTCTAAGAATTTGTTAAACATGCTTTCAACCTCGGTCGTCATGGAGGTTTTCAATGTGTCCAAAGACACATTGAATTCCTCACGAGAGATCGAGGTTCCCCCATCTGCCGTTGACGAGACCGGATTCACACCGGAGTGCTCCTCTGCACCGTCTACGGTGTAAACCATACTCTTCGGATGGCAAACTCCTTAAAAAGAGACGAGGCTCTGATACCAATTGAAAGGATCGATATAGTTGACTAGAGGGGGGTGAATAGGCAACTAACAATTTTTTTACTTTTCTTTACCAGTTTAAACTTTGCATCAAAGTAGGTTGTCTAGATATGCAACTAGGTGAGCAATCTATATGATGCAAGAACAACAAGCACACAAGAAAGCAAGGGATATAGTCACAAATAAGCTTGCACAAGTAAAGGCACGAGATAACCAAGAGTGGAGCCGGTGAAGACGAGGATGTGTTACCGAAGTTCCTTCCTTTTGAGGGGAAGTACGTCTCCGTTGGAGCGGTGTGGAGGCACAATGCTCCCCAAGAAGCCACTAGGGCCACCGTACTCTCCTCACGCCCTCACACAATGCGAGATGTCGTGATTCCACCATTGGTGCCCTTGAAGGCGACAACCGGACCTTTACAAACAAGGTTGGGGCTCTCTCCACAACTTAATTGGAGGCTCCCAACGAAACCCCGGAGCTTCACCACAATGGAATGTGGCTCCCAAGTGACCTCTTCCGTCTAGGGCGTCCAAGCACCCAAGAGTAACAAAATCCACACAAGAAAGTATGGGGGAATCAAATATCCTTTGGTGGAAGTGTAGATCTAGGTCTCCTCCTTCAATCCCTAGCAAATCAACAAGTTTGAGTGGCTAGAGAGAGAGAGATCGGTCAAGCGAGCTTCAATGGAAGTAATGGAGGAGAGAGAAAGAGGCAAGAGGTAGGTGGGATGTAGGAGAAGCACCTTCTTAAATAGGCCCCCCACAGATCCAACCCTTATGTGCAGAAATGCATAGGAGCAGTACTTCCGCAATAGACACCAGTACAACCCGTGAATGCGGGAAACCCCTGCTAGGGCACCAGGGCGGTACTTCCGGTGGCGCACACGGTAGTACCGGTTTATCGGAATAGACCGGAACTACCGCACAACCACCGCTCAACTACCGGGACACATATGGAAAGTAAACCCCTCAGGCCGGTAGTTGGAGCGGAGGTTGGGCCGGAACTACCGCTGGGCTAGCAGTCCCTGGGTGGTGGGGTCCGAGGCGGTACTACCGCCCTGAACACCGGTAGTACCGGTTTGTCAAGACAAACCGGAACTACCGTTCCACCACCGGTCTACCACCGCACCCGGTACAGAAGGGAGTCACCCCTGAGCGGTACTTGGAGCGGTGGTGAGACCGGAACTACCGGCCAGCGGTACAACCGCTCAAGGGAGCGGTACTGCCGCCATGGACAGAACTGCACAGGACAGAGGACGGGAACCTCTCTCTCCTCAAACAGAGGGTATATGGTGGGTGCAAAGAACGTGTACGTGAAGTGATCCACCCAATACCTTCCGATGTGGATTCCCTCTTAATAGTATGGATATCCTACGACCAAAGGAATAAAAACGTCGGAAACTCCGTCTTTGATCTTTTCCGCATAGAGGGAAATCATAACCGTCTTGCGCCACACAATGTGTACCTGAGAAAACTATGGCGCACGATTAGTCCACACGTGTGTTGTCATCATCACCAAAACCCTAAGGCAGACGATGCCCTTACAGTGGTGATGTCTCGGACCATGGACGCTGGGGCGATGGTCCCGGATGGCGGTCCGTATGGTTGGCTCTCCGGCGGGTAGCATGGTTATGGCAGTGGCTATACATCTTGGTTGCATGGGTGGCGAGAGGTGTAGTGGCGGGTAGCCCGGGCTCGTTCGCTGCCGTTGGCAGTGGCAATGCCCAATTCCGAATCTAGAGGCTTGTGCTCGCCGCAATTGTCCTAGAATGCCTTGTGTTGACACGTTTGAGCCGTCAAGTGGAACTTTGCGCCTTCCACGGGTGCCGCTCCCTTGTTGAGGAGGAATTCAGGTGTATCTTAGGGGGTGTAATGACGATGTATTCAAGCCGCCCCGTGTTTTCCTTCGGCGGCATAGTGGTGTGCGTTTATGTTTGTTTGGTTATCCCAAGATCTCCTTTGTAAAAGAGTTTCTTCACTATTTTGTATCATTCGACATGTACTTTGAGGTGTGCTTTATATAAAAAGCGAGATGCGGGGAGAGAACCGCTGGCAGTAGCTTCTATTGCAAGACCATTTACGACAGTGGACTTAACGGATGATTAGAGCAACTCCAACGGGGCGACCCAAACGGATGCGCGCTTTGTCCGCTTTTCGTCCGTTTGGGTCGGCCAGGCGGACGTGCACGTCCGCATTCTCAAATGGGTCGGCTTGACCGCCCAACGGAAGGCGGACCCAAATGTGCCGGCGTGAAAAAACACTCACAGGAATAAAAATAATTAAACATAAGTGGCTGGTCAACCGCCGGCCAAAGTCCACTTAAACCTAATTAAACATTAATTAAAACATAAAAAAAGTCTGCGCCGCCCCGCACGCTGCCCTAGACGTCGCCGGCCTTGCCCTTGCCCTTGACGTCAACGTCGCCATCGCCATCGCCGCCGGTAAGGTCGACGAAGACGGGAGTAGGGCCAGCCCACCCGAACGCCGCTTGGTACGCTGCCAGGGCAGCCTCCTCCGGCGTCTGCTGGGGCGGCGCCATTGCGGCTCGCTGCGCGCGCTTCTCCTCCTCCTCCTCAAGCCGGAGCGCCTCCGCGTCGCGTTGCAGCATCGCGTCATAGCGCATCTGCCGCTCGCCGTCGGCCTGCTCCTGGCGGAGCCAGTGCGCCTTCCAGCACTCAAGGTGGGCCGCCTCCTGCTCCGGCGTCGCGGCGTAGTGGATAGGATGCGCTCTCACCCACTCGCGATACTGGCCCATCCACGTGTAGGCCTCCTCCGGACAAGTGGGTGGAGGCCGGGAGCGCTTCCGCGTCGGCTCCGGCTTGGGCTCGACGGGCGGCAGCGGTGGCGGAGGCGGCACAAAGAGCGGGGTCTGGACAGAGTCCCCCGCCATCGACAAGGCAAGGGCTTGGTCCAGCCCATCCCAATGCGCGTTCTCCTCGAGCCGCTGTGACGCCCGGATAATTAAGCTACAGTGACCTTCTACTAATGATGCTAAGTCACCATGATTACTGTTGCTAATCTCGCTTTAGTTCAAAACGTTTCAAATTTGAATTTGAGTTAATGGCAAACATCAAAAGTTTTCAAAAGTTAAAACTAAAATGTTCGGTTTGCGGAAAATAATCCATAAATTATTTTGGTGAAGTAACCACACTTTTACAAAATGTTTAAATATTCTGAAATAAATAAAATAGTAGCAGAAACAGATAATTAAATGCCTTTTTCAATATATATAAAAAGGCTAATTTATTTAATTGCCCAAACTAATGGGGCAGTGACATATTTGTGAAACTAAATTAGGAACTAGGTTTGTATTTTATCTAAACTATAGCAAAGTAAAACTAAAATAATACAGAAAAGAATAAATAAAAACAAAATAAAATAAAACAACAGGTAGAAACCCCCTGGGCCACTTGGCCCAAATGGCCGAAGTTGCCAGGCCGGCCCACCTAACCCCCCCTCGTTCCTCTTCCTCTGTTCACCCCACCCCCGTGGACACAGAGCGCCCGTCCACGGCGCCGATGGCCACGGGGCGGCCATCCGGTGCACCCCGGCGCCTACTAGGTTGACGACAACCCCTCCCAGACGCCCCGAAACCCTAGAGCCCTCCTACCTTTTCCCCTCGCTTTCTCCCTCGTCAGATCCGCCACACTGAACCACTCGTCGACACGACGAAGCTCGTCGGCGTGGCTACCCTCCTCCCCGGCTCTTGGTTTCGGTCCCTCTGCTCCGCCGTCATCCTCTACGTTGTGTGAGGCCGCCGGTGGGAACTAGGACCCCCTTGCATCAAGCCCTGCATCATCTCCGTCGTCCTCGGCCCCGTCGATCGTCGCCATCGATTTTGGCAAGGCCGAGCCATCCCCGAGGCCGCTGAGCTGCTCTATGCATCCACTGTGAGCTCCCTCCCGAAACCCCTCTCTGCCCCGTTCGATTTGGTGCCCGTAGCCACCGACGCCATCGGAGCCGAAGCTCCTCGCCGCCGGGCATGTCGCAGCCGTGGCCAAAGCCACTACCTCTCGCATCCGAGCACGGCGTTGTGCTCCTCGCCTTCCCCGTCTTCCAATGTGACCCCTACCTCCTCTCCCCGTGCCCTGCATCGCCGATGGCCAAGCGCGCCCGAAGCCGCCATCGCTCCACCTTGTCGCTGGCATCGAACCCGGCCATCTCACGGCCAGCCAACACCACCGCTGGATGCACGCGACCCTCACGAAGCCGTAGGTGCAAACCGCGTTCGAAACGAGCCACTGTAGGCGGATTCCGACAGCTTCCGTGCGCGCCGCCGTCGTTGTGGTTGCCGGCGATTAGCCGCCGGTGCGCTGACGTGGCACCGCTAACCCAGCCACTAACCCCTCTCTCTGTGCCGCTGACCGCTGGGCCCCACGCGCCGAGTAATTATTTGTTAATTAAACTACCTAATTAGCTAACCTAAATAGTCACTGACAGTCCGGCCCCACACCCTTAATTAACCGTCCTTTTTATTAACCCATAGATTAGGACCACTATCACTGACAGGTTGGGCCCTGTCACTGTTCCAGTGGATAGGGCCGGCTTAGTCACCCTGCTGAGTCAGCAGCTTGGCCCACCAGTCAGCCTCTGCTGACTGGGCAGTTGACCCAGTCAACTGGGCCCACTGTCAGCCACGTATGCACCTCTCTGAGTACACTCTGTTTACCCATAGCACTTTATTCTTTTATTTCGAAATAAAATTAATTTCAGAAATTTCAGAAAATGAATTAAAATTTTGAAAGTTAATATAAAATAAACCGTAGCTTGGATGGAAAAAATTTGTACATGAAAGTTGCTCAGAACGACGAGACAAATCCGGATACGCAGTCCGTTCGTCCGCCACACCTCCCTAACATATCGAACTCGCAACTTTCCCCCTCCGGTTCATCTGTCCGAAAACGCGAAACACCGGGAATACCTTCCCGGATGTTTCCCCCCTTCGCCGGTATCACCACTACCGCGTTTGGGCACACCTAGCATCACGCTTTGTCATGTCATGCATCGTTATGCATCTGTTTGCATTGTATTCATTGTTTCTTCCCCCTCTTCTCTCCGGTAGACTACGAGACCGACGCCGCTGCTGGTGCCCCGACCGACTATGCTGTTGACGACCCCTCCTTCTTGCCAGAGCAATCAGGCAAGCCCCCCCCCCTTGATCACCAGATATCGCCTACTCTTCTCTATACTGCTTGCATTAGAAGAGTGTAGCATGTTGCTGCTTTCGGTTAATCCTATTCTGCTGCATAGCCTGTCATTGTTGCTACAGTTGTTACCCTTACCTGCTATCCTACTGCTTAGTATAGGATGCTAGTGTTCCATCAGTGGCCCTACATTCTTGTCCGTCTGCCATGCTATACTATCGGGCCGTGATCACTAGGGAGGTGATCACGGGTATATACTATATACTTTATATACATGACACATGTGGTGACAAAAGTCGGGTCAGCTCGTTGAGTACCCGCAAGTGATTCTGATGAGGGGGCTGAAAGGACAGGTGGCTCCATCCCGGTAGAGGTGGGCCTGGGTTCCTGAGAGCCCCCGACTGTTACTTTGTGGCGGAGCGACAGGGCAGGTTGAGACCACCTAGGAGAGAGGTGGGCCTGGCCATGGTCGGCGTTCGCGGATACATAACACGCTTAACGAGATCTTGGTATTTGATCTGAGTCTGGCCATTTGGTCTATACGCACTAACCAACTACGCGGGAACAGTTATAGGCACTCGGCGTCGTGGTATCAGCCGAAGCTCTTTTTGACGTCAGCGACTGAGTGGCGCGCGCCGCATTGGACCGTAAGCTCGCGCTTGTATTAAGGGGGCTAGGTCTGCTTCCGGCCGCGTACGCAACGTGCAGGTGTGCAATGGGTGATGGGCCCAGACCCCTGCGCCCATAGGGTTTAGACCGGTGTGCTGACCTCTCTGTTGAGCCTAGGTGGGGCTGCGACGTGTTGATCTTCCGAGGCCGGGCATGACCCAGAAAAGTGTGTCCGGCCAAATGGGATCGAGCGTGTTGGGTTATGTGGTGCACCCCTGCAGGGAAGTTTATCTATTCGAATAGCCGTGTCCCTCGGTAAAAGGATGACCCAGAGTTGTACCTTGACCTTATGACAACTAGAACTGGATACTTAACAAAACACACCCTTCCAAGTGCCAGATATAACCCGGTGATCGCTCTCTAACAGGGCGACGAGGAGGGGATCGCCGGGTAGGATTATGCTATGCGATGCTGCTTGGAGGACTTCAATCTACTCTCTTCTACATGCTGCAAGATGAAGGCTGCCAGAAGCGCAGTCTTCGACAGGATTAGCTATCCCCCTCTTATTCTGGCATTCTGCAGTTCAGTCCACCGATATGGCCCTTTACACATATACCCATGCATATGTACTGTAGCTCCTTGCTTGCGAGTACTTTGGATGAGTACTCCCGGTTGCTTTTTTCCCTCTTTCCCCCCTTTCCTTTCTACCTGGTCGTCGCAACCAGATGCTGGAGCCCAGGAGCCAGACGCCACCGTCGACGACGACTCCTACTACCCCGGAGGTGCCTACTACTACGTGCAGCCCATTGACGACGACCAGGAGTAGTTAGGAGGATCCCAGGCAGGAGGCCCGCGCCTCTTTCGATCTGTATCCCAGTTTGTGCTAGCCTTCTTAAGGCAAACTTGTTTAACTTATGTCTGTACTCACATATTGTTGCTTCCGCCGACTCGTCTATGATCGAGCACTTGTATTCGAGCCCTCGAGGCCCCTGGCTTGTATTATGATGCTTGTATGACTTATTTATGTTGTAGAGTTGTGTTGTGATATCTTCCCGTGAGTCCCTGATCTTGATCGTACACATTTGCGTGCATGATTAGTGTACGATTGAATCAGGGGCGTCACAAGTTGGTATCAGAGCCGACTGCCTGTAGGAATCCCCCTTC
This sequence comes from Aegilops tauschii subsp. strangulata, assembly GCF_002575655.3. Classification (NCBI taxonomy): domain Eukaryota; kingdom Viridiplantae; phylum Streptophyta; class Magnoliopsida; order Poales; family Poaceae; genus Aegilops; species Aegilops tauschii. Next base: position 521,165,984 of record NC_053036.3, read on the forward strand.
CAAACTCCTTGGCCGAAGTTGAGTCTAGTCATTGAAAAACTTTTACTAACATGGCTGTGTGTCTTACGGGCCCACGTCGCCATTGGGTGGTCTAGGATCTTTTACTCCTCGACCCTTACTCTGGGACTCTGATCTCTCTCCTATTCGGGTTAAATGAATTTTGCTAATTCTAACATTAGGATCTCGTTATCACTTTCACCCGGAGAGCCCCTTATTACTAATGATCGTCTGCTGCACGTGAGGACCCTGAAGACACTCTCCGCTGTTAACCCGAGAACATGTGTTCCTCGCGTTTGCAATTCCCCTTCCACCGTCAACCCTTATGGATAACTACATGCAGTTGTCATTCTTACATTCATCCCCAATTGTTCTTGTTATTACAAGATACCCTGAAATACTTCGGATATTCCGAGAATCCTTTGGGTCTGCTGCCTTGCAGCTTCTTTTCCTCATGAATACATGTATGAATAATTCCTCACACTTACTGGGGATTCGTTCATCCCTAGTTGTTCAGGTGTTTCGCAAAATTCTTCGAAATGCCATTCGATCTTCCGAAATCCTCAGTAGCCTATTGCTCTTGATCCTCTTTACCTGCTTGCATAATGGTTACTTCCATATGTCTAGCAATATTCAATAAAATACTTTGTGATCGACATTCTGATCATGCTGGATCAACATGTGTGTGAATGCACACAATCATCAGTTATTCCCTGAAAATTATCCTTCTGGCTCGGACGTCATTTTGAACATGAGCTGGTTGTCGACCAATCAAATCGCCACCGTTTGTGCCTCTAAGTCTATTCAACTTACTTGTCTTTTGATCAGAGCATCTGCTTTTGATCCCCCAATTTGGAAATCATAATTCCTTGCATTTAAGGTCTCGAATTATCCAGATTTTTCTATAATCCGATGCCTTGGCATTATTTCTTCTTCTGGCTGAACATATATACTCAAATCAGTTTCGTTGCGGTCCGCCAGATCCTTTGGTGGATTATTATCCGACCGTTCCTGCGTATTCTCAAAACCTTGAGTTCTTCCCCTGATACACAATGCCTTTGGAAAATTGTATCCTCTGTTTTCTCAACCATGCTCTGTTTTCGAGCTGGTGGTATTTACTATTGAAGCTTGTGGTATATGTTTCCACGATACCCTGATGGGTTGAACCTATGCCTTCCTTAATATGTGTGAACTCGAAAGTTTTCACGAGTCATACTCATCTGGTATTTCACCAGGTAAAACTTTCAACACTAATGCCTTTATCAAGGCGAGAAGTGAATGGAAGGTTATACATTGAAGAAGTGGGAGTCGATCTTGAACCTTGCATTCATGCCCATGGACACGATGTATAACTTATCATGGAAGCTGCTCGTAAAAATAATTACCCTCCTTGTTATAAGTTCATCTTGTATCCGTGGTTCGATCATTTATGATCGTGGTTTCTGACCATGTTCTCCTTTAAATACCATTTCTTGGACAAGTTAAATCACTTGTCTTCTGCAGGTCAATACGCCTGCCCAACCTCTATTATGATCTACCTTTGAGTATTACCCCTGGTATCTCGAGGATATCTTACCATTGCACTACATCTTATAAACTTTGATGAAGTACTACCTTACCTTGTCTTTGTCACTTCATGGGTTCTGGGTTGTTTGTCAACCGAGAACATTGAATAGTGAATCAAGTCCGCACTCCGATTCAATAACTCTAAGTAATTTTCGTTGCTTACGAGTTTAATAATCATTTAAGTCATTCGTAGCCTGATCGGCTATATCATTAGCGTGCTAAATTTTAACTGTGCTACCTGGTCCTTAACCCCGGAGCACAACTTTCGATGATGAGCTAAGCTTACGCCGATCTTCCTCTCATACCATTTCACCTTGAACAACAAGCTTGATTTCAAGTTTGTGTCGTACCCATGGTTCCAATAACCTTTCGCTTCATCATTCCTTTGACTTGTTGTCATCACCGATCAATTACATCTTCATGAAATCTCTCGACAAAGGTGTCGTGATCATCATCAATATTCCGAGCTCTTCCAAGATATCTATTGAATTCTTCATGGGAAATACCATCCTTGTCCCTTGGTAAATTGTGTTGTCATCGACTACTTCCTTGCCTTCTTTCCATGGTAAATTGTGTTGTCATTGTGGCTGTACCTTGAGTTCCTGGCTATACAGCTTGTCTTATGTCCTACCTTGAAGTAATACCATTTTATATACCAAGGTTGTTGCGAGAATTTCACCACTTCTTAAGAATTCTTGATACCAGTGATACTTCTTGCCATCTCCGCTCATTCCTTGGTCCCCGTGTTGTTTCTAACCAGAAAACCGACAATTGAACTATGATGTGCGAATCCAAAACTTCTAGCAACCCTATTGCCTTGAAGTTAATGGTCGACATTTCATTCTTAGACCATTGGTTATCGAATCACCATTCTAACATTGATCATGCTACCTGAGCCCATATTTCGGGTGCACCTTTCAACCAGTGTCTACTTGTGTATGTTTTCCTCCAGCATACATCTTTATATCATTTGATCCGACAAATATTATCTCCTTGTTCACATAATTGTGGAAATCCATCCTTTGAAATTCTCGATGAATTGTTGCTGAGTCCATCAGCCAACTCCTCATCCTCTCTTTGGTTTACTGATGAACTCTTGTTTCGGAACTCGCTTCCATAGTTCATTTCCCGAGAATCTTATAATGTCTTCTCGTCAATTTGTCGCACCTTTTTTTCTTTTCTTCTCAGGCATCCTGAGTCCGAGGTATCCTAACACCAATCAGATCTGAATCTCGGTCAGATATGATGGTTGGAACATACCTCCAAGAGTTATAACATTGGTCGTTATAAGACCCGGTAAGGTGATGTCGTGCCTAGCACACCTGGCCGGAGGACCTATTGTTATAGTTTCCTTTTTAGCAAGGTTAGTCATTCTTCCATGAGGAAATTGTAAGACTTATTATATAAGTTGTTCCTGATGAATCCTTTGAGTAGGCAAAGTCCGACCTTGCTCGAAAACCATGTCAATGCTACCTCGAAGCATGTCTGTGGTACTCCGATCATCAATAGTAACATTCGAAGCATAATGCAAAATTTTGTTTATTAATTACCCCAAACACCGTTTGTATGGGTAATGACATGATATTTCTCTCCCCTTTCCTAAAAGGTTTTTCTACGTTATACCTTGTCATAGATATCATGTTCTGCTTGTCCTTAGGAAGGATATACCCCTGAAATATGTGTTTAAACACATTTTTCCTTTCCATTGTTTTGTTTAACCTAATGATCACATTTTCCTTCCCATTGGTTTGTTTGACCTTTCTTGTGATCTATATAATCTAAGCAGTAATAATTCACTGCTTCTGTAAGCACCTCGGTGTACAACTCTGTCAGTGAGACCCTGTTTCTAATGTTGATGACATTCCAGTAACCACCGATGGACGAGAACTTTGCCTATTGGTCCGCCTCGTTCAATGAGTAGGAAAATGGTTCTCTTCGTTCCTCGCCCTTGGTACCGATGTTGTTGCCGACATAACTGATAGGCTATCCTCTGACATGCCTTGCCTACATGATCGTGCAAGACGTTATCGCCCTTCCTACTTTTAACCCACATATTGGGCCCATAACCCACAGTTCCACAGGATCAAAACCTGACTCTCCTGTACACCCTGTTGCCAAAGATATTCCTCGCGCTTGACTTGATATGTAATTCGCGAGCCACCTTCCTAGTGATCTACTCTGGTACCAGACGCAATACTTATTCTCGTGCCCTGAAACCCTTTCACCTTCTAATTGGGCATCGAACGATTGCCTATCCACTTGAAACTTCTCATGACACCTTCTTACCTTGCTCTCGATATTTTCTAAAGGTTTTTAATTCGAGAGTTACTTTCCCCCACCTTCCCCGATGTTATCAACAAGTTAGTCAACCTTGCAGAGGTGTGTTCTCCTAGCCCCTTTATTCTTTCATAAGTACGATGGAGTTCCCGAAGAAAGGATGCTGACTTCATCATGATGACCTGAAGCATAGAAATGAAGACATCAATGTAATAGATCGAGCTCTTCGAGAAGAGCAACCAAAACCGAGAAGATCCGTTAGAATTTCGTGACCAGATCTTTCCCCCTTACTCCACCTCTTAAATCTCGGGACGAGATTTCTTGTAGTGGAGGAGAATTGTGACGCCCGGATAATTAAGCTACAGTGACCTTCTACTAATGATGCCAAGTCACCATGATTACTGTTGCTAATCTCGCTTTAGTTCAAAATGATTCAAATTCGAATTTGAGTTAATGGCAAACATCAAAAGTTTTCAAAAGTTAAAACTAAAATGTTCGATTTGCGGAAAATAATCCATAAATTATTTTGGTGAATTAACCACACTTTTACAAAATGTTTAAATATTCTGAAATAAATAAAACAGTAGCAGAAACAGATAATTAAATGCCTTTTTCAATTTATAAAAAAAGCTAATTTATTTAATTGCCCAAACTAATGGGGCAGTGACATATTTGTGAAACTAAATTAGGAACTAGGTTTGTATTTTATCTAAACTATAGCAAAGTAAAACTAAAATAATACAGAAAAGAATAAATAAAAACAAAACAAAATAAAACAACAGGTAGAAACCCCCTGGGCCACTTGGCCCAAATGGCCGAAGTTGCCAGGCCGGCCCACCTAACCCCCCCCCCCTCGTTCCTCTTCCTCTGTTCACCCCACCACCGTGGACACAGAGCGCCCGTCCACGGCGCCGATGGCCATGGGGCGGCCATCCGGTGCACCCCGACGCCTACTAGGTCGACGACAACCCCTCCCAGACGCCCCGAAACCCTAGAGCCCTCCTACCTTTTCCCCCTCGCTTTCTCCCTCATCAGATCCGCCACACTGAACCACCCGTCGACACGGCGAAGCTCGCCGGCGTGGCTACCCTCCTCCCCGGCTCCTGGTTTCGGTCCCTCTGCTCCGTCGTCATCCTCTACGTTGCGTGAGGCCGCCCGTGGGAACTAGGACCCTCCCTGCATCGAGCCCTGCATCATCTCCGTCGTCCTCGGCCCCGTCGATCGTCGCCATCGATTCCGGCAAGGCCGAGCCATCCCCGAGGCCGCTGAGCTGCTCTACGCATCCACTGTGAGCTCCCTCTCGAAACCCCTCTCTACCCCCTTCGATTTGGTGCCCGTAGCCACCGACGCCATCGGAGCCGAAGCTCCTCGCCGCCGGCCATGTCGCAGCCGTGGCCAAAGCCACTACCTCTCGCGTCCGAGCACGGCGTTGTGCTCCTCGCCTTCCCCGTCTTCCAACGTGACCCCTACCTTCTCTCCCCGTGCCCTGCATCGCCGATGGCCAAGCGCGCCCGAAGCCGCCGTCGCTCCACCTTGTCGCTGGCATCGAACCCGGCCATCTCACGGCCAGCAAACACCATCGCTGGATGCGCGCGAACCTCACGAAGCCGTAGGTGCAAACCGCGTTCGAAACGAGCCACCGTAGGCGGATTCCGACACCTCCCGTGCGCGCCGCCGTCGTTGTGGTTGCCGGCGATTAGCCGCCGGCGCGATGACGTGGCACCGCTAACCCAGCCACTAACCCCTCTCTCTGTGCCGCTGACCGCTAGGCCCCACACGCTGAGTAATTATTTGTTAATTAAACTACCTAATTAGCTAACCTAAACAGTCACTAACAGTCAGGCCCCACACCCTTAATTAACCGTCCTTTTTATTAACCCATAGATTAGGACCACTGTCACTGACAGGTTGGGCCCTGTCACTGTTCCAGTGGATAGGGCCGGCCTAGTCACCCTGCTGAGTCAGCAGCTTGGCCCACCAGTCAGCTTCTGCTGACTGGGCAGTTGACCCAGTCAACTGGGCCCACTGTCAGCCACGTATGCACCTCTCTGAGGACACTCTGTGTACCCATAGTACTTTATTCTTTTATTTCGAAATAAAATTAATTTCAGAAATTTCAGAAAATGAATTAAAACTTTGAAAGTTAATATAAAATAAACCGTAGCTCGGATGGAAAAATTTGTACATGAAAGTTGCTCAGAACGACGAGACGAATCCGGATACGCAGTCCGTTCGTCCGCCACACTTCCCTAACATATCAAACTCGCAACTTTCCCCCTCCGGTTCATCTGTCCGAAAACGCGAAACACCGGGAATACTTTCCCGGATGTTTCCCCCCTTCGTTGGTATCACCACTACCGCGTTTGGGCACACCTAGCATCACGCTTTGTCATGTCATGCATCGTTATGCATCTGTTTGCATTGTATTAATTGTTTCTTCCCCCTCTTCTCTCCAGTAGACTACGAGACCGACGCCGCTGCTGGTGCCCCGACCGACTATGCTGTTGACGACCCCTCCTTCTTGCTAGAGCAATCAGGCAAGCCCCCCCCCCCCCCCTTGATCACCAGATATCGCCTACTCTTCTCTATACTGCTTGCATTAGAAGAGTGTAGCATGTTGCTGCTTTCGGTTAATCCTATTCTGCTGCATAGCCTGTCATTGTTGCTACAGTTGTTACCCTTACCTGCTATCCTACTGCTTAGTATAGGATGCTAGTGTTCCATCAGTGGCCCTACATTCTTGTCCGTCTGCCATGCTATACTATCGGGCCGTGATCACTAGGGAGGTGATCACGGGTATATACTATATACTTTATATACATGACACATGTGGTGACAAAAGTCGGGTCAGCTCGTTGAGTACCCGCAAGTGATTCTGATGAGGGGGCTGAAAGGACAGGTGGCTCCATCCCGGTAGAGGTGGGCCTGGGTTCCTGACGGCCCCCGACTGTTACTTTGTGGCGGAGCGACAGGGCAGGTTGAGACCACCTAGGAGAGAGGTGGGCCTGGCCCTGGTTGGCGTTCGCAGATACTTAACACGCTTAACGAGATCTTGATATTTGATCTGAGTCTGGCCATTTGGTCTATACGCACTAACCAACTACGCGGGAACAGTTATGGGCACTCGGCGTCGTGGTATCAGCCGAAACTCTTTTTGACGTCAGCGACTGAGTGGCGCGCGCCGCATTGGACCGTAAGCTCGCGCGTGTATTAAGGGGGCTAGGTCTGCTTCCGGCCGTGTACGCAACGTGCAGGTGTGCAATGGGTGATGGGCCCAGACCCCTGCGCCCATAGGGTTTAGACCGGCGTGCTGACCTCTCTGTTGAGCCTAGGTGGGGCTGCGACGTGTTGATCTTCCGAGGCCGGGCATGACCCAGAAAAGTGTGTCTGGCCAAATGGGATCGAGCGTGTTGGGTTATGTGGTGCACCCCTGCAGGGAAGTTTATCTATTCGAATAGCCGTGTCCCTCGGTAAAAGGATGACCCAGAGTTGTACCTTGACCTTATGACAACTAGAACTGGATACTTAACAAAACACACCCTTCCAAGTGCCAGATATAACCCGGTGATCGCTCTCTAATAGGGCGACGAGGAGGGGATCGCCGTGTAGGATTATGCTATGCGATGCTACTTGGAGGACTTCAATCTACTCTCTTCTACATGCTGCAAGATGAAGGCTGCCAGAAGCGCAGTCTTCGACAGGATTAGCTATCCCCCTCTTATTCTGGCATTCTGCAGTTCAGTCCACCGATATGGCCCTTTACACATATACCCATGCATATGTAGTGTAGCTCCTTGCTTGCGAGTACTTTGGATGAGTACTCCCGGTTGCTTTTTTCCCTCTTTCCCCCCTTTCCTTTCTACCTGGTCGTCGCAACCAGATGCTGGAGCCCAGGAGCCAGACGCCACCGTCGACGACGACTCCTACTACCCCGGAGGTGCCTACTACTACGTGCAGCCCGCTGACGACGACCAGGAGTAGTTAGGAGGATCCCAGGCAGGAGGCCTGCGGCTCTTTTGATCTGTATCCCAGTTTGTGCTAGCCTTCTTAAGGAAAACTTGTTTAACTTATGTCTGTACTCAGATATTGTTGCTTCCGCTGACTCGTCTATGATCGAGCACTTGTATTCGAGCCCTCGAGGCCCCTGGCTTGTATTATGATGCTTGTATGACTTATTTATGTTGTAGAGTTGTGTTGTGATATCTTCCCGTGAGTCCCTGATCTTGATCGTACACATTTGCGTGCATGATTAGTGTACGATTGAATCAGGGGCGTCACAAGTGGGTATCAGAGCCGACTGCCTGTAGGAATCCCCCTTCCAAACTCCTTGGCCGAAGTCGAGTCTAGTCATTGAAAAACTTTTACTAACATGGTTGTGTGTCTTACGGGCCCACGTCGCCATTGGGTGGTCTAGGATCTTTTACTCCTCGACCCTTACTCTGGGACTTTGATCTCTCTCCTATTCGGGTTAAATGAATTTTGCTAATTCTAACATTAGGATCTCGTTATCACTTTCACCCGGAGAGCCCCTTATTACTAATGATCGTCTGCTGCACGTGAGGACCCTGAAGACACTCTCCGCTGTTAACCCGAGAACATGTGTTCATCGCGTTTGCAATTCCCCTTCCATCGTCAACCCTTATGGATAACTACATGCAGTTGTCATTCTTACATTCATCCCCAATTGTTCTTGTTATTACAAGATACCCTGAAATACTTCGGATATTCCGAGAATCCTTTGGGTCTGCTGCCTTGCAGCTTCTTTTCCTCATGAATACATGTATGAATAATTCCTCACACTTACCGGGGATTCGTTCATCCCTAGTTGTTCAGGTGTTTCGCAAAATTCTTTGAAATGCCATTCGATCTTCCGAAATCCTCAGTAGCCTATTGCTCTTGATCCTCTTTACCTGCTTGCATAATGGTTACTTCCATATGTCTAGCAATATTCATTAAAATACTTTGTGATCGACATTCTGATCATGCTGGATCAACATGTGTGTGAATGCACACAATCATCAGTTATTCCCTAAAAATTATCCTTCCGGCTCGGACGTCATTTTGAACATGAGCTGGTTGTCGACCAATCAAATCGCCACCGTTTGTGCCTCTAAGTCTATTCAACTTACTTGTCTTTTGATCAGAGCATCTGCTTTTGATCTCCCAATTTGGAAATCATAATTCCTTGCATTTAAGGTCTCGAATTATCCAGATTTTTCTATAATCCGATGTCTTGGCATTATTTCTTCTTCTGGCTGAACATATATACTCAAATCAGTTCCTTTGCGGTCCCCAGATCCTTTGGTGGATTATTATCCGACCGTTCCTGCGTATTCTCAAAACCTTGAGTTCTTCCCCTGATACACAATGCCTTTGGAAAATTATATCCTTTGTTTTCTCAACCAAGCGCGGTGTTCAAGGGTAAACCAAGCCTTCCAGTTGGGAGAGTCGGCGGCGTACTCGGGCATCCGTCGTTGCTCCGGCGTGAGCCGCGCGGTGACAGGATTCGAACATATGGCCCTCTGTACCCAAAACAGATGCGCTGACCAGACTGCGCTACACCTCGTCTCCCCCTCGGCGCCTGCGCACCTCCTCGTCGTGCGCCCGCTGAGTCCGTGGAACCACCGGCACCGGGATCCAGTGCGGATCCAGGTGCCAGTGGTGCGGCAGCGTGACGTCGGGGTGTAGGGCAGCGGCTGCCTGTACTCCTAGTGCCACCGCGCTTGGTGCATCGGGATGTGCGGGCGCCGGCGACCTGTACTCCTAGCGCCACCTCGCTTAGTGCACCGGGATGTGCGGGCGGCGGCGACCTGTACTCCTAGTGCCACCGCGCTTGGTGCACCGGGATGTGCAGGCGCCGGCGACCTGGGCGGAAACACGCCGGCACCGGAGGAGGAGGGGGAGGAGGAGCACGGGAGGACGAGGAGGCCCATCGCTTGCTAGGGTTTGTTGTCGCCGACGAGGAAGCAAAGGGAGTGGTGGGGGGCCAGATGTGGACGGAAGTGGATGAGGCCGACCCCCGCTGCACGCGTGGTTAAAAAAGAACGCTTTCACTGGCTGACTAGTGGGCCCCTGTCGGTGGTCGTCATAAATAAGACGACGGGCGGTAGTTGGGTGGCCTACAGGTGGGAACGCGGTGGACGCCGAAGAGACGCGCGGCGCGTCCGCTTCGCATCCGCGCCGACACATTTCAGGTGCGATTTTGAGCCGAAAATGGGTCGGCGCGGACGACAGACGGACGAGATTTGTGTTTGGGTCGGCGCGTTGGACTTTCACTTCTGTCCGCGCCGGCCCAAACAGACGCAGCGGACAAAATGGGCCGCCCTATTGAAGTTGCTCTTAGGCATGTAAACTGAGCGGGTAACTCTCCTGTTGATGCTGCTGTTGTTGTTGAAAGGCAAGTGAAAGCCTCAGCTTTGTATGTTGACAGATTTCGCGATCCTCTCGCTCGCCCATTTCTGGTCCTTGGCCCCGACGATTTGCCGTCTCTCACTGTTCTCTAGTCGATGGACGCATGATTCGTTTCCATTATTTCACCTCCGTTGTTTTCAACCCAGCGGTGGTGAGGCGATGTGATGTGGCCGCGCACGCCGCGGCACGGCACGGCATCTCCATCCCTGTCGCCAACGGTCGGCCAAACTGGGCGTATCTTCTCGTATCTCCCGCCACCACCGGCCATCTCATCCGTGCCACAAGTTGCACATTTCTCACAAAATAATTCACAAACCTGTCGCTCCATGCCGCCCTCGTCCTCCCTCTCGCCAGAAATTCCAACGCCATGATGGTTCACGTACCTGCCAAACAACCTTTCTAGGGACGGCGCGCGCGTCCTACGTGGCTGCTGGTGGGGGTCGTCCGGGCTGCCGCCGTTCTGCGCCCCGGCCGTTCCCAGCGTCACGAGTTAATCAATCAATAGTTGTAGTATTTGATTAAGCTCGTGGCTTGGACCGACGTACCTTGAGCTTAATGATTAGTAGTAGAACTGAACTAGTGGTTGTTAAGCCATGACGAGCATCACTCAACCACCGCCTGTTCGGAACCTCGAGCTCGCCTTGCTTTCGCTGTACTCGTCGTGGCAGATGTATTTTGCTGGCGAGGGCAACGTGCCCCTACGTACTCCGGCATGGCGGGTTCAGATGATGCACTGTGGCTCGCGAGAGGAATGTTGTGCATATCCAAATCGAACCACGCACGGGGCATTCATCTCGTCATGGTCTCATCTGCATGCGTAGCGGCCTAGCGTGAAGCCCGGGAGTTGGTCCGTTCTCTTCTCTTCCCCGTAATTCAACGGTCCACACTCCGAGACTCCAACGCTCTCGAATGCATGTCGGAGTACGTGAACGTGAGCACGTACACGTAGCCCTCTCCAGAAAGTACTACGTACACGTGAAAAGTTGGACCGGCCATGCTGGGGCGGGTAGACCGAGACAAAATCATACGAGTACTCGGGGGCGGAGCAGAAAGGCGGTGGGCCGCCGGCATATAGATCAACAATCCGCGCGCGCGCGCCATAACACGGAACAAAAATGTGGAATCAAGTTGGTGCACGGAGTCTCGGCAGCCTGATTACATGTCGCGGGTCGTCCTTATCCGGATGGGATTGGATTGGATGGGATGGTACGAACGGCGAGGCATGTGAGGACAGCTCAGCTCACCGATGCCGCTCTCCCTCTACCTGTCTGTCACACACGACACGACACGGGAGACATGAGCCCCACGGTCCCAACCACCGGTCAGATCGGGGCCGGGCTCCGGCGCGCGCGACGGAGCGAGTTCTCCGGATCGGCGGGTTCAGGCACCGGGCCGTCGTGCCGCGCTGGCCTTTTGCCTGCTGCGCACCTGCATGATTGGATGGATGGACGGAGAGTGGAATCGAGTCGATCCCTTGTGCATGATCCGCCCGCGATTTCTTTCTCGCTCGCTCGCAAGTTGCGACGACAGTCCGTCGGCAATCTGCTATTCTAGTGTGCCGAGCTACTGTTCGGTGAGCCCCGGCGTCAGGTGTGGGCGTAATAACGTAACGTAGTCTCGCTGCAAAGTGCCATGTCGCAGCCATCCATTCACCAAGGGATGGAGTAGTACGGCCTTAATTAGAAAGGAGTACTGCCATCACTGTTGGTTGATGTTGTCTCTTTATGTTCTGGAGTGCCGCCGATGGCGATGGCGACGCGCACGCCCTGGCACGGCCCGGTGGCGCATGCACCAGCCGCCCGCCTTAACTTGGGCGGCGCCTGATCTGATCTGGAGGAACGCGACCGCTCAAGGCCAAGGTGATGACACGGCTCCGACGCCTACGGAAATACTCCTAAAAAACCAAACCATCTCCCCGCCGAGGCGCCGACCGGTGGATCGGTTCCTCACGTTTTGCCTGCCTGCGCATTGATCTCGATTCTCCCTCCCACCACCCCCTCTTCCCCGGAGCAATTATCATTTGTGTCATGTGCGAAACGAGAGGTGCATGCGGGCATGGGCATGCTCCTATGCACAGTTGATTTGCAGGTTTTGTTTGGGATGCTGTGGCGAGCGGTAGTCCATGCGTAACACACACGCAGGTGACTGCTGAGGTTGAGGATTAGCCACGCGTCGTCCTTGTTGTTTGAATTTTATTGCTCCCTCCTTCCAGTTCATATTAATGGTTCGCATTCATCAGAGCGCCTTCATGCGCGGCCGATCCATCCATGATAACTCCATGATGGTCAAGGGCACGGCTAGACGGCTGCATGTTCTCAAGATACCGGCGGTCATGCTAAAGTTAGACATCTCCAAGGCATTTGATTCCGTTCAGTGTCCATTTCTGGTCGAAGTGCTCTTGGCCATGGGTTTCACCTCAGATATGTGGCCTACTAGCTACCTGCTCTACCAGAGTTCTCATCTCTCATCAGTGGCACACCCGGAATGCCGATTTTGCCAAGGAAAGGGTTGCGGCAAGGTGACCCTATATCGCCTATGATTTTCATTCTCACCATGGAAGTGCTGCACATGATGTCTGTGAGGGCAGCGGCAATTGGTTTGCTGGAATTGCTCGCATTGCGAGGCATGCACCAGCGCCTATCGATCTATGTGGATGATGTGATGATCTTTTTAAAACCGAGAGAGGTGGAGCTTCGGTGTTGTGCGGAGATCCTAGAGAGCTTCGGGGTCGCTTCTGGTTTGCGGGTGAACTTCCAGAAAAGCGCCACTACGTCAATCCAATGCTCAGAAGACCAGAAAGTGATGACTCATGAGATGCTCAACTACATGATTGGCTCCTTTCCGTGCAAGTATCTTGGACTGCCGCTGAGCATCAGGAAATTGACAGAACCCTGTCGGTGTCAAAACCGGCTGATCTCGGGTAGGGGGTCCCGAACTGTGCGTCTGAGAATCGAAGGTAACAAGGGACACTGGGAACACGATGTTTACCCAGGTTCGGGCCCTCTCGATGGAGGTAAAACCCTACTTCCTGCTTGATTGACTTTGATGAGTATAGGGGTTACAAGAGTTGATCTACCTCGAGATCGTAATGGCCAAACCCTAGATGTCTAGCCTATATGAATTCCGATAGCCTCTACGGACTAAACCCTCCGGTTTATATAGACATCGGAGGGGCCTAGGGTTGTATAGAGACGGCTTGCAGAAGAAGGAAATTACATATTCGGATGCCAATCTTGCCATCCACACATAGGAGAGTCTCATCCGGACACGGGGGAAGGCCTTCTACCTTGTATCTTCACGGCCCATCAGTCCGGCCCATATCACATAGCCCGTACACCCGAGGACCCCCCTAATCCAGGACTCCCTCAGTAGCCCCTGAACCAGTCTTCAATGACGATATGTTACGGCATGCAGATTGTCTTCGGCATTGCAAGGCGGGTTCCTCCTCCCGAATACTTCAAAGCAAACTTTTGAATAAAAGAACTGTATCCGGCTCTGCATGACGGTCACAACCCTCAACCACGAAGGCAAAATACTTAATCAAAACAATGTCTGTCAACTGACAACTTTTTCGACGAAACGCCACGTCTGGCCTCTTTAACATTTCGAACCGTTTTATGGCCTCCCGCTTCGCGTTTCGAGGCGCGGCCTCCATTGACACGTCTTGTCAAAACAGAGATCGTGTCCGCTTATCGCGGGATCCTCATCAGTAGGGGCTTGGGTAATCCAACCATGCCATTCGCACGACCCCTTGGGAACAGGCGAGTTTTAAGGCTTGAGGGGGGGGGTGCTTGATATTTACTGCCCATATAAGTGGATAAAGATCCCTTTTTCTCCCCATGCCTTCTTCCTTCTCCTGCTTTCCCATCCTCAAGCTCCAGCGACAAGTTCTAATCTTTCCCACCGCCACCAACCTCTCCAACCATGTCTGGATCTGGCTCGAAGGGCAAGTGGGAGGCCTCCTCCGTCAAGGAGAAGGATGTCAAGGAGCTCCGGGAGGCGGGGTACCTGTCTGCGGACATCGCACACAGGCTCCCTGCCAAGGAGCAAGTTATCCCCACCCCGGAGCCCGGCGAAAGGGTTGTGTTCATACCTCACTTCCTCCGCGGACTAGGGTTTCCTCTCCACCCCCTTTGTCCGCTGCCTCATGTTCTATTACCGGCTAGATTTCCATGATCTAGCCTCAAATTCTTTTCTCCACATCTCGGCGTTTATCATCGTGCGCGAGGCGCTGATGACCCACAAGTATAGGGGATCTATCGTAGTCCTTTCGATAAGTAAGAGTGTCGAACCCAACGAGGAGCAGAAGGAAATGACAAGCGGTTTTCAGTAAGGTATTCTCTGCAAGCACTGAAATTATCGGTAACAGATAGTTTTGTGATAAGGTAATTCGTAACGGGTAACAAGTAACAAAAGTAAACAAGGTGAAGCAAGGTGGCCCAATCCTTTTTGTAGCAAAGGACAAGCCTGGACAAACTCTTATATAAACGAAAGCAGTCCCGAGGACACATGGGAATTATCGTCAAGCTAGTTTTCATCATGCTCATATGATTCGCGTTCGTTACTTTGATAATTTGATATGTGGGTGGATCGGTGCTTGGGTACTTCCCTTCCTTGGACAAGCATCCCACTTATGATTAACCCCTCTCGTAAGTATCTGCAACTACGAAAGAAGAATTAAGGTAAACCTAACCATAGCATGAAACATGTGGATCCAAATCAGCCCCTTATGAAGCAACACATAAACTAGGGTTTAAGCTTCTGTCACTCTAGCAACCCATCATCTACTTATTACTTCCCAATGCCTTCCCCTAGGCCCAAGTAATGGTGAAGTGTCATGTAGTCGACGTTCACATAACACCACTAGAGGAAAGACAACATACATCTCATCAAAATATCGAACGAATACCAAATTCACATGACTACTTATAACAAGACTTCTCCCATGTCCTCAAGAACAAACGTAATTACTCACAAATCATATTCATGTTCATAATCAGGGGGGTATTAATATGCATAAAGGATCTGAACATATGATCTTCCACCGAATAAACCAACTAGCATCAACTACAAGGAGTAATCAACACTACTAGCAACCCACAGGTACCAATCTGAGGTTTTGAGACAAAGATCAGATACAAGAGATGAACTAGGGTTTGAGAGGAGATGGTGCTGGTGAAGATGTTGATGGAGATTGACCCCCTCCCGATGAGAGGATCGATGGTGATGACGATGGTGACGATTTCCCCCTCCCGGAGGGATGTTTCCCCGGCAGAATAGTTCCGCCAGAGCCCTAGATTGGTTCCGCCTTGAGATGGCGGTGCTTCATCCCGAAATCTTCCTTATGATTTTTTCCAGGGCAAAAGACACCTTATACCAGAAGATGGGCATCGGGGGGCTGCCAGGTGGCCCACGAGGCAGGGGGCGCGCCCAGGGGGGTAGGGCGCGCCCTCCACCCTCGTGGACAGTGGGTGTCCCCCCTCTGGTGCTTTCTTCGCCCAATATTTTTAATATATTCCAAAACCGGCTTTCGTGGAGTTTCAGGACTTTTGAAGTTGTGCAGAATAGGTCTCTAATATTTGCTCCTTTTCCAGCCCAGAATTCCAGCTGCCGGCATTCTCCCTCTTCATGTAAACCTTGTAAAATAAGAGAGAAAAGACATAAGTATTGTGACATAATGTGTAATAACAGCCCATAATGCAATAAACATCGATATAAAAGCATGATACAAAATGGACGTATCAACTCCCCCAAGCTTAGACCTCGCTTGTCCTCAAGCGGAAGCCGATATCGAAAAATATGTCCACATGTTTAGAGATAGAGGTGTCGATAAAATAAAATACGGACATGAGGGCATCATGATCATTATTAGAATAACAACATATATATATATATATATATATATATATATATATATATATATATATATATATATATATATATATATATTGCCATATGATTTCTTATGCCGAAGTAACAATCTATTCACAATGTAAAGTATGAATCAGAAACTTCATTGAAAACTAACAAACTATGATCTCAGTCATTGAAGCAATTGCAATTTATCATAACATTAGAAAGAGTCAATATAAGAGCTTTTCAGCAAGTCCACATACTCAACTATCATTTAGTCTTTCACAATTGCTAACACTCATGCAATACTTATGGGTATGAAGTTTTAATCGGACACAGAGAAAGATAGGGGCTTATAGTTTTGCCTCCCAACCTTTTACCTCAAGGGTAACGTCAACAATAATGCTTTATGAAAACCCACATCCAATTGGATATATATATCAGGATCTTTCCAAGACATAGCGCTTGCCAAAGGATAAAGTGTAAAAAGGAAAGGTGAAGATCACCATGACTCTTGTATAAGGTATAAGACAAAAATAAAAGATATGCCCTTCGCAGAGGAAAGCAGAGGTTGTCATGTGCTTTTATGGTTGGATGCACAAAATCTTAATTCAAAAGAACGTCACTTTATATTGCCACTTGTGATAGGGACCTTTATTATGCAGTCCGTCGCTTTTATTTCTTCCATATCACAAGCTCGTACAAAGCTTATTTTCTCCACACTAATAGATCATACATATTTAGAGAGCAATTTTTATTGCTTGCAACAATGACAACTTACTTGAAGGATCTTACTCAATCCATAGGTACATATGGGGTGGACTCTCATGGCAAAACTGGGTTTAAGGATATTTGGAAGCACAAGTAGTATCTCTACTTGGTGCAAAGAATTTGGCTAGCATGAGGGGGAAAGGCAAGCTCAACATGTTGGATGATCCATGACAATATAATTTATTTTGGATATAAGAAAACATAACACATTACGTTGTCTTCCTTGTCCAACATCAACTTTTTTGCATGTCATATTTTAATGAGTGCTCACAATCATAAAAGATGTCCAATATAGTATATTTATATGTGAAAACCTCTCTTTCTTTATTACTTCCTATTAATTGCAACGATGACCAAAACTGTATTTGTCAACTCTCAACAACTTTTATTCATCATACTCTTTATATGTGAAGTCATTACTCTCCATAAGATCAATATGATCCCTTTATTTCTTTTTATTCTTTCTTTTTTCTTTTATTCCCTCAAGATCATAGCAAGGTAACCAAGTCCTCGACTCAAAACTAATCTTTATTATATATAGCTCATGGACTCGATTACATAGATAAGGATCAACACAAAAACTCAAAGCTAGATCATACTAAACTTTATTCTACTAGATCAAGATATAACCAAAAGGATCGAACTAAGAAAAACGATAAAGATAGAAGTGTGATGGTGATATGATACCGGGGCACCTCCCCCAAGCTTGCCAGTTGCCAAGGGGAGTGCCCATACCCATGTGTTTATGTCTCTTTCTTCAGAGGTGGTGAAGAAGATGGTGGTGGTGACAATTGTGCCTTCAACTTTTTCATATTGTAGTTGAGGAGAGCAATATCCTCCTTTAAGTCATCGACTTCCAACTCCGGCTTCAAGATCTTGTCACATAAATCCCCTTTGCTTTTCTGCCGAAAATGAGAAGGAATAGATAGATTTTTAGAACGGTTAGCTCTCTTAGGGAGACTTGATTTCTTAAATTTCACGTGCATATCCCCAGGTTGAGGTAGAGGCACATCCTCCTCCTCCGAGCTTGAATAATCGATCCTCATCAAGTGAGCATCCTCCTCGTCATCCGTAGTTCGACCATAAGGCGATAGGTCCCCATAGGTCTTTGGGTCAACAACGAGATGTGCGACATAGCTCTATCCATCAGAATCTTGAGATGACATATTTTCAGAACTGCGCAGAAAACAGCAAGAAAAGAGAACAGAGGGTTTTTCCACGATCCGGTGATCAAAACCTTCGGGAGATTATATAATGAATTTTTACCGACCAAAATAAGTATCGTGCAAGAAAACGGAGTCCGGAGGGCACACGAGGTGCCCACGAGGCAGGGGGCGCGCCCTCCACCCTCGTGGATGCCTCGTGTCCTTCCTGGACAACTTCTTATTTTCCTATTTTCTTAAATATTCCGTAACAGAGAAAAATTGCTATTAGAACTGTTTTGGAGTTGGTTTACTTACCGTACCACATACCTATTCCTTTTCGGAGTCTGAAACGTTCTGGAAAGTGTCCCTTATGTACTCCTCCGGGGTTACGGTGTCAATAACATTGGTTTCAACATTTGTGGGATTACCTGAGATATATGTTTGATTCTTTGACCGTTCACCACCTTTGGATTTGTGCCTTCGAAGTTGTTGATTTTTATGGCACCGGAACGATAGACCTCCTGATAACGTAAGGACCTTCCCATTTAGAGAGAAGTTTTCCTGCAAAAAATCTTAAATGAGAGTTGTATAAAAAACATAATCACCTACATTAAACTCACACTTTTGTATTCTTTTGTCATGCCATCTTTTAACTTTTTCTTTAAACAGTTTGGCATTCCCATAGGCCTGGGTTCTCCACTCATCAAGTGAGCTAATGTCAAATAGTCTCTTCTCACCGACAAGTTTGAAATCATAATTGAGCTCTTTAATGGCCCAATATGCCTTATGTTCTAGTTCGAGAGGTAAGTGACATGCTTTTCCATAAACCATTTTATATGGAGACATACCCATAGGATTTTTATATGCAGTTCTATAGGCCCATAATGCATCATCAAGTTTCTTGGACCAATTCTTTCTAGATCTATTAACAGTCTTTTGCAAAATTAATTTAATCTCTCTATTAGTCAATTCTACTTGACCACTAGACTGTGGATGGTATGGAGATGTAATTCTGTGATTAACATCATACTTAGCAAGCATTTTACGAAAAGAACCATGAATAAAATGTGAACCACCATCAGTCATTAAGTATCTAGGGACCCCGAACCTCGGAAAGATAACTTCTTTAAGCATCTTAATAGAGGTGTTATGATCAACACTACTAGTTGGAATAGCTTCTATCCACTTAGTAACGTAATCAACAACAACTAAAATATGTGTATACCCATTAGAGGAAGGAAACAGTCCCATATAATCAAAGCCCCAACCATCAAATGGTTCAATTACAAGTGAATAGTTCATAGGCATTTCTTGACGTCTACTAATATTACCAATTCTTTGACATTCATCGCAAGACAAGACATACTTGCGGGCATCTTTGAAGAGAGTAGGCCAATAAAAACCGGATTGCAATACCTTATGTGCAGTTCTATCTCCAACGTGGTGTCCTCCATAAGCCTCGGAGTGACACTTGCGTAGGATCTATTCCTGTTCATGCTCAGGTACACAACGTCGAATAACACCATCTACTCCTTCTTTATAAAGGTGTGGGTCATCCCAGAAGTAATGTCTTAAATCATAGAAAACCTTTTATTTTGCTGGTGTGTGAAACTAGGTGGTATAAATTTAGCAACAATGTAATTAGCATAATCAGCATACCATGGAGCAGTACGAGAAGCATTTATGACAGCTAATTGTTCAACAGAAAATCTATCATCAATAGGTAGTGGGTCATCAAGAACATTCTCTAACCTAGACAAGTTGTCTACAACGGGGTTCTCAGCTCCCTTTCTATCAATAATATGCAAATCAAATTCTTGTAGCAAGAGAACCCATCTAATAAGTCTAGGTTTAGCATCTTTCTTTTCCATAAGATATTTAATAGCAGCATGATCAGTGTGAACAGTTACTTTAGAATCAACAATATAAGGTATGAACTTATCACAAGCAAATACAACTGCCAAAAATTCTTTTTCAGTAGTAGCATATTTTCTCTGGGCACTGTCTAGAGTTTTACCAGCATATCGGATAACATTTAATTTCTTATCAACTCTTTGTCCTAGAACAACACATACAGCATAATCACTAGCATTACACATAATTTCAAAGGGTAAATTCCAATCAGGTGGCTGAACAATAGGTGCAGAAATCAAGGCTTTCTTAAGTATTTCAAATGCTTCTACACAATCATCATCAAAGACAAAAGGAACATCTTTTTGTAAGAGATTAGTCAGAGGCCTAGAAATTTTTGAGAAGTCTTTAATGAACCTCGTATAAAAACCGGCATGACCAAGGAAACTTCTTATACCTTTGATGTCCTTGGGACACGACATCTTTTTAATAGCATCAACTTTAGCTTTATCAACTTCAATACCTCTTTCAGAAATTTTATGCCCCAAGACAATACCTTCATTAACCATAAAGTGGCACTTCTCCCAATTCAAGACAAGATTAGTTTCTTCACATCTCTGCAAGACTCGATCAAGGTTGCTTTAGCAATCATCAAAAGAAGTTCCATACACGGAGAAATCATCCATGAAAACCTATACAATCTTTTCACAAAAGTCAGAGAATATAGCAGTCATACATCTTTGAAAGGTAGCAGGTGCATTACATAAACCAAAAGGCATACGTCTATAAGCAAAGGTACCGAAAGGGCAAGTAAAAGTGGTCTTATCTTGATCCTCTTTTGACACAGGTAGTTGAGAGAAACCAGAATAACCATCTAGAAAGCAAAAATGTGTATGTTTGGATAATCTTTCTAGCATTTGATCAATAACAGGTAACGGGTAATGATCTTTTCTAGTAGCTTTATTTAATTTGCGGAAATCAATTACCATTCTATAACCTGTAACAATTCTTTGTGGGATCAATTCATCTTTATCATTAGGAACAATAGTAACACATCCCTTCTTAGGGACACAATGGACAGGACTTACCCACTGACTATCAGCAACAGGATAAATTATACCTGCCTCTAGAAGCTTTAGTATTTCATTTCTTACCACTTCTTTCATCTTAGGATCTAACCGTCGTTGGTGATCAACAACCGGTTTAGCGTCTTTCTCCAATTTTATTTTGTGCTGGCATAGAGTGGGACTAATGCCCTTAAGATCATCAAGAATATATCCAATAGCAGGACGATGCTTCTTTAGAGTTTTCAATAATTTCTCTTCTTCCTGCTCTGAAAGGTTAGCACTAATAATGACAGGAGATATCTTCTTCTCATCAAGATAAGCATATTTAAGAGTATCAGGTAATGGTTTAAGCTCAAACACGGGATCACCCTTGGGTGGAGGAGGATCCCCTAGAATTTCAACATGCAAGTTGTGTTTCAAAATAGGTCCCTGTTTAAAGAATACTTCATCTATTTCCCTTCTTTCATTCATGAACATATCATTTTCACGGTCTAGCAAATATTGTTCTAAAGGATCATTAGGAGGCACGGCAATAGAAGCAAGACCAATAATTTCATCTTTACTAGGAAATTCTTTATCATGGGTCTGTCTACAAAATTTAGCAAAATTAAAATCATGAGACATATCCCCTAAACCAACAGTAACAATATCCTTTTCGCAGTCTATCCTAGCATTAACAGTATTCAAGAAGGGTCTACCAAATATAATGGGACAAAAGTCATCTTGTGGGGAACCAATAACAAGAAAATTAGTAGGATATTTAACTTTCCCACACAAGAATTCAACATCTCTAACAATCCCAATTGGTGAAATAGTATCTCTGTTGGCAAGCTTAATTGTAACATCAATACCTTCTATTTTAGCAGGTGCAATATCATGCATAATTTCTTCGTATAAGGAATGAGGTATTGCACTCGCACTAGCATCCATATCGCATAAGCCATGATAACAATGATCTCCTAATCTCCTATTTTAACAGAAACAACATGCATGCCAACAACAGGTCTATGTTTACCTTTAGTATCGGGTCTAGCAATTCTAGCAGCTTCATTACAGAAGTAAATAACATGCCCATCAATATTATCAACCAAGAGATCCTTAACCATAGCAATACGAGGTTCAACTTTAATTTTCTCAGAGGGTGTAGATGTTCTAGCATTACTCTTACGAACCAAAGTTGAAGCTTTAGCATGATCCTTTATTCTAACAGGGAAAGGTGGTTTCTCAATATAAGCGGTAGGAACAATAGGATCAACATTATAAGTGATAGTCTTTTCTTCAACTTTAACAGGTTCAACTACCTTTTACTTCAATGGGAGGACGATATTTAAACCACTTCTCCTTAGGTAGATCAACATGAGTAGCAAATGATTCACATAAAGAAGCTACTATCTCAGAGTCAAGTCCATATTTAGTGCTAAATTCACGAAAAACATCGGTATCCATAAAAGATTTAACACAATCAAACTTAGGTGTTATACCTGACTCCTACCTTCGTCGAGTTCCCAATATTCAGAGTTGCGTTTAATTCTTTCCAATAAATCCCATCTAAATTCAATAGTCTTCATCATAAAAGAGCCAGTACAAGAAGTATCGAGCATGGAGCGATTATTGAGAGAAAGCCGAGCATAAATTTTTTGAATAATAATTTCTCTTGAGAACTCATGATTGGGGCATGAATATAACATTGAATTAGGCCTCCCCCAAGCTTGAGCGATACTTTATCCTTCGCGAGGCCAAAAATTATATATATAATTACAATCACGATGAACCAGATGCATAGGATAAAACTTCTGATGAAATTCCAATTTCAATCGGTTGTAGTTCCATGATCCAATATCATCACATCCTAAACCATGTCAATGCCTTTACCTTCAAAGATAAAGGGAAGACCTTCTTCTTGATAACATCCTCGGGCATACATGCAAGCTTAAACAATCCACAAACTTCATCCACATAGATTAGGTGCATATTGGGATGTAATGTTCCATCTCCTGTAAAAAAATTAGCTAGCAGTTTCTCTATCATACCCGAAGGACACAAGGTGGCCCAATCCTTTCTGTAGCAAAGGACAAGCCTGTACAAACTCTTATATAAAGGAAAGCAGTCCCGAGGACACATGGGAATTATTGTCAAGCTAGTTTTCATCATGCTCATATGATTCACATTCGTTACTTTGATAATTTGATATGTGGGTGGATCGGTGCTTGGGTACTGCCCTTCCTTGGACAAGCATCCCACTTATGATTAACCCCTCTTGCAAGCATCCACAACTACGAAAGAAGAATTAAGGTAAACCTAACCATAGCATGAAACATGTGGATCCAAATCAGCCCCTTACGAAGCAACACATAAACTAGGGTTTATGCTTGTGTCACTCTAGCAACCCATCATCTACTTATTACTTCCCAATGCCTTCCCCTAGGCCCAAGTAATGGTGAAGTGTCATGTAGTCAACGTTCACATAACACCACTAGAGGAAAGACAACATACATCTCATCAAAATATCGAACGAATACCAAATTCACATGACTACTTATAACAAGACTTCTCCCATGTCCTCAGGAACAAACGTAATTACTCACAAATCATATTCATGTTCATAATCAGAGGGGTATTAATATGCATAAAGGATCTGAACATATGATCTTCCACCAAATAAACCAACTAGCATCAACTACAAGGAGTAATCAACACTACTAGCAACCCACAGGTACCAATCTGAGGTTTTGAGACAAAGATCAGATACAAGAGATGAACTAGGGTTTGAGAGGAGATGGTGCTGGTGAAGATGTTAATGGAGATTGACCCCCTCCCGCTGAGAGGATCGATGGTGATGACGATGGTGACGATTTCCCCCTCCCGGAGGGATGTTTCCCCGGCAGAACAGCTCCGCCAGAGCCCTAGATTGGTTCCGCCTCGAGACGGCGGTGCTTCATCCCAAAAGCTTCCTTATGATTTTTTTCCAGGGCAAAAGACACCTTATACCAGAAGATGGGCATCGGGGGGCTGCCAGGTGGCCCACGAGGCAGGGGGGCGTGCCCAGGGGGGTAGGGCGCGCCCTCCACCCTCGTGGACAGTGGGTGTCCCCCCTCTGGTGCTTTCTTCGCCCAATATTTTTAATATATTCCAAAACTGACTTTCGTGGAGTTTTAGGACTTTTGAAGTTGTGCATAATAGGTCTCTAATATTTGCTCCTTTTCCAGCCCAGAATTCCAGCTGCCGGCATTCTCCCTCTTCATGTAAACCTTGTAAAATAAGAGAGAAAAGGCATAAGTATTGTGACATAATGTGTAATAACAGCCCATAATGCAATAAATATCGATATAAAAGCATGATGCAAAATGGACGTATCAGGCGCTACTCCGCACCCCCCACTCTTTGGCCTATGGCTAAAAGTCTTCAATGTGAAGCCGAAGGTGGTCGACGGCCAGCATGCGGATTGCGGTGGCGGCATGGTGAGCAAACTCCCCAACACCACTTGGCCTAAAGGGTCCTTCGTGGAGACTGTTAATGTGTGGCAACATGAGTGGTTCTACATCACCGAACCCCGCGGCGCCAGGTGGGCGGCCACTCTTGAGTTTAGATCCGGACCCCCTATGCGGCTCGCATCGTGGACCAACAAGGGTCTGGACTGGGGGTCGACCACGGAAGTGCTGACGCTGCAAAACCACATAAAAACATGATAAACAAGAACACTAGTCTCACTGACGTGATTCAGGTGATGCTCTTCCGCCGGATCCTCCCCTGCCAACTCCGGCCCCTCCATATGTGGGAGTTCAATCCGGAAGGTCCCCGGACCCTGCAACGCTTCCTCGGCACCACGCACGAAGAAATCTGGAAGCTCCTCTTCAAGGCCCAGAAGACGCGGCCGAAGAAGGCCGAAGACCTCAGCCTTGACAGCGAGAATCCGGCCACTACGGTAAGTGTATTATTCCCAGACATACCTTTGGTCCATAACTCCTTAGGCATAATGGGTTCTCCATCCCTCTCACATGGCTGGATAGCGAAGGCGGAGTGGATCAAGTGTCCGTCGCCGATGCCTGAAGATCCCGCCACACCCCAGCTCACGAAGATGCTGGTTCCGGCGCCCTATCAGGTGCCGAAGAAGAAGGCCAAGAAGAAGAGCAAGGAAGCCAAGGGCGGCCTCCGCCGTAAGGGCACTTCGGACGCAGTGTCCAGAGAGACCGAAGTCCCTTCCTCCCACGAGGGAGATGAAGACGAAGAGGAGGAGGAGGCGGAAAGTGATTCTCCCCACAAGGGAAGGAAAAATAAAAGGGTAGCCTCCACGGACCTGCAGGAGGGGGTGTCCAAGAGGGGAAAAATTACCCTCTCGGATGGTCCGGATTCGGGTGCCGAACACATCCCCAAGAGGCGCCCCAGGGCAAAGCCCCTGGCCACATCGTAAGTATCTAAGGATACTTTACAAATATCCGGTCTTTTATGTTTTCTATATAACATATTATGCTGTGTGTATTTCAGTCCTGCTTGCGACCTCCCCAATCCATCGATATCTGAGGGGAGCTCCCTCGCACCGGAGATGGTGGAGAGCGAGACGCCTCTGATGGGGAACGTAGTAATTTCCAAAAAAAAAAAAATCTATGCACACGCAAGATCATGGTGATGCATAGAAACGAGAGGGGAGAGTGTTGTCTACGTACCCTCGTAGACCGTAAGCGGAAGCGTTATGACAACGCGGTTGATGTAGTCGTATGTCTTCATGACCGACCGATCCTAGCACCGAAGGTATGGCACCTCCGCGTTCTGCACATGTTCGGCTCGGTGACGTCCCATGAACTCACGATCCAGTAGAGTGTCGGGGAAAAGCTTCGTCAGCACGACGGCGTGATGACGGTGATGATGAAGCTACCGTCGTAGGGCTTCGCCTAAACACTACAACGATATGACCGAGGTGTAATACGGTGGTGGGGGGGGGCACCGCACACGGCTTGGAAAAATCAACTTGTGTGTTCTAGGGTGCCCCCTGCCCCCGTATATAAAGGAGCAAGGGGGAGGCCGACCGGCCCTTGAGGCGCGCCAGGAGAGGAGGAGTCCTCCTCCTAGTAGGAGTAGGACTCCCCTTTCCTACTCCTACTAGGAGGGGGAAAGGAAGGAGGAGAGGGAGAAGGAAAGGGGGCGCCGCCCCCCTTCCCTAGTCCAATTCGGACAAGAGGGGGAGGGGGCGTGCGGCCTTCCCTGACCGGCCCTCTCTCTCTCCACTAAGGCCCATGTGGCCCATTAGTTCTCCCGGGGCGGTTCCGGTAACCCTCCGACACTCCGGTTTTCTCCGAAATCACCGGAACACTTTCGGTGTCAGAATATAGCCGTCCAATATATCAATCCTTATGTCTCGACCATTTCAAGACTCCTCGTCATGTCCGTGATCACATCCGGGACTCCGAACTATCTTCGGTACATCAAAACACATAAACCCATAATACCGATCGTCACCGAATGTTAAGCGTGCGGACCCTACGGGTTTGAGAACTATGTAGACATGACCAAGACACGTCTGGAGCTGGATCTCCTGACGTACGGCCCCCTGACGTTGGCTCACTGAAGGGTGGGTCCGGGCCCACACGTCAGTGTGTGGGCCGTACGTCAGGCGAGCCGCGTCCGACACGTCTCCGGTCAATAACCAATAGCGGAACCTGGATGCTCATATTGGCTCCCACATATTCTACGAAGATCTTTATCGGTCAAACCGCAAAACAACATACGTTGTTCCCTTTGTCATCGGTATGTTACTTGCCCGAGATTCGATCGTCGGTATCTCAATACCTAGTTCAATCTCGTTACCGGCAAGTCTCTTTACTCGTTTCGTAATGCATCATCCCGCAACTAACTCATTAGTTACATTGCTTGCAAGGCTTATAGTGATGTGCATTACCAAGAGGGCCCAGAGATACCTCTCTGACAATCGGAGTGACAAATCCTAATCTTCATCTATGCCAACTCAACAAGTACCATCGGAGACACCTGTAGAGCACCTTTATAATCACCCAGTTATGTTGTGACGTTTGGTAGCACACAGAGTGTTCCTCCGGTATTCGGGAGTTGCATAATCTCATAGTCATAGGAACATGTATAAGTCATGAATAAAGCAATAGCAATATACTAAACGAGCAAGTGCTAAGCTAACAGAATGGGTCAGGTCAATCACATCATTCTCTAATGATGTGATCCCGTTAATCAAATGAAAACTCATGTCTATGGCTAGGAAACATAACCATCTTTGATTCAACGAGCTAGTCTAGTAGAGGCATACTAGCGACACTCTATTTGTCTATGTATTCACACATGTACTAAGTTTCCGGTTAATACAATTCTAGAATGAATAATAAACATTTATCATCATATATGGAAATATAAATAACAACTTTATTATTGCCTCTAGGGCATATTTCCTCCGGTCTCCCACTTTCACTAGAGTCAATAATCTAGATTACATAGTAATGATTCTAACACCCATGGAGTCTTGGTGCTGATCATGTTTTCCTCATGAGAGAGGCTTAGTCAACGGGTCTGCAACATTCAGATCCGTATGTATCTTGCTGATCATGTATCTCTATGTCCCCCTCCTTGACTTGATCGCGGATGGAATTGAAGCGTCTCTTGGTGTGCTTGGTTCTCTTGTGAAATCTGGATTCCTTTGCCAAGGCAATTGCACCAGTATTGTCACAAAAGATTTTCATTGGACCCGATGCACTAGGTATGACACCTAGATCGGATATGAAATCCTTCATCCAGTCTCCTTCATTTGCTGCTTCCGAAGCAGCTATCTACTCCGCTTCACACGTAGATCCCGCCACAACGCTTTGTTTAGAACTGCTCCAACTGACAGCTCCACCGTTCAATATAAATACATATCCTGTTTGTGACTTAGAGTCATCTGGATCAGTGTCAAAGCTTGCATCAACGTAACCATTTACGACGAGCTCTTTGTCACCTTCATAAACGAGAAACATATCCTTAGTCCTTTTTAGGTATTTCGGGATGTTCTTGACCGCTGTCCAGTGATCCACTCCTGGATGACTTTGGTACCTCCCTGCTAAACTAATAGCAAGGCACACATCAGGTCTGGTACACAGCATTGCATACATGATAGAGCCTATGGCTGAAGCATAGGGAACACTTTTCATTTTCTCTCTATCTTCTGCAGTGGTCGGGCATTGAGTCTTACTCAACTTCACACCTTGTAGTACAGGCAAGAACCCTTTCTTTGCTTGATCCATTTTGAACTTCTTCAAAAATTTATCAAGGTATGTGCTTTGTGAAAGTCCAATTAAGCGTCTTGATCTATCTCTATAGATCTTGATGCCCAATATATAAGCAGCTTCACCGAGGTATTTCATTGAAAAACTCTTATTCAAGTATCCTTTGATGCTATCCAGAAATTCTATATCATTTCCAATCAACAATATGTCATCCACATATAATATTAGAAATGCTACAGAGCTCCCACTCACTTTCTTGTAAATACAGGCTTCTCCAAAAGTCTGTATAAAACCATATGCTTTGATAACACTATCAAAGCATTTATTCCAACTCCGGATGCTTGCACCAGTCCATAAATGGATCGCTGGAGCTTGCACACTTTGTTAGCAACGTTTGGATCGATAAAACCTTCAAGTTGCATCATATACAACTCTTCTTCCAGAAATCCATTCAGGAATGCAGTCTTTACATCCATTTGCCAAATTTCATAATCATAAAATGCGGAAATTGCTAACATGATTCGGACGGACTTAAGCATCTCTACGGGTGAGAAAGTCTCATCGTATTCAACTCCTTGAACTTGTCGAAAACCTTTCGCAACAAGTCGAGCTTTGTAGACAGTAACATTACCGTCAGCGTCAGTCTTCTTCTTGAAGATCCATTTATTCTCGATGGATTGCCGATCATCGGGAAAGTCAACCAAAGTCCACACTTTGTTCTCATACATGGATCCCATCTCAGATTTCACGGCCTCAAGCCATTTTGCGGAATCTGGGCTCATCATCGTTTCCTCATAGTTCGTAGGTTCGTCATGGTCGAGTAACATGACCTCCAGAACAGGATTACCGTACCACTCTGGTGCGGATCTTACTCTGGTTGACCTACGAGGATCGGTAGTACACTACAAAAAAAGACACTTCCGTGATGATACGTGTTTGTCACAGTAGGTCACGTTTTTTATCATGCATGTACATCCATGACAAATTTATGACAGAATCAAGATAGTCATACCTGTGCTATAGTAGAAGTGTTCCATGACATTACCAAAATTATCATCACGGAAGTGTCCACTTCCATGACGATAAATCGCATGTCACAGAAGTGCTTTTGTCAAGGGTGACCGACATGTGGCATCCACCGTAACGGAACGCCGTTAAGCTATCGGGTCCGGTTTTGGATCCGATAACCCGTTAACAGCCCCGACCAATGGGGATTTTCCACGTGTAAAATCATCATTGGCTGGAGGAAACACGTGTCGGCTCAATGTTGGGACATATGTCATCCACTCATTGGACCCAAAGCGCCTATGATACTGTGGCACCCCGATCCGCATGGAGCAGCGGGCCTTCGCACGTCAGCCCAGGATAACACCTGACGCACGACAGGTCCATGATACAGCATTCCAGGTACAATAATATTCATCAAATACATGTGTATATGATTACATCATTGATGAATACAATTATCTGGCATAGCCCTAAGGCTATATGGATGGCAGCGGAAGTCTATTTAAATGGCGGCGGAAGTCTTGGTTTGGCTGCGTCTCATCTAGGCTGGGCTCCACAACTCACAAGACTGGCAAGATTACGGCCTAGCACGACGGATCAAGCGAACAATTTGGGCACGACCTACAAAACTGGCATGACACGCCAGGTCAGTACATTGAATGTACTTGCAAGACAACCAAATACATAGCACACAAACAAACAGATGATAAAGCAAGAACCAAGCATATGCAACAGCCTACCTCATAGCAGAAACTAAACATGGCAATGGCATATCAAATACTTCAAACAGGGCTACCGCAAAGCATAACATATCAAAACATGGCATACCAAAGCATGGCATAAATTCAGTCAAAGCATGGCATGGCATCATGAAACTATGCTGAAAATAAACTACCAGTCATAACCGACGCAAACATACCATGTTAACTTTATTCAACCATCTACTGTTCTACTATAGTTCTTTAAATGCAAATAACAACTTACTACTCATGCAATGCAAACAAGATGTGCACCGAGTCCCTCAGACTCTCTTACCAGTGGGTTGCCTCACAACCAAGCGATGATCATGCACGGATCACCAACGGAACCACAATTGGTTCAATACTCACCGAGACCTTGTCTCGTGATCATAGCAACTCATCATCGTGATTATTCACGACTGTCTCACAGTCCAAGTCATCACATTATTTCACATTATTCATCAACTTAGTTATATTAGGTTTATCCTCCATTTCTACTGAGACCTGATAGTGTGACCTACTACGAACTTGTGCCCATGACCGAGGACGCGGCTATCGATAGATTTAACACATACACTCTGCAGAGGTAGCGCACTGTACCCACACCACGAAACGCATGGCCTCGCACTCCCATTTGGGTGGACCAACGGTGTTCCGACAAAACCGATCTATTGCCATGACACTCTCCCGGCCACTCCGACCAACACCCCTTTTGGGTTTAGCCCTGGGTGGCCCATGCCTACCAAAGGTCTTACGGCCACCGTCGTGGCAAAAACGGTCCCAAACGGGGACAAAGCGCGCAAAACAACTCGGGCTCACAAGGTTCATGTCCGCCTTCCTGATCAGGGTAGCGCGTGCCCATAACCTTCCCTACGTTGGAGGCACCGGTGAGAGGCATGACAATAGACCCGTTAGGGCCTTCCCATTCCAAGGCAAATGTGGCTGCACTGGAAAAAGCCCGATTTGGTGGCACTATGACATCCCAGTGATGACGGAGGGGGTTTGTTATTAAGTCATATTATTAACCTCTCCATCATCGATCATTATGCGAGCATTATTAACATGAATGCAACAACTAACATGCAACATACTGATGCAGTAACAAAACATCAAGCATTTCAAATGAACAATGATAGCATGCGAAACATGGCAATACCAAGTACTAGCAATCTAAGCAGTGCAACAGAATTATCATAACATCGATACTACTAACATGAAACTAAACCCAAGCATGATATTATCAGTAACAACATCAAACTAGCATGTCAACTTATTTCATGGAAGCACAAACATGCAAGACAGAAAACAAAAGCATATAGCACGAATGAAATAGCAGCAGACGGAACAACCAAGAAACTACTGCAACAAAACACACACACGAGGTGCAAGCAAAGTCAACATGCAAGTTCGGGGCTCATGATAAGAGGTTGGCTTGCCTGGGGGTCGAGGATTACTCCGGAAAAAGTGCGGAACGATCACGGAAAGATTTGCCGGAAACAATTCTCTCTCGGAGGGGGCTGTTTATGGGCAAGGGCAAAGTGGTCATTTTCACTGTGTGAAAACATAATGAAAATGATACCAACAAAAAGAGCTCGACGAGACAAAGACGTGAGCGTCGGTTTCACCTCAATCGGAGTTACGGTTGCGGAGATACGAAGGGTTGAAGTTCAGGGACCTATCGGTGAATTTTTTTCAGCAAACAGGCCCCTGGAGGAAAAACTGAACGCGCCTTTCTCAGAAATATGCTTTCCAGAGAGGAAAGCGCATTCTGGTCCGGAGAAGAGGAAGAATACGCTTTCGGCTTAGGGAAAGCGCATTCTCGGGAATACGTGGTCACTTATCCACGTCGGCGCCTGGGGTCAATCCCTAGTGCGACTGACGGGTGGGCCTCGCGGAGATGGGGCCCGCCTGGCCTGCGTCTTCAACCTCCCGCTCGCACGCACGCCGGGCAGATGGAGGGGCTCGCCTCGATGGCGATAGCCGGCGCGTCCGGCTAGCGCTCGCGACGGCCGACCTACCCACGGGTTCAGGAGCGAGAGGCGCATCCCGTGGTGTTGTCAGCTGCCGTCGAGGGGCACTAGGGAAGGAACAGCAAGGTGGATGGCGGGGCAGGGCTTCGGCCTTCGGCGAACAGGGAGCTCCGGTGGGGGAATGGGGTGGGCAAGGCAACGGGGGGCTCACCGGACCCTGGGGAGGGCAGTGGTGGAGGTGGAACGGCGAGAGGGGCGGCATCACCGGAATCGAGCGGAGACCGAGGCGGCAGCCGTGGCAATGGTGGTGGTCAGGGAGGGGTACCGGGCTCGGGGAGAGGCTTGGGGAGGAGTAGTGGATTGCTACGCTGCTCGGGGTGCGCTTAAATAGCTGCGGGGAGAGCTCTAGAGGGAGGGGCGAGGCGACACGCGGCACGGCTACGTGTCCGTGCACTGGCGACGCGCAAGTGCGGCCAAGGACCACATGGAGCGGCGGCAAGGCGACGTGGGGGGCGTGGACAAGAGCCAGGAGGTCACGGAATCGAGCTGAGCTCGAAGACAAGAGGGGGAAACGGACAGGAGCGAGGAAACGACGACGAGCTCACGGATAGGGACTGTTCGGCGACAGCGACGACTCGTCGAGGAAGAAAACGAAGGGGGCGAGGAGTCTAGAGGGAAGAGGACGTCGAGGGGGAGCCGTGTGACATGCTAGGACAATCCGGAATTGACCGGAGCGTCGTTGCTATTGCCAGCAGTGGCGAGACCACCGATTTGGCTGGCAATGCCCCGTGGTCACCACCGACAATGCACGCTCGGGTCGTCTACTTGGTGCCAAATGATGTCTACAACGTAGTCCTCCCAAGGCTCATTAAATGTGAGGGGATGTCACAGGCAGAGGTGTAGAGAGCAGAGGGAACCAAGCTCGACAAGTTTGCTGTTGCAAACTTCGCCACATCTTGGTGATCAAACCAGAGAGGTTAAGAGGCAAACTTGATGTCTAGGAGGTTTAGTCTACCAAGGACTACGGTCCTGGAAAGTTGGAAGGGATTTGGGTAAGTATTTAACATAGCTGCA
Source organism: Aegilops tauschii subsp. strangulata (assembly GCF_002575655.3). Taxonomy (NCBI): domain Eukaryota; kingdom Viridiplantae; phylum Streptophyta; class Magnoliopsida; order Poales; family Poaceae; genus Aegilops; species Aegilops tauschii. Next base: position 521,198,931 of record NC_053036.3, read on the forward strand.
GTGCAACTAGGAAATATGGCCCAGAAAAGAAATGAGGAAGAAACACTCACTAGGAGTGTTGGATTGGGCTAAAACATGGCAAAGCTTCCTGATTTGGTCATATTTAGATGCTGCAAAAAGATCATACCAAATGGGGTTTCCAAATTGGTACTTGCTTCACAAGCATCACATCTGACCAGAAACTTTGAAAAAATCCAGGAAAATATTGGCTACATGAAATGAGCCAAAATTTGTGGGAGATAGGTTATATGGATAGGGAAGACTTGGGAATATTTTCAACCATAATGGAGCAAGGTAAAATATACTTGCTTCACAAACTGAAAATTAGGGCAGAATCAAAGAATGGCTCCTGTGCTCACATAGATCAATGGAATGTACTGAATTTAGGTTGAGGCTAATGATTTGAGATACTTGAGAAGATGGAAAAGTTTCATCCCATTTGGAAACTCTATGAAGGTACTTCTTTCACAAGCATGCCATCTGGTCAGAAACTTTGAAAATTTGCACATGGAGCTAGGATGAATGGATTGAGCTCATCTTTGGTATCCATAGATTATTTATCAAGGTTAATCACCCTGCCAAATTGCAGCTCAATTGGAATTAGGAATAAAGCACTTCCTTTGCAAAAAATTCAGAGAGGGCAGAAACTTGCATTGGATCATGTGCTCAAATTATGATCTTTGGAACATGGGTTTGGATGGAAATGGTGAAGATATAGCACGTACAAGCTCCACAAATTATTTGGGAATTTTCCTTGCTATAAAAATGGTAGCTCCTTTGGAAACTGGCAGGAATGCAATATTGGCTTAAAATAAGAAAATGCAATTTTCCTTATTTAATTAGGGCCAATATCTTTGCCAGAGCTTGGATTAGGCATAAATATCAACTCCACCAATTCTCATGAATTTAGGAGATGGCTAGCTATGCCTTTGGATTTTATTCCTCAGAAAGGCAAGAAAAGGAATAAATCATAGTTCAAAAATATTACATGGGACTTGGCAATATTTTTGCATATCCAAGGATTAGAAGGATAGGAGGGTCTCTGGGAATAGATGGGATGATCAATTGATCAATAAAAATGATGGCTTCTTTGTAATCACAAAGGCCACATTCAAATTCCAAAAATTGGAATTAGGGTTTGAGAGGATTTGAGATGATGCAAAAGAGATCTTGCCCACTGACAAAGACATGAGCAAGGTTTTGAATGGTTGGAAATGACAAGAATTCTCAGAGTCATCCAACAAACTCAGGAGAAAGATTTTGAAAATGAGTGCTAGGAAGGAATAACAGCTCAAAAATTGATAACCCAATTTTGGGGCTGTTACAAACCTCCCCCCCTTAAAAGAATCTCGTCCTTGAGATTCCTAGGGCTACAACACAAATGAAAGGGTAACCACTCCGGGGAAAAACCTCGGGGTTAATTTTAACCCTTTGGTTGGATTCGAACGAGTTGGGGGCACCGATAATTGGTACACCCCGAGAGATATGGGTAAACACGGTTAAATCCACGGCTAGGGCACTCAAGATAAGACACTCGAAAAATTTGCTACATGCACCCTAGTGAACAGCAGATTCACCTGCTGACACATGGGTCCAGGGCCCACTGGCAGCCTCCTTCTTCTACATCTGGCTAACGGCTTCTTCGGTGCTGCTGCTTCGCGTGCGGCTGGGCGCAGCGTGCATCTATCCCCTAGGGCGATGAGGACCCTAGTGCCGTAGTGCGTGGCGTGCACGGTGCCGGTGCAGCGAGCACTCACGTCGCGGGCCAGCACCTTGTCGGCACTGCTCACGGATTCTCCTCCTGGACGCTGGTGGTCGAGCGACGAGCGGTTCTCCTGGACCTCGCTCACCGTACACCGGGGTTGGCCTATAAAAGACGGCAGCGCGGCTCTCCTCCAAGGCACAAACACAATGCCGCTCTACTACGTACCTCTTCGGTTTGGGCGAGATCGAGCCGAGCTCCTTCGGCGAGGAGGTGTTCTTGGTGGCGCTGCGGCTGTTCCTCGCGGCGCTGCTGGGTACGCTAATCGGCTCGTCGATCCTCCTGCTGATACTCTTCAGGAATGATCGGGTTCGGGAAAACGCACGGCTAGGTGTGATGGCTCGAGATGCGGGAGAAGACGGTGCACTGCGTGGTCCTCCGCCACGCTTGATCCTCCCTCGCTTCGCGCCAGCAGAGTAATCGCGTGCTGCGGTGGAGCGGGGGTGGCGACTCAGCTGCGCCACGCTAGGCAGTGACGGTCCGGGTGGTGGGGTCCAGATGCAGGTGAGGTGGCGGCGCCATCTCAGGAAACACACTGGTATACAAGGGAAAATTTCGCGGATTGCTCCACGAAAAAAGTAGGTGCCGAGGTAGAATCGGAGTTGAAATCTGTATCGGGGTAGATGTACTGGATCGAGTGAAATAAAGCTGGCAACATTTCTCCGGAAACGAAATTGGAGCTAACAAAATAGAATTAGGGACAAGAAATGGCCAGATGGAAATGCTTCTTCGAGGCTCTGGGTTTGGAAAATCTGACACACGGGGTGTGCACAGATAGAGAGGGATATGTGACTTTGCATTCCCCCGAGTACTGCCCAAATGTACTCGTGGGTGAACCGGGTGTGCGTGCAGTATGCAGTATAATCTAAACTAGCAAACAGACAGATGCAACAAACATGCAATGCAAAACACAGTAGAAAATCATACTAAAGTGTTTTAATGCTAGTGGGTATATGTACTGCTGGTATACATATACCTACACCAGCGAGCATTTTGTGAAAGACTCGGGATGAGCCAATGTTGTTTTTAGTATATGTGCTCTACTGATTAAAATCTTGTTAGCACACATTGCCAACCCTGTCAAACATCTCTGTTTGACGGAGAGACAAACAAAAACAAGCATGAAAACAAAAGCACGAAAACAAACATAGAACACAGCAGACGGATTACAACAGTACTAGCATACAACAAAGCACGAACGCTCTACGCGCTAAACGAAACTACTCACTCTGGGGTACATAGTTCTATCCTCCTATCGAGGATGAACAGACTGACTGACCTACTCGCAGATTCACCTCATTGCCTAACAGAGTTCATGCAGAGGATTGGCCTTGCTGGGGCTCTCCTGGAGGATGAAGACTGAGCCAATCTCCATCTTCATCGTCTGACAGCACTATGGGTTGGGGTTCGACTACTAGAGGTGTGGCTGAAATTGATCCAAGCAAATGCTGCTGGTGGATTCGTAAAAGAGCCTTGTCGAGGGTGATGATGTTGGGTCTAGGCCACAACACAGGCTGAGAGGGTAGCACTGGTTCGGATGGCATGGGGTGAACAGCTTGAGATGCAAATTTACGAGCCTCGCGATAAGCTTCCTTGACAACTCGTACCGCATCATTGTCCAGGGTTCTAAACTCGGCAAGCATCTTGGAAATCATCATCCCCTGGGCAGTGATATATTGCACCAGGCGAGCGATTGCGAGGTCATCTCCTTGGATAGCGGGAGAAGGCTGCATTCCTGCTTCTGCCACAATGGGGAAAAAGCAGAACTCCCGCCTCGTTTCCACATGCGGGAACTTGGTTCGGAGGTGTAGGATAGCCTCCATAGCAGCGGCCTGAATGGCTAAATCAGTGGTAGGCATGGCTCTACCCTGAAAAACCAACGACTGGCCATCTACTGCGGGACCTAGGCTGATGTGCACTCTTGCATCAAAGCGATGAAGGTGAGGGATGGGTGCCGATTGGAACACCAGGTAATCGGGGTTAGCCTTACAGCCAAAGGCTTTGGTGAGCATCTCAGCAAGAAGGGGTGGAAAGCCAGGGTGGTTGACGGCAAAGGTGCGGATGTAAAGCTTGGGAGCTTTGAAGGTGCTAGCCATGGCTGGAGTGTTGCTAGCTAGGCTTCTCTGTAGGGACATGGCTGACTGAGGGGGTGAACGATACGGCTAGCGGAAAGGGGGTTTTATAGGCAGCTATGCGGGACATGCCCGCATGGTGTGGCCCCTTTCCCTTAATGGCGAAGGGAAAGCGGTGCGGCCAACCAAAAAAGATAGGTTTGCTATTCAATCCACGGATATCTAGGCGGGGACAGCGGGGTGAGGACGTGTCGGTCCCGACTGCGCCACCTGATGATTAACAGTGGCCATGCCGGATGCCAGGGATGGGTCAAATCCCTTAGGGTCATTATGGGTTGATGGTAGCGGTGATCTAAAGCTAGGATAACCTATGCCAGCCTGGCAGATTTGATACCATCTCCCGTGGCACCCCAATCCGCATGGAGCAGGGGGCCTTCGCACGTCAGCCCAGGATAACACCTGACGCACGACAGGTCCATGATACAGCATTCCAGGTACAATAATACTCATCAAATACATATGTATATGATTACATCATTGATGAATACAATTATCTGGCATAGCCCTAAGGCTATACGGATGGCAGCGGAAGTCTTGGTTTGGCAGTGTCTCATCTAGGCTGGGATACACAACTCACAGGACTGGCAAGATTACGGCCTAGCACGACGGATCAAGCGAACAATTTGGGCACGACCTACAAAACTGGCATGACACGCCAGGTCAGTACATTGAATGTACTTGCAAGACAACCAAATTCATAGCACCCAAACAAACAGATGATAAAGCAAGAACCAAGCATATGCAACAGCCTACCTCATAGCAGAAACTAAACATGGCAATGGCATATCAAACTTACTTCTAACAGGGCTACCGCAAAGCATAACATATCAAAACATGGCATACCAAAGCATGGCATAAATTCAGTCAAAGCATCGCATGGCATCATGAAACAATGCTGAAAATAAACTACCAGTCATAACCGACGCAAACATACCATGTTAACTTTATTCAACCATCTACTATTCTACCATAGTTCTTTAAATGCAAATAACAACATACTACTCATGCAATGCAAACAAGATGTGCACCGAGTCCCTCAGACTCTCTTACCGGTGGGTTGCCTCGCAACAAAGCGATGATCATGCACGGATCACCAACGGAACCACAATTGGTTCAATACTCATCGAGACCTTGTCTCATGATCATACCAACTCATCATCGTGATTACTCACGACTGTCTCACAGTCCAAGTCATCACATTATTTCACATTATTCATCAAGTTAGTTATATTAGGTTTATCCTCCATTTCTACCGAGACCTGATAGTGTGACCTACTACGAACTTGTGCCCATGAGACACGGCTATCGATAGATTTAACACATACACTCTGCAGAGGTAGCGCACTGTACCCACACCACGAAACCAATGGCCTCGCACTCCCATTCGGGTGGACCAACGGCGTTCCCACAAAACCGATCTATTGCCATGACACTCTCCCGGCCACTCCGACCAACACCCCTTTTGGGTTCAGTCCTGGGTGGCCCAAGCCTACCAAAGGTCTTACGGCCACCGTCGTGGCAAAAATGGTCCCAAACAGGGACAAAGCGCGCAAAACAACTCGGGCTCACAAGGTTCATGTCCGCCTACCTGATCAGGGTAGCGCGTGCCCATAACCTTCCCTATGTTGTAGGCACCGGCGAGAGGCATGACAATAGACCCGTTAGGGCCTTCCCATTCCAAGGCAAATGTGGCTGCACTGGAAAAAGCCCGATTTGGTGGCACTATGACATCCCAGTGATGACGGAGGGGGTTTGTTATTAAGTCATATTATTAACCTCTCCATCATCGATCATTATGCGAGCATTATTAACCTGAATGCAACAACTAACATGCAACATACTGATGCAGTAACAAAACATCAAGCATTTCAAATGATCAATGATAGCATGCGAAACATGGCAATACCTAGTACTAGCAATCTTAGCAGTGCAACAGAATTATCATAACATCGATACTACTAACATGAAACTAAACAGAAGCATGATATTATCAGTAACAACATCAAACTAGCATGTCAACTTATTTCATGAAAGCACAAACATGCAAGACAGAAAACAAAAGCATATAGCACGAATGAAATAGCAGCAGACATAACAACCAAGAAACTACTGCAACTAAACACACACACGAGGTGCAAGCAAAGTCAACATGCAAGTTCGGGGATCATGATAAGAGGTTGGCTTGGCTGGGGGTCGAGGATTACTCCGGAAAAAGTGCGGAACGACCGCGGAAAGATTTGTTGAAAACAGTTCTCTCTCGGAGGGGGCTGTTTACGGGCAAAGGCAAAGTGGTCATTTTCACTGTGTGAAAACATAATGAAAATGATACCAACAAAAAGAGTTCGACGAGAGGAAGACGTGGGCGTTGGTTTCACGTCAATCGGTGTTACGGTTGCGGAGATACGAAGGGTTGAAGTTCAGGGACTTATCGGTGAAATTTTTCAGCAAACAGGCCCTTGGAGGAAAAACTAAACGCGCCTTTCTCAGAAATACGATTTCCAGATAAGAAAGCGCATTCTGGCCCGGAGAAGATGAAAAATACGCTTTCGTCTTAGGGCAAGCGTATTCACGGGAATACGTGGTCATTTATCCACGTCAGCGCCTGGGGTCAACCCCTAGTGCGACTGGCGGGTGGGCCTCACGGAGGTGGGGCCCTCCTGGCCTGCGTCTTCAACCTCCCACTCGCACGCGCGCCGGGCAGAGGGAGGGGCTCGCCTCGACGGCAATAGCCGGCGCGTCCGGCCACCGCTCGCGACGGCCGACCTACCCATGGGTTCAGGAGCGAGAGGCGCATCCCGTGGTGTTGTCAGCTGCCATCGAGGGGCACTAGGGAAGGAGCAGCAAGGTGGACGGCGGGGCAGGGCTTCGGCCTCCGGCGAACAGGGAGCTCCGGTGGGGGAATGGGGTGGACAAGGTAACGGGGGGCTCACCGGACCCTGGGGAGGGCAGTGGTGGAGGTGGAACGGCGAGAGGGGAGCGGCATCACCAGAATCGAGCGGAGCCCGAGGCGCCGGTCGTGGCAATGGTGGTGGTCAGAGAGGGGTACCGGGCTCGGGGAGAGGCTTGGGGAGGAGTAGTGGACTGCTACGCTGCTCAGGGTGCGCTTAAATAGCTGCGGGGAGAGCTCTAGAGGGAGGGGCGAGGTGACACGCGGCACGGCTACGTGGCCGTGCGCCGGCGACGCGCACACGCGGCCAAGGACCACGGGGAGCGGCGGCAAGGCGACGAGGGGGACGCAGACAAGAGCCAGGAGGTCACGGAATCGAGCTGCGCTCGAAGACAAGAGGGGGAAACGGACATGAGCGAGGAAACGACGACGAGCTCACGGACATGAACTGTTCGGCGACGGCGACGGCTCGTCGAGGAAGCAAATGAAGGGGGCTAGGAGTCCAGAGGGAAGAGGACATCGAGGGGGAGCCGTGTGACATGCTAGGACAAGCCGGAATTGACCAAAGCGGCGTTGCTGTTGCCAACAGTGGCGAGACCACCGATTTGGCTGGCAATGCCCCGTGGTCACTACCGACAATGCACGGTCGGGTCGTCTACTTGGTGCCAAATGATGTCTACAGCGTAGTCCTACCAAGGCTCATTAAATGTGAGGGGATGTCACAGGCAGAGGTGTAGAGAGCAGAGGGAACCAAGCTCGACAAGTTTGCTGTTGCAAACTTGGCCACATCTTGGTGATCAAACCAGATAGGTTAAGGGGCAAACTTGATGTCTAGGAGGTTTAGTCTAGCAAGGACTACGGTCCTGGAAAGTTGGAAGGGATTTGGGTAAGTATTTAATATAGCTGCAGTGCAACTAGGAAATATGGCCCAGAAAATAAATGAGGAAGAAACACTCACTAGGAGTGTTGGATTGGGCTAAAACTTGGCAAAGCTTCCTGATTTGGTCATATTTAGATGCTGCAAAAATATGATACCAAATGTGGTTTCCAAATTGGTAGTTGCTTCACAAGCATCACATCTGACCAGAAACTTTGAAAAAATCCAGGAAAATATTGGCTACATGAAATGAGCCAAAATTTGTGGGAGATAGGTTATATGGATAGGAGAAGACTTGGGAATATTTTCAGCCATAATGGAGCAAGATAAAATATACTTGCTTCACAAACTGAAATTTTGGGCAGAATTAAAGAATGGCTGCTTTGCTCACATAGATCAATGGAATGTACTGAATTTAGGTTGAGGCTAATGATTTGAGATACTTGAGAAGATGGAAAAGTTTCATCCCATTTGAAAACTCTATGAAGGTACTTCCTTCACAAGGATGCCATCTGGTCAGAAACTTTGAAAAATTGCACAGGGAGCTAGGTTGAGTGGATTGAGCTCATCTTTGGTATCCATAGGTGATTTATCAAGGTTAATCACCCTGCCAAATTGCAGCTCAATTGGAATTAGGAATAAAGCACTTCCTTTGCAAAAATTTCAGAGAGGGCAGAAACTTGCATTGGATCATGTGCTCAAATTATGATCTGTGGAACATGGGTTTGGATGGAAATGGTGAAGATATAGCAGGTACAAGCTCCACAAATTATTTGGGAATTTTCCTTGCTATAAAAATGGTAGCTCCTTTGGAAACTGGCAGGAATGCAATATTGGCTTAAAATAAGAAAATGCAATTTTCCTTATTTAATTAGGGCCAATATCTTTGCCAGAGCTTGGATTAGGCATAAATGTCAACTCCACCAATTCTCATGAATTTAGGAGATGGCTAGCTATGCCTTTGGATTTTATTCCTCAGAAAGGCAAGAAAAGGAATAAATCATAATTCAAAAATATTGCTGGCAATATTTTTGCATATCCAAGGATTAGAAGGATAGGAGGGTCTCTGGGAATAGATGGGATGATCAATAAATCAATAAAAATGATGGCTTCTTTGTAATCACAAAGGCCACATTCAAATTCCAAAATTTGGAATTAGGGTTTGAGAGGATTTGAGATGATGCAAAAGAGGTCTTGCCCACTGACAAAGACATGAGCAAGGTTTTGAATGGTTGGAAATGACAAGAATTCTCAGAGTCATCCAACAAACTCAGGAGAAAGATATTGAAAATGAGTGCCAGGAAGGAATAACAGCTCAAAAATTGATAACCCAATTTTGGGGCTGTTACAGATACGTCGACACGTGGCACAGCCCAACAGAGGCCCATTCCTGTGAAAAGGCCGGCCCGTTTGACTTGGTCAAAAGGTGGCGGGCCGGCCCACGGTAAGCCTGTTAACGGCCTGTTCGCATATAGCCCATTTACAGCCCGCTATCCCAGGGCCCGTTTACGGCCTATCCGAATTAGGCCCAGTAGCGTCATCTGGGCGGTCCAATATAATTCCAGCCCGTTTTAACTTCCGGCCCATGTATGGCCCATGACGTCTTTCGGCCCATATGAGGCCCTTAGTAACCCTCGGCCCCTTAACGACCCGTGGTAAAACTGCTCCGTAATGAATAGTGTATGCCTTTATACCCATTAATGGCCCATTATTCTATTGGGCCATTTCCAACCCATGTTATCTTTCGGCCTTCTCAGGGCCCATTTATTCTTGGGCTCATTTCCAGCATTTGGATACTTACGGCCCATTACTGTCATTTTCTGCTTGTGGACCAAATTCAGCCCGTGGTTACAGTTGGCCCGTTTGTGGCCCGTTAATACGTTGGGCCGTTTTCATGTCGAAAAAACCCCGTTGGGCTGTTTTCATAGAGTTATCAAATACGGCCTATTAACGGCCCGTTATTGTCCACGAATAGTACGACCCATGATTGGCGAAATGATGATACGCCCCGTAGAAGGCCCATGGATCCTACGGCCCGTAAAAGGCCCGTGGATCGCACGGCCCGTAGAAGGCCAATGGATCCTACGGCCCGTATAGAAGGCCAATGGATCCTACGGCCCGTAGAAGGCCCATGGATCATACGGCCCGCAGGAGGCCCATGGTTACAACAGTCCATGTGTTGCCATGATTATTTTGGCCTAGTTTCCAAAAATAGGTTATTGTGGCCACTAGAAAAACACAGAAAAAGAACTGCAGTGACTACAAGCAAATAACAAAACAAGACAATAAGAAATAAATAAGCAAGCAATTGATGCTAGCCTATTACCGCTATTACACATATTACATCCACTGGGCATCAAAGTTCGCCACCAGTGCAAATATAGGGAACAAAGCAGCATATTACATACACTGGACGTCAAAATTGGCCACCAGTGCAAATAAACGATACAACAAAACAAGAGCATAACTGAAACAACTTCAGAAGAGCTCAAGAAACGTGGTATCCACCATGCTGGCAATAAGCTTAGCAAGCTTATTAGCTTTGTCCTGTTTGGCGCTAAAATCCTCCAACGCTTGCTGTTGCACCAGAAAGTATGCATCTGAATGCTCCAGGGACTTCCGCAGTCCTTCCGCTTCTTGTCGCAGCACAGCTGATCGATGTCTTTCAGCTTGTAGTTGAGACTCAAGAAACCGAACTGATTCAGACAGTGAGTTTGAATAGCTTGTGCAAGCGGTAGTGGCCCGTAACTCGAACACTAAACCAAGACAAGACTTTGGGGTTGTCTCACTGTCTTCGAGATAGTCTTCCTTAGCTGTTTTATCATCTTTGTTGGAGACCAACAAGGATGTGTCACTATCCTGAACCTTATCTGCATTACTTCCTTTACCATTGCTTAATAAGGCACTCTTCCCCAATATTCTGTCAGCATTCTAAAAGAAGAAACAAGCAGACACATAACAGGTTTAGCATGTACTAGTATCTGAAACTCATTTCGGTGAACCAGTTCATTAGTAAGGTGGACATGATTAAACTACCATGTCTTCTATTGCCAAGTACTAGTACATAATAAAAGCATCAAACAAACATATATCTATGTCCTATGGTCACTGAATTGTCTTGCCAAATCAAAATAGAGACACGGTTCAAATCATATCAGCTCAAGACAAAGCATCAGTGAAAGAATACAAAGCGTGGGAAACTACACGGCACAACAAGATTTCAGATGGGTACCACGGGTCTACATGTACAACAACACTATTGGCTCTGTTGTGATGCTAGTAATGTGCATGATATGAGAAGTCAACTGTATACACAATTAAAATTGAAATCAACAGAGCTATTGATAAGACCAAGCCTGTTAAAGAAACATGCGTGAACATACCTGCTGTGCCATTGGAGTTTCGATTGGATCCTTCAATTTAAAAATAAGTTTGTATGAGTAAATACAGTGATACAAGAGCAAAGCAGTATGCACGGTAGCAATCATAGTTAAAAAGGCACGCCTAAGCGAGTGCTTAAGCGCGCCTAGGCTCTAGGCATTGACGAAATGCATTGCGCATAACTACGCTTAATCTGTGCATAACTGTGCATAAGCATGCGCTTTGGTTAGTAAAGTGCAAGGCAGTGGCAAAACGCACAATTAACGCCTAGCGCTTTTTTGAACTATGATAGCAATGGGATCTTAAATTAGAACAATTGTTCTTCAGGTTTAGGCACTTGTTCTACATGACAGAGTACAGTAAGACGCAAGAATATAGTACTTAAAAATAGAAAATGAGCTCATAGACCTTACCACATTCTTGGTTTGGGACCAGTACAGAACAAGGCGTTCCCAGTCATCGTCCAGAAAATGTGTCTCAGGAGAACGTAAGGGAATTTGATGAGTTTCTTTGCCGGTGAAGTACGTTTTCTTCAGGTAATTCCAATACTGCCACCAAGCATTCTTGAAGATAGCAGAGGTATTAGCACTGGTTACCTCATCCCAAGTTTCCAAATCGGTCCATCTCTATAGAGAAAAATGGGAAAATTTGCTGTATTATAACCATCATGGAGGTAGGATGTATGGGACAAAGCAAAGAAATTGCCATGAATAACATTACTTACACATAACTCCTGGACAAACACCTGCAACTGGCATTTTCCTTCATCTTCAGTATAATATTTCCAAGATGGAAAGATACGCACATACGATTTAACAACATCAAATGCGATAGATGCTAAACTACGACTAGCTGGTTGTGCTTCCTCCACAGGAACAGGCGTACTAACTGGTGGAGTTGGGGTTCGCCGTGGTAGTACTGGCCCTTTGGGCACTGGAGCTACCTTACTAACTGCTCTTGTTTGGGAGCTCTGTGGTGGAGATGGTGCTGTGTCAACAGGAACTGGGTTACTATCTGCTGGGGTTGGGGTTAGATTGGGTGAAGCTGGTTCTCTGTCCATCACAGTAGGGGTACAATCTGCGAGAGTTTGGGTTATGTGTGGTAGGGCTGGTTCTCGTGCACGTACAACCGGGGTGCTATCTGCACCAAGAGGTAGCACTGTTTTATTTGAAGACCGTGGTTTTAGTCCGCTAGATGCTGGCATCACCCGCTCCAATTCAAATAGCTGATAAACAGGAACATAGTTGAATGTACAGTCATTGTATGAGAGACAGATGCAATAGATAGTGTGGAAAAAAGAGGGCATGAAATAGTTGACATGTATATTGTTTAACTAAAACGGATAGCATGACATAATTTCACATATATGATGTCTATCTAAACTGGATAGCATAGCATAACATAATTCAAAGATACGATGAATAACTAAACAGGATCGCATGACATAATTCACCTACATGTTATCTAAGTAATCAGGATCGCATCATTTAATTCACATATGTGATTTATATGCTAAACAGAGGGCATTAGATATGATGTCTGAACTAAGAACATGGTGTTGAATATTATGTATATGATGTCTAAACTATGCAATGCAAGACACCATATGCATGATATGAGCAGTATAACCATGCCAAGTTAGAGCATACACCTCGGTGGGGGAATAAGACTGGTCATCTGTCTCTGAATCCATCTTCGAGGAGCTATCGGGACCCAACAAGAGATCTGCTTCGACAGGTAGCACTATCTGCTCTGAAGGCCTTGTTTTCACTCTAGATTTTTGAATCTCCCACCCAAATGGCTGATTCACAGGAAGAGTAGTTTAATGGACAAACATTGTCGACAAATGGAAATGTAATGAAAAAAAGGATGGGCAAGATATCATTCAAATATATGATGCCTGGTTAAACAGGATGGCATTGCACATTTCACGTATATTATGGCTGGCTAAAAGACATGAGACTGCATAATTCCCATATATGATATAGAAACTAAATAGGTGGCATTACAGAACATGTCTAAACTAAGCAAATGACATATATGATGTCAAAAGTAGGCACTGCAAGGCAACATATGCATGATATGACTAACATCATCATGCCAAGGTAGAGCAAACACCTTGGGGGGTAAATAGGAGTGGTCAGCGGCGTCTGAATCCGCCTGAGAACAGATAACTTCCTCTGGATTACAATCTGGAGAGGGGCGGGGAGGGTTTTCCATTGAACCCACCATGGAGCGATGTTTGCGTGACATTGTATTGCCGCGCAAAACTCTTCTCTTTTTCTCTACATGTTCAACATGACTGTGTTCAATATCTGACATGCATACGGAAAAGTATGGTGAGATTATATAAGGAGAGCATGCAAAAATTTAGAGTGATGGTAACAACTAGTGGATGGATCCAAAAATAATGATAGCAGGCTGATGATTGCTTTAATTTAATAAAAAGACAGATGATGATTGCTTTACTATTTGTTTCCCACCCAAGATGAACAACATAGGCATACCCTAGGTGAACCATATATTAGACAGAGAACTTCCTCGATATGTGCCCCACAACTAATTTAGAACTCAAGTTTGAACATTAATTTGGACCTGACTTGGAGTCCAAGAGGTGAACATGACGATAAAGTAGCAGGTAATTTTAAGCAATGCATAACATAAGCAGAAACAAAAGAGTGCGACCTCTCTTGTGGACCCGTGTACTCCTCAGGTTCATCTGCTGAGTCGATGGTGATGCCGTTGCGGTGGGTGCCGGCGGCAGGGAAGGAGATCAGAGGCGGCGAAAGACGATCAGCAGTCGTGATGTCTGGTTTGGTGGATGTTTCTTTCGATGGAGCAGCTCAGTTGAGGTGGACGACATCGCGGCAGGAGCAGGACAAACCACACAAAGTTCCCTTCGACACCTACCTGTAACTGAAGTAATTATGTAAGGGCTCATTTGGCTTGCATGATTCTAAAAACGCAGGGATAGGAAAAACACCGGAATAGGATAGGAATGCACATGGTAAATAGAGCATTTGTAAACACATGATTTCTGTCAACTTGAGTGTTTGGTTTACAGGAATTGGAAGAGCAGAGGAATGCAAAGAAACATGGCCAAAATAAAGTGAAACCATATGAAAGCGTGTACAGTTAGAATGTTATTCTGCCACTAATGCACTTGGTCTTGTTTTCATGCATAGGATTTTGAAAAGTAGGTCCAGGTGGATGTTTTGCTTCATTCCTTTCAACAAAATGCATGAATAATTGAATAGTAGAGTGCCATTGGAAAATTCCCTATTGCTATGTTTTTCCGTCGAACCAAAATAGCCCAAATGGATCGACATGAATGTATAGTAATAAGTGATGCAACAAGTGTACAACCTCTTTGTCGTAGCCGTGTCGCCTCAGCATCATTGGGTTGGTCGCCGAAGCAGTTGAGGCAGAGGTGGCTGTCGGAGGTGTGGAGGAAGATCTGGGGAATCTGTAGACGGCGTCCAGGGCACTGCTCTGTTGTGATGGATCGTTCTGTCGTTGGAGCAGCCCCGGTGAGCCGTAAGACGTCAAGGCTGAAGCAGCACAAGACAGGCATCTCAATCTCAAGTGGGATTCTAATAGCATCTCCAATAGATGATGTAAAATAGATGTAAAATTTACATCACCAAAAACCACATGACTACAACAGATGAGGTAAAAACTGTTGACTCTGAACTTAACTGTCGAAACTGAAATTTACCGTGGAATCTGAATGTTACTGTCGAAGCTGCACGCAATGGTAGCAGAGAGGCACTTGACATGTATTTTAGGGAGGGCCTGCAGTTCATCTTCAACATGCACCCCCCTGAGCCGCCAGCCACCACCGGCCGAACCGCCGGCCCCAGCGCCGCCTCGCCGCCCCGAAACAACTCCCCACCGCCGGTCCGCCGCCGCCCCGACCAGCCCTATAGGCCCCCCGCCCCACCCTGAACCCTAAGATAGATAGTGGGGTACCTCTCCGGCGAGCCCCCGTCCCCACTGCGGGTGGTTCTTCCTTTACTACGGCGAGCCCCCCACCCCCTGAAAATCGACTGACCCAAAACTCAATTCAGGTGACTGAAGTGTAGCTAAATTGGAGCAGAGCAGTAGCACGAGCGAGGGGAGAGCAGCAGCAGCAGCGCGAGTGAGCGAACGAGAGCCGGAGCAGCAGCAGCTGGGCGAGCGAGCGATCGAGCGAGAGCCGGAGCAGCAGCAGCAGCGCAAGCGAGAGTCGGAGCAGCAGTAGCAGATCTGGCTGGTATGGACGCCGCCGCCGAAGGGGCCTCGCACTAGGGGAGAGCCGCCGTGGAGATGTCGCCCACGGTGCCGGCTTCAAGGTAGCCGCTCCATGGGGGTGCGGGATGGAGCACCGTCGGCGCCGGGAGGTTGAGCTAAGGAGAAGGTGCGATGCGATGAGTGTACAACCTCTTTGGTGGCGCCGAGTAGGCCTCGGCTTTGTTCGAGGAGTCGGTGAGGATGCTGCTGTTCCGGTGGAGCAGGTTAAGGCGGCGCTGTGGGGATGGAGCAGCCGCGATAGACGAGGCGATCGTCGGAGCATCTCCTTGGAGGGGGAGGACGGGGCGGCTGAACCGGCGGGACGACGAGATGGAAGACGGATCCTCATCCGGGGAGGTGGACGAGGGACGTCGAGCTGTTGCGGTGGACGACGTCGTCGGGGAAGAGGCTCCGGCTGGGCTGCGGTGAGGTGGCGGACGGAGGAGGGTGGGGTTTTGTGGCTGGAGCGGAGAGGTTATGGCGGCCTGGGATTTCGAATGGCAAAAAGGAGGCGATGGGAGGGGGTGAACCATGACTTAGGGACGTGCTTGTCCAAAATGTAGGGTGTGTTACAAAAGTACCCCCCACCGATTTGAACTAGCGGCCCTTTCGGCTCAGGGTTAGAAGGGGGATTTCGCGTGTCGGGATTTGGCAGCTGGAGGGAGTTTTCGCGCGCGTTGTAATTTCGGGATAGCAAGGCGCGGGTTGTGAAGGCGCCAGTTCTGGGAGCACGATATCTGAATTTTCGGGATATAACAAGGCGCGGGTTGAATTTTAGGGACACGCCTAACGTGTAATATTGTACTTGTACGTACCAAATCAATTCGCACTTCCCTCAACCAAAAAGAAAACGAAAAAAAATAAAAATATTCACACCACACAAAGAGAGAGTCTTGCCCCGTTTTACTATAAAAATGCTATTCAAAGCTACTCCCTCCTTCCATCTATATAGGGCCTCATGCGTTTTTCGATGCTAACTTTGACCAAATATTAGAGAAATAATATATGACATGCAACTTACACAAAGCACACCGCTAAATTCGTCTCTGAAAGGTTTTTTCAATGATATAATTTTCACATTGTGCTTGTCATGTACTATTAATGTTGTCAATAGTCAAAGGCGGTCTGAAAAAACGCATTAAGCCCTATATAGATGGAAGGAGGGAGTATGAATCCATGTTATGTCCAATTAAATTTTTCCACTTGCTGTATAATGCATGTAACCTACTCATACCAACATTTTAGTGCATTCCAAATGTCTATACTACCGCTGCAATTCGAACTGAATTTGAATTCGTTTCTCTATTTCAATAAGAATCTACAATCATGATTGTTGCCATTCGTGTATTACCTTAATAACACACCACATGATTACTATAGAGATAGATATGAACTATGTGTACTACATGAACTCGAATTCTATTTTTTGAATAAACTTGATGTTGATTCCAAATAATAGTACATTTGATGTACTAACTATATATTCATAATCTAAACCATGTTCCATACATGTACACCGTGTTTATCACACATAGTATAGTGCCCCGCCCCCTACATTATGACAAGTATTTAGACCTGAGCTGCAAAAGCCACACATTAGCCCAAATTATGATAAATGTTCTATATATTATACGTAGTACTAGCAAGATGCCCATGTGTTCCACAGAACATCAACATGATCAAGGGGAGGCCTAATTTGCAAATATGGAGAGGGGTGTGGGTATCTTTTTTCAAAATTGCCATAGTTTCCTTCCTATCCGTCAGATATAAATCGGACGGCCTATATTGCAGGATGGCAGGCACACCATCATCAACAACTCCGTTTTTTATAAGAGTAGAGATAAAATATAGTATATGTAGTATAACATGTTCATAACCACACCATGTGTATCACCGTTATATATATTCACACATGCGTCGGTTTAAAACACTATGATAAATTCTTCAAATATCCGAATTCGCTTTTTATAATGAAGTATGATCTCTATTTGTCTTTTACACCCACACAATCCTCTTATCTTTGTAGCTAGCTAGCGCTAACTTTCTCTCGTGCATGCACACGCCCGCATCCCTCTCACCCTCCCTCAGCATTCTCTAGCTCCATCGCGCAAATTCGTCTTTTCACTTTAGGTTGTTCACCCACGGTGTGTGTAGGCCTCCCAGCTCCTTCTTTACGGCTCCCCCCTCGATATAGTATGACTCTCGCACCACCTCCTAGATGCATCCCTCTCTCTCTATCCTTCTCCCTGTGCCTCATTTGCTTCTAACACACACATGCATGTATACCGATCAATCACCCAACATATACCTAGGTCGACTTTAACTATTCCCCCCATCGATCGACGTACCTCACAAGTTATGTCTCTCCTTTCTCTGACAAAGGACGATTGATCTTCCTATGTAGTTATGTCTTCTTACCACAGCCATATCGCCCCCCTCATCATTCGTGCATGCCTCCTAACCCGTCTCTCACATGCACGTGCACAGACAGGCAGCCATCCCCTCTCTTATTGATATTGCAGGCGTGCCCTCCGGTTGTCTAGCAAGCCTATCCCACCATTTGTTAGAAGCAACTCCACTACCACCCCCTCCAACAATCTAGCTCTGTCTCTCTCCCAACCTTATTCCTCTCCTACACATATGCATGGATGCCTAATATGTCTCCAACGTATCTATAATTTTTTATTGTTCCATGCTATATTATATTCTATTTTGGACATTATTGGGCATTATTATACACTTTTATATTATTTTTGGGACTAACCTATTAACCGGAGGCCCAGCCCAGAATTGTTGTTTTTGCCTATTTCAGAGTTTCGCGGAAAGAGAATATCAAACAGAGTCCAAACGGAATGAAACCTTCGGGAACGTGATTTTCGGAACGAACGTGATCCAGAGGACTTGGACCCTACGTCAAGACTTCAACCAGGAGGGCACGAGGTAGGGGGGCGCGCCTACCCCCCAGGCGCGCCCTCCACCCTCATGGCCCCCCTGTTGCTCCACCGACGTACTCCTTCCTCCTATATATACCTACGTACCCCCAAACTACCAGATATGGAGCCAAAAACCTAATTCCACCGCCGCAACCTTATGTACCCGTGAGATCCCATCTTGGGGCTTGTTCCGGAGCTCCGCCGGAGGGGGCATCGATCATGGAGGGCTTCTACATCAACACCATAGCCTCTCCGATGATGTGTGAGTAGTTTACCTCAGACCTTCGGGTCCATAGTTATTAGCTAGATGGCTTCTTCTCTCTTTTTGGATCTCAATACAATGTTCTCCCCCCTCTCTCGTGGAGATCTATTCGATGTAATCTTCTTTTGTGGTGTGTTTGTTGAGACCGATGAATTGTGGGTTTATGATCAAGTTTATCTATGAACAATATTTGAATCTTCTCCGAATTCTTTTATGTATGATTGGTTATCTTTGCAAGTCTCTTCGAATTATCAGTTTGGTTTGGCCTACTAGATTGATCTTTCTTGCAATGGGATAAGTGCTTAGCTTTGGGTTCAATCTTGCGGTGTCCTTTCCCAGTGACAGTAGGGGCAGCAAGGCACGTATTGTATTGTTGCCATCGAGGATAACAAGATGGGGTTTATATCATATTGCATGAGTTTATCCCTCTACATCATGTCATCTTGCTTAAAGCGTCACTCTGTTCATATGAACTTAATACTCTAGATGCATGCCGGATAGCGGTCGATGTGTGGAGTAATAGTAGTAGATGCAGGCAGGAGTCGGTCTACTTGTCTCGGATGTGATGCCTACATACATGATCATACCTAGATATTCTCATAACTATGCTCAATTCTGTCAATTGCTCAACAGTAATTTGTTCACCCACCGTAATACTTATGCTCTTGAGAGAAGCCACTAGTGAAACCTATGGCCCCCGGATTTATTTTCCATCATATTAATCTCCCATCAACAAGCTATTTCAGTTGCCTTTTATTTTGCTTCTATTTTACTTTGCATCTTTATCATAAAAATACCAAAAATATTATCTTATCATATCTATTAGATCTCACTCTCATAAGTGACCGTGAAGGGATTGACAACCCCTTATCGCGTTGGTTGCAAGGATTTATTTGTTTGTGTAGGTGCGAGGGACTCGTGCGTGGCCTCCTACTGGATTGATACCTTGGTTCTCAAAACTGAGGGAAATACTTATGCTACTTTGCTGCATCACCCTTTCCTCTTCAAGGGAAAACCAACGCAGTGCTCAAGAGGTAGCAAGAAGGATTTCTGGCGCCGTTGCCGGGGAGTCTACGCAAAAGTCAATATACCAAGTACCCATCACAAACCCTTATCTCCCGCATTACATTATTTGCCATTTGCCTCTCGTTTTCCTCTCCCCCACTTCACCCTTGCCGTTTTATTCGCCCTCTCTTTCTCGTTCGTCTCTTTTTCGCTTGCTTTTCGTTTGCTCGTGTGTTGGATTGCTTGCTTGTCACGATGGCTCAAGATAATACTAAATTGTGTGACTTCACCAATACCAACAACAATGATTTCCTTAGCACTCCGATTGTTCCTCTTACCGATACTGAATCTTGCAAAATCAATACTGCTTTGTTGAATCTTGTCATGAAAGATCAATTCGCCGGCCTTCCTAGTGAAGATGCCGCTACCCATCTAAATAGCTTCGTTGATTTGTGTGATATGCAAAATAAGAAAGATGTGGATAATGATGTTGTTAAATTGAAGCTATTTCCTTTTTCGCTTAGAGATCGTGCTAAAGCTTGGTTTTGATCTTTGCCTAAAAATAGTATTGATTCTTGGAATAAGTGCAAAGATGCTTTTATCTCTAAGTATTTTCCTCCCGCTAAGATCATCTCTCTTAGAAACGATATTATGAATTTTAAGCAACTTGATCATGAACATGTTGCACAAGCTTGGGAGAGGATGAAATTAATGATACGTAATTGTCCTACACATGGTTTGAATTTATGGATGATCATACAAAATTTTTATGCCGGGTTGAATTTTGCTTCTAGAAATCTTTTAGATTCGGCCGCGGGAGGCACTTTTATGGAAATCACTTTAGGAGAAGCTACTAAACTCCTAGATAATATTATGGTTAATTATTCTCAATGGCACACTAAAAGATCTACTAGTAAAAAGGTGCATGCGATAGAAGAAATTAATGTTTTGAGTGGGCAGATGGATGAACTTATGAAATTATTTGCTAATAAAAGTGTTTCTTCTGATCCTAATGATATGCCTTTGTCTACTTTGATTGAGAATAATAATGAATCTTTGGATGTGAATTTGGTTGGTAGGAATAATTTTGGTAACAACGCGTATAGAGGAAACTTTAATCCTAGGCCTTATCCTAGTAATTCCTCTAATAATTATGGTAATTCCTAGAACAGTTCTTATGGAATTTTTTAATAAGATGCCTTCTGATTTGAGACTAGTGTTAAGGAATTTATGAATTCGCAAAAGAATTTCAATGCTTTGCTTGAAGAAAAATTGCTTAAAGTTGATGAATTGGCTAGGAACGTTGATAGAATTTCTCTTGATGTTGATTCTTTGAAACTTAGATCTATTCCACCTAAGCATGATATCAATGAGTCTCTCAAGGCCATGAGAATTTCCATTGATGAGTGCAAAGAAAGAACCGCTAGGATGCGTGCTAAGAAAGATTGTTTTATGAAAATGTGTTCTTCTAATTTTTATGAAAACAAAGATGAAGATCTAAAAGTTATTGATGTGTCTCCTATTAAATCTTTGTTTTGCAATATGAATCTTGATAATGATGGGACTGAATATGATCCACCTTTACCTAGAAGGCGTTCCAAAAATTCGGAGTTTTTAGATCTTGATGCTAAAATTGATAACAGTGGTAATGAAGAGGTCAAAACTCTAGATATTAATGAACCCACTATTTTGGATTTCAAGGAATTTAATTATGATAATTGCTCTTTGATAGATTGTATTTCCTTGTTGCAATCCGTGCTAAATTCTCCACATGCTTATAGTCAAAATAAAGCCTTTACCAAACATATCATTGATGCTTTGATGCAATCTTATGAAGAAAGACTTGTGTTGGAAGTTTCTATCCCGAGAAAGCTTTATGATGAGTGGGAACCTACTATTAAAATTAAAATTAAAGATCATGAATGCTATTCTTTGTGTGATTTGGGTGCTAGTGTTTCCACGATTCCAAAAACTTTATGTGATTTATTAGGTTTCCGTGAATTTGATGATTGCTCTTTAAACTTGCACATTGCGGATTCCACCATTAAGAAACCTATGGGAAGAATTAATGATGTTCTTATTGTTGCAAATAGGAACTATGTGCCCGTAGATTTTATTGTTCTTGATATCAATTGCAATCCTTCATGTCCTATTATTCTTGGTAGACCTTTCCTTAGAACGATTGGTGCAATTATTGATATGAAGGAAGGGAATATTAGATTCCAATTTCCATTAAAGAAAGGCATGAAACACTTCCCTAGAAAGAAAATAAAATTACCTTATGAATCTATTATGAGAGTCACTTATGGATTGCCTACCAAAGATGGCAATACCTAGATCTATCCTTGCTTTTATGCCTAGCTAGGGGCGTTAAACGATAGCGCTTGTTGGGAGGCAACCCAATTTTATTTTTAGTTTTTTGCCTTTTTGCTTCTGCTTAGGAATAAATATTTGATCTAGCCTCTGGTTAGATGCGTTTTTATGTTTTAATTAGTGTTTGTGCCAAGTTTAACCTATAGGATCTTCTTGGATGATAGTTATTTGATCTTGCTGTAAATTCCAGAAACTTTCTGTTCACAAAAATAATTGTTAAAAATCACCAGAATGTGATAAAATATTGATTCCAATTGCTGCTGATCAATAAAAAAATTGTCTAGGTCGTCCTATTCTGGCAGAATTTTTGGAGTTCCATAAGTTTGCGTTAGTTACAGATTACTACACACTGTTCTGTTTTTGACAGATTCTGTTTTTCGTGTGTTGTTTGCTTATTTTGATGAATCTATGGGTAGTAAAATAGTTTATAAACCATAGAGAAGTTGGAATTCAGTAGGTTTAACACCAATATAAATAAAGAATGAGTTCATTACAGTACCTTGAAGTGGTCTTTTGTTTTCTTTCGCTAACGGAGCTTACACTACAAAAAAAAGACACATCCGTGACATTTTGGGCCGAACGAATTTTTTTCTATCATACATATGACACTTCTATGACGATAATTGTGACAAAACCCGGTATCATCATAGATGTGGTGGGCTCCTACTTCTATGACAAAAAATCATGACAGAAAATGGGCTTTTCGTCCTGGGTGGGCCGGAGACGCAGCTGCATGACAGTCTTTGGGCCGTCCATGATGGAAAAAACCATGGTAGAAGCGAGGGGAGGAAAATTTCAGGGAGTTCCCGGTTACGGTGGGAGGTCGGGGCCGAGCGATGCGTATTTCTCTCATACACGTACGCGCGTGTGTGCGAGGCGTTGGGCTCTAACTGAACCCGAGCGATTGCACTGCAGGCTACGCGTTACTGAACCCGAGCGATCGATCGATGGCTGTTAACTGAACCCGATCGAGCGATTCCTTCGCTACTGCTGCTAACTGAAGCCGATCGATTGGATGAACAGTGAGCGTTGCGGGGGGGGGGGGGTTGGATGAACAGTGAGCGGTGGCGTTGCCTCTGGATGAACAGGACCCCGTGGTGTGGAGGGCTGGATGAACAGTAGACGGTGGAGGGGTGCCCGTGGAGGGGTGGTTGAACAGGACCCCGTGGTGTGGAGGGCTGGATGAACAGTAGACGGTGGAGGGGTGCCCGTGGAGGGGTGGTTGAACAGTAGCCGGTGGAGTAGCGCGCGGTGGAGGCTGGATGAATAGGAGCCCGTGGAGGCTGCAGGAGGTCGACGGTGGAGATGAACAGTATCCCGTGGAGTCCCGTTTTGCGGTACGCCACACCCCTCCCGATCAACAGGACCCCCGTTTCGACCGTAGAGCTCCAACACAAGTCCGTTTCCTCCGTTTTGCGGTACGCCACACCCCTCCCGATCAACAGGACCCCCGTTTCGACCGTAGGAGGTCCGTTTCCTCCGTTTTGCGGTACGCCATACCCCTCCCGATGAACATGATCCCGTTTCGAACGTGGCCGGGCGAACACAAGGCCGTTTCCTCCGTTTTGCGGTACGCCAGGCCTCGTTTCCATCGCCTGTTCCGTCCAAGTCCTCCCGATGAACACGACCATGCATTCCGTTCTGACCCAGCCGGTTGGCTCCCATGCATTCCGTTGCCTCCCGATGAACATGACACATTCCGTTGCCTCCCCATGAACACGACGACGACGCTGTTTCTCCGTTCCGACCCAGCCATGTACACGAGCCCTGGCCGTACGTATGCGCGAGTAGGCGTTCGAGACCCTGCCCATATGTACGTACGTGGCCGTATTTTCTTTCTTGCACCCTGGCCGCTGTACGTACGTGTACATGCTACGTGCGCGCCTCTACTACGACACGTACGCGCCTCTACTACGACACATGCACGCCTCTACATCGACCACTATATATGTACGTACACGTTCGCGACCAGAATGACAACGCTACGTACGCTTCGACCAGGTGGGTCCCGACTATCAGGCACTTCCTTGCCTGCGAAGATGTAGCTGGTGGGTCCCAGCAGTCATTGGGGCGAATCGTTTTGTTTTTTGTTTTTGCCCGGACGCACTTCCTTGCGTGCGAAGGTGTAGCTGCTAGGTCCGAGCAGTCAGGGGGGAATCGTTTTGTTTTTTTTGCCCGGACGCACTTCCTTGCGTGCGAAGATGTAGCTGGTGGGTCCCAGCAGTCAGGGGGGCGAATCGTTTTTTTTCGGACGCACTTCCTTGCGTGCGAAGATGTAGCTGGTGGGTCCCAGCTGTCAGGGGGGCGAATCGTTTTTTGAAGCACTTCCTTGCGTGCGAAGATGTAGCTGGTGGGTCCCAGCAGTCAGGGGGAAACTTTTTTTCGTGAAATACGGTAGCCCGTCCGGTGGGTCCCCACTGTCAGGTGGAGGAATAATTATTTTGCGCGTAATAAGGAGGCACTTACTTGCTGCGGCCGTGGACCCAGCTGTCATCCTCTCCACGTACAGTCCATGTCCGATGGAAGCCATTCCTTGACCACGTTGACCACGCCGCGCCGAGAGCACCAGGGCGGTGGACGACGGCGAGGCCTAGGAAGGGGACGACGCGGAGCCGGGGAAGACGCGGCAGTGGATGCCCACGCGTCGAGGAGTATGAGGGTTCACTCGTTCGGCTGCGGTGTGAGGCTGCCGTCGCCGCAGAATAACAGGGGGTGTGGGTGCGTAGAGGGATGGCCTGGCCAGCGGTGGGAGTAGTAGGGGGTGGTGAGGCCTCCGCGGCATCACAGCCGGCCACGGGCGGCAGGACCAGGCGGCACGACCGGCGCTGCTTTGGGCGGCTGGAGCAAGAAGACCAGAGGTTGAAGAATCACTACGGCCGTTGGATGGACATCATACGGTCACCGGAGCTAGAATCGCTCATATATTGACTAAAGTTGACAAAGGCCTCCGTCCCAGTCAACTTAGTAGGCCCACAAGTCAGCCTCCCACCAAGGTGGGTCCCAGCTAGCAGGGGGGTATTCATTTTTTTGTGCGTAATAAGGAGGCACTTCCGGTGGGTCCGAGCTGACAGCGGGGGAACGTTTTTTCGCGAAATACAGTGGCCCATCCTATGGGTCCCAGCAGTCAGGGGGAAATGTTTTTTTCGCGAAATACTGCTGGCCTATCCGGTGGGTCCCTGCTGTCAGGTGGAGGAGTAATTATTTTCCGCGTAATAAGGAGGCACTTCCTTGCGGCTCCCGTGGACCCAGCTGTCAGCCTCTCCACGTACAGTACTCTTCTGATGGAAGTCGGTCGTTGACCACATTGACCACGCCGCGCCGAGAGCACCACGGCGGTGGACGACGGCGAGGCCTAGGAAGGGGACGACGCGGAGCCGGGGAAGACGCGGCAGTGGAAGCCCGCGCGGAGAGGAGTACGAGGGTTCACCGGTTCGGCTGCGGTGTGAGGCTGCCGTCGCCGCAGAATAATAGGGGGTGTGGGTGAGTAGAGGGATGCCCTGACCAGCGGTGGGAGTAGTAGGGGCGCTAAGGCCTGCGCGGCAACACAGCCGGCCACGGGAGGCGGGAGTAGGCGGTCCCGCCGGCGCTGCTTTGGCGGCTGGAGCAAGAAGATCAGAGATTGAAGAAACACGACGGCCGTTGGATTGACATCCAACGGTTACGTCTGCTAGAATCCTTTGTTGACGTATATAATAACTAAAAAAATCTTGCATACGCGTCAACTAAACAGGCCCACAAGTCAGACCACTCCCTTTTTTTAATAATTTATATATAGCTCATGGCAACTTCTTATGCAATTTATTGCAGTCGTTTTTTTTGGTTGGCCAGGGCCAATTTTGCATATTTCTGTGGGTTCCAAACTATTTTTAATACCGAAATGTCGAGCCAGATTTAAAGTACTTTGAAGATATATTTAAATTAGGTTAATGCCCAGTGAAATAGGAATCTGAAAATGTGAAAAAATTCAGAAATTATGAAGTAATTGCCAATTTGTCATCAGTTTTTATATTTACAACCCATTTCATATTACTTTCAAGATTTGCAGGCGTCTTGAAAGAGTTGCAGCCCATCAGGGCGTAGATAAATAAGTAGGTCTGGATTGGGTATTCTTCAGAAAAAATAAACTGGGCTCATTTTCACAAAGAAAAAATAGCTGGGCTGGTCACATGGTGAACATAAAATATAAGCCTGGGCTAGACGGGCCACAGCCCAGTTCAAACCCTGCTCCGTCTCAACAATACCAAACAAAAAAATAGTGCTCGAGTAGCTACGTCCCAGGTGTCAGCCGATCTTGTGTTGTTCTCTTGTCTATTGACTATATACGCTCACAATGTCGTGGGTCCCAGATGTCAGGAAAACACTAGGAGGAAGCATTTTATTTTTCCATACGCTGACATGGTGGGCCCCTACTGTCATCTTCTCCACGTACTTCTGTTGATTCCTGTTGTTTGTTGACCATGTTGACAACGCGAGAGGGCGGCGCCGCGTCGAGCGCACCAAAGCGCGCAGAGGACGTCGGCGTTAACGATTTAGGAGACGGTGGGGCGGTGATGCGTGCGCTGAGGTGCAGCCAGCCGTGGGAGGCGGAAGCAGGCGGCCCCGCCGGCGCTGGTTTGGTTTTGGCGGCTGGAGGAAGACAGGACTGAAGAAACACGACAGACTGTAAAAGCAGCAGGAGTACTTAACAACATTAACTGAAACCAGCAGGGGCACTTAACAACCAAAGCTGAAAGCAGTATGAGTACTTATACAGGTTCAACTGTACAAAGCACGCCTCGAACAGTGCTACTTTGCCTACAGTTAACCAAGGGTGAGGCCGCCAAGCCCCAGGACAAGGCCCAGGCGCCACCCCGCGCATCCACAACCTTCTGAAAGCGGCTTCATCTCGCAACGTGGTCAATAAACAGGATATTCGCTTTAGAGCCATGGAAAAGCATGAACATAATCTTCTGTCCTATTCTCCAAGATGGACGGGCCTTCATTATTTGAGACCACCCATGAATAAGTATCTTTTCACCTCCAAGGGGAATTGAGTAGGTCGACATAAACATCATGTTGTGACCAAGCGCAAGTCTGACCCGACCATGGTCAGGCATCTGTATAGGAACAATAGAACTCGGCAGTTCCTGTTTCAAGAAGATCACACCTGTAAAACTGTGTATAAGCAATAGTTTATGAACAACATATATAACCGAAAACAGCTCGTACCATAAGTTTCTCGACACAGTTGGACCTGTTCAACGAGTGCAGTAGTGGCACACATATCCCACGTGGCCTTCCACCATTGAAACACCCCACAAGGAACTCAAGACGATCAATAAAGTGTAGGAACTTGTGGATGTCGATCCAGTCAACTTCAGTGCCATTAGTAACAGCCGAGTTATTACAGAGTAACAAACGAGCAGACTGCTTAACTCTGAAAAAACCTACACGTGCCACCAATTATAAGAAAATATTAGTTAGAAGTAGCATCTTCGTGAGAGATTCGTTGCTACTTCTAAAGTTAAATTGTGATTAGTTAGACAGAATAGGTGGATTAAGAAGTAATCGAGGCAACAAGCAAGAACCAGATACAAAACTAACATGGATGAACAATTGGAATGACGTCGGGGGTGGAAGATCGCAGTGAAGATGAGACCAGGTTATGCTGTTTCCATCAACATTCGTGCGCCAACTTTCAGTCCGTAACACTTGAGAAAGTTTATCCAAGTTCGGCCATAAAAAAAGCAGCGATCTTCTTGGTTCATGAACCCAACTCAGAACTTATATCCATGGCTTGTCTTCACTATGACCATTAAACTAGTGTATTCAGTTATGGCAAGGCCGAGCATCTTGAGTACATGTGTTCTGGCAGAGCAAATAATACACTGCAGGAAAAATAATATGAGAACACAACATGTTCAAAAAACCCCCACCCTCCCGGATAGAAAAGAGGATTTTAGGAACATACTGTGCGCGTTTCAAAATGCTGTGTTAGGATGAGAAGGAACAAGTGTGGCGTCTCGCCGAGGGCGCAGAAACCTATAGGGTACTCGCACTTTGGGCACTGCAAATGAAACACACTAGATTCAGTAGGAAGAAAAATGCATCAACGGCGGCGGCTGCCATCCTAGGATTACGTGCAACCAAGGGACTTGGATTTATCGGGGATGGATGAAGAATTCGTACCTGGTTCTCCATGAGAAAACCCTATGCAATCGCCGAGAGGGGGTTTTCTCTGAACAAGCAGACGAGGGAGAAGGGGATTCAGGCCCAGTGAAATATTGCCGCTTCATCCGTCCAACTTACTACTAAAGCTAGAAAGGGGGGGGGGTTGTGATTTGACGGCTCATTAGGCATTACTGCGGCGCTACGACCGGGGTGTGTCTACCGTGAAGTTGCGCACTCTAATTTGTGCATATGGCACGTGGACCCCGTTGCCGGTTGCCCCACATATCAGCCAATGGAAGTAGAAAGACAGGAGTAACTAGTTACACATAAATATATTTTTTGACAGAGAGATACTCCCTCTGTAAAGAAATATACAAATCTTTTATATCACAGGCTCACCTTGCCGAGAAATATACTCCCTCTGCAACGCACGGGCATTATGGGGGTTCAGCTAAGAATATAATACTCAGATAGGCTCACGGTTCTAGACTTTGGGCTGCAGGCCGACCCTGCATGTTTGGGGGCCCATGTGTTGTACCTCAGCGCTTTTCATATTGCAAGCGATCGGTACGGCGCTGGTTTTAGATGCTGTCGCAAGGCGAATACACAAAATTGAATAAAGCACGGCAGCTGTTGGAATGAAATCGAATGACAGTTCCTAACCAGCAATCAGAGTTGCAATTCTATCAACGATATACCATGTGATAAATAATACTGTCGTACTACTTATACACACAGGACACTTGTTTCACCATGCCAGATTATTACATCAAAATCTCTCGGAGGATAGATCAGTTCGGCAGTTGCGTTCTGCTACTGAACAATTTCAAATTTGATTTGGACCAGCTCTCCTTGCCGAGAAAGTTCGATTTTGACATCATCCCCTACCGCAAGATATGATTTAGATTTGAACCTTGACCATCCTTTAGCATCAATCATCATGCGACCATCCTTTGTACTTACGGTATATTGAGCAGGTTCTTTCACACCAAGGCTGCGCATGGTAAGAGAAACTTGGCCGCGGTCGCCCGGATTGTTGAACGACTCCCTCGTTTCTCTAGGAATTCTCTGTCTACAAACAAGAAGACATACCCAAACAGTTAAATCAACACAGTGAATCATGTGAAACAACATGGAAAGAAAAAAGAACGAAGCACTTGGGCGGCCAATGCTTACCAAGAAGGTGGACATGTCGGTTTTTGTAAGGACTTTGGTATATGAAGTGCGAACTGCAGCCCAGTCTGTTGCCGGTGCAACTGCACGGGCCAGAGCAGATGTAAGTGCAAGTGTTGGTGCAGGTGCCGAAGCCGCCGCTGCTGCCGGAGATGGTGCTCCTTGTAGAGCTGGTGCCGGTGTCGGAGCAGGTGCCGGTGTCGATGCCCAATCCTCGGGTAGATCAGACTGATCCGCTGACGCGGTCGGTGCCCAATCCTCAGCTGGATCAGACTGAGCTGCTGCCGCTGTCAGTGCTAGAGCAACTGCCGGTGCTTGATCTGTGCGAGACAGCGGCGATCGTGTCTGGTCTGCTATGATCAGCTTTCTAACTTGACTAACAAGGACCACTACGGGAGGTCGAACCACGGACCGGAGGTAGTAGAACGTGATCCTCCGTGACCGTGATCCAGTTTTTTTCTTCATTTCTTTTAAACGCGAGAAGGACTAATTGTGGCGTTTTTGTTAAACCAAACTGCAGTTCATCATAGGGATTCAGCTTGTACTCAGACAACAGGCTGATCCAATTTTTTCCAGTAATGTAAGTGATGGACAGTGCCTTCGTTACTGACACGACATAAGAAGTGAAACCTGCAAAAATAGCCATCGTAGAGCAAACCAAACCGTTTATTCTGTGATGAATGTCACATGGCAAAACCTGCATCGTAAAATTGCACGAAAAGAAAGAAAACATGACATTAAATCAATAAGATTTAGACAGTAAATCAATAAGATTTACTTGATGTGACACGAGTGAATCCTTACCAGGAAATCACTATGTTGAAGTACTAAACAGAAGATTGATCGTCCAACTACGCGTGGCATGCAGGGGCCCCGCCTACTCCCACAAGCAGGACAGTCCAAAGGTCGTGACGAATCGTATGGACCGAACATCCATGGGAATGGAAATCCTGGTGGGTGCGATAAACCCTGCAATGCATACAGATATTGGAGTGTAACCATAATTTATAAACCGTCCTCACAAAAAATATGATCTGGATACTTCAAAATATACAGACTTAATTGAGTGGACAGACATTAACATAGACCGTTCACACACCAAAAGCGGCAGTACTAATAAACAATATAGGGTTCACAAACACAAATCAAGTACTGAACAATAGTACTTACTACAGACAAGCAAAGTTGCACTAACTAAACTCTGTAGACTATTTCTTGCCACCGACCTACGGGATGAACC
Source organism: Aegilops tauschii subsp. strangulata (assembly GCF_002575655.3). Classification (NCBI taxonomy): domain Eukaryota; kingdom Viridiplantae; phylum Streptophyta; class Magnoliopsida; order Poales; family Poaceae; genus Aegilops; species Aegilops tauschii. The sequence continues at coordinate 521,229,378 of NC_053036.3, forward strand.
CCGCATAACTGACTAGGCCATGGACTTCGTGCGAGATGTCTACATGCACCATCACCATCTTGTCAACCTTGGAGAACCTAACAGAGTGGTCTTTCCACTCATAAACATGATGATGAAGACAGGCCGCATCAGATTTGTTGGGAAGCTTTACAAGAACCACACCCTTCATAATCGAAGGCACAGCCAGGAAATTGTTGTGGTCAAGTACAACCTCGAGAACACGCCTGACAACAATGCTACAGGAAAACACTAGTTCAGGACATGTGGCGACAAGGACACAACAGCTGGATAGTTCAGTAGTAGAACTCATCATCAGGTCTTCCAGTTCACACGGCATGACTTTGAGAACTTCATCTCCACCGCGGACCTGGTTCTAATTCAAACAGAAACCATATTTTATTACTACTTCCGTTCAGAAATATAAGACGATTTTCGATATTATACTCCATATATGACTACATATACGCACAGAAATGAGTGAACAAAGACACTAGAACATGTCTTCAAAGGCATGAGAGCAGAGGGATTACATGCAATATCCATAACACAAGTTACTGAGGCAAATATACCCTCTTAAAAGGTAGCATTGATGTTCATAAAGTACTCCCTCCGTCCCAAAATTCTTGTCTTAGATTTGTCTAGATACGGATGTATCAAGTCACATTTTAGTATTAGATACATCCGTATCTAGACAAATCTAAGACAAGAAATTTGGGACAGAGGGAGTAGTTGAAAGTAATCTATAAGAAATCAGTGTCAACCTCTCGCATGTTTTGGTCAAAAGAGGAATTTAGAACCGTCATTTGGCACACTAAAATCACATGCAAGATCACCCAGAAAGTTGTACTACCAGTACTAGTACTGCGTGTTAGATGAAAAAACACGATCAAGATCGAGAAAAAGATCGTCAACAAGAGACATTACCTGGACTTGCTTAATGAGGGATCCCGGAGAGGGGGGCTTGGACAGGGCGATGGCTTTGAGCTTGTCTGCGGTAGTCTCGGCGGGGTGCTTGCGCTTCTTTGTACCATGAGCCTCGACGGTTTTGGCTAGAGCCATAGACATCACGTCGGCCGGTGCTCCGGCGTCCATCCAAGAGAGGAAGCTGAGAGAGAAGAGTGAAAGGAGGAAAGAGATGAGGGAGAAGCGAAGCGAGTGGGGGTTCTTCAAGAGAGGAAGCTGAGAGAGAAGAGTGAAATGATGGTTGCTTCGTCCATCCAACTTACTGCTGGAAAGGAGGGGGTTTTGTGATTTGACGGCTCATTGGGAATTACTGCGGCGGTTCGATCGGGGTAGTCTACCGTCACTCTACTACGGAGTAATTTAGTGCATGGCTGGAGGAGGATCCGCACGGTAGAGCGTGTCCACTGTTTTTCTGAAGAAAAAATGATTACAGCAAGCGTTTCCACTCTTACAACGGAGGAGTGAGAAACACGGCAGCCACTTGAACATACACAGTGCCCCTACTACTAGGCATGTGCAGTGGTTCATATGTCAGTACTACACAATCTTGTTGCTAGTGTAGTAAGATATGACGATAACAAATGATGTTGTGCGCATGTCAACTACTCCTATATGTAACATAGTACCGCTTTTTCGACTGTCCGGTCGAGAATGAACGGTGAGATCAATGTTAACAGAACTAGGTCCACAGCGCACGGAGAGTATGGTGCTATAGTACTCCACGAAACATGAACCATATGAAGCACGAATAGTGTTAGGCAAGGTGTATGAAGGGTGCACGGGATGGGTGCAAAAGTTCCCTTCTCGACCCACTTTTGGGTGTTTGGCAGAGTGCATGAAGGGTGCATGAGTCCACACTAGTAGGTTGACAAAAATACACGAAGAGGAAACAACTATATTGAGATGAGAATGCAACCAAACACACCCACACGCTTTGTGCTACAGTGACGGATCTGGACCGTCTGAGTTTGATCCAACCGTCATGTTGCGTCGAGACATGGACATGCCCATGCAGAGGGCGCCTAAACACCACCGAAGTCCCTCTGCTTCTTGAGGCGCATGATGTTGGTGATGCAGGGTGCAACCGCCCGCAGAGCCCGCTCCCGGTCGACGGGAGCCCGCTCGTCAAAGACAGCGTCCAATGGCACGAATGGATTCCGGTGACGGAGCCCTGAAAGGATTCGCCCGGCAACGGTGACGGCAGCCTGCAACCCCTCCTTGTCCAGCTCAGCCCCCACCATAGCGCGGAGACGGCTCAGCTCCTCGGAGATATAGGTGAAGAAGGAGACCAGGTCAGGAAGCCGCAGCTCGTTGAAGTCGACCGGGTGGTCGAACGGGTTTAGCCCGACGGCCGGCATCGTCGCGCTGGCATGACGGTAGGCATCGCGCAGCCGCAACACGTGCGTGGCAACTTGGTTCACCAAGTGGCTGAGGCGATCCTGGACCTCGTCATGATCGGCCCGCTCGCGCTCCAGCCGGCTCCCCTGACGGCCTATCGTATCTCCCGCTTTCTGCAGCAACGCCGCTGACGCCTCGAGCATCTTTGTGGTGGACGCCTGCCGATTTTGAAGCTCCGTGAACTCCCGCACATAACGAAGGAGCATGGCACTCCTCTCCTCCTTGAGCTCACGGAGCTCCACATCCTTGGCCCTGAGCTCCGCATCCTTGGCATGGAGCTCCTGTGTCAGGCGCCTCACCTCGGACTCCGTGATCTGCTGCGCTGCCATGGCACCAGGTAGAAGCAATGGGGAGAGGAAGCAAAGGGGGCGAAACGGCTGAAAGGCAATGCAATCTAGGGAAGGCGGAGGGAGCGGGGAAGCTTTTGGTTTTCACCACGGTAAAACACCAGTCGACGACTTCTCACATCAGGGAGCAGTGGGTTTTTACTAGCGGAGTCATCGTGACTAATTGCTGCCGCACCTGCTCCTGTCAATCAAAAAAATAAAAATCCTTCCGCGCCTGCTCCCGTCAATCAAAAAATTAAAAATCCTGCCGCACCCAAACACCAGAGCAACGCCGCGGTGGATATTTAAATTTACCTGCCGGCAAGTAGATAAAAAAAGGGGTGAAAAAACAAATGTGGTGGCGGCCTAGCTAATCGGTCGAACTAGCCCAACTAGCTAGCCACCATGTTTCACTGATGTACTCGGCGGGAAAGGTGGTCTTTCATGATTTGACGACTCATTTACTTGCTTCGGCGCTACGACCGAGGAGGACCCAGAAAACGCGCGGTAGGGCGTCCCACGTTAGGAAGAATATATGCGTGCACCACCCGGGAGGACCCCGAAACTGCGCAGTAGGGTGTGCCACATCTCGGCACGGAGGAAAAATGTGCGTGTAAAAATATACTGTATCAGACGTAGTACCTATGGTTCGACCTCGGGACCCAGCCAGTCGGTCGAAAACACCCCACTAGCCACACAGCTTCATCATGCAAACGTGGCACGGAGGATAGACGTCGTTAGCTCCATCTCGACCAGCCACAACGTCTCTTGTTCTAGTAGATTCTTCTATTTTCCAAGCTTTTTTTAGTTGTAATAACACCACGGCAAGCTAGCGCCGCTCTTCGTGTGTGCCCATGCAAAGGTTAGACGATGGAGAGAAGAGAGATTGAGATCGCAGACCTGGGATCCACCAGTAAGTGAGACAACGGTCATGCACGTGTTGACGAGGCACTCCCTCTACTCTACTCAACGCAAGTACTGTATAAAATCAAGTTATGGGACAAAGCCAACAACCGTTCGTTTTTTCAGGCTATCGACTTACGCTTTGTAGTCCAGGTTGCCAGTTCGAATCTCGTCTTTCAGATTTGTTAGTTTTAGGTCCAAATTTGATTAATGACAAGTGGGACCCCCATGTGTTGTTCCGATATTTCAGTGTAGGATGGTTTTTTTGAACAAACACTTTGCGCGGTTAGACAAGTAACGGCACGAGTTACACGTATTTTGCAAGTTTACGAACAAAAATGACAGCGGCATAGAATATCACATCCACCCCGCAGCTTAGATACTATGGTGATACGAGTTTTTAAACCGTTGGAAGTGAGATCCAATGGCTTGGGAGTAGTCTTTGTAATTATGCGCAATTTCCAAACTCTCCAAAGGTTTTTTTTGCAAATAAAACATTCAGGCCTCATGTGTGCCGCTGCATCTTCGATCCAACGGCTCCCCGGTGCTCATATTAGGTGCTCCCCGTAGCTTAATTACCCGCTACGGTGATATGAGCATCTAGGTCGTATGATCAGTGATCAGATGGCACATGCGTAGTACTTGTACTTTCTACGCATTTCCTAAACTCTATCAACCGTATATTGCAAAAACATTCAAACCTCCTACTGTGGGCCGTTAGATCTCAGTGAACTCGTATCACCATAGAATCTACGGTGCGGGAGCACCTCATACTCTCCCGTGCGAGAAAACATAAGGTGCTATCGCAGCTTGGATGCTACGGTGATACGAGCTTGGAGGTCGTTTGATCTGAGATCCAATGGCACCTGAGCAGTCTTTGTGCTTGTAAGCAGTGGCCGAACTCTTTTGGAGCTTCTTTGCAAAAAACCATTCGAACCACCGAGGAGGTGTTGGGTCACAATTCCAACGCCTCCGAAGAGCTTGTATCACCAAAGCATCTAAGGTGTGGTAGCACATGATATTCTTACATACAGGAGAATATGATGTCCTCCTTCATCTTAGATGCTACGGTGATACGAGCTTCGAGGTCATTGGATATGGGATCAAAGGGCATCTAAGTAGTTTTTGTACAAATTGTGTGCAATTCTCAAACACATCAAGGTTTCCTGCAAAAATATTAAGACACATCATGTGAGCGGCTATATCTCAGATCTACAAGCTCCGAGCAACTCGTATCGGCATATAGCATCTAAGGTATGGGGGCACATGATATTCTCCCGGGGAGGAGGGGTGGGGGTGCACAACCAATCGGTGGTTGCGAGGGTGGGGACAAATATAATCTAAACAACCCTAAACAGAGCTCCACAATTTTATCAAAGGTCGAGGGGTTGACCCCCGACAATCATAGCTCCGCCTAAACACAACATTTGCATGTACTATAGTACTAGACTTAATATTCATGTTTCAGTTTCATGTTCATTTTAAATATTGAACTGAGGACCATGGATGTCTTACATTTTACTCCCTTCGTTCCTAAATATTAGTCTTTTTAGCGGCTTCAAATGGACTGGCACATACGGATGTATATAGACATTTTTGAGAGTCTAGATTCACTCATTTTGCTCCGTATGTAGTCACTTGTTGAACTCTCTAAAAGACTAATATTTAGGAATAGAAGGAGTATTTTTGAATTCATGTCATACATGCATGGTTTGGAAAAATAGTTGCACTATACTTATTGGATTGTTGTTGTGTTCGTGCGTGTGTGTCTCTGTGTGTGTGTATGTGTGGTCATATGCTTGATACACACAAAGTTTTCTCACCTCCATATTGTTCATCTTTTAAATTTTAATTTGCATTGGAAAACTTACTAGGGATACCATGAAATGTGAAATCCACGTTGAGATCACTATATCACAAACTCACTCTAATTCAACAACTCGTCATAAATCAATTACCACGTTGAGATTAGTATTTGCAAGGAAAATACGGGTATTGTAATACACATAGTTTCGTTCGGCAATTTAAAAGGTTCCTTTCGTATTCTCGAATGGTAGGACCCAACGGCGTACCAGCCAGACCTTGGCTCGTGTTGATCCTAAAAAAATCGGGCTCGTGTCCTTCGGTGGCGTGCGTGGTACGCACATTAGGCAACCCCAACCAGTCGAGCCTCAACGTTTCAAGTCGAAATATCTGGCGGCCAGAATTCCAGCCCTAGGAAATTCCCCTCATGTCCCCGGTCCATAATGACTACCGATGAACAATGGAGGGATGCTTTAGTAACTAGACAACGTTACCTACCGTGCCGAGCACGGTTCAATTCCCTCGGTCGCCGCTCGTCAAGGTCACCCGTCAACTGCATTGCCTAGTACTACTACTACTGCACTAGGATGAGCACATAATTGAGCCCGTTTGTTCGTGCCTAGTACTTGAGTTAATATATCAGGCAATGCACTGGTACGGAGGGATTATCCTTTTACTCTGCATATATAACTTGTCTGAACTCTAACTAAGCAAAATGTTTGACCAAATCCCTTCTTAAGAAATACAACAGGACAGTTGTATGGCTTGAAAATTTATTGCATGATGCAGGTTATGATATTGTTTCGAATCCTGGATCTTAAATTTCAGAAAATCCAAAAGTGAGCATAAATTCTTGAAACTAAGCATGGTCACGTGATATGGCACAAATATTACTTCGTAAGTTTTTTCTTCAATCTGAGACAAGCTACTTATGTCAAGTTGCACAAATGAAGAGCCAAGGTATTTTGGAACAAAGACCTGTCACGTTAAGGCGAACGCTTTCATTATTGAAACCGTGGGCGTTTACGTGTTGCCACGAGTCCCCGCTTCTCATTGGCAGGTGCCGTCCGAGCAAGCGTGTGAGTCGACGGGAGGCGTGCGAGCAGACCGCTGCGCCGGCTGTCAGGGAGGCGTGCGAGCAGACCGCTGTGCAGGCTCACCGTGAGGCGAGCCCTTTGACCACGCTCCGCCGCCCACCGTCGTCCCAACTGCTCCCACTTTTAATGTCGCCGGCGCCGCAGTTTAAAATCAACCCCGCACTAACTGGTATCGCTACAATCCTCTCTCTTCCTCTCCGATTCTCCTGTCGTCTACCTCCAACTAGCCTGACCTAAATGTACGCCATGCCGCATCACGATGGTCTGCCCTTAGTGTTCCAGTTTCCTGAGGAAGACACCCAGCTGGAGTCTCAAGAACATAAGGTGCTTTGGGACGGGCTTGAACTGGCCTTGCGGGAAGACGCCGCGCCTGTCCCCGCTCCCGTTCCGGCTCCCGTCGCCCCGACTGTGCCAGCGCCCATCCCCGTTGCATTGATGGGCTGGGAGCTGCACATTGTCGCCGAGCTTGATCCCACGGGGTTCCACGAGGTCCCCGCCGACTTTCACGCGCCCGTGCACCTGCCAGCGCATGCGCCTGCGCGTGCACTGACGCGCACGCCCGTGCCGGTGCCCGTGCACCTGCCAGTGCATGTGCCTGCGCGTGCACTGACGTGCGCGCCCGTGCCGGTGCCCGTGCACTCGAATGTCTCCGCCGCGCCGTTGACAGCGCCTGTCCCCGCGCAGGTGCCAGTGCCCCCCTCAGCGGCATGGATGGCCTCCGTCGACTGCTTCCTTGCACCAACGCCAGTCGCCTCCTCCCGCAGTTGACTCGCTTCGAAGTCCAGAACATTTTGGCCTTCCTTGAAGCTAGGCCAACGTCCAGGAGTACGCCAACAACGGCGCAAGACGCCGCCGTCGCCGTCGGTCAGTGGCCCGACGACACACAGAGCACGGCAGAGGAGCCGCTTCCCACCGCGAGACGCCCCCGCCGCCGCCGTGTAATCTAAATTTTCCATGAAAAACGTTCGGATTGCCATGCTTAAAATCCGAACGTTTATCATTTCCATTTATTTTATATCGACATCGTATAATTTAAAGTCGGAGTCAGACTGAACGAAATGTATGGTTTGATCGATTGAATGTTCTGCTAGAGCCATATCAAATTAAATATAAAACGTCATCAAGCCACATGTATTCCTTGTCATCCAACGACCTAGACTGCTTCAATGTCGAGCGCTCAACACGTTTAGCGTGCAGTTAATTTCATGCCAAAAATAGTGCTAATCAAATGACAACGCGCAAATAATATCCTAGTAGTTAATATCCGCATGCACTTAATATACTTCCAAATTAACGTGCATTGCACGTACACACTGACTAGTGCTGCTAGTACGTGAAACTGGTGCCGTGACTTGTGAACGCGTCCAGATATGGTCAACGGCAACATCGCCCGCGAGTTCTTCCTGTTTGCCCGTGCGTGTAAACGCAGAAGGGGAGGAGAGAGAGAGAGAGCACACATGAAACCCACCAGTAAGTGAAGGCGAATAGTACTAAAAATAATATTACATGTTATCCATTAATTAGGCTGTGGTAATATAAAAACATTATGTGAACAAAGGGGGTACAACAAACATTGCTATTCTACGTATGTTGCCTATTGACGTGCGGCTTGAAGGCCCGGTCGCATGTTCGATCCTCGTCCTTTATTTTTTAATTTGTATATGGGTCCAAATTTGTTTCATGACATGTGGGCCCCTCGGTGGGTAGTTTGTAGCACTTTAATTTGTGGGTCGAAATTTGTTCCATTCCAAGTGGACTATCAGTGTGTAGTTTTGTAGCTTATTTATAATAATTAAAGAGAACAACATAGTTTTTTCAATAATACCATGGTGCGACGTTGAAGGCGAGAAAGGACGTGCGAGAGAGCGATGACCGAGCCAGAGGGAAATCAACTAGGGGAGTTGCGTGGGTTGCAACGGTGTTTGGAGTAGTTGTGGGCCGAATGCTACGAAAATATAATCTAAACCGACCGGAATAAATGCCTACACAAATTAATCCAAGGTTGGAGTGCCCCTCGCAATGTAAATAGCTCCGGCTTTGCGAGGGATGGAGAGGTAGTAGCTTCAACGCGTGGAAGATACGGTGTGAGAAAGCGAGGTCAATCGAGAGACATATAGATAGAGAGACAAAGTGAGTGTGGTCCGACATTCATTGAACAAATATATGCTCTGGAGAGATATTGCCCGATTGAGTTTTTTGGCAAGGGTGAGGGCTGTAAGATAGAGCTTGAGAGATGATCCAGTCACAGACGTGTAGATATATTTTGTGCGTGGGAGGAAGCAAGGTCAACCGATCACATAGGGTCGCCGTGCGATCGAAAGAGTGAGACGGGTTGGAGAGAGTGACCTAGATAGACGATGTGTGTGAGAGAGTATACAATGTGAATAGGTCGAATTGGGCTCAAACATGGTGATATATCGTTTTTGTCCGAGAAAGAGCGAGGTCAATCGAGACATACGGAGAGAGAGAGAGAGAGAGAAAGAGAGAGAGATTGAGTGAGCGTGGCCCACCATGAGGTCAAAAGAGTGGCGACGGCTTGGATGGACTGACCTAGATGGACAATCTGCGTGAGAGAGTATAGAGTGTGTCGATCGAGGCCCAAACAGGGAGATATATCATTTGTGTGTGAAATAAAACGAGGTTAAACGAGACTTAGATAAAGAGAGCGAGATTGAGCGAGTGTGGCCCGCCGTGCGGAAGAAAGAGTGAGACAGTCTCGAGGGAGTGACCTAGATATACAACGTGCGTGCGTGCGCACGAGAGGTTGGGGGAGCTAGATAGGCAATGCATGTATTTAGCGCGAGAGGGTGAGAGGGAGAGGGGGAGAGAGAGAGAGCTCGGCATGGGGTGCAATGGCGGGTGTGTGAGGTAAATACATTTGGTAACAGAGTAGAAAAAGGGGTTGTGTAGTTGTGAGACTTAGAGATCGAAACATGGAGAGAAAGAATGAACGTGTGTTGGAAACCGATAGCTTCCTAAGGTGGTTAGGAGAGGAAGATTGACCGATACAGGAAGTATGTAGCGTTTGTGCGAGGGGGGGGGGGCTAAAAACAACATTTGAATGTACATAGTACGAGACTTAATATCGATGTTTCAATTCGGTGTACATTGTAAGATTTGAACCGAGGACCAGGCATACGGGTAATTATTTCGAATTCGTGCCATACTAAGTTTCGAAAAGTTGACATTGACTCAGTTTGTTGTGCTATTTTGTAGGTCATATGTTTGAATCCATCCAAAATTTTTCTCACTACCATGGTGTTCATCATATACATATGAATTTGTATTAAAAAAGTAGCGTGGATACAGTGAAATGTGAAATCCACGTTAGAATTGGAGATCGCTACGTGACACACACTCTAATTCAAATAACTAACTACGTGACACACACTCTAATTCAAATAACTAATTATGTGACACACACTCTAATCCACGTTAGCGTGGGTACCGTTTCGATTTTTTTTTCAAATAACTCCTCATTAATTAATTTATAGTACTCCATCTGTTCACTTTTATAAGACCTTGAAGACATTTCAGACAATGTGCAAAACAATTCATTTTAAGTTGTCTGAAACGACTTACAAAAGTGAACAGATGAAGTATCTCGTTTCGAATGACTAATTATTGCAAGGAAAACACGGGCATGGTAATACATACAGTTTCGTTTGCAAATGAAAGAAGATTCGTTTGCATTCTCAAATGTAGGCGCACCAGGCAGACCAGGGTCGTGTCGGGGTGGACGCTGCTTCGGTGCCTTAAAGGCAACTGCCTTTGGGTCACTGACATGTGGGCCAGCCACCTGTTGGGCCCACATGTCATGGACACAAAGGCAGGTGCCTTAAGGCACCGAAGCATAGTCCTGTCAGGGTGGTCGCGTCTGTCGGACGGACGCGTATCACCCAGCCACCCACCTCCCCCCCAAAAAAAGGACGATGACAATATAAGTTCGTGCTTCCACGTTTCGGATTGAAATATCTGGTGGCCCCAATTCCAGCCCTGCAGAATCTCTCTTCTCCACCGTCCCCTTCCGCGCCTAGATTGCTCAAATCCCTAATTCGCCGCCAACCCTCGAATCGCCCCTCGTCTCATCTCTTTCCCCACCGTTCCCCACCTCTGTGCCGAACGACGATGACGAAGATGACGGTCGCGCTTCACCACCGGACCGGAGCTACCTCATCTACGCCCTCGTCCACCGCACCGGGTGGTCCACCGACAACGTCGGCCACAGCAACCGACGTGCCTCACAGACACCAAGTTCCATCGCATCAGGTGCGCTTCACCGACGCCGTCTCCCAGCTCACCGGGCTACTTCACCGAGCACATCGTCGCACCTCCGCCCCCCGAGGCCGTTGGGGCTTTACCAACGGTCTCGTCCACCGCATCGTAGCGCTCCGCTGCCACTCAAGATCTGCATCCGTGCGCGGCCAGCCAACGCCAGCGCATCACCCTCAACGGCTCTGAAGTGACCCGCACTCTAGCTAGGCGAGCATGCCCAAACGCCGGCCCGAACTAGGTATCCACACATCACTCCCTTGTGCACTGTTCTGACGATGTTTGGATATCCTTTCACTGCTCTCTTAGCTTACACGCCTATGCAACTCTGACTTTAACTCTTATTTCTTCTGGAGATATCATCTGAAACAAGCAAATCCATTTTTTAGCGAAGCATGACGGCGCTACGGGATCTGGTACACATCCTGCACACCCGTATAACCTTGTAAGTATTTGTCCTCCGGTACAACATCAAGGTCGATTCCTCTTATTTGATCAACCATTCGCCGTGTCAAAAATGCAGAGGGGGATGCAAGGAGCACAAGGCCTGCACATCCAAGCAAGTGGTAACATGGACTTGTACATGGAACATCCCAAGTGCAAGCAGAGCTGCAGTGAGCCTGTACAACGAGCTAGCGTAAGTCCCTGCATTTCATTTAATTCGTACTGGCATTCGTGTATGATTTGTGTGCAGTGGCTGATCCACGAATTCAAGTTACCAGGGGCAAACATTTAACTTAAAAAATACGAAGGCACTTGCACTCCGGAAATCAACATAACTTGAGAAATGTGAAGCTACATGCACTTTGAAAACCAGCTAATGATCCGAAGTAGTTCAGATTATAAACACTAAATGATGCAACCACCAAAAAACACAAAATGCAACATGGTGTACAAGGACTACAAACATGGTCTGTACCTGCTTGAATTATTCGTTCTCTGGCTGAAAATATCAAAGTGTAATTGCATGTATAACCAGTGCGCAAACTGCATATCAATATATCTATCCTGCACAAGTATGCCAATAGTTTCAAACAACAGATTAGAAAAGTATTTATGCTATGTTGTCATGATACGGGGACTTTCTGGTAGATGGCCTCGACGTTTCCTCAAGCTATGAAAATGCACTATAATTTGCTTGTCATCAATGCCTACAAATCTCTGTCTCTCTCAACATACTAGATCATCATTAGACACTAAATCCTTCAATGAGCTTGCAAAATGCTTGCATTAGATCCCTCATTAGACACTATATGTTCATCACCAGGAGCATGTAAAATGTTTGCATCAAATCCTTCATTAGCAGTCTGTTCATTAGACACTTCAGGCTCAAGAACAACATGAGCTTGTATGTTTGCACCGGAAACTTGATTAGATACATCAGATTCAGTCAGTTCAGTATTGATTGGGGGAGTTATAAAATAAGTAGAAATTGGTTTATTTTCTCATAGATTCCCTACATACAAGCAGTTTTACAACACCGTCAGGTTTAACTATTGGCCAGAAATTGAAGAGTTGAATTAGATATAATCAGGGATGTGATGTACCTGCTCATTGCGCATGCTACTCTTGCAAGCTGCTACTGTCCGTTTGTGCAAGCTTGATGCCATGCCCATGCTGCCGCCGCCGCCTCCCACGCAGGCTACACACAGGGTTGGATCTTCATCTTCTTGTCCTTTCGTTCGCTTGAAGCCCGGCGACCGCCCTCCAACGAGGGCGCGAGGAAGTGCTGTGTCGGTCTGTCCAGCGGCGGCTAGGTTAGGAGCGAACCAGACTGGAGGCTGGAGCGAATGAATTGGGATTTTTCCTGCTGTCGATTGATATGGGAGGCGCTCGTTTGGGCTGCGAGCCTGCTATAGGGCCTGCCTTGCACTTATGTTATTGGCCCATCCAAATTGAAACATTTTTCTTCATTTTTTACATTGCATGCTCGTGCGTTGGGACGAACAAAACTAGCGTGGGCCAACCTGGACGACTCAAACTAGGTGCACACTTTCCAGCCACCTGAGGCGGCCGCCCATACCAGCCCTTATGGTGGCGTCGCCCCTTTTTGCGTGTATGATTGGATAGTGAAAAATATTCCAGTGGCGCTTTTGATTTACCCACAGAATGGTTGAATTGCTTGTTTCTATGAACTGAGTTCGCCAATAATGTGAAGGATGCCAGTCTTTTCATCCTATTGTAGATTGCTTAGATCTCGATATGCCAAAAGTAATCGCATGAAATATACAGTAAAAGCCAGTGTGATGTGTTTGGCTACAACTAGTCTGACTACACGTTCTCATATAACATATCAAGGACGCACCATCTCACCAGATTAACCATTCGACTTACCCATGCAGTGTGGGAAGAAAGAAGTATTGGGACTGCGTATCCAAGCAATTGATGCCATGGACTCCTTCGTACAACCTTGTAAGCGAAAAAGAAGTTGCAGTGTGCCTGTAAAAAGAACTAGCGTAAGTTCAGTTACCTGCTTCTCGGAATTTTAGTTAGCCACTTATTGCAAAATTGTTCAATTACGTTGCTTGGCTTAATTTAGTTTGCTACTGATTACATAATGGCATAGCCTGTTAATCATATTGTAGACTGCGCCTATCTATGTGTTTGATACTTACTGTTAAGAATTACCTGTTTGCCTGAACTTAAATATCTACTTGTTTGTTTAACTGCTTTGCTGCTGCAACAGCGGGTTACAATGATGTTAATAACTACTTTTCAGCATCCAATTGAAACTCTTTAATTCCTTGTTTGTTTAACTGGTTTGCTGTTATAACTCCCAGTTGAGATGTTTCGCTAACTTCAACTTTTCTGAATCCAATCGGAACTTTAATGGCAAAACAGGTTAGCCCAAGATCAAAGAGCGAGGTCCCCATGGACGTTGCATCGTCCCACAGCAGTGGCACCGGCCCAATCGTGCATTATGAATAGCCAATTGCTGATGCTCTAGAGGCTAAACTAGTGGTAGAAAGAGATTCTGCTTCTGCACTTAGAGATGAAGTTGACATGTTGAGGAAGCAAACAGCACAATCACAAGCAGTACTCAAGACAACCATTAAATATTTGGTGGATTTCAAAACGAAGCAAGCTGTGACTGACCAGATTGTGAAGGTTCTAAAGGAAAAAAGGAAATTAAATTCCTACTTGGTAAATCATAGGTGAAATGTTCTTTCCATAGTTGAATAACCTTTGTGTTGTCTGTTCATGTAATCAATCAAACCATTTGTTTTAGAGATCATGTAATAATTGTTTTTTTTGTTTTTTGGTTTGTAATTTTATTTGAGCACAAGTCTGTATTAATTGATAAGACTCGGAGACATTTCATTTGGATTGCTGTGCCAGACCTACAAATATGCCACTCGGGCTAAATGTGCATTCAGCAATAGTAGTAGTATAGATGGACCATAAGTGGCACGCATCGGAAAGGGCCAAGATGCTGGCTAAAAAAAGGATGCTGTTGTAGCAAAAAAAAGTACATCGGCCTGGCTTATGTATGTTAGTTGATATTATTGATCCATATACTCTATAAGTGTTTATATGTCTGTTAGTTCTGTACATTCTTGGTTGATTGACTCGGTATTTTAATCTTGATACATCGCTTGTGTACATATCTAAATGGGAGTACACATTATGTTGCGTGTGACATTTGAGTTGGACATGAAGTGTTCCAAATATTCGAATTCACCTTAAACTGGATTCTAGTTTCTGAATTTGAGTATCGGCATTTGTAAACCATATTCATATATGACAGTGGAATACATCTTTGTCGTCCTTTTGAAGATATATAAAAACACATAGAATGATTTATAAAGATTCATATAGGAATACAAAATGGATTCGAATTTAGTTGCCAGGGTAAACGTGGATGCTTATTGTCCCAGAATTCGAAAGAAGTAGCAAAATGTCCACTCCCACGTCGGCTGCCCGAAGCCAAGTGTTTGGGAGATGGAAATTACTGTCTACCCATTACACGGACAATCCATCGGCCCGATTTCCACTGCTCTAAATAGGGGTAGGTTAGTGACTTCAATTTGACGTGACACGACCGCCTCTGAGCCCATTCCGACACGGTGGGCGTCAAACATGGGTGGCAAAACTCATTTGATTCAAGCTCGTCCGAAAGACCTCTGTTTCTCCCTCCATTCCCCATTCATACACAATGGGCGGCAAAACAAACTCGACTCGGCCGAAATTGATGTAGGCAAATATTTTCAATAGGGGCAGGTTTGTAACTTCACTCAGACGTGACACAACTGCCCTACCTGTCAGCCCCGTTCATACACCGTGGGCGCCAACCATGGGCGCCAACCACCCTCTCCTCGCCCAAAATCGCTCTGGGCAAATATTGGCGAGATGCGAGATTACCCTCCTATCCCCAATCGACGAGACGTCCAAATTTTAAACGGGGGCTAAGTTCGTAACTTTCCCATATTTCAGACAGGTGCGTCCCAAAAACATGGTTCCCCGTACCTCTCCCTCCATTTTCCCATTCATACACCGTCCGCGCTAGAACACCCCATCCCCACACCAGCCTCCGTCCGCCACCCCATCCATCGCCGCCGTCCTCCACCACATCCATCGCCACCATCCTCCACCATGCCGGAGCGCCTACCAAGACCGCGTCGTCCACTGCTAGAGATGGACGTTTCTCATCCACGGCGACGGACCAATAGCCTTGCATCGCGTACTCTCGCTTCATCGGCGCCGTCGTCCTCTTTGCCGCGGCCGCTCACACGACCTTCTCTTTCACCGCAACGGGACTTATCCCCCGATGCACCCGTCTACCGTCGCAGATCTTCTTCAACGCCACTGACAGCCATCGCACCCCCGATGCCTACACGGCGCCGCAAGAGAGGTGGTACTTCATATCTCCTCAACTTTTTGATCTCAACCAGAAAATAGATCTTAACTTGGTTACTCTACTTTCTTTTCAGCTCTTAGAATTTAGTTCTTAGTTCGAAGCAAACAATGGATGCTAAATATCATTTCTCCGGTTTGCAGCTTCAAATCTGCCATGGCACAACCATAATACGGTTTAATTGATCATGCTTAGGGTTTAATTGATCATGTTGGTTCCGTGGTGGTTTCTTTAATAGAAATCGGAGGGGAAACCCTCTTTTGCTAAAAAAATATGCTTAGAGTTTCCCCCTTTTATGATCACTATACGATCAGAATACGTGCTTCGTGACATAATAACACTGCTCCACCCATCAAGCTAAACAAGCTTAGTTGTTCAAATACGAATCTGATATTATTAAAACAGAGTTGTTTAATTGGTCAGCTAAATGTTCCTAAATTAGTTTCGAAAATGCATGTTCACCGCTCGGGTGTGTATCTCTACAGGGTGCCCACGGTGGGCCGGCCCACCCTGGGATTTTGGGTCGTCCCAGGCCCCGATACCCCTCTGTTCTGCTGCGCGCTTCCGATCTCTACTCGTCCCCAGCCGTGCCTCGCAGGCGACTTGCCGTCCCCGGACGGCATGACTCTAGGAGGAGACGCCGGACTAACAGGAGGCCAGGAGCCGCTCGCCCAATAGCGTCACCGCTGCCTGGGCGCGCCGCCGTGCCTACCTTCCCAGTCCGTTCAGGGCTCAGGCGTGCAGCACCCACCAAGCCAACCCGATTTATCCTGAGATACGTCCTCAACACTCAGCAGCCACTCCTCATCACCCATTTTCTAATTGATTCATTACTCATTAGGCAGGACTGTCATTAGGGTTTGTTGTGTGCTCAGTGCTACCTACACTTAATGGTTCAGATGTATTTCGGTAATCTTTAGTACCTCTAAAGTTCACAGGGTTTTCAAAATTCCGGCCCTCGGAACAGAAACTAGTCATTTTGGATTGTCGGTCGTAGTGACATTGACCCAGATTACTACTGCAAGCCAGGTTTGTTGACAATTTTAATTGTCTTTCTTACTCATTTGATATAATATCCAATTATTCACGTCGATTAGTTGCAAACAATAAGTGCTAGACAAACTTCTTCATTCAGATTTTGGACGGTCTCTTACTGCAGTTACAATTCTGCATACTTGTCCTAGTAAGCTCACAAGTAAATGATTGATTCACTACATCTATGCTTGCCTTGTCATATTTGTTTTCAATATTCTTTTAGGGTGGACCACCCTGTTTCTAAATACTGGAACCTTAGACATGAGTGAATAGTATTTCTCTATGTGATCTCTTCCATCATGTGTGGGTAATGAACACTGCATTGTATAGAAGGAAAGTGTCATTTCCAGCTTTTACATAGGTTTCGATCTTTTACATGGAATACAATCTGCCTACTTGCTTTGTGTCGCACTACCAGCACTCCACCCTTGAAGCTAAACATTACACCATTCATAATTGCTTAGTTTATTTGTTCAAATACGAATTTCATATGATTCTAATGTTCCTACTTCAGTTTTGAAATGTGTGCCTGCCTGTTATAGAGACATAAGGGGTTTGTATTTCTGTGTTTGGTCTGGTCAGCTCGGTTGGGGAGGTGAACTTTGCATATGCAGGGGTTTATAGGGAGACACTCTCCGAGTTGAATCCGCAATGCATTCCATAGATAATCTGACTACCTTTTATGTTTTCATGAATCTCAGATTCTGAACAGCATCATAATGATTATGAGCTTGCGCGCATGAAAAGAATAAAGCAGAACAATGCCATGGCTGTCAAACTTGGCATTAAGGGACTGAAATCAAGTCTGGATGCAATGCAATGCAAATGCTCTCCACCTACAGATTCATGCTCAGAATATGATCCTAACAGTGATTCTGAGCTAGAGGGAGACCTAAGTCAATGTAGCTCCCTAGTGGAGTCAGAGGAAGATGCCCTATCTTATTCACCCATCAAGGTACTTGCTCTAACTTACCAAGGTTACATTGCTCGCACATATCTTGCAACTGATGCTTTGCATTGCTTCTAATTTCTTGAACTGCCATTAGCTTACTTTACACATCGTGTATGTGAATACGCCCCGCCTATCCATTTTCAGTACATATTCCATCTGTCATCATACCATATTTATCCATTCAAATGCTGTTCTTGTGTATCAGACGTTCAAAAGGAAGAGGGCGATTGCTGATCGTGGAGGAGCACAAGCAAAGTATTTGGAAAAGGTAGTGGCACCTGATAAATCAAATAGCCCATTAGGTGTAGTTGCAATATCACCTAACCCACAAAATACCCCAACTCTAGCAGACACTAGCCCTACTACACTGGTCATTTCTGATGCCCCAACTCAGCAGACCCCAAATGCAGCAAACAGTATGATTATGCCAGTTGACATAGCACCAGCTGTACGATGCAAAACCCCCATTCCAGCAAAGAGTACACCAAATCCAGTTGCCAAATCCCTTTTGGAACCAGAGAGAGCCCCAATTGCAGCAAATAGGACCCCTGTTCCATTTCTTCCCAGTTTAGAAGACAAAGCTTATGTTGTTGTCAGGAACTTTGTGCGCATCTTTCCTTCATGGAAAGATTATACCGCAGACACAGAACAATTTCCATTCTTCCTCCGCAAGTTACGCGTAAGTAATGTACTAATGTTATTCATGGTCATTACTGCATATGTTTCTGCTGACAGAAGACACAAGATTTCATTCTTTTAAATAGGCGAGGAGCAAACTGGATTGTGATGACGAGCAAGGGTTGGTTGCGCTTTTCAAGCACTCGTTGATGAAGTATCGTTCCTACCTGAGTCAAGCGCACTTCGATGGCAAGCCTCTGAACGAAGTTTCTGTAAAGTCTTCGGTGCTACATTTATCCGACGGTGGCTGGAATAATCTTGTTACACATTGGTCTCGGCTGCAGCGTAAGGTACTGTCTATGATATCACATCACAATTTGAACTACATTTCTGCATTTGCCTTAATGTCTCACTTGTACGAAAACTGTTAGCAGAAGAACATTCGTTCTCAAGGGACCATTGAATCTCGCAACTATACTGCACACTGCATTGCTCTTGTGAGTACCTCTTGCTCTGTATGACCATACTTACTTTCATAGCTGTTTGATTATGTAGCATCACTGCACATGTTAGCCTCGTAATCGTCCATTTGGTGGACATTATAAGATCCGTATGGACTCTTACATAAATTTAGAATCAACCGAATGCTTTTGAAGAGGTTTAGCTCTGCAGTCCTCTTGTAAGGACTGAACGTGGTCTATCACTGTACTTACATTAACAGCTACTCCCTCCGTCCCATAATATAAGAACGTTTTGTACAGTACACCAGTGTTCAAAACACTCTTGTATTATGGGAAGAGGGATTCGTTCATTTTGTAGCATTCTGCATCTTATCTCCCTCACCCACCATTTACTAAAAAAGATCAGATCTATATTTAATCTTATCAACAAGTAGAATACACAGACAATGCCAGTGCAGAAGTGTAGCCCATTGCTCTTGTCAGTACATTTTGTCCTGTAACGCTTGTACTTCCAGGGATTGGTAGTTGATTATGTAGCATCAATCTACATCTTATCTTCATTATCCTCTATCCCTTCCAGTATTATCATATCTATAATTACTCTCTACAAAATGTAGAGTATGTAGAGTACAGGCAATGCTTATGAAGAAGATTCTATGCTGAAATTCTTGAGTTATCCTTCCCTTGACATGGAGAAGGGCATTATAAAGCCGGTGTTAACTGTTAATGTAAGTCAGTCCTTCTAAAGCCTTTATCCTCAACTGCTGTTTAATTTGCTCATACTCCCTATCGTTTACTGCTGTTTAGTTTGCTGTTTCTACCAAAATGCATGTTCGTAAGAACCATAAGTTCTAAGTTTTACTTGTAAAACCAAATTCCTTATTCATACCATGCACATTACTTAATACTCCCTATATGTATGCTTGTTTTTGTGGATCTATAATCCAGTGTGTGGTGAAGCAGCCCACGTTTGCACCTTGTCATCTCCTGTTTTATCTTACTGATGTGGCTGATGATATGAACAACATGCCATGCACATTATCCAAAATAGATACAATGATTTTCTTTGCCCTTCATCTATGCTTGTTATGTTGACATAGTAATCCAGTAGTGTGGTGAAGCTCCCCGCATTATGAACAATGCCAAATTATGCTATTGATATTTTGAACTTACTCTTTATTTTCTAATTTGAAATTGGATAGAATTGACAGAACAGTTATCATCTTTGTTTATACACGTGCAAAACCTGTCATCTCTCTACTTTGTTTCAGGGTGATATGCCTGATGGCATGCACAAGTCTGCTGAAGGCTGTGAGACAAACCCAACATATATTGCAGCAAAGAAGGAAAAACATCTTGAAGATAGCGAGACAACCCCAAAGTCTTGTCTTGATGCAGTGTTCAAGTTACTTGAGACTAACAGTCAGACAAGCTCACAGAATTTGTTGTCTGAATCAGTTCGACTTCTTCAGTCCCAAGTTCTAGCAGAAAGGCATTCTGCAACTCAACTTCGACTTGAAGTCCTATCTCTAAGAAAGATTGCGGATAACACCAATGAGAACCTCATCGCTAAACAACTACACCTGGAAGCTATGACCGACATGCTAGGCCGGTCTCACAGCCTTGCTCAGCAGCTTGCGCAGCAGTTCCCCCGCAAGGCTAACCTTTCTTGAACTGTCTTGGAAGTGGTCTCGGTTCAGTATTATTTTGTTACGCTGCAATGGTGCCCAGTTTTTGTAATCTGCTTCTTCGTTGCGCTTTACGATCACTGGTGGCGAACTTCGATGCCCAGTGGATGTAATATACCTTAAATCCTTTATTGTATAGTGTAGGTTTATTCTTAGTTACTATGCCGTAATTTCTTTATTGTATAGAGTAGGTTTGTTCTTAATTCCTACTAGTTACTGCCATCATTCGCTATCTGAAAAAAAATCAGATGTAGTCGACCGGACCGAAACATTCGACTCTAACGGGCCAGGTTTTTAGTGGGCCACAATTGGGCCGGCCTGCGTCTTTCTTGGGCCCGAATGATTGGGGCCTTCACACATTGCGCCAGGCCCAAACTTACACCGGCCTATATTTTAGTTGGGCCTTTTGTCGACCCAGCACGTAGTTTGGCCCAGGTAGCGTTGGGCCATTAACAGGCTAAATATTGTACTGGCCTGTTACGGCCGAGATGAAACCACGAGCCTTTAGCAGGCCAAAATGCATGTTGGGCCTCAATTTTCACTAGTCGTCGACGGGCCTTCAACAGGCCGAAATGTAGACCGGGCCGTTTTGGGCCCAGTTAGCTCACGGGCCGTTACCAGGCCGAAACATATCTCGGGCCTTAGTTGGCCCACTGATATCATGGGCCTTTAAGAGGCCGAAAGCTTAGCACAGGCATCAACGGGCCGAATTACGCGACAGGCCTTTAACAGGCCCAACGTCACGTTGGGCTTAACTGTTGCCACCTTTAGCACGGGCCGTTCGTGGGCCCGATGTCCTGTCAGACCATATATGGCCCATGGGCAGCACAGGCCATTCCCAGGCCGAAGGTCACACCGGGCTGAAATGGGCCCATGTCTACATCAGGCCTCTAACAGGCCGAAAGTCACTGGGCTGTAGTTGGCCCAAATATTCGGCGAACAATTAACGGGCCAGATCTGGCTTCGGGCCGCAAATGGGCCCAAATATTGGGCGAACAATTAATGGGCCAGATCTGGCTTCGGGCCGTAAATGGGCCCAAATATTGGGCGAACAATTAACGGGCCAGATCTGGCTTCGGGCCATAAATGGGCCTTTATTAAGTAGGCCGTTATTGGGCTGGCCCACTAGTACCTGATTAAGTTCTACGGGCCTTTGACTGGGCTGGCCTTTTTAACCTATATGGGCCTCTGTTGGGCCCAGCCACGTGTCGACGTATCATAGGCATGTCTCCTCCAATGGACGGGCGACATCTGGCCCACTGACGAGCTGACAGGTGTTCCCTTCGGCCAATCAGAATTTTACACGTGGAAATTTCCCATTGGTCAGGGCTGTTAACGGGTTATCGGATCCATAATCCGACCCGATGGCTTAACGGCGTTCCGTTACGGTGGATGCCACGTGTCGGTCACCCTTGACGAAAGCACTTCTATGACGCGTGATATATCGTCATGGAAGTGGACACTTCCGTGATGATAATTTTGGTAATGTCGTGGAACACTTCTACGACAGCACAGGTATGACTATCTTGATTCTGTCATAAAATCGTCATGGATGTACATGCATGACAAAAAACGCGACCTACTGTGACAAACACGTATCATCACGGAAGTGTATTTTTTTGTAGTGTTACGAGATTTTCTGCTGAGTTTTGTGTTGTGAAGTTTTCAAGTTTTGGTTGAAAGATTTGATGGATTATGGAACAAGGAGTGGCAAGAGCCTAAGCTTGGGGATGCCCATGGCACCCCAAGATAACTAAGGACACCTAGAAGCCAAAGCTTGGGGATGCCCCGGAAGGCATCCCCTCTTTCGTCTACTTCCATCGGTAACTTTACTTGGAGCTATATTTTTATTCACCACATGATATGTGTTTTGCTTGGAGCGTCTTGTATTATTTGAGTCTTTGTTAGTTTACCACAATCATCCTTGCTGTACACACCTTTTGAGAGAGTCACACTTGATTCAGAATTTATTAGAATACTCTATGTGCTTCACTTATATTTTTTGAGCTATATAGTTTTTGCTCTAGTGCTTCACTTATACCTTTTAGAGCACAGTGGTGGATTTGTTTTATAGAAACTGTTGATCTCTCATGCTTCACTTATATTATTTTGAGAGTCTTAAAATAGCATGGCAATTTGCTTTAATTAATATCATGAGAAATTTGATGCTTGATAATTGTTTTGAGATATAAAGGTAGTAATATCATAGTTGTGCTAGTTGAGTAATTGTGGAATTGAAAAATACATGTGTTGGAGTTTGTGATTCCCGTAGCATGCATGTATGGTGAACCGTTATGTAACGAAGTCGGAGCATGAAGTATTTGTTGATTGTCTTCCTTTGTGTGGCGGTCGGGATCACGCGATGGTTAACTCCTACCAACCCTTCCCCTAGGAGCATGCGTAGTAGTACTTTGCTTCGAGGGCTAATAATTTTTTGCAATAAGTATATGAGTTCTTTATGACTAATGTGAGTCCATGGATTATATGCACACTAACCTTTCCGCAATTTTCTAGCCTCTTCGGTACCGCGCATTGCCCTTTCTCACCTCGAGAGTTGTGCAAACTTCGCTGGTGCATCCAAACCCCGTGATATGATATGCTCTATCACACATAAACCTCCTTATATCTTCCTCAAAACAGCCACCATACCTACCTATCATGGCATTTCCATAGCCATTCCGAGATACATTGCCATGCAACTTTCCATCGTTTCATTTATCATGATATACTCCATTATTGTCATATTGCTTTGCATGATCATGTAGTTGACATTGTATTTGTGGCAAAGCCACCGTTCATAATTCTTTCATACATGTCGCTCTTGATTCATTGCATATCCCGGTACACTGCCGGAGGCATTCATATAGAGTCATATTTTGTTCTAAGTATTGAGTTGTAATTCATGAGTTGTAAGTAAATAAAAGTGTGATGATCATCATTATTAGAGCATTGTCCCAAGTGAGGAAAGGATGATGGAGACTATGATTCCCCCACAAGTCGGGATGAGACTCTGGACTAAATAAAAAAAAAGGAGGCCATAAAAAAGAGAAAAGGCCCAAATAAAAAAATGATGAGAGAAAAAGAGAGAAGGGACAATGTTACTATCCTTTTACCACACTTGTGCTTCAAAGTAGCACCGTGATCTTCATAATAGAGAGTCTCTCATTTTGTCACTTTCATATACTAGTGGGAAATTTCATTATAGAACTTGGCTTGTATATTCCAATGATGGGCTTCCTCAAATGCCCGAGGTCTTCGTGAGCAAGCAAGTTGGATGCACACCCACTTAGTTTCTTTTTGAGCTTTCATACACTTATAGCTCTAGTGCATTCGTTGCATGGCAATCCCTACTCCTCGCATTAACATCAATTGATGGGCATCTCCATAGCCCGTTGATTAGCCTCGTTGATGTGAGACTTTCTCCTTTTTTGTCTTCCCACATAACCCCTACCATTATACCTTATTCCACCATAGTGCTATATCCATGGCTTGCGCTCATGTATTGTGTAAGAGTTGAAAAGGCTCAAGCGCGTTAAAAGTATGAACCAAATGCTTGGCCAAAACCGGGGTCGTACATGATATGAATATTTTGTGTGGGGAAGATGGAGCATAGCCAGACTATATGATTTTGTAGGGATAACTTGCTTTGGCTATGTTATTTTGATGAGACATAATTGCTTAGTTAGTGTGCTTGAAGTATAATTGTTTTTATGTCAACATTAAACTTTTATCTTGAATCATATCAAATCTGAACATTCATGCCACAATAAGAAGAATTATATTGAAATTATGCCAAGTAGCATTCCACCTCAAAAATTCTGTTTTTATCATTTACCTACTCGAGGACGAGCAGGAATTAAGCTTGGGGATGCTTGATACGTCTCCAACGTATCTATAATTTTTGATTGTTCCATGCTATATTATATTCTTTTTTGGACATTATTGGGCTTTATTATACACTTTTATATTATTTTTGGGACTAACCTATTAACCGGAGGCCCAGCCCAGAATTGCTGTTTTTGCCTATTTCAGAGTTTCGCAGAAAAAGAATATCAAACGGAGTCCAAACGGAATGAAACCTTCGAGAACGTGATTTTCAGAACGAACGTGATCCAGAGGACTTGGACCCTACGTCAAGACTTCAACCAGGAGGGCACGAGGTAGGGGGCGCGCCTACCCCCCAGGCGCGCCCTCCACCCTCGTGGGCCCCCTGTTGCTCCACCGACGTACTCCTTCCTCCTATATATACCTACGTACCCCCAAACTACAAGATACGGAGCCAAAAACCTAATTCCACCGCCGCAACCTTCTGTACCCGTGAGATCCCATCTTGGGGCCTGTTCCGGAGCTCCGCCGGAGGGGGCATCGATCACGGAGGGCTTCTACATCAACACCATAGCCTCTCTGATGATGTGTGTGTAGTTTACCTCAGACCTTCGGGTCCATAGTTATTAGCTAGATGGCTTCTTCTCTCTTTTTGGATCTCAATACAATGTTCTCCCCCTCTCTCGTGGAGATCTATTCGATGTAATCTTCTTTTGCGGTGTGTTTGTTGAGACCGATGAATTGTGGGTTTATGATCAAGTTTATCTATGAACAATATTTGAAACTTCTCTGAATTCTTTTATGTATGATTGGTTATCTTTGCAAGTCTCTTCGAATTATCAGTTTAGTTTGGCCTACTAGATTGATCTTTCTTGCAATGGGAGAAGTTCTTAGCTTTGGGTTCAATCTTGCGGTGTCCTTTCCCAGTGACAGTAGGGGCAGCAAGGCATGTATTGTATTGTTGCCATCGAGGATAACAAGATGGGGTTTATATCATATTGCATGAGTTTATCCCTCTACATCATGTCATCTTGCTTAAAGCGTTACTCTATTCTTATGAACTTAATACTCTAGATGCATGCTAGATAGCGGTCGATGTGTGGAGTAATAGTAGTAGATGCAGGCAGGAGTCGGTCTACTTCTCTCGGACGTGATGCCTATATACATGATCTACCTAGATATTCTCATAACTATGCTCAATTCTGTCAATTGCTCAACAGTAATTTGTTCACCCACCGTAATACTTATGCTCTTGAGAGAAGCCACTAGTGAAACCTATGTCCCCCGGATCTATTTTCCATCATATTAATCTCCCATCAACAAGCTATTTCAGTTGCCTTTTATTTTGCTTCTATTTTACTTTGCATCTTTATCATAAAAATACCAAAAATATTATCTTATCATATCTATCAGATCTCACTCTCGTAAGTGACCGTGAAGGGATTGACAACCCCTTATCGCGTTGGTTGCGAGGATTTATTTGTTTGTGTAGGTGTGAGGGACTCGTGCGTGGCCTCCTACTGGATTGATACCTTGGTTCTCAAAACTGAGGGAAATACTTACGCTACTTTGCTGCATCACCCTTTCCTCTTCAAGGGAAAACCAACGCAGTGCTCAAGAGGTAGAAAGAAGGATTTCTGGCGCCGTTGCCGGGGAGTCTACGCAAAAGTCAATACACGGTGGAGCTCATGCTTCGTGTCCAGCCACACCCGCGCAGGTATACGGTGGAGCTCATTTCTGTACGAAATGGCAGCCCACGTGCTAATTTGAACGCGTGTTGCGGTTGTTTACCTACGGAGGTCGTGTACCACGCGTGCACGAAACAAAGTTCAACTTGATGCGTTGGCGCGTTATTTTTAAATAAAGTTATATTGCTCAATGGCACGTACACAGAATATAAAACGATTTTTATGGAGAAAAAGGTAGTCCGCTCGACTATATACAATGGAGCCTGCCTGCATGGTTTGTCTCCCTTCAGAGTATCTCACACAAGGCTTCGGTGGCCTCTCTCTCTCTCACCGTTGGTCACTGATCCGGCCGCATCCCGTCCGCCGGCGGAAAGGGAGGACGTGCATCGTTTCTCCGTTCGACGGCACCGAGGCACCACGTCCCGATCTGCGGTACACGCCGTTCTCTCTGACCAAGCTCCGGTGTGGTAGGGCCGACGCCACCTTCTCGCTGCCGCAGTATGGGCAGATTCCGCCCGCCGCCGCTCACCTAGTTACATCCGGACGACCTCCAGGTATCCCCTCCGGCCTTGATCCACTGCCCATCTTCCCATGTCGCTGCATGCGGATCTTCCATAGTTCTTAGCCCAAAACGTAGCTTGTCTGGCGTACTTTCCATATTGCAATCTCGTCCTCACACCGTTTTAGACAAACACAACCATGTTGTTATCTTCCCTTAGGACAAGGAATATGCTTCTTTTTTGTCGTCGCATGTGTCATCAACTGTTATTGGCCAGTAATTGTTTCCTTTCTACCTTTTTTTGCAAACAGGGCTATCCATTTCACCTCGTTGCTATTGCGACCTTTTGGTGAACTGCACAAATCACTTTTTTCTTAAGAGTGTTTTGTGCAGTTCTACCAAAATGTCACACGGGCAATGTCTCTACATTTCAGTGCGACTGCACAAAGGGAGATTGGTTTTGCTCTATCCTCCTCATCCAACTCCGAGCCTAATCTTCTCCAACTAGTTAGTCTTAAGAGAGACTGCAAAGGTGACCGGCTTCTATTTGTGTGTTTATTGTTTCATCAGCAGTCCTCTATTATCGTAATCACACTTAATATCTTTGGAACAGGGACGCTTAACTCTATTTTAGTGGAACTGCACAAAATGATCGGAATGTTGCATGCTCCAGACAGCTACTTTTTTTCCCAACATGCCTTGTTGATTTAGACAGAGCTGGGGGGACATTGCTGCCAATGAAAGCATGGATCAATTTTAATTTAACACCTTCTCACAACTTTGTCTTCAGTTGTGATGTAAATATTAGCTCTGATTAGCAAGGAAGTTAGTTTTTTATTGTTTTCGAAAGAGCATCGATGGCAGGACACACGAAACAAAAGCTAAAAGCACACACCATTGTACAATTTCATGTCGCTGGAAAATTATTTGTATAGTACGTCAATTATGTAAACAAATGTTGGAAGCTTGATAGCATTGCCAGAAGCCTCTTCGGCATCCGGGTCCATGTGCCATGCACAAAATTATACTCCTTCGTTCCTAAATATTTATCTTTTTACAAATTTCAAATGGGCATATTTTAGAGTGTAGATTCACTCATTTTGCTTCGTATGTGTACTCACTCCGTTCCTAAATATTAGTCTTTCTAGAGATTTCAACAAGCTACATACGGAGCAAAATGAGTGAATCTACACTCTAAAATATGTCTATATACATCCGTATGTAGTAGTCTATTTGAATCTATAAAAAGACAAATATTTGAATAGTCACTCGTTGAAATCTCTAGGAAGACAAATACTCCGGAGTATATTTAAGAACCGAGGGAGTAGTGCACAGCCGCATGGGAGACTCAGAACGGTTGTTGCGCCGCATTAATAGTGAGTAATGAGTAGTCAAATCATAAGACCCACCTTTCCCACTGTAAGTTGCTCGGAAGAAGCAACCATCAATACACTCTTCTTTGAATCCGCTCATACTACTCCATCTGTCACTGTTTATAGAGCGCGCTTCAGAAAAAGAGAAAATCTCTGGGACCAAGGCGACAAGCGATCGGCCTGAAAAATAGCATTGGTAGTTATAGCACGACGTCTATTACTAGAGGAAATAATGCGTACACACATGCATGCAGTGCTTCCACCCCGGGTACACACATGCATGCACTTTTACTCCACTCCGTAGTACTACATCGAGAGAAAATTGCGGTTACCACGCCCTAATTAATTGAGCATTAAACCAAACGCGTCTAAAGTCTCTCTGGTGGTGGAAATGCATTGAGAGAAATGCATCATAATGAAGCGCGCCCTGTAAACTGTGACGGAGGGAGGAGTAGTATGAAGGTGCAAAACCAAGTACGCGTATGGCCAGTCGGTCAACGCACCTCCTCTTGGCATATCACTGACATGTGGGACCGGAGTGTGAGCAAACCGATCTCAATTGACGGCAAAATGGCCAACCTGCCATGTAACATCTCAATCTAAATTTTGGAATGTTATAATAAACAGATAGATTGGGCTGATTGTTTGATTGATTGAGTGAAAGTGAGTGGAATTCGAAATCTTTTGAAAGTTAAATGAGAGGGAATAAAAGGACTTTCCCAAACTTTCATTTTGCTTTTATGGTCTCCATAAATTCAAATTCTTTTCACCACAAAACCCCGGAGAGAAGATGACATGACTTCTTCCATTTATCTAAATGACAAGGGGTGTTGAAAATATTTGAATTTCATTTGAAAATATTTCCCATTTCTGAAACTTTATGCAACTCAATGATTTTCACGAGAGAAGATAAAATGACTTCTTCAAAACAAATGAAATATGAGTTGGGAGTTTCAAAGGATTAAATTCAAAGTCCCATTGAAATTATTTTCCAATGAGTTATTTGAGTTTTATTCAAATTATTTTTCTCCAAAATAAAAATATATAGAAAATAGGGTAACATGATTCCCTACATCAGAAAATTGGAGAAAAATAAATTTGAAATCATTTTGGTATTTTTAAAATGATTTTTATTGGATTTTATTAAAGCAGCATCACTGTTTGATTTATTTAAATTTGTGTGAATTTTATTTTGTGTTGTAAGAATGTCCATGTTGTTGGAAAGTTTTTTCTGAAAATTTTGATATATTATATGCCTATATAATATTTTACTTTTATTTGTTTTATTTTGTTTGTCGGAGTTTTTTTTAAAAAAAAACCCTCCCCTCCGACTGGGCCGGCCCAGCTCCCAGGCCAGGCCGCGGCCCAGCCCAGCTCGCCCGTCGCCCCGTTCCCGACCGGGACTCTCCCCGAGTCCGCTGCCGCGCCGCCATGGCCGTCGTGCCGCCTCCGGCCTCCTCTGACCCCTTCCCCACGCCTCCTCCTTTCCCCCCCTTAAATAGCGCCGCCCCGGGCCCCCTCTCTCTCTCTGCCCCGCCGCCGCCTCTCCCGCATCTCACCGTCGCCGCACGCCGTAGCCGCCGCCCCGTCGCCGTCGACCGCCGCCGACGCCGCCATCCTCCTCGCCGCGACGCGCCGCCCCTCCCCGTCCACTCCGCCCTTGCCGCGGGCCACCAGAGCCGCCGCTTCGGTCGAGCCCGAGCTGCCGCCGCCCTTCTCCGACGCCGGCGAGCCCCGCCACCGCCGACCCGGTCCGCCGCCGAAAACCGCCGGTTTTCGATGAAAACCCCACCGGTATAAACCGTGAACCGCCCCGGTTTTTTTATTTTTCGTTTTGGTTTTATTAAGAAAATTTAGATTTGTTTTTTTTAGGTTTTACTAAACTGCGAACGTTCTCTGTTTAGAACTAGTTAGCGAGCGTTCGCTATTTAGACTTTTCCTTATATATTTAATTTTCTGCCAGGGACCCGTTTGTGATGATTTTAGTTACAGATTAGTCCCTGATTTTCAAACGATCACATCTTTTTACTCGTTTGTCCAAATCCAACGAAACCAACGCCCACGTCTTCGTTATGATTCCCTCTATCCAGTAAAACAACTTAAACATGTTTTTGAAAGATTTAAAATTTGAATTCAAACAGATTTGTATTCAAACTTCTTTTGTTCATAACTTGAGTTCCGTAACTCCGTTTGAGTTGATCCTTTTTGCAAACCGAAGCTCTTGACCTAAACTTTCTGATAAGGCCAAATTCACATAATTTTGGTACTGTTAGAAATTGTTTTATGTTGCAAGAGTTATTTGCTTTGTTTTGATGTTTTCCGAACTATCTTCTTCGTTCTTCTCGATCTTTTGAGTGATTGCTTATGTGTGGTTACTATTGCTTGCTCTCGATAGATTGACCGGAGTGTGACGAGTAGATCTATCAAGAGTTTTGAGTGCGAATCATCTTCATCAACATTGCAGGCAAGTAACACTTTGATCATATACTTTCCATACCCAGTTTTATTGCATTAGATCTGTTTTCCTCAAACACTTGCATGATTAGGATCTAATTAAATTGTGGGAACTGGGAAGTAGTTGAGGTAGTACCTATTACCTGTTTTACTTTATCAAACCCTTGGGAGTTACCTCTACGTTGCTTTTATTATTGCCATGCTATGCTCGTAGACGTGGATTGGGTTTGAGTGAAGTTCATGACAGATGTGAGATTGTTAATAATGGTTTACTTAAGGTGGCAACTAAAACTCACATCTGGGTGGATTGAGGCACCTGGAGAACCCAGTGTTGTCTGTATGTATAAGATCCGCCACCCAGGCCCAAAGGGATCATAAGATTATTCATGCTAGAAACTTCCGTGTGCAGCCACAAGCTATTATGGGCTCTTGCATAGCTGAGTAGGTTACATGATCTCTTGAAGAGGTGGACTAGCAGATGTAGGGGAAAGTAGGTGTACCGGTCCATCCAGAGTAAAGAGTGATTGTTTCTGAAAGACTGTGTCTCGGTCATCCGTTTCTCAAACATCATGCAGTGCGAGAATCAAGCGGAGGCGATCGAGTCTTGTGGGGAAAAGTGCGCAAACCTCTGCAGAGTGTACAAACTAATCATGGTTAGCCGTGTCCCCGGTTATGGACATCTTGAGTATCTAGTTCTTGGATTATCCCGTTGATCTCATCATGATACTTTAATTAATATTGTTGGGTTAATGATGATACTTAATTGGGATTGAGATGCTGTCAACCATCTCAATGTTTCACAACCACCATGATAGTTAAATAAATTTTATTCCTTTGAAGTAGGGAAAAATTGGCTTTTCGCAAAAACAGTAACCATAGAGCTTTCCACCAGCCATATATGCATGTAGTATAGCATTACTTTGTTCATTATTCACTATGTGTTACATTGCCAGCATATTCCATGTGCTGACCCATTTTTGGGCTGCAACGTTTCATGTTGCAGGATATCTTACGACGAGTAAGTGATTCGTTAGGGTTACGATTTCTACACTCAACTTTGCCGTTGGTGTTGATGGGAATCCACAACCTTGTTACTTCCGCTATTTGGATTGAGGTAATGGTATTTACGTTACTTTATACATGTGATTTACCTCTGTTATAAATCCTCGAGTACTGTGTGTGTCAGCATACCGATCCAGGGATGACACTTAAGCACAGAGACTTGATCCATTCGGGTCGGGTCGCTACGTGCCATTCCTTGAGCCAGACGAGGAGCGAGAACACACAGACGGGCTCGCACGGAGGCCAAGATATATTCGAGCATGGTTGATCGATATCATCATTACATGTTGGGCTGCCGTTTTCCGCCCTTCTCCGGAATAACTGTGTACTTTATCAGAGATTTAAAAAAATAAGAGTACAGAGGCTCCACCATGCGGTTCTAGTAGTAGTACTACTCGTACTACTAAACCTTGCGCTTGGCTCTTCGCCTCTTCGTGAAGTCGAACAATGATGGTACTCCGCATGTTTGGTACTACAATGTATGCCTCTGGGAATCTGACACCGAATGAACTGATGCATGTCCACCGCCTGGGCGAGGGTACGTTGCATTAGTCAAAAGGCGTGAGCGAGCTTCACCTTGTCCTGCAAGCTTCTCCTCATTCTGCGAGTTCACGGGACACACCAAAAAGTAGCGCTAGTCCATACTCCCTCCTTTCCGGTTAATATGGCTTAATCTTTTTGCGGGTAAATGAGAGAGCTTTATTCATATATAAGCATTCTTAGGATGATCAGCCAAGACACTGGTCACTAGGAAGCGAGGTACCCCGCAAAAAAAGAAGTAGGAAGCGAGGTGTTTCATCAAGCCAGCTCTCGGCCACATTCAAAGTGTAGTAAGCACGGTTCGCACAAAGATGCGTTGCAAGGTTTGCTGACCTGTTTACATGCTGAATAACAAAAAAAGAGGAAATATTACCGAGCGCTCCTATTTGTAACAGGATATGAGCGAGAATTAAGCGAGAATTGTGGCGAGTGTTCCATGCAATCAACTTCCATTATCACATGCGAGAACGCTCGAAGAGAACCAAATGTGTTGAAGATTGCTTTATCACATTTTAAAAATATAATAAGAGTGCAGACGCTCCTCCATCCGGTTCCTAGTACTAGTATAGTACATACCTCTATAGACTATAGTAGTAGTACTAGTACTAGTAAACTTTGCGCTTCGCTGTTCGCCTCTTCGGGAAGTGCAACAATAATAGTACTAGTACAGTGTATGCTTCTGGCAATGTGACACCGAATTAACTGTTGCACGTCCACCGCCTGAGCGAAGGAGAGCTTGCATTAGTCAAAAGTTTCTCCTTGTCCTGCGAGCCACCGCGCGCAAGCTTCTCCCGTCCTGCAAGCTTCTCCTCATTCGGCAAGTTGATGGGACACAACAAAGTAATGCTAGTCCATACTGCCTCCTCCCCGGTTAATATGGCTTAATTTCAAACGAGATAAATACACTGTCTGTCACTATATATTTGTAAAAATACGGTCAGTGGACTTCATAATACGCTCATTGCGCTTAATATATACATTTTCCGGTGTTTATACGGTCACTAGCTCACCCTGGCTGAGTATGTGTGTGCATGCACGTGTAGGTTGAGCACTTGAGCGTGACCGTGTGTGTTCCGTCGTGTGCTCGGACATGCATGCATTAGGGCGTCGCGCGCGTTTTTTCGTCCATGTGTACGTGTGACTATTGCATACACGTAGGGGGAGTACGTGTAGGGGCCACTAAAGGAGCAGTCAAATCACACAGTAAGTTATTCGGAAGAAGCAACCATCATTTCACTCTTCAATGACACGTACGCAATATAAAATGGTTGATATGGAGAGAAAAAGAAAACCACTATATATACACTAGCAGTAGCCTAAGCTACAAGCCTGCTTGCTTGGGTTGCTTTCTTCACAAGCATAGAACGACGGTGGCCACACCGCTGGTCACATATCCGGCCTGATCCCGCTGCTGGGGGAAGGGAACAATGTTCTGCGTAGACGCGGTCGACATCGGCGAGGGAGAAAATCCACAGTTGGTGCGTCCCAATCGGGGGTCACCGTGGTATGGGCCGATGCCGCGTCCCAACCGCCCTTCTAGCTACAGCCCAACGTCCCAGGTAGTCCATCTTCCTTTTGGAGCCGGCTTGGTCCACTGCCGCAGCTCCCCACGTAGCTCCATCTCCATGTCGATCTTTCTCTACTTCTACCGGCTTCTACTTGTGATGAGTTTATGTCTCATGAACTAGTGCCAGTACTATTATTCTAATCACACTTCTTCAATATCTTTGCCATCAGGGATGCTGAGCTCGATTTTAGTGGAACTGCACAAAAGCGTAGTATGATCCGAGGGAAAGTAGTATAGACTAGCTATCCAGCCGCTTTGTTGGTCGAAAAGGGAAAAAGGGGGTAACCTAGTACACACATCTGTAAGGAACCGAACTCTTTGTTGAAAAGGGAAAGAAACTGGGGGGTCGGGTAGTTTGTGCAGGACTAGATTTGCTGCCCTCACATCGGAAAAAGTTTCAAAGAGAACAAATGTGGGACCAACGCAGATATGCTGCTTGGCTACATACTCTGCATCACCCATTTATACGTGTGGACGCACATGGTGCTGGCATGTCCCATGTCCCATCCACATGATCGTGCAGTGTGTTTTGAGATGTTGTGCTACTTGTATTGATACTGTTTTAAATAAATGTTGAATTGAAGCTATTGTATTTTAGGCAATGCCACTCTCAGAATTAACTACTGAACTATTTTAAGAGAATTTCTCTGTTAATATGAATCAATGCAACCGTTTTAGAAATGCTACTGTCCTATACTTTGTTTTCCATCAAGATAAGGTGGATGCTTCTTTTTGTGACCGCATGTTTCATCCTCCTTTATTAGCTGTAATTGTTTCCTTTTTTGCCTCTGTTAAATCAGGGATATCTATTCAACTTGTTGCTACAGCAAACTTAAATGTCACACCGGCGACTTTACTTGATTTCAGAGTAACTGCACAAAACGAGATTGCATTTCCTATTCGTGTTGGCAGATTCGTACGTGATCTTGTGTGCGTCATGACAGGTTGGTACTTGCCTTCATCCACATGATCGTGCAGTGTGTTTTGAGATGCTGTTCTACTTGTATTGGTACTGTTTTAAATAAATGTTGAATTGAAGCTATTGTATTGCTGTCTTTTCCCATTAAGTAGTGAACAAAAATGGGACCAACCCAGACATTATGCTTGTTGCTTTGTTACAACAAACTCTGCATCACCCCCTTTATAAGTAGATGGAAGCACATGTTGTTGCGCCCACTCTCCCCTGGAACTGTTTATGCTTTTTGTTAATCTAATGCTGCTGGTAAAATTAAGCAATGCCACTCTCAGAATTAACTACTGAATCTTATTTCAAAACTGCAACACTTGTTAGGGATTGGCAGGATTACCATTTTTGTGGCTGCATGTTTCATCCTCCTTTATTGGCCAGTAATTGATTCCTATTTTGCCTCTGTTAAAACAGGGATATCTATTCAACTTGTTGCTATTGCGACATTTTGCTTCGCTTATTTTTGGTGGAACTGCACAAAATGAGACCGGATTTCCATATATGTGTTGAGATCTCTCTCAGGTCTTCCTCACGAGTTGTTTCAAATCATGGTCTTGAAAGGTCAGTACCGACTTTCCTCAGAATTAACTACTGAATCTTAGTTCAAAACTGCAACACTTGTTAGGGATCGGCGGGAGTACCATTTCTGTTAGGGATCGGCCGGAGTACATGTTTAAGAAATGTATTGTTCAGATAATGTCTCTGTTATTACATATCAGCTACAATGTTTAACAAATGGTACTATCCTGCTTTGTAGTTCTTTCTACATGTTTAACCAAGGTATTGTTAAGATAATGTCTCTGTTAAAATGAATCAGTCGCATTGTTTTAGGAATGATACTTTTCTGCTTTGTCGTTCTTTATACATGTTGAAACAAGGCATTGTTCAGATAATGTCTCAGTTAATATGCATGAATCACAATGATTGAGAATTGCTACTCTCCTGCTTTGTTTCCCATTAAGATAAGGTAGATCAGTAGATGTTCTTCTTCTGGGAGTACAAGTCATCAACTGTTATTTCTCTGTAATTGTTTCCCTCATACCTTTTGTTGCTTACAGGGATATCAAAATTAAAGCTCGGTTTTATTCCGACTTTGATTTTAGTTGAACTGCACAAAAGGAGCCAATGTGTCTAAGGCAAACTGCTGCATTAGTGGGTCTAGTTGGTCTTACCACTTTGCAGAAAGAAGTAGTCACTGTTTGCGCTACATTACACAAGGAATGATCGAGAAGCTTTACAGAGTATTAGTAGACGCTGGTGACATGACTAGTCTGCAGAGAGCATAGGAAACTCTACAACACGTGGAGTGCACTGGGCAAAAAGTGCCCAAACAAGTACAGGAAGCCAGGACAGGACTCCAAATCTGTCAATGTCATTCTAAGAAGCAATGATGGGGCATCTGGGTATGGTAATCTGTTTACCGTACTTTCAGTTTGTTAGTCCACCGATTGGTGGGTTGACACTGGGGCCAATATTCATGTGTGTGCTGCTGTGTCTTTGTTTTCTTGCAGCATATAAATACGATATCCACAGGGATGCTCAGCTTGATTTTAGTGGAACTGCACAAAATGTCCAGATGGTTTGTGTCCTCCATAATACTTCATCATGTACAATACATCGAATGGTTCTCTAATCATTTGTCGTCACCTTGAGCCACCGGACTATATGTTTGAATGGTGCTGCCAGCGTCAGCCAATAAGAAGGGTAAGAAGAAAGACAAAAAGAGAGATGGCTGCTTTACTTGTGGTTCGGAGGAACACTGGGCAAACAAGTGCCCAAACAAGTACCAAGAAGCCAGGACAGGACTCCAAGTCTATCAATGTCACTCTAAGCAACAATGATGGGGCATCTGGGTATGGTAATCTGTTTACCGTACTTTCAGTTTGTTAGTCCACCGATTGTTGGGTTGACACTGGGCCCAATATTCATGTGTGTGCTGATGTGTCTTTGTTTTCTGGCAGCATATAAATACGAAATCCATAGGGATGCTCAGCTTGATTTTAGTGGAACTGCACAAAATGTTCAGATGGTTCGTGTCCTCCATAATACTTAACATCATGCACAATACATCGAATGGTTCTCTAATCATTCGTCGTCACCTTGAGCCACCAGACTATCAGAGGACAAACTGATGACAAACCCTGCCCGTTCCACAATCATAGGCATTACATATTTTGAATGGGAAAAGCTTGTCAAAGTTGACATTAGTTTAATATATTGGAATTGGAAAACCTTGTCAATTTTTGCTCATTGATGTTAGCCAGAAGACATGCATTTGATACTTTTGAGTGGGACGCCCTTTGCTGTGAGCAACGTCGATCGTTTTTTCCTATTCCTGCCTTCAGTTCAGAAGTAAATATTTACTCTGCTGAGATGCATAGTCACATGAATGTTGACTTATGTAAGATATTTGAAGAGTTTGTTCTGAATATTGTCTATGTAATGCCAGAACTTGTGTTTGATTGCAAAGTTGAGCTTGGAATGTTGTGGCATGCGGCATCATGAGCTGTTCACCGTGCCTCCTGAGAATAATGCTTCGTATTGTTTTGCATGTCGATCTAATGCCAGTGATTTGCTTGTTAGGAAGATCATCCTCTTCTGTTGTTTTCGTGCTTAAGAAGTTCATCGTCTTATGTTTCATTCATAGCCTATACGACAAGTCGGGTAGGTTAGACGTGAAACCATATGATCTTCCGACCAACTCATCATCTTAGGCCGTGATTGGATCGTCGTTTTCCAACCAAAACCGCGTGTAAAACTGACGCTTGTAAATAAAAGCAGATGGTCTCGGGCGAAGCGCTTGGTTGGTCGATTTCGACTAGTAAAATATACACCGGTCTCTCAAATTACACGCGTAACCCGCCGGTTTTACTTACAGACCTCGGGCCCTCGGTTTCATTACGCCTGTATTTTACGCGTTGTTTCCGATGACGAGTAAATTACACTTGTATCTTAGTACAGGTGTGAAATAAACTAGAGCTCCCAAGCGCGGCCTTACCGTTTCATGCCGTCTGAGTCTCTCGAAGGTGCTCATAGGTGTCTGATGATCCTGGCTTCCTGAATGAGCAGCGGGCGCTGTATCAGACCATCCATAGGGCCCGCAAGGCCCTCTCCGTCGTCCTTCGAGTTGTTGCGCTCGCCGTGGCGCCGAGCATTATTAACATGGTCAATGAACATGAGGATATAGGAGATGACTTTATTTTGACTGGATGACAGTAGGGACCCACTAGGGCCATAGCCGTATGTACGCAAGTGCCTCCTTATTATGTACAACTATAATTTTTTTGCTTCCTCCTGGTTTCCTGACATCACGGTCCCACACCATTGTCAACCTATGTAGTCAATATAAACGAGAGAATTGCACAAGGTGCGGCCGACTGCTGGGACCAAGCAGCTCGAGCAGTATTTGTGTTTTTGAGGCATGAGCACTGCAGAGTTTTTCTCGACGATGTTTCGTTGTTGTTTAGAGGAGAGCAGGGTATTAACTGGGCGGGCTGTGGCCCGTCAAGCCCAGGACACATATCCAGCCCAGATATTAATTTTTTTCAAGATGCAAATGGCTAGCCCAGCTATACGTTTTTTGAGGAATACCCAGGCAAGGTCAACTCGTTATTCTCCGCCCCGCTGGGCTGCAAAGCTTTCCTAGGAGGGATGCATTAGGCTTAACAGGAAAATGGGCTTTAAAAATAATAAATGGGTTGTAATTATAAAAACTGGGCAGTAACTATAAAAAAATGCACCAAGCACGAAATTAGTTTATAAAATATTATTTATGGATTTTGAAAATCTTAATTTTTAATTGTTGCGCGCGTAATGTTTCGTTAGATTTTTACGTAATACAAATTTATATTTAATCTGACTAGAAATTTCGGGATAAAAATATTTCGGATCCCATCAAAATGTGGGAAATTTTATTGAATTCTGTCTTGAACGGTTGGTTGAAATTATTAATCGTTGTCCTAGCTAGAAAATGGGTTGTACTTTTAACAAACTGTAAATGGGCTGTAGTAAATTCCATCAGAATTCAAAAATGGGTTGTACATTCTTACAAATCGCAAATGGGCTATAAGTTCTCTGCCACACACTTGTGGGCCTACTAAGTTGACGCGTCCCCTAAAAAAAAGAAGTTGACGCGTATGCAAGGCTTTGTCAACTTATTATAGTCAACACACGGTTCTAGCAGCAGTGGCCATTGGATGTCCATCCAACGGATGCCGTGCTTCTTCTTCAATCTCGGATATTCTAGCTTCACCCGCCCAAAAAATGATTCCTCCCCCTGACATCTGGGGTGCACCGTTTCGGAAGCTGACCTGTGGGCCTACTAAGTTGACGCGTACCAAGGGCTTTGTCAACTTAGTCAATATGAATGATTCTAGCTGCAGTGACCGTACGGTGTCCATCCAATGGCCGTAGTGCTTCTTCAACCTCTGGTCTTCTTGCTCCAGCCGCCCAAAGCAGCGCCGGTGGTGCACCTGCTACTGCCTCCCATGGCCGGTTGTGCTGCCGTGGAGGCCTCACCGCCCCCTACTACTCCCACCGCTGGCCAGGCCATCCCTCCACTCACCCACACCCCCTGTTATTCTGCGGCGACGGCAGCCTCACACCGCAGCAGAACCAGTGAACCCTCGTACTCCTCTCCGCGCGGGCTTCCACTGCCGCGTCTTCTATGGCTCCGTGTCGTCCCCTTCCTAGGCCTCGCCGCTCGCCGTCGTCCACCGCCCTGGTGCTCTCGGCGCGGCGTGGTCAACGTGGTCAAGGAATGACTTCCATCGGAAGAGTACTGTACGTGGAGAGGCTGACAGCTGACTCCACGGTAGCCGCAAGGAAGTGCCTCCTTATTACGCGGAAAATAATTATTCCTCCACCTGACAGCAGGGACCCACCAAACGGGCCACTGTATTTGGCGAAAAAAATGTTTCCCCCTGACTTCTAGGACCCACCGGACGGGCCACCGTATTTCGTGAAAAAAACGTCCCCCCCGCTGTCAGCTCGGACCCACCGGAGTGCCTCCTTATTACGCACAAAAAATGAATACTCGCTCTGCTAGTTGGGATCCACCTTGGTGGGAGGCTGACTTGTGGGCCTACTAAGTCGACGGGGACGGAGTGCTTTGTCAACTTAGCCAATATGAACGATTCTAGCTCCAGTGACCGTACGATGTCCATCCAATGGTCGTAGTGCTTCGTCAACCTCTGGTCTTCTTGCTCCAGCCGCCCAAAGTAGCGCCGGTCGTGCCGCATGCTCCTGCCTCCCGTGGCCGGTTGTGCTGCCGCGGAGGCCTCACCACCCCCTACTATTCCCACCGCTGGCCAGGCCCTGCAGCGACGGCAGCCTCACACTGCAGCCGAACCAGTGAACCCTCGTACTCCTCTCCGCGCGGGCTTCCACTGCCGAGTCTTCCCCGGCTCCGTGTCGTCCCCTTCCTAGGCCTCGCCGTCGTCCACCGCCCTGGCGCTCTCGGCGTGGCGTGGTCAACATGGGCAAGGAATGACTTCCATCGGAAGAGTACTGTACGTGGAGAGGCTGACAGCTGGGTCCACGGCGGCCGCAAGGAAGTGCCTCCTTATTACGCACAAAATAATTATTCCTCCACCTGACAGCAGGGACCCACCGGATGGGCCATCGTATTTCATGAAAAAACATTTCCCCCTGACTGCTGGGACCCACCAGCTACATCTTCGCACGCAAGGAAGTGTGTCCGGGCAAAAAAACGATTCCCCCCTGACTGCTGGGACCCACTAGCTACATCTTCGCAGGCAAGGAAGTGCCTGACAGTCGGGACCCACCTGGTCGAAGCGTACGTAGCGTTGTCATTCTGGTCGCAAATGTGTACGTACATACTGGTCAATGTAGAGGCGCGCACGTGTCGTAGTAGAGGCGCGCTTGTAGCATGTACACGTACGTACAGTGGCCAGTGTGCAAGAAAGAAAATACGGCCACGTACGTACATACGGGCAGGGTCTCGAACGCCTACTCGCGCATACATATGGCATGGGCTCGTGTACATGGCTGGGTCGGAATGGAGAAACAACGTCGTCATCGTGTTCATGGGGAGCCAACCGGCTGGGTCGAACGGAATGCGTCGTCGTGTTCATCGGGAGGGCTTAGACGGAACAACCGATGGAAACGAGGCCTGTCGTGAAGGAAATATGCCCTAGAGGCAATAATAAAGTTATTATTTATTTCCTTATATCATGATAAATGTTTATTATTCATGCTAGAATTGTATTAACCGGAAACATGATACATGTGTGAATACATAGACAAACAGAGTGTCACTAGTATGCCTCTACTTGACTAGCTCGTTGATCAAAGATGGTTATGTTTCCTAGCCATAGACAAAGAGTTGTCATTTGATTAATGAGATCACATCATTAGGAGAATGGTGTGATTGACTTGACCCATTCCGTTAGCTTAGCGCTCGATCGTTTAGTATGTTGCTATTGCTTTCTTCATGACTTATACATATTCCTATGACTATGAGATTATGCAACTCCCGTTTATCGGAGGAACACTTTGTGTGCTACCAAACATCACAACGTAAACTGGGTGATTATAAAGGTGCTCTACAGGTGTCTCCGAAGGTACTTGTTGGGTTGGCGTATTTCGAGATTAGGAGTTGTCACTCCGATTGTCGGAGAGGTATCTCCGGGCCCACTCGGTAATGCACATCACTATAAGCCTTGCAAGCATTGTAACTAATGAATTAGTTGCGAGATGATGTATTACGGAACGAGTAAAGAGACTTTCCGGTAATGAGATTGAACTAGGTATTGAGATACCGACGATCGAATCTCGGGCAAGTAACATACCGATGACAAAGGGAACAACGTATGTTGTTATGCGGTTTGACCGATAAAGACCTTCGTAGAATATGTGGGAGCCAATATGAACATCCAGGTTCCGCTATTGGTTATTGGCCGGAGACGTGTCTCGGTCATGTTTACATAGTTCTCGAACCCGTAGGGTCCGCACGCTTAAAGTTACGATGACAGTTATATTATGAGTTTATATGTTTGGATGTACCGAAGGTAGTTCGGAGTCCCAGATGTGATCACAGACATGACAAGGAGTCTCGAAATGGTCGAGACATGAAGATTGATATATTGGACGATAATATTCGGACACAGGAATGGCTCCGGGGGTTATCTGATATATACCGGAGTACCGGGGGGTTACCAGAACCCCCCGGGAGGTTATTGGGCCTCATGGGCCCAATTGGTGGAAGAAGAGAGGCGGCCAAGGGGCAGTCGCGCGCCCCTCCCCCCCCCCCAAGTCCGAATTGGACAAGGAGGGGGGCGGCGCCACCCCCTTTCCTTTCCCCCTCTCTCCTTCCCTCTCCTCTCCTAATCCAACAAGGAAAAGGGAGGGAGTCCTACTCCCGGTGGGAGTAGGACTCCTCCTGGCACGCCCCTCCTGGCCGGCCGCCTCTCCCCCCCTTGCTCCTTTATATACGGGGGCAGGGGGCATCCTAGAGACACAACAATTGATCTGTTGATCTTTTAGCCGTGTGCGGTGCCCCCCTCCACCAAAGTCCACCTCGATAATACTGTAGCGGTGCCTAGGCAAAGCCCTGCGTCGGTAGAACATCATAATCGTCACCACGCCATCGTGCTGACGAAACTCTCCCGCAACACTTGGCTGGATCGGAGTTCGAGGGACTTCATCGGGCTGAACGTGTGCTGAACTCGGAGGTGTCGTGCGTTCGGTACTTGATCGGTCGGATCGTGAAGACGTACGACTACATCAACCGCGTTGTGCTAACGCTTCCGCTTTCGGTCTACGAGGGTACGTGGACA
Organism: Aegilops tauschii subsp. strangulata; assembly: GCF_002575655.3. NCBI lineage: Eukaryota > Viridiplantae > Streptophyta > Magnoliopsida > Poales > Poaceae > Aegilops > Aegilops tauschii. Next base: position 521,271,523 of record NC_053036.3, read on the forward strand.
ACACTCTCCCCTCTTGTTGCTATGCATCACCATGATCTTGCATGTGCGTAGGAATTTTTTTGAAATTACTACGTTCCCCTACTGTCGTGGTTTTGTCACGGTAGATGTCCTAGAGAAAGGACTTAGTCGTGGAGCCATCGCTACGGGTTAGCTTAAAGGGGTTAAAGCGGACAAGGGACGCAAGAGAGTTTATACTAGTTCGGCCCCTTACGATGAAGGTAAAAGCCTACGTCTAGTTGTGATGGAATTGATGGGGTTTCGATGACCAGGGAGCGAATACGCTTTGCCTGAGTCTCGAGTTGTTGTTTGTTGTCCTTGAACCGCCGCCGGGTCGTCCCCTTATATACATGGGTTGACGCCCGTCGGTTTACAGACTCCGTGGCCGGCTCATAATCGTGTCCGGCTCGGTCTCTGCTACTTCTATCTTACAACACAAGTTTACATATCAATGTCGGTTTGTGTCTACAGGCCTTAAACCGGCTTTGGGCCCTGGGCCTTTATGAAGCGTCACCGTCTGTCTTCATGGGCTTCAGATACAGATGAACTACTTATGAGGTTAACCCGGCCTCTCCTGGCCGGTTTACGCCTAGTGGTAATATCCCCAACATTAGGCCCCAGATTGATTTGAACTGGTTCATGTCAATCCTCAATACTTAAGAAAATTTCTTCTTCAAAATCTTCACACAATCTTGTAAACCGCCATTACATCATCTTCTAGGATCTTGGTAAACCGCCGTGACATCACCTGTCATTAACAAGCCTCCGACAATCGAGGCGACAACATCGCCTCATATCCACAAACTCGGCTCCTCGATTTTCGTGTCTGTCGTTTATCTCCCTTATAAATAGGGCTAGGGGGTCTTTCCATTTCCCCCCTCGTGCCTCTTCACTTCATCGTCATCCTCACGACGCTCGACCCTTCGAGCTCGGCCGCCGCCGTCAACCTTCGACTGCTGCACCAACCTTGGCCACTGCATCGACCTGAACGTACCAGAGCTCCTCCGCGCGCCGCCGCTGCTCAACAGCCTCCGTAAGTCTCCCCTTTCTCTTACCATAGATCTGCACTTAGGGTTTCTGTCGTTCATCAGTGTTCGTCGCCGCCCTTCTTTTCCCTTATTTATATCCATGGATTAGATCCAAAAACCACATAGGTCTCGTGCGGTAGTAGTTTAAACCACATAGATCTCGTGCTTTAGCAGTTTCAGCACCTGTTTGATATCCAACTCATCTCATCTTGGTGAACTTTCAGTACGCTGGAATTTAGGTCAGAATATATTTTGTTTTTCCTACGCGCGGTAGATCTGAAATTACCATAGCAAGTTGTAAAACTTGTTTCTTCCTTCTCTTACACACTTTGAATACCAGATTAGCCGGTTTAAGTTCACAGAAAAAATGAGGACCCGGTAGATACCATTAGTCCCCTGTTGAACCGCCAATGCATTACACCGTTCCATTGCCACACTCCGGTTTACGAATAACCAAATCTGGTTTACCAATATGCTAGTATCCTCATACCGCTGTATAGTTGTCCACTGTAAATCTTAAACCAGTAATAATCATGTTTCAGATTTTCCTTGTCATGGCTAAGCATGTCTATGAGTGCAATTGGGCTCCCTCTCGAGTAACCGAGGAACAGTTAAGCAACCTTATTAAAACGGGCGCTTTAGCCAAGAAAGATGTCATCCACTGGAGGGTCCCCGGCCCGGAAAATCCTCCTACACCCAAGGACGGAGAGGTAGTCGTTTTTGCTGATCATCTCGGACGAGGTTTTAGCCCTCCCGGTTCTAGATTTTTCCGGGCTGTACTGGCTAGTTTTCAACTGCGCCCTCAAGACATTGGTCCTAACTCTGTAACCAACATCTGCCATGCCCAAGTCTTTTATGTGGTTTATCTGCAAGAGGAACCTTCAGTCGAACTGTTTCGAGGTTTCTTTCACCTAAACCATCGCACAGAGTTCTCAGATGGACCCAATACGGAACTGGGCGGAATGGCGGTTCAGAAAAGGAAGGAAGTCACCTTCCCTCATCCCAAACTCCACAGTCATCCCAAAGAGTGGAACCAGACTTGGTTTTACTGCATGGATACATCTCCATCTGATGAGAATCCTCCGGGCTACCGCCCTGAACGCCTTAGCAACACACATCCATTTCCTCAGAGGTTGACAGCAAGAGAACGGGCCAACTATGCTCCCCAATTATCAAAGCTTAGAGCCTTCATGGCGAACCGTTTGATAGGAGTTGATCTTGCTTGTTGCTGGATAAGCTGGAGCATTCTGCCCTTAAGCCGGCGCCCCGGTTTGATGTGTGAGTACACGGGGAGTTTGAAGGATGCTCAGCGGCACAATGACATTCAGCTTACAGACGAAGAAGTCATTGAGGCTGTAAAGAAAATACTGAATGAACCGGAGGCCGTCTGTGCCCAAACCAGACTACTCCCTTTCTGCACCTTCAACAAACCACCAGCTGTAAGAATCATACAATCCTTTGTATTTGAATTTGCTTCTGTCCAAATATTCTCTGAAAGTGTGATTATTTTCTGACAGGGTGATGATCCGTTCTGGAACAAGAAACCATCACAAGACAAACCGGCAAAGCCGCAAGACAAACCGGTCAAGCCAGTTCATCCAAAGACCAAGGTTGTTAAGAAACCTGCCAAGAGAAGGACAATTGCATCCTCCGATCTACCAGCTGATGACGATGTGCGTAATCTGGAACCAGAGGTAGAACTTGACTCTCTTGGTTCATTTTTCGTACATCTCATTGACAATGATTATTATCAGGACGACGCTGAAGGCAGTCACGCTGAGGACGTAGAGGTAACTATTCTTTCCTCCGATTCAGATCCTCTGCCAACATAAAAAATCCGTCAAGCAAACCGGAAAGTAAAATTTTCTCACCGTCTTGCTTACTTGGACCCAAACTTTCTTTTGAAGACGCAGCAGCACGAAGCTCGCCGTATAACCCGGCACAGCGGCCAGGTAGTTACCTCCGCCGGTTTACCGAACAGTCCGGTTCGCAAACGCCGATCAGAGGTCTCTTATCCCATTGATACTTCATGCCCAAAAGCAGGTTGTTTTCGCCAGCCTCTTAACCCGTCTAATTCAAATTATCAGGGTACTTCTCACTCATCCTCTGGCGAGTCCTCGGCCACACAGCTTCCACCCCTCAAAACAGTTCTTGGGTGAGTTATGCACATGTCTTTATTCTTGATATGTTATCTTTTCATACTGTACTGATCCTTATGTCTATCTTTTCGCAGCGCCAAGCCAAGACCCAGCAAGAAAGCTCGGTTGAACAAACCGGCTGATGATAATGTAGCTGCTAAACCGGAAACAACTCCAGATCTGGAAGAAACCGACGCTGACGCCATGCTTCACGATCCGCCGCTTCAAGACCATGATTTCCTTGCTGAACAAGTGCAAGTTGATACTACAAGTCATGCAGACCGGCCAGCCAGCCCTGTCCGAACTGGTGACAAACCGGTCAGTCCAGCTAAGGGCACTGATAAACCGCCAACTCCGGCGAAAGCTGCTGATGAACAAGATGATGACGTTATGATTACTGGCACTGGCCACACCACTCCTGGCAATCTTGTAGCTTTGTCAAAGCATACTGCCAAGGATGATCTCTCTGCTATTGGCAAAGGCAAATGGAATGCCGATTTATCAAGCTTCGCCCACCTCAATGTTCAAGATATTCACTCTGGCTTCTTGAACCGTCTGTATACCAGCCGTGACTATGAAGCTAGTTTGGTAAACTTGATGAAGGAGCGATATGAGGTAACTACTATTTTTCTCTTGTGTCCAATTGCAGTTTATCAACTCCTAGTAGCCCCCAAGTGACGGTTTATGATACCAATCTAAACCGGGACTTTTGGCATAACTTAACTTTGCATATTTAGCCTCCAGGGACCGGATTACCTTGTTAAGATGAACCAGTTCCTTAAAATTTGCCATACTGCTCTTTCACCGGTATAGTCCCCAAGGGCCGGCTTAACTTTATAAAGATGAACCGGGACTGTAGAAGAATTCCCATATCAACAGTTTTTTGAGCAAACACACATTAGCCCCCAAGTGCCAAGCTTAATACTTGTATTGTGCTTGGGACTTGTAAAAAATTCTGAGTAAAAGCAAATATGCATTAGCCCCCAAGTACTAAGGGCATAACTTGTTATGTGCTTGGTACTTCAAATATGTACTGTCAACTCATTATGTATCTGTCTCTTTATAGGCAGAACTGAGCAAGAAGGAAAGCCAACCCGCTGACCTGCAAGAGAACATCAAGTCCCAACAGGCCGAAACTTCCAAAGCAAAAGATGAGCTGACAAGCGCCTTAGCCGCTATGGAAAAGCTAAAGGAAAGCTTTGCCAAGGAGCGGGCAGATTGGAACACAGAGAAATCCGCTTTGCGGAAAAGAGCTGAAGATGCAGAAGCAGCTCTCAAACCGGTGGTAGACGAGCTGACTGGGGTAAAGCGGCAAGTACAGGCAATGACCGTTGCTGTGTTTGGTAAGCATCTTGTCCTTAATACTGTCAACATATTTTCCCATGCGTTGCCGGTTTACTGATGTTTGCAATGATGCAGGAACTCGCATTAGTCATCTGGGCTCTGATGTTCAGAAGAAGCTGAAGGCTGCCTATACGCTGATAGAACAACTGTATACCGGCGCTCAACGAATTATCTGCAGCGCTTCTCACGATAAGCCGCCCCTGACGTTAATCAAAGATACCTTAGACAGGCTATCTATGCTGCCTGCTCGGGTAGAAGAGCTGAAGAGGTCTGCTGCAAGGGCTGGCGCTCTGACCGCGCTAACTCGGGCAAAAGCATGGGTGCCTGATCTTGACCCGACGGACGTGGCTAAAGGCTACCCAAGCTTGAAAGAAGACGGATCAGAATTTTGCACTGAAGATCTCCACGCCATAAACCGGGAAGTACGTCCACTGGCTTGTCAACTTGCTGAAGAAGCTGATCCTTCACATTATCAGGCGAGTTATGATATCAATAACAAGCGGGTTGCTGCACCAGCTCCTGAGGCTCAAAACCTGATCCCTCCAATCCGTAAGCACACTTATGCCCCTGATATTGAACCGTCCACCCTTATAAGCGATGAAGTTGTGTTCCAAGCTTTAACTGGGATCGACTGGGCAACTGTTGACTTCCAACCGCTGGGTAGGGACGAACAAGATGAACCGGTGCAAGATGATCCGCAGCCGTCAGGTCAAGCTGATAAGCAATCATAATCCGGGGGCCGGTTTAGTTTTTCTTTTGCTGTAATGCTTATTGAGACAATTACTCCTTTGGGCACTGAAAACGCCTTGTAATAGGCGAGTTAAAACACTTGGTCTGTTATGCCTTCGTGCATATTTATCTACAACTGATGCGTGTTAATCCGCCATGCTTAAGATATGATGTTCATAATCCATAGCTATATATTCAAGCTGTTCCTGCAGATAAGAAGCTTAAAGCGCCCTGGCGGTTTACCACCGGGCGGGTCATGATACCCAACTATATATAGGACCAAGGTTTATAACCAAGGTTGCAAAAGATAACCAAATATGGAAATATATGATACCTGTGATCTTTAGGCATAGTGTTGGCTGACCAACCTTGTAATGAGGGTAATAACCCTAATCCGGAGTAAAAGTATCTCCTGTTATACAATGCCGGTTTACAATAAAACCGTTTCGGGTTGTGATAAACACCGGTTTATTCCATACTGGTGACTATGAGTCAAAACCAGACCGGGCTGATAGTCCCCGGATTATAACTTGATCATGTACTGACAACTTGTAGTTGACAGCCTAACCGGGTTGATAAACACCGGTTTGAAAACATCATAAATCTTAGCAAAAGAAAAAGAAACTTAGCAAAAGGCAAATAAGACCACTGTAGTCGAGGCTTTTCACGGGCTGCCAAGCCCCAAATTTGATCAAGAGGTGTTGCTATGGTTCGGGTTCGACCAAGCCCCCAAGTGATGCTGTGGCATTACACCGATCAAGAGGCGTTGCTATGGTTCGGGTTCGACCAAGCCCCCAAGTGATGCTGTGGCATTACGCCGATCAAGAGGCGTGGCTATGGTTCGGGTTCGACCAAGCCCCCAAGTGATGTTGTGGCATTACGCCGATCAAGAGGCCTGGCTATGGTTCGGATACGACCAAGCCCCTAAGTGATGTTGTGGCATTACGCCAATCAAGAGGTGTGGCTATGGTTCGGATACGACCAAGCCCCCAAGTGATGTTGTGGCATTGCGCCGATCAAGAGGCCTGGCTATGGTTCGGATACGACCAAGCCCCCAAGTGATGTTGTGGCATTGCGCCGATCAAGAGGCGTGGCTATGGTTCGGATACGACCAAGCCCCCAAGTGATGCTGTGGCATTGCGCCGATCAAGAGGTGTAGCTATGGTTCAGATACGACCAAGCCCCCAAGTGATCTAATATGAAGCTTTGAGAAGCCAAATCAAGGGGTAAACCGGACGCCGCTTTGCAAGCTCCATGTAACCACACATGATATAAGAAAAACAACAGATACCCCGCCTTAGCTGAGGTGCCGGTTTATTGTATTGATCATAATATATACATTGTCATAATATGTACATAAGTAGAGCCTATAGCTCAAGTATAGTAAGGCCGAAGATGAGCAATATTCCACGGCCGGTTGGTCTCCTCCTCCGATTTATGTGAGTCTTTCCGCTCTCGAACATCGATTAGGTAGTACGACCCGTTGTGTAGATTCTTGCTGACCACAAAGGGTCCTTCCCAAGGGGGGGGGGGATAGCTTGTGCATATCCGTCTGATCCTGGATAAGCTGAAGCACCAAATCGCCTTCTTGAAAGGTTCTGGTTCTAACCCGGCGGCTGTGATAACGACGCAGATCTTGCTGATAAATTGCCGAACAGGCTGCTGCTATGTCACATTCTTCATCTAACAGGTCAAGAGCTTCCTGCCGTGCCTTCTCGTTGTCCGCTTCAACATATGCCGCTACATGAGGCGAGTCATGACGGATGTCACTAGGAAGAACTGCTTCCGCTCCATAAATCATGAAGAATGGTGTGTATCCTGTCGATCTGTTGGGCGTGGTATTGATGCTCCATAACACAGAAGGTAGCTCCTCAACCCAACAACCCGGTGTCCGTTGCAAAGGAAACATAAGCCGGGGTTTGATGCCTCTCAAGATTTCTTGATTGGCCCTCTCCGCTTGACCATTGGACTGGGGTGAGCCACTGATGACACGTCAAGCCGGATGTGCTCATGTTGACAGAACTCCTTCATGGCACCCTTTGACAGATAGGTACCATTGTCTATTATAATGCTGTGTGGAAAGCCAAACCGGATGATCACCTTTTTGATGAATTAAACCGCCGTGGCCGCGTCACACTTACTAACTGGCTCTGCCTCCACCCACTTCGTGAACTTATCAACCGCCACCAAAAGGTGGGTCTTTTTATCCTTGGACCTCTTGAAAGGCCCAACCATATCCAGCCCCCAAGTTGCAAACGGCCAGGTGATTGGAATCATCCTCAATTCTTGAGCCAGTACATGAGCGCTCCTTAAGAATTTTTGACAACCATTACATCTTTTGACCAAGTCCTCGGCATCAGCATGAGCTGTCAACCAATAGAAACCGTGACGAAACGCCTTGGCCACCAATGATTTTGAACCGGCGTGGTGACCACAATCCCCTTCGTGGATCTCATGCAAAATTTCACGGCCTTCCTCAGGAGACACACAGCGTTGAAACGCCCCTGTCACACTGCAATGATGTAACTCTCCATTGATAACAGTCATGGACTTGGACCGCCGGGTTATCTGCCTGGCCAAAGTTTCATCTTCTGGTAACTCACCCTGGTTTTTATACGCCAAATATGGAGCCGTCCAATCTGGGATAACATGAAGAGCCGCCACCAATTGGGCCTCTGGATCTGGAACAGCCAAATCCTCTTCACCAGGGAGCTTGACGGACGGATTATGCAAAACATCCAAGAAGACATTAGGTGGAACCGGTTTACGTTGGGAACCCAGGCGGCTTAAAGCGTCCGCCGCTTCATTCCTTCGCCGGTCCACATGATCAACCTGATAACCTTTAAAGTGACCTGCAACAATATCCACCTCACGACGATATGCAGCCATGAGTGGGTCCTTGGAATCCCAAGTGCCGGACACTTGTTGAGCCACCAGATCCAAGTCACCGAAGCACTTAACTCGGCTTAAGTTCATCTCCTTAGCCATCCGAAGACCATGGAGTAAAGCCTCATATTCAGCTGCATTGTTAGTGCACGGGAACATTAAACGGAGAACATAACAAAACTTATCACCTCGTGGGGAAGTTAATACGACTCCAGCCCCCGAGCCCTCCAATTGCCTGGACCCATCAAAATGAATAGTCCAATCAGTATGATCCGGCTTCTCTTCTGGCGCTTGTAACTCTGTCCAATCATTGATGAAATCCACAAGTGCCTGAGATTTGATCGCCGTTCGGGGCATGTATTTCAACCCGTGAGGCCCGAGCTCAATAGCCCACTTAGCAATCCGGCCGGTTGCTTCCCTGTTCTGGATTATATGTCCCAAGGGAGCAGAGCTGACCACCATGATGGGATGACCTTGGAAATACTGCTTCAATTTCCGGCTTGCCATGAAAACCCCATACACCAATTTTTGCCAATGTGGGTACCTCTTCTTGGACTCAATAAGTACCTCACTGATATAGTAAACCGGCCGCTAAACCAGATATTCCTTTCCTGCCTCCTTGTGCTCTACCACGATAGCCACACTAACAGCCCGAGCGTTAGCTGCCACATATAGCAGCAATGGTTCTTTATCAACCGGAGCAGCGAGAATCGGCGGATTAGCTAGCTGCCGCTTTAAGTCATCAAATGCTTCATTAGCGGCGTCACTCCAGACGAAGTTATCCGTTTTCTTCAGCATCTGATACAAAGGGATGGCCTTCTCGCCAAGGCGACTAACAAACCGGCTCAACGCGGCAATCCGGTTTGCCAGGCATTGAACATCATTGATACACTTCGGTTTAGTCAAAGAGGTGATGGCTTTGATCTTTTCCGGATTAGCTTCAATGCCCCTGTTAGACACCAAAAAGCCCAAGAGTTTGCCTGCAGGTACACCAAAGACACACTTGGCCGGATTAAGCATCATTTTATAAACCCGCAGGTTATCAAAGGTTTCCTTCAAGTCATCAATCAATGTTTCCTTCTTCCTTGATTTTACCACAATATCATCCACATAGGCGTGAACATTGCGGCTGATCTGTTTATGCAGACAATTCTGCACACACCTTTGATAAGTCGCCTGGGCACTCTTGAGCCCAAAGGGCATGGACACATAGTAGAAGGCTCCAAAGGGAGTTATGAAGGCTGTCTTCTCCTGGTCCTTAACTGCCATTTTGATCTGATGATAACCAGAGTATGCATCCAAATAGCTTAAACGCTCGTAACCCGCCGTAGCATCAATAATTTGATCAATACGGGGAAGGGCAAAAGGATCTGCTGGACAAGCTTTGTTGAGATGTGTGTAGTCCACACACATACGCCAAGTGCCATTCTTCTTGAGGACCAGCACCGGATTAGCCAACCACTCAGGATGGAATACTTCAACGATAAATCCAGCCGCCAAGAGCCTGGCTACTTCTTCTCCAACAGCTTTGCGCCTTTCTTCATTGAACCGGCGGAGAAACTGCTTGACCGGTTTATACTTAGGATCAACATTGAGAGTGTGCTCAGCGAGTTCTCTTGGTACACCTGGCATGTCAGAAGGCTTCCATGCAAAGATGTCCCGATCCTCACGGATGAACTCGATGAGCGCGCCTTCCTCTTTTGGATCTAAGTTAGCGCTGATGCTGAACTGCTTGGATGAATCGCCAGGTACGAAGTCAACAAGCTTAGTCTCATCAGCCGATTTAAACTTCAGGGCCGGATCATGCTCTGTGGTTGGTTTCTTCAACGAGGTCATATCTGCCAGATCAACATTGTCCTTGTAAAACATCAACTCTTCTGTTGCACAAACCGATTCAGCATAAGCCGCATCACCTTCTTCACACTCCAGAGCAATCTTGCGACTCCCATGCACGGTTATAGTTCCTTTGTGACCCGGCATCTTGAGCTGCAGATAGACATAACAAGGCCGTGCCATAAACTTAGCATAAGCTGGTCGTCCAAATAGGGCATGATACGGGCTGCTGATTTTCACCACCTCAAAGGTCAAGGTTTCTGATCTTGAGTCATGCTCATCTCCAAAAGCCACCTCCAGAGCTATCTTACCAACAGGATATGCCGACTTACCAGGCACCACACCATGAAACACCGTATTGGACGGTTTAAGATTTTTATCTGTTAGCCCCATGCGACGGAAAGTTTCATAATAAAGGATATTGATGCTACTCCCTCCATCCATGAGTTCCTTAGTGAACTTATAACCTCCCACCTGAGGTGCCACCACCAGAGCCAGATGACCCGGATTGTCAACCCGGGGTGGATGATCTTCTCTACTCCACACAATCGGCTGCTCGGACCAGCGCAAATAACGGGGTACGGCCGGTTCAATGGCATTCACCGCCCTTTTATGAAGCTTCTGATCGCGCTTGTCCAGGCTAGTAGTGAATACATGATACTGTCCGCTATTCAACTGCTTTGTGTTGCTTTGGTAACCCGACTACTGCTGCTGCTGATTGCCCTGATGATTATAGCCACTTTGATTACCCTGATTACCTTGATTGTTATGTCCACCCTGATTGCCATGGAATCCTGAACCGGAATTTCCTCCGCCATAATCCAGCCCAGTGAGAGCCAGAGCCTGAACCGCCTCCTGATCCATGATCATACCGGAAAGAGTCAGAATTTTTGAACTCTTGCATGATGTAACAATCTTTCCAGAGGTGTGTGGATGGTTCCTCCTTCGTCCCATGCTTTGGACAGGGCTGGTTCAACAGATACGGCAAACGATCCGGAATGGGATTTGGCATTCCATTGTGCCGGGGCGGTTTACCCTTACCCCTTGTCGTGTGTAATAGTGTTAGCCACAAAGTCTAAACCGTGGTCCGCTTTACGCTTGCCGCCGTTTCCATGACCCGCCGGGTTGGGGTGATGCCCCTTGGTGTTGCCGCTCTTCTTTCCCTTCCCTGTCTTATCATCATCAGACTCGGGATCCTTGGTACTATCAGAGTCGGCATACTTCACTAGTGCAGCCATGAGGGTTCCCATATCATTACAATGACGTTTGAGCCGTCCCAACTTCAACTTCAGGGGTTCAAACCGGCAATTGCCTTCCAATGTTAAAACTGCGGTGTCAGCGTTGATGCGGTCCGATGAGTGCAAAATCTCCGAAACCCGGCGCACCCAACGGGTTGTTGACTCTCCTTCCTCCTGGACACAGGCAGCTAAGTGCACAATTGACATGGGCTGCTTGCATGTATCCTTGAAATTCTGAATAAACCGGGCTCTCAACTCGGGCCATGACCTGATAGAATTAGCCGGTAAGCTCTTTAGCCAAGTGCGGGTTGTTCCTTCTAGCATCATGGTGAAGTACTTCGCACATGCCGCATCATCCATGTCCAGCGTCTCCATGGCCATCTCATAGATTTCAACCCATGTTTCAGGGGATAAATCAGCGGTGTAATTCGGCACCTTGCGCGGGCCCTTGAAATCTTTGGGCAGGCGCACATTGCGCAACGCTGGGACAAGACATGGTACTCCCAAGGAACTAGAGGTAACTCCTGGTTCCACCGATGTGGTTGGACGAACCGGAGTAAGCTGACGGGCTTCATGCTGCGCTGCTAACTCGGCCTCTCTGCGTGCCCGAGCCCGGTCCACCACGTCTTGAGCATCACCAGCACCACCCGCCGGGTTATTGCCACGGGGCGGATCACGGTTCCGCGCATTGCTTGACACTGCCGGTTCATCCATCCGTCTGTTGTAGCTCTGGCTTAGATGGGGAGTAGAATGAATCCGATTGCGACTGTATGAATAAGCCTCATGTTGAACCGAAGTTGTCTGAAGGACCTCCTTAACCCGGCGCGTCTGGACCGCCGCCGGAGAATCGCCTTCGATCGGGATGGCCGCCAGCCGTGAAGCGGCAGCGACAATGTTGTCCATCGGGTTAGAGTAATGCCCGGCGGCGTGGGGACATTATGTATTACAACGTTGTTCTGACGAGGCGGATCCGCGGAACGTGGCTGAACCGGCGCCCCCGCTCCAGGTGCCTCTGCCCGGTTTACCACCGGCGGATTACTGGTTCCCGCTCCTGGGGTGTTAAAGAGATCTCTAGCGTCATAAACCGGCGGCAGGCGAGATCGGTGCCTCCTCTTCAGGACTTCGTTTGACGCACTCTGGTCCAGCATGATCCGGTAAGCTTGTGCATCCAAAGAAGCCCGCTCCGCGGCTATCCTGGTATCCTCAGCTGCTAAGTCCGCTTTGGCCTGGGTGATCTGATCTTTCACTTTCGCGATTTCCGCATTGTGCACATCTTGATCTGCCGGGTTAACCTCCGCCATCAGCGTTGCCAATGCGCCAAACAAATCAGACAGAACCTGAGCTGGCGGTCGCACATGGCCTCCTGCCCCGGCCGCTGCTGCCGCTGCCGATCCGGAAATCATTGCCGCTGCGGTCGAAGAGTTGAGCACCGGTTGCGTACCGGCCATGAAGATCGCAATCCGGTTTGGCGGATCAGAGGGGTCCGGAATACTGTCGCCATCGGAACAGCCCCCAATCCGGCCATCTTGTAACTGATATAACGACTCGGTCTCTCCGGTCGATGACTCATCACCGGAATAAACGACGGTCTCACTACCGGATTCTGATCTATCCTCGGATTCCCCTCCATGGATAACTCGCACGAAGGCACGCTTCATGACAGGCTTGACCCGGGCAGATCTCCCACGCTGAGCCGTTTCGACGAGGTCGGTGCAGATGTCCGGCTCAGGGCCCGGTTTGCCGATCTTGCCAATGAAAACGTGTATGCCACCAAAGGGGACCCGATACCCGTACTCGATTGAGCCGGTCTCGGGGCCCCAGCCTGCATCGTCGATGTAGAGCTTGCCGCGACGACTCTTGGTCATCCGTCCCACAACGTAACCCTTGAGTCCTTCGAAGTTGCCCTCCAAGAACTTGAAACCGTCTTGCGATAGCCCCACGGTGGGCGCCAACTGTCGTGGTTTTGTCACGGCAGATGTCCTAGAGAAAGGACTTAGTCGTGGAGCCATCACTACGGGTTAGCTTAAAGGGGTTAAAGCGGACAAGGGACGCAAGAGAGTTTATACTAGTTCGGCCCATTACGATGAAGCTAAAAGCCTCCGTCTAGTTGTGATGGAATTGATGGGGTTCCGATGACCAGGGAGCGAATACGCTTTGCCTGAGTCTCGAGTTGTTGTTTGTTGTCCTTGAAACGCCGCCGGGTCGTCCCCTTATATACATGGGTTGACGCCCGTCGGTTTACAGACTCCGAGGCCGGCTCATAATCGTGTCCAGCTCGGTCTCTGCTACTTCTATCTTACAACACAAGTTTACATATCAATGCCGGTTGTGTCTACAGGCCTCAAACCGGCTTTGGGCCCTGGGCCTTTATGAAGCGTCACCGTCTGTCTTCATGGGCTTCAGATACAGATGAACTACTTATGAGGTTAACCCGGCCTCTCCTGGCCGGTTTACGCCCAGTGGTAATATCCCCAACACCTAGAGTGGCATCCGAGCCTGGTTTTATGCGTAGATGTCATATGCACGAGTAGAACACAAGTGAGTTGTGGGCGATATAAGTCATACTACTTACCAGCATGTCATACTTTGGTTCGGCGGTATTGTTGGATGAAGCGGCCCGGACCGACATTACGCGTACGCTTACGCGAGACTGGTTCTACCGACGTGCTTTGCACACAGGTGGCTAGCGGGTGTCAGTTTCTCCAACTTTAGTTGAACCGAGTGTGGCTACGCCCAGTCCTTGAGAAGGTTAAAACATCACCAACTTGACAAACTATCATTGTGGTTTTGATGCGTAGGTAAGAACGGTTCTTGCTAAGCCTGTAGCAGCCACGTAAAAATTTGCAACAACAAAGTAGAGGACGTCTAACTTGTTTTTGCAGGGCATGTTGTGATGTGATATGGTCAAGACATGATGCTAAATTTTATTGTATGAGATGATCATGTTTTGTAACCGAGTTATCGGCAACTGGCAGGAGCCATATGGTTGTCGCTTTATTGTATGCAATGCAATCGCCCTGTAATGCTTTACTTTATCACTAAGTGGTAGCGATAGTCGTAGAAGCATAAGATTGGCGAGACGACAACGATGCTACGATGGAGATCAAGGTGTCGCGCCGATGACGATGGTGATCATGACGGTGCTTTGGAGATGGAGATCACAGGCACAAGATGATGATGGCCATATCATATCACTTATATTGATAGCATGTGATGTTTATCTTTTATGCAGCTTATCTTGCTTTGATTGACGGTAGCATTATAAGATGATCCCTCACTAAATTATCAAAGTATAAGTGTTCTCCCTGAGTATGCACCATTGTGAAAGTTCTTCGTGCTGAGACACCACGTGATGATCGGGTGTGATAGGCTCTACGTTCAAATACAACGGGTGCAAAACAGTTGCACGCGCGGAATACTCAGGTTAAACTTGACGAGCCTAGCATATAACAGATATGGCCTCGGAACACAGAGACCGAAAGGTCGAGCGTGAATCATATAGTAGATATGATCAACATCGTGATGTTCACCATTGAAACTAATCCATCTCACGTGATGATCGTACATGGTTTAGTTGATTTGGATCACGTGATCACTTTGAGGATTAGAGGGATGTCTATCTAAGTGGGAGTTCTTTAATAATATGATTAATTGAACTTAAATTTATCATGAACTTAGTACCTGATAGTATTTTGCTTGTCTATGTTGTTTGTAGATAGATGGCCCGTGCTGTTGTTCTATTGAATTTTAATGCGTTCCTTGAGAAAGCAAAGTTGAAAGATGATGGTAGCAATTACACGGACTGGGTCCGTAACTTGAGGATTATCCTCATTGCTGCACAGAAGAATTACGTCCTGGAAGCACCGCTGGGTGCCAGACCTGCTGCAGGAGCAATGCCAAATGTTATGAACGTCTGGCAGAGCAAAGCTGATGACTACTCGATAATTCAGTGTGCCATGCTTTACGACTTAGAACCGGGTCTTCAACGATGTTTTGAACGTCATGGAGCATATGAGATGTTCCAGGAGTTGAAGTTAATATTTCAAGCAAATGCCCAGATTGAGAGATATGAAGTCTCCAATAAGTTCTATAGCTGCAAGATGGAGGAGAATAGTTCTGCCAGTGAGCATATACTCAAAATGTCTGGGTATAATAATCACTTGATTCAACTGGGAGTTAATCTTCCGGATGATAGCGTCATTGACAGAATTCTTCAATCACTACCACCAAGCTACAAGAGCTTCGTGATGAACTATAACATGCAAGGGCTGGATAAGACGATTCCCGAGCTCTTCGCAATGCTAAAAGCCGCGGAGGTACAAATCAAGAAGGAGCATCAAGTGTTGGTGGTCAATAAGACCACCAGTTTCAAGAAAAAGGGCAAAGGGAAGAAGAAGGGGAACTTCAAGAAGAACAGCAAGCAAGTTGCTGCTCAGGAGAAGAAACCCAAGTCTGGACCTAAGCCTGAGACTGAGTGCTTCTACTGCAAGCAGACTGGTCACTGGAAGCGGAACTGCCCCAAGTATTTGGCGGATAAGAAGGATGGCAAGGTGAACAAAGGTATATGTGATATACATGTTATTGATGTGTACCTTACTAATGCTCGCAGTAGCACCTGGGTATTTGATACTGGTTTTGTTGCTAATATTTGCAACTCGAAACAGGGACTACGGATTAAGCGAAGATTGGCTAAGGACGAGGTGACGATGCGCGTGGGAGATGGTTCCAAAGTCGATGTGATCACGGTCGGCACGCTACCTCTACATCTACCTTCGGGATTGGTTTTATACCTGAATAATTGTTATTTGGTGCCAGCGTTGAGCATGAACATTATATCTGGATCTTGTTTGATGCGAGACGGTTATTCATTTAAATCAGAGAATAATGGTTGTTCTATTTATATGAGTAATCGTCTCGCATCAAACAAGATACAGATATAATGTTCATGCTCAACGCTGGCACCAAATAACAATTATTCAGGTCTAAAACTAATCCCAAAGGTAGATGTAGAGGTAGTGTGCCGACTGTGATCACATCGACTTTGGAACCATTTCCCACGCGCATCGTCACCTCGTCCTTAGCCAATCTTCACTTAATCCGTAGTCTCTGTTTCGAGTTGCAAATATTAGCAACAGAATCAGTATCAAATACCCAGGCACTACTGCGAGCATTAGTAAGGTACACATCAATAACATGTATATCACATATACCTTTGTTCACCTTGCCATCCTTGTTATCCGCCAAATACTTGGGGTAGTTCCGCTTCCAGTGACCAGTCCCTTTGCAGTAGAAGCACTCAGTCTCAGGCTTAGGTCCAGACTTGGGCTTCTTCACTTGAGCAGCAACTTACTTGCCGTTCTTCTTGAAGTTCCCCTTCTTCCCTTTACCCTTTTTCTTGAAACTGGTGGTCTTGTTGACCATCAACACTTGATGCTCCTTCTTGATTTCTACCTCCGCAGCCTTTAGCATTGTGAAGAGCTCGGGAATTGTATTATCCATCCCTTGCATGTTATAGTTCATCACGAAGCTCCTGTAGCTTGGTGGCAGTGATTAAAGAATTCTGTCAATGACACTATCATCCGGAAGATTAACTCCCAGTTGAATCAAGTGATTGTTATACCCAGACATTTTGAGTATATGCTCACTGACAGAACTATTCTCCTCCATCTTGCAGTTGTAGAACTTATTGGAGACTTTATATCTTTCAATCCGGGCATTTGCTTGAAATATTAACTTCAACTCCTGGAACATCTCATATGCTCCATGACATTCAAAACGTCGCTGAAGTCCCGGTTCTAAGCTATAAAGCATGGCACACTGAACTATTGAGTAGTCATCAACTTTGCTCTGCCAGACGTTCATAACATCTGGCGTTGCTCCTGCAGCAGGTTTGGCACCTAGCGGTGCTTCCAGGACGTAATTCTTCTATGCAGCAATGAGGATAATCCTCAAGTTATGGACCCAGTCTGTGTAGTTGCTACCATCATCTTTCAACTTAGCTTTCTCTAGGAACACATTAAAATTCAACGGAACAACAACACGGGCCATCTATCTACAAGAACATAGACATGCAAAATACTATCAGGTACTAAGTTCATGATAAATTGAAGTTCAATTAATCAAATTACTTAAGAACTACCACTTAGATAGACATCCCTCTAATGTTCAAAGTGATCACGTGATCCATACCAACTAAACCATGTCCGATCATCACGTGAGATGGAGTAGTTTTCAATGGTGAACATCACTGTGTTGATCATATCTACTATATGATTCACGTTCGACCTTTCGGTCTCAGTGTTCCGAGGCCATATCTGCATATGCTAGGCTCGTCAAGTTTAACCCGAGTATTCTGCTTGTCCAAAACTGGCTTGCACCCGTTGTATGTGAACGTAGAGCTTATCACACCCGATCATCACGTGTTGTCTCGGCACGACGAACTTTCACAACGGTGCATACTCAGGTAGAACACTTGTACCTTGAAATTTAGTGAGATCATCTTATAATGCTACCGTCAAACTAAGTAAAATAAGATGCATAAAGGATAAACATCACATGCAATCAATATAAGTGATATGATATGGCCATCATCATCTTGTGCCTTTGATCTCCATCTCCAAAGCACCGTCATGATCACCATTGTCACCGGCGCGACACCTTGATCTCCATCGTAGCATCGTTGTCATCTCGCCAACTATTGCTTCTACGACTATCGCTACCGCTTAGTGATAAAGTAAAGAAATTACATGGCGATTGCATTTCATACAATAAAGCGACAACCATATGGCTCCTGCCAGTTGTCGATAACTCCGTTACAAAACATGATCATATCATACAATAAAATGTAGCATCATGTCTTGACCATATCACATCACAACATGCCCTGCAAAAACAAGTTAGACGTCCTCTACTTTGTTGTTGCAAGTTTTACGTGGCTGCTATGGGCTGAGAAAGAACCGTTCTTACCTATGCATCAAAACCACAACGATTTTTCATCAAGTATGTGCTGTTTTAACCTTCAGAAGGACCGGGCGTAGCCACACTCGATTCAGTTAAAGTTGGAGAAACTGACACCGCCAGCCACCTGTGTGTGAAGCACGTCGGTAGAACCAGTCTCGCGTAAGCGTACGCGTAATGTCGGTCCGGGCCGCTTCATCCAACAATACCGCCGAATCAAAGTATGACATGCTGGTAAGCAGTATGACTATTATCGTCCACAACTCACTTGTGTTCTACTCGTGCATATAACATCTACGCATAAACCTGGCTCTGATACCACTGATGGGAAACGTAGTAATTTAAAAAAAAATCCTACGCACACGCAAGATCATGATGATGCATAGCAACGAGAGGGGAGAGTGTTGTCTACGTACCCTCATAGACCGTAAGCGGAAGCATTATGACAACGCAGTTGATGTAGTCATATGTCTTCACGATCGACCGATCCTAGCACCGAAGGTACGGCACCTCTGCGATCTGCACACGTTTGGCTCGGTGACATCCCACGAACTCATGATCCAGCAGAGTGTCGGGGAAGAGCTTCGTCAGCACGACGGCGTGATGACGGTGATGATGAAGCTACCTCGCAGGGCTTCGCCTAAACACTACAACGATATGACCGAGGTGGAATATGGTGGGGGGCACCGCAGACGGCTTGGAACAATCAACTTGTTTGTTCTAGGGTGCCCCCTGCCCCCGTATATAAAGGAGCAAGGGGGAGGCCGGCCAGCCCTTGGGGCGCGCTAGGAGAGGAGGAGTCCTCCTCCTAGTAGGCGTAGGACTCCCCTTTCCTACCCCTACTAGGAGGGGAAAGGAAGGAGGAGAGGGAGAAGGAAAGGGGGGCGCCGCCCCCCCTTCCCTAGTCCAATTCGGACCAGAGGGGGAGGGGGCCGCGGCCTGCCCTAGCCGGCCCTCTCTCTCTCCACTAAGGCCCATGTGGCCCATTAGTTATACCAGGGGGGTTCCGGTAACCCTCCGACACTCCGGTTTTCTCCGAAATCACCCGGAACACTTCCGTTGTGCGAATATGGTCGTCCAATAAATCAATCTTTATGTCTTGACCATTTCGAGACTCCTCGTCATGTCCGTGATCACATCTGGTACTCCGAACTATCTTCGGTACATCAAAACACATAAACTCATAATACCGATCGTCACCGAACATTAAGCGTGCGGACCCTACAGGTTCGAGAACTATGTACACATGACCGAGACACGTCTCCGGTCAATAACCAATAGCGGAACCTGGATGCTCATATTGGCTCCCACATATTCTACGAAGATCTTTATCGGTCAAACCGCAAAACAACATACGTTGTTCCCTTTGTCATCGGTATGTTACTTGCCCGAGATTCGATCGTCGGTATCTTAATACCTAGTTCAATCTCGTTACCAGCAAGTCTCTTTACTCGTTCCATAATGCATCATCCCGCAACTAACTCATTAGTTACATTGCTTGCAAGGCTTATAGTGATGTGCATTACCGAGAGGACCCAGAGATACCTCTCCGACAATCGGAGTGACAAATCCTAATCTTGATCTATGCCAACTCAACAAGTACCATCGGAGACACCTGTAGAGCACCTTTATAATTACCCAGTTATGTTGTGACGTTTGGTAGCACACAAAGTGTTCCTCCGGTATTCGGGAGTTGCATAATCTCATAGTCAGAGGAACATGTATAAGTCATGAAGAAAGCAATAGCAATATACTAAACGATCAAGTGCTAAACTAACAGAATGGGTCAAGTTAATCACATCATTCTCTAATGATGTGATCCCGTTAATCAAATGACAACTCATGTCTATGGCTAGGAAACATAACCATCTTCGATTCAACGAGCTAGTCTAGTAGAGGCATACTAGTGACACTCTGTTTGTCTATGTATTCACACATGTACTAAGTTTCCAGTTAATACAATTCTAGCATGAATAATAAACATTTATCATGATATAAGGAAATATAAATAACAACTTTATTATTGCCTCTAGGGCATATTTCCTTCAGCCTCTCCGCCAATCATCGCGGATGACACCGACGTGTTGTCCTGAAGGACCTCTCCAGGCCGCGGAGAGGTGGGCAAGGCTACTGAAATGGCGCCCGAGGGTAATACCTCGGCTGTCGAAGACATGGGGGCTGCGACCCCCATGGAGACCGACAGCGGGGGACCTGACCAGTCCGGCCCCCAGTCGGACATCCTTCCGGAGACCCATGCGGCTCCGGAATCGGGCGAGCAACCCCCTTTGAAAGAGGGGGGAGCATCAGCTCCGGCGGCGACCTCCACTAATCCAGAGGCGCCGAATACTCTGGTGGAAGCACTACAACGTGCTGCCATTGTGGAGGAGCACCGCACCCTGATGGGTTTGGTGGTCGAGAAGGTTCAGTCCGCCAAGAGCGGGCTGAATGAAGCCTTCACCAGCCTACTAACAGGCTTCGAGGTATGTGACGTAATACTCTTAGACGCTTTTCTTATGAAGGAAATATACCTGTATATAGATAGTAGCCCCTGAGACTCTGTTCGGTTTTGAAAAAGGCCGAACAGAGGATCAATTAGTATTCGGTAGAGGTGACGTACTTATATCTTGTATGACAGGCTTCCCTATTGGCGGCAACCGCCCAGGCCGCTGATGTTTCCGACCTCAATCGGAGACTAAAGCTGGCTGATGATGAGATCGACCGCATTAACAAGCGGTTCGATGAGGCACAAGGTATGTGCGTATTTTGAAAAGAGTTTGATCATATATATTGAAGTGATATGCAAAGTCAGAGGTTAGCGCATGTACTGCTTTGATTATTGGTGTAGGTAGCGCGACCGAGGTCGAGTCCCTTAAGAGTACCCTTGCCTAAGCCAAGGAGGAGGCGAGGGCGAGCAAGGCGGCCGCTGACAAAGCAGCTACGGATTTAAAGACCGAACAGGTCACCCGCCGCCAGCATGAGGAGAGGGTGACCTAGGTAGAGCAAGAGCTGAAGGATGCCTACGGCAAATGCGAGGCCTTGGAGGAGAAGAGTACGACCCAGTCGGCCGATCTCGCCAAGGCCCTTCAAGAGGCCAAGGAGGCGCGCACCTAATCCTGGAGTGCTCGGGAGGAGATCGCGGCTGGTAAGCCCTTTCTCTTGCATTGTCTATTTTGGGGGTCAAAGATATGCCTTGCTCACTCGACTGTGGAGTTCTCCAAATGCCTTTGCGGATCTTCCGAGGAGTGCCGCCGACACCGCATAGTTCTTCCGAGCACAGGAGGGGAGCTCAACGGAGAAGCTCTTCTGGTCACAGTTCCTGGCACCGGAACACCCGGTGCTTTTGAACAACCAGATGAAGCAACTGGCGGAGCTGCATAGGATGTCCGACTTGGCCATGAAGGACGTCATAGTCCAGCTGTGGCCAACCGAACCCATTCCTAGTAGCTACTTCGGCCTGGTGAAGTGACTCGTCGACGCGCTGCCCCGAGTTGAAGCCGTAAAGCGCTCGGCGTGCATAGAGGGTGCGTGGATGGCCTTTTCTCGTGTCAAGATGCACTGTGCGAAGATGAAGGCCACCATCGTGGCGACCGAGGGCCCACCCGAATGCAAGGACCACCATAAGCCGGAGCGGTATTTTGACGACGTCCTGGAGGGTGCTCGCTTAGTAGAGGGCCAATGCTCAAAGGATATCATGTTTGAGTGAATGTAATATATTTATATAGACTTTGTGTTATGAACCAGGGCCTGTAATATATGTATGCTTTTATCTGAACTTACTTTCCTCCTGTGCGGCCGTTTTTCAATTCTGAGAGTTTGCCAGTCGAAGGCTTCAGCCCCCACGTAGATGCTGCGGGGGTGTTTGGAATAGCGCACGATCACACTTGACCCAACGTCCTGGTCCGTGAAGGAGGTATCTGCGCAGCGAACCAGACAATCAGACTATGCGGCTTTATCACTTTCACTTAGCCGTAGGAGTTTGACGGTGGGACTAAGTACTAGCCCCTGGTGCGTATGCGGCTATCCGAACTGGGATGCCTTAGGCACGTGACTGGACGATGGCCAGTCCTTCGTATAATATGGAAGAAATCACCAGAGATTTGTAGCAAGTCACCGAATCGCCGACCAGCTCTCGTTGTATCATGACAGTCAGTTTTCGGCTTTCTCTACTGAGGTGTTTGACCGAACGAGCCAGAACAACAATAACAGTAGTTCTCCCTTTACTACCCTAGCCGAACAAGCGGAACGTAAGGTAGTAATCATAGGAGCCGGGCAACCCAACTATTGACCAAAGACTTGATTCTGAGCTGATGCATATAATGCAATATTCGGGACGCCGAAGTATACTCTAGAAGCGTTCAGACTTTTTGAAAATATGAATGGCCGAATAGAGCCCCTGGCATTTAATCCGTACCGAAGTATATATGGCAATCCGACGCAAAGAAGGAATACAGATTTATGAAGTAAACCAATACCGAACAAGTGTTGGTGAAAAACTGTTTCCATTATAATCTGATTGATACGTCAAAACATGCTATTACAGATAATGCCATAAAGATCAAGGCTATTTTACATGTCGAGAATTTGTACACAACGGGAAGCTGTATACGGGGCCTAAAGAAAGGTAGTCTTGAAGATCTCATTGATGCCCTGCCGCTCGTCTGCGTCGCTTCTCCTTGGTAGAAAAATCCTTTGAGAGGAGCAGTCCACGGTCGTTTTAGACGAAAGGGGCCCAGAAAGAGCCCTTGCACGACCGTAGGATAGCTAGGTTTTAATGCACCTGTGGTATGGAAAAAAAGATCAAAGAAGAAAGGTTAAGGTCAAATAGGGTCAAGCTGCACTATAGACCTTGTCTGTAGTGTGCCTCCGTCGTTGCCCAGGGTATTTTATGTGGGGCGATTCACGGAGGCGAGACTACTAGTCTAGCTCTAGATCCATGGAGCTGTCATTCTGTGGATTAGGCCGGACTCGCTTGACGGTGTCCGGGGCCTTGATGGCCGATGATTTATTCAGTTTGATGAGGCCGCTCTGTACCTCAGCTGCAAGGGCCGCAGTGTGCTCCTCAGTACGGAGGGAGCGTTGCATGTTTCCATTGACTGTGATAACGCCGCGGGGTCCAGGCATTTTGAGCTTTAAGTAAGCATAGTGCGGGATTGCATTGAAGAGGGCGAAAGCGGTTCGTCCGAGCAGTGTGTGATACCCACTGCGTAAGGGGACAATGTCAAAGATCAAGTCTTCGCTTCAGAAGTTATCCGGAGAACCGAAGACTACTTCCAATGTTAATGAACCCGTGCAGCGGGCCTCGACGCCGGATATCACTCCTTTAAAGGTGGTGTTACTAGGCTTGATTCTTGACAGGTCAATACCCATTTTCGGACAGTGTCTTGATAGATCAGGTTAAGACTGCTACCGCGGTCCATAAGGACTCGAGTGAGATGGTATTCGTCGATAATTGGATCGAGGACCAGGGTTGCCGAACCTCCATGACGGATACTGGTCGGGTGGTCCCTGCGATCGAAGGTTATTGGACAAGCCGACCACGGGTGGAATTTAGGGGCGACAGGCTCTACGGCGTAGACGTCCCTTAGTGCGCGCTTGACCTCCCTCTTGGGGATATGCGTGACATATATCATATTCACTGTTTTCACCTCAGGAGGGAATTTCTTTTGCCCCCCTATGTTCGGCGGGCGGGGCTCATCATCGTCTTCGCTTGGCGGCCCTTTCCCCTTATGCTCGGTATTTACCTTACCAGCCTGTTTGAAGACCCAACAGTTTCTGTTGGGATGATTGGCAGGCTTGTCAGGGGTTCCATGAATCTGGCAAGGTCGATCGAGTATTTTGTCTAAATTAGATGGACCATCTTTATTTCCTTTGAATGGCTTCTTCCGCTGACCGGATTTAGAGCCGCTGAATCCGACGTTAACCGATGTGTCTTCGGTTTCTTCGTTGTTGTTTCGACGCTTATCTTTATTGTGGCGTGGCCTGCCGTTGGCATCCCTGGCTTCGGAGGTGCCAGGGTCGCTGGTACTGTTGCTTCTACGAGCCAACCAGCTGTCTTCTCCCACGCAAAAGCGGGTCATGAGTGTGGTAAGAGGTGCCATAGACTTCGGCTTTTCCTGACCTAGGTGTCGGGCGAGCCATTCGTCGCAGACGCTATATTTAAAGGCCGCGAGGGCTTCGGTTTCCAGACAGTAGACGATTTGGTTCTTTTTAATTAAGAACCTAGTCTAGAGCTTGCGGGCTGACTCTTGGGGTTGCTGGACTATATGACTAAGGTCATCGGCATCCGGAGGCCGGACATAGGTACCTTGGAAGTTGTCTCGAAAGGCATCCTCCAAATCTTCCCAACTACCAATGGAGTTCTCCGTGAGGCTATTTAACAAGTGTCGTGCTGGCCCCTTTAGCTTTAGGGGGAGGTATTTAATGGCGTGAAGGTCGTCGCCACGAGCCATGTGAATATGGAGAAGAAAATCTTCAATCCATACAGCGGGATATGTCGTTCCGTCGTATGCTTCAATGTTTACGGGTTTGAACCCTTTTGGGAACTGATGCTGCATTACCTCATCGCTGAAGCATAAGGGGTGTGCGGTGCCTCTGTATCGGGCAATGTCACGACGGAGCTCGGATGACATCTGTGTTCGGTTTTCCGCCCAGGTTTGGTTATGCCTGTCATGCCAAGCTTGATGTCCGTCGTCTCTTGTTCGAGCACGCCCCCTTGATCCATAGATTGATCTGGTCTGACCAGCTCTATTGTCCAGGTCCTGACGTAAGTCATAGGTGTAACCTGGGACCGCTACCTCTTTGCCTCGACGGCGGGGTGGCGCGGGCTGATGTTCGGCGCAAGCAGCCGCTTTGTCTCGTCCACGTGGTGGTCGGTCTGGTTCATCAGCATGATTATATCTTGACAGTATCGGCTCAAGGGCCTCTTCATCGAATTGCGGCAGTAGCCGACGCTTCGGATAACTCTTTGTTGGACGCTCGAGGCCATATTCCTCAGCAGCTGGGACTTGGGTCCATCTGTCATTGAGCGTATCCTGTTCGGCCTGAAGCTGTTGCTGTTTCTTTTTTAGGCTCCTCGCCATGGCGATGAGCTGTCGCTTGAAGCGTTCTTGCTCGAGGGGTTCCTCTGGCATGATGAAATCTTCGTTGCCGAGGCTGACTTCTTCCTCGGAGGCCGGTAGATAGTTACTATCCTCCGAATCCTCATTCTCGGCAAGTTTGTCTGGATTGACTTGTCCGTCTTCCCAATTATCTTGTTCTATGGCAGGCTCGATGGGTGGTCAGAGTCTTCGGCATTCTCTGGAGTGTTGTTGTCTCCGGTGCCGGTATTACTTTCTTTTCCCCACCGTGGTCGTGAACGGCAACGCTGATGTTGATGCTTTGGTGGTACCTCGACGGGCTTGTCCTCGATCGGATCCTGATTTCCATCATCGTCCTCCTTGGGTGTATCCACCATGTACACGTCGTATGTAGAGGTGGCAGTCCAACGCCCAGTGATAGGCAGGTTTTGGCTTGGTTCGGCTCCGGCATCATCGTCCATACCATCGATGTCTTCGGAAGCGTAGTCGAGCATGTCGGTTAAGTCTTCGACAGTGGCTACTAAGTGGGTGGTGGGTGGGACGCAAAATTGCCTGCACTCAGCCCCTAGTTCGGGCTGGGCATAGTTCGGAAGCGATACTTCTGTAATGGCGAGAGATCGCATTAAATCCAAGGCCTCACTTAGGAGCGAAGGCCGGATGGGGAACCGAGGTCCTGTGGGGCCAGGCATGGTACATGCCACTTGGTCGTGCTCAACGGGCGTAGACTTTGAGAGTTCGGAGCTAGCTTCTAGAGGTGAGTTCGGCTCTCCCATGACAGGGAGAGTCCTACTTGGTTCCAAGTTTGCCGACGGTGTAGCCGCCTCTGGGTCTCCAGCAGGGTGTTCCATGGCAGGAGAGAGTTCGGTGGGTTTAAAACTCCCATCTTCGGATGAAGTGGTCTACTCTGGATCTAAGGCCAGGGCAGGGATGATTGCTGACTCTCGCGCGAGGCCACATAATGGATCTGACGGGTTTCCTTCTTGTAGGTGAGGAGCGGTTGGAGCCGATAATCCTTTGAAGATTAAGTCTCCACGGATATCAGGGACGTAATTCAGATTTCCGAACCTGATCTGATGACCAGGGGCGTAGCTATCGATCTGCTCGAGGTGGCCGATTGAATTGGCTCACAGAGCGAAGCCGCCAAACACGAAAAGTTGACAAGGGAGGAAAGTTTCCCCGGAAACAGCATCGTTGTTCATGATCAAACGAGCCATCGAACCTTCTGGCGACGGCACAGTGGAACTCTCTATGAAAGCACAAATGTCGATGTCAAAACCGGCTGATCTCGGGTAGGGGGTCCAGAACTATGCGTCTGAGGATCAAAGGTAACAAGGGACACTCGGAACACGATGTTTATCCAGGTTCGGGCCCTCTCGATGGAGGTAAAACCCTACTTCCTACTTGATTGACTTTGATGAGTATAGGGGTTACAAGAGTTGATCTACCTCAAGATCGTAATGGCTAAACCCTAGATGTCTAGCCTATATGAATTCTGATAGCCTCTACGGACTAAACCCTCCGTTTTATATAGACATCGGAGGGGCCTAGGGTTGTACAGAGTTGGCTTGCAAAAGAAGGAAATTACATATCCGGACGCCAATCTTGCCATCCACGCATAGGAGAGTCCCATCCGGACACGGGGGAAGGCCTTCTACCTTGTATCTTAACGGCCCATCAGCCGGCCCATTTCACATAGCCCGGACACCTGAGGACCCCCTAATCCAGGACTCCCTCACACCCCAGTTTCAGTACCTTGTAGATCAATTGGCGAAGAATCTGCCAACTTGGAGAGGAATTTCAAAACCTAAGAGCGGCTGGCTGCTTCTGATTTGGTCAGTTCTCTGCGCTATCCCGATATATGCCCTCATGGCTCTCGAGCTACCATCGAAGACAATTCGGGCATTGGAGAAGATTTGTCGTGGTTTCCTATGGTGCACGAAGCGAGAGGCGCACGACGGTAACTGCTCGGTGGCCTGGGAGCAGGTTTGCACTCCTCGCTGGGCTGGTGGTCTTGGCATCCCCAACTTGAGATAGCTGAACCGCACTACAGGCATTATGGCTATGGCTAAGACGTACGAACAGACATCGGCCTTGGGCGGGCTTTGAGATCAATGTTACTTCCGAAGCGAGAGAGATCCTCCAGGTAGCAACGCATGCAACCATTGGCAATGGTGATACAGTTCAATTTTGGGAGGATAGATGGCTCCATGGCAACAAAGTACAAGATGTGGCGCCAAAATATATGATGTGGTGGCTCCAGGGATCAAGGCCTCACGTTCGTTACGACAAGCCCTTCTGGCTCCGCTGCTGGACTTCGGACCGATTAGCTCGACGCGGTCTGCCTCACCAAACTACGTGTCCCTTCTGCAACCAACATGTCAAAACGATCAATCACATACTACTCGCCTGCATCTTTGCAAGAACATTGTGGCTATGGATTTGGAGTGCCCTTGGGGACACGAGACATGCTTCAGCGCCGGAGGATACATTGGTGGAATGGTGCTCCACACGTGTGGCGATGCATAGTTCCACTAGAGACTTAAAAACGATTATCACTCTAGGATTATGGGAACTATGGAAACACCGCAATGCAATAGTCTTCGACGGAGAAACACCATCACTGCAACTATTGCTGTGGAACATTGATTCCGAAGGATGGATATGGAGATCAGCAGGACTGCTCAAGGGCGACCTGGACTTCTTCTTTAGTGGTCTAAGTAGGCAGGCTAGTGGTGAGTAGTTCATATTGTAGCGTGAGTGGCGGTGGAGGCTGGAGTTCCTTGTAAATATTATGTAAACCTTGTGGAGGGTTTCTTCACCACTTTCTTCTCTAATATATGATATGCACACTCGTGCATATTCTAGAAAAATATATTAATTGTTGTTACTTTATAAATTAATTATAAATCGAAGACACTTAATATGGATTGAATGGAGCATCGTTTCTAGTGTTCGCCGAGGAGGAATGATAAGGGCAACTCCAAGGCTGTGCACCAAAATGCCTTCAGTTATTTAGAGCGCGCGGTTCATACATTTTTTGTCATCCAACGTACCCTATCAAACGTCCATGAACTGATTCGTACGTCTAAATTTCCTCAAACCACAAGCAAAGCCGAGGGAAATTTGTGGGTATCCAGACCCCCGCCACGTAGGCGTCCGACAATTAGGACCCAAACAAAACCCTTTGTTGCGTTCCGCCCCAATCGACACTCCGCTCTCGGTGTCACATTGATGCCAGTCTAGAGCGAACATGACCGGTCATTGCTGCATGCCGGCCGAATGTCTCGGCATTCACATCGGTGTGGCGACCGAGAAACCTGCTCTGTCCCAGTCTTCATGCCACGTTAATGTCGGTTCATAGAGGATGTGCCCAGACATGACGATGAGACGGTTTTCTAGCGGATTCAAGTGGGATGATGATGGCCTGTAAGACACACATGATCATTTAGCAAAATTTGTGCAAGTATTCAATTAGTAACCATTCCTAACGAGAAGTGGGTGAGAGTATTAATCTTGTCATTTCTATCATAGGTCTTGTGTGAATTAAGTGTTTGAATACCTGCTAAGATTAGTATTGTTCCGAAAGCACGAATATACCAAATGAGTATGGAAATTGGTTGCACATGAAAGAAAGTAAGGAATATAGAGTAAAAAAATAAAAAGTAAAAGACTAAAAGTTAAACGTTTGGTTTTGATACACTAGAGGTTAGGTGCAAGGAAACTTCGGATCATGATGTACATCAAGTGTGTCAGTGCATTGGTAATACCAATTACCTTTTCGTGTAATTCTACTTCATCGACTATATGTTCGATAGGTGGTTCACCCTTGAATAGTCGAGCTCCTCACAATAGGGATCGTTCTCCTTAATTGTCCTACATCGACGGTTCCATGTGAATGTCGTCTCAACAATCAAGGTCGTGAGACCGGACCGACACTTGTCATGGATTCCCGCTATCCTCGTATCGTCTTCACTCCTCATAGATACCAATATCTATCATCTGAAAGTCACGGATTTGTTGAACGATTTGTGTTGCATGTGCTGCATTATGTTGCCTGGACCCTTAAATTGGACAACATGCATTGCGCTTGTCACAGAAAAACAACTTAATAATTAATCATAGGAGTAGTTTCACAAATAATGACATATAGAACGAGCACAAAATGAATCTGACCAATCCCCTGCATCTCCCAGGCCTATGGGGAACTACTCACGCATGAGAGGGGAACAACCAATAAATACAGGGATTAAATGGGAGAAATCATATCGATAATATCGCAAAATGTCCACAATAGTATGAATGATCGATCGGATCTCAATCTTTGAATAGATATGAATAGAGTTGCAAACCCTAGCCTTACAAATTCGATTAACTCTGTCAATGGTAGTATTGTCGACAAAATGAAAGTGGTGAAGATCTGAGATCGTCGGGATGGATCTAAATGAAGTTCTCTCCTGGATCGCTTCTCTCTTCTTCATATGTGGAGTCTTCCACTCTGGTGCTTCTGATTGCCTCTAACTACCTCCTCCCCTTCACGAAAGTTGTTTGGATTGATAAGTGGGAGATGGCAGTGGCTAGTACGAGTGTTCACGCTCGTACCAGGCGTCATCTTCTTCTCTGGTGCACCAAATGGAAATATGCAAAAGGGAAGTTGCTCTGGTTTGCTCCAATGACATGGGTATTGATTGATTTCCTTCAAAAGTGTATGGTCCTGCGCATCAAGTAGAAAACACAAGGTTTCTTGTCCTCGAAGGATTATCGTTAAACAAGAACCGGCAAAAACCACCAAATCTATACCTACTAATAAAGTACGGAGTGTTTCTGCCCGTCCTCGTCACATGTTTACATTTTACAAAAAAAAAGCCCTTGATTTTTTCTTTAAGTAACCCTCGGTCCAACATTAAGTGCCCTTTCTCTGTTAGCTTCAGCCCAACTATGGTAGCCGCTATCTTGCGCTCCTGGGTGCTGGTTAGTATTTCGTGTTTGCCCAGTTCACTATGTTTTCGGCTCATTTAGATCACTGGCCTTTTATTATTTACAGAGAATTGATTAAACATGATAATGTTATTACTTTGCAACTGCAACTTGAATTAAAAATAATTTTTATATGTAATTTGATCAGAAAAATGCGTAGTTTCAACCGTGCTATTATTTATTCCTATTAACCACCTTAATTAACCTAATTAATAGCAATGGTGTATTTTGGAAAATGCTAACACACAATATAACTTTTTATGAAGTATGTTAAGATATAGATTGGAGGGAGTATTAATGATCGGTTTCAATGGGCATATAGAAGTAATAAAGAAAGGAGAGAATAAAGGGCGTGATCAGTGGAGATAAAAAACATAAATGAAAATTAGGCTCTTTAAGATCAGATTCCCTATACAAAAACTGCACCAAAATTATTGTCTGTGTAGTATGCTTCTTAATGTCCTACTAGTATGAATTTCTGCTAGACCTTAGTGTATACCTATCTGTCGTGGCCTGTCATAATTCAGATGTTGTTGGGCCGTGCTAATGGATATTTCAGTGGACACGTTAATTATCTCTGCCATTGCAATACACGGACATATGTGCTATAAGTACTCATGTGAAAGTGTCAAAATATTAAGGCATCAACTCTCTAAAGCTTAAATGTTGCTCGTCCTCGAGCAACTAAGAGATAAAAAGAATAGAGCGTGTACCTGGGTGCGAGCTGAGATACAACTTTCCCGAGCTTAAAAACAATGACCGTCTCAATCAGAAAAATCACAACCTACGTTTCACTAGAACCTATTAGGACGACAGAAGACGGTGGCGAGGGACCGAGTGGAACCCTAACGCTGCTTTAGGATCAGACGCTGGCTTTGTTCCATTACTAGATTTTAATCATGTTGGGGAAGCACCAATGGCGTAATCAACATAGCAAATGAACCCCGGGCTAGAGAGATTGCAGTTCAGACCAGAGCAACCTCGACAGAACATATGTAAGAAGAAACACAACGGTTGGGGTACCAAGTGCATGCAGAGTTGTACACAATGGCGTAATGTACTCCCTCCGTTTCTAAATATAAGTTTTTTTAGATTTCAATGCGAACTACATACAGAGTAACATGAGTGAATTTACACTCTAAAATATGTCTGTAGTCCATATTGAAATCTTTAAAAAGACTTATATTTAGGAACGGAGGGAGTAGCACTAAATACCAATAAGCTTAACTTCCACAAATAAGGTACAGTTGCATAGTGCCAAAGTTCATTAGCAACTGCTAACATGCTCATTAGCTGAACTGAGATAGAGTAACACCACCTCTCAGCGAACATCATTAACCACCGAGGATAGGTATGCAGACGGTAAGTCTACCGAACTTAACTCTTTTTGATTTGATTCGGCCGGATTCATGGAAAGTAGTGACTAGGAGAAAGCCTGCTCGCCGAACGGAGGCTAGACCGGCGCCGGCGCCGGCCGTGGTGTCAGCGCCGGAACTGCCGGTGATCGGGATCGCAGCTGCTCGACAGAATCGTTTGAATTTCCTTCTCGGTCGAAGTGGGCCGAGTCAGGCGGAGTCTGGGCCGTGGGCCGGGGTCAACTGGGTATGAGGCCCAGGTTGAACCGGTGCCATCCCATATTGGTTGTGCCGACTCTCGCAGGATCGCGTTCGACCTCTGCAATTCTCGTGAGCAACCGTCACGCGCTAGGGTTCGACGGCGCAGGGCG
The DNA here is from genome assembly GCF_002575655.3 of Aegilops tauschii subsp. strangulata. Lineage (NCBI taxonomy): Eukaryota > Viridiplantae > Streptophyta > Magnoliopsida > Poales > Poaceae > Aegilops > Aegilops tauschii. The sequence continues at coordinate 521,303,449 of NC_053036.3, forward strand.
ACGCCTGGCTTTCCCTCGTGTGGCCCTGGACGTGCGGTTCGGATCCCTCCTCTCCTGGCCATGGCCGGCCGAGGGGCCGGTGCGCCGCCAGCGAAGAAAGTGGCTGTGGGGACTGGGCTGGTCGCGGTGGTGCGGCACCGCCCGCTGCTGGTGCTGGACGAGGGGCGGCTCCTTCCGCTGCTGGTGCTGTACGCGGCAGTGCAGTACTGCCTGGCTCTGCCCCGCAGATGGTGGCCGTGGTCACGTCAGCCGCTGCGGGTCGCGGAGGCGCCGCGGGTCGCGGTGGAGGTCAGCCTGGCCAGAGGCCGCCGGTGCTGACTCCAGGTGCTGTGGCCGCTGCGGGTTGGGGCGGGACTGGTCCAACTGCGGCCGCGGGACAGGGCGGCGCTACGCACGGGCCACGGCTGCCGCAGCCTAGGCCGGCCGTTCCGCCTGCTCAAGTGCCCATCCATCAGTAGCGGGCCGTGCCGCCGCCACACCACGTCGCGAGGCCGACGCAGAAGCAGCCTGGGCCAGTGCAGACGCCATCGCCTCAGTCAGGTGCTAGAGGGGCGGGTTTTGTCGGATCTCGGGTTCCGGCAAAACCCTTAAGGTTCAAACTATGGGGTGCGCGCGAAGTTCTTTCCCTCCTACCGATCCACGCCCTAGCTCGCTAAGATCTCGCGGATGAACTCGACGAACTCGCAACACAAGGAACACAAGATTTATACTAGTTCGGGCCACCGTTGTGGTGTAACACTCTACTCCAGTGTGGTGGTGGTGGATTGCCTCTTGGGCTGATGAAGAATAATACAAGGGGGAGAACAACCTCCTGAGGTTGAGGTGTTATTGCGTTCGGTGTGGCTAAGGGTTGGCTCTCGATCAGATGAGATCAAGCTTGCCTCCTTTGGTGGTGGCTAGTCCTATTTATGGAGGCCCTGATCCTCTTCCCAAATATTGAGCGGGAAGGGAGCCAACAACGGCGGCCAATTTGAAAGTGGACAGCTAGTACAAGCTATCGTGACAAAAGCGGTCTTTGCCTGCGAAAGGGCTCTGGTGATGACGTCGTCTTGGGCTCCACGGTGACATCCGTCCTGCCGGCCTACTGGTCTTGGTCTCGTTGCACTGATATGGAAACCTTTGCCTGATGCCTCGGTACTCCGCGCCTACGCTTGCCCCTTGGCACCAAAGAGGAAACAAGGACGCTGCGCGCGCTGGCGCCCACCTGGTGTCGATCGTCATGGCTCACGTCATGAGAGCCTCGCGAGGTTTGCCCCGCCCTGATATCTCCGCTCCTCGCGAGGCAGCCTGGTGAGGCCGCCCCTGAGGAGGTCTTGCGTCGTCCGCCTCGCGAGGATCTCGAATGCCTTGTTGATGAAGATGGGCTGTACAGGCCTGCTAGCGAAGCCACGCCATGGGCCACAGGCAGGCAAGTCTGGGGACCCCCGTTCCCAGAACGCCGACAGTAGCCCTCGGGCCCAAGGTGCGCTCGGGCTTGGCTTCGAGGCGAAGCCAAAGGTCAAGCGCGGAGCGCCGCGGGCCCCAAAAGCCTGCGGCCCTGGTCGACGCGTGGCGGTTGATTGGACGTGGGCGTCTCCACTTCCCCACGCGGCCTTGGCAACTGCTCGACTTGACAAAAAGGCTGGCGCAGGCAGCGCTTGTCTTCACTGGTCCCCTTTGCCTAGCCTCAGATCCCCTTTCTCGCTCCTTGCTGCCGAAACCTCCAGATCTGCTCCGATTTCGCTCCGCATCTGCGACCCATGGCGCCGCGCAAGGTCAAATCCTCCTCGGCGCCGGCTTGGTACGAGCCAGCTCTTGAAGCACCCACCGTCACCGAAAAGAGCCTCGCCTCCGCGCGCCTGCTGACGGCGGGGGAGAGCAATGAGTGGGGGAAGACGGAGCTCCGGCTTGCCTCCGACGTGCCGGAGTCTGAGGGAAGCACCTTCTTCCCCTTCTTCTCGAGCAGCATCGCCGCCGGGTTGGTTCCCCCCTTCTCCGATTTCTTTTATGAGGTCCTCGGCCACTACGGTCTGAAGGCGTTGCACCTCCATCCCAACTCTATCCTCCTCCTGTCAATCTTCGCCTACTATTGCGAGGCATATCTGGGCGTGATGCCGTCTGTGGCGCTTCTGCGCCACTTCTTCTTCCTCTGCGCCAGCGAGGGCCATGTTTCCGGGTGCGCCAATTTCGTCGCATCCGGCAAAGCCAACTCAATCTCAAGCACCGGGAAGAGAGACGACAACATTTGGGCCAAATGGGTCATGATGGACGCTAAGTGCATCCACCTGCGCTTGGCATTGCCAATGGAGGCGCCCCTGTTTAACAAGGGGTGGCCCCGCGCAGAGCTCGCCGACGAGCGGGCGTCGCCGGTGTTGGCGCAGATGCAGACCGACCTGAAGCTGGGCAACGCAAAGGCGGCGAAGGACACAGGGGCCATGCTCCTGAGGGAATTCTTGATGTTGCGCGTCGCCCCGTTCCAGGCGCGAGCGCGCCCCTTGTGGAAGCTTGGAGATGGAGAAGACAAGACCCGCCTGAGGCCGGGGGCCCTGCCTGACGACGAACTGGATGTTGTCCTGCACCTCCTGGTTGGGGATAACCAGGAGTACCCGCCGAGCGCCTTCACTCCTTTGTTCCTTCGCAAGGACTGGGAGCCGCTTGTGGTCTCCAGGCCAACCTTCGACGCGTGCGGGCTGGTGCCGCCTGCGCTCTCCGGAGCCCCGGCGGCGCCGAAGCCGGTGGAGCTATCTTCTGACAAGTCCCGTGGGGGGAAAGAAGAGGGGGGGACTCGGAAGCGACCCTCGAAGAGATGGGGGAAAACTCCCCCTTGAGCAAAGCTGAAATCCTCCGCACCCTTCCTGACGACGCCGAGGTCGATGCCCGCCGGGAGGAGGGAGAACTGCCCGTCATTCCGACAAGGAGCAAGTCGTCGTTGGTTCTTTGAGATGCTGCCCCCGTCTTGACGCCTCCCGGGGCCGGCTCCGGCCCTTCTGCTGCGCCGCCTTCTGCCGCCGGAGCCCGCGCGCCCGCTTCTCAGGCCCCGATGCTTTCAGGCTTCAAGCTTCTCAAGCGGAGGGTGGAATACACCGCGGTGGACCAATAAGTGCTTGATCTCCGTCTTGTCTTTGCTCATGTCGCTGCCTCCTGACTTTCGTCTTTGGTTGTCCAGGCCGCTGTCTGCGGCGAAGAAGAGGAAAGAGGGTACGACGGCTACACCCCCTTCTGCTGAGAAAAGAGACGCGAGCACTCGCACCTCCCCAGCCCAGTCATCTTTGCGAGGCCAAGAGGAGCATCGCCGGGAGGAGTCAGCCCCCATGGCCCCGCTGGCCCCAGAGGTGCCGGCGTCTGGCCCGGCTGAAGAGGTCCCGACTGCTCTGGAACCCGCAGTCTCCCAGGCCCTGGTGACGGCGTCGTCTCCTCCTAGTGCTGCACCTCCACTCCCAGGTTCTTCTGCCCCTGCTGTTGTCCTGGAGCATGCCCTTCTGGAGATGACCCAGTTGCAGGCAGATCTCCTGAGCGCGGACCCGCGCCTGGTGGCCGGACGCCTGGAGCTGGCCTCTGGCTGGCTTCCCTCCGACTTAGTGGTTCGCGCGACGCTGAGCCAAGCCACGACGTCTTCCGAGAAGGAGAAGCAGAGCGCTGCCAATGCTGCAGCTGATCGTGAGGCGGCACCGAAGGACGCCAAGGCCGCCCGCGACCGCTGCCGAGAGCTGGAGGATGAGCTGAACAGCCTGCGCGACAAGCACGCCGAAGAAGCACGCGGCTGCCAGGTGAAGGAGGAGGAGATGAAGACCCGGGAGGACGCCGTCAAGAACCGTGACACTGAGCTGGGGGAGTTGGGGAAAACGCAGGCCGCCGAGCGCAGCCGGCTGGAAGAGATGGATCGGAAGGTGAAGGCGAGGGAGGCCGATCTTGATGCCAAGGCACGGGTCCTGGCCGAAGACTGCGTGGCCTTTGCCGACCTCGAGCAGAGGTCTCGCGTGGCACTGAAGACGCTCTACGAGCACGGCTTGGAGAGGCCGCTGACCACTGATGAGGATGGCCCCGCCCTGCTGCTTCCCCTCTTGGTGAAGGCGCTCGAGGAAGTTGCGGATGGTATTGGTCCCATGGCGGAGGCAGAAGCTCGCGTCCTGTCTTCAGCTGCATTGACTAGCGTCTTCAGCCATTTGTACCTCCGCGACCCCAACGCTTGTCTTGACGAGCTGCTGGAGCATGTGGCTGATGATCACTGCGCAGCCGCCACCGTAGCTGTGCAAGGTCAGGTGGAGGCCCTGCTGAAGAAGTTCCGCGGCTTTGCCTCCGCACCCTTGTCCGGCGATGCCGCCGATCCTGCGGCTGGTGGTGCAGGTGAAGGCGACGTTACCCGGGGAGGAGCAACTTCTGCAGGTGATGGCGGTGTCCAGGGGTGACCTGCGGCCGCTCTCCTGTTTCGTTCCTGTAATATGCATCAGGCCTCGTGGAGGTGTTAAAATTTTCATTTGATATTGTGAGGACAATATATTTTGTAATATTTGCTTCGAGATTTTGCGATTTCCTTCCTATTTGCTTTGTGTTCTGCGTCCGCAGAGCCCGGCCCCGCGCATACCTCAACCGCCATTGGGCCGATCGGAGACCAGGACGGACCAAGGAGTGAGGGGCTACGTGACCAGTTAGGCTCCTGAGTCACGATGCTCAGGAGTCCCCCTTGACGCGCAAACAGCTTATAGGGAGAGTACGCGAGGATAGATTAATGTTCTACGTCGGCAGAGCCCGGCCCCATGCATACCTCAACCGCCATTGGGCCGACCGGAGACCAGGACGGACCAAGGAGTGAGGGGCTACGTGACCAGTTAGGCTCCTGAGTCGCGATGCTCAGGAGTCCCCCTTGACGTGCAAACAATCTCCATACCTGCCCTCGCCGAGGCCTCGGGAGGGGCGTGCAACGGCCAGGTCCGGGAGACCTGGCTGGGTGGCGTGCGCTTGGGCGTGACCCGAGCGCAGCCCCCAGGTCCGGGAGACCTGGTTGGGTGGCGTACGCTTGGGCGTGACCCGAGCGCAGCCCCCGTGCCCAGCCCCCTTGCACGGCTCTCCCGAGGGGAGGCGTTGCGGTGATGCCGGACGCTGAGCTCTAAGGCTCCCTGAGGTTGGTACGGCCGTGAGGCCGCCCTCAGTTGTTTATCACCAGCGCGGAGCATAGTGCTTCCGCTTGTGCACGGGCATTGCCGCTCCTCGGCAGTGTCGACGGCCAACGCGGAGCATGGTGCTTCCACTTGTGCATGGGAGGGGGGGCCCCTCCGGGAGGAGCCCCCGGGGCGTGTACAACCCCGCCCTGACACGTGGCTTGCACGGTAGGGCAGCGAGGTGTATCTGGGCACTCATGAGCCAGCGCGGGACTCACGAGGCCCTACCTCAAGGCGGGTTGCGCCTGGTCTTGGGTTTTTGATAGATGTGTGTCCCTGCGAGGCGGTTAGGTGCAAGTGCTCTACGTCCTCAGGTCCCGGCCCTCGAGCGAGCTCAGCCGCCGCTGGTATGCCAGGTCGCGATGCCGTAGTCAAGGCCAGGGGGTGAGGGCTGGAGAGCCAGTAAGAGCTCCTGAGTCGCGATGCTCAGGAGCCCCCCTTTTAATGCGCAAGTGAATTGCATGATGAAGGGACGTACCCGTGGCGGGTGGCAATCGAGCAGGTGATAATCATAGGCAGATTAAGCATGGAAGGCAAATCAGCTTGGGTAAATGCAGAAAGATACATGCCACTGGGTCAGACCCGAGCGACTTGGGGATGATGCAGCCCGAGGGGCGCCCCCAACAGGGTAAACTAAAGACATAAGCAAAAGGGATACATGCCACAGGGATGGACCCACGCGACGAAGGGGTCGTCCCTTATGAGCCACCAGGGCCCTGAGCCTCGGGAGGCTCTGGGGCCTCAGGCGGTTCCTTGAGGACCGTCTCCATCTCCACCAGGATAGCGCAGTGCCTGGCCTCCTGAGCCGCCAGGGCGTGCCGCAAGTTGCGCTGGTAGATGAACGACACGCTTGGCAAGCCAAAAGGCATGCGAACGTAGCTGTGCGGTGGACCCTCGCATTGGCCCACGCGCGAAGGCCAGAAAAGCTCCTGAGAAGCGGCCCTGTTGAGCCCTGGAACGTCGATGCAGACGCGCAGCCCGGCATCCTCGCCTGGATGGGGAGCTGCGCCTCGTGAGCGGCGGTCGCCGCTCATGGCCCTTGCGTCTTGCAGTTCCTGAGTGGTCTTGGTGATGAACTCCTGAGTGGTGGGCACTCCTTGCCCTGTATTCTCCTGAGGGAAACGTGCTGCGAAGCACGCCTCCAAGTGGTGCCCGAGCGCCTCCCTCGTGATGTTGGCAAGGTCTGAGGCCCTCCAGAAGAGAGCCCCCGAGCCCTGCCCGGGGAGGGTGCTGGGCGCGCCTTCCTATGCGACGGAGGGAGGCGCCCCTGGAGTGGGCGCTGATCCTGATGAGGTTCCAGCCGCGACGCCACCCTCCTGAGGTCCGGCACGGCGCAGCTGCTTCTTCTTCTTGGGGATGGCCTCGGGAGGATCCTCTCTCTTGCTGTCGGGGTCGTCGATTGCGGCAGCTTGAAAGGCGCGCTCGAGGGAGCACGCTGCATCTCTTTCTTCGCACGGGACCGTGATGATTCCGCCGCTTCCTGACATGTTGAGGACATAGTAGCCGTGGTGTGTCACCGCCATGAACTTGGCCAGGGCTGGATACCCGCGGATGGCGTTGTATGGCAGACGGATGTGCGCGACGTCGAAGTCGATGAGCTCGGTGCGGTAGTTCTTGCGTTCCCCGAAGGTGACAGGGAGGCGGACCTGCCCTATCGGTGTGGTGGAACCGTCGGTCACTCCTGAGAAAGGCTTGGTAGGCTGAAGCTGCTCATATGGCACTTGGAGGTTGTCAAACGTGTCGATGGACAGGACGTTGACCCTACGCCGCCGTCGATGAGGGTCTTGGTAACTTGCACATTGCTGATGACTGGTGAACAAAGCATCGGGAGGGCGCCAGCGGTGGCTGCGAACTTGAGCTGATCTGCCGAGTTGAAGGTGATGGCGCACTGGGACCACCTGAGCGGGCGCGTGGCCTCGAGCTTGGGCATGACTGCATTCACCTTACGAGCGAACTATTTGAAGATACGCTGCGAGGCTGGGGCCTGAGCGCCGCCCAAGATGCAGGCGATTGCACGCGGCTCCTAGAAGCCCCCAGCCCCCTCGTCTTGATGGTGGTCGTCATTCCTTCTTTGTGGTGGCGGCAGTGGGGGAAGACCGGCGTTGCCCTGAGGACGATCCTCACGAGGCTGGTCCCTCCATGCGCCCTCGCGAGGATGATCCTGCCAGCGGTCCTCACGAGGCCTGTCGCGCCACTCCTAGCGTGGGCCACGGTCGTCCCAGCGTCTGCCTCCACGTCCTTCTCCTTGGCCGTAGCCCCAGTCACTGCGCTCGAGGCATCAACCGAAGCGTCCTTCGCGAGTCGCTCTGAGTTCTTGACAGACGCTGGTGCTCTGGGTGTTCAGGTTTTGGAAGGCGCAGAATAGTCGGCTGCTCTTGGATGACTCGGGCTGGTCCCTGCCTTGCTTGGTGTCCGGCTCCGCTGCGAGCACGGCTGCTTCCTTGCGCTTCACGTCCTTGGCCCTGGCCTTCTTCTCCTCTGCGCCCGCAGCTGGCAGATCGAGAAGGGAGAGGCGCCTGATACGTCCATTTTGCATCATGCTTTTATATCGATATTTATTGCATTATGGGCTGTTATTACACATTATGTCACAATACTTATGCCTATTCTCTCTTATTTTACAAGGTTTACATAAGGAGGGAGAATGCCGGCAGCTGGAATTCTGGGCTGGAAAAGGAGCAAATATTAGAGACCTATTCTGCACAACTCCAAAAGTCTTGAAACTCCACGAAAGTCATTTTTGGAAATAATAAAAAATACTGAGCGGAAGAAATACCAGAGGGGGCCCACACCCTGGCCACGAGGGTGGGGGCGCGCCCTACCCCCCTGGGCGCGCCCCCTGCCTCGTGGGCCCCCTGTTGGCGCTCCGGTGCCCATCTTCTGCTATATGAAGTCTTTCGTCCGAAGAAAAATCATAAGCAAGCTTTCGGGACAAGACTTTGCCGCCACGAGGCGGAACCTTGGCGGAACCAATCTAGGGCTCCGGCAGAGCTGTTCTGCCGGGGACACTTCCCTCCGGGAGGGGGAAATCATCGCCATCGTCATCACCAACGCTCCTCTCACCGGGAGAGGGCAATCTCCATCAACATCTTCACCAGCACCATCTCCTCTCAAACCCTAGTTCATCTCTTGTATCCAATTCTTGTCTCTAAGTCTGGGATTGGTACCTGTAGGTTGCTAGTAGTGTTGATTACTCCTTGTAGTTGATGCTAGTTGGTTTATTTGGTGGAAGATCATATGTTCAGATCCTTTATGCATATTAATACTCCTCTGATTATGGACATGAATATGCTTTGTGAGTAGTTACGTTTGTTCCTGAGGACATGGGAGAAGTCTTGCTATTAGTAGTCATGTGGATTTGGTATTCGTTCGATATTTTGATGAGATGTATGTTGTCTCTCCTCTAGTGGTGTTATGTGAACATCGAGTACATGACACTTCACCATTATTTGGGCCTAGAGGAAGGCATTGGGAAGTAATAAGTAGATGATGGGTTGCTAGAGTGACAGAAGCTTAAACCCTAGTTTATGCGTTGCTTCGTAAGGGGCTGATTTGGATCCACTTGTTTCATGCTATGGTTAGGTTTACCTTAATACTTCTTTTGTAGTTGCGGATGCTTGCAATAGGGATTAATCATAAGTGGGATGCTTGTCCAAGTAAGGACAGCACCCAAGCACCGGTCCACCCACATATCAAATTATCAAAGTACCGAACGCGAATCATATGAATGTGATGATAACTAGCTTGACGATAATTCCCATGTGTCCTCAGGAGCGCTTTTCTCTATATAAGAGTTTGTCCAGTCTTGTCCTTTGCTACAAAAAGGATTGGGCCACCTTGATGCACTTTATTTACTTTTGTTACTTGTTTCTCGTTACCAATTATCTTATCACAAAACTATCTGTTACCTATAATTTCAGTGCTTGCAGAGAATACCTTGCTGAAAACCGCTTATCATTTCCTTCTGCTCCTCGTTGGGTTCGATACTCTTACTTATCTAAAGGACTACGATAGATCCCCTATACTTGTGGGTCATCAAGACTCTTTTCTGGCGCCGTTGTCGGGGAGTGAAGCGCCTTTGGTAGGTGGAATTTGGTAAGGAAAAATTTATATAGTGTGCTGAAATTTGCTGTCGCTTGTTACTATGGAAAGTAATCCTTTGAGGGGCTTGTTCGGGGTATCTTCACCCCGACCAGTAGAGCAAAGAATTGCTCCTCAACCTACTGAACCTACTGAAAATGAAAATGTCTACTTTGAGATTCCTTCGGATATGATAGAAAAACTGCTAGCTAATCCTTTTGCAGGAGACGGAACAATGCATCCTGATGAGCACCTAATATATGTGGATGAAGTTTGTGGATTATTTAAGCTTGCAGGTGTGCCCGGTGATGTTATTAAGAAGAAGGTCTTCCCTTTATCTTTGAAGGGAGATGCATTGACATGGTATAGGCTATGTGATGATATGGGATCATGGAACTACAAACGATTGAAATTGGAATTTCATCAGAAGTTTTATCCTATGCATCTTGTTCATCGTGATCGCAATTATATATATAATTTTTGGCCTCGCGAAGGAGAAAGCATCGCTCAAGCTTGGGGGAGGCTTAAATCAATGTTATATTCATGCCCCAATCATGAGCTCCCAAGAGAAATAATTATTCAAAAAATTTATGCTCGGCTTTCTGATAACAATCGCACCATGCTCGATACTTCTTCTGCTGGCTCTTTTATGATGAAGACTATTGAATTCAAATGGGATTTATTGGAAAGAATTAAACGCAACTCTGAAGATTCGGACCTCGACGAAGGTAAGGAGTCAGGTATGACACCTAAGTTTGATTGTGTTAAATCTTTTATGGATACCGATGTTTTCCATAAATTTAGCACTAATTATGGACTTGACTCTGAGATAGTAGCTTCTTTCTGTGAATCCTTTGCTACTCATGTTGATCTCCCTAAGGAAAAGTGGTTTAAATATCATCTTCCCATAGAAGTAAAAGTAGCTGCACCTATTAAAGTTGAAGAAAATACTATCACTTATAATGATCCTATTGTTCCTACTGCTTATGTTGAGAAACCACCTTTTCCTGTTAGGATAAAGGATCATGCTAAAGCTTCAACTGTGGTTCGTAAAAGCAATATTAGAACTTATACACCTCGTGAGCAAGTTAAAGTTGAACCTAATATTGCTATTGTTAAAGATCTCTTGTCTGATAATATTGATGGGCATGTTATTCATTTCTGTGATGAGACTGCTAGAATTGCTAAACCTTGTGCTAAAGATAAACATAGACCCGTGGTAGGCATGCCTGTTATTTCTATTAAAATAGGAGATCATTGTTATCATGGCTTATGGGATATGGGTGCCAGTGCTAGTGCTATACCTCATGACTTATACAAAGAAATTATGCATGAAATTGCACCTGCTGAGATAGAAGATATTGATGTTACCATCAAGCTTGCCAATAGAGATACCATATCACCCATTGGAATTGTTAGAGATGTTGAAGTCTTGTATGGGAAAACTAAATATCCTGCTGATTTTCTTGTTCTTGGTTCCCCACAAGATTGCTTTTGTCCCATTATTTTTGGTAGACCCTTCTTGAACATAGTTAATGCTAAGATAGATTGCGAAAAGGATGTTGTTACTATTGGTCTAGGTGATATGTCTCATGAGTTTAACTTTTCTAAATTTCGTAGACAACACCGTGAAGAGGAATTTCCTAGTAAGGATGAAATTATTGGTCTTGCTTCTATTGCCGTACCTCCTAGTGATCCTTTAGAACAATATTTGCTAGACCATGACAATGATATGTTTATGAATGAAAGAAGGGAAATAGATGAAGTGTTCTTTAAACAGGAATGTAACACCCCGCATGTAACTTGCCATATTTGTAACTCCGACTCTTGCCATTTCCGGCTATGTGATATGTTTTTCCCTCCGTTGTCGGGTTTTGTCTTTCGTTTTATATTTTGTCATGTCATGCATTTTCATATCATGTCATCATGTGCATTGCATTTGCATACGTGTTCGTCTCATGCATCCGAGCATTTTCCCCGTTGTCCGTTTTCCAATCCGGCGCTCCTATCTCCTCCGGTGCACCCCTCTTGTTTTCTTTCGTGTGCGTGTGTCAAACTTTCTCGGAATGGACCGAGGCTTGTCAAGTGGTCTTAATATACCACCCGGAGACTACCGGTCAAGTTTCGTTCCATTCGGAGGTCGTTTGGTACTCCAACGGTTAACCGGGCATTCGCAAAATCCATTTGAGTGTCCAGCAAAACCCCCCTCCAAAACCAGCCCAAAACCCACCAAACTCTCTTCCATGCTCTAGGTCGTTCGATCACGATCGTGTGGGCGAAAACCACACCTCATTTGGAGCCTCCTAACTCCCTCTACCTATAAATATGTGGGCATCCCGAGATACAACCGCAGTCTAACCCTAGCCCTCGTCCCACTCCGCCGCCGGACACGTCCGGGCGGAGCCGGACACGTCCAACTGCCCCGCCGCCGCCACGTGTCGCCGCCGGGTCCTCCCGCCGCCGCCGGCCCGCAGGCCCGACCGCGGCCCTCCCGGGCCCGAGCCGGCCGCCGCCTCCGCGCCCAGCGCGCCGCCCGCCCGCGCCACCGCCGGCCGCCGCCGCTGCCATCGCCGCCGGCCGGCCCCGCCTTCTCCGCCGCCGCCCGACGCGGTCCCGCCGCCGCCCGCCGCCGGTCTCCCTCCGGTCCCCGCCGCCGGCCTCCACCGCCGCCCTCGCGCCGCCCTCCTTCCTCCCTCCGGCGAGTTCCGGCCACCGGAGTCCCGAGCGCCATCGCCAGCCCCGATCTAGATCCGTTCGGTAGCCCCCCGTTGACTTTCTCTCGAACCCCCCCCCCCCCAAATATTTTCCAAGTCCTGTTATTTCATCAGCATGTGCTCCTGTTCGAGATGCGATAACTCTGTGTATGTTGCTCCGATTCGCGCGTGTAATATGTCAAATTGTTCGTCTCGTGATGCTCTTCATTTTGTTCAATTGCACCATGTTCATTAGAGGTCATCTTGATGCCCAAATCTTCGTTGGAAGAGGGCTAGTTGCTGTTATTCGCTGGTTCTTATCAGAACTTGAAGATTTGTCATTTTTGTATCATTTAATCTGTGTATCTTTTGAGCATGAGCTCTACATATGTTTTGAAGTATGCCATGCCATCTTTCCAGTGCTGTAGTCCATGTATTTTTGTGATCTCTGTGGTGACTAGCACAAGCATGCAAAATAGGTCCCGTAATATTTCTGTTTTCAGGGACTGATTTCTCTAAGTCTTTGTCTGCTGTAATTTTTTTGCCACATAAACTTGATGCTACAGAGAGATCCATGCATATTTTGGAGATGTTCAGTAAGGATGTTTTGTAGATATAGTTGTAATTGATCCATTTCTGCAATTGTTTGCAATTTTAGAGTACCATAGCATGACTCAATCTTGCTCTACTTTTGCTATAAAATAATTCTGGCAGTTGCTTATTGTAGTTGATCCATACATGCTATGCAATTGTTCTTGCCATGGATAGCTTAATAAATATGCCATCTTGCTGTAGGTATGCTTGGTTTGTCATGCATTGCTCTGTAGTGAGTGCTTCAAGCTCACAAAGAGGCCTACATAATAACATTTCTGCCATGCTCTGTTTTCTGCCAAGTCTGAAACCTGATAACGAAACTTGCTATGTTTACATGCTTGCCATCATATCTTCTGGTCCTTTTTGGCTTATGGTCAGTAAGGGACTTTTGTCATGTGCATTTAGTAGAACACTGGCATGCCTTGTGTTGCCATGTTAAGTGCCTGTAGCATATTGATTTCGTGCTCTGAACATTGCTACTTGATGCTGATTTCTGCCATGTCCAGTTTTTCTCTAAGTCTGTGAACCTGTAATCTTTTGCACTTTTGCCATGCTTGTTTGAGCTTGATATGTTGTGAACTAGCAGTAGCTCAGTGTTCATCTTTTGTCAAGCATCTCCTGTAGTTTACTGCCATGTGCTTTGTTGCTATGTTGGTGTGCTGTAGCATTGTTACTTGTTGCATTTTAGGTACTATCTTGCTGTTTATCGCAGATTCGTGTCATTCTTGTTTTGCTTGCCATTTGCAAACCGTGCATCCGATTCCGGAGATCTTTATATCGATTTCGACCGAAATCATCTCATCTTTCCAGTGGCATGCTTGGTTTGCCAAGTTACTGCCATGTTCATCATTTTCCTTCCGGAGCACGCATATGCATCGCATATCATATCTTGCATATCATACATGTTTTGCATCATGTTGCTTGTGCATTTCTCGTGGTTGATTGTGGTTCCGTTTGTTTGTGTTCTTGTTTTGGGTAGAGCCAGGAGACGAGTTTGTGAACGAGGAACCTGTCGAGTACGCTTACGAGGATCAAGCCTTCGACAACTCTGAGAATCTTGCAGGCAAGATGACCACCCCTCGAAATCACTTCTATCTTTGCTATGCTAGTTGTTCGCTCTATTGCCATGCTCGCTACCTATCACTTGCTATATCATGTCTCCTATTTTTAGCCATGTCAACCTCTAACCATCCTCTCCTAGCAAACCGTTGTTTGGCTATGTTACCGCTTTTGGTCAGCCCCTCTTATAGCGTTGCTAGTTGCAGGTGAAGTTGAAGTTTGTTCCATGTCGGAACATGGATATGTTGTGATATCACAATATCTCTTATTTAATTAATGCATCTATATATTTTGGTAAAGGGTGGAAGGCTCGGCCTTATGCCTGGTGTTTTGTTCCACTCTTGCCGCCCTAGTTACTGTTATACCGGGATTATGTTCCTTGAGTTTGCGTTCCTTACGCGGTCGGGTGATTTATGGGACCCCCTTGACAGTTCGCCTTGAATAAAACTCCTCCAGCAAGGCCCAACCTTGGTTTTACCATTTGCGACCTATACCTTTTTCCCCCGGGTTTTCTAGAGCCCGAGGGTCATCTTTATTTTAAACCCCCGGGCCAGTGCTCCTCTGAGTATTGGTCCAAACTGTCAGTCGCCGGTGGCCACCAGGGGCAACTCTGGTCTGGCCTATCGGAAGCTTGGACAATCCGGTGTGCCCTGAGAACGAGATATGTGCAGCTCCTATCGGGATTTGTCGGCACATTCGGGCGGCTTTGCTGGTCTTGTTTTACCATTGTCGAGATGTCTTGTAAACCGGGATTCCGAGACTGATCGGGTCTTTCCGGGAGAAGGTTTATCCTTCGTTGACCGTGAGAGCTTATGATGGGCTAGGTTGGGACACCCCTGCAGGGTATTATCTTTCGAAAGTCGTGCCCGCGGTTATGAGGCAGATGGGAATTTGTTAATGTCCAGTTGTAGATAACTTGTCACTTGACCCAATTAAAATACACCAAGTGCGTGTGTAACCGTGATGGTCTCTTCTCGGCGGAGTCCGGGAAGTGAACACGGTCTGTGTTATGTATGACGTAAGTAGGTGTTCAGGATCACTTCTTGGTCATTGCTAGATGACGTCCGTTCCTTTGCTTCTCTTCTCGCTCTCATATGCGCAAGTTAGCCACCATATATGCTTTTGCCGCTGCAGCTCCACCTCTTTGCACCATTCCCCCCCCCCCCCTTTAAGCTTAAATAGTCTTGATCTCGCGGGTGTGAGATTGCTGAGTCCCCGTGACTCACAGGTTCTACCAAAACAGTTGCAGGTGCCGACGATGCCAGTGCAGATGATGGCGTCGATCTCAAGTGGGAGTTCGACGAGGAACGTGGTCGTTACTATGTGTCTTTTCCTGATGATCAGTAGTGGAGCCCAGTTGGGTCGATCGGGGATCTAGCATTTGGGGTTGTCTTATTTTCATCTGGATTTTGACCGTAGTCGGTCTATATGATTGTATTTTGGATGATGTATGATAATATTTATGTATTGTGTGAAGTGGCGATTGTAAGCCAACTCTTTATCCCATTCTTGTTCATTACATGGGATTGTGTGAAGATGACCCTTCTTGCGATAAAACCACTATGCGGTTATGCCTCTAAGTCGTGCCTCGACACGTGGGAGATATAGCCGCATCGTGGGCGTTACAAGGAACCCATCCTGAAACACAACTTGCCTGTTGAAATCCTAGGGGATCCTCCTCCACCCAAGGGTGATCCCGTGTTTGAGCTCAAACCGTTACCTGATACTCTTAAATATGCTTATCTTGATGAGAAAAGGATATATCCTGTTATTATTAGTGCTAACCTTTCAGAGCATGAAGAAGAGAGATTATTGAAAACTCTGAAGAAGCACCGTGCTGCTATTGGATATACTCTCGATGATCTTAAGGGCATTAGTCCCACACTATGTCAACAAAAAATAAATTTGGAGAAAGATGCAAAACCAGTTCGTGATCACCAACGATGGCTGAATCCTAAGATGAAAGAAGTGGTAAGAAAGGAAATACTAAAGCTCCTTGAGGCAGGTATAATTTATCCCGTTGCCGATAGTCAGTGGGTAAGTCATGTCCATTGTGTCCCTAAGAAGGGAGGTATTACTGTCGTTCCTAATGATAAAGATGAATTGATTCCGCAAAGAATTATTATAGGTTATAGGATGGTAATTGATTTCCGCAAACTAAATAAAGCTACTAAAAAGGATCATTACCCCTTACCTTTTATCGATCAAATGCTAGAAAGATTATCCAAACATACACATTTTTGCTTTCTAGATGGTTATTCTGGTTTCTCTCAAATACCTGTGTCAGCCGATGATCAATCAAAGAGCACTTTTACTTGCCCTTTCCGTACTTTTGCTTATAGACGTATGCCTTTTGGTTTATGTAATGCACCTGCTACCTTTCAAAGATGCATGATGGCTATATTCTCTGATTTTTGTGAAAAGATTTGTGAGGTTTTCATGGACGATTTTTCCGTCTATGGATCCTCTTTTGATGATTGGTTGAGCAACCTTGATCGAGTTTTGCAGAGATGTGAAGAAACTAATCTTGTCTTGAATTGGGAGAAGTGCCACTTTATGGTTAATGAAGGTATTGTCTTGGGGGTATAAAGTTTCTAAAAGAGGTATTGAAGTTGATAAAGCTAAGGTTGATGCTATTGAAAAGATACCATGTCCCAAGGACATCAAAGGTATAAGAAGTTTCCTTGGTCACGCCGGTTTTTATAGGAGGTTCATTAAGGACTTCTCAAAAATTTCTCAGCCTCTGACTAATTTATTACAAAAAGATATAGCATTTGTCTTTGATGATGATTGCGTAGAAGCATTTGAAATACTTAGAAAGCATTGATCTCTGCACCTATTGTTCAGCCACCTGATTAGAATTTACCCTTTGAAATTATGTGTGATGCTAGTGATTATGTTGTAGGTGCTGTTCTAGAGTTGATAAGAAATTAAATGTTATTCAATATGCTACTAAAACTCTAGACAATGCTCAGAGAAATTATGCTACTACTGAAAAAGAATTCTTAGTAGTTGTATTTGCTTGTGATAAGTTCAGACCTTATATTGTTGATTCTAAAGTAACTATTCACACGGATCATGCTGCTATTAAATATCTTATGGAAAAGAAAGATGCTAAACCTAGACTTATTAGATGGGTTCTCTTGCTACAAGAATTTGATTTGCATATTATTGATAGAAAGGGAGCTGAGAACCCCGTTGCAGACAACTTGTCTAGGCTAGAGAATGTTCTTGATGACCCACTACCTATTGATGATAGCTTTCCTGATGAACAACTAAATGTCATAAATGCTTCTCGTACTGCTCCATGGTATGCTGATTATGCTAATTATATTGTTGCTAAATTTATACCACCTAGTTTCACATACCAGCAAAAGAAAAGGTTTTTCTATGATCTGAGACATTAATTTTGGGATGACCTACATCTTTATAAAGAAGGGGTAGATGGTGTTATTAGACGTTGTGTACCTGAGCATGAACAGGAACAGATCCTACGCAAGTGTCACTCCGAGGCTTATGGAGGACACCACGCTGGAGATAGAACTGCGCATAAGGTATTGCAATCCGGTTTTTATTGGCCCACTCTCTTCAAGGATGCCCGTAAGTTTGTCCTATCTTGTGATGAATGTCAAAGAATTGGTAATATTAGTTGACGTCAAGAAATGCCTATGAACTATTCACTTGTTATCGAACCATTTGATGTTTGGGGCTTTGATTATATGGGACCTTTTCCTGCCTCTAATGGATACACGCATATTTTAGTTGCTGTTGATTACGTTACTAAGTGGGTAGAAGCTATTCCAACTAGTAGTGCTGATCATAACACTTCTATTAAGATGCTTAAATAAGTTATTTTTCCGAGGTTTGGAGTCCCTAGATATTTAATGACTCATGGTGGTTCACATTTTATTCATGGTGCTTTTCGTAAAATGCTTGCTAAGTATGATGTTAATCATATAATTGCATCTCCTTATCACCCACAGTCTAGTGGTCAAGTAGAATTGAGTAATGGAGAGCTCAAATTAATTTTGCAAAAGACTGTTAATAGATCTAGAAAGAATTGGTCCAAGAAACTTGATGATGCATTATGGGCCTATAGAACTGCATATAAAAATCCTATGGGTATGTCTCCGTATAAAATGGTTTATGGAAAAGCATGTCACTTACCTCTAGAACTAGAACATAAGGCATATTGGGCCATTAAAGAGCTCAACTATGATTTCAAACTTTCCGGTGAGAAGAGGTTATTTGACATTAGCTCACTTGATGACTGGAGAACCCAAGCCTATGAGAATGCCAAATTGTTTAAAGAAAAAGTTAAAAGATGGCATGCCAAAAGAATACAAAAGCGTGAGTTCAATGTGGGTGATTATGTATTGCTATACAACTCACATTTAAGATTTTTTGCAGGAAAACTTCTTTCTAAATGGGAAGGTCCTTACGTTATCGAGGAGGTCTACCGTTCCGGTGCCATGAAAATCAACAACTTCGAAGGCACAAACCCGAAGGTGAACGGTCAAAGAATCAAACATTATATCTCAGGTAATCCTATAAATGTTGAAACCAATGTTATTGAAACCGTAACCCCGGAGGAATACATAAGGGAAACTTTCCGGAACGTTTCAGACTCCGAAAAGGATGTGGTACGGTAAGTAAACCGACTCCAAAACAGTTCTAAAGGCAATTTTTCTCTGTTTTGGAATATTTAGAAAAATATAAGAAGCAGTCCGGGAAGGACACGAGGCCTCCATGAGGGTGGAGGGCACGCCCTACCCCCCTGGGCGCGCCCCCTGCCTCGTGGGCACCTCGTGCGCTCTCCGGACTCCGTTTTCTTGCATGTTGCGTATTTTGGTCGGTAAAAATTCATTATAACTCCCGAAGGTTTTGACTCCCGTATCACGCAATTATCCTCTGTTCTTGTTTCGAGCTGTTTCCTGTCAGGGTTGTCAAGGCTAGGCATCATGTCGTCCCCCTCCTCCAACAATGGTGACAACTATGCTTGGCTAATGAAGACAGAGCTGAAGAGGGAAGAACCCATGGAGATCAACAAGGATGAAGGGATCAAGAAGGCCACGGAGGATCAAGCTCCTGCAGCAGAAGACAGCCTTCAACTCGATCACAATCTTCTTACCCCAACTGAAATAGAAGCTTTCAAGATGATTGAGTTAGCTCGTATACAAAACAAGTATCTCACACGTGAAAATATTTTGTTGAAGGAGCATATTGTTGCACTCAAGGGCATTATCCACAAGTTGGAGGACCTCTTACGCTCGATGTGCGACTATCCATCATCACCTCCACCTTCACCAGCAAAGGAGACATAATCACATGGGTATGGGCACTCCCCTTGGCAACTTCCAAGCTTGGGGGAGGTTCCCCGGTATTGTATCACCATCACACTCCTACCTTTACCATTTTTCTTAGTTCGATCCTATTGGTAGTATCATGATCTAGTAGAATAAAGTTTTGGTATGATCTAGTTTTGAGTTTTGCTTTATGATCTCTCTATGTAATCGAGTCCGCGAGCTATATAATAAAGATTAGTGTTGAGTCAAGGGCTTGATTATCTTGCTATGATCTTGAGTGAATAAAAGAAAAGAGAAAGAATAAAAAGAAATAAAGAGATCATATTGATCTTATGGAGAGTAATGACTTCACATAGAAAGAGTATGATGATTAAAAGTTGTTGAGAGTTGACAAACATAGCTTTGGTCATGGTTGCAATTAATAGGAAGTAATAAAGGAAGAGAGGTTTCACATATAAATATACTATCTTGGACATCTTTTATGATTGGGAGCACTCATTAAAATATGACATGCTAAAGAGTTGATGTTGGACAAGGAAGACAACGTAATGGGTTATGTTTTCTTATATCTGAGATAAAGTATATTGTCATGGATCATCCAACATGTTGAGCTTGCCTTTCCCCCTCATGCTAGCCAAATTCTCTGCACCAAGTAGAGATACTACTTGTGCTTCCCAATACCCTTAAACCAGTTTTGCCATGAGAGTCCACCATATCTACCTATGGATTGAGTAAGATCCTTCAAGTAAGTTGTCATCGGTGCAAGCAATAAAAATTGCTCTCTAAATATGTATGATTGATTGGTGTGGAGGAAATACGCTTTATACGATCTTGTGATGTGGAAGAAATAAAAGCGACGGACTGCATAATAAAGGTCTATATCACAAGTGGCAATACAAAGTGATGTTCTTTCGCATTAAGATTTTTTGCATCCAACCCTGAAAGCGCATGGCAACCTCTGCTTCCCTCTGCGAAGGGCCTATCTTTTATTATTATCTTCTACCTTATGCAAGAGTCATGGTGATCTTCACCTTTCCTTTTTACATTTTATCCTTTGGCAAGCACAGGATGTTGGAAAGATCCTGATATATATATATCTAATTGGATGTGGGTTAGCATGAATTATTATTGTTGACATTACCCTTGAGGTAAGAGGTTGGGAGGCGAAACTATAAGCCCCTATCTTTCTCTGTGTCCGATTAAAACTCCGTAACCACAAGTATTGCGTGAGTGTTAGCAATTGTGAAAGACTAAATGATAGTTGAGTATGTGGAGTTGTTGAAAAGCTCTGACAATAGACTCTTTCTGATGTTATGATAAATTGCAATTGCTTCAATGACTGAGATTATAGTTTGTTAGTTCTCAATAAAGTTTCTGATTCATACTTTGCATTGTGAATATATTATTACTTGAGCATAAGAAATCATATGACATTATCCATATAAGTTGTTGTTATGAGAATAATCATGATGCCCTCATGTCCGTATTTTGTTTTATCGACACCTCTACCTCTAAACATGTGGACATATTTATCGTTATCGGCTTTCGCTTGAGGACAAGCGAGGTCTAAGCTTGGGGGAGTTGATACGTCCATTTTGCATCATGCTTTTATATCGATATTTATTGCACTATGGGCTGTTATTACACATTATGTCACAATACTTATGCCTATTCGCTCTTATTTTACAAGGTTTACATAAGGAGGGAGAATGCCGGCAGCTGGAATTCTGGGCTGGAAAAGGAGCAAATATTATAGACCTATTCTGCACAACTCCAAAAGTCCTGAAACTCCACGAAAGTCATTTTTGGAAATAATAAAAAATACTGAGCGGAAGAAATACCAGAGGGGGCCCACACCCTGGCCACGAGGGTGGGGGCGCGCCCTCCTGCCTCGTGGGCCCCCTATTGGCCCTCCAGTGCCCATCTTCTGCTATATGAAGTCTTTCGTCCGAAGAAAAATCATAAGGAAGCTTTCGGGACGAGACTCCGCCGCCACGAGGCGGAACCTTGGCGGAACCAATCTAGGGCTCCGGCAGAGCTGTTCTGCCGGGGACACTTCCCTCCGGGAGGGGGAAATCATCGCCATCGTCATCACCAACGCTCCTCTCATCGGGAGAGGGCCAATCTCCATCAACATCTTCACCAGCACCATCTCCTCTCAAACCCTAGTTCATCTCTTGTATCCAATTCTTGTCTCTAAGTCTGGGATTGGTACCTGTAGGTTGCTAGTAGTGTTGATTACTCCTTGTAGTTGATGCTAGTTGGTTTATTTGGTGGAAGATCATATGTTCAGATCCTTTATGCATATTAATACTCCTCTGATTATGAACATGAATATGCTTTGTGAGTAGTTACGTTTGTTCCTGAGGACATGGGAGAAGTCTTGCTATTAGTAGTCATGTGAATTTGGTATTCGTTCGATATTTTGATGAGATGTATATTGTCTATCCTGTAGTGGTGTTATGTGAACGTCGACTACATGACACTTTACCATTATTTGGGCCTAGAGGAAGGCATTGGGAAGTAATAAGTAGATGATGGGTTTCTAGAGTGACAGAAGCTTAAACCCTAGTTTATGTGTTGCTTCGTAAGGGGCTGATTTGGATCCACTTGTTTCATGCTATGGTTAGGTTTACCTTAGTACTTCTTTTGTAGTTGCAGATGCTTGCAATAGGGGTTAATCATAAGTGGGATGCTTGTCCAAGTAAGGACAGCACCCAAGCATCGGTCCACCCACATATCAAATTATCAAAGTACCGAACGCGAATCATATGAACGTGATGAAAACTAGCTTGACGATAATTTCCATGTGTCCTCAGGAGCGCTTTTCTCTATATAAGAGTTTGTCCAGACTTGTCCTTTGCTACAAAAAGGATTGGGCCACCTTGCTGCACTTTATTTACTTTTGTTACTTGTTGCTCGTTACCAATTATCTTATCACAAAACTATTTGTTACCTATAATTTCAGTGCTTGCAGAGAATACCTTGCTGAAAACCGCTTATCATTTCCTTCTGCTCCTCGTTGGGTTCGATACTCTTACTTATCAAAAGGACTACGATAGATCCCCTATACTTGTGGGTCATCAAGACTTAGGGTATTGGATAACTTTTGTGCGGACCTTGCACCATCCTTTCCCGAGTCAGTGGAAGAGGATGACGCCATCGAGGGTGATGTAGTTAGATCCACGGAGCCCGGTTGTGAGGACCGGGTGGAGGATCAGAACAAACCTAAACGCAAGTGGTAGCGGAATATTTACCCGGCATCGGCGGTGCGCAGGAGTGCTAGGATATGTACCTCTAAAAAATTCCATGACGAAATATGAGAGGAATCTTTTGGAATAGCAGAGGTCTGAAAGACTTGGCTAAAAGAAGGTTTCTTGCAGATGCGTCGATCGAGCATAGATTGGATTTTATTGCTCTTTCGGAAACTGGTAGAGATAATTTTGCGCCCCAGTTCCTCAATACTTTATCGGGCGGTGTCGATTTCGATTGGCACTGCCTGCCTCCGCGAGGAAGATCGGGAGGGATCTTACTTGGAGTAAGATGTGATTCGCTGGAAGTCCGAAAGTGTAGTGATGGGTGACTTCGCGGTTAAGTTTCGGGTTAGGTCCAAAGCTGATGGGTTTAATTGGGCTCTGGTGGCGGTGTATGGTGCTGCGCAGCCCGAGTTTAAACTGGAGTTTTTGGCGGATCTTGTCCGAATTTGCGGCTCCGAGCAGCTCCCGATTTTAGTTGGGGGTGACTTCAATATCATTAGAAGGAGAGAGGAAAAGAATAATGATAATTTTGACGGTAGATGGTCGTTTATGTACAATACCATTATTGAAAGCTTAGATCTGAGAGAGATAGAGCTTTCTGGTAGAAAATTTACTTGGGCTAATAATTTGCCAAACCCGACGTTTGAGAAGTTGGATCGAGTCCTAGCGAGTGTCGAGTGGGAACAGAAATTCCCTTTGGTAACGGTCTAGGCTCTCTCGCGCGGAATTTCTGATCACACACCTTTATTCGTGGACTTGGGTGAGCCAAACCACGTAGGAAACAAAAATTGCTTTTCATTCGAGCTGGCATGGTTTTAGCATGAAGGCTTCTTGGATCTGATAGCCAGGGAATGGGCTAAGGATACAGGAGGTAGGACTTCTGTTGAGCGCTGGCAGAATAAGATCAGGCATTTGAGAAGTTTCTTACGTGGGTGGGCTAAGCACCTTAGTGGGATTTATAAGGTTGAAAAGGAAAGGCTTATTTCACTTATTCAGTCCCTAGATTTAAAAGCTGAATCCACAATGTTGCAAGCCACGGAGCTTCATGCTAAACTTGAAGCGGAGATGAGGTTGAAAGAGCTTCTCCGTGAGGAGGAATTAAAGTGGGCGTTGCGGGCTAAGGTCCGCAAAGTTTTCCAGGGGGGCGCGAACACTCAATTCTTTCACTTGATTGCTAATGGCAAGCACAGAAAGAAGAGAATCTTTTAACTTGAACAAGATGAAGGAACTATTTTAGGACATGATAACCTCAAACTATACATAACCGAGTACTATAAATAGTTGTTTGGACCTCCGGAGGATAGTTCTGTATCCCTGGATGAGTCCAGGGTGGAGGATGTGCCTCAACTCACTACTGATGAAAATGATATTTTGGTTGCCCCGTTTTCGGAGAAAGAGGTGTTTGAAGCTATTGCGCAGATGAAGAACAATAAGGCTCCAAGACCGGATGGATTTCCGGCGGAGTTCTATAAAAAGTGTTGGCATATTATTAAGGGGGATTTGTTGCCAATGTTCCATGATCTATTCTCTGGACAGCTTCAGTTATTTCATTTAAATTTTGGAACAATAACACTACTTCCTAAGAAAACGGAAGCTGTGAGAATTGAGCAGTTCAGGCCGATATGCCTCCTCAATGTTAGTTTCAAAATTTTCACCAAGGTTGGGACTAATAGACTCACACAGATTGCGCATTCTGTGGTGCAGCATTCCCAAACTTCTTTCATGCCGGACAGAAACATCCTAGAAGGGGTGGTGGTCCTTCATGAAACGCTCCATGAAATTCACACGAAAAAATTACATGGAGTTGTTTTTAAGGTGGATTTCGAGAAAGCGTACGATAAAGTCAAATGGCCATTCCTTCAACAGGCCTTGCGTATGAAAGGTTTTGATGAAGCGTGGCGACACCAGGTAGAATCGTTCACGCAAAAAAGGGAGTGCTGGAATTAAAGTGAATGACGACATAGGTCATTATTTCCAGACACATAAGGGCCTGAGACAAGGGGATCCGATGTCTCCTATCTTGTTCAACATTGTAGTTGATATGTTGGCAATTTTGATAGGAAGGGCTAAGGAGGCTGGTCAGGTGGGTGGCTTGGTACCTCATCTCGTTGATGGAGGTGTGTCCATCCTTCAGTACGTCGATGATACGTTCATCTTTATGGAGCATGACTTGGCCAAAGCAAGAAATATGAAGCTGGTGTTATGCTTATTTGAACAATTGACCGGGTTAAAGATTAACTTTCACAAAAGTGAATTGTTCTGCTTTGGTAGAGCCAATGACGAACAAGAGGCATATAGGCAATTGTCTAGGTGTGAATTGGGGACTTTACCTTTTACGTACTTAGGTATACCAATCCACCATCGTAAGCTGACAAATAGAGAATGAAAGTGCATCGATGACCGATTTGAAAATAAACTGAGTTGCTGGATGGGCAAGCTCATGTCATACGGAGGCCGATTAATTTTGATTAACTCTATTCTCATGAGTATGCCTATGTTTCTTTTGTCGTTCTTCGAAGTCCCAGTTGGAGTTAGGAAAAGACTGGACTTCTATCGATCCCAATTTTTCTGGCAAAGCGATGAATTAAAAAGAAAATACCGACTCGCCAAATGAGATATCATCTGTTGACCAAAAGACCAAGGGGGTCTTGGTATTGAGAATCTTGAGGTCAAGAACAGATGTCTTCTCAGCAAGTGGCTGTGGAAGCTATCGATTGAGACTGATGCCACTTGGGCGCAGATCCTCCGTAGCAAGTATCTTCACTCCAAAACTTTGTCACAGGTGACAGCAAGGCCGACTGACTCACCTTTTTGAAAAGGGCTTATGAAAGTCAAATTAACCTTGTTTAATAGGACAAAGTTTATTATTGGCAACGGTGCTAGTACATGATTTTGGGAGGATACTTGGCTCGGAGAGACCCTCCTTGCCATTCAATACCCGTCTCTGTATCGTATTGTTCAACACGTGAGGCGTTCGTTGCAACAATACTTCAATCCAACCCCCTTAATATTCAGTTCAGAAGGACGCTAATTGGCAGTTGTTGGGAAGAATGGCTCCATCTAGTAAGTAGACCAATGGAGGTTCAGCTAACTCAACAACCGGATAAATTACGCTGGAAGCTTACTAGGTCTGGAGAGTTTACTGTTAAATCAATGTATGTTGATGTTATCAATTCAAGCTCGATTCCTAGTTCCAAACATGTTTGGGCTGTTAAAGTTCCTTTGAAAATCAAAGTGTTTATGTGGTTTGTCCATAAACAAGTAATATTAACCAAGGACAATTTGGCAAAACGTAATTGGACAGGATCTACTAGGTGTAGTTTCTGTGATCGGGATGGAACCATCAAACACCTCTTTCTTGATTGCCCGTTAGCAAAAGTCTTATGGCGGACAGTCCATATTGCATTTAACATTACTCCACCGAGTTCTGTCAACACGTTATTTGGAACGTGGCTTAACGGGATTGAGACCCAAACAGCGAGACATATTCGAGTAGGATTTGTGCTTTATTGTGGGCAGTCTGGAACTGCAGAAATGATTTGGTCTTTAACAGAACAACAAATATTCATTTTTTGCAGGTTATTTTCTGAGCCACTGCTTTGATCCGTATGTGGTCGCTACTCACTCCAACGGAGGCCAGGGAGCGTTTGGTTACTGGATCTACCCGCTGGGAGATGGTAGCACGGGATATCTTCAACCGGTTTGGATGGCGGTCATGTAATAGGATAGGCAATTAGTTTACCTGTCTCTCTTATGCCAGCCGGTTGTGGTTTTTCATGGCCAGTTTGTTTTTGGCCTTTTGGCTCTTTGTGAGCTCTCTTTTATTTTCGTTTTGAGACTCTAAGACCTTGTTGAACCTATTTATCTTTTTAATAAGTTGACCGTATGCATCGTTCTGATGCAGAGGCCGGGGAGTCCCCTTTTTGAAAAAAAAAGAAAAAAAAAGGAGTGTCTAACTATCATACGTCTGTTTTTCAAATTGGTTTAGGTTGTTTTTTAGTCCAGTCATTCGATGACATGTGGCGTCATTTGTTTTTTCAGTCCAACCCATGAAAGAAAAGCGACTGTTTTCATTTCACTTTCAGGTCGAATTCCCTACCCCCCTCTGGACCTTCTAATGGGCCGGGTTTGCAGATATAGTTCATGGATCCAATAAACAAGCAAAAACGCAATCCACCAAGAAAGTTGTGTATCGCTGAACCAAGCAGCTGGGCATCAGCTCACGACAGCCTACAGCCTCCCATGGTTGATCCACTCAGCTACGCTTCCAAATTCAGTAAAAAAAAAGAGAAAATTGAATTTTACCTTATGATTCATGCAAAAATACACTAGGAAAAGAGAGAGATACCCATAGTTGTTGCTGGCATTCCTATAAAAAAAAAGAAGATATATCACAAATAGCCACATCAGGTAAAAAACCAAAAATGAACTGACCTTGAGGAAATTAGCTCTACAGAGGATCAGTAAGTGCAGATTGACTAACGTACTGAGGGCACAAAAAGATGAAAGGAAAAAAGGCTGAAAACTACATCTACAAAAAGCAGTAGGTGAAAACATGACTTCAAAACTGACCTACCAGAAAAAAACATGAAATACTAAAAAAATGAAAAAGTTCAGCAATGCCAAAATGAGATTATCACCCTACTTTACTTGGATGGAAAAAAGGGTCATACCATTTCAAAAAGCAAACTAACAAAGAAAAATTATCTGAAATACTGATTCATAAAAAAGCAAAAGGTTCAACTGACAAAATACTTATTCATGTAGCTTGAAAAGCTAAATAAATAACAAAACATCCACTGGATTACATATTGTTCCATCGACTGTAACAATAAAAAAACAGGAGTGCGCATGGCCTCCTGACTAAACTGTAGCAACTCTTGATGATCATGATCAATTTGAACTCCTCAAAATGTGTTTCGCCTGATGGTGATTAGTACACCATCACCACTCCTTCTCAAACAGAAACTCCTTCCACCCCATTTTAAATTCAACTCGACTGTCCATGCAAGTCTTGTACTCCCTCGGTTCCTAAATATAAGTCTTTGAAGAGATTCCACTATGGACCACATACGGAACAAAATGAGTGAATCTACACTTAAAATGCATCTATATACATCCGTATGTAGTCCATGGTGGAATCTCTACAGAGACTTATATTTAGGAACGGAGGGAGTGCACATCAGTGGTGATCCTCCCTGTTCCCAGATGTATGCCAGCCAGACCATCCGCCGCAATCTGGAGACAGAAAACTACCTTGAAATGTATCATATTCCCACTAAACTAGAACCAAATATGGTATCATAACCCGAAAACTAAACAAACACTGAACTTGAGCCGAATATGGTACCTATATTCCTATAATTAAACTAAAACTAAAAAAGATAAATGGCTAAACTGACAAAACTGAACTGTCAGAAGTAGATGCTCCTCCAGCCAACCTGGCGACTCCACACAATAATTATCAAGAAGTAAGCACTGAAAACAAATCTAGGAGATAAACAGAAGTGACACAGTGAGCAAAAACATAGGGTCTGCAGAGTCATACATGCCTATCACTTAGAGCATACATGTGTACTGATTTGTCTGATGATTATCCAGGATGGGACTGAAGAAAAAGAGATTGGAGACTGAACAATGACAAACCGAAGGCTTGAGAGATAGATGATATAAGTACTGAAATAAAGGGATTGTCATCCTAGAAGAGCCGTGCAATTTCGTAGACTGGGAAACATAAACAGACGAGGGTTGTTGTCCTACAAGACCCAGCACCAAAGGCTGAAGAATGACTTGCAAATTATGTGTGCACTTCAGAAAATGATGAATGAGAATGAAAGGAAAGTATAACACAAAGGGATAAATGGTAAGTAGGAAATGATGGATTATAAAAACTAAAATTAAAATAGATAGATCTGGACTGACTACAAAAACAAATGACTGGATTATAAAACTGAAGATAATGGCTAAACTATCAAAAACTAAACCGCGACGAGCTAAATGCTTCTCCTGAGAAGTAGTTCTAATAACCTAAAACTAAAGACTGCCCACACACACCCTGATCTATAGTGATAACTAGTGATCTGAATAAGAAGCTAATGCATGGTTGCCACACTTGAACTGAAGACTAAAAAAAGAAATAGATTACTGAAGAAAAATCCACTAGAAAGAAGACTGACAATAACATAGGACATGACTAAAATAATTTGCACTGGAAGAAAAATTCACTCAAAATGAAACACTGGAAAAAAAGAGATTAATGATAGAATTAACTGAAGACATTGACTGAAAAGGACAAGATTGAATAACAGTGGGCAGCAGAGAACCCTGAAACTGAAGGCAACCTAATGAAAAAAAGATTAATGATAGAATGAAAGACTGAACACCATAGGACAAAATGAAACACACCTACAGAAAACTGAGGATGAATTTCTTCACTGATTGAAGCACACACTACACATAACTGAACACAAGCTAATTGGAGAACTGAAGAATAGAGAGAAACTGATGATTAAGTGAAATTATTAATTGAACTGAAGAGCTAACGACTGAATGAAAAACGAAAATACTACAATAATCTGAAGAAAATCTGAACAATGACCAAAGTTAATCACAACATAATAAAAGACTTACAAAAATAACTACACGACTGAAAACTGAATAACTATGGACACGTACTGAACCAAGAAATACAGAAAAAGAATAAAGACTGATAACCAAGACATGAGTGCCGATCCTTAGGGTTATTGACGACTAATAACTAAAAGATATTGATCCTTAGAGGGGTACTTATAACTAGCTCCGAAGACTAAGAACTAGAAACAAAGACTAAAGACTGAAGAAATGACACATAACTCTGAAACTACTTGCAAAAATAACTCTGAAACTGATGGAATGAACCATGAACCAAGTAAATGAAACAGACTGAAAACATAAAAGAGAGACTGAATATTCTCCAGTAGAAGATGACTAAACTATCATTCTTTTATCACAAACCTAAATGATGAATCAAACACCTATACAAAAATTGGTATTAATAACAGAAATAACAGAGGAAATTTACTATATATGAAAACTGAACTAGGGTGAGTAGATTTACCAGAATAAACAGAAGAAAATCCCTCAATATGAGAAAAAATGATGCCAAAATACTAAGAAAATGAACTGAAAATCGAAAATCAAACACATCTAGCAGAGAATTAAGATCTAAAACATAAAAACTTTAGGAAAATACATACAAAATGAATATGAAGATATGAAGAGGACTAACTGAAAAAGAGAAACCACATACACTACCCGTGGAACACCAGAAGGCGTATGCCTAGGAAATCCCCTACTTCTTCCTCCTGCGAAAGGGAGGAGATGTTGGTGAAGGAGATGAAGAGTTCGTCGGAGAGAGAAATGAGAGGAAATGAAAAAATAGGGAGCGGAAATGAAATATGTGAGCATGTCTCCAAAGAAAGTTATGCTTGCCATCTCAGTCAACCTGAAACGAGACATAATGAAATTCCTTCCACACTCCTTGTCTTGTGTCACTAAAGCAGCACTGTTTGGCAGGCCCAACACAAAATGAAATGAACCCGTTGAAATGCTTTACTTCTCTGAACCTACGAAAGATTAAAAGTGCCATTCATCAAGTATGTACAGCCACAAAAAATCCTGGAACAGATACAGAAATTTGGCAAATCAGCAAAAATGATTTTCATAAAAAGGGTACGGAACACACAGATTCACCACATTTGCTAGCTATGCTGTCCTATACTATGGTATGAAATTGCTAGCCCGCCCGCAGACAAACACTGGCTAGTGGACATAGGGAAAAGAAGATGGTCACAACACATCAACAAAAACGCCAGTCTAGAGAATGTGTTCTCTTCAAGTTAACTTAAAAGCACTAGATGAAAAAGAGTTAGAAAAGCACCCTTGCAGAAGATATTGCCCAGATTCGTTAAAAAAACAGACACCAATCCATGAAAAAAAATACAAAAACCCACTAACTAGTGCCTCCTTGCCAACTAACAGATGTAGGATTAACTCTGCTTGACCAAAAAAAGCAGGAAATCAGTGCAACAGGAATATCCCCCTCGGTGCTGCTGCTACTTCAACAAAGCACCTCACATTTTTGCTCCCAGATGCCATCAACTAATCATCAGCCTACACATCCACAAACTCAAGACTAGGCATGTTATTGCATCCGAATGGCTTGGAACTAACACCCGGGGCCATAGCACAGTGGGCTGACCGGTGACCACAAATTTGAGTATCTCATGAGGAACTCATGAATCAGAACACTAATCCTGACCCACAAAAGTAGAATTAACACATTCTGCATTCATGTGCTATGGCATGAAATTGCTTGCCCGGCCGCGGACAAACACCAATCCTGACCCCCTACAAAGTGAATCTAACACTTACACGCCTACAGAAAAAATGCACTAGATTCACTTCCAAAATATGGATCGCCAGTACACACAAATTACTGATAAACGGGTAACCCTACATAACACATAATCTGAAAAAAG
Source organism: Aegilops tauschii subsp. strangulata (assembly GCF_002575655.3). Lineage (NCBI taxonomy): Eukaryota > Viridiplantae > Streptophyta > Magnoliopsida > Poales > Poaceae > Aegilops > Aegilops tauschii. The sequence goes on from NC_053036.3 coordinate 521,334,092, forward strand.
GGGGAAACATAGCTAAACGCACAGCCCCAGAAATTCGTGGGCGGAAAATCGAGCTCCATGGGTCCAATGATCTAAGAATCGAGACAATGCTGAGATATCTCATGAAATTAGTGCAAGCATGATTAATCCCACACAACCAAAAAAGATCTGAGGGAGTGTCATTAACAGATACACGGAAATGAGCACAAAAACTGACAGAGAAATTACTAACATGATAGGCGCGGGGTGGGCAAAAAAATAACCCGTACCTCCCGCCCGACCGGCGCCGGCGACTGATTCCGACCACACCGGCGAACGCCTGGACTGACGGAAAAACTCCGCCGGCCTCCTCTCGGTACTCCGCGGCAGCTAGACTCCCTCTTCCTAGGGCTGCTCGCCGGCACCTTCCCTCTCTCCATGACCTCTCGCCAGCCTCTCGACGCTGTTCGCCGACGGCCATAAAGCGGATTCGGGTATACAGACGGCCCCCGCGCCCAGTCCATTATTAGCCCAAACAAGAACTGAAAAAGCCCGGTACGCGCCACATAAGATGGACAGACCGAGCAGCGCCAAGTTCGTGTGCATCCGACGGCCACAAAAACGGCCTAAAGCCAAATTAAAAACAGACGTCTGAAAATTAGTAAAGCTGAAAAAAAAAGGTATGCAGAGGGTACCATAACTTCACAATACATAAATAAATTGTTCAACAGCTGGCTATTCAAGGATATTTTGCACAAGAAGAGTAGACCAACAAACTGTAACCTCCATCTTGCAGAAAATAAGATCACACATGTCAGTACTTCTTCCCGACACTTGCATCTCGAACTCGACTGTACATTGTGCAGAAAACCCATCCCGAGAGGCCTCCACAGAAACAATCAGTTTTCCCCCTGGGTAATCTACGGAAACAACACGCCTCACAAGCTCAACCACACCATCAGACTTGGCAGGCAGTTTTCCATCTTGAAAATCAAGCAGCGCCACTTTCCCTCCTTTTACACCGTCGGTACTGCAAGCAACCAGCCCCGGCAACTGATCAGGCCATGACCCATCGACAACTCGGACACCCACAGTGGCCTCGACTGACGAAGGCAGCATCGCCAAATCAAGCTCAAGCGTGCAGCGCTTGCAGGGAATAGGTCTTCGTGTCACATGTTTGGAAGGATCAAAAGGGAAAAGTTCGTGGAAATCAGAAAAATTGTAAGTCAGCACTTCATCTTCAGACTCTTTTTTGCACTTTACTTTTAACTGAACATCAATGAAAACCGTGTCAAGTAACCAAATGGCACGAGACGGGCCTGTTAAGCGCAAAAATGGATCCTGCAATGCAAGCAACACAATAATAATTAATTAATTACACTTGCCAGACTATTAAAAAAAAGTTGAAGCAGGACACACAAAGTGATTGTAGGTCCAAATAGTACTAGGCTACTAGCAGGCAGCAAGAGAATTAAGTTAACACAAATAGACACACACAGAGTTGTAGCCGCGCTCATTCACCTTCTGAGTGAGGGTTTGGCAGTTATCCCTGGTGCATCTGAAGAGATAGTTTACTTTAGGTTCTACCGAGTTCCTGAAAGCAACAGAGCCATAAACCTGCAGTGGCCAGCTGAGACCATATTTTAGGTCGGTGACTTTGATGGAGAAGATCTGCAAGGATTTCCTGGGAAGACCATATTGAGAATCTGCAAGGAGAAAGCTAAGTTAAGAAAATTGAAAAAAGGGAAATTAAACTAAGTGATAGATGGACTAGTGGATGCTCCATCGTCCCTATTTACGTGGCACACGCGTACTTTGTGATTCAACTTTAACCAATAACGTGTGAGCTAGGTGTTATACCATTTGATGCGTAATAATAGTTCCCAACGGTATAATTTCCATGACATCTAGTTATTATATTATTGATGAAATTGATGGTCAATATTTAATCATGGAAAACGAGGGTGCCATGTAGATAGGGACAGAGGTAGTAAGAAACTAGCTTGTTACCAGGGAAAACAATTCAATATACTCTCATCCAGGGTAAGATAGGATATCAATGCATCCAGGGTATTTAATCTAATTCTAGAGTATCCTGTTCCTAGTTCGATATGCAAAGCAAAGTCGGTTTCTCTACTCTCTGGTCTCTAATATAATGTTATGGACTGGATTTGTGGCCCTTCTTCCAGGGGAATGGGTTCTAAAACTAAATCTCAATTGAAACAGAAACACACAATATTAGCTTGTCATTACTCCCTCCGTCAAGTCTCTAAAACGACTTATATTTGTTTACAGAGGTAGTAGTAAACAACAGCATACTCCCATCCATGGTAACTAGATCAGATATTGAGGCATCCATCTATGCAATTGCAAGGCAAGGAAGGTCTAGACTATAATGGTATAAATTGGGATGTAAAATAAATCTAGTTTCAGAGATATCTCAATTAAAGCATACTATTCGTTATGTTCCTGCATCGATCTTCAAGAAATCACAAAGGCAAGCCGATTTCCTGCATCGATCTCAAGAAATCACAAAGCCAACCCGATTTCCTGCATCGGTCTCAGGAATCCACAAAGCCAAGGCCGATCTACTTCGTACATCTCAACTATCGGAGCTAGCTTTGTTCGTAGATTCATTCAATGGAAGAAAATTTGGAGTCAAGAATTTCTTACCTGCCTCGACGCGGGAAGGCGAAGGTAAGGAACAAAAGGACCTGCTGCCTTCACGGTGTTCCTCAATCTCCTGCTCCCCATATGTCCGCTTGTGCTTAATCTCGCAGTCTTTACGAAGTTGCTCCTTCTTCTCCTCCTCCTTCTTCTCCATCAACTCGATGTACTCTCTGTAGCTCTTCACCCCCGCCAGCTCGCTGTCGCTGAGCTCCATCTCCGGCGCGCCGCTCGACCAATCAGGGTTTCCTCTCTGCTGCTATTGCGTCCGCTCAATCGATCTGTTATGTCTGTTTTCTTCCTTCTTTTCTCCGATTTGGATCACGCCTCAGTCCGCCCCGTCAATGTCGGGCTCGCCAAAAAATCGGCGAAGGAAGCTGCGGGAAATTTGGCGTTGCGAAAACGTTGGTTTCAATCCAAACGGCAGCACGAGGGCAATTAAGGGTTATTATTCCAAACAGTCCCAAGGTGCTCGTCCGACTCCAACTTGTACACGCCCGTGGCAGGTCTTTTTTGATAAAGGTGGCACGGCCCAATAGGGTCCAATTACCCAGCTTGAGTACTTTCGGTGCGGATCACACAGGAATATCCTATTTGACGCTAACTGCAGCAAACTGTCGAGGGAACGCACAGGAACAGGTGCGAGCGAGCGACATGGGCCCCGCCCACTGCTGGTGTATTACCGTGCTACAGGATCCCGGTTTTGGGACTTTCTAGAAGGTTCCCAAGCCGGTTTTACAGGTTTTTCGTCTTTTCAGGTTTTTTCCTGTTTCTGGTTCTTTTCTTTTCTTATTTCTTCCATTTTATGTTTTTTAATTCTATTCTTTTTTTCTTTTTAATATTTTTATTTCATAAAAGGTTTGAATTTGGAATTTCTAAAATGTTCTTTTTTCAATTTTGTTCACAAATTTAGAAAAAATTACATTCCAAATATGTTCAGGATTTTAAAAAATGTTCTCGTTTCTGAAATTTGTTCAAAAATTCAAAATATGTTCAGGTGTTTTATAAAAATATTCGTGGTTTTTAAATTTTTTAATCCCAAAAAATATTCCTGTTTTTTAGTCTGCATATAAGATTTGATCAAAGTCAAATTTTGTCAATTTTAACTAAGTTTATAAAAAAGAATATCAAGATTCACAATATGAAATCAATATTGTTAGATGCATTATGAAATTAATTTTCATACCATATAGGTTTAGTATTGTAGATGTTGATATTTTTTCCGACAAAGTTGGTCAAACTTTACGAAGTTTGACTTTGAACAAATCTTATATGCAGACTAAAAAGAAACGGAGGGAGTATTAAACTAGAGAGAGATAAGAGGAATGGTAAGGGCAACTCGAAGGATGTGCACCAAAATGCCTTCAAATGTTCGAAGCACGCGGTCCATATACTTTTTGTCAACCAACATCTTCTATCAAACGTCCATGGACTGAATCATACGTCTGAGTTTCTTCAACCTAGAAGCAATGATGTGGGAGATTTGCGGGTGTCCAGATCCCCACCACTTAGCCGTCCGATAATTAGGACCCACACAAAACCCTCTGTCACGTTCCATCCCAATCGACACACCACTCTCAATGTCACATTGACCTTAGTCCAATTCGAAGATGACCGGTCAGTGCTGCATGCCGGCCGAACGTCTCGGCATTCACACCGATGCGACGATCGAGAAACCTGCTTTGTCCCGGTCTTCGCGCCGCGTTAATGTCGGTTCATAGAGGATGTGCCCGGACATGACAATGGAACGGTTTCCTACCGCATTCAAGTGGGATGATGATGGTCTGCAAGACACAGAAGATCGTTTAGCAAAATTTGTGTAAGTATCCAATTAGTAACCATTCCTAACGAGAAGCGGATGAGAGTAATCATGTCATTTCTATCACAGGTCTTCTGCGAATTAACTGTTTGAATACCAAGGTTAGTATTGTTCTGAAAGCACGAATATACCAGATGGGTATCGAAATTAGCCGGTTTGCATAAATTTTGTCTCGTATGTTGAAATGCGGTTCAAAATATACGCCAATATTCAAAAGAAAGATGTTGATACAAACGGATGGATGCATCTCGCATCCGTGTCCACAGACTGGCCCTCCTCGGTCCGCGGACGGATACGGTGTCCTTTTTGCGAGTCAGCATTGGAGATGCCCTCACACGGTCGTGTGCTTTGAAGTTGTGGCCATCTTTGTACATTCAAAAGGATGTGTAGTCTAGGAGTGTCCTTGTTTCCTCCATAAATTTCTGGCTTTTATTTTATACTTTACTCGACCAAATACAAAAGGAGTTGAGCTAGTTTTCCTGTCTTATTTTTTCGACAAAGGGTAAATTTTATTTGCTCAAAGAGCAGCATCAAGAGGATACAAACCCAAAGAGCACACGCCCGACCTCTGCACAGGTAGGATGCACACAATCTTATCAACACACGCACACAAAAACACGCCAGATAGTAAAGTCATATAAGACCAAAGCTATGTGTAGGCGAGTAAAAGAAAAACCCGAAGCAATCATATCTACGATCGGCAAACTATATCAGTGACCATATTCGCACCAACCATCTCATGACACCACACAGACCACGAGGTTCTTCAACAACAACGCCTTCAAGAAGAGAGCGGCACTCAAGTGTTGCTGTCACCGAATCCAAAACCAAGGCCCGAATCTAGGTTTTCATCCTGAAGAAACAATCAAAGCATATCCGAGCAATGCCTTCAACAAGGTAACGACGTAAAGGAACATCGCCATTGCAAGGTATAACCAGCTCAGGTCAACCTAGGCTTTCACCTAGAGCTCGCGACCGGGTGCTCACAGCACCCCCGGTCGCGTGCTCACAGCAGCACCATCGAAGTCGCTCAAGTGTTGTCGCCACTCCTTTTCCGCAATCCTACCAGCTACATGTGATGTGATTGCCGCCACTGCACAATCATTCCTCTGCGTCAAGCCGCCGTCCATAGTTTGCATCACACCACCAAAGTCAACTATTGGACATAGAAAGATTAACCCTCCCGAAGATCCCTCGGTGACCACCGCCATCATGGAGTCGCGGGAGGTAGCTGCAATAGTCTGCAGGCACCCCACTCGATCGACCGAATCTGGATCACCACCACCCTTGAACCAAATCCAACGAGGCCCAGGATCTTTCCCGCCGGAGCACAGCCGTGTCCAAGGACCTTGAAGATCAGCAGGGCTAACCGCCAAAAAACCAATCGAGGGCGCAGCATACTCCGGCCCTAACCCGCCTGGGCCAGTGAGGCGACGCGCAGGAGCTATGGCCAGAGGACGCCCCGTGCCCTAGCTACCTCGAACGCCGCAAGGCACGACATCCTCTACGCGCCGCCGAACGGCTGACCATCTCGACGACGGATCCTGGTGGGACCCAGATCCACAGCCCCGCCATCTCCGTGCAGATCGCCAATGTGCGTCGTCGAGGGAGCAGACCGGCGCCGCCGCCTCAACCGGGGAACCCTGCCCCGGCTGCCAGACGTGACGGGAGACTCACGCCGCCCCAGCCTTGCTTGTCCGCTGTCGCTGCCCTCTAACCCACCCCCCCCCCCCCCCCCCAACACCTTCGGCGCTGGGCCCGCAGACGAGGCCGCCAGCGGCGGCGGCGAAGATCTGATTGGTGGAATTTTTCCTACGGCGCTAGGTTTTGCCCCCAGGTGTCGCCCTGGGGAGCGACACGGGAGCGGGTTGAGCACATGAGCCAAGTGCAAAACTGTTCCAAGTCCATTGATCCTCAGAGCTGAATCAAAAACATTCATAGATATTTACAGTATTTTATTCACGCACAGTAAAAGGTTCTGTATCAATAGCATGGTCAGTATTTAGCCTACCTTGCATTTGTTTCGCTACATTTACCGGTGCTAACTCAGCAATCCATGCCTAGAAGTTTTGGAGAATAAAAAGTATATCTTAGTTTTAGTTACTTCCTCCATCTCAAAGTAAGTGTTGTACTAAATCAGTAACGCTTATTTTGGGACGGAGGGAGTATTTGACAGCTGTACCATGAGCAAAGCAAAATGATTTTCTAGAATTTAACAGAACCGCAACACTTGTATAGCAACCTAAATGAGTGCCAAATTTTACAGAACTGCACCACTGATCTGAGGTGCACCTTGCCGACAGATGCTATAAATAAAATTCATTCAAATGATCTAAATAGGTAGACAAGCTAAAGCCAGAAATATCATAAATCAACTATTCATATGATTTACGTATTGGAGGTTTATAAAAATATTCGTGGTTTTTAAATTTTTTAATCCCAAAAAATGTTCCTGTTTTTCAAATTTTGTTAGGTTAAAAATCATTTGAGAATTACGAAAAAAAATTAGGTTTCAAAACGGTTCAAGGGGTTTCCAAATTTTAAAGAAATGATCACTTTTTTCAAAATTTGTTCGCTTTTATAAAAAAAGAAATTTGAAAATTTGTTCACATTGTTAAATAAATGTTCGCATGTTCAAAAAAGTGGTCACAATTGGAAAATATGTTCGTAACTCAAAAAATGCTAACAGTTTAAAAAATGTTCTTTTTCTAAACAATATTGAATTTCAAAATTTGTTTGTGATGTTCACTTTTTTCTGGAATTTGTTCACAAATTCAAAATATGTTCTGGAGTTTTCCAAAAATATTCATGGTTTGAAATTTTTTGAATCCCAAAAAATCTTCCTGTTTTCAAACAAATCATGGGTTAAAAATCGTTCAAAAATTTGAAAAAAATGTTCAAGGGGTTTCCAAATTTTCAAGAAATGATCACTTTTTTCAATATTTGTTCGCTTTTATAAAAAAACGAAATTTGAAATTTTGTTCATAAATGTTCGCATGTTCAAAAAAGTGTTCGCAGTTGGAAAATATGTTCGGGATTCAAAAAATGTTTAAAAAATGTTCTTTTTCTAAACAATATTGAATTTTCAAATTTTGTTCACGATGTTCAAACTTTGAAACATTACTTACCTTTTGAAAAATTGTTTATAATTTCCAAGATGTGTTCGAATAAAATCAAAGGTGTTGAGTTCTGGCATAATGGTTTGTGCTTAGAGATTAGCGCTGCAAATCAATCACTTAGAATTATCAGCTCGGATGGCTATCGACAGCATTTCATTACCGTGAAGTCTAGAGTTCGATTCACTCTAGAGCGTGTTGCTTTTTCGTTCTTGATGATTTGCTACAGTGCTAGTGTCTGCCGGGCCAGTCGCTGGGCATCCTGTGCGAAGCAACCTCCTTTTTGCCACAAAGTGCGGCGTGTAGGAGTTCCCGATCACACACTCAATAGGAACTATAGTTTTTTTTCTCGAATACGCACAAGCATGCGTATCATATATTGATAGAAGAAGAGCCAAGACGGCTGATACAACGCCTTTCGGCAATGTGCTACACCGAGAGGTTAGCACCCACATCCACCGTGAGTCCGTGACAACACCGGCAAACAACTCGCCCTGTCCAAACTCAAGCCAAAAAGGGCAAAGAGGACGGACACAAAGCACACAGGCCGTGTCCCTCCGAACCGAACACCCCAAAGCACGACAAAACCTAACAAACTAGATCAACGCACTCTCCACCCATGGCGCCTAGAAGATCGGCAAGTGGACAGCAGGAGCTAGCCTGACTTGGAAAACATCGTAGATGAGGCGTTGATGATGAAGTACATGGCGCCCCGGATGCTCATGCCCACAGCAACAACCCATACATGACAGCCCGGCACCCCAAGCCTCGCCGCCAAGGCGAGCAAGGCAACCCACACCAGCTGCTCCTCCGGAAGACACCCCACGCACCTCGGCAGTGCCTCCAAGAAGGTGACGACGCCGAGACGCCGCCGCTGCCTGGCCCGGTGAACCGAGCCTAGAGTTTCCTCCGGTGACATTAAAGGGGGGATGAACATGGCTATGACAACGCCTCCAGGGAGGAGACGGCGCCCACAGGCGTCGCCGTTGCCCGCAGCCGCAGCCGCACCGGATTTCTCCTCGGCCCTGTCCATCACTTCTTTGGGCTCAGCAAACTGGAAGAGAGGGGGCAAAGCTGTCACCTTGGGCCATCGCCGTGAAGAGGGGGAGTCAAATGCCGCCGCGGCGCCGTCCGCACAGCACCATGCCGCCCAACGGGGGCGTCCACCACCGCCCCTGGTCACCGCACCGGCCACGGATCCCCATACGGAGACCAGGTCAGCATCCACCCGCCGCAACCCCGCCACCCCCATGGCCAGGGAGTGCAGCGCCTCCGCCGGGGCGCCACAGCACCACCAGATCCAGCCACGAAGCACGACAGGCCACCTCGTCGCACCTCCGCCCCGGGAAGAGGAAGGCGACTCCACCGCAGCCTGGGGCCGCCGCCCCAGCTTCCCAGCGCCGGACCACCGCCGACGGGAGCCGCCGCGGTGCCCGCAGCCAAGGCGGCCAGATCTGGCCGAGCCAGACCAAGCCAGCCCAGCAGCCACGGGACGGCACGCGCGCAGACCCCCGTGCCCTAGCCAGACGCCGACAGGAGCAGCCGGCCCCCGCGCCGCCCGCCACTGCGCCGTCACGCCCCGCCGCCAGCGGGCCGCTACCGCTCGCTGCCGACATCCACGCCTGCCGACCTCGCGCGTGGGGAGAGGATGCCCCACCGCCGCCGATGCCGGCCGGGCTTTGCCCGGCGGCGCAGCCAAGCGGCGGCGAGGAGGGGTAGGAAGGAGGGGCTGGCCCGGCGGTGCTAGGGCTTTGCCCTCCCAGCCGCCGCGCGGGAGCGGTGCTGGAGGGGAGGGGAAGGGGAAAGTCAGGCCCAAAGCGTGTCCGTTTTGTCCGTGCGTGTCCGTTTGAATCGAAACGGACCAAAGCGCCGGCCCAACGCGCGGACCCAAATTCAAACCGCGTCCGCTCGATGTCCATCTGAACACATCCAAATTTACATTTGGTTTGCGTCCACACGTACATGAAACGGACACATCGCGTCACTACAAAAAAAAGACACATCCGTGACATTTTGGGCCGAACGAATTTTTTTCGTGTCATGCTTATGACACTTCTATGACGATAATTGTGACAAAATCCGGTATCATCATAGATGCGGTGGGCTCCTACTTCTATGACAAAAAATCATGACAGAAAATAGGCTTTTCGTCCTGGGTGGGCCGGAGACGCAGCTGCATGACATTCTTTGGGTCGTCCATGACGGAAAAAATCGTGGTAGAAGCGAGGGCGAGGAAAATATCGGGGAGTTTCCGGTTACGGTGGGTGGTCGGGGCCGATCGATGCATGGAGGTTTGCGCGTTTCTCTCGTACACGTACGCGTGTGTGTGCGAGGCGTTGCGCTCTAACTGAACACAAGCGAGGCGTTGGGCTCTGACTGAACCCAAACGATTGCACTAGCTACGTTATTGAACCCCGACCGATCCCTTGCTGTTAACTGAACCCGAGTGATTCCTTCGTCACTGTTGCTAACTGAAGCCGATTGAAGCTGTCTCTTGATGAACAGTTCCCGGTGGGGGTTGGATAAACAGTTCCCGGTGGGGGTTGGATGAACATGATCCCGTGGTAGTAGAGGCCGTTGCCGCTGGATGAACAGGTCCCCGATCGAGGAGGCGTGGGGGTGGATGAACAGTAGCTAGTGGATGGACCCCATACGTGGAGGGGCTGGTTGAACAGGACCCCGTGGAGGGCTGGTTGAACAGTAGCCGGTGGAGGCTAGATGAACAGGACCCCGTGGAGGGCTGGATGAACAGTAGCCGGGGAGGCTGGATGAACAGGACCCCCGTCGATGAACAGTAGCTGGTGGAGGCTGGAGGAAGTCGAAGATGGATGAACAGTAGTAGGTGGAGGCTGGAGGAAGTCGACGGTGGATGAACAGTAGCCCGTGGAGTGCCGTTTTGCGGTACGTCACACCCCTCCCGATCAACAGGACCCCGTTTCGACTATAGGCGCTCCAACACTAGTCCGTTTCCTCTGCTTTACGGTACGCGGTCGAACACAAGTCCGTTTTCTCCGTTTTGCAGTACACCAAACCCTTCCCGATGAACAGGACCCCGTTTCACCGTACGCGGTCGAACAGAAGGCCCGTTTCCTTCGTTCTGCGGTACGCCAAACCTCGTTTCGGCTGTTCCATCCAAGCCGGTTGGCTCCCGATGAACAGGACGTATTCCGTTGCCTCCCGATGAACACGATGCATTCCGTTGCCTCCCCACGAACACGACGCAGTTTCTCCATTCCGAGCCAGCCGGTTGGCTTCCGATGAACAGGACGTCGTTACTGCTGTCCGTGGCCTCTCCATATACACGAGCCCTGGCCGTACGTATGCACGAGTACGCGTTCAAGACCCCGCCCGTATGTACGTACGTGACCATATTTTTTGGTATCTAGTTGTACGTACGTGTACACGGTTTTGACTGGACTGCCTGAACTGCTACCGCTCCTTACTCGGCCACGGTTCATCGTGGCAGACAGACTAATCGACCGGTATGTACACAGAGAACGCTACGTACGCTTCGGCCGGGTGGGTCCCAGCTGTCAGGGAGGATAAGGACGCATTTCCTGTGTGCGAAGATATAGCTGGTGGGTCCTAGCTGTCAGGGGGAAGACTCATTTTTTTTGCCCGTAATAAGGACGAACTTCCTTGCATGCGAAGATGTAGCTGGTCAGTCCCAGCTGTCAGGGGGAGAAAGCATTATTTTTTGTGTAAAAAGGATGCAGTTGCATGCATGCGTCCATGGGCGTGGTGCGTCCCCACTGTCAGCCTCTCCATGTACAGTCATCTTCCGATGACTCTCGTTTGTTGACCACGTTGACCACACCCCGCACCAAGACGGTGGACGACAGCGAGGCCCCAGACTGGAACGCCCCGGAGATGGGGAAGACGTGGCAGTGGAGTCGCAGACGGAGAGAAGTGAGAAACTTGACTGGTTCGGGTGCAGGGTGGGCCTACACTCAGCAAAGAATAACAGGAGGTGCGGAGGAGTGGAGGGATGGCCTGGCCGTCGGCGGGGTAGCGTTTCGCTGCGAGGCGCGCAAAACAGCGCCGCTAGACGCCGGAGGCTGGAGCAGGTGGTCCCAGCAGCGCTGGGGGAAGAAGACGAGAGATTGAAGAAGAATGTCGGCCGTTGGATGTAAATCCAACGCCTTGCTTAGGCTTCGACCTTTGTATTTTATTTTTTGCGAAAGTGCTTAGGCTTCGACCTATTGGCCCACATGTCAGCCAGTCCATTTGGTTTTTTTAGTCCATTTGGTGGGCTGGGTGAGGCAATGATGTAGCATCTATGCAGCCTGTTTATATATTATGATAGAATTTAAAGCCCATTTGCATTTTTCTTGAAGTATGTGGACTTGCTGGGCTGGGTGAAAATATCATGTTGGGCTGGACGGAGAAATGTTACAAAAACATAAACACATGATTGCACGTCTATTACCGCATTGATTAGTAAAATCTTTGCAAGCTTATGTACGCAATCACTAGGAGTTAACTTGCCAAGTTATATATAAACAATTATTATTATTATTTTATAAGAACTTTTGATTTACGAAATAAAATATCATTTTAATTTGATGAGTTAATAGGACGTGGGATATTATTATTTTTAGGCTAGATGTGGGACAATTGAGTTGGTCCTAGGAAAAATTACTGGGAGAAAACTCAGATTACATCGAAAAAGAAAGTGGGAGAAAATTCAGATATAGGATTAATGAAAATGAAAAATAAAGGAAGTGGGAAGGTCTATAAAATGGTTGGACGAACGACAGGCTTAACAGAACCTTATGTTGTTTCTATTATATATATGTAATAAATAAGATATATATATACTATTATAGAAGGGAAAACATAGGTTCAGTTTTGCATTCTTATAGAAAAATAGAACTGAGTTGTGCGTCGTCTTGAAAAAACAAACATAACTTGGGCTGCTAATGTTATAGACAAGCTAGGCTGGGAGGCCCAGAGGCCGCTTGATACCTGCTGGATCCAAAAAAAGTTGAAACATGGCAGGGGCTGCCCATGTTAAACAACAAAACCTAGGACATGGACTTTGTGGGCCCAGGACTGTCATTCTCTCGACGAACAGTCGTCTCCCGATTCCTCTTGTTTTGCTGACCATGTTGGGAATGACAGACGGCGGCGCCGCGGCGAGAGCACCAAGGCGGAGGACGACGTCGAGACCTCGGACCGAACGAATCGGAGCGGAGGAAGACGCAGGCGGAGTGAAGTACGAGGGTTGACTTGTTCGGGTGCAGGGTGAGCCGGTGGAGCTGCCACCGCCGGAAAATGTATGGGAGTAGAGGGATGGCCTGGCCAATGCCATAGGCTATGATGGGTCACCAAGGCATGTGCGGCAGCGCCGCCAGCCGCTGTATAGGAAGATGACGAAAGATTGAATAAAATAAAGAAATACATATGGATAGGTGGTTGGTCCCATATGTCTGTGTACAAGACCTGCTGGGTCCACCTGAGAAGGGGAATATGTTGGGAGGAAGGAGATTCAAAGCACGGCAACCGAGTGAAGTAGTTACATACATAAGCAAATAGCCACTAAAAAAAGCAAACAGGTTAATGGGTTCTTAGAAGAAATATTTTGGACAAAACAGATAATTACGACACATAGGCTAATGCATGAAACACTCAGATGATAAAGGTGCTTAAACATATAAAGTACAACATCTAGACCTTCCTGGCATGCTTGATCATGACGCTGCGGCTGTCCGTGTACTCGTCGGTTACGGGAAGCAGACACGCCCTCATGCCCAAGATTCGCCTGTACATGTCGTAGCATGCGTATGCGTCCTTGGCCGCGTAGGTTATGTAGGCTAGATTCAGAGGTACCTCCCACATGTTTAGGTCCTTGGTATCGTTGTCTTCTTTCATGTTGGCGTAGCAGGGGTCGATGATGGTCTCGGTGAGGTCAACCACGGAGTCCTTCTCCTGCCCATTGCCGATGATCTTGTATTGCTTCTGGATGTTGACAATCTTGTTGCACTAGATGGACGAATCGTCACGTTCTTCCTTCTCTCCATCGTAGCAAAGGTGCAGTCGGCGCTGCCGATGAAACGGGTGAATGCTCCAGAACCTCTGATGGCCCTACAGCAGTGGTAGACAAGAACCTCGTCCCGCACGTATACCTAGGCGACAGCGATCTGCTGGTCCCTGTCAGGAGACGAATGGATGGGCACAAGGTCTAGTCCTGCGACCTTGTGCTTTCTCGTCCTGTAGCTACTGCTTGAACTCGGTGAGGCAGAGCTTCACCGAGTCCGGATCGTTGGTGTACATCACATTCAACTTGGTGCAGCCATGGGACTGAACAACGAAATCAAAGGTGAACTCCTTGCTGAAGTCCATATCCAACAGGCTCACCCCTTGGATCGCCATTGGAGTCTCTTCAAGTGAACGAGTGGGTAGGCAGCGGCAGCAGTTCGTTTTTCAGCTCTTGGGGAACTGGATTCAACAGTAAACTGAGTGCGTACAGACAACAACAGTTACTACCCCTCCCTCGCCCTCTACACGCCTGGCAGAACATGCACCCTTAGCGCATTCAATCTCCTCCATTAAGAAACCTATTCCGGCCTCACGTCGGTTCACGAGCGGGTCTGTATTGGTACTGTAATAACAAGTGTTAATGGTCACTTTACTTAAATTTAATTAGCTTCAATAGAAATTTATTCTTAAAACAAGCAATGCATTGGCTCGTTCTATGCCATAGGATCAACATGCACAACAATTAGAATTATTATTCTCAGGACGCACACGATCAGCACATTTGTCGCACTTTCACACAGATAATACTACCAAGTTTGAACTGTTTGTTATGGTTGCTGTCCGCTGCATCATCATGCCGTGTTTCCCAGCTTGCAAGCTTCAAAACCAACAAATAAGATTCAAATAATAAGTACAACAAAGATGCCTTCACATCTCATTGATTCCCAGCTTGCAAGATTCAGAACCAACAAATAAGATTCAAATAATAAGTACAAAAAAGCTGCCTACACATCTCATTGATTCCCAGCTTGCAAGATTCAGAAACAACCCATTAGAGCCTTTTGATAAAGTGAATATCGGGATTAAATCCATCTTGGCTAGCCGTGTCATACAACCCAAGAACTTGGCGAATGCTCTTGACCATCACAACATCTGTAGTTCAGTATTCCTGTTTGCACGTCACAGATAATAAAGAGCATGATTACTATAATAGTGGCACTAGTGGAAGTCAACCTGTAGCTCCACTCGATGATTCAATTCATGCCACTTTTTCTGCAGTTCACCTGAAATGAAGCAAAGATTGCATCATTCAGCTAGCAAGAAGTACTTGCTCTCGTGAGCTGGCAGGTTCTTCTTTGGTACTCCCTCCGTCCCAAAATTCTTGTCTTAGATTTTTCTAAATATGGATGTATTAAGTCACATTTTAGTATTAGATAGATCCGTATATAGAAAAATCTAAGACAAGAATTTTGGGACGGAGGGAGTAGTTGCACAAAAATGGAGCAACATTAAGGTTGGTTGTCCTGCTCATGTAAGGTGCAACTATAATTTGCTTATCCTTTTGTGCAGTTCCACTAAAATAAAGTGCCATTGTGCTGACAGTGACGGCTCATCTTGCAAAGGCTAATCAAATGTTGCGCGAGGTTACCAGCAGAATTTGAGGGAGATTTTGGAAACTCCAATCACCATTTTGTGCAATTCCACCAAAACTGAGAGATGTTGCCCGCGTGACATTTTAGTTGAACTGCACAAGACACTCGTTCCAAAAAAAGTGTTTTGTGCAGTTCACCAAAAGGTCACAATAGCAACAAGGTGAAATGGATATCCCTAGCTGCACAAAAAGACAGAAAGTAAACAGTTGCTGGTCAATAAGAAGATACGAAACATACACGAAATGAAAAGAAGCATCTTAATTATGTTCATGGCAATCACGCAAGGACAGTAGAAATTTTAAAACGTCAGCAATGCTTCATGTTACCGGGAGCATTACGATCAACTATGACATTCGTCAAATATGGGATTACTTTAATGGTGGCATTGCTTGTTTACCAGATACAGTAAATCAACAGCAGCTAAAGAGTTGGTTTAAGGGCATGGACCATGGGGACACCAGGACACTTAGCAGCTTAAAGAAGCAACTTACTTATCATACTGGGGAAAACAGCAGGAGTACCATTTGTAACACAGTTTAATTGCATCATATCACTGGAGGCATTAGATTAACAATAACACTGGTTAGACATGTCCTTAAGGTAACAGTGTGATCGCTTCATTTTACATGCACCCTTACATTAACAACAGCAAAAGGTTGGTACAAGGACATGCAACAGTGGACGCATAAGCACAATGTACCTACAAGGAGGCATAAAGTGGTGATGCCGAGTTTGTTCATGCTCTATGAGGGCAGCAAATCTAATCCTGGAGACCTTTTACTATGTGAGGGAAGCAAATCTAATCCCGGAGACCTTTTACTATGTGAGGGCAGCAAATCTAATCCTGGACATACTTTGTTGACTTGTCCACCAGCCGCCACTTTCTATCCTTTTTCGACCAATAACAGATCTGTTCCTTATCCAGTTTGTACTACGTTTTCCCATTATTTCCCTTTTCAACCAAGAGACTGGTTGGGTATCCGGTCTCTACTACTTTCCCCCTGTTATTTCATCTTTGAATCAAGTCCTAGATTGATGCTACGACTTTCCCCCTTTCTTCGTTGTTTGAACCAAGTCCTAGATTCAAATGCATGAAGTAGCTTTACCTCTAATAATACTAAAAAATTAGGTGGCTTTGGAAGAGCTGATGGAAGTAGAAAAAGATGCACATGCAGACACGTGGGGAGCTGGTGCAGTAGAGCAAGGCCGCTTTTGAAGAACTTATACCTGAGGGTTGTCGGGATGTCGGCGGCGGCAGGTCGGATCTGCGCACAATACGGCTTGGAGGAAGAAGGGTCGAAGGATCTCCCGAGCCGGCGCTGTGTCGGAGAGAACGGCATGGGCAGAGGATCAGGCCCCGCCAGTACCTGTGGGTTTCCTCCCTCGCCGGCGATGACCGCGTGAACGATGCACCTAGTCCTCTACACACACCGGTCGAAGGGATCCGGCCGGATCTGTGACCAGCGGTGAGCAGAGAGAAAATGTCGCTACCGTTGTCTTGTTTAGATATGGAGAGGATGAGAGAATGAAGAGAGCAACCCTAGTAAAGCAAGCGCTCAGGCCCTTGCCTACATATATAGTGGAGTGATTATCATTTTCTCTCCACAACAAGCGTTTCAATTTGTGTACGTGGCATTAAAGAAAAGAAACTCTCTATTTAACGTGACTAACTGTACGACTCCTACTTACTAGTAGTAGTATTTTTCACTTGTGCTCCCGGCCCTCCATTCATTGAACAACCCCACGGGTGAATAAACATACAGTACTAGTATTTTTATAGAACGGACAAGCTCGAACTATTTTCGCGTAGTTAAAATTTGAGGGCGGGGCTTTTCCAGGGCAGTACACACGACAGTTTTCGCGTAGGCAGTTTGACAGAGAGGCGAGGAGGGTGAGGGAGTAGGGGATTCAACTTACTTACTACTGGAAAGGTCGGGCTGTGCGATTTGACAGTGCGTTACTGCTGGAAAGACTTGTGATATGACTACTCAATATAGTCATGAATTACTGGCGCTACGACCGGGGTGATGCCCCCCTTCCGTTCCCCACTCTAATCTGGTGCATGACGCGTCGACCCGGATGCTGGCTCTCCCACATGTCGGCGAAGTACGTAAGAAGGAGCGAAGAATCATGCGGTATATATATATAGTGTATATACTAGTACTACTACTCATGTCGGAGGAGTGCGAACCACGACAACCCAGTGAACCAGCAGGCGATAGGCCATACTCCTCTTTGTTTGGATCCCTGAGTGAACCAGCAGTGCGAACCACGGCAGCCCAGTGAACCAGCAGTAGAAAACAATGTGGTGATATGGCCATAAAAAATAATGTGCTACAGTCCAGTTTGTAGCATGTACAGTACTACTCCTCTTTGTTTGGATCCCTGAGTTAGAGCTAGTTTGGGTTGAAATAGCCTCAAAGTATCCAAATAGGAGGGGTTAGTTTGAGCTAGTTTGCTCTAACCCAGCTAAAAAACTAGCCCGGTGGAGAGGTTCTAATTGGGTTTGTTCTCCTCGGGCCCACTAAAAGACAACTAAAAAAATCTCCCCTGCCCAAACAAGATCGCTCCCTCCGACCCTCCCTCGTATGACTCCTCTCTGTTCCCCATCGCACCGCCCGCCCAAGCGCCGCTCACCCTCTCCCTCCTCCGGCCGCCCTCTCCCTCTGGCCTCCGACGCTCTCCTCTGGCCTGTTGGGGAACGTAGTAATTTCAAAAAAATTCCTACACACGCAAGATCATGGTGATGCATAGCAACGAGAGGGGAGAGTGTTGTCCACGTACCCTCGTAGACCGAAAGAAGAAGCGTTAGCACAATGCGGTTGATGTAGTCGTACGTCTTCAGGATCTGACCGATCAAGTACCGAACGCACGGCACCTCCGAGTTCAGCACACGTTCAGCCCGATGACGTCCCTCGAACTCCGATCCAGCCGAGTGTTGAGGGAGAGTTTCGTCAGCACGATGGCATGGTGACGATGATGATGTTCTACTGACGCAGGGCTTCGCCTAAGCACCGCTATAGTTTTATCGAGGTGGACTATGGTGGAGGGGGGCACCGCACACGGCTAAAAGATCAAATCAATTGTTGTGTCTTTGGGGTGCCCCCTGCCCCCGTATATAAAGGAGCAAGGGGGGAGGTGCGGCCGGCCAGGAGGGGCGCGCCAGGAGGAGTCCTACTCCCACCGGGAGTAGGACTCCCTCCCTTTCCTAGTTGGATTAGGAGTGGAGGGGGAAAGAGGAGGGAGAGAGGAAGGAAAGGGGGGGGGGGGCGCCGCCCCTCTCCTTGTCCTATTCGGACTAGGGGGAGGGGCGCGCGGCCCTGCCCTGGCCACCTCTCCTCTTCTCCACTAAGGCCCACTATGGCCCATTAAGCCCCCGGGGGGTTCCGGTAACCCCTCGGTACTCCGGTAAAATCCCGATTTCACCCGGAACACTTCCGATATCCAAATATAGGCTTACAATATATCAATCTTCATATCTCGACCATTTCGAGACTCCTCGTCATGTCCGTGATCACATCCGGGTCTCCGAACAACCTTCGGTACATCAAAACTCATAAACTCATAATATAACCGTCATCGAAACTTTAAGCGTGCGGACCCTACGGGTTCGAGAACTATGTAGACATGACCGAGACACGTCTCCGGTCAATAACCAATAGCGGAACCTGGATGCTCATATTGGCTCCCACATATTCTACAAAGATCTTTATCGGTCAGACCGCATAACAACATACGTTGTTCCCTTTGTCATCGGTATGTTACTTGCCCGAGATTCGATCGTCGGTATCTCAATACCTAGTTCAATCTCGTTACCGGCAAGTCACTTTACTCGTTCCGTAATATATCATCCCGCAACTAACTCATTAGTTGCAATGCTTGCAAGGCTTAAGTGATGTGCATTACCGAGAGGGCCCAGAGATACCTCTCCGACAATCGGAGTGACAAATCCTAATCTCGAAATACGCCAACCCAACAATTACCTTCGGAGACACCTGTAGAGCACCTTTATAATCACCCAGTTACGTTGTGACGTTTGGTAGCACACAAAGCGTTCCTCCGGTAAACGGGAGTTGCATAATCTCATAGTCATAGGAACATGTATAAGTCATGAAGAAAGCAATAGCAACATACTAAACGATCGAGTACTAAGCTAACGGAATGGGTCAAGTCAATCACATCATTCTCATAATGATGTGATCCCGTTAATCAAATGACAACTCATGTCAATGGCTAGGAAACAGAACCATCTTTGATCAAACGAGCTAGTCAAGTAGAGGCATACTAGTGACACTCTGTTTGTCTATGCATTCAAAAAAGTATTATGTTTCCGGTTAATACAATTCTAGCATGAATAATAAACATTTATCATGATATAAGGAAATAAATAATAACTTTATTATTGCCTCTAGGGCATATTTCCTTCAGTCTCCCACTTGCACTAGAGTCAATAATCTAGATTACATAGTAATGATTCTAACACCCATGGAGTCTTGGTGCTGATCATGTTTTGCTCGTGGCAGAGGCTTAGTCAACGGGTCTGCAACATTCATATCCATATGTATCTTGCAAAATTCTATGTCTCCCACCTGGACTAGATCCCGGATGGAATTGAAGCATCTCTTCATGTGCTTAGTTCTCTTATGAAATCTGGATTCCTTCGCCAAGGCAATTGCACCAGTATAGTCACAAAAGATTTTCATTGGACCCGATGCACTAGGTATGACACCTAGATCGGATATGAACTCCTTCATCCAGACTCCTTCATTTGCTGCTTCCGAAGCAGCTATGTACTCCGCTTCACACGTAGATCCCGCCACAACGCTTTGTTTAGAACTGCACCAACTGACAGCTCCACCGTTCAATGTAAACACGTATCCGGTTTGCGATTTAGAATCGTCCGGATTAGTCAAAGCTTGCATCAACGTAACCATTTACGGTGAGCTCTTTGTCACCTCCATAAATGAAAAACATATCCTTAGTCCTTTTTAGGTATTTCAGGATGTTCTTGACTGCTGTCCAGTGATCCACTCCTAGATTACTTTGGTACCTCCCTGCTAGACTTATAGCAAGGCACACATCAGGTCTGGTACACAGCATTGCATACATGATAGAGCCTATGGCTGAAGCATAGGGAACATCTTTCATCTTCTGTCTATCTTTTGCAGTGGTCGGGCATTGAGTCTTACTCAACTTCACACCTTGTAACACAGGCAAGAACCCTTTCTTTGCTTGATCCATTTTGAACTTCTTCAAAACTTTGTCAAGCTATGTGCTTTGTGAAAGTCCAATTAAGCGTCTTGATCTATCTCTATAGATCTTAATGCCCAATATATAAGCAGCTTCACCGAGGTCTTTCATTGAAAAACTCTTATTCAAGTATCCCTTTATGCTATCCAGAAATTCTATATCATTTCCAATCAGCAATATGTCATCCACATATAATATCAGAAATGCCACAGAGCTCCCACTCACTTTCTTGTAAATACAGGCTTCTCCAAAAGTTTGTATAAAACCAAATGCTTTGATCACACTATCAAAACGTTTATTCCAACTCCGAGAGGCTTGCACCAGTCCATAAATGGATCGCTGGAGCTTGCACACTTTGTTAGCTCCCTTTGGAACGATAAAACCTTCCGGTTGCATCATATACAACTCTTCTTCCAGGAACCCATTCAGGAATGCAGTTTTTACATCCATTTGCCAAATTTCATAATCATAAAATGCGGCAATTGCTAACATCATTTGGACAGACTTAAGCATCGCTACGGGTGAGAAGGTCTCATCGTAGTCAATCCCTTGAACTTGTCGAAAACCTTTCGCAACAAGTCGAGCTTTATAGACAGTCACATTACCGTCAACGTCAGTCTTCTTCTTGAAGATCCATTTATTCTCAATGGCTTGCCGATCATCGGGCAAGTCAACCAAAGTCCACACTTTGTTCTCATACATGGATCCCATCTCAGATTTCATGGCCTCAAGCCATTTTGTGGAATCTGGGCTCACCATCGCTTCTTCATAGTTCGTAGGTTCGTCATGGTCTAGAACATAACTTCCAGAACAGGATTACCGTACCACTCTGGTGCGGATCTTACTCTGATTGACCTACGAGGTTCAGTAACAACTTGATCTAAAGTTTCATGATCATCATCATTAACTTCCTCACTAGTTGGTGTAGGTGTCGCAGAAACCGGTTTCTGTGATGAACTACTTTCCAATAAGGGAGAATGTACAGTTACCTCATCAAGTTCTACTTTCCTCCTACTCACTTCTTTCGAGAGAAACTCCTTCTCTAGAAAGATTCCGAATTTAGCAACAAAAGTCTTGCCTTTGGATCTGTGATAGAAGGGGTACCCAACTGTCTCTTTTGGGTATCCTATGAAGACACATTTTTCCGATTTGGGTTCGAGCTTATCAGGTTGAAGCTTTTTCACATAAGCATCGCAGCCCGAAACTTTAAGAAACGACAACTTTGGTTTCTTGCCAAACCACAGTTCATATGGTGTCGTCTCAATGGATTTTGATGGTGTCCTATTTAACGTGAATGCAGCCGTCTCTAAAGCATAACCCCAAAACGATAGCGGTAAATCAGTAAGAGACATCATAGATCGCACCATATCTAGTAAAGTACGATTACGACGTTCGGACACACCATTATGCTGTGGTGTTCCGGGTGGCGTGAGTTGCGAAACTATTCCGCATTGTTTCAAATGTAGACCAAACTCGTAACTCAAATATTCTCCTCCACGATCAGATCGTAGAAACTTTATTTTCTTGTTACGATGATTTTCAACTTCACTCTGAAATTCTTTGAACTTTTCAAATGTTTTAGACTTATGTTTCATTAAGTAGATATACCCATATCTACTCAAATCATCTGTGAAGGTGAGAAAATAACGATATCCGCCGCGAGCCTCAACATTCATCGGACCACATACATATGTATGTATGATTTCCAACAAATCTGTTGCTCGCTCCATAGTTCCGGAGAACGGTGTTTTAGTCATCTTACCCATGAGGCACGGTTCGCAAGTACCAAGTGATTCATAATCAAGTGGTTCCAAAAGTCCATTAGTATGGAGTTTCTTCATGCGCTTTACACCGATATGACCTAAACGGCAGTGCCACAAATAAGTTGCACTATCATTATCAACTCTGCATCTTTTGGCTTCAATATTATAAATATGTGTATCACTACTATCGAGATTTAACAAAAATAGACCACTCTTCAAGGGTGCATGACCATAAAAGACATTACTCATATAAATAGAACAACCATTATTCTCTGATTTAAATGAATAACCGTCTCGCATCAAACAAGATCCATATATAATGTTCATGATCAACGCTGGCACCAAATAACAATTATTTAGGTCTAAAACTAATCCCGAAGGTAGATGTTGAGGTAGCGTGCCGACCGCGATCACATCGACTTTGGAACCATTTCCCACGCGCATCGTCACCTCGTCCTTAGCCAATCTTTGCTTAATCCGTAGTCCCTGTTTCGAGTTGCAAATATTAGCAACAGAACCAGTATCAAATACCCAGGTGCTACTGCGAGCATTAGTAAGGTACACATCAATAACATGTATATCACATATACCTTTGTTCACCTTGCCATCCTTCTTATCCGCCAAATACTTGGGGCAGTTCCGCTTCCAGTGACCAGTCTGCTTGAAGTAGAAGCACTCAGTCTCAGGCTTAGGTCCAGACTTGGGTTTCTTCTCTTGAGCAGCAACTTGTTTGCTGTTCTTCTTGAAGTTCCCCTTCTTCTTCCCTTTGCCCTTTTTCTTGAAACTGGTGGTCTTATTGACCATCAACACTTGATGCTCCTTCTTGATTTCTACCTCTGCTACCTTTAGCATTGCGAAGAGCTCGGGAATTGTCTTATCCATCCCTTGCATATTATAGTTCATCACGAAGCTCTTGTAGCTTGGTGGCAGTGATTGGAGAATTCTGTCAATGACGCTATCAACTGGAAGATTAACTCCCAGTTGAATCATGTGATTATTATACCCAGACATTTTGAGTATATGCTCACTGACAGAACTATTCTCCTCCATCTTGCAGCTGTAGAACTTATTGGAGACTTCATATCTCTCAATCCGGGCATTTGCTTGAAATATTAACTTCAACTCTTGGAACATCTCATATGCTCCATGACGTTCAAAACGTCGTTCAAGTCCCGATTCTAAGCCGTAAAGCATGGCACACTGAACTATCGAGTAGTCATCTGCTTTGCTCTGCCAGACGTTCTTAACGTCGTCAGTTGCATCTGCAGCAGGCCTGGCACCTAGCGGTGCTTCCAGGACGTAATTCTTCCGTGCAGCAATGAGGATAATCCTCAAGTTACGGACCCAGTCCATGTAATTGCTACCATCATGTTTCAACTTTGCTTTCTCAAGGAACGCATTAAAATTCAACGGAACAACAGCACGGGCCATCTATCTACAATCAACATAGACAAGCAAGATACTATCAGGTACTAAGTTCATGATAAATTTAAGTTCAATTAATCATATTACTTAAGAACTCCCACTTAAATAGACATCCCTCTAATCCTCTAAGTGATCACGTGATCCAAATCAACTAAACCATGTCCGATCATCACGTGAGATGGAGTAGTTTCAATGGTGAACATCACTATGTTGATCATATCTACTATATGATTCACGCTCGACCTTTCGGTCTCCGTGTTCCGAGGCCATATCTGTTATATGCTAGGCTCATCAAGTTTAACCTGAGTATTCCGCGTGTGCAACTGTTTTGCACCTGTTGTATTTGAACGTAGAGCCTACCACACCCGATCATCACGTGGTGTCTCAGCACGAAGAACTTTCACAACGGTGCATACTCAGGGAGAACACTTATACTTTGATAATTTAGTGAGAGATCATCTTATAATGCTACCGTCAATCAAAGCAAGATAAGATGCATAAAAGATAAACATCACATGCAATCAATATAAGTGATATGATATGGCCATCATCATCTTGTGCTTGTGATCTCCATCTCCGAAGCACCATCATGATCACCATCGTCACCGACGCGACACCTTGATCTCCATCGTAGCATCGTTGTCGTCTCGCCAATCTTATGCTTCTACGACTATCGCTACCGCTTAGTGATAAAGTAAAGCATTACAGGGCGATTGCACTGCATACAATAAAGCGACAACCATATGGCTCCTGCCAGTTGCCGATAACTCGGTTACAAAAACATGATCATCTCATACAATAAAATTTAGCATCATGCCTTGACCATATCACATCACAACATGCCCTGCAAAAACAAGTTAGACATCCTCTACTTTGTTGTTGCAAATTTTACGTGGCTGCTACGGGCTTAGCAAGAACCGTTCTTACCTACGCATCAAAACCACAACGATAGTTTGTCAAGTTGGTGTTGTTTTAACCTTTGCAAGGACCGGGCGTAGCCACACTCAGTTCAACTAAAGTTGGAGAAACTGACACCCGCCAGCCACCTATGTGCAAAGCACATCGGTAGAACCAGCCTGGCGTAAGCGTACGCGTAATGTCGGTCCGGGCCGCTTCATCCAACAATACCGTCGAACCAAAGTATGACATGCTGGTAAGCAGTATGACTTATATCGCCCACAACTCACTTGTGTTCTACTCGTGCATATGACATCTACGCATAAAACGTGGCTCGGATGCCACTGTTGGGGAATGTAGTAATTTCAAAAAATTTCCTACGCACATGCAAGATCATGGTGATGCATAGCAACAAGAGGGGAGAGTGTTGTCCACGTACCCTCGTAGACCGAAAGCGGAAGCATTAGCACAACGCAGTTGATGTAGTCGTACGTCTTCACGATCCGACCGATCAAGTACCGAACGCACGGCACCTCCGAGTTCAGCACACGTTCAGCCCGATGACGTCCCTCGAACTCCGATCCAGCCGAGTGTTGAGGGAGAGTTTCGTCAGCACGACGGCATGGTGAAGATGATGATGTTCTACTGACGCAGGGCTTCGCCTAAGCACCGCTACAGTATTATCGAGGTGGACTATGGTGGAGGGGGGCACCGCACACGGCTAAAAAGATCAAATCAATTGTTGTGTCTTTGGGGTGCCCCCTGCCCCCGTATATAAAGGAGCAAGGGGGGAGGTGCGGCTGGCCAGGAGGGGCGTGCCAGGAGGAGTCCTACTCCCACCGGAAGTAGGACTCCCTCCCTTTCCTAGTTGGATTAGGAGTGGAGGGGGAAAGAGGAGGGAGAGAGGAAGGAAAGGGGGGGCGCCGCCCCCCTCTCCTTGTCCTATTCGGACTAGGGGGGAGGGGCGCGCGGCCCTGCCCTGGCCGCCTCTCCTCTTCTCCACTAAGGCCCACTATGGCCCATTAAGCCCCCAGGGGGTTCCGGTAACCCCTCGGTACTCCGGTAAATTCCCGATTTCACCCGGAACACTTCCGATATCCAAATATAGGCTTCCAATATATCAATCTTCATATCTCGGCCATTTCGAGACTCCTCGTCATGTCCGTGATCACATCCGGGTCTCCGAACAACCTTCGGTACATCAAAACTCATAAACTCATAATATAACCGTCATCGAAACTTTAAGCGTGCGGACCCTACGGGTTCGAGAACTATGTAGACATGACCGAGACACGTCTCCGGTCAATAATCAATAGCGGAACCTGGATGCTCATATTGGCTCCCACATATTCTACGAAGATCTTTATCGGTCAGACCGCATAACAACATACGTTGTTCCCTTTGTCATCGGTATGTTACTTGCCCGAGATTCGATCGTCGGTATCTCAATACCTAGTTCAATCTCGTTACCGGCAAGTCTCTTTACTCGTTCTGTAATACATCATCCTGCAACTAACTCTTTAGTTGCAATGCTTGCAAGGCTTAAGTGATGTGCATTACCGAGAGGGCCTAGAGATACCTCTCCGACAATCAGAGTGACAAATCCTAATCTCGAAATACGCCAACCCAACAAGTACCTTCGAAGACACCTGTAGAGCACCTTTATAATCACCCAGTTACATTGTGACATTTGGTAGCACACAAAGCGTTCCTCCGGTAACCGGGAGTTGCATAATCTCATAGTCATAGGAACATGTATAAGTCATGAAGAAAGCAATAGCAACATACTAAATGATCGAGTGCTAAGCTAACAGAATGGGTCAAGTCAATCACATCATTCTCCTAATGATGTGATCCCGTTAATCAAATGACAACTCATGTCAATGGCTAGGAAACATAACCATCTTTGATCAACGAGCTAGTCAAATAGAGGCATACTAGTGACACTCTGTTTGTCTATGTATTCACACAAGTATTATGTTTCCGGTTAATACAATTCTAGCATGAATAATAAACAATTATCATGATATAAGGAAATAAATAATAACTTTATTATTGCCTCTAGGGCATATTTCCTTCACGGCCGCCCTCTCCCTCCGGCCTCCGAAGCTCGCCCCGCTCCCCCTTCATCGGTCGTTTTTCTCCCTCTTTCGTGCGCGGTGGCGGTGTATCTACCAGGGAGGTCGCAAGAGGGGTGAGTTTGTTCGTTCCTTCTTTGTCTCATAGCCATATCATTGATCTTGCTCGCTCTAGCGCTAATTCTGATTTGGAAAAGTAGATCCTGATTAAACTTGGTATAGATTTGTGGTGCACGCATGGAATTGTTTGATGCTGCTTGAGGAGGTAATAAATCTTTCTAGAGGCCCAAAGATTCAGTTCACCTTTCTAGGTATTTCAGTTTCAGGCTTGCATTATTTCTAGAGGCCCAAAGATTCGATTCACAGTCGTCGGCAAGCGGCCCTGCTACCCATGCTGGTCTCGACCTCAACTCGCAAGCGCCAGCGTCGGAGGGGTTCCCGGGGCTTGGGCTCTATAGAGCCTTCCTCCAGAGCAATGATGACGAGCTCCTCCCTGGGCGCGTGAGGGGCTCCGAGCTCCCTCCCTATCGTGAATGACTTCCTTGATGAGTTAGCTCATGCTTTGTTTCATGGAATGTAATTTTTTTTGTGATGCTTGATTGACGACTTGTATGTTTAAGTGGATATCTCATTTGTATCACTACAAAAAAATACACTTCCGTGATGATACGTGTTTGTCACAGTAGGTCGCGTTTTTTGTCATGCATGTACATCCATGACGATTTTATGACAGAATCAAGATAGTCATACCTGTGCTGTCGTGGAAGTGTTCCATGACACTACCAAAATTATCATCATGGAAGTGTCCACTTCCATGACGATAAATCACGCGTCACAGAAGTGCTTTCGTCAAGAGTGACTGACACGTGGCATCCACCGTAACGGAACGTCGTTAAGCTATCGGGTCGGGTTTTGGATCCGATAACCCGTTAACAGCCCCGACCAATGGGGATTTTCCACGTGTAAAATCATCATTGGCTGGAGGAAACAAGTGTCGGCTCATCGTTGGGACAGATTTCATCCACTCATTGGACGGAAGGCGCCTATGATACGTTGACATGTGGCACGGCCCAACAGAGGCCCATTCCTGTGAAAAGGCCGGCCCATTTGACTTGGTCAAAAGGTGGCGGGCCGGCCCATGGAAAGCCTGTTAACGGCCTGTTCACATATAGCCCATTTACAGCCCGCTAACCAAAGGCCCGTTACGCCCTATCCGAATTAGGCCCAGTAGCGTCATCTGGGCCATCCAATATGATTCCAGCCCGTTTTCACTTCTGGTGCATGTATGGCCCATGACGTCTTTCGGCCCATATGAGGCCCTATGTAACTCTTGGCCTATTAACGGCCCATGGTGAAACTGGCCCGTAATGAACAGTGTATCACTTTACACCCATTAACGGCCCGTGGTGAAACTGGCCCGTAATGAACAGTGTATCACTTTATACCCATTAACGGCCCGTTATTCCGTTGGGCCGTTTCCAGCCCATGTTATCTTTCGGCCTTCTCAGAGCCCATTTATTCTTGGGCTCATTTCGAGCATTCGTTTACTTACGGCCCATTACTGTCATTTTCTGCTTGTGGGCCAAATTCAGCCCGTGGTTACAGTCGGCCCGTTTGTGGTCCGTTAATACGTTGGGCCGTTTTCATAGCGTCATCAAATACAGCCTATTAACAATAGCCTGTTATGGTCGGCCCATGAACGGACGATTCCAACTCTAGCCCGTTTACGGCCATAATGCGGTCTGTTTGGCCCATGTTTGGCCAATCGATCATACAGCCCGTATAAGGCCCATTGATGATACGGCCCGCAGAAGGCCCATTGTTTCTACGGCCCGTAGGAGGCCCATTGTTTCTACGACCCGTAGAAGGCCCACTGTTTCTACGGCCAGTAGGAGGCCCAGTGTCATTACAGTAAATATTAGGCCATGGTTATTGTGGCCTAGTTTTTAAAAATAGGTTATTGCAGCCACTAGAAAACCGCGGAAAAAGAACTGCAATGACTACAAGCAAACAAATAAACAAGACAACAAGGAAATAAATAAGCAAGCAACTAACGCTAGGCTATCACGGCTATTACACATATTACATCCACTGGGCATCAAAGTTCGCCACCAGTGCAAATATAGGGAACAAAGCAGCATATCATATACACTGGTTGTCAAAGTTGGCGACCAGCGCAAATAAACGCCGCAACAAAACAAATCCAGAACTGAAACCACTTCAGAAGATCTCAAGAAACAATATCCTGGGTACCCATAATGCTGGCAAGATGCTTAGCAAGCTTATTAACTTTCTCTTGTTTGGCGCTTAAATCCTCCAGCGCTTGATGTTGCACCAGAAAATATGCATCTGAATTCTGCAGGGACTTCCTCAGTCCTTCAGCTTCCTGTCACAGCACATCTGATCGATGTCTTTCAACTTGCAGTTGAGACTCAAGAAGACGAACTGATTCAGGCAGCGAGTTCGAAGAGCTTGTGCCAGCAGTAGTGGCCAGTAACTCGAACACTACATCAAGACATGACTTTTGGGTTCCCTCACTGTTGTCAGGATAGTTTTTATCAGCTTTCTTGGAGACCAACAGGGATGTCTCACTATCTTGAACCTTATCTGCATTACTTCCTTTACCATTGGATAACGCGGTACTGTTCTCCAATATTTTGTCCGCATTCTAAAAGAGAAACAAGCAGACACATCACATGTTTACCATGATGTATATGAAACTCATTTTGGTAAATGAGTTCAGTAATAAAGTGGACAGGATAACAACATGAAACAAACATATATCTATGTACCATGGTCACTTTATGGTCTATATCATTCTAGTTTTTGTTGACTAATCAAGATAGAGACACAGTTCAAATAATATTTGTTCAAGACAAAGCAGAATAGACAGAATATAAGTGTGGGTAACTATAGAGCAATAACAACACTTGTAATGTGCATGACATGAGAACATAACTGTTTATTCAATTGAAACTGAAATCAACATAGAGCAGGTTACAACAGCAAACCAGTTAAAGAAACAGGTTTAAAACATACCTGTTGCGCCATTGGAGTTTCAATTCCATCCTTCAAATTTGAAAATAGTTGGTATGAGTAAATACAGTAATGCAAGAGCAAAGGAGTATGAACCATAGCTACAGAACCTAACCTGAGAACAAATCTTCTTCTCCTTTAAGCGTTGAGTTGGGATTCGGAGTGGTGGTCCTCGTGCTTTGGGCACTGCAGTTCCCTTACTAACTGCTCGTGTTTGGGTGCTCTGTGGTGGAGATGGTGTTGTGTCAACTGGAACTGGGTTACTATCTGCCGGGGTTGGGGTTAGAAGGGGTGTAGCTGGTTCTCTGTCCAACTGGGTAGGGGTACAATCTGCGAGAGTCTGGGTTATGTGTGGTGGATCTGGTCCTTGGGCAAGTACAACCGTGGTTCTATCTGCATCAACTGGTAGCACTATCTTTTCTGAAGACCGTGTTGTTACTCCCTTAGATACTGCCATCACGCTCTCCAGTTCAAATGGCTGATAAACAAGAAAAGTAATTGAAACTATAGACATTGTATGATAGACAGGTGCAATGGATAGAGGGGAATAAAAGAGGGCATGAAATAATTCATATTTATGTTGTCTAACCAAACAGGATAGCATGACACAATTTCACATATATGATGGCTAACTAAACAGGATAGCATGACACAATTTCACATTATGATGGCTAACTAAAAAAGATGGAAAGACATAGTTCAAAATATGAGACTATGTAAACAGGATGACATGACATAACTATATAATGTGTTTATTAAATAGGTTGGCATGCTATAATTCACATACATTCACGGATAGAATGCCATAATTCAAAATATGATGACTGTAAACACTAAACAGGATGAGATGATATAACTATATGATGTCTTTATTAAATGGGTTGCCATGCCATAATTCAGATAGATGATGTGTATCTACTATGTAAACATGATGGTATGATATAATTCAAATATATGATTTATATAGTAAGCAAGTAAGCAGATGGCAATCCATATATGATGTAAAAACTAAGCAATGCAAGACAACATGCATGACATGGGTAATATAACCCTGCCAAGTTTGAGCATAGACCTCAGGGGGGAAATAGGACTGGTCATCAGTCTCTGAATCCTCCTCCGAGGAGCTCTCTGTAACCAGCAAGATGTCTGCTTCAGCAGGTAGCATTGTCTGCTCTGAATACCTTGTTTTCACTCTAGATACTTCCATCACCGCTTCAAATGGATGATGCACAGGAAGAGTAGTTGAATATACAAACGTTGTCGACAAATGGAACACGTAATACAAAAAAATGGTAGCATGATATAATTCACATACATGATGATTGGCTAAACAGCATGGCATTGCATAATTCACATATATAATGCCTTTGCAACAAGATAGCATTGTATAATTCACATATATAATGTCTTGCAACAAGATGGCAATGCATAATTCACATATATGGTAATTATACACTGAACAGGTGGCACTCACACAAAGCATGTCTAAACTAATCAAATGACATAGCAATGCGAGACAGCATACGCACGATATGAGCAACATAACCCTACCAAGTTAGAGCATACACCTCGGGGGGGGGGGGAGGATAGGACTGGTCATCTGTCTCTGAATCCTCCTCTGAGGAGCTATCCGTAACCAGCGAGATATGCGCTTCGTCAGATAACATAGTCTGCTCTGAAGACCTTGTTTTCACTCCAAAATTTTCCATCACCGTGTCAAATGGCCGATGCACACGAAGAGCAGTTGAATGTACTAACATTGTTGACAAATGTAGTATGTAACAAAAAAAGGATGGCCTGATATAATTTACATATAAGATGACTGGCTAAGCAGGATGGCATTGCAAAATTCACATATATGATGCCTGGCTAAACAAGATGGCGTTGCATAATTCACATAAACGATGAATAAACTAAACAGATGCATTCGCACAAAGGATGTCTAAACTAAGCAGATGATATATTTGATGTATAAAGTAAGAAATGCAAGACACCATATGCATGATATAACGAACATCAGCATGCCAAGTTAGAGCGAAGACCTCAGGGGGTAAATAGGAGTTGTCTTCTCCTTCTGAATCCTCCTCAGAACAGATATCTTCCTCTCGATTACAATCCGAAATGCATGGAGGGGGGCTGCCTTTGCGCCTACCATGGAGCGACGTCTGCATGAAATTTTATTGCCATGCAAGGCTCGTCTCTTTTGCTCTACATGTTCAGTTCCATTGTTTACAATAACTGTCATGCATAGGAATAAAACATAGTGAGATTATGTAAGGAGTGCATGCAGAAATCCAGAGTGATGGTAGCAACCTGTGGATAGACCGAAAACCAATAATAGCAGGCAGATAATGGCTTCAGTTAAAAAATACAGATAATGGCTTCTTTACTGTTTGTTTCCAACCCAACATGAAACTCATAGTAGACACCAGAGATTAACCAGATAGTAGATAGATACTATTGATAGCGGCCCCGATATGTACCCCACAACCATTTAAAAACTCAAGTTTGACCATTAGTTTGGAGCTGACTCAGAGTCTAATCGGTGAACAGGACGATAAAGTAGCATGTAATATTAAGCGATGCATAACGTAAGCAGACACGAAAGAGTGCGACCTCTCTTGCGGACCCGTGTAGTCCTCGAGGTCATCTGCTCGATTGATGATGGTAATGCCGTTTTCATGGCTGCCAGCGGCGGGGAAGAAGATCCAAGGCGGCGAAAGACAGTCTGGAGGCCGGATCCCTGCTGTGCTGGACCCTTCTGTCGTTGGAGCAGCTGAGCTGGGGTGGACGACGGCGCAGCAGGAGCGGGACAAACCACGCAAGGTTTTCTTTGACAACTATCTATAAGAGAAGTAATTCTGTAAGGGCTCGTTTGAATTGGAGGATTCCAACAATGCAGGGATAGGAAATAGATAGGAATAGGATAGGAATGCACGTGCAAAACAGAGAATTTAAAAACACAGGATTTCTGCCAATCTGGGTGTTTGATTCACAACAATTGGAAGATCACAGGATGCAAAGAAGCATGGTGAGATTAAGTCAAACCACAAGAAAATGTACGGTTATAATGCTATTATGCTACTATCTCTTAGTCTTGTGCTTCATGAATAGGAATTTGAAAAGGAGGACAAGTGAAAATTAAAATTCCTACGTTTTTTCTTTCAAGGAGACACTAAAGGAACAAATCTGTGTGCTCAGTGGACAACATATATAACATGTAGAGTAAAAAAGAGATGCAACAAGTGTACAACCTCTTTGGAGAAGCCATGTCGATCTCAGCGTGATTGGGTTGGCCGGTGAGGATGCTCCGGCTGACTTTGCTGTCGGAGGAGGGGAAGAAGATCTTAGGCGTCTGGAGATGGAGCCCGAGGTACTACTCCGCTGTGATGGAGGGTTTCGTCGTTGGAGCAGCTCCGGTGAGTTGTACGACGCTGAGGCTGAAGCAGGACAAGAGAGACAACAAACAACGTTAACCTGAGTGGAATTCTAATAGCATCTCCAATACATGACGTAAAATACATAACCACAAAGTGCTAGATGTAAAATACATCAGCCGCTCATCTCTGAACTTAACTGTCGAAACTGAACTTAACTGTCGAAACTGAACTTAATTGTCGAAACTGAATTTGCTGTCGAAACTGAATTTTGCTGTCGAAACTGAACGCACTAGCAAGGTGAGTCTACACATCGGTCGACTGACTTTTTCATCTCTGGTCAGTCGATTTTGCAGCCGTTGGATACGAAATCAAGGGCCTGCGGTTCATCTTCAACCTCCACCCCCCTGAGCCGCCAGCCACCACCGGCCAAACAGCAGCCCCCCGCCGCCCGCGGCCGGCGGTGCGCTGCCCCGCCCGCCCCGAAAACACTCCCCACCGCCGGTCCGCCGCCGCCCCGGCCATCCCTCTAGGCCCCCCGTGCCGAGATTTTTCTTCGGCGATCCCCACGCCACCGCCCCGCCAGCGCCCCGCCACCGCCGGCGACCACCGCCCCCATCCTGAACCCTAAGATAGATAGTGGGGTACCTCTCCGGCGAGCCCCCCTTCCCGCTGCGGCTGGTTCTTCCTTCACCCCGGCGAGCCCCCCCACCCCCTGAAAATCGACTGACCCAAAAGTCGATCCAGTTGACTGAAGTGTAGCCAAATCAGAGCAGCATCGCAAGCAAGAGCAAGAGCGAGAGCAGCAGCGCGAGCAAGAGCAATAGCAAGAGCAGACCAGGCAGGGGACCGAGAGAAAGAGCAGAGCAGCAGCGCGAGCGAGAGCTAAAGCAGCAGCAGCTCCTACTGATGTGGACGTCGCCGCCGAGGGAGCGACGCCTTGGAAGAAGTGGCTGGCGACGCCGCCGTGGATGGAGCCGCACCGTGTCGGCTCGGGACCGAGCGTCGGCAGCACCATGAGATCGAATCAAGAAGAAAATGCGGCGATTAGTGTACAACCTCTTTGGTGGCGCCGATTAGGCCGCAGCTTCATCCGAGGAAACGGTGATGATGATGCTCTTCCGGTGGTGCAGGTGAAGACAGCGGTGTCGAAATGGAGGTGGCGCGAAAGACGAGGGGAACGTTGGGGCAGCTCCTTGGAGGTGGAGGACGGGGTGGCTGAATCGGCGGGACGATGAGATCGACGACGGATCCTCATCCGGTACGGTGGATGAGGGACGTCGAGGTGTTGCTGTGGACGACGTCGTCGGGGAAGAGGCTCCGGCTGGGTGGCGGACGAAGCAGGGTGTGGGGTTTCGTCGTGGATTTTCGCGGCCTTGGTGTACGAATGGGTGGGCGGATGGGATGGCAGTGGGGAACCATGGCTTAGAGACGCGCTTGTCTGAAATGTGGGGTAAGTTACGAAAGTACCCCCCACCGATTTGAGGCGGTTCTTTTGGTTCAGGGGTACCACGGGCATTTCGCGTGTCGGGATTTCACAGGAGGTGGGAGTTTTCGCGCGCGTTGTAATTTCGGAATAGCAAGGCGTGGGTTGAGATGGAGGGAGTTGTCGGAGCACAACGAGACAAAGATATATCTTAAATATTTCGGGCTAACAAGGCGCGGGTTGAAATTTCCGGACAAGCCTAACGTGTACTGTACCAAATCAATGCGATCTACAAATGTCATTCAAAACTTTGAATTCATGTTATGTTCAATTAAAATATTTCGCTACGTGTATAATGCATGCAACCTACTACTCAAATGAACGTTTTAGTGCATTCCAAACGTATATACTACCGCATCAATATGAACTAAATTTGAATTCGTTTCTCTATTTGAATAAGATCTACAGTAATGATTGTTGTGAAGTCAAAGCATTTGAATTCGTTTCTCTGTTTTAATAAGATCTACAATCATTATTATTGTAAAGTTAAACCATCGTTTGTGTATTATCTTCACAGCACACCACATGATTAGTCTCGAGTTACATATGAACTATGTGTACTATATGAACTCGAACTAGATTTTTTGAATCTACTTTATTTTGATTTCAAATCACATTACATTTCTAGCTCTAGCTAGATCTTCATAATCTAAACCATGTCTCATATGTATAATGTGTTTATCACATTATGTATGGTGCCCCGCCCCCTACGCCTACAAGTATTTAGATGTGAGTTGCAAACACCACACATTACCACAAATTCAAATAAAATGTGAGAATGTTTGATATATAGTATTGTTTAGATTGCTCGATATTTAGTTGTAAGCTACAAAACGCCACACATTATCACAAATTCAAATAAAATGTGAGATTGTTTGATGTATAGTATGGTTTAGATTGTTCGGCAATTAGCTGTGAGTTGCAAACGCCATGCATTATCACATTATGGTATAACATGTGCACAACACGTGTATCACCGCTATATTCATGCATGCAATGTTTAAAACACTATGATCTCCTATTCAAATATATGAATCCGCTTTCATATCAAATTATCAACTTTGTTAGTCTCTTACACCCACACAATCCTCTAACCTTTGTAGCTACCACTAAATTTCTCTCGTGCATGCACACGCCCTCCTCGCCCTCCCCCTCCCTCGGCATTCTATCCACCGGGCACATTCATTTTTTTCTTTAGGTCGTTCTCCCAGAGTCTCCACAACTCCTTTCCGACACACACCGATCGATAAACCTCTCCAGCGATGCCTGCCTACAACATACACACACACCTTCAATCTCCTCCTTTATGTGTCCTTGCCTCGTGTCTCTCATACGGTCAGACACACGTGTAAAATCTCGCCCCTCTTTTCATCGATCTCACAACCGCACACTCCTCCCCCTATCTAGCTAGTAGTTGGGCCTCTCGCACCACCTCCTAGCTCCATTCTCTCTGTTTATCCGTCTCGCTGGGCCTTATTTGCCTCTAACAAATGGACGTACACCGACCGATCTCTCGCTATACATATAGCTAGCTAGGTCCTTATAACTCGTTTTTACCCACACGTCGATCGATCTACCTCATTAGTTGTGTCTCTCCCTTCCTCCGACAAACAACAATTGATCTACCGATCTAGTTAGGTTTGCTTACCAAACACATGGTTCCCCTTCATCATCCATGGATGCGTCCCGACAGATCTATCACGCACAGGCACACACATAAACACATCCCCACTCTTATTGATAACATTGCAGTTCCACCCTCAGTTTGTCTAGTAGGTCTCTCCCAACATCTCCGAGAAGCAACTCCATCATCCATCCAGCACTCTACCCCTCTCCCTCCCTCTCCCTCCCTCCCTCTCTCCTCTCTCTCTGTCCCATCATATTTCCCGTCCTTCAGTTATGTATGGATGTCGACCGATCTCCCTCAAGACATAGCTGGGTCTCTCCTTCTCAACACATATACGAGTCGTTCTACCTCTATAGTCAGGCCTCTGCCTACCCCTCCCCCACCCCCTCCCCCCACACACATTGATACATCGAGCGCTCTAGTCATGTCTCCCTGCCACACACAAACTTGACTTGTGCCCTCTAACGTTCCGGTAGGCCAGTCGCCCTATATCTTTGACTTGCACACACACACAATTTCGATGGCTCTCTTCATCGATCTCGCACCCACCCACTTGATCCTCTCTTTGACTCTATCGATAGCTATGACCCCTCCCTCTCTTCTCGTGGATTGCCCGACCCTCTATGTATGATATGGATAGGCCTCCATTTCACACACATTGCATGCAAAATTTTGTTTGAGATGTCATCGACACATATTCCCACAAATAATTCACAAAATCAACCCCCCACCCCACCCCCACCCCCAGCCCAAAACAAAAAACACTCACGAACGCGGTTTGTATCTCTCACACACACCCACGTAGGTGGGGGACGTGCACGAAGAGAAGAGGTGCATGCACGGTGCACGTACTCCCGTCTCTTTCCCAACCACACCCGCATGGGTACACGGTGGAGCTCATTTCTGTACGAAAAAGGCAGCCCACGTGGTAATTTGGCACGTGTACTGGTTGTCCACTTGGTGGAGGGAGGATCGTCTACCACGGGTGAACAAACAAATTGCAACTTGACGCATTATGTTAAATTAAAAAAAGAGGCAAACCATGTGGGGCCTACCTTAGAGGCAAGGCTCTATACACTGGAGTACTTTTGATGTGTCCCGTCAACTTGCAGAACGAGGAGAAGCTTGCTTAGTACGCCGTCTCCCCCGCCCACGGGCGCGGTGGCTCGCAGGATGAGGTGAAGCTTGCTCCGCCTTACGCCCGCTCCCTCGCCCGTGCGCGCGGTGGCTCGCAGGATGAGGAGAAAAATTTACTACTCCCTCCGTTTACTCCTCGTCCCTACTACCTTGGTTATAGAGGTTATATCATATTGTTTGGAATATATATGTCCTTTAGTAGATTTCAATATGAACTACTAGTACATACTCCAAACACTGATGTATATAGACATATTTTAGAGTGTAGATTCACTCATTTGGCTCCGTATGTAGCACTCTCCCTCGCCCCTCGACCCTCGCCCACGTGGTGGACGTGCAGCAATTCATTCGGTCTCATATAGCCAGAACGATATATACTGCACTACCATTATTGCTCGACTTCCCGAAGAGGCGAAGAGCCAATCGCAAGGTTAATATTTTGGAGATGCCAAGCGCAAGGTTATAGGAGAACGAGTAGTAGGTGCCGCGTCATTTATAAATAAAGTTTTTCTCTTCAGTGGCACGTACGCAATATGATAGGTTCATATGGACAGAAAAGGAAACCGCTCCACTATATACATAGTCAGGACGGGCCAGCCTACACGGTTGCTTGCTGGGGTTGCTCTCTTCACACTCTCTCGCACAAAACGACTGTGGCCACATCTCTAACATCCCGGCGGGTCACGTCCGCTTGGGGAAGGGGTGGATGCTTAGTGTAGATGCGGTGGCCGTCGCCGACAGTGAAAACCCACTGTCGGCACGTCCCAATCAGGGGTCCCCGCCGTTCTCTCTCACAAAGCCGGCGAGGATGCCTTCGTCCCTTGCTCACTACCGCGACGTGGGCAGTTGCCGCCTCCCACCGCCCTCCTCAAGGTTGAGCTACGTCCCTCAGGTACAACTCCCTTTACAGCCGGCTTGCACCACTGCTCCAGCTGCCCACATCACTCCCTGTGGATATTTCTCTACTTCTTTGCCCCGCACATACCTGATACCTCTACTGGCTTCTACGTACTGTATTTGTGATGAGTTTATGTCTCATCAACTAGTCCCAGTAATCTTTGCCACAGGGATGCTCATCTCGATTTTGGTGAAACTTCACAAAATGATCCGATGGTCAAAAGGTTGCAAACTTCATTTATTAGGAAGCTCGAACGTTGCCAGCAAATTGAAGCCTGGTCAGGGTTCACGGTTCAAGGGCTAGGGACTGCATGGATCGTTTTTTTCTTTAGCTGCCTCTGTTCCAAAATAAGTGTCAACTTTAGTAGTAGTACAACTTTGTACTAAAGTTTGCACAAAGTTGAGACACTTATTTTGGAACGGAGGGAGTACATATTTGCTATGATCTGTCAATCATTGAGATGCAATAGCATGCATGTTAGTCTCCTTTGTATTTTATGAAATGTTGCAACGGGCAACCTTGGATGCAAGATACATGTAACAGAAGCTGGAAGCTTCATAGCATTGTACAAATTTATCTCGCTGATAAATTACAGTACGTACTACCTCCGTCCCGGTTTATAGGTCCCCTTCGTATTTTGTGTTAAATTTTGACCATAAATATAAATAATAAAATGTTATTGCATGTCATAAAAAATTATATCCTTGGATTCGTATTGGAACATAGTTTTCAATCATATAATTCTTGGTGACATGCATTGACATTTTATTAGTTAAATCTATGGTCAAAATTTGACACTAAATACGAAGGGGACCAATAAACCAGGATGGAGGTAGTACTATACTAGTACTTCCTCCGTTCCTATATATAAGTCTTTGTAGAGATTTCACCATGAACCACATGCGGATGTATATAGATGCATTTTAAGTGTAGATTCATTCATTTTGTTCCGTATGTAGTTCACCTAGTGGAATCTCTACAAAGACTTATCTACTAGTAATAGCTAGCCCCCACTACTAGGAATTCTCTATCCTCTCCTTGAGCCACATCATCAAAATTGATGTAGCCGTTAGATGAAGTAAATCAGTCCATAATAGCCGTCTGATCTAGACGTTGAGAGGCTCCGCACTAAGCCACATGCAAGCATGCAGAAATACCGTGGCACATGCATGTGAGTGGGTTTTAAATCACATCAACATGTCTGCATGCAAGCATGCACCGGTAGCATGCATGTAAGTGAGCTTTTAAGTCCCATTAACATGTCAAAAAGAAAAATATAATCCCATTATGCAGTAGGAGTTGGCTGATCTTTTTTCCTTACGTGGGATGATCTAAATGATGATGGGAGTTTATTTAGTTTGGCTACCACATTTGTCATGCGGTTATAGAGTTTTTTTAGTTCTATGAAATCGATAATTTTGCACAGAGAGATATACCGCTGTTCTGCGGCAACGCGCAGGGACTCATCTAGTAATATTTAGGAACTTAGGGAGTACTATGTAAAGAGTTAGGTGTCGCACGGTGATAGTGTGAGGTGGGCCATGTAATCACTGAGCCTGCGTGTTTTCACTGCTCTTGCACTCCTCCGCTGTAAGAATGGAGAAAATTGTAATCTAGTAGTAGTAGTACCTCCTTTCGCCGAAAGCGTGGACATCCAGCAGTCCTACCACCTCAGTAATAAAGACCAATGAGCCGTCAAATCACATAGACCCAGCAGTAAGTTGGACCGACGAAGCAACCATCACTCTTGCGCTAGTGAGAGGTCGCATCCGCTCTGCCCGGGCATGAATGCGGCACCGATTCTTTGGAGCGGCACTGACCGTTTCGGGCGGGAAGCGCGCGCGGGCGATGGAGGGGCTTTGGGTGGGCCAGGCTGGTCAGGAGCGGGCGTGGCAGCTGTCCGCATGTCCCTACCAGACACTCCCGGAAACGAGAGGATGCACCGACTCTCGTGGCTAAAATCGTACACCACACACCATCTCTCTGTAGGAGTAGGTTGATCTGTCGCACTCTCTAACACACACATGCTGTTAAACACACACACACACACACACGCACCTTGGTCCCGTTGCACCTTCTAACGTGACTTATTACACCTAGACGGAGGGAGTAGTAAGTATACGAGATACGGTGGCACACTGACTTAAGTCGAATACAAGTGCCCAAAATTTGTGTGCATGTTATAATAAGGATTCACTTAAAATAGTACGTGAGCGAACAGAGGGATCAATTGGACAGTGTTCCTGAGCAGTAGCGAGATGTGTCAGGTAAGATACACCGCTGGCGCTTTTAATTTTTCTTATTATTTTGTTTGTTTCACCCTCTGACTGGTGGGACCCAACGTACTACGTGGAGAGAGGTAAGGTGACTAAGGCTGCATTATTTCCGCACCACTGTGGATAGTCTTACCACCAAAGCCACATGACACGATTATGATTGAAATCCCAATAACTCCCACACACACAAAAAAAAACACGGCATGCTTGTCACACGAATGCAGGAATGTATAAAAGGTTATTTTCCTCTCGTTGAACATAACGGGGGGTTGTGCAGCTGGTTAGCCTGTTCGCTCATCAAACTTGAGGTCTCAGGTTCGATAACTACACTTGAGCATAATTTGTGCTAGGAGGATTCTTTGACTGGTCAAAATGTTTTCTAGGGTTTGCACGCTTCACACTCTCTCTCCAGTATATATATATACACGCTGGAGCCTCACCGCTTGTAGTTGCTCTCTTCACACTCTCTCGCCCTCTCCCGCTGGAGCCTCAGCGCTTGTAGTTGCTCTCTTCACACTCTCTCGCCCTCTCTAGATCTAAACAAGACTTCGTTGGCCTCTCTCTCCCCTCACTGCTGCTCAAAGAGCCGGCAAGATCCGTCCGCCGGGAAGGGAAGGAGGCTTAACGCTGTCGCCGTCGGCGAGGGAGGGAATCCACTACCGGCGCAGCTGTTCACTTTCCACCCAGCGGCGGCGCGGGAGGGCCTCCAACCCCTTCTTCGCCGCCGTCCCGTCGCCCACCGAACCACACCCCAAGAACCTTAAGGTATAATTTACTTACTCCACATGCATTGCTCTAGCTTCATGTATACCATGAATCTAGGACGTGGTTCAAAGAGGAAAGGAGTGGGGGAAAGTAGTGGGAAAAGTTGTATATAGCATGAATCTAGGACGTGGTTCAAAGAGGAAATGAAGGGGGAAAGTTGTATAGCATGAATCTAGGATGTGGTTCAAAGAGGAAAGGAATGGGGGAAAGTAGTGGGGAAAGTTGTATCGCATAAATCTAGGACGCGGTTCAAAGAGGAAAGGAAGGGGCGAAAGTACTAGTTCAAAAAGGAAAGGAAGGGACAAGGCTGTAGAGTTTGAGCAGGACCAGATTTGCTGCGCTCACATAGGGAAAGGTGTCTAAAGATAACAAAACTGGGACCAACACAAATATGCTCCTTGGTTGTTTGTTCTTTGTTGCAACAGACTGTGCATGACCACAGTACATCGGTAGATGCACATGGTGCTGGTGCGTCCACTGTCCCGTGCAACTCATTCGCTGTTGTTAATCTAAGGCCCTGTTTGGTTAAAAACTCCCTAGTCCCTACCTGCTTGGTTCCAGGGACTAAACATGGACTAGAGGTTATTAAATGACATGCTAAAAGACCATGTTACCCCTAGTAATGAACTAATAGAAACAAGGTGCGATGCGTGGCAGGGGCAACTGTTGGAAAAAGTCCCAAAAAGACTCCCTCGGGGTCTTCTTTCTTTAGTCCCAAATGCCCACTTTTAGTCCCTAAAAGTCCCTCCTATTTGGTTTAGATGGGACTGACACGGAGTTTTTTTAGTCCCTACACCAAAATGTCCTTGTAAACAAACACCCTCTAATAATGCCGCTGGAAAATTGATGCAATGCCACAGTTAAAAGCAAATTACATGTTTAACGAATTTTATTGTTAATATAATCTCTATGTTAATATTCATCAATGCCACCATTTGGGAAATGCTACTGTCTTGCTTTCTTTCCCATCTTCTTTTTGTTGGCTTCTGTGTCATCCATCGTTATTGACCACTAATTGTTTCCTTTGCACCTCTGTGTAAACAAGGTTATCTACTTCACCTCGTTGCCATTGTGACCTTTTGTTGCACTGCACAAAACACTTTTGTTTTAAGAGTGTTTTGTGCAGTTCAACCAAAATGTCACACCGACAATGTTGCTTGATTGCTTGATCTTAGTGGAACTGCACAAGAGGAGATCTTACTTCCTATCCATTAAGGTGAATTTGGTTCAGATCTTCTTCTTGTGAGTTTTTTGAATTCCGCATCATGAGAGGTCAGTACTAGCCTTCTTTCACATGATTCTGCAGTGTGCTTTCATATGTTGTGCTACTTGTACGATAATGTTGCTTGATTTTAGTGAACTGCACAAATGGAGACAAGACTTCCAATCTGTATGTGCACCGTAATATCCTATTGAGGTAAGGTAAGGATATTTCACAACTGCTGGCCTGTATTTTGCCACTTTCATCAGAAAATTAAGTTTAGTACTATACTTGTGCTCCCTAATTGACATGCCAAATCTTACATTGAAGGCGAAGCTTGTCTGTTATTGAACCAAGTGATGAAGGGGAAGAACAAGCGGAAGAAAAACAAAAATCAACTCCCGGTGATGTAATGAAGCACTGGAACTATGATGACACAAGTAATGATATAGTTTTGCATCTTAATTTATTGCTATGGCTGGAACGAGCAATTGTTTTGCCACTGATTTGATGCCACTCTTAATGTAATACGTAATTATCTCTACTTGTGCAAACAGGGATCTTCTTCGAAGATACCATATATTTTAGTGGAACTGCACAAGAAGATGTTGGAAACATTAAACTAATCGAGGAGTATATAGTAAGCATGGCCACCACCGTAGATAGCAACAGATGGTTCCGGAAAAGTGCTTCATCTGTATGCTCTACACAATAAGCCTC
This sequence comes from Aegilops tauschii subsp. strangulata, assembly GCF_002575655.3. Lineage (NCBI taxonomy): Eukaryota > Viridiplantae > Streptophyta > Magnoliopsida > Poales > Poaceae > Aegilops > Aegilops tauschii. The sequence goes on from NC_053036.3 coordinate 521,377,222, forward strand.
CTGACAAAGGTTGGTACTCGCCCACTGATTTCATCCATATGATTGAGCTCTGTCATCTCTATTGGTGTTGTGCTACTGTTTAGATACTGTCATGAAAAAGTGGTATTGTCCTTGAGAAGTGCTTCATCTGTGCTGTTTTAAATATTTCCTGTCCTTTTTTTCGAGCAAACAGGGATGCTAGCATTTAGTAGTCCTCTTGTCTTTGCACAACAGGATCATCTTCCTCTGAAGAAGAATATGGAGTACGTGAAGTGACTAGTTCCGATTATGCCAGGATGAAGAAGCCCTGTCTATCTTCTCATCAGAAGGAGCAGTTGAAGGATGGTTACATTACTCCCCACAAGACCAAACTAACTTCAGCTCAGAAGGACTGACAAATCTCCATTTTTTTGCTGTGATGCGCGAGTACAATGTTGTTCTAGGATTCTTTCTGGTGAGTTCCATTTTTCTAAAAGTGTGCTCTACATGGACCATGTATGTGCCTGTTGAAACTGTCAATTCATAGTACAGTTTGCTTTATACTAATCACTTTTTTGTATTTGTGCACACAGGGGTGCTTAGCTTGATTTCAATGGGAACTACACGAAATGTTCATGAATACATCGAATCATTCATTTCCACCACAAGAAAGGAGGTGCCGATAAGTTCAAGGCGTTGCAACATATAAGGGCGAAATCATACAAGCTACGCGCGAATTTGGTTGATTTTGGTGGAACTGCACAAAAAGAACAGCTGGTTTATTTAGCACGAGGTGCCATGTCAATGTTCGAACTGATGGCAAACCCTGCCCATTCCACAATCGTAGGCATTTGATATTTTGGAATGGGACAACCTTGTCAAATTTTGCTCATTGATTTTAGCAAGACATGCGTTTGATATTTTCGAATGGGACGCCCTTTGCTGTCAGCAGCGTCGATCAATTTTTTCTTTATTCTTTAGTTGTGAAGTAAATATTGCCTCTGACATGTGAGTCGCTGAGATGCATAATCATCGATTGTTTTGAATGTTCTCTATGAATTGCCAGGCCTGTGTGTTTGATTGCAATGTACGGAAACGCTAAAAAGCTGCTCAAACTCTTTGTACTCCTTCTGTTCCTTTTTACTTCGCACATTGTGAAAGTGCATACTTTTTTGTATAAGATTGGTCAAAGTAGAGATACTTTGACTGCAGACAAAACTTGTATGCAGACTAGAAAGGACCGGAGGGAGTACATGTGAAACTGCTGCAAACGAGGTGATCACCCTGGGAATAATGCTAGTACGTATTGTTTTGCATGTTCATCCAATGCTAGTGATACAGGAATTCGAACTAATCAAAATAAATTCATTCATACACGGTCGGATTTCATATAAACATGCCAGATTTCATTACATTTCATACATTCTTCAACTAAAAAGGGGTGCGCTGGAGGTATAATTAATTAACCGAAGCTACCCACCTGTGTCCCGCCGAGCCGAACAAAAGCTTCAGTGACTTAACTGCAGGTGCAGTTGCGTAACTGACATGTGGCCTATTGGGCCCACATGTCAGTCAGCCAACTGCACCAGCAGTTAAGTAGAAGCAGCGTTCTTCTCCAGCGCAGCTCTCCGACTCCACGTCACCGCCAAGAAGCTAACCGGCCGTCAATGGTCAACCCGCCTAGCTTGGCTTCAACCGGAGGGTAGCAGCGGTGGCCTTACTTGGACCCGAGCGGCGGCGACCTACCGTGTTCTACTCTTCCTCGTTTTCTGTGTGGCGCGGCCTCGTTGGCAGCGGGGCGGGGCCTCGGCGGAGCCGGCGATGTCCTCTGTCTCGTTGCCGGCGGGCGGCGCCTCAGCGGAGCGGTGGAAATCCTCCCCCACGTTGCCGGCAGGGTGGGGCCTCGGCTGAGCCGGCGATGTCCTCTGCCTCGTTGTTGGCGGGGCGGGGCCTCGGCGGAGCCGGCGGTGTCGTCTGCCTCGTTGTTGGCGCCGCGGGGCCTCGGCGGAGCCGGCGGTGTCCTCTGCCTCGTTGTTGGCGCCGCGGGGCCTCGGCGGAGCAGGGCCTTGTCGACGCCAGCGGAGCGGGGACTCGTCGGAGCCGCCATTGTCCTCTGCCTCGTCCTCGGTCTCGCGAAACAGCGCCTCGCCCGCTTCATCGCCCTCTTTGCTAGCCTCTTTGTAGGCGGCCGCAGCCTCCGCCACCCGCATGCGGTACCGCCAGCGCTCGAGGCGGCCCTTGCAGGTGGAGCGATACGAGTCGAGCAGCGCCTCCTGCTCCGCGGCGATCTGCTCCTCCGCCTGCAGGTGCTCCTGGAGGAGATGGTGGTTGTAGGCGGCGTCGGCCTGCGCCTCCCGGAACTGCTCCTCACGCATCTGCCTCACCCTGTCCATATATTGGGCACGGGCCTCGCCGATGGTCATGGTGCAATGCACCAGCGAGGATGGCGCGGAGGAGGGGGTTGGCGCCGGATCGTCGACTACCATGTTCTCCATTGGGACGTCGTCGTCCTCCGGCTGCCTGCCGGCCAGCCGGTCGGCAGCAATGGCTGCCATCTCCTTGTGTTCCGTCGTCCTCCGGCTGCCTGCCGGCCAGCCGGTCAGCAGCAATGGCTGCCATCTCCTTGTGTTCCGTCGTCCTCCCGTCCCGAAGAGCGCTGGAGCGCGAGGAAGCCATGGTGGGCAGTAGTGGTGTGGACAGGAGAAAGGGAATGGATGCGGATGACTGTGGCTATGGCCGGCGCAACAGTTTATATAGCAATGGTGGGCGGGCGGAGGGACGGACGTGTGGCGCCGGAGTAGTCGCCTCGACAACCACGTATCATTAATGTGTGCGGCAGATGGACGGACGGACGACACTTGTGTCGTTTGAAGGCGGAGCAATCGCCTGCATCGGGAAGCGGGGCGGGCGGCGGTGACTGTTTCGGGCGGAAAGCGCGCGCGGGCAAGGATATGACTTTACTTGGAGAGGATGACAATGGGGACCCACCAGGTCCATAGCCTAACGTACGCAAGTGCCTCCTTATTATATATATATATAACTATAATTTATTTTGCTTCCTCCTAGTTTCCTGACATCACGGTCCCACACCCTTGTCAACCTATGTACTCCCTCCTTTCCGGTTTATAGGGCTTATCTCAAAATTTTAGTTTTTCCATTTTATAAGGCTCAATTTGGTTGTTTTCCATCACATGTTCAGATTCCAAGGTGCATTAAATCATTGCATGCAAGTATTAAGAGAAAATTGACCAATGCATGTACTTTATGCATGGCATTGCAATTAATGCATTGATAAACATAATTTTTTGAGGATAACAAGAGCATTAATTAGGTGCTTTTGCAAAACTACAAAAAGTATTCCACCACTCGCTATCTACCATGATTGGTGATATTTTTGAATTGAGCATTATAAACCGGAAAGGAGGGAGTAGTCAATAATCGAGAGAATTGCACAAGAAGCGGCCGACAGCTGGGACCAAGCAGCTCGAGCAGTATTTGTGTTTTTGAGGTGTGAGCACTGCAGAGTTTTTTGATGTTTAGCCCAGATATTAATTTTTCTCCTCTGAACAACAACGAAAACATTGCTGCAGGTATTAACTGGGTGGGCTGTGGCCCATCTAGCCCAGGCCAGATATCCAGCCTAGATATTAATTTTTTTCAAGCTGAAAATGGCAAGGTCAAGTTGTCATTCTCCGCCCCGCTGGGCTTCAAATCTTTCCTAGGAGGGATGCATTAGGCTTAACAAGAAAATGGGCTTTAAGAAATAATAAATGGGATGTAATTATAAAAACTGGGTAGTAACTATAAAAAATGCACCAAACAGTGATTACTTTATAAAATATTATTTTTGGATATTGAAAATTTTAATTTCATTAATTATTGCGAGCGCAATGTTTCGTCGGATTTTTACGTAATACAAATTTATATTGAAATTGTATTTAATCTGACTAGAAATTTCAGGATAAAAATATTCGGATCCCATCAAAATGTGGGAAATTTTATTGAATTCTGTTTTGAACGGTTGGTTGAAATGGGCTGTACTTTTAACAAACTGTAAATGGGCTGTAGTAAATTCCATTAGAATTCAGAAATGGGCTACACATTCTTCCAAATCTCAAATGGGCTATAAGTTCTCTGCCACACACTTATGGCCTTACTAAGTTGACGCGTCCCCTAAAAAAATAGAGTTGACGCGTATGCAAGGCTTTGTCAACTTATAGTCAACACACGGTTCTAGCAGCAGTGGCCCTTGGATGTCCATCCAACGGATGCCGTGCTTCTTCTTCAATCTCGGATATTCTAGCTTCACCCGCCCAAAAAATGATTCCTCCCCCTGACATCTAGGGCGCACAATTTCGGAAGCTGACCTGTGGGCCTACTAAGTTGACGTACCAAGGGCTTTGTCAACTTAGTCAATATAAACGATTCTAGCTGCAGTGACCGTACGATGTCCATCCAACGGCCGTCGTGCTTCTTCAACCTCTGGTCTTCTTGCTCCAGCCGCCCAAAGCAGTGCCGGTCGTGCCGCCTGCTCCTGCCTCCCGTTGCCGGCTGTGCTGCCGCGGAGGCCTCACCGCCCCCTACTACTCCCACTGCAGGCCAGACCATCCCTCCACTCACCCACATCCCCAGTCTTCTGCGGCAACGGTAGCGCAGCCGAACCAGTGAACCCTCGTACTCCTCTCCACGTGTGCATCCACTGTCGCGTCTTCCCCGGCTCCGCGTCGTCCCCTTCCTAGGCCTCGCCGCCGTCCACCGCCGTGGTGCTCTCGGCGCGGCGTGGTCAACATGGTCAAGGAACGACTTCCATCGGACATGGACTGTACGTGGAGAGGCTGACAGCTGGGTCCACGACAGCCGCAAGGAAGTGCCTCCTTATTACGCGCAAAATAATTATTCCTCCACCTGACAGCGGGGACCCACCGGACAGGCCACCGTATTTTGCAAAAAACTGATTCGCCCCCAGACTGCTGGGACCCACGAGCTACATCTTCGCACGCAAGGATGAGCGTCCGAAAAAAACGATTCACCCCCTGACTGCTGGGACCCACCAGCTACATATTCGCACGCAAGGAAGTGCGTCCGGAAAAAAAATGATTCGCCCCCCGACTGCTGGGACCCACCAGCTACACCTTCGCACGCAAGGAAGTGCGTCCGGGCAAAAAAATTGATTCGCCCCCCTGACTGCTGGGACCCAGCAGCTACACCTTCGCACGCAAGGAAGTGCGTCTGGGAAAAAAAAAACGATTCGCCCCCTGACTGCTGGGACCCACCAGCTACATCTTCGCAGGCAAGGAAGTGCCTGACAGTCGGGACCCACCTGGTCGAAGCGTACGTAGCGTTGTCATCCTGGCCGTGAACGTGTACGTACATACTGGTGATGTAGAGGCGTGCACGTGTCGTAGTAGAGGCGCACACGTGTCGTAGTAGAGGCGCGCACGTAGCATGTACACGTACGTACAACGGCCAGGGTGCAAGAAAGAAAATACGTCCACATATGTATACATACGGGCGGGGTCTCGAACGCCTACTCGCGCATACGTACGGCCAGGGCTCGTGTACATGGCTGGGTCGGAAAGGAGAAACAACATCGTCGTCGTGTTCATGGGGAGGCAACGGAATGCATCGTGTTCATGGGGAGGCAACGGAATGCGTCGTGTTCATCGGGAGGCAACAGAACGCGTGGGAGCCAACCGGCTGGGTCGGAACGGAATGCGTCGTCGTGTTCATCGGGAGGGCTTGGACGGAACAGGCGATGGAAACGAGGCCTGGCGTACCGCACAACGGAGGAAACGGACCTCCTACATTCGGAACGGGGCCTGTTGATCGGGAGGGGTGTGGCGTACCGCAAAATGGAGGAAACGGACCTCCTACAGTCGAAACGGGGGTCCTGTTGATCGGGAGGGGTGTGGCGTACCGCAAAACGGACAAAACAGACTTGTGTTGGAGCGCTACGGTCGAAACGGGGGTCCTGTTGATCGGGAGGGGTGTGGCGTACCGCAAAATGGACGAAACGGACTTGTGTTGGAGCGCTACAGTCGAAACGGGGGTCGTGTTTATCGGGAGGGGTGTGGCGTACCGCAAAACGGGACTCCACGGGATACTGTTCATCTCCACCGTCGACCTCCTCCAGCCTCCACGGGCTACCGTCGACCTCCTCCAGCCTCCACGGGCTCCTGTTCATCCAGCCTCCACTGCGCGCTACTCCACCGGCTACTATTCAACCACCCCTCCACAGTCTACTGTTCATCTAGCCCTCCACACCACGGGGTCCTGTTCAACCACCCCTCCACGGGCACCCCTCCACCATCTACTGTTCATCCAGCCCTCCACACCACGGGGTCCTGTTCATCCAGAGGCAACGCCACCACTCACTGTTCATCCAAACCCCCCGCAACGCTCACTGTTCATCCACGATTGGCTTCAGTTAGCAGCAGTAGCGAAGGAATCGCTCAATCGGGTTCAGTTAACAGCCATCGATCGATCGCTCGGGTTCAGTAACGCGTAGCCTGCAGTGCAATCGCTCGGGTTCAGTTAAAGCCCAACGCCTCGCTCGGGTTCAGTTAGAGCCAACGCCTCGCACACACACGCGCGTACGTGTACAAGAGAAACGCGCATCGCTCGGCCCCCGACCTCCCACCGTAACCGGCAACTCCCCGAAATTTTCCTCCCCCTCGCTTCTACCATGGTTTTTTCTGTCATGGACGGCCAAAAGAATGTCATGCAGCTGCGTCTCCGGCCCGCCCAGGACGAAAAGCCCATTTTCTGTCATGATTTTTGTCATAGAAGTAGGAGCCCACCACATCTATGATGATACCAGGTTTTGTCACAATAATCGTCATAGAAGTGTCATATGTATGACAGAAAATATTTTCGTTCGGCCCAAAATGTCACGGATGTGTCTTTTTTTGTAGTGTATGGACAAAATAAAATTTATCATGTTTTGCATGCTTGATTTGTAAAGATGGTTCGTTTATGTCAATTGTGAGCGGGAGGAGGCCACACAAGAGCCGGCCACACCAAATCCGGCAGGAAATAGGGTCCAAAGTAGTCAAATGATTGAGAAAGAGCATTTATTGTCAATCCAACCCTGCCATCCAAACACCTCTTTGGTTAGAGTTAGTTCAGGGTTAGTTCAGGGTTAGAATCTAACTCTAATCTCTAACTGAGTTAGAGTTCTCCTCGTCTCAGTTCATCGCCATCATACTTTCCCCATTCCTGTGTTTTCAGTATCTTGCGAATCAAAGAGGCCCTTAGACTGGTTTAGGTCCGGTCGTTTTTTATAAATGTGTTATGTCCAAAATTTAATGAACGTGCTCCGGTTTCTACGAAAATAATCTGGTTTCATGTAGTAATTCATGTATTTATTTATTCTTCTGCGGGGGGTTTGCATGTAATTCGTGAGGTCTGAAATGTAAAGTACCCTAGCATGGTTCCATATGCTCCGAGTCGTGCATGCACTACGACCCAGATGCTCTATGTCCCACATGTCGGTGAAGGGGAGCACGTGGAAATAGCCTAGGAATACATATAGGAGGATAAATGCATGAAAAAATATGTACTATGAAGCGTAGCTGCGGTTCAAAAAGGAGACCTAAAGTGATGACAGGTATAGGTCGCACGCACCCAACTAGTGGTACTAGACGTACGACTACTTTTTCCCTAAAAAAGGTGGTATGGGTGCTCAGTACTCCTATTCTATCAACACGAGTCCCATCTGACAACAGCGTCCGTGCTACATCTATCTCTTCTCCCTTGTTTCTCTCTTCTAATTCTAAACTCAGCCGACGCGCGGTTGGCGGGGTGGGGATTTGCCGATGGTCGGTTTGGTCAACTGCGGCCCCACCTCACAGTGAAAATGTTATGACTGGAATAAAAATGCCATATACTACTAATAAAACATTAAGGCCACGAGGCGATGCAGTGCTGGTTACAGGAGCCAAGAAGAAAGATGCATCCATCAACGACGTCCACCTCCTCGCTCAGGGCGCCGGCCCACCGAACGACGACTAAGTAGCAGCGGCTTTTGTGACCAGGTCGACGTGCTTCTGAACAATGGTGTCCAAAGATTCTAGCCACTAGAAGAAGGCCAACGTCTTTCTGTTCTTGCTGGCCTTGTAGTGGCCAATGTAGACGATTTCCTCATAGACGTGGATGTGCAGGTCGACGGTTTCTTGCATGGCGAGGCGCTGCGCGACGAGCGCGGCCTCGAGGGGCACATTCTTCATCGCGACCTCCGGCACCGGCAGGGCCAACAGGGCTTGAAAGAGTTTGTCACCATGGAGGCTGATGAGGGTGGCAGGCAATGAGGAGCCTGGGCGCGCGGGCTGGAGCAGTACAACAAGGTCGTCCGTGCGCTTCTTGATGGTTGTGAACTTGCGGATGGACTGGACCATCATGTCATCCCTGCGAGAGGGGAAGCCAGCATCGGCGAGGGCTACCACATCGGCGGTCGCCAGCACCGTCTGGAACCGCTGCGTGGTGAGGGGCCACAGGACGGCGTCTTGGATGATCTGGCACAGCCGACTGCCGCTCGCGTCCATCGCCTCCATAGGTGCTTGTGGCTTCAGGTCACTTGGTCTTGGATTGGAGTGAGCAGTGTTGCGCAGAGACTAGGAGTAGATGGATTGGAGTGGTGGGGCGCCTTTATATGAGAGTCCAAACTCTGTTGCATTCACATCATGCTGGCTCTATTATGCTTCTCCAATTAATTCCCTCTGCATGCTAATTGAGGATGCATCATTGACCGTTCAATGTCTCGGGAACCGCTACCCTCTCCCTCCTTGGCATTCAAGCCGTATCAATGTAAATGCGGGTCAAGAAGAGACTAGTTACTACATTGTGCACTGCGACCATGTGGGGGTGCGACGCGAATGGCACAGGCATGCTGTACTTGTTCCACTTTCTCGTTTTGAACTCGTGACTTGTAGTAACACTCAGTTTTGAATATACTTTATAAGTTTGGTTGTCGCGCCAATATATACAGCACTCCCTCCATGTAGGTTAGGTCACTAAAGTCAAAATTAGACACAAAACACAATGGTGACGGACCAGTCTACCTCCGTCTTGGTTTATTGCTCCTCGTCATAATCTGTGCCAAATTTTGACCGTAAATTTGACTAACAAAAGGTTCATGCATGTCACCAAAATTATATCATTGAAAACTATATTCAAATACAAATCAAATGATATAATTTTTGTTGACATGCACTAACATTTTGTGAGTTAAATCTTTGGTCAAAAATTTAGCACAAATTACAAAAGGGACTAATATACCTGGACCTAGGTAGTACACCAGTCGAACACTGTGATACTACATATAATTAACGCCAAATAAGAGGATCACACATGTCATTTACGACTGGAATAAAAACGCCATACACTAATAAAACATTAAGGCCACAAGGTGATGCAGTGCTAGTTACAGGAGGCAACAAGAAAGATGCATCCATCGACTACGTCCACCTCCTCGACTCAGTGCGCCGGCCCACCGAACGACGGCCAAGTAGCAGGGGCTTTCGTGGCCAGGTCGACGTGCTTCTGAACAATGGCGTCCAAAGATTCCAGCTGCTGGAAGAAGGCCAATGTCTTTCTATCCTTGCTGGCCTTGTAGTGGCCTATGTAGACAATTTCCTCGTAGACGTGGATGTGCAGATCGACGGTTTCTTGCATGGCGAGGCGCTGCACGGTGAGCGCGGCCTTGAGGTGCACATTCTTCGTTGCGACCTCCGGCAGCTGCAGGGCCACGAGTGCTTCAAAGAGTTTGTCACCTTGGAGGCCGATGAGGGTGGCAGGTAACAAGGAGCCTGGGCACGTGGGCTGGAGCAGTACGGCAAGGTCGTCCGCGCGCTTCTTGACGGCGGTGAACCTGAGGATGGAGTCGACCATCATCTGGCACATGCGAGAGGCGAAGTCGGCGTCGACGAGGGCTATGATGCCGGCGGTTGCCAGCACCGTCTGGAAACGCTGCGTGGTGCGGGGCCACAGGTCGGTGTCTTGGACGACCTGGCACAGCTGACTGCCGCATGCGTCCACGCCATGGGTGCTTGTGGCTTCTTGTCACTTGGTCTTGGTCTTGGATTGGAGTGGGCAGTGTTGCGCAGAGACTACACTACAAAAAAAAGACACATTCGTGACATTTTGGGCCGAACGAATTTTTTTCTGTCATGCTTATGACACTTCTATGACGATAACTGTGACAAAACCCGGTATCATCATAGATGTGGTGGGCTCCTACTTCTATGACAATAAATCATGACAAAAAATGGGCTTTTCGTCCTAGGCGGGCCGGAGACGCAGCTGCATGACATTCTTTGGGCCGTCCATGACGGAAAAAACCGTGGTAGAAGCGAGGGCGAGGAAAATATCGAGGAGTTCCTGATTACGGTGGGTGGTCGGGGGCCGAGCGACGCGCGTTTCTCTCGTACACGTACGTGCGTGGGTGCGAGGCGTTGGGCTCTAACTGAACCCGAGTGAGGCGTTCGCCTATTGAACCCGAGTGATTGCACTGCAGGCTAGGCGTTACTGAACCGAGAGCACCAGGGCGGTGCACGACGGTGAGGCCTTGGAAGGGACGACACGGAGCCAGGGAAGACTTGGCAGTTGTTTCCCACACGGAGGGGAGTACGAGGGTTTACTAGTTCGTCTGCCGTCGCCGGAGAATAACAGCAAGTGTGGGTGAGTAGAGGGATGGCTAGGCCAGCGATGGGAGTACGATGGAGCGGTGAGGCCTGCGCGGCAGCATAGCCGGCCGCGGGAGGAGGGAGCAGGCAGTCCCGTTGGCGCTTGTTTGAGCGGCTGGAGCAGGAAGAGCCGAGATTGAAGAAGCACGACGGCCGTTGGATGGACATCCAACAGTCACTGCTCTCGTGTGTTGACTAAGTTGACACGGTGTTGCGTGTGCGTCAACCTTTTTTAGGAAAGCATACGCGTCAACCTGTAGTAGGCGCACAAGTCAGCCTCAAATCTTTGGAAAACAACATACAACCCATCTGCCATTATTTCTAATAATTACAGCCCATTTGCTAATTCTTAAGTTTTTTTTGGAGCCCATCTTATTTTTGTTAGCATTAAAACCCATATTGTGGCCACGGTTAAAAATTATACAAAATTTTGCATATTTCGGTGCGGTCAACTATTTTTAATCCCGAAATATCGAGTCACATTCAAACTATTTTGAAAAATAATTTATATAAATATAAAATCCAAATAATTGTCCATGCATAAAAATCAATGGAATTTAAAATCTTGTAAAGAAAAAAATTGAAACTAATTCCCGGTTTGATGTGTTTTAAAAATGTACAGCCCATTTATGGGAAAACCGAATGAAACTCTCCTCGTCTTGAAAGATTTGCAGCCCAGCAGGGCTGATAAAGAAAGTAGGCCTCGTTTGGGTATTTCTTAAAAAAAGAACTGGGCTAGCCATTTTCAGCAAGAAAAAAACACAACTGAGCTCATGATGTGGTAAACATAAATAAAACCCTGGCTAGACGGGCCACAGCCCCCGCACAGCCCCGTTGTTACCCTAATCCATCGCTAAAACTAGTATAAATAACAACTGCTTGTTCCTATAAAAAGTAAATAACAACTGCGCGACCAGCTGGGTCCCTGGTGTCAGCCGCTCGTTGTGTAATTCTCTCGTTTATTGACTATGTTGACAATGGCATGAGCCCCAGATGTCCAACCATTAGGAGGAACCATTTTTTTGGGCTTATAATAACAAGGCACTTGGTTGCGTACTGCCATGACGCTGGTGGGTCCCTACTGTCTTCCTCTCCACGTACAGTCATCTCCTTGTTCCTCTCGGTTGTTGACGACGTGGACAACACAAGAGGGCGGCGCATCGCGCACGGCGAGCGAACCAAGGCCGAGGACGACGGCGAGGCCTCGGACGGAATGAATGGGAGCCATGGAAGATGCGCCGGTCTAGTCGCAGGCGGAGGGGAGTACGAGGGTTGACTGGTTCGGGTGCGGCTGCGTGTTGGGGCTGACGTCACCGGAGAATAACATGACGTGTGGGGGAATAGAGCTAGGGACTGGCCAACGTTGGAGGGTACGGTAGGGTGGCGGAGGCGCAACCAACGATGGGAGGCAGGAGCAGGCGGAGCCGACGGGGTGGTTTGGTTTGGGCGGCTGGAGTAAGAAGACAAGAGATAGAAGATACATGACAGATGTTGGATGTCAATCCAATGACTGGTATGCAGAATCGTTTGTTGATTAGCTAGTAAGTCGACACCACCTTGGATAGGCTATTTCCTCATGGGTCCCAAATGTTAGAATCCAAATCGGTCACGGTCATGCAGCCTTTCCTATGAAAATTTATAGCCCATTTTGTGTGCTAGTTCGAAATAACTTTGTGGGTGCTAGTGGGGGCTAATCACTTGGCTTCTGTAGTGCACAGTGAGCTCAAGCAGCCGGCGAGAGTGATGTTATTTCCCTTGGTTGGTATTTGTTACAATATGTCACTCTAAATTAAACGAACGGCAAGCCACATTTGCCTTGTTTCAAAGAAAATATGACAATCACAGCCGAGTTGAAAAGGGCAAGAACATCTAACTCCAGCTTACAAACTGTACAAAATCATGAGGGTTAATTGTTCATCAGGTTTAGACAAAACCCAGGTTGAAAAGGGCAACAACATCTAACTCCAGCACTATTTTCGGCAGTCACAGTCAAATGGATCGGTCAGGTCCATAGAATGAACATCCTGGGTCGTAAAATTTACCTGATTATGACCACAATATGTTGTAAATAGAAGCCCGACACGTTCAGAAGCTCTTTTACCCACCTGAAACTCCTTTTTTTTGCTCTTCGACATACCCATCCGTCAAAACCATGCTGCTGATAAACTTAAGCCTGATGGATAATAGTAACCTCGCATTCAGCAGGAAGAATGTGACAAATCTAGTGTTTGCATGGTTGGCTACATATCATTCTAGCATTATTGTCTTCAATCGAGTGCCATGAGAAGTGAGAAAATCCCGGTGCTTACGAATCCACTGATTGGTTATAACTTTCTTACCCTGTCCTATTGCATAAATAGACATGAAGATTGAAAATAGTTAAGGTCTAAAAAAGAGTGTGGAAAGAGCAACAACTGAATGGTTAATTCTAGTACACTATATGCGGGCTTCCAATGTGCGCGAAATTATCACCATTATATACAACTTCTCCAGACATGGAAAGCATTGCAGCAAGCCAATAATCTTGTTCAGATCAAAACTATTCATTTGGATATATAAGATCTTGACAGAATCCAGCACCATTGATAGGCTATCCATGGAGAAACTCTTCATTGAGCATAGAACATAATATTAGTACAAAATGTGTACTCCGAGATGATATATAACTTATGCGCAGAAATTTAAAATGCAGCTTATGGTTACAAGTGTAGATGATAATCTAAAGTACCTGAAGAATTGTGGAGCCAAACACCATCTTGAAATGAGCACAAAGATCATGTAATACACCCAAGGTCTCCAGTTTAGGCGCAGAGAGGACGGTTATTTGCGACGGTGAATAACTAGAATCAAGGATCAACCTTTGAAGTGAAGGGGCATCTTGGATGATGAGCTGCCTTCCGTCAAAAGAAATTCCAATTCTTACAAGGTTAGGCGACTTTATTTGGAGACAACCGATTCTAACTGTGAAAACAAGCACCAAGCACTCCAAGGCAGGGCAACTGGAGTGGATGATGCTGTGCAATGAGGCCTCCGATATACGAACCCGCACAAGTGAAAGTTTCTTGAGAAATGGGAGTAGAAGGTTTAGTACCAGATTGTCTGGTAGGTAGCACAACGCAAAGGTGGCAGTGTGGAGAGAGGAGGAAAACCGCGAGATGGACATCGGTGCTGAGGGCACAGGTAGATGGCGTTTGGTATCTGGTAGGTGATTTCCAGGGGAATAGTAGAACTCAAGCAGCTGTAGTTCTGTGAAATCAGGGGATTTCAGCCAGGCGTCCACCGTGCAGGGCATGGTATGCTTGCTCATGTAGCATGACGGGATGCAGAGGCTTTGAACAGAGCCCTGGTGGGAGGAGATGATGGCTCTGGGGATTTCAAAATCATTGAAGAGAGATAGCTGACGACAGTCGAGATTAAGGGGCACGACGTGCCATAGAGGGCGCCACCGAATTGAGAGGACCTAGGTGCGGCATCAATCCTTGGTGGGGAGAAGCGAGATGATCTCCCCAAGGACGGCGTCCGGGAGATCGCTGATGCGGTCCACCCGAGATTCAACGGATTCCTGGGATTCGGTGGGGGCGGGGTCGCCGCTTCTCCCTGTGCTGCCGGGTGCGGGATCTACAACAGGCGTCGCTGCTGGCGGGAGCCTCATCTTCTTGGTGCTGGGGTCAGTCAACTCCATTTTCCTTGAGGGCGTCGCGTCGCGCTCATGGATTTGAGCATAGTAACGAATGACGAGCCTAGTTGTAGTGCGAGTGAAGAAGAAGGGGAGCTGGGGTTTTTCTGTAGTAGTGAGGAAGAAGGGGAGCTGGGGTTTTCTGTAGGAGTGAGGTGAGGAATTTGGTGGTACGAGTGGAGCGAGCTGACGTGAGGTGGGTGGGAGTGAGGAGGAAGAAGAGCACCCAGGGTTTTTTGGGGGGCGGTGTGCTGGGTGTGGGTAGAGCCTCTCATTAAGTAAATATCTGGGCTTTTGAATTTATTTTATTATTTACTAGGGTGGATGGGCTGTTTTGTCTTGGGCCCAGAGAAACAATTACTACTAGTACAGTGGAGACACTCTACAGCTACCAGAAAAACAATTACTACTAGTACAGTGGATACACTACCGCTTCTGGCTCCTCCTAGGTCATCGAAATGTCTCCCTCTACTGAATGCCGTTTTACTTTTGTTCACCGACATGCGAGCCATGCCACGCGCGGGCCCAAATTCCATCCACCAAATTAGAAGGCAGTATGCAGGCGGAGAGTCACCCCGGTCATAGCACGACAATAACGAGCCGTCGTATCACAAAACCCCACCTCCCCGCAGTCTAAGTTTGACGGACGAAGCAACCATCATTTCACTCTTCGCTGAATCCCCTTCTCCCTCACCATCTTCAAGAAATCCCACACTCACATCTTCCACCGTTCTTCTCTCCCAACAAAGGGAAGGTAAACGTATCCGTGATATTGGTATATTTTCATTCAGAGAAAAAAAAGAACTTTTGCAAAGCAGTAACCGATCCTCACTCTCTTTTTTGTTTCATTGTTATTGTGATTGTGTTTTCCTTTCAGTGGTCTCCTAGTATTCGTCAGTTTCATGATGGACCAAGGAGAACCAGACAAAGATCTACCGATATTGGAGCAAATGCGGGAGGATGATCCCCACGAGACAGAGAGCTCCAAGAAGATGGAGCCAGCCACCGAGCCGACCCCAGATATGCTCACGGCCACTACTGAGATGGTCAACGCCCCGTTTGAGGTTACAGCCCCCGTGGCACTGCAGGAGCAGTTTCCCCCTTCGAGGATGTGTGCCCCCCCACTGAGCTACCCAAGGTGATTTTCTTCTTTGCCGTTCTCGATTGTGGTTTTTCATCTAAGTATGTGGTGATGAATAATGAAAAATTCTATTAGCTTCGATGCCATGCTATACATAGTATTTTAAATAACTTGTTTCTCTTATACTGGAAAGTAATTCAGAATTTGTTTCTGTTTCAATTAGAGCCCTGATGCAGACAAGGATTGGGTGGTTGTACATGTCACTCGCTATGAGGCGGATGACCTGAATATACGCACTGGGAAAACAGAGCTCTTAGGCTATTGGATCCTGCAAGCCATTTGCGCTTATACCGATGTTGAGTTGTATTCCAGCCTCACTGTTGTCAGGCGTGTTGTCCAGGGTTTACTGAAGCACAAGAAGTTCAAGGCTGCTCCTTCATTTGTGAGACATACTGATCTTGTCAAGCTTACGCAGGAAGATGACATGGCATGCCTCCACAAACAAGTTTATGAGTGGCAAGGCCACAAGGTTATCTTCATGAAGCTTCAAAGGATTGAGCTGCTGCCGGACGTCCTCGATGATGTTTATGGCAAGGTCCGTCGTGTGTCCAGCCCAAATTCGATCGAGGCATGAAATAGTTGCCCCAGCTAGTGTTTAATAGTAGTTTGGATTGTGTCTAATTATCCGAACCTTGCCTATTATCGAGCCCTCTGGGGCTAGTACTTGATACGTCTCCAACGTATCTACTTTTCCAAACACTTTTGCCCTTGTTTTGGACTCTAACTTGCATGATTTGAATGAAACTAACCCGGACTAACGCTGTTTTCGGCAGAACTGCCATGATGTTGTTTTATGTGTTGAAAACAAAAGTTCTTAGAATGTCCTAAAAATCCACGGAGGCACGTTTTGGAAAATATAAAAATACTGGCAAAAGAATCAAGACCAGGGGGCCCACACCCTGTCCACGAGGGTGGGGGGCGTGCCCACCCCCACTGGGCACGCCCCCTATCTCGTGGGCCCCCTGAGGCTCCGCCGACCTCAACTCCAACTCCATATATTCCGTCTCGCGGAGAAAGAATTCAGAGAGAAAGTTTCATCGCGTTTTACGATACGGAGCCGCTGCCAAGCCCTAATCTCTCTCGGGAGGGCTGATCTGGAGTCCGTTCGGGGCTCTGGAGAGGGGGATTCGTCGCCGTCGTCATCATCAACCATCCTCCATCACCAATTTCATGATGCTCCCCGCCGTGCGTGAGTAATTCCATCGTAGGCTTGCTGGACGGTGATGGGTTGGATGAGATTTACCATGTAATCAAGTTAGTTTTGTTAGGGTTTGATCCCTAGTATCCACTATGTTCTGAGATTGATGTTGCTATGACTTTGCTATGCTTAATGCTTGTCACTAGGGCCCGAGTGCCATGATTTCAGATCTGAACCTATTATGTTTTCATGAATATATGTGTGTTCTTGATCATATCTTGCAAGTCTATAGTCACCTATTATGTGTTATGATCCGACAACCCCGAAGTGACAATAATCGGGATACTTCTCGGTGATGACCATAGTTTGAGGAGTTCATGTATTCACTATGTGTTAATGCTTTGTTCCGGTTCTCTATTAAAAGGAGGCCTTAATATCCCTTAGTTTCCGTTAGGACCCCGCTGCCACGGGAGGGTAGGACAAAAGATGTCATGCAAGTTCTTTTCCATAAGCACGTATGACTATTTACGGAATACATGCCTACATTACATTCTTGAACTTGAGCTAGTTCTGTGTCACCCTATGTTATAGCTATTACATGAGGAATCGCATCCGACATAATTATCCATCACTGATCCATTGCCTACGAGCTTTTCACATCTTGTGTTTCGCTTATTTACTTTTCCGTTGCTATTGTTACAATCATTACAAAACCCAAAAATATTACTTTTGCCACTATTACCTTTATTATCATACTACTTTGCTACTAAATACTTTGCTGCAGATACTAAGTTATCTAGGTGTGGTTGAATTGACAACTCAACTTCTTATACTCAAGAATATTCTTTGGCTCCCCTTGTGTCGAATCAATAAATTTGGGTTGAATACTTTACCCTCGAAAGCTGTTGCGTCCCCTACACTTGTGGGTTATCAAGAGTAATTTCTGGCGCCGTTGCTGGGGAGCATAGCTCTATTCTCTGAGTCACTTGGGATTTATATCTGTAGATCACTATGTAGAACTTGAAAGACACGAAAACTTCGATTTATCCCTCAACTACGAGGGGAGGTAAGGAACTGCCATCTAGCTCTGCACTAGATTCTCCTTCTATTTTGAGTAAGCTTGCGACACCTAAACCTGCTACTGCTATGAATTCTGATATGTCACATGTTATTGATGATGCCACTTCTGCTATGCATGATACTTATGATGAAACTACTTCTGTGCGTGATACCACTTTGCCATTAGGTGAATTTCTTGATGAACAACTTGCTAGGGCTAGAGAGAACGAAATTATTGAAGATGCTATTATTGATGATAGTGATGATGAAGGTTCTCCTAATGATTATGAATTGCCTGTTGTTCCTGAGGGTTATGTTATGTTATGGAAGAGGAAGCTGCTAGAGCTATATTTGCTTGTAGAGATAGATATGATCTTAAGAAATTATTAGCTAAATGGAAGCAGCAGTCTCTTAATGCTAGAATGAAACCTGACCCTGCTTTTGCTACTTCACTTATCTGTGTTACTGTTAAGGATTATGAATTCTCTGTTGATCCTGAAATTATTACTTTAGTTGAATCTGATCCTTTTTATGGCCTTGAATCTGAAACTGTTGTGGCACATCTTACCAAGTTGAATGATATAGCCACCCTGTTTACTCATGATGATAAATCTCGCTATTATTATATCCTTAAGATATTTCCGTTCTCGTTAAAGGGTGATGCTAAGACTTGGTATAATTCTCTTGCTCCTGGTTGTGTGCGTAGTCCCCATGATATGATTTATTACTTCTGTGCTAAATATTTCCCTGCTCATAAGAAACAAGCTGCCTTGCGGGAAATATATAATTTTGTGCAAAACAAAGAAGAGAGTCTCCCACAAGCTTGGGGGAGGCTTCTCCGATTACTTAATGCTTTGCCTGATCATCCTCTTAAGAAAAATGAAATACTTGATATCTTTTATAATGGACTAACCGATGCTTCCAAGGACTACTTGGATAGTTGTGCTGGTTGTGTTTTCAGGGAAAGAACAGTTGACGAAGCTGAATTACTATTGAATAATATGTTGACTAATGAAAATAATTGGACTCTCCCTGAGCCAATTCTTGAGGCAATTCCTGAACCAATTGAGTCAACTCCTGAGCCTGTTCCTAAACCCACTCCGAAGAAGAGAGGTGTTTTATTTCCCAGTCCTGAAGATATGCAAGAGGCAAAGAAATCAATGAAAGAAAAAGGTATTAAAGCTGAAGATGTTAAGAATTTACCTCCTATTGAAGAAATACATGGTCTTAATATACCGCCTGTTGAAGAACCACATTGTCTTGATAACCCGATACAGGTAGTAAAGGTAAATTCTCTCTATAGATACGATAACGTTGAAATCCCCTCTACTAAATTTCATAGCCCATGCTTAGATGAATTTGATGACTTTATGGCTAGATAAGAAAGTTTTAATGCTTATGTTGGTAGAGAGTTAAAGAATAATGCTTTCGAGATAGGACGCGTGAGCGATAATATGGCTAGAGTTAAAGGTGAACTCAAACTCATTAGCAAATATGCTTCTATGGTTGCTACTCAAGCTGAGCAAGTACTTAAAGCTCAAAATGATTTGCCTGATGAATTAAATAATAAAAAAGACTTTGCTGTTAGAGTGGCTACTAGAACTGGTAGAATGACTCAGGAACCTTTGTACCTTGAAGGCCACCCTAAGAGAATCGAGCAAGATTCTCAGAGAAACAACTTAGAGGCACCTAGTTCTTCTAAAAAGAAGAAAAAGAAAAACGATAGAACTTTGCATGCTTCTAGTGAACCTACTGTAGACACATCTGAGAATCCCAATGATATTTCTATTTCTGATGCTGAAACACAATCAGGTGATGAACATGAACCTAGTGATAATGTTAATAATAATGTTCATGTTGATGCTCAACCTAGCAAAAATAATGATGTAGAGATTGAACCTGCTGTTGATCTTGATAACCCACAATCAAAGAATCAACATTATGATAAGAGAGATTTTGTTGCTAGGAAGAACGGTAGAGAAAGAGAACCTTGGGTTCAGAAACCCATGCCCTTTCCTCCTAAACCATCCAAGACAAAGGATGATGAGGATTTTGAGCGCTTTGCTGAAATGATTAGACCTATCTTCTTACGTATGCGCTTAACTGATATGCTCAAAGTAAATCCTTATGCTAAATATATGAAGGATATCATTACAAACAAAAGAAAGATACCGGAAGCTGAAATTTCCACCATGCTTGCTAATTACACTTTTAAAGGTGGAATACCAAAGAAACTTGGTGATCGGGGGTACCAACTATACCATGCTCCATGAAAAGAAATTATGTTACAACTGCTTTATGTGATCTTGGAGCCGGTGTTAGTGTTATGCCTCTCTCTTTATATCATAGACTTGAATTGAATAAGTTGACACCTACTGAAATATCTTTGCAAATGGCCAATAAATCAACTGCTATACCTGTCGGTATTTGTGAGGATGTGCCTGTTGTGGTTGCAAATGTCACTATCTTAACAGACTTTGTTATTCTTGATATTCCCGAGGACGATAGTATGTTGATTATCCTTGGTAGACCCTTTTTGAATACTGCAAGGGCTTTTATTGATTGCAACAAAGGCAACGTCACTTTTCATGTTAATGGTAATGAGCATACGGTACACTTTCCGAGGAAACAATCTCAAGTTCATAGCATCAATTCTATTGGAACAGTTCCAACTATCATTATTGGAGGTTTTGAATTTCCTCTCCCTACTATCAAGAAATAATATGATATTCTTATTGTTGGGGATTTTCATATCCCTGTTGAGGTAACTTAGTGTTATTCGAAATTTCTCTGGTTCCGTGTTATTCGGAATGAGTTGTTAACAAGACTTGATCAACCTTGTTAGTGGATTCATTTTGATGACCACGAGATGGATGAAACTAGAAGGCACAACCTTCTGTACCCTCTTTTTACTTTCTGTTATTTAGATTTAATAAAGCAAAAATAGTATTATCCGTGCAATAAAAAAATATCCCAAAAATAAAAGTGCTCCAAATGCTCTGCAAATTTAGGATGATTTTTTATGGAATATTTGAGGATTTTAGGCACTGAAATCACTGCAGGAGGGGCAAGCACCAGGCCATGAGAGTGGAGGGCACGCCCACCTACCCTGGGCGCGCCCCCCTGTCTCGTGGGCCCCTGGTGGCCCCCCTCCACTTATGCCAGCACCCACACACTCCATCTTCTTCCCAAAAAAATCCCCATCCAGCTCAAGCACGAGTTCTAGCTCATTTTGCTGCGATTTTCGATCTCCTTGCTCAAAGCTCCATTCACAAAACTGCTTTGGGAGATTGTTGCTTGGTATGTGACTCCTCCATTGGTCCAATTAGTTTTTGTTCTAGTGCTTTATTCATTACAAATTTTTGCTGCATAGGTGACCATGTTCTTGAGCTTGCATGTTAAATTTATGAGGTCCCAAGCAATTCTAATGCATGATATAGGCTCTAGGCACTTGTAGGAGTAGTTGCTATCAATCTTGTTTAGTTTTATTCACTTTTATTTTGAAGTTACTAAAATTTCAGAAATTTTTCAGAAAAAGAAATATGTCTAGGAGAATGTACCAAGGCGGTTCCTTGGTGAAGAAAGGGCCCAGGATTGCTATACGCGAGCAAGATGTTGAATTACCGGGGGACGCAGATGTTCGAGCTTGTGAGTGGCCATCCGATGATTTTATGGTCGAAGCAGGCTTTAAGGAGGAATTTGACACGTATGTGCGTAATGCTGAGCTGGAGGACTTCTTACAAGATAAGTGTCCTCAGTACTACCAATTGACTGATTCCTTTGTGCGGAGGTTTAAATATAACTGTACACGTAATTCTCCTAGTGTCATGGACTTAGAGGATTTTACAACTGCTTGCAAACTTCCGCAGTGGGGTAATATTAATGATCCTCACAAATATGAATTTAGATATTTCCTTTCTAGTATTACTGTGGGAGAATCCAGGGATATTGCACAAGCCACCATAGGGAGCATTCATTTTCCTGCTATACATTATTTTGCTCTCTTCATCGGTAGATGCATTAACGATAAAGACGAAGCATGTCATATGTGTGTCCCTGATCTTTGTGTCCTCAAGAGTGCTGTGTTAGGTTATAAAGGTTATAACTTGGGGGCAATAGTTGCACGTAGGTTGCAGAATAATGGTAGAGCTGGAGATTTATTTGGGGGAATTTATGCAACCCGTGTGGCTAATTATCTTGGTATAGCCCCACGAGAGGGGGATATGATGTTACCCCCTGCTTATTTAGATTATGACGCGATGGTCAACCATCACTTTCTTAGGAGGAATGAACAATTCCTCCAATATCGACTAATCTATGACAGACGCAACATCGTCCATGTTACTCTTCCTGCTCCTCTCCTTTTTGATTATCAGGCAAAAGGAAGATATGTTGTTACCAGGGCAGAAGCAGCTGAACACGAGGGGAGAGCGGAGGCAGCTCGCCAACATGCCGCAGCTCAGGAGGTGGTTGCTGCTGCATCTCAGTATGACCCCAGCTACAACTACGGATATCAGCCAGGCGGTCCTTGGTACTAGACCAACTTAGGCCAAAAGCCCAAGCTTGGGGGAGCACATATTTCTCACCGACTGTACATTCATGTTCACACACTAGTCGTCGGTGCTCATACTCTTTAATTGTATTATCCATGCTAGTTTCATTTCCTTTTTCTCGCTTTCTTCTTGTGCGTTTGATAAACCTTAAGAAAAACCAAAAAATTAGTTAGTTTAATTTCCATGCTTGTAGTAGTAATTAAAATGAAAACCCAAAAAGATTTCTCATTCTTCTTTTACTTGTTGGGAGCTTTCCCGTGTAAATAGTTTTATTTTCTTTTCTTTCCTTTGGGGGGTCGAGAAGACCATATTGAAAATGTTAGTGGCTCTCATATGCATGATTGTTTATTTAACTTAGAGCCCATATTACTTTGTCTTCTCTCTTGAGTTGAATGCTTGCAGATTCCAGCTTAGTCCAATGCACGTGCACTATTATTATTATACACATCATTCGGTCGTGCAAGTGAAAGGCAATAATGACGATATATGATGGACTGATTGAGATGAGAGAAGCTGGTATGAACTCGACCTCTCTTGTTTTTGTAAATATGATGAGTTCATCGTTCCCGATTCAGCATATTATGAAGTAAACATATTTGCAATGACATTTAGAGATTATAATTGCTTGTGCCATGCTTGATTAGCTATGAGTTATAATGGTTTACCTTCCGTGCCAACATGCTATTAGAATGATTATGATGTGGTATGATGGCATGGTACCCTCCTTTGAATGAATTCAGTGACTCGACTTGGCACATGTTCACGCATGTAGTTGAAACAAATCAACATAGCCTTCATGATATTTATGTTCATGGTAGATTATATCCTACTCATGCTTGTACTCGGTGTGAATTAATTTTAATGCATGTTTATGACTGTTGTTGCTCTCTCAGTTGGTCGCTTCCCAGTCTTCTGCTAGCCTTCACCTGTACTAAGCGGGAATACTGCTTGTGCATCCAAACTGCTTAAACCCCAAAGTTATTCCATATGACTCCACCATACCTTCCTATATGCGGTATTTACCTGCCGTTCCAAGTAAATTTGTATGTGCCAAACTCTAAACTTTCAAATGAAATTCGGTTTTGTATGCTCGAGCAGCTCATGTTTCAACTAGGGCTGCCTATATCTTCCATGCTAGGTGGGTTATTCTCAAGAAGAGTGGACTCCGCTCCTCATTCACCAGAAAGGGCCGGTAACCGGGATGCCCAGTCCCATGATCCAAAAAGATCGAAGCAAATCAAAATAATTAAACAAAACTCCCCCAGGGCTGTTGTTAGTTGGAGGCACTCGTTGTTTCGAGCAAGCCATGGATTGATGCTTGTTGGTGGTTGGGGGAGTATAAACCTTTATCATTCTATTTGGGAACTTCCTATAATGCATGTAGTATGGAAGATACAGCCATCTCATAGTTGTTGCGTTGACAGCGAAAGTATGCCGCTCAAAATGTTATTCCTCTCTATTTTAAAATCGAGCTCTGGCACCTCTACAAATCCCTGCTTCCCTCTGCGAAGGGCTTATCTATTTACTTTTATGTTGAGTCGTCACCCTTCTTATTAAAAAGCACCCGCTGGAGAACACACTATCATTTGCATTCATTATTATTGGTTTATATTGGGTATGACTTGACTGGATCTCTTTTACCATGAATTACAATGTTTAGTCTGTCCTTGATCTTTAAAGGTGCTCTGCATTTATGTTTTGGGGTCTCAGAAAGGGCTAGTGAGATACCATTTTGTTATATCATGTTAAGATTGTTTTGAGAAAGTGTTGTCATCCGAGTTTTATTATTATGGCTCGCTAGCTGATTATGCTATTGATATGAGTAATTGTGAGACCTAAGTGTTATTGTGAGTATGGTTAGTTCATAATATTTGCTGAAACCTGAATGCTGGCTTTGCATGTTTACATCAAGAAGAGCAAACAGAGTTTGTAAAAGTTTTTCTTTATCACTTTTAGTTTATCAACTGAATTGCTTGAGGACAAGCAAAGGTTTAAGCTTGGGGGAGTTGATACGTCTCCAACGTATCTACTTTTCCAAACACTTTTGCCCTTGTTTTGGACTCTAACTTGCATGATTTGAATGAAACTAACCCAGACTGACGTTGTTTTCAGCAGAACTGCCATGATGTTGTTTTATGTGTAGAAAACAAAAGTCTCGGAATGTCCTGAAAATCCACGGAGGCACATTTTGGAAAATATAAAAAATACTGGCGAAAGAATCAAGACCAGGGGCCCACACCCTTTCCACGAGGGTGGGGCGCACCCACCCCCTGGGCGCGCCCCCTGTCTCGTGGGCCCCCTGAGGCTCCGCCGACCTCAACTCCAACTCCATATATTCTGTCTCGCGGAGAAAAAAATTAGAGAGAAAGTTTCATCGCGTTTTACGATACAGAGCCGCCACCAAGCCCTAATCTCTCTCGGGAGGGCTGATCTGGAGTCCGTTCGGGGCTCCGGAGAGGGTGATTCGTCGCCGTCGTCATCATCAACCATCCTCCATCACCAATTTCATGATGCTCACCACTGTGCGTGAGTAATTCCATCATAGGCTTGCTGGACGGTGATGGGTTGGATGAGATTTACCATGTAATCAAGTTAGTTTTGTTAGGGTTTGATCCCTAGTATCCACTATGTTCTGAGATTGATGTTGCTATGACTTTGCTATGCTTAATGCTTGTCACTAGGGCCCGAGTGCCATGATTTCATATCTGAACCTGTTATGTTTTCATCAATATATGTGTGTTCTTGATCATATGTTGCAAGTCTATAGTCACCTATTATGTGTTATGATCCGACAACCCCGAAGTGACAATATTCGGGATACTTCTCGGTGATGGCCATAGTTTGAGGAGTTCATGTATTCACTATGTGTTAATGCTTTGTTCCGGTTCTCTATTAAAAGGAGGCCTTAATATCCCTTAGTTTTCGTTAGGACCCCGCTGCCACGAGAGGGTAGGACAAAAGATGTCATGCAAGTTCTTTTCCATAAGCACGTAGGACTATTTACGGAATACATCCCTACATTACATTGCTGAATTGGAGCTAGTTCTGTGTCACCCTATGTTATAGCTATTACATGAGGAATCGCATCCAACATAATTCCATCACTGATCCATTGCCTACGAGCTTTTCACATCTTGTGTTTCGCTTATTTACTTTTCCGTTGCTGTTGTTACAATCATTACAAAACCCAAAAATATTACTTTTGCCACTGTTACCTTTATTATCATACTACTTTGCTACTAAATACTTTGCTGCAGATACTAAGTTATCCAGGTGTGGTTGAATTGACAACTCAACTGCTAATACTCAAGAATATTCTTTGGCTCCCCTTGTGTCGAATCAATAAATTTGGGTTGAATACTTTACCCTCGAAAGCTGTTGCGATCTCCTACACTTGTGGGTTATCAGTACTCTGTTTGAATCCGTCTATGGGAACTGCTACTACTTTTTGTGTGCCTGTGAATCATGTGAGAACCATCGTAATTGTTGCCGAAACAGATGCGTCCTCACTAGTTTTTTCATGAATATGGCATGGTAAGACATAAGTTGTCACGGTTTATCATACGAGCAGTGTGTGTTTGATGAAATAGAGTACTCGTTCGACAACTATGCGCCGATGATACATAAGTACTTGTAAACACTGTTGGTGCTACCCCACTTGTAAGCAGTTGTGCAAAACACGGCACATTGGCTCAGCTCGCTTCGACACTAGGCTATCGACCAGCTAACAATCAATAATATGCTGTCTGACATATGAGCAACTACGTATCTTATTACAGTGGTTCATGTAGTTAACTGAGGCCACAATGTAAATTCCAAACGTTCACACGCTAGTCCAGCGTTCATGTGGAACACTCACATTAAACTCGGCTTCATAAAAAACTTGAAAAGCATAAGTTAAGCAATTTTATACATCTCAATGATTCATAGAACATAACAAACATATACTAGTTCACAACCATAGACAAAGTTATGATAATGTTTACAAATCAGGAAAAAACAAGCAAGGCTTCTCTGAGCAAAGGGCCTCCCGGCAGGCTTAAATTTCCTGGAGTTCACTCTGGTTTTTTCTTGTTGCCACCATCCAGGGTTAGGTTCTCTCATTCCAGAATAACCAATTATAATTGTGTTCTCAGCTAGAATGCTGAACTGAACCATGTAGTGTACTGACCAGCTGAAATTCTTGTGCATTCCACTAAATTTAAGCACCGCTATTTGCAGAAATAAGCAGACCACAATGCCTCTTGTTGGCGCACCTGTCCCAAAAACCTTCGTGCAGCCGTGCCAGCTAGTCCTCGGTCCATGGATCACCTCGTAGAAAGTGCATTTCGGACTAGGATGGAGTTGTTTTCGCTCGTCCCTGCACTACAATCAGGAAGTAAAACGTACGAATCAGCTTCTTTTAGATTAC
The DNA here is from genome assembly GCF_002575655.3 of Aegilops tauschii subsp. strangulata. Classification (NCBI taxonomy): domain Eukaryota; kingdom Viridiplantae; phylum Streptophyta; class Magnoliopsida; order Poales; family Poaceae; genus Aegilops; species Aegilops tauschii. The sequence goes on from NC_053036.3 coordinate 521,403,840, forward strand.
GTTTGTCATTCTACCTCGTTACTACTAATGTAGTAATACCTGGTAGATTGGTGGTTAGAGGACGGTAGCTAGGAATAGCCATCTCATTTTGCGCAGTTGTACTAAAACTGAGGAGTGTACTTTTGATTGCGCAGATAGAAACGATATGGAGACAGACATCCCTATTTGCGCAAATATGAAATACGGTTATTTAAACAGTGATAGATATTTTGAGTGGCGTATGATTAACAGCAGCATCTATTATGTTATAATTGGCACTAGATTGAAAGTATGCAAGTGCCCTTAAGTAAGTAGCATCACATCACATCAACACTGCCACTAGATTAACATGTAGAAAAATAGCATTAGTATTACTGTCATGAGAGTAGCACATGGTTAGTAAATGTGCAATCAAATTTGTGCAGTTCCACTGGGATGAAGCAATGTTAGTGGTGTGAGATTTAAGTGTAACTGCAAAAACACAATTCATGGGAAATAAAGCAAGATGGAAGCACTTCATAAAATGGTGGTGGCATTGCTTCAATTTATCGACGACACTAGACCATTACTGATAGTGACATTAGGTGGCATTGCTTAATGCTTCATGTGATTTTACATTAACGGTAGCGATATGGGCGTAGGGACAGCAGGGGCATAAAGTGGTGAGGCAGATGTGGTTGCCGAGAGCGGCAAACACTCAGGCAGCATGTCTGCATTTGTCCCATTTTTATCTCCCTGGCGACATTTTCCTATGTGAGCACAGGAAATCTAGACCTGCTCATTCTCATTTGCGTTGTCCCCCAACACCCCTCACTTTCTTTCCTTTTTCAACCAAGAGACAGGTTCACTTCCCCCAGCCTTCGCCACCCACCATGCTTTATTTGCCTTTTCAACCAAGAGACTAGTTGGGTAGCCAGTATCTACTACTTTCCCCCGTTTCCTCTTAGAACTAAGTCCTAGATTCATGCTACAGCTTTCCCACTTTCTTCCCTGTTTGAACCAACTCTTAGATTTGACTGTATGTACTAGCTTTACCTCTAATAATAGTAAAAGTCTAGGTCGCTTTGAAACAGTCGACAGAAGTAGAAAAAGATCCACATGCAACCACGTGGGGAGCTGGGGCAGTAGGGCAAGGCAGGTTTCAAAGGAATATATACCTAAGGGTCGTCGGCATGTGGCAAAGACGGTGTCGGGAGGCCGCATCTTGGCCACAATACCGCAGGGAGGAAGAAGGGGTCGAAGGCCTTCCCGAGCTGGCACTCTCTCGGAGAGAACAACACGGCCGCTGATCAGGACGCGCGGGCAGCCATTGGGGTCTCGTCCCTCGCCGCCGACGACAGTGTGAACGATGCACCTACACCCTTGCCCCGGTCGAGGTGGTCCGGCCGGATTTGTGACCAGCCGTGAGCAGAGAGAGAGAGAGAGTGTGTGGCCACCTATGTCTTGCTTAGATCTGGAGAGCATGAGAGAGTGAAAGAGAGGAACCCTAGTAAAGCAAGCGCTAAGGCTCCTGCTTATATATATAGTGGAGTGATTTTGCTGTACCAGCTTCAAAAAAATGCGCTCCTACGTGTACCCGCGAGTGGGTGTGAGAGAACTAGTGTGTGCGTGCACCGCTTCTCTTCGTGAGAGTACACTATACTATGCCCAAAGAATGTTCGCCACAAGAGTAATAGTATAAGTGTGTGACGTGTGAGCTAAAATAAAAGGTGTGCGACGTCTTTTGTTTTTTAGAAGTTCTGAGGGTAGGGTGTGAAGAGAACATATGTGTGTGACGTCTACCTACAGACAGACAGTGGGTGCGAGAGGACTCGGGAGAGTTGTGACTTGTGAGGGTGCGTGTGTGCATGAGAGAGAGGGGGCACATATCAATGCAATGCATGTGTCCGTAAATCATTATCCGACAAACGTTCGCCACAAGCCGTTTCCCGACGAACACCATAAGAACCGTTAGATCGGCATCCGACTGTGTTAGTTTTGCATGTCATTTAACAGAACAGCCACTCCTCATACACACAAATCTTCCACGCGAGTGTTAGCAACTACCGTATGCTCCTCCCTCCATTCCAAAATGCAGTGCATATAGCTTTATTGAAAATCCGAACCTCGCAAACTTTTACCGAGTTTTCATGTACCAAAATGCACATATAGAATATCCAGTATATACCATTTCATTCATCTTCGAGAGGTAAGTATAAAGATGGGGGAGGAGTCTACAAAGAAAGACTGTCATATCACCTGCAGCAATTTCAACCATCCCTTCGGGTGGAGGAATATCATAGGAACTCTATATGATATGGTTTTTATAGGATTTTTTCCTTTAGAGCCAATTGGTTCATAGGAATAGATTCATATACTCCACATTTCAAAGGAAATAAACATGATATCATTTTTATAGCTTTAGAGCCACTTGGTTCATATGAATGGATTCCTATACTCCCATAATTTCAAAGGAGAATAAAGATTAGCGTATATTCAATAGAAAAGTTCCTATGATGTGAACCAAATGACATCTCTTTTCTAATCCCTCCTCATAGGAATTGAGATACATGTCATCTCTAGATTCAATAGAAAAGTTCCTATGATGTGAACCAAATGACATCTCTTTTCCAATCCCTACTCATAGGAACTGAGCTACATGTCATTTCTTTCCCTACAACTTCCATGTATACATCTTCTATTCCTAAATAGCTAGTACAACCCACTAGTAGCTTTTTTCCTAGACATGCTACTATGGCACAAGAACACGTCATGCATGCAAGTCATAAATCACATTGTTTTTCTACTCTATTCATGCAAGCACCACATCATCAATTCGTGCATGTTACTCATAAGTTATTTCTTGCATTAAATTTTGCATTGACAACGTATGTGCTGGTCATGTGCACACATTTGTAGTTCACATTCACATTTTTGTTAGAAATGTCATTCTTTTAACTGCAATTCATTTGTTCTCTTTGTACTCCCTCTGTCTAGGTGTGTAAGTCATCTTCCGAAAACCAAATAATCCCAAAACACTTTGGCATGGTACATTAACTCCCTCCTCGTTTCTTGTTTCGTGACATATCAACCAATAAGAGATGTGGGCCGTGCATGCTTTCCAAAACACAAGCACTTCTCCTTTGTTCTAGAATCTTTCGTATCATAATTGCCCAAACTTTTTTTCTAAATGAATTGCCATTATTTGTTTTTTACTCTATGCTTTACAATGCACAATCCCATGAATCTTAACCTTTATATAAAACTAATTGATTTTGAACGAGATTAACTATAAGAACTAAATGAACATCTACATCAAGTGTGACTCAAAGCTTTACATGCTATAGTGTGTATTTATTCATAATTTGGTTTCCAAATCTCATACGTTCAATGCATGTGTACCTTACTAGTTTTGAGTAGAGTAGTAAATTTCACGCGGCCGCGGGTATATCAAAATGCAGGGCCCATGCATCAGTGCCTTTCGGTCGAATCTACGTCCACAATTTTTTGTATGTATATCTCACCTGTCCCCGAACCCAAAATGCTGCCTCGTTCCCGTAAAACCAAGCGGCTCACACATATTAAGGCGTCGATCGAACTCAATCCCTCTCCCATTTACTACGACGTGGCCCCGCACGCCGTAGTACTCCTACAAACCCTACCACCGCATGCATCATCGATTTTCTTCAAGAGGACGAGAGAGAAGTGGATTTGTTGGGGAGGCACTTTCAAGAAAAATGGATTTGTAGTGGAGGCCCCTACCCTAGGGTGCTCTAGGTAGCTGCCGCACGCATCATTAGTCTTCTCTTTTCTTTATGCTCTTCCGCCCTAGAGTAAAATGATGGTTGCTTCGTCCGTCCAGCTTAATGCGGGAAAGGTGGGGCTTTGTGATTTGACCCCTCATCGCTCATTTACTACTATTGCGGCGCTACGACTGGGGTGCCTCCAAGTCCAACCGCTGCTCCAAAATGTAATTTGGTGCATCGCACGTGGTACAAGACGGTGGATGAGCCACATGTCGGCCAAAGGGTCCTGTTAAGTGTGTAACCATTTCGTGTGCGGACTGACCCTGCTTGAGTTGCTACGCCAACACGACAGGAGCAGCCTACCACTTGGTTTTGCTCCTTGGTGAATCCCGACTATATTGATCTAAAAAGATACGTACTGTACTACCCTCTCCGTCTCGGTTTATAGGGCGCGCACATAGTTCTCGGTCATCCATTTGACCAACTAAATATGAGTTACTATGTCACAAAAAGTATATCATTCGATTCTTAAGCGGATGTAGTTTCTAAACATATACTGTGCATCACATATATAGCCAGTTAAATTCTTAACCTAGAACGATGTGCATGCCCTGTAAACCGATAAGGAGGAAGTAGTAAAAATGAGGTGATTTTACCAAGCGATGGGCGGGGGAGCATGGCCTGTCATGCGGTCCCACGTGTCATGATGTACCAAGGCGATGTGCGTGTCCCTCTTGAGGCAAAACAATGGCAGAAGCAATACTACGTGGTTTTCTTGAAGGAGATAATGGCGAAGCGAAGTGTGAAATAATGGTTGCTTCGTCCGTCTGGGAAGGTGCGGCATTGTGATTTGACGTGTCATTGCTCATTACTACTACTGGCGCGGTACGACTGGGGTGCGCCCCCTGCTGTTTTGCACTGTTATTTGGTGCATGACACGTCGACCCGGTTTCTATATGTCCCTCATGTCGGTGAGAGGAAGTACATAATTCATGAAAGCGAGCGTCGACGGAGGAGTACAATACACGGCTTGGTTTTTGCTGCTTCGCGCGATCCATCGATACAAACCCGGACTAAAAAAAGGCGAGGGCGGGTCTTTTTGAGGCAATGAGGTAGGAAGGGAAAAAAGCAAATAAAGGTTGAGCAACTTAGTTTTGGGAAAATATGATTTTACGACGTACGTACCCACTATGGTGGTAGTATACTACTTACTACTCCCTCCTTTCCGGTTTATAGGGCTCGTCTAAAAAATTTTGTTTTTCCGTTTTATAAGTCTCAATTCTACTAGTAGTAGTAGTACCATCACATGTTGGATTTCGAGGTGCGTTAAATCACCCGATGCAAGCATTGTCAAGAGAAAACTCACCAATGCATGTAGAAGTTCATGGAAATTTAGTGGTCATGCATGCATTCGTTCTAATTAATGCCTCAGTAAACATAACTTCTTGAGAAAAACGAGCGTACATTACTTGTGCAAACTACAAAATTAATTCCACCACTCACCGTCTACCTTGGTTGGAGAGATTTTGAAATTGAGCCATAAACTGGAAAGGAGGGAATAGTAACATAGCCTAGGGTAGCTTGCTGCACCACAGACTCCAAGTAAATTGCTGTAGTAGTACTACTCCTATATACCACTTTACTATTCCTACTACTACAAAAAGACATATATTCCAAACAATATGATAATCTCTCTAACCAAGGTAGGGACGAGGAGTAAACGAACGAAGTAGTAGTAAAATTTTCTCCTCGTCCTACGAGCCACCGCGCGCGTGGGCGAGGGAGCGGGCGTAAGGCGTAGTACTACTACCTCTGTCCTGCTTTATAGGTCATCTATGTAGTTCATGCCAAATTTTGACCAAATACTTAGCTAACACAATTTTAATGCATGTCAACAAAAAATATATCGTTGGATTCGTATTTTAACATAGTTTTCAATGATATATTTTTTCGTAACATGCACGAACGTTTTGTTAGTTCAATCTACAGTCAAAATTTGACACAATATACAATGGGGACCAATAAACCAGGATGGAGGTAGTAGTAAGCAAGCTTCACCTCGTCCTGTGAGCCACAGGGCCCGTGGGCGGGGGAGACAGCGTAGTAAGCAAGCTTCTCCTCGTTCTGCGAGTTGATGGGACACATAAAAGTACTCCAGTGTATAGAGCCTTGCCTCTAAGGTAGGCCCCACATGGTTTGCCTCTTTTTTAACATAACGCGTCAAGTCGCAATTTGTTTGTTCACCCATGGTAGACGATCCTCCATCAAGTGGACAACTAGTACACGTGTCAAATTACCATGTGGGCTACCTTTTCGTATAGAAATGAGCTCCACAGTGTACCCACGTGGGTGTGGTTGGGAAAGAGACGGGAGTACGTGCGCCGTGCGTGCACCTCTTCTCTTCGTGCATGCGGTGAGAGAGATATACAAACCTAGACATAATGCGCCGTCCATCCCCATGCCTCTGCCCAGTCCGACCACCAGTCACCACCACGCCCCACTCCTCCTCACCTTATCTCTCATCTTTCTTGAGATATCATTTTTTCGATGAAATTCTCGAGATACCATTTTCTGATAAAATTGTCGAGATATCATTAGTTTTTACACATGGGATTACTCCTGCATGGGTCAATCACAATAGGTGTTTTGTAAAAAAAATGCATCTTGATGTTCCGTGCAATGCACGGGCATCTTGCTAGTCCATGAAAACAACACATGGCAAAATTTCATGGCGAACGAGGGATTGAATCTGCTAGGAGGGGCTGTTTGGATTTTGCCCGGGGATTTTGCCCGGGGTAGCCATGGCAAACACGGTGACATTTCTCATAAACAATGACGGAATTCATATAAAATACCGGGTTTTCATACAAACTTGACAAATTTCATTACATTCAAATCAACTAAGCGATCCTAGTTCTGGACAACACAGGTATATAATACCTGGCCTAAATGATCGCCTGCCAATCCATTTGTGTTCCTCATGTCCGGCAGCACGATCACCGGACTGCCGGGAGCCCCGGAGGTATATGCTTCAGCGCAAAGGACGACTCGCTTCCCCACTGGCCAACTGATGTGGTTGGCTGATGCCCAAGATGATGGTGGAAGGGGGCTTCTCCACTTCTGTGGAGCCCATGCGGGGTCAATGAAGGTCCTCGCAACAAAAGGATCCAGCAAGACACCTGCTGTGTATGCCGGCATCGCCTCCGCGGTGGCCTTCATGGGACCCAAGCGGCGGCGGCCTCCCGTGTTCTACTTCTCCTTGATGATGGCGGCAAACGCGGAGGTGCTGGCCCTGACTCGTCGTTGTCCGCGCACCCGGCTTCTGTCTCTGCTTGCATGGCGCGGCCGCCGGCATGGGATTCTCGGCCACAGAAACGGGAGACGCAGTCGCAGAGACGGGAGGCGCGGTACGAGGCAGCGGCGTGGACGGCAGCGACGACGCTAGTGCGCCGCTCCTTGTCGAGCTGGCCTGGAGCGGCGAGTTGCTGAACCGCGCGCCGGCTTGGGGCAGCAACTGGCTCCGTCGGGCGAGGGGAGGGAGGTGGATCAGCGAGCTGCATAGCTCAGATTCGGCGGGCTCGGCGGGCCACCCAGCCGGCTTGGATGCGGGATAACTACTCTTCGTAAGCCATTGTAAGAGTGGACAAAATGGTAAAGGAGGAGATAGGGAAGCGGCGGAGGTGTGCGATTTTTGGCCGGCGTTTGGCCTCGTTTAAATAGGAGATTAAATAGACGGCGGGCGGGAGGAGCTTGGCCGGCATTGCGTTTAATGCAGGCCCGGTCATGAACGGACGTGTGTCCAGAGTGGGTTTCTCCGCTTCCACACGGGTTTCATTGAGGCGTTTGAATGCGGCAAGGAGGCATGTTCAGCTGGGCGTGCATCGAGTGGCGCCCTCGACTTTGACGTACGACACTGCGCCGTTCTTCCACTGACGTGTGGGCTCTTTCGGTACATGGCGTGCATGTCAGTGACCCAACGCAGGTAGCGCACGGCAGAGGAACTTTTGGTGGGCCAGGGCGATCAGAAGCGGGCATTTCATAAACCGATGATTGTTCATTGAGTGTGACATCATCTATTTCATCTAGATAAGCCTACTATATAATGTAAGAGAATTTTAAAATATTCATATATACGTTGGTAGCCCGTTCGATATGTTGTGATTCATAAAGACCACTGCAAACATCAATGTTCTGCTTATCACAGATAAGATTGATTAATACCCGTAACAATCCACGTCCTTAACAAAGGGTGCATGCACGTATAGTTTTTTTGAGGGGCATGCACGTATAGGTTGAGCGTGTGTCTTGCGTCGTGTGCTGTGTGCATGCAGGCGTGCGAGTGTTGCGTGCGTGCATGTGTACGTCTCAGTGTTGCATGCATGTGTGCGTACATGCGTGTGTTCGTGAGTGCATGTGTACGTGTCAGTGTTGCACGCCTGCATGCATGCATGTTTCGTTATGTGTACGTGTCAGTGTTGCACGCGTGCATGCGTGCTTGTGCTTGTGCGAGTGTTGCGTGCGTGCATGTGTATGTGCGGGGTGAGGCTACACGTCAGTCGACTGACTTTTTCATCTCTGGTAAGTAGATTTTCCAGTCGTTGGATACGAAATCAAGGGCCTGTAGTTTATCTTCAACCTCCACCCCCCTGAGCCGCCAGGCACCACTGGCCGAACCGCCGGCCGCCGCCGCCCGTGGCCGGCCCGCGTGGCCACACCACCCCGCCCGCCCCGAAACCACTCCCCACCGCTAGTCCACCGCCGCCCCGGCCATCCCTCTAGGCCCCCCCCCGCGCCGAGCTTTTTCTCCGGCGATCCCCACGCCACCGCCCAATCACCGTGCCCCCCACCGCCGACGACTGCCAACCAGAGGTCTGACGACTTCGAATCCCCACCGACCACTAATTTATTACCATTTCTGTCCTTCATATACGCGCTGACGGGTGGGCCCTATGGCAATGTGCGCTGCTGAATGTGGACCGTTTGACTGATCAATTGATCGTGTCATCAACAAATTATGGAGCTGTATGGTGAGCCAGTTGTCGGTGTCAAAACCGGCGGATCTCGGGTAGGGGGTCCCGAACTGTGCGTCTAAGGATGATGGTAACAGGAGACGGGGGAGACAATGTTTACCCAGGTTTGGGCCCTCTCTATGGAGGTAATACCCTACTTCCTGCTTGATTGATCTTGATGAATATGAGTATTACAAGAGTTGATCTACCACGAGATCATAATGGCTAAACCCTAGAAGTCTGGCCTGTTCGACTATGATTGTATATCTTTCTGAACTAAGCCCTCCGGTTTATATAGACACCGGAGGGATCTAGGGTTACACAAGGTCGGTTACAGAGAAAGGAATCTTCATAGTTGGTCGCCAAGCTTGCCTTCCACGCCAAGGAGAGTCCCATTCGGACACGGGTAGAGTCTTCGGTCTTTGTACCTTCTTAGCCCATCAGTCTGACCCATGTATAACAAGTCGGACGCCCGGGGACCCCTTAGTCCAGGACTCATTTAGTAGCCCCTGAACCAGGCTTCAATGACGAGGTGTCCGGCGCGCAGATTGTCTTCGGCATTGCAAGGCGGGTTCCTCTCCTTCCAATTCTCCAGGATAGTCTTCGGAAGCAACGGACGTGTCCAGATCTGCAACACAAGTACCACACACACAGCCATAGAGAGTATAATATTTCACGAGCCCCATCCGCTGACAACTTTTTGCAAGATGACATCACGACTGCCCGGTCATTATTTCTGTCGGAGTAAATGGCCACGGGTAGCCATACCGACTACCCCTGGCTCTTTAGAAAAATTATCAGGCCTTTGGGCCTTCAAACACTTCGAGCATTGGACCACCTTCCCTGGCCGGCTACCTCTGAAGCCGACTCACGAAAGGCGGCCCAGCCTCAAGCGACCTCCCTCCCCAAGACAACCGCGGGGTGGCCGACTCCAAGAAGCCGGCCTCGAAGAGCGCCGACTCCAAGAAGTCGGCCGAGACCACAACCACCAAAGCTACTCCCACATAACGGTGACAAGACAGGGTGTGGCCACAGTGCGGCCCACTACCCCCGAAGCCCGAGGCGGGCATGGCTACAGGAGGCCGTACGGGACGGCCGTCTCCCGTGCGGCCCGGCACTGTAGCCATGCTAGCCTCAACGTCATCCACGACAGACTCCCGTACGGCCCACGGGCGGCGGGCCCCTTTAGCCAGAGAGAGGCGTGAAGGCGGCCCGGCGTCCCCCCAGTCGGCCAAGGGTGTAGCCGGCTCTCAGGAGCCGGCCACTCCCTTCCTCGAAGCAGGAGCCCCATTAAGGAGACAAGACGAGGTAAGGCTACAGTGAGAGCCCCCGAGGCGGCCCACTGTAGCCATGCTTGCCTCGACAAAGCCCTCGTCATCAGAGACGAGGCTACAGTAAGCAGCCGCCGACAAGACCCTAGACGGTGGGGCCGGCCCGTCGACCAAGGAGCCGGTAGCCGGCGGGACCCACCAGTCGGCGGGACCCAGCAGCCAGCGGAGAAGCCGGCGAGCGTAGACGCTGACGGCTGGGACCAGTGCCCAGCCGGATTACCATTGTACCCCCGGGGGGTAGGCCTATATAAACCCCCCGGAGCACCCATGCAAAGGGTTAGCTTCTGAGCACACACACCATAGAGATAGAGAGAAGCAAGAGCTAGCCTTGTTCTTCTTCTCCCTTGAACCCCACAGCTCTAGGAGCGATTGTAGCTACCTTTCCTTGATCTAGTGATCTTGCGGAGACCCCGCAGAGCAGGACTAGGGGTGTTATCTCCCCGGAGAGCCCCGAACCTGGGTAAGATCCGCCGGCGTGCATGTCTTCGCCTCATCCCGTTTCCAGGCACCGGCGATGTCTTATTGGCACCCACAATGATAAGCCATCCATTGGCATATGTCGCACCAACCACCCGACATTTGGCGCCCACCGTGGGGCCAGGTTCACCGTCGTCCGGAGACCTGTTCTGGACGGGAACCCTCTTCCTCCCCCGCGAGCGCAGCCAGCCCGCTGCGCCCGATGGCGTTCGCCTCGACGCGCTGCAAGGCGTCGACGACGCCTGCGCAGCGAGCCGCCTCGCCGATCTGCTCGGCGAGACTCGCATCTCCGACGAGCCTGCGTCCGACGCAGGCACCGACTACCCCGAGAGCCGCCTCGTCAGCCTCCTCGACCAACTTCACGTCTCCAGCGAGCCTGCTGCGGACATGGAGTCGATCGGCTCCACCGACCCGATGCTCATCGACTTCGACACCGCGTCGCTTGACGCCTACCCCTCTGACGTGGTGGTCTTCGACGACCCCCTCCCTCAGGCTGACAGCGGCTGCAGCGCTGTCACCGAAGTGCTGGTCATCAGCCACGTCTCCAACTCGGGCGAGAATGCCCGCGACGCTCGGCAAGCGGCGGTGCACGACCTCTCCGTCCCCATCTCGGCCGACGCCGACGCCGAGACCCTGGAGGCACGCCGCCTTGCCCTCATCGCGGAGGGCTAGAAGATAGTCTCGATGAGACGCCTCACCGAGGCCCACCAGCGTGAAGTCGACCGCGCCGCCTTCGGCACGCCGCCGCCTAGTGGCCCGAGCCGAGCCGGCTTCGTCCAGAAGCGTGGCGCAGCCGTCGCCAGCATGATGGGCGCAGATCGCCCCGTCTACGCCACCCCGCTCGAAAATCTGCGAGCCGCTCATGCGGCTGCAGAAGAACTGAATGGGCTGGGAGCCGATGAGCTCCCCTACATGACGAGACGGATCCAACAGCTACTCGACGCGGCTGCAGAATGGCACGAAGCCGGCGCCCGTGCTGATAGTCATCCCCCGCGCCGGGAGCACGCCGCGACGTCCCACTCGCCGACTGCGAGCGGCGCGCGCCAGAAGAAAGACAAGGAGCCGGCTGCCAGCCGCAGCCGGACTCGCATCACCATCGAGCGCGACGCGGATGGCCGCCCTCGAGCTGTAGAGCACCAAGGAAATCTGCCTCCTCCCCCGCCTCAAAGAGAAAGACGCCTCACTCCGCCGCCTATCACACACTCGACTCTTGGCGACCGACTCGGCTGCCGAGAAGGAGTCGGCGAGAACGACGCCCGCCACAGGATCGACCGCCTTGCTCGATCCTTGGCGTTAGAAGAAGAAGACGATGTCGGCCCGCCATGCTTTGGCCCCCGCATCCGCGACGAACCCTTCCCCAAAGGGTTCTCGCTCCCCAGAGACACGCCCAAGTACAACGGCTCGGTGAATCCGGAAGATTGGCTCATCGACTACTCCACGGCCGTCAGCATAGCCAACGGCAATCGGCACGTCGCCGTGAAGTACGTCCCCCTCATGCTGCAAGGCACGGCACGCACATGGCTCAACAGCCTCAAGCCCTACAGCATCAACAATTGGCTGGACTTCACCGAAGTTTTCGTACGCAACTTCACCAGCACCTACAAGCGGCCTCCCAAGCCTCGCCAGCTCTCCCTCTACGTCCAAGGGCCCAACGAGTCGACCCGCGACTACCTCACGCGATGGGCCGAGCTCCGCAACTCCTGCGAGGGGGTGCACGAGGTCCAAGCCATCGAGTACTTCACCGCCGGGTGCCGAGAGGGCACCCTCCTCAAGCACCGACTCCTCTCCGACGAGCCGGCTACCCTCGATGAGTTGCTGATCATCGCTGACAAGTACGCCACAGCCGACTCCTCGATGAAGACCGAGCTCCGAGTGGACGCCTCGGGGAAGGTGGTCGCTCCGGCTCCCAAGACGCCGGCTGGCGTCCCAATCGGCGACCCTACCAGAACGACCACAAGCGCAAAGGCCCCATGCCGGCTTCCACCAATCGGCAGGTGGCCACAGTTGAAGACGAGCAGCCCGAAGAACGGCCCACTCCCAAGAAGAAGGGTGGTCGGCCGCCTTGGCAGCCGGCTTTCTCCTACGAGCAGGCTCTTGATGCCCCCTGCAAGTTTCACAGCGGCGCGAAGCCGTCCAACCACACAACCCGGAAATGCCACTGGCTCACCCGCATCACCAAGGGCGAAGGGATGGTGCCGCCTCCGCCTCCCGGCCCGCCGCCTCCAGCCCCTCAGTAGCCGGCGGCTCGGCCGGCAGTCGGCGCCATCCAAGACGAATTCCCCGAAGAGCACGCCGCCTACGTCGTCTTCACTAGTCAAGCCGACGACAAGCGCAGCCGATGCCGACAGCACCAAGAAGTGAATGCAGTCGCCACCAGCGCCCCCGAGTTCATGCATTGGTCAGAAAAGCCAATCAGCTGGAGACAGGCCGACCACCCAGAGGTGATGCCTTCGCCTGGCTCCTATGCAATGGTCTTGGATGTCACCCTCGCGACGGAGAGGCGAGCTGCCAGATTTTCCCGTGTCCTGATAGACGGCGGAAGCAGTATCAACATACTGTACCGCGATACCATGGAGAAGCTGAACATCAAAGCGAAGCAACTCATGCCGAGCCGCACCGTCTTCCATGGTATCGTACCCGGCCTGTCTTGCTCTCCAATCAGCAAGATCAAAATGGATGTTCTCTTTGGAGACAAAGATCATTTTCGCCGGGAAGCAATATGGTTCGACGTAGTGGATTTGGAGAGCCCTTATCATGCATTGCTTGGCCGACCTACTTTGGCCAAGTTCATGGCTGTGCCCCACTACGCCTACCTGAAAATGAAGATGCCGAGCTCGAAGGGGATCATCACGGTAGCCGGCGACTACAAGAAGTCCATCGAGTGCGCCATGGCCAGTAGCCGGCTGGCCGAGTCCTTCGTGGTGGCAGAAGAGAAGAAGATGTTGGAACGGGTTGTGGCCATGGCCGGCAAGCAGCTGGCCTTGCCCCCCAACCCCAAGGATTGTGATGCGCAGGGCTCCTTCCAGCCTGCAAAAGAGACGAAGAAGATACCTCTGGACCCGGAGCACCCGGAGAGGTTCGCTGTCATTGGGGCGAGCTTGGACAGTAAATAGGAAGGCGAGCTCGTCGACTTCCTCCATGAGAATCGAGACATCTTTGCATGGTCCCCAAAGGACATGCCGGGTGTCCCGAAGGATTTCGCCGAGCACAAATTACATGTCCGAGATGATGCGAAGCCGGTCAAGCAGCCCCTCCGCCGAATGTCAGAAGAGAAGCGAAGAATTGTGGGAGAAGAAATAGCCCGGCTCCTTGCCGCCGGCTTTATCATGGAAGTGTTCTTTCCAGAGTGGCTTGCCAACCCAGTTCTGGTTCTGAAGAAGAATAACAAGTGGCGTATGTGTATAGACTACACTAGTCTGAATAAGGCCTGCCCAAAGGATCCGTTTGCTCTGCCACGGATTGACCAAGTGATAGACTCCACAGCCGGATGCGAGCTGTTAAGTTTTTTGGATGCATACTCAGGGTATCATCAGATCAAGTTGGACCCGGCTGACCGCCTGAAGACTGCCTTCATCACACCCTTTGGAGCTTTCTGCTACCTGACAATGACATTCGGCTTGAGAAACGCCGGTGCCACTTTTCAGCGTTGCATGCAGAAATGTCTCTTGAAACAACTCGGCAGAAATGCCCACGTCTACGTAGACGACATTGTGGTGAAGACAGAGAAACGCGGTACCTTGCTGGAAGACCTGAAAGAAACATTTGGCAACTTGCGCCGATTCCAGATCAAGCTCAATCCCGAGAAGTGCGTGTTCGGAGTGCCAGCCGGCCAGCTGCTAGGCTTCCTGGTCTCCGAACGCGGCATTGAGTGCAACCCTGTCAAGATCAAGGCCATCGAGAGGATGGAGATTCCCACCAAGCTGCGAGAGGTGCAGAAGTTCACTGGCTGCTTAGCCTCCCTGAATCGTTTTATCAGCCGACTAGGAGAAAAGGCTCTCCCCCTGTACCGACTCATGAAGAAGTCCACTCACTTCGAGTGGAATGATCAAGCCGACCAAGCCTTCCATGAGTTGAAGAAAATGTTGACCACTCCGCCTGTCCTGGCTGCGCCGACTGAGAAGGAGCCCATGCTCCTCTACATCGCCGCGACTAGCCGAGTCGTCAGCACTGTTGTTGTGGTCCAGCGCCCGGAGGAAGGCCGAGCCCAGCTGGTCCAAAGGCCAGTATACTATCTCAGCGAAGTACTGTCCAGCTCAAAACAAAACTACCCGCACTACCAAAAGATGTGCTATGGGGTGTACTTCGCTGCCAAGAAATTGAAGCCCTACTTCCAAGAGCACCCCATCACGGTCGTGTGCACTGCCCCGCTCGCCGAGATCATAGGCAGCTGGGATGCATCCGGCCGGGTGGCCAAATGGGCCATTGCATTGGCGCCCTACACGATCTTCTATCAACCCCGCACCGCCATCAAGTCGCAAGCATTGGCCGACTTCCTCGTCGACTGGGCCGAGACCCAGTACCTACCGCCGGCTCCCGACTCTACCCATTGGCGGATGCACTTTGACGGGTCCAAGATGCGCACCGGCTTGGGAGCCGGCATCGTCCTCACCTCTCCCAAAGGCGACAAGCTCAAGTACACGCTGCAGATCCACTTCGCCGCCTCCAACAACGTGGCCGAGTACGAGGCGCTCGTACATGGGCTCCGGCTAGCCAAAGAACTCGGCATACGTCGGATCCTGTGTTACGGCGAATCAGACTTGGTGGTCCAGCAATCATCTGGCGACTGGGACGCCAAGGACGCGAACATGGCGAGCTACCGATTCCTCGTCCAGCAGATCAGCGGATACTTCGAGGGGTGCGAGTTCCTCCACGTGCCAAGGGCCGACAACGACCAAGCAGATGCCCTAGCACGGATCGGCTCCACCCGACAAGCCATACCGACTGGCGTCTCACTCCAGCGCCTCCTCAAGCCGTCCATCAAGCCGTCTCCAGAGTCGGATTCCATCTTCGTACCACCCGCGCCAGATACAGCCGGATCCGACTGGAGAGACCCTGCAGGCGGCACGGGGACTTCGTCAACTGGCCCGGGGACTGCCGTAGTCGCACCCGGCCCGGGGACTTCAGAACCCGGCCCGGGGACTGCAGCAGTCGGCCCGGGGACTGCAACGACACAAGAAGCGGTGGCCGACTCACCCAACCCACCCACCCGAGTCATGGTGGCTACATTAACAGAAGAAGTAGTCACAGCTCCCTCATGGGCCCAACCCATCCTCAAGTTCCTAGTCAGCAGAGAGCTGCCGGTTGATGAGATCTCAGCAAGACTAGTGCAACGACGAGCCGCAGCATATACAATAATCAACAGAGAGCTTGTGAAGCGCAGCGTTACTGGAGTCTTCCAGCGTTGCGTCGAGCCAGAAAAAGGAGTGGCAATCCTCAAAGACATCCACCAAGGCGAATGCGGCCACCACGCAGCCTCAAGATCCCTTGTGGCCAAGGCTTTCCGCCATGGTTTCTTCTGGCCGACTGCCTTGGAGGATGCTAAAGAAATAGTCAAGAGCTGCAGAGGATGTCAAGTTTTTAGTTCCAAGCAACACCTGCAGGCTTCTGCCCTCAAGATCATTCCCCTTACTTGGCCTTTTGCCGTCTGGGGACTGGACATGGTGGGCCCTTTCAAGACAGCCCACGGCGGCCTGACACATCTACTGATCGTCGTGGACAAGTTCACAAAGTGGATCGAAGCTAAACCGATTAAGAAGCTGAACGGGCCGACTGCCGTGACATTCATCACCGACATCACTACTCGGTACGGCGTGCCGCACAGCATCATCACCGACAACGGCACGAACTTCGCCAAAGGAGCACTGGCACGTTTCTGCGCGATGCAGGGCATCCGACTAGACTTAGCGTCCGTTGCCCACCCGCAGTCAAACGGCCAGGTCGAGCGAGCAAATGGACTCATCCTCTCCGGCATCAAGCCCCGACTGGTTGTACCACTGGAGCGATCGGCCGGCTGCTGGCTCGAAGAGCTGTCGGCTGTCCTCTGGAGTCTGCGCACTACACCCAACAAGTCAACCGGCTTCACTCCATTCTTCCTCGTGTACGGTGCCGAGGCTGTCATCCCAACAGACATCGAGTTCGACTCGCCTTGGATCACCATGTACACGGAGGAGGAAGCCAAAGAAGCAAGAGAAGACGGCGTGGACCTACTGGAGGAAGGCCGGCTGCTGGCACTTAGCCGGTCCGCCATCTACCAGCAAGGCCTGCGCCGCTACTACAACCGCAAGGTCAAGCCAAGATCCTTCCAAGAGGGCGACCTTGTGCTCCGGCTGATCCAGCGAACAGCCGGCCAACACAAGCTCTCGGCCCCTTGGGAAGGCCCCTTCGTCATCAGCAAGGCACTCGGCAACGACTCCTACTACTTGATCGACGCGCAAAAACCAAGAGCACGCAAGAGAGACGACTCCGGCAAGGAGTCGGAGCGACCATGGAACGCAAACCTCCTAAGACGATTTTACAGCTGAAAAGCAGTATGTATCACGCTCCCCTTTTGTATTAAGTACAAACCAACAGGCCCCCCGAAGAGTACTCGGGGACTGCCTTTTATTTATCTATGAATGACGAGTGTCATATCCATGAATGCATTATTACATTTTGAATTTTTGTCCGGCACCGGGTTCGACTAGTCGGCCCGGGGACTGGCCGCCTTGAGCTATATCGAAAGTTTTTCCTAAAGTCAGAAAAGTAGTGCGCCGGCCCCCGAGTCCTCTCTTGTTGAAAGTCGCAGCTCAAAGAACTGACTGCCCGACTAGCAAGAGGAAAGACAGAAAGGACGCCCACACGAAAAACGGCTAAGGAACAACGAACCTATATAGCAAAGAGACGGCCTCCAAACATGCCTCCCGGCTACCAGAGCAGCCGGCTAGCCGGCTTCCTAAAAAACTTAGCTTTAGTCCAGCAGAGCTAAAGTACTTCCCCCTCCCCAATCGGCCAGGCACTCCCCTGGCTACAGATTGCAGAGCAACTGTTTGACTGGGGAGGCGGCAACCAAGGGAGGGCGGTAAAGGAAAAAGCAGAAGGACAAAAAGCAAAAAGTACAAGGAAAGGCCAAATGCATATGTCATATATATACATAAAGCCGCCAACAGGCCGGCAACAGACATAAGTTCGAATACACCCAGTGGGTGGAATTGTGCGAATTTAACCAAACATTGTTCTAAAGAGTAACAAGACAGGAAAAGCAAAAGACGGCAGACTAGGGCGCGACATGGAGGCCGAGCTGGTCGGTGAAGGCAGCCTCGCTGGCTGAAGGAGTGGCCGACTAGCGGGCCCCGGCTTGACCACCACCTGCGGCAGGAGGCGTGGAGGCGCGCGGCGTAGTGCTGGAGGAGCGGTCAAGCTGAGGCTGGTCGGCTGCTCCACCAGCCGGCTCGGCGTCTTCACCCTCCTCCTCCTCCTCCTCACCCTCGTCGCTGGAGTCGATCTCCTCCGCCGAGTCCTCACCGTACGCCGGGTCCAGCCCGAACCACTCTTCCAGCTGGGCGACTCCATTGTCGTCCACCTCGGGGGCGAAGACGCTGGTGTCGGTGTAGTCGGCGATCGCCGAAGCCCGCCGAATGATGGTCGGCCGCGCCGGCTCCAGCTCCGTGTCGGCTTGCTGCCGCCAGGTAGCCAGCTGGTCCAGGCTCAGGCTGGGATACCAGGCCTTGACGAACTCCAGCGCCCACCTGGCACCGGAGCGAGCCGCCGACGCCTTCCAAGCCTCGAAGCGGCCGATTGCCACCTCCATCCAGTCGGCGGTCCGACTAGGGGTGCGAGGGACCACTTGGCCGGGCCAGAGGGCGGCCAAGACCTACGCCCCGGCACGCTGAAGCCGGTGGAGCAGCCGGTGAGCCGGCTGGATGCGAGCCTGGATCGCCAGGAGCTGCTCCTCCAGCGAGCGGCCGGCGGTTGGCGAGATCTCAAAGCCGGCTTGCCTCCGCGCCTGGCGACGGGCCTCGATGGTCTGGTTGGCGGCAGTAGAATAGCCAGGGAAATACTCTGCGCAAGAAAGAAGAAGAAAGGAAGAAAAGAACACCAAAATCAGAAAAATGAGCCAAAGTGGCAGACGGCAAGAAAGGACGAAGGGGTAGGCGGCTTACCGTCAACCAGATCTTCGATCTGGCCATAGCCAGAGACCAGAGTCTGCCTGGCCTCAGCCCAGCCGGCCGCCTCCGTCTCGAACTTGGCCTGGAGAGTGGCTTCGCGGTCCTGTGCAGCCTTCAGGGCCGCCTTGTGGCTTTCCTCCTGGTCGGCCAGCTTCTTGAGCAGGCGGTCGCGCTCCTGCACCAAGGCGGCGAGCTCGGCGTCCTTGACACAGAGGGCAGTCTGAGACTCTCCCAGCTGTGCCCTCAGACCGGCGTTGGCCGCTGCAAAGTCGGAAGAAGAAGAAGAACAGTAAGAAATCGTCAAGGAAGATCCGACCCGACTGCTCAGCAGTCGGCCCGAATCTCGGGGACTACACCCAGTGGGTGCGCTGACGCGCCCCCACATGAGATAATGAATAAACCACGTACCTCGGCTCTCAGTAAGATCGGCGGTCTTCTGAGTTAGCTCCCGAGCCTGGGAGTTGAAGGCGGCCGTTCGAAGGTTGTGGTAGTCCTGCAAGATGGACAGAAGACCGAAGTGAGAACAAAAATAGCAAAGGTAAATCCACCAAGAAGTTCCAAGCCGCCTGCTCAGCAGCCGGCTCGGAACTCGGGGACTACACCCAGTGGGTGCGCTAACGCGCCCCCACGGAAGAAATGAGGATCAAGAAAAAAGCAAAGTCAAGAAGAAACAAGACAGGAGTACTAACCCGGATGGCCGCCCGCGTTGCGAGGAACTCGTCGGTGAACTGCCTCAGCGCCGCGGCTTGGCTTTGGAGCCGGGTCCGGACGTCTTGTGCAGCCACGTTCACTACGGCTGTCCCTCCGCCTGGCGTCCACCCCGAGGTAGCGCTGGCCGCCTCCGCGTCTCGGGCCGACGAGCTGGAGCCCACGGCCGGCTGTGGCTCCGACGCGGCCTTCTGTGGCTCCGACGCCGCCTTCCCCGCGCGCCGGCTCGGCGGCACCCGGACCGACACCTCAGCCCCCGCGGCCGGCTCGCCCTCCGCCGACTGCGCAGGTGGCGGATCAGGCTGGCCGCCTTGGGCCGCCCCAGTTGGCGGGGTCGGCTCCGGCGCCTTCTCCAAGATGATGACGTCGTCGCCGCTTCCCCAGCCCCGGCTGGTCGCCGCAGGCTCCCCCTGGCGAGGGTTCCATGTCCCCAGGCGCCATGACGCGCAGCGGGGTGACCATCAAAACCTCCCCCGCCGCCGCCGCGGCCTCAGCCTCTGCCTGGGCCCTGGCTGCGGCCTCGGCGAGTGCCTTCGCCGCCTCCTCCTCCCGTGCCGCCTGGGCGGCGGCCGCCTTCCGTGCCTCCGCCTCCCGTGCCTCCTGCTCCTCCCGCGCCTCCCGCGCGTTCCTTTCTGTCGCCTCCTGGAGGTCGGCGCGGGGGTCCACACGGCGGGTGGTGCTCCCAGAGCCCCTTGGCGACTCGACGACGGAGCCAGCAGCCGCCCGCTCAAGTGACAACGGAGCTCTGATCGTTGAAGAAAAAGACAAAGGTTTCAAGAACCACCAAAGAAAGGAAAGAAAGAGAGTATACGAAAGAAGGTGGACTTACGCCGACACGGTCTGCGGTTGCCTCACCGCCCTGCGGAAGCGAGCCGCCTTCACGGCCGCCTCTTCCCGCCTGGTGGCTGCCGCCCCGCCCCTGGGCTTCTTCGTTCGGCTGCCAAACAGACCCTGGGCGGCGCGACGCTTCTGCCCTCCACCCCGAGCAGGCGGCGCGGCGGAGGAGCCCGCGCCGCGCCCAGATACTGGCTGGCAGTGCGGGACGGCTTCGGCTTCATCGTCGTCCGGCCAGTCGTCAAAGGTGGCAGTGAACCCGGAGCCGCCTGCTTCGCCGCCAGCTTGGCCTCCGCCCGGCTCGACGTCGTCGTCCATATGGACCGCCCCCAGGTCGGGGTCCTCCAGGTTGTGTTCGGTCCGGTCGGGGACGAATCGGCGCTCCGTGTCTGACCCGCCGGCCAGCCGAAGAACATGACTCTGTCAAAGAACAAGCCGACTGAGTCAGAGTCGGCCAAGAGATGCTCGTCAACAAGGCTGAGAGAGAGAGAGCAAAAGACGCAGGGAGAGCATACCGTAGGCGGCGGATTGGCTCGGCTATACGGCTCCTTGCCGAACTGCCACTCTTCGGTGAGTTTGCAGTTCGCAAGGTAGTTCACCATGTAGGCAACCTCCTCGCGCGGCATCTCCTTGGTGCACATTCGGCTCGGATCGAGCTGGCCGCTCATCTGACAGATCAGATGAGGCCGGCTCTGGAGCGGAAGGACCCGGCGCGTGACGAACGCGGCCAGAAGGTCGGGGCCCGTTAGGCCCTCCGACTGGACCATCACCCGCAGTCGGGCGATGGCGGCGTTTCCCGCCGGCGACAGCGTCACAGCCCAGAAGGACCACTGGGGCAGCCTGCCCGCCGGTGGGCCGGCTACGTAAGCCGGCAGGTTGATGTAGTCGCCCCGTGGAGCGATGTTCCGCACGTAGAAGTACGACTTCTGCCACTTCTTCACCGATTGGATCAGCGTGATGACAGGGAAGGGGTTGTCGGCAGCCGATCTCCGCGACGTGATGAAGGCGCCAGTATGAGCCGGCACGCCCTTAACACGCATGCCCAGCTTCGACTGGAAGAACTCCCCCCAGAGCTCAAGGGTGGGGAGGACGCTGAGATAGCCCTCGCACAGGGTGACGAAGGCGGACAGCAGCACCACCGCGTTGGGGGTGAGATGGTGCGGCTGGAGCTGATAGAATTCGAGCCAGGAGCGGAAGAAGGCGCTCACTGGCAGGCCGAAGCCACGCAAGAAGTGCGAGCGGAAGACCACCCGCTCGCCCTCCTGCGGCCTCGGCGAGATTTCCTTCGCCGACGCGAGGCGGACCTCCACTTTGTCCGCGCTGGGCAGCCGCCGCGTGTCGCGGAGGAAGTCGACGTGGTCGTCATGGACGTTGGAGCCGTCCCAATCCCCGCCAAGCTGCTCTACGGTGGGAGGCATGACGGAAGCTAGCACGGCGGCGGAAGAGCGCGGCGGCGAGGCGCTGTCGCAAGAACTGGCAAGAGGAAGAAGACGGTGGAAGTAGGAGGAGCGTGCGAGGGCCTGCTGCCCTCCACCTCCCCCTACTTATAGCCTCACGAGGCCGAAGAGGCCGGACGTGGGGGGGGGGACATGGGATTAACTACGCCCACTCCCCCCACGTCTCGCGATTATTGCGCATAAATGCGAGCCGAAACTGCCGCACGGGACGTGCGGGTGGTTTCGGGATACAAAGGATCCGCGCCCAGGCCGAGGCGCGCGCGTGGGCTGGCAGGCTTTTTGGCCACGTGGTCCGCGGGCGGCGAGTGGCCGGCCCGCGGCCCGGAGCATGCATTGGCGAGCTCCCGCCCTCCGACTCCAGAAGTTTTCGACCGAGGCGGCACGCCTAACCAGAGCCGGCTCCCAGCTGCCGGCTTGCTAAGATGGGAAGCTGATCGTGCTTCTCAACTCCTACTCAACCTCGAAGCCCAATCAGCTTTGGGGACTACTGTCGGAGTAAATGGCCACGGGTAGCCATACCGACTACCCCTGGCTCTTCAGAAAAATTATCAGGCCTTTGGGCCTTCAAACACTTCCAGCATTGGACCACCTTCCCTGGCCGGCTACCTCTGAAGCCGACTCACGGAAGGCGGCCCAGCCTCAAGCGACCTCCCTCCCCAAGACAACCGCGGGGTGGCCGACTCCAAGAAGCCGGCCTCGAAGAGCGCCGACTCCAAGAAGCCGGCCGAGACCACAACCACCAAAGCTACTCCCACATAACGGTGACAAGACGGGGTGTGGCCACAGTGCGGCCCACTACCCCCGAAGCCCGAGGCGGGCATGGCTACAGGAGGCCGTACGGGACGGCCGTCTCCCGTGCGGCCCGGCACTGTAGCCATGCTAGCCTCAACGTCATCCACGACAGACTCCCGTATGGCCCACGGGCGGCGGGCCCCTTTAGCCAGAGAGAGGCGTGAAGGCGGCCCGGCGTCCCCCCAGTCGGCCAAGGGTGTAGCCAGCTCTCAGGAGCCGGCCACTCCCTTCCTCGAAGCAGGAGCCCCATTAAGGAGACAAGACGAGGTAAGGCTACAGTGAGAGCCCCCGAGGCGGCCCACTGTAGCCATGCTTGCCTCGACAAAGCCCTCGTCATCAGAGACGAGGCTACAGTAAGCAGCCGCCGACAAGACCCTAGACGGTGGGGCCGGCCTGTCGACCAAGGAGCCGGCAGCCGGCGGGACCCACCAGTCGGCGGGACCCAGCAGCCAGCGGAGAAGCCGGCAAGCGTAGACACTGACGGCTGGGACCAGTGCCCAGCCGGATTACCATTGTACCCTCGGGGGGTAGGCCTATATAAACCCCCCGGAGCACCCATGCAAAGGGTTAACTTCTGAGCACACACACCATAGAGATAGAGAGAAGCAAGAGCTAGCCTTGTTCTTCTTCTCCCTTGAACCCCACAGCTCTAGGAGCGATTGTAGCTACCTTTCCTTGATCTAGTGATCATGCGGAGACCCCGCAGAGCAGGACTAGGGGTGTTATCTCCCCGGAGAGCCCCGAACCTGGGTAAGATCCGCCGGCGTGCATGTCTTCGCCTCATCCCGTTTCCAGGCACCGGCGATGTCTTATTGGCACCCACAATGATAAGCCATCCATTGGCATATGTCGCACCAACCACCCGACAATTTCGAACCGTTTTCATCCGCTGTTCCGCGCTTCGAGATGCGGTTTCCATTGGCACGTCTTGTCAAAGTAGAGATCGTGTCGCCTTATTATGGGATTCTCGTCAATACGGGCATGGGCAACCCAACCGTGCCGTTTACACAACCCTTGGGAATAGGCGAGTTTTAAGGCCAGTGGGGAGGCATTTGATATTCACTGCCTTTATAAGGAGATAAGGATTCCCTTGATGGGGAACGTAGTAATTTCAAAAAATTTCCTACGCACACGCAAGATCATGGTGATGCATAGCAACGAGAGGGGAGAGTGTTGTCCACGTACCCTCGTAGAACGACATCGGAAGCGTTATCACAACGCGGTTGATGTAGTCGTACGTCTTCACGATCCGACCGATCAAGTACCGAACGTACGGCACCTCCAAGTTCTACACACGTTCAGCTCGATGATGTCCCTCGAACTCCGATCCAGCCGAGTGTTGAGGGAGAGTTTCGTCAGCATGACGGCGTGGTGACGATGATGATGTTCCACCGACGCAGGGCTTCGCCTAAGCTCCGCGACGGTATTATCGAGGTGTAATATGGTGGAGGGGGGCACCGCACACGGCTAAAATATCGTATATCAAGTGTGTAGAGAGGTGCCCCCTGCCCCCGTATATAAAGGAGCAAGGGGGAGGCCGGCTGCCCTTGGCGCGCCAAAGAGAGGGGGGAGTCCTCCTCCTAGTAGGAGTAGGACTCCCCTTTCCTAGTCCTACCAGGAAAAGAAGGGGGGAAGGAAAGAGAGGGAGAGGGAGAGGGAAAGGGGGCTGCGCCCCCCTCTCCTAGACCAACTAGGACTCCTCCTGGGAGGATGCGCGCCACCTCCTAGCTGCTGCCCTCTCTCTCCCCTCGAGGCCCACTAAGGCCCAATACTTCCCCGGGGGGTTCTGGTAACCCTCCGGCACTCCGGTTTAATCCGAAACATCTCCGGAACACTTCTGGTGTCCGAATATAGTCGTCCAATATATCAATCTTTATGTCTCGAGTATTTCGAGACTCCTCGTTATGTCCGTGATCACATCCGGGACTCCGAACAACCTTCGGTACATCAAAACATACAAACTCATAATATAACTGTCATCGTAACTTTAAGCGTGCGGACCCTTTGGGTTCGAGAACTATGTAGACATGACCGAGACACCTCTCCGGTCAATAACCAATAGCGGGACCTGGATGCCCATATTGGCTCCCACATATTCTACGAAGATCTTTATCGGTCAGACCGCATAACAACATACGTTGTTCCCTTTGTCATCGGTATGTTACTTGCCCGAGATCCGATCGTCGGTATCTCGATACCTAGTTCAATCTCGTTACCGGCAAGTCTCCTTACTCGTTCCGTAATACATCATCCCGCAACTAACTCATTAGTCACAATGCTTGCAAGGCTTATAGTGATGTGCATTACCGAGTGGGCCCAGAGATACCTCTCCGACAATCGGAGTGACAAATCCTAATCTCGAAATACGCCAACCCAACAAGTACCTTTGGAGACACCTGTAGAGCACCTTTATAATCACCCAGTTACGTTGTGACATTTGGTAGCACACAAAGTGTTCCTCCGGTAAACGGGAGTTGCATAATCTCATAGTCATAGGAACATGTATAAGTCATGAAGAAAGCAATAGCAACATACTAAACGATTGGGTGCTAAGCTAGTCAACGGGTCTGCAACATTCAGATCCGTATGTATCTTGCAAATTTCTATGTCTCCCACCTGGACTAAATCCCGGATGGAATTGAAGCGTCTTCTGATGTGCTTGGTTTTATTGTGAAATCTGGATTCCTTTGCTAAGGCAATTGCACCAGCATTGTCACAAAAGATTTTCATTGGTCCCGATGTACTAGGTATGACACCTAGATCGGATATGAACTCCTTCATCCAGACTCCTTCATTTGCTGCTTCCAAAGCAGCTATGTATTCCGCTTCACACGTAGATCCCGCCACGACACTTTGCTTAGAACTGCACCAACTGACAGCTCCACCGTTTAATGTAAATACGTATCCGGTTTGCGATTTTGAATCGTCCGGATCAGTGTCAAAGCTTGCATCAACGTAACCCCTTACGATGAGCTCTTTGTCACCTCCATAAACGAGAAACATATCCTTAGTCCTTTTCAGGTATTTCAGGATGTTCTTGACCGCTGTCCAGTGATCCACTCCTGGATTACTTTGGTACCTCCCAGCTAAACTTATAGCAAGGGACACATCAGGTCTGGTACACAGCATTGCATACATGATAGAGCCTATGGCTGAAGCATAGGGAACATCTTTCATCTTCTCTCTATCTTCTGCAGTGATCGGGCATTGAGTCTTAGTCAATCTCACACCTTGTAGTACAGGCAAGAACCCTTTCTTTGCTTGATCCATTTTGAACTTCTTCAAAACTTTGTCAAGGTATGTGCTTTGTGAAAGTCCAATTAAGCGTCTTGATCTATCTCTATAGATCTTAATGCCTAATATATATGCAGCTTCACCGAGGTCTTTCATTGAAAAACTCTTATTCAAGTATCCCTTTATGCTATCCAGAAATTATGTATCATTTCCAATCTGTAATATGTCATCCACATATAATATCAGAAATGCTATCGAGCTCCCACTCACTTTCTTGTAAATACAGGCTTCTCCAAAAGTCTGTATAAAACCAAATGCTTTGATCACACTATCAAAGCGTTTATTCCAACTCCGAGAGGCTTGCACTAGTCCATAAATGGATCGCTGGAGCTTGCACACTTTGTTAGCTCCCTTTGGATCGACAAAACCTTTCGGTTGCATCATATACAACTCTTCTTCCAGAAATCCATTCAGGAATGCAGTTTTGACATCCATTTGCCAAATTTCATAATCATAAAATGCGGCAATTGCTAACACGATTCGGACAGACTTAAGCATCGCTACGGGTGAGAAGGTCTCATCATAGTCAATCCCTTGAACTTGTCGAAAACCTTTCGCAACAAGTCGAGCTTTATAGACAGTAACATTACCATCAGCGTCAGTCTTCTTCTTAAAGATCCATTTATTTTCAATGGCTTGCCGACCATTGGGCAAGTCAACCAAAGTCCATACTTTGTTCTCATACATGGATCCCATCTCGGATTTCATGGCTTCAAGCCATTTTGCGGAATCTGGGCTCACCATCGCTTCTTCCTAGTTCGTAGGTTCGTCATGGTCTAGTAACATGACCTCCAGAATAGGATTACCGTACCACTCTGGTGCGGATCTTGATCTAGTTGACCTACGAGGTTCAGTAATAACTTGATCTGAAGTTTCATGATCATTATCATTAACTTCCTCACTACTTGGTGTAGGTGTCGCAGAAACTGATTTCTGCGATGATCTACTTTCCAATAAGGGAGCAGGTACAGTTACCTCATCAAGTTCTACTTTCCTCCCACTCACATCTTTCGAGAGAAACTCCTTCTCTAGAAAGGATCCATTCCTAGCAACGAATATCTTGCCTTCGGATCTGTGATAGAAGGTATACCCAGCAGTCTCTTTTGGGTATCTTATGAAGACACATTTCTCCGATTTAGGTTCGAGCTTATCAGGTTGAAGTTTCTTCACATAAGCATCGCAACCCCAAACTTTAAGATACGACAACTTTGGTTTCTTGCCAAACCATAGTTCATAAGGCGTCGTCTCAACGGATTTCGATGGTGTCCTATTTAGAGTGAATGCAGCCGTCTCTAAAGCATAACCCCAAAACGATAGCGGTAAATCAGTAAGAGACATCATAGATCGCACCATATCTAATAAAGTACGATTACGACGTTCGGACACACCATTACGCTCTGGTGTTCCGGGTGGCGTGAGTTGCGAAACTATTCCGCATTGTTTCAAATGTAGACCAAACTCGTAACTCAAATATTCTCCTCCACGATCAGATCGTAGGAATTTTATTTTCTTGTTACGATGATTTTCAACTTCACTCTGAAATTCTTTGAACTTTTCAAATGTTTCAGACTTATGTTTCATTAAGTAGATATACCTATATCTGCTCAAATCATCTGTGAAGGTGAGAAAATAACGATATCCGCCTCGAGCCTCAATATTCATCGGACCACATACATCTGTATGTATGATTTCCAACAAATCTGTTGCTCTCTCCATAGTTCCGAAGAACGGTGTTTTGGTCATCTTGCCCATGAGGCACGGTTCGCAAGTACCAAGTGATTCAAAATCAAGTGATTCCAAAATTCCATCAGTATGGAGTTTCTTCATGCGCTTTACACCGATATGACCTAAACGGCAGTGCCACAAATAAGTTGCACTGTCATTATTAACTCTGCATCTTTTGGCTTCGACATTATGAATATGTGTATCACTACTATCGAGATTCATTAAAAATAGACCACTCTTCAAGGGTGCATGACCATAAAAGATATTATTCATATAAATAGAACAACCATTATTCTCTGATTTAAATGAATAACCGTCTCGCATTAAACAAGATCCAGATATAATGTTCATGCTCAATGCTGGCACCAAATAACAATTATTTAGGTCTAAAACTAATCGGAAGGTAGATGTAGAGGTAGCGTGCCGACGGCGATCACATCGACTTTGGAACCATTTCCCACGCGCATCGTCACCTCGTCCTTAGCCAATCTTCACTTAAGCCGTAGCCCCTGTTTCGAGTTGCAAATATTAGCAACAGAACCAGTATCAAATACCCAGGTGCTACTGCGAGTATTAGTAAGGTACACATCAATAACATGTATATCACATATACCTTTGTTAACCTTGCCATCCTTCTTATCCGCCAAATACTTGGGGCAGTTCCGCTTCCAGTGACCAGTCTGCTTACAGTAGAAGCACTCAGTTTCAGGCTTAGGTCCAGACTTGGATTTCTTCTCCTGAACAGCAACTTGCTTGCTGTTCTTCTTGAAGTTCCCTTTCTTCTTCCCTTTGCCCTTTTTCTTGAAACTAGTGGTTTTACTGACCATCAACACTTGATGCTCCTTTTTGATTTCTACCTCCGCTGCCTTTAGCATTGCGAAGAGCTCGGGAATTGTCTTATCCATCCCTTGCATGTTATAGTTCATCACGAAGCTCTTGTAGCTTGGTGGCAGTAATTGAAGAATTCTGTCAATGACGCAATCATCCGGAAGTTGAACTCCCAGTTGAATCAAGTGATTATTATACCCAGACATTCTGAGTATATGCTCACTGACAGAACTATTCTCTTCCATCTTGCAGCTATAGAACTTATTGGAGACTTCATATCTCTCAATCCGGGCATTTGCTTGAAATATTAACTTGAACTCCTGGAACATCTCATATGCTCCATGACGTTCAAAACGTCGTTGAAGTCCCGGTTCTAAGTCGTAAAGCATGGCACACTGAACTATTGAGTAGTCATCAGCTTTGCTCTGCCAGACGTTCATAACTTCTGGCGTAGCTCTTGCAGGAGGCCTGGCACCTAGCGGTGCTTCCAGAACGTAATTCTACTGTGCAGCAATGAGGATAATCCTCAAGTTACGGACCCAGTCCGTGTAATTGCTACCATCATCTTTCAACTTAGCTTTCTCAAGGAACGCATTAAAATTCAACGGAACAACAACACGGGCCATTTATCTACAACTAACATAGACAAGTAAGATACTATCAGGTACTAAGTTCATGATAAATTTAAGTTCAATTAATCATATTACTTAAGAACTCCCACTTAGATAGACATCCCTCTAATCATCTAAGTGATTACGTGATCCAAAGCAACTAAACCATGTCCGATTAACACGTGAGATGGAGTAGTTTCAATGGTGAACATCACTATGTTGATCATATCTACTATATGATTCACGCTCGACCTTTCGGTCTCTGTGTTCCGAGGCCATATCTGTATATGCTAGGCTCGTCAAGTTTAACCTGAGTATTCCGCGTGTGCAACTGTTTTGCACCCGTTGTATTTGAACGTAGAGCCTATCACACCCGATTAACACGTGGTGTCTCAGCACGAAGAACTTTCGCAACGGTGCATACTCAGGGAGAACACTTTTATCTTGAAATTTTAGTGAGAGATCATCTTATAATGCTACCGTCAATCAAAGCAAGATAAGATGCATAAAGGATTAACATCACATGCAATCAATATAAGTGATATGATATGGCCATCATCATCTTGTGCTTGTGATCTCCATCTCCGAAGCACCGTGCTCGTGATCTCCATCTCCGAAGCACCGTCATGATCACCATCGTCACCGAATCGACCCCTTGATCTCCATCGTAGTATCGTTGTCGTCTCGCCAACTTATTGCTTTTACGACTATCGCTACCGCTTAGTGATAAAGTAAAACTATTACGTGGCGATTGCATCTCATACAATAAAGCGACAACCATATGGCTCCTGCCAGTTGCCGATAACTCGGTTACAAAACATGATCATCTCATACAACACATTATATCACATCATGTCTTGACCATATCACATCACAACATGCCTTGCAAAAACAAGTTAGACGTCCTCTACTTTGTTGTTGCATGTTTTACGTGGCTGCTACGGGCTTAGCAAGAACCGTTCTTACCTATGCATCAAAACCACAACGATAGTTTGTCAAGTTGGTGCTGTTTTAACCTTCGCAAGGACCGGGCGTAGCCACACTCGGTTCAACTAAAGCGAGAGAGACAGACACCCGCCGGTCACCTTTAAGCAACGAGTGCTCGCAACGATGAAACAAGTCTCGCGTAAGCGTACGCGTAATGTCGGTTCGGGCCGCTTCATCTCACAATACCGCTGAACCAAAGTATGACATGCTGGTAAGCAGTATGACTTATATCGCCCACAACTCACTTGTGTTCTACTCGTGCATAGCATCAACACATAAAACCAGGCTTGGATGCCACTGATGGGGAACGTAGTAATTTCAAAAAAATTCCTATGCACACGCAAGATCATGGTGATGCATAGCAACGAGAGGGGAGAGTGTTGTCCACGTACCCTCGTAGACCGACAGCGGAAGCGTTACCACAACGCGGTTGATGTAGTCGTACGTCTTCACGATCCGACCGATCAAGTACCGAACGTACGGCACCTCCAAGTTCTACACACGTTCAGCTCGATGACGTCCCTCGAACTCCGATCCAGCCGAGTGTTGAGGGAGAGTTTCGTCAGCACGACGGCGTGGTGACGATGATGATGTTCCACCGACGCAGGGCTTCGCCTAAGCTCCGCGACGGTATTATCGAGGTGTAATATGGTGGAGGGGGGCACCGCACACGGCTAAAATATCGTATATCAAGTGTGTAGAGAGGTGCCCCCTGCCGCCGTATATAAAGGAGCAAGGGGGAGGCCGGCTGCCCTTGGCGCGCCAAAGAGAGGGGGGAGTCCTCCTCCTCGTAGGAGTAGGACTCCCCTTTCCTAGTCCTACTAGGAAAAGAAGGGGGGAAGGAAAGAGAGGGAGAGGGAGAGGGAAAGGGGGCTGCGCCCCCCTCTCCTAGTCCAACTAGGACTCCTCCTGGGAGGGGGCACGCCACCTCCTGGCTGCTGCCCTCTCTCTCCCCTCGAGGCCCACTAAGGCCCAATACTTCCCCGGGGTGTTCTGGTAACCCTCCGGCACTCCGGTTTAATCCGAAACATCTCCGGAACACTTCTGGTGTCCGAATATAGTCGTCCAATATATAAATCTTTATGTCTCGAGTATTTCGAGACTCCTCGTTATGTCCGTGATCACATCCGGGACTCCGAACAACCTTCGGTACATCAAAACATACAAACTCATAATATAACTGTCATCGTAACTTTAAGCGTGCGGACCCTTTGGGTTCGAGAACTATGTAGACATGACCGAGACACCTCTCCGGTCAATAACCAATAGCGGGACCTGGATGCCCATATTGGCTCCCACATATTCTACGAAGATCTTTATCGGTCAGACCGCATAACAACATACGTTGTTCCCTTTGTCATCGGTATGTTACTTGCCCGAGATCCGATCGTCGGTATCTCGATACCTAGTTCAATCTCGTTACCGGCAAGTCTCCTTACTCGTTCCGTAATACATCATCCCGCAACTAACTCATTAGTCACAATGCTTGCAAGGCTTATAGTGATGTGCATTACCGAGTGGGCCCAGAGATACCTCTCCGACAATCGGAGTGACAAATCCTAATCTCGAAATACGCCAACCCAACAAGTACCTTTGGAGACACCTGTAGAGCACCTTTATAATCACCCAGTTATGTTGTGACGTTTGGTAGCACACAAAGTGTTCCTCCGGTAAACGGGAGTTGCATAATCTCATAGTCATCGGAACATGTATAAGTCATGAAGAAAGCAATAGCAACATACTAAACGATCGGGTGCTAAGCTAACGTAATGGGTCATGTCAATCACGTCATTCTCCTAATGAGGTGATCCCGTTAATCAAATGACAACTCATGTCTATGGCTAGGAAACATAACCATCTTTGATTAACGAGCTAGTCAAGTAGAGGCATACTAGTGACACTCTGTTTGTCTATGTATTCACACATGTATTATGTTTCCGGTTAATACAATTCTAGCATGAATAATAAACATTTATCATGATATAAGGAAATATATAATACTTTATTATTGCCTCTAGGGCATATTTCCTTCATCCCTTTCTTCACCGACGCCTTCTTTCTTCCTTTTCCCTCCCATCATTGAGCTCCAGCGCCCAAGGTCTCAACTTTTCCGCCTCAAGCAAACACTCCACCATGTCCAGATCCGGAGGGCAAGGCAAGTGGATGGTCTCCTCCGTAAAGGAGAAGGACATCACCCAGCTTCGGGCGGCCTGGTATCTAGCGAAAGGAATGGCCCACCGTCTGCCAACCCAGGGGCAAATCATCCCCACCCCGAAGCCCACTGAGAGGGTGGTTTTTCTATTACGGGCTAGTTTCCATGATCTGGCCCCGAACTCCTTTCTCAACATCTCGGCATTCGTTGTCGTGTGCGAGGGTTTCCTTCGCATCCAGCCCCATTTCGGCCTATGGCTCAAGATCTTCAACGTGAAGCCGAAGGTGGTGGATAGTCAGCACGCGGAGTGCGGAGGCGCTATGGTGAGCAAGATGCCCAACGTCACATGGCCTAAGGGCACCTTTGTGGAGACTGTCAAAGAGTGGCAGAAGCAGTGGTTCTACACCACAGAGCCACGCGGCGCCACTTGGGCGACGGCCCTCGAATTCAAGGTTGGAGCTCCAATGCGGCTCACCTCCTGGATGGAGAAGGCCCCCAACGGGTCTTCGTCAGTTGAGCTGATAGCGCTGCAAACGCGCATTCAGAGCATGGTGGATAAGAACATCAAGCTCGTCCATGTGATCCAGGTGATGCTGGTTCACCGGATTCTCCCCTGCAAAAGCCAAAGCTTCCCTTTATGGAAATTCGATCTGGAGAAGCACCAGACCCTGGAGAGGCTCTTCGAAACTACCCACGAAGATGCCTGGAAGTTGCTCTTCAAGGGCAACGAGAAGCCACCGGTCATAGATTCAGACCGTGGGCACGATCACACCCATCCCGCCAATGCGGTAAGTCCTTCTCTTCTCAAGGCGTACCTTCCACTTGTTTGTTCAAGGAGGATGCCTAATCTTTATTATATTTTTTCAGGTGTGGACGGAGAGAGGGGAGAGGATCCAGTGTCCAGCCCCGCTGCTCGAAGAGCCAGTCATCCCGCTCCTGGCGAGGATGCTGGTTCCGGCGCCCTATCGGCCGCCAGAAAAGAAGGCCAAGAAGAAGGCCAAGGGGGCCAAAGGTGGCCCCTGTCGCAAGGGTGCTTCGGACGTGACGTCCGAAGACGAAGAGACCCACTCCTCCGCTCCTAAGGACGACGACGAGGAGGAGGAGGAGGAAAGCAACCCTCCCCTAGATGGGGGAAAGAAGAAGAGGGCGGCCTCCACGAATCTGGAGGCGGAGACGTCCAAGAAGGGGAAGGGCTCCTTCACGGATAACACCGTGTGGGATGTTGACAGCACTCCGGAGCGATGCCCCCGGACCAAGCCCCAAGCCGGATCGTAAGTACTGAAAAACTTGTGTATGTCCTCATATCCAACACTTCTTCTTCATGGTATTTATCATGTCAATTTATGCTATTGCAGCCCGGCCCACGACAGTTCCCAGCAGTCCTCAACAGGAGGTTCGCTGGTTCCAAGGCGATGGCCAGCGAGTCACCGCCGGCCGCTGACTCTCCCAAGGCCAAGGGTGACGCCGAGGTGCTGTCCTGAAGGACCTCTCCAGGCCGGGGAGGAGCTTGGGAGGCTGTCAAGGAGGCGCCAAAGGGCGAAACCTCCACTGCCAGACACACAGAGGAGCAGATCCTCACGGAAAACTGGCGACGAGGGCCGTATTCAGTTCGGCCGTCAACCGAATACGATTTCGGAGACTAATACAGCCCCGAAATCCGGTGTGCAACCTTCTTCGAAAGAAAGGGGTACGCCCATTCCGCTGGTGACCCCTGTCCAACCAAGGGCACTGGATAATCTGCTGGAAGCGCTACGAGGTGCTTCCATTGTGGAAGAGCACCGTATCCTTATGGGTATGGTGATTGAGAGGGTTTAGTCCGCCAAGAGCGGGCTAACCGAAGCCTGCAGCAGTCTGCTGACAGGTTTTGAGGTAAGCGACGCCAAAAGAAAAATCCCAATATACACAGTAGCGCCTGAGACACTGTTCGATGTTCGGAAAGAAAGGCCGGACAGAGGATCAATCCATTATTGTAGGAAACTAACTAAATATGTCATACATGAATACGCAGGCGTCGCTGCTGGCCGCGGCCTCACACACTGCCGAAGTCTCCGAACTGAAGCAGAGACTAGAGCGAGCCGAGGAGGAGCTCGACCAGGTGAGGAGGGAGCTCCAGGAGAAGCAAGGTATGTAATGACCCGGTATATATTCGGAAAGAATAAATGATATATATTAACAGAAGTGTCATGATATGTATAGGAGCGACGACCGAGGTCGAGGCCCTAAAAAAGGCCCTTGCCGAAGCCGAGGATAAAGCTGCCAAAGAGCAAGCCGCTCATAAGAAGCTCAAGGCCAGGGTTAAAGAGGTCCAGCAAGAACTGTAGGACACTGTGAAAAAGCGCGAGACCCTGGAGCGCGATGCTTCGGCCCAAGAGACCGAACTTGCCAAGGCTCGCCAAAGCGCAGAAGCGACCCGGATTGAAGCCCAGGGCGTCCTCCAGGAGATCCAGGAGGCCAGGAAGATCGCGGCGGGTAAGGCGTTTAGTATGCGAAGCAAGTATGTGAAGAAGAAGTATTTCTTACTAACCCGAATTCGGAGTTCCCCAGGGGCGTTTGCGGACTTGCCGCGCAGCCTGTCAGACGCTGCGGAGTTCTTCAGGGCCGAAGAAGGGAGCTCGACGGAGAAGCTGTTCTGGTCGCAATACCTTGCGCCAGAACACCCAGTGCCCTTCACCGATCAGCTGAAAAAGCTGGTCGAGCTGCATAGGGTGGCCGAACTGTGGCCTGCCGAAGCTATACCCAGCAGCTACTTCGGCCTCGTGAAGCGGCTGGTGAATGCTGTCCTCGGCTGGACGTCGTCAAGAGGTCGGTCTTCGTCCTGCATTGTTGCGGAGCAGTGTGCGAAAGACGTGATCTTTGAATGAATACTTTCATATTTTGTCTCTGCCTTGTATGATAAAACTCAGCCGTTATGAAATATAATGCTTGTGTTTATTTTAAGATTTTTACCTCCTGGGCGACCGTTTTATTAAATCTGAGAGTTCTCCAGTCGCCGGCTTCAGCCCCATGTAGGAAGTACAAGGGTGTTCGGTTGGCGCCAAAGCATACTTAATCCAAAGATTTTTGGTCCGTTAAGGATGTGTTAGCGTTGCGAACCAGGCAATCAGACTATGCGGCTTTATCACCCTCACTTGGCCATAGGAGTTTGACAGATAAAAATTTAGGCACAGCCCCTAGTGTTCGTGAGTCCGAACTTGGGATGCTGTAAACACCTGATGGGGTAAAAACTGATCCCTTGCTAAATGTGGGAAAAATCTGTAATGATTTGTAAACTCTCGAACAGCGGACCGGCTCACGTCGCATCATGACAGTCAGTTTTCGGCTTTCTCTACTGAGGTGCTCATCCGGATGAACCAGGACACAATCGAAGTAGTTCTCCCTTTACTACCCTAGCCGATATAGAGGAACGTAAGGTAGTAAGCACAGGAGCCGGGCAACCCAACTATTGACCAAAGACATGATTCGGAGCCGACGCATATAGTGCTAAAGATCGGGGTGCCGAACTATACTATAAAAAGTGTTCGGATTTTGTTGCCGTATTATGGGGCATAATGAAGCCCCTAGCGAATGAAGGCGTACCAGAGTGTACGGGTGCAATTTGATAAGAATATCAAAAAGGGAAAAAGGAAAGGGACAGTAAGCTGATGCCACTGAAGTTGGGCCTGCGAACTATTTTCCATTATAGCGTAATTAATATGTCGAAGTGTATTTGTACAAGTAGTGCAATAAGCAATAGGGATATTTAACATGCCACGACCAAGGCAAAGCTGTGTGCGGGTACCGAAAATAGGTAGAGTGGTCGTGAAAGAGACCACCTAGAGATTCCCCCGTGCGTCTGTGCTTCTTGCCATCTTGGTGTATTTATCCTTTGACAGGACTAGTTATCAGACCGTCAGGGAGGGCCTGTCGATAAGAAACCTGAAAAGGAGAAAAAGGGGATAGTGAAAGTATATGTGTCTGGGAACGGTCGAGCCGTACTGTGGATCACAAGATAGGCATGCCTCCGCCTATGCCCATGGTATTTTGAGTGCGTAGTTATGTACGCGCGGTACGAATGCCGTCACTTGACTGGGGCTGGGACGGAGGCCGAACTGCTAGTCGAGCTCTTGATGAGCCGAGCTGTCCTGCTGCAGAATGGTCCGGACCCTCTTAACGGTGTCCGGGGGCTTGGCAGCCGAATTAAGGTTCTACTTGAGAAGGCCGCTCTGTACTTCTGCTGCCAAGGTAGCGGTGTGCTCTTCTGTACGGAGGGAGCGTTTCGTGTTTCCAATAACTGTTATGATGCCGCGTGGACCGGGCATCTTGAGCTTGAGATAAGCATAGTGTGGCACCGCGTTGAACCGAGCAAATGCGGTTCATCCAAGCAGTGTGTGGTAGCCGCTGCGAAAAGGGACGATATCGAAGGTCAATTCTTCGCTTCGGAAGTTGTCCGGAGATCCGGAGACAACCTCTAGCGTGATTGAACCCGTGCAGCGGGCCTCTACACCTGGTATGACTCCTTTGAAGGTAGTCTTTGTGGGCTTGATCCGTGATGGGTTAATGCCCATTTTCCGCACTGTATCCTGATAGAGCAGGTTCAGGCTACTGCCGCCGTCCATAAGGACTCGCGTCAGGTGGAATCCGTCAATTATTGGCTCAAGGACCAATGCGGTAGAACCACCGTGACGGATACTGGTCGGATGATCCCGTCGATCAAAAGTGATCGGGCATGACGACCATGGATTAAATTTTGGGGCGACTGGCTCTATCGCATAGACGGCCCTGAGCGCACGCTTGCGCTCCCTCTTGGGGATGTGTGTGGCATATATCATGTTCACCATTTTGACCTGGGGGGGAACTTCTTTGGCCCCCTGTGTTCGATTGCCAGGGCTCCTCGTCATCGTCCTTGCTTTGCGATCCCTTTTCTTTGTTCTCAACATTTAACTTGCCGGCCTGTTTAAAAACCCAACAATCTCTGTTGGTATGATTGGCAGGTTTGTCTGGTGTGCCGTGGATTTGCTACGGATGATCAAGTATGCGGTCCAAGCTGGATGGTCCCTGATTGTTTCTTTTATATGGCTTCTTCCGTTGACCGGACTTGGAACCACTGAATCCGGCATTGACTGTCGTGTCATCGGTGTTGTCGCCATTACTTTGGCATTTGTGTCTGCTGCGTCGGAGCTTGCCTTCGGAGCTTGCATTTGTGTCACTTGTTGTATTTTTGCTACGGGCCAGCTGTCGGTGTCAAAATCGTCGAATCTCGGGTAGGGGGTCCCGAACTGTGTGTCTAAGGTCGATGGTAACAGGAGACAGGGGACACAATGTTTACCCAGGTTTGGGCCCTCCCTATGGAGGTAATACCCTACTTCCTGCTTGATTGATCTTGATGAATATGAGTATTACAAGAGTGGATCTACCACGAGATCGTAGTGGCTAAACCCTAGAAGTCTAGCCTGTATGACTATGGCAATGAGTCTCTCCCTCCGGACTAAGTCCTCCAGTTTATATAGACACCGGAAGGATCTAGGGTTACACAAGGTCGGTTACAAAGAAAGGAATCTACATATTTGATCGCCCAGCTTGCCTTCCACGCCAAGGAGAGTCCCATCCAGACACGGGTGCAGTCTTCGGTCTTCATATCTTCACAGCCCATCAGTCCGGCCCATGGCCAATAGGCCGGACGCCCGAGGACCCCTTAATCCAGGACTCCCTCTGTAGCCCCTGAACCTAGCTTCAATGATGTGGTATCCAGCGCGCAGATTTGTCTTCGGCATTGGAAGGCGGGTTCCTCCTTCCGAACTCCAAGATAGTCTTCGGACGTAATGATCGTGTCCAGACCTGTAGTACACATACCACACACCACCGCAGAGAATATAATATTCCACGAGTCCAATCCGCTGACAACTTTTTGCAACATGACATTACGTCTGCCCGGTCCTAATTTTCGAACCGTTTTTCGTCTGCCGCTCCACGTTTCGAGACGCAGTTGCCATTGGCACGTCTTGTCGAAGCAGAGATCATGTCCCCTTATTGCGGAATTCTCATCAATACGGGCGTGGGTAACCCAACCGTGCTGTTCACACAACCCTTGGGAATGGGCGAGTTTTAAGGTGAGTGGGGAGGCGTTCAATATTCACAGCCTTTATATGGAGATAAGGATTCCCCTCCTTCACCCACGCCTTCTCTTCCTCTCTATCCTTCCATTCTCGAGCTCCAGCGCCCTAGTTCCCATCTTCTCCACCTCAAGGAAGCCCTCAATCATGTCCGGATCCGGAGGCCAAGGCAAGTGGATGGTCTCCTCCGTCAAGGAGAAGGACATCACCCAGCTTCGGGCAGCCGGGCACTTAGCGAAAGGAATCGCCCATCGTCTGACCACCAAGGGGCAAGTCATACCCTCCCCGAAGCCTACTGAGAGGGTAGTTTTTCTACCTCACTTCTTCCGCGGACTGGGGTTTCCACTTCACCCTTTCGTCCGCGGACTGATGTATTATTACGGGCTAGATTTCCATGATCTAGCCCCTAACTCCTTCCTCAACATCTTGGCATTCATTGTCGTGTGCGAGGCCTTCCTCCGCATCCATCCCCACTTCGGCCTATGGCTCAAGGTCTTCAACGTGAAGCCGAAGGTGGTGGATGGTCAGCACGCGGAGTGTGGAGGTGCCATGGTGAACAAGATGCCCAATGTCACTTGGCCCACAGGCACCTTTGCGGAGACAGTCAAGGAGTGGCAGAAGCAGTGGTTCTACATCACAGAGCCACGCGGTGCCACTTGGGCGGCGGCTCCCGAATTCAAGGCTGGAGCTCCAATGCGGCTCACCTCCTGGACGGAGAAGGGCCCCAATTGGTCTGCATTAGACGAGCTGATGGCGCTGCAAACGCGCATCCAGAGCATGGTGGATAAAAACATCAAGCTCGTCGACGTGATCCAGGTGATGCTGGTTTACCGGATTCTCCCCTGCCAAAGCCGAAGCTTCCCTTTATGGGAATTCGATCCGGAGAAGCACCAGACCCTGGGAGGGTTCTTCGGAACTACTCACGAAGATGCCTGGAAGTTGCTCTTCAAGGGCAACGAGAAGCCGCCGGTCATAGATTCAGACTATGGGCACGATCACACCCATCCTGCTGAGGTAAGTTCTCCTTTTCTTAAGGCGTACCTTCTAGTTGTTTGTTCAAGGAGGATACCTAACCTTTGTTGTATTTTTTCTGGTGTGGACGGAGAGAGCGGAGCGGATCCATAGTTCGGCTCCGCTGCCCGAAGAGCCAATCATCCCGCTCCTGGCAAAGATGCTGGTTCCAGCGCCCTATAGGCCGCCGGAAAAGAAGGCCAAGAAGAAGGCCAAAGGTGGCCCCCGTTCCAAGGGTGCTTCGGATGTGACGTCTGAAGACGAAGTGACCCTTTCCTCCCCCGCCGAGGACGAGCAGGACGAGGAGGAGAACAACCCTCCCCCGGACGAGGGAAAGAAGAAGAGGGCGGCCTCCACGAACCTGGAGGGGGAGACGCCCAAGAAAGGGAAGGGCTCCCTCGCGTATAACTCCGTGTGGGACGTCGACAGCAGTCCGGAGCGCCGCCCCCGCACTAAGCCTCGGGCTGCATCGTAAGCGCTAAGACTCATACATACCCATAAATCCAGCCTATCCTCTTCATCGTATTAACATGATTAATTGGGCCATTGCAGTCCGGCCCACGATAGCTCCCAGTGATCCTCATCAGGAGGTTCGCTGGATTCAAAGGCGACGGCCAGCGAGTCACCGCCGACCGCTCACTCCCCCAAGGCCAAGGGCGACGCTGAGGTGCTGTCCCAAAGGACTTTCCCAGCCGGGGAGAGGCTCAGGAGACGCCAGGGGGCGAAACCTCCGTCGTCGGACACCAAGGGGAGCGAATCCCCATGGACACCGGTGATGAGGGCCGTACTCAGTTCGCCCCCCAGGCGGACTCGATTTCGGAGACCGATACGGCTCCGCAATCCGGCACGCAACATGCTTCGAAGGAAGGGGGTATGCCTATTTGCGAGGCGCTTCCATCGTGGATGAGCACCGTGTTCTTATGGGCACGGTGATTGAAAGGGTTCAATCCGCCAAGAGCGGACTAACCGAAGCCTGCAGCAGCCTGCTGACAGATTTTGAGGTAAGCGACGGAAAGAGAGAAGCTCCACAATACAGACAGTAGCCCCTGAGACACTGTCCGGTGTTCGGAAAGAAAAGCCAGACAGAGGATCAATCCCCAATTGCAAGAAACTAACTAAGTACGTCTGAAATGAATACACAGGCGTCGCTGCTGGCTACGGCCTCGCATACTGCTGAAGTCTCCGGACGGAAGCAGAGACTGGAGCAGGCCGAGGAGGAGCTCGACCAAGTGAGGAGGCAACTCCAGGAGAATCAAGGTATGCAATAACCCGTTTATATATTCGGAAAGAGTAAAATGATGTATATTGACTGAAGTGTCATGATATGAATAGGGGCAACGACCGAGGTCGAGGCCCTCAGAAAGACCCGAACCAAAGCCGAGGGGAAGGCTGTCAAGGAGGAGGCCGCCCGTAAGAAGCTCAAGGCCCGTGTCAATGAGGTCCAGCAAGAGCTCCAGGACGCGGTGAGGAAGTGCGAGACCTTGGAGCGTGAAGCGTCGGTTCAAGAGACCGAACTCTCCAAGGCTCGTCAGAGCGCAGAGACGGCCCGAAATGAGGCCTGGGGCGCCCTCCAGGAGATCCACGAGGCCAGGAAGATCACGGCGGGTAAGGCATTTAGTATGCAAAGCAAGAATGTGAAGAGGAAATATCTTTTACTAACCCGGATTCGGAGTTCTCCAGGGGCTTTTGCTGATCTGCCATGCAGTGTGTCCGACGCCGCGGAGTTCTTCCAAGCCGAAGAAGGGAGCTCCATGGAGAAGCTGTTCTGGTCGCAATATCTTGTGCCAGAACATCCGGTGCCCTTCAGCGATCAGCTAAAACAGCTGGTCGCGCTGCATAGGGTGGCCGAACTGGCCATGAAGGATTTAATAATCTGGTTGTGGCCAGCCGAAGCTATACCCGGCAGTTACTTCGGCCTTGTGAAGCGGCTAGTGGATGCCTGTCCTCGGCTAGACGTCGTCAAGCGGTCCGTCTGCATCGAGGGCGCGCGTCTGGCCTTCTCCTATGTCAAGGTGTGGTGGGCGAAGATGGACGCCGTCAAGTTAGCGACCGAGGGGCCACCTGAGGGCAACGAGCACCGCACACCCGAGCGATACTTTGGAGATGTCTTGGAGGGGTCCCGCATTGTTGCGGAGCATTGTGCGAAAGACGTGATCTTTGAATGAATACATTCATATTTTCTCTCACCCTGTATTATGGAACAAAGATAATTTATGTAATATAATGCTTTCTGTTAGATTTTTACCTCCTGTGCGGCCGTTTTTATTAAATCTGAGAGTTGGCCAGTCGTCGGCTTCAGCCCCCACGTAGGTAATACAAGGGTGTTCGGGATGGAATCTAAACACTCTTGATCCAATTATTTGGTCCTTGAAGGAGGTGTTTAGCACAACGAACAAGGCAATCGGAGTATAATGCTTTATCACCCTCACTTAGCCATAGGAGTTCGACAATAAATTTTTAGGCGCAGCCCCTGTTATTTGGAAGGCCGAACTGGGGGATCTAGTAAACACCTTATCGGATAAAGACCGATTCATCGCATAATGCGGGGAAAACCTCTAGAGATTTGAAACCTCCGAAGAGCTGACCGGCTCTCGCCGTATCATGACAGTCAGTTTTCGGCTTTCTCTACTGAGGTGCTCATCCGGATGAACCAGGGCACAATCGTAGTAGTTCTCCCTTTACTACCCTAGCCGATATAGCGGAACGTAAGGTAGTAAGCACAGGAGCCGGGCAACCCAACTATTAACCAAATACGTGATTCGAAGCCAATGCATATAATGCTAAATTTGGGGTGTCGAACTATACTATAAAAAGTGTTCGGACTTTGCTGCCGTAGTGCGGGGCGCTATGAAGCCCCTGGCAAATATGAAACGTACCAGAGTGTACGGGTGTTAACTGATAAGGTTGGCAATAGAAAAAAGGAGAATAAACAAGGAGCCAAAGTAATGAGCTAGGGCCGCATAATTTGGGCCGCGAAATGCTTTTATTGCGATTTTATTAATACGTCCAAGCGCATTGATACAAATAGTGAGAGAAGGCCATGCTATTTAACATGCCAAAACCAAGGGAAAGCTGCATGTGGGTCCTAAAAACAGGTAGAGTGATTTGTTAATGAGACCACCTATTAAGTCTCTCATATTTCTGTCTTTCTCGCCATCTTGGTGTGTTTGTCCTCCAAGAGGACCAATGATCGGGCCATCGGATGGGGCCTGCGGGATTAAGACCTGAAAAGGAAAAGAGGAAAGGTGAAAGCATGTGTGTATCCAGTGCCGGTTGAGCCATACACGCTAGCTATGCCTCCGTCGATGCCCATGGGATTTTGAGGGCGTAATTATGTACACGCGGTATGAATGTTGCCACTTGATCGGGACTGAGACGGAGGCCAAATTGCTAGTTTAGCTCCTAACGAGCCGAGATGTCCTGCTGCAGAATAGTTCGGACCCTCTTAATGGAGTCCGGGGGCTTGGCAGCCGAAGTAAGGTTCTGCTTGAGAAGGCCGCTCTGTACGTCTGCTGCTAAGGCAGCGGTGTGCTCTTCTGTACGGAGGGAGCGCGTTCCGTATTTCCATTGACTATTATGACGCCGCGTGGACCGGGCATCTTGAGCTTGAGATAAGCATAGTGTGGCACCGCGTTGAATCGAGCGAATGCGGTCCGTCCGAGCAGTGCGTGATAGCCGCTGCGAAAGGGATCGATGTCAAAGATAACTCCTTGCTTCGGAAGTTGTCCGGAGATCCGAAGGCAACCTCTAATGTGATTGAGCCCGTACAGCGGGCCTCTACACCTGGTATGACTCCTTTGAAGGTAGTCCTTGTGGGTTTGATCCGTGATGGGTTGATGCCCATTTTGCGCACTCTATCCTGATAGAGCAGATTGAGGCTGCTGCCCCCGTCCATAAGGACGCGCGTCAGGTGAAATCCGTCGATGATTGGGTCAAGCACAAGCGCAGCTGAACCGCCATGACAGATACTAGTCGGGTGATCACGGCGATCAATGGTGATTAGGAGCGACGACCATGGATTTAATTTTTGGGCGACTGGCTCTATCGCATAGACGTCCCTGAGTGCGCGTTTGCGCTACCTTTTGGGGATGTGTGTGGCATATATCATGTTCACTATTTTGTCTTGAGGGGAAAACTTCTTCTGTCCTCCTATGTTCGGTTGCCGGGGCTCCTCGTCATCGTCCTCGCTTTGCGATCCCTTTTCCTTGTTCTTGGCGTTTAGTTTGCCGGCCTGCTGAAAAACCCAACAATCTCTGTTTGTATGATTGGCTGGTTTGTCTGGGGTGCCCTGTATCTGGCACGGACGATCGAGTATACGATCCAAGCTGGATGGTCATTGATTGTTTCTTTTGTACGGTTTCTTCCGGTGGCCGGACTTGGAGCCGCTGAATCTGGCGTTGACTGTAATGTCATCGGTATTATCGCCATTGCTTCGGCATTTGTGTTTGTTACGTCGGAGTTTGCCGTTGCTGTTTTTGACCTCGGAGGGTCCTGCCTCGCTGGCTGTGTTTTTACTACGAGCCAGCCAACTGTCCTCACCCGTGCAAAAGCGGGTCATGAGTGCCGTGAGGGCTGCAATGGATTTTGGCTTTTCTTGGCCGAGGTGGCTGGCGAGCCATTCGCCGCGGATGCTATGATTAAAGGCCGCTAGGGCTTCGGCATCCGGACAGTCGACGATCTGGTTCTTTTTAGTTAGGAACCTAGTCCAGAACTTCCTGGCTGACTCCCCAGGCTATTGAACTATGTGGCTTAAGTCATTGGCATCTGGTGGCCGGACATATGTACCTTGGAAGTTGTCAAGGAAGGCCTCTTCCAAGTCCTCCCAGCTGCCAATAGAATTTTCAGGCAGGCTATTTAACCAGTGCCGAGCTGGCCCTTTGAGATTTAATGGGAGGTATTTGATAGCGTGGATATCATCTCCGTGGGCCATGTGGACGTGCAGGATAAAGTCCTCGATCCATACCGTGGGGTCAGTTGTCCCATTGTATGATTCGATATTCACGGGTTTGAACCCTTTCGGGAATTCGTGGTCCATTACTTCATCAGTGAAGCAAAGAGGGTGTGCGGCGCCTCTATATCTAGCCGCATCACGACGTAGCTCCGATGGGATCTGTCTGCGGTTATCGGCCCGGGCGTAGCTAGGTTTGTCACGCCCGAATAGGTAGCCATCATCGCGTGTCGAGGGACATCCTCGCGATTCGTAGATCGACCTGGTATATCCTGCTCTACTGTCCAGGTCCTCCCGAAGGTCGTATGTATGACCCCGAGCTATTTTTGTCTCTATTTTTGAGTGGCGGTGGGGCGGGCTGCTGTTCGGCCCGAGTTGCCGTT
Source organism: Aegilops tauschii subsp. strangulata (assembly GCF_002575655.3). Lineage (NCBI taxonomy): Eukaryota > Viridiplantae > Streptophyta > Magnoliopsida > Poales > Poaceae > Aegilops > Aegilops tauschii. The sequence continues at coordinate 521,448,324 of NC_053036.3, forward strand.
TTATCCCGACCGCGTGGTGGTCGGTCTGCCACACTATCCGACCGCGTAGTAGTCGATCAGCCGCATTATGCAAGGGAGGTATGGGCTCCGGTGCCTCCTCATCGAAGTGAGGTAGCAATATGCGCTTCGGGTAACTCTTGGCTAGGCGTCTGAGGCTTTATTCCTCGGCTGCCAAGACGTCAGTCCACCTGTTGATGAGCAGATCTTGGTCAGCTTGAAGCTGCTGCTGCTTCTTTTTAGGCTCCTTGCGGTGGCTATTAGCTGGCGCTTGAAGTGCTCCTGCTCGAGAGGTTCCTCGGGCACGATGAAATCCTCGTTGCCGAGGCTTTCCTCATCCTCGGAGAGCGGATGATAACTACTGTCCTCCGAGTCGTTGGGCATGGCCTGTTCGTTGTGGCTGACTTGCCCATTTTCTTGTTCTTCCTGTTCGGATGTTACCTCTACAGGGTCTTCATTGTTTTCGGCATCGTCTGGAGTATTATTCTCTCCGGTGCCAGTATTGTTGTCTTTTGAATGATGTGACAGAGAGCGGCGCCGAGGACGCCGGCCTTTGTGCTGTGTCTCAGGAGGTTTATTCTCAACTGGGTTTTGTTTGTCATCGTTGTTGGTTGCTTTGGGTGTATCCACCATGTACACATCGTATGAAGAAGTGGTCGTCCATCGTCCAGTGAATGGCGGGTTTTGGCCCTGCTCCTCGTCGGCATCGTCGTCCATACCGTCGATGTCTTCGGAGCCGTAATCAAGCATGTCAGTTAAGTCCTCGACAGTGGCTATGAAGTGGGTAGTGGGTGGGAAGCAAAATTCTCCCTCATCAGCCCCTAGCTCGAACCAAACATAGTTCGGCTGTGAGTCCCCCGCCAAGGACAGGTTCTTTAACGAGTTTAGCACATCGCCGAAAGGCGAGTGCTGGAAGATGTCTGCGTCGCTGAATTCGAAGATCAATAAACGATCAATTTCGGCATCCGCGGGCTCACATGGTTCGGCACTTACGACCAGAGACGAGTCCGGAGTTCCGGTGGCACAGGTATCGTGTGAGATTAAGTCTACGTGCGGCTCCAATGTCGGGGAATCTGTGGCCTCCGTGGCGGGGTTGAGCTTCCCGTCCTTGGATGGCGCAGTCTGCTCCGGTTCTAAGGCCAGAGCGGTAACAGGAGCTGTCTCCTAGATGCGGTCCGATGACAGATTTAGGTCATGTTCATCGAGGTGACCAGGAGTGGTTGCCGCGGTCTCGAATCCGGCGAAGATCAAATCTCCACGGATGTCCGCAACATAGTTCAAGCTCCCAAATCTGACCTGGTGGCCATGGGCGTAGCTATTGATCTGCTCCAGATGGCCAAGCGAGTTTGCCCGCAGTGCGAAGCCGCCGAACACGAAGATCTGTCCGGGGAGGAAGGTCTCGCCTTGGACAGCATCATCGCTGATGATTGAAGGGGCCATCAAACCTTTAAGGGACGACACAGTGGAACTCTCAATGAAAGCACCAATGTCTGTGTCAAAACCGGCAGATCTCGGGTAGGGGGTCCCGAACTGTGCGTCTAAGGTCGATGGTAACAGGAGACAGGGGACACAATGTTTACCCAGGTTTGGGGCCTCTCTATGGAGGTAATGCCCTAGTTCCTGCTTGATTGATCTTGATGAATATGAGTATTACAAGAGTGGATCTACCATGAGATGGTAGTGGCTAAACCCTAGAAGTCTAGCCTATATGACTATGGCAATGAGTCTCTCCCTCCGGACTAAGTCCTCCGGTTTATATAGACACCGGAAGGATCTAGGGTTACACAAGGTCGGTAACAAAGAAACGAATCTACATATTTGATCGCCAAGCTTGCCTTCCACGCCAAGGAGAGTCCCATCCGGACACGGGTGCAGTCTTCGGTCTTCATATCTTCACAGCCCATCAGTCCGGCCCATGGCCAACAGGCCGGACGCCCGAGGACCCCTTAGTCCAGGACTCCCTCACCAGCCAACTATCCTCTCCCACATAGAAGCGGGTCATGAGTGCCGTGAGGGCTGCCATGGATTTTGGCTTTTCCTGGCCGAGGTGGCGGGCGAGCCATTCGTCACAGATGCCATGTTTAAAGGCCGCTAGGGCTTCGGCATCCGGACAGTCGACGATCTGGTTCTTTTTAGTTAGGAACCTAGTCCAGAATTTCCTGGCTGACTCTCCAGGCTGTTGGACTATGTGACTGAAGTCATTGGCGTCTGGTGGCCGGGCATAAGTACCTTGGAATTTGTCAAGGAAAGCTTCTTCCAAGTCCTCCCAGCTGCCAATAGAATTTTCAGGCAGACTGTTTAGCCAGTGCCGAGCTGGCCCTTTGAGTTTTAGCGGGAGGTATTTGATGGCGTGAAGATCATCCCCGCGGGCCATGTGGATGTGGAGAATAAAATCTTCGATCCATACCGCGGGATCGGTTGTTCTGTCATATGATTCGATGTTTACGGGTTTGAACCCTTCTAGGAATTCATGATCCATTACTTCGTCAGTGAAGCAAAGAGGGTATGCGGCGCCTCTATATCGGGCCGCATCGCGACATAGCTCCGATGGAGTCCGTCTGCGGTTTTCGGCCTGGGCGTGATAGCCGTCCTCGCGTGTCAAGGCACGTCCCCGCGATTCGTAGATCGATCTTGTATGTCCTGCTCTACTGTCCAGGTCTTGACGAAGGTCATACGTATAACCCCGAGCTGTCTTATCCCTGCCTTTACGGTGAGGTGGGAGAGTCTGGTTTTCGGCTGGAGCTGTCGTTTTATCCCGACCGCGTGGTGGTCGGTCAACCGCATTGCGTGATGCTAGTGCGGGCTCTGGTGCCTCGTTATCAAACTGAGGTAACAATTTGCGCTTCGGGTAACTTTTGGCTGGGCGTTTAAGGCCGTATTCCTCGGCTGCAAGGACATCGGTCCATCTGTCATTGAGCAGGTCTTGATCAGCTTGAAGCTTCTACTGCTTCTTTTTTAGGCTCCTCGCGGTGGCTATTAGCTGAAGCTTAAAGCGCTCCCGCTCGAGAGGTTCCTCAGGCACGATGAAATCTTCATTGCCGAGGCTCACCTCCTCGTCGCAGAGAGGATGATAACTACCGTCATCCGAGTCTTCTTCTATGGCCTATTCATCAGGGCTGACTTGCCCACCTTCCCGATTGTCTTGTTCGGCAGTTTGTTCGTCGGGGTCTTCTGTGTCTTCGGCACCATCCAGAGTATTATCTCCTCCTGTGCCTATGTTGCTGTCCTCTGCTGCGGCGCAATTTAGAGCGGCGCCGCTGACGATGGCGCTTTGGTTGTGTTTTAGGAGGGTCATCCTTCGCTGGGTTCTCCTTGTCGTCGCCGCTATTATCTTTTGGTGCATCCATGTCAGGACCGGTTTTCGGGATATTAATTTCCCAGAAAATGGCCCTTGTGCTCACCAGCGCCAGGATTACTGTTAGCTGATGAGGCACCAACTTGATACAGAAATTCCAAGCAAAGTACAAAATATGTAGTACAAGACCATTGTGGCCTATGAGTACAACAAATGGTTTCTAGTGGTTGATGGCGGAAGCGGTTCGTGGTTCATCTGCGTCTATGGGACTCCATTTCCCACAGGAACAGCTGACCTGGATAACTCCTATCTTCGCGAGGCTGCTATCACCGTTGCTTAGGTTGCGGGGCTGTCATCGCAACGCTCCTCTCCAAGCAGGAAATCTGGCCAAGACAATAGCCAGGGACAAGCCAGTGAGTACTTTTGAATGTACTCGCAAACATTATGAACACGGGTATAATATAACAATTGATAATCACGCTCTGAAATATTCTATGATCGCAATGTCAGTCATGAAATAAACAAAATCCATGATGCACGCATGCAGGTTGTTCGTATAAAACATGAATATGCAATCCTGAGAATAGAAATAAAAAAATGCACCGATCGGGTGTCTGAAGTGACGCCTCGAAAGGACGACAACAGAAAGCGTGCCTCAGTCGGGCGTCTAAGCGACACCACATAAAGGGCTTATAAAGTAAAATAAGTAACAAGCATGCCACAGTCGGGCGTCTGTGCGACACCACATAAAGGGCTTATAAAGTAAACAAATAACAAGCATGCCACAGTCGGGCGTCTGAGCGACACCACATAAAGGGATTATAAAGTAAACAAATAACAAGCATGCCACAGTCGGGCGTCTGAGGGACACCACATAAAGGGCTTGTAAGAAAATAATCATAATGAATATCCAGGAGGTAGGACCGTCCCAGGGATACTCAATAATTCAAGTAATAAAAAGGGTTAGTCCAGTATAATAATAATCACAATCATCACAAGTCACAAGTCATGATCCATGTTCCAGTTTAGTAGTTTCTCCTCAAAAGACCAACACTAAGACCGACACTTGACCCATCTCAGACTGTAGTCCTTACCCATGGACACGACTATTCGAATAGATTTAACCTCTGCAGAGGGTGTACTCTTTACCCACGAGTAACGGATTTCTTTAGTCCATCGGGACTAATTCCGTCTACGGTCTTTTAATTGAAAACACACTTGACCGCACACACCAGCCTAACTTACCGGTGTCTGGAATCACCCACAACACCTGTTAAGCAAAACTCTAAGTGGGGAGGCTACAACCTCGCGTAGCATGTGATCAAATTTATATCGCGCGCTCTAAGGGGTGCCCCCCTCTCGGTCCCAACCGGAAACACCCACGCCCCGGACCAGGTGGCATGCCTACCGGATGCAGCCGGTATCTTCCACCATGGCCTCTCTATACGGTGTGTGCTTGGAAGGGGTTGACAACTTACTGAACCGTACCCTACCTGCGGCAGGGACAAGTGGTAGTACGAAACAAGTATGGGGGTTACTGGAAAAAGACTCGATCTACGACCGACTCAGGAGGTTCAAGTATCCCCTGCATGATTAGCATAACAATTATATTTCAACTACCAGACAGAATCACCACTCATCATACCTCATCATGCCATACCGGACACACTCGTCTCGACGAGGAACTAGGGACAAGCTCGTGTCTACCCAAGACAGAGACTTTCCCGGCTTCCTTCCGGTAGGCATGAAAGGCATACGAAGATGATTACTATCACAAGCATATCCATTTCTAACAGCCAAGAATCTTCATTATGCACTCATGCGTATGATTGTATCATCACATAAAATAACGAATGCTCCATGTCAAGGTGGTGTTGTAACCGTATCAAACAACACATAAAAATATTATGCCAGGGTTCAGAATTCTTGCCTTCAAGTTGTGGAGAGGCAGGGTGCATTCCAGAACTTTTGAAAGTTTTCTCCTCTCTCCAAAAATCCTATTTTTGAAAATATTCAAATTAACACATAGTTTCAAAACAGTACAAAAAGTTGTTTGGAAATTTTTCAAATAAACACTAAAATAAACTAGACAGAATTTTAGAAACAACAAAAAAAGAATCAAGTCATTTGGACTTATATTTAAAAAGTTATAACCAGTCAAAGTTTAGTCAAAATCCTGTTTTTAAAATAAAACAGAAAAGAAAACGTTTGAGACGAAATACGCTTTCGAGAGGAGGACACGTACTTCGGGCTTTACGCCTCCACTTAACCCGCGCGTGCTGACTCGTGGGTCACTGACAGTGGGTCCCTTGGGCTACGGTGGTTCCCCGACGCCGCTGAGGGTTTGGGCGGCTCCGCACGGTCGAGGGGAGGAGGATGGTGGTACTATACGGACGGGGGTGGGGGGGCCCTGGTTGCGACTGAATGGACCGGAGGGCGGCGGCGGCTGTACTGGCCGAAGATGGGGAAGAAGACCTCCCGCCGTCGCTGGATGGCCGTGGGGGCTTTGGTGGACTGGCTTGAGGTCGCCTGGGTGCCTGGTCAAGCTCGGGTTCCCTTTTATAGGCGGTTGGGGTCGGTTCCGCGACGGCCGTGGATAAGGACGCCGGCGAACTGCCGTTCTGTAGCTGCAGGGCGATGTGGCGATGGCTGGCGGGGTCTGGCAGGGCGAGGGGATGAGCTCGAGCTGTTCAGGGCGAGCTGGCGTGCGGCTGTGGCTCGGGCGGCGCCGTCGACGGCAGGAGCTGTCGGAGCAGCGGTGGCGGCTTGTGTTGGTGGCGCTGTAGGGCGCCAGGAGGGGGCCAGGGTGGCTCTGCGGCGAGGGAGGAGTCGGGGCGCGTTGGCTGCGAGTGGGGGAAAGGCCAGAACGAGCGCGGGGCGACGGCAATGGGACGCGGTGACTCGGTGCGCACGCGTGCAAAACGTGCGCTCTGGGCGTGCCCAGCGCACGCACGCGAGGTGTTCGGCAAATTGCCAAGGCATGCCAGGAGGCTTGGGTGGGGCTGGGGATTACCAGGTCTAGGCTAGGGTTTGCAAGGAGATCAGTGGACAAGCTTGTTAGGTCAGGGGATCAAGTTCACAATGCAAACTAATAATCATGCCAAATCTGTTCATGCACTCAAGGTGTTTGACAAAATGCCAAGGGCACCTAGGCATTTCTTGGGGTGGCCAAAAACTCCAGACCAGTGTCTCTTTAGATGTAGGTGGTGGTGGCAAGGTTAGTTTGGCAAAACTAGAAACTAGTTAGTGCAAGTTTTTGAGAAAACCAATTCTGGGCAGAAACTAAAAGCTATCATTCCATGGACCAAAATTACTCCATGGGTCCACTCTCCTGGACTTCAGGGTTTTGTAGGGAGGACTATAAGTAGGAAAAAGAATCATTGGTAAAAGGGCAAGTTAAAATATGGTTGCAGTAGAAAATACCAAACTGGGCCAGAGAGCAAAAGAGGATGTTTTGCTCAAATTTTCCATAGAACACCAGTGGGTTTTTGCATAAAGTTGAATAATATACTCCTACTAACATCCCCTAGTTTTGGTGGAAGTTTTAAAGAAATATTTAAATAGGTTGTAGTGCAAAAGTGCAAACTGGACCAGATTTGAAAACTTGGGGAAAAGCTCAAAATCTCCAAATGACTAAAGGGGTATTTTTGCACAAAAGTGATCTAGGAACATCACATGTCATCCCCAAATTTTGGTGGGATTTTTACATGAATTTATCAAAGGGTTGCAGCGCAAATGGGACCCGAAAACATATGAAAACCCATTTTAGAGAAATACAGCCCAGGGAAAAATAATTATAAATAATCCCACTGATAAAAGAATTGTTTTATTAGAGAGGGTAAACAAGTCCAATAATAATCGGAAAGTTTTCACTTGGGGTGAAAACTCCACAACTTAGGAGAAAAGAGAGGTTCTGAGATCAAAAATAAATCCAGAAAAAAGAAAATTTAATTTCTTAGCAAAATTTTAATAAACAAAGCATGGTTAAATTTTTGGGGTGTTACAGTCCACCATGTTTACGTCATAGGAGGAAGTGGCCGTCCATCGTCTAGTGAACGGCGGGTTTTGGGCCTCCTCTTCTCTGACATCGTCGTCCATACCGTCGATGTCTTTAGAGTCAAAGTCAAGCTAGTCGGTTAGGTCTTCGACAGTGGCTATTAGGTGGGTGGTGGGTGGTGTGACACCCCAAAAATTTTATTTGGTTTTATTGAGTTCTTTTTCTTGGAAGGAGGCTATTTAAATTTTTGGGTTTATTCTCCCCCTTTCAAAAATTATTTCTTGCCATGACCTAAGCTGAAATCTCCCTCCCAAGAGCCATCTTTCCACTTTGTGTCAAGTCAAGCTTCAAATCCAGCAAGTTAAACTCCCCCTTGAATTTATTTCCACTTATTTTAAATCAAAATCTTTTCTGTCTTCTATTTTGGCCCTTAGTGATTTACAAAGGAACCACTAGAATTCCTTTGAGTTTTGATTCCAAACAAATTTCCCTGGCTAGTCCATAGAACCCTCAACCAAGATCCATGAAGATCCACTGGTCCATAGTTCAAAATTTTCAAAATTTGCTTGCTGCAAGTTTGGACCAGATTTGTCATTTTTGGTGAAATTCATTATTCCCTTCTCCAAAAAATTCTAAGAAAAATCATGAGGCCTCCAGATGCATCAAGAGACCTTTCCACCAAAGATCAGCTCCAGACACATTTTCCACATGCCAGAAACATTTCGTCGAACAGCTGGCGTGCACTGTTCCTGTCAAGTTCAGAGTTTCAGTGATCAGTTTCAGTCATCGGTGTCGTTTTCTTCAGAACCACGACGTCCATCTCGCCAGTAGCTGTAGTGGCGCCTTGCTCCCTGTTGCCCCTTCTTATCCACCGCGCCGCACGGTCGCCTGGATAGTTGCGAGCGTCGGCGGTGAGCTGGCAGAGGAGCATCGCCCCCGTGAGCGGCGGCAGCAGCACTCGCTGCAGCTGCCAGAGAGGCGCAGCGAGGGACGGCGCCGTCCAGCACCGCCCACACCACCAGAAGCCTACGCGTGGACGTCCTCTTCCCCGTGCATGCTGCAGCACAGTCGCCGTGGCCTGAGAGGCGCAGAGCACGCTCTCTGCCGCCGACGTGCCCGTGAGGCCGTTCCGTCGAGAGCTTGGAGCATCACCCAAGCCATACCAAATTTAGCCCTTGAACGGAACCAGTGGACCATCACGATGATGCCCAATCACCTAAACCTCCGGCCTGACCACTGCCTCGCCGTAATTGCTCGCCGGAGTTATCCCATTCTTGGCAACCGCCTCGGGCCGGCTATAAATAGCGACCCCGAGCTCGCCTTCGACCCAGCACCACCCCTACACCTCACCAGAGCCGCGCCCAGCCACTAGGAGGACCTCGAGGAGGCCTTCTTCCCCGACTCCGGCCGCCCCGATCCGCTTCGGGATCCGGCAAGATTTGCTCAAGTGCGTGCACCGCCGCCTCTCAACCCATGCCAGTAGCCTTCTAGTGCATCCACTTCTCTAACTCGCGCCCTAATTTGAAGGTTGCAGCTCCCGTCGGAGAGTATCATCCTCGCTCGAACCACCGTCCGCCGGAGTTAAGGCCGCCGTGGACGTGGTGCTCGCCGATGACCAAGTCCACCACCCACCGACGCGGAAAGACACCGTGAACCCATAGGTACCCTCCGATCCCCCTACCTCGCCGTGGATCAACGCCGGCGACCACCGCGAGCCTCGGTGCCGGCGAGCTCTGTTTCAAAGTTTGAACTTGACGGGTGGGACCCCCCTCGACAGCCTCTCCTCTTCTTATTCAAACCGTTTTCTGAAAGCGCCTTCGGGCAAAGTACGTTTTCCTTCTGGGCTGGCGTATTTCCAACCGAAACGTTTTCTGTTTTTATAAACTAACCCCTGGAGACTTTCTGTTTCATCACAGATTAGTCCTTGGACTAAAACCTTTATATCTTTTAAACAAAAGATGCTTTTTAGTTGATTCTTTTTTGTCAGTTTTATTTTTTTGTCTAGTTTTTTATAGTATTTATTTGGAAAATATTTGGAACAACTTTTATGCACACTTGGTATTTACGTTAGTACGCGTTCTCTCTATACCGTAGATACCGGAGGAGGTGACGGAGCCGCGAACTTCGCCGAGCTAGACTCTGACTACTCCGAACCAGTCAAGCATGTTTGAACCTTTGATATGATGAGTGTTTTGCATGTTTGCTTGAATAGTTAGTGCATGGCATGTTTATATGGGCATCAGTGGGTGTTATATTGCATGCAAGGCAACTAACAGTATGCTTCGAAACTTGATGTGATCTTGTGATGTGAGATAACCTGATCATGGGGTGACATGAAAGGTGGTAAGAGGGTATTGTTGAAGCAAGCCAGTCTTATGTCAACCGTTAAACTCCGGCGTCAACGTGGACCAAGCCATGTTACCGTCCGTCCCCTTTTTGTGCTGCCACATGTTTTCTAAAAAGAATACGGTTTAGTAAGTTGCAAACCTCTTTCCTTGTACACACCAAATAGAGGGGCCGTGATGAGGGTTCCATGGCCCTGGATTAAAGCCAGTCATCTGGTCAGGGGGCATGGGTGTTTTCGGTTGGGACCGAGAGGGGGGAACCCCTTGGAGCGCGCGATATAAATTTGATCCCATGCTACGCGAGGTTGTAGCCTCCCCGTCTTAAAGTTTTTCTTGAACGTTGCCTAGGGTGATTCCTGGCAGCGGAATGTGGAATGGGTGTGTACTGGTTAGACGTGTTTCTCCTAAAATACCGTAAACGAAACTAGTCCTTTGTGACTACTGAAATCAGTTGGCTGTGGTTAAAAAGTACAAGCTCTGCAGAGTCAAAACCCATCCGAGTAACCATGTCCGTGGTCAAGGATCCTGGTCAACATATCCATATCCGTATCAATATCAGTCTCAACGTCCGTCTCAGCGTCAGTCTTTGTGTCAGTCTCAGTGAAAATCCCCGGTGAATAAACTTGAGTGGTAGTCCAGATTGAATGTTATTCCTATGGATGGACTAACCAGTTTATTATTACGTACATGGGCATTTCCTTGAGATGATTTAAATTCATGAGCTACTTGAATTCGAATAATGAAATATAAGCCCTTTATGTGATGTCGCTCAGACGTCCGACTGTGGCACTCTTTTTATTTACTTCTGATATAAGCCCTTTATGTGATGTCGCTTAGACGTCCGACTGTGGCACTCTTGTTATTTACTTTTGATATAAGCCCTTTATGTGATGTCGCTCAGACATCCGACTGTGGCACTCTTGTTGTTTACTTTTGATATAAGCCCTTTATGTGATGTCGCTCAGACGTCCGACTGTGGCACTCTTGTTATTTACTTCTGATATAAGCCCTTTATGTGATGTCGCTCAGACGTTCGACTGTGGCACTCTTGTTATTTACTTCTGATATAAGCCCTTTATGTGATGTCGCTCAGACGTCCGACTGTGGCACTCTTGTTATTTACTTTTGATATAAGCCCTTTATGTGATGTCCCTCAGACGTCCGACTATGGCACGCACTGTCGTTTATATTCCAATATGAGCCCTTTATGTGGTGTCGCCCTGACGCCCGACTGCGGCATTGTTAATTTATTTTACCTTTCGAGGCTTCGCTTCAGACACTCGATTGGCCTTCAGTTATGTCATTGGGATTTTGGGAGGACTACCGCCTGACTTCCTTTTTATTTATCATGCTGTGCAATTTTATTATCTGAGTGCGCATTACAAATCTGCTCATGTGCATCATGTTTGCATTTGTTATATCTTATGTCCAAACTGTCTTGCGAGTACTTTCAAAGTACTCACCTGGCTTGTTGATTTGGCCAGATATTGACGAAGGCGATCTTATGGATGAAGAGTTCGATAGTGAGTCCGACGCCAAGAGGAGTCCCAGTCAGTCCCGTGCGATCCTGGAATTGGTCCCTTGTATTATATACGCTTCCGCTACTCATAATAAAAGTCATTGAGCCTCACTCCGGCGCTCGATGAGTTGTAAGATTTAGGAGTCATGTCACCCACTTCACTGTGACATATCCACCACCACTTTTATTACGAGTCAGTAGTTATGCCACCATACCCCTTGTGTCATATCCGCCTTTATGTATAATATTGGCGTGCTTGTAATAAATTGTTGAGCAGCCTCAGCTCAACCCTGTATAATATTTAGTACTTCTGGATTTCTATATCAAGGATTTGTCTACCTGTAAGAAGGATTCTTCTATACTGGTCCGATAAAAGGGACGGTTTCTCAATAAACGTTTTATTGAAAAACCGGTCCTGACAACCTTGGTATCAGAGCCAGGCTGACTGTAGGAAGCCACTAGGTGCGATCGCTAATCGGTTATTAACGTCTTCAGTACTTTTTCAACATTTTGCAAATGTAGCTATTTTCTGTTGGTCATCATAAATTTATGATTTGACTATTCGGAATTTTTGCCTACTTTTGTAGATGGCTGGCAACGACTGCGAGTCACAGGTGTTCGCCAATGTGCCTGAGGGGTTTATCAAGCTTCTCGTCTCTATCACCAAGCTCGCGATCGGGCCATCGACTCGTCCAGAGTTCACACTCTACCAGCACAAGATCAGCGACAACGTGTCTATGCACCAGGCCGTGGTGCAATTCAAGGGAGGACGTTCTGCGTCTCGCCACTTCCGTTTTGTGGGAAGGGCCATGCCTACGGAGAGGCATGCCATGCAGATGCCTGCCCGTGAGGCGATAGCTCGTCTTCGGGATGTTCTTCCTACGATGAAGACTCGTCGCTACCGCTACCTCCCATGCCATGTGCCATATACTTGTCACTATGCATTCACTTGCCCTAGGGGAGAGAAAGATGAGGCTATTGAGATGCTTGTGGAATATCTCAAAGCTCTTGAGGCAGCTTTTGACAACCTCGTGGACGACCTTGTGGCTGCCCGTATGGACTCAGTTCAGGGCTGTTCCGCCAACAGGAGGGAGCTTCTCCACATGGCACCGCCGCTGACTTTCGTCTCGTCCTCAGCATCCTATGCACCTACCATTTTAGCCACCGCTCGCCGCCTGCCTACCACTGAGGAGTTTGACCAAGTCATTGCTCCTACTCCAATCAGAGCTGCACCACCTGCCACACCCGCACCAACTCCTCAACTCAGTACTTCGCGCCTGGAGCCTATTAGTGAGGAGGAGGTTGAGTCTCCTGCACCACTGGGTCTTACCCTCGGCAGGCCGAAGGAAATTTTCACCCTCTCCGGCTGAGTGCGCCTAGCAGTCGTGCGATGTGCCAGCTTGTATGATATGTTTATATGTACATAGGTTTGGTGAGAAGTAGTTTGTGTGCGCATCATGTAGGAACTCGGAGGAGTGCACTAGCCTAAATAACATGTCAGGAATGTGTACGCACATCCTGAGTGATGTATTGTATAATTACGACTCGCGTTAAGATATGTACTGAGCAGTCCTTCTCCATGCGCAATCAAGTATTTTTCTTGGAAAATCTTGGAGTCCTTTAAATTTTGCCTTTGCAAAATTATTCTTTGTGCCACGCGGTTTTTCTCATGAGTTTTGCAAAAATACCCCAGAGTGGAAAATGCCTCGTCCCTGGACTCGTTCCATGCCAAGTCCGCCAGAAGAAAATTATGGTACCCAGACAAGCAACAACTTCACACAGGGGCAGTCAAGTCAGCAAGGCAGTGGAGCAGCATTTTCTCAAGTATGCCGCCTTTATGAGCAAAGCCAGCAGCAGCATAAAAAATGATGAATCATGTTATCAATATGGGAAATCACCGTGAACCATACCAGCCGCATTCCTAGTTGTCTGAACTACAAAAGACACGTCCCCCAACGTTCGCTCACACTGATAGGCCGCTTGAGGCCGATGATTGGCTTCGAGACATTGAAAGGAAATTAATTATTGCACAATGTTCAGACCGTGAGAAGGTACTTTATGCACCTCACTACCTCACTGGAGCAGCTGCATCATGGTGGGGGAATTTTCTACACATGCACCCCAATGAAAATAACATCACCTGGGAAGAGTTTAAGGAAGGTTTTCATGGGGCGCACATTCCCAGGAGCATTATGAAGATCAAGAAAACGGAGTTTGATGACCTCAAGCAGAGAAGCATGAGTGACTGAGTACAATAGTCAGTTTACTCAATTATCTCGTTATGCCTACGAAGAGCATATGACTGAAAATAAAAAGATGGAGAAATTTTTGGACGGTCTAGCACCAGCACTGAAATGCCAGCTGGTCGTACACACCTTTCCAGATTTCAAAACACTTGTGGACAAGGCTATTACATTGGAAAATGAGCGCCGCAGCCTGGAGGATATTCGCAAGCGCAAAAGGGACAAGACTACTCATGCTCGCAACAACCGGAACAAGACTGATTTTCAGAAAAATGGAGCGAACAAATCCACGACCAATGTTCCAAGCCCGACCAAACATTTTCATGCAAGGGACAAGGACTTTACGTATCACCCAAGGGTTACTTGCTATGATTGTGGAGAGGAAGGACACTATGCCAAACAATGCCCAAAACCAAGGAACTCGGCCCCCAAGCCGAACAACGGTGGAAATAATCCAGCCCCCAAGCGTAACAACTTCAACCCCAATAACAATCACAAGAAGGGTCACTTGAACCATGTGACCAAGGAGGAAGCACTGAATGCCCCTGATATCGTACTCGGTACGTTCCCTGTCAACACAATACCTGCCACGGTTTTGTTTGATTCTGGAGCTTCTCACTCGTTCATTTCGAAGAGTTTTGTTTTGCAACATGGTTTTCCGATACTTCCTTTGGAAAAATCCATGATCATCAAGTCCCCCGGGAATAAGCAAATCACTCAGAGTTACTGCCAAGGTGTGATTATTGAGTTTGAAAGACTAAAGTTTCAGGCGAATCTCATCGTGTTGGAAAATAAAGGACTGGATGTTATCCTAGGAATGGAGTGGTTAACCACCAACAAGGGATTTATCGACTGCTTCAATCGGACTGTAATCCTCACTCATCATCACGGCAAGACAATAAAAGTGGAAGCTCAAGAAAGACCAAGGTCACGACAACCAAAGTTTAACAAGGTGGACATTTCAGAGTTAAGAAAAGTTCCAGTGGTGTGTGAGTTCCCTGACGTATTCCCCGAAGAACTACCAGGCATGCCACTAGACCGGGAAATAGAGTTGAGCATTGAACTAGCACCTGGAACCACCCCCATTTACAAGAAACCTTATAGAATGGCACCCTCCGAGTTGGTAGAATTAAAGAAGCAAATAAAAGAATTACTAGACAAAGGGTTTATACGGGCCAGCTCCTCACCTTGGGGTTCACCAGTATTATTTGCAAAGAAAAAGGATGGGACACTGAGATTATGTATAGACTATCGAGCACTTAACATGGTCACCATCAAAAACAAATATCCGATGCCACGGATAAATGATTTATTTGACCAGCTCGCATAAGGCAAGGTTTTCTCGAAAATTGATTTAAGATCGGGGTATCATCAATTAAAGGTACAAACAGAAGATATCCCTAAGACAGCATTTACCTCCAGATATGGATTGTATGAATTTACAGTAATGCCGTTTGGACTGATAAACGCCCCTGCATATTTTGTCCACCTCATGAACAAAGTGTTTATGAAATTTATGGACAAATTTGTCGTGGTGTTCATTGATGATATTCTGGTATACTCAAAGACACCGGAAGAACATGCTGAACATCTCAGAATTGTACTGGGAGAATTAAGGAAACACCAATTATACGCCAAATTCAGCAAATGTGAATTTTGGTTAAGACAGGTTGGTTTTCTAGGCCATGTATTGACCCAAGAAGGTGTTGCCGTAGACCCAGAAAAGGTCAAGGCCGTACTTGGCTGGAAACCACCAGCCAACGTAACAGATGTACGAAGTTTCCTAGGGATGGCTGGATATTACCGAAGGTTTATTGAGGGATTCTCCACCATAGCAAAACCAATGACACAGTTACTCAAGAAGGATAAGAAATTTGTATGGACTGAAGCATGCGAGAAAAGCTTCCAAGAACTCAAAAGGAAATTAACAACAGCACCGGTTTTGGTTGTGCCAGACATACACAAAAGTTTTGAAGTGTATTGTGACGCATCCCGGAAGGGCCTCGGGTGCGTATTGATGCAAGACGGCAAAGTTGTCACATATGCTTCCAGGCAACTACGAAAGCATGAAGAAAATTATCCTACTCATGACTTGGAGTTGGCAGCAGTCATCCATGCACTCAAAGAGTGGAGGCACTTTTTGTTGGGGAATCATTGTGAAATATATACGGATCATAAAAGCCTTAAATATATTTTCACGCAACCAGAACTCAATTTACAGCAATGACGCTGGTTGGAATTAGTCAAGGATTATGATGTCGGCATTCACTACCATCTAGGAAAAGCAAATGTAGTGGCAGATGCTCTTAGTCGGAACCCCAGCACGGGCAACGACAATCTACAAGAGTTAAGGCCTGAATTTCAGCAGGAGTTCACCAAACTCAACTTGGTGATGGTCACTGAGGGCAACGTATCAAATCTGGAGATACAGCCTACCCTAATGGAACAGATTAAGAAGGCTCAGCATGGACATCCCAGCATCGAAGGTATAATGAGAAAAGTGAGTCTTGGCAAGACTTCAGAATTCGTCATAAACAATGAGGGAGTATTATGGTACGGGGACAGACTTTGCGTACCAAACATTGAGGACCTCAAACAGCAAATTCTAACCGAAGGCCACACCGCCCCATATTCAATCCACCCTGGAGGAACCAAAATGTATAAAGACATTCAGGAAAGATTTTGGTGGCACGGTATGAAAAGGGATATAGCCACATTCGTTGCATGTTGTGATTCGTGTCAGCACATTAAAGCCGAGCACCAAAAACCAGCAGGGCTGCTACAGCCAAACAGGATACCTAAGTGGAAATGGGACGAAATTGGAATGGATTTTATCGTCGGACTACCTCGGTCACAACACGGAAATGATGCCATATGGGTCATCACAGATAGATTAACCAAGGTAGCCCATTTCCTTCCCGTAAAGACAACCTACACCACCCAGAAGCTTGCCAAACTTTACCTCTCCCGTATAGTTTGCCTGCATGGAGTTCCAAAGACTATAATATCCGACAGAGGCACTCAATTTGTCTCTAGATTTTGGGATCATTTACAACAAGATCTGGGAACTCAACTAGCATTCAGTACAGCGTACCACCCCCAGACTGATGGACAAACTGAACGCGTGAACCAAATCCTAGAGGACATGCTGAGAGCATGTGTTCTCACCTGTGGAACCAGTTGGGAGGAAAGCTTGCCATATGCCTAGTTCGCATACAACAACAGTTACCAAGCCAGTCTACAAATGGCACCTTTTGAAGCATTGTACAGTCAGAAACAGGTGACAGTCGTATCTTCGGCCCAGGCATGCTCAAGGAAGCCGAGGGGAAAGTTAAACAAATCAGGGACCGACTCAGGACAACTCAAAGCCGACAAAAGAGCTATTACGATCGAAAACATCGTGAAGTCAGCTTTGAACCCGGTGAATATGTGTATCTACGAGTATCTCCTATGAGGGGCCTGCAACGGTTCAAAGTTAAAGGAAAGCTAGCCCCAAGATTTATTGGACCCTTCTGTGTAGTTGCACGAAGAGGCACAGTAGCCTACCAGCTAGACCTACCCAACGAGCTGTCAGACGTCCATGACGTGTTCCACGTCTCACAGTTCAGGAAATGTGTAAGCAACCCGGAAAAGCATGTATCTCATGAGAGCATTGACATGCAACCAGACCTCACCTACAGAGAGCGGCCAATAAAAATATTGGAGGAGTCCGAAAGGAGGACCCGTCAGAAAACAATTAAGTTTTTCAAGGTTCAGTGGAGCAATCACACCGAGGATGAAGCAACATGGGAAAGAGAGGATTTTCTTCAGGCAGAGTACCCACACCTATTTGAGGATTAGCTGAAATCTCGGGGACGAGATTTTTCCTAAGGGGGTAGGTGTTGTGACACCCCAAAAATTTTATATGGTTTTATTGAGTTCTTTTTCTTGGAAGGAGGCTATTTAAATTTTTGGGTTTATTTTCCCCCTTTCAAAAATTATTTCTTGCCATGACCTAAGTTGAAATCTCCCTCCCAAGAGCCATGTTTCCACTTTGTGTCAAGTCAAGCTTCAAATCCAGCAAGTTAAACTCCCCCTTGAATTTATTTCCACTTATTTTAAATCAAAATCTTTTCTGTCTTCTATTTTGGCCCGTAGTGATTTACAAAGGAACGCCGCACGGTCTAGTAGCTGCAGTGGCGCCTTGCTCCCTGTTCTCCCTTCTTATCCACCACGCCGCACGGTCGCCTGGATAGTTGCGGGCGTCGGCAGTGAGCTGGCAGAGGAGCATCGCCACCGTGAGCGGCGGCAGCCGCACTCGCTGCGGCTGCCAGAGAGGCACAGCGAGGGACGGCGCCGTCCAGCACCGCCCACACCACCAGAAGCCTACGCGTGGACGTCCTCTTCCCCGTGCGTGCTGCAACACAGTCGCCGTGGCCTGAGAGGCGCAGAGCGCGCTCTCTGCCGCCGACGTGCCCGTGAGGCCGTTCCATCAAGAGCTTGGAGCATCACCCAAGCCATACAAAATTTAGCCCTTGAACGGAACCAGTGGACCATCACGATGATGCCCAATCACCTAAACCTCCGGCCCGACCACTGCCTCGCCGTAATTGCCCGCCGGAGTTATCCCGTTCTCGGCAACCGCCTCAGGCCGGCTATAAATAGCGACCCCGAGCTCGCCTTCGACCCAGCACCACCCCTACACCTCACCAGAGCCGCGCCCAGCCACTAGGAGGACCTTGAGGAGGCCTTCTTCCCCGACTCCGGCCGCCCCGATCCGCTTCGGGATCCGGCGAGATTTGCTCAAGTGCGTGCACCCCCGCCTCTCAACCCATGCCAGTAGCCTTCTAGTGCATCCACTTCTCTAACCCGCGCCCTAATTTGAAGGTTGCATCTCCCGTCGGAGAGTATCATCCTCGCCCGAACCACCGTCCGCCAGAGTTGAGGCCGCCGTCGATGTGCTGCTCGCAGACGACCAAGTCCACCACCCACCGGCGCGGAAAGACACCGTGAACCCATAGGTACCCTCCGATCCCCCTACGTCGCCGTGGATCAACGCCGGCGACCACCGCCAGCCTCGGCGCCGGCGAGCTCTGTTTCAAAGTTTGAACCTGACGGGTGGGACCCCCCTCGTCAGCCTCTCCTCTTCTTATTCGAACCGTTTTCTGAAAGCGCCTTCGGGCAAAGTAAGTTTTCCTTCTGGGCTGGCGTATTTCCAACCGAAACGTTTTCTGTTTTTATAAACTAACCCCTGGAGACTTTCTGTTTCAACATAGATTAGTCCTTGGACTAAAACCTTTATATCTTTTAAACAAAAGATGATTTTTAGTTGATTCTTTTTCTGTCAGTTTTATTTTTTTTTCTAGTTTTTTATAGTATTTATTTGGAAAATATTTGGAACAAATTTTACGCACAATTGGTATTTACGTTAGTACGCGTTCTCTCTATACCGTAGATACCGGAGGAGGTGACGGAGCCGCGAACTTCGCCGAGCTAGACTCCGACTACTCCGAACTAGGCAAGCATGTTTGAACCTTTGATATGATGAGTGTTTTGCATGTTTGCTTGAATAGTTAGTGCATGGCATGTTTATATGGGCATCAGTGGGTGTTATATTGCATGCAAGGAACCTACTAGTATGCTTCGAAACTTGATGTGATCTTGTGATGTGAGATAACCTGATCATGGGGTGACATGAAAGGTGGTAAGAGGGTGTTGTTGAAGCAAGCCAGTCTTATGTCAACCGTTAAACTCCGGTGTCAACGTGGACCAAGCCATGTTACCGTCCGTCCCCTTTTTGTGCTGCCACATGTTTTCTGCAAAGAATACGGTTTAGTAAGTTGCAAACCTCTTTCCTTGTACACACCAAATAGAGGGGCCGTGATGAGGGTTCCATGGCCCTGGATTAAAGCCAGTCATCCGGTCAGGGGGCATGGGTGTTTCCGGTTGGGACCGAGAGGGGGGCACCCCTTAGAGCGCGCGATATAAATTTGATCCCATGCTACGCGAGGTTGTAGCCTCCCCGTCTTAAAGTTTTTCTTGAACGTTGCCTAGGGTGATTCCCGGCAGCGGAATTTGGAATGGGTGTGTACTGGTTAGACGTGTTTCTCCGAAAATACCGTAAACGGAACTAGTCCTTTGTGACTACTGAAATCCGTTGGCTGTGGTTAAAAAGTACAAGCTCTGCAGAGTCAAAACCCATCCGAGTAACCGTGTCCGTGGTCAAGGATCCTGGTCAACATATCCATATCCGTATCAATATCAGTCTCAACGTCTGTCTCAGCATCAGTCTTTGTGTCAGTCTCAGTGAAAATCCCCGGTGAATAAACATGAGTGGTAGTCCAGATTGAATGTTATTCCTATGGATGGACTAACCAGTTTATTATTACATACATGAGCATTTCCTTGAGATGATTTAAATTCATGAGCTACTTGAATTTGAATAATGAAATATAAGCCCTTTATGTGATGTCGCTCAGACGTCCGACTGTGGCACTCTTGTTATTTACTTCTGATATAAGCCCTCTATGTGATGTCGCTCAGACGTCCGACTGTGGCACTCTTTGTTATTTACTTTTGATATAAGCCCTTTATGTGATGTCGCTCAGATGTCCGACTGTGGCACTCTTGTTGTTTACTTTTGATATAAGCCCTTTATGTGATGTCGCTCAGACATCCGACTGTGGCACTCTTGTTATTTACTTCTGCTATCAGCCCTTTATGTGATGTCGCTCAGACGTCCGACTGTGGCACTCTTGTTATTTACTTATGATATAAGGCCTTTATGTGATGTCGCTCAGACGTCCGACTGTGGCACTCTTGTTATTTACTTTTGATAAGCCCTTTATGTGATGTCGCTCAGACGTCCGACTGTGGCACGCACTGTCGTTTATATTCCAATATGAGCCCTTTATGTGGTGTCGCACTGACGCCCGACTGCGGCATTGTTAATTTATTTTACCTTTCGAGGCGTCGCTTCACACACTCGATTGGCCTTCAGTTATTTCATTGGGATTTCGGGAGGACTACCGCCTGACTTCCTTTTTATTTATCATGCAGTGCAATTTTATTATCTGAGTGCGCATTACAAATCTGCTCATGTGCATCATGTTTGCATTTGTTATATCTTATGTCCAAACTGTCTTGCGAGTACTTTCAAAGTACTCACCTGGCTTGTTGATTTGGCCAGATATTGATGAAGGCGATCTTATGGATGAAGAGTTCGATAGCGAGTCCGACGCCTAGAGGAGTCCCAGTCAGTCCCATGCGATCCTGGAATTGGTCCCTTGTATTATATACGCTTCCGCTACTCAGAATAAAAGTCATCGAGCCTCACTCCGGCGCTCGATGAGTTGTAAGATTTAGGAGTCATGTCACCCACTTCACTGTGACATATCCACCACCACTTTTATTACGAGTCAGTAGTTATGCCACCATACCCCTTGTGTCATATCCGCCTTTATGTATAATATCGGCGTGCTTGTAATAAATTGTTGAGCAGCCTCAGCTCAACCCTATATAATATTTAGTACTTCTGGATTTCTGTATCAAGGATTTGTCTACCAGTAAGAAGGATTCTTCTATACTGGTCCGATAAAAGGGACGGTTTCTCAATAAACGTTTTATTGAAAAACCGGTCCTGACAGGTGGGAAACGAAATTCTCCATTATCAGCCTCCAGTTCAAACCGGATATAATTCTGCTAAGAGCCCCCCGTTAGGAATAGATTTTTTAACGAGTTTAGCACATCGCCCAAAGGTGAGTGCTGGAAGATGTCCGCGACGCAGAATTCGGCGATTGATGACCGATCCAGCTCGACGTCCGCGGTCACACATGGTTCGGAACTTAATGCCGGAAACGAGTCCTAAGCTCCGGAGACACAGATACCATCCGGGGTTAGGTCTATGTGCGGCTCCAACGCCGCGTAGTCTGCGGCTTCCGTGGCGGGGTTGAGCTTCCCGTCCTCGGATGTCGCGATCTGCTCCGGATCTAGGGCCAGTGTAGTTACAGGTGCAATTTCCTGAGCATGGACTAGTGACAGATTTAGGTCATGTTCACCGTAGGGACAGGGAGCGACTGCCGTGGTCTCAAAGCCGTCGAATACCAAGTCTCCACGGATATCCGTGACGTAGTTCAAGCTCCCAAATCTGACCTAATGGCCAGGGGCGTAGCTATCTATCTGCTCCAGGTAGCCAAGCGAGTTGGCCCGCAGTGCGAAGCCGCCGAACACGAAGATCTATCCAGGGGGGAAGGTTTCCCCTTGGACAACATCGTTGTTAATGATTGAAGGAGCCATCGAACCTTTTGGGGATGGCACAGTGGAACTCTCAATGAAAGCACCAATGTCGGTGTCAAAACCGGCGGATCTCGGGTAGGGGGTCCCGAACTGTGCGTCTAAGGATGATGGTAACAGGAGACGGGGGACACAATGTTTACCCAGGTTGGGGCCCTCTCTATGGAGGTAATACCTTACTTCCTGCTTGATTGATCTTGATGAATACGAGTATTACAAGAGTTGATCTACCACGAGATCGTAATGGCTAAACCCTAGAAGTCTAGCATGTTCGACTATGATTGTATATCTTTCCGGACTAAGCCCTCCGGTTTATATAGACACCGGAGGGATCTAGGGTTACACAAGGTCAGTTACAGAGAAATGAATCTTCATAGTTGGTCGCCAAGCTTGCCTTCCACGCCAAGGAGAGTCCCATCCGGACACGGGTAGATTCTTTGGTCTTTGTACCTTCTTAGCCCATCAGTCCGGCCCATGTATAATAGGTCGGATGCCCGGGGACCCCTTAGTCCAGGACTCCCTCACCAATGACCATATGATCACCCTAAAATGTATTTTATTAACACAGTACAGACTCAAACTACCATTTCTTTCTTTCATATACGCGCTGACAGGTGGGCCCCACGGTTACGCGCCCCAATGGTGCAACAATAGTTGCGCCACGTGGAACGTTTGACTGGTCAATTGATTGTGTCATCAACAAAATACAGAGTTGTACGGGTGAGCCAGTGACCGTATAATCACGACATGTAGTTTTTTAACACGATACAGACGCAAGCACTCACCGCTATAAGTGCACACATGCAGACCCTACCCCTATGAGCACCTTCGAGAGAGTGAGCCAGCATATGATCTTGAGATTTTACGAAGTCACCATAGGTGCCTCGTAGTCGAGTGGAACCTCTCCTCCCACTGAACGCACATCGCCAGAAAAATACTGAAATTAACCCCGGATAAATGCGAGCACCAGGAGTTTAACCCTGGTGGGCTCGAGAAACCACTGTCCTCCTAACCATCCAACCATAGGTTGGTTAGCACCACAAAATGTATGTGCTGACCGTGATGACCTTATTCTGAAGTCCAGTGACCATATCGTGCTTTCACTTCAAATACAATGACCGTAAGTGTCGTCAACAAAATACGGAGCACACATCAAATACAATGTCCGTCAGTGTCATCAACAAAATACGGAGACGTATCGTGAGCTAGATACCATATGATCACCATGAGAATGTATACGGTGACCGTAATGAGCACATTCTGAAGTCCGGCGACCGTATAGTGCTTTCGCTTGAAATACAGTGACCGTCACGCGTGAACGTGTCATGGGCATGCATACTTTTAGAGGGCCGAGAGATAGTTTGTGTCTGTACGTGAAAGTGGTGTAGAAAGAGGGGGTGTCCAGTGGAGACAAGGAGAGATATGCCCTCCGTTTCTCTTTCCCGTGACTAATATTTTAGGAGAAAATATAAACATTCACAATGCAAAACAAATATTTTTGGATGCACCATGCAATTAACTTTCATGTATAACATTGTACTATTGTATATGCTTATTTTCTTAGTGGCCGATTGCGTGCGTGGTGTGGTGGGCACATCATTTCTAGTTGGGGTGGGCACATCATTTCTAGTTGTGGTGGGTCAACATGAGGACTCATGGGTCGGTTCCATCCTGCGCCACATAGGTTGGACCGAGACGCATTATATAAAGACCCATGTGGAGGACTCGGTGTCGGTGTCAAAACCGGCGGATCTCGGGTAGGGGGTCCCGATCTGTGTGTCTAAGGCTAATGGTAACAGTAGGCAAGGGACACGATGTTTTACCCAGGTTCGGGCCCTCTTGATGGGGGTAAGACCCTACTTCCTGCTTGATTGATATTGATGATATGAGTATTACAAGAGTTGATCTACCACGAGATCGTAGAGGCTAATCCCTAGAAGCTAGCCTATGATGATTATGATTGTCCCCCTAAGGACTAAACCCTCCGGTTTATATAGACACCGGAGAGGGCTAGGGTTTACACAGAGTCGGTTACAAAGAAGGAAATCTATTATCCGGATCGCCAAGCTTGTCTTCCACGCAAAAGAGAGTCCCATCCGGACACGGGACGAAGTCTTGAGTCTTGTATCTTCACGGTCCAACAGTCCGGCCAAAGTATATAGTCCGGCTGTCCGGATACCCCCTAATCCAGGACTCCCTCAGTAGCCCGTGAACTAGGCTTCAATGACGATGAGTCCGGTGCGCAGTTTGTCTTCGGCATTGCAAGGCGGGTTCCATCTCCGGATACTCCAAAGTATCTGTTATAATGAACAGTGTCCGGATTCATATCAATGTCGCACTCCTCGGCTTCTGTGCTTCAATAATGGCCATCTCCACGTGTCGAGCGAATACGAGGAGCCGGGGCATTTTTGCATTCGCCACCCCGGTCCCGCAGCCAAACCGTCTATTTGAAGGGTCAGGGACCCTCAGATCCAAAACTCACCCTCTTCCCTCGAGCAAGCATCCAATAGAGCGCTCTAGAAAAAACCATTCCAACATGGACGGTCGCCGCAGCTCTTCTTCTCGTTCCTTTCGCTCCAAGCCAGGCGACTTGGAAGAGTGTTCAGTTCCTCAAAGTCGTTTGATAGAGTTACATACCCAAGGGTTTCTTCCACCGGCGTTCATGGTCCCCGTCCGAGCCGGACTAGCCACCTATAATGGCGGGGAGCAAGCGGAGAGATCTCCTAATCCATCCCCGGGGGAGCGAATATGCCTCGTCCCGCATCTGCTAAGAGGCGTCGGGTTTCCCATCCACCCATTCCTTCGCGGGCTCTTGGAGTTCTACGGCCTCCAGTTGCAAAACTTCACCCCTGCCTCCATGCTGCACATAGCAGGATACGTTGCCCTTTGTGAACTATTTTTGGGCTGCGAGGCTCACTTTGGGTTATGGAAGAAGTTGTTCTGCCTCGTCCCTCGCAACCAGGGGGAATCCATATGTCAAGTGGGCGGAGCCGAAGTATGGCGCGTCGCCGAGACCGGATACCTGTCCGGTACTCCCAAGAAGGCACCTGAGAACTGGCCCTCGGAGTGTTTTTATGTTGATGACGTTCCCCTTCCGGATCTAGTCCGGACCGGTCTCCCGGAGTTCAGTAATGCCCCGCCGAAGGCACACCGAAGTTGGCACCCTCAGGGCCCCCAAGAGGAGGATACCAGAGAAGTACACTTCCTGATGAGCAGGATAAAGATACTGGCCAAATCAGGGCTGACAATAGTCGAGGTTATGGCAATATGCATAATGCGGGGAGTGCAACCGCTTCAATATCGGGGGAAGCCCATGTGGCATTACGACAGGGAACATGACGCCACCGTTGTGGTCGTAAAGGTCCGGACTCCGCCACTGCTCTGGCGAGGATATTGTCCGATTTCTATAAATGAGAAGCAGAGGAGTTCCTTCGTATTAAACCGCGGGATGGGTTTTCTATGTACAACCCCCCAAGATGGGTAAGTCGCCACTCTTTCCCCCCGCTCCATTCCTTCTGGCGTCCTTCGTCATGATTATTTACCTCAATATTTCTGAGCAGGAACTGAGGAGGGCCGTATAAGGATTCAACAACCCTTCCCCGCAGCCAGAGGACCCCGGAAGGGCCTTCGATCCCGGACTCGAAGAAGATCCGGATATTACTGTGGAGCTTGTCAACGGGATATTTTATCAGGCCAGCCGCGAGGGCGCCTCGGTGGCTATTGTCGCCGACTATCCCGGACTACTACCCGCATCGCGTGTAAGCAAAGCCGAAACCTTATCCTCCGAAGAGGGCTCCTTTCTGATACCATGCCTTATGCCTAAAATATCGTATTTTCGTAGAGACGCCCATTGGAACGCGGCACCGAGCCCCTGGGGGCTCGTCGGCAAAGGGCGTCCGGATCGGGCAAGCTTAAGAGGAAGGCCGTTAGGGCCGAAACGCCGTTACAGAGGTATAGTAATAACCTGCTATGTGATTATTGTGTTTGAAATGTAACAGCGTCCTTTGTGTCCTGGCAGAAAGAGGAGTAGCCAGACTATATCCGGAGATCCTGCCAATCACGCCTCCACCAGCCGGATTCCAGAACCGTCTTCGAGAGAGGAGGCGGACGCGGGGCCGATGCCGAATTGTCCTCCGACAGAGGATGCGGATATGCTATCCGCCACGAATTCTGAAGTAGAGAGTGCCATGAATCACCGGCGCCG
Organism: Aegilops tauschii subsp. strangulata; assembly: GCF_002575655.3. Classification (NCBI taxonomy): domain Eukaryota; kingdom Viridiplantae; phylum Streptophyta; class Magnoliopsida; order Poales; family Poaceae; genus Aegilops; species Aegilops tauschii. The sequence continues at coordinate 521,474,195 of NC_053036.3, forward strand.
ACGGGCCGTACTTCGCAATAACATTTTTTTCTAAGAGGCATTTAATGCTTTCAATTTGGGAGACGCATACATCTGAGCTGCCCAAGGCGGGCTCGCCCAGGCGACGGACCAGTATGCCAAAGATATACGGGTAAGAAAATTTGATAAGCATGTATAGCAGTAGCCCCTGAGACTTGAAACGGTTGGAACAACTGTTTTAAGGATCAATTTATGCACAGGTCCTTGTAGATAAGAATGCCCAATTGTCTCAAGAGCTGGAGGAGTGCAAGACCCAGCTAAGGGACGCGGTTGCCAAACTAGAGGAATCCCAGAAGGCCTCATCTAGTAACATTTGTCTCAATAGAGAAATTTTATGGAATTGTACCAGTTAGTAAGTGGCTTGCTTGATAAGTCTAACAGAAAATTCTGCAGACAATCCCAAGGAGAATCCGGAGATCATGAGAGAGAGCGAGTCACATCTCCAAAGGCAGCTAAAAGCTGGCGAGCGTGTTCTTACGCAAGTTAGGCGGGAGAAGAACGATCTTCAAGATGCCAATGTCCGGCTGGGCGTCGAATTAGGAGATGTTCACGCTCAGCTGGCAGACTTCGTGAAGGAGAACAGAAGGCTTCGTCGCGGCATTTATGGTAAGTGCCTAGACGAACTGTAGTACAGCTCAGCGATGAGGCATTTTGAAAGGATTTATATTTGTAGGTATGTTGACGGGTGTCGGTGTCAAAACCGGCGGATCTCGGGTAGGGGGTCCCGATCTGTGCGTCTTAAGCTAATGGTAACAGGAGGCAAGGGACACAATGTTTACCCAGGTTCGGGCCCTCTTGATGGAGGTAAAACCCTACTTCCTGCTTGATTGATATTGATGATATGAGTGTTACAAGAGTTGATCTACCATGAGATCGTAGAGGCTAAACCCTAGAAGCTAGCCTATTATGATTATGATTGTTTCTCTAAGGACTAAACCCTCCGGTTTATATAGACAGCGGAGAGGGCTAGGGTTTACATGGAGTCGGTTACAAAGAAGGAAATATAATATCCGGATCGCCAAGCTTGTCTTCCACGCAAAGGAGAGTCCCATCTGGACACGGGATGAAGTCTTGAGTCTTGTATCTTCACGGTCCAACAGTCCGGCCAAAGTATATAGTCCGGCTGTCCGGATACCCCCTAATCCAGGACTCCCTCAGTAGCCCCTGAACCAGGCTTCAATGACGATGAGTCCGACGCGCAGTTTGTCTTCGGCATTGCAAGGCGGGTTCCATCTCTGAATACTCCATAGTAATTATTGAACACTTAGATCGTGTCCGGATCTGCAAGATGATCTTCACATACCACCGTAGAGAGCATTGTACTTCATAAATCTGATCTGCTGGCAATTTTTGCACGGCGTGCTCCTGCATCGTGGCCCGGCCCAACACGAACCGGTTTTTACTTGGCCTCCCCCGATACGCATTGCGAGGTGGTTTTACTGGCACGCCTTGCCAAAGGAAAGATCATGCTCCCCTTAGCGCGGGACCTTCCATTAATATAGGTGCACGCGTCCCCACGACGTCTGTTGGTATGACTTTGTGTTTTTAGGTAAGTCCCGAGCGGTTATGCTGAGGACGCTTGATATTCACACCCTATATAAAGGGGCCGAGGCCTATCCCTCTTTCACACCACCCTTGCGCCTTTTCGCATCTCGAGTTCTAACATCCGAAGCCCAAGCTCAAGAACCTCAGATCCTTAATCCATGTCCGGATCTGACCTTCAAGGCCGGTGGGTGGCCTCCTCGGTCATAGAGTAGGATATTGCGAAGCTTAGGGAGGTCGGATATCTGACCGCCGACATCAAGCACAGGCTTCCTGCTCCAGGGCAGGTCATCCCTACCCCCGAGCCCAACGAGAGCGTCGTATTTGTTTCCCACTTCGTCCGCGGCTTGGGCTTCACCCTTGATCCCTTTGTGAGAGGGCTCATGTTCTATTACGGGTTAGATTTTCACGATCTAGCTCCGGACGCTATCCTCCATATCTCGTTGTTCATCATTGTGTGCGAAGCTTTTCTCCACGTCAATCCACACTTCGGCTTATGGCTCAAGACCTTCAATGTGAAGCCGAAGATGATTGAGGGGCGACACGCGGAGTGCGGAGGTGCTGTAATAAGCAGGAATGCCGACGCCCCATGGCCAGAGGGCTCCTTCCCAGAGGTGTCCGATCTATGGCAGCGGAGGTGGTTTTACGTCACGGCTCCCAGAGGCACAAAGTGGGTGGCTGCCCCCGACTTCCGTCCGGACCCTCCTTCTCAACTGGCATCATGGACCAATGTAGGACGGGACTGGGGATCTGCTAGTGATGTACCAATACTGCAGAGCCGTATTCGGGAGCTTCTTGAGAGGGATATTAGTCTTGTTAGCATAATTCAGGTAATGCTAATCCGACGGATGTTGTCGTGCAAACGCCGGCCTCTCCGGATGTGGGAGTTCAATCTAGAAGGTCCGCGGACTATTCTGCACTTCTTCGGCCTAACGCTTGAAGGGATGTGTAAATTATTCTTCGGACCACAAGTAAAGTGTCCGGATACCACCGAAGATGTGGGCCTGAGCTGCAATCGCCCAGATACCCAAGTAAGTAACCCACAAACCGAACACTTCGTCTATTTTTGTCATAGTCATTATTCTGAAAATCCTCCGTGGCCAGGAATGGCTCAGCAAGGCGGAGAGAATCAGGTGTCCGGCGCCACTTCCCGAAGGCTCGCCAAGTCCCACCATAGCCAAGATGCTTGGCCGTGTGCTAAGCAAAATGCCCTCAGGGAAAGACGAAGGGAAGAACATGGAAGCAGAACTTCACACATTGCGCATCCAAACCGGGGGAATTGCTACCTCCCCAAAGGAGGATAGCTGGGAAGGGGAATCTAAGGCCTCCTCCCCTCGCGGGAAGAAGAGGGTCGCCTCCGAAGACTTGGAGACGGAGGTGCCCAAACAGGGGAAGAAAGCTTCACCAGGGGGCCCTGCCCCGAAGGGCGTCCTCACCGCGTAATGCCCGCCAACGGGCCAGCCCTCAGCCGAGCTGTAAGTTAATCGTAAATATGAGGGTAATGCTTTTCTCTGAGAACAATAACCAGGATCCATTCTTTGCAGTCCGGCTAGAAGCTCTTCTCGACAGAGTTCGTCTTCGAGGGATCTCCTTCCAGAGATGAGGGAGAGTGATACCCCACCAACCTCTCCGCCTCATGAGGCGGGCGACACCGAGGTGTCGTCACGGAGGAGTCCAGATCTGCCGAAGCCAGAAGCTAATCCTTCGGCCGCCCTGAGCCCGGAGCGTTCGACTCCCACGGGGGGCGATGAGAAGGGTCCGGCACAGTTCGGCGTCCGGCCGAACACACTGACGGGCCTTCTGGAGCAAGCTGCTCTCTCGGAGAAGCACCGTTCATTAATGAGCACGGTGCTCGAGAAGATTTCATCCGCCACAAGCGGTTTGAATGAAGCCTTTACGAGCCTGCTCAGAGCCTTTGAGGTATGTCATGAAAAATACATAATTTTTTGGCTGTGACGCACGCGCTAGGTGTGCTCCATATGGATAGTAGCCCCTGAGACTCTGGTTGCCAACCCTCCGCGGCAAACGGAGGATCACATTGTTAAGTAACGATTGCGCTGTATTTATGCGCAGGTGTCCAAGGATCCGGCAGCCGACCGGTCCGTTGAAGTTGCCGAACTAAGGAGGCAAATTGGGGTTATTGATGCTGATATCACGTTGGTGAACGAGCGGCTTAACGAGTCACAAGGTATGTGCTCTGCTATCCTTTATTATTTTTTATAGGAAAAATTTGAGAGGAGCATTATATTAATGCGATATACTTGGACTGCAGATGGTGCTGCTGCGGTGGAAGCCCTGAGGGCGGAACTTACCCTAGCCAAGGAACAGGCCCGGGCTGGCAATGCGGCTGCCCTAAAGGCGGCCGAAGAGTTGAGAGCCGAACAGGCTGCTCATCGCCGAAGCGAAGAGAAAATAGCCGAAATGGCTGTGGAGCTAAAAAACGCCGCCAACCGTTATGAGCTTCTTGAAAAAGAAAATCATGCGAATAAGGCTGACCTGAAGAAGGCCCTTGATGCGGCCAAGGAGACGCGTTCCGACCTTAGGGATGCGCGGGAGGAGCTTCGACAGGCCGGAGAAATCGCGGCTGGAGACCACTATCTGTTGTGGATGAAGTTTTTAGATCCGAAGTACGCTCCTCTGGATCGACGCTGGAGTCCTGCAGATGCCTATGCGGATTTGTGGAAGAGTACGGCTGATGCAGCCAAGTTTTTTGAGGATCAAAAAGATGATGAAGTGGAAAAGCTGTTCTGGTCGCAGTTCAGTGCTCCAACGCGCAAATTGCCTTTGAGTGAGAAGATGGCTGCTGTGGCCGAGCTCCACAGGCTGTCCGGTCTTGCAATGCGGTCTGTAATAGACTATCTATGGCCGAAGGGGCCGAAGCCGGACAGTTATTTTGGTTTAGTGCAACAATTCCTTGGTGCCGTATCGCGGATCGATGCCGTGAAGAGGTCGGCGTGCATAGAGGGTGCCCAGATGGCTCTTCCCTGTGTTAAAGCATACTGGACAGATGTGGAGGCCACCGTCGTTGCGACCCAGAATCCGGCGGGGGGCCAGGATCCGGCCCAGCACATCTTGGAGCAGGTAGCCGCAGGTGCTCGCTTAATAGAGGCTCAGTGCTCGAAGAATGTCATGTTCGAGTGACGAATCATGTCATTGTAAGAACAATGTTATTTTGATTATGAGGCTATATTTATACTTTTTGCCCGAAAGTATTATTGTACCTCCTGTGCGGCCATTTATATATATGTGTAATCTGAAAGTTAGCAGTCGTTGGCTTCAGCCCCCACGCATACAATGCGGGGGTGTTCGCGAAAAATATGCGTAATCACACTTGATCCAACATCTTGGTCCATTAAGGAGGTGATCGCACGTTGAACTAGGTAACCGGACTATATAGCTGTAACACTTTCACTTAGCCATAGGAGTTTGACGGTGGTGCTACTATGTAGCCCCTGGTACCTTTGCATGCGTCCAGATACGGGCGCGTGTGTACATGACCAGAAAACGGTCCTTCGTTAATGCGGCGGAATCCTAAAGATTCCGATAAGACTTCGAGTGGTTGAACAGTCTCTCGCTATATCATGACAGTCAGTTTTCGGCTTTCTCTACTGAGGTGCTCATCCGGAATAACCAGGGCACAATCGTAGTAGTTCTCCTTTGGCCGCCTTAGCCGATAAGAACGGAACGTAAGGCGGCGAACCCAGGAGCCGGGCAAACCCAACATTTGACCACAGACATGATTCGGAGCTGATGCATATAAGGCCAAACTCACGACGCCGAACACTCCCGAAGGTATTCGGACTTTATAACATATACTGAGCTGAGTAATGCCCTTTATTATGAACCCTGTATTCCCAGGTATGTGCATTAGTCTGTCGTGGTGAAATGCCAATAACGGCAGTATCCCCTGTGGGTGTAGTACCCGTGGGATGTGTAAGCAACAAGAGACAATAAACAAGGTTTACACAAGGGGCTTAATCTAAAGAGAAACCTTTGAGCGGGGCCCTGCTGCACGTCTGCACCTTTGTCTCCATTGTGCCATGTCCTGGGAGGGTGTCGCACAAATGGTGTTTGTAAAAAACTCATGTAGAAGAGTATGACGTAAGCGTGCGAAAAGTTGGCTATCACTGATGGATAGTAAAGGTGTAAGACAGTGGCCTGTTAATAAGGTCAGGCCGAAAATTGGGCTTTATTAATTATCTATAGCCCCTGGTGTCCTCTAGGGGATTACGTGTGTGGCGCCTAGATAAGGTCTATCTGGGCTGCCGGACTCATCTAACCGTGTCCGTGCTCTTGACGACCAGTCATGTTTTCAGGTATTAGAGGCCGCTTAGAGTCCGGCGGCTGGAGCCGTCGCATACTCTTCCGCGCGTAAGGAACGCTCTGTGTTTCCGTTAACGGTGATGATGCCACGTGGACCGGGCATCTTGAGTTTAAGGTAGGCGTAGTGCAGTACTGCGTTGAAGCGGGCGAAGGCCGTTCTCCCAAGCAATGCATGATAGCCGCTTTGGAGGGGGGCGATGGTGAAGAGTAGTTCTTCGCTTCTGGAGTTGCCTGGGGAACCGAATGTTACCTCCAGTACGAGGGAGCTCCTGCAGTGGGCTTCGACGCCTGGTATCACCCCTTCCAAGGTGGTGTTACTATGGTTGATTCTGGATGGGTCTATCCCCATCCTGCAGATAGTGTCCTGGTATATTAGATTAAGACTACTGCCGCCGTCCATGAGGACGTGAGTAAGATGGTATCCGTCGATTATTGGGTCGACCACCAAGGCAGCTGATCCTTCGTGCCGAATACTAGTCGGGTAGTCCCTGTGATCGAAAGTGATTGGGTAAGCCGAGCAGTGGTTAAGTTTGGGTGCGACGGGCTCTATAGCGTATGCGTCTCTGAGCACGCATTCGCGCCTTCTCATGGATATGTGAGTCGCGTGGATCATGTTTACTGTTTTTACCTCTGGTGGCAATTTTTTATGTCCCCCAGTGTTCGGCTGGCGAGGCTCATCCTCGTCTTCACTTGGTGTTTCCCTTCCCTTGTGTTCGGCATTTAATTTTCCGGCCTACTTGAAGACCCAACATTCTCTATGTGTGTGGTTCGCAGGTTTTTTGGGGGTGCCATGAATTTGGCACAGTCTGTCCAGGACTTTGTTCAGGCCGGACGGTCCTTCTTTGCCGCCTTTAAGTGGCTTATTTTGAGGAGCGGGTCGAGAGCCCCTGAATCCGGCGTTGACCGTTGTGTTGTTCGGACATTCTTCCTTGTTTTGACGTTTGTTTTTGTTGCGCCATGGCCTCCCGTTGCCATCCCTGATTCCGGATGTACTTGGGTCGCTGGTGCCTTTACGGGCCAACCAGCTATCTTCGCCTGCGCAAAAACGGGTCATAAGGCTTGTTAAAGCTGCCATTTTCCTCAGTTTTTCTTGGCCGAGGTGTCTGGCGAGCCACTCGTCCCGGATGCTCTGTTTGAAGGCCGCTAGGGCTTCGGCATCCGGACAATCGATGATTTGATTCTTCTTAGTGAGGAATCTGTTCCAAAGCTTGCAGGCGGACTCTCCGGGCTGTTGAATTATGTGACTTAAATCGTCCGCATGCAGAGGCCGGACATAGGTCCCTTGAAAATTGGCCCTGAAAGCGTCCTCGAGTTCCTCCCAACTTCCAATTGAATTTTCGGGGAGGCTTTTCAACCAGTGTCGAGCTGGTCTCTTCAACTTGAGGGGAAGGTATTTGATGGCGTGGAGGTCGTCCCCACGAGCCATGTGGATATGCAGGATAAAATCCTCAATCCAGACCCCGGGGTCTGTCGTTCCGTCATATGCCTCTATGTTCACAGGTTTAAAACCCTGTGGAAATTCATGGTCCAGCACCTCTTCGGTGAAGCATAGGGGGTGAGCAGCCCCTCTGTATCTGGACGTGCTATGGCATGCCGTTGGCTGTTGTTGTGTCCGGTGCTGATTCCGAACTGGTATCCGATCGGTATGATCGTTTTGGTGACCATAGTCCTGCGCCGGGGTGCGTCCTTTAGATCCATAGATGGACCTAGCCGCGCCGGCCTTTTTATCCAGGAGCTCGCATAAATCGTGTGCAGCGTTGGTAGCTGCTCTATTGCGGTTACGAAGTGGTTTGTCCGGCCTCCTGGCCGTATTGTTCTTTGGTGGAACGGCCTCATCGTCGAATTCTGGCAGCAGCTTGCGTTTTGGATAGCTCTTTGTGTGGCTATCGTCGCCGTACTTTTCTTTAGTGTCTAGCACTTTATTCCATCTGCGATGAGCGTTTCCTGTGCGGCCTTAAGCTGTTGCTTCTGCTTCTTTAGACTTCTCGTAGTGGCCATAAGCCTTCTGTGGAGGTTATCTCGTTCCAAACGTGTTTCCGGGATGATGAATGCATTGTCATCCGGACTATGCTCTTGTCCCGGGGCGGTTTGATGAGTTCGTCCCTCGGGATCATTGCGATCGGGCGTCTGCTCCGAGCTGTGTTCGGCGTGACCTGGCTCATCCTGCTCCATTGCGAGGTCCATATGGTCGTTGTTGCCTTCGGAGTTGACTGGGGTGTCTATCTTTCTAGTGCTGTTATCGCTATTTTTACTGTTGCTGGACTTGGAGCGGCGTCTGCGCCGTCATTTTGGTTTTTGTCCGGGGGTTTTATCCTCCGGTTTGTCGCCGTCGTCCTCCTTAGGCGTATCCACCATGTATATATCGTATGATGAGGTGGCAGTCCAGTGCCCCGTTGGTTCTGAATCGTCTCCTACGCCGACGTCCATACCGTCGGTATCATCGGAGTCGAAGTCAAGCATGTCTGATACATCGTCGACAGTGGCTATGAAGTGGGTGGTGGGTGGGCGATGGATTTCTTTGTCGTCTTCCTCCCCTTTGAGCGGGGCATAGTTCGGCCAAGAGTCTCCTGACAAATAGAGAGACTTTAATGAGTTCAGCATGTCGCCAAAGGGCGAGTACTGAAAGATATCCTCAGTGGTAAACTCCATTATCGAAGCCCATCCAGATTCGGTGGGCTCGGGGGTGCGCAGACTGGGACCTACAGCCGGATACGAGTCTGGGGGTCCGGTGTCATAGGCTTCCTTGGGGGTGAAGTCTGTGTTCGGCTCTACCGCCGATGGGTGTGCGGCCTCCGGGGTGGGGTCCATCCACCCGTCCTTGGGCGACGCAATCTGCCCCGGATTTAGGTCCGGGATTCCTGCAGGGGCGATATCCCGAGCATTGTCCGACAGCAGGTCTATGTCGTGCTCATCGTGACTGTCCGGCGCTCCTGGCGCAGGCCTGAATCCGTTGAAGAACAAGTCTCCGTGGATATCGGCCGTGTAGTTCAAGTTTCCGAACCTGACCTGGTGGCCAGGAGCGTAGCTGTCGATCTGCTCCAGATGGCCAAGCGAATTGGCCTGCAGTGCGAAGCCACCGAACATGAAGATCTGTCCAGGGAGAAAAGTCTCACCCTGGACCGTGTTGTTGATTATTGAAGGAGCCATCAAGCCTTGCAGCGACGACACAGAGGAACTCTCAATGAAAGCACCAATGTCGGTGTCAAAACCGGCGGATCTCGGGTAGGGGGTCCCGATCTGTGCGTCTTAGGCTAATGGTAACAGGAGGCAAGGGACACAATGTTTACCTAGGTTCGGGCCCTCTTGATGGAGGGAAAACCCTACTTCCTGCTTGATTGATATTGATGATATGAGTGTTACAAGAGTTGATCTACCACGAGATCGTAGAGGCTAAACCCTAGAAGCTAGCCTATGATGATTATGATTGTTTCTCTAAGGACTAAACCCTCCGGCTTATATAGACACCGGAGAGGGCTAGGGTTTACATGGAGTCGGTTACAAAGAAGGAAATATAATATCCGGATCGCCAAGCTTGTCTTCCACGCAAAGGAGAGACCCATCCGGACTTGGGACGAAGTCTTGAGTCTTGTATCTTCACGGTCCAACAGTCCGACCAAAGTATATAGTCCGGCTGTCCGGATACCCCCTAATCCAGGACTCCCTCAACGGGCCGCCCTGGAGAGGAGATGCCCGCGTCCGCAGGTGATTTACTGCAAGACCTCTCACAGCCGCACAAGCGAGCTCGGCAGGTGATGCAGAGTATTGCCCACGCCTTGTGGCCATCCACCTCCCTGCCAAAAGGCATGGGGGAGCTCGTGGATGTGCTCCAAGGAGCATGGCAGCGCTTCCAATTGTGGAAGATGTCAGCCTGCCGACAAGGTGCAAGAGAAGCCTGGGCCATGGTGAAGACGCGCTACACCAAGCTTGACCCAAACCATATGGCCGAAGTTGGACCGGCAGGGTCAGATGGGCAAGAAATTCCCGTTAGTCTGGTGTATGACCAGGTAGCATTAGCCGCAAAGTATTCCCAACAGGATTGCAAGCTAGATAGCCTGTTGGACGGTATAGAGGAAGAATATAGTCAGTCCAAGTGACTATGTACTTCAATGGACATATGTAGTCCCTAGCCGGATTATGTTGGAAATATGCCCTAGAGGCAATAATAAATGGTTATTATTATATTTCTTTGTTCATGATAATTGTCTATTGTTCATGCTATAATTGTGTTATCCGGAAATCATAATACATGTGTGAATATATAGACCACAACGTGTCCCTAGTAAGCCTCTAGTTGACTAGCTCGTTGATCAATAGATAGTCATGGTTTCCTGACTATGGACATTGGATGTCATTGATAACGGGATCACATCATTAGGAGAATGATGTGATGGACAAGACCCAATCCTAAGCATAGCATAAAAGATCGTGTAGTTCGTTTGCTAGAGCTTTTCCGATGTCAACTATCTTTTCCTTAGATCATGAGATCGTGCAACTCCTGGATACCGTAGGAGTGCTTTGGGTGTACCAAACGTCACAACGTAACTGGGTGACTATAAAGGTACACTACGGGTATCTCTGAAAGTGTCTGTTGAGTTGGCATGGATCGAGACTGGGATTTGTCAGTCCGTATGACGGAGAGGTATCTCTGGGCCCACTCGGTAATGCATCATCATAATGAGCTCAATGTGACTAAGGAGTTAGCCACGGGATCATGCATTACGGTACGAGTAAAGTGACTTGCCGGTAACGAGATTGAACAAGGTATTGGGATACCGACGATCGAATCTCGGGCAAGTAACATACCGATTGACAAAGGGAATTGTATACGGGATTGATTGAATCCTCGACATCGTGGGTCATCCGATGAGATCATCGCGGAACATGTGGGAGCCAACATGGGTATCCAGATCCCGCTGTTGGTTATTGACCGGAGAGGCGTCTCGGTCATGTCTGCATGTCTCCCGAACCCGTAGGGTCTACACACTAAAGGTTCGGTGACGCTAGGGTTGTAGAGATATTAGTATGCGGAAACCCGAAAGTTGTTCAGAGTCCCGGATGAGATCCCGGACGTCACGAGGAGTTCCGGAATGGTCCGGAGGTGAAGAACTATATATAGGAAGTCCAGTTTCGGCCACCGGGAAAGTTTCGGGGGTTATCGGTATTGTACCGGGACCCACCGGGTGGGGCCACCTATCCCGGAGGGCCCCATGGGCTGAAGTGGGAAGGGAACCAGCCCTTAGTGGGCTGGGGCGCCCCCCATGGGCCTCCCCCTGCGCCTAGGGTTGGAAACCCTGGGGGTGGGGGGCGCCCCAGTTGACTTTGGGGGGAAGTTCCCCCCCTGGCCGCCGCCCCCTTGTAGATGGGATCCAGGGCCGGCCCCCCCAGGGGACCTATATATAGTGGGGGGGAGGGAGGGCAGCAGCAACACAGCCCCTGGCGCCTCCCTCTCCCCCTGCAACACCTGTCCCTCTCGCAGAAGCTTGGCGAAGCCCTGCCGAGATCCCCGCTACTTCCACCACCATGCCATCGTGCTGCTGGATCTCCATCAACCTCTCCTTCCCCCTTGCTGGATCTAGAAGGAGGAGACGTCGCTGCTCCGTACGTGTGTTGAACGCGGAGGTGCCGTCCGTTCGGCACTCGGTCATCAGTGATTTTGATCACGGCGAGTACGACTCCATCAACCCCGTTCATTAGAACGCTTCCGCTCGCGATCTACAAGGGTATGTAGATGCACTCCTTTCCCCTCGTTGCTAGTATACTCCATAGATGAATCTTGGTGATGCGTAGGAAATTTTAAAATTCTTCTACGATTCCCAACAGATTAAAAATCATTTGTCATGGCGGACCTTTTCTCTTCGGCCCCCGGATCCGATAGTCCGGGGTGTATCCGAATACCCGCTCAGTTATGCAGAACCGGGGTATGCGTGGAAACTAGGCGTAGGGGTCATAAGTTCTTGAACAGACAAGTACCCAACTAGCTATGTTATATTACATGGATTGTAAGAAACATCTTCCAGGGAGAATAGTTCCGTTAGGGGTTCCTTTCCCGGGTACGCATGCATCGATGTACATGTCTGGACTGCGAACAGAGACGCAGGATACAAAACTTCTGGGGATTCATGTTGTAATAAACGAAAGAAACATCTTTTGTTCACCGACCGAATATTCCCTTAAGAACGCTAGCTTTCGGCTTCACCCAGTCTAAGCTACACATCCGGCTGAACTAGCAGTAACAATCGCAGAGGTGCTCCCCTTATGCCCTAGCCGAATTAACGGGAATGTAGGGCATAAACACAAGAGCCAGGCAACCCAGCATGGCCACATCTTAAGTCATATCGATGCATTTAATGGTGAAGAAAAGGCACATATGGAAAAAGAACGCATATGTGATAGGCAAAAAGCCATTAAAGTAATTATATTTAGCTTCCGTATAGGAAGCCCCTAGGTATGGCGTACACACATAGTGCGGCCGGAGTGATCCGAGCATCCGCACTGTATTGAGTACTTTGTGTGAAGAAGGAAAAAGGGCGAGAAAGGAAAAAGGGAAGGAACATAATTAAAAAAGGAGGGGGTAAGGAGACGAACACTGAGTTCGGCGCTTGGCGTAGAATCTCCGGAGTCTGGCCGCGTTCCATGGGTTCGGTTCGAGTCTGTTATCGGATGCATTACGCAGGCGGTACGCTCCTCCGGTGAGAACTTTATCAATAACGAAGGGACCCTCCCACTTATGTTTGAGCTTGTCCTTCTTCTTCTCTGGTAGGCGTAGAATAAGTTCGCCAATATTATAAGTTTTGGCCCGCACTTCTCTGCTTTGGTACCGTCGAGGCTCCTGCTGATAGAATGCGGAACGGGCTTTTGCGACTTTGCACTCCTCCTCCAGGGCATCTAAGTTGTCCTGCCGATCTAACTCGGCTTCCTTCTCTTCATACATGCGCACGCGAGGCGAATCATGGATTATGTTGCAGGGTAGTATTGCTTCTGCGCCGTACACCATAAAAAATGGTGTGTATCCGGTGGTGCGGTTCGGCGTGGTCCGCAGCCCCCAGAATACGGAGTCGAGCTCCTCGACCCAGTGCATGTCCGATTTTGTCAAGGATCACACTAGTCTGGGTTTGCTGCCGCTCATGATGAGACCGTTTGCATGTTCGACCTGGCCGTTTGTTTGGGGATGGTAGACGGAGGCATAATCGAGCTTAATGCCCATGTTGCCACACCAAGTTTTCACTTCATCGGCTGTGAAGTTTGAATCATTGTCAATGATGATGCTTGGGGGGACGTCGTATCAGTGTAGAACCCCGAATATGAAGTCTACCACTGGTCCGGATTCGGCCGTTTTGACTGGTTTGGCTTCTATCCATTTGGTGAACTTGTCCACCATGACCAATAAGTATTTTTTCTTATGGCTTCCCCCCTTAAGGGGTCCGACCATATCCAGGCCCCAGACCATGAAGGGCCAAGTAATGGGGATTGTTTGGAGAGCGGTGGGGGGCATGTGGCTCTGATTGGCAAATAGCTGGCAACCGATGCAGTGTTGGACAAGGTCGTGTGCGTCTGCTCGGGCTGTCGGCCAATAAAAGCCTGTACGGAAGGCCTTGCTGACAAGCGCTCGAGCCGCAGCATGGTGGCCGCCGAGTCCAGCATGGATTTCAGCCAAGAGCTGCCGCCCTTCCTCTTTGGAGATGCATCTTTGGAGCACCCCGGTCGCACTTTTCTTATAGAGTTCTCCCTCATGGACTTTGTAGGCTTTGGAACGCCGCACAATGCAACGTGCTTCATTTTGGTCCTCGAGGAGCTCCTGCCTATTTAGGTAGGCCAAGAAAGGCTCGGTCCACGAGGCGATTACAACCATGATATCGTGGGCCGAAGGTGTTATTTCGGTGGCGGAGCCTTCGATTACGTCTGATGGTTCGGAATCTGGGGGTGTATTCGGATCCGTGCTAGTGTTGCCGGACTCCCCTTCCCATACCACGGATGGCTCGAACAGCCTTCCAGGAATATGTTAGGTGGGACAGGGTCGCTTTTAGCGCCGATGCAGGCGAGGATATCCGCCGCTTGATTGTTTTCTCGAGCCACATGGTGGAATTCGAGCCCCTCGAACCGGGCTGACATTTTGAGGACGGCATTACAGTAGGCCGCCATTTTCGGATCCTTGGCATAAAAGTCTCCGTTTATTTGTGATATTGCTAGGTTTGAATCCCCGCGCACCTCCAGGCGTTGAATGCCCATAGAGACTGCCATCCGAAGACCATGCAATAGAGCCTCGTATTCGGCTGCGTTGTTGGAGTCTGTGTATAATTTTTGGAGTACGTATTGGACCGTGTCTCCGGTGGGGGAAGTCAGGACTACACCTGCCCCCAACCCGGCCAGCATTTTAGAGCCATCGAAGTGCATGATCCAATTAGAGTACGCGCCGTACTCTTTAGGGAGTTCGGCTTCTGTCCATTCGGCGACAAAGTCAGCCAATACTTGCAACTTAATGGCCCGCCGTGGTTTGTATGTTATGTCGAATGGGAGGAGCTCGATGGCCCATTTAGCAATCCGTCCCATAGCGTCGCGGTTGTTTATTATGTCGTTGAGTGGTACTTCGGAGGCCACCGTAATCGAACACTCCTGGAAGTAGTGTCGTAGCTTCCGGGATGCCATGAAGACCGCATATGCTATCTTTTGGTAGTGTGGGTATCGGGATTTGCATGGGTGAGGACCGTGGAGACGTAATATACCAGCTTTTGGAGCGGGAATTTGTATCCGTCTGCTTCTCGTTCAACGACGAGCACTGCGCTGACAACTTGATGTGTTGCGGCTATGTACAATAGCATAGGTTCGCCAATATTTGGCGCTGTCAGGACTGGATTACTGGCCAATAAGGTTTTTATTTCATCCAGTCCGGCCGCGGCTGCATCCGTCCACACAAAGTGTTCGGTGTGTCGAAGAAGGCGGTAAAGAGGTAGTGCCTTTTCTCCTAATCGGGAGATAAAGCGGCTTAAGGCATCCACGCATCCAGCTAGTTTCTGGATATGCTTGAGGTTTATTGGGATAGCCAACTGCGACAGAGCTCGGATTTTTGCCGGGTTTGCTTCAATTCCTCTATTGGAAACAATGAACCCGAGCAACTTCCCGGAGGGTACGCCGAAAACGCATTTTTCCGGGTTTAGCTTGATGTCGTATGTTCGGAGGTTATCGAACGTAAGCCTCAAGTCATCTATTAGAGTTTCGGCGTGTCTTGTTTTTATGACCACGTCGTCCACATATGCCTCCACTATTTTGCCGATTTGCTTTTCCAGGCATGTTTGAATCATGCGTTGATAGGTTGCGCCGGCATTTTTAAGCCCGAAAGGCATAGTGTTGAAGCAGAAAGGACCATATGGCGTTATGAAGGCCGTTGCAGCTTGGTCGGACTCTGCCATCTTTATTTGATGGTATCCAGAGTATGCGTCGAGGAAACACAGTGAGTCGTGTCCTGCAGTGGCGTCGATGATTTGGTCGATGTGAGGGAGGGGGAAGGGATCCTTGGGGCAAGCCTTGTTGAGGTCTTTGAAGTCGACACATAGGTGCCAGGATTTGTCCTTCTTCGGTACCATTACCAGATTTGCCAGCCAATCCGGATGATTGATATCTCTGATGAATCTGGCTCAAGTAGCTTGGCTAGCTCTTCTTCCATGGCTTGCCGTTTGGGCTCTGAGAAGCACCTAAGAGTCTGTTTGACAGGCTTGTATGCTTTCAGTATATTGAGATTGTGTTCGGCCAGTCTGCGTGGGATGCCCGGCATGTCCCAATTCTCGCGTAGGAAGTCTCGTAGTGTGGCGTCCATTGTGGGGCTCAACTGTGTCCCGATGGAAGCTGTCTTCGTGGGGTCCGTTGGATGGACCTGGAATTTGACTATCTCGTCTGCGGGTTTAAATGACGTGGCTTGGGTCGCTTGTCGAGTATCACGCCGTCCCTGTCCACGGTGGCGCACAGCGTTGTTATTTCTTCGGCTGCTAGAGCTTCAGATAATGCTTCTAGGGCTAGTGCTGCAGTTTTATTTTCGGCGCGGAGTGCAACGTCCGGATCACTAGCTAGAGTGATGATTCCATTGGGCCCGGGCATTTTGAGCTTCATGTACCCATAATGGGGTATAGCTTCAAAGCTTGTGAATGCGTCCCGCCCTAAAAGGGCGTGGTATCCGCTGCTGAAAGGAGCCACTTGGAATGTGATTTCTTCGGACCTGTAATTCTCCGGAGTGCCGAATACTACATCGAGTGTGATTTTTCCCACACACCGTGCCTCCCGACTAGGCATGATTCCCCTGAAGGTTGTGCCGCTTTGCTCAATGCGGCTTTTATCAATTTCCATCTTGTTGAGTGTTTCTTCATAGATCAGGTTCAATCCGCTTCCGCCGTCCATGACTACTTTAGTGAGCTGAAAGCCGTCCACGATTGGGCTAAGGACCAAAGCGGCTGGTGCCCGGACTGTCTGGAATTGAGGTTCATCACTGGCACTGAAAGTTATGGCAGTGTCGTTCCACGGATTTATTTTTGCCACGTGGCAGATTTCAGCGTAATTTCGATGAGCTCGCTTGCGCCTATTATTTGAGGCGAAAGTCTTGAAGACTGTCAGTACCGCATTGTTGTCTTTGGCGGGATGTTGTTCTGCTTTATGGCCTACAAGAAGATCCTCGCCACTTTTTGCTACCTGCCGGAGTATCCAACATGCTATAAGGCTATGCGTTGGTGTAGTGTCCGGCGTGCTGTGGAGTTTACATGGCCCATTGAGCCATTCTTCCAATACGGTTCCACGCCCTGGGGTGGGCTTTGGTTTCTTGGGGATTTGATCGGCTAACTTACGAGAGTTCGCCCGTTTAGCTCAGACAAAGGTTTTAGTGAGAGCCGGACTATCCCAAAATTCTGTTTGGGTTTTCTAGGTGCTTTCCATCGCACAGTACTTCTGTACTATGGCTGCTAAGTCAGCAAAGTGTACTATGTCATGGTGACTTATAACATTAAGGATCCCTTTGTTCGTGCAGTTTTTGCAGAAAAGTGAGATTGTGTCTTCCTCACAACAGTCCTTGACCTTATTTAGCACGAGGAGGAATCTGGCCCAGTAGCGATGTACTGTTTCTTGGGGCTCTTGTATGATATGGGAGAGATAGTTTAAGTCTGGGTGGGTGGGCATAGCTGAATCTGGATTCTGATCCGATCCAACGCCTAGGGGCAGAGGAGCTTCCGGGCTTGATAGCTCGGGATCCGGGGTGTTGCCCGATTTATCCGGCCCGATACCCGATTCTAAGTCCGGGGTCTGGGTCATGTCCTCCCGTGAGCCGGTATCCGGCTCAGAGAGCTCGGTAATCCGGACATAATTCGTTCTCAAAATAGAGGGATAATCCGTGTGTGGCTCCTCCAGTACCGCTATCTCGTGGGTGACCGGTGGGGATTTACTATCCCTTTGGTCGGGTTTAAGCCCAATCCGGTTGTAACACCCCGCATGTAACTTGCCATATTTGTAACTCCGACTCTTGCCATTTCCGGCTATGTGATATGTTTTTCCCTCCGTTGTCGGGTTTTGTCTTTCGTTTTGTATTTTGTCATGTCATGCATTTTCATATCATGTCATCATGTGCATTGCATTCGCATACGTGTTCGTCTCATGCATCCGAGCATTTTCCCCGTTGTCCGTTTTGCAATCCGGCGCTCCTATCTCCTCCGGTGCACCCCTCTAGTTTTCTTTCGTGTGCGTGTGTCATACTTCCTCGGAATGGACCGAGGCTTGTCAAGTGGTCTTAATATACCACCCGGAGACTACCGGTCAAGTTTCGTTCCATTCGGAGGTCGTTTGGTACTCCAACGGTTAACCGGGCCTCCGCAAAGTCCATTTGAGTGTCCAGCAAAAAAACCCCACCAAAACCAGCCCAAAGCCCACCAAACTCTTCCATGCTCTAGGTCGTTCGATCACGATCGTGTGGGCGCAAACCGCACCTCATTTGGAGTCTCCTAGCTCCCTCTACCTATTTATAGGTGGGCATCCCGAAAAACGAAATCTCAGACGAACCCTAACCCTCTCCCTCCGCGCCACGCCGGACGTGTCCGCCCGCGACGGACACGTCCGCCGCCGCGCCCCGGCGAATCTGCTGCTGCCACGTGTCCCGCCGGCCTCTCCCTCCGCGCCGGCCCGCGAGCCCGCCGCGGGCCCGCCCGAGCCCGCCGCCGCCTCCTCCGCGCCCGCGCGCGCCCGCCGCCGCCGCCCGCCGGTCTCCTCGCTGCCGGCCGAGCTCGCCTCCGCCGTCCGTCGCTCCGGGCGCCGCCGCCCGCCGGCCACCGCCTCCGGCGACCGCCGCCCCCGCCGGCGACCGCCTCCTCCGCCGCGCCTCCTCCTCTCCTCCCCCGCCTAGCGCCGCCCGCCGCCGGTCCCTGCCTCGCCGCCGTCGGGCTCGAGCTCAAGCTCAGGAGCCGGCCCAGATCCGATCGAGTGGTACTGCCCGTTGACCTTTCCCTCGCTTCGGTTTTTTCTAAGTCCCTAAATTCCATCAGCAAGTGCCTGTGTTCGAGATGCGATAACTTGGTGCATGTGGCTCCGATTCGCGCGTATAATATGTCAAATTGTTCGTCTCTTGATGCTCTTCATTTCGTTCGATTGCACCATTTTCATTAGAGGTCATCTTGATGCCCAAATCTTCGTTGGAAGAGGGCTAGTTGCTGTTAATCTCTGGTTCTTATCAGAACTTGGAGATTTGTCATTTTTGTATCATTTATTCTGTGCATCTTTTGAGCATGAGCTCTACATGTGTTTTGAAGTATGCCATGCCATATTTCCAGTGGTGTAGTCCATGTATTTTTGTGATCTATGTGGTGACTAGCACAAGCATGAAAATTAGGCCCCGTAATATTTCTGATTTCTCTAAGTCCTCGTCTGCTGTAATTTTGTTGCCATATAAACTTGATGCTACAGAGAGTTCCATGCATATTTTGGAGATGTTCAGTAAGGATGTTTTGTAGCTATAGTTGTAATTGATCCATTCCTGCAATTGTTTGCAATTTTAGAGTACCATAGCATGAATCAATCTTGCTCTACTTTTGCTATAAAATATTTCTGGCAGATTCTTAACATGACATGCATTTCTGCCATGTCCAGTTTTTCACTAAGTCTGTGAACCTGTAATCTTTTGCACTTTTACCATGCTTGTTTGAGCTTGATATGTTGTGAACTAGCCGTAGCTCAGTGTTCATCTTTTGTCAAGCATCTCCTGTAGATTACTGCAATGTGCTTTGTTGCTATGTTGGGGTGCTGTAGCATTGCTACTTGTTGCATTTTAAGTGCTATCTTGCTGTTTATCGCAGAGTAGTGTCATTCTTGTTTTGCTCGCCATTTGCAAACCGTGCATCCGATTCCGGTGATCTTTATATCGATTTTGACCGAAATCATCTGATCTTTCCAGTGGCATGCTTGGTTTGCCAAGTTACTGCCATGTTCATCATTTTCCTTCCGGAGCACGCATATGCATTGCATATCATATCTTGCATATCATACATGTCTTGCATCATGTTGCTTGTGCATTACTCGTTGTTGATTGTGGTTCCGTTTGTTTGTGTTCTTGTCTTGGGTAGAGCCGGGAGACGAGTTCATGAATGAGGAACCTGTCGAGTACGCTTACGAGGATCAAGCTTTCGACAACTCTGAGAATCTTGCAGGCAAGATGACCACCCCTCGAAATCACTTCTATCTTTGCTATGCTAGTTTCGCTCTATTGCCATGCTCCGCTACCTATCACTTGCTATATCTTGTCTCCTATTTCAGCCATGTCAGCCCCTAACCATCCTCTCCTAGCAAACCTTTGTTTGGCTATGTTACCGCTTTTGCTCAGCCCCTCTTATAGCGTTGCTAGTTGCAGGTGAAGTTGAAGTTTGTTCCATGTCGGAACATGGATATGTTGGGATATCACAATATCTCTTATTTAATTAATGCATCTATATATTTTGGTTAAGGGTGGAAGGCTCGGCCTTATGCCTGGTGTTTTGTTCCACTCTTGCCGCCCTAGTTACTGTTATACCGGGATTATGTTCCTTGAGTTTGCGTTCCTTACGCGGTCGGGTGATTTATGGGACCCCCTTGACAGTTCGCCTTGAATAAAACTCCTCCAGCAAGGCCCAACCTTGGTTTTACCATTTGCGACCTATACCTTTTTCCCCCGGGTTTTCTAGAGCCCGAGGGTCATCTTTATTTTAAACCCCCGGGCCAGTGCTCCTCTGAGTATTGGTCCAAACTGTCAGTCGCCGGTGGCCACCAGGGGCAACTCTGGGTTGGCCTATCGGAAGCTTGGACAATCCGGTGTGCCCTGAGAACGAGATATGTGCAGCTCCTATCGGGATTTGTCGGCACATTCGGGAGGCTTTGCTGGTCTTGTTTTACCATTGTCGAGATGTCTTGTAAACCGGGATTCCGAGACTGATCGGGTCTTTCCGGGAGAAGGTTTATCCTTCGTTGACCGTGAGAGCTTATGACGGGCTAAGTTGGGACACCCCTGCAGGGTTTTATCTTTCGAAAGTCGTGCCCGCGGTTATGAGGCAGATGGGAATTTGTTAATGTCCGGTTGTAGATAACTTGTCACTTGACCCAATTAAAATACACCAAGTGCGTTTGTAGCCGTGATGGTCTCTTCTCGGCGGAGTCCGGGAAGTGAACACGGTCTGTGTTATGGATGACGTAAGTAGGTGTTCAGGACCTCTTCTTGGTCATGGCTAGATGACGTCCGTTCCTTTGCTTCTCTTCTCGCTCTCATTTGCGCAAGTTAGCCACCATATATGTTTTGCCGCTGCAGCTCCACCTTTTGCACCATTCCCCCCGTTAAGCTTAAATAGTCTTGATCTCGCGGGTGTGAGATTGCTGAGTCCCCGTGACTCACAGATACTTCCAACACCAGTTGCAGGTGCCGACGATGCCAGTGCAGACGATGGCGTCGATCTCAAGTGGGAGTTCGACGAGGAACGTGGTCGTTACTATGTGTCTTTTCCTGATGATCAGTAGTGGAGCCCAGTTGGGACGATCGGGGATCTAGCATTTGGGGTTGTCTTATTTTCATCTGGATTTTGACCGTAGCCGGTCTACATGATTGTTTTTTTGGATGATGTATGATGATATTTATGTATTGTGTGAAGTGGCGATTGTAAGCCAACTCTTTATCCCATTCTTGTTCATTACATGGGATTGTGTGAAGATGACCCTTCTTGCGACGAAACCACTATGCGGTTATGCCTCTAAGTCGTGCCTCGACATGTGGGAGATATAGCCGCATCGTGGGCATTACACCGGTCATGGTCTGTAGCGACTCCCAAAGCGGCGATGCGATCCAAGAGCTCATTAAGGCGGAGAGCTCCATTGGACCCATCTGTTCGGCGAGTTCCGAATTGACGTGGAGGCTATTCGTGATGACCCGAGAGGTCATCGTCGGCGCGGCAGCCGATTGGGCGGCCATGACAAAGCCGCCTAGTCGGAGAGTTTGGCCTACAGCCAACGCTCCCCCAGAGGTGATGTTGTCCTTGACAACGTGACGGGCCATCAAGCCTTGCGGTGACGACACAGAGGAACTCTCAATGAAAGCACCAATGTCGGTGTCAAAACCGGCGGATCTCGGGTAGGGGGTCCCGATCTGTGCGTCTAAGGCTAATGGTAACAGGAGGCAAGGGACACGATGTTTTACCCAGGTTCGGGCCCTCTTGATGGAGGTAAAACCCTACTTCCTGCTTGATTGATATTGATGATATGAGTATTACAAGAGTTGATCTACCACGAGATCGTAGAGGCTAAACCCTAGAAGCTAGCCTATGATGATTATGATTGTCCCCCTAAGGACTAAACCCTCCGGTTTATATAGACACCGGAGAGGGCTAGGGTTTACACAGAGTCGGTTACAAAGAAGGAAAGCTATTATCCGGATCGCCAAGCTTGTCTTCCACGCAAAAGAGAGTCCCATCCGGACACGGGACAAAGTCTTGAGTCTTGTATCTTCACGGTCCAACAGTCCGGCCAAAGTATATAGTTCGGCTGTCCGGATACCCCCTAATCCAGGACTCCCTCACTCGGCGTACAACACGAAGCTACCAGAGTCGTGGAGGACTCTATCCCCACTGGTGATAAGCTGACTATATATGATTTGTAACTCTAGGGCCCGAGTATGTTATAGAAGCCTGGGGGCTAGTTCGTCGATAGTATACACACACGCACAATGCCTGGTATTCACCTGTACTTTGTACACACCCCTATCACTAATATACAATACCAGGAGTAGGCTTTTTCCTCAACTGCAAGGGTCCGAAG
Source organism: Aegilops tauschii subsp. strangulata (assembly GCF_002575655.3). Lineage (NCBI taxonomy): Eukaryota > Viridiplantae > Streptophyta > Magnoliopsida > Poales > Poaceae > Aegilops > Aegilops tauschii. Next base: position 521,496,362 of record NC_053036.3, read on the forward strand.
TTGGGTAAAACTTTGCCTCGTATTGCCATCCAGCCTAACAGTCAGGGATATCCTACCGAATGATCTTATGGAATCATATCTGCCAACTACTAAGAGAGAGGTGTGTCTGTGGGGGGGGGAGGCAATGTGTGCGAGAGAGGCCTAAAGATAATGTGTGTGGGAGACACGTAGGCACATATATGTGCGTATGGAGGGCTAGTAGAGACCGTGCGTGTGTATATATGCATGTGAGATAAATAGTGTTTTCCAACTAAGATTAGTGAAAAGAGTGGTACATAGTAGTCAGAAAGAGAGAGAGAGAGAGATACAGAGAGTGTGTGTGCGTGAGACACCCCGACACCCCGGGAGAGATTGTGAGCATGTGTGAAAGAGAAATGTTGATGTATATAAAGTGTGTGCGCTTATGCATTAGATAGAGAGATATATAGCGCATTTGTGAGAACGGGCCGAGGCATAGTGCATCTACGTGTAAAAGGCGGCTCTACGCATTAAATTAAAATACAAATGGCATTATTATTTTAAGATGAGATCATGAATTTTGCAATTTGCGTATGAACGAAAATCGGTCTATCAGACACCCATACTCTATTGAATTCTAGCATGTGCATGTGTTTATTTCATATTATCGATCCATAGAGTGAGAGCAGTTTGAAATACATGCAATGCATTGCTTTTGCAATTCATATATAAAAAATAATTAGTGCACTCCATGTTGTTAGTGTGAAGCACTTTATCCATTTGTCACTTACATGGATACATTCCAAATTGCTAGCTACGAAATAGAATACATGTTGAATTCAACATAAAGGGGGTTTCAAAGATTCAAATTCATAGGAAGTGCATTCATCTGTTTGAACCCGAGATAATGGCATTTGTAAATCAGACCTTAAAGGGGGCATCAATCTTTGTTGTGCATTTGAACATGCTATATATTCATACGCATGTCTAACTATTTTTTTGCAACCAAGGAGATTATATCTCGAACCACGCATGAACTGAGGTAAGTTGCATATTTTTTAATATATACTCGTGTACAATGTATATTCAAATGTACCCCCTCCATTCCAAAATAATCGTAGTTTTAGGATTTTGAAGAGTAAAGATTTGTGAAGTTTGACAAATCCTGAAAGTTCAATTCAAGAGAACCGAAAACGTTAATGCTTCTGCTCCCAAATATTGAACGAAGCGCCAAATAAGCCTCTGGTCACCCGAAACCGCGCGAGACTAATGTTTGGTGGTAGGAAATTGCTGTCCTGACTCTGGCACATGTAGCCTATTGGCCCGATGTCCAAAGGTCTAAACCGGGGTAGGTTTGTAACTTCACCAAGACGCCAGTCTCAGCCGCCTCCGAGAAGCATTCGTACGCCGTGGGCGCCTAAACAACCATGCGCTCGGCCAAAATCTATCCCTCCCACCATTTGGGAAACCTGAGATTACTGTCCTACCCACAACCCGCAATATGTCCGAAATTTTAGATGGGGGCAAAGTTTGTAACTTTCCCCAAATTTCAAACAAACGCGTCCCAAACCGAAACATTGTTCACCCTTAGTTCCCTCTCCCTCCGTTTCCCCATTCATACTCCGTAGGCACCAAAACACCCTCTCCACCAGCCGCGAAACCCCAGCCTCCTCCCTCCTCCACACCATCGCGCCCAATCCACCGCCGCCCTCCTCCATCACGCCGAAGCCGGTACCCCGATGTCGTCGTCCAACACAACCGCAACCGCAACGCCCTCAAGGACTTAGCAGCTGAAGCCAAGGCAGAGCTGCCTCCACGACGCCGACGCCGATGTGTGCAGTACCAGAACCACTTCGACCATGCCGTCCTGTGCCTCACCGCTGCCGCTCCACGATCGAAACCGTCCACTGCACCGGAGCTGTTCCCGCTACGCCATCATTCGCTGCCTTGGATCTGGTTCCCCGCCGCCGACAGACGGCCACCGCACCGCACTCAACAAGTTGGCCATGGGTTCGTCCAAGGCTCCGCCGTCCTCCACAACTTCTCGTTTCCAGCGAACCACAAGGAGATCGTTGGAAAAAAAGGAGGACACAACATTGCCAGCAGAAAGAGGTACTCCTCTTCCCTTAATCGTGCAAATCTTACGTCTTTGCTCACACCGTATTCATCCCACGAAAGAAACTAGTTGAGCGCTTCGTACTGCATCTTCTTCGTGATACTAAATGCACAAGGTTTCCTCCCATTTACTATTTCACCTTTGCTAGAGGTCAGTAGCCCGCTTGGATTTCAATTCAGGGTCAGTCGAATCGCAATTAAAAGAAGCAGCACCCGCTTAGGCGCGCGGAGCACATAGTTTGCCTGTTCGCCGGGGAAGCGGTGCATCGGTGTCTATCATAGGGGTGTGGGGCGCAGGAGCTGCTTGCCCGATCTGGAGGTCGACGGGGCTTGAGGGGATGACCGGGGGCAGTGCCAAGCACGGCGGTGCGGTGAGGTCGAGGGGAGGGCGGAGGCCGGGGGCTGGGCCAGTGGTCGCTGGCATTTCGAGAAAGATCGTAACACTGACTGGCTAGAGGTAGATGAAGGCGATCTGCCCGTTCTTTGTATATCGGACGGTGCAGAAAAAATGGACTGACCTATTTGTTTTCACTCGACTGTTATTTTCATAGGACCACACCTTGTGGTGTGCTGGAGGAGCATTTGCATTTCCCAGCCATCCCTGTGCTCATATTTCAAAATCCTAGAATCTAGTAATTTCATGTGCCATGCATGTTGTAGAGCTATCATATGTCTCCCATCATTTATTTCTCACCGACCTGCTATCTGCTACCTTTACACTGTACTACTTGTGCACACACTTCGCCCATACTCACACACTATTGTTTTTTTATGCATGGGTATTTCAGACTCTGATGCAGTGTTTATGAATACAGAAAATAAAAGACTGAAGTCGCTCCAGTGTAATTCGAAAATAAGCACTAAGCGTCTTAGTGCTCTAAAGGGTGCTGTGCCAGCAGATGGAGACAGTTAACGTAGCTCTGCAGTTGATGGTCTCAATTGCCACACACAACCATCCCAGGTGCTTGCTTTAACTTCGCGCTGTCAAATGTGGTTGCATGTTTCATATGGTGTCTAGCTTGCATTGCTTCCAATTTGGTTAAATTGCATCAGCCTACTTTACACATTATACCTTTGATAATGACATGCCTTCCTGTTTTTGATACATACTACATATGTCTATTAACCATGTTCGTACATCAAACTAATGCTCTTTTGTATCCCTCATCAATCACTTATGACGAGACGGTCACCCCAGTGGGTTACTATGAGACGCACTACTCGTTTAAAGAGTGCAGTGTCATCCTCCCCACAAGATTCTCAAGAAACAGCAAGGCTAAATGAAGATAGTCAATGTAGCTCTCTAGTTGATGACCACAATTCCCCCACACCACCATCGGAGGTGCTTGCTCTTACTTGGCAGTGTGATATGTGGTTGCATGTTGCATATGGTGTCTACCTTGTAATGCTTCTAATTAGGGTAAATTGCATCTGCTTAGTTAACACATTATACCTGTGAATATGACATGCGTTCCTGTTTTTGGTACATATTACGTCTTTCTATTAACCATGTTCTTACATCAAACTACTTTTCTTGTGTATCCCTCATCAATCACTTCAGACGAGACACCTTCAAGTTGACAGTGTAATATTGGTTGCATCTTGCATATCATTTCAAACATGTATAGCCTATAATTTGTTGAAGTGCCACTTATAATGAGACACATCTAACTTGGTAGAGTGATTTTGGTTGGATCTTTCATATGGTGTCTAGATTGCATTGCTTCCAATTTGTTGAAATGCCTTCTGCTTAGCGTTTTTCGTACATATTCCATCCTCCTACAATGTGGTTGCCATACATAAATGTTGTGTTCGTCAGTATCATGCATCAACGAATTTGGAAGTGCGAATTTCATTCCTTTTTCTTGTGTGTTTACTTGACAAGGCAAAATCTAAAAGGACGAAGGCACGGAATGATGGTGGTCCTCTGGAGCAACCGAAACAGATGATCTCTGCAGATTCTCCTGCTACTCCTACTGCAGTGCAAGTTCCAAATCTCATCTCCCCTACTCCACAACCCCAGGTGCTTGCTCTAACATGGCAGTGTGATATCTGGTTGCATGTTGCATATGGTGCCTAGCTTGTATTGCTCCTAATTTGTTAAATTGCATCTCCTTAGCTTACACATTATACATGTGAATATGACACGCCTTCCTGTTTTCGGTACATACTACATCTGCCTATCACACCATGTTCTTACATCAAACTACTATTCTTGTGTATCCTGCATCTATCGCTTATGATGAGACAGTCACGCCCGTGGGTTAGTATGAGACGCGCTACTCTTGTAAAGAGTGCAGTTTCATCCTCTCCACATGATTGTCAAGAAATAGCATGCCTAAATGAAGACATTCAACGTAGCTTTGTACTTGAAGACCGCACTTCCCCTACACCACCATCACAGGTGCTTGCTCTAACTTCGCAGTGTGATATGTGGTTGCATGTTGCATATGGTGTCTAGCTTGTAATGCTTCTAATTAGGGCAAATTGCATCTGCTTAGTTTACACATTATACCTGTGAATATGACATGCCTTCCTATTTTTGGTACACACTACATCGATGTGTTAAGCATGTTCTTACATGAAACTACCTCTCTTCTGTATCCTGCATCAATCACTTACAACGAGACACCTTTATTCGTTGCATATTGCATATTATTTCTAGCCTGTTGCTATGTATTGCTTCTAATTTGGTCAAATACATTTGTTAGGCCACCCTTTTAATTTGGCAGAGTGATATTGGTTTCATCTTTCATATGGTTTCTAGCTTGCATTGCTTCTAACTAGTTCAAACATCTTGTTCTTAGTTTACACTTTATACATCATACATGTCAATATGTCATGCCGTCCTGTTTTTCATACATATTCCATCCTCCTATCATGCGTCTGTCTTACATGAAAGTAGTGTTCGTCAGTATCATGCATCGATGAGTTCTGAAGAGAAAATTTTATTCCTTTTTCTTGTGGGTTTGACTTGACAAGGCAAAATCAAAAAAGAGGAAGGAAAAGAGTAAGGAAGGCGATGATGGTGGTCCTCTGCAGCAACGTAAACGGATCATTTGTATGGATTCTCCTTGTACTGCTAGTGCATTACAAGTTCTAAGTCTCCGCTCCCCTACTCCACCATCCAAGGTGCTTGATCTAACTTGGCAGTGTTATATCTGGTTGCATGTTGCATATGGTGTCTAGCTTGTATTGCTCCTAATTAGTGTAAACTGCATCTGCTTAGCTTACACATGATACGTGTGAATACGACATGCTTTCCTGTTTTTGGTACATACTATATCTGTCTACCACACCATGTTCTTACATGAAACTACTCTTCTTGTCTATCCCGCGTCAGTCACATATGATGGGCCACCTTTAAGTTGGCAGTGTGATATTGGTTTGCGTCTTGAATATGATTTCTAGCATGTAGTGCTTCTAGTTTGATGAACGCCACCTGTGACGACACAGTTTTAACTTGGCAGAGTGATATTGATTGCACCTTCCATATGGTGTCTAGCTTGTAGTGCTCCTAATTTGTTGAAGTGCCTTCTGCTTAGTTACCACATCACAGGTGTGAATATGTCAAGCCGTCCAGTTTTTTGTACATATTCCATCCTCGTATCATGACTTTGCCTTTCATCAGAGTAATGTTCGTCAGTATCATGCATGAATGAGTTCTGAAGAGCAAATTTTATTCCTTTTTCTTGTCGGTTTGACCTCACAATGCAAAATCAATAAAGCGCAAGGAAATTGGTAAGTCATTGGATGATGGTGGTCCTTCCGAGCAACTAAAACAGAGGGTCTCTACAGATTCTACTCCGCCATCCTCCCAACAAGATTCACAAGACAACGCAAGGCTAGACAGTCAATGTAGCTGTGTAGATGATGAGCAGATCTCGCCTACTCCACCATCACAGGTGCTTGCTGTAACTTGGCACTATTATATGTGGTTGCATGTTGCGTATGATGTCTAGCTTGTATTTCTTCTAACTTTGTTGAATTGCATCTGTTTACTTTACACATAATGCCTGTGAATATGACACGTCTTCCTGTTTTTAGAACATACTATATCTGATCACACCATGTTCTTACATCAGACTACTGTTCTTGCATATCCTGCTTCAGTCACTTATGATAAGGCACCTTTAAGTCGCCACTGTGATATTGGTTGTGTCTTGCATATGATTTCTAGCATGTACTGCTTCTAATTTGTTGAAACGCCAGACAGTTTGAACTTGGCAGAGTGATATTGGTTGCGCCTTTCATATGGTGTCTAGCTTGCAGTGCTTCTAATTTGTTGAAATGCCTTCTGCTTAGTTACCACATCATAGGTGTGAATATGTCATAGGTGCTTGCTCTAACTTGGCACTATATATGTGGTTGCATGTTGCGTATGATGTCTAGTTTGTATTGCTTCTAACTTTGTTGAATTGCATCTGCTTACTTTACACATAATGCCTGTGAATATGACACTTGTTCCTGTTTCTAGAACATACGTGTAGATGATGAGCACATCTCCCCTACTCCACCATCACAGGTGCTTGCTCTAACTTGGAATTGTTATGTGTGGTTGCGTGTTCCGTATGATGTCTAGTTTGTATTGCTTCTGATTTTGTTGAATTGCATCTGCATAGCTTACAACTTATACCTGCAACGATCACTTGCCCATAAGACACATTTAACTTGGGAGTGTGATGTAGGTTGCATCTTGCATTGTCTTCTAGCTTGTACTGCTTCTAATTTCTTGAAATGGCACTTACGACGAGACACTTTTTACCTGATAGAGTGATATTGGTTGCATGTTCATATGGTGCCTAGCTTTCATTTCTTCTAATTTTGTTGAAATGCCTTCTGCTTACTGTTTTTCATACATATTCCATCCTCCTATCGTACGTCTAAATATGCAATGCTGTCTTTTTTTGTATATATTCCATCCTCCTATCCTGCGCTTGCCTTACATCAAAGTAGTGTTCGTCTGTATCATGCATCAACCAGTTAGGCAGAGCTAATTTTATTCATCTTCTTTTGGTTTTGACTTCATGAGGCAATATCAGAAAATAGGAAGGAAAAGAGTAAGTTAGGGGATGTTGGTGGTCCTCCGGACTGACGCAAACAGAGACTCTCTAGATTTGCCACTTCTAATGAAGTTGAAGTCCCAAGTCTACATGATGAGTTCATCTCTCGTACTCCACCATCGCAGATGCTTGCTCTAAGTTGACAGTGTGATAATTGGTTTCATGTTGCATATGTTGTCTAGCATGCATTTCTTCTATTTTGATTAAATTGCACCTGCTGAGTTTATACGTTATACATGTGCATATGACATGCCTTTCTGTGTCTAGAATACACTGCATCTATCAATCAGACCATGTTCTTACATCAAAGTACTGCTGTTGTGTATCCCGCATCAGACACTCATGATTGGACGCTTTTAACATGGCAGTTTGATAGTGGTTGCATCTTGCATTGATTTCTACATTGTACTCCTTCTAATTTTTCGAAATGCCACTTATGAGAAGACACTTTTAACTAGGCAGAGTGATATTGGTTGCATCTTTCATATGGTGTCTAGCTTGCATTACTTCTATTTTCTTGAAAATCCTTCTGCTTAGTTTACACATCATAGCTGTGAATATGTCACGTCGTCCTATTTTCTTACATATTCCATCCTCATACGGTTGTCTTACATCAAAGTATTGCTTGTCTGTATCATGCATCAATGAGTTCTGAAGAGCGATTTTATTCTTTTGTGTTGTGGGTATGGCTTGACATGGCAAAGTCAAAAAAGAGCAAGGAAAAGAATATAGTAGGGAATGGTGTTAGTCGTCGGGTGAAACGGAAAAGGATCTGCCCTCGAGATTCTGCTGGTACTTATAGTGTAGTAGAAGGTCCAAGTCCACCGGCTAAATCTACAAACACAGTATCACCTGCTCCAGCAGCTGCAGCATCCGCTTCAACTTTACCAGCATCTCAATGAGTTACTCGTTCGTTTGCTCCGGAACTGGCCAGTTCCCAAGCTGCCTTCACACCTAACACTACTTCCGGAGCACTACTGACACAACAGGACTTGGCGAGATTAGATGAACCTCATGAGCATCAACAGCAAGACGGTACCTGACCGAGTCAAGTTGTAGTTGCATGCTCCTTTATATGTACTCTCACAGTTTGATGTGCACTAACACTTACCATATTCGTTGTTGAACTAGCACCACGACGCAAGCGGAAACAGACATTAGGGATAATGCTTGACAGATTAACAAAATCTAAAGGAGGAAGAATGGAGATCCATTTTGAGGCAGGTTTAAAAAGGCCATGTGATGCTACAGAGTCAGCCCAGTTAGTATCAGAGGCAGCCATTGCCGTTAGGTGTCATGGACGTATCCTCCCAACGTGGATCCAGTACAGGAATGAGAAAGACAATACCTAGTTTAACACCTTCCTTGACCATTTATCCGTAAGTAATGTTATTCATCGCAATTTGTAATATTGTCTTGCTCTGTGCCATACTTTCTAGCTCCCTCCTAATAAGACTCACATTCTTTTTTCAAAAGATGAGGTTCAAGTTGGATCCAAAAGATGATGCAACTAAACAAGCATGCACTCATGTTTTTCAGTCTGGTCTGCGATAGTATCGGTACCACCTTAGAAAATCTCACTTTGAAGGCAAGGCTAACAATGAAATCGCCCAAACATCTCAAGTGGAATATATTACAGATGAAGACTAGAAAACCCTTGTCAAACACTGGTCTGATCCACAGTATCAGGTAGGGTATATGTATTTGATCAGACCACATATTGAACTTGTATTTATGTATGTGCCATACAAGTGTATCTTCTTCTAGGCTAACTGTTTGAAGAACAAGACCAACCGTTCTAAAGTGAAATTCCAACAGACACCAGGATCTCGTAGCTGTATTGCACACTGCGAGGCTCTTGTAAATAGCTGCTAGTTCCTTCTTTTTTCTGTGCCATATTATCGTATCTATATTGACTTGTTCCAAATACAGAGGAAAACCCGTGCAGACCAAAAAGAACCTGAACCGAATGTAGTGCAAATAGTCAAGGATTGCCACACCAGCAAGATGAAGGGCATGAGCACACCAGTTCAGGCCGTTGTTGTAAGTCCTTACTCGTCATGCCTTTGAACTGATTGGTACTGTGATCTGTTCATTTAACTGCTTGCTTTGCAGCCAATGTCAGTTATTTTGTTCACTTCTATACACAGTTGTCTTAACGTATCATTTCACCTTACATGGTTTAAAAGAGATGAAGGATATTCTTTTGGTCCTGATCTGTAATCTAGTTGTGATGTTCACGTGCGCACACAATGATACAATAGCCTGTTTGTTTTATATCTGTTTGCCCATGATATGAATGATGTCATAGTATGTTCATCCTACTTTAAACCATGTCTCTTTATCCTTAGATGTCAATGAATGTGAGGAAATAGACAATACAGTAGGCATGCTACATGGACATATGTTCCGAAAGTAATTTTATTATATAGTTGGCACTACAATACATGCTAATGTATTAGAGGAGTTCACCAAAATAAGTTATGTATAAACGTGAAACCTACTTTGTTTGTTTTTGTTTCATTAGTAACTTGTTTGGTACACTAATCTACAAGTTCAAACTTTCAGCAAGCTATGGAACAAATGATTGAACAGCCACAACCACTTGAAGGTGACGAGGCTACCACAGGCACAATGTCACCTCTTGTTGCAGTGCGTCAGTATCTCTCCACTAACAGTGCAAAAAGCACCTTCCTCTGTAATTCTGGGTTGGTTGTCAAGGTAACCTCGTCCAAATCCCCTACTGAACAAAATCTTCCGGCTAGACAGAGTGATATATCTGTGCTCCAGACACAAGTCCAATCCCTAATGGACGTTGTGTCGGAAACAAAAATAGTGGTTGACAAATGTCATGAAGATATGAATGGCTTTGAAACCAGACTATCAGACATTTGCTTCGTTGTTCAAGAGCAATGGCGGAAAAAATGGGAAGATCGTGCTGCTCCATCTGATTCTACAGCCTGAAACATTAGCACTCAGGTCAAATGATCTGTGCTTCTATACATCTGATGGTGCTTTTATCTGCAGGACTATAAACTTTATGCCAATAGGCCTTTTGTTGTATGGTTGGAATTTATTTTTTTGTGATACAACATTTATGATGCTGCCAAAGGCTGCGGTAATTACGACGCTATTTTTGTATAGTGTAGGTTTATCTTAGTAATATATCGGCCGAAAGCTTCGTAGCAGCCCAACATGCCAACATTCGTCGGGCCCATTCCAATTGGGCTAAAAACGATTCTGGGTCAAAATTTGCAAGTAGCCCACTAAAAATATCTGGGCCTAAATCAGCATAAGCTTTCATATTTTTCTGGTAGGCCTGTGCCCATAGTGGGCCTTTAATGGGCCTAAACATTATTTGGGCCCCCAGTAATAATAGGCCGTTTACATGTGTAAATATCTCGAGCCCATAAAAAACATGGGCCTTTAATAGGCCGGAAGTGGGATTGAGCCCTGATTGTGCCAAATAACCCACTGGTCTTAGCAGGCCAAAATGGTGGCCCATTTACAATGCGGATCGTCCATAGGCCGAAATCCAGACGGGCCGTAAATGTGCCGACCTACTACATGGGCCTTTAACAGGCCGGAAGTTCGGTCGGGCTTGATTAGTGTCATTTTTATATGGGCCGTTAGTAGGCCCGATGTGGCGTTGGGCCACATATGGCCCATGGATTTCGTCCGACGTTAATAGGCCGAAAGTCACAACAGGCTGAAAGTGGCCCAAATCTATAGTGGGCCTCTAACAGGCCGAATGTCAGAGATGGCCGAATATGACCCATATCCTTCTTGGTCGTTTATGGGCCGAAAGTTTCAATGGCCTATAAACGGGCCCAAATGAAGCAGGACCTTTAACAGGCCGGAAACACACCAGGCCGTAATTCGGCCCAAATTCTTAGCAGACTGTTAACGGGCCAGAAGTGACCATGGGTCGCGATGATGACAAGTTTAGGATGGGCCATTGACGGGCCGATTTGACACTAGCCGTACGGGCCTTAACTGAGAATGTTGGGCCTTTTGCTGGACCGACCCATTATGGTCTACAAAATCTTGTGGGCCTTTAGCTGGGCCGGCCCATTATGGCCCGCTAAATCTTGTGGGCCTTTAGCTGGGTCGGCCCATTATGGCCCGCTAAATCTTGTGGGCTTCAGTTGGGCCGGCCCATTTAATCTTTATGGGCCACTTTTGGGCCGGTCCACGTGCCAACGTATCATAGGCGCATCTCACCCATTGGATGAGTGACACCTGTGCCAACGCGGAGCTGACACGTGGTTCCGTCAGCCAATGAGAATTTTACACATGGAAACTGGGCATTGGTCATGGGTGTTAGCGGGTTATCGGATCCAGAACCGGACCCGATAGCTTAACGGCGTCCCGTTACGGTGGATGCCACGTGTCGGTCACCCTTGACGAAAGCACTTCTATGACGTGCGATTTATCGTCATGGAAGTGGACACTTCCGTGATGATAATTTTGGTAATGTCATGGAACACTTCTACGACAACACAGGTATGACTATCTTGATTCTGTCATAAAATCGTCATGGATGTACATGCATGACAGAAAACGTGACCTACTGTGACAAACACGTATCATCACAGAAGTGTATTTTTTTGTAGTGCTAGGAGTAGATGGATTGGAATGGTGGGGCGCCTTTATATGAGAGTCCAAACTGCGTTGCATTCACATCGTGCTGGCTCCATTATGTTTCTCCAATTACTTACTCCTACCTCTGCATGCTAATTGAATGCGGATGCATCATTGACCGTTCAACGTTTCGGGAACCGCTACCCTCTGCGTCGTTGGCATTCAAGCCGTATCAACGTAAATGCATGTCAAAAAGAGACTAGTCAGTAGTAGTATACTCAATATTGTGCACTGCGACCAAGGCAGAGAGGAAAACGAGAGAACTACGTATTTATTTACGATGTTGATTCACTCATTTTGCTCCATATGTACTACTCATTTAGGGTGTAGTCACTTGTTGAAATCTCTAGAAAGGCAAATACTCCTTTCCGGTTTACAGGGCTATACTAGCAAGTACTACAATAGTGGGCTTATAGCCTGCTTACATAGTAATTTTGTCTCATGCAAGAGCCTGGCTATATGCGTGCTCCAAGGCTCCGCACCACGCCCCACCCCTACACAAAGACTGCCACACGAGCGTTCACAACTACCACCTTCGGGTTGCACTTGGATCTTCGCCTCTTCGACAAGACGAACAATGATGTTACTACTTCTACAGTATCGAATCAACTGCTGCATGTTCGTCCACCGCGTGCAGGAGGGATAGCTTGTTGTAGTAAGCAAAAGCATGTCCTCGTCTGCGAGCCACCACGCGCATGGGCGAGGGAAAAGGCGTGTAGTAGTAAAATCAATCTTCTCCTCGTTGTACGAGTTTACGCGACACATATATCACAGGCCCCACATGCTTGCCTCTAAACTTGGCTAAAAGACCTGCAGTGTAAAATATATTTGCTCCAACCTCTAACATTTATCCCACCACAAATTAAAATATATATTCCTGTCTTGACCAGATGAGCGTGCAAACTACAATCACCAGGATGGCAGGTAGGGCCAGAAGATTATTTTAATCAAAACAATGCTTCGAGACGGCCTCATAGCATGGAGTCGACCCCAGCGATTTTAAGCTTGGAGGCACGGTACACGCTATCCTAGACTACTCTACACATGAAACTGCCACACGAGCGTCCCGGTTGCGCCTGGCTCTTCGCCTCTTCGGGAAGTCGAACAATGATGGTACTACTGTAGTGGAGTACTACAGTATGCTTCTGGCCATCTGACACCGACTGAACTGCTGCATGTCCACCGCATGCGGGAGGGAGAGCGTGTAGCGAAAGCTTCTCCTAGTCCTGCGAGCCACCACGCTCATGGGCGAGGGAGAGGGTGTTGTAATCAAACTTCTCGTTGTTGTACGAGTTGACGCGACACATCAAAGTAGTGCACTTGATATATTTCAATAATTTGCGTTTATCGATGCATTTATTACAACGCATGCATGCATGCCGTGACTTTCCTTTTGATGCTTGCATGTGTTGATTTAATGCACCTTGAAGTAGTATGAATATGTGATGGTAAAGCTTTGTAATGCCCCGGCCCTAAAGCGATAGATGGTTGTGCACGAGGAGGGCGAGATCATGCCAACAGAACAGGACCCAACGATGGAGCTCTCTATGGTCTCTATGGACCTCACCTTGCTCCACTGCCCCTTTTGCCTCCGCCCCTTGAAGCCTCTAGTGTATGAGGTTCGAATACACCTCGTCCGTTCGGCTGATCGAGCAAGGTGCAGGTTTCTTGATTGATGTGATGTTCGATTGATTTGTGCAGTGCAAGGGAGGGCACCTGGCCTATGCGGACTGCCGCGGCGAGCGGCCCGGGAACCAGCGGCAGCGCCAAAAGTGCGAGCGCGGCGGTGGCTTCGACGTGCGGAACATGGCGGTGGATGCCGTCCTCTCCTTGATGAGGGTGGAGTGCCCGCATGAAGGTTGTGGGATCTACGTCACCTACCACAAGCTCGCCGATCACTAGTGCGTGTGTCCGCTCGCGCCCTACAAATGCCCCGTGCCCGTCTACGGCTATGAAGGCCCGCCGTCGGCGCTCTCCCACCACACCAGCACCGTGCATCCCATGCCCGTGCACAGGATCCAGTACGGCAAGGTGCTCCAGCTGCAAGTGCCACTGTAGGAGCCACGAGTCTTGCTGTTCGCGGAGGAGGACGACCGCATGTTTTTCTTGGTCGGTGGCATGCTCGACATCGGCACGCCTATCGCCGTGTTGGTCGTCTGCATCAGAGCGGGGGCGTCCCCACTGCCGCAGTACGTGGCCAAGCTGTGGGCGAACGGCCTGCCGGGGGAGCCCAAAGGCAGGACCGACGCCGTTAAAGTGGAAATGGAGGTGACACGTAGCAAGGATCCCGGCGATGTCTCCGTGCTGGAGCTGACCTTCTTCATAGTTCCGCCCAAGCTGCTGGCCGGGGCTGGGTTGTCGAGGACGGTGTCCCTCCACATTCAGATTGACAAGCTCACCTCCTAAATGATCCTACAGTGCCTTCTGTTTATCTTAGTAATATGCTAATATAGGGGTTAGCTCGGTCTACTTTAGCTTAAGAGATGGTGGGTTTTGGTGGCGATGCAGCAATTACTTCGACATCAGATCAACAGTTAAAGTAATTTCCAATAGTCGAACGGATATTTTGTGTCTGTTGGACATAAAGATCCTTTGGGTAAGAAGTGTAACAACTTATATGCTTGTTTGTTCAGGAAGTGTTGCATACATGTGTGAGTTGACGAGACACATCAAAGTAGTAGTACTACTAGTAGTACTCCCTCCGTTCCTAATTTCTCTACACATAAGTTAAGGCGCAGATACCAAGGAGGGCCTGGTTGTGTCTATACTTGGACATGTCACCCGACTACGTACCAGGTAGACGAAGCTCGTGTCGTGTTGGTGCCGTGTGCGGCCCACACATTAACCAAAACCTCGTGCCTCCAGCTTAGCCTCCGCATTTTAAACTTCTCAATCTCAAGGCCAAGGAGCAACGACAAGCCTATGATAGAGCCAATCGGATGGGTGAGAACACTACAATTCATAGCTACAGATGCGTGTGTGAGAGAGGTTGAGTGTGTGTGTGCACCTCTTCTCTTCTTGTATAACATACTAAACTCAGAGTACAAGTGTATGTGGGTGGCATCGACCTAGGGAGCTAGAGATGGTGTGTGCGAGAAGTCCCAAGAGATAGGTGTGTGTGTGGGAAAGAGGGAGAGAGATGATATGTGTCGATGTAGTGCGTGTGAAAAAAGACTAGTCTATAGCTCGCCACGAGGCTATTCTCATCGAATGCCCCAATAACCGTAAGATATGTATCTGACGGTGCCAGTTATTGCATGTACATAGCAGTAGAAAAAGAAGTACCATGGCATATGCTACACCACGGCCGAGAACACGTGCCCACGTTACGCCGTCCGGGACTAGTGTCGCACATCGAAACTAGAACCGTCAATAAATTTTGAGCTTGCGCCTCGTCACATTCCAAATTACTACCACGCTATATTTAATTGCAAACATGTTGTAACATCCCAAATTTTCAATTCGGAATGTTATACATAGGTCATCATATGCATGCCATATTTTATTTGCATTTTGGTTTTGTGATCCTAAAAATACTAAGCAACTCAAGGACCCACGGAGAGAGTTGGGGATTTCTTTTCTTTTCATATTTGAATTTTCTCGAATATTGAAAAGAGGATCATTTTGGTTTGAATTATTTTTCTCTCCGAAATATTTCATATTAACATATATGAGAGGAGATAATATGACTTCTCCAAAATAAAATAAATATTGGAGGAAAAATATTAAAAATCAAATAAATAATTTTATTTGGATTTTATTGCTATTTTATTTGAATTAGAAAAAATATGCATTTTTCAAAATTGCATTTTTAGGCCAAGAAAAAGTCCACTTAGTTCTAAATATTCTATTTAGACGGTGAAAATTGTTTTTGGCATTTTTAGTATTTTATTAGGATTTTTGTCGGCGGAATTTTATTTCAAAAAAAGTTTCGGACCGACTGGGCCGAAGCCCAGCTGGCCCAGCGCCCGTCGCCACCGACCCCGAGCCGGTCTCCGCCTGCCGCACGCCGCCGTCGCTGACCCGGAGACCGCCACCGCGCTTGGCCCTCCTCCAAGCCACCTAGCCCCCCTCCTTATAAGCCGCCGCCCCGCCCCCACATCGCCAGCCGAGCCGCCGCCGCCCGTCGCAGCAGCAGTGCCCGCCGCCGCTGCCGTCGAGCCGCCGCGCCGCCGCCTGCCTCGTCGCTTACCCCGCGGCCCCGCGCAACCGCCGCCGTGCCGCACCACCCCGCCGTTGCGCCGCGCAGCCGCCCCGCCTGCCGGAAGCCGCCGGAGCCACGCCAGACTTCGCGGATCTCGCCGCTGTTTTTTTGGTTTTAGGTAAATGCTGCCGGTTTTCTTAAAAACCCTAGGTTCGGTTTTTTCAGATTGGTTCAGTTCGGTTCATTTTATTCGGTTTCGTTGTTTAGTGAGCGTTCACTCGTTAGTTCGTTTTTAACGAACGCGTTCGCCCGTTCGTCTCTGTTAACGAACGTTCGCGCTGTAGTTTTTTCTTTTTATTTTCTTTTTCTGCCAGGGACCTATGGACGATTACTTTTATCGCAGATTAGCCCCTGATCTTCTAATCCTCGTAACTTTTTAACCGTTTTTCCAAATACAGTGAAACCAACGCCAAAATCTTCGTCTCGAGCCCCTCTTTTTTTTAGTTAACTTGAACAAAATTTGGTTTGAAGCAGATTTGAGTTCGAAGTTCTTTTGACTGTAGTTTCAGTTCCATAGCTCCGATTCGATTTATTCTTTTTGCAAATCAAATCTCTTCAGTTGAACTTTCAGATTTGATCTTTTTATTTAAGTTTTATCTTTGCATCTTTGCTTGAGTGCTTATGTATGCTATTGTTTGTTTGCGATAGAATTCCCGGATTGCGAAGCATGCTACTACGAGTCTCTAGGGTTTGCGGACCGTCAGCAAGGCAAGTAACACATTGATCATACTCTTTCCATACCCAGTTTTTATGCATTAGTTACAACCCTCAAACCATAAATGATTAGGATGTGATTAATTTGTGGGTATTGGGAAGTAATTGATGAGGTAGAACCTATTGCCTTCTTTTATCAAACCCTTGGGAGTTACTTCTACGCTATGCTTATATTGCCATGCTATGCTCATAGACGTGGATTGGGTTTGAGTGTATCCATGACAGATGTGAGATTGTTAATTAATGGTTAACTTAAGGTGGCTACTTAAACACACATTTGGGTGGATTGGTTGCGGGCACCTGGGGATATACCAGTGCTATCCATTTGGTTCGCCACCCAGGCTCAAATGGATCATAAGATTATTCATGCTAGAAACTTCCGTGTGCAGCCACAAGCTATTATGGGCTCTAGCATAGTTGAGTATGTTGCATGACCTCTTTCAGTGGTGGGCTAGCAGATGTAGGGGATGTAGGTTGGTACTGTCCACCCAGAGTGAAGAGTTAATGTTTCTGAAAGACTGTGTCTCGGTCATCCATTTCTGAAACACCATGTAGTGCGAGAAATCCAACAGAGGATATCGAGTCTTGTGGGGAAAAGTGCGCAAACCTCTGCAGAGTGTACAAACTAATCATGGTTAGCCGTGTCCCCGGTTATGGACATCTTGAGTATCTGGTTCTTGGATTATCATGTTGATCTCATCACTCTAAATTAATTTGTTGGGTTGATAATTACTTGTTTAATTGGGATTGAGATGGGGATTTACCTTCTCAATGTTTCAACTACCATGATAGATAAATAAAATATATTCCTTTGTTGTAGGGAAAAATTGGCTTTTCGCAAAACATTATAACCGTAGAGCCTCCACCAGCCTCATATGCATGTAGTGATACCTTTTACTTGTTCATTGCTCTATTGTGTTATATTGCCAGCATATTCCATGTGCTGACCCATTTCGGGTTGCAACATATCATGTTATAGACTTTTCAGACGAAGAGTAAGGTGCGCTAGGTCGTTGTCGTGCACTCAGCTATGCCATTGGAGTTGATGGACTCACTTTATCTTCCAATCCTTCCGCTATTATCTTATTTAGATGGCCTTAAGCCATATTTATTGTAATAAGTTCTCTTTTGAGACACTCGATGTATTAAGTGTGTGATTGAACTCTGTTATAAATCCTTCAAGTATTGTGTGTGTCAGCATTATCGATCCAGGGATGGCACTTATACACAGAGATTTGTCCGTCTGAGGTCGGATCGCTACAAGATGGTATCAGAGCACACGCTGATTGTAGGACACGACCACTAAGATAAGCCATAGGTCAATCTTCCCTACTCATTTCTGACTCCTCTCCATTTTCCACTCTTTAGGATGGCGGACTCAAGGAACAAGTTTGCACAACGGGATGAAGACACACCCTTTGGTTGACACTTGAAGGAAGTCACTAGGTACCTGAACATCAGGATACCAAGCTTCACCGGGACCTACACCGCCACTTTACCAGAAGAGGAGCGTTGGATGATTCGAGTTCAAGTTCCAGGAAGAACATTCACGCTAGTCACTGAGCCCATAGAGTTTTCCTTTGATACACCAACCTGGAGTCTAGGAAAGAGCATGGCAGCCCACATCGCCATGGGACGCATCGGCGAAGTTTATGACAAGGATCTTAAGGACACTATCGACCAGATATGTGGGCGCCGAGATGAGCAATGGGAGATGATCAGCACCAGGAGGGACAAGTCCATTGCAGCTTTCATCCAGGAGTTAAACCAGCACATTCGTCGCCAGGAGAACCAGATGTGCGCAAGCATGATAGAATTGAAAAAGGTGATGACCAGGAACATGGAGCTAGAAGAGGAACTCAAGTCTACACGCGATGGATACGAGGAGGAAATCGCAATACTAGTGGAGAAGAATGATGACCTGACAAGGAAGCTAGGAGTATTCATGGGAGACCCCGTGCCAGGAGGAAATGACGACCATCCTGAGGACTACATCATCATCGACGACACCGACTCCGACCCCGACAGTAGTGATGATGATTACAAAGACGAAGCTGGAGCGGATATTATGGAGTCTTCCACCGATCAAAATTTCTAGTAGACCACCATATTCTCAGTAGTATTCCCCCATGTATATGGTAGTAGTCTAAGCACTTTTGTACGCTAGTTAGATCGATTGTATGCCCTTGCTCGAATTGATTGGTGTGATATGAATGTGTTTGTCTCATGTGCATATGGGTAGTGCTTTCTCATTAGACCTCATTCTACTCTAATCTCTCCCCTCTAAACCCATCAGATGCCTCCGAGACATGACCCCAGATTTGTCTTCCCACCGAAGATCACCCAGTTGATCCAATAGCAGAATACCTTGCACTACAAAAAAATACACTTCCGTGATGATACGTGTTTGTCACAGTAGGTCGCATTTTTTGTCATGCATGTACATCCATGACGATTTTATGACAGAATCAAGATAGTCATACCTGTGCTATCGTAGAAGTGTTCCATGACATTACCAATATTATCATCACGGAAGTGTCCACTTCCATGACGATAAATCCCGCGTCACCGAAGTGCTTTCGTCAAGGGTGACCGACACGTGGCATCCACCGTAACGGAACGCCGTTAAGCTATCGGGTCGGATTTGGATCCGTTAACCCGTTAACAGCCCTGACCAATGGGGAATTTCCACGTGTAAAATTCTGATTGGCCAAAGGGAACACCTGTCAGCTCGTCAGTGGGCCAGATGTCGCCCGTCCATTGGAGGAGACATGCCTATGATACGTCGACACGTGGCTGGGCCCAATAGAGGCCCATATAGGTTAAAAAGGTCGGCCCAGTCAAAGGCCCGTAGTACTTAATCAGGTACAAGTGGGCCAGCCCAATAACGGCCTGCTTAATAAAGGCCCATTTACGGCCCGAAGCCAGATCTGGCCCGTTAATTGTTCGCCCAATATTTGGGCCCATTTATGGCCCGAAGCCAGATCTGGCCCGTTAATTGTTCACCCAATATTTGGGCCCATTTGCGGCCCGAAGCCAGATCTGGCCCGTTAATTGTTCACCGAATATTTGGGCCCAACTACAGCCCAGTGACTTTCGGCCTGTTAGAGGCCTGATGTAGACATGGGCCCATTTCAGCCCGGTGTGACTTTCGGCCTGGGAATGGCCCGTGCTGCCCATGGGCCATCTATGGTCCGACGGGACAACGGGCCCACTAACGGCCCATGCTAAAGGTGGCAACAGTTAAGCCCAACGTGACTTTGGGCCTGTTAAAGGCCTGTCGCGTAATTTGGCCCATTGATGCCTGTACTAAGCTTTCGGCCTCATAAAGGCCCATGATATCAGTGGGCCAACTAAGGCCTGAGATATGTTTCGGGCTGGTAACGGCCCGTTGTCGGTGTCAAAACCGGCGGATCTCGGGTAGGGGGTCCCGATCTGTGCGTCTTAGGCTAATGGTAACAGGAGGCAAGGGACACAATGTTTACCCAGGTTTGGGCCCTCTCGATGCAGGTAAAACCCTACTTCCTGCTTGATTGATATTGACGATATGAGTAGTACAAGAGTTGATCTACCACGAGATCGTAGAGGCTAAACCCTAAAAGCTAGCCTATGATGATTATGATTCTGATCGTCCCTCTAAGGACTAAACCCTCCGGTTTATATAGACACCGGAGAGGGCTAGGGTTTACATGGAGTCGGT
Source organism: Aegilops tauschii subsp. strangulata (assembly GCF_002575655.3). Classification (NCBI taxonomy): domain Eukaryota; kingdom Viridiplantae; phylum Streptophyta; class Magnoliopsida; order Poales; family Poaceae; genus Aegilops; species Aegilops tauschii. The sequence continues at coordinate 521,516,760 of NC_053036.3, forward strand.
TACAAGGAAGGAAATATAATATCTGGATCACCAAGCTTGTCTTCCACGCAAAGGAGAGTCCCATCCGGACACGGGACGGAGTCTTGAGTCTTGTATCTTCACGGTCCCACAGTCCGGCCAAAGTATATAGGCCGGCTGTCCGGACACCCCCTAATCCAGGACTCCCTCAGTAGCCCCTGAACCAGGCTTCAATGACGATGAGTCCGGCGCGCAGTTTTGTCTTCGGCATTGCAAGGCGGGTTCCATCTCCGAATACTCCAAAGTACCTGTCGCAACGAATAGTGTCCGGCTTCCCATCAATGTTGTACTCCTCGGATTATGTGCCTCAATAATGACCATCTCCACGTGTCGAGTGAATACAAGGAGCCGAGGCATATTTGCATTTGCCACCCCCGGTCCGGCAGGCTAACCGTCTATTTAAGGAGACGGGGATTCTCAGATCCAAACCTCACCCTCTTCCCTCGAGCAAGCATCTAACAGAGTGCTCCGGAAAAGCCATTCCAACATGGCCGGTCGCCGTAGCTCTTCTTCTCGCTCCCCTCGCTCCAAGTCGGGTGACTGGGAAGAGTGTTCAGTTCCTCACAGCCGTTTGATAGAGTTACAGACCCAAGGGTTTCTCCCACCGGCGTTCATGGTCCCCGTCCGAGCCGGACTAGCCACCTATAATTGCGGGGAGCAAGCGGAGGGATCTCCTAATCCATCTCCAGAGGAGCGAATATGCCTCATCCCGTATCTGCTAAGGGGCGTTGGGTTTCCTATCCACCCATTTCTTCGCGGGCTTTTGGAGTTCTACGGCCTCCAGTTGCACAACTTCACCCCTGCCTCCGTGCTGCATATAGCAGGATACGTTGCCCTTTGTGAGTTATTTCTAGGCTACGAGGCTCACTTTGGGTTATGGAAGAAGTTGTTCTGCCTTGTCCCTCGCAACCAGGGTGAATCCCTATGTCAAGTGGGCGGAGCCGAAGTATGGCGCATCGCCAAGACCGGATACCTATCCGGCACTCCCAAGAAGGCACCGGAGAACTGGCCTTCGGAGTAGTTTTATGTCGACGACGTTCCCCTTTCGAATCCAGTCCGGACAGGTCTCCCTGGGTTCAGTAACGCTCCGCCGAAGGCACGTCAAAGCTTGCGCCCTTGGGGCCCCCAAGAGGAGGACACCAGAGAAATACACTTCCTGATGAGCAGGATAAAGTTACTGGCCAAATTCGGGCTGACGATAGTCGAGGTTATGGCAATATGCATAATGCGGGGAGTGCAACCGCTTCAATATCGGGGGAAGCCCATGTGGCACTACAACGGGGAAGATAGAATGCGGAACGGGCTTTTGCGACGTCGCACTCCTCCTCCAGGGCATCTAAGTTGTCCTACCGATCTAACTTGGCTTCCTTCTCTTCATACATGCGCACGCGAGGCGAATCATGGATTATGTCGTAGGGTAGTACTACTTCTGCGCCATACACCATAAAAAATGGTGTGTATCTGGTGGTGCGATTCGGCGTGGTACGCAGCCCCCAGAGTACGGATTCAAGCTCCTCGACCCAGTGCGTGTCTGATTCTGTCAAGGACCGCACTAGTCTGGGTTTGATGCCGCTCATAATGAGACCATTTGCACGTTCGACCTGACCGTTTGTTTGGGGATGGTAGACGGAGGCGTAATCGGGCTTAATGCCCATTTTGCCGCACCAAGTTTTCACTTCTTTGGCTGTGAAGTTTGAGCCATTATCAGTGATGATGCTGTGGGGGACGCCGTAACGGTGTACAACCCCTGATATGAAGTCTATCACCGGTCCGGATTCAGCCGTTTTAACTGGTTTGGCCTCTATCCATTTGGTGAACTTGTCCACCATGACCAATAAGTATTTTTTTCTTATGGCTTCCCCCTTTAAGGGGTCCGACCATATCCAGCCCCCAGACCGCGAAGGGCCAAGTAATGGGGATTGTTTGGAGAGCGGTAGGGGGCATATGACTCTGATTGGCAAAGAGCTGGCAACCGACGCAGTGTTGGACAAGGTCCTGTGCGTCTGCTCGGGCTGTAGGCCAATAAAAGCCTGTGCGGAAGGCCTTGCTGACAAGTGCCCGAGCCGCAGCGTGGTGTCCGCCGAGTCCGTCATGGATTTCATCCAAGAGCTGCCGCCCTTCCTCTTCGGAGATGCACCTTTGGAGCACTCCGGTCGCACATTTCTTATAGAGTTCCCCTTCATGGACTTTGTAAGCTTTAGAACGCCGCACGATGCATCGTGCTTCATTTTGGTCCTCGGGGAGCTCCTGCCTATTTAGGTAGGCTAAGAAAGGCTCAGTCCACGAGGCGATTACAGCCATGATTTCGTGGGCTGAAGATGTTATTTCGGTGGTGGAGCCTCCGATTATATCTGATGGTTTGGAGTCTGGGTTTTTATTCGGATCCGTGCTAGTGCTGCCAGACTCCCCTTCCCATACCACAGATGGCTTGAACAGCCTTTCTAGGAATATGTTAGGTGGGACAGGGTCGCGTTTAGCGCCGATGCGGGCGAGGATATCCGCCGCTTGATTGTTTTCTCGAGCCACATGGTGGAATTCGAGCCCCTCGAACCGAGCTGACATTTTGAGGACGGCATTACGGTAGCCGCCATTTTCGGATCCTTGGCATCAAAGTCTCCGTTTATTTGTGATATTGCGAGGTTTGAATCCCCGCGTACCTCTAGGCGTTGAATGCCCATAGAAACTGCCATCCGAAGACCGTGCAACAGGGCCTCGTATTCGGCTGCATTGTTGGAGTCTGTGTATAATATTTGGAGTACGTACTGGACCGTGTCTCCGGTGGGAGACGTCAGGACTACACCTGCTCCCAATCCGGCTAGCATTTTAGAGCCGTCGAAGTGCATGATCCAGCTAGAGTCTGCGCCGTACTCTTTAGGGAGTTTGGCTAATGTCCATTCGGCGACAAAGTCAGCCAGTACATGCGACTTGATGGCCCGCCGTGGCTTGTATGTTATGTTGGATGGAAGGAGCTCGATGGCCCATTTAGCAATCTGGCCCTTAGCGTCGCGGTTATTTATTATGTCATTGAGTGGTACTTCGAAGGCCACCGTAATCGAGCACTCTTGAAAGTAGTGTCGTAGCTTCCAGGATGCCATGAAGACCGCGTATGCTATTTTTTGATAGTGTGGGTATCGGGATTTGCATGGGGTGAGGACCGTGGATACGTAATAAACCGGCTTCTGGAGCGGGAATTTGTATCCGTCGACCTCTCGTTCGACGACGAGCACTGCGCTTACAACTTGATGTGTTGCAGCTATGTAAAGTAGCATAGGTTCGCCAATATTTGGCGCTGTTAGGACTGGATTACTGGCCAATAAGGTCTTTATTTCGTCCAGTCCGGCTGCGGCTGCATCCGTCCATACAAAGTGTTCGGTGCACCGAAGAAGGCGGTAAAGAGGTAATGCCTTTTCTCCTAACCAGGAGATAAAGCGGCTTAAGGCAGCCACGCATCCAGCTAGTTTCTAGATGTGCTTGAGATCTGTTGGTATAGCCAATTGCGACAGAGCTCGGATTTTTGCCGGATTCGCTTCAATTCCTCTATTGGAAACAATGAAGCCGAGCAGTTTCCTAGAGGGGACGCCGGAAACACATTTTTCCGGGTTCAGCTTGATGTCGTATGTTCGGAGGTTATCGAACGTAAGCCTCAAGTCGTCTATTAGGGTTTCAACGTGTCTTGTTTTTATGACCACATCGTCCACATATGCCTCCACTGTTTTGCCGATTTGCTTTTCCAGGCATGTTTGAATCATGCGTTGATAGGTTGCGCCGGCGTTTTTAAGCCCGAAAGGCATAGTGTTGAAGCAGAAAGGACCATATGGCGTTATGAAAGCTGTTGCAGCTTGGTCGGACTCTGGCATCTTTATTTGATGGTATCCGGAGTATGCGTCGAGGAAACACAGCGAGTCGTGTCCTGCTGTGGCGTCGATGATTTGGTCGATGCGAGGGAGGGGGAAGGGATCCTTGGGGCAAGCCTTATTGAGGTCTTTGAAGTCGACGCATAGGCCCCAGGATTTGTCCTTCTTTGGTACCACTTCCAGATTTGCCAGCCAATCCGGATGTTTGATCTCTGATGAATCCGGCCTCGAGTAGCTTGGCTAGCTCTTCCCCCATGGCTTGCCGTTTGGGCTCTGAAAACCGCCTTAGAGTCTGCTTGATAGGCTTGTATCCTTTTAGTATATTGAGGCTGTGTTTGGCCAGTCTGTGTGGGATGCCCGGCATGTCCGATGGGTGCCAGGCGAAAATGTCCCAATTCTCGCGTAGGAAATCTCGCAACGCGGCGTCCATTGTGGGGTTCAACTGTGTCCTGATGGAAGCTGTCTTCATGGGGTCCGTTGGATGGACCATGAATTTGACTATCTCGTATGCGGGTTTAAATGAGGTGGACTTGGGTCGCTTGTCGAGTATCACGTCGTCCCTGTCTACGGTGGCACGCAGCGTTGTTAGTTCTTCGGCTGCTAGGGCTTCGGATAATGCTTCCAGGGCTAGTGCTGCGGTTTTGTTTTCGGCACGAAGTGCAACGTCCGGATCGCTGGCTAGAGTGATGATTCCATTGGGTCCGGGCATTTTAAGCTTCATGTACCCGTAATGGGGTATTGCTTGGAAGCTTGTAAACGCGTCCTGCCCTAAAAGGGCGTGGTATCCGCTGCTGAAGGGAGCCACTTGGAATGTGATTTCTTTGGACCTGTAATTCTCCGGGGTGCCGAATACCACATCGAGTGTGATTTTTCCCGCACACCGCGCTTCCCGACTAGGGATGATTCCCCTGAAGGTTGTGCCGCTTTGCTCAACGCGGCTTTTATCAATTTCCATCTTGCTGAGTGTTTCTTCGTAGATCAAGTTTAATCCGCTTTCGCCGTCCATGAGTACTTTAGTGAGCTGAAAGCCGTCCACGATTGGGCTAAGGACCAAAGTGGCTGGTGCCCGGACTGTATGGAATTGAGGTTCATCACTGGCACTGAAAGTTATAGCAGTGTCGTTCCACGGATTTGTTTTTGCCACGTGGCAGATTTCAGCGGAGCTTCGATGAGCTCGCTTGTGCCTATTGTTTGAGGAGAAAGTCTCGAAGACTGTTAGCACCGTATTGTTTTCTTTGGCGGGATGTTGTTCTGCTTTATGGCTTACAAGAAGATCCTCGCCACTTTTTGCTACCTGCCGGAGTATCCAACATGCTCTAAGTCTATGTGTTGGTGTAGTGTCCGGCGTGCTGTGGAATTTACATGGCCCATTGAGCCATTCTTCCAACACGGTTCCAGGCCCTGGGGTGGGCTTTCGTTTCTTGTTGATTGGATCGGCTGACTTATGAGAGTTCGCCCGTTTAGCTCGAACAAAGGTTTTAGTGAGAGCCGGACTATCCCAAAATTCTGTTTGGGTTTTCCAGGCGCTTTCCATCGCACAGTACTTCTGTACTATGGTTTCCAAGTCAGCAAAGTGTACTATGTCACAGCAACTTATAGCATTAAGGATTCCTTTGTTCCTGCAGTTTTTGCAGAAAAGTGAGACTGCGTCCTCCTCACGACAGTCCTTGACCTTGTTTAGCACAAGGAGGAATCTGGCCCAGTAGTGATGTACTGTCTCTTGGGGCTGTTGTCTGATATGGTAGAGACGGTTTAAGTCTGGGTGGGTGGGTGTAGCTGAATCTGGATTCTGATCTGATCTAACGCCCTGGGGCCGGGGAGCTTCCAGGCTTGACAGCTCGGGATCCGGGGTGCTGCCCAATTTTTCCGGCCCAATACCAGATTCTAAGTTCGGGGTCTGGGTCATGTCTTCCCTTGAGCGGGTGTCCGGCTCAGGGAGTTCGGTGATCCGGACATAATTCATCCTCAAAATAGAGGGATAATCCGTATGTGGCTCCTCCACTACCGCTATCTCGTGGGTGACCGGCGGGGATTTAATGTCCCTTTGGTCGGGTTTAAGCCCAATCCGGTCATAGTTTGTGGCGACTCCCAAAGCAGCGATGCGATCCAAGAGCTCATTAAGGGAGGAGAGCTCCATTGGATCCATCTGTTCGGCGAGTTCCGAATTGACATGAGGCTATTCGTGATGACACAAGAGGTCATCGTCGGCGCGACAACCGATTGGGCGGCCATGAGGAAGCCGCCTAGTCGGAGAGTTTGGCTTACAGCCAGCGCTCCCCCAGAGGTGATGTTGTCCTTGACAACGAGACGGGCCATCGAGCCTTGTAGCGATGACACAGAGGAACTCTCAATTGAAGCACCAATGTCGGTGTCAAAACCGGCAGATCTCGGGTAGGGGGTCCCGATCTGTGCGTCTTAGGCTAATGGTAATAGGAGGCAAGGGACACAATGTTTACCCAGGTTCGGGCCCTCTCGATGGAGGTAAAACCCTACTTCCTGCTTGATTGATATTGATGATATGAGTAGTACAAGAGTTGATCTACCACGAGATCGTAGAGGCTAAACCCTAAAAGCTAGCCTATGATGATTATGATTGTGATCGTCCCTCTAAGGACTAAACCCTCCGGTTTATATAGACACCGGAGAGGGCTAGGGTTTACATGGAGTCGGTTACAAGGAAGGAAATATAATATCTGGATCGCCAAGCTTGTCTTCCACGCAAAGGAGAGTCCCATCCGGACACGGGACGAAGTCTTGAGTCTTGTATCTTCACGGTCCCACAGTCCGGCCAAAGTATATAGTCCGGCTATCCGGACACCCCCTAATCTAGGACTCCCTCACCCGTGAGATAACTGGGCCCAAAAAGGCCCGGTCTACATTTCGGCCTGCTGAAGGCCATCGACGACTCGTGAAAATTGAGGCCCAACATGCATTTTGGCCTGCTAAAGACCCGTGGTTTCATCTCGGCCGTAACAGGCCAGTACAATATTCAGCCAGTTAATGGCCCAACCCTACCTAGGCCAAACTAAGATCTGGGTCCACGAAAGGCCGGTGTAAGTTTGGGCCTGGCGCAAAGTGTGAAGCCCCCAATCATTCGGGCCCAAGAAAGTCACGGGCCGGCCCAATTGTGGCCCGCTAAAAACCAGGCCCGTTAGAGTCGAATGTTTCGGCCTGGTCGACTACATCTGATTTTTTTTCAAATAGCGAATGATGGCAGTAACTAGTAGGAATTAAGAACAAACCTACTCTATACAATAAAGAAATTACGCCATAGTAACTAAGAATAAACCTACACTATACAATAAAGGATTTAAGGTATATTACATCCACTGGGCATCGAAGTTCGCCACCAGTGATCATAAAGTGCAACGAAGAAGCAGATTACAAAAACCGGGCACCATTGTAGCGTAACAAAATAATACTGAACCGAGACCACTTCCAAGACAGTTCAAGAAAGGTTAGCCTTGCGGGGGAACTGCTGCGCAAGCTGCTGAGCAAGGCTGTGAGACCGGCCTAGCATGTCGGTCACAGCTTCCAGGTGTAGCTGTTTAGCAATGAGGTTCTCATTGGTGTTCTCCGCAATCTTTCTTAGAGATGGGACTTCAAGTCGAAGTTGAGTTGCAGAATGCCTTTCTGCTAGAACTTGGGACTGAAGAAGTCGAACTGATTCAGACAACGAATTCTGTGAGCTTGTCTGACTGTTAGTCTCAAGTAACTTGAACACTGCATCAAGACAAGACTTTGGGGTTGTCTCGCTATCTTCAAGATGTTTTGCCTTCTTTGCTGCAATATATGTTGGGTTTGTCTCATAGCCTTCAGCAGACTTGTGCATGCCATCAGGCATATCACCCTGAAACAAAGCAGAGAGATGACAGGTTTTGCACGTGTATAAACAAAGATGATAACTGTGCTGTCAATTCCATCCAATTTCAAATTAGAAAATAAAGAGTAAGTTCAAAATATCAATAGCATAATTTGGCATTGTTCATAATGCGGGGAGCTTCACCACACTACTGGATTACGATGTCAACATAACAAGCATAGATGAAGGGCAAAGAAAATCATTGTATCTATTTTGGATAATGTGCATGGCATGTTGTTCTATCATCAGCCACATCAATAAGATAAAACAGGAGATGACAAGGTGCAAACGTGGGCTGCTTCACCACACACTGGATTATAGATCCACAAAAACAAGCATACATATAGGGAGTATTAAGTAATGTGCATGGTATGAATAAGGAATTTGGTTTTACAAGTAAAACTTAGAACTTACGGTTCTTGCAAACATGCATTTTGGTAGAAATAGCAAACTAAATAGCAGTAAACGATAGGGAGTATGAGCAAATTAAATAGCAGCTGAGGATAAAGGCTTTAGAAGGACTGACTTACATTAACAGTTAACACCGGCTTTATAATGCCCTTCTCCATGTCAAGGGAAGGATAACTCAAGAATTTCAGCACAGAATCTTCTTCATAAGCATTGCCTGTACTCTACATTTTGTAGAGAGTAATTATAGATATGATAATACTGGAAGGGATAGAGGATAATGAAGATAAGATGCAGATTGATGCTACATAATCAACTACCAATCCCTAGAAGTACAAGCGTTACAGGACAAAATGTACTGACAAGAGCAATGGGCTACACTTCTCCACTGGCATTGTCTGTGTATTCTACTTGTTGGTAAGATTAAATATAGATCTGATCTTTTTTAGTAAATGGTGGGCGAGGGAGATAAGATGCAGAATGCTACAAAATGAACCAATCCCTCTTCCCATAATACAAGAGTGTTTTGAACACTGGTGTACTATACAAAACATTCTTATATTATGGGACGGAGGGAGTAGCTGTTAATGTAAGTACAGTGATAGACCACGTTCAGTCCTTACAAGAGGACTGCAGAGCTAAACATCTTCAAAAGCATTGGGTTGATTCTAAATTTATGTAAGAGTCCATACGGATCTTATAATGTCCACCAAATGGACGATTACGAGGCTAACATGTGCAGTGATGCTACATAATAACACAACTATGAAAGTAAGTATGGTCATACAGGGCAAGAGGTACTCACAAGAGCAATGCAGTGTGCAGTATAGTTGCGAGATTCTATGGTCCCTTGGGAACGAATTTTCTTCTGCTAACAGTTTTCGTACAAGTGAGGCATTAAGGCAAATGCAGAAATGTAGTTCAAATTGTGATGTGATATCATAGACAGTACCTTACGCTGCAGCCGAGACCAATGTGTAACAAGATTATTCCAGTCACCGTCGGATAAATGTAGCACCGGAGACTTTACAGAAATTTCGTTCAGAGGCTTGCCATCGAAGTGCGCTTGCCTCAGGTAGGAACGATACTTCATCAACGAGTGCTTGAAAAGCGCAACCAACCCTTGCTCGTCATCACAATCCAGTTTGCTCCTCGCCTATTTAAAAGAATGAAATCTTGTGTCTTCTGTCAGCAGAAACATATGCAGTAATGACCATGAATAACATTAGTACATTACTTACGCGTAAGTTGCGGAGGAAGACTGGAAATTGTTCTGTGTCTGCGGTATAATCTTTCCCTGAAGGAAAGATGCGCACAAAGTTCCTGACAACAACATAAGCTTCGTCTTCTAAACTGGGAAGAAATGGAACAGGGGTCCTATTTGCTGCAATTGGGGGCTCTCTCTGGTTCAAAAAGGGATTTGGCAACTGGATTTGGTGTACTCTTTGCTGGAATGGGGGTTTTGCGTCGTACAGCTGGTGCTATGTCAACTGGCATAATCATACTGTTTGCTGCAGTTGGGGTCTGCTGAGTTGGGGCATCAGAAATGACCAGTGTAGTAGGGCTAGAGTCTGCTAGAGTTGGGGTGTTTTGTGGGTCAGGTGATATTGCAACTACACCTAATGTGCTATTTGATGTATCAGGTGCTACTACCTTTTTCCAAATACTTTGCTTGTGCTCCTCCACGATCAGCAATCGCCCTCTTCCTTTTGAACGTCTGATACACAAGAACAACATTTGAATGGATAAATATGGTATGATGACAGATGGAACATGTACTGAAAATGGATAGGCAGGGCATATTCACATACACGATGTGTAAACTAAGCTAATGGCAGTTCAACAAAGTAGAAGCAATGCAAAGCATCAGTTGCAAGATATGTGCGAGCAATGTAACCTTGGAAAGTTAGAGCAAGTACCTTGATGGTTGAATAAGATAGGGCATCTTCCTCTGACTCCTCCACTAGGGAGCTACATTGACTTAGGTCTCCCTCTAGCTCAGAATCACTGTTAGGATCATATTCTGAGCATGAATCTGTAGGTGGAGAGCGTTTTCATTGCATTGCATCCAGACTTGATTTCAGTCCCTTAATGCCAAGTTTGACAGCCATGGCATTGTTCTGCTTTATTCTTTTCCTGCGCGCAAGCTCATAATCATTATGATGCTGTTCAGAATCTAAGATTCATGAAAACATAAGAAGTAGTCAGAATTGTAACTGCAGTAAGAGACCACCCTAAAAGAATATTGACAACAAATATGACAAGGCAAGCATAGATGTAGTGAATCAATCATTTACTTGTGAAATTACTAGGACAAGTATGTAGAATTGTAACTGCAGTAAGCGACCGTCCAAAATCTGAATGAAGAAGTTTGTCTAGCACTTATTGTTTGCAACTAATCGACGTGAATAATTGGATATTATATCGAATGAGTAAGAAAGACAAGTAAAATTGTCAACAAACCTGGCTTGCAGTAGTAATCTGGGTCAATGTCACTACGACCAACAATCCAAAATGACTAGTGTCTGTTCCGAGGGCCGGAATTTTGAAAACCCTGTGAACTTTAGAGATACTAAAGATTACCGAAATACATCTGAACCATTAAGTGTAGGTAGCACTGAGCACACAACAAACCCTAATGACAGTCCTGCCTAATGAGTAATGAATCAATTAGAAAATGGGTGATGAGGAGTGGCTGCTGAGTGTTGAGGACGTATCTCAGGATAAATCGGGTTGGCTTTGTGGGTGCTGCACGCCTGAGCCCTGAACGGACTGGGAAGGTAGGCACGGCGGCGCGCCCGGGCAGCGGTGATGCTGTTGGGCGAGCAACTCCTGGCCTCCTGTTGGTCCGGCGTCTCCTCCTAGAGTCGTGCCATCCGGGGACGGCAAGTCGCCGGCGAGGCAGGCGGCTGGGGGCGAGTAGAGATTGGAAGTGCGCAACAGAACAGAGGGGAATCGGGCCTAGGACGACCCAAAATCCCAGGGTGGGCCTGCCCACCATGGGCACCCTGTAGAGATACACACCCCAGCGACGAACATGCATTTTTGAAACTAATTTAGGAACATTTAGCTGACCAATGAAACAACTCTGTTTTAATAATATCATATTCGTATTTGAACAACTAAGCTTGTTTAGCTTAATGGGTGGAGCAGTATTATTATGACACGAAGCACGTATTCAGATCGTATAGTGATCATAAAAGGGGGAAACTCTAAGCATATTTTTTTAGCAAAAGAGGGTTTCCCCTCCGATTTCTATTAAAGAAACCACCACGGAACCAACATGATCAATTAAACCCTAAGCATGATCAATTAAACCGTATTATGGCTGTGCCATGGCAGATTTGAAGCTGCAAACCGAAGAAATGATATTTAGCATCCATTGTTTGCTTCGAACTAAGAACTAAATTCTAAGAGCTGAAAAGAAAGTAGAGTAACCAAGTTAAGATCTATTTTCTGGTTGAGATCAAAAAGTTGAGGAGATATGAAGTACCACCCCTCTTGCGGCGCCGTGTAGGCATCGGGGGTGCGATGGCTGTCGGTGGCGTCGAAGCAGATCTGCGACGGTAGACGGGTGCATCGGGTCCCGTTGTAGTGGAAGAGAAGGTCGTGTGAGTGGCCCCGGCAAAGAGGACGACAGTGCCGATGAAGCGAGAGGATGCGATGCAAGGCTATTGGTCCGTCGCTGTGGATGAGAAACATCCATCTCTAGCAGTGGACGACGCGGTCTTGGTAGGCGCTCCGGCATGGTGGAGGACGGTGGCGATGGATGTGGTGGAGGACGGCGGCGATGGATGGGGTGGCGGGCGGAGGCTGGTGTGGGGATGGGTGTTCTAGCGCAGACGGTGTATGAATGGGAAAATGGAGGGAGAGGTACAGGGAACCATGTTTTGGGACGCGCCTGTCTGAAATATGGGAAAGTTACGAACTTAGCCCCCGTTTAAAATTTGGACGTCTCCTCGGTTGGGGATAGGACAGTAATCACGCATCTCGCCAATATTTGCCCAGAGCGATTTCGGGCGAGGAGAGGGTGGTTGGCGCCCACGGTGTATGAACAGGGCTGACAGGTAGGGCGGTTGTGTCACGTCTGAGTGAAGTTACAAACCTGCCCCTATTGAAAATATTTGCCTACATCGATTTCGGCTGAGTCGAGTTTGTTTTGCCGCCCACCGTGTATGAATGGGGAATGGAGGGAGAAACAGAGGTCTTTCGGACAAGCTTGAATCAAATGTGTTTTGCCGCCCATGTTTGACGCCCACCGTGTTGGAATGGGCTCAGAGACGGTCGTGTCACGTCTAATTGAAGTTACTAACCTACCCCTATTTAGAGCAGTGGAAATCGGGCCGATGGATTGTCCATGTAATGGGTAGACAGTAATTTCCATCTCCCAAACACTTGGCTTCGGGCAGCCGACGTGGGAGTGGACATTTTGCTGCTTCTTTCGAATTTTGGGATAATAAGCATCCACATTTACCCTGGCAACTAAATTCGAATCCATTTTGTATTCCTATATGAATCTTTATAAATCATTCTATGTGTTTTTATATATCATCAAAAGGACAACAAAGATGTATTCCACTATCATATATGAATATGGTTTACAAATGCCGATACTCAAATTCAGAAGCTAGAATCCAGTTTAAGGTGAATTCGAATATTTGGAACACTTCATGTCCAACTCAAATGTCACACGTAGCATAATGTGTACTCCCATTTAGATATGTACACTAGCGATGTTTCAAGATTCAAATACCGAGTCAATCAACCTAGAATGTACAGAACTAACAGACATATAAAAACTTATAGAGTATATGGATCAATAATATCAACTAACATACATAAGCCAGGCCGCTGTACTTTTTTTTGGCTACAACAACATCCTTTTTTTAGCCAGCATCTTGGCCCTTTCCGATGCGTGCCACTTATGGTCCATCTATACTACTACTATTGCTGAATGCACATTCAGCCCGATTGGCATATTTGTAGGTCTGGCACAGCAATCCAAATGAAATGTCTCCGAGTCTTATCAATTAATATAGACTTGTGCTCAAATAAAATTACAAACCAAAAAACAATTATTACATGATCTCTAAAACAAATGGTTTGATTGATTACATGAACAGACAACACAAAGGTTATTCAACTATGGAAAGAACATTTCACCTATGATTTACCAAGTAGGAATTTAATTTCCTTTTTTCCTTCAGGACCTTAACAATCTGGTGAACCCTCAGCTTGCTTCGTTTTGAAATCCACCAAATATTTAATGGTTGTCTTGAGTACTGCTTGTGATTGTGCTGTTTGCTTCCTCAACATGTCAACTTCATCTCTAAGTGCAGAAGTAGAATCTCTTTCTACCACTAGTTTAGCCTCTGGAGCATCAGCAGTTGGCAATTCATAATGCACGATTGGGCCGGTGCCACTGCTGTGGGATGATGCAACGTCCATGGGGACCTCGCTCTTTGATCTTGGGCTAACCTGTTTTGCCATTAAAGTTCCGATTGGATTAAGAAAAGTTGAAGTTAGCAAAACATCTCAACTGGGAGTTACAACAGCAAACCAGTTAAACAAACAAGGAATTAAAGAGTTTCAATTGGATGCTAAAAAGTAGTTATTAACATCATTGTAACCCGCTGTTGCAGCAGCAAAGCAGTTAAACAAACAAGTAGATATTTAAGTTAAGGCAAACAGGTAATTCTTAACAGTAAGTATCAAACACATAGATAGGCGCAGTCTACAATATGATTAACAGGCGGTGGCATTAGGTAATCAGTAGCAAACTAAATTAAGCCAAGCAACGTAATTGAACAATTTTGCAATAAGTGGCTAACTAAAATTCCGAGAAGCAGGTAACTGAACTTACGCTAGTTCTTTGTACAGGCACACTACAACTTCTTTTTCGCTTACAAGGTTGTACGAAGGAGTCCATGGCATCAATTGCTTGGATACGCAGTCCCAATACTTCTTTCTTCCCACAATGCATTGGTAAGTCGAATGGTTAATCTGGTAAGATGGTGCGTCCTTGATATGTTATATGAGGACGTGTAGTCAGACTAGTTGTAGCCACAGACATCACACTGGCTTTTACTGTATATTTCATGCGATTACTTTTGGCATATCGAGATCTAAGCAATCTACAATAGGATGAAAAGACTGGCATCCTTCACATTATTGGCGAACTCAGTTCATAGAAACAAGCAATTCAACCATTCTGTGGGTAAATCAAAAGCGCCACTGGAATATTTTTCACTATCCAATCATACCGCAAAAAGGGGCGACGCCACCATAGGGGCTGGTATGGGCGGCCGCCTCAGGTGGCTGGAAAGTGTGCACCTAGTTTGAGTCGTCCAGGTTGGCCCACGCTAGTTTTGTTCGTCCCAACGCACGAGCAGACAATGTAAAAAATGAAGAAAAATGTTTCAATTTGGATGGGCCAATAACATAAGTGCAAGGCAGTCCCTATAGCAGGCTCGCGGCCCAAACGAGCGCCTCCCATATCGATTGACAGTAGGAAAAATCCCAATTCATTCGCTCAAGCCTCCAATCTGGTTCGCTCCTAACCTAGCCGCCGCTGGACAGACCGACACAGCACTTCCTCGCGCCCTCGTTGGAGGGCGGTCGCCGGGCTTCAAGAGAACGGAAGGACAAGAAGATGAAGATCCAACCCTGGGTGTAGCCTGCGTGGGAGGCAGCGGCGGCATCACGGGCATGGCATCGAGCTTGCGCAAACGGACAGTCTCAACTTGCAAGAGTAGCATGCGCAACGAGCAGGTACATCACATCCCTGATTATATCTAATTCAACTCTTCAATTTATGGCCAATAGTTAAACCTGACGGTGTTGTAAAACTGCTTGTATGTAGGGATGAGAAAATGAAACCAATTTCTACTTATTTTATAACTCCCCCAATCAATACTGAACTGACTGAATCTGATGTATCTTTTTCGGTGCAAACATACAAGCTCATGTTGTTCTTGAGCCTGAAGTGTCTAATGAACAGACTGCTAATGAAGGATTTGATGCAAACATTTTACATGCTCCTGGTGATGAACATAGTGTCTAATGAGGGATCTAACGCAAGCATTTTGCAAGCTCATTGAAGGATTTAGTGTCTAATGATGATGTACTATGTTGAGAGAGACAGAGATTTGCAGGCATTGATGACAAGCAAATTATAGTGCATTTTCATAGCTTGAGGAAACGTCAAGGCCATCTACCAGGAAGTCCCCGTATCATGAAAACATAGCATAAATAATTTTCTAATCTGTTGTTTGAAACTATTGGCATACTTGTGCAGGATAGATATATTGATATGCAGTTTGCGCACTGGTTATAGGTGCAATTACACTTCGATATTTTCAGCCAGAGAACGAATAATTCAAGCAGGTACATACCATGTTTGTAGTCCTTGTACACCATGATGCATTTTGTGTTTTTTGTTGCTTGCATCATTTAGTGTTTATAATCTGAACTACTTTGGATCATTAGCTGGTTTTCAAAGTGCATGTAGCTTCACATTTCTCAAGTTATGTTGATTTCCGGAGTGCAAGTGCCTTCATATTTTTTAAGTTAAATGTTCGCCCCTGGTAACTTGAAATCGTGGATCCGCGACTGCACACAAATCATACACGAATGCCAGTACGAATTAAATGAAATGCAGGGACTTACGCTAGCTCATTGTACAAGCTCACTGCAGCTCTGCTTGCGCTTGGGATGTTCCATGTACAAGTCCATGTTACCACTTGCTTGGATGTGCAGGCCTTGTGCTCCTTGCATCCCCCTCTGCATTTTTGACACGGTGAATGGTTGATCAAATAAGTGGAATCGACCTTGATGTTGTACCGGAGGACAGATACTTACAAGGTTATACGGGTGTGTAGGATGTCTACCAGATCCCGTAGCACCGTCATGCTTCGCTAAAAAATGGATTTGCTTGTTTCAGATGATATCTCCAGAAGAAATAAGAGTTAAAGTCAGAGTGGCATAGGCGTGTAAGCTAAGAGAGCAGTGAAAGGATATCCAAACATCGTCGGAACAGTGCACAAGGGAGTGATGTGTTGATACCTAGTTCGGGCCGGCGTTTGGGCATGCTCGCCTAGCTAGAGTGCAGGTCACTTCAGAGCCGTTGAGGGTGATGCGCTGGCGTTGGCTGGCCGCGCACGGATGCAGATCTTGAGTGGCAGCAGAGCGCTACGATGTGGTGGACGAGACCGTTGGTGAAGCCCCAACGGCCTCGGGGGCGGAGGTGTGACGATGTGCTCGGTGAAGTAGCCCCGGTGAGCTGGGAGACGGCGTCGGTGAAGCGCACCTGATGCGGCGGAACTCGGTGTCTGTGAGGCACGTCGGTTGCGGCGGCCGACGTGGTCGGTGGACCACCCGGTGTGGTGGACGAGGGCATAGATGAGGTAGCTCCGGTGCGGTGGTGAAGCGCGAGCGTCGTCTTCGTCATCGTCGTCCAGCATAGAGGTGGGGAAAGAGAAGAGACGAGGGGCGATTCGAACTTTGCTTGGGTTGGCGGTGAATTAGGGATTTGAGCAATCTGGGCGCGGAAGGGGACGGTGGAGAAGAGAGATTTTGCAGGGCTGGAATTGGGGCCGCCAGATATTTCAATCCGAAACATGGAAGCGCGAACTTATTTTGTCGTCGTCCTTTTTATTGGGGTGGGGGTGGGGGGAGTTGGGGAGGGAGGGAGGGGGTGGGTGGCTGGGTGCTACGCGTCCGTCCGACACACGCGACCACCCCGACAGGACTATGCTTCGGTGCCTTAAGGCACCTGCCTTTGTGTCCATGACATGTGGGCCCAACAGGTGGCTGGCCCACATGTCAGTGACCCAAAGGTAGGTGCCTTTAAGGCAGCGAAGCAGCGTCCACCCCGACACGACCCTGGTCTACCTGGTGCGCCTACATTTGAGAATGCAAACGAATCTTCTTTCATTTGCAAACGAATGTGTATGTATTACCATGCCCGTGTTTTCCTTGTAATAATTAGTCATTCGAAATGACATACTCCCTCCGTTCACTTTTGTAAGTCGTTTCAGACAACTTAAAATGAACTGTTTTGCACATTATCTGAAATGTCTTCAAGGTCTTATAAAAGTGAACAGAGGGAGTACTATAAATTAATTAATGAGGAGTTATTTGAAAAAAATTCGAAAGGGTATCCACGCTAACGTGGATTAGAGTGTGTGTCACATAATTAGTTATTTGAATTAGAGTGTGTGTCACGTAGCGATCTCCAATTCTAACGTGGATTTCGCATTTCACTGTATCCACGCTACTTTTTTAATACAAATTCATATGTATATGATAAACACCATGGTAGTGAGAAAACTTTTGGATGGATTCAAACATATGACCTACAAAAAAGCACAACAAATTGAGTCAATGTCAACTTTTCGAAACTTAGTATGGCACGAATTCGAAATAATTACCCGTATGCATGGTCCACGGTTCAAATCTTACGATGTACACCAAATTGAAACATCGATATTAAGTCTCATACTATGTACATTCAAATGTTGTTTTTAGCCCCCCCCCCCCCCCGCGCACAAACGCTACATACTTCCTGTATCGGTCAATCTTCCTCTCCTAACCACCTTAAGAAGCTATCGGTTTCCAACACACGTTCATTCTTTCTCTCCATGTTTCGATCTCTAAGTCTCTCAACTACACAACCCCTTTTCCCACTCTGTTACCAAATGTATTTACCTCACACACCCGCCATTGCACCCCATGCTGAGCTCTCTCTCTCTCTCCCCTCTCCCTGTCACCCTCTCGCGCTAAATACATGCATTGCCTATCTAGCCCCCCCTCAACCTCTCGTGTGCGTGCACGCACGTTGTATATCTAGGTCACTCCCTCGAGACTGTCTCACTCTTTCTTCCGCACGGTGGGCCACACTTGTTCAATCTCGCTCTCTTTATCTGAGTCTCGTTTAACCTCGTTTTCTTTCACACACAAATGATATATCTCCCTGTTCGGGCCTTGATCGACATACTCTATACTCTCTCATGCAGATTGTCTATCTAGGTCAGTCCATCCAAGCCACCGCCACTCTTTTGACATCATGGTGGGCCACGCTCACTCAATCTCTCTCTCTCTCTCTCTCTCTCTCTCTCTCTTTGTATGTCTCGGTTGACCTCGCTCTTTCTCGGACAAAAACAATATATCACCATGTTTGAGCCCAATTCGACCTATTCACATTGTATACTCTCTCACGCACATTGTCTATCTAGGTCACTCTCTCCAATCCGTCTCACTCTCTCGATCGCACGGCAACCCTATGTGATCGGTTGACCTTGCTTCCTCCCACGCACAAAATATATCTACACGTCTGTGACTGGATCATCTCTCATGCTCTATCTTACAGCCCTCACCCTTGCCAAAAGCTCAATCGGACAATATCTCTCCAGAGCATATATATTTGTTCAATGAATGTCGGACCACACTCACTTTGTCTCTCTATCTATATGTCTCTCGACTGACCTTGCTTTCTCACACCGTATCTTCCACGCATTGAAGCTACTACCTCTCCATCCCTCGCAAAGACGGAGCGATTTACATTCTGAGGGGCACTCCAACCTTGGATTAATTTGTGTAGGCATTTATTTCGGTCGGTTTAGATTATATTTTCGTAGCATTCGGCCCACAACTACTCCAAACACCGTTGCAACCCACGCAACTCCCCTAGTTGATTTCCCTCTAGCTCGGTCATTGCTCTCTCGCACGTCCTTTCTCTCCTTCAACGTCGCACCATGGTATTATTGAAAAAACTATGTTGTTCTCTTTAATTATTATAAATAAGCTACAAAACTACACACGGATAGTCCACTTGGAATGGAACAAATTACGACCCACAAATTAAAGTGCTACAAACTACACACCGAGGGGCCCACATGTCATGAAACAAATTTGGACCCATATACAAATTAAAAAATAAAGGACGAGGATCGAACATGCGACCGAGCCTTCAAGCCACACGTCAATAGGCAACATACGTAGAACAACAATGTTTGTTGTACCCCCCTTTGTTCACATAATGTTTTTATATTACCACAGCCTAATTAATGGATAACATGTAATATTATTTTTAGTACTATTCGCCTTCACTTACTGGTGGGTTCCATGTGTGTTCTCTCTCTCCTCCCCTGCTGCGTTTAGACACACGGGCAAACATGAAGAACTCGCGGGCGATGTTGCCGTTGACCATATCTGGACGCGTTCACAAGTGACGGCACCAGTTTCACGTACTAGAAGCACTAGTCAGTGCACGTTAATTTGGAAGTATATTAAGTGCATGCGATATTAAGTACTAGGATATTATTTGCGTGTTATTATGTGATTAGCACTATTTTTGGCATGAAATTAACTGCACGCTAAACGTGTTGAGCGCTCGACATTGAAGAAGTCTAGGTCGTTGGATGACAAGGAATACATGTGGCTTGATGAAGTTTTATATTTAATTTGATACGGCTCTAGCAGAACATTCAATCGATCAAACCATAGATTTCGTTCAGTCTGACTCCGACTTTAAATTATACGACGATCGATATAAAATAAACGGAAATGATAAACATTCGGATTTTAAGCATGGCAATCCGAACGTTTTTCATGGAAAATTTAGATTACGCGGCAGCGGCGGGGGCGTCTCGCGGTGGGAAGCGGCTCCTCTGCCGTGCTCTGTGTGTCGTCGGGCCACTGACCGACAGCGACGGCGGCGTCTTGCGCCATTGTTGGCGTACTCTTGGACATTGGCCTAGCTTCAAGGAAGGCCAAAATGTTCTGGACTTCGGAGCGAGTCAACTGGCGGGAGGAGGCGACTGGCGTTGGTGCAAGGAAGCGATCGACGGCGGCCATCCATGCCGCTAAGGGGGGCACTGGCGCGGGGACATGCGCTGTGAACGGCGCGGCGGAGACATTCGTGTGCACGGGCACCGGCACGGGCGTGCACCTCAGTGCACGCGCAGGCGCATGCGCTGGCAGGTGCACGGGCACCGGCACGGGCGTGCGCGTCAGTGCACGCGCTGGCAGGTGCACGGGTGAGGGAGTCCTGGATTAGGGGGTGTCCGGACAGCCGGACTATATACTTTGGCCGGACTGTTGGACCGTGAAGATGCAAGACTCCAGACTTCGTCCCGTGTCCGGATGGGACTCTCCTTTGCGTGGAAGACAAGCTTGGCAATCCGGATATTATATTTCCTTCTTTGTAGCCGACTCCATGTAAACCCTAGCCCTCTCCGGTGTCTATATAAACCGGAGGTTTTAGTCCTTAGAGACACAATCATAATCATCATAGGCTAGCTTCTAGGGTTTAGCCTCTACGATCTCGTGGTAGATCAACTCTTGTAACACCCATATCATCAATATCAATCAAGCAAGAAGTAGGGTTTTACCTCCATCGAGAGGGCCTGAACCTGGGTAAAACATCGTGTCCCTTGCCTCCTATTACCATTAGCCTTAGACGCACAGATCGGGACCCACTACCCGAGATCCGCCGGTTTTGACATCGACATTGGTGCTTTCATTGAGAGTTCCTCTGTGTCGTCGCTGCAAGGCTCGATGACCCGTCTCGTTGTCAAGGAAAACATCACCTCTGGGGGCGCACTGGCCGTAGGCCAAACTCTCCGGCTAGGCGGCTTCGTCATGGTCGCCCAATCGGCTGCCGCGCCGACGATGACCTCTCGGGTCGTCACGAATAGCCTCCACGTCAATTCGGAACTCGCCGAACAGATGGATCCAAGGGAGCTCTCCTCCCTTAATGAGCTCTTGGACCGCATCGCCGCTTTGGGAGTCGCCACAGACTATGACCGGATTGGGCTTAAACCCGACCAAAGGGATATTAAATCCCCACCGGTCACCCACGAGATAGCGGTAGTGGAGGAGCCACATACGGATTATCCCTCTATTTTGAGGACGAATTATGTCTGAATTACCGAGCTCTCTGAGCCGGATACCCGCTCACGGGAGGACATGACCCAGACCCCGGACTTAGAATCGGGTATCGGACTGGAAAAATCAAGCAGCACCCCGGATCCCGAGCTGTCAAGCCCGGAAACTGCTTTGCCCCTGGGCGTCAGATCGGATCAGAATCCAGATTCAGCTACACCCACCCACCCGGACTTAAACCATCTCTCCCATATCAGACAAGAGCCCCAAGAGACAGTACATCGCTATTGGGCCAGATTCCTCCTTGTGCTAAACAAGGTCAAGGACTGTCGTGAGGAAGACGCAATCTCACTTTCTTGCAAAAACTGCATGAACAAAGGGATTCATAATGCTATAAGTCGCCGTGACATAGCACACTTTGCTGACGTAGCAGCCATAGTACAGAAGTACTGTGCGATGGAAAGCGCCTGGAAAACCCAAGCAGAATTTTGGGATAGTCCGGCTCTCACTAAAACCTTTGTCCGAACTAAACGGGCGAACTCTCGTAAGTCAGCCGATCCAATCCCCAAGAAGCCAAAGCCCACCCCAGGGCGTGGAACCATATTGGAAGAATGGCTCAATGGGCCATGTAAACTCCACAGCACATCGGACTCTACACCAACACATAGCCTTAGAGCATGTTGGATACTCCGGCAGGTAGCAAAAAGTGGCGAGGATCTTCTTGTAAGCCATAAAGCAGAACAACATCCCACCAAAGAAAACAATACTGTACTAATAGTCTTCGAGACTTTCGCCTCCAACAATAGGCGCAAGCGAGTTCATCGAAATTTCGCTGAAATTTGCCACGTGGCAAAAATAAGTCCGTGGAACGACACTGCTATAACTTTCAGTGCCAGTGATGAGCCTCAATTCCAGATAGTCCGGGCACTAGCCGCTTTGGTCCTTAGCCCAATCGTGGACGGCTTTCGGCTCACTAAAGTACTCATGGATGGCGGAAAGCGGATTAAACTTGATCTACGAAGAAACACTCAACAAGATGGAAATTGATAAAAGCCGCATTGAGCAAAGCGGCACAACCTTCAGGGGAATCATCTCTAGTCGGGAAGCACGATGCGCGGGAAAAATCACACTCGATGTGGTATTCCGCACTCCGGAGAATTACAGGTCCGAAGAAATCACATTCCAAGTGGCTCCTTTCAGCAGTGGATACCACGCCCTTTTAGGGCGGGACGCATTCACAAGCTTTCAAGCTATACCCCATTACGGGTACATGAAGCTTAAGATGCCCGGACCCAATGGAATCATCACTCTAGCCAGTGATCCGGACGTCGCACTTCGCGCCGAAAATAAAACCGCAGCACTAGCCCTAGCAGCATTATCCGAAGCTCTAGCAGCCGAAGAACTATCAACGCTGCGTGCCACCGTGGACAGAGACGACGTGATACTCGACAAGCGACCCAAGTCCACCTCATTCAAACCCGCAGACGAGATAGTCAAATTCCAGGTCCACCCAACGGACCCCACGAAGGCAGCTTCCATCGGGACACAGTTGAGCCCCACAATGGACGCCGCACTACGAGAATTCCTACGTGAGAATTGGGACATTTTTGCCTGGCACCCTTCGGACATGCCGGGCATCCCACGCAGACTGGCCGAACACAGCCTCAATATACTGAAAGGATACAAGCCTGTCAAACAGACTCTTAGGCGCTTCTCAGAGCCCAAGCGGCAAGCCATGGGGGAAGAGCTAGCCAAGCTACTCGAGGCCGGATTCATTAGAGATATCAAGCATCCGGATTGGCTGGCAAATCTGGTAATGGTACGAAAGAAGGACAAATCCTGGCGCCTATGCGTCGACTTAAAAGACCTCAACAAGGCTTGCCCCAAGGATCCCTTCCCCCTCCCTCGCATTGACCAAATCATCGACGCTACCGCAGGACACGACTCACTGTGTTTTCTCGACGCATACTCTGGATACCATCAAATAAATATGGCAGAGTCCGACCAAGCTGCAACGGCTTTCATAACGCCATATGGTCCTTTCTGCTTCAACACTATGCCTTTCGGGCTCAAAAATGCCGGCGCAACCTATCAACGCATGATTCAAACATGCCTGGAAAAGCAAATCGGCAAAACAGTGGAGGCATATGTGGACGACGTGGTCATAAAAAGAAGACACGTCAAAACCCTAATAAACGACTTGAGGCTTACATTCGATAACCTCCGAACATACGACATCAAGCTAAACCCGGAATTTTTTTTTCGGCGTGCCCTCGGGGAAGCTGCTTGGCTTCATTGTTTCCAATAGAGGAATTGAAGCGAATCCGGCAAAAATCCGAGCTCTGTCGCAGTTGGCTATACCAACAGACCTCAAGCATATCCAGAAACTAGCTGGATGCGTGGCTGCCTTAAGCCGCTTTATCTCCCGGTTAGGAGAAAAGGCATTACCTCTTTACCGCCTTCTTCGGTGCACCAAACACTTTGTGTGGACGGATGCGGCCGCGGCCGGACTGGACGAAATAAAGACCTTATTGGCCAGTAATCCAGTCCTAACAGCGCCAAATACTGGCGAACCTATGCTATTGTACATAGCTGCAACACATCAAGTTGTAAGCGCAGTGCTCGTCGTCGAACGAGAGGCTGAAGGATACAAATTCCCGCTCCAGAAGTCGGTATATTACGTATCCACGGTCCTCACCCCATGCAAATCCCGATACCCACACTATCAAAAGATAGCATACGCGGTCTTCATGGCATCCCGGAAGCTACGACACTACTTTCAAGAGTGTTCGATTACGGTGGCCTCCGAAGTACCACTCAATGACATAATAAATAACCGCGACGCTACGGGCCGGATTGCTAAATGGGCCATCGAGCTCCTTCCGTTCGACATAACATACAAGCCACGGCGGGCCATCAAGTCGCAAGTACTGGCTGACTTTGTCGCCGAATGGACAGAAGCCGAACTCCCTAAAGAGTACGGCGCGTAGTCTAACTGGATCATGCACTTCGGCGGCTCTAAAATGCTGGCCAGATTGGGAGCAGGTGTAGTCCTGACGTCTCCCACCGGAGACACGGTCCAATACGTACTCCAAATATTATACACAAACTCCAACAACGCAGATGAATACGAGGCTCTGTTGCACAGTCTTCGGATGGGAGTCTCTATGGGCATTCAACGCCTGGAGGTGCGCGGGGATTCAAACCTCGCAATATCACAAATAAACAAAGACTTTGATGCCAAGGATCTGAAAATGGCGGCCTACTGTAATGCCGTCCTCAAAATGTCAGCTCGGTTCGAGGGCTCGAATTCCAGCATGTGGCTCAAGAAAACAATCAAGCGGCGGATATCCTCGCCCGCTTCGGCGCTAAACGCGACCCTGTCCCACCTAACATATTCCTGGAAAGGCTGTTCAAGCCATCCGTGGTATGGGAAGGGGAGTCCGGCAACACTAGCATGGATCCGAATACACCCCCAGATTCCGAACCCTCAGACATAATCGGAGGCTCCGCCACCGAAATAACACCTTCGGCCCACGAAATCATGGCTGTAATCGCCTCGTGGACTGAGCCTTTCTTGGCCTACCTAAATAGGCAGGAGCTCCCCGAGGACCAAAATGAAGCACGTTGCATCGTGTGGCATTCTAAAGCTTACAAAGTCCATGAGGGGGGCCTCTATAAGAAAAGTGCGACCGAGTGCTCCAAAGGTGCATCTCCGAAGAGGAAGGGCGGCAGCTCTTGGCTGAAATCCATGTCGGACTCGGCGGACACCACGCTGCGGCTCGGGCACTTGTCAGCAAGGCCTTCCGCACATGCTTTTATTGGCCTACAGCCCGAGCAGACGCACAAGACCTTGTCCAACACTGCGTCGGTTGCCAGCTCTTTGCCAATCAGAGCCACATGCCCCCTACCGCTCTCCAAACAATCCCCATCACTTGGCCCTTCGCGGTCTGGGGGCTGGATATGGTCGGACCCCTTAAGGGGGGAAGCCACAAGAAAAAATACTTATTGGTCATGGTAGACAAGTTCACCAAATGGATAGAAGCCAAACCAGTCAAAACGGCCGAATCCGGACCAGTGATAGACTTCATATCTGGGGTTGTATACCGATACGGCATCCCCCACAGCATCATCACTGACAATGGCTCAAACTTCACAGCTGATGAAGTAAAAACTTGGTGCGGCAACATGGGCATTAAGCTCGATCACGCCTCCGTCTACCATCCCCAAACAAACGGCCAGGTTGAACGTGCAAACGGTCTCATCATGAGCGGCATCAAACCCAGACTAGTGCGATCCTTGACAGAATCAGACACACACTGGGTCGAGGAGCTCGACTCCGTACTCTGGGGGCTGCGGACCACGCCGAATCGCACCACCGGATACACACCATTTTTTATGGTGTACAGCGCAGAAGCAGTACTACCCTGCGACATAATACATGATTCTCCTCGCGTGCGCATGTACGAAGAGAAGGAAGCCGAGTTAGATCGGCAAGACAACTTAGATGCCCTGGAGGAGGAGCGTGTCGGGTGGTTGGTGCGACATATGCCAAGGGATGGCTTATCATTGTGGGGGCCAATAAAACGTCGCCGGTGCCCGGAAACGGGATGAGGCGAAGACATGCACGCCGACGAATCTTACCCAGGTTCGGGGCTCTCCGAGGAGATAACACCCCTAGTCCTGCTCTGCGGGGTCTCCGCATGATCACTAGATCGATAAAGGGTAGCTACAATCGCTCCTAGAGCTGTTGAGATCAAGGGAGAAGAAGAACAAGGCTAGCTCTTGCTTCTCTCTATCTATGGTGTGTGTGCTATGCTTAGAAGGCAGCTCTATGCTCAGAGGCCAACTATGCTTGGGTGCGAACTAGAAGCGAACCCTTTGCATGGGTGCTCCGGGGGGTTTATATAGGCCTACCCCCCGGGGGTACAATGGTAATCCGACTGGGAACTGGTCCCAGCCGTCAGTGTCTACGGTCGTCGGCTTCTCCGCCGGCTGCTGGGCCCCGCCGGCTGGTGGGTCCCGCCGGCTGCCGGCTACTTGGTCGACAGGCCGGCCCCACCGCCTAGGGTCTTGTCGGCGGCTGCTTACTGTAGCCTCGCCTGTGATGACGAGGGCTTTGTCGAGGTAAGCGTGGCTACAGTGGGCCGCCTTGGGGGCTATCACTGTAGCCTTACCTCGTCTTGTCTCCTTAATGGGGCTCCTGCTTCGAGGAAGGGAGTAGCCGGCTTCTGGAAGCCGGCTATGCTCTTGGCCGACTGGGAAAGGCCGGGCCGCCTTCACGCTTCTCGCTGGCTGAAGGGGCCCGCAGTCCTTGGGCCGTACAGGAGTGGGTCGTGGATGACGTCGAGGCTAGCATGGCTACAGTGCCGAGCCGCACGGGAGACGTCCGTCCCGTACGGCCTCCTGTAGCAACACCCGCCTCGGGCTTCGGGGGTAGTGGGCCGCACTGTGGCCACACCCCGTCACGTCGTCGTTATGTGGGAGTGGTTGTGGTCTACGCCGGCTCCTAGGAGTCGGCATCCTTCTTGGCCGGCTTCTTGGAGTCGGCCACCCCGTAGTCATCTTGGGGAGAGGTTGCTCGAGGCTGGGTCGCCTTCCGGAAGTCGGCTTTGGTGGTAGCCGGCTAGGGAAGGCGGCCCAAATGCTTGGAATGCTTGAAGGCCCTAAGGCCTGATAATTTCGCTGAAGAACCAGGGGTAGTCGGTTAGGCTACCCGTGGCCATTTACTCCAACAGTAGTCCCCGAAGCTGATTGGGCTTCGAGGTGGAGTGGGTTTGAGAAGCTCGATCAGCTTCCTATCGTGACAAGCCGGCAGCTGGGAGCCGGCCTTGGTCAGGCACGCCGCCTGAGTCGAAATCTTCTGGAGTCGGAGGGCGGGAACCCGCTGGCACGTGCACCGGGCCGCGGGCCGGCCACGGGCCGTTGGCGAACCACGTGGCCGGAAAGCCTGCCGGCCCACGCGCGTGACGGGACGTCGCCGCAGGGCGGGGGCCCGCCACGTCCGCGCCCCGGCCCAGGCGCGGATCCTTTGTATCCCGAAACCGCCCGCACGTTCCGTGCGGCAGTTTCGGCTCGCATTCATGCGCTATAATCGCGAGACGTGGGGGGAGTGGGCGCAGTTAATCCCACGTCTCCCCCCCACGTCCGGCCTCTTCGGCCTCGTGAGGCTATAAGTAGGGGGAGGTGGAGGGCGGCAGGCCCTCGCACGCTCCTCCTACTTCCACCGTCTTCTTTCCTCGCTCGTTCTTGCGATAGCGCCTCGCCGCCGCGCTCTTTGTCTGCACGCTCCCCTGCCGCTGCGCTAGCTCTCGCCATGCCTCCTCACGTAGAGCAGCTTGGCGGGGATTGGGACGGCTCCATCCTCCATAACGACCACATCGACTTCCTCCGCGACACCCGGCGTCTGCCCAACGTGGACAAAGTGGAGGTCCGCCTCGCGCCGGAGAAGGAAATCAGGCCGGCACCGCAGGAGGGCGAGCGGGTGGTCTTCCGCTCGCACTTCCTGCGCGGCTTCGGCCTGCCGGTGAGCGCCTTCTTCCGCTCCTGGCTCGACTTCTATCAACTCCAGCCGCACCATCTCACCCCCAACGCGGTGGTGCTGCTGTCGGCCTTCGTCACCCTGTGCGAGGGCTATCTTGGCGTCCTCCCCACCCTTGAGCTCTGGGGGAGCTCTTCCAGTCAAAGCTGGGCATGCGCAGCAAGGGCGTGTCGGCTCATACTGGCGCCTTCATCGCGTCGCGGAGATCGGGCGCCGACAACCCCTTCCCCGTCATCACGTTAATCCCATCGGTGAAGAAGTGGCAGAAGTCGTACTTCTACGTGCGGAACATCGCTCCACGGGGCGACTACATCAACCTGCCGGCTTACGTAGCCGGCCCACCGGTGGGCAGGCTGCCCCAGTGGTCCTTCCGGGCTGTGACGCTGTCGCAGGCAGGAAACGCCGCCATCGCCCGACTGCGGGTGATGGTCCAGTCGGAGGGCCTGACGGGGCCCGACCTCCTGGCCGCGTTCGTCACGCGCCGGGTCCTTCCGCTCCAGAGCCGGCCTCATCTGATCTGTCAGATGAGCGGCCAGCTCGATCCGAGCCGCATGTGCACCAGGGAGATGCCGCAGCACGAGGTCGCCTACATGGTGAACTACCTCGCCAACTGCCAACTCTCTGAAGATTGGCAATTCGGCAAGGAGCCATATAGCCGTGCCAATCCTCCGCCTGCGGTACGCTCCCCCCGTCTCTTTTTCTCTCTCTCTCAGCCTTGTCGCCGAGTTCCTCTAGGCCGACTCTAACTCAGTCGGCTTGCTCTTCGACAGAGTCCTCTGCTTCGGCCGGCCGGCGGGACAGACGTGGAGCGCCGCTTCGTCCCCGACCGGACCGAACACGACCAGGAGGACCCCGACCTGGGGGCGGTCCATATGGAGGACGCCGTCGAGCCGGCCGGCGGCCAAGCCGGCGGCGAAGCAGGCGGCTCCGGGTTCACCGCTACTTTCGACGACTGGCCGGACGAGGATGAAGCCGAAGCCATCCCGCACCGCCAGCCGGCATCCGGACGCGGCGCGGGCTTCTCCGGCGCGCAGCCTACTCGGGGTAGAGGCCAGAAGCGTCGCGCCGCCCCGGGCTTGTTCGGCAGCCGAACGAAGAAGCCCAGGGGCGGGGCGGCCGCCACCAGGCGGGAGGAGGAGGCTGCGAAGGTGGCTCGCTTCCGCAAAGTGGTGAAGCAGCCGCAGACTGTGTCGGTGTAAGTTCTCTTTCTCTATGTACTTTCTTTCTTTCTTTGGTGGTTCTTGAACCTTTGTCTTCTTTTCTTTCGACGATCAGAGCTCCGTTGTCACTTGAGCGGGCGGCTGCGGCTCCGTTGTCGAGTCGCCAAGGGGCTCAGGGAGCACCACCCGCTGCGTAGATCCCCGCGCCGCCCTCCAGGAGGCGACGGAAAGGAATGCGCAGGAGGTGCGGGAGGAGCAGGAGGCACGGGAGGCGGCGGCCGCCCAGGCGGCACGGGAGGAGGAGGCGGCGAAGGCACTCACCGAGGCCGCAGCCAAGGCCCAGGCGGAGGCTGAGGCCGCGGCGGCGGCGGGGGAGGTTTTGATGGTCACCCCCCTGCGTACCATGGCACCCGGGGACGTGGAGCTCTCGCCAGGGGGAGCCAGCGGTTCCCAGCCGGGGCTGGGAGGAAGCGGCGACGACGTCATCATCTTGGAGAAGGCACCGGAGCCGACTTCTCCGACTAGGGCGGCCCCAGGCGGCCAGCCTGAACCTGCGCCCGCACAGTCGGCGGAGGGCGAGCCGGCCGCGGGAGCTGAGGTGGCGGTCCGGGTTCTGCCAAGCCGGCGTGCAGGGAAGGCCGCGTCGGAGCCGCAGAAGGCTACGTCAGAGCCACAGCCGGCCGTGGGCTCCAGCTCGTCGGCCCGAGACGCGGAGGCGGCCAGCGCTACCTCAGGGTGGACGCCGGGCGGAGGGACAGCCGTGGTGAACGTCGCTGCACAAGACGTCCGGACCCAGCTCCAAAGCCAAGCCGCGGCGCTGAGGCAGTTCACCGACGAATTCCTCGCAACGCGGGCAGCCATCCGGGTTAGTATTCTCATCTTGTTCTTTCTTGATCTTGATTTCTCTCGTGGGGGCGCGTCAGCGCACCCACTGGGTGTAGTCCCCGAGTTCCGAGTCGGCTGCTGGAGCAGGCGGCTTGGAACTTCTTGGAGATTTTGTCTTTGCTGCTTTTGTTCTCACTTCGGTCTTCTGTCCGTCTTGCAGGACTACCACAACCTCCGAGCGGCCGCCTTCAACTCCCAGGCTCGGGAGCTGACTCAGAAGACCGCCGATCTTACTGAGAGCCGAGGTATGTGACTTGATCTTTATCTCATGTGGGGGCGCGTCAGCGCACCCACTGGGTGTAGTCCCCGAGATTCGGGCCGACTGCTGAGCAGTCGGCTCGGATCTTCCTTGATGATTTCTTATTGTTGTTCTTCTTCTTCTATCTCTGCAGCGGCCAACGCCAGTCTGAGGGCGCAGCTGGGGGAGTCCCAGACTGCTCTTCGTGCCAAGGACGCCGAGCTCGCCGCCTTGGTGCAGGAGCGCGACCGCCTGGTCAAGATGCTGGCCGACCAGGAGGAAGGCCACAAGGCGGCGCTGAAGGCTGCGCAGGATCGCGAAGCCACCCTTCAGGCCGAGTTTGAGACGGAGGCGGCCGGCTGGGCAGAGGCCAGGCAGACTTTGATCTCCGGTTATGGCCAGATCAAGGATCTAGTTGACGGTAAGTCGTCTACCCCTTCGTCCTTTCTTGCCATCTGCCACTTTGGCTTGTTTTTCTGATTTTGGTGTTCTTCTCTTCCTTTCTTCTTCGCGCAGAGTACTTTCCTGGCTATTCAACTACCGCCAACCAGGCCATCGAAGCCCGTCGCCAGGCGAAGAGGCAAGCCGGCTTCGAGATCTCGCCAACCGCCGGCCGCTCGCTGGAGGAACAGCTCCTGGCGATCCAGGCTCGCATCCAGCCGGCTCACAGGCTACTCCGCCGGCTTCAGCGTGCCGAGTCTCAGGTCTTGGCCGCCCTCTGGCCCGGCCAAGTGGTCCCTCGCACCCCCAGTCGGACCGCCGACTGGCTGGAGGTAGCAGTCAGCCGCTTCGAGGCTTGGAAGGCGTCGGCGGCTCGCTCCGGTGCCAGGCGGGCACTGGAGTTCGTCAAGGCCTGGTATCCCAGCCTGAACCTGGACCAGCTGGCTACCTGGCGGCAGCAAGCCGACACGGAGCTGAAGCCGGCGCGGCTGGCCATCATTCGGCGGGCTTCAGCGATCGCCGACTACACCGGCACCAACGTCTTCGCCCCCGAGGTGGACGACAATGGAGTCGCCCAGCCGGAAGATTGGTTCGGGCTGGACCCGGCGTACGGCGAGGACTCAGCGGAGGAGATCGACTCCAGCGACGAGGGCGAAGAGGAGGAGGAGGAAGGTGAAGGCGACGAGCCGGCTGGTGGAGCAACCGGCCAGCCTCAGCCCGACCACGCCTCCAGCACCACGTCACGTGCGAGTGCGTCTCCTGCCGCAGGAGGTGATCAAGCCGGGACCAGCTAGGCGGCTACTCCTTCAGCCGGCGAGGTCGCCTTCACCGACCAGCTTGGCCTTCATGTCGCGCCCTAGTCTTCTTTCTTTTGTTTTCCTGTCTTGTTACTTTTGAACAATGTTTGGTTAAGTCTGCACAATTCCATCCACTGGGTGTATTCAAACTTAAGTCTGTTGCCGGCCTGTTGGCGGTGTTTATGTATATATATAGTTTATGCAATTTGGCCTTTCCTTGTACTTTTTGCTTTTTGTCCTTCTGCTTTTTCCTTTGCCGCCCTCCCTTGGTTGCCGCCTCCCCAGTCAAACAGTTGCTCTGCAATCTGTAGCTGGGGAGTGCCTGGCCGACTGGGGAGGAGGAAGTATTCTAGCTTCGCCGGACTAAAGCTAAGTTTTAGGAAGCCGGCCAGCCGGCTGCTTTGACAGCCGGCAGGCATATATGGAGGCCGTCTCTTTGCTATATAGGTTAGTTGTTCCTTAGCCGTTTTTCGTGTGGGCATCCTTTCTGTCTTTCCTCTTGCTAGTCGGACAGTCAGTTCTTTGAGCTGCGACTTTCAACAAGGGAGGACTCGGGAGCCGGCGCACTACTTTGCTGACTTTAGGAAGAACTTTCGATATAGCTCAAGGCGGCCAGTCCCCGGGCCGACTAGTCGAACCCGGTGCCGGACAAGAATTCGAAATGTGATAATACATTCAAGGATATGACACTCGTCATTCATAGATAAACAAAGGCAGTCCCCGAGTACTGTTCGGGGGGCCTGTTGGTTTGTACTTAATACAAAAAGGGGTAGCGTGATACATACTGCTTTTCAGCTGTAAAATCGTCTTAGGAGGTTTGCGTTCCATGGTCGCTCCGACTCCTTGCCGGAATCGTCTCTCTTGCGTGCTCTTGGTTTTTGCGCGTCGATCAAGTAGTAGGAGTCGTTGCCGAGTGCCTTGCTGACGACGAAGGGGCCTTCCCAAGGGGCCGAGAGCTTGTGCTGGCCGGCTGTTCGCTGGATCAGCCGGAGCACAAGGTCGCCCTCTTGGAAGGATCTTGGCTTGATCTTGCGGTTGTAGTAGCGGCGCAGCCCTTGCTGGTGGATGGCGGACCGGCTGAGTGCCAACAGCCGGCCTTCTTCCAGTAGGTCTACGCCGTCTTCTCTTGCTTCTTTGGCTTCCTCCTCCGTGTACATGGTGATCCGAGGCGAGTCGAACTTGATGTCTGTTGGGATGACAGCCTCGGCACTGTACACAAGGAAGAATGGAGTGAAGCCGGTTGACTTGTTGGGTGTAGTGCGCAGACTCCAGAGGACAGCCGGCAGCTCTTCGAGCCAGCAGCCGGCCGATCGCTCCAGTGGTACAACCAGTCGGGGCTTGATGCCGGAGAGGATAAGTCCATTTGCTCGCTCGACCTGGCCGTTTGACTGCGGGTGGGCAACGGATGCTAAGTCCAGTCGGATGCCCTGCATCGCGCAGAAACGTGCCAGTGCGCCTTTGGCGAAGTTCGTGCCGTTGTCGGTGATGATGCTATGTGGCACGCCGTATCGAGTAGTGATGTCGGTGATGAATGTCACGGCAGTCGGCCCGTTCAGCTTCTTGATCGGCTTGGCTTCGATCCACTTTGTGAACTTGTCCACAGCAACGAGTAGATGTGTCATGCCACCGCGGGCTGTCTTGAAAGGGCCCACCATGTCCAGTCCCCAGACGGCAAAAGGCCAGGTGAGGGGAATGGTCTTGAGTGCAGAAGCCGGCAGGTGTTGCTTGGAACTGAAAACTTGGCATCCTCTGCAGCTCTTGACTATTTCTTTAGCATCCTCCAAGGCAGTCGGCCAGAAGAAACCATGGTGGAAAGGCTTGGCCACAAGGGATCTTGAGGCTGCGTGGTGGCCACATTCGCCTTGGTGGATGTCTTTGAGGATTGCCACTCCTTTTTCTGGCTTGACGCAACGCTGGAAGACTCCAGTGACGCTGCGCTTCACAAGCTCCCTGTTGATTATTGTGTATGCTGCGGCTCGTCGTTGCACTAGTCTTGCTGAGATCTCATCAGCCGGGAGCTCTCTGCTGACTAGGAACTTGAGGATGGGCTGGGCCCATGAGGGAGCTGTGACTTCTTCTTCTGTTAATGTGGCCACCATGACTCGGGCGGGTGGGTTGGGTGTTGCATTGGAGTCGACCACCGCTTCTTGTGTCGTTGC
Source organism: Aegilops tauschii subsp. strangulata (assembly GCF_002575655.3). NCBI lineage: Eukaryota > Viridiplantae > Streptophyta > Magnoliopsida > Poales > Poaceae > Aegilops > Aegilops tauschii. Next base: position 521,550,008 of record NC_053036.3, read on the forward strand.
AGTCCCCGGGCCGACTGTTGCAGTCCCCGGGCCGGGTTCTGAAGTCCCCGGGCCGGGTGCGACTATGGCAGTCCCCGGGCCAGTCGTCGAAGTCCCCGTGCCGCCTGCGGGATTTCTCCAGTCGGATCCGGCTGTTTCTGGCGTAGGCGGCACGAAGATGGAATCCAACTCTGGAGACGGCTTGATGGACGGCTTGAGGAGGCGCTGGAGGGAGACGCCAGTCGGTATGGCTTGTCGGGTGGAGCCGATCCGTGCTAGGGTATCTGCTTGGTCGTTGTCGGCCCTTGGCACGTGAAGGAACTCGCACCCTTCGAAGTATCCGCTCATCTGTTGGACGAGGAAACGGTAGCTTGCCATGTTCGCGTCCTTGGCGTCCCAGTCGCCAGATGATTGCTGGACCACTAAGTAGGAGTCGCCGTAGCACAGGATCTGGCGTATGCCAAGCTCTTTGGCTAGCCGGAGCCCATGTACGAGCGCCTCGTACTCGGCCACGTTGTTGGAGGCGGCGAAGTGGATCTGCAGCGTGTACTTGAGCTTGTCGCCCTTGGAGAGGTGAGGACGATGCCGGCTCCCAAGCCGGTGCGCATCTTGGACCCGTCAAAGTGCATCCGCCAATGGGTAGAGTCGGGAGCCGGCGGTAAGTACTGGGTCTCGGCCCAGTCGACGAGAAAGTCGGCCAATGCTTGCGACTTGATGGCGGTGCGGGGTTGATAGAAAATCATGTAGGGCGCCAAGGCAATGGCCCATTTGGCCACCCGGCCGGATGCATCCCGGCTGCCTATGATCTCGGCGAGCGGGGCAGTGCACACGACCGTGATGGGGTGCTCTTGGAAGTAGGGCTTCAATTTCTTGGCAGCGAAGTACACCCCATAGCACATCTTCTGGTAGTGCGGGTAGTTTTGCTTTGAGCTGGATAGTACTTCGCTGAGATAGTAGACCGGCCTCTGGACCAGCTGGGCTCGGCCTTCCTCCGGGCGCTGGACCACAACAACAGTGCTGACGACTCGGCTTGTCGCGGCGATGTAGAGGAGCATGGGCTCCTTCTCAGTCGGCGCGGCCAGGACAGGCGGAGTGGTCAACATTTTCTTCAATTCATGGAAGGCTTGGTCGGCTTGATCATTCCACTCAAAGTGAGTGGACTTCTTCATGAGTCGGTACAAAGGGAGAGCCTTCTCTCCTAGTCGGCTAATAAAACGGTTCAGGGAGGCTAAGCAGCCAGTGAACTTCTGCACATCTCGCAGCTTGGTGGGAATCTCCATCCTCTCGATGGCCTTGATCTTGACAGGGTTGCACTCAATGCCGCGTTTGGAGACCAGGAAGCCTAGCAGCTGGCCGGCTGGCACTCCGAACGAGCACTTCTCGGGGTTGAGCTTGATCGGGAATCAGCGCAAGTTGGCAAATGTTTCTTTCAGGTCTTCCAGCAAGGTACCGCGCTTCTCTGTCTTCACCACAATGTCGTCTACGTAGACGTGGGCATTTCTGCCGAGTTGTTTCAAGAGACATTTCTGCATGCAACGCTGAAAAGTGGCACCGGCATTTCTCAAGCCGAATGTCATTGTCAGGTAGCAGAAAGCTCCAAAGGGTGTGATGAAGGCAGTCTTCAGGCGGTCAGCCGGGTCCAACTTGATCTGATGATACCCTGAGTATGCATCCAAAAAACTTAACAGCTCGCATCCGGCTGTGGAGTCTATCACTTGGTCAATCCGTGGCAAAGCAAACGGATCCTTTGGGCAGGCCTTGTTCAAACTCGTGTAGTCTATACACATGCGCCACTTGTTATTCTTCTTCAAAACCAGAACTGGATTGGCAAGCCATTCTGGAAAGAACACTTCCATGATGAAGCCGGCTGCAAGGAGCCGGGCTATCTCTTCTCCCACGATTCTTCGCTTCTCTTCTGATAGTCAGCGGAGGGGTTGCTTGACCGGCTTCGCATCAGCTCGGACATGTAATTTGTGCTCTGTGAAATCCTTCGGGACACCCGGCATGTCCTTTGGGGACCATGCAAAGATGTCTCGATTCTCACGGAGGAAGTCAACGAGCTCGCCTTCCTATTTACTGTCCAAGTTCGCCCCAATCACGGCGAACCTCTCCGGGTGCTCCGGGTCTAGAGGTATCTTCTTCGTCTCTTTGGCAGGCTGGAAGGAGCCCTGCGCATCACAATCCTTGGGGTTGGGGGACAAGGCCGGCTGCTTGCCGGCCATGGCCACAACCCGTTCCAACATCTTCTTCTCTTCTGCCACCACGAGGGACTCGGCCAGCCGGCTGCTGGCCATGGCACACTCGATGGACTTCTTGTAGTCGCCGGCTACCGTGATGATCCCCTTCGAGCTCGTCATCTTCATCTTCAGGTAGGCGTAGTGGGGCACAGCCATGAACTTGGCCAAAGCAGGTCGGCCAAGTAGTGCATGATAGGGGCTCTCCAAATCCACCACCTCGAACCATATTGCTTCCGGCGAAAATGATCTTTGTCTCCGAAGAGAACATCCATTTTGATCTTGCCGATTGGAGAGCAAGATAGGCCGGGTACGATACCATGGAAGACGGTGCGGCTCGGCATGAGCTGCTTCGCTTTGATGTTCAGCTTGTCCATGGTATCGCGGTACAGTATGTTGATACTGCTTCCGCCGTCTATCAGGACGCGGGAAAATCTGGCAGCTCGCCTCTCCGTCGTGAGGGTGACGTCCAAGACCATAGCATAGGAGCCAGGCGAAGGCATCACCTCTGGGTGGTCGGCCTGGCTCCAGCTGATGGGCTTTTCCGACCAGTGCATGAACTCGGCGGTGCTAGAGGCGACTGCGTTTACTTCTTGGTGCTGCCGGCGTCGGCTGCGCTTGTTGTCGACTTGACTTGTGAAGACGACGTAGGCATCGTGTGCTTCGGGGAACTCGTCTTGGATGGCGCCGACTGCCGGCCGGGCCGCCGGCTGCTGAGGAGCTGGAGGCGGCGGGCCAGGAGGCGGAGGCGGCACCATCCCTTCGCCCTTGGTGATGCGGGTGAGCCAGTGGCATTTCCGTGTTGTATGGTTGGACGGCTTCGCGCTGCTGTGGAGCTTGCAGGGAGCATCGAGTGCTTGTTCGTAGGAGAAAGACGGCTGCCAAGGCGGCCGGCCACCCTTCCTCTTGGGAGCGGGCCGCTCTTCGGGCTGCTCGTCTTCAATTGTGGCCACCTGCCGACCGGAGGAAGTCGGCATGGGGCCCTTGCGCTTGTGGTCGTTCTGGTAAGGGCGCCGATTAGGGTCGCCAGCCGGCGTCTTGGGAGCCGGAGCAACTACATTCCCCGAGGCGTCCACTCGGAGCTCGGTCTTCATGGAGGAGTCGGCAGTGGCATACTTGTCAGCGATGACTAGTAGCTCGTCGAGGGTAGCCGGCTCGTCGCAGAGGACTTGAGGAGGGTGCCCTCTCGGCACCCGGCGGTGAAGTACTTGATGGCCTGGACCTCGTGCACTCCCTCGCAGGAATTGCGGAGCTCGGCCCATCGCGTGAGGTAGTCGCGGGTCGACTCGTTGGGCCCCTGGACGCAGAGGGAGAGCTGGCGAGGCTTGGGGGGCCGCTTGTAGGTGCTGGTGAAGTTGCGGACGAAAACTTCGGTGAAGTCCAGCCAACTGTTGATGCTGTAGGGCTTGAGGCTGTTGAGCCATGTGCGCGCCGTGCCCTGCAGCATCAGGGGGACGTACTTCACGGCGACGCGCCGATTTCCGTTGGCGATGCTGACGGCTGTGGAGTAGTCGATGAGCCAATCATCCGGCTTCACCGAGCCGTTGTACTTGGGCGTGTCTCTGGGGAGCGAGAACCCTTTGGGGAAGGGCTCGTCGCGGATGCGGGGGGCAAAGCATGGCGGGCCGACATCGTCTTCTTCTTCTAACGCCAAGGATCGAGCAAGGCGGTCGATCCTGTGGCGGGCGTCGTTCTCGCCGACTCCTTCTCGGCGGCCGAGTCGGTCGCCAAGAGTCGGATGTGTGACAGGCGGTGGGGTGAGGCGTCTTTCTCTTCGAGGCGGGGGTGGAGGCAGGTTTCCCTGGTGCTCTACAGCTCGAGGGCGGCCCTCCGCGTCGCGCTCGATGGTGATGCGAGTCCGGCTGCGGCTGGCGGCCGGCTCCTTGTCTTTCTTCGGGCGTGCATCGCTCGCAGTCGGCGAGCGGGACGTCGCGGCGTGCTCCCGGCGCGGGGGAGGGCTATCAGCGCGGGCGCCGGCTTCGTGCCGTTCTGCAGCCGCGTCGATCAGCTGCTGGATCCGTCTTGTCATGTAGGGGAGCTCATCAGCTCCCAGCCCATTGAGCTCCTCTGCAGCCGCCTGAGCGGCTCGCAGATTCTCGAGCGGGGTGGCGTAGATGGGGTGGTCTGCGCCCAGCATGCTGGCAACGGCTGCGCCGCGCTTCTGGACGAAGCCGGCTCGGCTCGGGCCGCTAGGCGGCGGCGTGCCGAAGGCGGCGCGGTCGACTTCGCGCTGGTGGGCCTCGGTGAGGCGTCTCATCGAGGCTATCTTCTTGCCCTCCGCGATGAGGGCAAGGCGGCGTGCCTCCAGGGTCTCGGCGTCGGCGTCGGCCGGGATGGGGACGGAGAGGTCGTGCATCGCCACTTGCTGAGCGTCGCGGGCATTCTCGCCCGGGTTGGAGACGTGGCTGATGACCAGCACTTCGGTGATAGCGCTGCTGCCGCTGTCAGCTCGAGGGAGGGGGTCGTCGAAGACCACCACGTCGGAGGGGTAGGTGTCGAGCGACGCGGTGTCGGAGTCGATGAGCATTGGGTCGGTGGAGCCGACCGACTCCATGTCCGCAGCAGGCTCGCTGGAGACGTGAAGTTGGTCGAGGAGGCTGACGAGGCGGCTCTCAGGGTAGTCGGTGCCTGCGTCGGACGCAGGCTTGTCGGAGATGCGAGTCTCGCCGAGCAGATCGGCGAGGCGGCTCGCTGCGCAGGCGTCGTCGACGCCTTGCAGCGCGTCAAGGCAAACGCCATCGGGCGCAGCAGGCTGGCTTCGCTCGCGGGGGAGGAAGAGGGTTCCCGTCCAGAATAGGTCTCCGGACGACGGTGCACCTGGCCCCACGGTGGGCGCCAAATGTCGGGTGGTTGGTGCGACATATGCCAAGGGATGGCTTATCATTGTGGGAGCCAACAAAACATCGCCGGTGCCCGGAAACGGGATGAGGCGAAGACATGCACGCCGGCGAATCTTACCCAGGTTCGGGGCTCTCCGAGGAGATAACACCCCTAGTCCTGCTCTGCGGGGTCTCCGCATGATCACTAGATCGATAAAGGGTAGCTACAATCGCTCCTAGAGCTGTTGAGATCAAGGGAGAAGAAGAACAAGGCTAGCTCTTGCTTCTCTCTATCTATGGTGTGTGTGCTATGCTTAGAAGGCAGCTCTATGCTCAGAGGCCAACTATGCTTGGGTGCGAACTAGAAGCGAACCCTTTGCATGGGTGCTCCGGGGGGTTTATATAGGCCTACCCCCCGGGGGTACAATGGTAATCCGACTGGGAAGTGGTCCCAGCCGTCAGTGTCTACGCTCGCCGGCTTCTCCGCCGGCTGCTGGGCCCCGCCGGCTGCCGGCTACTTGGTCGACAGGCCGGCCCCACCGCCTAGGGTCTTGTCGGCGGCTGCTTACTGTAGCCTCGCCTGTGATGACGAGGGCTTTGTCGAGGTAAGCGTGGCTACAGTGGGCCGCCTTGGGGGCTATCACAGTAGCCTTACCTCGTATTGTCTCCTTAATGGGGCTCCTGCTTCGAGGAAGGGAGTAGCCGGCTTCTGGAAGCTGGCTATGCTCTTGGCCGACTGGGAAAGGCCGGACCGCCTTCACGCTTCTCTCTGGCTGAAGGGGCCCGCAGTCCTTGGGCCGTACAGGAGTGGGTCGTGGATGACGTCGAGGCTAGCATGGCTACAGTGCCGAGCCGCACGGGAGACGTCCGTCCCGTACGGCCTCCTGTAGCCACACCCGCCTCGGGCTTCGGGGGTAGTGGGCCGCACTGTGGCCACACCCCGTCACGTCGCCGTTATGTGGGAGTGGTTGTGGTCTACGCCGGCTCCTAGGAGTCGGCGTCCTTCTTGGCCGGCTTCTTGGAGTCGGCCACCCCGTAGTCGTCTTGGGGAGAGGTTGCTCGAGGCTGGGTCACCTTCCGGAAGTCGACTTTGGAGGTAGCCAGCTAGGGAAGGCGGCCCAAATGCTTGGAATGCTTGAAGGCCCTAAGGCCTGATAATTTCGCTGAAGAACCAGGGGTAGTCGGTTAGGCTACCAGTGGCCATTTACTCCGACAGAGCGCGACGTCGCAAAAGCCCGTTCCGCATTCTATCAGCAGCAGGCTCGACGGTACCAAAGCAGAGAAGTGCGGGCCAAAACTTATAATATTGGCGAACTCGTTCTACGCCTACCAGAGAATAAGCAGGAGAAGCTCAAACCTAAGTGGGAGGGTCCCTTCGTTATTGATAAAGTTCTCACCGGAGGAGCGTACTGCTTATGTAATGCATCCGATAACAGACTTGAGCCGAACCCATGGAACGTGGCCAGACTCCAGAGATTCTACGCCTAGCGCCGAACTTAGTGTTCGTCTCCTTACCCCCTCCTTTTTAATTATGTTCCCCCCCTTTTTCCTTTCTCGACCTTTTTCCTTCTTCACACAAACTACTCAATACAGTGCGGATGCTCGGATCACTCCGGCCGCACTATGTGTGTAAGCCATACCTGGGGGCTTCCTATACGGAAGCTAAATATAATTACTTTAATGGCTTTTTGCCTATCACATATGCGTTCTTTTTCCATATGTGCCTTTTCTTCACCATTATATGCATCGATATGACTTAAGATGTGGCCATGCTTGGTTGCCTGGCTCTTGTGTTTATGCCCTACGTTCCCGTTAATTCGGGTAGGGCATAAGGGGAGCACCTCTGCGATTGTTACTGCCGGTTCAGCCAGATGTGTACCTCAGACTGGGTGAAGCCGAAAGCTAGCGTTCTTAAGGGAATATTCGGTCGGTGAACAAAAGATGTTCCTTTCGTTTATTACAACATAAATCCCCAGAAGTTTTGTATCCTGCGTCTCCGTTCGCAGCCCGGACATGTACATCGATGCATGCGCACCCAGGGAAAGGAACCCCTAACGGAACTATTCTCCCTGGAAGATGTTACTTACTATCCATGTAATATAACGTAGCTAGTTGGGTACTTGTCTGTTCAAGCACTTATGAACCCTACGCCTGGTTTCCACACATACCCCGGTTCTGCATAACTGAGCGGGTATTCGGATACACCCCGGACTATCGGATCCAGGGGCTGAAGCGAAAAGGTCCGCCATGACAAATGATTTTTAATCGGCTAGGGACTACATATGTCCATTGAATTACATAGTCACTTGGACTGACTATATTCTTCCTATATACCGTCCAACAGGCTATCTAGCTTGCAATCCTGTTGGGAATACTTTGCGGCTAATGCTACCTAGTCGTACACCAGACTAACGGGAATTTCTTGCCCATTTGGCCCTGCCGGTCCAACTTCGGCCATATGGTTCCGGTCAAGCTTGGTGTAGTGCGTCTTCACCATGGCCGAGGCTTCTCTTGCACCTTGTTGGCAGGCTGACATCTTCCACAATCGGAAGCGCCGCCGTGCTCCTTGGAGCACATCCACGAGCTCTGATACGTCTCCAACGTATCTATAATTTTTGATTGCTCCATGCTATATTATCTACTGTTTTGGGAAATATTGGGCTTTATTTTCCACTTTTATATTACTTTTGGGACTAACCAATTAACCGGAGGCCCAGCCCAGATTTGCTGTTTTTGCCTATTTCAGTATTTCGAAGAAAAGGAATATCAAACGGAGTCGAAACGGAACGAAATCAACTGGAGAAGTTATTTCTGGAAGGAAAGCTACCGGATGGACTTGGACCCCACGTCAGGAGAGAAGGGAGGTGCCCACGAGGGTGGGGGGCGCACCCACCCCCCTACGGCGCGCCCCCTGCCTCGTGGGGCCCCTGATGCTTCACCGACGTACTTCCTGCACCCATATATACCTACGTATCCTAAAACTTCCAGAACAGAGAATAGATCGGGAGTTCCGCCGCCGCAAAACCTCCAGAGCCACCAAAAACCAATCAGGACCCTGTTCCGGCACCCTGCCGGAGGGGGGAACCCTCACCTGTGGCCATCTTAATCATCCTGGCGCTCTCCATGACGAGGAGGGAGTAGTTCACCCTCGGGGCTGAGGGTATGTACCAGTAGCTATGTGTTTGATCTCTCTCTCTCATGTTCTTGATTTGGCACGATCTTGATGTATCGCGAGCTTTGCTATTATAGTTGGATCTTATGTTTCTTCTTCCCCTCTACTCTCTTGTAATGAATTGAGTTTTTCCTTTGAAGTAATCTTATCGGATTGAGTCTTTAAAGATTTGAGAACACTTGATGTATGTCTTGCCGTGCGTATCTGTGGTGACAATGGGATATCACGTGATTCACTTGATGTATGTTTTGGTGATCAACTTGCGGGTTCCGCCCATGAACTTATGCATAGGGGTTAGCACACGTTTTCGTCGTGATTCTCCGGTAGAAACTTTGGGGCACTCTTTGACGTTCTATGTGTTGGTTTGAATAGATGAATTGAGATTGTGTGATGCATATCGTATAATCATGCCCACGGATACTTGAGGTGACAATGGAGTATCTAGGTGACATTAGTGTTTTGGTTGATTTGTGTCTTAAGGTTGTTATTCTAGTACGAACTCTAGGGCTGTTTGTGACACTTATAGGAATAGCCCAACGGATTGATTGGAAAGAATAACTTTGAGGTGGTTTCGTACCCTACCATAATCTCTTCGTTTGTTCTCCGCTATTAGTGACTTTGGAGTGACTCTTTGTTGCATGTTGAGGGATAGTTATATGATCCAATTATGTTATTATTGTTGAGAGAACTTGCACTAGTGAAAGTATGAACCCTAGGCCTTGTTTCCAAGCATTGCAATACCGTTTACGCTCACTTTTATCATTAGTTACCTTGCTGTTTTTATATTTTCAGATTACAAAAACCTATATCTACCATCCATATTGCACTTGTATCACCATCTCTTCGCCGAACTAGTGCACCTATACAATTTACCATTGTATTGGGTGTGTTGGAGACACAAGAGACTCTTTGTTATTTGGTTGCAGGGTTGCTTGAGAGAGACCATCTTCATCCTACACCTCCCACGGATTGATAAACCTTAGGTCATCCACTTGAGGGAAATTTGCTACTGTCCTACAAACCTGTGCACTTGCAGGCCCAACAACGTCTACAAGAAGAAGGTTGTGCAGTAGACATCAAGCAGTTTCTGGCGCCGTTGCCGGGGAGGTGTGTGCCTGAAGGTATACATTTAGATCTTGCAATCGAATCTTTTTGTTTCTTGTTTTATCACTAGTTTAGTTTATAAAAGAAAACTACAAAAAAATGGAGTTAAGTTTGTCTCATACGCTTCGCCTTTTTAACATCTTTCGTTAGTATGATGGAAAGGAAAATTGTGCTCAAGTGCTAGAAGAAGAATGCATTAAAATGTTTGGCACTAAATATTTGAATGATGAGCATGATTGCAATGTTGTTAGTACGAATTCTTTGAATATCCATGATGTTAATGATGATTGCACTAGTTATGATGAAAATGTCTCCTATAAACATGTCAATTTTTGTGGAGTGCATTGGGTTTGTAAGTACACACCAAATAGGGAAGATAGATATTGCAAGAGGCATAAGTACTTAGAAACCAAATTTTTGCAAGAAGAGCTAGATGAATGTGCTGAAAGATTCAATATTTTTCGCGCCCCTTGTGAACTTTGCAATGAACATGGTCATTTAAAGCTCCAATGCTATTTGTTTCATGATCAAGTCGTGTCAAAATATTGTGATAATTGGATTACCCTTGAGCATCATAAATAGCTTAGTCTTCTTTTGGGTTATGAAGAAATGAAACGTATAACTGAGGGTATTCCAAAATTTAATTTCGATAAATTTCTTGATTTTGATCTAGAGAAGATTTATATGTATTGTGCGGTGAATTGCATTGAAAATCCTTATATTGCCAATTACATAAAGAAAATAAAACAAATAGAAGATGAAAAAAATGCTAACGAAAGGGAAGAGACTTCCCAATATCCTCCTATTATTTCTCATGATGAATCAGGTAACGAGGAGGAGCCTTCTATTCAACCAATCTCATTAATAAGGAGCTCCAAAAAGAGGATTGAACCCACACATGATGTGGTGAAGAAGAAGAAAAGAAAAAGGAAGAGAGGTAAAAAGGTATATCTCCCAAATAAAGTTGCTCCTATTATTGCTGTGCCTCATGAAAATGAAGATGATACACTTGATGATGCTCTCGTTATGCCTATTGCTTGTTGTGATGATTATGATTGGGAAGATAATGATACTTCTTATGATATTGAAAATCTTTTTGGCACTTGCTTTGAAGAATATGATAATTGCTATACTATTCGTGCTATCCATACTATTAATGATGAGAGTGATTATGCTTATGATATGAAAAGGCCCAAGCTTGGGGAAGCTATGTTTGATGAGGATGACATATTTGAGAATATATTTGCTGCAATTAATGTTTGTCCCAAGCTTGGGATGCTACGTTTAATGAAGATGATACTTTTAGTCTCCCAAGTTTTGATATGCAAATTTATAATGCTGATAGCATGCCTCCTACTTATGATAATTATATTGATGAAAGTGGGTTTGGAAGAGTGTCAACTTTAGGAAGTAATGATCCCACTATTTTGGAGGATGTTGAATCTTATTGTGACAATTATGAAAGTGGATTTGGAGAGGTCATGACTTTATTTAGTGATGTATCCACTATCTTGGAAGAGGTTTCAATCGACTATGATGAGAACAAAGTTGCTACTTATGATGATTAGTGTGATAAAACTTATGCTATAAAAAGTAGTGATGATTATATTTATAAAACTTGTCATGATTATGATTACCCTTTTTCTAGACATTACTCGTTTAATGTGGAAACAATTTATAGTATTCAAGTCTCTTATGATACTCCCACTATTCCAAAAGAGAAGAATTTTGCTTATGTGGAGAGTAGTAAATTTTCTATACTAGTAGATCATGAAAAGAATGATTTAGGTTCTGGTTATATTGTTGAATTCATTCATGATGCTACTGAAAATTATTATGAGGGAGGAATATATGCTTGTAGGAATTGCAATAATATCAAGTTTCCTCTCTATGTGTTGAAAATTTTGAAGTTATGCTTGTTTTACCTTCATATGCAAGTTGATTCTTGTTCCCATAAGTTGTTTGCTCACAAAATCCCTATGTATAGGAAGTGGGTTAGACTTAAATGTGCTAGTCATATTCTTCATGATGCTCTCTTTATGTTTCAATTCTTATCTTTTATGTGAGCATCATTGAAATCATCATGCCTAGCTAGGGGCATTAAACGATAGCGCTTGTTGGGAGGCAACCCAATTTTATTTTATTTTCTTGCTTTTTGGTTCTGTTTAGGAATAAATAATCCATCTAGCTTCTGTTTAGATGTGGTTTTATGTTTTAATTAGTTTTTGTGCCAAGTAGAACCTTTGGGAAGACTTGGGTGAAGTCATATGATCATGCTGTAAAAAACAGAAACTTTAGCGCTCACGAGTTTAGCTTCAACTTTTTACTGGAGAGTGATATTTAGTTGATTATTTTCGAAGATGATTACTAGAAAAATTCCTCAGGTCCACCAATTTATTTTAGAATTTTTGGAGTTCCAGAAGTTTGCGTTAGTTACAGATTACTACAGACTGTTCTGTTTTTGACAGATTCTGTTTTCATTGTGTTGTTTGCTTATTTTGATGAATCTATGGCTAGTAAAATAGTTTATAAACCATAGATAAGTTGGAATACAGTAGGTTTAACACCAATATAAATAAAGAATGAGTTCATTACAGTACTTTGAAGTGGTGTTTTGTTTTCTTTCGCTAACGGAGCTTACGAGTTTTCTGTTAAGTTTTGTGTTGTGAAGTTTTCAAGTTTTGGGTAAAGATTTGATGTACTATGGAATAAGGAGTGGCAAGAGCCTAAGCTTGGGGATGCCCAAGGCACCCCAAGGTAATATCCAACGACAACCAAGAGCCTAAGCTTGGGGATGCCCCGGAAGGCATTCCCTCTTTTCGTCTTCGTTCATCGGTAACTTTACTTGGAGCTATATTTTTATTCACCACATGATATGTGTTTTGCTTGGAGCGTCATTTTATTTTCTTTAGCTTTGCTTGCTGTTTGAATAAAGTATCAAGATCTGAAATTCTTAAATGTTAGAGATTCTTCACATAGTTGCATAATTATTCAACTACTCATTGATCTTCACTTATATCTTTTGGAGTAGTTTGTTGTTTGCTCTAGTACTTCACTTATATCTTTTAGACCATGGTGGTGGATTTGTTTTATAGAAACTATTGATCTCTCATGCTTCACTTAGATTATTTTGAGAGTCTTAAATAGCATGGTAATCTGCTTAAATAATCCTAATATGCTAAGCATACAAGATTTGTAAAAATTCTTATGAGTGTGTTGAATACTATGAGAAGTTTGATACTTGATAATTGTTTTGAGATATAAAGATGGTGATATTAGAGTCATGCTAGTTGAGTAGTTGTGAATTTGAGAAATACTTGAGTTAAAGTTTGTGATTTCCACAGCATGCACGTATGGTGAACCGTTATGTGATGAAGTCGGAGCATGATTTATTTATTGATTGTCTTCCTTATGAGTGGCGGTCGGGGACGAGTGATACGTCTCCATCATATCTATAATTTTTGATTGTTCCATGCCAATATTCTACAACTTCCATATACTTTTTGGCAACTTTTTATACTATTTTTGGGACTAACATATTGATCCAGTACCCAGTGCCAGTTCCTGTATGTTGCATGTTTTTGGTTTCGCAGAATATCCATATTAAACGGAGTCCAAACGGGATAAAAACAGACGGAGCTTATTTTTGGAATATTTGGAAAATCTGGAAGAAAAATCAACGCGAACCAGTGTCCGAGGTGGGCACGAGGTAGGGGGGCGCGCCCCCCCTAGGGCGCGCCCCTGACCCTCGTGAACCACCTGTAAGGCGGTTGATGCCCTTCTTCGGCTGCAAGAAAGCTAATTTTTGGTAAAAAATCATGGCGAAGGTTTCAGGCCAATCGGAGTTACGGATCTCCATATATATACGAAACGGTGAAAGGGCACCAGAGGGGAACGCAGAAACAGAGAGAGAGACAGAGAGATAGATCCAATCTCGGAGGGGCTCTCGCCCCTCCCACGCCATGGGAGCCAAGGACCAGAGGGGAAACCCTTCTCCCATCTAGGGAGAAGGTCAAGGAAGAAGAAGAAGAAGGGGGCTCTCTCCCCCTTGCTTCCGGTGGCGCCGGAACGCCGCCGGGGGCCATCATCATCACCACGATCTTCACCAACACCGCCGTCATCTTCACCAACATCTCCATCACCTTCCCCCTTCTCTATTCAGCGGTCCACTCTCCCGCAACTCGCTGTACCCTCTACTTGAACATGGTGCTTTATGCTTCATATTATTTTCCAATGATGTGTTGCCATCCTATGATGTTTGAGTAGATTTTCGTTGTCCTATTGGTGGTTGATGAATTGCTATGATTGATTTAATTTGCTTGTGGTTATGTTGCTGTCCTTTGGTGCCCATCATATGAGCGCGTGCGTGGATCACACCATAGGGTTAGTTGTATGTTGATAGGACTATGTATTCGAGGGCAAGAGTGACAGAAGCTTCAACCTAGCATAGAAATTGATGCATACGGGATTGAAGGGGGACCAATATATCTTAATGCTATGGTTTGGTTTTACCTTAATGAACGTTAGTAGTTGCGGACTGCTTGCTAATAGTTCCAATCATAAGTGCATAGAATTCCAAGTCAGGGATGACATGCTAGCAGCGGCCTCTCCCACATAATACTTGCTATCGGTCTAGTAAAGTAGTCAATTGCTTAGGGACAATTCCACAACTCCTACCACCACTTTTCCACACTCGTTATATTTACTTTATTGCATTTTTATCTAAACAGCCCCTAGTTTATATTTACACTCTCTTTATTATCTTGCAAAGCTATCCAACAACACCTACAAAGTACTTCTAGTTTCATACTTGTTCTAGGTAAAGCGAATGTCAAGCGTGCGTAGAGTCGTATCAGTGGCAGATAAGACTTGAGAGAGTATTTGTTCTACCTTTAGCTCCTCGTTGGGTTCGACACTCTTACTTATCGAAAGAGGCTACAACTATCCCGTATACTTGCGGGTCATCAATGAGCGACGGTCTTTTCCTACCAATCCATCCCCCTAGGAGCATGCACGTAATACTTTGCTTTGATAACTTGTAGATTTTTGCAATAAGTATATGAGTTCTTTATGACTAATGTTGAGTCCATGGATTATACGCACTTTTCTTCCTTCCACCATTGCTAGCCTCTCTAATACCGCGCACCTCTCGCCGGTATCATAAACCCACCATATACCTTCCTCAAAACAGCCACCATACCTACCTATCATGGCATTTCCATAGCCATTCCGAGATATATTGCCATGCAACTTTCCACCGTTCCGTTTATTATGACACACTCCATCATTGTTATATTGCTTAGCATGATCATGTAGTTCACATCGTATTTGTGGCAAAGCCACCGTTCATAATTCTTTCATACATGTCACTCATGAATCATTGCATATCCCGGTACAGCGCCGGAGGCATACACATAGAGTCATATTTTGTTCTAAGTATCGAGTTGTAATTGTTGAGTTGTAAGAAAATAAAAGTGTGATGGTCATCATTTTTAGAGCATTGTCCCAAGTGAGGAAAGGATGATGGAGACTATGATTCCCCCACAAGTCGGGATGAGACTCCGGACGAAGAACAAAAAAATGAGAGAAAAAGAGAGAAGGGACAATGTTACTATCCTTTTACCACACTTGTGCTTCAAAGTAGCACCATGATCTTCATGATAGAGAGTCTCTCATTTTGTCACCTTCATATACTAGTGGGAATTTTTCATTATAGAACTTGGCTTGTATATTCCAATGATGGGCTTCCTCAAATTGCCCTAGGTCTTCGTGAGCAAGCGAGTTGGATGCACACCCACTTAGTTTCTTTTGTTGAGCTTTCATATGCTTATAGCTCTAGTGCATCCGTTGCATGGCAATCCCTACTCACTCACATTGATATCTATTGATGGGCATCTCCATAGCCCGTTGATACGCCTAGTTGATGTGAGACTATCTTCTCCTTTTTGTGTTCTCCACAACCACCATTCTATTCCACCTATAGTGCTATGTCCATGGCTCACCCTCATGTATTGCGTGAAGATTGAAAAAGTTTTGAGAATGTCAAAAGTATGAAACAATTGCTTGGCTTGTCATCGGGGTTGTGCATGATTTAAATATTTTTTGTGGTGAAGATAGAGCATAGCCAGACTATATGATTTTGTAGGGATAACTTTCTTTTGCCATGCTATTTTGAGAAGACATGATTGCTTTGTTAGTATGCTTGAAGTATTATTATTTTTATGTTAATATAAACTTTTGTCTTGAATCTTTTGGATCAGAATATTCATATCACAATTAAGAAGATTTACATTCAAATTATGCCAAGTAGCACTCCGCATCAAAAATTATCTTTTTATCATTTACCTACTCGAGGACTAGCAGGAATTAAGCTTGGGGATGCTTGATACGTCTCCAACGTATCTATAATTTTTGATTGCTCCATGCTATATTATCTACTATTTTGGGCAATATTGGGCTTTATTTTCCACTTTTATATTACTTTTGGGACTAACCTATTAACCGGAGGCCCAGCCCAGATTTGCTGTTTTTTGCCTATTTCAGTATTTCGAAGAAAAGGAATATCAAACGGAGTCGAAACGGAACGAAATCAACTAGAGAAGTTATTTTTGGAAGGAAAGCTACCAGATGGACTTGCACCCCACGTCAGGAGAGAAAGGAGGTGCCCACGAGGGTGGGGGCCGCCCCCACCCCCCTAGGGTGCGCCCCCCTGCCTCGTGGGGCCCCTGAAGCTTCACCGACGTACTTCCTGCACCCATATATACCTACGTATCCTAAAACTTCCAGAACAGAGAATAGATCGGGAGTTCCGCCGCCGCAAAACCTCCAGAGCCACCAAAAACTAATCGGGACCCTGTTCCGGCACCCTGCCGGAGGTGGGAACCCTCACCTGTGGCCATCTTCATCATCCCGGTGCTCTCCATGACGAGGAGGGAGTAGTTCACCCTCGGGGCTAAGGGTATGTACCAGTAGCTATGTGTTTGATCTCTCTCTCTCTCGTGTTCTTGATTTGGCATGATCTTGATGTATCGCGAGCTTTGCTATTATAGTTGGATCTTATGTTTCTTCTTCCCCTCTACTCTCTTGTAATGAATTGAGTTTTCCCTTTGAAGTAATCTTATCGGATTGAGTCTATAAAGATTTGAGAACACTTGATGTATGTCTTGCCGTGTGTATCTGTGGTGACAATGGGATATCACGTGATTCACTTGATGTATGTTTTGGTGATCAACTTGCGGGTTCCGCCCATGAACTTATGCATAGGGGTTGGCACACGTTTTCGTCGTGATTCTCCGGTAGAAACTTTGGGGCACTCTTTGAGGTTCGATGTGTTGGTTTGAATAGATGAATTGAGATTGTGCGATGCATATCGTATAATCATGCCCACGGATACTTGAGGTGACATTGGAGTATCTAGGTGACATTAGGGTTTTGGTTGATTTGTGTCTTAAGGTGTTATTCTAGTACGAACTCTAGGGCTGTTTGTGACACTTATAGGAATAGCCCAACGGATTGATTGGAAAGAATAACTTTGAGGTGGTTTCGTACCCTACCATAATCTCTTCGTTTGTTCTCCACTATTAGTGACATTGGAGTGACTCTTTGTTGCATGTTGAGGGATAGTTATATCATCCAATTATGTTATTATTGTTAAGAGAACTTGCACTAGTGAAAGTATGAACCCTAGGCCTTGTTTCCAAGCATTGCAATACCGTTTACGCTCACTTTTATCATTAGTTACCTTGCTGTTTTTATATTTTCAGATTACAAAAACCTATATCTACCATCCATATTGCACTTCTATCACCATCTCTTCGCCGAACTAGTGCACCTATACAATTTACCATTGTATTGGGTGTGTTGGGGACACAAGAGACTCTTTGTTATTTGGTTGCAGGGTTGCTTGAGAGAGACCATCTTCATCCTACACCTCCCACGGATTGATAAACCTTAGGTCATCCACTTGAGGGAAATTTGGTACTGTCCTACAAACCTGTGCACTTGCAGGCCCAACAACGTCTACAAGAAGAAGGTTGTGTAGTAGACATCAAGCTCCCCCATGCCTTTTGGCAGGGAGGTGGATGGCCACAAGGCCTGGGCAATACCCTGCATCACCTGCCGAGCTCGCTCGTGCAGCTGTGAGAGGTCTTGCAGCATATCACCTGCAGACGCGGGCATCTCCTCTTCAGGGCGGCCCGTCAACATACCTACAGACATAAACTTTTTCAATAGGCTTCCTCGCCGAGCTGTACTACAGTTCGTCTAGGCACTCACCATAAATGCCGCGACGAAGCCTTCTATTCTCCTGTACGGAGTCCGGCAGCTGAGCGCGAACATCTTTTAATTCGACGCCCAGCTGGACATTGGCATCTTGAAGATTCTTCTTCTCCTGCCTAACTTGCGTAAGAACACGCTCGCCAGCTTTTAGCTGCCTTTGGAGATGCGACTCGTTATCTCTTACGACCTCCGGTTTCACCCCGGGATTGTCTGCAGAATTTTCTGTTAGACTTATCATACAAGCCACTTACTAGCTGGTACATTTCCGTACAATTGAGAGAAATCTTACCAGATGAGGCCTTCTGGGATTCCTCTAACTTGGCAACCGTGGCCCTCAGCTGGGTCTTGCATCCTCCAGCTCTCGAGACAATTGGGCATTCTTATCTACAAGGACCTGCGCATAAATTGATCCTTAAAACAGTTGTTCCAACAGTTTCAAGTCTCAGGGGCTACTGCTATACATGCTTATCAAATTTTCTTACATGTATGTCTTTGGCATACTGGTCCGTTGCTCGGGCAAGCCCGCCTTGAGCAGCTCGGATGTATGCGTCTCCCGAATTGAAAGCATTAAATGCCTCTTTGGAAAAGATGTTGTTGTAAAGTACGACCCGTCGGCGCCGGTGATTCATGGCGCTCTCTACTTCGGAATTCATGGCAGAGAGCATATCCACATCCTCTGTCGGAGGACAATTCGGCATCGGCCCTGCGTCCGCCTCCTCTCTCAAAACCGGTTCTGGAATCCGGCTGGTGGAGGTGTGATTGGCAGGATCTCCGGATATAGTCCGGCTACTCCTCTTTCTGCCAGGACACGAAGGACGCTGTTACATTTCAAACACAATAATCACGGAGCAGGTTTTTACCATACCTCTGTAGCGGCGTTTCGGCCCTAACTGCCTTCCTCTTAAGCCTGCCCGATCCGGACGCCCTTTGCCGACGAGCCCCCAGGGGCTCGGCACCGCGTTCCGACGGTCGTCTCTACAAAAAATATGATAATTTAGGCATGACATCAGAAAGGAGTCCTCTTCGAAGGATAGGGTTTTGGCCTTGCTTACGCGCGATGAAGGCAGCAGTCCGGGATAGTCAGTGACAATAGCCACCGAGGCACCATCACAGCTGGCCTGATAAAATGTCCCGTTGACAAGCTCCACAGTAATATCCGGATCTTCTTCAAGTCCGACATCGAAGACCCTTCCGGGGTCCTCTGGCTGCGGGGAGGGGCTGTTGAACCCTTCTACGGCCCTCCTCAGTTCCTGCTCGGAAATATTGAGGTAAATAATCATGACGAAGGACGCCAGAATGAATGGAGCGGGGGGAAGGAGTGGCGACTTACCCAGCTTGGGGGGTTGTACATAGAAAACCCATCCCGTGGTTTAATATGAAGGAATTCTTCTTCTTGTCCTTTATACAAATTGCACAATATCCTCGCCAGAGCAGCGGCGGAGTGCGGACCTTTACGACCACAGCGGGTGGAATCATCTTCCCCGTTGTAATGCCACATGGGCTTCCCCCGATATTGAAGCGGCTGCACTCCCCGCATTATGCATATTACCATAACCTCGACTATCGTCCGCCCGGATTTGGCCAGTAACTTTATCCTGCTCATCAGGAAGTGTATTTCTCTGGTATCCTCCTCTTGGGGGCCCCGAGGGCGCCAACTTCGACATGCCTTCGGTGGAGCATTACTGAACTTAGGTAGACCTGTCTAGACTGGATCCGGAAGGGGAACGTCGTCAACATAAAACCACTCTGAAGGCCAGTTCTCCGGTGCCTTCTTAAGAGTACCGGATAGGTATCCGGTCTCGGCGACGCGCCATACTTCGGCTCCGCCCACTTGACATATGGATTCCCCCTGGTTGCGAGGGACAAGGCAGAACAACTTCTTCCATAACCCGAAGTGAGCCTCGCAGCCCATGAATAGTTCACAAAGGGCGACGTATCCTGCTATGTGCAGCACGGAGGCAGGGGTGAAGTTGTGCAACTGGAGGCCGTAGAGCTCCAGGAGCCCGCGAAGGAATGGGTGGATTGGAAACCCGACGCCTCTTAGCAGATGCGGGATAAAACATATTCGCTCCCCCGGGGATGGATTAGGAGATCTCTCTGCTTGCTCCCCGCCATTATAGGTGGCTAGTCCGGCTCGGACGGGGACCATGAACGCCGGTGGAAGGAACCCTTGGGTCTGTAACTTTATCAAACGACTTTGAGGGACTGAACACTCTTCCCAGTCGCCTGGCTTGGAGCGAGGGGAACGAGAAGAAGAGCTGCGGCGACTGGCCATGTTGGAATGGTTTTTTCCGGAGCGCTCTGTTGGATGCTTGCTCGAGGGAAGAAGGTGAAGCATGGATCTGAGAATCCCCGTCCCTTCAAATAGACGGTTTGCTTGCAGGACCGGGGTGGTAAATGCAAAAATGCCCCGGCTCCTCGTATTCGCTCGACACGTGGAGATGGTCATTATTGAAGCACAAAAGCCGAGGAGTACGACATCGATGGGAAACCGGACACTATCCGTTTCGAGGTACTTTGGAGTATTCGGAGATGGAACCCGCCTTGCAATGCCGAAGACAAACTGCGAGCCGGACTTATCGTCATTAAAGCCTGGTTCAGGGGCTACTGAGGGAGTCCTGGATTAGGGGGTGTCCGGATAGCCGGACTATATACTTTGGCCGGACTGTTGGACCGTGAAGATGCAAGACTCAAGACTTCATCCCGTGTCCGGATGGGACTCTCCTTTGCGTGGAAGACAAGCTTGGGGATCCAGATATTATATTTCCTTCTTTGTAACCGACTCCATGTAAACCCTAGCCCTCTCCGGTGTCTATATAAACCGGAGGGTTTAGTCCTTAGAGACTGTCGGTGTGAAACGACACCTATGGGATCAAAGGGGATCCCTTCTACGGTTGCGGGGCGCTGGGAGTGGTGAGGAGAGCAGGATCAACAGTCAGTGCAAACACGCGGGTCGTTTACCCAGGTTCGGGCCGCAAAGATGCGTAATACCCTAGTCCTGCTTTGGTGGTTGTATAACTGAGTTCTTGAGGAGTTTGAACTAGCTACAGGGAGCCTAACTTGTCCAAAGGTCCGAATCCTGCTCCTGGGCGCCTTGGGTCTCCTTTTTTAGGCAAAGGGATCGCCACAGTGGCACCAGGAGGTGGCATCGAAGTACCGTGGCTGAGCTTATCCTAGCCATTACGGGACAAAGCGCATTTAATGCGAGGCTTAGGTGTCCCTTCGTTTTATTGGGGGATGGGGGTGAGGCCCGTCCCGTCCGTCGCCGCTCCTCCTCGCTCCGACACGCGCCCTGGCCAGCGATGCATGTGGCGCCACGTAGGTAGGCAGGCAGCTGAGGTGGCGCGGCGGTGGAGCCTCCAAGAAGATCTGCATGCCACCACGTAAGCACGTGGTGAGTTTGCAAAGGAGCCCTTCGTTGACACGCAGGTGCCTGCCTGGCTGGCGGGCTGGCAGCTGCATGGAATCGGCGGTGGAAACCTTGGCGGGTGAGGGCCTGGTTGTGGCCTCACGGATGCTTCCGGCAAGGGCCTTGCCGGGGTCCCGGCAAGGGTCTTGTCGTGGCGTCACGGACGTCCCCGGCAAGGATCCTGCCGGGGGCCTTGTGGACGTCCCCGGCAAGGATCTTGCCGGGCGCCTTGTGGATTCCCTCGGCAAGGACTTTGCCGAGGCTTGTTGCTTCCCACTCTTCTGATCAAGAGTGTTGCTTTTGTCTTCACAAAGATCTGCATGACACCATAGAGGTGCCTCTCGAGCCCTGGCCTAGTGCAGTTGGATAGCATCGGAGGCCGTGGGCTGAAGGGTGGCTCGCTCTGTTGGTGTTGGGGCGAGCTGCCCCTGCAAGGGTCTTGCCGGGGCTGCGGAGGCTACCCCCGGCAAGGACCTTGCCGGGGAAACCTGCTTCGTGCCTCTGCTCTTTGTGGCCTTGGCCTTGGCGTTGTTTTGCTTCTGGACTTACCTCGGCTCACTTCCCTGGCCTTGCCTAGTGCGGCCGTGGCAGGCGGCTCTCGACTGCCCGTGCACAAGTAAAGGGGTCAAAAGGAGGGCCCCTACTTTTGTACACCGACAGGAGCCGCCGGGCCTGGGCCACACATAAGCGCAACACGTTGTTGGGCCAGGCCCAAGAACGGTGCGCGGGCAGGCGGGGCGGTTTTTACCGCGGTAATTCTTCCGTCCGCCGCGCTTCCCCACGATCTGCGCGTGACGTGGCGGTCGTGCGTGACGTGGGGGTCATGCGTGGGGTGATTCCCGCTCGCATGCATCACGTCACAGTAAATGGGGAAGGAGGCCTATCCCCCATAATCACGGGGTCGGGGAGAAGTCGTTTCGCCCGTCCCCTCGATTCTGCACGTTCGCCACGCGTCCTCCATGCGCCACAAGTGTTGCCTTGTCCTTGGTTTTGACCACTATGTCATCCATATAAGCTTCCATATTTCTTTGGAGCTGGGGCTCAAAACCAATCTGGACTGCTCTTGCAAAGGTGGAGCCAGCACTCTTCATCCCGAAAGGCATCCGTAAAAAGCAATACGTACCACATGGGGTGATGAATGCTGTCTTCTCCTCGTCTTCCTTCGTCATGAAAATCTGGTGGTACCCTGAGTAGGCGTCGAGGAATGATAGCAAATCACACCCGGCCGTGGAGTCAACAATCTGGTCGATTCGCGGCAATGGGAAGGGGTCCATGGGACAAGCCTTATTAATATCTTTGTAATCGATACACAGCCTCCACTTCCCATTCGCCTTGCGCACCACCACCGGATTGGCCAACCACGTCGGATGGAGTACTCCCCTCACCAGTCCTGTTGCTTCTAACTTTCTGATTTCTTCTATAATGAATTCCTGCCTCTCCAGAGCTTGCTTCCTGACCTTCTGCTTGACGGGCCTTGCATGAGGACAGACGGCAAGATGGTGCTCAATCACTTCCATGGGAACGCCGGGGATGTCGGAAGCTTGCCATGCAAACACATCGACATTCGCCCGCAGGAAAGTGACGAGCTCGCTTTCCTATTTGCTGTCGAGGGTGGAGCTTATGGTGAAAGCCCCTCCTGTGCCATCCTCTCTGACGGACACCTTCTTAGTCTCTGGCGGCGTAGCTCTAGATTTCTTGCTCTTGCCGGTGGAGCTCTCTGGCGCGTCCTCGACGGTAGCACAACACTCCGAAGAGGTGTGCTTGCCGGAGTGGGCGCGAGAGGCCGGTCCTCTTCTTCCCTCCTGGAGCTTCAACGGCAGGAGCAAGTACCTTAGTGGCAGTTGCTGCTACTGCTTCCCGGTAGAGTAGATCGGCGCAGATCAGCGCATCTTTCTTGTCGGAGGGGACGGTGATGATGTTCATCGGCCCGGGCATCTTTAGCATGTTGTAGGCGTAGTGAGATGCCGCCATGAACTTGGCAAGTGCCGGGCGGCCGAGATTCCCGTTGTAGGGCAAGGGGATCTCGGCCACATCAAAAACAATCCTCTCCGTCCTATAGTTCAGCTCACTTCCAAACGTTACAGGCAGTGTGACCTTTCCCTTTGGCTGGCTTCTTCCCGGATTGACCCCTTGAAACGTACCCGTTTCCTCGAGATCTCCATCAGAAATTTGCAGCCTCTTGATCATGACAGGTGAGATCAGATTCAGACCGGCCCCGCCGTCAACCAGCATCTTGTTCACCTTGAGGTTGCGTATTGTTGGTGAGACCAACAACGGGCAAACACCCGACCGCAGTCGTGCGGTTAGGGTGGTCCTCGGCGTCAAAGATGAGGGGCGTGCTGGACCATCTCAGGGGCTTCTGGGCATCGAACGAGGGCTCTGCCGCTGTAATCTCACGCGCCCACTGTTTAAGCTAGCGGTGAGAAGTATGCAGCGAGGCACCACCGTCGACACACATGGCCTCTGTAGCCTTCTCGAAATCTTGCTCACCGGACTCATCATCCTCGTCGTGATCGTCGCTTTCTTGTTTCTTGTCGCGGCCCCGAGCGGGCCTCTCTTGTTGGCTGTCCTTGCCGCGGCGACCTCCTTGGCCGTCACGATTCTTGTCGGACCCCCCGGCACCATCCTGACCCTTCTCCTTATCCCGCCTTTCATATTCAGCCTTCTGCTTCTCGGCAAGCAGCTCGACTTGTCGGCAGTTCTGGAGGTCGTGGCCTTTGGTGCGGTGGATCTTGCAATACCGCTTGTCTGAGCCCCCTGGCTTATCGGCAGCCGCCAAGGCTCGGCAGGCAGTGCACCCGGCAATCTCCTTGCCGGGGTCGCCTGCCTTGGCCTTCTTGGTCGCGCAGGTGTCGCCGGATTCCTCGACGGCAAGCATGGTCTTGCCCTTGCGTTTCTTGTTGCGACGCCGGCCCTCCTTTGTCGGGGCGGCGGTGTCTCCGTCAGTAGAGTCGGTTTCCGCGCCGGCGTCCTCACCGGGGTACTTCCTTCCCTCCTCAGCCCGGGCGCACCTTATCGGCCAGAACGTAAAGTTCGGCCACATCCCTAACCTTGTTCATCGCCAGTTCTTCGCGCATCTTGCGATTGCGCATGTTCTGGTGGAACGTACTAATCACAGCGGTGGGGTGAACGTCGGGGATGTTGTATTGGACCCGGCTGAACCTTTGGATGTACTTGCGCAGGGTTTCTCCATCCTTCTGGGGAATGATATGTAAATCACTCGCCTGGCCATGAGCTTGGTGGCCCCCAGTGAAGGCTCCCACAAACTCATGACACAGGTCTGACCAAGAAGAAATGGAGTCTACTGGCAAGTGCATCTACCAAGACATGACGTTGGGCTTCAACGCCAACGGGAAGTAATTGGCGAGCACCTTTTCGTCGCGAGCTTCAGCAGCTTGCATCGCGATGGTATAGATGCTGAGGAACTCCGACGGATGGGTCTTTCTGTTGCACTTCTCGCCGACGTCGGGTTTGAACGTGCGGTGGGACGGCCACTGGAAGCGCTGCAGCTCACGGGTGAAGGTCGGGCAACCTACCTCATAAGGTAGGCCGCCGGAGCCCCCCGGAACTGGGTGTTCTACAGTGGGCGCTGCCCGCTTGTCCGACTGGTGGCGTGTGTCGCGCCGACGCTCGATAGTGGTCCGAGCGTCTTCGTGAGCTCGCTCTCGAAGAACTTGGCGCTGATCATGGCGGGTCCGCGGGTCGGACGACTCTATGGAAACAGTGTCACAAGCGTCGTCACGACGGGCTGACGCTCGCGGTGGTTGGCGTGGAGGAGGAGAGTGTACCGTGGCCGCAGCGCCCACGATCCCTCCTCCACCGGCATGCGATGGCTCGACAGAGCGCCGACCCGAGGGCCCCGTTGGTCGCGGATCGTCTTTATTGGCGATGGCAACGAGGCTCCGGATGGTGGCTCTCCATTCATCGAGCTTCTCCACAGCAGGAGGGATGTCGAGGAGCAGCTGCGCGCGCGCCAAAGCTTCTGCTGGTGTAGGTGGTGGCGAAAGCTGCGTGGGTCGTGGGGCGCTCCGACTCCTAACAACGTTAGAAGGAGCCCCGCCACGGCCCAGCGGGTGCGTGCCACTTTCGCCAGCGCTTCGGTGGGCATGTAGGCTTGCTTCGTCTCGTGGCTGAAGCACAGGGCTCTTCCCACGATGGCGTCCAGGGTCGTCAGGCTGGTGACACTGCTCATCACGCGCACCATGGGAAGAGCGTGTTGTAGTCGCCGAAATGGCCTTCTTGGAGGTCGCTGCGCCGCCTGTGTGTGGCACAGCGACGTTTTGGGAGGGCCCCGCACCGCCTGCGTGGGGCCCGGCCCCGCCCTGGGATCTAGCGGCGCGCGGCTCGTCGTTCGACGTACGAACGACGACGCTTGCCAGGCCATGATCACCAGGGCAATGCTGATGCTCACGGGCTGCAGCCCGGGTTCTGTCCGCGACCGGTCCGCTGCTTGCTCGCACCAGATCGGTTCGCTTGGCTCCTGACGAGCTGACCGTCGTGGTTGCCTTCTTCGTGGGAGCCATGGCGATGAAGGACTGTGTTGCTGGCTGTAGAACCAGATGCTCGCTACTCCGGGCCCTGTACCTGGCGCGCCAAAGATGTCGGTGTGAAACGACGCCTATGGGATCAAAGGGGATCCCTTCTACGGTTGCGGGGCGCTGGGAGTGGTGAGGAGAGCAGGATCAACAGTCAGTGCAAACACGCAGGTCGTTTACCCAGGTTCGGGCCGCAAAGATGCGTAATACCCTAGTCCTGCTTTGGTGGTTGTATAACTGAGTTCTTGAGGAGTTTGAACTAGCTACAGGGAGCGTAACTTGTCCAAAGGTCCGAATCCTGCTCCTGGGCGCCTTGGGTCTCCTTTTATAGGCAAAGGGATCGCCACAGTGGCACCAGGAGGTGGCATCGAAGTACCGTGGTTGAGCTTATCGCTAGCCATTACGGGACAAAGCGCATTTAATGCGAGGCTTAGGTGTCCCTTCGCTTTATTGTGGGACAGGGGTGAGGCCCGTCCCGTCCGTCGCCGCTCCTCCTCGCTCCGACACGCGCCCTGGCCAGCGATGCATGCGGCGCCACGTAGGCAGGCAGGCAGCTGAGGTGGCGCGGCAGTGGAGCCTCCAAGAAGATCTGCATGCCACCATGTAAGCACGTGGTGAGTTGGCGAAGGAGCCCTTCATTGACACGCAGGTGCCTGCCTGGCTGGCGGGCTGGCAGCTGCATGGAATCGGCGGTGGAAACCTTGGCGGGTGCGGACCTGGTTGTGGCCTCGCGGATGCTTCCGGCAAGGGTCTTGTCGTGGCGTCACGGACTTCCCCGGCAAGGATCCTGCTGGGGGCCTTGTGGACGTCCCCGGCAAGGATCTTGCCGGGGGCCTTGTGGATTCCCTCGGCAAGGACTTTGCCGAGGCTTGTTGCTTCCCACTCTTCTGATCAAGAGTGTTTCTCTTGTCTTCACAAAGATCTGCATGCCAGCATAGAGGTGCCTCCTGAGCCCTGGCCTAGTGCAGTTGGATAGCGTCGGAGGCCGTGGGCTCAAGGGTGGCTCGCTCTGTTGGTGTTGGGGCGAGCTGCCCCGGCAAGGGTCTTGCCGGGGCTGCGGAGGCTACCCCCGGTAAGGACCTTGCCGGGGAAACCTGCTTCGTCCCTCTGCTCTTTGTGGCCTTGGCCTTGGCGTTGTTTTGCTTCTGGACTTACCTCGGCTCACTTCCCTGGCCTTGCCTAGTGCGGCCGTGGCGGGCGGCTCTCGACTGCCCGTGCACAAGTAAAGGGGTCAAAATGAGGGCCCCTACTTTTGTACACCGACAGAGACACAATCATAATCATCATAGGCTAGCTTCTAGGGTTTAGCCTCTACGATCTCGTGGTAGATCAACTCTTGTAACACCCATATCATCAATATCAATCAAGCAGGGAGTAGGGTTTTACCTCCATCGAGAGGTCCCAAACTGGGTAAAACATCCTGTCCCTTGCCGCCTGTTACCATTAGCCTTAGACGCACAGATCGGGACCCCCTACCCGAGATCCGCCGGTTTTGAGACCGACAACGGGCGCGTGAAAGTCGGCGGGGACCTCTTGGAACCCCGTGGCATCAAGCTCGGCGACAATGTGCGGCTCCCAGCCCATCAATGCCACGGGGATGGGCGCTGGCGCAGTCGGGGCGACGGGAGCCGGAACGGGAGCGGGGACAGGCGCGACGTCTTCCCGCAAGGCCAGTTCAAGCTCTTCCCAAGGCGCCTTATGTTCTTGAGACTCCGGCTGGGTGTCTTCCTCAGGAAACTGGAACACTAAGGGCAGACCATCGTGATGCGGCATGGCGTACGTTTAGGTCAGGCTGGTTGGAGGTAGACGATAGGAGAATCGGAGAGGAAGAGAGAAGATTGTAGCGATACCGGGTAGTGCGGGGTTGATTTTAAACTGCGGCACCGGCGACATTAAAAGTGGGAGCAGTTGGGATGACGGTGGGCGGCGGAGCCTGGTCAAAGGGCTCGCCTCCCGGTGAGTCTGCACAGCGGTCTGCTCGCACGCCTCCCTGACAGCCGGCGCAGCGGTCTACTCACATGCCTCCCGTCGACTCACACGCTTGCTGGGACGGCACCTGCCGATGAGAAGCGGGGACTCATGGCGGCACATAAACGCCCACGGTTTCAATAGTGAAAGCGTTCGCCTTAACGTGACAGGTCTTTGTTCCAAAATACCTTGGCTCTTCATTTGTGCAACTTGTCATAAGCAGCTTGTCTCGAATTGAAGAAAAAACTTACGAAGTAATATTTGTGCCATATCACGTGACCATGCTCAGTTTCAAGAATTTATGCTCACTTTTGGATTTTCTGAAATTTAAGATCCAGGATTCGAAACAATATCATAACCTGCATCATGCAATAAATTTTCAAGCCATACATCTGTCCTGTTGTATTTCTTAAGAAAGGATTTGGTCAAACATTTTGCTTAGTTAGACTTCAGACAAGTTATATATGCAGAGTAAAAGGATAATCCCTCTGTACCAGTGCATTGCCTGATATATTAACTCAAGCACTAGGCACGAACAAACGGGCTCAATTCTGTGCTCATCCAGGTGTAGTAGTAGTAGTACTAGGCAATGCAGTTGACGGGTGACCTTGACGAGCGGCGACCGATGGAATTGAACCATGCTCGGCACGGTAGGTAACATTGTCTAGTTACTAAAGCATCCCTCCGTTGTTCATCGGTAGTCATTATGGACCGGGGACATGTGGGGAATTTCGTAGGGCTGGAATTCTGGCCGCCAGATATTTCGACTTGAAATGCTGAGGCTCGACTGGTTGGGGTTGCCTAATGTGCGTACCACGCACGCCACCGAAGGACACGAGCCCGGTTTTTTATTTTTTTTATTTTTGTAGGATCAACACGAGCCAAGGTCTGGCTGGTACGCCGTTGGGTCCTACCATTCGAGAATACGAAAGGAACCTTTTAAATTGCCGGACGAATCTATGTGTATTACAATACCCGTATTTTCCTTGCAAATACTAATCTCAACGTGGTAATTGATTTATGATGAGTTGTTGAATTAGAGTGAGTTTGTGATATAGTGATCTCAACGTGGATTTCACATTTCATGGTATCCCTAGTAAGTTTTCCAATGCAGATTCAAATTTAAAAGATGAACAATGCGGAGGTGAGAAAACGTTGTATGTATCAAGCATATGACCACACACACACACACACAGAGAGACACACACGCACGAACACAACAACAATCCAATAAGTATAGTGCATCTATTTTTTCCAAACCATGCATGTATGACACGAATTCAAAAATACTCCTTCTATTCCTAAATATTAGTCTTTTAGAGAGTTCAACAAGTGACTACATACGGAGCAAAATGAGTGAATCTAGAGTCTAAAATATGTCTATATACATCTGTATGTGCCAGTCCATTTGAAACCTCTAAAAAGACTAATATTTAGGAACGAAGGGAGTAAAATGTAAGACATCCATGGTCCTCAGTTCAATATTTAAAATGAACATGAAACTGAAACATGAATATTAAGTCTAGTACTATAGTACATGCAAATGTTGTGTTTAGGCGGAGCTATGATTGTCGGGGGTCAACCCCTCGACCTTAGATAAAATTGTGGAGCTCTGTTTAGGGTTGTTTAGATTATATTTGTCCCCACCCTCCCAACCACCGATTGGTTGTGCACCCCCCACCCCTCCTCCCCGGGAGAATATCATGTGCCCCCATACCTTAGATGCTATATGCCGATACGAGTTGCCTGGAGCTTCTAGATCTGAGATATAGCAGTTCACATGATGTGTCTAATTTTTTTTTGCAGGAAACCTTGATGAGTTTGAGAATTGCACACAATTTGTACAAAAACTACTCAGATGCCCTTGGATCCCATATCCAACGACCTCGAAGCTCGTATCACCATAGCATATCTAAGATGAAGGAGGACATCATATTCTCCTGTATGTAAGAATATCATGTGCAATCACACCTTAGATGCTTTGTTGATACAAGCTCTTCGGAGCCGTTGGATTTGTGACCCAACACCTCCTCGGTGGTTCGAATGGTTTTTTGCAGAAAAGCCCCAAAAGAGTTCGGCCACTGCTTACAAGCACAAAGACTGCTCAGATGCCATTGGATCTCAGATCAAACGACCTCCAAGCTCGTATCACCGTAGCATCCAAGTTGCGATATCACCTTATGTTTTCTCGCACGGGAGAATCTGAGGTGCTCCCGCACCGTAGTTCTATGGTGATACGAGTTCACTGAGATCTAACAGCCCATAGTAGGAGGTTTGAATGTTTTTGCAATATACGGCTGATAGAGTTTCGGAAATGCGCAGAAAGTACAAGTACTACGCATGTGCCATCTGATCACTGATCATACGACCTAGATGCTCATATCACCGTAGCGGGTAATTAAGCTACGGGGAGCACCTAATATGAGCACCGGGGAGCCGTTGGCTCGAAGATGCAGCGGCACACACGAGGCCTCAATGTTTTATTTGCAAAAAAACCTTTAAAGAGTTTGGAAATTGCGCATAATTACAAAGACTACTCCCAAGCCATTGGATCTCACTTCCAACAGTGTAAAAACTCGTATCACCATAGTATCTAAGCTACGGGGTGGATGTGATATTCTATGCCACTGTCATTTTTGTTCGTAAACTTGCAAAATAAGTGTAACTCGTGTCGTTACTTGTCTAACCGCGCAAAGTGTTTGTTCAAAAAAACCATCCTACACTGAAATATCGGAACAACACATGGGGGTCCCACTTGTCATTAATCAAATTTGGACCTAAAACTAACAAATCTGAAAGACGATATTCGAACTGGCAACCTGGACTACAAAGCGTAAGTTGATAGCCTGAAAAAACGAACGGTTGTTGGCTTTGTCCCATAACTTGATTTTATACAGTACTTGCATTGAGTAGAGTAGATGGAGTGCCTCGTCAACACGTGCATGACCGTTGGCTCACTTACTGGTGGGTCCCAGGTCTGCGATCTCAATATCTCTTCTCTCCATCGTCTAACCATTGCACGGGCACACACGAAGAGCAGCGCTAGCTTGCCGTGGTGTTATTACAACTAAAAAAAATCTTGGAAAATAGAAGAATCGCCTAGAACAAGAGACATTGTGCCTGGTCGAGACGGAGCTAACCACATCTATCCTCCGTGCCATGTTTGCATGATGAAGCTGTGTGGCTAGTGGGGTGTTTTCGACCGACTGGCTGGGTCCCGAGGTCGAACCATAGGTACTACGTCTGATACAGTATATTTTTATACGCACATTTTTCCTCCGTGCCGAGACGTGGCACACCCTACCACGCGGTTTTGGAGTCCTCGCGGGTGGTGCACGCATATATTCTTCCAGATGTGGGACGCCCTACTGCGCGTTTTCTGGGTCCTCCTCGGTCGTAGTGCCGAAGCAAGTAAATGAGTCGTCAAATCATGAAAGACCACCTTTCTCACCGAGTACATCAGTGAAGCACGGTGGCTAGCTAGTTGGGCTAGTTTGACCGATTAGCTAGGCCGCCGCCACATTTGTTTTTTCACCCTTTTTTACCTACTTGCCGGCTGGTAAATTTAAATATACATCGCAGCGTTGCTCTGGTGTTTTGGTGCGGTAGGATTTTTAATTTTTTGATTGATGGGAGCAAGCGCGGCAGGATTTTTAATTTTTTGATTGACGGGAGCAGGCGCGGCAGCAATTAGTCACGATGACTCCGCCTGTAAAAACCCACTGCTCCCTGACGTGAGAAGTCGTCGACTGGTGTTTTACCGTGGTGAAAACCAAAAGATTCCCCGCTCCTCGGCTGGCTCCCTCCGCCTTCCTGTAGATTGCATTACCTTTCAGCCGTTTCGCCCCCTTTGCTTCCTCTCCCCATTGCTTCTACCTGGTGCCATGGCGGCGCAGCAGATCACGGAGTCCGAGGTGAGGCGCCTGACAGAGGAGCTCCATGCCAAGGATGCGGAGCTCAGGGCCAATGACGTGGAGCTCCGTGAGCTCAAGGAGGAGAGGAGTGCCATGCTCCTCCGTTATGTGCGGGAGTTCACGGAGCTTCAAAAGCGGTAGGCGTCCACCACAAAGATGCTCAAGGCGTCGGCGGCGTTGCTGCAGAAAGCGGGAGATACGATAGGCCGTCAGGGGAGCCGGCTGGAGCGCGAGCAGGCCAATCGTGACGAGGTCCAGGATCGCCTCAGCCACTTGGTGAACCAAGTTGCCACGCACGTGTTGCAGCTGCGCGATGCCTACCGTCGTGCTAGCGCGACAATGCCGGTCGTCGGGCTAAACCCGTTCGACCACCCGGTCGACTTCAACGAGATGCGGCTTCCTGACCTGGTCTCCTTCTTCACCTATATCTCCAAGGAGCTGAGGCGTCTCCGCGCGATGGTGGGGGCTGAGCTGGACAAGGAGGGGTTGTGGGCTGCTGTCGCCGTTGCCGGGCGAATCCTTTCAGGGCTCCGTCACCGGAATCCATTTGTGCCCTTGGGCGCCGTCTTTGACGAGCTGGCTCCCGTCGACCGCGAGCAGGCTCTGCGGGCGGTTGCACCCTGCATCACCAACGTCGTGCGCCTCGAGAAGCAGAGGGACTTAGGTGGTGTTTAGGCGCCCTCTGCATGGGCATGTCCATGTCTCGGCGCAACATGACCGTTGGATCAAACTCAGACGGTGCAGATCAGTCACTGTAGCACAAAGTAAACCCGAGCAAACGTCGGGCCGGGCCGAGTTTCGGGCCGGGCTTGTAAAAGCCCGACCTTCATTTCTCAAGCCCGAGCCCAGCCCGAAGCCCGAAATACTCCCTATTTTCAAGCCTGAGCCCGGCCCGAAATCAAGCCCGAAGCCCGAAAGCCCGGCCCGAATGCTGTTTTTTAGTACGCGCACGTGCAAGCCCGGCCCGAAGCCTGAAAGCCCGGCCCGAAATACGGAAAAATTGAAGGCCGATCCCGTCCTAAACTATCTTTCGGGCTACAAAACAAAGCCCAAGCCTGGCCCGAATGTCAAGCCCGGCCTGGGTTTTTCGGGTCGGGCTCGGGCCGGGTCATCGGGCCGGGCTCGGGCCGGGTCATCGGGCCTGGCTGCCCATGCCCGGGTTTAGCACAAAGTGTGTGGGTGTGTTTGGTTGCATTCTCATCTCAATATAGTTGTTTCCTCTTGGTGTATTTTTGTCAACCTACTAGTGTGGACTCATGCACCCTTCATGAACTCTGTCAAACACCCAAAAGTGGGTCGAGAAGGGAACTTTTGCTCCCATCCCGTGCACCCTTCATACACCCCGCCTAACACTATTCGTGCTTCATATGGTTCATGTTTCGTGGAGTACTGTAGCACCGTACTCTCTGTGCGCTGTGGACCTAGTTCTGTTAACATTGCTCTCACCATTCATTCTCGACCAGACAGTCGAAAAAGCGGTACTATGTTACATATAGGAGTAGTTGACATGCGCACAACATCATTTGTTATCATCATATCTTACTACACTAGCAAGAAGATTGTGTAGTACTGACGTATGAACCACTGCACATGCCTAGTAGTAGGAGCACTGTGTATGTTCAAGTGGCTGCCGTGTTTCGCACTCCTCCGTCGTAAGAGTGGAAACACTTGATGTAATCATTTTTATCTTCAGAAAAACAATGGACACGCTCTACCGTGCGGATCCTCCTCGAGCCATGCACTAAATTACTCTCTTTCGCTGACGTGTGGGACAGCCAGCACCTGGGTCCACCAGCCATGAACTAAATTACTCCATAGTAGAGTGACGGTAGACTACCCAGATCGAACCGCCGCAGTAATGCCCAATGAGCCGTCAAATCACAAAACCCCCTCCTTTCCAGCAGTAAGTTGGACGGACGAAGCCACCATCATTTCACTCTTCTCTCTTAGCTTCCTCTCTTGAAGAAAACCCCCACTCGCTTCGCTTCTCCCTCATCTCGTTCCTCCTTTCACTCTTCTCTCTCAGCTTCCTCTCTTGGATGGACGCCGGAGCACCGGCCGACGTGATGTCTATGGCTCTGGACAAAACCGTCGAGGCTCATGGTACGAAGAAGCGCAAGCACCCCGCCGAGACTACCGCAGACAAGCTCAAAGCCATCGCCCTGTCCAAGCCCCCCCTCTCCGGGATCCCTCATTAAGGAAGTCCAGGAAATGTCTCTTGTTGATGATCTTTTTCTCGATCTTGATCGTGTTTTTTCATCTAAATGCGGTACTAGTACTAGTAGTACAACTTTCTGGGTGATCTTGCATGTGATTTTAGTGTGCCAAATGACGGTTCTAAATTCCTCTTTTTACCAAAACATGCGAGAGGTTGACACTGATTTCTTATAGATTACTTTCAACTACTCCCTCTGTCCCAAATTTCTTGTCTTAGATTTGTCTAGATACGGATGTATCTAATACTAAAATGTGACTTGATACATCCGTATCTAGAAAAATCTAAGACAAGAATTTTGGGACGGAGGGAGTACTTTATGAACATCAATGCTACCTTTTAAGAGGGTATATTTGCCTCAGTAACTTGTGTTATGGATACTGCATGTAATCCCTCTGCTCTCATGCCTTTGAAGACATGTTCTAGTGTCTTTGTTCACTCATTTCTGTGGGTATATGTAGTCATATATGGAGTATAATATCGAAAATCATCTTATATTTCTGAACGGAGGTAGTAATAAAATATGGTTTCTGTTTGAATTAGAACCAGGTCCGCGGTGGAGATGAAGTTCTCAAAGTCATGTCGTGTGAACTGGAAGACCTGATGATGAGTTCTACTGCTGAACTATCCAGCTGCTATGTCCTTGTCGCCACGTGTCCTGAACTAGTGTTTTCATGTAGCATTGTTGTCAGGCGTGTTCTTGAGGCTGTATTTGACCACATCAATTTCCTGGTTGTGCCTTTGATTACGAAGGGTGTGGTTCTTGTAAAGCTTCCCAACAAATCTGATGCGGCCTGTCTTCATCATCATGTTTATGAGTGGAAAGACCACTCTGTTAGGTTATCCAAGGTTGACAAGATGGTGATGGTGCATGTAGACATCTCACACGAAGTCCATGGCCTAGTCATTTTTGCGGGTTCATCCCGTAGGTCGGTGGCAAGAAATAGTCTGCAGAGTTTAGTTAGTGCAACTTTGCTGGTCTGTAGTAAGTACTATTGTTCAGTACTTGATTTGTGTTTGTGAACCTTGTATTGTTTATTAGTACTGCCGCTTTTGGTGTGTGGTCAGTCCTGAGAATGGTCTATGTTAATGTCTGTCCACTCAATTCAGTCTGTATATTTTGAAGTATCCAGATCATATTTTTTGTGAGGACAGTTTATCAATTATGGTTACACTCCAATATCTGTATGCATTGCAGGGTTTATCGCACCCACCAGGATTACCAGTCCCATGGATGTCGGTCCATACGATTTGTCACGACCTTTGGACTGTCCTGCTTGTGGGAGTAGGCGGGGCCCCTGCATGCCACGCGTAGTTGGACGATCAATCTTCTGTTTAATACTTTAACATAGTGATTTCCTAGTAAGGATTCACTCATGTCACATCAAGTAAATCTTATTGATTTACTGTCTAAATCTTACTGATTTAATGTCATGTTTTCTTTCTTTTCCTGCAATTTTACGATGCAAGTTTTGCCATGTGACATTCATCACAGAATAAACCGTTTGGTTTGCTCTACGATGGCTATTTTTGCAGGTTTCACTTCTTATGTCGTGTTAGTAACAAAGGCACTGTCCATCACTTATATTACTGGAAAAAATTGGATCAGTCTGTTGTCTGAGTACAAGCTGAATCCCTATGATGAACTGCAGTTTGGTTTAAAAAAACGCCACATTTAGTTCTTCTCGCGTTTAAAAGAAATGAAGAAAAAAACTGGATCACGGTCATAGATCCTAGTCAAGTTAGAAAGATGATCATACCAGTCCAGACACGATCGCCGCTGTCTCGCACATCGGTACCACCTTCAGGAACGGATCGAGCACCGGCAGTTGCTCTAGCACTGACAGCGGCAGCCGCTCA
Organism: Aegilops tauschii subsp. strangulata; assembly: GCF_002575655.3. Taxonomy (NCBI): domain Eukaryota; kingdom Viridiplantae; phylum Streptophyta; class Magnoliopsida; order Poales; family Poaceae; genus Aegilops; species Aegilops tauschii. The sequence continues at coordinate 521,585,494 of NC_053036.3, forward strand.
GTCTGATCCAGCTGAGGATTGGGCACCGACCGCGTCAGCGGATCAGTGTGATCTACCGGAGGATCGGGCATCGACACCGGCACCTGCTCCGACACCGGCACCAGCTCTACAAGGAGCACCATCTCCGGCAGCAGCGGCGGCTTCGGAAACTGCACCAACACTTGCACTTGCATCTGCTCCGGCCCGTGCAGTTGCACGGGCAACAAACTGGTCTGCAGTTCGCACTTCATATACCAAAGTCCTTACAAAAACCGACATGTCCACCTTCTTGGTAAGCATTGGCCGCCCAAGTGCTTTGTTCTTTTTTCTTTCCATGTTGTTTCACATGATTCACTGTGTTGATCTAACTGTTTGGGTATGTCTTCTTGTTTGCAAACAGAGAATTCCTAGAGCAACGAGGGAGTCATTCAACAATCCGGGCGACCGCGGCCAAGTTAGCCTTGGTGTGAATGAACCTGCTCAATATACCGTAAGTACAAAGGATGGTCGCATGATGATTGATGCTAAAGGATGGTCAAGGTTCAAATCTAAATCATATCTTGCGGTAGGGGATGATGTCAAAATCGAACTTTCTCGGCAAGGAGAGCTGTTCCAAATCAACTTTGAAATTCTTCAGTAGCAGCACGCAACTGCCGAACTGATCTATCCTCCGAGAGATTTTGATGTAATAATCTGGCATGGTGAAACAAGTGTCCTATGTGTATAAGTAGTACGACGGTATTATTTATCACATGGTACCTGGTGGCTCGCTTGATTGGCAGTCCTGTAAGCTCATCTTGCATACAAATTTTGGGGGTACCAGGGCCTGCATCCACCAAGAACATTTCTTCCCGTTGATAGAATTGCAACTCAGATTGCTAGTTAGGAACTGTCGTTCGATTTCATTCCAATAGCTGCTGTGCTTTATTCAATTTTGTGTATTCGCCTTGCAACAGCATCTAAAACCAGCGCCGTACCGATCGCTTGCAATATGAAAAGCGTTGAGGTAGAACACATGGCCCCCCAAACATGTAGGGTCGGCCTGCGGCCCAAAGTCCAAAACCGTGAGCCTATCTGAGTATTATATTCTCAGCTGAACCCCCATAAAAAAAAGCTGAACCCCCATAATGCCCGTGGGTTGTAGAGGGAGTATATTTCTCGGCAAGGTGAGCCTGTGATATAAAAGATTTGTATATTTCTTTACAGAGGGAGTATCTCTCTGTCAAAAAATATATTTATGTGTAACTAGTTACTCTTGTCTTTCTACTTCCTTTCGCTGATATGTGGGGCAACCGGCAACGGGGTCCACGTGCCATATGCATAAATTAGAGTGCACAACTTCACGGTAGACAATCCCCGGTCGTAGCGCCGCAGTAATGCCCAATGAGCCATCAAATCACAACCCCCCTTTCTAGCTTTAGCAGTAAGCTTGACGGACGAAGCGGCAATATTATACTGGGCCTGAATCCCCTTCTCCCTCATCTGCTTGTTCAGAGAAAACCCCCTCTCGGTGATTGCATAGGGTTTTCTCATGGAGAACCAGGTACGAATTCTTCATCCATCCCCGATAAATCCAAGTCCCTTGGTCGCAGGTAATCCTAGGATGGCAGCCACCGCCGTTGATGCATTTTTCTTCCTACTGAATCTAGTGTGTTTCATTTGTAGTGCCCAATGTGCGAGTACCCTACAGGTTTCTGCGCCCTCGGCGAGATGCCACACTTGTTCCTTCTCATCCTAACATAGCATTTTGAAACGCGCACAGTATGTTCCTAGAATCCTCTTTTCTATCTGGGAGGGTGGGGTTTTTTTGAACATGCTGTGTTCTCATATTATTTTTCCTGCAGTGTATTATTTGCTCTGCCAGAACACATGTACTCAAGATGCTAGGCCTTGCCATAACTGAATACACTAGTTTCATGGTCATAGTGAAGACAAGCCATGGATATAAGTTCCGAGTTGGGTTCATGAACCAAGAAGATCGCTGCTTTTTTATGGCCGAATTTGGATAAACTTTCTCAAGTGTTACGGACTGAAAGTTGGCGCACGAATGTTGATGGAAATAGCAGAACCTGGTCTCATCTTCACTGCGATCTTCCACCCCGACGTCGTTCCAATTGTTCATCCATGTTAGTTTTGTATCTGGTTCTTGCTTGTTGCCTCGATTACTTCTTAATCCACCTATTCTGTCTAACTAATCACAATTTAACTTTAGAAGTAGCAACGAATCTCTCACGAAGATGCTACTTCTAACTAATATTTTCTTATAATTGGTGGCATGCGTAGGTTTTTTCAGAGTTAAGCAGTCTTCTCGGTTGTTACTCTGTAATAACTCGGCTATTACTAATGGCACTGAAGTTGACTGGATCGACATCCACAAGTTCCTACACTTTATTGATCGTCTTGAGGTCCTTGTGGGGCATTTCAATGGTGGAAGCCCACGTGGGATATGTGTGCCACTGCTGCACTCGTTGAACAGGTCCAACTGTGTCGAGAAACTTATGGTACGAGCTGTTTTCTGTTATATATGTTGTTCCTAAACTATTGCTTATACACAGTTTTACAGTTGTGATCGTCTTGAAATAGGAACTGCCGAGTTCTATTGTTCCTATACAGATGCCTAACCATGGTCGGGTCAGACTTGCACTTGGTCACAACATGACGTTTATGTCGACCTACTCAATTCCCCTTGGAGGTGAAAAGATACTTATTCATGGGTGGTCTCAAATAATGAAGGCACGTCCATCTTGGAGAATAGGACAGAAGATTATGTTCATGCTTTTCCATGGCTCTAAAGCGAATATCCTGTTTATTGACCACGCTGCGAGATGAAGCCGCTTTCAGAAGGTTGTGGATGCGCGGGGTGGCGCCTGGGCCTTGTCCTGGGGCTTGGCGGCCTCACCCTTGGATAACTGTAGGCAAAGTAGCACTGTTCGAGGCGTGCTTTGTACGGTTGAACCTGTATAAGTACTCATACTGCTGTCAGCTTTGGTTGTTAAGTGCCCCTGCTGGTTTCAGTTAAGGTTGTTAAGTACTCCTGCTGCTTTTACAGTTTGTCGTGTTTCTTCAGTCCTGTCTTCCTCCAGCCGCCAAAACCAAAAGCGCCGGCGGGGCCGCCTGCTTCCGCCTCCCATGGTTGGCTGCGCCTCAGCGCACGCATCGCCCCACCGTCTCCTAAATCGTTAACGCCGACATCCTCCGCGCGCTTTGGTGCGCTCGCCGCGGCGCCGCCCTCTCGCGTTGTCAACATGGTCAACAAACAACAGGAATCGGCAAAAGTACGTGGAGAGGATGACAATAGGGGCCCACCACGTCAGCGTATGGAAAAATAAAATGCTTCATCCTATCGTTTTCCTGACATCTGGGACCCATGACATTGTGAGCGTATATAGTCAATAGACAAGAGAACAGCACAAGATCGGCTGACACCTAGGACGTAGCTACTCGAGCGGTATTTTTTTGTTTGGTATTGTTGAGATGGAGCAGGGTTTGTACTGGGCTGTGGCCCGTCTAGCCCAGGCTTATATTTTATGTTCACCATGTGACCAGCCCAGCTATTTTTTCTTTGTGAAAATGAGCCCAGTTTTTTTTTTGAAGAATACCCAATCCAGGCCTACTTATTTTTCTACGCCCTGATGGGCTGCAACTCTTTCAAGACGCCTGCAAATCTTGAAAGTAATATGAAATGGGTTGTAAATATAAAAACAGATGACATATTGGCAATTACTTTATAATTTCTGAATTTTTTTCACATTTTCAGATTCCTATTTCACTGGGCATTAACCTAATTTAAATATATCTTCAAAGTACTTTAAATCTAGCTCGACATTTCGGTATTAAAAATAGTTTGGAACCCACAGAAATATGCGAAATTGGCCCTGGCCAACCAAAAAAATGACTGCAATAAATTGCATAAGAAGTTGCCATCAGCTATATATAAATTATTAAAAAAAGAGGGAGTGGTCTGACTTGTGCGCCTGTTTAGTTGACGCATATGCAAGATTTTTTTAGTTATTTAACACGTCAACAAACGATTCTAGCAGACATAACTGTTGGATGTCAATCCAACGGCCGTCGTGTTTCTTCAATCTCTGATCTTCTTGCTCCAGCCGCCAAAGCAGCGCCGACGGGACCGCCTGCTCCCGCCTCCCGTGGCCGGCTGTGCTACCGCGCAGGCCTCAGCGCCCCTACTACTCCCACCGCTGGACAGGGCATCCCTCTACTCACCCACACCCCCTGTTATTCTGCGGCGACGGCAGCCTCACACCGCAGCCGAACCGGTGAACCCTCGTACTCCTCTCCGCACGGGCTTCCACTGCCGCGTCTTCCCCGGCTCCGCGTCATCCCCTTCCTAGGCCTCGCCATCGTCCACCGCCGTGGTGCTCTCGGCGCGGCGTGGTCAATGTGGTCAACGACCGACTTCCATCGGAAGAGTACTGTACGTGGAGAGGCTGAGAGCTGGGTCCACGGCAGCCGCAAGGAAGTGCCTCCTTATTACGCGGAAAATAATTATTCCTCCACCTGACAGCAGGGACCCACCGGACGGGCCACCAGTATTTCACGAAAAAATGTTTCCCCCTGACTGCTGGGACCCACAGGACGGGCCACCGTATTTCGCGAAAAAAACGTTCCCCCCGCTGTCAGCTCGGACCCACCGGAAGTGCCTCCTTATTACACACAAAAAATTAATACCCCCTGCTAGCTGGGACCCACCTTGGTGGGAGGCTGACTTGTGGGCCTACTAAGTTGACTGGGACGGAGGCCTTTGTCAACTTTAGTCAATATATGAATGATTCTAGCTCCAGTGACCGTACGATGTCCATCCAACGGCCGTAGTGCTTCTTCAACCTCTGGTCTTCTTGCTCCAGCTGCCCAAAGCAGCGCCGGTCGTGCTGCCTGCTCCTGCCGCCCGTGGCCGGCTGTGATGCCGCGGAGGCCTCACCGCCCCCTACTACTCCCACAACTGGCCAGGCCATCCCTCTACGCACCCACACCCCCTGTTATTCTGCGGCGATGGCAGCCTCACACCGCAGCTAAACGAGTGAACCCTCATACTCGTCTACGCGTGGGCATCCACTGCCGCGTCTTCCCCGGTTCCGCATCGTCCCCTTACTATGCCTCGCCATCGTCCACCGCCCTGGTGCTCTAAACGCGGCGTGGTCAACATGGTCAAGGAACGGCTTCCATCGGACGTGGACTGTACGTGGAGAGGCTGACAGCTGGGTCCACGGCCGCAACAAGGAAGTGCCTCGTTATTACGCGCAAAATAATTATTCCTCCACCTGACAGCGGGGACCCATCGGACGGGCCACCGTATTTTGTGAAAAAAACATTTCCCCCTGACTGCTGGGACCCACCAGCTACATCTTCGCACGCAAGGAAGTGCGTCCGGGCCAAAAAACAAAACGATTCGCCCCCTGACTGCTGGGACCCACCAGCTACCTCTTCGCAGGCAAGGAAGTGCCTGACAGTTGGGACCCACCTGGTCAAAGCGTATGTAGCGTTGTCATTCTGGTCGCGAACGTGTACGTACATACTGGTCGATGTAGAGGCGCGCACGTGTCGTAGTAGAGGCGCGCACGTAGCATGTACACATACGTATAGCGGCTAGGGTGCAAGAAAGAAAATATGGCCACGTATGTGTACATATGGGCGGGGTCTCGAACGCCTACTCGTGCATACGTACGGCGAGGGCTCGTGTACATGGCTGGGTCGGAACGGAGAAACAGCGTCGTCGTCGTGTTCATGGGGAGGCAACGGAATGCGTCGTGTTCATGGGGAGGCAACGGAATGCGTCGTGTTCATCGGGAGGCAACGGAACGCGTGGGAGCCAACCGGCTGGGTCGAAACGGAATGCGTGGTCGTGTTCATCGGGAGGGCTTGGACGGAACAGGCGATGGAAACGAGGCCCGGCGTACCGCACAACGGAGGAAACGGACCTCCTACGTTCGGAATGGGGTCCTGTTGATCAGGAGGGGTGTGGCGTACCGCAAAACGGAGGAAACGGACCTCCAACGGTCGAAACGGGGGTCCTGTTGATCGGGAGGGGTGTGGCGTACCACAAAACGGACGAAACGGACCTCCTACGTTCGAAACGAGGGTCCTGTTGATCGGGAGGGGTGTGGCGTACCGCAAAACGGACGAAACGGACTTGTGTTGGAGCGCTACGGTCGAAACGGGGGTCCTGTTCATCGGGAGGGGTATGGCGTACCGCAAAACGGGACTCCACGGGATACTGTTCATCTCCACCGTCGACCTCCTCCAGCCTCCACGGGCTCCTGTTCATCCAGCCTCCACCGCGCGCTACTCCACCGGCTACTGTTCAACCACCCCTCCACGGGCACCCCTCCACCATCTACTGTTCATCCAGCCCTCCACACCACGGGGTCCTGTTCAACCACCCCTCCACGGGCACCCCTCCATCGTCTACTGTTCATCTAGCCCTCCACCCCACGGGGCCTTGTTCATCCAGAGGCAACGCCACCGCTCACTGTTCATCCAAACCCCCTCCCCCCCGCAACGCTCACTGTTCATCCAATCGATCGGCTTCAGTTAGCAGCAGTAGCAAAGGAATCGCTCGATCGGGTTCAGTTAACAGCCATCGATCAATCACTCGGGTTCAGTAACGCGTAGCCTGCAGTGCAATCGCTCGGGTTCAGTTAGAGCCCAACGCCTCGCTCGGGTTCAGTTAGAGCCAACGCCTCGCATACACGCGCGTACGTGTACGAGAGAAACGCGCATCGCTCGGCCCCCGACCTCCCACCGTAACCGGGAACTCCCCGAAATTTTCCTCGCCCTCGCTTCTACCATGGTTTTTTCCGTCATGGACGGCCCAAAGAATGTCATGCAGCTACGTCTCCGGCCCGCCCAGGACGAAAAGCCCATTTTCTGTCATGATTTTTTGTCATAGAAGTAGGAGCCCACCACATCTATGATGATACTGGGTTTTGTCGCAATTATCATCATAGAAGTGTCATATGTATGACAGAAATTTTTTTCGTGCGGCCCAAAATGTCACGGATGTGTCTTTTTTTGTAGTGTTGATACATCAACTAGTCCAGAACCAAGGCAACAAAAACAACAACAACAACCCACCGCCAACACCTCCAGTTGACAACTTAGCCCGTTTTCTGAGGTTGCAGCCGCCGGTGTTTTCCAGTAGCACCGAGCCAATAGTTGCTGATGACTGGCTATGCAGGATTGGAAGAGAGTTGACCACCGCAGGTTGCACAGATGCTGAGAAGGTGCGTTTTGCCGCATATCAATTGAATGGACCCGCAGCCTCATGGTGGGAGAATTACACAACCACTTTCCCTATAGCCAATATCACTTGGGATCAGTTTCAGCAAGCATTCCACACTGCACATGTCTCAACTGGAGCTATGAGCATGAAGAAGCGTGAGTTTTGCAACTTGCGCCAAGGAAATCGTAGTGTGGGGCAGTACGTGGATGAGTTCAGCAAGTTAGCTCGCTATGCCCTAGATGATGTGGCCACAGATGCCGTGAAGCAGGAGAAGTTTATGGAAGGGCTGAATGATGAGATGAGTATGCAGTTAATGGTAGCAACACTTAACAACTACCAGGAGTTGGTAGACAAGGCTCTTATGATTGAAGGGAAGCAGCAGCAGATTGAGAGCTGCAAAAGGAAGCACGGACAAGGGAAGTACAATTCAGGAGCTCAGCAGAAGCCTCGTTTTACCCCGAACCCGGGAGGATATACCCATAACCATGGAGGCCATACCCACAATGGAGGAAGTTCACATAACCATAGTGGCCCCAAGAATGGAAATGGGAATGGAGCAGGCAGTAATCAGAACCGCTCTAACCCAACCACACCTGCCAAGAAGGACCAAAGTCACATTACTTGTTTCAAGTGCGGGAAGACTGGACACTATGCCAATGAGCGCCCTGAGCCAAAGAATGGTAATGGCAATGGAAGCTCTGGGAAGAAGCCTAACCCTATCAACAGGGTACAGGTGAACCACGTGAACATGGAAGAGGTTGAAGAGCAACCAGATGCAGTTATCGGTAAGTTTTTGGTTAAGTCATTTACCACTCTCGTTCTTTTTGATACTGGTGCATCGTCTTCATACATTTCAAGGGGTTTTGTGGACAAGTTTAAGTTACCCACCTTAGCCCTTAGGTCACCCATGCTAGTAAGCTCACCAGGAGCAGAGTATATGGCCAGCCAATGGTGCGACCGGATACCCTTAACCATTGGTAGCCATGTTTTCCCTTCAGACCTAACAATTTTGGAGTCACAAGGATTGGATGTGATACTAGGCATGGATTGGCTATCGAAGTATGGAGGAAACATTGACTGTGCTAGTAGGTCAATTCTGCTCACCACCCCGGAGGGAAAAAGGATCAAGTATGTATCCAGGCATGCGACGAGGAGGACCCAAGTAAATTCTCTCACGGGAGTTGTTCAGGAGGAAGTGCCTGTACTGAAGGATTACCCTGATGTATTCCCAGAGGAGCTACCAGGCATGCCGCCGGATCGAGACATTGAGTTTTTGATAGAGCTGTTGCCAGGCACCGGACCAATATCGAAGAGACCATACCGAATGCCCACAAATGATCTGGAGGAGATTAAGAAGTAGATTAAGGAGTTATTGGATAAAGGCTACATTCGACAAAGTTCGTCACCGTGGAGAGCCCCAGTGCTTTTGGTTGAGAAGAAGGATGGATCATTGAGAATGGTTGTTGATTATTGTGCATTGAATGAAGTGGCGATCAAGAACAAGTACCCACTGCCGATGATCAATGATTTGTTTGACCAACTGCAAGGAGCTAAAGTATTCTCCAAGATCAATCTGCGATCACAATACCACCAGCTGAAGATCCGAGAACAGGATATACCTAAGACAACCTTCACCACATGGTACGGGCTATATGAGTACATGGTTATGTCATTTGGATTGACTAACGCCCCTCCCTATTTTATGAGTATGATGAATAAGGTGTTCATGGAGTTCTTGGATAAGTTTGTTGTGGTATTCATTGATGATATTTTGGTATACTCGAAGAATGAAGAGGAACACAAGGAGCATTTACGTTTGGTTCTCGAGAAGCTCAGAGAACATCAGTTGTATGCCAAGTTCAGCAAATGTGAGTTTTGGTTGAAGGAAGTTGGATTCCTTGGACATGTTATATCAGGAGAAGGTATAGCAGTAGACCCTACGAAGGTTCAGTCAGTCACTGAGTGGTTGGCACCCACCTCAGTAGGAGTGATCCGCAGTTTTCTTGGACTCGCGGGATATTATCGGAGATTCATTGAGAATTTTTCTAAGATTGCGAAGCCTATGACGGAGTTGTTGAAGAAGGACACCAAGTTCAAATGGACAGATGAATGTGAGGCAAGTTTCCAGGAGTTGAAGACACGTTTGGTTACAGCCCCAGTGCTGATTCTGCCAGATATACGCAAGGATTTCCAAGTGTATTGCGACGCATCTCGCTTAGGACTTGGAGGTGTACTTATGCAAGATGGAAGAGTTGTTTCATATGCCTCACGTCAACTATGACCGCACGAGTTGAAATATGCCACGCATGATTTGGAGTTAGGAGCCGTAGTGCATGCACTCAAGACCTGGAGGCATTTTCTTATTGGAAACCATTGTGATGTGTACACGGATCATAAGAGTTTGAAGTACATTTTCACACAGAAGGAGCTGAATCTCAGGCAGAGGAGATGGTTGGAGCTTATAAAGGATTATGACAAGAAGCTGCACTATCATCCAGGCAAGGCCAATGTCGTAGCAGACGCTTTGAGCCGGAAGAGTTATGCGAATACCCTCGTAAGCGGAGGATTGCCAAAGGAGTTAGCTGAAGATCTCAGGGAGCTTCGTTTGGAGATAGTCCCTAGAGGTTTTGTCGCAACATTGGAAGTTCAGTCAACATTATTGGGAAAAATTCGAGAAGCTCAGAAGGATGACAAAGAGATTGCCGAGATAAAGGAGAGGATGAGCAAAGGAAAAGCCAAAGGTTTTCGTGAGGATGCGCACGACACCTTATGGTTTGAAGACCGAGTTTATGTACCCAATAATGCAGAGATCAGGAAGTTGATACTACAGGAAGCCCATGCCTCTCCATACTCGATACACCCCGGAAACACCAAGATGTATTTGGATTTGAAAGAGCGTTTCTGGTGGACAGGAATGAAGAAGGATATTGCTGAGTATGTAGCCGTATGTGATGTGTGTCAGAGAGGGAAGGCAGAACATCAGAAACCAGCAGGATTACTGCAGCCTATGCTGATACCCGAATGGAAGTGGGACAAGCCTGGCATGGATTTCATCACCGGATTACCCAGGACCCGATTGGGATATAATTCTATCTGGGTAGTAGTGGATCGTTTGACCAAAGTGGCTCACTTTATCCCAGTGAAAATCACATATACAAGTGCGAAGTTGGCCAAGATATATATGACCAGGATCGTATGTCTCCACGGAGTTCCGAGGACCATCGTATCAGTAAATTAGTTTTGACAATTCAGAGAAACCTGCTTTTGATCTGTTTCTTTTTGCTCTAGATTGTTACACAAATTGCTCAGGTTTTCCTAATTTGGTAGGATTTTTGGTGTTACAGAAGTATTCGAGAGTTACAGATTACTACAGACTATTCTGTTTTTTTACAGATTCTGTTTTCTATGTGTTGTTTGCTTGTTTTGGTGAATCTATGAGTAGTATCGGAGGGTATGAACCATAGAGAAGTTGGAATACAGTAGATATTACACCAATATGAATTTAGAATGAGTTCACAACAGTACCAAAAGTGGTGATTTATTTTCTTATACTAACGGAGATTACGAGTTTTCTGTTGAGTTTTGTGTTGTGAAGTTTTCAAGTTTTGGGTAAAGATTTGACGGACTATGGAATAAGGAGTGGCAAGATCCTAGGCTTGGGGATGCCCCGGATGGCATCCCCTCTCTCGTCTTCGTTCATAGGTAACTTTACCCGGAGCTATATTTTTATTCACCACATGATATGTGTTTTGCTTGGAGCGTCATTTTCTTTTGTTAGTATTTTCTTGCTGTTATTTAGAATAATGTTTTGCATCTCTATTTTCAATAAAAATGTCAAGGATAGCCTTTACCATGCTTATTTTGCAAGTATACATGTTGCTGTTCCAAAACAGAAAGTTTATCGCTGTTGCAAAAAATTCTCTAGAAAAGCCAGAATATGATAAAATGTTGAAACTTTTTGCATAATAAGCTCTGATAAATTTTCTACAGTGTGGTAGAATTTCATAATGTTTGGAGTTAGGGAAGTATTGATACTCTTGCATTCTTTACAGACTGTACTGTTTTGGCAGATTGCTGTTATGTTTGCATTGTTTGCATATGTTTGCTTGTTTAATGATTCTATTTGAGGATAGGAGTATTAAATATGCAGAGGAATTTAGTATGCAATGTTGAATAATAATTTTAGTGATTTGTTACAGCAGAAAATGATAAGGTTTTTGAATTGGTTTACACTAACTTATCTCACGAGTTCTTGCTGAGTTTGGTGTGGATGAAGCTTTCGAGATTTAGGAAACCATGATATGAGAGTAATTAAGGAGACACAAAAGCTCAATCTTGAGGATGCCCAAGGCACACCAAGATAATATTTCAAGAAGTCTCAAGCATCTAAGCTTGGGGATGCCCCGGTTGGCATCCCACCTTTCTTCATCAACAATTATCGGTTAGCCTCGGTTGAGCCTAAGTTTTTGCTTCTTCACATGAGTTGTGCTATCCTTGAAATGTCATTTTATTTTGCTTTGCTTCCTGCTTGAATAAAATACATTAGATATGAAACTCTTAAATGAGAGAGAGTCTTCACATAGCTACATAATTATTTAACTACTCATTGATCTTCACTTATATCTTTTTGGAGTAGTTTGTCATTTACTCGTATGCTTCACTTATATCCTATGAGTAAATGGTTGAACGATTTGAATATCATAAATCTGAAATTATATATGTTTCGTATGCTTATCCCATGGGGAATAATGACTTCACATATAAGAAGTAGAGGTGGTAAATTTATTGAAGGTTAGCAAACATTGTATTGGTCACTTGAATAATTCATGAAAGAATATTGAAGGAAGAGAGATTTCACATATAAATATACTATCTTGGACATCTTCTATGATTGTGAGCCCCATTAATTATTTTCAAACCTGAGCAAATTAGTTGAAGTTGGACAAGGAAGACAATGTAATGAGTTATGCTTGGGTATATTTGTATAGAAGTTATATTGTTCTGGATCCTCTAACATGTGGTGCTTGCTATTTAGAATCCTTTGCTAGCCAAAATATCTGTACTATGCGGGAATACTGCTTGTGCATCCAAAATCTTGAACCAAGTTTCTTCCATGAGTGTCCACCATATCTACTTATATGCGGTATTTACCTGCCGTTCCAAGTAAATTTGCATTTGCCAAACACTAAATCTTCAAATAATAATCTGTTTTGTATTCCCGAATCGCTTTTGTAGCGACTAGGGGCTGTCAGTATCTTCCATGCTAGGTGGGTTATTCTCATGATGAGTGGACTCCGCTCATCATTCACGAGAAAAATGGCTGGTAACTTGGATGCCCAGTCCTATGATCAAAAGATCAAAAACAAAATCGCAAATAATTTAAACAAAACTCCCCCAGGATTGTTGATAGTTGGACGGCACCCGTTGTTTCGGACAAGCCGTGGAGTGTGATTGTTGGTGGAGGGGGAGTAAAATCTTTACCTTTCTGTTTGGGAACCACCTATAATGTATCTAGTATGGAAGATATTGGGAACTCTTGGTTGTTATGTTGACAATGAAAGCATACCTCTCAAAATTATTTTTATCTCCATTTTAAAGCTTCGATCTCTGGCACCCCTGCAAATCCCTGCTTCCCTCTGCGAAGGGCCTATCTTTTACTTTTATGCAAGAGTCAGTAGTATTCCTTCTCATTCCAACCTACTTTTTAGTTGGCAAGCATCATGTGATGGGGAAACATCGAAGCATATATGAAAATTCAAATATATTTGATCATGAATTATTATTGTTGACAATTATCTATATGATAAGTAAGTTGGTAGGAGAAACATTAAGCACCTATCTTTCTCTGTGTTCGATGGATGCTATTTATTCTAAATCAAAGCTCTTACATAGACCCTTCTTGAAAATAAGATGAATTGCAATTGTTTGATGACTGAGAACGTAGTTTGTTAGTTTTCAAGAAAGTTTATGGTATCTGCTTTAACATGTGAATAGCTTGTTACTTGATCATGAGAAGTTTTATGAGATGAGCTACTGTTATGACATATAATGATGCTAGAAAAGGTGATTCAAATTATCATTGATCGAACGTGTGCAACTGCTAGCATTCACAATTCATAAATTATTTCTTTTATCATTTACCTACTCGAGGACGAGCAGGAATTAAGCTTGGGGATGCTGATACGTCTCCAACGTATCTATAATTAATGAAGTGTACATGCTATTATATTATCCGTCTAGGATGTTTTATATGCATTTATATGCTATTTTATATGATTTTTGGGACTAACCTATTAACCTAGAGCCCAGTGCCAGTTTCTGTTTTTCCTTGTTTTGGAGTATCGCAGAAAAGGAATACCAAACGGAGTCCAATTGACCTGAAATTTCAAGGAGATTGTTTTTGGACCAAAAGAAGCCCACGGAGCATCGGAGATGGAGCAGAAGAGTCCCGAGGCCACCACGAGGGTGGGGGCGCGCCCTACCCCCTAGGCGCGCCCCCTACCTCGTTGCCGCCTCGTGGACCCCCCCTGACTTGTTCCCGACGCCAACACCTCTTATATATCCCCAAACTTCCAGAACATAACCTAGATCGGGAGTTACGCCGCCGAAAACCTCCAGAGCCACCAAAAACCAATCGGGACCCTGTTCCGGCACCCTGCCGGAGGGGGGAGCCATCACCGGTGGCCATCTTCATCATCTCGGCGCTCTCGATGACGAGGCGGGAGTAGTTCACCCTCGGGGCTGCGGGTATGTACCAGTAGCTATGTGTTAGATCTCTCTCTCTCTCTCTCGTGTCTTGATTTGGCACGATCTTGATGTATCGTGAGCTTTGCTATTATAGTTGGATCTTATGATGTTTCTCCCCCTCCGCTCTCTTGTAATGGATTGAGTTTTCCCTTTGAAGTTATCTTATCGGATTGAGTCTTTATGGATTTGAGAACACTTGATGTATGTCTTGCATGTGCATATCTGTGGTGATAATGGGATATTCACGTGATCTACTTATTGTATGTTTTGGTGATCAAGTTGCGGGTTCAGTGACCATGTGAACTTATGCATAGGGGTTGGCACACATTTTCGTCTTGACTATCCGGTAGAAACTTTGGGGCACTCTTTGAAGTTCTTTGTGTTGGTTGAATAGATGAATCTGAGATTGTGTGATGCATATCGTATAATCATACCCACGGATACTTGAGGTGACATTGGAGTATCTAGGTGACATTAGGGTTTTGGTTTATTTGTGTCTTAAGGTGTTAATATAGTACGAACTCTAGGATAGATCGAACGAAAAGAATAGCTTCGTGTTATTTTACTACAGACTCTTGAATAGATCAATCAGAAAGAATAACTTTGAGGTGGTTTTGTACCCTACAATAATCTCTTCGTTTGTTCCCCGCTATTAGTGACTTTGGAGTGACTCTTTGTTGCATGTTGAGGGATAGTTATATGATCCAGTTATGTTATTATTGTTGAGAGAACTTGCACTAGTGAAAGTATGAACCCTAGGCCTTGTGTCCTAGCATTGCAATACCATTTGCACTCATTTTTACCACTTGTTACCTTGCTGTTTTTATATTTTCAGATTACAAATACTCAGATCTATCATCCATGCTGCACTTATATCACCATCTCTTCACCGAACTAGTGCACCTATACAATTTACCATTGTATTGGGTGTGTTGGGGACACAAGAGACACTTTGTTATTTGGTTGCAGGGTTGTTTGAGAGAGACCATCTTCATCCTACACCTCCCAAGGATTGATAAACCTTAGGTCATCCACTTGAGGGAAATTGGCTACTGTCCTACAAACCTCTGCACTTGGAGGCCCAACAACGTCTACAAGCAGAAGGTTGCATAGTAGACATCAACCCTCGTGAGGGTCCAAGCCTCGCGAGGCGGACGACACCAAGACCTCCCTGGGGGCGGCCTCGCTAGGCTGGCTCCTGAGGAGCGGATATATTATGCAAGGGGTACCTTGCAAGGTTCGTATGACGTGAGCCATGACGACCAAGGCCAGGCGGGTGCCAGTGGGCGCAGTGTACCAGTTTCCTTTTTGGTGCTAAAGAGGCAGG
Organism: Aegilops tauschii subsp. strangulata; assembly: GCF_002575655.3. Taxonomy (NCBI): domain Eukaryota; kingdom Viridiplantae; phylum Streptophyta; class Magnoliopsida; order Poales; family Poaceae; genus Aegilops; species Aegilops tauschii. The sequence goes on from NC_053036.3 coordinate 521,600,787, forward strand.
CACAGGCGAGGAGTCCTGAGGCATCAGACAAAGGTTTCCATATCGGTGCAACGAGACCAAGACCAGCAGGACGGCAGGACGAAGGTCATCACGGAGCCCACGTCAGTGTCACCACCAGAGCCTTTGGCAGGCGAAGACCACCTTTTGTCAGGATAGCTTTTACTAGTTGTCTCCCTTCGAAATTGGCCGTTGTGGGATCCCTTCCCGCCTAACATTTGGGAAGAGGACCGGGGCCTCTATAAATAGGACTAGCCACCACCATAGAAGGGGGGTCACATTTAGATCATCCTCGCACTTGCCAGCTCATAGAGCCCAAGAACACCTCTCCTCCTGAGGTTGTTCATCCACTGTACTAGTTCATCCTTAGCCCTCAAGGCAATCCACCACCACCACGCTTGACTAGGGTATTACACCACAACGGTGGCCTGAACTAGTATAAATCTCTGTGTTCATCGAGCTATGCCGTGAGATCATTGAGCGGGCGAGCTAGGGAGAGGGAATCCTTCGTGCGCACCCCAGTGTTTGAACCTCACAAGGGTTTGCCGGAACCCAGAATCCGACATTTGGCGCACCAGGTAGGGGTGTGCTGAAGCTTTCTTCTCCATCGATCGACCTCCCGCCGCCCCGCGGTTTCGATGTTTGACGATTCGAGGGCCCATGCCGACCACAGGGCTGCCTGGCCTGCCCGGGCGCCACCGTCCGCTCAAGAAGACCTCAACTCCGCGCTCCAGGCGGCCCGCGCGCCGCCCAACACCCCTGGGCGTGGGCGGCGCGGGCCGACGCCCACCACCCTCGCGCCACGGCGCACGCGCGCGACCGCGCGATCCTCAGGTTACGCTACGGCAATGACACCACACACCCGACGGGAGCAGGCGAACATGAGAGCCCCGCTCATCGTAGCATGAGAGCTGCTGCGGTGCACGTTGGCGGAGAGTGGCCACGACGTACTGCTGGAACGAGTTGCAGAACTGCTAGACGCCGCCTGCAGGGGTACACTGCCCTTCTGCTCCTTGGCCACACCCCAGGTTGTGGTGGAAGCACGCGCAAGGTCCCGGCGAGCTCATCCGCCCCTTGGGGCGTCAGGAGGATCCGACAACATCAACACATGCCCTGGTGTCGTGGAATTGTCACGGCAGATGTCCTAGTGTGAGGACTTAGTCGTGAGGCCAACGCATCTATGTGGTAGCTTGAGAGGGGTTGGTCGGAATCGAGAGACGCAACACAAGACAAGGATTTAGACAGCTTCGGGCCCCGGGAAACATCATCCGGAATAGCCCTACATGCTGTTTGTGGCTAGGTCTCATTATGATCGTGAGGGAGTCGCCGTATAAGCCGGCTCTCCTCTAGTTGTGTCTAGCCCTAGAGAGTATTGCTTCTTGCTTCCCTCTCTTTGGGGAGCCCTGCCCCTCCTTATATAAGTTGAAGGGGCGGGTTACATGACTAGTCCTAGTAGGATTAGGATTACTCTATTACAAGTGGAGTCCTAGTCTTGCTTCCTTGGTAAGGGAATATTCCTTATGCTTTCCTCTTAAACCGGCCCACCATAACATGAGCCGGCCTTCCATAAACTGCCTTCTGGGCCACCGGGTCTTGTCGTTCCTCTGACCCGCTCGCCGGGTCACCCATGAGTCGCGAGGCTCGGGCGGGTCACTTAGTGAGTCGTCCAGTCAGGGCAGGTCATTAGTGAGTCGCCAAGACCGGCCGGGTTATACTCCTGGCCGGGTTACGCCGCGGGGTATATGCCCGACATTAGCCCCCAGTTTAATTTGGATATCCATGTTAAACTGATCTGCAACATAAACACAAGAACAAATTTGGCGGGTTGTGCTCCGGTTTAAATATTCTTATAAACCGACGCTTGATCATCCTTAAGTCCTTGTCATTTCTTCCTTCTCAAAAATCCGAGTCAATAGATGAGCTTCATAATCAATTTGCTTGCAGAAGATATTTTGTAAATAAAGAATCCATTTGAATCGGCCTTTAATGCTCTGATTTGACAAAAATATTGGTCTTCAAATATTCAACTCATATCAGCCGGTTTGGAAATGTAGAACTTGCCGGTTTATCATTGCCAAACTTACCGGGTTATAAAAACTGATGATCCCGGGTCATGACCGTTTATAGATGCTGGGTTATGATTGTTGCCAACACTGGGTCACACAATTAATCTTCCTGATTTGCCCAAAACTAAGAATTTGCAGATGTTACTCCTTTATATGCATATTACCTGTAGCCCCCAAGTGCTGGGTTGTTATGCTTGCAGCAACCTGGGACTTGTAATTGCCTTATACTCATAAAAACTGCAACTAATGTAGCCCCCAAGGGTCGGTTTGTCATGCTTGCAGCAACCTGGTACTTGAAATTGCTTGATGCTCAAAAAACATCAACCAGTGTAGCCCCCAAGGGCCGGGTCATTATACAATAATGAGCAGGGACTTTATAAATATGATCATGTATATTTGAACAGCAACGTGTAGCCCCCAAGGGCCGGTTCAGTAAGATAATATTGAGCTGGGACTTTATATATACTTCATTGAAATTAACATCATATGATGTAACCCCCATCATGGGGCTTGAACCCACGTCCACAAGGTTAAGAGCTTTGTGCTTTACCAACTGAGCAATAAACCTTTCAATATAATGGATTAAAGCTTGTGTACCTTAAATTTTTTGACAGAAGCAATTGGTAGCCCCCAAGGGCCGACTCATTACACTGTGATGAGTCGGGGCTTCAATAAGGTGAGCAAAAAATGACTTTGCATTAGCCCCCAAGTGTCATGGTGCATGCTTGCAGCGACATGAGACTTGCATATTTGATGTAATCTCAACTTGAATAATGTAGCCCCCAAGTGCCGGGTAGTAAGCCTGCAGCGACTCGGGACTATTCCTTCAATTGTAGAATAGATCATATCCATTGATAATATAATAGCCATTGCGCTAAAGCGACTTTGAAAACCTTAATCATAATACTGGTTATTGATAACCATAATAAAATCCAGCCATGTTGGCTATTTGAAGATTTGAATAATATAATCCAATGATTTATGAGCGCTGTATTCCAATGGCGCAATCCAAATATATGCTAGTGGCTTATAGTCCCAAGCCAGGCCGGGTTAATAAACACCGGATAATTTATCATCATACTGGCGACTTATAGTCGAAAGCCAGGCCGGGTTAATAAACACCGGATGATTTACAATCATGCTGACGACTTATAGTCGAAAGCCAGGCTGGGTTAATAAACACTGGATAAACATAAACCTCATCAAAATAAACTGCTAAAAGAAAGATTTCAGAAGAAAACATGCAAAAAGGCGAGGCTTTTTTCATGGGCTGTCAGGCCACTGAGTTAAACCATTTTACAAAGCCTTATAAGATGGACCTCACATTAACCAATCGTCATTTTAACTATGACAAGTTCAGGGTCTTTAAAAGATTGACTTGTCAAACGTTCGACGGGTCTTACCAGGTTTACCTGGGTGGAGTGGCTTACTTAAAAAGGCAGGATAAATCGGGGTTTTAGGTGAATACACCAGGCTTCCAAGCCTGGCTTTTATAGCCTATTATAAGGTTTTAAACTCTTTGTTCTTGTAGAAGCAAAGAGCCCCCGAGCAATATTTTGAGCTGTGCTAAGGGGGAACCTATGTTTGAGTTGTGCTTTTGCAACAGACTCTCTTTGGTCCCTTTAACTTTTCTGAGAACTCGAACTTTGCGAGAGATATTTCTTCTTGAACCGGATGTTAAACCGGATATTGAGAGCTTCAAAGCTTTGTGGGAGACATCTTTCCCTTGAACCGGATTTTAAACCGGAATCTTCATTTTCAGCCGGAAATTTTCTGACGGCCTTTAAACTTGAACTTGCGAGAGATTAATTCTTTTAGAACCAGAAATTCTTAAACCGGATTTGAGAGCTTCAGAGCTTTGTGGGAGAACAGATTTCCCTTGAACCGGATTTTAAATCGGCATTCTTCATTTTGAACCGGCCTTTAAGTTTTCATCAATATGGTAGTAGCCTCCGGGACCGGGTTATCTTTCCCTCCAACGTCCTGGGGTTCTTGACTTTGACCTCGCTGCCACTAGGAGGGACAAGTGCTGGCAGCTCGCCGTGAGGACACGCCGGGATGCCGCCCAGTGGCCACCAGGGCCAAACGCCGCGACTGGCGGCTCGAGGCACGGGGCACCTGGGTGGTGGTCCCGGCGAGGCGATCGCGGACGCTTACGTGCCCTGCATGGTGAACTTGGAGTACATGACGGGGGAAGACCCCGATCCGTTCCCCGGATTAGGATGGGCGGTTGGAGAGCCCGAGGCGTGGGCCTTCCACGAGCCGCCCGGAGGCTTCATCGACCCTTTCGGCGACGACGACGGCTGGGTACAACCGATATCTCAGGAGAACGCTTAGCTAACCCTGAACTTCAGGAGGACCAGGCTACGGTGGCAGTCGGAGACCCCAAGGCAGTGGCCCTGCCCGCGGCAGGAGTGGTGCTCTGGGGGCTGCATGGGAGAGGCCCGGAGCTAGGCCCTCGCCCGCGCCGCGCGGAGCAAGGTGCTACACAGAGGTAGGTCCTGTACCAGGGGGAGCGCTGGTGGGGAGAGCTAGGCCCTCGCCCCCGGCAGAGGGCGTGCGGTCACCAAGGGGACCGCCAGCGTCCTCTTTGCCCCTTGGCCTCATCCTGGTTTCCGGACGCCCCAACGGTGGTCGAGGGTGGCACAGGGCGGGGCCCTCACCTGGCGATATGAAGGCTCGCGCCTGTGAAGGTCTCCGCTCGTGACACTCTCATGAAATAATGAGTGGGGTTGTACACACCCCGGAGTCTCCGGAGTGCCGCCCTCAGGCCTCGGGGGCTCCCGCCCACGTCGTAGTGGAAGCACCATGCTCCGCGCTGACCATCGACACTGTCCCCCAATGACTATGCTCACAGTCAGTGAAAGCACTTGGCTCCGCGCTAGTGGGAAGAAAAGAAGACTAGCTAGGTGCCGGACGCGGCTATTCGCTTTTGTCCCCTTTTCTACAGCTCGATTTGCTGCCTTTTGGAGTTCAACTCGGAATCTCATTTTTGTTGTCAAGTTGGGGGAGTCTTTTTTGATCGAGTAAATTTCCTGCGTTTTGGTTGCATGCTTTATCTCGAGGTTTGCGCCTGCTACCCCTTCCCTTGTGAGCGCCTCGCGAGCGGGGGCTGGGCGTGGTATGTGCACAACGACCGCACTCAGGCGAGAACGTAATCACCGCAGGGCCACTGCGCGCAAACCCTGCCATATCCTGGCACTCGCTCCTCGCGAGGCTCTCTCGGGCGGACCAGTAGGCCCCACGGGGAATCTAAACCTCGTGAGCCCCCGGAGGGCCCCTCTCAGGAGCAAGGCGCATCGACAACAACAAAACTAGTTCAAGGCTGCCAGGACCAGGTAAATCACAACAGCAGACCCTGCTGAGGGGTTCATGAGTTTGCAAAGGAGCGTTCGAATCTAGCGTAAAAAAATAGAACAGTAATTTACGTACACGAGGGGATCCCCCTCCAAAATGCTCTTACGCCTCGCGAGGCTGTGTCCAAGTATTTATGCGCAGGTCCAAGCAAGGGAGCTCGGGCTCAACCGGACATGTCGCTTGCAGCATCGCCCTGGTCGCTCTCGTACGCGCTACTGGCACTGTCGCTGGCGTAGTCCTCACCATCATCAACCGCACAGTCTTCGTCCGCCATGACCACCACCGCGTCGTCCTCAGTGGCGAAGGCCTAGACCAGAGCGTCCACGTTATCATCCACCCAGCGCGCCAGGTTGTCCCGGATAGCCCCGGGCACTGGGGCGATGGCGGCATCAAAGTCGAAATGGGGGTCGATGTTCTGGAGATGACTGAAGACATGGGAGAACGCGTGCCCGAGGAGGTCTCAGCTTCTTTCCTCGACAAGCTCACCGGCCCTCACGGCCCGGTTCTCCAAGGGCGTCACGATGTTGGTAAAGAAGCGGAGATGGCTGGCATAGTCTTCCACATGGGGATGAGGGGCGCGCTCTTCGTAGATGATGCCCAGCGCCCGGTTGGCCCTCACCCTGAGGTCCTGAAGCATAGGGGCATGCTAGCGCTACAGTGTCTGCCAACGACACGCCTCCTCCCTGCTCTGCTCCACCAGAGACACGACGCCATCAACCTGCTGCTAGAGCGAGAGCAGATCAGCACGAGCGGAGGCCAAGTCGGCTTGGACGGAGATCAAGGCCGCCCCAACGGCCTTCCCGCGCTGCTCTGCTTCATTCAGCCTTGACCTAAGGGTTGTGGTTCTGCCCTCAGCTTCGGGCTTCAGCAGCTTCAGCTCCAGGTCGTGCGTATTGGCAAGATCTACACGAGCCTTCGCCACCCTACGGTCAACCTCCTCTTGGATCACGGCTTCGCGCACACTGACGGCATCTTCAGCCTGGGCCACCTGGCGCTCCATCGTCTCCAACCGTTCAAGCTCAAGGCAGCGCTTTGAGGCCTCCAGCATCAGCGCTTCCTCTCGCTTCAAGATCTCCTTCTCTTCGTAAGGTGCTCCCCTCATTGACGCCAAAACAGCCTTGCGCGCCTCAACCTGCTGCTCAAGGATGGCGTTCAGGGCCTAGAGCTCTCGTTCGCACTCCTCGGTGGCCTCGCGGCGGCGATCAGCCTTCCTGGCCTCCTCCAAGGCCCGGGCGCTGGCCTCGCGCGAGGCCGCAAGGGACGACTCTATAACGCCCCGAGTTCGATGCGCCAGGTGTCTTCCAGTCATTCGCCGTTGTTGCCATGTCTTCTGCTTGCGTGTTGATTTTTGCCATGTCATCATGTGCTTTGCATCATCATGTTTTTCAAAACATGCATTCGGTCTCTCTCTCCGTTGTCCGTTTCGGAATCCGACACTCTCACATGCACCCGTTGCACCTCTCAGACCTTGTTTCGTGAGCGGGAGAAAAACATTCTCGGAATGGGCCGAGATTTGTCGAGTGGTCTTGGTATATCACCGGTAGACCGCCTGTCAAATTTCATACCATTTGGAGGTCGTTTGATGCCCCAATGGCTAACCGGGTAACCGTAAAAGCCCCTCTCTCTTTGCAGCCCAGCACCCCTTCACAAAAGCCCACTAGCCCATCTAAATCCCCTCCATGCTCTCCGTCATTGGATCATGATCGTGTGGGCGAAAACCGCACCTCATTTGGACTCTCCTAGCTCCCTCTACCTATATAAACACCTCCCCCTTCCAAATTCGCATCAAAACCCTAGTCATCTGCCTCCTCGCGCTGCCGGACATGTCCATCCGTGCCACACATGTCCAGCCACCATGCGTTTCGGCCAATCGGAGCATGCCACGTCAGCACCGCCGCCGCTCGAGCCCTATCGCGCCGCGCCACCTGTCCCTGCGCTGCCTCCCACCGCGGTGGCCCATCGCGGCCCAGATCGGACCCGCCCCCGGGCTGATCCGGGCCCGAGGCGCCCGCCCCGCGCTGCCGTACCTCGCCGTAGCTCCGCCGCCGCCTCGGAGCACCGCCCGTCGCCGCCCGCTCGTGCCAACCGCCGCCTTGCTCCGCCCGCCGCCGCGCCCTCCGGCGACCTCCCCGCCCGCAGCGCCTTGCCGCCCGCGCCAGCCACCACGACCCTCGCCGCCGCTCCTCGCCGTCCGGCCTGATCCGGCGAGGAGCCGCCAGATCCGGCCACACGCGCCCCGCCTCCGGCCTCCTCCGGTTGCGCCGGCGTCGGAACCGCCACCCCTTGTCGGTGCCGCCCCACGTTGACCGCACCCGGGACGAGATCCACCCACACCTTCTTCCAAAAGCCACGCCTCTCAGGATCTCTCCGTCCCCGTACACCTCCGTCCAGTTTTTCCCCGAGCAGAGAAATTTGGCTAAGTCTGGAAAAACCCATTTCATGTGCGCATGTTCATCATGTCATATCTCCATGCATGTTGCTCCTTTTTGCGCATATGATATATCAAAATGTTCGTCTCGTGATGCTCTTCATGCTAGTGTCATTTGCATGCATGTTACCGTCCATATTGATATATCATGTTGCATCTTGTATTGTTGTTTGCCATTAATCTATGAGTTATTAGGAGATGCTTATTAACCATGTTTTGCCATGCTTAACATGTACTTTGATGCCATGCTCTTGCTTGTTATGTTCTTGCGTTATATCATCATTGTTTCATGCCTCCATCATGTCAACATATTACTCCTGCTCATGTATGCCCTGTGTTTCACCATGTCATAATATGTGTTATTAAGTTGCCTTTTGCATTGATCATATTGGTTTAATCCTAATGCCTATGAGCCTGAACCTTAAATGTTATTTGAAGCATGTTGTCTGAACTTTGAGTGCATATCAAGTTTGTGCTCATATGATTCCTGTAGCATGTTGTTTCCTTGATTCCAAAGTGCTTAGTTGCTATTTTGGGCAGATTGTGAATGAAACTTGTATTGAGTGTATGTGTTGAACCGTTGCTCCGTTTTGAGCGTGCTCGATATGAAACTTGCTTAGTTTTGCATGTAGCTTCATGTTGCCTTGTTGCATCCTTGTTTTGGAGTGTTTGTGATGTTTTTTTGCTTGCATTTGCATCAATGCCATGTTTAACTTGTTTTGCTCATATCTTCTAGGCCGTAGCTCCGAATTAAACGAACTTTATATGAAACTTGACTAGAAAACCATGTATATCATCTTGGTGCACTTTAACTTGATGTTTAACAACTTCAACATTGTGTTCTAATCAGTTCTGGACCAATTTCAAAATTTGCATATGAGGACTTACCGGAATTGTTATGTGTTGTTTCCGGCCTCATTTAATCTTGCTTTGATTTGTTGCTCTTGTATGCATCATCTCTTGCCATGAGTAGCATCATGTAGTCTTGTCATTCATCTTACCTTATTGAGCATCATGTCATGCTTATGTGTTGTGTGTTTACCATGTTGTTTGCTTCTTTCCGGTTGTGCTCCTTCTCGATAGTTCCTGTTTCCTTGCGATTGTGAGGATTCGTACGTCTACGTGGCTTCATCTTCTTCATGGACTCATTCTTCTTCCTAGCGGGATTTCAGGCAAGATGACCGTCACCTTGGATCTCACTACTATGATTGCTATGCTAGTTGTCTCGATGCTATTGCTATGTCGCGCTACCTACCACTTGTTATCAAGCCTCCCAAATTGCCATGTTAGCCTCTAACCTTTCACCCTTCCTAGCAAACCGTTATTTGGCTACATTACCGCTTTTCTCACCCCCTCTTATAGCGTTGCTAGTTGCAGGTTGTTCCATGTTGGGACATGGTTTTTATGGATATCATGGGATATTACAATATCTCTTATTAAATTAATGAATCTATATGCTTGGTAAAGGGTGGAAGGCTCGGCCTTATGCCTGGTGTTTTGTTCCACTCTTGCCGCCCTAGTTTCCATCATACCGGTGTTATGTTCCTTGATTTTGCATCCCTAACACGATGAGAGGTACGAGACCCTTTCGACGTTTCGCTTTGAATAAAACTCTTCCAGCAAGGCCCAAGATTGGTTTTACATTTGCCATAATAATACTTGAACTAAATAATTAAATTAGCATAGGGCGTCGCGAACGCGAGGATTATTTCTGCATATAGGGCGGGGCCAGTGCTGATGGTGTTGGTCCTAAACTAGAGCACTGTGCGGGGCCACCCCAGGGCAACCTGGGTTATTTTGGCACCTGTACGCGTCGCTCACCCGGACGTGTCCTGAGACTAGATACGCGCGGCTACTATCAGGGTGTCGACACGCCGGGAGGCTTTGCTGGATTAGTTTTACCATTGTCGAAATGTCTTGTGCACCGGGATTTCGAGTCTGATCGGAGGTTCCCGCGATGGAGGATTGTCTCCGCGGGTCGTGAGCTTGTCATGGGCTAAGTTGGGACACCCATGCAGGGTTTAAACTTTCGAAAGCCGTGCCCGCGGTTATGTTGCAGATGGGAATTTGTTAATATCTGGTTGTAGAGGACTTGAAGTAAACTTAATTAAAATACACCAACCGCATTGCGTAGCCATGATTGTCTCTTTTCGGGGAAGTTCGAGAGAAGAACACGGTTGGGTTATGTTTGAATGTAAGTAGTTCAGGATCACTTAGTGATCATTACTAGTTTGTGACCGTTTGCGTAGCTTCTCATCTTACTCTTGTACTCGTAAGTTAGCCACCATACATTGCTTAGCCGCTGCTGCATCCTCACCACTTATCCTTTCCATACCCATTAAGCTTTGCTAGTCTTGATACCCATGGTAATGGGATTGCTGAGTCCTCGTGGCTCACAGATTACTACACCAACAGTTGCAGGTACAGGTAATGCGATGTTCATGACGCGAGAGCGATGTTTATTGTTTTGGAGTTCTTGTTCTGCTTCTTCTTTGTTCGAGGGTTAGGTTCCTGGTCGGAAGCCTGGGCTAGCAGGGTGGATGTCGTTTGAGCTTTTGTTTGTGTTTTATCCGTTGCCAGATGTTCTCATCTATGATGTTGATGTATTCTTGCGACATTTGTATGCCTTGTATGTATCCCCATCTATTATGTAATGGATCGATGTAATGATATCCACCTTGCAAAAGCGTGTCAATATGTGGTTCTATCCTTGGTGGGACCTTCGAGTCCCTTTAGGATAGTGTCACATATTGGGCATGACAAGTTGGTATCAGAGCCTCGACCGACCATAGGAGCCCCCTTGTTTGATCGTGTAGCTTGGCCGTTGTCGAGTCTAGAAGAAAACTTTTTCGGAGTCTAGTTATATTGGAGAGTAGGAATTCTTTTTACTCCTCAGTCCTTCGTCGCTCTGGTAAGGAATCTTGTCGTAGGTGTCTTGAACTACTCCTCTTCCCCTTCAATTTTTGTAGGTTCCCGCAGTTAGTTTTCGTTTGTTGCGATGTCAGCTCTGTTCATCCGGTGCTTTTCTCGTCGAATTGATTCGATCCTCTTCATCTTTTGCGAGATCAGTCCTCATTTCTTTCTCTACCGACGTTGTTTCCCCGTGTGAAGTTGTCTTTCTTTTCCCACCTGCCCACCTCTTTTCTTCTCGAAGCCAGAGTCCATATCGAGTATCGGTCCTACTTGTGCAAAGCCTTTGCATTCTTTCCTCAACTATTTCAACCGGTGTTTTTTTCTTCAAGTTATTCATCGGTTCCCCATTCCAGGTTGCCTTTGTTTCTCCCGCCCTCCCACCCTTTTTATTCCCGGGGTCTGAACCTCTATTCGGGCATCAATTTCATTCGAGCGGATCCTCTTCAGTCTTTCCTCAATTGTCTCAACCGGTGATTGCTCGTCAACTTCATCGTTGTTCATCTCATTTTCTTTTCCAGTCGATCCAATTCAAGTTTTTGTTGTTGATCATATTCCTTTCCTCGATTCAAGTGTTTTCCTTTGCTCGTTCGCCTCTCGCCATTCAATCGTTCCGGAGTGATGAAGACATCTCAGAAGATTCGGGTTTGTGTTCAAATTAATTCAAGGTTGTCGCCTCATTCAAGTTTTTCAATCATTCTGGTGCATCATTTCTCTTTCAGACAATCCTTTCCAACGGTGTTTCTTTTCAGTGGGCCCTAACCCACAGGTCTTTTCCCAGGATCTTACCTGACTCTTCTAATTTTCCTGGAGTTATTCTCAAATCCTTTTTGAAGTTTGACGTAAGTATGAATTTTCATCAGTCAGATGCCTTTTCCAAGATCGATTCCAAATTATTTTCATTGTCGGCTCAACCTCTTCGCTTTTCATTCTCCCGGAGTATCTCAACATTTTTGGTGATGTTCCTCGTCGTCATTCTCAACATTTGAAGACCGAAGAAGAGTTTTCCTCTAAATCTTGTCCGTTATCTCGAAGATTCGTGGTGCTACCTGTTGCTATCCTCTTATTTTGTTCCGATCGTGTGATTCTTTTCTTACCCATCCGGAGTATTTCAGGAGTTGCTTTTCTATTTCGTTTATCCGGAGGCCACCATTTCAGAATGTTTCTTCGTTCCAAGTTTTCAGCTTCGTTCGTTCCCATATTTGTACCGGTGCTTCGTTCAAGCTTTCTTAATCAATTTGTGATCTCTTCGTTCTTTTCCGTCTAAATTCACTCAAGTATCTTCGTTCGTTTCTAATTCTTTCCGGCAATTCGTTATATTATCTTCGTTCATTTTCAATTCTCAGGGTGGCTCGTTCAAGATTCTTTTCCGTCGTTATCATATCAATCCATTCGTTCTTCCCAATCCTACCGGTGGTTCAGGAAGACCTTCCCTAGTTTTGCGCTATATCTCCCCATAATATTTTCCTACACGAATAAGTTGTATGCAATCCATTGCTTCTCATCAATTTAATTGGTGGAGGATAAGCATAACATAATTCTTATTCTCCTTTCATCAAGGGATTAATTCCTTCCTTCGGAGATTGATCATGATAAATAATCTCTCGCTTCAAAGTGTTTTCACCTTTTCTTTCCCAGAGTTCAAAGTTTCCTCGGTCGTCTCGTCGGTACCTCCATCAGAATCATCGCAAGGCTTTAACCTTATTCTTTTCATCCTTCAATTCTTTCTCATCATCCTTTTATTACCGGAATTCTTCATGGTGGTTCATAAGAATTTAATTAATTCTTCGGGTGTTCATCAAGATTCTTGTTGGAGAAGCTCAAGTATTCTTATTCTTTCTTCTCGAGGTGCAAGTAATTCTTCGTATTCTCTTGTCTTGCATTTCTTCTTTCTTTTCACCTATTCAATCATTTATGTTTGTGGCCGGTTATCACCTCACAATTTCAAGATGTTTTCCATAAGCCCACAACAAGCTTATTCTTTTTGTTGTTGAATTTCCATCAACTCCGTTCAATCCTTCCTTCTAAGTATGCGTTCAAACTCAATTATGGTAGAAGATGTCATTTCTTCTTCGTTCTTTTCATTTCTTCCGGAGGCGTTGTATTGTCCCTCTCATCAAGTATCGTTCAATCTTGTCAAGTTCATGTTCTACTCCATTCCATGATTCAGCCGGAGTGCTGCCTAAATTCCTTCGTTATTATTCCTTTTCTATCTTGTTCTAACAGGTGTAGTTTCAGAGTCTATCTTATTCATTGAGCTTTTGATTCTCTTCATATTCATCGTTCCTCTTTTCTACCCGAGTATTCTCGACTTTGTTCAACTTCTCTGTTCGCTCTTGTTTCACCCCATCCTATTTTTCTCCCGTCTCATTCCTAAGATCTCGGGACGAGATCTCTTGTTAGTGGAGGAGAGTTGTAACGCCCCGAGTCTGATGCGCCAAGTGCCTTCCATCCATTCGCCGTCGTAGGCATGTCTTTTGCTTGCGTGTTGCATTTTGGCATGTCATCATGTGCTTTCCATCATCATGTTTTACAAAACTTGCATCCGGTCTCTTTCTCCGTTGTCCGTTTCGAAATCCGACACTCTCAGATACACCCGTTGCACCTCTCAGACCTTGTTTCATGAGCGGGAGAAAAAAATTCTCGGAATGGGCCGAGATTTGTCGAGTGGTCTTGGTATATCACCGATAGATCGCCTGTAAAATTTCGTCCCATTTGGAGGTCGTTTGATGCCCCAACGGTTAACCGGGTAACCGTAAAAGCCCCTCTCTCTTTGCAGCCTAGCACCCCTTCACAACAGCCCACTAGCCCATCTAAACCCCTCCATGCTCTCCGTCGTTAGATCACGATCGTGTGGGCGAAAACCGCACCTCATTTGGACTCTCCAAGCTCCCTCTACATATATAAACACCTCCCCCCTTCCAAATCCGCGTCAAAACCCTAGTCATCTTCCTCCTCGCGCTACCGGACATGTCCAGCCGCCACGCGTTTCGGCCAATCCGAGCATGCCACGTCAGCACCACCGCCGCCCGCGCCCTATCGCGCCCGCCACCTGTCCACGCGTTGCCTCCCACCGCAGTGGCCCGTCGCGGCCCAAATCGGGCCCGCCCCCGGACCGATCCGAGCCCGAGGCGCCTGCCCCGCGCCACCGCCCGTCCAGCGCCGCCCGCCGCCGTACCTCGCCGCAACTTCGCCGCCCCCTCGGAGTGCGGCCCGCCGCCACACGCTCGCGCCAACCGCCGCCTTGCTCCGCCCGCAGCCGCGCCCTCCGGCGACCTCCCGGCCCGCAGCGCTTGCCACCCGCGCCGGCCACCACGACCCTCACCGCCGCCGCTCGCCATCCGGCCTGATCTGGCGAGGAGCCGTCGGATCCGGCCACCCGCGCCCCTCCTCCGGCCGCGCCGGTGCCGGATCGGCCAACCCTCGCCGATGCCGCCCCGCGTTGACCGCACACGGGACGAGATCCACCCACACTGTTGGGGATATAACTACTAGTGTAACCCGCCCAGGAGTGGCCGGGTTACGCTATGGCTATTCATCATATGAAGCCTAATGTCAAGCTTGAATACGGCGGTTTAGTTAAGGGCCCAAAGCCCAAAGGCGACTAAAGGGCCGTAGTGGTAAACCGCCATAATGGCATGACTTGTATTATAAGGCAAGAATAACTAGTCACCGAGCCGGACACTGTTTATGAGCCGGCTGGGACTCTGTAAGCCGCAGGGCGTCAGCCCATGTATATAAGGGGACGACCCGGTGGTGGTTTAGGGTAAGAAACATCAAATCGAGAGCTATGTCAAGCGGATTCGCTCCCTGGTTATCGAGACATAAGTAATCCCACTCAAACTGGATCGTAGGCTTTTACCTTCACCGCAAGGGGCCGAACCAGTATAAACCTCGTGTCCTTTGTCCCGATTAACCCCTTCTTGCTTCCTAGTTGCGATGGCTCCACGACTAAGTCCTTTTGCTAGGACGTCTGTCGTGACAATTCCACGACAGCTGGCGCCCACCATGGGGCCAGCGCACGGTAGATTTGAGTTCCTGAAGGGTAGCTTCGAAGGGCTCAAGGGATACGCTGTGGGCCGGATGGCCAAAAGTCGTCGCGGCAAGCTCTACATCGACGACGCGGGCTGGGGCTCCGACGCCGGCTCAATTGAGTACGGGTACCGGGTCACCTTCGTCGGAATTCACGTCTTCATCGGCAAGATCGGCGAGCCGGGCCCTGAGCCGGACGTCTGCACCGACATCATCGAGACGGCTCAGTGTGCGAGACCCGCCCGGGCTCAGCCTGCCATGAAGCGTGCCTTCGTGGGTTGTATCCATGGAGGGGAATTTTCTGAAGGATCCGTGGATGGCGGTGAGACGGCCATCTATTCTGGTGGTGAGTCGTTCACTGGTGAGACGGATTCGTTATATCAATTACAAGACGGCGGGCTTGGGGGCTGTTTCGATGGCAGCAGTATTCCGGACCTCTTTGAGCCGCCGAGCAGAGTAGGGATCTTTATGGCTGGTACCCAACCCAGTCAAAACTCTACGGCTTCACCAGTAATAACCTCCGGGTTAGGAGCGGCCGGGGCAGGAGGCCCTCTGCGCCTGCCGGCTCAGGTATGGATGGACCTCATGGACAGATTGACAGCTTTGTTAACCACCACAGTTATTCCGGCGGATCAGGCTGAGCATGATGCCGAGATGGCACGGGTGCGTGAGGAGATAGCCCGAGCCAAAGAAACCCTAGCAGCGGAGGACATCAGACTGGCTGCAGAGCGGGCGGCTTTGGACGCTCGAGCTCAGCAGATCCAATCAGAGGCTTTCCAGCTTACGATGAATCTAAACGCATCTAATGAGGTCATGAGGAGGAGACACCAGAAGTCCCAATCTCGTCTGCCTCCGGTTTATGATCCTCAGAATCTTTTCAACACACCTGGGGCTGGCCCTAGTATTCAATCGAAGGCGAACCAGATTATAACACCCGGGGCTGGAGCGCCAGTTCAGCACTGGATGATGGAACCTTCACCCATGTACACGGCTCCGCCTCGCTACGTACTAACTCCACTGGGTCATTTTGCTAACCCTTTGGAGAACCTGATTGCTGCGTCGGCGCGGTTGGCGGCTCTCCCGGTGGATGGCGATTCTCCAACAGCAATTGAGATGCGAAGGGCCAGAGAACTTCTTCAGACGGCTGTGGCATAGCAGGAGGCGTATTCTTATAGTCGAGACAGGATCCATTCGACTCCTCACCCAAGCCGGAGCCCGAGTTATAGCAGACATATGGATTCAACGGCCGGATCAAGCAACACCCAACACCGTAACCAGCCAGGTGGGCATAACCCGGTGCAGGACAGGGTACGTCAAGAGGCTCAGCAGGCGGCTTATCAATCTTTTCCAGTTTATCCAGCTACTTCTATTGAAGCAGGTGCTACCACGAGAACCGGAGGAGTTCCTTGCTTCGTACCGGCGCTGCGTAATGAGTGTTTGCCCAAGGATTTTAAAGGCCCTCGAAAGGTGCCTAATTACACGGCCGATTTACAGCTCGGAGCTTGGATCGAAAGTTATGAGATGGCCATGGGGTTACTGGAGGTCAGTGACGCGGCGATGGCCAAGTACTTCACTATGATGTTGGATGGAACAGCCCGCAATTGGTTAAAAGGGCTCCCGCCTAATTCCATTGGTTCCTGGGCTGAGTTAAAGGCCCGGTTTATTCAGAACTTCAAGGATACATGCAAGCAGCCTATGTCGATTGTGGCCTTGACTAATTGCCAGCAAGAGGAAGGTGAGTCCACAACCCATTGGGTGCGCCGGTTGAAGGAGATAATACATTCATCCGATAAGATGGATGCCGGCTCTGCAGTCCTAATGTTGGAAAAGAATTGCCGTTTTGAACCTCTAAAGCAGAAGCTGGGGCGGCTCAAGCACGATTGTAATGATATGGGCCAGCTGATGGCGGCTCTAGTAAAGTACGTCGATTCTGATAGTACCAAGGATCCCGCGTCCGATGAAGAGAAGACAGGGAAGGGAAAAAAGAACGGTAATGGAAAGGGCAATCAGCACAACCCGGCGAGTCAAGGAGGTAATAATAAACGTAAGGCTGGCAGCAGCTCGGAGTTTGTGGCTAATGCGCAGGGCAACAACCAACAACGCAAGGGGAGGCCACCTCCTCGGTCTGGTGGGTCAGGTCCAACGCTTGAGCAGATGTTGAATGAGCCCTTTCCAAGGCATGGCACCCGGGAGAAGCCAGCCACGCACCTGTGGAAGGACTGTGCGATCATGAAGGCTTTCAAAAATTCCAATATGTTCGATGGCGGTTATGAGCCTAGTGGCGGTTTTCATGGCCCGGCTGGCGGCTCAAATTCTCATTTTCAAGGTCCTCAAGGTAACTCGGGTGGTTATAATCAGCAATCTGGCCAAGGGGGTCAGCAACAGCAGCAATCCGGGTATCAGAGTCACCCAAAGCAGCTGAGTAATGGGTAGTATCATGTGTTCACCACCAACTTGTGCAAAAGGGACCAGAAACTTCATAAGAGGGCTGTAGACACCGTTGAGCCGGCAGTTTGTCACGACCGGTTTTTCAATAAAAATATTTATTGAGAGACCGATCCCTTTTGCGGACCAGTAAGAAGAATTCCTTCTCACTGGTAGACAATATCTTGATCACAAAAGAAAAACCAGGAGTACTAGATATAATACAAGGTTGAGCGGAGACTGCTCAACAATTTATTACAAGCATGCCAATAAATACATAAAGGCGGATAGGGTGGCATAACTACTAACTCACGATAAAAGCGGTGGTGGATATGTCACAGTGAAGTGGGTGGCATGACTCCTGAAACTAACAGCTCTTCGAGCGTCGGAGTGAGGCTCGAGGATACTTATTGTGGGTGGCGGAAGCGTATATAATACAAGTGACCAACATCCAGGATCGCATGGGACTGACTGGGATTCCTCTAGGCGTCGGACTCGCTATCAAACTCTTCATCCATGAGATCGCCTTCGTCAACATCTGGCCAAATCAACAAGCCAGGTGAGTACTATGAAATTACTCGCAAGACAGTTCGGACATAAGATATAACAAATGTAAACATGATGCATATGAACTAATTAATAGAGCGCACTCAAACAACGAGATAATAATGCATGGGAAATTAAAAGGGAAGTCGGGCGGTAGTCCTCCCGAAATCCCAAAGTAATACTGAGGGCCAATCGAGTGTCTGAATGACTCCTCGAAAGGATACAAAAGAAATAACAATGCCGCAGTCGGGCGTCAAGGCGACACCACATAAAGGGCTTATAATGGAAAATAAATGACAGTGCGTGCCATAGTCGGACGTCTGAAGCGGCATCACATAAAGGGCTTATAATGGAAAAAAATTAACAGAGCATGCCACAGTCGGACGTCTTAAGCGACATCACATAAAGGGCTTATCATGGAGAAATAAATAACAGTGCATGCCACAGTCGGACGTCTGAAGCGACATCGCATAAAGGGCTTATATTGAAAGTAAATGACAAGAGTGCCACAGTCGGACGTCTGAGCGACATCACATAAAGGGCTTATAATCAAAAGTAAATAAAAAGAGTGCCACAGTCGGACGTCTGAGCGACATCACATAAAGGGCTTATATTCACAACTTAATATTTCAGTATCTCATGAATAGAAGTCATTGCAAGGGAATATTCAGGTACGAGATAAAATAAAGGTTAGTCCATCTATAGGAATAACAATGCAACCGGGTTTATCACTCAAGCTGGTTCACCGGGGATTTACCACGAAGATTGACATAGATATGGATATACTGGCCACGGTCCTTGATCACGGACATGATGACTCGGAAGGATTTGACTCAGCAGAGTTTGTACTCTAACCACAGCCAACGGATTTCAGTAGTCACAAGGACTAGTTCTGTTTGCGGTGTTTTAGGAGAAACACATCTAACCAGTACACACCCATTCAACATTCCGATGCCAGGAATCACCCTCGGCAACGTTCAAGAAAAACCTTGAGACGGGGAGGCTACAACCTCGCGTAGCATGGGATCAAATTTATATACAGGCGCTCTAAGGGGTGCCCCCCTCTCGGTCCCAACCAGAAACACCCATGCCCCCTGACCGGATGACTGGCTTTAATCCAGGGCCATGGAACCCTCATCCCGGCCCCTCTATTTGGTGTGTACACGGAAAGAGGTTACCAACTTAATAAACCGTATCCTTTGCAGAAAACATGTGGCAGCATGAAAGGGGAAGAACGGTAACGTGGCTCGGTCCACGTTAACGTCGGAATTTATCGGATGACGTAAGACTGGCATGCTACAACAATACCATCTTACTACCTTTCATGTCACCACATGATCAGGTCATCTCTCATCAGAGATCACGATAACTTTGAAACACACGGTCAGTTGCCTCACATGCAAGGAGATACTTACCGATGCTCATATGCCATGCACAAACCATTCAAGCAAACATGCAAAACACCTATCATATCCAAGGTTCAAACATGCTTGCCTGGTTCGAAGAAGTCGGAGTCTAGCTCGGCGAAGTTCGCGGCTCCGTCACCTCTTCCGGAACATACGGTATAGCGAAAACGTATACTAACGTGAAAATCATCGCGTGCATAAAATTTGTTCCAATTTTTTCCAAATAAAGACTATAAAAAACTAGACAAAAATACAAGACTGACAGAAAAAGAATCAATCAAAAATCATCTTTTATTAAAAAGTTAAAAGGGTTTTAGTCCAGGGACTAATCTGTGATGAAACAGAAAAGATCCAGGGACTTAACTGAGAAAACAGAAAACGGTTCGGAAAAGAATGCGCCAGCCCAAAGAGAAAACGTATTTGCCCGAAGGAGCCAACAGAAAACGGTTCGAGGGGGGAAACAGAAGAGAGGCTGACGGGGGGGTCAACACGTCAGGTTTAAAAACGGCCAACGGAGCTCGCCGGCACCCGAAGGCTGCGGTGGTCGCCGGCGTCGAACCACGGCGAGGCAGAGAGATCGGAGGGTACCAAGAGTTTCAGGGTGTTCTTCCGCGTCGGTGGGTGGTGGACTTGGTCGTCGGAGAGCACCACGTCGACGGCGACACTTTCTCCGACGGACCGTGGTTCGGGCGATGGTGGAGAACTCCGGTGGGTGCTGCAAACTCCAAATTGAAGCGCGGGTCAGCAGAGTGGATGCATTAGGAAGCTACTGGCAAGCCTTGAGAGGTAGAGGTGCACGCATGGGAGCGAATCGAGCTGGGTCCCGTGGCGGGTCGAGGTGGCCGGAGTTGGGGAAGAAGGCTCCCCCGGGGCTCTTCCAGTGGCTTGGCGTGGTATTGGTGGAGTGCAGAGGTGGTGTGGGTTCGAGTTCGAGCTCGGGGCCTCTATTTATAGGCGATCCGAGGGGGTGGCCGTGAACGGGGTAGCTCCGGTGAGCGATTACGGCGAGGCAAGGGTTGGGCAGGGAGTTTAAGTGGCCAGGCAGCATCAGGGAGGTTCACTGGTGTCGTTCCCCCGCTAAACCTTGGTCGGGCTTGGCGTAATGCGACGGTCCCCGACGGGGCGGCCGTACGGGCACGGCGGCGGCAGAGAGCGCGCTCCACGCCTAGCAGTTCACGATGAAGGGTGGCAGCGTGCACGGGTGAGTGGGTGGCCACGCGGCGGCCTCCGGTGGCTTGGGCGGCGCTGGACGGCGCCGTCCATGCTGCGCCTCTCTCTGGCAGCCGCAAAGCCGCCGCTGCCGTCGCTCACGGGGTGGCGCACCTCCGCCTGCTCGTCGCCGACGCCAGCTAGCCTCCAAACAATCGTGCGACGCAGCGATAAGAAGGAGGGGACAGGGAGCAAGGCGCCACCGCGGCACTGGCGAGATCGACATCGGTCTCTGAAGAAAACGACAGCAGTTGCCTGAATTTTCACAGATTTTTAGGAGGAGAATTCAAATGAATTTCATCAAATTTGGCAAATAAGGTCCAAACTTGCAGCAAGCACAATTTGAAATATTTGAACTGGAGACCAGTGGATCTTCATGGATCTTGGTTGAGGGCTCTAAGGACTAGCTAGGGAAATTGGTTTGGAGGCAAAACTCAAAGCAGAGAGGGTAGCTCCTTTGTAAATCTCCAAGAGCTAGAATAGAGGGCAGAAAATATTTTTGATAAGAATTAAATGGAAGGAAATTTATGGGGAGGTTCAAACTGCTCGATTTGAAGAATAGCATGATCCAAAGATGGGGAAAAGCTTATGGGAGGGGATTTCCACTAGGGTCATGGCAAGAGGGATTTTTGAAAGGGGGAAAAGATCACTCCAAATGCCCTAGGGCTATTTAAAAGATTTTTCAAAAGAAATTTTTCCAAATGAAAAACCTTTGAGCAACCAAGAGATGAAAAACCTCCAAGACCAACACTCAAGTCTTGGGTGAATCCAAAACAAAACACTTGCCATAAAAGAAGATATTTTGAGAGGGAGAGTTCTTTTAGAAGAAAATTTAAATACCCTCCTCAAATCAAATAAAAGATTTTGATAAAACCAAAATAAAAAATTTGGGTGTCACAACACCTACCCCCTTAGGAAAAATCTTGTCCTCGAGATTTCAGCTGATCCTCAAATAGATGTGGGTACTCTGCCTGAAGAAAATCTTCTCTTTCCCATGTAGCTTTATCCTCGGTGTGATTGCTCCACTGAACCTTGAAAAATTTAGTTGTTTTCTGACGGGTCCTCCTTTCAGATTCTTCCAATATCTTTACTGGTCGCTCTCTGTAGGTGAGGTCTGGTTGCACATCAATGCTCTCATGAGATACATGCTTCTCGGGGTTGTTCACACATTTCCTCAACTGTGAGACGTGAAACACGTCGTGGACGTCTGACAGCTCTCTGGGTAGGTCTAGCTGGTAGGCTACTGTGCCTCTTCGTGCGACTATACAGAAGGGTCCAATAAATCTCGGGGCTAGCTTCCCCTTAATTTTGAACCGTTGCAGGCCCCTCATAGGAGACACTCGTAGGTATACAAAATCACCGGGTTCAAAGCTGACCTCACGATGTTTTTGATCGTAATAGCTCTTTTGTCGGCTTTGAGCTGTCTTGAGTCTGTCCCTGATCTGTTTGACTTTCTCCTCGGCCTCCTTGAGCATGTCTGGGCCGATGATACGACTGTCACCTGTTTCTGACCAATTTAGTGGGGTACGACACCTCCGTCCGTACAATGCTTCAAAGGGTGCCATTTGCAGACTGGCTTGGTAACTGTTGTTGTAAGCAAACTCGGCATACGGCAGACTTTCTTCCCAACTGGATCCATAGGTGAGCACACAGGCTCTCAGCATGTCCTCTAGGATTTGGTTCACGCGTTCCGTTTGTCCATCAGTCTGAGGGTGGTACGCTGTACTGAATGCTAGTTGTGTGCCCAGAGCTTGTTGTAAGTGATCCCAAAATTTAGAGACAAATTGAGTCCCTCGGTCGGATATTATAGTCTTTGGGACTCCATGCAAACAGACTATACGTGAGAGATAAAGCTTGGCTAGCCTTTGAGTGGAGTAGGTCGTCTTCATGGGAATGAAATGTGCTACCTTGGTTAGCCTATCTGTGATGACCCATATGGCATCATTTCCGCGTTGCGATCGAGGTAGTCCGACGATGAAGTCCATTCCAATTTCATCCCATTTCCACTCAGGTATCCTGTTTGGCTGGAATAGCCCTGCTAGTTTTTGATGCTTGGCTTTTATGCGTTGACAAGAATCGCAACAAGCAATAAATGCGGCTATATCCCTTTTCATACCGTGCCACCAAAATCTTTCCTAAATGTCTTTGTACATTTTGGTTCCTCCGGGGTGGATCGAGTATGGAGCGGTGTGGCTTTCGGTTAGGATTTGTTGCTTGAGTTCCTCAATGTTTGGTACGTAAAGTCTGTCCCCGTACCATAATATTCCTTCATTGTCTGTGACGAACTCTGAAGCCTTGCCAAGGCTCATCTTCCTCTTTATACCTTCGATGCTGGGATGTCCCTGCTGAGCCTTCTTAATTTGTTCCATAAGGGTGGGATGTATCTCCAGATTTGATATGGTGCCCTCAGAGACTAACCCCATGTTGAGTCTAGCGAACTCCTGCTGAAACTCAGGCCTCAAGTTCTGTGGACTGTCGTTGCCCGGGCTGGGGTTCCGACTAAGAGCATCTACCACTACATTTGCTTTCCCTGGATGGTAGTGAATGCCGACATCATAGTCCTTGACCAATTCCATCCAGCGTCGTTGTCGTAAATTTAGCTCTGGTTGTGTGAAAATATATTTAAGGCTCTTATGGTCCGTATATATTTCACAACGATTTCCCAACAGAAAGTGCCTCCACTCCTTGAGTGCATGGATGACGGCTGCTAGCTCCAAGTCATGAGTAGGATAATTTTCCTCGTGCTTCCGTAGTTGCCTGGAAGCATACGCAACAACTTTGCCGTCCTGCATCAATACGCATCCAAGGCCCTTCCGGGACGCGTCACAATACACTTCGAAACTCTTGTGTATGTCTGGCACGGTCAAAACTGGTGCTGTTGTTAGTTTCTTCTTGAGTTCTTGGAAGCTTTTCTCGCACGCTTCCGTCCATACAAACTTCTTGTCTTTCTTGAGCAACTGGGTCATTGGTTTTGCCACAGTGGAGAATCCTTCAATAAATCTCCGGTAATATCCAGCCATTCCCAGGAAACTCCGCACATCTGTCACGTTGGTTGGTGGTTTCCAGTCAAATATGGCTTTGACTTTTTCTGGGTCTACGGCCACGCCTTCTTGGGTTAATATATGGCCTAGGAAACCAACTTGCCTTAGCCAAAATTCACACTTGCTAAATTTGGCGTATAATTGATGTTTCCTTAATTCTCCCAAAACAATTCTGAGATGTTCAGCATGCTCTTCTAGTGTCCTTGAATATACCAGAATATCGTCAATGAACAGCACACCAAATTTGTCCATGAATTTCATAAATACTTTGTTCATGAGGTGGACGAAATATGCAGGGGCGTTCGTCAGTCCAAACGGCATTACTGTGAACTCATATAATCCGTATCTGGAGGTGAATGCTGTCTTAGGGATATCTTCTGTCCGTACTTTCAATTGATGGTATCCCGATCTCAAATCAATTTTTGAGAACACCTTGGCTTGCACGAGCTGGTCAAACAAATCATTTATCCGTGGCATCGGATATTTGTTTTTTATGGTGACCATATTGAGAGCTCGATAGTCTATACACAGTCTCAGTGTCCCATCCTTTTTCTTGGCGAATAATACTGGCGAACCCCAAGGTGAGGAGCTGGCTCGAATAAATCCTTTGTCCAGTAATTCCTTTATTTGCTTCTTCAATTCTACCAACTCTGAGGGTGCCATTCTATAAGGTTTCTTATAGATGGGAGTGGTGCCAGGTGCTAGTTCAATGCTGAACTCTATCTCTCGGTCTGGTGGCATGCCTAGTAGTTCCTCAGGAAATACGTCTAGAAATTCGCACACCACTGGAGCTTTTCTCAATTCTAAAATGTCCACTTTGTTCAGCTTTGGTTGCCGTGACCGTGGTCTCTCTTGAGCTGTAACCTTTATTGTCTTGCCGTGATGATGAGTGAGAATCACAGTCCGATTGAAATAATCAATAAATCCCTTGTTGGTGGTCAACCAGTCCATCCCTAGGATGACATCCAGTCCTTTATTTTCCAACACGATGAGATTAGCTTGAAACTTTAGTCCTTCGAACTCAATGATCACTTCTTGGCAGTAACTCTGAGCGATCTGCTTATTTCCGGGGGACTTGATGATCATAGATTTTTCCAAGGGGTGTATCGGAAAACCATGTTGCAAAACAAAACTCTTCGAAATGAACGAGTGAGAAGCTCCAGAATCAAACAAAACCGTGGCAGGTACTGTGTTGACAGGGAACGTACCAAGTACGATGTCTGGGGCATTCTGGGCTTCTTCCCTGGTCACATGGTTCAGGTGACCCTTCCTGTGGTTGTTGCTGGGATTGAAATTGTTGCGCTTGGGGGCTGGATTGTTCCCACCATTGTTCGGCTTGGGAGCCGAGTTCCTTGGTTTTGGGCACTGTTTGGCATAGTGCCCTTCTTCACCACACGCATAGCAAGTGACCCCTGGACGGTATGTGAAGTCCTTGTCCCTGGAATGAAACTGTCTGGTTGGCCTTAGAGCAGTCGTCGTGGATTTTCTTGCTTCAATCCTCTGAACATCAGTCTTGCTCCGGTTGTTGCGAGCAAGAGTTGTCTTGTCCCTCTTTCTCTTAAGAATATCTTCCAGACTGCGGCGCTCATTTTCCAAGGTAATGGCCTTGTCAACCAAAGTTTTGAAATCTGGGAAAGTGTGTACGACCAGTTGGCATCTTAATGCTGGCGCCAGGCCGTCCAAAAACTTTTCCATCCTTTTGTTCTCAGTCATATGCTCGTCGTAGGCATAACGAGATAGCTGGGTAAACTGACCGTTGTATTCTGTCACTGACATGCCTCTTTGCTTGAGGTCATCAAATTCTCTTTTCTTGATTTTTATGATGCTCCTGGGGATGTGTGCCCCATGAAAGCCTTCCTTAAACTCTTCCCAGGTGATGTTGTGTTCACTGGGATGCATGTGTAGGAAGTTTTCCCACCATGCTGCAGCTGCTCCAGTGAGGTAGTGAGGTGCATAAAGCACCTTCTCATGATCTGAATACTGAGCAATAACCAGCTTTCTTTCGATGTCACGAAGCCAATCATCGGCTTCAAGTGGCCTATCAGTGTGAGCAAACGTTGGAGGGCGTGTCTTCTGCAGTTCAGACAACTTGGAGTGTGGTTGGTATGGCTCACGATGATTTCCCATATTGATGACGTGATTCATCATCTCTTGGTGTTGCTGCTGGCTTTGTTCGAAAAGGCGGCATACTTGAGATAAGGCTGCTTCACTGTCCTGTTGACTAGACTATCCCTGAGTGAAGTTGTTGCTGGTTTGTGTTCCATAAACTTCTTCTGGTTGATTGGGCATGGAGCGAGTCCACGGACGAGACATTTTCCACTCTGGGGTATTATTTTGCAAAACTCATGAGAAGAATTGTGTGGCACAAGGAAAATCTTGCAAAGGCAAAAATTTAAAAGACCTCAAGATTTTTCAAGAAAACATTTGACCGCGCACGGAAAAGGATTGCTTAGCATATATCTTACACGCGAAACGCAAACATACGATACATCAATCAGGATGTGCGTACACATTCCTGACAAGTTATTAAGGCTAGCACACCCCTCCGGGATTCTACATGAAGCGCACACAAATACTACAAACTAACGCACACATAAAACATTTCATACATGCAGGCACACGTGCGGCTACTAGGCGCACTCAGTCGGAGATGGTGAAGATGTCCTTCCCCTTGCCGAGGGTAAGACCCAGCGGTGCAGGGGACTCAACCTCCACCTCCTCCCTAGTAGGCTCCAGGCGCGTAGCACTGCGCTGAGGTGATGGCGCGGGTGCGACAGGCGGCAGTGCGGGTGCGGCAGGCGGTGCAGCTCTGACTGGAGTAGGAGCAACGACTCGGTCGAACTCCTCAGTAGTAGGCAGACGGCGAGCAGTGGACAAAATGTCCGGTGAATAAGATGCTGAGGACGAGACGAAAGTCAGTGGCGGTGCCATGTGGAGAAGCTCCTTCCTGCTGGCAGGACCGCCCCGAACTAAGTCCATGCGGGCAGCCACAAGATCGTCCACGAGGTTGTCGAAAGATTCCTCCAGAGCTTTGAGATACTCCACAATCATCTCGATGGCTTCATCTCGCTCTCCCCTATGGCAGGCGAATGCATAGTGACAAGTATATGGCACATGGCATGGGAGGTAGCGGTAGCGACGAGTCTTCATCATAGGAAGGATATCCCGGAGGCGGGCTATCGCCTCACGGGCGGCCATCTGCATGGCATGCCTCTCCGTAGGCATGGCCCTTCCCACAAAACGGAAGTGGCGAGACGCAGAACGTCCTCCCTTGAATTGCACCACAGCCTGGTGCATAAACACGTCGTCGCTGAGCTTGTGCTGATAAAGCGTGAACTCCGGACGAGTCGCTGGCCCGATCGCGAGCTTGGTGATGGAGACGAGGAGTTTGACAAACCCTCAGGCACATTAGTGAACACCCGAGTCTCGCAGTTGCTGCCAGCCATCTACAAAAGTAGGCAAAAATTCTGAGTAGTCATATCATAAATTTATGATGACCAACAGAAAATAGCTACATTTGCAAAATGCTGAAAAAGCACCAAAGACGCTAATAACCGATTAGCGATCGCACCTAGTGGCTTCCTACAGTCAGCTTGGCTTTGATACCAAGCTTGTCACGACCGGTTTTTCAATAAAAATATTTATTGAGAGACCCATCCCTTTTGCGGACCAGTAAGAAGAATTCCTTCTCACTGGTAGACAATATCTTGATCACAGAAGAAAAACCAGGAGTACAAGATATAATACAAGGTTGAGCGGAGACTGCTCAACAATTTATTACAAGCATGCCAATAAATACATGAAGGCGGATAGGGAGGCATAACTACTAACTCACGATAAAAGCGGTGGCGGATATGTCACAGTGAAGTGGGTGACATGACTCCTGAAACTAATAGCTCTTCGAGAGTCGGAGTGAGGCTCGAGGATACTTATTGTGGGTGGCGGAAGCGTATATAATACAAGTGACCAACATCCAGGATCGCACGGGACTGACTGGGATTCCTCTAGGCGTCGGACTCGCTATCAAACTCTTCATCCTTGAGATCGCCTTCGTCAACATCTGGCCAAATCAACAAGCCAGGTGAGTACTATGAAAGTACTCGCAAGACAGTTCGGACATAAGATATAACAAATGTAAACATGATGCATATGAACTGGTTAATAGAGCGCACTCAAACAACGAGATAATAATGCATGGAAAATTAAAAGGGAAGTCGGGTGGTAGTCCTCCCGAAATCCCAAAGTAATACTGAGGGCCAATCGAGTGTCTGAATGACTCCTCGAAAGCATACAAAAGAAATAACAATGCCGCAGTCGGGCGTCAAGGCGACACCACATAAAGGGCTTATAATGGAAAATAAATGACAGTGCGTGCCACAGTCGGACATCTGAAGCGACATCACATAAAGGGCTTATAATGGAAAAATAAATAACAGAGCATGCCACAGTCGGACGTCTGAAGCGACATCACATAAAGGGCTTATAATGGAGAAATAAATAACAGTGCATGCCACAGTCGGACGTCTGAAGCGACATCGCATAAAGGGCTTATATTGAAAGTAAATGACAAGAGTGCCACAGTCGGACGTCTGAGCGACATCACATAAAGGGCTTATAATCAAAAGTAAATAACAAGAGTGCCACAGTCGGACGTCTGAGCGACATCACATAAAGGGCTTATATTCACAACTTAATATTTCAGTAGCTCATGAATAGAAGTCATTGCAAGGGAATATTCAGGTACGAGATAAAATAAAGGTTAGTCCATCCACATGAATAACAATGCAACCGGGTTTATAACTCAAGCTGGTTCACTGGGGATTTACCACGAAGATTGACATAGATATGGATATACTGGCCATGGTCCTTGATCATGGATACGATGACTCGGAAGGATTTGACTCTGCAGAGTTTGTACTCTAACCACAGCCAATGGATTTCAGTAGTCACAAGGACTAGTTCCGTTTACGGTGTTTTAGGAGAAACACATCTAACCAGTACACACCCATTCAACATTCCGATGCCAGGAATCACCCTCGGCAACGTTCAAGAAAAACCTTGAGACGGGGAGGCTACAACCTCGCGTAGCATGGGATCAAAATTATATACGTACGCTCTAAGGGGTGCCCCCCCTCTCGGTCCCAACCGGAAACACCCATGCCCCCTGACCGGATGACTGGCTTTAATCCAGGGCCATGGAACCCTCATCCCGGCCCATCTATTTGGTGTGTACACGGAAAGAGGTTACCAACTTACTAAACCGTATCCTTTGCAGAAAACATGTGGAAGCGCGAAAGGGGAAGAATGGTAACGTGGCTCGGTCCACGTTAACGTCGGAATTTATCGGATGACGTAAGACTGGCATGCTACAACAATACCATCTTACTACCTTTCATGTCACCACATGATCAGGTCATCTCTCATAAGAGATCACGATAACTTCGAAACACACGGTCAGTTGCCTCACATGCAAGGAGATACTTACCGATGCTCATATGCCATGCACAAACCATTCAAGCAAACATGCAAAACACCTATCATATCCAAGGTTCAAACATGCTTGCCTGGTTCGGAGAAGTCGGAGTCTAGCTCAGCGAAGTTCGCGGCTCCGTCACCTCTTCCGGAACCTACGGTATAGCGAAAACGTATACTAACGTGAAAATCATCGCGTGCAGAAAATTTGTTCCAAATTTTTTCCAAATAAACGCTATAAAAAACTAGACAAAAATACAAGACTGACAGAAAAAGAATCAATCAAAAATCATCTTTTATAAAAAAGTTATAAGGGTTTTAGTCCAGGGACTAATCTGTGATGAAACAGAAAAGATCCAGGGACTTAACTGAGAAAACAGAGAACGGTTCGGAAAAGAATGCGCCAGCCCAAAGAGAAAACGTATTTGCCCGAAGGCGCCAACAGAAAATAGTTCGAGGGGGAAACAGAAGGGAGGCTGACGGGGGGGTCCACACGTCAGGTTTAAAAACGGCCAACGGAGCTCGCCGGCGCCCGAAGGCTGCGGTGGTCGCCGGCGTCGAACCACGGCGAGGCAGAGAGATCGGAGGGTACCAAGAGTTTCAGGGTGTTCTTCCGCGTCGGTGGGTGGTGGAGTTGGTCGTCGGAGAGCACCACGTCGACGGCGACACTTTCTCCGGCGGACGGTGGTTCGGGCGATGGTGGAGAACTCCGGTGGGTGCTGCAAACTCCAAATTGAAGCGCGGGTCAGCAGAGTGGATGCATTAGCAAGCTACTAGCAAGACTTGAGAGGTAGAGGTGCATGCACGGGAGCGAATCGAGCTGGGTCCCGTGGCGGGTCGAGGTGGCCGGAGTTGGGGAAGAAGGCTCCCCCGGGGCTCTTCCAGTGGCTTGGCGTGGTATTGGTGGAGTGCAGAGGTGGTGTGGGTTCGAGTTCGAGATCGGGGCCTCTATTTATAGGCGATCCGAGGGGGTGGCCGTGAACGGGGTAGCTCCGGCGAGCGATTATGGCGAGGCAAGGGTTGGGCAGGGAGTTTAAGTGGCCAGGCAGCATCAGGGAGGTTCACTGGTGCCGTTCCCCCGCTAAACCTTGGTCAGGCTTGGCGTAATGCGACGGTCCCCGACGGGGCGGCCGTACGAGCACGGCGGCGGCAGAGAGCGCGTTCCGCGCCTAGCAGTTCATGACGAAGGGTGGCAGCGTGCACGGGTGAGTGGGTGGCCACGCAGCGGCCTCCGGTGGCTTGGGCGGCGCTGGACGGCGCCGTCCACGCTGCGCCTCTCTCTGGCAGCCGCAAAGCCGCCGCTGCCGTCGCTCACGGGGTGGCGCACCTCCGCTTGCTCGTCGCCGACGCCAGCTAGCCTCCAGACGATCGTGCGGCGCAGGGATAAGAAGGAGGGGACAGGGAGCAAGGCGCCACCGCGGCACTGGCGAGATCGACATCGGTCTCTGAAGAAAACGACAGCAGTTTACTGAAACTGTTTCTCTGAAAAACTGAACTTGACAGAAACAGTGTCCAGCAGGTGTTCGACGAAATGATTTGGCATGAAGAAAAAAAATTCTGGAGCTGGGACTTGCTGAGGTGACCTCTCAATGCACCCAAAGGCTGCCTGAATTTTCTCAGATTTTTAGGAGGAGAATTCAAATGAATTTCATCAAATTTGGCAAATAAGGTCCAAACTTGCAGCAAGCACAATTTGAAATATTTGAACTGGAGACCAGTGGATCTTCATGGATCTTGGTTGAGGGCTCTAAGGACTAGCTAGGGAAATTGGTTTGGAGGCAAAACTCAAAGCAGAGAGGTTAGCTCCTTTGTAAATCTCCAAGAGCTAGAATAGAGGGCAGAAAATATTTTTGATAAGAATTAAACGGAAGGAAATTTATGGGGAGGTTCAAACTGCTGGATTTGAAGAATAGCATGATCCAAAGATGGGGAAAAGCTTATGGGAGGAGATTTCCACTAGGGTCATGGCAAGATGGATTTTTGAAAGGGGGAAAAGATCACTCCAAATGCCCTAGGGCTATTTAAAAGATTTTTCAAAAGAAATTTTTCCAAATGAAAAACCTTTAAGCCAACAAGAGATGAAAAACCTCCAAGACCA
The DNA here is from genome assembly GCF_002575655.3 of Aegilops tauschii subsp. strangulata. Taxonomy (NCBI): domain Eukaryota; kingdom Viridiplantae; phylum Streptophyta; class Magnoliopsida; order Poales; family Poaceae; genus Aegilops; species Aegilops tauschii. Next base: position 521,631,773 of record NC_053036.3, read on the forward strand.
ACACTCAAGTCTTGGGTGAATCCAAAACAAAACACTTGTCATAAAAGAAGATATTTTGAGAGGGAGAGTTCTTTTAGAAGAAAATTTAAATACCCTCCTCAAATCAAATAAAAGATTTTGATAAAACCAAAATAAAAATTTTGGGTGTCACACAGTTCCTCGTTATTTGAGATGGTCTGAGCAGCCTATTCTGTGGAGTAGAGATGATCACCCTCCACGGGTTGACAATCCGGGCCACTTGGCCTTAGTGGTGGCACCTCAGGTTGGTGGATACAAATTCACAAAGGTGCTCATGGATGGAGGCAGCAGCATCAACATACTCTATTATGAAACCTTTCGTCGCATGGGGTTGACGGATAAAAATCTCAAGACGTCCAATACTGTGTTTCATGGAGTAGTGCCTGGTAAATCAGCATATCCAATGGGTAAAATTGAGCTAGAAGTAGCCTTTGGGGATGAGCGTGACTCCAGGGCTGAGAAGTTAACCTTTGAGGTGGTCAAGATCCGGAGCACATATCACGCACTGTTTGGGCGGCCGGCTTACGCAAAGTTCATGGCACAGTCGTTTTATGTTTACCTGCAGCTCAAGATGCCGGGTCACAAGGGCACCATCACAGTGCATGGAAGTCGGAAGATAGCCTTGGAGTGTGAGGAAGGTGATGCTGCTTATGCCGAATCGATTTGTGCAACGGAGGAGTTAAAGTTCTACAAGGACAATGTTGACCTGGCGGACATGACGTCTTTGAAGAAGCCAACCACGGAACACGAGCCGGTGATGAAATTTTCGGCTGATGACACCAAGCTTGTCGATTTCGTCCCGGGTGACTCATCAAAGCAGTTCAGCATCAGCGCCAATCTGGATCCTAAATAGGAAAGCGCGCTCATCGAGTTCATCCGTGAGAATCGGGACATCTTTGCATGGAAACCTTCTGACATGCCGGGTGTACCGAGAGAACTCGCTGAGCACACTCTTAATATTGATCCAAAGTTTAAGCCGGTCAGGCACCTTCGGCGGTTTAATGAGGAGAGGCGCAAGGCTATTGGTGAGGAGGTGGCCCGGCTCCTGGCGGCCGGGTTTATTGTTGAAGTTTTTCGCCCGGAGTGCTTGGCTAACCCGATGCTTGTACTCACAAAGAACGGCACATGGCGTATGCGTGTGGATTACACGTATTTAAACAAAGCATGCCCGGCTGATCCTTTTGCTCTCCCGCGTATTGATCAAATCATTGATGCTATGGCGAGTTGTGAGCGTTTGAGTTTTTTGGATGCTTATTCTGGTTATCATCAGATCAAGATGGCAATTAAGGACCAGGAGAAGACGGCTTTCATCACCCCGTTTGGAGCCTTTGGCTATGTGTCTATGCCTTTTGGGCTTAAAAGTGCCCAGGCGACTTATCAACGATGTGTGCAGAACTGTCTCCACAATCAGATCGGGCGCAATGTTCACGCTTATGTGGACGATATCGTAGTGAAGTCTAGAGAGAAGGAGACCTTGATAGATGATTTGAAGGAAACCTTTGATAATCTCTGGGTCTACAAGATGATGCTTAACCTGGAGAAATGCGTATTTGGAGTGCCAGTAGGCAAGCTTTTGGGTTTTCTGGTTTCTAATAGAGGCATTGAGGCTAACCCGAAGAAGATCAAGGCGATCACCTCTTTGGCTAAGCCGGCATGCATTAATGACGTTCAGCGTCTGGCGGGTCGTATTGCTGCTCTAAGCCGGTTCATAAGCCGGTTAGGCGAGAAGGCCATACCGCTATATCAGATGATGAAGAAGACGGACGAGTTTGTCTGGAGTGATGCTGCTAACGCTGCCCTTGAATATTAGAAGAGACAATTATCTGAGCTACTGTTGATAAAGAGCTACTGTTGCTATACGTGGCGGCTAACGCGCGTGCCGTCAGTGTTGCCATTGTGGTTGAGCGCAAAGAGGCTGGCAAGGAACATCCGGTTCAACGACCGGTTTATTACATCAGTGAAGTGCTTATTGAGTCCAAGCAGAGATATCCACATTGGCAGAAGCTCGTTTATGGGGTGTTCATGGCAAGCCGGAAGCTTAAGCAATATTTCTTGGGTCATCCCATTACTGTGGTCAGTTCTGCTCCTTTGGGAGACATCATTCAAAACAGAGAGGCCACAGGACAAGTCGCCAAGTGGGCCATTGAACTTGGGCCACACGGTTTGAAATATGTGCCACGCACTGCTATCAAATCTCAGGCATTGGTAGATTTCATTAATGATTGGACAGAGCTGCAGATGCCTGAAGAAAAGCCGGATAACACATATTGGACAATTCACTTTGACGGGTCAAGGCAATTGGAAGGCTGGGGGGTTGGAGTTGTTTTAGCTTCCCCTCGAGGTGACAAATTTTGTTACGTTCTACGGTTGATGTTTCCCTGTACTAACAATGGAGCTGAGTACGAGGCCTTGCTCCATGTTCTTCGAATAGCTAAGGAGATGAGCTTAAGCCGGGTCAGATGTTTTGGCGACTCAGATTTGGTGGCTGAACAAGTATCAGGCAAGTGGGATTCCAAAGATCCTCTCATGGCGGCTTATCGCCATGAGGTTGATGCCATTACGGGACATTTTAAGGGTTACCAGGTGGAGCATATTGATCGCAGAAAGAACGAGGCGGCTGATGCCTTAAGCCGTTTGGGCTCTCAACATAAGCTGGTGCCACCTAATACTTTCTTGGATATTCTGCATAACCCTTCTGTCAAGTTACCTACAGAGGAAGACTTGGCCGTGCCTGACCCAGAAGCGCAGCTGGTGATGGATCTTCACGTCATCCCAGATTGGACAGTGCCATATTTGGCTTACATGACCCGGGGAGAGTTGCCTGAGGACGAAACCTTGGCCAGGCAGATAACCCGGCGGTCTAAGTCAATGACAATTGCTAACGGCGAGTTGCATCATCGCAGTGTCACTAGGGCATTTCAGCGTTGTGTTTCTCCTGAACAAGGCCAAGAAATTATTCGTGAGATTCATGAAGGAGATTGCGGTCATCATGCCGGCTCAAAATCCCTTGTAGCTAAAGCCTTTCGTCATGGGTTCTATTGGCTAACGGCTCACGCTGATGCAGAAGACCTGGTCAGTAAATGTGACGGGTGTCAGAAATTTTCAAGACGAGCTCATCTGCCGGCTCAAGAGTTAAGGATGATTCCAATTACCTGGCCATTTACGGTCTGGGGGCTTGACATGGTTGGGCCTTTCAAAAGGTCCAAAGATAAAAAGACTCACCTACTGGTGGCGCTTGATCAATTCACAAAATGGATTGAGGTAGAGCCGATCAGTAAGTGTGATGCAGCCACGGCGGTTCAATTCATGAAAAGGTGATTTTTTGCTTTGGTTTTCCTCACAGCATTATAACTGACAATGGCACTAATCTGACCAACGGAGCCATAGAGGAGTTCTGTCAACGTGAGCATATCTGGCTTGATGTTTCATCAGTAGCTCACCCTCAATCCAATGGTCAAGCAGAAAGAGCCAATCAAGAAATCTTGAAAGGCATTAAGCCCCGGATTCTGGTCCCTTTGCAACGGACGCCGGGTTGTTGGGTAGAAGAGTTGCCTTCGGTGGTATGGAGCATCAATACTACCCCCAACAGGTCTACGGGTTACACGCCCTTCTTTATGGTTTATGGCACCGAGGCGGTTTTACCCAGTGACATCCGTCATAAGTCGCCCCGCGTGGCGGCTTATGTTGAAGCTACTAATGAACAAGCCCGTCAGGACGCACTTGACCTGTTGGATGAGAAGTGTGACTTAGCAGCAGCCTGTTCGGCGATTTATCAACAGGACTTGCGCCGTTATCACAGCCGACGGGTTAAGTCCAGAACCTTTCAAGAAGGTGACTTGGTTCTCCGGCTCATCCAGGATCACTCTGATGCGCACAAGCTATCCCCACCTTGGGAAGGACCCTTTGTGGTCAGCAATAACTTGAACAACAGGTCATACTACCTCATTGATGTTCGAGAGCACAAAGACTCCCGTAAGTCGGAGGTGGAGACCCGCCGGCCGTGGAATGTCGCTCATCTTCGGCCTTACTACACTTGAGCCGCTGGCTCTCATGATGTACATAATTTGACGATGTATATATTGCGATAAATAATAAAGTAGGACCTCTGTTCTTTTTTACATTCTCAAGGGTAATATGTCATTATCATTGTCATTATCTTTTTACTAGATCATTTGGGGGCTGATCGTGTCCGAATCTAGCTTCACCCGATTGATCCGGCTTATGATCGTATTCGAATCTTGCTGTTATAATTTATATGATCACTTGGGGGCTTCCTGTTCAAACATAGGTCGTATCCGAACCAAAGAGAACATAGCTGTCGATACCCTTTTGATTGGCAAACTGCCGAACCCACTTGGGGGCTTCTTGATCGTATCTGAATCATAGCTCAACCCCTTTGGGATCGACGTGGATCGTATTCGAATCAGCGTCGTTAAACAACTCTTAAGATCATTTGGGGGCTTCCTGTTCAAACATAGGCCGTATTCGAACCAAAGAGAACATAGCTATCGGTACCCTCTTGATCGGCAACGCCAAAGCCACTGGGGGCTATATGATCGTATTCGAATCTTAGTTTAACCCCTTTGGAATGGTTTACTGATCGTATTCGAATCAGAAGCCTCAATTTTTTTGACTATTTCTTATACAGCTTTTGCAGTCACAGTTATTTGACTGCCTTGAGATCCTTTTTGGGTCATACTTGAAAGCACCTAGGGAGTGGTTTTGATTCCACCAGTTTAACCTTTGTCAATAAAATTGTTAGCACATAACAAACATCGTATGTGCCGGCTTTTACAGAATTGGGTTCTCAACCTCACTATTCGGGCCACATGAACCGGCGATGTCATTCACAGGATCATAAGTATAATATCATCAGTTATATTCCAAGGTTATAATTGATAACAGGCTTATCTATCTATGATTCTTTTCCGGGTTTTTAGGTGACCCGCCTTGCGGTAAGCCGCCAAGGATCTTGCGATTTATTTCTGTATGCAGGATAGCTGGAACAAACTCTCTTAAGGCATCAGGAAACAGATGATAAGCATAATATGGAGGAATATCAGACGGCGGCTTAACAATGTTGAGCGCAAAACACGTGCACGATGGCACGACAACACCAAGTTATTTCCATCCTATTACATGACTTCCCAAGTCCAAATGATTAACATTGTTTTTTTCAGCACGGCATAAACATGAGCCACCTGACGGGTCAATTGTTTTGGCCTGAAGCTTCCGGGTCATCCCTTGCCGCGTTTCCTTGATCCCTGTCCTGGAAGGTTGACGATGACCAGTCAATGCCACTCAAAGCTTCAAATTCAGCTTCATCGTCAATTAATCCAGCCGGGTCAACGTCAGGGGCGAAGGTATGCTGACGGATCGGAGGGATCAGGCTGATCACTTCATAATGCGGAGTTGAAATCCTCTGGTTTTCTGCGTCATAACCCGCCCGGTACTTGGTAAGATCCGTGTCGTTGCCAATCAGAGTGGCCACAGGGCGTATCTCCTTTACACAGGCGGTGAAGTCCTCCTGTTCAAAGGGTGTGCCGTCTTCTTTCAGACTTGGATATCCAATGGCAATGTCAGCCGGGTCTAGCTCTGGAAGCCACGCTTTGGCCCGGCTCAATGCAGCCACAGCTTCGGCTCTCGCAGAAGACCGCCGTAACTCATTGCACCACTGAGGAAGCACGGCAAGCCGCCTTAGCACATTCACCAGAAGGGTGGGAGCTTCATTTGATAAGGCTACTGCAGCTAAAGCACGCTGCGACCCGGTGTAGAGTTGCTCCACAAGGGTATAAACCGCCTTCAATTTTATCAGCATGCTCTGGTTCAAATTTGAACTCCTGGGGCCTGCGTTACAATCTCAGGTAAGTTAATAAAACAGATCGGTTCATTGAATAAATTCAAATACTAAACAAGTACGGGGCGACTTACCAAATATTGCTGAGACCATCTGAGATAAACGACGTTTTAAGCCGGATAGTTCGGCGGTTGTCTCTGCAAGAGCCGCCTCTGCTTTTTCAGCCCGATCCATCAAGGCTATGTTTTCATCAGCCCAGGCCTTCTTTTCAGCTTCAAAGTCTTTTTTCAGTTTTTCCTGTTTAGATACACTGAATTCAAATTTGGAGTTGGCTTTTTGGGTTTCAGCCTCCTGTGTTTCTAGGCGGCTCTTCAAATCAGATATTCCGGATTCAAATTTACTAGTGGTGGCCTGTCCAAACACTGGATCAGGGTCAGGGTTATCATAATGCAATATTAAGTCCCAAGATTTTTGCAAGTAAAACACTTAGCACTTGGGGGCTAATGTATGCTAACGAATTTTTTGCTTCAGTGGCAGTTCTTGACATTAAGTCCCAAGCACTTTGCAAGCAAGAATATTTGGCACTTGGGGGCTAATGCATATTGCTGTTTTACAAGTCTTTTACTTCATTCAAGTATATTAAGGACCGGTTCTACCATGCTGGTTAAGCCGCCCCTTGGGGACTACGGAGTAAGCCGGAGTTCTTATGTGTTTTATTCATCTATAGCACTACTATCGCTAATTTTGTTTCTAAGTCTACAGCATATTCATCATAAGCAATAGACTTGGGGGCTGGCATAGTAAGGATAAAATAAATATGGAGGAAAGGTTGTACCTCAAACTTCTGATATATTTGCTTCACCATATCAATCTCGGTGTCACGGCTGCTGTGCACTTGATTCAGATAGCCAGAAAAGACTTCACTGACACTCAGGTGAGTATAGTCAGTGACATCAAATTTAACCCGGCGGCGCTCTAGAAGTTCTTCCTTGGCAGAGCACTTCGCTAGTACAGTTGGTCTTCTCGGTTCAACAAAGTTGGTCTTGACGATTTCGACATCAGCATCTTCAGGATTATCCGTCCGGGCCGGGCTAGGAACTTCCGGGTTTTCAGAACCATCGACAGCTTGCTCGACAGGCGGGTCAGCAGTAGCAGTTGGCGTGTCATGAGTTAGCTCAGGCGGCGGCTCATGGGTGGAGGCTTCAGGTGCGGCCGTTCCAAGTTCCGGCTCAGTTAAGATTGGTTCTTCAGCCGGTTTGTTCTTCTTCGCACTTTTGCTGGGCTTTGCTTTTCCACTTTATAAGATCACAAGGTCAGTACAAATATAGCAAATTAAAACGAGTACAAGTTAAGTGGGTTATCATTACCCTGGAGCTGCCTTGAAAGCCGGCAAATTGGACTGCATGGACTCGCCAGAGGAAGGTGAAGTTTCCTGATAATTTGAGTCAGAAGAATTGAGTGGTTCACGAATGAGACCCGCCAAAGGATAAGTGGGATATAAATCGGAGGTAACCTTGTTCCGGCGCTTCTTTGGTGTATTTGGTAAGCCGGAAGAAAGTTCGGCGTCCTTACTGGTCCGGGTTTGCCTCCGGTTCTCATGCGTCTGTTGCTTCAAAAGAAATTGAGGATCTTGATAAGCTAAAGGATGTGAAAATCTTACTTTCCGGATTACTCTTCAGACTTTCCGTCTTGGCAAAGGCTCGGAGTCGGAGGAAATAATAGTTACCTCTTCATCTATTGCATGACTCGCTCCTGTATCCTCCTAATGATAATCAGTGTCAATAAGATGGTTAAAAAAGGAGCCTAGAGAGTTAAGAACTACCTCTGACTCAAAGGTGTCTTCTAAATGAAGCATCTCTGAGGCGCTGGCCTTATTCCCCTTCTTCATGGCAGCAGCTTTCCTGGCGGCTTTCTTGGCCTTTCTGGCCTTCTTTGCAGCTTCGTGATCATACTTGACCTTCCAAAATGCATCAGTTGCCTGTGAATTACAACAAGAGTTTTGAGTAAAGGCAAAACATTGTTAAAATTGAAGGTGAAAATGCTTAAGTCAGTGGCTTACCGCTGGGGCCGGGTTAGCCTTGCAGAAAGGATTTAAACCTACTTGGCCACAGTCTGCCAGGCTTTCCTTCAGGAGTGACTTGGTCATATCGGCAATGACATCTTCAGGTAAATCGTCAGGGCTGTGCCGCAGAGGATCATTCTTCTCGCCCGTGTAGTCGCACATCAAGCCGGGGCAACGGCTCAAAGGAATAACCCGCCAAGCAAGCCAAACCCGGACCAGATCAATGTTGTTTAAACCGTTCCCCAGAAGAGCCTTAACTTTATTCATGGTGGGGGCAAGTGTTTGGCGTTCAGCAGGGGACAATTTATCTGGCAAAGGGTGAGTGGACTCGAGGCGCAGGGCGCGAAAGCCGGGCAGAGTTTTTTCATCAGCCGGGGAAGTATCTTGACAATAGAACCACGTCAAGTTCCAGTCTTTAGGGTGACTCGGTGGTTCAGCATACAAAAAAAGGCAGTCTCTCCGTTGTTGGATTGAGATTCCACCAAGTTCCAGACTGGGCCCATTGGCACATTCATTCTGGCGATTCAAATAAAATAACTCTCTAAAGAGTAGCAAGCTGGGTTCTTCTCCAATGTACACCTCACAGAACATTTGAAAATTGCAAATATTTGACACAGAATTGGGCCTGATGTCTTGAGGTCGGAGGTCAAAAAAGTGCAAGAAGTCTCTGAAAAACTTTGAGCCAGGCGGAGAAAATCCCCGGTTCATGTGATCAGTAAAAATGATAACTTCCCCTTCTTTGGGTTGAGGTTTTTCTTCCTCTGGATCAGGAGCACGGTAGGACATGACTTCCTTCTTCGGTAGATAGCCAGTCTTCACAAAGTCATTAAGCGTGCTGTCTGTGATGATGGATTTGACCCAGTTACATGTAACGGGTGCTTTGGGAGCCTTCGGCGGCATCGTGAAGATGGAAGCCTAAAACATAATAAAAATTCCCGGTTCAAAGTTAAGCCGGAGCGAGCTATTTCAATACATAATCCATACAACGGCTTATAAAGGGGCCTAATGATATATGGCTAATTATGTCAGATTATTTAAGCCGCCATGAGCAGTTACAGTTATTTAAGCCGCCGGACGTGGTCAAAGTTATTTATTGAGCATCTCCAAGTTAAGCCGGAGACGTGAGCCGCCATGGCTAGATGGATCTAACAAGTTCAGATTTTTGCTTAAATGTTGAATAAACAAGTTTCACAAACTGCAGCTACTATTTTGGATCAAATGGCTGTTCAAAAGGAAAAAATTTCTAGACCTAAACACATGGTACAGAGCAGTTCATACGTTCTAGTGAGGCTTCCTTACAAAAAAAGGATCTGCTGGTGCCTAAAATGGATGCGAAACAGCTACCGTATGAGTTCTGCGCTACTGTCGAATCGAAGAGGCCGCGGCAGAAGAAACACGAAGAAACCAAGATGAACTGCGTACTGTACAGAAGAACTCGCAAGCCCTAATGCAGATCTGAGATTTGGGAAGATGAAGACTTACAGTTGCAGATCTACTACGAATGGTCGCTGCCATTCTCTGAACTGATTCAAGTTGATGCAGCGTCCGAGGTTGGTGAAGATGAGGTGCTCTGCGGCGGTGGCGGCGGAGCTTGAGTGGCAGCAGAGTCGCGAGAGGAAGAAGATGACGGAAAGAGAGAGGAAGAAGAAAGACTTGGTCGTGCCTATTTATAAGGGAAGACTGACATAGTGGGTGCGAGAAACGAGGAGGCCGAAACATGGTTATCCAGCTACTCAGACACCTCGATTTTCAGGATGGTCATTAAGATAAAGATCTGTTGGGATACATTGAACAAAACGTGCATTTATGGCAGATGACATCATGGCGGGTTACCGCAAATCCAGAGGATGACGTCATGGCGGGTTACAAAAATTTCATACGAGAGAAGAGCAGAAGATTTTGCTTAAGTATTGAAGATTGACATGAACCAGTTCAAATCAATCTAGGGCCTGATGTTGGGGATATAACTACTAGTGTAACCCGCCCAGGAGGGGCCGGGTTACGCTATGGCGATACATCATATGAAGCCTAATGTCAAGCTTGAAGATGGTGGTTCAGTTAAGGGCCCAAAGCCCAAAGGCGACTTAAGGCCCGTAGTGGTAAACCGCCATAATGGCATGACTTGTATTATAAGGCAAGAATAACTATTCACCGAGCCGGACACTGTTTATGAGCCGGCCGAGACTCTGTAAGCCGCAGGACGTCAGCCCATGTATATAAGGGGACGACCCGGCGGTTGTTTAGGGTAAGAAACATCAAATCGAGTGCTAGGTCAAGCGGATTCGCTCCCTGGTTATCGAGACATAAGTAATCCCACTCAAACTGGATCGTAAGCTTTTACCTTCACCGCAAGGGGCCGAACCAGTATAAACCTCGTGTCCTTTGTCCCGATTAACCCCTTCTTGCTTCCTAGTTGCGATGGCTCCACGACTAAGTCCTTTTGCTAGGACATCTGCCGTGACAATTCCACGTCACACACCTTCTTCCAAACGCCACGCCTCCCGGGATCTCTCCGTCTTCGTACACCTCCGTCAAGTTTTTCCCCGGGGTGAGAAATTTGGCTAAGTCTGGAAAAACCCATCTCATGTGCGCATGTTCATCATGTCATATCTCCATCCATATTGCTCCGTTTTGCGCATACGATATATCGAAATGTTTGTCTCGTGATGCTTTCATGCTAGTGTAATTTGCATGCATGTTACTGTCCATATTGATGCCATTATCCTTGTTGCAAAAGTGATATATGATGTTAACCTGCTGATTTTGTTATAACTTGTTGTATTGTCTTTTTCATTGCATTTGGTGTGTGCATCCTATGAGCATCATGTCTACATGTTCTAGGAGCGTGTTCATGCTGCCTTTACAATGGTGGAATCCATGCATTTTTATGTACCTTGTGGTGACTACGACAAGCATGCAAAGTAGGTCACGTGATGTTGCTGTTTTCAGACACTCAAGTTTCTGCCAAGTCTTTTCCTGTTATATTATGTTGCTATGTTGTCATGTTGCCACAAGTAGATCCATGCATAGTTTGATAAGGTTCATTAAGAGTGTTTTGAATATATGGTTATGCTCTATCCATTCATGCCTCTGGTTGTAATTATGGAGTGGTGTATCTTGTCATTACCATGCTTTACTTTGCTAAATATTGTTATTGTCAGTTTGTTAACACGAAGTTCATTTTTGCCATGTGTTTTGCTAGTGATGCATGCACCCTATAAACTTGCTCTTGCAATTTTTAGCTTAATAAATGTGTCTTCTTACTGTTGGGTACCTTTTGATGCCATTAAATGCTTTGTGGTGAGTGGCATGAGCTTGCAAAGTTGATTTCATGAATCTGTTTATGCCATGCCATGATTTCTTCTAGTCTGAGATCTGTTCATATCACTTGCCATGTTTGCATTGATTCTACTGTCAATTCCATGCATAATCTGGAGGTGCCTACTTGAAATGTTTTGATGTCCATGTTCTGCTCTATCATGCTATGCCTTTTGATGCCTCATATATATCTTGTAGCATATGTTTTCGTTGCCATGAACATGCCTAGATGATGTTCCAGTTTTCTCATAACTTCATGATGCCATGTTGTGAGCTTGTTATTGATTGATCTATGCCTCTTTTGGTGATGTTCCAATTACATGATTTGAAGGATGCTATGCGTAATTTGTCCACATGCTAAGTTTGTTAATTTTGGACTTCATATGACCTCTGCTCCATGCATGGAAACATGCTATGCTGATGTTGCTGTTTTTCATTCCCACATTTTGAGAATCATCTTATATCATGTTGCATCTTGTCTTGTTGTTTGCCATTGATCTATGAGTTATTAGGAGATGCTTAGTAACCATGTTTTGCCATGCTTAACCTTTACTTTGATTCCATGCTCTTGCTTGTTATGTTCTTGTGTTATATCATCATTGTTTCATGCCTCCATCATGTAACCATATTACTCTTGCTCATGTATGCCTGTTTTTTACCAAGTCATAATATGTGTTATTAAGTTGCCTTTTGCATTGATCATATTGGTTTAATCCTGATGCCTATGAGCCTGAACCTTAAATGTTATTTGAAGCATGTTGTCTGTACTTTGAGTGCATATCAAGTTTGTGCTCATATGATTCCTGTAGCATGCTGTTTCCTTGATTGCAAAGTTCTTAGTTGCTGTTTTGGGCAGATTGTGAATAAAACTTGTAAAGGGTGTATGTGTTGAACCGTTGCTCCGTTTTGAGCGTGCTCGATATGAAACTTGCTTAGTTTTGCATGTAGCTTCATGTTGCCTTGTTGCATCCTTGTATTGGAGTGTTTGTGATGTTGTTTTGCTTGCATTTGCATCAATGCCATGTTTAACTTGTTTTGCTCATATCTTCTAGGCCGTAGCTCCGAATTAAACAAACTTTATATGAAACTTGACTAGAAAACCGTGTAGATCATCTTGGTGCACTTTAACTTGATGTTTAACAACTTCAACATTGTGTTCTAATCAGTTCTGGACCAATTTCAAAATTTGCATATGAGGACTTACCGGAATGGTTGTGTGCTGTTTCCGGCCTCATTTAATCTTGCTTTGATTTGTTGCTCTTGTATGCATCATATCTTGCCATGAGTAGCATCATGTAGTCTTGTCATTCATCTTACTTGGTTGGGCATCATGTCATGCTTATGTGATGTGTGTTTACCATGTTGTTTGCTTCTTTCCGGTTGTGCTCCTTCTTGATAGTTCCTGTTTTGTTGCGATTGTGAGGATTCGTTCGTCTACGTGGCTTCGTCTTCTTCATGGACTCGTTCTTCTTCCTAGTGGGATTTCAGGCAAGATGACCGTCACCTTGGATCTCACTACTATCATTTCTATGCTAGTTGTCTCGATGCTATCGCTATGTCGCGCTACCTACCACTTGTTATCAAGCCTCCCAAATTGCCATGTTAGCCTCGAACATTTTTCACCCTTCCGAGCAAACCGTTATTTGGCTACATTATTGCTTTGCTCAGCCCCTCTTATAGTGTTGCTAGTTGCAGGTTGTTCCATGTTGGGACATGGTTTTCATGGATATCATGGGATATCACAATATCTCTTATTAAATTAATGCATCTATATACTTGGTAAAGGGTGGAAGGCTCGGCCTTATGATTGGTGTTTTGTTCCACTCTTGCTGCCCTAGTTTCCATCATATCGGTGTTATGTTCCTTGATTTTGCGTCCCTAACACGATGAGGGGTATGGGACCCTCTCGACGTTTCGCTTTTAATAAAACTCTTCCAGCAAGGCCCAACATTGGTTTTAAATTTTCCTTAATAATACTTGAACTAAATAATTAAATTGGCATAGGGCGTCGCAAACCCAAGGATTATTTCTACATACAGGGTGGGGCCAGTGCTGATGGTGTTGGTCCCAAACTAGAGCACTGTGCGGGGCTGCCCCAGGGCAACCTGGGTTATTTTGGCACCCATACGCGTCGCTCATCCGGACGTGTCCTGAGACTAGATACGCGCGGCTACTATCAAGGTGTCGACACGCCGGGAGGCTTTGCTGGATTAGTTTTACCATTGTCGAAATGTCTTGTGCACCGGGATTCCGACTCTGATTGGAAGTTCCCGCGATGGAGGATTGTCTCCGTGGATCGTGAGCTTGTCATGGGCTATGTTGGGACACTCCTGCAGGGTTTAAACTTTCGAAAGTCGTGCCCGCGGTTATGTGGCAGATGTGAATTTGTTAATATCTGGTTGTAGAAGACTTGAAGTAAACTTAATTAAAATACACCAACCGCGTTGCGTAGCCGTGATTGTCTCTTTTCAGGGAAGTTCGAGAGGAGAACACGGTTGGGTTATGTTTGAACGTAAGTAGTTCAGGATCACTTAGTGATCATTACTAGTTTGCGACCGTTTGCGTAGATTCTCGTCTTAGTCTTGTACTCATAAGTTAGCCACCATACATTGCTTAGCCGCTTCTACAACCTCAACATTTATCCTTCCATACCCATTAAGCTTTGCTAGTCTTGATACTCATGGTAATGGGATTGCTGAGTCCTCGTGGCTCACAGATTACTACACCAACAGTTGCAGGTACAGGTAATGCGATGTTGATGACGCGAGAGCGATGTTTATTGTTTTGGAGTTCTTGTACCGCTTCTTCCTCGTTCGAGGGTTAGGTTCCTGGTCGGTAGCCTAGGCTAGCAGGGTGGATGTCGCGCGTTTGAGCTTTTGTTTGTGTTCCATCCGTAGCCGGATGCTCTCATGTATGATGTTGATGTATTCTTGCGGCATTTGTATGCCTTGTATGTATCCCCATCTATTATGTAATGGATCGATGTAATGATATCCACCTTGCAAAAGCGTGTCAATATGCGGTTTTATCCTTGGTGGGACCTTCGAGTCCCTTTATGATAGTGTCACATATTGGGCGTGACAGACTCGGCCTTTGCATGGGCACGCTCATGCTGAAGACGCCCAAGGTTGATGGCCACCTTCAATTGGTGCCACTCGTCCGCCAGCCGGAGGCCCTCCCTCTTGAGGCGAGCGTCAACATCGGCAAGCTCTTCCCTGATCCAGCTCAACGCGCCCATCACTTCCTGAAAGAGCTCGTGGCGGACAGCGCCGCGCCCGTGCTCAAGCCCAAACGCGCGGCCGGGTTCGTCCTCTACACCGAAGACCATTGAGGAAGCTTGAGACCGGTGCCTTCCCTGCCGCCTTCCGGGCCTCAGTGGAGGCCCTGCGGGGCGGGACCGCGTTGCTCGAGGACAAGGCCAGGCCTGAGGTCGCCCAACCACGGGTGATGACCAGGGGAGGGGCCCTCGGCATGCTTCCAGCACCCCAGACAGGACCACGAAGAAGGGACGACAAGAGTGTAGGGTCAAGACGCCAGGTCGGCGCGCACACCTCCCCGACAGGCCTCGTGACACACGCGGTAGGCTGGCAGGAGGCGCTCTGTGTCAGTGAAGGCCCTGGAGCAGGCGGAGGTCGCTCCTCGGGAGATTTCGCCGCCCTAGCGGAAGGGACCCTAAATGATTGCGGTCAGCAGGGGATGCAGCACTTAGGAAATTACAAAGATAAGGTACTCACTGGTCCATGGCAATGTACTTCCTCTGCTTCAATGGCCGGGAGGCGCCACCGCTGCAGCTCGAAGACCCCTTCCTCTTGCGGAGCACTTCAAAGTTCAATCGGAGCCGGCCGAAGTCCTGGATACGGTCACCAGTGCCAAGCACGGCTGGTGTGGCTCCTGGGGAGGCGACCTTGGGAGTGTTGGACTGCGTCGACTTCTCGGCTTCCCCTTTGTGATGGCTCGCCAGGGCCTCGGGGGCTTCCGCCTCAGGGGCATCGGACTGCGTCAGCCCCCCGGCCGCCTCCTCGGGACGACTCTCTCGAGCCCCAGGGACCGTCACTTCAGGAGCCCCAAGCAACACCAGTCCTTCAGCAGCCGCGTCACCAGCGTTCGGAAGCGGCCGCCCACCTACGCCCGCTTCTGGGGTGCGCGCTGCGCTGGCGGCGGGCAAGGGAACCACGAATAATGGGCTCTCGTGAGGGCCCTCAAGGCCGACCGGGCACAGTCCCCACTCGTCGAAAGGAGGCATCTACCTCGTGAACTCCACCTTATTCGAGCAGTAGTACAAGAGGCAGCCCTCTATAGGTAGATCGACTGGCGTCTGGTCACCCATCAAGAACTCAAGCATAGTCCGCTGCGCCTCGGGAGGTAGCTCAGGTGCGTGGAGTCTTATGGGGTCCATGCTACCGCAGAGGGTCCACATCGGTCGAGAGTGGCGCTGGAGTGGAGCGATGCGGCGCCGGATGAACTCCTTTACCACCATGGGCGCTGTCACCCCAAGATCCTTCAACTTGGTCAGCCGGTGCCAAACATGGGCGAGTCGCGGGTCAACAAGTTTCTTGTGCCCCCAGCCGGAGCTGGGAGCGGCTGGTGCCATCGGGAGCAAGAGCAGGGGCCTGAGCACGCCGGCGTCCACAAACACCCACCGCTTCCAGAATTTGCTCACAACCGGAGAAAGCTCGAAGTCAATCCCCAAGCCGTCCGTCGCCGCCACGGCCATGGCCTGAAAGCTCAAGCATCCTAAGCGCTGCCGGGCATCAGTCAGATGTAGTGAGAAGAAGTGGTGAAGTAAGGCCACGGAGGGAGCAATGCCCACCATGGCCTCACAGACAAAGGCGAAGACGGCAAGAAGAATGATGGACTGGGGATCCAGGTGCAGCGCCAGGATTTGGTAGTGAGAAAGCACAACGTTGAAGAAGGCAGAGAAAGGGGGAATCAAGCCAGCCCAGAGGGCGTGAAGATGGACGGGGATTTCGGTGGCCGTCTTGTCAATCACGGCGCGAGATGCGGGCCAAGCCACCGTCTTCCCCCACTCATTGGAGTCGGCGGAGAGCGCTGGGCGGACCTTGTCCAGCGCCTCCTGGTTAAGCACCACCGACCACTGGACGGCGGGCTGAAAAGCCGGCGGTGCTTCGGCTGATGCTTGGGGCTTCTTCTTTCCCTTCTTCTTCCGGCTCGGAGCCATGGCTATGGAGAGGGTTGGATCCTGATCAGGTTGGAGGAGGAGACTGCTATTTTCTGGAAGACAGGGAAGTTGGGGAGCGCGCTGCCAGCAATGAAGGTGGAGCTGTGTAGACCACGGCGGCCGCCTAGCCAGACGGATATCAAGGCAGCATGGGGAAACAGAGGCTCCCATGACATGTCAATCGCCACGCGTCGACCAACGCCGCAGGCGGTTGGGGCCCGCGGCACTCCGCACTTGCCCTTTGGCTTTGCCTCGAAGCCAAGTCCAAGCGCGCCTTGGGCCCAGGGGCTACTCTCGGCGTCCTGGGAATGGGGGTACCCAGACTTGCCTGCCTGCGGCCCATAGCGTGGCTCCACCAATGGCCCGGTGCGGCCCACCTTCGACAACAACAGCTCAAGACCCTCTTGAGGGGCCAAGCCTCACGAGGCGGACGACACCAAGACCTCCGTGGGGGTGGCCTCTCTAGGTTGGCTCCTGAGGAGCGGAGATATCTATGCAATGGGTACCTCGCGAGGTTCCCGTGACGTGAGCCATAACGACCAAGGCCAGGCGGGCGCCAGCAGGCATAGTGTACCAGTTTCCTCTTTGGTGCTAAAGAGGCAGGCGCAGATGAGGAGTCCCGAGGCATCAGACAAAGGTTTCCATATCGGTGCAACGAGACCAAGACCGGCAGGACGGAGGTCATCGCGGAGCCCACGACAGCGTCACCACCAGAGCCTTTGGTAGGCGAAGACCACCTTTTGTCAGGATAGCTTGTATTAGTTGTCTCCCTTTGAAATTGGCCGTTGTGGGCTCCCTTCCCACCTAACATTTGGGAAGAGGATTGGGGCCTCTATAAATAGGACTAGCCACCACCATAGAAGGGGGATCACATTTAGATCATCCTCGCACTCACCAGCTCATAGAGCCCAAGAACACCTCTCCTCCTGAGGTTGTTCATCCACTGTACTAGTTCATCCTTAGCCCTCGAGGCAATCCATCACCACCACACTAGAGTAGGGTATTACACCGCAACGGTGGCCCGAACCAGTATAAATCTCTGTGTCTTGTGTCTCGTGTTCTTTGGGTTCATCAAGCTAGGCCGTGAGATCGTTGAGCGAGCGAGCTAGGCAGAGGGAATCCTTCGTGCGCACCCAAGTGTTCGAACCTCACAAGGGTTTGTCGGAACCCAGAATCTGACAGCGGCAGATGGAGGTCAAAGGACTCTCCTCCCGATAAGCACGCGCAGGGGTCTGATCACACGCCTCCCATACTCAAATAGCTACCCTACACGGTGCCTCCTAGCTAATAAAAAAAGGGACGCGTGGCGGCACATAAATGGTAAGTAGAACGCCCACGGTTTCAATAATACTTGTGTTTTCGATTGTAACGTGACAGCACTGACTTTGTTGATTGTTAACCTGTGCACCTTCGCAAATCGGACAGCAAAATTACTAAAACATGTTGGTGCCATGTCATGACACCAAGCCAAGTTTCATGATTTTCATGCATGTTTCGGATTTACAGGAATTAAAAAACCAAGTTTCTCAATGTTTCCGGCCGAGCCACGACGCCCAGATGTTTGAATTTCATTCCCATTTCTTGCATGGGACCTCGAAATTTACCCGAGGACACACATGTGGTTTTTCAACCAACTTTGGTGCATTGGAGCATGTGCTTGTAGTTCAAATTTGAATTATGCACATTAAATGACCAAAAACTCAATTAATGTATAAAAAGGACAAACGAACCCAGAATAATTCCAAAATTTAACACGACACTCATATAGTTCTATCTTGCCTCTATAAAGAAAATAATGGGGGGCAGCGTATATCATTTCGTACACAAAGGTGACACGTTCCCTCTCAGAACCACGAGCATTGTTGAGAGAAGCTGCGGTTTGCAAGAAGCTTATACCAAAATGTGTTCCAATTCGGCCAAATTTTTTACCATAGCATGTTAGTACCATGACATGACACCATGCCAAGTTTCATGATTTTCAGGTGTGTTTTGGATTTACAAGAATTTTAAAACCAAGTTTCTCAATGTTCCCGGCCGAGCCACGACGCCCAGATGTTTGAATTTCATTCCCATTTCTTGCATGGGACCTAGAAATTCACCTGAGGACACACATGTTATTTTTCAACCAACTTTGGTGCACTTGAGCACGTGCTTGTAGTTCAAAATTGAATTATGCACATTAAATGACCAGGAACTCAATTAATGTATAAAAAGGCCAAACGAACCCAGATTAATCCCAAAATTTAACACGACGCTCATATAGTTCTATGTTGCCTCTGTAAGGAAAATTGGAGGGGGGCAGCGTCACACAAAGGTGACACGTTCCCTCTCAGAACCACGAGCCTTCTTGAGAGAAGCTCCGGTTTGCAAGAAGCTTATAACAAAACTTGTTCCAATTCGGCCAAGTTTATTACCACAACATGTTAGTGCCATGACATGAAACCATGCCAAGTTTCATGATTTCCAAGCGAGCTTTGGATTTACAGGAACTTAAAATCCAAGTTTCTCAATGTTCTCGGCCGAGTCACGACAGCCAGATGTTTGAATTTCATTCCCATTTCTTGCGTGGGACCTAGAAATTCACCCATGGACACACATATGATTTTTCAACCAACTTTTGCACACCGGAGCATGTGCTTGCAGTTCAAATTTGAATTGTGCACATTAAATGTCCAGAAACCCAATTAATATATAAAAAAGGTCAAATG
Source organism: Aegilops tauschii subsp. strangulata (assembly GCF_002575655.3). Lineage (NCBI taxonomy): Eukaryota > Viridiplantae > Streptophyta > Magnoliopsida > Poales > Poaceae > Aegilops > Aegilops tauschii. The sequence continues at coordinate 521,650,855 of NC_053036.3, forward strand.
AACCCGGAATGCCAAATTTTAACAAAATGTAAACTTAATTAATATCTTCTCTATGTGGGGCATTTAATAAATGTCTATTATATATGTTTTCTACCCTATTAAAATTTAGTAGATATGATAGTTTGATGCTCTCACATAATCTATTATTGGCACTATAAGGGATGTTGATTCCTATCAACTACCATATCCTAAAGGTTAAAACAGGTACATAATCATCTTCTCTATTTTGCACAGCACACTACCAACCCCTGTACAATGATGCACATTAAACTATTGATACGAGTTTTATGTAAACCAGAGGCTTAAAGTTGATTTTCATATTGTTAGAAATTGTGTCAATAAAGATTTTTTAAGAACATTGTTTGCTGATGTTGTCGGATGTGTGTATGAAAGATGTTTTTCTCCTCCCGTTGCAACGCACGGGCATGTTTTGCTAGTGTATAAAAAAGGCCTAACAAACTCGGAATAATTCCAAAATTTAACAGGGCACTCATATAGTTCTATGTTGCCTCTGTAAAGAAAATCACGGGGGAGGCAGCGTATATCGTTTCGCACAGAAAGGTGACACGTTCCCTCTCGAAACCACGAGGCTTGTTGAGAGAATCTCCGGTTTTGCCAGAAGCTTGTACCAAAACTTGTCCCAATTCAGCCAAAAATTATACATATGAAAACAGGGTTTAGATTATCCTGAACATCTCGCTACCTAGACCAATGTACTGTGATTTGAATTCAACATAAAATGGATACAAATATTTGAATTGGAGATCATATGGTACATGTAGTTCATTGTGAAATATGATTACTGCTATATGCATGTTTTTTGTTATCAAGATAATATTTAAACGATGGTATAACTTGACAACAATCATACTCAAATAAGGAAAATTGATTCAAATTTAGTCCATATGGTAGACGAGAATATATATGTTCATAGGGTGGATTAAAATGTTCATATATGATGGAAGATCAAAATGTAGGACTACATCCATTATAAACCGCAAGGTCACCTAATGATATATTCGAATTCAACATAACGTGGATTCAAAAATTGAAATTTGAGATCCTGGCATTTGTAATCATACAAAAAGGGACATGACTCTTTCTTGTGGTGGGAATTGATTTGTTTTTTGTTGTTGTTGAGGGAAGTGCGAATTTATTTGGTACTGTACAGGGTAATCTTGTTCTCTTGATTTGTTTTACATTTTTTTAATTTTTTCAATGGCATTTAAAGCAATATAGTAAAAGGGGACATGACTCTCTTGTGTCTTGTATGAAATGTTTTTTGTTCATGTTAAGTTTGTTCTGCCGAACATGGAATCCGCGCCTTGTTATCCCGAAATTTTCAAGCTCGAGTATCTTTTGTCTCATCTGCTGTGAAATTCCCGCCTCTTCTACCCGCGTTGCACCTTGTTATCTCGAAATTTCGACGCGCGCGAAAACTCCCTCCTCATCCGAAATCGGTCCCGTAGCCCAGACACGCGAAATCCCCCATCTACCCCTCAACCGGAAATGTCGGCTCGACGTCGCGTGGTTAAAACCAAGTGGGGGTACGCTGGTAACATACCCTACATTTCGGACAATCGCGTCCCTAAGCCATGGCTCCCCCTACCTTCCCCTTCGTCCCCCCCATTCGTACACCGAGGCCGCCAAAACCCGCGAAACCCCACGCTCCTCCGTCGGCCTCCCGACCGGCGCCCAGCCGGAGACTCTTCCCCGACGATGTCGTCCACCGCATCAGCTTGCCGTCCCTCATCCACTGCACCGTATGAGGATTCGTCGTCGATCTCACCGTCCCGCCGGATCAGCCGCCCCGTCCTCCACCTCCAAGGAGCTGCCCCGATGTTCGCCTCGTCTATCACGCCACCTCCATCTCCACAGCGCCGTCTTGACCTACCCCACCGGAACCGCAGCACCCTCACCAATTCCTTCGATGAAGCCGAGGCCTACTCGGCGCCACCAAGGAAGTTCTACACTCACCGCTGCATTTTATCTTTTATTTGATCTCACGGGGCTGCCGGTGCTTGATACCGAGCAGCCATGGCGGGTCTCCATGGACGGCGCCGTCGCCGACCACTTCATCCACGGTGTCCTTCCCCCATGTCATTGCTTCCTCGGCGGTGACTGATGCGGCTTGAAGCTACGTCGGTATTTCCCCAAAGAGGAAGGGATGATGCAGCACAACGACGATAGGTATTTCCCTCAGTGATGAGATGTGACACCCAAAATTTTATTTGGCTTTTTCAAAACTTTTCCTTGTTTTGAGGGAGGTGATTTAAACTTTTCTTCTAAAAGAACTCTCCCTCTCAAAATATTTTCTTTTATGACTAGTGCTTCATTTTTGGATTCACTCAAAACTTGATTTTGGTCTTGGAGGTTTTCCTCTTTTATTTGGACTCAAACCAAAATGTTTTTCTCTTAGAAAAATGTCCTTTGAAAATTTCTTTGAAAAATGCACTATGGCCTTTGGAATGGTTCTTCGCCACTTCCAACAAACCCCTCTTGCCATGACCTTAGTGCAAATCCACTCTCATAAACCTTTCGTCACCTTTAGATCATGATTTACTTCAAATCCAGCAAGTTGGACCTCTCCATATAATTATTTCCATTTATTTCTTATCAAAAACAATTTCTGCCTTATATCTTGATCCTTGGAGGTTTACAAAGGAACTACCCTTTCTGTTTTGATTTTTGCCCCCAAACCTTTTTCCCATCCTAGTCCTTTGAACCCTCAACCAAGATCCATGAAGATCCACTGGTCTTCAGTTCAAAATTTTGAAACTATACTTGCTGCATGTTTGGACCAGATTTGCCAAATTTGATGAAATTCATTCAAATCCTTCTCCAAAAATTCTGAGAAAAATAAGGCAACCTCTGGGTGCATTGAGAGGTCACCTCACCAAGTCCCAGCCTCAGGAAAATTTTTCTTCATGCCAAATCATTCTGTCGAACACCTGCAGAGCATTGTCAATGTCAAGTTCAGAGATTCAGAAATACAGTTCAGTGATCTACTGTCGTTTTCTTCAGAACCTGTTGTCGATCTCGACAGTGCCGCGTTGGCGCCTTGCTCCCCGTCCCCTCCCCCTTGTCCCTGCACCGCACGAGCGCCTGGATGTTTGCGGGCGTCGGCGACGTGCTGGAGGAGGTGCGCCGCCCCGTGACCGACGCCAGCGGCGGCTTTGCGGCCGCCAGAGAGAGGCGCGGCGCAGACGGCGCCACCCAGCGCCGCCCAAGCCACCGGAGATCGCCGCGTGGCCTTCCACTCCCCAGTGCGCGCTGCCACCCTCGTCGTGAACCGCTGGGCGCAGAGTGCGCTCTCTGCCGCCGTCGTGCCCGTGCGGCCACCCCACCGTGGACCGGCGCCATTACACCAAGACCGACCAGGATTAGCAGGGGAACAGCACCAGTACACCTCACTGATGCTACCTGGCCACCTAAACTCCTTGCCAAGCCGCTGCCTCGCTGTAATTGCTCGCTGGAGCAACTCCGTTCACGGCCACCCCCTCGAGCCGCCTATAAATAGAGGCCCCGAGCTCCAGCTAGTACCCACACCACCTCTGCACTCCACCAAGACCCCGCCCAGCCACTGGAAGAGCCCTGAGGGAGTCTCTTTCCTCAACTCGGCCGCCGCGACCCGCCACGGGATCCAGCTCGATTCGCTCCCGTGCGTGCACCTCTGCCTCCCATCTCTTGCCAGTAACTCTCTAGTGCATCCCTCCTTCTGACCCGCGCTTCAATTCGAGGTTTGCAGCTCACCACCGGAGTTCCCCACCATCGCCCGAGCCGCCGTCCGCCAGAGAAAGTGTCGCCGTCGACGTGGTGCTCTCCGACGCCCAAATCCACCACCCACCGACGCGGAAGGACACGCTGAACCTCTTGGTACACTCCGATCTCCCTAACTCACCGTGGTTCGACGCCGGCGACCACCGCAGCCTTCGGGCGCCGGCGAGGTTTTTAAACCTGACATGTGGGACCCCCACCCCCCCCCCCCCGCGTCAGCCTCTCTTCTGTTTCCCCTCGCGAAACGTTTTCTGTTGGCGCCTTCAGGCAAATACGTTTTCTCTGTGGGCCGGCGCTTTTCCCCCGAATCGTTTTCTGGTTTTCTCAGTTAAGTCCCTGGATCTTTTCTGTTTAATCACATATTAGTCCCTGGACTAAAACCCTTATACTTTTTATTAAAAGATGATTTTTGAGTGATTCTGTTTTTGTCAGTCTTGTATTTTTCTCTAGTTTTTTATAGTATTTATTTGGAAAAAAAATTTGAAAAAATTTTATGCACGCGTTGGTTTTCACGTTAGTGCCCGTTTTCGTTATGCCGTAGGTTCCGGAAGAGGTGACGGAGCCGCGAACTTCGCCGAGCTAGACTCCGACTTCTCTGAACCAGGCAAGCATGTTTGAACCTTTGATATGATAGGTGTTTTGCATGTTTGCGTGAAAGGTTGTGCATGGCATATGAGCATCGGTGAATATCTCGTTGCATGTGAGGCAACTACCCGTGTGTTCCAAAGTTACTGAGATCTCTGATGAGAGATGACCTGATCATGTGGTGACATGAAAGGTAGTGAGATGGTATTGTTGTAGCATGCCAGTCTTACGTCATCCGATAAACTCCGACGTTAACGTGGGCTGAGCCACGTTACCGTTCTTCCCCTTCCGTGCTACCACATGTTTTCTGCCAGAATGCGGTTTAGTAAGTTGGTAACCTCTTTCCATGTACACACCAAACAGATGGGCCGGGATGATGGTTCCATGGCCCTGGATTAAAGCCAGTCATCCGGTCAGGGGGCATGGGTGTTTCCGGTTGGGACCGAGAGGGGGGCACCCCTTAGAGCGCGCGTATAGAAATTTGATCCCATGCCACGCGAGGTTGTAGCCTCCCCGTCTCAAGGTTTTTCTTGAAAGTTGCCGAGGGTGATCCCTGGCTTTGTAATGTTGAATGGGTGTGTACTGGTAAGACGTGTTTCTTCCAAAACACCGTAAACGGAACTAGTCCCCGTGACTACCGGAATCCGTTGGCTGTGGTTAAAGTACAAACTCTGCAGAGTCAAATCCTTCCAAGTCATCGTATCCATGATCAAGTAGAGTGATCAGCATATCCATATCTATCCTCGTGAAAATTTATCCCCGGTGAACAAGCTCAAGCGGTAAACCCAGTTTAATTGTTATTCCTACGGATGGACTAACCTTATTTTTGTCTCGTACTTGTAATAATTTATATTCTCGAGCTACTGAATTATTGAGCTATGGTATAAGCCCTTTATGTGATGTCGCTCAGACGTCCGACTGTGGCATGTTTGCCTTTTACTTTCAATATAAGCCCTTTATGTGATGTCGCTCAGACATCCGACTGTGGCATGTTTGCCTTTTACTTTCAATATAAGCCCTTTATGTGATGTCGCTCAGACGTCCGACTGTGGCATGTTTGTCTTTTATTTTCTGTTATAAGCCCTTTATGTGGTGTCGCCTTGACGCCCGACTGCGGCATTGTATTTCTTGCATTTTCCTCTCGAGGAGTCATTCAGACCCTCGTTTGGCACCCAGTATATTATTTTGGGATTTCGGGAGGACTACCGCCCGACTTCTCTTTTATTTCCCATGCATTATTATCCCTATGTGTGAGTGCACTTGTTAATCTGTTTGTATGCATCATGTTTACATTTGTTATATCTTATGTCCGAACTGTCTTGCGAGTACTTTCATAGTACTCACCTGGCTTGTTGATTTGGCCAGATGTTGACGAAGGCGATCTCCTGGATGAAGAGTTTGCTAGTGAGTCCGACGCCTAGAGGAGTCCCAGTCAGCCCCGTGCGATCTTGGATTTTGGTCAATTGTATTATATACGCTTCCGCCACCCGCAATAAAACTCCTCGAGCTTCACTCCGACGCTCGAAGAGCTATAGTTTTCAGGAGTCATATCACGCGCTCCGCTGTGATATTTCCACCACCGTTGTTATCGTGAGTTAGTAGTTATGCCACCCTATCCGCCATCTTGTTTTATCGGCGTACATGTAATAAATTGTTGAGCAGTCCCCGCTCAACCTTGTATTATATTCAGTACTCCTGGTATTTTTCTTCTGTGACCAAGATATTGTCTACCAGTGAGAAGGAATTCTTCTTTACTGGCCCGTAAAAGGGATTGGTCTCTCAATAAATATTTTATTGAAAGACCGGTCGTGACAAGCTTGGTATCAGAGCCAGGCTGACTGTAGGAAGCCACTAGGTGCGATCGCTAATCGGTTATTAGCGTCTTTTGTGCTTTTTCAGCAATTTGCAATTATAGCTATTTTCTGTTGGTCATCATAAAATTTATGACTTGACTACTCAGAATTTTTGCCTACTTTTGTAGATGGCTGGCAGCAACTGCGAGACTCAAGTGTTCATGAACGTGCCCGAGGGGTTTGTCAAGCTCCTCGTTTCCATCACCAAGCTCGCGATCGGGCCAGCAACTCGTCCGGAGTTCACGCTTTATCAGCACAAGCTCAGCGACGACGTGTCTATGCACCAAGCCGTGGTGCAATTCAAGGGAGGACGTTCTGCATCACGCCACTTCCGTTTTGTGGGAAGGGCCATGCCTACGGAGAGGCATGCCATGCAGATGTCCGCCCGTGAGGCAATAGCTCGCCTTCGGGATATCCTTCCCATGATGAAGACTCGTCGCTACCGCTACCTCCCATGCCACGTGCCATATACTTGTCACTATGCATTCGCCTGCCATCGGGGAGAGCGTAATGAAGCCATCGAGATGGTTGTGGAGTATCTCAAGGCTCTGGAGGAGTCTTTCGACAACCTCGTGGACGATCTTGTGGCTGCCCGGATGGACTTAGTTCGGGGCAGTCCTTCCTGCAGGAAGGAGCTTCTTCACACAGCACCGCCTCTAACATTCGTCTCATCTTCAGCCTCTTATGCACCTACCATTTTAGCCACTGCTCGCCGTCTGCCTACTACTGAGGAGTTCGACCGAGTCATCGCCCCTACTCCAATCAGAGTTGCACCGCCTGCTGCACCCACACTGCCACCTTTCGCACCCGCGCCATCACCGCAGCGCAGTGCTTCGCGCCAGGAACCTGCTAGAGAGGAGCCGGAGGTTGAATCTCCCGCACCGCTGAGTCTTGCCCTCGGCAAGGGAAAGGACATCGTCACCATCTCCGACTGAGAGCGCCGTGTAGCCGCGCGTTATGTCTGCCTGTATGATGTGTTTTATCTGTACGCTAGTTTGTAGTAGTTGTGCTCGCTACACCCCAGAGAGTGTGCTAATAACATGTCAGGAATGTGTACACACATCCTGAGTGCTGTATCGTATGTTTGCGTTTCGCGTGTAAGATTTTTGTTAAGCGTCTCTCCTCCGTGCAGAGTTGTTTATGTTTTCTTGAAAATCTTGAGATCTTTAAATTTTTGTCTTTGCAAGATTTTCCTTGCACCTCGCAGTTCTTCTCATGATTTTTGCAAATAATACCCCAGAGTGGAAAAATGTCTCGTCCATGGACTCGTTCCATGCCCAATCAGCCAGAAGAAGTATTTAGAACTCAGACCAGCAACAACTTCACTCAGGGACAGTCTAGTCAACAAGACAGTGAGGCCGCCTTATCTCAAGTATGCCGCCTTTTTGAACAAAGCCAACAACAACACCAAGAGATGATGAATCACGTCATCAATATGGGAAACCACCGTGAGCCGTACCTGCCACACTCCAAGTTGTCTGAGTTACAGAAGACTCGCCCTTCAACGTTTGCTCACACCGATAGGCCACTTGAAGCCGATGATTGGCTTCGTGACATCGAAAGGAAACTGATTATTGCTCAGTGTTCAGATCATGAGAAGGTGCTTTATGCACCACACTACCTTACTGGAGCAGCTGCAGCATGGTGGGAAAACTCCCTACACATGCATCCCAGTGAACACAACATCACCTGGGAAGAGTTCAAGGAAGGCTTTCGTGGGGCGCACATCCCCAGGAGCATCATAAAAATCAAGAAAAGAGAATTTGATGACCTCAAGCAAAGAGGCATGTCAGTAACAGAATACAACGGTCAGTTTACCCAACTATCTCATTATGCCTACGACGAGCACATGACAGAGGACAAGAAGATGGAAAAATTCCTGGACGGCCTGGCACCGACACTAAGATGCCAACTGGTTGTACACACCTTCCCGGATTTTAAAACTCTGGTTGACAAGGCCATTACCTTGGAGAATGAGCACCGTAGTCTGGAAGATATCCGTAAGCGAAAGAGGGACAAGACGACTCTTGATCGCAACAACCGAAGCAGGACTGAGGTTCCAAGGACAGAAGCAAGGAAACCCACGACTACTGATCCAAGGCCCGTCAGACAGTTTCATGCCAGAGACAAGGAGTTCATGTACCGGCCAGGGGTCACATGCTATGCTTGTGGTGAAGAAGGGCACTATGCCAAACAGTGTCCAAAACCAAGGAACTCGGCCCCCAAGCCAAACAATGGTGGGAATAATCCAGCCCCCAAGCGCAACAATTTCAATCCCAACAACAACCATAGGAAGGGTCACCTGAACCATGTGACCAGGGAAGAAGCCCAGAATGCCCCAGACATCGTGCTCGGTACGTTCCCTGTCAACACAGTACCTGCCACGGTTTTGTTTGATTCTGGAGCTTCCCATTCGTTCATTTCGAAGAATTTTGTTTTGCAACATGGTTTTCCGATACTTCCCTTGGAAAAATCTATGATCATCAAGTCCCCCGGAAATAAACAAATCGCTCAGAGTTACTGCCAAGGAGTGATCATTGAGTTCGAAGGACTACCGTTCCAAGCAAACCTCATCGTGTTGGAAAATAAAGGACTGGATGTCATTTTGGGGATGGACTGGTTGACCACAAACAAGGGATTTATTGATTGTTTCAATCGGACTGTGATCCTCACTCATCATCACGGCAAGACAATAAAAGTTACAGCTCAAGAAAGACCACGGTCACAGCAACCAAAATTGAACAAAATGGACATTTCGGAATTAAGAAAAGTTCCAGTGGTGTGCGAGTTTCCAGACGTATTTCCTGAAGAACTACCAGGCATGCCACCAGACCGAGAAATTGATTTCAGCATTGAACTAGCACCTGGTACCACTCCCATCTATAAGAAACCTTACAGGATGGCACCCTCAGAATTGGTCGAGTTGAAGAAGCAGATAAAGGAATTATTGGACAAAGGATTTATTCGAGCCAGCTCCTCACCTTGGGGTTCGCCAGTTTTATTTGCCAAGAAGAAGGATGGGACACTGAGACTGTGTATAGACTATCGAGCTCTCAATATGGTCACCATCAAAAACAAATATCCGATGCCACGGATAAATGATTTGTTTGACCAGCTCGCGCAAGCCAAGGTGTTCTCAAAAATTGATTTGAGATCGGGATATCATCAATTGAAAGTACGGACAGAAGATATCCCTAAAACAGCATTCACCTCCAGATACGGATTATATGAGTTCACAGTGATGCCTTTTGGATTGACAAAAGCCCCCGCTTATTTCGTCCACCTCATGAACAAAGTGTTTATGAAGTTTATGGACAAATTTGTTGTGGTGTTCATCGACGACATTCTGGTTTATTCAAGAAGACCAGAGGAGCATACTGAGCACCTCAGAATCATTTTGGGAGAATTAAGGAAACACCAATTGTACGCCAAATTTAGCAAGTGTGAATTTTGGCTAAGACAAGTTGGTTTCCTGGGCCATATATTGAACCAAGAAGGCATAGCCGTAGACCCAAAAAAGGTCAAAGCCATACTTGATTGGAAACCACCAGCCAACGTGACAGATGTACGGAGTTTCCTAGGAATGGCTGGATATTACCGGAGATTTATTGAAGGATTCTCCACTGTGGCAAAACCAATAACCCAGTTGCTCAAGAAAGATAAGAAGTTTGTATGGACGGAAGCATGCGAGAAAAGCTTCCAAGAACTCAAGAAGAAGCTAAAAACCGCACCGGTATTAACCGTGCCAGACATACACAAGAGTTTCGAAGTATATTGTGACGCATCCCGGAAGGGTCTCGGATGTGTGCTGATGCAGGATGGCAAAGTTGTCGCGTATGCCTCCAGGCAACTGCGGAAACATGAGGAAAATTACCAACACATGACTTGGAGCTAGCAGCAGTCATACATGCACTCAAGGAGTGGAGGCACTTTCTGTTGGGAAATCGTTGTGAAATATATACGGACCATAAGAGCCTTAAATATATTTTCACAGAGCCAGAACTAAATTTACGCCAACGGCGCTGGTTGGAATTGGTCAAGGACTATGATGTCGGCATTCACTACCATCCAGGGAAGGCAAATGTAGTGGCTGATGCCCTTAGTCGGAACCCTAGCCCGGATGGCGACAGTACAAAAAACTTGAGGCCTGAGTTTCAGCAAGAGTTCACTAGACTCAACATGGTGTTAGCCGCTGAGGGCACCTTATCAAATCTGGAGATACATCCCACCCTTATGGAACAAATTAAGAAGGCTCAACGGGGACATCCCAGCATCGAAGGTATAAAAAGGAAAATGAACCTTGGTAAGGCTTCAGAGTTCGTCACAGACAATGAAGGAATATTATGGTACAGAGACAGAATTTGCGTACCTAACATTGAGGAACTCAAGCAACAAATCCTAACTGAAAGCCACACCGCTCCATACTCGATCCACCCTGGAGGGACCAAAATGTACAAAGACCTTCAGGAAAGATTTTGGTGGCACGGTATGAAAAGAGATATAGCCGCATTTATTGCTTGTTGCGATTCATGTCAGCGCATCAAGGCCGAACATCAAAAGCCAGCAGGGCTGCTCCAGCCAAACAGGATACCTGAATGGATGTGGGATGAGATTGGGATGGACTTTATTGTCGGACTACCTCGATCGCAACGCGGAAATGATGCCATTTGGGTCATCACAGATAGGCTAACCAAGGTAGCCCATTTCATTCCCGTGAAGACTACCTACTCAACACAAAGGCTGGCCAAGCTTTATCTCTCTCGTATAGTTTGTCTGCATGGGGTCCCAAAGACTATAATATCCGACCGTGGCACTCAATTTGTCTCTAAATTCTGGGATCACTTACAACAAGCTCTAGGCAAACAACTAGCTTTCAGTACAGCGTACCACCCTCAAACTGATGGACAAACGGAACGTGTGAACCAAATCCTAGAGGATATGCTGAGAGCCTGTGTGCTCACCTATGGATCCAGGTGGGAAGAAAGTTTGCCGTATGCCGAGTTTGCTTACAACAACAGTTACCAAGCCAGCTTACAGATGGCACCTTTTGAAGCATTGTACGGACGGAGGTGTCGTACCCCACCGAATTGGTCAGAAACGGGCGGCGGCCGTATCTTCGGCCCAGACATGCTCAAGGAGGCCGAGGAGAAAGTTAAACAGATCAGGGACAGACTCAAGACAGCACAGAGCCGACAAAAGAGCTACTACGATCAAAAGCATCGCGAGGTCAGCTTTGAACCCGGTGATTCCGTATACCTACGAGTGTCTCCTATGAGAGGCCTGCAACGGTTCAAAATTAAAGGGAAGCTAGCCCCGAGATTTATTGGACCCTTCTGTATAGTTGCACGAAGAGGCACAGTAGCCTACCAGCTAGATCTGCCCAAGGAACTGTCAGACGTCCACGACGTGTTCCATGTCTCACAATTGAGAAAATGTGTAAGTAACCCGGAGAAGCATGTACTTCATGAAAGCATTGATATACAACTAGACCTCACCTACAGAGAGAGGCCAGTAAAGATTTTGGAAGAGTCTGAAAGGAGGACCCGTCAGAAAACAACAAAAAATTTCAGGGTTCAGTGGAGCAACCACACTGAGGATGAAGCTACATGGGAAAGGGAAGATTTTCTCCAGGCAGAGTATCCATACCTATTTGAGGATCAGCTGAAATCTCGAGGACGAGATTTTTCCTAAGGGGGTAGGTGTTGTGACACCCAAAATTTTATTTGGCTTTTTCAAAACTTTTCCTTGTTTTGAGGGAGGTGATTTAAACTTTTCTTCTAAAAGAACTCTCCCTCTCAAAATATTTTCTTTTATGACTAGTGCTTCATTTTTGGATTCACTCAAAACTTGATTTTGGTCTTGGAGGTTTTCCTCTTTTATTTGGACTCAAACCAAAGTGTTTTTCTCTTAGAAAAATGTCCTTTGAAAATTTCTTTGAAAAATGCACTATGGCCTTTGGAATGGTTCTTTGCCACTTCCAACAAACCCCTCTTGCCATGACCTTAGTGCAAATCCACTCTCATAAACCTTTCCTCACCTTTAGATCATGATTTACTTCAAATCCAGCAAGTTGGACCTCTCCATATAATTATTTCCATTTATTTCTTATCAAAAACAATTTCTGCCTTATATCTTGATCCTTGGAGGTTTACAAAGGAACTACCCTTTCTGTTTTGATTTTTGCACCCAAACCTTTTTCCCATCCTAGTCCTTTGAACCCTAAACCAAGATCCATGAAGATCCACTGGTCTTCAGTTCAAAATTTTCAAACTATACTTGCTGCAAGTTTGGACCAGATTTGCCAAATTTGATGAAATTCATTCAAATCCTTCTCCAAAAATTCTGAGAAAAATAAGGCAACCTCTGGGTGCATTGAGAGGTCACCTCACCAAGTCCCAGCCTCAGGAAAAAATTTCTTCATGCCAAATCATTCTGTCGAACACCTGCAGAGCATTGTCAATGTCAAGTTCAGAGATTCAGAAATACAGTTCAGTGATCTACTGTCGTTTTCTTCAGAACCTGTTATCGATCTCGACAGTGCCGCGTTGGCGCCTTGCTTCCCGTCCCCTCCCCCTTGTCCCTGCACCGCACGAGCGCCTGGATGTTTGCGGGCGTCGGCGACGTGCTGGAGGAGGTGCGCCGCCCCGTGACCGACGCCAGCGGCGGCTTTGCGGCCGCCAGAGAAAGGCGCGGCGCAGACGGCGCCACCCAGCGCCGCCCAAGCCACCGGAGATCGCCGCGTGGCCTTCCACTCCCAGTGCGCGCTGCCACCCTCGTCGTGAAGCGCTAGGCGCGGAGCGCGCTCTCTGCCGCCGTCGTGCCCGTGCGGCCACCCCATCGTGGACCGGCGCCATTACGCCATGCCCGACCAGGATTAGTAGGGGAACAGCACCAGTACACCTCACTGATGCTACCTGGCCACCTAAACTCCTTGCCAAGCCGCTGCCTCGCCGTAATTGCTCGTCGGAGCAACCCCGTTCACGGCCACCCCCTCGAGCCGCCTATAAATAGAGGCCCCGAGCTCCAGCTAGTACCCACACCACCTCTGCACTCCACCAAGACCCCGCCCAGCCACTGGAAGAGGCCCGAGGGAGTCTCTTTCCTCAACTCCGGCCGCCGCGACCCGCCACGGGATCCAGCTCGATTTGCTTCTATGCATGCACCTCTGCCTCCCATCTATTGCCAGTAACTCTCTAGTGCATCCCTCCTTCTGACCCGCGCTTCAATTCGAGGTTTGCAGCTCACCACCGGAGTTCCCCACCATCGCCCGAGCCGTCGTCCGCCTAAGAAAGTGTCGCCGTCGACGTGGTGCTCTCCGACGCCCAAATCCACCACCCACCGACGCGGAAGGACACGCTGAACCTCTTGGTACACTCTGATCTCCCTAACTCGCCGTGGTTCTTCGCCGGCGACCACCGCAGCCTTCGGGCGCCGGCGAGGTTTTTAAACCTGACATGTGGGACCCCCCCCCCCCCCCGCGTCAGCCTCTCTTCTGTTTCCCCTCGCGAAACGTTTTCTGTTGGCGCCTTCAGGCAAATACGTTTTCTCTGTGGGCCGGCGCTTTTCCCCCGAATCGTTTTCTGGTTTTCTCAGTTAAGTCCCTGGATCTTTTCTGTTTAATCACATATTAGTCCCTGGACTAAAACCCTTATACTTTTTATTAAAAGATGATTTTTGAGTGATTTTGTTTTTGTCAGTCTTGTATTTTTCTCTAGTTTTTTATAGTATTTATTTGGAAAAAAATTTGAAAAAATTTTATGCACGCGTTGGTTTTCACGTTAGTGCCCGTTTTCGTTATGCCGTAGGTTCCGGAAGAGGTGACGGAGCCGCGAACTTCGCCGAGCTAGACTCCGACTTCTCTGAACCAGGCAAGCATGTTTGAACCTTTGATATGATAGGTGTTTTGCATGTTTGCGTGAAAGGTTGTGCATGGCATATGAGCATCGGTGAATATCTCGTTGCATGTGAGGCAACTACCCGTGTGTTCCAAAGTTACTGAGATCTCTGATGAGAGATGACCTGATCATGTGGTGACATGAAAGGTAGTGAGATGGTATTGTTGTAGCATGCCAGTCTTACGTCATCCGATAAACTCCGACGTTAACGTGGGCTGAGCCACGTTACCGTTCTTCCCCTTCCGTGCTACCACATGTTTTCTGCCAGAATGCGGTTTAGTAAGTTGGTAACCTCTTTCCATGTACACACCAAACAGAGGGGCCGGGATGATGGTTCCATGGCCCTGGATTAAAGCCAGTCATCCGGTCAGGGGGCATGGGTGTTTCCGGTTGGGACCGAGAGGGGGGCACCCCTTAGAGCGCGCGTATAGAAATTTGATCCCATGCCACGCGAGGTTGTAGCCTCCCCGTCTCAAGGTTTTTCTTGAAAGTTGCCGAGGGTGATCCCTGGCTTCGGAATGTTGAATGGGTGTGTACTGGTAAGACGTGTTTCTTCCAAAACACCGTAAACGGAACTAGTCCCCGTGACTACCGGAATCCGTTGGCTGTGGTTAAAGTACAAACTCTGCAGAGTCAAATCCTTCCAAGTCATCGTATCCATGATCAAGTAGAGTGATCAGCATATCCATATCTATCCTCGTGAAAATTTATCCCCGGTGAACAAGCTCAAGCGGTAAACCCAGTTTAATTGTTATTCCTACGGATGGACTAACCTTATTTTTGTCTCGTACTTGTAATAATTTATATTCTCGAGCTACTGAATTATTGAGCTATGGTATAAGCCCTTTATGTGATGTCGCTCAGACGTCCGACTGTGGCATGTTTGCCTTTTACTTTCAATATAAGCCCTTTATGTGATGTCGCTCAGACGTCCGATTGTGGCATGTTTGCCTTTTACTTTCAATATAAGCCCTTTATGTGATGTTGCTCAGACGTCCGACTGTGGCATGTTTGCCTTTTACTTTCAATATAAGCCCTTTATGTGATGTCGCTCAGACGTCCGACTGTGGCATGTTTGCCTTTTACTTTCAATATAAGCCCTTTGTGTGATGTCGCTCAGACGTCCGACTGTGGCATGTTTGTCTTTTATTTTCTGTTATAAGCCCTTTATGTGGTGTCGCCTTGACGCCCGACTGCGGCATTGTATTTCTTGCATTTTCCTCTCGAGGAGTCATTCAGACCCTCGTTTGGCACCCAGTATATTATTTTGGTATTTCGGGAGGACTACCGCCCGACTTCTCTTTTATTTCCCATGCATTATTATCCCTATGTCTGAGTGCACTTGTTAATCTGTTCGTATGCATCATGTTTACATTTGTTATATCTTATGTCCGAACTGTCTTGCGAGTACTTTCATAGTACTCACCTGGCTTGTTGATTTGGCCAGATGTTGACGAAGGCGATCTCCTGGATGAAGAGTTTGCTAGTGAGTCCGACGCCTAGAGGAGTCCCAGTCAGCCCCGTGCGATCTTGGATTTTGGTCACTTGTATTATATACGCTTCCGCCACCCGCAATAAAACTCCTCGAGCTTCACTCCGACGCTCGAAGAGCTATAGTTTTCAGGAGTCATATCACCCGCTCCGCTATGATATTTCCACCACCGTTGTTATCGTGAGTTAGTAGTTATGCCACCCTATCCGCCGTCTTGTTTTATCGGCGTACATGTAATAAATTGTTGAGCAGTCCCCGCTCAACCTTGTATTATATTCAGTACTCCTGGTATTTTTCTTCTGTGACCAAGATATTGTCTACCAGTGAGAAGGAATTCTTCTTTACTGGCCCGTAAAAGGGATTGGTCTCTCAATAAATATTTTATTGAAAGACCGGTCATGACATGAGACCAAGATTATTGAACTAGTAGGAGAACCAAGAAACTCTACATAAATAGCACCTGCACACAAATAACAAATACTCGCAACCTGATGTGTAAAAGGGGTTGTCGATCCCTTTCGGGTAGCGGCGCCCAAGATAGGCAAATGGACGGAGAGCTGTAAATATTGATAGATCGAACGCCAAATAAAATAAATTGCAGCAAGGTATTTTTTGTATTTTTTGGTTTAATAGATCTGAAATTAAAAGGCAAATAAAATAGATCGCAAAGGCAAATAATATGAGAAACAGACCCCCGTGTCGTAGGTTTCAATAGTGGCTTCTCTCGAGAAAAATAGCAAACGGTGGGTGAAGAAATTACTGTTGGGCAATTGATAGAACTTCAAATAATCATGACGATATCCAGGCAATGATCATTATATAGGCATCACGTCCAAGCTTAGTAGACTGGCTCCTACCTGCATCTACTAGTATTACTCCACACATCGACCGCTATCCAGCATGCATCTAGTGTATTAAGTTCATGGAGATTGGTCCAAAGAAAATCCACAAAAAGTTTCGCTGCGTTTCGACTCCGTTTGGTATTGATTTCCTGTGATGTAAAAAACATGCAAAGAACAGAACTGGCACTATGTCAATAGGTTAGTACCAGAAAATGATATAAAATTATTAAAACATCCAAGAATGATAATATAACAGCATGGAACAATCAAAAATTATAGATACGTTAGAGACGTATCAGCATCCCCGAGCTTAATTACTGCTTGTCCTCGAATAGGTAAATGATAAAAATCGAATTTTTGATGTGGAATGCTGCCTAACATGTCATATCATATTCTTTTCTTTATAGCATGGACATTTGGACTTTTATATGGTTCAAAGCAATAGTCTAGTTTTGACATGAGATTTAAATACTCAAGCATATCAACAAGCAACCATGTCTTTCAAAATATCAACGCTAAAACAAGTTATCCCGAGCCCATCATGCTCAGTTATTGATCCATTCATGAAACACACTCGCATAATAGCTACACCCAATGCTCAAGTACGATCATAGTGCCCCCTAGTTGGTGCTTTATAAGAGAAGATGGAGACTCAAATTAAAAATAAAAATTTCATAAAGTAAAAGAAAGGCCCTTCGCAGAGGGAAGTAGGGATTTGTAGATGTCGGATATAGGGTTCCGGCAGACCCTTAAGGTTCGAACTCTGGGGTGCGCACGAACCCCTACCGATCTACGTCCGATCGCCTCGTGAGATCTAGGCTGAAAACAATGAACAACACAAGGGACACGAGATTTATACTGGTTCGGGCCACCGTTGTGGTGTAATACCCTACTCCAGTGTGTGGTGTGGTGGATTGCCTCTAGGACTGATGATGAATAGTACAAGGGAAGAACAGCCTCGCGAGAGGTGTTCTTGAGCTGGCACGATGATGTGCTTGGGTGAGTTCGATCGCCTCTCTCTCTCTGTCTAGGGCCCTCTCAGATTGTGCCTACTTTGTGGTGGCTAGTCCTATATATAGAGGCCCTGGGCCTCTTCCCAAATATTGAGCAGGAAGGGCGCCAACAATGGCCATTTTGAAGGGGAACATCTAGTACAAGTTATCCTGACTAAAGTTGGTCTTCGGCTGCCAAAAGCACTAGCGATGACGCCGTCTTGGGCTCCACGGTGACCTCCATCCTGCCGCTCCACTGGTCTTGGTCTCGTTACACCTAAATGGCAACCTTTGCTTGATGCCTCGGTACTCCACGTCTGTGCTTGCCCCCTTTGCACCAAAGAGGAAACAAGGACACTGCGCAGGCCGGCGCCCGCCTGGCGCCCGCCTGGTCTCGATCGTCATGGCTTGCGTCACGAGCACCTCGCGAGGTACCCTGCCTTGATCTCTCCACCTCCTCGCGAGCCTGCCTGGCGAGGCCGTTCCTGAGGAAGCCTTGCGTCGTCTGCCCCGCGAGGCTTGGCCCCTGCCAAGGGTCTTGAGTCTTGCGCTGATGAAGATGGGCCGTACTGGGCCACCACTGGAGCCACGCCGCAGGCCATAGGCAGGCAAGTCTGGGGACCCCCGTTCCCAGAACACCGACAGTAGCCCCCGGGCCCAAGGCGCGCTCGGACTTGGCTTAGCGAAGAAGCGAAGGGGCAAGTGCAGAGCGCCGCGGGCCCCATCAGCCTACGGCCTTGGGAGCCGTGTGGCGGTTGATTGGACGTGGGCATCTCCGCTTCCCCACGCTGCCTCGGCAACCTCTCGACTTGACAAGTCCCTGCATGCAGAAATGGGTCATGATTACCTGTGATCGTGAGGCCGACGGTTGGCCTCCTCCGGACTATAAGTACGGACGGGCGAGAGCCCCCGCAGTCCATCTCTTCCTGCTTCTCTCCTTCTTCTTCTTCCTCGCCCTTGCTTCACCTTACGCTAATGGCGCCGATCCGCCGGTTTTCTGTGGAAGAGAAAGGGAAGGCCCCCGAGAGGGTCCAGATCCTCTCCCGCCAAAGAAGCACCCTGTCCCCGGCCGCTGCGGCGCGATCGCATGGCAGGGGACGTCGCGGCCCTGGTATGAGCGGCCGCCGCCTGGGTTTCCGCTGCCCTTGTATGCCCGAATCGAGGGCCCTGGAGGAGAAGATGCCGAGCAGCACCGAGGGCCCTAGAGGAGAAGACGCCGAGCAGCACCGACGACACCGACGGCGACGTTGGCAAGTCACGGCGGTGCGCATCGTCACCCCTGGCATCGACGCCGAGGGCTCTTCCCGCGAGTTCGTGCTTCACGCCGCTATGCCTCCGCGCTCTTGGATTCGCCTTCCTCCCTCCTTCTCCTTAGAGATGCCGCCGAGTGGGTCTCTGGAGCTCTGGCTGCAGCTCGGTGACTGCAGCACCCTTGCGACTGGAGCGGAGGTTGCGGTCGTCGCTCCGAGCAAGGTCTTCATGACCCGGGGCTGGGGCGAGATCGCCCGGGTCTGCCGGACAGGGGGTGCCCTCGTAATTCATCTGGAATACGATGGCGCCTCCTTGATGTTCTTCAAGGTCTTCGACGTGGAAGGACGCCGGCTGGAGTGCTGCCCCAAGGAAAGCGGCCGGGGTACCGACGCGGCGAGGGCCAGGCCGGCCAATAACCTCCCCAGCAGCTCCTCAGGCAGCAGCAGAGGAACCGGAGAATCCAGCGACTCCCCCGAGCTTCATGTCACTCCGGAGACGAGCGACGACAGCTACGAGCCCCCGAGCTCGCGCCGCGCTCGGAGCAGGGCAGCTACATTAGGCCGTCGGCGCCACTGATCTGGATGGGGTTGGCGCCGACGCCTGATGGCCCACTGTTGATGATGGCGTCTCCTGCGGAGGCGCGCGTAGTTAGCGTTCCTTAGGATTAGCACCTTTTGTTCCCTGCGAGGAATCGAAGTAACACCCCGCGGGGGTATGTAAGGTGCCTGCCATGCCTTTTGTGAACATTATATCCTTATTATGAATCGATGCGAGATGCTTGTCCTGTCCCGGCTCGGCTCCCCCTTTCTTTCCTCACGAGGGCTTGGTGCTCTACGCTGACAGGTCCCAGTCCCTAGGCAGGCTTCAGCCGTCGCTGGTATGCCAGGTCGCGATGCCGTGGTCAAGGTCAGGAGGTGAGCGGCCCAAGGTCCAGTAAGAGCCCCTGAGTCGTGATGCTCAGGAGGTCCCCTTTAGCACTCAAGCAGCCTCCGCTGGGCGAGAAAGGTAGGCAACGTTGCCGTGATGGAGCTGCACTAGGCGAGGGTTTGGCATCGCATTGATTTAGCTTTCGCTGAGGCATGACTTATCTCATGAGTTTGGAGTAGTTCTTCGGTGAGCTGCCGGGCCTGCGTGCCGGCAGCTAGGGTGTTGCTGGGTATGGCCCTCGTGAGCTTCTCCCCTCTTCCCCGCACTTTCCTTCATGCTCTACGTCCTCAGGTCCCGGCCCTCAAGCGAGCTCAGCCGCCGCTGGTATGACAGGTCGCGATGCCGTGGGTCAAGGCCAGGGGGTGAGGCCTGGAGAGCCAGTAAGAGCCCATGAGTCGCGATGCTCAGGCGCCCCCCTTTTAACGTGCGAGCGGACCGTATGGGAGAGAGGGAGAGGGGGCTCACGACGCCCCCATGCTATTCCTGAAGCGGGTCCTGCACACCAATCATGAGGGAAATCAAGGTCCGCCTTTACGGTTGCCAGCCAGCCATTGGTTGCTCCGAGGGAGTGATTGAGGCACGAGGGCCTGGCGAGGTAGCGCTATGCGGGGCTGCCGCGGCCAGAGCTCGACCACTCAGATTTGTTGGTGTTGCAGGGATGGACCCATGCGCAAGCGCCGTGCCAGAGCGAGCGGCTCCAAAGGGAGGTGTCAATCGAGCAGGCGACTATCTCCAGCAGGTTAATCATGAAGAAACAAATCAACTTAGATAAATGCAGAGAAAGCAAACGCCACTGGGTCAGGCCCGAGCGCCTTGGGGATGATGCAGCCCGAGGGGCGCCCCCAACAAGGTAAGCAGAAGACATAAGAAAAACGGATACATGCCGCAGGGACGGACCCACACTACCTGGGAATGATGCAGCCCTAGGGGCGCTCCCAGCTGAAACAAAACTTGAAAGAAGTCACCTGATACCATTCCAGAACGAGTGTCGGAGTAGCCGGCGGTGCGGGGTGAAGGAGCCGATCCTCATGAGCTCTCGGGACTCCGAGCCTTGGGAGGCTCAGGAGGCCCGGGCGGCTCGCTGAGGTCCATTTCCATCTCCTCCAGGAACGCGCGATGCTTGGCCACCTCAGCTTCCAGAATGCTTCCCATCAGATGCTGGTGGGCAGCAGCCGCGTTCGGCAAGCCGAAGGGCATGCAAACATAGCTGTGCGGTGGGCCCGCGCAACGCCCCACGCGCGAGGGCCAGAAGCACTCCTGAGAAGCGACTCGATTGAGCCCTGGGTAGTCAATGCAGAGGTGCAGCCCGCCATCTTCGCCTGGATGGGGAGCTACGCTGGGCAGGCGGCGGTTGCCGCGCATGACTCTCGATCCCTGCAACTCCTGAGCAGCCTTGGTGATGAACTCCTGAGGGTTAGGTCCTTCTTTCCTTACGCCTTCCTGAGGGAAGCGTGCCGCGAAGCACGCCTCCAAGTGGTGCCCAAGTGCCTCCCTCGTGATCTTGGCAAACTCGGTGGCTCCCCAGGAGAGAGCCCCCGAGCCCTGCCCGAGGAGGGCGCCGGGCGCGCCTTCCTATGCAATGGAGGGTGGCGCCCCTTGCACGGGCGCATGTCCTGATGTGGCACCTCTGGAGGTGCCTGCCTCCTGAGGCCTTGAGCCAGGTGATGTCTTCTTCTTCTTGGGAGCTGCTCCGGGGAGGTTTCCACTCTTGATGTCCGGGTCCTCGATTGACGCGGCTTGGAAGGCGCGCTCGAGAGAGCACACCGCATCCTTCTCTTCACAGGGACCGTGATGACCCCGCCACTTCCTGGCGTCTTGAGGACGTTGTAGCCATGGTGAGTCATTGCCATGAACTTGGCCAGGGCTGGATACCCCGAGGACGGCATTGTATGGCAAGCGAATGTGAGCGACGTGGAAGTCAATGAGCTCGGTGCGGTAGTTGTTGCGCTGTCCAAAGGTGACAGGAAGGCGGACCTACCCTATCGGGACCGTGGAGCCATCAGTGACTCCCGAGAAAGGCTTGGTTGGCTGAAGCTGATCATATGGCACTTGGAGATTGTTGAACGTCTGAACGGACAGAACGTTGAGTCCTGCTCTGCCATCGATGAGGGTCCTGGTGACTTGCACATTGCTGATGACTGGGGAACAGAGCATTGGGAGGACACCGGCCGTCGCCGCGCACTTGAGCTGATCCGCTGAGCTGAACGTGATGGCGCACGCTGACCACCTGAGAGGGCGTGTGGCCTCAAGCTTTGGGAGGATTGCATTCACCTCGCGAGCAAACTGCTTGAAGATGCGCTGTGAGGCTGGGGCCTGAGCGCCGCCCAGGATGCAAGCGATTGCACGTGGCTCCTGGAAGCCCCCAGCCCCCTCGTCCTGATGATGGTCTTCATTCCTTCTTGGTGGTGGTGGCAGAGGAGGAAGGCCTGCGTTGCCTTGTGGGCGATCCTCACGAGGCTGATCTCTCCAAGCTGGTCCAGCCAGCGGTCCTTGCGAGGTCAGTCACGCCACCCTTGGCGAGGGCCATAGTTGTGCCATCGTCCTCCACCTCTTGCTCCGCCTCAGCCGTAGCCCCGATCGTTGCGCTCGGGGCATCGACCGACACGACCTTCTCGCACGGCCCTGAGCTCTTGGCATTCGTTGGTGTTGTGAGTATGGAGATCGTGGTACACACAGTACCGGCTGCCCTTGGACAACTCCGTCTGGTCCCTGCCGCGCTTTGTGTCTGGCTCTGCTGCGAGCACAGCTGCTCCCTTGCGCTTCACATCCTTGGCCTTGGCTTTCTTTTCTTCTGGGTCTGCTATCGGGAGCTCGAGAAGGGAGAGGCGTCCGTCCTCAGCCGTTACGCACTTGGTCGCCAGGTTGAACAACTCCAGTGACGTACACAGATCTTCATGGATCGCCAGCTCCTCCTTCATCTTGACGTCGTGGACGCCGTCAGAGAACGCCGAGATGATAGCCTCCTCGGTCACCCTGGGAATCTTGAGGCGAGCATTGTTGAAGCGCTGGGTGTACTTCTACAAGGTCTCTCCGGGCTGCTGCTTGATGCGGCGTAGGTCACCCACGGCCGGCGGACGGTCGCGAGTGCCCTGGAAGTTGGCGATGAAGCGGGTGCGCATCTCATCCCAGGAGGAGATCGTGCCAGGAGCCAGGTTCAGGGGCCAGGTGCGGGCGCCGTCCTTGAGTGGCATGGGAAACCAGTTCGCCATGACCTTTTCGTCCCCGTTGGCAGCTTCGATGCCCAGCTCGTAGAGCTGTAGGAACTCTGCGTGATCTGCAGTGCCGTCGTAGCGAGGAGGCAGGTCAGGCTTGAACTTGCCTGGCCAGGCGACACTGCGTAGCTCGGGGGGTGAAGGAGCGGCAGCCCGCAGTGGCCACCGGAGCCCTCTGCTGATGTTGGGCTTGCTCCAGGGGATTCCCGCGCGCCGCTACCTAGAGCAGCGCGGTGTCTTGACGTGGTGGCGCAGGGATGCGGTCATGGCGCACCGGTGCCGGGAGCACGCGAGCACCATCTTGGGGACAAGGGATTTCTTGTCAGCTCCTCTCTGGTCGCGCGGGCGCCGGACGCGGTGGATCTCGTCCTGGGGCCGCGCGCCTTGGAGCCAGGGCGCCTTCTTGGGGAGGAGGTGGCGGAGGCACCTCCTGATCTGCGCCTTCTGCGCAGGACGGAGGGCGAGGTAGCGAGAGGGACGGCATAGGAGAGCCCCCTGCGGCGCTGACGAGCTCGGTGATGTGGGCGAGCCAGTCCTTGTAGAGGTCGTCGACGGGACGGTAGTGTAGGAGCTCACGCGCCAGGAGCAACGCGGCGTGCGCGTCCGTGGGGGCATGACGGGCGTGGGACGACGAACTGGCTGGGGTCAGCGACGGGGTGGTGGTGCGGCCTTCCCGCCGCACCGAAGGATGCAGAGACGAGGCCTGCTGCTCGTTCCCCGCCGGGCCGGTGGCGGCGTTGGCGGCAGGCGACGGGGAACGACGGGGACACCCACCGACAGGAGCCGTCTGGGCGACGCGGGCGGCGAGAGCAGCCCGACGCTCGGCGCGAGCCCGGCAAGCGTCAGCCATGAACACGACGGAAGATCAAACGCGAAGCAGCGGAAGAAAGATTCCGGCGCACCCCTACCTGGCGCGCCAAATGTCGGATGTAGGGTTCCGGCAGACCCTTAAGGTTCGAACTCTGGGGTGCACATGAAGATCTCTCCCCTACCGATCTACGTCCGATCGCCTCGTGAGATCTAGGCTGAAAATGATGAACAACACAAGGGACACGAGATTTATACTGGTTCGGGCCACCGTTGTGGTGTAATACCCTACTCCAGTGTGTGGTGTGGTGGATTGCCTCTGGGGCTGATGATGAATAGTACAGGGGAAGAACAGCCTCGCGAGAGGTGTTCTTGAGCTGGCGCGATGAACTGCTTGGGTGAGTTCGATCGCCTCTCTCTCTGTCTAGGGCCCTCTCAGATCATGCCTACTTTGTGGTGGCTAGTCCTATATATAGAGGCCCTGGGCCTCTTCCCAAATATTGAGCGAGAAGGGCGCCAACAACGGCCATTTTGAAGGGGAACATCTAGTACAAGTTATCCTGACTAAAGTTGGTCTTCGGCTGCCAAAAGCACCGGCGATGACACCGTCTTGGGCTCCACGGTGACCTCCATCCTGCCGCTCCGCTGGTCTTGGTCTCGTTACACCGAAATGGCAACCTTTGCTTGATGCCTCGGTACTCCACGTCTGTGCTTGCCCCCTTTGCACCAAAGAGGAAACAAGGACACTGCGCAGGCCGGCACCCGCCTGGCGTCCGCCTGGTCTCGATCGTCATGGCTTGCGTCACGAGCACCTCACGAGGTACCCTGCCTTTATCTCTCCGCCTCCTCGCGAGCCTGCCTGGCGAGGCCGTTCCTGAGGAAGCCTTGCGTCGTCCGCCCCGCGAGGCTTGGCCCCTCGCGAGGGTCTTGAGTCTTGCGCTGATGAAGATGGGCCGTACTGGGCCACCACTTGAGCCACGCCGCAGGCCGCAGGCAGGCAAGTCTGGGGACCCCCGTTCCCAGAACGCCAACAGTAGAGGTGCCAGAGCTCAAAGGGAAAAACTTAGAGATAAAAACATTTTGAGAGGCATACTTTTCCCACCAACGAAAACGACTTAGAGCTCCCAACACTTTCCATCCTAGATATATCATAGGCGGTTCCCAAATAGAAAATAAAGTTTATTCCTTTTTCCACCATATTTTCACTTTCCATGGCTAGCCGAATCCACGGTTGCCCTCCATACGAACACTTTCCAAGGAATTTATTATTTGACAACATAAAGTAAATTCATTTTTTCATTTCGGGACTGCACACCCCTAATACCTTTGCCTCACTCTCGTGCAATGACAAGTGAATAAACACTCATCATGAGAATAACACATCTAGCATGGAAAATATTGGCCACCCCTCACCGCCTTGCGAGCGGTACAAGCACACAAAAGAGAAATTATTTTGAAAATTAGAGATGGCACATACAAATTTGCTTAGAACGGCAAAGAATACCGCATATAGGTAGGTATAGTGGACTCATGTGGCAAAACTGGTTTAAAGGATTTTGGATGCACAAGTAGTGATCATACTTAGTGCAAAATAAGGCTAGCAAAAGATTGCGAAGCGGCCAACCAAGAAACAAATAATCTCATAAGCGAGCATTAAGCATAATTAACACCGAATAATGCACCACAAGTAGGATGTAATTCCATTGCATGACTATTGACTTTCGTGCTTGCATAGGGAATCACAAACCTTAACACCAATATTCTTACTAAAGCATAATTACTCATTAACATGACTCACATATCACATCATCATACCTCAAAACTATTACAAAGAATCAAGTTTATTTTGTCCAATGATCTTCATGAAAGTTTTTATTATATCCTTCTTGGATATTTATCACTTTGGAACTAATTTTCATGTGTTGCTTTTGATAAGCTCAAACAAATATAAGTGAAGACCATGAGCATAATATTTCTTTCTCTCAAAATTAATTTAAGTGAAGCCAGAGAGAATTTCTTCAAAAATACTAAAGCACACCATGCCCAAAAAGATATAAGTGAAGCACTAGAGCAAATCCATCGCTCATGAAAAAAAACTAAGTGAAGCATAGAGAGCAATTTTAACAAGTCACGACATAATTTTGGGTCTCTCAAATAGGTGTGTCCAGCAAGGATTCATGACTTAGAACACAAATCAAAAAAAGCAAAGACTCATATCATATAAGACGCTCCAAGCAAAACACATAGTATGTGATGAATTAAAATATAGCTTTGAGTAAAATACCGATGGTCGTTAGAAGAAAGAGGGGATGCCACTTGGGGCATCCCCAAGCTTAGTTGCTTGCTTCTCTTTGGATAATAACTTGGGGTGCCATGGGCATCCCCAAGCTTAGGCTCTTCTTACTCCTTATTCCTTCATCCAGCGTAAGATAACCCAAAACTTGAAAACCTCAATCACACAAAAATCAACAAAACCTTCATGAGACCCGTTAGTATAAGAAAGCAAATCACTACTATAAGTACTGCTGAAAACCAATTCATATTTTAATTTTGCATTATATCTACTGTATTCCAACTTCTCTATGGAAAAAACTTATTAAACAAAACCATAGAATCATTAAAACAAGCACACAACGCAAAGAAAACAGCATCTGTCAAAAACAGAACAGTTTGTAGCCATCTGAATATTTCGAATACTTCTATGGTTATCTCGAAATTTCGACGTGCATGAAAACTCCCTCCTCATCCGAAATCGGTCCCGCAGCCCAGACACGTGAAATCCCCCATCTACCCCTCAGCCGGATATGCCGGCTCGACGTCTCGTGGTTAAAACCAGTGGGGGTATGTTGGTAACTTACCCTATATTTCAGACAATCGCGTCCCTAAGCCATGGCTCCCCCTACCTTCCCCTTCGTCCCTCCCCCGATTCGTACATCGAGGCCGCCAAAACTCACGAAACCCCATGCTCCTACGTCGGCCTCCCGACCGCCGCAAAGCCGGAGACTCTTCCCCGAGGACGTCGTCCACCGCAACAGCTTGTCGTCCCTCATCCACTGCACCGGATGAGGATCCGTCGTTGATCTCACCGTCCCACTGGATCAGCCGCCCCGTTCTCCACCTCCAAGTAGCTTCCCCGATGTTCACCTCGTCTATCGCGCCACCTCCATCCCCACAGCACCGTGTTGACCTGCCCCACCGAAAGCGCAACACCCTCACCAATTCATCCAATGAAACCGAGGCCTACTTGGCACCACCAAGGAGGTTCTGCACTCACCGCTGCATTTTATCTTTTATTCGATCTCACGGGGCTGCCGGTGCTCGATACCGAGCAGCCATGGCGGGTCTCCATCGATGGCGCCGTCGCCGGCCACTTCATCCATGGTGTCTCTCCCCCATGTCATTGCTTCCTCGGCGGCGACTAATGCGGCTTGAAGCTACGTCGGTATTTCCCCAAAGAGGAAGGGATGATGCAGCACAGTGACGATAGGTATTTCCCTCAGTGATGAGACCAAGGTTATCGAACCAGTAGGAGAACCAAGCAACTCTACGTAAATAGCACCTGCACACAAATAACAAATACTCGCAACCCGACGTGTAAAAGGGGTTGTCGATCCCTTTCGGGTAGCGGCGCCCAAGATAGGCAAACGGACGTGAGAGAGAATTATTAATAGATCAAACGCCAAATAAAATAAATTGCAGCAAGGTATTTTTGTATTTTTTGGTTTAATAGATCTTAAAATAAAAGGCAGATAAAATAGATCGCAAAGGCAAATAATATGAGAAAGAGACCCCCGGGCCGTAGGTTTCACTAGTGGCTTCTCTTGAGAAAAATAGCAAACGGTGGGTGAACAAATTACTGTTGGGCAATTGATAGAAATTCAAATAATCATGACGATATACAGGCAATGATCACTATATAGGCATCACGTCCAAGATTAGTAGACCGACTCCTGCCTGCAGCTACTACTATTACTCCACACATCGACCGCTATCTACCATGCATCCAGTGTATTAAGTTCATGGAGAAACGGAGTAATGCAAGAAGAACAATGACATAATGTATACAAGATCTATTTATGTAGAAATAGACCCCATCGTTTTATCCTTAGTAGCAACGATACATACGTGTCGGTTCCCCTTCTGTCACTGGGATCAAGCACCGTAAGATCGAACCCACTACAAAGCACCTCTTCCCATTGCAAGATAAATAGATCAAGTTGGCCAAACAAAACCAAAATATCGGAGAAGAAATACGAGGCTATAAGCAATCATGCATATAAGAGATCAAAGAAACTCAAATAACTTCCATGGATAAAAACATAGATCGGATCATAAACTCAAAGTTCATCGGATCCCAACAAACACACCGCAAAAAGAGTTACATCATATGGATCTCCAAGAGACCATTGTATTGAGAATCAAACGAGAGAGAGGAAGCCATCTAGCTACTAACTACGGACCCGTAGGTCTACAAAGAACTACTCACGCATCATCGGAGAGGCACCAATGGACATGATGCACCCCTCCGTGATGGTGTCTAGATTGGATCTGGTGGTTCTGGACTCTGCAGCGGCTGGAATTGATTTTCGTCGACTCCCCTAGGGTTTCTGGAATATTGGGGTATTTATAGAGCAAAGAGTCGGTTCAAGGGGCACCTGAGGTGGGCACAACCCACCAGGGTGCGCCTGGGCCTCCTGGTGCGCCCTGGTGGGTTGTGCTCCCCTCAGAGCACCCCCATGCGCTTCTCCGGCCCACTAGATGTCTTCTGGTCCAAAAAAATCCACAAAAAGTTTCACTGCGTTTGGACTCCGTTTGGTATTGATTTCCTGCGATGTAAAAAACATGCAAAAAATAGCAACTGGCACTTGGCACTATGTCAGTAGGTTAGTACCAAAAATGATATAAAATGGCTATAAATGATTGTAAAACATCCAAGAATGATAATATAACAGAATGGAACAATAAAAAATTATAGATACATTGGAGACGTATCAACGACTTCCACACTGGCACTAGCTGCAGCTGCTCCGGCTCTCGCTCGCAATGCTGCTCCGGCTCTTGCTCGCGCTGCGGCTCTGTTCTTGCTGTCGGTCGCGCTATTGCATTGCTCTTTCTTTCATTCATGATGCTGCTCTGCTCTACTATTGTTGTCGGTCGCGCTGTTGCTCCTCTCTTGCTCTCATTCGTGTTGCTGCTCTCCTCTTGCTCTCGCTCGCGCTGCTGCTGCTGTTGCACGACCTCCGGCAGCTACAGGAGTTGCTGCTTTAGCACTCGCTCGCAATGCTGCTGCACGACTTGATCTCTGCTAGTGCGTTCCCTACTCTAGCGGCTGCTGATTTAGATCACTGCTTCTTTGCTACTACTGCTCGAACACTCTAAACATCTATTGCAATGCTCTGCTACTAGTTCAATCAGTTTTGATAGTAAAATTCAGTTCCAATTGTAAAGTTTAGTTTCTTCAGTTAAGTTCAGAGTGAATAGTATTTACAACATCTGTCGGACTGGTCGTGGCGCGGCTGATGCGTTTTACATGTAGCACTTTTTGGTGATGTATTTTACATCATATATTGCAGATGATATTAGAGTCCCACTTCAGATTAACGTTGTCTGTCTTGTCCTGCTTCAGCCTTGCCGCCATACACCTCACTGGAGCTGCTCCAACGACGGAACCGTCCATCACAGCGGAGCAGTATCCTGAGCGCTGTTTCCAGGGGCCTCAGATCTTCTTCCCCACCTCCGACAGTTACACCAGCATCACCATCCTCCACATCCAACCCAATGATGCTGAGGTCGACAAGGCTATGCCAAAGAGGTTGTACACTCGTCGCATCACTTTGTTACTCTGCATTCATGTCGACCCCTCGGGGATCCTTTGCTATGGAACTACTATGGTACTACTATTCATGCATTTGGTTAGAAGGAGTGGAGCAAAGCAAAACTGGAGGATTTTGTCCTTTGGTGTCTCTTTCAAAGAAAAAACATTGGAATTTTAATATCCACTTGGACGTCCTTTTCACATTAATATGCATGAAGAACGGGACTAATTGCATTACTGGCATAATAAGATTCTTATTTTTTTCATTTTCATGTGGTATGACTTTAATTTAACCATGTTTCTCCATTCCTGTGTTCTTCCAATTCATGTGAACCAAACACCCAGGTTGACAGAAATCCTATGTTTCCAAATGCTCTATTTTGCACATGCATTCCTATCCTATTCCTGTGTTTTTCCTGTCCCTACGTTTATAGAATCCTCCAATTCTAAGGAACCCTTACAGATTTACTTCATTTTCAGATAGGCGTCAAAGAAAAATCTGTGTGTTATGTCCTGCTCCAGTCGTGCCATCATCCACCCCACCTGAGGTGCACCATCGACGGAAGCATTCACTGTAGCAGAGATTCCCCCTGCAGACTTTCTTTTGCCGCCTCAGATCATCTTCCCCGTTGCTGGCAGCCACGCCAACTACATTACCATCATCGACTGAGAAGATGAACCTGAGGACTACATTGTTCCGGAACAGAGGTCGCACTCTTTTGTGTTTGCTTACGTTATACACCGGTTATTATTACCTGCTACTTTATCATTCAAACTTGAGTTTTAAAATGCCCGTGGGGCACATATCGAGGCAGCAACGAATAGTATTTGTCTACTACATGGTTCATCTGGGGTCTTCTATGTGGTCCATGTTGGGTGGGCAACAAACACTAGATGATCCATTATCAATATTTTTAAACTAAAGCTATAATCTACCTGCTATCGTTAGTTTTGGACCTATCCACTCGTTTGCTACCATCAGTCTTGATTTCTACATGCACCCCTTAGGCCTTACATAATCTAACTATGTTTTTTTATTATGCATGTCAGTTATTGTACACAATCGTACTGAACATGTAGAGAAAAAGAGAAGACCGTTGCGTGGGAATATAATGTCATGCAGACGCCGCTCCATGGTAGGCGAAGTGCCCCCCTCCTCCCGCCATTCCAGATTGTATTCCAGAGGAAGATAACTGTTTAGATGGGGATTCAGAGGGAGCCGACCACTCCTATTTACCACCTGAGGTGTTTACTCTAACCTGGCATGCTGATGTTGGTCATATCATGCATATGGCGCCTCGCATTGCTTACATTATACATCTTATATGTCATCAGCTTAGTTTAGATTTGCTTTGTGTGAATGCCACCTGTTTGGTTTCTATATGATACTCCCACCGTTCCTAAATATTTGTCTTTTTAGATATTTCAACAAGTCACTACATACGAAGCAAAATGAGTGAATCTACACTCTAAAATATATCTATACACATCTGTATGTGGTAGTCCATTTGAAATATCTAAAAAACAAATATTTAGGAATGGAGGGAGTATATGGGAATTATGCAATGCCATCTTCTTTAGCCAGGCATCATATACATGAATCATGCAATGCCATCCTGTTTAGCCAGTCATCGTATATGTGAATTGTATCGTGCCATATTTTTTTCATAATGTATTCCATTTGTCAACAATGTTTATACATTCATCTACTCTTCCTGTGCATCAGCCATTTGAGTCGGTCATGGGAAAATCTGGTGTGAAAACAAGGTCTTCTGAGCAGTCAGTGCTACCTGTCGATGCAGATTTCTTGCTGGTTACAAATAGCTCCTCAGAGGAGGATTCAGAGACAGATGACCAGTCGTATCCCCCCACCCCGAGGTCCATGCTCTAACTTGGCAGGGTTATATTGCTCATATCATGCATATGGTGTCTTGCATTGCCATGCCATCTGCTTAGATTAGACATGCTTTGTGTGAATGCCTCATGTTTGCTTTCTATATCAGATAGTGAATTATGCAATGCCATGTTTTTCAGCTAGTAATCATATATGTGAATTATGCACCGCCATGTAGCCAGGCATCATATATGTGAATTATCTCATGCCATCTTTTTTTTCATTACGTATTCCATTTGTCGACAATCTGTGTATATTGAACTACTCTTCATGTGTATCAGCCATTTGAGCCGGTTATGGAAAAATCTGGAGTGAAAACAAGGTCTTCAGAGCAGGCAATGGTACCTGTTGAAGCATATATCTCGATGGTTACAGGGAGCTCCTTAGAAGAGGATTCAGAGACAGATGACCAGTCCTATATCCCACCTGAGGTGTATGCTCTAACTTGCAATGTTTATATTTCTCATATCAGGCATATGGTGTCTTGCATTGCTTAGTTTAGACATCATATGCACAATATTGAATTCCATCTTCTTAGTTTAGAGATCATACATGCGAGTGCCAGCTGCTTAGTATATGAATCAATTATGTCAATTATATCATATTGTCCTATATACTTAGACAACATGTATGTGAATTATTTCATCCCAAACTATTTTAGAAAGACATCATATAGTTTTGTCATGTCATCCTGTTTAGATACTCATCATATGTTGAATTATGCCATTATATCCTGTTAAGTTATCCATCATATATCTGAAACTGTGTCATGCTATCCTGTTTAGTTAGGCATCGTATATGTGAAATTGTGTCATGCTATCCTGTTTGGTTACACAACATATATGTGAATTACCACATCTGTCTATCATACAATGTTTGTACGTTCAATTTCTTTTCTTGTTTATCAGCCATTTGAATTGGAGGGGGTGATGGCAGTATCTAAGGGAGCAAAAACCCGTTCTTCACAAAAGACAGTGCTACCCGTCAATGCAGATAGAACCATGGTTGTACTGGCCCACAAACTAGCCCCACCACACATAGTCGAGACTCTTCCAGATTGCACACTTACACCGTTGGGCAGAGAACCAGCTACAACCCATCTAACCCCAACCCCAGCGGGTAGTAACCCACTTCTAGTTGACAAAGCACCATGTCCACCATAGAGTACCCCCACACGAGCAGTTTGTAAAGCAACTGTGGTGCCCAAAGCACGAAGACCACCACAGCGAACCCAAACTCCACGTTTAAAGCAGAAGAGCAACCGTTCTCAGGTCAGATTCCGTAGCTATGTTCCATACTCCTTTGCTGTTTCATCACTATATTTACTCATACCAACTACTTTCGAATTTGAAGGATCCAATTGAAACTCCAATGGGGCAACAGGTATGTTTTAAACCTATTTCTTTAACTGGATTGTTGTTCTAACTTCTTGCTCTATGTTGATTTCATTTTCAATTGTATAAATAGTTATGTTCTCACGTGATGCACATTACAAGTGTTGCCAATGTTGTGTAGTTTCTCACACTTATATTCTGTCTATGATGTTGTGTCTTAAAAATATATGAGTTGAACTGTGTCTCTATCTTGATTTGGCAACATAAACTAGAATGATAAGGACAATACAGTGACCATAGTCCATAGATATATGTTTGTTTCATGTTGTTATCCTGTCCACCTTACTACTGAACCGGTTTACCAAAATGAGTTTCGTATACTACAAGCTAAACCTGTGATGTGTCTGCTTGTTTCTCTTGTAGTATGCGAACAGGATATTGGAGAAGAGCACCCCACTATGCAATGGTAGAGAAAGTAATGCAGATAAGGTTCAAGATAGTGAGATAGCCTTGTTGGTCTCCAAGAAAGGTGATAAAAACGATCTTGTAGACAGTGAGAAAATCCCACACTCCTGCGTTGATGTAGTGTTCGAGTTACTGGCCAGTACCACTGGCACAAGCTCTTCGAACTCGCTGCCTGAATCACTTTGGCTTCTTCAGTCTCAGCTACAAGCTGAAAGGCATCAATCAGCTATGCTGTGGCAAGAAGCCAAAGGACTGAGGAAGTCCCTGCAAAATTCAGATGCATATTTCTTGTGCAACAGCAAGCGCTGGAGGATTTAAGCGCCAAACAAGAGAAAGTTAATAAGCTTGCTAAGCATCTTGCTAGCATTATGGGTACCCAGGATATTGTTTCTTGAGCTCTTCTGAAGTGGTTTCAGTTCTGGACTTGTTTTGCTGCGGTGTTTATTTGCACTGGTCGCCAACTTTGACAACCAGTGTATGTGATGTGCTACTTTGTTCCCTATATTTGCACTGGTGGCGAACTTTGATGCCCAGTGGATGTAATATGTGTAATAAGCGAGATAGCCTAGCGTAAGTTGCTTGCTTATTTATTTCCTTGTTGTCTTGTTTATTTGTTTGCTTGTAGTCAGTGCAGTTCTTTTTCCGCGGTTTGCTAGCGGCCGCAATAACCTATTTTTTAAAACTAGGCCACAATAACCAGGGGATACATATTTACTGTAGTGACCCTGGGCCTCCTACGGGCCGTAGAAACTATGGGCCTTCTATGGGGAGTAGCATCAATGGGCCTTCTATGGGCCGTATGATCGATTGGCCAAACATGGGCCAATAAAGGACCGCATTATGGGTCGTCAATGGGCTAGAGTTGGAATCGTCCGTTCATGGGCCGACCATAACGGGCCATCGTTAATCGGTCGTATTTGATGATGCTATGAAAACGGCCCAACGGATTAACGGTGTCGGATTACGGGTTCCGGCAAAACCCTTGAGGTTCGAACACTGGGGTGCGCGCGAAGTCTTACCCTCCTACCGATCTACGCCCTAGCTCGTTGAATCTCGCGGATGAACTCGATGAACTCACAACACAGAAAGACACGAGGTTTATACTGGTTCGGGCCACCGTTGTGGTGTAATACCCTAATCCAGTGTGGTGGTGGTGGATTGCCTCTTGGGCTGATGAAGAACAGTACAAGGGAAGAACAGCCTCGCGAGGTCGAGGTCTTCTTGTGCTTGGTGAGATGGCGAAATGATCCGATCCCCCTCCTACGTTGGTGGCTGGTCCTATTTATAGAGGCCCTGGTCCTCTTCCCAAATATTGAGCGGGAAGGGAGCCAACAACGGCGGGCAATTTGAAAGGGGACAGCTAGTACAAGCTCTCCTGACAAAAGTGGTCTTCGCCTGCAAAAAGGCTCTGGTTGTGACGCCGTCTTGGGCTCCATGGTGACCTTCATCCTGCCGTCCGTCCGGTCCTGGTCTTGTTGCACCGATATGGCAACCTTTGCCTGATGCCTCGGTACTCCGCGCCTGTTCTTGCCGCCTTAGCACCAAAGAGGAAACAAGGACTCTGTGCGCGCGGGCGCCCGCCTGATCCCGATCGTCATGGCTCACATCACGAAAGCCTCGTGAGGTTTGCTCCACCTTGATATCTCCGCTCCTCGCGAACCCGCCTAGCGAGGCAGCTCTTGAGGAGGTCTTGCGTCGTCCGCCTCGCGAGGCTTGGCCCCTCGCGAGGGTCTTGGATGCCTTGTCGACGAAGATGGGCCGTACAGGCCCGCCAGCACAGCCACGCCATGGGCCGCAGGCAAGCAAGTCTGGGGACCCCCATTCCCAGAACGCCGACAGTAGCCCCCGGGCCCAAGGTGCACTCGGGCTTGGCTTCGAGGCGAAGCAAAAGGTCAAGTACGGAGCACCACGGGCCCCAAAAGCCTACGGCCTCGGTCGACGCGTGGCGGTTGATTGGACGTGGGCGTCTGCGCTTCCCCACGCCGTCTTGTAATCTGCCTAGCCACACGACCCCCACCATCTACACAGTTATTCCTCCGTCGTCCCCGTCTTGCTCTTCCAATCTCCCTGCTTCCTCGAGACCCTGCTTTCCTCTTCAATCCGTCCTGCCTCCTGCCAGCTCCATCGCCATGGCGCCGAAACAAGCGGGCAAGGGGAAGAAACCCCTGCCTTCGCCAAGCGCGCCTCCGGCCATCGAGCCAGCGCTCGGCCGATCCGTGGTACTCAACGATGAGGCTATGGACAAGGTATGGCCAATGCTCGCCTCCGGCTTCAACGAGTGGGGAGCGACGGTGGCCTGGCCCGCGTCTCGTACTCGCTCGGTCCGGGCGGTCACCGAGATCCCAATCTTCATACATGCCCTCGGGGCTGGCCTGATTCCTCCCTTCTCCACCTTCTTCAACGCGGTGCTCGAACATTATCAGATCCACCTGTTGCATCTTGACCCACAGTCTGTGACCCTTCTCGCCGTGTTCGCCTTTTTATGCGAAGCCATGGCGGGCATTGCTCCTTCGGTTGTCCTCTTCCGCCATTTCTTCTCATTGCATCTGACCGACCATCTGCAGAGCTCGGGGTGCGTGAGCTTCCAGACCGTGGTTGCGACAGCGGGCGCAGAGATCGATTTTGAGCTTCCTCCATCCAGGAGCAGGGTTCGGACGCGGTGGGTGTTTGTTGATGCCGGTGCGTTCAGTCCCCTGCTCCAAGCTCCGGCAGGGCCTGCTCTTCCCAACTCCAACTGGGGCCACCAGAGGCTCACGAGCCCTTGCGTTGCCCCTGTTTGGCATAGGCTGAGGAGTCTGAAGGACCTTGGCGTGACCGCGTCCATGGTGGTGAAGGAGTTCGTTAGGCGCAGTGTTGCTCCGCTTCAGCGCCATGCCCGCCCGATGTGGGCCTTGCTCATCAGCCAGGACTGCATGAGGTTTCAGGAGGAGGGCTCCCTATCAAGACGCGGGAGATGGTGCTTACGGTCCTGACCGGTGTCCCTCTGTCGGTCGACATGCCCGAGAAGAGTTGTATGTTGTACCGCTGCAAGAACAGAGATAGGTTCATTGAGAGCATGCCATCCTTTGACGAGTGGGGGCCGCGTCCATTTGGCCCGGCGGGGCCTCGTGAGAACCCCGCTGAAGTGGTTCCCTCCCTCGCTGCCAGTGCCGAGCTCGCCCCAAGTGGGGGTGCAGGGGGGCGAGCTCCGGAGGGGGCCGGAGGCTCGAGCGCCGAGGAGCACTTGCCGCGAGGTGACATTGGGGCGTCGGCTGGTGAGGCGATGCAGCAGTTGGTTCCCGAGGTCAAGGCTCCGGATGCCTCAGGAGGTCGCGGCGAGGTGGTGCCTGATGGTTCACCGCAGTTGGGTGCTTCTGAAGTTGCCTCTCCAAGCTCCTCCTCGGCGCCACCCCGTGCTGGCCGCCATGTCCTGCGCTTTGGTCGCCTTTGCGTGGACTTCGAGGAGCTCCGCAAAAGGAAGGGGTCTCCGAGTGGCACCAACATCTTCAGGCCGCTGAAGCGGAGGAAGTACTTCGCCATCGACACGTGAGCGTCATACTATTAAAGCCTCTTGTGCGCCACTTCCATCTCCTGACGTTGATCTTTCAGGGCTCCCATTGTCGTGGCCGCTTCCTCTCCTGAGAAATGGCCTCCTTCTTCCTTAACTCTCCCATTGGTCTTGGGCGTCCCAAATCCGTTCGCCGCTCCCGGAGCGGGGTTGGACGAAGAAGCGTCCTTGCCTTCTTGGCGCTCTGTCCCTGCGGCCTTGTCGTTCCTCCCCTACGGCTTAGCTTGGAGCCTGGCGGGTGTGCCCAGGACCCTTCCTCTAACCATGGACAGCAGCTGGTTGGCCTCGCTCCTTGGTTCTCCTTCAGGCAGCGGGCCCCGTCCGACCAGGGCCCTCTACGCGAACTGGCTGGCGCCCGGGGCGGCACCAGCCCCCAGCCCCCTCCCGAGGGGTGGAGCGCCGCTTGGTGCCTCACCCGCAGCCCCCGAGGCGGAGGAAGAGGTGCACTGCGGGTTCGAGCTTGAACGTGGGCGGAGCGTCGTTCGCCATGAGCTCTTCCAGGAGGCGATGGGTGCGATGAGCCGGCTTGGCGAAGAGCTCACACGTGTTGACTCGCGCCTTGAGGCTGAAGGTCTTCGGCTGGTGGAGGAGCGGCCAAAGATGAGAGTAGAAATCAACCTCAGCCGCTACTAGCGCGATCTTGATAATGCAAAGGCTGAGGCATCTCTCAAGGTCTCCCGCGAAGCTTGCTCCCGAGCCTTGGAGGAGGCTCACGAGGCTGACCGCCGTCGCGAGGCTGCGGAGGAGCGCGCGTGGGAGCTCCAGGCTTGGTATGCATCCCTCGAGCAGCAGGTGGAGGTGCGTAGAGCCGCCCTTGCATCACTGAGGGGGACGCCCACCAAAGAAGAAGAGGTCCGGAAGCGTGATGAGGCGCTGGCCCTGGAGGCCGCTGAGTGCAGCCTTGAGCTTGAGCGGTTGGAGACGAGGGAGCGCCAAGTTGCTCAAGCGGAAGATGCCGTTGGGGCTCGCGAGGCCCGAGTGCAGGAGGAAGTTGACTGCCGGGTGGCCGAGGTTCGTGCAGACTTGGAGGGCAGGTACGACTTGAAGCTGAAGCTCGCTGGAACAGAGGATGCGGGCAGAGCCGCTGCCCTCAGGTCCAGGTTGGACAAGGCGGAGAGGCGTGGGGAAGCCACGGCTGCCGCCCTGGTTACGGCGCAGGCGGACTTGGCCCCCGCCCGCGCCGAGCTGCTTACCCTCCAGAAACGGGTTGATGACGCCGAGGCTGTCGCACGGCAGAACAGGGAGGAGGTGCTCCAATGGCGGACGCTGGAGCGCGAGCACACCCCCATGCTTCAGGATCTCCGGAACAGGGCTAACGTCGCCCTGAGCCATATCTGCCACGAGAATGCGCTGATCCCCCACTCGAACGACTACGCCAGCCACCTGATCTTCTTCACCGACGTGGTGACACGCCTGGAAGCTCGATCAGATAGGGCGCGCCGGCTTGTGGAGGAGAGAAGCCGTGGCCTGCTTGGGCGTGCGTTCTCCCGTGTCTTCAGCCACCTCCGGAACACCTTCCCCGACTTCGACTTCGACGCCGCCATCGCTCCCGTACCCCAGGCCGTCAGGGGCGACCTGGCGCGGTGGGTGGAGGACAATGTGGATGCGCTGGTCAGAGCCTTCACTTCAGAGGACGACACAGTGGTGGTTGCCATAGACGAAGGCGATGTAGTCGATGATGGTGACGTCGGCGTCGGTGGTGACAGCGACGCGAGTGACGCGTCTGAAGACGACGCGGGAGACGCGGCGAGTGATATCTCTGGCTGATTCCTGATCCCCTTGCTGCTTCTCCCTGTATGCAAAAACTCGGTCGTGGCCCTTAAAGAACGTGAGAGCATTTTTGGGAGGGGAGCCCCTCATGTAAATGAATCATGGCTTCTACTCTTCTATGCCAAACCGAGGTTGCGTTCTGGTATGTCGTGAGCCTGGCGGCGAGCTTTGCGGCTTCGGTTTACCTTAGCTGTAGTGGTTCCCGGATCGAGTTGTAAGGTCAGGAGTTGCCACGAAGCTCCCGAAGGATCGGCTGACCTGCCCAAGAGGGTCTCGCGAGGTTCCTGTGCATGGCGCATGTGCTTTTCCCAGCCCCGCTCGCGAGGGGCCCGCGAGGGGGAGGCGGTGAGCGTGAGCTCGAGGACGAGGCAAAACCGAGTGGCAAGAAATCACTAGAACGAAAAAATACACCCCCCGCAAACATCGATAAAAGCTCGGTTCAACTTAAATCCAAATCCAGAAAGCAAGGCTACAGAAGGAGAGATCCAAAGCAAATGGTGGCGTCCGGCGCCTAGTCTAGTCTTCTGGTCTTCAAGTCTTCTCACCAGCGCAAAGCTAAGTGCTGCCACTAGGCGTGGGAGGGAGCCCCAGGGCCTAAGGCCGACACCCCTGAGACTCCGGGGCGTGTACAACCCCACTCATTATTGCGTGAGAGTGTCACGGGCGGCGAGCTTCACAGGCACTGGGCCTTCTTCATAGGAACCGGCCTTGCTTAATATCGCCAGACAAGGGCCCCGCCTTGCACCACCCTCGACCACCTTTGAACCGACCGGTCGCCTGGACGTTGCAAAGGTGGGAAAGGGGACGCCAGCGGTTCCCCCGGCGACCACGGGTCCTCTGCCGGGGGTAGGCTCACCGGCACCTCCCTGGCAGAGGGCCTACCTCCGGGTGTTGCCTGGCTTCGCGCGACGCGGGGAGGCGCCCTGCTCCTGGCCTCCTCCTGGTGGCCCCCAATGGGATTCCCCCGGTGGAAAGGATGCTGCTGCTCCGGGGTCATTGGCCGATGCTGCGACCTGATTCACTTGCAACCCATGGTTAGCATAAGCCTGTTCCTGAGATATCAGTGGTACCCTGTAGTTGTTATTGACGCGGTCGTTGCAGTTCCCCGTCGATTCCTGGAAGGCTTCGACTTCGAGCGCCCCTTCTTCCCACTCTTCTCCGAGGAACGAACCAGGATCATCCTCCGGAGCGTACCCCTGGTCCATCATGCGAGGCACGTAGGCCTCCGGGGCTGCTACCCCGAACACCACGCTATAGTGCCCCACACTCCATGTTGCCCGGCCCAGCGCGGTGTCTTGTGGGTGGTAGTGCGGCATCTCACTAGGTCCATGGGAGGCGATGCTTGTGCCCATGCTCGTTGCTGGCGGCATGGGGGCGGTGGAGCCCACTGCGCCAGCGACCGTATTGGGGTCGACGAAGCCCCCGAGCGTTCCTGAGGGTGCGTAGTTACGGCGCGGCCCACCGTGGGACCGCGTAGTAGCCTGGGGAGGAAGCTGATAGCAGAAGGGTGGCGCTCCCGTTGTCGCCGCATCCAGCAGTTCGGCGACGCGTTCCAGCAGTGTGTCCCAGCCGACCTCCATCAGCCGGCACCGCAGTAGCTCGCGCGCCACCGTGAGCGCTGTCCGCATGTTTGCTTGCTCCCGCCATGAGTGCGGCACTATCGCTGCGGCGTGGCTTGCTGCCCTTGTAGCGGCTCATACCTGCCGCGGGGTGGGAGTGGAAGACGCTTGGCCGCGCTGCCTGCGCCCCGCAGTGTTGTATGGCACCCATGCCGCCTGGAGCGCGGGGTCGAGGTCTCCTTGGGCAGGCGCCGCCGCTCGGGCTGGGCAAGCTACCCAGCGGTTAGAGTCAGCTCTCGGGTCGCCGGACATCGCGTCCGTGGAGCGTCAGTGAGACGGTTGGCGAAGAAGAAGCTCCGGCGCACCCCTACCTGGCGCGCCAAATGTCGGATTACGGGTTCCGGCAAAACCCTTGAGGTTCGAGCACTGGGGTGCGTGCGAAGTCTTTCCCTCCTACCGATCTACGCCCTAGCTTGTTGAATCTCGCAGATGAACTCGACGAACTCACACCACAGAAAGACACGAGGTTTATACTGGTTCGGGCACCGTTGTGGTGTAATACCCTAATCCAGTGTGGTGGTGGTGGATTGCCTCTTGGGCTGATGAAGAACAGTACAAGGGAAGAACAGCCTCGCGAGGTCGAGGTCTTCTTGTGCTTGGTGAGATGGCGAAATGATCCGATCCCCCTCCTACATTGGTGGCTGGTCCTATTTATAGAGGCCCTGGTCCTCTTCCCAAATATTGAGCGGGAAGGGAGCCAACAATGGCAGGCAATTTGAAAGGGGACAGCTAGTACAAGCTATCCTGACAAAAGTGGTCTTCGCCTGCAAAAAGTCTCTGGTTGTGACGCCATCTTGGGCTCCATGGTGACCTTCGTCCTGCCGTCCGTCCGGTCATGGTCTTGTTGCACCGATATGGCAACCTTTGCCTGATGCGTCGGTACTCCGCGCCTGTGCTTGCCGCCTTAGCACCAAAGAGGAAACAAGGACTCCGTGCACGCGGGCGCCCGCCTGATCCCGATCGTCATGGCTCACGTCACGAAAGCCTCGTGAGGTTTGCTCCGCCTTGATATCTCCGCTCCTCGCGAACCCGCCTAGCGAGGCAGCTCTTGAGGAGCTCTTGCATCGTCCGCCTCGCGAGGCTTGGCCCCTCGCGAGGGTCTTGGATGCCTTGTCGACGAAGATGGGCCATACAGGCCCGCCAGCACAGCCACGCCACGGGCCGCAGGCAGGTAAGTCTGGGTACCCCCGTTCCCAGAACACCGACAAACGGGCCACGAACGGACCGACTGTAACCACGGGCTAAATTTGGCGCACAAGCAAAAAAGGCCAGTAGCAGGCCATAAGTAACCGAATGCTGGAAATGAGCCCAAGAATAAATGGGCCCTAAGAAGGCCGAAAGATAAAATGGGCTTGAAATGTCCCTATGGAATAATGGGCATTTAATGGGTATAAAGCGATATATTGTTCATTACGGACCAGTTTCACCACAGGCCGTTAATGGGCCAAGAGTTACAAAGTGCCTCATATGGGCCGAAAGACGTCATGGGCCATACATGGGCCGGAAGTTACAACGGGCTGCAATCATATTGGATGGCTTAGAAGATGCTACTGGGCCTAATTCGGATGGCCGTAACGGGCCCTAGGTTAGCAGGCTGTAAATGGTCTATATCCGAACATGCCGTTAACAGGCTTTCCGTGGGCCGGCCCGCTATCTTTTGACCAAGTCAAACGGGCCGGCCGTTTCACAGGAATGGACCTCTGTTGGGCCGTGCCACGTGTCGACGTATCATTGGCACCTTCTGTCCAATGAGTGGATGACATTTGTCCCAACGGTGAGCGGACACGTGTTTCCACCAGCCAATGATGATTTTACACATGGAAAATCCCCACTGGTCCGGGTTGTTAACGGGTTATCGGATCCAAACCGGAACCCGATAGCTTAACGGTGACCCGTTATGGTGGATGCCACATGTCGGATACCCTTGACAAAAGCACTTCCATGTCGCGCCATTTATCGTCATGGAAGTGGACACTTCCTTGATGATAATTTTGGTACTCTCATGGAACACTTCTACGACAGCACATGTATGACTATCTTGGTTCTGTCATAAAATCGTCATGGATGTACATGCATGACAAAAAACGTGACCTACTGTAACAAACACTGTCGGTGCAACAAACCCTGGGTCTGTTGCCCAAACTGTGCACAGGCACGAGAGCAAGATTGAAGCGCCAACTCAAGCCAGAGTACAAGAAACCAAGAGATTTGAAGGACCAGCATGCAGATCAGAGGGACCAAGACCAGGCCGGAGATGCAAGATATCGCCAAGAGAAAGGCCTCCTTTGCCAAGCAGGTGAGCCCGTCAAGGGGCAAGGCCACCCCCAGAAGCAGACGATCAAGGTGCCCCGGCAGGGCCTGGCGGGGCTCGCGGAGGCAAAATCACCTCACTAACCACTCCACCATGACCCACGTCGTCCATCAGTGCAATGTCAAGCCGCAAAGTGATTAAGTGGCAACCATTCGCCAACAATTCCAAGTGAATGGTATTTAATGTTATTGAAAAATCTCCGACAATCACTATTGGAAGTTTTCAAATGCCTCTACCTACTGTCAAAAAGAAATATGAAATGCTTCTTGTCGGGGAGATGCAAATCCCCATTGACGTAACTTAGTGATTTATGAAAGTTCTTCGGTTTCATGCTAACTGAAAGTGGTTGTTAATAAGACTTGATCAACCTTATTAATGAATCATTTTTGAGCGGTATGAAGTTGATGAATTTAGTAAGCACTACCTTTTGTCCCTACTTTTTATTCTCTGTTTTTATTAGTCAAATAAAATAAAATGCCATGTTTTGCCTGTTTTATGAATTTCTTGTGCAATGAAAAAATGACCCAAAAAAATTCTCAGAATGCCCTGAAAACTTAATACGATTTTTTCTGAATATTTTAGAATTTCTGGTGCAAATAATACCAGAGGGAGGTGCACCAGGTGGGCACAACCCACCTGGGCGCGCCAGGGGGTCCTGGCGCGCCCTGGTGGGTTGTGGGCCCCACGTGGGCCCCCTCACTACTCTCTTCATCCCACATCATCACTTACCTCCAGAAAAAAAATCCCCATTGCTCTCTCTCCCGTGTTCTTGAGCTCAAACCCGTGGATTTCGATCTCTTTGCTCAAAGCTCCATTTCCGAAACCGTTTTGGGGGATTGTTGCTTGGTATGTGACTCCACCATTTGTCCAATTAGTTTTTGTTTTAGTGGTTTATACTTTGAATAAATAGCTACTCTTGGTGTTGTTGTAGATGTGCTTGCATGTTCAATTCTTGGTGTTCTAAGTTGTTTGAATGCTTGCTATGGCCTCTATGTGTCCCTATGAGTAGTTGCTATCAATTTTGTGAAGTTTTGTTGGTAAAATTTTGTGGACTAAAAATTCAGATTTTTTTTCATAGGAAAAATTGTACGCGGACATTATGAACTTGTTTGGAAGGAGTTCTTAGAGGAGACGATCCTCGGGGGCATCGTATAGTGACAGTTCTGCTCGTCGGTCTTATGTTGGGCCAAGTGAAAGTTCCACGCGAGATGCCGCCACCAAAACTTGCTTATGGCCTTGCGATGAGTATATGATGCAAGTGGGCATCAAGGAGGAATTTGAGCAATATGTTCACAATGCCGGTCTCGGTCCCTACCTCTCAGATAAGTGTGAACAGCGCCATCTTCTCACTAAATCATTTGTCAAAGGATTTAAATATTTTCCACGTGAGTCTAGGGTGTCGTTTATGCTTTATGATAATCCATATACTATTCCACTAGAGAACTTTGCTTACCATTGCAAACTTCCATTTTGGGTTCGCTTGATGAGCCGCCAAAGGCTGAGTTCGAGTCTTTCTTGACTAGCCTTTGTTATGGTGAAAATAGAGGAGTGAGACAAGGAAGAATAAAGAGCATTCACTTTCCTGCAATTCAGTACTTTGCATTATTTAACGGGAAATGCATAGTAGGCAAGCAAGACTGTAACATACTTTGTGCGCCAGACTTGAGCCTCATTCACGCCGCTCTCACTGGTGAAAGGAATTATAACCTTGGAGCGATTGTTGCACGTAGACTTCAGCATAATGCCAAAAGTGGCTGGTTCTATGGTGGAATTTACTCCACACATTTAGCACGAGGGCTGGGTGTTTCACCTTTACCCTTTGATCCCATCCTACCCACGCAGTATTTAGATTTTGATGCTTTGAAAGAGCATAAAATCCTTAAGGGAAGGATTCATGACTTCACTTATAATCTTATGTTTAACCAATCACATGTTGTGGTCACATATTTGCCTGCGCCTGCTCTCTTTGATTATCACAGCAAGGGAAGACATTTTGTTCTTGAGAGCGAGGCCCGAGCTCATAACGCAGCAGTGGTGGCGGCACGGCGTGCCGAGGCATCCGCACCGAGAGCCTCCTTGAGCTACCATGCCGACTACTACCCTCCAGGCTACTGATAGATTGCCAACTTAGGCCAAAAGCCTAAGCTTGGGGGAGTACGTGTTTCTCACCGACATTACATTCATGTTCACATATCAT
The DNA here is from genome assembly GCF_002575655.3 of Aegilops tauschii subsp. strangulata. Taxonomy (NCBI): domain Eukaryota; kingdom Viridiplantae; phylum Streptophyta; class Magnoliopsida; order Poales; family Poaceae; genus Aegilops; species Aegilops tauschii. Next base: position 521,695,440 of record NC_053036.3, read on the forward strand.
TCTATTTGTCAGTGTTCACACTTTTTCATTGTATCATCCATGCTTAGATTTATTTTCTTGTTTTCTTCTTGTGTGTTTGAAAAGCTTTAGAAACCAAAAAAATTGTTGTAGTAATTTACTTTCTATCCATGCTTAGTAGTAGCACTAAAAAGAAAATCCAAAAAGATTTCCTTGTTCTTCTTTTGCTTGTTGGGAGCTTTCCCGTGTAAATAGTTTTTCTCGTTTTTGCTTTTTCCTTGTATTTGCTTGTTCAAGAAAACACAAAACTCCAAAAATATTTCAGTGTGTTTCTCTGAACTTCTTTTCTTTTTATTCGAGTCTTACCGAGGAGAAGACCACGATGAAAATGTTGAGTGGCTCTCATATGAATAACTGTTGAACTAATAAAGAGCCCATTTTACCTTGTCTTCACCTGTTGAATAAAATGTTTTGCAGATTCCAGCTTAGTCCATGGCATTCTTGCACTATTATTATTTTCTTATCATTCAGTCGTGCAAGTGAAAGGCAATAATGACGATTCGATGAGCTGGCCGTGGCAAAGAGAAACTGGTATGAACTCGACTTGTTCTGTTTGTGTAAATATGTTTAACCTAGTATCCAGGCTTCAGCCTATTATGATTAAACATGTTAACGATGACAATTAGAGATTATAGTTTCTCATACCATGCATAAGTAGCTGGGAATTGATAATGATTTATCTTGGATATCAACTTAGCGTTAAAATGATTGTGATGTAGTATGATGATATGGTATCCTCCTCTGAATGTTCGAGTGGCTTGACTTGGCACATGTTAATGCATGTAGTTGAATCAAAACCAACATAGCCTCTATAATATTTATGTTCATGGTGTTCATATCCTACTCATGCTAGTGTCCAGTGTTACTTGTCCATAATGCCTGGTTATCGTCGTTGTTGCTCTCTAGCTGGCCGCTTCTCAATCTTAATTGCTAGTCTTCGCCTGTACTAAGTGGTAATTATGCTTGTACATCAAAAACCTTGAACCCAAAGTTATTCCGGATGAGTCCACCATTGTAGGAGCGAACGTATGTCTAGAGGGGGGTGATTAGACTACTTGACCAAATAAAAATCTAGCCTTTTCCCAATTTTAGTTCTTGGCAGATTTTAGCAACTTATCACGAGTCAAGCAATCAACCTACACACGCAACTCTAAGAGTATAGCAGCGGAATGTAAAACAATTGCACATGAAGGTAAAGGGAATGAGTTTGAAGGAGCAAACGCAATGTCGACACGGAGATTTTTTATCCATGGTTCCGATAGGTGGTGCTATCGTGCATCCACGTTGATGGAGACTTCAACCCACGAAGGGTAACAGTTGCGCGGGTCCACGGAGGGCTCCACCCACGAAGGGTCCATGAAGAAGCAACCTTGTCTATCCCACCATGGCTGTCGCCCACGAAGGACTTGCCTCACTCGGGTAGATCTTCACGAAGTAGGCGATCTCCTTGCCCTTACAAACTCCTTGGTTCAACTCCACAATCTTGTCGGAGGCTCCCAAGTTACACCTAGCCAATCTAGGAGACACCACTCTCCAAGAAGTAACAAATGGTGTGTTGATGATGAACTCCTTACTCTTGTGCTTCCAATGATAGTCTCCCCAACACTCAACTCTCTCTCATAGGATTGGATTTGGTAGAAAGAAGATTTGAGTGGAAAGCAACTTGGGGAAGGCTAGAGATCAAGATTTATGTGGTTGGAATGAAGTATCTTGACCTCAACACAAGTGTAGGTGGTTCTCTCTCAGAAAATATGTATTGGAAGTGTAGGCATGTTCTAATGGGTCTCTCCACGAATGAAGAGTGGGTGGGGGGGTATATATAGCCTCCGCGCAAAATCTAGCCGTTACACACAAATCACCAAACTCGGTGGGACCGATTCAGAGAACTCGGTCGGACCGATTTAGTTCAAAATGTGAACGTTAGGATTCTCGGTGGGACTGACATGTCAACTCGGTGGGACCGATGTCATTAGGGTTAGGGTATAACGTAACCTCGGTGAGACCGATTACACAAACTCGGTGAGACCGATTTTGGTAATAGCCAAACAGAGACTTGGTCAAGCAAACTCGGTGGGACCAATTCACTTATATCGGTTAGACCGAACCGTTACGAAGGGGAAACAGAGAGTTTGCATTGCAATCTCGGTGGGACCGATCGCTCATCTCAGTTTGACCGAAACGTTACGAAGGGAAATAGAGAGATTACAATCCCATCTCGGTGAGACCGAGATCCCTATCGGTGAGACAGAATTGATTAGGGTTTCTGGCAGTGGCTATGTCAGCTGAACTCGGTGGCGCCGGATAGATCAAATCGGTGGGGCCGAGTTTGACTTTTTGGTTTAGGACATATGTGGATATGAGAAAGTAGTGGAGGGTTTTGGAGCATATCACTAAGCATTTTGAGCAAGATACTCATTAAGCAACACCTCATGCCTTCTTAATAGTATTGGCTTTTCCTATGGACTTAATATGATCTTGGATCACTAAAATAGAAAATGTAGAGTCTTGTGCTTTGAGCTTGAGCCAATCCTTTGTCCTTAGCATTTTGAAGGGTCCACTTTCTAATCCGTGCCATGCCAAAACATTGAGCTTTCCTGAAATATTTATCTTGGAATAGCATTAGCTCAATGAGCTATATGTTGTTAGGAATTACCAAAACCACCCAGGGATAGTTGCACTTTCAATCTCCCCCTTTTTGGTAATTGATGACAACATATAGATCAAAGCTTCGACAAATGATAAATAAGATTGAAAAACATCGTCGCTTTGAGAAGTATATGATAAGCAAGAGCTCCCCCTAAATTTGTGCATTATTTAAGATTTGCTTTTAAATGCAAATGCACAATCGATTAGGATCATGGGTTACTCTTCCATATCACATACATCTGGGTGGAGCGCTCAAAATGATAGAGATTAAAAGCATGCACTCATCACCAAGCAAAGTGAATGATCATAATAAATATGAAAGATAGCATTAACCAACAAGCATTAAGGGTAGCATATGATCAAACACTTGACCAAATAAGTATCTCACAAGGACATAAAGTAGTATCACACAAGCACGCAATAAAATTTCAAACCAACCAAAAAGAGATAAAATCCAACACTCTCTCTCTCTCTCTCAGCCTATGATCTACACAGTTTTCTCCCCCTTTGGCAACAAGTTACCAAAAAGTTTGAATATGCATAGTGCTAACGACTCTCAGGCTTGATCTTCGGGAGGTGGTGTTGAGATAACACCAAGGACGAAAGCCTCTGATGAAGTGGCTGGAGCTGGTGGAGTAGTTGCTGGAGTTGGGACTGGAGATCACTACTAGGAAAACCCTTACCAGTAGCGTTGGTTTTCTTGCTATTAGTAGCGTGGGCAGGCGCGCTACTGCTACAGCGCTACAACTATTTTTTAGCAGTAGCGCTTGTTTTGCCCAGCGCTACTGGTATCTAAAGCTAGTTGTAGCGCGCTTTCACCCAGCACTACTGATAGTTATCTACAGCGCGTTGAACTAACCAGCGCTACTGTTACTTGAGTGCTAATGGTAATCTTTACCCCCACGCCACTGCTAACTTTTCTATTTTTTTGCGTTCTGGTTCTGTACACAATTAAACAGATCCACCGTTTATACAATAACATGCATATTCATTGAAAAGCAAGTGAGTCATCGATGAGCCAAAGTTATTAGAAGTCTCGACATGTCTCAAATATCTCATTATCATCAATCATGGTTGAATACATGTCTCGAAATAGCGTTACAAGTCATTACAAGTTCTCAATACATGCAACTACATGGTCACATACTCATGTTTCATCATCAATGCAGACTATGATATGACCGCATAGAAGATAAGAGCGATCACGATGATCAAAAGCGGTATTACGTAGTAGTTTTTGCAGCGGCGCTGGTTCTGAATCCCCTGTTGTGCTATGAATCTCAAGTAACTAGCTTCGGCTTCCGCTCTGCTATCAAACCCTTTCTGGCTTCCGCCGGAGAAGCCAGTGACTTGGGCCGGACACTCTGGCCACTCATCATACACACCCGGAACATGCCCTCCATACACGGCATACCACTTCCTCGCCATTGTTGATCTATATACCTGTCAGAGATGCACATATATATACCATGAAGCGAATTGAACAAAACAGTTATGAAATAGAAGCAACAATATAGTAAACATAGTTAACAAATTTTATCGTACCGAAAGTAATTAACTAGAGCGCGACACCATATATCTAATAGTTTCGTCGTACTGAGAGATTCGAAGTTTCGTTGTACAGAAAGTAACAAGTAACTAAACAGATACATTGTTTTTAAGCAGTGCACTCTTCCCATCTGTCCATATCCGGGAGGACGGACCCAAGCTTAGTGAAAGGCGTCATGTCCTGACGTTGTAGGGCAATGCGGGTTCGGACGTCAGCTTGCGATATTGGGCTGGCGTAGAACATCCCATTCTCTTCGAGGACATCTTTGATGATGATGGACGCAATTTCCTAGTGGATCCGGTAGAAATAATTTCGAAGTCGATTATCCGGCATGGCTCCAAAGGCTTCGGCCCATCTCTGGATATGGGTATCAGATGAAGATTTCATGCAAAGTGATTGCACATCCCTTCTGTACTCCATCATTAGATGGATGACGTAGAATCCATCATTCTCACTTCTTGCCGGTTGCTGGATGCAACAGAAGTCAGTCTTGTGGGTGAAACAAAGCCCGGCCTTATTTGTTTTTTTGTCTTGGATGTAGCCACCCCTAATGCTGAAGCCCAGCATAGCTCTGTCCAGAACATACTTTATGTGTGTGTAATCTTTCTTCTGTATGTTCTTCGACGGGTCCAAATATAGAGCGCGGGAGTAACGCCGGTAAAGAACAATGAGAACGGCACGACAACCCCCGCTGCGCAAAATACACGATCAAGTTTAGCCTCCATGCGTGCAAAGTAACTATTGAAATGCACGAAAGGATGTATGTGTTATAGTGCTATCCACGGATGACTTACCTGGGATGATAAGGTAGGAGAATCGTTTCTTTGTCCTTATTGCTGACCAAGAATTCTTCGATGTACTGACTCGCATATTGACGGTTGGATTCGTTGATTGACAAGAAGCCCTCATGCATGTAGTATGGGTCCGCGACCGCAAGACCGGTGACTTGCTCTCTCCTGACGATGTAGTTCATGTGCAGTGCATACAGGCGGACGAACGTAAAATTGAGTGTCCTCATTTGAAACATCTGGAAAATGTAATCAAACCTCAGGAAGAGGAGGTCCGCGGGGCATGTGTCGACATACATCTTGCAACTGCTCGGCACATGAACTGTATAAAGTGGGTATCCTGGATCATCCGAGGCGAGGAGGCTTCTCTCTGTCGAAAGCACATGGTCATGGAGTCTCCTGAGATCCCCTTCTATGGCAGCTAGTGCATTCGCCGTTACCATTGGCTCTCCCGTGACATGGATTAATGGCGCATGTTTCATCGGTACATGGTCAACCTTGGTCGGAGGCGGCTGGCTGCTAGAACCAACATTGCCAGCTTTATTGGATTTTCTCGCCGCCGGTCTCTTCCTCTGCTTCTTCTTGGTGGGCTGAGGTGCTGGTGGGTCTGTCAGACCCTCCCTGAGCACCACCCCTAGTGTTATCGGGCTCAGCATTGGACGACTCTGGCTAAGTAGTTGAGCTTGGGTGGAGCCGGCATCTGGAGGCGTGTCCTGCGAGGATTGCATGAACAAAGACTTCTTGCACTCCCGAGGACGTTCCGGCTCTGGTACATGCATCTCATATTCATATGGTTGACTCATTGTTACTTTGTGGTCAAAGGCAGTATTGAAATACTGGTTAGGGTCATCGTCGGCCTCCTCCATGTCATGATCCCTATCCTCTTCCATGGGGCAGATGGCATCATCTGCCGGCGGAACGGTTGGCTCTCCTTCCTCATGTCTCTCGATCTCAGCAAGCAGCACAGACGATGGTTGTACTTGTGTAGGTGGTGTTGTGGTCATACCTTCCTGAGGTCCCGTTGGTGTGCTCCCGGCCACCTCGACACGAAGAAGATTTTTCGGCCACAAGATCGACCAATTTTTGCATTGGCCAAGCTGCGTGGGGGTCTCGTCATCCTCTCCATCGGTTTGTATCGGACGAGGGAGACCCTCGTAGCCTGCTTTCACACTCGCTGCGGAGACCCTTAAGGCGTTATCAGGCATCTGCCGGCGGTGAAACAATCGATCCTTAGGCTTCACTATAGTACCCTTCCCCACATCCACCAACCCGCCCTTCATGTTGTAAAGGAGGGTGCACGGAGTGGACTCGGCCTACAAAGACTTATATGTGCGGCGTCAGAGATCCAAAAAGAATGGCAACTGAAGATTAATTAATTAGTTGAGTTGATGAAGGTGCGACAACGCGTATTTACCGTGAGGGCGTCGAGCTCAGCCAATGTCGACAGCCCGACATTCAAGCAGAGACGGAGCTAGGGCTACTGTGAGAGTTGGGCGGAGCAGGTGCTGGAGGAGGTGCGGGTGCGGTTGCCATACTAGGTACGGGTATGGGTGCGGTGTTCATTGAGTTGCTCCCGGTGAAGCTGGACATGGGAAAATCACTTGGTGGCGCATTTGGATTTTGTTGCACCCATGTGACCACTGTTGGAATCAAGCTTGTAAAGGCAGCCACCATATCAGATCTACAGGCAGCGATTATCTCAGCTTTGGTCTCAGCTTTTGCTTTCTCCATCGCCCGCGCCACCTTCTCGTCGATAGTAACTTGACTGGACTTCTTTCTCTGTCTTTTGGCCTCGGGGTCTTCGCTATAATAGTACTTCCAAGTGGCCCCATCCCCAGCGCCATGCAGACGTCCATATTGCGGCCGCTGGCCGGGCGGGTGTCCCATCATTATGTTCATGGCCCGGTTGAAAGGAGTGTCCGACTTGTACTTCGCCAACGACTGAGTCGACTGAGTCGACGAGTCGCTCTCGGCCGCCGCAAGCTTGTGTTGCTCTCTCTGCAAAATGGACCATGAATCATTTACGAATGTGACTAGAATGTAGTAGACTTCGTTGATCAGAACCTAATATGTAAAGTGGTAAAAGGATAATTACCAGTATTCTCAGGAATTTCCTAGTCGGCCTGTCGGTGAAAAAAATCTTTTTCTTGGGGTCCCACGAGAATCGGGCCCTGATGAAGTCGTGCTCCTGCTGGTCGGTGAACTCAGCCAATGGGTCTGGGATCCCGTGATGTTCACGTTCTGCGTCCTCCTTAGCCCACACGGGCCTCTTTCCCTTGTAACCACGACTTCCAAGGAGGTGGTTCCCCGTGTTCTTTGCCTGCAGCTGCTTGCCTCTCTCCGACCTGGCCTTGGCAGCTTCTTCATTGCAAGTCTCCTTGAACTTTTCAAAGTCCTCTATCGTAATTTTCGGATTGTCTGCAACAATCTCGGCGTAGGTTTCATGGTCTACCTGAATCGCCTTTTTCACCCTAGTTTTCCAAGCACTCAATGCATTGCTGAACTTCCCTAGGGCTTTGTTGTTGATTTTTTTCATGGCATCATCATCCCATGGGTCGACTTCGTCATTACGACCGGGGAACAGGAATCTTGCATGCAACCTATTTAGAAGCAGCTTCTTCAACTGATCATTCTTCCGTATTTTTGTGGTGTTGATGTTAGCGGTATCCCGTAGGATGCATGCTAGTTGGTTGCCGTAACACGCTGCCACTTCTCACGGATCTATTAGCTCGAACTCGCTAGGGTGCACCGCCGTGACCGCCAGTCTTCCGGTGCCGAGCTCATTTCGGCGTCGTGTCCTCTTTTATTTCTTTCCCTCACTGGCTTGGGAGGTCCCACCTTCCATGCTATAGTTAGGAACATCATCAGCGCCAGTGTCGGTGTCGTTGGTGGAATCAGTGTCGGCGTCGGCGCCACCACCGTCGTCATCCGTCATGACAAGGCGGTCCAGACACCCAGCTTCCTGTCTCTCCTGATCCGCCAGAAAGTCGAGGTAGGCGTGTGCTCGACCTAATTGGGAGTGAGAACCTCCGGCCTCATCGGTGTCGGTCATGTTTCATAGGGTTCAATGTCGTAGTCATTTAATTATCGAGCTTTATATAATAAAGTGAATAATGACAAAAAAAGTGACCTTTGTTTTGCCAGAAATGTCGTTTCATTCCCGTCGCGACAAATCTCAAGCACTCGATATGTCCAACTTTCTAGCACAAGTCATGCCGAAATTCACGGAAAATTTCGGCATGACCTTTGCTAGAAAGTGCACATATAGAGCGGCTGAAATTTGCTGGAATGGAAATGAATCAACATTTCCGGCAAAACATAGGTCACTTAGCAATCGGTTTCTGGCAAAACAAGCACAGACATAGTAGCAGCAACATAAGCTGCAAAACTGATACATGTGCTTCGAAGGCAGGCCTCCCGTCGAGGAAACAAAGAGGAGCAACAAATCCTAGTAGCAGGAAGAAGAAGCCTAGCATTGCGAGAAGATCTCAATACATGTTCATAGGAGAGCTATCTATTCTCTTAACTACAAAATTTACTGAATCGTAGGAGAGCTATCTATCTCACTACATAGAAGATCTCAATAGCAGCCAAATCATCACACACACACTAAATTTACTGAATCATGCATGATTCAGTTAACTGAATTTACTGTCAATAGCTGTCAATTGCATGATTCAGTTAACTGAATTTACCGAATCAGTTTACTGAAGTTTGCACAGTTACCAAAACTGAAATGTTCAGTTAACTGAAAATTTCAAAAATTAACCTAAGTAACTGAATTTCTAACTGAATTTCAAAAACAGCAGCAGCACACATGCATCAATATTAACACTAACTATCACTGGGCTAACACTAACACTAACAACAATTAACTAACTAGCACTAACAGCAAATTAATCTAACTAACACTAACTAACACTAACAGCAATTAAATTAAGCTAACTAACACTTGGGAGGGGAGGGAAAGGCACCTGTCTAGTGCTTGCTGTCGTTGCTGGGCGTCGCCGGCTGCTTCACGGAGGGAGGCGCTGAAGGGGTCGGGGTCGGTGGCAGGCGTCGGGGTCGCCAGGGCCGCCGATCTGCAGAGAGCGGGAGGGGGTCAGAGAGAGAGAGAGAGAGCCGGGGCTGAGGGATCGGAGAGGAAGGAAGGGGCGGGGGCATACCGGAGCGGGTGGGGGTCGGGGCGGGGCGGGGCTGGCGTCGGCGGCGGGGCGGGCGGGGCTGGCGTCGGCGGCGGCGTGGGCGGGGCGGCGTCGGCGGTGGCGTCAGAGGGGATCGACGAGCGGAGCGAGTGAGAGAGACAGGAAAGAGGGGGCTAGCAGACCGGTGCTATAGCTAACTTAGCTATAGCGCGTGTTGGCAAAACGAGCTATAGCTAAGTTAGCTATAGCGCTGGTCCAGCAAAAACGCGCTACTGCTAGTTTTATTTATTTATTTTTCTTTTTCTATTTTCCTTTTTCTTAGCTATAGCCCTTCCCTGGATAAAACACGCTACTGCTAACTTTTTTTCTCTTTTTTTCTTTTTCTATTTTTATTTTTCTTTTTTTATTTTTCTTGCATTTCATTTTCCACAACTTATTAGTTCCTTTTTCTTTTTCTTTTCATTTCATTTTGCAAAACTTCCTTTCTTTTTCTTTTTCTTTTTCTTTCATTTGCACATTTCTTTTTCTTTTTCTTTCATTTTGCAATATACCATTGTTACCATCCGGATAATAATTAGTATAATAAATATCTTAAATCATTTGACCGCTATCGGCGGTATACAAAATAGCTAGACACACACAAACTTTGGGATTAGTTTGTCAGTTTGGGTGACGAGGACGCTTCAGACTGATCTTTTTCCCTCTTTTGTTCGTTGTCGAATAATTGAGCCCATGGTCGTGACTTTTCCTTCTCCAGGGTTTATGATCTTTCGTAGGTAATGTAGTCTTCATTCTTCTTTTGACATATGTTTCGTCGTCATCAGCATCATCTTCCCTCATCGGATCACCGTACTGGTCATAGTCTTCCTCGTTGGCGACTCCATCCATTCCGGCGATGCTCCTTTTGCTTCTCCTCACGACAACACGGCTGGGATTGATCGGATCAGTTATGTAGAAACATTGTGTCACGTGTTTAGTGTGTACCCATGGCTCATTTTTGGCGATGGCGTTGATGGTACCGCTATCATCGGAGTCGGGTATACACATGGTAGTGAAATGTCTGTTTTCTTGTGTACATTTTTAGCCCATCTGACACGGAACATCGTCGCGCTATGCAATCCAGAGTAGTTAAGCTCCCATATCTCTTCGACCCTTCCGTAATATCTTTCAATTACATTCCCGGTCATGGCTTCCATCATCACCCCTGAGTTTTGGTCATCACTGTTTATATTTTTCTCCTCCATGTAGAACGTCTATCCGTTGATATCGTATGCTTGATAACTCGCAAGGTTGGTCGAGGGGCCATGTGCTAAGGCGTATATGAGTGTTCCGTTCGGACAACCCTCTTCCGGGGATTAGCCAGAACTCGCTCTTTGAACCAACGCAAGAAAGTGGAGTTGTGCTCTCTAACAACTTCAGCGTCTGTCCTGTGCACCCCACGGTCACGGTACTTCTTTGCGATGGTCTCTTTGTGCAGTGTCACGAAATCTTCTAGCACATCTAGGTGTTGTAGCACTACTAAGTTTGCCCTGTCAAGGTCGTTTTGTCGGCCCGAGCGTAACACATTCACATCCCTATGACCGTTGGTGTGACCTTCGCCTTCGAGCCTTCCACAGTGCTTTTTGACGGGCAAACCAACAACAGGGTCTTTGGTCAGATAACTCTCACAGAAAGAGATGCACTCTTTGGTCAGATATCCCTGGGCTATGCTTCCATCTGGACGGGACATGTTACGAACGAATCCTTTTATGACCCCATTCATCCTCTCGAACGGCATCATGCTATGCAGGAATGTCGGCCCTAGGTCGATGATGTCATCCACGATGTGGACACATAGATGCACCATGACATCAAAGAAGGCGGGCGGGAAGTACATCTCTAGCTCATTCGGTATGACAATGATCTCTTCTTGTAGCCTATGGAGTTGCTTCACACTGATCAACTTTCGAGAGATAGCATCAAAAAAGTGGCATAGGTCAGTAAGCGTCTCACGCACATGTGTGTCCATAATCCCTCTAAGTGCAACCGGGAGTAACTGCGTCATCATCACATGACAGTCGTGAGACTTCATCCCACTGAACCTTTTTTCTTAGTGTCCAGATATCTGCTTATCTTCCCACAGTATTCGGAACTAACTTTGATTCTGGCAAGGCACTTGAACAATTGATCGATCTCCTTCGCATCTAAGGTGAAGCAAAAGGCGGGGCAATATTGTTCTTCCTTCTTGTTTAATTTTTTGCCCCTATCTTTCGTCTCCGTCTCCGTCTCGGTCTCCTCTGACGACCTTTTACCGGGCATTTGGAGATCTCTCCTGATTTTCGAAAATTCCAAGTCTTTTCTTGCCCGGCCCATCCTTGGTCCTCTCCGGCATGTTCATCAATGTTCCAAGAAAACTCTCAAGGTTGTTTTTGTGATATGCATTTGATCAAGGCTATGAGGCGTGTCGAGTATGGGCTAGTATTCCAAGTCCCAGAAAACATATCTCGTCTTCCATATCTTCAGCAGGGACTCCGGCGCCTTTTTCTTCGTCTTTCCCGGCGAGGGGCACTATTCCCAGTTCTTCAATAACTCATATATTTCTGCACCGTACGCTTACGTGGAGGACCTCGATGCTCAACCTTACCATTGAATAGATCTCCATGCTTTCTCCATGGGTCATCCTTCTCGAGCCATCTTCGATGCCCCATGTACACGATTTTCGAAGACCCGCCATCTTTCGATAGCTGCAGAGAAGTTGATTCATCCATGCACCTCGTGCATCCGCAATATCCGTGGCACACCTGGCCGGAGACATAGCCGTAACCGAGATAGTCCTGCACCGTCGTGATCAGCGCGGCTCTCATGTAGAAATACTCTCCTTCGCTTGCATCCCATGTCTTGGCCGGCGTTGTCCATAAGGTTTGTAACTCCTCTTTCAGTAACCCGAGATACAGATTTATATCATTTCCCGGTTGTCTCGGCCCTTGAATAAGCATAGCCATGTGTATGTATTCTTCCTTCATGCACAACCAGGGGGATGTTGTACATCCATACAAACACGGGCCATGTGCTATGATTGGTGTTCTGGTTGCCAAATGGATTCATGCCATCACTACTAGCACCAAGCACGATGTTCCTTGGATCATTTGCGAAAAATTCAAATTCAGCATTTAATGCTCTCCACTGGCTAGCATCTGCGAGGTGTCTCAGCTTTGGTTCAGCTCTGTCATCTGGCTTCACCCTCTCCGCGTGCCAGCGCATAAGCTTTGCTTCCTTAGGATCTAGGAAATACCGCTGTAGACACGGAGTGATCGGAAAGTACCATACAGCTTTCTGTGGAGCTTTCTTTCCGGCCTTTTTATATCATGAAGCATTGCAGTTTGGACAGATGGTTTTTTCCGCATGCTCGTTCCGATATATGATGCAATCATTAATGCATGTGTGATATCTAATATGTGGCAGATCAAGAGGGCACACGATTTTCTTTGCCTCCTCGACACTAGTAGGACACAGGCTTCCCGCGGGAAGAACCTTCTTTAGGTACTTCAGAAGCTCATCCAGGCTTGTATCTGTCCATTTGTTTTTTGCCTTCATCTTTAGAAGTTCTAGTGTGAAACTCAAGCGGGTCACCTCGGGATTATTGCAACCATCATACAAAGGAGTCATCGAGTCCACCTCCAGTTGCGCCAGTTTGGCCTCCTCTCTAGAAGCAGCTCTGTCGCTAGTCGTCTTCTTGCGAAGCGGGTCTCGAACATGCGGGTCCCGCATGGCTGAACTTAGTAGCGACGAAGACAGTGGCGTGTCCGCGTCTTCTCCGCCTTTAACTACCTCTTCGCCATCGACATTTCCGAGGCTGTCTTCCTCTTCGGGCACATAATCGGTCATCTCTTCGTCTGGTGGCCCCATGTCGTTATTTCCTGCCCCGTCGACGTCCTCATCATCATCATCATCATCTTCACTTATCCACCGAGTATGGCCATGCATGAAACCATGCATGAGCAGGTGCGCCTTGAATTTACCACCCTCAAAGGGGTCGAGCCTGACTCTTCCTTTGCATTTTCGACACGGACATAAAACATCCCTCAGTCTTTTTTCATACATGTCATCCACAACGGATTGCCAGTATCTTTCCACCATCCTTCCATTGACCTTCATGATCACCTGCGGGCGGAGAAAATATTATAACCACGTATATATGCATGCATGGATCAAATTCATACAAAAATTCGGCATGACCTTCCCTAAACATAGGACATATTGAGTTTGCATGCCCGAAATTCGCCGAAACGGAATTGAATCGACAATTCGGCAAAATATAGGCAACTCATGTCACCCACATATTATTTCATCAAATACACAATGTAGGCAACTCAAATTATGCCACACACAATTCGGTATATATATTCTCATATCGCCCATATATATATATATATATAGTTTCGGTCCTATCCACACAAACACCTTTTTTTGCTCACCTATGTGTCGAGAGGGATATCGAGCACCTTTCTTCTTAATTACCTAATATCTCTAGATATATAGCTCTAACTAGCTAGCTAGCTAGGGAGAGAGTGGGAGGAGAGGGAGAGGAGAAGAGGGAAGGCATTAATGGAAGGGGGTGGTGGAGGGCAAAGAAGAGGGGGAGGGAGGGCATTAATGGAGGGGGGGTGGTGGAGGGCAAAGAAGAGGGGGAGGGAGGGCTCTAATGGAGGGGTGTGGTGGAGGGGCAAAGAAGAGGGGGTGATGGAAGGGCAAAGAAGAGGGGAAGGGAGGGCTCTAATGGAGGGGTGGTGGACGGGCAAAGAAGAGGGGGGTGATGGAAGGGCAAAGAAGAGGGGAAGGGAGGGCTCTAATGGAGGGGTGGTGGAGGGGGAGCATTGGAACAAGCAAGGTGCAAGGAAAGGGGGAGAAAGGAAGGGGGAGGAAGAACAAAGGGGGAAGGAGGGGAAAGGTGGTAGGTGGCTGGCGGGCATAGCAGTAGCGCGGGTCTCCTATGCGCGCTACTGCTATGGCTGCTTGCAAATATCTACGGCTGGTGGTGCACTACCTATAGCACGGGCTAAAATAACATGCTACTGGTAAAATTTTGTAGATAGAAAAAATAGCAGTAGCGCGTTTATATCAACAGGCACTATAGATCCAAAACTAATAGTAGCGCTGGTTGGGCGACAAGCGCTGCTAATATTTAGTGATCAGATATTGTGGTGTGTTACTCTTAGCAGTAGCGTGGGTTTAGATAACAAGCGCTGCTGCTAACTTATACCAGTAGCGCTCTTTCTAGCTAGCGCTACTACTAACTACTAGTAGCATGGGGTCACAAACAAACGCTACTGGTAAACTTCTATCTATAAGCGTTTTCCTAGTAGTGGCTGTAGCTGCTGGTGCTGATGCTGTAGCTCTAGTGTCTGTCACTGGCACTGCAGCAGATCTCTGTCCTCTGGGCACTCTAGCAAATGCATCTGTGGTAGACTTGCCCTTCTTATCCTCTGCTTCCTCCTGAAGTTTCTCAACTGCAGTTTGGATCTCTGTGATCTTGACATCAAGGTCATAGAATTTTGTTTCAACTATCCTTTCCAAGCTCTCCTGGTTCTTGGTCAGGGTGGCCAGGCCCTGCTCAATCCTCGGAGTGGATTGGATCAGATATCCAAGCTGGTCTTGCTTGCTCTTCAAGAAAATCTGAGATGCCTCCTCTACTGTTGGCATCTTTGCAGCCTTCTCTGCTTTAGCCTTCTCTCTCTTCTCTTGTGCTTGCACAGATGATGGTTCATTCTCAGTCATGACTACTGTGTTGTCCTCGAAGTCAGGGTAGATGGAAGATGCTCTTTGTCGAAGATGTACTTGCCCTTGCCCATCTTTGAGTTAATTAGCTCCTGGATGTGTGGGGGCATATCCACAACTTCTCTTCTAATCAGCTGCAGTCCTCTTGATTGTTTCCACAATCAGGCTCATAACCTTGAACTTTTGTGGGACATCAAATATATGCAGCAAGTTTATGGAATGTCCTCTGATCATCTTGTGATCACCTGACTTGGGTAGCAGTGTGTGCCTAAGGATCCAGTTGATAGTTGGCAGACCAGACAACACGAAGTGTACAGATCCAAACTTATGTGTCTCCAAAGTAGCATCTGGGATCTCTTTGTACATGTTGGCCATAGAGTTGTGGTCTTTCTTCTTCTTTCCATAGACATCCAAGTCATCCTCATGTTCCGCAGGAGCATTTATAAGTTGTGCCCATTCTTCAACGGTAGACTGGTACCTAGTACCCTCAGACATCCACACAATCCTTCCATCTGGATAGAAGTGTGCAGTGGAGTAGAATTGCATAATGAGCTCATCATTCCACTTGGTGAACTTCTGAGCCACAAACTCATCAACTCCACATGCCTTGAAGCTGTCATATACACCAGGGAAGTGTTCCTCATTCTCCTTGATGAATTTCCAATCAACCCATCTCATGTCACACACTATGGACTTCTTGTCAAGTAAAACAGTCTCATAGAAGTCCTGCTGTTCCTTAGGGTGGAATCTGTAGTCCACAACAGTCCTTCTCCTGGTGGCATATGGATCAGACTCTCTCCATAGCCTTAATCCTAAATCCTTCCTGATTTTCATGTTCTCTGCAATTGGGTGTGCATCATTGTGATTAGGGATCTTTGGCTTCAGTTTCCTCAAAATAACAGAATCATTTTCTTCTTCTTCTTCAGCAGCTTGTGGCACTGGGGCCTTGTTTTTCTCCTCAGCAGGGATGTTCCTGGTGCTCCTCTTGGGTTTTGGCTTTGGAGCTGGAGCAGCAGTCTTAGGAGCAGCTTTGGGCTTAGATGGAGCAGCCCCTGACCTGATTGCATCTCCCATGATCTTTTGAGCTTTGGGTGCTGGTGCTACATCCTCTTCCTCTTCTTCTTCTTCTTCTTCCATCATTGATGGTTTGCCAATAACTCTGGCCATGGTCTTCTTGACCCTTTCTTTCCTCTTCTTGCCATCTCCAGTTTCTTCAGCAGCTGATTTTGAGGCTTCAACAGTTGAGGCTCTGGCTTTGGACATTGGGACTCTTCTTGTTGCCATTTTTGTTTTCAGACCAGGTTTTAGTGGAGCTGTTGTGCCAACTTCTTTCTTAAGCACTTTCTTCCTTGAAGTGGCTTCATCTTCAATAGCCACATAATCTTCATCTTCAGAGTCAGAAGTTCTCTTCTTCCTTGTCCTGGTAGCAGCCTTTGGCAGATTGCTTGGAGTGCTCCTGCTGCCTTCATCATAGCTGCTAGAGGGACTAATGCCCTCACTCAACTGAGCTTGTTCCTCTGACTTGTTCTCGCTGTCACTTTGGTCAGACATCTTGCAAGAAAACTGTCAGCAGACCCTGTGAATAGGTTATAGATGAGGTAGAGTAGATGAGCATCACAAAGTACAGGAGTTTTGCAAAAATGATGACTTAAAAACTTTGTTTTAGTTCTTCACAGAAAGCATTTTGGATCTACCGATTTGTAAACTCGGTGATACCGAAGCAGCTTTTGGAACCTAAACTAGTGAACTCGGTCAGACCGAGTCACAGTTCGGTGGCACCGAGACTGCTAGGGTTTCACAGAGAATCGAACTCTGTCACACCGATTTGCAATTTTCGGTAGGACCGAAAATGCGTGTGCTCTGGCCTAAGCCAAAATCGATGAGACCGATTTCTACAACTCGGTCGGTCCGAGATGAGTTCGGCGGGGACCTAACCCTAAATTTTCAAATCAAAACTAATCTACAGGACATTTTCGCTTGACAGGATGATTTCAATCATGGCAAGAATCATGGCAAAGAATGTGCTAAGAATCGGAGTAAAAGATTAGCACAATGATCAAGTCCGTACCCTAGTGCGGCGACGAACTTGCTACGGCAGCAACGGCGGAGAAGATTTCTGTTCACGGCGGTGGAGACCAGCGGCGGGAGGTCGCTGGCGACGAGAGGACGATCTGAAGACTAGCAGAGGCAGAGTAGGTTACGCGTGGGCGAAGGGGTTCGGAGAAATTTCCAATTTTTTACCCTGCGGTATATATAACCTTACCCTGTCGGTGTGACCGAGAGGAACGACTCGGTGGCACCGAGATGCAAAACTGCAAGCAGTTACTACAACTCGGTGTGACCAAAACATTCTAATCGGTTGCACCGAGATTGAAAACCCTAGATCAACTTGGTGACTCGGTAGGACCGAAAAGGATGAATCGGTCAGACCGAGATGCACAAAGAGGTTTTGGAGGTTTAAGTCTATGACGAATCGGGATCTCCGAGTGCTCCTCACACAGAGTGGTTCGAATCTGACTTGATCAAACTTTGTGATGTAGCATGAATAGAGTCTGAGATGAGAAAAGCATAGATAGCTAGAGGGTGTTCTTAGGCATTCTTGTCCATCCATTTGGCAAAAGAGAAAGAGCCAAACAATCATAGCAAGAAATGGATATCCTCGAATGAGTAAAATATGCATCCAACATGCTCACACAATAAACTGGAAAATGAAATATGTGGCAAAGCATGCACAAACATTCTAGCATCTATCAAGCAATTGGCGATGACTAGGTCATCTATATATGAGTATATTGACGTAGGAGTCAAATGAGAACATTTGACCATAGGTCATACTCATCGTTTAAGCACAAGTGGGGTTACCACTTTTACATAAAGCATTGTTGTGTTCACACCATTAGAGTTGCTCTAGCTCATTGATTTGAGTAAAGCTCCCCCTAGATGTGATATTCCCCCTAAAGGGAATGAACTAACCTTGGGTTTTGTCGATGATGACTTCATGTAGGTGTTGAAGATGTAGATGCTCAATGTTGATGTAGATCATTTGGAGCAATCCTTTGGAGGGAGTTGCACTTTCAATACCTACACGGGTTAGTCCCACAAGGAACAAACAAGGATATCCATAGACATAGAGTGATGCATACAACAATGATGTCCATGAAAGCATTAGGTTACCTTGTCCCTTGTCTTACCAACAAGAGGGTTTATGACTCCTTGAACTAGTGCAAGAAATGGAAGTTGTTTGCACTTGTCCTTGCCAAAATGATAGGAGTGAAGTATGTTGGCGGAGTCAACCTCAAGAACTCTCTAGTTCTTCTTCTTCTGGATCCACACCATCTTGTTGGGAATCCTTGGAGTAGTAATTGTACTTGATGAAGTGGAACTTGATGTAGTCTTGGGAACCCACTTGACCAAGGCCTTAGGTGCTTCTTCAAATGCATCAATTTCCTCTTGAAGCTTATCCTTGCCTTTTTGCTTGTGGTCTTGTGGTGGAAGATCATCTTGAGCTTGTGTCCCTTTGAAAGAAGTAGGGTCATACTTCTCTTGTTGAGGAACAAACTTCGTCTTGGGGTATTGATCTTCTTCCCACTCAACTCCATTGGCATTGAACTTTCGTTCAAAACCAACACCTTGATTCTTCCGGTGTCTTCCTTGCTTCCGCACAATTTCCTCAAATTGCTTACTTCCGGAAAGACTCTTGTAAACACCTTTCTCTATGATTCCCTTCAATAAGCTATTTTCTTGCTCAAGTGTAACTTGGCTAAGAGAATCATTAGTGGAATCAAGAGAACTACTAGAAGAAACAACATTGGATTTAGCATGATTGTTGTCACCACTAGATGAAGAATCTTTCTTGTTCTTGTTGCTAGATTTAACTTGTGGCATGTAAGTAGACAAGAGTAAACGCTTGGCAATGTAAGAAGAACTTTTCTTGCGAAGATCATCATTGATTGCCTTTAAAAACTCATGCTCTTGCTCAAGGTTGAGCTTTTCAAAGTGTAGCTTATCATGAGTCTTTAAAAGTTCTCGATGATTTTCCAAGGTAGTTTCATGAGCTAACTTAAGAGTGTTTAGTTCTTTAGTTAGACACTCAATCTCCTTCTTATCATCATCATTCGTTTTATCTTGATTAGGAGGTTCATCATAGTTTTCATAACTAGAGTTGTCAACAAGTAAATCATCATCTCCTAGCAAATCATCTTCATCACTATTGAAATCAACATACTCAGGATGTGTTACCTTTGGACCTTTAGCCATGAAGCATCTTCCAATTCCTTCATTTGGTGAGTCAAATATGTCGTAGGAGTTGGTTTTCACAAGTGCTAGACCGGCAACACCTTCATCTTGAGTATATTCGGAGTCGGAGTGATAACTTCTTTCGGAGTGATTGTCGGAGTCGGAGCCGGATACCCATTCACCAACATGAGCTTGATGTCTTCTTTTTGTGAAGCTCCTTGATGACTTTTCTTTCCTTTCCGAATCCTTGCTTCTCTGAGAGGGTCTTCGTTCATAACGATCATCTCTACTCCTCCTTTCTCTTGGTGGTTATTCTTCTCTTCTACTCCTTTTGGGAGAATCTTCTCTTCTTTTGTAGGGGGGCGTGCACTCATTGGAGTAGTGTCCGGGTCTTCCACAATTGTAACAATTTCGCTCACGACTAGAAGATCTTTTGTCATTGTAGGACCTTGACTTGGAGCTTCTTTCCTTGCCTCTACTCTTGTAGAATTTGTTGAAGTTCTTCACCATTAAGCTCAATTCTTCATTGAAGGTTTCTTTCTCACTTGATGATGTGGGGGCTTCACATGAGGCTTTGTAAGCACCACTTGACTTGTTGTGGAGCTCCTCCTTATCCTTGAGTGACATCTCATGAGCAACAATTCTTCCAATGACTTCCGTTGGCTTGAGATCTTTGTAATTGGGCATCATTTGGATCAATGTGCACACAGTATCATATTTTCCATCCAAGGCTCTTAGGATCTTCTTGATGATGAATCTATCGGTCATCTCTTCACTTCCTAAGCCAGAAATCTCATTTGTGATGAGAGCAAGCCTAGAGTACATTTTAGCGACACCTTCACCATCCTTCATTTTGAACTTGTCAAGTTGACTTTGAAGCACATCCAATTTGGATTCCTTGACGGAGTCGGTACCTTCGTGCATATCAATCAAAGTATCCCAAATTTCCTTTGCATTCTCAAGACGGCTAATTTTGTTGAATTCTTCGGGGCACAATCCATTGAAGAGAATGTCACAAGCTTGAGCATTGTATTGTAGCATCTTTAACTCTTCCGCGGTAGCTTCATGGTTCGGTTCTCTCCCATCAAAGAATTCACCTTGCAAGCGAATACACACAATAGCCCAAACGGCGGGGTTATGTCCAAGAATATGCATTTTCATCTTATGTTTCCAACTAGCAAAATTAGTGCCATCAAAGTAAGGACCTATATGGTGGTAATTTCCCTCGCTAGACGCCATACTCTCCTAGGTTGTGAAACCAAGGCTATGACCACCAAAAGCTATGGAAATCAAAGCAAATGGAGACCAAAGCTCTGATACCACTTGTAGGATCGAAAGTATGTCTAGAGGGTGTAACACCCCAAAATTTTGACCTTGATTTATTAATTAAAATTTTGCCAGGAAATTAAAATTTTTATTTTCTGGTTTTATCTGTTAATTTCAGATAACTCTGCCCCTCTGAATTTTGGAGTTTTTCTTTCTAGATGGAAACCTTTCAAAAATATTGTTGGACTTGTATATCTTCCCAAGACCATTTCTTTTACCAGTGAAATTATTTCTACAATTATTTTTCCTGAGCTTTATTTCTTTATAAATGATTTTTCATTAGTTTCAGAGCTCTATTTGCACCACAACTCTTTCAGAAAATTCTTGAAAATTTCAACCAAAATTTGGGGATGTCATGTGATGTTTCCACATCACTTTTATGCAAAAATATCTTTTGGTCATTGGAGATTTTGAGCTCTACACCAAATTTTCAAATCTGGTCCAGTAGGTAATTTTGCACTACAACCTATTTAAATATTTCTTTAAAAATTATTCCAAGTGTTTGGAGATGTCAGTAGATGCATATAATTCAACTTTATGCAAAAACCCATGAGTGTTATTTGAAAAATTTGAGCAAATCATCCTCTTTTGCTCTCTGGTCCAGTTTGGCTTTTTCTACTGCAACCCTAATTTATTTTGCTCTAGTGCCCATGAGCTTTTTCCTGCTTGTAGTCCTCCCTACCAAACCCTTAAGTCCAGGAGAGTGGACCCATTGGAGTATTTTTGGTTCATGCAATTACAGCCTTTAGTTTCTGTCCAGATTTGGTTTTCTCAAAAACTTGTACTAACAAGCTTTTGTTTTTGACAAACTAACCTTGCCACCCTCTTTATCATCCAAAGAGACTATGATCTGGAGTTTTTGGCCACCCCAAGAGTTACCTAGATGCCCATGGCATTCTGTCGAGCACCTTGTGTTCATGGACAGCTTTGGCATAGTTTTATGTTTGCACTGTGATCTTGCCCTTCTGGACAAACCAGCATGTCCACTAGTCTCCTAGCCACCACTAACCTAGACCTGTTAACTACCAGCTTCATTTAGGCCCTCTAGCATGTGTTGGCATTTCGGCGAGCACCTGGCGTGCGTGCTCTGGGCGCGGCCAGAGCGCGCGTTTTGCACGTGTGTGCACCCGAGCCGCCGCCTCTTGCCCCTGGCCGTTGCTCGCCCGCAGAGCCGCGCCCGTCCTCATCCGCTCGCCAGAACCCTCCAAGCCCTCCCCTGGCACCCTACAGCGCCGCCGTCAGGTCGACCGTGGCCGCGAGCGGGCGGCCACAGCAGCTCCTGCCATGGACGGCGCCGCCCGAGCCACTCCAGCGCCCCAGCTCGCCCCTGAACAGCCCGAGCTTATCTGCGAGCTCGTCCACTAGCGCCCGTCGCCGCCACGTCGCCCTGCTAGCAACAGAACGGCGGTTCGCCGGCATGCTTATCCACAGCCACGGGAACCGACCTCGACCGCCTATAAAAGGAGCTCCCGAGCTCGACCAGACCCTCAGGCGACCTCAGGCCATCTCCCTAGAGCCCCCACAACCAGCAATCGACGGAGGGAGGCCTTCCTCCTCGTCTCCGGTCAGTTTGGCCGCCACCACACCCCGGTCCCGTCCGTCACGAGTAGGGCCTCCCTAGTCTTTCCAGCGCCACCGTCCGACTCCCCTCGACCATACAGAGCCACCCAACACCTCAGCCTCGACCAGGAGCCACCGTAGCACAAGCCCCCAATTGCTCCCGAAACGCCGTCCGCCGCGAAGCTCGCCGCCGGCGACTCCCTGCGTCCCCGCTAGCCCTTCGACCACAGGGAGGACCGCCCTGGACTGGCGGATCCATCCCTGCCCTCGGGGCCCCATGGGTAGCCGCCGTTCACCGACGGCGATCGCCGGAGCCCCGCCTCCGTTCGGCCAGAAGAGAGGAAGGCGCGGGCGACTGGTCAAACCTGGCCAGTGGGCCCGATGGACCCACTGTCAGTGACCCAGCGAAGACCCACGCTGGCTTTAGTGGAAGCGTAAAACCCAGAGTACGTTTCCTCCTGTTCGAAAACGTATTACTCCCCGAACCGTTTTCTTTTTCTGATTTTTGTTAAAAACAGATTTTGACTAAACTTTGACTGGCTATAACTTTTTAAATATAAGTCCAATTGACTTGATTCTTTTTCTGTTGTTTCTCAAATTCTGTCTAGTTTATTTTCATATCTATTTGAAAATTTTCCAAACAACTTTTTTGTACTGTTTTGAAACTATGTGTTAATTTGAATTTTCTCGAAATAGGATTTTTGAAGAAGGAAGCAACTTTCAAAAAAAATGCACCCCACTTGCATACTCTTGAAGGCAAGCATTCTGAACCCTGGCATAATATTTTTTGTGTTGTTTGATATGTTTACAACACCCCTCGTCTCAAAGTATTCATTATTTTATGTGATGATATGATCATACTCATGAGTGCATAATGAATGTTCCTTGCTGTTGGAATTTGATATGCTTGTGATGGTAATCACCCTCGTATGCCTCTCATGCCTACCGGAAGGAATCTGGGAAAGTCTCTGTCTTGGGTAGACATGAGCTTGTCCCCAGTCTTCGTCAAGACGGTTGTGTCCGGTACGGCATAGTGAGGTATGATGAGTGGTGATTTTGTCTGTTGGTTGAAACATATTTGTTATGCTAACCATGCAGGGAATACTTAAAACTCCTGAGTCGACCGTAGATTGAGTCTTGTTCTAGTAACCCCCATACTTTTTTCGTACTACCACTTGTCCCTGCCACAGGTAGGGTACGGTTCAGTAAGTTGTCAACCCCTTCCTAGCACACACCGTACAGAGAGGCCATGGTGGAAGATACCGGAGGCCTCCGGTAGGCATGCCACCTGGTCCGGGGGCATGGGTGTTTCGGTTGTAGCCGAAGGGGTAGCTCCCCTAGTTTGCGCGCGGTATAAATTTTGTGATTCCCATGCTAAGTCGAGGTTGTAGCCTCCCCACTTAGAGTTTCGCTTAACGGGTGTCATGGGTGATTCCAGACACCGGTAAGTTAGGCTGGTGTGTGCGGTTAGGTGTGTTTTCAATTAAAAGACCGTAGACGGAATTAGTCCCGATGGACTAAAGAAATCCGTTACTCGTGGGTAAAGAGTACACCCTATGCAGAGATTATGTCTATTCGAATAGCCGTGTCCATGGGTAAGGACTACAGTCTGGGATGGGTCAAGTGTCGGTCTTAGTGTCGGTCTTCGGAGGAAAAACTGCTAAACCAGAACATTGATTATGACCTGTGACACATGAGGATTATGATTATTATTATTGTGGACTAACCATTTACATTATTTGAATTATTGAGTATCCCTGGGACGGTTCTACCTCCTGGATACTCACTGCGATTATTCTCTTATAAGCCCTTTATGTGGTGTCGCTCAGATGCCCGACTGTGGCATGCTTGTTATTTAAAATTACTTATAAGCCCTTTATGTGGTGTCGTTCAGACGCCCGACTGTGGCATGCTTGTTATTTAAATTATTTATGAGCCCTTTATGTGGTGTCGCTCAGACGCCCGACTGTGGCATGCTTGTTATTTAAATTACTTATAAGCCCTTTATGTGGTGTCGCTCAGACGCCCGACTGTGGCACGCTTGTTATTTTAAATTATTTATAAACCCTTTTTGTGGTGACTCTCAGACGCCCGACTGAGGCATGCTTTATATTATTATCCTTTCGAGGCGTCGCTTCAGACACCCGATCGGTGCATCCTATTTCTGCTCCCTTATTGCATATTCATATGAACAACCTGCTTGCGTGCAACATGGATTTTTATTTCGTGGCTAATGTTGTGATCATAGAATATTTCATAGCATGATCATCATTTGTTATATTATACCTGTGTTCATAATGTTTGCGAGTACATTCAAAAGTACTCACTGGCTTGTCCCTGGCTATTGTCTTGGCCAGATTTCTTGCGTGGAGAGGAGCGTTGCGACGACAGCCCCGGAACCTACGCAATGATGATAGCAGCCTTGCGAAGATAGGAGTTATCATGGTCAGCTGTTCCTGTGGGAAATGGAGTCCCATGGCCACTGATGAACCACAAACCTCTTCCGCCATCAACCACTAGAAACCATTTGTTGTACTCATAGGCCAGAATGGTCTTGTACCTCATATTTTGAAATTTTGCTTGGAATTTCTGTATCAAGTTGGTGCCTCATCAGCTAACAGTAATCCTGGGGCTGGTGAGCACAAGGACCATTTTGGGAAATTGATACCCCGAAAATCTGGTCCTGACAGAGGGGGGTGATTAGACTACTTGACCAAATAAAAATCTAGCCTTTTCCCAATGTTAGTTCTTGGCAGATTTTAACAACTTATCACAAGTCAAGCAATCAACATACACATGCAATTCTAAGAGTATAGCAGCGGAATGTAAAACAATTGCACATGAAGGTAAAGGGAATGAGTTTGAGGGAGCAAACGCAATGTTGACACGGAGATTTTTTTATCCGTGGTTCTGATAGGTGGTGCTATCGTACATCCACATTGATGGAGACTTCAACCCACGAAGGGTAACGGTTGCGCGAGTCCACGGAGGGCTCCACCCACGAAGGGTCCACGAAGAAGCAACCTTGTCTATCCCACCATGGCCGTCACCCACGAAGAACTTGCCTCACTCGGGTAGATCTTCACGAAGTAGGCGATCTCCTTGCCCTTACAAACTGTTTGGTTCAACTCCACAATCTTGTCGGAGGCTCCCAAGTGACACCTAGCCAATCTAGGAGACACCACTCTCCAAGAAGTAACAAATGGTGTGTTGATGATGAACTCCTTGCTCTTGTGCTTCAAATGATAGTCTCCCCAACACTCAACTCTCTCTCATAGGATTGGATTTGGTAGAAAGAATATTTGAGTGGAAAGCAACTTGGGGAACGCTAGAGATCAAGATTTATGTGGTTGGAATGAAGTATCTTGACCTCAACACAATTGTAGGTGGTTCTCTCTCAGAAAATATGTATTGGAAGTGTAGGCATGTTCTGATGGCTCTCTCCACGAATGAAGAGTGGGTGGAGGGGTATATATAGCCTCCACACAAAATCTAACCATTACACAAATCACCAAACTCGGTGGGACCGATTCAGAGAACTCGGTGGGACCGATTCAGAGAACTCGGTCGGACCGATTTAGTTCAAAATGTGAATGTTAGGATTCTTGGTGGGACCGACATGTCAACTCGGTGGGACCGATGTCATTAGGGTTAGGGCATAACGTAATCTCGGTGAGACCGATTACACAAACTCGGTGAGACCAATTTTGGTAATAGCCAAACAGAGAGTTGGTCAGGCAAACTCGGTGGGACCGATTCACTCATCTCGGTTACACCGAAACGTTACGAAGGGGAAACAGAGAGTTTGCATTACAATCTCGGTGGGACCAATCGCTGATCTCGGTTTGACCGAAACGTTACGAAGGGAAACAGAGAGATTACAATCCCATCTCGGTGAGACCGAGATCCCTATCGGTGAGACCGAATTGATTAGGGTTTCTGGCAGTGGCTATGTCAACTGAACTCGGTGGCGCCAGATAGATCAAATCGGTGGGGCCGAGTTTGACTTTTTGGTTTAGGACATATGTGGATATGAGAAAGTAGTGGAGGGTTTTGGAGCATATCACTAAGCATTTTGAGCAAGATCCTCATTAAGCAACACCTCATCCCTTCTTAATAGTATTGGCTTTTCCTATGGACTCAATGTGATCTTGGATCACTAAAATAGAAAATGTAGAGTCTTGTGCTTTGAGCTTGAGCCAATCCTTTGTCCTTAGCATTTTGAAGGGTCCACTTTCTAATCGATGTCATGCCAAAACATTGAGCTTTCCTGAAATATTTATCTTGGAATAGCATTAGCTCAATGAACTATATGTTGTTAAGAATTACCAAAACCACCCAGGGATAGTTGCACTTTCAACCATATCTACCTATATACGGTATTACCCTGCCGTCCTAAGTAAATTTGCATGTGCCACCTCTGAAAACTTCAAAAAATTATCCTTTTTGTGTGCCTAGATCGTTCATGGAACGACAGGAGGTGGTCGATATCTTCCGTGCTAAGCATGTTATTCTCAGGTCGAGTGTTTATTCACTCGCCATCGCACGAGAAAATGGGCGGTATCAGGGATTCCCAGTCCCAAACTTCAAACATGAAAAAGAGTTCATCTCTTGAATAATCAAACAAAAACTCCCAATGGAGTCAAAACCTTTACTTTCCGCTTGGGAACCGCCACTAGCGTGCCTAGCATGGAAGAGGTTGATAACTGATGGTCGTGAAGTGAATAATAAGTGTGCATGTCTCAAAATATCAATTATCTCTTTTTCAATAATTGAGCTCTGGCACCTCTGCAAATCACTGCTTCCCTCTGCGAAGGGACTTTCTATTTACTTTTATGTTGTGTCATCACCTTCTAAAAACAAGCGCCAGAAACTGAGTAGAGCACAGTTGTCATGATTTATGCATTATGTATAGCAAATGTTGGGTGCATCATGACTGGATCTTTTCTACCATGAATTACAATGTTTAGTCGCTGCTTGAACTTTGGAGGTGCTCTGCATTTATGTTTTGTGGTCTCAGAAAGGGTTAGCGAGATACCACTATTGTCATATTATAACATGGTTGTTTTGACAACATGTTGCTATTTGAGATATCTTATTATTGCTCGCTAGCTGATTATGTCATTGATATGAATCATTATAATCTTTAAATATTATTGTTGATATGGTTAGTTATAATGTTGGTTGAAAACCTGGGTGTTGTTTAAGCTTATTTATGCAAACAAGAGCAAAGGAGTTCGTAAAAGTTTTTCTTTCTCACTTTCCGTTTATCAACTGAATTGCTTGAGGACAAGCAAAGGTTTAAGCTTGGGGGAGTTGATACGTCTCCAACGTATCTACTATTTTCTCACGCTTTTCCTCTTGTTTTGGACTCTAATTTGCATGATTTGAATGAAACTAACCCCGGACTGACGCTGTTTTCAGCAGAACTACCATGGTGTTGTTTTTGTGCAGAAATAAAAGTTCTCGCAATGGAACGAAACTTTGCGAGGATTTTTTATATCAATAATAAGAATTTCTAGAGCCAAGACCCACCAGAGAGGGGGCCCTGGTCAGGCACAACCCACTAGGGCACGCCCCCCTCTCCTGGCGTGCCCAGGTGGGTTGTACCCACCTGGTGGCCCCGCTGACGACCCCCCTGATACTATAAATTCACATTATTCCAAAAAAATCAGGGAGATAGAATTATCGTGTTCCACGAGACGGAGCCGTCGCCAAGCCCTGGTCTTCCTCGGGAGGGCAGATCTGGAGTCCGTTTGGGGCTCCGGAGAGGGGGATCTTCGTTCTTCGTCATCACGAACCCATCTCCATCATCAATTCCATGATGCTCCCCACCGGGAGTGAGTAATTCCTTTGTAGGCTCGCTGGTCGGTGAGGAGTTGGATGAGATTCATCATGTAATCGTGTTAGTTTTGTTAGGGCTTGATCCCTAGTATCCACTATGTTCTTAGATTGATGTTGCTATGACTTTGATATGCTTAGTGCTTGTCACTTTGGCCTCGGGTGCCATGAACTCAGATCTAAACCGGTCAAGTTTCGTTCCATTTGGAGGTCGTTTGGTACTCCAACGGTTAACCGGGCATCCGCAAAGTCCATTTATGTGTCCAGCCAAAACCACCCTAAAAACCAGCCCAAAACCCACCTAACTCACTTCCATGCTCTAGGTCGTTCGATCACGATCGTGTGGGCGAAAACCGCACCTCATTTGGAGCCTCCTAGCTCCCTCTACCTATTTATATGCCTCCCCTCCCGAAAACGAATCGCAGACGAAACCCTAAAAAACTTCCCCCCGCGCCGCCGGACGCGTCCGCCGTCGGCCGGACGAACCGCGCCACCGCCCCGAGCCAGTGGCGAGCCGCCACGTGGCATCCGTACGCCGCCGCCGCCGAAGCCCGCCCGGGCCCGGGGCAAGCCCTCCCTGCCCGCGCGCCCGAGCCCCGCCGCCTAGCTCCGCCCGAGCCGCGCGCCTCGCCTTGCCGCCGTGCTCGCCGGCCGGCCCCGCAGCCCTCGCCGCGCCGCCGCACCAGTGCCCGCCGCCGTCGCCGGCGCCCCGTCCGCCGCTGACCGCGCCGCCCTCCACCTCTCCGGCCTCCTCCTCCTCTCCACGGCGCTGCCCCGCCGCCGTCTCCTCCTCCTCTCCATCTCCGGCGACGAGCCCGAGCTGGCGCCCCGGCCAGATCCGATCGAGAAGGCACTGTACAATTGACTTTTCCCAAACCCTAGATATTTCTAAGTCTTTGAATCTTACGATAAGTGTCCATGTTCCTCAGTGCGTAACTTCTTACATGTAGCTCCAATTCGCGCGTGTAATATGTCAAATTGTTCGCCTCGTGATGCTCTACATTTTGTTCAATTACACCATGTTCATTAGATGTCATCTTGATGCCCAAATCTCTGTTGGAAGAGGGCTAGTTGCTGTTATCCTCTGGTTCTTGTCAGAACTTGGAGATTTGTTATTTTTGTATCTTTAAATCTGTGCATCTTATGGGCATGAGCTCTACATGTGTTTTGTTGTATGCCATGCCATCTTTCCAAGGGTGTATGCCATGTATTTGTTTGATCTCTGTGGTGACTAGCACAAGCACGCAAAGTAGGCCCCGTAATATTTCTGATTTCAAGGACAGTGATTTCTCCAAGTCCTTGTCTGTTGTTATTTTGTTGCCATGTAAACTTGATGCTACAGAGAGATACATGCATATTTTGGAGATATTCAGTAAAGATGTTTTGTAGCTGTAGTTGTAATTTATCCATTACTCCCCTTTTTTGCAATTATGGAGTACCATAGCATGACTCAATCTTGCTCTACTTTTGCTATAAAATATTTCCGGCAGATTCTTAACATGATATTCATTTTTGCCAAGCTTGTTGTAGTTGATCCATACATGCTATGCTATTGTTCTTGCCATGGTTAGCTTCATAAACATGCCATATTGCTGTAGGTATGCTTGTTTTGTCATGCATTGCTCTGTAGTGAGTGCATCAAGCTTACAAAGAGGCCTTCATATTATTATTTCTGCCATGCTCTCTTTTCTGCAAGTCTGAAATCTGATAACGAAACTTGCTATGTTTACATGCTTAACATCATATCTTCTGTCATTTTTGGCTTATGGTCAGTAAGGGACTTTTGTCATATGCATTTAGTAGAACACTTCCATGCCTTGTTTTGCTATGTTAAGTTCTTGTAGCATATTGATTTCGCGCTCTGAACATTGCTACCTGATGCTGTTTTCTGCCATGTCCTGTTTTTCACCAAGTCTGTGAACATGTTATCTTTTGCACTTTTTCCATGCTTGTTTGAGCTTGATATGGTGTGATCTAGCCGTAGCTCAGTGTTCATCTTTTGTCAAGCCTGTCCTGTATATTACTGCCATATGCTTTGTTGCTATGTTGGAGTGCTGTAGCTTTGTTACTTGTTGCATTTTAAGTGCTATCATGCTGTTAATCGCAGATTCATGTCATTCTTGTTTTGCTTGCCATTTGCAAACCGTGCATCCTTTTCCGGTGATCTTTATATCGATTTCGACCGAAATCATCACATCTTTCCAGTGGCATGCTTGGTTTGCCAAGTTACTGCCATGTTCATCATTTTTCCTTCCGGAGCACGCATATGCATCGCATATCATATTTTGCATATCATACATGTTTTGCATCATGTTGCTTGTGCATTTCTCGTGGTTGATTGTGGTTACGTTTGTTTGTGTTCTTGTCTTGGGTAGAGCCGGGAGACTATTTCGTGAACGAGGAACCTGTCGAGGACGCTTACGAGGATCAAGCTTTCGACAACTCTGAGAACCTTGCAGGCAAGATGACCACCCCTCGAAATCACTTCTATCTTTGCTTTGCTAGTTGTTCGCTCTATTGCCATGATGCGCTACCTATCACTTGCTATTTCATGTCACCCATTTTGCCATGTCAGCCTCTAACCATCCTTTCCTAGCAAACCGTTGTTTGGCTATGTTACCGCTTTAGCTCAGCCCCTCTTATAGTGTTGCTAGTTGCAGGTGAAGTTGAAGTTTGTTCCATGTTGGAACATGGATATGTTAGGATATCACAATATCTCTTATTTAATTAATGCATCTATATATTTGGTAAAGGGTGGAAGGCTCGGCCTTATGCCTGGTGTTTTGTTCCACTCTTGCCGCCCTAGTTACTGATATACCGGGATTATGTTCCTTGAGTTTGCGTTCCTTACACGGTCGGGTGATTTATGGGACCCCCTTGACAGTTCGCCTTGAATAAAACTCCTCCAGCAAGGCCCGACCTTGGTTTTACCATTTGCCACATAAGCCTTTTCCCCCGGGTTTTCGCGAGCCCGAGGGTCATCTTTATTTTAACCCCCCCCCCCCCGGGCCAGTGCTCCTTCGAGTGTTGGTCCGAACCGAGCAGCCTGCGGGGCTACCTCGGGGAAACTCGAGGTCTGGTTTTACTCGTAGCTTGACTTATCCGGTGTGCCCTGAGAACGAGATATGTGCAGCTCCTATCGGGATTTGTCGGCACATTCGGGCAGTTTTGCTGGTCTTGTTTTACCATTGTCGAAATGTCTTGTAAACCGGGATTCCGAGAGTGATCGTGTCGTGGAATTAACACGTCAGATGTCCTAGGTGTAAGGACTTAGTCGTGAGGCCAGCGCATCTATGTAGTAGCTTGAGAGGGGTTGATTGGGATGAGAGACGCAAGGCGGATCAACGCACAAGACAAGGGTTTAGACAGCTTCGGGCCCCGGGAAACATCATCCGGTAACAACCCTACGTGTTGTTTGAGGCTAAGTCTCATTATGCTCATAAGAGAGTCGCCGGGAACCGGCTTTCGGTGTCTAGCCCTAGAGATTGATTCTTGTTCCTTGTCCCTCTTGGGGAGCCCTGCCCCTCTTTATATAAGTTAGAGGGGCGGGTTACATGTGGAGTCCTAGTAGGACTAGGACTAGTCTATCTTCTCTTACAAGTTAATTACAAGTCCGGGTTTTGCTTCCTCGTAAAGGAAATATTCGTCATCCCTTTCTTCTTAAGCCGGCCCATCATCACATGAGCCGGCCTTCTGGGCCTTGGGCCTAGTCTTCTATCTGACCCGCCGTAGGGGTCATCCGTGAGTCGTCAGGCTCGTCAGTCGTCTGACAGTGAGCCGCCAGACCCGTGAGTTGCCAGTCCTCCGGCGGGTCACGGTGAAGCGCCAAGTCCGACCGGGTCACACCTCCGGCCGGGTCATACCGCGGGGTATATCCCCGACATTAGCCCCCAGTTTAATTTGGATTTATCCATGTTAAACTAATCTGCAATATAAACATAAGAACAAATTTGACAGGTTGTGTTCCGGGTTAAATATTCTTTGTAAGCCGGCACTTGATCATCCTTAAGTCCTTGTCATCTTCCTTCTTGATATGTATCCATAATATCATAGCAAATCTCTTTAGCAGATATGTTCAAATTTTGCCAATGCAAAAAATCCAGATACTTCCTTTGAAAAATCCGGGTCAACAGGCCAGCTTCAGTGTCAATTTGCTGACATTGGTCTCTTGTTGAGAAATATTGTAAGAGATAATCCACTTGAGTCGGCTTTCAATGCTCTGACTTGACAAAAATATTGGTCTTCAAATATTCAACTTATATTCAGTCGGCTTAAAGATATAAAACTTGCCGGTTTATGAGTACCAAAATTGCCGGGTTATAAATAGATGATGCCAAGTCATAATTGTCGCCGACTCCGGTTTATGATTTTTGCAGACACCAGGTCAATCTGATTTACTCAAAATTGAGAATTTGAAGATTTTTCTCCCTTATATCCATATTACCTGTAGCCCTCAAGGGCCGGTTTAATCAGCATGAATAAGCCGGGACTTATCACCATGGCTTTAAATAAAATCCAGTTGTGTAGCCCCCATGAGTCGGCTATAGTCATAGTAGTGTAGCCGGGTCACCCTAGAATTGTCTTGAATTTTCGACAGGAGCAATTGGTAGCCCCTAAGGGTCGGCTCATTAGGATGTGATGATTCGGGTCTTCAATGAAGTAAGCAAAAAATGACTTTGCATTAGCCCCCAAGTGCCATGGTGCATGCTGGCAGTGACATGGAACTTGCATATTTGATGTAATCTCAACTTGAATAATGTAGCCCCCAAGTGTCGGGTTGTAAGCCTGCAGCGACTCGGGACTATTCCTTTCATTGTAGAATAAATCATATCCATTGATAAAATAATAGCCATTGCGCCAAAGCGACTTTGAAAACCTCAATCATAATATTATAGTGAAAATCCAGCCAAGTTTGGCTATTTAAAGATTCAAATACCTTATCTGTTGACAAGTAAATCCGGAGTTTAAATACCCGGCGACTCTTGGCCGATGGCGATTTATTACGCCTCCATTGTAAGCCGGAAATTTTATAACCCGGCGGCTTATAGCCTTTGAGAAAACCAAGAATTGACAACCCTTTTGAGACACCAATTTCAATCTTTGATGATGGGCTTGAACTTAATCATTTATGTAAGTCATAGCCCTGTAAATCCTGCACAGAATTTAAACAACATATGCCCTAGCGACTTAACGTTAAAAGCCAGGGCGGGTAATCACCCAAATGTAGTCTTATCCTGCACACAAGTAGATCACAAGATCCCTTGGCGGTTTACCGCAGGGCAGGTCATAATATCTCACATATAACCACTATGATATTGAATTTGCACTGCCGGTTTATGTAACCTGTGCAGTAAGGGTGATAACCCAATCTTTAGGAATCAAGACTTCCAAATGTTTATGATTGTCATATGATGGCGACTTATTATCCAAAGTCAAACCGGGTTAAATAGCAACCACTCATATACACTCTAGATATGATCAAAAGAGCTTCAAATAAAATCCGAAAACTGTTTGCAAAAAGAGACTTCAAAATTTTTGAGGCTTCTGATTCGAATACGATCAGAAAACCGTCCCAAAGGGGTTAAGCTAAGATTCGAATACGATCATATAGCCCCCAGTGGCTTTGGCGTTGCCGATCAAGAGGGTACCGACAGCTATGTTCTCTTTGGTTCGAATACGACCTATGTTTGAACAGGAAGCCCCCAAATGACCTTGAGAGTTGTTTAACGACACTGATTCGAATACGATCCACATCGGTTCCCAAAGGGGGTTGAGCTATGGTTCAAATATGACCAAGAAACTCCCCAATGAGCTTGGCAGTGTGCCGATCAAAAGGGTACCGACAGCTATGTTCTCTTTGGTTCGAATACGACCTATGTTTGAACAGGAAGCCCCCTAGTGATCATGAGAATATTTAACGACTCTGATTCGAATACGATCAGGGTCACACCAAAAGGGTTAAGCTAAATTCGAATACGATCAGCTCCCAATGGTCATTAAAGCAGGGTACCTATATTTGAGTTGTGCTTTGTAATAGACTCTCTTTGGTCCCTTTAATTTTTCCTGAGAACTCGAACTTTGCAAGAGACAACCTCTTTTTGAACCGGAAATTTGTAAACCGGATATTGAGAGCTTCAAAGCTTTATAAGATATAAATTTACCTTGAGTCGGATGTTTGAACCGGATATGAAAGCTTCAAAACCTTGCGAGAGAGAGATATCTCTTGAACCGGATTTTAAACCGGAATCTTTATTTTGAACCGGCAATTTTCTGACGGCCTTTAAATTTTCATCAATATGGTAGCAGCCTCCGGAACCGGGTTATCATTCCCTCCAACGACCCGAGGTTCCCGAGTCATGTCACTGTAGCCCCCGAGTCTCAAGATGACTCGAGGAGTTGGCTTGAGATTCTCCATATTTAACCGTGATATAAGCCGGCATAAATTGTATATCATTGGTGTTGATAACACGATGTGTATCCACAGAAGGTTGAGGTGACTGCGGCGGGTTATAAATGATCCCGTATGAGCCGTGTCAACAACTCGGCCAACGGTTCCTTCCAACTGGCTGTTTGAAGTTTGACCAAACTGTAGTGACGGCGACTTGTGCGCATGTCCATTGAGCCATCCGGTGCAGACGGCGGTTGATAGTATATGATAATTACCTCCATTTTGTTGAAAGAAAACCGGGCTTCCCAAGTAGTGACTTACTCATACTCAATAATCAGCTCACGCAGACGGGTGTGGCCCAGTATGTTGATATAGACCAGGCCGCGAGAGGCGGACGGAAAAGACGACCTCAGCATCAGAGGCGGCATAGACAGTTGAACCGGCCGCGGTGTTGTAAACCGGCGCGGTCGGGCGAGTTAACCACGTCGTTTCGATGTAGTGAACAATTGTCCTGCATCAACAATATTGCAGACCAAGACAAAGATAAACTGCTCTTTGACAAAATAATATGTACCAATAAAATATATTTTAGATGGATATCACCTAATGTGCCAGGCCGGAAATAATCCGCCATGAAATTGATGATCGCTAGGTGAAGTTGAAGTCGCTCTCGGGTGAACCGGCCACGGCATGGTAAACCGGTGTGGACGGGTGAGTCGGCCGTGACTTTTGTAAGCCGGCGCGGACAGCGAGTCGGCCACGGCGTTGTAAGCTGGCGCAGAGACGTGAACCGGCTGCGAGGGCGGACGGGCGAGTCGTCCGTGGCGTTGTAAGCCGGTGCAAACGGGCAAATTGTCCTCCTCGTTGTAAACCGGTGTGGTCGCGAGAGACGGCCACGTCGTTGTAAGCCGGCGTGGTCGCGAGAGATGGCCACGGCGCTGTAAGCCAGTGCGGGAGTCCGTTGAGTAACGACGACCACCCGTGCCAAAAAATGTTGGCATGCCTCCATCTCCTCGGTATAATACCACTTTTTGTCATGAATAATTGCCCTGCACGTTAAAATATACATGCCAAAGTATTGTTCTAGGAAAGAATAAATATGTCGTAACAAATAGATTGGACGGATATCACCTGGGGCATTGGGATAACAGATGATCTTTGCGCGTCCATAGTTTAACTGGGATACGGAGGCCCAGCAGCAACGTGAACGTGCTAGTTTTTTAGTCTGAATCTAGCACTCCGTCTGGTCTGATATCTGATGAGTCTGTAGCATTGATTTCTCCACCGCGTGATCTCAATAATGATGGATGTATCATGTCATGAGCTTTGCTCCTTCCTGAGGAACAAGTTGTTTGCTTCTTTCTTTTACTGTTCAATCCCAATAATATGTATTTTGCAGTGAGTTGAGCAGGTCGGCCGCATCCTCTGCTCAGCCATAGTACAGAAACGCGGAGAGCTTGCTCGAAGTGGAGACGGCTGTAACAGGCAGAAGCGTGCTGAGCCACAGCGACTCACGCGGAGGGCAGTGGCTGGCGGCTCTGCGTTCGGCCGCGGAGGCGGAGAAGTGCCGGCGACTTAGCACAGGGGCGCGAGGCCAGCCGCGGCCAGAGGCGGCTACGAGGCCGGGCTGTTCACAGCTCAGGGAGGGCTCAGGAGCGGCGAGGTCTGACGATGATTCAGACGGGAGGCGACTCAGCAACGTCTGGTCCCGAAGGACTTGGAAGGGGGGCGAGCGCGATGGCGACTCAGCAACGGCGAGGCCCGAAGACGACTCAGACGAGGGCAAGCGCGAAGATGATTCAACAGCGGCGAGACCCGAAGGCGACTCAACAGTGGTGGAGGCTAACGGCAAAGGACGGCTCAACGGGGCATCTCAGGCGGCGGCCAGGGGAGCCGAGTTCGGCGGCTCAAGCGCGAGGCGGCGGCTCGACGGCTGTGGGGACGATGGATTCCACAGCCGAGGTGTTAGCGGGCGGTCTCGGAGATGCGGCCCGAGTCCTTCTCCAGGTCATATCCGTGTCCTGAAACTGCGGCGGTGAGTGACCGGCGCAGAGGCGACCGGCGGTTTATCGCGGGGGCGGTTTGATCGCAGCCGCGGGACTGGCTTGGCGCAGTCGCGGTGAAGAGGTAGCTCGGAGCGCCGGAGAGCAGGCCGGGGCGGACAGACGGGACCGGGTCGAGTCCACGGCCGCGGGTGAGAGAGGCGCCGGCTCGGCAGGGCTGCGGCCGAGCTACAGTCGGATTCGCGCCCGACAGTGGCGGCTCCGAGATGACGACGGAGACGAAGATTCCATGACCTTATCCCCTTCTGTCGTAGAGTTTTTTTTCTCAGTACGTCCAAGGGATAGACTGAATTTTCTCCCATATGCAGCTATCCGATTTTGAATCATATCTGCCCTAGATTCGACCGGCCAGTTGCCTTTGTTCCTTACGTGAGGATGCATAACACTTAATTAATCCATCATCTATAAGGAACTGTGCCAAAACTAGCACCTTTCGCTTGAGCAAACTTGAGGCTTTCGTATGGGATCTAGTACTAGTAGTACTAGTAATCTTTAGGTCTGATGCAAACAGCCATGTAGCCAATATCTCCTCGAGAGGACAGCTCCTGCCCGTCTTGATGTATAGCGTCGTTGCGCTGTAGCAGAAAATTTTGATATGTCCTCGGATTGACAGATCGTCAGAGACGCCTACGGCGGCGCACCAGCCGTAACCCTAATTTCTTGTGAACTTAAATTTTGTATCTGCCGCTTCGAAGCCAATCATGACTCCAATCACTTAACAATGAATATTGCCGGCTCTTCTTTCATCCAACGAATCGCGAGCTTCTTGATCCCTGTGAAAGATCCCTCCAAGAACTCAACACCACCGTGCGCGAAGCCCCACGGTGGGCGCCAACTGTCGTGGAATTAACACGTCAGATGTCCTAGGTGTAAGGACTTAGTCGTGAGGCCAGCGCATCTATGTAGTAGCTTGAGAGGGGTTGATTGGGATGAGAGACGCAGGGCGGATCAACGCACAAGACAAGGGTTTAGACAGCTTCGGGCCCCGGGAAACATCATCCGGTAACAACCCTACGTGCTGTTTGAGGCTAAGTCTCATTATGCTCATAAGAGAGTCGCCGGGAACCGGCTTTCAGTGTCTAGCCCTAGAGATTGATTCTTGTTCCTTGTCCCTCTTGGGGAGCCCTGCCCCTCTTTATATAAGTTAGAGGGGCGGGTTACATGTGGAGTCCTAGTAGGACTAGGACTAGTCTATCTTCTCTTACAAGTTAATTACAAGTCCGGGTTTTGCTTCCTCGTAAAGGAAATATTCGTCATCCCTTTCTTCTTAAGCCGGCCCATCATCACATGAGCCGGCCTTCTGGGCCTTGGGCCTAGTCTTCTATCTGACCCGCCGTAGGGGTCATCCGTGAGTCGTCAGGCTCGTGAGTCGTCTGATAGTGAGCCGCCAGACCCGTGAGTTGCCAGTCCTCCGGCGGGTCACGGTGAAGCGCCAAGTCCGACCGGGTCACACCTCCGGCCGGGTCATACCGCGGGGTATATCCCCGACAGATCGGGTCTTTCCGGGAGAAGTTTTATCCTTCGTTGACCGTGAGAGCTTATGATGGGCTAAGTTGGGACACCCCTGCAGGGTATTATCTTTCGAAAGCCGTGCCCGCGGTTATGAGGCAGATGGGAATTTGTTAATGTCCGGTTGTAGAGAACTTGTCACTTGACCCAATTAAAATACATCAACTGCGTGTGTAGCCGTGACGGTCTCTTCTCGGCGGAGTCCGGGAAGTGAACACGGTCTGAGTTATGTATGACGTAAGTAGGAGTTCAGGATCACTTCTTGGTCATTGCTAGATGACGACCGTTCCGTTGCTTCTCTTCTCGCTCTCTTTTGCGGATGTTAGCCACCATATATGCTTTTGCCGCTGCAGATCCACCTCATTACACCATCCTTTCCTATAAGCTTAAATAGTCTTGATCTCGCAGGTGTGAGATTGCTGAGTCCTCGCGACTCACAGATTCTACCAAAACAGTTGGAGGTGCCGACGATGCCAGTGCAGATGATGGGGTCGATCTCAAGTGGGAGTTCAACGCGGAACGTGGCCGTTACTATGTGTCTTTTCCTGATGATCAGTAGTGGAGCCCAGTTGGGACAATCGGGGATCTAGCATTTGGGTTTGTCTTATTTTCATTTGGATCTTGACCGTAGTCGGTGTATATGTGTGTATTTTGGATGATGTATGAATTATATTCATGTATTGTGTGAAGTGGTGATTGTAAGCCAACTCTTTATCCCATTCTTTTTCATTACATGGGATTGTGTGAAGATGACCCTTCTTGCGACAAAACCACTATGCGGTTATGCCTCTAAGTCGTGCCTCGAGACGTGGGAGATATAGCCGCATCGTGGGCGTTACAAGTTGGTAATCAGAGCCATCCCCGACTTAGGAGCCCCCTGCTTGATCGAATCGATGGCGTTGTTGAGTCTAGAACAAAAATGTTTTGAGTCTTAGGATTATATATATTGGAGAGTAGGATTCTTTTTACTCCTCAGTCCCTTCGTCGCTCTGGTGAGGTCTCCTGACGTAGAAGTTTTGACTATTCTCTCCTCAAATTTCACAAAAAAAAAATTTAGGATCACGCGGGTATCTTGGAATCGTTCCGATGGTTTTGTGACGAGAACATTGTTCTTGGTGCCTCCTGACATTTAGGGGTTATGGCAGTGTCCCGGGGAGTTGAGCTCCGAGGTGTTGTCGTCACAATTTTATCGTTGCTGTTCTGGAATACCTGAGTTTTGCCGACATCGAAATCTCTTTCATGCAGTTGTTGGTGAGATCACCTCGACGCCACCCAGTACTGGGGCGGGAGTTCGGGAGTATTGCCATAACTTGTATAACGGATGTTTTTCGAAGGTTGAGGTAAACGATTTCCGAAGGTTTCTTGGTTATGTGTTGACGGATGGATACAGCTGGATCTAGGTATTGTTAGTTTGGGTGATATATTTTGTGTCCCCTGTATCCCCTACACCAGATTGCATAACCAGAAAGTTTCGGGAGTTTATAAGTGGGAATTCAAGTAGCCTTAGGATATCTTTCCGACAGACGCATGATATGAGATTGGGGTTCGACGTCTAGTGGTCCGCCTGTACACGGTTGGTTTTACAGTGGTCTCGTAGTGTCTTAAAGAGTCCTTGGCTATGCCGACTCGGGGACGCTTCGTATGTCATGTGCACAGCCTTGTACATGATGGTGTTGTACGATTGAGCCCATGTGGGCCCCACCACGAAAACTTCGGACGAAATCTCTATCATATGTTTGTTCCGGCTTATTCCGCAAGCCAATACTTGTTTTGCTTTGTATTGTGATATTCGAGTTGCTTCAAAGTCATATGTTGATTCCATATCTTTTTCAAGTGGCTTCTCAACTTATGGAAGTGTGATGATTTACTATGGAATTCATTCGTTCATCTTCGTTCGAATGTTTATTGTGAAGACTATATGTTGCAATTTCTATCCGTTGATTCTACTTATCTATTTGTCTATCAAGATGCTAACGGATGTCACCCTCTTCAGGATGGCTCCGCCAACGCGTCAGAATCCGGATCGCAATGAAGGGAGTGAAGCGAACCCTCCGCCACCACCTCCACCTCCGGAGGCATGGCAAGCTATCATGGCAGCCACCAACGCCAATGCTCAGATGATTCAGCAACTCTTGCAAGAACGTACCCAAGGGCAAGGCAATCAAGGCAATCAAGGTCAAGGCAACAATCAGCTTCATTTTGCCACTCTCAACCAGTTTCTCGCAAATCAACCCAAGTCTTTCAGCTACTGTGCCGAGGCCACGGATGCCGATGATTGGCTCGTGGACATCAACAAGCATTTTGAATGTAGCAATGTCAGGCCTGAGGACTATGTCAAGTTTGCTTCTTTCCAGCTCAAGGACCAAGCTGCTGATTGGTTTCAGCAATACAAAGATTCCAGAGGAGGTCGTGTGATCACTTGGACTGACTTCTGTCGGGACTTCAAAGCGCACCACATTCCACAAAGTGTTGTTGAGAGCAAGCGTGAGGAGTTCCGCAATCTCAAGCAAGGCAACATGTCTGTGTATCAATACAACATCCAGTTTCAGAAACTTGTTCGCTTCACTAAACAAGACGTTCCTGATGAAAAGAGCATGATCTATCACTTTAGAGGTGGCCTTAAAGAGGATCTGCAGTTAGCTCTCGTTCTTGTTGAGCCTACTCAGTTTGATCAATTCTACAATATGGCACTGAAGCAAGAGGCTACTCAGCTCAAGTGTGAGGCTTCTAAGAAGAGAGTCAGAGACGCAGTTCAGTCTTCTTCTTCCTCACTTGTGACAGCTAAGCAACAGAAGTTCTGGTTGCCTCCTCCTCCTCCGTTTCGTCAGCCTTATCAGCAGAAGAACAAAGGTGGCCATGGTTCTTCCAACTCTTCCAACTCTGGCTATCAGAACAAGTCTCAGAATCAAGCTCCAAAGTCCAATGCTCCTTATCACCGTCCACTCTCAGAGGTGACTTGCAACAAATGTCAGCAGAAAGGTCACTATGCTAACAAGTGCTTCAACCAAAGGCGTCTTCCTCCTCCTCCTGTCAGATCTTCCAGCAATGCAGTGGTCAAGCATAATCCAAAGTCTGCAAAGGTGAACATGATGAATGCAGCTCAAGCGGAGGAATCTACTGATGTGATAATGGGTAATCTCTCAGTTAATGATATTCCTACAAAAGTTCTTTTTGATACTGGTGCTTCGCTTTGTTTCATGTCAAGACCGTTTTTTGCCAAGCATGAATTCACTTGTTCTCATCTGAGTAAACCCATGGATGTCGTTTCTCCGGGTAAACGTTTGAGTTCTAGTATGATGGTTCCGGATCTTTCCATCAAGATGGGTGACTATGAATTCCAGTCTTCTCCAATTGTTCTTGGTGACTCGGATATTGATCTTATTCTCGGGATGGACTGGCTTTCTAAGCACAAGGCTCAACTTGATTGTGCTGCCAGGGAAATTCAATTGACACACTCTTCTGAGGATGTGATTATTTATGCCGCTCGTGATGAAACCATTCGGTTTTTCTCTCTCAATGAGAAGGGCGAATTGAATGCCATCTCTCAAATTCCAATCGTTTCTGAGTATCAAGATGTCTTTCCAGAAGAGCTTCCGGGTATGCCTCCTCATCGGCCAGTTGAGTTCGTTATCGAACTAGAGCCTGGCACTGAACCCGTTTGCAAGCGTCCATACAAGCTTGGACCCAACGAGCTGAAGGAATTGGAGAAACAGCTCGATGAACAAGAGCGTCTGGGTTTGATCAGACCGAGTTCTTCTCCATGGGTTTGTGGTGTTCTTTTTGTCAAGAAGAAGGATGGCATGGACCGACTTTGTGTCGACTACCGTCCATTGAACAAGAAGACAAGCAAGAACAAGTATCCACTTCCCAACATCAATGAGCTATTTGAGAAACTCAAAGGTGCTAAAGTATTCTCGAAGCTTGACCTTCGTATGGGTTATCATCAGATTCGCATTCGTGAAGAAGATATTCCCAAGACAGCATTCAGAACAAGCTTTGGTTCTTATGAATATACTGTCGTGTCTTTCGGCCTTGTCAATGCTCCTCCAGTGTTCTCTCGGATGATGAATTTCATCTTCAACCCCTATACCAATTAATTCGTCCTGGTGTATCTCGATGATATCTTGGTTTTCTCCAAGAATAAGAAGGACCATGCCAAACATTTGCGATTGGTGCTCGACAAGCTCAGAGAGTATCAATTCTATGCGAAGTTCTCCAAATGTGAGTTTTGGCTTGATGACGTTCTTTTCCTTGGTCACATCATCTCTGCCAAGGGCATCGTTGTTAACCCCGAGAAGGTGTCCGCAATTGTGAATTGGGAACCTCCTCAGAATGTCAAGCAGCTCCGCAGTTTTCTGGGTCTTGCAAGCTATTGCCGAAGATTCGTTGAGAATTTCTCTAAGATTGCAAAGCCTCTTTCCAACCTCCTCCAGAAGCATGTGAAGTATGTCTGGTCTCCTGAGTGTGACGTTGCTTTCAACACTCTCAAAGAGAAACTAGTCACAGCTCCTGTCTTAACTCCTCCTGATGAATCCAAGCCGTTTGAAGTTTTCTGTGATGCTTCTCTCCAAGGTCTCGGTGCTGTGTTAATGCAAGAGAAGAAAGTTGTGGCCTATACCTCTCGTCAGTTGAAGCCCAACGAGAAGAACTACCCCACTCATGATCTTGAGTTGGCGGCAGTTGTCCATGCATTAATAACGTGGAGACATCTCTTGTTGGGAAGACAAGTGGACATTTTCACCGATCACAAGAGTCTCAAGTATATCTTCACTCAGCCCAACCTCAACCTCAGGCAGACTCGATGGGTCGAAATGATTCAAGAGTACAATCCGAGTATTGAATATACTCCAGGCAAAGAAAATGTCATTGCAGATGCTTTAAGCAGGAAGGCTTATTGCAACAGCTTAATTCTCAAGCCTTTCCAACCGGATCTTTGTGAAGCTTTCCGCAAGCTCAATCTCCAAGTTGTTCCTCAAGGCTTTCTTGCCAACCTCATAGTCTCTCCTACTTTGGAAGATCAAATTCGTGAGGCACAACTCCTTGATGCCATGGTGAAGAAGGTGAAATGTGGTATCGACAAGGGTCTTTCCAAATACAAGTGCTATCGCATTGATGACAGAGACACTTTGTTCTTCGAGGACCGGATTGTGGTTCCTAAAGGTGATCTAAGGAAAGTCATTATGAACGAGGCGCACAATTCTCTCCTGTCCATTCATCCTGGAAGTACGAAGATGTATCATGACCTCAAGCAGTCGTATTGGTGGACTCGAATGAAGGGAGAAATTGCTCAATTCGTGAATGAATGTGATGTATGTCGAAGAGTGAAAGCAGAACACCAACGACCAGCTGGTCTCCTCCAACCTCTTGCTATCCCAGAATGGAAGTTTGATCATATCGAAATGGACTTCGTGACTGGTTTTCCAAAGTCCAAGCGTGGAAATGATGCCATCTTCGTTGTCATTGACAAGCTCTCTAAAGTGGCTCATTTTCTTCCAATCAAAGAATCCATCACAGCAGCTCAGCTGGCAGAGCTTTACACCTCCAGAATCGTCTCTTTTCACGGCATTCCACAATTGATTTCTTCAGATCGTGGAAGCATCTTCACCTCTAAGTTCTGGGACTCCTTCCAGAAGGCCATGGGCACTAACATTCGCTTCAGCACAGCTTTCCATCCTCAAACTAGTGGCCAAGTCGAGCGAGTCAATCAAATTCTTGAAGATATGCTCAGGGCTTGTGTCATTTCCTTTGGCATGAAATGGGAAGATTGTCTTCCATATGCTGAATTCTCCTACAACAAC
This sequence comes from Aegilops tauschii subsp. strangulata, assembly GCF_002575655.3. Lineage (NCBI taxonomy): Eukaryota > Viridiplantae > Streptophyta > Magnoliopsida > Poales > Poaceae > Aegilops > Aegilops tauschii. Next base: position 521,739,061 of record NC_053036.3, read on the forward strand.
AGCTTCCAAGCGAGTTCGGGCAAGGCCCCATTCGAGATTCTCTATGGCAGAAAGTGCCGTACTCCTCTCAATTGGTCAGAGACTGGTGAACGCCAACTTCTTGGCAATGACTTAATCACTGAAGCCGAAGAAATGTGTAAAGTCATCCGTGATAATCTCAAAGCCGCGCAATCGCGCCAGAAGAGTTACTATGATAGTAAGCACCGTGATTTGGCTTTCGAGATCGGAGACCATGTCTACCTCCACGTCTCTCCAATGAAAGGCACTCATCGCTTCGGTATCAAAAGGAAGCTTGCCCCTAGATATGTGGGTCCTTTCAAGATCATTGGCAAACGAGGCGACCTCGCCCATCAACTTGAGCTTCCTTCCAACTTCGCGAACGTGCACGATGTGTTCCACGTGTCACAGCTCCGCAAGTGCTTCAAGATGCCTGAGCGCACTATCAGCTTCGAAGAGATTGACCTCCAAGAAGATTTTTCTTATCATGAGCACCCCGTTGCTATTCTTGAAGAAACTGAGCGCAAGACTCGCAACCAGTCAATCAAATTCCTAAAAGTGAAGTGGTCGCACCATTCCGACCGGGAAGCCACCTGGGAACGCGAGGACCATCTCCGTTCCGAATATCCGGAGTTCTTTCAGTCCTAGATCTCGGGACGAGATCCTCTCGTAGTGGTGGAGTGTTGTAACACCCCGCATGTAACTTGCCATATTTGTAACTCCGACTCTTGCCATTTTCGGCTATGTGATATGATATTCCCTCCGTGGTCGGGTTTTGTCTTTCGTTTTGCATTTTGTCATGTCATGCATTCCATATCATGTCATCATGTGCATTGCATTTGCATACGTGTTCGTCTCATGCATCCGAGCATTTTCCCCGTTGTCCGTTTTGCAATCCGGCGCTCCTATCTCCTCCGGTGCACCCCTCTTGTTTTCTTTCGTGAGCGGGTGTCAAACTTTCTCGGAATGGACCGAGGCTTGTCAAGTGGCCTTATTATACCACCCGGAGACCACCGGTCAAGTTTCGTTCCATTTGGAGGTCGTTTGGTACTCCAACGGTTAACCGGGCATCCGCAAAGTCCATTTATGTGTCCAGCTAAAACCCCCCTAAAAACCAGCCCAAAACCCACCTAACTCTCTTCCATGCTCTAGGTCGTTCGATCACGATCGTGTGGGCGAAAACCGCACCTCATTTGGAGCCTCCTAGCTCCCTCTACCTATTTATATGCCTCCCCTCCCGAAAACGAATCGCAGACGAAACCCTAAAAAACTTCCCTCCGCGCCGCCGGACGCGTCCGCCGTCGGCCGGACGAACCGCGCCGCCGCCCCGAGCCAGTGGCGAGCCGCCACGTGGCATCCGTACGCCGCCGCCGCCGAAGCCCGCCCGGGCCCGGGGCAAGCCCTCCCAGCCCGCGCGCCCGAGCCCCGCCGCCTGGCTCCGCCCGAGCCGCGCGCCTCGCCTCGCCGCCGTGCTTGCCGGCCGGCCCCGCAGCCCTCGCCGCGCCGCCGCACCAGAGCCCGCCGCCGTCGCCGGCGCCCCGTCCGCCGCCGACCGCGCCGCCCTCCACCTCTCCGGCCTCCTCCTCCTCTCCACGACGCTGCCCCGCCGCCGTCTCCTCCTCCTCTCCATCGCCGGCGACGAGCCCGAGCTCGCGCCCCGGCCAGATCCGATCGAGAAGGCACTGTACAATCGACTTTTCCCAAACCCTAGATATTTCCAAGTCTGTGAATCTTACGATAAGTGCTCATGTTTCTCAATGCGTAACTTCTTGCATGTAGCTCCGATTCGCGCATGTAATATGTCAAATTGTTCGCCTCGTGATGCTCTACATTTTGTTCAATTGCACCATGTTCATTAGATGTCATCTTGATGCCCAAATCTCTGTTGGAAGAGGGCTAGTTGCTGTTATCCTCTGGTTCTTATCAGAACTTGGAGATTTGTCATTTTTGTATCTTTAAATCTGTGCATCTTATGGGCATGGGATCTACATGTGTTTTGTTGTATGCCATGCCATCTTTCCAAGGGTGTATTCCGTGTATTTGTTTGATCTCTGTGGTGACTAGCATTAGCATGCAAAGTAGGCCCCGTAATATTTCTGATTTCAGGGACTTCGTGATTTGTCCTTGTCTGCTGTTATTTTGTTGCCATGTAAACTTGATGCTACAGAGAGATCCATGCATATTTTCGAGATGTTCAGTAAGGATGTTTTGTAGTTATAGTTGTAATTGATCCATTCCTGCCCTTTTTTGCAATTATGGAGTAACATAGCATGACTCAATCTTACTCTACTTTTGCTATAAAATATTTCTGGCAGATTCTTAACATGATATTCATTTTTGCCAAGCTTGTTGTAGCTGATCCATACATGCTATGCTATTGTTCTTGCCATGGTTAGCTTCATAAATATGCCATATTGCGGTAGGTATCCTATTTTTGTCATGCATTGCTCTGTAGTGAGTGCATCAAGCTCATAAAGAGGCCTTCATATTATTATTTCTGCCATGCTCTGTTTTCTGCCAAGTCTGAAACCTGATAACGAAACTTGCTATGTTTACATGCTTGACATCATATCTTCTGGTCCTTTTTGGCTTATGGTCAGTAAGGGACTTTTGTCATATGAATTTAGTAGAACACTGCTGTGCCTTGTTTTGCTATGTTAATTTCCTGTAGCATGTTGATTTCGCGCTCTGAACATTGCTACCTGATGCTGTTTTCTGCCATGTCCAGTTTTTCACTAAGTCTGTGAACGTGTTATCTTTTGCACTTTTTCCATGCTTGTTTGAGCTTGATATGGTGTGATCTAGCTGTAGCTCAGTGTTCATCTTTTTTCAAGCCTCTCCTTTATATTACTGCCATATGCTTTGTTGCTATGTTGGAGTGCTGTAGCTTTGTTACTTGTTGCATTTTAAGTGCTATCATGCTGTTAATCGCAGATTCGTGTCATTCTTGTTTTGCTTGCCATTTGCAAACCGTGCATCCTTTTCCGGTGATCTTTATATCGATTTCGACCGAAATCATCACATCTTTCCAGTGGCATGCTTGGTTTGCCAAGTTACTGCCATGTTCATCATTTTTCCTTCCGGAGCACGCATATGCATCGCATATCATATTTTGCATATCATACATGTTTTGCATAATGTTGCTTGTGCATTTCTCGTGGTTGATTGTGGTTACGTTTGTTTGTGTTCTTGTCTTGGGTAGAGCCGGGAGACTATTTCGTGAATGAGGAACCTGTCGAGGACGCTTACGAGGATCAAGCTTTCGACAACTCTGAGAACCTTGCAGGCAAGATGACCACCCCTCGAAATCACTTCTATCTTTGCTTTGCTAGTTGTTCGCTCTATTGCCATGCTGCGCTACCTATCACTTGCTATTTCATGTCACCCATTTTGCCATGTCAGCCTCTAACCATCCTTTCCTAGCAAACCGTTGTTTGGCTATGTTACCGCTTTAGCTCAGCCCCTCTTATAGCGTTGCTAGTTGCAGGTGAAGTTGAAGTTTGTTCCCTGTTGGAACATGGATATGTTGGGATATCACAATATCTCTTATTTAATTAATGCATCTATATATTTGGTAAAGGGTGGAAGGCTCGGCCTTATGCCTGGTGTTTTGTTCCACTCTTGCCGCCCTAGTTACTGATATACCGGGATTATGTTCCTTGAGTTTGCGTTCCTTACACGGTCGGGTGATTTATGGGACCCCCTTGACAGTTTGCCTTGAATAAAACTCCTCCAGCAAGGCCCAACCTTGGTTTTACCATTTGCCACCTAAGCCTTTCCCCCCGGGTTTTTGCGAGCCCGAGGGTCATCTTTATTTTAACCCCCCCCCCCGGGCCAGTGCTCCTTCGAGTGTTTGTCCGAACGGAGCAGCCTGCGGGGCCACCTCGGGGAAACTCGAGGTCTGGTTTTACTCGTAGCTTGACTTATCCGGTGTGCCTTGAGAATGAGATATGTGCAGCTCCTATCGGTATTTGTCGGCACATTCGGGCGGCTTTGCTGATCTTGTTTTACCATTGTCGAAATGTCTTGTAAACCGGGATTCTGAGACTGATCGGGTCTTTCCGGGAGAAGGTTTATCCTTCGTTGACCGTGAGAGCTTATGATGGGCTAAGTTGGGACACCCCTGCAGGGTATTATCTTTCGAAAGCCGTGCCCGCGGTTATCAGGCAGATGGGAATTTATCAATGTCCGGTTGTAGAGAACTTGTCACTTGACCCAATTAAAATACATCAACTGCGTGTGTAGCCGTGATGGTCTCTTCTCGGCGGAGTCCGGGAAGTGAACACGGTCTGAGTTATGTATGACGTAAGTAGGAGTTCAGGATCACTTCTTGGTCATTGCTAGATGACGACCGTTCCGTTGCTTCTCTTCTCGCTCTCTTTTGCGGATGTTAGCCACCATATATGCTTTTGCCGCTGCAGATCCACCTCATTACACCATCCTTTCCTATAAGCTTAAATAGTCTTGATCTCGCGGGTGTGAGATTGCTGAGTCCTCGCGACTCACAGATTCTACCAAAACAATTGCAGGTGCCGACGATGCTAGTACAGATGATGGGGTCGATCTCAAGTGGGAGTTCGACGAGGAACGTGGCCGTTACTATGTGTCTTTTCCTGATGATCAGTAGTGGATCCCAGTTGGGACGATCGGGGATCTAGCTTTTGGGGTTGTCTTATTTTCATTTTCATTTGGATTATGTATGAATTATATTCATGTATTGTGTGAAGTGGCGATTGTAAGCCAACTCTTTATCCCATTCTTGTTCATTACATGGGATTGTATGTGAGGATGACCCTTCTTGCGACAAAACCACTATGCGGTTATGCCTCTAAGTCGTGCCTCGACACGTGGGAGATATAGCCGCATCGTGGGCGTTACAGTGTTATGATCCGGCAACCCCGGAGTGACAACAACCGGGCCCACTCCCGGTGATGACCGTAGTTTGAGGAGTTCATGTATTCACTATGTGTTAATGCTTTGTTCCGGTTCTCTATTAAAAGGAGGCCTTAATATCCCTTAGTTTCCAATATGGACCCCACTGCCACGGGAGGGTAGGACAAAAGATGTCATGCAAGTTCTTTTAATAAAGCACGTATGACTATTTACGGAATACATGCCTACATTATATCGATGAACTGGAGCTACTGTCGTATCGCCCTAGGTTATAACTGTTACATGATGAATACCATCCAACAAGTCACCGATCCAATGCCTACGAATTTATCCTTATTGTTCTTGCTACGTTACTATTGCTATCATCACTGTTACTGTTACCGTTGTTGTTGTCACTACTATCAAACTATCAAACTACTTTGCTACTGATCACTGTGCTGCAGATAATTAATCTCCAGCTGTGGTTGAATTGACAACTCAGCTGCTAATACCTTCAAATATTCTTTGGATCCCCTTGTGTCAAATCTATAAATTTGGGTTGAATACTCTACCCTCGAAAACTGTTGCGATCCCCTATACTTGTGGGTTATCAAGACCTTTTTCTGGCGCCATTGTCAGGGAGCATAGCTATATTTGTTGAGTCACTTGGGATTATTATCATATTATCACTATGAAGAATCTGAAGGATCCAAAGACTAAGACATTTCCCTGAAAGACGAGGGGAGGTAAGGAACTGCCATCCAGTTCTGCTTTAGATTCACCTTCTGTTTTGAGTAAACTTGCAACACCACCACATGCTATCAATTCTCATATGTCGCAAGTCATTGATGATGCTACTTCCGCTATGGATAATGCTTATGATGATGCTAGTACCTTGCTTGATAATGATGATGTGCCACTTGGTGAATTTCTTGATGAACAAATTGCTAGAGTCATACAACATGATGTTGTTGAATCTGATGATGAACTTGAAGCTGGAACTCCTGAAACACCTGCTAGAACAAGCCTTGGTAGATATGAGTTTCCTAAGGTACCGGAAGGTTATGTTATGAGTGAAGAAGCAACTAGAGATATTCTTGCTTGTAATGATAGAGATGATCTAGAGAAATTATTATGCAAGTATAGAGAAAAATCTCTGAATGCTAGAATGAAATGTGATCCTAAGTTTGCTACTTCACCTATCTTTATTGCTGATAAGGATTATGAATTCTCTGTCGACCCAGAGTTGATTACTTTGGTTGAATCTGATCCTTTCCATGGTTATGAAACTGAAACTGTTGTGGCACATCTTACTAAGTTGAATGATGTAGCCACCCTTTTTACTCGTGATGAGAAAACTAGCTATTACATTATTCTCAAATTATTTCCTTTCTCATTAAAGGGTGATGCTAAAGCTTGGTACAATACTCTTGCTCCTGGTTGTGTGCGTAGTCCCCGGGATATGATCTATTACTTCTCTGAAAAATATTTTCCTGCTCATAAGAAACAAGCTGCCTTATAGGAAATATTTAACTTTGTGCAAACTAAAGAAGAGAGTCTCCCACGAGCTTGGGGGAGGCTTTGCCAGTTTCTTAATTCTTTGCCTGATCATCCTCTTAAGAAAAATGAAATACCTGATATCTTCTATAATGGACTAACCGATGCTTCTTGGGACTTCCTAGATAGTTGTGCTGGTTGTGTTTTCAGGGAATGAACTATTGCTCAAGCTGAGGAATTATTGAATAACATATTGAAAAATTATGATGATTGGACTCTTCCTGAACCACCGCCTAAACCCACTCCGAAGAAGAGGGGTATATTATATCTCAGTCCTGAAGATATGCAAGAGGCAAAGAAATCTATGAAGAAAAAGGTATTAAAGCTGAGGATGTTAAAAATTTACCTCCTATTGAAGAAATACATGGGCTTAATACACCACCACGGCCTAAGGTGGTAGAGGTAAATTCTCTTATGAAGTTCAATGAAAATAACAATCCTCGCAATATGCATCCTAGTCAATGCCTTTATGAGTTTGAAAACTACATTAGAAAACAAGATCACTTCAATGCAAATGTTATGAAACAATTGAAGTATAATTCTGATATGACTGCTCACTTGAGTGATTTGTTATTTAGAATCTCAAATGATGTTAGAGGTGTTGGAAAACATGCTTCTATGGTACAAACTCAGTTAGAACAAGTTGCTAAATCACAAAGAGAATTACTTGATGAAATGAATCATAATATGCATGACTTTGCTATTAGAGTTGCAACTAGAGGAGGTAAAATGACTCAGGAACCACTTTATCCTGAGGGACACCCAAAAAGAATAGAACAAGATTCACAAAGGAAGAACACTAGTGCACCTAGTCCTTCTAGAAAGAAAAATAAGAAGAAAAATGATAGGACTTTGCACACTTCTAGTGAACCTGAAATAGAGAAACCTCCTGCTAATGAAAATGAAACTTCTATCTCTGATGCTGAAAATCAATCTGGTAATGAACATCCACCTAGTGATAATGAAAAAGATAATGATGAGGTTCATGAAGGTGCTCAACCAAATGATAAAGAACCAGATAATGATGTTGAGATAGAACCACCTGTTGATCTTGATAACCCACAACCTAACAATAAAAGGTATGATAAAAGAGACTTCATTGCTAGAAAACACGGTGAAGTAAGAGAACCGTGGGTTCAAAAACCTATGCCTTTTCCACCCAAGTCAACTAAAAAGAATGATGATGAAGAATTTGAACGCTTTGCTAAAATGTTGAGGCCAGTCTTTTTGCGTACTCGCTTGACTGATATCTTGAAAATTCCTCCTTATGCAAAGTATATGAAAGACATCATCACAAATAAGAGAAAAATACCGAAAGCTGAAATCTCCACTATGCTTGCTAATTATACTTTCAAAGATGGAGTGCCTAAAAAACTCAGAGATCCGGGAATACCAACTATACCTTGCTCCATCAAAAAGAATTATGTGAAAACTGCTTTGTGTGATTTAGGAGCTGGTGTTAGTGTTATGCCTTTCTCTTTATATAAAAGACTTGACTTGAATAAACTCACACCTACTGGAATATCTTTGCAAATGCCTGACAAATCAACTGCCATACCTATCGGTATCTGTGAGGATGTGCCCGTTGTTGTTTCTGATGTTACTATTTTGATTGACTTTGTTATACTTGAGATGCAGGAGGACGATAACATGTCGATTATCCTTGGTAGACCCTTCTTGAATACTGCAGGGGCCGTTATTGATTGCAATAAAAGCAAGTTCACTTTTCATATTAATGGTAATGAGCATACGGTGCACTTTCTGAAGAAACAATTCCAAGTGAATGGTATTAATGTTATTGAAAACTCTCCGACAATCACTATTGGAAGTTTTCAAATACCTCTACCTACTATCAAAAAGAAATATGAAATGCTTATTGTTGGGGAGATGCAAATCTTCATTGAGGTAACTTAGTGATTTACGAAAGTTCTTCAGTTTCATGCTAATCGAAAGTGGTTGTTAATAAGACTTGATCAACCTTATTAATGAATCATTTTTGAGCGGTATGAAGTTGATGAATTTAGTAAGAACTACCTTCTGTCCCTACTTTTTATTCTCTGCTTTTATTAGTTTAAAATAAAATGCCATGTTTTGTCTGTTTTCGAATTTCTCGTGCAATAAAAAAATGAACCGAAAATAAAAGTTCTCAGGATGCCCTGAAAATTTAATACGATTTTTTTTAATATCTAAGAATTTTTGGTGCAAATAATACCAGAGGAGGTGCACCAGGTGGGCACAACCCACCTGGGCATGCCAGGACCCCCTGGCGCGCCTTGGTGGGTTCTGGTCCCCACGTGGGCCCCCTCACTTATCTATTCATCACACATCATCACTTACCTCCAGAAAAAAATCCCCATAGCTCTCTGTCCCGTGTTCTTGAGCTCAAGCCCGCGGATTTTGATCTCTTTGCTCAAAGCTCCATTTCCGAAACCGTTTTGGGGGATTGTTGCTTGGTATGTGACTCCACCATTTGTCCAATTAGTTTTTCTTTTAGTGGTTTATACTTTGAATAAATAGCTACTCTTGGTGCTATTGTAGATGTGCTTGCATGTTCAATTCTTGGTGTTCTAAGTAGTTTGAATGCTTGCTATGGCCTCTATGTGTCCCTATGAGTAGTTGCTATCAATTTTGTGAAATTTTGCTGGTAAAATTTGGTGGACTAAAAATTCAGATTTTTGTTCATAGGAAAAATTGTACGCGGACATTATGAACTTGTTTGGAAGGAGTTCTTCGAGGAGATGACCCTCGGGGGCATTGTCTAGTGACAGTTCTGCTCGCCAATCTTATGTTGAGCCAAGTGAAAGTTCCACGCGAGATGCCGCCACCAAAACTTGCTTATGGCCTTGTGATGAGTATATGATGCAACCCCGACAAGATCAAAGCTATCGAGCAGATCCAAGCGCCAAGGACAGTTAAGGATGTGAGGCGCCTGATGGGATGTGTTGCCGCACTAAGAAAATTCATATACAAGTCTGCCGGGCATGCCCTGCCGTTTTCAAAATTCTGAAGAAGGCAGGGCCTATGAAGTGGACCCCGGAAGCAGATGCAGCTTAAGATCTATCTATCATCTGTGCCTAGCTTGGTTGCTCCCAAACCCCAGGAGCCGTTGCTGCTATACTTGGCGGAGACCAACCAAGTAGTCAGTGGGTCCTTGGTAGCACAGTGAGAAATGGATGAGGCAGAAAGTAGGCAGAGACCAGCAGAATCAGAGAAGGATCAGGACAGAAATGAGCACAGCAACGAGAGCAACCCCAAGGACGCGACAAGGAAGAAAGTGGTGCAGCGCCCAGTGTACTTCGTCAGCTCCTTGCTATAGGGGCTAGATCGAGGTACTCTGGCGTGCAAAAGTTCACCTTTGGTCTCATCATGGCCTCAAGGAAACTGCACCACTACTTCCAAGCCCATGAGAGCACGGTTGTCACTCGTTTTCCGTTGCAAAGGATACTCCGAAACTCGTTTTCCATTGCAAAAGTTCAAACTTGCATCCGCTCGTAGTTGCCGCGTCCCCCCTTGCGTTCGTTGACCATTCTGAGCCTACCCGGATTTTCGATTCTCTCTTGTCTGACCGTTTGACCCTCTCTGCACAACCACCGAACCCCTCCTTGCGCAGTGCATAGACCCCTCTCGCGCGTCCGGAACCTCCCCGAACCCGACCCGGGTTGTTGCCACCGTTGGATTCGGATCATCCCCAAACATCTACAAAACATCCCCGTTTTCTTTGTTGGACTCTCCACAGCCTTTTTTCTCGACCGTTCAATTTTGATCGGAGGGCCTGTTTTGCCTTAAGCTAGTCCACCTAGCTATTTAAACAGCCTAACCCTAGTCCTAACCTGTCCCATCCACCTATTCCCTGCCGCCGCCACCCTCTTCCTCAGGATTCCCCGATCCAATCCATCCATTCCACCCAGCCGACCCGACAGCGCCCCTCGTCTTCAGGGCCGGGCCAAGCAGCGCTTGCCACCCACTCTCCCTCGATTTCACCACCGCAGCCGCGCCTCCTGCTCCCTCATCGATCCAGATCGAGAGGAGCTCGACCCCGAGCCTCCCAACGACCTCCTCCTTGCCGGTGATTCCCCGCCGGAGGTTCCAACCAGCTGCAGCAGCGACCAGGCCAGTCCCGTCGCTCCGTGTCTTCCTTTTCTCCCGTGCTTCTCCATCGTCTCACCCCTCTGTCTCTCTCACCTCGTTCTAGCAGGAGCGCCGCCGCCCTCGACCCGTCTCCGTCCGGCCGACAACGAGCAGTAGCTCGCCGGAGTTGAGCTTCACCGGATCCGCCTCCCTCTGCCCGTTGCTGGTGCTCGCGTCACCGTCAGCCACCCGTCGCCCGAGTTCCTCGCCGGCCCGCGCGACAACCTGCAAGTACCAAGGCGTCGACCACCACCACCAGGAGCTGACCGCTGCTTCCCTGCCCAAGTTCCCCTGCGTCGCCGGCGACCCCAGGCAGGCCCCGTCGCGCCCTGCCATCTCCCTCGCTGTCCCGTTCGTCTTGCAGCAAGGCAAGGTACCGAGCTCCGCCGCAAGTCCCTTTGTTGCTCCGCGTCGCGCCGCTGCTCTTCTTCCCGGAGGGCCTCGACGAGAGCCTCGCTCGCGCCCCCTCCATCCCGTCTCCTGGATCCCGCCGCCAGCGCCCCCGAGTCCCGTCCAGCCGCCTTGGAGTTTCTTCGCCGCCATGCCCTGCATCCCGCATCGCCAGCCGTCGTCCCCTGCTTCACGAACGAGACAGCCAGCGCTGCCCCTTCGTTGACTTGGTCCAGCGCCAGTGTGGCCGGTCTCCAAGTCCCAGGCGCCAAGGCCCAGCTCGCCCTCCATCTCCTCGTGGCCCAGATCCGCCAGCCCAAGCCGGCCAGTTTTGGCCCAATGTGAGCAGCCCCCTCTCCTGTGCACTGTTGGCCCACCGGATTTCGGCCCGATCCATTTTTTTTACAGATCTGTGATTTTAGCTATTATCCAGAGATGCCAGATTTGCAGAAAAACCCTTGAACTTCATGCATATAATAACTTCACAACCGTGCATCGGTTTAAAATAATCTAAATATGTAAAATGCTCAGAAATTTGTGTAGTTTAATATTATGTCACTCTCATCCATGTTTAAATTTTTTAAAATGTTGTTTGTTTAAATTTGCTTAAATGCCATGTTTAAATGATTTAATTCATAACTAAATAACCGTAGCTCGGATTTTAATAAACTTTATATGTAAATGGGGTAGAAAAATGCCTAGTTTAACTTGGTGCACTTCATTTTGCTGTTTAACAAAATTAAAATTGTGTTTAAGGCAGAACAGTACCAAATCTAAAATATGCATGTGGGGATTTTCCGGTATTGTCGTCTGTTATTTCCGGCCTCATTTAAACTTGCCTAGATAGGTTGTTTAATTATGATGCACCCCTTGCCATGTTTAATAACATTTAATATTGTTGGGTACATAATGAGAGAGAACTAAATAATTGATGTGGTGTTTCGTCAATATGCAACTCGTTGCATATTGAGCTCCACTTAATTTGTAGTGTTGTTTGTTGCACTTTGCCATGCCATGCCTCATTAAACCGGACATGCATCATATTTGTTTTTGCATCATGCCATGTGTATGTGGTGGTTGTTTACTATGGTGTTTGTTTTCTTTCCGGGTTGCTTCTCTCGTTACCTTTGGTTTCGTTCCGGAATTGAGAGGATTCGTTCGAGTACATCCGTTTGTCTTCTTCATGGACTCGTTCTTCTTCCTTGCGGGATCTCAGGCAAGATGACCACCCTTCGAAATCACTTCTATCTTTGCTTTGCTAGTTGCTCGTCCTATTGCCATGCTGCGCTACCTACCACTTGCTATATCATGCCTCCCATACTGCCATGTCAGCCCCTAAACTTTTCACCCTTCCTAGCAAACCGTTGTTTGGCTATGTTACCGCTTTTGCTCAGCCCCTCTTATAGCGTTGCTAGTTGCAGGTGAAGACTAAGTTTGTTCCATGTTGGAACATGGATATGTAGGGATATCACAATATCTCTTATTTTACTAATGCATTTATATACTTGGTAAAGGGTGGAAGGCTCGGCCTTATGCCTGGTGTTTTGTTCCACTCTTGCCGCCCTAGTTTCCGTCATACCGGTGTTATGTTCCTTGATTTTGCATTCCTTACGCGGTTGGGTGATTTATGGGACCCCCTCGACAGTTTGCTTTGAATAAAACTCCTCCAGCAAGGCCCAACCTTGGTTTTACCATTTGCCTACCTAAGCCTTTTTCCCTTGGGTTCTGCAGACTCAAGGGTCATCTTTATTTTAAACCCCCGGGCCAGTGTTCCTCTGAGTGCTGGTCCAAACTAGAGCCACTTGCAGTGCCACCTCGGGGAAACTCGAGGTCTGGTTTTAGTTGTACGTAGTGTTCATCCGGTGTGCCCTGAGAACGAGATATGTGCAGCTCCTATCAGGATTTGTCGGCACGTTCGGGCGGCTTTGCTGGTCTTGTTTTACCATTGTCGAAATGTCTTGTAAACCGGGATTCCGAGACTGATCGGGTCTTCCTGGGAGAAGGAATATCCTTCGTTGACCGTGAGAGCTTATAATGGGCTAAGTTGGGACACCCCTGCAGGGTATTTAAACTTTTGAGAGCCGCGCCCGCGGTTATGTGGCAGATGGGAATTTGTTAATATCCGGTTGTAGAGAACTTGACACTTGACCCTAATTAAAACGCATCAACCGCGTGTGTAGCCGTGATGGTCTCTTCTCGGCGGAGTCCGGGAAGTGAACACGGTTTCTGGGTTATGTTTGACGTAAATAGGAGTTCAGGATCACTTCTTGATCATTGCTAGTTCACGTCCGTTCCTTTGCTTCTCTTCTCGCTCTTGTTTGCGTAAGTTAGCCACCATACTTGATTAGTCACTGTTGCAACCTCACCACTTTACCCTTTCCTACCCTTAAGCTTAAATAGTCTTGATCTCGCGGGTGTGAGATTGCTGAGTCCTCGTGACTCACAGATACTTCCAAAACAGTTGCAGGTGCCAGGGATACCAGTGCAGGTGACGCAACTGAGCTCAAGTGGGAGCTCGATGAAGATCTTGTTCGTTGTGTTGTTTCTTTTCATATTGATCAGTAGTGGTGCCCAGTTGGGACGATCGGGGATCTAGCAGATGGGTTGTCTTCTTTTATTTTGGTTCCGTAGTCGGACCTATGTGTGTATCTTGAATGTTGTATGAATTTAATTATGTATTGTGTGAAGTGGCGATTGTAAGCCAACTCTTTATCCCATTATTGTTCATTACATGGGATTGTGTGAAGATGACCCTTCTTGCGACAAAACCACAATGCGCTTATGCCTCTAAGTCGTGCCTCGACACGTGGGAGATATAGCCGCATCGTGGGCGTTACAAGTTGGTAATCAGAGCCATCCCCGACTTAGGAGCCCCCTGCTTGATCGAATCGCTGGCGTTGTTGAGTCTAGAACAAAAATGTTTTGAGTCTTAGGATTATATATATCGGAGAGTAGGATTCTTTTTACTCCTTAGTCCCTTCGTCGCTCTGGTGAGGTCTCCTGACGTAGAAGTTTTGACTCTTCTCTCCTCAAATTTCACAAAAAAAAATTTAGGATCACGCGGGTATCTTGGAATTGTTCCGATGGTTTTGTGACGAGAACATTGTTCTTGGTGCCTCCTGACATTTAGGGGTTGTGGCAGTGTCCCGGGGAGTTGAGCTCCGAGGTGTTGTTGTCACAATTTTATCGTTGCAAATCTGGAATACCTGAGTTTCGCCGACATCGAAATCTCTTTTATGCAGTTGTTGGTGAGATCACCTCGACGCCACCCAGTACTGGGGCGGGAGTTCGGGAGTATTGCCATAACTCGTATAACGGATGCTTTTCGAAGGTTGAGGTAAACGATTTCCAAAGGTTTCTTGGTTATGTGTTGAAGGATGGATACAGCTGGATCTAGGCATTGTTAGTTTGGTTGATATATTTTGTGTCCCCTATATCCCCAACACCTGATGGCATAACCAGAAAGTTTCAGGAGTTTATAAGTGGGAATTCAAGTAGCTCTTAGGATATCTTTCCGACAGATGCATGATATTAGATTGGGGTTCGACGTCTAGTGGTCCGCCTGTACACGGTTGGTTTTAAAGTGGTCTCGTAGTGTCTTAAAGAGTCCTTGGCTATGCCGACTCGGGGACGCTTCGTATGTCATGTGCACAGCCTTGTACATGATGGTGTTGTACGATCGAGCCCGTGTGGGCCCCACCACGAAAACTTCGGACGAAATCTCTATCATATGTTTGTTCCGGCTTATTTTGCAAGCCAATCCTTTGTTTGTTTTTATTTGTGGTATTCGAGTTGCTTCGAAGTCAAAATGTTGAATCCATACCTTTCCTAAACGGTGTTCTCATATTTCTATGTGGATACTAATCCTTCTTGATCATCGAGGTCGTCATGTTAATTCTCTTCCAACCTGCGTGCTTCTCTTCAAGTGGATCCGATCTTTTCAACATCCGCAAGATCAACTCTAAGTTTTCTCTACGGTGTTTGTTTCATCCGTCCCAAGGTGCCTTTGTTTTTCCCGCCCTCCCACCCTCTTTCTTCAAGGACTCAGATTTCTTAATCATGTATCCATTTTATGGATGTGAAGTCTCTTCATTCTTTTCAATCAATGTTCTTACACGGTGGTTCTCAGGAAAATGGTCTTCAAGTTTTTCATTCTTCATTCTTTTTCTTCTCCGGCGGACTAAATTCAAGCCTTCAATGTTGGTCACATCCTTTCTTCTTGTTTCAAATGTTTTTTCTCATGCCGGTGTATCTCTTAATCACCTCTCGCTTTCCATTTGTGCCGGAGTGCTGAAAATATCTCTGAAGATTCGTGTTTCCACTCCGCATCAATTCTAACTATTTCGAGGTTGTTACCTCATTCAAGCCATTTAATTCAACCGGTGCTATCTCCTTTTCAAGTAATTACTCAATGGTGTATCTTTCAAGTGGGCCCTAACCCACAGGTCTTTTCCCAGGATCTTACCTGACTCTTCTAATTTTCCCGGAGTTTCTAAAATTCATTGCAAAGTTTGACGTAAGAATGAATTATCATCAGTCAAATGTCTTTCTCCAAGATCTTTCAAATTCTTTTCATCGTTGGTTCAACCTTTCTAATTTTCATTCCGGAGTGCCTCAACAATTCATGGTGGTGCTTCTCGTCGTCTTTCTCAACATTTGAAGAACGAAGAAGAGTTTCTCTTAAATCTTGGCCCGTTCTCTTGAAGATTCATGGTTCTCACTTGATGCCATCCTCTCATAATTGTTTTCGATTGCGAGAATTCTTTCCATAACCATACGGAGCATTTTCATGTGTTGTTTTTGTTTCTTGATCATCCAAAGGCCATCATTTTAGAAGATTTCTTCATTCTAAGTTTTCAGCTTCGTTCTCCAATTACTCTAAATTGATGTCTCTTCGTTCATCTCCATATTCTCCTGGTGCATCGTTCAATTATCCTCTAGTCAGCTCGTGATCTATTCGTTCTCATGTATCTAATTTCCCTCGAGTATTTTCGCGCGTTCTTTAATTCTTACGGTGTTTCATCCTCTTTTCTTCAATTGTTTTCAATTCTTGCGGTGGTTCGTTCAAGATCCCATTTTCCTATGTCCTCATATTAATTCATTCGTTCTTTCAAATCCTACCGGTGGTTCCATCAAGACCTTCTCAAGTTTGCGCTATATCTATCTTAATCCTTTCTACAAGAATAAGTAGTATGCCAAAATCCGTTGCTTGTCATCAATTTAAATTGGTGAAGGATTCGCATAACGTAATTCTTATTATTGTTTCATCCAAGTGATTAATTCCTTATTCCGGAGATTCATCAAAATTCTTGATCTCATTTGTTCATTTTTTTTCTTTCCGGAGCTCCAAGTTTTTTCCATTATATCACTTCAAAGCTTCATCTAATCATTGCAAGGCTTCTCCCGGAGTTCTTTTTAAGTTTCCATTTCGTTTGATCATTCTTATATTACCGGAGTTCTTCATGGAGGCTCTACATGGTGCGTCGTCAAGGATTCCTTTCATTCTTCAATTGTTCTTCAAGATTTCTCTTGAAGCTATGATCTGTCAAGCTATACTCTTAAATAAACATGGTGCTCAACACATGTGTTGTTTTGAGGAGTTCAAACATTCTTCATCTTGCATTCCGAAGTGCAATTCTCTCTACCTTATCTTTTGGGAGGGTGTTATGTCATTTTTGACAATTTCCTTCATGTTTCATGATTCACAAGTTGTCAGGAATGAGATAATTAAATCCATCATTTTCTGTATCGTTCAAGAGATCTTTTCAACCAATCAATATTTTGTTGGAGTTATATTGGGTTATAATTCACCTAAAGCCTTCCCTAAGGAATGTAGCTATTTGTGGTGGTTATCAATGATCCAAATTTTCTCTTTCTCATCTCGGTGTAGAAGTTTTCATCTCCTTGTTGATATCAATCCAATCATTTGTTTCCGTTAGTGGCGGGTTGTCACCTCATAATTTTGAGAAGTTTTCCATAAGCCCACTACAAGCTTATTCTTTTCGTTGTTGGTTTTCCAACAATTCCGTTCTAACCTTCTTGGAAGGATGCTTTCCAAGCTCATTTGTGGCAGAAGTTGTCATTTTCTTCTCCATTCTTTATTCCAATGATCTATCTTCTATTTTTCTTTCGGAGGCATTGTGATGTTGCTCTCTTCACTCATCTTCTCGGTTTGTGAGGACCGTGTTCTTTTCGTGCATATCCATTTCCAAACGGAGTGTCGTGCCCTCTTTTCAAGTTCTTCCCATTCTGTCAAGTTTTGTCTCCTTCCTCAACTGGAGTGCGGCCTGAAATCTTTCTTACCCCTCGTGCCATTCTTTCTTTAGTTCCGGAGGCAATGTGTTGTTAATTTCATCGAGTATCCTCTCATCTTGTCAAGATCATGTTCAATTCCTTCCATTTATAGGCGGAGTGCTGCCCAAATTATGTCATTCTCGTTCCTTCTTTATCTTGTTTTAACCGGAGTGTTGATGTCTATCATTCCTCTTCTAACCGGAGTCTCATCCAAGTGCTTTCATTTTGCCAAGTCCATATTGTACCCCCTTCCATTTTCCAACCGGAGCGTTTTCGTAATTGATCATTATCGTTCCTTGTACATCTCGTTTCAATCGGAGTGCTCGCATGTACTTCTCGTCCATTGTTCTCGTCATTCATAGCTTTGCAAACTCCAAAGTTCACATGGTGTTCCTTGTTCTCTTTTCTACCGGAGTCTTCTCAATTTTGTTCAACTCTGTCGTATTCGTCTTTCAAGTTTTCAACCTCTCAAGGTTCTTTGGTTTCTCTCGTTTGTCAAAGAAGCAATTTAGTTTTACCTCTTCTCCTCATCTTCCGTTTCCCTCCGGTGCCATCCTAGATCTCGGGACGAGATCCTCTTGTAGTGGTGGAGTGTTGTAACTCCCCGAGACCGACGCTCAGATTGCCTTCCTTGTTTGGCGAGTTAGCTCTGTTATTTATTTTGTTGTTGCATTCTTCATCGCATCATTCGCATTGCATCGGCACTCTGTTGCCGTCATTGTTTGTCAAACTTGCATCCGCTCGTAGTTGCCGCGTCCCCCCTTGCGTTCGTTGACCATTATGAGCCTAACCGGATTTTCGATTCTCTCTTGTCTGACCGTTTGACCCTCTCTGCACAACCACCGAACCCCTCCTTGCGCAGTGCATAGACCCCTCTCGCGCGTCCGGAACCTCCCCGAACCCGACCCGGGTTGTTGTCACCGTTGGATTCGGATCATCCCCAAACATCTACAAAACATCACCATTTTCTTTGTTGGACTCTCCACAGCCTTTTTTCTCGACCGTTCAATTTTGATCGGAGGGCCTGTTTTGCCTTAAGCTAGTCCACCTAGCTATTTAAACAACCAAACCCTAGTCCTAACCTGTCCCATCCACCTATTCCCTGCCGCCGCCACCCTCTTCCTCAGGATTCCCCGATCCAATCCATCCATTCCACCCAGCCGACCCGACAGCGCCCCTCGTCTTCAGCGCCGGGCCAAGCAGCGCTTGCCACCCACTCTCCCAAGATTTCACCACCGCAGCCGCGCCTCCTGCTCCCTCATCGATCCAGATCGAGAGGAGCTCGACCCCGAGCCTCCCAACGACCTCCTCCTTGCCGGTGATTCCCCGCCGGAGGTTCCAACCAGCTGCAGCAGCGACCAGGCCAGTCCCGTCGCTCCGTGCCTTCCTTTCCTCCCGTGCTTCTCCATCGTCTCACCCCTCTGTCTCTCTCACCTCGTTCTAGAAGGAGCGCCGCCGCCCTCGACCCGTCTCCGTCCGGCCGACAACGAGCAGTAGCTCGCCGGAGTTGAGCTTCACCGGATCCGCCTCCCTCTGCCCGTTGCTGGTGCTCGCGTCACCGTCAGCCACCCGTCGCCCGAGTTCCTCGCCGGCCCGCGCGACAACCTGCAAGTACCAAGGCATCGACCACCACCACCAGGAGCTGACCGCTGCTTCCCTGCCCAAGTTCCCCTGCGTCGCCGGCGACCCCAGGCAGGCCCCGTCGCGCCCTGCCATCTCCCTCGCCGTCCCGTTCGTCTTGCAGCAAGGCGAGGTACCGAGCTCCGCCGCAAGTCCCTTTGTTGCTCCGCGTCGCGCCGCTGCTCTTCTTCCCGGAGGGCCTCGACGAGAGCCTCGCTCGCGCCCCCTCCATCCCGTCTCCTGGATCCCGCCGCCAGCGCCCCCGAGTCCCGTCCAGCCGCCTTGGAGTTTCTTCGCCGCCATGCCCTGCATCCCGCATCGCCAGCCGCCGTCCCCTGCTTCACGAATGAGACAGCCAGCGCTGCCCCTTCATTGACTTGGTCCAGCGCCAGCGTGGCCGGTCTCCAAGTCCCAGGCGCCAAGGCCCAGCTCGCCCTCCATCTCCTCGCGGCCCAGATCCGCCAGCCCAAGCCGGCCAATTTTGGCCCAATGTGAGCAGCCCCCTCTCCTGTGCACTGTTGGCCCAGAGGATTTCGGCCCAATCCGTTTTTTTACAGATCTGTGATTTTAGCTATTATCCAGAGATGCCAGATTTGCAAAAAAAACCCTTGAACTTCATGCATATAATAACTTCACAACCGTGCATCGGTTTAAAATAATCTAAATATGTAAAATGCTCAGAAATTTGTGTAGTTTAATATTATGTCACTCTCATCCATGTTTAAAATGTTTAAAATGATGTTTGTTTAAATTTGCTTAAATGACATGTTTAAATGATTTAATTCATAACTAAATAACCGTAGCTCGGATTTTAATAAACTTTATATGTAAATGGGGTAGAAAAATGCCTAGTTTAACTTGGTGCACTTCATGTCTCTGTTTAACAACATTAAAATTGTGTTTAAGGCAGAACAGTACCAAATCTAAAATATGCATGTGGGGATTTTCCGGTTTTGTCGTTTGTTATTTCCGGCCTCATTTAAACTTGCCTAGATAGGTTGTTTAATTATGATGCACCCCTTGCCATGTTTAATAACATTTAATATTGTTGGGTACATAATGAGAGAGAACTAAATAATTGATGTGGTGTTTCGTCAATATGCAACTCGTTGCATATTGAGCTCCACTTAATTTGTAGTGTTGTTTGTTACACTTTGCCATGACATGCCTCATTAAACCGGACATGCATCATATTTGTTTTTGCATCATGCCATGTGTATGTGGTGGTTGTTTACTATGGTGTTTGTTTTCTTTCCGGGTTGCTTCTCTCGTTACCTTCGGTTTTGTTCCGGAGTTGAGAGGATTCGTTCAACTACATCCGTTTGTCTTCTTCATGGACTCGTTCTTCTTCCTTGCGGGATCTCAGGCAAGATGACCACCCTTCGAAATCACTTCTATCTTTGCTTTGCTAGTTGGTCGTCCTATTGCCATGCTGTGCTACCTACCACTTGCTATATCATGCCTCCCATACTGCCATGTCAGCCCCTAAACTTTTCACCCTTCCTAGCAAACCGTTGTTTGGCTATGTTACCGCTTTTGCTCATCCCCTCTTATAGCGTTGCTAGTTGCAGGTGAATACTAAGTTTGTTCCATGTTGGAACATGGATATGTAGGGATATCACAATATCTCTTATTTTATTAATGCATCTATATACTTGGTAAAAGGTGGAAGGCTCGGCCTTATGCCTGGTGTTTTGTTCCACTCTTGCCGCCCTAGTTTCCGTCATACCGGTGTTATGTTCCTTGATTTTGCGTTCCTTACGCGGTTGGGTGATTTATGGGATCCCCTCGACAGTTCGCTATGAATAAAACTCCTCCAGCAAGGCCCAACCTAAGTTTTACCATTTGCCTACCTAAGCCTTTTTCCCTTGGGTTCTGCAGACTCAAGGGTAATCTTTATTTTAAACCCCCGGGCCAGTGTTCCTCTGAGTGCTGGTCCAAACTAGAGCCACTTGCAGCGCCACCTCGGGGAAACTCGAGGTCTGGTTTTAATTGTACGTAGTGTTCATCCGGTGTGCCCTGAGAACGAGATATGTGCAGCTCCTATCAGGATTTGTCGACACATTCGGGCGGCTTTGCTGGTCTTGTTTTACCATTGTCGAAATGTCTTGTAAACCGGGATTCCGAGACTGATCGGGTCTTCCTGGGAGAAGGAATATCCTTCGTTGACCGTGAGAGCTTATAATGGGCTAAGTTGGGACACCCCTGCAGGGTATTTAAACTTTCGAGAGCCATGCCCGCGGTTATGTGGCAGATGGGAATTTGTTAATATCCGGTTGTAGAGAACTTGACACTTGACCCTAATTAAAACGCATCAACCGCGTGTGTAGCCGTGATGGTCTCTTCTCGGCGTAGTCCGGGAAGTGAACACGGTTTTTGGGTTATGTTTGACGTAAGTAGGAGTTCAGGATCACTTCTTGATCATTGCTAGTTCACGTCTGTTCCTTTGCTTCTCTTCTCGCTCTTGTTTGTGTAAGTTAGCCACCATACTTGCTTAGTCGCTGCTGCAACCTCACCACTTTACCCTTTCCTACCCTTAAGCTTAAATCGTCTTGATCTTGCGGGTGTGAGATTGCTGAGTCCTCGTGACTCACAGATACTTCCAAAACAGTTGCAGGTGCCAGGGATACCAGTGCAGGTGAAGCAACTGAGCTCAAGTGGGAGCTCGATGAAGATCTTGTTCGTTGTGTTGTTTCTTTTCATATTGATCAGTAGTGGTGCCCAGTTGGGACGATCGGGGATCTAGCAGATGGGTTGTCTTCTTTTATTTTGGTTCCGTAGTCGGACCTATGTGTGTATCTTGAATGTTGTATGAATTTATTTATGTATTGTGTGAAGTGGCGATTGTAAGCCAACTCTTTATCCCATTCTTGTTCATTACATGGGATTGTGTGAAGATGACCCTTCTTGCGACAAAACCACAATGCGCTTATGCCTCTAAGTCGTGCCTCGACATGTGGGAGATATAGCCGCATCGTGGGCGTTACAAACGCCAAGACCAAGGAATAGAGAGACGAAGCAGGTTCCCCCAGCAAGGCCCTTGCCGGGGCAGCCTCAGCGGCCCCGGCAAGAGCCTTGCCGGGGCAGCTCATGCAGCGCCATCGGAGTGCGCCGTCCTTGAACCCACGGCCTCTGGCGTAATCAACAACGTTGGGGCAAGGGCTCGAGAGGCACCTCCTTGATGGCATGCAGATCTTCGTCAAGATTACAAAACCGCAAGATCAAATGAGGACTAGGAGACGGAAACCCTTGGCGGGATTCCAGCCAGGGAGGTCCACAAGACCCCCGGCAAGCGCCTTGCCGGGGACAACGACAACGCTGCGGCAAGGCCCTTGCCGGAGGCATCAGCAGGGCCACTGCTTGGCCCACGCCAACCAAAATTGCACCAACCGTCCCCAAGCAGCTGCTAGCTCAACCAGCTGGGCATGCACTTACGTGGCGATGGGCGGCTTCTACACCAACTCAGCAAGCATCTGCGTGGTGGCATGCAAATCCCCGTGAAGGCCCTGCCACCGCACCACCTCAGCTGCCTGCCTGCCTGCCTACATGGAGCCGCACGCACCGCTGGCCTGGGCACGTGTCAAAGCCAGGCGAGGCGGCAACGGACAGGACGGGCTCCGTTCCCGCCCCCGATAAAGCTAAGGGACACCTAAGAGATGCATTAAATGCATCTTGTCCTGTAATACGAGGGATAACCTCGCGACACTGTAGACCTTTCCACCTCCTGTGTGCCACTGTGGCAACCCATTTTCCTATAAAAGGAGGCCCAAGGCGACCAGGAGAACGATTCGGCTTTTTTGGGCTCGTTACACCCCGTAGCTAGCTCAAGAACACGAACACTCAATACATCCACCAAAGCAGGACTAGGGTTTTACGCATCCTCGCTGCCCGAACCTGGGTAAACGAACCGCGTGCTCTCTGTTAGATCCGCTCTTCTCTCAACCCCGCGCCCCGCCAACCGTAGTAGGGATTCTTGTGATCCCATAGGTGTCGTTTCCCTGACATCTTTGGCGCGCCAGGTAGGGGCGCAGTTGTGAGAATCGGCTTTAGCGGCTAGTTTAGCGGTTCCTCATCGCCATGGCTCCGAAGAAGAAGACGACCACGGTGAACGGCTCGTCAGGAGCCGAACGGCCCGTCCCTACGCGGGCGGGCAGCGGACCGGCCGCGGACAGAACCCGCGGCGCGGCCCGCGAGCACCAACACCGCTCTGGCAGCCAGAACTTGATGGGCGACGATGCTCGTGTGCCAGCCAATGAGCCGCACGTCGCCAAATCAAAAAACGGGGCTGGGCCGCCCGCAGGCGGCGCGGGGCCCTCCAAAACCATCGTCGCCCCGCCTGCAGGCGGTGTGGCGGCTTCGAAGACACCACGCCGGCGCCCACGGTGCGCTCCTCTCAGGCTGCGCGCGACGAACGTCGTCACCACGCTGAAGACCCTAGGCGCCGCCGCGGGAAGAGTCCCGTACAACACTCACGGGATGCAGAAGACCTGCACGCTCGCCGGGGTACTGGCAAAAATGGCATGCAACCGCGGAACCATGATAAAGCTCCTTCTAACATGGTTAGAAGTCGAAGCGCGTCACGGTCCACGCAAGTTTTGTCGCCACCGACGCTGGCAGAGGCCCTAGCACGCGCAGTTGCTCCTCGACTTCCCTCCTGCCGCAGGGAAGCTCGACGAATGGAGAGCTACCATCCAGAGCCTTGTCGGCATCGCCAACAAGGACGAACCAAGGCATCCGATGGGGCACCACACGCAAGTGGCGGGAGGACCGGTGGCACTACGGCCACAGTACATTCTCCTCCTCCTCGCCAAGTGTCGCGGACGTCCGTCCGTCGTGATGATGCTTGTGATAACATTTCCATAGTGTCGCCCGACCCACGGACCCACCGCGAACAACGCCAAGTTCATCGGGAACGAACCCATGAAGACGCTCGAACCACCATCGAGCGCCGGCGTGAAGCGCGCCACCAATCAGATAGGCGAGCAGGGCCTGCTGTGAACCACCCAGCGCCGGTAAGCCCTGGAGGTTTACCTTACGAGGTAGGCTGTCCGGCTTTTACCCGTGAGCTGCGGCAGTTCCAGTGGCCCACTCACCGCACGTTCAAGCCTGACATTGGCGAGAAGTACAACGGCAAGACCCACCCGTCGGAGTTCCTCAGCATCTACACCATTGCGATGCAAGCTGCCGGAGCCCGTGACGATAAGGTGCTTGCAAATTATTTCCCGTTGGCCCTTAAACCCAACGCCATGTCATGGTTGATGCACTTGCCAGTAGATTCTATTTCTTCTTGGTCGGATTTGTGCCATGAGTTTGTTGGCGCCTTTACGGGAGGCCACCAAGCTCATGGCCAGGCAAGCGATTTGCATGTCATCCCCCAGAAAGAAGGCGAAAGCCTGCGCAAGTACATACAGAGGTTCAGCCGGGTACAATACAACATCCCAGATGTTCATCCTGCCGCCATCCGTGCGTTCCACCAGAATGTACGCAACCGCAAAATGCGCGAAGAGATGGCGACGAACAAAGTGAAAGATGTGGCAGAAATTTATGATCTGGCCGACAGATGTGCCCGGGCCAAAGAGGGAAGGAAGTACCCCGGCAAAGACGCCAGCGTGGAAACCGACTCTTCGGACGAGGATGCTGCCGCCTCGGCAAAGAAAAGCCGGTGCCGCAACAGGAAGCGCAAGGGCAAAACTGTGCTTGCCGTCGAGGGATCTGATGACGCCGACACCACCAAGAAAACCAAGGCAGACGACCCCGGCAAGGAGATTGCCGGGTGCGTCGCCTGCCGGGCCTTGGCGGCTGCCGAGAAGCCAGGGAACTCCGACAAGCAATACTGCAAGATCCATCGCACCAAAGGCCACGACCTCCAGAACTGCCGACAGGTTGAGCTGCTTGCCGAGAAGCAAAAAGCTGAGTATGAGAGGCGGGCCAACGAGAAGGGCCAGGATGGTGCCGAGGGGTCCGGCAAGAAGCGTGACGGCCAAGCAGGCTGCCGCGGCAAGGACAAACAACAAGAGAGGCCCGCCCGGGGCCGCGACAAGAAGCAAGAAGACGATGATCACGAAGAGGATTACAAGTCCGGTGACCAAGAATTTCAGAAACCTACAGAGGCTATGTGCGTCGATGGCGGTGCCTCGCTGGATACTTCTCACCGCCAGCTCAAATAGTGGGCGCGTGAGATTACAGCGGCAGAACCATTATTCGATGCCCAGAAACCGCTGAAGTGGTCCAGCACGCCTATCATCTTTGACACTGAGGATCACCCTGATCGCAAAACCGCGATCGGGTGCTTGCCGTTGTTGGTTTCACCAACAATACGCAACCTCAAGGTGACGAAGATGCTAGTTGACGGCGGGGCCGGTCTGAACTTAATCTCGCCTGCCGTGATCAAGAAGCTGCAGATTCCCGACTGTGACCTCAAAGAAACGGGCACGTTTCAGGGGATCAACCCGGGAAGGAGCCAACCAAAGGGGAAGGTCACGCTGCCCGTGATGTTTGGAAGTGATCTGAATTACAGGACGGAGAGGATCGTCTTTGATGTTGCCAAGATCCCCTTGCCTTACAACGGGATCCTTGGCCGCCCAGCACTGGCAAAGTTCATGGCAGCATCACACTACACCTACAACACACTGAAGATGCATGGGCCAGTGACGATCATCACCGTCCCCTCTGACAAGAAAGATGCGATGATCTGCGCCGACCAGCTCTACCAGGAAGCAGTTGCAGCAGCCGCCGCCGCCAAGGAGCTTGCTCCTGCTGCTGAAGCTCCGGGAGGGAAGAAGAAGACCGGTAAGGCCTCTAGCACTCACTTCGGCAAGCGCACCTCTTCGGAGTGTAGTGCTCCAATCGAGGACGTACCAGAGAGCTCCACCAGCAAGAGCAAGAAGTCCAGAGCCACGCCGCCAGAGACCAAGAAGGTGTCCGTCAAGGAGGATGGCACGGGAGGGGCTTTCACCATAAGCTCCCCCCTTGACGGCAAATAGGAAGACGCGCTCGTCACCTTCCTGCCGGCGAATGTCGATGTGTTTGCATGGCAAGCATCCGACATCCCCGGCGTTCCCAGGGAGGTGATTGAGCACCACCTTGCTATCTGCCCTCATGCGTGACCCGTCAAGCAGAAGGTCAGAAAGCAAGCTTTGGAATGGCAAGAGTTCATCACGGAGGAGATCCGAAAACTGGAAGCGGACGGTTTGGTGAGAGGAGTGCTCCATCCAACGTGGCTGGCCAATCCAGTGGTAGTGCGTAAAGCAAATGGGAAGTGGAGGTTGTGTATTGACTACACAGACATCAATAAGGCTTGTCCCAAGGACCCCTTCCCATTGCCACGCATCGACCAGATTATTGACTCCAGGGCTGGGTGTGATTTGCTATCGTTCCTCGAAGCCTACTCCGGCTACCACCAGATCTTCATGACAAGAGAAGACGAAGAGAAGACAGCATTCATCACCCCATGTGGTACGTATTGCTTCATACAGATGCCTTTCGGGTTGAAGAGTGCTGGCTCGACGTTTGCGAGGGCAGTCCAAACTGGTTTTGGACCCCAGCTCCATAGAAATATGGAGGCTTATATGGATGACATAGTGGCAAAACCAAGGACAGGACGACCCTCATACCAGATTTGGAAGAGACGTTTGCAAACAGGCGCAAGATCAACCTCAAGTTGAACCCTGAGAAGTGCATCTTTGGCGTCCCGTCCGGCAAGCTTCTCGGGTTCTTCGTGTCACAGCGCGGGATAGAGGCGAACCCAGACAAGATCAAGGCTATCGAGCAGATCGAGGCACCCAGGCGGATCAAGCATGTGCGTCGGCTTGTTGGCTGCGTTGCCGCCATGAGCAGATTCATCTCCAAGTCCGCCGAGCGCGCCCTTCCCTTTTTCAAGATTTTGAAAAATGCGGGCCCAATGGAGTGGACCCCAGAGACTGAAGCAGCACTGCAAGATTTGAAGAAATACCTCTCCTCCACGCCAATACTAGTTGCACCTAAACCACAAGAACCGTTGCTGCTATACCTAGTGGCAACAAACCAAGTGGTCAGTGGTGCACTAGTAGCACAGAGAGAGGTTGATGCCGAAGTAATGGCGACAACAGAGCCTGGTGCCATCGGTGCAGAAACGACACAGCCAGTTGAAGCGTTGCCGAAGAAGAAGATGATGCAGCACCCAGTCTACTTTGTTAGCTCCCTCTTGCAGGGGGCTAGATCAAGGTACTCCGGTGTGCAGAAACTGCTCTTCGGCCTCCTTATGGCCTCGAGGAAGCTGCGTCATTACTTCCAAGCACACGAGATCACTGTCGTTACCCGCCTCCCTTTGCAACGGATACTGCATAATCCAGATGCAACTGGAAGGATTGTGGAGTGGGCACTGGAGCTGTCTAGCTTTGGCCTCAAGTTTGAGAGTACTTCAACGATTCAAACCAGAGTCTTGGTGGAGTTCATCGCAGAATGGACCGCGACACCTGACGAAGAAGTTCAGGAGACTACTCTCCCCGGCAAGGAGGCAAGTTGCGACTGGATCATGTACTTTGATGGGGCCTTCTTGCTACAAGGTGCCGGGGCTGGCGTACTGCTTGTCGCACCCACCGGAGAGCACCTCAAGTACGTGGTCCAAATGCACTTCCCCAGGGAGACGTCGACGAACAATACTGCCGAGTACGAGGGGTTGCTCACCGGTCTCAGGATCGCGGCAGACCTCGGAATCAAGAAACTCATTGTCAGGGGTGACTCGCAGCTTGTCGTCAAGCAAATCAACAAGGATTACCAGAGCCCGTTGATGAAGGCCTACGTGGATGAAGTAAGGAAGCTGGAAGAGCGTTTTGACGGTATACAGGTGGAGCACGTTCCCCGAGCGGAGAACGACATCGCTGACTACCTATCAAAACACGCTGCCCTCAAGCTGCCTGTGGAACCAGGTACCTTTGTGCTTCGACTAACTCAGCCATCCGTAGAACCATCAACTGAGCAGAACAAGAGGAGGAAATCAGGGCCCGACAAGTACTTTCCCGCCGAGCTCCCCGGAGCCGCCGGCAAGGATGTTGCCGGAGACGCTGAGCCGGCCATAGGACGACCGGCTCCGGCAGAGCGTCAAGCTCTTGCCGTAGAGACGGCCGTTCCTATGGCGGAAAAAATGCCTTTAGTCCTTGCCGTCGAGCCTAAGGCTCCGGCATGGGCACAGCATATCGTCTGATTCCTCCAAACAAGGGAACTTCCTGAGGAGCAGGAAGAAGCGGAGAAAGCAGCCCGTCGGTCTGCTATGTATCAGTTCGTCGATGACGTCCTATACAGAAAAAGACCGAACGGCGTGAAATTGAAGTCTATCCCCCGGGAGGAAGGACTGGGGCTGTTGGCAGAGATACATGGAGGCATATGTGGATCCCACATAGGGTCAAGAGCCCTTGCCGGCAAGGCATTCCGGCAAGGTTTCTTCTGGCCCACTGCCCTCCAGGATGCAACGACACTAGTAACCAAGTGTGAAGTGTGTCAATTCCATTCAAAGAAGCTTCATCAACCAGCTCAAGCCCTTCAAACAATTCATCTCTCCTGGCCATATTTGGTCTGGGGGCTCGACATATTGGGCCCCTTCCCCCGCGCTGTCGGGGGCTTTGAGTACTTGTACGTTGTGATCGACAAGTTCACAAAGTGGCCGGAGGTGGAGGCGGTGAGAAAGGTGACAGCCCAGTCAGCCGTCAAGTTCTTCAAGGGACTAGTGTGCCGTTTTGGTGTACCCAACAGGGTCATCACCGACAACGGCACGCAGTTCACAAGCCGCACCTTCATGCAGTACATCCAAGACCTCGGCAGCAAGGTCTATTTTGCTTCCGTTGCTCACCCACGGAGCAATGGCCAAGCTGAGAGGGCAAATGCTGAAGTGCTGCGAGGCCTGAGAACGAAGACTTTTGACAGGCTGCATAGAGCGGAAGGCGTTGGATTGATGAATTGCCGACGGTTCTTTGGTCGATCAGAACGATGCCAAATCGAGCCACCGGCCAGACACCCTTTGCCCTGGTATACGGGGCAGAAGCAGTTCTCCCGACGGAACTCATATACGGGTCACCTCGAGTGCTCGCTTATGACGAGCTTGAGCAAGAGCAACTGCGGCAAGATGACGCAAGGCTCCTTGAGGAAGATCGTCTTCGGGCGGCTGTGAGAGCAGCGCGCTACCAGCAAGCCTTGCGTCGCTACCATAGCCGCAAGGTCCATGCCCGAAGCTTTGAGGAAGGTGACCTTGTTCTTCGGCGCGTTCAATCGGCCAAGAATACCAACAAGTTGACGCCAAAGTGGGAAGGCCCTTATCGAGTAATACGAGTCACCAGGCCCGGCGCAGTCCGCCTGGAGACCGAAGATGTTGTTCCAGTGAGCAACTCCTGGAACATCGAGCATCTTCGCAAGTTTTACCCATAAGGTGCGGCTTCCCAGGCCCCCCGGCAAGCCACCTTTTGTACAAGCCTTGCCGTCAAGGCATGTAACCCTTTGTACAAAGCCAGGCGCAGACCCTGAGCATAAATAAATGAAGCGCTGGCGCCCTAAGTTATAGCATGCATGCTAGGTTGAGTCTCCCCCTCGGTTAGGGTTGATAGTGCTTAGCAACGACTAACCCCTGGCCTAGAGGTCGAGTATGCGTCTTTCTGTCCTCCTTGGTTCGCAGGGCACATGGACACTTCTGCCAAGCCACTCAGAAAAAAAGAGAACGGACCGACGCTCCAACCCCGGCAAGCCAAAGTTGCCGGGGGCTGAAGACACAAGGATCCGGCCCCGGCAAGCCAAGGTTGCCGGGGGCTGCAAACTCAGATAAGTCTTTCACCTCTTGTCGTGCATTACTGTATAGATTGGGACGTATGAAACCCCGTTTATTTCCAAAATACCGTGCTCCCCTCTTTCCCGCGCCCAAGGATAAACCCCTGGGCCGGAATTTGGTTGTAGCCGCGGTAGGAAAGTAATGAATGAGGGGCCTAACTCTACTTCGCCCGTGCCTCTGCCGAAAGCGTGAGGATGGTCGACCGAAGTGAGGGGGGACGGCAAGGCTTGTTGCCAGGCGACAGTGTTTATCTTAAAAATAACAAGGACTCGTTCCTTGGCATGGGCCTCGCTCACGCACAAAGAACCCGGCAAACACCCCTTTTCGTTTAAAAACATCCCATACAGGTACAGTTCATACAGAATGAAAAACATGAGCAAGGGGGTTACCAGCTTTAAATTCTACTAAGGCCCGGAGGCTTACAAACTAAAAAGAGATAAGATGCCCGTGATCCCATTCTTGTCCCTCTCCTCAGGAGACAGAGCAAGATGGCAAGAGGGCAAAAGGGGGCGCCTAGGTGAGGTACGAGCAGCAGAAGGCACCAGGAGAACATCCCGGCGGCCACCCCGACGAGAGGCTGGTGATGATGATGATGGTGGAAGAGATGGAAGACGAGGCGGCAGGACCGGCAATACGCGACGAAGGCGTCGATGCCCGCGTACTCTGAGTTGATGGCCCACCATCCGCCTTCTTCGCCTTCCCCAGGCCTCCTATACAAGCCGCCCAAGGAGGCGACCCCGAGAAGTTCAAGGGGCTCGGTGCAGATGCTGCTGCTGCCGACGCCGCCCTGGGACGGCGGGACCGACACCTAGTCGGACCCATCATCCTGCTGCCTACTACCCTCGTCGTCGTTGTCGTTGTCGCTGTCCTCCTCGTCACTCTCGCTCGAGGAGGAATCTTCATCGTCGGAGGAACTCTCCACGCAGCACTTTAGACGAGTTCCAAGATCTCCGAAGACCTTGACAGAGAGCAGGCCGCCCTCCATTAACTTGAAATAGAGGATGAGCCCCGCCGTCAAGCTATGGACGCGAGCTAACGTCTTCCATCCACGACAGAGACACATCACATGCGGGGCGGGGAAGTCAACGACGACCCGCGTACCACCGGTCCCGCAGCCCCTCATGTGCAATCTGAGGGTCTGGGGAGGATCGAGCTCCATGTCCGCGGCAAAGGGGGTGGGGAGACGAAGACGATGGCGCGGCGGCCAGCGCAGCCTGATGAAGAACTCGCGGGGCTGATCCTCGACATGGCCTTCTATCATAGGGGGCACCGCTGGCGGAAGCACGGCCGCCACACCACCTCGTCCTCCTCTCCCTCGACCACCGCGGCGACCTCGACCACGCCCCCTCCCTCTTCCTCTCGTGGCTGGCTCCGCCGCCTCGGGCTCGGAGGAAGGAGGGACACGCTGACGAGCGGCAACCCTCGCCGCCACCGTCGAAGAGCCCGCGCCCCCTCTCGCCATGGAAGGTGGACGGAAGAAGCAGAGAAGAAGAAGAAGATGGACGATGGGAGAATGTGGAATGTCGCTTCCCTCCCCCTCTTATAAAGAGGCGGAGCCGGGGGCTCGGCCGCCCCGTTCAACCAATCCAGTCACCGGGGGCGCAGGGAATCCGGACCGACCCGCTGCTCCAATCAGCGACGGCCCGGTTTCCCGCCCCCACTACTCGCCACCTGCATGAGGGACACGTGGCGAGCTAGCAGAACCGAGGAGACAGGTGAGACGACCGTTCCCCACCCCGTGATCGTGGGGCACGGACGCCCTGAAACCCGCGACCCGAGTCGTCTCAGTAGATGAGTCGCGCCTCCATGCCTCCCTCTTTTTATGGGGAAGACGCGAGCCGCCTCTTTACTCCGATATGACGCATGCATGCGGGAATCACCACACGCATGACCCCCACGTCAGACACGACCCTCCACGTCGCGCATTCAGCACAGGTCATGGGGGAGCGCAACAGATGAAAAAATTACTGCGGTGAAAATCCGCCCCGCCTGCCCGCGCACCGTTCTGGGCCTAGCCCAACAACGCGTCGCACTTATGTGTGGCCCAGGGCCAGGGGCTCCTGTCGGTGTACAAAAGTAGTGGCACACCTTTGTACCCCTTTACTTGTGCACGGGCAGTCAGAGCCGCGCGCCACGGTCAGACCAAGCAGGGCAGAAGGAGGGAGCCGGAGCACAAGATGGCCAAAGGCAATGCCAAGACCAAGGAATAGAGAGACGAAGCAGGTTCCCCCAGCAAGGCCCTTGCCGAGGCAGCCTTAGTGGCCTCGGCAAGAGCCTTGCCGGGGCAGCTCATCCAGCGCCATCGGAGTGTGCCACCCTTGAACCCACGGCCTCTGGCGTAATCAACTACGTTGGGGCAAGGGCTCGGGAGGCACCTCCTTGATGGCATGCAGATCTTCGTCAAGATTACAAACACGCAAGATCAAATGAGGACTAGGAGACGGCAACCCTTGGCGGGATTCCAGCCAGGGAGGTCCACAAGACCCCTGGCAAGCGCCTTGCCGGGGACGACAACAACGCCGCGGCAAGGCCCATGCCGGGCTCCCGACAAGGCCCTTTGATGGTGTCCTGGACTAGGGGGTACTCACCACATCGTCTCCCGATCAGTTGGATTGGGCCAAGGACCCCCATGGCCGTATACTCATGGGCTAGTTCGGACAACCCCTGCCGCATACAAGGAAGACTCCACAAGACTTGGCGCCCAAGACAAGGACTCTCCTAAACCCTGGGCCTCCGGTGTCTTATATAAACCGAGGCCAGGCTAGTCAATAGACAATCTCATATTCATTACTACAATCTCGTGGTAGATACATGTACTCTGTACTACACTCATATGAATACAATCAAAAGCAGCATGTAGGGTATTATCTCTTCAAGAGAGCCTGAAGCTGGGTAAAACCCCGTGTCCATGTTACCATCGCTCCAAGACACCTAGCTTAGGACCCCTACTACGAGATACGCCGAATATTGAACCGACATTTGTGCTTTAATTGAGAGCCTGCTAGGTGATCGACGTGGATCGATGTGATGATCAGGTGATATTTTTTCAGTTAGATTTATTCCATCTAAATTACCTCTCTTTGCAAAATCGTTGGTTCCGCGTTGTGCTACTTTATTTGCAGAACGAGATCAAGAAATTTTCTAGCGGCAGCGGTCTTGTCCGTTTCCTGCCAGTGCATCAGATCCGAGGTGTGCTGTCACTAGCAGAACACCCAAAGACGATCTATACCCCGTGTTGCGGAGGTGGTCCGGCCAGCGGTGCTGATCATGCATGCACAGTAATTCTCGCGTGCAGCAATACACCAGGCCGGCGTGAACTCATCTATGCAGAAGCATCCAACTGCGGAAGATCAATGCAATAAGAAATTTCCATCAAACGGCGCCCCAGCCGAGGAAACCATGCCCGAGTACTCCTCACGCGGCGCACGTGCGTTGGACAAGAGTTCGGCTCGATGGCCATCCAGGGAGATTCTCTCCTTTCTCTCTTTAATTCCTTTTTCCTTTTTTTATTCTGACGCCTATGCGGCCGTTGATCACCCACTAATGGTGTCCTTTGCTTGCTAAAAGGAGTAGTACAATTGATTGCTAGTTTTCCAGCCGGTCTCCACGCATATTGATGAATACTAGTCCAACTACTACTACGTGTATACTAGATCCACTGGTGCTACGTGCAATCTCCAATTCCTCATGATAATTGGAATTATTACACATAGAATATTTTCTGTCCATTTGTACTGCATTATTTTTTGCAGAGATATTTTGTTGACGCGTGTACATGCTTTTTCCGTTCAAAGAGTATTCTCTGTCGGTCTGCACTTTTTGTGCTGCAGGTTTTGCAATTAGGTCTACACTACGGCCGCCGTTTCAGGGCGACCCGACATGTTGTCGCTGCCCTATGTGCACTGCGTCCGTAACTCGGGCGCCCGTGCGAATTCGGATTTTGTCATCCCGCCGCGCCAACGCCCAGTGTCGACAATGGCCTCGCGCCACGCCACATCTCTTTTAATAATTTATTTTACATCAAGAATTTTATTTATTTATTTTTTCTATCTGTTTTGTGCTACTTCATGCATGCAGATAATCGGCCTCCACTACGCCACGCCGCTGGTGAGCCGACGTCGCCGTCCGACATCCGTTAACCGAGTTGTGGCGTCGCCTCAGCACCATTGACTTAGACCGGGCCGCACTGTCACCTCGGCAGGGTGACGTCGTTGCCCACCTCCATCGACAAAATTGTGTCGTTGCCTTGGAGCGTGGACCTGTGTTGGCAACCCCGCATCGTCACTTCATCAACCTACTCGGCCGGAGATTCCAGCGTCACCCTGCGACCTGCTCCATCACCTCGGCTAGACTGGGGGGCTTCACCTCTTTGGAGTGCCGAGCTCTTCGCTCGGCCACATCGGGCTTGGGGGCTGAGACCTCCTCCCGCACCAAGCTCGAACCGCGTCATCAATGCCGAACACATTAACCAGCTAAGTCGCTTTCATGCTCAAAGTTTTAAAATTTTAAATTTTGTTCGGTCCGACCAAGCATTATACTTTTTTAGCAAAAAGTTGTTTGTGAAAAACTTCCTTGTCCAAACTTTGTTTGTGACACACAAATTCAAATACCCCGTTTACTTGGGGGCTTCCTTTATGAAGCCTTTCCTCTTGCAAATGATTATACTTGTACGGCTTCGTTCCTTGTTCATGTATTATGCCACAATATGCACCATGTTGACTTAAGCGATTTGCAAGCTGGGTTGCCTTGCTCCTGTGTTTACCCCTACGTTCCCGATTGTTCGGCTAGGGAGTAAAGGGAGCACCTCTGCGATTGTCACGATAGGGTCATCCGAGCCGGACCTCAGACTGGGTGAAGCTGAAAGCTAGCGCTCTTACTGTTTTCAACGATGGTCGGCACACAACGAAACTCATGAGTACAAAAAATCTATTGCACAAGTCTCATAAGTAACAATGAGCAACCGAAGAAAGGTATCGGTGGGGGTACTATTTTCTTCAAAGATGCTTCTTACACTGTCAGTAATATAGCATAAGTTTCCTGAGCGTGCTTTGTCTGTTACAGCCTTATGGCCTGATTGCCTGGTTATCGGAAACACCATCGATATTCTCGACAGGTGGAGTACATAACACTTTTCGGCCCTTGGCCGAAGAGGGAGAAGTCGACGGTCGGTTAAGACGCGTTTAAAGTTCGGGTGAACACATATATGATATAAGTACTTCGGTACATACAATCATTATACATAAAATTCTTTTACCCAAGTCACTCGGGGGCTCTTAAATTTATGTGAGCTGTTTTATAATAAGTGTTCTTCTTCTTAGTCGTTGCAAAGTATTTTTTCTATCACTCCTTTTTTCGACGCGAGTGTGTGGTCGATAGCCGGGGAGCCTAATTTCTCTCTCAAAGCCGCTAAAGTTTGCTAAACTGGCCTAATGAGAAGTACTCTGCCTTCGGGATAGGAGGTTGAAGCCATAGGCTGACCCGCTTGAAGTCTTGAGATAGGGTGTGTCATGTTAAAGCACGACAGAAGCACTTTTTTTCTAAGACCAATTTTCTGATTGGCACCGAACAATTGATCTAGTTCGGACGTCGAGTTTTTACTGACGTTTTTTGGTTTTCCAATCCCATGGCACTTTTCAACTATTTGTGTGTTTTCCGCATAAGTCTCGCAGTGCAACGCCGGACACCTTTAGAGATTCGGCAAAAAGCTCTTGGATATTGCTATATATGCATCAGTCTCGAATTGTGTATTCGGTCAATAGTTGGGTTGCCCGGCTCCTGTGCTTGCCTCCTACGTTCCGCTTTGTTCGGCTAGGTGTGCAAAGGGAGAACCACTGCGATTGTGCTTCCAGCTCGCATGGTTAAGCACCTCAGTGGAGAAAGCCGAAAACTGACTATCACAATAAGCGTAAACTGGTCAGCGGTCTGATGACTGTATTAAATGACGGGTCGTTCATAACATTGGCCGAAGTGTTTACGGCTTGACCTCGGCTGTCGCCGAACACAAACCGGGGGCTACTTGCTGGCCTCCCAACTTTAAGCTCCTATGACTAAGTGAAAGTTATAAAGCCCACATATTTGATTGCCTTGTTTCCGCCAACACAACCGCCTTCGGGCACCGAGACATCGGCTAAGGGTTGTTTTGTTATTTCGGAAATACCCTGCGTAGCATCTACAAGGGGGTAGAAGCCGACGATGGGCCACTTTTAGATTATAAACGGTCGCAACGGAAGTGAAATTTGTGTTCATTTAGACCACATAATTTGGAAGCTTTCCCCGAACTAAATCCTCAGTATTTTCCTCCCACGTTGATCGGAGCTGAGGTTTCATGATCATGCTTAGCATGACAACCCAAACAAAGGAACCGATAACGGGACTATTTTCTTTGGACGATGTTTCTTATGTTAAACAATAATATAACATGTCTATCTGCGTACCTTTGTTTATAAAACCGTATGGCCGGATTGCCTTGTTTGCCGTAAATCTTTGCCCTCATAAAGGCTTTATAAAGTAGGACAAACACTCCTTGGCTGCTAGCCGAGGAGGTTGAAGTCGATGGTCGGTCAACAAAGTTTTGCACAATGCGGATCCGAGCATTAATGATGTAAAGTACTTGGATACATAGAATCATTACACATAATTTGTGATTTTACTATGGATATCGATCCTTAATTCGGCCTCCCGTGCCCGCATTAAGGCTCGGGGGCTACTAGGCTTCGGGCTTATTATTTAAAAATATTAAAAGGGCACATCGATCCCCTGATATGGTGTTGCCACCCGACCAATGTCTCGGGGGCTACTGCATTGATAATCCAAGGCAGAAAATTTAAAGCGCAATATAGTTTTCGAGGAGATTATTATCCTCAGGTTGGTCGGCCGCACCCAACCTGAGTCTCGAGGACTTTGCACACCGCGTTTCTATTCCTAAGTATGCTGCCGAGCTGGGAATTGATCCTCAGGCTGATTTTATGAATCGACCTGAGTCTCAGGGGCTACTAGGGTCAGCGGTTTGATTTTTTCCTTCAGGTGCATCCCGGATATTAGGCCAACACGCACCTTGAGGGCTACTGGCTATACATCTCGGCAAAGATTACATTGCATAATTCGGAATTAAATTCATAAAAATCAGCCCATGGCCGAGGTGGTGCACCACCTCAGATACAGTCCGGCATTGGTGCTCGACTACAATAGACACCCCGGAAGCAGTCCGGCATAAAGCTCGGACGCCAGTGGCTGGCTCCGTAGAGGGCATTTCCGGCATTAGGCTCGGCTAAACTCCTTCAACTTTTTTGAACCAAGGTGATCCATGACACCTCGGACATAGTCCGATGTTGGAGCTTGCACATAGTCCGGCGTTGGAGCTTGGATACAGTCCGGCGTTGGAGCTTGGACATAGTCCGGCATTGGAGCTTGGACATAGTCCGGCGTTGGAGCTTGGACATAGTCCGGCGTTGGAGCTCGGATACATTCCGGTGTTGGAGCTCGGAAGCGGTCCGGCGTTGGTGCTCGGCTGCTAAAGATACCTCGAATGCAGTCCAGCGTTGGAGCTCGGATGCAAGAGGACGTTGCCGCTTGGGAACAACTTCAAACCAGAGGAATGGCATAAAAATAACAAGGCATTGATAAAGGTCGGAACCTTAAAGGGGCTCCTCGGATACACGACGTGTAAACTATTCGGATTCACTTCGGCGATCCTCAAGATCGAAGATGGGAAGATTTGTTGAACCAGTTTTCAAGACCGACGACCGAAGATGAAGAACAGTTCGGAAGAATCAAGGAGCGTCCCCAACTTGAAGACCGGTTCAGGGGGCTACTGACGGTGTCCTGGACTAGGGGGTACTCACCACGTCGTCTCCCGGTCAGTTGGATTGGGCCGAGGACCCCCATGGCCGTATACTCATGGGCCAGTTCGGACAACCCCTGCCGCATACAAGGAAGACTCCACAAGACTTGGCGCCCAAGACAAGGACTCTCCTAAACCCTAGGCCTCTGGTGTCTTATATAAACCGAGGCCAGGCTAGTCAATAGACAATCTCATATTCATTACTACAATCTCGTGGTAGATACATGTACTCTGTACTACACCCATATGGATACAATCAAAAGCAGCATGTAGGGTATTATCTCTTCAAGAGAGCCCGAAGCTGGGTAAAACCCCGTGTCCATGTTACCATCGCTCCAAGATGCCTAGCTTAGGACCCCTACTACGAGATACGCCGGATATTGAACCGACACCCTTGCCGGAGGCATCAGCAGGGCCACAGCTAGGCCCACGCCAACCAAAATTCCACCAACCGTCCCCAAGCAGCTGCTAGCTCAACCAGCTGGGCATGCACCTACGTGGCGACGGGCGGCTTCTACACCAACTCAGCAAGCATCTGCGTGGTGGCATGCAAATCTTCATGAAGGCCCTGCCACCGCACCACCTCAGCTGCCTGCCTGCCTACATGGCACCGCACGCACCGCTGGCCTGGGCACGTGTCAAAGCCAGGCGAGGCGGTAACGGACGGGACGGGCTCCGTTCCCGCCCCCGATAAAGCTAAGGGACACCTAAGCGATGCATTAAATGCATCTTGTCCTGCAATACGAGGGATAACCTCGCGACACTGTAGACCTTTCCACCTCCTGTGTGCCACCGTGGCAACCCCTTTTTCCTATAAAAGGAGGCCCAAGGCGACCAGGAGAAGGATTCGGTTTTTTGGGGGTCGTTACACCCCGTAGCTAGCTCAAGAACACGAACACTCAATACATCCACCAAAGCAGGACTAGGGTTTTACGCATCCTCGCGGCCCGAACCTGGGTAAACGAACCGCGTGCTCTCTGTTAGATCCGCTCTTCTCTCAACCCCGCGCCCCGCCAACCGTACTAGGGATTCTTGTGATCCCATAGGTGTCGTTTCCCCGACAACCCCTGACGAGGAAGTAATAGAGACAGCTATCTCCAGTAAGGAATCACCCCAAGAATGGATTGTGTATTTTGATGGTGCTTTTTCACTGCAAGGTGCAGGGGCTGACGTGCTCCTTGTTGCCCCCTCCGGGGAGTACTTGAAGTACGTCGTCCAAATGCATTTTTCCCTGGAAGAAGCAACCAACAATACAATAGAGTATGAAGGGCTCCTTGCCGGGCTTAGGATTGCAGCTGAATTGGGAATTAAGAAGTTGATCATTCGAGGAGATTCATAGCTTGTGGTGAGACAAGTCAACAAGGATTACCAAAGTCCATTGATGGAGGCATACGTTGAGGAAGTGAGGAGATTAGAGGAGAACTTTGACGGATTGCAAACAGAGCACGTACCCCGTGCGGAAAACAGCATAGCTGATCATCTGTCAAAGTGTGTTGCGCAGAAGCTTCCTGTGGAACCAGGAACTTTTGTTCTCCATCTCACTCAACCCTCCGTATCCTCACCAACAATGGCCCGAAAAAGGAAGAAGTTGGACACCGGAAAGCCTCTCCCGGTGGAGTTGTCTGCTCCCGGCAGATTCCCTGCCGGAAACAACTCCTCACAGCCTGCCGGACCACCCCCTCCAGCTGGGTCCACGAACCCCGCAAATGAGGCTGGTGCTCCCGCCGCAGAGGAGGTGCCGCTAGTCCTCATTGCCAAGCCCCAGGCTCCAACTTGGGCAAGGCTCATTGTCTGCTTCCTCCAGACCGGAGAACTTCCCGGCGACCAAGATGAAGCTGAAAAAGTAGCCCGGAGGGCCAGTATGTATCAGTTTGTCGATGACACTCTGTACAGAAGGAGGCCCAACAATGTGAAATTGAAGTGTGTCTGCCGGGAAGAAGGAAAGGAACTGCTGGCTGAGATTCACAGAGGAATGTGCGGCTCCCTCATTAGATCAAGGGCATTAGTTGGGAAAGCATTCTGGCAAGGATTCTATTGGCCCACATCCCTCCAAGATGCGGTCGAGCTCGTCACAAAATGTGAAGCCTGCCAGTTCCATTCCAAGAAAACACACCTGCCTACCCAAGCTCTTCACACAATCCCTCTATCATGGCCATTTTCGGTCTGGGGGCTCAATATCCTCGGCCCCTTCCCCCGAGCAATCAGGGGCTTTAAATTCTTGTTTGTTTCCATCAACAAGTTTACAAAGAGGCTGGAAGTGACTGCCGTGAGAAAGGTGACTGCTCAGTCAGCTATCAAGTTCTTGAAAGATCTGGTGTGTCGTTTAGGAGTTCCGACAAGGATCGTCACCGATAATGGCACCCAGTTCACGAGCCACGCCTTCATGCAATATGTTCATGCCCTCGGATGCAAGGTCTCATTCGCCTCTATGGCACACCCCCGGAGCAATGGACAAGCTGAGAGGGCGAACGCTGAAGTGCTACGTGGACTCAAGGCAAGGACTTTTGATACGCTGCAGAAGCACGGCGGGCGGTGGGTCGAGCAGCTGCCGGTAGTTCTCTGGTCCCTCAGAACGACACCAAACCGAGCTACCGGGCAGACTCCCTTCTCCCTGGTTTACGGGGCAGAAGCAGTTATCCCCACGAAACTCATTTACGGGTCACCTTGAGTGCTTGCCTATGATGAGCGCAAGATCAGCACCAGCGTGACGACGCTGTGCTACTCGAGGAGAACCGTCTCCGGGTTGCTACGCGTGCTGCACGCTATCAGCAAGCCCTATGTCGCTATCATATCCGCAGGGTTCATGCCCGGTGTTTAGAGGAAGGTGACCTTGTCCTTTGGCGCATTTAGTCCACCAAGGGTACACACAAGTTGTCACCGAAGTGGGAAGGCCCTTACCGGGTAGTATGAGTCACCAGACCTGGCGCAGTCCGTCTGGAGATCGGAGATGGCACTTAGTTGCAAAACTCATGGAATATTGAGCATCTCCGCAAGTTCTACCTGTAAGGCACGGCTGTCGGGCCCTGCCCGACAGCCACCCTTTTGTACAGGCCTTGCCTCGGCTGCATGTAACCCCTTGAACAAAGCTGGGGCGATGACCCCGTGCAAGAGAAAATAAGGAAGCGCTGTGGGGGGCCTCTGACCAAGATTGCATGCATGCATAAGCATTCCAAGATCACTGCATAAGCATTTCATGAGCATTTGTGCATA
This sequence comes from Aegilops tauschii subsp. strangulata, assembly GCF_002575655.3. NCBI lineage: Eukaryota > Viridiplantae > Streptophyta > Magnoliopsida > Poales > Poaceae > Aegilops > Aegilops tauschii. The sequence continues at coordinate 521,779,758 of NC_053036.3, forward strand.
TAGATTGGATCGCATCATGCGTTTATTCTCATCTGCATAAAGCTGCAGGTTCCTGCCATGGACTTGGCTTCACCAAGGAGTTGAGAAGATTACCCGGCACGGCAAGCCAAACAAGATAAGTTTTCCTCCTGTCCATCAGTGTTCTGTAGGGCTATAACTTGAGCATGAGAAAGCTCCGCCACTCCTTTTAGACTTAGGTGCTCCCATCCAAGACTTGAATGTTGCTTCGGTCAGGATGGTCACAGTAGCCTTTGGGAAAAAGAAGTTAGCGGGGGGTGGGTCCCTCTGTCTGTTCCTCGGCAGACGCAGCTCTCCGGCAGACAAAGAGGGCGCCGGCAGGATAGCCTGCCGGAGAGAACTTGTTTATTTACAATTAAAGAGGCATCTCACCTCTGCATGGACGTACACATGCACGAGTTCTCGACAAGGTTCATCTTTTTCATTCATATGCTAGTACAAGTATAAGCATTACATAACACAAACATGGACCCGAGGGATTACATTATTTGAATTAAAATTTGGCAAGTGCCTACAAGTTTAAGATTGAAAAAAAGATAAGTGCTCCATAAACTCCTCTCCCTGTCCCTCTTATCCCAGGTAGTGCGGTGGGAAGAGAAGAGGACGGGCGACGCGCCGGCACAACGCCACCCCGATCCTTGTCAGGATCTGACAAGCGCAGCCTGACAAGATCTAGAGTGGCGAGGCTGCGAAGGAGGAAGATGTGCGGAGCACCTCGAGGGTCCCCTGGTCACCGCCTCCAGGACTTCACAAGGAGCTCCAGCACGGGCACCGGCAGAGGAGGATGCCGGAGCCCAGCCAGAAGACTCCCAAGGGAAGCAGGAGCACCAAGGGGACAAGCCTTTTCCTGGCAGCCAGAAGAAACGGTGATGACGGCACTGGGAAAAGGGGGAAGAGCCAGACAGACGGGCAGCAGGTCGCCAGTACGAGACGAACGCGTCGATGCAGTCGTGCTCCTACTGGTCAACCTACCTCCCGCCTTCTCCTTCTCCCCCGGCTTTGTCTTCCTCAACAATGTTCCAAGGGGAGGCCGGAACTCCAGTACGGCACCTTTCCCGAAGAAACGGTGAGCGACCAAGACGGCCAGGGGGCTGGAGGCGCACCGCTCCCCACCTTGGCGAGCAGAAAGACGCACCTCTCATCGACATCAGCCCCGAGACCTCCGGGGGGGCAGTGCTGGGATTACCAATGATCTCCAGCCCCACCTCCCGGCCAAGCTTCAAAGAAACCAAGAGATTTGCCACACCCAGGACCAGGCTCACTCCCCGTGCATCAGCACCAGCGTGTGGCAACATTACCTCCAAGATGAAACCCGGGGGCCGGCCCCAGGCTCTCCCCTTCGACATAACCAGCGGAAGCAGGAGATAAGAAGAGGAGGAGTGCGGGGATGAGTGACTCCGCCCTCCTCCGTCCCTCCCTCTTATAGATGGGGTGAGGAGGGGGGCTGCTCCATCAACGGGCGAGCATCGTCCTCCTCTGCCAATTCAAGATAAACGGGCCCTCACCTTGATGCTCTCCCGCGCCACGCGCCCCCGTTACCTACCCCGCACGATGCATGCAGCATACGTGGCCAAGGATAAGGGCGTGGTGGGAAGAGTGAATTAGCAGTTTCTACCCCGTGCGTTAAAGTCATCCACGAGCCATTACTGGAGCGACCCCACCACTATTGGCTTTATACAACGCGCGGGAAAATGGAAACTGGCCTGAAATCAAGGCTAATGAAGGAGCAAATAAGACGTCAAGAGACCAGCACCTTCAGCAACCCTGCCTATGCACTTATTAGGCCCTACCCCGACGAACCTCGGCAACGCGTCCGGGGCAGGCCCGGGGGCTTCTGTCAGTGCAACAAACCCTGGGTCTGTTGCTCAGACTGTGCACAGGCACGAGAGCAATATTGAAGCGCCAACTCAAGCCAGAGTACAAGAAACCAAGAGATTTGAAGGACCAGCATGCAGATCAGAGGGACCAAGACCAGGCCAGAGAAGCAGGATATCGCCAAGAGAAAGGCCTCCTTTGCCGGGCAGGCGAGCCCGGCAAGGGGCAAGGCCATCCCTAGAAGCAGACGATCAAGGCGCCCCGGCAGGGCCTGGCGGGGCTCGCGAAGGCAAAATCACCTCACCAACCACTCCACCAAGGCCCACGTCGTCCATCAGTGCGGTGTCAAGCCGCAAAGTGATTAAGTGGCAACCATTCGCCACATGGCAGCCCTTTTCTACGAGAGAAGCCTACAAATGACACCCGTCCTGCGACGTGTCAAGCAAGGAGGCGCGGAGCTGGCAAAATAGCCCGGGAAGCCTTGCTGAGCAACCAATGATGTGACGTTAAGCAGCGCATTTAATGCACCCTGTCAGCCCGCAGAGTTAGGTATGATAGCACTGTTTGCTATCATATCAATGCATAATGACTACTTTGCCACTGTGGTGACCCCTTAATCTATAAAAGGAGGCCCATGGCAACCGTAGAAAGGGTTAGAAGGTTGGCTTACTCACACGCCCATACGGGCGTAGTCGCTGTCGCCCCGGGGCAACCCTTTCCGGGCAAGTGTACTACGCACCTCCACCACCTTTCCACCATCAATCCACCAAAGCAGGAGAAGGGTTTTATGCCTCACGGCGGCCCGAACCTGGGTAAAACTGCCCGCGTGATCTCTGTCGTGCTGCCACACGTTCGTCTGCTCTTTGCGCAACGCGACGTCCCCCTACCGAACCAGCAAGGGGCCTCCTAGCCCCATAGGTGGCCGTGGTTTCCCGCGACAAACACGTCACGGAAGTGTATTTTTTTGTAGTGCGTCCTCTCGGCTTCCGTCGCGGCCCCACCTGTCAGCTGCCAACCAACGCCCGCGGTCGTACTAAACGCGGCCAACCTCGGTGTTAGAAATATGCCCTAGATGCAATAATAAATTGGTTACTATCATATTTCCTTGTTCATGATAATCGTTTATTATCCATGATAGAATCGTATTGATCGGAAACTCAGATACATGTGTGGACACATAGACAACAACGTGTCCCTAGTAAGCCTCTACTGGACTAGCTCGTTGCTCAAATATGGCTATGGTTTCCTAGCCATGTACATGAGTTGTCATTTGATAACGGGATCACATCATTAGGAGAATGATGTGATGGACAAGACCCAAACTATGAACGTAGCATATGATCGTCTCAAGTTTATTGTTATTGTTTTCTGCATGTCAAGTATATGTTCCTATGACCATGAGATCATGCAACTCACTGACACTGGAGGAGTACCTTGTGTGTACCAAACGTCGCAACGTAACTGGGTGACTATAAAGGTGCTCTACAGGTATCTCCGAGGGTGTCTGTTGAGTTGGCATGGATCAAGACTGGGATTTGTCACTCTGTATGACGGAGAGGTATCTCAGGGCCCACTCGGTAATACAGTATAACAATGAGCTTGCAAGCAATGTGACTAATGAGTTATCCACGGGATCTTGTATTATGGAACGAGTAAAGAGACTTGCCGGTAACGAGATTGAACTAGCTATGGAGATACCGACGATCGAATCTTGGGCAAGTAACATACCGGTAGACAAAGGGAACTACTTCCTTGATTAGCTGAATCCTTGACATCGAGCTTCGACCAATAAGATCTTAGAATGTGTAGGAACCAATATGGGCATCCAGGTCCCGCTATTGGTTATTGACCGTAGAGGTGTCTCGTTCATGTCTGCATAGTTCTCGAACCCGCAGGGTCTACACACTTAACGTTTGGTGACGATATAAGTATAGTTGAGTCATTATGGTGGTTACCGAATGTTGTTCGGAGTCCCAGATGAGATCCTGAACATGACGAGGAACTCCGGAATGGTCCGGAGGTGAAGATTGATATATTGGATGAAGGGTATTGGAGTCCGGAATTGTTTCGGGGGTACCGGGTGATGACCAGCGTCACTGTAAGGGGTTTCGGGGGGGCCGGCAAGTGTTGGGGGGCATGGGCCAAGGGGAGGGGGCAAACCAGCCCACTAAGGGGCTGAGTGCCCCCCTCACCCCATCTCACGTAACCAGGAGGGCTGGGGGTGCCCCTCTAGGGTTCCCTCCACCTGGCTTGGGGGGCAAGTCACCATAGGGGAGATCCCATCAGCCCTGGCCGCCGCCCCCTTAGGGGAAACCCTAGGGGCGTGATACGTCTCCATCGTATCTGTAATTTTTGATTGTTTCATGCCAATATTATACAAGTTTTACATACTTTTGGCAACTTTTTATATGATTTATTGGACTAACCTATTGATCTAGTGCCAGTTCCTATTTTCTGCATGTTTTTTGTATCATAGAGTATCCATATCAAACGAAGTCCGAATGCAATAAAATTTCACGGAGAATTATTTTGGAATATTTGTGATTTTTGGGAGTTGGAATCACCGCAAACGGAGGCCCACACAGCCCACAAGACACCAGGGCACGCCAGAGGCCCCTGGCACGCGGTGGTGGGTTGTGCCCACCTCGTACGTCGGTTGGGGCTCTACTTCGAGCGCAAGGAAGCTTATATCCGGAAAAAATTCGTGATAAAATCTCAGCGCAATCGGAGTTACGGATCTCCGGGAATATAAGAAACGGTTTTCGGCCAGATCTGGAAACGTGAAATAGAAGAGAACAGAGAGGGAGATCCAATCTTGGAGGGGCTCCCGCCCCTCCGCGGCCATGGACGCCAAGGACCAGAGGGAAACCCCTTCTCCCACCTAGGGGGGAGGCCAAGGAAGAAGAAGAAGGAGGGGGCTCTCTTCCCCTCGCTTCCGGTGGCGCCGGAGTGCCACCGGGGCAACGATCGGTACGGCGATCTACATCAACAATCTTGCTACCGTCAACACCAACTCTCTCCCCCTCTATGCAGCGGTGTAACACCTCTTATCCCCCCTGTAATCTCTACTTAAACATGGTGCTCAACTCCATATATTATTTCCCAATGATCTATGGTTATCCTATGATGTTTGAGTAGATCTGTTTTGTCCTGTGGGTTAATCGTGATCTTGGTTGGTATGATTGTATATTTTATTTATGGTGCTGTCCTACGGTGCCCTCCGTTTCGCGCAAATGTGAGGGGCCCCTCGCTGTAGGTTGTTGCAATATGTTCATGTTCGCTTATGGTGGGTTGCGTGAGTGACAGAAACTTAAACCAGAGTAGGTGGGCTATGTTGCATGGGAGTAAAGAGGACTTGATACTTAATGCTATGGTTGGGTTTCACGACCTTAATGACCTTTAGTAGTTGCAGATGCATGCTAGAGTTCCAATCATAAGTGCATATGATCCAAGTAGAGAAAGTATGTTAGCTCATGCCTCTCCCTCATATAAAATTACAAGAATGATTACCGATACTTGTTATCGATTGCCTAGGGACAAATAATTTTCTTATTGACAAAAGCTATCCACTGTTTATTACCTTGCAATTTATTCGTAGTTTTATTCTCGCAAAGTACTCGTAGTTTTATCCTTGCAAAATAGTTTCATACTTGTTTCCGGTAAAGCAAACGTCAAGCGTGCGTAAAGTTGTGTCGGTGGTCGATAGAACTTGAGGGAATATTTGTTCTACCTTTAGCTCCTCGTTTGGTTCGACACTCTTACTTATCGAAAGAGTCTACAATTAATCCCCTATACTTGTGGGTTACAAGACCTTTTTCGAGCGTCGTTGCCGGGGAGCAATAGCGTGGGTTGAATATTCTTGTGTGTGCTTGTTTTCTTTATCACTAAGTAGTTTTATTTCATGTTCTAAGTTGTTCTCTATCTTTAGTTATGGATATGGAACACGAAACACCAAAACAATTAGTGGTACTTGCTACTCATGGAGATGGGGAACCTCCTAAAACCCTCGATGCTCGTTATGTGAAAAATATTATGCACTACTTTGACAATCCTAAGAAAACGCCATTCAACATGATAATGGGAGTAACGTTGGATCAACGTGATACTTTAGGGATTACGTTTGACTCAAAAGGTAAAACTTTTATGGGATCAAATTGAAATGTTGCAATGGTATGCTGGGAATCTATACTTGAGATATGATTATACTTGTTGCTCTAATATTGAGGTTCCACACCTTCCCTATTCTTGCGAATTTAATGATAATGAAACCTTGGCTTCTTATGCTAGAGGTATATATTATTATTATGATGTGGAACGAATAGAAGAATTTGTTTGAATCTTTGTTGAAAAATATGAAGCTTTTGATGATGATGTTTATAGACCTGAAAATTTTGCCATCCTTAAATATTTCTATGATAATTATAAATACAATTCCGATATTGATGATTTTATTGAGAAAGTCTCCGCTGTCCAAGAAGAGACTAATATTTTGCAGGAGTCTATGGAAGAAGGAATTGATGAAACTGTGAGCTCATTGGATGAAAAAGATGATGAGGAGAGCGAAGAACAAAAGGAGGAAGATCGGATTAGCTACCCGTGCCCACCTTCTAATGAGAGTAACTCTTCAACTCATACATTATTTAATTTCCCTTCGTGCTTACCGAAGGATGATTGCCATGATAATTGCTATGATCCCATTGATTCATTTGAAATATCCCTTTTTGATGATGCTTGCTATGCTTATGGCCATGATGCCAATATGAATGATGCTTATGGAGATGAACTTTCTATAGTTCCTTATGTTAAGAATGAAATTGTTGCTATTGCACCCACACATGGTAGTCCTATTATCTTTTTGAATTCTCCCAACTACACTATATCGGAGAAGTTTGCTCTTGTTAAAGATTATATTGATGGGTTGCCTTTTACCGCTACACATGATGATTTTGATGAATATAATATGCATGTGCTTGCTGCTCCTACTTGCAATTATTATGAGAGAGGAACTATATCTCCGCCTCTTTATGTTTCCAACACGAAAAAATTGCAAGATGCATAGGAAGAGAGTTAGACTTCGTCATTGCATGATATATGTTTCTTTGTGCTCACTACTAAATGCCAAATCATTGTTAATTCAAATTGGCTTTGATATACCTTGGGATCCGGGTGGATTCATTACTTGAGCACTTTATGCCTAGCTTAATGGCTTTAAAGAAAGCGCTGTCAGGGAGACAACTTGGAAGTTTCAGAGAGTCATTTATTTCTGTTGAGTGCTTTTATATAGTTTAAAAAAAATATAGAGGGGAACTTAAAACTTCACAAAAAGAAAAGTGAAAGTGAGATAGACGAGCACCGTGGAAGCGGGAGCTAGTCTTGAACTTTGTCCATGCCCTTGGAAACTTTGTGAATCTTAATTACAGAAACTTTTCAACAAAAATAATTATCCCCTTGTACAATTCCATTGTATTATAAAAATAATGTGCCAAGGTTTGCCTTTAGGATATTTACATTGCTTGTTGGTTTGTGCGGTGCAAAACAGAAACTTTGGCTGTAGTGCGTGATTTTACATTTTTTTACTGGAGTGTCAACCGGTTCTGAAACTTTTTGCACTGTCTTTCTATACAAATTGTTTATTTTTCCTATTTTTCAGAATTTTTGGAGTACCAGAAGTATGGTGAATGTTCAGATTACTACAGACTGTCCTGTTTAAGACAGATTCTGTTTTTGATGCATTGTTTGCTTGTTTTGATGAAACTATCGATTTCTATCAGTGGATTAAGCCATGGAAAAGTTATATTACAGTAACTACAATGCAAAAAAAATGAATTGTTTTGCAACAGTACTTAGAGTAGTGATTTGCTTTATTATACTAACAGATCTTACCGAACTTTCTGTTGAGTTTTGTGTGGATAAAGTGATCAAAGATCGAGGAAGTCTTGATATGAGGAGAAGAAGGAGAGGCAAGAGCTCAAGCTTGGGGATGCCCAAGGCACCCCAAGTAAATATTCAAGGAGACTCAAGTGTCTAAGCTTGGGGATGCCCCGGAAGTCATCCCATCTTTCTTCAACAAGTATCGGTATGTTTTCGGTTTCGTTTCGTTCACATGATATGTGCAAATCTTGGAGCGTCTTTTGCATTTAGTTTTTCCCTTTTTCTTTTATGCACCATGCTGGTATGAGATAGTCCATGGTTGATTTATAGAATGCTCATTGCACTTCACTTATATCTTTTGAGTGTGGCTTTATAGAATGCTTCATGTGCTTCACTTATATCATTTGAAGTTTGGATTGCCTGTTTCTCTTCACATAGAAAACCGTTATTTGAAGAATGCTCTTTTGCTTCACTTATATTTATTAGAGCATGGTCTTTTGTAGAAAGAATTAAACTCTCATGCTTCACTTATATCTATTTAGAGAGTCAAAAGGAATTGGTCAATTGCATGGTTAGTCATGAAATCCTAGATAAAACTTATGGATCACTGAATATGATATGTTTGATTCCTTGCAATAGTTTTGCGATATAGAGATGGAATATGTGGGAGGTACTAGTAAACGGTTGTGGTTAGTAAGAATAATGGTGTTAAGGTTTGTGATTCCCGAAGCATGCACGTATAGTCTCTCGTTGTGCTATGAAGTTGGAGCATGATTTATTATTGATTGTCTTCCTTATGAGTGGCGGTCGGGGACGAGCGATGGTCTTTTCCTACCAATCTGTCCCCCTAGGGGCATGCGTAGTAGTACTTTGCTTCAAGGGCTAATAAAATTTTGCAATAAGTATATGAGTTCTTTATGACTAATGTGAGTCCATGGATTATACGCACTCTTACCTTTCTGTAATTTGCTAGCCTCTACGGTACCGTGCATTGCCCTTTCTCACATCGAGACGTGGTGCAAACTTCGCAGGTGCATCCAAACCCCGTCATATGATACGCTCGAACACACATAAGCCTTATTATATCTTACTCAAAACAGCCACCATACCTACCTATTAAGGCTTTTCCATGGCCATTCCGAGATATATTGCCATGCACCTTCCACCACTTCCGTTTGATGACTTGAGCATTCATTGTCATATTGCTTTGCATGATCATATAGCTGACATAGTAGTTGTGGCTCAGCCACCGTTCATCATTTTCCAAACATGTTACGCTATATCATTGCACATCCTAGTACATTGCCAGAGGCATTCATATAGAGTCATATTTTGTCATAGGTATCGAGTTGTAATTTTTATTTCTTTTGAGTTATAAGTAAATGGAAGTGTGATGATCATCATTATTCATTTTTAGAGCAGTGCCCCAGTGAGGAAAGGATGATGGAGACTATGATTCCCCCACAAGTCAGGATGAGACTCCGGACAATGAGAGAAAAAGGAAAAGAAGAAAAGAAAAAAAGAAAAGAAAAGAAAAAATAAAATAAATAAACAAAGAGAGAAGGGGCATTGTTAGTATCCTTTACCACACTTGTGCTTCAAAGTAGCACCACGTTTTTCATATGGAGAGTCTCCTATGTTGTCACTTTCATAAACTAGTGGGAATTTTTCATTATAGGATTAGATGCACACCCACTTAGTTTTCATATTGAGCTTTCATACACTTATAGCTCTTAGTGCATGCGTTGCATGGCAATCCTTACTCCTCACATTGATATCAATTGATGGGCATCTCCATAGCCCGTTGGTTAGCTGCATCGATGTGAGACTTTCTTGCTTTTGTCTTCTATATATTTACCTCTATCATCATACTCTATTCCACCCGTAGTGCTATATCCATGGCTTGTGCTCATGTATTGCGTGAGGGTTGAAAAAGCTGAAGCGCGTTAAAAAGTATGAACCAGTTGCTCGGCTTGTTATCGGGGTTGTGCATGATAAATACTTTGTGTTAAGAAGACAGAGCATGACAAGACTATATGATTTTTGTAGGGATAACTTTCTTTAGCGTTGATATTTTGAAAGACATGATTGTTTATTGGGATGCCTGAGTATTGATGTCTTTATGTTAAATTATAGACTATTGCTTTGAATCAATTATGTCTTAATATTCATGCCATGATAAGATATATGGTCAAGTTTATGCTAGGTAGCATTCCACATCAAAAATTATCTTTTTTATCATTTACCTGCTCGAGGAAGAGCAGGAATTAAGCTTGGGGATGCTTATCATTTATCATTTATCTTTTTTATCATTTACCTGCTCCGTCGTATCTACAATTTTTGATTGTTTCATGCCAATATTATACAAGTTTTACATACTTTTGGTAACTTTTTATATGATTTATGGACTAACCTATTGATCTAGTGCCCAGTGCCAGTTCCTGTTTTCTGCATGTTTTTTGTATCGCATCGTATCCATATCAAACGAAGTCCAGATGCAATAAAATTTCATGGAGAATTAATTTGGAATATTGGTGATTTTTGGGAGTTGGAATCACCGCAAATGGAGGCCCACACAGCCCACAAGACACCAGGGCGCGCCAGAGGCCCCTGGCACGCGGTGGTGGGTTGTGCCCACCTTGTACGTCGGTTGGGGCTCTACTTCGGGCGCAAGGAAGCTTATATCCAAAAAAATTGTATCAAAATCTCAGCGCAATCAGAGTTACAGATCTCCGGGAATATAAGAAACGGTTTTCAGCCAGATCTGGAAACGCGAAACAGAAAAGAACAGAGAGGGAGATCCAATCACGGAGGGGATCCCGCCCCTCCACGGCCATGGAGTCCAAGAACCAGAGGGGAAACCCTTCTCCCACCTAGGGAGGAGGCCAAGGAATAAGAATAAGGAGGGGGCTCTCTCCCCTCGCTTCCGGTGGCGCCGGAGTGCCGCCGGGGCAACGATCGGGACGGCGATCTACATCAACAATCTTGCAACCGTCAACACCAACTCTCTCCCCCTCTATGCAGTGGTGTAACACCTCATCTCCCCGTTGTAATCTCTACTTAAACATGGTGCTCAACTGTAGCGACCAGACCTGAAACAGTCTGTGCTGCTGTGCACCAGTGTCATCCCTGGATCAGTAATGCTGACACGCACAGTACAAATGGAGGATTTATAACAGAGTAGCAATCACACACTAATTACAACGAATATCTCAAAAGAGAATAAGTATGATAAATATGGCTTAAGGCCATCTAAAAACGATAACAGCGGAAGGCTTGGAAGATAAGTGAGTCCATCAACTCCAACGACATCACTGAGTATAAGACCACGACCTAAGGCACCTTACTCGTCGTCTAAAAAGTCTGCAACATGAAACGTTGCAGCCCGAAACGGGTCAGCACATGGAATATGCTGGCATTGTAACACATAGAGAATAATGAACATAATAATAATGCTATACTACATGCTTATATGGCTGGTGGAAAGCTCTATGGTTACAGTTTTGCGAAAAGCCAATTTTTCCCTACTGCAAAGGAATAAATTTTATTTAACTGTCATGGTGGTTGTTAAAAATTGAGAAGGTACCTCCAACTCAATACCAATTAAGTATCATCATTAACCCAACAAAATTAATTAAAGTAACATGGTGATGAGATTCACATGATAATCCAGGTACTAGATACTCAAGTTGTCCATAACCGGGGACACGGCTAACCATGATTAGTTTGTACACTCTGCAGAGGTTTGTGCACTTTTCCCCACAAGACTCGATCGCCTCCGCTTGATTCTCGCACTGCATGATGTTTGAGAAACGGATGACCGAGACACAGTCTTTCAGAAGCGTAAACTCTCTACTCTGGGTAGACCGTACCATCTACATCCCCTACATCTGCTAGTCTACCTCTTCAAGAGCTCACACAACTTAATCAACTATGCTAGAGCCCATAATAGCATGTGGTTGCACATGGAAGTTTCTAGCATGAATAATCTCATGATCCCTTTGAGCCTGGGTGGCGGTCCATAGGATGATCACACGGGTACTCCGGGATATCCAAAAATACAGGCAGCACTGGGTTCTCCAGGTGCCTCAATCCACCCAGATGTGAGTTTTAGTTGCCACCTTAAGTAAACCATTTATTAACAATCTCACATCTGTCATGAATATCTCTCAAACCCAATCCACGTCTACGAGCATAGCATGGCAGTATAAGCAAACGTTTAAGTAACTCCCAAGGGTTTGATAATAAAACAGGTAATAGGTACTACCTCAACTACTTCCCAATACCCACAATTTAATTAGATCCTAATCATGCAATGTTTGAGGATTGATCTAATGCAATAAAAACTGGGTATGGAAAAGTATGATCAATGTGTTACTTGCCTTGCTCATGGTCCGTGAAACCTCGAGATTCGAAGTAGCAAGCGGCGCACTCCGGGTACTCTATCGCAAACAAACAAGCAAACAATAAGTACTCATCTAATGCACAAGTAAAACTCAAATAAAAGATACAACCAGAAAGTTCAACTTAAGAACTCCGGTTTGCAAAAAGAATCAAATCGAACGAAGCAACGAAAGTCAAACGGCGAAAATAACAAGCTTTGTTTACTAATCTGGATCTAGGTCAAATTTTACAGTATCAAAAACTTGTTTGAGTGGGTTAAACGGAAAGAGAATTTCGAGACGAAACTCTAGGCGCTTGAATCGCCTGATTCCGATAAACGAGCGAAAAGTTAAACGAAAACGAAGATCTGATTTGAAATCGCGATCTGGAATAATCTCGGAAAAATCCGACGAAAAAGAAAAACTGACGAACGGTTAAAGAACGGACGTTCGTTAACAGCGAAAATCCGACGAACACATTCGTTTTAACGAACGGGTCGGTGAACGTTCACTAAGTAATAAAACCAAAAAAAAATTAAAAAACCGATCTGAAAAAAAAACGAAAACTAGGGTTTAGAAAAAAATAAACCGAATCGGTTTTTTAAAAAACCGGACTCGGGCGGCGGCGGCTCGGCTACCCCGGCGGCAGCTCCGGCGGGACTCCGGCGGGGCGGCGGGGCGACGGCGAGGCTCGGGCTCGGCTGCGGGGCGGCGGGCGAGCGGCGGCGGCGGGGCACTGCAGCGGGCGGCGGCGGGTGCGGGCTGGGGTGGCAGCGGGGTGAGGAGAAGGAGGCGGGATGGGGGGTATTTAAGAGGAGGAGGGGCGGCGGCGGGGTATATAAGAGGGGGGCTGCCTTGGAGGAGGGGGCGAGGCGGCGTCGGCGAGCGGGACTCCGGCGGCGGCGGCCGTGCTCGCCTCGGTCTCCAGGAGGGAGACGGGCGCGGGATGGGCCGGCCTGGCTCGGCTGGGCCTCGGCCCAGTCGGGCGCGGGTTTTTTTTTTAATATTCCGCCGAATCTAAAAAAAATCGCAGAAAATTAAATAAAAATCCAAAAATGATAAAACAAATTTTCCCCGTCTAATTAAAATAATTAGAACAAGGTGAACATTCGTTTTGACACAAAAATGCAGTTTTGAAAACGTGCAACTTTTTTATGCAAGTAAAATTGCGAATAAAATCCAACATATGATTTTAATATTTTTCTTCCAATATTTCAATTTTTTTGGAGAAGTCATATTTCCTCCTCTCATTTATTTTAATATGAAATATTTTTCGGAGAGAAAAATAATTAAAACCAAAATCCTCGTTTTATTTTGTTTGATAAAAATCAAATATGAAAAATCGGGAAAATCCCCAACTCTCTCCGAGGGTCCTTGAGTTGCTTAGGATTTATCGAGGATTTGCCAAAATGCAAGAAAATATGATATGCAATGATGATCTAATGTATAACATTCCAAATTGAAAATATTGGGATGTTACAAACCTACCCTCTTAAGATGAATCTCGCCCTCGAGATTCGGGTTGGCTAGAAAATAGGTGAGAGTGGTTCTTCCGTAGATCTTCCTCTCGCTCCCAAGTGGCTTCATCTTCCGTGTGGTGACTCCACTGGACTTTGCAAAACTTGATAACCTTACTGTGGGTAACTCGGCTGGCATACTCAAGAATCTTAACTGGTTTCTCCTCATAGGTCAAATCACTTTCCAGCTGAATTGCTTCCAGTGGCACTGTATCTCTCAGTGGTATCTCAGCCATCTCTGTGTGGCACTTCTTCAACTGGGAAACGTGAAATACATCATGAACTCCTGACAATCCTTCAGGCAATTCCAGCTTGTAGGCAACTTCTCCCATACGTTCCAAAACTCTGTATGGTCCGATAAAACGGGGCGCTAACTTTCCCTTAACTCCAAAGCGCTTCACTCCTCAGAGTGGTGATACTCGAAGATAAACACTGTCTCCGACTTCGTGAACTGTCTCCTTACGTTTAGAATCCGCATAACTCTTCTGCCTGGACTGGGCTACCTTGAGCCTATCGCGAATCAACCTCACTTTCTGTTCAGACTCCTTAATCAAATCTGGTCCAAACAACTGACGGTCTCCAACTTCGTCCCATAATAACGGTGTTCTGCACCTCCTTCCGTACAAGGCTTCGAAAGGGGCCATCTTCAAACTGGTTTGATAACTGCTGTTGTAAGAAAACTCTGCATATGGCAATCTAGTGCACAAGCTCTCAACATGTCTTCCAAAATCTGATTGACTATCTCGGTCTGTCCATCTGTCTGTGGGTGAAAGGCTGTACTGAATTCTAGCCTGGTTCCCAAAGTTTCATGTAACTGATTCCAAAACTTCGAGGTAAACTGAGTTCCTCTGTCTGATACAATGGTCCTCGGAACTCCATGCAAACATACGATCCTGGTCATGTATATCTTTGCCAACTTAGCACTCGTGTAAGTGGTCTTCACTGGGATGAAATGAGCTACTTTCGTCAAACGGTCGACTACAACCCATATTGAGTCGTAGCCTGAACGAGTCCTGGGCAATCCTGTGATAAAATCCATGCCTAGTTTATCCCACTTCCATTCGGGTATCGGCAATGGTTGTAGCAATCCCGCTGGCTTCTGATGTTCTGCCTTCACTCTCTGACACACATCACAAACTGCTACATACTCCGCAATATCCTTCTTCATTCCGGTCCACCAGAAAGTATCCTTCAAATCCAAGTACATCTTGGTATTTCCTGGGTGAATCGAGTACGGTGAATCATGGGCCTCTTGCAAGATCAACTTCCTGATCTCCGGATCATTGGGCACATAAACGCGGTCTTCAAACCATAAGGTATCATACTCATCCTCACGAAATCCCTTGGCTTTTCCTTTGCTCAACTTTTCCTTTATCTCGTCAATCTCCTTGTCTGTCTTCTGAGCTTCTCTGATCTTTTCCATCAAGGTAGACTGAATCTCAAATGTCGCTAAATAGCCTCTTGGAACTATCTCCAAACATAGCTCGCGAAGATCCTCGGCTAACTCCTGGGGTAACTCTCCTGTCATGAGGGTGTTGACATGGCTCTTGCGGCTCAACGCATCTGCTACTACGTTAGCCTTCCCTGGGTGATAATGCAATCTCATATCATAGTCCTTAATAAGCTCCAACCATCTCCTCTGCCTGAGATTTAACTCCTTCTGCGTGAAAATGTACTTCAAACTCTTGTGATCCGTGTACACCTCACAATGGTTTCCGATGAGAAAATGTCTCCATGTCTTCAACGCATGCACTACGGCTGCTAATTCCAAATCATGCGTGGCATAATTCTTCTCATGGGGTTTTAGTTGTCGTGAAGCATATGAAACAACTCTTCCTTCCTGCATAAGCACTGCTCCAAGTCCTCGACGAGAAGCGTCGCAATAAACTTCATAATCCTTGCGTTGATCTGGCAGAATCAACACTGGTGATGTAACCAATCGTTTCTTCAATTCTTGGAAACTAGCTTCACATTCCTCAGTCCAATTGAATTGGTGTCCTTCTTCAATAGCTCAGTCATGGGCTTTGCAATCTTTGAGAAATTCTCGATGAACCTTCGGTGGTATCCTACAAGTCCTAGGAAACTCCGGATCTCTCCAACTGACGTGGGTGATTCCCAACTAGTTACTGTGTCAACTTTGGCGGGGTCTACTGCTATTCCTTCTCCGGATATATCATGTTCGAGGAATCCAACTTCTTTCAGCCAAAATTCACATTTGCTGAACTTGGCGTATAACTGGTGTTCTCTGAGCTTCTCAAGTACCAAACGCAAATGCTCCTTATGCTCTTCATCATTCTTGGAATAGACTAAAATATCATCAATGAACACCACGATGAACTTATCCAAAAACTCCATAAACACTTTGTTCATCAGGTTCATGAAATAGGCAGGTGCGTTAGTCAGACCAAATGACATAACGGTATACTCATATAGCCCATATCTGGTGGTGAAAGCCGTCTTAGGTATATCCTGCTCTCGAATCTTTAACTGATGGTATCCTGATCGTAGATCGATCTTGGAAAATACTTTAGCTCCTTGTAAGCGGTCAAACAGATCATTGATCATCGGCAGTGGGTACTTGTTTTTGATGGTCACTTCATTCAATCCACGGTAATCAACAACCATCCTCAACGATCCATCTTTCTTCTCCACTAGAAGTACTGGTGATCCCCAAGGTGACGAACTTGGGCGAATATAGCCTTTATCCAATAACTCCTAAATCTGCTTCTTAATCTCCTCCAAATCTTTTGCGGGCATCCTGTACGGTCTCTTAGATATTGGCCCTGTGCCTGGCAAAAGTTCAATCAAGAACTCAATGTCTCTATCCGGTGGCATGCCTGGCAACTCTTCTGGAAATACATCCGGGTAATCCTTCACCACTGGTACTTCCTCCTGTACAACTCCTGATAAGGAATTCACTTGAGTCCTCTTCGGCATATGCCGGGATACATACTTAATCCTTCTTCCTTCTGGGGTGGTAAGCAAAATCGACTTACTGGCGCACTCAATGTTCCCTTCATACTTTGATAACCAATCCATGCCTAATATCACATCCAATCCTTGCGATTCCAATACGATTAGGTCCGAGGGAAACAGGTAGTTACCAATCCTTAATGGTAACCGTTCACACCATAAACTAGCCATATACTCTGCTCCTGGCGAGGTTACTAACAAGGGTGACCTAAAGGGCTTGGGTAGGCAGTTTATACTTATCCACAAATCCTCTTGATATGTATGAATGCGATGCACCAGTATCAAAAAGAACGAGTGCAGTAAATGACTTAACCATAAACTTACCTATTACTGCATCAGGCTGTGCTTCAACCTCTTCCACGCTCACGTGTTTCACATGTCCTTTATTGAAAGGGTTCGGCTTCTTCCCAGAGCTTCCATTGCCATTTCCATTCTGGGCTTCAGGACAATCAGTTGCATAATGTCCAGTCTTCTGGCGCTTGAAACAAGTAATGTGGCTTAGATCCCTCTTGACTGGGGTAGATGGGGTATTACGGTTCTGTCCGTTGCTTCCTCCATTCCCATTACCATTCTTGGAGCCATTATGGTTGTGCGAACTACCTCCTCCATGGGTATGCTGAAACTGTCCTCCCGGTTTCGGGGTAAAACGTGGCTTCTGCTGAGCTCCAGAATTATACTTCCCTTGTCCATACTTCCTCTTGCGGTTCTCAATCTGCTGCTACTTCCCTTCAATCATGAGTGCTCTATCTACCAATTCCTGGTAGTTGTTGAAGGTTGCTACCATTAGCTGCATGCTCAGCTCATCATTCAATCCTTCGAGGAACTTCTCCTGCTTGGTTGCATCTGTAGCAACGTCATCTGGTGCATAACGTGCTAACTTACTGAAATCCTCCACATACTGGCCTACAGTGCGTCCTCCTTGGCGTAGGTTACGAAACTCACGCTTCTTCATGGCCATAGCTCCTGCTGAAACATGGGTTGTACGGAAAGCTTGCTGAAACTGGTCCCATGTGACAGTGTCAATAGGGTGTGTGGCTGTGTAATTCTCCCACCATGATGCTGTGGGTCCATCAAGCTGATGTGCGGCAAAACGCACTCTTTCCGCATCTGTGCATCCTGCAGTGGCCAACTCTCTTCCAACTTTGCGGAGCCAATCATCTGCAACAATCGGCTCGGTGCTGCTGGAAAACACCGGCAGATTTAGCCTCAAGAAACGGGCTAAGTGATCAACAGGTGGTGGTGGTGGGTTGTTGTTGTTGTTGTTGTTGTTGTTGTTGCCTTGGTTCTGTACTAGCACTTGCATCAGGGCATTCTGTTGCTGAATCAACTGGGTGATCTCCGGTGGGAAAACAAATCCGGTGTCACATCTCGGAGGCATCTGATGGGTTAGAAAAGATGAGAGTTTAGAATAGAATGAGGTCTAGAGGGAAAACACTACCCATATTCTCATGAGACAAATACAATCAATAACACTCAATCAATTCAAACAAGGCATACAATCGATCTATCTAGCGTTACAAAAGTGCTTGAACTATACTATATAAATGGGGGAAAACTACTACTGATATGGTGGTCTACTAGAAATTCTGATCAGTTGAAGACTCCATGATATCTGCTCCAGCTTCATCAATAAAGTCATCTTCACTGGGGTCCGAGTCGGTGTCGTCGATGATGATGTAGTTATCCGGGCAAGCGCATTCATCATCTTCTGCTTTTGGTACTGGATTTCCCATGAATACTCCAATCTTCTTCTCCAGGTCGTCATTCTTCCCTACTAGTGCGACGATTTCCTCCAAATAATCCTCGTAGGTAGCCTTGAGTTCTTCCTCCAGCTCCTTGATCTTCTTCAATGCCTTCTTCAGATCTATCTTGTCTGAGCACATCTGGTTCTCCTGGCGACGAATGTGTTGATTTTGCTCCTGGATGAAAGCTGCAATTGATCCATCCTTCTTGGTGCTGATCATCTCCCATTGCTCGTCTCGGCGTCCACAAATCTGATAAATAGTATCTTTAAGCTCCCTGTGGTAGACTTTTCCAATGCGTCCCATAGCGATGTGGGCTGCCATGCTCTTCCCTAAACTCCAGGTTGGTGCTTCAAAAGACAACTTTATAGGCTCGGTGACTGGCGCAATTGTCCTTCCTGGAACTTGAACTTGAATCTGTCAGCTCTCCTCTTCAGGTAATGTGGCGTTGTAGGTTCCGGTGATGCTTGGTATTCCTATGTTCAAATATTTAGTGACTTCCTTCAAGTGACGTCCAAAAGGCATATCCTCATCTGGTTGCATGAACTTGCTCCTTGCATCCGCCATTCCTAAAAGAGTAGAAAGTGGAGAGGAGTCAGAAATGAGAAGAGAGAAGTGTTCTAGGGTTTAAGCTTAGTGGTCGTGTCCTAGAGTCAACGTGTGCTCTGATACCACCTTTGTAGCGACCAGACCTCAAACAGTCTGTGCTGCTGTGCACCAGTGTCATCCCTGGATCAGTAATGCTGACACGCACAGTACAAATGGAGGATTTATAACAGAGTAGCAATCACACACTTATTACAATGAATATCTCAAAAGAGAATAAGTATGATAAATATGGCTTAAGGCCATCTAAAAACAATAACAGCAGAAGGCTTGGAAGATAAGTGAGTCCATCAACTCCAACGGCATCACTGAGTATAAGACCACGACCTAAGGCACCTTACTCGTCGTCTGAAAAGTCTGCAACATGAAACGTTGCAGCCCGAAACGGGTCAGCACATGGAATATGCTGGCAATGTAACACATAGAGAATAATGAACATAATAATAATGCTATACTACATGCATATATGGCTGGTGGAAAGCTCTATGGTTACAGTTTGCGAAAAGCCAATTTTTCCCTACTGCAAAGGAATAAATTTTATTTCACTATCATGGTGGTTGTTAAACATTGAGAAGGTACCTCCAACTCAATCCCAATTAAGTATCATCATTAACCCCACAAAATTAATTAAAGTAACATGGTGATGAGATTCACATGATAATCCAGGTACTAGATACTCAAGTTGTCCATAACCGAGGACACGGCTAACCATGATTAGTATGTACACTCTGCAGAGGTTTGTGCACTTTTCCCCACAAGACTCGATCGCTTCCGCTTGATTCTCGCACTGCATGATGTTTGAGAAACGGATGACCGAGACACAGTCTTTCAGAAGCGTAAACTCTCTACTCTGGGTAGACCGTACCACCTACATCCCCTACATCTGCTAGTCTACCTCTTCAAGAGCTCACACAACATAATCAACTATGCTAGAGCCCATAATAGCATGTGGCTGCACACGGAAGTTTCTAGCATGAATAATCTCATGATCCCTTTGAGCCTGGGTGGCGGTCCATAGGATGATCACACGGGTACTCTGGGATATCCAAAAATACAGGCAGCACTGGGTTCTCCAGGTGCCTCAATCCACCCAAATGTGAGTTTTAGTTGCCACCTTAAGTAAACCATTTATTAACAATCTCACATCTGTCATGAATATCTCTCAAACCCAATCCACGTCTACGAGCATAGCATGGCAGTATAAGCAGACGTTTAAGTAACTCCCAAGGGTTTGATAATAAAATAGGTAATAGGTACTACCTCAACTACTTCCCAATACCCACAATTTAATTAGATCCTAATCATGCAATGTTTGAGGATTGATCTAATGCAATAAAAACTGGGTATGGAAAAGTATGATCAATGTGTTACTTGCCTTGCTCATGGTCCGTGAAACCTAGAGATTCGAAGTAGCAAGCGGCGCACTCCGGGTACTCTATCGCAAACAAACAAGCAAACAATAAGTACTCATCTAATGCACAAGTAAAACTCAAATAAAAGATACAAACAGAAAGTTCAACTTAAGAACTCCGGTTTGCAAAAAGAATCAAATCGAACGAAGCAACGAAAGTCAAACGGCGAAAGAAACAAGCTTCGTTTACTAATCTGGATCTAGGTCAAATTTTACAGTAGCAAAAACTTGTTTGAGTGGGTTAAATGGAAAGAGAATTTCGAGACGAAACTCTAGGCGCTTGAATCGCCTGATTCGGATAAACGAGCGAAAAGTTAAACGAAAACGAAGATCTGATCTGAAATCACGATCTGGAATAATCTCGGAAAAATCCGACGAAAAAGAAAAACTGACGAACGGTTAAAGAACGGACGTAAGTTAACAGCGAAAATCCGACGAACACGTTCGTTTTAACGAACGGGTCGGTGAACGTTCACTAAGTAATAAAACCGAAAAAAATCCGATCTGAAAAAAAAACGAAAACTAGGGTTTAGAAAAAAATAAACCGAATCGGTTTTTAAAAAAACCGGACTCGGGCGGCGGCTCGGCTACCTCGGCGGCAGCTCCGGCGGGACTCCGGCGGGGCGGCGGGGCGACGGCGAGTATCGGGCGGGGTTCGGCTGCGGGGCAGCGACGGCGCGGCTGCGGGGCGGCGGGCGAGCGGCGGCGGCGGGTGCGGGCTGGGGTGGCGGCGGGGTGAGGAGAAGGAGGCGGGGTGGGGGGGTATTTAAGAGGGGGAGGGGCGGCGGCGGGTATATAAGAGGGGGGGCTGCCTTGGAGGAGGTGGCGAGGCGGCGTCGGCGAGCGGGACTCGGGCGGCGGCGGCCGTGCTCGCCTCGGTCTCCAGGAGGGAGATGGGCGCGGGATAGGCCGGCCTGGCTCGGCTGGGCCTCGGCCCAGTCGGGCGCGGGTTTTTTTTTTTAATATTCCGCCGAATCTAAAAAATCACATAAAATTAAATAAAAATCCAAAAATGATAAAACAAATTTTCCCCGTCTAATTAAAATAATTAGAACAAGGTGAACATTTTTTTGACACAAAAATGCAGTTTTGAAAACGTGCAACTTTTTTTCTGCAAGTAAAATTGCGAATAAAATCCGAATAAAATCCAACATATGATTTTAATATTTTTCTTCCAATATTTCAATTGTTTTGGAGAAGTCATATTTCCTCCTCTCGTTTATTTTAATATGAAATATTTTTCAAAGAGAAAAATAATTAAAACCAAAATCCTCGTTTTATTTTTTTTTTGGATAAAAATCAAATATGAAAAATCGGGAAAATCCCCAACTCTCTCCGAGGGTCCTTGAGTTGCTTAGGATTTATCGAGGATTTCCCAAAATGCAAGAAAATATGATATGCAATGATGATCTAATGTATAACATTCCAAATTGAAAATATTGGGATGTTACATCAAGTCCATATATTATTTCCCAACGATCTATGGTTATCATATGATGTTTGAGTAGATCCGTTTTGTCCTGTGGGTTAATCGTGATCTTGGTTGGCATGATTGTATATTTTATTTATGGTGCTGCCTTACGGTGCCCTCCATCTTGCGCAAACGTGAGGGGCCCCTTGATGTAGGGTGTTGCAATATGTTCATGGTTCGCTTATGGTGGGTTTCAAGAGTGACAGAAACTTAAACACGAGTAGGTGGGCTATGATGTATGGGAGTAAAGAGGAGTTGATACTTAATGCTATGGTTGGTTTTCACGACCTTAATGATCTTTAGTAGTTGTGGATGCTTTCTAGAGTTCCAATCATAAGTGCATATGATCCAAGTATAGAAAGTATGTTAACTCATGCCTCTCCCTCATATAAAATTACAAGAATGATTACCGGTACTTGTTATCGATTGCCTAGGGACAAATAACTTTCTTACTGACAAAAGCTATCCACTTTTATTACCTTGCAATTTATTCATAGTTCTATTCTCGCAAAGTACTCGTAGTTTTATCCTTGCAAAGTAGTTTCATACTTGTTTCTGGTAAAGCAAACGTCAAGCGTGCGTAAAGTTGTGTTGGTGGTCGATTGAACTTGAGGGAATATTTGTTCTACCTTTAGCTCCTCGTTAGGTTCGACACTCTTACTTATCGAAAGAGGCTACAGTTGATCCCCTATACTTGTGGGTTATCAGGGCACCACCCCTCTTCCCTTCCCCTATATATAGAGAGGTAGAGAGAGGGCAGCCGCACCCCTTGAACACATCTCTACACCACGGTGCTGCCTCTCCTCTCCCTTGCATCCCTCTTCCTCTCCGTAGCGCTTAGCGAAGCTCTGCTGAGATTCCGCCACCACCCCCGCCACCATGCCGTCGTGCTGCCGGAGGACTCTAGCTACTACTTCACCATCGCTTGCTGGATCGAAGAGGTCAAGGCGTCACCAAGCCGTACGTGTGTTGACCGCGGAGGTGTCGTCCGTTCGGCACTTGGAT
Organism: Aegilops tauschii subsp. strangulata; assembly: GCF_002575655.3. NCBI lineage: Eukaryota > Viridiplantae > Streptophyta > Magnoliopsida > Poales > Poaceae > Aegilops > Aegilops tauschii. The sequence goes on from NC_053036.3 coordinate 521,802,569, forward strand.
CGGGAGTTCGCGGGACGGATCGTGATTGGATCACGAAGACGTTCGACTACATCAACCGTGTTTCTTAACGATTCCGCTTAGCGATCTACAAGGGTATGTAGATCTAATCTCTCCTCTCGTAGATGGTCATCTCCTAGATTTGATCTTGGTGAGTGTAGGAAATTTTTTGTTTCCCATGAAACGTTCCCCAACACTCGGGCCTGCCTGGGAGTGGGTGGAACCTGTCGGTCGTCGTCCTTTTTTCTGAAAGCGTGCGGCGGGGCCGGCCTCATCCACATCCAGCCAAGTCTGCCCCCTCGCCGACGACAAGAAAATCCTAGCCACCCGCCCTGCTCGCCATAGTTTTTTTAAGCAAGGGCAAGGCAAGCTCGCCCCCGGCGCCAGCTCTTCTTGCATGTCGTTGCCACCTTGCCGCGGGAAAGGGAGTGCCTGTACATCCCAGTGCACCAGCATGAGGTGGCACTGGCAGTACCGGCAGGCGCTGCCCTACCCAAATGTCAACCTGCCGCATGGTTGGCATCTGGACCCGCAACGCATTCTGGTGCCCGAAGTGCCCCTATCGGCGCAGGTGCACGCCGAGGAGGTGCGCACACGGTGAGAGATGTTAACGGCGGAGCAGCGGCGTCACCCTACCTATGTGCCAGATTCTCCGAACTGGGAGATCTGGTTCACGCTGAAGCACGAGTAGGAGCGCCTCCATGGTGTGCAACTCAACGCGTCGTCCCACCGCCACCGCCAGAGGTCAAACTAGAGGAGAAGGAGGAGGACTACCAGGCCGCGCTGGAGGTGGCCATGATCTCGAACATTTTGGCTTGCTTCTCCGCCTCCATCTCAAGCATCCTGGCTTGCTTCCCCGTGTCCATCTCAAGCCTCCTCCTTTGGAACTCCATGAAGGCGTTCATTTGCAATTCCTTGTCTTGCCGACGCTTCTCCTTCATGTGTCCTTTTTGCTCATCATGCTCTCCACGGTTGCAAGCAAGGCGATCGACGCAGCATCGCGCTTGTCCTCCTTCTTGGAGTTGGTCTTCCCTGAGGTCATGGCTTTTCGCCCTCCGCAATCTCCTCCACGGTTGCCTTCCCGCCACGTGCCGTGAGGGCGACATATTGCATCCTTAACTTCTCCCCCTTAATGACCATCCAACAATGGGAGAGACTGAAAGACTTGCCCTCATGTTGGGCCGTGAATGCCTCCAATGTTTGGAATGCCTACAAATGAATAGCATGCAAGCATATGGGAAAATGGACATGCAAATGGACATCCAAGCATTAACGAAAACGAAAAAATAGACATGTATACCTTATGTTGCATGCCGGTGCCGCTCATAGGGTGTGCCTTGATGGGCGGGTGGCACAAAACCTGTTGCACTCTTGTTGTGTCACCCTCCATTGCTTCGAGAGGGACACCCACCTTCGCTTGCTTTGCATTTGGTAAAGCGCAAACTTCCTGCGTTCATGGTGTGATGCACACGAATCCAAAAGGTTGATGTCTTTTATTCGACGCCGATCTTGGGGTCTTGCCCAATGTCCCTCCAACACTCACAAATGAGCTTGTCCTCGGAAGGCGTGTGTACCTTTGTCCGCTTTCTTTTATGCTTCGGCTTCATGCCAGCTTGCTTGAGGAGCTCATCCTCGAACAAAGGCTCCCCGTCGATGTCCATATCATCCTCTTCCTCAAGGTCGTAGTCCTCCGGGAACTCGTGGTCGAGCGGGAAGCTGCCCATGCCGGCCTGATCTTGCATGAATGTGTCCTCTATGCCATCTTGACCATAGGTCAACGGCATGAATGGCGCTCGACCATCTTGGTTTTGGGTCTCCTTGGGGTCGTAGGCAGCCACGGCAGCACCACCAGCAAAGGCAGACGCCCCGCACCATCTTCGAAGATGATGTTCTCCTTGATGAAACGGTTGGTCGTTTCATCCTTGCCGGCCGCCAGCATTCCATCGAATAGGTTGCGTGCATCGGGGAGCATGTCGGCTGGCATTTTCTACCTCCTCCAGAGGATGATGAACCGTCCACCGGCATGGCATTGAGGTCGATGGCCACGGGCGCGGGCGTGGGCGTGGACGTCGTCCTCCTGTTCCGGCTCTACTTCGTCATTCTCCTCCTCCGGCTTCGCATGCTGCTCTGCCTCCAACGCCTCCTCGTCTGGCTTCGGCTAGTCCGGACTCTGGAGGCAGGGCACCTGCGATCCGGGCTTCGCGCCACCTCTAGATTAAAGCACCGCTCCGGCGGGAGTATGGCGTATGTCGTTACCTTCGGCCGGGCCATGGCTATCGGGCGACGGCGACCAGAGAAGAGGCGGCGGGAGGAGGATGAATGCAGCTACTGTTTGGGTTCGGCGTCCGGCTTAAATAAATGCTCACCATCACGTGTACCCATGGGTGCACAAATTGTAACATACGGGTCTGCTTAAGGGGACGTCACGTAACTTGTATGTGTGTGAGATTCTGAGAGACAGAGTGCGGGTGTGCGACTCTACTCTTCAGACATGTACTCAACCTTTTGCATTGGGATATAAGTATAATGGTATTACACTTTAGCTAGTGATTTACGTGGCCATGTTAACGTGGTTGTGTAAAAAATGTCACTTCCTGCTCGTGATTTTCATTATATAATTATGAGAAGTTTTCTAACTACTAAAGTAAAGTGGAATTTGTCCATGTTATACAAGTAAATTAAGGTGATTGTTTATCATACGGGTAAGGTTGGACGAAGGGTAGTAGGAACAAATGCTCTGCCTAGAGCATGTGTGTGTGAGATGGAGTCTTAGTGTGTGTGGGGGGTGCGTGCGTGCGCACGCGCGTGCGTGTGTGTGTGTGTGTGTGTGTGTGTGTGTGTGTGTGTGAAGAGGAGTCTTTGGTGGTGAAAGTAATTTAAGTGTGTGTGGCTTCATCGTAGAGAGGTGATGTGTATGGCAGAGGCCACCAACGAGGGGGTGCGAGAGAGAGGAGTCGACATCGAGAGAATGTGTTTGTCGAGAGACACCGAGGAAGACTGCTATATATCGATGGTGCATGGAGGCGGGAATTAAATGAAGGGATGGTCTTATTGGTTTCGGGGATATAGGGGAAGAGTGAGAGAGGGGGTAGCTAGAAGGAGATTGTAAAGTGTGAGTGTGTGTTTTACCCATCCAGGCGGAAGTTATGTGCACACAAGAAGAGAACGATTCGATGTGGGGTTAGGGCTGAGGGTAATTAACTACGTATGGAGACATAGGAGACCTTGAACGTGCATGTTCAAGAGGTATACATGTATACGTGGGATGTGTATGTTTGCGCGCGCGTATGATCGAGATAAAAGAAAGACATAAGTCATAAGATCAACGACATGGGAGAGACGGATCGGTATGACAATATGCATGCATGTGATAGTGCGGGGAAGAAGGCCCGATAATTGAGCATGTGTTTTTGTCTTTAAGAGATAGTGGCGTGGGCTAGAGCATGCATCTATGGCGAGCAGAGGGAGCGAGACACAACGATTTTACAAAAGAGATCAACCTATAGATGCGTGGATGGAGAGACAGATATAGTGTGCGTGATAGGAGGCAAGAGTGTGTGCGAGAAAGAAATGTTGACGGAGAAACTACAAATAGATAGAGAGATAGAGATGCTAGCTAGAGGTACATCGGCTAGTTTGAGTGTTGGAGATGACCGCCGAGTGGTTCAGAGGGTGAAGTTATGTGTGTGTGAGAGAAAGATAAAAAGAGGGCGCATGACTCCATGTAGAGAGAAACATATATAGTGTGCGTGATAGGAAGCATGAGTGAGGGCGAGAAAGAAGGTTGATGGAGAAATAGATAAATAGAAAGATAAAGACGCTAGCTAGTGTGTGTGTTAGATATAAGAGTCGAGTGGATCAGAAGGCTGAGTTATGTGTGTGGGTGTGAGAGAGATAGAGAGAGGGTGCATGTGAGTCGCATACAAACAAATATCAGAGAGAAATGAGATCCCGAGAGACGGAGTTTTGTGTTTGCGAGAGAGAAAGATATTTCACAACGAGAGTGATAGCTAGAGATTCATATCAGGGAACGCGAGATATCTCTAGGGGGAGAGAGTGTGTGTGAGCGACATACAAGAGAATGGTGGAGAGATATGAGACCCTGGGAGACAGAGTTTGTGTTTGTGTGTGAGAAAGAGATATTTAAGAGGAAGAGTCGTAGCTTCTCATACCTAAGGAGCGCAAGACATCTCTGTGTGAGAGGGGGTGTGCGAGTGGCACATAGGGGAATAGTAGAGAGAAATGAGACCCCGGGAGACGAAGTTTGTGTTCGTGTGAGAGAAAGAGATTTCACAGGGAGAATCATAGTTAGAGACACATAGCAGGGAGTGAGATATATTTAGAGAGAGATAGAGTGAAGGTTGAGCAAGAGAGTACCGTCAGTGTGCTACGAAGATAAAAGATCATTGTCGACATACAAGTAGCACCAGAGATACCCGAGAGACGATGAAGGCATATAGGTCTAGAGAGAGATATATAAGCATGAGTGATAGCTATAGGAGACGAATATCCGGATTAAAGGGGATTCAAATATTTAAACTAGAGATCATGACATCGATAATATCATAACGAGAATTGGTGTATCAAACATGCATATTCATTTGAATTTGGGGACATGTGTAATGTTATATAGTTTATCAATATTAGTGATCCATAGATTCTTTAATTAGGGACAATGCATGGTTTATATGTAATTAATGTCTAAACGGGATTACACTATATGTTGCGTGTGTGAAACACATTATACATGTTTGAGAAGTTAAAAAGACCGCATGAAACACATATTAATTGGAGATAGTTAGCGAGGAATGCATACATTGGATTTCAACATAAAGTGGTTTCAAATATTTGAAAATCCAAATTAAGATGGATCCAGCCTTATGAATCTGAGATCATGCCATTTCTAAACCATATTTATGTATAAAGGGTGTTGTGCTTTTGAAAGTATATATATATAAATGATGTATATAGATTTGTATTCGAATAAAAAATGGATCCTGCCCGAACAAAAATAGAATACAAACTGGATTCGAATTGAGTTGGCACGGTAAACGTGCACTCTTTCTCTGCAAAAATTTGAACGAAGCGTGGAAAGTTGCAGTAACCGCCCGAAACCAAAATATGCGAGATGGAACTTACTGCCTATCCCTGACACGCAAAGCCTATTGGCTTGATTTCTATAGGTTTTGATAGGGGTAGGCTTTTAATTTCACTCAAACGTGACATAACCGCCTCCGACTCTCACCTCCCCGGATTCATACACGGTGGGCGCCAAAACACAGTGTCTCCTCGACCAAAATCGCCTCCCTCCCCAATTCATACACGGTGGGCGCCAAAACAAACTCTCGTCGGCCGAAATCTCCGTCGGCAAATATTCGGTGTATGCGAGATTACCATCCTGTGATGTAGGAAATCTTAAATGGGGGCTAATTTTGTAAATTTCCTCGCATTTGAGACAAGCGCGCCCTGAAGACATGGTTCCCCCCTTCCTCTCTCCCTCCATTTCCCCATTCGTACTCCGTGGGCACCAAAACACCCTCTCCACCCCAGCCTCCTTCGTCTGCCACCCCGTCCACCGCCATCCTCCCCCACCATGCCGGAGCTGATACCCCGATGTCGTCGTCCATTACAAGAGATCAACCTCTCTCATCCACGGCTTCGGACCAGGATCCTTGCATTCCGTCCTCTCGCTTCATCCCCGCCGTCGTCCACCTTGCCGGCGCCGCTCCTACGACCGTCTCGTCCACCGCACCGGGATATTTCCCCCGCCGCCACCGTCTACCCTCCTACATCTGCTTCCACGCCGCCGGCAGCCATTGCTACTGCAACACCATCAAATTCTCAGAAGATGCATACACGGCGCCACACCAGAGGCGGTACTCTTTCGTATCTGCTCAACTTATTTATCGCAGCAAGAAAATAGATCGCCATTACTTTACTGTGATTTCTTGTCCATCACTTAGGATCTTACTTGTTAGTTGAAAGGAAACATTGGTTGTGATGTTGCCTTTGTCCGGTTTGCACCTTCAGATCCGCCATGGCACGCTCAACACTATACTCGCAATGCTTATGGTTTTCCTGTTTTATATTCCACACTAGTTAAATGACAGTAGACTAAATTTGAAAATTGGGTCAGTCGATTTTTGAGAGCTCACTGGAGTTCGTCGGAGGGAAGGAAGGGGCTCGGGTGGGGACGGTGGTTGTGGGGGCGGTGGCCTGGCAGTGGTGGGACCTCGCCGAACGAAGAAAACTCGACACGGGTGGGGACGGGGTGGGGGTGGGGGTGGCGGAGGAACACAGGCGGTGGGGGCAGTTCAGGGGAGGGCGGGGGGTCGGGGCCGGTGGTTCGGCCGGCGGCCCATGTGGTGTTCTGTAGGGGAAGAATCAGAGACGAGGACGAAGAAGGGTTAGGAGACATAGGATCTTCATCCAACTGCCTGAAATGGTCGATTGACCCAAATGACGAAAGTCACGCGACTTGCATGCAGACATTCCTTTATATTCAGTACCATCATCATAGCTGCTTAGCACTGCTCCTCAATCCATCAAGCTAAACAACATGCCACTCATAATTCCAAACTTGTTGCTCAAATACGAAACTGATATGATGCTGATATTACTAAAATAAATAATGTTTAATTGGTCAGCTAATGTTCCTACTTTACTTTTGAAAAGCACGTGCACCACATATAGAGAGACAGCATGGATTTGCATTCTTAATGTGCTCTGGTTCATCATGTCTGGGCACTACGCAACGAACATTTTATTATCCAAAATCTGCTTGCTCTTCTTTAGCATGCTCCTCTTCTGTTCTTCCTTTGTAAGTACTCTCTCCGTACCTAAATATAAGTCTTTGTAGAGATTCCTCCATGGACTACATACGGAGCAAAATGAGTGAATCTACACTCTAAAATGTATCTATATACATCCGTATGTGATCCATAGTGGAATCTCTACAAAGATTTGTATTTAGGAACAGAGGGAGTATAATAGTTGTACAGTATGTTCTTTGTAGTGAAGAGGAGCAGGGACATTTGTAGTGTACAGGTCTATTCGGTCGCTTGTCATGGACGCTTTCAACTCTTCGTGTTGGTCTTCATGTCGATTGTCATGGATGCTTTCAACTCTTCGAATTCGACCGTATGTGTCGCCTTTGAGAGTTAGACTGATAGTAACAGTACTACTCCTTCAGTTGTAGAGAGCTGGTATGCGAAGCCTTTCTAGCCGTACTGGCAATACTAGCACATATATTCCAGCAAATTCCACTTTCCTGATTTACCTGATGCTTAGGGTTTTCCCATTATATCTACACTACAATCTGCGTAGGTGCTTTTTGTCCAACTAGCAGTTGTCCACCCTTTAAAGCTAAATAACACACCAATCATACGTCCTAAGGTTCTTCAAATACGAATGTGATATGATACTGACATTAGCTAACAGACACACATTTAATTGGTTAGCTAATGCTCCCACTTGAGTTTCCAAATGCATGTGGCCACATATAGAGAGACATCATGGAATTGCATTTCTTTAGGCGCTCTGATTCATCATGGGTGGGCAACCAACATTGTATAGAAAGAAGGGGAATCTCAATAATATGCTTGCCCTTCAATTCTTTAACATGTTCCTCTTCTGTTCTTCTTTAGTAAGTACAGTATGTTCCTTGTCAGGAAGGTGAGCAGGGACATCTGCAGTCGACATCTCTATTGGGCCGATTCTGCTACATGATTTCGCACTTCGAGTTGGTCTGCCATAATATCCCGAAAATGGTGGGAGCCGCGCGGTCTTTGATAGACTAAACTGATAGTAACAGCTGTGCGCCTTCAGATGAATAGAGCTGGCCTGTAGGTGATCGATAGGCTGCATATTAGTAGCGGCAAAACCCTGTGTTTTCCAGCCAGTTCTGCTTTCCCAATCTATTTATGGTGGTTATGGTGTACCCCTATTATCTGCACTACCATCTGCCTACTGGCTCTGCGCTCTCGTTATCATGGTTTGGCAATAAACTTTCTGTACGGTATATTATGAACCTATCATCTACCAACTATCCTTACATCTGGAGCTCCCAACAGGGAGCCTATTTTTTGTGTAGTTGTGCTAGATTATATTAATCTACTCACCATATTACAACACACATGGGCTCTCTCATCAGAATCCAGTGATAGCACACAAGGGTTTACAGGGAGCCCCTATTATATTACAATATCCTCTGCATTACAAAGATAATCTCACTACTATTTATGTTTTCTTGCTTTTCAGATATTGTACGTAATCACAATGAATATAAGAATGCGCACATCAGAAGAATATTGCGGAACAGTTCAATGGGTAACAAACTTGGCATCAAGGGATTGAGGTCCATTGTGAATGCAATGAAACCCACATGCTCCTGACCTATAGATTCGTATTCAGAATATGATCCTAATGACTATTCTAAGCTCAAGGAGTCAAAGGCAGATGGTCTATCCTGTTCACCCAATAAGGTGTTTGTTCAAATTTGGCAAGGTTTTATTGGTTGCACATATCTTGCATAAGGTGTCTTGCATTTCTTTTGCTTTGTTGCACCGCCATCTGCTTAATTTACTCATGATATATGTGAAGATGCCATGCCCATCCATTATCAACACCTATTCCATTTTTCGTCATACCATGTTTTTTCATTCATTTGTTGTTCTTGTGTTTCAGACATCCAAAAGGAAGAGGGTGATTGCAGAACCTGAATGAGTACAAGCAAAGTCCTTGAAAAAGGTGGTGCTACCGGAGAAATCACATAGCACCCGACGTATATCGGCGACAGAACCAGCGCCACAAAACCTAGGATATCGCAACTATGCTGGTCGCTGCTTTGCTCTTGTGAGTACCTATTGTCCTATCGTTGTCCTTACATTCATATCTGGTGGATTATTTGACATCATTGTGCATTATAGCTTTCTTACCCAATGTTCGCTCCAAATTATTAGATTTATATTAATGCTTAAATTAATGTAGAATAAACCCAATGCTTATGAAGAAATTTAGTTCTGCATTGTTCTTGTAAGTATCTGCTGTCCTTCATCACCGTACTTATATTTGTCAGCTAGTTCTTCATGTACACTTTGCAGCTTATTTTCCCTTTTCCTCCATTTTCTACACATCAGATCTACATTTACTCTTGCGAAAATATTGAATAAAACCAATGTTACTGAAGAAGTTTAGCTCCGCATTGCTCTTGTCAGTGCCTTTTGCCTGTATGTTGTATTTACATTTGTACTGCATCTTAAGTTAAATAATTTCCATTTGTTCCTATATTTTCACATCTATATTTACTCTTAACAAAATGTAGAATAAAGCCAATGCTCTTGAAGAAGAGTGTGCGGTAAACTTCTTGAATTGCCCCCCCCCATCAATATGGACAAGGTCTTTATAGAGCATGTCTTCACTACTAATGTAAGTTTGTCCTCCTCGAGCCTTCAATCTTTGATGTGTATACTTGGATAGCTATGAGTGCAAATGCTATTTATTTTTGTCGTCTGCATCAAATTGCTTGTTGAAAGTTTATAAAGAAGAAGTACATAAACATAAGTTTGTCCTTCTCAATTTCAGTCTTTAGTTGTACAACCTAGTTCCTTATTCGTACCATGTAAATTAAACTAAACATAGCAAGTTATCTTATTTAGCACTATGTGTATGCTTGTGTTCTTGATCTGTAATCCAGTGGTGTGGTGAAACTACCAACAATAGCACAATGCCATATCATGCTATGTCTCAACTATGAACAATGCCATATTATATTAATGTTATTTAAATCGTGTCTCTTTATTTACCAATCTGAAATGGTATAAATTGACAGTACACTCCCATTCATGCTTATACGTTGTTTAGAACTACATGCACGCTTGTGTTCTTGATCTGTAATCCGGTGGCCTCGTGAAGCTGGCCGCTCCTGCACAATGCCATTTCATGCCGTCTTAACTATGAACAATGCATATTATGTTCATGCTATTTTAAACCGTGTCTCTTTATTTCTGACAAAGAAATGAGGTGAATTGACAGCGCTGATGCTTATGCGTGCAAAACCAGTTATCTACCTACTTGTTTCTCTTTCAGGGTGACAGCACTGCTGCTAGGAAGAACTGCCACAATGATAGTGAGACGAACCCATTGTTTGTCCCTCTAACATATATTCCAGAGAAGAAGGCAACACATCTTGAGGGTAGGGATACAACCACAAATTCATATCTTGATGTAGTGTCGAACTTACTTAGTGATCCAAGCTCGATGAAGTCGCCGCTTGAATATGTTCGACTTCTTCAGTCTGAAATTCAAGCAGAAAGACATGCTTCCACTCAAATCCGACTGGAACTCTAATCTCTATGCAAGATTAACCGTAAGCACAGGACGTCTATTGATGCTATGAAGCTTAAGTTGGTGGATATAAGCGTCAAAGAAGCACAGTCTCATCAGGTTGCTAAGCTGCTTGCGCTGCAGCTCCTAGGCCGGGCTAACCTTTCTTGAATTGTGTTGAAGTGCTGTCTGTTCTGTCTATTATTTTGTTGGCCTGTTAACTTCCACTAGTGGCGACCTGCCCAATTTATGGAATCTGCTGTCTGCTTGCCCTTTATTATCACTGGCGGCGAACTTTGATGCCCAGGGGATGTAATATGTTGTAATTTCTTTGTTGTATAGTCTAGGTTTATTCTTCGTCACGATGCTGTAATTTATTTGTTGTTTCTGCTGTCGCCGCTCTGAGAAAAGGTCGTAATCTTTTTTTTGACTATGTACTGTGAAGCAACAGCTCCACAGTCTTTTATTCAAATAAAAATAAAGAGAGGTCCACCTAATTACAAACTAGAGAAGAGTTGTGAAGAAAGAGAGAAGCTTACCTACTTACCTATGTTACAAAGTACAACAATCTAAGGGAGGTTATTAACCCAAGATAAGAAAGCAGGTTTAACACTCTCCCTCACTCTATGGTACAACAAGGTGATATCATGTACAAATTTACACTCTCCCTCACTCTATGGCTTCCTCAAGGGTAGATCAATCCAGGACTGTCTGGCTTGGAGTTTTGAGTATATACATCAATGTAAACAGTCACAGACGCCTATTGTTATTCTGAAATTGGATTCTGCCAAGGCCTTTGATACAGTTAATCATGAGGTTATTTTGCTAATGCTCAAACACAAAGGTTTTGATGATAAATGGATTGGTTGGGTCAAAGAGATCCTTTCTACAGGGTCTTCTTCTGTGTTGCTCAATGGCATCCCTGGCAAGTAGTTCAAGTGCAAATGTGGGGTCAGACAAGGGGATCCTTTATCACCTCTTCTATTTGTATTAGCAGCTGACCTTTTACAATCTGTGGTTAATCAAATGCTGGCCCAGGGTATCTTATCACTCCCAATCCCCACCCATGACCAGGAGTTTCCTATTATACAGTATGCTGATGATACTGTTATCTTTCTGTCAGCCAGAGATGAGGAGTTGGTAGCTCTCAAGAACATGCTGCTTACCTTTCAACAATCTACTGGTCTCAAGGTCAATTTTGCAAAGTCTTCAATGATCCCACTCAACCTTGAGGAAGGTGAAGCTATTAGGTTAGTTGCTGTGTTGGGCTGCAGGATTGGTCAACTCCCTTTTACTTATTTAGGGTTGCCCCTTGGAACCACTAGGCCCAGGATTGTTGATCTCATGCCTTTAGTGGACACTTTGGAGAGGCGTCTGACTGCTAGCTCATGCATGCTCAACCAAGGATCTCGTTTGCAGCTACTAACTTCAGTCCTGACTTCTATGCCAATCTACTTTCTTTGTAGTTTGCAAATCCCACCTGGTATTATCAAGCAGTTGGACAGAATCTTCAGACAGTGCCTCTGGAGGGGGAGTGCTGATGCTCCCAAGCAATCGTTGGCTGCTTGGGATTTAGTCTATCGGCCAAAAGACAAAGGAGGTCTTGGGGTCATCAACTTAAACATTCAAAACAAGGGACTTCTGCTCAAGCATTTGCATAAATTTTATAATAAGGCTGACATACCCTGGGTGTCCCTCATCTGGAACAGTTATTATGCTGATGGTGTTCCACACGCTACAACCCCAGTGGACTCCTTTTGGTGGAGAGATATCCTCAAGCTCCATGATGCATACACAGCTATTGCCTCAGTGCACATCAACATGGGTGACTCTGCTCTGTTTTGGACTGATGCTTGGTTTATTGGTGGCTCTTCTAGACCTTTGTGTTGGAGATTGCCAAGGTTATTTTCCTTTGCTAGCAATGACAAGGTTTCAGTGCATGAATTCCTCATATCGCAGGATATTTTTTCCATGTTCTTCTTGCCATTGTCTCATGAGGCTGCTCAGGAGTTGCAAGTGCTAGAAGATTGGATCATGGCCTTGAACAGGGACACCAAAATACCAGATGTTTGGGTTTGGCCGGGCAGATCTGGTAGTTTCTCAGCCAAGAGTTTCTACACCTTGATGCACTCACATTTGCCCACGATTCAACCGTGTAAATGGTTGTGGAAAAGCATATGCACCTTGAAGATCAAGGTCTTTGGCTGGTTACTTTTCTTTGACAGGCTTAACACCAAGGACCTTCTGATCTGCAGGCACTGGAGATCCCCCCTGGATGATAATCTTTGTGTTATCTGTCATGAATTTTCATATGAGGATAGGCTGCATTTGTTCTTCAACTGTAATTTCAGTCGGAGGGTTTGGAACTATCTTTCTATTGACTGGTCAAGAGGGCCGGATATTCAGCAATGTATCCAACATGCTAGATCAAGCTTCAGGCATCCTTTCTTCTTCGAAGTAATGCTGACGGCAGCCTGGAATATTTGGATCCTCAGGAATGGCAGAACTTTTAGAGGGGAGAGAGCTACTTTTGCTGCTTGGCGGTCTAGCTTTGTACATGATCTTTCACTCCTAACTCGCAGACTCAAGGATGATACCAGCATCAAGCTTAAAGCTTGGATAAATGCTTTAGTCTAATTAGTCCAGGTAGGTAGTTCTAGTCTTGTACCTTAGCTTTGTAGGCTAGTTTCTTAGCTCTTGTATATACTCCTTATATTCTTTTTGTACAGTTGTTCGATTTTAATAAAAGGCTGTGGGGCTTTGCCTCACCGTAAATATTCAAAAAAAAGAAGCCCTCTCTGATCTGAAGATCTTCCCATTCCTGGTAGTCCAGATGCACCAGGCCGCAGTGAGCATAACCTCAAAGAAGAAAGGGTGCTGGAAATTCTTCTTGGCGTGCAAAATGCATGAGATTAAGTCCTATCCCCCATCCAGTCAATCTGCAGATAAGTCCATACCCGTTGACTGAAATTGTAGTTGAAGAAAAGATGAAACCTATCTTCATGCAGGCGTGTAGGACAAAGAACACAAAAATTGTCATCTTGGTCGGTCCTCCAGTGTCTCCTGAGAAGGAGGTCCCGTGTGTTCAGACGGTCAAAGAAGAGCAACCAACCAAAAACCTTGATTTTCATCGTGCAGGAACACCTCCAAAGCCAAACACAAGGAGTAATTGTCGGGAGGTGTGAGTGCATGATGGTGTAGAAACTCTTAGCAGAATAACCAGATTTTGAAGGCCAGGACCACACATCAGGTACAATGGCATCTCTTTGCAACATAGTAACCCAATGGAGGAGGTGCTGAAGTTCTGAAGCTGCTGTGTTCGAGACTGGTAAGTGAAACATAGATCTCACATCCTTAGAATCCAAAAAATCCATGGCAGAGATCTTGTCATCCTTGACAAAGGAGAATAAGTGAGGCAGACGGTCTCGAAAAGGTCGTAATCTTCGATCGGTGCGCAATGAGCCAATAGGTTAGGTTTATAAAATAATAATTTCTGTACTAAAATTGGCCGGTCGCCAATCGCTAGTACGGGCCGAACCGTGGGCCTACAATCATCTTGGGCCATTAGTTAGGTCTAGTCTTAATCTGGCCCACTATTCGTTTCGGACCTTTAAAAGGCCGAGTAAACCGCTTGCCTTAATTGTGCCGGAAAATTAAATAGGCTTTTAACAAATTGAAAACTAGATTCAACCTTAATTGTGGTGAACAAATCACGGGCCGACAGCGTGCTGTAATATAAATTGGCCCATTCGGGTGACGGGCCATTAACAGGGTGAAATGTTTTTGGGCCTTGGCTGACCCAATTATATGACAGGCGAGAAGCAGGCCGGATGTATAACGGGCCTAAATTAGGCCCAACACTCTCAAGGGCCTTTAACGGGCCGATAGGCAGTTTGGGCTAGAATGTATCCACGAAGACTACGGGCCGTTAAGAGGCGGAAAGTAACTACACACCATAATTAGGCCCAGGTGCAACTCGGGCCTTTAAATGGACGAAAGTGAAACCAGGCCGAAAGGGGCCCATATTTAGACAAGGCCGTTGACAGGCCGAAACTAATATCGGGCCGAACTGTTAAATGGGCTATTAAGAGGCCTAAGAGCAAATCAGGCCGCCAATGGGCCCAATCGCACAATAACTGTTAAAATGGCCGTATCTGTTATGGGACGTAATTTGGCCCAAGAAATGAAAGTCAGTTAACGGGCCGGATCAAGTATGGACTGTATTTTGGCCCAAACTATTGCAAGCTGTTAACGGGGCGGATCTGATATGGGACGTAAACTGGCCCAGAATATTGCAGTCATTTAACGGCCCGTATCTGATGTGGCATATAATTTGGTCCAGAAAATGTTAGGCTGTTAATGGGCCGGCCCATTAGATCTGACGAAATCTTGTGGGCCTGTTCCTGGGCTAGCTTTTAAACCTATATGGGCCTCTATTGGGTCGTCCCACGTGTCAACGTTTCATTGGAGATTCTTGTCAAATGGACAGTTCACATCTGTCCCAACGCTGAGCCGACACGTGGATCATCAATGAATGAGAATTTTACACGTGGAAAATCACCATTGGTCCGGGCTGTTAACGGGTTGTCGGATCAAAACTGAAACCCGATAGCTTAACAGCGACCCATTACAATGGATGCCATGTGTCAGTTACCCTTGACGAAAGCACTTCTATGATGCGCAATTTATCGTCATGGAAGTGGACACTTCAGTGATGATAATTTTGGTAATGTCATGGAACACTTCTACGACAGCACGGGTATGACTATCTTGATTCTGTCATAAAATCATCATGGATGTACATGAATGACAGAAAACGTGACCTACTGTGACAAATTCGTATCATCAAGGAAGTGTTTTTTTTGTAGTGTAGATATAGGTTTTTGTAATCTGAAAATATAAAAACAGCAAGGTAGCAAGTGGTAAAAGTGAGCAAAAACGGTATTGCAATGCTTGGAAACAAGGCCTAGGGTTCATACTTTCACTAGTGCAAGTTCTCTCAACAATGATAACATAATTAGATCATATAGAAGCGACAAAAGTCACTCCAAAGTTCCTATCACGGAGAACATAAGATGAAATTGCTTGTAGGGTACGAAACCACCTCAAAGTTATTCTTTCCGATCAATCCATTGAGCTATTCCTATAAGTGTCACAAGCAGCCGTAGAGTTCGTAGTAAAATAACACCATATGACACACATCAATCAACCCTAATGTCACCTAGATACCGCATTGTCACCACAAGTATCCGTGGGTCAATTGTACGATATGCATCAAACAACTTCAGATTCATAATATTCAATCCAACACAAAGAACTTCAAAGAGTGCCCCAAGATTTCTACCTGAGAAACAAGGACAAAAACATGCATCAACCCCTATGCATAGATTACCCCAATGTCACCTCGGGAATCCGCGAGTTGAGTGCCAAAACATACATCAAGTGAATCAATAGAATACCCCATTGTCACCATGGGTATCCCACGCAAGACATACATCAAGTGTTCTCAAATCCATAATAGTACTCAATCCGATAATAGTGAAACCTCATAGGTAAAACTCAATTCGTCACAAGAAGGTAGAGGGGGAGAAACATCATAAGAGTCAACTATAGTAACAAAGCTCGCGGTACATCAAGATCGTGCCAAATCAAGAACACGAGAGAGAGAGAGAGAGAGAGAGAGAGAGAGAGATCAAACACATAGCTACTGGTACATACCCTCAGCCCCGAGGGTGAACTACTCCCTCCTCGTCATGGAGAGCAACGGGATAATGAAGATGGCCACCGCTGATGGTTACCCCCTCTGGCAGGGTGCCGAAACGGGCTCCCGATTGGTTTTTCGTGGCTACAGAGGCTTGCGGCGGCGGAACTCCCGATCTAGGTTTATTTCTGGGGGTTTCTATATTTATAGAATTTTTTAGCGTCGGAAACAAGTCAGGGGGGTCTGAGGGAGTCCTGGATTAGGGGGTATCCGGACAGCCGGACTATATACTTTGGCCGGACTGTGGGACCGTGAAGATACAAGACTCAAGACTCCATCCCGTGTCCGGATGGGACTCTCCTTTGCGTGGAAGACAAGCTTGGCGATCCGGATGTTATATTTCCTTCTTTGTAACCGACTCCATGTAAACCCTAGCCCTCTCCGGTGTCTATATAAATCGGAGAGTTTAGTCCTTAGAGGGACGATCACAATCATAATCATCATAGGCTAGCTTCTAGGGTTTAGCCTCTACGATCTCGTGGTAGATCAACTCTTGTAACACCCATATCATCAATATCAATCAAGCGGGAAGTAGGGTTTTACCTCCATCAAGAGGGCCCAAACCTGGGTAAACATTGTGTCCCTTGCCTCCTGTTACCATTAGCCTAAGACGCACAGATCGGGACCCCCTACCCGAGATCC
Organism: Aegilops tauschii subsp. strangulata; assembly: GCF_002575655.3. Taxonomy (NCBI): domain Eukaryota; kingdom Viridiplantae; phylum Streptophyta; class Magnoliopsida; order Poales; family Poaceae; genus Aegilops; species Aegilops tauschii. The sequence goes on from NC_053036.3 coordinate 521,819,292, forward strand.
GCCGGTTTTGACACTGACATTGGTGCTTTCATTGAGAGTTCCTCTGTGTCATCGCTGCAAGGCTCGATGGCTTCTTCAATCATCAACAACAACGCGGTCCAGGGTGAGATTTTTCTCCCCGGACAGATCTTCGTGTTCGGCGGCTTTGCACTGCGGGCCAATTCGCTTGGCCATCTGGAGCATATCGACAGCTACGCCCCTGGCCACCAGGTCAGATTCGGAGACTTGAACTACACGGCCGATATCCGCGGAGACTTGATCTTCAACGGATTCGGGCCTGCGCCAGGAGCGCCGGACAGTCATGACGAGCACGGCTTAGACCTGTTGTCGGACAATGCTCGGGATATCGCGCCTGCAGGAGCCCCGGACCTAAATCCGGAGCAGATTGCGTCGCCCGAGGACGGGTGGATGGACCCGCCCTAGAGGCCGCACACTCATCGGCGGTAGAGCCGAACACAGGCCTCACCCCCAAGGAAGCCTGTGACACCGGACCCCCGGACTCGTATCCGGCTGTAGGTTCCAGTCCGCGCACTCCCGAGCCCGTCGAATCCGGTCGGGTTCTGGTAATGGAGTTCACCGTTGCGGATATCTTCCAGTGCTCGCCCTTTGGCGACATGTTGAACTCCTTAAAGTCCCTCTCGTTGTCAGGAGACTCTCGGCCGAACTATGTCCGGCTCGAGTGGGAAGCAGGCGACGAAGGAATTCGTTGCCCACCCACCACCCACCTCATTGCCACGGTCGATGATTTAACCGACGTGCTTGACTTCGACTTCGAAGACATCGACGGTATGGACGACGATGCAGGAGAAGAACAGGAACCACCGCTCACGGGGCGGTGGACAGCCACCTCCTTATACGATATATATATATGGTGGACACTCCGAAGGAAACCAATGGCGATGAGGCAATGGAGGACCACCCCTCAGGGAAGAAAGCAAAACATGGGTGTCGTCGGCGCCGCTCCAAGCCCCGCCACAGCAATACCAGCACAGGAGACGAAAACAATCCGGATGGTGCCAAAGATGAATACAACCCTGATCAGCCTGCCTTCGAGCAGGCCAAGCAGGAAGACGGGCAGGTCAGCCCAGACGAACAGGCGACGGACGGATATCCGGAGGAGGACAACTACATGCCCCCCTCCGAAGACGAGATTAGCCTCGACAACGACGAGTTCGGCATGCCTGAGGACCCCGTGGAGCAGGAGCGCTTTAAGCGCCGGCTCATGACCACTGCAAGGAGCCTGAAAAAGAAGCAGCAGCAGCTCCAAGCTGATCAAGACCTGCTCACAGACAGATGGACTGAAGTCCTGGCAGCTGAGGAATATGGACTCGAGCGCCACACGGCTGACTGGCCACCTCGTGGCCGGGATAAAACGGCATATCCGCCCGAATACCAGCCCGCACCCCCACGCCAATACACTACAGCCCAGGGCAATAGGCAAGACCTGCAAGATATACTGGAAAACAAAGCAGGACAGCCAAGATCGATCTACGGATTGCGGGGGCGCGCCCCAACACGCGACGATGATCGTCACGCCGGATACACTATGAACAAGTCCGGCCGGGCCGAATACAACCACCCAGACTCATTCGAACTGCGTAGCCACATAGCCCGGCATAGAGGCGCCGCACACCCCATCTGCTTCACTGACGAAGTGATGGATCATGAATTCCTAGAAGGGTTCAAACCCGTAAACATCAAATCATACGATGGCACAACAGACCCCGCAGTATGGATCGAAGATTTCCTTCTCCACATTCACATGGCCCGCGGAGACGATCTACACGCCATCAAATATCTTCCCCTTAAGCTCAAAGGACCTGCTCCACACTGGCTAAACAGCCTGCCGGCAAATCCCATTGGCAGTTGGGAAAACCTGGAAGACGCATTCCTCGACAACTTCTAGGGCACATACGTGCGACCACCGGACGCCGATGACTTGAGCCACATTACTCAACAGCCCGGAGAGTCAGCCAGGAAATTCTGGACTTGGTTCCTAACTAAAAAGAACCAAATAGTCGACTGTCCAGACGCCGAAGCCCTGGCGGCCTTTAAGCATAATATCCGTGATGAGTGGCTCGCCCGACACCTCGGCCAGGAAAAACCCAATCCATGGCAGCCCTAACGACACTAATGATCCGCTTTTGCGCGGGCGAGGACAGCTGGTTGGCTCGCAGTAGCACCACGCCACATTCCGGCACCTCGGACGTCCGCAACAATAACGGCAAGCCACGGCGCAACAGACATAAGCGACAGAACAGCAGCGATAACACTAAAGACATGGCAGTCAACGCCGGATTCAGTGGCTCGAAATCCGGTCAGCAGAAAAAGCCATTCAAAAGAAACAATCAGGGACCATCCAGTCTGGACCGCATACTTGAACGCTCGTGCCAAATTCATGGCACCCCGGATAAGCCAGCAAACCACACTAACAGAGACTGCTGGGTGTTCAAACAGGCCGGTAAAATAAACGCCAAAAACAAGGACAAGGGGCTGCATAGCGACGATGACGAGGAGCCCCGGCGTCCGAACACAGGAGGACAGAAGAAATTTCCTCCCCAGGTGAAAACGGTCAACATGATCTATGCCACCCATATTCCCAAACGGGAACGGAAGCAAGCACTACGGGACGCCTATGCGATGGAGCCAGTCGCCCCAAAATTCAACCCATGGTCAGCCTGTTCGATCACCTTCGATCGTAGGGATTACCCTACCAGCATCCGTCACGGCGGTTCAGCCGCATTGGTCCTAGACCCAATGATCGACGGATTCCACCTCACGTGAGTCCTTATGGATGGCGGCAGCAGCCTGAACCTGCTCTATCAGGACACAGTGCGCAAAATGGGCATTGACCCTTCGAGGATCAAGCCCACCAAAACCACCCAAAGGTGTAATTCCAGGAGTAGAGTCCCGTTGCACGGGCTCCATAACAGTGGAAGTGGTCTTCGGATCTCCGGATAACTTCCAAAGCGATGAGTTAATCTTCGATATCGTCCCTTTCCGCAGTGGTTATCACGCACTGCTTGGACGAACCGCATTCGCTGGATTCAATGCGGTACCACACTACGCATACCTCAAGCTCAAGATGCCAGGACCTCGCGGGGTCATAACAGTCAACGGAAACATGGACCGCTCTCTCCGTACAGAAGAGCATACTGCAGCCTTCTCCGACAAACCACCAATCCGGTGACAACAACCCCGAACACCGTCAAGCGAGTCCGGAGCACCCCGCAACAGGATCGCCAGGCACGCCAACAGCGCGACTAGCAGTCCGGCCTCCGCTCAAGCCCCATCAAAGCAGCATTCGTGCCACGCGTACACAATTACGCACTCAAAATACCATGGGCATAGGCGGAGGCGCAATAGTGACTCAGTCAACAGTGCGGTATATAACCGCAACATACTTTAATAACCCCCCTTTATCTTTCATGACACTACTTTCGGGCAGCCTCTTCAGAAGAGCCGGATTGTCGGACTTACACAGGAGAGAAAACCAAGGAGGCAACAGGCTTTGCGCACAAAGGAAATACCCAAGTGGAATCTGTTAACGATCATTATACCTGTTTTATATACCTACATGCAGCCCGCCCTTGGATAGGACATGTTAAATAGTCCTATTTACTTCTGCTTAAACGCATTCATTGTAAACATACGCTTAAACGTATTATTCATCAATGGGAGATAAAATATAGCGTCAGCTTATTATTCCTATTTGCACATTTTTCCTATAAATGTTTATTTAATATTGCATCCGTACACCTTGGTACGTTCAGTTTGCCAAGGGCTTCTTATGGCGCCCCACAATACGGCAAAACAAGTCCGACCACTTTAAACAGTGCGGCACCCCGAACTTATAGCATTATATGCATCAGCTCCGAATCATGTCTTGGGTCAATAGTTGGGTTTGCCCGGCTCCCTTGTTTTGGTACCTTACGTTCCGTTATATCGGCTAAGGTAGCGCGGGGAGAACTACTGCGATTGTGTCCCGGTTCTTCCGGACGAGCACCTCAGTAGAGAAAGCCGAAAACTGACCGGCATGATGCGGCGAGAGCTGGTCGCTGTTTGAGATGTCTAAAAATCCTTAAAGATTTTTTCCGCTTTAGGCGAGGAATCGGCTTCGTCCGATTTAGGCGTATATAGCGCCCCAATTCGGCTTTCCGAATTCTAGGGGTTTCGCCGAAATTTAAAATTGTAGACTTCTATGGCTAAGTGAAAGTTATAAAGCCGCATAGTCCGATTGCCTTGTTCGCTGCGCCAGACACCTCCTTCAGGGACCAAAAATTGGGATAAAGAGTGTCTGGGTTTTTCCAGGAACACCCCGATACTAGTTACATGGGGGCGGAAGCCGGCGACTGGCCTACTTTTAGAATTTTATAAACAGCCGCACAGAAGGTAATATTTTAAATCAAAAAGTGCTATATAGCGCAAGTAACTTCATCTTTATATTACAACAATGACAGAAGTACATTTACTCAAGGATCGTGTCCTTGGTACATTCATCGGCCACGAGACGAGCGCCTTTCATAACGCCATCATAATATTTTTTGGGACAGCGATGCGCCTTGCCCTCCGGCGGCCCGTCCTTCACCAGCTTCTCCGCATCCAGCTTGCCCCAATGCACGTTCGCACGGGCAAAGGCCCGGTGGGCACCCTCAATGCAAACGGATCGCTTGATCACTTCAAGCCGCAGACAGGCATTTACCATCCGCTTTATCAGGCCGAAGTAGCTAGTGGGCAGGGGCTCACCAGGCCACATCCGGACTATGAAATCTTTCATAGCCACTTCAGCCGCCCTGTGGAGTTCAACCAACTGCTTCAGTTGGTCACTCAGAGGCACCGGGTGTTCGGCTCCCACATACTGGGACCAGAACAGCTTCTCCGTTGAGCTCCCCTCCTCGGCACGATAGAACTCCGCAGCATCAGACACGCTGCATGGCAGATCTACGAATGCCCCTAGAGAGCTCCGAATCCGGGTAAGTAAAAGAAATGTCTCCTTCACATGCTTGCTTTGCATAAGGAATGTCTTACCCGCCACTATCTTCTTGGCCGCCTGAATTTCCTGCTGTGCCCTTTCAGCTTCGACCTTGGCGTCTTTCATACTCACAAGGGCCTTCGCAAGCTCAGACTCCTTCGTCTTGAGATCGTGCTCCAAGGACTCGAACTTCTTGCCGAGCTCCTGGAGCTCTTGCTGTACCTCGCCCACTCTAGCATCTTGCTTCTCGCGCTCTTTCCGCTCCATGGCCGCCTTGTCCTCGGCCTCGGACAGTGCTTTCTTCAGGGACGCCACTTCGGTTGTGGCCCCTATTTCAAAGTCATGACGCTTTGTCGTTAGAATCACCAACTTTGTCTATTCTTTATGACATGCGAACAGGGAATCACAAACCTTTTTTCTCTTTGAGCTGCCTCTTCGTGAGGCCGAGCTCTCCCTGTGCCTGCTCCAGGTCCCGTTTGAGTCCGGCGACCTCGGCCGTGCATGCAGCAGCGGCAAGCAACACTGCCTGCTTATTCACATGCAAACATACTATTAGACTCCTGCGGATTATAATCGACCCTCCGTTTGGCTTTTCGTTCTGAACACCAAACAGAGTATCAGGGGCTACTACCTATCGGGTGATAATTTCACACATTTTTATTACTTACCTCAAAGCTTGTCAGGAGGCTGGTGCAGGCTTCAGTTAGTCCGCTCTTGGTAGACAGAACCTTCTGAATCACCGCACTCATAAGAGTACGGTGCTCTTCATCCATGGAAGCGCCGCGAAGCTCTTCCAGCAGACTATCCGACGCCCCTGGCGTGACGGAAGTCTTCGGCACGGACGGCTCGCCCTCCCTAGCGAGGGGCCGCCTGCCCGAGTCCGGAACCGTCGGAAGTTCCGGCACAGTATCCGGCTGAGAGCCCGGCTTGCTGCGGCTCTCGTCGGCACAATCCGCGGGGATCTTATACCCCGTGTGCCCGGCGTCCGGAATCTCGCCTTGGGGCATCTCCAGAGTCACCTCCCCCTGCTCTGGGAGCCTTTGGGACAACACCTCCGTGTCATCCGCAGGCCGAGGAGTAGTGGCCGTCGGGAGCGAGTTCATCGCTGAATCACTCAAGGACCCATCCGAAGATGATACCTCGGGATGGACCCTGGCCGGACTGCATATATGTGTTCGGCGTTATAACAAACTATGAAGCGAAGTCGCACTAAAGTATAACAGAGTGTGGATACTTACGATCTCATTAGGGGCTTCCCCCTGGGCAGCCACTCCTCCTCGCTATAGGCGACAGTGGTGGAGTAATCCGGAAGGGACGCCTTTCCCTTCTTGGGCGTCCTAGCCTCCCCCTCCGGGGCGGCTTTCCTCTTCTTCTCCTCCCCAGTGCGGGGAGGCAGAGTTTCTTCGTGTTTCCCCCCGCCTCCGCGGGAGGAATCCACCTCGTCGTCTTCGGACGACGAGGGTATGACGGCCTTGCGCCGGGGACCCTTCCCGGTCCCCTGGGCCGCCTTCTTAAGCCCCTCATCCTCTCCGGATGGGGCGGCCCTTTCCTCTTTCTCCTCCCCTTCAGGGGAGGAGTGTTCCTCGTCGTCTTCGGGCGAGGCGAACTTACGCCGGAGACCCTTCCTGATCCCCGGGGCCTTCTTTTCGGCCCTCTTCTCCGGCGCCTTGTAGGGCGCCGGGACTAGCATCTCTGTCAGGAGAGCATCTGCTGGACCTTCTGGCAGTGGAGCCGGACAGTCAATCCGCTCTACCGTCTCCACATACTCCTGATCAAATACACACAATGACTTAAGATTCCCTCATGAGTACATTGGGAAAAACTGCATCCGGTGGTAGTCCGAAAACTCACCGGACGGGGGAGCCGTGTGGCGTGAAGTCCGCGGTCCTCGGATGTGGGAGGAGGTATTTCGGAGGCCTTGAACAGTGCCTTCCATGCGCCCTTGTGCGTCATGCCGTAGAGCTTTTGAAGCGTCTGGTGTTCGGCCGGGACGAACTCCCACAGATTAAAAGCCCGCCTTTGGCATGGAAGAATCCGGTGGACAAGCATGACTTGGACCACGTTGACAAGCTTGATTTTCTTGTCCTTCGTATTCTTGATGCAATTCTGGAGTCCGGTCAGCTCCGCAGGCTCGCCCCAGGCCAGGCCCTTCTTTTCCCAGGAGGTGAGCCGCATGGGGATTCCGGATCGGAATTCGGGGGCCGCCGCCCAGTTGGCGTCGCGCGGCTCGGTGATGTAGAACCACCCCGATTGCCACCCTTTCACGGTCTCCGTGAAGGAGCCGTCAAGCCAAGTGACGTTGGGCATCTTGCCCACCATGGCACCTCCGCACTCTGCTTGCTGGCCGCTCACGATCTTCGGCTTCACGCAAAAGATTCGTAGCCACAAGCCGAAGTGAGGCTTGATGCGGAGGAAGGCCTCGCACACGACGATAAATGCCGAGATGTTGAGGACGAAATTTGGGGCTAGATCATGGAAATCTAGCCCGATGTAGAACATGAGCCCACGGACGAAGGGATGAAGTGGAAATCCCAGTCCACGAACGAAGTGGGCGAGAAACACGACCCTCTCGTGGGGTTCTGGAGTTGGAATGATCTGCCCTTCGTCCGGTAGCCGGAGCGCGATGTCTGCGGCCAAGTATCCGGGCGCCTGGAGCTTCGCAATATGCTCCTCCTTCACGGTGGAGGCCACCCACTTGCCTCCTGCTCCAGACATGTTTGACTGTGCGGAGAAAGCGTGAACTAGGGCGCTGGAGCTCGAAGGTGTGAGAATGGATGAGCAGAGGAGGAAGAAGGCATGGGTGAAAATGGGGAATCCTTATCCCTTTATAGAGGCGACGAAAGCGGTGCGCCTCCCCACTTGCCCGTTGAGAATCGCTTATTTTCCAAGCGCCACGATTGATGGCGCGGTTGGGTTACCCATACCCGTATTGATGGGAATCCCGTGATAAGGGGACATGATCTTTGCTTTGACAAGACGTGCCGAGGAAACCGCCTCGCAATGTGCGCTAGGGCTGGTTGTGGGAAAATGGTTCGAATAATGACCCGACCGTAGTGTCGTGTCACATTGTCTAAAGTTGTGAGCAGATTACATTTGTGAAATATCATTCTCCCTACGGCGGTATGTGAAGATCATCTTGCAGATCCGGACACGGTTTAAGTGTTCGATAACTACTTTGGAGTATTCGGAGATGGAACCCGCCTTGCAATGTCGAAGACAAAACTGCACGCCGGACTCATCGTCATTGAAGCCTAGTTCAGGGGCTACTGAGGGAGTCCTGGATTAGGGGGTATCCGGACAGCCGGACTATATACTTTGGCCGGACTGTGGGACCGTGAAGATACAAGACTCAAGACTCCGTCCCGTGTCCGGATGGGACTCTCCTTTGCGTGGAAGACAAGCTTGGCGATCCGGATGTTATATTTCCTTCTTTGTAACCGACTCCATGTAAACCCTAGCCCTCTTCGGTGTCTATATAAACCGGAGAGTTTAGTCCTTAGAGGGACGATCACAATTATAATCATCATAGGCTAGCTTCTAGGGTTTAGCCTCTACGATCTCGTGGTAGATCAACTCTTGTAACACCCATATCATCAATATCAATCAAGCAGGAAGTAGGGTTTTACCTCCATCAAGAGGGCCAAACCTGGGTAAACATTGTGTCCCTTGCCTCCTGTTACCATTAGCCTAAGACGCATAGATCGGGACCCCCTACCCGAGATCCACCGGTTTTGACACCGACAGGGTCCACGAGGCGACGACAAGACAGGGGGCGCGCCCTAGGGGGGTGCGCCCTCCACCCTTGTGGAGGCCTCGTGGCTCTTCTGGCCCAAATGTTTTACTTCGGGGGCTTCTTCTGGTCCATAAAAAGTCTCCGTCAATTTTCAGCTCATTTGGACTCCGTTTGATATTCCTTTTCTGCGAAACTCAAAAACAAGGAAAAAAACAGGAACTGGCACTGGGCTCTAGGTTAATAGGTTAGTCCCAAAAATCATATAAAATAGCATACAAATGCATATAAAACATCCAAGATAGATAATATAATAGCATGGAACAATTAGAAATTATAGATACGTTGGAGACGTATCAAGCATCCCCAAGCTTAATTCCTGCTCGTCCTCGAGTAGGTAAATGATAAAAACAGAATTTTTGATGCGGAATGCTACCTAACATATTTATCCATGTAATTTCTCTTTATTGTGGCATGAATGTTCAGATCCATAAGATTCAAAACAAAATTTTAATATTGACATAAAAACAATAATACTTCAAGCATACTAACAAAGCAATTATGTCTTCTCAAAATAACATGGTCAAAGAAAGCTATCCCTACAAAATCATATAGTCCGGCTATGCTCCATCATCATCACACAAAATATTCAAACCATGCTCAACCCCGATGACAAGCCAAGCAATTGTTTCGTACTTTTGATGTTCTCAAACCTTTTCAACTTCCACGCAATACATGAGCGTGACCCATGGACATAGCACTATAGGTGGAATAGAATATGATGGTTGTGGAGAAGACGAAAAGAAGGAGATAGTCTCACACCAACTAGGCGTATCAACGGGCTATGGAGATGCCCATCAATAGATATCTATGTGTGTGAGTAGGGATTGCCATGCAACGGATGCACTAGAGCTATAAGTTTATGGAAGCTCAAAAAGAAACTAAGTGGGTGTGCATCCAACTCGCTTGCTTACTAAGACCTAGGGCAATGTGAGGAAGCCCATCATTGGAATATACAAGCCAAGTTCGATAATGAAAATTTCCCACTAGTATATGAAAGTGACAAAATAGGAGACTCTCTATCATGAAGATCATGGTCCTACTTTGAAGCACTAGTGTGGTAAAAGGATAGTAGCATTGCCCCTTCTCTCTTTTCTCTCATTTTTTGGGCCTTCTCTCATTTTTTGGCCTCCCCTTTTTTTCGTTCGGAGTCTCATCCCGACTTGTGGGGGAATCATAATCTCCATCATCCTTTCCTCACATGGGACAATGCTCTAATAATGAAGATCATCACACTTTTATTTACTTACAACTCAAGAATTACAACTCGATATAGAACAAAATATGACTCTATATGAATGCCTTCGGCGGTGTACCGGGATGTGCAATGACTCAAGAGTGACATGTATAAAAATTATGAAAAGGTGGCTTTGCCAATAATACTATGTTAACTACATGATCATGCAAAGCAATATGACAATGATGAAGCGTGTCATAATAAACAGAACTGTGGAAGTTGCATGGCAATATATCTCGGAATGGCTATGGAAATGCCATAATAGGTAGGTATGGTGGCTGTTTTGAGGAAGGTATATGGTGGGTGTATGGTACCGGCGAAAGTTGTGGGGTACTAGAGAGGCTAGCAATGGTGGAAGGGTGAGAGTGCGTATAATCCATGGACTCAACATTAGTCATAAAGAACTCACATACTTATTGCAAAAATCTATTAGTCATCGAAACAAAGTACTACGCGCATGCTCCTAGGGGGATAGATTGGTAGGAAAAGACCATCGCTCGTCCCCGACCGCCACTCATAAGGAAGACAATCAATAAATAAATCATGCTCCGACTTCTTCACATAACTGTTCACCATACGTGCATGCTACGGGAATCACAAACTTTAACACAAGTATTTCTACAATCCAAAATTACTCACTAGCATGACTCTAATATCACCAACCTCATATCTCAAAACAATCATAAGGAATCAAACTTCTCATAGTATTCAATGCACTTTATATGAAAGTTTTTATTATATCCCTATTGGATGCCCATCATATTAGGACTAAATTCATAACCTAAGAAAATTACCATGCTGTTTAGAGACTCTCAAAATAATATAAGTGAAGCATGAGAGTTCAACAATTTCTTCAAAATAAAACTACCGCCGTGCTCTACAAAGATATAAGTGAAGCACTATGAGTAGTCGAATAATTATGTAACTATGTGAAGACCCCTTCTCATAAACAAAATTTTAGATCTTAAGTAATTTATTCAAACAGCAAGCAAAACAAAATAAAATGACATTGCAAGGATAGCACATATCATGTGAAGAAGCAAAAACTTAGGCTCAACCAAACTAACCGATAGTTGTCGAAGAAGAAAGGTGGGATGCCTACCGGGGCATCCCCAAGCTTAGCTGCTTGAGAATTCTTGAAATATTAACTAGGGATGCCTTGGGCATACCCAAGCTTGAGCTCTTGTGTCTCCTTAATTCCTCTCATATCATAGTTTCCTGAAATCTTAAAACTTCATGCACACAAAACTCTACAAGAACTCATGAGATAGGTTAGTATAAATCCATGCAAAACCTTATCATTCTCTACTGTAGAAGATCACTAAAATTATAATTTTAAATTGCATGCTAAATGCCTCTACATATTTAATACTCCCATCCTCAAATAAAATCATTAAACAAGCAAACATATGCAAACAATGCAAACATAACATCAATCTGTCTAAACAGAATAGTCTGTAAAGAATGCAAGAGGAATCACACTTCCCTAACTTCGAAAATTCTGAAAAATTACCACACTTTAGAAAATTTGTTTCTACTCATTGTGAAAAATTTCAAGATTTTATCACATTCTGACTTTCCAGAAGAATTCAGACAATGATAGAAAACTTTCTGTTTATAAAACAGCAACATATAGACTTGGAAAATAAGCATGGTAAAGGCTACACTTGACCTTTTTATTGAACTAAAAGATGCAAAACATTACTATAAATATCAGCAAGCAAATCAAACTAAAATAAAATGACACTCCAAGCAAAACTCATATCATGTCACGAATAAAAATATAGCTCCAAGTAAGGTTATCGATGATGTTGGAGACGAAAGAGGGGATGCCTTTCGGGGCATCCCCAAGCTTAGTTTCTTGGTTCTTCCTTGAATATTACCTTGGGGTGCCTTGTTCATCCCCAATATTAGGGTCTTGCCACTCCTTATTCTCCTCATATCGATATCTCACCAAAAACTTGAAAACTTCAATCACACAAAACTTAACGAAACTTCGTGAGATGGGTTAGTATAATAAAGACAAATCATTCACTTTGGTACTATCAAGACAAGATTCAAAATTGTTCTCACACAATTCCTACTGTACCATATCATTTCTACAATTTATATTGACCAATATAAGCCATAGAAACTAGAAAACAAGCAAACTATGCATTGAAAACAGAATCTGTCAAAAACAGAACATTCTATAATGATCTAAACAACAACCATACTCCTGTTACTCCAAAATTTCCGAAGAATTAGGAAAACATGGGCAATTTGTATATAAATATACTGTAAAAATTCAGAATTTTTTGACGCTCTAGTGATTTTTAATAATTCTGTGACTGGGCGCAAAAGCTACTGTGTTTGGAAAGAATTGAATCAACTATCATCCACACTATCCCAAAGGCTTTACTTGGCACTTTATTGAAACAAAAGCTATAAAACATGATTAATACAGTAGCATAATCATGTGAACACACAAAAACTATTTGGATAAATGTTGGGTTGTCTCCCAACAAGCGCTTTTCTTTAATGCCTTTTTAGCTAGGCATGATGATGTCAATGATGCTCGCATAGAAGATAAGAATTGAAACATAATGGGAGCATCATGAAGACTATGACTAGAACATTTAAGTCTAACCCACTTCCTATGCCTAGGGATTTTGTAAGCAAAAAATCTATGGGAACAAGAATCAACTAGCATAGGAAGGTAAAACAAGAAAAACTTCAAGATTTTCAACACATAGAGAGAAAACTTGATATTATTGCAATATGTAAAAGCATATGTTCCTCTCTCATAATAATTTTCAGTAGCATCATGAATGAATTCAACAATATAACTATCACATAAAGCATTCTTTTCATGATACATAAGCATAGAATTTTTATTACTTTCCACATAAGCAAATTTATTCTCATGAATAGTAGTGGGAGCAAACTCAACAAAATAACTATCATGTGAGGCATAATCCAATTGAAAATTAAAATCATGATGAAAAATTTCATGGTTATCATTACTTTATAGCATACATGTCATCACAATAATCATCATAGATAGCAACTCTGTTCTCATAATCAATTGGAACCTCTCCCGAAATAGTGAATCATCATTAAATAAAGTCATGACCTCTCCAAATCCACTTTTATAAATATTATAAGATTCAACACCCTCCAAAATAGTGGGATCATTACCTAGAGTTGACACTCTTCCAAACCCACTTTAATCAATGCAATCATCATAAATAGGAGGCATGCTATCATCATAATAAATTTGCTCATCAAAACTTGGGGGACAAAAATATCATCTTTATCAAACATAGCATCCCCAAGCTTGTAGCTTGGCATATCATTAGCATCATGGATATTCAAGGAATTCAAACTAACAACATTTCAATCATGCTCATCATACAAAGATTTTATGCCAAACATTTTAATGCATTCTTCTTCTAACACTTTGGCACAATTATCGAAAACCTTATTTTCATGAAAGACATTAAAAAGATGAAGCATATGAGGCAACCTCAATTCCATTTTTTGGTTTTCTTTTATAGACTAAACTAGTGATAAAACAAGAAACTAAAAGATTCGATTGCAAGATCTAAACATATACCTTCAAGCACTAATCTCCCTGGCAACGGCGCTAGAAAAGAGCTTGATGTCTACTACGCAACCTTCTTTTTGTAGACTCGTGTTGGGCCTCCAAGCGCAGAGTTTTGTAGGACAGGAGCAAAATTCCCTCAAGTGGATGACCTAAGGTTTATCAATACGTGGGAGGCATTGGATGAATATGGTCTCTCTCAAACAACCCTCCAACCAAATAACAAAGAGTCTCTTGTGTCCCCAACACACCCAATAAAATGGTAAATTGTATAGGTCCACTAATTCGCCTTAGAGAAGGGGATACAAGCGTAATATGGATAGTAGATATAGGTTTTTGTAATCTGAAAATATAAAAACAGCAAGGTAGCAAGTGGTAAAACTGAGCGAAAACGGTATTGCAATGCTTGGAAACAAGGCCTAGGGTTCATACTTTCACTAGTGCAAGTTCTCTCAATAATGATAACATAATTAGATCATATAGCAATCCCTCAACGTGCGACAAAAGTCACTCCAAAGTTCCTATCGCGGAGAACATAAGATGAAATTGCTTCTAGGGTACGAAACCACCTCAAAGTTATTCTTTCCGATCAATCCATTGAGCTATTCCTATAAGTGTCACAAATAGCCCTAGAGTTCGTAGTAAAATAACACCATATGACACGCATCAATCAACCCTAATGTCACCTAGATACTCCATTGTCACCACAAGTATCCGTGGGTCAATTATACAATATGCATCAAACAACTTCAGATTCATAATATTCAATCCAACACAAAGAACTTCAAAGCGTGCCCCAAGATTTCTACTGGAGAAACAAGGAAGAAAACGTGCATCAACCCCTATACATAGATTACCCCAATGTCACCTCGGGAATCCACGAGTTGAGTGCCAAAACATTGTCACCACGGGTATTCCATGCAAGACGTACATAAAGTGTTCTCAAATCCATAATAGTACTCAATCCGATAATAGTGAAACCTCAAAGGTAAAACTCAATTCGTCACAAGAAGTAGAGGGGGAGAAACACCATATGATTCAACTATAGTAACAAAGCTTGCGGTACATCAAGATCGTGCCAAATCAAGAACACGAGAGAGAGATAGAGATCAAACACATAGCTACTAGTACATACCCTCAGCCCCGAGGGTGAACTACTCCCTCCTCGTCATGGGAGCGCCGGGATGATGAAGATGGTCACCAGTGATGGTTTCCCCCTCTGGCAGGGTGCCGGAACAGGCCCGATTTTTTTTCATGTCTATAGAGGCTTGCGGCGACGGAACTCCTAACCTAGGTTTATTTCTAGGGGTTTCTATATTTATAGGAATTTTTGGCGTCGGGAACAAGTCAGGGGGGTCCACGAGGCGACGACAAGACAGGAGGGTGCACCCTTCACCCTTGTGGAGGCCTCATGGCTCTTCTGGCCCAACTCTTTTGCTTCGGGGGCTTCTTCTGGTCCATAAAAAATCTCCGTAAATTTTCAGCTCATTTGGACTCCGTTTGATATTCGTTTTCTGCGAAACTCAAAAACAAGGAAAAACAGAAACTGGCATTGGGCTCTAGGTTAATAGGTTAGTCCCAAAAATCATATAAAATAGCCTATAAATGCATATAAAACATCCAAGACAGATAATATAATAGCATGGAATAATAATAAAAATTATAGATACGTTGGAGACGTATCATCATGTTTGTAATAGTTTATATCGACTTGCATGTCGATGCATACGAAAACCGGCAGGAGCCATAGGGTTGTCTTTAATTATTGTATGACCTATGTGTCAATCATTAAGCGCTATCTAATGCTTTACTTTATCGCTAAGCGGTAGCAATAGTAGTAGAAGCATGGTTGGCGTGACAACCCCGATGGCGACACGATGATGGAGATCATGTTGTAATGCCGGTGACGATGGAGATCATGCCGGTGCTTTGGTGATGGAGATCAAAAGCATGAGTTGATGGCCATATCATGTCACTTATGATTTGCATGTGATGCTAATCCTTTTATGCATCTTATCTTGCTTAGCACGACGGTAGCATTATAAGGTGATCCCTCACTAAAATTTCAAGATAAAATTGTGTTCTCCCCAAGTGTGAACCGTTGCGAAAGTTCGTCGTTTCGAAGCACCACGTGATGATCAGGTGTGATAGACTCTATGTTCACATACAATGGGTGCAAGCCAGTTTTGCACATGCAGAACACTTGGGTTAAACTTGACGAGCCTAGCATGTACAGACATGGCCTCGGAACACAAGAGACCTAAAGGTCGAGCATGAGTCATACAGTATATATGATCAACATGGAGATGTTCACCATTGAAACCACCTCATCTCACAATATGATCGGACTTGGGTTGGTGAATTTGGATCGTGTTACACTCGGACAACCAGGGGAATGTTGATTTGAGTGGGAGTTCTTAGGTAATATGATTAATTGAACTCATTATCATGAACAATAGTCTAAAGTTGTCTTTGCAACTTATGTTGTAGATCAATAGCTCGTGCTATAGCTTCATGTTCTAATACGTTCATAGAGAAAGACTAAGTTGAAAGATTTTGCAAGCAATTATGCGGACTAGGGCCGTAGTCTGAGGATTGTCCTCACTACTGCACAGAAGGCTTATGTCCTTGATGCACCGCTCGGTGTGCCAACCCCTCTAGCATCGTCTGTGGATGTTGTGAACATCTGGCGGACACGTTCTGATGACTACTTGATAGTTTAGTGCGCCATGCTTTATGGCTTAGAATCGGGGCTCCAAAGGCGTTTTGAACGCCATGAAACATATGAGATGTTCCAAGTGCTGAAATTGGTATTTCAGGCTCATGCCTGTGTTGATAGATATGAGACCTCTGACAAGTTCTTTGCCTACAAGATGGAGGAGAATAGCTCAGCCAGTGAGCATGTGCTCAGAATGTCTGAGTGCTACAATCGCTTCAATCAAGTGGGAGTTAATCTTTCAGATAAGATAGTGATCGACAGAGTTCTCCAGTCACTATCACCAAGCTACTAGAGCCTCGTGATGAACTATGACATGCAAGGGATGGCGATGATCTTGAGATGTTTGCGGTGCTTAAGGCCACGAAGGTAGAAATCAAGAAGGAGCATCAAGTGTTGATGGTTAACAAAAACCACTAGTTTCAAGAAGGGCAAGAGCAAGAAAGGAAACTTCATGAATGGCAAGACAGTTGTCGCTCCGGTGAAGAAACCCAAGGTTAAACCCAAACCCGAGACTAAGTGCTTCTATTGTAAGGGCAAAGGTCACTGGTAGCAGAACTTCCCCAAATGCTTGGTAGATAAGAAGGCTGTCAACTTCAACAAAAGTATATTTGATATATGTGTTATTGATGTGTACCTTACTAGTACTCCTAGTAGCACCTGGGTATTGGATACCGGTTCAGTTGCTAATATTGGTAACTCGAAACAAAAGCTGCGGAATAAACAGAGACTAGCTAAGGGCGAGGTGACGATGTGTGTTGGAAGTGTTTCCAAGGTTGATGTGATCACCGTCGCACGCTCCCTCTACCTTAGGGATTAGTGTTAAACCTACATAAATTTTATTTGGTGTCTATGTTGAGCATGAACATGATGAGATCATGTTTATTGTAATGTAGTTATTCATTTAAGTCAGAGAATAATGGTTATTCTGTTTACATGAATAATACCTTCTATGGTCATGCACCCAATGTGAATGATTTATTGAATCTCGATTGTAGTGATAAATGTTCATAATATTGATGCCAAAAGATGCGAAGTTAATAATGATAGTACCACATACTTGTGGCACTGCTGCTTAAGTCATATTGGTGTAAAGCGCATGAAGAAACTCCATGCTGATGGACTTTTGGAGTCACTTGATTTTGAATCACATGACACATGTGAACCATGCCTCATTGGCAAGATGACTAAAACCCCATTTTCCGATACAATGGAACAAGCAAGTGCTTGTTGGAAATCATACATACTGATGTGTGCGGTCCGATGAGTGTGGACACGCGCGGTGGATATCATTATTTTCTCACCTTCACCTGTGATTTGAGTAGATATGGGTATATTTACTTAATAAAGCATAAGTCTGAAACATTTGAAAAGTTCAAGCAATTTCAGAGTGAAGTTGAGATTCATCATAACAAGAAGATTAAATCCTATGATCCGGTCGAGGGGGAGAATATCTGAGTTATGAGTATGGCAATCACTTAAGACAATGTGGAATTGTTTCACAGTTGACGCCACCTAGAACACCACAATGTAATGGTGTGTCCGAACGTCGTAATCGTACCTTATTGGATATGGTTCATTCTATGATGTCTCTTGCCGATCTACCACTATCATTTTGGGGTTATGCATTAGAGACAACTACATTCACTTTAAATAGGGCACCATCTAAGTACGTGGAAACGACAACGTATGAACTGTGGTTTGGCAAGAAACCTAAGTTGTCGTTTCTTAAGGCTTGGGGCTGCGATGCTTATGTCAAAAGGCTTCCGCCGGAAAAGCTCGAACTCAAATCGGACAAATGTGTCTTCGTAGGGTACCCAAAAGAGATGGTTGGGTATACCTTCTATCTCAGATCTGAGGGCAAAGTGTTTGTCGCTAAGAACGGGTCCTTTCTCGAGAAAGAGTTTCTCTCGAAAGAATTGAGTGGGAGGAAGATAGAACTTGATGAGGTTGTTGAACCTTTACTTCAACCAGAGAGTAGTGCGGCGCAGAAAGATGTTTCTGTGGCACCTATGTCCGTTGAATAGGAAGCTAATGATGATGATCATGAAGCTTCAGATCAAGTTGTTGTCGAACCTTGTAGGTCAACAAGGTTACGTACAACTTCTGAGAGGTACGGTAACCCTGTCTTAGAGGTCATGTTGTTGGACAATGGTGAACCTATGAGCTATGGAGAAGCGTTGCTGGGTCTGGATTCCAACAAATGGCTAAGAGCCATGAAATCCGAGATAGGATCCATGTATGAGAACAAAGTATGGACTTTGGTGGACTTGCCTGATGATCGGCAAGCCATTGAGAATAAAGGGATCTTTGAGAAGAAGATAGACGTTGATGGTAATGTCACCATTTATGAAGCTCGACTTGTCGCAAAGAAGTTTCCGACAAGTTCAAGGAGTTGACTATGATGAGACTTTCTCACTCATAGCGATGCTAAAGTCTGTTGGAATTATGTTAGCAGTTGCCGCATTTTCAATTATGAAATCTGGCAGATGGATGTCAAAACAAAGTTTCCTTGACGGTTTCCGTGAGGAAAGGTTGTATGTGATACAACCAGATGGTTTTGTCGATCCTAAAGATGCTAAAAGGTATGCAAGCTCCATCGATCCGTCCATGGACTGGAGCAAGCATCTCAGAGTTGGAACATACGCTTTGATGAGGTGATCAAAGCTTTTGGGTTTATACAAAGTTTGCAAGAAACTTGTATTTACAACAAAGTGAGTGGGAGCACTACAACATTTCTGATAAGTATATGTGGATGGCATATTGTTGATCAGAAATGATGTAGAATTTCTGGAAAGCATAAAGGGTTATTTCAAAGGAGTTTTTCAAAGGAAGACCTGGGTAAAGCTACTTACATATTGGGCAACAAGATCTATAGAGATAGATCAAGATGCCTGATAAGACTTTCATAGAGCACATACGTATACCTTGACATGATTTTGAAGGAGTTCAAAATGGATTAGTGAAAGAAGGAGTTCTTGCCTGAGTTGTAAGGTGTGAAGTTGAGTAAGACTCAAAGCTCGACCACGACAGAAAAAGAGAAAGGACGAAGGTCATCCCCCTATGCCTTAGCCATAGGCTCTATACGGGATGCCATGCTGTGTAACGCACCTGATGTGTGCCTTGCCACGTGTCTGGCAAGGGGGTACAAGAGTGATCCAGGAGTGGATCACTGGACAGTGGTCAAAATTATCCTTGGAGGAATAAGGAAACGTTTCTCGGTTATGGAGGTGATAAAGAGTTCGGCGTAAAGGGTTACGTCGATGCAAGCCTTAACACATATCCGGATGACTCTGAGTAGCGAACTGGATACGTATAGTGGAGCAACCATTTGGAATAGCTCCAAGTGGACCGTGGTAGCATCATCTACAATATGACATAGAGATTTGTGAACTACACGCGGATCTGAATGTTGCAGACCTGTTGACTAAAACCTCTCTCACAAGCATAACATGATCAAACCCTAGAACCCATTGAGTGTTAATCACATGGTGATGTGAACTAGATTATTGACTCTAGAAAACTCGTTGGGTGTTAGTTACATGGTGATGTGAACTATGAGTGTTAATCACATGGCGATGTGAACTAGATTATTGACTCTAGTGCAAGTGGGAGACTGTTGGAAATATGCCCTAGAGGCAATAATAAATTGGTTATTATCATATTTCCTTGTTCATGATAATCGTTTATTATCCATGCGAGAATTATATTGATTGGAAACTCAGATACATGTGTGGATACATAGACAACAACTGTCCCTAGTAAGCCTCTACCAGACTAGCTCGTTGATCAAAGATGGCTATGGTTTCCTAGCCATGGACATGAGTTGTCATTTGATAACGGGATCACATCATTAGGAGAATGATGTGATGGACAAGACCCAAACTATGAATGTAGCGTATGATCGTGTCAAGTTTATTGCTATTGTTTTCTGCATGTCAAGTATATGTTCCTATGACCATGAGATCATGTAACTCACTGCCACCGGAGGAGTACCTTGTGTGTACCAAACGTCGCAACGTAATTGGGTGACTATAAAGGTGCTCTACAGGTATCTCCGAGGGAGTCTGTTGAGTTGGCATGGATCAAGACTAGGATTTGTCACTCCGTATGACGGAGAGGTATCTCAGGGCCCACTCGGTAATACAATATCACAATGAGCTTGCAAGCAATGTGACTAATGAGTTAGCCATGGGATCTTGTATTACGGAACGAGTAAAGAGACTTGCCGATAACGAGATTGAACTAGGTATGGAGATACCGATGATCGAATCTCGGGCAAGTAACATACCGATAGACAAAGGGAACTACATACGGGATTAGCTGAATCCTTGACATCGAGGTTCGACCGATAAGATCTTCATAGAATGTGTAGGAACCAATATGGGCATCCAGGTCCCGCTACTGGTTATAGACTGTAGAGGTGTCTCGATCATGTCTGCATAGTTCTCGAACCCGCAGGGTCTACACACTTAACGTTTGGTGACGATATAAGTATAGTTGAGTCATTATGGTGGTTACCGAAGGTTGTTCGGAGTCTCGGATGAGATCCTGAATGTGACGAGGAACTCCGAAATGGTCCGGAGGTGAATATTTATATGTTGGATGAAGGGTATTGGAGTCCGGAATTGTTCCAGGGGTACTGGGTGATGACCAGCGTCACCGAAAGGGGTTTCGGGGGGGCGGCAAGTGTTGGGGGGCCCATGGGCCAAGGGGAGGGGGAAACCAGCCCACTAAGGGGCTGAGCGTCCTCCTCACCCCATCTCACGTAACTAGGAGGGTTGGGGCTGCCCCTCTAGGGTTCCCTCCACCTGGTTTGGGGGCAAGTCACCCTAGGGGAGATCCCATCTGCCCTGGCCGCCGCCCCCCTAGGGGAAACCCTAGGGGCGCCACCCCTCCTCCCTTCCCCTATATATAGAGAGGTAGAGAGAGGGCAGCTGCACCCCTTGAACACATCTCTACGCCACGGTGCTGCCTCTCCTCTCCCTTGCATCCCTCTTCCTCTCCGTAGCGCTTACCGAAGCTCTGCTGAGATTCCGCCGCCACCACCGCCACCACGTCGTCGTGCTGCCAGAGGACTCGAGCTACTACTTCACCAACACTCGTTGGATCGAGGAGGTGAAGGTGTCATCAAGCCGTACGTGTGTTGAACGTGGAGGTGTCGTCCGTTCGGCACTTGGATCGGGAGTTCGCGGGATGGATCGTGATTGGAACGCGAAGACGTTCGACTACATCAACTGTGTTTCTTAACGCTTCCACTTAGCGATCTACAAGGGTATATAGATCCAATCTCTCCTCTCGTAGATGGTCATCTCCTAGATTGGATCTTGGTGAGCGTAGGAAAATTTTGTTTCCCATGCAACGTTCCCCAACACTCGGGCCCGCCTGGCAGTGGGTGGAAACTGTCGGTTGTCGTCCTTTTTAATGAAAGCATGCGGCGGGGCCGGCCTCATCCACTTCCCTCTCCCATCCACATCCAGCCAAGTCTGCCCCCTCGCCGGCGACAGGCAAATCCTAGCCACCCGCCTCGCTCGCCATAGGTTTTTTAAGCAAGGGCAAGGCAAGCTAGCCCCCGGCGCCAGCTCTTCTCAGATGCCGCTACCACCTCGCCGCGGGAAAGGGAGCGCATGTACATCCCAGTGCACCAGCACGAGGTGGCACTGGCAGTACCGGCAGGCGCTGCCCTACCCAAATGTCAACCTCCCGCATGGTTGGCATCTGGACCCGCAGCGCATTCTGGTGCCCGCGGTGCCCCGGTCGGCGCGGGCGCACGCGAGGAGGTGCGCAGGCGGCGAGAGATGTTGACGGTGGAGCAGCGACATCACCCTACCTACACGCCAGATTCGCTGAACTGGGAGATCTGGTTCACGTTGAAGCACGAGTAGGAGCGCCTCCACGGCGTGCAGCTCAACCCGCCGTCCCACCGCCGTCGCCAGAGGTCAAACCAGAGGAGAAGGAGGAGGCCTACCAGGCCGCGCTGGAGGCGGCCTTCATCTCGAACATCTTGGCTTGCTTCTCCGTGTCCATCTCAAGCCTCCTCCTTTGGATCTCCATGAAGGCATTCATTTGAAATTCCTTGTCTTGCTTGGCGCTTCTCCTTCCTGTGTCCTTTTTGCTCATCATGCCCTCCACGGTTGCAAGCAAGGTGATCGAAGCCGCATCGCCCTTGTCCTCCTTCTTGGACTTGGTCATCCCCTGAGGTCATGGCTTTTCTCCCTGCGCAATCTCCTCCATGGTTGCCTTCCCCCCACGTGCCAAGAGGGCGGCATATATTGCGTCTTTAACTTCTTCTCCGGCCCCCTTGATGACCATCCAACAATGAGAGAGATTGAAAGACTTGCCCTCATGTTAGGCCGTGAATGCCTCCAAAGTTTGGAATGCCTACAAATGAATATCATGCGAGCATACGGGCAAATGGACATGCAAAAGGACATCCAAGCATAAACAAAAACGGAAACTGATAGACATGTATACCTTATCTTGCATGCCGATGCCGCTCACGGGGTGTGCCTTGATGGGCTCAAGGGTGGCACATAACTGTCGGCGTTCTGGGAACGGGGGTCCCCAGACTTGCCTGCCTGCGGCCCATGGCGTGGCTCTGCGAGCGGGCCCGTACAGCCCATCTTCACCAACAAGCTTTCAAGACCCTAGCGAGGGGCCAAGCCTCGCGAGGCGGATGACACAAGACCTCCTCGGGAGCGCCTTCACCAGGCTGGCTCGCGAGGGGCAGAGAGATCAAGGCAAGGCAAACCTCGCGAGGTTCTCGTGACGTGAGCCATGACGACCAAGGCCAGGCGGGTGCCAGCGCACACAGTGTCCTTATTCCCACTTTGGTGCTAAGGAGGCAAGCGCAGACGATGAGTACCAAGGCATCAGGCAAAGGTTTCCATATCGATGCAACGAGACCAAGACTAGCAGGACGGCAAGAAGGAGGTCACCATGGAGCCCAAGGCGGCGTCACCACCAGAGCCTTTTGCAGGCGAAGACCACCTTTAGTCAGGATAAGCTATACTAGTTGTCCCCTTTCAAATTGGCCGTTGTGGCATCCCTTCCCGCTCAATATTTGGGAAGTGGACCAGAGCCTCTATAAATAGGACTAGTCTCCACCGTAGG
Source organism: Aegilops tauschii subsp. strangulata (assembly GCF_002575655.3). NCBI lineage: Eukaryota > Viridiplantae > Streptophyta > Magnoliopsida > Poales > Poaceae > Aegilops > Aegilops tauschii. Next base: position 521,842,706 of record NC_053036.3, read on the forward strand.
AGGAATCTGATCTTGAGCAATCCTCACCCACTCACACCCACCAAGCACAAGAACACCTCACCTCAGGAGGCTGTTCTTCCCCTTGTACTGTTCATCCTCAGCCCGAGAGGCAATCCACCACACCACACTGGAGTAGGGTATTACACCACAATGGTGGCCCGAACTAGTATAAATCTTGTGTCTCTTGTGTTGCGAGTTCGTCGAGCTAAGCTTAGAGATTCCGGCGAGGCCTAGGGCGTGATCTGGTAGGGGGAAACCTTCGTGTGCACCCCAGTGTTCGAACCTTGAGGGTTTTGCCGGAACCCGTGATCCAACATTTGGCGCGCCAGGTAGGGGTGCGCTGAAGCTTTCCTTCTGTCAATCCGCGCCCCGTCGCCTCGTCGTCTCCATGGCGGACGCTCGCCAAGCCCGCGCTGAGCGCCGGACCGCCCTCGCCTCCCGTGTTGCTCAGACCGGCTCCTATCGGCGGGCCACCCCGTCGTTCCCCGTCGCCTGCCGCCAACGCCGCTAACGGCCCGGCAGGGAACAAGCAGCAAGCATCCTCGTTGCACCCCTCAGTAAGGCGGGACGGCCGCACCGCCACTCCGTCGCTGACCCCAGCCGGCTCGTCATCTCACGCCCGTCGCGCTCCCGCAGACGCGCAGGCCGCGTTGTGCATGGCGCGCGAGCTCCTGCGCGACCGCCCCATCGACGACCTCTACGAGGACTGGCTTGACCGCATCGTTGAGCTTGTCAGCACCACAGGGGGCTCTCCTGTGCCGTCCCTTTCGCTGCCTCGCCCTCCGCCAACTACAGGTGACGTGGCTCATGGAGCGCCTCCACCACCTCTGCCCCAAGACGGCATCCTGGCACCAAGACGCGCGGCTCCCTAACGCGACCCACCACGTTCGGCGCCCACGCGAGAAGAAAGAAGCTGCCAAGAGGTCCCACGACCGCGGTAGAATGCTTCTGCACTCCCGGCACCGCTATGACAAGACCACGCGCCACCTGCGGCGGTAGTGCGCGGGCATCAAGGCCAGGCTCCACATCAGCACAGGGCCCCAATGGCCACCGTGGGCTGCCGCACCTTCACTCCTGAGCTGCGCAGCGTCGCATGGCCAGGCAAGTTCAAGTCGGACCTGCCTCCGCGCTACGACGGCACCCCCGACCCCACGGAGTTCCTGCAGCTCTACGAGCTGAGCATCGAGGCGGCCAACGGCGACGAGAAAGTCATGGCGAACTGGTTCCCCATGGCTCTCAAGGATGGCGCACGCTCGTGGCTCCTGAACCTGCCTCCCGGCTCCATCTCCTCCTAGGACGAGATGCGCGACCGCTTTGTCGCCAACTTCCAGGGCACGCGCGACCGCCCCCCGGCCGCGGGTGACCTGCGCCGCGTCAAGCAACAGCCAGGGGAGACCCTCCAGAAGTACATCCAGCGCTTCAACAACGTCTGCCTCAAGATCCCCAAGGTCACGGACGAGGCCATCATCTCAGCGTTTATGATGGTGTCCGTGACATCAAGATGAAGGAGGAGCTCTCCATCCACGAGGAGCTGTGCACGTCTCTGGAGCTCTTCAAACTGGCGACCAAGTGCGCAAGAGCTGAGGAAGGGCGCCTCTCCCTCCTCGAGCTCCCGGCTGCCGACCCGGAGGAGAAGAAAGCCAAGGCCAAGGACGTGAAGTGCAAGGGAGTCGCCGTGCTCGCGGCGGAGCCAGACACCAAGCGCGGCAGGGACCAGCCTGAGTCATCCAAGAGCAGTCGACCGTTCTACGCCTTCCACAACGTGCACAACCACAACACCAACGATTGTCAAGAGCTCAGGGCCATTCATGACGGACGCTTCGGTCGACACCCCGAGCGCAACGACCGGGGCTATGGCCGAGGAGGAGGACGTGGCGGAGGACGCTGGGACGACCGTGGCCCGTGCCAGGAGTGGCGCGACCAGCCTCGTGAGGACCGCTGGCAAGATCAGCCTTGCGAGGGCGCCTGGAGGGATCAGCCTCGTGAGGATCGTTCTCAGGGCAACGCTGGTCTTCCTCCACTGCCACCACCGCCAAGAAGGAACGACGACCACCATCAAGACGAGGGGGCTGGGGGCTTCCAGGAGCCGCGCGCTATTGCCGGCATCTTGGGCGGAGCTCAAGCCCCAGCCTCACAGCGTATCTTCAAGCAGTTTGCTCGCGAGGTGAACGCAGTCCTCCCCAAGCTCGAGGCCACGCGCCTGCTCAGATGGTCCAAGTGCGCAATTACGTTCAGCTCGGCAGACCAGCTCAAGTGTGCGGCCACAGCTAGCGCTCTCCCGATGCTCTGTTCACCCGTCATCAGCAACGTGCAAGTCACCAAGACTCTCATCGATGGCGGCGCAGGGCTTAACGTCCTGTCCGTTGAAATGTTTGACAACCTTCAAGTGCCCTACAATCAGCTTCAGCCTACCAAGCCTTTCTCAGGAGTGACCGACGGCTCCACCACCTCGATAGGCCAGGTCCGCCTCCCAGTCAACTTCGGACAGCGCGACAACTACCGCACCGAGCTCATCGACTTTGACGTCGCCCACAACCGTCTGCCATACAACGCCATCCTCGGGTATCCAGCCCTGCCCAAGTTCATGGCGGTGACCCACCATGGCTACAACATCCTCAAGATGCCAAGAAGTGGCGGCATTATCAGTCCATTGCGAAGAAAGAGATGTAGTGTGCTCCCTCGAGCGTGCCTTCCAAGCTGCAGCAATCGAAGACCCCGACAGCAAGGGCGATCGCCCTCCTGAGGCCATCCCCAAGAAGAAGAAGTAGCTGCTCCGCACAGGGCCTCAGGGGAGTGGTGCCTCAAGCGGAGCCACATCAGGATCGGCGCCCGCGCCTGGGGCGCCTCCCTCTATCGCATAGGAAGGCGCTCCCGGCGCCCTCCTCGGGCAGGGCTCGGGGGCTCTCTTCTGGAGGGCCTCAGACCTTGCCAACCTCACGAGGGAGGCGCTCGGGCACCATCTGGAGGCGTGCTTTGTGGCACGTTTCCCTCAGGAGAACACAAGGCGGGGAGCACCCAGCTCTTTGGAGTTCATCACCAAGACCACTCAGGAACTGCAGGATGCAAGGGCCATGCACGGCGATCATTACTCACCTGGCGCAGCCCCCCATCCAGGCGAGGATGTCGGGCTGCGCGTCCGCATCGATGTCCCAGGGCTCAACAGGGCCGCATCTCAGGAGCCTTTCTGGCCTTCGCCTGTGGGACGCTGCGAGGGCCCACCACACAGCTACGTTCGCATGCCATTTGTCCTGCCGAGCGTGGCATCCGCCTACCAGTGCAACTTGCGGTGCATCCTGGCGGCTCAGGAGGCCAGGCACCACGTAGTCCTGGCGGAGATGGAGACGGTCCTCAAGGAACCGCCTGAACCCCCAGAGCCTCCTGAGGCTCAGGGCCCCGGTGGCTCGTGAGGAGCAACCCCTTCGTCACGCATCTTCAGCTGCTCCAACATCCCTTCTGCAACGGAAGCAGGTGACATTTTCCAAGTTTATTTAGCTAGGAGCGCCCCCAGGGCTGCATCATTCCCAGGCCGCATGGGTCCGCCCCTACGGCATGTATCCCTCTTTATGTCTTTAGCTTACCTTGTTGGGGGCGCCCCTCGGGCTGCATCATCCCCAAGCCGCTCAGGCCTGACCCGGTGGCATGTATCTCCTCTGCATTTACTTGAGCTAGTTTGCTTTCCATGCTTAATCTATCTATGACTATCACCTCCTTGATTGTCACCTACCGTGGGAGCCGCGCGCTGATCGTCTTTCTTCAGGACCCTTCGCGTGAGAAGGTTAGGCACGGCGTCTGTGCTCGGGCCCGTCCCTGCTGCGTCGATAAACCTAACGGCTGAGCTCTGTCTGGCGGGCCGGTCCCGTTCACGTCACCTCTTGGGGCCGTTGGTGCTCGGCCTTCTCACGCGATAACCTCAGGAGGTTCGTTCGGCGCAGGTTGTCTAACCACCTCGCAGGACCACCACAACAAACAAGAATCAAGACCAGGCGCAACCCGCCTTGAGGTAGGGCCTCGTGAGTCCCTCGCTGGCTCACGAGTGCCCAAACACACCTCGTCAAGCCCTGCCGTGCAAGCCACGTGTCAGGGCGGCGTTGTACACGCCCCGCGGGCTCTCCGCAGTAGGGAGTCACCTCCCACGTACCAGTGGAAGCACCATGCTCCGCGCTGGCCATCGACACTGCCGAGGAGCAGCTATGCCCGTGCAAGTGCGGAAGCGCTATGCTCCGCGCTGGTGATAAACAACAAAGGGCGGCCCCACGGCCGTATCAACTTCAGGTAGCCCTTGAGCTCAGTGTCCGGCCTCACCGCAACACCTCCCCTCAGGAGAGTCGCACGAGGGGGCTGGGCACGGGGGCTGCGCTCGGGTCACCCCCAAGCGTACGCCACCCAACCAGGTTCCCCGGACCTAGTCGTCGCGCGTCCCTCCCGAGCCGAGCCTCGGCGAGGACAAAGGTATGAAGGTTGTTTGCACGTCAAGGGGGTCTCCTGAGCATCGGGACTCAGCCTAACAGGTCGCGTAGCCCCTCACTCCTTGGTCTCGTCCTGGTCTCCGGACGACCCAACGGCGGCTCAGGTATGCGCGCGGCCGGGCCCTGCCGATGTAGAACACTAAGCCTATCCTTGCGTCTCCTTCCTACAAGCTATTTGCGCGTTAAGGGGGACTCCTGAGCATCGCAACTCAGGAGCCTAACTGGTCACGTAGCCCCTCACCCCTTGGTCCCGTCCTAGTCTCCGGACGATCCAACGGCGACTGAGGTATGCGCGGGGCCGGGCCCTGCCGACGTAGAACGTAAAGAAAATAGGGAGAAAATTGCAAAATCTCAAGCAAACATTACAAGAGATATTGTTCTCACAATACCAAACGCAAGTTTAACGCCTCCATGAGGCATGATACATGTTGCAGGAATAAACAAGAAAGCAGCCACGAGCAGGTCATCCCTGGACACCGCCGTCGCCCGCGAGAGGTGCTACTTCCTTGGTGGCATCGCCCCCATCTGTACCGCCGGTCGAAGGCGCGAAACTTCTTCAGCAGGGCCTCCATCTGGCCCTTCACGGCCGCGGCGGCGGCCCCACAGCGCTCGTCGTTCATAGGCTCCAGCAGCTCGTCAAGGAGGGCGGTGGGGTCGCGAAGATGAAGGTGGCTAAAGACCCGCGTCAGCTCGGCTAAGGAAAGAACGCGGGCTTCTTCCTCGGCCATGGGACCGATGCCAGTCACAACCTCCTCAAGTGCGTCAACCAAGTAGGGAAGCAGCTGGGCGGGGCCGTCTTTGTCGGTAGTCAGCGGCCTTTCTAGACCTCTCTCGTAGAGTGCCTTCAGCGCCACGCGGGAGCTCTCCTCGAGAAGCGCAAAGGCCGCGCGATCCTTAGCCAGGACCTTCGCCTTGGCGTCAAGATCGACCTTCTCCGCCCCCTTCCCATTTATAGCAGGAGAAGGCCAACCAGCGCCCCCCACGATCACGGGTAATCATGGTTTTTCCTTGCATGTCAGAGGGACACGTCAAGTCGGGCAGTTGCCGAGGCAGCATGGGGAAGCGGAGACGCCCACGTCCAATCAACTGCCACGCGTCGACCAAGGCCGCAGGCTGTTGGGGCAGAAGCCAAGTCCGAGCACGCCTTGGGCCCGGGGGATACTGTCAGCGTTCTGGGTACGGGGGTCCCCAGACTTGCCTGCCTGCGGCCCATGGCGTGGCTCTGCGAGCGGGCCCGTACGGCCCATCTTCACCAACAAGCTTTCAAGACCCTCGCGAGGGGCCAAACCTCGCGAGGCGGACGACACAAGACCTCCTCGGGAGCACCTTCACCAGGCTAGCTCGCGAGGGGTGGAGAGATCAAGGCAAGGCAAACCTCGCGAGGTTCTCGTGACGTGAGCCATGATGACCAAGGCCAGGCGGGCGCCAGCACGCGCAGTGTCCTTATTCCCACTTGGTGCTAAGGAGGCAAGCACAGACGATGAGTACCGAGGCATCAGACAAAGGTTTCCATATCGGTACAACGAGACCAAGACCAGCAGGATGGCAAGAGGAGGTCACCATGGAGCCCAAGGTGGCGTCACCACCAGAGCCTTTTGCAGGCGAAGACCATCTTTAGTCAGGATAAGTTGTACTAGCTGTCCTCTTTCAAATTGGCCGTTGTGGCATCCCTTCCCGCTCAATATTTGGGAAGAGGACCAGGGCCTCTATAAATAGGACTAGTCGCCACCGTAGGAGGCATCTGAACTTTAGCAATCCTCACCCACCCACACCCACCAAGCACAAGAACACCTCACCTCAGGAGGTTGTTCTTCCCCTTGTACTGTTCATCCTCAGCCCGAGAGGCAATCCACCACACCACATTGGAGTAGGGTATTACACCACAACGGTGGCCCAAAACAGTATAAATCTTGTGTCTCTTGTGTTGCAACTTCGTCGAGCTAAGCTTAGAGATTCCGGCGAGGCCTAGGGCGTGATCTGGTAGGGGGAAACCTGCATGCGCACCCCAGTGTTCAAACCTTGAGGGTTTTGCCGGAACCCGAGATCCGACATTTGGCGTGCCAGGTAGGGCTGCGCCGAAGCTTTCCTTCCGTCGATCTGCGTCCCGTCGTCTCCATGGCGGATGCTCGCCGAGCCCGCGCTGAGCGCCGGGCCGCCCTCGCCTCCCGCGTTGCTCAGACGGCTCCCGTCGGTGGGCCACCCCGTCGTTCCTCGTCGCCTGCCGCCAACGCCGCCACCGGCCCGGCGGGGAACGAGCAGCAAGCATCCTCGTTGCACCCCCCGGTGCGGCGGGATGGCCGCAACGCCACTCCGTCGCTGACCCCGGCCGGCTCGTCATCTCACGCCCGCCGCGCTTCCGCGGACGCACAGGCCGCGCTATGCATGGCGCGCGAGCTCCTGCTCTACCGCCCCATCGATGACCTCTACGAGGACTGGCTTGACCGCATCGCTGAGCTTGTCAGCGCCGCAGGGGGCTCTCCTGTGCCGTCCCTTTCGTTGCCTCGCCCTCCGCCAGCTACAGGTGACGTGGCTCATGGAGCGCATCCACCACCTCTGCCCCAAGACGGTGTCCTGGCGCCAAGACGCGCGGCTCCCCGGCGCGACCCACCGCGTCTGGCGCCCGCGCGAGAAGAAAGAAGCTGCCAAGAGGTCCCACGACCGCGGGAGAACGCTCCTGCACTCCTGGCACCGCTAGGACAAGACCATGCGCCGCCTGCGGCAGCGGTGCGCAGGCATCAAGGCCAGGCTCCACATCAGCACAGGGCCCCGATGGCCACCGCGGGCTGCCGCGCCTTCACTCCTGAGCTGCGCAGCGTCGCATGGCTAGGCAAGTTCAAGTCGGACCTGCCTCTGCGCTACGACGGCACCCCCGACCCCGCGGAGTTCCTGCAGCTCTACGAGCTGAGCATCGAGGCGGCCAACAGCGACGAGAAAGTCATGACGAACTGGTTCCCCATGGCTCTCAAGGATGGCGCACGCTCGTGGCTCCTGAACCTGCCTCCCGGCTCCATCTCCTCCTGGGACGAGATGCACGACCGCTTCGTCGCCAACTTCCAGGGCACTCGCGACCGCCCCCCGGCCGCGGGTGACCTGCACCGCGTCAAGCAACAGCCAAGGGAGACCCTCTAGAAGTACATCCAGCGTTTCAACAACGTCCGCCTCAAGATCCCCAAGGTCATGGATGAGGCCATCATCTCAACGTTTTCTGATGGCATCCGTGATGTCAAGATGAAGGAGGAGCTCGCCATCCATGAGGAGTTGTGCACGTCTCTGGAGCTATTCAACCTGGCGACCAAGTGCGCAAGAGCTGAGGAAGGGCGCCTCTCCCTCCTCGAGCTCACGGCTGCCGACCCGGAGGAGAAGAAAGCCAAGGCCAAGGACGTGAAGCGCAAGGGAGTCGTCGTGCTTGCGGCGGAGCCAGACACCAAGCGCGGCAGGGACCAGCCTGAGTCATCCAAGAGCAGCCGACTGTTCTGCGCCTTCCACAACATGCACAGCCACAACACCAACGATTGTCAAGAGCTCAGGGCCATTCGTGACGGACGCTTCGGTCGACGCCCCGAGCGCAACGACCGGGGCTATGGCCGAGGAGGAGGACGTGGCGGAGGACGCTGGGACGACCGTGGCCCGCGCCAGGAGTGGCGCGACCGGCCTCGTGAGGACCGCTGGCAAGATCAGCCTCGCGAGGGCGCCTCGATGGATCAGCCTCGTGAGGATCGTCCTCAGGGCAACACCGGTCTTCCTCTGCTGCCACCACCGTCAAGAAGGAACGACGACCACCATCAAGACGAGGGGGCTGGGGGCTTCCAAGAGCTACGCGCTATTGCCTGCATCTTGGGCGGAGCTCAAGCCCCAGCCTCACAACGTATCTTCAAGCAGTTTGCTCGCGAGGTGAACGCAGTCCTCCCCAAGCTCGAGGCCACGCGCCCGCTCAGATGGTCCAAGTGCGCAATTACCTTCAGCTCGGCAGACCAGCTCAAGTGTGCGGCCATAGCTGGCGCTCTCCCGATGCTCTGTTCACCCATCATCAGCAACATGCAAGTCACCAAGACTCTCATCGATGGCGGCGCAGGGCTTAACGTCTTGTCCGTCGAAATGTTTGACAACCTTCAAGTGCCCTACGATCAGCTTCAGCCTACCAAGCGTTTCTCAGGAGTGACCGACGGCTCCACCACCCCGATAGGGCAGGTCCGCCTCCCAGTCACCTTCGGACAGCACAACAACTACCGCACCGAGCTCATCGACTTCGACGTCGCCCACATCCGTCTGCCGTACAACGCCATCCTCGGGTATCCAGCCCTGGCCAAGTTCATGGCGGCGACCCACCATGGCTACAACGTCCTCAAGGTGCCAGGAAGTGGCGGCATTATCACAGTCCCCTGCGAAGAAAGAGATGTGGCGTGCTCCCTTGAACGTGCCTTCCAAGCTGTAGCAATCGAAGACCCCGACAGCAAGGGTGATCGCCCTCCTGAGGCATCACCAAGAAGAAGCAGCTGCTCCGCACAGGGCCTCAGGGGAGCGGCGCCTCAAGCGGAGCCACATCAGGATCGGTGCCCGCGCCTGGGGCGCCTCCCGCTATCGCATAGGAAGTCGCGCCCAGCGCCCACCTCGGGCAGGGCTTGGGGGCTCTCTACTGGAGGGCCTCAGACCTTGCCAACCTCACAAGGGAGGCGCTTGGGCACCATCTGGAGGTGTGCTTTGCGGCATGATTCCCTCAGGAGAACACAAGGCGGGGAGCGCCCAGCGCTCAGGAGTTCATCACCAAGACCACTCAGGAACTGCAGGATGCAAGGGCCATGCGCGGCGATCGCTGCTCACCTGGCGCAGCCCCCCATCCAGGCGAGGATGCCGGGCTGCGTGTCTGCATCGACGTGCCAGGGCTCAACTGGGCCGCGTCTCAGGAGCCTTTCTCGCCTTCGCGCGTGGGACGCTGCGAGGGCCCACCACACAGCTACGTTCACATGCCATCCGGCCTGCCGAGCGTGGCATCCGCCTACCAGCGCAACTTGTGGCGCATCCTGGCGGCTCAGGAGGCCAGGCACCACGCAGTCCTGGCGGAGATGGAGACGGTCCTCAAGGAACCTCCTGGACTCCCAGAGCCTCCTGAGGCTCAGGGCCCCGGTGGCTCGTGAGGAGCAACCCCTTCGTGCATCTTCAGCTGCTCCAACATCCCTTCTGCAACGAAACCAGGTGACATTTTCCAAGTTTATTTAGCTGGGAGCGCCCCCAGGGCTGCATCATTCCCAGGCCGCGTGGGTCCGCCCCTGCGGCATGTATCCCTCTTTATGTCTGTAGCTTACCTTGTTGGGGGCGCCCCTCGGGCTGCATCATCCCCAAGCCGCTCGGGCCTGACCCGGTGGTATGTATCTCCTTTGCGTTTACTTGAGATAGTTTGCTTTCCATGCTTAATCTATCTATGACTATCACCTCCTTGATTGTCAGCTACCAGAGCCGCGCGCCGATCATCTTTCTTCAGGACCCTTCGTGTGAGAAGGTTAGGCACGGCGTCTGTGCTCGGTCCCGTCCCTGCAGCGTCGATAAACCCAATGGCTGAGCTCTGTCTGGCGGGCCGGTCCCGTTCACGTCACCTCCTGGGGCCGTTGGTGCTCGGCCTTCTCACGCGATAACCTTAGGAGGTTTGTTCGGCGTAGGTTGTCTAACCACCTCGCAGGACCACCACAACAAACAAGAATCAAGACCAGGCGCAACCCGCCTTGAGGTAGGGCCTCGTGAGTCCCGCGCTGGCTCACGAGTGCCCAGACACACCTCGTCAAGCCCTGCCGTGCAAGCCACGTGTCAGGGCGGGGCTGTACACGCCCCGGGGGCTCTCCGTAGTAGGGAGTCCGCTCCCACGTACCAGTGGAAGCATCATGCTCCGCGCTGGCCGTCGACACTGCAAAGGAGCGGCTATGCCCGTGCAAGTGCGGAAGCGCTATGCTCCGCGCTGGTGATAAACAACAAAGGGCGGCCCCACGGCCGTATCAACTTCAGGTAGCCCTTGAGCTCAGTGTCCGGCCTCACCGCCACACCTCCCCTCAGGAGAGTCGCGCGAGGGGGCTGGGCACGGGGGTTGCGCTCGGGTCACGCCCAAGCGTACGCCACCCAACCAGGTCCCCCGGACCTGGTCGTCGCGCGTCCCTCCCGAGCTGCGACGCCCGGATAATTAGGCAATAGTAACCCTCCGCTAATGGTGCCACGTCACCTCGATTACTGTGGCTAATCTCGCATTAGTTCGAAACCGATTCGAATTCAAATTTTAATTAAAGGCAAACAATAAAGTTGTTCGAATATTAAAACTAAAATGTTCGGAGTGAGCCAAATAATGCATAGGTAATTATGGCGGAGAAACTACACTTTTATAAAATGTTTGAATACTCTAAAATGATTTAAACCGTAGCAAAAACAATTATATAAATGCCTTTGGTATTTTATAAATTGCTAAACTATTTTAATTCGGGGTAAAAACTTTTCATGAAAGTGGGTTATTCTGGAACATTACTTTAGGGGCTATTGTCATATTTTACTAAACTAAAATTAATGTGTAACTAAAAGAAAATAGAAACAAAAAAATTAAATAAAAAGAAAACAAAGATAAATAAAAGGAGCCCCCCCCCCACACTGGGCCATGGCCCAACTTGGCCGAACGGCCTCGGCCCACCAGGACACCACCTAGGCCGGCCCACCCCGCCGCCATAACCTCCCCCGCTCCTCCCACTCGCCCACCGACACCCACACTCCCCCACCCCCGAAATATCTCCCCCCTCTCCCCCGATTGGATCGGGATCAAGGGGAACCGCTCACCGCCGCCGCCCGGTGCCGTCTCATCGCGACGCCGCACCGCCATCGCCGTCGCCGTTCACCGGAGGAGCCTCGCCGGAGCTCCTCCGCCTCGACTTCCCCAACTCCTCCCCGACCCTAACGTCGCCGACGCCGTCGACGCACGCCGCTGCACCTCGTCATCACGTCGCCATCGTCTTTGACCTCCTCCCCGCGCCCACTGCCCGTGCCCTACTCCTCCCTTGTGAGCTCCCCCTCCCTCCTCTCTCTGCCGTGGCCGCGCCCTCTCCCCTCATGCTCGGCTCCATCCCGCGCTGCCCCGGGAGCCGCCTATGCCCGGCCACCATCGCCTCCGTCCCGCGGCGCCTGGTCGCGCCCGCCAGGGCCGCAGTCGTCTGGGGCCGCCCACTGCTTCGCGCCTCCTGCTCGAACCCCCCCCCCCACCGTGCGTGCCCCTCCCTGGTCGCTCTCCTGTGCGCCGCCGCCACTCGTCGCCTAGTCGCGTGCCCCGCCGCCCCTGCACCACCTCCGGCCTCCTCCCGCACCGCCGCAGCTGTGCTGCCCGCCTCGCCGTGGCCTCGCCATTGCTCGCATCCGGCGACCGGCGTCGCCGCGCCCATGGCGGGCGCCCCCCTGGCAACCTGGAGAGCGGGCTGGCGCTCGTCGCCCGTAACCGCTAACCCAGCGCCCGCTAGGCCTCTGTGCCACTGGAGAGCGGGCCCCCACCCCCAGAACGATTTTAAATAAAAATAATAATAATAATGAATTAATAAAATAATTAATTAATTAATTAAGTTAATGAATCATTTTTAATTAATCTAATTAACTAGTTAGTCTAATTAAATAGTAATTAGTTTAGCTAAACCCTAATTAACCTAATCAGAGTATGACAGGTGGGTCCCACTGGACCCACACGTCAGTTTGACCAGTCAACACCTCTGTTGACTGCTGACGTCATGATGACGTCAGCACGCACTATTCTGGATAATGTTGAATCAAATTAATTAAATAAATTCTAAAAATGATTTAAAACTTTAGAAAATCATATAAAATAAACCGTAGCTCAGATGAAAATACTTTGTACATGAAAGTTGCTCAGAACGACGAGACGAATCCGAATACGCAGCCCGTTCGTCCGCCACGCATCCCTAGCATAGCAAACCTGCAACCTTCCCCCTCCGGTTCATCTGTCCGAAAACGCGAAACGCCAGGGATACTTTCCCGGATGTTTTCCCCCTTCGCCGGTATCACCTATCCCTGTGTTAGGTCACCTCTAGCACCGCGTATTGCCATGTTACGCTTTGTGATGCTTTGATTGCTCTGTTATTTATTGTGTTCCCCCTCCGTTACTTCTTTCCGGTAGACCCCGAGGCTGCCGGAGACCCCCAGTTCGACTACGGTGTTGACGACCCCTCCTTCTTGCCAGAGCTTCCAGGAGTGCTCCTTATAGATGAGAATGTGCCTTTTAATATTAAAGCTCTTGGCATGGTATAGAAACTCAAATCGAACTAACAATAACATACTAAGCGTTGTGTGAACCAACTGTACATATTTTTTATGAAGCAAATATAGCTCTTATGTTAGGATAATCCTTTCACTACAACACTTGAGAAACAAAGCACCTTCCTTTGATTTTGTCTGGTAGGCATGAAAGCTACAATAATAATTGGCAGTTTCTGTAGAATAAAGAGACGAACAGAAATATACGGGCATGATAGAACCTTGCATGTCAAACATTCTTTGCTTCTAGTTGAACTGATAGGTCATGGGTGTCAATTCTGCAATTCCATACGCATCAATTATGTTTCTCTCCCAATTGGTAAGTAGTGTCCACAAACCTGGATTTAATGAAGAATAGAGAGCACGGAACTCGGTGACGGCAACGGCCATCTTAGCCATGTGGTCGGCGTTGCAGTACATGCCTACACGCATGGCGTGGAGCACCTCCCTATCCGGATGCTCCTGGACGAGAACGTCGCTACCGACAGAACATTGAATAGGAAGGCAAGGTCGCCGTCCCATCCTGTGATGACTGCGCGGCAGAGGAGCATGGCAGTGTTGCGCGCTAGCCACTCCTTGGGAGAGAACGCAAGGGGGTGGTTCGAACATTATAGAAAGAACCATTCTGCTTTTGTTCGCCAGATCTTCAAAGATGGTCTAATGATTAGTGTACATAGTTTACGCTGCAAATAAGACTGAACAAGGATCAAACAGTATTTTGGATATAAAAACATGATAAGGGCTAAGGGCTACCAAATCTGGCCACCATAGTTTTTTCCTTATTTGACTTACCATTCATCTTAAAACATGATAAATTTGACGTTATAGTAAAAATAAAGCATAGTATAAATAGCAAACTTGTAATGGGAAGAAAAGTAAACAAGGTTCTTCGGTTTTTGGACAACTTTTCTCACATTTCCTCTGCACCTTGCTATCTAATTTTTTATTTCAAGTGTAATTCAGACACATGAAACATCATGCAGTTCATTCACAACTTTTACTTCAGAAATTATTTGAAAATAAAATGTGCCTCAGCTGATGCAAAAAGTGAAATGTCTGGAAACATAACTTCATAGATTATAGTGTTAATATAAAAATTACATCACAGTAACTTTTTGAAACACATAACTGTACCGAAAAAATCAGATCGTTCCTTCTAGGAAGGTGATCTTCGTGCCCTTCTTCCACCCCGGCTTCACGTCGACAGTCGGGATCTCCACCGTGATCGTCTTTCTACACATAGTCACCATGAGCAAGTAGTGTTTAGTGTTTATTTTAGCACGCAAAATCAGTTTCTTATTTTATTAAAGACATGCATCAAAATTGACACTAACTAATCCAGATTGACCGAGCAGGCTAAAATTTGAAGTTGGCTTAAAGATTAGTAAGAACCCATCCACATCAATAAGACACGGCTGAACTATTTGGTTGAAGTAACAAAGATATTGCAGTGCTAATAATGTAGCTTTAGAATAGATCTGAACAATGGTGACTGCCGCTGCAGTCTACTGAACAAATCAAACAGACCCAACTGGTCAACTACAAATTTCTCAGGATTAATCTTTGGAACACATGTACCTCATACTGAGGTTAAATAATTCAGAATGATTGAGGAAGCTAAAATCTGAAGAATGGAAATAAAACTTATGAAAGTTACAAGATGTCACTGTTGTTAAGATTCAGAAATTAAATCACATGAAATCTATAACCAATTCCTGATTGCATTAAGTTGTAAATGTTGCAAATGCAGAAGTACAACAAAATCCATGAAGGTGCAATGCATGAACAGTAAATACATGAACTGTAAATGCTGTAAATATACGAATTGCAAAGACTTCCCGAGCTGCTGCTTGTCGTGGTCGAGTGCGTTGGCCAAGGTGCAATGCAGTATGAGACATGTGCAATTGAGTTCTGTCGGAGTAAATGGCCATGGGTAGCCTAACCGACTACCCCTGGCTCTTCCAAAAAATTATCAGGCCTTTGGGCCTTCAAGCACTCCAAGCATTGGACCCCTTCCCTGGCCGGCTACCTCTGAAGCCGACTCCCGGAAGGCGGCCCAGCCTCAGCAACCTCCCCAGGATAACCATGGGGTGGCCGACTCCAGGAAGCCGGCCATAGAGGATGCCGACTCCCCAGAGCCGGCCATGAAGAACGCCGACTCCAAGAAGCCGGCCGAGACCGCAACCACCAAGACTGCGCCCACATAACGGTGACAAGACGGGTGTGGCCACAGTGCAGCCCACTACCCCCGAAGCCCGAGGCAGGCATGGCCACAGGACGCCGTACGGGACGGCCATTCCCCGTCCGGCTCGACACTGTAGCCATGCTAGCCTCGACGTCACCCACGGCAGACGCCGGTACGGCCCACGGGCGGCGGGCCCCTTTAGCCAGAGAGAGGCGCGAAGGCGGCCCGGCTCTCCCCTAGTCGGCCAAGGGCGTAGCCGGCCCCCAGTAGCCGGCTACCCCCTTCCTCGAAGCATGCGCCACATTAAGGAGACAAGACAAGGTAAGGCTACAGTGAGAGCCCTCGAGGCGGCACACTGTAGCCACGCTTACCTCGACGAAGCCCTCGTCATCAGGGGTGAGGCTACAGTAAGCAGCCGCCGACAAGACCCTAGGCGGTGGGGCCGGCCTGTCGACCAAGAGGCTGGCAGCCGGCGGGACCCACCAGTCGGCGGGCCCCAACAACCGGCGGAGAAGCCGGTGAGCGTAGACACTGACGGCTGGGACCAGAGCCCAGCCGGATTACAATTCTACCCCCGGGGGGTAGGCCTATATAAACCCCCCGGAGCACCCATGCAAAGGGTTGGCTTCTGAGCATAGCACACACACCACAAAGAGAGAGAAGCGAGAGCTAGCCTTGTTCTGCTTCTCCCTTGAACTCAACAGCTCTAGGAGCGATTGTAGCTACTTTTACTGATCTAGTGATCATGCGGAGACCCCGCAGAGCAGGACTAGGGGTGTTATCTCCTCGGAGAGCCCCGAACCTGGGTAAGATCCGCCGGCGTGCATGTCTTCGCCTCATCCCGTTTCCAGGCACCGGCGATGTCTTATTGGCACCCACAATGATAAGCCACCCGTTGGCATATGTCGCACCAACCACCCGACATTTGGCGCCCACCGTGGGGCCAGGTGCACCGTCGTCCGGAGACCTGTTCTGGGCGGGAACCCTCTTCCTCCCCCGCGAGCGCAGCCAGCCTGCTGCGCCCGATGGCGTTTGCCTCGACGCGCTGCAAGGCGTCAACGACGCCTGCGCAGCGAGCTGCCTCGCCGATCTGCTCGGCGAGACTCGCATCTCCGACGAGCCTGCGTCCGACGCAGGCACGGACTACCCCGAGAGCCGCCTCGTCAGCCTCCTCGACCAGCTTCACGTCTCCAGCGAGCCTGCTGCAGATGTGGAGTCGGTCGGCTCCACCGACCCGATGCTTGTCGACTCCGACACGGCATCGCTCGACGCTTACCCCTCCGACGTGGTGGTCTTCGACGATCCTCTCCCTCGAGCTGACAGCGGCAGCAGCGCTGTCACCGAAGTGCTGGTCATCAGCCACGTTGCCAACTCGGGCGAGAACGCACGCGACGCCCTGCAAGCGGCGATGCACGACCTCTCCGTCCCCATCCCGGCCGATGCCGACGCCGAGACCCTGGAGGCACGCCGCCTTGCCCTCATCGCGGAAGGCCAGAAGATAGCCTCCATGAGACGCCTCACCGAGGCCCACCAGCGCGAAGTCGACCGCGCCGCCTTCAGTACGCCGCCGCCTAGCGGCCCGAGCCGAGCCAGCTTCGTCCAGAAGCGCGGCGCGGCCGTCGCCAGCATGCTGGGGGCGGATCGCCCCGTCTACGCCACCCCGCTCGAGAATCTGCGAGCCGCTCAGGCGGCCGCAGAAGAGCTCAATGGGCTGGGAGCCGATGAGCTCCCCTACATGACAAGACGGATCCAGCAGCTGATCGACGCGGCTGCGGAACGGCACGAAGCCGGCGCCCGTGCTGATAGTCATCCCCCGCGTCGGGAGCACGCCGCGACGTCCCGCTCGCCGACTGCGAGCGGCACTCGCCAGAAGAAAGACAAGGAGCCGGCTGCTAGCCGCAGCCGGACTCGCATCACCATCGAGCGCGACGCGGAAGGCCGCCCGCGAGCGGTGGAGCACCAAGGAAATCTGCCTCCCCCCCCCCCCCCCCCGCCTCGAAGAGAGCGACGTCTCACCCCGCCGCCTATCGCGCACCCGACTCTTGGCGACCGACTCGGCCGCCGAGAAGGAGTCGGCGAGAACGACGCCCGCCACCGGATCGACCGCCTTGCTCGATCCTTGGTGTTAGAAGAAGAAGACGATGTCGGCCCGCCATGCTTTGGCCCCCGCATCCGCGACGAGCCCTTCCCCAAAGGGTTCTCGCTCCCCAGAGACACACCCAAGTACAACGGCTCAGTGAAGCCAGAAGATTGGTTCATCGACTACTCCACGGCCGTCAGCATAGCCAACGGCAATCGGCGCGTCGCCGTGAAGTATGTCCCCCTCATGCTGCAAGGCACGGCGCGCACATGGCTCAACAGCCTCAAGCCCTACAACATCAACAGTTGGCTGGACTTCACAGAAGTCTTCGTCCGCAACTTCACCAGCACCTACAAGCGGCCTCCCAAGCCTCGCCAGCTCTCCCTCTGCGTCCAAGGGCCCAACGAGTCAACCCGCGACTACCTCACGCGGTGGGCCGAGCTCCGCAACTCCTGTGAGGGGGTGCATGAGGTCCAGGCCATCGAGTACTTCACCGCCGGGTGCCGAGAGGGCACCCTCCTCAAGCACCGACTCCTCTGCGACGAGCCGGCTACCCTCGACGAGTTGCTGGTCATCGCGGACAAGTACGCCACGGCCAACTCCTCAATGAAGACCGAGCTTCGAGTAGACGCCTCGGGGAAGGTGATTGCTCCGGCTCCCAAGACGCCGGCTGGCGACCCTAATCGGCACCCCTACCAGAACGACCACAAGCGCAAGGCCCCCATGCCGACTTCCACCAGTCGGCAGGTGGCCACCGTTGAAGATGAGCAGCCCGAAGAGCGGCCCGCTCCCAAGAAGAAGGGTGGCAGGCCGGCTTGGCAGCCGGCTTTCTCCTACGAACAGGCTCTTGATGCCCCTGCAAATTCCACAGCGGCGCGAAGCCGTCCAACCACACAACCCGGAAATGCCATTGGCTCACCCGCATCACCAAGGGCGAGGGGATGTTGCCGCCTCCGCCTCCCGGTCCGCCGCCTCCAGCCCCCCAGCAGCCGACGGCTCGGCCGGCAGTCGGCGCCATCCAAGACGAATTCCCCGAAGAGCACGCCGCCTACGTCGTCTTCACCAGTCAAGCCGACAACAAGCACAGCCGACGCCGACAGCATCAAGAAGTTAATGCAGTCGCCTCTAGCACCCCCGAGTTCATGCACTGGTCAGAGAAGCCAATCAGCTGGAGCCAGGCCGACCACCCAGAGGTGATGCCCTCTCCTGGCTCCTATGCAATGGTCTTGGATGTCACCCTCGCGACGGAGAGGCGAGCTGCCCGATTCTCCCGCGTCCTGATAGATGGCGGAAGCAGTATCAACATACTGTACCGCGATACCATGGAGAAGCTGAACATCAAAGCGAAGCAGCTCATGCCGAGTCGCACCGTCTTCCATGGTATCGTCCCCGGGTTGTCTTGCTCCCCAATCGGCAAGATTAAAATGGATGTTCTCTTCGGAGACAAAGATCATTTTCGCCGAGAAGCAATCTGGTTCGAGGTAGTGGATTTGGAGAGCCCCTATCATGCTCTGCTTGGCCGACCTGCTCTGGCCAAGTTCATGGTTGTGCCTCACTACGCCTACCTGAAGATGAAGATGCCGAGCTCGAAGGGGATCATCACGGTAGCCGGCGATTACAAGAAGTCCATCGAGTGTGCCATGGCCAGCAGCCGGCTGGCCGAGTCCCTCATGGTGGCAGAAGAGAAGAAGATGCTGGAGCGGGTTGTGGCCATGGCCGGCAAGCAGCCGGCCTTGTCCCCCAACCCCAAAGATTGTGATGCGCAGGGCTCCTTCCAGCCTGCCAAAGAGACGAAGAAGATACCTCTGGACCCGGAGAATCCGGAGAGGTTCGCCATCATTGGGGCGAACTTGGACAGTAAATAGGAAGGCGAGCTCGTCGACTTCCTCCGTGAGAATCGAGACATCTTTGTATTGTCCCCAAAGGACATGCCGGGTGTCCCGAAGGATTTCGCCGAGCACAAATTACATGTCCGAGCTGACGCGAAGCCGGTCAAGCAACCCCTCCGCCGACTGTCAGAAGAGAAGCGAAGAATTGTGGGAGAAGAGATAGCCTGGCTCCTTGCCGCTGGCTTTATCATGGAAGTGTTCTTTCCAGAATGGCTTGCCAACCCAGTTCTGGTTCTGAAGAAGAATAACAAGTGGCGTATGTGTATAGACTACACCAGCCTGAACAAGGCCTGCCCAAAGGATCCGTTTGCTCTGCCACGGATTGACCAAGTGATAGACTCCACAGCCGGATGCGAGCTGTTAAGTTTTTTGGATGCGTACTCAGGGTACCATCAGATCAAGTTGGACCCAGCTGACCGCCTGAAGACTGCCTTCATCACACCCTTTGGAGCTTTCTGCTACCTGACTATGACATTCGGCTTGAGGAATGCCGGTGCCACTTTTCAGCGTTGCATGCAGAAATGCCTCTTGAAACAACTCGGCAGAAATGCCCACATCTATGTAGATGACATTGTGGTGAAGACAGAGAAGCGCGGTACCTTGCTGGAAGACCTGAAAGAAACATTCGCCAACTTGCGCCGATTCCAAATCAAGCTCAACCCCGAGAAGTGCGTGTTCGGAGTGCCAGCCGGCCAGCTGCTAGGCTTCCTGGTCTCCGAACGCGGCATCGAATGCAACCCTATCAAGATCAAGGCCATCGAACGGATGGAGATTCCCACCAAACTGCGAGATGTGCAGAAGTTCACTGGCTGCTTAGCCTCCCTGAATCGTTTTATCGGCCGACTAGGAGAGAAGGCTCTCCCCCTGTACCGACTCATGAAGAAGTCCACTCACTTCGAGTGGAATGACCAAGCCGACCAAGCCTTCCATGAGTTGAAGAAAATGCTGACCACTCCGCCCGTCCTGGCGGCGCCGACTGAGAAGGAGCCCATGCTCCTCTACATCGCCGCGACTAGCCGAGTCGTTAGTACTGTTGTTGTGGTCCAGCGCCCGGAAGAAGGCCGAGCCCAGCTAGTCCAGAGGCCGGTGTACTATCTCAGCGAAGTGCTATCCAGCTCAAAGAAAAACTACCCGCACTACCAGAAGATGTGCTATGGGGTGTACTTCGCTGCCAAGAAACTGAAGCCCTACTTCCAAGAGCACCCCATCACGGTCATATGCACCGCCCCGCTCGCCGAGATCATAGGCAGCCGGGATGCATCCGGCCGGGTGGCTAAATGGGCCATTGCACTGGCGCCCTACACGATCTTCTACCAACCCCGCACCGCCATCAAGTCCCAAGCGTTGGCCGACTTCGTCGTCGACTAGGCCGAGACCCAGTACCTACCGCCGGTTCCCGACTCTACCCATTGGCGGATGCACTTTGACGGGTCCAAGATGCGCACCGGCTTGGGAGCCGGCATCGTCCTCACCTCTCCCAAAGGCGACAAGCTCAAGTACACGCTGCAGATCCACTTCGCCGCCTCCAACAACGTGGCCGAGTACGAGGCGCTCGTACATGGGCTCCGGCTAGCCAAAGAGCTCGGCATACGCCGGATCCTGTGTTACGGCGACTCAGACTTGGTGGTCCAGCAGTCGTCTGGCGACTGGGACGCCAAGGACGCGAACATGGCGAGCTATCATTTCCTCGTCCAGCAGATCAGCGGATACTTCGAAGGGTGCGAGTTCCTTCATGTGCCAAGGGCCGACAACGACCAAGCAGATGCCCTAGCATGGATCGGCTCCACCCGACAAGCCATACCGACTGGCGTCTCCCTCCAGCGCCTCCTCAAGCCGTCCATCAAGCCGTCTCCAGAGTCGGACTCTATCTTCATACCGCCTGCGCCAGATGCAGCCGGATCCGACTGGAGAAAACCCGCAGGCGGCACGGGGACTTCGACAACTGGCCCGGGGACTGCCGTAGTCGCACTCGGCCCGGAGACTTCAGAACCCGGCCCGGGGACTGCAGCAGTCGGCCCGGGGACTACAACAACACAAGATGCGGTGGCCGACTCCAATTCCACGCCACCCAACCCACCCACCCGAGTCATGGTGGCTACATTAACAGAAGAAGAAGTCATAGCTCCGTCATGGGCCCAGCCCATCCTCAAGTTCCTAGTCAGCAGAGAGCTACCGGCTGATGAGATCTCAGCAAGACTAGTGCAACGACGAGCCGCAGCATACGCAGTAATCAACAGAGAGCTTGTGAAGCGCAGCGTCACTGGAGTCTTCCAGCGTTGTGTCGAGCCAGAAAAAGGAGTGGCAATCCTCAACGATATCCACCAAGGCGAATGCGGCCACCACACGGCCTCAAGATCACTTGTGGCCAAGGCTTTCTGCCACGGCTTCTTCTGGCCGACTGCCTTGGAAGACGCCAAAGAGATAGTCAAGAGCTGCAGAGGATGCCAAGTTTTCAGTTCCAAGCAACACCTGCCGGCTTCTGCACTCAAGACCATTCCCCTTACCTGGCCCTTTGCCGTATGGGGACTGGACATGGTGGGCCCTTTCAAGACAGCCCGCGGCGGCTTGACACATCTACTTGTCGCTGTGGACAAATTCACAAAGTGGATCGAAGCGAAGCCGATCAAGAAGCTGAACGGGCCGACTGCCGTGACATTCATCACTGACATCACTACTCGGTACGGCGTGCCGCACAGCATCATCACCGACAACGGCACGAACTTTGCCAAGGGAGCACTGGCACATTTCTGTGCGACGCAGGGCATCCGACTGGACTTAGCGTCCGTTGCCCACCCGCAGTCAAACGGCCAGGTCGAGCGAGCAAATGGACTCATCCTCTCCGGCATCAAGCCCCGACTGGTTGTACCACTGGAGCGATCGGCCGGCTGCTGGCTCGATGAGCTGTCGGCTGTCCTCTGGAGTCTGCGCACTACACCCAACAAGTCGACCGGCTTCACTCCATTCTTCCTTGTATATGGTGCCGAGGCTGTCATCCCAACAGACATCGAGTTCGACTCGCCTCGGATCACCATGTACACGGAGGCGGAGGCCAAAGAAGCAAGAGAAGACGGCGTCGACCTACTAGAAGAAGGCCGGCTGTTAGCACTCAGCCGGTCCGCCATCTACCAGCAAGGACTGCGTCGCTACCACAACCGCAAGGTCAAGCCAAGATCCTTCCAAGAGGGCGACCTTGTGCTTCGGCTGATCCAGCGAACAGCCGGCCAGCACAAGCTCTCGGCCCCTTGGGAAGGCCCCTTCGTCGTCAGCAAGGCACTCGGCAACGACTCCTACTACTTGATCGACGCGCAAAAACCAAGAGCACGCAAGAGAGACGACTCCGGCAAGGAGTCGGAGCGCCATGGAACGCAAACCTCCTGAGACGATTTTACAGTTAAAAGCAGTATGTATCATGCTCCCCTTTTGTGTTAAGTACAAACCGACAGGCCCCCCGAACAGTACTCGGGGACTGCCTTTGTTTATCTATGAATGACAAGTGTCATATCCATGAATGTATTATTACATTTGATTTCTTGTCTGGCACCGGGTTCGACTAGTCGGCCCAGGGACTGGCCGCCTTGTGCTATATTAAAAAGTTCTACCTGAAATCAGACAAGTAGTGTGCCGGCTCCAGAGTCCTCTCTTGTTGAAAGTCACAGCTCAAAGAACTGATTGTCCGACTAGCAAGAGACAAGGCACAAAGGATGCCCACACGAAAAACGGCTAAAGACTAACGAACTTATATAGCAAAAAGACGGCCTCCAACCACGCTTGCCGGCTGTCAGAACAGCCGGCTGGCCGGCTTCCTATACACTTAGCTCCAATCCAACAAAGCTAGAGTACTTGCCCTCCCAATCGGCCAAGCACTTCTCCAGCAACAGATCGCAGAGCAACTGTCTGTCTGGGGAGGTAGCAACCAAGGGAGGGCGGCAAAGGAAACAGCAGAAGGATGAAAAGCAAAGTACGAGGAAAAGCCAAATGCATGCATAACTTATATACATATAAGGCCCCCAACAGGCTGGCCATCAACATGCTTCGAATACACCCCCAGTGGGTGGAATTGTGCAGACTTAACAAAGTATTGTTCCCAAAGTAACAAGACAGGAAAACAGAAGACGGCAGACTAGACTAGGGCACGGCGCGGGAGCTGAGCTGGTCGGTGGAGACGGCTTCGCCGGCTGAAGGAGTGGCCGCCTAGAGGGTCTCGGCTTGGCCGCCACCAGGGGCAGGCGACGCACTCGCGCGTGA
Organism: Aegilops tauschii subsp. strangulata; assembly: GCF_002575655.3. Classification (NCBI taxonomy): domain Eukaryota; kingdom Viridiplantae; phylum Streptophyta; class Magnoliopsida; order Poales; family Poaceae; genus Aegilops; species Aegilops tauschii. The sequence continues at coordinate 521,865,848 of NC_053036.3, forward strand.
CGTGGTGCTGGAGGCGCGGTCAAGCTGAGGCTGGTCGGCTGCTCCACCAGCCGGCTCGGCGTCTTCACCTTCCTCCTCCTCCTCTTCGCCCTCGTCGCTGGAGTCGATCTCCTCCGCCGAGTCTTCACCGTCCGCCGGGTCCAGCCCGAACCACTCCTCCGGCTGGGCGACGCCATTGTCGTCCACCTCAGGGGCGAAGACATTGGTGTCGGTGTAGTCGGAAATCGCCGAAGCCCGCCGGACGATAGCCGGCCGCGCCGGCTCCAGCTCCGTGTCGGCTTGCTGCCGCCAGGTAGCCAGCTGATCCAGGCTCAGGCCGGGATACCAGGCCTTGACGAACTCCAGTGCCTGCCTGGCGCCGGAGCGAGCCGCCGAGGCCTTCCAGGCTTCGAAGCGGCCGACTGCCACCTCCAGCCAGTCGGCAGTCCGACTGGGGGTGCGAGGAACCACTTGGCCGGGCCAGAGGGCGGCCAAGACTTGCGCCCCGGCACGCTGAAGCCGACGGAGCAGTCGGTGAGCCGGCTGGATACGGGCCTGGATCGCCAAGAGCTGCTCCTCCAGCGAACAGCCGGCGGTTGGCGAAATCTCGAAGCCAGCCTGCCTCCGCGCCTGGCGGCGGGCCTCGATGGTCTGGTTGGCGGCGGTAGAATAGCCAGGGAAATATTCTGCGCAAGAAAGAAGAAGAAAAGAAGAAAAGAGCACCAAGTCAGAAAACGAGCCAAAAGTGGCAGATGGCAAGAAAGGACGAAGAGGTAGGCGGCTTACCGTCAACCAGATCTTCGATCTGACCATAGCCAGAGATCAGAGTTTGCCTGGCCTCAGCCCAGCCAGCCGCCTCCGTCTCGTACTTGGCCTGGAGGGCGGCTTCACGGTCCTGCACCGCCTTCAGAGCTGCCTTGTGGCCTTCCTCCTGGTCGGCCAACTTCTTGGCCAGGCGGTCGCGTTCCTGCACCAAGGCGGCGAGCTCGGCATCCTTGGCACGAAGGGCAGTCTGAGACTCCCCCAGCTGTGCCCTCAGACCGGCGCTGGCCGCTGCAGAGACGGCAGAAAAAGAAAGAACGGTAAGAGGGAGTCGTCAGGGAAGATCCGACCCGACTGCTCAGCAGTCGGCCCGAATCTCGGGGACTACACCCAGTGGGTGCGCTGACGCGCCCCCACATGAGATAAAGAACAAAGCACGTACCTCGGCTCTCAGTAAGGTCGGCGGTCTTCTGGGTCAGCTCCCGAGCCTGGGAGTTGAAGGCGGCCGCACGAAGATTGTGGTAGTCCTGCAAGATAGACAGAAGATCGAAGTAAGAACAAGAATAGCAAAGACAAATCCACTAAGAAGTTCCAAGCCGCCTGCTCAGCAGCCGACTCGGAACTCGGGGACTACACCCAGTGGATGCGCTGACGCGCCCCCACGGAAGAAATCAAGATCAAGAAGAAATCAAGATCAAGAAGAAGCAAGATGGGTAGACTAACCCGGATGGCCGCCCGCGTCGCAAGGAACTTGTCGGTGTACTGCCTCAGCGCCGTAGCCTGGGCCTGGAGCCGGGTCCGGACGTCCTGCGCGGCCACGTTCATCATGGCCGTCCCTCCGCCCGGCGTCCACCCCGAGGTAGCGCTGGCCGCCTCCGCATCCTGGGCGGACGAGCTGGAGCCCACGGCCGGCTGCGGCTCCGATGCGGCCTTCTGTGGCTCCGACGCAGCCTTCCCCGCGCGCCGGCTCGGCGGCATCCGGACCGTCATCTCAGTCCTCGCGGCCGGCTCGCCCCCCGCCGACTGCGCAGGCGGCGGATCAGGCCGGCCGCCTTGAGCCGCCCCAGTTGGCGGGGTCGGCACCGGCGCCCTCTCTAGGACGACGACGTCGTCGTCCCTCTCCAGCCCTGGCTGGTCGCCGCTGGCTCCTTCTGGCGAGGGCTCCATGGCCCCAGGCGCCGCGACGCGCAGCGGGGTGACCATCAAGACCTCCCCCGCCGCCGCTGCAGCTGCAGCCTCCGCTTGGGCTTGGGCTGCGGCATCGGCGCGCGCCTTCGCCGCCTCCTCCTCCTGCGCCGCCTGGGCGGCGGCCGCCTTCCGCGCCTCCTCCTCCCGCGCCTCCCGCTCCTCCCGCACCTCCCGCGCGTTCCGCTCCGTCGCCGCCTGGAGGTCGGCACGGGGGTCCACGCGATGAGTGGTGCTCACAGACCCCCTCGGCGACTCCACGACGGAGCCGGCAGCCGCCCGCTCGAGCGACAATGGAGCTCTGGTTGTTTGGAGAAAAAGACAAGGATTCAAGAACCACCAGAGAAAAGAAAGAAAAAGAGTATACAAAAAAAATTTGAACTTACGCCGACACGGTCTGCGGTTGCTTCACCGTCTTGCGGAAGCGAGCCGCCTTCGCGGCCGCCTCCTCCCGCCTGGTTGCTACCGCCCCGCCCCTGGGTTTCTTCGTCCGACTACCGAACAAACCCTGGGCGGCGCGACGCTTCTGCCCTCCGCCCCGAGCAGGCGGTGCAGCGGAGGAACCCGCGCCGCGTCCAGATGCCGGCCGGCGGCGCGGGGCGACTTCGGCCTCATCGTCGTCCGGCCAGTCGTCGAAGGTGACTCCGTGCCCGGAGCCGCCTGCTTCGCCGCCGGCTTGGCCACCACCCGGCTCGATGTTGTCGTCCATAGCGGCCGCCCCCAAGTCAGGGTCCTCCAGATCGTGTTCCGTCCGGTCGGGGACGAATCGACGCTCCGTGTCTGACCCGCCGGCCGGCCGAAGAAGAGGGCTCTGTCGAAAAACAAGCCGACTAAGTCAGAGTCGGCCAAGAGGAACCCGGCAACAAAGTTAAGAGAAAAAGAAGAAACAAGGAGAGCATACCGTGGGCGGTGGATTGGCTCGGTTGTATGGCTCCTTGCCGAACTGCCACTCTTCAGAGAATTTGCAGTTCGCGAGGTAGTTCACCATATAGGCGACCTCCTCGTGCGGCATGTCCTTGGTGCACATCCGGCTCGGATCGAGCTGGCCGCTCATCTGACAGATCAGATGAGGACGGCTCTGGAGCGGAAGAACCCGGCGCGTGACGAAGGCGGCCAGCAGGTCGGGCCCCGTCAAGCCCTCCGACTGGGTCAGCACTCGCACTCGGGCGACGGCTGCGGACCCGGCCGGCGTCAGAGTCACGGCCCGGAAGGACCACTGGGGCCGCCTGCCCGCCGGTAAGTTGATGTAGTCGCCCCGTGGGGCGATGTTCCGCACGTAGAAGTACGACTTTTGCCATTTCTTCACCGACTGGATCAGCGTGATGACGGGGAGGGGTTGTCGGCGACCGACCTCCGCGACGCGATGAAGGCGCCAGTCTGAGCCGGCACGCCCTGCATACGCGTGCCCAGCTTGGACTGGAAGAACTCCCCCCAGAGCTCGAGGGTAGAGAGGACGCCGAGGTAGCCTTCGCACAGGGTGACGAAGGCAGACAGCAGCACCACCGCGTTTGGGATGAGGTGGTGCGGCTGGAGCTGGTAGAAATCGAGCCAGGAGCGGAAGAAGGCGCTCACGGGCAGGCCGATGCCGCGCAAGAAATGCGAGCGGAAGACCACCCGCTCGCCCTCCTGCGGCTCCGGCGTAATTTCCTTCGCCGGCGCGAGACGGACCTCCACCTTGTCCGCGCCGGGCAGCTGCCGCGTCTGGCGGAGGAACTCAACGTGATCCTCGTGGACGTTAGAGCCGTCCCAATCCCCGCCATACTGCTCCGTGGCGGGAGGCATGGCGAAAACGAGCGCGGCGGCGGAGGAACGTACGGTGGAAGAGCGCGGCGGCGAGGCGCTGTCGCAAGAAACGGCAAGAGAAAGAAGATGGTGGAAGGAGGAGGAGCGTGCGAGAGCCTGCCGCCCTCTCTCTCCCCCTACTTATAGCTTCACGAGGCGAGGCCGGGAAGGCCGGACATGGGGTGAGACGTGGGATTAACTGCACCCACTCCCCCCACGCCTCGCGATTATTACGCCCTAAAGGCGTGCCGAAACTGCCGCAAGGAGACGTGCGGGCGGTTTCGGGCTGCAGAGAATCCGCGCCTGGGCCCGGGCATGGACGTGGCGGGCCCCCACCCTGCGGCGACGTCCCGTTGCGCGCGTGGGCTGGCAGGCTTTTTGGCCACGTGGTCCGCAGGCGGCAAGTGGCCGGCCCACGGCCCGGTGCACGCACTGGCGAGCTCCCGCCCTCCGACTCCGGAGTTTTCGACCAAGGCGGCAAGCCAAACCAAAGCCGGCTCCCAGCTGCCGGCTTGTCAAGATAGGAAGCTGATCGAGCTTCTTGACTCCTACCCAACCTCGAAGCCCAATCAGCTTCGGGACTACTGTCGGAGTAAATGGCCACGGGTAGCCTAACCGACTGCCCCTGGCTCTTCCAAAAAATTATCAGGCCTTTGGGCCTTCAAGCATTCCAAGCATTGGACCCCCTTCCCTGACCAGCTACCTCTGAAGCCGACTCCCGGAAGGCGGCCCAGCCTCAGCAACCTCCCCAGGATAACCATGGGGTGGCCGACTCCAGGAAGCCGGCCATAGAGGATGCCGACTCCCCGGAGCCGGCCATGAAGAACGCCGACTCCAAGAAGCCGGCCGAGACCGCAACCACCAAGACTGCGCCCACATAACGGTGACAAGACGGGTGTGGCCACAGTGCGGCCCACTACCCCCGAAGCCCGAGGCAGGCATGGCCACAGGACGTCGTACGGGACGGCCATTCCCCGTCCGGCTCGACACTGTAGCCATGCTAGCCTCGACGTCACCCACGGCAGACGCCGGTACGGCCCACGGGCGGCGGGCCCCTTTAGCCAGAGAGAGGCGCGAAGGCGTCCCGGCTCTCCCCCAGTCGGCCAAGGGCGTAGCCGGCCCCCAGTAGCCGGCTACCCCCTTCCTCGAAGCATGCGCCACATTAAGGAGACAAGACGAGGTAAGGCTACAGTGAGAGCCCTCGAGGCGGCACACTGTAGCCACGCTTACCTCGACGAAGCCCTCGTCATCAGGGGCGAGGCTACAGTAAGCAGCCGCCGACAAGACCCTAGGCGGTGGGGCCGGCCTGTCGACCAAGAGGCCGGCAGCCGGCGGGACCCACCAGTCGGCGGGCCCCAACAACCGGCGGAGAAGCCGGCGAGCGTAGACACTGACGGCTGGGACCAGAGCCCAGCCGGATTACAATTGTACCCCCGGGGGGTAGGCCTATATAAACCCCCCGGAGCACCCATGCAAAGGGTTGGCTTCTGAGCATAGCACACACACCACAAAGAGAGAAAAGCGAGAGCTAGCCTTGTTCTTCTTCTCCCTTGAACCCAACAGCTCTAGGAGCGATTGTAGCTACTTTTACTGATCTAGTGATCATGCGGAGACCCCGTAGAGCAGGACTAGGGGTGTTATCTCCTCGGAGAGCCCCGAACCTGGGAAGATCCGCCGGCGTGCATGTCTTCGCCTCATCCCGTTTCCAGGCACCGGCGACGTCTTATTGGCACCCACAATGATAAGCCACCCGTTGGCATATGTCGCACCAACCACCCAACAAGTTCTAGCCGTTAAATTAAGTTCGTTGTCTTTCTTGTCAACAAAATCCATGGAGGTTACTTGATTTTAGCTCTAGGTGTGGTGCTATGCAGATGATGGCCACAATAAGCGCCCAACTTTTTTTTCCAGAAATTTGATAATATGCACAATTTAGGTACACGGATGATGAATCTAGTGGAATTCACATGGGTAACACAAAGGCTGGCGAGAGAAATACCTCTTAAAAGAAAACATAATTAACTAATCATATTCATTTTGTAACAAAAACTGAACGACGACACTAAAATCTTACCTCCTAACAAAAATTTCTTATAACAATGCATAATCCAAGAGATGAAGCTAGCTGATTAGCTCAACTAATGCACTGGCGTTTTTTTCTAATTTCTGACAAAGATGTTACTAACAAAGATACTTAGTTGTCCTTTCAAAAAAAATGCATGCTGAAGTTTTGGATTGGCTTGCTAATAAAGACTGTGGGTGCCTTGTGAGGAGTAGGAGCACGTCCGCCTGTCCACGGCCGTGGTGTACAGGCAATGTGTTGTATAAGCAGTGCAAGTTGAGGAGTATACATGCATGCGTGCCCACATCCAGCAATCAGGCTCAAGAGCTGCTCATACCTAGCGTCAGCCGACCAAACCTCCCAGTGCGGAACATGCATTAGACAACACCGTACAGTTCCCAGCCCATGCCACAAACAAATCCAAGCCAATGGAGTGGCGGTGGTAGGCAGCGCTGTAGTGGTGTGGAACTGACGCGGCGGCGACCGGGACGATGGTTCAACGATCCGGCAACGAGCGTCGACTGATTCCGTTCAGGTTTTGGGTGTAGGTGCGTGCGTCCACACCGAGGGAGAGGGAGAGAGGGAGATGGGCTGAAGTAACATGTAGCCAAGCTGCGAGAAATCCATTGACGGCGGCTCAGATCCCGGCCAACCCCAGCAAGCCCTCAACAGGAACGCACCACGAGCCCTGCCGCTTGGTCCCCAGCCCTCACGGCCGCGCAGGACTCCCGCACCGGCGGCAGCCCCGAGGGGCATCCAAGCCGATGCGCGACCCGGGGAGGGGCTGGCGACTATTTAACCAAAAACTACCACATTTCACGGACATGTGACAGAAAACTACCACTTTACGTTTTTGTCCCGAAAACTATCATTTTTTTATTAATCCGTGGCAAAAAACTACCAAGTGTGAAAACTGCTCGTTTTGTCTGGGTTAAACGCGAATCTGATTGCCCGACCCCACACATAAGCGGGCTAAAAATGCAATCGGGTCCCTAGTTTTTCTTCAAAAAAGCAATCGGGTCCCTCCACCCACTGCCATGGTCCCGGCCGTCCTCGTTCTCCTTCCCCTCCACCTGCCGACTGCACCCACCGCGGCAGCTCTGCCACCACGCCGCCGTTGGGCAGCTCGCTGCCCGGGCACCACCCCGTCAGCAGCTCCAGCAGCACCACCCCGAGCGCGTACACGTCGCCCTTCTGCGACGCCCACGGCCGCGACGCCGGCGCCTCGGGCGCGCGGTACCCCGCCGAGCTCGCCGCCGGCGACGACGTGCCCAGCTGCGCCAGCCCGCAGTCAGCGAGGCGCGCCTCGCCCGATGTTGGTGCTCTTGATGTTGCCGTGCGCCAGCTTGGGCGTCAGCCCGCCACCCAGTCCAGCGGCGTCCGGCCCCCACCGTCCAGCACCAGCATCCCGCCGCCGGCCTCCACCCACTGCCGCACCGCCGCGCCCGCGGCCCCCTCCTCCGCGTCGCGGCCGCCTCTGCCATGGTTGCACGACGAGCTGAAGGACCCGAACCCGCCGGACATGTGGAGGGATCCGATTGCTTTTTTGAAGAAAAACTAGGGACCCGATTGTATTTTTAGCCCGCTTATGTGTGGGGTCGGGCAGTCAGATTCGGGTTTAACCCAGGCAAAACGAGCAGTTTTCACACTTGGTAGTTTTTTGCCACGGATTAATAAAAAAGTGGTATTTTTCGGGACAAAAACGTAAAGTGGTAGTTTTCTGTCACATGTCCGTGAAATGTGGTATTTTTTGGTTAAATACTCGGGGCTGGCCCCGAGGAGCGGGAACCCGGCGACTCCGTCGGTCAGGAGCTGGGCAGCGCCCTCCATCATCGCCGTCGTTTGGGGAGGGACACGGTCCCGGTCGACGGCTCGACGCGATCATTGGCCACGGCGAGCGGGACGGACTCGACGGCGGGATTCAGACGGCGGAGCATGGGTACAGGGGATGGTGGCGCATCGATGGGAGATGGGTGCGGGCGCGGCGGCGGTGGGCGGCGCGTCGGCGGCGGGCAGCGCGCGGTGAGGCTGGGCGGGGCGGGGCAGGAAGTGGCGGCGGGAGGTGGCGGCGGGATGGAGGTCGAGATGGGATCGAGGAGGAAGGTTGTGCGGGCTGGGCTATTTTTTTCTCTTTTCTCCTCCCTGTACCAGTTCGGGGCTGACTTATGTTGAGGACTGCGGGTTGAATTCTCAGAAACGGAGGGACTTTTCTGCCAAAAAACACGACGTACGACCAGAAGCCATCACTGGTTTAGTAGGTAATAAAAAAGAAAAAATATAAGATTTGATCAAAGTCAAATTTTGTCAACTTTAACTAAGTTTATAGAAAAGAATATCAAGATTCACAATATGAAATCAATATAGTTAGATGCATTATAAAATTAATTTTCATACCATATAGGTTTAGTATTATAGATATTGATATTTTTCCCAACAAAGTTGGTCAAACTTTACAAAGTTTGACTTTGACCAAATCTTATGTGCAGACTAAAAAGAAACGGAGGAAGTACTATAAAGAGACAATTAATATGGATCGAGTGGAGTACCGCTTCTCTCTTTGCCTTGTTCGCTAAGAGGAATGGTAAGGGCAACTCGAAGGCTGTGCACCAAAATGCCTTCAAATGTTCGAAGCGCGCGGTCCATATACTTTTTGTCAACCAACATCTTCTATCAAACGTCCATGGACTGAATCATACGTCTGAGTTTCTTCAACCTAGAAGCAATGATGTGGGAGATTTGCGGGTCTCCAGATCCCCACCACTTAGCCGTCCGACAATTAGGACCCACACAAAACCCTCTGTCGCGTTCCGTCCCAATTGACACTCCGCTCTCGGTGTCACATTGACCTTAGTCCAATGCTAAGATGACCGGTCAGTGCTACATGCCGGCCGAACGTCTCGGCATTCACACCGATGCGACGATCGAGAAACCTGCTTTGTCCCGGTCTTCGCGCCGCGTTAATGTCGGTTCATAGAGGATGTGCCCAGACATGACAATGGAACGGTTTCCTACCGCATTCAAGTGGGATGATGATGGTCTGCAAGACACAGAAGATCGTTTAGCAAAATTTGTGTAAGTATTCAATTAGTAACCATTCCTAACGAGAAGCGGATGAGAGTAATCCTGTCGTTTCTATCACAGGTCTTGTGCGAATTAACTGTTTGAATACCAAGGTTAGTATTGTTCCGAAAGCACGAATATACCAGATGGGTATCGAAATTAGCTGGTTTGCATAAATTTTGTCTCGTATGTTGAAATGCGGTTTAAAATATACGCGAATATTCAAAAGAAAGATGTCGATACAAACGGATGGATGCATCTCGCATCCGTGTCCACGGATTAGCCCTCCTCGGTACGCGGATGGATACGGTGTCCTTTTTGCGAGTCGGCATTGGAGATGCCCTCACACGGTCGTGTGCTTTGAAGTTGTGGCCATCTTTGTACATTCAAAAGGATGTGTAATCTAGGAGTGTCCTTGTTTCCTCCATAAATTTCTGGCTTTTATTTTATACTTTACTCGACCAAATACAAAAGGAGTTGAGCTAGTTTTCCTGTCTTATTTTTTCGACAAAGGGTAAATTTTATTTGCTCAAAGAGCAGCATCAAGAGGATACAAACCCAAAGAGCACACGCCCGACCTCTGCACAGGTAGGATGCACACAATCTTATCAACACACGCACACAAAAACACGCCAGATAGTAAAGTCATATAAAACCAAAGCTATGTGTAGGCGAGTAAAAGAAAAACCTGAAGCAATCATATCTACGATCGGCAAACTATATCAGTGACCATATTCGCACCAACCATCTCATGACACCACACAGACCACGAGGTTCTTCAACAACAACGCCTTCAAGAAGAGAGCAGCACTCAAGTGTTGCTGTCACCGAATCCAATCACCAAGGCCCGAATCTAGGTTTTCATCCTGAAGAAACAATCGAAGCATATCCTAGCAATGCCTTCAACAAGGTAACGACGTAAAAGAACATCGCCATTGCAAGGTATAACCAGCTCAGGTCAACCTAGGCTTTCACCTAGGGCTCGCGACCGGGTGCTCACAGCACCCCCGGTCGCGTGCTCACAGCACCACCATCGAAGTCACTCAAGTGTTGTCGCCACTCCTTTTCCGCAATCCTACCAGCTACATGTGATGTGATTGCCGCCACTGCACAATCATTCCTCTACGTCAAGCCGTCGTCCATAGTTTGCACCACACCACCAAAGTCAATGTGGCACCCCGGCTCAGAGAAACCAGAACGCCCCGTATTCCAGCCCAGAGATCGAGGAGAAGTCTTCTGAAATACGGCACTGCTTAGCATAGAACAAACCAGCCTTCTATTATTACACGAATATGAATACAAGGTCTCCGATATTACAATGAATAACATCGGTACGACGACACTACGCCATCCTCAGTTGCTCTATGCAAGCAGCAGAACAACTCGAAGCAGCGGAATAACTCTAGCAGCGGAACAACGGCGACGGTGGTGAACTCCACTCCGCAGGGACTCTGGCTGGAACGCTTATCCTAGCTCGCACGAACGGAAACCGCGACAAGCAAGCAATCAAATCCGGAATGACCTGCAAGCTGGCATGACACGCCAGGTCAGTACATTGAATGTACTTGCAAGCTCACAATAACCAGAAGCATTCAAGACAGACAACAGCATGGCAATTACAGGTTAAGCAGGAATTAACAGGATATCATCATCTCAAAATAACATGGCATGACCAACATAAACTTGATACAGCTATCACAACATGAACATATTAATCCGACATCACTAGCATGCAACATGATGACGCTATATGCACCACTTAATCTGCTCGGGTTACCTCGTAAACAACATATGCATCACTTACCAACCTCGGACATCACACGATCATCTCAGGATCAAATCAAGCTTGGTATAAACAATACCATAGTAATCAGTAAGTGACCATAAGGAGCTTGACCTTTACCCACGATTCTCGTACAACATCTCGAATATACAACAACTCGGTATCTTCGATACCACCGTGATCCTTACGGCGATCACAACCACGACCAACACTTGGTCCCAAACCGTGATACTTACGGCGATCATAACCCGACCACTAAATGGCCCGTGATCCTTACGGCGATCACAACCCGACCAATACCTGGCCCGTGATCCTTACGGCGATCACAACCAACTTATCTCATTGTTATTAAGCACATTATTCTTATTACTGTTGACTCATGGTGTGACCTTTTCTCGACCTGGGCCCTTATCCGCGGGCGCGGCTATCGATAGATCAATATACACTCTGCAGAGGTTAGTACACTGTACCCACACTACGGAACCCATGGCCTCACTCTCCCATTCGGGTGGACCAACGACGTTCCGACAAAACCGATCTATTGTCGTGACACTCTCCCGGCCCTTCCGACTCAGACCCCACCGGGCTAGTCCTGGGTGGCCCCGTGTCTACCTCCAGACACCTCGACCACCGTCGTGGCCACGATCCACATTGGGATCCGGTACCAAAATTAACTTAACAACGGGCTCACAAGCTTATGCTCCGCCTACCTGATCAGGGTAGCACGCGCCCATAACCTTCCCTAAATTGAGGTACCGACCATAGGCACGACAATAGACCCAGTTAGGACCGTCCCATACCGGTAAGCGTGGTTGCACTTGTCAGCATCGATTCAGCAGCACCATGACTCAGCCAACAGGTGTTCAAGTTCAATTTAATCCGGTTAACTTGAATGCAAATATGCTGAGCCATGATAAAATGCATGAACATGATATCAACCTCATCATGAGAGTATCACATAACTATCCACCATATCAACAATAAATCATATCCACCGAACATCGCATACTGACTAGCATGACCATCTCCAACATCAACATGTACTACTAATCAAGCATAAACATATGAAAGGAAATACTAGCAGGTATAACATGATCACGGAGCATAAGACAACATAGCACAAAAGTAAACATGCAAATCGGAACATCACCGGGACAACGATAACCATCTTTTCAACAAGCAAACATTTATTAAATATTCAAGTTGAAAACCATGGCTACTGCATGACTATCATGCAAGTGGGTATTGTGGCTTGCCTGGGGATGAAGAAAGCACCGGGGAGAAGTGCGGTGAAGCTGCGGAAAGATTCGCCGGAAAACGTTCTCTCTCGGAGGGGGCTGAATAAGGGTAAGGGCATAATGGTCATTTTCACAGTGTCAAACCATAGTGAAAACATGACCAACAGAACGGGCTCGACGAAACGAAGAAGTGAGCGTTGGTTTCACCTCATTTGGAGTTACGGTTAAAAAGTTATAAGGGTTTTACTGCCAGGGACCTATCTGTAAAAATTTATTTTACAGACTGGGCCAAAACAGAAAAACGGAAAGCGTATTCCAGGGTTTACGCTTCCACTTACGCTGAGGTGCGGTGGACTGGTCAAAAGGGCAGAGGCGGGGCCGGCTCGTGTGGCTGACATGTGGGGTCGCCGGGCCCGCCTAGCCAGGTCAACGCCCCACCTGGCCATCTCCTTCTTCCTCTCGACAGGAGCAGGGGAGAGGCGAGGCCGAGGGGCGCCGGCGATGGCCTGGGCAGCTCCGGCCGTCCCCGGTGGAGCTGGGACCACCGGCGGGCGCGGAACGGAGTGCTGCTCCCTCCTGGAGCAGCAGCAGGCGCGGGGAAGGCCCGGAGACGACGGCGGCTGGCGGGGGCCGAGGGCGGCGGCGGCGGTTGACCTAGGGAACGGCGGCCTGAAGCACTCCGGCGATGAATGGAGGGGCTGGGGAGGTTCACCGGAGCACGGGGAAGACGTAGGTGGTAGCTAGAGGTGGAGGGGGGCTTGGCTTTGGCCGAATTCGAGCGGACCCGAGCGGCGGCCATGGCGGCCATGGGAGGGCAGGAGAGCTTCTCGAGCTCGGGGAAGAGCTTGGGCGGGGCTAGAGGAGAGCGGGGAGGCTGCTGGTGAGCTCGAAGGGCTCGGGGGAGGCCATTTATAGGCGGGTGAGAGGGAGGCCGAGCTGGCACCGCCGGCGACGCGAGTCCGGCGCCGCGGACGCGTGCCCGCGCGCATGGGCTCGGGGCAAACGACGAGGGAGGGAAGCAGGAGAGAGTTCACGAGGAGGAGGAGGCCAAAGGGGGGCAGGAGAAGAGGCCGAGCGCCATTAAAACATGTCGGAGCACTGTGCTCCCGTGGGCGTTCGTCGGCGAGCGTCGGCGAGGAAGCTTCCGGAGGGGGAGAGGGGTCCAGGGGGACGGCGACGACGAGGGCAATCTACTGGACATGCTCACGGGCGCGAAGACAGCGAGAGGGGGAGGGGGTCCAGCACAAACAGTACGCCATAGCGCACAGAGCGCGCCAACAGACATGCCAGCTGCGTGGTCACCATGAGACATGGCGCATTAATTGCTCTACAGCACCCAAAATGGTGTCTAGTGGTAAGTCCTTCCTGGGTAGATATCAACTGAGGTGGTAACTTGGTGAAAGAGGCTCTGGTTAAAAAGAAATAACCCTCTGAAGTTTACTGCAGTAAACTTCATCAGCTCAATGAGGTCAACAGGGACAAGCTATGGGCCAAATAAGATGTCTGGGGTGTTTAGGATAGGAAGGACTACAGTCCTGGAGGTTGGGAGGGTAAAAGGATCAAGATTTACTGCAGTTGCTTCACAACTGCATACTTGGTCCAGAAATGAAGATCAGCAAGGTGCACTCACATGGAGTGGTGGAATGGGATGCAACTTGGAAAATCCCCCTGATATGGACATATAAAGATTCTGTAAAAAGATCATGCCAAATGGACAAACCAAAATAGCACTTGCTTCACAAACATCATTTCTGTCCAGAAACTTGAAATAATTATGGTGGTCAAATGGCTCAATGAAATGATTCCAAATTGGGTGGAGAGATGTTTTATGGGTATAAGAATGATCTTGTAATTTATTAGGATTTTTGAAGCAATATAAAATATACTTGCTTCACAACCTGAAAATTTTGCCAGAAACAAAGATTTGCTCCTGTGATCACATAGATGATTGGATAGGGCTGCAAATGGGTGGAAGGGGTTAATATGATCACATTAAGGAGTGTGCAAAAGTTCAACTCATTTGGGTACTCCTAGCTAGTACTTCCTTCACAAAGCTTTCTGTTTGACAGAAACTTTGAAAATTCACTGAGGAAGATTGGCTAGGCAAATAAATTTGAACTTGTGGATGGGCAATTATTTGGACATATAAACATGCCCAAAAAGGTTGGGAGTCAATAGGAGAAATATAAATGATACTTCCTTCACAAAGTGCCATTCAGGGCAGAATAGGAAATGAATTATTGGAGGATTATTTTTTAACATGGCAATGAAAAGTTTTGCCATATTTGATCAAGATATGACCCAAACAATTTATGGGAATTATTTGGGAATTTTATGAGTGATGGAAATATAGGTTGCTTCACAACCTAGGGCAATTGGAGTTATTCCTTTAATAGAAAAGAAATATTCCCAATAAAAAGAGTATTGGGATTTGGGCTAGGATGGAAATGACAGGGTCTAGGGAAAGATTTAGGAATGACCAGCCACTCTGGAAGCAAAGAAGAGGTCATCTCCTTTAGTTTTCAGACCACAAAGCCACGGAAAGAAAAACTCAGGCAAAAACCTCGAAAAAACAAAAGAAAAAGAAAGGGCCAAAAATCAGGCTGTGACAGTCAACTATTGGACATAGAAAGATTAACCCTCCCGAAGATCCCTCGGTGACCACCGCCATCATGGAGTCGCGGGAGGTCGCTGCAATAGTCTGCAGGCACCCCACTCGATCGACTGAATCTGGATCACCACCACCCTTGAACCAAAATCCAACGAGGCCCAGGATCTTCCCCGCCGGAGCATGGCCGCGTCCAAGGACCTCGAAGATCAGCAGGGCTAACCGCCAAAAAACCGATCGAGGGCGCAGCATACTCCGGCCCTAACCCGCCTGGGCCAGTGAGGCCACGCGCAGGAGCTATGGCCAGAGGACGCCTCGTGCCCTACCTACCTCGAATGCCGCAAGGCACGATATCCTCCACGCGCCGCCAGACGGCTGACCATCTCGACGATGGATCCTGGTGGGACCCAGATCCACAGCCCCGCCATCTCCGGGCAGATCGCCGATGTGCGTCGTCAAGGGAGCAGACTGGCGCCGCCGCCTCAACCGGGGAACCCTGCCCCGGCTGCCGGACGTGACGGGAGACTCGCGCCGCCCCAGCCTTGCTCGTCCGCCGTCGCTGCCCTCTAACACCCCCCCCCCCCCCAACACCATCGGCGCTGGGGCCCGCAAACGAGGCCGGCGGCGGCGGCGGCGGCGAAGATCTGATTGGTGGAATTTTTTCTGCGGCGCTAGGTGTCGCCCTGGGGAGCGACTCGGGAGCGGGTTGAGCACATGAGCCAAGTGCAAAACTGTTCCAAGTCCATTGATCCTCAGAGCTGAACCAAAAACATCCATAGATATTTACAGTCTTTTATTCACGCACAGTAAAAGGTTCTGTATCAATAGCATGGTCAGTATTTAGCCTAGCTTGCATTTGTTTCGCTACATTTACCGGTGCTAACTCAGCAATCCATGCCTAGAAGTTTTGGAGAAAAAAAGTATATCTTAGTTTCAGTTACTTCCTCCGTCTCAAAGTAAGTGTTATACTAAATCAGTAACGCTTATTTTGGGACGGAGGGAGTATTTGACAGCTGTACCATGAGCAAAGCAAAATGATTTTGCTAGAATTTAACAGAACCGCAACACTTGTATAGCAACCTAAATGAGTGCCAAATTTTTACAGAACTGCACCACTGATCTGAGGTGCACCTTGCCGACAGATGCTATAAATAAAATTCATTCAAATGATCTAAATAGGAAGACAAGCTAAAGCCAGAAATATAATAAATCAACTATTCATATGATTTATGTATTGAAGCTTAACCCTCAAGACAATGATACGACAAGAAAAATTGACAACAGATTTGCTACATCTAAATAGGAAATGTATATATTGTATAGGTTGATGATCTTTCAAATCGTGTAAAAAGTTTCAATAACATTTACATTTGGTCAAAAAACAAAACTATTCGATCCAATCTGTCCCAGTGCACAGATCATGACAAGAATAGGCGGACGAGATAGAGCGTGTACCTGAGCTGAGATAAAAAAATTCTTAGTTTGAAAATAGTGAGCTGATTGTCGTCCTCTAATCAGAAAAATCACAAGCTACATTTCACTAGAACCTATTAGGACTATAGAAGACAGTGGCGAGGGACCCAGTGGAACCCCAACGCTGCTTCAGGATCAGACGCCTGCTTTGTTCGATTACTTGATTTTAATCATGTCGGGAAAGGACCAATGGCGTAATCAACATAGCAAATGAACCCCGGGCTGGAGAGATTGCAGCTCAGACCAGAGCAGAAACACAACGGTTGGGGTACCAAGTGCATGTAGAGTTACACAATGGAGTACTGTAGCAGTAGCACCGAATACCAATAAGCTTAACTTCCACAAATAAGGTACAAGTGCATAGCTTAACTTCCACAAATAAGGTACAAGTGCATAGTGCCAAAGTTCATTAGCAACTGCTAATATGCACGGAGAGTAACGCCACATATCAGCGAACATAATTAAACAACTAGGGTTCCATAACATCACGGTACATAACTAAATTGTTCAATAGCTCGGTTGGTCAAACCATGGGTAAGGCTGGCTATTCAAGGATATTTTGCAGAAGAAGAGTAGACCAACAAACTGTAACCTCCATCTTGCAGAAAATAAGATCACATACGTCGGTACTTCTTCCTGACGCTTGCATCTCAAAGTCGACTGTACATTGTGCAGAAAACCCATCCCGAGAGGCCTTCATAGAAACAACCAGTTTTCCCTTTGGTTCATCTACAGAAACAACATGCCTCACAAGCTCAACCACACCATCAGACTTGGTAGGCAGTTTTCCATCTGGAAAATCAAGCAGCACCACTTTCCCTCCTTTTACACTGTCGGTACTGCAAGCAACCAGCCCCGGACACTGATCAGGCCATGACCCATCAACAACTCGGACACCCACAGTGGCCTGAACTGACGAAGGCAGCACTGCCAAAGCAAACTCAAGTGTGCAGCGCTTGCAGGGAATAGGTCTTGGTATCAGAAGACCGAACCGAAAATCTTGACGAAACTCATAAAATTTGTAAGTCAACACTTCATCCTCAGACTCTTTTTTGCACTTTACTTTTAACTGAACATCAATGAAAACCCTGCCAAGTAACCAAATGGCTTGAGACGGGCCTGTTAAGCGCAAAAATGGATCCTGCAATGCAAGCATCACAATAATAACTAATTAATTACCTGCCAGACTATTAAAAGAAGTTGAAGCAGAAGACACAAAGCGATTGTAGGTCTAAATGAGCATTGCTACACAGACGACGATTGCTAGCCAATACATGCACGACATGGCTCCTCGCACCATCCATTGGCAATTCTGAACAGCCGTACGCCCTTGGATTAGCCATCGTGCAGGTATCGTTCAGCCAAAAATCGTCCGTGAAGTAGTTCCAGGTCTAAATAGTACTAGGCTACTAGCAGGCTGCAAGAGAATTAAGTTAACACAAATAGACATGTGGAGAGTTGTAGCCACGCTCATTCACCTTCTGAGTGATGGTTTGGAAGCTATCCCTGGTGCATCTGAAGAGATAGTTGGCTTTATGTCCTATTGAGTTCCTGAAAGCAACAGAGCCATAAATCTGCAGTGGCCAGATGAGACCATATCTTAGGTCGGTGACTTTGATGGAGAAGATCTGCATGGATCTCCTGGGAAGAGTATCTTGCAAGTCTGCAAGGAAAAAGCTAAGTTAAGAAAATTGAAAAAAAGGGAAATTAAACTAAGTGATCGATGGATTAGTGGATATTCCCTCGTCCCTATTTACGTGGCGTACAGATATTTCAAGATTCAACTTTAACAAATAAAATGTGAGCTAGGTGTGATAACATTTGATGTGTAATAATATGTAGTTTCCAACGGTATAATTTCCATGATATATATTTAGTATATTATTGATGGTCACCGTTTAATCATGGAAAACGAGTGTGCCATGTAAATAGGGACAGGGGGTAACAAACTAGCTTGTTACCAGGAAAAAACAATTCAACACTCTTATCCCGGGTAATAAGATAGGATATCAATGCATACAGGGTCTTTAATCTAATGCTAGACTATCATGTTCCTAGTTCGATATGCAAAGCAAAGTCAGTTTCTCTACTATTTAGTCTCTAATATAATGTTTTTTTAGCAATAACACACATTGTATTAAGAACAAAGGAGGATTACAACGCTTACAAGGTGGAAACCAAAGGAAACCAATCAGAAACACAGTAGTCATGAAGCCTTGCAAAGACAGCCAATCCAACCACGGTGTATTTTCAGGGAGCAGAGCTTTGACAGCAAATT
The DNA here is from genome assembly GCF_002575655.3 of Aegilops tauschii subsp. strangulata. Taxonomy (NCBI): domain Eukaryota; kingdom Viridiplantae; phylum Streptophyta; class Magnoliopsida; order Poales; family Poaceae; genus Aegilops; species Aegilops tauschii. Next base: position 521,884,058 of record NC_053036.3, read on the forward strand.
TCATAAGCAGGCAAGTACTGCAAACCACAAATCCTTTCTATGCAAAACCTTAAACTCACACATACCAACACTGCAAACCATTTCCTTCGTTCTAACAAACAATGGGGGTCACACTTATTTCTGGCTAGACAAGTGGCTCACCTCGCAGCCACTCTCAAAAACTTTCCCTTGCTTGTTTTCCCACTCCACCAGGACCTTTGCTAGAGTGGCAAATATTATGCATTTTGGTTTAGAATTTAACCTGCGTGATCACCTAACCTCTGCTGCTTTCACAGAATTGGCTACTCTTTTGTCTCTGCTGCAGGATTTCATGCTCAACGATGAGCCGGCCTCGCGCTTCCTTAATGGCGGTTTGTCATTCTCTAAACAAAAAAAGGCCTACCAGCTTCTAACCACAGAGCCTCAAGAAGACAGAAATGCCGACTTTATTTGGCTCTCCAGGGTGCCGAACAAGATCAAGCCATTTTCCTGGTTGGCCTTCAAGGGAAGGCTAAATACCGAGGCAAATCTCGCTCACAAGACAATCACGCCAAACTCTGATTGCCCAAGATGCCTTCACCAGGATGAAGACACAGACCACCTCTTCATCGGCTGCCCCTATGCTGCAAGGATTTGGCAACATCTTGCGTTTGGATCTCACTACTCCAGCCTCCCTCTACTCTGGGATGCACGGCAAGGAAGGAGATATCTCAGTTAAAACATACAACCCCTAAAAAAAAGTTAAAACATACAATAAAAAAGGTAACTTTTCATTATGTTCCTGCATCGATCTCAAGAAATCACAAAGACAAACCGATTTCCTGCATCGATCTCAAGAAATCACAAAGCCAACCCGATTTCCTGCATCGATCTCAGGAATCCACAGACTGAGAGCAGATTTACGGCGTACATCTCAACAAATCACAGGCCAAGTACTCTCTGTAGCTCTTCACCCCCGCCAGCTCGCTGTCGCTGAGCTCCATCTCCGGCGCGCCGCTCAATCAATCAGGGTTTCTTGCTTAGGGTTTCCTCTCTGCCGCTATTGCGTCCGCTCAATCGATCTGTTGTGCCTTTTTCTTCCTTCTTTTCCCATTTTTATATCTTTCGGGAAGACAACGTGTCCGTCCGACTCCAACTTTAAGGCGGTCCGACTCCAAACTATTTTTTAGTTGTTCCAACTTGTTTTTTTGAAAAAACTAACGTTCACACGTGTGGCATCTTGCACATCGCCCACACGCCTCCTTTATCACTAATTTTGCCACATGTGAACAAATGACATCAGCAGGAATCTATTTCGTTTTCGGCTTAAAAATATTTTATCTCCTAATTAAAAAACGAATTAAAAATCTGTTTTCACCACTAAATCCGTCTCGACGAAATCTTCAAAACTAGACCCCATGTTGATATGTTTCGAAGAATTTTTTTTTTGCCAAAAAATTGCCATGATGTTTACACTGTAATTGCCATAGTGCTTAAACTAAAGTTGCCATGTGGCAATTTTTGTTTGTGGAGCATGGCAATTTTAGTATTTTGATGATAGCAACTACAATACTTTGACCATGAATTTTTTTTTATACGAACCATGACAATTTTAAATGCATGTATCATGACAATTTTAGTTTATGGTTCATGGCAAGTCTAGTTTCAGTGTAAACACCATGGCAATTAATGTGTAATAGACATGGCAACTTTTAACCTAAAATATATATATCGAAATATATTGATATGAGATCTAGTTTTGAAGATTTCGTCGCGAGGGATTTAATGGTGAAAACGGATCTTCAATCGGATTTTTAATTTAAGAGATAAAACATTTTAAAAACTAAAATCCAAAAAGATTTCCACATGCATGCATGCGATGACGTGGCGCAGTCTGTGTGTTATAGAGCGTGTGGGCAGGTTTCGCTCCCATCGCACGTGTGGGCGTTAGCGTTGTCCTTTTTCTTTGGAGAGTTTTTATTTTTTTTGATTTTTTTAGAGAAAAGGCTACCACCCGACTTCAAATTAATGAAGCCCTTACAACAATCAAGAACAACACAACGCCACAACGGATACAACAAACAAAGAAAGAAAACACACGGCATGATACAAGATGCCGAGGACCAGTCACACACCTCGGAAAACTACAAGCCAACACTGAACGAAAGAGGAGAACCGCTTGGGGTCTTCTGAGTTCAACTTCGTGATCAAGCAACCAGAGCCAAGAACGAAGCCACCACGGGAAGGGGACATGCCGACATTGGAGGTCATGCCATCGCCAACATCTAAACACCAGCAAAGACAACGCCATCCAGTTTCATCGCCTGGAGGAACCCCTTGCTCCCGCTCTCTCGAGCAAAAGGGCACCGCAACAACGGACGATGGTTGCGTTCACCTCCCTCGAGCCTGAATGAAAATTGCCGTTGAGGTCCATCAATGAGGGCTCCGAGCACCACCCCACAGTCGGAACATGCATACCTAAAGAGTGCCACCGTTGAAGCCATAACCACATATATTCCATTATTAGACAAACGATTACAAAGAGTATACATGTGTCATCATAAGAGACATATATAGATATTTTACAATATTGCATAAAAGACTCTGCAGGAAGTAAAACTGCAATTTCACTCTGGCAGAATCTTGTGCCACGCCGAAACATTGCCCTCCATCGTCCTTCTCCGCCGCCGAAGCAATGTTGAGAAAGAGGGGAACTGCCATCATACCCTGATCTAGAGGAGCACCTTTACATACAAGGATGCTTTTCCGGCCGATGAACCAGACCGCCGCAAGCGACAAGACCAAGGCTTTGTGGCACATCGGTTGGGGTTCTCCGTTAGATCCCATCGTCGGCTACTTCATCCGACACAATCGAAGAAGAGGAATGCCGATGCATGCTTCCATCCACGCACCCCAATGCAAGACACCAAACACAACTGCAACGGTCAACACCAACGTCACTCGAAAGAGTTGTTGGATTATAGATGGGCTTAGGCCCATATAAGACAATAATCCCTGGGTAAGGTAACCTCTAAGCCCCATTTAGGTGCATGGCAAGTGGTGGGAAGTTCAGTACCATACTGCTAGTGGAGTGAGAATGAGACCCCTTTATAAGGGTTGCTCTACCACATGCCATTGGGAGCTTGGGAAGAGGAGTGGTACACGCACGCTCCTCCTCCTGCGCCGCCCGCCTCGCCATGCCTCGCCACCTCGCCACAATGCGCGCGCGCCGGGGTTGCGGGAATGAGCCGAGACGAAGCTTATTTTGTCGGTCAGGAACGGTTAATTCATCCGGGTTAATTAACAAGTCGCTAACAGATGCGCCACTGTCTGAGACGTTGAACCGTGGGCTGTTTGTGTTCCCGGAATACGTTGATTCCCTTCACGGTGTGCGACCCTTCTCCGGGAATGACGACTCCCTTCTCGGGGGTGCGTCGACTCGGTCGTAGGCCTAAGCCCAGGCCCATGACTCCCTACCCGATGGCCTATATAAGAAGGCGCTCGCCAGTGGAGTGACCTAGTTCAGTTCACTCACTCCCTCCCGCACAACCCTAGCCATCATGAAAGAACATGCGGTGCCCCATGTTTGGTTTTGGTAAGTGGTGATAATCTCTATGGACTAATGGTTGCCTTGAGTTATATTTGAAGGATTTGTCCATAGGCTTTTCTTGAAGACCATGTGTTGGTTTCAAGGAGTTTATGAGATGGACAAAGTGCTTTTCAAGGAATTATCCAAAGATTATTGGTCATGTGAGAGTTGAGCTTATTGCAAGCATGTCTTGAAGAAAAATATTGTGTGCACATTAATGTTTACCTTCAAGACATCATCCTAATGAAGAGAGTTGGAAATATTCAAGATTGATCAAGACTAAGTACAGAGAGTGATTCAAGTTGATCAACACACAAAGCGTATAGGATGTACCGAGAGGGATCAAGTGATCCCATGATATGGTAAGGATTGTCCATTACGCTTTGTGTACTAACTCATGATCTACGTGTGAGTTCTATGTGGAGTTAGGTATGTTTCCATGGGTTTGCATCAAGGGGAAGATCTCATACAACCCATGGAGGATGACATCAAGTGGTGATCGTCATCAAGATTGTGGTGTGCAAGTTCAAGTGGAGCATCACGAAGAGATCATCCTTGAAGCTTACCGTCCATTGTGGTGTCAATGGACTTGTGAAGATGTGCCAAAGAGTGGCTCATGAAGGAAATATGACCTAGAGGCAATAATAAAGTTGTTATTTATATTTCCTTATATGATGATAAATGTTTATTATTCATGCTAGAATTGTATTAACCGGAAACTTGATACATGTGTGAATACATAGACACAACAAAGTGTCCTTAGTATGCCTCTACTAGACTAGCTCGTTAATCAAAGATGGTTAAGTTTCCTGACCATAGACATGTGTTATCATTTGATGAACAGGGTCACATCATTAGGAGAATGATGTGATGCACAAGACCCATCCGTTAGCTTAGCATAAATGATCGTTTAGTTTTATTGCTATTGCTTTCTTCATGACTTATACATGTTCCTCTGACTATGAGATTATGCAACTCCTGAATACCGGAGGAACACCTTGTGTGCTATCAAACGTCACAACGTAACTGGGTGATTATAAAGATGCTCTACAGGTGTCTCCAAAGGTGTTTGTTGGGTTGGCATAGATCAAGATTAGGATTTGTCACTCCGTGTATCGGAGAGGTATCTCTAGGCCCTCTTGGTAATGCACATCACTATAAGCCTAGCAAGCAATGTGACTAATGAGTTAGTTGCGGGATGATGCATTACTGAACGAGTAAAGAGACTTGCCGGTAACGAGATTGAACTAGGTATGATGATACCGATGATCGAATCTCGGGCAAGTAACATACCGATGACAAAGGGAACAACGTATGTTGTTATGCGGTGAAAGTGCAACTATCCCTGGGTGGTTTTGGTAATTCCTAACAACATATAGCTCATTGAGCTAATTCTATTTGAAGATAAATATTTCAGGAAAGCTCAATGTTTGGCATGGCATGGATTAGAAAGTGGACCCCTCAAAATGCTAAGGACACATGTTGGCTCAAGCTCAAGACTCTACATTTTCTATTTTAGTGATCCAAGATCACATTGAGTCCATAGGAAAGCCAATACTATTAAAAGGGGATGAGGTGTTGCTTAATGGCTTGCTTGCTCAAAATGCTTAGTGATATGCTCCAAACCCCTCAACTACTTTCTCATATCCACATATGTCCCAAACCAAAAGTCAAACTCGGCCTCACCGAAATTTCCTATCCAGCACCACCGAGTTCACTTGACATAGCCACTGCCACAAACCCTAGTCACTTCGGTCTCACCGATAGGGATCTCGGTCTCACCGAGATGGGATTGCAACCTCTCTGTTTTCCTTCATAACGTTTTGGTCAACCGAGATGAGCGATCGGTCCCACCGAGATTGCAATGCAAACTCTCTATTTCCCCTTCGTAACGTTTCGGTTTAACCGAGATGAGCGAATCGGTCCCACCGAGTTTGCCTGACCAACTCTCTGTTTGCTTATTACCAAAATCGGTCCCACCGAGTTTGTGTAATCGGTCTCACCGAGATTATGTTATGCCCTAACCCTGATGGAATCGGTCCCACCGAGTTGACATGTCGGTCCCACCAAAAATCCTAACGTTCACATTTTGAACTAAATCGGTCTGACCAAGTTTACTGATTCGGTCCCACCGAGTTTGGTGATTTGTGTGCAACGGTTAGATTTTGTGTGGAGGCTATATATACCCCTCCACCCACTCTTCATTCGTGAAGAGAGCCATCAGAACATGCCTACACTTCCAGCATACATTTTCTGAGAGAGAACCACCTACACTTGTGTTGAGGTCAAGACATTCCATTCCAACCATATAAATCTTGATCTCTAGCCTTCCCCAAGTTGCTTTCCACTCAAACCCTCTTTCCACCAAATCCAATCCTATGAGAGAGAACTGAGTGTTGGGGAGACTATCATTTGAAGCACAAGAGCAAGGAGTTCATCATCAACACACCATCTATTACCTTTTGGAGACTGGTGTCTCCTAGATTGGCTAGGTGTCACTTGGGAGCCTCCGTCAAGATTGTGGAGTTGAACCAAGGAGTTTGTACGGGCAAGGAGATCGCCTACTTCGTGAAGATCTACCCTAGTGAGGCAAGTCCTTCGTGGGCGATGGCCATGGTGGGATAGACAAGGTTGCTTCTTCGTGGACCCTTCGTGGGTGGAGCCCTCCGTGGACTCGCGCAACCGTTACCCTTCGTAGGTTGAAGTCTCCATCAACGTGGATGTACGATAGCACCACCTATCGGAACCACGGATAAAAAATCTCCGTGTCTACATTGCGTTTGCTCCCTCCAAACTCCTCCATTTACCTTCATATGCAATTGTTTTACATTCCACTGCTATACTCTTAGAATTGCATGTGTAGGTTGATTACTTGACTTGTGCTAAGTTGTTAAAATCTGCCAAAACTTAAAATTGGGAAAAGGCTAGATTTTTATTTGGTCAAGTAGTCTAATCACCCCCCTGTAGACATACTTTCGATCTTACAAGTGGTATCAGAGCTTTGGTCTCCATTTGCCTTGATTTCCATAGCTTTTGGTGATCATAGCCTTGGTTTCACAACCTAGGAGAGTATGGCGTCTAGCGAGGGAAATTACCACCGTAGAGGTCCTTACTTTGATGGTACTGATTTTGCTAGTTGGAAGCATAAGATGAAAATGCATATTCTTGGACATAACCCCGCCGTTTGGGCTATTGTGTGTATTGGTTTGCAAGGTGAATTCTTTGATGGGAGAGAACCGAACCGTGAAGCTACCGCGGAAGAGTTGAAGATGCTGGAATACAATGCTCAAGCTTGTGATATTCTCTTCAATGGATTGTGCCCCGAAGAATTCAATAAAATCAGCCGTCTTGAGAATGCAAAGGAAATTTGGGATACTTTGATTGATATGCACGAAGGTACCGACTCCGTCAAGGAATCCAAATTGTATGTGCTTCAAAGTCAACTTGACAAGTTCAAAATGAAGGATGGTGAAGGTGTCGCTGAAATGTACTCTAGGCTTGCTCTCATCACAAATGAGATTGCCGGCTTAGGAAGTGAAGAGATGACCGATAGATTCATCATCAAGAAGATCCTAAGAGCCTTGGATGGAAAATATGATACCGTGTGCACTTTGATCCAAATGATGCCCAATTACAAAGATCTCAAGCCAACGGAAGTCATTGGAAGAATTGGTGCTCATGAGATGTCACTTAAGGATAAGGAATAGCTCCACAACAAGTCAAGTGGTGCTTACAAAGCCTCATGTGAAGCTCCCACATCATCAAGTGAGAAACAAACCTTCAATGAAGAATTGAGCCTAATGGTGAAGAACTTCAACAAGTTCTACAAGAGTAGGAGCAAGGAAAGAAGCTCCAAGTCAAGGTCCTACAATGACAAGAGATCTTCAAGTCGTGAACGAAATTGATACAATTGTGGAAGACCCAGACACTACTCCAATGAGTGTACGGCTCCCTAAAAACAAGAGAAGATTCTCCCAAAAGAAGAAGTAGAAGAGAAGAATCACCACCTAGAGAGAGAAGGAGTAGAGATGATCGTTATGAGCGAAGACCCTCTCGGAGAAGCATGGATTCAGAAAGGAAGGACAAGTCATCAAAGAGCTACACAAAAAGAAGACATCAAGCTCATGTTGGTGAATGAGTATCCGGCTCCGACTCCGACCATCACTCCGAAAGAAGTTATCACTCCGATTCCGATTATACTCAAGATGAAGGTGTTGCCGGTCTAGCTCTTGTGTCAACCAACTCCTATGACATATTTGACTCACCAAATGAAGGAATTGGAAGATGCTTCATGGCTAAAGGTCCAAAGGTAACACACCCCGAGTATGTTGATTTCAATAGTGATGAAGATGATTTGCTAGGAGATGATGATTTACTTGTTGACAATTCTAGTTATGAAAACTATGATGAACTTGCTATTAATCATGTTAATCAAGATAAAACGAACGACGATGATAAGAAGGAGATTGAACGTCTAACTAAAGAACTAAACACTCTTAAGTTAGCTCATGAAACTACCTTGGAAGATCATCGAGAACTTTTAAAGACTCGTGAGAAGCTATGCTTTGAAAAGCTCAACCTTGAGCAAGAGCATGAGTTCTTAAAAGCAATCAATGATGATCTTCGCAAGAAAAGTTGTTCTTACATTGCCAAGCGTTTACTCTTGTCTACTTACATGCCACAAGTTAAATCTAGCAACAAGAACAAGAAAGATTCTTCCTCTAGTAGTAACAACAATCATGCTAAATCCAATGTTGTTGCTTCTAGTAGTTCTCTTGATTCCACTAATGATTCTCTTAGCCAAGTTACACTTGAGCAGGAAAACAGCTTATTGAAGGGAATTATAGAGAAAGGTGTTTACAAGAGTCTTGCCGGAAGTAAGCAATTTGAGGAAATTATACGCAAGCAAGGAAGACACCGGAAGAATCAAGGTGTTGGTTTTGAACGAAAGTTCAATGCCAATGGAGTTGAGTGGGAAGAAGATCAATACCCCAAGACAAAGTTTGTTCCTCAACAAGAGAAGTATGATCCTACTTCTTTCCAAGGAACACAAGCTCAAGATGATCTTCCACCACAAGACCACAAGCTAAAGGGCAAGGACAAGCTTCAAGAGGAGATTGATGCATTTGAAGAAGTTCCAAAGGCCTTGGTCAAGTGGGTTCCCAAGACTACATCAAGTTCCACTTCATCAAGTACGACTATAACTCGAAGGATTCCCATCAAGATGGTGTGGATCCCGAAGAAGAAGAACTAGAGAGTTCTTGAGGGTGACTCTGCCAACATACTTCACTCTTATTATCTTGGCAAGGACAAGTGCAAATAACTTTAATATCTTGCACTAGTTCAAGGAGTCACAAACCCTCTTGTTGGTAAGACAAGGGACAAGGTAACCTAATGCATTCATAGACATCATCTCATGTGAATGTCACTCTATGTCTATGGATATCCTTGTTTGTTCCTTGTGGGACTAACCCGTGTAGGTATTGAAAGTGCAACTCACTCCAAAGGATTGCTCTGAATGATCTACATCAACATTGGGCACCTACATCTTCAACACCTACATGAAGTCATCATCGACAAAACCCAAGGTTAGTTCATCCCTCTTAGGGGGGATATCACATCTAGGGGGAGCTTTACTCTAATCAATTGAGATAAAGCAACTCTAATGATGTGAACTCAACAATGCTTTATGTAAAAGTGGTAACCCCACTTGTGCTTAAACAATGAGTATGACCTATGATCAAATGTTCTCATTTGACTCCTAGGTCAATATACTCATATATAGATGACCTAGTCATCGCCAAATTGCTTGATAGATGCTAGAGTGATTGTGCATGCTTTGTCACATATTTCATTTGCCATCTTATTGTGTGAGCATGTTGGATGCATATTTTACTCATTCGAGGACATCCATTTGTTGCTTTGATTGTTTGGCTTTTCTCTTTTGCCAAATGGATGGACAAGAATGCCCAAGAATTCCCTCTAGCTATCTATGCTTTTCTCGTCTCAAACTCTATTCATGCTACATCACAAAGTTTGATCAAGCCAGATTCGAACCACTCTGTGTGAGGAGCACTCGGAGTCCTCGATTCATCATAGACTTAAAATTCCGAAACCTCTTTGTGCATTTTGGTACGACCGAGTCATCCATTTCGGTCATACCGAGATCACTAAGTTGATCTAGGTTTTCAATCTCGGTGCAACCGATTTGAACTTTTCGGTCACACCGAGTTGTACTAACCGCTTGCAATTCTGCATCTCGGTGCCACCGAGTTGTTCCACTTGGCCACACCGACAGGGTCGGGATATATAAACCCACGGGTGACATTTTGGAAATTTCTTCGAAACCTCTCAACCCGCACGTATCCTGCTCTGCCGCCTCGGGTCTCCGGATCATCTTCTCGCCGCCAGCGACCTCCCGCCACTGGTTTCCATCTCCATCAACGGAATTCTGCCCCTCCGTTGCCGCCATAGCGAACTCCGCCGAACTAGGTTACGAGTTCGTCTCTTTGTGCTATTCCTTTAACTCTGATTCGTAGCACATTGCTCTGCCATGATCATCACCACGTATGCAAACACTCTATCCATTGAAAACATCCTTTAGATTAGATTGGATTTGAAAATTTAGGGTTAGGTCTCCGCCGAACCCATCTCGGACCGACCGAGTTGTAGAAATCGGTCTCGCCGATTTGGCTTATGCCATAGCACTTGCGATTTTTGGTTTGACCGAAAACTGCAAATCGGTGTGACCGAGTTCGATTCTCTGTGAAACCCCAGCAGTCTCGGTGCCACCAAACTGTGACTCGGTCTGACCGAGTTCACTAGTTTAGGTTCCAAAAGCTGCTTCGGTATCACCGAGTTTACAAATCGGTATTTCTGAAATGCTTTCTGTGGAGAACTAAAACTAAGTTTTTAAGTCATTTGTTTTGCAAAAAAACTCTGCACTTTGTGATGCTCATCCACTCTACCTCATCTACATCTATTCACAGGGTCTGCTGTCAGTAAGTTTGCAGAAATGTCTAATCAGAGTGACAGTCAGAACAGGTCTGAGGAACATGTGCAGCTGAGTGAGGGTTCAGATCCCTCTAGCACTTCTGATGATGGCAGCAGGAGCACTCTAAGCAACTTGCCAAAGGCAGCCACCAGATCTAGGAAGAAGAGAACCTTAGAATCTGAGGATGAGGATTATGTTGCCACTGAGGAGGAAGTAAGCTCCAAGAAGAAGGTGTTGAAAAAGGAGTATGGCACAACTGCTGCAAGTAAGCCAGGACTGAATAAGAAGGCACCAGCAAGGAGAATTCCTATGTCTAAGGCCAGAGCCTCTACTCAAGAGACAATGGAGTTCACTCTTGAACCCAAAGAAGGTGGTGAAGGCAAGAAGAGGAAGGAGAGGGTCAAGAAGACCATTGCCAGAGTCATTGGGAAGTCCTCCATGATGAGAGATCCCTCTGAAGAAGAGGAAGAGGAAGAGGAAGAGGATGCTGCACCAGCACCCAAAGCTCAGAAGCTTATGGGACATGCTATCAAGATAGGGGCTGCTACATCAAAGCCCAAGTCTGCTCCCAAGGCTCCAGCTCAGAAGCCCAGTAAGCCCAAGAGGAACACCAGAAGTATACCTGCTGAAGAGAAGAGCAAGGCCCCAGTGCCTCAAACTGAAGAAGAGGATGATGAATCACTTGTTTTGAGGAAGTTTAAGCCCAAGATTCCTGACCACAATGATGCTCGTCTAGTAGCTGAAGACATGCGTATCAGAAAGGATGTTGGACTGAGATTGTGGAGACAGTCTGATCCTTATGCTGTGAGGAGGAGGACAACAGTTGATTACAGGTTTCACACAAAGGAACAACAAGACTTTTATGGAACTATTTTGCTTGACAAGAAGCCCATTGTCTGTGACATGAGATGGGTGGATTGGGAATACATAAAGGAAGAAGAAGATCACTATCCAGGTGTTTATGACAGCTTCAAGGCATGTGGAGTTGACAAATTTGTTGGGCAGAAGCTCACCAAATGGAATGATGAGCTGATCATGCAGTTTTACTCCACTGCCCACTTCTATCCAGATGGAAGGATAGTTTGGATGTCAGAAGGTACTAGGTACCAATCCACAATTGAGGAATGAGCCAAGCTGATAAATGCCCCTGAGGAACGTGAAGATGACTTGGATGTGTATGCCACCAAGAAGAAGGACCACAACATATGGCAAACATGTACAAAGAGATCTCAGATAAGGCTTTGGAGACTCACAAGCTTGGATCTGTACATTTCTTGTTGTCTGGTCTGCCTACAATCAACACAATCCTTAGGCACACTCTGCTACCCAAGTCAGGAGATCACAAGATGATCAGAGGGCATTCTATCAACCTGCTACAGCTATTTGATGTCCCTCAGAAGTTCAAGGTTATGAGTTTGATTGTAGAAACGATCAAGAGGACTGCTGCTGACCAGAAGAGAAGATGTGGGTATGCTCCACACATTCAGGAGTTCATCAACTCCAAGATGGGCACAGGAACATATCTATTGGACAAGGAGCATCTACCCTTACATCCTGATTTTGAAGACAACACTGTAGTGACGAATGAGGAGGAACCATCATCAGTTCAAGCACAGGAGAAGAGAGCCAAAGCAAAGGCTGAGAAAGCTGCCAAGATGTGAAGTGTTGAAGAGGCATCTCAAGTTTTCCTGAAGAGCAAGCAAGATCAACTTGGATATCTGATCCAATCTACACTGAGGATTGAGAAGAGCTTGGCCACCTTGACTCAAAACCAGGAGAGCTTGGAGAGGATCATAGAAACCAAATTTTATGATCTTGATCTGAAGGTAACTGAGATTCAAACAGCAGTTGAGCAGCTTCAAGAGGAAGCAGAAGAGAAGAGAGGCAAGGCAACTATGGATGCATTTGGGCGAGTGCCTAGAGGACAAAGGTCTGCTGCAGTGCTAATGAGAGATTCTAGAGCAACAACATCAGCACCAGCACCAGCAACTACAGCTCCAGTGCCACCTCCAGCAGCCACTCCACCGGCTCCAACTACATCAACAGATGCCTTCGTCCTTGGAGTTCTCTCTACACCACCTCCCGAAGACCAAGCTTGAGAGACGCATAGCACTATGCATATTTGAACTTTTTGGTAACTTGTTGCCAAAGGGGGAGAAGTATGTATAGATCATAGGCTTCGAGACAGTGTTTTGCTTCTTTGCCTTTGGTTGAACTTTTTATTGTGTGAGATACTTTATTATGTCCTTGTGAGATACTTGTGTGATCATGTGATTGATCATATGTTACCTTAATGCTTGTTTGGATGACATTATCTTTTACATCTCATATATGATCATTCACTTGCTTGGTGATGAGTGCATGCTTTTAATTTCTATCATTTTGAGCGCTCCACCAAGATGTATGTAACATGGAAGAGTAACCCATGATCCTAATCGATTGTGCATTTGCATTCAAAAGCAAATTTTAAATAATGCACAAATTTAGGGGGAGCTCTTGCTTATCACATACTTCTCAAAGCGACGATGTTTTTCAATCTTATTATCATTTGTCGAAGCTTTGATCTATATGTTGTCATCAATTACCAAAAAGGGGGAGATTGAAAGTGCAACTATCCCTGGGTGGTTTTGGTAATTCCTAACAACATATAGCTCATTGAGCTAATGCTATTTCAAGATAAATATTTCAGGAAAGCTCAATGTTTGGCATGGCATGGATTAGAAAGTGGACCCCTCAAAATGCTAAGGACACATGTTGGCTCAAGCTCAAGACTCTATGTTTTCTATTTTAGTGATCCAAGATCACATTGAGTCCATAGGAAAGCCAATACTATTAAAAGGGGATGAGGTGTTGCTTAATGGCTTGCTTGCTCAAAATGCTTAGTGATATGCTCCAAAACCCTCAACTACTTTCTCATATCCACATATGTCCCAAACCAAAAGTCAAACTCGGCCTCACCGAAATTTCCTATCTAGCACCACCGAGTTCACTTGACATAGCCACTGCCACAAACCCTAGTCAATTCGGTCTCACTGATAGGGATCTCGGTCTCACCGAGATGGGATTGAAACCTCTTTGTTTCCCTTCGTAACGTTTCGGTCAACCGAGATGAGCGATCGGTCCCATCGAGATTGCAATGCAAACTCTCTGTTTCCCCTTCGTAACGTTTTGGTCTAACCGAGATGAGCGAATCGGTCCCACCGAGTTTGCCTGACCAACTCTCTATTTGCTTATTACCAAAATCGGTTCCACCAAGTTTGTGTAATCGGTCTCACCGAGATTACGTTCTGCCCTAACCCTAATGGAATCGGTCCCACCGAGTTGACATGTCGGTCCCACCGAAAATCCTAACGTTCACATTTTGAACTAAATCGGTCTGACCGAGTTTACTGATTCGGTCCCACCGAGTTTGGTGATTTGTGTGTAATGATTAGATTTTGTGTGGAGGCTATATATACCCCTCCACCCACTCTTCATTCGTGGAGAGAGCCATCAGAACATGCCTACACTTCCAGCATACATTTTCTGAGAGAGAACCACCTACACTTGTGTTGAGGTCAAGACATTCCATTCCAACCATATAAATCTTGATCTCTAGCCTTCCCCAAGTTGCTTTCCACTCAAACCCTCTTTCCACCAAATCCAATCCTATGAGAGAGAGCTGAGTGTTGGGGAGACTATCATTTGAAGCACAAGAGCAAGGAGTTCATCATCAACACACCATCTATTACCTTTTGGAGAGTGGTGTCTCCTAGATTGGCTAGGTGTCACTTGGGAGTATCCGTCAAGATTGTGGAGTTGAACCAAGGAGTTTGTACGGGCAAGGAGATCGCCTACTTCGTGAAGATCTACCCTAGTGAGGCAAGTCCTTCGTGGGCGATGGCCATGGTGGGATAGACAAGGTTGCTTCTTCATGGACCCTTCGTGGGTGGAGCCCTCCATGGACCCGCGCAACCGTTACCATTCATGGGTTGAAGTCTCCATCAACGTGGATATACGATAGCACCACCTATCGGAACCACGGATAAAAAATCTCCGTGTCTACATTGCGTTTGCTCCCTCCAAACTCTTCCCTTTACCTTCATATGCAATTGTTTCACATTCTGCTGCTATACTCTTAGAATTGCATGTGTAGGTTGATTACTTGACTTGTGCTAAGTTGTTAAAATCTGCCAAAACTTAAAATTGGGAAAAGGCTAAATTTTTATTTGGTCAAGTAGTCTAATCACCCCTCCTCTAGACATACTTTTGACCCTACATGCGGTTTGACCGATAAAGATCTCCGTAGAATATGTAGGAGCCAATATGAGCATCCAGGTTCCGCTATTGGTTATTGACCAGAGATGTGTCTCGGTCATGTCTACATAGTTCTCGAACCCGTAGGGTCCGCACGCTTAACGTTCGATGACGATGTATTATGAGTTATGTGATATGATGTACCGAAGGTTGTCCGGAGTCTAGGATGAGATCACGGACATGACGAGGAGTCTCGAAATGGTCGAGACGTAAGGATCGATATATTGGAAGGCTATATTCGGACATCGGGAAGGTTCCGAGTGATTCAGGTATTTTTCAGAGTACCGCAGAGTTACGGGAATTCGCCGGGGGAAGTAGTGGGCCTTAATGGGCCATACGGGAAAGGAGAGAAGGGCCTCAAGGGGTGGTTGCGCTCCCCCCATGGCAAGTCCGAGTTGGACTAGGGAGGGGGCGGCGTCCCCCTCTCTTTCCTTCTCCCTCTCCTACTCCTTCCATCTCTCCCCTCTTGGAAAAGGAAGGGGACTCCAACTAGGATTGGGAATCCTAGTTGGACTCCCCCTATAGGCGCGCCCCTCCTAGGCCGGCCTCCTCTTCCTCCCTCCTTTATATACATGGCCAGGGGCACCCCAATAGCACAACAGACAATCTATTAGCCGTGTGCGGTGCCCCCCTCACAGTTACACACCTCGGTCATATCGTCATAGTGCTTAGGCGAAGCCCTACGCCGGTAACTTCATCATCACCGTCACCATGCCATCGTGCTGACGGAACTCTCCCTCGGCCTCAACTGGATCAAGAGTTCGAGGAATGTCACCGAGCTGAGCGTGTGTTGAACGCGGAGGTGCCGTACGTTCGGTGCTTGGATCGGTTGGATCGCGAAGACGTTCGACTACATCAACCATGTTACTAAACGCTTCCGCTTTCGGTCTACGAGGGTACGTGGACACGCTCTCCCTGCTCGTTGCTATGCTTCTCCTAGATAGATCTTGCGTGATCTTAGGTAATATTTTCTTGAAATACTACGTTCCCTAACAGTGGCATCCGAGCCAGGTCTATGCGTAGATGTTATATGCACGAGTAGGACACAAAGAGTTGTGGGCGATAATAGTCATACTGCTTACCAGTATGTCATACTTTGATTCGGCGGTACTGTTGGATGAAGCGGACCAGACCGACATTACGCGTACGCTTACGTGAGGCTGGTTCTACCGACGTGCTTCGCACACAGGTGGCTAGTGGGTGTCTGTTTCTCCAACTTTAGTGAATCGAGTGTGACTACGCCTGGTCCTTGTTGAAGGTTAAAATAGCACACTTGACGAAAAATCGTTGTGGTTTTGATGTGTAGGTAAGAACGGTTCTTGCTAGAAGCCCGTAGCAGCCACGTAAAACTTGCAACAACAAAGTAGAGGACGTCTAACTTGTTTTTGCAGGGCATGTTGTGATGTGATATGGTCAAGACGTGATGAGATATAAATTATTATATGAGATGATCATGTTATGTAAAGTTATCGGCAACTGGCAGAAGCCTTATGGTTATCTCTTTATTGCATAAGATGCAAGCGCCATGTAATTGCTTTACTTTATCGCTATGTGATAGCAATAGTTGCAAAAAGCAATAGTTGGCGAGACGACCATGTGACGACACGTTGATAGAGATCAAGATGATGGAGATCATGGTGTCATGCCGGTGACAATGGAGATCATGACGGTACTTTGGAGATGGAGATCAAAGGCACAAGATGATGATGGCCATATCATGTCACATATTTTGATTGCATGTGATGTTTATCTTTTATGCATCTTATTTTGCTCAGTACGACGGTAGCTGTATAAGATGATCCCTTACTAAAATTTCAAGGTATAAGTGTTCTCCCTGAGTATGCACCGTTGCGACAATTCTTCATGCTGAGACACCACGTGATGATCGGGTGTGATAAGCTCTACGTTACATACAACGGGTGCAAGCCAGTTTTGCACACGCAGAATACTCGAGTTAAACTTGACGAGCCTAGCATATGCATATATGGCCTCGGAACACTGAGACCGAAAGGTCGAGCTTGAATCATATAGTAGATATGATCAACATAGTGATGTTCACCATTGAAAACTACTCCATCTCACGTGATGATCGGACATGGTTTAGTTGATATGGATCACGTGATCATTTAGATGACTAGAGGGATGTCTATCTAAGTGGGAGTTATTAAGTAATATGATTAATTGAACTTAATTTATAATGAACTTAGTCCTGATAGTATTTGCATAACTATGTTGTAGATCAATAGCCCGCGATGTAGAATGTTCCTAGAGAAAAACTATGTTGAAAGATGATAGTAGCAATGATGCGGACCAGGTCCGTGATCTGAGGATTGTCCTCATTGCTGCATAGAAGAATTATGTCCTTGATGCACCACTAGGTGACGGACCTATTGCAGGAGCAGATGCAGACGTTATGAACGTTTGGCAAGCTCAGTATGATAACTACTTGATAGTTTAGTGCACCATGCTTTACGGCTTAGAACCGGGACTTCATAAATGTTTTGAACGCCACGGAGCATATAAGATGTTCCAAGAGTTAAAATTGGTATTTCAGACTCATGCCCGAGTCGAGAGGCATGAGACCTCTAACAAGTACTTTGCCTACAAGATGGAGGAGAATAGCTCAACCAGTGAGCATGTGCTCAGATTGTCTGAGTACTACAATCGCTTGAATCAAGTGGGAGTTAATCTTCCAGATAAAATAGTGATTGACAGAGTTCTCTAGTCACTATGACCAAGTTACTGGAACTTCGTGATGAACTATAATATGCAAGGGATGACGAAAATGATTCTCGAGCTCTTCGTGATGCTGAAATCGATGAATGTAGAAATCAAGATAAGCATCAAATGTTGATGGTTGACAAAACTACCAGTTTCAAGTAAAAGGGCAAGGGAAAGAAAGGGAACTTCAAGAAGAATGGCAAGCAAGTTGCCACTCCCATGAAGAAGCCCAAAGATAGACCCAAGCCTGAAACTGAGTGCTTCTACTACAAAGGAAATGGTCACTGGAAGTGGAACTGCCCTAGATACTTGGCGGATAAGAAGGATGGCAAAGTGAACAAAGGTATATTTGATATACATGTTATTGATGTGTGCTTTACTAGTGTTTATAGCAACCCCTCGGTATTTGATACTGGTTCAGTTGCTAAGAGTAGTAACTCGAAACGGGAGTTGCAAAATAAATAGAGACTAGTTAAGGGCGAGGTGATGATGTGAGTTGGAAGTGATTCCAAGGTTGATAAGATCACCATCGCACACTCTCTTTACCTTCGGGATTAGTGTTGAACCTAAAATAAATGTTATTTGGTGTTTGCGTTGAGCATGAATATGATTGGATCATGTTTATTGCAATACGGTTAATCATTTAAGTCAAAGAATAATTGTTGTTCTATTTACATGAATAAAACCTTCTATTGTCATACACTCAATATAAATGGTTTGTTGAATCTCGATCATAGTGATACACATATTCATAATATTGAAGCCAAAAGATGCAAAGTTAATAATGATAGTGCAACTTATATGTGGCACTGCCGTTTAGGTCATATTGGTGTAAAGCGCATGAAGAAACTCCATGCTGATGGACTTTTGGAATCACTTGATTATG
The DNA here is from genome assembly GCF_002575655.3 of Aegilops tauschii subsp. strangulata. NCBI lineage: Eukaryota > Viridiplantae > Streptophyta > Magnoliopsida > Poales > Poaceae > Aegilops > Aegilops tauschii. The sequence goes on from NC_053036.3 coordinate 521,902,502, forward strand.
AATCACTTGATGCTTGCGAACCATGCCTCATGGGCAAGATGACTAAGACTCCGTTCTCCGGAACAATGGAGCGAGCAACTGACTTATTGGAAATAATACATACTGATGTATGCGGTCCGATGAGTGCTGATGCTCGTGGCGGGTATCGTTATTTTCTAGGGACAATTCCATTTCTCCCCCTAACTTGAGCCACCACCTGGGATTTGCCCCTACTTTTCAGGTATGCTAAAAAATACCCCTCTTCCGTCTGTGGCCCTTACAGATATCCCCCTCCGGGCCGTTTCCGTCGGGTCAATGGTCTTTGACCGGTAACTGGGCGTCTGTTGGACATTTTCCCCTTGGTTCTTACATGTGGGCCCGTATCAAAACGTTATCCACTCGCTCTCTCTGTTTCTTCTACCTCGCGACCATGCACAGACTGGAGCAAGGTGATTCACCAGCGGCGCACGAACGGCATCGTTCTGGAGCTCAGGCAGTGAGGCCGCGTGGATGTGCACCTCACGCATGTCGTCCGCAAGCTCTTCTGTCACCACGGAGGTAAGTTATTCTTCTCTGATTTGTGTGCGCCCGCGGATTTCTTGTTAGGGTTTGAGCTAAAATTGGGGATTTTCTCTCTCGTAGGTCGATGGGGTCGGCATAGTGTAGTTCTCCTCCGAGTTCTACATGCCGGATCCGAGTTATTGCGGCCTTGAGAAGCTTTCCAAGCATCGGTGCCTGGGGCACGGGCTCGTTCCCTCTTGACGTGTCGCCTGGGGAGGAGCAAGCACGGGGAGACGTTTTCTTGGATGCCCACTTGATGTAATTTGCTAGATTGTATCTGCTTTGCGACAAATTGGTGCCAAGATTGCATTTTGACGATATTTTTTATGTTGCAGCTTCCTGATGAATGTGAATGGGCTGTGTGGGTTGACCCTCCTCCTCCAGATCTTGTTGGGCGTGCATTTGAGACACTACATGATGGACTAGAAGCAAGTTGGCTCAAAGCTCATCGTTTAGAGAAGAGGGTGACACATCTCAGAGAGAAAAAGAAGAAGTTAAAGTTACAGTTGCAGAAGAAGCATGATCAGATGGAAACATGGGCATTTCTGATGATAATTGTTGGCATATGCATTCTATCATATTTGTTTGGTTCAAAGAATGCATATTAGTCAGTGAAAATAAGCTAGTTTGGCACTGAGTAGAAATTAGCTTGATGTTGTGAACTTTTTCATGATGTGAGTTGTTCCTGGTTGTGTAACTTTGATGCTATGCATCTTTTGGAAAGACAAAGTAATTGAAAAGCATTAGTTGGATCTTGTGATCTCTCTCTGTCTTCTTTTTTTTGTTTGTACCTCTCCAATCCATATTACTCGTCGATCAAATGGTCCCAACGAAACATGATCGACATCCATTTGAGCGACAAGTAATACGTGTCGGAGGAAGTGATCGACAACATCAATGATTAATGATAATGCATCATTGTGGTCACTCAAGATACCAACAATGTATAATAGGATCAACATCAATGATGAACAACAGCAAGTTATGACCAGGATCAATTCCAAATAATACCAACAAAATGCCAACATCAACAACAAGGTATGACAACAGTAACATGAGACAACATGATCCATTACATAGGTTCACACAGCAACATGAGACAACATGATCCATTACATAGTTCACACAACAACATCAACTAAATAGTTAAAACAAACAGATGGTTCAAAGCTTCTGCTACATAGTTCAAACATGACTCAAATGACATGATCACACAGTGTTCACAGCAAGTTTCCCCTCTTGCTCCTAGTGTTGCATGCAGGATTAGAAGAGAGCCTGGACTTGCTCCTAGTTCTCCTAGCATCAGCTGGCACCTTCTTAGGAGAGGCAGACCTGCTAAGATGGTTGCTTCAAGTTACAGAACCACCAGTCGTGAGCGTATCACCTTTCGACTTCTTCTTTGGTGAAAGAGGGTTGTCACCTCTATCTGCTTGCCTTTTGTAATTTTCCTTGGGCTGAAAAGTAACAACACAAGCTTTTATTAGTTAATAATGAAGTAATTTGATAGATAAATCAATTAGTTGTAGTTATAATAGCAGGTTACCTCAGAGTAGTTCCTGCAGCACTTGCTACAGTTGGTGCATCACTTACAGGAACTGGTGCATCATCTTCAAGAACTGCTTGTGCTTCTGTTTCTTCGACTGCATCATCCTCATTTGTTGCTACAGGTTCATCTGTATCAGATAGTACATCATTGTGTTCAGGTGCATTGTCAGCACCCCAGTGCTCATCCTCTTCTCCAAAAGCTGGGTCAATTGACTCTTTGCACTTATTGCCATGGTGACCAAGTCTGCCACATCTAGGGAATTTCTTTCTCCCGCCCACAAGTCATTTTCCTTCTGACTTTGCCCTAATCCTAGTCTTTCTAGGTCTACCAGGGGCCCTGTTTTGAACTAGAGCACACAATTCTGGAAAAACCAAGTCCAACTCTCAATGTTCTCTGTCTCTAGCACTCCATATGCAACTGGAAAGATCCAGTTGCATGCATCTACATCACAAGCACTAACAAGCTGTCCTCTAAACCTTCCATTTAATGTTGTTGCATCTACTGCTAGATATGGTCTACAACCAGCTAGAAAACCTTGCCAAGAGGCCTTAAATGATACAAAAACTCTCCTAAAGCACTCTTTGTACCTTTTCTTTGCATTGAGTTTAAACTCTACAGTGTGTCTATCAATATTAACCACACTACCAGGAGATGCCTTTTCTACTTTAGCTTTGAAAGTATACAAGAGTTGGAATGAAATAGTCCATTTACCATTGATGTTATCCAGTGCCATTTTCTTACCATAAAAAACTCTCATGTAAGGGAGCTGCACCCCATACTTCTTTTTCAAGTCTGTCTGCAGAGTTTGCACTGAAATATTTGAGTTCTCCCTCACCCAGTTCTTCACAGCATCTGCCACCCACCTACTCTTTGCAGACCTGAGCCTTTGCCTCCTTGTAACACTTGGGCATATGTGAGCTGTCTTGTTCACTTTGACCTGCAGCAAGTAGTAGTCAACAACAGTCCACACAATTATGAATGCACGGTTATTACTAAGGAAAGTTATTATTTACACTAACTATATTAGTCCTACAGTGTATTACCTGAAAAAGTGTGCTAACAAGAAAATAAAGTTTCTACGATCTGATCGTGGAGGTGAATATTCGAGTTATGAGTTTGGTCTTCATTTGAAACAATGCAGAATGGTTTCGCAACTCACGCCACCGGGAACACCACATCATAATGGTGTGTCCGAACGTCATAACCGTACTTTATTAGATATGGTGCGATCTATGATGTCTCTTACCGATTTACCACTATCGTTTTGGGGTTATGCATTAGAGACAGCTGCATTCACATTGAAAAGGGCACCGTCTAAATCCGTTGAGACGACACCATATGAACTATGGTTTGGCAAGAAACCTAAGCTGTCGTTTCTTAAAGTTTGGGGCTGCGATGCTTATGTGAAAAAGCTTCAACCTGATAAGCTCGAACCCAAATAGGAGAAATGTGTCTTCATAGGATACCCAAAAGAAACCGTTGGGTACACCTTCTATCACAGACCCGAAGGCAAGATCTTTGTTGCTAAGACTGGATCCTTTCTAGAGAAGGAGTCTCTCTCGAAAGAAGTGAGTGGGAGGAAAGTAGAACTTGATGAGGTAATCATACCTTCTCCCAAATTGGAAAGTAGTTCATCACAGAAATCCGTTCCAGTGATGCCTACACCAATTAGTGAGGAAGTTAATGATAATGATCATGAAACTTCAGATCAAGTTACTACCGAACCTCGTAGGTCAAACAGAATATGTTCCGCACCAGAGTGGTACGGTAATCCTATTCTGGGAGTCATGTTGCTAGACCATGATGAACCTACGAACTATGAGGAAGAGATGATGAGCCCAGATTCCGACAGATGGCTTGAGGCCATGAAATCTGAGATAGAATCCATGTATGAGAACAAAGTGTGGACTTTGGTGGACTTGCCCGATGATCAGCAAGCCATTGAGAATAAATGGATCTTCAAGAGGAAGACAGACGCTGATAGTAGTGTTACTATCTACAAAGCTCGACTTGTCGAAAAGGGTTTTTGACAAATTCAAGATGTTGACTACGATAAGATTTTCTCACTCGTATCGATGCTTAAAGTCTGTCCAAATCATGTTAGCAATTGCCACATTTTATGAAATCTGACAAATGGATATCAAAACTGCATTCCTTAATGGATTTATTAAGGAAGAGTTGTATATGATACAACCAGAAGGTTTTGTCAATCCTAAAGGTGCTAACAAAATGTGCAAGCTCCAGCGATCCATCTATGGACTTGTGCAAGCATCTCGGAGTTGGAATATATGCTTTGATAAGTTGATCAAAGCATATAGTTTTATACAGACTTGCGGTGAAGCCTGTATTTACAAGAAAGTGAGAGGGAGCACTACATCCTTTCTGATAAGTACATGTGAATGACATATTGTTGTCGGAAATGATGTAGAATTTTCTGGAAAAGCATAAAGGAGTGTTTGAAAGGAGTTTTTCAAAGAAAGACCTCGGTGAAGCTGCTTACATATTGAGCATCAAGATCTATAGAGATAGATCAAGACGCTTGATAAGATTTTTCAATGAATACATACCTTGATAAGATTTTGAAGTAGTTCCAAATGGAACAGTCAAAGAAGGAGTTCTTGCCTGTGTTGCAAGGTGTGAAGTTGAGTAAGACTCAAAACCCGACCACGACAGAAAATAGAAAGAGAATGAAAGTCATTCCCTATGCCTCAGTCATAGGTTCTATAAAGTATGCTATGCCGTGTACCCAACCTATTGTGTACCTCGCCATGAGTTTGGCAAGAGGGTACAATAGTGATCCAGGAGTGGATCACTGGACAGCGGTCAAAATTATCCTTAGAAGACTAAGGAGATATTTCTCGGTTATGGAGGTGATAAAGGGTTCATCGTAAAGAGTTACGCCGATGCAAGCCTTTACACCGATCCGGATGACTCGGTGTCTCAATCTGGATACATATTGAAAGTGGGAGCAATTAGCTAGAGTAGCTCCATGAAGAGCATTGTAGACATAAAATATTTGCAAAATACATACGACTCTGAATGTGACATGCCCATTGACTAAGCTTCTCTCACAAGCAAAACATGATCACACGTTAGTACTCTTTGGGTGTTAATCACATAGCGATGTGAACTAGATTATTGACTCCAGTAAAACCCTTTGGGTATTAGTCACATGGCGATGTGAACTAATCACATGGTGATGTGGACTATTGGTGTTAAATCACATGGCGATGTGAACTAGATTATTGACTCTAGTGCAAGTGGGAGACTGAAGGAAATATGCCCTAGAGGCAATTATAAAGTTGTTATTTATATTTCCTTATATCATGATAAATGTTTATTATTCATGCTAGAATTGTATTAACCGGAAACTTGATACATGTGTGAATACATAGACAAAACAAAGTGTCCCTAGTATGCCTCTACTAGACTAGCTCGTTAATCAAAGATGGTTAAGTTTCCTAACCATAGACATGTGTTGTCATTTGATGAACGGGGTCACATCATTAGGAGAATGATGTGATGGACAAGACCCATCCGTTAGCTTAGCATAAATGATCTTTTAGTTTTATTGCTATTGCTTTTTCATGACTTATACATGTTCCTCTGACTATGAGATTATGCAACTCCCGAATACCGGAGAAACACCTTGTGTGCTATCAAACGTCACAACGTAACTGGGTGATTATAAAGATGCTCTACAGGTGTCTCCGAAGGTGTTTGTTGGGTTGGCATAGATCAAGATTAGGATTTGTCACTCCGTGTATCAGAGAGGTATCTCTGGGCCCTCTCGGTAATGCACATCACTATAGGCCTTGCAAGCAATGTGACTAATGAGTTAGTTGCGGGATGATGCATTACGGAACGAGTAAAGAGACTTGGCAGTAACGAGATTGAACTAGGCATGATGATACCGATGATCGAATCTCAGGAAAGTAACATATCGATGACAAAGGGAACAACGTATGTTGTTACGCGGTTTGACCGATAAAGATCTTCATAGAATATGTAGGACCAATATGAGCATCCAGGTTCTGCTATTGTTTATTGACCAGAGATGTGTCTCGGTCATGTCTACATAGTTCTCGAACCCGTAGGGTCCGCACGCTTAACGTTCGATGATGAATTGTATTATGAGTTATGTGATTTGATGTACCGAAGATTGTTCAGAGTCCCGGATGAGATCACAGACATGACGAGGAGTCTCAAAATGGTCGAGACGTAAAGATCGATATATTGGAAGGCTATAGTCGGACATCAAAAAGTTTCCGAGTGATTCAGGTATTTCCGGAGTACCGGAGAGTTACGGGAATTCGCCGGGGGAAGTAGTGGGCTTTAATGGGCCATACGGGAAAGGAGAGAAGGGCCTCAAGGGGTGGCCGCGCACCCCCCCATGGCAAGTCCGAATTGGACTAGGGAGGGGGCGGCGCCCCCCTCTCTTTCCTTCTCCCTCTCCTACTCCTTCCCTCTCTCCCTTCTTGGAAAAGGAAGGGGACTCCAACTAGGATTGGGAATCCTAGTTGGACTCCCCCTATAGGCGCGCCCCTCCTAGGCCGGCCTCCTCTTCCTCCCTCCTTTATATACGTGGCCAGGGGCACCCCAATAGCACAACAGACAATCTTTTAGCCGTGTGCGGTGCCCCCCTCCATAGTTACACACCTCGGTCATATCGTCGTAGTGCTTAGGCGAAGTCCTGCGCTAGTAACTTCATCATCACCGTCACCACATCGTCGTGCTGACGGAACTCTCCCTCGACCTCTACTGGATCAAGAGTTTGAGGGATGTCGCTGAGCTAAACGTGTGCTAAACACGGAGGTTCCGTACTTTCAGTGCTTGGATCGGTTGGATCGCGAAGACGTTCGACTACATCAACCGCATTACTAAACGCTTCCGCTTTCGGTCTACGAGGGTACGTGGACACACTCTCCCCGCTCGTTGCTATGCTTATCCTAGATAGATCTTGCGTGATCATAGGTAAATTTTTTTAAATACTACGTTCCCCAACAGCTCACCCATAGTGGAGTATGGGGGAGCAATCTACTAGTCTTCATCGAGCCAACACAATCAAGCACTACAAAAAAAGACACATCCGTGACATTTTGGGCCTAACGGATTTTTTTCCTGTCATGCTTATGACACTTCTCTGACGATACTTGTGACAAAACTCGGTATCATCGTAGATGTGGTGGGCTCCTACTTCTATGACAAAAAATCATGACAGAAAATGGGCTTTTCGTCCTGGGCAGGTCGGAGACGTAGTTGCATGACATTCTTTGGGCTGTCCATGATGGAAAAAATCATGGTAGAAGCGAGGGCGAGGAAAATATCAGGGAGTTCCCGGTTACGGTGGGTGGTCGGGGCCGAGCGATGCACTGTGGTTTGCGTGTTTCTCTCGTGTACGCGCGTGTGTGCGAGGCGTTGGCTAACTGAACCCGAGCGATCGCACGTTACTGAACCCGAGCGATCGATCCCTTGGCTGTTAACTGAACCCGAGCGATCGCACGTTACTGAACCCGAGCGATCGATCCCTTGGCTGTTAACTGAACCCGAGCGATTCATTCGATGTTGACTGAACCTGAGCGATTCCTTCGCTGCTGCTACTAACCGAACCGAGTGATCGATCACTACTGCTGCTTACTGAAGCCGATCGAGCCCCCGTACAGCCGGTGTTGGGTTGCCTCTCGATGAACAGTGATCATTGCTACCGTGCACGCGGTACGTAGAACGAGTCGAGACGTGGTGAGTCGAGCCGGTTGGTTGGCTGTGGATGAACAGTTCCCGGTGGGGGTTGGATGAACATGACCCCGTGGTAGTAGGCCATTGCCGCTGGATGAACCAGACCCTGAGGAGGTCACTGCACCCCAGCCGGTTGGGTGGATGAATAGGACCCGTTGGAGGCTCTATGAACAGTAGCCGGTGGAGGCTAGATGGACAGTAGTTGGTGGAGGCTGGAGGAGGTCGACGGTGGATGAACAGTAGCCCATGGAGGCTGGAGCGAGGCTGTAGACGGTGGATGAACAGGACCTCATTTCACCGTAGGTGCTCCAACAGAAGTCTGGTTCCTCCGTTTTGCGGTACGCCACACCCCTCCCGATCAACAGGACCCTGTTTCGACCGTAGGCACTCAGACAAAAGTCTGTTTCCTCCATTTTGCGGTACGCTAGACCCTTCCCGATGAGCAGGACCCCGTATCGACCGTACGCGATCGAACAGAAGGCTGTTTCCTCCTATGATAATAACCAGCCACTTGGACCATCGAATTTCAATAAATAATTGTTCTTCATTTAAATGTGGGTCATGTGTTCTTCATTTAAATTAGGCAATGGGATCTCTATGGAAGACATTGACCAAAGTAGATTGTGCCAAGTAGATGGTATCTTTGTATTTGCATTTTGAACAAATAGTGATGGTTTGTTTTCCTATCATATTAATTACTGCACTGGGTTCAATTTGTGATGTTTGCAAGTCAAATTAATTTTCATATGGGCAGCAAAATGAAAAAATATAATGCAATCTAGAATTTTCACTGATCATACCAAAGATAAGCTGAAAAGGAAGGCAATGAGAAGAACTGCTTGGCTTATTATCTGGAGCTTATATTCACAGGTGCTTATTTTCTTAGGATAACTCGTAATAACTATTGCTAAGAAACTTAGCCAATAGAACTGACATACAAATAACATGTCACGATGATTGCAATGGAGGAGTGACCTACCATAGCACACTGCATAGGCTCACTGCTGCCTCTCCTTTTTTGCGATGTTCCATGAAATTTCCACATACATCTTGTACTTTTTCATTGTGTAACCCTATCTGCAAGTTGACACGGCTAATTTCAGACATCTCTACATGATAATACATTGCATATCCCTTGCGCATATTTAAACCACCAATTAATGATTGTGTGCGTAGCATAAACTAGCCATGACTCTGTGTGCTGGACTAGCAGACACTCTAAGGGAGCCTAATGTAGTGCACTGGAATTCCTACACGCCACCTACGATTTTGTGTAATGTACTGCCTTTGTTCCTAAATATATGTCTTTGTAGAGATTCTAGTATGGACCACATACAGATGTATATAGATGCATTTTCAAGTGTAGATTCACTCATTTTGCTCCGTATGTAGCCTATAGTGGAATCTCTAGAAAGACTTATATTTAGGAGCTGAGGTACGAGCTAGTATCATGTATGACATCTACATATCTAATTTAGCAGCCAGTAGTAGAAATCATTGTCTGCACAAAGGGATTACTGGTCGAAAATCCTAGCAAAGCACGCCGGCAGGCACACAATAATACAAGAGAGAGAGAAACACACTTACAAGATCATAGCAATGCCTCAGTCCAGGATCTTGGTTGGCCAAGATGTTAGATCCAGAAGAAACATCGTCCTTGCAGTTTTTGCCAGCTGCATAATAGGTAACAACGACCTGTTAGTATATTTGAAGTACATCGGGCAGGTGATGCTGGATGGGTTTAAAGGTGACAAGTACCTAGGCCGTGGCGGGTGCTTGGCATCTTGCCAGATGGTGGGATTCAGGTTAGAAACGTCAAGGGTGATGACCCTGCACTAGCTGTCGGGGTCCGGTAAGGAGATCTAGAACCGTCGAGCAGGGTGTTTGTGGAGTGGCTCCGGTAGGGTGGACTACGGTGTGGGCGAAGCGGATCTATGGTCGTGGACGGGGGCGTCAGTGAAGCTGATCCGGTGGTTGGGTTAAGGATGGTGTTGATGATGCGGATATGCGGCCGTGGACGGGGCATCAGAAGCTGCTCCGGTAGGTCGGATGAGGGTGCAACGAAGCGGATCTGTAGCCGTGGACTTGTGAGTTGGCAAAGCAGCCCCGGTAGGGTTGAGAATGGTATAGGCGAAGCTACTCCGGTAGGGTTGAATATGGTGTCGGCGAAGCGGCTCCGGTAGGGTTGAGGAAGCTGTCGGCAAAGAGGATCAGAGGCCGTCGGTGGGGAAGCTCCGGGGGGGTGTGGACGAAGCATCTCCGGTGGGAAGTACGAATGAGCCGCTGCAGATGCGCTGTGGTTGATGAGAGTACCGGCGAAGTAGATCCGGCACCGTGGACAAGGCCGGCACTGAATGGGCTGTGGTACAGTGGTGGATGAGCAGTCTACTTGTTTCTAGTGGAGGTGGGAGGGGTAGATGCGGCCGCAGAAGCAGATCCGGCGAGGTGGACGCCGCTGGCAGTGAATGGGCTCTGGTACGCCGGTGGATGAGCAGTCTAGGGTTTCAAGAGGGGAGCGGTAGAAAGGCCGATGAAGTACGAACGGCGTGATGTAAGATGCTCTAGTGCTGTGGAGTTTGTCGTTTTTGCGCGGGGGGGGGGGGGGGGGGGGGGAGGAAATAGGGGTGCCGTGTGGTGGGGGGACCGGAAGTTACCAAAGCAGCCCCGGCCTATTATGTAGATGAGGGCGGTATTGTTACTGTTGTTCTCCGTGCACCAAGGACAAAAGGGGAATTTCACATGCTAAAGACTAGGTGGTGGAAATTTTAGAAGGATGCGGGAGATTTTTCCGCCCGCGGGATTGTTCGTATCCAGTTTCAACTAATTTTGGACCGTGCTAGCGGGAAGGTCATGCGAGACTGTGTACACGGGGCACGCGTCAGCAGTTAATTAATAACTGGTGTGAAGTACACCCTAGAAAAAAAGACAATAACTCGGGATGATGCGCCGATAACTTGGACGTTCACACGGGCGCGGCCAATCGTACGGGTGTAGAGGCGCGTTCACAAAAAAAGGGATCAAACGCTCAACCTATGTATTTCTCGTGTAAATAGATAATTTAGTGCCATTGGTTGTTTACTTTAAACATAATGCATTGACGTGTTAGTGTAGAGGCGCACAAAAAGAAATGGATATTGTAGTCCCACAAAAGAAATGGATATTGTAGTCCGCTACTTAAAAGTGTTACCTCATATGATTACATAGCCTCCATTTCATAAATTACGTACCCGTTGAATTCATATATGAATATTACATATATTACTTCATAATAGAACCTTAAATCATCCAAGACTAATGAATTTGAATGCAAGAATAACAATGGTGCATGTACATGATAGCTACATTGGTTGTTTGAAGAAACATCGATCACTGTAACTTTGGCATGCACAATTGAAAAGGTTTATTTAGATAGAAAAAATGTGATATGTGAGTGTCCAATCTTTATAGCGTTGAATCGATATTGTACCTTTGGTCACGATATGAAGTAGATATTGATTTATGTTCAAGCGATGCACGTCCACGATCGCTAGATAGTGATACGTGAATGAATTGTGCAATATCTCTCACACGCATACATACCTCATTTCCCCGTGGGCATCGGAATCACACACGCGCACTTCGTGTATTTCTCTCCCTCCGTCAAGGTTAGAATTCATCTTTCTACCCCGTCCTACAAGTCTCTCACACAGAAACACACACGCTCTCTCTGTCGAACACGCCCACCCCTTTAATTCCGCCCACCCACAGCCACTAATGTCTCAAAGGATAATTATGTCTCTCACACATATGCCTAAGGTTAACTCAAGTTCTGGAACCATATGAATACGTACAATGGGATTCCAGCAGAGCACCTTTTGTTTTGAGATTTTGCTCTCTCTCTCTCTCACACACACACACATACACAAACACACACACACACGCGCGTAGACATTGTTTATCGCTTCATTTTTCCGGCACTTGCATGCACACCGTTTGTTTATTTCCGTGATGCTTTAAGTATGCCTCGCACACATCCTATCTACCTATCCCTTAATATAGATATGGGTCACACAAACTCCTTCTCCTTACTAGCAAGATGCACATGCGTTGCACGGAACATCAAGATGCATTTGTATGAGTAGTTTATCTTGTGGGAGAAAAGGATGAACGAGGGAATGCCTTATTTGCAAATGTGGAGAGGGGTGTGGGTATCTTTTTGCAAAATTTCCATAGTTTCCTTCCTATCCGTCAGATATAAATTGGATGGCCTATATTGCAGGATGGCAGGAACACCATCATCACCAACTCTATTTTTTATAAGAGTAGAGATATGTAAGTGTCACTGCACCCCCCACCCACCCACCCACACACACTTCCCGACACCGAAGGAGTAGGGTGACACCTCAATTTTGATACTAATCTATCGACTGGCTTCTATCTCAAACACACACACACACACACATGTTGGGGATCGTAGCAGAATTTTAAAATTTTCTACGCATCACCAAGATCCATCTATGGAGTTTACTAGCAACGAGAGGGAAGGAGTGCACTACATACCCTTGTAGATCGCGAGCGGAAGCGTTCAAGTGAACGGGGTTGATGGAGTCGTACTCGCCGTGATCCAAATCACCGATGACCGAGCGCCGAACGGACGGCACCTCTGGGTTCAACACACGTACGGAGCAGCGACGTCTCCTCCTTCTTGATCCAGCAAGGGGAAAGGAGAGGTTGATGGAGATCCAGCAGCCCGACGGCGTGGTGGTGGAAGTAGCGGGGATCCCGGCAGGGCTTCGCCAAGCGCAAGCGGGAGGGAGAGGTGTCACGGGAGGGAGAGGGAGGCGCCAGGGGCTAGGGTACTGCTGCCCTCCCACCCACTATATATAGGCCCCCTGGGGGGTGCCGGCCCTGGGGATCCCATCTGCATGGGGGGCGGCGGCCAAGGGGGGGGGGGAACTTGCCCCCCAAGCCAGGTGGGGCGCCCCCACCCCCAGGGTTTCCAACCCTAGGCGCAGGGGGAGGCCCATGGGGGGCGAACCAGCCCACCAGGGGCTGGTTCCCCTCCCACTTCAGCCCATGGGGCCCTCCGGGATAGGTGGCCCCACCCGGTGGACCCCCGGGACCCTTCCGGTGGTCCCGGTACAATACCGATAACCCCCGAAACTTTCCCGGTGGCCGAAACTGGACTTCCTATATAGAATTCTTCACCTCCGGACCATTCCGGAACTCCTCGTGACGTCCGGGATCTCATCCGGGACTCCGAACAACTTTCGTGTTTCCGCATACTAATATCTCTACAACCCTAGCGTCACCGAACCTTAAGTGTGTAGACCCTACGGGTTCGGGAGACATGCAGACATGACCGAGACGCCTCTCTGGTCAATAACCAACAGCGGGATCTGGATACCCATGTTGGCTCCCACATGTTCCACGATGATCTCATCGGATGAACCACGATGTCGAGGATTCAATCAATCCCGTATACAATTCCCTTTGTCAATTGGTATGTTACTTGCCCGAGATTCGATCGTCGGTATCCCAATACCTTGTTCAATCTCGTTACCGGCAAGTCTCTTTACTCGTACCGTAATGCATGATCCCGTGGCTAACTCCTTAGTCGCCTTGAGCTCATTATGATGATGCATTACCGAGTGGGCCCAGAGATACCTCTCCGTCACACGGAGTGACAAATCCCAGTCTCGATTCGTGCCAACCCAACAGACACTTTCGGAGATACCCGTAGTGCACCTTTATAGCCACCCAGTTACGTTGTGACGTTTGGAACACCCAAAGCACTCCTACTGTATCCGGGAGTTGCACAATCTCATGGTCTAAGGAAATGATACTTGACAATTGGAAAAGCTCTAGCAAACGAACTACACGATCTTTGTGTTATGCTTAGGATTGGGTCTTGTCCATCACATCATTCTCCTAATGATGTGATCCCGTTATCAATGACATCCAATGTCCATAGTCAGGAAACCATGACTATCTGTTGATCAACGAGCTAGTCAAATAGAGGCTTACTAGGGACACGTTGTGGTCTATGTATTCACACATGTATTACGTTTTCCGGATAACACAATTATAGCATGAACAATAGACAATTATCATGAACAAGGAAATATAATAATAACCATTTTATTATTGCCTCTAGGGCATATTTCCAACAGTCTCCCACTTGCACTAGAGTCAATAATCTAGTTGCATTGTGATGAATCGAACACCCATAGAGTTCTGGTGTTGATCATGTTTTGCTCTAGGGAGAGGTTTAGTCAACGGATCTGGTACATTCAGGTCCATATGTACTTTACAAATATCTATGTCTCCATTTTGAACACTTTCACGAATGGAGTTGAAGCGACGCTTGATATGCCTGGTCTTCCTGTGAAACCTGGGCTCCTTGGCAAGGGCAATAGCTCCAGTGTTGTCACAGAAGAGAGTCATCGGGCCCGACGCATTGGGAATCACCCCTAGGTCGGTAATGAACTCCTTCATCCAGATTGCTTCTTGCGCTGCCTCTGAGGCCGCCATGTACTCCGCTTCACATGTAGATCCCGCCACCACGCTTTGCTTGCAACTGCACCAGCTTACTGCCCCTCCATTCAAAACATACACGTATCCGGTTTGTGACTTAGAGTCATCCAGATCTGTGTCGTAGCTAGCATCGACGTAACCCTTTACGACGAGCTCTTCGTCACCTCCATAAACGAGAAACATATCCTTAGTCCTTTTCAGGTACTTCAGGATATTCTTGACCGCTGTCCAGTATTCCATGCCGGGATTACTTTGGTACCTTCCTACCAAACTTTCGGCAAGGTTTAAATCAGGTCTGGTACACAGCATGGCATACATAATAGACCCTATGGCCGAGGCATAGGGGATGACAATCATCTTTTCTCTATCTTCTGCCGTGGTCGGGCATTGAGCCGTGCTCAATTGCACACCTTGCAATACAGGCAAGAACCCCTTCTTGGACTGATCCATATTGAACTTCTTCAATATCTTGTCAAGGTACATACTCTGTGAAAGACCAATGAGGCGTCTTGATCTATCTCTATAGATCTTGATGCCTAATATATAAGCAGCTTCTCCAAGGTCCTTCATTGAAAAACACTTATTCAAATAGGCCTTTATACTTTCCAAGAATTCTATATCATTTCCCATCAATAGTATGTCATCCACATATAATATGAGAAATGCTACAGAGCTCCCACTCACTTTCTTGTAAACACAGGCTTCTCCATAAGTCTGTGTAAACCCAAACGCTTTGATCAACTCATCAAAGCGACTGTTCCAACTCCGAGATGCTTGCACCAGCCCATAGATTGAGCGCTGGAGCTTGCATACTTTGTCAGCACTCTTAGGATCGACAAAACCTTCCGGCTGTATTATACACAATTCTTCCTTAAGGAAGCCGTTAAGGAATGCCGTTTTGACGTCCATTTGCCATATCTCATAATCATAGAATGCGGCAATTGCTAACATGATTCGGACGGACTTCAGCTTCGCTACGGGTGAGAAAGTCTCATCGTAGTCAACCCCTTGAACTTGTCGATAACCCTTAGCGACAAGTAGAGCTTTATAGATGGTCACATTACCATCCGCGTCTGTCTTCTTCTTAAAGATCCATTTATTTTCTATGGCTCGCCGATCATCGGGCAAGTCAGTCAAAGTCCATACTTCGTTTTCATACATGGATCCTATCTCGGATTTCATGGCTTCTAGCCATTTGTCGGAATCTGGGCCCGCCATTGCTTCTTCATAGTTCGAAGGTTCACCGTTGTCTAACAACATGATTTCCAGGACAGGGTTGCCGTACCACTCTGGTGCGGAACGTGTCCTTGTGGGCCTACGAAGTTCAGCAGTAACTTGATCCGAAGCTTCATGATCATCATCATTAACTTCCTCCCCATTCGGTGTAGGCACCACAGGAACATTTTCCCGCGCTGCGCTACTTTCCAGTTCGGAAGGGGTGACTATCACCTCATCAAGTTCCACTTTCCTCCCACTTATTTCTTTCGAGAGAAACTCTTTCTCCAGAAAGGACCCATTCTTGGCAACGAAGATCTTGCCTTCGGATCTGAGGTAGAAGGTATACCCAATAGTTTCCTTAGGGTATCCTATGAAGACGCATTTTTCCGATTTGGGTTCAAGCTTTTTAGGTTGAAGTTTCTTGACATAAGCATCGCATCCCCAAACTTTTAGAAACGACAGCTTAGGTTTCTTCCCAAACCATAATTCATACGGTGTCGTCTCAACGGATTTCGACGGAGCCCTATTTAAAGTGAATGCGGCAGTCTCTAAAGCATAGCCCCAAAATGAGAGCGGTAGATCGGTAAGAGACATCATAGATCACACCATATCCAATAGAGTGCGATTACGACATTCAGACACACCATTTCGCTGAGGTGTTCTAGGCGGCGTGAGTTGTGAAACTATTCCACATGTCCTTAAGTGTGTGCCAAATTCGTGACTTAAATATTCTCCCCCATGATCTGATCGTAAGAACTTTATTTTTCTGTCACGTTGATTCTCCACCTCATTCTGAAATTCCTTGAACTTTTCAAAGGTCTCAGACTTGTGTTTAATTAGGTAGACATACCCATATCTACTCAAGTCATCAGTGAGAGTGAGAACATAACGATAGCCTCCGCGAGCCTCAACACTCATTGGACCGCACACATCGGTATGTATGATTTCCAATAAGTTGGTTGCTCGCTCCACTGTTCCGGAGAACGGAGTCTTGGTCATCTTACCCATGAGGCATGGTTCGCACATGTCAAATGATTCGTAATCAAGAGACTCCAAAAGTCCATCTGCATGGAGCTTCTTCATGCGCTTGACACCAATGTGACCAAGGCGGCAGTGCCACAAGTATGTGGGACTATCGTTATCAACTTTACATCTTTTGGTATTCACACTATGAATATGTGTAACATCACGTTCGATATTCATTAAGAATAAACCATTGACCAGCGGGGCATGACCATAAAACATATCTCTCATATAAATAGAACAACCATTATTCTTGGATTTAAATGAGTAGCCATCTCGAATTAAACGAGATCCTGATACAATGTTCATGCTTCAAAGCTGGCACTAAACAACAATTATTGAGGTTTAAAACTAATCCCGTAGGTAAATGTAGAGGTAGCGTGCCGACGGCGATCACATCGACCTTGGAACCATTCCCGACGCGCATCGTCACCTCGTCCTTCGCTAGTCTCCGTTTATTCCGCAGCTCCTGTTTTGAGTTACAAATATGAGCAACCGCACCGGTATCAAATACCCATGAGCTACTACGAGTACTGGTAAGGTACACATCAATTACATGTATATCACATATACCTTTGGTGTTGCCGGCCTTCTTGTCCGCTAAGTATTTGGGGCAGTTCCGCTTCTAGTGACCACTTCCCTTGCAATAAAAGCACTCAGTCTCAGGCTTGGGTCCATTCCTTGGCTTCTTCCCGGCAACTGGCTTACCGGGCGCGGCAACTCCCTTGCCGTCTTTCTTGAAGTTCTTTTTACCCTTGCCTTTCTTGAACTTAGTGGTTTTATTCACCATCAACACTTGATGTTCCTTTTTGATCTCCACCTCCGCTGATTTCAGCATTGAATATACCTCAGGAATGGTCTTTTCCATCCCCTGCATATTGAAGTTCATCACAAAGCTCTTGTAGCTCGGTGGAAGCGACTGAAGGATTCTGTCAATGACCGCGTCATCCGGGAGATTAACTCCCAGCTGAGACAAGAGGTTGTGTAACCCAGACATTTTGAGTATGTGCTCACTGACAGAACTGTTTTCCTCCATCTTACAACTGAAGAACTTGTCGGAGACTTCATATCTCTCGACCCGGGCATGAGCTTGGAAAACCATTTTCAGCTCTTCGAACATCTCATATGCTCCGTGTTTCTCAAAACGCTTTTGGAGCCCCGGTTCTAAGCTGTAAAGCATGCCACACTGAACGAGGGAGTAATCATCAGCACGTGATTGCCAAGCGTTCATAACGTCTTGGTTCTCTGGGGTGGGTGCGTCACCTAGCGGTGCTTCTAGGACATAATCTTTCTTGGCAGCTATGAGGATGATCCTCAGGTTCCGGACCCAGTCCGTATAGTTGCTGCCATCATCTTTCAGCTTCGTTTTCTTTAGGAATGCGTTGAAGTTGAGGGCAACGTGGGCCATTTGGTCTACAAGACATATTGTAAAGATTTTAGACTAAGTTCATGATAATTAAGTTCATCTAATCAAATTATTCAATGAACTCCCACTCAGATAGACACCCCTCTAGTCATCTAAGTGAAACATGATCCGAGTCAACTAGGCCGTGTCCGATCATCACGTGAGACAGACTAGTCAAACATCGGTGAACATCTTCATGTTGATCGTATCTTCTATACGACTCATGCTCGACCTTTCGGTCTTCCGTGTTCCGAGGCCATGTCTGTACATGCTAGGCTCGTCAAGTCAACCTAAGTGTATTGCGTGTGTTCCGAGGCCATGTCTGTACATGCTAGGCTCGTCAACACCCGTTGTATGCGAACGTTAGAATCTATCACACCCGATCATCACGTGGTGCTTCGAAACAACGAACCTTCGCAACGGTGCACAGTTAGGGGGAACACTTTCTTGAAATTATTATAAGGGATCATCTTACTTACTACCGTCGATCTAAGCAAATAAGATGTAAAACATGATAAACATCACATGCAATCAAATAGTGACATGATATGGCCAATATCATTTTGCTCCTTTGATCTCCATCTTCGGGGCGCCATGATCATCTTCGTCACCGGCATGACACCATGATCTCCATCATCATGATCTCCATCATCGTGTCTTTATGAAGTTGTCACGCCAACGATTACTTCTACTTCCATGGCTAACGCGTTTAGCAATAAAGTAAAGTAATTTACATGGCGTTATTCAATGACACGCAGGTCATACAAAAATAAAGACAACTCCTATGGCTCCTGCCGGTTGTCATACTCATCGACATGCAAGTCGTGATTCCTATTACAAGAACATGATCAATCTCATACATCACATATATTTCATTCATCACATCTTCTGGCCATATCACATCACATAGCACTTGCTGCAAAAACAAGTTAGACGTCCTCTAATTGTTGTTGCAAGTTTTTACGTGGCTTCTATAGGTTTCTAGCAAGAACGTTTCTTACCTACGTAAAACCACAACGTGATATGCCAATTTCTATTTACCCTTCATAAGGACCCTTTTCATCGAATCCGTTCCGACTAAAGTGGGAGAGACAGACACCCGCTAGCCACCTTATGCAACTAGTGCATGTCAGTCGGTGGAACCTGTCTCACGTAAGCGTACGTGTAAGGTCAGTCCGGGCCGCTTCATCCCACGATGCCGCCGAAACAAGATAAGACTAGTAGTGGCAAGAAAAATTGACAACATCTACGCCCACAACAATCTTGTGTTCTACTCGTGCATAGTAACTACGCATAGGCCTGGCTCATGATGCCACTGTTGGGGATCGTAGCAGAATTTTAAAATTTTCTACCCATCACCAAGATCCATCTATGGAGTTTACTAGCAACGAGAGGGAAGGAGTGCATCTACATACCCTTGTAGATCGCGAGCGGAAGCGTTCAAGTGAACGGGGTTGATGGAGTCGTACTCGCCGTGATCGAAATCACCGATGACCGAGCGCCGAACGGACGGCACCTCCGCATTCAACACACGTACGGAGCAGCGGTGTCTCCTCCTTCTTGATCCATCAAGGGGAAAGGAGAGGTTGATGGAGATCCAGCAGCACGACGGCGTGGTGGTGGAAGTAGCGGGGATCCCGGCAGGGCTTCGCCAAGCGCAAGCGG
Source organism: Aegilops tauschii subsp. strangulata (assembly GCF_002575655.3). Lineage (NCBI taxonomy): Eukaryota > Viridiplantae > Streptophyta > Magnoliopsida > Poales > Poaceae > Aegilops > Aegilops tauschii. Next base: position 521,922,151 of record NC_053036.3, read on the forward strand.
GAGGGAGAGGTGTCACGGGAGGGAGAGGGAGGCGCCAGGGGCTAGGGTACTATTGCCCTCCCTCCCCTCCACTATATATAGGCCCCCTGGGGGGCGCCGGCCCTAGGGATCCCATCTGCATGGGGGGCGGCGGCCAAGGGGGGGAACTTGCCCCCCAAGCCAGGTGGGGCGCCCCCCACCCCCAGGGTTTCCAACCCTAGGCGCAGGGGGAGGCCCATGGGGGGCGCACCAGCCCACCAGGGGCTGGTTCCCCTCCCACTTCAGCCCATGGGGCCCTCCGGGATAGGTGGCCCCACCCGGTGGACCCCCGGGACCCTTCCGGTGGTCCCGGTACAATACCGATAACCCCCAAAACTTTCCCGGTGGCCGAAACTGGACTTCCTATATATAATTCTTCACCTCCGGACCATTCCGGAACTCCTCGTGACGTCCGGGATCTCATCCGGGACTCTGAACAACTTTCGGGTTTCCGCATACTAATATCTCTACAACCCTAGCGTCACCGAACCTTAAGTGTGTAGACCCTACGGGTTCGGGAGACATGCAGACATGACCGAGGCGCCTCTCCGGTCAATAACCAATAGCGGGATATGGATACCCATGTTGGCTCCCACATGTTCCACGATGATCTCATCGGATGAACCACGATGTCAAGGATTCAATCAATCCCGTATACAATTCCCTTTGTCAATCGGTATGTTACTTGCCCGAGATTCGATCGTCGGTATCCCAATACCTTGTTCAATCTCGTTACTGGCAAGTCTCTTTACTCGTACCGTAATGCATGATCCCGTGGCTAACTCCTTAGTCACCTTGAGCTCATTATGATGATGCATTACCGAGTGGGCCCAGAGATACCTCTCCGTCACACGGAGTGACAAATCCCAGTCTCGATTCGTGCCAACCCAACAGACACTTTCGGAGATACCCGTAGTGCACCTTTATAGCCACCCAGTTACGTTGTGACGTTTGGCACACCCAAAGCACTCCTACTGTATCCGGGAGTTGCACAATCTCATGGTCTAAGGAAATGATACTTGACAATTGGAAAAGCTCTAGCAAACGAACTACACGATCTTTGTGTTATGCTTAGGATTGGGTCTTGTCCATCACATCATTCTCCTAATGATGTGATCCCGTTATCAATGAAATCCAATGTCCATAGTCAGGAAACCATGACTATCTGTTGATCAATGAGCTAGTCAACTAGAGGCTTACTAGGGACACGTTGTGGTCTATGTATTCACACATGTATTACGATTTCCGGATAACACAATTACAGCATGAACAATAGACAATTATCATGAACAAGGAAATATAATAATAACCATTTTATTATTGCCTCTAGGGCATATTTCCAACAACACACACACACTACCCGACACCGAAGGAGTAGGGTGGCACCTCGATCTTGATAGTAATCTATCTACTCCTCTTTCAGACACACACAGATACACACACACTCGCTAGTTGTGCCTCTGTGCCTACCGCGCACACTCTCGATACGTCTTTCTCTCCCTCCCCTTCCCCACCCCCAACCCCAATAATGACAGCAGAAGGGTGACAACTCGATCTGATCTTAATCTGTCAATTGGTTTCTCTCTCAAACATTGTGTCTCTGTGCTTCGCTCAGACACACTCGATATGTCTTTTTCCCCGTAGCCCCCTCGAAATGTAGACTTCTCGCGCGCGCACAGCTGTAGTGACGATGACGCTGAACCCAATGTGCCTTGTTTTCACCGGCCTCATGTGATAGTTTTCACACTGTTTTCTGTTAATTAACAAGACAACCTTTTATTTTTTTATTACTAGTGAATATGAAGTCATTCGGGGCAGACATATAATATATCACTTCAACCCAATTATCGCAGTAACTATTTTAAAAGAAACTAGCTAGATGCCCGTGGGTTGCACGGAACATCAAGATGCATTTGTATGAGTAGTTCATCTTGTGAGAGACTAGCAACATGCCCATGCATTGCACGGAACATCAAGATGCATTTATATGAGTAGTTTATCTTGTGAGAGAAAAGGATGAATGAGGGAAGGCCTTATTTGCAAATGTGGAGAGGGGTGTGGGTATCTTTTTGCAAAATTGCCATAGTTTCCTTCCTATCTGTCAGATATAAATCGGATGGCCTATACTGCAGGATGGCAGGCACACCATCATCACCAACTCTATTTTTTATCTCAACTCCTATAAAAGACTCAATTGGTGGTGATGGTGTGTCTGCCATCCGTCATTTCTAACCATCAGATCTGCATCTAACGACTATGATGTAAGTCGTGGCATTTATGCAACAAGACCAACTTCTCTGCTCCAATTTGCAGAAACCCCTTAGTATCTTGAAACCAACCACATCCCTCCCCCACCTCATGAAAACAGCCACAAGTAATATGTGGCACCCCGGCTCAGAGCGACCAGTTTACCTTGCATTGCCAGCCCAGAGACCACGTCTTCTGGCAACACACAACATCTTGGTACAGAAAACAACCGCTTTATTGATGCTAGCGGCTCAAAGTTTACATTACAACAGGTAGTGAGGCCAAGCGGCACACCCGGTGCGGCTGAACAATAGGTACATTATTTAGTGAACATAAAGGGGCCTCGATCATAACAACTACGCGGCAGCGGAACAATGTCGTAGCGGAACTCCATAGCACAGGGACACCGATGTGGACACGATTTAGACTCGAATAGCACTCCTTTCCAACGGGACTTTCCTGAAATCTGGCATGACACGCCAGGTCAGTATATTGAATGTACGTGCAAGCTCACAACAAGCATAAACATAATGACAAACAATATCATGATAATTAACCAATTATTAGTAATGCAACAACGTAACCAACATGTTGTGATCACGCTCTTATAAGAACAGTCCCTTGGACTAGCTTACTAACGGTGATCGCTTCAGGATCACAAATGTACCAACCACATGATCTTAGCTATGGATACCTCGTGATCATTCCAGCGACCACAGCCACGACCAACACTTGGTCTCAACTGACAGGATGACCTTCCCGCCATCCTCAACAGTGCAAAGTTCATGACTTAGTGTGCAAGATTAATTAAATGTTGACCCATGGTGTGACCTACTTTCGAGGTGTCCGTAACCATGGACTCCGCTATTGATAGATTAATACACTCTGCAGAGGTAGCGCACTGTACCCACACCATGGAACCCATGGCCTCGTATTCCCATTCGGGTGGACCAACGACATTCCGACGAAACCCCTCCATTGCCATGACACTCTCTCGGCCACTTCGAGCCACTCCCAACTGGGCTAGTCCTGGGTGGCCCCGTGTCTACCAAAGACACAACGATCACCGTCGTGGCCAAAACATAAACGTCCCTCACTGGGACAGGTACCAAAAATCTCAACAACGGGCACACAAGGTTATGTCTGCTTACCGGGCCAGGGTACCGCACACCCATAACCTTCCCTCGTTGGAGGCACCGACCAGAGGCATGACAACGGACCGAATAAAGGCCTTCCCATAAAGGCAAATGTGGTTGCACTAGGAAAAACTCGATTCAGTGGCACCATGACCCGGTCAACGGTATATTCAAGTTGTGTTATTATCAGGTTCAACTTAAATTGAAAAATAACCGGTGTCATAGCATGCCATGAAATGCAACACTAACATATGCATCACATATTAACGAAAATGACTGAGTCAACTAACTCCACATTAACCATAAACATCAACAACTCCTCATACTTTTCTGATTAGGATCAACATTCACTTTAACAGAATCTATTCTAACAAATTTATCATTTTTCTCGTGCAAGAAAAATAACTCCAATTAATTACTTATATACATAACCATATTATTTCTATCATAGCAAAGATTAATTCTAGTTTCTATAAAAACTTAGTTAGCTACAAAGTTTCTGATAATATAAGCATATAAACTTAAACAAACACTAACAGAATATAAATAACATAATAATAATGATTTAAATGCATGGATTAAATCATTCATTCAAGTAGAAAAATCATAAATATTGTAGTGGCATCATGAAAATGTTGTTGTGGCTTGCCTTAGTGCAGATGAGGCTCACAAGCCTTCTGGTGATCCTCAAGACAAGCTTCACTCTCTGAAAATAATTTTAAACACAAAAATAAAACATCAAGAACCCTTCTGAAAATCACCAGAAAATCTAGACAGCAGGGAAAAATCCCATTTTTGGTGGGCTGCTAGATTTCTTTGCAAAGAACACAATGCAAAAAGAATCAATTCATTTGGACTTATGGTTGAAGAGTTATAACTGTTTGAATCTCTCTGGATATAAATGAAATTTGAATTTAAATGAAAACAGACTGGGGTGACGTCGAAGGCGTAAAGCCTCGGGGCGCCACCACTCGTACCGCTTTGCGCGCGTACTAAGTGGCTGACTAGCGGGCCCTGCTAGTCAGGTGAGGGGGAGAGGGAGAAGGAAACAGAGGAGGTCGCGGCTTCGCCGGAGCTCACGCCGGCGACGAGGGCTCCTTGCCCAAAACGAGAGGGAGGGATCGAGAGAGGGGATGGAGGCGCACCTGCCCTTACCCGTAGCGTAGCTAGGGGTGGTCGAACGACGTCGGAATCGACCTCGCAAGCGGAGGCAGAGAGCGGAGGTCGCCGGAGACGAAGACGACGGCGAACAGCAGCGACTCCAGGGGCTCCAACCAGGCGGAACAGCACCACCGGAGAGTGGCGGAGGCCCTGGAAGGGTTGCATAGGCCTGGGAGGGGCTGGAGCTACCGTGACGACCCGAGAGGATCGCCGGCGAGCCCGAGCTCGGGGACGGTGGCCCGCGGCCTGCCCGGCCGGGCTACGGTTCTCTGCGATGTTGTGGGGTGTGTGGGAGTGGAGGATGGTGCTCGAGGAGGCTGGGGGTGGCTCCATTTATAGGCGAGCAGCGAGGGGGGATCGGGCTCCGCCGTTGACACCTAGACACGGCGCCCGGAAACGAGCGACGTCAGTGAGAGGGGGAGAAGGCGACGCAACTCACTGTGGGCGAACGGGGATGAGCACAGGATCGAGAGGAAGGCGACGAGCACAGTGTAGAGTGCACTATTGCATTGGCCAGACCGCGGACGTGCTCGCTGCGGCGAGCTCCGGCGTCGGCGAGTGCCAGGGGAGAGTTAAGGGGGTTTGGACGAAGATGGTGGCGAGGTTTGGCATGCTTTGGCAGTCGGGGAAGTGAGCACGCGCGAAACAGAGCGCTCGGCGGCACTCACAGCGCGTCGACACACAGGCTGTCATCGTGTACACTGATACGTCTCCAACGTATCTATAATTTATGAAGCATTCATGCTATTTTATTATCTGTTTTGAATGATTACGGGCTTTATTATACACTTTTATATTACTTTTGGGACTAACCTATTAACCGGAGGCCCAGCCCATATTGCTGTTTTATTGCCTGTTTCAGTATTTCGAAGAAAAGGAATATCAAACGGAGTCCAAACAGAATGAAACCTTCGGCAGCGTGATTTTTGGAACGAACGTGACCCAGGAAACTTGGAGTGCAAGCCAGGGGAGCATCGAGGAAGCCACGAGATAGGGGGGCGCGCCCTACCCTCTCGTGGGCCCCTCGAGGCTCCCCCGACCGACTTCTTTCGCCTATATAAGCCTACGTACCCTAAAAACATCGATAACAAAGATAGATCAGGAGTTCCGCCGCCGCAAGCCTCTGTAGCCACCAAAAACCTCTCGGGAGTCCGTTCCGGCACCCTGCCGGAGGGGGAACCCCTCACCGGTGGCCATCTTCATCATCCCGGCGCTCTCCATGACGAGGAGGGAGTAGTTCACCCTCGGGGCTGAGGGTATGTACCAGTAGCTATGTGTTTGATCTCTCTCGTGTTCTCTCTGTGGCACAATCTTGATGTATCGCGAGCTTTGCTATTATAGTTGGATCTTATGATGTTTCTCCCCCTCTACTCTCTTGTGATGAATTGAGTTTTCCTCTTGAAGTTATCTTATCGGATTGAGTCTTTAAGGATTTGAGAACACTTGATGTATGTCTTGCCGTGCTTATCTGTGGCGACAATGGGATATCACGTGCCATTTGATGTATGTTTTGGTGATCAACTTGCGGGTTCCGCCCATGAACCCATGCATAGGGGTTGGCACACGTTTTCATCTTGACTCTCCGGTAGAAACTTTGGGGCACTCTTTGAAGTACTTTGTGTTGGTTGAATAGATGAATCTGAGATTGTGTGATGCATATCGTATAATCATGCCCACGGATACTTGAGGTGACAATGGAGTATCTAGGTGACATTAGGGTTTTGGTTGATTTGTGTCTTAAGGTGTTATTCTAGTACGAACTCTTGAATAGATTGATCCGAAAGAATAACTTTGAGGTGGTTTCGTACCCTACCATAATCTCTTCGTTTGTTCTCCGCTATTAGTGGCTTTGGAGTGACTCTTTGTTGCATGTTGAGGGATTGTTATCTGATCTATCTATGTTATTATTGTTGAGAGAACTTGCACTAGTGAAAGTATGAACCTTAGGCCTTGTTTCCTACCATTGCAATACCGTTGACGCTTACTTTTATCATTAGTTACCTTGCTGTTTTTATAATTTCAGATTACAAAAACCTTTATCTACTATCTATATTGCACTTGTATCACCATCTCTTCGCCGAACTAGTGCACCTATACAATTTGCCATTGTACTGGGTGTGTTGGGGACACAGGAGACTCTTTGTTATTTGGTTGCAGGGTTGTTTGAGAGAGACCATCTTCATCCTACGCCTCCCACGGATTGATAAACCTTAGGTCATCCACTTGAGGGAAATTTGCTACTGTCCTACAAACCCGTGCACTTGCAGGCCCAACAACTTCTACAAGAAGAAGGTTGCGTAGTGGACATCAAGCTCTTTTCTGGCGCCATTGCCGGGGAGGCTAGGTAAGCGGCACTCACATCCCGTCAACTAAGCTCTTTTCTGGCGCCGTTGCCGGGGAGGTTAGTGCTTGAAGGTATATCTTTAGATCTTGCAATTGAATTTGTTTCTTGTTTTATCACTAGTTTAGTTTATAAAAGAAAACTACAAAAAAATGGAATTGAGTTTATCTCATACGCTTCATCTTTTTAATATCTTTCGTGAGTATGATGAAAAGGAAAATTGTGCTCAAGTGCTAGAAGAAGAATGCATTAAAATGTTTGGTACTAGATCTTTGTATGATGAGCATGATTGCAATGTTGTTAGTATGAATTCCTTGAATATCCATGATGCTAATGATATGCAAAGCCACAAGCTTGGGGATGCTATGTTTGATGAAGATGATATTTTTTATCCCCCAAGTTTTGATGAGCAAATTTATTATGATGAAAGCATGCCTCCTATTTATGATGATTATATTGATGAAAGTGGATTTGGAAGAGTGTCAACTTTATTTAGCGATGATTCCACTATTTCGGAAGAGGATCCAATTGATTATGAGAACAAAGTTGCTATCTATGATGATTATTTTAATGACTTGTATGCTATTAGGAATAATGATAACCATGAAACTTGTCATCATGATTTTAGTTTTCAATTGGATTATGCCTCACATGTTGTTGAGTTTGCTCCCACTACTATTCATGAGAAGAATTTTGCTTATGTGGAGAGTAGTAAATTTTCTATGCTTGTAGATCATGAAAAGAATGCTTTAGGTGCTGGTTATATTGTTGAATTCATTCATGATGCTATTGAAAATTATTATGAGGGAGGAACATATGCTTGTAGGAATTGCAATAATATCAAGTTTCCTCCCTATGTGTTGAAAATCTTGAAGTTATGCTTGTTTTACCTTCCTATGCTAGTTGATTATTGTTCCCATAAGTTGTTTGCTCACAAAATCCCTATGCATAGGAAGTGGGTTAGACTTAAATGTGCTAGTCATATGCTTCACGATGCTCCCGTTATGTTTCAATTCTTATCTTTTATGTGAGCATCATTGTCATCATCATGCCTAGCTAGAAAGGCATTAAAGAAAAGCGCTTGTTGGGAGACAACCCAATATTTATCCTTACTATTTTTGTGTGTTCACATGATTATGCTACTGTAGTAATCATGTTTATAGCTATTGTTTCAATAAAGTGCCAAGTAAGACCTTTAGGATAGCTTACGGTGATAGTTGTGTTGATCCTGCTGAGAATCAGAAACTTTTGCACCCAGTAAGTTAGTTTTGTTAATTCACAGAAACGTGCTGCTGATCTGATTCTTTTTTCTCTGGATTGGTACACGAATTGCTTAGGACTTCCTAATTTGGCAGGATTTTTGGAATTCCATAAGTATACGTTTGATACAGATTACTACAGACAGTTCTGTTTTTGACAGATTATGTTTTTCGTGTGTTGTTTGCTTATTTTGATGCATCTATGGCTAGTATTAAGTGGTATGAACCATAGAGAACTTGGAATACAGTAGGTTTAACACCAATATAAATAAAGAATGAGTTCATTACAGTACCTTATGTGGTGGTTATGTTTTCTTATACTAACGGAGCTTATGAGTTTTCTGTTGAGTTTTGTGTTGTGGAGTTTTCAAGTTTTGGGTAAAGATTCGATGGACTATGGAATAAGGAGTGGCAAGAGCCTAAGCTTGGGGATGCCCAAGGCACCCCAAGGTAATATTCAAGGACAACCAAGAGCCTAAGCTTGGGGATGCCCCGGATGGCATCCCCTCTTTCGTCTTCGTTCATCGGTAACTTTACTTGGAGCTATATTTTTATTCACCACATGATATGTGTTTTGCTTGGAGCGTCATTTTATCTTGTTAGTATTTGCTTGCTGTTATTTAGAATAATGTTTTGCATCTTTATTTTCAATAAAAATGTCAAGGATAGCTTTTACCATGCTTATTTTGCTAGTATACATGTTGCTGTTTGAAAACAGAAAGTTTACCGCTGTTGCAAAAATTCCCTAGAAAAGTCAGAGCATGATATAATGTTGAAACTTTTTGCATAATGAGCCCTCAACCAAATTTCTTCTCAAAAATAATTTCTACCCTCTACTTTGGCTCTTGGAGATTTACAAAGGAACTACCTTTTCTCCTTTGAGTTTTGCCTCCAAACCAATTTCCCTGGCTAGTCCTTAGAGCCCTCAACCAAGATCCATGAAGATCCACTGGTCTCCAGTTCAAATATTTCAAATTGTGCTTGCTGCAAGTTTGGACCATATTTTCCAAATTTGATGAAATTCATTCGAATTCTCCTCCTAATAATCTGAGAAAATTCAGGCAGCCTCTGGGTGCATTGAGAGGTCACCTCACCAAGTCCCAGCTCCAGAAATTTTTTTCTTCATGCCAAATCATTTCGTCGAGCACTTGAAGGGCACTGTTTCTGTCATGTTCAGATAGTTCAGTTAACAGTTTCAGGAACTGCTGTCGTTTTCTTCAGGACTCCTTCTCGATCTCGCCAGTACCACGGTGGCGCCTTGCTCCCTGTTCCCTCCTTATCCCGGCGCCGCACGATCACCTGGAGGTTTGCGGGCGTCGGCGACGAGCAGGAGGAGGTGCGCCACCCGTGAGCGACGGCAGTAGCGGCTTTGCGGCTGCCAGAGAGAGGCGCAGCATGGACGGCGCCGCCCAGCGCCGCCCAAGACACCCGAGGCCGCCGCGTGGCCATCCACTCACCCGTGCACGCTGACATCCTTCGTCGTGAACTGGTAGGCGCGGAGCGCGCTCCCTGCCGCCGCCGTGCCCGTACGGCCGCCCCGTCGAGGATCGGCGCATTACGCCTTGCCCGACCGAGGTTTAGCGGTGGAACGGCACCAGTGATCTTCCCTGATGGTGCCTAGCCTCCTAAACCCCCTGCCCAACCTCTGCCCCGCCGTAATCGCTCGCCGGAGCTATCCCGTTCACGGCCACCCCCTCGGATCACCTATAAAAGGAGGCCCCGAGCTCGAACTCGAACCCGCACCACCTCTACACACCACCAATACCACGCCAAGCCACTGGTAGAGCCCCGAGGGAGCCTTCTTCCCCAACTCCGGCCGCCTCGACCCGCCACGGGACCCAGCTCGATTCGCTCCCGTGCATGCACCTCTACCCCTCAGCTCTTGCCAGTAGCTTCCTAGTACATCCACTCTCCTGACCCGCGCTTCAATTTGGAGTTTGCAGCACCCACCGGAGTTCTCCACCATCGCCCGAACCACCGTCCGCCGGAGAAAGTGTCGCCGTCGACGTGGTGCTCTCCGACGGCCAAGTCCACCACCCACCGACGCGGAAGAACACACTGAACCTCTTGGTACCCTCCGATCTCCCTGCCTCACCGTGGTTCAACGCCGGCGACCACCGCAGCCTTCGGGCGCCGGCGAAGTTTTAAACCTGACGTGTGGGACCCCCCCGTCAGCCTCTCTTCTGTTTCCCTCTCGAACCGTTTTCTGATGGCGCCTTCGGGCAAAATGCGTCTTCTCTTTGGGCGGGCGCATTTCTTTCTGAATCGTTTTCTGTTTTCTCAGTTAAGTCCCTGGTTCTTTTCTGTTTCATCACAGATTAGTCCCTGGACTAAAACCCTTATATCTTTTTAATGAAAGATGATTTTGGATTGATTCTTTTTTTGTCAGTCTTATAATTTTGTCTAGTTTTTATAGTATTTATTTGGAAAAAATTTGGAACAATTTTTATGCACGCGATGATTTTTACGTTAGTGTACGGTTTCGCTATACCGTAGGTTCCGGAGGAGGTGACGGAGCCGCGAACTTCGCCGAGCTAGACTCCGACTTCTCCGAACCAGGCAAGCATGTTTGAACCTTGGATATGATAGGTGTTTTGCGTGTTTGCTTGAATGGTTTGTGCATGGCATATGAGCATCGGTGAGTATTACGTTGCATGCAAGGCAACTATCCGTGTGTTTCGAAGTTACCGTGATCTTTGATGAGAGATGACCTGATCATGTGGTGACATGAAAGGTAGTGAGGTGGTATTGTTGTAGCATGCCAGCCTTACGTCATCCGTTAAACTCCGACGTTAACGTGGACTGAGTCACGTTACCGTTCCTTCCCTTTCGTGCTGCCACATGTTTTCTGCAAAGAATACGGTTTAGTAAGTTGTTAACCTCTTTCCTTGTACACACCAAATAGAGGGGCCGGGATGAGGGTTCCATGGCCCTGGATTAAAGCCGGTCATCCGGTCAGGGGGCATGGGTGTTTCCGGTTGGGACCGAGAGGGGGGCACCCCTTAGAGCGCGCGGTATAAATTTGATCCCATGCTACGCGAGGTTGTAGCCTCCCCTTTTCAAGGTTTTTCTTGAACGTTGCCGAGGGTGATTCCTGGCATCGGAATGTTGAATGGGTGTGTACTGGTTAGATGTGTTTCTCCTAAAACACCGTAAACGGAACTAGTCCCTTGTGACTACTGAAATCCGTTGGCTGTCGTTAAATAGTACAAACTCCGCAGAGTCAAATCTTTCCGAGTCATCGTGTCCATGGTCAAGGACCGTGGCCAACTTATCCATATCCATGTCAGTTCCTATGTCAGTCTCCATGGTAAATCCCCGGTGAACAAGTTCGAGTGGTAAACCCGGTTAAATTGTTATTCCTGTGGATGGACTAACCTTTTATTTATCTCGTACTTGAATTGATTTATATTCTTGAGCTACTGAATTATTAAGTTATGATATAAGCCCTTTATGTGATGTCGCTCAGACGTCCGACTGTGGCACTCTTGTATTTTACTTTCAATATAAGCCCTTTATGTGATGTCGCTTAGACGTCCGACTGTGGCACTCTTGTCTTTTACTTTTGATATAAGCCCTTTATGTGATGTCGCTCAGACGTCCGACTGTGGCACTCTTGTCTTTTACTTTCAATATAAGCCCTTTATGTGATGTCGCTTAGACGTCCGACTGTGGCACTCTTGTCTTTTACTTTTGATATAAGCCCTTTAGGAGGTGTCGCCTTGACGCCCGACTGCGGCATTGTTATTTCATTTTTACCCTTCCGAGGAGTCTTTCAGACACTCGATTGGCCTTCAGTATTACTTTGGGATTTCGGGAGGACTACCGCCCGACTTCCCTTTCATATTTCCATGCATTGCTATTTTATTATCTGAGTGCGCTTTGCTAATCTGTTCATATGCATCATGTTTACATTTGTTATATCTTATGTCCGAACTGTCTTGCGAGTACTTTCATAGTACTCACCTGGCTTGTTGATTTGGCCAGATGTTGACGAAGGCGATCTCATGGATGAAGAGTTTGATAGTGAGTCCGACGCCTAGAGGAGTCCCAGTCAGTCCCGTGCGATCCTGGATATTGGTCACTTGTATTATATTCGCTTCCGCCACCCACAATAAGTATCCTCGAGCCTCACTCCGACGCTCGAAGAGTTGTTAGATTCAGGAGTCATGTCACCCACTTCGCTGTGACATATCCACCACCGTTGTTTCTTTGCGAGTCAGTAGCATGCCACCCTATCCGCCTTTATGTATTATTGGCGTGCTTGTAATAAATTGTTGAGCCGTCTCCGCTCAACCTTGTATTATATTTAGTACTCCTGGTTTTTCTTCTGTGATCAAGATATTGTCTGCCAGTTAGAAGGATTCTTCTCTACTGGTCCGTAAAAGGGATCAGTTTCTCAATAAATATTTTTATTGGAAAGCCGGTCGTGGCAAGCTTGGTATCAGAGCCAGGCTGACTGTAGGAAGCCACTAGGTGCGATCGCTAATCGGTTATTAGCGTTTTTAGTGCTTTTTCGGCATTTTGCAATTGTAGCTATTTTCTGTTGGTCATCATAAATTTATGATTTGACTACTCAGAATTTTTGCCTACTTTTGTAGATGGCTGGCAACGACTGCGAGACTCGGGTGTTCACTAATGTGCCCGAGGGGTTTGTCAAACTCCTCGTCTCCATCACCAAGCTCGTGATCGGGCCAGCGACGCGTCCGGAGTTCATGCTTTACCAGCACAAGCTCAGCGACGATGTGTCTATGCACCAAGCCGTGGTGCAATTCAAGGGAGGACGTTCTGCGTCTCGCCACTTCCGTTTTGTGGGAAGGGCCATGCCTACGGAGAGGCATGCCATGCAGATGGCTGCCCGTGAGGCGATAGCTCGCCTTCGGGATATTCTTCCTTCGATGAAGACTCGTCGCTACCGCTACCTCCCATGCCATGTGCCATATAATTGTCACTATGCATTCGCCTGCCATAGGGGGGAGCGGGATGAAGCTATCGAGATGCTTGTCGAGTACCTCAAAGCTCTGGAGGAATCTTTCGACAACCTCGTGGACGATCTTGTGGCTGCCCGCATGGACTTAGTTCGGGGCGGTCCTGCCAGCAGGAAGGAGCTTCTCCACATGGCACCGCCACTGACGTTCGTCTCGTCCTCGGCATCTTATTCACCGGCCATTTTGGCCACTGCTCGCCGTCTGCCTACCACTGAGGAGTTCGACCGAGTCATCGCTCCTACTCCAGTCAGAGCTGCACCGCCTGCCGCACCCGCACTGCCGCCTGTCGCTCCCGCGCCATCACCTCAGCGCAGTGCTACGTGCCTGGAGCCTACTAGGGAGGAGGTGGAGGTTGAGTCTCCTGCACCGCTGGGTCTTACCCTCGGCAAGGGGAAGGACATCTTCACCATCTCCGACTGAGTGCGCCTAGTAGCCGCGCGTTGTGTCTGCATGTATGTTTTATGTGTTCTTATGTTTGTAGTAGTTGTGTGCGCTGCATTCCGGAGGAGTGTGCTAGTCTAAATAACATGTCAGGAATGTGTATGCACATCCTGAGTGATGTATCGTATGTTTGCGTATCGCGTGTAAGATATGTGCTAAGCAGTCCTTCTCCGTGCGCAGTCAAATATTTTCTTGGAAAATCTTGAGGTCTTTTAAAAAATTTGTCTTTGGAAGATTTTCCTTGTGCCACACAGTTTTTCTCATGATTTTGCAAAATAATACCCCAGAGTGGAAAATGTCTCGTCCTTGGACCTGTTCCATGCCAAATCCAACCGAAGAAGTTTATGGAACACAGACCAGCAACAACTTCACTCAGGGACAGTCTAGTCAACAGGACAGCGAGGCAGCCTTATCTCAAGTATGCCGCCTCTTCGAACAAAGCCAGCAACAACACCAAGAGATGATGAATCACGTCATCAATATGGGAAATCACCGTGAGCCATACCAACCACACTCCAAGTTGTCTGAACTGCAGAAGACACGCCCTCCAACGTTTGCTCACACTGATAGGCCGCTTGAAGCCGATGATTGGCTTCGTGACATCAAAAGAAAGTTGATTATTGCTCAATGTTCTGATCATGAGAAGGTGCTTTATGCACCCCACTACCTTACTGGAGCAGCTGCAGCATGGTGGGAGAACTTCCTACACATGCATCCCAGTGAACACAACATCACCTGGGAAGAGTTTAAGGAAGGCTTTCGTGGGGCACACATCCCCAGGAGCATCATAAAAATCAAGAAAAGAGAATTCGATGACCTCAAGCAAAGAGGCATGTCAGTGACAGAATACAACGGTCAGTTTACCCAGCTATCTCGTTATGCCTACGATGAAGATATGACTGAGAACAAAAGGATGGAAAAATTTCTGGATGGCCTGGCGCCAGCATTAAGATGCCAACTGGTCGTACACACTTTCCCGGATTTTAAAACTCTGGTTGACAAGGCCATTACCTTGGAGAATGAGCGCCGCAGTCTGGAAGATATTCGTAAGCGAAAGAGGGACAAGACGACCCTTGCTCGCAACAACCGAAGCAAGACTGATGTTCAGAGGATTGAAGCAAGAAAATCCACGACTACTGATGTAAGGCCAACCAGACAGTTTCATTCCAGGGACAAGGACTTCACGTACCGTCCAGGGGTCACTTGCTATGCTTGTGGTGAAGAAGGGCACTATGCCAAACAGTGCCCAAAACCAAGGAACTCGGCCCCCAAGCCGAACAATGGTGGGAACAATCCAGCCCCCAAGCGCAACAATTTCAATCCCAACAACAATCACAGGAAGGGTCACCTGAACCATGTGACCAGGGAAGAAGCCCAGAATGCCCCAGACATCGTACTCGGTACGTTCCCTGTCAACACAGTACCTGCCACGGTTTTGTTTGATTCTGGAGCTTCTCACTCGTTCATTTCGAAGAGTTTCGTTTTGCAACATGGTTTTCCGATACTTCCTTTGGAAAAATCTATGATCATCAAGTCCCCCGGGAATAAGCAGATCACTCAGAGTTACTGCCAAGGAGTGATTATTGAATTCGAAGGACTAAAGTTTCAAGCTAATCTCATTGTGTTGGAAAATAAAGGACTGGATGTTATCCTAGGGATGGACTGGTTGACCACCAACAAGGGATTTATTGATTGTTTCAATCGGACCGTAATCCTCACTCACCATCACGGCAAGACAATAAAGTTTACAGCTCAAGAGAGACCACGGTCACGACAGCCAAAGTTGAACAAAGTAGATATTTCAGAACTGAGAAAAGTTCCGGTGGTGTGCGAATTTCCTGACGTATTTCCTCAAGAACTACCAGGCATGCCACCAGACCGAGAAATAGAGTTCAGCATTGAACTAGCACCTGGCACCACTCCCATCTATAAGAAACCTTATAGAATGGCACCCTCAGAGTTGGTAGAATTGAAGAAGCAAATAAAAGAATTACTGGACAAAGGATTTATTCGAGCCAGCTCCTCACCTTGGGGATCGCCAGTATTATTCGCCAAGAAAAAGGATGGGACACTGAGATTGTGTATAGACTACCGAGCTCTCAATATGGTCACCATCAAAAACAAATATCCGATGCCACGGATAAATGATTTGTTTGACCAGCTCGCACAAGCCAAGGTGTTCTCAAAAATTGATTTAAGATCGGGATATCATCAATTAAAAGTACGGACAGAAGATATCCCTAAGACAGCATTCACCTCCAGATACGGATTATATGAGTTCACAGTAATGCCTTTTGGACTGACGAACGCCCCCGCATGTTTCGTCCACCTCATGAACAAAGTGTTTATGAAATTCATGGACAAATTTGTTGTGGTATTCATTGATGATATTCTGGTATACTCAAGGACACCAGAAGAACATGCCGAACATCTCAGAATTGTTTTGGGAGAATTAAGGAAACATCAATTGTACGCCAAATTTAGCAAGTGTGAATTTTGGCTAAGACAAGTTGGTTTTCTAGGCCATATATTAACCCAAGAAGGCGTGGCCGTAGACCCAGAAAAGGTCAAGGCCATACTTGACTGGAAACCACCAGCCAACGTGACCGATGTACGGAGTTTCCTTGGAATGGCTGGATATTACCGGAGGTTTATTGAAGGATTCTCCACTGTGGCAAAACCAATGACCCAGTTGCTCAAGAAAGACAAGAAATTTGTATGGACGGAAGCATGCGAGAAAAGCTTCGAAGAACTCAAGAAGAAACTAACAACAGCACCAGTTTTGACCGTGCCAGACATACACAAGAGTTTTGAAGTGTATTGTGACGCGTCCCGGAAGGGCCTCGGATGCGTACTGATGCAAGATGGCAAAGTTGTCGCGTATGCTTCCAGGCAACTGCGGAAGCATGAGGAAAATTATCCTACTCATGACTTGGAGCTAGCAGCCGTCATCCATGCACTCAAAGAATGGAGGCACTTTCTGTTGGGAAACCGTTGCGAAATATATACGGACCATAAGAGCCTCAAATATATTTTCACACAACCAGAGCTAAATTTACGGCAGCGACGCTGGTTGGAATTGGTCAAGGACTATGATGTCGGCATTCACTATCATCCAGGGAAGGCCAATGTAGTGGCAGATGCTCTTAGTCGGAACCCCAGCCCGGGCAACGACAGTCCACAGAACTTGAGACCTGAGTTTCAGCAGGAGTTCGCTAGACTCAACATGGTGTTAGTCTCTGAGGGCACCGTATCAAATCTGGAGATACATCCCACCCTAATGGAACAAATTAAGAAGGCTCCGCAGGGACATCCCAGCATCGAAGGTATAAAGAGAAAAATGAGCCTAGGCAAGGCTTCAGAGTTCGTCACAGACAATGAAGGAATATTATGGTACGGGGACAGACTTTGCGTACCAAACATTGAGGAACTCAAGCAACAAATCCTAACCGAAAGCCACACCGCTCCATACTCGATCCACCCTGGAGGAACCAAAATGTACAAAGACATTCAGGAGAGATTTTGGTGGCACGGTATGAAAAGGGATATAGCCGCATTCATTGCTTGTTGCGATTCATGTCAGCGCATTAAAGCCGAGCATCAGAAGCCAGCAGGGCTGCTACAGCCAAACTGGATACCTGAGTGGAAATGGGATGAAATTGGAATGGACTTCATCGTCGGACTACCTCGATCTCAACGCGGAAATGACGCCATATGGGTCATCACAGATAGGCTAACCAAGGTTGCTCATTTCATTCCCGTGAAGACGACCTACTCCACTCAAAGGCTTGCCAAGCTTTATCTCTCCCGTATAGTTTGTCTGCATGGAGTCCCAAAGACTATAATATCCGACCAAGGCACTCAATTTGTCTCTAAATTCTGGGATCACTTACAACAAGCTCTGGGCACGCAACTAGCATTCAGTACAGCGTACCACCCTCAGACGGATGGAAAAACGGAACGCGTGAACCAAATCCTAGAGGACATGCTGAGAGCCTGTGTGCTCACCTATGGATCCAGTTGGGAAGAAAGTTTGCCATATGCCGAGTTTGCTTACAACAACAGTTACCAAGCCAGCTTACAAATGGCACCCTTTGAAGCATTGTACGGACGGAGGTGTCGTACCCCACTGAATTGGTCAGAAACAGGTGACAGTCGTATCTTCGGCCCAGACATGCTCAAGGAGGCCGAGGAGAAGGTTAAACAGATCAGGGACAGACTCAAGACAGCTCAAAGCCGACAGAAGAGCTATTACGATCGAAAACATCGTGAGGTCAGCTTCGAACCCGGTGAATATGTATACCTACGAGTGTCTCCTATGAGAGGCCTGCAATGGTTCAAAATTAAGGGGAAGCTAGCCCCAAGATTTATTGGACCATTCTGTGTGATTGCACGAAGAGGCACAGTAGCCTACAAACTAGACCTACCCAAGGAGCTGTCAGACGTCCACGACGTGTTCCACGTCTCACAACTGAGGAAATGTGTAAGCAACCCGGAAAAGCATGTATCTCATGAGAGCATTGATGTGCAACCAGATCTCACCTACAGAGAACGGCCAGTAAAGATATTGGAAGAGTCTGAACGGAGGACCCGTCAGAAAACAACTAAATTCTTCAAGGTCCAGTGGAGCAACCACACCAAGGATGAAGCTACATGGGAAAGGGAAGACTTTCTTCAGGCAGAGTACCCACATCTATTTGAGGATCAGCAGAAATCTCGGGGACGAGATTTTTCCTAAGGGGGTAGGTGTTGTGACACCCAAAAATTTTATTTGGCTTTTTCAAACTTTTATTTGATTTGAGGGGTGTTATTTAAAATTTTCTTCTAAAGAACTCCTCCTCTCAAAAACTTTCTTTTATGAAAAAAATGTTTTGTTTGGATTCACCCAAGACTTGATTTTGGTCTTGGAGGTTTTTCCATCTTATGTGGACTCAAACCCAAATGTTTTTCATTTGGGAAATTTCTTTTGAAAATCTTTTAAAATAGCCCTATGGCATTTGGAGTGATCTTCTCCCCCTTTTATAAATCTCTTCTTGCCATGACATGAGTGGAAATCCCCCCCATAAGCCATTCCCCATCTTTGTGTCAAGATATACTTCAAATCCAGCAAGTTGAGCCTCCCCATGTTCTTCCTTCCATTTATTTCTTCTCAAAAATAATTTCTACCCTCTACTTTGGCTCTTGGAGATTTACAAAGGAACTACCTTTTCTCCTTTGAGTTTTGCCTCCAAACCAATTTCCCTGGCTAGTCCTTAGAGCCCTCAACCAAGATCCATGAAGATCCACTGGTCTCCAGTTCAAATATTTCAAATTGTGCTTGCTGCAAGTTTGGACCATATTTGCCAAATTTGATGAAATTCATTTGAATTCTCCTCCTAATAATCTGAGAAAATTCAGGCAGCCTCTGGGTGCATTGAGAGGTCACCTCACCAAGTCCCAGCTCCAGAATTTTTTTTCTTCATGCCAAATCATTTCGTCGAGCACTTGAAGGGCACTGTTTCTGTCATGTTCAGATAGTTCAGTTAACAGTTTCATGAACTGCTGTCGTTTTCTTCAGGACTCCTTCTCGATCTCGCCAGTACCACGGTGGCGCCTTGCTCCCTGTTCCCTCCTTCTTATCCCTGCGCCGCACGATCACCTGGAGGTTTGCGGGCGTCAGCGACGAGCAGGAGGAGGTGCGCCACCCGTGAGCGACGGCAGCAGCGGCTTTGCGGCTGCCAGAGAGAGGCGCAGCGTGGACGGCGCCGCCCAAGCCACCCGAGGCCGCCGCGTGGCCATCCACTCACCCGTGCACGCTGCCATCCTTCGTCATGAACTGGTAGGCGCGGAGCGCGCTCCCTGCCGCCGCCGTGCCCGTACGGCCGCCCCGTCGAGGATCGGCGCATTACGCCTTGCCCGACCGAGGTTTAGCGGTGGAACGGCACCAGTGATCTTCCCTGATGGTGCCTAGCCCCCTAAACCCCCTGCCCAACCTCTGCCCCGCCGTAATCGCTCGCCGGAGCTATCCCGTTCACGGCCACCCCCTCGGATCGCCTATAAAAGGAGGCCTCGAGCTCGAACTCGAACCCGCACCACCTCTACACACCACCGATACCACGCCAAGCCACTGGTAGAGCCCCGAGGGAGCCTTCTTCCCCAACTCTGGCCGCCTCGACCCGCCACGGGACCCAGCTCGATTCGCTCCCGTGCGTGCACCTCTACCCCTCAGCTCTTGCCAGTAGCTTTCTAGTACATCCACTCTCCTGACCCGCGCTTCAATTTGAAGTTTGCAGCACCCACCGGAGTTCTCCACCATCGCCCGAACCACCGTCCGCCAGAGAAAGTGTCGCCGTCGACGTGGTGCTCTCCGATGGCCAAGTCCACCACCCACCGACGCGGAAGAACACACTAAACCTCTTGGTACCCTTCGATCTCCCATCCTCGCTGTGGTTCAACGCTGGCGACCACCGCAGCCTTCGGGCGCCGGCGAAGTTTTAAACCTGACGTGTGGGACCCCCCCGTCAGCCTCTGTTCTGTTTCCCTCTCGAACCGTTTTCTGATGGCGCCTTCGGGCAAAATGCGTCTTCTCTTTGGGCGGGCGCATTTCTTTCCGAATCGTTTTCTGTTTTCTCAGTTAAGTCCCTGGTTCTTTTCTGTTTCATCACAGATTAGTCCATGGACTAAAACCCTTATATCTTTTTAATGAAAGATGATTTTTGATTGATTCCTTTTCTTTCAGTCTTATAATTTTGTCTAGTATTTTATAGTATTTATTTGGAAAAATTTTGGAACAATTTTTATGCACGCGATGATTTTTACGTTAGTGTACGGTTTCGCTATACCGTAGGTTCCGGAGGAGGTGACGGAGCCGCGAGCTTCGCCGAGCTAGACTGCGACTTCTCCGAACCAAGCAAGCATGTTTGAACCTTTGATATGATAGGTGTTTTGCGTGTTTGCTTGAATGGTTTGTGCATGGCATATGAGCATCGGTGAGTATTACGTTGCGTGTAAGGCAACTATCCGTGTGTTTCGAAGTTACCGTGATCTTTGATGAGAGATGACCTGATCATGTGGTGACATGAAAGGTAGTGAGGTGGTATTGTTGTAGCATGCCAGCCTTACATCATCCGTTAAACTCCGACGTTAACGTGGACTGAGTCACGTTACCGTTCCTTCCCTTTCGTGCTGCCACATGTTTTCTGCAAAGAATACGGTTTAGTAAGTTGTTAACCTCTTTCCTTGTACACACCAAATAGAGGGGCCGGGATGAGGGTTCCATGGCCCTGGATTAAAGCCAGTCATCCGGTCAGGGGGCATGGGTGTTTCCGGTTGGGACCGAGAGGGGGGCACCCCTTAGAGCGCGCGGTATAAATTTGATCCCATGCTACGCGAGGTTGTAGCCTCCCCGTCTCAAGGTTTTTCTTGAACGTTGCCGAGGGTGATTCCTGGCGTCGGTATGTTGAACGGGTGTGTACTGGTTAGATGTGTTTATCCTAAAACACCGTAAACGGAACTAGTCCCTTGTGACTACTGAAATCCGTTGGCTGTGGTTAAATAGTGCAAACTCTGTAGAGTCAAATCTTTCCGAGTCATCGTGTCCATGGTCAAGGACCGTGGCCAACTTATCCATATCCATGTCAGTTCCTATGTCAGTCTCCATGGTAAATCCCCGGTGAACAAGTTCGAGTGGTAAACCCGGTTAAATTGTTATTCCTGTGGATGGACTAACCTTTTATTTATCTCGTACTTGAATTGATTTATATTCTTGAGCTACTGAATTATTAAGTTATGATATAAGCCCTTTATGTGATGTCGCTCAGACGTCCGACTGTGGCACTCTTGTCTTTTACTTTCAATATAAGCCCTTTATGTGATGTCGCTTAGACGTCCGACTGTGGCACTCTTGTCTTTTACTTTTGATATAAGCCCTTTATGTGATGTCGCTCAGACGTCCGACTGTGGCACTCTTGTCTTTTACTTTCAATATAAGCCCTTTATGTGATGTCGCTTAGACGTCCGACTGTGGCACTCTTGTCTTTTACTTTTGATATAAGCCCTTTAGGAGGTGTCGCCTTGACGCCCGACTGCGGCATTGTTATTTCATTTTTACCCTTCCGAGGAGTCTTTCAGACACTCGATTGGCCTTCAGTATTACTTTGGGATTTCGGGAGGACTACCGCCCGACTTCCCTTTCATATTTCCATGCATTGCTATTTTATTATCTGAGTGCGCTTTGCTAATCTGTTCATATGCATCATGTTTACATTTGTTATATCTTATGTCCGAACCGTCTTGCGAGTACTTTCATAGTACTCACCTGGCTTGTTGATTTGGCCAGATGTTGACGAAGGCAATCTCATGGATGAAGAGTTTGATAGTGAGTCCGACGCCTAGAGGAGTCCCAGTCAGTCCCGTGCGATCCTGGATATTGGTCACTTGTATTATATTCGCTTCCGCCACCCACAATAAGTATCCTCGAGCCTCACTCCGACGCTCGAAGAGTTGTTAGATTCAGGAGTCATGTCACCCACTTCACTGTGACATATCCACCACCGTTGTTTCTTTGTGAGTCAGTAGCATGCCACCTATCCGCCTTTATGTATTATTGGCGTGCTTGTAATAAATTGTTGAGCCGTCTCCGCTCAACCTTGTATTATATTTAGTACTCCTGGTTTTTCTTCTGTGATCAAGATATTGTCTGCCAGTTAGAAGGATTCTTCTCTACTGGTCCGTAAAAGGGATCGGTTTCTCAATAAATATTTTTATTGGAAAACCGGTCGTGACACCATGATATGAGAGGAATTAAGGAGACACAAAAGTTCAAGCTTGGGGATGCCCAAGGCACCCCAAGATAATATTTCAAGAAGTCTCAAGCATCTAAGCTTGGGGATGCCCCGTTAGGCATCCCACCTTTCTTCTTCAACAACTATCGGTTAGTATCGGTTGAGCCTAAGTTTTTGCTTCTTCACATGAGTTGTGCTATCCTTGCAATGTCATTTTATTTTTTGCTTGCTGTTTGAATACAATACCAAGATCTCAAATTCTTAAATGAGAGAGAGTCTTCACATAGTTACATAATTATTTAGCTACTCATTGATCTTTACTTATATCTTTTTGGAGTAGTTTGTCATTTACTCATGTACTTCACTTATATTCTATGAGTAGATGGTTGAATGTCATAAATCTGAAATTATATATGCTTCATTTGCTTATCCCATGGGGGGTAATGACTTCACATCTAAGAAGTAGAGGTTGTAAATTTATTGAAGGTTAGCAAGCATTGTATTGGTCATTTGAACAATTCATGAAAGAATATTGAAGGAAGAGAGATTCCACATATAAATATACTATCCTAGACATCTTTTATAATTGGGAGCACTCATTAAGTATGACATGCTAAAGAGTTGATGTTGGACAAGGAAGACAACGTAATGGGTTATGTTTTCGCACATCTCAGTTAAAGTATATTATCATGGATCATTAAAACATGTTGAGCTTGCCTTTCCCCCTCATGCTAGCCAAATTCCTTGCACCAAGTAGAGATACTACTTGTGCTTCCAAATATCCTTAAACCCAGTTTTTCCATGAGAGTCCACCATAACTACCTATGGATTGAGTAAGATCCTTCAAGTAAGTTGTCATCGGTGCAAGCAATCAAAATTGCTCTCTAAATATGTATAATCTTTTGGTGTGAAGAAAATAGCTTTATACGATCTTGTTATGGAAACAATAAAAGCGACGGACTGCATAATAAAGGTCCATATACAAGTGGCAATATAAAGTGACGTTCTTTCGCATTAAGATTTTGTGCATCCAACCCTAAAAGCGCATGACAACCTCTGCTTCCCTCTGCGAAGGGCCTATCTTTTACTTTATGTCTTTTACTTTTTGCTTGAGTCAAGGTGATCTTCACCTTTCCCTTTTTCATTTTATCCTTTGGCAAGCACCTCGTGTTGGGAAGATCCTGATATATATATCCAATTGGATGTAAGTTAGCATGAACTATTATTGTTGACATCACCCAAAGGTGAATACGTTGGGAGGCAATGCTATAAGCCCCTATCTTTCTCAGTGTCCGATTTAAACTCCATAACCATTAGTATTGCGTGAGTGTTAGCAATTGTAGAAGATTATATGATAGTTGAGTATGAGGAGTTTGCTATTCCTGAAAATAAGATGAATTGCAATTGTTTAATGACTGAGAATGAAGTTTGCTAGTTTTCAAGAAAGTTTATGGTCTATGCTTTAACATGTGAATTGCTTGTTACTTATTCGTGAGAAGTTTTATGAGATGAACTATTGTTATGACATATAATCATGCTAGAAAAGGTGATTAAAATTATCATTGATCAAACTTGTGCACCTTCTAGCATTCACACTTCATAAATTCCTTCTTTATCATTTACCTACTCGAGGACGAGTAGGAATTAAGCTTGGGGATGCTGATACGTCTCCAACGTATCTATAATTTATGAAGCATTCATGCTATTTTATTATCTGTTTTGAATGATTACGGGCTTTATTATACACTTTTATATTACTTTTGGGACTAACCTATTAATCGGAGGCCCAGCCCATATTGCTGTTTTATTGCCTGTTTCAGTATTTCGAAGAAAAGAAATATCAAACGGAGTCCAAATGGAATGAAACCTTCGGCAGCGTGATTTTTGGAACGAACGTGACCCAGGAAACTTGGAGTGCAAGCCAGGGGAGCATCGAGGAAGCCACGAGATAGGGGGCGCGCCCACCCCCTGGGCGCCCCCTACCCTCTCGTGGGCCCCTCGAGGCTCCCCCGATCGACTTCTTTCACCTATATAAGCCTACGTACCCTAAAAACACCGATAACGAAGATAGATCGGGAGTTCCGCCGCCGCAAGCCTCTGTAGCCACCAAAAACCTCTTGGGAGTCCGTTCCGGCACCCTGCCGGAGGGGGAACCCCTCACCGGTGGCCATCTTCATCATCCTGGCGCTCTCCATGATGAGGAGGGAGTAGTTCACCCTCAGGGCTGAGGGTATGTACCAGTAGCTATGTGTTTGATCTCTCTCTCTCTCTCTCTCGTGTTCTCTCTATGGCACAATCTTGATGTATCGCGAGCTTTGCTATTATAGTTGGATCTTATGATGTTTCTCCCCCTCTATTCTCTTGTGATGAATTGAGTTTTCCTCTTGAAGTTATCTTATCGGATTGAGTCTTTAAGGATTTGAGAACACTTGATGTATGTCTTGCTGTGCTTATCTGTGGTGACAATGGGATATCACGTGCCACTTGATGTATGTTTTGGTGATCAACTTGCGGGTTCCGCCCATGAACCTATGCATAGGGGTTGGCACATGTTTTCGTCTTGACTCTCCGGTAGAAACTTTGGGGCACTCTTTGAAGTACTTTGTGTTGGTTGAATAGATGAATCTGAGATTGTGTGATGCATATCGTATAATCATGCCCACGGATAATTGAGGTGACAATGGAGTATCTAGGTGACATTAGGGTTTTGGTTGATTTGTGTCTTAAGGTGTTATTCTAGTACGAACTCTTGAATAGATTGATCCGAAAGAATAACTTTGAGGTGGTTTCGTACCCTACCATAATCTCTTCGTTTGTTCTCCGCTATTAGTGGCTTTGGAGTGAATCTTTGTTGCATGTTGAGGGATTGTTATATGATCTATCTATGTTATTATTGTTGACAGAACTTGCACTAGTGAAAGTATGAACCTTAGGCCTTGTTTCCTACCATTGCAATACCGTTTACGCTCACTTTTATCATTAGTTACCTTGCTGTTTTTATAATTTCGGATTACAAAAACCTTTATCTACTATCTATATTGCACTTGTATCACCATCTCTTCGCCGAACTAGTGCACCTATACAATTTGCCATTGTATTGGGTGTGTTGGGGACACAAGAGACTCTTTGTTATTTGGTTGCAGGGTTGTTTGAGAGAGACCATCTTCATCCTACGCCTCCCACAGATTGATAAACCTTAGGTCATCCACTTGAGGGAAATTTGCTACTGTCCTACAAACCTGTGCACTTGCAGGCCCAACAACGTCTACAAGAAGAAGGTTGTGTAGTAGACATCATACATGCATGGTCACTGCGTGAACTTTTCCCCCAGGCCGACCTACGTCCAAAGTTCATGTTTGGCTTGTTGTTCGTGGTAGTTTTGAAGACCACGATTTGGTTTGGACCCAGACGCAGTAGAAAAGATTTCACAAGCCAAGTAAGTTTCTGATCAGTAACTTTGAGAGTTTACTGAGGTCAAATGGCTGGGAGTTTGGCGCTGGGTTTTGGAGGCTAGCAATCATCTACTAAGGTGATGATGCACAAGAAAATTCAGCCTCATTGGAGCAAGTAAAATGGTAGTTGCTGTAGAAACCATCATTTCTGTCCAGAACAGAAAACATTTTCTGTAGCAAAAATATTCCAAAAAAGTGGTGCAATATTTGTGCTCAGGAAGGTGCCCTAGGGTTCAAATAATATTTGTGAATTTTCTCAGATTTTTGTGGGCAAGAAAAATTGGGGTTGCTTTGGAGCACATTTATCTAGCTAGGGTTTAAGAGAAGGAAATGAATATTTTTCATTAAAGAAAAATATTCCAAATACTATTATGAGGTGAACCAGAGAGGAAATGATGATTAGAGAGGGAGATGAGGCACTTGGGTGAAAGCCAAGGGTACCCAAGTGTTTAGGTCCACATGAAAAGATTCAAAAAAACTCCAAATTTAAAAATCAATTCAAATGAAAATCAGGCAAATAAAAGAGGGCAAAAACCAGGCTGTCACAAACCTCCCCCACTTAGAATGAATCTCGTCCTCGAGATCGGTTGGTTGGGAAAACCATTCGGGATAATGTGCCCTTAGAAATTCTTCTCGTTCCCAAGTTGATTCTGACTCAGTGTGATGCTCCCACTGGACCTTGTAGAACTTCCTCACTTTACTGCGAGTGATCCTTTCCATCTGGTCCAAAATTTTGACCGGCCTCTCTTCGTATGTTACATCCTTTGCCAACTCTATTTCAGCCATAGCAGTCCTTTTCTCAGGCGGCGATATGCATCGCCTCAACTATGAGACATGAAACACGTTGTGCACGTCTGACAATTCTGGGGGTAGTTTCAACTGATAAGCAACAGTACCCACTCGGGACATGACTGGAAATGGACCGATAAATCTAGGTGCCAACTTTCCACGAGTCTGAAATCTCTTGACTCCTTTCATAGGAGTGACTCGGAGTACATGTTCTCCGGGTTCAAAACTGATCTGTCGGTGCTTTGCATCATAATAACTCTTCTATCGAGATTTGGCCAATTGCAATCTATCTCTGATTTCCCTAACTTGTTTCTCAGCTTCCATCATGAGATCTGTTCCAAAAATGCGGCTATCTCCAGTTTGAGACCAATTTAAAGGAGTGCGGCACTTACGACCATACAAAGCCTCGTACGGTGGCATCTTTAGACTGGTCTGGAAGCTGTTGTTATAAGAGAACTCGGCATACGGCAGATAGTCTTCCCATTTAGATCCTTGGGCCAAAGCACAGGCTTGCAGCATATCTTCGAGTATTTGGTTTACCCGCTCTGTCTGTCCATCAGTCTGAGGATGATAAGCAGTACTGTATTTCAGCGCTGTCCCCAAGGCTTGATGGAGACGTGACCAAAAAGCGGAGGTAAAAAGTGAACCTTGGTCAGAAGT
This sequence comes from Aegilops tauschii subsp. strangulata, assembly GCF_002575655.3. NCBI lineage: Eukaryota > Viridiplantae > Streptophyta > Magnoliopsida > Poales > Poaceae > Aegilops > Aegilops tauschii. Next base: position 521,949,405 of record NC_053036.3, read on the forward strand.
GATGGTTCGAGGTACTCCATGCAAACTGACTATCCTGGATACATACAGCTGTGCGAGTTGGTCTGCTCGATATGTGGTTCTGATCGGGATAAAGTGAGCAACCTTGCTTAAGGTGTCCACTATGACCCAGATTGCATCATTGCCTCGCTGAGTCTTGGGCAGTCCTGTTATGAAATCCATGCAGACATCATCCCATTTCCATTGTGAGACTGGCAGTGGTTGGAGAAGTCCGACTGGCTTCTGATGCTCTGCCTTTATCTTGTTGCATATGTCGCAACATGCCACAAAATAGGCAATGTATTTCTTCATTCCATCCCACCAAAATATTTGTACCTCCCGGGTGAATGGAATACGAAGATTCGTGTGCTTCAGACATGATTTTCTGCTTTAAATCTACTTGATTGGGTACACAAATCCTTCCCCGGAAACGGAGGGTACCCAATTGATCCTTTGAGAAGTCTGAAGTCTGTCCTGCTACCATACTCTTGGCACGTTTCTGCAGAACGGTGTCAGCTGGCTGGGCCTTGTGGATCTCTTCCTCAAGTGTGGGGGCAACTTCCAAAATATTAGCAAGGCCAGCATCAACTATGACCAGGTTGAGCTGAGCAATTTCCTGTTGAAGTTCAGGAGGCAAGGATTCCAATATGACATTCAGGCCGACAGGCTTTCGACTGAGCGCATCGGCGACCACGTTGGCCTTACCTGGGTGGTAATTTATTCCAAGATCATAATCCTTGACTAACTCAAGCCACCTTCGTTGACGGAGATTTAAATCTGGCTAAGTAAATATATACTTGAGGCTTTTGTGATCGGTAAAAATTTGGCACCTCTTCCCGATGAGATAGTGCCTCCAAATTTTTAGGGCATGAACCACCGCGGCCAATTCCAGATCATGAGTGGGATAATTTCCCTCGTGGGGTCGTAGCTGTCGTGATGCATAAGCTACTACCTTGTTGTCTTGCATAAGTACGCATCCAAGTCCTTGTCTGGAGGCGTCACAATACACATCAAAACTGCGGTAGATATATGGAAGAGTTAACACAGGTGCGGTTGTCAGCCGTATCTTTAGCTCATTAAAACTTTTCTCACAGTCCTCGGTCCATTCAAACTTCTTATCCTTTTTGAGCAGCTCTGTCATGGGCTTAGCAATCTTGGAAAATCCTTCAATGAAACGACGGTAATACCCGGCTAATCCAAGAAAACTCCGGATCTGTGATACGGTTGTGGGTGGCAACCAATCGAGCACATCCTTTACTTTGCTCGGGTCCACGGCTATACCTTCGGCAGATAGCACGTGTCCAAGAAATCCAACTTGCTTGAGCCAAAACTCACACTTACTGAATTTGGCGTATAGCTGATGGTCGCGGAGTCGTTGTAGTACTGCTCGGAGGTGTTCTTTGTGATCTTCTTCACTGCTTGAGTAAATAAGTATGTCATCGATGAAGACTACCACAAACTTATCGAGAAAGTCCATGAATACTTTATTCATCATATGCATGAAGAAAGTTGGGGCATTGGTGAGACCAAAGGACATAACTGTATATTCGTAAAGACCATACCGAGTAGTGAATGCGGCCTTAGGAATATCTTCCTTTTTAATCTTGAGTTGATGATATCCTGTCCTTAGATCAATCTTGGAGAATACTTTGGCCCCACTGAGCTGATAAAACAGATCACCAATCCTTGGCAGTGGATATTTATTTTTGATGGTGACATCATTCAGCTGACGGTAATCCACACACATGCGGAGGCTGCCATCCTTTTTGTCCACAAAGATAGTAGGTGATCCCCATGGTGACGAGCTGGGACGGATATATCCTTTCTGGAGCATTTCATCAAGCTGTTTCTTTAGCTCCACTAATTCTGATGAGGGCATCCGGTAATACTTCTTGTATAACGGTGCGGTTCCGGGCACAAGATCAATTGCAAACTCAAGCTCGCGATCTGGTGGCATGCCTGGCAACTCTTCGGGAAATACATCCGGAAACTCACTGACCACAGGAATTAATTCCAATTCAGCCACAGCGGTGAAGGCCATTTCTTTCTTGGGTATGCTTCTGCGAGCATAGAATTTGGTAGTCTGCCCCTTCAGACTGGTTAAAGTAACTTCTCCAGTCGCGCAATTTATGCATACTTGATATTGAGTCAACCAATTCATACCCAAGATAACATCCAACTTACACTAGTAGAAAAAGGAGCTTTCGTTCGGGCCTGGCCAGCCCATCAGTCCCGGTTCTTATACGAACCGGGACCAATGGGTGCATTCGTCCTGGTTTGTGAGCCCAGGTGGTCGGCCGGGGCCTCGTGGGCTTTGGTCCCGGTTCGTCTGGAACCATTTGTCCTGGTTCTAGGCACGAACCGGGACCAATGGGCCTCGCTCCTGGCCCACATCCATTGGTCCCGGTTCCAGCCACGAACCGGGACAAATGAGTTGCCTATATATATAGCCCATTGCCGGCGAGCAGAGCACTCCACACTGCTTTGTTTTTTGCTGGACGGCGAGGGGAGGGAATTTGGGTGCTCTAGCTCACCTCCTATGCACATGAGGTGTTCGATGAAATGTTCGAGCCACACTAGTTAATATTTCTTCTCTCGAAACTCGACCTCCGAGCTCCATTTTCCCCGAGATTTTTCTAGGTTTAGCGGTCCGTCACGTCCCGTCCCCATCTTCACCGCCGTCGATCGCCCACGCCGATCTCGTCGCCGGCACCACCGTGGTGAGCCTCTTGTTCCTATCTTCTTTCTGAAATAAAAAAATTCTTACTTCAGATAGATACTTGTCTAATTTTCTTACTTTTATTATTCCTTGTTATTATATAGTGCGATGGTTCTGGTATCCGCCCCCGTCGGCCCTCGTCCTGTCTATGATTCGGATGCGGTATATATTATCTTTTTATAACTATTTGGTTCATTTATTGTTTATGACAATTATGCCGACCAACATGACATAGATTTTATTTATGTAGGAGGTGGTTGAACCAGAAATTCCAACCGACCCTATTGTCGAGAGGTTAAATTTAGTTGAAGAAGAAAACAATTACTTGAAGGAAAAAATTAAAAAAAATTGAGGAGGAGAAGATGATATTGGAGTTGCATGTTGCGGATGTCATCGATGATCACAACATCAAGATGGATGCAATGCGGTTGAAGATTAGAAAGATTAGAAAATATGCCATTCATACCGAGGCTTGGTATCATTATGTTGTTGGATGAATTGTTACCTTAGTTGTGATTATGATCGCATTTGTTGTTGCATTGAAAGGTTTTACATAGTTTCAATGTATGGTTTAACTAGATGCTCTGGAGAGCTATATGTTGTTCAATTTGAACTATGTATGTACTTTGGTTTTAATGTGATGATGAACTACTATTAATTTGGTCACTTATCTATCCATGTTCATTTGCAGTGTTTTTCAATTTCAGGGTCTTATAGCTAGAAAAAAAATCAGTAAATGCACGAAAAATATCAAATGAAGTCAGAAAGGGTTGAAAAATGATGATGTGGCTTTGAATGGTGCATTTTGAACATAGAAAAACTATGGAATTCAAATAAGTTCAAAAAAATGAAATCCCTTTGTAACAGACGAGTTTCCGTATGAAACCCTGATACTTCGAAAGAGATTGTCCGTTTTGTACACGAAGTGCATCCAGTTTTTGTCGTAAGCCTCTCTACTTTCTTGCACATGCTATGTGGGTGAAATGATGATACCATGCCAACTTTCAACCTTTTCAGAGTTCATTTGTAGTGCTTTTCAATTTCAGGGTCTTATAGCTGAAAAAATCAGTAAATGCACGAAAAATATCAAATGAAGTCAGAAAGGGTTGAAAATTGATGATGTGGCTTTGAATGGTGCATTTTGAACACAGAAAAACTATGGACTTCAAATAAGTTCAAAAAAATGAAATCCCTTTGTAACAGACGAGTTTCCGTATGAAACCCTGATACTTCGAAAGAGATTGTCTGTTTTGTACAGGAAGTGCATCCAGTTTTTGTCGTAAGCCTCTCTACTTTCTTGCACATGCTATGTGGGTGAAATGATGATACCATGCCAACTTTCAACCTTTTCAGAGTTCATTTGCAGTGTTTTTCAATTTCAGGGTCTTATAGCTAGAAAAAAAATCAGTAAATGCACGAAAAATATCAAATGAAGTCAGAAAGGGTTGAAAAATGATGATGTGGCTTTGAATAGTGCATTTTGAACATAGAAAAACTATGGACTTCAAATAAGTTCAAAAAAATGAAATCCCTTTGTAACAGACGAGTTTCCGTATGAAACCCTGATACTTCGAAAGAGATTGTCCGTTTTGTACACGAAGTGCATCCAGTTTTTGTCGTAAGCCTCTCTACTTTCTTGCACATGCTATGTGGGTGAAATGATGATACCATGCCAACTTTCAACCTTTTCAGAGTTCATTTGTAGTGCTTTTCAATTTCAGGGTCTTATAGCTGAAAAAATCAGTAAATGCACGAAAAATATCAAATGAAGTCAGAAAGGGTTGAAAATTGATGATGTGGCTTTGAATGGTGCATTTTGAACACAGAAAAACTATGGAGTTTAAATAAGTTCAAAAAAATGAAATCCCTTTGTAACAGACGAGTTTCCGTATGAAACCCTGATACTTCGAAAGAGATTGTTCGTTTTGTACACGAAGTGCATCCAGTTTTTGCCGTAAGCCTCTCTACTTTCTTGCACATGCTATGTGGGTGAAATGATGATACCATGACAACTTTCAACCTTTTCAGAGTTCATTTGTAGTGCTTTTTAATTTCAGAGTCTTATAGCTGAAAAAAAATCAGTAAATACACGAAAAATATCAAATGAAGTCAGAAAGGGTTGAAAATTGATGATGTGGCTTTGAATGGTGCATTTTGAACACAGAAAAACTATGGAGTTCAAATAAGTCCAAAAAATGAAAGCCCAAACTATGGTGAATTATCAAAGTATTTTCTATTCAAAATCATTAAAAGCAAAATGATTTTTCATAAACAACTTTTTTGTTACAAACTTTAATATCAAAAAGAATTATCAAAGTATTTTAATAAACTTTAATAACATAAATGAAATTTATGAAACTAAAATTATCAAAGTATTTTCTGTTCAAAACATTATAAGCAACCTCTACTAAAATTATATAAAATTCATGCAACTAAAATGATCAAAGTATTTTCTGTTCAAAATCATTAAAAGCAAATAGAATTTTCATAAAGAACTTTTTTTGTTACAAACTTTAATAGCAAAAAGAATTATCAAAGTATTTTAATAAACTTTAATAACATAAATGAAATTTATGAAACTAAAATTATCAAAGTATTTTCTGTTCAAAACATTATAAGAAACCTCTACTAAAATTATATAAAATTCATGCAACTAAAATTATCAAAGTATTTTCTGTTCAAAACATTATAAGCAACGTCTACTAAAATTATATAAAATTCATGCAACTAAAATTATCAAAGTATTTTCTGTTCAAAATCATTAAAAGCAAATAGATTTTTCATAAAGAACTTTTTTTGTTACAAACTTTAATAGCAAAAAGAATTATCATAAAATAAAATAAATAAGTAATTAGAAACAAAATAAAATAAAATAAAATACATAAGTATTTTGTTGTAAGTAGAAACAAAACAAAAAAAAGCAAAAAAGAAAACAAAAAACTGGGAAAAAATAAAAAAAATTGCCACCTACTGGGCCACCACGGCCTGAATACGACTAGAAACCCAACAATGGGCCAGGATTCAGGCCCGCGGAAGGCCCAGTTGGCCCATCTGGCATAGCAGTCACAATTAGGCCCGTAAGCCTGCAATAGAGAGGAGCTCGAGAGGGGTGCGACAGTGGAGTTTATAAACCACTACGCGCCCCTCTCAACTAGCGAGGTGGGACTAAACTCCCACCACCACGCCGCTATGCAAGGCCTTTGGTCCCGGTTGGTGGCACCAACCGGGACTAAAGGTGGGCATTGGTACCAATTCTTGCCACCAACCGGAACCAATTCCCCCCCTTTAGTATCGGTTGGTGCCACCAACCGGGACCAAAGGCCGCCGCTTCCCGCCCTTTGGGCTGCTGAAAAGAGACCTTTGGTCCCTGTTGGTGGCACCAACCGGTACTAAAGGTGGCATTGGTACCGGTTGGTGGCTCGAACCGGGACCAATGTTGTGTGTATATAAGCAGCACTTGTCAAATTTTTCATTCAGTTTTTCGATCTGCCTCTCTGCCGCCGAACGCCTCGACACCGACGAACACCTCGACGCCGCCAGGCTGCCGGACCTCGACGCCGACGCCGTCGCCACGCCCTGCCTGCCCCGACGCCGACGTCGTGCGCCCCTGCCCTGCCCCGACACCGACGTCGTGCGCCCCTGCCCTGCCCCGACGCGATGCGCCCCTGCCTCGCCCCGATGGCGTCGCGCCCCTACCCTGCCCCGACGACGCCGTCGTGCGCCCCTGCCTCGACCTCGACGCCAACACCGCCACGCTCCTGCCCTGCCCCGACGCTGCGCCACGCCCCTGCCCTGCCGTCAACGCCGCCGCACCACTGCCCGCCAGATAGGCCCGTACTCCCTCCTCTCTCCCACCCCTCTCCTCTGTCCTTCCTTCATGTATGTGACGATGGTGAAGTTGGTTCAGTGCATAGTTTCAGAGAATTATATGTTTTCAGCCATGTCCACAAGGTGTTTGATGAAATGCTAGGGCTAGCTAGGGAACTTTGTTTTATGTGAAACTTGGCAGGATGATGTCTCCTTGGATGTTAGTGAAGATGGTCAAGTTGGTTTGATAAAAGGAAAAACTTGTTAGTGCAAGTTTTATTAAAATTTAGTGCTAGACAGAAACTACATGAATTTTTTTGGTGGACTTGCTAGATGAAATTGGGGCTGCCCTTCTGGACTTAAGGGTTTAGTAGGAAGGACTACAAGATGTAAAAAATTCAGAATTTTTTTAGCAAGGAAAAATAGGGTTGTAGTTCAATGCCAAGATTGGACCAAAATTGAAAAATGGAAGTTGTGCTCAAAATTTTCAAATGACCAAAGTGGGTTTTTGAATGAAAATGATCTATAGGCATCAGAGGACTTCTCAAAAAATTTGTGGCATCTGAAAGGAATTATTTGAAATAGTTCTAGTGCAAAAAGGTCATTCTAGAGTTTGAAAAGTACTAATAAAAGAATTTTTTGAGGCCAAATCATTAAAAAAATAATTACTACTGATGTTTTTGTTCATAGCATTTTTTTGTTCATGTATGTATGTATGAATGGTGGATGGATAGATATGGATGTATATACAAAATATTCATATATGATGTTTTTTTTGTTCATAGCAATTTTTTTCCATGTATGTATGTTCATATATGCAAAAGTTACATTTAAGAAAAAATAAGAAAATTCTATTTTTTTCTTCTTCTCTTCTATCCCAATAACTTCAACACGAGGGGGGGTCGATATACCCCCTCCCCGATAACATTATTTTCCCATGTATGTATGTCGTCGTTGTTGATATAACCCCCTCCCGGATAACTTCGACATGAGGGGCGGTCGATATATATACCCCCTCTCGACAGTGATAACTTAGACCACGGGAGCACCCCCCGGCCCTCTCGCTCGACCAAAACTCTCGAGGACACCCAAACCCTAGAAAAAACAATGTCGGTCTCCTACCCCCTCCCGCCGCGCCCCTACCCGATCGACAAACTCTCTTGAGGCCACCCAAATTTACCAAGTTAAAAGAGCGTTGTCGTCGAGGCCACCCCGAACCCTTGAAGCGTTGTTGAGGTCACCCCAAACCCTTGAAGCGTTGCCGAGGCCACACCAAACCCTAGAGAAGCGTCGAGGCCAGGCCACTAATATGATTCCTTATTGTGCTTAGTTAGCTAGTTCAACGTTTGCCACTAATAAATCCATGTGTCATGTTTGAATAATAATTGCCATGTTGTAAATATTTGCAGAAACTATGGATCCGCACCCCCGAGACGAAGCAAAAGAAGCGGTGTTGGGGAAGATAATTGCACACGGAAGTGATGCCGTCTTGTCGTTTCTCAACGACACATGCACCGATGGTCTGGAAAGACATGATGAAGAAGCAGGCTACGACGATGATCAAACAATGGAGGAGGAAGGACACCGTGATGATGGCTCCGGTGACCGAATGGAGGGGGAAGGACACCGTGATGACGGCTCCGGTGACCGAATGGAGGGGGAAGGACACCATGATGATGGCTCCGGTGACCGAATGGAGGGGGAAGGACACCGTGATGACGGCTCGGGTGACCGAACGGAGTCCGGCCAGGTATATATATTAATTAATTAAGCATGTGCTGACTATATAGCTAATTGATGCATTAATTGTTTTTGGTATGTACACATATTAACTCTTTTCTTTTTCTTCTTTTCTAGCCCTCCGGATCGAGCAACACTTCGGTAACGAGACGAGGCCCGAAGAGAAAGTTGCGCACGGATGAAAGGTACACGATCATGGAAATTGATCGCGCTGGCCAACCGATTGAACCCCTCCGGACCAAGCAAAAATGTAATGCTCAGTGTGGGGTTCTAGTTAGGGACATGACCCCGATCAGCATCGAGCAATGGTTGAAGCCTAAGGACATAGACTCTTAGGTGTCTTATGTCAGCGATAGGCAGAAAGCTGATCTTTGGACCGCGCTGCAGGAAAATTTCACCTTCCCGCCAGAGGAAGATCCGGAGAATCCAGTTAAAAAGCCAATGATCAAGGCTTATGCTCTTAGGAAGATGGCTGAGCTATTCAGGAGGTGGAAGAATGAGCTGAAATCATCGTTTGTCGACCAAGAAAAGACTCCAGAATTCATCGGCCGATTTGAGAAGATCAAAGATCAGTGGCCCGCATTTGTCACCAAAAAGAAATCTGAGAAAGCAGCGAAGATGTCAGCGACAAACAAGAAGAATAGTGCAAAGAAGAAGCATCACCATCGCACGGGGTCAGGTGGCTACCTGAAAGCCCGACGGTTGTGGGACAAGGCTGAGAATGACCTCATTGATAAAGGGATCGAACCAGAGACGCGACGCTGGCCAGACCATTGCGGGACTTGGTTCTTCGGGGTTGGGGGAAAATTGGACCCTATAACAGGGAAGTGCGTTTGGACCAACGAGCAGCTGAACACACCCATCGAGAAGCTTCAGGAGTATATTGAAAAAGCGCAGCAAGGGACGTTCGTTCCGGACAGAGAGAACGACGAGCTCACAGAGGCCCTCGGGAATCCTGAGCACCCCGGACGGACACGAGGCACGCCAGGCTCCCTTTCGTGGAAGGCTGGATTTCCCAACGCAGGCGGTTACAAACGCCGGGAGAGGAAGAAGAAAAAGGAGTTGACCCAACTACAGGCGCTGCACGCAAGGGTACAAGCGCTAGAGGAACGAGACATAGTTCGCAGCACGCGACCTGCCGAAGCTACACCCGAAGCTACCCCGCCATCTCAGCGGAGAAGCAGCGTGGCTTCCACGGAGCTGCTTCAGGAGCCTGTCTTCACGGCTCCTGCTAGCTACCCCGTGGATGCTATCACGGAGTCTTAGCATTGCCACCTTATGACGCAGTGGATGGAATTGAAAGTCAAGGCGGCTGTTGGCTCTGTTGCACCTCCTGAACCTGGCGCAACTTTTCACTGCCGGCCGATTCCAGAAGGATATGCTAGGGTGATGGTGGATGAAATCACAGAAGGATTTGAGGACCTCGCGCTTGACCACCCTACTGATGACGGGGAGACTCGGCTGGGTTCTTGTCTAAAGACTCCATGCCTATGGCGGAAGGAGCTCATCAACCTTCCGAACTGGACGCCTCCGCCGCCTCCTCCTCCTCCTCCAGCGAGTCAGGGCACTCCGCCTCCTCCTCCGGCGAGTGACCAGGGCACTCAGTCTCCTTCTTCGGCGCGTGGCGGCACTCCGCCTCCTTCTACGCCTGCGCCGGCGCGCCCGAGCAGCCAGCCTCCTCCTTCTCCGCCTCGCCAGCAAGGGCGGAAGAGACCCGCCGTCGCCCCGGCTGCTCCGGCGCATCGTAGTCCTTCTCCTCCGCCTCGTAAGCAAGCACGAAAGAAGACAGCCGCAGCCGCTCCGTCTGCTTCGGCATCTAGCAGTACAGCCAGAGGCGGGAGGCAATACAGATATGGTCCTTCTCTGAAGACTCCGCCGAAGTTACCATACGAGAGGACCGTGGAGGAAAACGCGAATATTGTGCGAGCCGAAGTGATGAACTTCTTTGAAGGGGTGAAAGCAAAGAAACATCCACCACCGGAGGAGAAGATAGATCCGGTGAAAGCGAAGCGCACTCTGGCTGCCCTGAAGAAACCACCAAAGTCTCCGGCGAAAGCCAACTATGACCGCATTATTGAAAAGTCATTTCTCAAAACGAAGCGGTTGGGAAGTACTATCAGTGATCAAAGGTTAGCAGAACGACGAGCTGGGAAACAAATTGCCCAGCTCGGCGAACAAGCGGACCAATCGTGCCCCCCACTTAAGGTGTCTAGCGACATCGTCGCTAATGATCCGAGGATGGTGCCCGGTTAAAGCAATCTTGGAGATTACCTGCCCAATGATGTACATTATGATTTCTTGGAGGTCGTCGAACACAGATACGAGTACGGGAAGCCTCTCATCAAAGATGAAAAATCTCTAACAACGATGATGCGAAGATTCCATGATTGGTACATGAAAACCTGCAGAGAGTCTGGGGGGACGAATACTTTGACACTGTTTGTTAAATAGGAGCATGACCTCGTTGGAATTGATCTGTTGCATGTTCCATTTGAGGAGTTCTTCCAGTTTTTCAATCAACACGCCCTCGATAAATTAACGGTCACTTGCTACTGTCTGTAAGTAGTGCTATTTCTGTCATTAAGTCTCTATATATAGGTCAGCTCTTTCATTGCATGTATTTTTAATTATCCTCACTATATTATGCAGATTGAAGATCGCCGAATGGAAGAAAAGACAAATCAGTGATATTGGGTTCATTAACACAAATCTCATAGATGCAAATGAGGTTAAATTTCATGCCGAAGATACCGAGGCCAACTTGCTACGATCGTTGGTAATAAATGAAAACAAAGATATAATACTCTTTCCTTACAACTTCAAGTGAGTGTTACTGTCTTGTGCATATTCGGTTTCCCTTATTAGTCCAGGTTATAGTAATGTAATTGATGAGTTATGCATGCGTGCGCAGCTTCCACTATATTCTCCTAGAGATTAAGCTTGAGCGGGGACTAGTAACCGTCTTAGACTCGTGACGAAAAGATCCTAAGGAGTATGCGGACATGACTGAAATGCTCGAGAAGTAAGTTAAATCAATCATTATCGCACCATATCAGCAACTTTGTTCATTTCCTGATAACAAGTAATTGTTTTCTTTGCCTGGCAGGGTTTGGAGAAAATTCACCAAAAAAGCTCCGGGACTGCCGAAGAAGCAGCAATTTAGACACCCGAAAGTAAGTACTACTAGCATGTTCCGCGCATCTCCTAGTGATTCAAGCGCTAGTTTCATCAATACCATTTATAGCATGCTTGCTTATCAGTTTGATTGACCTCTATTTCTTGTAAAGTGGTTGTGGCAGGAAGTCGGGAATAATTACTGTGGATACTACGTTTGCGAGTCCATCCGCAACACGACCTGTGAGCGGGGCTACTCTGACGAACAATATGAAGTGCGTAAGCAATAATATTCACAATTTTATTTTATTACCATCATTTGTGTTGAGTTTCATTTATATATATATATATATATATATATATATATGTATTGACCCCCTTCTTCAAATTAGATCTTTTGGATGCGGGATGAACTCCTACCACCAGATCGTATGCGAGCAATTCAAGAGGAATTGGCGGCATTCTTCCTTGACCACGTGATCGCTAAAGACGGAGAATACCATGTGGAACCTGTGTTCATATATAATTAGGAGATTATATTGTAAGAGATAATTATATTGTATATATGTAGCTAGTAGCGTCGGATAGATATACGAGAACTTGTTGTTCGACCAATCTCTCGAAGAAGGAGAGGTGGTCGATATCACTTCTCTCTGTATGCATATGTTCATGATGATCTTCTGTTTCCTTCATTTGCTTACTAGCTAGCGTGTCGAGTCCTCTCTATACGTATAATACGTAGCGTACGTCGACCAAGCACGGAGATAAGAGAGGACACTTCTCACTATTAATTAATTAGCTACCTAACACAATATATGAAACACCTTAATTAACCATACAAAACCCCCAAATCCACCCCCCCTTTCAGAAAAAAAACAAAAACCCTAGCCCCTGAACAGCTGATGCGTGGATGCCTATTGGTCCCGGTTGGTGCCACCAACCGGGACTAAGGGGCCTCCTGCCTGGGCTCGCAGCACCGGCCACGTGGAGGCCCATCTATCCCGGTTAGTATAAGAACCGGGACTAAAGGCCTAGGGCATTAGTAACGACCCTTTAGTCCCGGTTCCCCAACCGGGACAGATGGGCCTTATGAACCGGGACAAATGGCTCTTTTTCTACTAGTGTTATCAGACTCAATGATTATCAAAGAAGTTGGAAAACAGACTCCGTTGATATTGATTTCCAGATTACGGTAGACTAGATTGCTCCTGATTAATGATCCCAGGGTTTGTACCAGCATATTCTTGCCCAAAAGAGAACAAGGAAATTTGTTTTGGGCAACAAAACTCCGAGAAATAAAAGAGTGGGAAGCCCTAGAGTCAAATAAAATTACTGCAGGTAGGTTATTAACAGAGAACATACCAATGACGACTTCGGGGTTCTCTTGGGCTTCATCGGTGGAGAGGTGATGAACGTGCCCAATGATGTTTTGCTGGGTCGGGCATGACTCCATATAGTTGACTTGTGGCCTGAATAGAGCATTTGCCTTGCTGTTCTTGGGACACTATCTGGCATAATGTCCAGTTTGCCCACAACTGAAGCAAGCATTGATGCGCTGGCGCTCCTCATGCACTGGGTTGGGCACAACATTCTTGACTTGGGTGGTGGTCTTGTTAACATTCTGCTGCCAATTGGGCTTGTATTCCACCTGAGTCTGCTGCCAGGTACGGGCCTTTTGCACGGGTTGCCCATCCTTCTTTGGCTCGAACTTGTGCTTGTGATCGTTATTGACAGGCCTGTTGTCTGATACGAGCTTGTGCTCCCTTTCAGCAATGAAAGCTTTGTTCACCAAAGTTTGGAAATCTAGGAAATCAAACATGCCGAGAGTACACCGGAGTTGCGGGTTTAATCTACCAAGAAATCTGTCAATCTTTCTTTCTTCGGTGGCCACGTCATGAAGGGAGTAACGGGCCAGGTGATTGAATTTTTGCAGATATTCACCCACAGACTGATTTCCTTGAAGGAGCGAGAGAAATTCGCGTTGTTTAGTCTTCATAATTCCAGTAGGGATATGATACTTCCGGAACTGATCCTTGAATTTTGTCCAGGTAATTTCTTCATCCGCGGGCCACATGGCTTTTGCATTTTCCCACCATATGGCAGCAGCGCCTTCAAGATAATGAGTTGCGAACGGAACGTTATCATCTTCTTCCGTACGAGCAATCTCAAGCTTTCTTTCAATGGTTCGTAACCAATCGTCTGCATCCAAGGGATCAAGGACCTGACTGAAACTGGGAGGCTTGGTCCTCTGAAAATCTGACAGCTTGGAGTGGTGACCATATTGATTTCCATTCTGACCAACCATAGCTTGCACACTTCTTAATATTTCAATCAGATCATTATTCCATCTTTCCTCAAACATTCGCAGAATTTGCTCGGTGGAGGGCGGATTTGGCAGTGGAGGCGGTGGTGGAACGTACGGCTCGGGGGAGTGTCATGCCTGTCGTGCGGAACGACGAACAGGGGTACCCTCACGAACGTTGCTACTGCTGCCTCCCCGCGGCATCCTATTATGATTTTTCCCAAGGCAACGCAACCAAGATGAGAAACATTCAAAATAAATTGGGGAAAAGCCAGCAAAAAAAGCCCGAGAAAAACCGAAATGACGAAGAAAACACGGCGAATAAAATAGAGTTCCAACATAATTATACATAGACTCATACATGAAAGATAACCCATGCCAGGTTCAACTACTCTCATACAGGAAACAAAACATCATGACTCGTACTACTACATCCGGACATCATCCCGATGACTGTGGATACTCAGGGGCTCTACTGCTCTGCTGGTGCTGCGGGGTCCTCTCGTGAAGCGGACTTGGATCCTGAACTGATGAGGTTAACTGAGACCTCCGGGTTAAAGGTAACACGACGACGCTGCCTAGAGGGCACTCCCTCAGGGGCAGGTGTAGGATGAATCATCAGGGCTACAGGAGTAGTGAGAAGTGTAACCCACTCAGCAGGGGCACTGAGAGGGTTCACCGTCGAGGTGCCCGAGCTACTCGGGGGAGTAACCGGTGAAACAGGGGAACTAGAACTGGCTGGAATATAAGGAGTAAATCCCAAAGAGGATGGAGTAGTGGCAGATCTAGTAGTGACTAAAGCAGCGGCTAAAGCAGTACGAGCACGAGTCAGCTCTCGAGCCAGCTCGTGGATCATAAGATAGCTAGTAGTGATATAACGAGCAAGATGACTAGCAACACTATCAGACTCTGGATCAATGGGAGGGAAACGGACACGACCATTGTCGTACAGGGAAGGATAGTAGTAGAAACCTGGGTGGTTCTGCATCCGGACCTCGTTGTAACGAAGCTCGACGAGGACCTCGAATGCAGCAAACTGGAAAGCCTGAGAAGCGGTAGAAACGTAACCGCTCCGAGAGGTATGAGTGTAAGTGCTGGAATCGGAACTGGTGCGCAGAGTAACCACCGCATGATACTCATACACTGAGTCAGCTAGACGCTCCCGGTACACACGATAGACTGGATCGTCACCGGGGGGTACAGCCAATGCCACACGCTATGAAGGAGATGCGGCGACGTGAACGGCATCAGCTGCAACTGGCACGGATACGGCACCGGAGCCATCTACACTCACAACCATTAGCATGTTAGCATAAAAATAAAACAAGTGCATGCAATGCAACAACCAGCTATAAATGCTACCGGCACTCAACTTAGACTCGTATCTAATGTCCAGTTAACACATCGAAGTCTAGCGTGGCCTACAGTCAGCGCGGCTCTGATACTAAGCGTTGTGGCACCCCGGCTCAGAGCGACCGGTTTACCTTGCATTGCCAGCCCAGAGACCATGTCTTCTGGCAACACACAACATCTTGGTACAGAAAACAACCGCTTTATTGATGCTAGCGGCTCAAAGTTTACATTACAACAGGTAGCGACGCCAAGCGGCACACCCGGTGCGGCTGAACAATATGTACATTATTTAGTGAACATAAAGGGGCCTCGATCATAACAACTACGCGGCAGCGGAACAACGTCGTAGCGGAACTCCATAGCACAGGGACACCGATGTGGACACGATCTAGACTCGAACAGCACTCCTTTCCAACTGGACTTTCCTGAAATCTGGCATGACACGCCAGGTCAGTACATTGAATGTACTTGCAAGCTCACAACAAGCATAAACATAATGACAAACAATATCATGATAATTAACCAATTATTAGTAATGCAACAATGTAACCAACATGCTGTGATCACGCTGTTATGAGAACAGTCCCTTGGACTAGCTTACCAACGGTGATCGCTTCTAGATCACAAATGTACCAACCACATGATCTTAGCTATGGATACCTCGTGATCATTCCAGTGACCACAGCCACGACCAATATTTGGTCTCAAATAGTGATCCTTCCGGCGATCACAGCCACGACCAACACTTGGTCTCAATTGACAGGATGACCTTCCCGCCATCCTCAACAGTGCAAAGTTCATGACTTAGTGTGCAAGATTAATTAAATGTTGACCCATGGTGTGACCTAATTTCGAGGTGTCTATAACCGTGGACTCGGCTATCGATAGATTAATACACTCTGCAGAGGTAGCGCACTGTACCCACACCACGGAACCCATGGCCTCGTATTCCCATTCGGGTGGACCAACGTCATTCCGACGAAACCCCTCCATTTCCATGACACTCTCTCGGCCACTCCGACCCACTCCCAGCTGGGCTAGTCCTGGGTGGCCCCGTGTCTACCAAAGACACAACGACCACCGTCGTGGCCAATACATAAACGTCCCTCACTGGGACCGGTACCAAAAATCTCAACAACGGGCACACAAGGTTATGTCTACTTACCGGGCCAGGGTATCGCACGCCCATAACCTTCCCTCGTTGGAGGCACCGACCAGAGGCATGACAACGGACCGAATAAAGGCCTTCCCATAAAGGCAAATGTGGTTGCACTGGGAAAAAATCGATCCAGTGGCACCATGACCCGGTCAACGATATATTCAAGTTGTGTTATTATCAGGTTCAACTTAAATTGAAAAATAACCGGTGTCATAGCATGCCATGAAATGCAACACTAACATATGCATCACATATTAACGAAAATGACTGAGTCAACTAACTCCACACTAACCATAAACATAAACAACTCCTCATACTTTCTGGTTAGGATCAACATTCACTTTAACAGAATCTATTCTAACAAATTTATCATTTTTCTCATGCAAGAAATATAACTCCAATTAATTACTTATATCCATAACCATATTATTTCTATCATAGCAAAGATTAATTCGAGTTTCTATAACAACTTAGTTAGCTACAAACTTTCTGATAATATAAGCATATAAACTTAAACAAACACTAACAGAATATAAATAACATAATAATAATGATTTAAATGTATGGATTAAATCATTCATTCAAGTAGAAAAATCACAAATATTGTAGTGGCATCATGAAAATGTTGTTGTGGCTTGCCTTAGTGCAGATGAGGCTCACAAGCCTTCTGGTGATCCTCAAGACAAGCTTCACTCTCTGAAAATAATTTTAAACACAAAAACAAAACATCAAGAACCCTTCTGAAAATCACCAGAAAATCTAGACAGCAGGGAAAAACACCTTTTTTGGTGGGCTGCTAGATTTCTTTGCAAAGAACACAATGCAAAAAGAATCAATTTTGGACTTATGGTTGAAGAGTTATAGCTGTTTGAATCTCTCTGGATATAAATGAAATTTGAATTTAAAAAAAACAGACTAGGGGGTGATGTCGAAGGCGTAAAGCCTCGGGGCGCCACCACTCGTACCGCTTCGCGCGCATACTGAGTGGCTGACTAGCGGGCCCCGCTAGTCAGGTGAGGGGGAGAGGGAGACGGAAACAGAGGAGGTCGCGGCTTCACCGGAGCTCACGCCGGTGATGAGGGCTCCTTGCCCAAAACGAGAGGGAGGGATCGAGAGAGGGGATGGAGGCGCACCTGCCCATACCCGTAGCGTAGCTAGGGGTGGTCGGACGGCGTCGGAATCGACCTCGCAAGCGGAGGCAGAGAGCGGAGGTCGCCGGAGACGAAGACGACGGCGAACAGCGGTGACTCCAGGTGCTCCAACCAGGCGGAACAGCACCACCGGAGAGTGGCGGAGGCCCTGGAAGGGTTGCCCAGGCCTAGGAGGGGCTGGAACTACCGTGACGACCCGGGAGGATCGCCGGCGAGCTCGAGCTCAGGGACGGCGGCCCGCGGCCTGCCCGGCCAGGCTATGGTTCTCTACGATGTTGTGGGGTGTGTGGGAGTGTAGGATGGTGCTCGAGGAGGCTGGGGTTGCTCCATTTATAGGTGAGCAGCGAGGGGGGTCGGGCTCCGCCGTTGACACCTGCACACGGCGCCCGGCGACGAGCGGCGTCAGTGAGAGGGGGAGAAGGTGACGCAACTCACGTGGGGACTATGGGCGAACGGGGACGAGCACAGGATCGAGAGGAAGGCGACGAGCACAGTGCAGAGCGCACTGTTGCGTTGGTCGGACCACGCCCGTGCTCGCTGGGCAAGCTCCGGCGTCGGCGAGTGCCAAGGGAGAGTTAAGGGGGTTTGGACGAAGATGGTGGCGAGGTTTGGCACGCTTTGGCAGTCGGGGAAGCGAGCACGCGCGAAACAGAGCGCTCGGCGGCACTCGGAGCGCGTCGACACGCAGGCTGTCATCGTGTACACACGTGGTCACCGTGTGAACTTTGCCCCCAGGCTGACCTACGTCCAAAGTTCATGTCTGGCTTGTTGTTCATGGTAGTTTTGAAGATTACCACGATTTGGTTTGGACCCAGATGCAGTAGAAAAGATTTCACAAGCCAAGTAAGTTTCTGATCAGTAACTTTGAGAGTTTACTGAGGTCAAACGGCTAGGAGTTTGGGGCTGGGTTTTGGAGGCTAGCAATCATCTACTAAGGTGATGATGCACAAGAAAAATCAGCCTCATTGGAGCAAGTAAAATGGTAGTTGCTGTAGAAACCACCATTTCTGTCCAGAACAGAAAACATTTTCTGTAGCAAAAATATTCCAAAAAGTGGTGCAATATTTTTGCTCAGGAAGGTGCCCTAGGGTTCAAAGAATATTTGTGAATTTTCTTATATTTCTGTTGGCAAGAAAAATTGGGGTTGCTTTGGAGCACATTGAACTAGCTAGGGTTTAAGAGAAGGAAATGAATATTTTTCATTAAAGAAAAATATTCCAAATATTATTATGAGGTGAACCAGAGAGGAAATGATGATTAGAGAGGGAGATGAGGCACTTGGGTGAAAGCCAAGGGTACCCAAGTGTTTAGGTCCACATGAAAAGATTCAAAAAAACTCCAAATTTAAAAATCAATTCAAATGAAAATCAGGCAAATAAAAGAGGGCAAAAACCAGGCTGTCACAGAATATATTTTGAGCGAAACCTAACACGAGTATATTTTTAGTGATATATACACCAAACTAGAGTGTTTTTCTTTCAAGTTTGTGAACATGTATTATTCTATTTTGGATCTGTTGCAACGCACGGGCACATTGCTAGTAAGAGTAGAGAAAAGGATGAACGAGGGAAGGCCTTATTTGCAAATGTGGAGAGGGGTGTGGGTATCTTTTTGCAAAATTGCCATAGTTTCCTTCCTGTCTGTTAGATATAAATCCGACGGCCTATATTGCAGGATGGCACGCACACCATCATCACCAACTATGTTTTCTACTCCCTCCGTTCCTAATTATTTTTCTTTTTAGAGATTTCAACAAGTGACTACATACGGTGCAAAATGAGTGAATCTACATTCTAAAATATGTCTACATACACATCCGTATGTGGTAGTCCATTTGAAATCTGAAAAAGACAAATATTTAGGAACGGATGGAGTATAAGAGTAGACATGGAGATATATCTCCAACATGGTCTACAACAAAAATGTGTTGGACTAGTTAGCGTCGGATGCTCGCAACGCGATGACCTGAGTTCGAATTCTGTCTTTAACTTTAGATTTTATATTATATATTACTTATTTAATATATACTTCTTTCGCTACTGTACTGACAGTGGAACCCATAGAGTACTTAGAATACAAGATAAAGGATGGACTTGTTTCTTTTTAACTTTCTGTACGAAGTTGTAGCCACCCTGCAAGTCACGTGTAAACTGTACATGAAATTAACTTTTTATAGAGGGAGAATCATACACGCAATTAACTCAAATGGATTGGATGTGACTCTATTATTTCTAGCATAAGAGCATCTCCAACGGCAGCCGGCAAATTTCCTCCCGCTTCCTTCCGCGGAGGACGACATCAAACGCCAGCGGCATAAATTTTCATAACTCTAACCAACCAGATGAAATTCGTGCAAACACGGGTTGTTTTCATATAAGCATGCATGATTTCGTATAAAAAAGCCGGATCTTCATATAAACATGATGGATTTCATTACATTTACATGAACTAAGCGGTGCTAATCCGGCTCTCTTGGTATAATAAATACTCCCTCTGTCCAGAAATACTTGTCCTAGAAATGGATGTATCTAGACTTATTTTACTTATAGATACATCCAATTTATCCATTCTTACAAAAAATATTTCCCGCCAGCCGGAGAGGGAGTACCTAATCTAAATGGCCGCCCGCGGATCCCATTGTCTTCCTCATGTCCGGAAGACACTTGCGGGGTCGACAAAGGTCCTTAGAAGAGACGAAGCAGCAAAGAAACCACCTGAATGCACAGTCCTCGCCTCGGTGGTGGCCTTCATGGGACCCAAGTGGCGGCGGCCTCCCGTGCTCTACTTCTCCTCGATGATGGCGGCGGACATGGATAAGCTGGTCATCGACTCGTCGCTCTCCATGCACCCGGCTTCTGTCTCTGCCTGCATGGCGTTGCCGCAGGCACGGGAGTGCTCCCACCAACACGGGAGGCGCGGCCACCGCAGACACTGGTGGCGCAGTACGACGCGGCAGCGATGACGCCCGTACCGGCGTGCTCGCCGTCATGCCGGCGTGGAGCAACTCGCCACTCCTCATCGAGCTGAACTGGAGCGGCAAGTTGCTGAACCACACGCCGAATTGGGGCGGCAACTGGCTCTGTCGGGCCAAGCGAGGTTGATGAAGCATCGAGCGGCCTCGCCCGTATTCGGAGGGCTCGGCGGGCCACCCAGCCGCGTAGTATGCCGGAGAACGGCTCCTCGGAAGCCATCGGAAGAGTGGAGAAATGGTGAAGGAGGAGATGGGGGAGCGGCGGAGGGGTGCAATTCTTGCCCGCTGTCTGTCTGGCCTCGTTTAAATAGAGGGCGGACGGTAGGAGCTTGGCCGGCGTCTGGCCTCGTTTAAACTGAGGGCGGACGGGATTCCGAGCTCGGCCGGTGTTGCGTTTAATTCTGGCCCGCTCATGAATGGACGTGTAGCCGGAGTAGGTTTCTCGGTTTGCATGCGGGTTTAACGGAGGGGTTTGATGGAGGCGAGGATGCGTGTTCAGTGATACGTCCATTTTGCATCATGCTTTTATATTGATATTTATTGCGTTATGGGCTGTTATTACACGTTATGTCACAATACTTATGCCTATTCTCTCTTATTTTACAAGGTTTACATGAAGAGGGAGAATGCCGGCAGCTGGAATTCTGGGCTGGAAAAGGAGCAAATATTAGAGACCTATTCTGCACAGCTCCAAAAGTCCTGAAACTTCACGGAAGTCATTTTTGGAATTAATAAAAAATTACTGAGCGAAGAAAATACCAGAGGGGGGCCACACCCTGGCCACGAGGGTGGGAGGCGCGCCCTACCCCCCTGGGCGCGCCCCCTGCCTCGTGGGTGCCCTGGGTGCCCATCTTCTGCTATATGAAGTCTTTTACCCTGGAAAAAAATCATAAGCAAGCTTTCGGGAAGAAACTCCGCCGCCACGAGGCGGAACCTTGGCGGAACCAATCTAGGGCTCCAGCGGAGCTGTTCTGCCGGGGAAACTTCCCTCCGGGAGGGGGAAATCATCGCCATCGTCATCACCAACAATCCTCTCATCGGGAGGGGGTCAATCTCCATCAACATCTTCACCAACACCATCTCTTCTCAAACCCTAGTTCATCTCTTGTATCCAATCTTTGTCCCAAAGCCTCAGATTGGTACCTGTGGGTTGCTAGTAGTGTTGATTACTCCTTGTAGTTGATGCTAGTTGGTTTATTTGGTGGAAGATCATATGTTCAGATCCATTATGCATATTAACACCCCTCTAATTATGAACATGAATATGCTTTGTGAGTAGTTACGTTTGTTCCTGAGGACATGGGAGAAGTCTTGCTATTAGTAGTCATGTGAATTTGGTATTCATTCGATATTTTGATGAGATGTATGTTGTCTTTCCTCTAGTGGTGTCATGTGAACATCGACTACATGACACTTCACCATTATTTGGGCCTAGAGGAAGGCATTGGGAAGTAATAAGTAGATGATGGGTTGCTAGAGTGACAGAAGCTTAAACCCTAGTTTATGTGTTGCTTCGTAAGGGGCTGATTGGATCCATATGTTTCATGCTATGGTTAGGTTTACCTTAATACTTCTTTTGTAGTTGCGGATGCTTGCATTAGGAGTTAATCATAAGTGGGATGCTTGTCCAAGTAAGGGAAGCACCCAAGCACCGGTCCACCCACATACCAAATTATCAAAGTAACGAACGCGAATCATATGAGCGTGATGAAAACTAGCTTGACGATAATTCCCATGTGTCCTCGGGAGTGCTTTTCTCTATATAAGAGTTTGTCCAGGCTTGTCCTTTGCTACAAAAAGGATTGGGCCATCTTGCTGCACTTTATTTACACTTGTTACTTGTTACCCGTTACAAATTACCTTATCACAAAACTACCTGTTACCGATAATTTCAGTGCTTGCAGAGAATACCTTACTGAAAACCGCTTGTCATTTCCTTCTGCTCCTCGTTGGGTTTGACACTCTTACTTATCGAAAGGACTACGATAGATCCCCTATACTTGTGGGTCATCAAGACTCTTTTCTGGTGTCGTTGCCGGGGAGTGAAGCGCCTTTGGTAGGTGGAATTTGGTAAGGAAAAATTTATATAGTGTGCTGAAATTTACTGTCACTTTTTACTATGGAAAGTAATCCTCTGAGGGGCTTGTTCGGGGTATCTTCACCCCGACCAGTAGAGCAAATAGTTGCTCCTCAACCTACTGAACCTACTGAAAATGTCTACTTTGAAATTCCTTCGGGTATGATAGAGAAACTGCTAGCTAATCCTTTTGCAGGAGCTGGAAACATTGCATCCCTATTTACACTTAATCTATGTGGATGAAGTTTGTGGATTATTTAAGCTTGCAGGTATGCCCGATGATGTTATCAAGAAGAAGGTCTTCCCTTTATCTTTGAAGGGAGAGGCATTGACATGGTATAGGCTATGTGATGATATGGGATCATGGAACTACAAACGATTGAAATTGGAATTTCATCAGAAGTTTTATCCTATGCATCTTGTTCATCGTGATCGTAATTATATATATAATTTTTGGCCTCGCGAAGGAGAAAGCATCGCTCAAGCTTGGGGGAGGCTTAAGTCAATGTTATATTCATGCCCCAATCATGAGCTCTCAAGAGAAATGATTATTCAAAAATTTTATGTTCGGCTTTCTCGTAATAATCAATCCATGCTCGATACTTCTTGTACTGGCTCCTTTATGATGAAGACTATTGAATTCAAATGGGATTTATTGGAAAGAATTAAATGCAACTCTGAAGATTGGGACCTCGATGAAGGTAAAGAGTCAGGTATAACACCTAAGTTTGATTGTGTTAAATCTTTTATGGATACCGATGCTTTCCGTGAATTTAGCACTAAATATGGACTTGACTCTGAGATAGTAGCTTGTTTCTGCGAATCCTTTGCTACTCATGTTGATCTCCCTAAGGAGAAGTGGTTTAAATATAATCCTCCCATAGAAGTAAAAATAGTTGTACCTATTAAAGTTGAAGAAAAGACTATCACTTATGATGATCCTGTTGCTCCTACTGCTTATGTTGTGAAACCACCTTTCCCTGTTAGAATAAAGGATCATGCTAAGGCTTCAACTGTTGTCAAGAAAAGTAATATTAGGACACAGAAACCCCCTGAGCAAGTTAAAGTTGAATCTAATATTGCTATGGTTAAAGATCTCTTGGCTGATAATATTGATGGGCATGTTATTTATTTCTGTGAGGAAACTGCTAGAATTGCTAAGCCTGGTGCTAAAGATAAACATAGACCTGTTATAGGCATGCCTGTTATCTCTGTTAAAATAGGAGATCATTGTTATAATGGCTTATGTGATATGGGTGCTAGTGTTAGTGCAATACCTCATTCCTTATACAAAAAAATTATGCATGATATTGCACCTACTGAGATAGAAGAAATTGATGTCACAATTAAGCTTGCCAATAGAGATACTATTTCACCAATTGGGATTGTTAGAGATGTTGAAGTCTTGTGTGGGAAGGTTAAATATCCTGCTGATTTTCTTGTTCTTGGTTCCCCACAAGATAGCTTTTGTCCCATTATATTTGGTAGACCCTTCTTGAACACTGTTAATGCTAGGATAGACTGCGAAAAGGATGTTGTTACTATTGGTTTGGGTCATATGTCTCATGAGTTTAATTTTGCTAAATTTTGTAGACAACCCCATGATGAAGAATTGCCTAGTAAAGATGAAATTATTGGTCTTGCTTCTATTGTCGTGCCTCCTGATGATCCTTTAGAACAATATTTGCTCGACCATGAAAATGATATGTTTATGAATGAAAGAAGGGAAATAGATGAAGTATTCTTTAAACAGGGACCCATTCTGAAACAAACTTGCCTGTTGAAATCCTAGGGGATCCTCCTCCACCCAAGGGTGATCCCGTGTTTGAGCTTAAACCATTGCCTGATACTATTAAATATGCTTATCTTGATGAAAAGAAGATATATCCTGTTATTATTAGTGCTAACCTTTCAGAGCATGAAGAAGAGAAATTATTGGAAACTCTGAAGAAGCACCATGCTGCTATTGGATATACTCTTGATGATCTTAAGGGCATTAGTCCCACTCTATGTCAACACAAAATAAATTTGGAGAAATACGCCAAACCAGTTATTGATCATCAACGACGGCTAAATCCTAAGATGAAAGAAGTGGTGAGAAAGGAAATATTAAAGCTCCTTGAGGCAGGTATAATTTATCCCGTTGCTGATAGTCAGTGGGTAAGTCCTGTCCATTGTGTCCCTAAGAAGGGAGGTATTACCGTCGTTCCTAATGATAAAGATGAATTGATCCCGCAAAGAATTATTATAGGTTATAGGATGGTAATTGATTTTCGCAAATTAAATAAAGCTACTAAAAAAGATCATTACCCCTTGCCTTTCATTGATCAAATGCTAGAAAGATTATCCAAACATACACATTTTTGCTTTCTAGATGGTTACTCTGGTTTCTCTCAAATACCTGTGTCAGCTGATGATCAAGCAAAGACCACTTTTACTTGCCCTTTCGGTACCTTTGCTTATAGACGTATGCCTTTTGGTTTATGTAATGCACCTGCTACCTTTCAAAGATGCATGATGGCTATATTCTCTGACTTCTGTGAAAAGATTTGTGAGGTTTTCATGGATGATTTCTCTGTTTATGGATCCTCTTTTGATGATTGCTTGAGCTACCTTGATCGAGTTTTGCAGAGATGTGAAGAAACTAATCCTGTCTTGAACTGGGAGAAGTGCCACTTTATGGTTAATGAAGGTATTGTCTTGGGGCATAAAATTTCTGAAAGAGGTATTGAAGTTGATAAAGTTAAAGTTGATGCTATTGAAAAGATGTCGTGTCCTAAAGACATCAAAGGTATAAGAAGTTTTCTGGGTCATGCCGGTTTTTATAGGAGGTTCATTAAGGAATTTTCAAAAATTTCTCGGCCTCTGACTAATCTGTTACAAAAAGATATACCTTTTGTCTTTGATGATGATTGTGTAGAAGCATTTGAAATACTTAAGAAAGCGTTGATTTCTGCACCTATTGTTCAGCCACCTGATTGGAATTTACCTTTCAAAATTATGCGTGATGCTAGTGATTATCCTGTAGGTGCTATTCTAGGACAAAGAGTTGATAAGAAATTAAATGTTATTCAATATGCTAGTAAAACTCTAGACAGTGCTCAGAGAAATTATGCTACTACTGAAAAAGAATTCTTAGCTGTTGTATTTGCTTGTGATAAGTTCAGACCTTATATTGTTGATTCTAAAGTAACTATTCACACTGATCATGCTACTATTAAATACCTTATGGAAAAGAAATATGCTAAACCTAGACTTATTAGATGGGTTCTCTTGCTACAAGAATTTGATTTGCATATTATTGATAGAAAGGGAGCTGAGAACCCCGTTGCAGACAACTTGTCTAGGTTAGAGAATGTTCTTGATGACCCACTGCCTATTGATGATAGTTTTCCTGATGAACAATTAAATGTCATAAATGCTTCTCGTACTGTTCCATGGTATGCTGATTATGCTAATTACATTGTTGCTAAATTTACACCACCTAGTTTCACATACCAGCAAAAGAAAAAGTTTTTCTATGATTTGAGACATTACTTCTGGGATGACCCACATCTTTATAAAGAAGGAGTAGATGGTGTTATTAGACATTGTGTACCTGAGCATGAACAGGAACAGATCCTACGCAAGTGTCACTCCAAAGCTTATGGAGGACACCACGCTGGAGATAGAACTGCACATAAGGTATTGCAATCCAGTTTTTATTGGCCTACTCTCTTCAAGGATGCCCGTAAGTTTGTCTTGTCTTGCGATGAATGTCAAAGAATTGGTAATATTAGTAGACGTCAAGAAATGCCTATGAATTATTCTCTTGTTATTGAACCATTTGATGTTTGGGGCTTTGATTATATGGGACCGTTTCCTTCCTCTAATGGGTATACACATATTTTAGTTGCTGTTGATTACGCTACTAAGTGGGTAGAAGCTATTCCAACTAGTAGTGTTGATCATAACACCTCTATTAAGATGCTTAAAGAAGTTATTTTTTCAAGGTTTGGAGTCCCTGGATACCTAATGATTGATGGTGGTTCACATTTTATTCATGGTGCTTTTCGTAAAATGCTTGCTAAATATGATCATAGAATTGCATCTCCTTATAACCCACAGTTTAGTGGTCAAGTGGAATTGAGCAATAGAGAGCTCAAATTAATTTTGCAGAAGACTGTTAATAGATCTAGAAAGAATTGGTCCAAGAAACTTGATGATGCATTATGGGCATATAGAACTGCCTATAAAAATCCTATGGGTATGTCTCCGTATAAAATGGTTTATGGGAAAGCATGTCACTTACCTCTCGAACTAGAACATAAGGCATATTGGGCTATTAAAGAGCTCAATTATGATTTCAAACTTGCCGGTGAGAAGAGGCTATTTGACATTAGCTCACTTGATGAATGGAGAACCCAGGCTTATGAGAATGCCAAACTGTTTAAAGAAAAGGTTAAAAGATGGCATGACAAAAGGATACAAAAGCGTGAGTTTAATGTAGGTGATTATGTATTGCTATTCAACTCTTGTTTAAGATTCTTTGCAGGAAAACTTCTCTCAAAATGGGAAGGTCCTTATGTTATCGAGGAGGTCTATCGTTCCGGTGCCCTAAAAATCAACAACTACGAAGGCACAAATCCGAAGGTGGTGAACGGTCAAAGAATCAAACATTATATCTCAGGTAATCCTATAAATGTTGAAACTAATATTATTGAAACCGTAACCCCGGAGGAATACATAAGGGACACTTTCCAGAACGTTTCAGACTCCGAAAAGGAATAGGTATGTGGTTCGGTAAGTAAACCGACTCCAAAACAGTTCTAATGGCAATTTTTCTCCGTTTTGGAATATTTAAGAAAATAGGAAAATAAGAAGTATTCCGGGAAGGACACGAGGCTTCCACGAGGGTGGGAGGCGCGCCCTACCCCCCTTGGCGCCCCCCCCCCGCCTCATGGGCACCTCGTGTGCTCTCCGGACTCCGTTTTCTTGCACGATACTTCTTTTGGTTGGTAAAAGTTCATTATATAATCTCCCGAAGGTTTTGACCACCGTATCATGCAATTATCCTCTGTTCTTGTTTCGAGCTGTTTTTCTGACAGATCTAGATCACCATGACATCTCCAAGTGCCCCTAGGGACAAGTTCTTCGAGAAGGTCATCAACTCCTACCTCGCGGAAGTGCTGCAACATCCTCAAACCATTGAGATGCGTGAGGGGTTGCTGCACATCCGCGATGTTGAGGGACCAAGGAGGACCGGAAGCGTGGAGATAAGGCTCGAGGCAATGGAACAACAAGTTTTAAAGTGTCAGGAGATGGTGGAGCATGGACTCGACTCCAATCACATAATGATCACGGAGTTCACCAACAACCACAAGCTGGACGCCAAGGACATTTGGGAGGCCATCTTCAAGTTTCATGAGAAAATCGAGCACCTCCAAGCCCAGATCTATGACCTGCAAAATCAAAACTGTGAGTATGAATATAGATTCAAGAGGATGAGTTTGGCTGCAGATTTAAGGATCCCGGAGACTCGATCATCCTTCTATGATGGTGAGCCTATGCCTTGGAAGAGGGACGACAAGCCTACATCATCAACAACTCTGTCTCCTTCACCAGCAAAAGAGATATAATCACATGGGTATGGGCACTCCCCTTGGCAACTTCCAAGCTTGGGGGAGGTGCCCCGGTATCGTATCACCATCACACTCCTATCTTTACCGTTTTTCTTAGTTCGATCCTTTTGGTAATATCTTGATCTAGTAGAATAAAGTTTTAGTATGATTTAGTTTTGAGTTTTGCTTTATGATCCCTGTATGTAATCGAGTCCGTGAGCTATATAATAAAGATTAGTGTTGAGTCAAGGGCTTGATTATCTTGCTATGATCTTAAGTGAATAAAAGAAAGAGAAAGAATAAAAAGAAACAAAGAGATCATATTGATCTTATGGAGAGTAATGACTTCACATATAAAGAGTATGATGATTAAAAGTTGTTGAGAGTTGACAAGCATAGCTTTGGTCATCGTTGCAATTAATAGGAAGTAATAAAGAAAGAGAGGTTTCACATATAAATATACTATCTTGGACATCTTTTATGATTGTGAGCACTCATTAAAATATGACATGCTAAAGAGTTGATGTTGGACAAGGAAGACAACGTAATGGGTTATTTTTTCTTATATCCGAAATAAAGTATATTGTCATGGATCATCCAACATGTTGAGCTTGCCTTTCCCCCTCATGCTAGCCAATTCTTTGCACCAAGTAGAGATACTACTTGTGCTTCCGAATACCCTCAAAACCAGTTTTGCCATGAGAGTCCACCATATCTACCTATGGATTGAGTAAGATCCTTCAAGTAAGTTGTCATTGTTGCATGCAATAAAAATTGCTCTCTAAATATGTATGACTTATTAGTGTGGAGAAAATAAGCTTTATACGATCTTGTGATGTGGAAGAAATAAAAGCGACGGACTGCATAATAAAGGTCCATATCACAAGTGGCAATATAAAGTGACGTTCTTTCGCATTAAGATTTCATGCATCCAACCCCAAAAGCACATGACAACCGCTACTTCCCTCTGCGAAGGGCCTATCTTTTATTTTTATCTTCTACCCTTATGCAAGAGTCATGGTGATCTTCACCTTTCCTTTTTACATTTTATCCTTTGGCAAGCACAGTGTGTTGGAAAGATCCTGATATATATATCTAATTGGATGTAAGTTAGCATGAGCTATTATTGTTGACATTAGCCTTGAGGTAAAAGGTTGGGAGGCGAAACTATAAGCCCCTATCTTTCTCTGTGTCCGATTAAAACTCCATAACCACAAGTATTGCGTGAGTGTTAGCAATTGTGAAAGACTAAATGATAGTTGAGTATGTGGACTTGCTGAAAAGCTCTTATATTGACTCTTTCTGATGTTATGATAAATTGCAATTGCCTCAATGACTGAGATTATTGTTTGTTAGTTCTCAATGAAGTTTCTAATTCATACTTGACATTGTGGATAGATTGTTACTTTGGCATAAGAGATCATATGACAATATCTATATATGTTGCTGTTATAAGAATGATCATGATGCCCTCATGTCCGTATTTCATTTTATCGACACCTCTATCTCTAAACATGTGGACATATTTATCATTATCGGCTTCCGCTTGAGGACAAGCGAGGTCTAAGCTTGGGGGAGTTGATACGTCCATTTTGCATCATGCTTTTATATTGATATTTATTGCATTATGGGTTGTTATTACATGTTATGTCACAATACTTATGCCTATTCTCTCTTATTTTACAAGGTTTACATGAAGAGGGAGAATGCCGGTAGCTGGAATTCTGGGCTGGAAAAGGAGCAAATATTAGAGACCTATTCTGCACAGCTCCAAAAGTCCTGAAACTTCACGGAACTCATTTTTGTAATTAATAAAAAATACTGAGCAAAGAAAATACCGGAGGGGGCCACACCCTGGCCACGAGGGTGGGAGGCATGCCCTACCCCCCTGGGCGCGCCCCCTGCCTCGTGGGCCCCCTGGTAGGCCTCCGGTCCCATCTTCTGCTATATGAAGTCTTTTACCCTGGAAAAAAATCATAAGCAAGATTTCGGGAAGAAACTCCGCCACCACGAGGCAGAACCTTGGCGGAACCAATCTAGGGCTCCAACGGAGCTGTTCTGTCGGGGAAACTTCCCTCCGGGAGGGGGAAATCATCGCCATCGTCATCACCAACGATCCTCTCATCGGGAGGGGGTCAATCTCCATCAACATCTTCACCAGCACCATCTTCTCTCAAACCCTAGTTCATCTCTTGTATCCAATCTTCGTCCCAAAGCCTTAGATTGGTACCTGTGGGTTGCTAGTAGTGTTGATTACTCCTTGTAGTTGATGCTAGTTGGTTTATTTGGTGGAAGATCATATGTTCAGATCCATTATGCATATTAATACCCCTCTGATTATGATCTGTGAGTAGTTACGTTTGTTCCTGAGGACATGGGAGAAGTCTTGCTATTAGTAGTCATGTGAATTTGGTATTCGTTCGATATTTTGATGAGATGTATGTTGTCTTTCCTCTAGTGGTGTCATGTGAATGTCGACTACATGACACTTCACCATTATTTGGGCCTAGAGGAAGGCATTGGGAAGTAATAAGTAGATGATGGGTTGCTAGAGTGACAGAAGCTTAAACCCTAGTTTATGTGTTGCTTCGTAAGGGGCTGATTTGGATCCATATGTTTCATGCTATGGTTAGGTTTACCTTAATACTTCTTTTGTAGTTGTGGATGCTTGCAATAGGAGTTAATCATAAGTGGGATGCTTGTCCAAGTAAGGGCAGCACCCAAGCACCGGTCCACCCACATACCAAATTATCAAAGCAACGAACGCGCATCATATGAGCGTGATGAAAACTAGCTTCACGATAATTCCCATGTGTCCTCGGCTTGTCCAGGCTTGTCCTTTGCTACAAAAAGGATTGGGCCATCTTGCTGCACTT
This sequence comes from Aegilops tauschii subsp. strangulata, assembly GCF_002575655.3. Classification (NCBI taxonomy): domain Eukaryota; kingdom Viridiplantae; phylum Streptophyta; class Magnoliopsida; order Poales; family Poaceae; genus Aegilops; species Aegilops tauschii. The sequence continues at coordinate 521,980,271 of NC_053036.3, forward strand.
TATTTACACTTGTTACTTGTTACCCGTTACAAATTACCATATCACAAAACTATCTATTACCGATAATTTCAGTGCTTGCAGAGAATACCTTACTGAAAACCGCTTGTCATTTCCTTCTGCTCCTTGTTGGGTTCGACACTCTTACTTATCGAAAGGACTATGATAGATCCCCAATACTTGTGGGTCATCATTCAGCCGGGTGTGCAGCGGGCGGTGCAGTACTATTCGATTTGACAGCGGGTGGCGCAGTTCCCGATACGACTTTAATGCAGACGAGGGAGGGGTAGCGGTTCCCAAAATGTTGAATGGCCAATGATGCATACTCCTTCAATTAGCATCGTGCATGCATGAGGGAAGTAATGGGAGGAGGATCGGGAAAAGAGGCTGCACGATGTGAATGCAACGCAGTTTGCACTCATATAAAGGCGCCCCTCCATTCCAATGCATCTACCACATCGTACGCACCTAAGCATTTGCCTAAGCACCTACACTAAGCGCAAAAGTGCTCACTCAAGACCCATGGCGGCGATGTGCACGAGCGGCAACCGGCTGTGCCAGATGGTCCACGACGCCGGCCTGCGACATGGCGCCGAGAATCGTCTCCAGACAGTGTTCGCGACCGGCTGGTGGATGGCCGCCGTCGACGCCAACTATGACTCTCAGTTGGACCAGATGATTGTTGCCACCACCAACAAGTTCACCGTCCTCAAGAAGCTCGGGGACGACATCGCCGTACTCCTCCAGCCCGCGCGCCTGGGCTCCTCATTGCCTGCCACCCTAATCGGCCTCCATGGCCGGAACCTCTTTCAAGCACTGGTGGCCCTGCGACTACCCGCCGACGCCACGAAGAATGTCCACCTGGAGATCACGCTCGCCGCGAGGCGCCTCTCCCTGCAAGAATTCGTCGACCTACACATCGACATGTACGAGCAAATCATGTACATAGGTATCTACAAGGCCATTGAGGACGCTACGACATTGGCCTTCCTCAACCGGCTGGAAGCCTTGGATACCTTTGCTGAGAAGCACCTTGACCTCGCCACAAAAGCTGCCGCTCTAGCTGCCGGTCGGTGGCCCGGTGCACTAAGTTGAGGAGGAGGAGGAGGTCGTACGTTGATGGGTGCATCTTTCTTCTTGCCTCCTGTAACCACCACTACGATCGCATCATCGTGGCCTTAATTCTTATTGTGCTATTGCATTCTCGTTCCAGTCAATACCGACATGTGCGATCCCTTTGCTTAATTATATGAATCACTGTAACTAGTACTCCATCCGTCAATTTATAAGTTGTGCTTACCTTTTCCATCAACTTCGTGCAACGCTCGGGCATCTTGCTAGAAACACTAGAACATGTCGGACCGCATGTGAACAAACCGATGATGCGCCAACCTAGCCACTACGTACCCTGCTTATCTAGCGGAAATAGCCCTGCCCTAGCGTTTCCAATCGTTATTTCTATCTATCGATCATGCCAAGGAGCAGAACCAAATGTTACAATTTATACATTTTTCTCTACTCCTACTCCTATAAAAGACTCAGTTGGTGATGGTGGTGTGTCTTCCATCCGTCGTTTCTGACCATTAGATCTGCATCTAACGGTTGTGAGGTAAGTTGTGGCATTTTTGCAACAATAGCCCACTTCTCTACTCCAATTTGCTGAAAACCCCTTATTATCTTGAAAGCAACCACATCCCTCCCTCACCTCATCAAAATAGCATGAAAATATATTTTGAGTGAAAAGTAATATATTAGGAGTATATCAAAACAAGAGTGATTTCTTTCAGGTTTGTGAACAAGTACTACTATTCTACTACTTTGGATCCGTCGCAACGCACGGGCACATTGCGAGTAAAAGGAAAAGGCCTGCCGCGTTCGTGTCGCACCCACACACGCCCGGGAATCGGGAGTACTCCACGGCCCGTCCGGCATGCCACATAGCTAGGGAAGGCGTGTTGCCTAGCATTTTCACTTTCATGTGGGACCGCTGTTGAGCAAACCGACTATTGGCAAACCGCACCCCGCCCGCCGCCAGGTTGGAAAACAGAAACGAGGGGAAGATCTAGCTGTAGCACGGAAGCCAAGAAATTTGGTGTCTGATGGGGCTTGTTGATAGACTATTATTTATTCATAACTAGCAAGATGCCCATGCGTTGCACGGAAAATCAAGATGCATTTGTATGAGTAGTTTATGTTGTGGGAGAAAAGGATGAACAAGAGAAGGCCTTATATTTGCAAATGTGGAGAGGGGTGTGGGTATCTTTTTGCAAAATTGCCATAGTTTCCTTCCTATCCGTCAGATATAAATCGGACGGCCTATATTGCAGGATGGCAGGCACACCATCATCACCAACTCTGTTTTTCATAAGAGTAGAGACACGTAGACAGGATGCACATAGAGGAATTTTGTTACTGCATGTTGTTACGTCCTACTAGTACCTACTCCCTCCTTCTGGTTCACTACTAGTACTCCCTCCGTCCTGGCTTATTGGTCCCCTTTGTACTCAATTCATGAGCTCGTTTTCCTCAAGAATTGTCTTTACCAATGTATTAATATCGGGAATGCATCTATGAACAACGAATGATTAAACCTTGCATGCAACGTTTTGACAAAGCATTGACTTACGAACATGTGAATGTGAGGGACAACAACCTTGTGCATGCATGCAACAGTCACACGTACACATGGACGCAAAATGCGCGCGACGCCCTAATGCATGCATGTCCGAGCACACGACGGAACACACACGGTCACGCTCAAGTGCTCAACCTACACGTGCATGCACACACATACTCAGCCAGGGTGTGCTAGTGACCGTATAAACACCAGAAAATGTATATCTTGACCGCAATGAGCGTATTATGAAGTCCAGTGACCGTATTTTTACAAATATACAGATATAGAGAGTAGAGATTTGGTTACCAAATCTCATGTGTGCAATGCACGTGTACCATACTAGTTGGTTACCAAATCTCATCCGGGTTTGGCACGAGCTCGTACTGCGGGAGCACCACAAGGCCTGCCGCAGGAGTTACATTTCCCTCTCGGGGCCCACGGGACCGAGCTTCAGTGGATTAGTGCACCGGCCTATGAGTCAATGACATGCGGACCTTAAATGCGGCTGGCCCACATGTCATTCTCATGGTGGTGGCATGGTTCGCGACTCACTCATTCGAGATGAACCGGCCGGTGGTGGCGTGGTCGTGGCGAGGGTGCCACAGCTGAGCGTCGAGGCGTTACGAGACGTAGATGGCCACACCGGCCGGTACTACCTGTAGTACAGAAGTACTCCAGCTGAGGATTGATGCCCGGGACGAAATGTGTCACAGCCGCTGAATGAAAATTCGATGGTGCGGGAGTACGGATCGGAGCAGGCAAATCGCGTCCAATCGAGTGTGGCTGTGGTAGAAAGTTGATAGTCACTGCAGTTCAGCTGGCCTGCATGTCATTCACACAAAGGCGAAGGAGTGGTGGGGCCGAGAGGGATGAGGCGCACGTCGGGGGACGTCGTGCCATGGGTTGGAGCGGCGTCGTGGGAATCGCGTGTGGGCGTGGCAGTGGTAGAAACAAGAAACGTGATGGTCGTCGTGGTTCAACTTCCATGGACAAGTTGTCATGTCTGCTGACACATGCATTGCATACCGCTCACTGCAAGGAGCAGTAGTAGAGAAAACTTGTTCCAAAGATACCATTTCTGATAAAATTCTCGAGATGTCATTAGTTTTTACACATGAGATTACTCCTGCAAGGGTCGATCACAACAAGTGTTTTGTAAAAAAAATGCATCTTGATGTTCCCTGGAATGCACGGGCATCTTGCTAGTTATAGAAGAATCCCACACGAGCAACTTGCCGCAGGGTGTGCCACCAACCCAAACTCAATTTTTTTCAGACACTTAGGTGCACCGGATGCCGTGCCACACTACAAAATGTAATAAAAAAACAGCTCCAATTTTTTAAAACCTGTTATCTTCAAACCATCAAAACAGCCTGAGGAATATATTTTAAGTGTAGCTTGATTTACTTTTACTGATATATGTATATCAAAACTAGAGTGTTTATATTTCAAGCCCGTGAACAAGTATTATTTTACTACTTTGGATCCATTGCAACGCACGGGCTAGCACATTGGTAGTAGTAGTCTCTATCTCTATCTCTACTCTACTCTTATAAAAAACAGAGTTGTTGATGATGGTGTGCTAGCCATCCTGCAGTATAGGCCGTCCGATTTATATCTGACGGATAGGAAGGAAACTATGGCAATTTTGCAAAAAAATACCAACACCCCTCTTATACTAGCAAGATGCCCGTGCATTGCCGAAACATTAAGATGCATTTGTATGCGTAGTTTATCTTATGGGAGAAAAGGATGAACGAGGGAAGGCCTTATTTGCAAATGTGGAGAGGGGTGTGGGTATATTTTTTCAAAATTGCCATAGTTTCCTTCCTATCCCTCGGATATAGATCGGATGGCCTATATTGCAAGATGGCAGGCACACCGTCCGATCTATATCTAACGGATAGGAAGGAAACTATGCCAATTTACCCGCACTCCTCTCCACATTTGCAGATAAGGCCTTCCCTCGTTCATCCTTTTCTCCCACAAGATCTTGATGTTCCGTGCAACGCACATGCATCTTGCTAGCCTCTACTCTTATAAAAAACAGAGTTGGTGATGATGGTGTGCCTGCCACCCTGCAATATAGGCCGTCCAATTTATATCTGATGGATAGGAAGAAAACCGTGGCAATTTTGCAAAAAGAAACCTACACCCCTATCCACATTTGCAAATAAGGCCTTCCCTCGTTCATCCTTTTCTCTCACAAGATAAACTACTCATACAAATGCATCTTGATGTTCCATGCAATGCACGAGGATGTTTCCTTGGGGGTCTCTCCAGCGCGGCGTGTCCGTAGTTGCTAGTTGAAGCCCCTTGAGATGCCAAAGTTGAGGGGCACTCGGATTTTGTCCGATGAGCAGGTAAGATGAGTTTGATCACGTAGTAAATGCATTCTAAAGACTACTTCCGTGTCCATTTCCTAATTCTCCCCCTGCCCACTGTTTCACAGGTTAGGCTCGGTGCGAGTGGAGATTAGCTTGCATATGTACGGGAGGGTACCAACATCAATTTGCACAACATTTACAATGGTGACACCGTTCCCATAGAACCTTTGTCCAACATTGGGATCAGCCATGCAATGGGCCACCGCTTGAATTGGTACGATGGAACCACAGTGAGATTGAAGAAGATAGCATGAACCTTGCACATGGCGGTCAAAGGTGGACGATGCTGTCTGCGGCCGATTTGTTGTCGTACGACTACGAAGACGTTGTGCTCCTTTCTAACTGCATCTTCGCGGTGACAAACTAGGGGGCTTGTTTCGTACGGGACACATCCTACGGTATACTCCCTCTCTCCCAGTTTATTTGTTTTGAATTTTTTTGTTTTATAAGATTCAAATTCAAATTTAGAGCTCCCCATCACATGTTGAGATTACAATGTCCATTAAATCGTTGCGTGCATGTATAGTAAAGAAACAAATCTCAAGTTTGCCACGAGTCGTGCAGCGGTAGCACCACAAGGCCTGGCACAGGAGTTACATTTACCTCTCGGGGCCCTCGGGTCTGAGCTTCAGCGCCTTACGACACCTGCCTTTGAGTCAATAACATGTGGACCCGATAGGTGGCTGGTCCACATGTAATGCTCCCGAAGGCAGAGGGGCAATGGGGCCGAGAGGGGTGAGCTGCAGGTCGGGGGACGTGTGGTGTCATGGGTTCGAGCGGCGTTGTGGGAATTGCGTGTGGCTGTGGTAGAAACTTGATGCTCGCCACATTTCAGTTGGACCACATGTCATGCACACAAAGGCAGAGGGGCGGTGCGGCCGAGAGGGGTGAGGTGCACATCGGGGGACGTGGTGCCGTGGTTGGAGCGGCGTCATGGGAATCGCGAGTGGCAGTGGATGAAACGTGATGGTCGCTGTCGTGGAATTGTCACGGCAGATGTCCTCAAGCTAGGACTTAGTCGTGGAGCCATCGCCGCTAGGAAGCTTGAAGGGGTTAAACGGGACAAGGAACACGAGGGTTTATACTGGTTCGGCCCCTTACGGTGAAGGTAAAGCCTACGTCCAGTTGTGGTGGTATTGATTAGGGTTTCGATGACCAGGGAGCTTAACTGCTATGCCTGGCTCTCGACGAGATCTTTCTTACACCTAAACCGCTGCCGGGTCGTCCCTTTATATAGAGAGGTTGACGCCCAGCAACTCTCAGAGTCCCGGCCGGCTCATAAGAGCGTCCGGCTCGGACTCTCAACTATTCTTGCCTTACACTACAAGTTCTACCATAATGACGGTTGTAACTACGGGCCCTAGCCATCTCCGGGTCTTAAGCCCATCTTTGGCCCACCGTCTTCAAGCTTGGCGCCGGGCTTCAGGTGATGACCCTTATGAGTAACCCGGCCCCACCGGGCGGGTGACTCTAAGGTTTATATCCTCAACATTAGGCCCCAGATTGATTTGAGCCGGCTCATGTCAATCTCCAATCCTTTCGACAGAGAATCTCCGGCTTACAATTGTGCGAAGGCCATAACCCGGCATGACATCATCCTCTGGATCCCGGGTAATCCGCCGTGACATCATCTTCCATTAAGTCCGTTTTTTACTCCACCATATCCGCAACGGATCTTATCTTTACTGCCATCCCGAAAATCGAGGCGTTTTATGGTGAGATAACCGCACCGTGGCCTCCTCGTTTCTCGCGCCCACTTATGAGCCTGCCCTTATAAGTAGTCCGGCCCGATGAGCCTCCAGCCACCCGTCTTCCTCCTCGCGCCACTGTTCTTCCGCTCGAGCTCCATTGCCGTCGCCACCGCGGGTCTTCTCGTCCTCACCGACTCCGGCCGCTGCATCAACCTGTTGCGTCCAGAGAAAATGGCGGCGACCCCCGTGACTCACCAGCACCCGTAAGTTTTCGCCACTCCGTAGAGTAGATCCACATTAGGCTCCTGCTGTTCTTCCCGTGTTCTTCGCCGTTCCTCGCGAGTTCTCGGTAGTTTTTATTTTTACCACCTTTCTGATCTCTAACTGCATAGGACTGCTGCGGTAGTTGTTTCACGCCCATTCCAATGTTCATAGATCCCTTCTTACTGCGTACAGGCTCTGTTCAAGTTTACGAACTTCCTCTGCGTCTGTTTTAGGTCTAGAAACCTTTCCTTTTATTCAACCATTTTGATCCAAAATTTTCACCATGATCTGTGAAACTTGTTTTCACCGCACTTAGTAAAAAACTGCATCAGCTGAGCTATGGCGGCTTACATTTCCGGCTCAAAGAAGCCACGCGCCGTAAAACTTTCCAGCTCAAAAGAAGCCACGCGCCGTAAAATTTTCGCCAGCTCATTTATGATAAAACTGTAGACAATTTGAATTACTCTCGCTACCTTCAGTGGCTTAGATAACCCGATGCATTTAGCCATATGTCATTAGGCCCCTTCATAAGCCGCCACTTTAAATATTAAACTGTAAATTCCCTCCGGCTTATAATTAATCCAGACATTTCCTTTTATCATAGGCTTCCGACTTTCACCATGCCTCCCAAAGCTCCCAAAGCACCCATCACTTGCAACTGGATGAGGTCCAACGTCACCGACGAAACCTTAGCGGATTTGTGAAGACGGGTTACCTGCCCAAGAAGGACGTCATGTCTTACCGCGCCCCTGACCCGTCAGAGGAGAGACCACAGCCAAAGGACGGGGAGGTGGTAATATTTGCGGATCACATGAGCCGGGGCTTCGCACCGCCCGGCTCAAAGTTCTTTAGAGATGTACTGAATTTCTTTGACCTGCGGCCACAAGACATAGGACCCAATTCGGTGTCGAACATATGCAACTTCCAAGTATTATGCGAGGTCTACCTTGGAGAGGAGCCCAGCCTTCTGCTCTTTAGAGAGCTGTTCTATTTGAACCGCCAGGACGAGTGCGCCAACGGGCCGAGCTTGGAACTTGGTGGAATCTCCATTCAGCGACGGAGAGACTGCCTTTTTCCTTACGCCGAGCCGCCGAGCCACCCAAAGGACTGGAACCAGACGTGGTTCTACTGCCAAGACACGTCGCCGGCTGACGAGAGCCCGCTGCCCGGCTTTCGTCCTTCGCGTCTGGAACCAACTCACCCTCTGTCAGACAAGTTATCTCAGGCGGAGCGCCAACCTCTGATCCCCACCATCAACAAAATCAAGGCTCTCCTGGGAAATGGCCTTAATGGCATTGATCTGGTCCGAGTCTGGATCTCGTGGTGGGTGATCCCCTTAAGCCGCCGCCCCGGCTTAATGTGTGAGTACACAGGCCGGAAAGATGACCCCCTGCGACACAGCCGCAACGATCTTCCTGAAGACGTTGCTGAAGACATGACCAAGGCCCTTTTGAACGAGAGCTTGGCAGACTGCGGGAGGACCGGCTTAAGCCCCTTCTGCAAGACCAACCCGGCCCCAGCGGTAAGCCGCTGATCTGAACATCTTATTTTCTTTTGTAGATAGCTTTCATCTGAACCTTAAGAAATCGTCATTGTATTTTTCAGGCTGATGGCAAATTCTGGAAGGTCAAATATGACCATGAGGCGGCCAAGAAGGCCAGGAAGGCTAAGAAAGCCACCAAGAGAGCCGCTCCCTGCAAGAAGGGAAGTAGGCCTACTGCTTCAGAGCTGCTGCAACTAAGCGATAGCTCCGAGTCAGAGGTAACCCCTGAACCTGTAAGCTCTTGTTGTATGTCTTGTTTATTTCTATCCACCTTATCAATACTGTTCATCAACAGGATGACACCGGAGCAAGTAACCCGGTGGTTGAAGAGGTAATGACACTTTCCTCCGACTCGGAGCCCTTGCCAAGGCTGAAAGTCCGAAGGGTAACACGGAAAGTAAGATTTTCACATCCTTTAGCTTATCAAGATCCTCAATTTCTTTTGAAGCAACAGATTCATGAGAGCCGGCGGCACACCCGGACCAACAAGGATGCTGACCTCTCCTCCGGCTTACCTGAGGCATCAAGGAAGCGCCGGTCCGAGGTTATCGCCAACTTATATCCTTTTCATCCTCTGGCGGGTGTTATACGTCAACCTCTCAATTCTTCTGATTCAAATTATCAGGAAACGTCTCCTTCCTCTGGTGACTCGATGCAGTCGAATCTGCCGGCTTTCAAGACCGTACCTGGGTAATGATGATCATCCCTTGCTATGCTTTATCTTTACTCATACTTTTGTACTAACCTTTTGTCCTTTCAGTGCCCAAGCAAAGCTCAGTAAAAGAGCAAAGAAGAATAAGCCGGCAGAGGAGTCGGTCGTGACGGAACCGGAAGTTTCCGCTCAAGAGCCGCCAGCCGCCTCTGCTCCTGAAGCCACCACTCCCACCGACGAGCCAGCCATGGAGACTTCCACCAACCCGGATATCTCCAGCCCGGCTCAGCCGGCCGATGACCCGGACGTGGTAATCACCCGGACGGAGTTTGTTGAGCCGGGGAGACCCACTGCGCTGGCCAAGTGCTCCGCCAAGGAAGAGTTATTAGAGCACAGCCGGGCCAATCTGGACCTCACCAACTATACGAACTTGAGCGTCGGAGAGATCGTCTCCGGCTATGTGAGTCAGGTGCACAAAAGCCGGGATTTGGAGATCAACATGGTGAATCAGATACAACAGAAGTCTGAGGTACCACTCTACTGCTTACTGCATAGTTACCTTTACCATACTAGCCCCCAAGTCGACGACTTATGATTGAATATGTTGTAGACTTAAGTTCCGGCTTACTTCCATGAACCGGTAATTTGTAGATAGAGACTTTCAACATGCATTAGCCCCCAAGTGCCAAGTGTCTTTGCTTGGAAAGTGCTTGGGACTTTAAATTTGCATAGTAACTGTTTATATTATAACCCGGAAATTGTGCAGGCTGCTTGCAAGAAGCTTGAGGCTGACATCTCTGATCTGAAGACCCGCCTGAGGACGCAGGAAACTGGGACCTGGAAGGCCAATGCCAAATTTGTGTCCAGTATTGCTGCTCAAGAGAAGCTGAAGAAGAACTTTGAAGCTGAACGGAAAACTTGGGCCGAAGAGAAGGCTACTCTGGTGAGCCGGGCCGAACAGGCGGAGAAGGCTCTGACGGAGAGAACCGCCGAACTCTCCGGCTTAAAGCGCCACGTGTCATAGATGGTCGCCGCAATCTTCGGTAAGTTATTCCACCAGCTTTCATCAAGTTTATAATCTTTATGTCTCGTAACTCCCATCATTGCCAGCGGCTTATCTTATTCTGTTAAACAGGTCCAAGAAGCGCCAACCTCAACCAAAGTGTCCTGACCAAGTTGAAGGCCATGTACACTCTGGTGGAACAACTCTACACCGGGTCACAGCGCACCTTGGCCGTGGTGGCCCTATCCAATGAGGTGCCGACTCACCTGGCGGAAGTACTTCGCCGGCTGGCCGTTCTCCCTCAGCGTGTTCAAGAGCTGCGACGGGCGTCTGCAAGAGCCGGAGCCATAGCTGCTCTGAGCCGGGCCAAGGCTTTCCTTCCAGAGCTAGACCCGGCGGACATTGCACTTGGTTATCCCAGCTTGAAGGAAGACGGCACCCCTTTCGACCAAAGGGACTTTGCTGCCTATGTGAAGATCGTGCGCCCGGTGGCCACCCTGATTGGGAATGACACAGATCTGACCAAGTACCAGCCGGGTTACGATGCAGAGAATCAGAGGATCCCCACTCCGCGTTATGAAGCCCTCAGCTTAGTCCCGCCGACTCATAAGCACACCTTTGCCCCAGAAATTGACCCGGCCAGGTTAATTGACGAGGAAGCTCAATTTGAAGCTCTGATCGGCATTGACTGGAAATCGTCAACCTTCCAGGTCTTGGGAACAGCTGGAGGAGCGGAGAGGGATGAGCCGGAAGCTTCGACCCAGCAAGCATCTTAACTCTGTAGGCGGCTTATTGAAACAATGCTTCACCCTTTTGGACTCGATGAGTCTTGTAATAGAATAGGACCAACATTTTAACTTTGTCGTGCCATCGTGCACGTGCTGAATGCTTAATTCCATTGAAGTTGGTTCCTTATATTCCTCCGGGTCATAAATGATCATTCATGTTCCTTGAGCTCAAATAGTTGTCTTTAACTATCCTGCATAGAAAAATAAATCACAAGTCTCTAGGCGGCTTACCGCACTGAGGATCATAGCCTCATACATATAACCCGGAATATGAATCTAAGTCACAAAAGACCGGTCCTCAATTATGTCCTTGATATAACCATAATAACACACTTACCGGCCTTCAAGCACACTTCCGGTTTATATAACCCGGGTAATAAGGTTGGTGCCTCAATTCCGGTTTACCAGTCTTCATAACGCCGATTGTGCTCGACTAGCACTGTGAATCAAAGTTAAGACGGCAAAGTGAGACCCGCCGTGCACACTATTGAAACAATCAGAAGAACTCGTTGCAAATCAGAAAGCCTTAGGGGCTTCCGGTTCGAATACGACCAGAAACCCGTCCCAAAGGGGTTATGCTAAGATTCGAATGCGATCATATAGCCCCCAGTGGGTGTGGCGATGCCAATCAAGAGGGTACCGACAGCTATGTTCTCTTTGGTTCGAATACGACCCATGTTTGAACAGGAAGCCCCCAAATGACCTTAGGAGTTTGTTTAACGACGCTGATTCGAATACGATCCACGTCGGTTCCCAAAGGGGTTTGAACTGTGATTCAAATATGATCAAAGAAAACTCCCCAATGAGCTCGGCACTTTGCCAATCAAATGGGTATCGACAGCTATGTTCTCTTTGGTTCGAATATGACCTATGTTTGAATAGGAAGCCCCCAAGTGATTATATTGCATACGGCTAGATTCGAATACGATCATAAGCCGGATCCTCCTTCAAGTTATCATGTGATCTTGCAATGAAAACAACACGTTCACCTTTGGAGGAGAAAAAAGGACAGAGGTCCTACTTTATTGCTTATCATAATATATACATGGCTTAGAGAAATATGTACACTATGAGAGCCGGTGGCTTAAGTGTAATAAGGCCGAAGCTGAGCTATGTTCCACGGCCGACGGGTCTCTTCCTCCGATTTACGTGAATCTTTGTGCTCCCGAATGTCAATGAGGTAATATGACCCGTTGTGCAAATTCTTGCTGACCACAAAGGGCCCTTCCCAAGGCGGGGATAGCTTGTGCGCATCTATTTGATCTTGGATGAGCCGGAGCACCAGATCGCCTTCCTGGAAGACCCGGGATTTAACCCGGCGACTGTGATAACGGCGCAGGTCTTGTTGGTAAATCGCTGAGCGAGCTGCTGCCACATCACGCTGTTCGTCCAACAAGTCAAGAGCATCTTGGCGCGCCTGTTCATTATCTGCCTCAACATAAGCCGCCACTCGAGGCGAGTCATGACGGATGTCACTGGGGAGGACTGCTTCCGCTCCATAAACCATGAAGAAAGGCGTGAAACCTGTAGACCTGTTAGGAGTAGTGTTGATGCTCCACAACACGGAGGGTAACTCCTCCACCCAACAACCCGGCGTCCGTTGTAAAGGGACCAAAAGCCGGGGCTTGATGCCTTTCAAAATCTCTTGATTAGCCCTCTCAGCTTGACCATTGGATTGAGGGTGAGCCACTGATGAAACATCAAGTTGAATATGCTCTCGTTGACAAAACTCCTCCATGGCGCCTTTGGATAGATTGGTACCATTGTCAGTTATAATGCTGTGTGGAAAGCCAAAGCGAAAGATCACCCTTTTCATGAACTCAACTGCCGTGGCTGCGTCACACTTGCTAACTGGCTCTGCTTCAACCCACTTTGTAAATTTGTCAACTGCCACCAAGAGGTGGGTCTTCTTATCCTTGGACCTTTTAAAAGGCCCAACCATATCAAGCCCCCAGACCACAAAGGGCCAAGTAATTGGGATCATCCTCAGCTCCTGAGCCGGCACATGAGCCCGTCGTGAGAACCTTTGGCAACCATCACATTTACTGACCAAGTCCTCCGCATCAGCATGAGCCGTCAGCCAATAAAAACCATGACGAAAAGCCTTGGCCACAAGGGATTTTGAGCCGGCATGATGGCCACAATCCCCTTCATGAATCTCACGCAAGATCACTTGACCTTCCTCAGGGGAGACACAACGCTGGAACGCTCCCGTAACACTGCGGCGATGCAGCTCACCATTGATAACAACCATTGACTTAGACCGCCGGGTTACTTGTCTGGCCAAAGTTTCATCCTCAGGCAAATCTCCCCGGGTCATGTAAGCCAGATAGGGCACTGTCCAGTCCGGGATGATATGGAGAGCCGCCACCAGTCGTGCCTCCGGGTCAGGGACAGCCAAGTCTTCCTCTGTGGGCAACATAACAGAAGGGTTATGCAGGATGTCCAGGAAAATATTAGGCGGCACCGGTTTTCGCTGAGAGCCCAGCCGTCTTAAAGCATCAGCCGCCTCGTTCTTCCTGCGATCGATGTGCTCTACTTGGTAACCCTGAAAGTGCCCAGCAATGGCGTCAACTTCACGGCGATAAGCCGCCATGAGAGGGTCCTTGGAGTCCCACTTTCCTGATACTTGTTGAGCCACCAGGTCTGAGTCGCCGAAGCACCTTACCCGGCTCAAGCTCATCTCCTTAGCCATCCGAAGACCGTGGAGCAAGGCCTCGTACTCAGCCGCATTGTTAGTGCAAGGAAACATCAACTGTAGCACATAATGGAACTTGTCACCCTTAGGGGAAGCCAACACGACTCCAGCCCCCGAGCCCTCCAATTGCCTGGACCCATCGAAGTGAATAGTCCAATATGTGTTATCCGGCTTTTGTTCGGGCACTTGTAACTCTGTCCAATCGTTGATGAAATCCACCAAGGCTTGAGATTTAACAGCAGTGCGGGGTACGTATTTCAGACCATGAGGTCCGAGCTCTATAGCCCACTTAGCCACTCTCCCTGTGGCCTCTCTGTTTTGAATGATATATCCAAGGGGAGCAGAACTGACCACAGTGATGGGGTGACCCTGGAAATAATGCTTAAGCTTCCGGCTTGCCATGAACACACCATAAACAAGCTTCTGCCAATGCGGATACCGCTGTTTGGACTCGATGAGCACTTCGCTGACATAATAAACCGGCCGCTGAACCGGATGCTCCTTACCCTCTTCCTTGCGCTCCACCACCACAGCCACACTGACGGCTCGTGTGTTAGCAGCCACATACAGCAATAAAGGCTCCTTGTCAACCGGAGCAGCAAGGACTGGGGGCTCTGCCAGCTGCCTCTTCAAATCCTCAAAAGCAGTATTAGCTGCATCATTCCAGACAAAGTCATCAGTTTTCTTCATCAACTGATATAATGGCATGGCCTTCTCACCCAAACGGCTTATAAACCGGCTTAAAGCAGCGATACGACCCGCCAAGCGCTGGACATCGTTTATACACGCCGGCTTAGCCAGGGAGGTGACGGCCTTGATCTTCTCCGGTTTAGCTTCAATGCCTCTGTTAGAAACCAAAAAACCCAAGAGCTTGCGTGCAGGAACACCAAAAACACACTTGGCCGGGTTAAGCATCATCTTGTAGACCCAGAGATTATCAAAGGTTTCCCTCAGATCATTTATCAAGGTTTCCTCCTTCCTGGATTTAACCACAATATCATCCACATAAGCATGAACATTGCGCCCAATCTGGTTATGAAGACAGTTCTGCATGCAACACTGATAAGTCGCCTGTGCACTCTTGAGTCCAAAGGGCATAGACACATAACAGAAGTCTCCAAAGGGAGTGATGAACGCCGTCTTCTCCTGGTCCTTAACTGCCATTTTAATCTGATGATATCCAGAATAAGCATCCAAGAAACTTAAGCGCTCACAACCCGCCGTAGCATCAATGATTTGATCAATACGGGGAAGGGCAAAAGGATCAGCCGGACACGCCTTGTTTAAGTCCGTGTAGTCCACACACATCCGCCAGGTGCCGTTCTTCTTGAGCACGAGCACCGGGTTAGCTAACCACTCTGGGTGAAAGACTTCAACAATAAACCAGGCCGCCAAGAGCCAGGCCACCTCTTCACCAATAGCTTTCCGCCTCTCTTCATTAAACCGCCGAAGGAATTGCCTGACCGGCTTAAATTTCGGATCAACATTGAGAGTGTGCTCAGCGAGTTCTCTAGGTACACCTGGCATGTCAGAAGGTTTCCATGCAAAAATGTCCCTATTCTCACGGATGAACTCGATGAGCGCGCTTTCCTATTTTGGATCCAGATTGGCACTGATGCTAAACTGCTGAGATGAATCACCTGGAACGAAATCAACAAGTTTAGTCTCATCAGCCAACTTAAATTTCATTGCCGTCTCATGCTCCGTAGTCGGCTTTTTCAGAGAGGTCATATCTGTTTGGTCAACATTGTCCTTGTAAAATTTTAACTCCTCTGTTGCACAAACAGATTCTGCATAAGCTGCATCGCCTTCCTCGCACTCCAAGGCCACCTTCCGGCTGCCATGAACCGTAATGGTCCCATTGAGACCCGGCATCTTGAGCTGTAAATACACGTAACACGGCCGTGCCATGAACTTGGCGTAAGCCGGCCGCCCAAATATGGCATGATACGGGCTTCTTATCTTGACCACCTCAAAGGTCAATTTTTCCACCCTGTAGTTGTGCTCGTCTCCAAAGGCCACTTCCAACTCAATCTTGCCGACTGGATAAGCCGACTTACCAGGTACCACACCATGGAAAATAGTGTTTGACTGGCTGAAGTTCTTATCAATCAACCCCATACGACGGAAAGTCTCATAATAGAGGATGTTGATGCTGCTGCCTCCATCCATGAGCACCTTAGTGAACTTATATCCTCCCACTTGAGGAGCCACTACCAAGGCCAAGTGACCCGGATTATCCACCCGGGGAGGGTGATCCTCCCTACTCCACACGATAGGCTGCTCAGACCATCTTAAATAGCGTGGAACCGCCGGCTCAACAGCATTCACAGCCCTCTTATGAAGCTTCTGATCTCGCTTACACAGACTGGTGGTAAATACATGATACTGTCTACCGCTAAGCTGCTTTGGATTGGTCTGATAACCCACCTGCTGCTGTTGATGACCCTGGCCAGACTGCTGATTAAAGCCCCCTTGACCGTTCTGAGGATTAGAATTTGAGCCGCCGCCCGGGCCATGAAAGCCGCCGGCGCCTGAGCCACCGCCCGGGCCATTGCTGCCGTTAAAGGCGTTGGAATTCTTAAAGGCCTTCATGATTGCACAATCCTTCCATAGATGAGTAGCTGGCTTCTCTCTAGAGCCATGCCTTGGACAGGGCTCATTCAACAGCTGCTCCAGCGTCGGGCCTGACCCGCCGGTTCGGGGAGGGGGCCTCCCCTTGCGTCTCTGGCTATTACCCTGTGAGCTGGCGTTGGCCACGAACTCTAGGCTGTCGTCGGCCTTACGCTTGCCACCTCCTTGGTTCCCCGGGTTATGCTGAGGACCCTTGCCATTGTCGTTCTTCTTTCCCTTCCCTGTCCTTTCATCATCTGAAACGGGGTCCTTGGTACTATCAGAATCGGTGTACTTGACGAGAGCCGCCATCAGCGTACCCATATCATTGCAGTCGCGCTTAAGCCGCCCGAGTTTCATCTTCAGGGGCAGAAAACGACAATTTTGCTCCAGCATTAAGACTGCAGAGCCGGCATACATCTTATCCGATGAATGTATGATCTCTTTGACCCGGCGAACCCAATGTGTCGTAGACTCACCCTCCTGCTGTTTACAGTTAGTCAAATCCACTATTGACATAGACTGCCTACAGGTGTCTTTGAAGTTTTGTATGAACCGGGCTTTCAGCTCAGCCCAAGATCCGATGGAATTCGGCGATAGCCCTTTCAACCAAGTGCGGGCAGTCCCATCTAGCATCATGGTGAAGTACTTGGCCATCGCCGCTTCACTGACCTCCAACAGCTCCATGGCCATCTCGTAACTTTCGATCCAGGCTCCGGGTTGTAAGTCAGTCGTGTAATTAGGCACCTTCCTAGGGCCTTTGAAGTCCTTGGGTAGACGTTCATTGCGGAGAGCTGGCACTAAACAAGGGACACCTCCAGTCCTCGTAGGGATACCCACGTCGACGGCAGTCGTCGGATAAGCCGGGGGAGTCTGGTAAGCCGTCAACTGAGGCACCTGCTCCGCCTCTTGCCGCGCTCTGTCTTGGTCTGCTGCGTGAAAGGCTCCGTTATGAGCCGGGCCATGACCAGGGGGCGGGTCATGGCGTCGGACATTACTTGAGCCGGTCGCTGAGACCATGTGTTTGCTATAACTCGGGCTCCGTCCTGGACGAGGGGTCGAGTGGATCCTGTCCCGGCTGTAAGAGTACGCCTCTTGCTGCGCCAGCGCTGTCTGAAGGAGTTCTCTGACCCGGCGGGTTTCAATAGCCGTTGGAGAGTCGCCGTCAATTGGGAGGGCCGCCAGTCGTGCTGCTGTGGCGACCATGTTCTCCAGCGGGTTAGCATAATGACCCGGTGGTATTGGTACATACTGAGGCGGGGCAGGGTTCACCCGGGGAGGCCCCATCACTTGTGGCTGAACAGGGGTCCCAGACCCAGGCACTATGATCGCTGGCGGGTTACTAGACCCTGCACCTGGCGTGTTGAAGAGGTTTCGAGGATCATAGACCGGAGGGAGTCGAGATTGGGCCTTTTGATGCCTCCTTCTCATGACCTCATTGGACGCGTTCTGATCCATCATGAGCCGGAAGGACTGCGCCTGAATCAACTGAGTCTGGGCGTCGAGAGCCGCCCTCTCCGCAGCCATCCTGATCCCTTCCACTGCCAGATCCTCCTTCGCTTTCACTAGATCTAACTTTAACTGCGCCACCTCCGCGTCATGCTGAGCTTGATCCGCCGGGTCAACCGCGGCGGTCAACAGGGCCGTCATCTTGTCCGTGAGATCCATCAGCACCTGAGCCGGCGAAGGCACCGGGTTTCCCGCCCCAGCAGCAGGGTTCTGAACAGGCTGCGCACCGGCCATGAAGATTCCAACCCGGCTCGGCAGCTCAAACGGGTCCGGAATACTATCACCATCGGAACAACCCATGAGCCTGCCATCTTGAAGTTGATACAACGAGTTTGACTTATCTGTGGACGACTCGCCATCAGAGCCGGCGGCCGTCTCATCACCAGATCCAGATCCATCAGAGAGCCCTCCATGGATACATCCCACAAAAGCATGCTTCAAGGCAGGCAGGGTCCGGGCGGGTCGTGCGCGCTGAGCCGTCTCGATGAGATCGGCGCAGAGATCCGGCTCAGGGCCCGGCTCACCAATCTTGCCAATGAAAACATGAATTCCGCCGAAGGGGACCCGGTATCCGTACTCAATTGAGCCGGCGTCGGGGCCCCAATTTGCATCGTCGATGTAGAGCTTGCCGGGACGACTCTTGGTCATCCGGCCCATAGCGTATCCCTTGAGCCCTTCGAAGCTACCCTTCAAGAACTCAAATCCACCGTGCGCTGGCCCCACGGTGGGCGCCAACTGTCGTGGAATTGTCACGGCAGATGTCCTCAAGCTAGGACTTAGTCGTGGAGCCATTGCCGCTAGGAAGCTTGAAGGGGTTAAACGGGACAAGGAACACGAGGGTTTATACTGGTTTGGCCCCTTACGGTGAAGGTAAAGCCTACGTCCAGTTGTGGTGGTATTGATTAGGGTTTCGATGACCAGGGAGCTTAACTGCTATGCCTGGCTCTCGACGAGATCTTTCTTACCCCTAAACCGCTGCCGGGTCGTCCCTTTATATAGAGAGGTTGACGCCTAGCAGCTCTCAGAGTCCCGGCCGGCTCATAAGAGCGCCCGGCTCGGACTCTCAACTATTCTTGCCTTACACTATAAGTTCTACCATAATGACGGTTGTAACTACGGGCCCTAGCCATCTCCGGGTCTTAAGCCCATCTTTGGCCCACCGTCTTCAAGCTTGGCGCCGGGCTTCAGGTGATGACCCTTATGAGTAACCCGGCCCCACCGGGCGGGTGACTCTAAGGTTTATATCCTCAACAGTCGCCGTAGTTGAACTTCCATGGACAAGTTGTCATGTCTATGGACACATGCATTGCATACCGATCACTATAAGGAGTAGTAGAGAAAGCTAGGCGGATAAATAGTTCCTTATAGTCAAGCGGACCCACGCTACTACTTGTTCCAAAGACATACACACCATCGAAATAGTCCATCTATATCAATATACATAGAGAGGGAATATTTTTTTACAAGAGAGGAAACAGTTCATCCATCCATAATGCCCTGCTACTGGTGCTTCTTCTTCTTCTTCTTCTTCTTCTTCTTCTTCTCATTTTCTGTGGGAGACGGCTTCGCAACAAGCTCTCTGGACCTTGCAGCTATCTCGAAACTCACACGGGCATCGAGGGCAGCATATTTTATCCGCTCATACGTCAAGGGATAATTCTCTCATCCATACGACCTTAATGCCAGCATCTCGTCACCCTTCTGAAGATTTGTTCCGAGCACAAAATTTGCTACGTCGAATAGGGATGGTGTCGGTTTATCACAATCTTCTACAGGAATTTTTATTTTGGTTTGTACGTCAGTGATGCTTTTCAAATCAAGGTTGTACGGCTCCAACTTATGTTTGTCCCCTGCGATGGCTACCCCACAGAAGTATATGTCCTCCCGAGACAAGATCTCGTGAAGCTCACCTGGTATGGAGGGCGCGCGTATGATGTGGTACACCAAAACATCATCTTCGAGGCACGGTTGAAGGACGGCGGCACGTTGGATCTTCCCAGTGGCACGCTCCGTGTACTCTGCATCGAGACCGATGACCTTCATCTCCACCTTTTGGAGGGAGTTGGATACATTGTTGATCCACTTCCGAACAAACCTTGGGTGGTCGGTGCTGTGGCAACTATGCTCAACGAGCCTTCGACGAGGACATGTTGGACGCTAAAAGCCTGCATCTCGATCTCTTTCGCCATTTGGAACCACTACACCGGAGGGCTATGGTTTGGAGAATTAGGATTAGATGGCTAGTCTAACTTAAGAAGATGATTATTTATAGGGGCTTTGAAATTACTCCAGGAGGATGTGAAGAGGTTAAAACAATGTGAATGCAGTGTGGTTTGGATGCAAATGAAGATCAAGGAGTAGTGAAGAAGCCGAGGAAAATCGGTTCCCGATGGAGACGTAAATGGGAGAAGTGGCCTGCAGGCAGTTGATTAGACGGCTAGGTAGACTAAACGAAAAGGCTATGCGGGTAGACTGAGGAGTGGGGCCTGTCCCTGTACGTGCCCATCCTTCTAGCGCTACATGTGCCACTGGCTAGTTGAGGTCACTCTTTCGAATCACCGTGGCGAGACATTTTATGATTCCTTTTTATTTCTGCACCCCTCCTGACAGGTGGGACCTATGCAAACGGATAAAATGTGTCATAGCTGGTTCGGATGGATATTGGCGCGTGCGTGGGAGACACAACATTCTCTAGTTAAGGAATATGCGGTTATCCTCAAAAAAGAAAAGTCCTTCTTCGCGCTTCTGCATGCACGAGAATTTGGCTCTGCTCGCAATATGGATGATACCTGGAGGATGAAGTGAACCCAGAGGCATGCTAGCACGGGAGCACTACTCATGTTCCTACTACTCCTACTACTATTAGTAGTAGTAGTAGTACAATTGTGGTACACTTGATGGTCAAAATACTATTATTCATCCAGTCCTCATAGTGAAGTGACAAGACCCTGCGCCTGAGGTGACACTAGTCCATGCGGCGTGTCCGGGTTACCAAAGTCAGCCTCACCTTGTGCACTGTGCAGTCACTGTCACCGCCGCTGTATAGCATGCCTCGCCTTGTCTCCCTCTCCCCTAGCACCACTCCATCTCCATCTCCGTCTCGCCGGAGATCCTGAGGTCACTCTTCATCATCTCACTGTGCCCCCGCATACCCTCGCCTCGCTCGCCTCCCCCAGTACCACTATTCCCTCGCAAGCCGCTCCAGCACCGAGAGCCTTCTCCCCCGTAAATCAAGCCCCCCAAAACCCCACCTTCCAAACTCCACCATGGCCGAACGCGAACCGCGCAGCATCCATATGATCCGCGATTGGAGAAATCTCCCCAGTGACGTCCTCAACCTCTGTTGTTCGTGTATGGATATGTTGAGCGCCCTGCGGCTGGCTGCATGCTCGAGGGGCATGCACACGGCCATCATCGAAACGAGGCCTAAGCTTTTCAAGAAACCCTGCTTGCTGCTATCTGGTCTTGCGAGATTTGCTCACCATGATACGGATACTGTTCATCTCTACCGTTGACCTCCTCTAGCCTCCACGGGCTCCTGTTCATCCACCGTCGACCTCCTCCAGCCTCCACCTGCGACTGTTCATTCATGGGCTCCTGTTCATCCAGCCTCCACCGCACGCTCCTCCACCGGCTACTGTTCAACCAGCCCTCTCCACGGGGTCCTGTTCAACCACCCCTCCACGAGCCACTGTTCATCCAGCCCTCCACCGGCTACTGTTCAACCAGCCCTCCACAGGGGTCCTGTTCATCCAGCCCCCCACGGGGGTCCTGTTCATCCACCGGCTCGATCGATTGGGGTACTGTTCATCCAGCGGCAACGGCCTCTACTACCACGGGTTCCTATTCATCCAACCCCCACCGGGAACTGTTCATCCAAACCCCCAACAATGCTCACTGTTCATCCAGAGGCAGCATCGATCGGCTTCAGTTAGCAGCAGTAGCGAAGGAATCACTCGGGTTCAGTTAACAGCAAGGGATCGATCGCTCGGGTTCAGTAACGTAGCTAGTGCAATCGCTCGGGTTCAGTTAGAGCCTAACGCCTTGCTCGGGTTCAGTTAGAGCCCAACCCCTCGCACACACACGCGTACATACGAGAGAAACGAGCATCGCTCGGCCCTCGACCACCCACCGTAACCGGGAACTCCCCCAATATTTTCCTCACCCTCGCTTCTACCATGGTTTTTCCCGTCATGGACGGCCCAAAGAATGTCATGCAGCTGCGTCTCCGGCCCGCCCAGGACGAAAATCCCATTTTCTGTCATGATTTTTTGTCATAGAAGTAGGATCCCACCACATCTATGATGATACCGGGTTTTGTCACAATTATCGTCATAGAAGTGTCATAAGTATGACAGAAAAAAATTCGTTTGGCCCAAAATGTCACGGATGTGTCTTTTTTTGTAGTGATATGTCCATTTGAATATGGGTAGCATAAGTTATTATTGTTGACATCACTCTTGAGGTGAATAAGTTGGGAGGCAAAACAATAAGCCCCTATCTTTCTATGTGTCCGATTGAAACATTTTGCTCATGTCTACACGGTGAGTGTTAGCAATTGTAGAAGACTATATGATGGTTGAGTATGTGGAGCTCTTACTTAAACTCCGTTGAATAAGTTGAATTGTAATTGCTTGGTGACTAAGAACATAGGTTGTTGAGTTTCAAGAGAATTCATTGTTTGAATCTTAACATGTGAATTGGTTGCCACTTTAACATGAGAAGTTTTATAAGAACGAATTGCTGTTATGATGCTAGGAAAAGTGATTGAAACTGTCATTGATCAAACTTGTGAACTTTGCTAGCATTCATAAATTACTTCTTTTATCATTTACCTACTCGAGGACGAGTAGGAATTAAGCTTGGGGATGCTGATACGTCTCCAACGTATCTATAATTTATGAAGTATTCATGTTGTCATATTATCATTCTTGGATGTTTTACAATCATTTTATAGCAACTTTATTTCATTTTTTGCGACTAACCTATTGACCCAGTGCCCAGTGCCAGTTGCTGTTTTTTGCTTGTTTTTTACATGGCAGGAAATCAATATCAAACGGAGTCCAAACACCGCGAAACTTTTTGGAGATCTTTTATGGACCAAAACACCCAGGATGGGCCAGAGCAGCACCTAGGGGCCAGGCGCGCCCAGGTGGGCTGTGCCCACCTTGGTGGCCTCCCGCACCCCCTCTTTACCCTATAAATTCCCAAATATTCCAAAAACCCTCGGGGTTAACCTAGATCAGAAGTTCCGCCGCCGCAAGGCTCTGTAGCCACCGAAAACCAATCTAGACCCCGTTCCGGCACCCTGCCGGAGGGGAATCATCTCCGGTGGACATCTTCATCATCCCGGCAGCCACCACGATGAGGAGGGAGTAGTCCACCCTCGGGGCTGAGGGTCTGTACCAGTAGCTATGTGTTTAATCTCTCTCTCTCTCGTGTTCTTGAGATGTCACGGTCTTGATGTATCACGGGCTTTGTTAATAGAGTCGGATCATATGGTGTTTTCCCCTCTCTATCTTGTTGTGATGAATTGAGTTTTTCCCTTTGAGATTTCGTTGTTATCGGGTTGAATACTTTTATGGATTTGAGAACACTTGATATATGTCTTTGTGACGCCCCCGATTCAATCGTACACTAATCATACACGCAAATGTGTACGATTAAGATCAGGGACTCACGGGAAGATATCACAACACAACTCTACAAATAAAATAAGTCATACAAGCATCATAATACAAGCCAGGGGCCTCGAGGGCTCGAATACAAGTGCTCGATCATAGACGAGTCAGCGGAAGCAACAATATCTGAGTACAGACATAAGTTAAACAAGTTGCCATAAGATGGCTAGCACAAACTGGGATACAGATCGAAAGAGGCGCAGGCCTCCTACCTGGGATCCTCCTAACTACTCCTGGTCGTCGTCAGCGGCCTGCACGTAGTAGTAGGCACCTCCAGTGTAGAAGGAGTCGTCATCGACGGTGGCGTCTGGATCCTGGGCCCCAGCATCTGGTTGCGACAACCAGGTAGAAGAGAAAGGGGGGAAAAGAGGGAGAAAAGCAACCGTGAGTACTCATCCAAAGTACTCGCAAGCAAGGAGCAACACTACATATGCATGGGTATATGTGTAAAGGGCCATATCGGCGGACTGAACTGCAGAATGCCCGAATAAGAGGGGGATAGTTAATCCTGTCGAAGACTACACTTCTGGCAGCCTCCGTCTTGTAGCATGTAGAAGAGACTAGATTGAAGTCCTCCAAGTAGCATCGCATAGCATAATCCTACCTGGCGATCCTCCCCTCGTTGCCCTGAGGGAGAGCGATCACCGGGTTGTATCTGGCACTTGGAAAGGTGTGTTTTATTAAGTATCCGGTTCTAGTTGTCATAAGGTCAAGGTACAACTCCAAGTCGTCCTGTTACCGAAGATCACGGCTATTCGAATAGATAAACTTCCCTGCAGGGGTGCACCACATTTCCCAACACGCTCGATCCCATTTGGCCGGACACACTTTCCTGGGTCATGCCCGGCCTCGGAAGATCAACACGTCGCAGCCCTACCTAGGCTCAACAGAGAGGTCAGCACGCCGGTCTAAATCCTATGCGCGCAGGGGTCTGTGCCCATCGCCCATTGCACACCTGCACGTTGCGTACGCGGCCGGAAGCAGAACTAGCCCCCTTAATACAAGAGCAGGCTTACGTTCCAATCCGGTGCGCGCCGCTCAGTTGCTGACGTCATGAAGAGCTTCGGCTGATACCACGACGTCGAGTGCCCATAACTGTTCCCGCGTAGTTGGTTAGTGCATATAGGCCAGTGGCCAGACTCAGATCAAATACCAAGATCTCGTTAAGCGTGTTATCATGAAGTAATCGCGGACGCCGACCAGGGCCAGGCCCACCTCTCTCCTAGGTGGTCTCAACCTGCCCTGTCGCTCCGCCACAAAGATCCACTTGCTGGTACTCCTACGAGCCGACCCGACTTTAGTCACCACAGGTATCATATGTCATATGTATATAAGTATATACCCGTGATCACCTCCCGAGTGATCACGGCCCGATAGTATAGCATGGCAGACGGACAAGAATGTAGGGCCACAGATGGAATACTAGCATCCTATACTAAGCATGTAGGAGTGCAGGTTGGGCGTGGGGCGGCGGCGCGGTTCGTCCGGCGGCGGCGGACATGTCCGGCGCGGAGGTAGGTGGAGACTAGGGTTAGGGGTGGATTCATCCGCGAATTTCGGGGAGAGGCACCTATTTATAGGTAGAGGGAGCTAGGAGTGTCCAAATGAGGTGCGGTTTTCGCCCACACGATCGTGATCGAACGACCGAGAGCATGGAGGGGGTTTGGATGGGCTAGTGGGCTGTTTGAAGAGGTGTTGGGCTGCAAGACAAAAGGGCTTTCGGGGCACGCGGTTAACCGTTGGGGCATCAAACGACCTCCAAATGGAACAAAATTTGACGGCGGCCTATCGGTGCTATACCAAGGCCACTCGGCAAATCTCGGCCCATTCCGAGAACGTTTAACACCCGCACCCGAAAAGAGGTAAAAGGGGGCGCCGGAGGACATAGGAGTGCCGGATTGCAAAACGGACAATGGGGAAAATGCTCGGATGCATGAGACGAACATGTATGCAAATGCGATGCACATGATGACATGATATGAAATGCAGATGATGACATGGCAAAGTGCAACACGCAAGCAAATGATATGTCAACGATGGCAAATAACTGGAAGACAACTGGCGCATCGAATCTGGGGCGTTACAACACTCCTCCACTAACAAGAGATCTCGTCCCGAGATCTTAGGACCGAGACGGAAGAGAAAAAGGATGAGGTGAAGCAAGAACGCAAGAGAAGAAGCAAAGAATCGAGAGCACTCGAGAAGAAGAGAGGAACGACGAGAATGATGAGAATCGAAGGCTCACGAAATCGGATAGACTATGAAACCACTCCGGTTGGAACGAGATAAGAAACGAATAAGACTGAAAGGATTTAGCCAGCACTCCGGCTGAAACATGGAGGAATAGAACACGAGCTTGAGAGGATGGAATGATGCTTGATGAAGACACGACACAAAACCTCCGGAAAGAATTGAAAGAGTTGAATGAAAAGAACGGAGAAGAAAATGACAACTTGTGCCCCGAATGAAATTAAAACGTCTTTAGAAAGAGGGTTTAAACGGAGTTGTTGAGAAAATCAGCCACGAAAAGAATAAGGTTGTTGTGGTCTTATAGGTAACCTCTCAAGATCATAAGGTGATACCCGGCCACAAACGGAAATGATTGGATAGCTGAGAAGAACGAAGAAATGCAAAACTCCACTTCAAAGAATACGGAGATTTAATTGCACTTCGAAAAGCAAAAAGGAAAGATACTTGAACTCCCCCAACAAAATCTTGATGAACTCTCGAAGAATGAATTAAACCATGAAGAACCACCATGAAGAACTCCAGTTACAAAAGGATTATGAGATAGAATGAAGTATGAAAGAATAAGATTAAAGCTTGCGATGATTTAGATGAAGGTTCCGACGAAATGGCCGAGTAATTTTGAACTCCGGAAAAGAAAAGATGAAAACACTTGGAACTAGAATTTATTCATCAATAACAAACTCCGAAGAAAGGGATTAATCACTTTGATGAAATAAGAATAAGATTTATTGTATGCTTATCCTTCATCAATTTTTAATTGATGACAACCGGATTTGGCATGCAACTTATTCTTGTTGAAAAGGATAAAGGGGAATATAGCACAAAACTTGAGAAAGTCTTCATGAACCACCGGTAGGATTTGGAAAGAACGAATTAATTAAAATGATAACAAAGGAAAAGGAATCTTGGACGAACCACCGTGGCAATGAAAACGAACAAAATGCCGGAAAGAATTAGAAACGAACGAAGATACTTGAGGGAATTAGGGACAAGAGAACGAAGAGATCGTGAACTGATTAAAGAAAGCTTGAACGAAGCACCGGAAGAATATTGAGACGAACAAAGGGCACGGATATAGCATAATTGGAGAATGAATTCAAAAAAACTTAGAACAAAAGGATATTCCGAAAGATGGCCTCCGGATGATCGATAGAGAAAGCAACTACCGCAATGCACCGGATGGATGAAAAGAATTTGCATGACTTGAAACAATTTGAGAGGACAACATGAAGCTAGCACCACGAATCTCCGGGAGAATAGACGAGATTTAGAAGAAACTCTTCTTCGGTCTTCAAAATTGAGAAAAGCGGCGAGAAACAACGCCAAAATTGTTGAGATACTCCGGGAGAATGAAAAGCGAAGAGGTTGAGCCAGCAATGAAAATGATTTGAAATTGATCTTGGAAAAGATCTGACTGATGAAATTCATACTTACGTCAAACTTCGAAAAGGATTTGAGGATAGCTCCGGAATAATTAGAAGA
This sequence comes from Aegilops tauschii subsp. strangulata, assembly GCF_002575655.3. Classification (NCBI taxonomy): domain Eukaryota; kingdom Viridiplantae; phylum Streptophyta; class Magnoliopsida; order Poales; family Poaceae; genus Aegilops; species Aegilops tauschii. The sequence goes on from NC_053036.3 coordinate 522,007,446, forward strand.
GTCAGGTAAGATCCTGGGAAAAGACCTGTGGGTTAGGGCCCACTGAAAAGAAACACCGTTGGGAAGGATTGGTGAAGAGATAGATGATGCACCGGAACAATTGAAATATTTGAAAGAGGTGATAACCTCGAATTAATTCGAACACAGATGAACCTCCTAAGATGTCTTGAGCACTCCGGGAGGATAAACTGGCGAGAGGCGAACGAGCAGGGAAAACACTTGATCCAAGGGAAAGAATATGATCAACCCGAAAACTTGAATTGGATCCACCGGAAAAGAAAAAAGAGATGAAGAATATCCACCGAGATGAGAATTCACCGGTTGAAATAATTGAGGGAAGACTGAAGAGGTTCCATCCGAAAGAAAATGATGCTCGAAAGAGACTCAGGCTTCGGGAAGAAGAGGGTGGGAGGGCGGGAAAAACAAAGGGAACTTGGAAGGGGAATCGACGAATAACTTGAAGAGAAAACACCGGTTGAAAGAATGCAAAGGCTTCGCACGAGTAGGATGGATACTCGATTAGGGACTCCGGCTCCGAGAAGAAAAAGGGTGGGCGGGTGGGAAAAGAAAACAACTAAGGGTTGAACTTGACAAAGATGAAGAGGCTCGAGTCAACTTGACGAGAAATGCACCGGATGAAAAAGAGCTGAGATCCAACGATCGGAAAACCAACTGCGTGATCCTAAAGAAAATTTGAAGGAGAAGAGGAGTAATTCAAAACACCTATGTCAAGATTCCTCACCAGAGCGATGAAGGGGCTGAGGAGTAAAAAGAATTCCTACTCTCCGATATAACTAGACTCAGAAATAGTTTTCTTCTAGACTCAACATAGGCCAAACTACACGATCAATCAAGGGGGGCTCCTAGGGTCGATCGAGGCTCTGATACCAACTTTTCACGCCCAATATGCGACCCTATCCGAGAGGAACTCGAAGGTCCCACCAAGGATAGACCCGCATATTGAAACGCTTTTGCAAGGTGGATATCATTACATCAACATTACATAATAGATGGGGATACATACAAAAGGCATACAATGCCGCATGAATACATCAATATCATACAAGAGATCAACATCCGACTACGGATGAAACACAAACAGAAGCTCAAACGACATCCACCCTGCTAGCCCAGGCTGCCGACCTGGAACCTATCCCCTGATCGAAGAAGAAGCAGAAGAAGAACTCCAAAACAAGTAACATCGCTCTCGCGTCATGATCAACGCAAAACCAGTACCTGCAACTGGTGTTGTAGTAATCTGTGAGCCACGAGGACTCAGCAATCCCATTACCATGGGTATCAAGACTAGCAAAGCTTAATGGGTAAGGAAGGGGTAAAGTGGTGAGGTTGCAGCAGCGACTAAGCAAGATATGGTGGCTAACATACGCAAATAAGAGAGAGAAGAGAAGCAATGGAACGGTCGTCAACTAGTAATGATCAAGAAGTGATCCTGAACTCCTACTTACGCCAAACATAACCCAGAAACAGTGTTCACTTCCCGGACTCCGCCGAAAAGAGACCATCACGGTTACACACGCGGTTGGTGCGTTTTAATTAAGTCAAGTGTCAAGTTCTCTACAACCGGACATTAACAAATTCCCATCTGCCACATAACCGCGGGCACGGCTTTCGAAAGATAATACCCTACAGGGGTGTCCCAACTTAGCCCATTATAAGCTCTCACGGTCAACGAAGGATATTCCTTCTCCCGAGAAGACCCGATCAGACTCAGAATCCCGGTTACAAGACATTTCGACAATGGTAAAACAAGACCAGCAAAGCCGCCCGGATGTGCCAACAAATCCCGATAGGAGCTGCACATATCTCGTTCTCAGGGCACACCGGATGAGCCAGACGTCGGGTTGGCATAAACCCTGGTTGCCCAGGGGGCGGCGGACATCGCTTGGTTTGGACCAGCACTTGGAGAAGCACTGGCCCGGGGGGGTAAAATAAAGATGACCCTTGAGAGCGCGACTCCCAAGGGAAAAAAGGCTAGGTGAGGCAAATGGTAAAACCAAGGTTGGGCCTTGCTGGAGGAGTTTTATTCAAAGCGAACTGTCAAGGGGGTCCCATAAATCACCCAACCGTGTAAGGAACGCAAAATCCGGGAACATAATACCGATATGACGGAAACTAGGGCGACAAGAGTGGAACAAAACACCAGGCATAAGGCCGAGCCTTCCACCCTTTACCAAGTATATAGATGCATTAATTAAATAAGAGATATTGTGATATCCCAGCATAAACATGATATCCAGGTTCCAACACGGAACAAACTTCATCTTCACCTGCAACTAGCAACGCTATAAGAGGGGATGAGCAAAGCGGTAACATAGCCAAACAACGGTTTGCTAGGAAAGGTGAAAAGGTTAGAGGCTGACATGGCAATTTGGGAGGCTTGAATAGCAAGTGATAGGTAACGCAGCATAGCGATAGAACGAAGCAACTAGCATAGCAATGATAGTAATGAGATCCAAGGTGACGGTCATCTTGCCTGAGATCCCGCTAGGAAGAAGAACGAGTCCATGAAGAAGATAAAGCCACGAAGACGAACCAAGCGTAGACGAACGAGTCCTCACGAACGCAACGAAACGGGAACTATCGAGAAAAAGCACACAACAAGGTAAACACACCACACATGAACAAGGCATGATGCTCAACCAAGTATGATGCATGACAAGGCTACATGAAGCTACTCATGGCAAGAGATGATGCATACAAGAGCAACACATCAAAGCAAGTTTAAATGAGGCCGGAAACAACATATAACAATTCCGGTAAGTCCTCATATGCAAATTTCGAAATTGGTTCAGATCTGAACAAGCATTAAGTTGAAGCTGTTAAACAGCAAGTTAAAGAGCACCAAGATGATCTACACGAAATTCTAGTCAAGTTACATATAAAGTTCATTAGATTCGGAGCTACGGCCTAAAAGATATGAGCAAAACAAGATAAACATGGCATTGATGCAAAATGCATCCAAACATCAAGCAAACACCTCAAAACAAGGATGCAACATGATAAGATGAAACTACATGCAATTCTAAGCAAATTTCATATAGAGCATGCTCAAAACGGAGCAACGGTGCAACACATACACTCCAAACAAGATATAACAACAATCTGTCCATAACAGCAACTAGGCATCTTGCAAGCATCAAATAAACATGCTACAGCATCCTAACATGATAACAAATGGCATGGACATGATGTACAGATAAATCATGACAAAACATGAACACTGAGCTATCTCCAGAAATCACTATATCATGCTCAAAAGGACATGCCAAGATTGCAAATAATAACAGATTCACAGACTTAGCAGAATTACTGGACATGGCAGAAATAACATCAGGTTGCAATGTTTAGAGCAAGCAATCAACAGGCTACAGGAACATATCATGGCAAACTAGAGCATGGAGTGATTCTAATCAAAGCATAGAACAAAAGTCCCTCACTGATCATGAGCCAAAAGGCACAGAAGATATGATGGCACCCATGCAAACATGGCAAAAGATATGACAGATTCAGACTTAGTGAAAATAACAGTTCAGGGCAGCAACAACGATAAGTAGGCATGTTGGTGAGCTTGAATCACTCACCACAGAGCAATAAATGGCATGGCAATGTAACCAAAAGCAAGATGTAATAAATATGAAGCTAATAATGGCAAGAGAAAGTCCATAGGGTTCATGGATCACTAGCAAAACACATGGCAATAATGAACTTCATGTTAACAGGCTGACAGCAACATTATTTAGCAAGTTTATAGCATGATTAAGACAAGATACAGCAGGCTATAAATGCAAACAAGGGCATGGATGGATAGATCATAACATTTATAATAAAACATCCTTAGTGAACATCTCCAGATTATGCATAGAACTCATGGTAGCAGCAAGTTTACAAGGGAACAAAATATAACAGGCTCAGACTTGGCAGAAATCACTGTCACAGAAATCAGCAACATCATGAGGCTACTTTGCATGCTTGTGCTAGTCACCACATAGAACACAAAAATACATGGCAAGCACCACTGTAAATATGGCATGGCATAGTTCAAAATACATGTAGATCTCATGCTCATAAGATGCACACATCAAATGCAACAAAAATGACAAATCATCAAGTTCTGATAACAGACAGCAGTTAAAATCATATAGCACTCTTGCAACGATGATTAGGGCATCAAGGTGAACTCAAACAAACATGGCACAATGGAACAAAGTGAATAGCATCTCATGATGAACATTTTGATATATTACACACACAAAACGGAGCAGCGAGCACGAAGTTAAACCATGATGAACAGAGCAACATAATGCAAATATTTCAGGACTTGGCCAAATTTCTCACCCCGGGGAAAAGTGGACGGAGGGGTTCAGCGGGACGAAGCGGTATGTTGTGGCGGAGGCCGTTTGGTTCGGGGGTCGTCGGGATCTGGGACGAGGCCGTCCCAGCGGCGGGTCAACGCCGGCCGGCGGCGACGCGCGGCGACGGGAGCCGCTCCGGCGAGGGGGAAAGGTCGGAGATGGCCGGATCGGGTGCGGGGGACCTCCTCCGGCCGGGATCCCGCCGGATCCGGGCGGAGGCGGCGGCGGTTGCGACCTCCGGCGAGCGGCGGGGCTCGGCGACGAGGGGCGCAGAGGCGGAGGAGGTTGGCGCGGGGCGGCGCGGAGAAGCGGCCCGGGACGCTCCGGCGAGCTGGCGGCGACGGTCGCAGGCCGCGCACTGCGAGGAGGCGGCGGGGACGGAGGGCGTCGCCGGCAAGCGGGACTGCGGGCTCGGGCGCGGGGCGTCCCGCGGGTGGCGGCGGCGGCGGATCGGGCCGGGCGGGCCCCGCCTGGGCCCCGGCGGGCCGCGGGAGGCGGCGCGGTGCGGGAGAGGTGGCCGGCCACGTGGCAGCACAGGGTTGGGCGTGGGGCGGCGGCGCGGTTCGTCCAGCGGCGGCGGACATGTCCGGCGCGGAGGTAGGTGGAGACTAGGGTTAGGGGTGGATTCATTCGCGAATTTCGGGGAGAGGCACCTATTTATAGGTAGAGGGAGCTAGGAGTGTCCAAATGAGGTGCGGTTTTCGCCCACACGATCGTGATCGAACGACCGAGAGCATGGAGGGGGTTTGGATGGGCTAGTGGGCTGTTTGAAGAGGTGTTGGGCTGCAAGACAAAAGGGCTTTTGGGGCACGCGGTTAACCGTTGGGGCATCAAACGACCTCCAAATGGAACGAAATTTGACGGGCGGCCTGTCGGTGCTATACCAAGGCCACTCGGCAAATCTCGGCCCATTCCGAGAACGTTTAACACCCGCACCCGAAAAGAGGTAAAAGGGGGCGCCGGAGGACATAGGAGTGCCGGATTGCAAAATGGACAACGGGGAAAATGCTCGGATGCATGATACGAACACGTATGCAAACGCGATGCACATGATGACATGATATGAAATGCAGATGATCACATGGAAAAGTGCAACACGCAAGCAAATGATATGGCAACGATGGCGAATAACTGGAAGACAACTGGCGCATCGAATCTGGGGCATTACAGTAGTCGTACTGGGTAGCAGCGGCGTCGGTCTCGGTGTCTACCGAGAGAAGAGGGGGAAGGAACAATAAATACAATGCAAACAAATGCATGACGATGCATGACATGACAATGAGCGTTGCTAGGTGTGCCCTAACGCGGTAGTAGGTGATACCGACGAAGGGGGGAAACATCCGGGAAAGTATTCCCGGTGTTTCGCGTTTTCGGACAGAGGAACCGGAGGGGGAAAGTTGTGAGTTCGATAGGTTAGGGATGTGTGGCGGACGAACGGGCTGCGTATCCCGATTCGTCTCGTCGTTCTGAGCAACTTTCATGTTGAAATAATTTAATCCGAGTTACGGATTAAAAGATATGATTTTCTAAAGATTTACTAATTTATGGAATTTAATTAATCATTTAATTTAATTCGAAATTGGATTAATGACATCAGCATGATGTCATGTTGACATCACCAGTCAACAGGGATTGACTAAGTCAAACTGACATGTGGGCCCAGTGGGACCCACCTGTCATACACTGTTTAGTTAATTAGGGTTAGGTTAACTAATTACTGCTTAGTTAGACTAACAGGTCAATTTAGACTAATTAAGTAGGATTAATTAATTTAGTTAATTAATTAATTAATTTAATTATTATTATTATTATATATTTTTTATTATTAAAACGTTCTAGGCAGGAGCCCACTTGTCATTGGCCCCGGGGGCCTTAGCGGATCGGGCGCAGGGGCGCATCTGGGCGGGCGTAACCGCCCGAACAAGGGGACGCGGGTGCGGGCGGCCAGCGCGGTGAGGCCACTGCGGCTGGCGGGGCAAGGGGCCGGAGCGGGGACGAACCCGGGCGGGGCCGCGAGGCCGCAACGTGCGACGCAGGCAGCGGGCGCCACGGCGCAGGTAGGTGCGCGGCGCAGCGAGGCTGCGACGGAGTGGGGAGGCGCGGTCGACGGCCGTTGTCGCCGGCCACGGTGGCAGCGGCTAGGTGCGCACGACGAGGGCGGTGCCAGCAGCAGCAGAACGGCAGTGAGCAGCGGGCGGGGCCGGCAGTCGCGCGTAGCCAGGGCACGGCGAGGCGCAGGCGAGGTCGGGCAGTGGCCGAGCGTGGTGCGGGCGCGGGCACGGGGCGGTGAGCGTGCATCGGACGCGGCCGGAGCGCGTCAACCGCGGGCGAGATCGGCGGGGACCGCGGCAACCCGGGGGAAGAGAAGGGGAAGACAGTCGGCATGCATATGGGGACAGGGGAGAGAAGAGGCCATGGCCTCACCGGCGATCGTGGGGTCAAGGCAGTGGGGCGCGAGGTGGTTGACGGGGACGACGGTAATGGGAAGGCAGGCCGGCGGGAACGAGACGAGGTCGAGGCGGCGTCAATCCAGGCGGCGGCGTCGTCGGGCTCCGAGGCGCGCGCGTGTGAGCCCCGATCCGATCTGGATCGGGGGGAGAGGAGGGGAACGACGTGGGAGGAAGAGTGGGGCGTCGGGTAGTGGTTAGGGTTTCGGGTCCAGGGATAAGGGGAGTGGGGGTGGGCCGGTTGGGCCTTTTGGCCTGGTGGCCTGCTGGCTAGCTAGGCCATTCGGCCCAGGGGGAGGGGGTTCTTCTTTTTGTTAGATGTGTTTGTTTTCTTTCTTTTATTTGTTCCTTTTCTGTTTTTATTTATTCTTTACTGTTTTCTTTTAGTTTCCTTTTATTTTTGTTTTAGTAAAATACCAAAATGGCACCATAATTGATATTACCAAATATGCCACTGCCACATTAACTTGGACAGCTAAATAGAATAGTTTAATATTTTACAAAATACAAAAGGCATTTAACTAATTTATTTTGCTGCTGTTTTATTCATTTTTGAGTATTTACACATTTATTACAAGTGTGGTCTCTCCACCATTGTTACTTAGGATTTATTTGTCCCAATTTGAACATTTTAGTTTTAATGTTAGAAAACTTTTATTGTTTGCCTTTATTTTAAATTTGAATTTTGGACCGGTTTAGATCTAACGATAGACTAGCAACAGTATCAGAGGTGACTTGGCATCATTACGAGGGGGTTACTATAGCTTAATTACCCGGGCGTCACAGTCTTGCAATTGAATACTCGTGGTGACAATGGGGTATCGTATTGATTCACTTGATATATGTTTTGGCACTCAACTCGCGGATTCCCGAGGTGACATTGGGGTAATCTATGCATAGAGGTTGATGCACGTTCTTGTCTTTGTTTCTCCGGTAGAAATCTTGGGGCACTCTTTGAAGTTCTTTGTGTTGGATTGAGTATTATGAATATGAATTTGCTTTGGTGTTATTTTAGTACGAACTCTAGGATAGATCGAACGGAATGAATAGCTTTATGTTATTTTAGTACGAACTCTTGAATAGATCAAACGGAAAGAATAGCTTTAAGGTGGTTTCGTACCCTACAAACAATTTATTCTTATGTTCTCCGCTAGATAGGATCTTTGGAGTGATTCTTCATCGCACTTTGAGGGGTGGTTATATGATCCATTTATATTAGCACTGTTGAGAGATTGCACTAGTGAAAGTACGGACCCTAGGCCTTATTTTCAAGCATTGCAATACCGTTTTTGTGCCCGTTTAAATTGCTACCTTGCTGTTTTTATTTATTTAGATTATAAAAATATATTTCTACCATCCATATTACATTTTTATCACTATCTCTTCGCCGAACTAGTGCACCTATACAATTTGCCATTGTATTGGGTGTGTTGGGGACACAAGAGATTTCTTGTATTTGGTTGCAGGGTCATTTGAGAGAGACCATCTTCATCCTACACCTCTCACGGATTGATAAACCTTAGGTCATCCACTTGAGAGAAAATTGCTACTGTCCTACAAAACTCTGCACTTGGAGGCCCAACACGTGTCTACAAGAATAAAGTTGCGTAGTAGACATCAGGTTAGTTCACAATAATGATATAAAATTGCATATAAAGCATCTAAGATTGATAATATAATAGAATGAAACAATAAAAAATATAGATACGTTGAAGACGTACCACCCCTCGGTGTGCCCAAGACGTAATCCTCCGAAGACTTGGCGCATACTCCAAGACACATTTTAATCATCGACATGTTTATCCCTAGATGCAACCGGCCTACATGTAACCCTAGGTAGACCCGTCGTCCATGTAAGCAGAGGGATTTTAGACCATAAGGTAGAGAATCATACATTCACATGCGGTCTCGGGGTAGACCATCATGTACTTTGTGCTCCATCCACACAATATAAACAAGAGCAAGAGTAGGGTTTTCCTCTTCGAGAGGGCCCAGACCTGGGTAAACAACGTGTCCCTTGTTCATCCTGTCACCACCTTGCTAAGATCAGCAGCTTGGGACCCCCTACCCGAGATCTGCCGGATTTAATCCCAACAACGACACAACTGTATTCCTGCTGTAAATTTTGATAACATATTGTGGAATGGCAGTGCCACGCTTCTCAATGTAAGCTTTAAAACTGAGACTGGTAGTATCAGGATTCGGTTTTTAAAATCAGCGAGAAATTTTCCTTTATGAGATTGCTACTTGCTCCAATAGTCAAGTCTTTCCTACAAAATCATGTTAGTTCAAGACCTTTTTGTTATTCTAACTCTTTATTTCTTAATAAACATTCTATACTAAGAATAACTAATAGAAGAGCTCATCTATATTCTTTCTTATTTCCATTTTTAATAGGGATTCCCGCTATTCGAATGATTTGGTTTATTGTTCAAATCCTCACTAGTTTTCACTTGTGAAGTAAGTCCCAAGTCTGAGCTATTTTTTAAAAGCATAAAGACTCATTTCTCAGATGATCAATGGGTCATTCATAAGAGTTTGAGAAATAAAATTAGGGATCATAGAGTCCCAGAACGCAGAACATTTTCTGCTAAAAGAATTCTTCAACAACTTCATTTTCTTCCCAAAGACAGTGAGCATATGATATTTTGCAAAATCCGGGGCTACCTCCTTGCACTATAGTACTATAGCCATGACAGAACCCACATGGTCGCCTCCCTGCTGAATTGCCTCCATAGCAAAACTGTTGTCAGATTCTATCACCAACTTAGTACACCCGATTCCCTGCTAAGTATAATCCGTTTCTGATTGTTGTTATCTCTGCGGCATCAACATGACTGATATGTGGAAGGAACCAATTAGCTGTAGCTATAAAGTTACCTTTTCCGCCGCGGGCAATCGCGCATGTAGCACCTGAAAGTGTTCCATATTGGAACGTTGCATCTACATTAATTCCAATTACATCATGATTTAAGCAATCTGAACTATTTTATTTACCAAGCAACCATTATTTTTCTTCCAACACTATTTTTTTGTTAATCTAAACTATTTTTAAAAATCCTTTTTAACAGGGGCCAAGGTACAAGCTTGCCTATTTTCACATGACAGTTCTTCAATGTAACAAGGGAACGATCAATTTTTGTTCCAAGCGCTCGTACTTTCAGTCTTTTGAAAATATTTCACAGTTTTAATACGTACTGGATTCGATATAAAACTTTGTTTGTAAGTTCATTTGCCATATATCAACACAGTTTGTTTAAGACTTTGGAAAATATATTCTATTTCCGTATTTGCTTTATTTCATTATTTAATTTTTTTGTTCTTCCTTCTGAAAAGGGAATAAATTAGTTCTAAATTAATTCTACCCAATAATTTTTTCCTAATTGCGTTAATTCTGCTAAAAGAAGTTAAACCTCTACTATTTTCTCAACTAGTTAAGAAAACAAGATTTTGAAAACAGTTGTCGAAACAGCAACCAACTACAATTCGCAAAAAAAAGTTGAAACAGTGTAGCGAGCAACTGGGCTTAGTATTTTCTATGAGTCAATTGTAAGAAACCACCACATTTGCGGCTAGGTTTGCAGGAAACCACCAACTCGTTAATCCGTTGCAAAAAACACCGCATTAGTAGTAAATTTGTTGCAAAAAGCACTGATCGAATGATTTGGCCCATTTAATCACTTTCTGACAAGTGAGGCCTGACTGTCAAGAGCTGACTTGGTAAACAAATGTCATACACATCCCTGAATCTAAAAATAAAAAGCAATCAACCCCTTTGCAACCACTGCCTGCCCTCGCAACTAACCACGCCACCGCCGCTGGAAGCCCACCCGCCTCCCTGCCTCGATGACAGCAGCCTCGCTCGATTGGATCGAGAGGAGCTCCTCGATCTAGAGCCTCCCCTCGTCCTTGGGCCTTCCGGCGACCAGCGAACGCCGCCGGCGAACCAACCCGGCGCACCTGCCGCCCCTCTGCCCTGTTCCTTCTCCATCCTCTTTCTCTTCTCCCTGTGCCCTCTCTGACACCGCCGACGGTTGCCGCAGGACCTCCATGGAGATCGCCCCGATTTGCTAGAAATCGCCATGGCTGCCTCCCCAACAACTCGCCGTTGGATCCGAGCATGCCTGATCTGGAGCACCTCCCTGATCTCCCTCGCGCCCGACCCGCCTAGATCCGGAGCCTCACCGTCGGACCCCCTCCTCTGCGCCCCATTCCAGCCGCTGCCGGCCATGGCAGGAGCCACGCCGCCGCATACCAAAACAGGAAGCTCCGCTGTCACCATCCTGCCTTGCGCCGCCGTCGTCTGCACTTCGTTGTCCCCATCATCAACGCCATCAACACCGGCCTGGACGCCGCCGATCGCTGCAGCACCGGTACGCCAACCTCAAAAATGCGCACGCTCCGGCCACCTCCTCGAACCCCGTCGCAGCCATAGCCAGGCAACAACAACAACAACAACGGCGCCAGGGCGCCGTGCCGGACGAGTTCACGTTGCTTCGGCAGGAGGGATTGTCCACGGTGGTGTGCATGTGGGGGTCTGATTGCTTTTGTTTTTTAGATCTAGGGGTGTATGTGTTATTTTTTTGCTAAATCAATTTCTTACAATCTGGCCCCACTTGTAAGAAAGTGATTAAATGGGCCAAATCACCCGTTCAGTGCTTTTTGCAATGACTTAACAGATTTTCCGGTGTTTTCTGCAACGGATTAACGAGTTGGTGGTTTCCTGCAAACCTAGCCGCAAATGTGGTGGTTTCTTGCAATTGACTCATTTTCTGTGCATATCAACACTTTCGGGTAGTTGCTCAGCCCGTTCTGGGCCTTCCTTTACTGAATCTATTAATAGTTGCACTTTTCGACATATGCCTTTATTTGGGCATTGATTGTAGGCATCCCCTTCTTTTCAAGGAATTTCTGCGTCCGGTTCCTGATCAAGAGTTGAAAAAACCAGAATATGATGCTTGCTACTTCAGCAGTAGGGCATGTTGATCTGCACAGAACATACTAAGCCGGGCCATTGGACATGTACTATACACGCCCGTGGCAGGCCTTTTAATGGAGGTGTCACGGCCCAATACAAAAGAAAAGGAAAAACAAGTTGGAGTCGGACGGACACCTTGTCTTCCCGGGGATAAAAAGGTGAGAGCCCCTCGTCAAAAATAAAAAAAAGGAAGAAAAAAGACACAACAGATCGATTGAGCGGACGCAATAGCGGCAGAGAGGAAACCCTAAGGAAGAAACCCTGGTCGATTGAGCGGCGCGCCGGAGATGGAGCTCATCGACAGCGGGTTGGCGCTGATGGAGATCTCCATGGGCGAGTCCAGTACAAAGACGAGGATGAAGAGCATTAGAGAGGCGGAGCAAACCAATCTGAGGCGCATCAGAGAGTTGCAGGAGAGGATCCGGAGGAGGCAGGAGCAACTTGTTCGCGATCCACAGCCACCTCTTCGCTACGAGTTTGAGAAGGCTCCTACAGATGAGCAGGAGGCTGAGGACTACCGTCAAATGTGGGAGATGTGCTTTCGCCTTAATTTCGGTTCAATCGACGGGGAAAGTAAGAAATTCTTCACTTGATTTTATCTCCCCATGAATTGCCTTTGCGATTTCTTGAGATCGACGCGTGAAATCGACTTCGCTATGTGATTTCTTGAGATTGATGCAGAAACATAAGAAAAGCGATATTTTTATTGAATGTTTTAACTAGGATATGTCTGAGAACTAGATCGATTTGAGAAAAGAGTCTGAGAACTAGATTTATTTCACATCCCAATTATACTGTTAGAGTAGAGACATTAATTGTGTTATATGGAATTGGATACCAATCCAACATATCGTTACCATGGATGGTTGAGCTAGTATTATATGTTTCAACTGGGATTTATTGTAGAATCAATTCTTCTGGAAAATTGACAACAAATCCAGTCCATAACATATATTGGGAGTAGAGAAACCTCATTGGCTTTGCATATCGAACTAGGAGCAGGATATCGTAGTATTACATTAAAGACCCTTGATGCATTCATATCCTATTCCTATCTTATGGACGCCGATAAGTGCCACACGTGTGGGCGTTAGGGAGACTGCCCACACATTTTGTGTGGTGTGTAAGAGGAACAGCCCACACACCTACGTGTGGGCAAAACAAGTAATGCCCACACACCTCTTTTTTCCCTCCCGATCCCTCTCACGCGTGTGCGTGTGGGCGAAGTAGATAATGCCCACACGCACCGTATGTCAGGCCTCGTACCTCGTGGTCCCGCACGCCATGCGTGACAGTCACCGCGCGCCCGCAGTTGCCATGGTCCAGACCCTCGTCCATGTTCGTTTAACTGCAGTTGCCATGTCGCTGAACTACGGTTGCCATGTCGGACAACTGCAGTTGCCATGGTTGCTCAACTGCAGTTGCCATGTATGGTCTGGTCTACTGTAGTTGCCATGATTTCAAAACTTTAGGAGTTGCCACATACTAACACTAGGCAGTTGAGAGAGTTGCCATGTGCTCACAAGCATGCTAGGGCAGTTGCCATGTAAAAAGGACGAGTTGCCATCTGCTTAATTGCACGTTAGGGCAGTTGCCATGTACCATGCAAAAACACATGGCAACTCGGTAAAGAGAGAGTTGCCATCTGCTTACGTGCACACTAGGCAGTTGCCGTGTACCCTGTAAAAACACATGGCAACTCGGGTAAAAAGAGAGTTGCCACCTGCTTATAAAGCACACTAGGGCAGTTGCCATGTGCGCTGCAAAACATATGGCGACTAGCAGCTTGGGTGTGGGAGAGGAGACGGGCGTGTGGGCGAGATGGCAAATGCCCACACACTAGCCCTTGTGCGTGCATGGAAAGTGGCGTGTGGGCGAACTGCTGAACGCCCACACACCAGCCCCTCCCGTGTGGTGAAACGGCCGTGTGGGCGACCGGATGAACGCCCACACACCAGGCCAGTCCTACGTGGCACTAGAAACATGCCAAGATTCGTGCGCTCGCGAACGGACGCGGATCCACGCGTGTGGGCGAGATGCAAACGCCCACACGTGTGGGCGTTAACATTTCCGTATCTTATTACCCTGGTCTCTGGATGAGATTATGTTGAACTTCTTTCCTGGCAACAAGCTAGTATTGCTATCCACTATATCTATCACTTAATTTAAATAATTTTTCAATGTTTATTAACTTAGCTTCTTCCATGCAGCTTCTCTTGGTCCCATTTGCTGTACAACCGGAACCAACCCAGCAGATGCTCTTCCGGAGAGCTGCATGCAGATCTTCTCCATCAAAGTCACTGACCTAAACAATGATCTCAGCTTGCCACTGGAGGTTCATGGCTTTGTTGCTGCCAGGGACTCGGTAGATCGTAAACGCAACTATCTCTTCAGATGCACCAGGGATAACTGCCAAACCCTCACTCCGAAGGTGAGTTAGTGCGACTATCTATGCAATGTAAACACTTTGTGTGTGTGTGTGTGTTTTAATTAATAGTCTGGCAGTTAAGTGATCAATTATTATTGTGATGCTTGCATTGCAGGATCCATTCTTGCACTTAACAGGCCCCTCTCGAGCGGTTCTGTTAATTGACCTTGTTGCGATTGAAGTTCAGCTAAAAGTAAAGGGCAAAAAGGAGTCTGAAGATGAAGTGTTAGCTTTCAAATGTTTTTATTTCCATGAAAGGTATCATTTAGAAGATGGGATCCGTTTTCGCATCCCCAGCAAGCGCTGCATGCTTGAGTTTGCTTTGGCAGTGCTGCCTATGTCAGTTGAGGCCATTGTGGGCATCCGAGTTGTTGATGGGTCATGGCCTGATCATTGTCCGGGGTTGGTTGTTTGCAGTACCAACAGTGTAAAAGAAGGGAAAGTGGTGCTGCTTGATTTTCAAAATGGAGAGTTGCCTACCAAGTCAGATGGTGTGGTTGAGCTTGCAAGGCGTGTTGTTTCTGTTGATTACCCAGAGGGAAAACTTACTGTTTCTGTGGAGGCCTCGCGGGGTCGATTTTCTGCACGAGGTACAGTCGACTTTGGGATGAAAGTGCCAAGGGGAAGTGCTGCTCGCACGTGTGATCTGGTTTTCTGCAAAATGCTAGTTACAGTTGCTTGGTCCCTTGTTTCTTGCTATCGGGTTTAAAATCCAAGCTTATCTGTTTGGCCATCCTTACCCGTGGTTTGCCCAGCTAAGCCGTTTGAACTATTTATGTATCTATATTGTCATGCCTTGGTACCTCCCTACCTGTTGTACTTGATTCATCATGTTTGCTCTGATGTGGTATTACTTAGGCTGCTCAGGTAATGAGCATATTAGTTGTTGCTACTAAACTTTCTCACTCCGCTGTAATGTTATATATTGTCTCTGGAAGTTTAAGCTTATTGGTAATGTTGCTGCTACATTGTTATGTAGCATCCTCCAGAACTTTGCGTGCACTTGGTACCCCAATTGTGTTTCTTCTTCTATTTGATCTGATGTTCCTTGTTTTCGTGTACTTGTAGTCTGGAACTTAAGCGCGCACACACACACACACAACACAAAGCCTTTTTAGGTCTCAAACAAGTTGGGGTAGGCTAGCTGAACCTGTTGCTCTTACACTATCCAAACAAAACTTAGGGTGGCAGGGATTAAGGCGTCTGGAAGGGATTGATCCCTCTGGGGATTGGGTGACAGAAGTGGATCAACCCAATCCCTCGGTGGATTTTGCCCACTAGAGTATTTGTTCCCCTATATAACCAAACAAGCCCTGTGGTCTGGAATTTATCTTTTTTGCCAAAGTCTTGTTTGATGAGGAAAGGAAGGGCGATGTTGAAGCTGATCAGCGTTCTTGCTATTAGAAGTCATTATTTTGTATGAGTTATCTGTGAAGCCTTTTACATCGTGTTGAACCATGACTGTTATACATCAGCAAGTAGCTGCTAGTGATAGAAGTGAATTGTTCTGGTATCTCTGAAACACGCTGCCTGCAAATCTGGATGCCAGTGAAGTGGGCAGACATCTATTTTCTCCTGTCTTGAGAGTAACAATTGCTGCCAAATGATAAACCAATGAACAACAAATATAATGGCTACCAGGAGTGAAGGCAAGTAAATATTTTCACCAGTTAACTTGCTAGAGACTATTGCCATAGTAGAGGTGTTTATCATCGTGACTTGAAGCCTGGAAACCTGTCAGTGGATGAGTATGCGACCCTCAGGGTCTCTGGTTTTGGTTTAAGTGCGCTAACCAAGTCAAAGTGGCGAGATGGTCTGCCCGTCTGCTCCACGCCGCATGTGGAACTCCGGCATATGTTTCTCCGGAAGTGCTCATCAGGAAAGGCTACAGCGGGCAAAGGCAGATATCTTCCTTTCATGAAAGAAATCTTATTGAGTTGTATATGGAAAGATTGCTAAAGCTGAGTACAAATGCGCTCGTTATTTTTCGGCTGAGCTGAAGGGGCTCCTTGAAGTATCCTTGATTCAGATCCTAATACTAGAATGTCCATCGCAAGGATAAAACAAAGTGCTTGGTATAGGAAGCCGATTGAGAGAACAGCACTGAAAAAAAGACTTATACGAGCGAAGCTGCTGCGTCTGGCCTTGCATGTCGCAGTAGTTCCGATGAAAATTCGCGACCATGAATGCATTTGATATCATTTCCCTCTCTCCTGGGTTCGATCTATCTGGTTTGTTCGATGAAAGATAGCCAAATAGAGGCCTGGTTTGCTTCCAAACAGCTGCCAGCAACCGTATTTGTGAAGCTGAAGGAACTAGCCC
The DNA here is from genome assembly GCF_002575655.3 of Aegilops tauschii subsp. strangulata. Lineage (NCBI taxonomy): Eukaryota > Viridiplantae > Streptophyta > Magnoliopsida > Poales > Poaceae > Aegilops > Aegilops tauschii. Next base: position 522,023,994 of record NC_053036.3, read on the forward strand.
AACGCATGAACCAAACAAACCAGCGCATGAAGCAAACAAAGCTGAAGGAACTGGCACCGGGCATATATGACAGCCATTGTCACAAGAGATGGAGTCAGACAGTACATTATGTCTGGTTTGTTTGGTTAAATGCATCTAAACCGGAGTCAAACAGTACATTATTTCTGGCCCAACCGTATTTGTGACAATCACTGTCATATATGTCTGGTTTGTTTGGTTAAATGTCTCTCCTGGGTTAGATGCATTTAACAAAGAAAAAAGTCTATTTTACTCCCCTGAACAAAGTGGGTGGTTTACTTTACCCTGATCTATATTTTGGCTCCTAATACACCCCAAACAAAACCAAACCGGACAAAACACCCCCCCCCCCCCCGGCTGGTTTGTCTCCATTCGATGCTGATGTGGCACAGTCAAAGGGCGGTTTTGACCGTGGTGGGGCCTACTTGTCAGGTTGGACTGTTATAGAGCTGTTGTTCCCCGTTGCGATCTGGATCAGAAATTCCCCACTTCCCAGTCCAAATCCCTAACCCTATTCTCCATGGGCGGCGGCGGCGTGAGCTCCAGCACCGTGTCGCCGGACGCTGTGAGCGCCGCCGGCGATGGAGGCACGGCCCCGGTCGTCGCAGCAGCCCAGGCGAGCCGTAGCTTGCTGGAACGGCGGTTCCCGCAGGAGGTGTGGCGGCGGGGAGAGCCGGAGCTCCGTCGAGAGGCGAGCCATGTCCTGATCTCCCGCACTCCGGCCATGGATGCGCTGGAGCTGCGCTTCAGGCGGTATGTGCTTCTGGCAACTGCGGTCGGAGACGGCAAGCAGACATTGACGCCGGCAGCCATGCTGGCGACCTTGCAGCAGCATTGCGGGGTGGTGCCGTCCGAGGTGGTCATCGAGGTCGCGTGCCCACCACACGACCCGTGGCTGACCTTCTCGACGGAGGAGAAGTGCTCTAAGGTGCTCCTTTCGTCAATGAAGATCAAGTGTTGCCGGCGTTGGATTCAGTTTTCGCGTTGGTGCAGAATGGTTCGTGCTCAGTCAGGTGCTCTGAAGTATAAGAGCAAGCTCGGCTTTGAAGGCCTTCCTAACCAGGTCTGGATGATGGCGTCCGTGAAAGATGTTCTCAAGCAGCTGGGTGGCGAGCTGATTGAGATCCTGCCGCCGGCAAGCCGCCGCGAGCTTGAGGTAATGGCGTGGCTTCGTGACCCTTCCTTTGTTGGCAAGGTGGTGACAGTGGAGATACCTGAGCTGAAGCTGACAAACAAGCCACCCGAGTCCATGGATGAGTATGAAGCAATGCAATTTGTATTGGGTGACTACGGACCATCGTCGCCGAGAAAGAAGAACAACTTACTGTATCCTGTCATTTGCCACATGAAGGAGGTTGTCGATCGTGGTCCTCTGCTTGCTGAAGGACTGCCTGATGAGTGGTTGTCAGGAGAAGGCGAGGACCTGACTCGCAAGCATATCTTCAAGACTGTGATGGGCAAGATCGACGGCACTGACGGTGCTGAAGGAGTTTGAGTTTGTATCCTGTTATTTGGCACTTTGGCACTTGGTTTGTTGTACTACGTGTTAAGAATCTGTAGTGGTGTACTGTGTGTTCAGTTCTACTTTGTGCTGGTTGTTGTGGTGAAGCAACTGTACTGCTTGCTGTGTACTGAATTTGAGCCAAAATTATGCCAAATATTTGTTTAATGTGCTGGTACTATGTTGTCTTGTGAAATGGTACAATTGTGAGCTTCTTTGTTTGTGCCAGAATTTCTTTGTGCCAAAAGAGAACATATTTTACCAAGCTTCTATCAAAAGGAAATTTCTTTCAAAAGAGAACATAGTAAACAGTAGCATTTTGCAACTAAACACAAATTCTGCAGCTTAACAGTAATTCATAGAAACAAACACAAGTTCATCAAACAGAAATTCTGCAACTTAACGGTAACAAACACAAGTTCATGCAAGTAGCACATCACCAGCAACCTACTAACAATTTGAAGGCTCTAAACAACAGGAATTTTCCTGCTTAACCCCTCAGTTCATCAAACATACTAACCCTGGTAGATTTCCTCCTTCTCTGACTAGAACTAGCACCAGGTGTTCTATTTGCTTGCTTTGGAGGCCTTCCCCTTCTAGGTTGTGCTGTCCCTCCTGTAGCTTGCTGTGAAGACTGGCCTCTCCCTCCTGTAGCTTGCTGTGAAGACTGGGCTCTCCCTCCTGCAGCTTGCTGTGATGTTTGAGCTGCCTGCTGTGAAGACTGGGCTGTAGCAGTTTCATTTGCTACTCTTTGATATGTCCTTGGAGGATTTTCCTACATAACACACAGAAGTAACAGTTGTTAGGTGTTTCACATTGCTGCAATTTCACAAGTACAAAACATATAGAAATCAAACATATGTAAAAATCAGTACACACTTTTGTTTCTTTTTTCCTCTTCCTATTCTTGTACTTTCCCTTGTTGGGGTTAGTATTGCATTTCCTCATGTTGTGCCCAGGATTTCCACATAAACTACACTTGATCTTAGTTCCAATCTTGGAGAGTTTGTGTGCATGCTTAGGAGGCTCATCTCCACCTCTTATTCTCTCTGTCCTGGGCCTCCCAGGCATTTGCACATAGCTTGGAACTAATGGTCTAGGTCTGTTAGATATTGGCCACCTAGGCATGCCCTCCATTGGCATCATGACATGTTCATATGTCCTGTTGTAAGCTTCAATTCTATAGCAAGGTGTAATAAGTGAATCAATGTCATCGGGGCCACACTGTGAAGCTGCTAGAGCATGAACACATGGAATTCCTGACAATTGCCAGTATCTACAAGAACATCTTCCTGCTTGCAAGTCAACTTTGAATCCATGCTGTCCTTTTTTTCGAAAAGGGGGGTCTCCCCGGCCTCTGCATCAGAGTGATGCATACGGCCATCTTATTAACGAAAGAAAAGGTTCCAACAAGGTTCGAAAGTCTCCGACAGAAAAGTAATAAAAATATAGCTCACATAGAGCAAAAGAGGCGAGACACACAGACTAGCCAAGAAAAGACGCCACATCCGGCTGGCTAAATATAGATAGGTAAACTAATTGCCTATCCTATTACATGACCGCCATCCAAACCGGTTGAAGATATCCCGAGCTACCATCTCCCAGCGGATAGATCCAGTAACCAAATGCTCCCTGGCCACCATCGGAGTGAGTAGTGACCATGAACGGATCATGGCCGTGGCTCGGAAAATAACCTGCAAAAAATGAATACGTGATATTCTGTTAAAAACCAAATCATTTCTGCAAGTCCAGATAGTCCACAACAACGCGCAAACTCCAACACGAATATGTCTCGCTAATTCAGGCTCAACCCCAGTGAGCCATGTCCCAAATAACGTGGTGACAGAATTCGGTGGAGTAATATTAAAAGCAATGTGAACCGTCCGCCAAAGTACTCTGGCAAGCGGGCAATCAAAAAAGAGATGCTTGATTGTCTCGTCCCGATCACAGAAGCTACACCTCGTAGGTCCTGTCCAATTACGCTTAATCAAGTTATCCTTGGTTAAAATAACCTGTTTATGGACAAACCACATAAACACTTTTATTTTCAAAGGAACTTTGACAGCCCAAACATGCTTGGATGTAGGAATGGGGCTCGAATTAATCACATCAATATACATTGATTTAACCGTGAAAACTCCAGACCTAGTCAGTTTCCAGCGCAATTCATCGGGTTGTTGAGAAAGATGGACATCCATTAGTCTCCGAACTAGACGGAGCCAATCTTCCCCAACGATTGCCCACTAACGACCGTCTGAACTGAATATTAAGGGGGTTGGATTGAAACACCGTAGCAACGAACACCTCACGTCGTTGAACAATACGATATAGAGACGGATATTGAATGGCCAAGGGTGTCTCACCGAGCCAAGTATCCTCCCAGAATCGTGTACTAGCGCCGTTACCAATAACAACCTTTGTCCTATTAAACAACGATTGTTTGACTTTCGTCAGGCCTTTCCAGAACGGCGAGTCAGTTGGCCTGACAGTGACCTGAGACAAGGACTTTGTCTGTAGGTACTTGCTGCGAAGGATTTGGGCCCACATGGCCTCAGTCTCAAAAGAAAGCTTCCACAGCCACTTGCTAAGAAGGCATCTGTTCTTGACTTCAAGATTCTCAATACCAAGACCCCCTTGGTCTTTCGGTCTACAGATGATATCCCATTTTGCAAGTCTGTATTTTCTTTTAAGATCATCACCTTGCCAAAAGAAACGCGATCGATAAAAGTCCAGTCTTTTCCTAACACCAACTGGGACTTGAAAGAACGATAAGAGAAACATAGGCATACTCGTGAGCACCGAATTAATCAAAATTAGTCGGCCTCCATATGACATGAGCTTGCCCTTCCAGCAACTTAGTTTCTTCTCGAACCGGTCTTCGATGCACTTCCATTCTCTATTGGTCAGCTTTCTATGGTGGATTGGAATACCTAGGTAAGAAAAAGGTAAATCCCCCAAATCGCACCCAAACAATTGCCGGTAAGCTTCCTGTTCGTCTTTGGCTCTACCAAAGCAGAACAGCTCGCTCTTATGAAAGTTAATCTTTAGCCCAGTCAATTGTTCGAAAAGGCATAACACCAGCTTCATATTTCTCGCCTTGGCCAGGTCATGCTCCATAAAGATGATAGTATCATCAGCGTACTGAAGGATGGATACACCTCCATCAACCAGATGAGGTACCAAGGCACCCACTTGACCATTCTCCTTAGCCCTTCCTATCAAGATAGCTAACATGTCAACCACAATGTTAAACAAGATAGGGGACATCGGATCTCCTTGTCTTAGGCCTTTATGTGTCTGGAAGTAATGACCAATATCGTCATTCACTTTAATTCCCACACTCCCTTTTTGCGTAAATGATTCAACCTGGCGACGCCAGGCTGCATCAAAACCTTTCATACGCAATGCCTGTTGGAGAAAGGGCCATTTAACCTTATCGTACGCTTTCTCGAAATCCACCTTGAAAATGACACCATCTAACTTCTTGGAATGGATTTCATGGAGTGTTTCATGGAGAACGACCACCCCTTCAAGGATGTTGCGGTCCGGCATTTAAGCGGTTTGGGAGTGCTGCACCACAGAATGCGCAATCTGTGTGAGCCTATTAGTCCCGACATTGGTGAAGATTTTAAAACTAACATTGAGAAGGCAGATCGGTCTGAACTGCTCAATTCTCACAGCATCCGTCTTCTTCGGAAGCAGTGTGATAGTGCCAAAGTTCAAGTGAAATAATTGAAGCTGTCCAGAGAACAAATCATGAAACATAGGTAGCAAATCCCCCTTAATAATATGCCAGCACTTTTTGTAGAACTCCGCCGGAAATCCATCCGGTCCGGGAGCCTTATTATTTTTCAACTGTGCTATAGCATCAAACACCTCCTTCTCCGAAAATGGGGCAACCAGAATATCATTTTCAGCTGCCGAGAGTTGAGGCACATCCTCAGTTCTGGACTCTTCGAGAGATACACAATTATCCTCCGGAGGGCCAAACAACTGCCTATAATACTCGGTTATATATGTTTTTAGGTTATCCTGTCCTAAAATAGTGCCCTCATCTTGCTCGAGTTGGAATATTCTCTTCTTTCTGTGCTTACCATTAGCAATCAGATGAAAGAATTGAGTATTCGCGTCCCCTTGGACCACTTTGCGAACCTTCGCTCGCAGAGCCCACTTCAATTCTTCTTCACGGAGAAGTTCTTTTAACCTCTTCTCTGCATCGGTTTTAACCTGGAGCTCAGCAGGCGTCAAAATCATGGATTCAGCCTTAACATCCAGATTCTGTATAAGAGAGAGAAGCCTGTCCTTCTCAACCTTATATACCCCAGTTTTCTTTATATCGATTTCGACCGAAATCATCTCATCTTTCCAGTGGCATGCTTGGTTTGCCAAGTTACTGCCATGTTCATCTTTTTCCTTCCGGAGCACGCATATGCATCGCATATCATATCTTGCATATCATACATGTTTTGCATCATGTTGCTTGTGCATTCCTCGTTGTTGATTGTGGTTCCGCTTGTTTGTGTTCTTGTCTTGGGTAGAGCCGGGAGACGAGTTCGTGAACGAGGAACCTGTCGAGTACGCTTACGAGGATCAAGCTTTCGACAACTCTGAGAATCTTGCAGGCAAGATGACCACCCCTCGAAATCACTTCTATCTTTGCTATGCTAGTTGTTCGCTCTATTGCCATGCTCGCTACCTATCACTTGCTTTATCATGTCTCCCATTGTAGCCATGTCAGCCCTAACCATCCTTTCCTAGCAAACCGTTGTTTTGGCTATGTTACCGCTTTTGCTCAGCCCCTCTTATAGCGTTGCTAGTTGCAGGTGAAGTTGAAGTTTGTTCCATGTCGGAACATGGATATGTTGGGATATCACAATATCTCTTATTTAATTAATGCATCTATATATATTTGGTAAAGGGTGGAAGGCTCGGCCTTATGCCTGGTGTTTTGTTCCACTCTTGCCGCCCTAGTTACTGTTATACCGGGATTATGTTCCTTGAGTTTGCGTTCCTTACACGGTCGGGTGATTTATGGGACCCCCTTGACAGTTCGCCTTGAATAAAACTCCTCCAGCAAGGCCCAACCTTGGTTTTACCATTTGCGACCTATGCCTTTTTTCCCCCCGGGTTTTCTAGAGCCCGAGGGTCATCTTATTTTAACCCCCCCCGGGCCAGTGCTCCTTCGAGTGTTGGTCCGAACTGAGCAGACTGCGGGGCCCCCTCCTGGAAACTCGAGGTCTGGTTTTACTCGTAGGATGTCTCATCCGGTGTGCCCTGAGAACGAGATATGTGCAGCTCCTATCGGGATTTGTCGGCACATTCGGGTGGCTTTGCTGGTCTTGTTTTACCATTGTCGAGATGTCTTGTAAACCGGGATTCCGAGACTGATCGGGTCTTTCCGGGAGAAGGTTTATCCTTCGTTGACCGTGAGAGCTTATGATGGGCTAAGTTGGGACACCCCTGCAGGGTATTATCTTTCGAAAGCCGTGCCCGCAGTTATGAGGCAGATGGGAATTTGTTAATGTCCGGTTGTAGATAACTTGTCACTTGACCAAATTAAAATACATCAACTGCGTGAGTAGCCGTGATGGTCTCTTCTCGGCGGAGTCCGGGAAGTGAACACGGTCTGTGTTAAGTATGACGTAAGTAGGTGTTCAGGACCTCTTCTTGGTCATTGCTAGATGACGTCCGTTCCATTGCTTCTCTTCTCGCTCTCATTTGCGCAAGTTAGCCACCATATATGCTTTTGCCGCTGCAGCTCCACCTCACTACTCCATCCTTTCCTATAAGCTTAGATAGTCTTGATCTCGCGGGTGTGAGATTGCTGAGTCCCCGTGACTCACAGATTCTACCAAACAGTTGCAGGTGCCGACGATGCTAGTGCAGATGATGGCGTCGATCTCCAGTGGGAGTTCGACGAGGAACGTGGTCGTTATTATGTGTCTTTTCCTAATGATCAGTAGTGGAGCCCAGTTAGGACGATCGGGGATCTAGCATTTGGGGTTGTCTTATTTTCATCTGGATTTTGACCGTAGTCGGTCTATATGATTGTATTTTGGATGATGTATGATGATATTTATATATTGTGTGAAGTGGCGATTGTAAGCCAACTCTTTATCCCATTCTTGTTCATTACATGGGATTGTGTGAAGATGACCCTTCTTGCGACAAAACCACTATGCGGTTATGCCTCTAAGTCATGCCTCGACACGTGGGAGATATAGCCGCATCGTGGGCGTTACATGGCTAGCACAAACTGCGATACAGATTGAAAGAGGCGCATGCCTCCTGCCTGGGATCCTCCTAAACTACTCCTGGTCGCCGGCGGCCTGAACGTAGTAGTAGGCACCCTCGGTGTAGTAAGGGTCGTCGTCGACAGTGGCGTCTGGCTCCTGGGCTCCAACATCTGGTTCCGACATCCGGGAAGAAATGGAAAAGGGGGGAAAGGGGGAGCAAAGCAACCGTGAGTACTCATCCAAAGTACTCGCAAGCAAGGATCTACACTATATATGCATGGGTCTATGTGTAAAGAGGCAATATCGGTGGACTGAACTGCATAATGCCAGAATAAGAGGGGGATAGCTAGTCCTATCGAAGACTATGCTTCTGGCAGCCTCTATCTTGCAGCATGTAGAAGAGAGTAGATGGTAAGTTCACCAAGTATCATCGCATAACGTAATCCTACCCGGCGGTCCTCCCCTCGTCGCCCTGTGGGAAAGCGATCACCGGGTTGTCTCCGGAACTTGTCTGGGTGTGTTTTATTAAGTATCCGGTTCTAGTTGTCATAAGGTCAAGGTACAACTCTGGGTTGTCCTTTTACCGAGGGACACGTCTATTCGAATAGATAAACTTCCCTGCAGGGGTGCACCGCATAACCCAACACGCTCGATCCCTCTGACCGGACACACTTTTCTGGGTCATGCCCGGCCTCGGAAGATCAACACGTCGCAACCCTACCTAGGCTCAACAGAGAGGTCAGCACGCCGGTCTAAATCCTATGCGCGCAGGGGTCTGGGCCCATCGCCCATTGCACACCTGCACATTGCATGGACGGCCGGAAGTAGACCTAGCCTCCCTAATACAAGAGCAGGCGTTCCAGTCCAATCTGGCGCGCACCGCTCAGTCGCTGACGTCAAGAAGGCTTCGGTTGATACCACGACGTCGAGTGCCCATAACTGTTCCCACGTAGTTGGTTAGTGTGTATAGGCCAATGGCCAGACTCAGATCAAATACCAAGATCTCGTTAAGCGTGTTATTTTGAAGTAACCGCGGATGCCGACCAGGGACCAGGCCCACCTGTCTCGTAGGTGGTCGCAACCTGCCCTGTCGCTCCGCCACAAAGTAACCATCAGGGGGCTGTCGGGAACCCAGGCCCATCACTACCTGGATGGAACCACCTGCCCCTTCAGCCCCCATCTCCGAATCACTTGCGGGTACTCTACGAGCCGACCCGACTTTAGTCACCATCTGAATATTATATATGTATGTATACTATAAACCCATGATCACCTCCCGAGTGATCACGACCCGATAGTATAGCATGGCAGACGGACAAGAATGTAGGGCCACAAATGATAAACTAGCATCCCATACTAAGCATTTAGGATTGCAGGTAAGGTATCAACAATTGTAGCAACAATGACAGGCTATGCAACAGAATAGGATTAACCGAAAGTAGTATCATGCTACACTACTCTAATGCAAGCAGTAGAGAGAAGGAATAGGCGATATCTGGTGATCAAGGGGGGGCCTTGCCTGGTTGCTCTGGCAAGAAGGAGGGGTCGTCAACTCTGTAGTCGACCGGGGCAGCAGCGGCGACGTCAGTCTCGTAGTCTACCGGAGAGAAGAGGGGGAAGAAACAATGAATACAATGCAAACATATGCATGACGATGCATGTCAAAGCAAATAGCGGTGCTAGTGTGCTCTAACGCGGTAGTAGGCGATACTAGCAAAGGGGGGAAACATTCAGGAAAGTATTCCCGGTGTTTGACGTTTTCGGACAGATGAACCGGAGATGAAATGTTGCATGTTTGCTATGCTAGGGATGTGTGGCTGACAAACGGACTACGTATTCGGATTCGTTTCGTCGGTCTGAGCAACTTTCATGTACAAAGTATTTTCATCCGAGGTACGGTTTATTTTATATTAATTTTCAAAATTTTATTCATTTTCTGAATTTAAATTAATTCAAATTTAAACAGTGGAATATTCTTTTATACCTAGCAGCAGCTAGCTACTGATTATGACAGGTGGGGTCCAGAGGCTGAGTCAGCATGCACAGTCAGCAAGTCAAATGTCAGCATTGACCAGTCAAACAGGGGGTGGGACCCAGGTGTCATAGGATGTTTTATTAACAGTAGTTTTAATTAGTTAGTTTATCAAAAGGGGCCCACTAGTCAGTGGGATATTAGGTAGGGGTTAGGTTAGTGCCTAATTAACAGGGTTGGGCCCACCCGCTGGTTTTAACCAGCGCGCGCCGGCGGTACAGAGGCGACGGGGGCTCGCCGGACTCGCGGCCTCGGTGACCATTTGGTCAGCCGAGAGCGGTTACGGGGAGAGGGCGACAGCGTGAGTCGAGGAGAGGGGTTAGTAGGTGCGGGGGGGGGGGGTGGCTTGAGCGACGTCTACAGAGACTAACGAGCGGCGGTGGCGGTGGAGTTGTGTCAGGGACCTGGTACAGGCGACCCCAGGACGTGTGGGGGGCTCTCTGGAACGTCCGCATCACGGCGCATCCAGCGGTGGCGGTGGCGTGGCCGGAGATGTCCAGCAGCGACGGCGGTGAGGTCTGTGGCATAGGAGGCTGCGGTAGGGCGGGCCAGGCCGACGCAGGCATGCGAGGGTGCAGCCAGACGCGCGGGCTGGGCTGCAGCGGCGCGGGGCATCGCATGGAGACGAGGCTAGTGGGGGGAGCAGAGGGCAGTAGCGAGCAGAGGCGGGCGGCGGGGCGCGCATCTGTAGGATCGAAAGTATGTCTAGAGGGGGGGGGGTGATTAGACTACTTGACCAAATAAAAACCTAACCTTTTCTGAGTTTTAATTCTTGGCAACTTTTAGCAACTTAGCACAAGTCAAGCAATCACATACAATTCAAGCAAGCATGCAAAGAGTATATGAGCAGCGGAAAGTAAAGCATGCAACTTGCAAGAAAGTAAATGGGAGGATTTTGGAGGGAGCAAACACAATGTTGACACGGAGATTTTTGGCGTGGTTCCGATAGGTGGTGCTATCGTACATCCATGTTGATGGAGACTTCAACCCACGAAGGGCAACGGCTGCGGGAGTCCACGGAGGGCTCCACCCACGAAGGGTCCACGAAGAAGCAACCTTGTCTATCCCACCATGGCCATCGCCCACGAAGGACTTGCCTCACTAGGGTAGATCTTCACGAAGTAGGTGATCTCCTTGTCCTTACAAACTCCTTGGTTCAACTCCACAATCTTGACGGAGGCTCCCAAGTGACACCTAACCAATCTAGGAGACACCACTCTCCAAAAGGTAATAGATGGTGTGTTGATGATGAACTCCTTGCTCTTGTGCTTCAAATGATAGTCTCCCCAACACTCAACTCTCTCACATAGATTTGGCTATGGTGGAAAGATGATTTGAGTGGAAAGCAATTTGGGGAAGGCTAGAGATCAAGATTCTTGTGGTTGGAATGGAATGTCTTGGTCTCAACACATGAGTAGGTGGTTCTCTCTCAGAAAATGAGTGCTGGAAGTGTAGGCACGTCCTGATGGCTCTCCTCACGAATGAAGGAAGGGTGGAGGGGTGTATATAGCCTCCACACAAGATCTAACCGTTACACATAGATTCCCAAACTCGGTGAGACCGAATGGTAAAACTAGGTCAGACCGATTCAGGTCAAAATATGAATGTTAGAGTCTTCAGTGGGACCGAAACAATCAACTCGGTAGGACCGATGCGCTATGGTTAGGGCATAACGTAATCTCGGTGTGACTGATCACATGAACTCGGTGGGACCGATTTCAGTAATGAGCACACAGGGAGTTGGTCAGGCAAACTTGGTGGGACCGATTCACTCACTTTGATGAGACCGGAGCGTTACGAGAAGGAAATAGGGAGTTTGCATTGCAGACTCGATGGGACCGATCGCTCATTTCGGTGAGACTGAAACGTTACGAAGGGAAACAGAGAATTTGCAATCCCATCTCGATGAGACCGAGATCCCTATCAGTGAAAACAAACTGATTAGGGTTTGTGGCAGTGGCTATGTCAAATGAACTTGATGGCGCCGGATATATCAAATCCGTGGGGTCGAGTTTGACTTTTAGGTTTAAGACATATGTGGATGTGAGAAAGTGGTTGAGGGTTTTGGAGCATCTCACTAAGCATTTTGAGCAAGTAAGCCATTAAGCAACACCTCATCCCCTTTTAATAGTATTGACTTTCCTATAGACTTAATGTGATCTTGGATCACTTAAAGGAAAATGTGGAGTCTTGAACTTGTTGCCAATATGTGTCCTTAGCATTTTGCGGGGTCCACATCTCTAGTCCATGCCATGCCAATCATTGAACTTTCTGAAATGATCATCTTGAAAGAGCATTAGTTCAATGAGCTATATGTTGTTAAGAATTACCAAAACCACCCAGGGATTAGTTGCACTTTCAATCTCCCCCTTTTTGGTAATTGATGACAACATATAGATCAAAGCTTCGATAAATGATTATAAGAATGAAATACATCGTCGCTTTGAGAAGTATGTGATAAGCAAGAGCTCCCCCTAAATTTGTGCATTATTTAAAATTTGCTTTTGAATGCAAATGCACAACCAATTAGGATCATGGGTTACTCTTCCATGTCACATACATCTTGGTGGAGCACTCAAAATGATAAAAATAGGAACAAGCACTCATCACCAAGGGAAAGTGAATGATCATACATAAAGGATAGAGAATATCATCATCCAAGCACAAGCATTAAGTAGGATATGACCAAACACATGACCATACAAAGTATCTCACACACACAAGCATAAAGTATCTCAACCAATCAATCAAAGCAAATAAGTAGCAAAAGAAGCAAAGTTCTCTCTCTCCGAAGCCTATGATCTATACACTTTCTCCCCCTTTGACAACAAGTTACCAAAAAGCTTGAAAATGCATAGTGCTATGCGACTCTCTAGGCTTGATCTTCAGGAGGAGGTGTTGAGAGGACTCCAAGGATGAAAGCATCTATTGAAGTTGATGGACCTAGTGGAGTTGCCACTGGAGGGGCAACTGGAGCTGTGGCTGCAGGTGCTGATGCTGTAGCTCTAGTGTCAGGCACTGGCACTACTGCATATCTCTATCCCCTAGGCACTCTCTAGAACACTTCTGTAGTTGCTTTCCCCTTCTTCTCTTCTGCTTCTTCCTGGAGCTGCTCAACAGCTGTTTAAATTTCAGTCACCTTCAAGTCAAGATCATAGAATTCTGTTTCAATGATCCTCTCCAAGCTCTCCTAGTTCTAAGTCACGGTGGACAATCCTTTCTCAGTTCTCAAGGTTGCTTGAATTAGATATCCAAGCTGGTCTTGCTTTGACTTGAGGAACACTTGTGAAGCTTATTCAGCACTTGGCATCTTTGCTGCCTTCTCTGCTTTTGCCTTCTATCTCTTCTCTTGAGCCTCTAGAGATGTTGGATCTTCAACAATCATGACAACGGTGTTGTCCTCAAAATCATGCTTCAAGGGCAAATGCTCTTTGTCCAACAAATATACTCCTTTGGGCATCTTGGAGTTTATCAACATATGTATGTGTGGAGCATACCCACATGACCTCTTCTGGTCAGCAACTGTTCTCTTGATTGTCTCAACAATCAAACTCATGACCTTGAATCTCTGGGGCAAATAAAAAATTTGAAGCAGATTAATGGAATGGCCTCTGATCATCCTGTGATCTCCTGATTTGGGCAACAAGGTGTGCCTCAAGATGGTGTTCATTGTGGCCAATCCAGACATCAAGAAATACACTGAGCCTAGTTTGTGAGTCTCCAAAGCTTTGTCAGGTATCTCCTTGTACATATTTACCATGGAGTTGTGATCCTTCTTCTTCTCAGCATAGACATCAATGTCTTTCTCAGCTTCTTTGGGGGCTTTTATGAGCTTGGCCCACTCATCAACGGTAGATTGGTACCTTGTACCTTCGGTCATCCACACAATCTTTCCATCAGGATAGAAATGAGCTGTAGAGTAAAACTACATAATGATCTCATCATTCCATTTGGTCAACTTTTGACCAACAAACTTGTCAACACCATTGAGCTTGAAGCTCTCATGCACTCCTCGAAAATGATCATCAATCTCATCAATATACTCCCAATCAACCCACTTCATATCACAGATAATGGGTTTCTTGTCCAGCAACATTGTCTCATAGAAATCTTGTTGTTCTTTGTGTTAGAAATATGCCCTAGAGGCAATAATAAATTGGTTATTATTATATTTCCTTGTTCATGATAATCGTTTATTATCCATGCTAAAATTGTATTGATAGGAAACTCAGATACATTTGTGGATACATAGACAACACCATGTCCCTAGTAAGCCTCTAGTTGACTAGCTCGTTGATCAATAGATGGTTACGGTTTCCTGACCATGGACATTGGATGTCGTTGATAACGGGATCACATCATTAGGAGAATGATGTGATGGACAAGACCCAATCCTAAGCCTAGCACAAGATCGTGTAGTTCGTTTGCTAAGAGCTTTTCTAATGTCAAGTATCATTTCCTTAGACCATGAGATTGTGCAACTCCCGGATACCGTAGGAATGCTTTGGGTGTACCAAACGTCACAACGTAACTGGGTGGCTATAAAGGTGCACTACAGGTATCTCCGAAAGTGTCTGTTGGGTTGGCACGAATCGAGACTGGGATTTGTCACTCCGTGTAAACGGAGAGGTATCGCTGGGCCCACTCGGTAGGACATCATCATAATGTGCACAATGTGACCAAGGAGTTGATCACGGGATGATGTGTTACGGAACGAGTAAAGAGACTTGCCGGTAACGAGATTGAACAAGGTATCGGGATACCGACGATCGAATCTCGGGCAAGTACTATACCGGTAGACAAAGGGAATTGTATACGGGATTGATTGAATCCCCGACATCGTGATTCATCCGATGAGATCATCGTGGAACATGTGGGAGCCAACATGGGTATCCAGATCCCGCTGTTGGTTATTGGCCAGAGAACGTCTCGGTCATGTCTGCATGGTTCCCGAACCCGTAGGGTCTACACACTTAAGGTTTGATGACGCTAGGGTTATAGGGAATAGATATACGTGGTTACCGAATGTTGTTCGGAGTCCCGGATGAGATCCCGGATGTCACGAGGAGTTCCGGAATGGTCCGGAGGTAAAGATTTATATATGGGAAGTCCTGTTTTGGTCACCGGAAAAGTTTCGGGTGCTATCGGTAACGTACCGGGACCACCGGGAGGGTCCCGGGGGTCCACCAGGTGGGGCCACCGGCCCCAGAGGGCTGCGTGGGCCAAGTATGGGAAGGGACCAGCCCCTAGGTGGGCTGGTGCGCCTCCCAGAAGGGGCCCAAGGCGCAGGGAAGGGGGAAGGGGGAAACCCTAGGCTTAGATGGGCCTAAGGCCCACCTAGTGGTGCGCCCCCCCTCTCTCCCCCTTTGGCCGCCCCTCCAAGTCCCATCTAGGGCTGGCCGCACCCCTTGGGGGGGAACCCTAGATGGGGGTGCAGCCCCTCTCCCTCCCCTATATATAGTGGGGGTTTTGGGGCTGCCATACACACGAGAACATCTCTCTCTTTGGCGCAGCCCTACCCCTCTCCCTCCTCGTCTCTCGCAGTGCTTGGCGAAGCCCTGCTGGAGTGCCACGCTCCTCCACCACCACCACGCCGTTGTGCTGCTGCTGGACGGAGTCTTCCCCAACCTCTCCCTCTCTCCTTGCTGGATCAAGGCATGGGAGACGTCACCGGGCTGCACGTGTGTTGAACGCGGAGGCGCCGTGGTTCGGCGCTTAGATCGGAATCAACCGCGATCTGAATCGCTACGAGTACGACTCCTTCATCCGCGTTCTTGCAACGCTTCTGCATCGCGATCTACAATGGTATGTAGATGCACTCCCCTTCCCCTCGGTGCTAGATTACTCCATAGATTGATCTTGGTGATGCGTAGAATTTTTTTGAATTTCTGCTACGTTCCCCAACAGTGGCATCATGAGCTAGGTCTATGCGTAGTTTCTATGCACGAGTAGAACACAAAGTAGTTGTGGGCGTCGATTTTGTCAATTTACTTGCCGTTACTAGTCTTATCTTGATTCGGCGGCATCGTGGGATGAAGCGGCCCGGACCGACCTTACACGTACACTTACGTGAGACAGGTTCCACCGACCGACATGCACTAGTTGCATAAGGTGGCTAGCGGGTGTCTGTCTCTCCCACTTTAGTCAGATCGGATTTGATGAAAAGGGTCCTTATGAAGGGTAAATAGAAATTGGCATATCACGTTGTGGCTTTTGCGTAGGTAAGAAACGTTCTTGCTAGAATCCCATAGCAGCCACGTAAAACATGCAACAACAATTAGAGGACGTCTAACTTGTTTTTGCAGGGTATGCTATGTAATGTGATATGGCCAAAAGGATGTGATGAACGATATATGTGATGTATGAGATTGATCATGTTCTTGTAATAGGAATCACGACTTGGATGTCGATGAGTATGACAACCGGCAGGAGCCATAGGAGTTGTCTTAATTTATTGTATGACCTGCGTGTCAATGAAAACGCCATGTAATTACTTTACTTTATTGCTAACCGTTAGCCATAGTAGTAGACGTAATAGTTGGCGAGACAACTTCATGAAGACACGATGATGGAGATCATGATGATGGAGATCATGGTGTCATGCCGGTTACGAAGGTGATCATGCCGCGCCTCAAATATGAAGATCAAAGGCGCAAAATGATATTGGCCATATACGTCACTTTATGATTTGCATGTGATGTTTGTCATGTTTACATCTTATTTGCTTAGAACAACGGTAGCATAAATAAGATGATCCCTCACTAAAATTTCAAGAGACGTGTTCCCCCTAACTGTGCACCATTGCGAAGGTTCGTTGTTTCGAAGCACCACGTGATGATCGGGTGTGATAGATTCTAACGTTCGAATACAACGGGTGTTGACGAGCCTAGCATGTACGGACATGGCCTCGGAACACATGCGAAACACTTAGGTTGACTTGACGAGCCTAGCATGTACAGACATGGCCTCGGAACACAAGAGATCGAAAGGTCGAACATGAGGCGTATAGTAGATGCGATCAACATGGAGATGTTCACCGATGATGACTAGTCCGTCTCACGTGATGATCGGACACGGCCTAGTTTGACTCGGATCATGTATCACTTAGATGACTAGAGGGATGTCTATCTGAGTGGGAGTTCATTGAATAATCAGATGAACTTAATTATCATGAACGTAGTCAAAAGGTCTTTGCAAATTATGTCATAGCTTACGCTTTAGTTCTACTGTTTAAGATATGTTCCTAGAGAAAATTTAGTTGAAAGTTGATAGTAGCAATTATGCGGACTGGGTCCGTAAACTGAGGATTGTCCTCATTGCTGCACAGAAGGCTTATGTCCTTAATGCACCGCTCGGTGTGCTGAACCTCAGCGTCGTCTGTAGATGTTGCGAAACATCTGGCATACACGTTTTGATGACTACGTGATAGTTCAGTGCGTAATGCTAACGGTTTAGAATTGTGGCACCAAAGATGTTTTGAAATGTCACAGAACATATGAGATGTTCCGAAGACTGAAATTGGGATTTCAGACTAGTGCCCACGTCAAGAGGTATGAGACCCCTGATAAGTTTCTTAAGCCTGCAAACTAAGGGAGAAAAGCTCAATCGTTGAGCATGTGCTCAGATTGTCTGAGTACTACAATCACTTGAATCGAGTGGGAGTTAATCTTCCAGATGAGATAGTGATGGTTCTCCATAGTCACTGCCACCAAGCTATTAGAGCTTCGTGATGAACTATAACATATCAGGGATAGATATGATGATCCTTGAGCAACTCGCGATGTTTGACACCGCAAAAGTAGAAATCAAGTAGGAGCATCAATTGTTGATGGTTAGTAAAACCACTAGTTTTAAGAAGGGCAAGGGAAGAAGGGATACTTCATGAAACAGCAAATCATTTGCTGCTCTAGGGAAGAATCCCAAGGTTAAACCCAAACCCGAGACTAAGTGCTTCTGTAATGAGGGGAACGGTCACTGAAGCAGAACTACCCTAGATATTTGGTAGATGAGAAGGCAGGCAAGGCCGACAGAAGTATATTGGATATACATTATATGAATGTGTACATTACTAGTACTCCTAGCAGCACCAGGGTATTAGATACCGGTTCGGTTGCTAAGTGTTAGTAACTCGAAATAAAAGCTGCGGAATAAACGGAGACTAGCTAAAGGTGAGATGACGATATGTGTTGGAAGTGTTTCCAAGGTTGATGTGATCAAGCATCGCATGCTCCCTCTACCATCGAGATTGGTGTTAAACCTAAATAATTGTTATTTGGTGTTTGCGTTGAGCATAAACATGATTGGATTATGTTTATCGCAATACGGTTATTCATTTAAGGAGAATAATGATTACTCTATTTATTTGAATAATACCTTCAATGGTCTTGCACCTAAAATGAATCTCGATCGCAGTGATACACATGTTCGTGCCAAAAGATATAAAATAGTAATGATAGTACCACATACTTGTGGCACTGCCATTTGAGTCATATTGGTATAGAATGCATAAAGAAGCTCCATGTAGATGGATCTTTGGACTCACTCGTTTTTGAAAAGATTGAGACATGCGAACCATGTCTATTGGTATATATGCATGAAGAAACTCCATGCAGATGTATATATGCATGAAGAAACTCCATGCAGATGGATCGTTTGGACTCACTTGATTTTGAATCACTTGATACATGCAAATCATACCACATGGGCAAGATGACTGAAAGGCCTCGTTTTCAGTAAGATGGAACAAGAGAGCAACTTGTTGGAAGTAATACATTTGATGTGTGTAGTCCAATGAGTGCTGAGGCACGCAATGGATATCGATATGTTCTTAGTTCACAGATGATTTGAGTAGATGCTGAGAATATTTACTTGATGAAACACAAGTCTGAATTATTGAAAGGTTCAAGTAATTTCAGAGTGAAGTTGAAGATCATCGTGACAAGAGGATAAAATGTCTATGATATGATCATAGAGATATCTGAGTTACGAGTTTGGCACACAATTAAGACATTGTGGAAAGTGTTTCACAATTAATACCACCTGGAACACCACAATGTGATGGTGTGTCCGAACATCATAACTGCACCCTATTTGATATGGTGCATACCATGATGTCTCTTTACCACTATGGTTTATGGGTTAGGCATTAGAGACAACCGCATTCACTTTAAATAGGGCACCACGCAATTCCGTTGAGACGACACCGTTTAGAGAAACCTAAGTTGTCATTTCTTAAAAGTTTGGGGATGCGATGCTTATGTGAAAAAGTTTCAGGCTGATAAGCTCGAACCCAAAGCGGATAATGGATCTTCATAGAATACTCAAAACAGTTGGGTATACCTCCTGTTTCAGATCTGGAAGTAAACAAGTCCTTTCTCGAGAAAAAGTTTCTCTCGAAAGAATTGAGTGGGAGGATGGTGGAGACTTGATGAGGTTATTGAACCATGACTTCAACTAGTGTGTAGCAGGGCACAGGAAGTTGTTCCTGTGGCAACTACACCAATTGAAGTGGAAGCTTATGATAGTGATCATGAAACTTCGGATCAAGTCACTACCAAACCCCGTAGGTCGATAAGGATGCGTACTACTTCGAGTGGTACGCAATCCTGTCTTGGAAGTCATGTTGCTAGACAACAATGAACCTACGAGCTATGGAGAAGCGATGGTGGGCCCGGATTCCGACGAATGGCTCGAGGCCATAAAATCCGAGAGAGGATCCATGTATAAAACAAGGTATAGACTTTGGAAGATCTACTTGATGGCCGTAAGGCTATTGGGTGCAGATGGATTTTAAAAGGAAGACAAACGATAATGGTAAGTGTCACCATTAAGAAAGCTCGACTTGTCGTTAAGATGTTTTCCGACAAGTTCAAGGAGTTGACTACGATGAGATTTTTCTCACTCGTAGCGATGCTAAGAGTCTGTTGGAATTGTATCAGCAGTTACTGCATTATTTATGAAATCTTGCAGATAGGATGTCAAAACACTGCTTCCTCGACGATTTTCTAGAGGAAAGGTTGTATGTGATACAACCAGAAGGTTTTGTCAATCCTGAAAGATGCTAACAAGTATGCAATGCTCCAACAATCCTTCTAAGGACTGGAGTAAGCATCTCGGAGTTGGAATGTACGCTTTGATGAGATAATCAAAGATTTTGGGTTTATACAAAGTTTATGAGAAACTTGTATTTCCAAAGGAGTGAGTGGGAGCACTATAGAATTTCTGACAAGTATATGTTGTTGACGTATTGTTGATCAGAAATGATGTAGAATTTCTGGAAAGCATACAGGGTTATTTGAAAAGTGTTTTTCAGTGGAAAACCTGGATTGAGCTACTTGAACATTGAGCATCAAGATCTATAAGGATAGATCAAAAACCGCTTAATAGTACTTTCAAATGAATACATACCGTGACAAGATTTTGAAGGAGTTCAAAATAGACCAGCAAAGAAGGAGTTCTTGGCTGTGTTACAAGGTGTGAGTATTGAGTAAGACTCAAGACCTGACCACAGCAGAAGAGAGAGAAAGGACGAAGGTCGTCCCCTATGCTTTAGACGTAGGCTCTACAGTATGCTATGCTGTGTACCGCACATGAAGTGTGCCTTGCCATGAGTTAGTCAAGGGGTACAATAGTGATCCGGGAATGGATCACATGACAGCGGTCGAACTTATCCTTAGTATCTAGTGGACTAAGGAAATTTTCTCGATTATGGAGGTGGAAAAGGAGTTCGTCGTAAAGGGTTACGTCAATGCAAACTTTGACACTAATCCGGATGACTCTGAGTAGTAAATCGGATTCGTATAGTAGAGCAGTTATTTGGAATAGCTCCAAGTAGCGCGTGGTAGCTGCATCTACAAGATGACATAGATATTCGTAAAGCACACACGGATCTGAAAGGTTCAGACCCGTTGACTAATAACCTCTCTCACAAGCGAGATATGAACAAACCCCATGGGTGTTGGATTCATTACAATCACATGGTGATGTGAACTAGATTTCTAGTAAACTCTTGGGTATTAATCACATGGCGATGTGAACTAGATTATTGACTCTAGTGCAAGTGGGAGACTGTTAGAAATATGCCCTAGAGGCAATAATAAATAGGTTATTATTATATTTCCTTGTTCATGATAATCGTTTATTATCCATGCTAAAATTGTATTGATAGGAAACTCAGATACATTTGTGGATACATAGACAACACCATGTCCCTAGTAAGCCTCTAGTTGACTAGCTCGTTGATCAATAGATGGTTACGGTTTCCTGACCATGGACATTGGATGTCGTTGATAACGGGATCACATCATTAGGAGAATGATGTGATGGACAAGACCCAATCCTAAGCCTAGCACAAGATCATGTAGTTCGTTTGCTAAGAGCTTTTCTAATGTCAAGTATCATTTCCTTAGACCATGAGATTGTGCAACTCCCGGATACCGTAGGAATGCTTTGGGTGTACCAAACGTCACAACGTAACTGGGTGGCTATAAAGGTGCACTACAGGTATCTCCGAAAGTGTCTGTTGGGTTGGCACGAATCGAGACTGGGATTTGTCACTCCGTGTAAACGGAGAGGTATCTCTGGGCCCACTCGGTAGGACATCATCATAATGTGCACAATGTGACCAAGGAGTTGATCACGGGATGATGTGTTACGGAACGAGTAAAGAGACTTGCCGGTAACGAGATTGAACAAGGTATCGGGATACCGACGATCGAATCTCGGGCAAGTACTATACCGGTAGACAAAGGGAATTGTATACGGGATTGATTGAATCCCCGACATCGTGGTTCATCCGATGAGATCATCGTGGAACATGTGGGAGCCAACATGGGTATCCAGATCCCGCTGTTGGTTATTGGCCAGAGAACGTCTCGGTCATGTCTGCATGGTTCCCGAACCCGTAGGGTCTACACACTTAAGGTTCGATGACGCTAGGGTTATAGGGAATAGATATACGTGGTTACCGAATGTTGTTCGGAGTCCCGGATGAGATCCCGGACATCACGAGGAGTTCCGGAATGGTCCGGAGGTAAAGATTTATATATGGGAAGTCCTGTTTTGGTCACCGGAAAAGTTTCGGGTGCTATCGGTAACGTACCGGGACCACCGGGAGGGTCCCGGGGGTCCACCAGGTGGGGCCACCGGCCCCAGAGGGCTGCGTGGGCCAAGTATGGGAAGGGACCAGCCCCTAGGTGGGCTGGTGCGCCTCCCACAAGGGGCCCAAGGCGCAGGGAAGGGGGAAGGGGGAATCCCTAGGCTCAGATGGGCCTAAGGCCCACCTAGTGGTGCGCCCCCCTCTCTCCCCCTTTGGCCGCCCCTCCAAGTCCCATCTAGGGCTGGCCGCACCCCTTGGGGGGGAACCCTAGATGGGGGCGCAGCCCCTCTCCCTCCCCTATATATAGTGGGGGTTTTGGGGCTGCCATACACACGAGAACATCTCTCTCTTTGGCGCAGCCCTACCCCTCTCCCTCCTCGTCTCTCGCAGTGCTTGGCGAAGCCCTGCTGGAGTGCCACGCTCCTCCACCACCACCACGCCGTTGTGGTGCTGCTGGACGGAGTCTTCCCCAACCTCTCCCTCTCTCCTTGCTGGATCAAGGCATGGGAGACGTCACCGGGCTGCACGTGTGTTGAACGCGGAGGCGCCATGGTTCGGCGCTTAGATCGGAATCAACCGCGATCTGAATCGCTACGAGTACGACTCCTTCATCCGCGTTCTTGCAACGCTTCTGCATCGCGATCTACAATGGTATGTAGATGCACTCCCCTTCCCCTCGGTGCTAGATTACTCCATAGATTGATCTTGGTGATGCGTAGAATTTTTTTGAATTTCTGCTTCGTTCCCCAACACTTTGGTATCAAACCTATAGTCCATAGCAGTCCTTCTCCTCACAGCATATGGATCAGCTTGTCTCCACAGTCTGAGACTTGCATCTTTTCTTTCTTTCATGTTCTCAGCCACTGGATGATTGTCATCATGGTCTGATATCTTTGGCTTGAGTTTTCTAAGCACTTGGGCTTCATTATCTTCTTCTTGAACTTCAGGCACCGGGGCCTTGTTCTTCTCTACAGCAGGGATGTTCCTGGTGCTTTCTTGGGTGCAGTCTTGGGAGCTTGAGCTGGAGCTTTGGGGACTGTCTTGGGCTTTGAAGGTGCAGCCCCATCCCCCATCAGCTTTTGTGTCTTAGCAGGAGGTGCTGGTGCAGCATCCTCTTCTTCCTCTTCTTCCTCACCAGCAGAATCTCTCCTCATATATGGATTTTCAAGCACTCTTGCAATAGTTTTCTTGACCCTTTCTTTTCTCTTCTTGCCATCTCCATCTTCTCTGGCCTCTAGAGTGAATTCCATTGCCTCTTGAGTCGATGCCCTGGCCTTTAACATGGGCACTCTCCTGGCAGGTGCTTTCTTGTGCTGACCTGGCTTAGTGGAAGCAGCAGAAACATACTCTTTCTTGAGCACCTTCTTCTTTGAGCTGACTTCTTCAATCTCAAAGTCCTCATCCTCAGAGTCTGAAGTTTTCTTATTTCTCTGCCTAGTTTGTGCCTTAGGCAGGTTGCTTGGTGTGCTCCTGCTACCCTCATCATAGCTGCCAGAGGGACTACTGCCCTCACTCAAGTCCATCTGCTCCTCTGACTTGTTCTGGCTGTCACTCTGATCATACATACTGCACTACAAACTGAGAGCTGACCTTGTGAATAGTTGTAGATGAGATAGAGTAGATGAGCATCACAAAGTGCAGAGTTTTTGAAAAAAGAATGAGTCAAAAACTTAGTTTTAGTTTTCCACAGAAAGCATTTCGGAGCTACCGATTTGTAAAACTCAGTGACATCGAAGCAACTTTGGAGTCTAAACTAGTGGAATCAGTAAGACCGAGACACAGTTCGGTGACTCCGAGTTTGCTAGGGTTTCACAAAGTCCTGATCTCGGTCACACCGATTTGCAATTTTTGGTCAGACCGAAAATCACACATGCAATGGCCTAAGCCAAATCGGTGAGACCGATTTCTACAATTCGGTCGGTCCGAGATGAGTCCATCGGAAACCTAACCCTAAATTTTCAAATCAAAACTAATCTAAAGGATGTTTTCTGTGGATAGATCAATCTCGTACTTGGAAAGAAACATGACATTGTCTTTGTGCTAAGAATCGGAGTTAAAAGAATGCACAAAGTGTCGAACTCATACCCTAACTTGGCGTTGAGCTCGCTACGGCGGCAACAGGGGTGAAGACTTTCGTTGACGGTGACGGAGACTAGCGGCGGGAGGTCGCTGGCAATGAGAGGACGATCCGGAGACCCGAGGCGGCAGAGCAGGACACGCGCGAGCGAAGAGGTTTTGGAGGAATTTCCAAAATTTGACCCGTCGGTATATATATCCTGACACTGTCGGTGTGACCGAGTGGAACAACTCTATGCCACCGAGATGCAGAATCGCAAGCGGTTACTGCAACTCGGTGAGACCAAAGAGTTCTAATCGGTTGCACCGAGATTGAAAACTAGATCAACCCAGTGAACTCGGTGTGACCGAAATGGATGAATCGGTCAGACCGAAATACACAGAGAGGTTTTGGAAGTTTAAGTCTATGATGAATCGGGAACTCTGAGTGCTCCTCACCCATAGGGTTCAAATTTGACTTGTTCAAACTTTGTGATGTAGCATGAATAGATTTTGAGACAAGAAAAGATAGCTAAAGGAAGTTCTTAGGCATTCTTGTCCATCCATTTGGCAAAAGAAGGAAAGCCAAAAAATCAAAGCAACAAATGGATGTCCTCAAATGAGAAAAATATGCAATCAACATGCTCACACAATAAAATGGCAAATGAACTATGTGGCAAAGCATGCACAATCACTCTAACATCTATCAAACAATTGGCGATGACTAGGTCATCTACATATGACTATATTGACTTAGGAGTCAAATGAGAACATTTGGTCATAGGTCATACTCATCGTTTAAGCACAAGTGGGGTTGCCACTTTTACATAAAGCATTGTTGTGTTCACACCATTAGAGTTGCTTTAGCTCAATTCTTAGAGTAAAGCTCCCCCTAGATGTGATATCCCCCCTAAGAGGGATGAACTAACCTTGGGTTTTTTCGATGATGACTTCATGTAGATGTTGAAGATGTGGATGCTCATTATTGATGTAGACCATTTGAAACAATCCATTGGACTGAGTTGCACTTTCAATACCTACATGGGTTAGTCCCACAAGGAACAAACAAGCATATCCATAGACATAGAGTGAAGCACACACATAATGATGTCCATGAAAGCATCAAGTTACCTTGTCCCTTGTCTTACCAACAAGAGGGTTTGTGACTCCTTGAACTAGTGCAAGATGTGGAAGTTGTTTGCACTTGTCCTTGCCAAAATGAATATGAGTGAAGAATGTTGGCGGAGTCACCCTCAAGAACTCTCTAGTTCTTCTTCTTCGGGATCCACATCATCTTGATGGGAATCCTTGGGGTTGTAGATGTACTTGATGAAGTAGAACTTGATGTAGTCTTGTGAACCCACTTGACCAAGGCTTTTGGAGCATCTTCAAATGCATCAATCTCCTCTTGAAGCTTGTCCTTGCCTTTTAGCTTGTGGTCTTGTGGTGGAAGATCATCTTGAGAGTGTGTTCCCTTGAAGGAAGTAGGATCATACTTCTCTTGTTGAGGAACAAACTTCGTCTTGGGGTATTGATCTTCTTCCCACTCAACTCCATTGGCATTGAACTTCCGTTCAAAACCAATACCTTGATTTTTCCGGTGCCTTCCTTGCTTGCGTACAATTTCCTCAAATTGCTTACTTCCGGCAAGGCACTTGTAAACATCTTTCTCCATAATTCCCTTCAATAAGCTATTTTCTTGCTCAAGTGTAACTTGGCTAAGAGAATCATTAGTGGAATCAAGAGAACTACTAGAAGCAACAACATTGGATTTAGCATGATTATTGTTACTAGTAGAAGAAGAATCTTTCTTGTTCTTGTTGCTAGATTTTACTTGTGGCATGTAAGTAGACAAGAGTAAATGCTTGGCAATGTAAGAAGAACCTTTCTTCCGAAGATCATCATTGATGGCCTTTAAGAACCCATGTTCTTGCTCAAGATTGAGCTTCTCTAAGTGTAGCTTCTCATGAGTTTTTAAAAGTTCTCGATGATCTTCTAAAGTAGTTTCATGAGCTAACTTAAGAGTGTTTAGTTCTTTAGTTAGACGCTCAATCTCCTTCTTATCATTGTCATTAGTTTCATCTTGATTAGCATGATTAATAGCATTTTCATCATAGTATTCATCACTAGAGTTGTCAACAAGTAAATCATCATCACCTAGCAAGTCATCTTCATCACTATTGAAATCAACATACTCGGGGTGTGTTACCTTGGGGCCTTTAGCCATGAAGCATCTTCCAAATCCTTCATTTGGCGAATCAAATATGTCATAGGAGTTGGTTGACACAAGTGCTAGACCGGCAACACCTTCATCTTGAGTATATTCAGAGTAGGAGTGATAACTTCTCTCGGAGTGGTGGTCGGAGTTGGAGCCGGATACCCACTCACCAACATGAGCTTGATGTCTTCGTTTTGTGTAGCACCTTGATGACTTGTCCTTCCTTTCTGAATCCTTGCTTCTTTGAGAAGTTCTTAGCGATCATCTCTACTCCTTCTCTCTCTTGGAGGCGATTCTCCCCTTTTGCTTCTCCTTTTAGGTGAGTCTTCTCTTCTTTTGTAGGGAGCCGTACACTCATTGGAGTAGTGTCTGGGTCTTCCACAATTATAGCAGTTTCGCTCACGACTAGAAGATCTTTTGTCATTATAGGACCTTGATTTGGAACTTCCTTCCTTGCTTCTACTCTTGTAGAATTTGTTGAAGTTCTTCACCATTAAGATCAATTCTTCATTGAAGGCTTGTTTCTCACTTGATGATGTAGGAGCATCACATAAGGCTTTGTAAGCACCACTGGACTTATTGTGAAGCTCTTCTTTATCCTTGAGTGACATCTCATGAGTAACAATTCTTCCAATGACTTCGGTTGGCTTGAGATCTTTGTAGTTTGGCATCATTTGGATCAAAGTGCACACGGTATCATATTTTCCATCCAAGGCACTTAAGATCTTTTTGATGATGAATTTTTTGGTCATCTCTTCACTTCCTAAGCCGGCAATCTCATTTGTGATGAGAGCAAGCCTAGAGTACATTTCAGCAACACCTTCACCATCCTTCATTTTGAACTTGTCAAGTTGACTTTGAAGCACATCCAACTTGGATTCCTTGACGGAGTTGGTACCTTCGTACATATCAATCAAAGTATCCCAAATTTCCTTTGCATTCTCAAGACGGCTGATTTTGTTGAATTCTTCGGGGCACAATCCGTTGAAGAGGATATCGCAAGCTTGAGCATTGTATTGCAACATCTCCAATTCTTCCGCTGTAGCTTCACAATTCGGTTCTTTCCCATCGAAGAATTCACCTTGCAAACCAATACACACAATAGCCCAGACGGCGGGGTTATGTCCAAAAATTAGTACCATCAAAGTAAGGACCTCTACGGTGGTAATTTCCCTTGCTAGATGTCATAATCTCCTAGGTTGTGAAACCAAGGCTATGATCACCAAAGCTATGGAAATCAAGGAAAATGGAGACCAAAGCTCTGATACCACCTGTAGGGTCGAGAGTATGTCTAGAGGGGGGGGGGTGATTAGACTACTTGGCCAAATAAAAACCTAACCTTTTCCCAATTTTAACTCCTGGCAGTTTTTAGACTCTTAGCACAAGTCAAGCAATCACAATACAATTCAAGCAAGCATGCAAAGAGTATATGAGAAGCGAAAAGTAAAGCATGCAACTTGCAAGAATGTAAATGGGAGGAGTTTGGAGGGAGCAAACGCAATGTTGACACGGAGATTTTTGGCGTGGTTCCGATAGGTGGTGCTATCGTACATCCACGTTGATGGAGACTTCAACCCACGAAGGGTAACAGCTGCGCGAGTCCACGGAGAGCTCCACCCGCACGAAGAAGCAACCTTGTCTATCCCACCATGGCCATCGCCCACGAAGGACTTGCCTCACTTGCTACACACATATTCCCAAACTTGGTAAGACCGAATGGTAAAACTCGATCAGACCGATTCAGGTCAAAATATGAGCGTTAGAGTTTTCGGTGGGACTGATGTGCTAGGGTTAGGACATAACGTAATCTCGGTGTGACCGATCACATGAACTCGCTGGGACCGATTTCAGTACTGAGCACACAGGGAGTTGGTCAGGCAAACTCGATGGAACCAATACGCTCACTTTGGTGAGACCGAAGCGTTACAAAAAGGAAATAGGGAGTTTGCATTGCAGACTCGGTGGGACCGATCGCTCATTTCGGTGAGACCGAAATGTCGGAAACAGAGAATTTGCAATCCCATCTCGATGAGAACGAGATCCCTATCGGTGAAACCGAACTGAATAGGGTTTGTGGCAGTGGCTATATGTCAAATGAACTCGGTGGTGCTGGATATATCAAATCGGTGGGGCCGAGTTTGACTTTTAGGTTTAGGACATATGTGGATGTGAGAAAGTGGTTGAGGGTTTTGGAGCATATCACTAAGTATTTTGAGCAAGTAAGCCATTAAGCAACAACTCATCCCCTTTTAATAGTATTGGCTTTCCTATAGACTCAATGTGATCTTGGATCACTTAAAGGAAAATGTGGAGTCTTGAGCTTGTTGCCAATATGTGTCCTTAGAATTTTGAGGGGTCCACATCTCTAGTCCATGCCATGCCAATTATTGAACTTTCTGAAATTATCATCTCGAAAGAGCATTAGTTCAATGAGCTATATGTTGTTAAGAATTACCAAAACCACCCAGCGATTAGTTGCACTTTCAGCGTCCGACGCGGCGAGCGCGCGCAGGCGCATGGTGGCTGGGATGGACGAGGATAGAGGAGGGGCACATGCTCGCGGGGTAGCTGTAGGGACTAAGGCAGCGGGGCGCAGAGAGGAGGACGGGGAAGACGTCGACGAGGTCTAGCCACAGCGTGGCAGCGGTGGTCGGCGACAGGGACTCCGGGCGGCAGTGGGATCGGGGCGGTGAGCACTGGGGCACTCCCAATCCAGATCGCGCGCGGGGGGGGGGGGGGGGAGTGGGGATCGTGGGGAGGGGATTAGGGTTCCGTGGGAGGGCAGGGGCCTAAGTAGGCCAGTAGGTGGGCCGTGGCCCGGTTGGACTGGGGAAAGCCTTCTGCTTTTATCTTTCTTTTTTTGTTTATTTTATTTTTCTTTTCTGTTTTCTTTTAGTTCCTAATTATTTTAGTTTTAATAAAATACCAAAGTGGCACCTAAATTGATGTTACAAGTTATGTCACAACCACAAAAAGTTTCATCCCAAAATAATATAGTTTAGTATTTTACAAAATATAAAAGGCATTTAATTAATGGTTTTAGCTACTGATTTAATTAGTTTAGTGCATTTAACATTTTATAAAGACTTGGTTTCTCCACCAATATATCTTATGAATTATTTGTCACAATAATAACATTTTAGTTTTGACTTTTGAAAACTTTAATTGTTTGACTTGTTTTTGAATTTGGATTTTGAATCGGTTTTGAACTAACGCGAGATTAGATACAGTAATGGAGGTGACGTGGGATCATTAGCAGAGGTTCACTGTAGCTTAATTATCTGGGCGTCACAAATCTCCTCCACTACAAGAAATCTCGTCCCAAGATTTAAGAGGTAGAGTAAGGGGAAAGATGTGATTATGAAATTTTATCGAGTCTTCTCGGTCTTGGTTGATTTTCTCAAAGAGGTAGATCCATAGCATTGTTTTCTTCATTCCTATGCATCAATGCATCATGATGAAGTTGTCTCCTTTCTTCGGGAACCTCATCGCACTTACGAAAGAATAAGGGGGTATTCCGGAAGAATGGACCTTTGTAAGGTTGTCTATCTGGTAGATAACATCGGGAAGGTGGAGGAAAGTAACTCTCTAATTGAAACTTAATAAAATATCGAGAGCAAAGTATGAAGGTAGCATGAGAAGTTTCGAGCGGGCATGCAATCGTTTGTTGCCTGAAACGGAGTGTGAAAAGGGGTTCAGAGCAACGAGAATAAGTATTGCGTCTGGTACCAGAATTGATGATCTCTCGGAAGGTGGCTCGTGAATTACACATGAGGCGACATGCGAGGAATAACTTTTGAAACAGGGGTGTACAAAAGAGTCAGGTTTCAGTCATGTGGAACTGGGGGTTATGGGCCCACCATGTGGGTTAAAAGTAGGAAGGCCGCTGACATCTTGCGCGGTCATGATTGCAAGGCATGTCAGAAATAGTCTATCAGTTATGTCGCCAACAACATCGGTACCAAGGGCGAGGGATGGAGAGAACCATTTTCCTGCTCATTGAACGAGGCGGACCAATAGGCAAAGTTCTCGTCCACCGGTGGTTACCGGAATGTCATCAACAATAGTAATAGGGTCTTACTGACAGAGTTGCACACCAAGGTGTTTACATAAGCAAGGAATTATCACTGCTCGGATAAGTTTTAGATCCCAAGAAAGGTTAAACAAAACAATGGAAAGGAAAATGTAATTATACTCGAGTATCAAGAGTATATCCTTCCCAAGTAAAGGCAGAGGATGTTATACATGACAATGCTCCAAGTATTAAACCATTTAGACAAGGGGCAAGGAATTTATGAGGTTTACCCATATAATGGTGTTAGGATAATTGATCAAGAAAATTTAGCATTGTGCTTCTAATGTTCTTATCGAAGATCAGAGTACCACAGACATGCTTCGAGATAGCATTGACATGGTCTTCAAGCAAAGGTCGGACTTTGGATACACAAAGGATCCATCAGGAACACTCATAGAATAAGTCTTACAATTTCCTCATGGAAGAATGGATAACTTTGCTAAAAAGGAATCCTAATATGATGTGCATCCAAGAGGGATATAATAAAAACATTCATATAAAGTGCATTGAATACTATGAGAAGTTTGATTCTTTATGATTGTTTTGAGATATGAAGATGGTGATATTAGAGTCATGCTAGTGGTGTAATTGTGAACTTGAGAAATACTTGTGTTGAGGTTTGTGAGTCCCGTAGCATGCACGTATGGTAACCGTTGTGTAAAAAATTTGAAGCATGAGGTATCTCTTTGATTGTCCTCCTTATGTGTGGAGGTCGGGATCGCGCGATGGTTAACTCCTACCAACCCTTCCCCTAGGAGCATGCGCGTAGTGCTTGGTTTTGATGACTTGTAGATTTTTGCAATAAGTATGTGAGTTCTTTATGACTAATGTTGAGTCCATGGATTATACACACTCTCACCCTTCCACCATTGCTAGCCTCTCTTGTGCCGTGCAACTTTCTACGGTACCATACACCCACCATTACCTTCCTCAAAACAGCCACCATACCTACCTATTATGGCATTTCCATAGCCATTCCGAGATATATTGCCATGCAACTTTCCATCATTCCGTTTATTATGACACGCTTCATTATTGTCATATTGCTTTGCATGATCATGTAGTTGTCATCGTATTTGTGGCAAATCCACCATTCATAATTCTTTCATACATGTCACTCTTGATTCATTGCACATCCCGGTACACCGTCGGAGGCATTCATATAGAGTCATATTTTGTCCTAAGTATCGAGTTGTAATTCTTGAGTTGTAAGTAAATAGAAGTGTGATGATCATCATTATTAGAGCATTGTCCCATGTGAGGAAATAAAAAAAGAGGCAAAGAAGCCAATAAAAAAAGAGGCCAAAGAAGCCAATAAAAAAAAAGAAAAAAATGAGAGAAGAAGAGAGAAGGGGCAATGCTACTATCCTTTTACCACACTTGTGCTTCAAAGTAGCACCATGATCTTCATGATAGAGAGTCTCCTATGTTGTCACTTTCATATACTAGTGGGAATTTTTCATTATAGAACTTGGCTTGTATACTCCAATGATGGGCTTCCTCAAATGCCGTAGGTCTTCATGAGCAAGCAAGTTGGATGCACACCCACTTAGTTTCTTTTTGAGCTTTCATACACTTATAGCTCTAGTGCATCCGTTGCATGGAAATCCCTACTCACTCAAATTATATCTATTGATGGGTATCTCCATAGCTCGTTGATACGCCTAGTTGATGTGAGACTATCTCCCTCTTTTTGTATTCTCCACAACCACCATTCTATTCCACCTATAGTGCTATGTCCATGGCTCACGCTCATGTATTGCGTGAAAGTTGAAAAAGTTTGAGAATTCTAAAGTATGAAACAGTTGCTTGGCTGAAACCGGGGTTGTGCATGATTTGAATATTTTGTGTGACGATAATGGAGCATAGCCAAAACTATATGATTTTGTAGGGATGAGCTTTCTTTGGCCATGTTATTTTGAGAAGACATAATTGCTTTGTTAGTATGCTTGAAGCATTATTATTTTTATGTCAATATTAAACTTTTGTCTGGAATCTTTCGGATCTGAACATTCATGCCACAATAAAGAAAATTACATTGATAAATATGTTAGGTAGAATTCCACATCAAAAATTCTGTTTTTATCATTTACCTACTCGAGGACGAGCAGGAATTAAGCTTGGGGATGCTTGATACGTCTCCAACGTATCTATAATTTTTGATTGTTCCATGCTATTATATTATCCATCTTAGATGTTTTATATGCATTTATATGCTATTTTATATGATTTTTGGGACTAACTTATTAACCTAGATCCTAGTGCCAGTTTCTATTTTTTCCTTGTTTTTGAGTTTTACAGAAAACGAATACCAAACTGAGTCCAATTGACATGCCAATTTTTGAGGTATTTTTATGGACCAAAAGAAGCCCCTGAAGTGAAAGAGTTGGGCCAGAAGAGTCTGAGCCGTCCACGAGGGTGGAGAGCGTGCCCTACCCCCGTGGGCGCGCCCCCTATCTCGTGGACGACTCGAAGACCCCCCTGATGTGAGACCGATGCCAAAAATTCCTATAAAAATAGAAATCCCCAGAAAATAACCTAGATCGGGAGTTCCGCCGCCGCAAGCCTCTGTGGCCTCCAAAAAACAAATCAGGACCCTGTTCCGGCACCCTGCCGGAGGGGGGATCCATCACCGGTGGCCATCTTCATCATCCCGACGCTCTCCATGACAAGGAGGGAGTATTTCACCCTCGGGGCTGAGGGTATGTACCAGTAGCTATGTGTTTGATCTCTCTCTCTCTCTCTCTCTCTCCTGTTCTTGATTTGGCACGATCTTGATGTATCGCGAGCTTTGCTATTATAGTTGGATCATATGATGTTTCTCCCCCTCTACCTTCTTGTAATGGATTGAGTTTTCTGTTTGAAGTTATCTTATCAGATTGAGTCTTTAAGGATTTGAGAACACTTGATGTATGTCTTGCATGTGCTTATCTATGGCGACAATGGGATATCACGTGATCTACTAGATGTATGTTTTGGTGATCAACTTGTGGGTTCAGTGACCTTGTGAACTTATGCATAGGGGCTGGCACATGTTTTCGTCTTGACTCTGTGGTAGAAACTTTGGGGCACTCTTTGAAGTTCTTTATGTTGGTTGAATAGATGAATCTGAGATTGTGTAATGCATATCGTATAATCATACACACGGATACTTGAGGTGACATTGGAGTATCTAGGTGACATTAGGGTTTTGGTTGATGTGTGTATTAAGGTGTTATTTTACTACGAACTCTAGGGCTGTTTGTGACACTTATAGGAGTAGCCCAATGGATTGATCGGAAAGAATAACTTTGAGGTGGTTTCATACCCTACAATAATCTCTTTGTTTGTTCTCCGCTATTAGTGACTTTGGAGTGACTCTTTGTTGTGTGTTGAGGGATAGTTATGTGATCCAATTATGTTATTATTGTTGAGAGAACTTGCACTAGTGAAAGTATGAACCCCAGGCCTTGTTTCCTACCATTGCAATACCATTTGCACTCACTTTTATCGCTTGCTACCTTGCTGTTTCTATAATTTCAGATTACAAAAATCCATATCTACTATCCATATTGCACTTGTATCACCATCTCTTCGCCGAACTAGTGCACCTATACAATTTATCATTGTATTGGGTGTGTTGAGGACACAAGAGACTCTTTGTTATTTGGTTGCGGGGTTGTTTGAGAGAGACCATCTTCATCCTACGCCTCCCACGGATTGTTAAACCTTAGGTCACCCACTTGAGGGAAATTTGCTACTGTCCTACAAACCTCTCCACTTGGAGGCCCAACAACGTCTACAAGAAGAAGGTTGTGTAGTCGACATCAAGCTCTTTTCTGGCGCTGTTGCCGGGGAGGTTAGTGCTTTAAGGTATATCTTTAGATCTTGCAATCGAATCTTTTTGTTTCTTGTTTTATCACTAGTTAGTCTATAAAAGAAAACTACAAAAAAAGGAATTGAGGGTGCCTCATATGCTTCATCTTTTTAATATCTTTCGTGAAAATGATGGAAAGGAAAATTGTGCCCAAGTGCTAGAAGAAGAATGCATTAAAATGATTGGCACTAAATCTTTGAATGATGAGCATGATTGCAATGTTGTTAGTACTCTTTGAATATCAATAGTACTAATGATGATTGCACTAGTTATGATGAAAATGTCTCTTATAAGCATGTCAATTTTTGTGGAGTGCATAGAGCTTGCAAGCACACACCAAATAGGGAAGATAGATTTTGCAAGAGGCATAAGTATTTAGAAACTAAATGTTTGCAAGAGAGGCTAGATGTTTGTGCTGAAAATTTAAAAGTTCTTTGCCATACTTGTGAACTTTGCAATGAACGTGGTCATTTAAATCTCCAATGCAAATTGTTTCATGATCGAATCGTGTCCAAAAATTGTGATGACTTGATTTCCCTTGCACATCATAATGAACTTAATTTTCTTTTGGGTTATGAAGAAATGAAATGTATAATTAAGCATATTCTAGAATATAACCTTGAGAAATTCCTTGATATTGATCTAGAGGAAATTTATATGTATTGTTCGATGAATTGCATTGAAAATCCTTATATTGCCAATTACATAAAGACAAGAAAATAAATAGAAGATGAAGAGAATACTAATGAAAGCGAAGAGATTTCCCATTATCCTCCTATTCTTTCTTATTATGAATCGGGCAACGAGGAGGAGCTTTCTATTCAACCAATCTCATTAATAAGGAGCTCCAGAAAGAGGATTAAACCCACACATGATGTGAAGAAGAAAAAGAAAAGACGGAGAAGCAAAGGTAGAAAGGTATCCCTCCCAAATGATGTTGCTCCTATTACTCATTGTGATGGTGATAATTGTTGGAAATATGCCCTAGAGGCAATAATAAAATGGTTATTATTATATTTCCTTATTCATGATAATTGTCTATTGTTCATGCTATAATTGTATTAACTGGAAACCGTAATACAGGTGTGAATACATAGACCACAACATGTCCCTAGTGAGCCTCTAGTTTACTAGCTCATTGATCAATAGATGGTCATGGTTTCCTGACCATGGACATTGGATGTCATTGATAACGGGATCACATCATTAGGAGAATGATGTGATGGACAAGACCCAATACTAAGCATAGCACAAGATCGTGTAGTTCGTTCGCTAGAGCTTTTCTAATGTCAAGTATCATTTTCTTAGACCATGAGATTGTGTAACTCCCGGATGCCGTAGGAATGCTTTGGGTGTATCAAACGTCACAACGTAACTGGGTGACTATAAAGGTGCACTACAGGTAGCTCCAAAAGTATCTGTTGAGTTGGCACGAATCGAGACTGGGATTTGTCACTCCGTATGACGGAGAGGTATCTCTGGGCCCACTCGGTAATGCATCATCATAACGAGCTCAGTGTGACTAAGGAGTTAGTCACGGGATCATGCATTACGGAACAAGTAAAAAGACTTGCCGGTAACGAGATTGAACAAGGTATAGGGATGTCGACGATCGAATCTCGGGCAAGTAACATACCGATAGACAAAGGGAATTGAATACGGGATTGATTGAATCCCTGACATTGTGGTTCATCCGGTGAGATCATCGTGGAACATGTGGGAGCGAACATGGGTATCCAGATCCCGCTGTTGGTTATTGGCCGGAGAAATGTCTCGGTTATGTCTTCATGGTTCCCGAACCCGTAGGGTCTACACACTTAAGGTTCGGTGACGCTAGAGTTGTTATGGGAAATAGTATGTGGTTACCAAAGGTTGTTCGGAGTCTCGGATGAGATCCCGGACGTGACGAGGAACTCCGAAATGGTCCGGAGGTGAAGGTCGATATATTGGACGAAGGGTATTGGAGTCCGGAATTGTTCGGGGGGTACCGGGTGATGACCAGCGTGTCCGAAAGGGGTTTCGGAGGCCCCGACAAGCGTTGGGGGGCCTTATGTGCCAAGGGGATGGGGCACATCAGCCCACTAAGGGGGCTGTGCGCCCCTCCCACCCCATCTCACGTAACTTGGAGAGGTGGGGGTGCCTCCCCTAGGGAAGCCACCCCTCCCAGCTTGGGGGGCAAGTTTCCTAGGGGTGGGGGCGCCCAAACCCATCTAGGGTTTCCCCTGTGGCCGCCGTCCCTCCCCTAGGGAAACCCTAGGGCGCCTCCTCCTCCCCCCTTTCCCCTAGATATAGTGAGGGAGAGAGAGGGCAGCCGCACGCCCTTCCCTGGTGCAGCCCCTCCCTCCTCCAACTCTTCCTCCTCCTCCATAGTGCTTGGCGAAGCCCTGCAGGAATACCACAAGCTCCACCACCACTCCGTCGTGCTGCCGGAGCTCTCCCTCAACTTCTCCTCTCCCCTTGCTGGATCAAGAAGGAGGAGACATCCCTGGGCTGTACGTGTGTTGAACGCGGAGGCGCCGTCCGTTCGGCGCTAGATCGGATCTTCCGCGATTTGAATCGCCGCGAGTACGACTCCATCAACCGCGTTCTTGTAACGCTTCTGCTTAGCGATCTTCAAGTGTATGAAGATGCTCTCCCTTCTCTCTCCCGTTGCTAGCATCTCCTAGATTGATAGAGGTGGTAAAAGAGTTCGTCGTAAAGGGTTTCGTCGATGCAAACTTTGACACTAATCTGGATGACTCTGAGTAGTAAACCGGATTCATATAGTAGAGCAGTTATTTGGAATAGCTCCAAATAGCGCGTGCTAGCTGCATCTACAAGATGACATAGAGATTTGTAAATCACACACGGATCTGAATGGTTTAGACCCGTTGACTAATAACCTCTCTCACAAGCGAGATATGATCATACACCATGGGTGTTGGATTCATTACAATCACATAGTGATGTGAACTAGATTATTGACTCTAGTGCAAGTGGGAGACTGTTGGAAATATGCCCTAGAGGCAATAATAAAATGGTTATTATTATATTTCCTTGTTCATGATAATTGTCTATTGTTCATGCTATAATTGTATTAACTGGAAACCGTAATACAGGTGTGAATACATAGACCACCACATGTCCCTTGTGAGCCTCTAGTTGACTAGCTCGTTGATCAATAGAATGTCATGGTTTCCTGACCATGGACATTGGATGTCATTGATAACGGGATCACATCATTAGGAGAATGATGTGATGGACAAGACCCAATCCTAAGCATAGCACAAGATCGTGTAGTTCGTTCGCTAGAGCTTTTCTAATGTCAAGTATCATTTCCTTAGACCATGAGATTGTGTAACTCCCGGATGCCGTAGGAATGCTTTGGGTGTATCAAATGTCACAACCTAACTGGGTGACTATAAAGGTGCACTACAGGTAGCTCCAAAAGTATCTGTTGAGTTGGCACGAATCGAGACTGGGATTTGTCACTCCGTATGACGGAGAGGTATCTCTGGGCCCACTCGGTAATGCATCATCATAATGAGCTCAGTGTGACTAAGGAGTTAGTCACGTGATCATGCGTTACGGAACAAGTAAAGAGACTTGCTGATAACGAGATTGAACAAGGTATAGGGATGCCGACGAACGAATCTCGGGCAAGTAACATACCGATAGACAAAGGGAATTGAATACAGGATTGATTGAATCCTTGACATTGTGGTTCATCCGATGAGATCATCGTGGAACATGTGGGAGCCAACATGGGTATCCAGATCCCGCTGTTGGTTATTGGCCGGAGAAATGTCTCGGTCATGTCTGCATGGTTCCTGAACCCATAGGGTCTACACACTTAAGGTTCGGTGATGCTAGAGTTGTTATGGGAAGTAGTATGTGGTTACCGAAGGTTGTTCAGAGTCCCAGATGAGATCCTTAATGTGACGAGGAACTCCGGAATGGTCCGGAGGTGAAGATCGATATATTGGACGAAGGGTATTGGAGTCCGGAATTGTTCCGGGGGTACCGGGTGATGACCAGCTTGTCCGAAAGGGGGTTCGGAGGCCCCGACAAGCGTTGGGGGTCCTTATGGGCCAAGGGGATGGGGCACATCAGCCCACTAAGGGGCTGTGCGCCCCTCCCACCCCATCTCACGTAACTTGGAGAGGTGGGGCACCTCCCCTAGGGCAGCCACCCCTCCCGGCTTGGGGGGCAAGTTTCCTAGGGGTAGGGGTGCCCAAACCCATCTAGGGTTTCCCCTGTGGCCGCCGCCCCTCCCCTAGGGAAACCTTAGGGCGCCTCCTCCTCCCCCCTTTCCCCTATATATAGTGAGGGAGAGAGAGGGCAGCCACACCCCCTTCCCTGGCGCAGCCCCTCCCTCCTCCAACTCTTCCTCCTCCTCCGTAGTGCTTGGCGAAGCCCTGCAGGAATACCACAAGCTCCACCACCACGCCGTCGTGTTGCCGGAGCTCTCCCTCAACTTCTCCTCTCCCCTTGCTGGATCAATAAGGAGGAGACGTCCCCGGGCTGTACGTGTGTTGAATGCGGAGGCGCCGTCCGTTCGGCGCTAGATCAGATCTTTCGCGATTTGAATCGCCGCGAGTACGACTCCATCAACCGCGTTCTTGTAACGCTTCCGCTTAGCGATCTTCAAGGGTATGAAGATGCTCACCCTTCTCTCCCTCGTTGCTAGCATCTCCTAGATTGATCTTGGTGACACATAGGAAAATTTTGAATTATTGCTATGTTCCCCAAGAGTGGCATCATGAGCTAGGTCTATGCGTAGATTCTATGCATGAGTAGAACACAAGTAGTTGTGGGCGATGGTTTATTCAACTTGTTTACCGTTACTAGTCCTATCTTGGTTCGGCGGCATTGTGGGATGAAGCGGCCCGGACCGACCTTACACGTACGCTTATGTGAGACAGGTTCCACCGACTGACATGCACTTGTTGCATAAGGTGGCTAGCGGGTGACAGTCTCTCCCACTTTAGTCAGATCGGATTCGATGAAAAGGGTCCTTATGAAGGGTAAATAGCAATTGGCATATCACCGTTGTGGCTTTTGCGTAGGTAAGAAACGTTCTTGCTAGAAACCCATAGCAACCACGTAAAACATGCAACAACAATTAGAGGACGTCTAACTTGTTTTTGCAGGGTATGCTATGTGATGTGATATGGCCAAAAGAATGTGATGAATGATATATGTGATGTATGAGATTGATCATGTTCTTGTAATAGGAATCATGACTTGCATGTCGATGAGTATGACAACCGGCAGGAGCCATAGGAGTTGTCTTAATTTATTGTATGACCTGCGTGTCATTGAAAACGCCATGTAATTACTTTACTTTATTGCCAACCGTTAGCCATAGTAGTAGAAGTAGTAGTTGGCGAGAAAACTTCATGAAGACACGATGATGGGGATCATGATGATGGAGATCATGGTGTCATGCCGGTGACGAAGGTGATCATGCCGCGCCTCAAATATGAAGATCAAAGGCGCAAAATGATATTGGCCATATCACGTCACTTTATGATTTGCATGTGATGTTTGTCATGTTTACATCTTATTTGCTTATAACGACGGTAGCATAAATAAGATGATCCCCCACTAAAATTTCAAGAAAGTGTTCCCCCTAACTGTGCACCGTAGCGAAAGTTCGTTGTTTCGAAGCACCATGTGATGATCGGGTGTGATAGATTCTAACGTTCGCATACAATGGGTGTAAGCCAGATTTACACACACGAAACACTTAGGTTGACTTGACGAGCCTAGCATGTACAGACATGGCCTCGGAACACAAGAGACCGAAAGGTCGAACATGAGTCGTATAGTAGATACGATCAACATGAAGATGTTCACCGATGATGACTAGTCCGTCTCACGTGATGATCGGACACAGCCTAGTTGACTCGGATCATGTATCACTTAGATTACTAGAGGGTTGTCTATCTAAGTGGGAGTTCATTAAATAATCAGATGAACTTAATTATCATGAACATAGTCAAAAGGTCTTTGCAAATTATGTCGTAGCTTACGCTTTAGTTCTACTGTTTTAGATATGTTCCTAGAGAAAATTTAGTTGAAAGTTGATAGTAGCAATTATGTGGACTGAGTCCGTAAAATGTGGATTATCCTCATTGCTGCGCAGAAGGCTTATGTACTTAATGCACCGCTCGGTGTGCTGAACCTCGAGCGTCGCCTGTGGATGTTGCGAACATCTGACATACACGTTTTGATGACTACGTGATAGTTCAGTGCGTAATTCTAACGGTTTAGAATTGAGGCATCAAAGACGTTTTTGAAACGTCGCAGAACATATGAGATGTTCCAAAGATTGAAATTGGGATTTTAGACTGGTGCCCACGTCAAGAGGTATGAGACCTCTGACAAGTTTCTTAAGCCTGCAAACTAAGGGAGAAAAGCTCAATCAATGAGCATGTGCTCAGACTGTCTGAGTACTACAATCCCTTGAATCGAGTGGGAGTTAATCTTCCAGATGAGATAGTGATGGTTCTCCAAAGACACTGCCACCAAGCTACTAGAGCTTCGTGATGAACTATAACATATCAGGGATAGATATGATGATCCTTGAGCTATTCGCGATGTTTGACACCGCGGAAGTAGAAATCAAGTAGGAGCATCAATTGTTGATGGTTAGTAAAATCACTAGTTTCAAGAAGGGCAAGGGCAAGAAGGGATACTTCATGAAACAGCAAATCAGTTGCTGCTCTAATGAAGAAACCCAAGTTTGAACCCAAACCCGAGACTAAGTGCTTCTGTAATGAGGGGAACGGTCACTGAAGTTGAACTACCCTAGATACTTGGTAGATGAGAAGGTTGGCAAGGTCGATAGAAGTATATTGGATATACATTATATTAATGTGTACTTTACTAGTACTCCTAGTAGCACCAGGGTATTAGATACCGGTTTGGTTGCTAAGTGTTAGTAACTCAAAATAAAAAGCTACGGAATAAACGGAGACCAGCTAAAGGTGAGATGACGATATGTGTTGGAAGTTTTTCCATGGTTGATGTGATCAAACATCACATGCTCCCTCTACCATCGGGATTGGTGTTAAACCTAAATAATTGTTATTTGGTGTTTGCATTGAGCATAGACATGATTGGATTATGTTTATCGCAATACGGTTATTCATTTATGGAGAATAATGGTTACTCTGTTTATTTGAATAATACCTTCAATGGTCTTGCACCTAAAATGAATGGTTTATTGAATCTCGATCATAGTGATACACATGTTCATGCCAAAAGATATAAGATAGTAATGATAGTACCACCTACTTGTGGCACTGCCATTTGAGTCATATTGGTGTAAAACGCATGAAGAAGCTCCATGTTGATGGATCTTTGGACTCACTCATTTTTTGAAAAGTTTGAGACATGCGAACCATGTCTATTGGTATATACGCATGAAGAAACTCCATGCAGATGGATCGTTTGGACTCACTTGATTTTGAATCACTTGAGACATGCAAATCATACCACATGGGCAAGATGACTGAAAGGCCTTGTTTTCAGTGAGATGAAACAAGAGAGCAACTTGTTGGAAGTAATACATTTGATGTGTGCAATCCAATGAATGCTGAGGCATGCAATGAATATCGTTATGCCCTTACTTCACAGATAATTTGAGTAGATTCTAAGTGTATTTACTTGATGAAATACGAGTTTGAATTATTGAAAGGTTCAAGTAATTTCAGAGTGAAGTTGAAGATCGTCGTGACAAGAGGATAAAATGTCTGTGATATGATCATAGGGATAAATATATGAATTACGAGTTTGGTACACAATTAAGACATTGTGGAAATTGTTTCACAACTAATACCGCCTGGAACACCATAGTGTGATGGTGGGTCCAAACATCATAACTACACCCTATTGGATATGGTGCATACCATGATGTCTCTTATCAAATTACCACTATCGTTTATGGGTCAGGCATTAGAGACAACCGCATTCACTTTAAATAGGGCACCACGTAATTCCATTGAGATGACACCGTATGAACTATGGTTTAGAGAAACCTAAGTTGTCGTTTCTTAAAAGTTTGGGGCTGCGACGCTTATGTGAACAGTTTTTGCCAGATAAGCTTGAACCCAAAGCGGATAAATGCATCTTCATAGGAACCCAAAACAGTTGGGTATACCTCCTATTTCAGATCCGGAAGCAAAAGTGATTGTTTCTAGAAACGGGTCCTTTCTCGAGGAAAAGTTTCTCTCGAAAGAATTGAGTGGGAGGATGGTGGGGACTTGATGAGGTTATTGAACCGTCACTTCAACTGGTGTGTAGCAGGGCACAGGAAGTTGTTCCTGTGGCGCCTACACCAATTGAAGTGGAAGCTGATGATAGTGATCATGAAACTTCGGATCAAGTCACTACCAAACCTCGCAGGTCGACAATGATGCATACTTCTTCAGAGTGGTATGGTAATCCTGTCTTGGAAGTCATGTTGCTAGACAACAATGAACCTACGAGCTATGGAGAAGTGAAGGTGGGCCCGGATTCCGAAGAATGGTGCGAGGCCATAAAATCCGAGAGGATCCATGTATGAAAAGAAAGTATAGACTTTGGAAGAACTACTTGATGGTCGTAAGGCTGTTGGGTAAAGATGGATTTTAAAAGGAAGACGGACAATGATGGTAAGTATCACCATTAAGAAAGCTCGACTTGTCGTTAAGATGTTTTCCGACAAGTTCAAGGAGTTGACTACGATGAGACTTTCTCACTCATAGCGATGCTAAGAGTCTATTGGAATTATATTAGCAGTTACTGCATTATTTATGAAATCTTGCAGATAGGATGTCAAAACATTGTTTCCTCGATGATTATTTGAGGAAAGGTTGTATGTGATACAACCAGAAGGTTTTGTCAATCCTGAAAGATGCTAACAAGTATGCAAAGCTCCAGCAATCCTTCTAAGGACTGGAGTAAGCATCTCGGAGTTGGAATGTACGCTTTGATGAGA
Source organism: Aegilops tauschii subsp. strangulata (assembly GCF_002575655.3). Lineage (NCBI taxonomy): Eukaryota > Viridiplantae > Streptophyta > Magnoliopsida > Poales > Poaceae > Aegilops > Aegilops tauschii. The sequence goes on from NC_053036.3 coordinate 522,067,050, forward strand.
TGATCAAAGATTTTGGGTTTATACAAAGTTTATGAGAAACTTGTATTTCCAAAGAAGTGAGTGGGAGCACTATAGAATTTCTGATGAGTATATGTTGTTAACATATTGTTGATCAGAAATGATGTAGAATTTCTGGAAAGCATATAGGGTTATTCGAAAAGTGTTTTTCAATGGAAAACTTGGATTAAGCTACTTGAACATTGAGCATCAAGATCTATAAGGATAGATAAAAAACGCTTAATAGTACTTTCAAATGAACACATACTGTGACAAGATTTTGAAGGAGTTCAAAATAGATCGGCAAAGAAGGAGTTCTTGGCTATGTTATAAGGTGTGAGTATTGAGTAAGACTCAAGACCTGACCACGGCAGAAGAGAGAGAAAGGACGAAGGTCGTCCCCTATGCTTTAGACGTAGGCTCTACAATATGCTATGCTGTGTACCGCACCTGAAGTGTGCCGTGCCATGAGTCAGTCAAGGGGTACAAGAGTGATCCAGGAATGGATCACAGGGCAGCGGTCAAATTTATTCTTAGGAACTAGTGGACTGAGGAATTTTCTCGATTATAGAGGTGGTAAAAGAGTTCGTCGTAAAGGGTTTCGTCGATGCAAACTTTGACACTAATCTGGATGACTCTGAGTAGTAAACCGGATTCATATAGTAGAGCAGTTATTTGGAATAGCTCCAAATAGCGCGTGGTAGCTGCATCTACAAGATGACATAGAGATTTGTAAATCACACACGGATCTGAAAGGTTTAGACCCGTTGACTAATAACCTCTCTCACAAGCGAGATATGATCATACACCATGGGTGTTGGATTCATTACAATCACATAGTGATGTGAACTAGATTATTGACTCTAGTGCAAGTGGGAGACTGTTGGAAATATGCCCTAGAGGCAATAATAAAATGGTTATTATTATATTTCCTTGTTCATGATAATTGTCTATTGTTCATGCTATAATTGTATTAACTGGAAACCGTAATACAGGTGTGAATACATAGACCACAACATGTCCCTTGTGAGCCTCTAGTTGACTAGCTCGTTGATCAATAGAAGGTCATGGTTTCCTGACCATGGACATTGGATGTCATTGATAACGGGATCACATCATTAGGAGAATGATGTGATGGACAAGACCCAATCCTAAGCATAGCACAAGATCGTGTAGTTCGTTCGCTAGAGCTTTTCTAATGTCAAGTATCATTTCCTTAGACCATGAGATTGTGTAACTCCCGGATGCCGTAGGAATGCTTTGGGTGTATCAAATGTCACAACCTAACTGGGTGACTATAAAGGTGCACTACAGGTAGCTCCAAAAGTATCTGTTGAGTTGGCACGAATCGAGACTGGGATTTGTCACTCCGTATGACGGAGAGGTATCTCTGGGCCCACTCGGTAATGCATCATCATAACGAGCTCAGTGTGACTAAGGAGTTAGTCATGGGATCATGCATTACGGAACAAGTAAAAAGACTTGCCGGTAACGAGATTGAACAAGGTATAGGGATGTCGACGATCGAATCTCGGGCAAGTAACATACCGATAGACAAAGGGAATTGAATACGGGATTGATTGAATCCTTGACATTGTGGTTCATCCGGTGAGATCATCGTGGAACATGTGGGAGCCAACATGGGTATCCAGATCCCGCTGTTGGTTATTGGCCGGAGAAATGTCTCGGTTATGTCTTCATGGTTCCCGAACCCGTAGGGTCTACACACTTAAGGTTCGGTGACGCTAGAGTTGTTATGGGAAATAGTATGTGGTTACCAAAGGTTGTTCGGAGTCTCGGATGAGATCCCGGACGTGACGAGGAACTCCGAAATGGTCCGGAGGTGAAGGTCGATATATTGGACGAAGGGTATTGGAGTCCGGAATTGTTCGGGGGGTACCGGGTGATGACCAGCGTGTCCGAAAGGGGTTTCGGAGGCCCCGACAAGCGTTGGGGGGCCTTATGTGCCAAGGGGATGGGGCACATCAGCCCACTAAGGGGGCTGTGCGCCCCTCCCACCCCATCTCACGTAACTTGGAGAGGTGGGGGTGCCTCCCCTAGGGAAGCCACCCCTCCCAGCTTGGGGGGCAAGTTTCCTAGGGGTGGGGGCGCCCAAACTCATCTAGGGTTTCCCCTGTGGCCGCCGTCCCTCCCCTAGGGAAACCCTAGGGCGCCTCCTCCTCCCCCCTTTCCCCTAGATATAGTGAGGGAGAGAGAGGGCAGCCGCACGCCCTTCCCTGGTGCAGCCCCTCCCTCCTCCAACTCTTCCTCCTCCTCCATAGTGCTTGGCGAAGCCCTGCAGGAATACCACAAGCTCCACCACCACGCCGTCGTGCTGCCGGAGCTCTCCCTCAACTTCTCCTCTCCCCTTGCTGGATCAAGAAGGAGGAGACATCCCTGGGCTGTACGTGTGTTGAACGCGGAGGCGCCGTCCGTTCGGCGCTAGATCGGATCTTCCGCGATTTGAATCGCCGCGAGTACGACTCCATCAACCGCGTTCTTGTAACGCTTCTGCTTAGCGATATTCAAGGGTATGAAGATGCTCTCCCTTCTCTCTCCCGTTGCTAGCATCTCCTAGATTGATCTTGGTGACACGTAGGAAAATTTTGAATTATTGCTACATTCCCCAACAATAGTTGCTATACTATTGGTGCTATCCATACTATTGATGATGAGAGTGATTATGCTTATGATATGCAAAGGCCCAAGCTTGGGGATGCTATGTTTGATGAGAATGACATGTTTGAGAATTTATTTGCTGCAATTAATGTTTCTCCCAAGCTTGGGGATGCTATGTTTAATGAAGATGATATTTTTAGTCTCCCATGTTTTGATGCAAATTTATTATGATGATAGCATGCCTCCTACTTATGATGATTATATTGATGAAAGTGGATTTAGAGAGGTCATGACTTTATTTAGTAATGATTCCACTATCTTGGAAGAGGTTTCAATTGATTATGATGAGAACAAAGTTGCTACTTACGATGATTATTGTGATGATACTTATGCTATAAAAAGTAGTGATGATTATATTTATAAAACTTGTCATGATTATGATTACCCTTTTTCTGAACATTACTCTTTTAATGCGGAAACAATTTATAGTATTCGAGTTTCTTATGATACTCCCACTATTCCGAATGAGAAGAATTTTGCTCATGTGGAGAGTAATAAAATTTATATGCTTGGGGATCATGAAAAGAATGCTTTATGTGATGGTTATATTGTTGATTTCATTCATGATTCTACTGAAAATTATTATGAGGGAGGAATATATGCTTGTAGGAAATGCAATAATATCAGGTTTCCTCTCTATGTGCTTAAAATCTTGAAGTTTTGCTTGTTTTCCCTTCCTATGCTAGTTGATTATTGTTCCCGTAAGTTGTTTGCTCACAAAATCCCTATGCATAGGAAGTGGGTTAGACTTAAATGTGCTAGTCATATTCTTCATGATGCTCTCTTTGTGTTTCAATTCTTATCTTTTATATGAGCATCATTGAAATCATCATGCCTAGCTAAAAAGGCATTAAAGAAAAGCGCTTGTTGGGAGACAACCCAATATTTACCCCTGCTGTTTTTGTGTGTCCACATGATTAATCTACTGTAGTAATCATGTTTTATAGCTTTTGTTTCAATAAATTTCCAAGTAGAGCCTTTGGGAAGACTTGGGTGAAAGTCAATGCGATCTTGCTGTAAAAAACAGAATTTTGCGCTCACTAGAATAATTTTCATTTTTAACAGAAGAGTGATTTTAAGTTGATTATTTTTGCAGAAGATTAATAGACAAATTCCTCACGTCCACCAATTTATTTCAGAATTTTTGGAGTTACAGAAGTATTCGAGAGTTACAAATTACTAAAGACTGTTCTGGTTTGACAGATCCTGTTTTCTATGTGTTGTTTGCTTATTTTGATGAATCTATGAGTAGTATCGGAGGGTATGAACCATAGAGAAGTTGTAATACAGTAGATATTACACCAATATGAATTTATAATGAGTGCACAACAGTACCAAAAGTGGTGATTTATTTTCTTATACTAACGGAGCTTATGAGTTTTCTGTTGAGTTTTGTGTTGTGAAGTTTTCAAGTTTTGGGTTAAGATTCGATGGACTATGGAATAAGGAGTGGCAAGAGCCTAAGCTTGGGGATACCCAAGGCACCCCAAGGTAATATTCAAGGAAAACCAAAAGCCTAAGCTTGGGGATGCCCCGGAAGGCATCCCCTCTTTCGTCTTCGTTCATCGGTAACTTTACTTGGAGCTATATTTTTATTCACCACATGATATGTGTTTTGCTTGGAGCGTCATGTTATTTTATTTTGTTTTGCTTGCTGCTTGAATAAAATATTAAGATCTGAAATTATTAAATGTGAGAGAGTCTTCACATAGTGATATAATTATTTGACTACTCATTGATCTTCACCTATATCTTTTGGAGTAATTTGCCATTTGCTCTAGTGCTTCACTTATATCTTTTTAGAGCACGGTGGTAGTTTTATTTTGAAGAAATTGATGAACTCTCATGCTTCACTTATATTATTTTGAGAGTCTTTTAGAACAACATGGTAATTTGCTTTGGTTATAAAATTTAGTCCAAATATGATGGGCATCCAAGAGGGATATAATAAAAACTTTCATATAAAGTGCATTGAATACTATGAGAAGTTTGATTCTTTATGATTGTTTTGACATATGAAGATGGTGATATTAGAGTCATGCTAGTGGTGTAATTGTGAATTTGAGAAATACTTGTGTTGAGGTTTGTGAGTCCCGCAGCATGCACATATGGTAACCGTTGTGTAACAAATTTGAAGCATGAGGTATCTCTTTGATTGTCCTCCTTATGTGTGGAGGTCGGGATCGCGCGATGGTTAACTCCTACCAACCCTTTCCCTAGGAGCATGCGCATAGTGCTTGGTTTTGATGACTTGTAGATTTTTGCAGTAAGTATGTGAGTTCTTTATGACTGTTTAGTCCATGGATTATACGCACTCTCACCCTTCCACCATTGCTAGCCTCTCTTGTGCCGCGCAACTTTCGCCGGTACCATACACCCACCATTACCTTCCTCAAAACAACCACCATACCTAACTATTATGGCATTTCCATAGTCATTCCGAGATATATTGCCATGCAACTTTCCATCATTCCGTTTATTATGACACGCTTCATTATTGTCATATTGCTTTGCATGATCATGTAGTTGACATCATATTTGTGGCAAATCCACCGTTCATAATTCTTTCATACATGTCACTCTTGATTCATTGCACATCCCGGTACACCGCCGTAGGCATTCATATAGAGTCATATTTTGTTGTAAGTATCGAGTTGTAATTCTTGAGTTGTAAGTAAATAGAAGTGTGATGATCATCATTATTAGAGCATTGTCCCATGTGAGGAAGTAAAAAAAAGAGGCCAAAGAAGCCAATCAAAAAAGAGAGGCCAAAGAAGACAATCAAAAAAATGAGAGAAAAAGAGAGAAGGGGCAATGCTACTATCCTTTTACCACACTTATGCTTCAAAGTAGCACCATGATCTTCATTATAGAGAGTCTCCTATGTTGTCACTTCCATATACTAGTGGGAATTTTTCATTATAGAACTTGGCTTGTATATTCCAATGATGGGCTTCCTCAAATGGCCTAGGTCTTCATGAGCAAGCAAGTTGGATGCACACCCACTTAGTTTCTTTTTGAGCTTTCATACACTTATAGCTCTAGTGCATCCGTTGCATGGCAATCCTTACTCACTCACATTGATATCAATTGATGGGATATCCATAGCCCGTTGATACGCCTAGTTGATGTGAGACTATCTCCCTCTTTTTGTCTTCTCCACAACCACCATTCTATTCCACCTATAGTGCTATGTCCATGGCTCACGCTCATGTATTGCGTGAAAGTTGAAAAAGTTTGTGAATACTAAAGTATGAAACAATTGCTCGGATGAAACCGGGGTTGTGCATGATTTCAACATTTTTTGTGGCGAAGATGGAGCATAGCCAAACTATATGATTTTGTAGGGATGAGCTTTCTTTGGCCATATTATTTTGAGAAGACATAATTGCTTTGTTAGTATACTTGAAGCATTATTATTTTTATGTCAATATTAAACTTTTGTCTTGAATCTTTCAGATCTAAACATTCATGCCACAATAAAGAAAATTACATTGATAAATACGTTAGGTAGCATTCCACATCAAAAATTCTATTTTTATCATTTACCTACTCGAGGACGAGCATGAATTAAGCTTGGGGATGCTTGATACGTCTCCAACGTATCTATAATGTTTGATTGTTCCATGCTATTATATTAGCCATCTTAGATGTTTTATATGCATTTATATGCTATTTTATATGATTTTTGGGACTAACCTATTAACCTGGAGCCCAGTGCCAGTTTCTGTTTTTTCCTTGTTTTTGAGTTTTACAGAAAAGGAATACCAAACTGAGTCCAATTGACATGCTAATTTTTGAGGTATTTTTATGGACCAAATGAATCCCCCGAAGTGAAAGAGTTGGGCCAGAAGAGTCCCGAGCCGTCCACGAGGGTGGAGGGCGCGCCCTATCCCCCTGGGCGTGCCCCCTATCTCATGGATGACTCGGAGACCCCCCTGATGTGAGACCGACGCCAAAAAATCCTATATATACAGAAAGCCCCAGAAAATAACCTAGATTGGGAGTTCCTCCGCCGCAAGCCTCTATAGCCACCAAAAACCAATCAGGACCCTGTTCCGGCACCCTGCCAGGGGGGGAATCCATCACCGGTGGCCATCTTCATCATCCCGGCACTCTCCATGACGACGAGGGAGTAGTTCACCCTCGGGGCTGAGGGTATGTACCAGTAGCTATGTGTTTGATCTCTCTCTCTCTCTCTCTCTCTCTCGTGTTCTTGATTTGGCATGATCTTGATGTATCGCGAGCTTTGCTATTATAGTTGGATCATATGATGTTTCTCCCCCTCTACCTTCTTGTAATGGGTTGAGTTTTCCCTTTGAAGTTACCTTATCGGATCGAGTCTTTAAGGATTTCAGAACACTTGATGTATGTCTTGCATGTGCTTATCTGTGGTGACAATGGGATATCACGTGATCTACTAGATGTATGTTTTGGTGATCAACTTGCGGGTTCAGTGACCTTGTGAACTTATGCATAGGGGTTGGCACATGTTTTCGTCTTGACTCTCCGGTAGAAACTTTGGGGCACTCTTTGAAGTTCTTTGTGTTGGTTGAATAGATGAATCTGAGATTGTGTGATGCATATCGTATAATCATACCCACGGATACTTGAGGTAACATTGGAGTATCTAGGTGACATTAGGGTTTTGGTTGATGTGTGTCTTAAGGTGTTATTTTACTACGAACTCTAGGGCTGTTTGTGACACTTATAGGAATAGCCCAATGGATTGATCGGAAAGAATAACTTTGAGGTGGTTTCGTATCCTACAATAATCTCTTTGTTTGTTCTCCGCTATTAGTGACTTTGGAGTGACTCTTTGTTGCGTATTGAGGGATAGTTATGTGATCTAATTTTGTTATTATTGTTGAGAGAACTTGCACTAGTGAAAGTATGAACCCTAGGCCTTGTTTGCTAGCATTGCAATACCGTTTACACTTACTTTTATCGCTTGCTACCTTGCTGTTTTTATATTTTCAGATTACAAATACCTATATCAACCATCCATATTGCACTTGTATCACCATCTCTTCGCCGAACTAGTGAACCTATACAATTTATCATTGTATTGGGTGTGTTGGGGACAAAAGAGACTCTTTGTTATTTGGTTCTAGGGTTGTTTGAGAGAGACCATCTTTTTTGAGAGAGACCATCTTCATCCTACGCCTCCCATGGATTGATAAACCTTAGGTCATCCACTTGAGGGAAATTTGCTACTGTCCTACAAACCTCTGCACTTGGAGGCCCAACAACGTCTACAAGAAGAAGGTTGTGTAGTAGACATCAAAAACATACTCAATTAAACTTTGGTTGGATGGTGCACCCGAAATATGGGCTTAGGTAGCATGAACAATGTTAGAATGGTGATTCGACAACCAATAGTCTAAGAATGAAGTATCGACCATCAACTTCAAAGCAATAGGGTTGCTAGAAGTACAGAATCCAAGCATCACCATTCACTTGTTGGTATTCCAGTTAGCATCATCACGGGGACCAAGAAATGAATGTAGATGGCGAGATGTACACTACAAAAAAATACACTTCCGTGATGATACGTGTTTGTCACAGTCGGTCGCGTTTTTTGTCATGCATGTACATCCATGACGATTTTATGACAGAATCAAGATAGTCATACCTGTGCTGTCGTAGAAGTGTTCCATGACATTACCAAAATTATCATCATGGAAGTGTCCACTTCCATGACGATAAATCGCGCGTCACAGAAGTGCTTTCGTCAAGGGTGACCGACACGTGGCATCCACCGTAACAGAACACCGTTAAGCTATCGGGTCCGGTTTTGGATCTGATAACCCGTTAACAGCCCTGACCAATGGGGATTTTCCACGTGTAAAATCATCATTGGCTGGAGGAAACACGCGTCGGCTCACCATTGGGACAAATGTCATCCACTCATTGGACCGAAGGCGCCTATGATACGACGACATGTGGCACGGCCCAACAGAGGCCCATTCCTGTGAAAAGGCCGGCCCGTTTGACTTGGTCAAAAGGTGGCGGCCCGACCCACGGAAAGCCTGTTAACGGCCTGTTCGCATATAGCCCATTTACAGCCCGCTAACCCAGGGCCCATTACGACCTCTCTGAATTAGGCCCAGTAGCGTCATCTGGGCCGTCCAATATGATTCCAGCCCATTTTAACTTCCGACCCATGTGTGGCCCATGACTTCTTTCGGCCCATATGAGGCCCTTTGTAACTCTTGGCCCATTAACGGCCCGTGGTGAAACTGGCCCGTAATGAACAGTGTATCACTTTATACCCATTAATGGCCCATTATTCCATTGGGCCGTTTCCAACCCAAGTTATCTTTCGGCCTTCTCAGGGCCCATTGATTCTTGGGCTCATTTGCAGCATTCGGTTACATACGGCCCGTTACTGTCATTTTCTACTTGTGGGCCAAATTCAGCCCGTCGTTACAGTCGGCCCGTTTGTGGACCGTTAATACGTTGGGCCGTTTTCATGTCAAAAAAACCGTTGGGCTGTTTTCATAGAGTTATTAAATACGGCCTATTAACGGCCCGTTATGGTCCACAAATAGTACGGCCCATGATTGGCGAAATGATGATACGCCCCGTAGAAGGCCCATGGATCCTACGGCCCGTATGAGGCCCATGGATCATACGGTCCGTAGAAGGCCCATGGATTGTATGGCCCGTAGAAGGCCCATGGACCCTACGGCCCGTAGAAGGCCCATGAATCCTAAGGCCCGTATAGAAGGCCAATGGATCCTACGGCCCGTATAGAAGGCCAATGGATCCTACGGCCGGAAGAAGGCCCATGGATCATACGGCCTGCACGAGGCCCATGGTTACAACAGTCCGTGTGTTGCCATGATTATTTTGGCCTAGTTACCAAAAATAGGCTATTGTGGCCACTAGAAAAACACAGAAAAAGAACTGCAGTGACTACAAGCAAACAACTAAACAAGACAATAAGGAAATAAATAAGCAAGCAATTAACGCTAGCCTATTACTGCTATTACACATATTACATCCACTGGGCATCAAAGTTCGCCACCAGTGCAAATATAGGGAACAAAGCAGCATATTACATACACTGGCCGTCAAAATTGGCCACCAGTGCAAATAAACGCGGCAGCAAAACAAGAGCATAACTGAAACAACTTCAGAAGAGCTCAAGAAACATTATCCTGGGTATCCACCATGCTGGCAATAAGCTTAGCAAGCTTATTAGCTTTGTCCTGTTTGGCGCTAAAATCCTCCAACGCTTGCTGTTGCACCAGAAAGTATGCATCTGAATGCTCCAGGGACTAACACAGTCCTTCCGCTTCTTGTCACAGCACAACTGATCGATGTCTTTCAGCTTGTAGTTGAGACTCAAGAAACCGAACTGATTCAGACAGTGAGTTTGAATAGCTTGTGCAAGCGGTAGTGGCTAGTAACTCGAACACTAAACCAAGACAGGACTTTGGGGTTGTCTCGCTGTCTTCAAGATAGTCTTCCTTAGCTGTTTTATCAGCTTTGCTGGAGACCAACAAGGATGTGTCACTATCCAGAACCTTATCTGCATTACTTTGTTTACCATTGCTTAATAAGGCACTCTTCCCCAATATTCTGTCAGCATTTTAAAAGAAGAAACAAGCAGACAGATAACAAGTTTAGCATGTACTAGTATATGAAACTCATTTCGGTGAACCAGTTCATTAGTAAGGTGGACAGGATTAAACTACCAAGTCTTCTATTGCCAAGTACTAGTACATAATAAAAGCATCAAACAAACATATATCTATGTCCTATGGTCACTGCATTGTCTTGCCAAATCAAAATAGAGACACGGTTCAAATCATACCAGTTCAAGACAAAGCAGCAGTGAAAGAATACAAGGCATGGGAAACTACATGGCACAACAAGATTTCAGATGGGTACCACGGGTCTACATGTACAACAACACTATTGGCTCTGTTGTGATGCTAGTAATGTGCATGATATGAAAGTCAACTGTATACACAATTGAAATTGAAATCAACAGAGCTATTGATAAGAGCAAACCTGTTAAAGAAACCTGCGTGAACATACCTGCTGTGCCATTGGAGTTTCGATTGGATCCTTCAACTTAAAAATAAGTTTGTATGAGTAAATACAGTGATACAAGAGCAAAGCAATAATAGTTAAAAAAGGCGCGCCTAAGCGAGCGCTTAAGCGCGCCTAGGCTCTAGGCGTTGGCAAAACGCATTGCGCATAACTACGCTTAATCTGTGCATAACTGCGCATAAGCATGCGCTTTGGTCAGTAAAGCGCAAGGCGGTGGCAAAACGCACAATTAACGCCTAGCGCTTTTTTGAACTATGATAGCAATGGAATCTTAAATTAGAACAGTTGTTCTTCAGGTTTAGGCACTTGTTCTACATGAACAGAGTACAGTAAGACGCAAGAATATAATACTTAAAAATAGAAAATGAGCTCATAGACCTTACCACATTCTTGGTTCGGGGCCAGTATAGAACAAGGTGTTCCCAGTCATCGTCCAGTAAATGTGTCTCAGGAGAACGTAAGGGAATTTGATGAGTTTCTTTGCCGGAGAAGTACGTTTTCTTCAGGTAATTCCGATACTGCTACCAAGCATTCTTGAAGATAGCAGAAGTATTAGCACAGGTTACCTCATCCTGAGTTTCCAAATCGGTCCTTCTCTATAGAAAAAAATGGGAAAATTTGTTGTATTATAACCATCATGGAGGTAGGATGTATGGGACGAAGCACAGTAATTGCCATGAATAACATTACTTACACATAACTCCTGGACAAACACCTGCAATTGGCATTTTCCTTCATCTTCAGTATAATATTTCCAAGATGGGAAGATACACACATACGATTTAACAACATCAAATGCGATAGATGCTAAACTACGACTAGCTGGTTGTGCTTCCTCCACAGGAATAGGCGTACTAACTGGTGGAGTTGGGGTTCGCCGTGATAGTACTGGCCCTTTGGGCACTGGAGCTGCCTTACTAACTGCTCTTGTTTGGGAGCTCTATGGTGGAGATGGTGTTGTGTCAACAGGAACTGGGTTACTATCGGATAGCATATATGATGTCTATCTAAACTAGATAGCATAGCATAACATAATTCAAAGATATCATGAATAACTAAACAGGATCGCATGACATAATTCACCTACATGTTATCTAAGTAATCAGGATCGCATCATTTAATTCACATATGTGATTTATATGCTAAATAGAGGGCATTCGATATGATGTCTGAACTAAGAACATGGTGTTGAATATTGTGTATATGATGTCTAAACTATGCAATGCAAGACACCATATGCATGATATGAGCAGTATAACCGTGCCAAGTTAGAGCATACACCTCAGTGGGGGAATAGGACTGGTCATCTGTCTCTGAATCCATCTCCGAGGAGCTATCGGGAACCAACAAGAGATCTGCTTCGACAGGTAGCACTGTCTGCTCTAAAGGCCTTGTTTTCACTCCAAATTTTTCCATCTCCCACCCAAATGGCTGATTCACAGGAAGAGTAGTTTAATGTACAAACATTGTCGACAAATGGAAATGTAATGAAGAAAAAGATGGGCAAGATATCATTCAAATATATGATGCCTGGTTAAACAGGATGGCATTGCACATTTCACATATATTATGGCTGGCTAAAAGACATGAGACTGCATAATTCCCATATATGATATAGAAACTAAATAGGTGGCATTACAGAACATGTCTAAACTGAGCAGATGACATATATGATGTCAAAAGTAGGCACTGCAAGGCAACATATGCATGATATGACTAACATCATCATGCCAAGGTAGAGCAAACACCTTGGGGGGTAAATAGGAGTGGTCAGCGGCGTCTGAATCCGCCTTAAAGCAGATATCTTCCTCTGGATTACAATCTGGAGAGGTGTGGGGAGGGTTTGCCATTGAACCCACCATGGAGCGATGTCTGCATGACATTGCATTGCCGCGCAAAACTCTTCTCTTTTTCTCTACATGTTCAACATGACTGTGTACAATATCTGACATGCATACGAAAAAAATATGGTGAGATTATGTAAGGAGAGCATGCAGAAAGTTAGAGTGATGGTAACAACCAGTGGATGGATCCAAAAATAATGATAGCAGGCTGATGATTGCTTTAATTTAATAAAAAGATAGATGATGATTGCTTTACTATTTGTTTCCCACCCAAGATGAACAACATAGGCATACCCTAGGTGAACCAGATATTAGACAGACATACTATTCATTGCTGCCTCGATATGTGCCCCACAACTAATTTAGAACTCAAGATTGAACATTAATTTGGACCTGACTTGGGAGTCCAAGAGCTGAACAGGACGTGAAAGTAGCAGGTAAGTTTAAGCAATGCATAACATAAGCAGAAACAAAAGAGTGCGACCTCTCTTGTGGACCCGTTGTCGGTGTCAAAACCGGCAGATCTCGGTTAGGGGGTCCGAAATGTGCGTCTAAGGCTAATGGTAACAGGAGGCGGGGGACACGATGTTTACCCAGGTTCGGTCCCTCTCGATGGAGGTAATACCCTACTTCCTGCTTGATTGATCTTGATGATATGAGTATTACAAGAGTTGATCTACCACGAGATCGTAGAGGCTAAACCCTAGAAGCTAGCCTATGATTATGATTGTTGTTGTCCTATGGACTAAACCCTCCGGTTTATATAGACACCGGAGGGGGCTAGGGTTACACAGAGTCGGTTACAGAGAAGGAGATCTACATATCCGAATTTCCAAGCTTGCCTTCCACGCAAAGGAGAGTCCCACCCGGACACGGGACGAAGTCTTCAATCTTATATCTTCATAGTCCAACAGTCCGGCCAAAGTATATAGTCCGGCTGTCCGAGGACCCCCTAATCCAGGACTCCCTCAGTAGCATCTGAACCAGGCTTCAATGACGATGAGTCCGGCGCGCAGATTGTCTTCGGCATTGCAAGGCGGGTTCTTCTCCAAATTCTCCAGAGTACCTGTTGTAACGAGCAGTGTCCGGCTTCCCATTAATGTTGCACTCCTCGGCTTCTGTGCATTAATAATGGCTATCTCCACGTGTCGAGCGAATGCGAGAAGTCGGGGCATTTTTACATTTGCCACCCTCACCATGTAAGTAAATCGTCTATTTAAAGAGACGGGGATCCTTAGATCCCAATCACACCATCCTCCCCCAGCGAGTGTTCATCAGAGCGCGCCCGGAAGAGGCCATCCCATCATGGCCGGCCATCACAGCTCCTCCTCTCGCTCCCGTAGCACTAAGCCAGGCGATTGGGAGAACTGTTCCATCCCCCATAGCCGATTGGTAGAGTTGCAGACCCAGGGATTTCTCCCGCCTGCGTACATGGTCCCCGTCCGAGCCGGACTAGCCACTTATAACGGCGGGGAGCAAGCGGAGAGTTTCCCAATACATCTGATGACCCACAAGTGCAGGGGATCTATCATAGTCCTTTCGATAAGTAAGAGTGTCAAACCCAACGAGGAGCAGAAGGAAATTATAAGCGATTTTTAGTAAGGTTTTCTCTGCAAGCACTGAAATTGTAGGTAATAGATAGTTTTGTGATAAGATAAATAGTAACGAGTAACAAGTAAATAAAGTAAATAAAATGCAGCAAGGTGGCCCAATCCTTTATGTAGCAAAGGATAAGCCTGGACAATTTCTAATAATGAGAAAGGAGCTCCCGAGGACACATGGGAATTATCGTCAAGCTAGTTTTCATCACGTTCATATGATTCGCGTTCGGTACTTTGGTAATTTGATATGTGGGTGGACCGGTGCTTGGGTACTGCCCTTACTTGGACAAGCATCCCACTTATGATTAACCCCTATTGCAAGCGTCCGCAACTACAAAAGAAGTATTAAGGTAAACCAAACCACAACATTAAACATATGGATCCAAATCAGCCCCTAACGAAGCAACGCATAAACTAGGGTTTAAGCTTCTGTCACTCTAGCAACCCATCATCTACTTATTACTTCCCTATGCCTTCCTCTAGGCCCAAATAATGGTGAAGTGTCATGTAGTCGACGTTCACATAACACCACTAGAGGAAAAGACAACATACATCTCATCAAAATATCAAACGAATACCAAATTCACATGACTACTAATAGCAAGACTTCACCCATGTCCTCAGGAACAGACGTAACTACTCACAAAGCATATTCATGTTCATAATCAGAGGAGTAATAATATGCATTAAGGATCTGAACATATGATCTTCCACCAAGTAAACCAATTAGCATCAACTACAAGGAGTAATCAACACTACTAGCAACCCAGAGGTACCAATTTGTGGTTTTGATACAAGATTGGATACAAGAGATGAACTAGGGTTTTGAGAGGAGATGGTGCTGGTGAAGATGTTGATGGAGATTGACCCCCTCCCGATGAGAGGATCGTTGGTGATGACGGTGGTGATGATTTCCCCCTCCCGGAGGAAGTGTCCCCGGCAGAACAGCTCCGCCGGAGCCCTAGATTGGTTCCGCCAAGGTTCCGCCTCGTGGCGGCGGAGTTTCGTCCCGTAAGCTTGCCCATGATTTTTTCCAGGGTAAAAGCCCTCATAGAGCAGAAGATGGACACCGGGGGCCACAAGGGGGCCCAGGAGACAGGAGGGCGCGCCCAGTAGGGGGGGGGGTGCCCCCACCCTCCTGGACAGAGTGTGGGCCCCTGGTGTATTTCTTCCGCTCAATAATTCTTATTAATTCCAAAAATAAGTTTCATGGAGTTTCAGTATTTTTGGAGTAGTGCAGAATAGGTTTCCAATGTTTGCTTCTTTTCCAGCCAGAATTCCAGCTGCCGGCATTCCCCCTCTTCATGGTAAACCTTGTAAAATAAGAGAGAATAGCCATAAGTATTGAGATATAATGTGTAATAACATCCCATAATGCAATAAATATTGATATAAAAGCATGATGCAAAATGGACGTATCAACTCCCCAAGCTTAGACCTCGCTTGTCCTCAAGCGGAAGCCGATATCGAAAAATATGTCCACATGTTTAGAGATAGAGGTGTCGATAAAAATAAAATACGGACATGAGGGCATCATGATCATTCTTATAACAGCAACATAAATAGATTTTATCATATGATTTCTTATGCTCAAGTAACAATCAATTCACAATGTTAAGTATGGTTCAAAAACTTCATTGAGAACTAACAAACTATAATCTCAGTCATTGAAGCAATTGCAATTTATCATAACATTAGAAAGAATCAACAATAGAGCTTTTCAGCAAGTTCACATACTCAACTATCTTGTAGTCTTCTATAATTGCTAACACTCACGCAATACTTGTGGTTATGGAGTTTTAGCCGGACACTGAGAAAGATAGGGGCTTATTGTGTTGCCTCCCAACGTATTCACCTTTAGGTGATGTCAACAATAATAGCCCATGCTAACTTACATCCAATTGGATATATATATATATATATCATGATCTTTCAAACACGAGGAGCTTGCCAAAGGATACAATGAAAAAGGGAGAGGTGAGGATCACCTTGACTCAAGCATAAAGTAAAAACATAAAGTAAAAGATAGGCCCTTCGCAGAGGGAAGCAGAGGTTGTCATGCGCGTTTAGGGTTGGATGCACAAAATCTTAATGCAAAAGAACGTCACTTTATATTGCCCCTTGTATGTGGACCTTTATTATGCAGTCCGTCGCTTTTATTACTTCCACAACAAGATCGTACAAAGCTTATTTTCTCTGCACTAATAAGTCATACATATTTAGATAGCAATTTTTATTGCCTGCAACATGACAACTTACTTGAAGGATCTTACTCAATCCATAGGTAGGTATGGTGGACTCTCATGGCAAAACTGGGTTTAAGGATATTTGGAAGCACAAGTAGTATCTCTAATTGGTGCAAGGAGATTGGCTAGCATGAGGGGGAAAGGCAAGCTCAACATGTTTGGAAGGTCAATGACAATATACTTTAACTGAGATGTGAGAAAACATAAACCATTACGTTGTCGTCCTTGTCCAACGTCAACTCTTTTAGCATGTCTTATTGAGTGCTCCCAATCATAAAAGGTGTCCAAGATAATATATTTATATGTGAACCTCTCTTTCCTTATCACTTCCTATTAATTGCAACGATGACCAAAACTACGTTTATCAACTCTCAACAATTTTTATGCCTCATACTTTCTATGTGTGAAGTTATCACTAACCATAAGATCAATACGAACTCTTTTATTCTTTCTACTTCCTCAAGATAATAGCAACATAGCAAAGCCCTTGACTCAACACTAATCTTTATTATAGATAGCTCACGGACTCGACTACAAAAAGAAATCACAAAGCAAAACTCAAAACTACTTGATATCAAAACTTCAATCTACTAGATCAAGATACTACTAAAAGGATCGAGCTAAATAAAACGGTAAAGATAGGAGTGTGATGGTGATACGATACCGGGGCACCTCCCCCAAGCTTGGCAGTTGCCAAGGGGAGTGCCCATACCCATTTAATTACATCCTCGGAGGTGGTGAAGTAGGAGTTGTTGATGATGTAGGCTTGTCGTCCGTCTTCCAAGGCACAGGCTCTCCATCATAGAAGGATGATCGAGTCTCCGGGATCCTTAAATCTGCAGCCAAACTCATCCTCTTGAATCTATATTCATACTCACAGTTCTGGTTTTGCAGGTCATAGATCTGGGCTTGGAGGTGCTCGATTTTCTCTTGAAGCTTGAAGATGGTCTCCCCAATGACTTTGGCATCCAGCTTGTGGTTGTTGGTGAACTCCGTGATCATCATCTGGTTGGCGTTGAGTCCACGCTCCACCATCCCTTGGCACTTGAAAACTTGCTGCTCCACGGCTTCGAGCTTTGTCTCCACGCTTCCGGTACGCCTTGGTCCCTCCACATCGCGGATGTGCTGCACCCCCTCACGCATCTCAATGGTTTGAGGGTGTTGCAGCACCTCCGCGAGATAGGGGTTGATAACCCTCTAAAAAAACTTGTCCTTGGGAGCGCTTGGAGACGACATGATGCTCAGATCTGAAACAGAAACAGCTCAAAACGAAAACAGAGGATATTTGCGTGATACGGTGGTCAAAACCTTCGGGAGTATATATAATGAATTTTTACCGACCAAATTACGTAACGTGCAAGAAAACGGAGTCCGGGAGGCACACGAGGTGTCCACGAGACAGGGGGCGCGCCCAGTAAGGGTGGGCGCACCCTCCACTCTCGTGGGGGCCTCGTGTCCCTTTCGGACTACTTCTTTCTTCCTAAAATTCTTAAATATTCCAAAACTGATAAAAATTGCCATTGGAGTTGTTTTGGAGTCGGTTTACTTACCGTACCACATACCTATTCCTTTTCAGAGTCTGGAACGTTCTGGAAAGTGTCCCTTATGTATTCCTCCGGGGTTACGGTTTCAATAATATTAGTTTCAACATTGATAGGATTACCTGAAATATAATGTTTAATTCTTTGACTGTTTACCACCCTCGGACTTGTGGCTTCGAAGTTGTTGATTTTTATGGCACCAGAACGATAGACCTCCTCGATAACGTAAGGACCTTCCCATTTAGAGAGAAGTTTTCCTGCAAAAAATCTTAAACGAGAGTTGAATAATAACACATAATCTCCTACGTTAAACTCACGCTTTTGTATCCTTTTATCATGCCAGCGTTTGACTTTTTCTTTGAATAGCTTGGCATTCTCATAGGCTTGGGTTCTCCATTCATCAAGTGAGCTAATATCAAATAACCTCTTCTCACCGGCAAGTTTGAAGTCATAGTTGAGCTCTTTAATAGCCCAATATGCTTTATGTTCAAGTTCAAGAGGTAAATGACATGCTTTTCCATAAACCATTTTATAAGGAGACATACCCATAGGATTTTTGTATGCAGTTCTATAGGCCCACAATGGATCATCAAGTTTTTTGAACCAATTCTATCTAGATCTATTGACAGTCTTTTGCAAAATTAATTTGAGCTCTCTATTGCTCAACTCTACTTGACCACTAGACTGCGGATGATAAGGAGATGCGATTCTATGATTAACATTATACTTAGCAAGCATCTTACGAAAAGCACCATGAATAAAATGTGAACCACCATCAGTCATAAGATATCTAGGGACTCCAAACCTCAGAAAAATAACTTCTTTAAGAATTTTAATAGAAGTATTATGATCAGCACTACTAGTTGGAATAGCTTCTACCCACTTAGTAACGTAATCAACAGCAACTAAAATATGTGTATAACCATTAGAGGCAGGAAAAGGTCCCATATAATCAAAGCTCCAAACATCAAACAGTTCAATAACTAGAGAATAATTCATAGGCATTTCTTGACGTCTAATAATATTACCTATTCTTTGACATTCATCACAAGATAAGACAAACTTACAAGCATCTTTGAAGAGAGTAGGCCAATAAAAACTAGATTGTAGTACCTTGTGTGCAGTTCTATCTCCAGCGTAGTGTCCTCCATAAGATTCAGAGTGGCACTTGCGTAGGATCTGTTCCTGTTCATGCTCAGGCACACAACGTCTAATAACACCATCTACTCTTTCTTTATAAAGGTGTGGGTCATCCCAGAAGTAATGTCTTAAATCATAAAAGAACTTTTTCTTTTGCTAGTATGTGAAACTAGGAGGTATAAATTTAGCAACAATGTAATTAGCATAATCAGCATACCATGGAGCAGTACGAGAAGCATTAATGACCGCTAATTGTTCATCAGGAAAGCTATCATCAATAGGCAGTGGGTCATCAAGAACATTCTCTAACCTAGACAAGTTGTCTACAACGGGGTTCTCAACTCCCTTTCTATCAATAATATGTAAATCAAATTCTTGGAGCAGGAGAACCCATCTAATGAGTCTAGGCTTAGCATCTTTCTTTTCCATAAGATATTTAATAGCAGCATGATTAGTGTGAATAGTAACTTTGGAATCGACAATATAAGGTCTAAACTTATCACATGCAAACACAACTGCTAAGAACTCTTTTTCAGTAGTAGCATAATTTCTCTGGGCAGTATCAAGAGTCTTACTAGCATACTGGATAACATTCAATTTCTTATCAACTCTTTGCCCTAGAACAACACCTACAGCATAATCACTAGCATCACACATAATTTCAAAAGGTAAATTCCAATCAGGTGGCTGGACAATAGGTGCAGTGATCAAAGCTTTCTTAAGTATTTCAAATGCTTCTACACAATCATCATCAAAGACAAAAGGAATATCTTTTTGCAATAAATTAGTCAGAGGCCTAGAGATTTTAGAAAAGTCCTTAATGAACCTCCTATAAAAACGGCATGACCAAGGAAACTTCTTATACCTTTTATGTCCTTGGGACATGGCATCTTTTCAATAGCATCAACTTTGGCTTTATCAACTTCAATACCTCTCTCGGAAACTTGTGCCCCAAGACAATGCCTTCATTAACCATAAAGTGACACTTTTCCCAATTCAGGACGAGACTAGTGTCTTCGCATCTCTGCAAAACTCGATCAAGGTTGCTCAAACAATCATCAAAAGAGGATCCATAAACAGAGAAGTCATCCATGAATACCTCACAAATCTTTTCACAAAAATCAGAGAATATAGCCATCATGCATCTTTGAAAGGTAGCAGGTGCATTACATAAACCAAAAGGCATACGTCTATAAGCAAAAGTACCGAAAGGGCAAGTAAAAGTAGTTTTTGATTGATCCCCCGCTGACACAGGTATTTGAGAGAAACCAGAATAACCATCTAGAAAGCAGAAATGTGTGTGTTTGGATAGTCTTTCTAGCATTTGATCAATAAAAGGTAAAGGGTAATGATCTTTCTTAGTAGCCTTATTTAATTTACGGAAATCGATTACCATCCTATAATCTGTAATAATTCTTTGCGGGATCAATTCATCTTTATCATTTGGAACAACGGTAATACCTCCCTTTTTAGGAACACAATGGACAGGGCTTACCCAATCACTATTAGCAACGGGATAAATTATACCTGCCTCAAGGAGCTTTAGTATCTCCTTTCTTACCACTTCTTTCATCTTGGGATTCAGTCGTCGTTGAGGATCTCTAACTGGTTTGGCATCATCCTCCAATTTAATTTTGTGTTGGCATAACGTGGGACTAACGCCCTTAAGATCATCCAGAGTATATCCAATAGCTGCTCAGTGCTTCTTCAGAGTTTTCAATAATCTTTCTTCTTCTTGCTCTGAAAGGTTAGCACTAATAATAATAGGATATATTTTCTTTTCATCAAGATAAGCATACTTAAGATTATCAGGTAATGGTTTGAGTTCAAACATAGGATCACCCTTGGGTGGAGGGGGATCCCCAAGAATTTCAACGGGAAGGTTGTGTTTCAGCACAGGTTCCTGTTTAAGGAACACTTCATCTATTTCCCTTCTTTCCTTCAAAAACATATCATTTTCATGGTCTAGCAAATATTGTTCTAACGGACCAGTAGGAGGCATAGCAATGGAAGCAAGACCAATAACCTCATCTTTACTAGGTGGTTCCCTATCACGTGTTTGTCTACGAAACTTAGCAAAATTAAACTCATGAGAAATACCATCTAAGCCAACGGTAACAATATCTTTTTCACAATCGATCTTAGCACTAGCTGTATTCAAGAAAGGTCTACCAAAAATAATGGGACAAAAATCATCTTGTGGGGAACCAAGAACAAGAAAATCAGCAGGGTATTTAACCTTCCCACACAAAACTTCAACATCTCTAACAATCCCAACTGGTTTAATGGTATCCCTATTAGCAAGCTTAATGGTAACACCAATGTCTCCTAATTCAATGGGTGCAATGTCGTGCATAATTTCTTTATATAGATCATAGGGTATCGCACTAGCACTAGCACCCATATGGGATAAGCCATGATAACAATGATCTCCTATTTTAACAGAAATAACAGGCATGCCTACAACAGGTCTATGTATCTTAGTATCTGGTCTAGCAATATTAGCAGATTCATCACAGAAATAAATAACATGCCCATCTAAATCATCATCCAAGAGATCTTTAACCATAGCAATACTAGGTTCAACATTGATTTGCTCAAGAGGTGTATAAGTCCTAGTATTACTCTTAGGAACAACAGTCGAAGTTTTAGCATGATCCTTTATCCTAACAGGAAAAGGAGGTTTCTCAACATAAGTAGTAGGAACAATAGGATCACTATAGGTGATAGTCTTTTCTTCAACTGTAATAGGTGCAACTAATTTCACTTCAGCAGGAGGATTATATTTAAACCACTTCTCTTTAGGGAGATCAACGTGACTAGCAAAAGATTCACGAAAAGAAGCTACTATCTCAGAGTCAAGTCCATACTTAGCGCTAAATCCACGAAAAGCATCGGTATCCATAAAAGATTTAACACAATCGAACTTAGCTGTCATACCTGACTCCTTACCATCGTCGGAACCCCAGTCTTCAGAGTTGCGTTTAATTCTTTCCAATAAGTCCCATTTGAAATCAATAGTCTTCAGCATATAAGAACCAGCACAGGAAGTATCGAGCAGGTTGCGATCATTAAGAGAAAGCCGAGCATAAAAAATTTGAATAATCATTTCCCGAGAGAGCTCATGATTGGGGCATGAATATAACATTGACTTAAGCCTCCCCAAGCTTGAGCGATGCTTTCTCCTCCGCGAGGCCAGAAATTATATATGTAATTACAATCACGATGAACAAGATGCATAGGATAGAACTTCTGGTGAAATTCCAACTTCAATCGTTTATAATTCCAAGATCTCGTATGATCACATAGCCTATACCATGTCAATGCATCTCCCTTCAAAGATAAAGGGAAGACCTTCCTTTTGACAACATCATCGGGAATACCTGCAAGCTTAAATAATCGACAAACTTCATCCACAAAGATAAGGTGTAAATCGGGATGCAATGTTTCATCTCCTGCAAATGGATTAGCTAGCAGTTTCTCTATCATACCCGAAGGAATCTCAAAGTATATATTTTCAAAAAGTTCAGTAGGTTGAGGAGAAACTCTTTGCTCTTCTGGTCGGGGTGAAGATACCTCGAACATGCCCCTCAAAGGATTAGTTTCCATAGTGACAAGTAACAGAAAATTTTAGCACACTATATAAATGTTTCCTTACCAAGTTCCACTCACCAAAAGCGCTACCCTCCCCGGCAACGGTGCCAGAAAAGAGTCTTGATGACCCACAAGTGTAGGGGATCTATCGTAGTCCTTTCGATAAGTAAGAGTGTCGAACCCAACGAGGAGCAAAAGGAAATGATAAGTGGTTTTCAGTAAGGTTTTCTCTGCAAGCACTGAAATTGTAGGTAATAGATAGTTTTGTGATAAGATAAATAGTAACAAGTAACAAGTAAATAAAGTAAATAAAATGCAGCAAGGTGGCCCAATCCTTTATGTAGAAAAGGATAAGCCTGGACAATTTCTAATAATGAGAAAGGAGCTCCCGAGGACACATGGGAATTACCGTCAAGCTAGTTTTTATCACGTTCATATGATTCGCGTTCGGTACTTTGATAATTTGATATGTGGGTGGACCGGTGCTTGGGTACTGCCCTTACTTGGACAAGCATCCCACTTATGATTAACCCCTATTGCAAGCGTCCGCAACTACAAAAGAAGTATTAAGGTAAACCTAACCACACCATTAAACATATGGATCCAAATCAGCCCCTAACGAAGCAACGCATAAACTAGGGTTTAAGCTTCTGTCACTCTAGCAACCCATCATCTACTTATTACTTCCCTATGCCTTCTCTAGGCCCAAATAATGGTGAAGTGTCATGTAGTCGACGTTCACATAACACCACTAGAGGAAAAGACAACATACATCTCATCAAAATATCGAACGAATACCAAATTCACATGACTAATAATAGCAACTTCTCCCATGTCCTCAGGAACAAACGTAACTACTCACAAAGCATATTCATGTTCATAATCAGAGGAGTAATAATATGCATTAAGGATCTGAACATATGATCTTCCACCAAGTAAACCAATTAGCATCAACTACAAGGAGTAATCAACACTACTAGCAACCCACAGGTACCAATTTGTGCTTTTGATACAAGATTGGATACAAGGGATGAACTAGGGTTTTGAGAGGAGATGGTGCTGGTGAAGATGTGGATGGAGATTGACCCCCTCCCGATGAGAGGATCGTTGGTGATGACGTTGGTGATGATTTCCCCCTCCTGGAGGGAAGTGTCCCCGGCAGAACAGCTCCGCCGGAGCCCTAGTTTGGTTCCGCCAAGGTTCCGCCTCGTGGCGGCGGAGTCTCGTCCCGTAAGCTTGCCCACGATTTTTTCCAGGGTAAAAGCCCTCATATAGCAGAAGATGGACACCGGGGGGCCACCAGGGGGCCCAGGAGACAGGGGGGCGCGCCCAGTAGGGGGGGGCGCCCCCACCCTCCTGGACAGGGTGTGGGCCCCATGGTGTATTTCTTCCGCTCAATAATTCTTATTAATTCCAAAAATAAGTTTCGTGGAGTTTCAGGATTTTTGGAGCAGTGCAGAATAGGTTTCCAATGTTTGCTCCTTTTCCAGCCAGAATTCCAGCTACCGGCATTCCCCCTCTTCATGGTAAACCTTGTAAAATAAGAGAGAATAGCCATAAGTATTGAGATATAATGTGTAATAACAGCCCATAATGCAATAAATATTGATATTAAAGCATGACGCAAAATGGACGTATCAACATCCAAGGAGGAGCGGGTATGCCTTGTCCCTTATTTGCTGAGGGGACTCGGATTTCCAATCCATCCGTTCCTCCGCGGGCTCCTGGAGTTCTACGGCCTCCAGCTGCATAACTTCACTCCTGCCTCCATACTACACATAGCAGGCTATGTCGCCTTCTGTGAGCTATTTCTGGGCTGCGAAGCTCATTTCGAGCTATGGAAGAGGCTATTCTGGCTCGTACCCCGCACTCAGGAGGGGTCAATATATCAAGTGGGCGGAGCCGAAATATGGCGCATCACCGGGACCGGATACCTATCCGGTACTCCGAAGAAGACATCCGAGGACTGGCCTTCGGAGTGGTTTTATATGGAGGACGTCCCCCTTCCGGAACCTATTCGGATGGGCCTTCCTGAGTTTGTAAATGCCCCGTTGAAGAAAGCCACAGCTGGCGCCTGAGGGAGTCCTGGATTAGGGGGTATCCGGACAGCCGGACTATATACTTTGGCCGGACGGTTGGACCGTGAAGATACAAGACTCAAGACTTCGTTCCGTGTCCGGATGGGATTCTCCTTTGCGTGGAAGACAAGCTTGGCGATCCGGATATTATATTTCCTTCTTTGTAACCGACTCCATGTAAACCCTAGCCCTCTCCGGTGTCTATATAAATCGGAGGGTTTAGTCCTTAGAGACAGAATCATAATCATCATAGGCTAGCTCCTAGGGTTTAGCCTCTACGATCTCGTGGTAGATCAACTCTTGTAACACTCATATCGTCAATATAAATCAAGCAGGAAGTAGGGTTTTACCTCCATCAAGAGGGCCCGAACCTGGGTAAACATTGTGTCCCTTGCCTCCTGTTACCATTAGCCTAAGACGAACAAATCGGGACCCCCTACCCGAGATCCGCCGGTTTTGACACCGACATTGGTGCTTTCATTGAGAGTTCCTTTGTGTCGTAGCTGCAAGGCTTGATGGCTCCTTCGATCAACAACAATATGGTCCAGGGTGAGACTTTTCTCCCCGGACAGATCTTTGTGTTCGGCGGCTTCGTACTGCAGGCCAATTCGCTTGGCCATCTGGAGCAGATCGACAGCTACACCCCTGGCCACCAGGTCAGGTTTGGAAACTTGAACTACACGGCCGATATCCGCGAAGACTTGATCTTCAACGGGTTCGGGCCTGCGCCAGGAGCGCCGGACAGTCACGATGAGCACGGCTTAGACCTGCTGTCGGACAATGCTCGGGATATCGCCCCTGCAGAAACCCCGGACCTAAATCCGGATCAGATTGCGTCGCCCGAGGACGGATGGATGAACCCCGCCCCGGAGCCCGCACACTCATCGGCGGTAGAGCCGAGCACAGGCTTCACCCCCAAGGAAGCCTGTGACACCGGACCCCTGGACTCGTATCCGGCTGTAGGTTCCAGTCTGCGCACCTCCGAGCCCACCGAATGTGGTTGGGCGCCGATAATGGAGTTTACCGCTGCGGATATCCTTCAGTACTCGCCCTTTGGCGACATACTGAACTCGTTAAAATCTCTCTCTTTGTCAGGAGACTCTTTGCCGAACTATGTCCGGCTCGAGTGGGAAGCAGGCGACGAAGGAATTCGTTGCCCACCCACCACCCATTTCATTGCCATGATCGATGATTTAACCGACGTGCTTGACTTCGACTCTGAAGACATCGACGGTGTGGACGACGATGTAGGAGAAGAACAGGAACCACCGCCCACAGGGCGGTGGACAGCCACCTCCTCATATGATATATATATATATGGTGGACACTCCGAAGGAAACCAATGGCGATGAGGAAATGGAGGATAACCCCTCAGGGAAGAAAGCTAAGCATGGGCATTGTCAACGCCGCTCCAAGCCCCGCCACAACAATACTGGCACAGGAGATGAAAACGATCTGGATGGTGCCGAAGATGAATACAATCCTGATCAGCCTGCCTTCAAGCAGGCCGGACTGGCAACGGACGGATACTTGGAGAGGGACAACTATATGCCCCCCTCCGAAGACGAGGTGAGCCTCGGCGATGATGAATTCGGCGTGCCTGAGGATCCCGTGGAACAAGTTCGCTTTAAGCGGCGGCTTATGGCCACTGCGAGGAGCCTGCAAAAGAAGCAACAGCAGCTCAAAGCTGACCAAGATTTGCTCACTGAAAGATGGACCAAGGTCCTGGCCACCGAGGAATACGGACTCGACCGCCCCGACAAAGGGCACACACGGCACAATTCGCTACCTCAACCTAAGCAGGAGAACCTAAGGCACATACCCCGACGCCAACATACCACCATGGTCCAGGACAATACGCAGGAAACACGAGGCGGCATCCTCAAGCCTCGGCGCAATCGTCATAAACGCCAAGTCAGGGAAGTTGGTACCGAATTCAGCGGCCCCCAGTCCGGTCAGCGGAAAAAGAACAGCTCAGGCCCATCCGGCCCAAGCAGCATACTCGATCAACCATGTGAAATTCATGGTACCCCCAGAAGGGCGGCCAAGCATACCAATAGAGAATGCCGGATCCTCAAAACAAAATGGCCGATCGCGCGCCGGAAACAATGAAGGGAGGTCTCAAACAACGGAAGACCGATCAAACATGGTGAGGTCAAAGGAAGATCCCCCCACAGTATAAAAATACGGCCGATCGTCTCTAATCACATCGACCGTCCGGACAACATCAGCCGTAGCAATTTTATTGCACTCACTATCTACCCAATAGCTTGGGGGCTCCATCTTACACGATCCCCCACGGGCATAAAACTATCAATAACATCTCCTCAAAAGATGCCAGGTGCAAAGGCCATGTTTTAACTGGCCCACCATACTAATGGTTGTCTTCGGATCACCAAACAAATACCACACCGAAGAATAAGTCTTCGACATTGTCCCCTCATACAGTAATTACCACATACTACCGGGACGAACCACGTTGGCTAGATTCAACGGGGTACAACATCAGGCCAGTCCCACTTGAGATAGTCACAATTATGGGCAAGGTCGAACCCCACCCTTAGAGTGGAAATCATACCGCTGCTAGAATAGCGAGTCGTGCCTGTTTATCAAATTTTGATTCGGCAGGCAACTACCCAGACACCAATTGAGGAGTCCGAGCTACTTTATGGCATGATAGCCTGGTTCAGCCAGGCTCCAATCAGGCACCCGCGGTTCAACCACAATAGTACATGCAGCTGCCTTTAAGCATTTGTCTTTACAGACTAACTTTGGCGCAGAACAGGACTGGCGACGCAGAATCAACTCGGACGCACAAGGCAGGAACACATAAGGCAGTCCGGATGCACCTCAGATCCACACACAACCTCCTCCAGTCCGGCCACGACGCCAAAAACACTTCTTTTCATAAGCATAAACCGCAGTCATATGCATAGACATGTCACTCTAGTACAATGCGTAGACTTAAATAACACTTACCGGCCGTCGTTTGTCATTGACACCTTTTTGTCACAAATGGCACCCACGCCTTGTGTTATGCCCCATTATGCCAGGGGCTTCATAGTACGGCAACAAAGTCCGACCACCTTTTCGGTCGCTCGGCACCCCGAACTTATAGCACTATATGCATCAGCTCCGAATCATGTCTTGGGTCATTAGTTGGGTTTGCCCGGCTCCCATGTTTTGGTACCTTACGTTCCGCTCCATCGGCTAAGGTAGCGCTGGGAGAACTACTGCGATTGTGTCCCGGTTCTTCCGGAGGAGCACCTTAGTAGAGAAAGCCGAAAACTGACTGTCATGATACAGCGAGAGCTGGTCAGCTGTTCGAGAGGTTGTAAAATCTTTAAAGATTTATTCCGCATAATGCCATCATAAATGCAAAGTGCGACGGATCGGTCTTCCGATCAGGTGCTGATAGAGCCCCTAGTACGGTCTTCCGAACACCAGGGGCTGCGCCCACCATACTCGAATGCCTATGGCTAAGTGAGAGTGATAAAGCCCTATAGTCTGATTGCCTGGTTCGTCGCGAGGAACACCTCCTTAAAAGGACCCAACAATGGGATAAAGAGTGTTCAGGTATGTCCCAAACACCCCCGTACCTTTTTTCGTGGGGGCAGAAGCCGACGACTGGCCAACTCTCAGGATTTATACACACTAAACAGCCGCACATGAAGAACAAACGTTCAAATAAACAGGCAATAAATAATAAAAAGTGCCATTATCCCGCATTACAAAGAATGGCACAACTGCCTTCAGGGAAATATAGTGTCTTTGGTACACTGATCCGCCACAAGGCGGGCTCCTTTCAGGACACCCTCATAGTATAACTTGGGCTTGCGATGCTCCTTACCCTTCGGCGGTCCCTCAGTCATCAGCTTCTCAGCATCAAGCTTCCCCCAATGCACCTTCGCACGGGGAAAACGCCATGCGTGCACCTTCTATGCAGAGCGATCGCTTAATGACATCAAGCCGAGGGCAAGCGCCAACAATCCGATTCACGAGTCCGAAGTAACTGCTTGGAATTGACTCCGCAGGCCACAGCTGGACAACCAAGTCCTTCATGGCTAGTTCAGCCGCCTGGTGCAGTTCGACCAGCTGCTTCAGCTGATCGATAAAGGGCACCGGATAATTCGGCGCCAAATACTGCGACCAGAAATCCTTCTCCGCAGACTTCTTCTCCTCAGTCCGGTAGAATTGGGCAGCATCTGATATGCTGCGCGGCAGATCCGCAAACGCCCCTGGAGAAACAAGAATTCAGCTTGTCGCTTAGAGTTCCTCCCATTACTATGCAAAAATGGCCTTGAGTACAAAAGGCCTTACCAGCCGCAACCTTCCGGGCCTCCTGAATGTGTCTCAGAGCACCTCGGGCTTCTTCCCAAGCATCCTGTGCGGCTTGGAGAGCTTGGGCGAGTTCGGATTCTTTCCCTGCTAGACTCTGCTCCAAGCCCTCACTTTTCTTCATGGCCTCCAGGAGCTCTCGCTCAGCTTCAATGACCCTGGCCTTGTGCTTCTCACGAAGAGCCTATTCGGCGGCGGCCTTATTATCGGCTTCGGCCACAGCCTTCTTCAGTGCCTCAATTTCGGCACTCGCCCCTAGAGCATACAATGCAAATATCTTCATCAGGCATAACTTCTAATTCATGCTCAACTTAGCACAAGGTTTCGACATACCTTGCTTGTCCTCCAACTGCTTCTTCACGCGGCCAAGTTCCTCTTCGGCTCGTTCCAGACGCTGCTTTAGTCCGGACACCTCCGCACTATGAGTGGCGGTCGTCTCTGCAGACGCCTATTTTCAAACAGAGGGATACACGTCATTAACTGAGTCTCCCGCAAAACGGAAAAAGTTGATCCCCTGTTCGGCTTTATTTCGCCGGACAGTGCATCAGGGGCTACTACTCATATTATGACAATCTCCCAAAGGTTTCTTAAAAAACATACCTCAAAGCCCTTTATAAGACTAAGGCAGGATTCGTTCAGTCCGCTCTCAGCGGAGTGAATCTTTTCAATCACCGCACCCATGAGGGCACGATGTTCATCGACGATAGACGCGCTTCTTAGCGCTATTGATAGGCCGCCCGGCAGCTCTGCTTGGACAGAGGCCGCTGGCGGAGCAGGCAAGCCCCCCGTCAAAGGCGGCTGCTCACCCGATCCTAGAGCTTTAAAGGTCTCCAGGACCGTGTCCGGCTGGGTCTGGACCTAAGATCACCCCCGCCATCGACACGCATGGGAGCCGCTGCTCCCGTGTGTCCGGCCCCAGGGATATGCCCCCCTGGTCCAGGTCGCACTGAGACGACACCTCGGTGTCGCGACTAGGCTTCGGGGAAGGGGCCTCTGGAGGCGTCTCGCTCGCCAGGGCATCTGAGCTCAACGAATCCTCCAATGAGGACTGTCCGGCATGGGACCTCGCCGGTCTGTACGAAATATGGAGACAGTTAAAACTACTACATCCTAATGACCTCGCGCACGTAGGTGTGTGCGGATTTCGTATACTTACGACTTTACTAGGGGCTGGGCCCTGGGATCCCACTCCGGGCTGCTATCAGCAGCCGTGCTGGACGCCTCAGGGAGGGAACCTTTCCCCCTCTTTGGCGATTAGGCCTCCAGGGATGAGGAGGCCGTCCTTTTCTTCCCTCCCCCTGCGGGGGACTCGTCTTCTTCCTCCTCTTCATCTTCAGAGGAAGGATGGTCGCTGGAATCCCCGGATTTTGCGTCAGAAGCATCACGACGACGATGGCCACTCTGGGTCTTCTTGACCTTCTTGGAGGCCTCTTTCTTCGGCGCCTCGTAAGGCGCTGGGACCAGCATCTTCGTCAGAAGAGGTCCGGCCGGTTCCTCCGCCAGTGGGGCCGGATAGTGTATCCTCTCCACGTTTTTCGTCCATTCCTGGGATTACTGTAGAAAGCATGATGAGTGCGCCTCCCTCGGGATATGCCGGCTAAAACATGGATGGACAAAGCACAACAATGACTTACCGAACAGGCAGAGCGGGATAGTTGATACCCGCGGTCCTCGGCGGAGCCCGGCCACGGTGTGCCGGACTTGAAGAGCACCTTCCAGATGTCCTTGTGGGAGGATCCATAGAGCTCCCGTAGCGTCTGGTGTTCGGCCGGGTCGTATTCCCACAAATTGCAGGCTCGACGCTGGCAAGGGAGAACCAGGCGAACTAACATCACCTGGACTACGTTGACGAGTTTGACGTCCTTGTCGACCATGCTCTGGACGCGCGTTTGGAGCACTGACAGCTCGTCGGATGAGGACCAGTTCAGGCCCTTCTCGGGCCAGGACGTGAGCTGTAGTGGGGCTCCAGATCTGAATTCGGGAGCAGCAGCCCACTTTTTACCACGCAGTTCGGTGATATAGAACCACTGCTGCTGCCACTCCTTGACGGAATCATTGAAGGTGCCCGTCAGCCATACGACCTTGGGCATCTTGCTCACCATGGCGCCGCCGCATTCGGCATGCTCGCCATTCACCACCTTGGGCTTCACGTTGAAGATTTTCATCCATAAGCCGAAGTGGGGCGAAATACGGAGAAAAGCCTCGCATACAACGATGAACGTCGAAATGTTAAGGAAAGAATTGGGGGACAGATCATGAAAATCAATCCCGTAATAATACATGATGCCGCGAACAAATGGGTGAAGGGGAAACCCGAGCCCGCAGACGAAATGAGGAAGAAACACGACCCTTTCGTGGGGCTCCGGAGTGGGGACGATCTGTCCCGCCGGTGGAAGACGGTGGCCGATTTTCTTGGCCAAGTACCTGGCCTCTCGGAGCTTTTTGATATCCCTCTCCTGGACGGTAGAGGCCATCCATTTGCCTCCTGCTCCAGATCCGGACATCTTCGGAAGACCTCTCTTCGGTGGAGAAGAAGAGTGCTTGGGTGCTAGGGCTCGAGCAAAGGGGAATGGACTAGCGGAAGGAAAAGGCGTGGGTAAAAAGGAAGAGACCCTATCTCTTTATAGAGGCGGCAAAAGCTTTTACGCCTCCCCACTTGCCTGGTGGAACCCACTCGTTCTCCATTCGCCGCAATTAGCAGTGCGTTTGGGCTACCCATACCTGTATTGATGAGAATCCCGCAATAAGGGGACACGATCTCTGCTTCGGCAGGACGTGTAGAGGAAACCACCTCGCGATATGCGCTGAGGCCGGTTGTGGGAAAACAGTTCGAATAATGACTCAACCATAGTGCCATGTCACGTTGCCTAAAAATTGCCAGCAGATCAGATTTATGAAGTGCTATGCGCTCTACGATGCTATGTGAAGATCATCTTGTAGATCCGGACACGGTTCCAGTGTTCAATAATTACTTTGGAGTATTCAGAGATGGAACCCGCCTTGCAATGCCGAAGACAAACTGCGCGCTGGACTCATCGTCATTGAAGCCTGGTTTAGGGGCTAGTGAGGGAGTCCTGGATTAGGGGGTATCCGGATAGCCGGACTATATACTTTGGCCGGACTGTTGGACCGTGAAGATACAAGACTCAAGACTTCGTCCCGTGTCCGGATGGGAGTCTCCTTTGCGTGGAAGACAAGCTTGGCGATCCGGATATTATATTTCCTTCTTTGTAAACGACTCCATGTAAACCCTAGCCCTCTCCGGTGTCTATATAAACCGGAGGGTTTAGTCCTTAGAGACAGAATCATAATCATTATAGGCTAGCTCCTAGGGTTTAGCCTCTACGATCTCGTGGTAGATGAACTCTTGTAACACTCATATCGTCAATATCAATCAAGCAGGAAGTAGGGTTTTACCTCCATCAAGAGGGCCCGAACCTGGGTAAACATTGTGTTCCTTGCCTCCTGTTACCATTAGCCTAAGACGAACAGATCGGGACCCCCTACCCGAGATCCGCCGGTTTTGACACCGACAGCGCCCCCGGAGCCCCCAGGAGGAAGATAACAGAGAGGTCCTTTTCCTGATGGACAGGATAAAGACGCTGGCCAAATCAGGGCTGACAATAATTGAAGTTATGTCAATATGTATAATGCGGGGAGTGCAGCCACTTCAATATCGGGGGAAACCCATGTGGCACTTCAATGGAGAAGACGACGCCATCCGCTGCGGCCGTAAAGGTCTGGACTCCGCCGCCGCTCTTGCGAAAATACTGTCCGATTTGTAAAGGAGAAGAGGAGTTCATCCGTATTAAACCACGGGATGGATTCTCCATGTACAACCCCAAAGCTGGGTGAGCTGATATCTTTTATTCCAGTCTTTCCCGCATTCTTCATCACGAGTATTTACCTTGCCAATTCATAGCAGGAACTGCGAAAAACTATGAGGGAGGATCACAGCCCGTCTCCACAGCCAGAGGACCCCGACCGGGCCCTCGACCCCGGACTCGAAGAAGATCCGGACGTATTTGTGGAGCTTATCGACAGGGCGTTCTATCAGCTAAGCCGTGATGGTGCCTTGGTGGCCATCATAGCCGATTACCCTGGCCTACTCCCTGCATCGCATGTAAGTAAAACCGGAGTCCCAACTTCCAAGAAGGATCCCCTCTTTGCGCCTTACCCACCGCACATGTATTGCGTTTTACAGGGAAGGCCATTGGGACGCCGCGCCGAACCCGCGGTGACTCGTCAACAAGGGGCACCGAAGCCAGGTAGGCTCAAAAGGAAGGCGGTCAGGACCGAGATGCCGTTGCAGAGGTATGATTAAAAACCTGCTACGTAATTATCGTCTTTAAAATATAACAATGTCCATGGTTTCCTGGAAGAAAAAGCGCTCGCCGGACTATATCTGGAGAGCCTGCCGGCCACGCCTCCACCAGCCGGACTCCGAGGCCGGACTCAAGGGCGGAGGTCAAAGCAGACGATCCTCCTACAGAGGATGTGGATAGATTATCCACTACAAACTCCGAAGTGGAGAGCGCCATGAATCATAGGCGCCGACGGGCCACACTACGCGACCCTAATTTCTCTGAAGAGGTGTTCAATGCCTTCAACTCAGGGGACGCGTACATCCGAGCTGCTCAAGATGGCCTCGCCAGAGCCATGGACCAGTATGTAAAGGACATACGGGTAAGAAAATTTGATAAGTATGTATATCAGTAGCCCCTGAGACTTGAAACAGTTGGCACAACTGATTTAAGGATCATTGTATGCATAGGTTCTTACAGAGAAGAATACCCAGCTGTCTAAAGAGCTGGCGGAGTGCAAAGCCCAGCTGCGGGCCGCAATTGCCGGAATGGAGGAGTCCAAGAAGGCCCCATTTGGTAATACTTGTCTTGATTGGAACGAATGTAATGATGTGTACCAGTTAGTATTCGGCATTAATGCAAATCTAACTATAGATTCTGCAGACAATCCCGACGGTAATCCGGAGATCGTATCGGAGGATGAGAAACATGCTCAATGACAGCTAAAGGTTGGCGAGCGCGTGCTTACAAAGGTTATACGGGAGAAGAATGATCTCCAGGACATGAAGACCCAGCTGGACGTTGAATTAAAAGATGTTCGGGCCCAGCTTGCTGACTCCGTGAAGGAGAATAAGAGGCTTCGACGCGGCATTTTTAGTAAGTGATCGAATGAACCTTTATAAAGTTCGGCGAAGAAGCAGGCTAACAGAATTATGTCTGTAGGTATGCTGACAGGTCGCCCCGAAGAGGAGATGCCCGGATCTGCAGGCGATCTTCTACAAGAACTCTCACAACTGTACGGACAAATTTGGCAGGTGATGCAGGGTATTGCCCAGGCCTTGTGGCCATCCGCATCCCTGCCCGAAGGCATGGGAGAGCTTGTGGAGATGCTCAAGGGATCACGGCGGCGCTTCCGATTATGGAAGATATCGGCCTGCCGACAAGGTGCAAGGGAAGCCTGGGCCATGGTGAAGACGCGATATACCAAGGCTGACCCGAACCATATGGCCGAGGTCGGACCTTTAGGGTCAGATGGGAAAGAGATCCCCGTTAGTCTGGTGTATGACCAGGTAGCGTTAGCTGCAAAGTATTCCCAATAGGATTGTAGGCTAGACAGCCTGTTGGATGGTATAGAAGAAGAATTTAGTCAGTCTAAGTGACCGTGTACTTCAAATGACATATTTTGTCCCTAGCCGGATTGTAAATCATTTGTCATGGCGGACCTTTTTGCTTCAACCTCCGGACCTGACAGTCCGGAGTGTATCCGAATACCCGCTCAGTTATGTAAAAACCGGGGTATGCGTGGAAACCAGGTGTAGGGGTCATAAGTGCTTGAACAGACAAGTACCCAACTAGCTATGTTATATTACATGGGTAGTAAGAAACATCTTCCAGGGAGAATAGTTCTGTTACGGGTTCCTTTCCCTGGGTACGCATGCATTAATGTGCATGTCCGAACTGCGAAAAGCAACACAGGATATAAACATCTGGGGGCATGTATTTGAAATA
Source organism: Aegilops tauschii subsp. strangulata (assembly GCF_002575655.3). Classification (NCBI taxonomy): domain Eukaryota; kingdom Viridiplantae; phylum Streptophyta; class Magnoliopsida; order Poales; family Poaceae; genus Aegilops; species Aegilops tauschii. The sequence goes on from NC_053036.3 coordinate 522,102,207, forward strand.
AGTAAGAAACATCTTTTGTTCACCGATCAAATATTCCCTTAAGAACGCTAGCTTTCGGCTTCACCCAGTCTGAGGTACACATCCGGCTGACCCGGCAGTAACAATCGCAGAGGTGCTCCCCTTATGCCCTAGCCGAATTAACGGGAACGTAGGGCACAAACACAAGAGCCAGGGAACCCAGCTTGGCCAAAACTTAAGTCATACCAATGCATATAATGGCAAAAAAGGCACATATGGAGAAGTGACGCATATGTGGTGGGCATAAAGCCCAAAAGATAATTATATTAAGCTTCTGTATAAGAAGCCCCCAGGTATATTGAGCACGCATAACGCGGCTGGAGTGTGCGATCGAGGCACACTTAAAGCTTTTAAGGCTGTATATAAAAAGGAAAGAAAGAAAGAAGGAGGACATAACTTAAAAAAAAGCGGAGGTAGGGAGACGAACACAGAGTTCGGCACTAGGCGTAGAATCTTCGGAGTCTGGCCACGTTCCATGGGTTCGGCTCGAGTCGGTTATCTGATGCATCACGCAGACGGTACGCTCCTCCGGTGAGAACTTTATCGATGATGAAAGGACCCTCCCACTTGGGCTTGAGCTTGTCCTTTTTCTTCTCTGGTAGGCGTAGAACGAGTTCGCCAACGTTATAGGTTTTGGCCTGTACTTCTCTGCTTTGATACCTTCGAGCCTGCTGCTGATAGAATGCGGAACGGGCCTTTGCGACGTCACGCTCCTCCCCCAGGGCATCTAAACTGTCCTGCCAATCTAGCTCGGCCTCTCTCTCTTCGTACATGCGCACTCGAGGTGAGTCATGAATGATATCGCAGGGTAGTACTGCCTCTGTGCCGTACACCATAAAAAATGGTGTGTATCCGGTGGTGCGATTTGGCGTGGTCCACAGCCCCCATAGTACGGAGTCGAGCTCCTCGACCCAGTGCGTATCTGATTCCTTCAAGGATCGCACTAGTCTGGGTTTGATGCTGCTCATAATAAGACCATTTGCTCATTCGACTTGACCGTTTGTTTGGGGGTGATAGACAGAGGCATAATCGAGCTTAATGCCCATGTTGCCGCACCAAGTTTTCACCTTGTTAGCTGTGAAGTTGGAGCCGTTATCAGTGATGATGCTGTGGGGGACACCGTAACGGTGTACGACTCCGGATATAAAGTCTATCACTGGTCCGGATTCGGCCGTTTTAACTGGTTTGGCCTCTATCCATTTGGTGAATTTATCTACCATGACCAACAAGTATTTTTTCTTATGGCTTCCTCCTTTAAGGGGTCCAACCATATCGAGCCCCCAGACCACAAAGGGCCAAGTTATGGGGATTGTTTGGAGAGCGGTAGGTGGCATATGGCTTTGATTTGCAAAAAGCTGGCAGCCGACGCAATGTTGGACGAGGTCCTGTGCGTCTGCTCGGGCTGTCGGCCAGTAAAAACCTGTACGGAAGGCCTTGCTTACAAGGGCCCAAGCTGCGGCGTGATGGCCGCCGAGTCCAGCATGAATTTCTGCCAAAAGCTGCCGTCCTTCCTCTTCGGAGATGCACCTTTGGAGCTCTCAAGTCGCGCTTTTCTTATAAAGCTCTCCCTCGTGGACCTTGTAGGCTTTAGAACGTCGCAGAATGCAACGTGCCTCATTTTGGTCCTCAGGGAGCTCTTGCCTATTTAGGTAGGCTAAGAAGGGTTCTGTCCACGGGGCGATGACAGCCATAATCACATGGGCCGAAGGTGTTATTTCGGTGGCGGAACCTCCGATTACGTCAGAGTGTTCGGGATCTGGGGTTGTGTTTGGATCCGGACCGGTATTGCCGGTCTCCCCTTCCCACACCACGGATGGCTTGAACAGCCTTTCCAAGAAGATATTAGGTGGGACGGGGTCGCGCTTAGCACCGATGCGGGCGAGGATATCCACCGCTTGATTGTTTTCTCGGACCACATGGTGGAATTCGAGCCCCTCGAACCGAGCTGACATTTTGAGGACGGCATTGCGGTAGGCCGCCATTTTTGGGTCCTTGGCGTCAAAGTCTCCATTTATTTGAGATATTGCGAGGTTCGAATCCCCACACACTTCTAGGCGTTGAATGCCCATGGAGACTGCCATCCGAAACCATGCAACAGAGCCTCATATTCGGCTGCATTGTTGGAATCTGTGTATAGTATTTGGAGTACGTATTGGACTGTATCTCCAGTGGGGGATGTCAGGACAACGCTTGCCCCCAGACCAGCCAGCATCTTAGAGCCGTCAAAGTGCATGATCCAATTGGAGTACGCGCCGTACTCTTTAGGGAGTTCGGCTTGTGTTCATCCGGCGACGAAGTCGGCCAGTACTTGCGACTTAATGGCTCGCCGTGGTTTGTATGTTATGTTGAACGGGAGGAGCTCGATAGCCCATTTAGCTATCCGACCCGTGCATCGCGATTGTTTATTATATCGTTGAGTGGTACTTCAGAGGCCACCGTGATTGAACACTCTTGAAAGTAGTGTCGTAGTTTTCGGGATGCCATGAAGACCGCGTATGCTATCTTTTGATAATGTGGGTACCGTGATTTGCATGGAGTGAGGACGGTGGATACGTAGTATACCGGCTTTTGAAGCGGGAACTTATGTCCGTCCGTCTCTCGTTCGACGACGAGCACTGCGCTTACAACCTGGTGTGTTGCAGCTATATATAACAGCATGGGTTCGCCGATATTTGGCGCGACTAGGATTGGATTGTTGGCCAAGAGGGACTTTATTTCCTCCAGTCCGGCCGTAGCCGCATCCGTCCACTCGAAGTGTTCGGTGCATCGAAGAAGGCGATAGAGAGGTAGTGCCTTTTCTCCTAATCGGGAGATAAAGCGGCTTAGGGCAGCCACACATCCAGTTAATTTCTGGATTTGCTTGAGGTCTGTTGGGGTAGCCAACTGTGACAGAGCTCGGATTTTAGCCAGATTTACTTCAATTCCTCCATTGGAAACGATGAAGCCTAAGAGCTTTTCGGCAGGTACGCCGAAGAAGCATTTTTCCGGATTGAGCTTGATGTCATATGTTCGGAGATTGTCGAACATAAGCCTCAAGTCATTTATTAAGGATTCGACGTGTCTGGTTTTGATGACCACATCGTCTACATATGCCTCCACTGTTTTGCCGATTTGTGTTTCCAGGCATGTCTGAATCATGGGTTGATAAGTTGCACCGGCATTTTTGAGCCCGAAAGGCATGGTGTTAAAACTAAATGGGCCATATGGAGTGATGAATGCCGTTGCGGCTTGATCGGACTCTGCCATCTTGATTTGATGGTATCCGGAGTATGCGTCGAGGAAACACAATGAGTCGTGTCCTGGGGTAGAGTTGATGATTTGATCGATGCGGGGGAGGGGGAAGGGATCCTTAGGGCAAGCTTTATTGAGGTCCTTGAAATCGACACATAGGCGCCAGGATTTGTCCTTCTTTGGTACCATCACCAGGTTTCCTAGCCAGTCCGGATGTTTTATTTCTCTGATGAATCCAGCTTCGAGTAGCTTGGCTAGCTCTTCTCCCATGGCTTGTCGCTTAGGTTCTGAAAAGCGTCGAAGAGTCTGCTTGACCGGCTTGTATCCCTTTAGTATGTTTAGGCTATGCTCGGCCAGCCTGCGTGGGATACCTGGCATGTATGAAGGATGCCAGGCGAAGATGTCCCAATTCTCACGCAAGAACTCTCGCAGTGCGGCGTCTATTGCGGGGCTCAGTTGTGCCCCGATGGATGCTGTTTTTGCAGGGTCCGTTGGGTGGACCTGGAATTTGACTATTTCGTCCGCTGGTTTGGAAGAGGTGGACTTGGGTCGTTTGTCGAGTATCACATCGTCCCTGTTCACTGATGTCTACTACGCAACCTTCTTCTTATAGACGTTGTTGGGCCTCCAAGTGTAGAGGTTTATAGGACAGTAGCAAATTTCCCTCAAGTGGATGACCTAAGGTTTATCAATCCGTGGGAGGCGTAGGATGAAGATGGTCTCTCTCAAACAACCCTGCAACCAAATAACAAAGAGTCTCTTGTGTCCCCAACACACCCAATACAATGGTAAATTGTATAGGTGCACTAGTTCGGCGAAGAGATGGTGATACAAGTGCAATATGGATGGTAGATACGGGTTTTGTAATCTGAAAATATAAAAACAGCAAGGTAACTAATGATAAAAGTGAGCGTAAATGGTATTGCAATGATAGGAAACAAGGCATAGGGTTCATACTTTCACTAGTGCAAGTTCTCTCAACAATAATAACATAATTGGATCATATAACTATCCCTCAACATGCAACAAAGAGTCACTCCAAAGTCACTAATAGCGGAGAACAAACAAAGAGATTATGGTAGGGTACGAAACCACCTCAAAGTTATCCTTTCTGTTCTATCTATTCAAGAGTCCGTAGTAAAATAACATGAAGCTATTCTTTCCGTTCAATCTATCATAGAGTTCATACTAGAATAACACCTTAAGACACAAATCAACCAAAACCCTAATGTCACCTAGATACTCCATTGTCACCTCAAGTATCCGTGGGCATGATTATACGATATGCATCACACGATCTCAGATTCATCTATTCAACCAACACAAAGTACTTCAAAGAGTGCCCCAAAGTTTCTACCGGAGAGTCAAGACGAAAACGTGTGCCAACCCCTATGCATAGGTTCATGGGCGGAACCCGCAAGTTGATCACCAAAACATACATCAAGTGGATCACGTGATATCCCATTGTCACCACAGATAAACACAGCAAGACATACATCAAGTGTTCTCAAATCCTTAAAGACTCAATCCAATAAGATAACTTCAAGAGGAAAACTCAATTCATCACAAGAGAGTAGAGGGGGGAGAAACATCATAAGATCCAACTATAATAGCAAAGCTCGCGATACATCAAGATCGTGCCATAGAGAGAACACGAGAGAGAGAGATCAAACACATAGCTACTGGTACATACCCTTAGCCCCGAGGGTGAACTACTCCCTCCTCGTCATGGAGAGCGCCAGGATGATGAAGATGGCCACCGGTGAGGTATCCCCCCTCCGGCAGGGTGTCGGAACGGGCTCCTGAGAGGCTTTTGGTGGCTACAGAGGCTTGCGGCGGCGGAACTCCCGATCTATCTTGTTCTTCGATGGTTTTAGGGTATATGGGAATATATAGGCGAAAGAAGTCGGTCGAGGGAGCCTCGAGGGGCCCACGAGATAGGGGCACGCCCAGGGGGGTGGGCGCGCCCCCCACCCTCATGGCCACCTCGAAGCTTCCTTTACTTCAACTCTAAGTCTCCTGGATCACGTTCGTTCCAAAAATCATGCTCCCGAAGGTTTCATTCCGTTTGGACTCCGTTTGATATTCCTTTTCTTCGAAACATTGAAATAGGCAAGAAAACATCAATATGGGCTGGGCCTCCGGTTAATAGGTTAGTCCCAAAAAATAATATAAAAGTGTATAATAAAGCCCATAAACATTCAAAACAGATAAGATAATAGCATGAATGCTTCATAAATTATAGATACGTTGGAGACGTATCATCCAGCATGGAGCGCAGCGTAGTTAGTTCTTCGGCCGCGAGGGCTTCGGATAATGCCTCAAGGGCTAGAGCGGCGGTTTTATTTTCGGCGCGGAGTGCTATGTCTGGATCACTAGCTAGAGTGATTATTCCATTGGGCCCGGGCATCTTGAGCTTCATGTACCCGTAATGGGGTATAGCTTGGAAGCTCGTGAATGCGTCCCACCCTTAAAGGGCGTGGTATCCGCTACTGAACGGGGCCACTTGGAATGTGATTTCTTCGGACCTATAATTCTCCGTCGTGCCGAATACCATATCTAGTGTGATTTTTCCCGCGCATCGTGCCTCTCGACTAGGGATGATTCTTATGAAGGTCGTGCTGCTTTGCTCAATGCGGCTCTTGTCTATTTCCATTTTGTTAAGAGTTTCCTCGTAGATGAGGTTTAATCAACTGCCACCGTCCATGAGCACTTTAGTAAGCCGGAAGCCGTCCACAATTGGACTAAGGACCAAAGCGGCTGGTGCTCGGACTGTTCGGAATTGAGGTTTGTCACTGGCATTGAAGGTTATGGCCGTGTCGTTCCATGGATTTATTGCTGCAACGTGGCAGACTTCGGCGAGGCTGCGGAGTGCTCTCTTACGCCTATTATTTGAGGCGAAAGTCTTGAAGACTGTCAGTACTGTATTCTTATTTCTCACGGGATGGTACTCTGCGGTATCATTGATGAGGAGATCCTCGCCGCTCTTGGCCACCTGCCGGAGTATCCAACATGCTCTCAGGCTGTGTGTTGGTATGGTATCCGGTGTACTGTGAATTTTGCATGGCCCATTGAGCCATCCCTCCAATACAGTTCCACGCCCTGTGGCGGGCTTTGGTTTCTTTGTAATTGGATCGGGTGACTTGCGAGAGTGCACCCTTTTAGTTCGAACGAGGGGTTTAGTTAGAGCCGGAGGATCCCAAAATTTTGTTTAGGTTTTCCATGCGCTTTCCATCACACAGTACTTCTGTACTATGGCCGCCAAGTCAGCGAAGTGTGCTATGTCACGACGACTTATGGCGTTTAGAATTCCCTTGTCCGTTCAATTTTTGCAAAAGAATGGGATTGCGTCTTCCTCGCGATAGTCCTTAACCTTGCTCATTACAAGGAGGAATCTGGCCCAGAAGTGATGTACTGTCTCTTGGGGCTCTTGTCTAATGTGGGAAAGATCACTTGTGTCTGGGTGGGTGGGTATATTTAAGTCCAAACCCTGACCCGATCTGAGACCCAGGGGCAGAAGAGCTCCCAAGCTTGGCAGCTCGGACTCCGGGATGTTGCCCAATTTTTCTGGCCCGCTGCCCGATTCTAGGTTCGGAACCTGGGCCATGTCCTCCCGTAGACGGGTATCCGGCTCGAAGAGCTCGGGAATCCGGACATAGTTCGTCCTCAAAATAGAGGAATAATCGCTGCATTGTTGCTCCACCACCGCTATCTGATGGGTGACCGGCGGAGAGTTAATCTCCCTTTGGTCGGGTTTAAGCCCGATCCGATCATAGTCCGTAGCGACTCCCAGGGCGGCGATGTGATCCAAGAGCTCGTTCAGGGAGGAGAGATCCTTTGGATCCATCTGCTCGGTGAATTCTGAGCTGACGTGGAGGCTGTTCTTGATGACTCGAGAAGTCATCGTCGGCGCGACGGCCGAACGGGCGGTCATGAAGAAGCCGCCCAGCCGGAGAGTCTGGCCTACAGCCAGGGCTCCCCTAGAGGTGATGTTGTCTTTGACAACAAGGCGATCCATCAAGCCTTATCATGATAGCACAGTGGAACTCTCAATGAAAGCACGAATGTCGGTGTCAAAACCGGCGGATCTCGGGTAGGGGGTCCCGAACTGTGCATCTAAGGCTAATGGTAACAGGAGGCGGGGGACATGATGTTTACCCAGGTTCGGGCCCTCTCGATGGAGTTAATACCCTACTTCCTGCTTGATTGATCTTGATGATATGAGTATTACAAGAGTTGATCTACCATGAGATCGTAGAGGCTAAACCCTAGAAGCTAGCCTATGATTATGATTGTTGTTGTCGTAGGGACTAAACCCTCCGGTTTATATAGACACCGGAGGGGGCTAGGGTTACACAGAGTCGGTTATAGAGAAGGAGATCTACATATCTGAATTTCCAAGCTTGCCTTCCACGCAAAGGAGAGTCCCACCCGGACACGGGATGAAGTCTTCAATCTTGTATCTTCATAGTCCAACAGTCCATCCAAAGTATACAGTCCGGCTGTCCGAGGACCCCCTAATCCAGGACTCCCTCACCCGTGTACTCCTCAGGTTCATTTGCTGAGTCGATGATTGTGATGCCGTTGCGGTGGGTGCCAGCGGCAGGGAAGGAGATTTGAGGCGTCGAAAGACGGTCAGGAGTCGTGATGTCTGGTTTGGTGGATGCTTCTGTCGATGGAGCAGCTCAGGTGAGGTGGACGACGTCGCGGCAGGAGCAGGACAAACCACAATAAGTTCCCTTCGACACCTACCTGTAACTGAAGTAATTCTGTAAGGGCTCATTTGGCTTGCATGATTCTAAAAACGCAGGATAGGAAAAACACCAGAATAGGATAGGAATGCACATGGTAAACAGAGCATTTGTAAACACAGGTTTTCTTTCAACTTGGGTGTTTGGTTTACAGGAATTGGAAGAGCAGAGGAATGCAAAGAAACATGGCCAAAATAAAGTGAAACCATATGAAAGCGTGTACAGTTAGAATGTTATTCTGCCACTAATGCACTTGGTCTTGTTTTAGTGCATATGATTTTGAAAAGTAGGTCCAGGTGGATGTTTTGCTTCATTCCTTTCAACAAAATGCATGAATAATTGAATAGTAGAGTGCCATTGGAAAATTCCCTATTGCTATGTTTTTCCGTTGAACCAAAATAGCCCCAATGGATCGACGTGAATGTATAGTAATAAGTGATGCAACAAGTGTACAACCTCTTTGCCGTAGCCGTGTCAACCTCAACATCATTGGGTTGGTCGCTAAAGCAGTTGAGGCAGAGGTGGCTGTCGGAGGTGTGGAGGAAGATCTGAGGAATCTGTAGACGGCGTCCAGGGCACTACTCTGTTGTGATGGATCGTTCTGTCATTGGAGCAGCTCCGGTGAGCCGTAAGACGTGAAGGCTGAAGCAGCACAAGACAAACATCATCAATCTCAAGTGGGATTCTAATAGCATCTCCAATAGATGATGTAAAATAGATGTAAAATTTACATCACCAAAAACCACCTGACTACAAGAGATGAGGTAAAAACTGTTGACTCTGAACTTAACTGTCAAAACTGAAATTTACTGTGGAATCTGAATGCTACTCTCGAAACTGAACGCAATGGTAGCAGAGAGGCACATGACATGTAGTTTAGGGAGGGCCTGCAGTTCATCTTCAACCTGCACCCCCCTGAGCCGCCAGCCACCACCGGCCAAACCGCCGGCCCTAGCGCCGCCTCACCGCCCCGAAACAACTCCCCACCGCCGCCCCGGCCAGCCCTCTAGGCCCCCGCCCCCACCCTAAACCCTAAGATAGATAGTGGGGTACCTCTACAGCGAGCCCTCGTCCCCGCTACGGGTGGTTCTTCCTTAACTCCGGCGAGCCCCCAACCCCTGAAAATCGACTGACCCAAAAGTCGATTCAGTTGACTGAAGTGTGGCTAAATCAGAGCAGAGCAGCAGCACGAGCGAGGGGGAGAGCAGCAGCAGTAGCTGGGCGAGAAAGCGATCGAGCGAGAGCCGGAGCAGCAGCAGCAGCGCGAGCGAGCGAGCGAGAGCCGGAGCAGCAGCAGCAGATCCGGCTGGTATGGACGCCACCGCCGAAGGGGCCTCGCACTGGGGGAGAGCCGCCGTGGAGATGTCGCCCGCAGCGCCGGCTTCAAGGTAGCTGCTCGCGTGATGGAGCACCGTCATCGCCGGGAGGTCGAGTTAAGGAGAAGGTGCGATGCGATGAGTGTACAACCTCTTTGGTGGCGCCGAGTAGGCCTCGGCTTCGTCCGAGGAGTCGGTGAGGATGTTGCAGTTTCGGTGGAGCAGGTTAAGGCTGCGCTGTGGGGATGGAGCAGCCGCGATAGACGAGGCGATCGTCGGAGCAGCTCCTTGGAGGTGGAGGACAGGGCGGCTAAACCGGCGGGACGACGAGATGGACGACGGATCCTCATCCGGGGAGGTGGATGAGGGACGTCGAGCTGTTGTGGTGGACGACGTCATCGGGGAAGAGGCTCCGGCTGGGAAGCGGTGAGGTGGCGGACGGAGGAGGGTGGGGTTTCGCGGCTGGAGCGGAGAGGTTATGGCGGCCTGGGATTTCAAATGGTGAAAAGGGGGCGATGGGAGGGGGTGAAGCATGACTTAGGGACGCGCTTGTCCAAAATGTAGGGTGTGTTACAAAAGTACCCCCCACCGATTTGAACTAGCGGCCCTTTCGGCTCAGGGTTAGAAGGGGGATTTCGCGTGTCGGGATTTGGCAGATGGAGGGAGTTTTCGCGCGCGTTGTAATTTCGGGATAGCAAGGCGCGGGTTGTGAAGGCTCCAGTTCTAGGAGCACGATATCTGAATTTTCGGGATATAACAAGACACACGTTGAATTTTAGGGACAAGCCTAACGTGTAGTAATATTGTACTTGTACGTACCAAATCAATTCGCACTTCCCTCAACCAAAAAGAAAACAAACAAAAAAACTATTCACACCACACAAAGAGAGAGTCTTGCCCCGTTTTACTATACAAATGCTATTCAAAGCTACTCCCTCCTTCCATCTATATAGGGCCTAATGCGTTTTTCGATGCTAACTTTGACCAAATATTAGAGCAATAATATATGACATGCAACTTACACAAAGCACACCGTTAAATTCGTCTGTGAAAGGTTCTTTCAATGATATAATTTTCACATTGTGCATGTCATGTACTATTAATCTTGTCAATAGTGAAAGGCGGTCTTAAAAATCTCATTACGCCCTATATAGATGGAAGGAGGGAGTATGAATCCATGTTATGTCCGATTAATTTTTTTCGCTTGCTGTATAATGCATGTAACCTACTCATACCAACATTTTAGTGCATTCCAAATGTCTATACTACCGCTGCAATTCGAACTAAATTTGAATTCGTTTCTCTATTTCAATAAGAATCTACAATCATGATTGTTGCCAACTTCAACCATCATTCGTGTATTACCTTAATAACACACCACATGATTACTATAGAGATAGTTATGAACTATGTGTACTACATGAACTCGAATTCTATTTTTTGAATACACTTGATGTTGATTCCAAATAATAGTACATTTGATGTACTAACTATATATTCATAATCTAAACCATGTTCCATACGTACACCGTGTTTATCACACAAAGTATAGTGCCCCGCCCCTTACATTATGACAAGTATTTAGACCTGAGTTGCAAAAGCCACACATTAGCCCAAATTATAATCAATGTTCTACATTATGATATCTTCTTCAAGTATCTGTATCCACTGTTTTATAATGAATTATGATCTTTGTTCGTCTTTTACACCTTCACGATCCTCTTCTATTTGTAGCTAGCTAGCGCTAACTTTCTATTGTGCATGCACACGCCCGCCGCCCTCTCACCCACCCTTAGCGTCCCCTCCATCACGCATGTTCATTATTTCTCTTTAGGTCATCCACCAGCGATGTGTGTAGGCCCCCGGCTCCTTCTTTCCGGTACACACCGGTCGATATACCTCTCTAGCCAAGTGTGCCTACAACAAACACATATATACTTCCCCTCTTCTCTTCTCACCGTCCATGCCCCCCTATGTCCAATACGATTCCATGCAGGTGCACACTCCCGCCCCTCTTTTCATTGATCACATACTCGCACACTCCTCCCCCCTCGACATGGTAGGCCTCTCGCACCACCTCCTAGCCACACCCTCTCCCCCTGTCTGTCTCTCCGGACCTTATTTGCTTCTAACACATGCAGGCGTGTATATGAACTGACCTCCCTACATATAGCCAGGTCGACTATAATTCGTTTCACCAAGCACCGATACACTTACCTCGCTAGTTATGTCTCTCCCTTTTTCGGACACACGACGGTTGATCTTCCTATGTAGTTACGTATGCTTACCACAACCATATCTTCTCCCCTCATCATCCTTGAATACCTCCCAACCCGTCTCTCACACGCACGTGCATAGACAGACAGACATCCCCCGCCCTCTCTTATTGATATTGCACTCATACCCTCCGTTTTTCTAGCAGGCCTCTCCCACCATTTGTGAGACGCCACTCCACCACCAACCCTCCGATGCTCTACCTTTGTCTTTTTCCCAACCTTATTCCTCTGCTACACATATCCGTGGATGTCGACCGATCTCCCTCAAAACATAGCTAGGTCTCTCTCCTTCCCCACAGATATACTAGTCGATCGGTCTCTGCCCCCTCCCCCCCACACACACCGATAGTAGAATGTTGTAGGTAGGTATCCATGCCACGGAGAAAAACTGCACCTCTGCCCTCTCAAATTCCAGTAGGCCAGCCGCCCTGTATCTTTGACGTGGGAAAACACAAATTCGATGGCACTCTTTATCGATCGTGCATCCACACACTTCATCCCTGTTTTCAATTCTATCGATATCTCGCGTCCATGACTCCGTTTCACACACATTGCATATGTTACGTTTTTCTGTTTGAGATATCATCAACACATTGCCTCTGTTTCGCACAAACCATCTCTCTCACACCCACCCACGTACGTACCTACACCTACAGAAGAAGTGCACGTAGGACGCATGTACTGACGTCTCGTTCCCGGCCACACCCGCGTGGGTACACGGTGGAGTTCGTTTCTGTACGAAAAGGCAGCCCACGTGATAATTTGACGCATGTAGCGGTTGTTTACTCGAAGGAGGGTCGGGTACCACGCCTAGACGGAACAAAGTTCGACTTGACGCGTTAGCATTAAATAAAGTTATATATTCCTCAATGGCACGTACAAAATATAAAACGATTGCCGTGGGGAAAATGGAAAAATGGGTTTGTCTCTCGTCACACCATCTCACACAAGGCCGCCGTGGCCTCTCTCTCTCAGCGTTGGTCAGTGATCCGGCCGCATCCCGTCCGCCGGCGGAAAGGGAGGATGTGCATCGTCTCTCCGTTCGACGGCGTTGAGGCAGCACGTCCCGATCTGTGGTACCCGACGTTCTCTCTGACCAAGCTCCGGCGTGGTAGGGCCTTCACCACTTGCTCGCTGCCGCAGTATGGGCAGATCCCGGCCGCCGGCGCCCTCCTAGTAACATCCCGACGACCCTTAGGTACAGATTCCTCCGGCCTTGCTCCACTGCCCATCTTCCCACGTTGCTGCATGTGGATCTCTTTAGTTGTTTGCTTAAATCGTATCTCGGCCGACGTACTTTCCATCTTGCAATCTCGTCCTCAAACCATTTTTGATAAACCACCATGTGCTATCTTTCCCTTATTACATGGAACATGCTTCTTTTTTGTCGGCGTATGTGTCTTCAACTCGTGTTATTGGGCAGTAATTGTTTCCTTTCGACCTCCTTTTGCAAACAGGGCTATCCATTTTCACCTCGTTGCTATTCCGACCTTTTGGTGAACTGCACAAATCACTTTTTTTCTAAAGAGTGTTTTGTGCAGTTCCGCCAAAATGTCACACGGGCAACGTTTTTACATTCCGTGGGACTGCGGAAAGGGAGATTGGTTTTGCTATCCTCCTCATCCAACTCCGTGCCTAATCTTCTCCAACAAGAAGTTAGTCCTAAAGAGAGATCGTAGAGGTGATCGGCTTCTATTTATGTGTGTTATATTTCATCATCTAGTTCCACTATTATTGTAATCACACTGACTGGATATCTTTGCAAAAAGGGATGGTCCGCTCGATTTTAGTGGAAATGCACAAAATGATCGGATTGTGGTGTCCTTCATACACCTCTTTTTTAGCTACAGAGATGGGTGAAACTAGCTGCCAAGCAATGAACACTGTGCCAAGGAAATGGAGCCATGCCTACGAACAACATCGATCAATTATATTTTTTTCTTTATTTGTACACCTTCTCACAACTGTGTCTTCACTTGTGATGTGAATATTGGCGCTGATCTGCGAACCATTGAGATGCATTAGCCATGGTAGTTTCATTTGTATTTGATGGAATGTTGTAACGAGATAATCTCGAGGCAAGACACACGAATCCTAAGTTGAAAACTTTTTTTCCTGCGGGAACCAAAGTTGAAACCTTCATAGCATCACAGTACAATTTCATTAAAATTATGCGTACATATAAACAAATCCTGAAGGATTGATAACAATGCCAGAAACAATTCAACTTCGTTTCGCCGACATGTTGGACATCCTTCATCCGGCTCCACCTGCCATGCAGCAATATTGAGTGCACGACACAACTTCAGGGAAAGATTCACCCCGGTCGTTGCGCCGGAGTAGTAATGACTAGTGAGCAGTCAAATCACAGAGCCCCACCTTCGCCACAGTAAGTTGCTTGGACGAAGCAACCATCATTTCTCTGTTCCTTGAATCCGCTGGTACTCCCATATTCCCACAGTAATAAGTTGCTCGGGCGAATCAACCATCACTATATCCGCTCACGTGTGATGACCACAGGAGCTATCCATTCAGATTGCATGTTTTAAAAAATAAAGGTCGATAACTAATGCGGCAAACTTTCAAAAAAAAATTAATGCGGCACCTCGGGCCAACGCGGCCATATCGCATTTTGCACGAGAAATTACACACCATGTTTCGTTGACATGTGGTCCCGTTCCAACATATCAGTGAGACGACGGCGAGTCCTTTTCTACTAGTATTTCTGAACGGACGTGTAGGCCGGGGCGCCTCTTCGTGTACCGTGGCAAACTGGCAACCGTCCACCGACTCTTCGCCATTCCCTCTCGATTTGGAACTGCTGCCGCACGCTCTTCCTCTCGCTCCTCCATTTTCCTTCAGCCCTTCACCCTTCCTTCTGCCATTGTTCGATCGTCTTCTCCACGGAGGGAACAGTCTGGAAACAACCCCGTTATTCTTGCCCCGATCTGAAAGATGACATGGTGGAGGAACTCATTGATTGGTGCGACATCATCACCTCGGCTAGCATGGCAGGTTTGTTCAAGACCATTCTCGACTCAACTAATAACATCATTACAAGGAACCCAAGGGTCAAGGAGCGGTTTGATCTCCCCTATCTTCTTTGCCATGACCCTGATGACTACTGGCGCGGGGACGACGGAGGCCTCGCCTTGTGCAAGTTGATGCCGCTTGATAATGATACGTATAATGTTAAGATGCCATCGCTTGAGGGCAAGGATTGGGCAGGCGCAAATGGAGATTGGGTATTTTATATTGGGTACAACTGCGAGTGGGAACTTGTGAATGTTTACACTCGTCACCGGGTTCCACTTCGAAAAATCTCAGCAGACTGCCCAGAGGTTGAGCACACCGGTATTGTACGCACGTTCAAATACGATCGTGGTGACTGTCTTCTACGGAAGATAGCAATTTGTTGAGTTCCCAACCGCTCTTGGAATTACAAGAACTATGAAGTTGTTGCTATCTTCGACAAGCTTGTTGCCGTCCTTTGTGGTTCGACTCGATGGATATTGCTCAAAAATCAGTTTCTATACACGGATGTGTACTGTGATGCAATTCAATACGAGGGTCTTGTGTTTGCTTCCACCGCTCATGGCACTGTTTTTGCATGGGATCCTCGTAGTTTCGGTACGTTTTTCTTCCACCGTAATTATAATTGTTTCATCCACATGCATGCGGGTTAGCAAGTTTCCCTTTACTAATTAACCTTCTTCACTACAAAAAAATACACTTCCGTGATGATACGTGTTTGTCACAGTAGGTCACGTTTTTTGTCATGCATGTACATCCATGACAAATTTATGACAGAATCAAGATAGTCATACCTGTGCTGTCGTAGAAGTGTTCCATGACATTACGAAAATTATCATCACGGAAGTGTCCACTTCCATGACGATAAATCGCGCGTCACAGAAGTGCTTTCGTCAAGGGTGACCGACACGTGGCATCCACCGTAACAGAACGCCGTTAAGCTATCGGGTCGGGGTTTGGATCCGATAACCCGTTAACAGCCCCGACCAATGGGGTTTTTCCACGTGTAAAATCATCATTGGCTGGAGGAAACACGTGTCGGCTCATCGTTGGGACAGATGTCATCCACTCATTGGACAGAAGGCGCCTATGATACGTCGACACGTAGCATGGCCCATCAAGTTTAAATGGGCCGGCCCAACTAAAGGCCCACAAGATTTTGTGTACCATAATGGGCCAGCCTAGCTAAAGGCCCACGAGATTTTGTGGACCATAATGGGCTGGCCCAGCTAAAGGCCCACAAGATTTCGCGGGCCATAATAGGCCGGCCCAGGTAAAGGCCCACAAGATTTTTGTGTGCCATAATGGGCCGGCCCAGGTAAAGGCCCACAAAATTCTTGCGGATCATAATGGGACGGCCCAGCTAAAGGCCCACGATATTTCGCCGACATTAATGGGCCGGCCCAGCTGTAGGCCCACAAGATTTTGAGGACCCTAGTAGGCCGGCCCATTAACTGGCTGCCATGTTTTGGGCCAAATGCCGACCCATATTTGATTCGGTCCATTAGTGGCCTGCCAAGTTCCGGGCCTAATAAGGGCCCATATAAGATCCGGCCCGTTAAAAGCCTCCCACTTTCTGCGCCAAATCACGGCCCAGATCAGGTCCGGCCCTTTAAGAGGCTTTGGGCTCAATTTTGGCCCATATCAGATTCGGCCCGTTAACTGGAAGCTATGCTTTTGGGCCCACTTGCTAAAGGCCCATTTAGTAATTCGGCCTGATATTAGTTTCGGTCTATTAAGGGCCCGTTTAACATTTCGGCCCTATATTAATTTTGGCTTGTTAAAAGCCCGTCATATAGTTGGGCCTAACTACGGCCCGGTTTGCATCCGGCTTGCTCGCAGCGGATATCTGATTGGGCCAAACAAGGACCGAGACAACTTTGGCCTGTTAAAAGCCCGTGAATTGATTCGCACAATCATGGGCCGGGTCCATTTCGGGCTGCTGCCGGCCCGTGAGCTATTCGGCATGTTTCAGGCCCAACCTACTTCTCAGCCTCCTAAAAGCCCATTGAGTTTTCGTGAGAAAAGAGGGCCGGGGGTTACTCGGCCTATTAAAGGCCCAAATCTACTAGTGGGCCAGTTTGACGGGGCCCATGATGCGGATCATACATCGTGATTGCATGACGGCCCGATTATGTATCGTAATTTTACGGTTTGGCCGGTTTACTGCGAAGACAGGATATATATACAGTAAAATAACTGCAGCATCGTGAATAAGAAAAAACCTAGACTATACAATAAAGAAATTACGGCATATTACATCCACTGGGCATCAAAGTTCGCCACTATGATAATAAAGCACAAGCAGACAGCAGATTACATACACTGGGCATCAAAGATCGCCACCAGTGCAAATAAACACGCTGACAAAATAATATACAAAACCGACAGCACTTCAATAGAGTTCAAGAAAGGTTAGCCCTGCTGGGGAGCTGCAGCGCAAGCAGCTGAGCAAGATGATGAGACTGCGCTTGTTCAACACTTATATATTCCTCACTCTGAAAGATAAACAAGCAGACAGATGACAGGTTTTGCACATAAAAGTATCAGTGCTGACAATTCATCACATTTCTTACTGACGAATAAAGTGACATAGTTTAAAATTGCATTAACACAATATGGTATTGTTTAGGTCAAGACATGGCAGGAAATGACATTGTGAAGGAGTTGGCAGCTTCACGACACCACTGGATTAGAGATCAAGAACTCATAAGTATCAATGCTTAGTGTGCTGTCAATTTATCCCATTTCAGATTGGCAAATAAAGAGACGGTTTAAATAATAGTAGAATGATATGACATTGTTCATAGTTAAGACATTGCAGAATATGACATTGTGCTCAAGTGGGTAGGTTCACCACACCACTGGATTACAGATGAAGAACAGAAGCATACATGAAGTGCAAAAGAAGATCACTTGCTCTGTATAGTTTAATTTACATGGTATGAAGAAGGAACTTGGTTGTATAACTGAAAACTTAAATTGAGAAGGACAAACTTTTGTTTATGTACATAATAAACTTTAAACATGCAATTTGATGCAAATACCAAAAATAAACAGCTGTTGCAGTCATGCCTAACCAAATATACACAACAAAGTTTGAAGGCTTGAGAAGGACAAACTTACATTACTGGTGAAGACAGGCTCTATAAAGCCCTTGTCCATGCTTATGGGGGGGGGCAATTCAAGAAGTTTAGCACAGAATCTTCTTCATAAGCATTGCCTTTATTCCACATTTTGTTAAGAGTAAATATAGATGTGATAATATACGAAAAAATGGAGAATATTTAAGATAAGATGAAGAGTGATGCTACATAACCAAGTAGCTATAAATGTATGTGCAGCGATACTGGCAAAAGGCACAGCCAAGAGCAATGCACAGCTAAACTTCTTCAGTACCAACCTTATGGTAAGAGTAAATATAGATCTGATGTGTAGAAAATGGAGGGTAAAGGAAAATAAGCTGCAAAGTGATGGTACATGAACAACTACCTGTCAATATAAGTACACTGATAAAGGACAACATGTACTTACAAGAACAATGCAGAGCTAAAAAAATTCATTGGCATTGGATATATTCTACACTAATGTAACCATTCATACACATCATATAATTTGGAGCGAACAATTGATAAGCAAGCTATCATGCATACTGCTGTCACATAATGAACCAGGTATGTATGCAAGTACAGTGATACAGGACAACAGGTACTAACAAGAGCAAAGTAGCGGGCAGCATATTTGCGATATCCTGTCGTTCTTTTCAAACCGAAATTCTTCTTCGAGCAGATTTCCTGCAAAAAAGATCCGTAAGGCACATGCGGAAAAGTAGAAGTTCAAATTGTCATGTGATTTCATAGACAGTACCTCATCCTGGGAACGAGACTAGTGCATAACAAGGTTTTTCCATTCAATGTCTTCTAAATTTAGCACAGGAGACTTCACCAGAAATTCGTTTATAGACTTGCCATCAAAGTGTGATTTCCTCAGGTATCACCGATACTGCTGCAATGCTTCCTTGAAAAGCACAAGCAAGCTTTGCTCTTCATGACTATCCAGATTGACCCTCGCCTAGTTACAACAATGTAATGTAAAACATTGATGTGTTCGATCAGCAGAAAATAGGAAAATAATAACCATGAATAATAGCACTTACACGTAAGTTGGACAGGAAGATGTGAAAATGGTGTTTGTCTTCACTATAATCTTCCCATGATGGGAGTATATGCACGTAGTCCCTAACAACATTGAAAGCATTGTCTTTTAAACTGGGAATAAATGGAATGGGTTTCCAATCTGCAGGAATTGGCCGTCTCTGCAGTTGGGATAGGTCTTCGGCCGGTGGACTTGCTGTACTTTTTGCTGGAGTGGGATTTTTCTGTGGTACGGCTGGTGCTATGGCAAATGAAATCGCTATACCTTTTGCTGGAGTGCAGGTCCTGTGTGGTGGGGCTAGTGGTGTGGCCAGTGAAGTATGGGTACAGTCTGCTGGAGTCGGTCCTATGTTTTGTGTCACTGGTTGTACAGCCAATATAAGTGGGGCGCTGTCTGATTTCTCCGGCACCGCCACGTTTTTCAAGGACTTTGCTGGTGCTCCTTCAGGTTCGGCAATCACCCTCTTCCTTTTTGATGTCTGATGCACAAGAACAGCATTTGAGTGGAAAAACATGGTATGATGATAGATGGAATATGTATTGATAATGGATGGGCATGGCATCCCGAGTTATATGATGAGTAAACTAAGCAGATGGCGGTGCAACAAAGTAGAAGAAATGCAAGACAACATATGCAAGATACGCGCAATCAATAAAACCTTGCCAAATTAGAACAGGCACCTTGATGGGTGAACAGGACAGGCCATCTGCCTTTCACTCCTCGAGGTTAGAATAGTCATTAGGATGATATTCTGAACAAGAATCAACAGGTGGGGAGCGTACGAGTTTCATTGCTTCCAGAATGGCACTCAATGCCTTGGTGCCAATTTTGTAAGTCATTGCAGTGTTCCACAATATTCTTCTGATGCGCGGATTCTGATATTCACTGTAATTGCGTATAATATCTGAGAACCATGAAAACATAAATAGTTGTGAGATTATCTTTGTAATGCAGATGATATTCTAATATAGGGGCGCCCCTATAAACACTTATGTGCTATCACTGGATTCTGATGAGAGAGCTCATGTGTGCTGTAATATGGTGCGTGCATTTATATAATCTGGCACAAGTACACAAAAAATAGGCTCCAGAAGTAAGTATAGCTGGCAGATGATAGGTTCATAATATACTGTATAGAGAGTTTATTGCCAAACCATGATAACAAGAGCACACAACAACTAGGCAGATCATAGTGTACATAACAGGGGTACACCATAACCACGATATATAAATTGGGAAAGTGGAACTGGCTTGAAAATACGGTGTTGTATTGCCGCTAGTAATTGAAAGCCTATCGATCACGTACAGGCCAGCTCTATCGAACATGGTAAAGAAGAGCAAGCAGATTTTGGATAATAAAATGTTGGTTGCGCAGTGCCCACACATGATGAACCAGAGCGCATTAGGAATGCAACTCCCAGCTGTCTCTCGACCATTTTAGACGGTTGGATGAAGATCCTACGTCTCCTAACCCTTCTTCTTCCTTGTCTCTGATTCTTCCCATACAGAACACCGCACGGGCCGCCGGCTGGACCACCGGCCCCCACCGCCTGTGTTCCTCCGCCACCCCCACCCCCCACCCGCGCCCAACTCCCACCCGCGTCGAGTTTTCTTCGTTTGGCGAGGCCCCACAACCACCCGAGCCCCTTCGATCGCACCGGCGAACTCCGGCGAGCTCTGAAAAATCGACTGACCCAATTTTGAAATTTATTCTACTGTGATTTAACTAGTGTGGAATATAAAAGGGGAAAACCATAAGCATTGGGAGTATAGTGTTGAGCGTGCCATGGCGGATCTGAAGGTGCAAACCGGACAAAGGCAACTTCGCAACCAAGACAAGAAATCAGAGTAAAGCAGTGGCGATCTATTTTCTTGCTGCGATAAATAAGTTGAGCAGATACGAAAGAGTACCGCCTCTAGTGCGGCGCCGTGTACGCATCTGCTGAGAATTTGATAGTGCTGCGGTAGCGATGGCTGTCGGCGGCGTGGAAGCAGATCTAGGAGGGTAGACGGTGGCGGCGGGGCACGGTGGACGAGATGGTCGTAGGAGCGGCGCCGGCAAGGTGGACGACGGCGGGGATGAAGAGAGAGAACGGGATGCAAGGATCCCGGTCCGAAGGCGTGGATGAGAGAGGTTGATCTCTTGTAATGGACGGCGGCGTCGGGGTATCAGCTCCGGCATGGTGGAGGAGGACGGCGGTGGATGGGGTGGCGGACGGCGGCGGACGGAGGAGGGTGGGGTGGAGAGGGTGTTTTGGCGCCCACGGAGTACGAATGGGGAAAAGGGAGGTAGAGAGGAAGTGGGGAACCATGTATTCAGGGCGCGCTTGTCTCAAATGTGAGGAAATTTACAAACTTAGCCCCCATTTCAAATTTCTACTACATGACAGCAACATTAGTCGGTTGGGGATAGGACGGTAATCTCGCATACACCGAATATTTGCCGACGAGAGTTTGTTTTTGGCGCCCACCGTGTATGAATATGAATCAGGGAGGGAGTCGATTTCGGCAGAGGACACACTGTGTTTTGGCGCCCACCATGTATGAATCCGGGTGAGAGGCGGTTACGTCACGTTTGGGTGAAATTACAAACCTACCCCTATCGAAACCTATAGAAATCCAGCGATAGGCTTTGCGTGGCAGGGATAGGCAGTAGTGATTTCCATCTCGCAGATTTTGGTTTTGGGCGGTTACCGCGACTTTCCCCGCTTCGTTCAAATTTTGCAGAGTGCACGTTTACCGTGCCAACTCAATTCGAATCCCGTTTGTATTCTACTAGCAAGAGGCCCATGCGTTGCATGGAACATCAAGATGCATTTATACGAGTTGTTTATCTTGTGGGAGACGAAGATGAACGAGGGAAGTCCTTATCTGCAAATGTGGAGAGGGGTGCGGGTTTCTTTTAGCAAAATTGTCATAGTTTGCTTTCTATCCGTCAGATATAGATCAGACGGTCCATATTGCAGGATGGCACGCACACCATCATCACCAACTCAGTTTTTTATAAGAGTAGAGATTTTTTTTCGGGCGGGATCCATTTTCAGTTGGAATTACATTCTATATACATCATTTTTTATATATACTTTCAAAAGCACAACACCATTTATACATAAATATGGTTTACAAATGGTATGATCTCAGATTCATAAGGTTGTATCCATCAATTTGGATTTTCAAATATTTGAAACCACTTTATGTTGAAATCCAATGTATGCATTCCTCGCTAACTGTCTCCAATTAATGTGTGTTTCATGCGGGTTTTTTTAACTTCTCAAACATGTATAATGTGTTTCACACACGCAACATATAGTGTAATCCCGTTTAGACATTAATTGCATATAAACCATGCATTGTTTGTCATTGAAGAATCTATGGATCACCAATATTGATAAACTATATAACATTACACGTGTGCCCAAATTCAAATGAATATGCATGTTTGATACACCAATTTGCGTTATGATATTATCGATGTCGTGATCTCCAGTTTAAATATTTGAATCCCCTTTAATCCAGATATTCGTCTCATATAGCTATCACTCATGCTTATATAGGACTATCTCTCTGGACCTGTACGCGTTCATCGTCTCTCAGGTATCTCTCGTGCTACCTGTATGTCGACAATGATCTTTTATCTTCGTAACACACTGACGGTACTCTCTCCCTCAACCTTCATCACTCTATCTCTCTCTAAGTATATCTCGCTCCCTGCTATGTGTCTCTAACTATGATTCTCCATGTGGAATCTCTTTCCTCACACAAACACAAAACTTTGTCTCCCGGGGTCTCATTTCTCTCTACTATTCCCATGTGTGCCACTCGCACACCCCTCATACAGAGATGTCTTTCGCTCCTTAGATATGAGAACCTACGACTCTTCCTCTTCAATATCTCTTTCTCACACACAAACACAAACTCTGTCTCCCAGGGTCTCATATTTCTCCATTGTTCTCTTGTATGTCGCTCACACACACCCTCTCTCCCTAGAGATATCTTGCGTTCCCTCATATGTCTCTCTAGCTATCACTCTCGTTGTGAAATATCTTTCTCTCTCGCAGACACAAAACTCCGTCTCTCTAGATCTCATTTCTCTCTGATATCTGTTTGTATGTGACTCACATGCACCCTCTCTCTATCTCTCTCACACCCACACACATAACCCAGCCTTCTGATCCACTCGACTCCTATCTCTAACGCACACTAGCTAGCATCTTTATCTTTCTATTTATCTGTTTCTCCATCAACCTTCTTTCTCGCCCTCACTCTTGATTCCTATCACGCACACTACATATGTTTCTCTCTACATGCAGTCAAGTGCCCTCTCACACACATATATAACTTCACCCTTTGAACCACCCGACGGTCATCTCCAACACCCAAACTAGCGGATGTCCCTCTAGCTAGCATCTCCATCTCTGTATCTATCTGTAATTTCTCCGTCAACATTTCTTTCTCGCACGGAGTCTTGCTTCCTATCACCCACACTATATATGTCTTTCCATACATATGCATTTATAGGTTGATCTCTTTTGCACAATCGTTGCGCCTCACCCCCTCTGCTTGCCATAGATGCATGCTCCAGCCCACGCCACTATCTCTTAAAGACAAAAACACATGCTCAATTGTCGGGCCTTCTTCCCTGCATTCTCACATGCATGCCTATTGTCATACCGATCCGTCTCTCCCATGCCGTTGATCTTATGACTTATGTCTTCTTTCTTTTATCTCGATCATGCGCGCGCACACACACACACATCCCACGTATACATGTATACCTCTCACACGTGCACGTTCAAGGTCTCTATGTCTCCATACGTAGTTAATTACCCTCAATCCTAACGCCACATCGAATCGTTCTCCTCTTTTGTGCACATAACTTCCGCCTGGATGGGTAAAACACACACTCACACTTAACAATCTCCTTCTAGCTACCCCCCTGCCTCTCACTCTTCCCCTATATCCCCGAAACCAATAAGACCATCCCTTTGTTTAATTCCCACCTACATATGCACCATCGATATATAGTAGTCTTCCTCGGTGTCTCTCGAACAAACACGTTCTCTCGATGTCGACTCCTCTCACGCGCACGCACCTTCTCTTCCCTCTCTACGGGCATTTTCTCTCTCGCACCCCATCGTTGGTGGCCTCTGCCATACACATCACCTCTCTATGATGAAGCCATGCACACTTAAATTACATCCGCCACAGAGGACCCCGCGACACACACACACACACACACGCACACACACACACACGCACGCACGCACACCCCCCCACACACACTAAGACTCCATCTCTCTCTCTCACACACACACGCACGCACCCCCCCACACTTAGACTCCATCTCTCTCTCTCTCTCACACACACACACAAACTAAGACTCCATCTCTCTCTCTCTCCTCTCTCTCTCTCTCACACACACACACCCCCCACACACACACACTAAGACTCCATCTCACACACACATGCTCTAGGAGGAGCATTTGTTCCTACCACCCTTCATCCAACCTTACCCGTATGATAAACAATCACCTTTATTTACTTGCATAACATGGACAAATTCCACTTTACTTTAGTAGTCAGCAAACTTATCATCTGTACCCTTATAAAAAAATGAGTTGGCGATGATGGTGTGCCTGCCATCTTGTAATACAGACCGTATGATCTATATCTGACGGATAGAAAGCAAACTATGATAATTTTACAAAAGATACCCGCACCTCTCTCCACATCATTATCTCCCGCAACCTCATTGCTCAGCAATTAAAAAAGGAATAAGTCTCTGGAACAATCTAGCATGCATGGTGGCCGCTGCCGCTTGCCGGCGCCGTCCATCCCCATGCCTCCGCCCATTCCGACCACCAGTCACCACCACGCTCCACTTCTCCTCGCCTTATCTCTCATCTTTCATTTTTTCGATGACATTCTCGAGATACCAGTTTTCCTATAAAATTCTCGAGATATCATTAGTTTTTACACATGGGATTACTCCTGCATGGGTCAATCACAACAGGTGTTTTGTAAAAAAATGCATATTGATGTTCCGTGCAATGCACGAGAATCTTGCTTGTAATTATATAACGCAAATCACGGGCAGGAAGTGACTTTTTTTGACACAACCACGTTAACATGGCCACGTAAATCACTAGCTAAAGTAAATACCACTATACTTATATCCTGAGGCAAAAGGTTGAGTACATGTCCGAAGAGTAGAGTCGCACACACGCACTCTGTCTCTCAGGAACTCTCTCTCTCACACACACACCAGTTACGTGACGCCCACTTAAGCAGACACGAGTATGTTACAATTTGTGCACCCGCGGGTACACGTGATGCTGCGCATTTATTAAAGCCGGAAGGCGAACCCAAACAGTAGCTGCATTCATTCCCCTCCCGCCGCCTCTTCTCTGGTCGTCGTCGCCCGGTAGCCATGGGCCGGCCGAAGGTAACAACATACGCCATACTCCCGCCGGAGCGGCGCTTTAATATGGAAATTTTAGTGGTCATGCATGCATCTTTTTGTGCTAGCACTCCTATATAAGGGTTGACCAGTCGCTTCCCGCGGACGTGCGCGGGCGGTGGAATAGGAAGGAGAAGGGAAGCGGGCTGTGGAGTGTGGAGTAACATTTTTTACCACAATTTCTTAGGAAACTGAGTGCAATAATTGAGTAGTTTTGCAAACTACCAGTACTACACCTGAAACGGTTCAAAACCTATACTCCCTTGCCAGCGCGCGCTTCCCGCGTGAAATGGTCAGCGTCGCCCTGGAGCGTCAGTGCCGCATTAATGCCCGGCCAGAGCGGAGGCGACCTCTCACTGGCGCCGGCTTTGAAGTGGCGCGACGGCCGAGAGAGCGCTGCTTCCCGGGGCACGCGACTGCTCCGCGTCAAGACTGGCCATAGGCCCTATTTGGATCCATGGGTTAGAGTTAGTTTGAGCTAGTTGGGGCTCAAATAGCCCTAAAGTATCCAAGCATGAGGGTTTAAATTGGAGCAAGTTGCACCGAACCCACCAAAAAAACTATCCCACCCAAGAGGTGCTAACTGGAGATAGTTCTCATTGGGACCACTGAAAAATCACTTTTCTCTCTCCATGAAGTGCATTTATTGTCAATCTAACCCTGTCACCCAAACACCTCTTTGGCTACAGTTAGTTCAGGATTAGTCATGAGTTAGACTAACCTCTAGCTAAGTTAGAGTATCAAACAGGAGCAGTATAGGACATGCAAGTTGCTCAAAGCATACAGGCAAATTCGTACAAGAAAGGATTTTTTTCTTTTTGAAAACGGAACGTGAAAGGAATTTTTTTCGAATGCTCTTGGCATGTCGCTAACATGTGATAGTTAACCGACCTCAATAGACGGTAGAAACGCCAGCCCGCCGCACTTTGATAGAGACGTGGAGGGAGAAGTGATACAGGCTGCTGGATTACTAGAGATAGGTGTCGCACGGAAGCCAAGAATTATGGTGATAGCGTGGGTTAGCCATGTACTAGTATGATGTAACTACACTGGGCTGCCATGTTTTGTACTCTTCCAGTCCACTTTGGAGATGATTGGTTAATTTTATATCGCTGAATAATATTAAATATTACTAGCAAAAGAGCCCGTGCATTGCAACGGGAGAAAAAAATAACACACACTCTTAACCCAATAACCATAATATGTTCATGCCCTTTATTTTAGCAAGGCATCATTTTTATGTTGCCGCTCATCCTCCTTCTCACCCTCAGTGGCCTCAGTGTTCACACAAACCAAATTGTGTTTGAATGTTGTTTTTCCCCTGCCATTTTTTGAGAGGTGCTCATGTGTAGTTATCGATGTTTTCTTTCGTCTCTTTATGATTTTAGTGGTTGTCTATTTGCAATCCAGATCGTCGCGGTACGAAAGAAAAACGGACGTGCCCTATAGGTTACAAGTTTTCTTTTAAAATAATATTTTAAAATATTTAATAGGTAAAAATAACATCATATTCAAATTCTACATATTTTTCTATTCAAATTTCATATATAACATGTTAAAATCGGAGTTACGGTTTAATAGATATGGATAATTAAGAAAAATATTTGTTTGCTTAAATATCTTCCAAAATAATATTTAAAAATATTTAACAAACAAAATAACATCATATCCAGATTCTACACATTTTTCTAATCAATTTTCATATATAACATGTTAAAATCGGAGTTATGGTTTAAAAGATATGGATAATTTAGAAAAAACATTTGTTTGACTTATATATGATCGGCGGGTGAATTATCTAATACGTCAGGGGGGTTTCCGTAAAAATGTAAAATAACGGTTCGGTTATGACTTAAGTGTGTACTGCGGGTTAATTCATGAAAAATGCAGGGGGTTTTCTGCAAAAGTGCGTGACGGACGGCCGAAACCCAATTTGCTTTATTATTAGGTAGAGATGAGTGCAGACGCTCCACCACGAGGTTCCTTGCTCCTTCTCGGTCGTCCGGAATCTATGTTCTTCCACTCTATTTTTTTACATGAGCTTTGTTCATCCTTTTGCCAACACGCGAGACATCAAGGTGCACGTGTTATGCAAGGATCGTTCCATCTATATGAAGAACACGTGGGACTGGAACTACGAGACGGACATGTACCCAGGAGTGGACGTACGAACCCGAGTAATGTAGCGCAGTAAGTGAAGTAGAAAGGCACAAATGGTATGAACATGCGTGGCATATAGGGTGTGTTTGGTTGCGTTCTCGACTCAGCATAGTTGTTCCCTCTTCATGCATGCTCAACTCAACACCCCTCTTCATGCATGCTCTCTTCATGCATGCTTCTAGTGTATTTGTGCTAAACTAGTGTGGACTCATGCACCCTCCATACACTCTACCAAACACCCAAAAGTAGGTCGAGAAGGGAACTCTTAGGCGGCATTTGTCTCTTACTACGTACTACCACTAAATGTTGTACGTGCAATGCACGGTGATGTTATGGAGTATGTGCCTAAGTACTCTACTACTACTATATTAGTTGGAGGCACATATTAACTTTTATATTTGTTTACGTGTATGCCCCGAGACCTTCCAACTAGACGTGTCTTTCTCTCCAGGTCACACTTTGTATCGTTCATACCACTAAGTACTACTACGTGTGGTCTCCGACCCAGAAGTGGAAGAAGTGGAGACGCTCTACCACGCTGTTTTTAACGCTGCGCTCTACCACGCTGTTCATGTCCCACTCCTTTCGCTGACGTGTGGGACATCCAGCACGTGCCGTGTTTGGCACCCTTCGTCGTAAGAGTTGAAATGCTAGCATTCATCAGAAGTAAAAAATAATTATAAATCGGCAGTGATACTATTTTTTTTGCGAACCAATCAGCAGTGATACTATACCACGCGGTTTCCTTGCTCCTCGATATCAGAAAGAATACTTCCGTTCGCCAACATGTGGGACGTTGACCATCTTGGTCCACTTGCCATGCACGCAGAACTCCAAGGGAGTCACCCAGGTCGTCGTGCCGCAGTAACAATGACTAATGAGCCGTCAAATCACAGGCCCACTTCCCACTTTGAAGTTGCTCGGACGAAGGAACCATCATGACTTTTTTGAATTCCGCTTCTTGAAGAAAACTACTGTACCAGCAGTACTGCTAGCTACAGTAGTTATTCCAACAGAGGCCTCCTTTCGTTAATAGGATAGGAATATGAAAATCATAGGAAGTGAGATGACATGCATCTCAATTCCTATAGAGAAAGAGATGCCATTTGATGCTTAGGATAGGAATTTTTCCATTTAGTCTAGGCTAATGTACTGGTAATTTTCTCTAAAAACTACAGTAGTAACTAGTACTAGTATTGGTACATGCTCGTACTCAGACACAGACACACACACTAACTACTAGTACTACTACTTCTCACATGCTGGCCAGACGCCGTCGTTCTCCTTCCCGGCTTTGTCGGCGACACCCCACCGTCCTTGGATCTCTGCCGACCTCTCCGCAGCAGCGCGTGCGTCCTTTTCTTTCTTGAGGCGGCGGGCCTCTCTTGTCTTGAGTGCTTTCTGACTTTTCCGCTCCCTCTGTGCGGCTTTGGCCGCCTCTTGCTCTACCGCCCATTCGGCCTTGGCATCTTCAAATTCCTCCCACATAGTTGTCAGGTCGCGAGTGGCGATGAAC
Organism: Aegilops tauschii subsp. strangulata; assembly: GCF_002575655.3. Classification (NCBI taxonomy): domain Eukaryota; kingdom Viridiplantae; phylum Streptophyta; class Magnoliopsida; order Poales; family Poaceae; genus Aegilops; species Aegilops tauschii. Next base: position 522,131,123 of record NC_053036.3, read on the forward strand.
TTGGCACGGCGGGATGCCATCGCTTCCCTACCATTTTGTGTGCGGTCGTGGGCGGCGAGGAACTCGGCGCGGCGGGATGCCATCGCTGCCTTACCGGTTAGTGTGCGGCGCGGTGGCATGAACGAAGCTTGTTGAGAGCTCTGGGGTGGAGTGGCCGGACAACCGTATAGTGCATTGGTTTGTCAAGAGCTCAAGGACAGAAGACGAAGCAAATTTGGATTCCCCTTCAATCCTGGTCATTTATTACCGAGTAAAATGCATTGGCGGTCATCGAACTTGTCTTGATAGCTCAGTTTGATCATTGTATACGAGATATGGTGATTATACGGTCACTGGCTCAGCGTATAGCTCCGTATTTCGCTGGTTGACCAGTCAAACAGTCCGCATGCGCCTCATCAGCTCGTGTTCTTTATCTATCTATCTATGCGGGCCTACCTGTCAGTGAAGAAAGAAATAAAAACCAAAGTTATGCGTATGTGACATTACTTTTTAGACGTTTGCTGGAGGCCTCCGCGAACACCGAGCATGTATTCACCTGGCTCAACACCAACGGTCATACTCGTGACTCGGCGCCTTGCTCATGTATATCATCCATCACAACGACAATCTATAAAACAGCCTAGCTAGAGAGGGTACTATGGTGCGGAGTATGTACTATCGTGAGCAACCGATCATAGTGCCACTGCACACGAGTGTGTGTCTGATCGATTCGTCCATTATTCATAAGTTATGTATGGTTGTGTGGTGTCTAATGGTGGTCATCGCATGCTAGCTGGTGACAAGAGGGGTTGCATGGACGCCTGGTTGTCAATACGTGCCGCATACGCTTCAAAGGCTCGTCATCCATGAGTTCACATTTTACCACCACACCAGCGTCTGACCGCCCCGGCCTACCGAAACCCCTTCCATCGCTAGCGAGCGCTTCCGGCCTGAAACGATCACCGTCTCTCCAGAACGTCAATGCCGCATTCACCATCCTTAACTGCAGGTGCAGTTGATGTGTCACTGACATGCGGGCCTGATGCCCGTTGGGCCCACATGTTAGTGAGACAACGCACCTGCGGTTAAGTCACTGAAGCAGCATCCGCATTCACGCCTGACGCGACCTCTCACTGGCGCCGGCATTGCAGCAGCGCGCCGGCCGAGAGAGCGCCACCCGCGGGGCATCCCGGTGCAAGCGACTGCTCCGCGTTAATGACACTACGACTGCCGACGAACCTACTCCGCTGCCAGCCGTGCATCCGTCTGCCGCGGCTCATTGCCATTCGCCCGCTATATTAACTTGAGCCCCAGCTCCCAGCCATAGCCAAAGACCCACACTCATTCTCCTCCGGTCCCTTCCTTTTGTTGGCACCACTCCAACCATGGCCTCCGGGCACTCCAAAGATCTCTTGGACGTACTGTCCCAGGAGAAGACGAAGGACATCGGTGGCTCCGCTCCGGGCGCGCTCCAAAGCTCTCTTGGACGTACTCTCGCAGGAGCAGACGAAGGAGATCGCCGGCTCCCCCCCGGCCGCCCTCCGCCGCCATGACCACGAAGCCGGCGCGCGTGCGCGGGCGCAGCCGGCAGCGAGGAAGAGTAGTACACGGTAGGTCGCCACCGCTCTAGTCCTAGGAAGGCCACCGCTCCTCCACTCAGTCGACGCCAAGCTTGGTGGGATAAAAATCGGTGGCCGATTAGCCGCTTGATGGTGACGTGGAGGCGGAAATCTTCATAACCTTGTGCTCCGGAGGAGGAGGTTATCGAGGCGGATAAGGAGGAGGCAAAGGCAATGGCCGGCTTTCTCGGGTTCATGGCCGGACATGGTGGTCGGGGCCCGGCGATCGTTTAGATTAGGTTTACAGTAGGTTTTAGTACGGTTTGTGCGAAATATGTAATGAATTTCATCCAGTTTATAGGAAAAGTTCTCGAAATGTAATGAATTTCATCCGGTCAATTTGAAATTTGCTTTGTTTGCACGAATTTCGTCCGGTTAGTTCATATAGTTGTCGAAAGGTATGCGGGCAGCATCAGATGGCATCCATCAGTGTCCTCGGACAGATGCCGGTGTAAATTTGTGGGCCAGCGCTGGAGATGCCCTAACTATCATGCTATAATCACTAACAATCCTCCATTATTTGGCAGGGAACAGTTATCCCTCGATCAAAATCAGATCCACGGTGTTTCGCACTCCTCCCCCGTAAGAGTGTAAACTCTTGCTTACATAAAAATGGAGCAAGTGGACGGCACTGTAGCACGTCATACCACTCGAACTAGCCCGCCTAACGAGCGGGAAAGCACCGCCCTCGTCATTTTGTTTTGGATTTCTATCGATCGATCGCGCGAAAATGTTACGCTTCGCAAGTTCTAAAGGAAAAGGCGGCACACTTACGACTCGTACGCGTCACAACCCCGACAGTCCGGCTCGCACACCGCTCACCAGAGGGGACACGCATTGTCTTGCAATTTCACTAACATGTGGGACCGTAATTGAATAAACCGTCGATAGCCGAAATCTAATCGCTCGGCGGGCATCGACTGAGAAGAGAGAAACGGGGGAGGGAGAAGAGATCGCCCGCCCGCCACGCACGGACTCCAAGAAATATATGGTGATAATGTGAGGTGGGCCATGCTGGAGTCTGGACCGCTTCCGGAGCCCGCTCTCACCGCCCTGGCCCCTCAAGACGCCAGCTGCCCGCCGCATGCATGCATAGCAAGTAGTACTCCTTATGTGGAGGAGAGAGAGGCATTGACAAAGTCAAGGAGTGGGCTCTGCAAGAGCCCGTCTCTACACGTGCTCCTAGGTATAAAAAAATAATTCTAAAAAAAGGCATAAAAAACAATTGTGTCTTAAAAAAGAAAGGTAAAAAACATTTGAGAGGAAATAGATAGAGAGAAAGTGAGAAAAAGCTGTAACCTAGGCATTACATGAGGAAGGAGGGAGTGGTGCACATGCCAAGTTCACTGGGCTGCCGTGTTTCACACTCCTCCGTCGTAACAGTGGAGACAATAGCTTTCATCAAAAATAAACAATGAATACTCGTTGGTCGTCCTCTATATCGGAAAGAATACTTTCATTCGCCGACATGTGGGACGTCAACCATCCTGGTCCACCTGCCATGCACAAAATTATCCTGGTCTACCCCGATCGTATCGCAGGCCCAACCTTTCCCACTGTAAGTTGTTCGGACGAAGGAACCATCATGACTTCGTTGAATTCCGCTTCTTCAAGAAAACTTACTGTACCCGCAATACTGCTACCACACGCGAAGACTGGACGGCACTGTACCACGTCATATCACTGAAACCCACTAGGCCAAACTAGCCCGCCTAGGTCATCTATTTTGGAACGAAGGGAGTACGTCTCTGCACTGCTATGATTTTGTGTTGCATGTTCTCTGTACTTTTGCTACGATTTTCCTACCCTATGAACCAAATGAGGCCTGAATGTATGTCGACTATTGTCTGATCGATCGCTAAGCCTACAATTTTAGGAGCTAGGGCTATTGGTCGATCGACGAGGGATAAGTATAAGCGTACCACGAGCTCATCAGCCCCAACGTTTCTCTTTGGTGAGTGTTTTGCAAGTACTATAGCTCGCACAGTAGCTAGCCTACTAACACCAAGAATCATCAAACAAGCCCTGCTGATATGATAAACGGTTCAAACTTACATCTAAGCATGCCATATATTACATCAAAAGCTGGTGAGGATACATCTGTTTCCATAACTCGGAGAGGGTTCGCATGATTCACTATCAAACAAAAGTAGCAAGATCCTCCCACACAAGACAGTGCACTAGCCCTAAGATGGTTTGATAACACGCATCGTTCTGGTAATTAAACCCAGGGCCATGCAAACTACCCTGAAAGATTAGCGCGACCAACTATTTCTTGTCATCGATCTCTCAGGCAATGACCACAGCATGGACAGCGGCAAGGGAATCGATTTCTGGGGCGATGTCCGCAGGATTGACCGTGACATCGGAATTGATCTCTGGGGCGATGTCCACAGGATGGACGGCGGCATCGGAATCGATCTCCGGGGCGATGCCAACAGGACGGGCCACGACAGTGGAATCATCAAGGACGTCCACCAGCACCTGCACAACCCTAACATATTAGCAAGCACATTGCAAATAATCAAAAACCACAACTATGGTAATAAGCCATTATTTTTTACCTTTTGCAGCTCACCGGGGGATCTCATCCCTCTGGGGCCATCTCCTCGTCCTCGATGGGGGCCATCACCTTGCCAGGGGAATACTGCTTCTCAACGGCGACTATCTCCTCAAACTCGGTCTTGAGCATCACATAGGTGGCAATCAGAGTTCCTGGGGTAGGCACAGTGGGGCCCTTGCTGTTCTTCCAACTTTCTTTGAGGAGTTCGTCCGCCAACGTCCTCAACTCTTGGGCCAGTGCTTGTTTCTTGGAGTTCTTCGTCTCCATGGGTTGGCCCGCCAACATGGTCAACTCGTTGGTCGGTGCTCGTTTCCTGGAGATCGCTGTCTCCAGTGGGTTGTCCGCCGGCAACTCTTTTCCTAGTGCTCCAGGATCCATCAATGAACTGACAAACAAAAAACAATCGAAAGGAAACCACAATCGCAATGAAAACGGGAAAAGAATAGGATGTGAGAATCGGTCGGTGCTTCACAAAAAGAAGATTCTTGGAATGAAAATATAGCAGCATAACTGATTCGCCCACCTTTCCTTCGTCGGTACAGAAGAAAAATGGCAGAAGTGAGTAGCCTGGAGTGAGGTTTTCTTCAAGAAAGGGAAGAAAGGGCTTGAACGAGCGTTCCAGTGAAATGATGGTTGCTTCGTCCAGTCCAACTTGGAGGCTACCTTACCACTGCTAGTAAAGGTGTGGGTTTTGTGATATGACGGGTCATGACGGCCACACCGGGGTGACAGGTGAGTCTCGACTGTAGCACATCGCTGTGATTTGGTGGATGGCACGCGGGCCCGGATGCTTTGAAATGTCCCGCATGTAGATAGAGCGGCAAGTCATATAGGAGTGCTCAATATTGTGCACCGCGACCAAGGCGGAGAGGAAAAGGAGAGAACTACGTAATTAATGCATGAGTTTAATTAGGGTAGTTTTGTAAAGTACGAGATACATTCCTCCAATCGCAAAATGCCTTGGTTCATGAGATTTGAGATTTGAGCCCTATAAACCGGAAGGGAGGGGGTACTGCACACGGTGTAGTCTAGTCACTTGTTGAAATCTCTAGAAAGGCAAATACTTCTTTCCGGTTTACAGGTCTATACTACTCCCTCCGTCTAGGTGTGTAAGTCATCTTATGAAAACCAAATAGTCCCAAAACACTTAGGCGCGGTGCATTAACTTCTACCTTGCTTCTTGTTTCTTGACATATCAACCAATAAGAGATGAGAGGTGTGCATGCTTTTAATGACTTGCAATGGCTAGTTCATTGCATGCAATGCTATTAATTAGCAAATAAACATTGGTGACCCCAGGAGGAAACGGTGCTAAGCGCGTGGACCTATGCAGAATGAGTATCAACCAATGGATAATGGAGTTTAATTGTTAAACAATACTCCCTCCTTTCCGGTTTATAGGGCTTATCTCAAAATTTTATGTTTTCCATTTTATAAGGCTCAATTTGGTTGTTTTCCATCACATTTTTTCCAAGGTGCATTAAATCATTGCATGCAAGTATTAAGAGAAATTTGACCAATGCATGTACTTTATGCATGCATGCATTGCAATTAATGCATTGATAAACATAATTTTTTGAGGAAAACAAGAGCATTAATTAGGTGCTTTTGCAAAACTACAAACTGTATTCCACCACTCACCATCTACATTGATTGGTGAGATTTTTGAATTGAGCACTATAAACCGGAAAGGAGGGAGTAGCAATTTTGTCTCATGCAAGATCCTGGCTAGTATATGCGTGCTCCAAGGAACCGCACCACGCGAGCGTTCGCAACTGCCACGTTCGGGTTGCGCTTGGCTCTTCGCCTCTTTGAGAAGACGAACAATGATGCTACTCCTACTTCTATAGTATCGAATCCACTGCTGCATATCCGTCCACCTCGTGCGGGAGGGATAGCGTGTAGCGAAAGCTTCTACTTACTGCTCCTGCCTTTGCGTCTATGACAGGTGGGCCCAACAGGTGGTTGGCCCTCCTGTCATGCAGCCAAAGGCAGGTGCAGTTAAGGCACCGGAGCTTAGTCCGCGAGGGAGAGGGCGTCGTAGTAATCAAATTTCTCGGTCTTGTACGAGTTGACGCGACACATCAAAGCACTGCACTCGAGAAAAGTCTTTTTACACATTTCAAATGGGCTACTTCGTATGTAGGAGTAGACATATTCTGCTTCGTATGTAGTCACTTGTTGTAATCTCTAAAAAGACTTATATTTGGAAACGGAGGGAGTACAACGCATGCATGCATGTCGTGACTTTCCTTTTGATACTTGCATGTGTTGATTTGATGCACCTTGCCAAATTTTGACTATAAATTTAACTAACCAAATTTTCATGCATGTCACAAAAAATTACGGGGCTATTTGGATTGTGACTATGTTTGTCTTATGTTGCCACATTATTTTTCCCACACTTGCCACACTTGCCTAACCTGAGTTGCTCAAATTGTTAGACACACTTTGGCTTGCCTAAGGGAATCTTGCCACAGTTTTTGTGTCTATGACATGTGGGGTTCACTGCTAATAAAAAAATTCTTGTCTTAGGTGTGGCTAATAAAAAAGACTTATATTTAGGAACGGAGGGAGTAGAAAATATAAATAATAATGCATGTTGGGGCAACCCACGTTTCCGCTAATTTTAGCCGTGGGCTTGTTCACAATTTTTACGAGGGGGTGGTTGTTCATTTAATGGAGGGACTTGTAGTACCAGACTTGAATGATACAAAGTGCAACCTGGCACACCGTAACACCACTTGGAACAAGCGGGTAGCTATCTCAAAAAACAATCAACAACTAAAAAACCGCGACCTGGCATGTAGTAGTACACAATTTTAAACGATTGTTTTGATGGAGTGAAAAAGGAAAACTACCCCACAACTTATATATAGGCCGGAGCCTCCGCACTTGCTTGCTAGGGTTGCTCTATTCACATACTCTCATCCTCTCCAGATCTAAACAAGATAGGGCTAGTAACACTGTCTTTCTCCCTTCAAAAAACACCGGCTTTCTATCCTCACCGCTGGTTACAGATCCGGACGTATCCCCCTCTGCCGGTGAAGGGGAGGAGGGGCAGCGTTTAGGCCGTCGTCGACAGTGAGGGAGGAGACCCACTGCCGGCCGCACCGTTATCTCTGGCCGAGCGCCGGTGTGGGAGGTCCTCCGATCCCTTCGTCATTGCCTGTGGGCGGATCCGGCCTCCCGCCGCCCACCTATCCACATCCCGACGACCTTCAGGTATATCTTCGTTCGAAACCGCCTTAGCTCTACTTCCCCAGCTCGCTACGTCGCTGCATGTGCATCATTTTCTACCTCTCAGCCCCTCTCGATCGGATGGTCCAATGTCACCTATTTTTTTCTTCTATTGTTAGAGGTAAAGCTACTTCATGGAGTCGAATCTTGTACTCCCTCCGTCCGAAAATACTTGTCATTGAAATGGATGTATCTATATGTATTTTAGTTCTAGACACATCCATTTTGATGACAAGTAATTCCGGACGGAGGGAGTACTTGGTTCAAACAAGAAATAAAGTGGGGGTGGGGGAATTTAGTATGTACATCGGACTTGGTACAAACAGGAAGGAAAGGGGGTGAAAGTAGTACAGACTGGTCATCCAACCGGTCTCTTGGTCGAAAAGGGAAATATAGGGGTAACGCTGTACACAGTGGTATGACCAGGACTAGATTTGCTATCCACACATAGGAGTAGGTGGCTAGAGTGAACAAAAATGGGACCAACCCAGATATGTTTCTTGGATGTTTGTTTCTCGGGGCAACAAACTATGAATCACTACTTTATGCCCCTGTTTACGTACATGGTGCTGTACTGCTGGTGCACCCACTGTCCCATGCCCTTATACCAAATATTTAGGCTCCGGTCGGAATAAAGGGGCAGAAAACATAGATCTTGATTAAAATAGAGGAATAGGAAAGGAATGTAGGTATAAAACTATGGAACAGCGAACCGGAGGAAACTCTCAAGAGAATGTGTTCGGATGGACTACGAAATGTACAGATTTGTTTTTTTAGAGTAGCATGCTTGGCAGTATGTGATGCTATTTGTTTATTCAGCTGCACAGTGACTACTCTTGTCCTCACCTCACGTACCACACATAGGTTGATTTTTTTATTCCGGCAAACACAGCATAGCAACGTGTCTAACGCATGGCAGCGAGCGCCTGCCTCGGGCTTCCGCTCAAAAAATGAGCAGCGCGTGGATGTTTCTAATCCTATGGAATCAGTACTACTAGACCAGCTTTCCTATGAAACACTATTCACCTTTCCCGTGTTCCGAATGGTTGGAAGGGAAAGAATACCGTAGGAATTGTGTTCCTACGAAAATCCTGCACCAAACCTGTGAACCGAACGCAGCCTTAGCTGTTCTTAATATAATGTCCCTGGTAAAAATGAAGCCATGCCACTGTTTTTGCCTGTAATTGTTTGAGACTCTGACAAGTTTAGCCAAATGTTTTTGCCTATAATTATTTGAGACTCTCACTGTTTCCTCTGTGCCTTTTTGTGCAAACAGGGATATCCAATTCACCTGGTTGCTGTTGTGACCTTTTGGTGCACTGCACAAAACTCTTCTTAAAAGAAGTGACTTTTGTGCTTTTTAACTGGAATGTCAGAATGGAACAGTTGGTTCATTTTGGTGGAACTGCACAAAGGGAGATCTGTGCTCCAATCCTCATCATCCATATTGGCACCATAACCTTCCTTTAGGTAAGAATGAAATTTAATGCATGTGTTCATCTCTATTTTCCGACTGCCATGAGAAAATAATGCTGTTTTTTACTAGTACACTTGTACTCCCTCACTGACAAAACCAATTCTGAATTAGAAGGCCAATCATGTACTTGGTTTCACCAACTGGTGAGGAGAAAGAGAAACAGAGCATGAAGAGGAAGAAGAAGAAGAATAAACAGTGCCAAGGCGATCTTGCTGAAGCCAGAGGCCTCAGTCGAGGCCACTCAAGGGCTCCGGCAATGACTACCTTACATGTGACGATCCTACAGGGAGCCCTTCCACTTCTGATGTCTCACTTAATTAATTAGGAGTACTTAAGTACCACTAATTTATTACTGCCTAATTTTCCTGTTGGAGTTAAACAAATCTTTAGTAGGACCCTATGCTGAATCATGTACATGCGAATGTTTGTCTATGGAGGTGAATCATGTGGTGGAGGAGGGAGGGAATATTATTAGTGTCATGACATAATAGTGCTATTGTTTTGCATGTCAATTTATTGCCATTGGTTCAATGAGGCAATGTTTTGCGTATTGTCCATCATGAATTTGATGCTACTGTTTGAGTAATATGCCAATGTCTTCCTATCCTTTCTCACTGAGCTAATGAAGGTTTCACCTTGTTCCTACTTGTGCAAACAGGGATCATGTTGTGCCAATCATACATTTTAGTGGAACTACACAAGACAATACAATGAACTATATCCCAGCCGGTGCTTTAACTCTGCTGGAAGTTCTTGATAATCTTTCGATATAATCTCAGCACTGGTAAACAAGAGTGATTTCAACCATACATTTGAAGTGCACAAAAATATATACTATTGTGTGATTCCAGTGAGTGCTTTATCATCTCTTATGGGACTACATGAATAAGTTTTTTTTCTCAGGTTGGTACGGGCCTAAGGCCTTCATCCATATTAGTTTGCTGTCATCTCTATTTGTATCGTGCTACTGTCATGAGAAACTCCTTTATCTTTGCACTTTTAAGTTTTGCAACCTATGATAAATGGCAATGCTTTGAGTGTTGAGTTGAGCTAATTGGCACTGATTAAATAAACTAATACCTCTCTTTAAGCAAGACTACTATGTTGCTAACTTCACCCATTAAGATAATGAGGGTGCTTCTATTTGTTAGTGTATGTTTCATCAACTAGTCCCACTATTACAGTAATCTCACTCTCTCAATATATGTGCCAACAGGGATGCTCGATTTTGGTGGAACTGCACAAAAACTTTGGGTGCTTCATTGCCTCGACAGCTTTCGTCCTTTCCTGTCAGTCTCTAATCTCCGCTTGCTTTCTTCCTTTGCTGTCAGTCGCTTGGCTTATCTCGGCTTCCAGTCAAAGGAAATAGTAATTGATATGCTACCTCACACAGGTTGGTACTGGTCTTTATCTTGATTATTGTGCCTGTCATATGTATTGGTAATTTGGTATTGTGCTACTGTTTACCGATTTCATAAAGGAGTAATTTGGAGCTTGAACTCGCAGGCAAATCATTACATCGGGTGATTTCAGTAGAACTGCACAAAATGATCAGATGGACAGGTACTTATGCTGCTGCTATGTACTCCAAAGTTCACTCAGACAAGCATCGATGTTGACAAGAAGTGCCTATATTCATTCGAGTAGCAACCGGCGTCAACCAATTGTCAAACTCCAAGTATTAGGAGAGTGAACGCCAAAAATATTGCTTGGTGCATAGCCCAGAAAAACGCAGTCCAGTCTTTGGTCCCAACTTGTGCCTTTTGGTTATCGGCACATATGGTAGCGAACTATATGGCATGGAGTCTAAAGATTCCAGACAAGTTGGTTGACACGTATATTCATCTGGCACTTAATCAGTCTGCACGCTAAGGATGCTCCATTTCAGTTGAACTGCACAAAAAATTTGGGTGGTTCATTTTCTCAACCGCCTCCTTTCTCGTCTGCAATGTAGAATTTTGGCGAGATACATCACCAAGATGAGCCAGTAAACTAGTTGGATGAAAGTAGTGGCCAAGTTGCTCAAACCTCCCTCGGAACGAGGCCACTATTTGAGGATAAACCTACAAGCAAAGTTCATATTGTCTGTGCTGCCTCTTATGTACTCGAAAGTTTACTCGTACAAGAACTAATTTTAGCAAGAAGTACCTCCGATTGAACACCATTTACCAGTCTGCACCCTAGGTAATTAAAGTTCATCCATGGATCAGATTGGCTGTGATCTCAATCATTTGGATGCATAAGCATACTAAACATGTGTATATCTGAATCTTTTTGTGAATTATGTATGAATATTGTCGTGTGATCTATCAATCATTTGGACGCATAGATATGCTGAGCTTGTGTATATATGATTCTTTTGAGTTGTTGATAGTGAATGTTGGCTATGAATATGAACGTGTCCTGTGAACCTGAGTTTGATATGAATGTTTACCTTTTCTGTTGTATTTGTGTGTGAACTTGTTAGTATGCCTACTATGGGGTATAAAACGCAGGTCTCTTATAAAAGTAGTGCTGTGTCCAATTTATGTTTTCCCTTCTAACCACATATATATTTATATTATTACTATTATCATATATTTTATAGAGACTTATATATACATTATAAAAACATCCCACGTGTTATTAACTTATAAAAGTAAATGTTTAACAGGAAATCCTGGTTGTTTTTGACTCACAGGCAAGGAAAATCCTGGTGATTGCGTACAAAAGCTTGCGAAGATTTTGAAGGACCAATTTAATAATAACGCGCTCATTTTTATTTTGAGCAATAACTCGCTAATTTCTTAATTATATATATAAAAAATGTGCTTCTCCGGTTTATACTTTGATATTAATTGCTCCTTCTAACATAACATTATATATATAACGAGCCCACCTAATACGTGTATTTCAAGGAAGTGCAAATGGGCTGGGATTTCTTAGAAAATATAAATGGGCCTGATTGACGTGAACCCACCCAGCAAATGGACCGTACATTCTAGAAAACATGGGTTAAATATATGCCACATTTTTGCAGGCTGACATGTGGGCCAATAGGTCGAAGCCTACGCAGGGCGTTGTCAACTTGGTCAACAAATGATTGTGTCCTCCACAGCCATTGGATTTATATCCAACGGCCGGCATGCACCTTCAATCTCTCGTCTTCTTCCTCCAGCGTCGCCGGGACCGCCTAGTCCGGCGTCCGGCGGCTAGCGGCTCTGCTTAGCACGCATCCCTGCAAAGCGCTACCCCACCGCCGGCCAGGCTATCCCTCCACCCCTCGACACCTCCTGTTATTCTCCACAGACTAGAGCCCCACGCCGCAACAGAACCAGTTATAACCCTTCTCCTCCTCTCAATCTGCGACTCACTGCCGCGTTTTCCCATCTCCGAGTCGTTCCCGTCCGGGGCCTCGCCGTCGTCCACCGCCTCGCTGTGTTCGGTGTGGCGTGGTCAACAAACGGGAGTCATCGGAAGAGGACTGTACGTGGAGAGCGTGACCGCTGGGACCCACGAGGTCCATGGTCGCACGCAAGGAAAGTTCCTCCTTATTAAGCTGAAAAAAATGTTTCCTCCACCTGACAGCTGGGACCCGCCGGCTGTATCTTCGCACGGAAGGAAGTGCCTCTTTGTTTTGTGAAAAAAATATTCATCCCGTTGACAGCTGGGACCCGTCAGATTTGGTGACTGACTTGTGGGCCTACTAAGCGGACGTGTACGCATGGCTTTGTTAACTTAATCAACAAATGATTCTAGCAGCTGGACCGTTGGATGTTAATCCAACAGCCGTGCTCCTTCTTCAACCTCTGTTCTTGCTCCTGTCTCCCGTGGGCGTCACCGCGGCTGTGCTGCCGCGCACCCGAACCAGTGAAGTTTCCTACTCCTCTCTATCTGCGACTCCACTGCCCCGTCTTCCCCATCTCCGGGTCATTCCAGTCTGGGTGCGCTCGGTGATAACCCACAAGTATAGGGGATCAATTGTAGCCTCTTTCGATAAGTAAGAGTGTCGAACCCAACGAGGAGCTAAAGGTAGAACAAATATTCCCTCAAGTTCTATCGACCACCGATACAACTCTACGCACACTTGACATTTGCTTTACCGGAAACAAGTATGAAACTAGAAGTACTTTGTAGGTGTGATAGGATAGGTTTGTAAGAAAGTAAAGAGCACGTAAATAAAGTCTAGGGGCTGTTTAGATAAAGATGCAATAAAGTAAATATAGCGAGTATGGAAAAGTGGTGGTAGGAGTTGCGAAATTGTCCCTAAGCAATTGACTATGTTACTAGACCGGTAATCACTATTGCAATTCTATTTGAGGGAGAGGCATAAGCTAACATACTTTCTCTACTTGGATCATATGCACTTATGATTGGAACTCTAGCAAGCATCCGCAACTACTAAAGATTCATTAAGGTAAAACCCAACCATAGCATTAAAGTATCAAGTCCCCTTTATCCCATACGCAAACAACCTACTTACTCGGGTCTGTGCTTCTGTCACTCACGCCACCCACCATAAGCAAATCATAAACATATTGCAAACCCTACAGCGGGAATCCCTCACACTTGCGCGACACGGAGGGCACAATAGGATAGCACCAATAATAAAACATGCAACTCAAACCAATCATAGCAATTCATCAATCACCGATAGGACAACAAAAATCTACTCAGACATCATAGGATGGCAACACATCATTGGAAAATAATATGTAGCATAAAGCACCATGTTCAAGTAGAGGGTACGGCGGGTTGCGGGAGAGTGGACCGCTGTAGATAGAGGGGGGAAGGTGATGGAGATGTTGGTGAAGATGACGGTGGTGTTGGTGAAGATCGCGGTGATGATGATGGCCCCCGGCAGCGCTCCGGCGCCACCGGAAGCAAGGGGGAGAGAGGCCCCCTTCTTCTTCTTCTTCTTCTTCTTCTTCCTTGACCACCTCCCTAGATGGGAGAAGGGTTTCCCCTCTGGTCCTTGGCTCCCATGGCTTGGGAGGGGCGAGAGCCCCTCCGAGATTGGATCTATCTCTCTGTTTCTGCGTTCTCTTCTGGCTCTGTTTCACCGTTTCGTGTATATATGGAGATCCGTAACTCCGATTGCCCTGAAACCTTTGTCGTGATTTTTTTCCGAAAATTAGCTTTCTTGCGGCAAAAGAACAGCGTCAACCGCCTTACAGGTGGGTCACGAGGGTCAGGGGCGCGCCCTAGGGGGGGGCGCCCCCTACCTCGTGCCCACCTCGGACACTGGTTCGCGTTGATTTTCCTTCCAGATTTTCCAAATATTCCAAAAAAAATCTCCGTCCGTTTTTATCCCGTTTGGACTCCGTTTGATATGGATATTCTACGAAACCAAAAACATGCAATAGACAGGAACTGGCACTGGGCACTGGATCAATATGTTAGTCCCAAAAATAGTATAAAAAGTTGCCAAAAAGTATATGAAAGTTGAATAATATTGGCATGGAACAATAAAAAATTATAGATACGACAGAGACGTACCAGCATCCCCAAGCTTAATTCCTGCTCATCCTCGAGTAGGTAAATGATAAAAAGATAACTTTTGATGTGGAATGCTACCTAGCATAATCTTGATCATGTATCTAATCATGGCATGAATATTAAGACACGAGTGATTCAAAGCAATAGTCTATCATTTGACATAAAAAAATACTTCAAGCATACCAACCAAGCAATTATGTCTTATTGAAATAACATAGCCAAAGAAAGACCATCCCTACAAAATCATATAGTCTGGCTATGCTCCATCTTCACCACACAAAATATTCACATCATGCACAACCCCGATGACAAGCCAAACAATTGTTTCATACTTTTGACGTTTCTCAAACCTTTTCAACTTTCACGCAATACATGAGCGTGAGCCATGGACATAACACTATAGGTGGAATAGAGTATGATGATGGGGGTTATGTGGAGAAGACAAAAAAAAGAAGAAAGTCTCACATCAACGCGGCTAATCAACGGGCTATGGACATGCCCATCAATTGATGTCAATGTGAGGAGTAGGGATTGCCATGCAACGGATGCACTAGAGCTATAAGTATATGAAAGCTCAAACTGAAACTAAGTGGGTGTGCATCCAACTTGCTTGCTCATGAAGACCTAGGGCATTTGAGGAAGCCCATCATTGGAATATACAAGCCAAGTTCTATAATGAAAATTCCCACTAGTATATGAAAGTGATAACTCAAGAGACTCTCTATATGAAGAACATGGTGCTACTTTGAAGCACAAGTGTGGTAAAAGGATAGTAACATTGCCCCTTCTCTCTTTTTCTCTCATCATTTTTTTTGTTGTTTTCTCTTTTTTTTTCTCCTCTTTTTTTTGTGCGCTTCTTTGGCCTCTCTTTTTTATTTGGGCTTCTTTGGCCTCTTTTATTTTGATAACCTCACATGGGACAATGTTCTAATAATGATGATCATCACACTTTTATTTACTTACAACTCAATATTACAACTCAATACTAGAACAAAGATATGACTCTATATGAATGCCTCCGGCGGTGTACCGGGATGTGCAATGATCTAGCATAGCAATGACATCAAAAAAGGACAAGCCATGAAAACATCATGCTAGCTATCTTACGATCATGCAAAGTAATATGACAATAAATGCTCAAGTCATGTATATCATGATGATGGGAGTTGCATGGCAATATATCTTGGAATGGCTATGGAAATGCCATGATAGGTAGGTATGGTGGCTGTTTTGAGGAAGATATAATGAGGCTTATGTGTGATAGAGCATATCGTATCACGGGGTTTGGATGCACCGGCGAAGTTTGCACCAGCTCTCAAGGTGAGAAAGGGCAATGCACGGTACTGAAGAGGCTAGCAATGATGGAAGGGTGAGAGTGCGTATAATCCATGGACTCAACATTAGTCATAAAGAACTCACATACTTATTGCAAAAATCTATTAGTCATCGAAACAAAGTACTACGCGCATGCTCCTAGGGGGATAGATTGGTAGGAAAAGACCATCTTTCGTCCCCGACCGCCACTCATAAGGAAGACAATCAATAAACACCAGATGCTCCGACTTTGTTACATAACGGTTCACCATACGTGCATGCTACGGGACTTGAAAACCTCAACACAAGTATTTCTCAATTTCACAATTAATCGACTAGCATGACTCTAATATCACCACCTTTATATCGCAAAACTATTGCAAGGAATCAAACATATCATATTCAGTGATCTACAAGTTTTATGTAGGATTTTATGACTAACCATGTGAATGACCAGTTCCTGTCATCTCTCTAAATAGATATAAGTGAAGCAAGAGAGTTTAATTCTTTCTACAAAAGATATGCCCACGCTCTAACAAATATAAGTGAAGAAAAAGAGCATTCTACAAATGGCGGATTTCTATGTGAAGTGAAACATGCAATCCAAACTTCAAATGATATAAGTGAAGCACACGAAGCATTCTATAAATCCATACTCAAAAGATTTAAGTGAAGTGCAATGAGCATTCTATAAATCAACCAAGGAAAATCTCATACCAGCATGGTGCATAAAAGAAAAGTGAAGACTAAATGCAAAAGACGCTCCAAGATTTGCACATATCACATGAATGAAACGAATCCGAAAACATACCGATATTTGTTGAAGAAAGAGGGGATGCCTTCCGGGGCATCCCCAAGCTTAGACGCTTGAGTCTCCTTGAATATTTACTTGGGGTGCCTCGGGCATCCCCAAGCTTGAGCTCTTGCCTCTCTTCCTTTTTCTCACATCGAGACCTTCTCGATCATCGAACACTTCATCCACACAAAACTTCAACAGAACACTCGGTAAGATCCGTTAGTATAATAAAGCAAATCACTACTCTAAGTACTGTTGCAAACCAATTCATATTTTAGTTTTGCATTGTGTCTACTGTAATATAAATTTTTCATGGCTTAATCCACTGATATAAATTGATAGTTTCATCAAAACAAGCAAACTATGCATCAAAAACAGAATCTGTCTAAAACAGAACAGTCTGTAGCAATCTGAACATTCACCATACTTCTGATACTTGAAAAATTCTGCAAAACTTAGGAAAAATAAAATATTTGTACAGCAAGACAGTGCAAAAAGAATCAGAACCATTTGACGTTCCAGTAAAAAATTGAAATTCACGCACTACAGCCAAAGTTTCTGTCCTGCACCGCACAAACCAACAAGCATTGTAAACATCCTAAAGGCAAACCTTGGCACATTATTTTTATAATACAATGGAATTATACAAGGGGAAAATTATTTTTGTTGAAAAGTTTCTGTAATCAAGATTCACAAAGTTTCCGTGAGCATGAACAAAGTTCAAGGCTAGCTCCCACTTCAAGAATGCTTGTCTTTCTCACTTTCGCTTTTCTTTTTGAAAAGTTTTGGGTTCCCCTCTTTATTTTTGTTGTTTTTAAACTATATGAAAGCACTCAACAGAAATAAATGACTCTCTAAAACTTCCGGGTTGTCTCCCTGGCAGCGCTTTCTTTAAAGCCATTAAGCTAGGCATATAGTGGTCAAGTAATGGATCCACCCGGATCCCAAGGTATATCAAAGCCAATTTTAATTAACAATGATCTGTAATTTAGTAGTGAGCACAAAGTAACATATATCAAGCAATGACGAAGTCTAACTTTCTTCCTATGCATTGGCATGTCATAAAAGAACAATTCATGCACACATAGTAAAGGCCAATGCATAGTATAAGTAGTTTCTTGCAATTTTATCATATTGGTAACATAGAGAGGTGGAGATATAGTTCCTCTCTCATAATAATTGCAAGTAGGAGCAGCAAGCACATGCATATTACATTCATCAAAATCATCATGTGCAATGGTAAAAGGCAACCCATCAATATAATCCTTAATAAGCACAAACTTCTCCGATAAAGTGTAGTAGGGAGAATTCAAAAAGATAATAGGACTATCATGCGTGGGTGCAATAGCAACAATTTCATGTTTAACATAAGGAACTATAGCAAGTTCATCTCCATAAGCATAATTCATATTGGCATCTTGGCCACAAGCATAGCAAGTATCATCAAAAAGGGATATTTCAAACAAATTCAAGGGATCATAGCAATCATCCTTCGGTAAGCACGAAGGGGAATTAAATAATGTATGAGTCGGAGGGTTACTCTCATTAGAAGGTGGGCACGGGTAGCTAATCCGCTCTTCCTCCTTTTGTTCTTCGCTCTCCTCCTCATCTTTTTCATCCAATGAGCTAACTGTTTCATCAATTTCTTCTTCCATAGCTTCCTGCAAAATATTAGTCTCTTCTTGGACAGCGGAGACTTTCTCAATAAATGCATTAATATAGTAATTGTATTCATAATTTTCATAGCAATATCTAAGTATAGCAAGATTTTCATGCCTATAAACTGAATCATCAAAATCGTCAAACGCTTTAAACATAGATTCAATCTCATAAGCACCCATAAAAGCAACAAATTCTTCTATTTGTTCCACATCATAGTAATCATATATACAATTAGCATAAGAAGCTAAGGTTTCATTATCATTAAATTTGCATGAAAAGGGAAGGTGTGGAGCCTTCATCCTAGAGCAACAAGTAATATCATATCTCAAGCATAAATCCCGGGCATACCAACGCAACATAATAAATTGATCCCATAATAGTTTCCCTTTTTGTGTCGAGCGATAATCCCTAAAGTATTCACGTAGATCCAACGTGTCTCCCATTATAAAGTTGAATGGGGTTTTCTCAGGATTATCAAAGTAGTACATAATATCTTTCACATAATGAGAATCGAGGGATTTAGGAGTTACCCCATCTCTATGAGTAGCAAGTACACCTAATTTTTTGGTATTTCATGTTCCATATCCATAACTAAAGATAAAGAACAACTAAGAACAGCAAATAAAAATTACTTAGTGATAAAGCAAACAAGCACACAGGAGAATATTCACCCCACGCTATGACTCCCCGGCAACGGCGTCAGAAAAAGGTCTTGATAACCCACAAGTATAGGGGATCAATTGTAGCCTCTTTCGATAAGTAAGAGTGTCGAACCAAACGAGGAGCTAAAGGTAGAACAAATATTCCCACAAGTTCTATCGACCACCGATACAACTCTACGCACACTTGGCGTTCGCTTTACCGGAAACAAGTATGAAACTAGAAGTACTTTGTAGGTGTGATAGGATAGGTTTGTAAGAAAGTAAAGAGCACGTAAATAAAGACTAGGGGCTGTTTAGATAAAGATGCAATAAAGTAAATATAGCGAGTATGGAAAAGTGGTGGTAGGAGTTGCGAAATTGTCCCTAAGCAATTGACTATGTTACTAGACTGGTAATCACTATTGCAATTCTATTTGAGGGAGAGGCATAAGCTAACATACTTTCTCTACTTGGATCATATGCACTTATGATTGGAACTCTAGCAAGCATCCGCAACTACTAAAGATTCATTAAGGTAAAACCCAACCATAGCATTAAAGTATCAAGTCCCCTTTATCCCATACGAAAACAACCTACTTACTCGGGTCTGTGCTTCTATCACTCACGCCACCCACCATAAGCAAATCATAAACATATTGCAAACCCTACAGCGGGAATCCCTCACGCTTGCGCGACACGGAGGGCACAATAGGACAGCACCAATAATAAAACATGCAACTCAAACCAATCATAGCAATTCATCAATCACCGATAGGACAACGAAAATCTACTCAGACATCATAGGATGGCAACACATCATTGGAAAATAATATGTAACATAAAGCACCATGTTCAAGTAGAGGGTACAGCGGGTTGCGGGAGAGTGGACCGCTGTAGATAGAGGGGGGAAGGTGATGGAGATGTTGGTGAAGATGACGGTGGTGTTGGTGAAGATCGCGGTGATGATGATGGCCCCCGGCAGCGCTCCGGCGCCACCAGAAGCAAGGGGGGGAGAGGCCCCCTTCTTCTTCTTCTTCCTAGAGCTCCTCCCTAGATGGGAGAAGGGTTTTCCCTCTGGTCCTTGGCTCCGATGGCTTGGGAGGGGCGAGAGCCCCTCCGAGATTGGATCTATCGCCCTGTTTCTGCGTTCTCTTCTGGCTCTGTTTCACCGTTTCGTGTATATATGGAGATCCGTAACTCCGATTGCCCTGAAACCTTCGTCGTGAATTTTTTTCCGAAAATTAGCTTTCTTGCGGCAAAAGAAGAGCGTCAACCGCCTTACAGGTGGGTCACGAGGGTCAGGGGCACGCCCTAGGGGGGGCGCCCCCCCACCTCGTGCCCACCTCGGACACTGGTTCGCGTTGGTTTTCCTTCCAGATTTTCCTAATATTCCAAAAAAAATCTCCGTCCGTTTTTATCCTGTTTGGACTCCGTTTGATATGGATATTCTGCAAAACCAAAAACATGCAACAGACAGGAACTGGCACTGGGCACTGGATCAATATGTTAGTCCCAAAAATAGTATAAAAAGTTGCCAAAAAGTATATGGAAGTTGAATAATATTGGCATGGAACAACAAAAAATTATAGATACGACGGAGACGTATCACTCGGCACGGTGTGGTAAGCGTGGTCAACAAACGAGAGTCATCGGAAGATGACTGTACGTGAGAGGCTGACAGTGGGGACGCACCACGCCCATGGACGCTTGCATGCAACAGAACGCGGCGAGGTCAACGTGGTCAAGGAACGACTTCCATCAGAAGTATACTGTACGTGGAGAGTCTCAGCTAGGTCCACGGCCGCAACAAGTAAGTGCCTCCTTATTACATGGAAAATAATGATTCCTCCAACTGACAGCAGGGACCCACTGGACGGGCCACCGTATTTTGCGAAAAAACGTTTGCCCCCTGACTGCTGGGACCCACCTGACGGGCCACCGTATTTCACGAAAAAAACGCTCCCCCCGCTGTCAGCTCGGACCCACCGGAAGTGCCTCCTTATTACGCACAAAAAAATGAATACTCCCCCTGCTAGCTGGGACCCACCTTGGTGGGAGGCTGACTTGTGGGCCTACTAAGGTGACGGGGATGAAGGGCTTTGTCAACTTAGTCAATATGAACGATTCTAGCTCCAGTGACCGTATGATGTCCATCCAACGGCCGTAGTGCTTCTTCAACCTCTGGTCTTCTTGCTCCAGCCGCCCAAACCAGCGCCGGTCGTGCCTCATGCTCCTGCCTCCCGTGGCCGGCTGTGCTGCCGCGAATGCCTCACCGCCCCCTACTATTCCCACCGCTGGCCAGGCCCTGCGGAGACGGCAGCCTCACACCGCAGCCGAACCAGTGAACCCTCGTACTCCTCTCCGCGCGGGCTTCCACTGCCGCGTCTTCCTCGGCTCCGCGTCGTCCCCTTCCTAGGCCTCACTGTCGTCCACCGCCGTGGTGCTCTCCGCGCGGCGTGGTCAACGTGGTCAAGGAACGACTTCCATCGAAAGAGTATTGTATGTGGAGAGGCTGACAGCTGGGTCCACGGCCACAGCCCAGTTTTTTTGTGATTTGCCAAGTAAGTCGCTTTGTCAGGCCTGTTGGGCTGCAAATCTTTCAAGACGAGGAGAGCTTTCATTCGGCTGGCCAAGAAAATGGCCCATCAGTAATGATAAATGGGCTGTACATTTTTAAAACACATCAAACCGGCAATTAGTTTCAAATATCTTTTTTTTCATTTCCAGACTTTAAATTACATTAATTTTTATGCGTGGAGAATTTGTTGGGTTTTATATTGATATACATTTATTTTTAAAATCAGTTTGAATGTGAGTCGAAATTTCGGGATTAAAAACAGTTCGGACCGCACCGAAATATGCAAAATTTCGTATAATTTTTTAACCGTGGCCACAATATGGGCTGTAATGCTAACAAAAGAATATGGGCTCCAAAAAAACCTTAAGAATTAGCAAATGGGCTATAAATTATTAGAAATAATGGCAGATGGGCTGTATGCTATTTTCCACAGATTTGAGGCTTTCCTAAAAAAAGGTTGACGCACAAGCAGTGACTGTTGGATGGCCATCCAACGGCCGTCATGCTTCTTCAATCTCTGCTCTTCCTGCTCTAGCCGCTCAAACAAGCGCCGGCGTAACTGCCTGGTCCCTCCTCCCCGCGGCCGGCTCTGCTGCCACGCAGGCCTCACCGCCCCACCGTACTCCCATTGCTGGCCTAGCCATCCCTCTACTCACCCACAACTGCTGTTATTCTCCGGCGACGACAGACGAACCAGTAAACCCTCATACAGCCGTACTCCCCTCCGCGTGGGAAACAACTGCCGAGTCTTCCCTGCTTCCGTGTCGTTCCCTTCCTAGGCCTCGCCGTCGTCCACCGCCCTGGTGCTCTCGGCGCGGCCTGGTCAACATGGTCAACGACCGACATGCATCTGAAGTGGACTGTACGTGGAGAGGCCGACAGCTGGGTCCACGGCCGCACGCAAGGAAATGCCTCCTTATTACGCGCAAAATAATGATTCCTCCACCTGACATCAGGGACCAACCGAAAGGGTCTCTTTATTTCGCGAAAAAAACGTTACCGCCATGACAGCTCGGACCCACCAGCTATATCTTCGCACGCAAGGAAGTGCCTCCTTATTACGCACAAAAAAATGAATACTCCACCTGTTAGCTGGGACCCAGTATAGTGGCAGGCTGACTTGTGGGCCTACTAAGTTGACGGGGATGGAGGGATTTGTCAACTTAGTCAATATGCATGATTCTAGCTCCAGTGACCGTACGATGTCCATCCAACGGCCGTAGTGCTTCTTCAACCTCTGGTCTTCTTGCTCCAGCCACCCAAACCAGCACCGGTCGTGCCTCGTGCTCCTGCCTCCCGTGGCCGGCTGCGATGCGGCGGAGGCCTCACCGCCCCCTACTACTCCCACCGCTGGCCAGGCCATCCCTCTACTCACCCACACCCCCTGTTATTCTGCGGCGACGACAGCCTCACCCTCGTACTCCTCTTCGCGTGGGCATCCACTGCTGCGTCTTCCCCGGCTCCGCGTCGTCCCCTTCCTAGGCCTCGCCGTCATCCACCACCGTGGTGCTCTCGGCGCGGCGTGGTCAATGTGGTCAATGACCGACTTCCATCGGAAGAGTACTGTGCGTGGAGAGGCAGACAGCTGGGTCCACGGCGGCCGCAAGGAAGTGCCTCCTTATTACGCGCAAAATAATTATTGCTCCACCTGACAGGAGGGTCCCACCGGACGGGCCACCGTATTTCGTGAAAAAAACGTTTCCCCCCTGACTGCTGGGACCCACCAGCTACATCTTCGCACGCAAGGAAGTGCGTCCGGGCAAAAAAAACAAACGATTCGCCCCCTGACTGCTGGGACCCACTAGCTACATCTTCGCAGGCAAGGAAGTGCCTGACAGTTGGGACCCACCTGGTCGAAGCGTACGTAGCTTTGTCATTCTGGTCGCGAACGTGTACGTACATATATACTGGTCGATGTAGAGGCGTGCACGTGTCGTAGTAGAGGCGCGCACGTAGCATGTACACGTACGTACAGCAGCCAGGGTGCAAGAAAGAAAATATGGCCACGTATGTGTACATACGGGCGGGGTCTCAAACGCCTACTCGCGCATACGTACATGGCTGGGTCGGAACAGAGAAACAACATCGTCATCGTGTTCATGGGGAGCCAACCGGCTGGGTCGGAACGGAATGCGTGGTCGTGTTCATTGGGAGGGCTTGGACAGAACAGGCGATGGAAACGAGGCTTGGCGTACCGCACAACGGAGGAAACGGACCTCCTACGTTCGGAACGGGGTCCTGTTGATCGGGAGGGGTGTGGCGTACCGCAAAACGGAGGAAACGGACCTCCTACGGTCGAAACGGGGGTCCTGTTGATAGGGAGGGGTGTGGCATACCGCAAAACGGACGAAACGGACCTCCTACGGTCGAAACGGGGGTCCTGTTGATCGGGAGGGGTGTGGCGTACCGCAAAACGGATGAAACGGACCTCCTATGGTCGAAACGGGGGTCCTGTTCATCGGGAGGGGTGTGGCAGACCGCAAAACGGGACTCCACGGGATACTGTTCATCTCCACCGTCGACCTCCTCCAGCCTCCACGGGCTACTGTCGACCTCCTCCAGCCTCCACGGGCTCCTGTTCATCCAGCCTCCACCGCACGCTACTCCACCGGCTACTGTTCAACCACCCCTCCACCGTCTACTGTTCATCCAGCCCTCCACACCACGGGGTCCTGTTCAACCACCCCTCCACGGGCACCCCTCCACCGTCTACTGTTCATCCAGCCCTCCACACCACGGGGTCCTGTTCAACCACCCCTCCACGGGCACCCCTCCACCGTCTACTGTTCATCCAGCCGTCCACCACACCACGGGGTCCTATTCATCCAGATGCAACGCCACCGCTCACCATTCATCCAAACCCCCCCGCAACGCTCACTGTTCATCCCAGAGGCAGCATCGATCGGCTTCAGTTAGCAGCAGTAGCGAAGGAATCGCTCGATCGGG
Source organism: Aegilops tauschii subsp. strangulata (assembly GCF_002575655.3). Taxonomy (NCBI): domain Eukaryota; kingdom Viridiplantae; phylum Streptophyta; class Magnoliopsida; order Poales; family Poaceae; genus Aegilops; species Aegilops tauschii. Next base: position 522,155,416 of record NC_053036.3, read on the forward strand.
TTCAGTTAACAGCCATCGATCGATCGCTCGGGTTCAGTAACGCGTAGCCTGCAGTGCAATCGCTCGGGTTCAGTTAGAGCCCAACGCCTCGCTCGGGTTCAGTTTGAGCCAACGCCTCGCACAGACGCGCGTACGTGTACGAGAGAAACGCGCATCGCTCGGCCCCTGACCTCCCACTGTAACCGGGAACTCCCCGAAATTTTCCTCCCCCTCGCTTCTACCACGGTTTTTTCCATCATGGACGGCCCAAAGAATGTCATGCAGCTGCGTCTCCGGCCCGCCCAGGACGAAAAGCCCATTTTCTGTCATGATTTTTTGTCATAGAAGTAGGAGCCCACCACATCTATGATGATACCGGGTTTTGTCACAATTATCGTCATAGAAGTGTCATATGTATGACAGAAAAAAATTTCGTTCGGCCCAAAATGTCACGGATGTGTCTTTTTTTTGTAGTGCTTCTTGTGTTTCCAAGGTCCTATGAACATTCCACCACCTATACTTGAAAATTTTTATAACCAAGGGGGAGATGACGATGGTGATGATCACAAGCATGAGGACGAGCAGAACGTATATACTCAGTGGCGCCTGGCAACTAATTCCGATGGATCACCTCTTCTTGTCTGTATACAACGCACTGAGTTTGTTACTACTGAGGGAGCACGTGTTGTCTCCCATGGTCGCAGTCTCCGGACCTATTCCAACACCCGTTGCATGGTATTCGGGATGGATACTAGTGTGCTAGCGCCAACACCTTCTCCCTGGTACAGAATTGATAGTCTTGGAGAAAACTCGCTCTTCACAAAACTATCCGATGATGGTGAAAGGCGATCCAACTGCTGTTGCCACAACGTTACTAGTACCATTTATGAGAAGCAACTGTGTCTATACCTCGGACATTTGGGTGGTTCCCTACCCTGGTACTGATATAGTAGGCCGCTTCAGCCTGGATGATCAGTGCTGCATTGGTTTCGAGATCGACAGTAGATGGCCCATCCCAGAGAATCACTTGTGGTTCAAAGCAAGCGTTTCCAACGCCCAGGATTGGTTGAGTTGAAGTTCATTTCATTTCTTGTTATTTGTTGTGTGATGAAAACTTTAGTATTTATAATGTACCCTCGTTGTCGATGTGGGTTGATGACCTGTTGTACGTAATAAAATGATATGCCTGTGATAAACTTAATAAATTTATGAATGGCTTTCGAGTCGCTTCTCTGAGTGAGTGGTGCGACGAGGCAAAAAAATATTTTCCGAATACATAATTGTACGTGCATTGCAACAAGTTATCGGATGAGGCCAATCAACAATAGTAGTACACTATTTGTACTAGCTTCACATGCTTCGCGCGTTGGGCAGGTGTTTTTACTGTAGCCATATGTTAATGTGTTCGCTGTACGTAACCAGCACCTCGAATCCTCAATACTAGTACTATATAAGTAGTAGGAGTAGTAGGGTGGCATGGGCCAGAACAAGCATTCACGTCCAGGAGTACGACACATGCCACCACCACGACATCCATCTGACACCATATTATTTCTTGGAGTCCGTGCTAGAGCAATCTCGTCAACCTCGTCGTTTCTCTAACTTCAACCATCGCACGGCGGGCGAGGTGGGGGTTTGCCGATAGTTGGTTTCCTCAACTGCGGTCCCACTTGTAAGGCCAACTCCAACGCACGACCCCAAACGGACCTCCGTTTTGCACGAACTCCAACAATAATTTTGACTAGAAAAGCAAGACCAAAGAAAAGAAGAACCACAAGAATACATTTTACTACTCTAGAAGATATCCAACTTCCATAACTGCTCCTGTAAGTTGGATTAGTGCCTTCTCGATGCATTCATTGTTGATCTGCGGAGGAGATTGCGTGCTTCTTTCTTCTTCGAGAGTAAAGAAGTAGACATTGCTTCCTCGCATCTAATCTCATGTCTAGCTTCTATTCTAGTAGGAGTATCAACAAGTGCACTAGTCTCATCTCTAGCCTCTATGCTAGCTAAAAGTGCTAGAACATCTACTAAATTGCGCTCTATCAATATATCGATGTACTCTTCTTCCCAATACCAAAACTTGCACCCATTCTACTCCCTCCGTTCCACAATACATGCCTTCTATTTGTCAAAATATAGATGTATCTAGACATGTTTTAGTATATAGGTACATCCATTTTTGGACAAATGGAAGTCAAGTATTTTGGAATGGAGGGAGTACACAATAATTTTTTTAAGTTAGCACAACTAGTCTAATCCGAGAGCACAACCGAAGATTTGGTTGGGTTCTTCCTCCTTTTGCCGACACGTGGGACATCCAGCATCCAGGTCGTGTCATGCAAGACAATAGAGTGGTAGTTGAAGCCACGTGATATGCATCTTGGGTTAAACTATAAATATAATCTTACTACTCTTGAGTAACTCCAAAAGAGGCCACCGAAGATCTTTATTGGATTTGTTTTTCATCACCAGCACATCGAGGTGAAAGATGTGCAGGTTCAATGGGTCGTCTTGCATTTTCACTGACATGTGGGTCCACATGTGAGCAAATAGACGATGGGCTCCGCGCGTCCGCTGGCTGGCTAAGAAGAGAGATAGAGGAGGGCTGAGCACGAACTCCAAGAAATTTGTTCTATGTAACCAGCACCTCGATATTCGCGTGTGGTTGTTTCTAGAATAAAGAAAGGAGGTACCCCTACTTATGTTACTCCCACTACGCCTAGCCTAAGGTTAGTCAGTGAACTTGCGCTTGGCTCTTCGCCTCTTCCGGAAGTCGATGGTTCTATAGTAGTACTTCTGGCAATCTGACACCAAATGAACTGCTGCACGTCCACCGCTTGTAAGCAAAAGTTTCTCCTCGTGCTGCGAGCCACCGCGCACGCATTGGCGAGGGAGAAGGCGTAATCAAGCTTCTCGTCGTTCTGCGAGTTGACGGGACACATCAAAGTTATTTAGTACGTACTCTCTCCAAAAAAGGTTGACCATGTCATTGCTGGAACCATCCCGTGCTCCGTCGTTGAGTACGTGCACTATTCACGTGCCATCGAGGAGAAACAATATTGCGTAGGTGCCATCGAAGTGCACGACTCACTTACGCACTGCTTATATGATTATCTCCATTTTCTTGCATGACACGTGCACCTTGATGCTAGATGTCTCGCGTGTTGGGAAAAGGATGAACAAAGCTCACGTAAAAGAAAAGAGTTGAAGAGCATAGATTCCCGACGACCGAGAAGGAGCAAGGAACCTCGCGGTGGAGCGTCTGCAAGGAACCTTGCGCGTTTTCCCCTATTTTTTGCCGCCTGCCCACCTATAAACAAATAAAAGAACATGAACTTTTCGCTAACCACTAGAAACGGTACATCAGGATGCTAAGTTGAAGATGTTTTATACTCCCTCCGTTCCCAAATATAAGTCTTTTTAGAGATTTCAATAAGGGACTACATACGAAACAAAATGAGTGAATCTACACTCTAAAATATGTCTACATACATCCGTATGTTGTAGTCTATTTGAAATGGCTAGAAAGACTTATATGTAGGAACGGAGGGAGTAGTTTATTTTGAATTATTGATAACCACGCAACAAGCCACGCATGTACAGGACGCATGCACCCACACATGTACACAAGCCAACGCACTAACTCCATCCGATCTAACTCATGCACATACGCGCACAGCATGGAGCACACAACGCACGGACACAACACGTGCATGCACACACGCTCGGCCATAGAATGCACGTGAATAACACATGCATGCGCACACACTCGGCTGCATGGAGGCGTGCGCCATCCGCGGTGACGTCCGGTTCGTCGTGCTACGGCGAAGCTCGCACGCAACGGCGCATACGCATCTCTTGCAGCACCTCTTTGCCGTCGTTGCTCAACTACTAGTCGGAGACGAAGACGACCGCAGCCTCGGCCTTAGAGCTAGCACTGATGGAAAAACACGCACGCTGCACGCACACGAGCACGTACGGAGTGCCCATGACGTGGTGGTGGTGCGTCCCCAGTCGCCTCTACTCCTTCTGTGCACGTTGTCTATCAAGGCGGCTGCATGCTAATGATGATGTGGGTGAGATCTTCTAGGACTCAGATGATGATGAGGAAAATTATGAGACACAAGGTGACGTACACCGTCAAGGTCCATGGCCAAGGGGGTGCTAGTAAGTGCTTGGATGTGCTTAGAGCAAGTACAATAGAGTTGAGTCAGCGGGCTATAAGGAATAAACTAGTATATTTCTGCTTAGTTGGAGGAAAGAGAAGAGGAGAGAGAAGGTAAGCGGGCTCTTCGTGAAGAGCCAGCTCTAGCACGTGCTCCTAGGCACTTTGTGAGAATGAAAGGCGGGCCATATAATAAAAAAGTAGTACACTCTTTTGATCTACTATTGTACATGTTGAATATAAGATGGGTTGTAGATGACATGGCACTGGCTTATAGCCAGCAGCTGGCTATACTATTAACCATGCTCTTAGATGAGGTGCTAAGTGCATTAAATGGCTTAGTAACTCAAGTCTTCAATGCATAGGTGCTTAGTTTATTGGTGCCACATCATATTTTATGCCTACGTGGCAGGCTTTGCAGCTATACATGGTGGAGCACTGGGAGAGGCCAAGGCTGGTCATAGTGGGGAGTAACTTATACTGTAACATATTACTATGTTACTCTAAACATCTCTATAAACCGGAAAGGAGGGAGTAGTAACATAGACTAGTGTCATATGCAGAGTATGGGAGCACATGATATTTCCCCGTCCGGACCGATCCCAAGTTGGCTTCTCACCTTCTTGGCCCAACAAAAACCCCTCCCCCCTCCTGCGCGCGCCTCCTGCCCGGCGCCAGCTGAGCCCGCCACTCTACATTGATGGCAAGTCAGGGTGACGCGACTTCTCACTGCTTCCGCCGTTGAAGCGGTGCGCCGACCGAGGGCACCGCCCGCTGCACGCCCGGCATTTCATACTACACAGTGGAGAGTAAATTTAGAGCAAGTACTACAATTAGATGACATAAGCAGGCTATAAGGATTTAAATATAGTATTTGTGCTTAGTTGAAGGAGAGAGAAGAGAAGTGGATTGTAAACGTGTAGCTGGTTGTACTCCAACATACTTTGTGAGACAAAAGGTGGGGCCATTATTAATGATATATTATTTATACTAAAGAGACAAAAGACGCCTTAATTACTCCATTTTTTTGGAGACAAACCTTGGTGGGGCTATTATTGACTTTTTTGAGCTATTATTGACTTGGACGTGGGGTTTGGGGGCCAAAGGCCTACTATTATACTCGCACGACCGACCTGACATGCTCTACCCTAGCCGCCGCTGTATCATATGGTTTCGCACCGTTCCAGATCTTAGCGCCGTCACGCAATCTTCTCCAGCCCTCCTTCCGGCGTGCACCGTGAGAAGGGACAACAGTCCTCCGAACCCCGCCTTTCGTGATCCTGTACGGGAGAGGGGCGATCAGGTTTTTGGGGAGCACACTCCTGTGACTGCTGCCAGCGACGACTTCCTCAACGACAGCCTTCTTCCCCGACCTCGGTAACCTCTTCATCAACAACATGAGTGACAACATCAACCACATCAGTTCTGCTCCCGCTATACATTATGTGATTTTGTCCTCCTGGTTTAGTCTGCATCATTACTTTGATGTTTGCAATTGTTGTCATGATCTATTTACTGCTGATTCGGATTAAATCTCATACTAAATTGCTCATATATTCAACAATCCAATCAAAAAACCTGATTACAGGCAATTTACCCCGAGTTGTTTTGCTGCGCTTTTGAAGCCGGCTACTTTTAAGGGGGTGCAATATAAAAGGTGGCGCACAAGAGCAGTATATTGGTTTCAGATCATGTACTGCTATGACGCCACTAAGGGTAAGCCTGAGGGCGATCTTAATCCTACACAGCGGGAAGCTTTTCAGAACATGGATACCCTCTTCAAAGCCGCCATGTTGAGTGTTCTTGACGATTCCATTGTGGATTCATATATGTCATTTGACAGCAGCAAAGACATGTGGGCTGCGCTCGAGGCCACGTTTGGGCCCTCGGGCGCTGGCCATGAGTTGTACGTCATGGAGCAATTCTGTGACTACAAGATGACTGATGAGCGCTCTGTTGTTCAGCAGACTCATGAGATACAGTCACTCTCTAAGGAACTTGAGTACTTTAAGTGTGTGTTGACGGACAAATTTGTTGTTGGGACCATCATTGCCAAGCTTCCACCTTCGTGGAACGATTTTGCTACTTCTCTGAAAAACAAGAGACATGAGTTTTCTGTTTTGGATTTCATTAGCACTCTTGATTTTGAGGAGAAGGCGAGAGCAAAAGACACACGTGCTTGGGTCGCTGAGGGAGCTTCTAGTGCCCACATGGTACACGAGAAGAACTTCCAACCCAACCAGCCCCAAAACAACAAGAACAAGTCTCAGGGGAAAGGCAAGTTTGATGCAAAGAACAAGCCATCACATTCGACCAACTTCAAGAAGAATTCTCATAACTGGAAGGGATACAAACCTCAATTTTGGTAGCACCGCACAAAATTTATATGGCTGCATCTACCTGCTATCAGCTAACCTCATGGTGCTCCAGGTATTCCTACATTCGTAACTAGGTACAATGACCACCGCAAGATGAAATTAGCTTATTCGTACGTTGACTTGCTGAATGCAGTGCGGAATGATCCTGTCATGTGTGGAGGAGAAAACAAGCAGTGCAGCCGAAGGTGGAAATCAACCAAGGACTTATGAAATTATATATAATCTTCCTCAGGCAGGTCAGTATCCCCTTCGTCCAGATGATCGTGTTTTGTCATGCCGAGCTATTGATATGTGCTACTGTTTTGCAACACCGTTTAAGTATAGCTACTGTTTTCCTATCTTTTCAGATTCAGGACAATGAATTTGATTTCAGGGGAACTGCACAATATGGACTCATGTTGAGTCATCTCTATTGCCTCATGTGTTTGCTGCAAATGTGTCAGCATCAATTGGAAGATGAGGCAGCTAGCTAGCTGTGGAGTTGCCAACATGCTCAAAGTGCTCGCAAAATTGAGAAGAAACAAGCATGCCCAAAAAATTAATGCGTGCGCAGGCAGGTCCTTTGCTCAGAGAAGCATCGACCGATTTTGTTTATTTCCACACCTTCTCACAGCTTTGTATTGTTTATAGTATGGTGAATCATTGAGATGCATAGACATGCTGAACTATTGTTCTTCTGAATGTTAGTATGCATACCGTATCTTCTGAAGCTTAGTTTAATGTGAGTGTCTGCATCCAGTACCGCATCCTATAATTTGGTGGATGCACACAGAGAAAATAAATCTCCTTAATTTACTCCATAACCACCCTATTAAATAGGCCTAGTAACAAACCATGCACATGCAGTGGCCGGCGGGCACATGCATCCTGCATGCATGGCCAGTCAGCCAAGTCCATGCGCCAGCTCCAATGCAGCAACACAAAAGAAGAGAGCGGTTCTTGGGAAAAAGCAAGTAGTTAGTGCAACGGGCCTTATAAACACGAACAGCTTGCTCTCCTGCTTACGTCCCCCCAATTCCCACCGCTCCGCAATCTTCCTCACTCGTCTAGAAAACCCCGCTCACCTTCTTCCTCACTCGTACAAAAAACGCCTGCTCCTCTTCTTCCACTCCTACAGAAATCCCCAGGCCTCCTTCTTCCCCACTCGCACTGCCACTAGGCTCGTCTCTGGCTACTCTGTTCAAACCCGTGAGCTTGGCACTGGAGTCGGCTAGCCCCAGTGCCAAGAAGATGAGGCTCCCGCCAGCAGCGACGCCGGTTGTAGATCCCGCACCCGGTAGCGCGAGGAGAAGCGGCGAGCCCCTCCCACCCGGATCTAAGGAACCGGTAGAATCTCTGGTGGACCACATCATCGATCTCCCGGACGTTATCCTTGAGGAGATCATCTCGCTTCTCCCCACCAAGGATTGCTGCCGCACACAAGTCCTCTCAACTCGGTGGCGCCCTCTATGGCGCACCGCGCCCCTCAATCTCGACTATCGTCAGATATCTGTCCTTCCTGAATTTGATCTCCTTAGAGCCATCGTCTCTTCTCACCAGCAGGGCCCCGTTCAATGCCTCTGCATCCCGACACGCTACCTGCTGTCCATACCCGGCAAGGTGGACGCTTGGCTGACCTCACCTGAATTCGGAAAACTCCAGCAGTTTGAGTTGTACCATTACCACAAAAGTTTCATACCACGAACACACCAAGAATTCGTGCCCACATCACCGTTGTCCATCTCGCGGTTTTCCTCCTCTCTCCACACCGCCACCTTCGCCCGGTGCCATCTACCAGACGATCTGGTACAAATGCTTCGACTCCCACTGCTAAAAAACTTTCGCTTGTGGTGGTTTATCTATCAGAGGCCTCACTGCATAGGATCATCCACTCCAGTTGCCCTGCCCTGGAGTGCTTGCTAATTGTTTTGGGAATAGAAATCGGTATCAGTTGTCTCCAAATAAAGTCGCCTCACCTTAAAAGCATTGGAATTTGTTTTAAAGGACAACAGATCATCATCGAAGATGCCCCTTCACTTGAAAGGTTGCTCCTTCATAGTTGTTATACACCTTCAGAAATAACTGTCGTCTCTGCGCCCAAACTGGAGACCTTGGGTGTAATTCGTGACCCATTTAATAATCACAAGGAGTTGGTGTTTGGCTCCACACTTTTTCAGGTACCGTATATTATCATCTACACATTTGTAATCATATGCTGCATTTTTCATTTGTGCGCATAAGTTTTATATCATCTTGGAGTACACTTTGGGTAGTAATATTATGTTATATGCTCAATGAAGAGTTCGTCCATTGATAGCCTATCAATGCTGCTGGATTCTGTCAAGATCATATATATCAGAATGTATAGTTTTGATCTGGACATAATTATTGGCTTGCTGCGATGCTTTCGATCTCTGGAGAATTTATACATAGAGGTGATGATTTCATGCACATTGAAAGCCCGTATATATTGTACTAGAACTAACTGTTCAGCTTCCGTTCTTTCGACATACTCTTTTTTCAGACCTTAACTGTTTTCAATCTTCATGTCTACTTAGGCAGAACCACATGGAGAAAAACATATAACCAATTAGTGGCGTAATAAGCACAAGGATTTTCTTAGTTCTCATGACATTCGTTTGAGGACAATAACGATGGGACGATATGCATCCAACCAGGCAAACAGAAGCTTTGTCACATTCTTCCTGTTGAATGCGAGGTTACTATTGTCCATGAGGCTTAATTTTTACAGCAAGAGATTTCTCACGAACAGACATGTTGAACAGCAAAAAAAGAAGTTCCAGGTGGACAAATGGGCTTCTAAACGTGCTCGGCTTCTATTTACAACAAGTTGTAGTCATCCTGGAATAATTTTTTTTGCACAGGATGTTGATTTTATGGATCAGACCGATCCATTTGTTTGTGACTGCAAAAAAGAGTGGTTGGGTTAGATGTTACTGTAATGTTCAATCTGGGTTTTGTCAAAAAATTTGATGAACAATTAATCCTTGGGATTTTTGTACCATTTGTATGCTTGAGTTGCATGTTGTTTCCCTCGTACTCCCCTCCACCTGCCACTACACTGCCGCATCTTCCACGGCTGCTGTTCGTTCCCGTCCGAGGCCTCGCCGTCGTTCTCCGCCTTGGTTCGCTTGCTGTGCCCGCCGCCGTCTGGCGTTGTCAACATGGTCAACAACCAAGAGGAATCAGGAAATGACTGTACGTGGAGAGGCTGACAGTAGGGACCCACCAGGGTCATTGCATTTCGCAAGCAGGTGCCTCGTTATTACAAGCCCAAAAAAACTTCCTCCTAATTGTTTGACAACTAGGTCCCATGCCATTGTCAATGTAGTCAATAAACGAGAAAATTATGCAACGAGCGAATAACACCAGGGACCCAGCAGCTCGCCCAGTTATTTTTTAGTTTCAGAGATGGAGCTCAACTGCGCGCTGTGCTGTGGCCCGTTAGCCCACGCTTACGCTTTTATTAAGCACATGACGAGCCCAGTTGATATATTTTTTCTTTCTGAAATTGGCTAGCCTAGTTATTTTTTTTGGAGAATACCAAAACCGAGGCCTACTTGCTTTTCTCAGCCCTGCTGGGCTGCAAATCTTTCAAGACGAGGAGGGATGTAAGTTGTAAGAAATGGGCTTCCCCAAAAAATGGGCTATAAGTTGTAAGAAATGGGCTGTAAATTTTTAAACCAAAGCCAACCGACAATTGCATTAAAATATCATTTTTCAGGATTTCTCTACTCTCTACTTTTATAAAAACCAAAGCCAACTGGCAATTACATTAAAATATCATCTTTTCTCCCACAAGATAAACTACTCATACAAATGCATCTTCATGTTCCGTGCAACGAACGGGCATCTTGCTAGTTAAGATTCTAAATTTCATTCATTTTTTTGCGGAGAATTGTTTTTTGAATTTTATTTGATATAATTTTTTGAAAGTTATTTTTAACGTGACTCGAAATTTCGTGATTAAAAGAGTTCGGACCCCCCGAAATATGCAAAATTTCGTTGAATTTTTTAGCAGTGCCCAGAATATATGGTCTATAATGCTAATAAAAAGAATATGGGCTTCAAATATCCTTAAGAATTAGCAAATGGGCTATAAATTATTGAAAATAATGGCTAATGGGCTGTATGCTATTTTCCACAGATTTGGAGGCTGACTTCTGGGCCTACTAGGTTGACGATGACGCTGTCCTAATTTTTTTTTGACGCGTACGCAAGGCTTTGTCAACTTAGTCAACACACATCAGTGACTGTTGATGTCCATCCAACGGCCGCCGTGCTTCTTCAATCTCTGATCTTCCTGCTCCAGCCGCCCAAACCAGCGCCGGCGGGACTTCCTGCTCCCTCCTACCGTGGCTGGCTGTACCACCGCCAGGCCATCCCTCTAACCGCCCACCACATCCTGTTATTTTCCGGCGACATCAGCCTCACCCCGCAGCCGACCAGTCAGCGCTCGTACTCCCCTCAGCATGGGCATCCGCTTCGCCGGCTCCGGGTGGTTCTCTTCCTGGGCCTCGCCCTCGTCCACCGCGTTTGTGCTCTCGGCGCGGCAAGGTCAACATGGTCAACAAACAACAGCCATCGGAAGAGGCTGACAGTACGGGCCCACACAGGGAAATGCCTCCTTATTACGCGCAAAATAATGATTCCTCCACCTGATAGCTGGGACCCACCGGAAGGGCCTCTGTATTTCGTGAAAAAACGTTCCCACCGCTGTCAGCTCGGACCCACCGGAAATGCCTCCTTATTACGCACAAAAAAATGAATACTCCCCCTACTAGCTGGGACTCACCTTGGTGGGAGGCTGACTTGTGGGCCTACTAAGTTGACGGGGACGGAGGGCTTTGTCAACTTAGTCAATATGAACGATTCTAGCTCCAGTGACCATACGATGTCCATCCAACGGCCGTAGTGCTTCTTCAACCTCTGGTCTTCGTGCTCCAGCCGCCCAAAGCAGCACCGGTCGTGCCGCATGCTCCTGCCTCCCATGGCCGACTGTGATGCCGCGGAGGGCTCACCGCCCCCTACTACTCCCACCCCTGGCCAGGCCATCCCTCTACTCACCCACACCCCCTGTTATTCTACGGCGATGGCTGCCTCACACTGCAGCCAAACCGGTGAACCCTCGCACTCCTCTTTGCATGGGCATCCACTGCTGCGTCTTCCCCGGCTCCGCGTCGTCTCCTTCCTAGGCCTCGCTGTCGTCCACCGTTGTGGTGCTCTCGGCGCGGCGTGGTCAATGTGGTCAACGATCGACTTCCATCGGAAGAGTACAGTACGTGGAGAGGCTGACAGCTGGGTTCACGGCAGCCGTAAGGAAGTGCCTCCTTAGTACGCGCAAAATAATTATTCCTCCACCTGACAGCGGGGACCCATCGGACGGGCCACCGTAATTCGCAAAAAAATGATTCGCCCCCTGACTGCTGGGACCCACTAGCTACATCTTCGCACGGAAGGAAGGGCGTCCGAAAAAAAAGATTCGCCCCCCTAACTGCTGGGACCCACCATCTACATCTTCGCACGCAAGGAAGTGCGTGACAGTCGGGACCCACCTGGTCGAAGCGTACGTAGCATTGTCATTCTGGTCGCGAACTTGTACGTACATACTGTTGGATGTAGAGGCGCGCACGTGTCGTAGTAGAGGGGCGCACGTGTCGTAGTAGAGGCGCGCACGTAGCATGTACACGTACATACAGTGGCCAGTGTGCAAGAAAGAAAATACGGCCACGTATGTGTACATACGGACGGGGTCTCGAACGCCTACTCGCGCATACGTACGGCCAGGGCTCGTGTACATGGCTAGGTCAGAACGGAGAAACAACGTTGTCGTCATGTTCATGGGGAGCCAACCGGCTGGGTCGGAACGGAATGCGGCGTCATATTCATCGGGAGGGCTTGGACGGAACAGGCGATGGAAATGAGGCCTGGCATACCGCAGAACGGAGGAAACGGCCTTGTGTTCGACCGGCCACGTTCGAAACGGGATCCTGTTCATCGAGAGGGCTCTGGCGTACCGCAAAACGGAGGAAATGGACCTCCTACGGTCGAAACGGGGGTCCTGTTGATCGAGAGGGGTGTGGCGTACCGCAAAACGGACGAAACGGACTTGTGTTGGAGCGCTACGGTCGAAACGGGGGTCCTGTTCATCGGGAGGGGTGTGGCGTACCGCAAAACGGGACTCCACGGGGTACAGTTCATCTCCACCGTCGACCTCCTCTAGCCTCCACGGGCTACCGTCGACCTCCTCCAGCCTCCACGGGCTCCTGTTCATCCAGCCTCCACCGCGCGCTACTCCATCGGCTACTGTTCAACCACCCCTCCACGGGCACCCCTCCATCGTCTACTATTCATCCAGCCCTCCACGGGGTCGTCCTGTTCAACCAGCCCTCCACGGGGTCCTGTTCATCCAGCCCCAACCGCTCGATCGATCGGGGTCCTGTTCATCCGGAGGCAACGCCACGGGGTCCTGTTCATCCACCCCCACCGCTCATTGTTCATCCACCCCCCCCGCAATGCTCACTGTTCATCCAGAGGCAGCATCGATCGGCTTCAGTTAGCAGCAGTAGCGAAGGAATCGCTCGATCGCTCGGGTTCAGTAACGCGTAGCCTGCAGTGCAATCGCTCGGGTTCAGTTAGGCGACGCCTCGCTCGGGTTCAGTTAGAGCCGAACGCCTCGCACACACGCACGTACATGTATGAGAGAAACGCGCATCGCTCGGCCCCCGACCACCCACCGTAAACGGGAACTCCCCGAAATTTTCATTGCCCTCGCTTCTACCACGGTTTTTTCTGTCATGGACGGCCCAAAGAATGTCATGTAGCTGCGTCTCTGGCCCGCCCAGGACGAAAAGCCCATTTTCTGTCATAGAAGTAGGAGTCCACTACATCTATGATGATACCAGGTTTTGTCACAATTATCGTCATAGAAGTGTCATAAGTATGACAGAAAAAAAATTCATTCGGCCCAAAATGTCACGGCTGTGTCTTTTTTTTGTAGTGGTATCACTTGTATCGAGAATTTTTAAGAGGTGGAGCAATCCTTGCAACATACTTGACATAAAGACAATAATACTTCAATGTGGAACATAATACAAGCTGGATAGCAAGTTGTGTCCGTAACATGATCAAGTTTGTGATGAAAGGAAGGTAAGGATGTTGTTGATGGTAACTCAAGTTACCAAGGGACGAGGATGGCACTTATGAACAGGAATTCGATTGATATCCTGGAAGGAGTCAAAATGTTGATGATGATCACGATACTTTTTTTGTGGAGAGGCTCCATGAAGAAGAATTCGAACATCGACTACATCAAGAAAAAGGACTGATGCAATGAAAGATTATTGGAACCACGGATACGATACAAACTCAGAATCAAGTTTGTTGTTCAAGGCAGAATGATATGTCGAGGAAAATCAATGTAAGCTTAGCTCATCATCGAAAGTGGTGCTTCGGGAATAAGGACCAGGTAGCACAGTTAAAAATCATCACGATAATGATATAGCCAAACAGGATGGGATGGCGTGATGGAGTATTAAACTTCTCAACAACAAAGTACTGGAAGTACTGAATCACAGTGTTGATTCGATTCACAAATCGGTGTTCTCGGTTGACGACAACCCAGAACCCGTGGAGTGGCTATGACGGGGAAAGGAACTACTTCATCAGAAATTCATAAGATGTAGTGTAATGGGTTGCTATCCTCGAGATACCAGGGGGTAATACTCGAAGGCAATTACTTTTAACTTGTTCAAGAATGGGATCAAAGAAGAACAATCACGGTCGGAACCACGATTGCAAAGGACAAAATCATAGATACAAGATCATATTATGCCAAGTGAATAATTATTGTTACGAGAAGCTATCATGATAAGCTCTACATCATTTCCATGGGCATGAACACAAAGTTTAAGGTCGACTCCCACTTCTCCAATGTATAACCTTTCATTCACTCCTCGCCTTCGACGAAGTTGTAGTGTAGAAATTTATCTGTCATAACACCAGTAGAGTATGACCAATAGAAGTTCCCGGGTTCATACAGATCATGGAAGGCATTGGTTCAACCCATCAAGGCATCTTAGGAACATATACTACAAACTTCTAGAGTAAATAACACAAGCTCGAAAGTAGAGCATGGTTGACAAATCAAGGATACAATTTTACCAAAGGCATTATATATCAGTGAAAGAACTCACAATGATTTGGTATGTGAAGGACAATGTCAGATAATAATTCAACAAAGGAACTGGCTGTCCTCAATGAAGCTGATGTGAGTAACGACACCCAATCAGAGGAAGAAGAATGTGAAAACATCAGATTATAGAAACAACTGATTAATTCAAAGCTCAAAGGCAAAAGAATTAAGATTTCCAAACCAAGAGATTAGGAGCAAGGGCCCTGGTAAGGATAGATAAGTCGAGTAGGCTTAGGGGAACAATCGATGGCAATTTGATTGGTCGAGATCAGCTCATGTTTAAAATGACGTCTGAGCTGAAAGGATGAATTCTAGGATATGATTGATGATTGCGACCATTCCCAACGTATCAAATCATAGACTCAAAATGATAATGATAAAGTATGCCAATAAGATTACTAGATTTATGGGATTAACCATAATGTAAGCAAGCAAGAATTTCAAGAGCAATAGGCTGCTGAAGATTTTCGGAAGATCAAATGGTATTTCAAAGACTTTTGTGAAATACATGAATCAACTCGGGATGAGCGGATACTCGATAAGTGCTAGGATTTATCCGTAGGGGTATTCATGTGGCAAAAGAACTGCAAGGCAGTGGGCACAAAGTATTCTCAAAACAATAGAGAAAACTTCGGGGTATCTTGTAATAACAAGAACAACGGGGAATGATTGTATGAATGGAAATTGTACATGGTTATTCATAGGGGGTCATCGATGGAAGGGAATTGCAGTAGCGATGGTATAAAGTCTCGAGAAAACATCACAGAGTATCTTTGGAATTTTCTGGTGCAGCAGGCGATCATATGTAATAAGGGGCTTGCCGGGAGGCAGTAGTTACAAGAACCTAAAGTCGGAGTAAGTTAAATCATTTAACTCGAATAGAAGAGAGATCAGAGTCCCAGAGTATAGATGAGGAATAAAAGATCCTAATACCACCCAATGGCAACATGGGCCCGTAAGCCACACAACCATGTTAGTAAAAGTTTTGCAATGACTAGACTCGACTTTGGCCAAGGAGTGGGGAAGGGGCGGTTTCTATAGGCAGTCGGCTCTGATACCAACTTGTGACGCCCCCGATTTAATCATACACTAATCATGCATGCAAATGTGTATGATCAAGATCAGGGACTCGCGGGAAGATATCACAACACAACTCTAAAAGTAAAATAAGTCATACAAGCATCATATTACAAGCCAGGGGCCTCGAGGGCTCGAATACAAGTGCTCAAACATAAACGAGTCAGCGGAAGCAACAATATCTGAGTACGGACATAAGTTAAACAAGTTTCCATAAGATGGCTAGCACAAACTGGGATACAGATCGAAAGAGGTGCATGCCTCCTTCCTAGGATCCTCCTAAACTACTCCTGGTCATCGGCGGCCTGAACCTAGTAGGCACCCTCGGTGTAGTAAGGGTCGTCGTCGACGGTGGCGTCTGGCTCCTGGGCTCCAGCATCTGGTTGCGACATCCGAGAAGAAATGGAAAAGGGGGGAAAGGGGGAGCAAAGCAACCGTGAGTACTCATCCAAAGTACTCGCAAGCAAGGATCTACACTACATATGCATGGGTATATGTGTAAAGAGGCAATATCGGTGGACTGAACTGCAGAATGCCAGAATAAGAGGGGGATAGCTAGTCCTATCAAAGACTACGCTTCTGGCAGCCTCCATCTTGCAGCATGTAGAAGAGAGTAGATGGTAAGTTCACCAAGTATCATCGCATAGCATAATTCTACCCGGCGATCCTTCCCTCATCGCCCTGTGGGAAAGCGATCACCGGGTTGTCTCTGGAACTTGTCTGGGTTTGTTTTATTAAGTATCCAGTTCTAGTTGTCATAAGGTCAAGGTACAACTCCGGGTCGTCCTTTTACCGAGGGACACGACTATTCGAATAGATAAACTTCCCTGCAGGGGTGCACCACATAACCCAACATGCTCGATCCCTCTGGCCGGACACACTTTCCTGGGTCATGCTCGGCCTCGGAAGATCAACACGTCGCAGCCCTACCTAGGCTCAATAGAGTGGTCAGCACGCCGGTCTAAATCCTACGCGCAGGGATTTGGGCCCATCGCCCATTGCACACGTGCATGTTGCGTGGGCGGCCGGAAGACCTAGCCTCCCTAATAAAAGAGCAGGCGTTCCAGTCCAATCCGGCGTGCGCCGCTCAGTCGCTGACGTCAAGAAGGCTTCGCCTGATACCACGACGTTGAGTGCCCATAATTGTTCCCACATAGTTGGTTAGTGCGTATAGGCCAATGGCCAGACTCAAATCAAATACCAAGATCTCGTTAAGCGTGTTATTTTCAAGTAATCGCGGACGCCCACCAGGGACCAGGCCCACCTGTCTCCTAGGTTGTCGCAACCTGCCCTGTCACTCTGCCAGAAAGTAACCATCAGGGGCTCTCGGGAACCCAGGCCCGTCACTACCTGGATGGAACCACCTGTCCCTTTAGCCCCCATCTCCGAATCACTTGCGGGTACTCTACGAGCCGACCCAACTTTAGTCACCATCTGAATATTATATATGTATGTATAGTATATACCCGTGATCACAACCCGATAGTATAGCATGGCAGACGGACAAGAATGTAGGGCCACAGATGATAAACTAGCATCCTATACTAAGCATTTAGGATTGCAGGTAAGGTATCAACAATTGTAGCAACAATGACAGGCTATGCAATAGAATAGGATTAACCGAAAGTAGTATCATACTAGACTACTCTAATGCAAGCAGTAGAGAGAAGGAATAGGCGATATCTGGTGATCAAGGGGGGGGGGCTTGCCTGGTTGCTCTGGCAAGAAGGAGGGGTCGTCAACTCCGTAGTTCACCGGGGCAGCAGCGTTGACGTCAGTCTCGTAGTCTACCGGAGAGAAGAGGGGGAAGAAACAATGAATACAATGCAAACATATGCATGACAATGCATTTCAAAGCAAATAGCGGTGCTAGTGTGCCCTAACGCAGTAGTAGGCGATACTGGCAAAGGGGGGAAACATCCAGGAAAATATTCCCGGTGTTTGAGGTTTTCGGACAGATGAACCGCATGTGAAATGTTGCATGTTTGCTATGCTAGGGATGTGTGGCTGACAAAAGGAACGCGTATTCGGATTCGTCTCGTCGTTCTGAGCAACTTTCATGTACAAAGTATTTTCATGCGAGGTACGGTTTATTTTATATTAATTTTCAAAGTTTTATTCTTTTTTGAATTTAAATTAATTCAAATTTAAACAGTGGAATATTCTTATATACCTAGCAGCCGCTAGCTACTGAGTATGACAGGGGGTCCAGAGGCTGAGTTAGCATGCACAGTCAGCAAGTCAAAGGTCAGCGTTTACCAGTCAAACAAGGGGTGGGACCCAGGTGTCATAGAATGTTTTATTAACAGCAGTTTTAATTAGTTAGTTTATTAAAAGGGGCCCACTAATTAGTGGGATATTAGGTAGGGGGTTAGGTTAGTGCCTAATTAACAGGGTCGGGCCCACCTGCTGGTTTTAACCAGCGCGCGCTGGCGGTACAGAGGCGACGGGGCTCGCTGGACTCGTGGCTTTGGCGACCATTTGGTCAGCCGAGAGCGGTTACGAGAAGAGGGCGATGGCGCGAGTCGAGGAGAGGGGTCAGTAGGTGCGGGGGGGGGGGGGGGTTGCCAGAGTGACGGCTACAGCGACTGACAAGCGGCGGCGGCGGCGGAGCTACATTGGGGACCCGGTACAGGCGACCCCTGGACGCGTGGGGGGGGGGGGGGCTCTCCGGAATGTCCGCATCACGGTGCGTCCAGCGGTGGCGTGGCCGGAGATGTCCGGCAGCCATGGCGGCGAGGTCCGTGGCATAGGAGGCTGCGATAGGGCGGGCCAGGCCGACGCATGCATGCGAGGGTGCAGCCAGACGCGCGGGCTGGGCTGCAGCGGCGCGGGGCATCGCGTGGAGATGGGGCTAGCGGGGCGAGGGGGGGTAGAGGGCAGTAGCGAGCACAGGCGCTCAGCGGGGCGCGCGTCCGATGCAGCGAGCACGAGCAGGCACATGGTGACCGAGAGGGACGAGGATAGAGGAGGGAGCACGTGCTCACAGGGTAGGTGTAGGGACTGAGGCAGCGGGGCGCGGCGAGGAGGACGGGGAAGACGGCGACGAGGTCCAGCGACGGCGTGGCAGCGGTGGTCGGCGATAGGGACTCCGAGCGGCGGCAAGATCAGGGCGGTGAGCGCTGGGGCGCTCCCGATCCAGATCGCGAGGGGGGTGGGGATGATACGTCTCCGTCGTATCTACTTTTCCAAACACTTTTGCCCATGTTTTGGACTCTAACTTGCATGATTTGAATGGAAGTAACCCGGACTGACGCTGTTTTCAGCAGAACTGCCATGGTGTTATTTTTGTGCAGAAATAAAAGTTCTCGGAATGGCCTGAAAAATCTACGGAGCAACTTTTTGGAATTAATAAAAAATATTGGCGAAGGAATCAACGTCAGGGGGCCCACACCCTGTCCACGAGGGTGGGGGCGCCCCCCTAGGGCGCGCCCCCTGCCTCGTGGGCCCCTGGAGCTCCACCGACCTCACCTCCAACTCCATATATTCACGTTCACAGAGAAAAAACTAAAAGAAGAACATTCATCGCCCTAAACTCTCTCGGGAGGGCTGATCTGGAGTCCATTCGGGGCTCCGGAGAGGGGAATCCGTCACCGCCGCCATCATCAACCTTCCTCCATCACCAAGTTCATGATGCTCACCGCCGTGCATGAGTAATTCCATCGTAAGCTTGCTGGACGGTGATGGGTTGGATGAGATTTACCATGTAATCGAGTTAGTTTTGTTAGGGTTTGATCCCTAGTATCCACTATGTTCTGAGATTGATGTTGCTATGACTTTGCTATGCTTAATCCTTGTCACTAGGGCCCGAGCGCCATGAATTCAGATCCGAACCTATTATGTTTTCATGAATATATGTGAGTTCTTGATCCTATCTTGCAAGTCTATAGTCACCTATTATGTGTTATGTTCCGTTAACCCCAAAGTGACAATAATCGGGATACTTACCGGTGATGACCGTAGTTTGAGGAGTTCATGTATTCACTAAGTGTTAAGGCTTTGGTCCGGTACTCTATTAAAAGGAGGCCTTAATATCCCTTAGTTTCCAATAGGACCCCACTTCGATGGGAGGGTAGGAAAAGATTTCATGCAAGTTCTTTTCCATAAGCACGTATGACTATATTCGGAATACATGCCTACATTACATTGATGAACTGGAGGTATTTCTGTGTCACCCTATGTTATAACTATTACATGAGGAATCGCATCCGACATAATTATCCATCACTGATCCAATGCCTATGAGCTTTTCACATATTGCTCTTTGCTTAGTTACTTTAACGTTGTTGCTGTTACAATTACTACAAAACTGCTACTGTTACTTTTGCTACTGTTACCGTTACTTCCATACTACTTTTCTACTAAATACTTTGCTACAAATACTAAGTTATCCAGGAGTGGTTGAATTGACAACTCAACTGCTAATACTTGAGAATATTCTTTGGCTCCCCTTGTGTAGAATCAATAAATTTGGGTTGAATACTCTACCCTCGAAAACTGTTGCGATCCCCTATACTTGTGGGTTATCAAGACTATTTTCTGGCGCCGTTGCCGGGGAGCATAGCTCTATTCTTTGAGTCACTTGGGATTTATATCTGCTGATCACTATGAGGAACTTGAAAGACGAAAGAACTAAGATTTATCCCTCAACTACGAGGGAAGGTAAGGAATTACCATCTAGCTCTGCACTTAATTCTCCTTATGAGTAAACTTGCGACACCTAAACCTGCTTCTGCTATGAATTCTGATATGTCGCATGTTGTTGATGATGCCACTTCTACTATGCATGATACTTATGATGAAACTACTTCTATGCTTGATACTACTGTGCCATTAGGTGAATATCTTGATGAACAACTTGCTAGGGCTAGAGAGAATGAAACTATTGAAAATGAAATTATTGATGATAGTGATGATGAAGGTTCTCCCCCTAAATATGAATTGCCTGTTGTTCCTGAGGGTTATGTTATGGATGAAGAAACTGCTAGGGATTTTCTTGCTTGCAATGATAGATCCGATCTTAAGAAGTTACTAGCTAAACTGAAACAAAAGTCTTTGAATGCTAGAATGAAATACGACCCTGCTTTTGCTACTTCACCTATCTATGTTTCTGATAAGGATTATGATTTCTCTGTCGATCCTGAGATAATTACTTTGGTTGAATCTGATCCTTTTTATGGCTATGAATCTGAAACTGTTGTGGCACATCTTACTAAGTTAAACGATATAGCCACCCTGTTCACTAATGATGAGAAATCTCGCTACTATTATATCCTTAAGATATTTCTGTTCTCATTAAAGGGTGATGCTAAAACATGGTTTAATTCTCTTGATCCTGGTTGTGTGCGTAGTCCCGAGGATATGATTTATTACTTCTCTGCTAAATATTTTCCTGCTCAGAAGAAACAAGCTACCTTAAGGGAAATATATAATTTTGTGCACATTGAAGAAGAGATTCTCCCACAAGCTTGGGGGAGGCTTCTCCGATTACTTAATGCTTTGCCTGATCATCCTCTCAAGAAAAATAAATTCTTGATATGTTTTATAATGGACTAACCGATGCTTCCAGAGACCACCTGGATAGTTGTGCTAGTTGTGTTTTCAGGAGAACTGTCGATCAAGCTGAACTGTTATTGAATAATATGTTGACTAATGAAAACAATTGGACACTTCCTAAGCCAATTCCTGAGCCAACCCTTGAACCAACTCCGAAGAAAAGGGGTGTTCTATTTCTCAGTCCTAAAGATATGCAAGAGGCAAAGAAATCTATGAAAGAAAAAGGTATTAAAGCTGAAGATGTTAAGAATTTACGTCATGTTGAAGAATTACATGGTCTTAATATACCACCTATTGAAGAAATACATGGTCTTGATAACCCGACACAGGTAGTAAAGGTAAATTCTCTCTATAGATATGATAAAATTGAAATCCCGTCTACTAAGTTTGCTAGCCAATGCTTGGATGATTTTGATGACTTTATGGCTAGACAAGAATATTTCAATTCTTATGTTGGTAGATAATTAAAAAGTAATGCTTATATGATTGGACACTTGAGTGATTATATGTCTAGAGTTAAGGGTGAACTTAAACTCATTAGTAAACATGCTTCCATGGTTACCACTCAAGTAGAACAAGTGCTTAAAGCTCAAAATGATTTGCTCAATGAATTGAATAATAGATATGACTTTGCTGTTAGAGTAGCTACTAGAACGGGTAAAATGACCCAGGAACCTTTGTATCCTGAGGGCCACCGTAAGAGAATTGAGCAAGATTCTCAGAGAAATAACGTTGATGCACCTAGTCCTTCTAAAAAGAAGAAGAAGAAAAATGATAGGACTTTGCATGCTCCTAGTGAACCTGTTGTAGACACACCTGAGAATCCCAATGATATTTCTATTTCTGATGCTGAAACACAATCTGGTCATGAACATGAACCTAGTATTAATGTTAATGATGATGTTCATGTTGATGCTCAACCTAGCAATAATAATGATGTAGAGATTGAACCTGCTGTTGATCTTGATAACCCACAATCATAGAATCAACGTTATGATAAGAGAGACTTTGTTGCTAGGAAGCACGGTAAAGAAAGAGAACCATGGGTTCAGAAACCCATGCCTTTTCCTCCTAAACCATTTAAGAAAAAGGATGATGAGGATTTTGAGCGCTTTGCTGAAATGATTAGACCTATCTTTTTGCGTATGCGTTTGACTGATATGCTTAAAGTAAATCCTTATGCTAAGTACATGAAGGATATTATTACAAATAAAAGAAAGATACCGGAAGCTGAAATTTCCACCATGCTTGCTAATTATACTTTAAAGGGTGGAATACCAAAGAAACTTGGAGATCCAGGAGTACCAACTATACCATGCTACATTCAAAGAAACTATGTTAAAACTGCTTTATGTGATCTTGGAGCCGATGTTAGTGTTATGCCTCTCTCTTTATATCGTAGACTTGAACTGAATAAGTTGACACCTACTGAAATATCTTTGCAAATGGCCGATAAATCAACTGCTATACCTGTCGGAATTTGTGAGGATGTGCCTGTTGTGGTTGCAAACGTTACTATCTTAACAGACTTGGTTATTCTTGATATTCCCGAGGACGATAGTATGTCGATTATCCTTGGTAGACCCTTTTTGAATACTGCAGGGGCTGTTATTGATTGCAACAAAGGCAATGTCACTTTTCATGTTGATGGTAATGAGCATACGGTACACTTTCCGAGGAAACAACCTCAAGTTCAGAGTATCAATTCTATTGGAAAAATTCCATCAATTATTATTGGAGGTTTTGAATTTCCACTCCCTACTGTTAAGAAGAAATATGATATTCTTATTATTGGGGATGTGCATATCCCCGTTGAGGTAACCTACTGTTATTCAAAATTTCTCCGGTTTCATGCGATTCGGAATGAGTTTGTTAACAAGACTTGATCAACCTTGTTAGTGGATTCCTTTTTATGAGCATGAGATGGATGAAGTTAGAAAGCACAACTTTCTGTACCCTCTTTTTACTTTCTGTTATTTATATTAAATAAAGCAAAAATAGTATTTTCTGTCTGTTTTCTGAATTATCCATGCAATAAAAAAATACCCCGAAAATAGAAGTTCTCCAAATGCCCTGAAAATTTAGTATGATTTTTATGGAATATTTGAGAATATGTGGCACCGAGAACACAGCAGGGGGAGCTAGCACCTGGCCACGAGGGTCCAGGGCGCGTCCCCTGCCTCGTGGGCCCACGGTGGCCCCCTTCCAGTTATTCCTGCACCCACACACTTCTTCTTCCTCCCAAACAAATCACCATCCAGCTCAAGCACGAGTTCTAGCTCATTTTGCTGCCATTTTCGATCTCCTTGCTCAAAGCTCCATTCATAAAACTGCTTTGGGGGATTGTTCTTTGGTATGTGATTCCTCCAATGGTCCAATTAGTTTTTGTTCTTGTGCTTTATTCATTGCAAATTTTTGCTGCTAAGGTGACCCTGTTCTTGAGCTTGCATGTCAAATTTATATGGTCCCAATTAGTTCTAATGCATGATATAGTCTCTAGGCACTTGTGGGAGTAGTTGCTATCAATTTTATTGAGTTTGGTTCACTTTTATTTGGAGTTACCCAAATTTTCAAAAAAAATTCAGAGGAAGAAATATGTCTAGGAAAATGTACCAAGGTGGTTCTTCAAGGAAGCAAGGACCCATGCTCGCAATACGTGAGCAGGACGAGGAACCACCGAGGGAAGCTTACGTGCGACCCTGTGAATGGCCGTCAGAGGAGTTTATGGTCAAAGTAGGCATCAAGGATGAATTTGATGCATATGTGCGTAATGCTGATCTTGAGGACTTCATGCAAAATAAGTGCCCTCAATACTACCATTTAACTGATTTCTTTGTGAGAAGGTTCAAATTTACATCTTCGCGTAATTCTCACAATGTCCTGTTTGATCCTTATGATAAATCTTATACCATGGACTTAGAAGATTTTACTACTGCTTGTAAACTCCCGCAATGGGGTAGTGCTAGTGAACCTCGCAAATCTGAATATAAAGATTTTCTTGCTAGTATCATTGTGGGGGAATCTAGAGAAATAGCAGAAGCTACCATAGGGAGCATTCATTTTCCTGCTATACATTATTTTGCTCTCTTCATTGGTAGATGCATTACCGGTAAAGACGAGGCTTGTCACATGTGTGTTCCGGATCTTAGTGTCCTCAAGAGTGCTCTATTAGGTGATAAACAATATAACTTGGGGGCCATTGTTGCACGTAGGTTGCATAATAGTGGTTTGATTGGAGATTTGTTTGGTGAGATTTATGCAACTCGTGTAGCTAATTTTCTTGAGATACCCATACATGAAAGGGATATGGAGTTGCCCCCTGCTTATTTAGATTATGACGCCATGGTTAGCCATCAGTTTCTTGAGAGGAATGCACAATTTTTCCAATACCGACTAATCTTTAACAGACGTCGCACTGTCCATGTTGCTCTCCCTGCTCCTGGTTTATTTGACTTTCAGGCAAAAAGGAGATATTTTATAACCAGGGAGGAGGCGAACGAGTACGAGAGGAGGATGGAGGCAGCCGCCTCCAAGCTGCAGCTCGTGAGGCGATGGCTGCTGCATCCCAGTACGACCCCAGTTACAACTTTGGATATCCGCCAGGCCATCCGTGGGCATAGACCAACTTAGGCCAAAAGCCTAAGCTTGGGGGAGTACGTATTCCTCACCGACATTACATTCATGTTCACACACTCATTCTAGTTGTCGGTGCTCATACTTTTTCATTGTACTATCCATGCTAGTTTATTTTCTTTTTCTAGCTTTCTTCTTGTGAGTTGAAAAACCTTAAGAAAAACAAAAAAATTAGTTGTAGCTTTTAGCTAGTTTACTTTCCATGCCTGTAGTAGTAGTAACTAAAAGAAAACCCAAAAATATTTCTTGTTCTTCTTTTGCTTGTTGGGAGCTTTCCCGTGTAAATAGTTTTATTTCTTTTCTTTCCTTTGGGGGTCGAGAGGAGAAGACTTTGTTGAAAATGTTGAGTGGCTCTCATATGCATTACTGTTGATTTAACCAAGAGCCCATATTACCTTGTCTTCTCCCTTGATTTGAATGCTTGCAGATTCCAGCTTAGTCCAATGCACATGCACTATTATTATTATATACACCGTTCGGTCGTGCGAGTGAAAGGCAATAATGACGATATATGATGGACTGATTGAGATGAGAGAAGCTGGTATTAACTCGACCTCTCTTGTTTTTGTAAATATGATTAGTTCATCGTTCCTGATTCAGCCTATTATGAATAAACATGTTTGCAATGACAATTAGAGATTACAGTTGCTTCTGCCATGCTTAATTAGCTAGGAGTTTATAATGGTTTACCTTGCGTGCCAACATGCTATTAAAATGATTGTGATGTGGTATAATAGGGTGGTATCCTCCTTTGAATGGTTTGAGTGACTTGACTTGGCACATGTTCATGCATGTAGATGAAAAAAATCAACATTGCCTTCATGATATTTATGTTCATGGTGGATTATATCCTACTCATGCTTGCACTGAGTGTTTATTAATTTTAATGCACGTTCATGACTGTTGTCGCTCTCTAGTTTGTCGCTTCCCAGTCTCTTTCTAGCCTTCACTTGAACTAAGCGGGAATACTGCTTGTGCATCCACATCCATAAACCCCAAAGTTATTCCATATGAGTCCACCATACCTTCCTATATGCGGTATCTACCTGCCGTTCCAAGTAAATTTGTATGTGCCAAACTCCAAACCTTCAAATGAAATTCTGTTTTGTATGCTCGAACAGCTCATGTATCAACTAGGGTTGTCTGTATCTTCCATGCTAGGCGGGTTATTCTCAAGAGGAGTGGACTCCGCTCCTCATTCACGAGAAAATGGCTGGTCAACGGGATGCCCAGTCCCATGCTCAAATCAAATCAAAATAATTGCAAACAAAACTCCCCCAGGATTGTTGTTAGTTCGAGGCACCCGTTGTTTCAGGCAAGCCATGGATTGATGATTGCTGGTGGAGGGGGAGTATAAACTTTACCATTCTGTTTGGGAACCGCCTATAATGTGTGTAGCATGGAAGATATCGAGATCTCTTAGTTGTTATGTTGACATTGAAAGTATATCGCTCAAAATATTATTTATCTCTATTTCAAAATCGAGCTCTGGCACCTCTACAAATCCCCGCTTCCCTCTGCGAAGGGCCTATCTATTTACTTTTATGTTGAGTCATCACCCTCTTATTAAAAAGCACCCGCTGGAGAGCACCACTGTCATTTGCATACATTACTATTAATTTATATTGGGTATGACTGGATCTCTTTTACCATGAATTACAATGTTTAGTCAGTCCTTGATCTTCAGAGGTGCTCTGCATTTATGCTTTGCGGTCTCAGAAAGGCTAGCGAGGTACCATCTTGTTATATCATATTATGATTGTTTTGAGAAAGTGTTGTCATCCGAGATTTATTATTATTACTCGCTAGTTGATTATGCCATTGATATGAGTAAACATGAGACCTAAGTGTTATTGTGAATATGGTTAGTTCATACTCTTTGCTGAAAATTTGAATGCTGGCTTTACATATTTGCAACAACAAGAGCAAACAGAGTTTGTAAAAGTTTTTCTTTATCACTTTCAGTTTGTCAACTGAATTGCTTGAGGACAAGCAAAGGTTTAAGCTTGGGGGAGTTGATACGTCTCCGTCGTATCTACTTTTCCAAACACTTTTGCCCTTGTTTTGGACTCTAACTTGCATGATTTGAATGGAACTAAACCGGACTGACGTTGTTTTCAGCACAACTGCCATGGTGTTATTTTTGTGTAGAAATAAAAGTTCTCGGAATGACCTGAAAATCCACGGAGTAACTCTTTCGAATTAATAAAAATATTGGCGAAAGAATCAACGTCAGGGGGCCCACACCCTGTCCACGAGGGTGGGGGGCGCCCCCCTAGGGCGCACCCCCTGCCTCATGGGCCCCCTGGAGCTCCACCGACCTCAACTCCAACTCCATATATTCACGCTCGCGGAGAAAAAAATGAGAGAAAAAGATTCATCACGTTTTACGATACGGAGCCGCCGCCAAGCCCTAAACTCTCTCGGGAGGGCTGATCTAGAGTCCGTTCGGGGCTCCGGAGAGGGGAATCCGTCGCCGTCGTCAGCATCAACCTTCCTCCATCACCAATTTCATGATGCTCACTGCCGTGCGTGAGTAATTCCATAGTAGGCTTGCTGGACCGTGATGGTTGGATGAGATTTACCATGTAATCGAGTTAGTATTGTTAGGGTTTGATCCCTAGTATCCACTATGTTCTGAGATTGATATTGCTATGACTTTGCTATGCTTAATGCTTGACACTAGGGCCCGAGTGCCATCATTTCAGATCTGAACCTATTATGTTTTCATGAATATATGTGAGTTCTTGATCCTATCTTGCAAGTCTATAGTCACCTATTATGTGTTATGATCCGTTAACCCCGAAGTGACAATAATCGGGATACTTACCGGTGACGACCGTAGTTTGAGGAGTTCATGTATTCACTAAGTGTTAATGCTTTGGTCCGGTACTCTATTAAAAGGAGGCCTTAATATCCCTTAGTTTCCAATAGGACCCCGCTGCCATGGGAGGGTAGGACAAAAGATGTCATGCAAGTTCTTTTCCATAAGCACGTATGACTATATTCGGAATACATGCCTACATTACATTGATGAACTGGAGGTATTTCTGTGTCACCCTATGTTATAACTATTACATGAGGAATCGCATCCGACATAATTATCCATCACTGATCCAATGCCTATGAGCTTTTCACATATTGCTCTTTGCTTAGTTACTTTAACGTTGTTGCTGTTACAATTACTACAAAACTGCTACTGTTACCGTTACTTCCATACTACTTTTCTACTAAATACTTTGCTACAAATACTAAGTTATCCAGGTGTGGTTGAATTGACAACTCAACTGCTAATACTTGAGAATATTCTTTGGCTCCCCTTGTGTCGAATCAATAAATTTGGGTTGAATACTCTACCCACAAAAACTGTTGCGATCCCCTATACTTGTGGGTTATCAGGGGATCGTGGGCAGGGGATTAGGGTTCGGTGGTAAGGCAGGGGCCTAAGTAGGCCAGTAGGTGGGCCAGCCTGGCTGGGCCGTGGCCCGGTTGCACTGGAGAAAACCTTTTGCTTTTACCTTTCTTTTCTTGTTTATTTTATTTTTCTTTTCCGTTTTCTTTTAGTTCCTAATTATTTAAGTTTTAATAAAATACCCAAGTGGCACCTAAATTGATGCTACAAGTTATGTCACAACCAGAAAAAGTTCCATCGCAAAATAATATAGTTTAGTATTTTACAAAATATAAAAGGCATTTAATTAATGGTTTTAGCTACTGATTCAATTAGTTTAGTGCATTTAACATTTTATAAAGACTTGGTTTCTCCACCAATATATATCTTATGAATTATTTGTCATAGTAATAACATTTTAGTTTTGACTTTTGAAAACTTTAATTGTTTGACTTGTTTTTGAATTTGGATTTTGAATCGGTTTTGAACTAACGCGAGATTAGCAATAGTAACAGAGGTGACGTGGCATCATTAGCAGAGGTTCACTGTAGCTTAATTATCCGGGCGTCACACACGCCGGCCAAAGTATCATAAGCAACATTGAACACTCAGTACCAGGAAGAGGCTCTAAAGCATGCAGCAACCATTCTTTCCCATTGTTTTGCATGGTACCTATACAAGGGAATGACAAAGCCTCTGCCATTATGTCCCATAGAATCTTTGACGAAGTACAACGACAGAGTGCAGGAAAGTTGTCCTTAGATTCAATTCCGCTTATCGGGCATAGATCATTTATTTCGAGGCCCTGAATATGTTTGTTTCTCCAAGTCGGCAGAGAGTCAGTAGCCACGCACCAAGCAAAGTTTCGAACACTTGGGGTACATCGGTGGACCAAATGAGTTGCTGGCAAGATCGTCGGCCATCAGGGCATGAACTGAAGCCATTAGACGTGCTTCTGTGTGCCTCTTCAAAACCGAACTGGTAAGCACTCTTAGTAGGAAAAACACCATACTTTCCTGCACCCCATGCCAGCATGTCATCTCCCAGCCACGGCGACACATGAATTTTTAGAATATCTACAACATCCGTTGGTAGGAAATATTGTAGTAAAAACTCTAGATTCTAGGAGCCATGCTATAAGGGCATATTTCACCCCATGTGGTTTTGGTGATTGATGACAATGCTTTTGCGGACTAATCGTGTGCTTTGAGCATTTCATATGTTTAGGCACAAGACGATTCATTGCCCCTCGAAGCTTAGTGAAGACGGCGTTTCTCTACGTTTCTTTTCGGTGGATTTGAGTCGTAGGAAAGCCATACTATTAAGAGGGGTCCACTTTGCGAAGGTTAGGTTGGAATCATCACGTACACGTCTGTTCCTTTGAACCACCTTTCCTTTGCATCTTTAGAGCACCGACCGTTTATCCGTGTCTTGGCAAAATGAAGGACTTCTAGTGTTATTGAGCTGTGGCATGCAGTAGTATTGCTCAAGGAAGCAATAGTACCGCAAAGGCCCATGGTAGTACCGGCCGGTCACGCGGTAGTACCGCAGGTCCTTGCGGTAGTACCGCTCCCCGGGCGCGATAGTACCGTGGCCTCTGGCCTAGCACAGCAGCACGAGCGGAAGTAGGGGTGAATGTAATTTTTTACATGCGCGCCCTACGCGGTAGTATCGTTTCCTGTATGCGGTAGTACCGTGTCGGATTTTTGCACAAATCGAAACTCAGCGGAAGTAGCCACGGATGTATTTTTCTTCGTCCGTGCCTTCCAAGCCCAGGCCAACCCTGCCTTGCGGTAGTACCGCAAGGGCGAGCGGTAGTACCACTCCGGCGGTTCTACCGCTCCTTTGCTTCATCGCAACAGGGCTGGTCTCGCTCCTGCCGTGCAAGCAGTAGTACCGCATGTCGCCGGCTGGATAAGTGGGTAACGGTTGGATTTGTCCTATCACTATATAAGGGGAGTCTTCTTCTCCGAGTTGACTACCTCTTCTATCCCCAAGCTCCATTGTTGCTCTAAGCTCAATTCTCGCCCGATCTCTCTCCCTAGCCAATCAAACTTGTTGATTCTTTAGGGATTGGTTGAGAAGGCTGAGGGAGTCCTAGACTAAGGGGTCCTCGGACAGCCAGACTATGTGCGTAGACCAGACTATTGGGCTATGAAGATACAAGATAGAAGACTTCTTCCCGTGTCCGAACGGGACTCTCCTTTGCGTGGAAGGCAAGCTTGGCGATTCGGATATGTAGATTCCTTTTCTCTGTAACCGAATTTGTGTAACCCTAGCCTCTCCGGTGTCTATATAAACCGGAGGGTTTAGTCCGTAGAGACAACAACAATCATAATCTCATAGGCTAGGCTTCTAGGGTTTAGCCATTACGATCTCGTGGTAGATCAACTCTTGTAATACTCATATTCATCAAGATCAATCAAGCAGGAAGTAGGGTATTACCTTCATAGAGAGGGCCCGAACCTGGGTAAACATTGTGTCCCCCGCCTCCTGTTACCATTAGGCTTAGAAGCATAGTTCGGGACCCCTACCCGAGATCCACCGGTTTTGACACTGACATTGGTGCTTTCATTGAGAGTTCTGCTACGTCATCACCACAAGGCTTGATGGCTCCATCAATCATCCACAACAATGCAGTCCAGGGGAGATCTTCCTCCCCGGACAGATCTTTGTATTCGGTGGCTTCGCACTACGGGCCAACTCATTTGGCCATCTAGAGCAGATCGATAGCTACGCCCCTGGCCATCAGGTCAGATTTGGGAGCCTGAATTTTGTGGTCGGTATTCGTGGAGACTTGATCTTCGACGGATTCGAGCCCATGACGGCTGTCCCCTGCCACCACGATGAAGATGACCTAAATCTGTCATCTGACTGCGCTTAGAAGATAACGCCTGTAACTGCTCTGGCTCTAGATCGGGAGCGGATCGCGTCATCCGAAGACGGGAATCTTAACCCTGTCACGGATGCCACAAACTCAGCGGTGCTCGAGCTGCGCACAGACCCAACATCGACTTGGGCTTGTGTCACCGGAACCTCGGACTCATCTCCGGCCATAGGTTCCGGACCGCGTGCATCCGCGCCCATCGAACCTGATTGGGCGCCGATCTTGGAGTTCTGCTCCGCGGACGTCTTCCAGCACTCACCTCTAGGCGATGTGTTAAACTCATTGAAATCCCTCTCCCTGTCGGGAGACTCTCGGCCGAACTATGTCCGGCTCGAATGGGAAGCGGACGACGAAGAACTTCGTTTCCCACCCACCACCCACTTCATTGCCACTGTCGAGGACTTAACCGACACGCTCGATTACGGCTCTGAGGACATCGACGGTACGGACGACGATGCCGGAGAGGAGTAGGCACAAAAATCACCACCCTTGGGGCAGTGGACGGCTACATCCTCATATGATATATACATGGTGGACACACCTAATTAAGGAGAAGGATGCTGACAGCGATAACGGCATGCCTATCGATGAACCCCCCAAGCGCCAGCATCAGAAGCGCCGACCTCGATCCGGCAAATGGAAAAACATCAACATTGTCATGGACGACGATGATAATATGAACCAAGCCGAGGACCCCACAGACCCAGCGCTGGAGCAGGGCATGCAAGAGGATGGCGAACACAGTCCGGAGATGTTGTCTGACCATAGCAATGCCGAAGCTAGCAATTATCAACCTGTCTCTGAAGAGGAGATCAGCCTGGGCGACGATGAATTCGTCGTCCCAGAAGAACCATTAGAACAAGAACGCCTCCATCAAAGGCTTATCGCCACCGCAAGGAGCCTGAAGAAGCAGAAGCAGCAGCTTAAAGCCGCACAGGATACGCTCAATGACAGATGGAACGAAGTGCTAGACGCTGAGGAAAAATACAGCGGTAATCGCCAAACAAAGTGCTATCCTAAGCGTAAGCTGCTGCCCGAATTCGATGATGAGGCTATTGCGCCTATACCGCCAAAAAACAATACGGCTGACAGGCCAGACCGACCACCTCGTGGTCGAGACAGAGCGGCTAGCAATGCCGTACACAAGCCCGCACCCCTCCCCGTAAAGGAAGGAAGGTTGCGGCCCAGGACCAGAAACACGATCTATGTGAAGACCTGGACAAAAAGGCTGGCAAAACCAGGTCCATCTGTGGATCCAGGGAACGTGCTCCTACACGGGATCATGATTATCAAACCAAATATACCGGTCATTTACCAGCTCGGAACCAATACCGAACATTACAACCGTCGGACCGAATCCAC
The DNA here is from genome assembly GCF_002575655.3 of Aegilops tauschii subsp. strangulata. Lineage (NCBI taxonomy): Eukaryota > Viridiplantae > Streptophyta > Magnoliopsida > Poales > Poaceae > Aegilops > Aegilops tauschii. The sequence continues at coordinate 522,188,041 of NC_053036.3, forward strand.
GACACAGCCAGATACAGGGGTGCCGCGCATCCCCATGAGGTGCTAGAACACGATTTTCCAGAGGGTTTTAAACCTGTAAACATCGGTGTACAATGGAACAATGGACCCCGCGGTTTGGATAGAAGACTTTATTCTTCACATCCACATGGCTCGTGGAGATGATCTCCACGCCATCAAATACTTAACCCTCAAGCTGAAAGGACCAGCTCGGCACTGGCTAAAAAGCCTCCCTAAAAACTCCATTGGAAGCTGGGAAGAACTTGAGGACGCTTTTCGGGCCAACTTCCAAGGGACCTATGTCCGGCCCCCGGACGCAGACGATCTAAGTCACATAATCCAACAACCTGGAGAATTAGCCCGTAAGCTTTGGAACCAGTTTCTCACCAAGAAGAACCAAATCATCGATTGTCCGGACGCTGAAGCCTTAGCGTCCTTCAAACACAGTGTCCGGGACGAATGGCTAGCCAGACACCTCGGCCAGGAAAAGCCAAGGACAATGGCAGCCTTAACTACACTCATGACCCGCTTTTGCACGGGCGAGGACAGCTGGTTAGCCCATAGCAGCACCAGTGATCCCGACACATGTGAGGTCAGGGACGGCAATGGAAAACCACGACGCAACAAAATAAGCGTCAGAACAATGAAGAAATCCCAGACAATACAGCGGTAAACGCCGGATTCAGGGGCTCCAGACCCGGTCAACGGAAGAAGCCATTTAAAGGCAATAAAGACGGATCATGCAGCCTGGATAAAATTCTAGACAGGCCCTGCCAGATCCACAGCAACCCCGCTAAACCTGCGAACCATACCAACCGTAGTTGCTGGGTCTTCAAGCAGGCCAGCAAACTCAACACCGAACATAAGGGGAAGGGACCTCAGAGCGAAGGCGAGGACGAACCTCGCCAACCGAACACGGGGGGACAAAAGAAATTTCCACCAGAGATCAAAACAGTGAACATGATCTATGTCACTCATATCCCAAAGAGGGAGCGCAAACGCGCACTCTAAGATGTCTATGCCATCGAGCCTGATGCCCCCAAATTCAACCAATGGTCGGCCTGTCCGATCATCTTTGATCGCAGGGATCATCCGACTAGTATCCGTCACGGGGGTTCGGCTGCCCTAGTGCTCGACCCAATAATCGACAGATACCATCTCACTCGAGTCCTCATGGACGGCGGCAGCAGTCTCAATCTGATATATCAGGACACTGTCCGCAAGATGGGGATAGACCCGTCAAGAATCAAGCCAAGCAGCACTACCTTTAACGGAGTTATACCGGGCGTGGAAGCCCGCTGGACGGGCTCTCTAACATTGGATGTTGTATTCGTCTCCCCCGACAACTTTCGAAGCGAAGAACAAATCTTTGACATTGCTCCGTTCCGAAGTGGCTATCATGCACTATTCGGAAGAACGGCCTTCGCCCGTTTTAATGCAGTCCCGCATTATGCTTATCTAAAACTCAAAATGCCTGGACCACGTGGCGTCAGTACGGTCAACGGAAATATGGAGCGCTCTCTTCGTACAGAAGAATACACGGCGGCTCTAGCAGTCGGAAGACAAAACAGCCAATTAAAGCCGAGCAGCTCATCGGTCGTTAAGACCGCAGACAAAGCTAGACGTGTCTGGTGCACACCTCAGCGCGGCAGCTCAGATAAACCCGAGCTAGATTAGCAGCTACGCCCCCACCAACTGCCCCATAAGGAGATAGCACACGTGCCACGTATACACAAATATACACTCAAAATTCCTTGGGTGGCGACAGGGGCACTGTCGGCGTTCTGGGAACGGGGGTCCCCAGACTTGCCTGCTTGCGGCCTGCAGCGTGGCTCACCAGCGGCCCAATACGGCCCGTCTTCATCAACAAACGCTCAAGACCCTTGCGAGGGGCCAAGCCTCGCGGGGCGGGCGACGCAAGGCCTCCTCAGGGGCGGCCTCAAAAAGGCAGGCTCACGAGGAGGCGGAGAGATCAAGGCGAGGGGTACCTCGCGAGGTGCTCATGACGCAAGCCATGATGATCAAGACCAGGCGGGCGCCAGGCGGGCGCCAGCCTGCGCAGTGTCCTTGTTTCCTCTTTGGTGTAAAGGGGGCAAGCGCAGGCGCGAAGTACCGAGGCATCAAGCAAAGGTTTCCATATGAGTGCAACGAGACCAAGACCAGCAGGACGGCAGGATGAAGGTCACTGTGGAGCCCAAGATGGCGTCATCGCCAGTGCCTTTGGCAGTCGAAGACCACCTTTAGTCAAGATAGCTTGTACTAGTTGTCCCCTTTCAAAATGGCCGTTGTTGGCTCCCTTCCCGCTCAATATTTGGGAAGAGGACCAGGGCCTCTATAAATAGAGATAGCCACCACAGTAGGAAGGCATCTCATCTGGAATCTGACCGAGACCTAGCTCATCCACTCACCCACAAGAACACCTCTCGCGAGGCTGTTCTTCCTCTACACTGTTCATCATCAGCCCCAGAGGCAATCCACCACACCATACACTGGATTAGGGTATTACACCACGGCGGTGGCCCGAACCAGTATAAACCTCGTGTCTCTTGTGTTGTTCATCGTGCTAGCTTAGAATTGCGGCGAGGTTGTGGGCGTGTTTTGGTAGGGAGAAGATCTTCGTGCGCACCCCAGAGTTCGGACCTTAAGGGTTTTGCCGGAACCCGATATCTGACATTTGGCGCGCTAGGTAGGGGTGTGCCGGAGCTCTCCTTTCCGTCGGCTCGCTCTCCACCAACACCGCGCTTTGCCCTCATGGCGGACAACGCGCCTCCGGCTTCGGCGGCCGATGCCAGCACTGGGGCCAGGGGGCTCCGAGCCTTGGCCCCCGCCTTGCGGCAGGTGTAGTGGCCACACAAGTTCAAGCCAGAGATGTCGCCGCGCTACAACGGCGCGGTAGATCCACTGGCTTTCCTGCTGGCGTACGAGGAGGCCATCCTCAAGGCCAGAGGCGACGACAAGGTCATGGCCAACTGGTTTCCCATGGCCCTCACCAGCGTCTCGCGCGTTTGGCTGCTCAACCTGCCAACATCTTCTGTGGCCTCCTGGGAGGAGCTGCGCAACCTCTTCCTGACCCACTACGCTGCGCCAGCGCCCCCGGTCGTCGCAGCTCTCCTGGGCGGCTCGCAGGCGCCACCCACAGACCGCCACGCCAAGCCGTTCTTCCGCCAGATCGGCGCCGCCCTCGCGCGGCAAGGAGCTCTTCCGGGTTGGGTGGCACCCAAAGCCGACCTAACTTTCAACTCGGACGATCACCCCGGCAACACCGCCTGCTCGGGTGCGCTCCCAATGCTTTGCATGCCCCCCATCTGCCATGTGGCCGTCACCAAGACCCTCATCGATGGCGGCGCCGGCCTCAACGTGCTATCGGTGGAGGCCTTCAGCCTCCTCCATGTACCGCTGGAACGGCTCCGACCCAGCAAGCCCTTCTCGGGCGTCGGAGGCGGTTCCTCCAGCTCCCTGGGGCAGATCCGCCTTCCTATGACCTTCGGCACCCACGACAACTTCCGCACGGAGCTGGTCAACTTTGACATCGCCCACATCGGCCTCCCGTACAACGCCATCCTCGGATACCCCGCCTTGGCTCAGTTCATGGCAGCGACCCATCCGGGCTACAACCTCATGAAGATGCCAGGGAGCAGCAGCGCCCTCACCATAGCTGGAGAAACCAAGGATGCCCTGCTGGCGCTCAAGCTCGCCCTCAAGACCGCCGCAGCAGCACAGCCTACCAGCACGGACACCCCCAAGGCCAAGGAAGCCGCACCGACCAAGAAGAAGCAGTTGTTCACCCAGGGCAAGGCGGAGACCAAGAAGGTACCAGTTGAGGAGGACGGGTCCTCAGAGGCCAGCATCACCATAGGCACCAACCTCGACCCCGACCAGGAAGAAGCGCTGGTGAAGTTCCTGCGCATGAACAAGGATGTGTTCGCATGGGAACCCAAGCAGCTAGCAGGGGTCCCAAGGCAGGTGATTGAGCATCACCTGAATGTGTGCCCCAATGTACGCCCCGTGAAGCAGAAAGCCAGGTGGCAGTCCACCGAGAAGCAGGCCTTCATTGTCCAAGAAACCCACAAGCTAGAGGCAGCAGGTGTTATTCGCGAGGTTCGCTACCCCGAATGGCTGGCAAACCCTATTGTTGTGCCAAAAAAGGGAGGAAAGGAGCGCATGTGTGTCGACTTCACCAACCTCAACAAGGCCTGCCCTCAAGATCCGTTCCCACTCCACCGCCGAGTGCGACCTGCTGTGTTTCCTGGATGCGTTTTCGGGCTATGACAAAATCAAGATGGCGGTAGAAGATGTGGAGAAGACGGCCTTCCTGACCCCATGTGGGGTATACTGCTACACCTGCATGCCATTCGGGTTGCACAACGCGGTCGCAACCTTCCAGCGGCTGATGCACATCGCCTTAGGCCGGCAGCTCGGGAAAACGCCGAGGCTTACGTCGACGACATTGTGGTGAAGTCTCGGGAGGCGAAGACCTTGATCCAGGACCTGGAAAAGACCTTCGCAAGCCTCCGCAAAGTGGACCTGTGACTCAACCCGGAGAAGTGTGTGTTTGGCGTTCCTTCCAGCAAGCTTCTGGGCTACCTCGTGTCCCATAGAGGGATCGAGGCCAACCTGGAGAAGGTCAAGGCAATCGAAGACATGAGTCCACCGCAAACCCTAAGAGAAATGCAGAAGCTCGCCAGACGCGTAACTGCGTTAGGACGCTTCATCTCCAAGCTGGGGGACGCGCCTTGCCTTTCTTCAAGTTGATGAAGAAGAAAGGCCCGTTCGAATGGACATAGGAGGCCGACCAAGAGTTTCAAGACCTCAAGAAGTACCTGACCAGCCCTCCTGTAATGGTGGCGCCACACCCTCTTGAGCCCCTGGTGCTCTACCTCGCCGCCACACCCTACTCCGCCAGTGCAGCTCTAGTGGCGGTTCGGGAAGAGCGCCAGGTCAAGGCTGCGTCACGACCTGCCACGGCCCCGGCCGCGGCAGCACAAGACCAAGAAGGCCTCGCGAAGACCACGACCTCGGCAGATGGAGACCAGCCTCAACAGGGAGAGGCCCCTAGGGCTGAAGAGGCCGCACCAGGCAGCTAGGAGCTGGGGGCACCGTCGTCTCAGGAGGCGCCTAACCCTTCGGAGGGCACGGACCTCGTCAGCACACCCACCCTCGTCGAGCATCCGGTGTATTTCGTCAGCACGGTGCTGCGGGATGCAAGGGCAAGATACCCCATGCCTCAAAAGCTCTAGCTTGCGCTGCTGGTGGCCTCGCGTAAGCTGCGGCATGACTTTCAAGGTCACCCCATCAAGGTCGTCTCGACCTACCCATTGGAAAGGGTACTCAGGAGTCCCAACTCCGCTGGAAGGGTCGCCGAGTGGAACATTGAGCTGCAAGCGTTTCAGTTGGAATTCAGCACAACTAGGGTAGTCAAGGGAGCCGCACTTGCAGATTTTATGGCAGAATGGACAGTGGCGCCAGGGCTCGAAGCAGGCAAAGATCGGTCACTTTCCCTAGGAAGTGAGGCACCAGATGGTTGGGTCATGTACTTCGATGGAGCATTCTCGCGGCACGGCGTGGGGGCTGGTGCAGTGCTTATATCCCCCACACAGGACAAGCTCTATTACGCCGTGCAGCTCTGTTTCCAGCATGGCGAGAAGGTCTCCAACAACATAGCAGAATACGAGGGCCTCATAGTAGGCTTGAAAGCTGCAGCAGCATTGGGGGTGAAGCGCCTCATCATCAAGAGTGATTCACAGCTCCTCGTCAACTTCTCTAACAAGGCGTACGAGGCGAAGGACGAGCACATGGAAGCATATCTTGCGGAGGTGCGCAGGATGGAAAAGCAGTTTTGGGTGCTGGAGTTGCAGCATGTGCCCCGCGGCATGAACCAAGAGGCTGATGACATCGCCAGGAGGGCATCCAGGCGGCTGCCTCAGGAGCCTGGTGTTTTCGAGGAACGGCTCTTCAAGCCATCGGTAGCACCGTCACTGTCAAGCACACAGCAACCTCGGGAGGAACTCCCTCGGCCACCTGCCACAAGAGCCCCGACCTGTGGCCCAACCTTGGGAGCACGCTTACTCCTGGCGCTGGAGCCTTAGGAGGGATGCTGGACCATGGAATTCAAGGACTACCTGATGCAAGGGACGCTGCCAGAGAAAGAGGAGGACGCGGAACGCGTGGCCCGGCAGGCCACGGCCTACTGCATCCAAGACGAAGAGCTCTACCGGAAGCGGCCAAATGACGTTTCCCTACGTTGCATCTCTAGAGAACAGGGGAAGGAGTTGCTGGCTGACATACACGGTGGAGATTGCGGACACCACTCGTCGTGATGGACCCTCGTCGGCAAGGCGTTTCGCAGCGGGTTCTACTGGCCTACGGCACTCAACGACGCAATCGAGCTGGTGAAGGCCTGCGAAGCTTGCCAATTCCATGCCAATCAGATCCATCAGCCAGCTCAGGGCCTGCAGACCATCCCACTCTCGTGGCCGTTCGCGGTCTGGGGGCTGGATATCTTGGGCCCGTTTCCTCGAGCACCTGGGGGCTACCACTACCTCTACATCGCCATCGACAAGTTAACCAAGTGGGTGGAGGTGGAAGCCGTCCGCACCATCCCAGCTGGTTCTGCTGTCAAGTTCATCAAGGGCCTTGTGAGCCGATTGGGGTCCCTAATTGCATCATCACCGACAACGGTTTGCAGTTCACCAGCAATCTCTTCAGAACATATTGTGCTAACCTTGGAACGCAGATATGCTACGCTTCGGTAACACACCCCCGGAGTAACGGCCAGGCTGAACGCGCCAACGCAGAGGTCCTGAAGGGCCTCAAAACCAGGACCATCAAAAAGAAGCTGGAGGCCTGCGGCAGGGGCTGGTACGATGAGCTCGAGTCCATGCTGTGGTCCATCCGCACTACCGCCACCAAGTCGACTGGTGAGACCCTGTTCTTCCTCGTCTACGGAGCAGAGGCTGTCCTCCCTCACGAGGTCAAGCGTTGCTCCGCGCAGGTCCTAGCGTTTGATGAAGCGCAATAGGACGCCATGCGGCGGATGGACCTCGTGCTGGGGGAGGAGCACCGTCGAGAAGCCGCACTACGAGAAGCAAGATACCAGCAGGCGCTGCGGCGGTATCATTGCCGCAACATTCGCCCCAGGACTCTCGAGGTAGGTGACCTCGTACTCAGGCGGGTGCTCTCCAGGGAAGGGCTGCATAAGCTCTCACCCATGTGGGAGGGCCTGTTCAAGGTTTTCCATATTTCCAGGCCTGGCGTCGCGCGCCTGGAGACTCAGGAAGGGGTGCCCATCCCAAACGCTTGGAACATTCAGCACCTCCGGAAGTTCTACCCTTGAAGAAAGGCCCAGTGCATGTGAAGAAGGCCCGGTGCCTGTGAAGCTCGCCGCGCAAAGAAAGGCCCAGTGCCTGTGAAGAAGGCCCGGTGCCTGTGAAGCTCGCCGCCCAAAGAAAGGCCCAGTGCCTGTGAAGCTCGCCGCCCAAAGAAAGGCCCAGTGCCTGTGAAGAAGGCCCGGTGCCTGTGAAGCTCGCCGCCCAAAGAAAGGCCCAGTGCTTGTGAAGCTCGCCGCCCGTGACACTCTCACATAATAATGAGTTGGGGCTGTACACGCCCCGGAGTGTCCGGAGTGCCGCCCTCGGGCCTCGGGGGCTCCCGCCCATGCCCAATGGCAGCACTTAGCTCCGCGGAGACTAGGTGTCGGACGCGGCTTTTCATTTGCTTTCCGTAGTTGGCTTGTTCTCCCTTGTTTGAACCTTTATTGAAGTTGCTTCTAGTGTTGTTTGCCGTCTTCTGCCCCTGTTCTCTGTTTTTGGCTTTTGTCTGGCTCGCTCTCTCTCTCTCACAAACCTCGCGAGGGGGCTGCGCGGGCACCCTCGTGAGCCCTTTCTCGCCTAGTTTTCGCGAGGCTCCCTCGTTGAAGTTCACAGCGGGACGACCCCTCCTGGTCCATGCCCCTCGGGCATCGCGATGCAGAGCACCAGGCCATAGCCGGCAACCCTCACGACTAAGGTTCGGAAATGATTTTCCCAACTGATTTTTGCAGCTCTTAAGGCGCCCGGCGAGGCCGCAGGCAGGCACCTCGCAAGGCGGAAACTACTGCAAACATCCCGAGCTAAGTTGTTCCTACGCGCAGGCACATAACCACGACACCATCACACAGCACAGGGACAATGAGTGTAGCACGATAATTGGGGGATCATAGTCTGTTGCACGCCCCCACAGGGCAACATACTTCTCTCTCTCAATGCAGGAAAGGACAAAAACAAAATAAACACGGCGCACAGCTCGCGAGAAGGGATCTGCATCATCCTCCCGAGCTCAATCAGACTCCACCTCGCGCTTCACCGGGGCGCGGCGACGGGACGACCCGCTACCACCCTCGAAGCGGGCGCGGCGGTGTGGTGGCTGGTCGTGGCCACCGCTGGAGGAGCTTCGCCGGAGGAGGAACCGCTGAGGCTCGGCGAGCTGCGGTCGCCGGAGGAGGAACCGCTGAAGCTCGGCGAGCTACGGTCGCCGCCAGGAGCGGGTTCGCCTTCGCCCTCGTCGCGGCCGTCGCCAAGGCCAAGCACCCCGTCGCTGTCATCGTCTTCAGGGCAGCACCCAACACGGCGGCCATCTTCTCCGAACACCCTCATGTAGAGGGTCGCGTCGCCGTCGTACTGGAAGTGGAGGGTGCACCGCCGGCCCAGGCCACGTGCGCGGGCAAACGTCTGCCAACCCCGGCCAGGGCCATGTTCCCAGCGACGGAGATCTCCACCGTGACCCAAGAGGCCCTGCTGCAGCATCGTCCGCCTGCAGCCAGAGCCCGCTGGGGCCAGCGGCCGGCAGTTCACCGACGAAGAAGTGAGGGAGCTGGAGCCAGTTGCCGGCCAGGTTGTCCGACCACACGACTAACTCTGGCAGCACCTCTGTCGAATTGAAGCGCGGCCGGGGAGGCCGCGCAGCCACGGCACGCCTTCCTCCACCGACTGGGCTGCCTCGATACGGGCGGCCGCCATCGCGACCACGAGAAGCCGCGACGGGATTCACGGGATGCTTACGGGGACGGCCACGGCCGCGCTTGGGTGGAGGAGAGCCAGGCCCTTCCTGGCGAGCCTTCCCATTCTCCGCGGCCGAGAACCTCTTCACGGGCACCATGGGACGCTGCAAGCAACCGGAGCGAGGAAGAAGAAGAAGCAGGCGGGGCGAGGGGAGATGTGCTACGGGGGCTTTCGCCCCTCCCCATTTATAGCCCAAGGGAGGCCAACCGTCGGCCCCCACGATCATCGGTAATGATGACTCTTTTTGCATGCAGCAGGGTCTCATCAAATCGGGCAGTTGCTGAGGCAGCATGGGAAAGCAGAGACGCCCACGTCCAATCAACCGCCACGGGGCGACCAAGGCCGCAGGCTGTTGGGGCCCTCAGCGCTCCGCACTAGCCCTTTGGCTTCGCTGCTAAGCCAAGTCCAAGCGCGCCTTGGGCTCGGGGGCTACTGTCGGTGTTCTGGAAATGGGGGTCCCCAGACTGGCCTGCCTGCGGCCTGCAACGTGGCTCACCAGCGGCCCAGTACGGCCTGTCTTCATCAACAAACGCTCAAGACCCTCGCGAGGGGCCAAGCCTCACGGGGGGGACGACGCAAGGCCTCCTCAGAGGCGGCCTCACCAGGCAGGCTCGCTTGGAGGCGGAGAGATCAAGGCGAGGGTGTCGTGGTATTCTCACGGGGGGCTTGCGAGTCGACAGATGTCACAAGGGCTTAGTGTGAGGGTAAGACTGCTGCTGATAGGACCGGGAGCGGGTATGCGAGTAGCACGCGCTAGTTTACCCAGGTTCGGGGCTCTCCGGAGAGATAATACCCCTACTCCTGCATGTCTGAGTATATATATCTGGGGTGTACATCGGGCAGTACAAAGTGCTCCAGGAGTTGTATCTGGGCGCAGTGCCATAAGCATCTGGCTCCATATATGCATGTACGAGGCATGCTTTAGTAGCCGGCCATGCTCGTGGCCGTATGTGTGTGCTTGGGCATGCTTGCCTGAGGGAATGGGTGGATGGATGGCTAGCTAGCTCTTTTGCTAGCTAGCTTGCTTATGGGTGTGTGCGTGAGTCCATCCTGGATGGATGGATGTGTGCCCCTTTATATAGGAGAGGGTAGCTTAGGATGTAAGCTTGGTAGTGGGCATGGGCTAGGCATGGTGGGGTGTCATGCTTGTCCCCTAGGTCACTTCATAAATAGTGCCAGGGGACAAGTGACACTATACATGATGGCTAGGGTGATACAATAATAGTGCTCGGGTAAGGCCGTCTCGTCGGTGTCGCGTCGGGCTGTAGTTGACCTCGGGCAGCCGGCTGGATGGCGCAGTCGGCAGCCGCAGCCGGCCGGGTGGAGCAGTCGGACGGGGAGCCGGCAGGAGAGGCCGGGCAGTCGGACTAAGGGGCTTTGCTAGACCCGATGTCTTGAAATATTGTCTTGCCGTCTTCGGGGTACCCGTGGTCAATTACTCCGTCAGTAGCCTCCAAGCCTCCGGGCAACTTGGCAAAGTTGCGCGGAGGTTTTTTGGCGGGTGTTGATGTAGAAAATGCCGATGACGGTCTGCTGCAGGCCCAGCTGGCATAACTTGCTTCGGGCGGGGGCGCGCCAGCGCACCCGCTGGGTGTAGCCTCCGAGCCTCCGGGCAACTTGGAAAAGTTGGGCGGAGGCTTTTCACGTTTGTTGGTGCAGAAAATGTCGATGACGGCCGGCTGCAGGCCGCAGCCGGCGTAGCTTGCTTCCGGCGGGGGCGCGCCAGCGCACCCGCTGGGTGTAGCCTCCGAGCCTCCGGGCAACTTGGAAAAGTTGGGCGGAGGCTTTTCGCGGTTGTTGGTGCAGACAATGACGTCGAGGGTGCCGGGTGCGGACACGAAGTCCGCAGGCTGGTGCTGTCGGGCGCGGACGTGGGGTCCGCCGACTGAAGGTGTCGGTGCGGCTTGCTTCCAGTGGGGGCGCGCCAGCTCACCCACTGGGTGTAGCCTCCGAGCCTCCGAGTGAGGAGGGTTTTCCCCACGAAAAACGATCATGCAAGAGATAGAGTTAGTCCGCGCAGATATATCAAATGTTTGCTTTTAGCATTGCAAGTTTTATGCGGAGGGTGCCGACTCGGTTTCGTCCGAGCCCCCTTCAATCTTTTTCATGTTCCCTCCACTCTTTGGCTTGTGCTCTCGCTTGCCGGACAGCCGCTCCACGGTCTGTGGCTGAGAGTGGGCCGTGGAGTGGAGTGTACAATATTCAGACTCTGGGAGCGGATTTAACTGAGCAGATACTCATAAAAGAAACGACCGGGTCGCCCGAACGGTTTTTCTTCCCGGATGTTTTTCACGTGGGTGGCCTCCAGCGTTCACTCTTGCTAGCCGGACAGCTGCTCTGCGGTTTGTGACTAAGAGTGGGCCTTTGGTACCGTGCACGCTACTAAGCCGTCTGCGGGAACTAACGTCTCAGGCCAAACGGCCAGCCTCCGGGCCAACTCTGGCTGGCGCTGGGGCGAACAGTGATGCAACTGTAATAAAATGCGGAGAGATAGCCCCGAGCATCGCTCGAGATTATCCGTACTTTCGTGGTGCAAAAATTATGCGGGTGAGGAGCTCACATTGCTTTTGGCGCAGTTGAGGCGAAGTTTGCCGAAGACAGCCGGCGTGGCTCGGCGCTTGCGGAGCGCGCCGGCGCACCCGCTGGGTGTGGCCTTCGAGCCTCCGGGTGCTCGAAGTGGGGCCCGACCTATTAGGCCTGATCGGCCAGGAGTCGAGGCGGGACGTGCCCGAGCCGGCTTGGCACAGCCGGCCAGGCGGCGAGGCATCTGAGCGCCCTTTTTCTTCTCTTTTCTCTTCGTCCGCCGGCTGCTGGCAGCCGGACAGACTCGTTTCTTCTTTCTCAGCACCCGACCACTTTCTCAGCCGGACGTGGTGCTCTTCTCTCTTTTTTTTTCAAGCACCCAGCCACTCTTTTCCAGTCGGCCACTGGGGCAGCCGGCCCCTCTTTCTTCTTTTTCTCTGTAGGCAGCAGAATGCGCGGGTGCAGCAGGCGGCCGTAGTGGGTGCGCAACGGCTGGCCTCTCTATTTTTTCTCGGCTTCTTGACATTCTTTTGCTCCAGCCGGCAGAGGAGCTTGCAGGGCGCAGCCCGCACGGTCGCGGCCAGCCGACATGCGGGAGGCCGGGATGCGGGCGGAGCCGGCGCGGGGGGCGGCAAGCCGGCTAGCCGGGATGCGGGCGGGGCCGGCAAGCGGCCGGGTCGCCGGGCAGGGCTGACAAGCGGCGGAGCCGGCCGTGCGGGCGCGAGCCAGCCAGCGTGGGAGGCCGCCGGGGACGCCGGACGGCGCCGAGTCGCGCGGAACCGGCGCGCGGCCGCGTCGCGCGGAGCCGGCGAGCGCGGACACGGCAGAAGCCGGCGCAGGCACAGCCGGCAGGCCGGGTCGAGGGGGGAGACGGCGGTTGGTCGGGCCGGCCTGCGGAGCTGGCGGCCGGGGTGACGGACGGGGCGGCCACCGGAGCCGGCACAGGAGGTGGAGAGGCCGGCGTGAGGGTGGGCCGGAGGCGACCCGGCGGGGACCCGGAGACGGCCGGAGCGAGCGCCCGGCCGCAGGCGGATGCGACCCGGAGCCGGTTGGTGCGGGGCACCCGGCCGCGGCCGGAGGCGACCCGGTGGGGATCCGGAGCCGGCGGGCGCAGGCGACGGCCGGGGCACATGCTTGTGGAGGTGCGGGCCGATGCAGAGGGGCTGAGCTCGGGGTTGGCCGCGCGGAAGCCGCGGAAGTCGGGCGCGGGGCCAGGAGGCGGATGGGCCGGGCGGCAACCGGCTGTGGTCGAGCATCCTGTCCTCGCGTTCGCCGAGTACATTCGGCCCAGCAGCCGGCCACGCGGGGCACGCGAGCAGCGGGAGCCGGCCTGGGAGGCTCGGAAGCGGCGCGGGCGCCTGGAGCCGGCCGCGATGTGAGCGCATGGAGGCGGCGAGCTGGACAGTCGAGTTGGACCCAGCCGAGGGTGAGGTCGCGCGGGGCGGACCGAGACTGCTATGGACGTTCAGAGCGCGACGACGAAGGACCCGTCTGTGGAGGCACACCGGAGCGAACGGGCGGCCGCTGCACCAGTGCTAGCGAGGCGGAGCCTGTGCTCGGGGCGGCGAGCAGCAGCAGGACGCATAGGCGGGGCTGAGCGAAGGCGGGCCGGTGTATGCGTCGTGTACAGGCAAGGCAATGTCTGTGTTGACCATTATCCGGCTAGTGTACGAGGATTATCTGACCATTATATGGAAAGTGTATGAGCGGTATATGGCCATAGTCTGACTAGTATATGCCCATTGTCTGGTTTGTGTACGAGGCACGTCTAACTCGCATTAGGGAAGTGTTTTGGGTAGTATATGGGCGATAAGTAGCAGCAGCAGTAGATGGAGGCGAGGCTTGAGCAGCGCTCGAGTGGCGCAAGCAGGCGACGAGGCGAACGGAGCGCCCGGGGAAGGTGGAGGCGGATGGAGCCGCGGCCGACGGCGAGGACGCGATGCTCCGCACGGTCGCCCCAGGGCGCGTTGATGTCGAGCAGCCGAGCGCTACCAGAGGGACGACGGCGACGCCGCTGCAGAGATGATGAAGATGGCGAGGCCGACGGCGAGGATGCGCCGCTTCGCGCGGCCGCCCCGGGGGCGAGTTGATGTCGAGCCCTCGAGCGCGGTCGGAGAGATGGTAGCGACGCCATAACGGAGATGACGAAGATGGTCCCGCCCGGACTGCGAAACCAGCAGCAGCGTGGTTGCATAGTAGTAGTGCCGCCCCACGATGGGCGCCAATTGTCGTGGTATTCCCACAGGGGGCTTGCAGTCGACAGATGCCACAAGGGCTTAGTCTGAGGGTAAGACTGCTGCTGATAGGACCGGGAGCGGGTATGCGAGTAGCACGCGCTAGTTTACCCAGGTTCGGGGCTCTCCTGAGAGATAATACCCCTACTCCTGCATGTCTGAGTATATAAATATCTGGGGTGTACATCGGGCAGTACAAAGTGCTCCTGGAGCTGTATCTGGGCGTAGTGCCATAGGCATCTGGCTCCGTATATGCATGTACGAGGCATGCTTTAGTAGCCGGCCATGCTCGTGGCCGTATGTGTGTGCTTGGGCATGCTTGCCTGAGGGAATGGGTGGATGGATGGCTAGCTAGCTCTCTTGCTAGCTAGCTTGCTTGTGGGTGTGTGTGTGAGTCCATCCTGGATGGATGGATGTGTGCCCCTTTATATAGGAGAGGGTAGCTTTGGATGCAAGCTTGGTAGTGGGCATGGGCTAGGCATGGTGGGGTGTCATGCTTGTCCCCTGGGTCACTTCATAAATAGTGCCAGGGGACAAGTGACACTATACATGATGGCTAGGGTGATACATGAATAGTGCTCGGGTACGGCCGTCTCGTCGGTGTCGCGTCGAGCTGCAGTTGACCTCGGGCAGCCGGCTAGATGGCGCAGTCGGCAGCCGGCAGCCGGCCGGGTGGAGCAGTCGGACGGGGAGCCGGCAGGAGAGGCGGGGCAGTCGGACTGAGGGGCTTTGCTATCCCCGATGTCTTGAAATATTGTCTTGCCGTTTTCGGGGTACCCGTGGTCAATTACTCCGTCAGAGGGGTACCTCGCGAGGTGCTCATGACGCAAGCCATGACGATCAAGACCAGGCGGGCGCCAGCCTGCGCAGTGTCCTCGTTTCCTCTTTGGTGTAAAGGGGGCAAGCGCAGGCGCGGAGTACCGAGGCATCAAGCAAAGGTTTCCATATCAGTGCAACGAGACCAAGACCAGCAGGACGGCAGGACGAAGGTCACCGTGGAGCCCAAGACGGCGTCATCGCCAGTGCCTTTGGCAGTCGAAGACCACCTTTAGTCAGCATAGCTTGTACTTGCTATCCCCTTTCAAAATGGCTGTTGTTGGCTCCCTTCCCGCTCAATATTTGGGAAGAGGACCAGGGCCTCTATAAATAGAGATAGCCACCACAGTAGGAAGGCATCTCATCTGGAATCTGACCGAGACCTAGCTCATCCACTCACCCACAAGAATACCTCTCATGAGGCTGTTCTTCATCTGTACTTTTCATCATGAGCCCCAGAGGCAATCCACCACACCACACACTGGATTAGGGTATTACACCACAACGGTGGCCCGAACCAGCATAAACCTCGTGTCTCTTGTGTTGTTCATCGTGCTAGCTTAGAATCCCGGCGAGGTTGTGGCCGTGTTTCGGTAGGGAGAAGATCTTCGTGGGCACCCCAGAGTTCGAACCTTAAGGGTTTTGCAGGAACCCGATATCCGACAGGCACACTGCACACAAAAGTCCATAGTTTGGCTCGACCCTATTCGGACTCCAGAAGTTATATTTCACGGTTCATTAAAACGAACCAGCTTTACTTACGGCCACACCAGATTCTTTTACCTGGTTTTTTCCCTTTTTACAGATGGCCATCAGACTATACCCTTCAAGGGCACTTCACAACGGAGAAAAAGGCGTAGACGTGTAGCAGGGCCCCACATTAAGGTTTCCTTTTTAGATTAAGACCCTGTGTAAAACTTTTTTTATCTCTTTTTGTTTTATACTTTCCTAGCATGTAAAATGTCCAAGAAAGTTATCGGCATTACCTGTAAATATACGGCTCGCCGTACTAAAGTGGATGTTATAGAAGCAGCTTGGTTCGTATTGTGTTTTGAGATTTATGCTCTCACCACCTGCGCTCTTTCCCCACGTCGGATTGCCATACGTGCCTTGATACCAGGGTCTATCACCAGGGGCTGTAGTCAGCCCGGTGTATATTGCAAAGTACGGACACCTGTAGGCAGTGTTTGGCGTCGCGAGTTTGGCCTTATATGCATCAGCTCCGAATCATGTCTTTGGTCAATAGTTGGGTTGCCCGGCTCCTGTGCTTACTACCTTACGTTCCGCTATATCGGCTAGGGTAGTAAAGGGAGAACTACTGCAATTGTGTCCTGGCTCGTCCGGATGAACACCTCAGTAGAGAAAGCCGAAAATTGACTGTCATGATGCGGCGAGAGCTGGTCAACCGCTCGATGACTCATCGGAATCCTCGCGATTCCCTCCGTATTAAACAAAGGATCGTTATTCTGGTCACGTATGTAAATGCGCCATCTTCGGATAAACACGAACATATCAGGGGCTATATCGTAGACCCGCCGTCAAACTCCTATGGCTAAGTGAAAGTGTTAAAGCCCTATAGTCCGATTGCCTGGTTCGCCGTGCTAACACCTCCTTAATGGACCAAGACGTTGGGTCAAGTGTGATCAAGTGCTTTTCCGAACACCCCCGCGCTATACGCGAGGGGGCTAAAGCCGACGACTAGCAAACTCTCAGATTATATATATACAAACGGCTGCACAGGAGGCACCAAAACTTTTTGGGAAAAAGTATAAAAACATAGCCTTAAAACATATCATAACATTGTTTTTACAATTTCAGTACACTTCACTCGAACATAACATCTTTCGAGCACTGACCCTCTATCAAGCGGGCACCTTCTAGGACATCTTCGAAGTAATGTTCTGGCATGTTAGGGTCCTTGCCTGCGGGTGGACTCTACGCTGCAATATCGGTGGCCTTCATCTTCGCCCAATACGTCTTGACACGGGCAAGGGCCATCCGTGCACCTTCTATAATAGCGTCGATACGCGGCACCGCATTAACAAGTTGCCGCACCAAACCGAAATAACTATTCAGAATTGGCTCAGTCAGCCACAGTCGGGCTATGACGTCCTTCATGGCAGTTCCAGACATCTTGTGGAGCTTGGCCCACTGGGCCATCTGTTCGCTCAATAGTGGATGCTTTGGCGTGTCAAATTGCGACCAAAATAGCTTTTCCGTCGCATGTCCTTCTTGCGCGTGAAAAAACTGATTCGCATCGGCAGCACTCTTCGGCAGGTCCAAAAAGGCGTTTGGAGAACTCCACAGTTGATTAAGTGGGGCACACTTCGGATCACCAAACTTAGTTTGCAATAAAAAGGGCTTACCAGTCGAGATCTCCACAGCTTGTCGGATCTCCTCCCGAGCTGCTCTAGACTCAGACCGGGCTTCCTTCGCCTCTTGTAAGGCCTTGTCAAGATCGGTCGCTTTGGTTTTGTTATCTTTCTCAAGATCTTGGCATCGACTAGTGGCATCCTTTAGCTCAAGTGCCATAGTTGATATTCTCTCCTCGCACTGATGCCGAGCAGTCTGCTCGGCCTTTAATTTGGCGGCTACCATTTCGGCAACCGCATTACTCATCTTGGCTTGCTCCTTGGCCCGGGCAAGTTCAGCCCGAAGGGTCTCAATAGCGGCAGCACTGTATGCAGTTATGCATGTACAAATTCTCAGTGCCACGCTCATATCATAATACTAGCATGTACTGAGTGCCCCAGAGACATACCTTGCGCCTCGTCGAGCCGCTTGTTAATAAGCATGATGTCATCATCCGCTACATCAACTTTATGCTTCAGATGTGCTACCTCTGTAGCTTGGGCAGTTGCCACAGATGTAACAGCCTGTGTTTCAATTAGTCAGATCATTTCCTGGGCATATATTTTTGATCCTCTGATCACCTCCCTTTGGATGTCAACCAGAGTCTCAGGGGCTATTATCTATACACAGGTGCAATTTGCATTTATAATATAATTGAAATTACACTACGTACCTCGAAGCCTCTTAGTAGGCTCGTAAAGGCTTCATTCAATCCGCTTTTCACGGACCAAACTCTTTCAACCACCGTACCCATCAAGGTACGATGTTCCTCTGAGACGGAGGCATGTTGCAATATGTCCATCAATGTATCCGGCGCCTCCGGATCCGGAACAGGTTGCGTCGTCCCTCGGAACTTCGATAGTCCGGGACTTTTGTTGCTGGTGCCCTTGAGGGCCGCACACCCCGAACCCTGGGTGGCCGAAGCATTACCTTCGGGCCCAGTCTTCACTGCCCCTTGCGCCACTCATTGATCGGGAAAGATCATCCGGGACGACACCTCGGCGTCATCTGCGTTTTCAGGAAGGGAGATTTGAGTAGGCGTCTCGCTCTCCATCATCTCCGGAAGAAGATACCCCGAAGAGGAGGACTGTCGAGGAGGGCTGCGTGCAGGACTGCAAACATATATTTTAAATGTTACCCTCACGACCAGGAAAGAACGGGACATGTTTAAAACACCCTGGTTCACTTACGATTCGGCTAAGGGCCTATCTTTGCAATGTGACTGCATGTCAACGTCGCCCCCTGACTGGGATACCTTCCCCCGCTTAGAAGTTTCTCTCTTCGAGTCTTCAGAGGCGGTCCTCTTCTTCCCATGAGGAGAAGGGATGTCAGCTCGCCCTTTCCTTCCACCTTCAGAAGGGGAAGTTCCAATCTCCCCGGATAAATTGCCTGGTGTGCCTCCAGAATGGAGGCCACCTTGGGCCTCTTCGCTCTCCTCCTTATCTTCCCCCGCTGACACTTGATATGGTGCCAGAGACAGCATCCTTGTTAACACCGGATCGGCGGAGTCTTCGGGAAGTGGAGCCGAACACCTAATTCTCTCCGCCTTCTTTAGACAGCCCTGGCCGAGTAGAGTTTTATCAGTACATTGTTATGAGTAATTTGACTAAACTGTGTTCGGGAGTCAAGTGCTTACCGGAGTATCCGGATGATTGCAGTCAAGGCCGAGGTCTTCTGTAGTATCCGGCCACTATTTTCGTGCGCCGAAGAATAAATTCCACATCCCTCTGAGCATTGTGCCGGAGAAGTGCTGAAGGGTCTGTGGACCTTCCAGATTGAACTCCCACATACGGAGAGAACGCCGCTGGCACGGAAGGATCCGACGAATTAGCATTACTTGGATTACATTGGTGAGACCAGTGCCCTTTTTAATGAGGCTCCGAATGCAACTTTGCAACGTCAACACTTCATCAATAGATCCCCAATCCAGCCCCTTTGAGGCAAGCTGTAAAGGAGGGCCAGGTCGAAATGCAGGTGTAGCTGCCCACTTTTTACCATGGGGTTCGGTAATGTAAAACCACTCCCGTTGCCATAAGTCAGAAGATTCTGCGTAGGAGCCCTTTGGCCAAGGAGAAGTGGTAAGTTTGCTTATTGAAGCGCCTCCGCACTCCGCTTGTTTCCCGTCGATTACCTTCGGTTTCACGTTAAAGGTCTTAAGCCATAAGCCGAAGTGTGGGGAAATACGGAGGAAGGCCTCACATGTGATGATAAATGCCGAGATGTAAAGGAAGGAGTCTGGAGCTAGATCGTGAAAATCTAGCCCATAATAAAACATGAGCCCTCGAACGAAGGGATGAAGAGCAAACCCAAGCCCTCAGAGGAAGTGAGAGATAAACATGACCCTCTCATTGGATTTGGTAGTTGGAATAACCTGCCCTTGAGCAGGAAGCCTGTGGAGGATTTCTGCAGTCAAGTATCTTGCCTCCCTGAGCTTCGAGATATCCTCCTCTGTGATAGAAGAGGCCATCCACCGGCCTTGAAGGCTGGGTACGTGTAACACCCCGGATGCGACTTTCCATATTTGTAACTCCAACTCTTGCCATTTTCGGCTATGTGCTATGATATTCCCTCTGTGGTCGGGTTTTGTCTTCGTTTTGCATTTTGCTCATGTCATGCATTTCATATCATGCCATCATGTGCATCTCATTTGCATACATGTTCGTCTCATGCATCCGAGCATTTTCCCCGTTGTCCGTTTTGCAATCCGACACTCCCACATGTACCGGCGCACCCCTCTTGTCGCTTTTCGTGAGAGGGTGTAAAACGTTCTCGGAATGGACCGAGCCTTGCGAAGTGGCCTTGGTACACCACCGGTAGACCACCTGTCAAGTTTCGTGTCATTTGGAGGTCGTTTGATGCTCCAACGGTTAACCGGGTAACCGCGAAGGCCTTTTGAGTGTTGCAGCCCAACACCATCCAAAACAGCCCAATAACCCATCTAAGTCACTTTCATGCTCTCCGTCGTTGGATCATGATCGTGTGGGCGAAAACCGCACCTCATTTGGAGTCTCCTAGCTCCCTCTACCTATAAATATGTGCTCCCCCCGGATTTTTCGCGCAGTCCAACCCTAGCCCCGCTCCCTCTCCGCCGCCGGACGCGTCCGGTCCGCGCCGGAGAAATCCCCGCCGCCGCCCGCGCCCAATCGGGACGCGCCACGTCATCGCCTCCAGCCTCCCGCGCCGCCGGCCCGCCTGGGCCCGAGGCCGGCCCCCGCGGCCCATCGCCTCCCGCCGCCGCCTCCCGCCGGGCGCCGCCGCCGCTCGCCGGTCCCCGCCGCCTCGACCCGGCCGCCGTACCTCGCTGGCCGTCGCCGCCGCCGCGGCACGCCGCCGCCGCGGCACGCCGCCGCGCCCGAGCCCCGGCGCGCCCCGCCCGTCCGCCTCCGCCCTTCCGCCGCCGTCCGCCGGCGCCATCTCCGGCGAGTAGCCGGCCGGACACGACCGGCCCCACCCCCGGCGACCTCCCCCTCCACTCCGGCCTCCGTTCTCCGGTGAGATCCAGGCCATCCTCGGATTCCGCGCGATCCAGATCTGGACCAAAGGGTTGACCCCGAAATTCTTCTGTCATTTTGTGATATATTTTTTGGCCCTGTTCATCGCATCATATCTCCATGCATACTGCTCCGTTTCGTGCGTGTGATATATCAAAATGTTCATCAGGAGATGCTCTTCACTTTGTTCCATTGTGGCATGCTCATTTGGTCTCATCTGGGTGCCCAAATCTCTTATGCAAGAGTGCTATATGATGTTCGCTGCTGTTACTTATCAGAATATGATGATTTGTCATTTTTGTTGCATTTGATGTGTGCATCTTATGAGTATGAGCTCCACATGTGTGTTGAACTATGCCATGCCATCTTTACATGGGTGCTTGCCATGTATTTTTGTGATCTATGTGATGACTAGCACAAGCATGCAAAATAGCCTCCACAATGTTGCTATTTTCAGGGACACTGGATTTTGCCGTCTTTTACCTGCTGTTATTTTGATGCCATGTAAACTTGATGCTACAGTAAGATCCATGATTATTTTGAGATACTTCAATAAGGATGTTTTGTACATATGACTATGCTCTATCCATCCATGCCTTGGTTGTAATTATGGAGTGCCCTAGGATGTCGCAATCTTGCTCTACTTTTGCTATAAAATGTTCCTGGCAGAATGTTAACATGATATTCAATTTTGCCATGGTTGTTGCTAGTGATCCAAGCATGCTATGAACTTGCTCTTGCCATGGTTAGCTTCATGAACATGTCATATTTCTGTTGGTATCCTTGTTTTTTCATGAAATGCTTTGTGATGAGTGAATCGAGCTCGCAAAGATGCCATCATAATGTTGTTTATGCCATGCTCTGTTTTTCTGCCGTCTGAATCTGTTAACGAAACTTGCTATATTTACATGGGTGCAATCATATCTTCTGTGCCTTTTTGGCTCATAGTCAATAAGGGACTTCTGTTCTATGCTCTGACTAGATTCATGCCATGCCTTGTTTTGCTATCATAAGTTCTTGTAGCATGTTGTTTTCTTGCTCTAAACATGGCTTCCTGATGTTATTTCTGGCATGTTTGTATTTTCACTACGTCTGTAATGCTGATATTTTTTGCACTTTTGCCATGCTTGTTTGAACCTGTTATGGAGTGATCTAGCCGTAGCTCAGTGTTCATCTTTTGTCTAGCATCTCCTGTAGATCACTGCTGTATGCTTTGTTGCTATGTTGGGGTGCTGTAGCATAGTTTCTTGATGTATTCTAAGTGCTATCATGCTGATAATCGCAGAATTGTGTCATTTTTGTTTTGCTTGCCATTTGCAAAGCGTGCATCCGTTTCCGGTGATCTTTATATCTATTTCAACCGAAATCATCTCCTCTTTTCAGCGGCATACTTGGTTTGCCAAGTTGATGCCTTGTTCATCATCTTTCCTTCCGTAGCACGCATATGCATTGCATATCACATCTCGCATATCATGCCATGTATTGCATCATGTTGCTTGCACATTGCATCGTGATTGATTGTGGTTCCATTGCTTGTGTTCTTGCTTTGGGTAGAGCTGGGAGACGAGTTCGTGAATGAGGAACCTATTGAGTATGTGAACGAGGATCAAGCTTTCGACAACTCTGAGAACTTTGCAGGCAAGATGACCATACCCTCGAAATCACTTCTATCTTTGCTTTGCTAGTTGTTCGCTCTAACGCTATGCTTGCGCTACCTACCACCTATTTATCATGCCTCCCATATTGCCATGTCAGCCTCTAACCATCCTTTCCTAGCAAACCGTTGTTTGGCTAAGTTACCGCTTTGCTCAGCCCTTCTTATAGTGTTGCTACTTGTAGGTGAAGAGGAAGTTTGTTCCATGTTGGAACATGGATATTTTGGGATATCACAATATCTCTTATTTAATTAATGCATCTATATACTTGGTAAAGGGTGGAAGGCTCGGCCTTATGCCTGGTGTTTTGTTCCACTCTTGCCGCCCTAGTTTCCGTCATACCGGTGTTATGTTCCTTGATTTTGCGTTCCTTACGCGGTTGGGTGATTTGTGGGACCCCCTTGACAGTTCGCTTTGAATAAAACTCCTCCAGCAAGGCCCAACCTTGGTTTTACCATTTGCCACCTAAGCCTTTTTCCCTTGGGTTCTCCAGACTCAAGGGTCATCTTTATTTAACCCCCCGGGCCAGTGCTCCTTCGAGTGTTGGTCCAAACTAGAGCCACTTGTAGCGCCACCTCGGGGAAACTTGAGGGCTAGTTTTAGTTGTACATAGTGTTCATCCGGTGTGCCCTGAGAACGAGAGATGTGCAGCTCCTATCGGGATTTGTCGGCACATCGGGCGGCTTTGCTGGTCTTGTTTTACCATTGTCGAAATGTCTTGTAAACCGGGATTCCGAGACTGATCGGGTCTTCCCGGGAGAAGGTATATCCTTCGTTGACCGTGAGAGCTTATAATGGGCTAAGTTGGGACACACCTGCAGGGTATTATCTTTCGAAAGCCGTGCCCACGGTTATGAGGCAGATGGGAATTTGTTAATGTCCGGTTATAGAGAACTTGACACTTGACTTAATTAAAATGCATCAATCGCGTGTGTAACCGTGATGGTCTCTTCTCGGCGGAGTCCGGGAAGTGAACACGGTCTGAGTTATGCATGAACGTAAGTAGTTTCAGGATCACTTCTTGATCACTTCTAGTTTCTCGACCGATGCGTTGCTTCTGTTCTCGCTCTCACTTGCGTATGTTAGCCACCATATATGCTTAGTGCTTGCTGCAGCTCCACCATATTACCCCTTTCCTACCTACAAGCTTAAATAGTCTTGATCTCGCGGGTGAGAGATTGCTGAGTCCTCGTGACTCACAGATTCTACCAAAACAGTTGCAGTTGCCGAGGATACCTATGCAGATGACGCAACCGAGCTCAAGTGGGAGTTCGACGAGGATCGTGGTCGTTACTATGTTTCGTTTCCTGATGATTAGTAGTGGAGTCCAGTTGGGACGATCGGGGATCTAGCATTTGGGGTTATCTTCTTTTCATTTGGTTTTGACCGTAGTCGGTCTATGTGTGGATTTTGGATTATGTATGATTTAATTTATGTATTGTGTGAAGTGGCGATTGTAAGCCAACTCTCTTTATCCCATTCTTGTTCATTACATGGGATTGTGTGAAGATGACCCTTCTTGCGACAATACCTACAATGCGGTTATGCCTCTAAGTCGTGCCTCGACACGTGGGAGATATAGCCGCATCGTGGGTGTTACAAGTTGGTAATCGGAGCCATCCCCGACTTAGGAGCCCCCTGCTTGATCGAATCGCTGGCATTGTTGAGTCTAGAACAAAAATGTTTTGAGTCTTAGGATTATATATATCGGAGAGCAGGATTCTTTTTACTCCTCAGTCCCTTCGTCGCTCTGGTGAGGTCTCCTGACATAGAAGTTTTGACTCTTCTCTCCTCAAATTTCACTAAAAAAAATTTAGGATCACGCGGGTATCTTGGAATCGTTCCGATGGTTTTGTGACGAGAAGATTGTTCTTGGTGCCTCCTAACATTTAGGGGTTGTGGCAGTCTCCCGGGGACTTGAGCTCTGAGGTGTTGTCGTCACAATTTTATCGTTGCAGTTCTGGAATACCTGAGTTTCGCCGACATCGAAAATCTCTTTTATGCGGTTGTTGGTGAGATCACCTCGACGCCACCCAGTACTGGGGTAGGAGTTCGGGAGTATTGCCATAACTCGTATAACGGATGCTTTTTGAAGGTTGAGCTACACAATTTCCGAAGATTTCTTGGTTATGTGTTGACGGATGGATACAGCTGGATCTAGGGATTGCTAGTTTGGGTGATATATTTTGTGTCCCCTGTATCCCCAACACCAGATTGCATTACCAGAAAGTTTCAGGAGTTTATAGGTGGGATTCAAGTAGCTCTTAGCATTTCTCCCCGTAGATATTTGGTTTGTGATTTGGTAATCCTTACCACTTATTTGTTCCAGTTGTACCTTGTTATTTCATTCATCAATCTCTTATCAAGTGGCTTCTCACCTTAATGGACGTGTGATGTTAGCTTTGGAATTCATTCGTTCATCCTTGTTCGAATGTTTATTGTGAAGACTATATGTTGCAATTTCTATCCGTTGATTCAACTTGTCTACCTGTCTATCAAGATGCTAACGGATGTCACCCTCTTCAGGATGGCTCCGCCAACGCGTCAGAATCCGGATCGCAATGATGGAAGTCAGGAGAACCCTCCACCACCACCTCTGCCTCCGCAGGCATGGCAAGCTTTGATGGCAGCCACAAACGCCAACGCTCAGTTGCTGATTCAGCTAATGCAAGAGTGAAACCAAGGCCAAGGCAATCAAGGGAATCAAGGTCAAGGGTAGTTCAACCATCAGCCTCAGTTTGCTACCCTCAACCAGTTCCTTGCAAATCAGCCCAAGTCTTTCAGCTACTGTGCCGAAGCCACAGACGCCGATGATTGGCTCATGGATATCAACAAGCATTTTGAATGTAGCAATGTCAGGCCTGAGGACTACGTCAAGTTCGCTTCCTTTCAACTCAAAGACCAAGCCGCTGATTGGTATCAACAATACAAAGATTCCAGAGGAGCTCGTGTGATCACTTGGACTGACTTCTGTCGGGACTTCAAAGCTCACCACATTCCCACCATTGTTGTTGAGAGCAAGTGTGAGGAGTTCCGCAATCTCAAGCAAGGCAATATGTCTGTGTATCAATACAACATCCAGTTTCAGAAACTTGCTCGCTTCGCTAAACAAGACGTTCCTGATGAAAAGAGCATGATCTATCACTTCAGAGGTGGCCTTAGAGAGGATCCGCAGTTAGCTTTTGTTCTTGTGGAGCCTACTCAGTTTGATCAATTCTATAACATGGCCCTCAAGCAAGAAGGTGCTCAGCTCAAGTGTGAGGCTTCTAAGAAGAGAATCAGGGATGCAGTTCAATCTTCTTCTTCTCAAGTGGCTGCTAAGCAACAGAAGTTTTGGCTTCCTCCTCCTCTGTTTCGTCAGCCTTTCCAGCAAAAGATCAAAGGTGGCCATGGTCTTCCCACCCACCCAACCCAGCTCATCAGAACAAGCCTCAGAATCAAGCTCCAAGGTCAAATGCTCCTTATCATCGTCCGCTCTCAGAGGTGACTTGCAACAAGTGTCAGCAGAAAGGTCACTATGCGAACAAGTGCTTCAACCAAAGGCGCCTTCCGCCTCCTCCTCCTATTCGTTCAGCAAGCAATGCAGTGGTCAAGCATAATCCCAAGTCTGCAAAGGTGAACATGATGAATGCAGTGCAAGCGGAGGAATCTACTAATGTGATAATGGGTAATCTCTCAGTTAATGATATTCCTGCAAAAGTTTTATTCGATACTGGTGCATCGCATAGTTTCATCTCAAGACCTTTTGTTGCCAAGCATGAGTTTGTGACGGAAATGATTCCTATCCCGTTGAAAATTGTGTCCCTGGGTAAGCAAATGTCATCTAATAATTGCGTCCCGGATGTTTCTATCAAGATGGGCGACTATAGATTTCTGGCAAAACCAATTGTTCTTGGTGACTCTGATATTGATCTAATTCTCGGGATGGACTGGCTTTATAAGCACAAGGCTCAGCTTGATTGTGCTGCCAGAGAGATTCAATTGACACACTCTTCTGAGGATGTTATCATCTATGCCACTCGTGACGAAACCATTCGGTTGTTTTCTCTCAATGAGAAGGGCGAGTTGGATGCTATTTCTCAGATTCCAGTCGTTTGTGAGTACCAAGATGTCTTTCCAGAAGAGCTTTCGGGTATGCCTCCTCACCGGCCAGTCGAATTCGTTATCGATCTTGAGCCTGGCACGGAACCCGTTTGCAAGCGTCCTTACAAGCTTGGACCCAAGGAGCTGAAAGAATTGAAGAAACAGCTCGGTGAACAAGAGCGTCCGGGTTTGATCAGACAGAGTTCTTCTCCATGGGGTTGTGGAGTTCTTTTTGTCCAGAAGAAGGATGGCACGGACCGACTTTGCGTCTATTACCGTCCATTGAACAAGAAGAGAATCAAGAACAAGTATCCACTTCCCAACATCAATGAGCTATTCGAGCAACTTAAGGGTGCTAAAGTATTCTCCAAGCTTGAACTTCGTATGGGTTATCATCAGATTCGCATTCGTGAACAAGATATTCCCAAGACAGCATTCAGAACAAGCTTTGGTTCTTATGAATATACTGTCATGTCTTTCGGCCTTGTCAATGCTCCTCCAACATTCTCACGAATGATGAACTTCATCTTCAACCCCTACACCAATGAATTCGTCCTGGTGTATCTCGATGATATCTTGGTCTTCTCCAAGAATAAGAAGGATCATGCCATACATTTGCGATTGGTGCTCGACAAGCTCAGAGAGCATCAATTCTATGCGAAGTTTTCCAAATGTGAGTTCTGGCTTGATGAAGTTCTTTACCTTGGTCATATCATCTCCGCCAAGGGCATCGCTGTTAATCCCGAGAAGGTGTCTGCAGTTGTGAATTGGGAACCTCCTCAGAATGTCAAGCAGCTCCGCAGTTTCCTTGGTCTTGCAAGCTATTGCCGAAGATTCGTTGAGAACTTCTCTAAGATTGCAAATCCTCTTTCCAACCTCCTCCAGAAGCATGTCAAGTATGTCTGGATGCCTGAGTGTGACTTTGCTTTCAACACTCTCAAAGAGAAGCTTGTCACAGCTCCTGTCTTGACTCCTCCTGACGAATCCAAGCCATTCGAAGTTTTCTGTGATGCTTCTCTTCAAGGTCTCGGTGCTGTGTTGATGCAAGAGAAGAAAGTTGTGGCTTATACCTCTCATCAGTTGAAGCCCAACGAAAAGAACTACCCCACTCACGGTCTTGAGTTGGCGGCAGTTGTCCATGCATTGATAACATGGAGACATCTCTTGTTGGGAAGGAAAGTGGACATATTCACCGATCACAAGAGCCTCAAGTATATCTTCACTCAACCCAACCTCAACCTCAGGCAAACTCGATGGGTCGAAATGATTCAGGAGTACAACCCAAGCATTGAATATACTCCAGGCAAGGCCAATGTAATTGCAGATGCTTTGAGCAGAAAGGCTTATTGCAACAGCTTAATTCTCAAGCCTTTTCAACCGGACCTCTGTGAAGCCTTCCGCAAACTCAATCGTCAAGTTGTTCCTCAAGGTTTTCTTGCCAACCTCCTAGTCACTCCAACTTTGGAAGACCAAATTCGTGAGGCACAACTCCTGGATGCCATGGTGAAAAAGGTGAAACGTGGTATCGACAAGGGCATTTCCAAATACAAGTGTTTCCACATTGATGACAAAGATACTCTTTTCTTCGAGGATCGAATTGTGGTTCCTAAAGGCGATCTGAGAAAAGTCATTATGAACGAGCCACACAATTCCCTTTTATCCATTCATCCTGGAAGTACGAAGATGTACCATGACCTCAAGTAGTCGTATTGGTGGACTCGAATGAAGCGAGAAATTGCTCAATTCGTGAATGAATGTGATGTCTTCCGAAGGGTGAAAGCAGAACACCAACGACCAGCTGGTCTCCTCCAACCTCTTGCTATTCCAGAATGGAAGTTTGATCATATCGAGATGGAATTCGTGACTGGTTTTCCTAAGTCCAAGCGTGGAAATGATGCCATGTTTGTTGTCATTGACAAGCTTACAAAAGTGGCTCATTTTCTTCCTATCAAGGAATCTATCACAGCAGCTCAGTTGGCAGAGCTATACACCTCCAGGATTGTCTCCTTGCACGGAATTCCACAAGTGATTTCTACAGATCATGGAAGCATCTTCACTTCTAAGTTCTGGGACTCCTTCCAGAAGGCGATGGGCACCAACATTCGCTTCAGCATAGCTTTCCATCCTCAAACAAGTGGCCAAGTCGAGCGAGTCAATCAAATCCTTGAAGATATGCTCAGGGCTTGTGTCATTTCCTTTGGCATGAAGTGGGAAGATTGTCTTCCATATGCCGAGTTCTCCTACAACAACATCTTCCAAGCAAGTGCGGGCAAGGCCCCATTCAAAATTCAATATGGCAGGAAGTGCCGTACTCCTCTCAATTGGTCCGAGACAGGTGAACGCCAACTTCTTGGCAATGACTTGATCACAGAAGCCGAAGAAATGTGCAAAGTCATTCGTGAGAATCTCAAAGCCGCGCAATCGTGCCAGAAGAGCTATTATGATGACAAGCACCGTGATGTGGCTTTTGAAATCGGAGACCATGTCTACCTCCGCGTCTCTCCAATGAAAGGCACTCGTTGCTTCGGTATCAAAGGGAAGCTTGCCCCTAGATACGTGGGCCCTTCAAGATCATTGGCAAAAGAGGCGACCTCGCCTATCAACTTGAACTTCCCTCCAACTTCGCGAATGTGCATGATGTGTTTCACGTGTCACAGCTTCGCAAGTGCTTCAAGACGCCTGAGCGTACCATCAACTTCGAAGAGATTGACCTCCAAGAAGATCTGTCCTACAATGAGCACCCCGTTGCTATTCTTGAAGAAACTGAGCGCAAGACTCGCAACAAGTCAATCAAATTCTGAAAGTGAAGTGGTCACACCATTCCGATCGAGAAGCCACCTGGGAACGCGAGGACCACCTCCGTTCCGAATATCCAGAGTTCTTTCAGTCCTAGATCTCGGGACGAGATCCTCTTGTAGTGGTGGAGTGTTGTAACACCCCGGATGCGACTTTGCATATTTGTAAATCCAACTCTTGCCATTTTCGACTATGTGCTATGATATTCCCTCCGTGGTCGGGTTTTGTCTTCGTTTTGCATTTTGCTCATGTCATGCATTTCATATCATGCCATCATGTGCATCTCATTTGCATCCGTGTTCGTCTCATGCATCCGAGCATTTTCCCCGTTGTCTGTTTTGCAATCCGACACTCCCACATGCACCGGCGCACCCCTCTTGTCGCTTTTCGTGAGCGGGTGTCAAACGTTCTCGGAATGGACCGAGCCTTGACAAGTGGCCTTGGTACACCACCAGTAGACCACCTGTCAAGTTTCGTGCCATTTGGAGGTCGTTTGATGCTCCAACGGTTAACCGGGTAACCGCGAAGGCCTTTTGAGTGTTGCAGCCCAACACCCTCCAAAACAGGCCAATAACCCATCTAAGTCACTTCCATGCTCTCCGTCGTTGGATCACGATCGTGTGGGCGAAAACCGCACCTCATTTGGAGTCTCCTAGCTCCCTCTACCTATAAATATGTGCTCCCCCCGGATTTTTCGCGCAGTCCAACCCTATCCCCGCTCCCTCTCTGCCGCCGAACGCGTCCGGTCCGCGCCGGACAAATTCCCGCCGCTGCCCGCGCCCAATCGGGACGCGCCACGTCATCGCCTCCGGCCTCCCGCGCCGCCGGCCCGCCTGGGCCCGAGGCTGGCCCCCGCGGCCCATCGCCTCCCGCCGCCGCCTCTCGCAGGGCTCAGCCGCCGCTCGCCGGTCCCCGCCGCCTCGACCCGGCCGCCGGACCTCGCCGGCCGTCGCCGCCGCCGCGCCCGAGCCCCGGCGCGCCCCGCCCGTCCGCCTCCGCCCGTCCGCCGCCATCTCCGGCGAGTAGCCGGCCGGACCCGACCGGCCCGACCCCCGGCGACCTCCCCCTCCACTCCGGCCTCCGTTCTCCGGCGAGATCCAGGCCATCCTCGGATTCCGCGCGATCCAGAGCTGGACCAACGGGTTGACCCCGAAATTCTTCAAAGTCATTTTGTGATATATTTTTTGGCCATGTTCATCGCATCATATCTCCATGCATACTGCTCCGTTTGGTGCGTGTGATATATCAAAATGTTCATCAGGAGATGCTCTTCACTTTGTTCCATTGTGGCATGCTCATTTAGTCTCATCTGGGTGCCCAAATCTCTGATGCAAGAGTGCTATATGATGTTTGCTGCTGTTACTTATCAGAATATGATGATTTGTCATTTTTGTTGCATTTGATGTGTGCATCTTATGAGCATGAGCCTCCACAATGTTGCTGTTTTCAGGGACTTTGGATTTTGCTGTCTTTTACCTGCTGTTATTTTGATGCCATGTAAACTTGATGCTACAGTAAGATCCATGATTATTTTGAGATACTTCAATAATGATGTTTTGTACATATGGTTATGCTCTATCCATCCATGCCCTTGTTTGTAATTATGGAGTGCCCTAGAATGTCGCAATCTTGCTCTACCTTTGCTATAAAATGTTCCTGGCAGAATGTTAACATGATATTCAATTTTGCCATGGTTGTTGCTAGTGATCCAAGCATGCTATTAACTTGCTCTTGCCATGGTTAGCTTCATGAACATGTCATCTTGCTGTTGGTATGCTTGTTTTGTCATGAAATGCTTTGTGATGAGTGAATCGAGCTTGCAAAGATGCCATCATAATGCTGTTTATGCCATGCTCTGTTTTTCTGCCAAGTCTGAATCTGTTAACGGAACTTGCTATGTTTACATGGGTGCCATCATATCTTCTGTGCCTTTTTGGCTCATAGTCAGTAAGGGACTTTTGTTCTATGCTCTGAGTAGATTAATGTCATGCCTTGTTTTGATCTCATAAGTTCCTATAGCATGTTGTTTGCTTGCTCTAAACATGGCTTCCTGATGTTATTTCTGGCATGTTAGTATTTTCACTACGTCTGTAATGCTGATATCTTTTGCACTTTTGCCATGCTTGTTTGAACCTGTTATGTAGTGATCTAGCCGTAGCTCAGTGTTCATCTTTTGTCTACCATCTCCTGTAGATCACTGCAGTATGCTTTGTTGCTATGTTGTGGTGCTGTAGCATAGTTTCTTGATGTATTCTAAGTGCTATCATGCTGATAATCGCAGAATTGTGTCATTCTTGTTTTGCTTGTCATTTGCAAACCGTGCATCCGTTTCCGGTGATCTTTATATCTATTTCAACCGAAATCATCTCCTCTTTTCAGCGGCATACTTGGTTTGCCAAGTTGATGCCTTCTTCATCATCTTTCCTTCCGGAGCACGCATATGCATTACATATCACATCTCGCATATCATGCCATGTATTGCATCATGTTGCTTGCGCATTGCACCGTGATTGATTGTGGTTCTATTGCTTGTGTTTTTGCTTTGGGTAGAGCCGGGAGACGAGTTCGTGAACGAGGAACCTGTTGAGTACGTGAACGAGGATCAAGCTTTCGACAACTCTGAGAACTTTGCAGCCAAGATAACCATACCCTCGAAATCACTTCTATCTTTGCTTTGCTAGTTGTTCGCTCTAATGCTATGCTTGTGCTACCTACCACCTGTTTATCATGCCTCCCATATTGCCATGTCAGCCTCTAACCATCTTTTCCTAGCAAACCGTTGTTTGGCTAAGTTACCGCTTTGCTCAGCCCTTCTTATAGCGTTGCTAGTTGCAGGTGAAGAGGAAGTTGGTTCCATGTTGGAACATGGATATTTTGGGATATCAAAATATCTCTTATTTAATTAATGCAGCTATATACTTGGTAAAGGGTGGAAGGCTCGGCCTTATGCCTGGTGTTTTGTTTCACTCTTGCCGCCCTAGTTTCTGTCATACCGGTGTTATGTTCCTTGATTTTGCGTTCCTTACGCGGTTGGGTGATTTATGGGACCCCCTTGACAGTTCACTTTGAATAAAACTCCTCCAGCAAGGCCCAACCTTGGTTTTACCATTTGCCACCTAAGCCTTTTTCCCTTGGGTTCTCCAGACTCAAGGGTCATCTTTATTTAACCCCCCGGGTCAGTGCTCCTTCGAGTGTTGGTCCAAACTAGAGCCACTTGCAGCGCCACCTCAGGGAAACTTGAGGGCTGGTTTTAGTTGTACGTAGTGTTCATCCGGTGTGCCCTAAGAACGAGATATGTGCAGCTCCTATCGGGATTTGTTGGCACATCGGGCGGCTTTGTTGGTCTTGTTTTACCATTGTCGAAATGTCTTGTAACCCGGGATTCCGAGACTGATCGGGTCTTCCCAGGAGAAGGTATATCCTTCATTGACTGTGAGAGCTTATAATGGGCTAAGTCGGGACACCCCTGCAGGGTATTATCTTTCGAAAGCCGTGCCCGCGGTTATGAGGCAGATGGGAATTTGTTAATGTCCGGTTGTAGATAACTTGACACTTGACTTAATTAAAATGCATCAATCGCGTGTGTAACCGTGATGTTCTCTTCTCGGCGGAGTCCGGGAAGTGAACACGGTCTGAGTTATGCATGAACGTAAGTAGTTTCAGGATCACTTCTTGATCACGTCTAGTTTCTCGACCGATGCGTTGCTTCTGATCTCGCTCTCACTTGCGTATGTTAGCCACCATATATGCTTAGTGCTTGCTGCAGCTCCACCATATTACCCCTTTCCTACCTACAAGCTTAAATAGTCTTGATCTCGCGGGTGAGAGATTGCTGAGTCCTCGTGACTCACAGATTCTACCAAAACAGTTGCAGGTGTCGAGGATACCTATGCAGATGACGCAACCGAGCTCAAGTGGGAGTTCGACGAGGACCGTGGTTGTTACTATGTTTCGTTTTCTGATGATCAGTAGTGGAGTCCAGTTGGGACCATCGGGGATCTAGCATTTGGGGTTATCTTCTTTTCATTTGGTTTTGACCGTAGTTGGTCTATGTGTGGATTTTGGATGATGTATGATTTAATTTATGTATTGTGTGAAGTGGTGATTGTAAGCCAACTCTCTTTATCCCATTCTTGTTCATTACATGGGATTGTGTGAAGATGACCCTTCTTGCGACAATACCTACAATGCGGTTATGCCGCTAAGTCGTGCCTCGACACGTGGGAGATATAGCCGCATCGTGGGTGTTACAGTATGGACATGGCTGGGAGCTCGAAGCGACTGGATTGACCCTTGGGTGTTGGAACTTGAGGTGGGAGGTGGAGGAAAGGATTGGCGTGGGAGGAAAAGGACCGGCCTTAGCCCCTTTATAAAGGCGACGAATATCAAACGTCCCCTCCGCGGCCTTAAAACATGCCTATTCCCAAGGAATCATGCCAACAGAATGGTTGGGTTACCCACGCCCGTGTTGATGAAAATCCCGCAATAAGGGGACACAATCTCTGCTTTGATAAGACGTGCCAATAAAAACCTCCTCTCGAAACATGGAGTGGCAGGCTAGAAAACGATTCAAAATAATGGCCGGGTGATGACGTAATGTCACGCTACAAAAAAATTCAGCGGATTGGACTCGTGAAATGTTATACTCTCAACGGTTGTGTGTGGAACTTGTTTTGCAGAGCCGGATACGATTCTTGTGTTCAAAATCTACTTTGAAGTATTCGAAGAAGGAACCCGCCTTGCAATGCCGAAGACAATCTACGCGCCGGACTCATCGTCCTTGAAGCCTGGTTCAGGGGCTACTGAGGGAGTCCTGGACTAAGGGGTCCTCGGACAGCCGGACTATATGCGTGGACCGGACTGTTGGGTTATGAAGATACAAGATAGAAGACTTCTTCCCGTGTCCGGATGGGACTCTCCTTTGCGTGGAAGGCAAGCTTGGCCATTCGGATATGTAGATTCCTTTTCTCTTTAACCGACTTTGTCTAACCCTAGCCCCCTCCGTTGTCTATATAAACCGGAGGGTTTAGTCCGTAGAGACAACAACAATCATAATCTCATAGGCTAGGCTTCTAGGGTTTAGCCATTACGATCTCGTGGTAGATCAACTCTTGTAATACTCATATTCATCAAGATCAATCAAGCAGGAAGTAGGGTATTACCTCCATAGAGAGGGCCCGAACCTGGGTAAACATTGTGTCCCCCGCCTCCTGTTACCATTAGCCTTAGACGCACAGTTCGGGACCCCCTACCCGAGATCCGCCGGTTTTGAAACCGACAAAGGCCTCGATCTACACTTCCACCAAGAGAAATTTGATTCCCCCCACTAATCCCTTGTGGATCTTGTTACACTTGGGTGTTTGAGCACCCTAGACGGTTGAGGTCACCGCAGAGCCATAGTCCATTGGGGTGAAGCTTCGTGGTGTCGTTGGGAGCCTCCAATTAAGTTGTGGAGATTGCCCCAACCTTGTTTCTAAAGGTTCGATCGCTGCCTCCAAGGGCACAATAGTGGAATCATGGCATCTAGCATTGTGTGAGGGCGTGAGGAGAATATGGTGGCCCTAGTGGCTTCTTGGAGAGCATTGTGCCTCCACACCGCTCCAGCGGAGACGTACTTCCCCTCAAAGGGAAGGAACTTCGATAACACATCCTCATCTCCATCGACTCAACTTTGTTTTATCTATCACCTTTACTTGTGCAAGCTTATATTGTGTTCTATCCATTGCTTGCTTGTGTGCTTGTTGTTGCTGCATCATATAGGTTGCTCACCTAGTTGCATATCTAGACAACCTACTTTGATGCAAAGTTTAATTTGGTAAAGAAAAGCTAAAAATTGTTAGTTGCCTATTCACCCCCCTCTAGTCAACTATATCGATCCTTTCAATTGGTATCAGATGCTTGTCTCTTTATTAAGGACTTACCGTCCGAAGAGTATGGTTGACACCGTAGACAGTGAGGAGGAGCACCCCGGTGTGAATCCTTCTTCGTCTACGGCCGATGGGGGATCCCTGGTCTCACGTGAGGAATTCAATGCTGCTTTGGACACATTGAAAAGCTCCATGATGACCGAGGTCAAAGGCATGTTCAAAGAGTTTCTTGATGGACTTAAGTTATCCACCGCACCCGTTGGAAGTGGTCGCTCCCACTAACAAGGTGGCGGATGCTAACTCCGATAAGGGGGAAGCTTCTAGTGATAAAGTTCCTTTGCCTAGTAGTAGAAGTGGAAATGGCATCTTTGCCCATGTTGAACCACCTCTTACTTATGTTGGACCGGTTCCCTCCACTCATTTGAATCATGTTGGTCCTCCTCCTAAGTTTGTGAAAAAGGAGGTTTTTGCCTCTTGGGTCTATCGCTTTAAACGTCATTTGAATCATAGTAACACTAATATTTGGAGAATTGTTGAGCACGGTTTCTACTCGCATGACCCGAGCAACTTCACCCCGAGAGAAGCCGCAGATAATCAATTCAACGAGTCTGCTCTCTTCATCATTCAAGATGCAATTCCACCCGAAGATATCGCTCATCTCCGACCCTTCACCATGGCCAAGGAAGCATGGGACCATGTGGTTTCCATTTACATGGGAAGCGCAAGCATTCAATGCTCCAACTATGAAGTGATGCAAGATGAAGCCGATGAGTTTGCGATGAATAAGGATGAAGAACCTCGTGAGCTCTATCGGAGATTAACCACTCTCGTGGTCTCACTCCGAGATCATGGGAGCAAGAATACGTATGACCATTGGATCAAGCGCAAGTTTCTCAAGGCCATGATGCCCTACCACAAGACCATGTCATCCGTCATCCATCAAAGGACGGACTTCCATACCTTGTCCTCAAGTGAAGTATTCGATGAGTTTTTTGCTATAAGAATTTTGGACAAGACCGCCGACAATGCTGTGATGCGCTCTCAACAGGTGAATAAACCCAACCTAGCCTTGAAGGCCAAGGCAAGTGTGGAAGAATAGGAAGAAGAGGAAGATGAGGAGTGTAATCCCGAAGATAGAAAATATGATTACCATGAACACATGGCTCTTGCTTCAAGGCAATTTTGGAGGAAGAAGAACTCAAGGCCCAACTTCAACAAGAGCATCTCAAGTGGCATCAAGGGCAAGCAACGCATGAGGACATGCTACAATTGTGGGAATGTGAGCCACTTTGTTGCGGAGTGCCCATACGAGAAGTGGGAAGACAATGGTGGCAAGCTCATCCAAAAAGACAAAGCCAAGTCCTTCCCCAACAAGAACAACTTCACCAAGAAGACTCCTTACAAGGGGTTGGTGGCGCAAGAAGAGTACAATGAGGATGATGATGAAGAAGAAGATGCTGAAGCGATGGCCGTGGCCTCCGTTGCCATTGCCACAACTCCACGTGTTTCCCTCTTTGATTCACCCAACGAGAACATCACCGCCAAGTGCCTCATGGCCAAAGCCACCAACAAGGTAACCCCCAACATCAAAACTACCATCATTACTAATCCTTCCTTGACAGATTGCATTGATGAAAGTGAGGGGTCTAATGAGGAAGTGAATGAGTTTGAGTCTTTCATGAGTAAGCTTAAGGGTAAATCCAACAAGCACTTTGTCGCTCTCTTGGAACAACTTGGTGAAGCCAATGACATGATCGAGGCTCACGAAGAAACCATCTCAAAGATGGAAGGACAAAGTCATGACTATGCCGATGAGATATCGGATATCTGTAATGCGCTTGAGGAAGAGTGTGGCCATCGTTTGGCTCTTGAGGAGTCACACAACGATGATCATGCTAAATTAAAGAAAGATCTTGATCATGCTCTTGTTGTATCTCGTGTGCTCAATTCCGAGAAGGCTAAACTTGCGGTTAACCATGCTAGACTCAAGGAGGAGTTTGAGATACTTGACAAGGCTCATAAGGCCTTGAAGGGTGCTCATGCTAGCCTCATGGAGTCTCATGATCAACTCCAAGTGAAGCTCACCAAGGAGAAAGCCACGTTTCCTCATATGGTCTTAATTGATAATGCAAATGCTACTAACCCGTGTTGTGAGCATGTGCATCTTGTGGAGGAGAATGCCAAGTTGAAGGAGCAA
Source organism: Aegilops tauschii subsp. strangulata (assembly GCF_002575655.3). Taxonomy (NCBI): domain Eukaryota; kingdom Viridiplantae; phylum Streptophyta; class Magnoliopsida; order Poales; family Poaceae; genus Aegilops; species Aegilops tauschii. Next base: position 522,225,087 of record NC_053036.3, read on the forward strand.
CTTGAGAAAGGCCTTGTGTCTTGCATACAAGGTGAGAAGAACCTCAATGATCTTTTGAGCAATCAAAAGGAAGTTGTGGGCAAGGAGGGACTTGGGTTTGCACCCAAGTCCAAGAACAAGAAGAAAAACGATAAGGCCAAACAACCTCTTCCTCTCAAGCAAACTTTTGTGAAGGAGGGAGAGGGTGCTCCTAAGGAGAATAAGAAGAACAATGTGAAGGGTGGTGGTATCAAGAAGGGCATCGCCACTCCTTCCAACAAAGCCGGCGACTTTAATCCTTCTTATGTGCTATGCCGTGCTAGTGATGGGCATGTGTATGCCAAATTTGCTGGTTCTCCTTATGAGTACATTAAATGGTCTATTTGGGTTCCTAAGATCCTTGTCACTAACATCAAAGGACCCATTACTAAATGGGTATCAAAACCAAGCATTGATATCTTGTAGGTGTTTGCTTCCTAATATCTGTAGCAAAGTATTTAGTAGCAAAGTATTATGGAGGTAACAGTAACGGTGGCAAAAGTAACAGTAGCAGTTTTGTAGTAATCGTAACAGTGGCAACGGAGAAGTAACTAAGCAAAGATCAATATGTGAAAAGCTCGTAGGCAATGGATCAGTGATGGATAATTATGTCGGATGCGATTCCTCATGCAACAGTTACAACATAAGGTGACACAGAACTAGCTCCAGTTCATCAATGTAATGTAGGCATGTATTCCGGATATAGTCATACGTGCTTATGGAAAAGAACTTGCATGACATCTTTTGTCCTACCCTCCCGTGGCAGCGGGGTCCTATTGGAAACTAAGGGATATTAAGGCCTCCTTTTAATAGAGTACCGGACCAAAGCATTAACACTTACTGAATACATGAACTCCTCAAACTACGGTCATCACCGGTAAGTATCCCGATTATTGTCACTTCGGGGTTAATGGACCATAACACATAATAGGTGACTATAGACTTGCAAGATAGGATCAAGAACTCACATATATTCATGAAAACATAATAGGTTCAGATCTAAATTCATGGCACTCGGGCCCTAGTGACAAGCATTAAGCATAGCAAAGGCATAGAAACATCAATCTCAGAACATAGTGGATACTAGGGATCAAACCCTAACAAAAACTAACTCGATTACATGGTAAATCTCATCCAACCCATCACCGTCCAGCAAGCCTACAATGGGATTACTCACGCACGGCAGTGAGCATCATGAAATTAGTGATCGAGGATGGTTGATGATGGCGATGGATTCCCCTCTTCGGAGCCCCGAACGAACTCCAGATCAGCCCTCCTGAGGAAGATTAGGGCTTGGTGACGGCTCCCTATCGTAAACCGCGATGAATACTTTTCTTTAATTTTTTCTCCCCGAAAGTGAATATATGGAGTTGGGGTTGAGGTCGGTGGAGCCCCAGTGGGCCCAAGAGGCAGGGGGCATGCCCCAGGGGGGGCACGCCCTGCACCCTCGTGGACAGGGTGTGAGCCCCCTGACGTTGATTCTTTCGCCAATATTTTTTATTAATTCCAAAAAGTGTCTCCGTGGATTTTTAGGTCATTCCAAGAACTTCTATTTCTGCACAAAAATAACACCATGGCAGTTGTGCTGAAAACAGCGTCAGTCCAGGTTAGTTCCATTCAAATCATGCAAGTTAGAGTCCAAAACAAGGGAAAAAGTGTTTGGAAAAGTACATATGTTGGAGACGTATCAACTCCCCCAAGCTTAAACCTTTGCTCGTCCTCAAGCAATTTAGTTGACAAACTGAAAGTGATAAAGAAAAACTTTTACGAAGTCTGTTTGATCTTGTTGTTGCAAATATGTAAAGCCAGCATTCAAGTTTTCAGCAAAGATTATGAACTAACCATATTCACAATAACTTTAGGTCTAATGTTTACTCATATCAATGGCATAATCAACTAGCGAGCAATAATAATAAATCTCGGATGACAACACTTTCTCAAAACAATCATAATATGATATAACAAGATGGTATCTCGCTAGTCCTTTCTGAGACCGCAAAACATAAATGCAGAGCACCCCTGACTAGACATTGTAATTCATGGTAAAAGAGATCCAGTAACAGTCATACTCAATGTAAATTAATAGCAATGCATGAAAATGACAGCGGTGCTCTCCACCTGGTTCTTTTTAATAAGAGGATGATGACTCGACATAAAAGTAAATAGATAGGCCCTTCGCAGAGGGAAGCAGGGATTTGCAGAGGTGCCAGAGCTCGAGTTTTGAAACAGAGATAAATAATATTTTGAGCGGTATACTTTCATTGTCAACACAACAACAGAGAGATCTCGATATCTTCCATGCTACACACATTATAGGCGGTTCCCAAACTGAATGGTAAAGTTTATACTCCTCCACCAGCAACAAACATCAATTCATGGCTTGTCCGAAACAACAGGTGCCTTACAACTAACAACAATCCTGGGGAGTTTTGTTTGCATTTATTTTGATTTGATTTGAGCATGGGACTGGGCATCCCGGTTACCGGCCATTTTCTCGTGAATGATGAGTGGAGTCCACTCATCGTGAGAATAACCCACCTGGCATGGAAGATATAGACATCCCTAGTTGATACATGAGCTATTCGAGCATACAAAACAGAATTTCATTTGAAAGTTTAGAGTTTGGCACATACAAATTTACTTGGAACGGCAGGTAGATACCGCATATAGGAAGGTATGGTGGACTCATGTGACATAACTTTGAGGTTTATGGAAGTGGATGCACAAGCAGTATTCCTGCTTAGTACAAGTGAGGGCTAGAAAGAGACTGGGAAGCGACCAACTAGAGAGCGACAACAATCGTGAACATGCATTAAGATTAATCAACAATGGGTGCAAGCATGAGTAGGATATAAATCACCATGAACATAAATATTGTGGAGGCTATGTTGATTTGGTTTGAACTACATGCATGAACATGTGCCAAGTCAAGCCACTCGAATCATTCAAAGGAGGATACCACCCTATCGTACCACATCACAACCATCTTAATAGCATGTTGGCACGCAAGGTAAACCATTATAAACTCCTAGCTAATTAAGCATGGCATGAGCAACTATAATCTCTAATTGTCATTGCAAACATGTTTCATCCATAATAGGCTGAAGCAGGAATAGTGGACTAATCATATTTACAAAAACAAGATAGGTCGAGTTCATACCAGCTTCTCTCATCTCAATCAGTCCATCATATATCGTCATTATTGCCTTTCACTCGCACGACCGAACGGTGTGGATAATAATAATAGTGCACGTGCAATGGACTAAGGTGGAATCTGCAAGCATTTACTACAAAGGAGAAGACTAGGTAATATGGGCTCTTGGTTAGATCAACAATAATGCATATGAGGGCCACCCAACGTTTTCATCGTGGTCTTCTCCTCTCGACCCACAAAGAAAGGAATAGAAATAAAACTATTTACACGGGAAAGCTCCCAACAAGCAAAAGAAGAGCGAGAAATCTTTTTGGGTTTTCTTTTAATTACTAGTACTACAGGCATGGAAAGTAAACTAGCTAAAGGCTACAACTATTTTTTTGGTTTTTCTTAAGGTTTTTCAAACACACAAGAAGAAAGCAAGAAAAGGAAATAAACTAGCATGGATAGTACAATGAAAAAGTATGAGCACCGAGAACTAGCATGAGTGTGCGAACATGAATGTAATGTCGGTGAGAAATACGTACTCCCCCAAGCTTAGGCTTTTGGCCTAAGTTGGTCTATGGCCACTGCTCGCAGCTACTCTCTCCGGTGTACTGAGGAGGGTCCTCAAGGTGCCACTGGTTAGCGATCTCCTCCGGATCCCATTGATAAATAGACTATCGAGATGGGTCAAGTGGTGGCTCATCTCAGGCTCTGAGACTTGTGTCAGCCTCCAGTATGCTTAAATGGCCTCGGGCAAGATAAGGTACGTGCCTAAATGTATGTTAAACAAAGAGGGTGTAGGCAAGATAATAGTCTCACAGTGAGTTTTATCAAATATCAAATTATACTTAAGCATCTTCTTCTTATTGTTAACAATAAACTCATGTTCTACCATACTCTTATAATCTAGAAATAGTGGGAAGCAACTTCTCCTCTTTCTCATGATGCCTAATAGGTATCTCAAAATGTTCAGCAAGGCGTAAGGCAAAGATGCCTCCGAAGATAGGGCCCTTTGTACGGTTCAGACTTAACCGTATAGCAACAATAGCGCCTAAACTGAAGGTTGTATCACGAAATAAAGCATGGCGCAAAATAAGAAGATCAGGAGCACTAAGATTTCCACTGTTCTCGTGACCAATTAAGCATCTACTAGCAAATATTGCAAAGTAACGTAGAACAGGAAAATGTATACTCAGTAATTCTTACATCGGAAACTTTCCTTGTTCCCCCTACAGCAATTCTATCAATAAACTCCTCCACATCTCTATGATGTGGTTCCTCAGTACTGCCCACGGAGTGACAGAAATCACGGAGTGACATCTCCTTAACCTCATCATATAAGTGAAACTCCACCGAAGGTGGTGATTTCTTAGGATGGAAATAAAAAATTTGCACGAATATATTAGTGAGTAGGAGATATTTTTCGCGCTGGTCATGGAGGAAGTCGGTGAGGCCTGCATTCTCGGCCAAGTAATAAAAGTCATCATGAATTCCGGCGGCCCTCAAGAACGCGTCACAAGGCCATTCACATGACCGGACTTCCGTGTTGCGAGGAAGATTGTACTTGGGCTTTTGGTTCTCCTCATTCTGCTTATCCTTCGAGCTTTGGCTCGAATAGCCCCTCAACAATCTCTTCATCATTTCCTCTGAAAAATTTCTGAAATTTTTAGTGACTCAAAATAAAAGTGCACCAAACTCAACAAGATTGATAGCAACTACTCCCACAAGTGCCTAGAGGCTATATCATGCATTAAAACTACTTTGGACCATATAAATTTGACATGCAAGCTCAAGAACATGGTCACCTTAGCGGCAAAAATTGCAATAAATAAAGCACTAGAACAAAAACTAATTGTACCATTGGAGGAGTCACATACCGAAGAACAATCCCCCAAAACAGTTTTGTGAATGGAGCTTTGAGCAAGGAGATCGAAAATGGCAGCAAGATGAGCTAGAACACGGGTTTGAGCTATGGGAGGATTTTTCTGGAGGAAGACGAAGTGAGTGGGTGCTGGAATAACTGGAGGGGGTCCATGTGGGGCCCACGAGGCAGGGGGCGCGCCCTAGGGGGTGGGCGCGCCCTGTGCCCTCGTGGCCAAATGGTGGGCCCCCTGGTGTGTTCTCAATGCCAGAAATTCTTAAATATTCTACAAAAAATCACACTTCATTTTCAGGGCATTTGGAGAACTTTTATTTTTGGGGTATTTTTTATTGCATGGATAATTCAGAAACAGACAGAAAAATACTAATTTTGCTTTATTTAAACTAAATAACAGAAAGTAAAAGGAGGGTACAGAGAGTTGTGCTTTCTAACTTCATCAATCTCATGCTCATCAAAAGGAATCCACTAACAAGGTTGATCAAGTCTTGTTAACAAACTTCTTCCGAATAACATAAAACCGGAGAATTTTCGAATAACACTAGGTTACCTCAACGGGGATATGCATGTCCCCAACAATAAGAATATCATATTTCTTCTTGATAGTAGGAAGAGGGAATTCAAAACCTCCAATAGTAATCGTTGAAATTTTTCCAATAGAATTTGTACTATGAACTTGAGGTTGTTTCCTTGGAAAGTGTAATGTATGCTCATTACCATTAACATGAAAAGTGACATTGCCTTTGTTGCAATCAATAGCAGCCCCTGCAGTATTTAGAAAAGGTCTACCAAGGATAATCGACTAATATCGTCCTCGGGAATATCAAGAATAACAAAGTCCGTTAAAATAGTAACATTTGCAACCACAACAGGCACATCCTCACAAATACCGACAGGTATAGCAGTTGATTTATTGGCCATTTGCAAAGAGATTTCAGTAGGTGTCAACTTATTCAAATCAAGTCTACGATATAAAGAAAGAGGCATAACTCTAACACCGGCTCCAAGATCACATAAAGCAGTTTTAACATAGTTTCTTTTAATGGAGCATGGTATAGTTGGTACTCTGGATCTCCTAGTTTCTTTGCTATTCCACCCTTAAAAGTATAATTAGCAAGCATGGTGGAAATTTGAGTTTCTGGTATCTTTCTTTTATTTGTAACAATACTTTCATGTACTTAGCATAAGGGTTCATTTTAAGCATATCAGTTAAACGCATACGCAAGAAGATAGGTCTAATCATTTCAGCAAAGCGTTCAAAATCCTCATCATCCTTTTTCTTGGATGGCTTAGGAGGAAAAGGCACGAGTTTCTGAACCCATGGTTCTCTTTCTTCACCATGCTTTCTAGCAACGAAGTCTCTTTTATCATAACGTTGATTCTTTGATTGTGGGTTATCAAGATCAACAACAGGTTCAATTTCTACATCATTATTATTACTAGGTTGAGCATCAACATGAACATTATCATTAACATTATCACTCGGTTCATGTTCATTACCAGATTGTGTTTCAGCGTCAGAAATAGAAATATCATTGGGATTCTCAGGTGTGTCTACAACAGGTTCACTAGAAGCAGAGTAGCAAAGTATTTAGTAGCAAAGTAGTATGGATGTAACGGTAACAGTGGCAAAAGTAACAGTAGCAGTTTTGTAGTAATCGTAACAGTGGCAACGGGGAAGTAACTAAGCAAAGATCAACATGTGAAAAGCTCGTAGGCAATGGATCAGTGATGGATAATTATGTCGGATGCGATTCCTCATGCAACAGTTATAACATAGGGTGACACAGAACTAGCTCCAGTTCATCAATGTAATGTAGGCATGTATTCCTAATATAGTCATATGTGCTTATGGAAAAGAACTTGCATGACATGTTTTGTCCTACCCTCCCGTGGCAGCGGGTCCTATTGGAAATTAAGGGATATTAAGGACTCCTTTTAATAGAGTACCGGACCAAAGCATTAACACTTAGTGAATACATGAACTCCTCAAACTACGGTCATCACCGGGAGTGGTCCCGATTATTGTCACTTCGGAGGTGCCGGATCGTAACACATAGTAGGTGACTATTGACTTGCAAGATAGGATCAAGAACTCACATATATTCATGAAAACATAATAGGTTCAGATCTGAAATCATGGCACTCGGGCCCTAGTGCCAAGCATTAAGCATAGCAAAGTCATAGCAACATCAATCTTAGAACATAATGGATACTAGGGATCAAACCCTAACAAAACTAACTCAATTACATGGTAAATCTCATCCAACCCATCACCATCCAGCAAGCCTACGATGGGATTACTCACGCACGACGGTGAGCATCATGAAATTGGTGATGGAGGATGGTTGATGATGACGATGGCGACGGATTCCCCTCTCCGGAGCCCCGAACGGACTCCAGATCAGCCCTCTCGAGGAATATTAGGGCTTGGCGGTGGCTCCATATTGTAAAACGCGATGAATATTCTCTCTGATTTTTTTTCTCCCTGAAAGTGAATATATGGTGTTGGGTTGAGGTCGGTGGAGTCCCAGGGGGCCCACGAGGCAGGGGCGCGCCCCCCTGGACATGGTGTGGCCCCCCTAATGTTGATTCTTTCAGAAATATTTTTTGTTAATTCCAAAAAGTGTCTTCGTGGATTTTTAGGTCATTCTGAGAACTTTTAATTCTGCACAAAAATAACACCATGGCAGTTCTGCTGAAACAACGTCAGTCCAGGTTAGTTCCATTCAAATCATGCAAGTTAGAGTCGAAAACAAGGGCAAAAGTGTTTGGAAAAGTAGGTTTGTTAGAGACGTATCACTTCCGGTGGGGGATCATGGTTGCTCGATAAAGGAGACACAAATCATATGACTGGAAGCAAGGACTTGGTGGTGGACGTGCACAAGGTCTCATCCATGCCCAGCAATGTCGAGTGTGATGCCTCATCTTCTAAGGTATTGGGTCTTGGCAAGGTTGTCATTTCTCATGATCTCACGATCGAGAAAGTCATGCTTGTTGAGTCCCTTACATACAATTTACTTTCCGTTCGTCAACTTGCAATCATGTGTCAGGACCCCGACTCAATGCCACATCGATCTAGCATGTAACACCTCATATCACTTTGCGGCCTCACGCACGGTATTCCCACGGGTGTCGCCTTACCTTGCCCGGGACCGTTTGCGCCTTTTGGCACACGTATATGATAGTGTCGCTAGCATCCATATGATAAGGAGACCGGGCTGACATGGCTAGTCGTGAACCCAAAGTGGCACTAACTTACAGGGACAGGCATACATGACCCAGCATCGAACGTGTCGGTCATCAGCGAGTTAATCCAGGATGTAGCACTGGGCTAGCAGGACTCCGGTAAACCGGGCTGTAGCGGGCTAACAGGACTCCGGTATTCATCGCGTGACATTTCCCCAAAGGGACAGACACAGGAACGAAGAAGGACACATGCCGGCCAGCCAAAGTGTTCCGAAGCAGTAGCAAGCTACCATGGCTCAGTGGAAGCACTAGGAGACATTTCCCGGTAAGAGAGGCTACTAAGGATAAACAACTAGATAGTCAGATCCCACACATACCAAGCATTTCAATCAGACACACAATATGCTCGATATGTGGAAATACAACAAGGCATCACAACATGACTCTACAACACAAGTACTTTATTTAAAGGCTCAGAGAGCCATACATAACATACACACAAGTACGGGTCACACGACCCAGCATTCAAGTCATACAAACATACAAGCCAATAGCGGAAGTAACTTGTCTGAGTACAGACAACTAGGAAAATAAAAGAGGCTTGGGTAAGCCTGACTATACTACATGGTCCATCGTGAGCTCAGGATCACCACCTGGGCTTCAGCCTACTCGTCGACATCGACGTCTATGAAGAACCCATCAGAAGGGGTTGCAGCGTCTTCTGTAAAACGTAAATTAAGCAACATGAGTACAAAGGTACTCAGCAAGACTTACATCAGATCCTACATACATGCACATTATCAAGAAGGGATGGTGGGGTTATGGCAGCAAGCCAGCTTTGACTCTTGGCTAAGCTATCTTACGAGACTCCAACTTGAAATGGTTTTGCGCACTCGAGTCCACTACTCACCACTTCAATACACTACCGAGGATCCACCTCTGTCATCCTACGGAAGAGCCATCCTCGGCACTCACGCTTATCTTGAGGCTTTTAGTAGTATCCATTTACTTGTCTATGAACTGTTTAGGCAACCAAGTAGTCATTTACCGCGGACGCGGCTATTCGAATAGATGATGTTAACCCTGCAGGGGTATACTTCTTCATACATGCTCTCACCACTTACCGCCGTTTACACGACATGTACTCGGCAACCTTCAAGCGGAAGCCCAACGTGGGTGTCAGCCACGACCTACCTAAACACCTAAGTCTCTAGTCCAGGTTTATCGCCTATCTAGGTTCCATCCGCAGGGAGTCCGGCCGAGGTTTCCACATACGGCCCCGAACGATGTGTGCAGGGTTCCCGAGATACCTAACGGGCATCGGGTACACTGTGCCACGTACCTACCGCATCACAGCCCACCCGCGGGTCAGCACTGTCGGCCTCCAGTAAGCTACAAACACCAGAAACTACTTGCAACTCTTGGACAGAGGACTAGGGTGGATAAGAAGCCGAGAGGGTCCATTGTTTTCGGGCCCAATGCATGGTAGTAGCTGAATCTTAAATCACACATACAGATCTCAGTGCTTAAGGACGGTTTCAATGAAACAACCCACCATGTACTCCTACATGGCCTCTCAACGATACCTTTACCAAATCGTGTTCAACACATCGCTCTCATTATCGACACGATCATTTCACTCTAGCCCATCACCCAGATGAACCAGACCTGACACGACTCTAAGCATAGCAGGCATAGCAAGGTAGGAACAACACATACACATGGCTCAATCAACTCCTACACATGCTAGTGGGTTTCATTTAGTTACAGTGGCAATGACTGGTCATGCAGAGGAAATGGGTTCAACTACCATAGCACACAGCAGTTTGAATCGAGTTGTCTTAATGCAGTAAAAGAGAGCAGAGGCGAGAACATGGGATTGTATCGAGATGATCAAATGGTTGGTTGCTTGCCTTTCGGGTCCGTGGACTGGTATTGCTCTTCGTTAGGGTATTCGCGATACTCCTCGGGGGTAGAACCTGCCGCAGAGAGCACCGATATACAATCATCACCAAATAAAGTGCAACAATATGATGCATGCATGAGACATGGCAAAATGAGTGTATTGGGCTAATGCAACTAAGACCAGATGGGTTTGAACCATTTTGAATCAAAGATTCAAGTTTCAAGCTCATGCATGGCCATAAATAGTGCTTTATCTTGTTCTGCACTAAACATCAGGTTAGCTTGCTTAAACATGCACGAAACCAGTGCAGATGGATAGATTGGATTTTTCTGATCATTTTTCATATATAACACTTTGCATTTGGAGCTACAGATTAATTTCTATGATTTTTTTGAAGTTTGTAGTATTTTCTGGAATTTCCTGTATAAGAATAATTACAGTAATTAAATTACTGCGTCAGCATTGCGTCAGGGTGACGGCAGTGGTCAACGGGACGGTCCAGGTCAAACCTGACCAGTGCGTCCCACGTGTTAGTGTCATTAGTCTAACTATTTTTAATTAGTACTAATCCTAGTTAATTAGCAGGGCTGGGCCCCACCTGTCATTGACCCGGGGGGTCAAACTGGGCCCACCCATGGTCAAACGGAGTCAGCGGGGTCAAACTCGCCGGCGTTTAGCCACCGGCGAGGCCAAACGCGGCGGTGCGGTGCGGGTTTTGTGCTCCGGTGACTAAAACAATGACGGAGCACATCTACGTGATGCGGGGAGTGAGCCGCGTCCAGTGGTGGTGGTGGTTGGGCTCGGGGTCGCCGGAAACGACGCCGGCGACGAGTTTGGCGGCGGCCGGTGAGGGAGTCCTGGATTTGGGGGTATCCTGACAGCCGGACTATATACTTTGGCCGAACTGTTGGACCGTGAAGATACAAGACTCAAGACTTCGTCCCGTGTCCGGATGGGACTCTCCTTTGCGTGGAAGACAAGCTTGGCGATCCGGATATTATATTTCCTTCTTTGTAACCGACTCCATGTAAACCCTAGCCCTCTCCGGTGTCTATATAAACCGGAGGGTTTAGTCCTTAGAGACAGAATCATAATCATCATAGGTTAGCTTCTAGGGTTTAGCCTCTACGATCTCATGGTAGAACAACTCTTGTAATACCCATATCATCAATATCAATCAAGCAGGAAGTAGGGTTTTACCTCCATCGAGAGGGCCCGAACCTGGGTAAAACATCATGTCCCTTGCCTCCTGTTACCATTAGCCTTAGACGCACAGATCGGGACCCCCTACCCGAGATCTGCCAGTTTTGACACCGACATTGGTGCTTTCATTAAGAGTTCCTCTGTGTCGTCGCTGCAAGGCTTGATGGCTCCTTCAATCGTCAACAACAACACGACCTAGGGTGAGACTTTTCTCCCCGGACAGATCTTCGTGTTCGGCAGCTTCGCGCTGCGGGCCAATTCGCTTGGCCATCTGGAGCAGATCGACAGCTACGCCCCTGGCGACCAGGTCAGGTTCGGAAACTTGAACTACACGGCCGATATCCGCGGAGACTTGATCTTCAATGGGTTTGGGCCTGCGCCAGGAGCGCCGGACAGTCATGATGAGCACGGCATAGACCTTCTGCCGGACAATGCTCAGGATATCGCCCTTGCAGAAGCCCCGGACCTAAATCCGGAGCAGATTGCGTCGCCCGAGGACGGATGGATGGACCCCGCCCCGGAGGCCGCACACTCATCGGCGGTAGAGCCGAACATAGGCTTCACCCCCAAGGAAGCCCGTGACACCGGACCCCCGGACTCGTATCCGACTGTAGGTTCTAGTCCGCGCACTCCCGAGCCCGCCGAATCTGGTTGGGCTCCGGTAATGGAGTTCACCGCTGCGGATATCTTCCAGCACTCGCCCTTTGGCGACATGCTGAACTCGTTAAAATCTCTCTCTTTGTCAGGAGACTCTTGCCGAACTATGTCCGGCTCGAGTGGGAAGCAGGTGACGAAGGAATTCGTTGCCCACCCACCACCCATTTCATTGCCACGATCGATGATTTAACCGACGTGCTTGACTTCGACTCTGAAGACATCAACGGTATGGACGACGATGTAGGAGAAGAACAGGAACCACCGCCCACGGGGCGGTGGACAGCCACCTCCTCATATGATATATATATGGTGGACACTCCGAAGGAAACCAATGGTGATGAGGCAATGGAGGATAACCCCTCAGGGAAGAAAGCAAAGCATGGGCGTCGTCGGCGCCGCTCCAAACCCCGCCACAGCAATACCGACACAGGAGACGAAAACAATCCGGATGGTGCCGAAGATGAATACAACCCCGATCAGCCTGCCTTCGAGCAGGAAGACGGGCAGGTCAGCCCAGACGAACAGGCGACGGACGAATATCCGGAGGAGGACAACTACATGCCCCCTCCGAAGACGAGATTAGCCTCGGCGACAACGAGTTCGGCGTGCCTGAGGACCCCGTGGAGCAGGAGCGCTTCAAGCGCAGGCTTATGGCCACTGCGAGGAGCCTGAAAAAGAAGCAGCAACAGCTCCAAGCTGATCAAGACCTGCTCACAGACAGATGGACTGAAGTCCTAGTAGCTGAGGAATACGGACTCGAGCGCCACACGGCTGACCGGCCACCTCGTGGCCGGGATAAAATGGCATATCAGCCCGAATACCAGCCCGCACCCCCACGCCAATACACTACGGCCCGGGGCAATAGGCAGGACCTGCAAGATATACTGGAAAAGAAGGCAGAACAGCCAAGATCGATCTACGGATCGCGGGGGCGCGCCCCAATACGTGACGATGATCGTCACGCCGGATACACTATCAACAAGTCCGGCCGAGCCGAACACAGCCAACCAGAATCATTCGAACTGCGTAGCCACATAGCCCGGCATAGGGGTGCCGCACACCCCGTCTGCTTCACTGACGAAGTGATGGATCACGAATTCCCAGAAGGGTTCAAACCCGTAAACATCGAATCATACGATGGCACAACAGACCCCGCAGTATGGATCGAAGATTTCCTTCTCCACATTCACATGGCCCGCGGTGACGATCTACACGCCATCAAGTACCTTCCCCTTAAGCTCAAAGGACCGGCACGACACTGGTTAAACAGCCTGACGGCAAATTCCATTGGCAGTTGGGAAAACCTGGAGGACGCATTCCTCGACAACTTCCAGGGCACATACGTGCAACCACCGGATGCCGATGACTTGAGCCACATTACCCAACAGCCCGGAGAGTCAGTCAGGAAATTTTGGACTCAGTTCCTAACCAAAAGAACCAAATAGTCGACTATCCGGACGCCGAAGCCCTGGCGGCCATTAAGCATAATATCCATGACGAATGGCTTGCCCGACACCTTGGCCAGGAAAAACCAAAGTCCATGGCGGCCCTCACGACACTCATGACCCGCTTTTGTGCGGGCGAGGATAGCTGGTTGGCTCGCAGTAGCACCACGTCGATAAATTCAGGCACCTCAGATGTCCACGACAATAACGGCAAGCCACGGTGCAACAGACATAAGCGATGGAACAATGGCGACCACACTGAAGACACGACAGTCAACGCCGGATTCAGTGGCTCGAAATCCGGTCAGCGGAAAAAGCCGTTCAAATGAAACAATCAGGGACCATCCAGTCTGGACCGCATACTTGAACGCTCGTGCCAAATCCATGGCACCCCGGATAAGCCAGCAAACCACACTAATAGAGACTGCTGGGTGCTCAAACAGGCCGGTAAAATAAACGCCGAAAACAAGGACAAGGGGCTGCACAGCGACGATGATGAGGAGCCCCGGCATCCGAACACAGGGGGGCAGAAGAAATTTCCTCCCCAGGTGAAAACGGTCAACATGATCTACGCTACCCATATTCCCAAATGGGAACGGAAACAAGCACTACGGGACGTCTACGCGATGGAGCCAGTCGCCCCAAAATTCAACCCATGGTCAGCCTGTCCGATCACCTTTGATCGTAGGGATCACCCTACCAGCATCCGTCACGGCGGTTCAGCCGCATTGATCCTAGACCCAATCATCGACGGATTCCACCTTACGCGAGTCCTTATGGATGGCGGCAGCAGCCTGAACCTGCTTTATCAGGACACTATGCGCAAAATGGGCATCGACCCTTCGAGGATCAAGCCCACCAAAATCACATTCAAAGGTGTAATTCCAGGAGTAGAGGCCCGTTGCACGGGCTCTATAACATTGGAAGTGGTCTTCGGATCTCCGGATAACTTCCGAAGCGAAGAGTTAATCTTCGATATCGTCCCTTTCCGTAGTGGTTCTCACGCACTGCTTGGACGAACTTCATTCGCTCGATTCAATGCGGTACCACACTATGCATACCTCAAGCTCAAGATGCCAGGACCTCGCGGGGTCATAACAGTCAACAGAAACATGGACCGCTCTCTCCGTACAGAAGAGCATACTGCAGCCCTCGCGGCGGAAGTACAATGCGGCCTTCTCCGGCAAACCACCAATCCGGCGAAAACAACCCCGAACACCGTCAAGCGAGTCCGGAGTACCCCGCAACAGGATCGCCACGCACGCCAAGAGCGCGACTAGCAGTCCGGTCTCCGCTCCAGCCCCATCAAGGCAGCATTCGTGCCGTGCGTACACAATTACGCACTAAAAATACCATGGGCATAGGCGGAGGCATAATAGGGACTCAGTCAACAGTGCGGCTCAGCCGCAACATACTTTAATAACCCCCCTTTTATCTTTCAGGATATTGCTTTCGGGTAGCCTCTTCAGAAGAGCCGGATTATCAGACTTGCACAGGAGAGAAAACCAAGGAGGCAAAAGGCTTTGCGCACAAAGGGAATACCCAGGTGGAATCTGTTCACGATCGTTATACCTCTTTTATATACCTACATGCAGCCCGCCCTTGGATGGGACATGTCAAATAGACCTATTTACCTCTGCTTAACGCATTCATTGTAAACATACGCTTAGACTTATTATTTATCAATGGGAGATAATATATAGCGTCAGCTTATTATTCCTATTTGCACATTTTTTCTATAAATGTTTATTTAATATTGCATCCGTACATCTTGGTACGTTCAGTTTTCCAGGGGCTCCTTATGGCGCCCCATTACACGGCAAGACAAGTCCGGACACTTTCAACAGTGCGGCACCCCGAACTTATAGCATTATATGCATCAGCTCCGAATCATGTCTTGGGTCAATAGTTGGGATTCCCCGGCTCCCTTGTTTTGGTACCTTACGTTCCGTTATATCGGCTAAGGTAGCGCAAGGAGAACTACTGCGATTGTGTCCCGGTTCTTCCGCATGAGCACCTCAATAGAGAAAGCCGAAAACTGACCGGCATGATGCGGCGAGAGCTGGTCGCTGTTCGAGAGGTCTTAAAATCCTTAAAGATTTTTTTCGCTTTAGGCGAGGAATCAGCCTCGTCCGATTTAGGCGTATATAGCGCCCCAATTCGGCTTTCCGAATTCTAGGGGCTTCGCCGAAATTGAAAATTGTAGACTTCTATGGCGAAGTGAAAGTTATAAAGCCGCATAGTCTGATTGCCTTGTTCGCTACGCCAAACACCTCCTTCAGGGACCACAAATTTGGATAAAGAGTGTCTGGGTTTTTCCAGGAACACCTCGGTACTAGTTATGTGGGGGCGGAAGCCGACGACTGGCCTACTTTCAGAATTTTCTATACAGCTGCACAGATGGTAATATTTTAAATCAAAAAGCGCTATATAGCGCAGGTAACTTCGTATTTATATTAAAATAACGACAAGAGTACATTCACTCAAAGATTGTGTCCTTGGTACATTCATCGGCCACGAGACGAGCGCCTTTCATAACGCCATCATAATATTTTTCAGGACAGCGATGCGCCTTGCCCTCCGGCGGTCCGTCCTTCACCAGCTTCTCCGCATCCAGCTTGCCCCAATGCACCTTTGCACGGGCAAAGGCCCGGCGGGCACCCTCAATGCAAACGGATAGCTTAATCACTTCAAGCCGCGGACAGGCATTTACCATCCGCTTTATCAGGCTGAAGTAACTAGCGGACAGGGGCTCACCAGGCCACATCCGGACTATGAAATCTTTCATAGCCACTTCGGCCGCCCTGTGGAGTTCAACCAACTGCTTTAGTTGGTCACTCAGAGCCATCGGGTGTTCGGCTCCAGCATACTGGGACCAGAACAGCTTCTCCGTTGAGCACCCCTCCTCGGCACGGTAGAACTCCGCAGCATTAGATACGCTGCATGGCAGATCTGCGAATTCCCCTAGAGAGCTCCGAATCCGGGTAAGTAAAAGAAACGTCTCCTCCACATGCTTGCTTTGCATAAAGAATGTCTTACCCGCCGCTATCTTCTTGGCCGCCTGGATTTCCTGCTGGGCCTTTTCGGCTTCGGCCTTGGCGTCTTTCATACTCGCAAGGGCCTTCGCAAGCTCAGACTCCTTCGTCTTGAGGTCACGCTCCAAGGACTCGAACTTCTTGCCGAGCTCCTGGAGCTCTTGCTGTACCTCGCCCACCCTAGCATTTTGCTTTTCGCGCTCAATGCGCTCCATGGCCGCCTTGTCTTCGGCCTCAGACAACGCTTTCTTCAGGGACGCCACTTCGATTGTGGCCCCTATTACAAAGTCACGACGCTTTGTCATTAGAATCACCAATTTGTCTATTCTTTATAATATGCGAACGGGGTATCACTCACCTTTGTTCTCTTCGAGCTGCCTCTTCGTGAGGCCGAGCTCTCCTTGTACCTGCTCCAGGTCCCGTTTAAGTCCGGCGACCTCGGCCGTGCGGGCAGCAGCAGCAAGCAGCACCGCCTGCTTATTCACATGCACACCTACTATTAGACTCCTGCGGATTATAATCGACCCTCCGTTTGGCTTTTCGTTCCGAACACCAAATAGAGTATCAGGGGCTACTACCTATTGGGTGATAATTTCACACATTTTTGATTACTTACCTCAAAGCCTGTCAGGAGGCTGGTGCAGGCTTCGGTTAGTCCGCTCTTGGCAGACAGAACCTTCTGAATCACCGCACTCATAAGAGTATGGTGCTCTTCATCCATGGAAGCGCTGCAAAGCGCTTCCAGCAGACTATCCGACGCCTCTGGCATAACGGAACTCATCGGCATGGATGGCTCACCCTCCTTAGAGAGGGGCCGCCTGCCCGAATCCGGAACCACTGGAGGTTCCGGTACAGTGTCCGGCTGGGAGCCCGGCTTGCTGCGGCTCTCGTCGGCACAATCCGCGGGGATCTTATGCCCCGTATACCCGTCGTCTGGGATTTCGCCTTGGGGCGTCTCCAGAGTTACCTCCCCCTGCTCGCGGAACCTTTGGGACAACACCTCCGTGTCGTCCGCAGGCCGATGGGTAGTGGCCGTCGGGAGCGAGTTCATCGCCGAATCACTCAAGGACCCATCCGAAGAGGATACCTTGGGATGGACCCTGGCCGGACTGCATATACGTGTTCGACGTTATAACAGACTATGAAGCGAAGTCGTACTAAAGTACAACAGAGTGCGGATACTTACGATCTTACTAGGGGCTTCCCCTGGGCAGCCACTCCTCCTCGCTATAGGCGGCCGTGGTGGAGTAATCCAGAAGGGACGCCTTTCCCTTCTTGGGCGTCCTAGCCTCCCCCTCCAGGGTGGCTTTCTTCTTCTCCTCCCCAGTGCGGGGAGGCAGAGTTTCCTCGTGTTTCCCCCCGCCTCCGCGGGAGGAATCTACCTTGTCGTCTTCGGACGACGAGGGTATGATGGCCTTGCGCCGGGGACCCTTCCTGGTCCCCTGGGCCGCCTTCTTAGGCCCCTCGTCCTCTCCGGATGGGGCAGCCCTTTCCTCTTCCTCCTCCCCTTCGGGGGAGGAGTGTGCCTCGTTGTCTTCGGACGAGGCGTCCGGTACGACCTTACGCCAGAGACCCTTCCTGGTCCCCGGGGCCTTCTTTTCGGCCTTCTTTTTCGGCGCCTTGTAGGGCGCCGGGACTAGCATCTCCGTCAGGAGAGCATCTGCTGGACCTTCTGGCAGTGGAGCCGGACAGTCAATCCGCTCCGCCGTTTCCACATACTCCTGATTAAATACACACAATGACTGAAGATCCTCCCATGAGTACACTGGGAAAAACTACATCCGGTGATAGTCAGAAAACTCACCGGACGGGGGAGCCGCGTGGCGTGAAGTCCACGGTCCTCGGATGTGGGAGGAGGTATTTCGGAGGCCTTGAACAGCGCCTTCCATGCGTCCTTGTGTGTCATGCCGTAGAGCTCTCGAAGTATCTGGTGTTCGGCCGGGACGAACTCCCACAGGTTAAATGCCCGTCTTTGGCACGGAAGAATCCGGTGGATAAGCATGACCTGGACCACGTTGACAAGCTTGATTTTCTTGTCCTTCATATTCTTGATGCAGTTCTGAAGTCTGGTCAGCTCCGCAGGCTCGCCCCAGGCCAGGCCCTTCTTTTCCCAGGAGGTGAGCCGCATGGGAATTCTGGACCGGAATTCAGGGGCCGCCGCCCAGTTGGCGTCGCGCGGCTCGGTGATGTAGAACCACCCGGATTGCCACCCTTTCATGGTCTCCGCGAAGGAGCCGTAAAGCCAGGTGACGTTGGGCATCTTTCCCACCATGGCGCCTCCGTACTCCGCTTGCTGGCCGCTCACGATCTTCGGCTTCATGCAGAAGATTCGTAGCCACAAGCCGAAGTGAGGCTTGATGCGGAGGAAGGCCTCGCACACGCCGATAAATGCCGAGATGTTGAGGACGAAATTTGGGGCTAGATCATGGAAATCTAGCCCGTAGTAGAACATGAGCCCGCGGACGAAGGGATGAAGTGGAAATCCCAGTCCACGGAAAGTGGGCGAGAAACACGACCCTCTCGTGGGGTTCCGGAGTTGGAATGATATGCCCTGCGTCCGGTAGCCGGTGCGCGATGTCTGCGGCCAAGTATCCGGCCGCCCGGAACTTCGCAATATGCTCCTCCTTCACGATAGAGGCCACCCACTTGCCTCCTGCTTCGGACATGCTTGGCTGTGCGGACAAGGCGTGGACTAGGGCGCTGGAGCTTGAGGAGCCAAGAATGGATAGGCAAAGGAGGAATAAGGCGTGGGTGAAAATGGGGAATCCTTATCCCTTTATAGAGGCGACGAGAACGGTGCGCCTCCCCACTTTCCCATTGAGAATCGCTTATTTCCCAAGAGCCACGATTGATGGCGCGGTTGGGTTACCCATACCCGTATTGATGCGAATCCCGTGATAAGGGAACATGATCTCTGCTTTGACAAGACGTGCCGAGGAAACCGCCTCGCAATATGCGCTATGGCTGGTCGCGGGAAAACGGTTCGAATAATGACTCGACCGTAGTGTCATGTCACGTTGTCCAAAGTCGTCAGCAGATTACATTTGTGAAATATCATTCTCTCTACGGTGGTATGTGAAGATCATCTTGCAGATCCGGACACGGTTTAAAGTGTTCGATAATTACTTTGGAGTATTCGGAGATGGAACCCGCCTTGCAATGCCGAAGACAGAACTGCGCGCCAGACTCATCGTCATTGAAGCCTCGTTCAGGGGCTACTGAGGGAGTCCTGGATTTGGGGGTATCCGGACAGCCGGACAACATACTTTGGCCGAACTGTTGGACCGTGAAGATACAAGACTCAAGACTTCGTCCCGTGTCCGGATGGGACTCTCCTTTGCGTGGAAGACAAGCTTGTAGATCCGGATATTATACTCCCTTCTTGGTAACCGACTCCATGTAAACCCTAGCCCTCTCCGGTGTCTATGTAAACCGGAGGGTTTAGTCCTTAGAGACAGAATCATAATCATCATAGGCTAGCTTCTAGGGTTTAGCCTCTACGATCTCGTGGTAGATCAACTCTTGTAATACCCATATCATCAATATCAATCAAGTAGGAAGTAGGGTTTTACCTCCATCGAGAGGGTCCGAACCTGGGTAAAACATCGTGTCCCTTGCCTCCTGTTACCATTAGCCTTAGATGCACGGATCGGGACACCCTACCCGAGATCCGCCGGTTTTGACACCGACAGCCGGAGCTCGGACGAGCTCGGACTCGTCACTAGGGGCACGGCGAGGCGCGTGTAGTGCGGTGAGCTCCTGGGGGTGCGGTAGGGTTAACGGACAAGGTGGCGCGACCGTGGCGTGGCCGGAGCCTCGTTGGCGACGAGCTCGGCGGCAGCGCGTGCGGGTGAGCTACATGCTGTCGCTACGGGGCTCGAGAGAGAGAGAACGGAGAGGATGGGGAGGTAGCTAGGCTCATGATGGTTGCGACGAAGCTGGCGGCGAGGTCGGGGACGGCCTGCTGCGACGGTGATGGCGAAGGGGATCTCCGGCAGTGGCGGAGTCGGGCGAGGTCGATGCAGTGGCTTCGGGGCACGCGAGCGCTCGGGGCTCGGCCTGTTCGACGGAGAGGACGGTGGCGGAGCTCGTGGACACGGTCGGGCGGCGCGGAGACGACGGTGGCTACGACTACGACGGCGGGTGGCTGCGGCAGCGTCGGCCATGGCGGAGGGGAGCGAGGGAGAGAGGCAGGCGGCGAGTGGACGTGTCCAGGGGGTCGGCGGCGCGACGTGGAGGTCGTCCAACCCATCCAGCGGCGAAGCGACAAGCAGGTGGCGCCGTGGTGAGCTCGCGCTCGTCGGCGTCACCTCCCTGCCTGCCTGGCAGGGACGAAGCAGCTGGCTGGCACGGGCCGGCACAGTGCTGGGCCGCCAGGTGTGCCGGGCGTGGGTTTGGCCAGGTAAGGGGTTTTTTCATTTATTTCTGTTTTATTTTATTTCTGTAGGTTTGTTGCATTATTAAAAATGCTTAGGCATCTCCAAAAATCACCAAACTACACATGGCCAATGTTTGGATTATATCCAGCATGGAACATTTTAGTTTGGGACTATTTGAGCATTTGAAATATTTTAAATTATTTAAATGCCGAAACTCAAATAACTAATGATTTAATCCAGTGACCTTAGGATGACCTAGAAATTTGTGCATCACTTTTGGCAGTGGTATAAGACCAAGGCAGAGGTGATGAACATTTTAGAAGGGCATTTCAGGTTCATTGAAAATATTTTTAGAAAACCCTAGTTGGTTTTAGGGGGTACTGGGGGTTCTGTCATCCCCATTTCAAGTTTCTGATGAATGAAATAAACATGATGAAACACTCTAATGCATGAACTAGCTAGGGTGTGACAACTGACCCCCACTTAGAAAAATCTCGTCCCGAGATTTAGGTTCCTCCGGAAAGAAGGCGAGATACTCGAATCGAACACGATCCTCCCTTTCCCACGTTGCTTCTTTCTCAGAATGGTGCGACCGTTGAACCTTGAGAAACTTGATATTATGACGTCGAGTGGTACGCTCGGCTTGATCGAGGATACGAACAGGGTACTCTCGATACGTTAGATTGTCTTGAAGATCAAGCGTTTCGTGGTCCACTCCACGGATGGGATCCGAGAAGCAACGCCTGAGTTGAGAAACGTGGAAGACATCGTGGACTCTGGAGAGATGCGGAGGTAGTTCCAATTGGTAGGCAACTTCTCCTTGTTTAGCGAGAATGCGAAAGGGTCCAATGTAGTGAGGAGCCAATTTGCCTTTGATACCGAAACGATGGGTTCCCTTTAGAGGAGTAACCCGAAGGTAAGCCTTCTCGTCAACCTCAAAAGTCATAGACTTATGTTTTCGGTCATATTGGCTCTTTTGACGAGATTGGGCTATTTCCAACTTTTCACGAATGATGCGAACTTGCTCTTCTGCTTCCTGGATCATATCCTGGCCAAAGAATTGTCTTTCCCCGGTTTCTGACCAGTTAAGGGGTGTTCGACACCTTCGTCCATAGAGAACTTCAAAAGGGGCTTTACCCAAGCTTGATTGATAGCTGTTGTTATAAGCAAATTCGGCAAATGGAAGGCATTTCTCCCAATCCATTCCGAAAGAGATAACAGAAGCTCGAAGCATGTCTTCTAGAATCTGGTTGACACGTTCTACTTGACCACTTGATTGAGGGTGAAAGGCGGTGCTAAAGGAAAGGTGGGTTCCCATAGCATTTTGGAAACTTTCCCAAAATAGAGAGGTGAAGAGACTTCCTCGATCTGAGTTAATTTCCAAAGGAACTCCATGGAGGGACACTATTCAGGAGATATATAGGTCTGCTAGCTGACTAGCGGTTATACTCTCGCGAACAGGCAGGAAATGGGCCACTTTGGAAAGACGATCGATAACGACAAAGATAGCATTATTCCCTATCTTGGTCCTGGGAAAACCGGTGATGAAGTCCATACCAATTTTATCTCATTTCCATTCAGGAATAGCTAAAGGTTGAAGGGTGCCAGCAGGCCGTTGATGCTCTGCTTTAACACGACGGCAGATGTCGCAATTAGCAACAAACTGAGCAATGTCTCTCTTCATCCTAGTCCACCAGAACCTCTGACGTAGGTCCTGATACATTTTGGTACTTCCGGGATGAATGGTGAGAGGAGATTCATGAGCTTCCTTAAGGATCAATCGCCTTAGGTTCCGCACCTTGGGAACCACTAGACGGTTCCCGAAGTATACGACTCCTTGATCATCAATGGAGAAACAAACCGCAACTCCCTTCTTGATGTTTCTTTTGATACGGGAAATCCCCGGATCTACCTTCTGAGCTTTGATGATCTGATCCGTAAGGGTAGGTTTCGCCACCAAGGTGGAAAGGAATCCTTGAGGAACGATGTGAAGGTTAAGCTTCCGAAATTCCTCTTGGAGAAGTGGTTGACTTTGTTGCAACATCAGATTGTTACACTAAGATTTACGACTTAGTGCATCAGCCATGACATTGGCTTTTCCTGGGGTGTAAGTTATCCCTAAGTCGAAATCTGTGATCAACTCGACCCAACGTATTTGCCTGAGATTCAAATCCGGTTGGGTGAATATATACTTCAGACTTTGGTGATCGGTGAAGATTTCGCAATGATTACCGAGGAGGTAATGTCGCCAGGTTTTGAGTGCATGGACTACAGCTGCAAGCTCTAGATCATGAGTAGGATAATTTTCCTCATGTGGGTGCAATTGTCGTGAAGCATAAGCAATTACGTGACGATCTTGCATGAGAATGCAACCTAGTCCTTGTCGCGAGGCGTCGCAATAGATAACAAAGTCCTTGGAGAAGTCTGGTGGTACCAGTACGGGAGCGGATGTCAGGCATCTTTTCAGTTCCTGAAAACTGTGCTCGCATTGTCGGGTCCACTCGAACTTTTTATCTTTCTTGAGTAGTTCAGTTAGAGGTTTAGAAACTTTGGAGAAGTTCTCGACAAAGCGGCGACAATAGCTCGCTAAGCCAAGGAAACTCCGAACTTGCTTGACCGATACAGGTGGAGTCCAATTAAGAACAGCTTGAACTCGCTCAGGATTGATAGCAATACCTTTACCAGAGATTACATGGCCTAGATAGGTCTCTTCTGGCAACCAAAATTCACATTTAGAAAATTTGGCATAAAGGCGATGCTCTCAAAATTTCATCAACCCTAGCCTTAGATGCTTGGCATGTTCTTCCTCATTCTTGGAGTAGATGAGTATATCATCGAGGTAAACCACGACGAATTTATCCAAATACTCCATGAAGATTGAGTTCATTAACCGAGAGAAAGTGGCTGGGGCGTTGGTTAAACCGAAGGACATGACGGTGTACTCGTATTGGCCGTAACGAGTAACGAAGACCGTTTTTACCCGTTCTTGATTTTGATTTGATGGTAGCCCAACCTCAAATCCATCTTAGAGAAGACTGAGGATCCAGCGAGCTGATCATACAGGTCGTTGATCCTGGGGAGCGGATATAAACCTTAGAGTCACCCGCCCAGAGGGGCCGGGTTACCCATAATGATCATCGCCTGAAGCCCGGCACCAAGCTTGAAGACGGCGGGCCAAAGATGGGCTTAAGACCCGGAGATGGTTTAAGGCCCGTAGTTACAATCGTTATTATGGTAGAACTTGTAGTGTAAGGCAAGAATAGTTGAGAGTCCGAGCCGGACACTCTTATGAGCCGGCCGGGACTCTGAGAGCTGCTGGGCGTCAACCTCTTTATATAAAGGGACGACCCGGCGGCGGTTTAGGGACAAGAAAGATCTCATCGAGAGCCAGGCATAGCAATCAAGCTCCCTGCTCATCAAAACCCTAATCAATACCACCTCAACTGGACGTAGGCTTTTACCTTCACCGTAAGGGGCCGAACCAGTATAACCCTCGTTTTCCTTGTCCCGCTTAACCCCTTTAAGCTTCCTAGTTGCGATGGCTCCACGACAAAGTCCTAGCTCGAGGACATCTGCCGTGACAATTCCACGACAGGTCGATAATCTACAACCATCTGATCTGTACCATCCTTCTTCTTAACGAAGAGGACGGGACAAGCCCATGGAGACAAACTAGGATGGATGAAACCCTTTTCAAGGACTCATCGAGTTGTTTCTTAAGCTCGGCTAGTTCTAGTGGTGCCATCTTATAGGGTCTTCCAGAAATTGGGATAGTTCCTGGAATAAGATCTATCACGAACTCGACATCTCTGTCAGGTGGAACACCTGGCAATTCGTCTGGAAAGACATCCGGAAAGTCACGGACTACCGGAACGTCTTCGAGGTCTGGCAAAGCACTGGCATTAAGAGCATATAGCCGTCGCTTGGCTACTCGGGTCAAGACATTGACTATGTTTCTCGAAGGATGTGTAAGTTGAACAGTCCTAGAGAAACAATCGATCTTGGCATGATGGGATGACATCCAGTCCATACCCAATATGATCTTAATATCCAAAGATTTGAGAGCTATCAATGATGCAAGGAAAACAAGTCTGTCAACTTGAATTTCATTTACATGGCTTACTCTAGAAGTTTGCCATTTGGATCCCGGGGTTTGAATTACCATGGAGGTGGGAATATCACAAAATATGGTGTTATGCAGACGAGCATAGCTTTCGGATATCAATGAATGAGATGCTCCAGTATCGAAAAGAACAGATGCCGGGTGGCAATTAACAAGGAGCGTACCGAGAACGACGTTAGGATCTTCCTGAGCCTCCTCAGCTGAGAGACAGTTCACATGGCCACGTGCAGCGGTGGCCAGCTTGGCTAGTACACCTTCCCTGTTGGCTTGCCACGGCCAATGGCCATTCCAGACTGGTCGGGATTGGTCTGGGGACACTCTCGCATGTAGTGGCCCGGTTCTCCACACTTGAAACACGTCATAGAGATGGTGCGTGGAGGAGCATTGTTGGTTGGTCCACCATAGGGCTTGGCTGGTGCATACTGCTGAACTGGGTGAGGCGCCTGATAAGATGGCCTCGGTGTGAACCTGGGTGGCAGGGCAGTGTTAGGCACCCACACACGGCGGTTCTGAGGGCCAGAACCGGATGAGGAACCAGTGTCACGGCCATGCTTGCGTGTTGCTTCGAAATCAGTCTGACCTGTCTCAGCACTGATGGCCTTGTTCACAAGCTTCTGGAAGGAAGTGCATTCATGCAGACGGAGATCACGGTGAAGCTCGGGGCTAAGTCCCTTGCGGAACCTTGCCTGCTTCTTGGCATCGGTGGAAACTTCCTCAGTTGCATAGTGTGCTAGGTTACCGAACTCCCTGCTGTATGCATCCACAGAGAGTCTACCTTGGGTGAAACTGCAGAACTCCTCACACTTACGGTCCATAAGACCCTCCGGAATGTGATGTTCGCGGAAAGCCTCACTAAATTCTGACCAAGTAGTGACATGGCCAGCTGGGCGCATGGCTTCATTCTCCCACCAGAGACTGGCGGGGCCTTCAAGATGATAGGCAGCAAAAGTGACCTTATCAGCCTCAGCTACGAGTGCAGAACGTAGCTTGTGAGTAATGCTGCGAAGCCAGTCATCGGCGTCGAGGGGCTCGACGGAGTGATGGAAAGTGGGTGGATGTAACTTGATGAAGTCACTGAGCGACACCAAGTTATTCCTCTGATGCAGAGCTGTGTTCTGTTCGATGCGCTCCAACAAACGGTTGTTCTCCCGCTTGTTTCTCTCAGCCTCCAGCATGACCTCAGCCAGAGAAGGAGGATGAGGCAGGTTTGCATCTGTCACGCCCAATATGCGACCCTATCCGAGAGGAACTCGAAGGTCCCACCAAGGATAGACCCGCATATTGAAACGCTTTTGCAAGGTGGATATCATTACATCAACATTACATAATAGATGGGGATACATACAAAAGGCATACAATGCCGCATGAATACATCAATACATCATACACAAGATCAACATCCGGCTACGGATGAAACACAAACAAAAGCTCAAACGGCATCCACCCTGCTAGCCCAGGCTGCCGACCTGGAACCTATCCCCTGATCGAAGAAGAAGCAGAAGAAGAACTCCAAAACAAGACATCGCTCTCGCGTCATGAACATCGCGAAACCTATACCTGCAACTGGTGTTGTAGTAAACTGTGAGCCACGAGGACTCAGCAATCCCATTACCATGGGTATCAAGACTAGCAAAGCTTAAAGGGTAGGGAAGGGATAAAGTGGTTAGGTTGCAGCAGCGACTAAGCAAGATATGGTGGCTAGCATACGCAAACAACAGTGAGAAGAGAAGCAAAGGAACGGTCGTCGACTAGTAATGATCCAGAAGTGATCCTGAACTCGTACTTACGTCAAACATAAACCAGAAACCGTGTTCACTTCCCGGACTCCGCCGAGAAGAAACCATCACGACTACACACGCGGTTGGTGCATTTTAATTAAGGTCAAGTGTCAAGTTCTCTACAACCGGATATTAACAAATTCCCATCTGCCACATAACCGCGGGCACGCCTTTCGAAAGATAATACCCTGCAGGGGTGTCCCAACTTAGCCCATTATAAGCTCTCACGGTCAACGAAGGATATTCCTTCTCCCGGGAAGACCCGATCAGACTCGGAATCCAGGTTACAAGACATTTCGACAATGTTAAAACAAGACCAGCAAGACCGCCCGATGCGCCGGCATCCTGATAGGAGCTGCACATATCTCGTTCTCAAGGCAACACCGGATGAGACATCCTACGAGTAAAACCAGCCCTCAAGTTTCCCCGAGGTGGCCCCGCAGTCCACTCGGTTCGGACCAACACTTAGACAAGCATTGGTCCGGGGGGCTAAAATAAGATGACCCTCAGGCTGGCCGACCCAAGGGAAAGGGATAGGTGATAGGCAAATGGTAAAACCAAAGTTTGGCCTTGCTGGAAAAGTTCTATTCAAAGCGAACTGTCAAGGGGGTCCCATAAATCACCCAACCGTGTAAGGAACGCAAAATCCAGGGACATAACACCGGTATGATGGAAACTAGGGCGGCAAGAGTGGAACAAAACACCAGGCATAAGGCCGAGCCTTCCACCCTTTACCAAGTATATAGATGCATTAATAATATAAGAGATATTGTGATATCCCAACAAAGTGCATGATCTCCATGTTCCAACATGGAACAAACATCATATTCACCTGCAACTAGCAATGCTATAAGAGGGGCTGAGCAAAAGCGGTAACATAGCCAAACAATGGTTTGCTAGGAAGGGTGAAAAAGGTTAGAGGTTCATGGCAATTTGGGAGGCTTGAATAGCAAGTGGTAGGTAACGCAGCAAAGCGATAGAGCGAAGCAACTAGCATACCAATGATAGTAGTGAGATCCAGGGTAACGGTCATGTTGCCTGAAATCCCGCTAGGAAGAAGAACGAGTCCATGAAGAAGATGAAGCCGTGAAGACGAACCAAGCGTAGTCGAACAAATCCTCACGAACGCAACGAAACGGGAACTATCGAGAAAAAGCACACAACATGGTAAACACACCACACATGAACAAGGAATGATGCACAACCAAGCATGATGCATGACAAAGACTATATGAAGCTACTCATGGCAAAAGATAATGCATACAAGAGCAACACATCCAAGCAAGTTTAAATGAGGCTGGAAACGACATATAACAAACCCGGTAAGTCCTCATATGCAAATTTCGAAATTGGTCCAGATCTGAACAAACCTTATGTTCAAGTTGTTAAACAGAAAGTTAAGATGCACCAAGATGATCTACATGAAAATCTAGTCAAGTTTCATATAAAGTTCATTAGATTCGGAGCTACGGCCTAGAAGATATGAGCAAAACAAGATAAACATGGCATTGATGCAAAATGCATACAAACATCAAGCAAACACCTCAAAACAAGGATGCAACATGATAATATGAAACTACATGCAAAACTAAGCAAGTTTCATGTATAGCATGCTCAAAACGGAGCAACGGTGCAACACATACACTCCAAACAATATATAGCAACAATCTGTCCATAACAGCAACTAGGCATCTTGCAAGCATCAAAACAACATGCTACAGCAGCCTAACATGAGAACAAAAGGAATGGACGTGATGTACAGGTAAAAAATTACAAAACATGAACAGTGAGCCATCTTCAGAAATCACTAGAACATGCTCAAAAGGACATGGTAAGATTGCAAATAATAACAGATTCACAGACTTGGCAGAATTCCAGGACATGGCAGAAATAACATCAGGTTGCAATGTTTAGAGCAAGCAAACAACATGCTATAGGAATACATCATGGCAAATGAAAGCATGGCATGATTCTACTCCAGGCATTTAACAAAAGTCCCTACTGACTATGAGCCAAAAAGGCACAGAAGATATGATGGCACCCATGTAAACATAGTAAGTTTTATTAACAGTTTTAGACTTGGAAGAAAAATAGAGCATGGCATAAACAACAATAAGTAGGCATGTTGGTGAGCTTGAATCACTCACCACAGAGCAATAAATGGCATGACAAGGTAACCAACAGTAATACGGAACACATATGAAGCCAAGAATGGCAATGGCATGGTCATAGGGTACATGGATCACTAGCAAAACACATGGAAATAACTGAACTTAATATTAACAGGCTGACAGCAACATTATTTAGCAAGTTTGGAGCAAGATTGCAATGCGCTACAGCAGGCCATAATTGCAAAAAAGGTCATGGATGGATAGATAATAACATGTGTCACAAAACATCCTTAGTGAACATCTCCATATTATGCATAGAACTCATGGTAGCAGCAGGTCTACATGGCAACAAAATATAACAGATTCAGACAGCAGAAATGACCAAGTCACCGAAATCAGCAACATCACGGAGGCTACTTTGCATGCTTGTGCTAGTCACCACCTAAATCACAAAAATACATGGTAAGCACCTCTATAAAGTTGGCATGGCATAGTTCAAAACACATGTAGAGCTCATGCTAATAGGATGCACGCACAAAATGCTACAGAAATGACAAATCATCAAGTTCTGATAAAAGTCAGCAGATAACATCATATAGCACTTCTGCAACGATGATTAGAGCATCAAGATAACCTCAAAAAAGTATGGCACAGTAGTACAAAATGAAGAGTATCTCATGATGAACATTTTGATATATCATGCGCACGCAACAGAGCAGCACACAAGAAGTTACAGCAGGTCAAAGATGCACACATAATGCAAAAATTACTGGGACTTGGAAAATATACCCCTCTCGGAAAAGTCAACGGGACGGCGGGATCTGGGACGGAGTGGTGCAGCGGGGGCCGAGGCGTTTGGTTCACCGACTTGGTGGATGTGGTCCCGATCTGGGTTGGAGGAACTCCGGCGAGCGGAGGAGCCCCGGCGAGCGGAGGAGGCCGGCGAGGGGCGAGGAAGGGGCGCCGAGGCGGAGCCGCGGGCACGGCGGCTCCAGTCGCCGGCGACGAGGAACGGCGGGCGGGGCAGAGGGAGGCGCTGTCGGCTCGGGCGAGGGCCGACTGGAGGCGGCAGAGGCGTGGGCGCCATGGCGGCGAGGAACGGAGGCCGGCGGAGGAGGCGGGGCCCGGGGCGACCGGCGACGGGATCGAGGCGGCCGGCGAGCGGCGGCCCTCGGAGACGCCGGCGAGCGGGGACGCGCGGGGGCGCGGCGAGGCGGATGGGCGGCCGCGCGGGCCTGGGCGGGCCGCGCCTGGGCCCGGCGGGCCGCGGCGGCGGGGACGGCGCGGGAGGCCATGTGGCGCGCTACGGTTGGTGCGGGAGGTGGCGGCGATGACGTGGCAGCATGCCATTGGTCGGCGCGACGTGGCTGGGCGGCGGTGGACGCGTCCGGCCGCCGGGCGGACATGTCCGGCGGCGCGAGGAGGGAGAGGGCTAGGGTTCATCTGCGCGAATTTCGGGGGGAGGCACACCTATTTATAGGTAGAGGGAGCTAGGAGAGTCCAAATGATGTGCGGTTTTCGGCCACAAGATTGTGATCGAACGACCGAGAGGATGGAGGGGGTTAGGATGGGTTATTGGGCCACTTTGGAGGGGTGTTGGGCTGCACACAAAAGAGGCCTTTGCGGTTAACCGGTTAACCGTTGGAGCATCAAACGACCTCCAAATGGCACGCAACTTGACAGGCGGTCTACCGGTGGTGTTCCAAGGCCGCTTGGCAAACCTCGGGCCATTCCGAGAAAGTTTAACACCCGCACATGAAAAGAGGCAAAAGGGTCGCCGGGTGACATAGGAGTGCCGGATTGCAAAACGGACAACGGGGAAAATGCTCGGATGCATGAAACGAACACGTATGCAAATTCGATGCACATGATGACATGATATGAAATGCCGATGATGACATGGCAAAATGCAACACGCAAACAGATGACATGGCAACGACGGCGAATAACTAGAAGGCACCTGGCGCATCAAATCCAGGGAGTTACAGCATCCCTAACTCCACTGCCTTCGGCCTGCTCCGGGGGAGCAGGGTTGTTGCGGGTGTTGACCATCCTAGGAAAACAAGACAATGGTTTAGTCCAGAATGATAAGATTCTGACATAGAAATGCAGAATGTAAGGGATAACTCGGAATGCAAGATGATCATCCGTATGACATGGTAAATAGAGGAACTGCTACATTTATTCCATCGTCATACACACCATACAAGGTTTAGTACAAGACCAAACGGAGTACAACTACGGTGAAAGGAAGATTACATCTCATCGGAGGCATCCCAAGCTCCTATACATTATTTTTTTCTACACCTCCGGAAAGTGGTACACACTAAGTCATACCCCACGAGTCACGCGGGACGGTGGACGATATAACTGTTACAATACTAGTGGTGCTACCATCAGCTCAGACATTTCCGTAGTAATCTTCATAGAGATTACCCCCATGTCCTGGGAGCTGAACGTGATCATCTGGAAACAGTCGATCATGTGGAGCCTGCGGTCCATAAGGACTCGGATGTGGCCTGGGTCCATCAAACGGCGGCAGAAGAGGTCCACGGGGAGGAGTGATGCCCCCTACATCACGCCAATCCATACGGTCCGGCAGAGTAGACCGCACGGGGTACACATCCCGCATATCCATATACCCTGCCTGCACAGCAGGTGCAAACCGGGTCACGGTGGCCCAGTGATCGGACCGGGAGTTGAAAAGCTCCAATCACAAGGCACGATTTTCACGGTCCTTATCCTCAAGCATCTGTGCGGTAGTGCAGAGTAGCGAATCCTCATGAGAAGAGTCGGTGTAAATAGCTGTGAAGTAACCTTCTGCCCCAGGAAGTGACATTGGCATATAGCGGAAGTCAGTGTTCCGAAGCAAGGAAGTTCTAGCCCGAATAATAGTCATCATGGAGTAAGCAGCGTCTTGCACAGACATCTCGATGGTAACCCCAAGTCCATATGAGCAATGGAGGGGTTCAGTGGATCCAGGATAGCAAGGGAATATCCTGAGGGTGCAGAGGTATTGGCTTTGATTGAAGTCTCTATACTACTCCTCAACGGTGTACTCGGGATACCATCGGTATCCAGCCACGGTCATTACACAGACCAACATAGCAGTATGGCCAGGTACATCGAGACACCGAGTCAGACGAACAACTTGATTCTGGGTGCGGGACGCCATCTGAAACACGATGTAATGCAAAGGCATTAGAATTTCTAGCAGAAATTGGACAGCATAACGGCTGTAAATGCTCAAAAAAGATTTTGAGACACTTTGCAAAGGATTGCATCGACACTCAACAACATCATATCAAGGTTCTGGGTCCATCTTAACAACATAATGGGGTAGTAGAACTAAACTAGGCTTGTATCCATCAAACCTGTAAGGTACTACTGATTAGTAACACGTGAACCTAATAGAGAGAAGAGATCCTAATCCTTAACCCCCAGTGGAAGAATGGACTGACTCAGATCAGAATGCCATGAGGTAAAGGAGTAAAAAGAGCCTTATGTTCCATCCCACAATCAATTCCCCTACATATAACTAAAGCATTTCTAGACTCAACATCGACCAGTTTGGCTTAGATAACCTACACGTAGTCCGGCTCTGATGCCAACGCTGTCAGGACCCCGACTCAATGCCACATCAATCTAGCATGTAACACCTCATATCACTTTGCGGCCTCACGCACGGTATTCCCACGGGTGTCGCCTTACCTTGCCCGGGACCGTTTGCACCTTTTGGCACATGTATATGATAGTGTCGCTAGCATCCATATGATAAGGAGCCCGAGCTGACATGGCTAGTCGTGAACCCAAAGTGGCACTAACTTACAGGGACAGGCATACATGACCCAACATCGAACGTGTCGGTCATCAACGAGTTAATCCAGGCTGTAGCACTGGGCTAGCAGGACTCCGGTAAACCGGGCTGTAGCGGGCTAACAGGACTCCGGTATTCATCGCGTGACATTTCCCCGAAGGGATAGACACAGTAACGAAGAAGGACACATGCCGGCCAGCCTAAGTGTTCCGGAGCAGTAGCAAGCTACCATGGCTCAGTGGAAGCACTAGGAGACATTTCCCGGTAAGAGAGGCTACTAAGGATAAACAACTAGATAGTCAGATCCCACACATACCAAGCATTTCAATCATACACACAATATGCTCGATATGTGCAAATACAACAAGGCATCATAGCATGACTCTACAACACAAGTACTTTATTTAAAGGCTCAGAGATCCATACATAACATACACACAAGTACGGGTCACACGACCCAGCATTCAAGTCATACAAACATACAAGCCAACAACGGAAGTAACTTGTCTGAGTACAGACAACTAGGAAAATAAAAGAGGCTTGGGTAAGCCTGACTATACTACATGGTCCATCGTGAGCTCAGGATCACCACCTGGGCTTCAGCCTACTCATCGACATCGACGTCTATGAAGAACCCATCAGAAGGGGTTGCAGCGTCTTTTGTAAAACGTAAATTAAGCAACATGAGTACAAAGGTACTCAGCAAGACTTACATCAGATCCTACATACATGCACATTATCAAGAAGGGATGGTGGGGTTATTGCAGCAAGCCAGCTTTGACTCTTGGCTAAGCTATCTTACGAGACTCCAACTTGAAATGGTTTTGCGCACTCGAGTCCACTACTCACCACTTCAATACACTACCGAGGATCCACCTCCGTCATCCTACGGAAGAGCCATCCTCGGCACTCACGCTTATCTTGAGGCTTTTAGTAGTATCCATTTACTTGTCTATGAACTGTTTAGGCAACCAAGTAGTCCTTTACCGCGGACACGGATATTCGAATAGATGATGTTAACCCTGCAGGGGTGTACTTCTTCATACACGCTCTCACCACTTACCGCCGTTTACACGACATATGCTCGGCAACCTTCAAGCGGAAGCCCAACGTGGGTGTCGGCCACAACCTACCTAAACACCTAGGTCTCTAGTCCAGGTTTATCGCCTATCCAGGTTCCATCCGCAGGGAGTTCAGCCGAGGTTTCCACATACGGCCCCGAATGATGTGTGTAGGGTTCCCGAGATACCTAACGGGCATCCGGTACACCGTGCCACGTACCTACCGCATCACAGCCCACCTCGCGGGTCAGCGCTGTCCACGGCCTCCAGTAAGCTACAAACACCAGAAACTAGTTGCAACTCCTGGACAGAGGACCAGGTTGGATAAGAAGCCGAGAGGGTCCATTGTTTTCAGGCCCAATGCATGGTAGTAGCTGAATCTTAAATCACACATACAGATCTCAGTGCTTAAGGACGGTTTCAATGAAACAACCCACCATGTACTCCTACATGGCCTCTCATCGATACCTTTACCAAATCGTGTTCAACACATCACTCTCATTATCGACACGATCATTTCACTCTAGCCCATCACCCAGATGAACCAGACCTGACACGACTCTAAGCATAGCAGGCATAGCAAGGTAGGAACAACACATACACATGGCTCAATCAACTCCTACACATGCTAGTGGGTTTCATCTAGTTACTGTGGCAATGACAGGTCATGTAGAGGAAATGGGTTCAAATGCCGTAGCACAGAACAGTTTGAATCGCGTTGTCTTAATGCAGTAAAAGAGAGCAGAGGCGAGAACATGGGATTGTATCGATATGATCAAATGGTTGGTTGCTTGCCTTGCGGGTCCGTGGACTGGTATTGCTCTTCGTTAGGGTATTCGCGATACTCCTCGGGGGCAGAACCTGCCGCAAAGAGCACCGATATACATTCATCACCAAACAAAGTGCAACAACATGATGCATGCATGAGACATGGCAAAATGAGTGTATTTCTCATGCAACTAAGACCAGATGGGTTTGAACCATTTTGAATCAAAGATTCAAGTTTCAAGCTCATGCATGGCCATTAATAGTGCTTTATCTTGTTCTGCACTAAACAGCAGGTTAGCTTGCTTAAACATGCATGAAACCAGTGCAGATGGATAGATTGGATTTTTCTGATCATTTTTCATATATAACACTTTGCATTTGGAGCTACAGATTAATTTCTATGATTTTTTTAAGTTTGTAGTATTTTCTGGAATTTCGTGTATAAGAATAATTCCAGTAATTAAATTACTGCGTCAGCATTACGTCAGGGTGACGTCAGTGGTCAACGGGACGGTCCAGGTCAAACCTAACCAGTGGGTCCCACATGTTAGTGTCATTTGTCTAACTATTTTTAATTAAATTACTGCGTCAGCATTACGTCAGGGTGACGTCAGTGGTCAACGGGACGGTCCAGGTCAAACCTAACCAGTGGGTCCCACATGTTAGTGTCATTTGTCTAACTATTTTTAATTAGTACTAATCCTAGTTAATTAGCAGGGTTGGGCCCCACCTGTCATTGACCCAGGGGAGGTCAAACTAGGCCCACACATGATCAAACGGAGTCAGCGGGGTCAAACTCGCCGGTGTTTAGCCGCCGACGAGGACAAACGCGGCGGTGCGGGTTTTGTGCTCCGGCGACCAAAACGACGGCGGAGCACATCTACGTGATGCGGGGAGTGAGCCGCGTCCACTGGTGGTTGGGCTCGGGGTCGCCGGAAACGACGCCGGCGACGAGTTTGGCGGCGGCCGGAGCTCGGACAAGCTCGGACTGATCGCTAGGGGGCACGGCGAGGCGCGTGGAGTAGTGCGGTGATCTCCTGGGGGTTCGGTAGGGTTAACGGACAAGGTGGCGCAGCCGTGGTGTGGCCGGAGCCTCGTCGGCGACGAGCTCGACGGCGGCGCGTGTGGGTGAGCTACATGCAGTCGCTACGGGGCTCGAGAGAGAGAACGGAGAGGATGGGGAGGTATCTAGGCTCACGGCGGTTGCGACGGAGATGACGGCGAGGTCGGGGACGGCCTGCTGCGACGGTGACGGCGAAGGGGATCTCCGGCGGTGGCGGAGTCGGGCGAGGTCGATGCAGTGGCTTCGGGGCACGTGAGCGCTCTGGGCTCGGCCTGTTCGACGGAGAGGACGGTGGCAGAGCTTGTGGACATGGTCGGGCGGCGCGGAGATGACGGTGGCTACGACTACGACGGCGGCGTGGCTGCGGCAGCGTCGGCCATGGTGGAGGGGAGCGAGGGAGAGAGGCAGGGGGCGAGTGGACGTGTCCAGGGGGTCGGGGGCGCGACGTGGAGGTCGTCCAACCCGTCCAGCGGCGAAGCGGAAAGCAGGTGGCGCCGGGGCGAGCTCGCGCTCGTCGGCGTCACCTCCCTGCCTGCGTGGCGGGGACAAAGCAGCTGGCTGGCACGGGCCAGCATAGTGCTGGGCCGCCAGGTGGGCCGGGGCGTGGGTTTGGCCAGGTAAGGGGTTTTTCATTTATTTCTGTTTTATTTTATTTCTGTAGGTTTGTTGCATTATTAAAAATGCTTAGGCATCTCCAAAAATCACCAAACTGCACATGGCTAATGTTTGGAATATATCCAGCATGGAACATTTTAGTTTGGGACTATTTGAGCATTTGAAATATTTTAAATTATTTAAATGCCCAAACTCAAATAACTAATGATTTAATCCAGTGACCTTAGGATGACCTAGAAATTTGTGCATCACTTTTGGCAGTGGTTTAAGACCAAGGCAGAGGTGATGAACATTTTAGAAGGGCATTTCAGGTTCATTGAAAATATTTTTAGAAAACCCTAGTTGGTTTCAGGGGGTGCTGGGGGTTCTGTCATCCCCATTTCAAGTTTCTGATGAATGAAATAAACATGATGCAACACTCTAATGCATGAACTAGCTAGGGTGTGACATCATGGGCTTTGCTACATTCTTTGATATTGATACCGTGGCCCTCATGTGGAGCATGACTCTTAAAGTAGCCTTTGTTGGGCATATCGAGAACGGTCTTTATGTGATTAACTTTTCGGAGCGACCCACTAAGACCGCGACATGCCTACTGGCTAAAGTTGATGTAGAATGGCTTTGGCATCGCTGTTTAGCCCACGTCAATATGAGATCTTTGCAAAGTCTTCTCAAGGGGGACCATGTCCATGGACTAACAAATGTTAGCTTTGCCAAAGATCGTGCTTGTACCGAAGGAAAGTTACATGAGAAGGATCACCCTCCCACGACTATCATCTACTCGAAGAGACCCTTGGAGCTCCTTCACATGGATCTCTTTGGGCCTCCATCTCTTGATAGTCTTGGGGGTAGAAAGTATTGTGTGGTGATCGTGGATGATTATTCGAGATACACTTGGGTATACTTCTTCAAGAGGAAGAGTGAGACTCAACAAACCGTCATCGACTTTGCAAATGAAGCTCAACATCAACACAATGCAAAGATCTTGACTATAGGAAGTGACAATGGCACCGAGTTCAAGAACTACACCTTGGATGAGTTTCTTAGTAATGAGGGGATCAAGCATCAATATTCCGCACCTTACACCCCTCAACAAAATGGTGTAGCGAAGAGGAAGAACCAGACGTTGATGGATGCGGCAAGGACCATGATGGTGGAGTTCAAGTCTCCCTACAACTTTTGGGCCGAAGCCATCAACACCGCTTGCCATGCATCCAATCGGCTCTATCTCCGCAAGGGCTTGAACAAGACTCCATATGAGATACTTACCGGTAACAAACCCAACCTCAAGTACTTCCGGGTGTTCGGTTGTAAGTGTTTCATTCTCAAGAAAGGTGTTCATTTCTCTAAATTTGAGGCTATAGCTCATGAGGGCATATTTGTTGGTTATGCTACAAACTCTCATGCTTACCGTGTCCTCAACAAGTCCACGAGACTCATTGAGGAGACGTGTAACGTGGAGTTTGACGAGAATAACGGCTCCCAAGTGGAGCAAAGTGGTACTTGTGATGTAGGTGATGAAATTCCTTCCCAAGCCATAAGAAGAATGGGTGTTGGTCATATCCTACCCATTGAGGAACCCCTTGTGGCCGAAGGAGAAGGACAATGCTCCACTCAAGTGTAGCCATCACCAACCCAAGACCCACACGCTTCCGAAGAACAAATTGAAGGCCCTCAACCAAGTGAACAAGATCAAGGGCAAGACAACCTCAAGATGGTGGTGAACCACCAAGTGATGCCCAAGGTCAAGTTCTTCCTTCCGAGCAAGTTCAAGATCAGGAGCAAGCTCAAGATCAAGAACAAGCTCAAGACGACGCTCAAGATGATCAAGTTACCACTCCTCAACTCTCTCCCGAGGAGGAATTTGAGCGTCGTGCCGCTAAGATTGCATCCAAGATTACAACCAAATATCATCTCATGACAAATGTGCTTGGAAGCCTAAGAAAGGGGGTAAGCACTCATAGACAATTAGCAAACTATTGTGAACATCATGCGTTTGTTTCTTGTGTTGAACCCCAAAAGGTCTATGAGGCGCTCGAGGATCCGGATTGGCTCAATGACATGCATGAAGAACTCAATAATAACTTCGAGCACAACAAGGTGTGGAGATTGGTGCCAAGGCCAACGGGGAACCATAATGTCATTGGAACCAAGTGGATATTCAAGAACAAGCAAGATGATCATGGAATTATCGTTCGCAACAAGGCTCATTTGGTAGCACAAGGCTACTCCCAAGTCGAGGGTATCGACTATGGTGAAACCTTTGCTCCCGTTGCTCGCCTTGAATCTATTCGTTTGTTGATTTCTTATGCCTCTCATCATAACTTCAAGTTACAACAAATGGATGTGAAGAGTGCTTTTCTTAATGGTCCTATTAATGAGTTGGTGTATGTCAAACAACCCCCGGGGTTCGAGGAGCTCTTTTTCCCCGATCATGTGTACCAACTCGACAAGGCACTCTATGGCCTTAAACAAGCCCCACATGCGTGGTATGAGCACCTTACCAAGTTGTTGCAATATCATGGGTTTGAAATTGGGAAAATCAACCCCACTCTTTTTACTAAGAAGGTCAACGGGGAGTTGTTTGTATGCCAACTATATGTTGATGATATTATCTTCGGTTCTCCTAACAAAGCTATCAATGAGGAATTTGCCGCTCTCATGACCTCAAAGTTCAAGATGTCCATGATGGGAGAGTTGAAGTTCTTTCTCGGGTTCGAAATCAAGCAAAGAAGAGAAGGCACCTTCATCAACCAAGCCAAATACACTCAAGACATGCTCAAGAGATTCAAGCTAAGTGATGTCAAGCCGGCTCCCACTCCAATGCCCGCCAAATGCCAACTTGACATAGATCCCAATGGTAAAGTGGTGGATCAAAAGTTATATCGCTCCATGATTGGCTCCTTGCTTTACCTTTGTGCATCTAGACCGGATATCATGTTGAGTATGGGAATTTGTGCATGCTTTCAAGCCGCACCTAAGGAAAGCCACTATGTGGCGGTCAAGCGAATCTTTCGATATTTGGCTCATACCCCAAACTTTGGCTTATGGTACCCAAGATGAGCCAACTTCAACCTTTTGGGCTATTCAGACTCGGATTGGGCGGGAGACAGAGTGGATAGGAAGTCCACCTCTGGAGGGTGCCAATTCCTTGGTTTCTCTTTGGTGAGTTGGTCTTCTAAGAAGCAAAGTTGTGTGTCTCTCTCGTCCACCAAAGCGGAGTATGTGGCTGCCGGTAGCTGTTGTGCTCAACTTCTATGAATGAGGCAAACTTTGAAGGATTATGGTGTCATTTGTGACGAAGTGCCTCTTTGGTGTGACAATGAAAGTACCATCAAGATCTCTCTCAACCCGGTGCAACACTTCAAGATGAAGCATATTGAGATTCGGTATCACTTCATCCGGGATCACATTAGGCGAGGGGAGATCAAGCTCAAGTATGTCAACACTCATGATAACCTTGCAGATATTTTCACGAAGACCTTGGATGAAGCAAGATTTCGCGAGTTAAGGCATGAGCTAAATATCATTGATTCGAGCAATGTAGCTTGAACCCATGCACACCCCACCATACTCAACTTGATATCTTGTTTAGGTGTAGGCATGGACATAGGGGGAGTGTTGTTCTCTCAATGAACTCTCCCTCCCCCCATTATGCATAAATTGATCAACTCTTTCACATTAGCCATTCTTGATGGTACTTGTGCTTCAAAGACGAGTTTTGGTCATGGGCCCAAGGATAATTCTTCGTGGTGCCATACCAATTGACTCAAACATAGGTGGCTTCGGCCACCGCCCTCTCCTCTAGAGAGGTTTTTGTTGTGCTTGTTCCTTGTTGCCTTTTGCCTTTTGCCTTCTTGTGAACTGTGTTTGTGTTTGAGTTGCCTCATGTGTGTGTGCGTGTGCGTGTCCGGTCACTTGAAGGTTCGTGTGCAAAGGCCGTGTTTCTATGTTTTGTCGAAATGTGCACTTTCTTGGGTCTACGGTACTACCGTGGCAAGCCACGGTACTACCACAGGAGATGAGCACGGTACTACCGCTACCAGCACGGCAGTAATTTTTTACTGTCGCTGGAAGAGCAGTACTACCGCCCTGCGTGCGATACATCCACCCGGGGGGTACTACCGCGATGACCTGCAGTACTACCGTGCCGTCGCGAGCAGGTGGGGGTCAAGTGCGGGCAGGGGGAGTTCCAACTTCCCCATACCCATTCAACCCAGTTTCCCCACTTTGCCTCTCTCTCTCCTGCCCAAGAACGGCGCCGGAGGACCTCGCCGGATCTTCGTCTCCGGCCGCTCTGTTCGCATTTCGATCGATGGGATCGATCCCCACCTCGCCCTCTTGCCATGGAACAAGGTTTCTCCCCGAATCCCTCTCTCTTTGCCTCGTAGTTTTTCTTCTAGGTCTTTGGGGAGATGCTTGTTGTTCTTGAGATTTTAGGCCAAATCTTTGCAAGAGAAGGATGTAGGAGAGTAGTAGTGGAGTAGAGATGCTATTTGGTTTGTTGCCACACAGTATTTTTGATCAACCGTAGTACCGATCCAAAGTTGTGGATGTCCCTAGATCGGTTTTGTGCCGAGTTT
The DNA here is from genome assembly GCF_002575655.3 of Aegilops tauschii subsp. strangulata. Classification (NCBI taxonomy): domain Eukaryota; kingdom Viridiplantae; phylum Streptophyta; class Magnoliopsida; order Poales; family Poaceae; genus Aegilops; species Aegilops tauschii. The sequence goes on from NC_053036.3 coordinate 522,265,856, forward strand.
GATTCTGAGCGGTACTACCGCACCTCCCGTGCAATACTATCGCACTGGCCGAATCTGCCTCGCGCGGTACTACCACTCCTCTAGAACGGTACTTCCGCTCCGGGCGCGGTACTACCGTGCCATACCGACGCGGTACTACCGCGGCTAGAGCAGAAGTACATTTTTACTTCCACTTAATGGCGAGGTACTACCGTTGACTTCAAAACTGCCTTGTTGCAACTACCCAATCTTATTTCTACATGTTTCGTTTGTTTTGGCTGTGGTCTTTGCATTGATCCTTCTCGTGTCTCTCGTGTGTTCTTATGTTGTGTGTCATAGGTGGTGGCTCCAATGTCCGACGCTCGAACCCAAGCCACGACACGAGCTCCAAGCGTCTGCGCAATCAAGAAGCACATGAGGGCTCCAATGCCCAACATTGAAGTGTCAAGAAGTCTGCCAACAGGTACAAGGAGCCAGTTCTTGGCATGGATGAGATGCCTCTGTCTGAGTTCATCATTCCAAGAAGCATCGACCCTTATGTGAACCCTCGTGAGAATGTCAGAGGAATGAGTTGTTCTGGACCAAGCAGCAGAATCTCATTTACATTGATGTGATCAAGTCCAAGCACAACCTCTATGTTCCAATGCAGTGGATTGACATGACTCATCTGAGGAAGGACCGGAACTACTTTAGTGAGGATCTGGACTTGGTGGATCAGTTTGGCATTGAAGACTTCATCACGTTCCATATGGACTTTAACCCAGAGCTCGTGGCACAGTTCTTTGCCTCCGTCCACTTCCACACAAATGGGGAGCGGACTATGTCTTAGATGACCAATGGGAAAAAGCTATCTACTACTTGGAAGGAATTCAGGACGCTGCTGAATGTGCGTGATGAGGGGCCTGATGTGCCCATTGGCGCCCGCCCTCACGGCAACGCCGAGTCAGCCAACAAGGACAAGCTTATGTCGTTTCTTGTGGAGAAGAAGCTACCCAATGGCACTCAGTTTTGGGTGGTCAACCCCTTCCTCGATGTCATGCACTGAATCTTCCACAACACTCTCTTTCCACGCGTCGGTGAGAAAGATAAGGTGCATGCTTATCTCGTGGATATGATGCTTCTGTGTGAGGAGGCGCGTCAGCATGCTGCCCAGCCTCTGGACATCTCTCATATCATGTGGAATGAGCTCAGGTTTGCGGTCTACAATCACAATGTTCCCATTTATGGTCCATACCTGCATCTCCTGATATCGAAGACTTGGGACAAGATGTTTCTGGAGGAAGACTTTTCTGCTCCAAACTAGGTTCGCCACGAGCCTATCAAGCTGCGTCAGAAGAACAAGTGGGCCAATACTACTACCAGGGCTGAGGCGGAGGCTGCTAGGATGAATGTGGATGAGGACGAGGTTGAGGAGGAGGAGGAGGCTGAGGACAGTTCTGCTAGGTATGCTCCTCCATCTACCGAGCCCTCTTGGGCTAAGAAGATGAAGTCCAAGATGAAGACCCTGTTCTGTATGCAAGCCAAGGGGCAGTACATGACCCATGTTGCTTCTAAGGAGAGTCGCCAGCGCGACAAGAGGATCTTGAGGACTTTCGGCAAGATTGTGGAGAGCAGGTCAGAGGTGAACATCACTCCGGAGGCTGAATGGATAGCCAAGCAGGGCTATCAGTGGACCGAGTCAGAGGAGGAGACCACCCCAGCTACCGAGTCCGATGAGGAGCGTGCTGAGTGATCTATGTAGAGGATGCTACCACCTGTGTTGTAGGTGTCCTCTCTGCCTTTTTGGTGTCTCAATGCCAAAGGGGCAGAGAGCGTAGGATTTGCGTTCGTGTCGTCTCTGTGTTTTTGTTTTGTTGGACCTTCGTTTTGTTTGTGTTGCTTTGGTTTGGTTTGTGTTCATGAGACCTGGTACCCTATCATATGGTGTAAGACATATGCACTCTAGCTTATCTTATTGTCTTCCATGATTAGTAGTTCATGACCATGATTAGTAGTTCGTGAGCCTATGTTTTCTTGTGCCCTCTACTTTATGCTCATAATCATTGCCTTACCTCCATGCTTAGTGTTAGTTATATTGTTGCAAGGTATGCCTTGTGTATAAAATATAGGGGGAGTGTTGATCCTAGTATGTGTGTCGTGTAGTCCAAAGCATTTATATAGAGTTCACACATCTAGGGGGAGCCTGCCTATATTTTGCAGATGGTGGGTTTGCTTATATTCATTTGTGTACTCTTATGTGCAAATCCCGTATTGTCATCAATCCACCAAAAAGGGGGAGATTGTAAGGGCATATTTCACCCCATGTGGTTTTGGTGATTGATGACAATGCTTTTGCGGACTAATCGTGTGCTTTGAGTATTTTAGATGTTTAGGCACAAGACGTTTCGTTGCCCCTCGAAGCCTAGTGAAGATGGCATCTCTCTACATTTCTTTTCGGTGGATTTGAGTCATAGGAAAGCCGTACTATTAAGAGGGGGTCCGCTTTGGAAAGGTTTGGGTGGAATCATCACGTACACGTCTGCTCCTTTGCACCCCCTTTCCTTCGCATCTTTGGAGAACCATCCGTTTATCCATATCTCTGCAAAATGAAGGCCTCCTAGTGTTATTGAGATGTGGCATGCAGTAGTACTGCTCAAGGGAGCAATCCATAGAGGCTCACGGTAGTACCGGCCGGCCGAGCGGTAGTACCGCAGGTCCTTGCGGTAGTACCGCTCCGCGGGCGCGGTAGTACCGTGGCATCTGGCCCAGCACAGCAACACGAGCGGAAGTAGGGGCGGATGTAATTTTTTACATCCGCGCCCTACACATTAGTACCGCTCCTTGTGTACGGTAGTACCGTGTCGGATTTTTGCACAGATTGAAACTCAGCGAAAGTAACCACAGATGTATTTTTCTTCGTCCGTGCCTTCCCAGCCCCGACCAACCCTGCCTTGCGGTAGTACCGCAAGGGCAAGCGGTAGTGCCGCTCCCTGTTTCTTCGCAACACGGGTGGCCTGGCTCCTGCCGCGCAAGCAGTAGTACCGACAGGGGGAGAGTGTGTCCACGTACCCTCGTAGACCAAAAGCGGAAGCGTTTAACTTAACGTGGTTGATGTAGTTGAATGTCTTCTTGAATCAACCGATCAAGTACCGAACGTATGACACCTCCGAGTTCTGCACATGTTCAGCTCGATGACGTCCCTCAAACTCTTGATCCAGTAGAGGCACGAAGGAGTCGACGAGTTCCATCAGCACGACGGCGTGGTGATGGTGATGTGACCCGCGTAGGGCTTCGCCTAAGCACTACGACAATATGACCGGAGGAGTAAACGGTGGAGGGGGGCACCGCACACGGCTAAGACAATTGATGTGCCTTGAGGTGCCCCCCTCCATCGTATATAAAGGAGGGAGAGGGTAGGAGGCCGGCCCTACTGCGCGCCCCACTGGGGGAGTCCTACTAGGACTCCAAGTCCAATTCGGACCACCCTTCTTTTACCGAAGAGGGAAATGGAGAAGGAGAAGGAAAGGGGTGCGCCACCCCTTCCCCACTCCAATTAGGCATCCTCCCTTGTGGGGGGGGCACCAGCCCCTTGTGAGTTGGTTAGATTCCCTCTTATGGCCCATATGGCCCATATCTGTCACTGGGGGGTTCCGGTAACCCCTCGGGTACTCCGGTATGTACCCGATAAACTCCGGAACCCATCCGGTGTCCGAATACTACCTTCCAACATATCAATCTTTACCTCTCAACCATTTCGAGACTCCTCGTCAAGTTCGTGATCTCATCCGGGACTCCAAACAACCTTCGGTCACTGTTGAGGATATAGACCTTAGAGTCACCCGCCAAGAGGGGCCGGGTTACTCACAATGGTCATTGCCAGAAGCCCGGCGCTAAGCTTGAAGACGGTGGGCCAAAGATGGGCTTAAGACCCGGATATGGCTTAAGGCCCGTAGTTACAATCATTATTATGGAACTTGTAGTGTAAGGCAAGAATAGTTGAGAGTCCGAGCCGGACACTCTTATGAGCCGGCCGGGACTCTGAGAGCTGCTGGGCGTCAGCCTCCCTATATAAAGGGACGACCCGGCAGCGGTTTAGGGACAGGAAAGATCTCATCGAGAGCCGGGCATAGCAGTTAAGCTCCCTGGTCATCGAAACCCTAATCAATACCACCTCAACTGGACGTAGGCTTTTACCTTCACCGTAAGGGGCCGAACTAGTATAACCCTCGTGTTCCTTGTCCCGTTAACCCCTTCAAGCTTCCTAGCGGCGATGGCTCCACGACTAAGTCCTAGCCTGAGGACATCTGCCGTGACAATTCCACGACAGTTGGCGCCCACCGTGGGGCCAGCGCACGGTGGATTTGAGTTCTTGAAGGGCAGCTTCGAAGGGCTCAAGGGATACGCTGTGGGCCGGATGACCAAGAGTCGTCGCGGCAAGCTCTACATCGACGATGCAAACTGGGGCCCCGACGCTGGCTCAATTGAGTACGGGTACCGGGTCCCCTTCGACGGAATTCATGTTTTCATTGGTAAGATTGGTGAGCCGTGCCCTGAGCCGGATCTCTGCGCCGATCTCATCGAGACGGCTCAGCGTGCACGACCCGCCCGGGCCCGGCCTGCCTTAAAGCATGCTTTTGTGGGATGTATCCATGGAGGGCTCTCTGATCGATCTGGATCTGGTGATGAGACGGCCGCCGGCTCTGACGGCGAGTCGTCCACCGATGAGTCAAACTCGTTGTATCAACTTCAAGATGGCAGGCTCAAGGGTTGTTCCGATGGTGACAGCATTCCGGACCCGTTTGAGCCGCCAAGCCGGGTTGGAATCTTCATGGCCGGTGCGTAGCCTGTTCAGAACCCTGTTGCTGGAGTGGGAAACCTGGTGCCCTCGCCGGCTCAGGTGCTGATGGATCTCACGGACAAGATGACGGCCCTGTTAACTACCACGGTTGACCCGGCGGATCAAGCTCAGCATGCTGCGGAGGTGGCGCAATTAAAGTTAGATCTAGTGAAAGCTAAGGAGGATCTGGCAGCGGAAGGGATCAGGATGGCTGCAGAGAGGGCGGCTCTCGACGCCCAAACTCAGTTGATCCAGGCGCAGTCCTTCCGGCTCACGATGGATCAGAACGCGTCCAATGAGGTCATGAGAAGGAGGCATCAAAAGGCCCAATCTCGGCTCCCTCCGGTTTACGATCGACGAAACCTCTTCAACACGCCAGGTGCAGGGTCTAGTAACCCGCCAGGGGTCATAGTGCCCGGGTCTGGGACCCCTATTCAGCCACAAGTGATGGGGCCCCCCAGGTGCCCCATGCCCCGCCTCAGTACGTGCCAATACCACCGGGTCATTATGCTAACCCGCTGGAGAACATGGTCGCCGCGGCAGCACGGCTGCCGGCTCTCCCAATTGACGGCGACTCTCCGACGGCTATTGAAACCCACCGGGTCAGGGAACTCCTTCAGACAGCACTGGCGCAGCAAGAGGCGTACTCCTACAGCCGGGACAGGATCCACTCGACTCCTCGTCCAGGCAGGAGCCCGAGTTACAGCAAACACATGGTCTCAGCGACCGGCTCAAGTAACGTCCGACGCCATGACCCGCCCCCTGGCCATGGCTCGGCTCATAACGGAGCCTTTCACGCAGCAGACCAAGACAGAGCGCGGCAAGAGGCGGAGCAGGTGCCTCAGTTGACGGCTTACCAGACTCCCCCGGCTTATCCGACGACTTCCGTCGACGTGGGTATCCCTACCAGGACTGGGGGTGTCCCTTGTTTAGTGCCAGCTATCCGCAATGAACGTCTACCCAAGGACTTCAAAGGCCCTAGGAAGGTGCGTAATTACATGGCCGACTTACAACTCGCAGCCTGGATCGAGAGTTACGAGATGGCCATGGAACTGCTGGAGGTCAGTGAAGCGGCAATGGCCAAATACTTCACCATGATGTTGGATGGGACTGCCCGCACTTGGCTGAAAGGGCTACCACCGAATTCCATTGGGTCTTGGGCTGAGCTGAAGGCCCGGTTCATCCAAAACTTCAAGGACACCTGTAGGCAGTCTATGTCAATTGTGGATTTGACTAACTGCAAGCAGCAGGAGGGTGAGTCTACGACACATTGGGTTCGCCGGGTTAAGGAGATAATACATTCCTCGGATAAGATGGATGTCGGCTCTGTAGTCTTAATGTTGGAACAGAATTGTCGTTTTGTGCCCCTGAAGATGAAACTCGGGCGGCTTAAGCGCGACTGCAATGATATGGGTACACTGATGGCGGCTCTTGTCAAGTACGCCGATTCTGATGGTACCAAGGACCTCGCTTCAGATGATGAAAGGACAGGGAAGGGAAAGAAGAACGGCAATGGCAAGGGTCCTCAGCATAACCCGGGGAACCAAGGAGGTGGCAAGCGCAAGGCCGATGGCAGCCTAGAGTTCGTAGCCAATGCCAGCTCACAGGGTAATAACCAGCGACGCAAGGGGAGGCCCCCTCCCCGAGCCGGCGGGTCAGGCCCGACGCTGGATCAGCTGTTGAATGAGCCTTGTACAAGGCATGGCTCTAGAGAGAAGCCAGCTACCCATCTGTGGAAGGATTGTGCAATCATGAAGGCCTTTAAGAATTACAAAGGCCCGGGCGGCGGCTCAAATTCTAATCCTCAGAACGGTCAAGGGGGCTTTAATCAGCAGTCTGGCCAGGGTCATCAACAGTAGCAGGGGGGTCATCAGACCAATCCAAAGCATCTTAGCGGCGGACAGTATCATGTATTTACCACCAGCCTGTGTAAGCGAGATCAGAAGCTTCATAAGAGGGCTGTGAATGCTGTTGAGCCGGCGGTTCCACGCTACTTGCGGTGGTCTGAGCAGCCTATAGTGTGGAGTTGGGAGGATCACCCTCCCCGGGTGGATAACCCGGGTCATTTGGCCTTGGTGGTGGCTCCTCAGGTGGGAGGATATAAGTTCACTAAAGTGCTCATGGATGGAGGCAGCAGCATCAACATCCTCTATTATGAGACGTTCCGTCATATGGGGTTGATTGACAAGAATCTCAGCCAGTCAAACACTATCTTCCATGGTGTGGTACCTGGTAAGTCGGCTTATCCAGTCGGCAAGATCGAGTTGGAAGTGGCCTTTGGAGATGAGCACAACTACAGGGTGGAAAAATTGACCTTTGAGGTGGTCAAGATACGAAGTCCATACCATGCCATATTTGGGCGACCGGCTTACGCCAAGTTCATGGCACGGCCGTGTTACGTGTATTTACAGCTCAAGATGCCGGGTCATAATGGGATCATTACGGTTCACGGCAGCCAGAAGGTGGCCCTAGAGTGTGAGGAGGGTGATGCAGCTTATGCGGAATCTGTTTGTGCAACGGAGGAGTTGAAGTTTTACAAAGACAATGTTGACCCAACAGATATGACCTCTCTGAAAAAGCCAACTACGGAGCATGAGCCGGCAATGAAATTTAAGTCGGCTGATGAGACTAAACTTGTTGACTTCGTTCCAGGTGACTCATCTCAGCAGTTTAGCATCAGTGCCAATCTGGATCCAAAATAGGAAAGCGCGCTCATCGAGTTCATCCGTGAGAATAGGGACATCTTCGCATGGAAACCTTCTGACATGCCAGGTGTACCTAGAGAACTTGCTGAGCACACTCTCAATGTTGATCCAAAATTTAAGCCGGTCAGGCAGTTCATTCGGCGGTTTAATGAAGAGAGGCGGAAAGCTATTGGTGAAGAGGTGGCCCGGCTCTTGGCGGCCGGGTTTATTGTTGAAGTCTTTCACCCAGAGTGGTTAGCTAACCCGGTCCTCGTACTCAAGAAGAATGGCACTTGGCGGATGTGTGTGGACTACACGGACTTAAACAAGGCGTGTCCGGCTGATCCTTTTGCCCTTCCCCGTATTGCTCAAATTATTGATGCAACGGCAGGTTGTGCGCGCTTAAGTTTCTTGGATGCTTATTCCGGATATCATCAGATTAAAATGGCAGTTAAGGACCAGGAGAAGGCGGCGTTCATCACTCCCTTTGGAGCCTTCTGCTATGTGTCCATGCCCTTTGGACTCAAGTGTGCACAGGCGACTTATCAGCGTTGCGTGCAGAACTGTCTTCATAACCAGATTGGGCGCAATGTTCATGCTTATGTGGACGATATTGTGGTTAAATCCATAAAGGAGGAAACCCTGGTAGATGATTTGAGGGAAACCTTTGATAATCTCCGGGTTTACAAGATGATGCTTAACCCGGCCAAGTGTGTTTTTGGTGTTCCTGCAGGCAAACTCTTGGGTTTCTTGGTTTCTGACAGAGGCATTGAAGCTAACCCGGAGAAGATCAAGGCCATCACCTCCCTGGCTAAGCCGGCGTGTATAAATGACGTTCAGCGCTTGGCGGGTCGCATCGCTGCTTTAAGCCGTTTTATAAGCCGTTTGGGTGAGAAGGCCATGCCATTATATCAGTTGATGAAGAAAACTGATAACTCTGTCTGGAATGACGCAGCTAATACTGCTTTTGAGGATTTGAAGAAGCAGCTGGCAGAGCCCCCAGTCCTTGCTGCTCCGGTTGATAAGGAGCCCTTATTACTATATGTGGCGGCGAACACACGAGCCGTCAGTGTGGCTGTGGTGGTGGAGCGCAAGGAAGAGGGTAAGGAGCATCCGGTTCAGCGGCCGGTTTATTATGTCAGCGAAGTGCTCATCGAGTCCAAACAGCGGTATCCACATTGGCAGAAGCTTGTTTATGGTGTGTTCATGGCAAGCCAGAAGCTTAAGCATTATTTCCAGGGTCATCCCATCACTGTGGTCAGTTCTGCCCCTCTTGGTGATATCATTCAAAACAGAGAGGCCACAGGAAGAGTGGCTAAGTGGGCCATAGAGCCCGGACCTCATGGTCTGAAATACGTGCCACGCACTGCTGTTAAATCTCAGGCCTTGGTGGATTTCATCAATGATTGGACAGAGTCGCAAGTGCCCGAGCAAAAGCCGGATAGCACATATTGGACTATTCACTTTGATGGGTCCAGGCAGTTGGAGGGCTCGGGGGCTGGAGTCGTGTTGGCTTCCCCTAAGGGTGATAAGTTCCATTAGGTGCTACAATTGATGTTTCCTTGTACCAACAACGCAGCTGAGTACGAGGCCTTGCTCCACGGTCTTCGGATGGCTAAGGAGATGAGCTTGAGCCGGGTAAGGTGTTTCGGTGACTCAGACTTGGTGGCTCAACAAGTATCAGGCAAGTGGGACTCTAAGGACCCTCTCATGGCGGCTTATCGCCGCGAAGTTGATGTCATTGCTGTGCACTTTCAAGGTTACCAAGTAGAGCACATTGATCGCAGGAAGAACGATGCGGCTGATGCTTTAAGCCGGCTGGGCTCTCAGCGAAAACCGGTGCCGCCTAATACTTTCCTAGACGTCCTGTATAACCCTTCTGTTAAGTTGCCTACAGAGGAAGACTTGGCTGTCCCTGACCCGGAGGCACGACTGGTTGCGGCTCTCCATATCATACCGGACTGGACAGTGCCCTATTTGGCTTACATGACCCGGGGAGAGTTGCCTGAGGATGAAACGTTGGCCAGACAAATAACCCGGCGGTCTAAGTCAATGGTGGTCATCAATGGTGAGTTGCATCGCCGCAGTGTTATGGGGGCGTTCCAGCGTGTGTCTCCCTTGAGGAGGGTCAAGAGATCTTGCGCGAGATTCATGAAGGGGATTGTGGCCATCACGCCGGCTCAAAGTCTCTTGTGGCCAAGGCTTTCCGTCATGGTTTTTATTGGCTGACGGCTCATGCTGATGCGGAGGACTTGGTCAGTAAATGTGATGGTTGCCAAAGGTTCTCACGACGGGCTCAGGAGCTGAGGATGATCCCAATTACTTGGCCCTTTGCGGTCTGGGGGCTTGATATGGTTGGGCCTTTTAAAAGGTCCAAGGATAAGAAGACCCACCTCTTGGTGGCAGTTGACAAATTTACCAAGTGGGTTGAAGCGGAGCCAGTTAGCAAGTGTGATGCAGCCACGGCAGTTAAGTTTATGAAAAAGGTGATCTTTCGCTTTGGCTTTCCACACAACATTATAACTGACAATGGTACCAATCTATCCAAAGGCGCCATGGAGGAGTTTTGTCAACGAGAGCATATTCGACTTGATGTTTCATCAGTGGCTCATCCTCAATCCAATGGTCAGGCTGAGAGAGCTAATCAGGAGATTCTGAAGGGCATCAAGCCCCGGCTTTTGGTCCCTTTGCAACGGACGCCGGGCTGTTGGGTGGAGGAGTTGCCCTCCGTGTTATGGAGCATCAACACTACTCCTAACAGGTCTACAGGTTTCACGCCTTTCTTCATGGTTTATGGGGCAGAAGAAGTCCTCCCCAGTGACATCCGTCATGACTCGCCTCGAGTGGCGGCTTATGTTGAGACGGATAATGAACAAGCCCGCCAAGATGCTCTTGACTTGCTGGACGAACAGCGTGATGTGGCAGCAGCTCGCTCGGCGATTTACCAACAAGACCTGCGCCGTTATCATAGTCGCCGGGTTAAATCCCGGGTCTTCCAGGAAGGCGATCTGGTGCTCTGGCTCATCCAAGATCAAACAGATGCGCACAAGCTATCCCCGCCTTGGGAAGGGCCCTTTGTGGTTAGCAAGAATTTGCATAACGGGTCATATTACCTCATTGACATTCGGGAACACAAAGATTCACGTAAGTCGGAGGAAGAGACCCGTCGGCCGTGGAACATAGCTCAGCTTCGGCCTTACTACACTTGAGCCACCGGCTCTCATAATGTACATATTTCTCTAAGCAATGTATATATTATGATAAGCAATAAAGCAGGACCTCTGTCCTTTTTCTCCTCCAAATGTACACGTGTTGTTTTCATTGCAAGATTACATGATAACTTGAAGGAGGATCCGGCTTATGATCGTATTCGAATCTAGCCGTAGGCAATAAGGTCACTTGGGGGCTTCCTGTTCAAACATAGGTCGTATTCGAACCAAAGAGAACATAGCTGTCGATACCCATTTGATTGGCAAAGTGTCGAGCTCATTGGGGAGTTTTCTTTGATCATATTTGAATCTTAGTTTAACCCCTTTGGAAACCGACGTGGATCGTATTCGAATCAGCGTCGTTAAACAATTCTTAAAATCACTTGGGGGCTTCCTGTTCAAAGATGGGTCGTATTCGAACCAAAGAGAACATAGCTGTCGGTACCCTCTTGATTGGCATCGCCACACCCACTGGGAGCTATATGATCGCATTCGAATCCTAGCATAACCCCTTTGGGACGGGTCTCTGGTCGTATTCGAACTGGAAGCCCCTAAGTTTTTCTGACTTATAGCGAGTTCTTCTGATTATGTCAAGTATGCACGGCCGGGTCTCACTTTGTCGGCTTAACTTTGATTTACAGTGCTAGTCGAACACAATTGGCGTTATTAAGACTGGTAAACCAGAATTGAGGTACCAACCTCATAGCCCGGGTTATTTAAGCCGGCAGTGTGCTTGCAGGCTGGTAAGTGTGTTGTTACGATTATATCAAGGACATCATTGAGGGCCAGTCTTTGGTGAATCATATTCCGGGTTATAGGCATACGGCTATGATTCTCCATGCGATAAGCCGCCTCGAGACTTGTGATTTGTCTTTTTATGCAGGATAGTCAAAGACAACTATTTAAGCTTAAGGAACATGACTGATCAACTGTAACCCGGAGACATATAAGGAAGAAACTTTCATAAGGATTCAGCATTCAACACATGCACGATGGCACGGCACAGTTAAAGTGTTGACCCTACTCTATTACAAGACTCGTTGAGTCCAAAAGGGTGAAGCATTGTTTCACATAAACCGTCTACAGAGTTACGACGCTTGCTGGGTTGAAGTCTCCGGCTCATCCCTCTCTTCTCCTCCGACTGTTCCCAAGGCCTGGAAAGTCGACGACTTCCAGTCGATGCCGCTCAGAGCTTCAAATTGAGCTTCCTCGTCAATTAACCCCGCCGGGTCAATCTCCGGGGCGAAAGTGTGCTTGCGAGTCGGCGGGATTAAGCTGAGGGCTTCATAGCGCGGAGTGGGAATCCTCTGATTCTCTGCATCGTAACCTGGCTGATACTTAGTCAGATCTGTATCATTGCCAATCAGAGTGGCCACCGGGCGTACGATCTTCACGCAAGCTGTGAAGTCCTTCTGGTCGAAGGCGGTGCCGTCTTCCTTCAAACTGGGGTAGCCCAAAGCCATGTCCGCCGGGTCTAGCTCTGGAAGGAACGCCTTAGCCCGGCTCAGAGCCGCTATGGCTCCGGCTCTTGCAGAGGCCCGTCGCAGCTCTTGGATGCGTTGAGGAAGAACGGCGAGCCGGCGAAGAACTTCCGCCAGGTGAGTCGGCACCTCGTTGGATAGGGCCACCACAGCCAGAGCACGCTGTGACCCGGTGTAGAGTTGCTCCACCAGGGTGTACACGGCCTTCAGCTTGGTTACCACACTTTGGTTGAGGTTGGCGCTTCTGGGACCTGTTTAACAGAATAAGATAAGCCGCCGACAAGGATGAGTTATGAGATATAAAGATTCTAAACTTGATGAAAGCCGGTGAAATGACTTACCGAAGATTTCGGCAACCATCTGGGACACTTGGCGCTTTACGCCGGAGAGTTCGGCGGTTTTCTCTGAGAGAGCCTTCTCCGCCTGTTCGGCCCGGTTCACCAGAGTGGCCTTCTCTTCGGCCCAGACTCTCTGTTCAGCATCAAAGTCCGTCTTCAGCTTTTCTTGCGCCGCAATACTGGACACAAATTTGGCATTTGCTTTCCGAGTCTCAGTCTCTTGCGTCTTGAGATCAGAGATGTCAGCTTCAAATTTCTTGCCAGCAGCCTGCATAATTTCCGGGTCATAAGATGAACAGTTACTATGCAATCTTAAAAGTCCCAAGCACTTTCCAAGCAAAGACACTTGGCACTTGGGGGCTAATGCATATCGAACGTTTCTGTTTACAAGTTACCGGTTTAAACGAGTAAGCTGGAACTTAAGTCTACAACATATTCTCTCATAAATAGTAGACTTGGGGGCTAGAGCATGATAAGAATAACAAGATAACTATGCAGTAAGTATGAAGAAAGAAGAGTGATACCTCAGACTTCTGCTGAATCTGGTTCACCATGGCAATCTCTACATCCCGGCTCTTGTGCACCTGGCTGATATAGCCGGAGATGATCTCTCCAATGCTCAGATTGCCATAGTCGATGAGGTCCAGATTGGCCCGATGGCGCCCTAACAACTCCTCCTTAGCGGAGCACTTGGCCAGCACAGTAGGCCTCCCCGGCTCAACATATTCCGCCCGGGTGATTACCACATCCGGGTCGTCTGTTGGTTGAGCCGAGCTGGAGGCCTCCAGATTAGCAGAAGCTTCTGCTATGGGCTTGTTGGTTGGAGCAGCGGCCTCAGGAGCGGAGGCAGCTGGCGGTTCTTGAGCGGCTACATCCGGCTCAGGCAAGTCCGGCTCATCGGCCGGCTTGTTCTTCTTCGCCCTTTTGCTGAGTTTTGCTTGGGCACTGAAAAGACAGAAAGGTTAAGCACAAAAAGTGTAAGTACAGACAAAGTATAACATGAGATGATCGTCATTACCCGGGCACGGTCTTGATAGCCGGCAGATTCGACTGCATAGAGTCGCCAGAAGAGGGGGAAGTTTCATGATAATTTGAGTCAGAAGAGTTGAGTGGTTGACGTATAACACCTGCCAAAGGATGAAAAGGGTACAACTTTGAGATCACCTCGGTCCGGCGTTTCCTCGATCCGTCAGGTAACCCGGAGGGGAGGTCAGTGTCTTTGTTGGTCCGGGTGTGCCGCCGGCTTTCATGAACCTGTCGCTTCAAAATAAATTGAGGGTCTTGATAAGCTAAAGGATGTGAAAAGCTTACTTTCCGGGTTACCCTTCGGATTTTCAGCCTTGGCAAGGGCTCCGAGTCGGAGGAAAGTGACATTACCTCTTCAACCACCGGGTTACTTGCTCCGGTGTCATCCTGTTGATGAACAGTATTGGTAAGGTGGACATAAATAAATAGCAGATATAACAAGAGTTTGCAGGTTCAGGGGTTACCTCTGACTCGGAGTTGTCGCTTAATTGCATCAGCTCTGAAGCAGTAGGCCTACTTCCCTTCTTGCAGGGAGCGGCTTTCTTGGCGGCTTTCTTAGCTTTCCTGGCCTTCTTGGCCGTCTCATGGTCATATTTGACCTTCCAGAATTTGTCATCAGCCTGAAAAATACGATGATGATTTCTTAAAGATTCAGATGAAGGTTATCTGCATACGAAGATAAAATGTTCAAATCAGCGGCTTACTGCTGGGGCTGGGTTGATCTTGCAGAAGGGGGCTAACCCAGTCCTCCCGCAGTCTGCCAAGCTCTCGTTCAAGAGAGCCTTGGTCATATCCTCAGCAACGTCTTCAGGAAGATCATTGCGGCTGTGTCTCAGGGGGTCATCCTTTCGGCCCGTGTACTCGCACATTAAGCCGGGGCGGCGGCTCAACGGGATCACCCGCCAGGAGATCCAGACTCGAACCAGATCGATTCCGTTGAGACCATTGCCCAGGAGAGCCTTGATCTTGTTTATGGTGGGGAGCAGAGGTTGGCGCTCCGCCTGAGCCAACTTGCCAGACAGAGGGTGAGTTGGTTCCAAACGTGAAGGGCGAAAGCCGGGCAGCGGGCTCTCGTCAGCCGGCGACGTGTCTTGGAAATAGAACCATGTCTGGTTCCAATCTTTTGGGTGACTCTGCGGCTCGGCGTAAGGGAAGAGGCAGTCTCTCCATCGCTGAATGGAGATTCCGCCGAGTTCCAAACTTGGCCCGTTGGCGCACTCGTTCTGGCGGTTCAGGTAGAAGAGCTCTCTGAAGAGCAGCAGGCTGGGCTCTTCTCCAAGATAAATCTCGCAGAACACTTAGAAATTGCATATGTTGGACACCGAGTTGGGTCCTATATCTTGTGGCCGCAGGTCAAAGAAGTTCAGCACGTCTCTAAAAAACTTTGAGCCGGGCGGTGCGAAGCCCCGGCTCATGTGATCCGCAAAAATGACCACCTCCCCGTCCCTTGGCTGTGGTCTCTCCTCTGATGGGTCGGGGGCATGGTAGGACATGACGTCCTTCTTGGGCAGGTAACCTGACTTGACAAACTCCGCTAAAGTCTCGTTGGTGACATTGGACCTCCTCCAATTGCAAGTGATGGAGGCTTTAGGAGCTTTGGGAGGAATGGTGAAAGACGGCAGCCGATGATAAAAGGAAACGTCCGGTTTAATTATAAGCCGGAGGAAATTTACAGTTCAATGTTAAAGTGGTGGCTTATGGAGGGGACTAATGACATATATCTAGGTGCATCGGGTTATTTAAGCCGCCCGAGGTATTGAGAGTAATTCGATTGTCTACGGCCTTATCACAGATGAGCCGGAAAATTCTATGGCGCATGGTCTCCTTTGAGTCGTAAGGTTCTACAGCGCGTGGTTTCTTTAAACCGGAAATGTAAACCGCCATGGCTCAATGAGTGCAGTTTTTTACTAAGTGTGGTGAAAACAGGTTTCACACATTGCAATAAATAATTTGGATCAAAATGGTCGGTCAAAAGGAAAGTTTCTAGACCTAAAAACAGACGCAGGGGAGTTCTTGAGCTCGAACGAGGTCTTTATGCAGTAAAAAGAGGTCTACTTGCATTTGAAATGAGTACTAAACAGCTGCCGCACTGGTTCTATACTATCCTAAGATCAAAAAGAGGCAGTAAAAAGGAAAACTACCAAGAACTCATGGGCGGCGGCGAAGAACACGGAAGAACAGGACGAACCTACTGCAGATCTGTTCTACGGGGCAGTCAGAACATACAGGTGCTGGTGAGTCGCGGAGGTCGCCGCCGTTTTCTCTGGACACAACAGGTTGATGCAGCGGCCGAAGTTGGTGAGGAGGAGGAGACCCGCGGCGGTGGCAGCAACGGAGCTCGAGCGGAGGAACAGTGGCGCGAGGAGGAAGATGAGTGGCTGAAGGCCCGTCGGGCCGGGCTATTTATAAGGGCGAGCTCATAAGTGGGCGCGAGAAACGAGGAGACCACGGCGTGGTTATCTCCCCATGAAACGCCTCGATTTTCGGGATGGCAGTAAAGATAAGATCCGTTGCGGATCTGGTGGAGTAAAAAACGGGCTTAATGGAAGATGACGTCACGGCGGATTACCCGGAGTCTAGAGGATGACGTCACGCCGGGTTATGGCCTTCACACAACTGTAAGCCGGAGATTTTTTCTGCCAAAAGGATTGAAGATTGACATGAGCCGGCTCAAATCAATCTGGGGCCTAATGTTGAGGATATAGACCTTAGAGTCACCCGCCAAGAGGGGCCGGGTTACTCACAATGGTCATTGCCAGAAGCCCGGCGCTAAGCTTGAAGACGGTGGGCCAAAGATGGGCTTAAGACCCGGATATGGCTTAAGGCCCGTAGTTACAATCATTATTATGGTAGAACTTGTAGTGTAAGGCAAGAATAGTTGAGAGTCCGAGCCGGACACTCTTATGAGCCGGCCGGGACTCTGAGAGCTGCTGGGTGTCAGCCTCCCTATATAAAGGGACGACCCGGCAGCGGTTTAGGGACAGGAAAGATCTCATCGAGAGCCGGGCATAGCAGTTAAGCTCCCTGGTCATCGAAACCCTAATCAATACCACCTCAACTGGACGTAGGCTTTTACCTTCACCGTAAGGGGCCGAACCAGTATAACCCTCGTGTTCCTTGTCCCGTTAACCCCTTCAAGCTTCCTAGCGGCGATGGCTCCACGACTAAGTCCTAGCCTGAGGACATCTGCCGTGACAATTCCACGACAGTCACCAAAACACATAACTCATATAATACATACCATCATCGAACGTTAACCATGCGGACCCTACGGGTTCGAGAACAATGTAGACATGACAGAGACACCTCTCCGGTCAATAACCAATAGCGGAACCTGGATGCTCATATTGGTTCCCACATATTCTACGAAGATCTTTATCAGTCGAACCACAATGTCAACATATGTTATTCCCTTTGTCATCGGTATGTTACTTGCCTGAGATTCGATCTTCGGTATCTTCATACCTAGTTCAATCTCGTTACCGACAAGTCTCTTTACTCGTTCCGTAATGCATCATCCCGCAACTAACTCATTAGTCACATTTCTTGCAAGGCTTCATATGATGTGCATTACCGAGAGGGCCCAGAGGTACCTCTCCGATACTCGGAGTGATAGATCCTAATCTCGATCTATGCCAACCCAACAAACACCTTCAGAGATACCTATAGAGCATCTTTATAATCACCCAGTTACGTTGTGACGTTTGATAGCACATAAGGCATTCCTCCGGTGTCCGGGAGTTGCATAATCTCATAGTCGGAGGAATATATATTTGACACGAAGAAAGCAGTAGCAATAAAACTGAACAATCTATCGGATGGGTCTTGTCCATCACATCATTCCACTAATGATGTGATCCCGTTCATCAAATGACAACACATGTCCATGGCTAGGAAACTTAACCATCTTTGATCCACGAGCTAGTTTAGTAGAGGCATACTAGGGACACAGTGTTTTGTCTATGTATTCACTCATGTATCAAGTTTTCGGTTAATACAATTCTAGCATGAATAATAAACATTTATCATGAATAAGGAAATATAAAATAACAACTTTATTATTGCCTCTAGGGCATATTTCCTTCAGTCTCCCACTTGCACTAGAGTCAATAATCTAGTTCACATCACCATGTGATTTAACACCAATAGTTCACATATGTATGTGATTAACACCCATAGTTCACATCACCATGTGACCAATACCCAAAGGGTTTACTAGATTCAATAATCTAGTTCACATTGCTATGTGATTAACACCCAAAGAGTACTAAGGTGTGATCATTTGTTGCTCGTGAGAGAAGTTTAGTCAACGGGTCTGCTACATTCAGAGCCGTATGTATTTTGCAAATTTTCTATGTCTAGAATACTCTGCATGGAGCTACTCTAGCTTATTGCTCCCACTTTCAATATGTATCCAGATTGAGACTCGGAGTCATCTGGATCCGGTGTAAAAGCTTGCATCTACGTAACTCTTTACGACGAACTCTTTATCACCTCCATAACCGAGAAATATTTCCTTAGTCCTCTTAGGTATCTAAGGATAATTTTGACCACTATCCAGTGATCTACTCCTGGATCACTGTTGTACCCTTTTGTCAAACTCATGGCAAGGTATACAATAGGTTTGGTATACAGCATGTCATACTTTATAGAACCTATGACTGAGGCATAGGAAATGATTTTCATCCGTTTTCTGTTTTCTGTTGTTGTCGGGTTTTGAGTCTTACTCAACTTTACACCTTGCAACACAGGTAAGAACTCCTTCTTTGACTGTTCCATTTTGAACTACTTCAAAATCTTGTCAAGGTATGTACTCATTGAAAAATCTTATCAAGCGTCTTGATTTATCTCTATAGATCTTGATGCCCAATATGTAAGTAGCTTCACCGAGGTCTTTCTTTGAAAAACTCCTTTCAATCTCTCATTTATGGTTTCTAGAAAATTCTACATCATTTCCGATCAACAATATGTCATTCACACATACTTATTAGAAAAGTTGTAGTGCTCCCACTCACTTTCTTGTAAATACTGGCTTCTTCAAAAGTCAGTATCAAACCATATGCTTTGATCACCTCATCAAAGCGTGTATTCCAATTCCGAGATGCTTGCACCATCGGTGGAGCTTGCACACTTTGTTAGTACCTTAAGGATCGACAAAACTTTCTGGTTGTATCATATACAAGTCTTGAAAGATCGAGGATGTCGCCTAGAGGGGGGTGAATAGGCGCTTTAAAATAATTACGGTCTAGGCTTGAACAAAAGCGGAATAAACCTAGCGGTTAATTTGTCAAGCACAAAACCTACAACAACTAGGCTCACCTATGTGCACCAACAACTTATGCTAAGCAAGATAAACTACTAGGTGATAGCAAGATATATGACAAGAAACAATATGGATATCAAAAAGTAAAGTGCATAAGTAAAGGGCTCGGGTAAGAGATAACCGAGGCACGCGGAGGCGACAATGTATCCCGAAGTTCACACCCTTGCGGATGCTAATCTCCGTTTGGAGCGGTGTGGAGGCACAATGCTCCCCAAGAAGCCACTAGGGCCACCGTAATCTCCTCACGCCCTCGCACAATGCAAGATGCCGTGATTCCACTAAGGGATCCTTGAGGGCGGTTGAGGGAGTCCTGGATTAGGGGGTATCCGGACAGCCGGACTATATACTTTGTCCGGACTATTGGAGCGTGAAGATACAAGACTCAAGACTCCGTCCCGTGTCCGGATGGGACTCCCCTTTGCGTGGAAGACAAGCTTGGCGATCCGGATATTATAATTCCTTCCTTGTAACCGACTCCGTGTAAACCCTAGCCCTCTCTGGTGTCTATATAAACGCAGAGTTTAGTCCTTAGAGGTACGATCACAATCATAATCATCATAGGCTAGCTTCTAGGGTTTAGCCTCTACGATCTCGTGGTAGATCAACTCTTGTACTACTCATATCATCAGTATTAATCAAGCAGGAAGTAGGGTTTTACCTCCATCGAGAGGGCCCGAACCTGGGTAAACATTGTGTCCCTTGCCTCCTGTTACCATTAGCCAAAGACGCACAGATCGGGACCCCTTACCCGAGATCCGCCGGTTTTGACACCGACATTGGTGCTTTCATTGAGAATTCCTCTGTGTCGTCGCTGCAAGGCTTGATGGCTACTTCAATCATCAACAACAACGTGGTCCAGGGTGAGACTTTTCTCCCCGGACAAATCTTCGTGTTCGGCGGCTTCGCACTGCGGGCCAATTCCCTTGGCCATCTGGAGCAGATCGACAGCTACGCCCCTGTCCACCAGGTCAGGTTCGGAAACTTGAACTACACTGCCGATATCTGCGGAGACTTGATCTTCTACGGATTCGGGCCTGCGCCAGGGGCGCCAGACAGTCACGGCGAGCACGGCCTAGACATGCAATCGGACAATACTCGGGATATCGCCCCCGCAGGAGCCCTGGACCTAAATCCGGGGCAGATTGCGTCGCCCGAGGATGGGTGGATGGACCCCGCCCCAGAGGCCGCACACTCATCGGTGGTAGAGCCGAACACAGACTCCAGCATCAAGGTAGCCTGTGACACCGGACCCCCGGACTCGTGTCCGGATATAGGTTCCAGTCCGCGCGCCTCCAAGCCAGCCGAATCTGGTTGGGCTCTGGTAATGGAGTTCACCGCTGCGGATATCTCCCAGCACTCGCCCCTCGGCGACATGCTGAACTCTTTAAAGTCCCTCTTTTTGTTAGGAGACTCTCAGCCGAACTATATCCGGCTCGAGTGGGAAGCAGGCGGCGAAGGAATTCGTTTCCCACCCACCACCCACTTCATAACCACTGTCGATGATGTATCAGCCATGCTTGACTTCGACTCTGATGATACCGACGGTATGGACGTCGGCGCAGGAGGCGATTCAGAACCAACTGGGCACTGGACTACCACCTCATCATACGATATATACATGGTGGATACGCCTAAGGAGGATGACGACGACAAACCGGAGGACAAAACCCCCGGGCAAAAGCCGAAACGACGGCGCAGATGCCGCTCCAAGTCCAGCAACAGTAAAAACAGCGATAACAGCGCTAGAAAGATTGACACCCCAGTCAACGCCGAAGGCAACTACGACCATACGGACCCAGCAATGGAGCAGGATGAGCCAAGTCACGCCGAACACAGCTCGGAGCAGACGCCCGATCACAATGTTCCCGAGGGACGAATTAATCAAACCGCCCTGGGACAAGAACACAGTCCGGACGACGATGCATTCATCATCCCGGAAACACATTCGGAACGAGATAACCTGCACAGAAAGCTTATGGCCACTGCAAGAAGTCTAAAGAAGCAGAAGCAACGGCTTAAGGCCGCACAGGAAACGCTCAATCGCAAATGGAATAAAGTGCTAGACACTAAAGAAAAGTACGGCAACGATTGCCACACAAAGAGCTATCCAAAACGCAAGCTGCTGCCAGAATTCGACAACGAGGCCGTTCCACCATAGAACAATATGGCTAGAAGGCCAGACAAACCATTTCGTAACCGCAACAGAGCAGCTACCGACGCCAAACACGATCTACGTGAGCTCCTGGATAAGAAGGCCGGCGCGGCTAGGTCCATCTACGGATCTAAAGGACACACCCCGGCGCGGGACTATGGTCACCAAACGGTCATACCGATCGGATACCAGTTCGGAATAAACACCGGACACAACAACAGCCGACGGCATGCCACAACACGTCCAGACACAGAGGGGCTGCTCACCCCCTGTGCTTCACCGAAGAAGTACTGGACCATGAATTTCCACAGGGTTTTAAACCTGTGAACATAGAGGCATACGACGGAACGACAGACCCAGGGGTCTGGATCGGGGATTTTATCCTGCATACCTCCACGCCATCAAATACCTTCCCCTCAAGCTAAAGGGACCAGCTTGACACTGGTTGAAAAGCCTCCCCGAAAATTCAATTGGAAGTTGGGAGGAACTCGAGGACGCTTTCAGGGCCAATTTTCAAGGGACTTATGTCCGGCCTCCGGATGTGGACGATTTAAGTCACATAATCCAACAGCCCGGAGAGTTCGCCCGCAAGCTTTGGAACAGATTCCTCACTAAGAAGAATCAAATTGTCGATTGTCCGGATGCCGAAGCCTTAGCGGCCTTCAAACACAGCATCCGAGATGAGTGGCTCGCCAGACACCTCGGCCAAGAAAAGCCAAGGACAATGGCAGCCTTAACAAGCCTTATGACCCGCTTTTGCGCGGGTGAAGATAGCTGGTTGGCCCGTAAAGGCACCAGCGACCCAAGCACATCCGAAATAAGGGATGGCAACGGGAAGGCACGGCGTAATAAAAACAAACATCAAAACAAGGAAGAAAGTCCGGATAACACAATGGTCAACGCCGGATTCAGGGGCTCTCGACCCGGTCCACAAAAGAAGCCACTTAAAGGCGACAGAGAAGGACCGTCCGGCCTGAACAAAGTCCTGGACAGAATGTGCCAAATTCATGGCACCGCCGACAAACCTGTGAACCACACCCACAGAGAATGCTGGGTCTTCAAGCAGGCCGGCAAATAAAATGCCGAACACAAGGGAAGGGAAACACCAAGTGAAGACGAGGATGAGTCTCGCCAGCCGAACACTGGGGGACAGAAAAAATTCCCACCAGAGGTAAAAACAGTAAACATGATCCACCCGACTCACATATCCAGAAGAGGGCATGAATGCGCGCTCAGAGACGCATACGCTGTAGAGCCCGTCGTACCCAAACTTAACCACTGGTCGACTTGTCCGATCACTTTCGATCACACGGACTGCCCAACTAGTATTCGGCGCGGAGGATCAGATGCCTTGGTGCTCGACCCAATAATCGACGGATACCATCTTACTTACGTCCTCATGGACGGCGGCAGTAGCCTTAATCTAATATACCAGGACACAGTCCGTAGGATGGGGATAGACCCATCCAGAATAAACCAGAGTAACACCACCTTTGAAGGGGTGATACCAGGCGTTGAAGCCTACGGCAGGGGCTCCGTCATACTGGAGGTAACATTCGGCTCCCCAGGCAACTCCAGAAGCGAAAAACTACTCTTCACCATCGCCCCCTTCCAAAGCGGCTATCACGCATTGCTTGGGAGAACGGCCTTCGCCGGCTTCAACGCGGTACCGCATTATGCCTACCTCACACTCAAGATGCCCGGTCCACAAGGCGTCATCACCGTTAACGGAAACACAGAGCGCTCCGCACGAGCGGAGGAATACACGACGGCTCTAGCAGCCGGATTCTAAGTGGCCTCTGACACCAGAAAGCATGGCTGGTCGTTAACACCACGAACTCGGTTAGACTAGTCCGGCAGCCCGGATAAAACTGAGCTGGGGCGCCATGTATGTAATCCCATAAAGGACAGCAGGGGCTATAAAATATTTAATAAAGCCCCACAGTTGGCTCGACCTTATTCACAGGCCAACGTTTCACACTTTTACTATCTATCGCACGCTCACGTTATGCTCTTCTACATGAGTTTTTCTTTTACAGACACAATTCGTGCGATACCCTTCCAGGACACGGCACAACGGAGACAAAGGCGCAGACGTGCAGCAGGGCCCCCCTCAAAGGTTTCTCTTTAGATTAAGCCCCTATGTAAACCTTTTTACTGTCTCTTGTTGTTTATACATCCCATGGGTACCATACCCACAGAGGGTACTGCCGTTATTGGCATTTCGCCACGACAGACTAATGCGCGTACCTGGACATACAGGGTACATAAGGAAAGGGCATTCTTCAGCCCATTTTATGTTATAAAGTCCGAATACCTTCGGGAGTGTTCAGCGTCACGAGTTTGGCCTTATATGCATCAGCTCCGCATCATGTCTTTGGTCAAATGTTGGGTTTGCCCGGCTCCTAGGTTTGCCGCCTTACGTTCCGTTCCTATCGGCTAAGGCGGCCAAAGGAGAACTACTACGATTGTGCCCTGGTTACTCCGGACGAGCACCTCAGTAGAGAAAGCCGAAAACTGACTGTCATGATACAGCGAGAGACTGTTCAACCACTCGAAGACTTATCGGAATCTTTAGGATTCCGCCGCATTAACGAAGGACCATTTTTGGCCATGTACACACGCGCCCGTATTCGGATGCACGCGAAGGTACTAGGGGCTATATAGTAGCCCCACCGTCAAACTCCTATGGCTAAGTGAAAGTGTTACAGCTATATAGTCCAGTTGCCTAGTTCGACGTGCGACCACCTCCTTAACGGACCAGGACATTGGATCAAGTGTGATTACGCATATTTTTCTCGAACACCCCCGCATTGTACGCGTGGGGGCTGAAGCCAACGACTGCTAACTTTCAGATTATACATATACATAAAAACGGCCGCACAGGAGGCACAATAATACTTTCGGGCACAAAGTATAAATATAGCCTCATGATCGAAATAACATTGTTTTTACAATGACA
Organism: Aegilops tauschii subsp. strangulata; assembly: GCF_002575655.3. Classification (NCBI taxonomy): domain Eukaryota; kingdom Viridiplantae; phylum Streptophyta; class Magnoliopsida; order Poales; family Poaceae; genus Aegilops; species Aegilops tauschii. The sequence continues at coordinate 522,289,826 of NC_053036.3, forward strand.
CAATTTGTCACTCGAACATGACATTCTACGAGCACAGAGCCTCTATCAAACGAGCACCTTCTGTTACTTGCTCCAAGTAGTGCTCGGCCGAATCCTGGCCTCCCGCCAGACTCTGGCTCGCAACGATGGTGGCCTCCATATCTGTCCAATATGCTTTAACACGGGCAAGAGCCATTCGTGCACCCTCTATGCACGCCGACCTTCTCATGGCATCGATCTGAGATACGGCACCAAGGAATTGTTGCACCAAACCAAAATAACTGTCCGGCTTAGGACCCTTCGGCCAAAGATGGTCTATTACAGACCACATTGCAAGCCCGGACAGCCTATGAAGCTCAGCCACATCAGCCATTTTCTCACTCAACGGCAATGGGCGCGGGGAGCATTAAATTGGGACCAGAACAGCTTCTCCACTTCTTTATCACCTTGATCCTCGAAAAACCTGGCCGCATTAGCTATACTCTTCGCCAAGTCCGCATACGCGTCTGTAGGACTCTAGCGTCGACCCAGGGGAGCATACTTCGGATCCAAACACTTCATCCGCAATAAGTAGGGGCTCCCATACGCGATCTTCCCGGCCTGTTGAAGCTCCTCCCGCACATCCCTGATCTCGGTCCACATCTCCTTGGCTGCATTAAGTGCCTTGTTCAGGTCAGCCGAATTAACCTGATTCTCCTTTTTAAAGAGCTCATACCGGTCGGCGGCATTTTTCAACTCCACAGCCATTTCGGCTATCTTGTCCTCGCTTCGGCGATGAGAAGCATGTTCGGCTCTCAAATCTTCGGCCGCCTTTAGGGCAGCCGCATTGCTAGAACGAGCTTGTTCCTTGGCCTGGGCAAGTTCCGCCCTCTGGGCTTCCACGGCAGCAGCACCGTCTGCAGTCCAAGGATATCACATTAATATCATGCCCCTCTCAAATTTTCCTATAAAACTTATTTAGGAAAGCAGAGCACATACCTTGTGACTCTTTCAGCCGCTCATTCACCAGCGTGATATCGGCATCAATAGCTCCAATCTGCCTCCCTAGTTCGGCAACTTCAACGGACTGGTCGGCTGCCAGATCCTTAGACACCTGCGATATATACAGCGCATTCATTACTTACACAATATGATCCTCCGTTTGCCGCCTAGGGCGGGCAACCAGAGTCTCAGGGGCTACTATCCATAGGGAGCACACCTAGCGCGTGCCTCACAACCAAAAAATAATGTATTTTCATTACATACCTCAAAGCCTCTGAGCAGGCTCATAAATGCTTCATTAAAACCGCTTGTGGCGGATGAAATCTCCTTGAGCACAGTGCTCATTAATGAGCGGTGCTCCTCCGAGAGTGCAGCTCGTTCCAGAAGGCCCGTCAGTATGTCCGGCCGGACATCGATCTGCGCCGGACCCTTCTCATCGCCCCCTGTGGGAGCCAACCGCTCCGGGCTCAGGGCGGCCGAAGGAATAGCTTCTGGCTTCGGAAGATCCGGATTCCTCCGTGATGACACCTCAGGGTCGCCCGCCTCGTGAGGCGGAGAGGTTGGTGGGGTCTCACTCTCCATCATCTCCGGAGGGAGGTCCCCCGAAGACGAACTCTGTCGAGAAGAGCTGCTAGCCGGACTGCAAAGAGTGGATCCTGGTTATTGTACTCGGAGAAAAGTAGTACCTTCGAATTTACGGTCAACTTACAGCTCGATGGAGGGCTGACCCGTTGGCGGGCATGATGCGGTGAGGACGCCCTTCGGGGCAGGGCCCCCTGGTGAAGCTTTCCTCCCCTGTTTGGGCACTTCCGTCTCCAAGTCTTCGGAGGCGGCCCTCTTCTTCCCACGAGGGGAGGGGGCCTTAGACTCACCTTCCCGGCTATCCTCCTTTGGGTAGGTATCAATTCCCCCGGTTTGGATGCATAATGTGTTAAGTTATGCTTCCATGTTCTTCCCTTCGTCTTTCCCTGAGGGCATTCTGCTTAGCACGCGACCCAGCATCTTCGCTATGGTGGGACGTGGCGAGCCTTCGGGAAGTGGCGCCGGACACCTGATTCTCTCCGCCTTGCTGAGCCATTCCTGGTCACGGAGGGTTTTCAGAATAATGACTATGACAAAAATAGATGAAGTGTTCGGCTCGTGGGTTACTTACTTGGGTATCTGGGCGATTGCAGCTCAGGCCCGCATCTTCGGTGGCATCCGGACACTTTACTTGCGGTCCAAAGAATAATTTACACATCCCTTCGAGCGTCAAGCCAAAGAAGTGCTGAATAGTCCGCGGACCCTCCGGATTGAACTCCCACATCCGGAGAGGCCGGCGTTTGCACGGCAACATCCGTCGGATTAGCATTACCTGAATTATGTTGACAGGCTAATGTCCCTCTCAAGAAGCTCCCGAATACGGGTCTGCAGTATTGGTACATCACTAGCAGATCCCCAATCCCGTCCTACATTGGTCCATGACGCCAGTTGAGAAGGAGGACCCGGACGAAAGTCGGGAGCAGCCACCCACTTTGTACCTCTGGGAGCCGTGACGTAAAACCACCTCCGCTGCCATAGATCGGACACCTCTAGGAAGGAGCCCTCTGGCCATGGGGCGTTGGCATTCCTGCTTACTGCAGCACCTCCGCACTCCGCGTGTCGCCCCTCAATCATCTTCGGCTTCACATTGAAGGTCGTGAGCCATAAGCCGAAGTGTGGGGTAACGTGAAGAAAAGCTTCGCACACAACGATAAATGAAGAGATATGGAGGATAGCGTCCGGAGCTAGATCATGAAAATCTAACCCGTAGTGAAACATGAGCCCTCTCACAAAGGGATCAAGGGTGAAGCCCAAGCCGCGGAGGAAGTGGGAAACAAATACGACGCTCTCGTTGGGCTCGGGAGTAGGGATGACCTGCCCTGGAGCAGGAAGCCTGTGCTTGATGTCGGCGGTCAAATATCCGACCTCCCTAAGCTCCGCAATATCCTCCTCTGTGACCGAGGAGGCCACCCACCGTCCTTGAAGGTCGGATCCGGACATGGTTAAGGATCTAAGGTGCTTAAGCTTGGGTTTCGGGTGTTGGAACTCGAGATGCGAAAAGGCGCAAGGGTGGCGTAAAAGAGGGATAGGCATCGGCCCCTTTATAAAGGGGGTGAATATCAAGCGTCCTCAGCATAACCGCTCGGGACTTACCTGAAAACACAGAGTCATACCAACAGATGTAGTGGGGACGCGTGCACCTACATTAATGGAAGATCCCGCGCTAAGGGGAACACGATCTATGCTCTGGCAAGGCGTGCCAGTGAAACCGCCTCGCAAAGTAAAACCGGTTCGTGCTGGGCCGGGCCACGAGGCAGGAGCGCACCGTGCAGAAACTGCCAGCGGATCAGATTTATGGAGTACTATGCTGTGAAGATCACCTTGCAGATCCGGACATGTTTCAAGTGTTCGATAATTACTTTGGAGTATTCGGAGATGGAAACCGCCTTGCAATGCCGAAGACAAAACTGCGCGCCGGACTCATCGTCATTGAAGCCTGGTTCAGGGGCTACTGAGGGAGTCCTGGATTAGGGGGTATCCGGACAGCCGGACTATATACTTTGTCCGGACTATTGGAGCGTGAAGATACAAGACTCAAGACTCCGTCCCGTGTCTGGATGGGACTCTCCTTTGCCTGGAATACAAGCTTGGCGATTCGGATATTATATTTCCTTCCTTGTAACTGACTCCGTGTAAACCCTAGCCCTCTCCGGTGTCTATATAAACCAGAGAGTTTAGTCCTTAGAGGTACGATCACAATCATAATCATCGTAGGCTAGCTTCTAGGGTTTAGCCTCTACGATCTCGTGGTAGATCAACTCTTGTACTACTCATATCACCAGTATTAATCAAGCAGAAAGTAGGGTTTTACCTCCATCGAGAGGGCCCGAACCTGGGTAAACATTGTGTCCCTTGCCTCCTGTTACCATTTGCCTAAGACGCACAGATCGAGGCAGTCCCCCCTACCCAAGATCCACCGGTTTTGACACCGACAGCGGTCACCGAACCCGTACAAATGACAACCCTTGGGGGAAGTCACCGAACCCGTACACTTTGGCAACCCTTGGGGGCCGTCACCGGTACCCTCAAATTGCTCGGGGCAATCTCCACAACCTAATTGGAGACCCTGACGCTTGCCCGGAGCTTTACACCACAATGATTTAGCTCCGAACACCACCAACCGTCTAGGGCACCCAAGCACCCAAGAGGAACAAGCTCAAGGGTACCAAGCACCCAAGAGTAATAAGCTTCTCAACTTGTAGCTTCCATGTATTACAATGGATAACTAAAACTGATGCACCAAATGCAATGGCAAGGGCACACGGAGTGCCAAAGTCCTTATCTCCCATATCCCACCAAAGCAACTAATGCTAGGGAAGAAAATGAGAGGAACAACAAGAAGGAGAACACCAAGAACTCCAAGATCTAGATCCAAGGGTTTCCCCTCACATAGAGGAGAAAGTGATTGGTGGAAATGTGGATCTAGATCTCCTCTCTCTTCTCCAAGATCTAGATCCAAGGGTTTCCCGGCATGTCCTTTGGGGACCATGCAAAAATGTCTCGATTCTCACGGAGGAAGTCGACGAGCTCGCCTTCCTATTTACTGTCCAAGTTCGCCCCAATGACAGCGAACCTCTCCGGGTTCTCTGGGTCCAGAGGTATCTTCTTCGTCTCTTTGGCAGGCTGGAAGGAGCCCTGCGCATCACAATCCTTGGGGTTGGGGGACAGGGCCGGCTGCTTGCCGGCCATGGCCACAACCCGTTCCAGCATCTTCTTCTCCTCTGCCACCACGAGGGACACGGCCAGCCGGCTGCTGGCCACGGCGCACTCGATGGACTTCTTGTAGTCACCGGCTACCGCGATGATCCCCTTCGAGCTCGGCATCTTCATCTTCAGGTAGGCGTAGTGGGGCACAGCCATGAACTTGGCCAGAGCAGGTCGGCCAAGCAGAGCATGATAGGGGCTCTCCAAGTCTACTACCTCGAACCATATTGCTTCTCGGCGAAAATGATCTTTGTCTCCGAAGAGAACATCCATTTTAATCTTGCCGACTGGGGAGCAAGACAGGCCGGGGACGATACCATGGAAGAAGGTGCGGCTCGGCATAAGCTGCATTGCTTTGATGTTCAGCTTCTCCATGGTATCGCGGTACAGTATGTTGACACTGCTTCCGCCATCTATCAGGACGCGGGAGAATCGGGCAGCTCGCCTCTTTGTCGCGAGGGTGACATCCAAGACCATTGCATAGGAGCCAGGAGAGGGCATCACCTCTGGGTGGTCGGCCTGGCTCCAGCTGATTGGCTTCTCTGACCAGTGCATGAACTCAGGGGCGCTAGAGGCGACTGCATTAACTTCTTGATGCTGTCGGCGCCGACTGCGCTTGTCGTCGGCTTGACTGGTGAAGACGACGTAGGCGGCATGCTCTTCAGGGAATTCGTCTTGGATGGTGCCGACTGCCGGCCGAGCCGCCGGCTGCTGGGGGGCTGGAGGCGGCGGACCGGGAGGCAGAGGCGGCAGCATCCCCTCGCCCTTGGTGATGCGGGTGAGCCAGTGGCATTTTCGGGTCGTGTGGTTTGACGGCTTCGCGCCGCTGTGGAACTTGCAGGGGGCGTCAAGAGCCTACTCGTAAGAGAAAGCCGGCTGCCAAGCCGGCCTGCCGCCTTTCTTCTTGGGAGCGAGCCGTTCTTCGGGCTGCTCATCTTCAACGGTGGCCACCTGCCGACTGGCGGAAGTCGGCATGGGGGCCTTGCGCTTGTGGTCATTCTGGTAGGGGCGCCGGCCGGCGTCTTGGGAGCCGGGGCGATCACCTTTCCCGAGGCGTCTACTCGGAGCTCGGTCTTCATCGAGGAGTCGGCCGTGGCGTACTTGTCCGCGATGACCAGCAATTCGTCGAGGGTAGCCGGCTCGTCACAGAGGAGTCGGTGCTTGAGGAGGGTGCCCTCTCGGCACCTGGCGGTGAAGTACTCGATGGCCTGGACCTCATGCACCCCCTCGCAGGAGTTGCGGAGCTCGGCCCACCGCGTGAGGTAGTCGCGGGTCGACTCGTTGGGCCCTTGGACGCAGAGGGAGAGCTGGCGAGGCTTGGGAGGCTGCTTGTAGGTGCTGGTGAAGTTGCGGACGAAGACTTCTGTGAAGTCCAGCCAACTGTTGATGCTGTAGGGCTTGAGGCTGTTGCGCATGTGCGCGTCGTGCCTTGCAGCATGAGGGAGACGTACTTTACGGCGACGCGCCGATTGCCGTTGGCTATGCTGACGGCCGTGGAGTAGTCGATGAGCCAATCTTCCGGCTTCACTAAGCCGTTGTACTTGGGCGTGTCTCTGGGGAGTGAGAACCCTTTGGGGAAGGGCTCGTCGCGGATGCGGGGGCCAAAACATGGCGGGCCGACATCGTCTTCTTCTTCTAACGCCAAGGATCGAGCAAGGCGGTCGATCCGGTGGCGGGCGTCGTTCTCGCCGACTCCTTCTCGGCGGCCGAGTCGGTCGCCAAGAGTCGGGTGCGTGATAGGCGGCGGGGTGAGACGTCGCTCTCTTCGAGGCGGGGGGGAGGCAGATTTCCTTGGTGCTCCACTGCTGGTGGGCGGCCTTCCGCGTCGCGCTCGATGGTGATGCGAGTCCGGCTGTGGCTAGCAGCCGGCTCCTTGTCTTTCTTCTGGCGGGCGCCGCTCGCAGTCGGCGAGCGGGACGTCGCGGCGTGCTCCCGGCGCGGGGGATGACTATCAGCACGGGCGCCAGCCTCGTGCCGTTCTGCGGCCGCGTCGATCAGCTGCTGGATCCGTCTCATCATGTACGGGAGCTCATCGGCTCCCAGCCCATTGAGCTCTTCTGCGGCCGCCTGGGCGGCTCGCAAATTCTCGAGCGGGGTGGCGTAGACGGGGCGATCTGCCCCCAGCATGCTGGCGACGGCCGCGCCGCGCTTCTGGACGAAGCCGGCTCGGCTCGGGCCGCTAGGCGGCGGCGTACCATAGGCGGCGCGGTCGACTTCGCGCTGGTGGGCCTCGGTGAGGCGTCTCATGGAGGCTATCTTCTGGCCTTCCGCGATGAGGGCGAGGCGGCGTCGGCATCGGCCGGGATGGGGACGGAGAGGTCGTGCATCGCCGCTTGCAGGGCGTCGTGGGCGTTCTCGCCCGAGTTGGCGACGTGGCTGATGACCAGCACTTCGGTGACAACGTTGCTGCCGCTGTCAGCTCGAGGGAGAGGATCGTCGAAGACCACCACGTCGGAGGGGTAAGCGTCGAGCGATGCCGTGTCGGAGTCGACAAACATCGGGTCGGTGGAGCCGACCGACTCCACATCTGCAGTAGGCTCGCTGGAGACGTGAAGCTGGTCGAGGAGGCTGACGAGGCGGCTCTCGGGGTAGTCCGTGCCTGCGTCGGACGCAGGCTCGTCGGAGATGCGAGTCTCGCCGAGCAGATCGGCGAGGCAGCTCGCTGCGCAGGCGTCGTCGACGCCTTGCAGTGCGTCGAGGCAAACGCCATCGGGCGCAGCAGGCTAGCTGCGCTCACGGAGGAGGAAGAGGGTTCCCGTCCAGAACAGGTCTCCGGACGACGGTGCACCTGGCCCCACGGTGGGCGCCAAATGTCGGGTGGTAGGTGCGACATATGCCAACGGGTGGCTTATCATTGTGGGTGCCAATAAGACGTCGCCGGTGCCTGGAAGCGGGATGAGGCGAAGACATGCACGCCGGCGGATCTTACCCAGGTTCGGGGCTCTCCGAGGAGATAACACCCCTAGTCCTGCTCTGCTGGGTCTCCGCATGATCACTAGATCGGGAAAAGTAGCTACAATCGCTCCTAGAGCTGTTGGGTTCAAGGGAGAAGAAGAAGAAGGCTAGCTCTCACTTCTCTCTCTCTATGGTGTGTGTGCTATCATCAGAAGCCAACCCTTTGCATGGGTGCCCCGGGGGTTTATATAGGCCTACCCCCTGGGGGTACAATTGTAATCCAGCTGGGCCCTGGTCCCAGCCATCAGTGTCTACGCTCGCCGGCTTCTCCGCCGACTAGTGGGTCCTGCCGGCTGCCGGCCTCTTGGTCGACAGGCCGGCCCCACCGCCTAGGATCTTGTCGGCAACTGCTTACTGTAGCCTCGCCCCTGATGACGAGGGCTTTAGTTGAGGTAAGCGTGGCTACAGTGGGCCGCCACGGGGGCTCTCACTGTAGCCTTACCTCGTCTTGTCTCCTTAATGTGGCGCATGCTTCGAGGGAGGGAGTAGCTGGCTTCTGGGGGGCCGGCTACGCCCTTGGCCGACTGGGGAAGGCCGGGCCGGCTTCTGGCTGAAGGGACCCGCCGCCCGTGGGCCGTACAGGCGTCTGTCGTGGATGACGTTGAGGCTAGCATGGCTACTGTGCCGAGCCGGACGGGAGATGGCCGTCCCGTACGGCCTCCTGTGGCCATGCCTGCCTCGAGCTTCGGGGGTAGTGGGCCGCACTGTGGGCACACCCGTCTTGTCACCGTTATGTGGCGCAGCCTGGGTGGTTGCGGTCTTGGCCGGCTTCTTGGAGTCGGCATCCTTTACGGCCGGCTTCCTGGAGTCGGCCACCCCGTGGTTATCCCGAGGGGGGAGGTTGCTGAGGCTGGGCCGCCTTCCGTGAGTCGGCTTCAGAGGTAGCCGGCCAGGGAAGGTGGTCCAATGCTTGGAGTGCTCGAAGGCCCAAAGGCCTGATAATTTTTTGGAAGAGCCAGGGGCAGTCTGTTAGGCTACCCGTGGCCATTTACTCCGACAGTAGTCCCCGAAGCTGATTGGGCTTCGAGGTTGGGTAGGAGTCGAGAAGCTCGATCAGCTTCCTATCTTGACAAGTCGGCAGCTGGGAGCCGGCTTTGGTTAGGTGCGCCGCCTTGGTCGAAAAACTCCGGAGTCGGAGGGCGGGAGCTCGCTAGTGCGTGCACCGGGCCGCGGGCCGGCCACTTGCCGCCTGCGAACCACGTGGCCTCTCTCGGCCAAAAAGCCTGTCAGCCCACGCGCGCGACGGAACGTCGCCGCAGGGCGGGGGCCCGCCACGTCCACGCCCGGGCCCAGGCGCGGATTCTCTGCAGCCCGAAACCGCCCGCACGTCTCCTTGCGGCAGTTTCGGCTTGCCTTTAGGGCGTAATAATCGCGAGGCGTGGGGGGAGTGGGTGCAGTTAATCCCACGTCTCCCCCCACGTCCGGCCTCCCCGGCCTCACCTCGCGAGGCTATAAGTAGGGGGAGAGGGAGAGCGGCAGGCTCTCGCACGCTCCTCCTCCTTCCACCATCTTCTTTCTCTCGCCGTTTCTTGCGACAGTGCCTCGCCGCCGCGCTCTTCCACCGTACGTTCCTCCGCCGCCGTGCTCGTTTTCGCCATGCCTCCCGCCACGGAGCAGTATGGCGGGGATTGGGACGGCTCCAACGTCCACGAGGATCACGTCGAGTTCCTCCGCAATACGCGGCGGCTGCCCAGCGCGGACAAGGTGGAGGTTCGTCTTGCGCCGACGAAGGAAATTACGCCGGAGCCGCGGGAGGGCGAGCGGGTGGTCTTCCGCTCGCATTTCTTGCGCGGGATAGGCCTGCCAGTGAGCGCCTTCTTCCGCTCCTGGCTCGAGTTCTACCAGCTCCAGCCGCACCACCTCACCCCAAACGCGGTGGTGCTGCTGTCTGCCTTCGTCACCCTGTGCGAAGGCTACCTCGGCGTCCTCCCTACCCTCGAGCTCTGGGGGGAGTTCTTCCAGTCCAAGCTGGGCACACGCATGCAGGGCATGCCGGCTCAGACTGGCGCCTTCATCGCGTCGTGGAGGTCGATCGCCGACAACCGCTTCCCCGTCATCACGCTGATCCAGTTGGTGAAGAAGTGGCAAAAGTCGTACTTCTACGTGCGGAACATCGCCCCACGGGGTGACTACATCAACCTGCCGGCTTACGTAGCCGGCCCACCGGCGGGCAGGCGGCCCCAGTGGTCCTTCCGGGCCGTGACTCTGACGCCGGCCGGGTTCGCAGCCGTCGCCCGAGTGCGAGTGATGACCCAGTCGGAGGGCTTGACGGGGCCCGACCTGCTGGCCGCCTTTGTCACGCGCCGGGTACTTCCGCTCCAGAGCCGTCCTCATCTGATCTGTCAGATGAGCGGCTAGCTCGATCCGAGCCGGATGTGCACCAAGGACATGCCGCACGAGGAGGTCGCCTATATGGTGAACTACCTCGCGAACTGCAAACTCTCCGAAGAGTGGAAGTTCGGCAAGGAGCCATACAGCCGAGCCAATCCACCGCCCACGGTATGCTCTCCTTGTCTCTTCTTTTTCTCTTAACTTTGTTGCCGAGTTCCTCTCGGCTGACTCTAACTCACTGGGCTTGTTTTCGACAGAGCCCTCTTCTTCGGCCAGCCGGCGGGCCCGACGCGGAGCGCCGATTCGTCCCCGACCAGACGGAGCACGATCTCGAGGACCCCGACTTGGGGGCGGCCGCTATGGACGATAACATCGAGCCGGGTGGTGGCCAACCCGGCGGCGAAGCAGGCGGCTCCGGGCATGGAGTCACCTTCGACGACTGGCCGGACGACGATGAGGCCGAAGTCGCCCCGCGCCGCCGGCCGGCATCTGGACGCGGCGCGGGTTCCTCCGCTGCACCGCCTGCTCGGGGCAAAGGGCAGAAGCGTCGCGCCACCCAGGGTTTGTTCGGCAGTCGTACGAAGAAACCCAGGGGTGGGGCGGTAGCAACCAGGCGGGAGGAGGCGGCCGCGAAGGCGGCTCGCTTCCGCAAGACGGTGAAGCAACCTCAGACTGTGTCGGCGTAAGTTCGAATTCTTTCGTATACTCTTTTTTCTTTCTTTTCTCTAGTGGTTCCTAAACCCTTGTCTTTTTCTCCAAACGACCAGAGCTCCGTTGTCGCTTGAGCGGGCGGCTGCCACCTCCGTCGTCGAGTCGCCGAGGGGGTCTGGGAGCACCACTCGCTGCGTGGACCCCCGTGCGACCTTCAGGAAGCGATAGAACGGAACGCGCGGGAGGAGCGGGAGGCGCGAGAGGCGGAGGCACGGAAGGCGGCCGCCGCCCAGGCGGCGAAGGCGCTCGCCGACGCCGCAGCCAAGGCCCAGGCGGGGGCTGCAGCTGCGGCGGCGGAGGAGGAGGTCTTGATGGTCACCCCGCTGCGCGTCATAGCGCCTGGGGCCATGGAGCCCTCGCCAGAAGGAGCCAGCGGCGACCAGCCAGGGCTGGAGAGGGACGACGACGTCATCGTCCTGGAGAGGGCGCCGGTGCCGACCCCGCCAACTGGGGCGGCTCAAGGCGGCCGGCCTGATCTGCCGCCAGCGCAGTCGGCGGGGGGCGAGCCGGCCGCGAGGACTGGGATGGCGGTCCGGATGCCGCCGAGCCGTCGTGCGGGGAAGGCTGCGTCGGAGCCACAGAAGGCCACGTCGGAGCCGCAGCCGGCCGCGGGCTCCAGCTCATCGGCCCGGGATGTGGAGGTGGCCAGCGCTACCTCGGGGTGGACGCCAGGTGGATGGACAGCCGTGATGAACGTGGCTGCGCAGGACGTCCGGACCCGGCTTCAGGCCCAGGCTACGGCGCTGAGGCAGTTCACCGACGAGTTCCTTGCGACGCGGGCGGCCATCCGGGTTAGTCTTCCCATCTTCCTTCTTCTTGATCTTGATTTCTTCCGTGGGGGCACGTCAGCGCACCCACTGGGTGTAGTCCCCGAGTTTCGAGTCGGCTGCTGAGCAGGTGGCTTGGAACTTCTTAGTGGATTTGTCTTTGCTATTCTTGTTCTTACTTCGATCTTCTGTCTATCTTGCAGGACTACCACAATCTTCGTGCGGCCGCCTTCAACTCCCAGGCTCGGGAGCTGACCCAGAAGACCGCCGACCTTACTGAGAGCCGAGGTACGTGCTTTGTTCTTTATCTCATGTGGGGGCGCGTCAGCGCACCCACTGGGTGTAGTCCCCAAGATTCGGGCCGACTGCTGAGCAGTCGGGTCGGATCTTCCTTGACGACTTCCTCTTACTGTTCTTTCTTTTTCTGCCGTCTCTGTAGCGGCCAACGCCGGTCTGAGGGCACAGCTGGGAGAGTCTCAGACTGCCCTTCGTGCCAAGGATGCCGAGCTCGCCGCCTTGGTGCAGGAACGCGACCGCCTGGCCAAGAAGTTGGCCAACCAGGAGGAAGGCCACAAGGCGGCTCTAAAGGCGGTGGAGGACCGTGAAGCCGCCCTCCAGGCCGAGTACGAGACGGAGGCGGCTGGCTGGGCTGAAGCCAGGCAAACTCTGATCTCTGGCTATGGTCAGATCGAAGATCTGGTTGACGGTAAGCCGCCTACCTCTTCGTCCTTTCTTGCCGTCTGCCACTTTTGGCTCGTTTTCTGACTTGGTGTTCTTTTCTTCTTCTTTCTTGCACAGAGTATTTCCCTGGCTATTCTACCGCCGCCAACTAGGTCATCGAGGCCCGCCGCCAGGCGCGGAGGCAGGCTGGCTTCGAGATTTCGCCAACCGCCGGCCGTTCGCTGGAGGAGCAGCTCTTGGCGATCCAGGCCCGCATCCAGCCGGCTCACCTACTACTCCGCCGGCTTCCGCGTGCCGGGGCGCAAGTGTTGGCCGCCTTCTGGCCCGGCCAAGTGGTTCCTCGCACCCCCAGTCGGACTGCCGACTGGCTGGAGGTGGCAGTCGGCCGCTTCGAACCCTGGAAGGCCTCGGCGGCTCGCTCGAGCGCCAGGCGGGCGCTGGAGTTCGTCAAGGCCTGGTATCCCGGCCTGAGCCTGGATCAGCTGGCTACCTGGCGGCAGCAAGCCGACACGGAGCTGGAGCCGGCGCGACCGGCTATCATCCGGCGGGCTTCGGCGATCGCCGACTACACCGACACCAGCGTCTTCGCCCCCGAGGTAGATGAAAACGGTGTCGCCCAGCCGGAGGAGTGGTTCGGGCTGAACCCGGCGGACGGTGAAGACTCGGCGGAGGAGATCGACTCCAGCGACGAGGGCGAAGAGGAGGAGGAGGAAGGTGAAGACGCCGAGCCGGCTGGTGGAGCAGCCGAACAGCCTCAGCCTGACCGCGCCTCCAGCACCACGTCACTCGCGAGCGCGTCACCTGCCACTGGTGGTGACCAAGCCGAGACCCGCTAGGCGGCCACTCCTTCAGCCGGTGAGGCCGTCTCCACCGACCAGCTCGGCTCCCGCACCGCGCCCTAGTCTAGTCCGCCATCTTTTGTTTTCCTGTCATGTTACTTTTGGAACAACACTCTGTTAAGTCTGCACAATTCCACCCACTGGGGGTGTATTCGAAACATGTTGATTGCCGGCCTGTTGGGGGCTTTATATGTATATATAACTTTATGCATGCATTTGGCTTTTCCTCGTACTTTGCTTTTTATCCTTCTGCTGTTTCCTTTGCCACCCTCCCTTGGTTGCCGCCTCCCCAGTTGGACAGTTGCTCTGCAATCTGTAGCTGGAGGAGTGCTTGGCCAATTGGGGGGGGGAGTACTCTAGCTTTGCTGGACTTAAAGCTAAGTGTTTAGGAAGCCGGCCAGCCGGCTGTTCTGACAGCCGGCAAGCATGTTTGGAGGCCGTCTCTCTGCTATATAAGTTCGTTGTTCCTTAGCCGTTTTTCGTGTGGGAATCCTTTCTGCCTTGCCTCTTGCTAGTCGGACAGTCGGTTCTTCGAGCTGCGACTTTCAACAAGAGAGGACTCGGGAGTCGGCACACTACTTGTCTGACTTCAGGTAGAACTTTTAATATAGCTCAAGGCGGCCAGTCCCCGGGCCGACTAGTCGAACCCGGTGCCAGACAAGAAATCAAATGTAATAATACATTCATGGATATGACACTCGTCATTCATAGATAGATAAAGCCAGTCCCCGAGTACTGTTCGGGGGGCCTGTTGGTTCCTGCTTAATACAAAAAGGGTAGCATGATACATACTGCTTTCAACTGTAAAATCTTCTCAGGAGGTTCGCCTTCCATGGTCGCTCCGACTCCTTGCCGGAGTCATCTCTCTTGCGTGCTCTTGGTTTTTCTGCGTCGATCAAGTAGTAGGAGTCGTTGCCGAGTGCCTTGCTGACGACGAAGGGGCCTACCCAAGGGGCCGAGAGCTTGTGCTGGCCGGCTGATCGCTGGATCAGCCGGAGCACAAGGTCGCCCTCTCGGAAGGATCTTGGCTTGACCTTGCGGTTGTAGTAGCGGCGCAGCCCTTGCTGGTAGATGGCGGACCGGCTGAGTGCTAACAACCGGCCTTCTTCCAGTAGGTCGACGCCGTCTTCTCTTGCTTCCTTGGCCTCCTCCTCCGTGTACATGGTGATCCGAGGCGAGTCGAACTCGATGTCTGTTGGGATGACAGCCTCGGCACCATACACGAGGAAGAATGGAGTGAAGCTGGTTGACTTGTTGGGTGTAGTGCGCAGATTCCAGAGGATAGTCGGCAGCTCATCGAGCCAGCAGCCGGCTGATCGCTCCAGTGGTACAACCAGTCGGGGCTTGATGCCGGAGAGGATGAGTCCATTTGCTCGCTCGACCTGGCCGTTTGACTGCGGGTGGGCAACGGACGCTAAGTCCAATCGGATGCCTTGCGTCGCGCAAAAACGTGCCAGTGCTCCTTTGGCGAAGTTCGTGTCGTTGTCGGTGATGATGCTGTGCGGCACGCCGTACCGAGTAGTGATGTCAGTGATGAATGTCACGGCAGTCGGCCCGTTCAGCTTCTTAATCGGCTTTGCTTCGATCCACTTTGTGAACTTGTCCACAGCGACAAGTAGGTGCGTCAAGCCACCGCGGGCTGTCTTGAAAGGGCCCACCATGTCCAGTCCCCAGACGGCAAAAGGCCAGGTGAGGGGAATGGTCTTGAGTGCAGAAGCCGGCAGGTGTTGCTTGGAACTAAAAACTTGGCATCCTCTGCAGTTCTTGACTATTTCTTTAGCATCCTCCAAGGCAGTCGGCCAGAAGAAACCATGGCGGAAAGCCTTGGCCACAAGTGATCTTGAGGCTGCGTGGTGGCCGCATTCGCCTTGGTGGATGTCCTTGAGGATTGCCACTCCTTTTTCTGGCTCGACACAACGCTGGAAGACTCCAGTGATGCTGCGCTTCACAAGCTCTCTGTTGATTATTGCATATGCTGCGGCTCGTCGTTGCACTAGTCTTGCTGAGATCTCATCAGCCGGCAGCTCTCTGCTGACTAGGAACTTGAGGATGGGCTGGGCCCATGACGGAGCTGTGACTTCTTCTTCTGTTAATGTAGCCACCATGACTCGGGTGGGTGGGTTGGGTGGCGTGGAATTGGAGTCGGCCACCGCTTCTTGTGTCGTTGCAGTCCCCGGGCCGACTGCTTCAGTCCCCGGGCCGGGTTCTGAAGTCCCCGGGCCGGGTGTGACTACGGCAGTCCCCGGGCCAGTTGTCGAAGTCCCCGTGCCGCCTGCGGGGTTTCTCCAGTCGGATCCGGCTGCATCTGGCGCAGGCGGTACGAAGATAGAGTCCGACTCTGGAGACGGCTTGATGGACGGCTTGAGGAGGCGCTGGAGGGAGACGCAAGTCGGTATGGCTTGTCGGGTGGAGCCGATCCGTGCTAGGGCATCTGCTTGGTCGTTGTCGACCCTTGGCACGTGGACGAACTCGCACCCTTCAAAGTATCCGCTGATCTGCTGGACGAGGAATCGATAGCTCGCCATGTTCGCGTCCTTGGTGTCCCAGTCGCCAGACGACTGCTGGACCACCAAGTCTGAGTCGCCGTAACACAGGATCCGGCGTATGCCTAGCTCTTTGGCTAGCCGGAGCCCATGTACGAGCGCCTCATACTCGGCCACGTTGTTGGAGGCGGCGAAGTGGATCTGCAGCGTGTACTTGAGCTTGTCGCCTTTGGGAGAGGTGAGGATGATGCCGGCTCCCAAGCCGGTGCGCATCTTGGACCCGTCAAAGTGCATCCGCCAATGGGTAGAGTCGGGAGCCGGCGGTAGGTATTGGGTCTCGGCCCAGTCGACGAGGAAGTCGGCCAATGCTTGGGACTTGATGGCGGTGCGGGGTTGGTAGAAGATCGTGTAGGGCGCCAGTGCGATGGCCCATTTAGCCACCCGGCCGGATGCATCCCGGCTGCCTATGATCTCGGCGAGCGGGGCGGTGCACACGACCGTGATGGGGTGCTCTTGGAAGTAGGGCTTCAGTTTCTTGGCGGCGAAGTATACCCCATAGCACATCTTCTAGTAGTGCGGGTAGTTTTGCTTTGAGCTGGATAGCACTTCGCTTAGGTAGTACACCGGCCTCTGGACTAGCTGGGCTCGGCCTTCTTCCGGGCGCTGGACCACAACAACGGTACTGACGACTCGGCTAGTCGCGGCGATGTAGAGGAGCATGGGCTCCTTTTCAGTCGGCGCTGCCAGGACAGGCGGAGTGGTCAACATTTTCTTCAACTCATGGAAGGCTTGGTCGGCTTGGTCGTTCCACTCGAAGTGAGTGGACTTCTTCATGAGTCGGTACAGGGGGAGAGCCTTCTCTCCTAGTCGGCTGATAAAACGATTCAGGGAGGCTAAGCAGCCAGTGAACTTCTGCATATCTCGCAGTTTGGTGGGAATCTCCATCCTCTCGATGGCCTTGATCTTGACGGAGTTGCACTCGATGCCGCGTTCGGAGACCAGGAAGCCTAGCAGCTAGCCGGCTGGCACTCCGAACACGCACTTCTCGGGGTTGAGCTTGATTTGGAATCGGCGTAAGTTGGCGAATGTTTCTTTCAGGTCTTCCAGCAAAGTGCCGCGCTTCTCTGTCTTCACCACAATGTCGTCTACATAGACGTGGGCATTTCTGCCGAGTTGTTTCAAGAGGCATTTCTGCATGCAACGCTGAAAAGTGGCACCGGCATTCCTCAAGCCGAATGTCATAGTCAGGTAGCAGAAAGCTCCAAAGGGTGTGATGAAGGCAGTCTTCAGGTGGTCAGCTGGGTCCAACTTGATCTGATGGTACCCTGAGTAGGCATCCAAAAAACTCAACAGCTCGCATCCGGCTGTGGAGTCTATCACTTGGTCAATCCGTGGCAGAGCAAACGGATACTTTGGGCAGGCCTTATTCAGGCTGGTGTAGTCTATACACATACGCCACTTGTTATTCTTCTTCAGAACCAGAACTGGGTTGGCAAGCCATTCTGGAAAGAACACTTCCATGATAAAGCCAGCGGCAAGGAGCCGGGCTATCTCTTCTCCCACGATTCTTCGCTTCTCTTCTGACAGTCGGCGGAGGGGTTGCTTGACCGGTTTCACGTCGGCGCGGACGTGTAATTTGTGCTCGGCGAAATCCTTTGGGACACCCGGCATGTCCTTTGGGGACCATGCAAAAATGTCTCGATTCTCACGGAGGAAGTCGACGAGCTCGCCTTCCTATTTACTGTCCAAGTTCGCCCCAATGACAGCGAACCTCTCCGGGTTCTCGGGGTCCACAGGTATCTTCTTCGTCTCTTTGGCAGGCTGGAAGGAGCCCTGCGCATCACAATCTTTGGGGTTGGGGGACAGGGCCGGCTGCTTGCCGGCCATGGCCACAACCCGTTCCAGCATCTTCTTCTCCTCTGCCACCACGAGGGACTCGGCCAGCCGGCTGCTGGCCACGGCGCACTCGATGGACTTCTTGTAGTCGCCGGCTACCGTGATGATCCCCTTCGAGCTCGGCATCTTCATCTTCAGGTAGGCGTAGTGGGGCACAGCCATGAACTTGGCCAGAGCAGGTCGGCCAAGCAGAGCATGATAGGGGCTCTCCAAGTCTACTACCTCGAACCATATTGCTTCTCGGCGAAAATGATCTTTGTCTCCGAAGAGAACATCCATTTTAATCTTGCCGATTGGGGAGCAAGACAAGCCGGGGACGATACCATGGAAGACGGTGCGGCTCGGCATAAGCTGCTTTGCTTTGATGTTCAGCTTCTCCATGGTATCGCGGTACAGTATGTTGACACTGCTTCCGCCATCTATCAGGACGTGGGAGAATCGGGCAGCTCGCCTCTCCGTCGCGAGGGTGACATCCAAGACCATTGCATAGGAGCCAGGAGAGGGCATCACCTCTGGGTGGTCGGCCTGGCTCCAGCTGATCGGCTTCTCTGACCAGTGCATGAACTCGGGGGCGCTAGAGGCGACTGCATTAACTTCTTGATGCTGTCAGCACCGACTGCGCTTGTCGTCGGCTTGACTAGTGAAGACGACGTAGGCGGCGTGCTCTTCAGGGAATTCGTCTTGGATGGCGCCAACTGCCGGCCGAGCCACCGGCTGCTGGGGGGCTGGAGGCGGCGGACCGGGAGGCGGAGGCGGCAGCATCCCCTCGCCCTTGGTGATGCGGGTGAGCCAATGGCATTTTCGGGTCGTGTGGTTTGACGGCTTCGCGCCGCTGTGGAACTTGCAGGGGGCGTCAAGAGCCTGCTCGTAAGAGAAAGCCGGCTGCCAAGCCGGCCTGCCGCCCTTCTTCTTGGGAGCGGGCCGTTCTTCGGGCGGCTCATCTTCAACGGTGGCCACCTGCCGACTGGCGGAAGTCGGCATGGGGGCCTTGCGCTTGTCGTCGTTCTGGTAGGGGTGCCGATTAGGGTCGCCGGCCGGCGTCTTGGGAGCCGGGGCGATCACCTTTCCCGAGGCGTCTACTCGGAGCTCGGTCTTCATCGAGGAGTCGGCCGTGGCATACTTGTCCGCGATGACCAGCAACTCGTCGAGGGTAGCCGGCTCGTCGCAGAGGAGTCGGTGCTTGAGGAGGGTGCCCTCTCGGCACGTGACGGTGAAGTACTCGATGGCCTGGACCTCATGCACCCCCTCGCAGGAGTTGCGGAGCTCGGCCCACCGCGTGAGGTAGTCACGGGTCGACTCGTTGGGCCCTTGGATGCAGAGGGAGAGCTGGCGAGGCTTGGGAGGCCGCTTGTAGGTGCTGGCGAAGTTGTGGACGAAGACTTCTGTGAAGTCCAGCCAACTGTTGATGCTGTAGAGCTTGAGGCTGTTGAGCCATGTGCGCGCCATGCCTTGCAGCATGAGGGGGACGTACATTACGGCGACGCGCCGATTGCCGTTGGCTATGCTGACGGCCGTGGAGTAGTCGATGAGCCAATCTTCCGGCTTCACTGAGCCGTTGTACTTGGGCGTGTCTCTAGGGAGCGAGAACCCTTTGGGGAAGGGCTCGTCGCGGATGCGGGGGCCAAAACATGGCGGGCCAACATCGTCTTCTTCTTCTAACGCCAAGGATCGAGCAAGGCGGTTGATCCGGTGGCGGGCGTCGTTCTCGGCGACTCCTTCTCGGCGGCCGAGTAGGTCGCCAAGAGTCGGGTGCGTGATAGGCGGCGGGGTGAGACGTCGCTCTCTTCGAGGCGGGGGGGGGGAGGCAGATTTCCTTGGTGCTCCACTGCTCATGGGCGGCCTTCCACGTCGCGCTCGATGGTGATGCGAGTCCGGCTGCGGCTAGCAGCCGGCTCCTTGTCTTTCTACTGGCGGGCACCGCTCGCAGTCGGCGAGCGGGACATCGCGGCGTGCTCCTGGCACGGGGGATGACTATCAGCACGGGCGCCGGCCTCGTGCCGTTCTGCAGCCGCGTCGATCAGCTGCCGGATCCGTCTCGTCATGTAGGGGAGCTCATCGGCTCCCAGCCCATTGAGCTCTTCTGCGGCCGCCTGGGCGGCTCGCAAATTCTCGAGCGGGGTGGCGTAGACGGGGCGATCTGCCCCCAACATGCTGGCAACGGCCGCGCCGCGCTTCTGGACGAAGCCGGCTCGGCTCGGGCCGCTAGGCGGCGGCGTACCGAAGGCGACGCGGTCGACTTCGCCCTGGTGGGCCTCGGTGAGGCGTCTCATGGAGGCTATCTTCTGGCCTTCCGCGATGAGGGCGAGGCGGCGTGCCTCCAGGGTCTCGGCGTCGGCATCGGCCGGGATGGGGACGGAGAGGTCGTGCATCGCCGCTTGCAGGGCGTCGTGGGCGTTCTCGCCCGAGTTGGCGACGTGGCTGATGACCAGCACTTCGGTGACAGCGCTGCTGCCGCTGTCAGCTCGAGGGAGAGGATCGTCGAGGACCACCACGTCGGAGGGGTAAGCGTCGAGCGATGCCGTGTCGGAGTCGACAAGCAACGGGTTGGTGGAGCCGACCGACTCCACATCTGCAGCAGGCTCGCTGGAGACGTGAAGCTGGTCGAGGAGGCTGACGAGGCGGCTCTCGGGGTAGTCCGTGCCTGCGTCGGACGCAGGCTCGTCGGAGATGCGAGTCTCGCCGAGTAGATCGGCGAGGCAGCTTGCTGCGCAGGCGTCGTCGACGCCTTGCAGCGCGTCGAGGCAAACGCCATCGGGCGCAGCAGGCCGGCTGCGCTCGCGGGGGAGGAAGAGGGTTCCCGTCCAGAACAGGTCTCCGGACGACGGTGCACCTGGCCCCACGGTGGGCGCCAAATGTCGGGTGGTACGTGCGACATATGCCAATAAGTGGCTTATCATTGTGGGTGCCAATAAGACATTGCCGGTGCCTTGAAGCGGGATGAGGCGAAGACATGCACGCCGGCAGATCTTACCCAGGTTCGGGGCTCTCCGAGGAGATAACACCCCTAGTCCTGCTCTGCTGGGTCTCCGCATGATCACTAGATCGGGAAAAGTAGCTACAATCGCTGCTAGAGCTTTTGGGCTCAAGGGAGAAGAAGAACAAGGCTAGCTCTCACTTCTCTCTCTCTATGGTGTGTGTGCTATCATCAGAAGCCAACCCTTTGCATGGGTGCCCCGGGGGGTTTATATAGGCCTACCCCCCGGGGGTACAATTGTAATCCGGCTGGGCCCTGGTCCCAGCCGTCAGTGTCTACGCTCGCTGGCTTCTCCGCCGGCTATTGGGGCCCGCCGACTAGTGGGTCCCGCCGGCTGCCGGCCTCTTGGTCGAAAGGCCGGCCCCACCGCCTAGGATCTTGTCGGCGGCTGCTTACTGTAGCCTCGCCCCTGATGACGAGGGCTATAGTTGAGGTAAGCGTGGCTATAGTGGGCCGCCTCGGGGGCTCTCACTGTAGCCTTACCTCGTCCTGTCTCCTTAATGTGGCGCATGCTTCGAGGGAGGGAGTAGCCGGCTTCTGGGGGGGCGGCTACGCCCTTGGCCGACTGGGGGAGGCCGGGCCGCCTCCGCGCCTCTCTCTGGCTGAAGGGACCCGCCGCCCGTGGGCCGTACAGGCGTCTGTCGTGCATGACGTTGAGGCTAGCATGGCTACAGTGCCGAGCCGGACGGGAGATGGCCGTCCCGTACGGCCTCCTGTGGCCATGCCTGCCTCGGGCTTCGGGGGTAGTGGGCTGCACTGTGGCCACACCCGTCTTGTCACCGTTATGTGGCGCAGCCTGGGTGGTTGCGGTCTTGGCCGGCTTCTTGGAGTCGGCATCCTTTACGGCCGGCTTCCTGGAGTCGGCCACCCCGTGGTCATCCCGAGGGGGGAGGTTGCTGAGGCTGGGCCGCCTTCCGTGAGTCGGCTTCAGAGGTAGCCGGCCAGGGAAGGTGGTCCAATGCTTGGAGTGCTCGAAGGTCCAAAGGCCTGATAATTTTTTGGAAGAGCCAGGGGCAGTCGGTTAGGCTACCCGTGGCCATTTACTCCGACATAGATGTAGACAATCTTGACTTCCTCAAGTTGGACCACCTTTCTTGATTGTGTTGGCTCGGTGAAGACTAGTAGATTGCTCCCCCATACTCCACTATTGGTGAGCCACTCTTCGGCACATCTTCACAAGTCCATTGATACCACAATGGACAGCAATCTTCAAGCACTTGATCTCTTCGTGATGCATCACTTGAATGTGCACACTGCAACCTAACCCCATAAAGAACTCTCATGAAGAGCATGGGTTAGTACACAAAGCCTAATTGACAATGCTTACCATACCATGGGATCACTTGATCTCTCTCGGTACATCTTCTACGCTTTGTGTGTTGATCAACTTGATTCACTCTTTGACTTAGTATTGATCAGCCCCTCACATGACCAATCTTTAGGTTATTCCTTAAATAGCACCTTGGTCATCACAAACTCTCCTTGAAACCAACAAATGGACTTTAAGAAAAGCCTATGGACAAATCCTTCAAATATAACTCAAGGCAACCATAATTCCATAGAGATTGTCATTAATTACCAAAACCAAACATGGGGACACCGCATGTTCTTTCAATCTCCCCCATTTTGGTAATTGATGACAATCACTTTCAAGAGAGTTTATATAAGGAAATATGCATCACCATGCAATGCAAAGCGAGAAGAAACAACTCTCTAATCTTCTCCACAAAACTCTCTGAAACTTCTGCCCCATTGGCGTCGATTGCCAAAATGGGAGAAAAGCTTAGAAGGCCAATATAAATTGTGTTCCTCCGTAAATTGTGTATATCTCAACAAGAGAGTGGAATGCAATACACATATCCAACGGTAAATACTTGGAGGAAGACAAACTATATTGAGGCCCAAAGATTGCAAAAGAATTATATGCCACAAAAACATAACAAAGAGACAAACAAGCAATCAAGCAATCAAAATATACCAATTGAAGCGAGCTATCAAAAGATACCAATTGAACCAACTAGACCAATGATCCTACGTGCCACATGAATAAAAGATATTATGATATGAGCAAAGGAGTGTTCTAGAGAAGCTCCCCATGATTTGTGCACAATTTAGTTTTGTAATTGGATACAACGAGCACAAAATAGTTTCGTCACTCCCCCAAGATCAATAGAACCTCACGACAAGTGCAAGAGAGCAACGAAGTGTTCTAAAGACACTAGTGAAGCTCCCCATGATTTGTGCACTCCTTACAATATTTGCATTAGGCTACCAAGTGCACAAAATAGGATCATCCCTCCCCGAAAATCAATAGAAACTCATAACAAGTGCAAGTGAGCATGTAGGACCTAGCACTTGCAACAAACAAATGGTTGAGCAACATATAAAAGAGGCAACTTAAGATTAGGCTCAACCAAAATCATGTGTGTGAGTCATGGCAAAGAACTTGAGAAGACTAAGGTAAGGGTTAGCATTAGGCATCAACATAGTCTTGACTAGTGGAGATAAAAGGTGCATGACATGTCCTTCCCACACGCACCAAACAAATGGGTTCACAAGCACACTAAATATGCAAAATGAATAACCAACACTTGTGACAACCCATGGTGAAGAAAGAAAATGATAGCTTTGTCAAGAGGAGGGATACCAATCGAAATGGCAAAAGCCTCATCAAGACAAGCAAGAGAGAAAATATCTTCACCACAACAGAGGGCATCAAGATGCAACAATATAAGATCCGTACTCATGATAAATCCTTTCACATAACCACCAAGGAAAGGTGGACGTGAAATAATAAGGATATCAACTCTAGATGTAACTTTTCTCAAGTGTATAAGATTATAGGTAGATGAAAATCATGATGATATCAATCCACAAAGAAGGATATACACACGAAATAGTTACAAAAAGGAAATAACAAGATATCCACAAGGAAGTCATAAATATACCAATAAGAAATTTGCTTGAGAGCATAGCACATGGCTAGATATGGTCTTATTGTATATAAATGAATTCCAACCACACAACCATCAAAGGCATCACAACTAGCAACAAGAGATCATTGTTGGGATGCTTTGAGAAAGGAAACAAGCATCACAAGAAAGAATGAATAGCATGCCATGATACAACCTTCAGAAGGTTGATGCAAGAAATGTGTGCATGAAGTATATGAAGATACTTGTTACCAAGTTAACATTAGAAGGATGTAGTAGATACCAATTGAAGGCACTACAAAAAATACACTTCCGTGATGATACGTGTTTGTCATAGTAGGTCACGTTTTCTGTCATGCATGTACATCCATGACGATTTTTTGACAGAATCAAAATAGTCATACCTGTGCTGTCGTAGAAGTGTTCCGTGACATTACCAAAATTATTATCAAGGAAGTGTCCACTTCTATGACGATAAATCGTGCATCATAGAAGTGCTTTCGTCAAGGGTGACCGACACGTGGCATCCACCATAAGGGACGCTGTTAAGCTATCGGGTCCGGTTTTGGATTCGATAACCCGCTAACAGCCACGACCAATGGGGATTTTCCACGTGTAAAATTCTCATTGGCCGGAGGAAACACGTGTTGCCTCACCGTTGGGACACATGTCATCCACTCATTGGACAGGAGCCTCCTATGATACGTCAACACATGGCATGGCCCAACAGAGGCCCATTCCGGTGAAAAGGCCGGGCCTGTCAAAATAAGCGGGCCTGCCCATTAGCGGACTACTTGAGTCAGGCCCATTTACATGTACGACCCATACAAGTTACACAAAATCGGCCATCAAAGGCCCATTCTAGATTCTACAATTTCCAACCCATCGTCAGTTTAAGCCCGTTAATAGCCCGCTATGTTTTTGGGCCCAATTGCGGCTCAAGCTTCTTTCGGCCTGTTAGCAGCCCGTCGTCAGTTCTAGCCTGATAATGGCCTAGAACATCTTTCAGCCTTTCCTCAGCCCATTCTGCAGTTGGGCCAATTCTAGCCCGCTGTAACTTTAGGCCTGTCCTCGGCCCATTTGGTAAATGGGCCAACTCTTAGACCATTTTGTCCCTCGGCCTGTTAACGGCCCGACAATAGTTGGACCTTTGACTTTAGGTCCATTAAGGGCCCATGTTCCTCAAGGCATCATTTCAGCCCAACGCGACTTTCGGCCTGTTAAAGCATAGTTTGCAAATTGGGCTTCCTCTGGCCCATAACACTTTGGCCTCTTACTGGCCCGTAAAGTAAAAGGGCCGAGACAAAATTGACATTTATTTCGGCCTGCTAAAGATCCGCGGTCCATTTCCATTTATACAGCCCTATCGAGCTTTAGGCCTGTTGACGGCCTGCTAAGAGCCGTTGTTACGGTGGGCCACATCATTTGGGATCCACTTAATATTATTTTGACCAGCCCAATTAAGGCCTCCTTTGACTACACATGTTTGTTCGTTTGTATGGCATCTAGGAAATGTTTGGGCGTGTTGGCCCCCGTTTCAACGATATAGCATATTCAAGAAATATCCTACTCTATACTATCGCCTCTAAAAAAACATACACTATACAATAAAAAGACTAAGGCATAGAAACGTAGAATAATCCTACACTATACAATAAATAAATTACAGCCGAATATACCCACTGGGCATTATAGTTCAGCACCAGTGATAATAAAGTGTACACAAACAGCAAATTACATACACTGGACAAATAAAGCTCATACATCATGGACACGCATCAACAGAACTTACCATTTGAACTATAATCTCTTCAGAAAATAGAATTGGCCGAATTTAGATAGCACAATTCAGTCTGCAAAATCTCCAATTCCTTCGTGGTTACCTCAGTGTCTTGTTTCATTTTTTTGACTCCTGCATCTAATACCTGCATGTCCAGACTCAACTTGTTGATTGTACGTTGAGAATCATGTACACGTTGTCTTGCCACCTCTAGTTGATGCTCGAGAACATCAGCACATTCCAATTCCAATCCATAATCATTCGGTAGCGGCCATGCCGCACTGCTCGCAGATCTTTGTGTTGATGTCACTTCATCCTGAAATGTTTCTGTAAGTACACATGACTAGGGCAAAATTATAGTTACAATAGTGAAGCGAGCAAGACAGACTATTTTGTACATGGCAAAACAGGACTAACAATAATGTGACACGTCATGAAGCATAAGCAGATGATATTTTAAAAATTATAAAAAGGTAGTCTGTGCAGCCTGCATACAGAAATCTCTCTTAGCTCACCAGAGGATCATGATGTTGGGGCCCAATCCCAAAACGCAGACAATTTACAAATTTAGACAGCACGTTGCGTATAAGTAAGCAAGCAGTTGACCATTCTGTAGCTCAATTAAAGTCTTAGGGAGCATAATGAACAACAGAGGGATTCATAAAAACCTACTACAGCAAGCAAAACTATGCAATCATTATCCTAGTATAAACTAGATTGTGAGCCTCATGCAATAATAGTTGGTTAATAGACTTCAAAGCTTTAGGCACACTTCGGCAGAGTAATTAAATGGTAAGGCCTTTAATTATGTAAACTAATAGTTATACAAGTACCCAACATGAGGCATCACTGTTTGGGCATCTCATTTACTAAGGACAAATAAAGCAATTGAAAAGAGCAAATTAATTATGCCTGAAACAAACAAGGAATTAACTGTTGAGTTGGATACAGTGACTTACCTTAACTGGTTGAAGAGGCTCAGCGCAGCTCCTACTTCTCTTGCAAGGCTCCTTCCTAACATCTTGTACTTGGAAATCCTCAATCTTATCTTCATTGCACCCCCACTGCAAGGTGACACAAACTAGTTACTCGTCTCCTTGGAAGATAAATATGCATACTTTCCAGTCTGTGAACACAAAAGGATGAGATTATAACAAAACAACACCACATAATGAAACATGCCGCATCTCTGGCACTTGCACACAATGAAATGAGCATTTACTATGCCTGCACTATGTAAAAACTAGGCATACCTTCGAACTGGATCTCCAAGTACTCTTGGAGAGCCTACTTTAGTGTACAGCCAAACCTTTATGTCACCTATGAGTTAGACAAGGCCCCACTACAGCAGCCCTTAGTGTTTAAATCGTTGATGTAACACCCCGGTGTAATGATGCTACAGTAATCCCTGAGATCAAGCTAATCATTTTGCTATAACAGTGCTTGGTCACCTTGATCAATTTTCCATTTCAAATTCCAGTTGAATTCAATTTGAATTTATGTGTGAAATTAAAAAATGCTAAGACATGAAAACTAAAATGTTCATCATGTGGAAAATATTCTTCTGGTAATATTGGTGGTGAACCAACATTTTTTCAAGATGTCTAAGTGGCCTAAAATAGCTAAAATAGAAAAGCTTTAAAAAAAGAAATAGGAAAAGAAAAGGAGAAGGGGTGGGAGAGCCCCTGGCTCCCCTTAGGCTTCGGCCCATCCCAGCAGGCCGGCCCACCTACCTCCCCGGTTGCTCTCCCCTCCCCCTGTTCAATCGATCGAGGGCGCGCGCCCGCGCGTTGCCGCCGAACCACCTCACCGTCGGCGAGGGGATAAGCCCCCGACGCCTCGGTCCTCTCCCCTGCGCCCCACCCACTCCCCCGCTCTCCACTATCGCCCTCTCCGTCTCTCCTACTCCCCTCCAGATCTCCTTCTCCCCCCCTCGTTCCCCATCCGCCACCGAGCGCCATCGCCGTCGAGCATCGCGCTCCACCGCGGCCACCGGCGCCCATTCCTCCCTCCGAGGTGTCCAGGAGGTCCGCGGCGGACTACTTCTTCGTCCTCGTCACCAGATCGAGCCCGAGGAGCGCCACCGTCGTCACTCGCGTCTTCTTCCCCACCTACGGCCACCGCGGGACCTCGCCATCGATCTGCTCCACCGGTTCTCCCCGAGCCCGCTGCATAGACCCCACGCTCCCGCGGTGAGCTCGCCGAACGCGCCCTTCCCTACCCCTCCATTAGTCACCCGTAGCCCGTGCTCCGGTGTTAGGCCGCACCCTACACCGCCTGGCTTCATCGCCAGCGTAGCCATGGCGACCATAGGGTCCCCTGAGTGCCACCATCACGCTCACCGCACCGCGTAGGCCTCGTCCAGCCGCTTGGGTTGCCCGCAAACACACCCTAGCCTCGATCCCGACGAGGACCGAAGTCCGACGTCCGCCTCGCCGCTCGCCGTGGACGTTCCCGACCACCGTAGCCTCTGCCACCACCCCAGATCGCCTCATCGTCGTCTTCTCGTTCGAGCGAGCCCGGCCGCGCTAGAAACGGCGCCCTGTGCGCGAAACCCGACCACCTCCCGAACGCCGCTGCCGCCTTTGCTCGCCGTCGGCGATGCTCCGGTCGTCCCTGACGCCGGTCGTCGTCACCATCGTGTGCGCGGCGCCGGGCCGCGCCCTTAGGTCCATGCCGAAGGTCCTGAGGCCCCCTGTAGCGTGGCCCCGGCCAGCTCCGGCGAGGCGCCGCCCTTGCATTGGCCGCCAGAGCTCTCTCTCTCTGGCGCTGACGCCGACGTGGCATAGTGGGCCCGCCCCTGGGTCGCTGACCAGTGGGCCCTAGTGGCCCTGTTACTGGCTTGACCCAGTCAACTACTGATTGGGTTGCCCAGTGAGGCTGACGTGTGGGCCCCACTTGTTTAAAACATTTTATAAATAAATAAAACTGCTAGTTAAAATGTGTTATTTAATTAGTAGTTAGTTAATCACTGACACTTGGGGCCCACCCCTCTAATCAGTCTGTTAGATTAGTTTAACCCACTAATTAACCCAGAGAGGCTGACAGGTGGGCCCCACCTGTCAGTTTAACCAGTCAGCAGGTCAGCCGAATGCTGACGCATTGCTGATGTCATATTACATTTCTGTTTTTTTAATACTTCCAGAAATTACTTTAATCTTTATAAATTCGTAGAAATTAAACCGTAACTCGGGTGGAAATGTTTTATATATGAAAGTTGCTCAGAAAAATCCAACGAATCCGAATGCGCGGTCCGTTCATCTGTCACATGCCCCTAGCATGTCGAACATGGAACTTTCTCCTCTCTTTCATCTGTCCGGAAAATGCCTAACACTAGGGAAACCCCTCCGGATGTTTTCCCTCTCCATCTTCAACATGTAGTACCGCGTTAGTTCAACTCTAGCACCGCGGTTCTCCATGTTATGCTTAGTGATGCATCTGTTTGCTCTGTATTTACTATTTCTTCCCCCTCTTCTCTCCGGTAGACCCCGAGGCCGATGCCGCTCCTGTGATCGACTACGTCGATGACGACCCCTCCTTGCCAGAGCAACCAGGCAAGCCCCCCCTTTGATCATCCCGATATCGCCCATTCCATTCTCTCATGCTTGCACTAGATTTTGCTACTGTTATTGTTTGCTCCCATTATGATGCATAGCCTGCTTTTGTAACCTGCTCATTGTACCTTACCTTCTTATCCTTAACTGCTTAGTATAGGTTGGTTAGTGATCCACCAGTGACCCCCACCTTGTCCTTGTTGCCCCTGCTTCATCATCGAAGACCCGATCAACGGGATCGAAGACCAGGCCCCGACACCGCACATGACTTTCCCCTTAGTTGCTCGACACTACTGGGTTCCTATCGAGTGCCGAGGGTGAGACCTCTACAGCACTTCTGATGTTAACCCTGTAGTGTAGCTATTCGCTCGTGGTCATCGAGGGTGATTCCGCCTTAACCACTTCCGATACGACTCTGTTGTGCAACCCCTCAAGTGTGAACCTCGGGGGTGATTCCTCTTACGTTCACCTTGATGATTACATCGAGTGGAATTCACCGTAGGTGATTCCTCGGGTTTTCCCCTTGATATCTGGACACACGGTTACTTGGACTTTACAACGGTTGCTTGGAAAGGCGGGTCGATCCTGAGTGGTACCCGCGAGTGATGTGGAGACGGGTTGACCTGGAGAGTGCCCGCGGGATAATTACGAGGCGTGGCCGGGCATTCCTAGCCCTTGCCGCAAGTCCTCGAGACGGGGCAACGGGGTCACATCTTTCGTGAGTCTCTGCTTTTTACCGCGTTCCTAATCCACTACGATTTGTATATTTGATCCTAGGGGCCTCTGGCCCGATAGCACTAACCATCACGTGGGCATAGTATGGGCGTTCTGCGTCGTATACATCAGTCAAAGCTTAATAGACGTCAGCGACTGAGCGGCGCGCGCCGGGTTGGACTGGTAAGCACCTGCCTTTTTTTAAGGAGGTAGCTAGGTCTGCTCACCGGCCACCCTCGCAACGTGCAGGAGTCCCCGGGGAGATGGCCCATGACCCCTGGGGGCATAGGTTTAGTCCGGCGTGTTGGCCTCTCTATTAAGCCTAGGTCGGGTTGCGGCGTATTGTTTGGCCGTGGCCGGGCATGCCCCAGGAAAGTGTGTCCGGTCGAGTTAATCGAGCGTGGTGGGTAAGTTGGTGCACCCCTGCAGGGAAGAAAACATCTATCGATAGCCTGTCCTATGGTAACAGACACTTGGAGTTGTATCCCGATCGATAGAACTAGAACTGGATACATGGATATGAGAAATGGATTGTGATGATAACTAGATATTATGGCTCCGGGATTGCTTTCTCGCAGGGAGTCGAGAAAGGATCTCTGGCCGAGGTTGATAACACTACTACTACTTTACTTTATGCTACTCTAGTCCCTCCTGTTGCTGCAAGATGGTGGTTTCCAGAAGATGCTAGTCTTCGATAGGACTAGGTTCTCCTCTCTATTCTGGCTTTTCTGCAGCCCAGTCCACATATACAGCCTTCCTTTGATAATGTTGCATATGTAGTGTAGAACCTTGCTTGCGAGTACTTTGGATGAGTACTCATGGTTGCTTTGCTCCCCCTTTTCCCCCTTTCTTCTTCTTCTTTCCAGTTGATGCAACCAGATGTCAGAGCCCAGGAGCCAGATGCCTCCGCCGATGCCTACTACTACGTGGAGACCGCCGACGACCAGGAGTAGTTAGGAGGCTCCCAGGAAAGAGGCCTTGCCTTTTCGATCATAGATGCTTTTGTGCTAGTCTTCTTAAGGTAAACTTGTCTAACTTATGTCTGTACTCAGATATTGTTGCTTCCGCTGACTCTTGTGTTTTCGAGCTTATGTATTCGAGCCCTCGAGGCCCCTGGCTTGTAATATAAAGCTTGTATTATTTTCAATTTGTGTCTAGAGTTGTGTTGTGATATCTTCCCGTGAGTCCTTGATCTTGATCGTACACATTTGTGTGTAAGATTAGTGTACGATTGAATCGAGGGCGTCACAAGTTGGTATCAGAGCCGACTGCCTGTAGGTATCCCCCTTGCCAACTCCTTGGCCGAAGTTGAGTCTAGAAACCAAAAATCATTTTACTAACTTGGTTGTGTGGCTTACGGGCCCACGTCGCCATTGGGTGGTATTAGGATCTTTTACTCCTCGTCTATATTCTGGGACTCTGAACTCTCTTCTACTCGGGTTAAATGAATTTACTAACTCTAACATTAGGATCCCGTGACCACCTTCACCCCAAAGTTGGATAAGCCATTGTTCTTAGAATAGTATTCTGAATAGTACACACACTGTCGTGTTGACTACGAAGTGGTATCCATCGTACCTCTTTCATTATGCATGTTTCATCATGAATGATCCTTGTCTTTGCAAATGCTCAATGCTGAACTACCCCCTGTTACATGTTAGCAGGATGGTTAGACCCGCTGGTCGTGGCCGTGGTGCCAACGATCCACCACCGCCCGAATTCTTTGCTGGAATGATGCAACAATTTGAGCTGAACTGCCAGTTCATGGAAGGAATGATGGCTCAGTTTCCTCGTCCGAACATGAATCAACAGCCAACCCCAGTAACTCTGTAGGACTTCATGCGCCTCAATCCAACTATCTACCGCAGCTCAACTCAACCCCTTGATGCTGATGACTGGCTCCACGACATCACATATGAAATGGAGTCTGCTAGTCTTGCCCCTGCCAGCTATGTCACCTTCGCACCTTCTTCCTCAAGGGTCCTGCTGCTCAATGGTGGGACAGCCACAGGCGTACCCTACCTACTGTAACAGTCATCACTTGGCCGGATTTCCAAGCTGCCTTCCGTGCCCGCTTCATTCCTCGGGGAATCATGGACAGGAAGGAGCGAGATTTCCGCAACCTCACCCAAGGCAACAAGTCTGTAGATGCTTATGAGCGGGAATTTCTTGACTTGTCACGTTATGCTGAAGAAGACATTGCAACGGATGCTCGTAAGCAAGAGAAGTTTCATGACGGACTTCACCCTGATATCAAGCTAGCACTGCTCGTTCATGACTTTGCCGACTTCGCCACCTTGGTGAACAAGGCCACTCATGTCGAAACTGGTCTGCAGGAACATCAGGGATCCCTCAGGCGCAGCCGTGACGCTGGCTCATCCTCGGGCCCGTCAGCACAGAAGCGTCGGATATGGATTCCCCACAGCATGTATCGTCCAACTGCACCTGCACCAAGACAGTCCTATGCTGCACTTCGTCTGCCTCCACCGCAGAGGCGGCCTCTTCGAGTTGTACCACTCCAAGCTCCTGCTCCCAATCCCAATGATGGTATGTGCTTCAGATGTGGACGTCCAGGTCACCTTGCCAAAGAGTGCAATCAGAAAAAGAGCCAGCTGGCTCTGCCTTCAACTGGCCGTAACAATCAACCCCATAACAACAATGCCAGACCTTATGGTCGTGGTCAGGCTAATCATATTGATCTGAATGAAGCTCAAGACCAGCCTGCCACTGTGATGGGTACTCTTCTTGTTAATTCAGTACCAGCTACTGCTTTATTCGATGCAGGAGCATCGCATTCTTTCATATCAGAAGATTTTGCATTCATGCATGGCATTAAATACGAAGAGATGCACATTCCATTAGTGGTAAACACCCCCGCGGGCCAATGTCGAACCACCATGGTTAGCCACAACATCGTCATTGAGATTGAAGGATTAGAGTTCCATGCCTCTGCCATTATTCTGAAGTCTTCCAATATTGACCTCATTCTGGGAAAGGATTGGTTGAAAGCACATACGGCTTCTATCATTTGCACCACTAAAACCGTCCACCTTCTACACCCTTCAGATGAGATAGTAAGCTACAATGCTCGTCTAGTTCAAAATGCTAAAGCACGACTTTATGTCTTGAATGCGTTGAACGCATCACCTCTTGAGGGAATTGAAAAGATTCCAGTCGTTCGCGACTTCCAAGACGTGTTTCCAGAAGAACTTCCAGGAATACCCCCTGCCCGGGCTGTCGAGTTCGTCATCGACTTGAAACCAGGCACCGTTCCTATTGCCAAACGACCCTACAAGATGCCACCTCATGAACTCCTTGAACTTAAGGAGGAAATCGACAAATCTCTTCGCAAGGGTTTCATTCGTCCAAGTTCCTCTGCTTGGGGAGCACCTTCTCTCTTCGTCATGAAGAAGGACGGTACGAACCATTTGGTCCAAGACTATCGTCCTATCAACCAAGCTACAATTAAGAACAAATATCCCCTTCCTCGGATCAATGATCTGTATGATCAACTAGCTGGTTCATCGATTTTCTCTAAACTCGACTTGAGGTTGGGTTACCACCAGATCTGTGTTCATGAAGAGGATATTCCAAAGACCGCATTCGTGACTCGTTATGGTTCTTATGAGTACACTGTTATGTCTTTCGGTTTAACCAATGCTCCAGCTACATTCTCTCATTTGATGAACTATATATTCATGGATTACCTCGACAAGTTCGTCGTAGTCTATCTGGATGATATACTGGTATATTCGAAGAATAAAGAAGAACATGCTAAACATCTTCGCCTTGTTCTCGAAAAGCTTTGAGAACATCAACTTTATGCCAAGTATTCCAAGTGCGAATTTTGGTTACCCGAAGTCACCTACCTTGGTCATGTCATCTCCAAGGATGGTATTGCCGTCAACCCAGAGCGTGTTCAGGCTATTCTTGACTGGACCCCTCCGAAGACTGTCAAGCAAGTCAGAAGCTTTCTCGGACTTGCCTGCTATTGCCGGCGTTTCGTCGAGAACTTCTCCAAGATCGCCAAGCCACTGACTAATCTGCTTCACAAAGGCGTTAAGTACGATTGGACAGACAAATGTCAGGAAAGTTTCCAGACACTCAAGGACAAGCTGACTTCTCCCCAGTGCTTGCTCCCCCTGATTCCTGCAAGGACTTTGTCATCTATTGCGACGCTTCACGACAAGGATTAGGCTACGTCCTAATGCAAGAGCGCAGAGTGATTGCTTATGCCTCCCGTCAAGTGCGTCCTCATGAAGAGAACTACCCAGTTCATGACCTCGAGCTTGTTGCAGTTATCTTTGCACTAAAGCTATGGCGACAATACCTTCTCGGTAATCGTTGCGAGATCTTCACGGATCATCAGAGTCTGAAGTACCTGTTTACTCAGCCAGATCTGATCCTCCGTCAGCAGCGGTGGATGGAAGCTATTGCTGACTACAACTGCGGTATATCCTATACCCCTGGTAAGGCTAATGTAATGGCTGATGCCCTGAGCCGTAAGTCTTATTGCAACAATCACATGGTTTTCAAAGCTCAACCCCGCCTTTATGAAGAGCTATGCAAGCTGAACCTCCAACTAGTTCCACAGGGTTCTCTGAATAACCTTGTCCTGGAACCAACTCTGCTGAAAGCAATTAAGTCTGCTCAAGCCAAAGATGCTCACGTTGATTTGATGAAAAAGGATCTTGCCTTAGAGAAATCCAGAGATTTCTCACTTGGTGAAGATGGAACCTTGTACTTCAGAGATCGCATTGTCGTACCCCGGTTCGAGCTTATGACAGAGAAGGTGATGAAAGAAGCGCATGACACCCCTCTCTCTATTCATCCGGGAAGTACCAAGATGTATCTAGACATCCGTCAGAAGTACTGGTGGTCTAAAATGAAGCAAGACATTGCTCCATATATTGAAGAATGTGACGTTTGCTGTCGCGTCAAAGCAGAACATCAGAAACCGGCTGGACTTCTACAACCGCTTCCGATTCCTGAATGGAAGTGGGATAAGATCCAAATGGACTTCGTCACTGGCCTTCCCAAGTCTCAGAAAGGTAACGATGCTATCTTTGTCGTCATCGACCAATTCTCGAAGGTTGCTCACTTTCTGCCAGTCAAGGAGACTATCACTGCTAGTCAATTAGCAAACTTGTATATCTCCCGAATTGTGTCACTCCACGGCATTCCGAAGGAGATCAGTTCAGACCACGGCAGCATATTCACTTCGAAGTTCTGGGATAGTTTCCAAGAGGCAATGGGAACTCATATTACCTGGAGCACTGCTTATCATCCCCAATCCCAAGGCCAAGTCGAGCGAGTCAATCAAATTCTTGAAGACATGCTTCGAGCTTGTGTTATTTCTTTTGGCAAGAAGTGGGAAGAATCTCTCCCTTATGCGGAGTTCTCTTATAACAACAGCTATCAAGCCAGATTGAAGATGGCACCCTTCAAAGTGCTATATGGACGTAAGTGTCGAACCCCTCTGAATTGGTCAGGAACTGGGGAACGGACGCTCATTGGTCCAAACATTATTCAACAAGCTGAAGAGCAGGTTCGCATTGTCCGGGATAATCTCAAGGCGGCCCAGTCCCGCCAGAAGAGCAACTATGACCGGAAACACTGGGGTTCAACTTATCAACCTGGTGAACAAGCTTATCTGCGTGTCACTCCTTTGAGAGGCACTCATCGGTTCGGAGTCAAGGGCAAGCTAGCTCCGTGCTACATTGGTCCTTTCCGCATTCTGGCCCGTCGTGGGCTGGTGGCTTATCAACTTGAGTTGCCACATCAGTTCTCTCATGTTCATGACGTCTTCCACGTGTCGCAACTTCGTCGATGCTTCAAGGATCCGAAACGTGAAGTGGATCTGGAATTGATTGAAGCTCAAGATGATCTCACATACAAGGACCATCCGATCTGCATTCTTGAAGAAGCTGAACGTCGAACACGCCAGAAGGTTACCAAGTTCCTCAAGGTGCAATGGTCGAATCATACTAAAGAGGAAGCCACTTGGGAACACGAAGATAACCTCCGGGCTGAATACCCCGACCTGTTCCCTTCTACCTCTTAATTCTCGGGACGAGAATTTCTTTTAGAGGAGGAGAGTTGTAACACCCCGGTGTAATGATGCTACAGTAATCCCTGAGATCAAGCTAATCATTTTGCTATAACAGTGCTTGGTCACCTTGATCAATTTTCCATTTCAAATTCCAGTTGAATTCAATTTGAATTTATGTGTGAAATTCAAAAATGCTCAGACATGAAAACTAAAATGTTCATCATGTGGAAAATATTCTTCTGGTAATATTGGTGGTGAACCAATATTTTTGCAAAATGTCTAAGTGGCCTAAAATAGCTAAAACAGAAAAGCTTTAAAAAAAGAAATAGGAAAAGAAAAGGAGAAGGGGTGGGAGAGCCCCTGGCTCCCCTTGGGCTTCGGCCCATCCCAGCAGGCCGGCCCACCTACCTCCCCGGTCACTCTCCCCTCCCCCTATTCAATCGACCGAGGGCGCGCGCCCGCGTGTTGCCACCGAACCACCTCACCGTCGGCGAGGGGATAAGCCCCCGACGCCTCGGTCCTCTCCCCTGCGCCCCACCCACTCCCCCGCTCTCCACTGTCGCCCTCTCCGTCTCTCCCACTCCCCTCCAGATCTCCTTCTCCCCCCCTCGTTCCCCATCCGCCACCGAGCACCATCGCCGTCGAGCATCGCACTCCACCGCGGCCACCGGCGCCCATTCCTCCCTCCGAGGTGTCCAGGAGGTCCGTGGCGGACTACTTCTTCGTCCTCGTCACTAGATCGAGCCCGAGGAGCGCCACCGTCGTCACTCGCGTCTTCTTCCCCACCTACGGCCACCGCGGGACCTCGCCGTCGATCTGCTCCACCGGTTCTCCCCGAGCCCGCTGCATAGACCCCACGCTCCCGCGGTGAGCTCCTGCGCCGAACGCGCCCTTCCCTACCCCTTCATTAGTCGCCCATAGCCCTTGCTCCGGTGTTAGGCCGCACCCTACGCCGCCTGGCTTCGTCGCCGGCGTAGCCATGGCGACCATAGGGTCCCGTGCGTGCCACCATCGCGCTCACCGCACCGCGTAGGCCTCGTCCAGCCGCTTGGGTTGCCCGCAAACGCACCCCAGCCCCGATCCCGATGACGACCGAAGTCCGACGTCCGCCTCGCCGCTCGCCGTCGACGTTCCCGACCACCGTAGCCTCTGCCACCACCCCAGATCGCCTCGCCGTCGTCTTCTCGTTTGAACGAGCCCCGCCGCACTAGAAACGGCGCCCTGTGCGCAAAACCCGCACCTCCCGAACGCCACTGCCGCCTCTGCTCGCCGTCGGCGATGCTCCGGTCGTCCCCGATGTCGGTCGTCGTCACCATCGTGTGCGCGGCGCCGGGCCGCGCCCTTAGGTCCAAGGCGAAGGTCCTGAGGCCCCTTGTAGCGTGGCCCCGGCCAACTCCGGTGAGGCGCCGCCGTTGCCTTGGTTGCCGGAGCTCTCTCTCTGGCGCTGACGCCGACGTGGGATAGTGAGCCCACCCCTGGGTCGCTGACTAGTGGGCCCTGGTGGCCCTGTTGACTGGCTTGACCCAGTCAACTACTGATTGTGTTGCCCAGTGAGGCTGACGTGTGGGCCCCACTTGTTTAAAACATTTTATAAATAAATAAAACTACTAGTTAAAATCTGTTATTTAATTAGTAGTTAGTTAATCACTGACACTTGGGGCCCACCCCTCTAATCAGTCTGTTAGATTAGTTTAACCCACTAATTAACCCAGAGAGGCTGACAGGTGGGCCCCACCTGTCAGTTTGACTAGTCAGCAGGTCAGCCGAATGCTGACGCATTGCTAACGTCATGTTGATGTCATATTCCATTTCTGTGTTTTTTAATTCTTCCAGAAATTACTTTAATTTTTATAAATTCATAGAAATTAAACCGTAACTCGGGTGGAAATGTTTTATATATGAAAGTTGCTCAGAAAAATCCAACGAATCCGAATGCGCGGTCCGTTCATCTGTCACATGCCCCTAGCATGCCGAACATGGAACTTTCCCCTCTCTTTCATCTGTCCGGAAAATGCCTAACACTAGGAAAACCCCTCCGGATGTTTTCCCTCTCCGTCTTCAACGTGTAGTACCGCGTTAGTTCACCTCTAGCACCGCGTTTCTCC
Source organism: Aegilops tauschii subsp. strangulata (assembly GCF_002575655.3). Lineage (NCBI taxonomy): Eukaryota > Viridiplantae > Streptophyta > Magnoliopsida > Poales > Poaceae > Aegilops > Aegilops tauschii. The sequence continues at coordinate 522,327,347 of NC_053036.3, forward strand.
ATGTTATGCTTAGTGATGCATCTGTTTGCTCTGTATTTACTGTTTCTTCCCCCTCTTCTCTCCGGTAGACCCTGAGACCGATGCCGCCCCTGTGATCGACTACGTCGACGACGACCCCTCCTTGCCAAAGCAACCAGGCACGCCCCCCTTTGATCATCCCGATATTGCCCATTCCATTCTCTTATGCTTGCATTAGACTTTGCTACTGTTATTGTTTGCTCCCATTCTGATGCATAGCCTGCTTTTGTAACCTGCTCATTGTACCTTACCTGCTTATCCTAAACTGCTTAGTATAGGTTGGTTAGTGATCTATCAGTGACCCCCACCTTGTCCTTGTTGCCCCTGCTTCATCATCGAAGACCCGATCAACGGGATCAAAGACCAGGCCCCGACACCGCACATCACTTTCCCCTTAGTTGCTCGACACTACTGGGTTCCTATCGAGTGCCGAGGGTGAGACCTCTACAGCACTTCTGATGTTAACCATGTAGTGTAGCTATTCGGTCGTGGTCATCGAGGGTGATTCCTTCTTAACCACTTCCGATATGACTCTGTTGTGCAACCCCTCAAGTGTGAACCTCGGGGGTGATTCCTCTTATGTTCACCTTGATGATTACATCGAGTGGAATTCACCGGGGGTGATTCCTCGGGTTTTCCCCTTGATGTTTGGACACACGGTTACTTGGACTTTACAATGGTTGCTTGGAAAGGCGGGTCGACCCTGAGGGGTACCCGCGAGTGATGTGGAGACGGGTTGACCTGGAGGGTGCCCGCGGGATAATTACGAGGCGTGGCCGGGCATTCCTAGCCCTTGCCGCAAGTCCTTGAGACGGGGCAACGGGGTCACATCTTTCGTGAGTCTCTGCTTGTTACCGCGTTCCTGATCCACTACGATTTGGATATTTGATCCGTGGGGCCTCTGGCCCGACAGCACTAACCATCACGTGGGCATAGTATGGGCGTTCTGCGTCATATACATCAGCCGAAGCTTAATAGACGTCAGCGACTGAGCGGCGCGCGCCGGGTTGGACTGGTAAGCACCTGCCTTTTTTAAGCAGATAGTTAGGTCTGCTCACCGGCCGCCCTCGCAACGTGCAGGAGTTCCCAGGGAGATGGCCCATGACCCCTGGGGGCATAGGTTTAGTCCGGCGTGCTGGCCTCTCTATTAAGCCTAGGTCGGGTTGCGGCGTATTGTTTGGCTGAGGCCGGGCATGACCCAGGAAAGTGTGTCCGGCCGGAGTTAATCGAGCGTGGTGGGTAAGTTGGTGCACCCCTGCAGGGAAGAAAGCATCTATCGATAGCCTGTCCTACGGTAACGGACACTTGGAGTTGTATCCCGATCGATACAACTAGAACTGGATACATGGATATGAGAAATGGATTGTGATGATAACTGGATAGTATGGCTCTGGGGTTGCTTTCTCGCAGGGAGTCGAGAAAGGATCTTTGGCCGAGGTTGATAACACTACTACTACTTTACTTTATGCTACTCTACTCCCTCCTGTTGCTACAAGATGGTGGTTTCCAGAAGATGCTAGTCTTCGATAGGACTAGGTTCTCCTCTCTATTCTGGCTTTTCTGCAGCCCAGTCCACATATACAGCCTTCCTTTCATAATGTTGCATATGTAGTGTAGATCCTTGCTTGCGAGTACTTTGGATGAGTACTCACGGTTGCTTTGCTCCCCCTTTTCCCCCTTTCTTCTTCTTCTTTCCGGTTGATGCAACCAGATGTCGGAGCCCAGGAGCCAGATGCCTCCGCCGATGCCTACTACTACGTGGAGACCGCAGACGACCAGGAGTAGTTAGGAGGCTCCCAGGCAGGAGGCCTTTCCTTTTCGATCATGGATGCTTTTGTGCTAGTCTTCTTAAGGCAAACTTGTCTAACTTATGTATGTACTCAGATATTGTTGCTTCCGCTGACTCTTGTGTTTTCGAGCTTATGTATTCGAGCCCTCGAGGCCCCTGGCTTGTAATTTAAAGCTTGTATTATTTTCAATTTGTGTCTAGAGTTGTGTTGTGATATCTTCCCGTGAGTCCTTGATCTTGATCGTACACATTTGCGTGTATGATTAGTGTATGATTGAATCGAGGGCGTCACAGTTGACAAGCTCTGTTAGAGTGTTAGGTCAAGAGCAGCAAGTAATCAAAGCAAACAGTCCTAGTATGGCTGGCTGATGCAAACAAGCAATTGAACAGATGTGTGAGCAAATCTTACATATCAAGAAAAGAAGCAAAGAAGGAGGCTTAAATGCCATCACTTGACTGACCAGATTTAAGGGACATTTAAACATCATGTGCAACGTTTGAACTAACATAAACATTGCATATTCCAGATTCTACAATGGAATGCACATGTATTAGGTTATGCCATGTATGATGATGCCTAAATGTACACTATAGCAGGCAGGAGTGATTCATCATTGCACGCACAATTGAATTGCAGGTTAAGGGCCAGTTTGATTCCGCCTTTTTAGGGCTTATTGTCAAAATAAGCCATAAAATATGTAAAGAAGTCATTTTTGAGTTATGGGCTTGGGCTTAACTTATTTCACTTTGTAGGGGGTGTTTCGGGTAGAACCTCACAAAAAATTAAAGGGAAGGGAATAGTGAAATGACTCTGTTGTCTGCCTATATTACACTCAAAATGCAACTGCTCATGCCCGCGTCACACCTGACCCTCAAGTAAAAACAAACACGCAAGCATTCGTTGCCCTGACCGCTTGCATCTCCTCTCCCCTTTCCTTCTACCTCGATCCCAAGCCTGCAGCACTAGGGTTCCTCCAGCGATTCGTCGCCACTGGTCCCATCTGGCCTGGTCCTCGACGATGCTCTGTCCAGCTAGGCTACATGGCCAGTAGGTAGGGGAAAATCTCCCCGACTGCTCCTCCCTCTGGTGCCGGCCCTCATTCTCATTGTCTCCAGCAGCTGCTCCAATGTGGTCCATCCAACGCACTACTCCGGCGGGCGCCGCATGACTACGGCCGATGCCACACTGCGGCAGAAGGCACCTTATCCCCCTCCCCTCCTCCCAGGCCGTGGCCTTGAGGTGCTGTTGAAGGATGAGCTCATCCAACAAGGTGAGGATCTCCTCTGGTTTTTTGCCAAATTATCATTCTGATCCACTATACTATGAATTGCTAGGAGCTGCTTCTGCTGCTGCTATATGATGCATTGCTATGAGCTCCTCCTGCTGCTGCTATATGATGAATTGCTATGAGCTGCTGCTGCTATATGATGAATTGCTATGAGCTGCTGCTGCTATAAGATGAATTGTTGTGAGTTGCTGCTGCTATATGATGAGTTGCTATAAGCTGCTCCTACTGCTGATGTATGATGAATTGCTATGAGCCGCTGCTGCTATATGATGAATTGCTATGAGCTGCTGCTGGTATATGATGAATTGCACACTGCTGCTGCCGCTGTATGATGAGTTGCTATGAGCTGCTGCTGCTATATGATGCTTTCAGGTGGTGCTGCTATATGATAACAACCAGCCACTTGGACCATCGAATTTCAATAAATAATTGTTCTTCATTTAAATGTGGGTCATGCGTTCTTCGTTTAAATTAGGCAATGGGATCTCTATGGAAGACATTGACCAAACTAGATTATGCCAAGTAGACGGTATCTTTGTATTTGCATTTTGAACAAATAGTGATGGTATGTTTTCCTATCATATTAATTACTGCACTGGGTTCAATTTGTGATGTTTGCAAGTCAAATTAATTTTCATATGGGTGGCAAAATGAAAAAATATAATGCAATCTAGACTTTTCACTGATCATACCAAAGATAAGCTGAAAAGGAAGACAATGAAAAGAACTGGTTGGCTTATTACATGGAGCTTATATTCACAGGTGCTTATTTTCTTAGGATAACTCGTAATAACTGTCCCTAAGAAACTTGGCCAATAGAACTGACATAAAAATAACATGTCACGATGATTGCAATGGAGGAGTGACCTACCATAGCACACCGCATAGGCTCACCGTTGCCTCTCCTTTTTTCCGATGTTCCATGAAATTTCCACATGCATCTTGTACTTTTTCGTTGTGTAACCCTATCTGCAAGTTGACACGGCTAATTTTAGACATCTCTACATGATAATACATTGCATATCCCTTGTGCATATTTAAACCACCAATTAATGATTGTGTGTGTAGCATAAACTAGCCATGACTCTGTGTGCTGGACTAGCAGGCACTCTAAGGGAGCCTAATGTAGTGCACTGGAATTCCTACATGTCACCTACGATTTTGTGTAATGTACTGCCTCTGTTCCTAAATATATGTCTTTGTAGAGATTCCAGTATGGACCACATACAGATGTATATAGATGCATTTTTGAGTGTAGATTCACTCATTTTGCTCCATATGTAGCCTATAGTGGAATCTCTAGAAAGACTTATATTTAGGAGCTGAGGTACGAGGTAGTATCATGTATGACATCTACATATCTAATTTAGCAGCCAGTAGTAGAAATCATTGTCTACACAAAGGGATTACTGGTCGAAAATCCTAGCAAAGCATGCTGGCAGGCATAGAACAATACAAGAGAGAGAGAGACGCACTTACAAGATCATAGCAATGCCTCAGTCCAGGATCTTGGTTGGCCAAGCTGTTAGATCCAGAAGAAACATCGTCCTTGTAGTTTTTGCCAGCTGCATAACAGGTAACAGCGACCTGTTAGTATATTTGAACTACATCGGGCAGGTGATGCTGGACGGGTTTAAAGGTGACAAGTACCTAGGCTGTGGCGGGTGCTTGGCATCTTGCCGGACTGTGGGAATCAGGTTAGAAACGTCAAGGGTGATGACGCTGTGCTGGCTGTTGGGGTCCAGTAAGGAGATCTAGAACCGTCGAGTAGGGTGTTTGTGGAGCGGCTCCGGTAGGGTGGACTACGGTGTGGGCGAATAGGATCTGTGGTCGTGGACGAGGGCATCGGTGAAGCTGCTCCGGTGGTTGGGTTAAGGATGGTGTCGATGATGCGGATCTGCGGCTGCGGACGGGGCGTCAGAAGCTGCTCCGTTAGGCTGGATGAGGGTGCGAGGAAGCGGATCTGAGGCCGTGGACTTATGAGTTGGCAAAGCGGCCCCGGTAGGGTTGAGAATGGTATAGGCGAAGCTACTCCGGCATAGTTCACGATGGTGTCGGCGAAGCGGCTCCGGTAGGGTTGAGGAAGGTGTCGGTGAAGAGGATCAGAGACCGTCGACGGGGGCGTCGGTGGGGCGGCTCCGGGGGGTGTGGACGAAGCGTCTCCAATGGGGAGTATGAATGAGCCACTGCAGATGCGATGCGGTTGACGAGAGTACCAGCGAAGCAGATCCGGCGTCGTGGACAAGGCCGACACTGAATGGGTTGTGGTATAGTGGTGGATGAGCAATCTACTTGTTTCTAGGGGAGGTGGGAGGGGTAGATGCGGCCGCAGAAGCAGATCCGGCGAGGTGGACGCTGCTGGCAGTGAATGGGCTCTGGTATGCCGGTGGATGAGCAGTCTAGGGTTTCGAGAGGGGAGGGGTAGAAAGGCTGATGAAGTACAGATGACGTGATGTAAGATGCTCTGGTGCTGTGGAGTTAGTCGTTTTTGTGGGAGGGGAAGAGGAAATGGGGCTGTCATGTGGTGGGGGAAACCGGAAGTTACCAAAGCAGCCCCCACCTATTATGTAGATGACGACAGTAATGTAACTGTTGGTCTCTGTGCACCAAGGACAAAAGGGGAATTTCGCATCGTAAAGACTAGGTGGCGGAAATTTTAGAAGGAGGCGGGAGATTTTGCCGCCCGCGGGATCGTTCGTATCCAGTTTCAACTAATTTTGGACCGTGCTAGCGGGAAGGTCATGCGAGACTGTGTACACGGGGCACACGTCAGCAGTTAATAACTGGTGTGAAGTCCACCCCAGAAAAAAAGACAATAACTCAGGATGATGCACCGATAACTTGGACGTTCACATGGGCGCGACCAATCGTACGGGTGTAGAGTCACGTTCACAAAAAAAGGGATCAAACGCTCAGCCTATGTATTTCTCGTGTAAATAAATAATTTAGTGACATTGGTTATTTACTTTAAACATAATGCATTGACGTGTTAGTGTAGAGGCGCACAAAAAGAAATGGATATTGTAGTCCACTACTTAAAAGTGTTACCTCATATGAATACATAGCCTCCATTTCATAAATTGCATACCCTTGAATTAATATATGAATATTACATATATTACTTCATAATAGAACCTTAAATCATCCAAGACTAATGAGTTTGAATGCAAGAGTAACAATGGTGCATGTACATGATAGCTACATTGGTTGTTTGAAGAAACATCACTGTAACTTTGGCATGCACAACTGAAAAGGTTTATTTAGATAGAAAAAATGTGATATGTGAGTGTCCAATCTTTATAGCGTTGAATCGATGTTGTACCTTTGGCCACAATACGAAGTAGATATTGATTTATTTTCAAGCGATGCACGTCCACGATCGCTAGATAGTGATACGTGAATGAATTGTGCCATCTCTCTCACACACATACATATCTCATTTCCCTGTGGGCATCGGAATCACACTCGCGCACTTCGTGTATTTCTCTCCCTCCGTCAAGGTTAGAATTCGTCTTTCTACCCCATCCTACAAGTCTCTCACACAGAAACACACACGCTCTCTCTGTCAAACACGCCCACCCCTTTAATTCCACCCACCCACAGCCACTAATGTCTCAAAGTATAATTATGTCTCTCACACATATGCCTAAGGTTAAGTCGAGTTCCAGAACCATATGAATACATACAATGTGATTCTAGCAGAGCACCTTTTGTTTTGAGATTTCGCTCTCTCTCTCTCTCACCCACACACACACACACACAGGCGCGCGCGCGTACACATTGTTTCTCGCTTCATTTTTTACGGCACTTGCATGCACGCCGTTTGTTTATCTTCGTGATGCTTTAAGTATGCCTCGCACACATGCTATCTACCTATCCCTTAATATAGCTAGATATGTGTCACACAAACTCCTTCTCCCTACTAGCAAGATGCCCATGCGTTGCACGGAACATCAAGATGCATTTGTATTAGTAGTTTATCTTGTGGGAGAAAAGGATGAACGAGGGAATGCCTTATTTGCAAATGTGGAGAGGGGTGTGTGTATCTTTTTGCAAAACTGCCATAGTTTCCTTCCTATCCATCGGATATAAATCGGATGGCCTATATTGCAGGACGGCAGGAACACCATCATCACCAACTCTGTTTTTTATAAGAGTAGAGATATGTAAGTGTCACTGCCCCTCCCACCCCCCACACACACCTAGGGCTGGGCATTCGGTTCCCCCGAACCGATTGGGTCGGTTTCTTGGTTGATTCAAAGTTTTGGTTCTGCCAAAATACTGACCGATTGGTCAGTGAAAAATTAGCTGACCGAAGATTCTTTGCACCGAAATTTCGGTTCGGTCGTCGGTTCGACCGAACAACACCGAGATACTGCCTCTATTCTGAATCTATAATACATGTACCAGTAGCAGGAGCTCCTATAGTTTATTCTGTTGTACAGTGCCTCCTTGGCTACTCCATCTGGTTGATTCCCCCGAGAAAATTTTTACTCTATAAATTTAGTGGTGGGGCTCACAAGGTGAAGTACCTACCCGAGGGAGTACTACTTCTCTTTTACACAAAATTTATGACGACGGTGGCTCAGTTGGTCAGGTTCACCACTTCCCAACGCGGCTGTGGGACTCGTGCAATTATAGCGATGGAGTAGAAAATAGACTGTCCATATTCTTACGAAAGAGCACTTGAGTAGGAACAGGCGCGCAGTGGCGCAGGTTTTAGCACTATGTTTACTCGGTTTTCGGTCCATTCGGGTAACCAAGGGATACACCCGAATTCACCAGACTAATTTCGGTTTTCAACAAATGTAAACCGACGGTACTATCGAAGTTCTCGGTTTCGGTGAATTCGGCTCTGGTGCTGGTTAATTCGGTTCGGTACATCGGTTTTCGGGTTATATGCCCAACCCTACACACACCCACACACACACAGTTCCCGACACCGAAGGAGTAGGGTGACACCTCGATCTTGATACTAATCTATCGACTGGCTTCTCTCTCAAACACATACACACACACACACACACACTACCCGACACCGAAGGAGTAGGGTGGCACCTCAATCTTGATAGTAATCTATCTACTCCTCTTTCAAACACACACACATACACAGACACTCGCTAGTTGTGCCTCTGTGCCTACCGCGCACACTCTCGATACGTCTTTCTCTCCCTCCCCCTCCCCCCCACCCCAACAATGACGGCAGAAGGGTGACAAATCGATCTGATTGTAATCTGTCAATTGGTTTCTCTCTCAAACATTGTGTCTCTGTGCCTCGCTCAGTAGCCCCCTCGATATGTAGACTTCTCGCGCGCACACAGCTGAGTGACGATGACGTTGAACGCAGTGTGCCTTGTTTTTACCGGCCTCATGTGATAGTTTTCACCCTGTTTTCTGTTAATTAACAAGGCAACCTTTTCTTTGTTACTACTAGTGAATCTGAAATCATTCGGGGCAGACATAAAATATATCACTTCAACCCAATTATCGCAGTAACTATTTTAAAAGAAACTAGCTAGATGCCCATGCGTTGCACGGAACATCAAGATTCATTTGTATGAGTAATTTATCTTGTGAGAGAAAAGGATGAACGAGGGAAGGCCTTATTTGCGAACGTGGAGAGGGGTATGGGTATATTTTTGCAAAATTGCCATAGTTTCCTTCCTATCTGTTAGATATAAATCCGACGGCCTATATTGCAGGATGGCACGCACACCATCATCACCAACTCTGTTATCTACTCCCTCCGTTCCTAAATATTTGTCTTTTTAGAGATTTCAACAAGTGACTACATACGGAGCAAAATGAGTGAATCTACACTCTAAAATATGTCTACATACACATCCGTATGTGGTAGTCCATTTGAAATCTAAAAAAGACAAATATTTAGGAATAGGTGGAGTATAAGAGTAGACATGGAGATATATCTCCAGCATGGTCTACAACAAAAATGTGCTAGACTGGTTAGCACCGGATGCTCGCAACGCGATGACCTGAGTTTGAATTCTGTCTTTAAATTTAGATTTTTATATTATATATTACTTATTTAATATATACTTCTTTTGCTACTATCCTGACAGTGGAACCCACAGAGTACTTAGAATACAAGATTAAGGATGGACTTATTTCTTTTTAACTTTCTGTACGAAGCTGTAGCCACCCTGCAAGTCACGTGTACACTGTACATGCAATTAACTTTTTATAGAGGGACAATCATACACGCAATTAACTCAAATGGATTGGATGTCACTCTATTATTTTCAGCATAAGAGCATCTCCAACGGCAGCCGGCAAATTTCCTCCCGCTTCCTTCCGCGGAGGACGACATCAAACGCCAGCAGCATACATTTTCACAACTCTAACCCACCAGATGAAATTCGTGCAAACATGGACTGATTTCATATAAGCATGAAGGATTTCGTATAAAAAGGCCGGATCTTCATATAAACATGATGGATTTCATTACATTTACATGAACTAAGCGGTGCTAATTCGGCTCTCTTGGTATAATTAATACTCCCTCCGCCCGGAAATACTTGTCCTAGGAATGGATGTATCTAGACTTATTTTAGTTATAGATACATACAATTTATCCATTCTTAGAACAAATATTTCCTGCCAGCTGAAGAGAGAGTACCTAGTCTAAATGGCCGCCCGCGGATCCCTTTGTCTTCCTCATGTCTAGCAGACACTTGCGGGGTCGACGAAGGTCCTCGGAAGAGACGAAGCAACAAATAAACCACCTGAATGCGCAGTTGTCGCCTCGGCAGTGGCCTTCATGGGACCCAAGTGGCGGCGGCCTTCATGGGACCCAAGTGGCGGCGGCCTCCCGTGTTCTACTTCTCCTCGATGATGGCGGCAGACACGGAGAAGCTGGCCACCGACTCGTCGCTCTCCATGCACCCAGCTTCTGTCTTTGCCTGCATGGCGCTGCCGCAGGCACGGGAGGCGCGGCCACAGGCACGAGAGGAGTGCCCATAGACACGGGAGGCGCGGCCACCGCAGACACTTGTGGCGCAGTACGACGCGGCAGTGACAACGCCCGTACCGGCATGCTCGCCGCCGTGCCGGCGTGGAGCAACTTGCCTCTCCTCATCAAGTTGAACTGGAGCGGCGAGTTGCTGAACCACACGCCTGCTTGGGGCGGCAACTGGCTCCGTCGGGCCAACCAAGGTTGGTGAAGCACCGAGCGGCCTCGCCCCTATCCGAAGGGCTCGGCGGGCCACCCAGCCGGGTAGTATGCCGGAGAACGGCTCCTCAGAAGCCATCGGAAGAGTGGGGAAAATGGTGAAGGAGGAGATGGGGGAGCGGCAGAGGGGTGCGATTCTTGCCCGTTATCTGTCTGGCCTTGTTTAAATAGAGGGCGGATGGTAGGAGCTTGGCCGGCGTCTGGCCTCGTTTAAACTGAGTGCGGACGGGAGGAGCTCGGCCGGTGTTGCGTTTAATTCTGGCCCGCTCATGAACGGACGTGTGGCCGGAGTAGGTTTCTCTGTTTGCATGCGGGTTTAACGGAAGGATTTGATGGAGGTGAGGAGGCGTGTTCAGTCAGGCGTGCAGCGGGCGGTGCAGTACTATTCAATTTGACAGCGGGCGGTGCAGTTCCCAATACGGCTTTAATGCAAACGAGGGAGGGGTAGCAGTTCCCAAAATGTTGAACGGCCAATGAATCCTCCTTCAATTAATGCGTGAGGGAAGTAATGGGAGGAGGACCGGGCAAAGAGGCTGCACGATGTGAATGCAACACAGTTTGCCCTCATATAAAGGTGCCCCTCCATTCCAATGCATCTACCACATCGTACTCACCTAAGCATTTTCCTAAGCACACTAAGCGCAAAAGTGCTCACTCCAGACCCATGGCGGCAATGCGCATGAGCGGACAGCGGCTGTGCCAGATGGTCCATGACGCCAGCCTGCGGCATGGCGCCGAGGATCGTCTCCAGACGGTGTTGGAGACCGGCTGGTGGATGGCCACCGTCGACGCCAACTATGACTCTCAGTTGGACCAGATGATCGTTGCCACCACCAACAAGTTCACCGTCCTCAAGAAGCTTGTGGATGACATCGCCGTACTCCTCCAGCCCGCGCGCCCGGGCTCCTCATTGCCTGCCACCCTAATCGGCCTCCATGGCCGGAACCTCTTTCAAGCACTGGTGGCCCTGTGACTGCCCGCTGACGCCACGAAGAATGTCCACCTAGAGGTCGCGCTCGCCGCGAGGCGCCTCGTCGACCTACACATCCACGTGTACGAGCAAATCGTGTACATAGGTATCTACAAGGCCAGTGAGGACACTACGACGTTGGCCTTCCTCAACCGGCTGGAAACCTTGGATACCTTTGTTGAGAAGCACCTTGACCTCGCCACAAAAGCCGCTGCTCCTTAGCCGCCGGTCGGTGGTCCGGTGCACTAAGTTGAGGAGGAGGAGGTCGTACATTGAATGATGCATCTTTCTTCTTGCCTCCTGTAACCACCACTGCGATCGCATCATTGTGGCCTTAATTCTTATTATGCTATTGCATTCTCGTTCCATTTAATACCGACATGTGCGATCCCTTTGCTTAATTATATGCATCACTGTAACTAGTACTCCATCCGTCAATTTATAAGTTGTGCTTACCTTTTCCACCAACTTCGTGCAATGCGCGGCATCTTGGTAGAAACACTAGAACATGTCGGACCGCATGTGACCAAACCAACGATGCGCCAACCTAGCTACTATGTACCCTACTTATCTGGAGGAAATAGCCCCGCCCTAGCGTTTCTAATCATTATTTCTATCTATCAATCATGCCAAGGAGCAGAACCAAATGTTACAATTTATACATGTTTCTCTGCTACTACTCCTATAAAAGACTCAGTTGGTGATGGTGGTGTGTCTGCCATCCGTCGTTTCTGGCCATTAAATCTGCATCTAACGGCTGTGAGGTAAGTTGTGGCATTTTTTCAACAATAGCCCACTTCTGTGCTCCAATTTGCAGAAAACCCCTTATTATCTTGAAAGCAACCACATCCCTCCCTCACCTCATCAAAACAGCCTGAGAAATATATTTTGAGTGAAAATTAATATATTAGGAGTATATCAAAACAAGAGTGATTTCTTTCAAGTTTGTGAACAAGTACTACTATTCTACTACTTTGGATCCGTCGCAACGCACGGGCACATTGCTAGTAAAAGGAAAAGGCATGCAGCGTTCACGTCGCACCCCCACACGCCGGGGAATCGAGAGTACTCCACGGCCCGTTCGGCACGACACATAGCTTAGGGAAGGCGTGTTGCCTAGCATTTTCACTTTCATGTGGGACCGCTGTTGAGCAAACCGACTATTGGCAAACCACACCCCGCCCGCCGCCGGGGTGGAAATCAGAAACGAGGGAAGATCTAGCTGTAGCACGGAAGCCAAGAAATTTGGTGTCAGATGGGGCTCGTTGTAACGCCCCGGATCCGATGCGCCAGGTGTCTGCCAGTTATTCGCTGTCGTTGCCATGTCATTTGCTTGCGTGTTGCATTTTGTCATGTCATCATCTGCATTTCATATCATGTCATCTTGTGCATCACATTTGCATACGTGTTCGTCTCATGCATCCGAGCATTTTCCCCGTTGTCCGTTTTGCAATCCGGCACTCCTATGCTCCCCGGCGCCCCCTTTTGCCTCTTCTCGTGTGCGGGTGTCAAACTTTCTCGGAATGGACCGAGTCTTGTCAAGTGGCCTTGGTATACCACCGGTAGACCACCGGTCAAGTTTCGTTCCATTTAGAGGTCGTTTGGTACAACAACGGTTAACCGGGCATTCGCAAAGTCCGTTTGTGAGTTGCAGCAAAACCCCTTTCAAACAGCCCCAAAACCCCTCTAAGTCTCCGACATGCTCTCGGTCGTTCGATCACGATCGCGTGGGTGAAAACCGCACCTCGTTTGGACTCTCCTAGCTCCCTCTGCCTATATATTTGCCCTCTTTCCTGAAAATCCGCAAACGAAACCCTACCAAACCTCCCCTCGCACCGCGCCGGACATGTCCGCCCTCCTCCGGACAGTTCAGCGCCGCCGCCTGCAGCCAATGGCGCGCCGCCATGTGGCAGCCGCCGCCGCCCTCCGCCTCCGGCCCGTAGGGCCCGGATCCGGCCCCCGCGCGGGCCCAAGCCGCCGCCGCCGCCCCGAGGCGCTCGCCTCCCCGCGCGCCCGCTCCTCCTTCCGCCGGTCGCCGCCGCCGGCGCCGCATCCCGGCGACCTCCGCCGCCCGGCCGCGCCTCGCCTCCGCCGTGCCGCGCCCCGCCGCCGCCGGTCGCCGCCTCCGCCTCTTCCCCGCGCGTCCGGTCTCCTCCCGCGGCCCCCACCTGCTCCACCTCTCCGGCCCGACGCCGTCGAGGTCCCCGCCGCGCCGCCCGACCTTCCCGCCGCCGGCGCCCTCCTCTTCTTCGAGCTCGAGGTCCAGCCACGCCGGATCCCGATCGGGTCAACCCCCGCGTTGACTTCGCCCCCCCCCCCCCCCCTCGAGGTCGTTTTCCTGCTAAGTCCCTAGTTTTTCTTAATATGTGCATGTGTTCGACCTAGCGTAACTTTCTGCTCGTAGATCCATTGTGCATGTATGATATGTCAAAATATTCGCCTCGTGATGCTCTACATTTTGTTACATTGCACCATGTTCATTTGAGTACATATTGATGCCCTAATCATCATTGCAAGAGGGCTAGTTGCTGTTATTTTCTGGTTCTTATCAGAACTTGGAGATTTGTCATTTTTGTATCTTTAATTCTGTGCATCTTATGGGCATGAGCTCTACATGTGTTTTGAAGTATGCCATGCCATCTTTCCAGTGGTGTATGCCATGTATTTTTGTGATCTCTGCGGTGACTAGCACAAGCATGCAAAGTAGGCTCCGTAATGTTTCTGATTTCAGGGACTTAGTGTTTTCTCTAAGTCTTTGTCTGCTGTTATTTTGTTGCCATGTAAACTTGATACTACAGAGAGACCCATGCATATTTTGGATATGTTCAGTAAGGATGTTTTGTAGCTATTGTTGTTATTGATCCAGCCCTGCCCTTGTTTGCAATTATGGAGTGCCATAGCATGACTCAATCTTACTCTACTTTTGCTATAAAATATTTCTGGCAGATTCTTAACATGATATGCAATTTTGCCAAGCTTATTGTAGTTGTTCCTTTCATGCTATGCTTTTGTTCTTGCCATGGTTAGCTTCATAAACATTCCATCTTGCTGTAGGTATGCTTAGTTTGTCATGCGTTGCTTTGTGGTGAGTGCATCAAGCTCACCAACATGCCTACATATTATAGTTTCTGCCATGCTCTGTTTTCTGCCAAGTCTGAAACCTGATAACGATACTTGCCATGTTTACATGCTTGCCATCATATCTTCTGGTCCTTTTTGGGTTATGGTCAGTAAGGGACATTTGTTATATGCTTTGAGTAGACTCTTGCCATGCCTTGCTTTGCCATGTTATGTTCCTGTAGCATGTTGATTTCGTGCTCTGAACATTGCAATCTGATGCTGTTTCTGCCATGTCCAGTATTTCTGCTAAGTCTGTGAACCTGTTATTATTTTGCAATCTTGCCATGTCCTTTTGAGCATGTTCTAGTGATTGCTGGAGATAGCTCAGTGTTCATGTTTTGTTGTGCTTTACCTGTACATCATGCCCATGCCTTTTGTTTTCATGTTGAGTTGCTGTAGTATATTGTTTTGATGCTTGCTTTATGCCTAGTTGCTGTTTTGGACAGATTGTTGCTATGTATTGTTTGGAGTGTATGTGTTGCACCGTTGCTCCGTTTTGAGCATGCTCTATATGAAACTTGCTTAGTTTTGCATGTAGTCTCATATTATCATGTTGCATCATTGTTTTGAGGTGTTTGCTTGATGTTTGTATGCATTTTGCATCAATGTCATGTTTATCTTGTCTTGCTCATATCTTCTAGACCGTAGCTCCGAATCTAATGAACTTTATATGTAACTTGACTAGAATTTCGTGTAGATCATCATGGTGCTCTTTAACTTGATGTTTAACAATTTCAACTTAATGCTTGTTCAGTTCTGGACCAATTTCAAAATTTGCATATGAGGACTTACCGGAATTATTATGAGTTGTTTCCGGCCTCATTTAAACTTGTTGTGATGTGTTGTTCTTGTATGCATCATCTCTTGTCATGAGTAGCTTCTTATAGCCTTGTCATGCATCATACTTGATTGAGCATCATGCCTTGTTCATGTGTGGTGTGTTTACCTTGTTGTGTGCCTCTTCTCGATAGTTCCCGTGTCGTTGCGATCGTGAGGATTCGTTCGTCTTCGTGGCTTCATCTTCTTCATGGATCCGTTCTTCTTCCTAGCGGGATTTCAGGCAAGATGACCGTCACCTTGGATCTCATTACTATCATTGCTATGCTAGTTGCTTCGTTCTATCGCTTTGTTGCGCTACCTATTCACTTGCTCCTCAAGCCTCCCAAATTGCCATGAACCTCTAACCTTTGTCACCCTTCCTAGCAAACCATTGTTTGGCTATGTTACCGCTTTGCTCAGCCCCTCTTATAGCGTTGCTAGCTGCAGGTGAAGATGAAGATTGCTCCATGTTGGATTATGTTTATGTTGGGATATCACAATATCTCTTATATTATTAATGCATCTATATACTTGGTAAAGGGTGGAAGGCTCCGCCGTATGCCTTGTGTTTTGTTCCACTCTTGCCGCCCTAGTTTCCGTCATACCGGTGTTATATTCCCGGATTTTGCGTTCCTTACACGGTTGGGTGATTTATGGGACCCCCTTGACAGTTTGCTTTGAATAAAACTCTTCCAGCAAGGCCCAACCTTGGTTTTACCATTTGTCCAGCCTATTTCTTTTCCCTAGGGAGTCGCTCTCTCGAGGGTCATCTTTATTTCCCCCCCCGGGCCAGTGCTTCTCTAAGTGTTGGTCCGAACTGAGTAGACTGCGGGGCCACCTCGTGGAAACTCGAGGTCTGGTTTTACTCGTAGGATGTCTCATCCGGTGTTGCCCTAAGAACGAGATATGTGCAGCTCCTATCGGGATGTCGGCGCATCGGGCGGCTTTGCTGGTTTTGTTTTACCATTGTCGAAATGTCTTGTAACCGGGACTCCGAGACTGATCGGGTCTTCCCGGGAGAAGGAATATCCTTCGTTGACCGTGAGAGCTTATCATGGGCTAAGTTGGGACACCCCTGCAGGGTATTATCTTTCGGAAGCCGTGCCCGCGGTTATGTGGCAGATGGGAATTTGTTAATATCCGGTTGTAGATAACTCGACACTTGACCTTAATTAAAACGCATCAACCGTGTGTGTAGCCGTGATGGTCTCTTCTCGGCGGAGTCCGGGAAGTGAACACGGTTTCTGGGTCATGTTTGACGTAAGTAGGAGTTCAGGATCACTTCTTGATCATTGTTACTTTCGCGACCGTTCCTTTGCTTCTCTTCTCGCTCTTGTTTGCGTAAGTTAGCCACCATACATGCTTAGTCGCTGCTGCAACCTCACCACCTTATCCTTTCCTTTCCCATTAAGCTTTGCTAGTCTTGATACCCATGGTAATGGGATTGTTGAGTCCTTGTGGCTCACAGATTACTACACCACCAGTTGCAGGTACAGGTTTTGCGATGACCATGACGCGAGAGCGATGTTTACTTGTTTGGAGTTCTTCTTCTGCTTCTTCTTCGATCAGGGGATAGGTTCAAGGCCGGCAGCCTGGGCTAGCAGGGTGGATGTCGTTTGAGTTTCTGTTTATGTTTCATCCGTAGTCGGATGTTGATCTCTTGTATGATGTATTGATGTATCCTTGCGGCATTTGTATGCCTTGTATGTATCCCCATAAATTATGTAATGTTGATGTAATGATATCCACCTTGCAAAAGCGTTTCAATATGCGGGTCTATCCTTGGTGGGACCTTCGAGTTCCTTTAGGATAGGGTCGCATATTGGGCGTGACAAGTTGGTATCAGAGCCTCGACCGACCCTAGGAGCCCCCCTTGATTGATCGTGTAGTTTGGCCATTGTTGAGTCTAGAAGAAAACTTTTTCGGAGTCTAGCTATATCGGAGAGTAGGAATTCTTTTTACTCCTCTGCCCCTTCATCGCTCTAGTGAGAAATCTTGACGTAGGTGTTTTGAACTATTCCTCTTCCCCTTCAAATTTTTCTTCAGGAGCACGTGGTTAGTTTTCGTTCGTTGTCCTTCCTTTTTTCAATCCGGTGCATTTCTCTTCGAGTGTTTTCAATCCTCGTCATCTTTTGCGAGATCTGTCCTCAGTTATTTCTCTTCCGATGTCGTTTTCCCTGTTCGAAGTTGTCTTTGTTTTCCCACCCGCCCACCCTTCTTCTCGGAACCGGAGTCTGTGATCGAGTATCTACTCTACTCGTGCGAAATCTTTGCATTCTTTCCTCAATGATTTCAACCGATGCTTTTTCTCTTCAAAGCTATTCTCGATTTCCCCTTCCAAGTTGCCGTTGTTTTCCCGCCCTCCCACCATTTTATTCCCGGAGTCTGAGCCACTATTCAAGCACCTATTTCATTCATGCGGAATATCTTCAGTCTGTCCTCAATTATTTTCAACTGGTGAATTCTTGTCAAGTTCATCTTTGATTCGTCTTGTTTTCTTCTCCGGCGGATTCAGTTCCAAATTTTCGGTAGTAATTATATTCTTTCCTCGGCCTAAATTTTTCTCGTTGCTCGTTCCCCTCTCATCATTTTACCATTCCGGAGTGATGAAGACATCTCAGGAGATTCGTCTGTGTTCGAATTAATTCGAGGTTTTCACCTCATTCAAATATTTCAATTATTCCGGTGCATCATCTATCTCCTCAACAATCCTTTCTTAACGGTGTTTCTTTTTAGTGGGCCCTAACCCACAGGTTTTTTTTTCCAGGATCTTACCTGACTCTTCTAATTTTTCCCGGAGCTATTCTCAAATCATTTCCGAAGTTTGATGTAAGTATGAATTTCATCAGTCAGACGCTTCCCAAGATCAATTTCAAATTATTTTCATTGTTGGTTCAACCTCTTCGCTTTTCACTGTCCCAGAGTATCTCATCGATTTTGGTGTCATTTCTCGCCGTCATTCTCAACATTGAAGACCGAAGTAGAATTTCTCTTAAATCTTGGTCGTTCTCTCGGAGATTCGTCATGCGAGCTTCATGTATCCTCTCAAATTGTTTCTAGTCGTGTAATTTTTTTCACCCATCCGAAGTATTTCAGGAGTTGATTTCCGTCTCAATTATCCGGAGGCCATCTGTTCAGAAGATTTCTTCGTCCCAAGTTTTCTAATCCGTTCTCTGATTATTCTTTATTCATGCCCTTTCGTTCGTCTCCTTATTCTTCCGGTGCTTCGTTCAAGTATGCTTCAATCAGCTCGCGATCTCTTCTTTCAATTGCATCTTGATTCCCTCAAGTATATTCGTGCTTTTCCTATTTTTCCCAGTGAGCCACTCTCCTTCGTCAGTCAATTTTGAATTCTAACGGTGGTTCGCTCAAGATTTCTTTATGTTGTTATCATATCAATTAATTTGTTCTTTCCAAATCCTACCGATGGTTCACGAAGATTTTCTCAAGTTTTGGCGCTATATTCCCCCTTAATCTTTCCAACGCGGATAAGTGGTATGCAAATCCATGGTATCTCATCAATTTAATTTGTGGAGGACAAGCATAACGTAATTCTTATTCTTCTTTCTTCATGTAGTTTAATCTTTTCTTTTGGAGATTGATCATCTCATCAAATTCTCGGTTCAAAGTGTTATCATCTTGTCTTCCGGAGTTCTAAATTTCCTCGGCCATTTCGTCGGAACCTCCATCATCGCAAGGAGTTAATCTTATCCCTTTCATCCTTCAATTTTTATCGGCATTCTTTTGTTACCGGAGATCTTCACGGTGGCTCGTCATGATTTAATTCTTTTATCAAGTGTTCATCAAGATTCTTATCGAAGGAGTTCAAGTACCTTTCCTTCTTGCTTTTCGAAGTGCAATTAATTCTCCTTATTCTTTTGAAGTGGAGTTTTGCATTTCTTCGTTCTTCTCAGCTATCCAATCATTTCCGGTTGTGGCCGGTTATCACCTTATGATCTTGACATGTTACCTATAAGACCACATCAAGCCTATTCTTTTCGTTGTTGATTTCCTCAACAACTCCATTAAATCCTTTCTTCTAAGGTTGCTTTCTATTTCATTCGTGGTACTAGTTGTCATTTTCTTCACCGTTCTTCTCATTCTATTAATTCAAGTCTTCCGAAGATTTTGTGTTGTTCCTCAAGTCAAGTATCATCCCATTTCTCGAGCTCGTGCTGCCTAAATCCTTTCAGTCTTATTCATTTCTTATCTTGTCTAACCGGAGTGGTTTCAGAGTCTATCTGATTCCGTGAGCATTCGACTCTCGTCATTCTCGTCGTTCCTTTTCTTCTCAAGTGCTCTCGATTCTTTGATCTCCTCTTGCGTTCTTATTCCTTTTTTCTATCTTCTCCCAACCGGAGTGGTTTCGATTTCAGTCTTATTCCTAGAGCTTTTGCTTCTTATCGCACTCAACATTCCTTTTTCCTACTCGAGTGTCCTTGACTTTGTTCATCCTCTCTCTTTTGTTCTTATTTCACCTCATCCCTTTTTTTCCCTTCCGTCTCGGTCCTAAGATCTCGGGACGAGATCTCTTGTTAGTGGAGGAGTGTTGTAACGCCCCGGATCCGATGCGCCAGGTGTCTGCCAGTTATTCGCTGTCGTTGCCATGTCATTTGCTTGCGTGTTGCATTTTGTCATGTCATCATCTGCATTTCATATCATGTCATCTTGTGCATCGCATTTGCATACGTGTTCGTCTCATGCATCCGAGCATTTTCCCCGTTGTCCGTTTTGCAATCCGGCACTCCTATGCTCCCCGGCGCCCCCTTTTGCCTCTTCTCGTGTGCGGGTGTCAAACTTTCTCGGAATGGAATGAGTCTTGTCAAGTGGCCTTGGTATACCACCGGGAGACCACCGGTCAAGTTTCGTTCCATTTGGAGGTCGTTTGGTACTCCAACAGTTAACCGGGCATTCGCAAAGTCCGTTTGTGAGTTGCAGCAAAACCCCTTTCAAACAGCCCCAAAACCCCTCTAAGTCTCCGCCATGCTCTCGGTCGTTCGATCACGATCGCGTGGGCGAAAACCGCACCTCGTTTGGACTCTCCTAGCTCCCTCTGCCTATATATTTGCCCTCTTCCCTGAAAATCCGCAGACGAAACCCTAGCAAACCTCCCCTCGCACCGCGCCGGACATGTCCGCCCTCCTCCGGACAGTTCAGCGCCGCCATGTGGCAGCCGCCGCCGCCCTCCGCCTCCGGCCCGTCGGGCCCGGATCCGGCCCCCGCGCGGGCCCGAGCCGCCGCCGCCGCCCCGAGGCGCTCGCCTCCCCGCGCGCCCGCTCCTCCCTCCGCCGGTCGCCGGCGCCGGCGCCGCCTCCCGGCGACCTCCGCCGCCCGGCCGCGCCTCGCCTCCGCCGTGCCGCGCCCCGCCGCCGCCGGTCGCCGCCTCCGCCTCTTCCCCGCGCGTCCGGCCTCCTCCCGCGGCCCCCACCTGCTCCACCTCTCCGGCCCGACGACGTCGAGGTCCCCGCCGCGCCGCCCGACGTTCCCGCCGCCGGCACCCTCCTCTTCTTCGAGCTCGAGGTCCAGCCGCCCCGGATCCCGATCGGGTCAACCCCCGCGTTGACTTCGCCCCCCCCCCCCCTCGAGGTCGTTTTCCTGCTAAGTCCCCAGTTTTTTTAATATGTGCATGTGTTTGACCTAGCGTAACTTTCTGCTCGTAGATCCATTGTGCATGTATGATATATCAAAATGTTCGTCTCGTGATGTTCTACATTTTGTTACATTGCACCATGTTCATTTAAGTCCATATTGATGCCCTAATCATCGTTGCAAGAGGGCTAGTTGCTGTTATTCTCTGGTTCTTATCAGAACTTGGAGATTTGTCATTTTTGTATCTTTAATTCTGTGCATCTTATGGGCATGAGCTCTACATGTGTTTTGAAGTATGCCATGCCATCTTTCCAGTGGTGTATGCCTTGTATTTTTGTGATCTCTGTGGTGACTAGCACAAGCATGCAAATAGGCTCCATAATGTTTCTGATTTCAGGGACTTAGTGTTTTCTCCTAGTCTTTGTCTGCTGTTATTTTGTTGCCATGTAAACTTGATGCTACAGAGAGACCCATGCATATTTTGGATATGTTCAGTAAGGATGTTTTGTATCTATTGTTGTTATTGATCCAGTCCTGCCCTTGTTTGCAATTATGGAGTGCCACAGTATGACTCAATCTTGCTCTACTTTTGCTATAAAATATTTCTGGCAGATTCTTAACATGATATGCAATTTTGCCAAGCTTATTGTAGTTGTTCCTTTCATGCTATGCTTTTGTTCTTGCCATGGTTACCTAATAAACATGCCATCTTGCTTCAGGTATGCTTGTTTTGTCATGCATTGCTTTGTGGTGAGTGCATCAAGCTCACCAACATGCCTATATATTATAGTTTCTGCCATGCTCTGTTTTCTGCAAAGTCTGAAACCTGATAACGATACTTGCCATGTTTACATGCTTGCCATCATATCTTCTGGTCCTTTTTGGCTTATGGTCAGTAAGGGACATTTGTTATATGCTTTGAGTAGACTCTTTCCATGCCTTGTTTTGCCATGTTATGTTCCTGTAGCATGTTGATTTCGTGCTCTGAACATTGCTATCTGATGCTGTTTCTGCCATGTCCAGTATTTCTGCCAAGTCTGTGAACCTGTTATTATTTTGCAATCTTGCCATGTCCTTTTGAGCATGTTCTAGTGATTTCTGGAGATAGCTCAGTGTTCATGTTTTGTTGTGCTTTACCTGTAAATCATGCCCATGCCTTTTGTTTTCATGTTCAGTTACTGTAGCATATTGTTTTGATGCTTGCTTTATGCCTAGTTGCTGTTTTGGACAGATTGTTGCTATGTATTGTTTGGAGTGTGTGTTGCACCGTTGCTCCGTTTTGAGCATGCTCTATATGAAACTTGCTTAGTTTTGCATGTAGTCTCATATTATCATGTTGCATCATTGTTTTGAGGTGTTTGCTTGATGTTTGTATGCATTTTGCATCAATGTCATGTTTATCTTGTCTTGCTCATATCTTCTAGACCGTAGCTCCGAATCTAATGAACTTTATATGTAACTTGACTAGAATTTCGTGTAGATCATCATGGTGCTCTTTAACTTGATGTTTAACAACTTCAACTTAATGCTTGTTCAGTTCTGGACCAATTTCGAAATTTGCATATGAGGACTTACCGGAATTATTATGAGTTGTTTCCGGCCTCATTTAAACTTGCTGTGATGTATTGTTCTTGTATGCATCATCTCTTGTCATGAGTAGCTTCTTATAGCCTTGCCATGCATCATACTTGATTGAGCATCATGCCTTGTTCATGTGTGGTGTGTTTACCTTGTTGTGTGCCTCTTCTCGATAGTTCCCGTGTCGTTGCGATCGTGAGGATTCGTTCGTCTTCGTGGCTTCATCTTCTTCATGGATCCGTTCTTCTTCCTAGCGGGATTTCAGGCAAGATGACCGCCACCTTGGATCTCATTACTATCATTGCTATGCTAGTTGCTTCGTTCTATCGCTTTGCTGCGCTACCTATTCACTTGCTCCTCAAGCCGCCATGAACCTCTAACCTTTGTCACCCTTCCTAGCAAACCATTGTTTGGCTATGTTACCGCTTTGCTCAGCCCATCTTATAGCGTTGCTAGCTGCAGGTGAAGATGAAGATTGCTCCATGTTGGATTATGTTTATGTTGGGATATCACAATATCTCTTATATTATTAATGCATCTATATACTTGGTAAAGGGTGGAAGGCTCCGCCGTATGCCTGGTGTTTTGTTCCACTCTTGCCGCCCTAGTTTCCGTCATACCGGTGTTATATTCCCGGATTTTGCGTTCCTTACACGGTTGGGTGATTTATGGGACCCCCTTGACAGTTCGCTTTGAATAAAACTCTTCCAGCAAGGCCCAACCTTGGTTTTACCATTTGTCCAGCCTATTTCTTTTCCCTAGGGAGTCGCTCTCTCGAGGGTCATCTTTATTTACCCCCCCCCCGGGCCAGTGCTTCTCTAAGTGTTGGTCCGAACTGAGTAGACTGCGGGGCCACCTCGTGGAAACTCGAGGTCTGGTTTTACTCGTAGGATGTCTCATCCGGTGTTGCCCTGAGAACGAGATATGTGCAGCTCCTATCGGGATGTCGGCGCATCGGGCGGCTTTGCTGGTTTTGTTTTACCATTGTCGAAATGTCTTGTAACCGGGACTCCGAGACTGATCGGGTCTTCCCGGGAGAAGGAATATCCTTCGTTGACCGTGAGAGCTTATCATGGGCTAAGTTGGGACACCCCTGCAGGGTATTATCTTTCGGAAGCCGTGCCCGTGGTTATGTGGCAGATGGGAATTTGTTAATATCCGGTTGTAGATAACTCGACACTTGACCTTAATTAAAACGCATCAACCGTGTGTGTAGCCGTGATGGTCTCTTCTCGGCGGAGTCCGGGAAGTGAACACGGTTTCTGTGTTATGTTTGACGTAAGTAGGAGTTCAGGATCACTTCTTGATCATTGTTACTTTCGCGACCGTTCCTTTGCTTCTCTTCTCGCTCTTGTTTGCGTAAGTTAGCCACCATACATGCTTAGTCGCTGCTGCAACCTCACCACCTTATCCTTTCCTTTCCCATTAAGCTTTGCTAGTCTTGATACCCATGGTAATGGGATTGCTGAGTCCTTGTGGCTCACAGATTACTACACCACCAGTTGCAGGCACAGGTTTTGCGATGACCATGACGCGAGAGCGATGTTTACTTGTTTGGAGTTCTTCTTCTGCTTCTTCTTCGATCAGGGGATAGGTTCCAGGCCGGCAGCCTAGGCTAGCAGGGTGGATGTCGTTTGAGTTTCTGTTTATGTTTCATCCGTAGTCGGATGTTGATCTCTTGTATGATGTATTGATGTATCCTTGCGGCATTTGTATGCCTTGTATGTATCCCCATAAATTATGTAATGTTGATGTAATGATATCCACCTTGCAAAAGCGTTTCAATATGCGGGTCTATCCTTGGTGGGACCTTCGAGTTCCTTTAGGATAGGGTCGCATATTGGGCGTGACAAGTTGGTATCAGAGCCTCGACCGACCCTAGGAGCCCCCCTTGATTGATCGTGTAGTTTGGCCATTGTTGAGTCTAGAAGAAAACTTTTTCGGAGTCTAGCTATATCGGAGAGTAGGAATTCTTTTTACTCCTCTGCCCCTTCGTCGCTCTGGTGAGAAATCTTGACGTAGGTGTTTTGAACTATTCCTCTTCCCCTTCAAATTTTTCTTCAGGATCACGTGGTTAGTTTTCGTTCGTTGTCCTTCCTTTTTTCAATCCGGCGCATTTCTCTTCGAGTGTTTTCGATCCTCGTCATCTTTTGCGAGATCAGTCCTTAGTTATTTCTCTTCCGATGTCGTTTTCCCTGTCCGAAGTTGTCTTTGTTTTCCCACCCGCCCACCCTTCTTCTCGGAACCGGAGTCTGTGATCGAGTATCTACTCTACTCGTGCGAAATCTTTGCATTCTTTCCTCAATGATTTCAACCGATGCTTTTTCTCTTCAAAGCTATTCGTCGATTTCCCCTTCCAAGTTGCCGTTGTTTTCCCGCCCTCCTACCATTTTATTCCCGGAGTCTGAGCCACTATTCAAGCACCTATTTCATTCATGCGGAATATCTTCAGTCTTTCCTCAATTATTTTCAACTGGTGAATTCTTGTCAAGTTCATCTTTGATTCGTCTTGTTTTCTTCTCCGGCGGATTCAGTTCCAAATTTTCGGTAGTAATTATATTCTTTCCTCGGCCTAAATTTTTCTCGTTGCTCGTTCCCCTCTCATCATTTTACCATTCCGGAGTGATGAAGACATCTCAGGAGATTCGTCTGTGTTCGAATTAATTCGAGGTTGTCACCTCATTCAAATATTTCAATTATTCCGGTGCATCATCTATCTCCTCAACAATCCTTTCTTAACGGTGTTTCTTTTTAGTGGGCCCTAACCCACATGTTTTTTTCCAGGATCTTACCTGACTCTTCTAATTTTTCCCGGAGCTATTCTCAAATCATTTCCAAAGTTTGATGTAAGTATGAATTTCATCAGTCAGACGCTTCCCAAGATCAATTTCAAATTATTTTCATTGTTGGTTCAACCTCTTCGCTTTTCACTGTCCCAGAGTATCTCATCGATTTTGGTGTCATTTCTCGCCGTCATTCTCAACATTGAAGACCGAAGTAGAATTTCTCTTAAATCTTGGCCGTTCTCTCGGAGATTCGTCATGTGAGCTTCATGTATCCTCTCAAATTGTTTCTAGTCGTGTAATTTTTTTCACCCATCCGAAGTATTTCAGGAGTTGATTTCCGTCTCAATTATCCGGAGGCCATCTGTTCAGAAGATTTCTTCGTCCCAAGTTTTCTAATCCGTTCTCTGATTATTCTTTATTCATGCCCTTTCGTTCG
The DNA here is from genome assembly GCF_002575655.3 of Aegilops tauschii subsp. strangulata. Lineage (NCBI taxonomy): Eukaryota > Viridiplantae > Streptophyta > Magnoliopsida > Poales > Poaceae > Aegilops > Aegilops tauschii. Next base: position 522,352,930 of record NC_053036.3, read on the forward strand.
TCTCCTTATTCTTCCGGTGCTTCGTTCAAGTATGCTTCAATCAGCTCGCGATCTCTTCTTTCAATTGCATCTTGATTCCCTCAAGTATATTCGTGCTTTTCCTATTTTTCCCGGTGAGTCACTCTCCTTCGTCAGTCAATTTTGAATTCTAACGGTGGTTCGCTCAAGATTTCTTTATGTTGTTATCATATCAATTAATTCGTTCTTTCCAAATCCTACCGATGGTTCACGAAGATTTTCTCAAGTTTTGGCGCTATATTCCCCCTTAATCTTTCCAACGCGGATAAGTGGTATGCAAATCCATGGTATCTCATCAATTTAATTGGTGGAGGACAAGCATAACGTAATTCTTATTCTTCTTTCTTCATGTAGTTTAATCTTTTCTTTCGGAGATTGATCATCTCATCAAATTCTCGGTTCAAAGTGTTATCATCTTGTCTTCCGGAGTTCTAAATTTCCTCGGCCATTTCGTCGGAACCTCCATCGGAATCATCGCAAGGAGTTAATCTTATCCCTTTCATCCTTCAATTTTTATCGGCATTCTTTTGTTACCGGAGATCTTCACGGTGGCTCGTCATGATTTAATTCTTTTATCAAGTGTTCATCAAGATTCTTATCGAAGGAGTTCAAGTACCTTTCCTTCTTGCTTTTCGAAGTGCAATTAATTCTCCGTATTCTTTTGAAGTGGAGTTTTGCATTTCTTCGTTCTTCTCAGCTATCCAATCATTTCCGGTTGTGGCCGGTTATCACCTTATGATCTTGACATGTTACCTATAAGACCACAACAAGCTTATTCTTTTCGTTGTTGATTTCCTTAACAACTCTGTTAAATCCTTTCTTCTAAGGTTGCTTTCTATTTCATTCGTGGTACTAGTTGTCATTTTCTTCACCGTTCTTCTCATTCTATTAATTCAAGTCTTCCGGAGATTTTGTGTTGTTCCTCAAGTCAAGTATCATCCCATTTCTTGAGCTCGTGCTTCCTAAATCCTCTCAGTCTTATTCGTTTCTTATCTTGTCTAACCGGAGTGGTTTCAGAGTCTATCTGATTCCGTGAGCATTCGACTCTCGTCATTCTCGTCGTTCCTTTTCTTCTCAAGTGCTCTCGATTCTTTGATTTCCTCTTCTGTTCTTATTCCTTTTTTCTATCTTCTCCCAACCGGAGTGGTTTCGATTTCAGTCTTATTCCTAGAGCTTTTGCTTCTTATCGCACTCAACATTCCTTTTTCCTACTCGAGTGTCCTTGACTTTGTTCATCCTCTCTCTTTTGTTCTTATTTCACCTCATCCCTTTTTTTCCCTTCCGTCTCGGTCCTAAGATCTCGGGACGAGATCTCTTGTTAGTGGAGGAGTGTTGTAACGCCCCGGATCCGATGCGCCAGGTGTCTGCCAGTTATTCGCTGTCGTTGCCATGTCATTTGATTGCGTGTTGCATTTTGTCATGTCATCATCTGCATTTCATATCATGTCATCTTGTGCATCGCATTTGCATACGTGTTCGTCTCATGCATCCGAGCATTTTCCCCGTTGTCCGTTTTGCAATCCGGCACTCCTATGCTCCCCGGCGCCCCCTTTTGCCTCTTCTCGTGTGCGGGTGTCAAACTTTCTCGGAATGGAATGAGTCTTGTCAAGTGGCCTTGGTATATACCACCGGTAGACCACCGGTCAAGTTTCGTTCCATTTGGAGGTCGTTTGGTACTCCAACAGTTAACCGGGCATTCGCAAAGTCCGTTTGTGAGTTGCAGCAAAACCCCTTTCAAACAGCCCCAAAACCCCTCTAAGTCTCCGCCATGCTCTCTGTCATTCGATCACGATCGCGTGGGCGAAAAGCGCACCTCGTTTGGACTCTCCTAGCTCCCTCTGCCTATATATTTGCCCTCTTCCCTGAAAATCCGCAGACGAAACCCTAGCAAACCTCCCCTCGCACCGCGCCGGACATGGCCGCCCTCCTCCGGACAGTTCAGCGCCGCCATGTGGCAGCCGCCGCCCTCCGCCTCCGGCCCGTCGGGCCCGGATCCGGCCCCCGTGCGGGCCCGAGCCGCCGCCGCCGCCCCGAGGCGCTCGCCTCCCCGTGCGCCCGCTCCTCCGTCCGCCGGTCGCCGGCGCCGGCGCCGCCTCCCGGCGACCTCCGCCGCCCGGCCGCGCCTCGCCTCCGCCGTGCCGCGCCCCGTCGCCGCCGGTCGCCGCCTCCGCCTCTTGCCCGCGCGTCCGGCCTCCTCCCGCGGCCCCCACCTGCTCCACCTCTCCGGCCCGACGACGTCGAGGTCCCCGCCGCGCCGCCCGACCTTCCCGCCGCCGGCGCCCTCCTCTTCTTCGAGCTCGAGGTCCAGCCGCGCCGGATCCCGATCGGGTCAACCCCCGCATTGACTTCGCCCCACCCCCTCGAGGTCGTTTTCCTCCAAAGTCCCCAGTTTTTTTTAATATGTGCATGTGTTTGACCTAGCATAACTTTCTGCTCGTAGATCCATTGTGCATGTATGATATATCAAAATGTTCGCCTCGTGATGTTTTACATTTTGTTACATTGCACCATGTTCATTTGAGTCCATATTGATGCCCTAATCATCGTTGCAAGAGGGCTAGTTGCTGTTATTCTCTGGTTCTTATCAGAACTTGGAGATTTGTCATTTTTGTATCTTTAATTCTGTGCATCTTATGGGCATGAGCTCTACATGTGTTTTGAAGTATGCCATGCCATCTTTCCAGTGGTTTATGCCATGTATTTTTGTGATCTCTGTGGTGACTAGCACAAGCATGCAAATAGGCTCCGTAATGTTTCTGATTTCAGGGACTTGGTGTTTTCTCCAAGTCTTTGTCTGCTGTTATTTTGTTGCCATGTAAACTTGATGCTACAGATAGACCCATGCATATTTTGGATATGTTCAGTAAGGATGTTTTTTAGATATTGTTGTTAGTGATCCATTCCTGCCCTTGTTTGCAATTATGGAGTGCCATAGCATGACTCAATCTTGCTCTACTTTTGCTATAAAATATTTCTGGCAGATTCTTAACATGATATGCATTTTTGCCAAGCTTATTGTAGTTGTTCCTTTCATGCTATGCTTTTGTTCTTGCCATGGTTAGCTTCATAAACATTCCCTCTTGCTGTAGGTATGCTTATTTTGTCATGCATTGCTTTGTGGTGAGTGCATCAAGCTCACCAACATGCCTACATATTATAGTTTCTGCCATGCTCTGAGTAGACTCTTGCCATGCCTTGTTTTGCCATGTTATGTTCCTGTAGCAGGTTGATTTCGTGCTCTGAACATTGCTACCTGATGCTGTTTCTGCCATGTCCAGTATTTCTGCCAAGTCTGTGAACCTGTTATTATTTTGCAATCTTGCCATGTCCTTTTGAGCATGTTCTAGTGATTTCTGGAGATAGCTCAGTGTTCATGTTTTCTTGTGCTTTACCTTTATATCATGCCCATGCCTTTTGTTTTCATGTTGAGTTGCTGTACCATCTTGTTTTGATGCTTGCTTTATGCCTGGTTGCTGTTTTGGACAGATTGTTGCTATGTATTGTTTGGAGTGTGTGTGTGTTGCACCGTTGCTCCGTTTTGAGCATGCTCTATATGAAACTTGCTTAGTTTTGCATGTAGTCTCATATTATCATGTTGCATCATTGTTTTGAGGTGTTTGCTTGATGTTTGTATGCATTTTGCATCAATGTCATGTTTATCTTGTCTTGCTCATATCTTCTAGACCGTAGCTCCGAATCTAATGAACTTTATATGTAACTTGACTAGAATTTCGTGTAGATCATCATGGTGCTCTTTAACTTGCTGTTTAACAATTTCAACTTAATGCTTGTTCAGTTCTGGACCAATTTCGAAATTTGCATATGAGGACTTACCAGAATTATTATGAGTTGTTTCCGGCCTCATTTAAACTTGCTGTGATGTGTTGTTCTTGTATGCATCATCTCTTGTCATGAGTAGCTTCTTATAGCCTTGTCATGCATCATACTTGATTGAGCATCATGCCTTGTTCATGTATGGTGTGTTTACCTTATTGTGTGCCTCTTCTCGATAGTTCCCGTGTCGTTGCGATCGTGAGGATTCGTTCGTCTTCGTGGCTTCATCTTCTTCATGGATCTGTTCTTCTTCCTAGCGGGATTTAAGGCAAGATGACCGTCACCTTGGATTTCATTACTATCATTGCTATGCTAGTTGCTTCGTTCTATCGCTTTGCTGCGCTACCTATTCACTTGCTCCTCAAGCCTCCCAAATTGCCATGAACCTCTAACCTTTGTCACCCTTCCTAGCAAACCATTGTTTGGCTATGTTACCGCTTTGCTCAGCCCCTCTTATAGCGTTGCTAGCTGCAGGTGAAGATGAAGATTGCTCCATGTTGGATTATGTTTATGTTGGGATATCACAATATCTCTTATATTATTAATGCATCTATATACTTGGTAAAGGGTGGAAGGCTCCGTCGTATGCCTGGTGTTTTGTTCCACTCTTGCCGCCCTAGTTTCCGTCATACCGGTGTGATATTCACGGATTTTGCGTTCCTTACACGGTTGGGTGATTTATGGGACCCCCTTGACAGTTCGCTTTGAATAAAACTCTTCCAGCAAGGCCCAACCTTGGTTTTACCATTTGTCCAGCCTATTTCTTTTCCCTAGGGAGTCGCTCTCTCGAGGGTCATCTTTATTTACCCCCCCCCCCCCTGGGCCAGTGCTTCTCTAAGTGTTGGTCCGAACTGAGTAGACTGCGGGGCCACCTCGTGGAAACTCGAGGTCTGGTTTTACTCGTAGGATGTCTCATCCGGTGTTGCCCTGAGAACGAGATATGTGCAGCTCCTATCGGGATGTCGGCGCATCGGGCGGCTTTGCTGGTTTTGTTTTACCATTGTCGAAATGTCTTGTAACCGGGACTCCGAGACTGATCGGGTCTTCCTGGGAGAAGGAATATCCTTTGTTGACCGTGAGAGCTTATCATGGGCTAAGTTGGGACACCCCTGCAGGGTATTATCTTTCGGAAGCCGTGCCCGCGGTTATGTGGCAGATGGGAATTTGTTAATATCCGGTTGTAGATAACTCGACACTTGACCTTAATTAAAACGCATCAACCGTGTGTGTAGCCGTGATGGTCTCTTCTCGGCGGAGTCCGGGAAGTGAACACGGTTTCTGGGTTATGTTTGACGTAAGTAGGAGTTCAGGATCACTTCTTGATCATTGTTACTTTCGCGACCGTTCCTTTGCTTCTCTTCTCGCTCTTGTTTGCGTAAGTTAGCCACCATACATGCTTAGTCGCTGCTGCAACCTCACCACCTTATCCTTTCCTTTCCCATTAAGCTTTGCTAGTCTTGATACCCATGGTAATGGGATTGCTGAGTCCTTGTGGCTCACAGATTACTACACCACCAGTTGCAGGTACAGGTTTTGCGATGACCATGACGCGAGAGCGATGTTTACTTGTTTGGAGTTCTTCTTCTGCTTCTTCTTCGATCAGGGGATAGGTTCCAGGCCGGCAGCCTGGGCTAGCAGGGTGGATGTCGTTTGAGTTTCTGTTTATGTTTCATCCGTAGTCGGATGTTGATCTCTTGTATGATGTATTGATGTATCCTTGCGACATTTGTATGCCTTGTATGTATCCCCATAAATTATGTAATGTTGATGTAATGATATCCACCTTGCAAAAGCGTTTCAATATGCGGGTCTATCCTTGGTGGGACCTTCGAGTTCCTTTAGGATAGGGTCGCATATTGGGCGTGACACTCGTTGATAGAGTAGGAGCATTCCGTACTACTACTCCTACTAGTACCTAGTTTGTACTATACAACTACTTCTACCACTATACAACTAGGTACGTGCACGGCGCAACATCGTAGGAAAAAAATGGGAAGATCTTGTTTTGGGTGATTTATCTTTTTTTCAGTCAACGTAGTATGAATAATATGATGTGGGGGGCACCCATGAAGCTTATGTGGCTTGGTTGCATGGCTACGAAATGTTAGAGAAAAATAAATAGATAATGTGTTTAGAGTGCACTCCACTAAATATATATACTTTGGATCCATTGCAATGCATGGGCCGGCACATCTATATCTATACCCCTATATAGTGTGTGAATAACTTTCAATGTTGGTCGTTGGATGAAGCCAATCCAACGGTACAAAGATGGCAAATCCGAGCACTACTGGCCGTTGGATATCATCTACATTCCACCAGATTCTGCCACATGTAGAATCTAGAAGACTCCATGGTTGAACTCTGTTTGGTTCATGACTAACTTTGCCACAACTAAGCTTAGGCAAAGTGTGGCTACCACAAAAAGTGTGGCTAACAAAATGGCCACCACAAGTGTGGCAAGATTTGGCAAGAAGTTGAGTCTATGACATGTGGACGATGTAGCTAGAAAAGTGCGGCAAGCCACAAGTGTGGCAATGAACCAAACACATGCCTAAGATATTATGGCACGCCTAAGCTTAGGCGTGGCAACCTTAGGCTGCAAACCACACATCTATACCCCTATATAGTGTGTGAATAACTTTGAAAGTTGGTCGTTGGATGAAGCCAATCCGATGGTACAAAGATGGCAAATCCGAGCACTACTGGCCGTTGGATATCATCTACATTCCACCATATTCTGCCACATGTAGAATCTAGAAGACTCCATGGTTGAACTTAGGGTGTGTTTGGTTCATGACTAACTTTGCCACAACTAAGCTTAGGCAAAATGTGTCTGCCGCAAAAAGTGTGGCTAACAAAATGGCCACCACAAGTGTGGCAAGATTTGGCAAGAAGTTGAGTCTATGACATGTGGACCATGTAGCTAGAAAAGTGTGGCAAGCCACAAGTGTGGCAATGAACCAACACATGCCTAAGATACTGTGCACGCCTAAGCTTAGGCATGGCAACCTTAGGCTGCAAACCAGACATCTATACCCCTATATAGTGTGTGAATAACTTTGAAAGTTGGTCGTTGGATGAAGCCAATCCGACGGTAGAAAGATGGAAAATCCGAGCACTACTGGCCGTTGGATATCATCTACATTCCACCGGATTCTACCACATGTAGAATCTAGAAGACTCCATGGTTGAACTTAGGGTGTGTTTGGTTCATGACTAACTTTGCCACAACTAAGCTTAGGCAAAATGTGTCTGCCACAAAAAGTGTGGCTAACAAAATGGCCACCACAAGTGTGGCAAGATTTGGCAAGAAGTTGAGTCTATGACATGTGGACCATGTAGCTAGAAAAGTGTGGCAAGCCACAAGTGTGGCAATGAACCAACACATGCCTAAGATACTGTGGCACGCCTAAGCTTAGGCATGGCAACCTTAGGCTGCAAACCAGACATCTATACCCCTATATAGTGTGTGAATAACTTTGAATTTGGTAGCCAATCCGACGGTACAAAGATGGAAAATCCGAGCACTACTGGCCGTTGGATATCATCTACATTCCACCAGATTCGACCACATGTAGAATCTAGAAGACTCCATGGTTGAGTGTGTTTGGTTCATGACTAACTTTGCCACAACTAAGCTTAGGCAAAGTGTGTCTGCCACAAAAAGTGTGGCTAACAAAATGGCCACCACAAGTGTGGCAAGATTTGGCAAGAAGTTGAGTCTATGACATGTGGACCATGTAGCTACAAAAGTATGGCAAGCCACAAGTGTGGCAATGGACCAAACACATGCCTAAGATATTGTGGCACGCCTAAGCTTAGGCGTGGCAACCTTAGGCTGTAAACCAAACATCTATACCCCTATATAGTGTGAATAACTTTGAAAGTTGGTCGTTGGATGAAGCCAATCTGACGGTACAAAGATGGCAAATCCAAGCACTACTGGCCGTTGGATATCATCTACATTCCACCAGATTCTGCCACATGTAGAATCTAGAAGATTCTGGTGGAATGTTGATGATATCCAATGGCCAGTAGTGCTTGGATTTGCCATCTCTGCATTGTCGGATTAGCTTCATCCAGCGACCATCTTTCAAAGTTATTTGCACACTATATAGGGGTATAGAAATGCATCTTGATGTTCCGTGCAACGCATGGGCATCTTGCTAGTACTCTTATAATAGCAGGATATATACTCTTATAAAAGCAGAGTTGGTGATGATGGTGTGCCTACCATCCTGCAATATAGGCCGTCTGATCTATATCCGACGGATAGGAAGGAAACTATGAAAATTTACCCATACTCCTCTCCACATTTGCAGATAAGGCCTTCCCTCGTTCATCATTTTCTCCCACAAGATCTTGATGTTCCATGCAACGCATGGGCATCTTGCTAGGCTTATAAAAAAACAGAGTTGGTGATGATGGTGTGCCTACCATCCTGCAATATAGGCCGTCCGATTTATATCTGACAGACAGGAAGAAAACTATGGCAATTTTGCAAAAAGATACCTACACCCCTCTCCACATTTACAAATAAGGCCATCCCTCGTTCATCCTTTTCTCTCACAAGATAAACTACTCATACAAATGCATCTTGATGCGTGTAACGCATGAGGATGTTTCCTTGGGGGTCTCTCCAGCGCGGCGTGGTCGTAGTTGCAAGTTGACGCCCCTTGAGATGCCGACGTTGAGGGGCACTCGGATTTCCTCTGATGAGTAGGTAAGATGAGTTTGATCACGTAGTAAATGCATTCTAAAGACTAGTTCCATGTCCATTTCCTAATTATCCCCTGCCCACTGTTTCACAGGTTAGGCTCGGTGCGAGTGGAGATTGGCTTGCATATGTACGGGAGGGTACCAACATCAATTTCCACAACATTTACAACGGTGACACCGTTCCCGTAGAACCTTTGTCCAACATTGGGATCAGCCATGCAACAGGCCACCTCCTAAATTGGTACGATGGAACCACGGTGAGATTGAAGAAGATAGCACGAACCTTGCACATGGCGGTCAAAGGTGGACCATGCTGTCTGCGGCCATTTTGTTCCCGTACGAGTACGAATACGCTTTGCTCCTTTCTAAACGCATCTTCGGGGTGACAAACCAGGGGACTTGTTTCGTATGGGACACATCCTACGGTATACTCCCTCTCTCCCAGTTTATTTGTTTTTTTTTGTTTTATAAGTTTCAAATTCAAATTTAGAGCTCCCCATCACATGTTGAGATTACAATGTCCATTTAATCGTTGGGTGCATGTATAGTAAAGAAACAAATCTTGAGTTTGGCACGAGTTCGTGCAGCGGTAGCACCGCAGACCTGGTGCAGGAGTTACATTTCCCTCTCAGGGCTATCAGGACTGAGCTTCAGTGCCTTACTACATGTGACACCCCAAAATTTTGACCTTGTTTTATTAATTAAAATTTTTGCCAGGAAATTAAACTTTTCTATTTTATCTAGATTTACCCTTTTGATATTGTGGATTTTTACCTCAAGTGGGAACTTGCCAAAAGTATTATTGGACTTATATACTCTCTCTAAGGAACAATTCTTATTCGGTGGATTTAATTGCAAGATTTGGCTCTCCCTGAGCTTTATTCTTTTAAAATGATTTTTCACAAATTTGGAGCCTGTTTTGCACTACAACCATTTGGCAAATGCTTTTAAAATTTCTACCAAAATTTGGGGATGTCATGTGATGCTTCCACATCACTTTTATGCAAAAATATCTTTTGGTTATTGGAGATTTTTAAGCTCTACATCAACTTTTCAAATCTGGTCCAGTAGGCATTTTTGCACTGCAACCTATTTAAATATTCCTTTAAAAATTCTCCCAAGTGTTTGGAGATGTCAGTAGATGCATACAATTCAACTTCATGCAAAAACCCAGTGTTGTTCTTTGAAAAATTTGAGTGAATCAACCTCTTTTTCATTCTGGTCCAGTTTGGTGATTTGTACTACAACCCTATTTTGTTTTGCTCTAGAGCCCATGAGCTTTTTCCTGCTTGTAGCCCTCCCTACAAAACCCTTAAGTCCAGGAGAGTGGACCCATTGGAGGAATTTAAGTGCATGCAATGAGACCTTTTTCTTTCTGCCCAAAGCTGAAGTTTTGCAAAACTTGCACTAGCAAGTTTCTGGTTTTGCCCAAATGATCTTGCCATCATCACCTACATCTAGAGAGACCCTGATCTGGAGATTTTGACCACTCCAAGAGTTGCCTAAATGCACTTAGCATTATGTCGAACACCATGTGCTCATGGACAGTTTTGGCATGCTTTCTAGTTTGCATTGTAGATTTGATCCACTGACCCAGCAACCTTGTCCACTAAGCTCCTAGCTACTCCTAACCTAGTCCTGTTAATTGCCAACCTCCCTCTCTTACTCTAGGCTGCCCTGGCATTTCGTCGAGCACGTCCCGTGCGTGCTCTGGGCGCGCCCAGAGCGCACGTTTTGCACGCGCGCGCACCGAGTCGCCGCGTCGCACTGCCGCCCTCGCCGCGTCCCGCCCCTGGCCCTTGCTCGCCTGCAGAGCCGCGCACTACCCTCGCCCACTCGCCAGAACACCCCAGGCCGCCCCTGGCGCCCCACAGCGCCGCCGTCAGAGCTTTTGGTGGCACGCCGGCGTCGGCAGTGAGCCCCTGCCATGGACGGCGCCGCCCAAGCCACCCGCGCGCGCCAGCTGCCCCTGTGAACAGCTCGAGCTTATCCTGGAACCCGTCGGCACGCGCTCGTCGCCGCCACGTTGCCCTGCGGCTACAGAGCGACGGTCGCCGGTGTTCTTATCCACGGCCGCAGCGGACCAGCCTCTAGCGCCTATAAAAGGGGACCCCGAGCCCCTCGGAGCGCTCAGGCGACCTCAGGCCTCCCCCCTAGTGTTCCCCTAGCCGTGGATTGACCGGAAGAGGCCATCTCCCCCAACTCCGGCCGGTTCGGCCTCCGCTGCCTTCCGGTGCCATTCGTCGCAACCAGGCACTCCCTCGCCCATCCAGCGCCACCACTCACTTCCCCTTGCTCTTGCGGAGCTGCCCAGCGCCTCAGCCTCGATCGGAAACCACCGGAGCCTAAAACCCACTTCACTCCCGTAGCCCCCTCCGCCGCGGAGCTCGCCGCCGGCGACTCCTCCCACCACCGTCGACCCAACGACCACCGGGAGGACCGCCCCGGTCTGGCGGGTCCATCCCTGCCCTCAGGTGCCCTCAAGGAGCCTCCGTTCGTCGACGGCGATCGCCGGAGTCCCGCCCCATTCGGACAGAGGAAGAGGAGGGAGAGGGGGGAATGGTCAAACCTGACCAGTGGGCCCTCTGGACCCACTGTCAGTGACCCCCGCGCCACCCACGCTGGCTTAAGTGGTCACGTAAACGTCTGAGTACATTTCCTCTGCTTCGAAAGCGTATTCTGTATCGAAGCGTTTTCTTTTTCTGGTTTTATTTAAAAACAGAACTTTGACCAAACTTTGACTGGCTATATCTTTTAAAATAAAACTCCAAATGAGTTGATTCTTTTTCCTACCTCTCTCAAATTTCATCTAGTTTATTTTAAGGTTTATTTAAAAAATATTTGGGACAACTTTTTGTACTGTCTTTGAAATATATGTTATTTGAATATTTTTCAAAATAGGAAATGGAGAGAGAAGAAAACTTTCAAAAAGTGCACCCCCTTGCATACTCTTGAAGGCAAGCATTCTGAACTCTGGCATAATATTTTTGTGTGGTGTTTTGATACGGTTACACCACCACTTTGATTTGGAGCATACGTTATTTTTTTGTGACAATGAAGTCACACGCATGAGTGCATATTGGAGATGCTTTACTGTTAAGATGGATATGCGGGTAATAGTGATCATCCTCGCAAGCTTTTCATGCATACCGGCAGGAAGCCGGGAGAGTCATGGTCTTGGGTAGACACGAGCTTGTCCCTAGTTCCTCGTCGAGACGAGTGTGTCCGGTATGGCATGATGAGGTTTGATGAGCGGTGATTCTGTCTGTCAATGGGATACATTTTGGTTATGCTTATCATTCGGAGAATACTTTGACCCCTGAGTCGGTCGTGGGTCGAGTCTTGTTCAGAAATTCTTCACCTACTTGTTTTGTACTACCACTTGTCCCTGCCGCAGGTAGGGTATGGTTCAGTAAGTTGTCAACCCCTTACCAAAGCACACACCGTACAGAGAGGCCATGGTGGAAGATACCGGATGCATCCGGTAGGCATGCCACCTGGTCCGGGGGCATGGGTGTTTCCGGTTGGGACCGAGAGGGGGGCACCCCTTAGAGCGCGTGATATAAATTTGATCCCATGCTACGTCGAGGTTGTAGCCTCCCCACTTAGAGTTTTGCTTGACAGGTGTCGTGGGTGATTCCAGACACCGGTAAGTTAAGCTGGTGTGTGCAGGTCAGGCGTGTTTTCAATTAAAAGGCCGTAGGCGGAATTAGTCCCGATGGACTAAATAAATCCGTTACTCGTGGGTAAAGAGTACACCCTCTGCAGAGGTCATATCTATTTGGATAGCCATGTTCATGGGTAAGGACTTCAGTCTGAGATGGGTCTAGTAACGGTGTTCGGATGGAGAAACGACTAAACTAGAATCTAGTGACGGTCTTCGGATGGAGAAACGGCTAGACTAGAACTTTGTTTATGACCTGTGACATATGAGGATTATGTTTACTATTATTATGGACTAACCTTTTACATTATTTGAATTATTGAGTATCCCTGGGACGGTTCTACCTCCTGGATATTCACTGTGATTATTCTTATATAAGCCCTCTCTGTGGTGTCGCTCAGACGCCCGACTGCGGCATGCATGTTATTTTAATTATTCTTTATAAGCCCTTTATGTGGCGTCGCTCAGACGCCCGACTGCGGCATGTTTGTCATTTCTTTATTATTTATAAGCCCTTTATGTGGCGTCGCTCAGACGCCCGACTGCGGCATGCTTGTTATTTAATTATTCTTCATGAGCCCTTTATGTGGTGTCGCTCAGACGCCCGACTGAGGCATGGTTAATTTATTTGCAACCTTTCGAGGAGTCATTTCAGACACTCGGTCAGTGCATTCTATTTTTACCCCCGGATTGCATGTTCATATTTTTCCTGCATACGTGCATCGCAGATTTTCGTTTAATTCGTGACAGACGTTATGATCATGAATATTTTGGAGCATGATTAACCCTTGTTATATTATACCCGTGTTCTCAATGTTTGCGAGTACATTCAAACGTACTCACTTGCTTATCCCTAGCTATTGTCTTGGCCAGATTTCTTGCGTGGAGAAGAGCGTTGCGGTGACAGCCCCGTAACCTACGCAATGACGATAGCAGCCTCGCGAATATAGGAGTTATCCTGGTCAGCCGTTCTTGTGGGAAATGGAGTCCCATGGACGCAGATGTACCACAAACCGCTTCCGCCATCAACCACTAGAAACCAAGTGTTGTACTCCTAGGCCACAATGGTCTTGTACTACATATTTTGTACTTTGCTTGGAATTCTTCTATCAAGTTGGTGCCTCATCAGCTAACAGTAATCCTGGGGCTGGTGAGCACAAAGGCCGCTTTCTGGGAAATTAATATCCCGAAAACCCGGTCATGACAGACTTGGTATCAGAGCCAGGCTGACCATTGGCTAATCCTATCTTAGCCAGGTCAATAAACCTAGGTTAACCAAACCACCAGACCTTAACCAAACCCCGGCCAAGCTTCTCGCGTAAGATAGCCCCACAGTGACCCGACGCCTTTCGGCAGACGGTGCCCAACCTATCAGCCTAGCCCGTCGATCGCGCGCCAGTGACCGACACCTAACACGTCTCATTCGCAAGCGTGCGAAGGAAGACTCCGCCCCCTTTTCCTATAAAAAGGGCGCGCTAGCCTCCACACAGCACAGCACAGCCTCCTTCCCCAAACCAAGCCACGATGCCTGGCCCCATCATTCACAATGAGACCACAGCAACCAACCTTGGAGGTTTTGTGACCGTGCTCGCAAACCTCACCCGCCGTGCCTATGCATTAGAAGAGCCTCCTGAATATGTTGTGTACCAAGGACCCATGTACGGTGAGAGCCGTCAGTACTGGGCCACTGTGCACATCTATGGTAGGGGTCTGTCGCCAGAACGCCCCTACAGGTTCACTGGAAGGACAACTTCCTTTGAGCCACAAGCCATCCAGCTAGCAGCTCGAGAAGCTATAGTTCAACTCCGGCACTTGTCGCCCAGAGTTAACTGTCGCTCGTTCTACTACTACCCCAGTCGTGACGGGTATGGTAGGCCGCCCCAGGTTGCCAACGGAGATCACGAGACAGATCCTGCACTGTTGCATCTGGTGCGCTATGTAAGCGCACTAGAGCAACTGTTCGATCAAATCACCCTCGATCTGATCGCAGCTCGTGGAGAACTGGTTCGCCGAGCCACGGCGAGAGGAGAAGTGGAGCCCGACGCCGACAACCCAGTCGTGCTATTCAGACACCCGATCGATCCCTTGAGGTCTGCCCCAGCCATCAACCAGAGTGCTTTGGTGTCCCCAGAAGCGCTTCGTCGCCTTTTGGGAACCCGCTCCAACGGGATTGTGGCCAGCAACCCCCGCGATGGTCATCACCACTACCCCGACCCTGCAGCCCCTCAACCTCCACCGGCAAATCCCGACGGTGAAACCCGTGGAGAAACCTCGGCGTCCGCAAGGCCAGCCCACTTAGACATTAACGAAGTAGACTAAGTCGCTCGAGTAGTATCGTGCCTTAGTTTTCCTCCGCTTTGTAATGGTGTGAGCTTGTATCACTTTTATTAAATGCTATCTGCTTGAGCGCCCCTGTTTTTGGAGTAGTAGCTATGCATATGTACGCTGGCGTACAGTTGCATTTTTTTTAATATCGGGCGCAGCTACCAAGACCAACCCCGACGGCGCCCACAGTAATGCGTCACATTTATGTGATATGTATATCTGTGGCTTTGACCCAAGAACAGGATCGACAACCAGTTACCCTTCACCACGGTAGATAACCCAGCCCCAATGTTATATAAGAGGCCACCTCGTGACCTTGCCAAGTACCCCTCACCTTGTGCGCAACACTCACAGCCATTTCTTTGCCATGCCGACCCCCAGTATTTATCTGAGAACCCCAGACGCTACCCCAGGTAGTTTTGTTAAATTATTGTGGGACTTTACCTGCAGTACCATGAGTGCCATCCATCCACCCCAGTACGAGTTGCTCAAGTCGAGGATCACCCCTTCCACCTCGAAATATTGGGCAGTGGTGCACATCCCCCCCTCAAACCCAAACCAAGACCCAACGGAGGTTTCCTTCGTGGGAAAATCCATGCCGACTCCGCATATGGCCATAGAAGCTGCTGCGTACGAAGCGCTCGCTCATCTTCGATTCGCGGTAGCCTATGCCAGCGAACGAGGATATTATTATTTTCCGAGTCGTGCAGCACCCGGAGATGTTGCATCTTTTCCCGGTGGACGAATTGAGAGAGATCCAGTATTGGCCAACCTTGCCCAGTACGTTATCGCTCAGGAGCGTTTGACTCAGCGGGTAATGGGTTATCTCCAGAGCCTCGCTGATTTAAATCCTCGGATCGCTATTGGCAGACCACTGAGGCCTGACCAGGAGAGGCGCATTCATCGGCTGGTCAACCCGCTTCCCCCGATAGAAGAGGAGTGTGCCCCAGTACCAGAGACGTTTTCTCAGGACCCTGTCCTTTTGCCGTTTTCTTTGTAAACGTCACCGCTGTGTTTATTATCCCAGTATTTAGTTATGTGTTGTAACTTGTGCGTGGTAGCCAAAATAAATTGTGCGATGGATCCGATTTTTGGTTTCAGTTATGTGAGCAGTTTTACTGCTCTTAATTTTGTTTTTAACTAATTTTCACTCACGATAAATTTTGTAATGAGTTTCCTTTCCCCGAGTTGCTGCAGCGTATATATCTTCACGACATAGATTTTTATTCACACGGCGCCGTAACAGCAGACTCACCACCACAACCACTCGACCTCGTGCACTATTTACAAATCCTCGTACACATTTTGCGCCTAACTGATCACACCCGAGGACACCACAGTCTCAGTAAGAGAGATTTGTGAGAAAATCTTTTGGGCGCGAGTTGCCCCAGCGCACCGATAGCAGTAGCACTCGATGCCGCACCTAATCCTCGTGATCGCCGCCGCCGCGAAGAGCTAACACTCGAGCGGCAGCATCACGACGATCATCCAGGATCATCGCACACAGGAGCACGGAGAACCCCAGCAGCGCCGCCAAACCTCCACACACTAGGACCACATACCAGTCCGGCATCGCCTCCGCCATTAGAGCCTCGAGCAATGGAGGAGAAGGAAGAAGAAGTAGAAGCGAGGCCAGGAGTGAGGATGAAGAGAGGAGCACCGCGATCATTTTATAGCTCGAGATCGGTGTACGGTGGGCGAGGTCCACCAGCGCCACTCGTCGCTCGATCGCCGGTGTTCGGAGGCGAGTCCGCGAGCAGTGCCGACAGTGCACTGGCCCGCGAGGTGAGTGCACGCTGCACCGGCAGCTAGCACGCCGCGCACTACCGCAGTACGGCCTAGATGCCCTACGCGCTAGGCATCGCCGGTGGAGGAAGCGCGGGAGAGCACGCGAGAGAGAAGAGAGAGCCATAGGTAGAAGAAGAGGCCGACAGTGGGCCCCGGGTCCACCTGTCAGCCGGAGAGAGCACTGTGCTCCCGGGTGCAACCAGCGTATTTTAGTAATTTAGAATTTATTCTAAATTACTGTATCCACATAGAAATATCTCGTTTTTCCCCCAAACCTTGGATTTTTTTCACGCAACGCCAGTGTATCACACTATGGTTTTACACCACTTATTGCCCTCTCACTGTAGCCACTTTTTTTTATTGCACAGTAGAATGTTTTCTTTTGGTAAGAGCAATGTTTGTTCAAAACGGCTTTTAACAAATCTCGAGGACGAGATTTTTCTTAAGGGGGGTAATGTTGTGACACCCCAAAATTTTGACCTTGTTTTATTAATTAAAATTTTTGCGAGGAAATTAAACTTTTCTATTTTATCTAGATTTACCCTTTTGATATTGTGGATTTTTACCTCAAGTGGGAACTTGCCAAAAGTATTATTGGACTTATATACTCTCTCTAAGGAACAATTCTTATTCAGTGGATTTAGTTGCAAGATTTGCCTCTCCCTGAGCTTTATTCTTTTAAAATGATTTTTCACAAATTTGGAGCCTGTTTTGCACTACAACCATTTGGCAAATGCTTTTAAAATTTCTACCAAAATTTGGGGATGTCATGTGATGCTTCCACATCACTTTTATGCAAAAATATCTATTGGTTATTGGAGATTTTTAAGCTCTACATCAACTTTTCAAATCTGGTCCAGTAGGCATTTTTGCACTGCAACCTATTTAAATATTCCTTTAAAAATTCTCCCAAGTGTTTGGAGATGTCAGTAGATGCATACAATTCAACTTCATGCAAAAACCCAGTGTTGTTCCTTGAAAAATTTGAGTGAATCAACCTCTTTTTCATTCTGGTCCAGTTTGGTGATTTGTACTACAACCCTATTTTGTTTTGCTCTAGAGCCCATGAGCTTTTTCCTGCTTGTAGCCCTCCCTACAAAACCCTTAAGTCCAGGGGAGTGGACCCATTGGAGGAATTTAAGTGCATGCAATGAGACCTTTTTTCTGCCCAAAGCTGAAGTTTTGCAAAACTTGCACTAGCAAGTTTCTGGTTTTGCCCAAATGATCTTGCCATCATCACCTACATCTAGAGAGACCCTGATCTGGAGATTTTGACCACTCCAAGAGTTGCCTAAATGCACTTAGCATTATGTCGAATACCTTGTGCTCATGGACAGTTTTGGCATGCTTTCTAGTTTGCATTGTAGATTTGATCCACTGACCCAGCAACCTTGTCCACTAAGCTCCTAGCTACTCCTAACCTAGTCATGTTAATTGCCAACCTCCCTCTCGCACTCTAGGCTGCCCTGGCATTTCGTCGAGCACGTCCCGTGCGTGCTCTGGGCGCGCCCAGAGCGCACGTTTTGCACGTGCGCGCACCGAGTCACCGCGTCGCACTGCCGCCCTCGCCGCGTCCCGCCCCTGGCCCTTGCTCGCCTGGAGAGCCGCGGACTACCCTCGCCCACTCGCCAGAACACCCCAGGCCGCCCCTGGCGCCCCACAGCGCCGCCGTCAGAGCTTTTGGCGGCACGTCGGCGTCGGCAGTGAGCCCCTGCCATGGACGGCGCCGCCCAAGCCACCCGCGCGCGCCAGCTGCCCCTGTGAACAGCTCGAGCTTATCCTGGAACCCGTCGGCACGCGCTCGTCGCCGCCACGTCGCCCTGCGGCTACAGAGCGACGGTCGCCGGTGTTCTTATCCACGGCCGCCGCGGACCAGCCTCTAGCGCCTATAAAAGAGGACCCCGAGCCCCTCCGAGCGCTCAGGCGACCTCAGGCCTCCCCCTAGTGTTCCCCTAGCCGTGGATTGACCGGAAGAGGCCATCTCCCCCAACTCCGGCCGGTTCGGCCGCCGCTGCCTTCCGGTGCCATTCGTCGCAACCAGGCACTCCCTCGCCCATCCAGCGCCACCACTCACTTCCCCTTGCTCTTGCGGAGCTGCCCAGCGCCTCAGCCTCGATCGGAAACCACCGGAGCCTAAAACCCACTTCACTCCCGTAGCCCCCTCCGCCGCGGAGCTCGCCGCCGGCGACTCCTCCCACCACCGTCGACCCAACGACCACCGGGAGGACCGCCCCGGTCTGGCGGGTCCATCCCTGCCCTCAGGTGCCCTCAAGGAGCCTCCGTTCGTCGACGGCGATCGCCGGAGTCCCGCCCCGTTCGGACAGAGGAAGAGGAGGGAGAGGGGGGAATGGTCAAACCTGACCAGTGGGCCCTCTGGACCCACTGTCAGTGACCCCCGCGCCACCCACGCTGGCTTAAGTGGTCACGTAAACGTCTGAGTACGTTTCCTCTGCTTCGAAAGCGTATTCTGTATCGAAGCGTTTTCTTTTTCTGGTTTTTTTTAAAAACAGAACTTTGACCAAACTTTGACTGGCTATATCTTTTAAAATAAAACTCCAAATGAGTTGATTCTTTTTCCTACCTCTCTCAAATTTCATCTAGTTTATTTTAAGGTTTATTTAAAAAATATTTGGGACAACTTTTTGTACTGTCTTTGAAATATATGTTATTTGAATATTTTTCAAAATAGGAAATGGAGAGAGAAGAAAACTTTCAAAAAGTGCACCCCCTTGCATACTCTTGAAGGCAAGCATTCTGAACTCTGGCATAATATTTTTGTGTGGTGTTTTGATACGGTTACACCACCACTTTGATTTGGAGCATACGTTATTTTTTTGTGACAATGAAGTCACACGCATGAGTGCATATTGGAGATGCTTTACGGTTAAGATGGATATGCGGGTAATAGTGATCATCCTCGCAAGCTTTTCATGCATACCGGCAGGAAGCCGGGAGAGTCATGGTCTTGGGTAGACACGAGCTTGTCCCTAGTTCCTCGTCGAGACGAGTGTGTCCGGTATGGCATGATGAGGTTTGATGAGCGGTGATTCTGTCTGTCAATGGGATACATTTTGGTTATGCTTATCATTCGGAGAATACTTTGACCCCTGAGTCGGTCGTGGGTCGAGTCTTGTTCAGAAATTCTTCACCTACTTGTTTTGTACTACCACTTGTCCCTGCCGCAGGTAGGGTATGGTTCAGTAAGTTGTCAACCCCTTACCAAAGCACACACCGTACAGAGAGGCCATGGTGGAAGATACCGGATGCATCCGGTAGGCATGCCACCTGGTCCGGGGGCATGGGTGTTTCCGGTTGGGACCGAGAGGGGGGCACCCCTTAGAGCGCATGATATAAATTTGATCCCATGCTACGTCGAGGTTGTAGCCTCCCCACTTAGAGTTTTGCTTGACAGGTGTCGTGGGTGATTCCAGACACCGGTAAGTTAAGCTGGTGTGTGCAGGTCAGGCGTGTTTTCAATTAAAAGGCCGTAGGCGGAATTAGTCCCGATGGACTAAATAAATCCGTTACTCGTGGGTAAAGAGTACACCCTCTGCAGAGGTCATATCTATTTGGATAGCCATGTTCATGGGTAAGGACTTCAGTCTGAGATGGGTCTAGTAACGGTGTTCGGATGGAGAAACGACTAAACTAGAATCTAGTGACGGTCTTCGGATGGAGAAACGGCTAGACTAGAACTTTGTTTATGACCTGTGACATATGAGGATTATGTTTACTATTATTATGGACTAACCTTTTACATTATTTGAATTATTGAGTATCCCTGGGACGGTTCTACCTCCTGGATATTCACTGTGATTATTCTTATATAAGCCCTCTCTGTGGTGTCGCTCAGACGCCCGACTGCGGCATGCATGTTATTTTAATTATTCTTTATAAGCCCTTTATGTGGCGTCGCTCAGACGCCCGACTGCGGCATGTTTGTCATTTCTTTATTATTTATAAGCCCTTTATGTGGCGTCGCTCAGACGCCCGACTGCGGCATGCTTGTTATTTAATTATTCTTCATGAGCCCTTTATGTGGTGTCGCTCAGACGCCCGACTGAGGCATGGTTAATTTATTTGCAACCTTTCGAGGAGTCATTTCAGACACTCGGTCAGTGCATTCTATTTTTACCCCCGGATTGCATGTTCATATTTTTCCTGCATACGTGCATCGCAGATTTTCGTTTAATTCGTGACAAACGTTATGATCATGAATATTTCGGAGCATGATTAACCCTTTTTATATTATACCCGTGTTCTCAATGTTTGCGAGTACATTCAAACATACTCACTGGCTTGTCCCTAGCTATTGTCTTGGCCAAATTTCTTGCGTGGAGAAGAGCACTGCGGTGACAGCCCCGTAACCTACGCAATGACGATAGCAGCCTCGCGAAGATAGGATTTATCCTGGTCAGCCGTTCTTGTGGGAAATGGAGTCCCATGGACGCAGATGTACCACAAACCGCTTCCGCCATCAACCACTAGAAACCAAGTGTTGTACTCCTAGGCCACAATGGTCTTGTACTACATATTTTGTACTTTGCTTGGAATTCTTGTATCAAGTTGGTGCCTCATCAGCTAACAGTAATCCTGGGGCTGGTGAGCACAAAGGCCGCTTTCTGGGAAATTAATATCCCGAAAACCCGGTCGTGACACTACACCTACCATTGAGTCAATAATATGTGGACCCGATAGGTGGCTGGTCCAGATGTAATGCTCCCAAAGGCAGAGGGGCAGTGGGCCGGAGAGGGGTGAGCCGCTGGTCGGGGGACGTGTAGTGTCATGGGTTCGAGCGGCGTCGTGGGAATCACGTGTGGCTATGGTAGAAACTTGATGCTCGCCGCATTTCAGGTGGCCCACATGTCATGCACACAAAGGCAGAGGGGTGGTGCGGCCGAGAGGGGTGAGGCACATGTCGGGGGACGTGGTGCCGTTGGTTGGAGTGGCGTCATGGGAATCGCGAGTGGCAGTGGATGAAACATGATGGTCACTGTAGTTGAACTTCCATGGACAAGCTGTCATGTCTACGGACACATGCATTGCATACCTATCACTAGAAGGAGTAGTAGAGAAAGCTAGGCGGATAAATAGTTCCTTATACGCAAGCGGACCCACGCTACTACTTGTTCCAAAGACATGCACACCATCGAAATAGTCCATCTATATCAATTAACACCGAGAGGGAATAATTTTTTTACAAGAGAGGAAATAGTTCATCCATCCATAATGCCCTGTTGCTGGTGTCTTCTTCTTCTTCTTCTTCTCATTTTCTGTGGGAGACGGCTTCGCAAGAACTCTTTGGACCTTGCAGCTATCTCGAAACTCACACGGGCATTGAGGGCAGCATATTTTATCTGCTCGTACGTCAAGGGATAATTATCCCATCCAGACGACCTTAATGCCGGCGTCTCGTCACCCTTCTGAAGATTTGTACCGAGCACAAAATTTGCTATGTCGAATAGGGATGGTGTCTGTTTATCACAATCTTCTACAAGAATTTTGATTCTGGTTTGTAGGTCAGCGATGCTTTTCAAATCAAGGTTGTACGGTGCCAGCTTCTGTTTGTCCCCTTCGATGGCTGCCCCACAGAAGTATATGTCCTCCCGAGACAAGAAATCGTAAAGCTCACCTGGTATGGAGGGCGCGTGTATGATGTGGTACACCAAAACATCATCTTCGAGGCACATCTGAAGGGCAGCGGTGCGTTGGATCTTCCCAGTGGCACGCTCCGTGTACTCTGCATCGAGACCGATGACCTTCATCTCTACCTTTTTGAGGGAGTTGGATACATTGTTGATCCCCTTCCGAACAACCCTTGGGTGGACGGTGACGGTGGCAACTATGCTCAACGAGCCTTCGACGAGGACATGTTGAACGCTAAAAACCTGCATCTCGATCTCTTTCGCCATTTGGAACCGCTGGAACGGAGGGCTATGGTTTGGAGAATTAGGATTAGATGGCTAGTTTAACTGAAGTAGATGATTATTTAAAGGGGATTTGGAATTACTCCAGGAGTATGTGAAGAGGTTAAAACAATGTGAATGTAGTGGGGTTTGTATGCAAATGAAGACGAAGGAGAGGTGAAGAAGCCGAGGAAAATCGGTTCCCCATGAAGAAGTAAATGGGAGAAGTGGTGTGCAGGCAGTTGATTAGACGGCTAGGTAGACTAAACGAAAAGGCTATGCGGGTAGACTGAGGAGTCATACCTGTTCGTGTACGTGCCCATCCTTCTAGCGCTACATGTGCCACTGGCTAGTTGAGGTCACTCTTTCGAATCACCGTCGTGAGACATTTTATGATTCCTTTTTATTTCTGCACCTTTCCTGATAGGTGGGACTTATGCAAACAGATAAGAAAATGTGTCGTAGCTGGTTCAGATGGATATTGGCGCATGCGTGGGAGACACAACATTCTCTGGTTAAGGAATACACGGTTATCCTCAAAAAAGAAAAGGCCCATCTTCGCACTTCCGCATGCACGAGAATTTGGTTCTGCTTGCAATATGGATGATACCTGGAGGATGAAGTGAATAGGCATGCTAGCACGGGAGACCTATTTCCGCTATACAGTACTGGAGTACTCATGTTCCTACTACTAGTAGTAGTAGTAGTACAACTGTGGTACACTTGATGGTCAAAATACTATTCATCCGGTCCTCACAGTGAAGTGACAACACCCTGCGCCTGACACTAGTCCAGGCGGCGTGTTCGGGTTACCAAAGTCAGCCTCACCCTGTGCACTATGAAGTCTGTCACCGCTGCTATATAGCACATTAGCATGCCTCGCCTCATCTCCCTCTCCCCTCCCATAGCACCACTCCATCTCCATCTCCGTCTCCATCTCACTGTGCCCTCATGTACCGTCGCCTCGCTCGCCTCCCCCAGTATCACTATTCCCTCGCTAGCCGCTCCAGCACCGTCAGCCTCTCCCTCGTAAATCAAGCCCCCCAAAAACCCCACCTTCCAAACTCCACCATGGCCAAACGCGCACAGCGCATCATCCATATGAGTCGCGATTGGAGCAATCTCCCCAGTGACATCCTCGACCTCTATTGTTCGTGTATGGATATGTTGAGCACCCTGCGGCTGGCTGCATGCTCGAGGGACATGCACATGGCCATCATCGAAGCGAGGCCTAAGCTTTTCAAGACACCCTGCTTGTTGCTATCTGGTCTTGCGAGATTTGCTCACCATGATACGGAGGTGTACATGATGCCCCTCGACTTCAATCCGATCTCCATTAGCCGAAACTTCTTTGCAGGTATGTAGTGGGTCACCGTACATCATTTCCCTCGACTTCGATCCGATCACCATCGCCCAAAACTTCTTGGCAGGTATGTACTGGGTCGGCATGAACTCCCACTGGATGGATGCCTTCAAAGAAGACGGTAAAAAGTTGGCGCTCGTGAACTTCTAGACCTCCCATGAGATTATCCTTCCTCCGTTCGATTATATAGAGTTTTACCATCGCGGTCCAAGTCATCTAGATTACCACGTCAGTTGGATGGACCTTGTTTTGCAGAAGATTGTAATCTACTAAGTGCCCACACGACATGCGAATTATGCAGACTTCAAGCTAATTGCCTTGTTCGACCGCGGACTCGCCAATCTTTACGTTGGTGCCTTCTTTAGCTGGAGACAACTCAGCTCGCAGTGGATCATCATCAAAGCTGATACACACTTTTGTGATGCTATTGAACACAATGGCATCATCTACGCAATCGACAAAGCAGAGGGCACCACGTATTGTTGGGACGGCACGTGTAAGTCATTTCCATCTCATGTTAATGATGACGCCATGACACTGTTTGAACTTTTTGTGATGATTGGCATATCCCTGTTTGAGCAGAATTTGAATAGAACTATGGCAATGTATTAGAGACGTTGTAAATCAGCTATATTTGGAATGAGTTAATTCATGCGATTGTGATCATGTCATTACAGCCAATTTGTACCCCTGAATAATCAAACAGTTAGGAATATGGATATTCTCCTTATTTTATAGTAATCTATATACTACTACTAAATATGAGTGTGTATCAATAGCCATGTTAGTTTCCTCATTTTCATGATGTAGAAACATGCACCACACTGTTGGTTTCATCTAACCATACATTAGGGAAGTAAATGTGCATATGGAGAACTCTATATTTGGAAGTAGCGAAATCTTGTAATGCTTACCATGTGTACATACCTATATTCGCCCTTCAGCAATCAATGGCTAGAATAATATCCTCACAAAAAATTTGCCCACAGAACACGAGTATATAACAATGCATGGTCTGTTAGTTACCTTGAAGAATTTGTTTGTGAGGACAGAACATGATTACATAACATGCATGACATGGTAGTTTCCTGTGAAGAATCGATTGTGAGATAACATGAGTATAACCATGCATGGCACTTCTATATTTTCGAACCCAGTGTACATTTGCCTGTATTTTCCTCCCAGTTCCAGCAGGGACATATCAATGTTGTTTCTTGCATTATCCTACTCATACTCTAAACAATGTTGATCTTACATTAACAATGCCTGTCCTTTTTGATATGATGCAGTATCCCTACAGTTATTGCCCTTTGTAATCACACCACCTTTGCCAAAAATAGGGAAGCACAACTGGTTCCTCGCTTAATCACACGACGGCAAAAGACTGATGATCATTCAGACACATGAGCCGGAAAATTTATATTGCAAAAACCCCACTGTATATAGCACCGTGAAATACATGAGTATCCGGATAGTGGCTGTTACGTCTATGAGCAGGATACCAGCTTGTTGGGGCCTTCAGGATTTTTGAGTTGGAGGCGGGTAAACAGCCTTGGTTCACACTCTCTGTTTCTCAGACTCAATTATCCGATTAACCAGGAGATCACCGTTGGCAAGGACCTTGATGGCAGAGAGGCTCTGTTTGCTACGGAAAACTATGTCTACACGGTGAGCCCTAGGAGTTCGGGAGCAAACTCCCCTGATTTTCAATGATACAACCTGCGGCCAAAAGAAGGTGAGAATGACAAAGGCATCCGAATTAACTTTGATCCTTGGATGTCTCAATTACGACAGGCAGTGATGTGGTTCAAGCCTTTAGGTTGATAGGTAATTGGGCAGTTGCGTCGAAAGGGTGGAGTACTGGTGTCTCCGGATCACTGGTCGCTGAAGCGGGGCTGCAAATTATGATGGTGTTGGATCATCCCTCTTTGAATGACTTGCTGTCTTTGCTGCTTGTTATGGATGGGTAGCTCTCTCTTTTGTTATGCATATTCCTTGTCATTTGGTCATCCTCGTCTATGTCAGTCTTACTATGTAATAGTTGGCTCTATTTAGAATGTCATTCTCGTCTGGATCACGAGAGTCTAAGCACTGCAGATGGGTGCGTTTTGGTGGTGTAGCAAGACTTCTTATGAACTATCATGTCTTGTTGTTTATGTTAGTAGTAGTCACTAGTCAGTGTTTGAATGTTGTATATATCGTTGTTTCGAACTGTTAATTGTCTCGAACTACTGGTGGGCTAAATGAGGGCATCACCATTCTCCAGTGTTCAGAGTATATCTCCTTTTTTCAAGTTATAATTTGAGCTCAGTGTGTTTTCGATGATGTACACTTGTTTGGGCCAGTGAGGTGTCGCTGAATATGGGCCCAGTAGTAACGCAATGCCAAATAGGTCAATTATGACTCTCAGGCCGGGCTCTCAAAAGATCCTCAAAAAAAGGTCGGGGTCTCCAAAAAAGAAAGAATAAGGACTCTTAGGCCGACATGTGGGCGCCACCGGTGTTTTCGTGCGCTTGCGCACCAAGAACATATTGGCGCGTGTTCGAAATTCATGCTACCTTTTCATCCCCCACCTCTGGAATCTCGATTCCTACTCCAGTTCCCCCAAATCCCCCTCCTGTACTCCCTGTACCCAAGCGCACTATCATGTTGCCGGTCAACGCGGATCTCCGAGCCGGAGATCCTGAGGTCCGTCCTACCTTCGGTCACTGCGTGCTGTCGCTCAACAGTGGCATGGCGGCGCTTGACGACCAGTTGGCTGGCAAAGTGCTGATGGTAACCATCAACGGCGACCGGCCTCCCGTCTCGCCGGACGACCTTGTCAAAGCTCTTGGCATTGCGCATGGCATCCAAATAAGTGACTTGCTCATCGAAGTCTGTCCGCCACCGGCTGATTTCTTCGTCAGGTTCCGGACAACTTTCGACTGCAGTCGTGTGTTCGAATCTTCCCAGCGTTTGTTCTGCGATGGCGCGCTAGTGAGCTTTGATCGGTGGCACCCAGGATGGGGCTCGGTGCCCTCTGAGCTTGAGTTTTTAACAAAGCTTACCTTCCACGGCATTCCTCGACGTGCTTGGAATAGTGAGTCCATGGATGAGCTTATCAACGACCTTGGAGGTGAGCTCGTAAGTATGTTTGTTCCTCCATAACAGATGGGCTCTGACGGTTATGGCATGGATGAAGAAGCCATCCACCATACCGAAGGTGATTGGTGTTGAGATACCGGTGCAGGAACCGGGGTTGTACTATTCGTCACCACCAAGGCCGTCGCGGACCACGTTAGGGATGTACCTGTATTGAGTGTTCGTGCATGTCAAAGAAGTGGTCAATCCATCAATTGAAGTCCTACCACCGCCGCTGGTGCTAGGGTTCGTCGACGACATCCATTACAGGATTCAACATCATACTTTCCCCGTGTTGCTCGGAACGATGGATGGCACAGGGCCTACTCCATCGCGCGGCGGAGGCCACTGCTTCTTTGGGAGAAGAGGCAAGGCTGGCTACCTGGATGTGCTCTAATTTGAGGTAACAACTGAATCTTGTCAGATACTAGTTAAATCCGAGCTATGGGCGTGAAGCATGTGCTAGCCATGTCCTAAGATGGTGTGACCAACTACATTTGATTGTGACATGTTCTAATTTTGTACCTGAACTTTTTTTAGAAAGGGTTGTACGTCAACTTAATGTGCTAGCAGGACTTATTGTGTTGTCGGTCTGTTTTCTTTGCACAGCATTCAAGATATTCCCCCGTCATTGATAAAGACGATGAACCTTTATCTACGAGTTTGTTGGTTTCAACATAGCCCTACCCGTAGCGATCCACTGCTTCCATCCTGATTGTGCCGCTTGCGTGAAATTTTTGTATGCAAGTTCAGTGTGCTATGATGTTCTATATGATTGTGTCAACTATATATATATATATATATATATATATATATAAGTTTTTACTGAGCATCAGCAATTCATATGGCTGAAAGATGTATTTACGAGCATCGACCGATGGGTCTCTCTTTCTCACACACAACACACACAGACACACACACGCACACACGCACACACACACACAAGTGGGACCCGTTGAATTATATCTTTGCTCGTGACAGCTTTTAAGTAGGTTCCACAGTACTCTAACTTTTTTCTTAAGTTATTAATTGAGCTCAGTGACTTCAAAAAGTTGAACAGAAACCTTGTTTGGGCCTTTCCGGTGTCGCTGAATGTGGGCTGAGTAGCCATGTTAGGTTGTACTGTACTACACACGCCCTTTTTTTCAACATCAGCAATGCAACTGGGCCGACAGTTGTACACCATATCTGGGTCAACTTGTTATTCTCTGCCCCGCTGGGCTGCAAACTTTCTTAGGAGGTATGCATTAGGCTTAACAAGAAAATGGACTTTAAGAAATAATAAATGGGATCTAATTATAATAACTGGGCAGTAACTATAAAAAATGCACCAAACGCGTAATTAGTTTTAAAATATATATTTTTTTTGGAATTTGAAAATTTTAATTTCATTACTTGTTGCGCGCGCAATATTTCGTTGGATTTTTACATAATACAAATTTATTTTGAAATTATATTTAATTTGACTATAAATTTCGGATAAAAATATTTCGGATCCCGTCAAAATGTGGGAATTTTTTTAAAATTCTGTTTTGATCGGTTGGTTGAAATTATTAATCGTTGTCCTAGCTAGAAAATGGGTTGTACTTTTAACAAATTGTAAATGGGCTACAGTAAATTCCATTAGAATTCAAAAATGGGTTGTACATTCTTACAAATCGCAAATGGGCTATATGGTCTCTGCCACACACTTGTGGGCCTTCTAAGTTGACGCGTCCCCTAAAAAAACTAAGTTGACGCGTATGCAAGGCTTTGTCAACACACGGTTCTAGCAGCAGTGGTCGTTGGATGTCCATCCAACGGATGCCGTGCTTCTTCTTCAATATCGGATATTCTTGCTTCAGCCGCCCAAAAAAGATTCCTCCCCCTGACATCTGGGGCGCACCGTTTCGGAGGCTGACCTGTGGGCCTACTAAGTTGACGCGTACCAAGGGTTTGTCAACTTAGTCAATATAAACGATCCTAGCTGCAGTGATCGTACGATGTCCATCCAACGGCCGTAGTGCTTCTTCAACCTCTGGTCTTCTTGCTCCAGCCGCCCAAAGCAGCGCCGGTTGTGCCACGTGCTCCTACTACTCCCACCGCTGGCCAGGCCATCCCTCTACTCACTCACACCCCCTGTTATTCTGCGGCGATGGCAGCCTCACACCGCAGCCGAACCAGTGAACCCTCGTACTCCTCTCTGCACGGGCTTCCACTGTCGCGTCTTCCTCGGCTCCACGTCGTCCCCTTCCTAGGCCTCACTGTCGTCCACCGCCCTGGTGATCTCGGCGTAGCCTGGTTAACGTGGTCAAGGAACGACTTCCATCGGAAGAGTACTGTACGTGGAGAGGCTGGCAGCTGGGTCCACGGCAGCCGCAAGGAAGTGCCTCCTTATTACGCGCCAAATAATTATTCCTCCACCTGACAGCAGGGACCCACCGGATGGGCCATCGTATTTCGTGAAAAAAACGTTTCCCCCCTGACTGCTGGGACCCACCAGCTACATCTTTGCACGCAAGGAAGTGCGGCCATATTACGGGCAAAAAATATGATTCGCCCCCCTGACTGATGGGACCCACTAGCTACATCTTCGCACGCAAGGAAGTGCCTGACAGTTGGGACCCACCTAGTCGAAGCGTACATAGCGTTGTCATTCTGGTTGCGAACATGTACGTACATACTGGTCGATGTAGAGGCGTGCACGTGTCGATGTAGAGGCGCGCACGTGTCGTAGTAGAGGCACGCACGCAGCATGTACACGTATGTACAGCGGCCAGGGTGCAAGAAAGTAAATACGGCCACGTACGTACATATAGGCGGGGTCTCAAACGCCTACTCGCGCATACGTATGGCCAAGGCTCGTGTACATGGCTGGGTCGGAACGGAGAAACTGCGTCGTCGTCGTGTTCATGGGGAGCCAATCGGCTGGGTCGGAACGGAATGCGTCGTCGGGTTCATCGGGAGGGCTTGGACGAAACAGCCGATGGAAACGAGGCCTTGTGTTCGACCGACCATGGTCGAAACGGGATCCTGTTCATCGGGAGGGGTATGGCGTACCGCAAAACGGGGAAAACGGACTTCTGTTGGACCTCCTACAGTCGAAACGGGGTCCTGTTGATCGGGAGGTGTGTGGCGTACTGCAAAACGGAGGAAACAGACTTGTGTTGGAGCGCTACGGTCGAAACGGGGGTCCTGTTCATCGGGAGGGGTGTGGCGTACCGCAAACGGGACTCCACGGGATACTGTTCATCTCCACCGTCGACCTCCTCCAGCCTCCACGGGCTACTGTTCATCCACCGTCGACCTCCTCCAGCCTCCAACTGCGACTGTTCATCCACGGGCTCCTGTTCATCCAGCCTCCACCGTGCGCTCCTCCACTGGCTACTGTTCAACCAGCCCTCTCCACGGGGTCCTGTTCAACCACCCCTCCACGGGCTACCGTTCATCCAGCCCTCCACCGGCTACTATTCAACCAGCCCTCCACCGGCTACTATTCAACCTTCCCTCCATGGGGTCCTGTTCATCCAGCCCTCCATGGGGTCCTGTTCATCCACGCCCAACCGGCTCGATCGATCGGGGTCTTGTTCATCCAGCGGCAACACCATGGGGTCCTGTTCATCCAACCCCCACCGGGAACTGTTCATCCAAACCCCCCAGCAACGCTCACTGTTCATCCAGAGGCATCATCGGTCGGCTTCAGTTAGCAGCAGTAGCAAAGGAATCGCTCGATCGCTCGAGTTCAGTAATGCGTAGCCTGTAGTGCAATCGCTCGGGTTCAGTTAGAGCCCAACGCCTCGCACCCATGCGCGTGCGTGTACGAGGAAACGCGTGTCGCTCGGCCCCCGACCACCCACCGTAACCGGGAACTCCCCAATATTTTCCTCCCCTCGCTTATACCACGGTTTTTCCCGTCATGGACGGCCCAAAGAATGTCATGCAGCTGCGTCTCCGGCCCGCCCAAGACGAAAAGCCCATTTTCTGTCATGATTTTTTGTCATAGAAGTAGGAGCCCACCACATCTATGATGATACCGGGTTTGGTCACAATTATCATCATAGAAGTGTCATAAGTATGACAATAAAAAATTTCGTTCGGCCCAAAATGTCACGGATGTGTCTTTTTTTGTAGTGAGGTATATAGTAGTTCATTGGTCATCCTAGCTTGACTCCAATAAGCACATGGTGACAACACCTTCCTAGTGAGTCAGCCGAGCATCCAATGCATCTCCAATTGTTCCTAGAACAACAACACAAACAAAATGGTACCCAACCTCATTGGGACCAAAGAGTTAGAAACACCAATACATAGGACAAACTCCACATACATACATACATATATATATATATACAACCGGTCTATTCTGCTAATATTAGCAGAATAACTATTCTGATAACACTTCCGCACTTCACGCTTAACGCAAGTGCACTGCACTTTCAGTAGCAGGGGTGCTGCAATACAGAGACTAGTGAACTTCCCGTCGCAAAAAACTGCATGTGGTGTTTTTTTTGTACCTTTTTCACTATAGTTTTTAACCGTTTATCGAAACGAGACGTGTAATATACCGTTGAGAAGCTATGGATTAGGCGCAACTTCGCCATGTTGAACACTTTCCGAAATTCTTAACGGTTTAAGAGCAGTTTTGAAAATGGTGTGGCGCATGACGAGTGGCAGCGAGCGTTTTTTCGCGTTTTTTTATAAACCGCTCGTCCGAATGAAGCAAATGATACACCGTTGGAAAGATATCGTCGAGGCGCATATTTTTGATATCTATTATTTTATCTAATTCGTTGCGGTTTAAGAGCAGTTTTAAATTTGGTAAATCGCGGAATTCTGTTTTTTCGAATTTTTAGCAATTTTCGTACTGCTTTCGCTCCAGTTTTTGACCCGTTTGTCGAAACGAGGCGTGCGATATGCCATTGGAAAGCTACGAACGAGGCGCAACTATCGTATGTTGGAATGTTTTTTAGAATCCTTATTGTTTTTAGTTAATTTTGAAAATCGTACGGCTGACGACGAGGGGCAGCGGCCGTTTTTTGTGAAATTTTCACAAACCGCTGGTCGAAATGATTCGCCGTTGGAAAGATATCGAGGAGACGCAACTTTTTCATGTAGAACACACATTGTAATTCTTTACGGTTTAAGAGCAGTTTTGAAATTACCGAAATGCGGACAGTCTGTTTTTCGCGACACAAAAATCGTCGCATGTAATGCATCAAACAGACGAACGCACTACTTCAAACTGAGAATCGCACTGCACGAGTCGAGCAAGTGAACTTCATGGTTTCTTTTGTCAGACATCAATTTTCTTAAACGAGGAAGTGGACCGCACTTCACGTCGGGCGTAAGTGACCCGCAACACTATCGAGTAGTGAACCGTATTACTTTTATTTGCCGTTTGCGTAATATTTTTCTGCACTTCACTACCATTTTTTCTGCACTTCACTTCTAGAGTAAGTGAACCGCATGACTTTTGGTCGTTTTCTCATACATAACACTTTTTACGCGTGTAGGGCAAGTAGACTACATAATTTTGTATTTTGTTTTTTGTTTTTACTGCATGCGCAAAGGCAGTGAACTTCTCAAAGAGAGATGTTTACCATGACGACAAAAGCAAACCGCGTGATCAGAGAAAATGAACAGCAACAAAATGTTGGATGGACTGCTTTTTAAATAATATCATATACATGTGCCTAAAAACAACACAAATCATCCTTGAAAAACAAATTCCATATGCCCTCAAACTATACGCATGAGCTGACCGAACAGTATGCCCGCACACTGTTGAACTCTATGCCATTGACCACAATCGCGGAACTTAACTGCACGCAAACGCACAACAAATTGTACTATGTTTTACATTTTTTCAGTAGGTCCCTGCCTTGTACAGAAAAACTCGAAAAAAAGCAATCAGGTCATGGGAACCTCCATTACATCGAGCAGTTCACTCCGGAATGAAAAACGAAACTACACGCACGAGGTGATGTACTGCACGCGGTTGCAGTCCTTCTCTTTCTGCAAAAAATAGCAAAAGAAATGAAGCGCACCCAATTTGTGAACCGAACTGCAGCAAACACAACAAATGCACTGAATTGACAAAGGCAAATGAAGGTTTGGAGAGGGACTGTAGGAGGCACAACGGGGAGGGCTTGTACGGGGCAAAGACAGGAGGGCTCGCCGACCCTATTTTTGAGCTCACATGCCCTCACCAAACCGCATCGCGTGCCCCGGCGCACTTCAAGCCCGGGACGTCTTGACAGCAAGGGAAGGAGGGGCAACTCGATGATTCAGTGGGAGGATGGAGAGAGCAGCCAAATCTGAGAAGGGGAAAATGTACAGAGCTGCATACCCTGCCACTAACGATGCAGAGGATCTCCCGGAGATGCAGAAATGGTCACCTTTTTGAAGCACCTCCTCTAATCCTCCCACTGATGATGCAGAGGAGCACCGGTGCCCAATCCCGTTGGTCGCCGGGGTGAGGAGGAGGGACGAGGGGTGGTGAACTCGTCGGATCTAGGTGTCCGGCAGCCCGAGATGGCGGCAGTTAAAGCAGGGCAAGATGGATCCGGCGAGATGCGGTGCTGGGCGACGGTGGTCGGTAGCCGAGCTGTGGTGGCCGGAGGGGTCTCGCCGTCAGCCTCGTCTGCGCTGGGAGGGAGAGGAGGTGGAGGAATGTGGAGGGGTTGCCAGGGCTGCGAGAGAGACGTTGTGGGGTGGCGCTGGCGTTGGTGAGGCGTGATCTCATGGTGGGCCGTAGATACGGCAACGGTTGGGGATGGGGAGAGGCAGCCCCATGCGCTGGGAGGAAGGCGGGGTAGCGGTGGCGCGCGGGGT
Organism: Aegilops tauschii subsp. strangulata; assembly: GCF_002575655.3. Taxonomy (NCBI): domain Eukaryota; kingdom Viridiplantae; phylum Streptophyta; class Magnoliopsida; order Poales; family Poaceae; genus Aegilops; species Aegilops tauschii. The sequence goes on from NC_053036.3 coordinate 522,386,483, forward strand.
GTTATTAGGTCTAATAACACCCTTAAGACCTTATTCTGCTAACACCTAGTCTAATAACACCCTTAAGACCTTATTCTAATTTCATGCACATCTCATCCAAATTGAGACTTGGTGGAGTTTCACTTATATATTGGGTCAAAGAAATAAAGCATGCAAAATAAAATACATGAAGTAAATATGCATGCTCAAAACTTTCAAGAAAGAAAACCAAATGAAAATAAATACCAAGTGAAAATAGGTTAGCAAATGGAGAAATCATCACTTGGAAGATATCATTACAAGATACATCAAGGAATGAGATATCCATTGAAACACACAAAATGATATCAAACTCCCAAAAGAGTGGATCGTTCCAAACAAACCAAGCTCTCTACAAAGTTTCATGATGGCACAAAGTACCAAAAAGAAACGGCTTGCCGTCCACCAATACACACTTAATATGGAACACAAGATGAGTGTTTTATGGAAAATAGGATAGCTCCCCCACGAGGTGTGCATTATAGAGAATTTGCATTTGAATACAAAATGAACAAGGTGGGATCACCACTTTCACTATATCAAGAAAACACTAGATAGGATCAAGAAAACAACAAGATCCTCAAGTGGCACGGAAGGCAATGGGAGTTGACACAATCTTGGCAAGAGATAAGGCAAATGAAAATAAAACCCAATGAAGATGATCAATAATTTCGACCACACATAAGTGAGTACAAATTGTTGAAAGACAAGAAATATTTGGAAATGATTCCCGGTGGTAGATAGAAGGAAATCCAATATCATCTTCACACCAAGAACAAGCAAATTACAACTTGTAGAGCTAACATGTCACCTAGGAACAAGATAATTTACAATATCAACTCTAGGTGACAATATCTCAAATGTACACATTTTCTATGCTTGTAATATACACATAGTATATTACTTCCCCATAATGTGATACCAAAGAAAACTTAACAAGAGGCAATAAGAGGATCCAATAAGAGATAATTAATGGACTATTTAGAATTTGAATTTCTCATGAGAAGACATATCACATAGTGACTAGATAAGCTTGCAATATCAATACTAGGTGGTATTCCTCATGTACACACATTTGTGGGACCGTGCGGTGCACAAAGCACGTCACTCCCCCAAAATGGTATGTTCCATTAATCTCTCACAAGAGCCAATTAAGATACAAACAAGATGCAAAAAGGCTCAACACACAACTCACACATACATGAAGAGCAAACCAACATACACATACTTGATTACTCAATATAAGCAAATTGGAAGCATACATATACAAACACACTCAAGGTACAAAACCAAAACATGCAAAGGGGCAAGTAACTTTCAGTGTAAACAATTTAAGTACAAGTTACCGCAAGGAGGCACATTGGATATGAGATAGAAACTTGATAATTCGAATGACTTGGCTTGAGACTATATGAATGATGAAGACCCCTTAATTCTTCATAATGTAGCCAAGTCTCCAATGCCCTCCAACAACACCTATTGATCAAGTTTGAGCTTGTTGGTCCCCAACCAAGTTGGGTCCTAAGAGGTTAGTCACAATAGGCTTGGCAACCCAAATGGTTCTTTTCTTGACACCACTTTGAGTACCAAGAAACTTGGCAAACACATTGCCAACCTTATCCTTCCCAGGAGAATAGATATTATCAATAATAATTGGGTTGGATAAGTTACCACTAGTGCATGAAGAAGCGACATGACCTTTCTCACGACATAAGTAGCAACGTCTACTCTTCATTTTCTTCTCACTTGATTTCTCAACAAGAGAAGCATTAACTTGAGTCTTCTTGGGAAGTGGCCTTTCTTCAATTTGAGGTTGAGCATGAGATTTAACTTGTGGCCTCTTCCCTTGTTGCTTGTCACTAATGGCCTTCTTCTTCAATGGGCAAGATCTAACATGATGCCCTTCAATTTTGCACTTGAAGCAAATAATCTTGGCCGAATTCTTGAGTTGTTCTTGGCCCATCTTCTTGTTTCTCTTGGACTTCTTCTTCTTATTGGAGTTGAATCCAAGTCCACCTTTGTCATTGGGGGATTTTTGCACACTCAAGATATTTTTGAGTGTGGACTTCCCTTCATGACACTTTTCCAAGTCTTTCTTCAAAGAAGTGACTTGGTCCTTGAGCTCTTTGATTTCCTCTACATGGTTAGTATCAACACAAGTGCTAGAGGAAGTATAAGCTTCATTGTTAGAGCAACAAGGCAAGTAAAGCAATTCATCACAAGATGTTCCAATGTTATGCATAGATGAATTACGAGGACTAGCACATGGCAAGATAGCATTTTGACTTGAATTAGTGCTAGTATCCACATGAGACTCACTAGATGTTACCTTGATAATCATAGCCTCATGAGCTATCTTTAGCACATTATGGGATACTAGAAGATCATCATGAGAGCTTGTGAGCTTTACATGACTTTCTTCCAATTTCCTATAAGTGCTAGATAGCAATTCAAGTTGAGCCCTTAGCTCAACATTCTCCTTCAAAATGGATGCCTCACTAGAAATAGAGTTAGTAGCACAAGTATCATCAATAATAGCAAGAGGAGAAGGCAATTTGGCAAGCTCTTTAGAATATGAAGCTTTAAGTTGAGCATGAGACTCGGTGAGTTTGATGAGCTTACTCTTAATGACCCTTGAGCCATTTTCGAGGTGCCCAAAGTCCTCAAGGAGTTTAGCATGTGCAACTTCAAGCTTCTCATTTTTAGTTTCAAAGACATTGGCCACCACAAGAGCTCTATCATGAGATTCCTTCACTCTAGATAATTCTAGAGCAAAATTCTTCTCAAGAGATTCCTTGGTGGTTTGTGCAAGTTCAAGAGCTTGGGAGAGGTCCGCAATCTCATTAGTGTAATCATGCTCATGACCTTCCGTTTTGTCAAGGGTAACCTCATGCTCCTCAAGACGAGATTCCAACTCATCAATATATTTCTTGCCCTCAATAGCAATAGACATGATTTCCATGAAGTTTGAATGAGCAATTTTATTCTTAAGAAGAGCTTTAAAAATCATTTCCCCCTTAATTTTTAAGGAGGCAATGGTATCATTCTCTTCATCATAATCATCATCATCATCATTCTTGCCATCATCAATATCATCACAAGATATATTGGGATTCAAAGTGGGAGATACCTTTGACGCCTTGGCCATAAGGCAAAATGCAATAGATGATGATGTAGGATCCCTTCAAGCACCATTCAAGACCACATCTTGCTCCATGGGGTGTTGGGTTTCCTCTACATTGTAGGCACAACAATTCAAGGAAATAGATGCATTTTTATCATGGCAACAAGACATAGCAAGCATATCATCATGAGATTTAGTCAAGCAATTTCTACATGATATGCAAGGACTATCAACACATGCACATGAAACATTTGGAGTGCTTGAAGTGCTAAAGTTCAAAGATGAAGCATTGCAATAAGAAAGTGATGAAGGATTATCAATAATAAGCCCAATTTCATCATTGCAATGAATGCCACTACTCACCATGTCATTACCTTGAGGCAAACCACATGTAGGTGAAGTAGAAGAAGTTGAGAACTCAACACGACCGTAGGTGGAGGGAGAACAACCATCCCCACAAAACTTGGACACTCCATATTTATCTTGAAGCTTTGTCCACAACTCATGAGCGTCCCAAAACAACATGAGTTGAAATATAACTACATTGCTCAAAGAAAAAAAAGCACATTCGAAGCTTGAGCATTGAGATAAGAGTTTTTCTCATCCTCTAAAGATAATCTTTGGGGATCCTTTGGAGGAGAAAACCCCATATCTACAATTCGCTCTAAATTTGGGTCCATGACCCTAAAGAGATTAAGCATGCGAATTACCCAAACATCAATATTTGTGCCATCAAAACTAAGAGTGTCAGAGAATCCTAATCCCCTAGTCGACATATTTACTCTCTAGGTGGTAAAGCCTAATAAAGAGAGACGAGGCTCTGATACCAATTGAAAGATCGAGGATGTCGCTTAGAGGGGGGTGAATAGGCGCTTTAAAATAATTATGGTTTAGGCTTGAACAAAAGCGGAATAAACCTAGCGGTTAATTTGTCAAGCACAAAACCTACAACAACTAGGCTCACCTATGTGCACCAACAACTTATACTAAGCAAGATAAACTACTAGGTGATAGCAAGATATATGACAAGAAACAATATGGCTATCACAAATTAAAGTGCATAAGTAAAGGGCTCAGGTAAGAGATAACCGAGGCACGCGGAGACGAGGATGTATCCCAAAGTTCACACCCTTGCGGATGCTAATCTCCGTTTGGAGTGGTGTGGAGGCACAATGCTCCCCAAGAAGCCACTAGGGCCACTGTAATCTCCTCATGCCCTCACACAATGCAAGATGTCGTGCTTCCACTAAGGGACCCTTGAGGGCGGTCACCGAACCCGTACAAATGGCAACCCTTGGGGGCGGTCACCGAACCCGTACGCTTTGGCAACCCTTGGGGCAGTCACCGGTACCCGTCAAATTGCTCGGGGCGATCTCCACAACCTAATTGGAGACCCCGACGCTTCCAGGAGCTTTACACCACAATGATTGAGCTTTGAACACCACCAACCGTTTAGAGCACCCAAGAACCCAATAGGAACAAGCTCAAGGGTACCAAGCACCCCAAGATTAATAAGCTTCTCAACTTGTAACTTCCACGTATCAATGTGGAGAACTCAAACCGATGTACAAAATGCAATGGCAAGGGCACATAAAGTGCCCAAGTCCTTCTCTCCCAAATCCCACCAAAGCAAATAATGGTAGGGAAGAAAATGAGAGGAAGAACAAGAAGGAGAACACCAAGAACTCCAAGATCTAGATCCAAGGTGTTCCCCTCACATAGAGGAGAAACTGATTGGGGGAAATGTGGATCTAGATCTCCTCTCTCTTTGCCCCCCAAAACTAGCAAGAATCCATGGAGGGATTGAGAGATAGCAAGCTCGAAGAAGGTCAACAATGGGGGAAGAACACGAGCTCAAAGGATAAGGTTCATTGGGGAAGAAGACCCCTTTTATAGGTGGGGAAAAACCCAACTGTTATGCTCACAGCCCGCACAGATTGGTACAAACGCTCATGGGAGCGGTACTACCGCTAGGGCGGTGGAAGCCCTTTGAAAAACGACAGCGAGGAGGCAAAAGGTCGGTAGAACTGCCAGAGTGGTACTACCGCTCGTCCTCACGGTACTACCGCTATGGGTAGCGGTACTACTGCTTGCGAGCGGTACTAAAAAAACATCCGTGCCTACCACCGCTGGACTTATGACGAGTTTTTGGTCCGGAGCGGAAGTAGCCACGGAAGTAGCCGCGGTAGTACCACTCCAAGCGGTAGTACCACTCCAAGCGGTAGTACCGCTCCTGTGAGCGATAGTACCGCTGCAGCCTTTTTAAGGACACCATAAGAAAATTAGAAAAGGCCCATAAGAAAATGGTGAGAACCCTTCCTCGAATAAGACCGGTAAAACCTCCAACACCGAAAACACAATAGAAGAAGCATGTGAACTCCATTTTCGATGAACTCGAGCTTGTCAAGAAGATGACCATAAGCTCCAAATATCACAAGGAGAAAACCAAACAAGAACCAAGAAATATGATGCGAGCATGCAATGGTTTGAGCTCTCTACGAACGATATGATCAAACTACTCACTTGAGAGCCCCCCTTGATAGTACGGCGGTCGATCCTATAACCCGGTCTCCAAACTACCACCATTAGACCGGTGAAATAGAGAACCTATCAGGGCCAAACCTTTGCCTTGCACAAAGTCCACTTGAGCTAGATGTAGACGATCTTGACTTCCTCAAGTTGGACCACCTTTCTTGATTGTGTTGGCTCGGTGAAGACTAGTAGATTGCTCCCCCATACTCCACTATTGGTGAGCCACTCTTCGGCACATCTTCACAAGTCCATTGTCACCACAATGGACAACAATCTTCAAGCACTTGATCTCTTCGTGATGCATCACTTGAACATGCACACTGCAACCTAACCCCACAAAGAACTCTCACAAAGACCATGGGTTAGTACACAAAGCGTAATTGACAATGCTTACCATACCATGGGATCACTTGATCCCTCTCGGTACATATTCAACACTTTGTGTATTGATCAACTTGATTCACTCTTTGACTTGGTATTGATCAGCCTCTCACATGGCCAATCTTTAGGTAATTCCTTGAATAGCACTTTGGTCATCACAAACTCTCCTTGAAACCAACAAATGGACTCCAAGAAAAGCCTACGGACAAATCCTTCAAATATAACTCTAGGCAACCATTAGTCCATAGAGATTGTCATTAATTACCAAAACCAAACATGGGGGCACCGCATGTTCTTTCAACTCTCCTTAGAGATGTCCATTTAAGGAATGCAGTTTTGACATCCATTTGCCAGATTTCATAAAATATGGCAATTGCTAACATGATTCAGATGGACTTAAGCATCGCTACGATTGAGAAAATCTCATTGTAGTCAACACCTTGAACTTGTCGAAAAACCTTTTTGCGACTAGTCGAGCTTTGTAGATAGTAACACTACAATCAGCGTCTGTCTTCCTCTTGAAGATCCATTTATTCTCAATGGCTTTCCGATCATCGGACAAGTCCACCAAAGTCCACACTTTGTTCTCATACATGGATCCCATCTCAGATTTCATGGCCTCAAGACATCTCTAGGAATCTGGGCTCATCATTGCTTATTCATAGTTCGTAGGTTTGTCATGGTCAAGTAACATGACTTCTAGAACAGGATTACCATACCACTCTGGTGCGGATCGTGCTCTGGTTGACCTACGAGGTTCTGTAGCAACTTGATCTGAAGTTTCATGATCATTATCATTAGCTTCCTCTCCAGTTGGTGTAGACATCACGGGAACGGATTTCTCGGATGAGCTAATTTCCAAATTGAGAGAATGTACAATTACCTCATCAAGTTCTACTTTCCTCCCACTCACTTCTTTCGAGAGAAACTCCTTCTCTAGAAAGGTTCCATTCTTGACAATAAAGATCTTGCCTTCGAATCTATGGTAGAAGATTTGGGTTCGAGCTTATCAAGCTGAAGCCTTTTGACATAAGCATCGCATCCCCAAACTTTAAGAAACGACAGCTTAGGTTTGTTGCCAAACCATAGTTCATACGGTGTCGTCTCAACGGATTTTGACGGTGCCTTGTTTAACGTGAATGCAGCTGTCTCTAATGCATAACCACAAAATGATAGTGGTAAATCGGTAAGAGACATCATAGATCACACCATATATAATAAAGTGCGATTACAACATTTGGACACACCATTATGTTGTGGTGTTCCAGGTGGCGTGAGTTGTGAAACTATTCCACATTGTTTTAAATGAAGGCCAAACTCGTAACCTAAATATTTGCCTCCGTGATCAGATTGTAGAAACTTCATTTTCTTGTTACGATGATTCTCCACTTCACTCTAAAATTCTTTGAAGTTTTCAAATGTTTCAGACTTGTGTTTCATTAAGTAGATATACCCACATCTGCTCAAATCATCTGTGAAGGTCAGAAAATAACGATACCCGCCACGAGCCTCAACACTCATTGGACCGCATACATCGATATGTATTATTTCCAATAAGTCATTAGCTCGTTCCATTGTTTCGGAGAACGGAGTTTTAATCATCTTGCCCATAAGGCACGGTTCGCAAATATCAAATGATTCATAATCAAGTGATTCCAAAAGTCCATCTGCATGGAGTTTCTTCATGCGCTTTACACCGATATGACCTAAACGGCAGTGCCACAAATAAGTTGCACTATCATTATCAACTTTGTATATTTTGGCATCAATATTATGAATATGTGTATTACCATGATCGAGATTCAATAAAGCATTAACATTGGGTGTATGACCATAGAAGGTTTTATTCATGTAAACAGAATAACAATTACTCTTTGTCTTAAATGAGTAACCATATTGCAATAAACATGATATAAGCATATTCATGCTCAACGCAAACACCAAATAACATTTATTTAGGTTCAACACTAATCCCGAAAGTATAGGGAGTGTGCGATGATGATCATATCAATCTTGGAACCACTTCCAACACACATTGCCACTTCACCCTCAACTAGTCCCTTTTTATTCTGCAGCTCCTGTTTCGAGTTACTAATCTTAGCAACCGAACAGGTATCAAAAACCCAGGGGCTACTACGAGCACTAAAGGTACACATCAATAACATGTATATCAAATATACCTTTGTGATACCTTTTCCTCTGGCTTAATTTTGAACCGGAAAATTTGTTCTTTTCCTTTTAGGCTTCCTTCTTCGTAATGCCGCCCAAAACAACCACTTCCTGTAATTGGATTCGCTCCATCGTAATGGATAATACACTTGAAGACTTTGTGAAAACCGGTTAACTGCCAAAAAAGGATGTCATGTCTTACCGCCCCCCTAAACCGACAGAAGAGAAACCTTATCCCAAAGAAGGGGAAATCATTATCTTCACTGATCGTATGAACCGGGGCTTTTCCCCGCCCGGCTCTATGTTCTTTAGGGATGTTTTGCACTTTTTCGACCTCCATCCTCAAGACATCGGACCCAACTCCGTGTCTAACATATGCAACTTTCAAGTGTTCTGTGTGGTGCACCTTGAAGAAGAGCCCAGCTTGGATGTAACACCCACGATGCTGCTATATCTCCCACGTGTCGAGGCATGACTTAGAGGCATAACCGCATTGTAGGTATTGTCGCAAGAAGGGTCATCTTCACACAATCCCATGTAATGAACAAGAATGGGATAAAGAGAGTTGGCTTACAATCGCCACTTCACACAATACATAAATAAGTTCATACATCATCTAAAATACACTCATAGACCGACTACGGTCAAATCCAAATGAAAAGAAGATAACCCCAAATGCTAGATGCCCGATCGTCCCAACTAGGCTCCACTACTGATCATCAGGAAACGAAACATAGTAACGACCACAGTCCTCGTCGAACTCCCACTTGAGCTCGGTTGTGTCATATGCATAGGTATCCTCGGCACCTGCAACTGTTTTGGTACAATTTGTGAGTCACGAGGACTCAGCAATCTCACACCCGCGAGATCAAGACTATTTAAGCTTGTAGGTATGAAAGGGGTAATATGGTGGAGCTGCGGCAAGCACTAAGCATATATGGTGGCTAACATACGCAACTGAGAGCGAGAAGAGAAGCAACGCATCGGTCGAGAAGCTAGAAATGATCAAGAAGTGATCCTGAACTCCTACTTGCGTTCATGCATAACTCAGACCGTGTTCACTTCCCGGACTCCGCCGAGAAGAGACCAACACGGTTACACACGCGGTTGATGTGTTTTAAACAAGTCAAGTGTCAAGTTCTCTACAACCGGACATTAACAAATTCCCATCTGCCTCATAACCGCGAGCACGACTTTCGAAAGATAATACCCTACAGGGGAGTCCCAACTTAGCCCATTATAAGCTCTCACGGTCGACGAAGGATATACCTTCTCCCGGGAAGACCCGATCAGTCTCGGAATCCCGGTTTTACAAGACATTTCGGCAACGTTAAAACAAGACCAGCAAAGCCACCCGATGTGCTGACAAATCTCGATAGGAGCTGCACATATCTCGTTCTCAGGGCAACACCGGATGAGACATCCTACGAGTAAAACCAGCCCTCAAGTTTCCCCGAGGTGGCCCCGCAGTCTACTCAGTTCGGACCAACACTCGAAGGAGCACTGGCCCGGGGGGTTAAATAAAGATGACCCTCGGGCTCGCGAAAACCCAAGGGAAAGGCTTAGGTGGAAAATGGTAAAACCAAGGTTGGGCCTTGCTGGAGGAGTTTTAACCAAAGCGAACTGTCAAGGGGGTCCCATAAATCACCCAACCGTGTAAGGAACGCAAAATCAAGGAACATAACACCGGTATGACGGAAACTAGGGCGGCAAGAGTGGAACAAAACACCAGGCATAAGGCCGAGCCTTCCACCCTTTACCAATTATATAGATGCATTAATTAAATAAGAGATATTGTGATATCCCAAAATATCCATGTTCCAACATGGAACCAACTTCATCTTCACCTGCAACTAGCAACGCTATAAGAAGGGCTGAGCAAAAGCGGTAACTTAGCCAAAGAACGGTTTGCTAGGAGAGGATGGTTAGAGGCTTGACATGGAAATATGGGAGGCATGATAAACAAGTGGTAGGTAGCGCAAGCATAGTGATAGAGCGAACAACTAGCAAAGCAAAGATAGAAGTGATTTCGAGGGTATGGTCATCTTGCCTGCAAAGTTCTCAGAGTTATCGAAAGCTTGATCCTCGTTCACGTACTCAACAGGTTCCTCGTTCACGAACTCGTCTCCCGGCTCTATCCAAAGCAAGAACACAAGCAATGGAACCATAATCAATCACGGTGTAATGCACAAGCAACATGATGCAATACATGGTATGATATGCGAGATGTGATATGCGATGCATATGCGTGCTCCGGAAGGGAAATGATGAACAAGGCATGAACTTGGCAAACCAAGTATGCCGCTGGAAAGATGACAAGATTTCGGTTGAAATCCATATAAAGATCACCGGAAACGGATGCACGGTTTGCAAATGACAAGCAAAACAAGAATGACACAAATCTGCGGTTAACAGCATGATAGCATTTAGAATACATCAAGACACTATGCTACAGCACCCCAACATAGCAACAAAGCATATGGTAGTGATCTACAGGAGATGCTTGACAAAAGATGAACACTGAGCTACGGTTAGATCACACCATAACAGGTTCAAATAAGCATGGCAAAAATGCAAAAGATATCAGCATCACAGACTTGGTGAAAATACTGGACATGGCATAAACAGCATCAGGTAGCAATGTTCAGAGCAAGCAAACAACATGCTACAGGAACTTATCATAGAAACATAATGCATGGCATGATTCTACTCAAAGCATATAACAAAAGTCCCTTACTGACCATGAGCCAAAAAGGTACAGAAGATATGATGGCACCCATGTAAACATAGCAAGTTTTATTAACAGTTTCAGACTTAGCAGAAAAACAGAGCATGGCATTAACAGCATTATGATGGCATCTTTGCGAGCTCGATTCACACATCTCATAGAATTCCATGACAAGATAAGCATAGCACCAGCAAGAAGACATGTTCATAAAGCTAACCATGGCAAGAGCAAGTTGATAGCATGCTTGCATCACTAGCAACAACCATGGCAAAATTGAATATCATGTTAACAATCTGCCAGGTACATTTTATAGCAAAAGTAGAGCAAGATTTAGACATGCTAGGGAAATCCATAATTGCAAACAGTGGCATGGATAGATAGAGCATAACCATATGTTCAAAACATCCTTACTTAAGTATCTCAAAATAAGTATGGATCTCTCTGTAGCATCAAGTTTACATGGCATCAAAATAACAGCAGGTAAAGGACTTTGCAAAATCCTAAGTCTCTGAAAACAGCAACATTGCATAGCATAGTTTGCATGCTTGTGCTAGTCACCACATCGATCACAAAAATACATGGCATACACCTATGTAAATATGGCATGGCATAGTTCAAAACACGTGTAGAGCTCATGCTCATAAGATGCACAGAATGAATGCAACAAAAATGACAAATTAGCATCAGAGATTTGGGCATCAAGATGGACTCAAATGAGCATGCCACAATGGAACAAAATGAAGAGCATCTCGTAATGAACATTTGATATGTCATACGCATGAAACGGAGCAGTATGCAAGGAGATATGATGCAATGAACAAAGCAATATATTATGACAATCTCGGGACTTGGCAAAAAAACAGAGGGGGAGAGTCAACCCTAGATTCAGATCTGGATCGGGCTTGCACGGGGATCGAGGCGGGGCCGCGGCTCGCCGGAGCCTCTCGTCGGAGTTGGAGGGGGAGGCGCCGGTGGGGACGGGGCCGGCCGAGGCGACGAGGTGGCCGGACGCCGGCGAGGGTGGCGGCGGCCGGCGGCGGCGATCCGGGGCCGCGGCGACGATGGTGGTCGGCGGCGGAGGCGGCGAGGCGGCGGTCGGGGCGAGGTGACCTGCGGCGGCGGTCGGGGAGGCGGCGCGGCGCCGGAGCGGTGGCGGCGCGGGCGACCCGCGGCGGAGCGGGCGGCTGGGAGGTCGGGCGGCGATGCGGGCCGGGGGGACCCGACCCGGGCCTCGGCGGGCCGGCGGCGGGGCACGGTGGAGATGGCCACGTGGCAGGCGGGGACTGGTGCGGAGCGGCGGCGGGATCCGTCCGGCGGCGGCCGGACGTGTCCGGTGGCGACGGGGATGATTTGCTAGGCTTCGGGATCCGGATTTGGAGGAGGGGTGCACCTATTTATAGGTAGAGGGAGCTAGGAGACTCCAAATGAGGTGTGGTTTTCGCCCACACGATCATGATCCAACGACGGAGAGCATGGAAGTGATTTAGATGGGTTATTGGGCTGTTTGGAGGGATGTTGGGCTGCAACACTCAAAAGGCCTTTGCGGTTACCCGGTTAACCGTTGGAGTACCAAACGACCTCCAAATGGCACGAAACTTGACAGGTGGTCTACCGGTGGTATAACAAGGCCACTTGGCAAGGCTCGGTCCATTCCGAGAATGTTTGACACCCGCTCACAAAAAGAGACAAGAGGGATGCGCCGGTGCATGTGGGAGTGTCGGATTGCAAAACGGACAACGGGGAAAATGCTCGGATGCATGAGACGAACACGTATGCAAATGAGATGCACATGATGACATGATATGAAATGCATTACATGAACAAAATGCAAAACTAAAGACAAAACCCTACCACGGAGGGAATATCATAACACATAGCCGAAAATGGCAAGAGTTGGAGTTACAAATATGGAAAGTTACATCCGGGGTGTTACAACACTCCACCACTACAAGAGGATCTCGTCCCGATATCTAGGACTGAAAGAACTCCGGATATTCGGAACGGAGATGGTCCTCGCGTTCCCAGGTGGCTTCTCGGTCGGAATGGTGTGACCACTTCACTTTCAAGAATTTGATTGACTTGTTGCGAGTCTTGCGCTCAGTTTCTTCAAGAATAGCAACGGGGTGCTCATGGTAGGACAGATCTTCTTGGAGGTCAATCTCTTCGAAGTTGATGGTACGCTCAGGCGTCTTGAAGCACTTGCGAAGCTGTGACACGTGAAACACATCATGCACATTCACGAAGTTGGAGGGAAGTTCAAGTTGATAGGCGAGGTCGCCTCTTTTGCCAATGATCTTGAAGGGACCCACATATCTAGGGGCAAGCTTCCCTTTGATACCGAAGCGACGAGTGCCTTTCATTGGAGAGACGCGGAGGTAGACATGGTCTCCGATTTCAAAAGCCACATCACGGTGCTTGTCATCATAATAGCTCTTCTGGCGCGATTGCGCGGCTTTGAGATTCTCACAAATGACTTGGCACATTTCTTCGGCTTCTGTGATCAAGCCATTGCCAAGAAGTTGGCGTTCACCTGCCTCGGACCAATTGAGAGGAGTACGACACTTTCTGCCATAGAGAATTTCGAATGGGGCCTTGCCCGCACTTGCTTGGAAGCTGTTGTTATAGGAGAACTCAGCATATGGAAGACAATCTTCCCACTTCATGCCAAAGGAAATGACACAAGCCCTAAGCATATCTTCAAGGATTTGATTAACTCACTCGACTTGGCCACTTGTTTGAGGATGGAAAGCTGTGCTGAAGCGAATGTTGGTGCCCATTGCCTTCTGGAAGGAGTCCCTGAACTTAGAAGTGAAGATGCTTCCACGATCTGAAGAAATCAATTGTGGAATGCCGTGCAAAGAGATAATCCTGGACGTGTAAAGCTCTGCCAACTGAGCTGCTGTGATAGATTCTTTGATAGGAAGAAAGTGAGCCACTTTTGTAAGCTTGTCAATGACAACAAAGATGGCATCATTTCCACGTTTGGACTTAGGAAAACCAGTCACGAAGTCCATCTCGATATGATCAAACTCCCATTCTGGAATAGCAAGAGGTTGGAGGAGACCAGCTAGTCGTTGGTGTTCTGCTTTCACCCTTCTGCAGACATCACATTCATTCACGAATTGAGCAATCTCTCGCTTCATTTGAGTCCACCAATACGACTGCTTGAGGTCATGGTACATCTTCGTACTTCCAGGATGAATGGATAGAAGAGAATTGTGTGCCTCATTCATAATGACTTTTCTCAGATCGCCTTTAGGAACCACAATTCGATCCTCGAAGAAAAGAGTATCTTTGTCATCAACGTGGAAGCACTTATATTTGGAAATGCCCTTGTCGATACCACGTTTCACCTTTTTCACCATGGCATCCAGGAGTTGAGCCTCATGAATTTGGTCTTCCAAAGTTGGAGTGACTATGAGGTTGGCAAGAAAACCTTGAGGAACAACTTGAAGATTGAGTTTGCTGAAGGCTTCGCAAAGATCTGGTTGAAAAGGCTTGAGAATTAAGCTGTTGCAATAAGCCTTTCTGCTCAACGCATCTGCAATCACATTAGCCTTGCCTGGAGTATATTCAATGCTTGGGTTGTACTCCTGAATCATTTCGACCCATCGAGTTTGCCTGAGGTTGAGGTTGGGTTGAGTGAGGATATACTTGAGGCTCTTGTGATCTGTGAATATGTCCACTTTCCTTCCCAACAAGAAATGTCTCCATGTTATCAATGCATGGACAACTGCCGCCAACTCAAGATCGTGAGTGGGGTAGTTCTTTTCGTTGGGCTTCAACTGACGAGAGGTATAAGACACAAATTTCTTATCTTGCATCAACACAGCACCGAGACCTTGAAGAGAAGCATCACAGAAAACTTCGAATGGCTTGGATTCGTCAGGAGGAGTCAAGACAGGAGCTGTGACAAGCTTCTCTTTGAGAGTGTTGAAAGCAACGTCACACTCAGGCGTCCAGACATACTTGACATGCTTCTGGAGGAGGTTGGAAAGAGGCTTTGCAATCTTAGAGAAGTTCTCAACGAATCTTCGGCAATAGCTTGCAAGACCAAGGAAACTGCGGAGCTGCTTGACATTCTGAGGAGGTTCCCAATTCACAACTGCAGACACCTTCTCGGGATTAACTGTGATGCCCTTGGCAGAGATGATGTGACCAAGGTAAAGAACTTCATCAAGCCAGAACTCACATTTGGAAAAGTTCGCATAGAATTGATGCTCTCTGAGCTTGTCAAGCACCAATCGCAAATGTATGGCATGATCCTTCTTATTCTTGGAGAAGACCAAGATATCATCAAGATACACCAGGACGAATTCATTGGTGTAGGGGTTGAAGATGAAGTTCATCATTCGAGAGAATGTTGGAGGAGCATTGACAAGGCCGAAAGACATGACAGTATATTCATAAGAACTAAAGCTTGTTCTGAATGCTGTCTTGGGAATATCTTGTTCACGAATGTGAATCTGATGATAACCCATACGAAGGTCAAGCTTGGAGAATACTTTAGCACCCTTAAGTTGCTCGAATATCTCATTGATGTTGGGAAGTGGATACTTGTTCTTGATTGTCTTCTTGTTCAATGGACGGTAATCGACGCAAAGTCGGTCCGTGCCATCCTTCTTCTGGACAAAAAGAACTCCACAACCCCATGGAGAAGAACTCTGTCTGATCAAACCCAGACGCTCTTGTTCATCGAGCTTACTTCTTCAATTCTTTTAGCTCCTTGGGTCCAAGCTTGTAAGGACGCTTGCAAACGGGTTCGGTGCCAGGCTCAAGATCGATAACGAACTCAACTGGCCGGTGGGGAGGCATACCCGGAAGCTCTTCTGGAAAGACATCTTGGTACTCACAAACGACCGGAATCTGAGAAATAGCATCCAACTCGCCCTTCTCATTGAGAGAAAACAACCGAATGGTTTCATCACGAGCGGCATAGATAATAACATCCCCAGAAGGATGTGTCAATTGAAAAGGTCAACATGATGAATGCAGCACAATCAAGCTGAGCCTTATGCTGAGAAAGCCAGTCCATCCTGAGAATTAGACCAATATCCAAGTCACCAAGAACAATTGGTTTAGACAGAAATCTATAGTCGCCCATCTTGATAGAAACATTGGGAGCAACCAAACTAGAAGTCATAAGCTTTCTCGGAGAAACAACTTGCATAACTTTGGACAAAACCTCTGTGTCAACATTGTGCTTCGATGCAAAAGGAATGACATGAAAGAATGCGATGCACCGGTATCAAATAAGACTTTTGCAGGAATATCATTAACTGAGAGATTACCCATTATCACGTCAGTAGATTCCTCTGCTTGCGCTGCATTCATCATGTTGACCTTTGCAAACTTGGAATTATGCTTGACCACTGCATTGCTTGCTGAACGAACAGGAGGAGGAGGCGGAAGGCGCCTTTGGTTGAAGCACTTGTTCGCATAGTGACCTTTCTTCTGACACTTGTTGCAAGTCACCTCTGAGATCGGACGATGATAAGGAGCACTTGACCTTGGAGCTTGATTCTGAGACTTGTTCTGATGAGCTGGGTTGGGTGGGTGGGAAGATCCATGGCCACCTTTGATCTTTTGCTGGAAAGGCTGATGAAATGGAGGAGGAGGAAGCCAAAACGTCTGTTGCTTAGCAGCCACATGAGAAGAAGAAGAAGATTGAACTGCATCCCTGATTCTCTTCTTAGAAGCCTCACACTTGAGCTGA
Organism: Aegilops tauschii subsp. strangulata; assembly: GCF_002575655.3. Taxonomy (NCBI): domain Eukaryota; kingdom Viridiplantae; phylum Streptophyta; class Magnoliopsida; order Poales; family Poaceae; genus Aegilops; species Aegilops tauschii. The sequence goes on from NC_053036.3 coordinate 522,403,151, forward strand.
GCACCTTCTTGCTTGAGGGCCATGTTATAGAATTGATCAAACTGAGTAGGCTCAACAAGAACAAGAGCTAACTGCAGATCCTCTCTAAGGCCACCTCTGAAGTGATAGATCATGCTCTTTTCATCAGGAATGTCTTGTTTAGTGAAGCGAGCAAGTTTCTGAAACTGGATGTTGTATTGATACACAGACATGTATCCTTGCTTGAGATTGCGGAACTCCTCACGCTTGCTCTCAACAACACTTGTAGGAATATGGTGAGCTTTAAAGTCCCGACAGAAGTTAGTCCAAGTGATCACACGACCTCCTCTGGAATCTTTGTATTGTTGATACCAATCAGCGCCTTGGTCTTTGAGTTGAAAGGAAGCGAACTTGACGTAATCCTTAGGTCTGACATTTCTACATTCAAAATGCTTGTTGATATCCACGAGCCAATCATCAGCGTCTGTGGCTTCGGCACAGTAGCTGAAAGACTTGGGCTGATTTGCAAGGAACTGGTTGAGGGTAGCAAACTGAGGCTGATGGTTGAACTGCCCTTGACCTTGATTCCCTTGATTGCCTTGGCCTTGGTTATGCTCTTGCAACAGCTGAATCAGCAACTAAGCGTTGGCGTTTGTGGTTGCCATCAAAGCTTGCCATGCCTCCGGAGGCGGAGGTGGTGGCGGAGGGTTCGCCTGACTCCCATCATTGCGATCCGGATTCTGACGCGTTGGCGGAGCCATCCTGAAGAGGTGACATCCGTTAGCATCTTGATAGACAGATAGACAAGTTGAATCAACGGATAGAAATAGCAACATATAGTCTTCACCATAAACATTCGAACAAAGATGAACGAATGAATTCCAAAGTTAACATCACACGTCCATTAAGGTGAGAAGCCACTTGATAAAAGATTGATGAATGAAATAACAAGGTGCAACTAGAACAAATAAGTGGTAAGGATTACCCAATCACGAACCAAATATCTGCGGGAAGAAATGCTAAGAGCTACTTGAATCCCACCTATAAACTCCCGAAACTTTCTGGTTATGCAATCTGGTGTTGGGGATACAGGGGACACAAAATATATCACCCAAACTAGCAATCCCTAGATCCAGTTGTATCCATCCGTCAACACATAACCAAGAAACCTTCGGAAATCGTGTACCTCAACCTTCGAAAAGCATCCGTTATACGAGTTATGGCAATATTCCCGAACTCCCGCCCCAGTACTGGGTGGCGTCGAGGTGATCTCACCAACAACTGCATAAAAGAGATTTTCGATGTCGGCGAAACTCAGGTATTCCAGAACTGCAACGATAAAATTGTGACGACAACACCTCGGAGCTCAACTCCCCGGGACACTGCCACAACCCCTAAATGTTAGGAGGCACCAAGAACAATGTTCTCGTCACAAAACCATCGGAACGATTCCAAGATACCCGCGTGATCCTAAAAAAAATTAGTGAAATTTGAGGAGAGAAGAGTCAAAACTTCTACGTCAGGAGACCTCACCAGAGCGACGAAGGGACTGAGGAGTAAAAAGAATCCTACTCTCCGATATATATAATCCTAAGACTCAAAACATTTTGTTCTAGACTCAACAACGCCCGCGATTCGATCAAGCAGGGGGCTCCTAAGTCGGGGATGGCTCTGATTACCAACTTGTAACACCCACGATGCGGCTATATCCCACGTGTCGAGGCACGACTTAGAGGCATAACCGCATTGTAGGTATTGTCGCAAGAAGGGTCATCTTCACACAATCCCATGTAATGAACAAGAATGGGATAAAGAGAGTTGGCTTACAATCGCCACTTCACACAATACATAAATAAGTTCATACATCATCCAAAATACACTCATAGACCGACTACGGTCAAATCCAAATGAAAAGAAGATAACCCCAAATGCTAGATGCCCGATCGTCCCAACTGGGCTCCACTACTGATCATTGGGAAACGAAACATAGTAACGACCACGGTCCTCGTCGAACTCCCACTTGAGCTCGGTTGCGTCATCTGCATAGGTATCCTCGGCACCTGCAACTGTTTTGGTAGAATCTGTGAGTCATGAGGACTCAGCAATCTCACACCTGCGAGATCAAGACTATTTAAGCTTGTAGGTATGAAAGGGGCAATATGGTGGAGCTGCGGCAAGCACTAAGCATATATGGTGGCTAACATACGCAAATGAGAGCGAGAAGAGAAGCAACGCATCGGTCGAGAAGCTAGAAATGATCAAGAAGTGATCCTGAACTCCTACTTACGTTCATGCATAACTCAGACCGTGTTCACTTCCCGGACTCCGCCGAGAAGAGACCATCACGGTTACACACGCGGTTGATGTGTTTTAAACAAGTCAACTGTCAAGTTCTCCACAACCGGACATTAACAAATTCCCATCTGCCTCATAACCGCGGGCACGACTTTCGAAAGATAATACCCTGCAGGGGTGTCCCAACTTAGCCCATTATAAGCTCGCACGGTCGACCAAGGATATACCTTCTCCCGGGAAGACCCGATCAGTCTCGGAATCCCGGTTTTACAAGACATTTCGGCAACGTTAAAACAAGACCAGCAAAGCCACCTGATGTGCTGACAAATCCCGATAGGAGCTGCACATATCTCGTTCTCAGGGCAACACCGGATGAGACATCCTACGAGTAAAACCAGCCCTCAAGTTTCCCCGAGGTGGCCCCGCAGTCTACTCAGTTCGGACCAACACTCGAAGGAGCACTGGCCCGGGGGGTTAAATAAAGATGACCCTCGGGCTCGCGAAAACCCAAGGGAAAGGCTTAGGTGGAAAATGGTAAAACCAAGGTTGGGCCTTGCTGGAGGAGTTTTAACCAAAGCGAACTGTCAAGGGGGTCCCATAAATCACCCAACCGTGTAAGGAACGCAAAATCAAGGAACATAACACCGGTATGACGGAAACTAGGGCGGCAAGAGTGGAACAAAACAACAGGCATAAGGCCGAGCCTTCCACCCTTTACCAAGTATATAGATGCACTAATTAAATAAGAGATATTGTGATATCCCAAAATATCCATGTTCCAACATGGAACCAACTTCATCTTCACCTGCAACTAGCAATGCTATAAGAAGGGCTGAGCAAAAGCGGTAACTTAGCCAAACAACGGTTTGCTAGGAGAGGATGGTTAGAGGCTTGACATGGCAATATGGGAGGCATGATAAACAAGTGGTAGGTAGCGCAAGCATAGCGATAGAGCGAACAACTAGCAAAGCAAAGATAGAAGTGATTTCGAGGGTATGGTCATCTTGCCTGCAAAGTTCTCAGAGTTGTCGAAAGCTTGATCCTCGTTCACGTACTCAACAGGTTCCTCGTTCACGAACTCGTCTCCTGGCTCTATCCAAAGCAAGAATGCAAGCAATGGAACCATAATCAATCACGGTGTAATGCACAAGCAACATGATGCAATACATGGTATGATATGCGAGATGTGATATGCGATGCATATGCGTACTCCGGAAGGGAAATGATGAACAAGGCATCAACTTGGCAAACCAAGTATGCCGCTAGAAAGATGACATGATTTCGGTTGAAATCGATATAAAGATCACCGGAAACGGATGCACGGTTTGCAAATGACAAGCAAAACAAGAATGACACAAATCTGCGGTTAACAGCATGATAGCATTTAGAATACATCAAGAAACTATGCTACAGCACCCCCAACATAGCAAAAAAGCATATGACAGTGATCTACAGGAGATTCTTGACAAAATATGAACACTGAGCTACGGTTAGATCACACCATAACAGGTTCAAATAAGCATGGCAAAAATGCAAAAGATATCAGCATCACAGACTTGGTGAAAATACCGGACATGGCATAAACAGCATCAGGTAGCAATGTTCAGAGCAAGCAAACAACATGCTATAGGAACTTATCATAGAAAAATAATGCACGGCATGATTCTACTCAAAGCATATAACAAAAGTCCCTTACTGACCATGAGCCAAAAAGGTACAGACGATATGATGGCACCCATGTAAACATAGCAAGTTTTATTAACAGTTTCAGACAGCAGAAAAACAGAGCATGGCATTAACAGCATTATGATGGCATCTTTGCGAGCTCGATTCACTCATCTCATAGCATTGCATGACAAGATAAGCATAGCACCAGCAAGAAGACATGTTCATAAAGCTAACCATGGCAAGAGCAAGTTCATAGCATGCTTGGATCACTACCAACAACCATGGCAAAATTGAATATCATGTTTGTTGGGGATATAACTATATGTGTAAGCCGCCCATGAGGGGTCGGGTTACGCAAAGAGGGATTCATCAGAAGAAGCCCAAGACCAAGCAGGAAGATGGCGGTTCAATAAAGGGTCTAAAAGCCCACAGGCGACTTAAGGCCCGTAGTAGTAAAGTGTTGTAATGGCATGACTTGTATCATAAGGTAGAATTACCTAGTCACTGAGCCGGACACTATTTATGAGCCGACCGGGACTCTGTAGGCCGGAGGGCGTATCCCCATGTATATAAGGGGACGACCCGCTGGCGGCTTAGGGCAAGAAACATCTGATCGAGAGCCGGGCATAGCGTATCTCGCTCCCTGGTCATCGAAACCCTAGCAATACCAACCTAACTAGACGTAGGCTTACCTTCACCGTAAGGGGCCGAACTAGTATAAAACCTCCCTCGTGTCCTTTGTCCCGATTAACCCCTTTAATCTTCCTAGTTGCGATGGCTCGACGACTAAGTCCTTGCAAGAGGACATCTGCCGTGACAATTCCACGACATATGGCGCCCACCGTGGGGCCAGCGCACGGTGGATTTGAGTTCTTGAAGGGCAGCTTTGAAGGGCTCAAGGGATACGCTGTGGGCCGGATGACCAAGAGTCGTCGCGGCAAGCTCTACATCGACGACGCAGGCTGGGGCCCCGAGGCCGGCTCAATTGAGTACGGGTACCGGGTCCCCTTCGGCGGAATCCACGTCTTCATCGGCAAGATCGGCGAGCCGGGCCCTGAGCCGGACATCTGCACCGACCTCATCGAAACGGCTCAGCATGCGAGACCTGCCCAGGCTCCGCCGGCTGTGAAGCGTGCCTTCGTGGGATGCATCCACGGAGGACTCTCTGAAGGGTCTGCCTCTGATGGTGAGGCGGCCATCTGCTCTGACGACAAGTCGTCCACATGTTAGACAGATTCATTATACCAGCTGCAGGATGGCGGGCTTGGTGGCTGTTCTAATGGTAGCAGTGTTCCGGATTGTCTTGAGCCGCCGAGCTGGGTCGGGGTCTTCATGGCCGGCACCCAACCCATCCAAGACTCTGCAACTGCGGCAGCCGTAACCTCCAGATCAGCGGCAGCCAGGGCAGGAGGCCCTGTGCGTTCGCCGGCTCAGGTGTTAATGGATCTCACCGACAAGCTGACCACCCTGTTAACCGCCGTGGTCAACCCAGCGGATCAAGCTGATCATGATGCGGAAGTGGCACAGTTAAAATTGGATATGGCAAGACCTGGCGGCGGAGGATGTCAGGATAACCACCGAGCGGGAGGCTCTGGATGCTCAGGCTCAGCAGATCCAGGCGCACGCTTTCTGGCTTACGCAAGATCAGAACGCGGCTAATGAGGTCATGAGGAGAAGGCATCAGAAGACCCAGTCTCGACTTCCCCCGGTTTATGATCCTCGGAACCTTTTTAACACGCCAGGAGCAGGACCCAGTAACCCGCCGTGGCTTATCCCGCAGACAGGCAACCCGCCATGGGTCCCTCCGCGCACAGGGCCAGACCATGTTGCGACACCCGGGGACGGGGCACCGTTTCAGTCACCGGTGATGGGACCTCCCCATGTGAACATGGCGCCGCCTCAGTATGTGCCAACACCTCCGGGTCATTACAGCAACCCATTGGAAAACATGATAGCGGCGGCCACCCGATTGGCGGCTCTCCCAGTTGATGGCGACTCTCCGGCTGCAATTGAAACCCGCCGGGTCAGGGAACTTCTTCAGACGGCTTTAGCACAGCAGGAGGCGTACTCATATAGCCGAGACAGGGTTCACTCGATCCCGCACCCAAGCCGAAGCCCGAGTTATAGCAGGCACATGGATTCAGCGGCCGCATCAAGCAATGTCAGACACCGTGACCAGCCAGGTGGCGGCAACCCGCCCCGTCATGGGGCCGTTAACTTGGTAGAGCAAGAGAGACTACGGCAAGAGGCGAAATGGGCGGCTGAGCAAGCGCCTCAGTTGACGGCTTATCAGCCATATCCGGTTTACTCGGCGACTTCTGCTGAGGCAGGTATAGCCACCCGGACCGGAGGAGTCCCGTGTCTAGTGCCAGCTCTACATAACGAGCGGTTGCCCAAAGATTTTAAAGGACCAAGGAAGGTGCCGAATTATACAGCCGACTTACAGCCTGGGGCGTGGATTGAGAGCTATGAGATGGCTATGGGGCTGTTGGAGGTTTCTAACGCGGCAATGGCTAAGTACTTCACCATGATGTTGGATGGAACCGCCCGCACCTGGTTGAAAGGCCTACCACCTAACTCAATCAGTTCATGGGCAGAGTTAAAGGCCCGGTTCATCCAGAACTTCAAAGACACGTGAAAGCAGCCCATGTCGATCGTGGACCTGACGAATTGTAAACAGGAAGAGGGTGAGTCTACAACCCATTGGGTACGCCAGGTTAAGGCCATGATACATTCATCTGATAAGATGGATGCCGGCTCTGTAGTCTTAATGTTGGAGAAGAATTGCCGTTTCTTACCTTTGAAACAAAAGCTGGGGCGGCTCAAACGTGATTGCAATGACATGGGCACGCTGATGGCGGCTCTGGTCAAGTATGTTGATTCTGATAGTACCAAGGATCCTGAGTCTGATGATGAGAAGGCAGGGAAGGGAAAGAAGAACGGCAATGGAAAGGGTCAACAGCATAACCCGATGAATCAAGGAGGCAATAAGCGTAAGGCAGAGGGTAACCCGGAGTTTGTGGCCAACGCCAACGCACAGGGTAACAATCAGAGACGCAAGGGAAAACCGCCCCTCGATCTGGCGGGTCAGGTCCATCTCTTGAGCAGTTACTCAATGAGCCCTGCCCAAGACATGGCACCCGGGAGAGGTCGGCCACTCATTTATGGAAGGATTGCGCGATCATGAAGGCTTTCAAGAATTCCAACATTTTCGACGGTAATCACGGGTCAGGTGGCGGCTCAGGTGCCGGCGGCTTTCTTGGCCCGGGCGCTGGTTCAAATTTCGGCTTTCAGGGGAGTCAAGGCGGCTATAATCAGCAGCAATCTGGTCAAGGTGGACAACAACAGCAGTCAGGTTATCAAAGTAACCCAAAGCAACTGAATAGTGGACAATAGCATGTGTTCACCACTAGCTTATGCAAACGTGACCAGAAGATTCACAAGAGGGCGGTGAATTCTGTTGAACCGGCAGTCCCCCGTTATTTGAGATGGACAGAGCAGCCAATTGTCTGGAGTAGGGAGGATCACCCTTCCCGGGTTGACAATCCGGGTCAGTTAGCTTTGGTGGTGGCACCTCAGGTCGGTGGGTATAAATTCACCAAGGTACTCATGGATGGAGGTAGCAGCATCAACATCCTCTATTACGAGACCTTTCGACGCATGGGTTTGACTGACAAGAATTTGAAAACATCCAACACCGTTTTCCATGGAGTGGTGCCTGGTAAGTCAGCGTATCCGGTCGGTAAGATTGAATTGGAGGTGGCCTTTGGAGATGAGTACGATTCTAGGGCTGAGAAACTAACCTTTGAGGTGGTCAAAATTAAAAGTCCGTATCATGCTCTGTTTGGGCGGCCGGCTTATGCCAAGTTCATGGCTCGGCCGTGTTATGTTTATTTGCAGCTTAAGATGTCGGGTCACAAGGGCACCATCACTGTGCACGGGAGCCGAAAGATAGCCCTGGAATGTGAAGAAGGTGATGCGGCTTATGCTGAGTCTGTTTGTGCAGCAGAGGAGCTGAAGTTTTATCAAGATAATGTTGACCCGGCGGATATGACCTCTCTGAAGAAGCCAACCACAGAACATGACCCGGCGATGAAGTTTAAGTCGGCTGCTGAAACCAAGCTTGTTGATTTCACTCCAGGCGATTCGTCTAAGCAGTTTAGTATTAGTGCCAATTTGGATCCTAAATAGGAAAGCGCACTCATCGAGTTCATCCGTGAGAACCGGGACATCTTTGCATGGAACCCTCTGACATGCCGGGTGTACCGAGAGAACTCACTGAGCATACTCTTAATATTGATCCAAAATATAAGCCGGTCAGACAGTTCCTTCGACGATTCAATGAAGAAAGACGGAAAGCTACTGGTGAGGAGGTGGCCCGGCTCTTAGCGGCCGGGTTTATTGTTGAAGTTTTTCACCCTGAATGGTTGGCAAACCCGGTGCTTGTGCTTAAGAAGAACGGTACCTGGCGGATGTGTGTGGATTACACGGACTTAAATAAAGCTTGTCCGGCTGATCCCTTTGCTCTCCCCCATATTGATCAAATCATTGATGCTACGGCGGGTTGTGAGCGTTTGAGCTTTTTGGATGCTTACTCTGGCTATCATCAGATCAAAATGGCAGTTAAGGACCAGGAGAAGACGGCCTTCATCACTCCGTTTGGAGCCTTCTGCTATGTATCTATGCCATTTGGGCTCAAGAATGCCCAGGCGACTTATCAGCGGTGTGTACAGAACTGTCTCCACGATCAGATTGGACGCAACGTTCATGCTTATGTGGATGATATAGTGGTTAAATCCAGAGAGAAGGAAACCTTGATAGCTGATCTAAAGGAGACCTTTGATAATCTCCGGGTTTACAAGATGATGCTTAACCCGGCCAAGTGCGTGTTTGGCGTGCCAGCAGGTAAGCTTTTGGGTTTTCTGGTTTCTAACAGAGGTATTGAAGCTAATCCGGAGAAGATCAAGGCGATTACCTCTTTGGCTAAGCCGGCGTGCATCAATGATGTTCAACGGTTGGTGGGTCGTGTTGCTGCCTTAAGCCGTTTCATAAGCCGGTAAGGGGAGAAGGCCTTGCCGCTGTATCAAATGATGAGGAAAACAGACACTTTTGTCTGGAGCGAAGCTGCTAATGCTGCCTTTGAAGATTTAAAGAGACAGTTATCTGAGCCGCCGGTCCTTGCGGCTCCCATTGATAAGGAACCCTTACTGTTATATGTGGCTGCTAACTCGCATGCTGTCAGTGTTGCAATCGTGGTGGAGCGCAAGGAGGCTGGCAAGGAGCATCCGGTTCAACGTCCGGTTTACTATGTCAGTGAGGTTCTCATTGAGTCTAAGCAAAGGTATCCACATTGGCAGAAGCTTGTTTACGGGGTATTCATGGCAAGCCGGAAACTGAAGCAATGCTTCCAAGGTCACCCTATCACAGTGGTAAGTTCTGCCCCCTTGGGAGACATCATCCAGACTAGAGAAGCCACAGGACGAGTCGCCAAGTGGGCCATCGAGCTTGGGCCTCATGGTTTGAAATACATGTCGTGTACTGCTATTAAGTCTCAAGCCCTTGTGGACTTTATCAACGACTGGACAGAGCTGCAGACACCGGAGGAGAAGCCGGATAACACATATTGGACTATTCACTTTGATGGGTCCAGGCAATTGGAAGGCTCGGGGGCTGGAGTGGTTTTAACTTCCCCTCGAGGTGACAAATTTTGTTATGTGCTCCATCTCATGTTTCCTTGTACTAATAATGCCGCTGAATATGAGGCATTGCTCCATGGTCTTCGGATGGCCAAAGAGATGAATCTGAGCCGGGTATGGTGCTTGGGCGACTCAGATCTCGTGGCTCAACAGGTGTCAGGCAAATGGGACTCCAAGGATCCCCTCATGGCGGCTTACCGTCGTGAAGTTGATGCTGTGGCTGGGCATTTCAAGGGGTATCAAGTGGAGCACGTTGATCGAAGGAAGAATGAGGCGGCTGATGCTTTAAGCCGGCTGGGGTCTCAGCGTAAGCCGGTGCCACCTAACACCTTTTTGGATGTTTTGCATAATCCTTCAGTTAAGTTACCCACAGAGGAAGATTTAGCTATTCCAGACCCAGAAGCGCAGTTGGTGGCGGCTCTTCACGTCATCCCGGATTGTACAGTGCCATATTTGGCTTATATGACCCGGGGAGAGTTGCGTGAGGATGAGACCTTGACGAGACAAATCGTCCGGTGGTCTAAATCCATGACAATTGTTCATGGTGAGTTGCATCATCGGAGTGTCACTGGGGCGTTTCAACGTTGTGTGTCACCTGCGGAGGGTCAGGAGATACTTCGTGAGATCCATGAAGGGGATTGCGGTCATCATGCCAGGTCAAAATCTCTCGTGGCCAAGGCTTTCCGTCACGGTTTCTATTGGCTAGCGGCTCACGCTGACGCGGAAGATCTGGTCAGTAAATGTGACGGTTGTCAGAAGTTCTCACGACGAGCTCATGTGCCGTCTCAAGAATTGAGGATGATTCCAATTACTTGGCCATTTGCGGTATGGGGGCTTGATATGGTCGGGCCCTTCAAAAGGTCTAAGGATAAAAAGACACACCTCCTGGTGGCAGTGGATAAATTTACAAAATGGGTTGAGGCAGAGCCGGTCAGGAAGTGTGATGCAGCCACGGCGGTTCAGTTCATGAAGAAGGTGATCTTTTGTTTTGGTTTTCCACACAGCATCATAACTGATAATGGCACTAATCTCTCCAAAGGCGCCATGGAAGAGTTCTGTCAACGAGAACATATCCGGCTTGATGTTTCAGCAGTTGCCCACCCTCAATCCAATGGTCAAGCAGAAAGAGCCAATCAGGAGATCTTGAAAGGTATAAAACCCCGGCTCTTGGTCCCCTTACAGCGGACGCCGGGTTGTTGGGTGGAGGAATTACCTTCTGTGATTTGGAGCATCAACACTACGCCTAACAGATCTACGGGTTATACACCTTTCTTCATGGTGTACGGAGCAGAGGCGGTCCTGCCAAGTGACATCCGTCATGACTCGCCCCGAGTGGCGGCTTACGTTGAGACTGGCAATGAACGAGCTCGTCAGGATGCACTTGACTTGTTGTATGAAGAGCGAGAGTTAGCAATAGCCCGCTCGGCGATTTACCAGCAAGACCTGCGCCATTACCACAGCCGCCGGGTTAGATCCAGAACCTTTCAGGAAGGTGACTTGGTGCTCCGGCTCATCCAGGATCAATCTGATATGCACAAGCTATCCCCCCCTTGGGAAGGACCCTTTGTGGTCAGCAAGAATCTGAACAACGGGTCATACTACCTCATCGATGTTCGAGAGCACAAAGACTCACGTAAGTCGAAGGAGGAGACCCGCGGGCCATGGAATATCGCTCATCTTCGGCCTTATTATACTTGAGCCGCCGGCTCTCAGGATGTACATATTTCGATAGTGTATATATTATGAAAAGCAATAAAGCAGGACTTCCGTCCTTTTTCCTACCCACACAAGCTTATATGTCTTTCTTATCATGTTGGTGAAACAACCAACAGGGAGCGGGTCATATCTGAATCCGGCTTTCCCTTTGGTCCGGCTTATGATCATATCTGAATCTAGCCATGGTCGCTTGGGGGCTTCCTGTTCAAACATAGGTCGTATTCGAACCAAAGAGAACATAGCTGTCGATACCCACTTGATCGGCATACTGCCAAACCCACTAGGGGGCTTCTTGATCATATCTGAATCATAGCTTAACCCCTTTGGGTCTGACGTGGATCGTATTCGAATCAGCGTCATTAAACAACTCTTATGGTCACTTGGGGGCTTCCTGTTCAAACATAGGTCGTATTCGAACCAAAGAGAACATAGCTGTCGATACCCACTTGATCGGCATCGCCAAAGCCACTGGGGGCTATATGATCGTATCCGAATCTTAGCTTAACCCCTTTGGGACGGTTTTCTGATCGTATTCGAATCAGAGGCCTTTAAATTTTGTCTATTGTTTATCACCCCTTGCAATCACAAGTATTTGATTATTGAGAGATCATTTTGAAAGTCCTTTTTGGGGTGGTCTGTTTTCCACCAGTTTAATATTGATCAAGTAAAACTGTTGGTGCATAAACAGTCATCATATACGCAAGGTTCCAGGAATAATAAGGTTTATCCTCATTGTCCGGGTCACATAAAGCGGCGAGGTGATCAGCACATTATGTGACCCCTTATGCGGTAAGTCGCCAAGGGATTTGTGTTTGTTCTGTACGCAGGGCGATGCAAGCAATTTCTTTTAAAGTAAAGGAAGCAGAAGATTGATATAAGCCGGAAGCATGCAATGATGACAGCTTAAGGAAGGGTTGAGTACCGCAAACATGCACGAAGGCATGGCAAAAAGCAAGTGTTTTTCTACCCTATTACAAGACTCTCTGAGTCTGAATAATGAAGCATTGTTTTTCCACAAGACATAAACATACGACGCCTGATGGTTCACTCCGTTGGTTGACCGGATGTGTCCGGGTTATCCTTCTCCGCTCCTCCGTCGGCTGCCCTGTCCTGGAAGGTTGATGATGTCCAGTCAATGCCACTCAAAGCTTCAAACTCAGCTTCATCATCTATTAACCCGGCTGGGTCGACTTCAGGGGCAAAAGTATGCTTACGAATTGGAGGGATCAGGCTGACGTCATCGTAGTGAGGCGTTGGAAGTCTCCGGTTCTCGCTGTCATAGCCCGGCTGATGTTTGGTAAGGTCAGTGTCATTCCCAATAAGCGTGGCCACAGGGCGTACTTCCTTCACGCAGGCGGCGAAATCCTTCTCATCAAATACGGTACCATCCTCCTTTAAATTTGGGTATCCAAGAGCGATGTCAGCCGGGTCTAGTTCTGGCATGAATGCTTTGGCACGGCTCAATGCAGCTATGGCTCCGGCTCTTGCAGACGCCCGCCTTAGCTCTTGGATCCGTTGAGGTAGCACAGCAAGCCGTTTTAACATACCAGCCAGGAGATGGGGAACATCATTTGACAACGCCACAACGGCCAAAGAACGTTGTGACCCGGTATAAAGTTGCTCCACTAGAGTATAAACCGCCTTTAACTTGATCGGCATGTTCTGATTAAGGTTGGAGCTCCTGGGTCCTGCGTTAACAAGTATCAGGTGAGTCAGAGGTAACAATTGAAATAGTCATCGAAAGACGGTTTGCGGTATTCAATGTTTGCACAAGTAGCTTACCAAAGATTGCTGAGACCATTTGGGATATTTGGCGTTTTAAGCCGGATAGCTCGGCTGTGGTTTCTGCAAGCGACGCCTCTGCTTTCTCGGCCTGAGTGACCAAAGTGGCCTTTTCATCAGCCCAGGGTTTCTTGTCTGCTTCAAAGTTTTTCTTCAGCTTTGCTTGTTCAGACACGCTGAACTCAAACTTGGAGTTGGCCTTTTGGATTTCACTTTCTTGAAATGCCAGGCGGTTCTTCAGGTCAGTAATCTCTGATTCAAACTGGCTTGTGGAGGCCTGCATCAATGCCGGGTTATAATCAGAATTATTACCAGATGACACTAAGTCCCAAGCACTTTGCAAGCAAAGATACTTGACACTTGGGGGCTAATGTATACTGAAGAACTCTAAATTACTATTCCATTTCATGAAAGTTAAGTCCCAAGCACTTTGCAAGCAAAGATACTTGGCACTTGGGGGCTAATGCGTATTGCAAGTTCAAAGGTATTATACTACACCGGGTTAAATATCTTCTTTTATAGTCAGCATTTGAGATAAGCCCGATGATTGTTAGGCAATGATAAGCAGATTCTAAGTCTACAGCATATTTTCTTATAAGCAGTAGACTTGGGGGCTGGTACAGTAAAAAGGAATAAGGAATATCAACAAGAGTTATACCTTAGATTTTTGGTATATCTGCTTCACGATATCAACTTCCAGGTCACGGCTGCTGTGCACTTGACTTATATAGCCAGAGACAATGTCTCCAATGCTGAGATGAGTATAATCAGTGACGTCCAGTTTGGTTTTTCGGCGCTCCGAAAGTTCTTCCTTGGCAGAGCACTTAGCAAGAATAGTGGGTCTTCCCGGTTCAACAAATTGAGTTTTAAGAATCTCGACTTCCGGGTCATATGTTTTTGCCGGGCTAGGAACCTCCGGGTTATCAGAACTGTTAAGAGTCTGTTCGGCAGGTGGATCAGAGGATGGTGCTGGAATGTCATGGGCCGGTTCAGGTGGCGGCTCATGTGTGGAGGTCTTAGGAACGGTTGTTCCGAGCTCCGGGTCAGTCACGACTGGCTCTTTGGTCGGCTTATCTTTCTTCGCCCTTTTGCTGGGCTTCACTTGTACGCTGTGTGCAAAACAGAAAGGTTAAGTACAAAGACATGAGTAAGATAAGCATGAAAATGAATAAATTAACATTACCCTGGAGCTGCCTTGAAAGTCGGCATGTTGGATTGCATGGATTCGCTGGAGGAAGGTGAAGTATCCTGATAGTTTGAGTCAGATGAATTGAGGGGTTGAAGAATGAAACCCGCCAAAGGAAAAAAGGAATGTAATTCGGAGATAACCTCAGCCCGGCGCTTCCTGGTTATGTCAGGTAAGCCGGAGGAGAGTTCCGCGGCTTTGCTGGTCCGGGTCTGCCTCCGGCTCTCATGAATCTGTCGCTTCAAAAGAAATTGAGGATCTTGGTAAGCTAAAGGATGTGAAAATCTTACTTTCCGGGTCACTCTTCGGATTTTCTGCCTCGGCAAGGGCTCGGAGTCGGAGGAAATTATAGTTACCTCGCCTTCAACTGCTTGGCTATTTCCCGTGTCCTCCTGAAGGAAATTCATGTCAATAAGATGATGGTAAATCAGGGGGGTTAAGGATTACCTCTTCTTCATCATCAGAGGAGTCATCCAATTTGTGCAAATCTGAAGCGCTTGGCTTCCTTTTCCTTGAAGTTCGTATCTTGGCGGTTTTTATTTCGGCTCTCTTGGCCGCTCTGGCTTGTTTGGCAGCCTCATGGTCATATTTGACCTTCCAGAAGTTATCGTCCGCCTGTAAATATTGACGCAGGGTTATGAGTAAAAAAAATAGGATATAATGCAATGAAAGTAATTATTGAAGATAATGACTTACTACAGGGGTCGGGTTCTTTTTGCAGAAAGGAAGTAAGCTGAAGGCATTACTAACTACCGAGCCCTCTTTCAGGAAAGATTGAGTCGTGGCTTCAACCATATCATCTGGTAAGTCGTCAGGACTATGACGTAGTGGGTCATCCTTCTCGCCTGAGTAAGTGCACATTAAGCCGGTGCGGCGGCTTAACGGAATCACCCGCCAAGAAATCCAGACTCGGACCAAGTCGATACCATCTAAGCCGTTCCCCAAGAGAGCTTTGATTTTCTTGATAGTGGGAGCAAGTGGTAGACGTTCAGCAGCAGTTAGCTTGTCTGGCAGCGGATGATTGGATTCAAGGCGCAGAGCACGAAAGCCAGGCAGCGGATTCTCATCAGTCGGAGAAGTGTCCTGACAGTAGAACCATGTCTGGTTCCAATCCTTTGGGTGGCTTGGCAGTTCAGCATAAGGGAAAAGGCAATCTCTCCGCCGCTGAATTGAGATGCCGCCAAGTTCCAGGCTGGGCCCGTTGGCGCGTTCATTCTGCCGGTTTAAATAAAACGGTTCTCTGAATAAAAGCAAGTTGGGCTCTTCTCCAAGGTACACCTCGCAGAAGACTTGGAAGTTGCAAATATTTGACACGGAATTGGGCCCGATGTCTTGAGGTCTGAGATCAAAAAATCATAGAACATCCCTGAAGAATTTTGAACCGGGTGGAGCAAATCCCCGGCTCATATGATCAGTAAAAATAATCACTTCCCCCTCCTTGGGGTGAGGTTTCTCCTCTGATGGGTCAGGAGCACGATAAGACATGATCTCCTTCTTCTCAGGTAGATGGCCGGTTTTTACGAACTCAGACAAAGTGCTTTCCGTAACAGTGGACTTGGCCCAGTTACAGGTCATAGGAGCTTTGGGAGCCTTCAGTGCCATTATACAAGTGGAAGCCTATGACAAAATAAGAATTTTCCGGTTCAGTTTAACCCGGAGAAAAACATTTCAAATTTTATATGGCGGCTTATACAGGGGCCTAATGACATATGGCTAATTGTGTAGTGATGTTTAAACCGCTACAGGTATCAGAAGCAGTTAAATTTTCTTAAGTCGCCGGAAGCAAGCAAGGCTGGCAATCCGTGTTGTCTTCTTAAACCGGTTATGCAGAATGCCGTGATTTAACAGATCTAACAGATGCAGTTTTTGGCTAAGTATGGAACAAACAAGTTTCACAAACTGCAGTTATTATTTTGGATCAAATGGTCGCTTTGAAAAGAAAAAAATTCTAGACCTAAAACTAGTGCAGAGAAGCTTACACGCTCGAAGGAGGCTTCGGAACAAGGGAAAAGGGATCTATTTGCATTTGAAATGGGTGCGAAACAGTCGCCGCAGCAGTTCCACACTACTTGATAATCAGAAAAGGGCGTCGGAGGTGAAATCTATTAAGGGTTTGCAATGGGCGGCGACGAACACCGACGAACTCGAGAAGTTGTAATGCAGATCTGAGGTACAAGGAAGAAGAAAACTTACAGATGCAGACTTGTTGCGGGGGTTCATCGCGGATCTCTGGACGGTTCAGGTCGATGCAGCGGCCAAGGTTGATGAAGGTGCGGTGCTCTGCTGCGACGGCGGCGGCGGCGGAGCTTGAGCAGCAGCAGGGTCGCGAGAGGAAGAAGATGACCGAAGGGGAAGAATGGAAAAAGACCTAGGGGTCGTGCTTATTTATAAGGAAGGGCCGACCGAGAAAGCGCGAGAAACAAGGAGGCCAGGCATTATTATCCAACGATGCTGACGCCTCGATTTTCGGAATGGTCAGTAAAGATAAAGATCCGTTAAAGATATGACAGAGTAAAATATGAATTAAATAGAAGATGACGTCACGACGGGTGGTCACGGATTCAGAAGATGACGTCACGGCGGGTTATAACCTTTGCACAGACAAAAGTCAGAAGGCCTTTTCTATAAGGTATTTTAAGATTGACATGAACCGGTTCAAATACATCTGGGGCCTAATATTGGAGATATAACTATTTGTGTAAGCCGCCCATGAGGGGCCGGGTTACGCAAAGAGGGATTCATCAGAAGAAGCCCAAGACCAAGCAGGAAGATGGCGGTTCAATAAAGGGTCTAAAAGCCCACAGGTGACTTAAGGCCCGTAGTAGTAAACCGCTGTAATGGCATGACTTGTATCATAAGGTAGAATTAACTAGTCACCGAGCCGGACACTGTTTATGAGCCGGCCGGGACTCTGTAGGCCGCAGGGCGTATCCCCATGTATATAAGGGGACGACCCGCTGGCGGCTTAGGGCAAGAAACATCTGATCGAGAGCCGGGCATAGCGTATCTCGCTCCCTGGTCACCGAAACCCTAGCAATACCAACCCAACTAGACGTAGGCTTACCTTCACCGTAAGGGGCCGAACTAGTATAAAACCTATCTCATGTCCTTTGTCCCGATTAACCCCTTTAAGCTTCCTAGTTGCGATGGCTCCACGACTAAGTCCTTGCAAGAGGACATCTGCGTGACAATTCCAGGACAATGTTAACAATCTGCCAGGAACATTTTATAGCAAAAGTAGAGCAAGATTTAGACATGCTAGGGAACTCCATAATTGCAAACAGTGGCATGGATGGATAGAGCATAACCATATGTTCAAAACATCCTTACTGTACATGGCATCAAAATAACAGCAGGTAAAGGACTTAGCAAAATCCTAAGTCTCTGAAAACAGCAACATTGCATAGCCTAGTTTGCATGCTTGTGCTAGTCACCACATAGATCACAAAAATACAAAGCATACACCTATGTAAATATGGCATGGCATAGTTCAAAACACATGTAGACCTCATGCTTATAAGATGCACATAATAAATGCAACAAAAATGAAAAATCATCATATTCTGATAAGTAACAGGAGTAAACATCATATAGCACTCTTGCATCAGAGATTTGGGCATCAAGATGGATTGAAATGAGCATGCCACAATGGAACAAAATGAAGAGCATCTCGTAATGAACATTTTGATATGTCATACGCATGAAACGAAGCAGTATGCACGGAGATATGATGCGATGAACAGATCAATATATTATGACAATCTCGGGACTTAGCAAAAAAACAGAGGGGGAGAGTCAACCCTAGGTTCAGATCTGGATCGGGCTTGCACGGGGATCGAGGCGGGGCCGCGGCTCGCCGGAGCCTCTCGTCGGAGTTGGAGGGGGAGGCGCCGGCGGGAACGGGGCCGGCAGGGGCGACGAGGTGGCCGGACGCCGGCGAGGGTGGCGGCGGCCGGCGGCGGCGATCCGGGGCCGCGGCGACGGTGGTGGTCGGCGGCGGAGGCGGCAAGGCGGCGGTCGGGGCGAGGCGACCTGCGGCGGCGTTCGGGGAGGCGGCGAGGCGGCGGCGCGGCGCCGGAGCGGTGGCGGCGCGGGCGACCCGCGGCGGAGCGGGCGGCTGGGAGGTCAGGCGGCGATGCGGGCCGGGGGGGACCCGACCCGGGCCTCGGCGGGCCGGCGGCGGGACACGGTGGAGATGGCCACGTGGCAGGCGGGGACTGGTGCGGAGCGGCGGCGGGATGCGTCCGGCGGCGGCCGGACGTGTCCGGTGGCGACGGGGATGATTTGCTAGGGTTCGGGATCCGGATTTGGAGGAGGGGTGCACCTATTTATAGGTAGAGGGAGCTAGGAGACTCCAAATGAGGTGTGGTTTTCGCCCACACGATCATGATCCAACGACGGAGAGCATGGAAGTGACTTAGATGGGTTATTGGGCTGTTTGGAGGGGTGTTGGGCTGCAACACTCAAAAGGCCTTTGCGGTTACCCGGTTAACCGTTGGAGTACCAAACGACCTCCAAATGGCACGAAACTTGACAGGTGGTCTACCGGTGGTATAACAAGGCCACTTGGCAAGGCTCGGTCCATTCCGAGAACGTTTGACACCCGCGCACAAAAAGAGACAAGAGGGATGCACCGGTGCATGTGGGAGTGTCGGATTGCAAAACGGACAACGGGGAAAATGCTCGGATGCATGAGACGAACACGTATGCAAATGAGATACACATGATGACATGATATGAAATGCATGACATGAACAAAATGCAAAACGGAAGAAAAAACCCGACCACGGAGGGAATATCATAACACATAGCCGAAAATGGCAAGAGTTGGAGTTACAAATATGGAAAGTTACATCTGGGGCGTTATATTGGAACTTTTCAGAGAATACTTTTACTTGAACCGCCAGAACGAATACTCCAACGGACCTAGTTTGGAACTTGGCGGGGTCTCAATCCAACGACGGAGAGATGCCATTTTTCCTTATGCGCAGCCGCCAAGTCATCCCAAGGACTGGAACCATACGTGGTTCTACTACAAGGATACTTCTCCGGCTAATGAGAACCCTCTGCCCGACTTTCGCGCCCTGCGTCTTGAATCCAATCATCCTCTCCCTGACAAGTTGACAGCTGTTGAACGCAAGTAGCTCGCCCCTACCATTGCCAAAGTCAAGGCATTGTTGGGGACTACTTAAATGGCATTAACTTGGTTCGATGCTGGGTCGCATGGCGGATCATCCCCTTGAGCCGCCGCTCCTGTTTGATGTGCACTTACACCGGTAGCACAAATGATCCACTGCGCCACAGCTCCGAGGAGTTAACTGATGACCTTATCAATGAGATGACAAAGTCCCTTCTGAATGAGAGCCTAGATGATTGCAGCAAGGTGGGCCTAAGCCCTTTCTGCAAGTCTAACCCGGCTCCAGGGGTAAACCGCCAAACATAGTTAGTTTACCTTTATCTTTAATGCTTTATCTTAACTCAACCTTTGATGATTTTCACAGGCTGATGACGAGTTTTGGAAGAAAGAATATGACCATGAGACTGCAAAAAGAGCCAGGAAGGCCAAGAAAGCCGCCAGGAAAGCCACCAAGAAGAGAGGAAAGAAGCCCAGCGCTTCTGGTTTACTTCAACTGGATGACACCTCTGAGTCGGAGGTAGCCCTTGATTCTCTTGGCTCTTTTTTCAACCATCTTATTGACACTGACTATCATCAGGATGACACGGGAACGAGTCAGGGAGTGGAAGAAGAGGTAACTATTATTTCCTCTGACTCCGAGCCTTTGCCAAGACAAAAAATCCAAAGAGTAACCCGGAAAGTAAGATTTTCACACCCCTTAGCTCATCTGGATCCTCACTTTATTTTGAAGCAACAGCAGCACGAGAGCCGGCGGCAGACTCGGACAAGCAAGGATGTGGAACTCTCCTCCGGCTTACCGAACACATCGAGGAAGCGCCGAAATGAGGTCACCCCCGACTTAAACTCTTTTTATCCTTTGGCGGGTCTCACTAGCCAGGCACTCAATTCTTCCGACTCAAATTATCAGGAAACATCTCATTCTTCTTCTAGCAATTCAATCCAATCCAATATGCCGGCTTTCAACTCCTCCGACTTCAACCCACTTCGTAAATTTGTCAACCGCCACCAAGAGGTGGGTCTTTTTATCCTTGGACCTTTTAAAAGGCCCAACCATGTCAAGTCCCCATACTGCAAACGACCAAGTAATTGGAATCATCCTCAATTCTTGAGCTGGCACGTGAGCTCGCCGTGGAAATTTCTGACAACCATCACATTTACTGACCAAATCCTCTGCATCAGCGTGAGCCGTCAGCCAATAAAATCCATGAAAAAAAAAGCTTTGGCCACAAGGGACTTTGAACCGGCATGATGACCACAATCTCCTTCATGAATCTCACGAAGAATCTCACAGCCCTCCTCAGAAGAGACGCAACGCTGAAATGCCCCAGTGACACTACGATGGTGTAACTTGCCATTGGCAATTGTCATTGACTTAGACCGCCGGGTTATCTGCCTGGCCAAAGTTTCATCCTCAGGTAACTCGCCCCGGGTCATGTAAGCCAAGTATGGTACTATCCAATCTGGGATAGTGTGAAGAGCCGCCACCAATTGTGCCTCCGGGTCAGGTACAGCCAGGTCTTCCTCTGTAGGCAACTTGACAGAAGGGTTATGCAGGATATCCAAGAAAGTGTTAGCTGGCACCAGCTTACGCTGAGACCCCAAACGGCTTAAGGCGTCAGCCACCTCATTTTTCCTGCGATCAATGTGTTCCACCTGATAACCCTTGAAATGTCCAGCAATGGCATCCACCTCACGGCGATAAGCCGCCATAAGCGGGTCTTTGGAATCCCATTTGCCTGAAACTTGCTGAGCTACCAAGTCTGAGTCGCCAAAACATCTCACCCGGCTTAAGTTCATCTCCTTAGCCATCCGAAGACCATGGAGCAAGGCTTCATACTCAGCTGCATTGTTAGTACAGGGAAACATCAACCTTAGGACATAACAAAACTTGTCACCTCAAGGGGAACCCAAGACAACTCCAGCCCCCGAGACTTCCAACTGCCTGGACCCATCAAAGTGAATGGTCCAATATGTGTTATCCGGCTTCTCTTCAGGCATCTGCAGCTATGTCTAGTCATTGATTAAATCCACCAGTGCTTGAGACTTGATAGCAGTGCGAGGCACATACTTCAAACCATGAGGCCCAAGTTCAATGGCCCACTTGGTGACTCGTCCTGTGGCTTCTCTGTTTTGAATAATATCCCCTAACAGAGCAGAACTGACCACAGTGATGGGGTGACCAAGAAAATACTGCTTAAGCTTCCGACGGGCCATGAACGCCCCATAAACGAGCTTCTGCCAATGTGGATATCTCTGCTTGGACTCAGTAAGCACTTCACTGATGTAGTAAACCGGCCGTTGAACCGGATATTCCTTGCCAACCTCCTTGCGCTCCACCACCATGGACACACTGACAGCACGGGTGTTAGCAGCCACATATAACAATAACGGCTCCTTATCAGTGGGAGCAGCAAGAACTGGTGGCTCAGCTAGCTGCCTCTTCAAGTCCTCAAACGCGTCGTTAGCAACATCACTCCAGACGAATTTATCTGTTTTCTTCATCATCTGATACAGTGGTATAGCCTTCTCACCCAACCGGCTTATGAACCGGCTTAAGGCAGCAATACGACCCGCCAGACGCTGAACATCATTGATACACGCCGGCTTAGCCAGGGAGGTGATGGCCTTGATCTTCTCCGGGTTAGCCTCAATGCCTCTGTTAAAAACCAGAAAACCCAAAATCTTGCCTACTGGCACACCAAAAACGCACTTGGCCGGGTTAAGCATCATCTTGTAGACCCGGAGATTATCAAAGGTTTCTTTCAAATCATCTATCAGAGTTTCCTTCTCTCTGGTTTTCACCACAATGTCGTCCACATAAGCATGAACATTGCGCCCAATCTGACTGTGAAGACAATTCTGCACACATTGTTGATAAGTCGCCTGGGCACTCTTGAGCCCAAAAGGCATAGACACATAGCAGAAGGCTCCAAAGGGAGTAATGAAAGTTGTCTTCTCCTGGTCCTTAACTGCCATCTTAATCTGATGATAACCAGAATAAGCATCCAAAAAGCTCAAACGCTCACAACCCGTCGTAGCATCAATGATTTGATCAATATGAGGGAGAGCAAAAGGATCAGCCGGACAAGCCTTGTTTAAGTCCGTGTAATCCACACACATGTGCCAAGTGCCATTCTTCTTAAGCACTAGCACTGGGTTAGCCAACCATTCTGGATGAAAACTTCAACAATGAACCCGGCTGCTAAGAGCCGGGCCACTTCTTCACCAATGGCCTTACGCCTCTCCTCGTTGAAACGTCGACAGAATTGCTTGACCGGCTTAAATTTCGGATCAATATTGAGAGTGTGCTCAATGAGTTCCCTCGGTACACCCGGCATGTCAGAAGGCCTCCATCCAAAGATGTCCCGGTTCTCACGGATGAACTCAATGAGCGCGCTTTCCTATTTTGGATCCAAATTAGCACTGATATTGAACTGCTTGGATGAGTCGCCAGGAACAAAATCAACCATCTTGGTGTCATCGGCCGACTTAAACTTCATCACCGAATCATGATCTGTAGTTGGCTTTTTCAAAGACGTCATATCCGCTGGGTCAACATTGTCCTTGTAAAACTTCAATTCCTCTGTTGCACAGACAGACTCAGCATAAGCAGCATCGCCTTCCTCACATTCCAGGGCTATCTTCCGACTCCCATGCACTGTGAAGGTTCCTTTATAACCCAGCATCTTGAGTTGCAGATAAACATAACACGGTCGTGCCATGAACTTGGCATAAGCCGGCCGTCCAAACAGAGCATGGTATGGGCTCCTGATCTTGACCACTTCAAAAGTCAACTTTTCAGCCCTGGAATCATGCTCATCTACAAAGGCCACCTCCAGCTCAATCTTGCCCACTGGGTACGCCGACTTACCAGGCACCACTCCATGAAAATCAGTATTGGATGTCTTAAGATTTTTATCAGTTAACCCCATGCGACGGAAGGTCTCATAATAAAGGATGTTAATGCTGCTACCTCCATCCATGAGTACCTTAGTGAACTTGTATCCACCAACTTGAGGTGCCACCACCAAAGCTAAGTGACCCGAATTATCAACCCGGGGAGGGTGATCTGCTCGGCTCCACATGATGGGATGCTCAGACCATCGCAAGTAATGAGGAACTGCCGGTTCAACAGCGTTCACAACCCGCTTGTGGAGCTTCTGGTCCCGCTTGCATAAACTTGTGGTGAAAACATGATACTGCGGACTATTTAACCGCTTCGGATTACTCTGATATCCAAACTGATGCTGCTGCTGACCTCCCTGGCCAGATTGCTAATTGTAACCACCCTGATTACCTTGATTAAAGCCACCCTGATTACCTTCGGGGCCCTGGAAGTTGGAATTAGAACCGCCACCTCCATAAACCGGGCCATGGAAACTGCCGCCGCCCGGCCCATGATTGTCGTCAAATGAGTTAGAATTTTTAAAAGCCCTCATAATTGTACAATATTTCCAAAGGTGAGTAGCTGGCTTCTCCTGCGAGCCATGCTTTGGACAGGGCTCATTTAGCAACTGTTCAAGAGTAGGACCTGATCCGCCGGCCCGAGGAGGCGGCCTCCCCTTACGACATTGTTTATTGCCCTGTGCACTGGTGTTAGCCACAAACTCCGAGCTACCATCCGCCTTGCGTTTACCGTTGCCCCCCTGATTCGCCGGGTTAGACTGCTGACCCTTGGTGTTGCCGTTCTTTTTTCCCTTCCCTGTCTTCTCGTCGTCAGACTCGGGGTCCTTGGTACTATCAGAGTTGGCATACTTAATTAGAGCCGCCATCAGCTGGACCATATCATTACAATCGCGCTTGAGCCGCCCCAGCTTTTGTTTAAGAGGCAAAAACGGCAATTTTTCTCCAATATTAAGACCGCAGAACCGATATTCATGTTATCAGATGAATGTATGATAGCTTTGACCCGGCGCACCCAATGGGTCGTTGATTCACCCTCCTCTTGCTTGCAAGTAGCCAAGTCCACAATCGACATGGGCTGCTTGCATGTGTCCTTGAAGTTTTGAATAAACCGGGCCTTTAACTCCGCCCATGAACCGACGGAATTAGCCGGCAGCCCCTTTAACCAAGTACGGGTCGTTCCATCCAGCATCATGGTGAAGTACTTGGCACACGCAGCGTCACTGACTTCTAATAACTCCATGGCCATCTCATAACTTTCAATCCACGCCAGAGGGGGTAAGTCGGCTGTGTAGTTAGGCACCTTTCGAGGTCCTTTGAAATCCTTGGGCAAACGCTCATTACGTAGAGCCAACACCAAACAGGGCACACCTGTGGATCTAGAAGTCACACCTGCCTCAACTAAAGTCGTTGGATAAACAAGAAGGGGCTGGTGAGCCGCCTGCTGAGCCGCCTGCTCGGCTTCTTGACGCACTCTGTCCTGATCAACCAAGTTAAGAGCTCATCCATCACGTGTCGAGTCGTGCCCACGAGGCTGTACACGACGCTGGGCGTTGCTTGACACAGTAGGTGAGTCCATGTGCTTGCTATAACTCCGGCTCAGGCGAGGGGTCAAATGAATCCTGTCTTGACTATAAGAATACACCTCCTGCTGCGCCAATGCTGTCTGAAGAAGTTCTCTGGCCCTTCGTGTTTCAACCACCATTGGAGAGTCACCATCCACCGGGAGAGCCGCTAATCGTGCCGCCGCAGCGATCATGTTATCTAAAGGATTAGAATAATGACCCGGTGGTGTCGGTACATGCTGAGGTGGAGCAGTATTCAGACGAGGGGGTTTCGTCACGCGCGGTTGAACCAGCGTCCTAGCCCCGGGCGCCACAGCCTGGTTTATCTCCGGCGGGTTACTGGGCCCTGCACCGGGCATGCGGAAGAGATTTCTAGGCTCATAAACCGTAGGTAGACGGGACTGGTGCCTTCTCCTCATGATCTCATTTGACGCGTTTTGATCCATTGTAAGCTGGAAAGCCTCCGACTGAATCCGCTGGGCCTGAGCATCCAAAGCCGCCCGCTCTGCGGCTATCTTGACGTCGTCTGCTGCCAGGTCTTCCTTGGCTATCACTATCTCATCGCGTAACTTTGCCACCTCCGCATCATGCTGAGCTTGATTCGCTAGGTTGACCACGGCGGTTAACAGAGCCGTCAATTTATCCAGTAAAGCCATCAAAACTTGACCCGGTGGGCGCGCTGGGCCTCCTGCCCCGGCTGCCATCATCGCTGCTGACCCGAAAGTCATTGCTACCGCAGCCGTAGAGTTCTGCCCAGGTTGCGTGCCAGCCATGAAGATCCCGACTCTGTTTGGCGGCTCATAGGGGTCCGGAATACCGTTGCCATTGGAATAGCCCCCAAGCCCGCCATCTTGCAGTTGATACAACGAATCAGTCTCACCCGTGGATGACTCGCCATCAGAGTAGATGGACGTCTCACCGCCAGACATAGATCCTTCATCAAACTTCGCTCCATGGATGCATTCCACAAAGGCACGCTTCACGGTGGACTGAGCTCAGACGGGTCTTGCACGCTGAGCCGTCTCGATGATGTCGGCGCAGATGTCCGGCTCAGGGCCCGGCTCGCCAATCTTGCCGATGAAGACGTGAATTCCGCCGAAGGGGACCTGGTACCCGTACTCAATTGAGCCGGCCTCAGGGCCCCAGCCTGCATCATCGATGTAGAGCTTGCCGCGATGACTCTTGGTCATCCGACCCATAGCGTATCCTTTGAGCCCTTCGAAGTTGCCCTTTAAGAACTCAAATCCACCATGCGCTGGCCCCACGGTGGGTGCCAACTGTCGTGGAAAGGTCACAGCAGATGTCCTAGCAAAAGGACTTAGTCATGGAGCCATCACAACTAAGAAGCTTAAAGGGGTTAAACGGGACAAAGGACACGGGAGTTTATACTGGTTCGGCCCCTTGCGGTGAAGGTAAAGGCCTAATCCAGTTGAGGTGGTATTGCTTATGTCTCGATTACCAGGGAGCGAATCCGCTTGACCTAGCTTTCGATCTGTTGTTTCTTGTCCTGAACCGCCGTCGGGTCGTCCCTTTATATATAGAGCTCGACGCCCAGCAGCTCACGGAGTCCTGGCCGGATCATAAACAGTGTCCGGCTTGGTGACTATCTATTCATGCCTTACAATACAAGTCATACATATATGGCGGTTTATCTCTACGGGCCTTAAGCCGCCTTTGGGCCTTGGGCCCTTAGCTGAACCGCCATCTTCAAATATCGTCTTGGGCTTCATATGATGAATCGCCATAGGTATAACCCGGTCCCTCCTGGGTGGGTTATACTAATAGTTATATCCCCAACACTTTCTATCCTTCTTATCCGCCAAATATTTGGGGTAGTTCCGCTTCCAGTGGCCATTTCCTTTGCAGTAGAAGCACTCAATTTCAGGATTAGGTCCAGCTTTGGGCTTCTTCGCGGGAGTGACAACTTGCTTGCCATTCTTCTTGAAGTTCCCTTTATTTCCCTTTGCCCTTTTCTTGAAACTAGTGGTCTTGTTTAATCATCAAAACTTGATGCTTTTTCTTGATTTCTACCTCCATCGATTTCAGTATCACGAAGAGCTCGGGAATCGCTTTCGTCATCCCTTGAATATTATAGTTCATCACGAAGTTCCAGTAACTTGGTGATGGTATCTAGAGAACTCTGTCAATCACTATCTTATCTGGAAGATTAACTCCCATTTGATTCAAGCGATTGTAGTACCCAGACATTCTGAGCACATGCTCACTAGCTGAGCTATTCTCCTCCATCTTTTTGGCGAAGTACTTGTCAAAGGTCTCATACCTCTCGACACGGGCATGAGTCTGAAATACCAATTTCAGCTCTTGGAATATCTCATATGCTCTGTGGCGTTCAAAACGTTTTTGAAGTCCCGGTTCTAAGACGTAAAGCCCGGTGCACTAAACTATCACTACAAAAAAATACACATCCGTGACATTTTGGGCCGAACGAAAAAAAATTCTGTCATACATATGACACTTCTATGACGATAATTGTGACAAAACCCGGTATCATCATAGATGTGGTGGGCTCCTACTTCTATGACAAAAAATCATGACAGAAAATGGGCTTTTCGTCCTGGGCGGGCCGGAGACGCAGCTGCATGACATTCTTTGGGCCGTCCATGACAGAAAAAACGTGGTAGAAGCGAGGGCGAGGAAAATTTCGGGGAGTTCCCGGTTACGGTGGGAGGTCGGGGCCGAGCGATGCGGGTTTCTCTCGTACACGTACGCGCGTGTGTGCAAGGCGTTGGCTCTAACTGAACCCGAGCGAGGCGTTGGGCTCTAACTGAACCCGAGCGATTGCAATGCAGGCTACACGTTACTGAACCCGAGTGATCGATCGATGGCTGTTAACTGAACCCGATCGAGCGATTCCTTTGCTACTGCTGCTAACTGAAGCCGATGGATGCTGCCTCTCTGGATGAACCGTGAGCGTTGCGGGGGGTTTGGATGAACAGTGAGTGGTGGCGTTGCCTCTGGATGAACAGGACCCCGTGGTGTGGAGGGCTGGATGAACAGTAGACGGTGGAGGGGTGCCCGTGGAGGGGTGGTTGAACAGTAGCCGGTGGAGTAGCGCGGTGGAGGCTGGATGAACAGGAGCACGTGGATGAACAGTCGCAGGTGGAGGCTGGAGGAGGTCGACGTTGGATGAACAGTAGCCCGTGGAGGCTGGAGGAGGTCGACGGTGGAGATGAACAGTATCCCGTGGAGTCCCGTTTTGCGGTACGCCACACCCCTCCCGATGAACAGGTCCCCCGTTTCGACCGTAGCGCTCCAACACAAGTCCATTTCGTCCGTTTTGCGGTACGCCACAACCCTCCCGATCAACAGGACCCCCGTTTCGATCATAGGAGGTCCGTTTCATTCGTTTTGCGGTAAGCCACACCCCTCCCGATCAACAGGACCCCCGTTTCGACCATAGGAGGTCCATTTCCTCCGTTTTGCGGTACGCCACACCCCTCCCGATCAACAGGACCCCCGTTTCGACCGTAGGAGGTCCGTTTCCTCCGTTTTGCGGTACGCCACACCCCTCCCAATGAACAGGATCCCATTTTGAACGTGGCCGGTCAAACACAAGGCCGTTTCCTCCGTTCTGTGGTACGCCAGGCCTCGTTTCCATCGCCTGTTCCGTCCAAGCCCTCCCGATGAACACGACGACGCATTCCGTTCCGACCCAGCCAGTTGGCTCCCACGCGTTCCGTTGCCTCCCGATGAACACGACGCATTCCGTTGCCTCCCCATGAAGACGACGCATTCCGTTGCCTCCCCATGAACACGACGACGACGTTGTTTCTCCGTTCCAACCCAGCCATGTACACGAGCCCTGGCCGTACGTATACACGAGTAGGCGTTCGAGACCCCGCCCGTATGTACACATACGTGGCCGTATTTTCTTTCTTGCACACTGGCCGTTGTACGTACGTGTACATGCTACGTGCGCGCCTCTACTATGACACGTGCGCGCCTCTACATCGACCAGTATATATGTACGTACACGTTCGCGACCAGAATGACAACGCTACGTACGCTTCGACCAGGTGGGTCCCGACTGTTAGGCACTTCCTTGCGTGTGAAAATGTAGCTGTGGGTCCCAGCACTCAGGGGGGCGAATCGTTTTTTTTTTGCCCGGACGCACTTCCTTGCGTGCGAAGATGTAGCTGGTGGGTCCCAGCAGTCAGGGGGCGAATCGTTTTTTTTTGCCCGGACGCACTTCCTTGCGTGCGAAGATGTAGCTGGTGGGTCCCAGCAGTCAGGGGGCGAATCTTTTTTTTTGCCTGGACGCACTTCCTTGCGTGCGAAGATGTAGCTGGTGGGTCCCAGCAGTCAGGGGGAAATGTTTTTTTCATGAAATACGGTGGCCCGTCCGGTGGGTCCCCGCTGTCAGGTGGATGAATAATTATTTTGCGCGTAATAAGGAGGCACTTCCTTGCTACGGCCGTGGACCCAGCTGTCAGCCTCTCGACGTACAGTCCACGTCCGATGGAAGTCATTCCTTACCACGTTGACCACGCCGCGCCGAGAGCACCAGGGCGGTGGACGACAGCGAGGCCTAGGAAGGGAACGACGCGGAGCCGGTGAAGACGCGGCAGTGGATGCCCACGCGGAGAGGAGTATGAGGGTTCACTCGTTCGGCTGCGGTGTGAGGCTGTCGTCGCCGCAGGGCCTGGCCAGCGGTGGGAATAGTAGGGGCGGTGAGGCCTCAGCGGCAGCACAGCTAGCCACGGGAGACAGGAGCAGGCGACACGACCGGCGCTGCTTTGGGCGGCTGGAGCAAGAAGACTAGAGGTTGAAGAAGCACTACGGCCGTTGGACGGACATCGTACGGTCACTGCAGCTAGACTCGTTTATATTGACTAAGTTGACAAAGCCCTTGGTACGTCAACTTAGTAGGCCCACAGGTCAGCTTCCGAAACTGTGCGCCCCAGATGTCAGGGGGAGGAATCATTTTTTGGGCGGGTGAAGCTAGAATATCCGAAATTGAAGAAGAAGCACGGCATCCGTTGGATGGACATCCAACGGCCACTGCTGATAGAACCGTGTGTTGACTATAAGTTGACAAAGCCTTGCATACGCGTCAACTCTGTTTTTTAGGGGACGCGTCAACTTAGTAAGGCCAGAAGTGTGTGGCAGAGAACTTATAGCCCATTTGAGATTTGTAAGAATGTGCAGCCCATTTTTGAATTCTAATGGAATTTACTACAGCCCATTTACAGTTTGTTAAAAGTACAGCCCATTTCAACCAACCGTTCAAAACAAAATTCAATAAAATTTCCCACATTTTGATGGGATCCGAAATATTTTTATCCCGAAATTTCTAGTCAGATTAAATACAATTTCAATATAAATTTATATTGCGTAAAAATCCAACAAAACATTGTGCTCGCAACAATTAATGAAATTAAAATTTTCAATATCCAAAAATAATATTTTATAAAGTAATTACGTGTTTGGTGCATTTTTTTATAGTTAGTGCCCAGTTTTTATAATTACATCCCATTTATTATTTCTTAAAGCCCATTTTCTTGTTAAGCCTAATGCATCCCTCCTAGGAAAGATTTGCAGCCCAGCGGGGCGGAGAATAACAACTTGACCTTGCCTGGGTATTCCTAAAAAAAGTATAGCTGGGCTAGCCATTTTCAGCTTGAAAAAAATTAATGTCTGGGCTGGATATCTGGCCTGGGCTAGACGGGCCATAGCCCGCCTAGTTAATACCTGCAGCGATGTTTTTGTTGTTGTTCAGAGGAGAAAACTTGATATCTGGGCTAAACATCGAAAACCTCTGCAGTGCTCACACCTCAAAAACACAAATACTGCTCGAGCTGCTTGGTCCCAGCTGTCGGCCGCTTCTTGTGCAATTCTCTCGTTTATTGACTACTCCATCCTTTCCGGTTTATAGTGCTCAATTCAAAAATCTCACCAATCAAGGTAGATGGCGAGTGGTGGAATACTTTTTGTAGTTTTGCAAAAGCACCTAATTAAAGCTCTTGTTATCCTCAAAAAATTATGTTTATCAATGCATTAATTGCAATGCATGCATGCATAAAGTACATGCATTGTTCAATTTTCTCCTAGTACTTGCATGCAATGATTTAATGCACCTTGGAATCTGAACATGTAACGGAAAACAACCAAATTGAGCCTTATAAAATGGAAAAACTAAAATTTTGAGATAAGCCCTATAAACCGGAAAGGAGGGAGTACATAGGTTGACAATGGTGTGGGACCGTGATGTCAGGAAACCAAGAGGAAGCAAAATAAATTATAGTTATATATATATATATATAATAAGGAGGCACTTGCGTACGTGAGGCTATGGCCCTGGTGGGTCCCCATTGTCATCCTCTCCAAGTAAAGTCATCTCCTCGCCCGCGCGCGCTTTCCGCTCGAAACAGTCAGCGCCGCCCGCCCCGCTTCCCGGTGCGGGCGATTGCTCCGCCTTCAAACGACACAAGTGTCGTCCGTCCATCCATTTGCCGCCCACATTAATGATACGCAGTTTGCGAGGCGGCTGATTACCCACAAGTATAGGGGATCTATCGTAGTCCTTTCGATAAGTAAGAGTGTCAAACCCAAAGAGGAGCAGAAGGAAATGATAAGCAGTTTTCAGCAAGGTATTCTCTGCAAGTACTGGAATAAGTGGTAACAGATAGTTTTGTGATAGGATAATTTGTAACGAGCAACAAGTAACAAAAGTAAATAAAGTGCAGCAAGGTGTCCCAATCCTTTATGTAGCAAAGGACAAGCCTGGACAAATTCTTATATAAGGAAAAGCGCTCCCGAGGACACATGGGAATATCGTCAAGCTAGTTTTCATCACGTTCATATGATTCGCGTTCGGTACTTTGATAATTTGATATGTGGGTGGACCGGTGCTTGGGTGTTGTTCTTACTTGAACAAACATCCCACTTATGATTAACCTCTATTGCAAGCATCCGCAACTACAACAAAAGTATTAAGGTAAACCTAACCATAGCATGAAACATATGGATCCAAATCAGCCCCTTACGAAGCAACGCATAAACTAGGGTTTAAGCTTCTGTCACTCTAGCAACCCATCGTCTACTTATTACTTCCCAATGCCTTCTTCTAGGCCCAAATAATGGTGAGGTGTTATGTAGTCGACGTTCACATAACACCACTAGAGGCTAGACAACATACATCTCATCAAAATATCGAACGAATACCAAATTCACATGACTACTAATAGCAAGACTTCTCCCATGTCCTCGGGAACAAATGTAACTACTCACAAAGCATATTCATGTTCATAATCAGAGGGGTATTGATATGCATAAAGGATCTGAACATATGATCTTCCACCAAATAAACCAACTAGCATCAACTACAAGGAGTATTCAACACTACTAGCAACCTACTGGTACCAATCCCGGACTTGGAGACAAGAATTGGATACAAGAGATGAACTAGGGTTTTGAGAGGAGATGGTGCTGGTGAAGATGTTGATGGAGATTGCCCTCTCCCGATGAGAGGAGCGTTGGTGATGATGATGGCGATGATTTCCCCCTCCCGGAGGGAAGTGTCCCCGGCAGAACAGCTCTGCCGGAGCCCTAGATTGGTTCCGCCAAGGTTCCGCCTCGTGGCGGCGGAGTCTCGTCCCAAAAGGTTGCTTCTTGTTTTTTTCTTGACGAAAGACTTCATATAGCAGAAGATGGGCATCGGAGAGCCACCAGGGGGGCCACGAGGTAGGGGGCGAGCCCTAGGAGGGAGGCGCGGCCCCCACCCTCGTGGATAGGGTGTGGGCCCCCTGGCCTTCATCTTTGGCAGGTATTTTTCATTATTTATTATAAGATATTCTGTGGAGTTTCAAGACTTTTGGAGTTGCGCATAATAGGTCTCTAATATTTGCTCCTTTTCCAGCCCAAAATTCCAGCTGCCGGTATTCTCCCTCCTTATGTAAACCTTGTAAAATAAGAGAGAATAGCCATAAGTATTGTGACATAATGTGAAATAACAGCCCATAATGCAATAAATATCAATATAAAAGCATGATGCACAATGGATGTATCAACTCCCCAAGCTTAGACCTCGCTTGTCCTCAAGCGAAAGCTGATAATGATAAATATGTCCCCATGTTTAGAGGTAGAGGTGTCGATAAAAATAAAATACGGACATGAAGGCATCATGATTATTCTCATAACAGCAACATATATAGATTTTGTCATATGATTTCTTATGTTCAAGTAATAATCCATTCACAATACAGAGTACGAATCATATACTTTATTGAGAACGAACAAACTATAATCTCAGTCATTGAAGCAATTGCAATTTATCATAACATCAGAAAGAGTCTATGTCAGAGCTTAAAAGCAAGTCCACATACTCAACTATCATTTAGTCCTTCATAATTGCTAACACTCACGTGATACTTGTGGTTACGGAGTTTTAATCGGACACAGAGAAAGATAGGGGCTTATAGTTTCGCCTCCCAACCTTTTACCTCAAGGGTAATGTCAACAATAATAACTCATGCCCCCTACATCTAATTAGATATATCAATCAGGATCTTTCCAACACACTGTGCTTGCCAAAGGATAAAATGTAAAAAGGAAAGGTGAAGATCACCATGACTCTTGCATAAGGTATAGGATAATAATAAAAGATAGGCCCTTCGCAGAGGGAAGCAGTGGTTGCCATGCGCTTTTATGGTTGGATGCACAAAATCTCAATGCGAAAGAACATCACTTTATATTGCCCCTTGTGATATGAACCTTTATTATGCAGTCTGACACTTTTATTACTTCCACATCACAAGATCGTATAAAGCTTATTTCTCCCACACCAATCAATCATACATATTTAGAGAGCAATTTTTATTGCTTTGCACCGATGACAACTTACTTGAAGGATCTTACTCAATCCATAGGTAGATATGGTGGACTCTCATGGCAAAACTGGTTTAAGGGTTTTGGAAGCACAAGTAGTATCTCTACTTGGTGCTGTGAATTTGGCTAGCATGGGGGAGAAAGGCAAGCTCAACGTGTTAGAGGATCCATGACAACATACTTTATCTCAGATATAAGATAACATAATTCATTACGTTGTCTTCCTTGTCCAACATCAACTCTTTAGCATGTCATATTTTAATGAGTGCTCCCAATCATAAAAGATGTCAATAATAGTATATCTATATGTGAAACCTCTCTTTCCTTATTACTTCCTATTAATTGCAACGATGACCAAAACTATGTTTGCCAACTCCCAACAACTTTCAATCATCATACTCTTCTATGTGAAGTCATCACTCTCAATAAGATCAATATGAACTCTTGTTTCTTTTTATTCTTTTTCTCTATTCTTTTATTCAATCAAGATCATGGCAAAATAATCAAACCCTTGACTCAACACTAATCTTTATTATATAGCTCACGGACTCGATTACATAGAGAGATCATAAAGCAAAACTCGAAACTAGATCATGCCATAAACTTTATTCTACTAGATCAAAATACTACTAATAGGATCAAACTAAGGAAAACGGTAAAGATAGGAGTTGTGATTGTGATACGATACCGGGGCACCTCCCCCAAGCTTGACAGTTGCCAAGGGGAGTGCCCATAACCATGTGATTATGTCTCCTTTGTTGGTGAAGAAGGTGGTGGTGATGGATAGTCGCACATCGAGCGTAAGAGCTCCTCCAACTTGCGAATAATGCCCTTGAGTGCAACGATATGCTCCTTCAATAAAATATTTTCACTTGTGAGATACTTGTTTTGAATACGAGCTAACTCAATCATCTTGAAAGCTTCGATCTCAATTGGGGTAAGAAGACTATGATCAAATTGAAGGATGTCTTCTGCTGATGGAGCTTGGTTCCCCGTGGCCTTCTTGATCCCTTCATCCTTGTTAATCTCCATGGGTTCTTCCCTCTTCAGCTCTATCATCATTAGCCAAGCATCTTTGTCACCATTGTTGGAGGAGGGGGACGACATGATGCCTGGCCTTGGCAACCCTGACAGAGAACAGCTCGAAACAAGAACAGAGGATATTTGCGTGATACGGGAGTCAAAACCTTCGGGAGAATATATAATGAATTTTTACCGACCAAAATACGTATGGTGCAAGAAAACAGAGTCCGGAAGGCACACGAGGTGCTCACGAGGTAGGGGGCGCGCCCAGGGGGTAGGGCGCGCCCACCACCCTCATGGGGCCCTCGTGTCCTTCCCGGACTGCTACCTATTTTTCTAAATATTCCAAAACGGAGAAATATTGCCTTAAAAATTGTTTTGGAGTCGGTTTACTTACCGTACCACATACCTACTCCTTTTCGGAGTCTGAAACGTTCTGGAAAGTGTCCCTTATGTATTCCTCCGGGGTTACGGTTTCAATAACATTGGTTTCAACATTTATGGGATTACCTGAGATATAATGTTTGATTCTTTGACCGTTTACCACCTTCGGGTTCGTACCTTCGAAGTTGTTGATTTTTATGGCACCAGAACGATAGACTTCCTCGATAACGTAGGGGCCTTCCCATTTAGAGAGAAGTTTTCCTGCAAAAAATCTTAAACGAGAGTTGTATAGCAATACATAATCACCTACATTAAACTCACGCTTTTGTATCCTTTTGTCATGCCATCTTTTAACTTTTTCTTTAAACAAATTGGCATTTTCATAAGCTTGGGTTCTCCATTCATCAAGTGAGCTTATATCAAATAACCTCTTCTCTCCGGCAAGTTTGAAATCATAGTTGAGCTCTTTAATGGCCCAATAAGCCTTATGCTCTAGTTCGAGAGGTAAGTGACATGCTTTTCCATAAACCATTTTATACGGAGACATACCCATAGGATTTTTATATGCAGTTCTATATGCCCATAATGCATCATCAAGTTTCTTGGACCAATTCTTTCTAGACCTATTGACAGTTTTTTGCAAAATTAATTTCAGCTCTCTATTACTCAATTCTACTTGACCACTAGACTGTGGATGATAAGGGGATGCAATTCTATGATTAGCATCATATTTAGCAAGCATTTTATGGAAAGCACCATGAATAAAATGTGAACCACCATCAGTCATTAAATATCTAGGGACTCCAAACCTCAGAAAAATAACTTCCTTAAGCATTTTAATAGAAGTGTTATGATCAGCACTACTAGTTGGAATAGCTTCTACCCACTTAGTAACGTAATCAACAGCAACTAAAATATGTGTATATCCATTAGAGGCAGGAAAAGGTCCCATATAATCAAAGCCCCGAACATCGAATGGTTCAATAACGAGTGAATAATTCGTAGGCATTTCTTGACGTCTACTAATATTACCAATTCTTTGACATTCATCACAAGATAAGACAAACTTACGGGCATCCTTGAAGAGAGTAGGCCAATAAAAACCAGATTGCAATACCTTATGTGCAGTTCTATCTCCAGCGTGGTGCCCTCCATAAGCTTCGGAGTGACACTTGCGTAGGATATGTTCCTGTTCATGCTCAGGTACACAACGTCTAATAACACCATCTACTCCTTCTTTATAAAGATGTGGGTCATCCCAAAAGTAATGTCTCAAATCATAGAAAAACTTTTTCTTTTGCTGGTATGTGAAACTAGGTGGTATAAATTTAGCAACAATGTAATTAGCATAATCAGCATACCATGGAGTACTACGAGAAGTATTTATGACATTTAATTGCTCATCAGGAAAGCTATCATCAATAGGTAGTGGGTCATCAAGAACATTTTCTAACCTAGACAAGTTGTCTTCAACGGGGTTCTCAGCTCCCTTCCTATCAACAATATGCAAATCAAATTCTTGTAGCAAGAGAACCCATCTAATAAGTCTAGGTTTAGCATCTTTCTTTTCCATAAGATATTTAATAGCAGCATGATCAGTGTGAATAGTTACTTTAGAATCAACAATATAAGGTCTGAACTTATCACAAGCAAATACAACTGCTAAGAATTCCTTTTCAGTAGTAGCATAGTTTCTTTGAGCATTGTCTAAAGTTTTACTAGCATAATGGATGACATTTAATTTCTTATCAACTCTTTGCCCTAGGACAGCACCTACAGCATAATCACTAGCATCACACATAATTTCGAAGGGTAAATTCCAATCAGGTGGCTGAACAATAGGTGCAGAGATCAATGCTTTCTTAAGTATTTCAAATGCTTCTACACAATCATCATCAAAGACAAATGGTATATGTTTTTGTAATAAATTAGTCAGAGGCCGAGAAATTTTTGAGAAGTCCTTAATGAACCTCCTATAAAAACCGGCGTGACCAAGGAAACTTCTTATACCTTTGATGTCCTTGGGACATGGCATCTTTTCAATAGCATCAACCTTGGCTTTATCAACTTCAATACCACTTTCAGAAACTTTATGCCCCAAGACAATACCTTCATTAACCATAAAGTGGCACTTTTCCCAATTCAAGACAAGATTAGTTTCTTCACATCTCTGCAAAACTCGATCAAGATTTCTCAAGCAATCATCAAAAGAGGATCCATAGACGGAAAAGTTGTCCATGAAAACCTCACAAATCTTTTCAGAAAAGTCAGAGAATATAACCATCATGCATCTTTGAAAGGTTGCAGGTGCATTACATAAACCAAAAGGCATACGTCTATAAGCAAAAGTACCAAAAGGGCATGTAAAAGTAGTCTTTGATTGATCTTTAGCCGACACAGGTATTTGAGAGAAACCAGAATAACCATCTAGAAAACAATAGTGTGTATGTTTGCATAACCTTTCTAGCATTTGATCAATAAAAGGTAAGGGGTAATGATCTTTCTTAGTAGCCTTATTTAATTTGCGGAAATCAATTACCATCCTATAACCTGTAATAATTCTTTGTGGGATCAATTCATCTTTATCATTAGGAACAACAGTAATACCTCCCTTCTTAGGGACGCAATGGACAGGACTTACCCACTGACTATCAGCAACGGGATAAATTATACCTGCCTCCAGAAGCTTTAGTATTTCTTTTCTTACCACTTCTTTCATTTTAGGATTAAGACGTCTTTGCGGATCACGAACTGGTTTGGCATCTGCTTCCAAATTGATTTTATGCTGACATAGAGTGGGACTAATGCCCTTAAGATCATCAATAGTATATGCAATAGCAGCACGGTGCTTCTTCAGAGTTTTCAATAGTCTTTCTTCTTCATGCTCTGAAAGGTTAGCACTAATAATAACAGGATATATATTCTTTTCATCCAGATAAGCATATTTAAGATTATCAGGCAATGGTTTAAGCTCAAACACGGGATCACCCTTAGGTGGAGGGGGATCCCCTAAGATTTCAACAGGCAAATTGTGTTTCAGAATAGGTTCCTGTTTAAAGAATACTTCATCTATTTCCCTTCTTTCATTCATATACATATCATTTTCATGGTCTAGCAAATAATGTTCCAAAGGATCACTAGGAGGTACGGCAATAGAAGCAAGACCAATAATTTCATCCTTACTAGGCAATTCTTCTTCACGGTGTTGTCTACTAAATTTAGAGAAGTTAAACTCATGAACCATATCATCCAAGCCAATAGTAACAACATTCTTTTCGCAATCTATCCTATCATTAACAGTGTTCAAGAAGGGTCTACAATGGGACAAAAGCTATCTTGTGGAGAACTGAGAACAAGAAAATCAGCAGGATATTTAGTTTTCCCACACAAGACTTCAACATCTCTAACAATTCCCACTCGTGATATAGTATCCCTATTGGCAAGTTTAATTGTAACATCAATACCTTCTAACTCAGTAGGTGCAATTTCATGCTTAATTTCTTCGTACAAAGTATGCGGTATAACACTAGCACTAGCACCCATATCACATAAGCCATGATAACAATGATCTCCTATTTTAACAGAAATAACAGGCACGCCTACCACAGGTCTATGTTTATCTTTAGCACAAGGTTTAGCAATTCTGGAAGATTCACCGCAGAATTGAATAACATGCCCATCAATATTATCCGACAAGAGATCTTTAACAATAGCAATATTTAGTTCTACTTTAACTTGCTCAGGAGGTGTATAAGTTCTAATATTGATTTTACGAACCATAGTTGAAGCTTTTGCATGATCCTTTATTCTAACAGGGAAAGGTGGTTTCTCAACATAAGAAGTAGGAACAATAGGATCATTATAAGTGACAGTCTTTTCTTCAACTTTAATAGGTGCAGCTACCTTTACCTCTATGGGAGGATGATATTTAAACCACTTCTCCGTGGGGAGATCAACATAAGTAGCAAAAGATTCACAGAAAGAAGCTACTATCTCAGAGTCAAGTCCATATTTAGTGCTAAACTTACGGAAAATATCGGTGTCCATAAAAGATTTAACACAATCAAACTTAGGTGTCATACCTGACTCCTTACCTTCGTCGAGGTCCCAATCTTCAGAGTTGCGTTTAATTCTATCAAATAAATTCCATCTGAATTCAATAGTCTTCATCATAAAAGAGCCAGCACAAGAAGTATCGAGCATGGTGCGATTGTTTTCAGAAAGCCGAGCATAAAGATTTTGAATAATTGTTTCTCTTGGGAGCTCATGATTGGGGCATGAATACAACATTGATTGAAGCCTCCCCCAAGCTTGAGCGATGCTTTCCCCTTCGCGAGGCCAAAAATTATATATATAATTGCGATCACGATGAACAAGATGCATAGGGTAATACTTTTGATGGAATTCCAATTTCAGTCTTATATAGTTCCATGATCTCGTATCATCACATAGCCTATACCATGTCAATGCATCTCCCTTCAAAGATAAAGGGAAGACCTTCTTCTTAACAATATCATCGGGTATACATGCAAGCTTAAATAGTCCACAAACTTCATCCACATATATTAGGTGCTCATTAGGATGCTTTGTTCCATCTCCTACAAAAGGATTAGCCACAAGTTTTTCCATCATACCCGAAGGAAATTCAAAGGGAATATTTTCATATTCATTTTCAGTAGGTTCATTAGGTTGAGGAGCAACTCTTTGCTCTACTGGTCGGGGTGAAGATACCCCGAACAAGCCCCTCAGAGGATTACTTTCCATAGTAACAAGTGACAGTAAATTTCAGCACACTATATAAATTTTTCCTTACCAAATTCCACCTACCAAAGGCGCTTCACTCCCCGGCAACAGTGCCAGAAAAGAGTCTTGATGACCCACAAGTATAGGGGATCTATTGTAGTCCTTTCGATAAGTAAAAGTGTCGAACCCAACGAGGAGCAGAAGGAAATGATAAGCAGTTTTCAGCAAGGTATTCTCTGCAAGTACTGAAATAAGTGGTAACAGATAGCTTTGTGATAGGATAATTTGTAACGAGCAACAAGTAAAAAAAGTAAATAAAGTGCAGCAAGGTGGCCCAATCCTTTTTCTAGCAAAGGACAAGCCTGGACAAATTCTTATATAAGGAAAAGCGCTCCCGAGGACACATGGGAATATCATCAAGCTAGTTTTCGTCACGTTCATATGATTCGCGTTCGGTACTTTGATAATTTGATATGTGGGTGGACCGGTGCTTGGGTGCTGTTCTTACTTGAACAAACATCCCACTTATGATTAACCTCTATTGCAAGCATCCGCAACTACAACAGAAGTATTAAGGTAAACCTAACCATAGCATGAAACATATGGATCCAAATCAGCCCCTTACGAAGCAACGCATAAACTAGGGTTTAAGCTTCTGTCACTCTAGCAACCCATCATCTACTTATTACTTCCCAATGCCTTCCTCTAGGCCCAAATAATGGTGAAGTGTTATGTAGTCGACGTTCACATAACACCACTAGAGGCTAGACAACATACATCTCATCAAAATATCGAACGAATACCAAATTCACATGACTACTAATAGCAAGACTTCTCCCATGTCCTCGGGAACAAACGTAACTACTCACAAAGCATATTCATGTTCATAATCAGAGGGGCATTGATATGCATAAAGGATCTGAACATATGATCTTCCACCAAATAAACCAACTAGCATCAACTACAAGGAGTAATCAACACTACTAGCAACCTACTTGTACCAATCCCGGACATGGAGACAAGAATTGGATACAAGAGATGAACTAGGGTTTTGAGAGGAGATGGTGCTGGTGAAGATGTTGATGGAGATTGCCCTCTCCCGATGAGAGGAGCGTTGATGATGATGATGGCGATGATTTCCCCCTCCCGGAGGGAAGTGTCCCCGGCAAAACAGCTCTGTCGGAGCCCTAGATTGGTTCCGCCAAGGTTCCGCCTCGTGGCGGCGGAGTCTCGTCCCGAAAGGTTGCTTCTGGTTTTTTTCTCGACGAAAGACTTCATATAGCAGAAGATGGGCATCGGAGAGCCACCAGGGGGCCCACGAGGTAGGGGGCGCGCCCTAGGAGGGGCCGCGCCCCCACCCTCGTGGACATGGTGTGGGCCCCCTGGCCTTCATCTTTGGCAGATGTTTTTCATTATTTATTATAAGATATTCCGTGGAGTTTCAGGACTTTTGGAGTTGCGCAGAATAGGTCTCTAATATTTGCTCCTTTTCCAGCCCAGAATTCCAGCTGCCGGCATTCTCCCTCCTTATGTAAACCTTGTAAAATAAGAGAGAATAGCCATAAGTATTGTGACATAATGTGAAATAACAGCCCATAATGCAATAAATATCAATATAAAAGCATGATGCAAAATGGACGTATCAGCGACTACTCCGGCGCCACACGTCCGTCCCTCCGCCGCCCACCATTGCTATATAAACTGCTGCGCCGGCCATAGCCGCAGTCATCCGCATCCGTTCTCTTTCTCCTGTCCACACCACTACTGCCCGTCATGGCTTCCTCGCGCTCCAGCGCTCTTCGGGACGGGCGGACGACGGACTACAAGGAGATGGCAGCCATTGCTGCCGACCGGCTGGACGGCAGGCAGCCGGAGGACGACGATGTCCCAATGGAGAACATGGTAGTCGATGATCCGACGCCAACCCCCTCCTCTGCGCCATCCTCGCTGGTGCATTGCACCATGACCATCGGCGAGGCCCTTGCCCAATATATGGACACGGTGAGGCAGATGCGTGAGGAGCAGTTCCGGGAGGCGCAGGCTGACGCTGCCTACAACCACCATCTCCTCAAGGAGCACCTGCAGGCGGAGGAGCAGATCGCCGCGGAGCGGGCGGAGCAGGAGGCGCTGCTCGACTCGTACCGCTCCGCCCGCAAGGGCCGCCTCGAGCGCTGGCGGTACCGCATGTGGGTGGCGGAGGCTGCGGCCGCCTACAAAGAGGGCGATGAAATGGGCGAGGCGCTGTTTGGCGAGACCGAGGACGAGGCAGAGGACAATGCCGGCTCCGACGAGCCCCAGCTCCGCTCGCGTCGACGAGGCCCTGCTCCGCCGAGGCCCCGCGGCGCCAACAACGAGGCAGAGGACACCGCCGACTCCGCCAAGGCCCTGCCCCGCCAACAATGAGGCAGAGGACATCGCCGGCTCAGCCGAGGCCTCACCCTGCCGGCAACGTGGGGGAGGATTTCCACCGCTCCATCGAGGCGCCGCCCGCCAGCAACGAGACAGAGGACATCGCCGGCTCCGCCGAGGCCCCACCCCACTGCCAACAAGGCCGCGCCACACAGAAAACGAGGAAGAGTAGAACACGGTATGTCGCCGCCGCTCGGGTCCAAGTAAGGCCACCGCTGCTACCCTCTGGTTGAAGCCAAGCTAGGCAGGTTGACCACTGACGGCCGGTTAGCTTCTTGGCGGCGACGTGGAGTCAGAGAGCTGCGCTGGAGAAGAACGCTGCTTCTACTTAACTGCTGGTGCAGTTGGCTGACTGACACGTGGGCCCAACAGGCCACATGTCAGTTACGCAACTGCACCTGCAGTTAAGTCACTAAAGCTTCTGTTCGGCTCAGCGGGATACAGGTGGGTAGCTTCGGTTAATTAATTATACCTCCAGCGCACCCCTTTTTAGTTGAAGAATGTATGAAATGTAATGAAATCCGGCATGTTTATATGAAATCCGACCGTGTATAAATGAATTTATTTCGATTAGTTCAAATTCCTGTATCACTGGCATTGGATGAACATGCAAAACAATACGTAGCATTATTCCCAAGGTGATCACCTCGTTTGCAGCAATTTCACATGTACTCCCTCCGGTCCTTTCTAGTCTGCATACAAGTTTTTTCTGCAGTCAAAGTATCTCTACTTTGACCAATCTTATACGAAAAAGTATGCACTTTCGCAATGTGCGAAGTAAAAAGGAACAGAAGGAGTACAAAGAGTTTGAGCAGCTTTTTAGCGTTTCTGTACATTGCAATCAAACACAGAGGGCTGGCAATTCATAGAGA
Organism: Aegilops tauschii subsp. strangulata; assembly: GCF_002575655.3. Taxonomy (NCBI): domain Eukaryota; kingdom Viridiplantae; phylum Streptophyta; class Magnoliopsida; order Poales; family Poaceae; genus Aegilops; species Aegilops tauschii. Next base: position 522,446,335 of record NC_053036.3, read on the forward strand.
ACATTCAAAACAATCGATGATTATGCATCTCAGCGACTCACAAGTCAGAGGCAATATTTACTTCACAACTAAAGAATAAAGAATAAATTGATCGACGCTGCTAACAGCAAAGGGCGTCCCATTCGAAAATATCAAACGTATGTCTTGCTAATATCAATGAGCAAAATTTGACAAGGTTGTCCCATTCCAAAATATCAAATGCCTACGATTGTGGAATGGGCAGGGTTTGCCATCAGTTCAGACATTGACATGGCACCTCGTGCTAAATAAACCAGCTGTTCTTTTTGTGCAGTTCCACCAAAATCAACCAAATTCGCGGGTAGCTTGTATGATTTCGCCCTTATATGTTGCAACGCCTTGAACTTATCGGCACCTCCTTTCTTGTGGTGGAAATGAATGATTCGATGTATTCATGAACATTTTGTGCAGTTCCCATTGAAATCAAGCTGAGCACCCCTGTTTGCACAAATACAAAAAAGTGATTAGTATAAAGCAAACTGTACTATGAATTGACAGTTTAAACAGGCACCTACATGGTCCATGTAGAGCACACTTTTAGAAAAATGGAACTCACCAGAAAGAATCCTAGAACAACATTGTACTCGCGCATCACAGCAAAAAATGGAGATTTGTTAGTCCTTCTGAGCTGAAGTTAGTATGGTCTTGTGCGGAGTAATGTAACCATCCTTCAACTGCTCCTTCTGATGAGAAGATAGACAGGGCTTCTTCATCCTGGCATAATTGGAACTAGTCACTTCACGTACTCCATATTCTTCTTCAGAGGAAGATGATCCTGTTGTGCAAAGACAAGAGGACTACTAAATGCTAGCATCCCTGTTTGCTCGAAAAAAAGGAAAGGAAATATTTAAAACAGCACAGATGAAGCACTTCTCAAGGACAATACCACTTTTTCATGACAGTATCTAAACAGTAGCACAACACCAATAGAGATGACCAAGCTCAATCATATGGATGAAATCAGTGGGCGAGTACCAACCTTTGTCAGGAGGCTTATTGTGTAGAGCATACAGATGAAGCACTTCTCCGGAACCATCTGTTGCTATCTACGGTGGTGGCCATGCTTACTATATACTCCTCGATTAGTTTAATGTTTCCAACATCTTCTTGTGTAGTTCCACTAAAATATATGGTATCTTCAAAGAAGATCCCTGTTTGCAAAAGTAGAGATAATTACGTATTACATTAAGAGTGGCATCAAATCAGTGGCAAAACAATATGCTCATTCCAGCCATAGCAATAAATTAAGATGCAAAACTATATCATTACTTGTGTCATCACAGTTCCAGTGCTTCATTACAGCATCGGGAGTTGATTTTGTTTTTCTTCCGCTTGCTCTTCCCCTTCATCACTTGGTTCAATAACAGACAAGCTTCGCCTTCAATGTAAGATTTGGCATGTCAATTAGGAAGCACAAGTATAGTACTAAACTTAATTTTTTGATGAAAGTGGCAAAATACAGGCCAACAGTTGTGAAATATCCTTATCTTACCTCAATGGGATATTATGGTGCACATACAGATTGGAAGTCTTGTCTCCATTTGTGCAGTTCACTAAAATCAAGCAACATTATCGTACAAGTAGCACAACATATGAAAGCACACTGCAGAATCATGTGAAAGAAGGCTAGTACTGACCTCTCATGATGCGGAATTCAAACAACTCACAAGAAGAAGACCTGAAACAAATTTGCCAACACGGATAGGAAGTAAGATCTCCTCTTGTGCAGTTCCACTAAGATCAAGCAATCAAGCAACGTTGTCGGTGTGACATTTTGGTTGAACTGCACAAAACACTCTTAAAACAAAAGTGTTTTGTGCAGTGCAACAAAAGGTCACAATGGCAACAAGGTGAAGTAGATAACCCTGTTTACACAGAGGTCCAAAGGAAACAATTAGTGGTCAATAACGGTGGATGACACATAAGCCAACAAAAAGAAGCATCTACCTTATCTAAATGGGAAAGAAAGCAAGACAGTAGCATTTCTCAAACGGTGGCATTGATTAATATTAACATAGAGATTATATTAACAATAAAATTCATTAAACATGTAATTTGCTTTTAACTGTGGCATTGCATCAATTTTCCAGCGTCATTATTAGAGGGTGTTTGTTTACAGGGACATTTTGGTGTAGGGACTAAAAAAACTCCATGTCAGTCCCATCTAAACCAAACAGGATGGACTTTTAGGGACTAAAAGTGGGCATTTGGGACTAAAGAAAGAAGACCCCGAGGGAGTCTTTTTGGTACTTTTTCCAACAGTTGCCCCTGCCACGCATCGCACCTTGTCTCTATTAGTTCATTACTAGGGGTAACATGGTCTTTTAGCATGTCATTTAATAACCTCTAGTCCATGTTTAGTCCCTGGAACCAAGCAGGTAGGGACTAGGGAGTTTTTAACCAAACAGGGCCTTAGATTAACAACAGCTAATGAGTTGCACGGGACAGTGGACGCACCAGCACCATGTGCATCTACCGATGTACTGTGGTCATGCACAGTCTGTTGCGACAAAGAACAAACAACCAAGGAGCATATTTGTGTTGGTCCCAGTTTTGTTATCTTTAGACACCTTTCCCTATGTGAGCGCAGCAAATCTAGTCCTGCTCAAACTCTACAACCAGTCTGTACTAGTACTTTCGCCCCTTCCTTTCCTCTTTGAACCACGTCCAAGATTTATGTGATGCAACTTTCCCCACTACTTTCCCCCATTCCTTTCCTCTTTGAACCACGTCCTAGATTCATGCTGTACAACTTTCCCCCTTCATTTCCTCTTTGAACCACGTCCTAGATTCATGCTATATACAACTTCTCCCACTACTTTCCCCCACTCCTTTCCTCTTTGAACCACGTCCTAGATTCGTGGTATACATGCAGCTAGAGCAATGCATGTGGAGTAAGTAAATTATACCTTAAGGTGCTTGGGGCGTGGTTCGGTGGGCGACGGGACGGTGGCGAAGAAGAAGGGGTCGGAGGCCCTCCCGCGCCGCCGCTGGGTGAAAGTGAACAGCTGCGCCGGTAGTGGATTCCCTCCCTCGCCGACGGCGACAGCGTTAAGCCTCCTTCCCTTCCCGGCGGACGGATCCTTCCGGCTCTTTGAGCAACAGTGAGGGGAGAGAGAGGCCAACGAAGTCTTGTTTAGATCTGGAGAGGGCGAGAGAGTGTGAAGAGAGCAACTACAAGCACTGAGGCTCCAGCGGGAGAGGGCGAGAGAGTGTGAAGAGAGCAACTACAAGCGCTGAGGCTCCAGCGTGTATATATATACTGGAGAGAGAGTGTGAAGCGTGCAAACCCTAGAAAACAAGTGCCGAGGCTGCAGCTTTGATACGTCCATTTTGCATCATGCTTTTATATCAATATTTATTGCATTATGGGCTATTATTACACATTATATCTCAATACTTATGGCTATTCTCTCTTATTTTACAAGGTTTACCATGAGGAGGGGGAATGCCGGCAGCTGGAATTCTGGCTGGAAAAGGAGCAAACGTTGGAAACCTATTCTGCACAGCTCCAAAAGTCCTGAAACTCCACGAAACAACTTTTTGGAATTTATAAGAATTTCTGAGCGAAAGAAATAGGCCAGGGGGCCCACACCCTGTCCAGGAGACAGGGGGCGCCCCCCCCCATAGGGCGCGCCCCCCTATCTCCTGGGCCCCCTGGTGGGCCTCCGGCGTCCATCTTCTGCTATATCATCACTTTTACCCTAAAAAAATCAGGGGCAAGCTTACGGGACGAAACTCCGCCGCCACGAGGCGGAACCTTGGCGGAATCAATCTAGAGCTCTGGCGGAGCTGTTCTGCCGGGGACACTTCCCTCCAGGAGGGGGAAATCATCACCAACAATCCTCTCATCGGGAGGGGGTCAATCTCCATCAACATCTTCACCAGCACCATCTCCTCTCAAAACCCTAGTTCATCTCTTGTATCCAATCTTGTATCAAAACCACAAATTGGTACCTGTGGGTTGCTAGCAGTGTTGATTACTCCTTGTAGTTGATGCTAATTGGTTTACTTGGTGGAAGATCATATGTTCAGATCCTTTATGCATATTATTACCCCTCTGATTATGAACATGAATATGCTTTGTGAGTAGTTACGTTTGTTCCTGAGGACATGGGTGAAGTCTTGCTATTAGTAGTCATGTGAATTTGGTATTCGTTCGATATTTTGATGAGATGTATGTTGTCTTTTCCTCTAGTGGTGTTATGTGAACGTCGACTACATGACACTTCACCATTATTTGGGCCTAGAGGAAGGCATGGGGAAGTAATAAGTAGATGATGGGTTGCTAGAGTGACAGAAGCTTAAACCCTAGTTTATGCGTTGCTTCGTTAGGGGCTGATATGGACCCATATGTTTAATGTTGTGGTTAGGTTTACCTTAATACTTCTTATTGTAGTTGCGGATGCTTGCAATAGGGGTTAATCATAAGTGGGATGCTTGTCCAAGTTAGGGCAGTACCCAAGTACCGGTCCACCCACATATCAAATTATCAAAGTACCGAACGCGAATCTTATGAACGTGATGAAAACTAGCTTGACGATAATTCCCAATGTGTCCTCGGGAGCTCCTTCCTCATTATTAGAAATTGTCCAGGCTTATCCTTTGCTACATAAAGGATTGGGCCACCTTGCTGCACTTTATTTACTTGTTGCTCGTTACTATTTATCTTATCACAAAAACTATTTATTACCTACAATTTCAGTGCTTGCAGAGAAAACCTTACTGAAAACCGCTTATCATTTCCTTCTGCTCCTCATTGGGTTTGACACTCTTACTTATCGAAAGGACTACGATAGATCCCCTACACTTGTGGGTCATCAAGACTCTTTTCTGGCGCCGTTGCCGGGGAGTGTAGCGCTTTTGGTGAGTGGAACTTGGTAAGGAAACATTTATATAGTGTGCTGAAATTTTCTGTTACTTGTCACTATGGAAGCTAATCCTTTGAGGGGCTTGTTTGGGGTATCTTCACCCCAACCAGAAGAGCAAAGAGTTGCTCCTCAACCTACTGAACTTTATGAAAATATTTACTTTGAGATTCCTTCGGGTATGATAGAAAAACTGCTAGCTAATCCATTTGCAGGAGATGGAACATTGCATCCCGATTTACACCTTATCTTTGTGGATGAAGTTTGTGGATTATTTAAGCTTGCAGGTATTCCCAATGATGTTTTCAAAAGGAAGGTCTTCCCTTTATCTTTTAAGGGAGATGCATTGACATGGTATAGGCTATGTGATGATACGATATCTTGGAATTATAAGCGATTGAAGTTGGAATTTCACCAAAAGTTCTATCCTATGCATCTTGTCCATCGTGATCGTAATTACATATATAATTTCTGGCCTCGCGAAGGAGAAAGCATCGCTCAAGCTTGGGGGAGGCTTAAGTCAATGTTATATTCATGCCCCAATCATGAGCTCTCTCGGGAAATGATTATTCAGAATTTTTATGCTCGGCTTTCTCTTGATAATCGCAACCTGCTCGATACTTCCTGTGCTGGTTCTTATATGCTGAAGACTATTGATTTCAAATGGGACTTATTGGAAAGAATCAAACGCAACTCCGAAGATTGGGGTTCCGACGATGGTAAGGAGTCAGGTATGACACCTAAGTTCGATTGTGTTAAATCTTTTATGAATACCGATGTTTTTCGTGGATTTAGCGCTAAGTATGGACTTGACTCTGAGATAGTAGCTACTTTTTGTGAATCTTTTGCTACTCACGTTGATCTCCCTAAAGAGAAGTGGTTTAAATATAATCCTCCTGTTGAAGTGAAAGTAGTTGCACCTATTACAGTCGAAGAAAAGACTATTACCTATAGTGATCCTATTGTTCCTACTGCTTATGTTGAAAAACCCCCCTTTTCCTGTTAGGATAAAGGATCATGCTAAAGCTTCGACTATTGTTCATAAGAGTAATACTAGGACTTATACACCTCCTGAGAAAATTAATGTTGAACCTAGTATTGCTAATGGTTAAAGATCTCTTGGATGAGGACTTAGATGGGCATGTTATTTCTTTCTTGGGTGAGACTGCTAATATTGCTAGACCTGATACTAAGACACATAGACCTGTCGTAGGCATGCCTGTTATTTCTGTTAAAATAGGAGATCATTGTTATCATGGCTTATGTGATATGGGTGCTAGTGCTAGTGCGATACCTTATGATCTTTATAAATAAATTATGCATGACATTGCACCCGTTGAATTAGAAGACATTGATGTTACTATTAAGCTTGCTAATAGGGATACCATTAAACCTATTGGGATTGTTAGAGATGTTGAAGTTTTGTGTGGGAAGGTTAAATACCCTGCTGATTTTCTTGTTCTTGGTTCCCCACAAGATGATTTTTGTCCCATTATTTTTGGTAGACACTTCTTGAATACTGCTAGTGCTAAGATTAATTGTGAAAAGAATATTGTTACTGTTGGCATAGATGGTATGTCTCATGAGTTTAATTTCGCTAAGTTTAGTAGACAATCTCGTGAAAGGGAACCACCTAGTAAGGATGAAATTATTGGTCTTGCTTCCATTGTTGTTCCTCCAACTGATCCGTTAGAACAATATTTGCTAGACCATGAAAACGATATGCTTATGAAGGAAAGGGAAGAAATAGATGAAGTGTTCCTTAAACAGGAACCTATGCTGAAACATAACCTTCCCGTTGAAATTCTTGGGGATCCCCCTCCACCCAAGGGTGATCCCGTGTTTGAACTCAAACCGTTACCTGATAATCTTAAGTATGCTTATCTTGATGAAAAAGAAATATATCCTGTTATTATTAGTGCTAACCTTTCAGAGAAAGAAGAAGAAAGATTATTGAAAACTCTGAAGAAGCACCGAGCAGCTATTGGATATACTCTGGATGATCTTAAGGGCATTAGTCCCACATTATGTCAACACAAGATTTCAGTGGAGAAAGATGCCAAACCAGTTAGAGATCCTCATAGATGATTAAATCCCAAGATGAAGGAAGTGGTAAGAAAGGAGATACTAAAGCTCCTTGAGGCAGGTATTATTTATCCCGTTGCTGATAGTGAATGGGTAAGCCCTGTCCATTGTGTCCCTAAAAAGGGAGGTATTACCGTTGTTCCTAATGACAAAGATGAATTGATCCCGCAAAGAATTATTATAGGTTATAGGATGGTAATTCATTTCCGTAAGTTAAATAAAGCTACCAAGAAAGATCATTACCCTTTACCTTTTATTGATCAAATGCTAGAAAGACTATCCAAACACACACATTTTTGCCTTCTAGATGGTTATTCTGGTTTCTCTCAGATACCTGTGTCAGCAAAGGATCAATCTAAAACTACTTTTACTTGCCCTTTTGGTACTTTTGCTTATAGACGTATGCCTTTTGGTTTATGTAATGCACCTGCTACCTTTCAAAGATGCATGATGGCTATATTCTCTGATTTTTGTGAAAAGATTTGTGAGGTATTCATGGATGACTTCTCCGTCTATGGATCCTCTTTTGATGATTGTTTGAGCAACCTTGATCGAGTTTTGCAGAGATGCGAAGACACTAGTCTCGTCCTGAATTGGGAAAAGTGTCACTTTATGGTTAATGAAGGCATTGTCTTGGGGCACAAGATCTCTGAGAGAGGTATTGAAGTTGATAAAGCCAAAGTTGATGCTATTGAAAAGATGCCATGTCCTAAGGATATAAAAGGTATAAGAAGTTTCCTTGGTCACGTCGGTTTTTATAGGAGGTTCATTAAGGACTTTTCTAAAATCTCTAGGCCTCTGACTAATTTATTGCAAAAAGATATTCCTTTTGTCTTTGATGATGATTGTGTAGAAGCGTTTGAAGTACTTAAGAAAGCTTTGATCACTGCACCTATTGTTCAGCCACCTGATTGGAATTTACCATTTGAAATTATGTGCGATGCTAGTGGTTATGCTGTAGGTGTTGTTTTAGGGCAAAGAGTCGATAAGAAATTGAATGTTATCCAGTATGCTAGTAAGACTCTTGATACTGCCCAGAGAAATTATGCTACTACTAAAAAAGAGTTCTTAGCAGTTGTGTTTGCTTGTGATAAGTTTAGACCTTATATTGTTGATTCCAAAGTTACTATTCACACTGATCATGCTGCTATTAAATATCTTATGGAAAAGAAAGATGCTAATCCTAGACTCATTAGATGGGTTCTCTTACTCCAAGAATTTGACTTGCATATTATTGATAGAAAGGGAGCTAAGAACCCTGTTGCAGATAACTTGTCTAGGTTAGAGAATGTTCTTGATGACCCACTGCCTATTAATGATAGCTTTCCTGATGAACAATTAGCGGTCGTCAATGCTTCTCGTACTGCTCCTTGGTATGCTGATTATGCTAATTACATTGTTGCTAAATATATACCGCCTAGTTTCACATACCAGCAAAAGAAAAAATTATTTTATGATTTAAGACATTACTTCTGGGATGATCCACATCTTTATAAAGAAGGAGTAGATGGTATTATTAGACGTTGTGTGCCTGAGCATGAACAGGAACAGATTCTACGCAAGTGTCACTCTGAATCTTATGGAGGACACCACGCTGAAGACAGAACTGCACACAAGGTACTACAATCTGGTTTTTATTGGCCCACTCTCTTCAAGGATGCTCGTAAGTTTGTCTTATCTTGTGATGAATGTCAAAGAATAGGTAACATTAGTAGACGTCAAGAAATGCCTATGAATTATTCTCTTGTTATTGAACTGTTTGATGTTTGGGGCTTTGATTATATGGGACCTTTCCCTGCCTCTAATGGTTATACACATATTCTAGTTGCTGTTGATTACGTTACTAAGTGGGTAGAAGCTATTCCAACTAGTACTGCTGATCATAACACTTCTATTAAAATGCTTAAAGAAGTTATTTTTCCGAGGTTTGGAGTCCCTAGATATCTTATGACTGATGGTGGTTCACATTTTATTCATGGTGCTTTCCGTAAGATGCTCGCTAAGTATGATGTCAATCATAGAATAGCATCTCCTTATCATCCGCAGTCCAGTGGTCAAGTAGAGTTGAGCAATAGAGAGCTCAAATTAATTTTGCAAAAGACTGTGAATAGATCTAGAAAGAATTGGTCCAAAAAACTTGATGATGCATTATGGGCCTATAGAACTGCATACAAAAATCCTATGGGTATGTCTCCATATAAGATGGTTTATGGAAAAGCGTGTCATTTACCCCTTGAACTTGAACATAAGGCATATTGGGCTATCAAAGAGCTCAATTATGACTTCAAACTTGCCGGTGAGAAGAGGTTATTTGATATTAGCTCACTTGATGAATGGAGAACCCAAGCATATGAGAATGCCAAGCTTTTCGAAGAAAAAGTCAAACGCTGGCATGATAAGAGGATACAAAAGCGTGAGTTTAACGTAGGAGATTATGTGTTATTATTCAACTCTCGTTTAAGATTTTTGCAGGAAAACTTCTCTCAAAATGGGAAGGTCCCTACGTTATCGAGGAGGTCTATCGTTCTGGTGCTATAAAAATCAACAACTTCGAAGGCACAAGTCCAAGGGTGGCTAACGGCCAAAGAATTAAACATTATATTTCAGGTAATCCTATCAATGTTGAAACTAACATTATTGAAACCATAACCCCTGAGGAATACATCAGGGACACTTTCCAGAACGTTCCAGACTCCGAAAAGGTATAGGTATGTGGTACGGTAAGTAAACCGACTCCAAAACAACTCTAATGGCAATTTTTATCAGTTTTGGATTATTTAAGAATTTTAGGAAGAAAGAAGTAGTCCGAAAGGGACACGAGGCTCCCACGAGAGTGGAGGGCGCCCCCCTGTAGGTCGCGCCCCCCTGTCTCGTGGGCACCTCGTGTGCCTCCCGGACTCCATTTTCTTGTATGTTACGTATTTTGGTCGGTAAAAATTCATTATATATACTCCCGAAGGTTTTGACCACCGCATCACGCAAATATCCTCTGTTTTTGTTTCGAGTTGTTCCTGTTGCAGAATAAAGCAAGATGTCTTCTCAGGAGTCAGTTGGGGAGAGCCGGGTGTCTCACCCAACGCCAGGTCCAGGAGCAAATAGCGATGCCTATCACTTTGGACCATCAACGGAGGATGAGATGGAGGCTGATTTGAAAAGGATAGATGCCATGGAGGAAGATCAAGAAGTTACCTCTCGTCTCCGAGCAGAATTCACTATGGGGGAACTTCCTAGCATGGCTGCCCCTGCTTCGGTCATCCCTTCCAACTCTAGATTTCTTTCTTATGAAAATATGAAAAAGAGTTTCACTTGTTCTCCAGAAGCTATGCAGCATCCTTGGGTAAAAGGAGCTTTAGCCGTTACGGGCAAGCTCTGTAATGAAATTATGGACCTCAAACAACAAGTCAATAAGCTCGAGGAGGAGAACCGTATCCTGAAGGGTATCATCGCCAAGAAGATCATAACACCAACTGTGAAGAAAGAGACTTAATCACATGGGTATGGGCACTCCCCTTGGCAACTGCCATGCTTGGGGGAGGTGCCCCGGTATCGTATCACCATCACACTCCTACCTTTACCGCTTTATTTAGTTCGATCCTTTTTAGTAGTATCTTGATCTAGTGGATTGAAGTTTTGACATCAAGTAGTTTTGAGTTTTGCATTATGATCTCTTTATGTAATCGAGTCCGTGTGCTATCTATAATAAAGATTAGTGTTGAGTCAAGGGCTTTGCTATGTTGCTATAATCTTGAGAAAGTAGAAAGAATAAAAGAGTTCATATTGATCTTATGGATAGTAATGACTTCACATATAGAAAGTATGAGGCATAAAAATTGTTGAGAGGTGATAAACTTAGCCTCGGTCATCGTTGCAATTAATAGGAAGTGATAAGGAAAGAGGGGTTCACATATAAATATATTATCTTGGACACCTTTTATAATTGGGGGCACTCATTAAGTATGACATGCTAAAAGAGTTGACGTTGGACAAGGAAGACAACGTAATGGTCTATGTTTTCCGACATCTCAGTTAAAGTATATTGTCATTGACCTTCCAAACATGTTGAGCTTGCCTTTCCCCCTCATGCTAGCCAAATTCCTTGCACCAAGTAGAGATACTACTTGTGCTTCCAAATATCTTTAAACCCAGTTTTGCCATGAGAGTCCACCATACCTACCTATGGATTAAGTAAGATCCTTCAAGTAAGTTGTCATCGGTGCAAGCAATAAAAATTGCTCTCTAAATATGTATGACTTATTAGTGCGGAGAAAATAAGCTTTGTACGAACTTGTTGTGGAAGTAATAAAAGCGACGGACTGCATAATAAAGGTCCACATACAAGGGGCAATATAAAGTGACGTTCTTTTGCATTAAGATTTCATGCATCAACCCTAAACGCGCATGACAACCTCTACTTCCCTCTGCGAAGGGCCTATCTTTTACTTCATGCATGAGTCAAGGTGATCCTCACCTTTCCCTTTTTCATTTTATCCTTTGGCAAGCTCCTCGTGTTTGAAAGATCATGATATATATATCCAATTGGATGTAAGTTAGCATGAGCTATTACTGTTGACATCACCCAAAGGTGAATACGTTGGGAGGCAATACAATAAGCCCCTATCTTTCTCAGTGTCCGGCTAAAACTCTATAACCACAAGTACTGCGTGAGTGTTAGCAATTATAGGAGACTACGAGATAGTTGAGTATGTGAGCTTGCTGAAAGGCTCTATTATTGACTCTTTCTGATGTTACGATAAATTGCAATTGCTTCAATGACTGAGATTATAGTTTGTTAGTTCCCAATGAAGTTTTTGAACCATACTTGACATTGTGAATTGCTTGTTACTTGAGCATAGGAAATCATATGACAAAATCTATATATGCTGCTGTTATTAGATTGATCATGATGCCTTCATGTCTGTATTTCATTTTTATCGACACCTCTATCTCTAAACATGTGGACATATTTTTCGATTTCGGCTTCCGCTTGAGGACAAGCGGGGTCTAAGCTTGGGGGAGTTGATACGTCCATTTTGCATCATGCTTTTATATCAATATTTATTGCATTATGGGCTATTATTACACATTATATCTCAATACTTATGGCTATTCACTCTTATTTTACAAGGTTTACCATGAGGAGGGGGAATGCCGGCAGCTGGAATTCTGGCTGGAAAAGGAGCAAATGTTGGAAACCTATTCTGCACAGCTCCAAAAGTCCTGAAACTCCACAAAACAACTTTTTGGAATTTATAAGAATTTCTGAGCGAAAGAAATAGGCCGGGGGGCGCCCCCCTATCTCCTGGGCCCCCTGGTGGGCCTCCGGCGTCCATCTTCTGCTATATCATCACTTTTACCCTAAAAAAATTGGGGGCAAGCTTACGGGACGAAACTCCGCCGCCACGAGGCGGAACCTTGGCGGAATCAATCTAGAGCTCTGGCAGAGCTGTTCTGCCGGGGACACTTCCCTCCAGGAGGGGGAAATCATCACCAACAATCCTCTCATCGGGAGGGGGTCAATCTCCATCAACATCTTCACCAGCACCATCTCCTCTCAAAACCCTAGTTCATCTCTTGTATCCAATCTTGTATCAAAACCACAAATTGGTACCTGTGGGTTGCTAGTAGTGTTGATTACTCCTTGTAGTTGATGCTAATTGGTTTACTTGGTGGAAGATCATATGTTCAGATCCTTTATGCATATTATTACCCCTCTGATTATGAACATGAATATGCTTTGTGAGTAGTTACGTTTGTTCCTGAGGACATGGGTGAAGTCTTGCTATTAGTAGTCATGTGAATTTGGTATTCGTTCGATATTTTGATGAGATGTATGTTGTCTTTTCCTCTAGTGGTGTTATGTGAACGTCGACTACATGACACTTCACCATTATTTGGGCCTAGAGGAAGGCATGGGGAAGTAATAAGTAGATGATGGGTTGCTAGAGTGACAGAAGCTTAAACCCTAGTTTATGCGTTGCTTCGTTAGGGGCTGATATGGACCCATATGTTTAATGCTGTGGTTAGGTTTACCTTAATACTTCTTATTGTAGTTGCGGATGCTTGCAATATGGGTTAATCATAAGTGGGATGCTTGTCCAAGTTAGGGCAGTACCCAAGTACCGGTCCACCCACATATCAAATTATCAAAGTACCAAACGCGAATCTTATGAACGTGATGAAAACTAGCTTGACGATAATTCCCAATGTGTCCTCGGGAGCTCCTTCCTCATTATTAGAAATTGTCCAGGCTTATCCTTTGCTACATAAAGGATTGGGCCACCTTGCTGCACTTTATTTACTTTATTTAGTTGTTGCTCGTTACTATTTATCTTATCACAAAAACTATTTATTACCTACAATTTCAGTGCTTGCAGAGAAAACCTTACTAAAAACCGCTTATCATTTCCTTCTGCTCCTCGTTGGGTTCGACACTCTTACTTATCAAAAGGACTACGATAGATCCCCTACACTTGTGGGTCATCAAGCTTATACGTGATGAGGTGATTATACAGTCACTACGAGATCGTATAGCTCCGTATCCATCCATTTTGACCAGTCAAAGAATCCTTCTGGCACAAATTATGCTCAAGTGTAGTTATCGAACCCGAGACCTCAAGTTTGATGAGCGAATAGGCTAACCAGCTACACAACCCTCCCATTATGTTCAACGAGAGGAAAATAACCTTTTATACATTCCTGCATTCGTGTGACAAGCATGCCGTGTTTTTTTTTGTGTGTGGGAGTCATTGGGATTTCAATCATAATCGTGTCATGTGGCTTTGGTGGTAAGACTATCCACAGTGGTGCAGAAATAATGTAGCCTTAGTCACCTTACCTCTCTCCACATAGTACGTTGGGTCCCACCAGTCAGAGGGTGAAACAAACAAATTAATAAGAAAAATTAAAAGTGCCAGCGGTGTATCTTACCTCACACATCTCACTACTGCTCGGGAAAACTGTCCAATTGATCCCTCTGTTCGCTCACGTACTATTTTAAGTGAATCCTTATTATAACATGCACACAATTTTGGGCACTTGTATTCGACTTAAGTCAGTGTGCCACCGTATCTCGTATACTTACTACTCCCTCTGTCTAGGTGTAATAAGTCACGTTAGAAGGTGCAAGGGACCAAGGTGCGTGCGTGTGCGTGTGTGTGTGTGTGTGTGTTTAATAGCATGTGTCTGTTAGAGAGAGCGACAGATCGACCTACTCCTACAGAGAGATGGTGTGTAGTGTACGATTTTAGCCGCGAGAGTTGGTGCATCCTCTCGTTTCCGGGCGTGTCTGGTAGGGACATGCGGACAGCTGCCACGCCCGCTCCTGACCAGCCTGGCCCACCCAAAGCCCCTCCATCGCCCGCGCGCGCTTCCCGCCCGAAACAGTCAGCGCCGCTCCAAAGAATCGGTGCCGCATTCATGCCCGGGCAGAGCGGACGCGACCTCTCACTGGCGCAAGAGTAATGGTTGCTTCGTCCATCCAACTTACTGCTGGGTCTATGTGATTTGACGGCTCATTGGTCTTTATTACTGAGGTGGTAGGACTGCTGGATGTCCCACGCTTTCGGCGAAAGGAGGTACTACTAGATTACAATTTTCTCCATTCTTACAGCGGAGGCGTGCAAGAGCAGTGAAAACACGCAGGCTCAGTGATTATATGGCCCACCTCACACTATCACCGTGCGACACCTAACTCTTTACATAGTACTCCCTCCGTTCCTAAATATTACTAGATGAGTCCCCGCGCGTTGCCGCGGAACAGCCGTATATCTCTCTGCGCAAAATTATCGATTTCATAGAACTAAAAAAAACTCTATAACCGCATGACAAATGTGGTAGCCAAACTAAATAAACTCCCATCATCATTTAGATCATCCCACGTACTCCCTCCGTCTAGGTTTGTAAGTCATCTTACGAAAACCAAATATTCCCAAAACACTTAGGCGCGGTGCATTAAATTCTATCTCGTTTCTTGTTTCTTGACATATCAACAAATAAGAGATGTGGGGCGTGCATGCTTTTAATGACTTGAGACTACCAAACACGACATGTGGTTAGTTCATTGCATGCAATGCTATTAATTAGCAAATGAACATTAAGTACTCTCGTTTTCCCCTCCTCCTTGGTCACGGTGCACAACCTAAGATGACTTACTCACCTAGACATAGGGAGTAAGGAAAAAAGATCAGCCAACTCCTACTGCATAATGGGATTATATTTTTCTTTTTGACATGTTAATGGGACTTAAAAGCTCACTTACATGCATGCTACCGGTGCATGCTTGCATGCAGACATGTTGATGTGATTTAAAACCCACTCACATGCATGCCACGGTATTTCTGCATGCTTGCATGTGGCTTAGTGCGGAGCCTCTCAACGTCTAGATCAGACGGCTATTATGGACTAATTTAGTTCATCTAACGGCTACATTAATTTTGATGATGTGGCTCAAGGAGAGGATAGAGAATTCCTAGTAGTGGGGGCTAGCTATTACTAGTAGATACTACCTCCGTCCTGGTTTATTGGTCCTCATTGTATTTCGTGCCAAATTTTGACCATAGATTAAATTAACAAAATGTTCACGCATGTCACCAAACATTATATTTTTGAAAACTATGTTCAAATACGAATCCAATGAGATAATTTTTCTTAACATGCATTAACATTTTGTTAGTTAAATCTTTAGTCAAAATTTGGCACAAACTACAAAGGGGACCTATAAACCAGGACAGAGGTAGTAAGTCTTTGTAGAGATTCCACTACATACGGAACAAAATGAATGAATCTACACTTAAAATGCATCTATATACATCCGCATGTGGTTCATGGTGAAATCTCTACAAAGACTTATATTTAGGAACGGAGGAAGTACTAGTATAGTACGTACTGTAATTTATCAGCGAGATAAATTTGTACAATGCTATGAAGCTTCTAGCTTCTGTTACATGTATCTTGCGTCCAAGGTTGCCCGTTGCAACATTTCATCAAATACAAAGGAGACTAACATGCATGCTATTGCATCTCAATGATTGACAGATCATAGCAAATATGTACTCCCTCCATTCCAGTAAGTGTCTCAACTTTGTGCAAACTTTAGTACAAAGTTGTACTACTACTAAAGTTGACACTTATTTTGGAACAGAGGCAGCTAAAGAAAAAAATGATCCATGCAGTCCCTAGCCCTTGAACCGTGAACCCTAACCAGGCTTCAATTTGCTGGCAACGTTCGAGCTTCCTAATAAATGAAGTTTGCAACCTTTTGACCATCGGATCATTTTGTGCAGTTTCACCAAAATTGAAATGAGCATCCCTGTGGCAAAGAAATTGAAGAAGCGTGATTAGAATAAGATTACTGGGACTAGTTGATGAGACATAAACTCATCACAAATACAGTATGTAGAAGCCAGTAGAGGTATGTGCGGGGCAAAGAAGTAAAGAAATATCCACAGGGAGTGATGTGGGCAGCTAGAGCAGTGGTGCAAGCCGGCTGTAAAGGGAGTTGTACCTGAGGGACATAGCTCAACCTTGAGGAGGGCGGCGGGAGGCGGCAACTGCCCACGTCGTGGCAGTGAGCAAGGGACGAAGGCAACCTCACCGGCTTTGTGAGAGAGAACGGCGGGGACCCCTGATCGGGACGTGCCGACAGTGGGTTTTCGCCGTCGGCGACGGCGATCGCATCTACACTATGCATACACCCCTTCCCCCATCGGACGTGATCCATCGGGATGTTAGAGATGTGGCCACAGTCGTTTTGTGCGAGAGAGTGTGAAGAGAGCAACCCCAGCAAGCAACCGTGTAGGCTGGCCCGTCCTGACTATGTATATAGTGGAGCTGTTTCCTTTTCTCTCCATATGAACCTATCATATTGCGGACGTACACATTATTATGACCTGTTCTGATGTATTTTATCTATAATCATCGAGGTTTTCACATGATGGATCATAGCCGCCTAAGATAGTACTCCATGGTTGAGATGTCCATTTCGGTGAAGACTGTCAGCATTGTCCTTTTGCCCTGTATTTTCAGGTCCTTTACAAGTCTATCTTTTTGAATTATTACAATTTTTTTTTCTGTTCGCATTGTTATCATTGCATCTGCTCGATAAGTTACTGAGCTTTGTTTCTCACCCGAGTTCTCTTTAACTGTCATGCGTTCTCAGTTTCAGTGTGAGTAAGCAATTGACTGATCTGCGTTTCTCTTTGGACAGGTCTGCGTTCTCCTATTAGCAGCCACCAACGAAATAAGCATATGGCAAGTGGGTGCTGAATTCATTGATTGATTGGATCATGTCATCACTATTTTTCTAAAACATATGATAAATCGTCTTGCTCTCTGGCAAGGTATCTTCTGACTCATGCCGGCTTTAATAAACTAGTCAACTTACCCGCACATTTGCGCGGCTACCTTGGATACATTGTTGTAGAAGTTAATTAAGACATTTCTCTCTTCGATTCATATTACATCTTTATATTCACAAAAATGTTAAACTATATTTTATTAAAAGCTCAATTCATCATCAAGTATGAACGTTTTCTATCTTGATTATGTTAAAAAAACTTTATTTATAAATAAACGGCACCTAGTACTCGTTCTCCTATAACCTTGCGCTTGGCATCTCCAAAATATTAACCTTGCGATTGGCTCTTCGCCTCTTCGGGAAGTCGAGCAATAATGGTAGTGCAGTATATATCGTTCTGGCTATATGAGACCGAATGAATTGCTGCACGTCCATCACGTGGGCGAGGGTCGAGGGGCGAGGGAGAGTGCTACATACGGAGCAAAATGAGTGATTGTACACTCTAAAATACGTCTATATACATCAGTGTTTGGAGTATGTACTAGTAGTTCATATTGAAATCTACTAAAGGACATATATATTGCAAACAATATGATATAATCTCTATAACCAAGGTAGTAGGGACAAGGAGTAAATGGAGGGAGTAGTAAATTTTTTCCTCGTCCTGCGAGCCACCGCGCGCATGGGTGAGGGAGCGGGCGTAAGGCGGAGCAAGCTTCACCTCATCATGCGAGCCACCGCGCCCGTGGGCGGGGGAGACGGCGTACTAAGCAAGCTTCTCCTCGTTCTGCGAGTTGACGGAACACATCAAAAGTACTCTAGTGTATAGAGCCTTGCCTCTAAGGTAGGCCCCACATGGTTTGCCTCTTTTTTAATTTAACATAACGCGTCAAGTCGCAGTTTGTTTGTTCACCCGTGCTAGACGATCCTCCCTCCACCAAGTGGACAACCAGTACACGTGCCAAATTACCACGTGGGCTGCCTTTTTCGTACAAAATGAGCTCCACCGTGTACCCGCGCGGGTGTGGTTGGGAAAGAGACGGGAGTACGTGCGCCGTGCATGCACCTCTTCTCTTCGTGCACGTCCCCCACCTACGTGGGTGTGTGTGAGAGATACAAACCGCGTTCGTGAGTGTTTTTTGTTTTGGGGTGGGGGTGGGGGTTGATTTCGTGAATTATTTGTGGGAATATGTGTCGATGACATCTCAAACAAAATTTTGCATGCAATGTGTGTGAAATGGAGGCCTATCCATATCATATATAGAGGGTTGGGCAATCCACGAGAAGAGAGGGAGGGGTCATAGCTATCAATAGAGTCGAAGAGAGGATCAAGTGGGTGGGTGCGAGATCGATGAAGAGAGCCATCGAAATTGTGTGTGTGTGCAAGTCAAAGATATAGGGCGACTGGCCTACCGGAACGTTAGAGGGCACATGTCAAGTTTGTGTGTGGCAGGGAGACATGACTAGAGCGCTCGATGTATCGGTGTGTGTGGGGGAAGGGGGTGGGGGAGGGTAGGCAGAGGCCTAACTATAGAGGTAGAACGACTCGTATATGTGTTGAGAAGGAGAGACCCAGCTATGTCTTGAGGGAGATCGGTCGACATCCATACATAACTGAAGGACGAGAAATATGATGGGACAGAGAGAGAGAGGAGAGAGAGAGGGAGGGAGAGGGGTAGAGTGCTGGATGGGTGATGGAGTTGCTTCTCGAAGATGGTGGGAGAGGCCTACTAGACAAACTGAGGGTGGAACTGCAATGTTATCAATAAGAGTGGGGATGTGTTTCTGTGTGTGCCTGTGTGTGATAGATCTGTCGGGATGCATCCATGGATGATGAAGGGGAACCATGTGTTTGGTAAGCAAACCTAACTAGATCGGTAGATCAATTGTTGTTTGTCGGAGGAAGGGAGAGACACAACAAAACAAGGTAGATCGATCGACGCGTGGGTAAAAGCGAGTTATAAGGACCTAGCTAGCTATATGTATAGCGAGAGGTCGGTCAGTGTACGTCCATTTGTTAGAGGCAAATAAGGCCCAGCGAGACAGATAGACAGAGAGAATGGAGCTAGGAGGTGGTGCGAGAGGCCCAGCTACTAGCTAGATAGGGGGAGGAGTGTGCGGTTGTGAGATCGATGAAAAGAGGGGCGAGAGTTTACATGTGTGTGTGACCGTATGAGAGACACGAGGCAAGGACACATAAAGGAGGAGATTGAAGGTGTGTGTGTATGTTGTAGGCAGGCATCGCTGGAGAGGTTTATCGATTGGTGTGTGTCGGAAAGGAGTTGTGGAGACTCTGGGAGAACGACCTAAAGAAATAAATGAATGTGCCCGGTGGATAGAATGCCGAGGGAGGGGGAGGGCGAGGAGGGCGTGTGCATTCATGAGAGAAAGTTAGTGGTAGCTACAAAAGTTAGAGGATTGTGTGGGTGTAAGAGACTAACAAAGATCATAATTTGATATGAAAGCGGATTCATATATTTGAATAGGAGATCATAGTGTTTTAAACATTGCATGCATGAATATAGCGGTGATACACGTGATGTGCACATGTTATACCATAATGTGATAATGCATGGCGTTTGCAACTCACAGCTAAATGCCGAACAATCTAAACCATACTATACATCAAACAATCTCACATTTTATTTGAATTTGTGATAATGTGTGGCGTTTGCAGCTTACAACTAAATATCGAACGATCTAAACAATACTATATATCGAACATTCTCACATTTTATTTGAATTTGTGGTAATGTGTGGTGTTTGCAACTCATATCTAAATACTTGTAGGCGTAGGGGGCGGGGCACCATACATAATGTAATAAACACATTATACATATGAGACATGGTTTAGATTATGAAGATCTAGCTAGAGCTAGAAATGTAATGTGATTTGAAATCAAAATAAAGTGAATTCAAAAAATCGAGTTCGAGTTCATATAGTACACATAGTTCATATGTAACTCGAGACTAATCATGTGGTGTGCTGTGAAGATAATACACAAACGATGGTTTAACTTGACAATAATGATGATTGTAGATCTTATTAAAACAGAGAAACGAATTCAAATGCTTTGACTTCACAACAATCATTACTGTAGATCTTATTCAAATAGAGAAATGAATTCAAATTTAGTTCATATTGAAGCGCTAGTATATACGTTTGGAATGCACTAAAACGTTCATTTGAGTAGTAGGTTGCATGCATTATACACGTAGCGAAATATTTTAATTGAACATAACATGAATTCAAAGTTTTGAATGACATTTGTAGTGCGCATTGATTTGGTACAGTACACGTTAGGCTTGTCCGGAAATTTCAACCCGCGCCTTGTTAGCCCGAAATATTTAAGATATATCTTTGTCTCGTTGTGCTCCGACAACTCCTCCATCTCAACCCGCGCCTTGCTATTCCAAAATTACAACACGCGCGAAAACTCCCACCTCCTGTGAAATCCTGACACACGAAATGCCCGTGGTACCCCTGAACCGAAAGAACCACCTCAAATCGGTGGGGGTACTTTGGTAACTTACCCCACATTTTGGACAAGCGCGTCCCTAAGCCATGGTTCCCCACTGCCATCCCATCCGCCCACCCATTCGTACACCGAGGCCGCGAAAACCCGCGACGAAGTCCCACACCCTGCTCCGTCCGCCACCCAGCCGGAGCCTCTTCCCCGACGACGTCGTCCACAGCAACACCTCGACGTCCCTCATCCACCATACCGGATGAGGATCCATCGTCGATCTCGTCGTCCCGCCGGTTCAGCCACCCCGTCCTCCACCTCCAAGGAGCTGCCCCGACGTTCCCCTCGTCTTTCGCGCCACCTCCATTCCCACAACGCCGTCTTCACCTGCACCACCGGAAGAGCATCATCATCACCGTTTCCTTGGATGAAGCTGCAGCCTAATCGGCGCCACCAAAGAGGTTGTACACTAATCGCCGCATTTTCTTCTTGATTCGATCTCACGGTGCTGCCGGTGCTCGGTCCCGAGCCGACACGGTGTGGCTCCATCCACGGCGGCGTCGCCGGCCACTTCCTCCACGGCGTCGCTCCCTCGGCGGCGACGTCCACATCAGTAGGAGCTGCTGCTGCTTTAGCTCTCGCTCGCGCTGCTGCTCTGATCTTGCTCTCGGTCCCCTGCCTGGTCTGCTCTTGCTATTGCTCTTGCTCGCGTTGCTGCTCTCGCTCTTGCTCTTGCTTGCGATGCTGCTCCGATTTAGCTACACTTCAGTCGACTGAATCGACTTTTGGGTCAGTCGATTTTCAGGGGGTGGGGGGGCTCGCCGGGGTGAAGGAAGAACCAGCCGCAGCAAGGAGGGGGGCTCGCCGGAGAGGTACCCCACTATCTATCTTAGGGTTCAGGATGGGGGCGGTGGTCGCCGGCGGTGGCGGGGCGGTGGCGTGGGGATCGCCGGAGAAAAAACTCGGCACGGGGGGCTAGAGGGATGGCCGGGGCGGCGGCGGACCGGCGGTGGGGAGTGTTTTCGGGGCGGGCGGGGCGGCGCACCGCCGGCCGCGGGCGGCGGGGGGCTGCTATTTGGCCGGTGGTGGCTGGCGGCTCAGGGGGGTGGAGGTTGAAGATGAACCGCAGGCCCTTGATTTCGTATCCAACGGCTGCAAAATCGACTGACCAGAGATGAAAAAGTCAGTCGACCGACGTGTAGCCTCACCTTGCTAGTGCGTTCAGTTTCAATAGCAAAATTCAGTTTCGACAGCAAAATTCAGTTTCGACAGTTAAATTCAGTTTCGATAGTTAAGTTCAGTTTTGACAGTTAAATTCAGTTTCGACAGTTAAGTTCATAGATGAGCGGCTGATGTATTTTACATCTAGCACTTTGTGGTTATGTATTTTACGTCATGTATTGGAGATGCTATTAGAATTCCACTCAGGTTAACGTTGTTCGTTGTCTCTCTTGTCCTGCTTCAGCCTCGGCGTCATACAACTCACCGGAGCTGCTCCAACGACGAAACCCTCCATCACAGCGGAGCAGTACCTCGGGTTCCATCTCCAGACGCCTAAGATCTTCTTCCCCTCCTCCGACAGCCAAGTCAGCCAGAGCATCCTCACCGGCCAACCCAATCACGCTGAGATCGACATGGCTTCGCCAAAGAGGTTGTACACTTGTTGCATCTCTTTTTTACTCTACATGTTATATATATTGTCCACTGAGCACACGGATTTGTTCCTTTAGTGTCTCCTTGAAAGAAAAAACGTAGGAATTTTAATTTTCACTTGTCCTCCTTTTCAAATTCCTATTCATGAAGCACAAGACTAAGAGATAGTAGCATAATAGCATTATAACCGTATATTTTCTTGTGGTTTGACTTAATCTCACCATGCTTCTTTGCATCCTGTGATCTTCCAATTGTTGTGAATCAAACACCCAGATTGGCAGAAATCCTGTGTTTTTAAATTCTCTGTTTTGCATGTGCATTCCTATCCTATTCATGTCTATTTCCTATCCCTGCATTGTTGGAATCCTCCAATTCAAACGAGCCCTTACAGAATTACTTCTCTTGCAGATAGTTGTCAAAGAAAACCTTGCGTGGTTTGTCCCGCTCCTGCTGCGTCGTTGTCCACCCCAGCTCAGCTGCTCCAACGACAGAAGGGTCCAGCACAGCAGGGATCCAGCCTCCAAACTGTCTTTCGCCGCCTCAGATCTTCTTCCCCGCCACCGGCAGCCATGAAAACTGCATTACCGTCATCAACCGAGCAGATGACCTCAAGGACTACACGGGTCCGCAAGAGAGGTCGCACTCTTTCGTGTCTGCTTACGTTATGCATCGCTTAATATTACATGCTACTTTATCATCCTGTTCACAGATTAGACTCTGAGTCAGCTCCAAACTATTGGTCAAACTTGAGTTTTTAAATGGTTGTGGGGTACATATCGGGGCCGCAATCAATAGTATCTATCTACTATCTGGTTAATCTCCGGTGTCTACTATGAGTTTCATGTTGGGTGGGAAACAAACAGTAAAGAAGCCATTATCTATATTTTTTAACTGAAGCCATTATCTGCCTGCAATTATTGGTTTTGGGTCTATCCACAGGTTGTTACCATCACTCTGGATTTCTGCATGCACTCCTTACATAATCTCACTATGTTTTATTCCTATGCATGACAGTTATTGTAAACAATGGAACTGAACATGTAGAGCAAAAGAGACGAGCCTTGCGTGGCAATAAAATTTCATGCAGACGTCGCTCCATGGTAGGCGCAAAGGCAACCCCCCCCCCTCCACGCATTTCGGATTGTAATCGAGAGGAAGATATCTATTCTGAGTGGGATTCAGAAGGAGAAGACAACTCCTATTTACCCCCTGAGGTCTTCGCTCTAACTTGGCATGCTGATGTTGGTTATATCATGCATATGGTGTCTTGCATTGCTTACTTTATACATCAAATATGTCATCAGCTTAGTTTAGACATCCTTTGTGTGAATGCCATCTGTTTAGTTTATTCATCGTTTATGTAAATTATGCAACGCCATCTTGTTTAGCCAGGCATCATATATGTGAATTTTGCAATGCCATCCTGCTTAGCCATTCATCTTATATGTAAATTATATCAGGCCATCCTTTTTTTCGTTACATATTACATTTTTCAACAATGTTAGTACATTCAACTGCTCTTCATGTGCATCAGCCATTTGACACGGTGATGGCAAATTCTGGAGTGAAAACAAGGTCTTCAGAGCAGACTATGCTATCTGACGAAGCGCATATCTCGCTGGTTACGGATAGCTCCTCAGAGGAGGATTCAGAGACAGATGACCAGTCCTATTCCCCCCCCCCCGAGGTGTATGCTCTAACTTGGCAGGGTTATGTTGCTCATATCGTGCGTATGGTGTCTCGCATTGCTATGTCATTTGATTAGTTTAGACATGCTTTGTGTGAATGCCACCTGTTCAGTGTCTAACTACCATATATGTGAATTATGCATTGCCATCTTGTTGCAAGACATTATATATGTGAATTATACAATGCTATCTTGTTGCAAAGGCATTATATATGTGAATTGTGCAATGCCATGCTGTTTAGCCAATCATCATGTATGTGAATTATATCATGCTATCATTTTTTTATATTACATGTTCCATTTGTCGACGACGTTTGTATATTCAACTACTCTTCCTGTGCATCAGCCATTTGAAGAGGTGATGGAAGTATCTGGAGTGAAAACAAGGTATTCAGAGCAGACAATGCTACCTGCTGAAGCAGACATCTTGCTGGTTACAGAGAGCTCCTCAGAGGAGGATTCAGAGACTGATGACAAGTCCTATTTCCCCCCTGAGGTCTATGCTCAAACTTGGCAGGGTTATATTACCCATGTCATGCATGTTGTCTTGCATTGCTTAGTTTTTACATCATATATGGATTGCCATCTGCTTACTTGCTTACTATATAAATCATATATTTGAATTACATCATGCCATCATGTTTACATAGTACATACACATCATCTATCTGAATTATGGCATGGCAACCCATTTAATAAAGACATCATATAGTTATATCATCTCATCCTGTTTAGTGTTTACAGTCATCATATTTTGAATTATGGCATTCTATCCGTGAATGTATGTGAATTATGGCATGCCAACCTATTTAATAAACACATTATATAGTTATGTCATGCCATCCTGTTTACATAGTCTCATATTTTGAACTATGTCTTTCCATCTTTTTTAGTTAGCCATCATAATGTGAAATTGTGTCATGCTATCCTGTTTAGTTAGCCATCATATATGTGAAATTGTGTCATGCTATCCTGTTTGGTTAGACAACATAAATATGAATTATTTCATGCCCTCTTTTATTCCCCACTATCCATTGCACCTGCCTATCATACATGTCTATACTTTCAATTACTTTTCTTGTTTATCAGCCATTTGAATTGGAGAGCGTGATGGCAGTATCTAAGGGAGTAACAACACGGTCTTCAGAAAAGATAGTGCTACCAGTTGATGCAGATAGAACCATGGTTGTACTTGCCCAAGGACCAGATCCACCACACATAACCCAGACTCTCGCAGATTGTACCCCTACCCAGTTGGACAGAGAACTAGCTACACCCCTTCTAACCCCAACCCCGACAGATAGTAACCCAGTTCCAGTTGACACAGCATCGTCTCCACCACAGAGCACCCAAACACGAGCAGTTAGTAAGGGAACTGCAGTGCCCAAAGCACGAGGACCACCACTCCGAATCCCAACTCAATGCTTAAAGGAGAATAAGATTTGTTCTCAGGTCAGGTTCTGTAGCTATGGTTCATACTCCTTTGCTCTTGCATTACTGTATTTACTCATACCAACTATTTTCAAATTTGAAGGATGGAATTGAAACTCCAATGGCGCAATAGGTATGTTTTAAACCTGTTTCTTTAACTGGTTTGCTGTTGTAACCTGCTCTATGTTGATTTCAGTTTAAATTGAATAAACAGTTATGTTATCATGTCATGCACATTACAAGTGTTGTTATTGCTCTATAGTTTCCCACACTTATATTCTGTCTATTCTGCTTTGTCTTGAACAAATATTATTTGAACTGTGTCTCTATCTTGATTTGGCCATAAAAACTAGAATGATATAGACCATAAAGTGACCATGGTACATAGATATATGTTTGTTTCATGCTGTTATCCTGTCCACTTTACTACTGAACTCATTTACCAAAATGAGTTTCATATACAACATGGTAAACATGTGATGTGTCTGCTTGTTTCTCTTTTAGAATGCGGACAAAATATTGGAGAACAGTACCGCGTTATCCAATGGTAAAGGAAGTAATGCAGATAAGGTTCAAGATAGTGAGACATCCTTGTTGGCCTCCAAGAAAGCTGATAAAAACTATCTTGACGACAGTGAGAGAACCCAAAGGTCCTGTCTTGACGTAGTGTTCGAGTTACTGGCCACTACTGCTGGCACAAGCTCTTCGAACTCGCTGCCTGAATCAGTTTGTCTTCTTGAGTCTCAACTTCAAGTTGAAAGACATCAATCAGATGTGCTGCGACAGGAAGCTGAAGGACTGAGGAAGTCCCTGCAGAATTCAGATGCATATTTCCAGGTACAACAGCAAGCGCTGGAGGATTTAAGCGCCAAACAAGAGAAAGTTAATATGCTTGCTAAGCATCTTGCCAGCATTATGGGTACCCAGGATATTGTTTCTTGAGATCTTCTGAAGTGGTTTTAGTTCTGGATTTGTTTTGCTGCAGCGTTTTTTTGCGCTGGTCGCCAACTTTGACAACTAGTGTATATGATATGCTGCTTTGTTCCCTATATTTGCACTGGTGGCGAACTTTGATGCCCAGTGGATGTAATATGTGTAATAGCCGTGATAGCCTAGCATAAGTTGCTTGCTTATTTATTTCCTTGTTGTCTTGTTAATTTGTTTGCTTGTAGTCAGTGCAGTTCTTTTTCCGCGGTTTGCTAGTGGCTGCAATAACCTATTTTTTAAAACTAGGCCACAATAACCATGGGCTAATATTTACTGTAGTGACACTGGGCCTCCTACGGGCCGTAGAAACAGTGGGCCTTCTACGGGCCGTAGAAACAGTAGGCCTTCTACGGGCCGTAGAAACAATGGGCCTTCTACGGGCCGTAGAAACAATGGGCCTTCTACGGGTCGTATCATCAATGGGCCTTATACGAGCCATATGATCGATTGGCCAAACATGGGCCAATAACAGGCCGCATTATGGTCGTAAACGGGCTAGAGTTGGAATCGTCCGTTCATGGGCCGACCATAACGGGCCAATGTTAATAGGCTATATTTGATGACGCTATGAAAACGGCCCAACGTATTAACGGACCACAAACGGGCCGACTGTAACCACGGGATGAATTTGGCCCACAAGCAGAAAATGACAGTAACGGGCCGTAAGTAAATGAATGCTGGAAATGAGCCCAAGAATAAATGGGCTCTGAGAAGGCCGAAAGATAACATGGGCTGGAAACGGCCCAACGGAATAACGGACCGTTAATGGGTATAAAGTGATACACTGTTCATTACGGGCCAGTTTCACCACGGGCCGTTAATGGGTGTAAAGTGATACACTGTTCATTACGGGCCAGTTTCACCACGGGCCGTTAGTAGGCCAAGAGTTACATAGGGCCTCATATGGGCCGAAAGACGTCATGGGCCAGAAGTGAAAACGGGCTGGAATCATATTGGATGGCCCAGATGACGCTACTGGGCCTAATTCGGATAGGGCGTAACGGGCCTTGGGTTAGCGGGCTGTAAATGGGCTATATGCGAACAGGCCGTTAACAGGCTTTCCATGGGCCGGCCCGCCACCTTTTGACCAAGTCAAACGGGCCGGCCTTTTCACAGGAATGGGCCTCTGTTGGGCCGTGCCATGTGTCGACGTATCATAGGCTCCTTCTGTCCAATGAGTGGATGACATCTGTCCCAACGATGAGCCGACACGTGTTTCCTCCAGCCAATGATGATTTTACACGTGGAAAATCCCCATTGGTCGGGGCTGTTAACGGGTTATCGGATCCAAAACCCGACCTGATAGCTTAACGACGTTCCGTTACGGTGGATGCCACGTGTCGGTCACCCTTGACGAAAGCACTTCTGTGACGCGCGATTTATCGTCATGGAAGTGGACACTTCCGTGATGATAATTTTGGTAATGTCATGGAACACTTCTACGACAGCACAGGTATGACTATCTTGATTCTGTCATAAAATCATCATGGATGTACATGCATGACAGAAAACGCGGCCTACTGTGACAAACACGTATCATCACGGAAGTGTATTTTTTTGTAGTGTATCAAGTAGTCATCATATTGAGCTAGCCAAACGTTCATAATATCTGCATCTGCTCCTGCAATAGGTCTGTCACCTAGTGGTGCATCAAGGACATAATACTTCTGTGCAGCAATGAGGATAAACCTCAGATCACGGACCCAGTCCGCATCATTGCTACTATCATCTTTGAACTTAGTTTTCTCTAGGAACATATCAAAAAACATAGGGGAGCTACAACGCGAGCTATTGATCTACAACATGATTTCCAAATACTATCAGGACTAAGTTCATGATAAATTAAAGTTCAATTAATCATATTACTTAAGAACTCCCACTTAGATAGACATCCCTCTAGTCATCTAAATGATACGTGATCCAAATCAACTAAACCATGTCTGATCATCACGTGAGATGGAGTAGTCTTTAATGGTGAACATCACTATGTTGATCATATCTACTATATGATTCACGTTCGACCTTTCGGTCTCCAGTGTTCTGAGGCCATATTTGTATATGCTAGGCTCGTCAAGTTTAACCCGAGTATTCCGCGTGTGCAAATCTGGCTTGCACCCGTTGTATTTGAATGTAGAGCCTATCACACCTGATCATCACGTGGTGTCTCGGCATGAAGAACTTTCGCAATGGTGCATACTCGGGGAGAACACTTATACATTGAAATTTTAGTAAGGGATCATCTTATAATGCTACCGCCATACTAAGCAAAATAAGATGCATAAAAGATAAACATCACATGCAATCAAAATATGTGACATGATATGGCCATCATCATCTTGTGCTCATGATCTCCATCACCGAAGCAACATCATGATCTCCATCGTCACCGGCTTGACACCTTAGTCTTCATCGTAGCGTCGTGGTCGTTTCTCCAACCATTGCTTCTACGACTATCGCTACCACTTAGTGATAAAGTAAAGCAATTACATAGCGCTTGTATTTCATACAATAAAGTGACAACCATATGGCTCCTGCCAGTTGCCGATAACTTTTACAAAACATGATCATCTCATACAACAATCTTTATATCACATCATGTCTTGACCATATCACATCACAACATGCCCTGCAAAAACAAGTTAGACATCCTCTACTTTGTTTGTTGCAAGTTTTACGTGGCTGCTACGGGCTGCTAGCATGAACCGTACATACCTACGACACAAAAACCACAATGGTGATTGATCAAGTTTGTTGTTTTAACCTTCACAAGGACCGGCTGCAGTCAAATTCGATTCAACTAAAGTTGGAGAAACAGACACCCGCCAGCCACCTTTATGCAAAACTAGTTGCATGTCTGTTGGTGGAACCGGTCTCATGAACGCAGTCATGTAAGGTTGGTCCGGGCCGCTTCATCCAACAATACCGCCGAATCAAAATAAGACGTTGGTGGTAAGCAGTATGATGATCACCGCCCACAACTCTTTGTGTTCTACTCGTGCAAATCATCTATGCATAGACCTGGCTCGGATGCCACTGTTGGGAAACATAACATGCAATTTCAAAAAAAAATCCTACGCTCACGCAAGATCTATCTAGGAGATGCATAGCAACGAGAGGGGGAGAGTGTGTCCACGTACCCTCATAGACCAAAAGCGGAAGCGTTTAACTTAACACGGTTGATGTAGTTGAACGTCTTCTCGAATCAACCGATGATGTACCGAACGTACGACACCTCCGAGTTCTGCACACGTTCAGCTCGATGACGTCCCTTGAACTCTTGATCTAGTAGAGGCACGAAGGAGTCGATGAGTTCCGTCAGCACGACGGCGTGGTGATGGTGATGGGGATCTGACCCACGCAGGGCTTCGCCTAAGCACTACGACAATATGACCGGAGGAGTAAACAGTGGAGGGGGGCACCGCACACGGCTAAGACAATTGATGTGGCTTGAGGTCCCCCCCCCCCCCGCCGCCCCCTTATATAAAGGAGGGAGAGGGGAGGAGGCCGCCCTGGGACGCGCCCCATGGGGGGAGTCCTACTAGGACTCCAAGTCCAATTCGGACCCCCTTCCTTTTATTGGAGAGGGAAAGGGGGAAGGAGAGGGAGAAGGAGAAGGAAAGGGGGGCGCCACCCCCTTCCCCACTCCAATTCGGCCTCCTCCCTTATGGAGGGTGCACCAGCCCCTTGTGGGCTGGTTAGCCTCCCTCTTATGGCCCATATGGCCCATACCTTTCACCAGGGGGTTCCGGTAACCCCTCCGGTACTCCGGTATGTACCCAATACACTCCGGAACCCTTCTGGTGTCCGAATACTACCTTCCAATATATCAGTCTTTACCTCTCGACCATTTCGAGACTCCTCGTCATGTCCGTGATCTCATCCGGGACTCTGACCAACCTTCAGTCACCAAAACACATAACTCATATAATACATATCGTCATCGAAGGTTAAGCGTGCGGACCCTATGGGTTCGAGAACTATGTATACATGACCGAGACACCTCTCCGGTCAATAACCAATAGCGGAACCTGGATGCTCATATTGGTTCCCACATATTCTACGAAGATCTTTCTCGGTCGAACCGCAATGTCAACATACGTTATTCCCTTTGTCATCGGTATGTTACTTGCCCGAGATTCGATCGTAGGTATCTGCATACCTAGTTCAATCTCGTTACCGGCAAGTCTCTTTACTCGTTCCGTAATGCATCATCCCGCAACTAACTCATTAGTCACATTGCTTTCAAGGCTTCATATGATGTGCATTACCGAGAGGGCCCAGAGATACCTCTCCGATACTCGGAGTGACAGATCCTAATCTCGATCTATGCCAACCCAACAAACACCTTCGGAGATACATGTAGAGCATCTTTATAATCACCCAGTTACGT
The DNA here is from genome assembly GCF_002575655.3 of Aegilops tauschii subsp. strangulata. NCBI lineage: Eukaryota > Viridiplantae > Streptophyta > Magnoliopsida > Poales > Poaceae > Aegilops > Aegilops tauschii. Next base: position 522,477,215 of record NC_053036.3, read on the forward strand.
TGTGATGTTTGATAGCACACAAGGCATTCCTCCGGTGTCCGGTACTTGCATAATCTCATAGTCGGAGGAATATATATTTGACACGAAGAAAGCTATAGCAATAAAACTGAACAATCATTATGCTAAGCTAACAGATGGGTCTTATCCATCACATCGTTTCCACTAATGATGTGATCCCGTTCATCAAATGACAACACATGTCCATGGCTAGGAAACTTAACCATCTTTGATCCACGAGCTAGTCTAGTAGAGGCATACTAGGAACACAGTGTTTTGCCTATGTATTCACACATGTATCATGTTTCCGGTTAATACAATTCTAGCATGAATAATAAACATTTATCATGAATAAGGAAATATATAATAACAACTTTATTGTTGCCCCTAGAGCATATTTCCTTCATAATGGAGATGACTGCCCGGCAGTGTTCAAAAGCACTCACACATTGCTCGAACGCCCAAAATGCATGGCCAAATACTCGGACGGTCCTTCCGTTGTGAATCATTGTTTTTTGCACATGAGGCTCAACCACATGAACCACGCCCGGGTTAGTGGCGGCCATAGCTCCCAACAACCGAGGGATTCGGTTGTATGCTTCCTCCCAACTACCATAGAACATCTTGAATGCGGCTTGCTTCGTCTTCCATGCCTTGTCGTATTTCACCTTGTAATGAAAGATGGCTTTCACAAGGTCCATGACTTGTTGAACGCTCATGGTTGGAAGTGAGGATATTGAGTTGGAAAGCCTGTAAGTGATGAACTCGGACATGAGTTGTCTGTGGTCTTGGGACACAACCTTGCCATCCACCTTCTTGCCTTGGTGCATGTGACTTGGTACACAACTCACTATGTGCCAAGTGGGTCCTCCTTTCCATGGTCTTGCACGAAGAATCCAAGGACATCGGGCCTCCTCACATGCAACCGTGTAACGCACATTGATGTCCGAGTGAACCACCTTGTGTGGACGATAATGTGTAAGCTTCGGCCTCCTTCACCGTGAACCCCTCCACATCAACTTCTTCATCGGGACCTTCGTCATCCAACTCCGATGCATAGCCATGGGAATAAGGGATGGAAGGGTCCATTGTCTCTTGCTTATAATATTTGTCGAGGTCACCCACATTGTTGTCATGGAGATCAACTTCATTATCATTGTCCTTGTACTCAACATTCTCCTCTTGCAAAACTTCATTTTGGTTGTTTGAAATCGGGCTCAATGTTGGCCTCACTTGTTGAGTCAAAGGAGGTTCACTCATTTTATCTTGGTTCATGGGTGGGGGACTACTAGCAACCAACTGGGAGGGGTTCCGGTTCAAGTCCAAATGCAAACTAGACTAAACCTTCTTCGTAGCAAATAACTCAAGAGCCTTGTCTAGTGATTCGGCCACCGTCTCCTTGTATGCAACCCAACATTGCTCGGAGTTCACACGCATGGTCTTCCAACGGATGTGCATTCCAAAACCAACATTAGGCCTTCCCTCAAACTCAACGATATCACTTGGGTCCCTCCAATACAAATCTTTCCTCGCTTGTTCCAAGACCTTCGCATAGGTAGGACTACTCTTAAACTACGATTGATACCATATGCTTGTGGTTCATCAGCTCCGCAGTGATGAGCTCCTCATCCACCTCTTGGCACCGCATGGTGTGCGAGCAGAGCTATTCGTGGAGGCGGTGAAGTTGGCCCAAGGGGACCGATCGACACCGCGGGAGAGGCTGCCGCGCTCCCACCCTTGCTTGGACCGCCAAGCCTCGACGAGAGGTCGGCTGGAGCTGTCGGCCGTTGCACGAAGTCTTGCGCGGCGGCACCGCCACGACCACGGCCACCACGCCCGCGTGCAGAACCCGCCATTGCTTGCTGGAAAAAAGAATTGTGGCGGCGGAATTTCTCACCGGAGATAGGAAGAGAGGCGGCGGAGGGGGTGGATTGCAGCGGAGGAGATGCGAGACGTGAACCCTAAAGCGCTCTCGAACCCGCGTACATATAGCGATGGAAGGACGGTTTTGCGGGTCGCTTGTAAACAAATTACTTATTTTAGGTAAGCTTGTAAAAAAAATTACTAGCTGGCCTCAACATAGCGGACCTGCTCGGGCCGCAAAAAACGCAAAACCCAACCGGAATTACCCAGGCCGGCGAAGATATAGCGCATCTGCTAGAGTTGCTCTAAGGGTTTGAAACAAGGGATTCATTGTATTTTCTAGTTTTATGATCATGAAATATATAGAACAAAAACAGCAAAAAGAGATATTATTATTTACATTCATGCCCTCTAGAATTTTAGTGATGCGAAGACGATAAGTTTAGTTGGCAAACATGATAAAATCGTGCTCGGTGTAATTTTTTTACCAGAAAATTGCCGTGTTTTGACGTCCTCGTTTCCCTAGAATCGCCATCCAAGACGTTCGATGTGCGATGGTCAAATCCCGAACGTCATTTCCGTTAAACTATCGGTTTTTTTTACAGCATTTTTTTTGACAGCATCGTTAAACTATCATTTACGCAAGACAAGTATGACCGCTTTACCCCTACCTGAGAGGGAAAATATCAAGTGGTACGGACCATCACATGATACCCTGCTACGGGACTCTGTGGTGCCTTGGATCTACATGCAAGGGACAGGATCAGCTCACTTATTATTTACACATGCCCCCTTGGTACATTTGCATGTGCCCCCCTTGAAAACAGCCCATCTTTGTGAAAGCACAACAGACCTATGCATCTGTCCCCAACATCAACATCGTCAGTTTCTACCAACAAGTACGAACACTATACCAGCTGATTATCTGATTCAAAACAAGACGTGTGAATTAATCAAACTTAAACCACATCATTTAGGCCTTGTTCTGTTACTTTACATGTGATCAATCAACACAAAAATGAATGTTGCCCAGCTGAAGAAATAAAGCATAGTACTCCCTCCGTTCGGAATTACTTGTCATAAAAATGGATAAAAATGGATGTATCTACAACTAAAATACATCTAGATACATTCATTTCTTGGATGAGTAATTCCTAACGGAGGGAGTACATGCTAAAATTCAGTACATTTAAAGTAAGCTCTCATCAGTACAGCAAGCAACAACTTGAAACATTCTTATCTTGAGCCTTCAGGTCGCCATCAATTTTATTTCATAATGAATATATTGGCATGTGATCAGCATGAACCCATTTTTCATTCCTGTATTCACATATGAAATTTTCGATGATCAAAATATTTAGCAGAAATCTTGACAAAAAATCAATCTCAACAAACAATAGTACAAGCTAGCAAATTGTGAGGGATGGCAAATTGCCAAAAATCATTCATAGCATCAAAAGATCGCTGGATCAGAAGCATGTCCACAAATAAAGGTGCATCATATGCTGCCATCTTGGTCTAGGAATTAACATGACCTTAATATACATATATTTACAAGCGTATTACTTAGTTCACTAATTTACATAATTAAACCAAACAGCTTCACTACAGATCACTTGGTGACTCCATATTCTCCTTGTACGCCATCCTATGCTGGGCAGAAATGCACACCTACATGATAACATCAAGAATTACAACAACCTAATAAACCCTCTCAAAAGATCGTACAACATTAAATATGTGAAACCGTAAACACTTCTGTGACGCCAAATAACCTGCATGTCTGTTGCACCATCTAATTCTCCTGATCAATTTTGTTGTTTCTTGACCTATAACAGCATGTAAAAAAAATCGCTTGTTACACTAAGAGATCATGACATGCTCACAAGTCATAACCAGTAGAGTTATATTCACCTCTTTTTCTTCTTTCCACTTTTGCTATGTAGTTAATCAAGAAAGTAGCAGTCGACAATCGCACATGTACTGAGTTCAGTGTGCCGAGTACGAAAGGTCTGTTACTCGCCCTCCATGTCATTGTTCTCTTGTTAGAAAACTAAACAATGCTTACATCTTATTTTACCCATAATATTTGTAGATAGTCAAAGAAGACACTATTTTGATTAGCAGGCCAGTTTATTTGGCCAGCAAGTCAGCCTATTACACTGTGATAAAGTAATTTTGATCCATCAAACTTTCCTAATTCCAGCTGCTGCAAAGTGAGAACAAGTACATAGATTTCCAATACTGGGAGGTCCCAGCCTGACCTAGAGTTCTACTGGGATTTTCTGTTAGTCGAGCATTATTGAGCCTCATTTGGCATGAATTTTAGTCAATTACTCTAAATGCTCACTTATGCTAGGCTGTACATGAGGTTTTCAACTACTGTATGTAAGAAACATTCTATGACACTTTATAAGAAAGATTGCGTTTATATACAATTCAGATGGACATATTAGGACAAGAAGTGGTGATCAATATTATACACTGCTAGATCCCAGGATTAGATGCCAGAACCAATGACTCAACAAGAACATCAAGATGTTGCAGTAATCATTCTTCTAAATCTTCAAGTTTAAAATATTGATGCATATCTCCACTACGAATTAACTTTAACATCTGTTGCGACTGAAATGTGAGACACATAATTTTATACTAGAACTAATAGTACATGTAGCTGTATCTGCATGATTTTTCCACTTCGTTCATTTGTTGACATACAATTGAACAGTTGAGTTGTGACACTCTAGCCCTGTCTAGAAGTAACCCACGACTCACAAAAGGAAAATAGCCAAACAAAGAGGCACCTTCTTGTGTGCCTATATGTTCTCAAAAATATTTCATAGTGATAATGCTTTTGCACATCAACACTTATTCAGAGCTTTCCTATCATTAAGGGCTACATTGTGGAGAACAATTGAAAAGGAAATCTTATATTCTCAAAAAAAGATGTCCGGACGAACACTAAAGTTGTTGCTGCCACACCTCTCTACGTAGCTGCCGACTGCTACTGCCTACTGTTACATCTTCCTTACTACAGGCAATTATTGTTGCTTTATTTAGTTTAACTGTCCTAATAGGATGACATATTGGTTTCAATTCTATATGGATACCCACAAGTAAATCCATTATTTAATGAGATTATAGGATGAACTTACCATATAGAGATCGGCTTTTCCAATATGTGTTGCACTTAGTGACGAACGAGCCGCGGGCAAGCATGGATTACAACTCTGGGCTGGTCCAGAACTTCCAATGTGCGCAGCACTGCAGTTGGAGGACGCAGATTGAGGTCTGAACGCCGCGGCATGTAGCGGCAGATCAAACTCAGCTGTCGGAGGTGATCGGACGTGCGCCATCGTTGCCGGCGAGACATGCCCCGTGGTATCCCACTCGAGTGGCTCGGATAGGAACCGCCCGAACGACACAGACTCCCGCAACGCCGACATCCAGTTCTAAAACCAAAGAATCAAAATCGGGAATGCAGGCACCAGAAAACGGCCAGGTACTGACAAGAAAGGAGGCGCTGCCTCTTACCTGATCGTCGTTGAGTAGGGTCACCGACTCCCGCGACTTGGTCGGATCTAGCTGCGGCGACGAGAGGTTCGTCTCCGCTCCCATGGGGATGCCAACAGCTTGTGCCGGCTCTGAGCAAACTTTCGTCGCACACGCGATAGCCCTCTATGTTGCTCTGGATTGGGGCGTCCAGCAGCGGATGGGGCATGCTCCATGGTGGCCGGCGGCGGTAGGATATGACCTAGGCGGCGGCGGTGGGGAAAATTTCGTATCGAAGAAGAGGAAAACAGAACAGAGCGGTATGCACTTCGGCTGAATCACAGAATAACCCAGGGTGTCTTTTGCATAAATTGCAATGCGAACTGAGCCTGCTCCATCCTGTGCCTCAAGTCCAGATCGAACGGCCAACAAGGTCTCGTATCAGGGGATCATGCCACACACGGTATCACCAGATATGCACTCCTACGAGAAACCGAGCTAAAGACGTTTCTGCCTCGCTGACCGGTGGACCTAAATCCCTGCCTACCCCGCCGCCTCCGGCCTCCGCACCCACACTGACAGGGTGGAGCCGCACGCCTCGACCCACTTCCGGACCTCGCCACCCGGCGGGCGACCCAATGGCAACGAGCCGCCGGCACGCTTGCCATTCGTCCGTTCCGCAGCCGCCACCCCGCGACTCCTTCTCCAATATCCCCAACCGTGCCGAGTAGTCAACCAACCTACCCCCACCCACCGCCGATCCCCCGCCCCGGCGAGTCATACAAATATGGAGCTCCGCCTCCGCGCTCCGGCGTCCCCCGCTTCCGCCTCTCCGCGCGGCACGTCGGTCTCCCCCAGCCCCAGGCCGCATCCGCGCCTACCCTCGCAACCCGTACGGTTTTTCATCCGCGACTTTCTACTGCAGCACGGCGATCGGTTAAGTCGTACTGCCTGCAACTATGGGGAAAACCATCAAACACCTAATAAAAAAGTGTGTCTGTCTGCAGATTCAGAAGCGATTGTCCGGCAGCGCCGTCTCCGTCTCCAGGCGAGGCACTGCGGCAAGGAGCAGCCCGTGTTCCGCCCTGATGACGGCATCATACAAGTACGGTAACTTGACCCGGCGCTCCGCGCTGCTGCACTTTCGTTTTCGTTTACGCCAGCCACTATGCCCGCCTGCTGTTACTGGCAGAACAAGAACATAGTTAAAAATTATATATAGGTTGTATATGAAGAATGGGGATTGATTCACATTCCGGTGCTTCTATTGTCCGCCCATTTGTCCTACATTAAGACATAGTTATGCACAATTGATGTGCTGTTGAAGGAAAATATTGTCACAATCCACTACTTAGTTAAACGAAGAAGGAAAGATTGCTAAAATCCACAATTGATCATGTCAAAAGGTTTACTAGCCACGAGGAGGTAAATAAACTAGAAGAAATCGGTGCAGTACTATCACTGTATCAGTGTGCATTTGCATTTAGTAGCTGCCAATAAGCTTAGTTCCCTTCTGCGTTCTGGCTGTCCCATTATGGGCAGTTTTCCTGTTTTGCCGAATTATTGTTTGTTCATGTGAGCTGCATGTTCCAGCACAGGAACTCCGGACCTAGTCGACTTCGACTGGGAGACTCTTGGATTTCAACTGGTCCCGACGGACTTTATGTATATAATGAAATGTTCGTCAGATGGGGTGTTCACCAAGGGTGAATTGGTTCCATATGGGCCAATCGAGCTGAACCCTGCTGCTGCAGTTTTAAATTATGGCCAGGTTTGTTTATCTCCCAGCTCTGCCTTGAAGAATCGCTACATGATTGGTGAACAGTGCTATGTAAATAATATCCTTGTTGATTTCAGATATGTAGGCTGCTTTCGTTTGCTCCATTTTTGTTGGATATGCTCTAACATGCTTGTAAAACGTGCAGGGATTGCTCGAAGGTCTTAGAGCACACAGAAAGGAGGATGGTTCAGTAGTTGTTTTTCGCCCCAAGGAAAACGCGTTGCGGATGAGGATAGGTGCAGATCGGCTATGCATGCCTGCACCAAGCGTTGAGCAGTTCCTATCAGCTGTCAAGCAAACTATATTGGCAAACAAGCGTTGGGTAAGAACATCTTTCGTTGAACAGTGACATGTGATGCATATCTCCTTTCTCATGGGTTATGTGCTTCATGAGATTGTAGGTACCCCCCACTGGCAAAGGTTCTTTATATATCAGGCCGCTGCTGATTGGAAGTGGAGCTATGCTAGGTGTAGCACCTGCCCCGGAGTATACATTTGTTGTGTATGTTTGCCCAGTTGGTCACTATTTCAAGGTGAATTTGGCTTATTTCTATTTCATATATCCATTTTTATGGTTGTAACAGTAATATCTCAATGTCTTATTTACTTTCAGGATGGCCTGTCACCAATTAGCTTATTGACTGAGGAAGAATATCACCGCGCTGCACCTGGTGGAACTGGTGATATTAAGACAATTGGAAATTATGCTTCGGTAACACACCTTGATCTGTAATAAGTGTGATATTATTCATCTAATCAACGATTACCTTGTGTACATCTTTACTCCCTGGTTCTGTGAATATGAGTTTGGCTTCCAATATTTTGCAGTTACCCTCAACTTGCATGCTACTGTTGTGCTGCTAAGTCCGTCTCAGCTCTAATTTTGCATAGGATAGTGGTAGCTTTCCTCAAAATTTGGTGTGTATAAATGCTTATCTTGATCTCTCTGGTTTGATAAGATCAGGAAGAACATTAACATATTGTTATGTGGTTCCTGATGCTTTGCACTTTTGTTGAATCCCTGTATGCAGGTTGTTAGTGCTCAGAGAAGAGCCAAGGAGAAAGGTCATTCTGATGTTCTTTACTTGGATCCCGTGCATAAGAAGTTTGTGGAGGAAGTTTCTTCCTGTAATATATTGATGGTGAAGGTATGTGTACTTTACTTTGTTCCATTTGGCTTCCTTTGCTAGTGGATCTATGAAAACAACAGTGTAGAGTAGGTTGAGTATTAGTGCCTATGATTTCACTGACAATGATGTCTTGGGGCATTTGCGTAGTCTATTGAAAGAACTGAAATAAGGCGCAGATGCAGAATATCATCACCTGATTAGCATGCTAGTAGGCAGGATATTTACTTAATTCCATGACTGCTCCAAACTGTACATGTTGTATTGCACTATTTTCTTATTACTATATTTTGATAGGAATGTTATCATTGAATTTTTCCTGACAGGATAATGTTATTTCTACTCCACTATTAACGGGAACAATTCTTCCTGGAATCACAAGAAGAAGTATAATTGAAATTGCCCAAAATCTTGGAATCCAGGTAACTCAAACAGGGATGTTCATCTTCAGCCTAGATCGTCTATGGAGCAACAATATGAGATATGATACGATCTTTTCATTTAACATGCTAGCTTTCTTATTTTCAGGTCGAAGAGCGCCTTATTGCGATAGATGAGTTTCTTGACGCTGATGAAGTCTTCTGTACAGGGACTGCCGTTGTACTATCACCCGTTGGTTCCATTGTGTACCACGGAAGAAGGTAAAATACCATAGTCTTGAAGCAATTATTTTTCTACTAGCATCCATTTACATACCCCCTCCGTTCCATAATAGGTGTCGTGGTTTTAGTTCAAATTTGAACTAAGAGCATGACACTTATCATGGAATGGAGGGAGTATTTGATTAATGAGACTACCAAATCTAGGCAGGATAGGCAGGGTTTATAAGCTTACGAAATTAGGCATTCAGACATATTGCATCTCTAACTATGAGTTAAGCGCCTAGCAGCGGCAGCAGCAGCATTTCATGTTTGCTCTATGATTGTACCAGCTCCACTGAATTGTTGGGGCCTGGCTCTGCAAGGCCTATGATTGTACCAGGATAGGCAGGGTTTATTATCTTCTTTCATTGGTTGTTCATACAAAATCTGCAATTGCCAGTTGGCGCAATATTGGAAAACTTATGGGATCTGCCAGCCATGTCGTCTATTGATTACCATTCCTGTATTGAAATCGATCAACTCTCGTTCGTTTGCAGAGTGGAGTATGGGGGCGGGAAGGTCGGAGCGGTGTCCCAGCAACTGTATTCGGCACTTACAGCTATCCAGAAAGGCCTTGTGGAGGACAGTATGGGATGGAGTGTGCAGTTGAATTAGCAGCTTCATCATCTGGACGGTCTCTACGAGCCTCCTCGGCAAGAAAACAATGCAAAATCACTTGACCCTCTGTCAGGAAATTTTGCAGAATGTAGAATAGCATAATTTCCCTGTGAAGATAGCAAGAGGTACACACACAACATAGCATCAAGCTGGATCAGAAAGATTAATAATAATGATTAAATAGCTGTTGTTTCTTCTCATTCTGTTTCCCAGGAGGACTGATTGCGCTTTGAGTGTAAATAACTCTATACCATACTTGCAATTGCAACCCATGAGACATAAATATTTGTTGCACCAACTGGGTTCATTACTAGTCACCTATCTCCTTTATGCCTGATATGTGTGTTGATATGGACAACGGGGTGTGCTATTAGCACAGTGCATAATTATATTTCGTCAGGTGGCAACAGTTTGCCAATAATGGCCCCCTGCATCTCATTTACGCTTTGGGGTTCGTCTCGCCTGGTCTCCTCTTCCTCGGCGGCAACAGCACACGCCATGCCATGCACAGATGCACTGTTGCTGATCTGAAAACCTTAAATTTGCTACAGCACCTGCAGCTAGCTACACATGTGACATATCCATCCATCTACTACTAGCTAAAAGTCTATGATTAGTAGTAGTATTTTCTTTCTGGGTTCATTAGACATTAGTCATAATAACCCCTTTTGGCTCTCCTGGTGTCACCATCTCTCTCACCTTTGGATCAAAAGGGGGAGAATTAGGAGGCAATATATATTCTTACCGCTCGTAGCTTCAGATAAATACTTTTAAGCGTAGACAAAAGGATGCTGCTACTACACACTAAGCTTTTCCTCCCTATTCCTTGGTGGCTAGGACAAACTCTCCCTTCTAAGCTTCACCGGCAAGCCCGTGGATTTCTTCTCCCCTCTACCTGCCGGAATCCTGCTACCTCCGCTCCGGTTAGTAGATTAGGTTAAGAGTTTTTAGTTCTCACAGGTGCGGCGCTCGGGCGGATGGCGGGGCTTTTCTTCGAGTTTTTCTTCCAGGCTTCGATCCTCCTCGACTTCGTTCATCTGGACATAGTCGACGGAGCTTCGACGTAGATTCATGTCGTCTTCTTGGGACGGTGAGGTTAGGGTTTCTCGTCATGTGGCTAGATTTGATGTCAGGTGCTTCAGATCTATTCAATGGTTCACCAACGACGACTCCCGCTCCAGGGTATTGGTCCTTAGGGGCACGTGCACGGAGATCTCCCGGCTGTCATCGACAAGGTCAAGCCGGCTCGGATAGAGGGGCAGTGATAGCAGCGCGTTGGCGGCTCATTCGGGTGGCGGTAGTGGTTGTTTGGTGGTCTCAGAATCTCGATATAATTTTTATTATGTTTGATGTGCTTTGTACCTCCGACGAACTTTAATAATAGATCCGGATCATTTTCGCAAAAAAAAAAATCACTCTGCCAAACTGATCATTCTCTGTGGCGGTTTGTTCCGGCGGTGGTAGTGGCCGTTCGGTGGTCTCAGAATTTTGATGTAATTTTTATTATGTTTGAGATGCTTTGTACTTCCGGTGAACTTTAATAATAGATCTGGATCATTTTCGCCCAAAAAAAAGAAAAAAAATCACTCTGCCAAAACTGATCATTCTCTGCGACGGTTCGTTCCGGTGGTGGTAGTGGCTGTTCGGTGGTCTCAGAATCTTGATGTAATTTTTATTATGTTTGAGATGCTTTGTACTTCCGGTGAACTTTAATAATAGATCTGGATCATTTTCGCAAAAAAAAGAAAAAAATCACTATGCCAAACTGAGCATTCTCTGTGACGGTTCGTTCCGGCGGTGGTAGTGGTCGTTCGGTGGTCTTAAAATCTTTTTTTTTTTGCGAATACGCTTGAGTGCGTATCTTTTCATTGATAGGTAAAAAGAGTGAGTACAAGAGGGGGGGCCTGGTGTCTAGCGCACAGGCAAGACAAGGAGCGGTGAGCAGTGGTGACGGGCTGCCCAGCCCGGATACAAGACTAGGAACCTATGCCAGCAACGAACTTAGACCATGTGCTCCAGCCCTAGCCCAAGAGCGGGCATCGTCCTGGATAAGCTCAAGAAGCCGAGAGGCGGAGGGGGACTCGCCGTCGAAAACGCAACGGTTGCGCTGCTTCCAGATGGACCAGGCCGTTAGGGTTGCTAGGGTGGCCAATCCCTTGCGGTGTCCTGTGGGGGAGCTCGTGATCATCGAAGTGCACCACTGGAGGAACTCTTCGGAGTCGGAGGGAGGGGGGGGGGGGGGCGGTGGCGCGCACCCAGGCCAGAACATCATGCCAAATCTGCCTGGAGAAGGGGCAGCCAACGATTATATGCTGCATGGTCTCGGTGGCCTGGTCGCACAGGACGCATCTGTCGTTGTGAGGGAGACCATGGCGAGCCAGCCTGGCGGCAGTCCAACAGCGGTCAAGATCGGCCAGCCAAGTGAACATCTTGACTCGGACGGGAGCCTAGCACTTCCAAGTCAGGCGCCAGAATCTCGATGTGATTTTTATTATGTTTGAGATGTTTTATACTTCCGGCGAATTTTATAATAGATCTGGATCATTTTTCGTTGAAAAATAAATAAATACTTTCACTCCGCCAAACTGATCGTCCTTTGTCAAAACTGCTGGCAAGGAAGGAATGAAGGATACATCAGAGCATCCCTATAAAACCAGAAGAAAAGAAAAGACAAAACGGGTTACATCAGACCTCGCAAGACAGAGTTGCTTGTGTTTCTTTGTACTTTAGAACTGTGGAGAAGAGATCGAGATCGAGATCGAACGGCAGTTGCATGGGGTTGGGTTTGGATTAGGACCCCGTAACAGCCAGTTTTAGTTCTTGGTGTAATGCGCGGACAGCTGAACGGGGACAAAACCTGGATGGCCGGTGAGGCGTTGGCGTCGAACATAAGTACACTTAGCAACAAAACCCTGGGCTGTTAGGCGACTGACGGATGGAACAGGAATGATATATCCAAATCGCCCTTCTTTTCTTGGCGAGGCCGATTGATTAGCCAGCCCAGTGGCGACGCGTACGCGATGGAATCGATCGCCCACCTAGCGGCAGAAGGCGGACACCAGTCGGCGTCGCCGTGCGGATGCCACGCACGCTGTCACCGGTGCATGCCGTCCGAGCGTGCGCGCGCGGAGAAAGCGGAACCTCCTTATCCGCGCGGTCCGAGCGTACGTCTGCCTGCACCCGACGCGTCCCCGTGAACCGAATTGCAGCACAGCGCGCACGCTGCATGACGCGTCGCTGGCCACGCCGTCCGGAAGAGCAACTCGTGGCAGATCTGAGACTGAGAGGAAGGGAAGGGAAGGGAAGGGAAGGTTGAGACGTCGCCGGAATAAAATACCGGTCGCCCAGCGTACGCAACGCATACATGGTCGCTCGCCTGTTCTGTTGGGCAATGATGGCCGGACGCGAAGCCCACCGGCCGACACGAGCGAGAGCGACAGCGACCCATCCGCCAACCTCCATCCCATGCGGGAGGACGAAAAGAATTCATAATCTGAACTGCTTTAAAAAAAATTCATTGAGCTAATCGTTTCGAGTGGCGCCCGACAGATAGACGCCACACTATACTGTGCAGCGCCTGACTCTTAGGCGCCACACGCCGGTCCAGCGTGGCAGCCCGGGCCCACTCCTGGTAGTGCAGCGCCTAACAGAAAGGAGCTGCACAGTATAGTGCAGCGCCTAACTGAAAGGAGCTGCACTACCTTATATTAAAACTGTTGTAACTTTTAATCCGTGCATCCGATGAAAACATGTCTTATATGAATGTTGTACATTTTTTCGTGTTCTACGCAATGATGGCATTTTCATTTATGTTAGGATCAATTTGCTTGATGAAAACCCTGTTGCAAAAGTGCATCATAATATAACTGACAGAATCTGTTAAAATTTACAAACTTGGCATGATGATAGCCACTGACCTATAGCTCTTACGCTTTTGCAACCTACATGAGTTTTGCACTGCATAATGTGTACTTTCACGCATGCCTATGCTTGCCATGTTAATCATCTTTAACATGTTCATTTCTTGCATCTAAGTGACTAACATGATATAAGTGAACTTCTGTTACAGAATGTATTTTGTAAGATCCATAGTAATTAATCCTGACATTATATGAATATGATCTAATTATGAAACTTAGAAAATATTATGTCTACTTTAAGTCCATGTCATTTTCACACCCACTAAATATGTGCATCACTATGTTTTGAAACAGTAAAGTTCCTAAGGCAATGGTCTGCCAGATTGACACATTAATTTCTTCGAGTTCATCGATATCATCAGAACTTTGCATTTTATCAGATATATACTTACATAGCCTTAAAATTTAGCACCTATAATGTTTTCTGTCAGTAGCAAGAGCACATGTTCTCTGATTTGGACTCTGTCTTTAGGATACTGGAAAAAGCTGAGGTCGGTATTGATGAGGAACACTAGATGAGAAGAAAGAAAACACATGCCAGATCTGTTTGGCTACTTCTAGATGCTTCCACTCTAGTGTAGTATTTCTTTCCTTTTCTTTTCTATCCTACCTACTGTTTTCTAGAGTCTTCTAGTTGTGAGTAGCTATGAGTAGAATGGTGAAACTTACATAATGTTTTCTAGAGTATTCCAGCTATAAGTAGAAGTATGTGAAGGCTTCCCAAAGCCCTATAAATAGAGGTCCTCGCCTCTACTTTGGAGGCAGACTATGTACCCCTACCTATAATAGAACTTGTTGTTCTTATCTAAGATCTTGGAGTAGATCTTGTGCCCTAGGAGTTCTGGATTGAACTCTTGCCGCCTATCAACCTACATTCGCCTCTAGAGCGATATCTAGCGCAGCACGTTGAAGCTGTTCCTTCAACACTTGTGATGTACACATTGTAGCAGCAAGGTGAAGTTGCTCCTCCACAAACTTTGTGCTGCTTCAGGTGGTATCAGAGCCTCGTTGACCCATACTAGTTCTTGTTGTCCTCTTCGAGAGTAAGTTGCAGCAAGCAATGGAGCAATTGGAGAAGAGGATGGATGCTGTTGAACAACAAATCAAAGAGCTGCGTGAAGATCTTAATAGGAGATTTGACTAGCTGGTTGAGATGATAAGAAAGGGTGTCCCCCTGCTACCAATGAAGGAGATTCATCTAAAGAAGAGGAAGATGTTCATCAAGGAAGAAGGAGAGGTAATCTTGGAGCAAGACCGCCACGACAACATGTTGTTCAACGTGCTTCAAGAAGGCCAATTTATGTTGAGCCTTCTGAAGGTGAAGAATATGATGATGCCCTTGAAGAGCCAAATCTCTACGCATATCGGAGAGCACCCAACCCTACGTATGCAAGAGATACATACAAGGTGAAAGCTGAGATCCTAAGTTTTAATGGAAATGTTGACATTGAAGGGTGCCTGGATTGGTTATATGAAGTGGAGACTTTCTTTGAGGTCATGGAGGTTCCGGAAGATCGTAGAGTTCCTTTGGTCGCATACAAACTGAAAGGAGGAGCCGGTGCATGGTGGCATCGCGTTCATATGTTTTTAACATGGTATAAGTGAAGTTCTGTTACAGAAAGTTGTATCATGAAAGTTGTATCAAGTGAACTTTCTGTAACAGAAGTTCACTTATATCATGTTAGTCACTTAGATGCAAGAAATGAACATGTTAAAGATGATTAACATGGCAAGCATAGGCATGGCGTGAAAGTACACATTATGCAGTGCAAAACTCATGTAGGTTGCAAACGCGTAAGAGCTATAGGTCAATGGCTATCATCATGTCAAGTTTGTAAATTTTAACAGATTATGTCAGTTATATTATGACACACTTTTGCAACAGGGTTTTTATCAAGCAAATTGATCCTAACATAGATGAAAATGCCACCATTGCATAGAACACGGAAAAATGTGCAACATTCATATAAGGCACGTTTTCGTCGGATTCACGGATTAAAAGTTACAACAGTTTAACTCCTTTCAGTTAGGCGCTGCACTACACTGTGCAGCTCCTTTCAGTTAGGCGCTGCACTACACTGTGTAGCTCCTTTCTGTTAGGCGCTGCACTACACTGTGCAATTCCTTTCAGTTAGGCGCTGCACAACCAGGAGTGGGGCCCGAGCTGCCACGCTGGACCGGCGTGTGGCGCCTAAAAGCCAGGCGCTACACAGTATAGTGTGTCGTCTATCTGTCGGGCGCCACTCGAAACAGTCAGCTCAGTGAAATTTTTTTGAAAGCAGTTCAGATTATAAATTCTTTTCGTCCTCAAGTCAAATATGTAGTCAAATATGTGTTTTTTGCCATCCCATGCTGCATGCATCGACCGCCGTCGGACCGGGTCGCGGTCCACGTATGCCCCGACCTTCCATCGCGCTAGCCGGACGTACGGCCGCCGGCAGAAGTACAAAGGCATGTTTATTACGGTCTTGTAGAGCTATCCAGACCAGCTACGTACGTCTCTCTGTACTGTGTGCTGTACAGTACGTATACGAGGAGGCCCACTGTTTCCGGCCGCGTGTACGCAGGCGAAAGTAAAGAAACTGTGTGTAATACGAGGTGTACGAAATGACATACTACCACTGATACTAAGAAATGTTTGACATGGAAAAAGAATGAAGGAAAAAGAAACGGATGATGCCGGAATGCTTTAGTTAGACGCTTCTTATTGTATCTCATGCTAATCCAACTGATTTCCGGCGAATCTTATTCTAGTTGGTTTGTCACATCCTCGGAATTAAGAATTGGATGATGACACTTGCTGCCGCTGCCGTGCTAGGAGGACAATTATTATTATACAAGATGCAAAACCTACAGGTTGTTTCCATTCGCCTGAAAATGCTGGTCAGAGGAAACCAATGTGGATTGGTGAACCAAAATAATTCAGACAGATATTGCTTTGCATGAAAAAGCTGGAGAGATTGAGGATACATTTATTTATTATATCCTAAATAATTCAGAATTAGGCCTTTCTTTCTTCTATAAAAAACCAGAGATCATTCTAATTAATTCAAGTGGAATAATTGTATATCATAATCATTTTTAAGCTTATTTATTGTCCTATTTAATTCCTTTTGTGGTCAGACAAAACCAATATGGATTGGTCAACTAGAAAGTCAGAGAGATACTTGCAGGAAAAAGTCGAAGAGATTGGTGATAAATTTATTTATTGTCTGATAAATAATTCAACGTGAAACTTTTTTTCATGTAACTCTAATTAACTGAAGCAAAGGAGGGTCGTGATTGTTTTACTTTCCCTCACGCAAGCGTGCCCACGGCAAATCCCCCCCCCCCTCCCTCCCCCTCCCTAAGTTTAAGCATTCAACCCGTGGATTCTCTTTCCCTCTACATGTCGCTCCGGCTGCTGAGTGGCGGGGTGGGGAATCCTAGTGCGTCGACTCCGGCTAGTAATTTAGGTTATGGCTTTTTAGTCCTTGCAGGGGCGGTGTTCAGACGGATGATTGGCGATTCATATTTGATTTGGTCTTGTGGACTTCGATCATCCATAAATTTGTCCGTCAAGATGAAGATGATGGAGCTCCAACGTAGATTCATACCGTCTCTTTGGGACGGCAAGGTTAGGATTTCTCCATGTGTGCATGATGGCAATATATGATGACAACTGCTTCGGATCGATTTAAGGGTTCAACAACGATGATTGCGGCTTCAGGACACCCGGTCCTTAGATACACGTGCACGAAACACTTCCCAGTTGTTATCAACAAGGTCATGTCGGCTCTGGTATGAGAGTAGCGACGGTGGTGCATCGGCGACTCGTTCTGGCGGGTGCTTTTATACTTCCAATGAACTTTTACATTAGATCCGGATATTTCACAAAATAATAATAATTAAAACAAAATAAATTGTATATTCTAATCACCGTGCAATGTTGTAATCATAGTTCACTCAAATGAGCTAGTGAAAGTTGCAGTTATTTTGAACTAGAGGTTAAATTTTGACATTTGAATTCAATTTCACCTCAAAAAGTCCTAGGTATATTTTATGAGTGGGATTGACACGAAGAAAAAAATGATATCTGACGACAAAGGCTGCACGGTGAGTCTTCGTCAAATGGATCATGTTGGATGTTGAAATTAAAGTGATGTGGTTTGGATGTTGCTCTGCTCGGTGCTCCGAGGAGAGAGGTTGGTCGGAAATGTGCACAAACATACTCGACACACCCAAAAGGAAAACATAACCACGAACACTGAGCATATAGAACTCAATACTTTACACAAGTAATTCTCCTTGCTTACTCCATGTTTCCTCTTCAGAGTTCATGTAAAATTTATGCAAAAGTACCAACAATTGTTAACGAAGACTGAGAGAAGCCCTACCGAAAATTGGAAGTGGTAACAAAAAGGCGACATAAAATAAAGACCACATGACATCACTTAACAACAACCACGTTTTTACGAGGAGCAACCAACATCATAACACCACCGAGACGACACGACACATCCTTAGTTCCTCACCGTGCACTGACTACTACAACATATCGAAAGAACAAAGCTCAACACGAGGATGCCCTTCCCTTGCCGAATTGTCATTTCCATCAACTTCACAAAGCAACCAGAAGTACATACAAGGCGACACTGAAAAATATAACAAGGCATCACTTGACGACAACCATAGTGTCATGAGGCACCAAGTGAACTGAAAATGAACTATCATCTAGCTGTAAAAGCACCCCTCTTATCGGTAGCACATTCTTTATTAGGACGTCGAGCCACTCGGGCTTCATGTTTAGAAAGTGTTTTAATGCATTGCGCATTTAGAAACTGATGGTTTGGTGCCAAAAGTTATCAGCCAGTATGTAGGCAAGCCAAAAATAAGTTTATCTGCCAATTGGTTAGCCACCAACTTTTCCTGCCCACCTCTCAAAACCTTTTAATTCCCCCATTTCTCATTTGGGGAAACTTTTGTCACACTTGTTTAGATGTGACATTATGAATTTCGTTTGCACGATAGCTATTCTTATATAGAAACATGAATGGACTTAACAATCATATATAAATTATAATAACATGTTGTGTTTTAATAATGATGATGTTTTACCACTTCATGTCTATTGTCCCAACCTAGTATATAGTGGCATGTTCAGGGGTGTATGTGTCAAGATTTATTCTTCTCTCCCCATTCCTTTGCCAGCCACTACGTGTTGAGCTTGATCGAGCAGCTATGACGTACAAAAAGAGGGACACGAGGGACATACCAAAACAGAGAGATATATCAAATCCAAACCCCCCTCTTTTAATCCGCTGCCCCTCCGTCGTCATCAGAGAGAGAGAGAGAGAGAGAGAGAGAGAGAGAGAGAGATGGTGGTAGGAGAGCAGAGTAGGCAGTGAGGCCAAGGGGTTCCTCCACGTCCCAAGAAGCCTGCCGATTGCTAAGGAGGAGCCGTGCATGCGTCCCCATGGCGGACGGCTCAGCTTGCTGAGGGACACAGAGGGAGAAAGGATCATCTTCAGAAAAAGGCAACAATTTCTTTCACACGGTCCTGTGAAAAAGGAAGGGGCTGTGAGTATCTGTTCATCCGCATTTGGGTTGTTTCCTTCCATCTCTGAAGGCCTGGGGAATTAATTCGATCTCGGCGCCGGCGTCGGCGTGTTTCGCCGGTCCGCTGCCAAGAAAACCGAGGATCAATCAGAAGATTGTTCCGGCGCTCGGGTCTTCCCTGCCTGTGAGATTCTGAATCGCCGGAGGCCGAAGGACTGAGACTCCGCCGGAGGCGTGGCCTGCATGTTTGCTCCGCCCTCTTCCTTCCTTCTGCGTGTGTAGATCCTTGCGAGGTATTCCTCTCCGGCGTGCCAAGTTTCTCGATTCTGGACGTGGATTCCAAGTCTTGGGGGTGGGGGCATCCTTCCTCGTGGAAACCGAGGAGGCACGGCAATAACAAGGAGGGTTTCCTGCTCTGCCAGAAGATCATTCCAATCTGTTTTCTCCCGTCTTCAGTTGGCTTCTTCATTGCTGAGAGCCGGGAGGTCGGATTCTGAGTTAATCTCTGAATATCGGTGCCGAGTCTCGAGAGGCGGAACACAAGGCGATTCAGAAGATTCAGCAGTCTGTTTTACAAGAACAGAGGTCAGGGCGACAACCTGGTTGTCACTTGGTGGGTCCTGTGATCAACACTCGCCGGTAAACAGGTAAATTAACCAATCTTGATCTTGATATTCCGTTCATCTGGTTAGACAGTCTGATTAACTTGGCCCAATACGAACAGAACTTTCAGTTTGTTGTAGTGCTCCGTCGGTGCTCTGTTTTTTAATGACGCAAAGGCAAAGTCCATTTTGGTACTATATTGTTTTATTTATAGAGAAGAACGGGCATTTCGGTCAGCTAGCAGCGTTTGGGAGATGCTTAATCCAACATGATAGCTGTTCCTTTCGTTATCGGAATGAGGGGGGAATGAATTGAAATCTTCAGAGTTCACAATTTGCCTTTTCGATGCCCCGAAATACTTCTGCCTCCTCCGGTTCCAGTTAATCTGTTCTGCATATTTACCTTTCCGATGCCCCGGAAAACCTCTGTCTCTACTTTTACTAAATATGTGGCATATTTGCCTTTTCAATATTCCGAGAAGCTTCGTGCGTCAAATTTTGCTCCTTTGATTCTTTCAAGTTCTTGTGACACGGTTAATCGTACTAAAGAATGTAATACTAAACACGAAAGCCTGTAACTCTAACCACGTCGAAGCCGACATTTGCATCCGGTAGGTGCAATGTGATCCTTGCCTCTTGTCGATATGGTCTTTGTCTTTTGGGTCTTTGTATCATTTCTCATTCATTTATTTGGTGCGCTGTATTTGTTTATGGGGTTAGTTGTGCCACCATTCACTAATTGGAACATACTTTGAGAAACTCTGAGTTGTTGGGACTTGGGAGGGTGGAAAAAGGGGGAGGCTTTGGTTGCCATTATATATTCCTTATTTTGTGCTGTTCAGTGTTCACACAACTTTCGTTTAACGCGTGTGCTTTATGCATCCAGGTTAACTCGTCTGAAGAGAGTCCTTACAAGATAACACCGTTTGGCCATGTTGTCCCCCAACATGGCAAACAAAAGTTACAAACAGCGGAATGAGAAGGTTCAGGTTGGTTGTATGTCGGGGCTGATCCGCATGTTCGACTTCCGTCGTGGTCAAAAATATCTTTCAGATGGGAGCCGACGGATGAATACATATTCAGGTGAGGAACACGATGCCATTGCTTAGCAGCACTATACTAGTAAGAGTTAATGTATCATCTGGTCCATGAATTTGCTAAAGGTAAACTGTGTACTTTGTGCAGTTAAAAGGGGTCTAAAAGGCTCTGAGGATTACAACAGAATCACGGCTGCAGATGTAAGTTTTGAATCGACTGAAAACTATTATTTTCCAGTTTTTCACATAGGAAGTACTCTCTCTGTCCCAAAATAAGTTCATGACTTTAGTTCAAATTTGAACTAAAGCCACAACACTTATTTTGGGACGGAGGGAGCACAAAATAGCGCTATAAACCTCCAAATGTGGTAACTTTGGAACTTCTTTAAGCTTTGAAGACACTTAGTACGGATATTTTAGGTATGGCAGAGTACTATGTAATATCAAATTTATTAGCGTACAAAATAGATGCAATCTTTTTTATTTATATGCGGTACGTTGGAGTTTAACATGGTCAGAAGTATTTCTAACATCTTGAAAATAACTGCGAATACAATCAATTGCCTTTCTCAGAATGACAGAGACCATGGAGCTGAAACATTTTATGCCGGTAGGCCAAGTATTAGAGCACTGATGGAAGAAGAGATGGCCAGTGGCACACAGCCCTTGAAGCAAACAGAAAGAAACACGCTGGGGATATTCTCTAGTGATGTTAAGTCTGTGAATCTGCCTGAAGGATCTGAGATTGACCTAAACTTGGCTGCGAGTCTCATGGAAATTTACAGAAGTCACAATGGAAGTCAAGACAGCAGCGATTCTGTTAAATCCGGTAACATTTCTTATTCAGTTGACCAAGAGAACAATGCTGATGCTGGTGCACATCCCAGTCGGATACCCTGTGTTATTCAAAAAGCACTAGAAGATGTGGCCGAAGCGGTAATAAGCCATCAATCAGCGAATGCAGAATACATAACCAGCAGCGGCGAAGCTAGGTCCAAAGAACTGGTTGACGCACTGCAGCTGCTGAGCTCAAACAAAGAGTTGTTTCTGATGCTTCTGCGAGACCCGAGCTCTAGATTGTTACAGTGCCTCCAAAACCTCTATACATCCCTAGGAGGTCCCAAGTTAGAACCCGCAGATTCTGATGAAGTAACTAAGTTGCAAGGTGCGACTAACGGCATAGAGCAGTCGGAGGTGTCACCAAGTAAAGTGCAAAGAAAGTATAATTCTTTCTTGCAAGAGGATAAGTTAGTCATGAGGAAACCATCACAGCTAAATGATACTTCCCGTGGCCTTAGCACAATAGTAATCTTGAAGCCAAGTCCTGCAAGAAGTCAGGGTAGCCTTCTCTCAAGTAGTGTAACTTCTTCACCACTATCAAATCATAATAATACGCCAGGTCAGGTTGAAAGTGGCAAAGCTCCTCACCATTTCTCTCTTAGAGAGCTTAGAAGGAGGCTAAAGCTTGCCACCATGAGTAGTAGCACTTTCCAGACTGCTGATCCACCCAAGCAGTTTGCTGTGGAAAGTATGTCGATAAGTTCAGAAAGTACAGATTCTTCTGACTGTGAGATAGCTAAGGAACCATCCAGTGTTGACAAGAAAACAAACTTTAGAGATAGTGGAATTGGCATGGGGAATGATGCCACTCATGGTGTCGGCTCTTTTTCCTATGAAAAGGCTAGGAAGCATCTCATTGAGAAGCTAGACAATCAAGATGAAGACATTTCTCAGACTGTACAAAAATCAGAATCCATTGGGAGATTAATTTCACATCCGGAAGATGGGGCATTTTCTCCCAGTCATTCCCCTCCAAAGGAGGGCATTAGTATATCTCAGGAAGCTACAGACTCAAGTTCACAGATAATTGAGCAAGATGATAGTTCAGCAAATTTTAGCCCACCAAGCGAAGACGAAGAGACAGAACCGACCAGTGCAAGCTCTTCAGGTAGTAAAGAGTTGGATGAACTCAGGACAGATCATGGCAACCATCTATCGGAGGAGAACACTATTTCTCAGGAGCTAATCGATGAAGGTATGTTGCTCATGTTTATGAAGTTCAAGACCCCCTTCTCTTCAGCTTTAGTTTTTTGTTGTTGTAATGTAATATACACATCCATTTGTTTGCAGATGTTAAGAACATGCAAGATGCAGTGGAAAACCTACAGCTCTCTACCGAGGTTGAAACTACAAGTGAAAGCTTTGAACAAATAAATTCAGACCAAGTAAGTCAATACCTTTTAGCAATTTCAATACAAAGTTGAGCTTTCTTTTCTACAGTTGATGAATAAACTTCTCCCCTCACTGAAGTTATCTTCCGAAGAACCACAGCCCACGAATGCGTTACCAGAAGTGACCATGCATTCTCCTGAGCACCCCGTTGAGGAACAAGACGATCACAGTCCATCAGCAGTCGTTGGATTAGCCAAGCCATCCATGTTGACATTTGCTTGCTTGCCAGAGAATGCTGATGAAAAAGAGGAGAAACTGAGCCCACACTCGGTTCTGGATCCTTCCTTGGCAAATAGTACCAGTCCCAACCATAAAACTCGAAAGCAAGGTACTTGAGTGAAAATAAGAAATTCCACCTCTTTTTTGCTTTTGCAATCGATTGATAACAGAAAAAATTGTGTGTGCTTGCAGATGAGTTGTCCATGCCTAGCTCAAGAGTTCTTTTCGAAGAACTTGACACTCCATCTGAGACGTTGCAGACTCCTGTTCTTTATGATAAAAATGAAAGGGTTTCCTTCATTAAGTCTGTGCTAGAAGCGTCAGAATCGCTGGCCGGGGGCTGTTCGGAGAGGTGGTATATGGATGTGTCTGTGCTTGAGACATCTGTATTGGCTGAAATAGGAATGTCATACTGCCTGACGGACGATGTGGTTCTTCTTTTTGATTGTGTTGAGGAAGTTCTTCTCAAGATAAGCGATGATTTCTTCGGTGCTGACCCATGGGTAGCTTTTCTGAAGAACAACGTGAGACCAGCACCACTGGGGATGGAACTCGTTAGAGAGGTGGCCAAGTGCATCGATTGTCTTGTCGATGATACTGGAACTCCAAAAGCATTAGATGAGGTGGTGCTGAAAGACCTGGAAAGTGGACCGTGGATGGACCTTCGATGCGATGCTGAAGATGCTGTCATTGATGTGTGGGATGGCATGCTTGACGACTTACTGGAGGAGATGGTATTTGACCTGTGGTTTTAAGATTGTAGATCTTTGTAGTCATCCATGAAGTTACATCGGATCAAACCCGGCCTTTTGGCCGTATGGGAAAAAAAAAGTTACATCGGAAAAAACTGAAAAAGGATTTAATAGATTTAGCGGTGTTTTCTTCTATAGAGATGAGGATTCAGCAATGTCCTGTTATAAGGAGGTAATGGAAAAGTAAAGTGAGTATGATAGATGAGATCTCAAAAGATTATAGAGTTAGGCAGTTCATCATGATAGGGTTGAATCCCATTTCCCGGATGGAGCAAATAACAGTTTTATTTCACAGCCCGGCGCTGTTAGTTGTATAATCCTGAATAAATGTGGTTCCAAACACTAGGAATTGTTTGGTTATGCTTTACTTCTCACTTCATGGTGTTGGTTGTAAAGGTGTGAGAATAGGAAATATGAGTTTGGGTGTGTATAGATTGTTCCCTTGACTGTCTGAAGAATAATTTCCCTCAAG
Source organism: Aegilops tauschii subsp. strangulata (assembly GCF_002575655.3). NCBI lineage: Eukaryota > Viridiplantae > Streptophyta > Magnoliopsida > Poales > Poaceae > Aegilops > Aegilops tauschii. The sequence continues at coordinate 522,501,505 of NC_053036.3, forward strand.
GGCAGGATATATAATTCTCCCTGTTTATGATATATTACAGTTCATACTCTGGTGAATCATGTCAGTTGCCAACTTGAGAGACCCATGCCCATCCATACAAGAGAAACATTCACAAGTGACAAGTGATACTGTACTCTTTGGCGTCCATTGTCATCATAGAGAGAATGCAATGCAACTGAGGGACCATGGGAATGGAATGAATGTAGCCCCAAGCATGGCTATGCTAGGGCCGGAGTAGCCTACTGTGCTCATGCTGCAATCTTCCATTAGTGTACTACTACCACTACATGTTATGGCATAATGTACATATTGTTGGACGGATGTATGGACCGGCATTTTGGTTTTCTGGTCCAGGTCCAGGTCCAGGCAGGATGAACAAATGATCATCATCATCAGATCTTCCTCGCCGACTCGTCGGCGAAAAGAACGTCGTCTATACATGTCACTATGGTGTACGCCAGGCTCTCCAGCACCCTGGAGTAGCTCTCCAGGACGGCCTGCCCAACGTCCTGCAGCACAAGCAATCAGATTCATCACATCACAAATTCACAATTCAAGCCTGTGATGAGATCGAAAATCTTCAGTGGGTGCAGTTGAAGGCGGCTTTGGTGTGGTGATCATGGATTCATGGTCGCCTACCTTGTTGTGCTGTATCTTGCTGGCGTCGAGCGTGGTCTGGGAGAGGCCGGGGAAGCGGTGCTTGAGGCAGAGCAGGGCGTCCTCGGCCCGGCTCGCCAGCATCACGTTCTTGTCCGACTCCATGAGGTCCTTGACGGCGCCCCACGGCGACCGAGCGTGGCCGTGGCCCGCCTTGCGCCGCCACACGTGCATCGCCGCCTCCACGCGGTCCGCCGCCTCCAGCGCCTCGTGCTCCGACGAGATCTCCAGGCAGTCCAGCAGGTACTCCGGCGAGAACTTGCCCGGGAACGACATGCCCCGGTAGAGCGCGTCGCCCACGCTCGCCCGCCCGCACTGCGCATTTGGGTGCCAGCAACCTTTGTCAGAGGAATCGCGATCGGGAAACTAAAAGAAAAGTTTCGGTTTCATGGCGGGAGGTTTGAGGAGGCTGGCAACCCACCTTGGGAAGCGTCTGCGTGTACGACTCCGGGATCTTGATCTCGGCGAGGATGCCGTTGTTGATGGCCATGGCCGCCTTGTGGATCTGGCTCGCGCAGTCGTGCTTCTGCCGCAGGTCCCGCCGGGCCGGCTCCGTGAGCCCGGACTTGGTGACGCACGGCACCGGCAGCCACCACCGCTCCTCGCCGCGGTGGCTCGCCGGACGGCACGGCGCCGAGTCGTCGCAGCTGTCCTTGTGCGCCTTGTCGTTGAGGTACCAGAATTCCGTCTTCTGGAAGCCGTCCAGGATCTCCTGCGCGCGCATCATCAATCAAATCAAATTAAGCCCACGTGAACAGCAAATTCTTGGAAGGCGCGAAGGAAATGAGCTCGGATCTTACGAGCAGCATGTCGTCGAGCTTCTCGAGGGCCGGGAGGTTGACGTAGATGTCGGATCTCGGCCTGGTCGCCATCACCTGACACAACCAGAATGCATATATTTCAGATGCTTTGCCAGTGACATGGAGGTTGTATGTTTCGAAGCCATGGTGGTGATGTTTCGATCCCTCACCTCTCGGGTCGTACCGTCGGGCAGGATGTCCTTGGACGGGAAGAACTCGACGATGTAGTCGCAGACGGAGAGCAGGCAGTCCATCTCCCGCCGCCACATGGACTTCTTCTCCACCGGCAGGGGCTCCAGCCGGTGGCAGCTCCCAAAAACGGTCGCTGCAAGCAGAGTAAGCAGCACATGTCAGGGTCCTCTGTTCTATTGGCAATAGTAACCTCTTCCACAAAAGGACAGGCCGGCGTGCTTGATTACTTACCGTAGAGGTTGGTGATGGCGTTGGAGATGGCGGCGGCGGTGGAGACGCCCTTGCCGCCGCCGGACATGTCCTCCCCGAGCAGGAGCTTGGAGAACCTCTCCTTCATCAGCTGCAACTCTGCCAGCCCACACCCACGAGTACATTAGCGCATGAGCATACCTACAATGGACAGGAGCCAAGAACCGGGAGCAGCAGAGAAGTGCGTACCGGTGCAACCGGCCTTGCGGTCACGCGCGCCGCCGCGCCGCGGCTCCGTGCCGAGCCTCTGCAGCAGCGGCGCCGGCGGCGGCATCCGCGCCGCCAGCTTGCAGACCGGCCAGCGCGGGTACGGCGACCCGTACGGGCTCCCGGGCTCCCCGCTGCACTCGGACGACACGTCGGAGGCGGCGCCGTCGTCCCCGTCGTCGCGGCGGAGGTTTAGCGCTCGCAGCACGCCGGCCCGCTGATGGTCGAGGGGCACGTCATCGTCGTCGAAGTCGGCGTAGTCGGACTGCGAGCCCTCCTCCCACGTCGACGACGTCGGCGTGTCCATGTCTATCCCCGCGCATGCACCGTCGACCGCTTAGTTCACGCACAGGCACAGCTCTGGGCGGCGCGTGCGGCGTGCGGCGTGATGGTGCGCGCCGGGTGATCGAGCCCGGGCAGGAAGGAATGGGAATGGGATAGCGATGGTGGTGGCGCAGTGGAGGAGTAGGAACATGCGGGGGGAGTGGCAGCGGGGACAAGGGACGAGCAGAAATAGGTGGCGTCGCCATCATGAGGCCCCACGATGACGCCCGCCCGCCCGCCCGGTGGCCATGAGGTAAACGGGCGTGCGATTCCCTCGCTGCCGCCGGCGATGCCTCCTGCCTGCCTGCCTGCCGCGGGAAATTTTCTTTGAAATGTGCAACAACTTACTGCCACCACAGTAATCCAACTAGGAGTATCACTGTGCGCCTGGCACGCAGCGCCAGGCAGGGCTCTGGCGCTCTGCCATGGGCATATGATCACGTGCCCGCCCCACAACTTGCTTAACGCACTAACGACCAATCAACCATCATGGTCTGTCCCCCTTAAACACCGCATTAGCGGCCGCGTGGCTGGCGTGGAGGTCGCGTCGCCGTGGGCTTTACCTGACACAAAAGTCGCGGGCATGCCGGCCACCCCACCGGAGCAATAATGGCGACATTACGGACGGCCAAAGGCGGCCAAAGGGGAGAGGAAAAAGGAAAGGAACCGTCCTCGCCGCTGCGGCCTTTCCGATCATGACCCGGCAGCCGCGCGCCCCGAGGAGCGGAGCATAGTGCCCGATCGTATTCTCCTCGCAAAGCCGCCATTATTTTACCTTGCACCCTCGTTCTCCATGGAAGGAAACAGTCGCTTTTCTCTCCTCGTCCCCTGTACACATCCTCCGTTCGTTAGCCTTTGCAACTAGTACTAGGATAGGATAGGATTGACGCAAAGGCGCTCTAATCTAATCTAATCATCTGCACTGGTGCCGTGGTAAGTAAAGTACAGAAAAGCGGGGTGTTTCTTTGCTGTCACGGCTCACGAGCTGTGGTACAGGAGTAGTATACTACTGTGGAGGGGGGTTCAGATCATGCAGAGGAGAGGCAGAATAGAATACAGCTCTTCTGGCCGCTCAGCTTAGCATAATAAGATGCTAGTGCAGTACTAATTCTAGCAGGAGTACATGTTTTTTAGCTTATCCGTGGCACGCCCATGCCGACTCTTGATTGGCCTGTATGCGCATCATAGGCCTACGATGTAGCCCCACGTGCCTACGCGCTAGCTGCTTGCTAATGACATGCTTTGTGCTGATGATGCCTGCTAAGCCTGGCTGGCTGGCTGTCTGACTGGCTTCTCGCTGAGTTGTGCTGTATGTTTATATAAATGCAATGGATCATGGATGGACTTTTCTTTTTGAGCTTCTTTTTAAGTTATGGATATTCAAAAGGGTGTTATCCTGGATTAGTTGGGATTACATTGTTTAGTAGCTGTTGTACATTATTCTCTGCCTTCTATATAAATATGGTACTTAATATACTCTTGAAAAAAATCATTGTTTAGTAGCACTCATATTTAACCGCTCATCAAAATGATTTTTCCTAGGTTTTACTATTTCCGGAGGATTCATTAAGGCGACCAAAGAGCATCAACAATCACACTGGTGAATTGCCACCCAACTGGATCCCCTGTATTCAGCACAAACGTCTGGACTGTCCGGCAGCCTCCCAAACTCAGCCCATATGTGGGCAGGATATGCGGAGACCAGACGCGTCACATCGGATTGATGGGCAGGGCCCGTGCTAAAAGCCTACCACCCACTAAGGATTCACGACGGACTAACAAACCTATGCGATCATGGCGTACACTCATGAAGGACAAGCCAGTACAAACCTCTTAGTATCTTTACAACTTGAAGACTCCCGAGAACATAGCCGGTCTAGGAGGCGCAAACCCTCCAAAAGTAACAAGATTGAGGTTGCTTGTGCTTTAATAGATAATCTCCTTCATAGTTAAACTCTCTCAAGATTTGTCTTTTGGATTGGAGAGGTAGGAGAGGAAAGCAATGAGGGGATTAGGTCTCAAAGACTTGGCTCGATGGTTGGAGTATAAAGCTCTTTGAAATTAGCACAAGGATGTGGTGTTCTCTCTTGGAAAATATGACGGGCGTGAAGTTTGCTTCGAGTGAAATGTTGTATAGGTGGGGGTATAAATAGGTTGGACCATAAATTTGACCGTTACACACTTCTTAACATAGTTCGAAAACTCCGGAATGGTTAGCTCAGAAGTTCCAAATAGTGCTAAAGCTGACAACTTTAGAATCGCTCAGATGATCCAACCTAGAAGTATTTGGAGGCTCAGAGTGGATTACCTCGCAGGTGGCACGCTCTTCGAAGTGCCTCTGAAAATTTTGAGCGGGGGCTTTGAAGGTTCCGAACAGGATATATAGGGTTTGCTAACTTTGCTCGATGGTTTCGAGTGGAATGTCTAGTAGCTACGAACAACTAGGGTTTTGTCAACAACTATATCTATATTATCGCTCGGAGAGTCTGTAAGTACTCAAAAAACTTCGAAAGAGTGAAACATAGGTACATATAGTGGAGAAATGAAACTTTTTTAGGGCTTTGGTGTTTGATCTTTAAGCACATGGACAAATAAACTCAACTTAGCAACCTCATTCCTGTTTCGAAAATATCGTCATACCTATGGATTCAGTGTGATCTTAGATCACTAAAATATAAAAGCTAAAGTCCTTGGCTTGGCCATCACTTGTCTTCATGAAAAATATTGGGGTCACCTTTCATACCCTTTGTTTCAACCTAATGGAACTTTCCTTAGATAAGCTTGTTAAAGCATTAGTTCCTTGAGATATATTGGCATTAGTTACCAAAATTGATGAGGAAAAATAGATGAGAAAAATAAAAGTATAATCATATGTCAAATATGTTTGGCTATTCTAGATACTTCTATTGTAGTCTGGTATTTCTTTTCTTTTCTCAACCCCAGCTACAGTTTTCTGGAGTCTTCTAGCTATGAGTAGAATGGTGAATCTTAAATAATGTTTTCTGGAGTGTTCTAGCCATAAGTAGAAGTATGTGAAGGCTTCCAAAGCCCTATAAATAGAGGTCATCACCTCTAGTTTGCAGGCAGACTATGCACCCACTACCTGTAGTATAACTTGTTGTTCTTATCTACGATCTTGGAAGATCTTGTGTTCTAGGAGTTTTGGATTGAACTCCTGCTGCCATACCGGCCCTCTCCGCCTCTAGAGCGATATCTAGCAGAGCACATTGAAGTAGTTCCTTCAACTCTAGTGTTGTACACTTTGTAGCAACAAGGTGGAGTTGCTCCTCCACAACCTTGTGCTGCTTGAAAAATCCACCAAGGGGATTAAAGGCACTTTCAATAGTACAATAAATCTACCATATTTATTTAGAAGCCAGCAACCTGAATCTAAATCACCAGTTAACACTACTCCGTCACACACCTGCTTTACTTGGTTCCACATAACAACAATAACACCCCAGAGTGTTCTTTTAAATCGATTGGTGCTCCAATTATTCTTTGTCACTGTAGCTACAAAATATATTGGCAGTAAAAGAAATGAAATAGTCTTAGGCCCTCTGGGAAACTCAAATATCAACATCATATAAAATGGAATATTGTTAAGGTATGGCCCAAGAAAAATGAGCCTAGCCCGATATGTATGAAATCTACCTTTCTAGGGACATACTTTCTTTTCTTCCTTTTCAATGGTGTTAAGCCATCCTTGTTACACAACCTCACAATGTTCATAGGAACTAGATGTTTAGGACTCCTTTGATTCAAAGGAATTTCATAGAATTTTTGAAGGGTTGGAATCCTTAGAATTTTTTTCTACATTGGCCATTTGATTCATAGAATTGAATCCTATAGGAATTTTTTCGTTGGGATCATGTGTACTAGATTTCATTGCAAATTGAGCATCCACTCCAACCTCTTTTTTCACTTCATTTGTTTTTCCTATAGCATCAAACACTCTGTGCTAATCCTATGGGAATCAAGTGGGCATGCCACTCCAATCCTTTATTTTTCCTATTCCTCCTTTTTTGAGAATCCTACGAATCAAAGAGGGTCTTAAATGGTAAAGAACCTACACCACAAGTAAAAATTGAAGCATAGCTATATTATTTCTTCTCTAACATTACCAAAACACATAAACTCAATTTTATGAAAATTAACCTACATACAGAGACTTGTTCAAACAAGAATAGAACAAACTTTAGATTTTTGGCTCCTTCTAAATCATCTTGAAACATGAAAACAATATCATCCACATACTAAGTCCCCTTTCTACCAAGTTTGGAGCTACACCCTCAATAACCCGTGTTGTGTGCTTTAACAATCAATTAATTAATTATATATATTTCATCATTAAATAGAACTAGAGAAAGAGGATCCCCTACCGAAGTCCTTTATCTTCTTCAAAGTATGGCCTTCCTTGGTCATTAACTGTGACAACAACTTAATCACTACTTATTGTTTGCATGACTTAACTAATTCATTTTTCAAGAAAACCTTCTTAGTTAAAAGTTAAAATAAACCTCAGAATGGACCAACTTATGTTATCATATGCTTACCTGTATGAATTTTGTGTGGAAAAGGGGTTTTTCATTACTCATGGTGGCAAAATATCGTTCTTACAAGTATTGACGACTTCCTCCACTCTAGAACCCAGGCATACGGTTGTGCGTCGATTTCTATGACCATAAGCGGCTAAGCAATGTCTGACTCTATTCTGGGAGCGATTTACCTAAGAGATGGCAAAACCCCTAGCATCAGTTAGCAGAGACTTGATGTCTTGCACTATGGCCGTATATCTCGATCTGTTCTGAGCCTTTTCTTGGATCATGGACACGGCTTCAGCGTTGTTCAGCTCAACTCTCGCGGAAGGGTTGTTCATTGAAGAACTATGGAGAGGCCCTCATGGCGGACAGTGAGTTCGGCCTCCAATGCACTATCACGTGTGATATGTCCACAACATTGTGAAGATGATCTCGCCGACTGCGTCAAATAGCACCATACCTGTCTTTTTTTTTCTCGAGTACGCAGGAAAGTTCGTACTATATATTATAGAAGGGAAAAGGGGGTAAAGAGCCCCTCCACTTTGGGTTTACATACACATATTTACACCCAGAACTCCACCTGATAAATTACATATAACTAACTCCTCGCCTCATTGCCCACTTCTAGAGCCACAAAGAAGCTCTCTACGTCTACTTTGATGATGCCGGCCGTTTTCCACACTCTGCCCTCCTCCTTTATACGGCGTAGTACTCCTTTCACCGATGGTGTTGCACCATCAAACACAATCGAGTTGCGGTGTTTCCACAGTTTCCACATAACGAGGAGGATGAGGGCGCGGATGTCTTTTCCCTCACCTTTGTTTCCACCCTTACTCAAGCACCACTCGGTTAGCCTTGTGTCTCCAGTTGGTATCCACTCTTGCTTGTTCATCGCCATGCATATCCTTGTCCAAATCTCTCTCGCGAAAACGCATTGGGCGAGGATGTGGTCTATGGTTTCCTCCGCTTGGTCGCAGAACGGGCAAGCGTCCTGATGGTCCAGCCCACGCCATGCTAATCGGTCTGAGGTCCAGCACCTGTTACGTAGGACGAGCCATGTAAAGAAACGGCATCACAGCGGCGCCCTGGACCTCCACGTGAACTGCTCTGTCGGCGCGGTCTGGCGGCCCCAGAATCTCGCGTTGTATGCCGATTTGGTTGAGAAAACACCGTTTGTCACCCATGCCCAACGCACTGAGTCTTCTCTGTCCTGAACAAGATGGATCTCCGCTAGACTGTCCCACAGTGCTAGATACTCCTGCAGTAGCTCGGGTGATAATTCAGGCCCGATGTCAATGGCCCAGGCCGCATGATCTGGTGAGGCAGAACGTGAGATCCACCATACCTGTCCTAGTCGATCCATTCGCTTCCACATATGATCCGTCTATGTTGAGCCTTGTCTATCCCTCAAGCGGACGGATCCATCGGAGCTCCTCACCGGCAGCCATATTTTTTGCTTGGCGTAGTCATACTTGAGCCGAGAATGGCAGGTGCAGGAAGAACCATCTTGCCATTCTCCATGTTTCCATGGGGGTATAGCTGTATGCACAAGAGAACGTTTACATATCCCACCGGAAACGTCAGCTGGCCTTGGTTGGTGGAGCCACCTTATTATGTGTTAGCTCGTTACAAACATGCCATGTCCGCCAAAGCGTCACCAGTAGAACCATCATTAGTGTCTCCGAGAGGGGCTCAAGCACACCCAACAGCCACTCCGGTCCAACGTTGCAGATAGAATGTGTTAGAATAAAACCGAGGCATACCGTTGATCATCCGAGAACCAAGCAATCACATGAGCACGATGCCGAGATTTGTTAACGAGGTTCACCGATATGGCTACATCTCCGGGGTCTGACTATGGGCGCTCCTTTCCATGACACCGCTACAATACCGCACCAGGTCGCCCTGGACGCCGGCACATGCCGCCGGCTTCCCCTGCTCTCCTGTGCTATTATGTTGGCATAGGTCACATCGTGTGTCTACCCCCACTATATATGAGAGGCCTAGGATACAAGTGTCCTATTTGGACACGACTCCACATCCTATGTAAACTCAACATAACTCATAGTCCAACTGTAACCTACCTTGTATACTATATTCGACACAAGTCCAACAAACTCCACCTTGGCGAATATTCTCCGCCACCTTGAATTCGTCAAAGCGTCAAACTTCCATGTACATTGGACTTGAGATTATACCGTGAGTACCGCTGCTACTCCAAAGACTCCATGTGACTCCACCTACAACTTGTAGTCCCCTCTTTTCTTGACCACAGTCAACACTCAAGCAAAATTAAGTTTCTTGTTACTCTAGTTTGTGCTCCCAACTTCCAGAGTATTAGTCCAACGCTATCACACACTGATCACTGACTGCGTGAAAGTGAACAACTCACATATTGGATGTCACACATAAGAGTTACTTGAACTCAATATCACCGCTCCTTTCTTGACCGCCTGTCTGAAACTTGAAGGAATTTCACCATTGCTTGTAGTCAGCCCGAGTCAAATTCGCAGTTGTCTCGCCACATGTATGACTACCAGAGCCCTGGCCTGTCTCCATGTTCCGTGCGTACCACACGCCTCGCCGCTATTACTGCGTCGAGCCTCCACTGTCCTGGTCGAGTCACAAGGGTCGCGAACCCACACCACTCAACCCCACTGCGGAGTACCATCGGTCATCGCCATCCGATGACGAGTTTCACGCTTCCATCAGACCACTGGGCTCCAGTCCGAACTGCGTGTTACTCGCTTTTTTCCGCTTGCTGAATAGGCTTCGATTCCCTGGATCCTTACACCGTAGCCCCTCAATCCAGCTCCAGCTTCAACATGACTCCGTGGTAGATGATCAGTCCACCCCTTGCACCCCGTCGACTTCAAGCTCCGTGTGCACCGTCTTGACTCAACCCCGCGCCATAGTCTTGTCGAAGCCACACAAGCACTCGTGCCTGTGCCACGTGTTTCCACGCGTAGAAGTCGGTCACCATCAGCATCACGCTCCTATGTCGTCATCGCCGATCCCACCACCGTCTTTTGTACCAACGGACTCGCGTCGATCCGTCAGACTGAGAAGTCCGACCCAGGCGAACTTATCCGGCTGCATGACACGCTCCAGACTCCTCAAGCCGTCATCGTGACAATCGCCATCCATACATAAATGTGTATCAACAAAGAGAACCAAAGCAAAGTCCACATAGCCTTCCCGTGTGAACATATCAAATCAGATCAACAAAGCTAACTAGCTCAAGCACCTGATCCATCACACTTCTGTAGCTAACCTTTTCTTTTTCTTTTCTTTTTCCATGACTTCATCACGATCTGACTAAACCCTTGTGTCAATTTTTTTTTCACCAAACAAATCTCCGTCACGTATGTAACAACAGCATCTCTCCGGAGCACCACACAGCCACGCACTCCTGCACATCGCACAACAGTAGCGCCACCTAGGCCATCGGCTGCCTGGCCTGCCTCTCCTGGGCCACCTCCAACAGCCTCGCACCAGTGGCTTCGTCCGGCGCGCATCGCCTGCTGCTAGGCCTCAGCCTTGAGCCAAAGCACCACACAGTTCGCTCAGCGTCAGCCACGCGCCCGTTATGCCGCCGCCGCTGTTTGTGATTCCTACTGCCGCACGGGTCTTGCTTCGACGCGCTTCTGATCCGTCTTCTTCAATTCGCCGCTGACATTAGCAACTGCCCTGATCGAACACGGAAGTACCGCGTGACAACGATCCGCTCCATCGCAATTGTTCTGCACCGCGATCCAATTCAACGATCTTCTTGCAAAGCGCTCCTCTAGACCAACAATCCTTAGCCTCCGAGCAACCTAGCTCATGATACCACTTGTTATAATAAAACCGAGGCATACTATTGATCATCCGAGGACCAAGAAATCACACGAGCACGACGCCGAGATTTGTTAACGAGGTTCATTGATATGGCTACATCTCCGAGGCCTGACTATGGGTGCTCCTCCCCATGACACCGCTACAATACCGCACCAGGTCGCCCTGGACGCCGGCACATTGCCGCCGGCTTCCCCTGCGCTCCTGTGCTATTATGTTGGCATAGTTACATCGTGTGTCTATCCCCGCTATATATGAGAGGCCTAGGATACAAGTGTCCTATTTAGACATGACTCCACATCCTATATAAACACAATACAACTCATAGTCCAATTGTAACCTACCTTGTATACTATATTCGACACAACTCCAACAGAATGGACGTCCAATGGTTGCCATTTCGTAGCCATGGCTTGTCAATGAGTCACCGCATGCGGACATCTGCAATGGAAGAAATCTCACAATCCACACCACATAGGGGACAAGTGTAAGTGATCTCCAGCCCTCGGGAAAGTTTATTGGACCATGCAGCAAGGGAATTTGACACAAGGCATCATGCAAAGACTTGGATCTTTGGGGGAGGAGGAGACCCTCGTCTGATCTTCTAGATGGCGTGACGACCATCCGCTGCCAAAACACCGCACTTTGTTTTCTCTGCCTATGCCCCTTTTTCTCCAGCTATGCCTCCAAAGGACATGAGAAAGAACGTATGTCATGGTGAGCCGAGTTAATTGCACAGAAGTACCACAATTGAGGCATCACATGCAGATTGGTACCACGATTGCTAATTTTTACGTGTCAGTACCAGCATTGCTCTAGACTTTTGCAAAAAGGTCTAAACCGCGTATAAACACGTATTGACGGTGTATCTGACTGGCGGGGGCCACCTGTCAGGCGCCGATGTGGCAATTTTTTTTACAGAAAACCCCCTTACTTTGCATGTAAGACGGCGGAGGAGGCGGACTGGGTGGGGATCCAGAGCACGCCGTCGACGGTGGTGGCGATGGCGGGCACGGTGCCGGTGCCGGTGGCGGCGACGATGGCCGGCTCGGACTGCTGCAGCAGCCAGCGCACGGTCTCGCCGTCCGACTTGTGCCCTAGCTCGCGGGTGAGCTGGAAGATCCCGGCGAAGTAAGGCGGCCGGCATGCGGATCCGGCGGCCGCGGCCCTCGACCTTGGTGTGCCGGTCCCGGTTCCTCGGCGGCGGCTTGCGCACCACCATCCCGCCCCCGCCGGCCCCGAAGAGCTCCACCGGCTCCGGCTTGGGCACCACCATGTACCCCCCGCGTACCGGCACCGGCACCATCGCCATCGCCCCCGGCTCAGCCACCCCGCCGGCGTGCGCTTCCCCCTCGCCCAGCGACCTGTCCTGCCCCTCCGACTCCATCCCGGCAGCGGGCGCGGTGGCCTGGTGCCCCCGTTGCGGGAGTAGGCGTCACCGGAGGAGGTGAAGCCGAGCTCCTCAAGGCCATCGAGGGCGGGGGACCGGAACCAGCCGTTGAACTTGGCGTAGCGTTCGCGGCCGAGGCGGATGCCGTAGAGGGCGAGGCGGCGGGCGGGGCCAGGGTGCGCGGCGAGGATCTTGGAGGCGACGGCGACGCGGTTGCGCTCTTGCCCGGAGAGTCCTCTGGCGACGAGGTTGAGTGGGGTGGTGCGCCAGATGTGGCGCCATCGGGAGGAGAGGATGGCCGTTCGGGCGGCTTCCTTGGTTCTGGGGAGCAGGGAGATGATGGTGCCGAGGAGCTCGTCGGGGAGGCGGCTGATGAGGTCGAGGCCCTCGTCGCCGCCGCCATCCCTGGTCGTCGGGGGATCTTGCGCTTCGGGCTCGTCCCACTTCCGCTTCTTGGATGCGGAAGCCACCGCCGCATCGTCCATGGCCGCCGCCGCCGCCAAAAGAGATGAGTTTGTTGGAGAAGAGCACGAGGAAACAGCCACTGATAGCGGTACTCTAGTACTCTTTCCCCAGCCACGATAGTTTATGTGATTACGTGCGAAGTAAGGGGGTTTTCTGTAAAAAATGCCACGTCGGCGCCTGACAGGTGGCCCCCGCCAGTCAGATACGTCGTCAATACGTGTTTATACACGGTTTAGACCTTTTTGCAAAAGTCTGAAGCAATGCTGGTACTGACACGTAAAAATTAGCAATCGTGGTATCAATCTGCATGTGATGCCCCAATTGTGGTACTTCTGTGCAATTAACTCTGGTGAGCCTATGAATACCGTGCAAGGGCCATGTATTGAGCACATAAGTGATTGTTGCCACTTGATTAAAAATTTCAAAAGGTAAGATGCATTGAGTTGTCGTTAAAGTAAAATTTCAAAAATATGTGATAACGCAACATTATATTTAGAGGCAGGTGACCAGATGAGTTCATTCATGAAATTTGGTACATGTCAATTTTGATTCAAATTTACAACTGATCATGCCTTTTTCATTTGGAATGAGTGAGACCTTGTGTTTTCGTGTGATTCTTAGACAACAAATTATCCTTCATGTTCTCTGGCGACCGTTTGCCACGGGGAGCAGCGGCGTAGCAGGCCCCGGGCTAGCAGGGCAGTGGCCTGAGGCGTGAGGGCAAATCTCTTCGTGTACTGTAGCATCACGGCTGGCCTGGCGTAGCGATTTCCTGGCTACTGCACTGACGGGGAGCATCCTGACGAACCACCCTTGAGTTGCACGATCTCCATCTGATGGATGGCATTTTTCGCACCCCCCTAAAAACCCTTCAAGTGAATGAACTTTCATGGGAGTTTTTAAAAACCACCCCCTAAGAGCATCTACAATCGGACGCCTCAAACCATTTCTCATACGTCCGGTCAGTGACCGAACAGGAGAGAGAAGGAAAAACATGACCCAACCGGACTTCTCATATCATCCTTATATGCCCGGACTGTCCGCGAACCCTCATATCCATCTCAAATATGGGGAGGATATGAGGGCTCGCGGACGCGCACGGGCATTCCGCCACATAGGACGCGACCCCATCCCGGACCACATTTTCTCTTTCTTTATTCATTCTTTTATTTCTCTCTCTTCATCTCCACCAATTACGTGCAAGTGACCGGACATATGAGAAGAAAAATAAGAAGTGTGGCTTGGCGGACGAATAAATAGGGGCTAAAAAAGGACACGTCCGGTCACTGACTGGGCTCGTCCGCGGGGGTTTGTGGGATGAAATTTGCTCATCGTGGCCCAAGATGCTCTAAACACAGTAAAAAGTGCCCCCCCCCCCCCCCCCCCCAAAAAAAAGCTACCACGATCACGCTAATACTCCCTCCGTTCCTAAATATAAGTCCTTTTACAGATTCCACTATGGACTACATACGGAGCAAAATGAGTGAATCTACACTCTAAAATATGTCCATATACATCCGTATGTAGTTTGTAGTGCAATCTCTAAAAAGACTTATATTTAGGAACGGAGGGAGTATATGTCATGAAAACTATCAATTGCACATAGACAATTCAGATGACAAGTGACAGATACCATGCACCATGCGTCCATGCGTACGTATGGTTGCATGTGTCCTTGAGTAGTGATGACTGATGAGCCGTCTGTACGTGGTCGCCATGACTCAGCCTGGGCGTTCGGTCTTTTCGGTTTGTTCGGTTCGGTCTTTTCGGTCTTTTAAGAATTCGGTCTTCCATAATTGAAGACCGAAATAATTTTGGTCTTTTCGGTTTTCCACTATTCGGTCTTCGGTCTTTACATACCAATGTTCGGTCCCGACCAAACAGACCAAATTTAGTGACACAACTCAGATTCATATACATTACTTCCAGTATCTGTACATATTTATTTATGCAAAATTGAGACAACAAATGTATGTACAGAGGTGCGTGTGTGTATAAGAAAAATTAGACAAGTGTTAGACAACAAAAGTATGTAACAGGCTAACATCACAAATTCTGAACAATATAGCTTTGCACATACATAAGTATGCGTTAACATAGGTACGCACACACATTCAATAATCTGGACATGACACAAGGCTCTGCACTTAGGCATTATTGGCCGATCTGATGCACTCATGCACATACATAAGAGTCACTTGCTCATCTTCAAGCTTCAGTTGTGAGGTAAAGCACCGGAAAAGGAGAGTAGGCGGCGGCCAGCTTGGAAGAGACGGTGGCGACGGATTGACGCCAGTGCAGCAGCGTGGAAAGGGACGGGATCTGAAGCACCACTGGCGGATGGCGATTCGCAGGCTGTGGAGCGATGTACGGGAGGTTGGGTTGCCGGGCGGTCGTCACCGGTCACGGCAGCGGATCGGCGCGGATCTCACCGGTCACGGCCGCGGATCGGAGCGCTCCTTGGGGAGGCGGTCGTCACGGGGCCTGGTCTCTTAGCGGCGGCTAGGGTTGGTCATTGGCAGAGAAGGGGGAGGAACGAGAGTGAGGCTGCGGTTCGTGCCTCTGTGTCGCTCGTCGTGAGGAGGTGAGGTAGTGTCTCACTCGTGAGGATTGGGCTAGCCAGTTGGGCCTTAGGTAAACATTGTTGTACGTGTGGGCTTTTAAAATAGATCGGTCTATATGGTCTTTTCGGTCCTGCAGGGTAGAGGACCGATTTGACCGTATTAAATTCGGTCATGTAGTTTTGCAGACCAAAGTTTATTCGGTCTTTTTTAGTTCGGTCTTTTCGGGTTCGGTCTCGGTCTTTTCGGGTTCGGTTTTCGGTCTTCGGTTTTTATGCCCGGGGTGAGCCATGACTACCTTCGGATCCCATCACCAAATATTCTAATTAGGCCCTCACGCATCCCTCTGTTGTTAGGCACACATGTTTAGCACGTCATAAGCACCGCTCGCGCTAGGGGGTGGTTCAGCGCAGAGGAAACATGGCGGTGCTTCTAGGAACAAACATAGACGAAATGTAACAAAGTCAGGGTAGGCATGCAGAGGGATACATTGGTTTTTCATTTCAGGAACGCGCTAAAAATGCTCTCAAGTAAAAGTCTCATCGAAGCCGTTCTGTCTAATGATATCCTCTCAGCAGTCCCATTTCTAATGATTTTGCCGAATCATCACCATGGCGCACGTGTTGGTGTGTTGCCTGAATTGCTACTGCCGTGGACGGGGTGTTGCTGCCTTTCGGGCTTCAGTTTCACCTTGTTAAAAAAAGAAACACCAACGAATAAAACATTTTCTAATTCTTGAAAAAAGAATAAAACATTTTCTGGGAGCTACATGTTGTGAGGTTGGCGAAGCGAAAATTTGAAAACACCAACAGTTGCAACTGGCATTGGTTTGGCACGTTGTATTTTGTTTCACAAAATCGTGTGGACGCATGTTAAGTAATAATCCCAAATTACTTTATGCTTTTGGATATTCAGTTTTACCTTTTTTTTAAATCAAGAAAAAATTTATGCTTCTGGATATTCAGTTTTACTTTATGATTTTGGATATTGCCACCGGGCGGATATTTATGCTTGTGTGGCTTCAGTTTTACCTTTTTTATATAAAAAATCAAGAAAAAATCAACGGGGAAAAACATTTTCTGAGAACTGCATAGTGAGGTTCACAAAACGGAACTTTGAAAACACCAACAGTTGCGACTTGCACTGATTTGGCACGGTGTATTTTGTTGACAAGATCGCGTGGACTTCATGTTAAGATTTTTTTTAGGGAATAATGTTATGTTATACTTAACCCCAAATTACCTTTTGAAAAAGGCTGGTGACAAGCTCATGTTTGCAGCTTTGACATTGGCCCGCGTTCACGTCAAATCGTTGGCCAGGCCGGCCGGGTGCTAGGCCTCCTTGGAGGCCTTTTGCCTTTTTGTGGACAGCAATGCAAAAGCTGAAGCTGGCCTACAACAGCCCGTCAATTTATTTTTTTATTTTTTCTGAGTTGTTAAAATCACTAAGCACAATAAATGCCCCAAAAAATTACTAAGCATGTAGGCACAATCATTTTTTTTTGAAATTTTCATCGGGGAAGGAGGGGGGCCCTCAACCACCTGAATATATTCCATCGAATTTGCCTAGAAGCCTCGCAGCTCCATACAAGATAGGTTCAAGTGAACCAGAATACACGGGGGAAACAAGAGGAGACACAACCAAAACACACACACACACACACACACACACACACACACACGCACGCACGCACACATCCAGCCGAACCTCCGGAAGACCCGCCGAGGAAAGGGCATAGAAGAAGGCCTTTCGAAGATCTGAAGCCGGACGCACCAACACCACCGACCGCCATTCCAAATATCATCAGCACAACCAGCAAGGAGGAGGACCTCAACTTACACCTTCATCTGACCAAGCAAGGAGAAGAGCCTTGAACATTGGCCGGCTGGTTGCCACCCAACAGCACCCCGCAGAGGTAGAGGTGCCATATGGGAACGAGGTGATCCATTGAGTAGGATAACGACCCCGCTAACCTGGCTTCGGATGAAAATCAGACCCATTCCGGCGCATGGCTGAGCCACGATCTCGCAGACAGAGCACCACCTCCTCACCAACAAGGCACACACCACCGTCGACCCCAAATTGGCCGCACCACCACCACTATCGAACCCACAGCGACCAGCCCCCACATAGACGAACCGAGCCGAACCTAGATGATGCCTTCAAGAAGGGATGCGAATGGGTTTCCCTAGGTTTTCGGAGGAGCACTCACCATGACAGCGCCGCCTCCATTGAGGTACACGGCGCCCGCAGGCGTCGCCGTCGCCGGCTCCGGCAGGAGCAGAGCTTCCGCCCAAGTGAGAATGCCACCTCCTAGAAGCCTCGATAGGTCGTGGAGCACTGCCCCCTACACATTGCCACATAGAAGGGCCACTGCTGGCCCGCCGCCACACATGACCGGATTCGGTCCACCGCAGGCCAGATCCGGCAGGATCCAACATGCCCCGCCCGCCCCCCATCGGATCGAAGCCAAATCCGCGGCCGGCAGGCACGTCGCCCAGGCAAGGGGCGCGCACCACCACCCTGCGCCTCACAGAGCACCTCCGTCGGACCCCCAACCGAAACCAGCAGATCCCCGATGCCCCCGAAGCACCGGGCGCCAACGCAGCGGGGAGTCGCCGGTTCGAGGGAGGCTAGCAGGAGGGAGCCGCAAGCGCACCCACCCCCACCGTCCCCGGCCACCGCGCTCGAAGAAGTGACGCGCGCCGGAGTCACGCCGCGCCGCCCGCGCCACACAGAGCTCCCCCGGCTCGTGGGCGCTCTGCGCAAAGAACGACGCCCCGCCGCCGCCAGATCTGAGCGGGCTTTGCCCTACAGGAGCTTTTGGCGGTGGCGGGAGGGAGAGGGAGTAGCGGGAGGGGGGTTCGGCCGGGGGGGTCGCCGCCCGAGCCGCCCTGGGGAGGACGGCGCGGGGGATCGATGTGTCCTCCTGTAGGCACAATCTTTCAAAAAAAGATGACATTACTAAGCATAAAGCAACTACAATAAGAGCATCTTCACTCGTTCGGCCCCCCAGCGCATAGGCCGGCACTATTTCGGGCGCTCGCCTGGCGATTTTTAGGCCCTGGGGGCGATCTAGGTCCCAGCCACGCCCCTAGGTGCCGCCCCAAGGCGTCGTAAATTCAAATTTGCCCATTCCCGCTACCCAAAAAACGCCACGGTTCGGCGATCACCTTGCCACAGTTCGGCGATCAAATAAAAAGTCCGCGTGCAAAAGAAAGGACGCGTAGGCAATGCA
This sequence comes from Aegilops tauschii subsp. strangulata, assembly GCF_002575655.3. Taxonomy (NCBI): domain Eukaryota; kingdom Viridiplantae; phylum Streptophyta; class Magnoliopsida; order Poales; family Poaceae; genus Aegilops; species Aegilops tauschii. The sequence goes on from NC_053036.3 coordinate 522,519,966, forward strand.
TCAAACGACGGTGTCGGCATCCGGCGTCGGAGGAGTCGGCGTCGGCGTGGCTTCTGTGTTGGGCGTCGTGGAGGCATCATCGCTCGGGCTTGGCGGCGGCGTTGGCGTCGGCGTGGGAGTTGGCGCCACCATCGAGGGCATCTGGTTCAGGATGAGGCCACGCTCTGCCAGGTACCACGCCTTTATGTAACATCCCAAATTTTCAATTTGGAATGTTATACATTAGATCATCATTGCATAGCATATTTTATTGCATTTTAGCAAAATCCTCGAAAATCCTAAGCAACTCAAGGACCCTCGGAGAGAGTTGGGGATTTTTCGCGGTTTTCATATTTGATTTTTATCAAATAATGAAGCGAGGATTTTTGGTTTTAATTATTTTTCTCTCCGAAAAATATTTCGTATTAAAATAAATGAGAGGAGAAAATATGACTTCTCCAAAATAATTGAAATATTGGAGGAAAAATATTAAAATCAAATATTTCATTTTATTCGGATTTTATTTGCAATTTTAATTGCATTAGAAAAATTGCACGTTTTCAAAACTGCATTTTTGGGCCAAGAAAATGTTCATCTCGTTCTAATTATTTTAATTAGACGGTGAAAATTTGTTTTGGCATTTTTGGATTTTTATTTATTTTTCTACGATTTTTTTTGGTTCGGCGAAATTATTTAAAAAAACGCGCGTGGGCCGACTGGGCCGAACCCAGCCGCGCGGCCCAGCCCACCGCCCGAGCCGTCCCCGACCTGGAGACCACCGCCGCCCGAGTCCCGCTCGTCGCCGCCGCCCCTTGCCCCTCCCCCAAGGCAGCACCCCCCCTCATATATACTCCCCACCCCGCCGCCGCCCTGATGGAAAAAGATCAGAGAAGCTCAGAAGACAGACAAGGAGATTGACGAGATAAAGGAAAGGATGAGCAAAGGAAAAGCCAAGGGATTTCGTGAGGATGAGCACGATACCTTATGGTTTGAGGACCGCGTTTATGTGCCCAATGATCCGGAGATCAGGAAGTTGATCTTGCAAGAGGCCCATGATTCACCGTATTCGATTCACCCAGGAAATACCAAAATGTATTTGATTTGAAGGATACTTTCTGGTGGACCGGAATGAAGAAAGATATTGCGGAGTATGTAGCAGTTTGTGATGTATGTCAGAGAGTGAAGGCAGAGCATCAGAAGCCAGCAGGATTGCTACAGCCATTGCCGATACCCGAATGGAAATGGGATAAACTAGGCATGGATTTTATCACGGGATTGCCCAGGACTCGTTCAGGCTATGACTCAATATGGGTTGTAGTCGATCGTTTGACGAAAGTAGCTCATTTCATCCCAGTGAAGACCACTTACACCAGTGCTAAGTTGGCAAAGATATACATGACCAGGATCGTATGTCTGCATGGAGTTCCGAGGACCATTGTATCAGATAGAGGAACCCAGTTTACTTCAAAGTTTTGGAATCAGTTACATGAAACTTTGGGTACCAGGCTAGAGTTCAGTACAGCCTTTCACCCACAGACAGACGGACAGACCGAGAGAGTCAATCAGATTTTGGAAGATATGCTGAGAGCTTGTGCGCTAGATTATGGATCTAGTTGGGATGACAATTTGCCGTATGCAGAGTTTTCTTACAACAATAGTTATCAATCCAGTTTGAAGATGGCCCCTTTCGAAGCTTTGTACGGAAGGAGGTGTAGAACACCCTTGTTGTGGAACGAAGTTGGAGACCGACAGTTGTTTGGACCAGACTTGATTAAGGAATCAGAACAGAAGGTGAAATTGATTCGCGATAGGCTCAAGGTAGCCCAGTCCAGGCAGAAGAGTTATGCGGATTCTAAACGCAACGAGACAGTTCACGAAGTCGGAGACAGAGTTTACCTACGAGTATCACCACTTCGAGGAGTTAAGCGCTTTGGAGTTAAAGGAAAGTTAGCGCCACGTTTTGTAGGACCATACAAAATTTTGGAGCGTATGGGAGAAGTTGCTTACAAACTGGAATTGCCTGAAGGATTGTCAGGAGTTCATGATGTATTTCACGTTTCCCAGTTGAAGAAGTGCCACGCAGGGATGGCTGAGATACCACTGAGAGATACGGTGACATTGGAAGCGATTCAGCTGGATAGTGACTTGACCTATGAGGAGAAACCAGTTAAGATTCTTGAGTATGCCAGCCGAGTCACCCGCAGCAAGGTTATCAAGTTTTGCAAAGTTCAGTGGAGTCACCATACCGAGGACGAAGCCACCTGGGAGCGAGAGGAAGATCTACGGAAGAACCACTCTCACCTATTTTCTAGCCAACCCGAATCTCGAGGGCGAGATTCATCTTAAGGGGGTAGGTTTGTAACATCCCAAATTTTCAATTTGGAATGTTATACATTAGATCATCATTGCATAGCATATTTTATTGCATTTTGGCAAAATCCTCGAAAATCCTAAGCAACTCAAGGACCCTCGGAGAGAGTTGGGGATTTTTCGCGGTTTTCATATTTGATTTTTATCAAATAATGAAGCGAGGATTTTTGGTTTTAATTATTTTTCTCTCCGAAAAATATTTCGTATTAAAATAAATGAGAGGAGAAAATATGACTTCTCCAAAATAATTGAAATATTGGAGGAAAATATTAAAATCAAATATTTCATTTTATTCGGATTTTATTTGCAATTTTAATTGCATTAGAAAAATTGCACGTTTTCAAAACTGCATTTTTGGGCCAAGAAAATGTTCATCTCGTTCTAATTATTTTAATTAGACGGTGAAAATTTGTTTTGGCATTTTTTGTTTTTTATTTATTTTTCTATGATTTTTTTTAGGTTCGGTGAAATTATTAAAAAAAACGCGCGAGGGCCGACTGGGCCGAACCCAGCCGCGCGGCCCAGCCCACCGCCCGAGCAGTCCCCGACCTAGAGACCGCCGCCGCCCGAGTCCCGCTCGTCGCCGCTGCCCCTTGCCCCTCCCCCAAGGCAGCACCCCCCTCATATATACTCCCCACCCCGCCGCCGCCCTCACCTCACCCCGCCCCCGACCAGAAGCCGCCAGGAGCCGCGCCGGAGCCGCCCGACCCAGCCGCCGAAGGAGCTCGCCGCCCGGAGCCCGAACGCCGCCGCCCGGAGCCCCCTCGATGACCCCGCCGCCTCCCGTCGCCTCCCCGCACCCCGCCGCACCCGAAGACCCCGCCGGAGCCCCATCCCGCCCGCCGGAATACCTCGCCGGAGGTATAGCCGAGCCGTCGCCGCCGTGCCGGTTTTTTTAAAACCGTTCGGTTTTTTTTCCCGAAACCCTAGATTTATTTTTTTAAATAGATCGTTTTTTTCTTCGGTTTAGTTAGTTAGTGAACGTTCACCGATCCGTTCGTTTTAACGAACGTGTTCGCCGGTTAGTCGCAGTCAACGAACGTCCGTTCGTTTAACTGTTCGTCAGTTTTCTTTTTCGTCGGATTTTCCGCGATTATTCCAGATCGCGATTTCTGATCAGATTTTCGTTCTGGTATATCTTTTAGCTCGTTTATCGGAATCAGGCGATTCAAGCGCCTAGAGTTTCGTCTCGAAATTCTCTTTCCGTTTAACCTATTCAAACAAGTTTTTGCTACTGTAAAAAAATTGACTTAGATCCAGATTAGTAAACGAAGCTTGTTTCTTTCGCCGTTTGACTTTCGTTGCTTCGTTTGATTCGATTCTTTTTTGCAAACCGGAGTTCTTAAGTTGAACTTTCTGGTTAGATCTTTATTTGAGTTTTACCTGTGCATTAGATGAGTGCTTATTGTTTGCTTGTTTGTTTGCGATAGAGTACCCGGAGTGCGCCGCTTCCTACTTCGAATCTCTAGGTTTCACGGATCATCAGCAAGGCAAGTAACACTTTGATCATACTTCTTTTACTACCCAGTTTTATTGCATTAGACCAATCCTCAAACATTGCATGATTAGGATCTAATTAAATTGTGGGTATTGGGAAGTAGTTGAGGTAGTACCTATTACCTGTTTATTATCAAACCTTTGGGAGTTACTTCTACGTTTGCTCATATTGCTATGCTATGCTAGTAGACGTGGATTGGGTTTGAGTATTACCATGACAGATGTGAGATTGTTAATTAATGGTTAACCTTAAGGTGGCAACTAAAACTCACATCTGGGTGGATTGAGGTACCTGGGTATTCCAGGATTGCCTGTTTTTCTTTTGGACCGCCACCCAGGTTCAAAGGGATCATGAGATTATTCATGCTAGAAACTTCCGTGTGCAGCCACAAGCTATTATGGGCTCTAGCATAGTTGAGTAGGTTACATGATCTCTTGAAGAGGTGGGCTAGCAGATGTAGGGGAAAGTAGGTGTAACTGTCCACCCGGAGTAAAGAGTTATTGTTTCTGAAAGACTGTGTCTCGGTCATCCGTTTCTCAAACATCATGTAGTGCGAGAATCAAGCGGAGGCGATCGAGTCTTGTGGGGAAAAGTGTACAAACCTCTGCAGAGTGTATAAACTAATCATGGTTAGCCGTGTCCCCGGTTATGGACATCTTGAGTATCTAGTACTTGGATTATCATGTGAATCTCATCATGTTACTTTAATTAATTTTGTTGGGTTTGATGATGATACTTAATTGGGATTGAGAATGCTGTCAACCATTCTCAATGTTTAACAACCACCATGATAGTTAAATAAAATTTATTCCTTTGCGGTAGGGAAAAATTGGCTTTTCGCAAAACTGTAACCATAGAGCCTTCTACCAGCCATATATACATGTAGTATAGCATTATTATGTTCATTACTCTCTATGTGTTACATTGCCAGCATATTCCATGTGCCGACCCGTTTTCGGGCTGCAACGTTTCATGTTGCAGACTTTTCAGACGACGAGTAAGGTGCCTTAGGTCGTGGTCTTATACTCAGTGATGCCGTTGGAGTTGATGGACTCACTTATCTTCCAAGTCTTCCGCTGTTATCATATTTAGATGGCCTTAAGCCATATTTACATACTTATTTCTCTCTTGAGATACTCGATGTAATAAGTGTGTCATTGCTACTCTGTTATAAATCCTCCAAGTATTGTGTGCGTCAGCATTACTGATCCAGGGATGACACTGGTGCACAGCAGCACAGACTGTTTGAGGTCTGGTCGCTACACTTGAGCTGCTCGCCGTCGCTCCGGAGCATGCCCCCCCCCCATCAGGAAAGCCGGGTCGGTATTCCTCTTCTTCGCGGTGACGTTGGTCCGGAGCAGGTCGAGCTTGACGGCGCTGTTCGTCATCAACGCCGATCACCGCGCCTTTGTTTTCTCTTCCCGCTGGGCGGCCCGGGTCTGCTCGTCGGCGATGCAATGCTCGATGGACTCTTGCACACGTGCGGTAGCCGACTTGGCATGTTTGGCCAACTTGGCCCTTTTGTTGTCGTCCGGGCGCCCGTCGGTGCGTCCGGCTTGTATGTCTCCTTGGCCTTGGCGAGGGTGCGTCGGACTTCCGCCCACTTCTCGCACTTCTCGATCCGGGAGAAGACGTGGAGGTACTTGAAATCTTGGTCGGTGCTGCTGTCCTGGCGGTACATGGCGAACATCCGCACCATCTGCGTCGAGGAATAACAGTTGGCGGCGCTCACGATGAAAAGAAATGGAAGAGACCGGCGTGTCATGCCTGACCTCGATGCTGGCGCCGCTCTCTGGGCGAGCCGCGATCTCCTCGACGATCCCATGCCATTTGTTGCACGCCGTTTGGATGAGCCCCCAATGGTTCGCCATGGCCTTCGAGCCGCGCTACATGTGGACGCCCTTGAAGTAGGGGTCAACGAGCTTGCGCTCGTCGAACTCAGCCTTGATGCGGTCCCAATACGTGTCGACGCTCTGGTTCACGCCGGTGATCGGGTCGAGGCAGACGATTTTCCACGCTTCGGCGAGGCACTCGTCCTTCTTGGATGCCCACTTGACGCGCGGCTTTCCGGTCCTGGCCGCCCGCTTCTTCTTCTTCTTCTTCCCTTTCCTCGCCGGAGTAGGTGCCGGCTCCTCCTCCTCCTCCTCCTCTGGCTCCTCCTCGCCATCCATGTCATCGTTGAGGTCCATCGTATCATCTTGGGTAGTGAACCCGGGGGAGGCGGCGGCGGCGGATGAACCGGTCGTGATGATGTCGGCCATGTCGGCCTCTGTCGTGTCGGTGTCGCCGAGATGCAATGTGGAGGCTTGTGAGAAGAGTAGCGCGCCACGACGGAGAGGTGGCGTCGGGGAGGCTGCGTAGGCTGGCGACGAGTAGGTGTACGGGGGGTACTGCACGCCGGCGAAGGCGGGCGACGGCGTGCGCTGGGCCGGGCGACCATGTGGAAAGGTGATGTTGGGGTTGAACCCGCCGTGCGCGTCGCCGTCGGCGTAGCCCGGCGACGACGTGCAGCCCCAAGGGCGTGGCGACGACGAGAAGCCGGCCGGAGACCCGACGCTTTGCTGGCTCCAGGACGCGTACGACCCGTGGCCGCCGGGTGGATTCATCATCCCCGCGCGAGACGCCTCGGCTTGTTTGGCTGCGTGATACGCCTGCTCCGCCACAGCCGCAGCCGCCGTAGCCGCGAGCGGCGCCCTGTCCCAGGCCTTCTTGGCGTTGGCCCTGTTCCGCCGGTCGATGGTGACAGCCTCCCGGCGCTGAACTTCCGCCTTCTAATCGGTGTCAGACATGCTCGGCGGCTTGGACGACGGCGCCTTCTGTTTCCTCTGCTTCGGCTGGGTGGTGGCGGCGGCGGCATCCGTAGCGTCATGGGAGGCCAGGTACTTCTTCGGCGGCATGGAGGCTGGCTGGAGGGGAGGAGGAGGAGAATGGCGGGAGGAATGGGGAATGGGAGGGAAATCGAGGGGGGAAAGCGGCGGCGGGGGGGGGGGGCGGCTGAAAAAGTGCTCCTCTCGCCGATAGAGCAGACCCACGCCCCTTTTCGCTTCGGCCGGCGCCCCAGGCGACCCCGGGGGACTTGGGTTCGGCACGGGTTCGCCGGCTATTATTTCGGCCCAAACCGGCGCTAAACGAGATCCTGGGGTGCGACTGGGCCGATTTTCGGGCGCCGGTGCTAAAAAAAGGCCTTAGGAGGGAGGGAGGCTGTTGGGGGCGCGGCTGGAGATGCTCTAAGATGGCATGGCTGGAGCCAAACAACAAAGCTTCCCGCCGGCTAGGTACATCTTCTCCATCTCTTTGGCATATTCGACTCCGAAACGCGGAGGAGCCACTAATCAATACAAGGGGTAAAGTTTAATTTTCACTTATGTTATACATGTGTGTTTTTTATGGCGACCCCATCTACTATCTAATACCCATATAAAACACGGATGATGGCAGATCTAAACAATCTCAACTGTTTATCCACACGATCTGATGGTCGAAAACATCCCAATGTTGAGCACCAAGCCACCAACCACCTTGAGCGCACATGCATCCCACTAATCAATCCTTCCACTATAATTCCTCCGTACTCGTAAACATCCCAACTCTGGTCGCTCCTCCGCGCAGGTCACCCCCTGCCGCACTCCGTCCCCGCAGCCGCCTGTCGTTCTTGTATACTAGATCGGCAACGCGCCTTGACGCGAGGGTGCCTGTCCGAACGTTTTGGTCAAGCGTGTAATGTTACGTTATTAGTAACCCAAGCTGCTATTCAGACGATAAAAAGGGGCAATGAAAGCATGATATTACCACCACGTGTCTAAATGGGACTAACAACCTCTGAAGTAACTGAAGCTATAAATAGATGTCAGACAGAATGTAACTAAAAATACTGGTATTCACTTAACGTCTTTCAAACTATTCATATTGCAACCTGAGAAACCTCGATACACCCATCCATGAAACTGTTGCATTGCAAGGTATAGATAAATGTTATACTTTGTGTACGTGAGGCAAAAGGGCGCGATGCTGACTGTAAAATCAGTAACTGTAAGTAAGCTAAAACAGAATGAAATGAAGCCATATCAAAAAAAATTAAGGGAGATGCATATATAACAGGAAGAATCACCAAAGAACCAGTTGGAAACAAATATTGTTCACGTGCACAAAATGAGAAGCCACCAAACAGTATACAAACATAGAAAGCACACTTCACGATAGATTTAACACCAAATATCATAAGCATAGAGTGTGCGACAGCACGGGGTGGCTTAAAGACGATCCAGAAATTTGCATAGGTACCTAAAGTCTTAGCATAATAGGAACGACAACATGACACATCCAAAATAAAGTGCAGCATATGTACAAGAAGTCGAGATCATTTCGATAGGCATAGCGGTAGTTACTCAGTAGGAGAACCGGCTTCTAATAGCGCGACCTTTTATCCAGATGCCCTTCCAAGCGGCCGCTCATGTCTTCCATTTGGTCTGGAAGATCTCCAACAGAATATCCCACGGCAACTGCATTTCGAACGTGCACAGAGAAGTAGTGCATATATCTGACAGCAAGAAGCCAACCTCTAGCAAGCTCCTTCTTATTGGTGCGTGACTCCTTTAACTCCCGTGCAGGTGTTCGGCATGGTGCTGCTGTCGTTTGGACGAAGCAACGTTTAAGTCTCTGACAACCGTGTTGGTCATATCCTCTAGGTATCTAACAGCCTTTATGGCAGCAGTATCCTCAGCAGTCTCGTCGTCCATGCAATAAAGTCCCGGCACGGAGATGTCGCTGATTGGTCCAAGATCCAAGGTAGAGGTGTTGAAAGAGACAGTTACACGAATTGTGCCATCCTCATGAACAACACGATCGTATTGGGCTGGTGACAGCAAAAGGTGTGCTAAAAGGTTGTCAAGAACCGTCCTGTGCGGGATCCTAAGAACTCGCTGGGTATCCTGCAGTGCATGAGAACACAAAACATAAGGTCATCATGGAAACTGGTCGTGGATAAATGCAGTCATAGTGATGAAAAGGAGATATTATGTATCTAGGTTAATCTAGTTGTTACAGAGTATGTCACAGCCAGATACCATTTAGAGACGGAAAGATACCATATTCATAATATGTTGTAGTCTGCTTGTCAAATACATAGGTACATCAGTTAGCAACACATGGCTAAACGAATGAGCTTCACAAGTACAAATCCATTACAAACCAAAGCACTAACTGTAGAGTATGATTGTTCATAGACAATAAGGTGTGGCCATCCATGAATGGCAAAATGGAACACAACATTATAAGTAACAGGGCATATGAAAAGCGATGCTAAGATAGAAGGGGCCTTTCCATCCAACATGCGATGAAGACCAGTAATTAACATTTACTTTTTGGATTGGAGGATGATTCTTTGAACTGAAGATGAAAAAACAGAGGAGGAGCATTGACGATAGAAGTACCGATACAATTTTTGAAGCTTGTTTTTACGTGTAAGAACCAATTACCATCAGTGAGCGGTTATAGGATGCAACTCATCAATCATATACATTGTTGTTTTCTTACCGAACAAACATCAAGTGGAAAAACTACAAACAATCTTCAGTGTCCATCCCCGCGGCACATCATCATTCTTGAAACTGGAAATAAAGAAAGGTCTAAATTGGCAGTAATATGGTATGAAAAAGAATTAAATAGTACTCAAGTCCAGCAGATTATATAGACACTAAGCAGAAAAATACACTCAAATGGGTCATGCTTTCTACTCCACAATGCTTAGAACAGAGGGGAGTTAACAAATCAATAATAGTAAATAGGCTCAAAATTACAATTTGTTATTATCGTCGTTGGACGACCAAAATTAGCAACACAATCAGGGGGCCGTGTAGGCATCTACGTTTAATAATAGAAAAGGTAGACATTAAATATACAGAATCATGAGAATGTATGTTCTTACATTGAAAAGATGTTCATCGCCGTCATTGGAAGGAGGCACAAAGAGACACATAATTTTCAGATGTATAACAGTATAAGCACATTTTACACTGACAATGATATAAGCAGAAACGGATCACACTATAGTCCATTTACTACATGTTCTCAGTCCATCTACTATATAGTCCAGTTAATTATTGCATGCTCATTTCCTCTAAATGTGAATATATATGTAACATTGAGAACATGATATATCTTGGGGTCTGGGATAACACATCTAAATCCTAGGTAGACATCCAGGTATCCTATAAAATTAGGAACAATAAAAGCAGAAAATACCAAGATTACTATGATTTTGTTTAACTTGGGGCATCAAATGTTCATGCAAAAGATAAGATCATAATAGAAAGGATCAACATATTTCCAATAGAACTCACCTTCTAATTTTTTTGAGGATTCTTTCGGTACACAACATAAGCCTTCAAACATTTGAGCACATGATATATCTTGAAAACTGCAGCACCTTGTGCAAACCAACCTGCACAAAAGACACAATGCATTTTCTTTTCTTCAGAAACACCACTTTTGGAAACATAAAACAAATTATAATGGAACTAAATAAGAACACATTGGCATTCTTTGGATTCTTGACATGGTAGCAAGGAAAAAGAACATGCTCGGGCAGGCAAATTAGAATTGGCAAGATACTAAGAAGCACAACACAAACTGATCAGCAGTATAATCTTATTGGCATCCCCGAGGTAGTACGCATGTATACCACTGCAAACTTATTGGCATTCTAAACTGCAGTTGACGCATACACCAAGTCACACATACAGAACTGCAAGTGTATTTTCTTTTCATAGATAAACAAACTTAACTATCTCAACAAGTACCAAAACATAAATGATCTCATTGTCTTTATCTAGTCATACCAAATAAAAATCAATACCAAAACTAAATCAGAGTCAATAGGTCTAGAGTATTCTCTCCGAAAAGGGTGTTCTACTGGACCATGAGACTTTCACAACAATAAAACTATAGCAACTACTGTCAACCGATTAGTATTTTTATATACAGACCAAAGAACAGTAAGATTCACTCACATAAACCCTAGATCAACACTACAGAAATATGGAATCTATAAGCTGCCGATAGCTCGTGTTTACCTTGTTCATTGGTGGCACCATGGACTGGATTTTCCTTGTTCCTGTCGCCGGCACGGTGGAGAAGAGCTCCCTCCATGTGCTCTTGGTCCAGTGCTCCAAATAGAAGACCCTGCAATACACATACGACTCAGCTGTGAGCGCCTGGCATAAGAGCATAGGCCAACCAATAACGATGCCAACCAACAAGGGATGCCAACCAATAAGGATGCTTACTCCATTCTAGCACAGTTTAAGTACGAGCAAAAGAAAATACATAACTGAAACCCCATTATAGTACTGCTATCTTGTCTGCATATAAGAAAGCAGTCAAAACAAAATGACCACATCCTGTACCCTGAAGCGAAGCAAAAGCACTTCTATAAGATAACAACAATCACCAGACTACAACTATCAGCAATACCCCTTGGCAACCTTAGACCAACACCCGAATTGCTTCCACGATACAAACCATCGGAGTCGTGAGAGATGATACATTATGTATGTGCCTGATATCTGAATCTTAGAATAGCATGTAGACTTCCTTGTATCTATTTGGAGTGCCAAAACAGCAGGAATTTGTTAACTGGAAATCATATGAAGTTACATCATGACATTTATTTTAAGCACTCTTGCTTGCAGAAGTGGCAAAACATAATGGAATACCAATTTCAAACCCAATAAGGTTTAAAAAGTGTATGTCTAGTAACTAATACAATAGATTACTAAAGAAAGGGATCGATTGTTAAAAGACTCAAAAGTAAAAATAAGAAGAGCATATGGCCATTTGAGGAATGATAGTACGTCTAATGGGGGCCATTTTCCAGTCTTTTCTCTAGCCGACAGCCTAATTGTATGGCTGTTGAAACCATTTAAAAAAATAAAGGCTAAGGAAGAAGTGTCAGCCTCAAAAGAACATGACGTTGCTACCAGCTAATAGATGACCATGGGATCTTGTATCATAGTTGTATTGTGATCTGGTCCTAAATATAGCAAACCAAATACTCACGTCCCCACAAGAAAGCATAATTGTTTAACTAAAACAAAAAGCTACATGCAAGCACATAGCAAGAGAAAAGGTTCGACATAATGTCCAGCATTTGTATCAATCGGTCATATATAAAATCATTTTGCCGCTATAAACAGCATTGTAATGGTGGAGTAATCACCCGAGAAAATTTAAATTACAAACAAAATATCTAAGACTAAGCTCTAATCGGTAGCACGCCTTGGCGCGAGGGTGCCGGTTCCAACGATGTGCCCAAGCAAATAATGGTGAAGATCGTAGAAAGCCAGGCTTAGCGTGTGCATTCAATCAGGATAACAAAATAAAAGAAGAAACATTCACACGTAATCAGAGCAAGACATCATCGATGGATACCAAAACTATAGAACAATACATCTCCATAGCCACCAGAATGATAGTACAACACATTTGAAGGATGAAATGTTCATATACAGGGTAAATTAAAGGATGCAATGTTCATACACGGTAGATATTGTTGTTGGAGGAGTGAGCACCAGTAATCTGCATATGTGGTGGACAGCTCCTGTCGTCTTGAACATCAGTGTCAGAGAGAACGATGACACTCATCATGTTCTCACTGAGCCCGAGTCTCAGATGACACTCATCATGATCTACTTCCAAGTTTTCCTGATAAAGGCCCGCAAAGTGGCATAACATGCATGTAATAAAGGATTGGAGTTTAGCAAATTGATGGCTCTTATAAGCTATTCCTCAAGTGAGAAAGCAGGGTTAATGAAAAGTGGCTGATATGCTATTTATCAATAGGAAGAAACATAAATACAGTGACACCCGGCTTAATATTAGCAATCTTGTTTCAAGAACAATGGTATGCAAAATTTACTTGCAATAAACTATTATAATATTATCACTTTTCTACCTTTGCATAAAGATTAAGTACCACATTCACAATTAGGGAATTATCGTCATAGCAGTTACTTCAATAGGGTGCATAGAACTCCACAAAAATATATTTGTAGCGACCAGACCTCAAATGGTCTGTGCTGCTGTGCACCAGTGTCATCCCTGGATCAGTAATGCTGACACGCACAGTACAAATGGAGGATTTATAACAGAGTAGCAATCACACACTTATTACATCGAATATCTCCGAAGAGATTAAGTATGATAAACATGGCTTAAGGCCATCTAACAACGATAACAACGGAAGACTTGGAAGATAAGTGAGTCCATCACTCCAGCGGCATCACTGAGTATAAGACCACGACCTAAGGCACCTTACTCGTCGTCTGAAAAGTCTGCAACATGAAACGTTGCAGCCCAAAAACGGGTCAGCACATAGAATATGCTGGCAATGTAACACATAGAGAGCAATGAAGAATAATAGTGCTATACTATATGCATATATGGTTGGTGGAAAGCTCTATGGTTACAGTTTTTGCGAAAAGCCAATTTTATCCTACTTCAAAAGGAATAAATTTTATTTAACTATCATGGTGGTTGAAACATTGAGAAGGTACCTCCAACTCAATCCCAATTAAGTATCATCATTAACCCAACAAAATTAATTATAAGTATCACGGTGATGAGATTCAAATGATAATCCAGGTACTAGATACTCAAGTTGTCCATAACCGGGGACACGGCTAACCATGATTAGTTTGTACACTCTGCAGAGGTTTGCGCACTTTTCCCCACAAGACTCGATCGCCTCCGTTTGATTCTCGCACTGCATGATGTTTGAGAAACGGATGACCGAGACACAGTCTTTCAGAAACAATCACTCTTTACTCTGGATGGACCGGTACACCTACTTTCCCCTACATCTGCTAGTCCACCTCTTCAAGAGATCATGTAGCCTACTCAGCTATGCTAGAGCCCATAATAGCTTGTGGCTGCACACGGAAGTTTCTAGCATGAATAATCTTATGATCCCTTTGAGCCTGGGTGGCGGACCTTATACATACAGACAACACTGGGTTCTTCAGGTGCCTCAATCCACCCAGATGTGAGTTTTAGTTGCCACCTTAAGTTGAACCATTAATAAACATCTCACATCTGTCATGGATATCACTCAAACCCAAACCACGTCTACGAGCATAGCATGGCAATATAATAGCAACGTAGAAGTAACTCCCAAGGGTTTGATAAAGTAAAACAGGTAATAGGTACTACCTCAACTACTTCCCAGTTCCCACAATTTAATTAGATCCTAATCATGCAAGTGTTTGAGGAAAACAGATCTAATGCAATAAAACTGGGTATGGAAGGTATATGATCAAAGTGTTACTTGCCTTGCTGATGATCCGCAAAACCTAGCGAGTCGAAGTAACAAGCGGCACACTCCGGGTACTCTATCGCAAACAAACAAGCATACAATCAGTACTCATCTAATGCACAAGTAAAACTCGAATGAAAGATCCAACCAGAAAGTTCAACTTAAGAACTCCGGTTTGCAAAAAGAATCAACTCGAAAGAAGCAACGAAAGTCAAACGGCGAAAGAAAGAAACTTCGTTTGCTAATCTGGATCTAGGTCAAATTTTACTGTAGCAAAAACTTGTTTGAGTAGGTTAAACGGAAGGAGAATTTCGAGACGAAACTCTAGGCGCTTGAATCGCCTGATTCCGATAAACGAGCGAGAAGTTAAACAGAATCGAAGATTCGATCAGAAATCGAATCTGAGAAAATAACGAGAAAATCCGACGAAAAAGAAAAATGGACGAACGGTTAAATAACGGACGTTCGTTAATCAGAGAAAACTGACGAACGCGTTCGCTAAAACGAACGGTTCGGTGAACGCTCGTAAAATAATAAAACCGATCTAGGGTTTTTTTTTAAAACGAAGGGTTTTTTTAAACGAAAACCGGCAACGACGAAACGGGGCAGCGGCGGTACCTCGTCGGGGCTCCGGCGAGGGCTCCGGCGGGGGTTCCGGCTCGGGCGGCGGGGTGCGGGGCTCGGGGGGGTGCGGGCGAGGCGAGGGGCGGCGGCTCCCGGCGGCGGCTTGTGCGGGCGGCGGCGGCGGCAAGTGCGGGCGGCGGCGACGCTCGGCGATGAGGGCGGCGGCGGCGGTGAGAGGAAAGAGAGAGGGGGGTATTTAAAGGGGGGGGCGAGGTGGCTTGGGGAAGGGGTCGGCCGGCGGGTGCCGTGCGGGTGCCGGACTCGGCCATGGCGGCGGCGGCTTCCCGTGCGCGGAGAGGAGAGGCGCGGGGTGGGCCGGCGCTCGGCTCGGCTTCGGCCCAGCGGGCGTCGCGCGTATATATATATATATATATATATATATATATATATATATATATATATATATATATATATATATATATATATATATATATATATATTTAAATAAGTTCCGCGGAAAATAATTCATAGAAAAATAAATAAAAATCAGAAAAATATGAAATAAATTTTCCCCGTCTAGTTAGAAAATCTAGAACAGGGTGAACATTTTTTAAATCAAAATAAATATTTGGAAAACATGCAATATTTTTAATGCAATAAAAATTGCAAATAAAATTGCAAATAAAATCCAAATAAATTCCAAATAATGATTTTAACACTTTTCCTCCAGTATTTCAATTGTTTTGGAGAAGTCATATTTTCTCCTCTCGTTTATTTTAAAATGAAATATTTTTCCGGAGAGAAAATAATTAAAACCAAAATCCTCGTCTTATTATTTGATGAAAATCAAATATGAAAATTCGAGAAAATCCCCAACTCTCTCCGAGGGTCCTTGAGTTGCTTAGGATTTATCGAGGATTTGTCAAAATGCAATAAAACATGATATGCAATGATGATCTATGTATAACATTCTAAATTGAAAAATTTGGGATGTTACAAACCTACCCCCCTTAAGATGAATCTCGCCCTCGAGATTCGGGTTGGCTAGAAAACAGGTGGGAGTGGTCTTTCCGTAGATCTTCCTCTCGCTCCCAGGTGGCTTCATCTTCTGTGTGGTGGCTCCACTGAACTTTGCAAAACTTGATAACCTTGCTGCGGGTAACTCGGCTGGCATACTCGAGAATCTTAACTGGTTTCTCCTCATAAGTCAAATCACTTTCCAACTGTATCGCTTCCAGTGGCACAGTATCTCTTAGTGGTATCTCAGCCATCTCTGCGTGGCACTTCTTCAACTGCGAAACGTGAAATACATCATGTACTCCAGACAATCCTTCGGGCAATTCCAACTTGTAGGCAACTTCTCCCATACGTTCCAACACTCTGTATGGTCCGATAAAAGAGGGCGCTAACTTTCCCTTAACTCCAAAGCGCTTCACTCCTCGAAGGGGTGATACTCGAAGATACACTCTGTCTCCGACTTCGTGAACTGTCTCCTTTCGTTTGGAATCAGCATAACTCTTCTGCCTGGACTGGGCTACCTTGAGCCTATCGTGAATCATCCTCACTTTCTGTTCAGACTCCTTAATCAAATCTGGTCCAAACAACTGACGGTCTCCAACTTCGTCCCACAACAACGGTGTTCTACACCTCCTTCCGTACAAGGCTTCGAAAGGGGCCATCTTCAAACTGGTTTGGTAACTGTTGTTATAAGAAAACTCCGCATATGGCAAATTGTCGTCCCAACTAGATCCATAATCTAGTGCACATGCTCTCAACATGTCCTCCAAAATCTGGTTGACTCTCTCGGTCTGTCCATCTGTCTGCGGGTGAAAAGTTGTACTAAATTCCAGCCTGGTTCCCAATGTTTCATGTAACTGCTTCCAAAACTTCGAGGTAAATTGGGTTCCTCTGTCTGATACAATGGTCCTCGGAACTCCATGCAAACATACTATCCTGGTCATGTATATCTTTGCCAACTTAGCACTGGTGTAAGTGGTCTTCACTGGAATGAAATGAGCCACTTTCGTCAATCGGTCGACTACAACCCATATCGAGTCATAGCCTGAACGAGTCCTGGGTAATCCTGTGATAAAATCCATGCCTATTTTATCCCACTTCCATTCGGGTATCGGCAATGGCTGTAGCAATCCTGCTGGCTTCTGATGCTCTGCCTTCACTCTCTGACATACATCACAAACTGCTACATACTCCGCAATATCCTTCTTCATTCCGGTCCACCAGAAAGTATTCTTCAAATCCAAATACATCTTGGTATTCCCTGGGTGAATCGAGTACGGTGAATCATGGGCTTCTTGCAAAATCAACTTCCTGATCTCCGGATCATTTGGCACATATACACGGTCCTCGAACCATAAGGTATCGTGCTCATCCTCACGAAATCCCTTGGCTTTTCCTTTGCTCATCTTCTCCTTTATCTCTTCAATCTCCTTGTCTGACTTCTGAGCTTCTCTGATTCTTTCCATCAAGGTAGACTGAATCTCCAATGTCGCTAAATAGCCTCTTGGGACTATCTCCAAACATAGCTCGCGAAGGTCCTCGGCTAACTCCTGAGGTAACTCTCCTGTCATGAGGGTGTTGACATGACTCTTGCGGCTCAACGCGTCTGCTACTACGTTAGCCTTTCAGGGGTGATAATGCAATCTCATATCATAATCTTTAATGAGCTCCAACCATCTTCTCTGTCTGAGATTTAACTCCTTCTGCGTGAAAATGTACTTCAAACTCTTGTGATCCGTGTACACCTCACAATGGTTTCCGATGAGAAAATGTCTCCATGTTTTCAATGCATGCACCACGGCTGCTAATTCCAAATCATGCGTAGCATAATTCTTCTCATGGGGTTTAAGTTGTCGTGAAGCATACGACACAACTCTTCCTTCCTGCATAAGCACTGCTCCAAGTCCTCGACGAGAAGCGTCGCAATAAACTTCATAGTCCTTGCGTTGATCTGGAAGAATCAACACTGGTGATGTAACCAATCGTTTCTTCAACTCTTGGAAACTAGCTTCACATTCCTCAGTCCAATTGAATTTGGTGTCCTTCTTCAATAGCTCAGTCATGGGCTTAGCAATCCTTGAGAAATTCTCGATGAATCTCCGGTAGTATCCTGCAAGTCCAAGAAAACTCCGGATTTCTCCAACTGTCGCGGGTGATTCCCAACTTGTCACTGTGTCAACCTTGGCAGGGTCTACTGCTATTCCTTCTCCAGAAATAACATGTCGAAGGAATCCAACTTCCTTCAGCCAAAACTCACATTTGCTGAACTTGGCATATAACTGATGTTCTCTGAGCTTCTCAAGTACCAATCG
This sequence comes from Aegilops tauschii subsp. strangulata, assembly GCF_002575655.3. Taxonomy (NCBI): domain Eukaryota; kingdom Viridiplantae; phylum Streptophyta; class Magnoliopsida; order Poales; family Poaceae; genus Aegilops; species Aegilops tauschii. The sequence continues at coordinate 522,538,015 of NC_053036.3, forward strand.
TAAATGCTCCTCATGCTCTTCTTCATCCTTGGAAAAGATTAAAATATCATCAATGAACACCACGACGAACTTATCCAAGAACTCCATAAACACTTTGTTCATCAGGTTCATGAAATAGGCAGGTGCGTTAGTCAGTCCAAATGACATAACGGTATACTCATACAATCCATATCTGGTGGTAAATGCCGTCTTGGGTATATCCTGATCTCGAATCTTTAACTGATGGTATCCTGATCGTAAATCGATCTTGGAAAATACTTTAGCTCCTTGCAAGCGGTCAAACAAATCATTGATCATCGGCAGTGGGTACTTGTTTTTGATGGTCACTTCATTCAATCCTCGGTAATCAACAACCATCCTCAGCGATCCATCTTTCTTCTCCACTAGAAGTACTGGTGATCCCCAAGGTGACGAACTTGGGCGAATATAGCCTTTTCCAGTAACTCCTTGATCTGCTTCTTAATTTCCTCCAAATCCTTTGCGGGCATCCTGTACGGTCTCTTAGATATTGGCCCTGTGCCTGGCAAAAGTTCAATCAAAAACTCAATGTCTCTATCTGGTGGCATGCCTGGCAACTCTTCTGGAAATACATCCGGATAATCCTTCACCACTGGTACTTCCTCCTGTACAACTCCTGGTAAGGAATTTACTTGAGTCCTCTTCGGCATATGCCGGGATACATACTTGATCCTTTTTCCTTCCGGGGTGGTAAGCAAAATCGTCTTGCTGGCACAATCGATGTTTCCTCCATACAACGATAGCCAATCCATTCCCAAAATCACATCCAAACCTTGCGATTCCAAAACAATGAGGTCTGAGGGGAAAACATGCCTACCAATGGCCAACGGTATCTGAAAACATCCTTGGGTGGCCATGTACTCTGCTCCTGGCGAGGTTACTAACATAGGGCTTTTGAGAACTTGGGTGGACATCTTAAACTTGTTTACTAATCCCCTTGATATGTATGAATGCGATGCATCAGGCTGAGCTTCAACCTCCTCCACGCTCACGTGGTTCACCTGTCCTTTGTTGAACGGGTTCGGCTTCTTCCCAGAGCTTCCATTGCCATTTCCATTTTGGGCTTCGGGACAATCAGTAGCATAATGTCCCGTCTTCTGGCACTTGAAACAAGTAATGTGACTTAGATCTCTCTTGGTTGGGGTAGATGGGTTGGTGCGGTTCTGTCCGTTGCTTCCTCCATTCCCATTACCATTCTTGGAGCCATTATGGTGGTGCGAACTACCTCCTCCATGGGTATGTTGAAACTGTCCTCCCGGCTTCGGGGTAAAACGGGGCTTCTGCTGGGCTCCAGAATTGTACTTCCCTTGTCCATACTTCCTCTTACGGTTTTCAATCTGCTGTTGCTTCCCTTCAATCATGAGAGCTCTATCTACCAGTTCCTGGTAGTTGTTGAAAGTTGCTACCATCAACTGCATACTCAGCTCATCATTCAATCCTTCCAAAAACTTCTCCTGCTTGGCAGCATCTGTAGCAACGTCATCTGGTGCATAACGTGCTAACTTACTGAAATCCTCCACATACTGGCCTACGGTGCGTCCTCCTTGGCGTAGGTTGCGAAACTCACGCTTCTTCATAGCCATAGCTCCTGCTGAAACATGAGCTGTACGGAAAGCTTGCTGAAACTGGTCCCATGTGACAGTGTCAATAGGGTGCGTGGCTGTATAATTCTCCCACCATGATGCTGCGGGTCCATCGAGCTGATGTGCGGCAAAACGCACTCTTTCCGCATCTGTGCATCCTGCAGTGGTCAACTCCCTTCCATCTTTGCGGAGCCAATCATCTGCAACAATCGGCTCGGTGCTACTGGAAAACACCGGCGGGTTTAGCCTTAAGAAACGGGCTAAGTGATCAACAGGTGGTGGTGGCGGTGGGTTGTTGTTGTTGTTGTTGTTGCCTTGGTTCTGAACTAACACTTGCATCAGGGCATTCTGTTGCTGAATCAACTGGGTGATCTCTGGCAGAAAAACAAATCCGGTGTCGCGTCTCGGAGGCATCTGATAGGTTTAGAAAAGATGAGAGTTAAGAATAGAATGAGGTCTAGAGAGAAAACACTACCCATATGCTCATGAGACAAATTCAATCAATATCACTCAATCAATCCAAACAAGGCAAAACAATCGATCTAACTAGCGTTACAAAGTGCTTGAACTATTCTATTAAATGGGGGAAAACTACTACTGATATGGTGGTCTACTAGAAATTCTGATCCGTTGAAGACTCCATGATGTCTGCTCCAGCTTCATCAATCCATTCGTCTTCACTTGGTTCCGAGTCGGTGTCGTCGATGATGATGTAGTTATCCGGACAAGTGCATTCGTCGACTTCTGCTTTTGGCACTGGATTTCCCACGAATGCTCCAATCTTATTCTCCAGGTCGTCAATCTTCCCTACTAGTGCATTGATTTCCTCCAAGTAATCTTCGCGTGTAGCCTTGAGTTCTTCTTGGAGTTCCTTGATCTTTGTTAATGCCTTCTTCAGTTCTTCCTTGTCCGTGCACATCTGGTTCTCCTGGCGACGAATATGTTGGTTCTGCTCCTGGATGAAAGTTGTAATTGATCCATCCTTCTTGGTCTTGATCATCTCCCATTGCGCGTCTCGACGTCCACAAATTTGGTAAATTGTATCCTTAAGTTCCTGGTGATAGACTTCTCCAATGCGTCCCATGGCGATGTGTGCGGCCATGCTCTTCCCTAAACTCCAAGTTGGTGCTTCGAAAACCAATCTCATGGGTTCCGTAATTGGCACAAACGTCCTTCCTGGAATGATAACTTGAATCTTCCAGCTCTCCTCTTCAGGTAATGTGGCGTTGTAGGTTCCGGTGATGCTTGGTATTCCTATGTTCAAGTACTTGGTGACTTCCTTCAAGTGTCGACCAAACGGCGTGTCTTCATCTGGTTGCATGAACTTGCTCCTTGCATTCGCCATTCCTAAAAGAGTAGAAAGTGGAAAGGGGTCAGAAATGAGAAGAGAGAAGCTTTCTAGGGCTTAAGCTTAGTGGTCGTGTCCTACAGTCAGCGTGTGCTCTGATACCAACTTTGTAGCGACCAGACCTCAAATGGTCTGTGCTGCTGTGCACCAGTGTCATCCCTGGATCAGTAATGCTGACACGCACAGTACAAATGGAGGATTTATAACAGAGTAGCAATCACACACTTATTACATCGAATATCTCCGAAGAGATTAAGTATGATAAACATGGCTTAAGGCCATCTAACAACGATAACAGCGGAAGACTTGGAAGATAAGTGAGTCCATCACTCCAGCGGCATCACTGAGTATAAGACCACGACCTAAGGCACCTTACTCGTCGTCTGAAAAGTCTGCAACATGAAACGTTGCAGCCCAAAAACGGGTCAGCACATAGAATATGCTGGCAATGTAACACATAGAGAGCAATGAAGAATAATAGTGCTATACTATATGCATATATGGCTGGTGGAAAGCTCTATGGTTACAGTTTTTGCGAAAAGCCAATTTTATCCTACTTCAAAAGGAATAAATTTTATTTAACTATCATGGTGGTTGAAACATTGAGAAGGTACCTCCAACTCAATCCCAATTAAGTATCATCATTAACCCAACAAAATTAATTATAAGTATCACGGTGATGAGATTCAAATGATAATCCAGGTACTAGATACTCAAGTTGTCCATAACCGGGGACACGGCTAACCATGATTAGTTTGTACACTCTGCAGAGGTTTGCGCACTTTTCCCCACAAGACTCGATCGCCTCCGTTTGATTCTCGCACTGCATGATGTTTGAGAAACGGATGACCGAGACACAGTCTTTCAGAAACAATCACTCTTTACTCTGGATGGACCGGTACACCTACTTTCCCCTACATCTGCTAGTCCACCTCTTCAAGAGATCCTGTAACCTACTCAGCTATGCTAGAGCCCATAATAGCTTGTGGCTGCACACGGAAGTTTCTAGCATGAATAATCTTATGATCCCTTTGAGCCTGGGTGGCGGACCTTATACATACAGACAACACTGGGTTCTCCAGGTGCCTCAATCCACCCATATGTGAGTTTTAGTTGCCACCTTAAGTTGAACCATTAATAAACATCTCACATCTGTCATGGATATCACTCAAACCCAAACCACGTCTACGAGCATAGCATGGCAATATAATAGCAACGTAGAAGTAACTCCCAAGGGTTTGATAAAGTAAAACAGGTAATAGGTACTACCTCAACTACTTCCCAGTTCCCACAATTTAATTAGATCCTAATCATGCAAGTGTTTGAGGAAAACAGATCTAATGCAATAAAACTGGGTATGGAAGGTATATGATCAAAGTGTTACTAGCCTTGCTGATGATCCGCAAAACCTAGCGAGTCGAAGTAACAAGCGGCACACTCCGGGTACTCTATCGCAAACAAACAAGCATACAATCAGTACTCATCTAATGCACAGGTAAAACTCGAATGAAAGATCCAACCAGAAAGTTCAACTTAAGAACTCCGGTTTGCAAAAAGAATCAACTCGAAAGAAGCAACGAAAGTCAAACGGCGAAAGAAAGAAACTTCGTTTGTTAATCTGGATCTAGGTCAAATTTTACTGTAGCGAAAACTTGTTTCAGGAGGTTAAACGAAAAGAGAATTTCGAGACGAAACTCTAGGCGCTTGAATCGCCTGATTCCGATAAACGAGCGAGAAGTTAAACAGAATCGAAGATTCGATCAGAAATCGAATCTGAGAAAATAACGAGAAAATCCGACGAAAAAGAAAAATGGACGAACGGTTAAATAACGGACGTTCGTTAATCAGAGAAAACCGACGAACGCGTTCGCTAAAACGAACGGTTCGGTGAACGCTCGTAAAATAATAAAACCGATCTAGGGTTTTTTTTTAAACGAAGGGTTTTTTTTTAAACGGAAACCGGCAACGACGAAACGGGGCAGCGGCGGTACCTCGTCGGGGCTCCGGCGAGGGCTCCGGCGGGGGTTCCGGCTCGGGCGGCGGGGTGCGGGGCTCGGGGGGTGCGGGCGAGGCGAGGGGCGGCGGCTCCCGGCGGCGGCTTGTGCGGGCGGCGGCGGCGCTCGGCGATGAGGGCGGCGGCGGCGGTGAGAGGAAAGAGAGAGGGGGGGTATTTAAAGGGGGGGCGCGAGGTGGCTTGGGGAAGGGGTCGGCCGGCGGGTGCCGGACTCGGCCATGGCGGCGGCGGCTTCCCATGCGCGGAGAGGAGAGGCGCGGGGTGGGCCGGCGCTCGGCTGGGCTTCGGCCCAGCGGGCGTCGCGCGTATATATATATATATATATATATATATATATATATATATATATATATATATATATATATATATATAAGTTCCGCGGAAAATAATTCATAGAAAAATAAATAAAAATCAGAAAAATATGAAATAAATTTTCCCCGTCTAGTTAGAAAATCTAGAACAGGGTGAACATTTTTTTAAATCAAAATATATATTTGGAAAACATGCAATATTTTTAATGCAATGAAAATTGCAAATAAAATCCAAATAAATTCCAAATAATGATTTTAACACTTTTCCTCCAGTATTTCAATTGTTTTGGAGAAGTCATATTTTCTCCTCTCGTTTATTTTAAAATGAAATATTTTTCCGGAGAGAAAATAATTAAAACCAAAATCCTCGTCTTATTATTTGATGAAAATCAAATATGAAAATTCGAGAAAATCCCCAACTCTCTCCGAGGGTCCTTGAGTTGCTTAGGATTTATCGAGGATTTGTCAAAATGCAATAAAACATGATATGCAATGATGATCTATGTATAACATTCCAAATTGAAAAATTTGGGATGTTACAAACCTACCCCCCTTAAGATGAATCTCGCCCTCGAGATTCGGGTTGGCTAGAAAACAGGTGGGAGTGGTCTTTCCGTAGATCTTCCTCTCGCTCCCAGGTGGCTTCATCTTCTGTGTGGTGGCTCCACTGAACTTTGCAAAACTTGATAACCTTGCTGCGGATAACTCGGCTGGCATACTCGAGAATCTTAACTGGTTTCTCCTCATAAGTCAAATCACTTTCCAACTGTATCGCTTCCAGTGGCACAGTATCTCTTAGTGGTATCTCAGCCATCTCTGCGTGGCACTTCTTCAACTGCGAAACGTGAAATACATCATGTACTCCAGACAATTTTTCGGGCAATTCCAACTTGTAGGCAACTTCTCCCATACGTTCCAACACTCTGTATGGTCCGATAAAACGGGGCGCTAACTTTCCCTTAACTCCAAAGCGCTTCACTCCTCGAAGGGGTGATACTCGAAGATACACTCTGTCTCCGACTTCGTGAACTGTCTCCTTTCGTTTAGAATCAGCATAACTCTTCTGCCTGGACTGGGCTACCTTGAGCCTATCGTGAATCATCCTCACTTTCTGTTCAGACTCCTTAATCAAATCTGGTCCAAACAACTGACGGTCTCCAACTTCGTCCCACAACAACGGTGTTCTACACCTCCTTCCGTACAAGGCTTCGAAAGGGGCCATCTTCAAACTGGTTTGGTAACTGTTGTTATAAGAAAACTCCGCATATGGCAAATTGTCGTCCCAACTAGATCCATAATCTAGTGCACATGCTCTCAACATGTCCTCCAAAATCTGGTTGACTCTCTCGGTCTGTCCATCTGTCTGCGGGTGAAAAGTTGTACTAAATTCCAGCCTGGTTCCCAATGTTTCATGTAACTGCTTCCAAAACTTCGAGGTAAATTGGGTTCCTCTGTCTGATACAATGGTCCTCGGAACTCCATGCAAACATACTATCCTGGTCATGTATATCTTTGCCAACTTAGCACTGGTGTAAGTGGTCTTCACTGGAATGAAATGAGCCACTTTCGTCAATCGGTCGACTACAACCCATATCGAGTCATAGCCTGAACGAGTCCTGGGTAATCCTGTGATAAAATCCATGCCTATTTTATCCCACTTCCATTCGGGTATCGGCAATGGCTGTAGCAATCCTGCTGGCTTCTGATGCTCTGCCTTCACTCTCTGACATACATCACAAACTGCTACATACTCCGCAATATCCTTCTTCATTCCGGTCCACCAGAAAGTATTCTTCAAATCCAAATACATCTTGGTATTCCCTGGGTGAATCGAGTACGGTGAATCATGGGCTTCTTGCAAAATCAACTTCCTGATCTCCGGATCATTTGGCACATATACACGGTCCTCGAACCATAAGGTATCGTGCTCATCCTCACGAAATCCCTTGGCTTTTCCTTTGCTCATCTTCTCCTTTATCTCTTCAATCTCCTTGTCTGACTTCTGAGCTTCTCTGATTCTTTCCATCAAGGTAGACTGAATCTCCAATGTCGCTAAATAGCCTCTTGGGACTATCTCCAAACATAGCTCGCGAAGGTCCTCGGCTAACTCCTGAGGTAACTCTCCTGTCATGAGGGTGTTGACATGACTCTTGCGGCTCAACGCGTCTGCTACTACGTTAGCCTTTCAGGGGTGATAATGCAATCTCATATCATAATCTTTAATGAGCTCCAACCATCTTCTCTGTCTGAGATTTAACTCCTTCTGCGTGAAAATGTACTTCAAACTCTTGTGATCCGTGTACACCTCACAATGGTTTCCGATGAGAAAATGTCTCCATGTTTTCAATGCATGCACCACGGCTGCTAATTCCAAATCATGCGTAGCATAATTCTTCTCATGGGGTTTAAGTTGTCGTGAAGCATACGACACAACTCTTCCTTCCTGCATAAGCACTGCTCCAAGTCCTCGACGAGAAGCGTCGCAATAAACTTCATAGTCCTTGCGTTGATCTGGAAGAATCAACACTGGTGATGTAACCAATCGTTTCTTCAACTCTTGGAAACTAGCTTCACATTCCTCAGTCCAATTGAATTTGGTGTCCTTCTTCAATAGCTCAGTCATGGGCTTAGCAATCCTTGAGAAATTCTCGATGAATCTCCGGTAGTATCCTGCAAGTCCAAGAAAACTCCGGATTTCTCCAACTGTCGCGGGTGATTCCCAACTTGTCACTGTGTCAACCTTGGCAGGGTCTACTGCTATTCCTTCTCCAGAAATAACATGTCGAAGGAATCCAACTTCCTTCAGCCAAAACTCACATTTGCTGAACTTGGCATATAACTGATGTTCTCTGAGCTTCTCAAGTACCAATCGTAAATGCTCCTCATGCTCTTCTTCATCCTTGGAAAAGATTAAAATATCATCAATGAACACCACGACGAACTTATCCAAGAACTCCATAAACACTTTGTTCATCAGGTTCATGAAATAGGCAGGTGCGTTAGTCAGTCCAAATGACATAACGGTATACTCATACAATCCATATCTGGTGGTAAATGCCGTCTTGGGTATATCCTGATCTCGAATCTTTAACTGATGGTATCCTGATCGTAAATCGATCTTGGAAAATACTTTAGCTCCTTGCAAGCGGTCAAACAAATCATTGATCATCGGCAGTGGGTACTTGTTTTTGATGGTCACTTCATTCAATCCTCGGTAATCAACAACCATCCTCAGCGATCCATCTTTCTTCTCCACTAGAAGTACTGGTGATCCCCAAGGTGACGAACTTGGGCGAATATAGCCTTTTCCAGTAACTCCTTGATCTGCTTCTTAATTTCCTCCAAATCCTTTGCGGGCATCCTGTACGGTCTCTTAGATATTGGCCCTGTGCCTGGCAAAAGTTCAATCAAAAACTCAATGTCTCTATCTGGTGGCATGCCTGGCAACTCTTCTGGAAATACATCCGGATAATCCTTCACCACTGGTACTTCCTCCTGTACAACTCCTGGTAAGGAATTTACTTGAGTCCTCTTCGGCATATGCCGGGATACATACTTGATCCTTTTTCCTTCCGGGGTGGTAAGCAAAATCGTCTTGCTGGCACAATCGATGTTTCCTCCATACAACGATAGCCAATCCATTCCCAAAATCACATCCAAACCTTGCGATTCCAAAACAATGAGGTCTGAGGGGAAAACATGCCTACCAATGGCCAACGGTATCTGAAAACATCCTTGGGTGGCCATGTACTCTGCTCCTGGCGAGGTTACTAACATAGGGCTTTTGAGAACTTGGGTGGACATCTTAAACTTGTTTACTAATCCCCTTGATATGTATGAATGCGATGCACCAGTATCGAAAAGAACGGTTGCAGTAAATGACTTAACCAAAAACTTACCTATTACTGCATCAGGCTGAGCTTCAACCTCCTCCACGCTCACGTGGTTCACCTGTCCTTTGTTGAACGGGTTCGGCTTCTTCCCAGAGCTTCCATTGCCATTTCCATTTTGGGCTTCGGGACAATCAGTAGCATAATGTCCCGTCTTCTGGCACTTGAAACAAGTAATGTGACTTAGATCTCTCTTGGTTGGGGTAGATGGGTTGGTGCGGTTCTGTCCGTTGCTTCCTCCATTCCCATTACCATTCTTGGAGCCATTATGGTGGTGCGAACTACCTCCTCCATGGGTATGTTGAAACTGTCCTCCCGGCTTCGGGGTAAAACGGGGCTTCTGCTGGGCTCCAGAATTGTACTTCCCTTGTCCATACTTCCTCTTACGGTTTTCAATCTGCTGTTGCTTCCCTTAATCATGAGAGCTCTATCTACCAGTTCCTGGTAGTTGTTGAAAGTTGCTACCATCAACTGCATACTCAGCTCATCATTCAATCCTTCCAAAAACTTCTCCTGCTTGGCAGCATCTGTAGCAACGTCATCTGGTGCATAACGTGCTAACTTACTGAAATCCTCCACATACTGGCCTACGGTGCGTCCTCCTTGGCGTAGGTTGCGAAACTCACGCTTCTTCATAGCCATAGCTCCTGCTGAAACATGAGCTGTACGGAAAGCTTCCTGAAACTGGTCCCATGTGACAGTGTCAATAGGGTGCGTGGCTGTATAATTCTCCCACCATGATGCTGCGGGTCCATCGAGCTGATGTGCGGCAAAACGCACTCTTTCCGCATCTGTGCATCCTGCAGTGGTCAACTCCCTTCCATCTTTGCGGAGCCAATCATCTGCAACAATCGGCTCGGTGCTACTGGAAAACACCGGCGGGTTTAGCCTTAAGAAACGGGCTAAGTGATCAACAGGTGGTGGTGGCGGTGGGTTGTTGTTGTTGTTGTTGCCTTGGTTCTGAACTAACACTTGCATCAGGGCATTCTGTTGCTGAATCAACTGGGTGATCTCTGGCGGAAAAACAAATCCGGTGTCGCGTCTCGGAGGCATCTGATAGGTTTAGAAAAGATGAGAGTTAAGAATAGAATGAGGTCTAGAGAGAAAACACTACCCATATGCTCATGAGACAAATTCAATCAATATCACTCAATCAATCCAAACAAGGCAAAACAATCGATCTAACTAGCGTTACAAAGTGCTTGAACCATTCTATTAAATGGGGGAAAACTACTACTGATATGGTGGTCTACTAGAAATTCTGATCCGTTGAAGACTCCATGATGTCTGCTCCAGCTTCATCAATCCATTCGTCTTCACTTGGTTCCGAGTCGGTGTCGTCGATGATGATGTAGTTATCCGGACAAGTACATTCGTCGACTTCTGCTTTTGGCACTGGATTTCCCACGAATGCTCCAATCTTATTCTCCAGGTCGTCAATCTTCCCTACTAGTGCGTTGATTTCCTCCAAGTAATCTTCGCGTGTAGCCTTGAGTTCTTCTTGGAGTTCCTTGATCTTTGTTAATGCCTTCTTCAGTTCTTCCTTGTCCGTGCACATCTGGTTCTCCTGGCGACGAATATGTTGGTTCTGCTCCTGGATGAAAGCTGTAATTGATCCATCCTTCTTGGTCTTGATCATCTCCCATTGCGCGTCTCGACGTCCACAAATTTGGTAAATTGTATCCTTAAGTTCCTGGTGATAGACTTCTCCAATGCGTCCCATGGCGATGTGTGCGGCCATGCTCTTCCCTAAACTCCAAGTTGGTGCTTCGAAAACCAATCTCATGGGTTCCGTAATTGGCACAAACGTCCTTCCTGGAATGATAACTTGAATCTTCCAGCTCTCCTCTTCAGGTAATGTGGCGTTGTAGGTTCCGGTGATGCTTGGTATTCCTATGTTTAAGTACTTGGTGACTTCCTTCAAGTGTCGACCAAACGGCGTGTCTTCATCTGGTTGCATGAACTTGCTCCTTGCATTCGCCATTCCTAAAAGAGTAGAAAGTGGAAAGGGGTCAGAAATGAGAAGAGAGAAGCTTTCTAGGGCTTAAGCTTAGTGGTCGTGTCCTACAGTCAGCGTGTGCTCTGATACCAACTTTGTAGCGACCAGACCTCAAATGGTCTGTGCTGCTGTGCACCAGTGTCATCCCTGGATCAGTAATGCTGACACGCACAGTACAAATGGAGGATTTATAACAGAGTAGCAATCACACACTTATTACATCGAATATCTCCGAAGAGATTAAGTATGATAAACATGGCTTAAGGCCATCTAACAACGATAACAGCGGAAGACTTGGAAGATAAGTGAGTCCATCACTCTAGCGGCATCACTGAGTATAAGACCACGACCTAAGGCACCTTACTCGTCGTCTGAAAAGTCTGCAACATGAAACGTTGCAGCCCAAAAACGGGTCAGCACATAGAATATGCTGGCAATGTAACACATAGAGAGCAATGAAGAATAATAGTGCTATACTATATGCATATATGGCTGGTGGAAAGCTCTATGGTTACAGTTTTTGCGAAAAGCCAATTTTATCCTACTTCAAAAGGAATAAATTTTATTTAACTATCATGGTGGTTGAAACATTGAGAAGGTACCTCCAACTCAATCCCAATTAAGTATCATCATTAACCCAACAAAATTAATTATAAGTATCACGGTGATGAGATTCAAATGATAATCCAGGTACTAGATACTCAAGTTGTCCATAACCGGGGACACGGCTAACCATGATTAGTTTGTACACTCTGCAGAGGTTTGCGCACTTTTCCCCACAAGACTCGATCGCCTCCGTTTGATTCTCGCACTGCATGATGTTTGAGAAACGGATGACCGAGACACAGTCTTTCAGAAACAATCACTCTTTACTCTGGATGGACCGGTACACCTACTTTCCCCTACATCTGCTAGTCCACCTCTTCAAGAGATCCTGTAACCTACTCAGCTATGCTAGAGCCCATAATAGCTTGTGGCTGCACACGGAAGTTTCTAGCATGAATAATCTTATGATCCCTTTGAGCCTGGGTGGCGGACCTTATACATACAGACAACACTGGGTTCTCCAGGTGCCTCAATCCACCCATATGTGAGTTTTAGTTGCCACCTTAAGTTGAACCATTAATAAACATCTCACATCTGTCATGGATATCACTCAAACCCAAACCACGTCTACGAGCATAGCATGGCAATATAATAGCAACGTAGAAGTAACTCCCAAGGGTTTGATAAAGTAAAACAGGTAATAGGTACTACCTCAACTACTTCCCAGTTCCCACAATTTAATTAGATCCTAATCATGCAAGTGTTTGAGGAAAACAGATCTAATGCAATAAAACTGGGTATGGAAGGTATATGATCAAAGTGTTACTTGCCTTGCTGATGATCCGCAAAACCTAGCGAGTCGAAGTAACAAGCGGCACACTCCGGGTACTCTATCGCAAACAAACAAGCATACAATCAGTACTCATCTAATGCACAGGTAAAACTCGAATGAAAGATCCAACCAGAAAGTTCAACTTAAGAACTCCGGTTTGCAAAAAGAATCAACTCGAAAGAAGCAACGAAAGTCAAACGGCGAAAGAAAGAAACTTCGTTTGCTAATCTGGATCTAGGTCAAATTTTACTGTAGCAAAAACTTGTTTCAGGAGGTTAAACGGAAAGAGAATTTCGAGACGAAACTCTAGGCGCTTGAATCGCCTGATTCCGATAAACGAGCGAGAAGTTAAACAGAATCGAAGATTCGATCAGAAATCGAATCTGAGAAAATAACGAGAAAATCCGACGAAAAAGAAAAACGGACGAACGGTTAAATAACGGACGTTCGTTAATCAGAGAAAACCGACGAACGCGTTCGCTAAAACGAACGGTTCGGTGAACGCTCGTAAAATAATTAAACCGATCTAGGGTTTTTTTTTTAAACGAAGGGTTTTTTTAAACGGAAACCGGCAACGACGAAACGGGGCAGCGGCGGTACCTCGTCGGGGCTCCGGCGAGGGCTCCGGCGGGGGTTCCGGCTCGGGCGGCGGGGTGCGGGGCTCGGGGGGGTGCGGGCGAGGCGAGGGGCGGCGGCTCCCGGCGGCGGCTTGTGCGGGCGGCGGCGGCGGCGCTCGGCGATGAGGGGGGCGGCGGCGGTGAGAGGAAAGAGAGAGGGGGGGTATTTAAAGGGGGGGCGCGAGGTGGCTTGGGGAAGGGGTCGGCCGGCGGGTGCCGTGCGGGTGCCGGACTCGGCCATGGCGGCGGCGGCTTCCCGTGCGCGGAGAGGAGAGGCGCGGGGTGGGCCGGCGCTCGGCTGGGCTTCGGATATATATATATATATATATATATATATATATATATATATATATATATATATATATATATATATATATATATATATATATATATATATTAAATAAGTTCCGCGGAAAATAATTTGTAGAAAAATAAATAAAAATCAGAAAAATATGAAATAAATTTTCCCCGTCTAGTTAGAAAATCTAGAACAGGGTGAACATTTTTTTAAATCAAAATAAATATTTTGAAAACCTGCAATATTTTTAATGCAATAAAAATTGCAAATAAAATCCAAATAAATTCCAAATAATGATTTTAACACTTTTCCTCCAGTATTTCAATTGTTTTGGAGAAGTCATATTTTCTCCTCTCGTTTATTTTAAAATGAAATATTTTTCCGGAGAGAAAATAATTAAAACCAAAATCCTCGTCTTATTATTTGATGAAAATCAAATATGAAAATTCGAGAAAATCCCCAACTCTCTCCGAGGGTCCTTGAGTTGCTTAGGATTTATCGAGGATTTGTCAAAATGCAATAAAACATGATATGCAATGATGATCTATGTATAACATTCCAAATTGAAAAATTTGGGATGTTACAATATTTCAAGGAGGGACTGATGCTAGTGGTACCTAGTCACATCCTGTTCTGCCTAATGGAAGGAAGCAGCAAATTGCAATTACGTTTCGACAACCTTCCTGAATGAAATGAATAATGCATTCAAACAGCCCGATAAAGCAAACAATCTACATAGTAATTATCAACTCCAACTACCTACATGGACTGATATTTAACCACAGTAATGTTCACTTAAAAGTCGTAACCTAGTTGACAGACAATGAATCCAAAGACCGACAACTAATGGTATTATCAGCAATGAAGACTAAAAAACACATATTGAAACCATATACAGAGCAGAGCCGGCGAGACTGCTGGTGCCACCCGACAACCTCAAGGCTATCTACTTGTTGGATATGGCTCTCGACAATAGTTTCCGATGACACCAGACTCGTGCTAGCCAGACCTACACACATGGGATCCTCTAACCAATGTAATCTGAAGTATGACGACCAAACAGACAGACTAATATATTTTCCACTGCTATGATGGAGCATTTAGATGATGGCTAATAACAGTGTGGCATTGTAGACATGTTTTAAAGTCAGATCAAATATGTTTTGTAGAGAAGAGTGCTCTAGCTAGAAATAAAGTGTCAAGCCACCTTCTGTTCAGCATAAATAAAATAGAAACCCTAGTTTTGTGTATTCTACGTGATCACGGTACGAAGATAGATTCAGAGCAGCAACCGGTACATGATCTACCTTGCTTGCCGGGGATACGGTCGAACAGAGACCCTGTGCGCTGGCCACTGGCATCGTGGAGAAGAGCTCCTTCTGTGCGCCTGAGTTCAAGCATAACAGAAGAGACAAAGTAAATATACTTTTGGCGCATACTTCAACTATGCCTGGCATTAGCTTAAGATACACAAGAAACAGTATAACATTGAGAAGGAAGTTCTCTAGAAATGATTGCCTATGTCAAATTATGCCACATGTGACCTTTTGATTTACTACAACATTTAGCAATGCAAGATGTAGATTTTCCGGAACATAATGGCTTGGGAGATACATATTTAGGCATGAAACTTGCCTGACATGTTTACTAATAGAGTCAAGATCTATGCTTGGTGCCATCACTGTTATTGTTTTATGATTAATAGACCTTCTAGCAGATACATATTATCATGTCAAATTAACTTAATTCACAGAAGGCAAATAATTAACTCCGTCCCTTCACAAACCAGTCTAATCTTGTAATTCTCACAATCAAATCTGCAAGGATAATAGAGCAAAACTGAATCTCGCCTGGAACTAAAGCTCAGGGACGACATGTCTGTGCCGACAGCCACCTGTACTTGTAGCTGAAGTCAAGCTTCAACAGCCGCCATTGACATGTTCGCAACGCGTTGCCACCGGCACTCACCCATTTGCTACACTACAGAACACACAAAGTGCCCAAATAACTAACAAATTGCATCAACAGTCAGTCGGTCGGCAGGGAGATCATCACACTTTGGTTTGTTGCATTATATAACAAGGGGGTAAGAGTTGAGAGATGTGTGAAACTTACACAATAAGAACATAACCTCCCCAACCACTCAGGCAATCACGATCAACAGAAGACAACAATGCTTGTGAGATTGTCTCAAATAGTTCTTCAGGTTCCTTTATCAAATAAATGATTAAAAAATTGTTATATTTACAGTACAAAACCTGACAGGGAAATTACTATAGCATTTTCATGAGGAAATACATAAGAGAAATTAGCGAGTACACATCTCTCGAGCAAGGAAACATACCATGTCTGGTTTGTACATGGACCCACAAGCACCATATAATGATTCCGAAGTAGTATTAAAAACCACAAAAATCTTTTGCCAGTTCCCTGCATAAAGGAATCACTCTTGATCAGATTACCATCTATCTACAAATATAATAGCCACATGGGAAGCCAACATAGGGTTCACAAGAATCAATATTACATGAAGCACCGTGGATGGAAACGGTATATCAGCATACTGTCTACATTTAGAATACAGCTTTGTACTACTTCAGTTCTGTGTTTTTGAAGAGCAAATATCACATTCTGTCAAAGTGCCAACGAACATAATAGCAAAAACAAAGCGGGAGGCAGATAAAGCAATTACTCGAATGCATGAACTCCGACTCCAATTCGAGAGTGTCGTAATTAATACCAATTAGAAAAGATTGGCTATATTGAGAAATTCGTGTAACCCAAGTGTAGCAATCACCACATCCCAAACAAAACTTCCTACTATAGAAAAAATAGCACGGCTCGATGTATACTGTAAAGGAGAGGGCAGAGAGGAAGCAGCGGTTGGCTTACCTAGGACGTAGTAGAAGAAGACGGAGAGGCAGGTGAGACAGTAGCAATCCTCTCATCTACCCTCTTCTCCTCTCATTCACACAGCAGCACCTGCACATGACCGCATCCAGGCATCAGATCCAAAAAAATCACCTTCATCTCTCACCAGATCCACCTACTTATCCAACAACAACAACAATCTAAAGGGGCACACCAAAGCACCAAAGCATCTCCAGTGGTACTCCTAACTATCATATGACTACTCATCCAACAATATCAATCAAAAGGGGCACACCAAAGCACCTCTAGGGTACTCCTAATTATCATATGACCTCAAGACTGAACCTCTCCTTGACAACAAAGGCATATTTCAGAAAAAGAAATGTTTCTAGATCTAATGCTCCCTTGGACAGCAAACTAACAGAATAAGATAGCTCCAAAGAGCCCCTTCCTTGGAACCTAGCTAGAGTAGTAAACGAATAAAAAACCACAACTCCTTTACAAAAACCTAGCCTTCCTGCATGCAAAAAGAAACAAAACCACCAGAGGACCTACCAATGTCCAGCCAAGAATAAAAGGCATATGTCCACACCCCACTAAAAACAAGCACAAATTCTTTTGGCCCTTACCAGAATCAAGACAAAAAAGAAAAGAGTACAAAAAGCACATGGCCGTACATGTATACATCCAACCCTAGAATAGAGGAGTACATGTATACATCCAACCCTAGAATAGAGGAGTGAAAATAAGGAGGAGGAGAAGGGTTGAACCACTGATCCGTGAAGGCCAGATAGAAGGAGGCACCGGCGACAATGGACGAATCTGCAAGAAAAGAAAGACAAAAATCAGAGGCTTGCAACAGGCAGTGGCAAGCGCCAAGGAAGTAGATGTCCTCATCGGCAGCGACGGCAACAGCCCTTCTCCCGTTGAGGCGGACGCGGGGGAGGGCGCTCATCCTCCTGCCCGACCCTGATGTGGAGGAGGAGGAGGGAGGCGACCGACGATGGGCCGGGGAGGAGACGATAGGCGGCGTGAGGTCAAGGATGGGGGTCGGGGCGAGCGCCGTCATGCTCCTCGTCCTCCTTCCGCTGCTGCTCGTCGGCCTGCTGCTGCTCCACGCCACCGCCGCCGTCGTGCTCCTCGTCCTCCCTCCGCTGCTGCTCGTCGTCGTTGGGAGGGGGGCTCTGTTGTGGCGGATCTGGCCGCCGACGGGGCGGTTCGAGGCGGCGGCGGCGATGTGCGCGGGAGGAGAGGAGGCGCGTGGGAGGGGAGGGGAGAGGACGCGCGCGGGAGGAGAGAGGAGGCGGCGGCTAGGGTTCAACATAGAGCGGCTGCCCTTTAAAAACCTGCACGGGAAATGACCAAAATGCCCTCCATGAGGCACTGAATTAACACGCGGTGGTACAAACGAGAGGGAACTATTCATTGTAGCAGTGTCCGTTTTCGATTCGGCGGCCCAGATCGTCCGGGAGGGAGATCCGACGGTCAAAATCGCATCAAAAAATCGATCCGACGGCCGACAGTGGCTAAGCTCTGAGAGAGCTCATGTTCTCCCTAAATACTTATTCCCTGAAGCTCAACTCAATTATCTCCAATTAGTCTTCTTTCTCGCTACCCAGGTCTTAAAAGAGTGCACGGTTTGGACCCCTATGCAGAATGAAACATTTTTATCTGATACTCCATAGTATACAATTTTCAGAACTCTAGGTTCCAGTTGCGATTATTTTCTCATGTTGCTTATTTTTCTCATGTTCTTCATCATTCCCTTTTATTTGCACAGTGAATTATTTTGTGAAATTTTGTCTTCCTTATATTGTATATCTTGTTCATCCGTTAGCAAAGTTAAACTAAGTCTGCCAGTTGTATTCGATTGAAGCGAGCTTACAATTTGCGGTTGTATTTGGTATATTAAAAAGAAATGATAGCCACGCTGCAAAAAGATTGGAACGAGAATTTTTAACACAAAAAAGGTCACACAATTAACGCAGCAGGGATCCCACAAAATGGTTCCAGACGGATAAATTGCAACATCCAAATCTTACAGCTAACCAGTAGGATCAAGCAAGCAATTCAAGCGCAAGGAAATCAGAGAAGGAATAGTAAGATCATTGCCAAGCAAAACTCAAGCACAAGATTTACCCGAAAATTCACGTATTCATTACTTAAATGGAACTGCTGTACCAGCAACTTCATAAACCAAACACATAACAGTGACTCGATATAGTTCATTAAACCAACATAGGACACTAAGGCGAACGAGAGAACAGTTCAAATGAACGGACACAACGGACAACCAAGCTTCCAGCAGGTCCAACGGCAGGGCAATTACGGACCACCACGGAGGCGGAGCACAAGGTGGAGGGTGGACTCCTTCTGAATGTTGTAGTCCGCAAGGGTGCGGCCATCCTCCAGCTGCTTGCCTGCGAAGATCAGACGCTGCTGGCCGGGGGGATGCCCTCCTTGTCCTGGATCTTGGCCTTGACATTGTCGATGGTGTCAGAGCTCTCAACCTCCAGAGTGATGGTCTTCCCCGTCAGGGTCTTCACGAAGATTTGCATGCCACCACGGAGACGCAGGACAAGATGAAGGGTGGACTCCTTCTGGATGTTGTAATCCGCAAGGGTGCGGCCATCCTCCAGCTGCTTGCCAGCAAAGATAAGGCGCTGCTGGTCCGGGGGAATGCCCTCCTTGTCCTGGATCTTGGCCTTGACGTTGTCGATGGTGTCAGATGACTCCACCTCAAGAGTGATGGTCTTGCCAGTGAGGGTCTTCACGAAGATCTGCATGCCACCACGCAGACGCAGGACAAGGTGGAGGGTGGACTCCTTCTGGATGTTGTAGTCAGCGAGGGTGCGACCATCCTCCAGCTGCTTGCCAGCAAAGATGAGGCGCTGCTGGTCCGGAGGAATGCCCTCCTTGTCCTGGATCTTGGCCTTGACGTTGTCGATGGTGTCAGAGCTCTCAACCTCAAGAGTAATGGTCTTGCCGGTGAGGGTCTTCACAAAGATCTGCATCTGCAGAGAAGAATCCCAAAACAGAATGGTTAGGCTCAAGAAGCAGACCAAGCAAATTAATATGACAAAGCAGACCAAGCAAACTAATATGACAAATACTAAATCATAGATAAGCTTCTATACCACGCCGTAGAGATTAAACAAACAACAGTAGCAGATTTTTTTCACTTGAGAAACTAAGGTACGGTAGGTGCATGCTCGTGACCACAAAAAACTAAAGATTATGATTCCACGTAGCTGTCAGACATAATTTAGCCTAGCTTTTTCCAAGAAAAATCAATCTACAGACGGTAGATAATAAACAAACGACAGCAGCATATTTTTTTCATTGAAGATAACCTAACAGACGGTAAGTGCATGCAGATGCACCAAAAAAAACTAAAGATCAATTATCTCAAGGATTCCACATAGCTGTCGGACATGCTTATATCAAAAGCAAATTCAGAGGAAAATCAACTAACAATCCTAAGCCTAGGTTAGGACTATCTCGGTAGAACAAGAATATGATCACGAGCTACAGATCAGGCAGACTATGCAGCTACCATTTAATTCAATCATGAAGAGTTATGCGGCTACAGATCAGGCAGGAAAGGACGAACTAGTAGATAAATCATGCATATGAGACTATAAGGAATTAATTGATCGAGAACACGGACAGATCTGCCCCTTCAATCTATCTACACGCAAAAATCCCTAAGAATTCGCCAGAGCTTCGCAGACCTAACATGCGCGAATAGATCGGACAACAAGAGTCGTTCCCACAGCATCAGATCGGAAAAGAAACAGACGAAATTGCACAATACTACACCTCCAACCATCTAATCAACGCAGATCTAGACGATACAGGGAGAGGGGAAGCAAGCGCCGTACCTTGAGGCGGTGGGGGAGGAGGATTCGACGAGCCTGGGGTCGATCGGGGACGAGATTGGCTGGGGATTTGTTGGTTCCGTTTCCGTTCCTGGGAGCTGTGGTGAGGATTGAAAGGAGGGGAGGGGGTAGGTATTTATTTGTGCTCGCTGGTGACGGGCCCGGGTGGAGAAGGAGAAGGAATCCCGTGCCGTGACGGGTTCCGTCCGTTGGACGCGTACGTGTGGTGCTCGTCTCCGCCACGCGATCCCCGCGAAGTATCCGACGGGCGCGGAGGGTTCGAGAGAGGACGGCCGTCCCTCTCGCGCGGGGGTTGACGGCCGTGTCGATGACGCGTATGGCCCAATGGGCTGGTTATGCGTGATTGTAAGTTGAGCATTCATTTGCCTCAATCAGCTCAAAAAAAAAATTGCCTTAAAAAAAAGTTGAGCATTCATTGCCCTCAAGAAAAAAAGTTGAGCATTCATATTGCTAAACCGGTCGCGTGCTTTGCCACGCCGGTTCTCTCAGTGGCATGTCCTTTGGGCGTCATGGTCACGATGCTTGGCTTCATGGGTCGTTAGCTTCAGAGATCCCATCACCAACCCTAAAAACGACACATATCAACATCACACGACCCCATCACCAACACTAAAACCGACATGCATCAAGATCACACGCCAACAAATAAAAATACAAATGCAAAGAGCAAAGCTACCGCCCCAAAACCAAAAGTTCAACTCTTTTTTGCGAGGAAAACTCACCATCTATTCATCAACTGTCAAGGTAGTACAAGGAACACCGGAAGTAAACATTACATCCAGATCCGTACACCACCTAGGGACGACTACAAGCACTAGAGCGAGCCGAAGGCGTGCCGCCATCATCGGAGTTGGACAAACCTTGTGGTAGTAGACAGTCTGGAAGTTGTCGTGTTAAGGCCCTACAGGACCAGCACACCAGAATAGCAACCATCACTGATGAAGAAAAGCGTAGATCGGAAGAATCCAACATGTAGACACGGGGAAACAGACGAACGAAGACCGGATTCACGTGAATCCATCGAAGACAAGTGCCGACCAAATCTCATGAGATCCGTCGGATACAAAGCTCCACACGCCCTCCGATGAAGCTAGAAGCACCGCCGGGATGTGGCCTAGGCGGGGAGAACCTTATTTCATCTTCGGAGAGTCGCTGCCGTCTCATCTCTCTGAGCATGACACAAACCCTAACAAAACTCAGAAAAACATCCAAAAAACAGAGCCCTCCCACCGGCAAGGGTCGGGATCCACTGCACCTCGATGGCCCTAAGGCCACAGGAGACGAGGCAGACCGGCGGCGCCGCCGGCGGGAGGCAGCGAAAATCCTAGCGCTAGCGGTCAAAACAATCCCACCGGGTTATTCAGATCTAAAACCAAAAGTTCAACTTAAACAACCATATCACCGAAGAGATTAGGTGTATGTTTGGTTTGAACCTCAACAAACCCTACCAAAACTTCGGCATGGCTAAAATATTGGGAAGCTTTGGTTGGTTGGATCATAGCCTAGTACTTGCCAATGTTTTTTAAAAGAAGTGTAGACTTTCATTTTGGAGCATAATAGCTTGCCAAACATCTGGCAACATAGATTGGCTAGTGTTCGGTTTGCTTCCGATATTCAAATTTTTCACAAAGACCGATATATATCATAATGTAACTGGATTCAATAAAACATTGCAGGCAAGACTGAAGCTTCCAATCAGCCATCTCATTCCATACAAATAACCAACCCATAAATTGATACTCCCTCCAATCCATATTAAGTGATGCACATTTCGTGTAACTTTAGTCAAAATTGTATTAATTGTGCTTCAATTAATATGGGCTAGATGGAGTACATTTTTTGTGATGCACACATATATGAGACTCGTATATGGACAGAAAGGAACTTCATATACTTCTGCCGGCGTTGCGAGCGATGTGAGCACCTACAAATCAATGACAGTCAAGTATAGTTAAAGTCTGCCATCAAATTGATGAAACTATGTCAAGCAAACATAAATCTAGTTTGAAGTAAAAAAATTGCCAAAGAGAAGGAAAGTCTCCCAGATTAAAATCATCACCATCAGTCCACCTCTTTTAATGAATGTCCGAACATAAAAAAGAACTATTATTGTCAACCTTTAAAATGCTAGATACTATGACTTGAGATATATTGCCATGCAACTTCCATCATCATCATATACATGATTTGAGCATTTATTGTCATATTGCTTTGCATGATCGTAAGATAGCTAGCATGATGTTTTCATGGCTTGTTCGTTTGATGTCATTGCTACGCTAGATCATTGCACATCCCGATACACCGCCGGACGCATTCATATAGAGTCATATCTTTGTTCTAGTATCGAGTTGTAATATTGAGTTGTAAGTAAATAAAAGTGTGATGATCATCATTATTAGAACATTGTCCCATGTGAGGTTATCAAAATAAAAGTGGCCAAAGAAGCCCCCCAAAAAAGAGAGAGGCCAAAGAAGCCTAAAAAAGAGAAAAAAATGAGAGAAAAGAGAGAAGGGACAATGTTACTATCCTTTTACCACACTCGTGCTTCAGAGTAGCACCATGTTCTTCATATAAAGAGTCTCTTGAGTTATCACTTTCATATACTAGTGGGAATTTTCATTATAGAACTTGGCTTGTATATTCCAACGATGGGCTTCCTCAAATGCCCTAGGTCTTCATGAGCAAGCAAGTTGGATGCACACCCACTTAGTTTCAGTTTGAGCTTTCATACACTTATAGCTCTAGTGCATCCGTTGCATGGCAATCCCTACTCCTCACATTGACATCAATTGATGGGCATCTCCATACCCGTTGATTAGCCGCGTCGATGTGAGACTTTCTCCTTTTTGTCTTCTCCACGCAACCTCCACCATCATATTCTATTCCACCTATAGTGCTATGTCCATGGCTCACTGATACGTCTCCAACGTATCTATAATTTTTTATTGCTCCATGCTATTATATATTCTGTTTTGGATGTTTAATGGGCTTTATTATACACTTTTATATTATTTTTGGGACTAACCTATTAACCCAAGGCCCAGTGCAAATTGCTGGTTTTTTTGCCTATTTCAGTGTTTCGCAGAAAAGGAATATCAAACGGAGTCCAAACAGAATGAAACCTTCGGGAGCGTGATTTTTGAAACAAACGTGATCCAGAGGACTTTGAGTGGACGTCAAGCAATCAACGAGGAGGCCACGAGGCAGGGGCGCGCCTACCCCCTGGGCGCGCCCTCCACCCTCGTGGCTCCACCGACCTACTTCTTCCTCCTATATATACCTACGTACCTTGAAACCATCGAGGAGCACCACGAAACCCTATTTCCACCGTCGCAACCTTCTGTACCCGTGAGATCCCATCTTGGGGCCTTTTTCGGCGCTCTGCCGGAGGGGGCATCGATGACGGAGGGCTTCTACATCAACACCATAGCCTCTCCGATGATGTGTGAGTAGTTTACCTCAGACCTTCGGGTCCATAGTTATTAGCTAGATGGCTTCTTCTCTCTCTTTGGACCTCAACACAAAGTTCTCCTCAATCTTCTTGGAGATCTATTTGATGCAACTCTTTTTTGTGGTGTGTTTGTCGAGATCCGATGAATTGTGGGTTTATTATCAAGATTATCTATGAACAATATTTGAATCTCCTGTGAATTCTTTTATGTGTGATTGGTTATCTTTGCAAGTCTCTTTGAATTATCAGTTTGGTTTGGCCTACTAGATTGATCTTTCTTGCAATGGGAGAAGTGCTTAGCTTTGGGTTCAATCATGCGGTGCTCGATCCCAGTGACAGTAGGGGAAACGACATGTATTGTATTGTTGCCATCGAGGATAAAAAGATGGGGTTTATACCATATTGCTTGAGTTTGTCCCTCTACATCATGTCATCTTGCCTAATGCGTTACTCTGTTCTTATGAACTTAATACTCTAGATGCATGCTGGATAGCGGTCGATGTGTGGAGTAATAGTAGTAGATGCAGGCATGAGTCGGTCTACTTGTTGCGGACTGCTATCTCTTGAGCACTGCGTTGGTTTTCCCTTGAAGGGGAAAGGGTGATGCAGTAAAGTAGCGTAAGTATTTCCCTCAGTTTTTGAAAACCAAGGTATCAATCCAGTAGGAGGCCACGCACGAGTCCCTCGCACCTACACAAACAAATAAATCCTCGCAACCAACGCAATAAAGGGGTTGTCAATCCCTTCACGGTCACTTACGAGAGTGAGATCAGATAGATATGATAAGATAATATTTTTGGTATTTTTATGATAAAGATGCAAAGTAAAGAAAGCAAAATAAAAACGGCGCCAGAAATAGCTTGTTGTCGGGAGATTAAATATGATGGAAAATAGACCCGGGGGCCATAGGTTTCACTAGTGGCTTCTCTCAAGAGCATAAGTATTATGGTGGGTAAACAAATTACTATTGAGCAATTGACAGAATTGAGCATAGTTATGAGAATATCTAGGTATGATCATGTATATAGGCATCACGTCCGAGACAAGTAGACCGACTCCTGCATGCATCTACTACTATTACTCCACACATCGACCGCTATCCAGCATGCATCTAGAGTATTAAGTTCAAAAGAACAGAGTAACGCCTTAAGTAAGATGACATGATATAGAGGGATAAACTCATGCAATATGATATAAACCCCATCTTGTTATCCTCGATGGCAACAATACAATACGTGCCTTGCTTCCCCTACTGTCACTGGGAAAGGACACCGCAAGATTGAACCCAAAGCTAAGCACTTCTTCCATTGCAAGAAAGATCAATCTAGTAGGCCAAACCAAACTGATAATTCGAAGAGACTTGCAAAGATAACCAATCTCTCCCTAATAATAAAGCACGGATTGACTTTGTCGGGTTCACCGTCGTCCTCTTTTTTTTCACGTCTTCCGTACGTGGTCTCTCTGGGCGGTTCCTACGAGGTGGTACTATTGCCACGCTCGATTTCCTTGCGTTCGGTCTGTGTCACCAGCTCACGTGATCTCTTCATTGGGCCTTCACCCGGCCCACCAGTGCGTTAAATTAGTCCTTGCTCCAGTCCAATACGACTCGAAGTCCTGACTCCTGTTTTCTTTTCCTTTTTAAGCCCTCCACGACAGCCGGACACAAAAGAGAGGGGAGGGGCCTGATGCTTCTAAGATCGTCGTCTTCGTGCCCGCGGTTGGAGGCCATTACTCGGCGGCATCATCGATGGCACACATCTCGATCGTCGTCGCACACGACGCGCTCTGCCCGGAGCTCTGTCCTCCCCTAAGGCGAGCGCGGGGTCGGACCTGCTTGTGCTCACGGTGTGCACAAGGACAGGGGAGATCCTGGCATTGGTCGCCGAAGCTGCTGAAGAACGACAAAGGAGGCGGGAGGCGCACTGGAGGTGGAGGCGGACGACGACGGGAACGTGACGGGGCTACTTCTTCGATCGAAGTTGGAATCGCCGGGGCGCAGCAGCGCTACCCGCGAGCGGAGGCAGAGACGAGCGGGAGGCAGAGCACGCTCCGAACTTGAAACGGAGGCTGTGCGCGCTAAACGACGAGCTTCGATGCGCTCCAGCCCTAGGCAGCTATGGCGTCAGGATCATCCAAGGCAGACGCGACTCCTTGAGCGGGTGCCCCTCCTGGCATGGCCCTCCATGGCGCATGGACGGAGGCCTCCGGCCAACAACGATCTCAGGATCGACCATCGGCGCCAGGGGCGCTTAGCACTAACCGACGTTCCACAACGAGTGGCAGAGGAGACGAAGAAGCGCGCGAGCATGCCAGTATAACGTTGTCCCTAAGCGGCGCAACAGCAGTCACTCAACCCAGGAACTGCACGATGCATACAAATCGAGACAATAGTTTAAGTTTGTCGGGTAGTGTACATGCATGATTTGCCTATTATTTTATTTGTACCATCACACCTCCTGTAAATCCTTATTGTTGTTGTATGTATTCTAGCTGCACCTTCATCATCTCCGTACTGGTGATAGAGCACAGTTTTTTTATTGGCGATGTTGCTGGTGTTGGCAAAGGCCGATTAATCTGAGAAAATTGGCAATATAACCGTATAAGGCAGTGTAAGACTTTTGGCAAAATTCCCATCAAGTCTCTGCTCTGCTGAATTTTTTTAGAATTCTGCCATCATGTCTTATTCTTCACTACTTACCTTTAGCTGATTTGCAATTTCCTGGTGGGTATCGGTTGATTCTGACCAGAAGTATCATGCTCGAAGAGATTTAGATGGTGTTGGTGCAAAAGCGTACAAGGTATGAAACCTATTAAAATTAAATGATATTTTAACCTCAAGCCAATGCCATCTGTATTACACCAACTGTATGAGACCCTGCGGCTCCACATGATAGCATCTTCAACTGTATGCATGTGGATTTAACAACACAACATTTATCTAGAAATGCTAACAGGGAGTGATCGAGTGTGAATGTTTTTCTTTAGATATGATGTAACAAAGATAAAATATACCGTTTCAATCTAACTCATAATAACAAAAACATGAGAAAACGTAATACTCCCTCCGTTCCTAAATATAAGTCTTTGTAGAGATTCCACTACAAACTACATACGGATGTATATAGACATATTTTAGAATGTATATTCACTCATTTTGCTCTATATGTGGTCCATACTGGAATCTCTAAAAAGACTTATATTTAGGAATGGAAGGAGTATATTTTAGTATGGGTATGTGGATTGCAAATAGGATACTAATCTTTATCTCGAACATATAAATGATTTTAATTACTGCCAATGTCGATATGGTCGCATTATTTATTGCAATGAAATTGGATCCGCTATTGTAGATTCGACTTGAGTCTCGACATATGTTAGTCATGTAATTGATTTGCCTGTTCGTAGGTTTTTTAGGTTTTTGAGTTTCTCCTTCGTTGCCACAAAATACATAATTTTTCAGCAAATCAATGTATAGCAACCGTGTATGCTTGAATCCTGTTTTTTTCTTTGAATTTTTAGAGTATGTTACTTCTTATGTTTTTATCGTTTGGGTAAATCACAACACCAACATTAACCTATTTTTTTACGACGGGGTGGAGGACAAGCAGCAACACGGGTGAGGTAACATGTTGAAATGGAAGACATGTGCCTATGTGTGTGCGCCCGGGGCGGGTGGATGGAGTGTTAGAGTCGTGTGATGTTTTCTTTTTGGGAGAGAGTCTTGCGTCATACTTCTGCGGATAGGAGCGTGTGATGTTTTTTCTCATTGCAACACACATGCATGTTTCATATAGTTACTATGTTCTCATCAATGGCTTGATTTGAAGACCACGGTTTTGTTACCCGTTGCAACGCACGGGCCCTTTTTTGCTATAGAAAGAAAGCACGGGAGGAGCCGGAAAATACATGGATGAACCCACTTCAGAAAACACATTTCTAATTGCCAAAATATTCTGAAAAACAGTTCAACAGGATACAGCTCCACATTGTGTGTGTGCACCGAAAGTTTGGCTGAAAAACAACATTTTCTTTTGGCCCGTGCAAAAAAGACAAAAAAAGTGTTGTGGAACGCTATTTAGAAGCACTAAAAATTGTTTTTTTTGTGGAGGCAAAAGAAAAGGGCAACTTTTCACAAAATTTTGTGTCGCCGGAGAAGGTAGATGTAAAATTTTGTTTTGAAAAATTCATGTTTTAAAACATGTTTAAAATGGCTTTTTGAAAAGCGGGTTCATATGTACCCGGTTTCAAAGATGTTCAGTTCGGATACAAACTTACTTCGACTACAAACTACTGCAAACTACTCAGAGATTGTCCCAGTCAATGTCGGAGCTCGATCACCCTTGAGGGACCAGCCTCATCCTCCTCCTCCTCCTTCTTATTCTCCTTCCTCGCCCCCTTCTTCACCGGCTTGTCCCGATGCACCCAGTACTCATACTCCTCCAATGCGAGGTTCATATTTTCTGTCGTAAACCTCGCCATGGTAGCCTCATCCCGCCGATGAATGTTGCACTAATCCAAGATGACCTGAGTCTCTGATACGTCTCCAACGTGTCTATAATTTTTTTATTGTTTCATCCTATTATATTATCAATCTTTAGATACTTTATATGCAATTTTATATCATTTGAACTAATAAAGCACGGATTGACTTTGTCGGGTTCACCGTCACAATACGCTTTCTTCCTGTGAATATACGCTTTCAGTTTTCACCTATATTATTTTCGCTATCTGAGGTGGTACTATTTATAAGCCTTTTCATATGTGTAGTTAACAGTTCTTTTGTTGGGCGTCGTTTTCTTAGATCTGGCCCACCCGGATCCTGTGTGTGCGTGTGTTTGAATATAAAAAAACCGATAAAACAATTGGCCAACGCAGGGATTCGATCCTTGGTCTGCTGGGTGTGTGCAAATGCATCATACCGAACAGGCTAGACTCGTGAGTGTGCTAACGTTGGCGTCTGGTGGCATCTGGCCTTTCAAGAATAGAAGACCACGCGTACTCGGGCCGAAACAATGGGCCCGGGCGTGCTTGGCCGGCCGACTGCTGCGGCCGAAAGTACAGACATTGGGAAGCAGGCTACTGCTTCGGAAATTAAGCAAAGAATATGGCGTGAATAAGAATTGTCCTTAACGAAACAAATGAAGGGGAGAGCAATAGCTATTATGCATAATTAGGCTAGCAAGAAAGGAAATAGACATTAATTGCTAATTACATGAGAAATAAAGAAGGAAGAAGAAAGAAAAGAGAGAGAGGAAGGAAATAGACGGTAATTATGTAGAGTCGGCAAGAAAGGAAATAGATATTTTTGCATGAGAAATGAAAAAGGAAGGAGAAAGGAAATAGACTGTAATTATTGTGAGCGCCATATTAATCGCATGAGTAATTAATAGGCCGGCAATTTGGATTCCTCACATGCATGATATAAGGAAACAAAGATAAATAAAATAGACACTAATTGCATGATAAATAAAGAAGAAAAGAGAAAGGAAGTAAATAAATGGCAATTACAGATTTTTTTTAAGGAGGTGCGGATATCAATGGCAGGCGTGTAGTGCCCCATTCATATCTTATGAATAAAACGATGTGGCGTCTTTTTCGTGCTTGATACTCACTAAATTCATGCCATTTTTTCTTTCGTTGCAACAGAGTGTGACATGTTTTCCTTACACTTATAATCCTTACTAAATTTGCGCCAAATTTATAACACATTGAACGTTATATTTGCGCATACAATCCCCGCTAAATTTATGTCAATTGTTTCAACTGTTGTAACCCACGGGCATCTGTACTATTTTTATATTTATATGAATGGAGGTATAATCTTATTGGTCCTCCCATTTCGTATGTCCATGGCATTTTTCATATTGAGCTAGGCTATTCTACCGATCATCTGTCCTGGGCCACTTGGCCTCTGCCCCGTTGGTCCGTGTAGCATTCCACCAATAGAAAACATAGTGCCCTGCCAACCTATCCGTGCAACCCAGCCCAACAAATCAAACCCGCCATCCCGTCTAGGATATGAGGCAAAAATCGTTGACCTCTAACTTGCAACCTGCACAGTTTTTTGTGTTGATCGTGTTAGCCCGCAAAAAAAGGTGTTGATCGTTTTAAACTAAAGTTAAATTTGGTGGTTGTTTGTGTCCTTCACGGACTGGTACTTAACTATTACCATGTAAATCCGGATAACACAAACACAAGGCGCAAGCATTAGATTGTGCAGATGTGGCCAGGATCTCAAACGCGACCGTTCGCTGGTCTTTCCATGCAGGCGATGAAATTTTGTATTGGTTCCAAGCTCAGGTGGAACGTTCGCTGTGTAGTGAACATCGTGACTGACATGATAATAAAGAAAAGAAGTGGCAACAAGGAGGGAAGCACTAGGGGTGATAATTTGTTTCTCCCGTTGCAACGCACGGGCACTTTTGCTAGTCATACATAAAAGAATTCAGAGAAGATTCAAATATTGTTCATAGATAAACTTGATCATAAACCCACAATTCATCGGTCTCAACAAACACACCGCAAAAGAAGATTACATCGAATAGATCTCCACAAGAGAGGGGGAGAACATTGAATTGAGATCCAAAAAGATAGAAGAAGCCATCTAGCTAATAACTATGGACCCGAAGGTCTAAGGTAAACTACTCACACATCATCGGAGAGGCTATGGTGTTGATGTAGAAGCCCTTCGTGATCGATGCCCCCTCCGGCAGGGCTCCGGAAAAGGCCCCAAGATGGAATCTCACGGGTACAGAAGGTTGCGGCGGTGGAATTAGGTTTTTGGCTCCGTCTCTGGTAGTTTGGGGGTACGCAGGTATATATAGGAGGAAGAAGTACGTCGGTGGAGCAACGTGGGGCCCACGAGGGTGGAGGGCGCGCCTAGGGGGGGTAGGCGCTCCCCCCTACCTCGTGCCTTCCTGGTTGATGTCTTGACGTAGGGTCCAAGTCCTCTGGATCATGTTCGTTCCGAAAATCACGTTCTCGAAGTTTTCATTCCGTTTGGACTCCGTTTGATATTCTTTTTCTGCGAAACTCTGAAATAGGCAAAAACAGCAATTCTGGGCTGGGCCTCCGGTTAATAGGTTAGTCCCAAAAATAGTATAAAAGTGTATAATAAAGCCCATTAATGTCCAAAATAGAATATAATATTGCATGGAACAATAAAAAATTATAGATACGTTGGAGAAGTATCAAGCATCCCCAAGCTTAATTCCTGCTCGTCCTCGAGTAGGTAAATGATAAAAACAGAACTTTTGATGTGGAATGCTACTTGGAATAATTTCAATGTAATTCTCTTAATTGTGGTATGAATATTCAGATCCGAAAGATTCAAGACAAAAGTTTAATATTGACATAAAAATAATAATATTTCAAGCATACTAACTAAGCAATTATGTCTTCTCAAAATAACATGGCCAAAGAAAGTTATCCCTACAAAATCATATAGTCTGGCTATGCTCTATCTTCACCACACAAAGTATTTAAATCATGCACAACCCCGATGACAAGCCAAGCAATTGTTTCATACTTTTGATGTTCTCAAACTTTTTCAATCTTCACGCAATACATGAGCGTGAGCCATGGACATAGCACTATATGTGGAATAGAATGGTGGTTGTGGAGAAGACAAAAAGGAGAAGATAGTCTCACATCAACTAGGCGTATCAACGGGCTATGGAGATGCCCATTAATAGATATCAATGTGAGTGAGTAGGGATTGCCCTGCAACGGATGCACTAGAGCTATAAGTATATGCAAGCTCAACAAAAGAAACTAAGTGGGTGTGCATCCAACTCGCTTGCTCACGAAGACCTAGGGCATTTTGAGGAAGCCCATCATTGGAATATACAAGCCAAGTTCTATAATGAAAATTTCCCACTAGTATATGAAAGTGATATCATAGGAGACTCTCTATCATGAAGATCATGGTGCTACTTTGAAGCACAAGTGTGGTAAAGGGATAGTAACATTGTCCCTTCTCTCTTTTTCTCTCATTTTTCTATTTTTATTTGGGCCTTTTTTTATGGCCTCTTTTTTTAGTCCGGAGTCTCATCCCGACTTATGGGGGAATCATAGTCTCCATCATCCTTTCCTCACTTGGGACAATGCTCTAAAGATGATGATCATCACACTTTTATTTACTTACAACTCAATAATTACAACTCAATACTTAGAACAAAATATGACTCTATGTGAATGCCTCTGGCGGTGTACCGGGATATGCATTGAATCAAGAGTGACATGTATGAAAGAATTATGAACGGTGGCTTTGCCACAAATACAATGTTAGCTACATGATCATGCAAAGCAATATGACACTGATGGAGCGTGTCATAGTAAACGGAACGGTGGAAAGTTGCATGGCAATATATCTCGGAATGGCTATGCAAATGCCATGATAGGTAGGTATGGTGGCTGTTTTGAGGAAGGTATATGGTGGGTGTATGATACCGGCGAAAAGTGCGCGGTATTAGAGAGGCTAGCAGTGGTGGAAGGAAGAAAAGTGTGTATAATCCATGGACTCAACATTAGTCATAAAGAACTCATATACTTATTGCAAAAATCTACAAGTTATCAAAGAAAAGTATTACGCGCATGCTCCTAGGGGGATAGATTGCTAGGAAAAGACCATCGCTCGTCCCCGACCGCCACTCATGAGGAAGACAATCAATAAATAAGTCATGCTCCGACTTCATCACATAACGGTTCACCATACGTGCATGCTACGGGAATCACAAACTTTAACACAAGTATTTCTCAAATTCAAAACTACTCAACTAGCATGACTCTAATATCATCATCTCCATATCTCAAAACAATTATCAAGCATCTAACTTCTCATAGTATTCAACACACTCATAAGAATTTTTTTACTAATCTTGAATGCCTATCATAATTAAAGAAAATTACCATGCTGTTTTGTAGAACTCTCAAAATAATCTAAGTGAAGCATGAGAGAACAATAGTTTCTATAAAACATATCCACCACTGTGCTCTAAAAGATATAAGTGAAGCACTAGAGCAAAAACTATATAACTCAAAAGATATAAGTGAAGCACATAGAGTATTCTAACAATTTTCGAATCATGTGTGTCTCTCTCAAAAGGTGTGTACAGCAAGGATGATTGTGGCAAACTAACAAACAAAGACTCAAATAATACAGGACGCTCCAAGCAAAACACATACCATGTGGTGAATAAAAATATAGCTCCAAGTAAAGTTACCGATGGAAGTAGACGAAAGAGTGGATGCCTTCCGGGGCATCCCCAAGCTTTGGCTTTTAGGTGTCCTTATATTATCTTGGGGTGACATGGGCATCCCCAAGCTTAGGATCTTGCCACTCCTTGTTCCATAATCCATCAAATCTTTTACCCAAAACTTGAAAACTACACAACACAAAACTCAGCAGAAAATCTCGTGAGCTCCGTTAGCGAAAGAAGAGAAAACACCACTTCAAGGTACTGTAATGAACTTGAACTCATTCTTTATTTATATTGGTGTTAAACCTACTGTATTCCAACTTCTCTATGGTTTATAAACTATTTTACTAGCCATAGATTCATCAAAATAAGGAAACAACACACGAAAAACAGAATCTGTTAAAAACAGAACAGTCTGTAGTAATCTATAACTAACGCAAACTTCTGGAACTCAAACAATTCAGACAAAATAGGACGACCTAGAAAATTTGTTTATTGATCAGCATAAATTGGAATCAATATTTTATCACGTTCTGGTGATTTGTAACAATTATTTCGTGAACAGAAAGTTTCTGGAATTTTCAGCAAGATCAAATAACTATCATCCAAGGAGATCCTATAGGTTAAACTTGGCACAAACACTAATTAAAACATAAAAAAATATAATCAGAGGCTAGATCAAATATTTATTCCTAAACAGAAGCAAAAAAGCAAAAAACTAAAAATAAAATTGGGTTGCCTCCCAACAAGCGCTATCGTTTAACGCCCCTAGCTAGGCATAATAGTTTTAATGATGCTCACATGAAAGACAAGAATTGAAGCACAAAGAGAGCATCATATAGCATGTGAAAAACACATCTAAGTCTAACATACTTCCTATGCATAGGCATCTTATAGACAAACAAATTATCAAGACAAGCAAATACTAGCATATGCAAGGAAGAAGTGAGAAACAATAGCAATCTCAACATAACGAGAGGTAATTTAGTAACATGAAAATTTCTCCAACCATATTTTCCTCTCTCATAATAATTACACGTGGGATCATATTCAAATTCAACGATATAGCTATCACATAATATTTTCTCTACATGATCCACATGCATGCAAAGTTGACACTCTTCCAAAATAGTGGGAATATCATTAACTAAAGTCATGACCTCTCCAAACCCACTTTTATCAAAAATACCATAAGATTGAACATTCTCCAAATATGTGGGATCTAAAGTTGACACTCCTCCAAACCCACTTTCAATATTATTGCAAACACTATTATCAATCTCATATTCATCATGGGGGTTAAATAAATTTTCAAGATCGTAAGAAGAATCACCCCAATCATGATCATTGCAACAAATAGAGGACATAGCAAAACTAGCATCCCCAAGCTTAGGGTTTTGCGTATTATTAGCATAATTTACATCAATAGAATTTATAATAAAATCATTGCAATCATGCTTTTTATTCAAAGATCTATCGTGAATCACTTCATAAAGTACTTCATCACAATTTTCAGATTCATGAATTTCAAGCAAAACCTCATAAAGATAATCTAGTGCACTCAACTCACTAGCAATAGGTTCATCATAATTGGATCTCTTAAAGAGATTAGCAAGTGGATGAGGATCCATAAACTCTTAGCAAGCGAAGATGCAAGCAAAAAGAAGGCACATGGTAACACAAGATTGAACGGAGGAAGGGCGAATAAAACGGCAAGGGTGAAGTGGGGGAGAGGAAACGAGAGGCAAATGGCAAATAATGTAATGCGAGGGATAAGAGTTTGTGATGGGTACTTGGTATGTCTTGACTTGACTTGACTTGGCGCGAATCTCCCCGGCAACGGCGCCAGAAATCCTTCTTGCTACCTCTTGAGCACTGCGTTGGTTTTCCCTTGAAGAGGAAAGGGTGATGCAGTAAAGTAGCGTAAGTATTTCCCTCAGTTTTTGAGAACCAAGGTATCAATCCAGTAGGAGGCCACACACGAGTCCCTCGCACCTACACAAACAAATAAATCCTCGCAACCAACGCAATAAAGGGGTTGTCAATCCCTTCACGGTCACTTACGAGAGTGAGATCAGATAGATATGATAAGATAATATTTTTGGTATTTTTATGATAAAGATGCAAAGTAAAGAAAGCAAAATAAAAACGGCGCCAGAAATAGCTTGTTGTCGGGAGATTAAATATGATGGAAAATAGACCCGGGGGCCATAGGTTTCACTAGTGGCTTCTCTCGAGAGCATAAGTATTACGGTGGGTAAACAAATTACTGTTGAGCAATTGACAGAATTGAGCATAGTTATGAGAATATCTAGGTATGATCATGTATATAGGCATCACGTCCGAGACAAGTAGACCGACTCCTGCATGCATCTACTACTATTACTCCACACATCGACCGCTATCCAGCATGCATCTAGAGTATTAAGTTCAAAAGAACAGAGAAACGCCTTAAGTAAGATGACATGCTGTAGAGGAATAAACTCATGCAATATGATATAAACCCCATCTTGTTATCCTCGATGGCAACAATACAATACGTGCCTTGCTGCCCCTACTGTCACTGGGAAAGGACACCGCAAGATTGAACCCAAAGCTAAGCACTTCTCCCATTGCAAGAAAGATCAATCTAGTAGGCCAAACCAAACTGATAATTCAAAGAGACTTGCAAAGATAACCAATCATACATAAAAGAATTCAGAGAAGATTCAAATATTGTTCATAGATAAACTTGATCATAAACCCACAATTCATCGGTCTCAACAAACACACCGCAAAAGAAGATTACATCGAATAGATCTCCACAAGAGAGGGGGAGAACATTGTATTGAGATCCAAAAAGAGAGAAGAAGCCATCTAGCTAATAACTATGGACCCGAAGGTCTGAGGTAAACTACTCACACATCATCGGAGAGGCTATGGTGTTGATGTAGAAGCCCTCCGTGATCGATGCCCCCTCCGGCGGGGCTCCGGAAAAGGCCCCAAGATGGGATCTCACGGGTACAGAAGGTTGCGACGGTGGAATTAGGTTTTTGGCTCCGTCTCTGGTAGTTTGGGGGTACGTAGGTATACATAGGAGGAAGAAGTACGTCAGTGGAGCAACATGGGGCCCACAAGGGTGGAGGGCGCGCCCAGGGGGGTAGGCGCGCCCCCTACCTCGTGCCTTCCTGGTTGATGTCTTGACGTAGGGTCCAAGTCCTCTGGATCACGTTCGTTCCGAAAATCACGTTCCCGAAGGTTTCATTCCGTTTGGACTCCGTTTGATATTCTTTTTCTGCGAAACTCTGAAATAGGCAAAAAACAGCAATTCTGGAATGGGCCTCCGGTTAACAGGTTAGTCCCAAAAATAGTATAAAAGTGTATAATAAAGCCCATTAATGTCCAAAACAGAATATAATATAGCATGGAACAATAAAAAATTATAGATACGTTGGAGACGTATCACGGACGTGATGCCAATATACATGATCATGCCTAGATATTCTCATAACTATGCTCAATTCTATCAATTGCTCGACAGTAATTTGTTCACCCACCGTAATACTTATGCTATCTTGAGAGAAGCCACTAGTGAAACCTATGGCCCCCGGTTCTATTCTCTATCATATTAATCTCCCGTCAACTAGCTATTTCTTTTGCCGTTTATTTTGCAATCTTTACTTTCAATCTTTATCATAAAAATACCAAAAATATTATCTTATCATCTCTATCAGATCTCACTTTTGCAAGTGGCCGTGAAGGGATTGACAACCCCTTTATCGCGTTGGTTGCAAGGTTCTTATTTGTTTGTGTAGGTACGAGGGACTTGCGTGTGGCCTCCTACTGGACTGATACCTTGGTTCTCAAAAACTGAGGGAAATACTTGCGCTACTTTGCTGCATCACCCTTTCCTCTTCAAGGGAAAAACCAACGCATGCTCAAGAGGTAGCAAGAAGGATTTCTGGCGTCGTTGCCGGGGAGGCTTACACCAAGTCAAGTCAAGATTTGAACTCCCGACAACGAGCCATTTCTGGCGCCGTTGCCGGGGAGTCTACGCACAAGTCAAGACATACCAAGTACCCATCGCAAACTCTTATCCCTCACATTACATTATTTTCCATTTGCCTCTCGTTTTCCTCTCCCCCACTTCACCCTTGCCGTTTTATTCGCCCTCTGTTTCCATTTGCTCTTTCTTTCGCTTGCCTCTTGGGTCCCGTGTGTCGTTATGGCTAGTCCTTTATCCACTCCTTTATCTCCCGAGAATGAAGTTCTTAATTTTAAACAAAGGGAGGGAGAAAATCTAAAAGATGCTTGGTACAGAATTTGCAATGCGCAAAATAGATCTACTAGGAAGCAATCTACTTCCGTTCTTCTTCTCAATTTCTATGTAGGCATCACTCCTTGGAATAGATAAATTCTTGATACCATTACCGGAGGGAATTTCTTGGTTAGCCATACTTTTGATTCTTATAATGCTATAATAGATTTGTTTGGCCCACCA
The DNA here is from genome assembly GCF_002575655.3 of Aegilops tauschii subsp. strangulata. Lineage (NCBI taxonomy): Eukaryota > Viridiplantae > Streptophyta > Magnoliopsida > Poales > Poaceae > Aegilops > Aegilops tauschii. The sequence goes on from NC_053036.3 coordinate 522,575,375, forward strand.
CCTCTTTTGGTTAATGGAACTATTTTAACTTTGGAACATGTGATGCAAAGACTTGAAATTATTGAAAATAAAGTTGCCACCATAGAGTTGATTGAAAATTTGGATAGAAAGATCCACAACCAAATTACTCAATATGGATCTAAGGTAGGATTTGCTCTTAAAATTTTTAAAGAAAAGGAACCCATGGTTGACGAAAAGATAGATCAAGAGTCCACTAGAATCGATAAAATTGAAGATATTATCACCAACCTAGGGTCTGCCTTTTCTTCCGTGAAAAATACTCCAAAACCTTCTAATGCTAAAATTGCCAAATTGATGTATGTTCCTAAAAATAAGGGTGAAACTTCTAGTAAGGAAAATGCGGGTCTCAAATCCATAAGTGTTCACCCCAACTTTCTCGCTATCATTAAGGAACCTTTTGCTACAAATGATTTTCTTGATTTATTGCCCAGGAGTTCGATAATTAATAAAAATAAGGAAACTCCTAAGGGTTATAAGTGTTTTATTGAAGAATTGCACACCAAAGATGGCAATACCTAGATCTATCCTTGCCTTTATGCCTAGCTAGGGGCGTTAAACGATAGCGCTTGTTGGGAGGCAATCCAATTTTATTTTAATTTCTTGCTTTTTGGTTCTGTTTAGGAATAAATCTTCCATCTAGCTTCTGGTTATATGTGTTTTTATGTTTTAATTAGTGTTTGTGCCAAGTTAAACCTATATGATCTTCTTGGATGATAGTTATTTGATCTTGCTGAAAATTCCAGAAACTTTCTGTTCACAAAAACAATTGTTAAAAATCACCAGAATGTGATAAAATACTGATTCCAATTGAAATAGATCAATAAACAAATTATCTAGGCCGTCCTATTTTGGTAGATTTTTCTGAGTTACAGAAGTTTGTGTTAGATACAGATTACTACAGACTGTTCTGTTTTTGACAGATTCTGTTTTTCGTGTGTTATTTGCTTATTTTGATGAATCTATGGCTAGTAATGGAGTTTATGAACCATATAGAAGTTGGAATACATTAGGTTTAACACCAATACAAATAAAGAATTAGTTCATTACAATACCTTAAAGTGGTGTTTTGTTTTCTTTCGCTAACAGAGCTCATGAGATTTTCTGTTAAGTTTTGTGTTGTGAAGTTTTCAAGTTTTGGGTAAAGATTTGATGGATTATGGAACAAGGAGTGGCAAGAGCCTAAGCTTGGGGATGTACAAGGCACCCCAAGGTAAAATCCAAGGACAACCAAAATCCTAAGCTTGGGGATGCCCCGGAAGGCATCCCCTCTTTTGTCTTCGTCCATCGGTAACTTTACTTGATGCTATATTTTTATTCACCACGTGATATGTGTTTTGCTTGGAGCGTCTTGTATGATTTGAGTCTTTGATTTTTAGTTTACCACAATCATCCTTGCTGTACACACCTTTTGGGAGACACACACATTAATCGGAATTTATTAGAATACTCTATGTGCTTCACTTATATCTTTTGAGCTATATAGTTTTTGCTCTAGTGCTTCACTTATATCTTTTAGAGCACGGCGGTGGTTCTATTTTATAGAAATTATTGATCTCTCATGCTTCACTTACATTATTTTGAGATTCCTTTAGAACAGTATGGTAATTTTCTTTGGTTATAGAATTAGTCCTAATATGATAGGCATCCAAGATTAGTATAATAAAAACTTTCATATAAGTGCGTTGAATACTAAGAGAAGTTTGATACTTGATGATTGTTTTGAGATATGGAGGTAGTGATATTAAAGTTGTGCTAATTGAGTAGTTGTGAATTTGAGAAATACTTGTGTTGAAGTTTGCAAGTCCCATAGCATGCACGTATGGTAAACGTTGTGTATTAAATTTGAAACATGAGGTGGTCTTTTCCTACCAATCTATCCCCCTAGGAGCATGCACGTAGTGCTTGGTTTTGATGAATTGTAGATTTTTGCAATAAGTATGTGAGTTCTTTATGACTAATGTTGAGTCCAAGGATTATACGCACTCTCACCCTTCCATCATTGCTAGCCTTTTTGGTACCGTGCATTGCCCTTTCTCACCTTGAGAGTTGGTGCAAACTTCGCCGGTGCATCCAAACCCCGTGATACGATACGCTCTATCACACATAAACCTCCTTATATCTTCCTCAAAACAGCCACCATACCTACCTATTATGGCATTTCCATAGCGATTCCGAGATATATTGCCATGCAACTTTCCACCGTTCCGTTTATTATGACACGCATCATCATTGTCATATTGCCTTGCATGATCATGTAGTTGACATCGTATTTGTGGCAAAGCCACCATGCATATTATTTTATACATGTCACTCATGAGTCATTGCCCATCCCGGTACACCGCCGGAGGCATTCATATAGAGTCATATTTTGTTCTAGTATCGAGTTGTAATCATTGAGTTGTAAATAAATAGAAGTGTGATGATCATCATTAAAAGAGCATTGTCCCAAATAAAAAAATAAAAAAGAAGAGAAAGGCCAAAAAGAATAAATAAAAAGGGGCAATGCTACTATCCTTTTTCCACACTTGTGCTTCAAAGTAGCACCATGATCTTTATGATAGAGAGTCTCTTGTTTTGTCACTTTCATATACTAGTGGGAATTTTTCATTATAGAACTTGGCTTGTATATTCCAACAATGGGCTTCCTCAAATGCCCTAGGTCTTCGTGAGCAAGCAAGTTAGATGCACACCCACTTAGTTTCTTTTGTTGAGCTTTCGTACATTTATAGCTCTAGTGCATCCGTTGCATGGCAATCCCTACTCCTTGCATTGACATCAATTGATGGGCATCTCCCTAGCCCATTGATTAGCCACGTCAATGTGAGACTTTCTCCTTTTTTGTCTTCTCCACATAACCCCCATCATTATTATTCTATTCCACCCATAGTGCTATATCCATGGCTCACGCTCATGTATTGCGTGAAAGTTGAAAAAAGTTTGAGATTACTAAAGTATGAAACAATTGCTTGGCTTGTCATCGGGGTTGTGCAAGATGAGAGCATTCTTGTGTGACGAAAATGGAGCATGACCAAACTATATGATTTTGTATGGATGAACTTTCTTTGGCCATGTTATTTTGGGAAGACATAATTGCTTAGTTAGTATGCTTGAAGTATTATTATTTTTATGTCAATACTAAACTTTTATCTTGAATCTTTCAGATCTGAACATTCATGCCACAATAAAGAAAGTTACATTGAAGAATATGCTAGGTAGCATTCCACATCAAAATTTCTATTTTTATCATTTACCTACTCGAGGACAGGCAGGAATTAAGCTTGGGGATGCTTGATACGTCTCCAACGTATCTATAATTTTTTATTGCTCCATGCTATTATATATTCTGTTTTGGATGTTTAATGGGCCTTATTATACACTTTTATATTATTTTTGGGACTAACCTATTAACCCAAGGCCCAGTGCAAATTGTTGTTTTTTTTGCCTATTTCAGTGTTTCGCAGAAAAGGAATATCAAACAGAGTCCAAACGGAATGAAACCTTCGGGAGCGTGATTTTTGGAACAAACGTGATCCAGAGGACTTGGAGTGGACGTCAAGCAATCAACGAGGAGGCCACGAGGCAGGGGCGCGCCTACCCCCCTTGGTGCGCCCTCCACCTTCGTGGGCCCCTCGTGGCTCCACCGACCTACTTCTTCCTCCTATATATACCTACGTACCCCGAAACCATCGAGGAGCACCACGAAACCCTATTTCCACCGCCGCAACCTTCTGTACCCATGAGATCCCATCTTGGGGCCTTTTCCGGCGCTCCGCCGGAGGGGTCATCGATCACGAAGGGCTTCTGCATCAACACCATAGCCTCTCCGATGATGTGTGAGTAGTTTACCTCAGACCTTCGGGTCCATAGTTATTAGCTAGATGGCTTCTTCTCTCTCTTTGGATCTCAATACAAAGTTCTCCTCGATCTTCTTGGAGATCTATTTGATGTAACTCTTTTTTGCGGTGTGTTTGTCGAGATCCGATGAATTGTGGGTTTATGATCAAGATTACCTATGAACAATATTTGAATCTCCTCTGAATTCTTTTATGTATGATTGGTTATCTTTGCAAGTCTCTTCGAATAATCAGTTTGGTTTGGCCTACTAGATTGATCTTTCTTGCAATGGGAGAAGTGCTTAGCTTTGGGTTCAATCATGCGTGCTCGATCCCAGTGACAGTAGGGGAAACGACACGTATTGTATTGTTGCCATCGAGGATAAAAAGATGGGGTTTATATCATATTGCTTGAGTTTATCCCTCTACATCATGTCATCTTGCCTAATGCGTTACTCTGTTCTTATGAACTTAATACTCTAGATGCATGTTGGATAGCGGTCGATGTGTGGAGTAATAGTAGTAGATGCAGGCAGGAGTCGGTCTACTTGTTGCGGGCGTGATGCCTATATACATGATCATGCCTAGATATTCTCATAACTATGCACAATTCTATCAATTCCTCGACAGTAATTTGTTCACCCACCGTAATACTTATGCTATCTTGAGAGAAGCCACTAGTGAAACCTATGGCCCTGGGTCTATTCTCTATCATATTAATCTCCCGTCAACTAGCTATTTCTTTCGCCGTTTATTTTGCAATCTTTACTTTCAATCTTTATCATAAAAATACCAAAAATATTATCTTATCATCTCTATCAGATCTCACTTTTGCAAGTGGTCGTGAAGGGATTGTCAACCCCTTTATCGTGTTGGTTGCAAGGTTCTTATTTGTTTGTGCAGGTACGAGGGACTTGTGTGTTGCCTCCTACTGGATTGATACCTTGGTTCTAAAAAACTGAGGGAAATACTTACGCTACTTTGCTGCATCACCCTTTCCTCTTCAAGGGAAAAACCAACACATGCTCAAGAGGTAGCACTCATGCTCATGTATTGCGTGAAAGTTGAAAAGGTTTGAGAACGTCAAAAGAATGAAACAATTGCTTGGCTTGTCATCGGGGTTGTGCATGATTTGAATATTTTGTGTGGTGAAGATGGAGCATAGCCAGACCATATGATTTTGTAGGGATAACTTTGTTTGGCCATGTTATTTTGAAAAGACATGATTGCTTTATTAGTATGCTTGAAGTATTATTTTCTTAATGTCAAATGATAGACTATTGCTTTGAATCACTTGTGTCTTAATATTCATGCCATGATTAGATTACATGATCAAGATTATGCTAGGTAGCATTCCACATCAAAAAATTATCTTTTTTATCATTTACCTACTCGAGGATGAGCAGGAATTAAGCTTGGGGATGCTGATACGTCTCTGTCATATCTATAATTTTTTATTGTTCCATGCCAATATTATACAACTTTCATATACTTTTGGCAACTTTTTATACTATTTTTGGGACTAACATACTGATCCAGTGCCCAGTGTCAGTTCCTATTTGTTGCATGTTTTTTGTTTCGCAGAAAATCCATATCAAACGGAGTCCAAACGGGATAAAAACTTACAGAGATTTTTTTGGAATATATGTGATTTTTGGGAAGAAGAATCAACGCGAGACGATGCCCCAGGGGGCCACGAGGCAGGGGCGCACCCTAGGGGGGTGGGGGCGCCCCTGACCCTCGTGGCCACCCCGTAAGTGTTGGGGATCGTAGCAGAAATTAAAATTTTCTACGCATCACCAAGATCAATCTATGGAGTTTACTAGCAACGAGAGGGGAGGAGTGCATCTACATACCCTTGTAGATCGCGAGCGGAAGCGTTCAAGAGAACGGGGTTGATGGAGTCGTACTCGTCGTGATCCAAATCACCGATGATCCAAGCGCCGAACGGACGGCACCTCCGCGTTCAACACACGTACGGAGCGGTAACGTCTCCCACGCCTTGATCCAGCAAGGAGGAGGGAGAGGTTGAGGAAGAAGGCTCCAACAGTAGCACGACGGCATGGTGGTGGTGGAGTGACAGTTCTCCGGCAGGGCTTCGCCAAGCACACGCGGAGGAGGAGAGGTGTTGGGGAGGGGAGGGGCTGCGCCTTGGATGTGGTGCTGCAGCCCTCCCCTCACCCCTCTATTTATAGGGAGAAGGGGGAAGGGGGCCGGCCCCTCTAGATGAGATCTAGAGGGGGGCCGCGGCCAAGGGGGGGGAGGGAGCTTGCCCCCCAAGCAAGGGGGGCGCCCCCCTTTAGGGTTCCCCCCAAACCCTAGGCGCATGGGCCCTAGGGGGGTTGGCGCCCAGCCCACTAAGGGCTGGTTCCCTTCCACCTACAGCCCGTAAGGCCCTCCGGGGCAGGTGGACCCTCCCGGTGGACCCCCGGAACCCCTCCGGTGGTCCCGGTACAATACCGGTATACCCCCGAATATTTCCGGTGACCGTATGGTGACTTCCCATATATAAATCTTTACCTCCGGACCATTCCGGAACTCCTCGTGACGTCCGGGATCTCATCCGGGACTCCGAACAACATTCGGTAATCACATACAAACCTTCCTTATAACCCTAGCGTCATCGAACCTTAAGTGTGTAGACCCTACGGGTTCGGGAATCATGCAGACATGACCGAGACACCTCTCTAGCCAATAACCAACAGCGGGATCTGGATACCCATGTTGGCTCCCACATGTTCCATGATGATCTCATCGGATGAACCACGATGTCGAGGATTCAAGCAATCCCGTATACAATTCCCTTTGTCAATCGGTACTTTACTTGCCCGAGATTCGATCGTCGGTATCCCAATACCTCGTTCAATCTCGTTACCGGCAAGTCACTTCACTCGTTCCGTAATGCATGATCCCGTGACTAACTACTTAGTCACATTGAGCTCATTATGATGATGCAATACCGAGTGGGCCTAGAGATACCTCTCCGTCATACGGAGTGACAAATCCCAGTCTCGATCCGAGCCAACCCAACAGACACTTTCGGAGATACCTGTAGTGCACCTTTATAGCCACCCAGTTACGTTGTGGCATTTGGTACACCCAAAGCATTCCTACGGTATCCGGGAGTTGCACGATCTCATGGTCTAAGGAAATGATACTTGACATTAGAAAAGCTTTAGCAAACGAACTACACGATCTAGTGCTATGCTTAGGATTGGGTCTTGTCCATCACATCATTCTCCTAATGATGTGATCCCGTTATCAATGACATCCAATGTCCATGGTCAGGAAACCGTAACCATCTATTGATCAACGAGCTAGTCAACTAGAGGCTCACTAGGGACATGTTATGGTCTATGTATTCACACATGTATTACGATTTCCGGATAACACAATTAAAGCATGAACAATAGACAATTATCATGAACAAGGAAATATAATAATAACCATTTTATTATTGCCTCTAGGGCATATTTCCAACAGTCTCCCACTTGCACTAGAGTCAATAATCTAGTTACATTGTGATGAATCGTACACCCATAGAGTTCTGGTGTTGATCATGTTTCGCTCGTGGAAGAGGTTTAGTCAACGGATCTGCGACATTCAAATCCGTATGCACTTTACAAATATCTATGTCTCCATTTTGAACATTTTCACGAATGGAGTTGAAGCGACGCTTGATGTGCCTGGTCTTCTTGTGAAACCTGGGCTCCTTGGCAGGGGCAATAGCTCCAGTGTTGTCACAGAAGAGAGTCATCGGCCCCGATGCATTGGGAATAACTCCTAGGTCGGCAATGAACTCCTTCATCCAGATTGCTTCATGTGTTGCCTCCGAGGCTGCCATGTACTCCGCTTCACATGTAGATCCCGCCACGACGCTTTGCTCGCAACTGCACCAGCTGACTGCCCCACCATTCAAAATATACACGTATCCGGTTTGTGACTTAGAGTCATCCAGATCTGTGTCGAAGCTAGCATCGACGTAACCCTTTACGACGAGCTCTTCGTCACCTCCATAAACGAGAAACATATCCTTAGTCCTTTTCAGGTACTTCAGGATGTTCTTGATCGCTGTCCAGTGTTCCATGTCGGGATTACTTTGGTACCTTCCTACCAAACTTACGGCAAGGTTTACATCAGGTCTGGTACACAGCATGGCATACATAATAGACCCTATGGCCGAGGCATAGGGGACGACACTCATCTTTTCTCTATCTTCTGCCGTGGTCGGGCATTGAGCCGTGCTCAATCTCACACCTTGCAATACAGGCAAGAACCCCTTCTTGGACTGATCCATATTGAACTTCTTCAATATCTTGTCAAGGTATGTGCTTTGTGAAAGACCTATGAGGCGTCTCGATCTATCTCTATAGATCTTGATGCCTAATATGTAAGCAGCTTCTCCAAGGTCCTTCATTGAAAAACACTTATTCAAGTAGGCCTTTATACTTTCCTAGAATTCTATATCATTTCCCATCAATAGTATGTCATCCACATATAATAAGAGAAATGCTACAGAGCCCCACTCACTTTCTTGTAAACACAGGCTTCTCCATAAGTCTGCGTAAACCCAAACGCTTTGATCATCTCATCAAAGCGAATGTTCCAACTCCGAGATGCCTGCACCAACCAATAGATTGAGCGCTGGAGCTTGCATACTTTGTCAGCATTCTTAGGATCGACAAAACCTTCCGGCTGCATCATATACAATTCTTCCTTAAGGAAGCCGTTAAGGAATGCCGTTTTGACGTCCATTTGCCATATTTCATAATCGTAGAATGCGGCAATTGCTAACATGATTCGGACGGACTTCAGCTTCGCTACGGGTGAGAAGGTCTCATCGTAGTCAACTCCTTGAACTTGTCGATAACCCTTAGCGACAAGTCGAGCTTTATAGATGGTAACATTTCCATCCGCGTCCGTCTTCTTCTTAAAGATCCATTTATTTTCTATCGCTCGCCGATCATCGGGCAAGTCTGTCAAAGTCCATACTTTGTTTTCATACATGGATCCTATCTCGGATTGCATGGCTTCAAGCCATTTGTTGGAATCTGGACCCGCCATTGCTTCTTCATAGTTCGAAGGTTCACCGTTGTCCAACAACATGATTTCCAGGACAGGGTTGTCGTACCACTCTAGTGCGGAACGTGTCCTTGTGGACCTACGAAGTTCAGTGGTAACTTGATCATGATCGTCATCATTAACTTCCTCTCTAGTCGGTGCAGGCACCACAAAAACATTTTCTTGTGCTGCGCTACTTTCTGGTTCGAGAGGGGTCATCTCATCAAGTTCCACTTTCCTCCCACTTACTTCTTTCGAGAGAAACTCTTTCTCCAGAAAGGACCCGTTCTTGGCAACGAAGATCTTGCCTTCGGATCTGAGGTAGAAGGTATACCCAATGGTTTCCTTAGGGTATCCTATGAAGACGCATTTTTCTGACTTGGGTTCGAGCTTTTCAGGTTGAAGTTTCTTGACATAAGCATCGCATCCCCAAACTTTAAGAAACGATAGCTTAGGTTTCTTTCCAAACCATAATTCATACGGTGTCATCTCAACGGATTTCGACGGAGCCCTATTTAAAGTGAATGCGGCAGTCTCTAAAGCATAACCCCAGAATGATAGTGGTAGATCGGTAAGAGACATCATAGATCGCACCATATCCAATAGAGTGCGATTACGACGTTCGGACACACCATTACGCTGAGGTGTTCCAGGCGGCGTGAGTTGTGAAACAATTCCACATTTCCTTAAGTGTGTGCCAAATTCGTGACTCAAATATTCCCCGCTACGATCTGATCGTAAGAACTTTATTTTCCTGTCACGTTGATTCTCAACCTCACTCTGAAATTCCTTGAACTTTTCAAAGGTCTCAGACTTGTGTTTCATTAAGTAGACATACCCATATCTACTCAAGTCATCAGTGAGGGTGAGAACATAACGATAGCCACCGCGACCCTCAACGCTCATTGGACCGCACACATCAGTATGTATGATTTCCAATAAGTTGGTTGCTCGCTCCACTGTTCCGGAGAACGGAGTCTTGGTCATTTTGCCCATGAGGCATGGTTCGCACATGTCAAATGATTCATAATCAAGAGACTCCAAAAGTCCATCTGCATGGAGTTTCTTCATGCGTTTGACACCAATGTGACCTAGGCGGCAGTGCCACAAGTATGTGGGACTATCATTATCAACCTTACATTTCTTGGCATTCACACTATGAATATGTGTAACATCATGTTCGAGATTCATTAAGAATAAACCATTGACCAGCGGGGCATGACCATAAAACATATCTCTCATATAAATAGAACAACCATTATTCTCGGATTTAAATGAGTAGCCATCTCGCATTAAACGAGATCCAGATACAATGTTCATGCTCAAAGCTGGCACTAAATAACAATTATTGAGGTTTAAAACTAGTCCCATAGGTAAATGTAGAGGTAGCGTGCCGACGGCGATCACATCGACCTTGGAACCATTCCCGACGCGCATCGTCACCTCGTCCTTCGCCAGTCTCCGCTTATTCCGCAGCTCCTGCTTTGAGTTACAAATATGAGCAACCGCACCGGTATCAAATACCCAGGAGCTACTACGAGTGCTGGTTAGGTACACATCTATAACATGTATATCACATATACCTTTGGTATTGTCGGCCTTCTTATCCGCTAAGTACTTGGGGCAGTTCCGCTTCCAGTGACCGTTTCCCTTGCAATAAAAGCACCCAGTCTCAGGCTTGGGTCCATTCTTTGTCTTCTTCCCGGCAGCTTGCTTACCGGGCGCGGCAACTCCCTTGCCGTCTTTCTTGAAGTTCTTCTTACCCTTGCCTTTCTTGAACTTAGTGGTTTTATTCACCATCAACACTTGATGTTCCTTTTTTATCTCCACCTCCGCTGATTTCAACATTGAATATACCTCAGGAATGGTCTTTTCCATCCCCTGCATATTGAAGTTCATCACAAAGCTCTTGTAGCTAGGTGGGAGCGACTGAAGGATTCTGTCAACGACTGCGTCATCCGGGAGATTAACTCCCAACTGAGACAAGCGGTTGTGCAACCCAGACATTTTGAGTATGTGTTCGCTGACGGAACTATTCTCCTCCATCTTACAACTGTAGAACTTGTCGGAGACTTCATATCTCTCGACCCGGGCATGAGCTTGGAAAACCATTTTCAGCTCTTGGAACATCTCATATGCTCCGTGCTGCTCAAAACGCTTTTGGAGCCCCAGTTCTAAGCTGTAAAGCATGCCGCACTGAACCAGGGAGTAATCATCACTACGTGACTGCCAGGCGTTCAGAACGTCTTGAGTTGCTGGGAAAACAGGTGCATCACCTAGCGGTGCTTCAAGGACATATGCTTTCTTGGCAGCTATGAGGATAATCCTCAGGTTACGGACCCAGTCCGTGTAGTTGCTACCATCGTCTTTCAGCTTGGTTTTCTCTAGGAACGCGTTGAAGTTGAGGGCAACATTAGCGTGGGCCATTTGATCTACAAGACATATTGTAAAGGTTTTTTAGACTAAGTTCATGATAATTAAGTTCATCTAATCAAATTATTAACGAACTCCCACTCAGACAGACATCCCTCTAGTCATCTAAGTGATACATTATCCGAGTCAACTAGGCCGTGTCCGATCATCACGTGAGACGGACTAGTCATCATCGGTGAACATCTTCATGTTGATCGTATCTGCTATACGACTCATGTTCGACCTTTCGGTCTCTTGTGTTCTGAGGCCATGTCTGTACATGCTAGGCTCGTCAAGTCAACCTAAGTGTATTGCGTGTGTAAATCTAGCTTACACCCGTTGTATGCGAACGTTAGAACCTATCACACCCGATCATCACGTGGTGCTTCGGAACAACGAACCTTCGCAACAGTGCACAGTTAGGGGGAACACTTTCTTGAAATTTTAGCGAGGGATCATCTTATTTATGCTACCGTCGTTCTAAGCAAATAAGATGTAAAACATGATAAACATCACATGCAATCAAATAGTGACATGATATGTCCAATATCATTTTACTCCTTTTGATCTCCATCTTCGGGGCGCCATGTTCATCATCGTCACCGGCATGACACCATGATCTCCATCATCGTGTCTTCATGAAGTTGTCTCGCCAACTATTACTTCTACTACTATGGCTAACGGTTAGCAATAAAGTAAAGTAATTACATGACGTTCCAGTTGACACGCAGGTCATAAATAAATTAAGACAACTCCTATGGCTCCTGCCGGTTGTCATACTCATCGACATGCAAGTCGTGATTCCTATTACAAGAACATGATCAATCTCATACATCACATATATCATTCATCACATCCTTCTGGCCATATCACATCACATGACACTTGCTGCAAAAACAAGTTAGACGTCCTCTAATTGTTGTTGCAAACTTTTACGTGGCTGCTATAGGTTTCTAGCAAGAACGATTCTTACCTATGCCAAAACCACAACGTGATATGCCAATTTCTATTTACCCTTCATAAGGACCCTTTTCATCGAATCCGATCCGACTAAAGTGGGAGAGACAGACACCCGCTAGCCACCTTATGCAACTAGTGCATGTCAGTCGGTGGAACCTGTCTCACGTAAGCGTACGTGTAAGGTCGGTCCGGGCCGCTTCATCCCACGATGCCGCCGAATCAAGATAAGACTAGTAACGGCAAGTAAATTGACAAAATCGACGCCCACAACAACTTGTGTTCTACTCGTGCATAGAAACTACGCATAGACCTAGCTCATGATGCCACTTTTGGGGATCGTAGCAGAAATTAAAATTTTCTACGCATCACCAAGATCAATCTATGGAGTTTACTAGCAACGAGAGGGGAGGAGTGCATCTACATACCCTTGTAGATCGCGAGCGGAAGCGTTCAAGAGAACGGGGTTGATGGAGTCGTACTCGTCGTGATCCAAATCACTGATGATCCAAGCGCCGAACGGACGGCACCTCCGCGTTCAACACACGTACGGAGCGGTGACGTCTCCCACGCCTTGATCCAGCAAGGAGGAGGGAGAGGTTGAGGAAGAAGGCTCCAACAGCAGCACGACGGCGTGGTGGTGGTGGAGTGACAGTTCTCCGGCAGGGCTTCGCCAAGCACACGCGGAGGAGGAGAGGTGTTGGGGAGGGGAGGGGCTGCGCCTTGGATGTGGTGCTGCAGCCCTCCCCTCACCCCTCTATTTATAGGGAGAAGGGGGAAGGGGCCGGCCCCTCTAGATGAGATCTAGAGGGGGGGCGGCAGCCAAGGGGGGAGGGAGCTTGCCCCCCAAGCAAGGGGGGCGCCCCCCTTTAGGGTTCCCCCCAAACCCTAGGCGCATGGGCCCTAGGGGGGTTGGCGCCCAGCCCACCAAGGGCTGGTTCCCTTCCACCTACAACCCATAAGGCCCTCCGGGGCAGGTGGACCCTCCCGGTGGACCCCCGGAACCCCTCCGGTGGTCCCGGTACAATACCGGTATACCCCCGAATATTTCCGGTGACCGTATGGTGACTTCCCATATATAAATCTTTACCTCCGGACCATTCCGGAACTCCTCGTGACGTCCAGGATCTCATCCGGGACTCCTAACAACATTCGGTAATCACATGCAAACCTTCCTTATAACCCTAGCGTCATCGAACCTTAAGTGTGTAGACCCTACGGGTTCGGGAATCATGCAGACATGACCGAGACACCTCTCTAGCCAATAACCAACAGCGGGATCTGGATACCCATGTTGGCTCCCACATGTTCCACGATGATCTCATCGGATGAACCACGATGTCGAGGATTCAAGCAATCCCGTATGCAATTCCCTTTGTCAATCGGTACTTTACTTGCCCGAGATTCGATCGTCGGTATCCCAATACCTCGTTCAATCTCGTTACCGGCAAGTCACTTTACTCGTTCCGTAATGCATGATCCCGTGACTAACTACTTAGTCACATTGAGCTCATTATGATGATGCAATACCGAGTGGGCCTAGAGATACCTCTCCGTCATACGGAGTGACAAATCCCTGTCTCGATCCGAGCCAACCCAACAGACACTTTCGGAGATACCTGTAGTGCACCTTTATAGCCACCCAGTTACGTTGTGACGTTTGGTACACCCAAAGCATTCCTATGGTATCCGGGAGTTGCACGATCTCATGGTCTAAGGAAATGATACTTGACATTAGAAAAGCTTTAGCAAACGAACTACACGATCTAGTGCTATGCTTAGGATTGGGTCTTGTCCATCACATCATTCTCCTAATGATGTGATCCCGTTATCAATGACATCCAATGTCCATGGTCAGGAAACCGTAACCATCTATTCATCAACGAGCTAGTCAACTAGAGGCTCACTAGGGACATGTTATGGTGTATGTGTTCACACATGTATTACGATTTTCGGATAACACAATTAAAGCATGAATAATAGACAATTATCATGAACAAGGAAATATAATAATAACCATTTTATTATTGCCTCTAGGGCATATTTCCAACAGTAAGGCGGTTGGTGCCCTTCTTTCTCCGCAAGAAAACCAATATCCGGATAAAAATCATGTCCAAATTTCAGCCCAATTGGAGTTACGGATCTCCGGGAATATAAGAAACGGTGAAAGGCCAGAATCTGGAACGCAGAAACAGAGAGAGACAGAGAGACAGGTCCAATCTTGGAGGGGCTCTCACCCCTCCCATGCAATGGAAGCCAAGGACTAGAGGGGAAACCCTTCTCCCATCTAGGGAGAAGGTCAAGGAAGAAGAAGAATAAGAATAAGAAGAAGAAGAAGAAGAAGACGAAGAGAAGAAGAAGGGGGCTCTCTCCCCCTCTCTCCCGGTGGCACCGGAACACCGCCGGGGCCATCATCGTGCTATGGCGATCTACACCAACACCTCCATTATCTTGACCAACATCTTCATCACCTTCCCCCATCTATCTACAGCGGTCCACTCTCCCGCAACCCGCTGTACCTCTACTTGAACATGGTTCTTTATGCTTCATATTATTATCCAATGATATGTTGCCATCCTATGATGTCTGAGTAGATTTTCGTTGTCCTATCGGTAATTGGTGAATTGCTATGATTGGTTTAATTTGCTTGTGGTTATGTTGCTGTCCTTTGGTGCCCATCATATGAGCGCGCGCGTGGATCACACCATAGGGGTAGTTTTATGTTGATAGGACTATGTATTGGAGGGCAAGAGTGACAGAAGCTTCAACCTAGCATAGAAATTGATGCATACGGGATTGAAGGGGGACCAATATATCTTAATGCTATGGTTGGGTTTTACCTTAATGAACGTTAGTAGTTGCGGATGCTTGCTAATAGTTCCAATCATAAGTGCATAGAATTCCAAGTCAGGGATGACATGCTAGCAGTGGCCTCTCTGAAAGCACAAGTGCTCCCTGGGTGATTTTGGTAATTAATGTCAACATATCTCTTGTTGGACTAATGCTTCTACCTAGTATGTCTCAGATAAGTTCAACAATGGAGTGGCATGGACTAGAGGATGTGGAACCTCTTCAAGTTGCCGAGGACAAAGGATTGGCTCAAGCTCAAAGCTCAGGACTCTACATTTTCTATTTTAGTGATCCAAGATCACATTGAGTCCATAGGAAAGCCAATACTATTAAGAGGGGATGAGGTGTTGCTTAATGGCTTGCTTGCTCAAAGTGCTTAGTGATATGCTCCAAAGCCCTCAACCACTTTCTCATATCCACATATGTCCCAAACCAAAAGTCAAACTCGGCCCCACCGAATCTTTCTATCCGGCGCCACCGAGTTCAGTTGACATAGCCACTGTCAGAAACCCTAGTCTTTCCGGTCTCACCGATAGGGATCTCGGTCTCACCGAGATGGGATTGCAAACTCTCTGTTGCCTATTGCAATAATTTCGGTCTCACCGAAATTTGCAATCGGTCACACCGAGATTGCAATGCAAACTCTCTTTCACCCCTTCGTAACGTTTCAGTCCAACCGAGATGAGCGAAACGGTCCCACCGAGTTTGCCTGACCAACTCTCTGTTTGTCTATTACCAAAATCGGTCTCACCGAGTTTGTTTAATCGGTCTCACCGAGATTACGTTATGCCCTAACCCTAACAAAATCGGTCTAATGATCATTTATCTAATGAATTACCCTCTCTAGGAGTTTATCAATCACAAGATGATGTTGAACATGGATACTATGATGAGGATGATGATAGTGACTATGATCTTGATGATGCAATGAGACACTTTGGTCTTATGTCCAATCTTCGCGGCTACATGGCTGGAGGAAAGGAATGGGTCCTTGATAGTGGATGTACTGATCATATGACCGGAGACAAAGATATGTTTCGTGAGCTTGCTGAAAACGACGGCCCTCGAAAGTATGTCACCTTTGGTGATAACTCAAAGGGTAAGGTGGTTGGCCTCGGTAAGGTGGCCATCTCACATGATAGCTCCATACAAAATGTCATGCTCATTGAATCTCTTGGGTACAATTTACTTTCAGTATCTAGACTTGCTGATTTCGGTTTCAATGTCCTATTTACTGAAGTAGATTGCCAAGTGTTTCGTAGAGACAATCATAAAATGGTCTTTACCGGTATACGTAGAGGTGATCTTTACATTGTTGATTTCACTAAAAAGGCTCAACCTAGAACTTTCTTAATTGCTAAATCATCTAAAGGCTGGTTGTGGCATAGAAGGCTAGGTCATGTGGGCATGCAAAATCTTGATAAGCTTATTAAAGGTGATCATATCCTTGGAGTAAAATATGTCATATTTGACAAGGATAGACTTTGTAGTGCTTGTCAAGCAGGAAAACAAGTTGGAGGGAGTCACCCCGTGAAGAACATCATGACCACAAGAAGACCACTCGAACTACTTCACATGGATCTCTTTGGTCCCAATGCCTACATGAGTCTCGGTGGTAACTCATTTGGTCTAGTCATAGTTGATGATTTTTCAAGATTTACGTGGGTGTTCTTTCTTGATGACAAATCGCAGGTCCAAAAGATCTTCAAAAACTTCGCTAGGAAGGCCCAAAATCAATTTGAAGTGAAGATCAAGAAGGTTCGGAGCGACAACGGATTGGAGTTCAAGAACGCAAATGTGGATACCTTTCTTGACGAAGAAGGGATTTCACACGAGTTCTCGGCTACGTACACGCCTCAACAAAATGGAGTTGTTGAGAGGAAGAACCGAACTCTTATTGAGATGGCAAGAACGATGATTGATGAGTACAAGACTCCAAAACACTTTTGGGCAGAAGCGGTTAAGACAGCTTGTCATGCAACAAATCACTTGTATCTTCACAAGCTACTCGGCAAGACGGCATACGAGCTCCTCACCGGTAACAAACCCCAAGTTGGATACTTTCGAGTATTCGGCTCAAAGTGCTACATTCTTGATAAGCATCGTCGTTCTAAATTTGCTCCTAAATCTCATGAAGGTTTCCTACTTGGTTATGGCTCAAACTCTCACACTTACCGTGTCTACAACAATTTCACCCGAAAGGTTGAAGAGACGGTAGATGTGAAGTTTGATGAATCTAACGGCTCGCAAGTAGAGCAATTGCCAATTGATGTAGGAGACAAAGACCCTTCGGAAGCAATCCAGGACTTGTCTATTGGCAAGATTCGTCCAACGGAGGTGAAGGAGACTACCTCGTCCGTCCAAGTGGAAGCTTCCACCTCACAACAAGGTGAACCGAGAGAAGATACGGAAGCATCCACAAGTGGGACACACCAAGATGAAGAAAACGAGGAAGCACACCAAGATGAACATCAACAACCTCCTTCTCCACCACGACAAGAGAACGACAACGACAACAATGAAGAAGGCCAAGAAGGAGAACAAGATTATGATGATGTTCCACCCCGAGCCAAGCAAAAGTTCCCACGAGTTCGAGCAAGAGTCGCCAAAGACCATCCCGTCGAGCAAATCTACAATGATATCCAAACCGGGAGAATCACTCGCTCTAAAACTCGTTTGGCTAACTTTTGTGAACATTATTCATTCATCTCTGGCATTGAACCTATGAAGGTTGAAGAAGCATTGGAAGATCCGGATTGTATAAACGCTATGCATGAAGAGCTATACAACTTTGAGAGAAACCAAGTGTGGACATTGGTCGAGAAGCCCGACAACAACCACAACATCATTGGTACCAAATGGGTGTTTCGCAACAAGCAAGATGAAGATGGTCAAGTCGTCCGCAACAAAGAACGCCTAGTCGCCCAAGGCTACACTCAAGTCGAAGGTACGGACTATGGTGAGACATATGCCCCCGTTGCTAGACTTGAGTCCATTCGCATCTTACTTGCTTATGCTAATCACCATGATATCACCTTGTATCAAATGGACATTAAAAGTGCTTTTCTAAATGGTGAAACTGAGGAGGAAGTTTATGTTAAGCAACCTCCCGGCTTTGTCAATCCTAAGAAACCTAATCATGTTTACAAACTTCACAAAGCCCTTTATGGTCTTAAACAAGCTCCTAGAGCGTGGTATAAATGCTTGACCAAGTTCCTCATTGAAAAAGGCTTTGAAATTGGAAAAATAGATTCTACTCTTTTTACTAAAAGGGTTAATGGAGAACTATTTGTGTGCCAAATTTATGTTGATGATATTATATTTGGTTCGACTAACCCTCATTTTAGTGAGAAGTTTGGAAAGCTAATGTCGGAGAAGTTTGAGATGTCTATGATGAGTGAACTCAAATTCTTTCTTGGTTTGCAAATCAAGCAAACTAAGGAAGGTACCTTTGTTTCTCAAACCAAGTGCACCAAGGAATTATTCAATAAGTTCAATATGCAAGAATGCAAAGGTATGTCTACACCCATGCCTACTAGTGGACATCTTGATTTGACCAAAGATGGTGAACCGATTGATCAAAAGGTTTACCGCTCTATGATTGGTTCATTGTATCTATGTGCCTCTATCCCGATATTATGTTAAGTGTGTGCATGTGTGCACGATATCAAGCGGCCCCTAAAGAGTGTCATCTTAAGGCTGTGAAAAGGATAGTGAGATACTTAATACACACACCAAATTTTGGCATTTGGTATCCTAAGAGGTCTTCTTTAGATCTTGTTGGTTACTCCGATTCGGACTATGCCGGAAACAAGGTTGATAGAAAGTCCACTTCGGGTACTTGTCAATTTCTTGGTAGATCTCTTGTGTCTTGGTCCTCCAAGAAACAAAACTCGGTATCCTTATCCACCGCCGATGCGGAATACATTGCCGCTGGTTCATGTTGTGCTCAATTACTTTGGATGACCCAAACTCTTAAAGATTATGGGATATATGTGAAACATGTTCCATTGCTTTGTGACAATGAAAGTGCTATCAAGATTTCTCACAATCCCGTGCAACATTCTCGAACTAAGCATATTGAAGTTTGTCATCATTTCATTCGAGATCACGTTGCCAAAGGGGACATTGATCTTAAGCATGTTTGTACCGATAAACAATTGGCGGATATATTCACCAAACCGCTTGATGAGAAAGTCTTTTGCCGTTTGAGAGGTGAATTGAACATCATTGATGCTTCAAACTTGGAGTAGGAACTCTATTTGGATACATGCAAGGCATGAGTCTTTGACTAATCCTTGATATTTCTCTCATGATGCTATCTATATGTCTTGGATATATTTGCACCCTTGCATGCTATCTAACCCTTGTAGGTACTTGGATGAATCTAAATCCATGAAATTGCAACTCACTCATATCTTGAGCAATTTCTATATCACCAAGTCTCTACACAATGGTGGTTGAAGACAAGGAAGCACAAAACCCTTCAAACATATCCTTTGACAAATTCTATGTTAAGTTTTATGATCGTCATTTTGGATACACAAGTGCTCTTCCTTGCAAAACTAACCCATGTAGGTAGATGAACTCAAATTCCAAGTGGTGCTCCCAACTCTTGATGAGCTACATCAACCTTGAGCAACCCACACAAGTTCAACTACATGATCAAGATCAAAACCACCACCCAAGGTATGTTATTCCATCTTAGAGAAGCTTTACTCAAAGACATGAGTCAAAGCAACTCAACAAGATGTGAAGACATCAAGATGCTTAAACTAAAAATGGTAACCCCATTTTGAGCTTAAACGATGAGTATGACCTATGATCAAGTGCCCTCACTTGACTCCTAAGTCAATATACTCTAACATAGGTGACTTTGTCGCCGCCCAATTCTAGATGAAGTTCTCTTGTGTTTCTCAGTGCTCTTGCATTTGTCTCGTGCATATTTGTTTCCCCTTTCAAAAAAAACTTCATCTAGATTCTTTTTCTGTTTATTTTGTGTTCTGCATTCTCTGCATCAAATTCATTGCAAATCTTTCAGCTAATTCCTTGCAAATCCTTGTGAGATCTTAATTTCCTAGTGAGCTGAGGTGACAAGTGTTTTTTTTCCTGTGATGAATTCGGTCACACCGGTTTGATTTCTTCGGCCCAACCGAATTCTTTCGGCGCCACCGAAGCACACAACTCGGTGCCACCGATTTCACTACATGAAAGACAGCTTGCCACTTATTCCTGCATTCATTCTGCTCCAGCTCCACTCAATGATTCTTGTCCTCTACCAGCATCACATTCGACTTGCTACTTTGCTTTGTGACTCAAGGACCAAACCCACTGTGACAAAAAATCCATAAGAACCCTTCTTGGAAATTGATGTCAAAGGGGGAGAGAGAGATCACATCAAAGCTTAATTATTTCTATAGGGGGAGAGCACACTCAGGGGGAGAGTGTAAGAAACCCCAGATGCTTGGTGTTCAAGAGGAGAGAAGTCACATGTCTTTAAGAGGGGAAAGACATGTTCATATTTGATTGTTTGCATTAGCTCTGTTTCTTTTCTTTGCTCTGATTTTCTGTTCCCTATCTTCTCCCAATATCCTATGCAAGATTCAGGGGGAGCAAGACATCTAAGGGAAGGAAATTCTTGAATTCTTTGCATATCTTTACCCTTGGGGACATGTCTATATCCAATAGAGTACTCAGTACTCACTCTCTACATGTCATCCCAGTCTTGGTACTCTTGTGGTTTCTTTTGTTTGCTCTGGCTAGTAGGTGTATCTGTGTTATCTAACCTTGTTTACTCAGGTTCATTCCTTCCTAAGCCAACTCAAGACCACAAGGTAAGTATATGCATCACAGTCATGTGCATGAGAATCTCTTGCTGATGTATATACTGTTTGCAAGAAGGACTCGTGAGCATGAAGGTACATTTCCTATATTCACATCATTTGCTCTGATGCATATAGCCAAGATACATGTAACACATGGCTTACTCTGTCATGCTTATGCATTCACATGCTCCTATATTCCATATTTATATGATTGCATACATGTAGGGGGAGCCTATGCATGTTATATGTCTTTCCAAAGCTTTACTTGTTATTCCCTATATCTTTATCTAAAGCTTTGATGTATGTTGTCATCAATTACCAAAAAGGGGGAGATTGAAAGCACAAGTGCTCCCTGGGTGATTTTGGTAATTAATGTCAACATATCTCTTGTTGGACTAATGCTTCTACCTAGTATGTCTCAGATAAGTTCAACAATGGAGTGGCATGGACTAGAGGATGTGGAACCTCTTCAAGTTGCCGAGGACAAAGGATTGGCTCAAGCTCAAAGCTTAGGACTCTACATTTTTTATTTTAGTGATCCAAGATCACATTGAGTCCATAGGAAAGCCAATACTATTAAGAGGGGGTGAGGTGTTGCTTAATGGCTTGCTTGCTCAAAGTGCTTAGTGATATGCTCCAAAGTCCTCAACCAATTTCTCATATCCACATATGTCCCAAACCAAAAGTCAAACTCGGCCCCACTGAATCTTTCTATCCGGCACCACCGAGTTCAATTGACATAGCCACTGCCAGAAACCCTAGTCTTTTCGGTCTCACCGATAGGAATCTCGGTCTCACCGAGATGGGATTGCAAACTCTCTGTTGCCTATTGCAATAATTTCGGTCTCACCGAAATTTGCAATCCGTCACACCGAGATTGCAATGCAAACTCTCTGTCACCCCTTCGTAACGTTTCGGTCCAACCGAGATGAGCGAATCGGTCCCACCGAGTTTGCCTGACCAACTCTCTGTTTGTCTATTACCAAAATCGGTCTCACCGAGATTACGTTATGCCCTAACCCTAACAAAATCAGTCTCACCGAGTTAACGTGTCGGTCCCACCGAAAACCCTAACGGTCACATTATGAACCAAATCGGTCTGACCGAGTTCTCTGAATCGGTCCCACCGAGTTTGGTGATTTGTGTGTAATGGTTAGATTTTGTGTGGAGGCTATATATACCCCTCCACCCACTCTTCATTCATGGAGAGAGCCATCAGAATATGCCTACACTTCCAACACATATTTTCTGAGAGAGAACCACCTACACTTGTGTTGAGGTCAAGATATCCCATTCCAACCACATAAATCTTGATCTCTAGCCTTCTCCAAGTTGCTTTCCACTCAAATCTTCTTTCAACCAAATCCAAATCATGTGAGAGAGAGTTGAGTGTTGGGGAGACTATCATTTGAAGCACAAGAGCAAGGAGTTCATCATCAACACACCATTTGTTACTTCTTGGAGAGTGGTGTCTCCTAGATTGGCTAGGTGTCACTTGGGAGCCTCCGTCAAGATTGTGGAGTTGAACGAAGGAGTTTGTAATGGCAAGGAGATCGCCTACTTCGTGAAATCTACCCGAGTGAGGCAAGTCCTTCGTGGGCGACGGCCATGGTGGGATAGACAAGGTTGCTTCTTCGTGGACCCTTCGTGGGTGGAGCCCTCCGTGGACTCGCGCAACTGTTACCCTTCGTGGGTTGAAGTCTCCATCAACGTGGATGTACGATAGCACCACCTATCGGAACCACGGATAAAAAATCTCCGTGTCTCCAAATTGCGTTTGCACACTCCAATCCCATCCCTTTACATTCTTGCAACTTGCATGCTTTACTTTTCGCTGCTCATATACTCTTGTCATGCTTGCTTGATATGTATTGTGAATGTTTAAACTTGTGCCAAAACTCTACTTCAACCTAAAGAACTTAAAAACTGCAACTTTTCTTCTTAGAGTCTATTCACCCCCCCTCTAGACACCTCTTCTCGATCATTTCACTCTCCCACATAAAACTTGCTATCGGTCTAGTAAAGTAGTCAATTGCTTAGGGTCAATTTCGCAACTCCTACCACCACTTTTCCACACTCGCTATACTAACTTTATTGTGTCTTTATCTAAACACCCCCTAATTTTTATTTACGTGCTTTTTATATTCTTGCAAACCTATCCCGTTACACCTACAAAGTACTTCTAGTTTCATACTTGTTTTATGTAAAGCGAACGTTAAGCGTGCGTAGAGTTGTATCGGTGGTCGATAGAACTTGAGGGAATATTTGTTCTACCTTTAGCTCCTCGTTGGGTTCGACACTCTTACTTATCGAAAGAGGCTACAATTGATCCCCTATACTTGTGGGTTATCAATGATCATGTTTTCTAAAAGTTATCGGCAACTGGCAGGAGCCTTATGGTTGTCGCTTTATTGTATGAAATGCAATCACCATGTAATTAATTGCTTTGCTTTATCACTATGCGTTAGCGATAGTTGTAGAAGCAATAGTTGGCGAGACGACAACGACGCTACGATGGAGATCAAGGTGTCAAGCCGGTGACGATGGAAATCATGACGGTGCTTGTGCTTTGGAGATGGAGATAAAAGGCACAAGATGATGATGGCCATATCATGTCACATATTTTTATTGCATGTCACTGGTACGCGTCGGTCCTAAACAAACGGTTTTTAACCCCTTTCCGCAACGGCATTTCGAACCGTTGCCAAGTGAGTGTGGGAGATATGGGGGTCCTTCCCACACGACCCAGAAACCGTCGGGGATATGGCCCCTACAGTACTCCTACTCATTTCTGCTCGCATTGCCATCGCAGTCGGTATTCTGTGGTGCTACGTTTATGATGCGCGGCCCATCACAAACGGTTCACTATTATAGAACGTGTATGATGCGCGGCCCATCACAAACGGTTCACCATTAAGAAGATTAGCTAATCGTCATACGATTGTCGGACAGGATTACGAAACGTCGGACCGTCGTAACATCATCATACATGACAACTATCGCACACGCTATTCTGTGGTGCAACGTTTATGATGCATACTTCGTCAAAAACAGTTCATGGTTGCGAATCGTGTACGATAAGGCAACTAACACAAACTTTTAGTTTGCCCGCACCGTTTGTGATATTGTCTGACATCGCACACACTTTGCAAATGGCAACTGTGTGCATGCTTGCACACGTTTCCTCTCTGTAAACCGTCTCGGATTATGGTGCATATCGCAAACGTTTGTGTTTTGCCAACCGTGTGTGCCGTAACAACCTGGAGAGCGTAATTTCTCCGTAATTTAATTGCTGCTTTTCCAAATTGTACCGGATTTGGATTTTGAATTTGAATGTATGCTACAGCTTTATTCATATCCATCAGGTTCAAACAACCAATGCATTATTCGATTCATAGGTACATATGTTCAAGAATTACATAAGAACCAAATAAAGAATGATGAACCACAATTGTATACTTGTACTATTAAAGACGGTAAAGAAAGAGGCGAAATATATTCTGGTTGCTGAACAAGGTGAAGCGGAATGCCCACATTGTGCCCTCCTCCATGCAGAAGGCACGCACGACTCTAGTCCAACCCCTTGTGATGTCCAACCGCCCATCCTTCACGGTCTTCATGAAAACATCTAGATAATCATCGTGTTCTGGTAGAAATACTTTAACCTTTGCATGCCCACCAATCATGTAGTTTGAGAGGTAATCTTGAGTAAACTGCTTTGGCAACCACTGCAAAGGAAAAAGATTCAGACATTGTCATCTAACACAACTCATTATGGGCAGTAAAAAGAAGGCTGCAGAGTTCTTACTTACCATCCTGCAGTTCGCTGTTTTCTTGGATAAAGTGTAAACAAATAGTTTAATTGCCATCTTTGGACCCATTTTACTAACAATCTTTGTCAGCTTCCTCACTTGATGCTGGTTCATCGATATCTCATTGCCCCATACACAGAAAGGGTCGAAACGCGGATCTTTACCAATGACATATGTACCTAAGAGCACCAAGTTAATATTAGAAGCTAAACAGCAATTGCACAATGATGTAGTACAACACTCTTTTATAATATGTCTATATACATCCGTATGTGGTAGTCCATTTGAAATCTCTAAAAAGACAAATATTTAGGAACAGAGGGAGTATCTTATAACATCCAATATACTGACATGTTAGATGAATTAATATCTTATATTATGGGCCGGAAGGAGTTTAGTTCATTCTTACAAATTATCGGCTAATTAATTGCTGTTGTATCCATGGGTTACAGTTAGTTTGAGCTAGTTCGGGCTCAAATAGCCCTAAAGTATATCTAAATATGAGGGCTAGTTTGAGCTAGTTGCATCTATAACCCACCCAAAAAGACTATGCAACCCAAGAGGTGCTAATTGGAGCTAGTTCTCCCAGTGCATTTATTGTCAATCTAACCCTGCCATCCAAACAACTCTTTGGATGGAGTTAGTTCAGGGTTAGTAATGAGCTAGAAACTAACTCTAAGCTCTAGCTAAGTTGAGTATCCAAACAGGGCTGTGTTGTTGTTCCTGTTGCTGCTGCTGCTCTTCTACGTATATCACATCATTAGAACATTAATGTAACACTCTTCCTTGTTGCTATGTAGCCTAGGATTGCATATTTAGACATTAAGTACAATGCATGTTGCTATGTAGCCTCAGATATATTACATATGGCCCTAGTTAACCTAACGAAAAATGGGTTGCAGATATATTCAGTTAAAAGTACGATTCACCGGTAGTCCATTATCAGCCGCCGGCCTATATGGTACCAGCTACCGATATCCTGAATAGTGAGCAGATATAAGCCATGGGATGAAACTAACCTCGATGGAAAACAACAGTCGTTCCCAAAATTGTCTTGTGTAGGTACATCGAGAAGCATGTTAAGCACAACAGGCTAAACATCAACCAAAATTATACATGGCAGACAAAATAATCTCCAAAAGATAGCTTCAGTGTGCAGGTTTAAGCACGCTAGTAAAGCAAAACAAGTGGAAAGATGTGCTAACTGCAACAGGCCTAATATTTAACAACAAGCAAACATAGTCATTCTAACTGGTATTGTGCCGGTCTAAGTACACTGGTTATGGTTAAATAAAAATGGAAAGGCGTGTTAACTACAAGATGCAGCAACCAAATGTAGTCATTCATAGTGGTATTGTTGAAACTCGTACTGATGAAATTGAACTGCACAGTTCATACTTGCACATATAGAACATCACGTTGTGAATAACTAGAATAAACAAGGCATACTACGAACAACCAAAGATAGCATTTGAAACTGAACATATGCTAACTACAAATAACCGAACAATCAAAAAACTTTAAAATAGGCATATGCTAGCTATAACAGGCTTAACAGCAAGGAAATATATGCATTCCTATCGGTATGTTTAAAACTGGATTGATGAAATGTATTGCACAGTAAATAATTGCACATATAGAGCATCACATTGTGAACAACTAAAATAAACAAGGCATACTGCAAACAACCAGATATAGCAATTAAAATTGGACATATTCTCACTACACTACAAAAGGGACTCGACAAAACAAATCATGGGTTTCCCCCTGTGAAGAGGCACGACAAAACAAATCATGGGTTTCCTCACTTGTCACAGATGGGATCGTTCCCGTGGGAAGAGCACGGACCCTAGATGCGCTCCATGTTGTCGCAGATGGGCTCCTTCCCCTTGGAAGAGCATGAATGTAGGGTGCCCTCCCTAATGTCGCAGACGGGTGTTTTCCCCTTGGAAGAGCAGATGGGCTCTTTCCCCTTGGAAGAGCCGGAGAGGGTGCCCTCCTCGTGGTCGCCGTCGATGAGGTCTGACTTGGAAGCTATGGATCCCAAGCCAGCGTCACAGAACATGTCCTTCACAAATGACAAAAGGGGCTCGATGGCGATGTAGAATGGCAAATTGTTGACAGCGAGCCAGAGGAGATCACCGGCGGGACCATGGATGAGATCGGCGGCGGTTGAACCCGAGGGGTTGGGGGTGGGCCACTTAACATGTGACACAGCCCGCCTCAGGCCGTCGCTGTCAATGACCTCGATGTCGTAGCTGGCGGCCGAGACATGCCAGCATACTCTAGCCCGCTGCTTGAATGCCTGCCGCCAGTAATGGTCGTCAGCTTCCTCGGCGACGTCGAGCGAAGAGACCACTATACACCTCTTTTGGGCCAGTCGCTCCTCGAGCTCCACGGGAAGCGTAGCCGGGCTTAGGCTGCGACGCTCTGGAGTGGGGGATGGGGATCTGTGGGAAAGGGGGCGTTTGGCAGGCGTCATCTAAGAAACTCAGGGCGGCCTGGGTATGGAGATCGATGGGTAAGCTGCACGGGCAAACCAGCAGATGTTGACAATGGAGGCCTTGCGGCGGCGGCGGTGGCGGGGACCTTGCTAGGGTTTCAAGCGAGGGAGGGTGTGTGTGTGCGCGCGCACACCCGAGGAGGTTTTGGTGTGTGTGTGTGTGTGTGTGGAGGGGGCGCGGGGTGTTTGAGGAAATGACGCGGGTACTGAAAATTTTATTACGCGGGAGTCAAACGTGGGAGTGAAATGCCGGGCTATTGAAAATTTTGATGATAGTGCATCGCACACGGTTCGGAGATAACAACCGTGTGTTATGAAACAAAAAAAACCTCAAGGCAGGCAGATATTTTCTAGGGATGCAGGCGGGATTGGGAACAAGAAACATCGCACACGGTCCGGATATATAACAATCGTGTGTTATGAAACAGAAAAACCCTCGAGGCGGGTAGATATTTTCTACGGATGCAGGTGGGATTGGGAACAAGAAACATCGCACACGGTCCGGAGATAGCAACCGTGTGTTATGAAACAGAAATACCCTCGAGGCAGGCAGATATTTTTGAGAGGGGGAGCCTCGCGGAGCCCAATGTACTGTGTGGATGTGTGCGTGACAGGTGCACCGGCGTGTCACATGGTTAGTTTGAGTGAACCATGTCTGTTGCGTCATCCGACTTGTCTAATGTTCATAAATTTGGCGAAAGATGACGCGGGAGAGGGTCAGAACACGAACACACTTGCATGTGGACCAAATTTATGTATCAAAAGGGTGGTTTTATTTTCAAATACCAAATGCAACTTCGATGTGGCACCTCTCTCGCAAAGAGCACGATATTGCTTGCCCCCACCCCCTCGTGTCGGCACGAAAGGAATCCTAAGCTATGAATGCATGCCCCCTCCCCCCAACCGAGGTTCACCTAGCAAAGTGCGAAGTAGCTAGCAGCCCCTGTCCTCCATCGTGTCGGCACGAAGGGAATCCTAAGCTATGAATACATGCCCCCCCAACCGAGGTTCATTCACCTAGCAAAGTGCGAAGTAGCTAGCAGCCCCCCTCCAACCGAGGTTCATTCACCTTGCAAAGTGCGAAGTAGCTAGCAGCCCCCCTCCCTCGTGTCGGTACGAAGGAAATCCTAAGCTATGAATGCATGCCCCCCAACCGAGGTTCACCCTAGCAAAGTGCGAAGTAGCTAGCAGCCCCCCTCCCTCGCGTCGGCACGAAGGGAATCCTAAGCTATGAATGCATGCCCCCCCCCCCAACCGAGGTTCACCCTAGCAAAGTGCGAAGTAGCTAGCAGCCCTCCCTCCCTCGTGTCGGCACGAAGGGAATCCTAAGCTATGAATGCATGCCCCCAACCGAGGTTCACCTAGCAAAGTGCGAAGTAGCTAGCAGCCCCCCTCCCTCGTGTCGGCACGAAGGGATTCCTAAGCTATGAATGCATGCCCCCCAACCGAGGTTCACCTAGCAAAGTGCGAAGTAGCTAGCAGCCCCTCCCTCGTGTCGGCACGAATGGAATACTAAGCTATGAATGCATGCCCCCCACAACCGAGGTTCACCCTAGCAAAGTGCGAAGTAGCTAGCAGCCACCCCTCCCTCGTGTCGGCATGAAGGGAATCCTAAGCTATGAATGCATGCCCCCCAACCGAGGTTCACCTAGCAAAGTGTGAAGTAGCTAGCAGCCCCCTCGTGTCGGCACGAAGGGAATCCTAAGCTATGAATGCATGCCCCCCTCCCCCAACCGAGGTTCACCTAGCAAAGTGCGAAGTAGCTAGCAACCCCACCCCCTAGTGTCGCCACGAAGGGAATCCTAAGCTAGAATGCATGCCCCCCAACCGAGGTTCACCTAGCAAAGTGCGAAGTAGCAAACCCCCCCCCCCCACACACACACACTTTCAGTCGACGGGCTAGAGAGGCATATATCTCACCAAGATGGATCGTAAAACGGACCAAGAATAATCCACCTTGGTCTTACAATCTCTCTCTTGTTGTTGGTCAAAGTGATGGCCGTCCATGCGACCCCGGAGATGGGCTAGCTCGCCAATAATCAGACAAGTAGCTAGTCCCCGAAGACAACCACTGCATGCGTGTGGCCCAAACATGTGTATGGAGAGGTGTGTTTTTTAGTAACAATGGAACAACTTTGATGTGGCACCGTGATTTCGAACTAGAAATTCCCACACTGAGTGAGGGTTAGGTTGACGATGCATATGTATGTTTCACCACACTACAAGCCAATGACGGGGATTCCTGCATGCATGCATGCATGCGTGCATAGTATATGCGCTCAAACTTAATTAGGTCTGAATCGCGCCATGACCTATACTACGATAACACGAACCAAATGAAGAATCCGCCATGGTCCTATCTTGTTGTTGGTCAAGGTGATCATGGATGTCCACGCGGGCCCACGAATATATAGGCTTGTCGCCGATAACCACACGAGGGAGTGTATCGTTCGAAGGAAACCACTACATGCATATGTATGGAGGTGATGCGTGCATGCATGTTTGAATACACAACATTGATGTGGCGCGTGTGTCAAAAATCGTACACTAGCTCCCCACACAGAGCGAAATCGGTTCATGATGTGTCGTTGTACTAGCCACTTCGACTCGATGAGAGGGATTCATGCGTACACATGCATGTGTGTGTGCTCAAACTGTATCATGCATGTCATCCCAAAGCAAAAATAATAATCCCCTCCTAAGTCAAATTAACATCTCTTGTTGTCAAGCAAAAAGTAGTGAGGCGGGCCCACAGATGGAAAGCATCGATATCGCTGATAACCGCTTAAGTGGGTGCGAGAGGACAACCACCACCGCTTTGCATGTGGGCCAAACATATATATGTCACTACTGCAGGATGCTGCTAACACGACACTACGATCAGAGACCCTTCGACGAAACTGTGTGCGATGCCATAATCGCAAACAGTGGTGTAAAATAACCGTCAAAAAAGGTGCAAAACGTTTGCGATGGAGGATGCATCAAACACGGTTCAGATTTTAGTTGCGTGTGCGATGCAGGGTATACGGTTCAACTCAATTAACTGTTTGCGATGAGGAGGAACAAAAGAAATGGGCAACCAGATGAAGGTGTGTGCGATGTACAGCATACGTTTCACTCGGATGAACTGTTTGTGATTAGGCAAGACAAAAGAAACGGTCAGTCCGATCAAGGTGTGTGCGATGTACAGCATACGGTTCACTCGGATGAATTGTTTGTGATTAGGCAAGAGAACAGAAACGGTTCGATATAACAAGATGTGTGTGATACGCGACAAACAGGTCTGTAATCAGAAATGTGTGCGAAGACCGATAATAACACAGACGATTGCTTCTAATAAGACGTATGTGATATGCTCTGTCTACACAACATCTACTGGCCATTGGGGGACGGGTGGTCATCCGCATATGCCATAAGGATGCGAAGAGGCATTCCTATCAGCAAGGACTAGCGGTTCCACCAGTAGCTCATGTAAGAAAACTATCAAGTTAAGTGTGCTCAGGCTGGAGCAGCCATGAGATGGGTGACTGGATGTGAAGTTGTGTTGATGTTAAATTAACTGATAGGATGGGTCATTTCGGTTAAATGACCGAAATGACCCATTCCCTCAGCTAATTTAACCTCGAGGTCATTGTTTTTTACTTTTTTTATTTTTTAACACATGTTGAAGAAGGTCTACCGCATTACTTTTTGACAATGTGCGATACATGGCATACAGTTGATCCATCCGACCTGTTTGTGATGGAATAGGCCATGTGTGTTGTGGGCAAATGCTTGCTAGTATTCAACCGTTTGGGGTTGATGAATTCATTACCGACGGGTTCCCTAGTGTGGTCCGTGTTCATCTGATCATCATCTACTTCTTGTGCTAGCTCGATGTTCCTTCTATGCTAAGTTTCCATTAATTGATGGTGTTTTATGAACACGCCACCGTTTCCCGCCATTTCCTCACCTGTTTCCCGCCACCCTGCTGATGGCATAGGCAGCGCGCGATGTGCGGAGGTGACAAGTGCAGCCTGTAGCACATCCACCTTTTCCAAGCATGCCAACCCACCAAAGCGCCGCCTCTGCCATCAACCTCGTCGACGAGGCGCCATGGCCCATCGAGGCCGAGGCGCTCCCCGCCAACGCGATGGACGACGCCGTGATGCGCGTCATTGCCAGGGTTGAGCAGACCTTTGGCGCATGGCGCTTGACCGCCACGGATCAAGATAGGCATGTCAGCGCCGACAGGCTACAGCTTGCTGCGGCTCGCCGCACAGCAAGAGGCGCGGCGCGCCGCACAGCAAGAGCGGATCCATCGGCGCTTGCCTGCTGTCGACACGGCGTCGCAGCTGGTACACGTCCTGTCAGTACCCCCATTCCTCGCCAGGAGTGGGCAGAGGCCCTCAGCGCTGTACTTGCACTAGTGGCCGTCCGCGCCGTACTTTCACCGGACGCCCGCCGCCGTTCGCCTTGTCCGCGACCCGCTGTATGCCAACGCGCTCGTCCGTAGGCTCGACCGCCTCCTTGGCCCAGGTGTCCACCTGGGCGCAGTAGAGGAAGATGGCCGTCGCATCCTCGAGCTGGTGATCTCTAATGAAATAGCCAACTTGGAGCTCGAGATCGCGCTCCAAACGTACCGCGAGCGGGTCGACCGCTTGGACGAACGCCTGCACGAGTTCAGGCAGAGCCAAGAGCTACCCTAGGCAAGGGCTGTTGGTCATGGTCTCATGGACGCGTTTTATTTTGAAAAGTCGTTTTGACGTGGATAGCTATGTATTCACAGCAATCATAGTATTGCTCTGTTTATTGCTCTGTTTTAATGTGTGTACTCTGTTTTCTATTCTTGTATGTTATGTTTCAATGTGTGTATATACGCTTTCCATTCTGTATATGTGGATGATAACAGCTAGATTCAAATTAGTATACAAAAACAGATAGAAAATGGAATTCATAATATATATATATATATATATATTAATTGTTCATTAGTTCATCACAGAATATATATATATATATATAATATCATCACATATACATGATGATACTTAACTACTAGGTACAATGCATAAAATTGAAAACGAACAATAGTAAAACTAATAATCCCTCCTGGGGCCAGTATTCCGGCAGCCCCTCGCCAGCAGCTCCCTGGTGCGCGGTGTCTTCCCAGTGCGGAGGCAGTACTCCGACTCCTCCGCCTCGCAGCGCTTGACGTACCAATTTGCCTCTTGTTGGCAGACGCGCGTGGCCGATATTGCCATTTCGTTGGGCGCCCACCGGAGCTCCTCGTCGGTGGCACGCTGGAGCTTATCGGCCCACCTCCACGCAGCGACGAGGTGCCCAGCGCCTATGACCTTCCTCGCGAAGTACCCGTCTTCGTACACCTCCTCGGCACGATGACGCGCCCGCCCCCAAAGCTCTGCCGCCTCCTTTTCCAGGCGGCATCACGGGCTTCACAGGCCGCCTGGTACCTGGCTTCCTCCTCCGCCATCTCCTTGTTGAAGGCCACTTGCCTGGCTTTCTCAGCCGGCGGCAGCGACTTCCATAGACCAAGATTGTACTGGCCCCAAAACCAATCCAAAGTTGGGGGGTCCGGCGCAACCTTGTCAGGCGGCGCGTAGGGGTCCTCGTCGCTGCTAATCGAGTGAGCGTCCTTGGGGGAAGGCGACTCCTCGTCGGCGCGTGGGCAGACCGGCGGCGCCATGGCAGAGATTTGAGAGAGAGAGAGAGAGAGGGCGAGCGAGGGGAGGATGTAGATGAGATTACATGCGGGACGACGTGAGCAAGGTAGTATTTATTGGTGGCCGGAATCTAGATCGACGGGGACAGTACACACGCCGGTCGCCGGAATTTACGAGTACTGTAGTTTGAATTACACACGATTCCCGCAGCAAAATCCGTGTGTGAACATAATAGCTGACGGTTTCCAATACATAACCGTCTCTGATTAATGATCCCCGCCAATCACCTACCAAACCTCGAGCCGCGAGATAGAGTGCCAATCGTGTGTGGGCCGGTTGTCTTGTCAGATCTTTACATTTTGTTTTTTGGACACCAGATATTTACATCGTCTGATGATTTTTTTAACTCGCACACAAGTACACAAAAATATAATTTTTCAAACCGTTTTGGTTAAGCATTGCATGTAGATGTAGTTCAAATTTCAATTACGGTCATTAAATGGTTAGAAAATCACTTAAATGTCTTTAAAAGGTCAAATGACCCCTGAAATTTTCCAATTTTTCACATGACAGTTGTATTAGTGCATGTTAAACGTAGGAAAAAATTTGAAGGCCGTAAGAGGAAGCTATCTCCCGTCCGTCATCAAACATGCATTGTTCCCTCTCGGAACCACGAACCTTCTAGTGAGTTACTCCGGTTTGTGAGGGGTGTGTGTCCAAACTTTCGTCAAACAAGCCAATTTTTTTACCACATCATCTTGGTGGCATGACATTAAATCAAGCAAGGTTTCATGTTTTTTCTGATCATTTTTTAATTTTTTGGAATTAAAATGCCGTAGCATGCACTCCATGCATGTGCCCATGCCTTGAGACCAATATGTTTGAAAATTCCTTCTAATTTACTGCACATGGAATTAACTCGCACACAAGTACACAAAAATATGATTTTTTAAACCGTTATGGTTAGGCATTGCATGTAGATGTAGTTCAAATTTGAATTATGGTCATTAAATGGTTAGAAAATCACTTAAATGTCTTTAAAATGTCAAATGACCCCAAATTTTTTCCAAATTTTCACATGGCAGTTGTATTAGTGCATGTTAAACGTAGGAAAAAATTTGAAGGCCGTAAGAGGAACTTATCTCCCGTTCGTCATCAAACATGCATTGTTCCCTTTCGGAACCACGAACCTTCTAGCGAGTTGCTCCGGTTTGTGAGGTGTATGTGTCTAAACGTTCGTCAAACATGCCAATTTTTTTACCACATCATCTTGGTGGCATGACATTACATCAACCAAGGTTTCATGTTTTTCTGATCATTTTTTTAATTTTTGGAATTAAAATGCCATGGCATGCACTCCATGCATGTGCCCATGCCTTGAGACCAATATGTTTGAAAATTCCTTCTAATTTACTGCACATTGAATTAACTCGCACACAAGTACACAAAAATATGTTTTTTCAAACCGTTATGGTTAGGTGTTGCATGTAGATGTAGTCAAGTTTGAATTACAGTCATTAAATGGTCAGAAAATCACTTAAATGTCTTTAAAATGTCAAATGACCCTAGAAATTTTCCAAATTTTCACATGACAGTTGTATTAGTGCACGTTAAACGTAGGAAATTTTTTGAAAGCCGTAAGAGGAAGCTATCTCCCGTTTGTCATCAAACATGCATTGTTCCCTCTCGGAACCATGAACCTTCTAGTGAGTTGCTTCGGTTTGTGAGGGGTGTGTGTCCAAACGCTCGTCAAACATGCCAATTTCTTTACCACATCATCTTAGTGGCATGGCATTACATCAATCAAGGTTTCATGTTTTTGTGATCATTTTTTTATTTTTTGGAATTAAAATGCCATGTCGCTCCATGCATACGTATGCATGTGTCCATGTCGTGAGACCAATATGTTTGAAAATTCCTTCTAATTTACTGCACATGGAATTAACTCGCACACAAGTACATAGATATGATTTTTCAAACCGTTTTCCTCCGCGGACGCCGATATACTTGGTCTAGTGAGCGTGACGCTTCGACCCTAGTCCGCATTGATCGAATGCTTTGCACATCCGGTTGGGAGATCACCCATCCCAACTGCTTGCTCCAGTGCCTTTCCTCCGCGGCCTCTGATCACTGCCCCCTGCTCGTGGATTGTGTCTCTCGCCTGCCCGGCGCTCGCCGTTTCCACTTCGAGCGCTTCTGGCCGAAGCTCGACGGGTTCCACCACATGGTCTCCGAGGCGTGGAACTCCGTCCATCCTGACCCCGATCCCTATCGGCACATCGTGGCGTGCCTCAAGGTCACCGCTCGTCGCCTCCAATCTTGGAGTGCACGCACCATTGGCAACGTCTCCCTCCAGCTCAAGGTGGCTCGTGAGATTATCGCTAGGCTCGATGCCGCCCAGGATTTTCGGCTGCTCAGCCATGGCGAGGCTTGGCTGCGGCGGAAGCTCAAGTGCTCCTACCTTGGGCTGGCCTCCCTTGAGCGTTCCATTGCGCGTCAGCGCGTCCGTCTCGCTTGGCTTCGCGGCGACGATGTGGCCGTATCCTACCTCAATCCAAGCCTCTCACAGGAAGCAGCGGACCACCATTACCTCCCTCCAAGTTGGAAAGCTGCTTGTCACCGGCCACGACGCCATGGCCGAGGCCGCCTTCCACCACTTCTCTGGCGTCCTTGGCACGACTGAGGCGCGTGAGTTCTCGATCGATCAGTCGCTCCTTCAGCAGTATGCCTCCCCCCTTGATGACCTCGACGAGCCTTTCTCCGAGGAGGAAATCTGGCGCACGGTCAAGTGCTTACCTTCTGGCAAAGCGCCAGGACCGGACGGCTTCACGCAGAGTTTCTTCGGGCTTCCTGTGACATCATCAAGCAAGATATTTGCGACGCGTTCAACAAGTTCTACGCCGCCAACGGGCGTAGCTTCCAAAAACTTAATGAGGCCCTCCTCACCGTGCTCCCCAAGCATGCGGACGCAGCGGCGCTCTCCGATTATCGTCCCATTAGCCTCATCCACCTCATCGCCAAGCTCTTTGCGAAGGTGCTCTCGCTACGCCTCGCACCGAAGATCGACGCCATGGTTTCAACTAACCAAAGCGCATTCATCGTCGGGAGATGCATCCACGACAATTTCCTCCTGGTTCAGCAGACGGCCCGCCTCCTCCACAACCTCAAGTCGCCGCGCATGTTACTCAAGCTCGACATTGCTAGGGCCTTCGATAGCGTCTCTTGGCCTTTCCTTCTGGAGACGATGCGACACCTCGGCTTCGGGCGCCGTTGGAGGGACTGGATCTCGATCCTTCTCTCTACCGCCTCCACTAGAGTCTTGATCAACGGGCAACCAGGGCCGCCCATCGACCACGCTCGCGGGCTACGGCAGGGAGATACTGTCTCACCTATGCTATTCACCATCGTCATCGACGTCCTCAACTCCATGCTTCTTCGTGCGGTTGATCTCGGGCTACTCCAACGCCTCACGCCCAGGCATGCCAGTTCTAGCACCTCGCTCTATGCGGATGACGTCGTCATCTTCTGCCACCCCGATCACCACGACATGACGGCTATCCGGGAGATCCTGCGTGTTTTCGGCGTCGCGTCCGGCCTGCGGACTAATTTCGCCAAATGCTCCTCCACTCCGATCTTGTGCACTGATGAGCATGCGGCCCTCATCGCCGATGAAATGCACTGCCCCATGACGCAGTTCCCTGTGCAGTACCTGGGCCTGCCTCTTTCCATCCGCAAGCCGACTTCATCCAGCTTGCTGCCCATCGTGTACAAGCTCGAGCGAAAACTCTCTACATGGCGCGCCTCCATGCTCTCTCGCGGCGACCGGCTGGCTCTTGTTCGTCACATCCTATGTGCCATCCCTACTCACTTCCTCACGGCCATCGCCTTCAACCAGACCATTCTCAAAAAGGTCAATCGCATCATCCGTGGTTTTCTCTAGGCCGGATGCAAGGAGGCCAATGGTGGACAATGTATGGTCAACTGGCAGCGGGTTTGCCGGCCTCTCCATCTTGGCGGGCTTGGCATCTGTGACCTTCAGCGTGCGGGCATCGCCCTCCGTACTCGCTGGCTCTGGCTTCAGCGCACCGATCCCTCGCGCCCCTGGAGCCACTTGCATATCCCGCATGATGCCAATGTCAGCGCCATCTTTCGCGCCTCTACCACCTGGAGCGTTGGCAGTGGCGACAAGTGCAAGTTCTGGACCGACCACTGGATTGACGGTCGATCGGTGGCCGAGATCGCTCCTCAACTCTTCCAATTGATCCCGAAGAGACGATGAAAGATTCGCACGGTCCGGGATGGTCTCTCCCAGCGCTCTTGGGTGCAAGACATCCACGGTGCTCTCGGCCCGGAAGCCATGGTGCAATACGTGCAGCTATGGCGGGCGATTCGGCACTTTCAGCTTACCGACTCTCCGGACACCATCCGATGGCGCTAGACTTCTTCGGGCACCTACTCTGCCAGCTCTTGCTACCAGGCCCTCTTGGTGCCTGCGAGGAACCACACTGGAAGCTCACGTGGAAATCTTGGGCACCTCTTCGCGTCAAGTTCTTCATCTGGCTCACTCTTCAAGATAGGTGCTGGACGGCCGAGCGTCTCGCGAGACACGGCCTATCCCATGAGCCCGCTTGTGCCCTCTGTGATCAGGAGGATGAAACGATGCAACACCTGTTGGCTGGCTGCTCCTTCTCCCGCCAGGTGTGGTATGGTATACTTGCTTGGGCTCGTTCTCCTACAGATCCGCCGACCGGAGACACCGACTTCATTGCTTGGTGGGCTTCTTCTTGCGCTCTCGCGCCCGCTGCCACACGTAAAGGCCTATCCTCCCTCATCATCCTCACCGCTTGGTGGATCTGGAAGCACCGGAACAGCTGCACCTTTGATGGGGACCGACCCTCTGTCTCCCACCTGTGCTCCACCATCAAAGACGAAGCGCGCCTCTGGGCCCAGGCCGGCGCCGCCGCGATTACCAACATCATCCCAGAGCGCTAGATTAGGATATTCTTGGGGATGAGCAATCCTGTCTGTTTGCTCGACGTCCACTTCCATGCCTTTCTCTTGTGTACATGGCATAGTGTGTCGTCCTAATCCCATGTTGTAAACACTCTCCTTCTATCAATGGAAAGATACGCATCCTTAGCGTATTCGCGAAAAACATGTATTAATTATCAGTCCGTGGATTAGCCTTCCCTCTCCCAACCACTCCAGCGCCCGATGACGGAAGGGCATCTTGATGTCTCGGCTTCAGCGAGTAGGTTGGTTAGGGTTTTGGTCATCGCCGGGATAGCTCTGGCATGTGAGTGGTGACAACGGTAGTTGTCGTTTGGTGGTCCGGGGTCCTTAATGTATTTATTTTTTATGTTTGAGTTGGTTTATACTTCTAGTGAATATTTATAATAGATCCGACTCCTTTGCACAAGAAAAATAATAGTATAAGAATTCAATGAGCACTAAAATAATAAAATTGGGAGGGTCCTCAATCCAAATGCCTGGTTGAGGCAAAGCCTCCCTAACTAACAAATGAGCAACATTGGTGTTAAAAAAAGTACATAGTACTCTGAATGCAAATGCCAGTGCAACAACAGTTGAGCATAATCTGCCTAATTGTAGTTCTAATCACTCCCTCTCTCTCCTAGCCTTTGATTGCTCACATAATGCCTAATAACAAAGTACTCCCGCCGTTTCTAAATATAAGCTTTTTTAGAGATTTCAATATAAATAACATACGGTTGTATATAGACATATTTTAGAGTATATAATTATTTATTTTACTCTGCATGTAGTTCGTTTATTACGGAGGGAGTAAGGGCATCTCAACTCAAACCGCCTGCATACGTTTGGACCACGCTGTCCAGACCGTGAAAGTCATCCAACGTGGATCTGTATCGGTCCGTCGAGAGATCCGGACGTGTTTTCACCCGCAAAACCGGAAAACAAGCTTGGGGGCTTTGCGTACGTCAGGACCGCTCCTAAGCCCGCGTCTGACCGCCCTGGCCCACCCAAACCCCCCACCCGCCCCTCCCGCGCTTTCCATCCCACGTGCGGCGCCGCTTGCCGTGCCGCATTTCATGCCAGCCCAGAGCATGCAGCGGCCGACATTGATGCTTGCGATTGACCAGACGGGAAGGCGGCGCAGACGGACGCGACCTCTCGGGTGTCGTCGCCTGATGTCGCGTCTCGAGAAACCAACTCCGGCCGCTGCACGCATTGAAGCGGGCTGGCCGCCCCTCCGCCTGGCCTGGCCGCGTCTATTTAAGCCCCGCGTGAGCGTCAGACAGCCGCCGGACATGGTTGTCGCGGCCCTTCAACATCCTTGCGCCGTTGGAGGGATGACAAAGACGACGACATGGACGCCAACGGCCATGCGGCAGGACAGAGCGGTCACGCTTACGAGGTGGTCGTCCGATATAGAGTTTAATGTTTTTTATATGGGAAACGTTTCCCCACGGTGCGCCGGCCGAATCATTGGGCCGGTCGCACCACTCGCTCTGTGACTCGCTTCCTCTGCAAGTAGGCCCACCACCGAACGACCACCTCCCACGTTATCTTATCTCTTCAGGAACAACGCCAACCGCTCATAGCGCATCTCGTTTACATCGCAACCTCCGCTCTTCCCCTTTTCTTTCTCTCTGTAGATGCTCGCGCCTCCCCCACCGGCAACTGGCTGTGCCGCCAGCCATGGCCATCGCGCCTCCCCCACCGGCGACTGGCCGTGCCGCCAGCCATGGCCACCGCGCCTCCCCACCGTGGCTGCCCCCACCCCGCCCCCTCACTCCCCACCAGTGACTAGTGCTGCCAACCAATCCCCACCAGCGCTGCCGATGGCGGCGACAAGTGATGGAGAGCCGCGGCGGCCGGCGTTGGAGCATTGCAACCACGACGACAAGTGATGGAGATCCGGCCTTTCTTTTCTTGGAAGCAGCCCCAGTTTTTGCTACCAACGTCCTTGCCTTTTGCTGGAACTAGTGTAAGATTTTGCTACCATCATGTTTGTTTTTTGATGGAACCAACCCAAGTTTTTGCTGCCTTGTCATTTGCTTTTTGGTACAGCCAGTGTACAATTTTGCTACCACTATCTTCAGTTTTTGTTGGAACAAATCAATTTTTTTGCTACTACCATGTTCGTTTTTTGATGGAACCAACCCAAATTTTTGCTACCATGTCATTTGCTTTTGGTACAACCAGTGTACATTTTTGCTACCACCATCTTTGGTTTTGCTGGAACCAGTCAATTTTTGTGCTACCATGTTTTTTTGGTGGAACCAGTGCATCACTTTTTTTGCTACCACCGTTTGAGTTTTTGCTACAACCAATGTTCTCAATTGCTACATCCATTTATATGACACGCATCACGACGTCATGTAAATTGCTAGAACCAGCAAACATTTGTTTGAAGCGGCATGATTTTTTGTTCGAACCGGCGTTTATTTTTGCTGGAACTAACTAATTTATTTGCTACAAATCGACTACTGAAGCTTTTCTACTGCTGAGATTTTTGCTGGAACCATCATTTATTTTTGTTGGAACCGGCAAATCTTTTTGCTTCAACCCAGCACTTGAGGTTTTTGTTGCTTTTTTTGCTAGACATGGCGGTACAAGTTAACAACAGCAGCGAGCCGGAGACGGGGGCGGCGAGCCGGAGACGGGGTCATGGGGACGCTGCAACCATGAATGACAGCGCGCTGGACCCTCCTGTGTGTGAGTTGCGACCATGGCAAGCGGAGGCAGCCGAGGCAAGTGCCGTGCACGAGCGACGGGCGAGCGGCAGGCGAGCGCGGGTGACGGGCGCGGTGGCAAGGGTGGCAAGCAAGCACGGGAAGACGAGGAGAAGCGCGGGCGGCCGGCGAGCCTCGGGATCTGGCATATCCGCATAATGCCTTTTTTTCCTTGTTTCCTGTGCGTTTTGACTTTTGAAATGAAGTAATCCGATGGTTGGGAAAGTATGTATCGGGTGGTTGTGGCTTGACCGGTCCAACTGTTCGGCCGGTGAGTTTTTAGTTAAACGGTCGAAATATCGTCCGTTTATGTAAATTATATCCGAACTTGAATAAAATCCATTCGGTTTGAACGTATTTCGTTCAATTATCCGTATTTGTTGTCCAAATGTATAAAGACAACATTGAATGAAGGCCTTCTGCATCTGTATCCATGGACTGATCTCACTATTCGTGAACGGATACGGGAGAAAATTTAGGATTGCCGTTGGCGTAGTGTGATTATAGGAGCATCGAACGGTTGAGGAGATGCCCGACGAGATAAAGCATTCCAGTAAAGCGCACATGCTTAACGATTCCCCCATCATCAATTCGGGTCAGCGTGGGCAACCGTTTGTCGTCGACATCTCGGCTACCCCACATACTCTGGCCCACGCGCCACTGAGAGAGGCCTCCAGCGACTCCAGCCCCGTCACGCGGACCCGCGCGTCCACACCTCACACGTGTGGAAAAAACAAATAAAAAACCCGAGCAGGTATACGTTCCTCTCGCCTCGTCCTCCCCACAAGTTCCCGACCCTGCCAAATCCCAATCGCTTTTAAATTAGAGATTTTATTTATCGTCCGCCTTCCGACGCGCAGCTGCCTCGCTGCCCCGGTGCTGCTGCTGCTCCCCTCCCGCCCCGCCGACGCCTCCGCCGATGGACCGGGAACAAGGTAAGGCAGCGGCGAGCCTGCCGGATTTGGGAGCGACCGTGGCTAATTCTGGGGACGATTCCCGTTGGTGTGCAGTGACGGAGTTCCTGGGCCAGGTGCCGCTCCTGCAGTGCCTCCCCGGCTCCTCCATCCGCA
The DNA here is from genome assembly GCF_002575655.3 of Aegilops tauschii subsp. strangulata. Classification (NCBI taxonomy): domain Eukaryota; kingdom Viridiplantae; phylum Streptophyta; class Magnoliopsida; order Poales; family Poaceae; genus Aegilops; species Aegilops tauschii. The sequence continues at coordinate 522,617,097 of NC_053036.3, forward strand.
GGATCGCCGAGGCCGTCCAGGTCAAGCACTACGGTGAGTCGCGCGCGCCGTCCCCCGTCCTTGTGCTGTGGCGCCCTAGATCGATCGCTCGGCCCACCGGGTTTGCCTAGTCAGGCGAGCGCAGCCTAAATCTGGCTTGGGTCAGTTCAGAGTACTCTCTACTGTCAGCCTACTGAATTACTGAAGGATGCTCTCTGTGTCAGTGAGTGATGTCTGATGTGACTCCCATGATTTGTAGGAGTAGTTCACTGTACTTCAAATCGCGCACATGATTCTGTATGCATCTCATGATTCTGTACTGGCGTTGCGATCTGCATAAATAGAAAATTTTAACCATCAGGAGCAACCGCATGCAAATTAGGCTGCTAAAAAACTGGGCGCTGCATTTCAGTGCGTACCTATTAACTAGATGTTGTCTACCCCTTGACTCTTCAGTGTATGCGCTTACCTGGAGTGGTGGTGATTTTGTATTCACTGATTGTGGTGTGGGGTCAAGTTGATTTATGCATTTTGTTTTCATGGTGGTATTTTGCAGAACCTGGTGATTATGTTGCCCGTGAAGGTGAACCCGTAGATGGCCTTTGCATCATATTGGATGGGCAGGTATTGGTTAGGCTAGTTCTTGCTTCACTTATTCACGGAGACACCTTTCTTTGACAGAATGGCAGACTTCATTATAATGCTGCTGTTCACTATGAGAGGTCCTGATTACTACCTGAAAATGCAATACTTATATCAGCAAATTTGGATGGGCTGGGTGCTTCGTTTTCTGCGTTACAGATAGAAGATCATTTGTTGGCCTACCCGTAGGCTTGTAAATAACTTTTTCCTATCTGTCATCAATGCATCGAGAAGCGAGGTTTTTTTGCGATTTCTCAAAATGATGAAACATAATTTGTTACAAGAACTATTTTCTTTCTAAGTTGCTGGGAAATCATGCAAAGAAAAGAGTGATGTTCAATTTCTATATCGTTGGTTATTTGCATTCATGCTCTGGGGGAAGGACTAAACCTGAGTTTTATAGTTCCAGACCTTCAGAGTAAAATTCCCATCTCAGCAGCCAACAAAGTATTGCTCTATCAAAAAATTGTTTAATGTGAAAGACATTCTCATTTTCTTGCAGGCTGAAGTTTCTGCTCCTGCAAACACAGAAGAAGCAAACCGTCCAGACTATGTCTTAAATAAGTATGACTACTTTGGTTACGGTAAGACATCTCTATACATGATTTTAGTTTTGTTACGGACTGTATCTATTTTCATCATGTATGTCCATATTTTGCTTGAAAAGACTAACAGTTTGTATTTCATGTATTTTTTTGGATAACTCCTAATGCTTTGTATTGTTTTATAGGGACCAATAGTTCTGTACATCAAGTAAATGTTATTGCGGTGACAAAGGTATAATTTTCCATATTCTGTTTTCTAACTTGACATTTTATTAGCTTTAGGATTTCCATTTGCAATGATATTAGCTGATAGCTTTTCCAAATCCAATAGTTGGCTTTAGCTTATTGTTATTCATGTATTGCAGCTGTCCTGCTTTGTATTGCCAAGTCAATATGGACATCTGCTGCAAACCAAGACAATTTGGAATGCAGAAGAAACACCTGAAAGCCATTCATTGATGGAACAAATTTTACATTTAGAGAAATTAGAGGTAAGTCTAGATAGATGTATGTTTGTATCTATGATATTTCTATTTTGTCAAGGCAGTATGTATCATGTCTCAGTTTGCTCACTGTACTGGAGGAATGATGATCAGACATACTAATTGCTTAAATTGTAACATTTATGCTATGTCTGCTAACTTTGATTTAATATCATCGGTGGCCATTGGATTTTATTGATATTTCCTAAAAGAAAGAAATACAAGGGCAAATTTGGCAGTTTAAGTTTTGCATCTCATGGTCTACAAGTTAAAGAGACAAGCATGCCATCATAATAATTTACAGCTTACTTGCTGATCTTGCTTACCTTAATTCTTATCTATTTTGTAGGTTGATATCTTTCGTGGATTTACTTTGCCAGAAGCTCCAACTTTTAATCAAGTTTTTGGAGGACAATTGATTGCGCAGGCATGTTTCAACCACTCTCTTAGTTGCTGTCATCTATATCTGCCAGCTGCATGTATTTGACCGCCTCATTTCTATGCTGTAGAGGGATATCCTAGTTCCTATATTTAAGTACGGATATGTGAATCACCGAGTCAATGCTAAAAGGAAGCTTCTTAAGCATGCTTCTGAATTCCCTCAACTTTTAGAAACATATAGTTCACATGTATGAGTATCTCCACAAGCAACAGTTCAGTAACAGATATACATTTTATGTTTGAATAATGCAATCAACTTTCTTCAAGACAGCTCTGTTGCATTGTTGTTGGTGATGTTTATCCTTTTGGTATTTTCTTTCATAATGTATTATCAACCTTATTGCTAATTAGCTTCTTCAATGAAATTAAGTTATCAAAGAACTTCACATAAAGCTTCCTTTTGAATGCCTGTACGAATTCATTTGAATTAAGACCAGAAGATCCAGAATTCACCTTTGTGAACTCGCTTGGTGATTATAGATTTTCTAGCAACTCTTTATATTTTTATTTGAAGTTTTGAACTCGGAACAATATCAAATTGAAATCTTCTTTGTCGTGGTTGCTGTTAACTGTAGATTTTTTAATACAATACTTGGAACCCAGGTAAGTCTCAGCTTTTCTGTTATTTAAATGACGTTCACTCAAGATATCAAATGGAAACTAGTCAGTTTTTTTAGACTAACAGGGAGGGCTCTCCCTGGTTCCATTATAAAATGAAACCGCCAGTTCATACATCAGCTCACTTAGGGAGCAGTTCAGCAGAAAGACAGAATGGTTTTAGAACATAACACAGGCAGTAAAACTACTCAGTATTTGACACTGTATTAACCTTATTCTGATTCAATTATTTGTGTTTGGTTAAAAAGCACTGCTTGGCCAGTGGTCATCATAACTCACTCCCTACACTCCCATACAAGAGGAAAAACATTTACTATAAAACTGACTAGTTTTCACTATAGAGGGGGTAGAATAAAAGCTTTGCACATCATTGCCAATGGTTTTCACTATGTCTTAACCTTCATGCAGGCACTAGCAGCAGCATCCAAGACTGTCGATTGCCTGAAACTTGTGCATAGTCTGCATGCAATTTTTCTAATAGCAGGAGACAATAATAGTAAGAATATTTTGAACTTTGTGTTCATTTTGTCCATAACAGGGGGCAAGCAGAAACTAATGTCTGGCCTATAATTATCAGTACTGTACTCGTATTAATGCCCTGTACTGTAATTATCTTTTTAAGTTTTGATTGTTAATGCACTATCCTTTTGTTCAAACAAAACCATGCTTATATCTGTCTTTGTTATGTCCTCTGCTATAGTGCCAATAATATATCAAGTACATCGGGAGCGTGATGGAACCAGCTTTGCCACCAGAAAAGTGGAGGCAAAGCAGAAAGGCCTTGTTATGTTCACTTTAATTGTTTCTTTCCAGGTGATTATCCTTAAAGTTGTATAAATAATTATAGCAGAATTGTTAGGCAAGTTTTAGTTATTTTTAACACTCCCAGTGATATAACCAGGGGAAGCGTGTACCCTGTTCATGTGGAGAACATATTAGATAGTAGCTCAAACGACAGTTTTGTACTAGTAGCTTCCAAAATGTTGTGTCAAATAGTTGTTCCTTCGTTTATTTTAGTGTTTAACCCCTTAAACTATATCATCTGTCCAAACTCTTCTGCACAAGAAATGAAAAAAAGGAGTGCCAGACTGAACAGAGAATTGCGTTCACTATCTCAATACTAGGTTCATATGCTCCTAAGAGCTTTCCATGATAATCAAATCAAGCATGAACAGACATACTATACAAAGTTTTAAGTTCTTAAATTTTAAACCCAGAGTTGTTTTGCTCTATCCGCTGCCAATAGATCAATTCAATTCTTCAATCAGCATTTATATATTAAAGTGAAGTAATAAATTTGTCCAGGAGTACAACTAGCGAAATGATACTACTAGGCGATACATTGGAGGATCAGCCCCACTAAATTAATCTACTAGACAAAGAAGAAAGGGTGTCTAACTTCTGTTTTGGTTCTTTTGCAGAAGGAAGAATTAGGGTTTGAGCATCAGGCTGCAATCATGCCTGACGTTCCTCCTCCAGAACAGGCAAGGGTTTTTATCACTTTCCTCTGATGCCCTTGGGGAAATAGTCTTGGAACTAATAAGTAATCAAATGCAGCTCCTGAATATGGAGGAGATACGGGAAAGAAGACTCACTGATCCACGGTTTCCGATGTAAATTTTCTTGACTACGAATCATATGTTTTGTTAATTGGCTAAACTAACTGTTTTAACTTTAAAATATTCACCTTAAGACGCAACATCTTAGAAAAGCATGATTGTTTATGTGTTTATTAGTTTTCAAGTGGATCCCCCATTCTGGCAATGGCACTAGTTTGACGACACATTTGGAATAACAGCAATAACAACAAGTTGGGGTAGGCTAGAGCTGAAACCCATAAGATTCATTTAGAATATTATAATTATATACTTCTTAAGCTTCAGTTGTCATATGGATTTGACAGTACGTTCATCTCTTTATCACATGCTGTGATAGTCCTGAGTCCTGACAGTTCAGTAATCTGCAGGCAATATAGGAACTCAGCTGCCAAGAAAAAGTTTGTACCTTGGCCCATTGAAATGAGGTTCTGCCAAGATTCTAAATCTCAACATGAACCAAGGTAAGTTTGCGATGAAATTTTTTTGCGGCCCTGAGATTCACTAATCATTTGTTTCTTTGTGGCTCACGGATCTTTTTAGATAGAAATTCTAAGCTTCAGTATAGATTCTCCAGACTAATTATTTTTAGATAGATTGTATTGCAATATATGTTTTTCTGATTCAGTAATGCATCTGATTCTTTTCAGCCTGCATTATTGGTTTAGAGCTAGAGGAAAACTTTCGGATGATCCAGCTCTGCATAGGTTGGCCATTTATCGCTGTACATTGGTCATATGTTAAACAGCTGGGTATGCTGATGACATTATTCTATGGTATTACAGATGTGTTGTAGCATATGCTTCGGATCTACTATATTCAGGCGTCAGCCTAAATCCGCACCGGAAGAGGGGTTTGAAGACATACTCTCTCAGTCTTGATCACTCGTATGTTTCAAGGGTTTACAGTCATTATCGGGATTTTCAATTTGCCACATTCGTCCCACCAATAAATGGTCTCTTTTCTGTTGCCTGTTAATGTTTTGCAGGATGTGGTTCCACAAGCCTGTGAAAGCTGATGACTGGTTGTTATATGTGGTAAGCTATTGGCTTGTATCTTCAATTGATCATGATAGAAATAAAATTTGTTCAAGAGGCTCTCATCTCAATGTCATCTTCCCTTCATGAACACAGATCGACAGCCCATCCGCACACGGTGGTAGGGGATTCGTCACCGGACGTATGTTCAACCGGCAAGGAGAGGTATGCACATTCATTTCATTCTTTTAAAGCTTCGACTGTGATGCTGCTTACTCCCTCCGATCCAAAAAAAAAAAAGTGTGTTCTAAGCTAAAACTGAACTATAAAGCCATGTCACTCTTTTTGGATCGGAGGGAGTACTATTTTTCTCATCTAAAATAAATTCTGTAAATTGTCAGCTCATCGTGTCGCTGACCCAAGAGGCGTTGATTAGGAGGGCCAAGACACCTGGGCAAACCCCAAGGCCTAAGCTTTGAGATGTGCAGAAGAGCCGTGCCCGTACTTTAATATTTTCTTTTATCTTATAGTACACCGAGACAGCTGTGAGATTTATGTATAGGAGTACAGCTTACGGCTTGAATTTGGCACACATGCTTAGTGTGAATGATTGTATCCTTGCATGCTGATTCACATTCAGGTTTTCCTCTTAATATGTGGATTGCAATTGCCATCCAACATGCGGCACATGAATGTAGACAAATGTACCTCAAATTCAAAGTTTTATTTGTTCCACGCTTAATTATAGTCTTGGGCCTAATGCGAATTAGTTAAATATATTGCGCCTCTTCCATGCTTCTGTTAAAATGGCAAAACTATTGACAATGTAACACTATCCTATACTTTGTCTGATGCATACACAGGCTTCACAATCAGTAGGCAATGCTAGCCTATCACACATTAACATATTAGAACCACGGGTTACAAAACAGGAACCTGTACCGCCTTGTCTTTCACATATAATGTTCAGAAACAAGTTACCAAAGAGTACGCAGCCTGGAGAAGTGACAAAAACAGCCATACACACAAACACACTGATTAAATACATCTGGACAAAATGTTATCCCCTCTGTCTCAAAATGTAAGACATTTTTTGACACGTGTCTTACATTTTGAGACAGAGTGGGTACATCCATAGTGTAAATATCGATGCTTTGTCAGTAACAGATCCCGCCTAAGTACTAACTGAATCAGGCCATTTCAACACCAACATGTTACAAATGGTACATTTGCTGAGTGAGCAAGCAGCCCCACGCGTAATGGATAAAGCAAAACCACAACACCACTGCTACCGTTTTCTTTGGAAAGCAGGATGTATATTCACATTCAATTGCTGAACCTTCTCCATCCGAGCAATACATTTGTTCATTTTGTCCAGTACCTTGGGAATTGCCACGATATTTGCCTCGGTCTTAGATTTGAACATCTTTAGCTTTTCACTTATATTTTGTTCAGCTTCGGCGTGCGAGCCCCCAGCGGCAGGTTGTGATTCACTTGGAACTTCTGCAATATCAATACTGATGTCAGTCTTGGTGTACTACCAATTTTTTGTAAAATTGTCACTGCGTTATTATATGTTTGCCCTTTATTCATGCCATGACAATTGATGTTTAATCTAGGGAAAACTTAAAGTGACAGGCTGAGCTCGTAGTCAGGTATTTTTCGAGTAAATAACAGCGAAATTAGTAGGGGCTGACTTCTGAGTTCTGATGAGACGACATACATATTTAGTTGAATTTGCAAAGGAGAAAAGAGGGCGAAAAAAATAGCGGTCCGCTTTTTTAGCTTTGGCATTTGAAAGGGCAAATAATTCTGGGTTACAGTTAAGCAATTAGGCAAACAATTCTCAGCAATTGCCGACCAGATAACAAACCCAGCTAAAACTACAATACATCCAATCAGGATTCACTCTACCAGATCACGCCTTATAAAATAACCATGCAACATGTTTTCTTACACATAATATATCTCAAACTTAACATAATTCCCTTTCACTCAGCAAACACAACACATCCTGTAAGGTCAAGTGATAAATTGCAAACATTTTGTTTCTTAACTGAAATAAGTTGAGATTACCATATGAAGAAATAGGCATGAATTTCTAGGTTCTGTTTCACGCTGCAGTCGATTATGATGATCATGTTTGCCTAACAAAAGTATGCCTGTTATACTGTTTGGCTAACAAAGCTTCTCTCTGTTTTCATGGTTATATTTCCACAACTGATTATAAAGTTAGTTCCGCACAACACAACGCAGCTTAGCAAGCACAAAACTGAGCCTTAGCAAATATTGTCAACTACAAGTGGCAATCAAATAACTTACTAGACTAGAAATCAACGTTCCTCTGATTATTTGAGGAAAAATTGTGCAAACAGAAACAAATCCCTCCCTCTGTTATAACTTACCTAGACTAGAAATCAATGATTCCTCTGATTATTTGCTGTAATTTTTTGCAAGCAGAAACAAATCCCTTCACCTTACCAGCTCAAAGTGTCAACTTAGATCCAAAATGCTCGCTTTTACCCATGTCTCCATATCCCCAAGCCCTGACTAGCAGTAAATCACAAACGGGGGCATTTTTCTATGTATACTTCAAACACTACCTATCGACGGGCAAATACAAATCCCCAAACGGGGACGAATTAACCGGAAACCCTAGTACCGGAGCAAGGCCGGAAGCGCGCATACCTACGCAGGCGGGCGGGCGGAGGGCGACGAGGCGCGATACTGTGGCGTCTATGAAGCGGGCGGCGGCGTCACGGCGGTGCTCGAGTATCCGGCGGCCCAGATCGGCCACCTCCCTCTCCAGCTCCTCAATGTCCCCCTCGTCCGCCGCCTCGTCCGCCCCTAAGGAGGTGGAGGAGGAGGCGACGGCGGAAGATGCAGAGGCCTTGCGCTTTAGGCGGTTGGGCGTTGCTCCGGCTTGGCTCGGCGACGGCGAGCCCCCCGCCATGGGGAGCTAGGAGTGCGTGGGAGCGGATGCGAGCAAAGCGGACGAAGGGGAGGCGGAGAGAGCGATTCAATTTTCGCAGATTGGAGGTGGGACCCGCATTAAAGTTAGCTCGCTTCTCTCTTCTTCTTCTAAATCTGAAGAGGGGCCGCTTCTGAAATCTCGAATTCAAATGAAATTGGGCGGAGCAACTCACACAATGTCATTTGAACGGAGCCTCTCTCTCAACCCTAGCCGCCGCCGCCAAGTTTCTCCCTCACGCCGCCGCCATATTTCTCCCTCACACCGCCGCATGCCCCCCCCCCCCCCCCATCTTCCCCATCTGGCGCGGCAAGAGGAGTGGCGGTGACATTGACGAGATGGTGGCGATGATGGCATGTTGGAATAAGGTATTTTCCTACCTCAAAGATATCTGACCTGGCATCGGAAAGAGCCCGTGAGAGTTTGTGTCCCCAGATCTGTTGGCTCTCTTCATGTCTTGGCAGTTGATGTGTCCTTCGAGGGGAGCAATTTGACAGACCATTGACGTGATGACTTCGACATTTTTTCTGTATTGTTTTGCGGTACGGTTTGATTTTTTCAACCGTTTGGACCTATGGTGATGGATTGCAAGCTTGTTTTGCATGGGGTGACGCTTCAACCGATGCTTCTTCGGTGACTTCTAAATCTCATCCCAAGGGGATGAGTGGCTATTGTTGTTTTTAAAGCATGATATGACGAAAGCATTTGCAGGCGCCCTTTTTTTATATAATTGGGTGTAATTTTTTCAACCTGTGACAGCTGGCGTATAATCAGAAGAAGAAGAAGAAGGCTAGTACGTTTTACAATGTAATTTTATTTGGTATTGGTCGGTTTGCGTCCAACCGACATTCATATATTGATTATTGTTTTTCTGATAAATATCAAATGTAAGATGCCTTTTAGCTTTGAAAAAAGAAAAAGCTGACAGCTTTGAAGATCATGACCGCTCAATCCCAATGCGACGACTATGAAATAATGAAAATGGAAGAAACCAGGACAGAGTTTGAATAAGATTGTATTTACATATATTCCATCCATCTGGAATGTAAGGCATATTTTGTTTTGGCTAAAACAACATTCTGGTAGACATCTGTGTAGAACATCTCCAACAAGTTCCCCTTCCCGTATAAAAAACTTGATTACGCCAAGTTGAGACTATTTTTTTTGCTTCATCAGTTCGTAAACGTGAAAAAGTAAGGGGACACATATAATCAGCCCAACCTCCCTTCTAGAGGAAGAAAACCTTCCCCTAAAATTGGCGGGAGGCAACCATTGAAGTTTCATGCCGCCTCCACACCAGCCGCCCCATCGCGCCACCACGCTCCGTTGTGCTGCCTGGCCGCCTCGGCCCATCTCTGCCTCTCCACGCAGGGTCGGCTGCCTCGCACCCTCCTCTCCAAGCCACGCGTCCCGAACTCACCAGACCTCTCCCGACCGGTCACCCATTCCTCTCGTTCGCATTGTGAAAGCATATTTGCTCCATTGGTGGTTTTGGTAATTCATGTCAACATACATCTTGTTGGACTAATGTTTCCCTCAAGTATATTCTAGGAAAAGTTCAACCTAGGAAAGTAGATAGATGGAGATGTGGACCCCTCAAGCTACAAGAACAAGCATTGGCAAAAGCTCCAAGACTCTACTTTTTTGGTTAAGTGATCAAAGATCACATTGAGTCTATAGGAAAGCCAGTACTATTAAAAGGGGATGAGGTTTTGATCACGGGTCATTTGCTCAAGTGCTTAGAGATATTTCTCCAAAAACCTTCAACCACACCCTCACAATCATTTCTGTCCAAAACCCTAAAGCCTATCACGGTCCCACCGATCCACTCATACCCGGACCCACCGAGATATATTTGATAGAGCCATTGCCTAAATCCTAGAAACTCGGTTTCACCGAGATGACATTCGGTCCCACCGAAGTGCACTAGCAAACCTTCTGTAACCTATTTGTTTCATCTCGGAATTTCCGACTGAAATGGATCGGTGTCACTGAAGCGTCAAAAGTGCTTAGGTCATCATCAATCGGTCCCACTGAGTGGATTCATCCGGTCTCATCGAAATGCCTAAAGTTCAAACCTTTTGCACTGGTCGGTCTCACCGAGTATTTCACCCAGTCCCACCGAGTTGTGCATAACGGTTTGTAACGGTTAGATTTTTTGTGAAGGCTATATTGTTGGGGAACGTAGTAATTCAAAAAAAATTCTACGATCACGCAAGATCTATCTAGGAGAAGCATAGCAATGAGTGGGGAGAGTGTGTCCACGTACCCTCATAGACCGAAAGCGGAAGCGTTTAGTAACGCGGTTGATGTAGTCGAACGTCTTCACGATCCAACCGATCTAAGTACCGAACGTACGGCACCTCCGTGTTCAGCACACGTTCAGCACGATGACATCCCTCGAGCTCTTGATCCAGCTGAGGACGAGGGAGAGTTTCGTCAGCATGACGGCGTGGTGACGGTGATGATGAAGTTACCAGCGCAGGTCTTCGCCTAAGCACTACGATGATATGACCGAGGTGTGTAACTGTGGAGGGGGGCACCGCACACGGCTAAGACAAATCTTGTGTGTCTTTGGGGTGCCCCCTGCCCACGTATATAAAGGAGGGAGGGAGAGAGGCCGGCCCCCTAGGGGCGCGCCATGAGTATGGAGTCCTCTTAGGACTTCCAAGTCCTAGTAGGAATCCTCTTCCTTTTCGGAGTAAGAGAGAAGGAAAGAGGGAAAGAGAGAGGGAGTAGGAAAGGGCAAGGGGGGCACCGCCCCCTTCCCCTAGTCCAATTCGGACCCATGGGGGGGGGGCGCCACCTCCCCTTTGGCCTGCCTCCTCCTTTCTCGTATGGCCCAATAAGGCCCATTACTCTCCCGGTGAATTCCCGGGGGGGGGGGGGGGGTAGGGCGCGCCCCCACCCTTGTGGATGGTGGGTGCCCCCCCTATGGTTGATTCTTTCGCCAGTATTTTTTATTAATTCCAAAAACTGCCTCCATGAAGTTTTAGGACTTTTGGAGCTGTGCAGAATAGGTCTCTAATATTTGCTCCTTTTCCAGCCCAGAATTCCAGCTGCCGGCATTCTCCCTCTTCATGTAAACCTTGTAAAATAAGAGAGAAAAGGCATAAGTATTGGGACATAACATGTAATAATAGCCCATAATGCAATAAATATCGATATAAAAGCATGATGCAAAATGGACGTATCAACTCCCCCAAGCTTAGACCTCGCTTGTCATCAAGCAGAAGCCAATAACGAAAAATATGTCCACATGTTTGGAGATAGATGTGTCGATAAAATAAAGTACGGACATGAGGGCATCATGATCATTCTTATAACAGCAACATATATAAATATTGTCATATGGTTTCTTATGCTAAAGTAACAATCTATTCACAATGTCAAGTATGAACCAGAAACTTCATTGAAAACTAACAAACTATGATCTCGGTCACTGAAGCAATTGCAATTTATCATAACATCGGAAAGAGTCAATATAAGAGCTTTTCAGCAAGTCCACATACTCAACTATCATTTAGTCTTTCACAATTGCTGACACTCACGCAATACTTATGGGTATGGAGTTTTAATCGGACAAAGAGAAAGATAGGGGCTTATAGTGTTGCCTCCCAACCTTTTACCTCAAGGGTAATGGCAACAATAATAGTTCATGATAACTTACATCCAATTGGATATATATATATATATATATATATATATATATATATATATATATATATATCAGGATCTTTCCAACACAATGTGCTTGCCAAAGGATAAAATGTAAAAAGGAAAGGTGAAGATCACCATGACTCTTGCATAAGGCATAAGATGAAAATAAAAGATAGGCCCTTCGCAGAGGGAAGCAAAGGTTGTCATGTGCTTTTATGGTTGGATGCACAAAATCTTAATGCGAAAGAGCGTCACTTTATATTGCCACTTGTGATATGGACCTTTATTATGCAGTCCGTCGCTTTTATTTCTTCCACATCACAAGATCGTATAAAGCTTATTTTCTCCACACTAATAAATCATACATATTTAGAGAGCAATTTTTATTGCATGCAACAATGACAACTTACTTGAAGGATCTTACTCAATCCATAGGTAGATATGGTGGACTCTCATGGCAAAACTGGGTTTAAGGATATTTGGAAGCACAAGTAGTATCTCTACTTGGTGCAAAGAATTTGGCAAGCATGAGGGGGGAAGGCAAGCTCAACATGTTGGATGATCCATGACAATATACTTTATTTCGGATATAAGAAAACATAACCCATTACGTTGTCTTCCTTGTCCAACATCAACTCTTTAGCATGTCATATTTTAATGAGTGCTCACAATCATAAAAGATGTCCAAGATAGTATATTTATATGTGAGAACCTCTCTTTCTTTATTACTTCCCATTAATTGCAACGATGACCAAAACTATGTTTGTCAACTCTCAACAACTTTTATTCATCATACACTTTATATGTGAAGTCATTACTCTCCATAGGATCAATATGATCTCATTATTTCTTTTTATTCTTTCTTTCCTTTTATTCCCTCATGATCATAGCAAGATAATCAAACCCTTGACTCAAAACTAATCTTTATTATATATAGCTCACTGACTCGATTACATAGAGGGATCATAAAGCAAAACTCAAAACTAAATCATACCAAAACTTTATTCTACTAGATCAAGATATTACCAAAAGGATCTAACTAAGAAAAACGGTAAAGATAGGAGTGTGGTGGTGATACCGGGGCACCTCCCCCAAGCTTGGCAGTTGCCAAGGGGAGTGCCCATACCCATGTGTTTATGTTTCCTTCTTCGGAGGTGAAGAATATGGTGATGATGATGACAATTGTGCCTTCAGCTTCTTCATATTGTAATTGAAAAGAGCAATTTCATCCTTTAAATCACGACCTCCGATTCCAGCTTCAAGATCTTGTCACATAAATCTCCTTTGCTTTTCTACCGAAAACGAGAAGGAATAGATCGGTTGTTAGATAGTTTAGCCCTCTTAGGGAGACTAGACTTTTTGAACTTCACGTGCATATCCCCAAGTTGAGGTAGAGGGACATCCTCCGAACTTGAATCATCGATCCTCATCAAATGAGCATCCTCCTCATCATCCGTAGTTCGACCACAAGGAGATAGGTCCCCATAGGTCTTTGGGTCAGCGATGAGATGTGAGACATAGCTCTCTCCATCGGAATCTTGAGGTGACATCTTGCTCTAAATCTGCGGCAGAAACAAGTCAAAACAAAAACAGAGGATATTTGCGTGGTATGGTGGTCAAAACCTTTGGGAGATTATATAATAATTTTTTACCGACAAAAAGACGTAACGTGCAAGAAAACGGAGTCTGGGGGGCACACGAGGTGCCCATGAGGCAGGGGGGCGCGCCCTCCACCGTCGTGGATGCCTCGTGTCCTTTTCGGACTACTTATTTTCCTATTTTCTTAAATATTCCAAAACGGAGAAACATTGCTATTAGAACTGTTTTGGAGTCGGTTTACTTACCGTACCACATACCTATTCCATTTCGGAGTCTGAAACGTTCTGGAAAGTGTCCCTCATGTATTCCTCCGGGGTTACGGTTTCAATAACATTAGTTTCAACACTTATGGGATTACCTGAGATATAATGCTTGATTCTTTGACCGTTCACCACCTTTGGATTTGTGCCTTCGAAGTTGTTGATTTTTATGGCACCGGAATGATAGACCTCCTCGATAACGTAAGGACCTTCCCATTTAGAGAGGAGTTTTCCTGCAAAAAATCTTAAACGAGAGTTGTATAGCAAAACATAATCACCTACATTAAACTCACGCTTTTGTATCCTTTTGTCATGCCATCTCTTAACTTTTTCTTTAAACAGTTTGGCATTCTCGTAGGCCTGAGTTCTCCATTCATCAAGTGAGCTAATGTCAAATAGCCTCTTCTCACCGGCAAGTTTGAAATCATAATTGAGCTCTTTAATGGCCCAATATGCCTTATGTTCTAGTTCGAGAGGTAAGTGACATGCTTTTCCATAAACCATTTTATACGGAGACATACCCATAGGATTTTTATATGCAGTTCTATAGGCCCATAATGCATCATCCAGTTTCTTGGACCAATTATTTCTGGATCTATTAACAGTGTTTTGCAAAATTAATTTAATCTCTCTATTACTCAATTCTACTTGACCACTAGACTGTGGGTGGTATTTATGGTTAACGTCATACTTAGCAAGCATTTTACGAAAAGCACCATGAATAAAATGTGAACCACCATCAGTCATTAAGTATCTAGGGACTCCAAACCTCGGAAAAATAATTTCTTTAAGCATCTTAATAGAGGTGTTATGATCAGCACTACTAGTTGGAATAGCTTCTACCCACTTAGTAACATAATCAACGGCAACTAAAATATGTGTACACCCATTAGAGGAAGGAAACGGTCCCATATAATCGAAGCCCCAAACATCAAATGGTTCAATAACAAGTGAATAGTTCATATGCATTTCTTGACGTCTACTAATATTACCAATTCTTTGACATTCATCACAAGACAAGACAAACTTACGGTCATCTTTGAAGAGAGTAGGCCAATAAAAACTGGATTGCAATACCTTATGTGCAGTTCTATCTCCAGCGTGGTGTCCTCCATAAGCCTCGGAGTGACACTTGCGTAGGATCTGTTCCTGTTCATGCTCAGGTACACAACATCTAATAACACCATCTACTCCTTCTTTATAAAGGTGTGGATCATCCCAGAAGTAATGTCTTAAATCATAGAAAAACTTTTTCTTTTGTTGGTATGTGAAACTAGGTGGTATAAATTTAGCAACAATGTAATTAGCATAATTAGCATACCATGGAGCAGTACGAGAAGCATTTATGATAGCTAATTGTTCAATAGGAAAGCTATCATCAATAGGTAGTGGGTCATCAAGAACATTCTCTAACCTAGACAAGTTGTCTGCAACGGGGTTCTCAGCTCCCTTTCTATCAATAATATGCAAATCAAATTCTTGTAGCAAGATAACCCATCTAACAAGTCTAGGTTTAGCATCTTTCTTTTCCATAAGATATTTAATAGCAGCATGATCAGTGTGAACAGTTACTTTAGAATCAACAATATAAGGTCCGAACTTATCACACGCAAATACAACTGCTAAAAGTTCTTGTTCAGTAGTAGCATAATTTCTCTCGGCACTGTCTAGAGTTTTACTAGCATATTGAATGACATTTAATTTCTTATCAACTCTTTGTCCTAGAACAACACCTACAACATAATCACTAGCATCACACATAATTTCAAAGGGTAAATTCCAATCAGGTGGCTGAACAATGGGTGCAGAAATCAAAGCTTTCTTAAGTATTTCAAATGCTTCTACACAATCATCATCAAAGACAAAAGCAACATCTTTTTGTAAGAGATTAGTCAGAGGCCAAGAAATTTTTGAGAAGTCTTTAATGAACCTCCTATAAAAACCGGCATGACCAAGGAAACTTCTTATACCTTTAATGTCGTTAGGACACGACATCTTTTCAATAGCATCAACTTTAGCTTTATCAACTTCAATACCTGTAACGCCCCGAGACCGACGCTCCAGATGCCTTCCTTGTTTTTCGTTATCGTCGCGTGTATTTATTTGATTGTTGCATTCATCATCGCATCATACGCATTGCATCCGCATGTTTCTTAAACTCGTAGTCCGTTCGTAGTTCCCGCTTCTCCTTGTTGCCTTCGTTGTCCCTTCGAGACCAACCGTTCTTTTGTTGTCCGACCGTCTGAGCCTCTCTGCACAATGCACAAAACCCCTTCTCGCGCGCGTCCGAAACCTGTCTCGAACCCGACCCGCTCAGTCATCACTGTTGGGTCCGGATCATCCCCAAACATCTATAAAACATCATCATTTCTTATATAGACTCTTCTAGCCTATTTTTTCCAGGCCATCCGATTAAGATCAGAAGGACCAAATACACCTATCCAAAATTCACTTGTTATATAAAGACTAACCCTAAAACCTAGGGACCTTGTCCCATCCACCCATCGCCTCCACCGCCACTCCACCCAAATTCCCCTCGGGATCCATCCCCAAACAGCCTAGCTACCTTCCTCCTACCCGCACCCGCAGGCATCCAACCAGCGCCCGAGCCCGAGCTCCTTCGGTCGGAGCCACCAAGAGATCCCTGCTGCCCCGACCGAGAGCGAGCTTCTCCCGTTTGCTCCTCTCTCCATGGCGTTGTCGCCGCCGGCGAACCCAGCCACCCCGAGTTCCTCTCGTGCTCCTCCCATGGCGCCCTCGTTCCTGAGCACGTCGACCCTGCCGCCTCGAACTCCCGCGCGTGCATCCACTTGTTCTCGTCGCCCTCCGTCTTCTTCGCAGCACCACAGGACCAGCAGCTCCACCGCGCGTGCCCGCCTCCGGCGACCTCGTCCTTCACTTGCTGCCGGTCATGTCCCTCTCCTTCCCTTTTCTCTCTTCTCCCATGGCCACTCTGTTTCCCCGTCTCCCTCACCTCTCTCTCCTCTTCAGGAACCCCACGATGCTGCCGTAGACCCAGCCATGGCGCCCATGGAGTCCCAAGCAGCAGCCGTCCGCCTCCGGCGAGAACCGACCGTCTCCGACCGGATCCGCTGCGGATCCAGCCCTCCCGCTGCCGCCTCGCCAGCCTCGCTCACGCCCCTGCTCGCCGGCGCCAAGTCCCTGTCGCCGCTGCTCTGCTTCCCTATCGAGCAGAGGACGCCCGTCCCAGCCACGTTGACCGCATCGATCCACGACACCTGAACACCCGCGGGTCGGCCTCCTCCGCGCCAAGGCCAAGCGCGCCCCTTCGCGGCCTGCCCAGCCTCCTCCCCACCGAACTGGGCCTGGCCCATGGTGAGCACCCCAGCGCCCAGCAGTTTCGGCCCGTATATGTTTTTTTTCCTGATTCTGCGAATTTGTCTAATTATCCAGAGTATTGCAGTTTTACAGAAAAACCCTCTTTGTCATGCATATAATAACTTAATAACCATGCATCATTTGTAAAAAACATTATATATGAAAAATGCGTAGAATTTTATCTAGTTTCATAATATGTGACTTTCATCCATGTTAAGATGTCTAAATTGCTGTTTGCTTTAATTTGCTCAAATGCCATGTTAAAATGTTTTATTTCATAACTAAATAACCGTAGCTCGGATTTAAATAAACTTTATATGTAAATGGGGTAGAAAAATGCATAGATTAACTTGGTGCACTTTGTTTTACTGTTTAACAACATTAAAATATGGTTTAGGGCAGAACAGTACCAAATCTAAAATATGCATATGGGGATTTTCCGGAATTGTTGTTTGTTGTTCCGGCCTCATTTAAACTTGCCTAAATAGTTAGTTTACTTATGCTTCACCCTTGTCATGTTTAAGAACATTTAATATTGTTGGGTACATAAACAAGACCGAACTAAATAACTTGAATGTGGTGTTTCGTCAATATGCAACTCATTGCATATTGAGCTCCACTTAATTTGTAGTATTGTTTGTTGCACTTTGCCATATTACCATGCCATGCTCATTAAACCGGACATGCATCATACTTGTTTGTGCATCATGTCATGCTTATGCTTGTGTGTTTACCATGTTGTTTGCTTCTTTCCGGTTTGCTTCTCTCGTTAGCTTCGGTTTCGTTCCGGAGTTGTGAGGATTCGTTCGACTACATCCGTTTGTCTTCTTCATGGACTCGTTCTTCTTCCTAGCGGGATTTCAGGCAAGATGACCATACCCTCGAAATCACTTCTATCTTTGCTTGCTAGTTGTTCACCCTATTGCTATGCCGCGCTACCTACCACTTGCTATATCATGCCTCCCATATTGCCATGTCAAGCCTCTAACCCACCTTTCCCAGCAAACCGTTGGTTGGCTATGTTACCGCTTTTGCTCAGCCCCTCTTATAGCGTTGCTAGTTGCAGGTGAAGATGAAGTTTGTTCCATGTTGGAACATGGATATGTTTGGATATCACAATATCTCTTATTTAATTAATGCATCTATATACTTGGTAAAGGGTGGAAGGCTCGGCCTTATGCCTGGTGTTTTGTTCCACTCTTGCCGCCCTAGTTTCCGTCATACCGTTGTTATGTTCCTTGATTTTGCGTCCCTTACGCGGTTGGGTGATTTATGGGACCCCCTTGACAGTTCGCTTTGAATAAAACTCCTCCAGCAAGGCCCAACCTTGGTTTTACCATTTGCCTATCACCTACTTCTTTTCCCTTGGGAGTCGCGCTCCCAAGGGTCATCTTTATTTAACCCCTCCGGGCCAGTGCTTCTCTAAGTGTTGGTCCGAACCGAGCAGCCTGCGGGGCCACCTCGGGGAAACTCGAGGCCTGGTTTTACTCGTAGCTTGACTTATCCGGTGTTGCCCTGAGAACGAGATATGTGCGGCTCCTATCGAGATTGTCGGCAGATCGGGCGGCTTTGCTGGTCTTGTTTTACCATTGTCGAAATGTCTTGTAAACCGGGATTCTGAGACTGATCGGGTCTTCCCGGGAGAAGGTTTATCCTTCGTTGACCGTGAGAGCTTATAATGGGCTAAGTTGGGGCACCCCTGCAGGGTATAAACTTTCGAGAGCCGTGCCCGCGGTTATGTGGCAGATGGGAATTTGTTAATGTCTGATTGTAGAGAACTTGACACTTGACTTAATTAAAACGCATCAAACGTGTGTGTAACCGTGATGGTCTCTTTTCGGCGGAGTCTGGGAAGTGAACACGGCTTTTGGGTTATGTTTGACGTAAGTAGGGATTCATGATCACTTATTGATCATTGCTAGTTGACGACCGTTCCGTTGCCCCTCTTCTCGCTCTTATTTGCGTATGTTAGCCACCTTATATGCTTAGTGCTTGCTGCAGCTCCACCTCATTACCCCATCCTTCCTATAAGCTTAAACAGTCTTGATCTCGCGGGTGTGAGATTGCTGAGTCCTCGTGACTCACAGATACTTCCAAAACAGTTGCAGGTGCCGATGATACCAGTGCAGATGACGCAACCGAGCTCAAGTGGGAGTTCGACGAGGACCTTGGTCGTTACTATGTTTCGTTTCCTGTTGATCAGTAGTGGAGCCCAGTTGGGACGATCGGGGATCTAGCATTTGGGGTTGTCTTCTTTTCTTTTGGTTCCATAGTCGGACCTATGTGTGTACTCTGATTGATGTATGATTTATTTATGTATTGTGTGAAGTGGCGATTGTAAGCCAACTCTTTATCCCATTCTTGTTCATTACATGGGATTGTGTGAAGATGACCCTTCTTGCGATAAAACCACAATGCGGTTATGCCTCTAAGTCGTGCCTCGACACGTGGGAGATATAGCCGCATCGTGGGCGTTACAAGTTGGTAATCAGAGCCATCCCCGACTTTGGAGCCCCCTGCTTGATCGAATCGCTGGCGTTGTTGAGTCTAGAACAAAAATGTTTTGAGTCTTAGGATTATATATATCGGAGAGTAGGATTCTTTTTACTCCTCAGTCCCTTCGTCGCTTTGGTGAGGCCTCCTGACGTAGAAGTTTTGACTCTTCTCTCCTCAAATTTCACTAAAATTGTTTTAGGATCACGCGGGTATCTTGGAATTGTTATGATGGTTTTGTGACGAGAACATTGTTCTTGGTGCCTCCTGACATTTAGGGGTTGTGGTAGTGTCCCGGGGAGTTGAGCTCCGAGGTGTTGTCGTCACAATTTTATCGTTGCAGTTCTGGAATACCTGAGTTTCGCCGACATCGAAAATCTCTTTTATGCAGTTGTTGGTGAGATCACCTCGACGCCACCCAGTACTGGGGCGGGAGTTCGGGAGTATTGCCATAACTCGTATAACGGATGCTTTTCGAAGGTTGAGGTAAACAATTTCCGAAGGTTTCTTGGTTATGTGTTGACGGATGGATACAGCTGGATCTAGGGATTGCTAGTTTGGGTGATATATTTTGTGTCCCCTGTATCCCCAACACCAGATTGCATAACCAGAAATTTTCGGGAGTTTATAAGTGGGAATTCAAGTATCTCGTAGGATATCTTTCCAACACACACATGATACGATATGGGATCTATCATATGTTTGTTTCTGGCTTATTCTGCAAGCCAAATCCTTTGTTTTGTTTTATTTGTGGTATTCGAGTTGCTTCGAAGTCAAATGTTGAATCCATACCTTTCCTTAACGGTGTTCTCATATTGCTATGTGAATACTAATCCTTCTTGATCATCAAGGTTGTCTTTTCAATCCTTTCCAACCAGTGTGCTTCTCTTCAAGTAAATCCGATCATTCCAACATTCGCAAGATCAATTCTAAGTTTTTTCTCAACGGTGTTTATTCCATATGCCCCAAGTTGCCTTTGTTTTTCCCGCCCTCCCACTCTTTTCTTCAAGGACTCAGATTTCTGAATCAAGTATCCTTTTTATTGATGCGAAGTCTCTTCATTCTTTTCTTTCAATGTTCTTATCCGGTGATTTCCCATGAAGATACTAACGGAGCTTCAAGTTCATCATTCTCTTTTCTTCTCCGGTGGCTTCAATTCAAGCTTTCGGTGTTGATCATATTCCCTTCCTCGTTTCAAGTGTTTTCGTATGCCGGTGTATCTCTTAATCATTCCCGGTTTGCTATTCAATTGTTCCGGAGTGTTGAAGATATCTCTGAAAATTCGTGTTTCCACTCCGCATCAATTCTAACTATTTCGAGGGTGTTACCTCATTCAAGCCATTCAATTCAACCGGTGCAATCTCCTTTTTCAAGTAATCTTTTCAACGGTGTTTCTCTTGAGTGGGCCCTAACCCACAGGTCTTTTTCCAGGATCTTACCTGACTCTTCTAATTTATCCGGAGCGATTCTCAAATTCTTTCGAAGTTTGACGTAAGAATGAATTTTCATCAGTCAGATGTCTTTTTCCAAGATCTTCCAAATTCTTTTCATTGTTGGTTCAACCTTTCTTATTTTCATCCCGGAGTATCTCAACAATTCTTGGTGGTGTTTCTCGTCGTCATTCTCGGATTTTGAAGACCGAAGAAGAGCTTCTCTTAAATCTTGCTCCATTCTCTTGAAGATGAGAAGATTCATAGTTCTAGCTTATGCCATCCTCTCATAATTGTTTTTCGATTGTGAAAATTCTTTTCATACCCATCCGGAGCTTTTCATGAGTTGTTTTCGTTTCTTGATCATCCAAAGGCCATCATTTCAGAAGATTTCTTCGTTCTAAGTTTTCAGCCTCATTCTCCAATTATTCTAAATTGATGTCTCTTCGTTCATCTCCGTATTCTTCCGGTGCATCGTTCAAATATCCTCTAATCAGTTCATGATATCTTCGTTTCACTTGTATCTAAATTCTTTCAAGTATCTTCGTTCATTTTCTAATTCTTCCCGGTGTTTCTTTATCTTTTCTTCGTTCATTTTCAATTCTTACGGTGGTTCGTTCAAGAGTTCTCTTCCTTGGTTATCATATCAATTTATTCGTTGTTTCAATCCTACCGGTGGTCCGTTGAAGTCCTTCCCAAGTTTACACTATATCTCTCTTAATCCTTTCTACGAGAATAAGTAGTATGCTAAATCCGTTGCTTGTCATCAATTTAAATTGGTGAAGGATATGCATAACATAATTCATATTCTTGTTTCATCCAAGTGATTAATTTCTTCTTTCCGGAGTTGTTCATCATATCACATTCTCGGTTCGAGTTGCTTCATCTTTCTTTTCCGGAGTTCCAAGTTTTTTTTCCGCTTTATCTCGTCGCGAAGCTCCATCTAAATCATTGCAAGGATCACCTTGTTCTTTCAACTTCTCTCTCAACTTCTCTCTCTTTCTATCATCCTGGTTTACCGGAGTTCCCACGAAGGCTCTACATGGTGCTTCGTCAAGGATTCCTTTCATTCTTCAATTGTTCTTCAAGAATTCCCTCGAAGTTATGATCCGCCAAGCTATACTCAAAGATAAACATGGTGCTCAACACATGTTTTGTTTTGTGGAGTCCAAGCATTCTTCATCTTGCATTCGGAAGTACAATTCGTTCTACCTTATCATTTGAGGTGGTGTTATGTCATTCTTGACAATTTGAGTTCGTGTTTCATGACTCACATGTTGTCAAGAATGAGATATTTTAAATCCACCAATCTCTTCGTTGGAGTTATCTTATGTCATGTTTCACCTAAAGCCTTCCCTAAGGAATGTTGCTATTGTGGTGCTTATCAATGACCCAAGCTTGCTCTTTATCCTCTTGGTGGAAGAAGTTTTCATCTCTTCGTTGATCTCAAGCAAGCAATTGTTTTCGTTAGTGGCAGAAGCTCACCTCATAATTTTGAGATGTTTCCATAAGCCCGCTACAAGCTTATTCTTACCGTTGTTGTTTTTCAAACAACTCCGTTCAATCCTACTTCGTAAGGATGCTCTTTCAAATTCATTTATGGTAGGAGATGTTGGTTTCATTCTTCGTTCTATTCATTCCAACTATCTAACTATCATGCATTGTTTCCGGAGGCATTGTGAGGTTGCTCCCTTCACCCATCACCTCGTTTTGTGAGGATCGTATTCTTTTCATGCTTATCCATTTAACCGGAGTGTTGTGTCATCTCTTGAAGTTCTTTTCATCTTATCAAGTTTTTCCTTCTTCTTTCAGTTGGAGTGCTGCCCAAATTATATCAATCTTATTCCTTCTCTATCTAGTTTTAACCGGAGTCTCATCCAAGTGCTTTCATTTTGCCAAGTTCAAATTCTATTCTTTTCATTTCCAACCGTAGCGTTATCGTAATTGATCATTATCGTTCCTTGTACATCTCGTTTCAACCGGAGTGCTCGCATGTACTTCTCGTCCATTGTTCTCGTCATTCATAGCTTTGCAAACTCCAAGGTTCACATGGTGTTCCTTGTTTCTCTTTTCTACCGGTGTGGTCATATTCTTTTGGTTCTTGAAGCTCTTATTTCATGTCTTTCAACCTACAAGATTCTCGAATGTTCTTTGTTCCTCTTTGATAACGGAGTGTTTTCAATCTCGTTCATCTCCCTTGTATTCTCTCTTTTCGTTCGTTCAATCTCTCAAGGTTCGTGGTTTCACTCGTTTGTCAAAGAAGCAACTTAGCTTTACCTCTTCTCTTCCTCTTCCGTTTTTTCCGGTGCCGTCCATAGATCTCGGGATGAGATCCTCTCGTAGTGGTGGAGTGTTGTAACGCCCCGAGACCGACGCTCCAGATGCCTTCCTTGTTTTTCGTTATCGTCACGTGTATTTATTTGATTGTTGCATTCATCATCGCATCATACGCATTGCATCCGCATGTTTTCTTAAACTCGTGGTCCGTTCGTAGTTCCCGCTTCTCCCTGTTGCCTTCGTTGTCCCTTCGAGACCAACCGTTCTTTTGTTGTCCGAACGTCTGAGCCTCTCTGCACAATGCACAAAACCCCTTCTCGCGCGCGTCCGAAACCTGTCTCGAACCCGACCCGCTCAGTCATCACCGTTGGGTCCGGATCATCCCCAAACATCTATAAAACATCATCGTTTCTTATATAGACTCTTCTAGCCTATTTTTTCCAGGCCATCCGATTAAGATCGGAAGGACCAAATACCCCTATCCAAAATTCACTTGTTATATAAAGACTAACCCTAAAACCTAGGGACCTTGTCCCATCCACCCGCCGCCTCCGCCGCCACTCCACCCAAATTCCCCTTGGGATCCATCCCCAATCAGCCTAGCTACCTTCCTCCTACCCGCACCCGCAGGCATCCAACCAGCGCCCGAGCCCGAGCTCCTTCGGTCGGAGCCACCAAGAGATCCCTGCTGCCCCGACCGAGAGCGAGCTTCTCCCGTTTGCTCCTCTCTCCATGGCACCGTCGCCGCCGGCGAACCCAGCCACCCCGAGTTCCTCTCGTGCTCCTCCCATGGCGCCCTCGTTCCCGAGCACGTCGACCCCGCCGCCTCGAACTCCCGTGCGTGCATCCACTTGTTCTCGTCGCCCTCCGTCTTCTTCGCAGCACCACAGGACCAGCAGCTCCACTGCGCGTGCCCGCCTCCGGCGACCTCGTCCTTCACGTGCTGCCGGTCAAGTCCCTCTCCTTCCCTTTTCTCTCTTCTCCCATGGCCACTCTGTTTCCCCATCTCCCTCACCTCTCTCTCCTCTTCAGGAACCCCACGACGCTGCCGTAGACCCAGCCATGGCGCCCATGGAGTCCCAAGCAGCAGTCGTCCGCCTCCGGCGAGAACCGACCGTCTCCGACCGGATCCGCTGCGGATCCAGCCCTCCCGCTGCCGCCTCGCCAGCCTCGCTCACGCCCCTGCTCGCCGGCGCCAAGTCCCTGTCGCCGCTGCTCTGCTTCCCTGTCGAGCAGAGGACGCCCGTCCCAGCCGCGTTGACCGCACCGATCCACGACACCTGAACACCCGCGGGTCGGCCTCCTCCGCGCCAAGGCCAAAAGCGCCCCTTCGCGGCCTGCCCAGCCTCCTCCCCACCGAACTGGGCCTGGCCCATGGTGAGCACCCCAGCGCCCAGCAGTTCCGGCCCGTATATGTTTTTTTCCTGATTCTGCGAATTTGTCTAATTATCCAGAGTATTGCAGTTTTACAGAAAAACCCTCTTTGTCATGCATATAATAACTTAATAACCATGCATCATTTGTAAAAAACATTATATATGAAAAATGCGTAGAATTTTATCTAGTTTCA
This sequence comes from Aegilops tauschii subsp. strangulata, assembly GCF_002575655.3. Lineage (NCBI taxonomy): Eukaryota > Viridiplantae > Streptophyta > Magnoliopsida > Poales > Poaceae > Aegilops > Aegilops tauschii. The sequence goes on from NC_053036.3 coordinate 522,641,975, forward strand.
TAATATGTGACTTTCATCCATGTTAAGATGTCTAAATTGCTGTTTGCTTTAATTTGCTCAAATGCCATGTTAAAATGTTTTATTTCATAACTAAATAACCGTAGCTCGGATTTAAATAAACTTTATATGTAAATGGGGTAGAAAAATGCATAGATTAACTTGGTGCACTTTGTTTTACTGTTTAACAACATTAAAATATGGTTTAGGGCAGAACAGTACCAAATCTAAAATATGCATATGGGGATTTTCCGGAATTGTTGTTTGTTGTTCCGACCTCATTTAAACTTGCCTAAATAGTTAGTTTACTTATGCTTCACCCTTGCCATGTTTAAGAACATTTAATATTGTTGGGTACATAAACAAGACCGAACTAAATAACTTGAATGTGGTGTTTCGTCAATATGCAACTCATTGCATATTGAGCTCCACTTAATTTGTAGTATTGTTTGTTGCACTTTGCCATATTGCCATGCCATGCTCATTAAACCGGACATGCATCATACTTGTTTGTGCATCATGTCATGCTTATGCTTGTGTGTTTACCATGTTGTTTGCTTCTTTCCAGTTTGCTTCTCTCGTTAGCTTCGGTTTCGTTCCGGAGTTGTGAGGATTCGTTCGACTACATCCGTTTGTCTTCTTCATGGACTCGTTCTTCTTCCTAGTGGGATTTCAGGCAAGATGACCATACCCTCGAAATCACTTCTATCTTTGCTTGCTAGTTGTTCGCTCTATTGCTATGCCGCGCTACCTACCACTTGCTATATCATGCCTCCCATATTGCCATGTCAAGCCTCTAACCCACCTTTCCCAGCAAACCGTTGGTTGGCTATGTTACCGCTTTTGCTCAGCCCCTCTTATAGCGTTGCTAGTTGCAGGTGAAGATGAAGTTTGTTCCATGTTGGAACATGGATATGTTTGGATATCACAACATCTTTTATTTAATTAATGCATCTATATACTTGGTAAAGGGTGGAAGGCTCGGCCTTATGCCTGGTGTTTTGTTCCACTCTTGCCGCCCTAGTTTCCGTCATACCGGTGTTATGTTCCTTGATTTTGCGTCCCTTACGCGGTTGGGTGATTTATGGGACCCCCTTGACAGTTCGCTTTGAATAAAACTCCTCCAGCAAGGCCCAACCTTGGTTTTACCATTTGCCTATCACCTACTTCTTTTCCCTTGGGAGTCGCGCTCCCGAGGGTCATCTTTATTTAACCCCCCCGGGCCAGTGCTTCTCTAAGTGTTGGTCCGAACCGAGCAGCCTGCGGGGCCACCTCGGGGAAACTCGAGGCCTGGTTTTACTCGTAGCTTGACTTATCCGGTGTTGCCCTGAGAACGAGATATGTGCAGCTCCTATCGGGATTGTCGGCACATCGGGCGGCTTTGCTGGTCTTGTTTTACCATTGTCGAAATGTCTTGTAAACCGGGATTCCGAGACTGATCGGGTCTTCCCGGGAGAAGGTTTATCCTTCGTTGACCGTGAGAGCTTATAATGGGCTAAGTTGGGACACCCCTGCAGGGTATAAACTTTCGAGAGCCGTGCCCGCGGTTATGTGGCAGATGGGAATTTTTTAATGTCCAGTTGTAGAGAACTTGACACTTGACTTAATTAAAACACATCAACCGTGTGTGTAACCGTGATGGTCTCTTTTCGGCGGAGTCCGGGAAGTGAACACGGCTTTTGGGTTATGTTTGACGTAAGTAGGGATTCAGGATCACTTATTGATCATTGCTAGTTGACGACCGTTCCATTGCTCCTTTTCTCGCTCTTATTTGCGTATGTTAGCCACCATATATGCTTAGTGCTTGCTGCAGCTCCACCTCATTACCCCATCCTTCCTATAAGCTTAAACAGTCTTGTTCTCGCGGGTGTGAGATTGTTGAGTCCTCGTGACTCACAGATACTTCCAAAACAGTTGCAGGTGCCGATGATACCAGTGCAGATGACGCAACCGAGCTCAAGTGGGAGTTCGACGAGGACCTTGGTCGTTACTATGTTTCGTTTCCTGTTGATCAGTAGTGGAGCCCAGTTGGGACGATCGGGGATCTAGCATTTGGGGTTGTCTTGATTTCTTTTGGTTCCGTAGTCGGACCTATGTGTGTACTCTGGTTGATGTATGATTTATTTATGTATTGTGTGAAGTGGCGATTGTAAGCCAACTCTTTATCCCATTCTTGTTCATTACATGGGATTGTGTGAAGATGACCCTTCTTGCGACAAAACCACAATGCGGTTATGCCTCTAAGTCGTGCCTCGACACGTGGGAGATATAACCGCATCGTGGGCGTTACAATACCTCTTTCGAAAATTTTATGCCCCAAGACAATACCTTCATTAACCATAAAGTGGCACTTCTCCCAATTCAAAACAAGATTAGTTTATTCACATCTCTGCAAAACTCGATCAAGGTTGCTCAAGCAATCATCAAAAGAAGTTCCATAAACGGAAAAATCATCCATGAAAACCTCAACAATCTTTTCACAAAAATCAGAGAATATAGCCATCATACATCTTTGAAAGGTAGCAGGTGCATTGCATAAACCAACAGGCATACGTCTATAAGCAAAGGTACCGAAAGGGCAAGTAAAAGTGGTTTTTTTCTTGATCCTCTTTTGACACAGGTATTTGAGAGAAACCATAATAGCCATCTAGAAAGCAAAAATGTGTGTGTTTGGATAATCTTTCTAGCATTTGATCAATAAAAGGTAAAGGGTAATGATCCTTTTTAGTATCTTTATTTAATTTGCGGAAATCAATTACCATTCAATAACCTGTAACAATTCTTTGTGGGATCAATTCATCTTTATCATTAGGAACAACAGTAATACCTCCGTTCTTAGGGACACAATGTACAGGACTTACCCACTGACTATCAGCAACAGGATAAATAATACCTGCCTCCAAAAGCTTTAGTATTTCTTTTCTTACCACTTCTTTCATCTTAGGATTTAACCGTCGTTGGTGATCAACAACCGGTTTAGCGTCTTTCTCCAATTTTATTTTGTGCTGGCATAGAGTGGGACTAATGCCCTTAAGATCATCCAGAGTATATCCAATAGCAGCACGGTGTTTCTTCAGAGTTTTCAATAATTTCTCTTCTTCTTTCTCTGAAAGGTTAGCACTAATAATAACAGGATATATCTTTTTTTCATCAAGATAAGCATATTTAAGAGTATCAGGTAATGGTTTAAGCTCAAACACGGGATCACCCTTGGGTGGAGGAGGATCCCCTAGAATTTCAACAGGCAAGTTGTGTTTCAAAATAGGTCCCTGTTTAAAGAATACTTCATCTATTTCCCTTCTTTCATTCATAAACATATCATTTTCATGGTCTAGCAAATACTGTTCTAAGGGATCAATAGGAGGCACGACAATAGAAGCAAGACCAATAATTTCATCTTTACTAGGCAATTCTTTATCATGGGGTTGTCTACGAAATTTAGCAAAATTAAAATCATGAGACATATCCCCTAAACCAATAGTAACAATATTCTTTTTGCAATCTATCTTAGCATTAACAGTATTCAAGAAGGGTCTACCAAATATAATGGGACAAAAGTCATCTTGTGGGGAACCAAGAACAAGAAAATCAGTAGGATATTTAACTTTCCCACACAAGACTTCAACATCTCTAACAATCCCAACTGGTGAAATAGTATCTCTATTGGCAAGCTTAATTGTAACATCAATACCTTCTAACTCAACAGGTGCAATATCATGCATAATTTCTTCATATAAAGAATGAGGTATTGCACTCGCACTAGCACCCATATCACATAAGCCATGATAGCAATGATCTCCTATTTTAGCAGAAATAACAGGCATGCCTACAATAGGTCTATGTTTATTTTTAGTATTGGGTCTAGCAATTCTAGCAGCTTCATCACAGTAGTAAATAACATGCCCATCAATATTATCGGCTAAGAGATCTTTAACCATAGAAATACTAGGTTCAACTTTAATTTGCTCAGGGGGTGTAGGTGTTCTAGTATTACTCTTACGAACCACAGTTTAAGCTTTAGCATGATCCTTTATTCTAACAGGGAAAGGTGGTTTCTCAATATAAGCGGTAGGAACGATAGGATCAACATTATAAGTGATAGTCTTTTATTCAACTTTAATAGGTTCAACTACTTTTACTTCAATGGGAGGATGATATTTAAACCACTTCTCCTTAGGGAGATCAAGATGAGTAGCAAATGATTCACAGAAAGAAGCTACTATCTCAGAGTCAAGTCCATATTTAGTGCTAAATTCACGGAAAACATCGGTATCCATAAAAGATTTAACACTCAAACTTAGGTGTTATACCTGACTCCTTACCTTCATTGAGATCCCAATCTTCAGAGTTGCATTTAATTCTCTCCAATAAATCCCATTTGAATTCAATATTCTTCATCATAAAAGAGCCAGTACAAGAAGTATCGAGCATGGAGCCATTATTGAGAGAAAGCCGAGCATAAATTTTTCGAATAATAATTTCTCTTGAGAGCTCATGATTGGGGCATGAATATAACATTGATTTAAGCCTCCCCCAAGCTTGAGCGATGCTTTCTCCTTCGCGAGGCCAAAAATTATATATATAATTACGATCATGATGAACAAGATGCATAGGATAAAACTTCTAATGAAATTCCAATTTCAATCGGTTGTAGTTCCATGATCCCATATCATCACATAGCCTAAACCATGTCAATGCCTTTCCCTTCAAAGATAAAGGGAAGACCTTCTTCTTGATAACATCCTCGGGCATACCTGCAAGCTTAAATATTCCACAAACTTCATCCACATAGATTAGGTGCAAATCAGGATGCAATGTTCCACCTCCTGTAAAAGGATTAGCTAGCAATTTCTCTATCATACCCGAAGGAATTTCAAAGTAAACATTTTCAGTAGGTTCAGTAGATTGAGGAGCAACTCTTTGCTCTACTGGTCGGGGTGAAGATACCCCGAACAAGCCCCTCAAAGGATTACTTTCCATAGTAACAAGTGACAGTAAATTTCAGCACACTATGTAAATTTTTCCTTACCAAATTCCACTTACCAAAGGCGCTTCACTCCCCGGCAACGGCGCCAGAAAAGAGTCTTGATGACCCACAAGTATAGGGAATCTATCGCAGTCCTTTCAATAAGTAAGAGTGTCGAACCCAACAAGGAGCAGAAGGAAATGACAAGCGGTTTTCAGTAAGGTATTCTCTGCAAGCACTGATATTATCGGTAACAGATAGTTTTGTGATAAGGTAATTTGTAACAGGTAACAAGTAAAAAAAGTAAACAAGGTGAAGCAAGGTGGCCCAATCCTTTTTGTAGCAAAGGACAAGCCTGGACAAACTCTTATATAAAGGAAAACGCTCCCGAGGACACATGGGAATTATCGTCAAGCTAGTTTTCATCACGCTCATATGATTCGCGTTCATTGCTTTGATAATTTGATATGTGGGTGGACCGGTGCTTGGGTACTGCCCTTCCTTGGACAAGCATCCCACTTATGATTAACCCCTATGGCAAGCATCTGCAACTACAAAAGGAGTATTAAGGTAAACCTAACCATAGCATGAAACATATGGATCCAAATCAGCCCCTTACGAAGCAACGCATAAACTAGGGTTTAAGCTTCTGTCACTCTAGCAACCCATCATCTACTTATTACTTCCCAATACCGTCCCCTAGGCCCAAATAATGGTGAAGTGTCATGTAGTCGACGTTCACATAACACCACTAGAGGAGAGACAACATACATCTCATCAAAATATCGAACGAATACCAAATTCACATGACTACTGATAACCCACAAGTATAGGGGATCAATTGTAGCCTCTTTCGATAAGTAAGAGTGCTGAACCCAATGAGGAGCTAAAGGTAGAACAAATATTCCTTCAAGTTCTATCGACCACCGATACAACTCTACGCACGCTTGACGTTTGCTTTACCTATAACAAGTATAAAACTAGAAGTACTTTGTAGGTGTAACGGGATAGGTTTGCAAGAATATAAAGAGCACGTAAATAAAAACTAGGGGCTGTTTAGATAAAGACACAATAAAGTTAGTATAGCAAGTGTGGAAAAGTGCTGGTAGGAGTTGCGAAATTGTCCCTAAGCAATTGACTACTTTACTAGACCGATAGCAAGTTTTATGTGGGAGAGGCCACTGCTAGCATGTCATCCCTGACTTGGAATTCTATGCACTTATGATTGGAACTATTAGCAAGCATCCGCAACTACTAACGTTCATTAAGGTAAAACCCAACCATAGCATTAAGATATATTGGCCCCCCTTCAACCCCGTATGCATCAATTTCTATGCTAGGTTGAAGCTTCTGTCACTCTTGCCCTCCAATACATAGTCCTATCAACATACAACTAACCCTATGGTGTGATCCACGCGCGCACTCATATGATGGGCACCAAAGGACAGCAACATAACCACAAGCAAATTAAACCAATCATAGCAATTCACCAATTACAGATAGGACAACGAAAATCTACTCAGACATCATAGGATGGCAACACATCATTGGATAATAATATGAAGCATAAAGCACCATGTTCAAGTAGAAGGTACATCGGGTTGCGGGAGAGTGGACCGCTGTAGATAGATGGGGGAAGGTGATGGAGATGTTTGTGAAGATGACGGAGGTGTTGGTGTAGATTGCGGTGACGACGATGGCCCCGGTGGCGTTCCGGCGCCACCGGAAGCGAGGGGGAGAGAGCCCCCTCCTTCTTCTTCTTCCTTGACCTTCTTCCTAGATGGGAGAAGGGTTTCCCTCTGGTCCTTGGTCTCCATGGCATGGGAGGGGCGAGAGCCCCTCCGAGATTGGATCCGTCTCTCTGTCTCTCTCTGTTTCTGCGCTCTGGATTCTGCCCTTTCACCGTTTCTTTTATAACCGGAGATCCGTAACTCTGATTAGATTGAAACCTTCGCCAAATTTTTTTTCTTCCGAAAATTAGCTTTCTTGTGGCCAAAGAAGAGCAGCAACCGCCTTACGGGGTGCCCACGAGGGTCAGGTGCGCGCCCCTACCTTGTGGCCCCCTCGGGCACCGTCTCGCGTTGATTCTTCTTCCCAAATATCGCAAATATTCCAAAAATATTCCCCGCTTGTTTTTATCCCGTTTGGACTCCGTTTGATATGGGTTTTCTGCGAAACAAAAAACATGCAACAAACATGAACTGGCACTGGGCACTGGATCAATATGTTAGTCCCAAAAAATAATATAAAAAGTTACCAAACGTATATGAAAGTTGTATAATGTTGGCATGGAACAATCAGAAATTATAGATACGACGGAGACGGATCAGCATCCCCAAGCTTAATTCCTGCTCGTCCTCGAGTAGGTAAATGATAAAAAAGATAATTTTTGATGTGGAATGCTACCTAGCATAATCTTGATCATGTAATCTAATCATGGCATGAATATTAAGACACGAGTGATTCAAAGCAATAGTCTATCTTTTGACATTAAGACAATAATACTTCAAGCATACTAATAAAGCAATCATGTCTTTTCAAAATAACATAGCCAAAGAAAGTTATCCCTACAAAATCATATGGTCTGGCTATGCTCCATCTTCACCACACAAAATATTCACATCATGCACATCCCCGATGACAAGCCGAGCAATTGGTTCATACTTTTTAACGTGCTTCAGCCTTTTCAACCCTCATGCAATACATGAGCGCAAGCCATGGACATAGCACTATGGGTGGAATAGAATATGATGATGGAGGTTGTGTGGAGAAGACAAAAAAGGAGAAAGTCTCACATCGACGCGGCTAATCAACGGGCTATGGAGATGCCCATCAATTGATGTCAATGTGAGGAGTAGGGATTGCCATGCAACGGATGCACTAAGAGCTATAAGTGTATGAAAGCTCAAACTGGAAACTAAGTGGGTGTGCATCCAACTTGCTTGCTCATGAAGACCTCGGGCATTTGAGGAAGCCCATCATCGCAATACACAAGCCAAGTTCTATAATGAAAATTCCCACCAGTATATAAAAGTGATAACTCAAGAGACTCTCTATATGAAGAACATGGTGCTACTTTGAAGCACAAGTGTTGAAAAAGGATAGTAACATTGCCCTTTTTTTGCGGGCTTCTTTGGCCCCCCTTTTTTTATTTAGGCTTCTTTGGCCTCTCTTTTTTTGGGCAATGCTCTAATAATGATGATCATCACACTTTTATTTACTTACAACTCAATATTACAACTCGATACTAGAACAAAGATATGACTCTATATGAATGCCGTCGGCGGTGTACCGGGATGTGCAATGATCTAGCGTAGCAATGACATCAAAAAACGGACAAGCCATAAAAACATCATGCTAGCTATCTTACGATCATGCAAAGCAATATGACAATAAATGCTCAAGTCATGTATATGATGATGATGGAAGTTGCATGGCAATATATCTCGGAATGGCTATGGAAATCCCATGATAGGTAGGTATGGTGGATGTTTTGAGGAAGATATAATGAGGCTTATGTGTGATAGAGCGTATCGTATCACGGGGTTTGGATGTATCGGCGAAGTTTGCACCAACTCTCGAGGTGAGAAAGGGCAATGCAAGGTACCGAAGAGGCTAGCAATGATGGAAGGGTGAGAGTGCGTATAATCCATGGACTCACATTAGTCATAAAGAACTCATATACTTATTGCAAAAGTTTATTAGCCCTCGAAGCAAAGTACTACTATGCATGCCCCTAGGGGGATAGATTGGTAGGAAAAGACCATCGCTCGTCCCCGACCGCCACTCATAAGGAAGACAATCAATAAATACCTCACGCTCCAACTTCGTTACATAACGGTTCACCATACGTGCATGCTACGGGAATCACAAACTTCAACACAAGTATTTCTACAATCCACAACTATGCACTAGCATGACTCTAATATCACCATCTTTATATCACAAAACTATTGCAAGGAATCAAACATATCATATTCAATGATCTACAAGTTTTATGTAGGATTTTATGACTAACCATGTGAATGACCAGTTCCTGTCATCTCTCTAAATAGATATAAGTGAAGCAAAAGAGTTTAATTCTTTCTACAAAAGATATGCCCACGCTCTAACAAATATAAGTTAAGCAAAAGAGCATTCTACAAATGGCGGTTTTCTATGTGAAGAGAAACAGGCAATCCAAACTTCAAATGATATAAGTGAAGCACATGAAGCATTCTATAAAGCCATACTCAAAAGATATAAGTGAAGTGCAAAGAGCATTCTATAAATCAACCATGGACTATCTCATACCAGCATGGTGCATAAAATAAAAGTGAAAACTAAATGCAAAAGACGCTCCAAGATTTGCACATATCGCATGAACGAAACGAATCCGAAAACATACCGATACTTGTTGAAGAAAGATGGGATGCCTTCCGGGGCATCCCCAAGCTTAGACGCTTGAGTATCCTTTAATATTTACTTGGGGTGCCTCGGGCATCCCCAAGCTTGAGCTCTTGTCTCTCTTCCTTCTCCTCACATTGAGACCTCCTCGATCTTCGAACACTTCATCCACACAAAACTCAATAGAAAACTCGGTAAGATCCGTTATTATAATAAAGCAAATGACTACTCTAAGTACTGTTGAAAACCAATTCATATTTTGTTTTTGCATTGTAGCTACTGTAATATAAATTTTCCATGGCTTAATCCACTGATATAAGTCGATAGTTTCATCAAAACAAGCAAACTATGCATCAAAAACAGAATCTGTTTTAAACAGGACAGTCTGTAATAATCTGAACATTCACCATACCTCTGGTGCTCCAAAAATTCTGCAAAAATTAGGAAAAATAAAAAAAATTATAGAAAGACAGTGCAAAAAGTTTCAGAACCGTTTGACTTTCCAGTAAAAAATGTAAAATCGCGCACTACAGCCAAAGTTTCTGTCCTGCACCGCACAAACCAACAAGTAATCTAAAACATCCTAAAGGCAAACCTTGGCACATTATTTTCATTTTAAAACTCTATAAAATCACACAACAGAAATAAATGACTCTCTAAAACTTCTGGGTTGTCTCCCTGGCAGCGCTTTCTTTAAAGCCATTAAGCTAGGCATATAGTGCTCAAGTAATGGATCCACCCGGATCCCAAGGTATATCAAAGCCAATTTTAATTAACAATGATTTGGCATTTAGTAGTGAGCACAAAGTAACATATATCATGTAATGATGAAGTCTAACTCTCTTCCTATGCATCGGCATGTCATAGAAGAACAATTCATGCACACATAGTAAAGGCCAATGCATAGTATAAACAGTTTCTTGCAATTTTATCATGTGGGAAACATAGAGAGGTGGAGATATAGTTCCTCTGTCATAATAGTTGCAAGTAGGAGCAGCAAGCACATGCATATTATATTAATCAAAATTATCATGTGCAACGGTAAAAGGCAACCCATCAATATAATCCTTAATAAGGGCAAACTTCTCCGATATAGTGTAGTCGGGAGAATTAAAAAAGATAATAGGACTATCATGTGTGGGTGCAATAGCAACAATTTCATGTTTAACATAAGGAACTATAGCAAGTTCATATCCATAAGCATAATTCATATTGGCATATTGGCCACAACATAGCAAGCATCATCAAAAAGGGATATTTCAAAAGAATCAACGGGATCATAACAATCATCATAGCATTCATCCTTCGGTAAGCAGGAAGGGAAATTAAACAATGTATGAGTTGAAGAGTTACTCTCATTAGAAGGTGGGAACAGGTGAATCCGATCTTCCTCCTTTTGTTCTTCGCTCTCCTCATCATCTTTTTCATCCAATGAGCTCACAGTTTCATCAATTTCTTCTTCCATAGGCTCCTGCAAAATATTAGTCTCTTCTTGGACAGCAGAGGAGTCCTCAATATATGGTTTAACATAGGCATTAGAAGCATAATTATCATAACAATATTTAAGTATGGCAAAATTTTCAGATTTGTAAAGAGTAGCATCATACTTTTCAATCAAAGAAGCAATTTCATAAGCACCCTTCAAAGCAACAAATTCTTCAATTTGTTGAACATCATAGTAATTATAAACACCCTTAGCATATGAAGATACGATTACATTATCACTAAACTCACATTGGTAGGGAAGGTGTTTCTTAGGGTTTTCAGAACAACAAGTCACATCATATATTTCACATAAATTCCAAGCATAGCATTGCAAACGACGAATTTGATCCAGTAAAAGTTCCCCTTTTTGAGATAAGCGGTGTCGCACATAACAAGCATGCTCATCTAAAGATTTTCCCTCAACTAAGCTAGTTGGGGTTTCAGCACAAGCACAAAGGGATCGAAGATGATCCAAGTAAAAAGCTTTAGGAGTGTGATAGATTTTGAATGGTTCTTCAACCATTGGTGTAGTAGGTACAACTATTTTTTTGGTATTTTGCGTTTCCTACCCATAACTAAAGATAGAGAACAACCTAGAACAGCAAATAAAAATTACTTAGTGATAAAGCAAACAAGCACACACGAGAATATTCGCCCCACGCTATAATTCCCCGGCAACGGCGCCAGAAAAAGGTCTTGATAACCCACAAGTATAGGGGATCAATTGTAGCCTCTTTCGATAAGTAAGAGTGTCGAACCCAACGAGGAGCTAAAGGTAGAACAAATATTCCCTCAAGTTCTATCGACCACCAATACAACTCTACGCACGCTTGACGTTTGCTTTACCTATAACAAGTATAAAACTATAAGTACTTTGTAGGTGTAACGGGATAGGTTTGCAAGAATATAAAGAGCACGTAAATAAAAACTAGGGGCTGTTTAGATAAAGACACAATAAAGTTAGTATAGCGAGTGTGGAAAAGTGGTGGTAGGAGTTGCGAAATTGTCCCTAAGCAATTGACTACTTTACTAGACCGATAGCAAGTTTTATGTGGGAGAGGCCACTGCTAGCATGTCATCCCTGACTTGGAATTCTATGCACTTATGATTGGAACTATTAGCAAGCATCCGCAACTACTAACGTTCATTAAGGTAAAACCCAACCATAGCATTAAGATATATTGGTCCCCCTTCAATCCCGTATGCATCAATTTCTATGCTAGGTTGAAGCTTCTGTCACTCTTGCCCTCCAATACATAGTCCTATGAACATACAACTAACCCTACGGTGTGATCCACACACGCGCTCATATGATGGGCACCAAAGGACAGCAACATAACCACAAGCAAATTAAACCAATCATAGCAATTCACCAATTACCTATAGGACAACGAAAATCTACTCAGATATCATAGGATGGCAACACATAATTGGATAATAATATGAAGCATAAAGCACCATGTTCAAGTAGAGGGTACAGCGGGTTGCTGGAGAATGGACTGCTGTAGATAGATGGGGGAAGGTGATGAAGATGTTGGTGAAGATGACAGAGGTGTTGGTGTAGATTGCGGTGACGATGATGGCCCCGGCGGTGTTTCGGCGCCATCGGAAGAGAGGGGGAGAGGCCCCCCTTCTTCTTCTTCTTCCTTGACCTTCTCCCTAGATGGGAGAAGGGTTTCCCCTCTAGTCCTTGGATTCCATGGCATGGGAGGGGCGAGAGCCCCTCCGTGATTGGATATGTCTCTCTGTCTCTCTCTGTTTCTGCGCTCCCAGATTTTGGCCTTTCACCGTTTCTTATATTCCCAGAAAATAGACCCGGGGGCCATAGGTTTCACTAGTGGCTTCTATCGAGAGCATAAGTATTACGGTGGGTGAACAAATTACTGTTGATCAATTGATAGAATTGAGCATAGTTATGGGAATATCTAGGTATGATCATGTATATAGGCATCACGTCCGAGACAAGTAGACCGACTCCTGCCTGCATCTACTACTATTACTCCACACATCGACCGCTATCCAGCATGCATCTAGAGTATTAAGTTCAAAAGAATAGAGTAACGCCTTAAGTAAGATGACATGATGTAGAGGGATAAACTCATGCAATATGATATAAACCCCATCTTGTTATCCTCGATGGCAACAATACAATACGTGCCTTGCTGCCCCTACTGTCACTGGGAAAGGACACCGCAAGATTGAACCCAAAGCTAAGCACTTCTCCCATTGCAAGAAAGATCAATCTAGTAGGCCAAACCAAACTGATAATTCGAAGACACTTGCAAAGATAACCAATCATACATAAAAGAATTCAGAGAAGATTCAAATATTGTTCATAGATAAACCTGATCATAAACCCACAATTCATTGGTCTCAACAAACACACCGCAAAAGAAGATTACATCGAATAGATCTCCACAAGAGAGGGGGAGAACATTGTATTGAGATCCAAAGAGAGAGGAGAAGCCATCTAGCTAATAACTATGGACCCGAAGGTCTGAGGTAAACTACTCACACATCATCGGAGAGGCTATGGTGTTGATGTAGAAGCCCTTCATGATCGATGCCCCCTCCGGCAGAGCTCCGGAAAAGGCCCCAAGATGGGATCTCACGGGTACAGAAGGTTGCGGCGGTGGAATTAGGTTTTTGGCTCCGTATCTGGTAGTTTGGGGGTACGTAGGTATATATAGGAGGAAGAAGTACGTCGGTGGAGCAACGTGGGCCCCACGAGGGTGGAGGGCGCGCCCGGGGGGAGGCGCGCCCCCCTACCTCGTGCCTTCCTGGTAGCTTTCTTGACGTAGGGTCCAAGTCCTCTGGATCACGTTCGTTCCGAAAATCACATTCCCGAAGGTTTCATTCCGTTTGGACTCCGTTTGATATTCTTTTTCTGCGAAACTCTGAAATAGGCAAAAAACAACAATTCTGGGCTGGGCCTCCGGTTAATAGGTTAGTCCCAAAAATAATATAAAAGTGTATAATAAAGCCCAATAATGTCCAAAACAGAATATAATATAGCATGGAACAATAAAAAATTATAGATATGTTGGAGACGTATCAAGCATCCCCAAGCTTAATTCCTGCTCGTCCTCGAGTAGGTAAATGATAAAAATAGAATTTTTGATGTGGAATGCTAGTTAGCATAATTTCAATGTAATTCTTCTTATTGTGGCACGAATGTTCAGATTTAGTATGATTCAAGATAAAAGTTTAATGTTGACATAAAAACAATAATACTTCAAGCATGCTAACCTAGCAATTATGTCTTATCAGAATAACATAGCCAAAGCAAGTTATCCCTACAAAATCATATAGTCTGGCTATGCTCCATCTTCCCCACACAAAATATTCATATCATGTACAACCCCGGTTTAAGCCAAGCAATTGGTTCATACTTTTTAACGCGCTTCAGCTTTTTCAACTCTTACGCAATACATGAGCGCAAGCCATGGATATAGCACTATGGTGGAATAAGGTATAATGGTAGGGGTTATGTGGGAAGACAAAAAAGGAGAAAGTCTCACATCAACGAGGCTAATAAACAGGCTATGGAGATGCCCATCAATTGATGTCAATGCAAGGAGTAGGGATTGCCATGCAACGGATGAACTAGAGCTATAAGTATATGAAAGCTCAAACAAAAGAAACTAAGTGGGTGTGCATCCAACTTGCTTGCTCACGAAGACCTCGGGCATTTGAGAAAGCCCATCATTGGAATATACAAGCCAAGTTCTATAATGAAATTTCCCACTAGTATATGAAAGCGACAAAATGTGAGATTCTCTATCATGAAGATCACGGTGCTACTTTGAAGCACAAGTGTGGTAAAAGGATAGTAACATTGTCCCTTCTCTCTTTTTTTGTAATTTTTTTATTTGGGCCTTTTTTATGGCATCTTTTTTTAGTCTGGAGTCTCATCCCGACTTGTGGGGGAATCATACTCTCCATCATCCTTTCCTCACTTGGGACAATGCTCTAATAATGATGATCATCACACTTTTATTTACTTACAACTCATGAATTACAACTCAATACTTAGAACAAAATATGACTCTATGTGAATGCCTCCGGCGGTGTACCGAGATATGTAATGAATCAAGAGCGACATTTATGAAAGAATTATGAATGATGGATTTGCCACAAATACAATGTCAACTACATGATCATGCAAGGCAATATGACAATGATGGAGCGTGTCATGATAAACGAAACGATGGATAGTTGCATGGCAATATATCTCGGAATGGCTATGGAAATGCCATAATAGGTAGGTATGGTGGCTGTTTTGAGGAAGATATAAGGAGGTTTATGTGTGATAGAGCGTATCATATCACGGGGTTTGGATGCACCGGCGAAGTTTGCACCAACTCTCAAGGTGAGAAAGGGCAATGCACGGTACCGAAGAGGCTAGAAAATTGCGGAAAGGTAAGTGTGCGTATAATCAATGGACTCACATTAGTCATAAAGAACTCACATACTTATTGCAAAAATTTATTAGCCCTCGAAGCAAAGTACTACTACGCATGCTCCTAGGAGAAGGTTGGTAGGAGTTAACCATCGCGCGACCCCGACCGCCACACAAAGGATGACAATCAATAAATACCTCATGCTCCGACTTCGTTACATAACGGTTCACCATACGTGCATGCTACGGGAATCACAAACTCCAACACAAGTATTTTTCAATTCCACAATTACTCAACTAGCACAACTATGATACTACCACCTTTATATCTCAAAACAATGATCAAGCATAAAATTTCTCATGATATTATAATTAAAGCAAATTGCCATGCTATTTTAAGACTCTCAAAATAATATAAGTGAAGCATGAGAGATCAATAGTTTCTATAAAACAAATCCACCATCATGCTCTAAAAGATATAAGTGAAGCACTAGAGCAAAACTATATAGCTCAAAAGATATAAGTGAAGCACATAGAGTATTCTAACAATTTCCAAATCATGTGTGTCTCTCTCAAAAGGTGTGTACAGCAAGGATGATTGTGGTAAACTAAAAAACAAAGACTCAAATAATACAAGACGCTCCAAGCAAAACACATATCATGTGGTGAATAAAAATATAGCTCCAAGTAAAGTTACCGATGGAAGTAGACGAAAGAGGGGATGCCTTCCGGGGCATCCCCAAGCTTTGGCTTTTAGGTGTCCTTAGAATGTCTTGGGGTGCCATGGGCATCCCCAAGCTTAGGCTCTTGCCACTCCTTGTTCCATAATCCATCAAACCTTTCACCCAAAACTTGAAAACTTCACAACACAAAACTTAACAGAAAATCTCGTGAGCTCCGTTAGCGAAAGAAAACAAAACACCACTTCAAGGTACTGTAATGAACTCATTCTTTATTTATATTGGTGTTAAACCTACTGTATTCCAACTCTTCTGTGGTTTATAAACTATTTTATTAGCCATAGATTCATCAAAATAAGCAAACAACACATGAAAAACAGAATCTGTCAAAAACAGAACAGTCTGTAGTAATTTGTAACTAACGCAAACGTATGGAACTCCAAAAATTCAGCCAAAATAGGAAGACCTAGACAATTTATTTATTGATCAGCAGAAATTGGAATCAATATTTTATCACGTTCTGGTGATTTTTAACAATTATTTTCGTGAACAGAAAGTTTCTGGAATTTTCAGCAAGATCAAACAACTATCATCCAAGAAGATCCTATAGGTTAAACTTGGCACAAACACTAATTAAAACATAAATAAAAATCTAACCAGAGGCTAGATCAAATATTTATTCCTAAACAGAAGCAAAAAGCAAAAAAAACTAAAAATAAAATTGGGTTGCCTCCCAACAAGCGCTATTGTTTAACGCCCCTAGCTAGGCATTGAGATTTCGATGATGCTCACATGAAAGACAAGAATTGAAGCGCAAAGAGATCATCATGAAACACATGACAAATACATCTAAGTCTAACATACTTCCTATGCATAGGCATTTTATAGGCAAACAAATTATCATAGCAAGCAAAAACCAACATATGCAAGGAAGTGGAAAGAAACAATAGCAATCTCAACATAACGAGAGGTAATTTTGTAACATGAAGATTTCTACAACCATATTTTCCTCTCCCATAATAATTACATGTAGGATCATAAGAAAATTCAACAATATAGCTATCACAAAACATATTCTTAACACTATCCACATGTATGCAAAGTTGACACTCTTCCAAAATAGTGGGATTATCATTAACTAAAGTCATGACCTCTCCAAACCCACTTTTATCAAAAATACCATAAGATTGAACATTCTCCAAATATGTGGGATATAAAGTTGACAGTCTTCCAAACCCACTTTCAATACTATTGCAAACATTATTATCAATCTCATATTTATCATGGGGCTTAAATAAATTTTCAAGATCATAAGAAGAATCACCCCAATCATGATCATTGCAACAAGTAGTAGACATAACGAAACTAGCATCCCCAAGCTTAGGGTTTTGCATATTATTAGCACAATTGACATCAAGAGAATTTATAGTAAAATCATTGCAATCATGCTTTTCATCGAAGGAACTAACAAGTATGGGTGTGTAACACCCGGATAATCAAGCTACAGTAATCCCCTACTAATGATGCCAAGTCATCACTGTTATTGTTGCTAATCTCACTTTGATTCGAAACCAATTCAAATTCAATTTTAAAGTAAAGTCAAATATTTATTTCTCCAAACAGTAAAACAAAAATGTTCGCTGGGTTGCAAATTTTCACTAACTAAATGTCATGAGTGATTCAACATCATTTGAGATAGCTAATTTCCTCTGGAAATTAATGCAGTTCCAAATCAGCATTTTTAAATGCTTTTCCATTTGTGAAAAATCCAAAACAATTCAAACTCCTCCCAAACTTTTTGTGGCAGGTGCCAAATATTGTAATGTATTTATTTGGCCAAGTCCCACATTTTACAGAACTCGTTTTGGCAGCTCAAATAATGCATAGCATTTTTTCTGTAAAAAGAAAATAGAAAAGGCCACTGTGCACTGGCCTAAGTGCACAGTGCCTAGAGCCCAGCCCACCACGGCCTCCTCCTTCTCCCCCATTCTCTGTTCAAGCGACCGAGGCGCACCCACCGTCGCCGCCGAGCCAGCTCGCCGACAGTGCTACTGAGTGGATAAGGCCTCCACCGAGGCCCCCCACATACCCCCACCTACCTCCACCCACTCCCCTCTCCATCTCGGCCGCTCTCTCTCTGCTCACCCCTCGCCCGAGCGAGATCGCCGCCGAAGCCTCGCCGTAGGCGTGGCCCCGACCACCGTTCGCCGAGTCCCCGAGCTCCCTCTACGACGTCCTCGTCGACCCCGCGCTACACGACGAGCTGGAGTACCCTGCAGCGGCCGGGTCAAGCTTCCCCCCAACCTCGGTCGCCGCCATCTGCCGCGATCAATTCCGCCTCCCCTGTGCGCTCCCGTTCACTCGAGGGCCTCCGTGTGCCGCGCCGTAAGCCTCCGCACCCTCCT
Source organism: Aegilops tauschii subsp. strangulata (assembly GCF_002575655.3). Classification (NCBI taxonomy): domain Eukaryota; kingdom Viridiplantae; phylum Streptophyta; class Magnoliopsida; order Poales; family Poaceae; genus Aegilops; species Aegilops tauschii. The sequence continues at coordinate 522,660,296 of NC_053036.3, forward strand.
CCTTCCTCTGGTTCCTCCTCATGCACCGTAGTTGGCTTGCGGTGCCTCCGTCACCATTGCCGCATGCGGCCTCGTCCGCGAGCTCGTTGCGCTCACCCCGTCTATCTCCGAGCCAAGCCGTGGCCTCCGTCGAGTTGCTGGAGATCCGTAGAGCCCGCTAGCGCCGTTTGTTAGCTAGAACGCAGCCCGTAGTGTGGTTTTCGGAGATGCCCGTATTCCGGCGCCGCCCGCGGTCGTCGTTGAGCTCCACTCCGGCCACCCCCGCACCTGGGATCACTCTAGATCGACGCGGGAGGATCTACTCATTCGAACGCCACCGAAAATGGGCGGAATGGTGCACTATGCAGGAAATCCGAGCAACTCCGGCGAACTTCCGCCGCGGTAATGGTCGCCGGCGTGATTTCGGTGACGTCACCGACGTGGCACCCGCGTGGCACCGCCTGGGCCACTGACTGGTGGGCCCAGGTGCCCCACTTTGACCAGTTGACCGAGGTCAACGCTGACTGGGCCGGCTTCTGTCACAGACATGTGGGCCCCCACTCTGATAATTAGTTTAATAAACATTTTTATAAAAACAAGTAACTATACTAGCCTAAACACTCACTGACATATGGGGCCCACACCCCTAATTTGCTTAGTTAGATTAGTTTAATCCACTGTTAAGCTAACAGAGGCTGACATGTGGGTCCCGCCGGACCCACGGGTCAGGTTTGACCTGGCCAGCCGACCTGTGTTGACTGCTGACGTCACCCACACGTCATGCTGAAGTCATGTCCCTTTTCTATTAATTCTATTAATTTAAATAATTTCAGAAAACTATTAAAACTTTAGAAAATCACAGAAAATAAAGCGTAGCTCGGATGGAAAAACTTTATACATGAAAGTTGCTCAGAAAAATCTAATGAATCCGAATATGCGGTCCGTTTACCTGTCAGATGCCTCTAACTACCAGAGCATGGAACATTCCCCCTCCGGTCATCTGTCTGACAGAGGTCCGGAACCGGGAAATCATTCTCGGTTGAATTCCCCCTTCACCTTTATCGTGTAGCCGTACGTTAGGTCACCCCCAGCACAACATATTGCCATGTTATGCTTTGTGATGCTATGCTTGCTTTATATTTATTGTTTCTTCCCCCTCTTCTCTCCGGTAGACCCTGAGACCGATGCCGCCCCTGTGATCGACTACGTCGACAACGACCCCTCCTTGCCAGAGCAACCAGGCAAGCCCCTCCTTTGATCATCCCGATATCGCCCATTCCATTCTCTCATGCTTGCATTAGATTTTGCTACTGTATTTGATTGCTCCTATTCTGATGCATAGCCTGCTTTTGTAACCTGCTCATTGTACCTTACCTGCTTATCCTAAACTGCTTAGTATAGGTTGGTTAGTGATCCATCAGTGACCCCCACCTTGTCCTTGTTGCCCCTGCTTCATCATTGAAGACCCGATCAACGGGATTGAAGACCAGGCCCCGGCACCGCACATCACATTCCCCTTAGTTGCTCGACACTACTGGGTTACTATCGACCGCCGAGGGTGAGACCTCTACATCACTTCTGATGTTAACCCTGTAGCGTAGCTATTCGGTCGTGGTCATCGAGGGTGATTCCGCCTTAACCACTTCCGATACGACTCTGTCATGCAACCCCTCAAGTGTGAACCTCGGGGGTGGTTCCTCTTACGTTCACCTTGATGATTACATTGAGTGGAATTCACCGGGGGTGCCCGCGAGATAACTACGAGGCATGGCCGGGCATTCCTAGCCCTTGCCGCAAGTCCTCGAGACGGGGCAACGGGGTCACATCTTTCGTGAGTCTCTGCTTGTTACCGTGCGTTCCTAATCCACTACGATTTGGATATTTGATGCGAGGGGCCTCTGGCCTGATAGCACTAACCATCACATGGGCATAGTATGGGCGTTCTGTGTCGTATGCATCAGCCGAAGCTTAATAGACGTCAGTGACTGAGCGGCGCGCGCCGGGTTGGACTGGTAAGCTGCTGCATTTTTAGGGAGGTAGCTAGGTCTGCTCATCGGCCGCGTACGCAATGTGCAGGAGTTCCTGGGGCGATGGCTCATGACCCCTGGGGGCATAGGTTTAGTCCGGCGTGTTGACCTCTCTATTAATCCTAGGTCGGGTTGCGGCGTATTGTTTGGCCGAGGCGGGCATGACCCAGGAAAGTGTGTCCAGCCAGAGTTAATCGAGCGTGGTGGGTAAGTTGGTGCACCCCTGCAGGGAAGAAACCATCTATCGATAGCCTGTCCTACGGTAACGGACACTTGGAGTTGTATCCCGATCGATACAACTAGAACTGGATACTTGAGATGAGATATGGATATGAGAAATGGATAGTATGGCTCTGGGATTGCTTTCTCGCAGGGAGTCGAGAAAGGATCTCTGGCCGAGGTTGATAACACTTCTACTACTTTACTTTATGCTACTCTACTCCCTCCTGTTGCTGCAAGATGGTGGTTTTCAGAAGATGCTAGTCTTCGATAGGCTAGGCTTTCCCCCCTATATTTTGGAATTTCTGCAGCCCAGTCCACATATACAGCCTTTCTTTGATAATGTTGCATATGTAGTGTAGATCCTTGCTTGCGAGTACTTTGGATGAGTACTCACGGTTTTTTTGCTCCCCCTTTTCCCCCTTTCTTCTTCTTTCCAGTTGATGCAACTAGATGTCGGAGCCCAGGTGCCAGATGCCACCGTCGATGTCTACTGCTACGTGGAGACCGCCGATGACCTGGAGTAGTTAGGAGGCTCCCAGGCAGGAGGCCTTGCCTTTTCGATCGTTGTTGCTTTTGTGTTAGCCTTCTTAAGGCAAACTTGTCTAACTCATGTATGTACTCAAATAATGTTGCTTCCGCTGACTCTTGTGTTTTCGAGCTTATGTATTCGAGCCCTTGAGGCCCCTGGCTTGTAATATAAAGCTTGAATTAATTTAATTTGTGTCTAGAGTTGCGTTGTGATATCTTCCCGTGAGTCCTTGATCTTGATCGTACATATTTGCATGTATGGTTAGTGTACGATTGAATCGAGGGTGTCACAAGTTGGTATCAGAGCCGACTGCCTGTCGGTAGCTCCCTTTCCAACTCCTTGGCCGAAGTCGAGTCTAGTCCTTGAAAAACTTTTACTAACACTGATTGTGTGGCTTACGGGCCCACATCACAAATGGGTGGTAGTAGCATCTTTTACTCCTCGATCTTTATTCTGGGACTCTTTTCTCTCTTCTATTCGGGTTAAATGAATTTACTAACTACATTAGGTTCTCGTAATGACTTTCCCGGAGATCACCTTCATTTCGGATGGTTGCCTGCTTCACGAGAAGACTTCGAAGATACTCTCCGATCTACTCCCGAGAACTTGTGCTCATCGCTTTTTTGATTCCCTTCCACCGTCAACCCCTATGGATAACGACCTACAATTGTCGTTCATACCTTCATCCCCAGTTGCTCTTGTTATTACAGGATGCCTTGAGGTACTCGCCGATGTTCCAAGAATCCTTTATGCTTACTGCCCCGCAGTTCCTTACCGCATGAAAGCCCTTGCGAATAATTCCTCACACTTACCGGGGATCCGTTCATCCCCAGTTGTTCATGTGTTTCACAAAAGTCTTTGAAATACTATTCGATCTTTCAATAATCCTCAACAGCCTATTGTTCTTAAAATTCTTGCTTGTTTGCATTATGGATAATCCCATAAGTCTAGTAATCTTACTGGCATCCTTTGTCACTATCCTTTTGAGTCTGTTGATTCAATATGTTGCGGATACTCGCAATCCTCAGTTGGATCATAGAATTCATCCTTCCGGCTTGGACGTCATTTGACCAAGAGCTGTTTCTCGACCAATCAAATTGTTGTCGATTGTATCCCTAAGGCTATTCAACTTACTTATCTTTTGATCAGAGCGTCTGCTTCTGATCTTCTATTTTTGAATCATGATTTCTTTGCATTTAAGCATCGAATTATTTAGATGTTTCTATAATTCGAAGCCTTTGCATTCTTTCTTCTTCTGGTTGAGTACTGATACTCACATCAGATCCTATGTGGACCGCCAGATCCTTTGTTGGATTTTATCTGGCAACGTCCGTCATATTCAATAACCTTTTTAGCCTTTCCTCGGATACATAATGCCTTCGGTAAATTGTATCCTTTGCCTTCTCAACCATGCTCTGCCTTCGAGCTTGTGTTATATTACTCCTGAGGTCTGTGGTATATGTTCCTAAGATGCCCCTATGGGTTGAACCTATGCCTTCCCTAATCCGTGTGAACCCGAGAGTTTTCACGAGTCATACTCTTCTGGTGTTTTGCCAGATATAATTTCAACACTACAACTTCATCGAAAGCGAGAAGTAAATGAAATGATATGCATTGAAGAAGTGGGAGTCGACCTTGAACTTGTGTTCATGTCCGTGGACACGATGTAGATCTTATCATGGAAGCTTCTCTTAAAATTAATTATCCCCTTGGTATAAGCTCATCTTGCATCTTTAAATTGATTCTTTGCAATCGTGGTTCCGACCATATTTTCTCCTTGATTCCATTTCCTGGACAAGTTAAAATACTTGTCTTCTGCAGATCATTTCATCTGTCCAACCTCTAATTTGATCTACCTTCAAGTATTGCCTCATGTTATCTCGATGATATTGTTTCATTGCACTACCTCTTGAAAATTCTTAATTGGAGTGGTACTCCGTCACATCATTCCTAGCCTGATCGGCTACATCATTATCATGCTAATTTAACTGTGCTACCTGGTCCTTATTCCCGGAGCACAACTTTTCGACGATGAGTGAAGCTTACGTCGACCTTCCTCATTTTATCAATTCACCTCGAACAACAAGCTTGATTTTGAGCTTGTGTCGCATCCGTGGTTCCAATAACTTTTCGCTTCATCATTCCTTTGACTTGATGTCATCGCCGATCGATTACATCTTCCTGAAATCTCTCGACAATTGTGTCGTGCTCGTCAACATTCTGAGCTCTTCCAACATATCAGTTGAATTCTTGTTGAGAAATACCATCCTTGCCCTCGATGATGTGTGTTATCATCGACCACTTTATTGCCTTCCGTTTAACACAAATTGTTCGTGTTTTGCGTTATACCTTGAGATCCTTGCTACCCAGCATTTGTTCTTCTTTACCTTGGAGTATTACCATCTTCTATGTCAAGAAAGTCGTGAGAATTTCACCACCTCTTAAGAGATCTTGATACAGGTGATACTTCTTGCCATACCCGTTCATTCCTTGGTCCCCGTGTTGTTTCTAACCGGAAAACCGACAATTGAACTATGATGTGCGTCTTCAAAACTTCTAGCAACCCTATTGCTTTGAAGTTAATGGTCGATATTTCATTCTTAGACCATTGGTTATCGAATCCCCATACTAACATTGATCATGCTACCTAAGTCCATATTTCGGGTGCACCTTTCAACCAATGTTTAACTGTGTATGGCTTCCTCGAGCATACCTCATTACATCATTTGATCTGACAAATATTATCTCCTTGTTCACATAAGTGTGGAAATCCATCTTGAAAATCTCAATGAATTGTCGCTGAGTTCATCAGCCACCTCCTCATCCTCTCCTTGGTTAAATGATGAACTCATGATTCGGAACTTGCTTCCATAATTCATTTCCCGAGAATCTTGCAACTCCATCTCGTCAAATGGTGTTGCACCCCTTCCTTCTCACGCATCATGAGTCTGAGGTATCCTGACACCAATCAGAACTGAATCTCGGCCAAATATGATGGTTGGGAAATTTTCCAAAAGCCGTAACATTGGACTTTGTATAGCCCAGCAAGGTGATGTCTTGCCTAGTGCACTGGGCTAGAGGACCCATTGTTATAGTTTTCATTTTTAGCAAGGTTATCCATTCTTTCCATGAGGAAATTGTAAGACTTATTCTAAAAGTTATTCCTGATGGATCCTTTGTGTTTCCAAAGTCTGATCTTCACCTGATGACCATGTCAATGCTATCTCGAAGCATGCCTATGGTACTCCGATTTTCAACAAGAACATTTGAAGCCCAATGCTAAATGTTTCTTGATCAACTATCCAAACACCGCTGTATGGGTAATGTCATGAAATTTCTCTCCCCTTACCTAAAGAGTTTTCTACATTATATCCTGTCATGGATATCATGCTCTGCTTGTCCTTGGGAAGGATACACCCTTGAAATATGTGTTTAAACACATTTTCATTTCCATTGTTCTGTTTAATCTGATAATCGCCTTTTCCTTCCCATTGTTTTGTTTAACCTTTCTTGTGATCTATATGATCTAAGCAGTAATTTTTTTCTGCTTATGTAAACACCTTGGTGTAGAACCGTGTGAGTAAGACCCTGTTACTATAGTTGTTGACATTCCGGTAACCACGGATGGACGAGAACTTTGCCTATTAGTCCGCCTCATTTCAACGAGCAGGAAAATGGTTCTCTTCGTCCCTCGCCCTTGGTACCAACGTTGTTGCCAACATAACTGACAGATGTTTCTCTGACATGCCTTACTATCATGACCATGCAAGACGCCATCATCCTTTCTACCCCTTAACCCACATGGTGGGCCCATAACCCACAGTTCCACAGGATCGAAACCTGACTCTCCTGTACAACCTTGATTCCGAAATATTCTTGGCACTCGGCTTCGTATGTAATACACGAGCTAACTTCCTCGCCATGTTTCATTTCGGTATCAGAGGCAACATTATTCTTCTTTGCTCTGAACCCCTTCATCACCTATTCTAGGCATCAGCCAGATGCCTACCTGGTTAAAACTTGTTGAATCTCCGTATAGCACTCTCGATACGTCCTGGTGCTTCTAAAATCTCCTTTCTTGAGATAACTACCGGATGCTCATCCTTTCAGACATTCGTCCTTATAGCTTCCCCCTTACTCCACCTCTTAAATCTTGGGACGAGATTTCTTGTAGTGGAGGAGATTTGTAACACCCGGATAATCAAGCTACAGTAATCCCCTACTAATGATGCCAAGTCATCACTGTTATTGTTGCTAATCTCACTTTGATTCGAAACCAATTCAAATTCAATTTTAAAATAAAGTCAAATAAATTATTTCTCCAAACAGTAAAACAAAAATGTTCGCTGGGCTGCAAATTTTCACTAACTAAATGTCATGAGTGATTCAACATCATTTGAGATAGCTAATTCCCCCTGGAAATTAATGCAGTTCCAAATCAGCATTTTTGAATTCTTTTCCATTTGTGAAAAAATCCAAAACAATTCAAACTCCTCCCAAACTTTTTGTGGCAGGTGCCAAATATTGTAATGTATTTATTTGGCCAAGTCCCACATTTTACAGAACTCCTTTTGGCAGCTCAAATAATGCATATCATTTTTTCTGTAAAAAGAAAATAGAAAAGGCCACTGTGCACTGGCCTAAGTGCACAGTGCCTAGAGCCCAGCCCACCACGGCCTCCTCCTTCTCCCCCATTCTCTGTTCAAGCGACCGAGGTGCACCCACCGTCGCCGCCGAGCCAGCTCGCCGACAGCGCTACTGGGTGGATAAGGCCTCCACCGAGGCCCCCCAGATATTCCCCCCACCTACCTCCACCCACTCCCCTCTCCATCTCGACCGCTCTCTCTCTGCTCACCCCTCGCCCGAGCGAGATTGCCGCCGAAGCCTCGCCGTAGGCATGGCCCCGACCACCGTTCGCCGAGTCGCCGAGTCCCCGAGCTCCCTCTACGTCGTCCTTGTCGACCCCGCGCTTCAGGACGAGCTGGAGTACCCTGCAGCGGCCGGGTCAAGCTTTTCCCCAACCTCGGTCTCCGCCGTCTGTTGTGATCGATTCCGCCTCCCCTCTACGCTCCCGTTCACTCGAGGGCCTCCGTGTGCCGCGCCGTAAGCCTCCACACCCTCCTCCTTCCTCTGGTTCCTCCTCATGCACCGTAGTTGGCTTGCGGTGCCTCCGTCGCCATTGCCGCATGCGGCCTCGTCCGCGAGCTCGTTGAGCTCACCCCGTCCATCTCCGAGCCAAGCCGTGGCCTCCGTCGAGTTGCTGGAGATCTGTAGAGCCTGCTAGCGCTGTTTGTTAGCTAGAACGCAGCCCGTAGCGTGGTTTTCGGAGATGCCCGTATTCTGGCGCCGCCCGCGGTCGTCGTTGAGCTTAACTCCGGCCACCCCCGCACCTGGGATCACTCTAGATCGACGCAGGACGATCTACTCATTCGAACGCCACCGAAAACGCGCGGAATGGTGCACTATGTGGGAAATCCGAGCAACTCCGGCGAACTTCCGCCACGAGAATGGTCGCCGGCGTGATTCCGGTGACATCACCGACGTGGCACCCGCGTGGCACCGCCTGGGCCACTGACTAGTGGGCCCAGGTGCCCCACTTTGACCTGTTGACCGAGGTCAACGCTGACTGGGCCGGTTTCTGTCACAGACATGTGGACCCCCACTCTGATAATTAGTTTAATAAACGTTTTTATAAAAACAAGTAACTTTACTAGCCTAAACACTCACTGACATATGGGGCCCACACCCCTAATTTGCTTAGTTAGATTAGTTTAATCCACTGTTAAGTTAACAGAGGCTGACATGTGGGTCCCGCTGGACCCACGGTTCAGGTTTGACCTGGTGAGCCGACCTGTGTTGACTGCTGACGTCACCCACACGTCATGCTGAAGTCATGTCCCTTTTCTGTTAATTATATTAATTTAAATAATTTCAGAAAACTATTAAAACTTTAGAAAATCACAGAAAAATAAAGCGTAGCTCGAATGGAAAAACTTTATACATGAAAGTTGCTCAGAAAAATCTAACGAATCCTAATACGCGGTCCATTTACCTGTCAGATGCCTCTAACTACCTGAGCATGGAACATTCCCCCTCCGGTCATCAGTCTGGCAGAGGTCCGGAACCGGGAAATCATTGCCGGTTGAATCCCCCCTTCACCTTTATCGTGTAGCCGTACGTTAGGTCACCCCCAGCACAGCATATTTCCATGTTATGCTTTGTGATGCTATGCTTGCTTTTATATTTATTGTTTCTTCCCCCTCTTCTCTCCGATAGACCGCAAGACCGATGCCGCCCCTGTGATCGACTACGTCGACGACGACCCCTCCTTGCCAGAGCAACCAGGCAAGCCCCTCCTTTGATCATCCCGATATCGCCCATTCCATTCTCTCATGCTTGCATTAGATTTTGCTACTGTATTTGATTGCTCCTATTCTGATGCATAGCCTGCTTTTGTAACCTGCTCATTGTACCTTACCTGCTTATCCTAAACTGCTTAGTATTGGTTGGTTAGTGATCCATCAGTGACCCCCACCTTGTCCTTGTTGCCCCTGCTTCATCATTGAAGACCCGATCAACGGGATTGAAGACCAGGCCCTGGCACCGCGCATCACATTCCCCTTAGTTGCTCGACACTACTGGGTTACTATCGAGTGCCGAGGGTGATACCTCTACATCACTTCTGATGTTAACCCTGTAGCGTAGCTATTCGGTCGTGGTCATCGAGGGTGATTCCGCCTTAACCACTTCCGATACGACTCTGTCGTGCAACCCCTCAAGTGTGAACCTCGGGGGTGGTTCCTCTTACGTTCACCTTGATGATTACATTGAGTGGAATTCACCGGGGGTGCCCGCGAGATAATTACGAGGCGTGGCCGGGCATTCCTAGCCCTTGCCGCAAGTCCTCGAGACGGGGCAACGGGGTCACATCTTTCGTGAGTCTCTGCTTGTTACCGCGCGTTCCTAATCCACTACGATTTGGATATTTGATGCGAGGGGCCTCTGGCCTGATAGCACTAACCATCACATGGGCATAGTATGGGCGTTCTGCGTCGTATGAATCAGCCGAAGCTTAATAGACGTCAGTGACTGAGCGGCGCGCGTCGGGTTGGACTGGTAAGCTCCTGCCTTTTTAGGGAGGTAGCTAGGTCTGCTCATCGGCCTCGTACACAACGTGCAGGAGTTCCTGGGGCGATGGCCCATGACCCCTGGGGGCATAGGTTTAGTCCGGCGTGCTGACCTCTCTATTAAGCCTAGGTCGGGTTGCGGTGTATTGTTTGGCCGAGGCCGGGCATGACCCAGGAAAGTGTGTCCGGCCGGAGTTAATCGAGCGTGGTGGGTAAGTTGGTGCACCCCTGCAGGGAAGAAAACATCTATCGATAGCCTGTCCTACAGTAACGGACACTTGGAGTTGTATCCCGATCGATACAACTAGAACTAGATACTTGAGATGAGATATGGATATGAGAAATGGATAGTATGGTTCTGGGATTGCTTTCTCGCAGGGAGTCGAGAAAGGATCTCTGGCCGAGGTTGATAACACTTCTACTACTTTACTTTATGCTACTCTACTCCCTTCTGTTGCTGCAAGATGGTGTTTTTCAGAAGATGCTAGTCTTCGATAGGCTAGGCTTTCCCCCTATATTCTGGCATTTCTGCAGCCCAGTCCACATATACAGCCTTTCTTTGATAATGTTGCATATGTAGTGTAGATCCTTGCTTGCGAGTACTTTGGATGAGTACTCACGGTTGCTTTGCTCCCCCTTTTCTCCCTTCCTTCTTCTTTCCGGTTGATGCAACCAAATGTCGGAGCCCAGGAGCCAGATGCCACCGTCGATGCCTACTACTACGTGGAGACCGCCGACGACCAGGAGTAGTTAGGAGGCTCCCAGGCAGGAGGCCTTGCCTTTTCGATCGTTGTTGCTTTTGTGTTAGCCTTCTTAAGGCAAACTTGTCTAACTCATGTCTGTACTCAGATAATGTTGCTTCCGCTGACTCTTGTGTTTTCGAGCTTATGTATTCGAGCCCTCGAGGCCCATGGCTTGTAATATAAAGCTTGAATTATTTTAATTTGTGTCTAGAGTTGCGTTGTGATATCTTCCCGTGAGTCCTTGATCTTGATCGTACACATTTGCGTGTATGATTAGTGTACGATTGAATCGAGGGCGTCACAGGGTGCAATAGCAACGATCTCATGTTTAACATAAGGGACTATAGCAAATTCATCTTCATAAATATTGGCATCATGGCCAGAAGAAGCATCATGGTCATCAAGGGATATTTCAATCAAATCATCGGAATCATCATTATCTATAGATTCATGCATATCATTATCTTCCAAAGCAACAGTCATTCTCTCAATAAATCCTTTGACATAGACATTATGAGCATAGTTTTCATAGCAATATTTAAGTATGTCAAAATTTTCAGATTCGTAGAGAGTAATATCATACTTTTCAATCAAAGAAGCAACTTCAAAAGAACCCTTAAAAGCAACAAATTCTTCAATTTGTTCAATATCATAGTAGCTATAAACACCCTTTGCATAAGAAGATAAGATTTCATTTTCATTAAACTCACATAGGTAGGGGAGGTGTTTTTTAGGGTTCTTAGAGCAACAAGTAATATCACAAATTTCACAAAGATTCCAAGCATAACACAACAATTTGTTTATTAGATTCCATAAGAGTCTCCCTTTTTCAGACAAATGGTGACGCACAAAATGAGCATGCTCATCTAAAGATTTCCCATCAACTAGGCTAGTTGGGGTTTCAGCACGAGCGCATATGGATCGAAGATGATCCAAGTAAAACACTTTAAGTGGATCCATATCAATAGATTTTTAGCAAGCAAAGATGCAAGCAAATAGAAGGCACGTGGAAACGCAAACAAAAAGGCATACGGGAAGAAGGCGAATAAAACGGCAAGGGTGAAGTGGGGGAGAGGAAAATGAGAGGCAAATGGCAAATAATGTAATGCGGGAGATAAGGGTTTGCGATGGGTACTTGGTATGTTGACTTTTGCGTAGACTCCCCGGCAACGGCGCCAGAAATGGCTAGTTGACGGGAGTTCAAATCTTAACTTGACTTAGCGTAAGCCTCCCCGGCAACGGCGCCAGAAATCCTTCTTGCTACCACTTGAGCACTGCGTTGGTTTTCCCTTGAAGAGGAAAGGGTGATGCAGTAAAGCAGCGTAAGTATTTCCCTCAGTTTTTGAGAACCAAGGTATCAATCCAGTAGGAGGCCACGCACGAGTCCCTCGCACCTACACAAACAAACAAAATCCTCGCAACCAACGCAATAAAGGGGTTGTCAATCCCTTCACGGTCACTTACGAAAGTGAGATCTGATAGATATGATAAGATAATATTTTTGGTATTTTTATGATAAAGATGCTAAGTAAAATAAAAGGCAATAAAAATAGCTAAGTGTTGGAAGATTAATATGATGGAAAATAGACCCGGGGGCCATAGGTTTCACTAGTGGCTTCTCTCGAGAGCATAAGTGTTACGGTGGGTGAACAAATTACTGTTGAGCAATTGATAGAATTGAGCATAGTTATGAGAATATCTAGGTATGATCATGTATATAGGCATCACGTCCGAGATAAGTAGACCGACTCCTGCCTGCATCTACTACTATTACTCCACACATCGACCGCTATCCAGCATGCATCTAGAGTATTAAGTTCAAAAGAACAGAGTAACGCCTTAAGTAAGATGACATGATGTAGAGGGATAAACTCATGCAATATGATATAAACCCCATCTTGTTATCCTCGATGGCAACAATACAATACGTGCCTTGCTCCCCCTACTGTCACTGGGAAAGGACACCGCAAGATTGAACCCAAAGCTAAGCACTTCTCCCATTGCAAGAAAGATCAATCTAGTAGGCCAAACCAAACTGATAATTCGAAGAGACTTGCAAAGATAACCAATCATACATAAAAGAATTCAGAGAAGATTCAAATATTGTTCATAGATAAACCTGATCATAAACCCACAATTCATTGGTCTCAACAAACACACCGCAAAAGAAGATTACATCGAATAGATCTCCACAAGAGAGGGGAAGAACATTGTGTTGGGATCCAAAAAGAGAGAAGAAGCCATCTAGCTAATAACTATGGATCCGAAGATCTGAAGTAAACTACTCACACATCATCGGAGAGGCTATGGTGTTGATGTAGAAGCCCTCCATGATAGATGCCCCCTCCGGCGGAGCTCCGGAAAAGGCCCCAAGATGGGATCTCACAGGTACAGAAGGTTGCGGCGGTGGAATTAGGTTTTTGGCTCCGTATCTGGTAGTTTGGGGGTATGTAGGTATATATAGGAGGAAGAAGTACATCGGTGGAGCAACATGGGCCCCACGAGGGTGGAGGGCGCGCCTAGGGGGGTAGGCGCGCCCCCTACCTCATGCCTTCCTGGTAGGTTTCTTGACGTAGGGTCCAAGTCCTCTGGATCACGTTCGTTCCGAAAATCACGTTCCCGAAGGTTTCGTTCCGTTTGGACTCCGTTTGATATTCTTTTTCTGCGAAACTCTGAAATAGGCAAAAAAAACAGCAATTCTGGGCTGGGCCTCCGGTTAATAGGTTAGCCCCAAAAATAATATAAAAGTGTATAATAAAGCCCAATAATGTCCAAAACAGAATATAATATAGCATGGAACAAAAAAAATTACAGATACGTTGGAGACGTATCAAGCGCCTTTGGTAAGGAAAAATTTATATAGTGTGCTGAAATTTACTGTCACTTGCTACTATGGAAAGTAATCCTTTGAGGGGCTTGTTCGGGGTATCTTCACCCCGACCAGTAGAGCAAATAGTTGCTCCTCAACCTACTGACCTACTTAAAATGTTTACTTTGAAATTCCTTCAGGTATGATAGAAAAACTGCTGGCTAATCCTTTTACAGGAGATGGAACATTGCATCCCGATTTACACTTAATCTATGTGGATGAAGATTGTGGATTATTTAAGCTTGCAGGTAGCCCGATGATGTTATCAAGAAGAAGGTCTTCCCTTTATCTTTGAAGGGAGAAGCATTGACATGGTATAGGTTATGTGATGATATGGGATCATGGAACTACAAACGATTGAAATTGGAATTTCATCAGAAGTTTTATCCTATGCATCTTGTTCATTGTGATCGTAATTATATATATAATTTTTGGCCTCGCGAAGGAGAAAGCATCGCTCAAGCTTGGGGGAGGCTTAAGTCAATGTTATATTCATGCCCCAATCATGAGCTCTCAAGAGAAATGATTATTCAGAATTTTTATGCTCGGCTTTCTCATAATAATCAATCCATGCTCGATACTTCTTGTACTGGCTCTTTTATGATGAAGACTATTGAATTCAAATGGGATTTATTGGAAAGAATTAAATGCAACTCTAAAGACTCGGACCTCGACGAAGGTAAGGAGTCCCGTATAACACCTAAGTTTGATAATGTTAAATCTTTTATGGATACCGATGCTTTCCGTGAATTTAGCACTAAATATGGACTTAACTCTGAGATAGTAGCTTCTTGCTGTGAATCCTTTGCTACTCATGTTGATCTCCCTAAGGAGAAGTGGTTTAAATATAATCCTCCCATTGAAGTAAAAGTAGTTGCACCTATTAAAGTTGAAGAAAAGACTATCACTTATAACGATCCTATTGTTCCTGTGGCTTGTGTTGAGGAACCACCTTTCCCTGCTAGAATAAAGGATCATGCTAAAGCTTCAACTGTTGTCAACAAAAGTAATATTAGGACACACAAATCCCCTGAGCAAGTTAAAGTTGAACCTAATATTGCTATGGTTAAAGATCTCTTGGGTGATAATATTGATGGGCATGTTATTTATTTCTGTGAGGAAACTGCTAGAATTGCTAAGCCTGGTGCTAAAGATAAACATAGACCTGTTATAGGCATGCCTGTTATTTCTGTTAAAATAGGAGATCATTGTTATCATGGCTTATGTGATATGGGTGCTAGTGCTAGTGCAATACCTCATTCCTTATACGAAGAAATTATCCATGATATTGCACCTGCTGAGATAGAAGATATCGATGTTACCATTAAGCTTGCCAATAGAGATACTATTTCACCGATTGGGATTGTTAGAGATGTTGAAGTCTTGTGTGGGAAGGTTAAATATCCTGCTGATTTTCTTGTTCTTGGTTCCTCACAAGATAGCTTTTGTCCCATTTTATTTGGTAGACCCTTCTTGAACACTGTTAATGCTAAGATAGACTGCGGAAAGGATGTTGTTACTATTGGTTTGGGTGATATGTAATGAGTTTAATTTTTCTAAATTTCGTAGACAACCCCGTGATGAGGAATTGCCTAGTAAGGATGAAATTATTGGTCTTGCTTCTATTGTTGTGCCTCCTAGTGATCCTTTAGAACAATATTTGCTAGTGAAGGAAATATGCCCTAGAGGCAATAATAAAGTTATTATTTATTTATTTCCTAATATCATGATAAATGTTTATTATTCATGCTAGAATTGTATTAACCGGAAACATGATACATGTGTGAATACATAGACAAACAGAGTGTCACTAGTATGCCTCTACTTGACTAGCTCGTTGATCAAAGATGGTTATGTTTCCTAGCCATAGACAAAGAGTTGTCATTTGATTAACGGGATCACATCATTAGGAGAATGATGTGATTGACTTGACCCATTCCGTTAGCTTAGCACTTGATCGTTTAGTATGTTGCTATTGCTTTCTTCATGACTTATACATGTTCCTATGACTATGAGATTATGCAACTCCCGTTTACCGGAGGAACACTTTGTGTGCTACCAAACGTCACAACGTAACTGGGTGATTATAAAGGTGCTCTACAGGTGTATCCGAAGGTACTTGTTGGGTTGGCGTATTTCGAGATTAGGATTTGTCACTCCGATTGTCGGAGAGGTATCTCTGGGCCCACTTGGTAATGCACATCATTATAAGCCTTGCAAGCATTACAACTAATGAGTTAGTTGCGGGATGATGTATTACGGAACGAGTAAAGAGACTTGCCGGTAACGAGATTGAACTAGGTATTGAGATACCGACGATCGAATCTCGGGCAAGTAACATACCGATGACAAAGGGAACACCGTATGTTGTTATGCGGTTTGACCGATAAAGATCTTCGTAGAATATGTGGGAGCCAATATGAGCATCCAGGTTCCGCTATTGGTTATTGACCGGAGACGTGTCTTGGTCATGTCTACATAGTTCTCAAACCCGTAGGGTCCGCACGCTTAAAGTTCGATGACAGTTATATTATGAGTTTATGTGTTTTGATGTACCAAAGGTAGTTCGGAGTCCCGGATGTGATCACGGACATAACGAGGAGTCTCGAAATGGTCGAGACATGAAGATTGATATATTGGACGACAATATTCGGACACCGGAATGGTTCTGGGGGTTATCGGATATATACCGGAGTACCGGGGGGTTACCGGAACCCCCCGAAGGTTATTGGGCCTCATGGGCCCAAGTGGTGGAAGAGGAGAGGCGGCCAAGGGGTAGCCGCGCGCCCCTCCCCCCCAAGTCCGAATTGGACAAGGAGGGGGGGCGGCGCCCCCCTTTCCTTTCCCACTCTCTCTCCTTCCCTCTCCTCTCCTACTCCAACATGGAAGGGGGGGAGTCCTACTCCCGGTGGGAGTAGGACTCCTCATGGGGCGCGCCAAGGGTGGCCGGCCCCCTCCCCCTCCTCCACTCCTTTATATACGGGGAGGGAGGCACCCCCTAGAGGCACAACAATTGATCCTTTGGATCTCTTAGCCGTGTGCGGTGCCCCCCTCCACCATAATCCACCTCGGTCATATCGTAGCGGTGCTTAGGCAAAGCCCTGCATCCGTAGAACATCATCATCATCACCACGCCGTCGTGCTGACGGAACTCTCCCTCAAAGCTCGGCTGGATCGGAGTTCGAGGGACGTCATCGATTTGAACGTGTGCTGAACTCGGAGGTGCCGTGCGTTCGGTACTTGATCGGTCGGATCGTGAAGACGTACGACTACATCAACCGCGTTGTGCTAACGCTTCCGCTTTCGGTCTACGAGGGTACGTGGACATACTCTCCCCTCTCGTTGCTATGCATCACCATGATCTTGCGTGTGCGTATGATTTTTTTTTTTGAAATTACTACGTTCCCCGACAGCTAGACCATGAAAATGATACGTTTATGAATGAAAGAAGGGAAATAGATGAAGTATTCTTTAAACAGGGACCTATTCTGAAACACAACTTGCCTGTTGAAATTCTAGGGGATCCTCCTACACCCAAGGGTGATCCCGTGTTTGAGCTAAAACCATTACCTGATACTCTTAAATATGCTTATCTTGATGAAAAGAAGATATATCCTGTTATTATTAGTGCTAACCTTTCAGAGAAGGAGGAAGAGAAATTATTGAAAACTCTGAAGAAGCACCGTGCTGCTATTGGATATACTCTTGATGATCTTAAGGGCATTAGTCCCACTCTATGTCAACACAAAATAAATTTGGAGAAAGACGCCAAACCAGTTATTGATCACCAACGACGGCTAAATCCTAAGATGAAAGAAGTGGTAAGAAAGGAAATATTAAAGCTCCTTGAGGCAGGTATAATTTATCCCGTTGCTGATAGTCAGTGGGTGAGTCATGTCCATTGTGTCCCTAAGAAGGGAGGTATTACTGTCGTTCCTAATGATAAAGATGAATTGATCCCGCAAAGAATTATTATCGGTTATAGGATGGTAATTGATATCCGCAAACTAAATAAAGCTACTAAAAAAGATCATTACCCTTTGCCTTTTATTGATCAAATGCTAGAAAGATTATCCAAACATACACATTTTTGCTTTCTAGATGGTTACTCTGGTTTCTCTCAAATACCTGTGTCAGCAGAGGATCAAGAAAAGACCACTTTTACTCGCCCTTTCGATACTTTTGCTTACAGACATATGCCTTTTGGTTTATGTAATGCACCTGCTACCTTTCAAAATGCATGATGGCTATATTCTCTGACTTTTGTGAAAAGATTTGCGAGGTTTTCATGGATGATTTCTCTGTTTATGGATCCTCTTTTGATGATTGCTTGAGCAACCTTGATCGAGTTTTGCAGAGATGTGAAGAAACTAATCTTGTCTTGAATGGGGAGAAATGCCACTTTATGGTTAATGAAGGCATTGTCTTGGGGCATAAAATTTCTGAAAGAGGCATTGAAGTTGATAAAGCTAAAGTTGATGCTATTGAAAAGATGTCGTGTCCTAAGGACATCAAAGGTATAAGAAGTTTTCTGGGTCATGCCAGTTTTTATAGGAGGTTCATTAAGGACTTCTCAAAAATTTCTCGGCCTCTGACTAATCTATTACAAAAAGATATTCCTTTTTTCTTTGATGATGATTGTGTGGAAGCATTTGAAATACTTAAGAAAGCATTAATTTCTGCACCTATTGTTCAGCCACCTGATTGGAATTTACCCTTTGAAATTATGTGTGATGCTAGTGATTATGCTGTAGGTGCTGTTCTAGGACAAATAGTTGATAAGAAATTAAATGTTATTCAACATGCTAGTAAAACTCTAGACAGTGCTCAGAGAAATTATGCTACTACTGAAAAGGAATTCTTAGCAGTTGTATTTGCTTGTGATAAGCTCATACCTTATATTGTTGATTCTAAAGTAACTATTCACACTGATCATGCTGCTATTAAATATCTTATGGAAAATAAAGATGCTAAACCTAGACTTATTAGATGGGTTCTCTTGCTACAAGAATTTGATTTGCATATTATTGATAGAAAGGGAGCTGAGAACCCCGTTGTAGACAACTTGTCTAGGTTAGAGAATGTTCTTGTTGACCCACTACCTATTGATGATAGCTTTCCTGATGAATAATTAAATGTCATAAATGCTTCTCGTACTGCTCCATGGTATGGTGATTATGCTAATTACATTGTTGCTAAATTTATACCACCTAGTTTCACATACCAGCAAAAGAAAAAGTTTTTCTATGATTTAAGACACTACTTCTGGGATGACCCCCACCTTTATAAAGAAGGAGTAGATGGTGTTATTAGACGTTGTATACCTGAGCATGAACAGGAACGGATCCTACGCAAGTGTCACTCCGAAGCTTATGGAGGACACCACGCTGGAGATAGAACTGCACATAAGGTATTGCAATCCGGTTTTTATTGGCCTACTCTCATCAAGGATGCTCGTAAGTTTGTCTTATCTTGTGATGAATGTCAAAGGATTGGTAATATTAGTAGACGTCAGGAAATTCCTATGAATTATTCACTTGTTATTGAACCATTCGATGTTTGGGGCTTTGATTATATGGGACCGTTTCCTTCCTCTAATGGGTATACACATATTTTAGTTGCTGTTGATTACGTTACTAAGTGGGTAGAGGCTATTCCAACTAGTAGTGCTGATCATAACACCTCTATTAAGATGCTTAAAGAAGTTATTTTTCCGAGGTTTGGAGTCCCTAGATATTTAATGACTGATGGCGGTTCACATTTTATTCATGGTGCTTTTCGTAAAATGCTTGCCAAGTATGACGTTAATCATAGAATTGCATCCCCATATCACCCACAATCTAGGGGTCAAGTAGAATTGAGTAATAGAGAGCTCAAATTAATTTTGCAAAAGACTATTAATAGGTCTAGAAAGAATTGGTCCAAGAAACTTGATGATGCATTATGGGCCTATAGAACTGCATATAAAAATCCTATGGGTATGTCTCCGTATAAAATGGTTTATGGAAAAACATGTCACTTACCTCTCGAACTAGAACATAAGGCATATTGGGCTATTGAAGAGCTCAACTATGATTTCAAACTTGCCGGTGAAAAGAGGCTATTTGACATTAGCTCACTTGATGAATGGAGAACCCAGGCCAATGAGAATGGCAAACTGTTCAAGGAAAAGGTTAAAAGATGGCATGAAAAAAGGATACAAAAGCGTGAGTTTAATATAGGTGATTATGTGTTGCTATACAACTCTCGTTTAAGATTCTTTGCAGGAAAACTTCTCTCTAAATGGGAAGGTCCTTACGTTATTGAGGAGGTCTATCGTTCCGGTGCCATAAAAATCAACAACTTCGAAGGCACAAATCCAAAGGTGGTGAACGGTCAAAGAATCAAACATTATATCTCAGGTAATCCTATAAATGTTGAAACCAATGTTATTGAAACCGTAGCCCCGGAGGAATACATAAGAGACACTTTCCAGCACGCTTTATACTCTGAAAAGGAATAGGTACGTGGTACGGTAAGTAAACCGACTCCAAAATAGTTCTAATGGCAATTTTTCTCCGTTTTGGAATATTTAAGAAAATAGGAAAATAAGAAGTAGTCCGCAAAGGACACGAGGCTTCCACGAGGGTGGGAGGCGCGCCCTACCCACTGGGCACAGCCCCTGCCTTGTGGGCACCTCGTGCGCTCTCCGGACTCCGTTTTCTTACACGATACTTCTTTTGGTCGGTAAAAATTCACTATATAATCTCCCGAAGGTTTTGACCACCGTATCACGCAAATATCCTCTGTTTTCATTTTGAGCTATTTTCTGTCAGAGTTGTCAAGGCCAGGCATCATGTCGTCCCACTCCCCCAACAATGGTGACAATGATGCTTGGCTAATGAAGATAGAGCCGAAGAGGGAAGAACCCATGGAGATCAACAAGGATGATGGGATCAAGAAGGCCACGGAGGACCAAGTTCTGGCAGCAGAAGACATCCTTCAACTTGATCACAATCTTCTTACCCCAACTGAGATCGAAGCTTTCAAGATGATTGAGTTAGCTCGTATACAGAACAAGTATCTCACACATGAAAATATTTTGTTGAAGGAGCATATCATCGCACTCAAGGGCATTATCCGCAAATTGGAGGATCTCCTACGCTCGATGTGCGACTATCCATCATCACCACCATCTCCTTCACCAGCAAAAGAGACATAATCACCTGGGTATGGGCACTCCCCTTGGCAACTGCCAAGCTTGGGGGAGGTGCCCCGGTATCGTATCACCATCACACCCCTATCTTTACCGTTTTTCTTAGTTCGGTCCTTTTGGTAATATCTTGATCTAATAGTATAAAGTTTTAGTATGATCTAGTTTTGAGTTTTGCTTTATGATCCTTCTATGTAATCGAGTCCGTGAGCTATATATAATAAAGATTAGTGTTGAGTCAAGGGCCTGATTATTTTGCTTTGATCTTGAGGGAATAAAAGAAAAAGAAAGAATAAAAAGAAATAAAGAGATCATATTGATCTTATGGAGAGTAATGACTTCACATATAAAGAGTACGATGATTAAAAGTTGTTGAGGGTTAACAAACATAGTTTTGGTCATCGTTGCAATTAATAGGAAGTAATAAGGAAAGACAGGTTCTCACATATAAATATACTATCTTGGACATCTTTTATGATTGTGAGCACTCATTAAAATATGACATGCTAAAGAGTTGATGTTGGACAAGGAAGACAACGTAATGGGTTATGTATTCTTATATCCGAAATAAAGTATATTGTCATGGATCATCCAACATGTTGAGCTTGCCTTTCTCCCTCATGCTAGACAATTCTTTGCACCAAGTAGAGATACTACTTGTGCTTCCGAATACCCTTAAACCCAGTTTTGTCCTGAGAGTCCACCATATCTACCTATGGATTGAGTAAGATCCTTCAAGTAAGTTGTCATTGTTGCATGCAATAAAAATTGCTCTCTAAATATGTATGACTTATTAGTGTGGAGAAAATAAGCTTTATACGATCTTGTGATGTGGAAGAAATAAAAGCGACGGACTGCATAATAAAGGTCCACATCACAAGTGGAAATATAAAGTGACGTTCTTTTGCATTAAGATTTCGTGCATCCAACCCCAAAAGCACATGACAACCTCTGCTTCCCTCTGCGAAGGGCCTATCTTTTACTTTTACCTTACGCAAGAGTCAAGGTGATCCTCATCTTTCCTTTTTACATTTTATCCTTTGGCAAGCACATTGTGTTGGAAAGATGCTGGTATATATATCCAATTGGATGTAAGTTAGCCTGAGCTATTATTGTTGACATTACCCTTGAGGTAAAAGGTTGGGAGGCGAAACTATAAGCCCCTATATTTCTCTGTGTCCGATTAAAACTCCATACCCATAAGTATTGCGTGAGTGTTAGCAATTGTGAAAGAATAAATGATAGTTGAGTATGTGGACTTGCTGAAAAGCTTTTACATAGACTCTATCTAATGTTATGATAAATTGCAATTGCTTCAATGACTGAGATTATAGTTTGTTGGTTCTCAATGAAGTTTTTGATTCATACTTGACATTGTGAATAGATTATTACTTGAGCATAAGAAATCATATGACAATATCCATAAATGTTGCTGTTATAAGAATGATCATGATGCCATCATGCCCGTATTTGATTTTATCGACACCTCTATCTCTAAACATGTGGACATATTTATCGTTATCGGCTTCCGCTTGAGGACAAGCGAGGTCTAAGCTTGGCACGGGGGGGGGGGGGGGTTGATACGTCCATTTTGCATCATGCTTTTATATCATTATTTATTGAATTATGGGCTGTTATTACATGTTATGTCACAATACTTATGCCTATTCTCTCTTATTTTACAAGGTGA
Organism: Aegilops tauschii subsp. strangulata; assembly: GCF_002575655.3. NCBI lineage: Eukaryota > Viridiplantae > Streptophyta > Magnoliopsida > Poales > Poaceae > Aegilops > Aegilops tauschii. The sequence goes on from NC_053036.3 coordinate 522,682,674, forward strand.
AAGTGCAACTATCCCTGGGTGGTTTTGGTAATTCCCAACAAAATATAGCTCATTGAGCTAATGTTATTCCAAGATGAATATTTCAGGAAAGCTCAATGGTTGGCATGGCATGGATTAGAAAGTGGACCCTTCAAAATGCTAAGGACAAAGGATTGGCTCAAGCTCAAAGCACAAGACTCTACATTTTCTATTTTAGTGATCCAAGATCACATTGAGTCCATAGGAAAAGCCAATACTAGTAAGAAGGGATGAGGTGTTGCTTAATGAGGTGCTTGCTCAAAATGCTTAGTGATATGCTCCAAAAACCCTCCACTACTTTCTCCTATCCACATATGTCCCAAACCAAAAGTCCAACTCGGCCCCACCGATTCTTTCTATCCGGCGCCACCGAGTTCAGTTGACATAGCCACTGCCAGAAACCCTAGTCTTTTCGGTCTCACCGATAGGGATCTCGGTCTCACCGAGATGGGATTGTAATCTCTCTATTTCCCTTCGTAACGTTTCGGTCAAACCGAGATGAGTGATCGGTCCCACCGAGATTGCAATGCAAACACTCTGTTTCCTTTTCATAATGTTTCGGTCCCACCGAGATGAGCAAATCGGTCCCACCGAGTTTGTCTGGCCAACTCTCTGTTTGACTATTACCAAAATCGGTCGTACCGAGTTTGTGTAATTGGTCACACCGAGATTACGCTATGCCCTAACCCTAATGATATCGGTCCCACCGAGTTGACATGTCAGTCCCACCGAAACACCTAACGGTCACATTATGAACCAAATCGGTCTGACCGAGTTCTCTGATTCGGTCCCACCGAGTTTGGTGATTTGTGTGTAACGGTTAGATTTTGTGTGGAGGCTATATATACCCCTCCACCCACTCTTCATTCGTGGACAGAGCCATCAGAACATGCCTACACTTCCAATACATATTTTCTAAGAGAGAACCACCTACACTTGTGTTGAGGTCAAGATATTCCATTCCAACCACATAAATCTTGATCTCTAGCCTTCCCCGAGTTGCTTTCCACTCAAATCTTCTTTCCACCAAATCCAATCCTATGAGAGAGAGTTGAGTGTTGGGGAGACTATCATTTGAAGCACAAGAGCAAGGATTTCATCATCAACACACCATTTGTTACTTCTTGGAGAGTGGTGTCTCCTAGATTGGCTAGGTGTCACTTGGGAGCCTCCGTCAAGATTGTGGAGTTGAACCAAGGAGTTTGTAAGGGCAAGGAGATCGCCTACTTCGTGAAGATCTACCCTAGTGTGGCAAGTCCTTCGTGGGCGACGGCCGTGGTGGGATAGACAAGGTTGCTTCTTCGTGGACCCTTCGTGGGTGGAGCCCTCCGTGGACTCGCGCAACCGTTACCCTTCGTGGGTTGAAGTCTCCATCAACGTGGATGTACGATAGCACCACCTATCGGAACCACGGATAAAAAATCTCCGTGTCAACATTGCGTTTGCTCCCTAAATCTCCTCCCTTTACCTTCATATGCAATTGTTTTACATTCCGCTGCTATACTCTTAGAATTGCATGTGTAGGTTGATTGCTTGACTTGTGCCATGTTGCTAAAATCTGCCAAGAATTAAAATTGGGAAAAGGCTAGATTTTTATTTGGTCATGTAGTCTAATCACCCCCCTCTAGACATACTTTCGATCCTACAAGTGGTATCAGAGCCGTGGTCTCCATTTGCTTTGATTTCCATAGCTTTTGGTGGTCATAGCCTTGGTTTCACAACCTAGGAGAGTATGGCGTCTAGCGAGGGAAATTACCACCGTAGAGGTCCTTACTTTGATGGTACAAATTTTGCTAGTTGGAAGCATAAGATGAAAATGCATATTCTTGGACATGACCCCGCCGTTTGGGCTATTGTGTGTATTGGCTTGCAAGGTGAATTCTTCGATGGGAAAGAACCAAACCTTGAAGCTACCACGGAAGAGTTGAAGATGCTACAATACAATGCTCAAGCTTGTGATACCCTCTTCAATGGATTGTGCCCCGAGGAATTCAACAAAATCAGCCGTCTTGAGAATGCAAAGGAAATTTGGGATACTTTGATTGATATGCACAAAGGTACCGACTCTGTCAAGGAATCCAAATTGGATGTGCTTCAAAGTCAACTTGACAAGTTCAAAATGAAGGATGGTGAAGGTGTCGCTGAAATGTACTCTAGGCTTGCTCTCATCACAAATGAGATTGCCGGCTTGGGAAGTGAATAGATGACCGACAAATTCATCATCAAGAAGATCCTAAGAGCCTTGGATGGAAAATACGATATCGTGTGCACATTGATCCAAATGATGCCCAATTACAAAGATCTCAAGCCAACGGAAGTCATTGGAAGAATTGTTGCTCATGAGATGTCACTCAAGGATAAGGAAGAGCTTCACAACAAGTCAAGTGGTGCTTACAAAGCCTCATGTGATTCTCCCACATCATCAAGTGAGAAACAAACCTTCAATGAAGAATTGAGCCTAATGGTAAAGAACTTCAACAAGTTCTACAAGAGTATAAGCAAAGAAAGAAGCTCCAAGTCAAGGTCCTACAATGACAAAAGATCTTCTAGTCGTGAGCGAAATTGCTACAATTGTGGAAGACCCGGACACTACTCAAATGAGTGTACGACCCCCTACAAAAGAAAAGAAGATTCTCCCAAAAGAAGAAGTAGAAGAAAAGAATCACCACCAAGAGAAAGGAGGAGTAGAGATGATCGTTATGAACGAAGACCCTCTCGGAGAAGCAAGGATTCGAAAGGAAGGAAAAGTCATCAAGGAGCTACACAAAAAGAAGACATCAAGCTCATGTTGGTGAATGGGTATCCGGCTCCGACTCCGACAATCACTACGAAAGAAGTTATCACTCCGACTCCGAATATACTCAAGATGAAGGTGTTGCCGGTCTAGCACTTGTGTCAACCAACTCCTACGACATATTTGACTCACCAAATGAAGGATTTGGAAGATGCTTCATGGCCAAAGGTCCGAAGGTAACACATCCCGAGTATGTTGATTTCAATAGTGATGAAGATGATTTGCTAGGTGATGATGATTTACTTGTTGACAACTCTAGTGATGAAGACTATGATGAAACGTCAATTAATCATGCTAATCAAGATAAAACGAATGACGATGATAAGAAGGAGATTGAGCGTCTAACTAAAGAACTAAACACTCTTAAGTTAGCTCATGAAACTACCTTGGAAAATCATCGAGAACTTTTAAAGACTCATGATAAGCTACACTTTGAAAAGCTCAACCTTGAGCAAGAGCATGAGTTTTTAAAGGCAATCAATGATGATCTTCGCAAGAAAAGTTCTTCTTACATTGCCAAGCGTTTACTCTTGTCTACTTACATGCCACAAGTTAAATCTAGCAACAAGAACAAGAAAGATGCTTCATCTAGTAGTAACAACAATCATACTAAATCAAATGTTGTTGCTTCTAGTAGTTCTCTTGATTCCACTAATGATTCTCTTAGCCAAGTTACACTTGAGCAAGAAAATAGCTTATTGAAGGGAATTATAGAGAAATGTGTTTACAAGAGCCTTGCCGGAAGTAAGCAATTTGAGGAAATTGTGCGCAAGCAAGGAAGACACCGGAAGAATCAAGGTGTTGGTTTTGAACGAAAGTTCAATGCCAATGGAGTTGAGTGGGAAGAAGATCAATACCCCAATACGAAGTTTGTTCCTCAACAAGAGAAGTATGATCCTACTTCTTTCAACGGAACACAAGCTCAAGATGATCTTCCACCACAAGACCACAAGCAAAAAGGCAAGGACAAGCTTCAAGAGGGAATTGATGCATTTGAAGAAGCACCTAAGGCTTTGTTCAAGTGGGTTCCCAAGACTACATCAAGTTCTACTTCATCAAGTACAACTACAACTCCAAGGATTCCCATCAATATGGCGTGGATCCAAAAGAAGAACTAGAAAGTTCTTGAGGGTGACTCCGCCAACATACTTCACTCTTATCTTTTTGGCAAGGACGAGTGCAAACAACTTCCATATCTTGCACTAGTTCAAGGAGTCACAAACCCTCTTGTTGGTAAGACAAGGGACAAAGGTAATCTAATGCTTTCATGGACATCATCTTGTGTGTGCTTCACTCTATGTCTATGGATATCCTTGTTTGTTCCTTGTGGGACTAACCCATGTAGGTATTGAAAGTGCAACTCACTCCAAAGGATTGCTCCGAATGATCTACATCAACATTGAGGATCTACATCTTTAACACCTACATGAAGTCTTCATCGACAAAACCCAAGGTTAGTTCATCCCTCTTGGGGGGGATATCACATCTAGGGGGAGCTTTACTCTAATCAATTGAGCTAAAGCAACTCTAATGGTGTAAACACAACAATGCTTTATGTAAAAGTGGTAACCCCACTTGTGCTTAAACGATGAGTATGACCTATGATCAAATGTTCTCATTTGACTCCTAAGTCAATATACTCATATATAGATGACCTAGTCATCGCCAAAATGCTTGATAGATGCTAGAGTGTTTGTGCATGCTTTGTCACATATTTCATTTGCCATTTTATTGTGTGAGCATGTTGGTTGCATATTTTACTCATTCGAGGACATCCATTTGTTGTTTTGATTGTTTGGCTCTTTCTCTTTTGCCAAATGGATGGACAAGAACGCCTAAGAACTCTCTCTAGCTATCTATGCTTTTCTCTTCTCAAACTCTATTCATGCTACATCACAAAGTTTGATCAAGTCAGATTCGAACCACTCTGTGTGAGGAGCACTCGGAGTTCCCGATTCATCATAGACTTAAACCTCCAAAACCTCTTTGTGCATCTCGGTCTGACCGATTCATCCTTTTCGGTCCTACCGAGTCACTAAGTTGATCTAGGGTTTTCAATCTCGGTGCAACCAATTAGAACTTTTCGGTCACACCGAGTTGCTGTAACTGCTTGCAGTTTCGCATCTCGGTGCCACCGAGTCGTTCCACTCGGTCACACCGACAGGGTCAGGTTATATATACCGACGGGCCAAATTTTGGAAATTTTTCCGAACCTCCTCGCCCGCGCGTAACCTACTCCGCCTCCTCGGGTCTCCGGATCGTCCTCTCGTCGCCAGCGACCTCCTGCCACTGGTCTCCGCCGCCGTCAACGGAAATCTTCACCGCCGTTGCCGCCGTAGCAAGTTCGTCGCCGAACTAGGGTACGAACTTGATCATTGTGCTAATCCCTAACTCCGATTCTTAGCACATTGCTTTGCCATGATTCTTGCCACGATTGAAATCATCTTGTCCAGCGAAAACATCCTGTAGATTAGTTTTGATTTAAAAATTTAGGGTTAGGTCTCCGCCGAATTCATCTCGGACCGACCGAGTTGTAGAAATCGGTCTCACCGATTTTGGCATAGGCCAAAGCACACGCATTTTCGGTCCGACCGAAAATTGCAAATCGGTGTGACCGAGTTCGATTCTTTGTGAAACCCTAGCAGTCTCGGTACCACCGAACTATGACTCGGTCCGACCGAGTTCACTAGTTTAGGTTCCAAAAGCTTCTTCAGTATCACCGAGTTTACAAATCGGTAGACCCGAAATGCTTTCTGTGAAGAACTAAAACTAAGTTTTTAAGTCATCCTTTTTGCAAAACTCCTGTACTTTGTGATGCTCATCTACTCTACCTCATCTATAACCTGTTCACAGGGTCTGCCGTCAGAGTATTTGCAAAGATGTCTGACCAGAGTGATAGTCAGAACAGGTCTGAGCAACATGTGCAGTTGAGGGAAGGTTCAGATCCCTCTACCAGCTATGATGAAGGCAGCAGGAGCACACCAAGCAATCTGCCAAAGGCTGCCACCAGGACAAGAAAGAAGAGAACTTCCGACTCTGAGGATGAAGATTATGTGGCTGTTGAAGATGAAGCCACTTCAAAGAATAAAGTGCTGAAGAAAGAGTATGGCTCAGCTGCTGCAACTAAGCCAGGTCTGAAAACAAAGATGCCAGCAAGAAGACAGCCCATGTCTAAGCCAAGAAAAGTTGCCACAGGAGAAACAATGGAGTTCACTCTTGAACCCAAGGAAACTGGAGATGGCAAGAAGAGAAAAGAAAGGGTCAAGAAGACCATTGCCAGAGTTATTGGGAAGCCATCAATGATGAGAGATTCTGAACAAGAGGAAGAGGATGCTGCACCGGCACCCAAAGCTCAAAAGCTTATGGGAGATGCAATCAAAGCAGGGGCTGCTCCATCAAAGCCCAAAGCTGCTCCCAAGGCTGCTGCTCCAGCTCCAAAGCCAAAACCCAAGAGAAGCACTAGGAATATACCTGCAGAAGAGAAGAACAAGGCCCCAGTGCCACAAGTTGCTGAAGAAGAAGAAGATGATTCTGTTGTGTTGAGGAAGCTAAAGCCCAAGATCCCTGACCACACTGATGCACACCCAGTTGCAGAGAATATGAAGATCAGGAAGGATGCAGGATTGAGATTATGGAGAGAGTCTAATCCCTATGCTATCAGGAGAAGGGCTGTTGTGGACTACAGATTTCACACTAAGGAACATCAGGACTTCTATGAGACCATTCTGCTTGACAAGAAGCCCATTGTGTGTGATATGAGATGGGTTGACTGGGAATTCATCAAGGAGAATGAGGATCACTTCCCTGGCGTGCTTGACAGCTTTAAGGCATGTGGAGTGGATACTTTTGTTGCCCAGAAGCTCACCAAGTGGAATGATGAGCTCATCATGCAGTTTTACTCCACTGCCCACTTCTATCCAGATGGAAGGATTGTATGGATGTCTGAGGGTACTAGGTACCAATCTACAGTTGATGAGTGGTCCAAGCTTAATGCTCCTGAGGAACATGAGGATGACTAGGACATTTATGCAGAGAAGAAGAAAGACCACAACACTATGGCTAGCATGTACAAGGAGATCCCAGATGCTGCTTTGGATACACATAAGTTTGGATCTGTCCATTACCTGTTGTCTGGTTTGCCAACAATCAACTGGATCTTAAGGCACACACTGCTGCCCAAGTCAGGTGATCACAAGATGATCAGAGGACATGCTATCAACTTGCTGCACATATTTGATGTCCAACAAAAGTTCAAAGTTATGAGTCTGATTGTTGAGACAATCAAGAGGACTGCTGCTGACCATAAGAGAAGTTGTGGGTATGCCCCACACATTCAGGAGCTAATCAACTCAAAGATGGGCAAAGGTAAGTACATCTTGGATAAGGAGCACCTGCCCATCTATCCTGAATTTGAAGATAACACGGTTGTGATGAATGAGAATGAACCATCTTCAGCTCAAGCACATGAAAAGAGAGAGAAGGCTAAGGCTGAGAAGGCTGCAAAGATGCCAACTGTGGAAGAGGCATCTCAGGTATTCTTGAAGAGCAAGCAAGATCAACTTGGATATCTGATCCAATCCACCCTTAGGATTGAGAAGGGCTTGGCCACCCTGACCAAGAACCAGAAGAGTCTGGAGAGGATCATTGAGACAAAATTCTATGAACTTGATGTCAAGGTAACAGAGATCCAAACTGCAGTTGAGCAACTTCAGGAGGAAGCAGAGGAGAAGAAGGGCAAGTTACCACAGATGCTTTTGCCAGAGTGCCCAGAGGACAGAGATCTGCTGCAGTGCCAGTGACAGACACTAGAGCCACAACATCAGCACTAGCAGCTACAGCTCCAGTTCCACCTCCAGCAGCTACTCCACCAGCTCCAGCTACTTCATCAGAAGCCTTCGTCCTTGGAGTTCTCTCAACACCACCTCCCGAAGATCAAGCCTGAGAGTCATTTAGCACTATGCATTTTCAAACTTTTTGGTAACTTGTTGCCAAAGGGGGAGAAAAATGTATAGATCATAGGCTTCGAGAGAGAGAGAGAGAGAGAGAGTGTTGGTTTTTATCTCTCTTTGCACTTATTTGGTTTGATTTGAAACTTTATTGCGTGCTTGTGTGAGCTACTTGTGAGATACTTGTTTGATCATGTGTTTGATCATATGCTACCCTTAATGCTTGTTGGATGATATTATTTCTTATATCCTAGATGATCATTCACTTGTTTTGGTGATGAGTGCATACTTTAACTTCTATCATTTTGAGCGCTCCACCAAGATGTATGTGACATGGAAGAGTAACCCATGATCCTAATTGATTGTGCATTTGCATTGAAAAGCAAATTTTAAATAATGCACAAATTTAGGGGGAGCTCTTGCTTTTCACATACTTCTCAAAGCGACGATGTTTTTCAATACTATTTATCATTTGTCGAAGCTTTGATCTATATGTTGTCATCAATTACCAAAAAGGGGGAGATTGAAAGTGCAACTATCCCTGGGTGGTTTTGGTAATTCCTAACAACATATAGCTCACTGAGCTAATGCTATTCCAAGATGAATATTTCAGGAAAGCTCAATGGTTGGCATGGCATGGATTAGAAAGTGGACCCTTCAAAATGCTAAGGACAAAGGATTGGCTCAAGCTCAAAGCACAAGACTCTACATTTTCTATTTTAGTGATCCAAGATCACATTGAGTCCATAGGAAAAGCCAATACTATTAAGAAGGGATGAGGTGTTGCTTAATGAGGTGCTTGCTCAAAATGCTTAGTGATATGCTCCAAAAACCCTCCACTACTTTCTCATATCCACATATGTCCCAAACCAAAAGTCCAACTCGGCCCCACCGATTCTTTCCATCCGGCGCCACCGAGTTCAGTTGACATAGCCACTGCCAGAAAACCTAGTCTTTTCGGTCTCACCGATAGGGATCTCGGTCTCACCGAGATGGGATTGTAATCTCTTTATTTCCCTTCGTAACGTTTCGGTCAAACCGAGATGAGCGATCGGTCCCACCGAGATTGCAATGCAAACACTCTGTTTCCTTTTCGTAACGCTTTGGTCCCACCGAGATGAGCGAATCGGTCCCACCGAGTTTGTCTGACCAACTCTCTGTTTGACTATTACCAAAATCGGTCGTACCGAGTTTGTGTATCGGTCACACCGAGATTACGTTATGCCCTAACCCTAATGATATCGGTCCCACCGAGTTGACATGTCGGTCCCACCGAAACACCTAACGGTCACATTATGAACCAAATCGGTCTGACCGAGTTCTCTGATTCGGTCCCACCGAGTTTGGTGATTTGTGTGTAACGGTTAGATTTTGTGTGGAGGCTATATATACCCCTCCACCCACTCTTCATTCGTGGAGAGAGCCATCAGAACATGCCTACACTTCCAATACATATTTTCTAAGAGAGAACCACCTACACTTGTGTTGAGGTCAAGATATCCCATTCCAACCACATAAATCTTGATCTCTAGCCTTCCCCAAGTTGCTTTCCACTCAAATCTTCTTTCCACCAAATCCAATCCTATGAGAGAGAGTTGAGTGTTGGGGAGACTATCATTTGAAGCACAAGAGCAAGGAGTTCATCATCAACACACCATTTGTTACTTCTTGGAGAGTGGTGTCTCCTAGATTGGCTAGGTGTCACTTGGGAGCCTCCGTCAAGATTGTGGAGTTGAACCAAGGAGTTTGTAAGGGCAAGGAGATCGCCTACTTCGTGAAGATCTACCCTAGTGAGGCAAGCCCTTCATGGGCGACGGCCATGGTGGGATAGACAAGGTTGCTTCTTCGTGGACCCTTCGTGGGTGGAGCCCTCCATGGACTCGTGCAACCGTTACCCTTCGTGGGTTGAAGTCTCCATCAACGTGGATGTACGATAGCACCACCAATCGGAACCACGGAGAAAAAATCTCCGTGTCAACATTGCATTTGCTCCCTAAATCTCCTCCCTTTACCTTCATATGCAATTGTTTTACATTCCGCTGCTATACTCTTAGTATTGCATGTGTAGGTTGATTGCTTGACCTGTGCCATGTTGCTAAAATCTGCCAAGAATTCAAATTGGGAAAAGGCTAGATTTTTATTTGGTCAAGTAGTCTAATCACCCCCCCCCCCTCTAGACATACTTTCGATCCTACGCAAGGTTTACATGAAGAGGGAGAATGCCGGCAGCTGGGATTCTGGGCTGGAAAAGGAGCAAATATTAGAGACCTATTCTGCACAGCTCCAAATGTCCTGAAACTTCACGGAAGTCATTTTTGGAATTAATAAAAAATACTGAGCGAAGAAACTACCAGAGGGGGGCCACACCCTGGCCACGAGGGTGGGAGGCGCGCCCTACCCCCTGGGCGCGCCCCCTGCCTCGTGGGCCCCCTGGCAGGCCTCCGGTGCCCATCTTCTGCTATGTGAAGTCTTTCATCCGAGAAAAAATCATAAGCAAGCTTTCGGGAAGAAACTCCACCGCCACGAGGCGGAACCTTGGCGGAACCAATCTAGGGCTCTGGCAGAGCTGTTCTGCCGGGGAAACTTCCCTCCGGGAGGGGGAAATCATCGCCATCGTCATCACCAACGATCCTCTCATCGGGAGGGGGTCAATCTCCATCAACATCTTCACCAGCACCATCTCCTCTCAAACCCTAGTTCATCTCTTGTATCCAATCTTTGTCCCAAAGCCTCAGATTGGTACCTGTGGGTTGCTAGTAGTGTTGATTACTCCTTGTAGTTGATGCTAATTGGTTTATTTGGTGGAAGATCATATGTTCAGATCCTTTATGCATATTAATACCCCTCTGATTATGAACATGAATATGATTTGTGAGTAGTTACGTTTGTTCCTGAGGACATAGGAGAAGTCTTGCTATAAGTAGTCATGTGAATTTGGTATTCGTTCGATATTTTGATGAGATGTATGTTGTCTTTCCTCTAGTGGTGTTATGTGAACGTCGACTACATGACACTTCACCATTATTTGGGCCTAAAGGAAGGCATTGGGAAGTAATAAGTAAATGATGGGTTGCTAGAGTGACAGAAGCTTAAACCCTAGTTTATGAGTTGCTTCGTAAGGGGCTGATTTGGATCCATATGTTTCATGCTATGGTTAGGTTTACCTTAATACTTTTTTTGTAGTTGCGGATGCTTGCAGTAGGGGTTAATCATAAGTGGGATGCTTGTCCAAGTAAGGGCAGCACCCAAGCACCGGTCCACCCACATACCAAATTATCAAAGTAACGAACGGGAATCATATGAACGTGATGAAAACTAGCTTGACGATAATTCCCATGTGTCCTCGGGAGCGCTTTTCTCTATATAAGAGTTTGTCCAGGCTTGTCCTTTGCTACAAAAAGGATTGGGCCATCTTGCCGCACCTTATTTACTTTCATTACTTGTTACCCATTACAAATTACCTTATTACAAAACTATCTGTTACCGATAATTTCAGTGCTTGCAAAGAATACCTTGGTGAAAACCGCTTATAATTTCCTTCTGCTCCTCGTTGGGTTCGACACTCTTACTTATCGAAAGTACTACGATAGATCCCCGATACAACGGAACAACAGCACGAGCCATCTATCTACAACATAGACATGCAAAATACTATCAGGTACTAAGTTGATGATAAATTAAAGTTCAATTAATCAAATTACTTAAGAACTCCCACTTAGATAGACATTAAAATTCAATGGAACAATAGCACGGGCCATCTATCTACAACATAGACATGCAAAATACTATCAGGTACTAAGTTCATGATAAATCAAAGTTCAATTAATCAAATTACTTAAGAACTCCCACTTAGATAGACATCCCTCTAATCATCTAAGTGATCACGTGATCCACCAACTAAACCATGTCTGATCATCACGTGAGATGCAGTAGTTTTCAATGGTGAACATCACTATGGTGATCATATCTACTATATGATTCACGCTCGACCTTTCGGTCTCAGTGTTCCGAGGCCATATCTGCATATGCTAGGCTCGTCAAGTTTAACCCGAGTTGTCAGGATCCCAATTCTAAGTCACACCGATCTAGCCTGTAACACCTCATATCACTTTGCGGCCTCACGCACGGTATTCCCACGGGTGTCGCCTTACCATGGCCCTGGACCGTTTGCACCTTTTGGCTCACGTATATGATAGTGTCGCTAGCATCCATATGACAGAGAACCCGGGCCGACATGACTAGTCATGAACCCAAAGTGGCACTAACTTATGGGGACAGGCATACATGAATCAACATCGAGCATGTCGGTCAGCAGCGTGCGAATCCGGGCTGTAGCACTGGGCTAACAAGACTCCGGGAACCCGGGCTGTAGCAGGCTAGGCAGGACTCCGGATGTCACCGCGTGACATTTCCACGAAGGGACAGACACAGGAACGAGGTGAATCACATGCCGGCCAGTCAAGTGTTCCGGAGCAGTAGTGCTGGGCTAGCAGGACTCTGGTGAACCGGGCTGTAGCGGACTACTATGGCTCATGGAAGCACAAGACTACATTTCCCCATAAGAGAGGCTACCAAGGATAAACAACTAGGTTGTCGGATCCCACACATACCAAGCATTTCAATCATACACACAATATGCTCGATATGTGTAAATACAACATGGCATCACAACATAACTCTACGACTCAAGTATTTATTCATTAGGCTCCGAGGAGCCAAGTATTACAACCATGGGTCTCATGACCCCAACATACAGAGCATACAAACAACAAGCACATGCAGAAGCTTAACTTGTCTGAGTACAGACAACTACAAATGAAGAAGGCTGAGAAGCCTGACTATCTACAAGACCCTGCCGAGGGCACAAGATCGTAGCTGAGGTAACAAGCTAAACGTCGAAGTCCACGCGGAACTACTAGGGAGACTGACGTCTCTCTGCAAAAACATAAAATAGGCAAACGTGAGTACAAATGTACCCAGCAAGACTTACATCAGAACTAGCTACATATGCATCAGTATCAACAAAGGGGGTGGTGGAGTTTAACTGCAGCAAGACAGCTTTGACTCGGTGGCTATCCTGACTACGACTGAAAGTAACTCTTTTGAGGTGGCGCACACGAGTCCACATATTCACCATATCAATACACCACTATGGATTCGCTCCCGTCTCCGTACGAGAACGCCATCCATAGCACTCACGCTTATCTTGCGCATTTTAGAGTATCCACTTTCACTTGTCTATGAATTGAACAGGCAACCCAGAAGTCCTTTACCGCGGACACGCCTATTCGAATAGATGATGTTAACCCTGCAGGGGTGTACTTCTTCACACACGCTCTCGCCACTTACCGCCGTTTACACGACATGTACTCGGCAACCTTAAAGCGGAAGCCCAACGAGGGTGTCGGCCACGGCCTACCTAAACACTCAAGTCTCTAGTCCAGTTTATCGCCTATTCAGGTTCCATCCGCAGGGAGTCCGGCCGAGGTTTCCACATACGGCCCCGAACGATGTGTACAGGGTTCCGCGACACCAAACGGGCGCCCGGCATACCCGGCCACGTGCCTACCGCATCACAGCCCACTCCTCGGGTCAGCGCTGTGCACGACCACCAGCATACTACAAACACCAGAAACTACTTGCAACTCCTGGACAGAGGACAAGGGTGGTTAAGAAGCCGAGAGGGTCCATTGGTTTCGGGCCCAATGCATGGTAGTAGCTGTTCATGGATCGCAAACACAGATCTCAGTTCCCGAGGACGGCTTCAATGAGACAACCCACCATGTACTCCTACATGGCCTCTCACCGCTACCTTTACCAAATCGTGTTCACACACTTAGCTCACACACAGTAGGACATGTTCATCACCATTCCAATTCATCCCTGATGAATCAGACCTGACTCAACTCTAAGCAGTAGCAGGCATGACAAACAAGCATGAATGAGTAGGCACATCAGGTCTCAAACAACTCCTACTCATGCTAGTGGGTTTCATCTATTTACTGTGGCAATGACAGGTCATGTAGAGGAAAGGGGTTCAACTACCGCATCATGTAACAGTTGAATCATTGTTGTCCTAATGCAGTAAAAGAGAGCAGGAGCGAGAGAGTGGGATTGTATCGGAATGAACAAGGGGGTTTTGCTTGCCTGGCACTTCTGAAGATAGTATAGTTCTTCATCGGTGTCATCGATCTCATTGTCGGTACCACGTCTACTGAGGGGAACAATTACCGGCAACAGAGAGGGAACACAATCAATGCAATGCAACAATATGATGCATGATCATGACATGGCAAAATGAATGTGTTTTGGCTAATGCAACTTCGAACAGGTTGGTTTGAGCTCATTTGAATCAAAGATTCAAATGCAAACCCAAAATAAGAGGTCATATTAGTGCATTAGCTTGTTTCATCTGAACAGCAAGGTTAAATTGTTCTGACATGCATAAAACTAGTACAGATGGAAAGATTGAATTTTTTTGATCAATTTTCATATATAAATCTTTTCATTTGGAGTTACAGATTAATTTCTATGAATTTTTGAAGTTTGCAACATTTTCTGGAATTTCCTATATAAGAATAAATCCAGTAAATGATTTATTGCGTCAGGGTGACGTCAGCAGTCAACGGGGACGGTCCAGGTCAAACTGACCAGTGGGTCCCGCGTGTCAGTAGCTAAACTAAATTAGCTAGGTTTAGTTAACCCTAATCTAGGTTTGTTAGCAGGGCGGCCCCACCTGTCATTGAGCCAGGGGAGGTCAAACCCCTTGGTCAACTGGGGTTGACGCACCAGCGTTTAGCCGCCGGCGGCAGCAGATGCGGCGTAGGGCGCGGGATTTGCATTCCGGCGACCAAAAGGACGGCAGAGGCCATCTACGGGCAGCTGGGAGCAACCCGCGTCGTTTGGTGGTGGAAGTGGAGCTCGGGGTCGCCGAAAACGACGCTGGCGACGACCTTGGCAGACGCCGGAGCTCGGACGAGGACGAACTCGTCGGTGCAGTGATCGTGGAGGCTCGGGGCCAGCTCCTACGTGGCCTACATGGTGCGGTGAGGTTAGTGGGCATGGTGGTGTGGTCGTTGGGTGGCCGGAGCTACGTCGGCGACGAGCTCAGGCGGCGGCGCGTGCAGTGAAGCTTGGTGCAGTTGCTACGGGGCTCGAGAGCGAGAACGTAGAGGATGGGGAGGGGCAGGGGCTCACAGCGGTTACAGCAAGTTAGATGGCAAGGTCGGGGACGAGCTGGAGCAGTGGTGACGGCGAAGGGGATCTCCGGTGACGGCGGAGTCGGGCGAGGTCGGTGCAGTGGCTCCGGGGCGAACGAGCACTCGGGGCTCGGTCTGCTTGATGGAGAGGAGAGCGGCGGAGCTTATGGACACGGCGAGACAATGTGGAGTCGACGGTGGCCGCGGCTACGACGGCGGTGCGGCTGCGGCTGCGTCGGCCATGGTGGGGAGAGGGCGAGGAGAGAGCCAGGGGAAATGGGGTGTCGGCGGGGTCGGGGCGGCGCCGAGGAGGGGCTTCGAGGCGTCGCCGCGCTGTCCAGGCGAAGCAGAGGGGCAGGGAGCTCCGTGGCAAGCTCGGCGTGCGCGGGCACGCTCCTCTCTGCCTGCCTAGCGAGAGGAAGCAGGTAAATGGCACGGGCCAGCACAGTGCTGGGCTGGCCAGTGGGCTGCCAGGTGGGCTGTGCCAGGTAGGTGACCAGGTAACTTCTCTCTCTCCCTCTTCTAATTTAGTTTCTGTTTTTCTATTTTTTTTCTGTAGCTTCTAGGCTTTATTTTAAATACTAAAACGTTTTCATAAATCCTAAAATTAATTGGGGGCTTTGTTTAAATTATTTCCAACAGCCCACACTTAACTTCAGAATTATTTGGGCATTTGAATTATTTTATAGCATTTAAATGCCCAAATGCAAATAGGTAATGATTTAATCCAGTGACCTTAAGTGTCATAGAAAAATGTGAACAAATTTTGGCAGAGGTTCTGGACCAAGACAAAAATGATGGACATTTTAGAAGAGCATTTTAGGTTCATTGAAAAAGATTTTAGTAAACCCTAGTTGCTTTTAGGGGGGTGCTGGGGGTTCTGTCATCCCCATTTCCAAGTTTCTTATCAAAGTAAACATGATGCAACACTCTAATGCATGAACTAGCTAGGGTGTGACACGAGTATTCTGCCTGTGCAAAACTGGCTTGCACCCGTTGTATGTGAACGTAGAGCTTATCACACCCGATTATCACGTGGTGTCTCGGCACGATGAACTTTTGCAACGGTGCATACTCAGGGAGAACACTTGTACCTTGAAATTTAGTGAGAGATCATCTTATAATGCTACCGTCGAACTAAGCAAAATAAGATGCATAAAGGATAAACATCACATGCAATCAATATAAGTGATATGATATGGCCATCATCGTCTTGTGCTTTTGATCTCCATCTCCAAAGCACCGTCATGATCACCATCGTCACCGGCGCGACACCTTGATCTCCATCATAGCATCATTGTCGTATCGCCAACTATTGCTTCTACGACTATCGCTACCGCTTAGTGATAAAGTAAAGCAATTACATGGCGATTGCATTTCATACAATAAAGCGACAACCATATGGCTCCTCCCAGTTGCCGATAACTTCGTTACAAAACATGATCATCTCATACAATAAAAATTTAGCATCATGTCTTGACCATATCACATCACAACATGCCCTGCAAAAACAAGTTAGACGTCCTCTACTTTGTTGTTGCAAGTTTTACGTGGCTGCTACGGCTGAGCAAGAACCATTCTTACCTACGCATTAAAACCACAACGATTTTTCGTCAAGTATGTGATGTTTTAACCTTCAACAAGGACCGGGCGTAGCCACACTCGATTCAACTAAAGTTGAAGAAACTGACACCCCCCAGCCACCTGTGTGAGAAGCACGTCGGTAGAACCAGTCTCGCGTAAGCATACGCGTAATGTCGGTCTAGGCCGCTTCATCCAACAATACCGCCAAATCAAAGTATGACATGTTGGTAAGCAGTATGACTATTATCGCCCACAACTCAATTGTGTTCTACTCGTGCATATAACATCTACGCATAAACCTGGCTCGGATGCCACTGTTGGGGAACGCAGTAATTTCAAAAATTTCCTACGATCACGCAAGATCTATCTAGGTGATGCATAGTAACGAGAGGGGAGAGTGTAGTCCACGTACCCTCGTAGACCGAGAGTGGAAGCGTTATGAGAACGCGGTTGATGTAGTCATACGTCTTCACGATCCGACCGATCCTAGCACCGAAGGTACGACACCTCCGCGATCTGCACACATTCAGCTCAGTGATGTCCCACGAACTCTAGATCCAGCTGAGGTCGAGGGAGAGTTTCGTCAGCACGACGGCGTGGTGACGGTGATGATGAAGCTACCGGCGCAGGGCTTTGCCTAAGCACTGCAACGATATGACAGAGGTGGAAATCTGTGGAGGGGGGCACCGCACACGGCTAAACAATCAACTTGTGTGTCTATGGGGTGGCCCCCTCCCCCGTATATAAAGGAGGGAGGGAGGAGGAGGCCGGCCTAGGAGGAGGCGCGCGCCAAGGGGGGGCAATCCTACTCCAAGTAGGTTTGGCCCCCCTTTCCTATTCCTACTAAGAGAAGGAGGAAAGAGGAGGAGGGGAGAAGGAAAGGGGGGGCGGCCCCCCAAATCCTAGACCAATTTGGTTTGGGCCTAGGAGGGCGCCCCACACCTTGCTTGCTGCCCTCTTTCTCCACTAGGGCCCACTAAGGCCCATAGTCTCCTCGGGGGGTTCCGATAACCTCCCGGTACTCCGAAAAATACCCGATACACTTCCGAACCCTTCCGGTGTCCGAATATAACCTTCCAATATATCAATCTTTATGTCTCCACCAATTCGAGACTCCTCGTCATGTCCGTGATCACATCCGGGACTCCGAACAACCTTCGGTACATCAAATCACATAAACTCATAATACCAATCGTCATCGAACGTTAAGCGTGCGGACCCTACGGGTTCGAGAACTATGTAGACATGACCGAGACACCTCTCCGGTCAATAACCAATAGTGGAACCTGGATGCTCATATTGGTTCCTACATATTCTATGAAGATCTTTATCGGTCAAACCGCATAACAACATACGTTGTTCCCTTTGTCATCGGTATGTTACTTGCCCGAGATTCGATCGTCGGTATCATCATACCTAGTTCAATCTTGTTACCGGCAAGTCTCTTTACTTGTTCCGTAATGCATCATCCCGCAACTAACTCATTAGTCACATTGCTGGCAAGGCTTATAGTGATGTGCATTACCGAGAGGGCCCAGAGATACCTCTCCGATACATGGAGTGACAAATCCTAATCTTGATCTATGCCAACTCAACAAACACCTTCGGAGACACCTGTAGAGCATCTTTATAATCACCCAGTTACGTTGTGACATTTGATAGCACACAAGGTGTTCCTGCGGTATTCAGGAGTTGCATAATCTCATAGTCTGAGGAACATGTATAAGTCATGAAGAAAGATGTAGCAATGAAACTGTAACGATCATAATGCCAAGCTAACGAATGGGTCTTGTCCATCACATCATTCTCCTAATGATGTGATCCCGTTCATCAAGTGACAACACATGTTTATGGTTAGGAAACATAACCATCTTTGATAAACGAGCCAATCAAGTAGAGGCATACTAGGGACACTTATGTTTTGTCTATGTATTCACACATGTACTAAGTTTCCGGTTAATACAATTCTAGCATGAATAATAAACATTTATCATGAAATAAGGAAATACATAATAGCTTTATTATTTCCTCTAGGGCATATTTCCTTCAACTTGATCTTAAGTTTCATGATCATCATCATTAACTTCCTCACTAATTGGTGTAGGAATCACTGGAACTGATTTCAGTGATGAGCTACTTTCCAATTTGAGAGAAGGTACAATTACCTCATCAAGTTCTACCTTTCTCCCACTCACTTCTTTCGAGAGAAACTTCTTCTCTAGAAAGGATCCACTCTTAGCAACAAAGATCTTGCCTTCGGATCTGTGATAGAAGGTGCACCCAACAGTTTCTTTTGGGTATCCTATGAAGACGCACTTCTCCGATTTGGGTTTGAGCTTATCAGGCTGAAACTTTTTCACATAAGCATGGCAACCCCAAACTTTAAGAAACGACAACTTAGGTTTCTTGCCAAACCACAGTTCATACGGTGTCGTCTCAACGGATTTAGATGGTGCCCTATTTAAAGTGAATGCAGCTGTCTCTAATGCATAACCCCAAAACAATAGTGGTAAATCGGTAAGAAACATCATAGATCGCACCATATCTAATAAAGTACGGTTACGACGTTCGGACACACCATTATGCTGTGGTGTTCCAGGTGGCGTGAGTTTGTGAAACTATTCCACATTGTTTTAAATGAAGGCCAAACTCGTAACTCAAATATTTGTCTCCATGATCAGATCGTAGAAACTTTATTTTCTTGTTACAATGATTCTTCACTTCACTCTGAATATTTTTGAACTTTTCAAAATGTTTTAGACTTGGTTTCATTAAGTAGATATACCCATATCTGCTCAAATCATCTGTGAAGGTCAGAAAATAATGATAACCGTCACGAGCCTCAACACTCACCGGACCGCATACATCGGTATGTATTGTTTCCAATAAGTCTGTAACTCGTTCCATTGTTCCGAAGAACGGAATTTTAGTCATCTTGACCATAAGGCATGGTTCGCAGGCATCAAATGATTCATAATCAAGTGATTCCAAAAGTCCATCTGCATGGAGTTTCTTCAAGCGCTTTACACCAATATGACCTAAACTGCAGTGCCACTATCATTATCAACTTTGCATCTTTTGGCATCAATATATGAATATGTGTATCATTACGATCGAGATTCAATAAACCATTTAAATTGGATGTATGACCATATAAGGTTTTATTCATGTAAATAGAACAACAATTATTCTTTGACTTAAATGAATAACCGTATCGCAATAAACATGATCAAATCATATTCATGCTCAATGCAAACACCAAATAACATTTATTTAGGTCCAACACCAATCCCGAAGGTACAGGGAGTGTGCGATGGTGATCTTATCAACCTTGGAATCACTTCCAACACACATCGTCACCTCGCCCTTAACTAGTCTCTGTTCATTTTGCAACTCCTGTTTCGAGTTATTAATCTTAGCAACTGAACTGGTATCAAATACCCTGGGGTTACTATGAACACTAGTAAAGTACACATCAATAACATGTATATCAAATATACTTTTGTTTACTTTGCCATTCTTCTTATCCGCCAAGTATTTGGGGCAGTTCTGCTTCCAGTGACCATTTCCTTTGCAGTAGAAGCACTCAGTTTCAGGCCTGGGTCTAGCTTTGGGCTTCTTCATGGGAGTGGCAACTTGCTTGCCATTCTTCTTGAAGTTCCCTTTCTTTCCCTTGCCCTTTTACTTGAAACTAGTGGTCTTGTTAACCATCAACACTTGATGCTTTTCTTGATTTCTACCTTCGCCGATTTCAGCATCGCGAAGAGCTCGGGGAATCTTTTTGTCATCCCTTGCATATTATAGTTCATCACGAAGTTCCAGTAACTTGGTGATAGACTAGAGAACTCTGTCAATCACTATCTTATCTGGAAGATTAACTCCCACTTGATTCAAGCGATTGTAGTACTCAGACATTCTGAGCACATGCTTACTGGTTGAGTTATTCTTCTCCATCTTGTAGGCAAAGTACTTGTCAGAGGTCTCATACCTCTCGACTCGGGCATGAGTCTGAAATACCAATTTCAGCTCTTGGAACATCTCATATGCTCCGTGACATTTCAGAACATTTTTGAAGTCTCGGTTCTAAACCGTAAAGGATGGTGCACTAAACTATCAAGTAGTCATCATACCGAGCTTGTCAAACGTTCATAATGTCTGCATCTGCTCCTGCAATAGTTCTGTCACCTAGCGGTGCATCAAGGACACAATTCTTCTGTGCAGCAATGAGGATAATCCTCAGATCACGGACCAAGTCCGCATCATTGCTACTAACATCTTTCAACTTAGTTTTCTCTAGGAACATATCAAAAATATAGGGGGGCTACAACGCGAGCTATTGATCTACAACATAATTTGCAAATACTATCAGGACTAAGTTCTTGATAAATTAAAGTTCAATTAATCAAATTACTTAAGAACTCCCACTTAGATAGACATCCCTCGAGTCATCTAAATGATCACGTGATCCATATCAACTAAACCATGTCCGATCATCACGTGAGATGGAGTAGTTTTCAATGGTGAACATCTCTATGTTGATCATATCTACTATAGGATTCACGTTCGACCTTTCGGTCTCAGTGTTCCGAGGCCATATCTACATATGCTAGGCTCGTGAAGTTTAACCCGAGTATTCCGCACGTGCAAAACTGTCTTGCACCCGTTGTATTTGAGCGTAGAGCTTATCACACCCGATCATCACGTGGTGTCTCGGCACGACGAACTGTCGCAATAGTGCATACTTAGGGAGAACACTTATACCTTGAAATTTTAGTGAGGGATCATCTTATAATGCTACCGCCGTACTAAGTAAAATAAGATGCATAAAAAGATAAACATCACATGCAATCAAAATATGTGACATGATATGGCCATCATCATCTTATGCCTTTGATCTCCATCTCCAAAGTACCGTCATGATCTCCATCGTTACCGGCATCACACCATGATCTCCATCATCTTGATCTCTATCAACGTGTCGTCACATGGTCGTCTCGCCAACTATTGCTTTTGCAGCTATTGCTATCGCATAACGATAAAGTAAGCAATTATATGGCGCTTGCATCTTATGCAATAAAGAGACAACCATAAGGCTCCTGCCAGTTGCCGATAACTTTAACAAAACATGATCATCTCATACAACAATTTATATATCATCACGTCTTGACCATATCACATCACAGCAAGCCCTGCAAAAACAAGTTAGACGTCCTCTACTTTGTAGTTGCAAGTTTTAAGTGGCTGCTACGGGCTTCTAGCAAGAACCGTTCTTACCTACGCATCAAAACCACAACGATTTTTTGTCAAGTGTGTTGTTTTAACCTTCAACAAGGACCGGACGTAGTCAAACTCGATTCAACTAAAGTTGGAGAAACTGACACCTGCAAGCCACCTGTGTGTGAAGCACGTCGGTAGAACCAGTCTCATGAACGCGGTCATGTAATGTCGGTCCGGGCCGCTTCATCCAACAATACCGCCGAATCAAAGTAAGATGTTGCTGGTAAGCAGTATGACTATTATCGCCCACAACTCTTTGTGTTCTACTCGTGCATATAATATCTACGCATAGACCTGGCTCGGATGCCACCTCGTAGGGAAACACAGTAATTTCAAAAATTTCCTGCGATCACGCAAGATCTATCTAGGATAAGCATAGCAATGAGCGGGGAGAGTGTGTCCACGTACCCTCGTAGACCGAAAGCGGAAGCGTTTAGTAACGCGGTTGATGTAGTCGAACGTCTTCACGATCCAACCGATCTAAGTACCGAACGTACGGCACCTCCGTGTTCAGCACACGTTCAGCACGATGACGTCCCTCGAGCTCTTGATCCAGTTGAGTACGAGGGAGAGTTTCTTTAGCACAACGGCGTGGTGACGGTGATGATGAAGTTACCAGCGCAGAGCTTCGCCTAAGCAATATGACGATATGACCGAGGTGTGTAACTGTGGAGGGGGGCACCGCACACGGCTAAGACAAATCTTGTGTGTCTTTGGGGTGCCCCCTGCCCACGTATATAAAGGAGGGAGGGAGAGAGGCCGGCCCCCTAGGGGCGCGCCATGAGTATGGAAGCCTACTAGGACTTCCAAGTCCTAGTAGGAATCCTCTTCCTTTTCGGAGTAAGAGAGAAGGAAAGAGGGAGTAGGAAAGGGCAAGGGGGGCGCCCCCCCTTCCCCTAGTCCAATTCGGACCCATGGGGGGCGCCACCTCCCCTTTGGCCTGCCTCCTCCTTTCCCGTATGGCCCAATAAGGCCCATTACTTCTCTCGGTGAATTCCCGTAACTCCCCGGTACTCCGAAAAATACCCGAATCACTCGGAACCTTTCCGATGTCCGAATATAGCCTTCCAATATATGAATCTTTACCTCTCGACCATTTCGAGACTCCTCGTCATGTCCGTGATCTCATACGGGACTCTGAACAAACTTAGGTCATCAAATCACATAACTCATAATACAAATCGTCATCGAACGTTAAGCCTGCAGACCCTACGGGTTGGAGAACTATGTAGACATGACCAAGACACATCTCCGGTCAATAACAAATAGCGGAACCTGGATGCTCATATTGGATCCTACATATACTACGAAGATATTTACCGGTCAAACCGCATAACAACATACGTTGTTCCCTTTGTCATCGGTATGTTACTTACCCGAGATTCGATCGTCTGTATCATCATACGTAGTTCGGTATCGTTACCGGAAAGTCTCATTACTCGTTCTGTAATGCATCATCCCGCAACTAACTCATTAGTCACATTGCTTGCAAGGCTTATAGTGATGTGCATTACTGAGAGGGCCCAGAGATACCTCTCCGATACACGGAGTGACAAATCCTAATCTTGATCTATGCCAACCCAACAAACACCTTCAGAGACACCTGTAGAGCATCTTTATAATCACCCAGTTACGTTGTGACGTTTGATAACACACAAGGTGTTCCTCCGGTATTCGGGAGTTGCATAATCTCATAGTCATAGGAACATGTATAAGTCATGAAGAAAGCAATAGCAATAAAACTTAACGATCATTATGCTAAGCTAACGGATGGGTCTTGTCCATCACATCATTCTCTAATGATGTGATCCCGTTCATCAAATGACAACACATGTCTATGGCTAGGAAACATAACCATCTTTGGTTAACGAGCTAGTCAAGTAGAGGCATACTAGGGACACTCTGTTTTGTCTATGTATTCACACATGTACTAAGTTTCCGGTTAATACAATTCTAGCATGAATAATAAACATTTATCATGATATAAGGAAATATAAATAACAACTTTATTATTGCCTCTAGGGCATATTTCCTTCATATATATACCCCACCCACACCACCTACTCTCAGAGAGAACAACCAGGACAAAGCTACCACTTACCATATCCATTTTCTGAGAGAGAACCACATACACGTGTGTTGAGATCAAGGGATTACACTCCAACCATTTGATCCTTGATTTCTAGCCCCCCTTAAGTTGCTTTTCACTCCAATCCTTCTCCTCCTACCATGTCAAATCTGTGAGAGAGTGATTGAGTGTTGACGAGACTATCTTTTGAAGCACAAGATCAAGGAGTTCATCATCAACAACAACATCTATTACCTTTTGGAGAGTGGTGTCTCCTAGATTGATTAGGTGTCACTTGGGAGCCTCCAAATCTTGTGGAGTTGAATCAAGGAGTTTATAAGTGCAAGGAGATTGCATGTTTCGTTAAGATCTACCCGAGTGAGGCTAGTCCTTCGTGGATGTAAGCCATGATGGCATACACAAGGTTGCTTCTTTGTGGACCCTCCGTGGGTGGAGCCCTCCGTGGACTCGCGCAGCCGTTACCCTTCGTGGGTTAAAGTCTCCATCAACGTGGACGTACGACAGCACCACCTATCGAAACCACGCAAAAAATAATTCACCATGTCTTCATTGCGTTTGATCTTTCAATCTCTACCCCCCTTTACTTTCTTCCACTCGCATTTTTTTCTTTATCTGCTGCCCATACTCCAGATATGCATGTGTAGGAAGTATTGGTTGTGTTTTAACTTATGCTAGAATCTGCCTAAATTCCAAGAAAATTTAAAACTGCAACTTTGCCTTGTTAAAACTCTATTCACCTCCC
Source organism: Aegilops tauschii subsp. strangulata (assembly GCF_002575655.3). Taxonomy (NCBI): domain Eukaryota; kingdom Viridiplantae; phylum Streptophyta; class Magnoliopsida; order Poales; family Poaceae; genus Aegilops; species Aegilops tauschii. Next base: position 522,707,323 of record NC_053036.3, read on the forward strand.
CTCTAGACCTACCTTCTCGATACTTCAATTGGTATCAGAGTTTTGGTCTTCATTGCTTTGGTTTAATCACCATTGGAGGAAGACGAATGTGTCTACATTAGGGAGTCTTAGATGTAGAGTGCCTATTCCCAGTGGAGAGTAGTACAACATTTGGAGAGATGAAATGTTTGATACCCTTGGTGGATTTAACTTGAGCAAGTATATTCATAGCCCCTATGTGCCTCCCATTGATCCCTTGCACCCCATTCTTGAGGAAGAACTTGACATGTTTCGTAATCTTAGAATCGTCAATCTTATCATTTGAGGATTACCTAAACTTGTGCTTGCTTGTACGGAAAACTTTGGATGCGCCTATACCTTGTGGAAAGATTTAAAAAAGCGATATCCAAATTACTCTCTAAAGAATCTTGATGAAATTCTTCATAAGACTACTGATTTTCATAAGATGAAGCCTAGTGATCCTGACTTTGATGATTGTATATTTGAGCTTCGAGATCTTATGTGTGCTAAAGGAGATGTTAGAACTATTAGCAATATAGCCATTCGAATTCATTCTCTTGAACATTGTTATGATCATGAAACGAATGAAATTGCCTCTCAAGGTGATGATGGCATTGAAGAACATGGTTATTATGATAAAAATGAAGAATTCGACATCGAATATGAGAATACTATGATTAATCTAAGACTCATAGCAAATCTTTGAGATTACATATCCGGCGGAAAAGAGTGGATGCACCGATCACATGATCGGAGAGAAAGACATGTTTCATAAGCTTGAAAACAATGATGGTCCACGCAAGTATGTGACTTTTAGAGACAACTCCAAAGGTAATGTACTTGGCCTTGGTAAGGTGGCCATATCTCATGATAGTTTTATTGAGAGCTTCAAAGCTTTATAAGATACAAATTTACCTTGAGCCGGATGTTTGAACCGGATTTGAGAGCTTCAAAACTTTGCGGGAGAAAGATATCTCTTGAACCGTATTTTAAACCGGAATCTTTATTTGAACCGGCAATTTTCTGACGGCCTTTAAAGTTTCATCAATATGGTAGTAGCCTCCGGAACCGGGTTATCATTCCCTCCAACGACCCGGGGTTCCCGAGTCATGTCACTGTAGCCCCCGAGTCTCAAGATGACTCGAGGAGTTGGCTTGAGATTCTCCATATTTAACCGTGATATAAACCGGCATAACTTGTATATCATTGGTGTTGATAACACGATGTGTATCCACAGAAGGTTGAGGTGACTGCGGCGGGTTATAAATGATCCTGTATGAGCCGTGTCAGCAACTCGGCCAATGGTTCCTTCCAACTGGTTGTTTGAAGTTTAACCAAACTGTAGTGATAGCGACTTGTGCGCATGTCCATTGAGCCATCCGGTGCAGACGGCGGTTGATAGTATATGATAATTTGCTTCCATTTTGTTGAAAGAAAACCGGGCTACCCAAGCTGTGACTTGCTCATACTCAATAAACAGCTCATGCAGACGGGTGCGGCCCGGTGTGTTGATGTAGACCAGACCGCGAGAGACGGGCGACAAAGACGACCGCGGCTTTAGAGGCGGCACAGACAGATGAGTCGGCCGCGGTATTGTAAACCGGCGTGGACGGGCGAATTAGCCACGTCATATTGATGTAAACCGGTCTGCAGAATGGCGGTTTGCACATATATTCATCGAGCTTGATGGCATGATAAGATACTAGCGCATTTATAATGGTAGCGCGAGTTTATACATCCATGACACAGCCATAGCTTTTGCAGTGAACAATTGTCCTGCATAACAATATTGCAGACCAAGGCAAAGGTAAACTGTTCTTTGACAAAAATAATATGTGCTAAAAATATATTTTAGATGGATATCACCTGATGTGTTTAGGCCAAAAATAATCCGCCATGAAGTTGATGATCACTAGGTGAAACTGAAATCAATCACGGCCGAGCCGGCCGCGGGAGCAGACATATGAGCCGGCCGCGGTGTTGTAAGCTGGTGTGGACGAGCAAGTTGTCCTCTTTGTTGTAAACCGGCGCGGACGCGTGAACTGGCCGCGAGAGCGGACGGGCGAGTCGTCCGCGGCGTTGTAAGCCGGCGTGGTCGCGAGAGACGGCCACGGCGTTGTAAGCCGGCACGGTCGCGAGAGACGGCCATGGCGTTGTAAGCCGGTGCGGGAGTCCGTTGAGTAACGACAACCACCTGTGCCAAAAGATGTTGGCATGCCTCCATCTCCGCGGTATAATATTACTTTGTAATAAATAATTCTCCTGCATGTAAAATACAGCAGGGCAAAGTAGTTTTGCTCGGATGAATTAAAAAAAATAGGGTAAATAGCACCTGATTTTTGTCCAGACGACAGATGATCCTTTGCGCGGATCAAAATTTCACTCATGGTGCCGGTTGATCTTTATCCACTTACTTTAAACCCCCCTGGGCAGTCAACACACCCGTGAAACGGATCCAGATAGAGCCAACACGGCCAGCCAGCAGTTAGGCGCAGGCAAGCTAGCTGTAGCATGGTTGATGGATTGGGGGTGGATCAAGGCGGCCGCGAAACAGAGCGTATCACAGTGCGGCAGAACCGGCTGGGCAGCTCGACTTGAGCAAAGGCGGCTCCAATCAGATGAACCCGCGGGGCAATTTGACACGCAGACGTTGAAGCATGGTGGCAGATTAGTGCACATGTGAGGCGAGTGACCCGGCTCGTGGTTACGGCGGTAAAAACACCCGGCCGGTTCATCGGTGGAGAAAGCTTGCAGGTGGAGCAGTACAGAGGCATAGGGCTGGTGGCCCTCAAGTGAGGCAAGGCCGCGCGGCCGAAGCGGCCCATCAGCAGAAGCATGCGAATCGGCGGTTGAGGCGACTCGCGCATTCCGTTGCTGAGTCGGTTTTTCTGCAAAAATCCATGTCCGTTTCATCTTCCGGGTCGTGGCCTGTTCCTCCTCTCTCTTTTTTTATGTGAACTAGCACATTAGCAAACTCACGTGAGGGATCTTTGGCGCATATGTCTTTGTCCTTCCCATGTAGGAGTAAGCAGTAATATTAGTTTTTGATTCTTGCGTAAACATTGGTGCTTGGTCCTTCACGTGGGGGCGGGGCTGTAGCTTCAGAGATGTGACATCGCTACTTGAACTTTTGACAGGACCAATGGATGGACCACTCGGGGGTTGACCCTTGCCCGCACACGCGTTTGTTGATTGATCGGATTCAACGGATCACTTTGCATCGGCGGCGCACAGCAGAACTCCAAACCCTTGCGTCGGCGGCTTATTCGCTACGAGCGACTCACGGCCGCGGGCGTGAGCTTTGCGCGAGGGCGGCTCAAAGTGGAGACGACCCGACAATCCGGTGAGGTGAGTTGACGAAATGGCGGCCCGGGGTGCGGCCGTGGATCGCAGCAGAACAGTAGCGGGAGGCGAGGCCGCGTGTGAGGATGCGCGCCCGGGGAGGCTGGACTCGTACCCAGTGACAGATAGCAGTGGCGACAATCGAAGACAGGGCCACTTCGGCGAGAGGGAAAACAAAAACCGGGGCGGTCCGACAGCGCGCCAGTACGAGGTCGAGTCGGAGCCGAGGAACAGTGGGGCCGGCTTGGCGCGGCAACGATGCACGTCCGAGGAATCTCACGCCCGTTAACTTTCTCCAATGAGCCGTCGTTGACGTACGGCGCTGGTGATTGGACCTGTTGCCAGCTTGACCCGGTGTTGCAATCCTTGTGCAAACATGCATGCTCACGTGAAGCAGGGCAGGTTGCCTCCTCAAAATCACTTTATGCAATCCGTAACAATGTATAGTCTTGCCTTCAAGCAACAGTAGCATAATTGTTTATTGGAAGTAGTACTACTCCGAGCAACAGTAGCAATAGTCTTTGGCAGATCAATTTATGAAAGCACCCCGTATTTTGACTCTTGCCCACTCGCGCCTATCGACGTAGATTGATCTGGCGTGGTGTACGGCAGCTGGAGCATAATTCCTGTCGGCCTCAAAAAATTGATCTTCTATCCGGATTTGACAGATGGCATTTCATTGGCGATACGCACAGGAACGCCAAACCCTAAATTCCCTTGAACTCAAAACTCATACTGGACAGTTGCAAACTTCTCGATCCATGGGAGCGAACCCTCCAAGAACTCAACACCACCATGCGCAAGCCCCACGGTGGGCGCCAACTGTCGTAGATTTGTCACGGCAGATGTCCTTAGCGTGAGGACTTAGTCGTGAGGCCAGCGCATCTATGTAGTAGCTTGAGAGGGGTTGATTGGGATGAGAGACGCAGGACGGATCAACGCACAAGACAAGGGTTTAGACAGCTTCGGGCCCCGGGAAACATCATCCGGTAACAACCCTACGTGCTGTTTGAGGCTAAGTCTCATTATGATCACGGGAGAGTCGCCGGCTCCGGCTCTCGGTATTTAGCCCTAGAGATTATTTCTTGTTGCCTCTCCCTCTTTGGGGTGCCCTGCCCCTCCTTATATAAGTTAGAGGGGCGGGTTACATGTGGAGTCCTAGTAGGACTAGGACTAATCTATCTTCTCTTACAAGTTAATTACAAGTCCAGGTCTTGCTTCCTCGTAAAGGAAATATTCGTCATCCCTTTCTTCTTAAGCCGGCCCATCATAAACATGAGCCGGCCTTCTGGGCCTTGGGCCTAGTCTTCTATCTGACCCGCCGTTGGGGTCATCCGTGAGTCGTCAGGCTCGTGAATCGTCTGACAGTGAGCCGCCAGACCCGTGAATCGCCAGTCCTCCGGCGGGTCATGGTGAAGCGCCAAGTCCGGCCGGGTCATACTTCCAGCCGGGTCATACCGCGGGGTATATCCCCGACACCATGCCCATTGAATCTCTTGGTTACAATCTTCTTTCAGTATCTATACTAGCCAAATTTTGTTTCAATATTGTATTTACCGAAGTAGATTGCCAAGTGTTTCATCGAGAAAATCATAATAGGGCCTTTACCGGCATCCGTAGAGGTGGTATATACATTGTTGATTTCACTAAAAGATCCCAACCTTGCATAATACCTTGCCAAGTTATTGATGAAGAATGCGGAAACACTATATCCAGAATATGTCCCTGAGGATAATGTTTTGCCTTCATTAACTTCGCACACAACGAGTCCGGATAAATCAATAAACGCCATGTCTATTTTGCCAAAGGAGCTTGATAAAAAAGTCTGAGATCACGAAATCCCATATTGCCTTGTTAATTTGTCCCATGTCAGCCAATGTGTTTTCCTTCTATCTTCCTCATCTCCCCACCAAACGTTCCTTCTAATCTAGGATAATTCCTCACAAAGAGAAACGGAAATTTAAAAATTCCCATGGCATACACCGGTAGGGCCTCAATTACTGATTTTATTAAGTCTTCCTTCACCCCACAAGATGCATATCTTTCAATCCAGTCAGAAAGCCTTTTTAGAAACTTATCTTTAGTATACCGAAACTTGCCAGCCTTCATTCTTCCCTTTGGGACCGGCAATCCAAGATATATATCTTCGAACCCTTCCACTGTAATTTCTAAGATAACCATAGAAGACACTTGATTCTCCATACTGCACTTTTTCCCAAACATAATGGAACACTTATCTGGACTTAATAACAACCCGGTTTCCTTTTCATACACCCTCAAGATATTCTTAATGGTTAATGCTTGGTCGATCGAGCCCTTGAAAAATAACAGTCTGTCATCTGCAAATAATAAGTGAGAAATACTCGGAGCTTGCCTATTCGAACGGAATTCCTTTAGAACCCCCCTAGCACACGTGTCATTAAGGAGCATAGAGAGCGCCTCAGCAACAAAAAGGAACAAGTATGGAGATAAAGGATCTCCTTGCCTAAGCCCTCGAGAAGGAGAAAATGGCTGCAACAATTGACCATTAAACCGCACCGCAAATTTGACCGAAGTACCACACGTCATAATCCAGTTAACCCACCGCGACGCAAAACCCAAAGCCCTCATCATACATTGCAAAAATTGCAATTCCACGCGATCATAGGCTCATAGGCTTTGGCAAGGTCCGACTTATAAGCACAATATCCCCTCTTAAATCTTTGAGTGTACTTAACGACTGCATGCATTCAAAAGCTATGAGAGCATTATCAGAGATTAACCTTCCCAGAATAAACGCACTTTGAGTAGGGGATATCATACCATCGAGTAGTGGTCGCAGCATGTTTACAAGACACCTGGAGATAATCTTGTAGATAACAATGCACAAAACGATCGGCCTGAAATCTTTAATTGATTGGGGATTCTTAATCTTCGGGATGAGAACAATAGTTGTATTATTAATCCTCTTCGACATAATTCCAGAAATAAAAACTGTTGTGGTTATGCAGCGGGCCAAATAAGGGGCCATCCGGCCCTGTGCGTGGACACGTCCACGGCCGTATAAGGGACTGGATTTGCAAAGTCCGGCCGTAGATGCTCTAATGGCCTGGTTTATGATATTTTCTCCCAAGTTGCGTGTTGATGCGTTATCCATAGATTTTCATGAGAATATTCCCTCCGAAAGCTAAGCTACAATTAGTAGCAAACACTCCCCAAACAAAAGGCATATCCGTCATATCTCTTTCCCTTTTCCAACAGAAGCAGCGCTCAAATATCAAATAATTCGATCAAGACAGCAAAGAAAAGTCGACAATGGTACCGGCAAAACCGCAAAAGCATCCCAGGGACTAATATACACTGTTTATAATAATGCCTAGACGCGACTCTGAAAGACTTCAAAACAAGCCAACAAAGTAATATCCAGCAACTTATTTGACGTGCAATGAGCTATTTAGCTTAAACCGCTATCGATTAAGCCGAAGCTGAGATAAGTACCACATGAAATGCTCGGAACGTAATGCTCATTTGGAGCGTAGAAAATTAATCAGTTTTGCTAAGTCTCAGTCGACTTAGACTTCGTTATGTCTCAGTCGATAGTATCTTTCTTTAATTTTGCATGGATATTCGTGCAAAAAATTCTTTTCGGTTTTTCTTTCTTCTTTCTTGCATACTATATCACTTAACTTAGACTTGGTTAAGTCTTAGTCGACTGAGACCTAGCTACACCCAAAATTAATAAGGACGAACTTGTTCTGAATTTAATAGGAGGCTCCTATTCAGTTCATCACAACCCCTGCTGTTTTCTTTTTCTTTTGGAGAACAGCACAAGAATATTTACACCCGGCGAATAAAAACGAAAACTACTTGCGTCATCCGCATGACACGTACATGTACATTTATCCGAAAATACGTGGATTAAATAAAGCCTTTTTACCACTCAAAGGGGCGCACGGAAGTGGCAAAAGGGATCCTCCGTATGCCACCGGGGCGCCGAGAAGTGGCGCGTCGTCATGCTCTTGCCCGCCTGGGCGAGCTGGCGTTGCGGGCGGGCGCGAACCTGGCCGTGAAGTCCGGCTCGTGGAGCTCAAGGCTGCTGTCGTCGAAGTTCTGCGCGTAGCTCAGCGGGTCGTAGTTGAGCCCGCCGGCGCCGAGGATGGAGCGGCCGTGCCGCGCCCTCCGCCTCGCCAGGAAAAGGTGCCGGAGCCTGTGCCACAGCGCCGCGAGGCCGAAGCGGCCCCAGCAGGACGCCATCGGCGCCCGGTGGCCCGCGCCCGCCTCGCACTCCTCCTCCTCCTCCATCGCCGGCAGCCTCCCTGGCGAGGCCCACATGGCAGGCAGATGGCAGCGTCGACCTGACCAGCAGAGCGGGAGGGAGAGAGAAGGGGGAGGGAGGAGGAGTGCTGGAGTGAGCTGTGCGTTGATGGTTGGTTGGTCTGGCCGACTTGGTAGCTGAGGCGGACGGCCCGGGAAGGGGGTGGGGTGGGGTCGTGGGATGCGATGTCGACGGCCGCGATGGGTGGGAGGTGGCGCGACAGGTGCGTGGCGAGGCGCGTTCCCTTCCCTTCCGTTCGGCTTGCAGTTTGGCACATTCCGTCGTAGTGCCAGCGCTCTTCTCGTGGGGGGTCGCCGTCCTTTTCAGATTCGGAATGCGAGCGACGTGTTTTCTGCTGCCGTGTGCAAACTTACTGTAATAGGGTGAGTTTCTGTTTGGATTTAATATGTTGGGGCTTTAAGACCTTGCCGTTTGGATTCATAAATATTTGGCGATAGATGGAGTCCCTGATAAATGGCAATTGGCAAATGGTTTGTTCAGCTTGTGCAAGTTTTGAGGTGCAATAGGTGGAGCAAGTTCAACCAAGATCATTACAAAGTTGCTTGCAAACAGGCTGTAAACCATCGTACTTAATCTTGTGCGCATCAACCAGTATGGCTTTCCAAAGACAAGAACAATCCAAGACTCTCTTCTTCCCTTTTGGTTTGTGTTAGCATATCGCCCTTGCCAGGCGATATGAATACATCCACCGGTGTCACCAATCTGGAGAAAGCTTGGTTATCCTAAAGCTGGATTTAAAAAAAGCTTTTGATATAATTAAACATAACACAATTAAAGAGCCCCTAATCGCAAGTAGGCCTAGATGCAAATGATTTTTTCCTCCGCTTTTTTCTATGTCCCTCTAAATGGTGTGCCCAGACAAGGAGACTCACTCTTCCCATTTCTCTTTTTACTGGCAGCTGATTTATTGCAATCAATTCTCGATGAAGCTATGGCAAATGGGCTGATCCAAGCCCCCATCACCTTCCTCTCTTGTCCCGATTTCCGTGCAATACAATATGCTGATGACACTGTATTAATCATGCCTACTTGCTCCAACCAGCTAAATCAAATTAGAAACCTGCTTATGCATTTATCTGCTTACACTACTCTGAGAGTCAAGTATGGCAAATCTGTTTTGGTCCCCATAAACACTTCCTTACAACAGATGCGGGTTTAGGCACATGCTCTTGGTTGCAAGTTAGGAAGTCTACCTTTTACTTATTTGGGGTTCCTTTTGTATTTGTGCGTGTGGGAGATATGCCCTAGAGGCAATCATGTATGATGATATTTCCTATGTGTTTATGAATAAAGATAGTCCTTGGAGATGTGTATCAGCAAGTACGTGACTTGTTTGTGGGACTATGCATTGTATGATGACAGTCTTAAAAGGTCCCTAGTCGAAAGGGTTGTGCGGACGCGCAACTGACTATACTAGCATACGACATAGTGGATGACTCGATCTCACTGGCAATGGAGCATTGGATGCTAACCGGATAATATGGACTTGAAAGGATTTGGTTGGATACGACATAGTCGGATCCGAGTCCAGATAAGGTCCGAGTCAAACAGACCCGACTATGAGACGCAACGATACGTCATTTGTGAGTCTCTAGTACAACATACGTTCTATGTCCTAAGACCTGAGTTGGCGCATGTACTCGGGATGGTGATAGATATGCTTTGGGCCGACCAAACGCTACTCAGTATCTGGGTAACTAGGTAGTTATAAAGGTAGGTTTCGGGTTTGTCCAGGCCCATGTTGCAAGACATGGTCGAGCAAGATGGGATTTGCCCCTCCAATCAGGAGAGATATACTCTGGGCCCCTCGTGTGATCTGACCAAGATAAGTATGGCCATGCGACAAGGATTATGAGATAATCCGGTTAGTGGTCAACATCACTGGAACGAGAAAGAGGTTGTGCAAGCACAAGGATGACAAACTCGCCTTGAGCCCGACAACATATATCGTGTGGCAAAGGGAACGGAAGTGTGACAAGTTGTACAGGTTCGCCAACCGGCTTCATTGTCTACTTGGTAGTCGGCATGCCTTGCTAAAGGCCGCTACCAACCGAATAGGTCAAAGGTGATCCGACCTGTGACCAAGCCGACTTAAACCTAAGGGGTCACGCGCTTAAGGGAAGGAACTTGTGAGGCCGGATCCGACTCCAGGTGTGATCCTACTCGGACTTGGATCCATGCCGAAAAGAATTTGGGCTTTAGAATCCGTGCGAGGCCCAGGTGTTGAGCCCGCGACGGATGCCTATATAGAGTGCAGATGCGGTACACTCATTCTGTTGATCACTTCAGCACCGTCACTAGGGCTTTGCATGTGTTGCAACTAGAGACCACCACTCGCCGTTGGCTATGCGATCGGACCTAGCAGTCCGCTGCACGGCGTTCCTCCTGCATGCGCGGATACCGTTAGAGGTGGTGCACTTGCGCCACTCCGGCGAACCTGTACGTGGGATCCGACGATCGACTGACCGAGGGAGATCGAGGAGGAGACGACTCCGGAGATGCGCTGCCCCAACTCTACTTCCGCTGCACGGCACTGCGCGTCTAGTGGCAACGATCCAGGATTCATCTGTTGTAGCATGTTCCTGGATGTTCTACGGGTAGGAAATTTTAATTTGCAGTCGATGCACCCTATCGTAGAACCCATTAGTCCAAGCCCAAAATTGAGGATTTTTCCCCAATAATGCAAAGAATTTAAAGGAGACTAGTTGGTTGCTCGACTCTAATATCCCATGGAGACAAACTTACCTTGGTTAAGTCGCTTTTTTATAGCCTGCCCATCTTTTTCATGTGTACACTCACACTCCTAGCTGGTGTAATTGTTAACTCAAACAAATACCTCAGACATTTCTTCTAGAGAGAATAGGGTATGGAAGATGGAGGGTCTACTCTCATAGCTTGGGACAAAGTTTGTCAACACAAGAACACAAGAGGTCTAGGAGTTCCTAACCTAGCTAAGAATAACAAGTGTCTGCTTATGAAAAACCTTGATAAATTCTTCAACATAGCTGATATCCTCAAGGTTAAGTTCATTTGAGAATCCTACTGCACAAACAGACTTGATCTTGATAGAGCTGCAAGTTCATTTTGGTGGAAAAGCATCTTAAAACTTATACCGGATTATAAGCATTTTGCACAAGTGAAGGTTGGCAGAGGAGATACATCATTGCTTTGGCCAGATAATTTGTCTAATGAGGCTTTGAAGGATAGGTTTCTAGAGCTATTTTCTTTCTGCTTACATGAGAACATCTACATAAAGGATGCTTGGGTTGCCTCTGATTTCATCGAGCTTTTCCACACACCACTGTCAAACCAAGGATACAAATAGTACCAGGAATTTTGTATGACAATTTAGCAATCACACTTCTCAACGGCTGCTGAAAAATGGATATACCCCTGGAAACATAATGTTTTCTCCTCCATGCAGCTATATAAGTGGTCACATAGGCATGATAGTGGTCATCACATTTTAAAAATTATCTAGAATATGCAGCTATGTTCAGATACAAAATTTTCTTCTGGCTGTAACTACTTGACAGAGTGAACACAAGAAAGTTGCCGCAGAGGAACTTTTTCCCCTTCAATCCACCTATGTGAGCTACGCAACTTGCACACTGATGAAACTGCCTTGCATATTTTCTGGGGCTGCTCTTTTGCAATTGAATACTTGAACTCCATAAGCAGCAATAGAAGAGAGGGATCTTTGCTCTAGATGAAATTATCCTACTTCTAGATTCCATGCCACGTGACTTTGGAATGAACATCATCATGGGATGTTGGCACATTTGGATTCAGAGAATTCAAAAATCTTCAAAACTCAAAACCACACTTTACAAGTTGGAAATTTCTGCTCAGGAATGATCTTCCGCTGATTAAGTCCAGGGTCAAGATCCAGCATCAATGGCGCTTCATAGAGTGGGTTGACTCACATCTAGTCTAATTTTTTCGAATGGATTTTCTAAGAACTGGAGTAGGCTAATTTTTGTTGCTTTATTTTAGTTGAGTGTTTGTAGATAATTTATTCGATTAATGAAAAAAATTCGTTGAACAATTGTTCTATGGATTTCGGTTCAAAAATGACTTCATCGCTTCAAAGGGTTTCCATAGTAACTTTGGATGATCAGAATCCTTAAGGTTTCTTAGTATTAACTCCTACAGATTTTTTCGTAAGTATTCTTTATACTATATTCCATAGGAAATTTAGTATACGTTCAAGTCTTGAAAAGAATTATTCATTTTCCATGTGATACGATCAAGTGAATAAAAAGCATGTAGGATTCAAATGAAATTGACATTGCAATTCATTTTTTTCCTATTCCCACATTTAGAATCCAACAAATCAAAGAATCCCTAATGTAACTTCAATTTTTGCCATGGATAGTTTCGCTTCAGTTTATGTGATCTCATATATTATGTTCCTTAATAGATCAATAAATTCGAGTTGTTTGCTAAATAAAATAAAATATGTAGACCAACTATTGAAAACAAGGAGCGAGTGCATGCCTGAGTCAATGGACAACACATTGCATACAAGTTGAGCAAGTGCGCACTAGGCCCGCAATCCTATGAGCTACCTGCCACCAAGCCCGATTCCTCCTCTCCCCTTGCCGCCTTGGTCATTCCACCAGACAAAGCATGTAGGATAGCCCTGATCTTGGCACTCTTTGCCAATGCAGTCGCCTAACAATACGAATTCATCCTTTGTTTAACCCCCGCAATATCTCTCTCCCGTTGCAGTGACGACGATGGCATAGGAGCCTACCGACGGCACGACATAGGGGTCAATGCTAACATGTCCATGGAGATGGTGAGCATGCCTAGCCAGGAGATGACCTTCACATACTACACCGACATCTCCCCCACCAACATCTTCTGCTTCCCCAATCATGAGTCTTGCTAGATCATGTCTCTCCTCAATCTGTCGAGGGTGTGTGGGGTGCAACTTCCTGAGCTTGCGTTGGTTTTTCACTTGAAGAGGAAAGGGTGATGCATCAAAGTAGAGGTAAGTATTTTTCCTCAGTGAAGAACCAAGGTATCAATCCAGTAGGAGGAACACACAAGTCTCCAATGATAGCACCTACACAAACAAACAAGTACTTGCACCCAACGCGATAAAGGGGTTGTCAATCCCTTCACGGTTACTGGCACGGATGAGATCTGATAGTGATAGATATAAAAGATAAGTAAAAGTGCAAAATAAGATAAAAGTAAATAAATTGCAGCAAGGTATTTTTGCGTTTTTGGTTTTGTAGATCTGAAAATAATATGATAAAAGATAGACCCGGGGGCCATAGTTTTCACTAGAGGCTTCTCTCTTGAAAGAACTCATATGGTGGGTAAACAAATTACTGTTGAGCAATTGATAGAAAAGCGAATAATTATGTAGATATCCAAGGCAATGATCATGTATATAGGCATCACGTCCGAGACAAGTAGACCGACTCCTGCCTGCATCTACTACTGTTACTCCACACATCGACCGCTATCCAGCATGCATCTAGTGTATTAAGTTAACAAGAACGGAGTAACGCCTTAAGCAAGATGACATTGTGTAGAGGGATAGATCCAATCAATATGAATAAACCCCATCTTTTTATCCTTAATGGCAACAATACAAATACGTGTCATGTCCCCTTCTGTCACTGGGATTGAGCACCACAAGATTGAACCCATCACAAAGCACCTCTCCCAATGCAAGAAAAATCAATCTAGTTGGCCAAACCAAATCAATAGATCAGAGAGAAATACAAAGATATATAAATCATGCATAAAAGAGTTTAGAGAAGACACAAATAATATTCATAGAGAATTTGAACATAAACTCACAATTCATCGGATCTCAAAAAACACACCGCAAAAGAAGATTACATCGAATAGACCTCCAAGAACATCGAGGAGAACATTGTATTGAAGATCAAAGAGAGAGAAGATGCCATATAGCTACTTGCTATGGACCCATATGTCCTTGGTAAACTACTCACACATCATCAAAAGGGCAACAAGGTTGATGTAGAATCCCTCCATGATCGAATCCCCCTCTGGCGGAGTGCCGGAATAGGCCCCAAGATGAGATCTTACAAGAACAGAAGCTTGCGGTGGCGGAACAGTATTTTGGTGGGCCGTGTGGTCTTCGAGGAATATTTGGGTATTTATAGAAGAAGAATTAGGGTTAGAGGAGCCATAGGGGGCCCACAAGACTGGGGGGCGCCCCCCTGGGGCGTGCCCCCTGAGCTTGTCGCCAATCTATGCCCCTTCTGGCCCCCTTGAAAGGATCGATATGGTTGACTAGAGGGGGGGTGAATAGGCAACTACCAATTTTTAGCTTTTCTACACAAATTAGGTTTAGCAACAAATAAGTTGTCTAGATGTGCAACTAGGTGAACAATCTATATGATGCAAACAACCACAACAACAAGTGCAAGCTAATGATACAACACAATAGAAGCTTGCACAAAGTAAAGGGATGAGATAACCACAAGTGGAGCCGGTGGAGACGAGGATGTGTTACCGAAGTTCCTTCCCTTTTGGGGGAAGTACGTCTCCGTTGGAGCGGTGTGGAGGCACAATGCTCCCCAAGAAGCCACTAGGGCCACCGTATTCTCCTCACGCCCTCACACAATGCGAGATGCCGTGATTCCACTATGGTGCCCTTGAAGACGGCGACCAAATCTTTACAAACAGGGTTGGGGCAATCTCCATAACTTGATTGGAGGCTCCCAACGATACCACGGAGCTTCACCACAATGGAATGTGGCTCCGAGGTGACCTCAACCGTCTAGGGTGCTCAAACACCCAAGAGTAACAAGATCCGCAAGGGATTAGTGGGGGGAATCAAATTTCTCTTGGTGGAAGTGTAGATCCGGCCCTTCTCAACCAATCCCTAGAAAATCAACAAGTTTGATTGGCTAGGGAGAGAGATCGGGCGAAAATGAGCTTTGGAGCAATAATGGAGCTTGGGGGAAAAGAGGTAAGTCTTCTTGGAGAAGAAGACCTCGTTCTATAGTGGGGGAACTCATCCAACCGTTATCCCCTCTTCAGCCCGCACAGAGCGGTACTACTGCTCAGTGGAGTGGTACTGCTGCTGGTAGCAGCGGTACTACCGCAACCACCAGTGGTACTACCGCGGAGACTGAGAGCAGAGGCATAAGGGGGAGAACGGAAGAGAGAGAGAGAGACACTACTAGGGAAAACCTTATACACAGCATCTTAGCAGTAGCGCTGGACAAAATCATGCACTACTGCTACTTAGTAGCAGCGCGTATAAATAAACCGTGCTACTGCTATAACTTTTGCAGTAGCGCGTACTAGCAAAAGCGCTGCTGCTATGTTTGAACTGGGCGCACATGGCTAGCCCAACTTAGCAGCAGCGCGTATCCTCGCCCAGCGCTACTGCTATTCTCCTTAGCTATAGCGCTTTTCTCGAACCCGCGCTACTACTAACCCTACCTTATCCTCCCCACGCGGCTGACCTTCTCTCACTCACTCTCCCTCTCAGTCACTCTCGCCCGCGCCGATACCCGTCGTCCGCCGCCACCGCCGCCGCCGTCGTCCATCCTCCACCGAGGTACTCCCTCCTCCTCCCACCGCGCCCTCCTCCCTCCGCCTCTGGCCGCCCCCTCCTTCCTCCTCCCCCGGCCGCCCCTCCTCCCTCCTCCCTCCTCCGCCGGCAACCCTCCTCCCACCGCCCCTCCCTCCTCCTCCTCCGGCCGGCCCCTCCCCCTCCTCCTCCGGCCGCCACCTCCCCCTCCTCTCTCCTCCCTCCCTCCCTCCCTCCCTTGTCTCTGTTCTTGCAAATTGTAGGTAATTTAAATATAGATTTTAGAATGTAGACTTTGTAAACATTGTAGATTTTAGAATGTAGACATTGTAGAATGTAGACATTGTAGTAGATTTTTTTAGCAAGTGTTTAATAGAAATAGTTTATTTAGTAAGTGATTAATATAACTAGTTTATTTATATTAAGTGCTTAATAGAGCTAGTTTATTTAGTAAGTGCTTAATAGAACTAGTTTATTTATAGTAAGTGCTTAATAGAACTAGTTTATTTAGTAAGTAGTTAATAAAACTAGTTTATTTAGTAAGTAGTTATTAAAACTAGTTTATTTAGTGTTAGGATTATATATAAGATATTTTGAAATGTTTTTGTTCATATTTTACACCATTTAAATGCAATGACCATCGATAAGTGGCCTATGTTTTGCCGGAGTGTTGATTAATTTCCGTTCCGGCAAAATTTCAGGCGCTCGATATGTCCTTTTTTAGCAAAGGTCATGCCGGATTTTTTGGGTTTTGCCATCGAGTTATAATCTTTGAATTTTGAACACAGGAGATGTCTGATGACGATGGGATCCCGGAGTGCGGGTACTGCTACGATGACCGGGGTTTGTGCGATAGGTTTCCTCACCTGCAAAATGATAGTTTTTTCACCGTGAAGCTGGAAGAGACCTTTGATGTTTGTACGGTACGCAACGACAAGCATTTCATCATAATTAATATCATCACTTGTGCTTCTTTTGTTCAACGTGTAATTTATGGATTTTTTAAAATTTGATTAGTACATCCCGTGCCATGCTAGACCATATGTATTGGAGAAGCTTGGTTTTGGTTTAGATGACTTTGAGAATGTGGAGACGAGGAGGGCTCACTTAAGAACTAAACATGGTTATGAGTTTTTGGTTAAGCTGTACAATGCGGTCGATCGCTCCCATTTCAGTTGCTCTCATTGGGAAGCTCTCTGCAAGGCATATGGATTTGAGGAGCGAATGTGAATAAGATTTGATATTCGTCCCGAAGATTATGATGATGATGATAATATCGGCATCTGGGTGGATGTGGATATGCCTCCAGTTTTGCCTAAAGGTTTGTCAAACTAATTTGTTAAGTTCAGTAATTTATGTTGTTAATTTAAAAATATGTGGTGTTCGTTGGTACTAAACTTATTTATTTATAATTGTCAGCTTATTTCTTATCTTCAAGAAATACTCGGAAGGTAATAGACATCACATACTATAGCTATGACTCCAAGCTTAATTGTGAGGAGAAAGGTTATCTTGTCTCATTCATAGAAGATGTTGAGGCCTTCAAAACTAGTCACTCTATCAGCCCAAATTATACTAGATACGTGCCACTAATCCATAAATTGCTTGATGGTAACTTCATTGCGAAAAACTTGGTAAGATTTTGTTAATGATGGTAACTTCATTGCATACATTATTCTTAAGTAAACTACATTGCTAACTATATATGTTACTATTACGTTTTTGAACAGAGGCTCCCGAAGCAGGTTGTGCCTGACATGCTATTTACCGAAGGTGATATGCACATGGTTAGCTTACGACCAACTCCTTCGAAGGCTTACCATACTGCATACTCGATTTCTTCCAATGATGGAAGGCTCAAAATCAAAGAATGGAGCAAAGTGATGAATGCACACACGCAAATAATTGGAGACAAAATGAATGTGCGCAAGCCACAAGTTGGAGATAGGTTTATGTCCATTCTCCATTATGGAGAAGGACCGGTTTATCGGTTTTGTGATATTTTAGCTAGGAGAGAGGAGTAGGTCCTAAGTATTAAGAAAAATTAGTTAGTGTTGATTATATATGACTATGATGATGATGAGAAGCTTTTATTATGTTCTACAATTCATAGACTTGATGGTGATGCTGAGTAGGAGTAGTGATTATGAGTACTATGATGATGATGATGAGGAGTTGTTATTATAACTAGTGACCAAGTTGTTAGATGATGTCATGGACGAAAATGATGATGATGAGGAGTTATATGACAATGATATATTATGATGATAAGTTGTTAATGATATTATGATGATGATGATGAGTTATTATGTCACTGGGTGAAAGAACCGCGGATTAGTTTCAAATGGATGGATCCAAAGTAATGGTCACTTTGGATCCATGCACTTGAAACTAATCCAAGGTTCTTTCACCTAGTGATTTAATAACTCATTATAATGTAAAAACAATCTCTAAATTGCTACTGTATGAAAAATTGTATAAAGGTGTATACGGAATAATAGTAGTAGCAGTTGTTTTGGAAAGCGCTACTAGTAATTACCACTAGCGGTTGTTTTGAAAAGTGCTACTACTAAGTAGATATAGCAGTAGCGAGTGCCAATAGGCGCTACTACTAAGCTTTAGCTGTAGTGCCGTATCAGTAGCGCGCTTACCCGCGCTACTGATAGGCCAAAAACCAGCGCTACTACTAGGCTTTTTCCCTAGTAGTGAGAGGGTTGGGGCGGCACTAGTAGCGGTGGTAGCCGTGGTACTACCGCTCACTGAAATGTCTCCAACGAATCTATAATTTTTGATTGTTCCATGCTGTTTTATTATCAATCTTGGATGTTTTATAATCATTTTATATCATTTTTTGGTACTAACCTATTGACATAGTGCCAAGTGCCACTTGCTGTTTTCTGCATGTTTTTTTACATCGCAGGAAATCAATATCAGACGGAGTCCAAATGCAACGAAACTTGAGGATGATTTTTTATGGACCAAAAGGAAGAAGTTGGGCCATGGTTGCACCTGGGGGGAGTCCCGAGGAGGGGACAACCCACCAGGGCGCGCCAGGAGGCCCAGGCGCGCCGTGGTGGGTTGTGCCCACCTCGGGTGCCCCCGGACCGCCTCTTTGCCCTATAAATACCCCCAAAATCCAGAAACCCTAGGGGAGTCGATGAAATATTCATCCAGCCGCCACAAAGTCCAGAACCACCAGATCCAATCTAGACACCATCTCGGATGGGGTTCACCACCTCCGTTGGTGCCTCTCCGATGATGCGTGAGTAGTTCTTTGTAGACCTTCGGGTCCATAGTTAGTAGCTAGATGGATTTCTCTCTCTCGCTGAATTCTCAATACAATGGTCTCTTGGAGATCCATATGATGTAACTCTTTTTGCGGTGTGTTTGTTGGGATCTGATGAACTTCGAGTTTATGATCAGTTATATCTTTTTATATCCATGAAAGTTAGTTGAGTTTCTTTGATGTATTATATGCATGATCTCTTATAGCCTTGTATTTCTTCTCCGATATTTGGTTTTTTTTGGCGAACTTGATCTATTTATCTTGCAATGGGAAGAGGTGCCCGGTAGTGGGTTCGATCTTACGGTGCTTGATCCCAGTGACAGAAAGGGATCTGACACGTATGTATCGTTGCTACTAAGGATAAAAAGATGGGATCTATATCTACGCAATAGATAAACGGATCTTGTCTACATCATGTCATTGTTCTTATTGCATTACTCCATTTTTCCATGAACTTAATACACTAGATGCATGCTAGATAGCGGTCGATGTGTGGAGTAATAGTAGTAGATGCAGGCAGGAGTTGCTCTACTAAGCTTGGACGTGATGCCTATGTAATGATCATTGCCTGGATATCGTCATAATTATTTGAGGTTCTTTCAATTGCCCAATAGTAATTTCTTTACCCACCATTTGCTATTTTTCTCGAGAGAAGCCACTAGTGAAACCTACGACCCCCGATCGTCTTTCTCATATATTTGCTCGCGATCTACTTTTCCTTTGCATTTTTATTCAGATCTATTATACCAAAAATACAAAAATACTTTGCTGCACTTTATTTTATTTGCGATCTATTATTTCAATCTATTACAAATTTCTGGCATCGTTACCCGAAAGGGATTGACAACCCCTTTAACACATCGGGTTGCGAGGTGTTGTTATTTGTGTGCAGGTGTTGTTTACGTTGTGTTGCTTGGTTCTCCTACTGGTTCGATAACCTTGGTTTCTTCACTGAGGGAAATACCTACTGTCGCTGTGCTGCATCATCCCTTCCTCTTTGGGGAAATAACGACGTAGTCCTAGCAGACAGGAACTTTTCTGGCGGTATAGTCAGAGAGCAATCAAAAGGAATTTCTGGCGTCGTTGCCGGGGAGGATCTTCAACATAACTAGGTTCCTAATCACAAATCTCATCTCCTCGCAATTTACATTATTTTCCATTTGCCTCTCGTTTTCCTCTTCCCCACTTCACAAAAATTTGCCGTTTTATTCGCCCCTCTTTTCGTTCGCCATTTTCTCGTCATATCTGTTTTTGTGTGCAATCTTGTTTGCTATGTTTGCTTGTGTTGCCATGTGCCTTCTATTTGCTTGCATCTTTGCTTGCTAAAAATCTATTGATATGGATCCTCATCCACTAGCTAATCTTTTTAAGAGATCTAATTATGTTGAACCATTTGCTAGTGATTTGAGTGCACTTGATCATCTCTATGAAGTTTTGCATGAAATTCGTGAATCTGAAAATTGTGATGAAGAAATTTATGAAGTGATTCATGATAGCACCTTGAATGAAAAGCATGACTGCAATGATTTTACTATAAATTCTATTATTGTCAATTGTGTTAATAATATGCAAAACCCTAAGCTTGGGGATGCTTGTTTTGTCTTGTCCGCTACTTATTGCAATGATCATGATTGGGGTGATACTGTTTCTTATGATCTTGAAAATTTATTTAAGCCTCATGATGAATATGTTTGCGATAATATTGAAAGTGGGTTTGGACAGGTCATGACTTTATTTGATGATAATCCCACTATTTTGGAAGAGTGTCAACTTTGCATGCATGTGGATCATAGAGAGAAAATTTTATATGATAGTTATATTATTGAATTTTATTATGATCCTACATATAGTTATTATGAGAGAGGAAAATATGGTTTTAGAAATTTTCATGTTATTAAATTTCCTCTTGTTGTGTTGATATTGCAAATGTTTTATTCCTCTCCTTTGCATATGCTAGATGTTTCTTGTCTTGATAATATGTTTTCCTATAAAATTCATATGCATAGGAAGTATGTTAGAATTAAATGTGTTTGTCACATGTTTCATGATGCTCTCTTTGTGTTTCAATTATTATTTGTTGTGTGAGCATCGTTGAAATATTACGCGTAGCTAAGGGCGTAAAACTATAGCGCTTGTTGGGAGGCAACCCAATGAATAAAATTTATTTTTGCTTTTTGCTTTCTGTTTTTGTGTGTCTGCACAATTATGCTACTGGTATGATTGTATTTTTTGTGTTTTAATTAGTGTTTGTGCCAAGTAGAACCGACTGGATCTTCTTGGGTAATAGTTTTTTTGAGGAACTGAGACAGTGGGAGAAGCTCCCACTGTTATATATTAAATATCATAACACATTTACAAAGTGTAGTTACATCATGTACATTTCTCCCATCCCACTTTGTGGTGGTGGGAGTAGAGGACTAAGGGTTCTACTAATCAGAGGGTATGGAGTCTAAAAGTAAGAAGATAAACTCTTTCTTATTTTCTTTAACCCTATACTGCAGAAGGCTGAAATCCTCTTTGAATCTGTTCAGCCAAGAGTTCTATGAGGGGTTAATATCTCTGAACAGCTTGTTATTCCTCTCTTTCCATATGCTCCAGGATGCTTGTAGGATGATTTCCATGAAGAGAGGTCGATTCCAAGTAGTTTTGGCTTGTTCTAACCAGGACAATCGAGTGGCTTGACAGCCAGGGTCCAAACCAAAGGTGGACCAACAGTTTCTGCTGAATGGACACGTGAGGATCATGCGATCAATGTCTTCTTCTTTTTGTCCACACAGCAGGCAGTTGAGGTTTGTACCAACATTATAGTGTCTTCTTTTCAAGATGTTGCTTGTGTTTAATCTATCAGAGAGCATGAGCCAGCCAAAGACTTTGATTTTGGTAGTGACTTTTGATTTCCATAACCAATGATATGTTCTATGGGCCCGCATATCCCTGAAGCAGAATTTGTAGTACTTTCTTGCTGAGAACTCTCTGCTCCCCCAAGAATAGGTCCAGACATCCTTTGTGTTTTGATTGTTGTCAACTGTAATGTGAGCCATTAGTCTTTGCATATCTTGTACTTCATCAAGGGCTTGTCTGGAGAGCGGCAGATAGAATGCTTCATCAAGGGAATTGATGGTCAAGAAGTTCCTGACCGAACATTCTTCATTTCTGGCATAGGAAAATGCCCTAGGATGTGTGTCTGTGAGGATTTCATCAAGCCATAGGTCTTTCCACATTAGTACGTTGTCTCCACAATGCATTTCAACTTTTGAGATCCCTCTAAAAATAGGAGTTAGCTTGAGTATGTCTCTCCACCAGAATGATCCACATGGGTCAGAGGCATGTGGGATTTTATTGGTGTAGTAAGTGGACCATAACAACTCAACCCAAGGGAGATCATGTCTGTTATAGAATTTGTGCAGATATTTTAGTAAGAGCGCATCACTTTGCATCTTAAGGTTTATTATCCTGAGACCTCCACATTTTTTTGGTCTGCACACTCTATCCCATGTAGCTAAGGAGTTACATTTTTCGCCTTGATCTGTCTTTTTTGTCCAGAGACATTTCCTTCTCAACTTATCCAACAACTCAAGTATTTTTGGTGGAAATCGTAATGTGCAGAGTGCAAAAATTGTTAATGAGGTAATAACCGTGTTTAGTAGAGAAAGTTTGGAGCCATAGGACATCATTGACAGTGTGGAAGTGAGTCTTCTTTCCATGTTGCATACAATAGGCATTAGGTCTTGGACAGAGGGTTTGGATGTTCCAAGGGGTAGTCCAAGGTACGTGAAGGGCATTTTTCCAATTTTGCAGCAAAAAATTTGTGCAATATCTTTACTTAAGTCCTCATCACAATTCATAGGAATCAAAGTTGATTTGTGGAAGTTTATTTTGAGGCCAATGGAAGTGGCATAATCAGTGAGTATTCCTTTCATTATTTGTGCTTGGTCTTGACATGCAGGCATAATGATTATGGTGTCGTCAGCGTATTGTATGACAGGGTAATCCGTTTGGTTTTGTCTTGGGAAAGGTAGATGTAGGAGACCATGTCTGAAGGCATCATTAATGGCCGCTTGTAGAAGATCTGCTGCAAGAACGAAGATGAGTGGAGAGAGGGGGTCTCCCTGACGTACTCCACTTTTTCAAATGAATTGCTTGCCCGGGACTCCATTAAGAAGAACTGGTGATTTGCCCGTGGAGAATATTAATTTGATCCATTGGAGCCATTTATCATTGAATCCCATGTGTTTCATTATGTCCAACATTGCATCATGTTCAATGGTGTCAAATGCTTTGGCAAAATCCAGTTTAAGGAGCGCAATCTTATTCTTAGAGGTTTGGCATTGATGTATATATTCAAATGCCCAAGCAAGGCAATCTTGAATTGCTCTCCCCTTAATGAAACCATATTGATTTCTATTATGATCTTTAGAATGAGCTTTTGGAGACGGTTGGCTAGCAGTTTCGTGATTACTTTGAGACAGTAATTGAGGAGTGTGATGGGCCTGAAGTCATTTACTGTGGCCGGAGAGGATATTTTAGGAATTAAGGTGATGTACCCTTCATTGATGCACTCAAGGTTTAAGGTCCCTGCATGAAACTGATCACAAAGTTTGTAGAAATCTTCCTTAATAATGTGCGAGCAAGTTTTAAGAAAAAGACCCGTGAAACCATCCGGTCCAGGTGCTCTGTCAGCAGGCATTTCTTTAATGACGTCATCAATTTCTTCTTTACAAAAGGGGTCTGTTAGCTGGTCCAGATCATTTCTTTTTTTGATTATATTGTCATGGTTAAACTTCATTTGAAATTCTCTTGATGTGCCCAATCTTTGTTTGAAGCTTTGATAAATTAGAGCTTCTTTGCCAAGGTGATCCTCTATTATGGTGCCATTGTCTAGCTGCAGAGATGAAATATTGTTCCTGCGATATCGCTCAGATGCCATTGCTTTGAATTTTTTTGGGTATTCATCCCCAAATTTGGCCCGTCTTATGGTGCATCTTTTTCTCCAGTATTGCTTTTGATAATCTAAGAGTCTGAGCAGATGTTTATTGAGAATTCTTCTGAAGTTACTCTCTGGTATTGTCATAATTCTTTTATTTTCCAATGAATCCAGATCAGCAAGTGTGGAGTTAGAGTTAGCTATAGCAGTAGCAAGTTTAGATATTTGTTTACTCCATTGTTTGAGCTCATATCTGAGTGCCTTGAATTTTCTACAGATAATTGTGGCATAGTTATTTGAGGGGATTATCTTGTTCCAAGATGATGCAACCACTTCCATGAATCCAGGGTGTTGAATCCAATATGATTCAAACCTAAAGAGATTACTTCTGGGGATGTTGGTTTCAATGGATATCACACAGGGTATGTGGTTAGAAACTGGTTTAGAGAGGGGTTTTACAGTGGTGTTGGGGTAAGATGTGGTCCAATCATTGGAAGTAGAAAACGAATCTAGTTGTTCAAGTAGGGGATCCTCTTGCATGTTGCTCCATGTGTATGATCGACCCTTAAGAGGAAGTTCAATCAATCCCTGTGTGCGAATGAAATCATTGAATGTGATCATATCATTAATATTACCACCTGGTTTATTTCGATTATTAGGGCTGCGGATGTAGTTGAAATCTCCAACAAGCAACCAGTCTTCATTGTTAGGTATTTGAAGATTAAGTAACCAGGTCATGTAATCAATTCTGGGATCACCTTGACAAGGGCCATATATGTTTACCAAAGTCCACTCTTGGGCAGATTGATTAGATTTAAATTTGGTGACAAGGGCAAATTCTTCTTCAATTAACACTGTGCCAGTGAAGATAGCACCATTCCAAATGGTCACAATGCCACCAGACGCGCCTCTTGAAGTAATGAAACCAAATTTATCAAACCTTTTTGGGCAGTAGGTTTTAATATAAGAGTTATCAAAAGCAGTTTTCTTGGTCTCCTATAAGCAAATAACCGAACAGCCACTAGAAGCAATAGCATTCGATAAAGCCAAAAGCTTGGCGTCTGAGTTCATGCCCTGGATATTCCAACATAAAACGTTCCAGTTTGATAGTAGTACCATTAAAGAAAAGAAATTAAAGCTAAATTACAAAGAGGAAGGACCAGCCTCCTTGTCAGCAAGGAGCATTTCTTCAGTCACCTCTTCCGGAGGGACAGCACACTTCTGCACAGCAATTTCTTGAATTTGTGCCATAGTCATAGGGGGAGGGATTTCTCCAGCTTCTGTCAGCTCCTCATTGATCTCAGTAATAACTATAGTAGAAACAACATTCGGGATCACTCTGGGCTTGACCTTGGAAGATTTGGTCTTGCTGTCAGTGATGGATGGCACCTTGAATCCATCATATTTGTTGGAGCGAGAGCTTCTACGCACACTGAGCACAGAGACAGGTGCTTTAGTTTTGCTGCGTTTGTTGTGAGCACCACCCCTGGAAGTACCAGCTTGCACTACAGGTAGAATCTCAGATTCAGTGTCCCTTTCCTGAACTTCAGAAACTTCAGATAGAGTAGCTATATTGTACTGGGAAGCCTCGGAAGAACCAGCCATGTCCTCTCTATCCATCGTCCAGAATTGAGCAGTGGATGTAACTGATCCATCAGCCTCACCCTGTGAGATGATGGAGGTCACTTGGACAGAGCCATCATTGGTTTCAGAAAGAGAAAGATGAATATCCAAATCGGTCGGCCTCATGCCATAACCATGGTCCCAGGGACCAATAGTTGCCAGAGTTGGTATAATGGAGCTCGAGAGGAAGTTTATTATGGGCACAAATGACAGTGGTTCAGCAATTAACATTGTATTCACGAACTCATTGTTAGTAGAAAAACTGATGTTCATACCAGCATTTGTAACAAAAATGATGATTTGGACCTGTGGGTTCTGTGTCTGAAAGCTGTGTGGGATCATCATCTCATTTTCTTGCACAGTTGGAGTATTCTGAACATTAGCAGCAAGATTGAGAGCTCCATTCCTCTGAAGGGCCTGCAAAATGTTGACCGGTGCAAGCACTAGTGCCTCTGAATCATAACTTGTAGCCGAGCTGCTCTGAGAGGAGTCATTCCAAGCTGCAAATTTAATGTCTTGCAGATTGTTGCTAGGTAGGATGCCATCTTGGACTTGCAGGCCTTCATTTGCAATCAATAATCATGCAATGAAAATTATATCCTACTTGTGGTGCATTATTCGGTGTTAATTATGCTAAATGCTTGCTTATGCGATTATTCGTTTCTTGGTTGGTCGCTTCTCAATCTTTTTGCTAGCCTTCATTTTGCACTAAGTATGATCTCTACTTGTGCATCCAAAATCCTTTAAACCAGTTTTGCCACATGAGTCCACTATATCTACCTATATGCGGTATTCTTTTGCCGCTCTAAGCAAATTTGCATGTGCCATCTCTAATTTTCAAAATAAACTTCTCTTTTGTGTGTTTGTTTCGCTCACGGAACGGTAACAAGTGGCTAATATTTTCCATGCTGGATGTGTTATTCTCACGATGAGTGTTTATTCACTTGTCATTGCATGAGAGTAAGGCAAAGGTTTTAGGGATGCCCAGTCCCGAAATGCAAAAATGAATTTACTTTATGTTGTCAAATAATAAATTCCTTGGAAAGTGTTGGTATGGAAGGCACCCGTGGATACGGTTAGCCATGGAAAGTGAAAGTATGATGAAAAAGGAATAAACTTTTTTTTTCTGTTTGGGAACCGCCTATGGCATATCTAGCATGGAAAGTGTTCGTAGCTCTATGTCGTTTTCGTTGGTGGGATGGATACACCTCCCAAAATGTTTTTATCCCTATTTTTTCGCTTTGAGCTCTGGCACCTCTACAAATCCCTACTTTCCTCTACGAAGGGCCTTTCTTTTACTTTATGCAATTTTTATTTTGAATTTGGGTCTCCATCTTCTCTTATAAAAGCAACAACTAAGAGGCAATATGATCATGCTTAAGTATTGGGTGTAGCTAATATTCGAGTGTGTTTCATGAATGGATCAATGTTTGAGCATGATGGGCTAGGGATAACTTATTTTAGCGTTGTTATTTTGAAAGACATGGTTACTTGTTGATATGCTTGAGTATCTAAATTATTATGTCAAAACTAGACTATTGCTTTGAATCACATAAAAGTCCAAATGTCCATGCTTTAAAGAAAAGAATATGATATGACTTGGTAAAGAGCACTCCACATCAAAATATCTGTTTTTATCACTTACCAACTCGAGGACGAGCAGGAGTTAAGCTTGGGGATGATGATACGTCTCCAACGTATCTATAATTTTTGATTGTTCCATGTTGTTTTATTATCAATCTTGGATGTTTTATAATCATTTTATAGTCATTTTATATCATTTTTGGTACTAACCTATTGACATAGTGCCAAGTGCCAGTTGCTGTTTTTTTGCATGTTTTTTTACATCGCAGGAAATCAATATCAGACGGAGTCCAAATGCAACGAAACTTCAGGATGATTTTTTATGGACCAAAAGGAAGAAATTGGGCCCTGGTTGCACCCGGGGGGAGTCCCGAGGAGGGGACAACCCACCAGGGCACGCTAGGAGGCCCAGGCGCGCCCTGGTGGGTTGTGCCCACCTCGGGTGCCCCCGGACCGCCTCTTTACTCTATAAATACCCCAAAAATCCAGAAACCCTAGGGGAGTCGACGAAATATTCATCCAGCCGCCGCAGAGTCCAGAACCACCAGATCCAATATAGACACCATCTCGAATGGGGTTCACCACCTCGACTAGTGCCTCTCCGATGATGCGTGGGTAGTTCTTTGTAGACCTTCGGGTCTGTAGTTAGTAGCTAGATGGGTTTCTCTCTCTCCCTGAATTCTCAATACAATGGTCTCTTGGAGATCCATATGATGTAACTCTTTTTGCAGTGTGTTTGTTGGGATCTGATGAACTTCGAGTTTATGATTAGCTATATCTTTTTATATCCATGAAGTTATTTGAGTTTCTTTGATCTCTTATATGCATGATCTCTTATAGCCTCATATTTCTTCTCCGATATTTGGGTTTTGTTTGGCCAACTTGATCTATTTATCTTGCAATGGGAAGAGGTGCCCGGTAGTGGGTTCGATCTTACGGTGCTTGATCCTAGTGACAGAAAAGGAACCGACACGTATGTTTCGTTGCTACTAACGATAAAAAGATGGGATCCCTATCTGCCGCAATAGATGACGGATCTTGTCTACATCATGTCATTGTTCTTATTGCATTACTCCATTTTTCCATGAACTTAATACACTAGATGCATGCTGGATAGCGGTCGATGTGTGGAGTAATAGTAGTAGATGCAGGCAGGGTTCGGTCTACTAATCTTGGACTTGATGCCTATGTAATGATCTTTTCCTGGATATCGTCATAATTATTTGAGGTTCTATCAATTGCCCAACAGTAATTTGTGTACCCACCGTTTGCTATTTTTCTCGAGAGAAGCCACTAGTGAAACCAAGAGCCCCCGGGTCTTCTTTCTCATATATTTGCTCGTGATCTACTTTTCCTTTGCATTTTTATTCAGATCTATTATACCAAAAATACAAAAAAATACTTTGCTGCACTTTATTTTATTTGCGATCTATTATTTCAATCTATTACAAATTTCTGGCATCGTTACCCGAAAGGGATTGACAACCCCTTTAACACATCGGGTTGCGAGGTGTTGTTACTTGTGTGCAGGTGCTGTTTACGTTGTGTTTCTTGGTTCTCCTACTGGTTCGATAACCTTGGTTTCTTCACCGAGGGAAATACCTACCGTTGCTGTGCTGCATCATCCCTTCCTCTTTGGGGAAATATCGATGTAGTCCTAGCAGACATGAGCTTTTCTGGCGCTATAGTCAGAGAGCAATCACTCATGAGTAGTACTACCGCTGCTACTGCCGCTACTACTGCCGCACAACCCGACACGAGGAGAGACGTCCTCGAATTGAGGCGGTAGCGGTGCCGAACCAGGACGGTACTGCCGCTGATGCACCCAAGCGGTACCGCTGTAGGACAGCGGTAGTTCCGCTTGAGGACCATGGGCGGTACTACCGCTAGCTCCTCACAATTTCCACTTCCGTCGAAACGACAAACTCCAAGGAGAGAAAAGGAGCCGGGGGGCAAAAATGAAGTGTACGTGTTGATTCCACCCTAGCCTTTCCAATGCGGACCCCCTCTTGATAGTACGGTGTTTCCTACGACTCAAATCCACCAAATCCGAAACGAAAGAGACTACACCATCTTCACTTAAAGCTCCGAGGGGAAAGAATCGTCTCGTGCCAATGAATGAATCTCTGAAATACTCAACGCACACGATTAGTCCGCAAAAGCATTGTCATCAATCACCAAAACTACTTAGAGAGAGACATGCCCTAACAATCTCGCCCTTTTTGGTGGAGTGATGACAACACAGGATTTGCACAAAGGAATGACAAGAGAATAAGCGAATTCCAAAAACTACAAAATATAGACAGGCTCCTCCTAAATGTGTGCACTTAATTAGAGGTGCCTTTGGAATGCAAAGTACACACATTAGGATCAACACCCCCCCCCCCTATATTTTATAGTCTGACAACATTTGCATCAATGATGAGACATATATGAGCTAGGATGCAATAGAGTAGCAGTGAGCAAAGTAAAAAACAGGAGATAAGCATGCAACTCACATACTACCAAAGGACTCGACATACATAGATAATAATAGGATAGGGTAGCATATGTTTCACACCATATGATAGGGTACCAGGTCTCACGAGCACAAGCCAAACCAAAGCAAAAGACAAGAAAAGAGTTTGCGAGAGAGAAATACAGGGCAAATAAGGCACACTCGCAACTCGACAAATCCCTAAACTCTCTCCCCCTTTGGCATCGAGACACCAAAAGGGCAAAGAGTGCTGCTACGGCCACAGGTGATAGCATAACTGACGATCTCCAACATCACATCCCCGCGTGATCGTCCGCTCCTCCATCATCGGCAGGGGGCTGCTCGGTGTCTGAGTATGTCCAAGGACAGTGGTGTTGAACCCACTCCTCCTCATCGGTGATCTTGCCCTCAGATCCGCTAGCAACTGTCGCACCAAACTGACGCATGAGCTCCTTGTGGCGGCTCCTGGCCTTCTTCTCAGACACATGAGCCATATACTGTCCATGAGACTCCATGCAGAAAAGTTTCTTCATCTTGCGCTTGAGCTTCTTTGCCCATGATGGCTCTGCTCCAGAGGGCACATAGTCCTCATCATCTTCAGCATCAGCCTCTGCCTCAACCTCGTCAACTCCTGACGGAATCCCAGACTTTGGAACCGAAGTGCCCCAGTTCTCCTTCTTCCTCAGACGCTTAATCTCATGAGGGATCAACTCGCCAGTCTCCAGCACGACACCAGGATAAGTGTGCTCCCAAGCCTTCTCAATAAGCAACATGAGAAAAGGAGCATAGATGGGGCACTTGCACTCAGAGATAGCGGAGACAAGCTCAGACCACATGACATGAGAGATATCCAAGGAATCTCCAGTGTTTTCTTCCTTCTGATGCTGACAGAAGAGTAACATGTACACGAGAAACGAGTGAACCATATCCAAATTCCCAATGCGAGGGAAAAGAGTCTCCCTGAAGATGCGATGAAGGATGTCCAGAAAGGCAGGCAACTCGTAAGTTTCCCTCTGCATCTCGGGGTTAATCTTCAAAGTGCAGTATGGCCAGAGAGATTGCTTGTGAGTAGAAGTTGCATTGCGGTGAGGATGAAAGCCAACCAAGTTCTCATGCCCTTGATCTTCAATCCCAAATAATTCCATGAACGCCTTCCATTTGACAGACAGAAGTTTGCCATTTGTCATCCACGTCAAGGCCCTTTCCGCATCAGTGCAAAGAGTGGCATAAAACTGAGCCACCAAATCTGCATCAAAGTCCTTGTTGAACTCCATGATCCTGAGAAAGTTCAACTGAGTGCACATCTGTAGAGCTTCGCCAAAGTAGGCAGGATCCTTCTCCATATAAGAAATGTCGATGGAGCGGACATCAACATAGAGGCTCTTCTTTGCTTTGATCACATCAAAGAAGATATCATACTGAAAATGGTTCCTGAATGGGCGGTTGACCAGAGTGGGTTCTTGATCTTCCGCATACGGGTTGCGGCGACGCCTTTCCCAGAACTCCTTGGTAGTCATCTCTGTCACAGACTTGGCCCTAGGCTTGGGCTTGTTCGCAACAGTCTTCTTGGGCTGAGGAGGAGGATAAACACTTGAGGAAGCAGCCCCTGACTCAGAAGTGCGATAGCGCTTTGATCTTGTCAGCGTTCTGGGAACGGGGGTCCCCAGACTTGCCTGCCTGCGGCCCACGGCGTGGCTCCGCGTGTGGGCCCATACGGCCCATCTTCATCAGCAAGGCGTTCAAGACCCTCGCGAGGGGCCAAGCCTCGCGAGGCGGACGACACAAGACCTCCTCAGAAGCGGCCTCACCAGGTTGGCTCGCGAGGGGTAGAGAGATGAAGGCAAGGCAAACCTCGCCAGGTTCTCGTGACGTGAGCCATGACGATCAAGATCAGGCGGGCGCCAGGCGGGCGCCAACGCGCGCAGTGTCCTTGGTTCCCCTTTGGTGCTGGGGAAGCAAGCGCAGGCGCAGTGTACCAAGGCGTCAAGCAAAGGTTTCCATATCGGTGCAACAAGACCAAGACCAGCAGGACGACAAGACGAAGGTCACCATGGAGCCCAAGGCAGCGTCACCACCAGAACCTTTTGCAAGCGAAGAGCGCTTTTGTCAGGATAAGCTGTACTAGTTGTCCCCTTTCAAATTGGCCGTTGTTGGCTCCCTTCCCACTCAATATTTGGGGAGAGGACCAGGGCTTATATAAGTAGGACTAGCCACCACCGTAGAGGGCATCTCGATCTCGATCTCGATCTTGAACTGATCAAGAGACAACTAAGCATCAGGCATCTCGATCTGATCTTTAGCTGATCCTTAGCCACACACCAAGCACAAGAACACCTCAACTTCAGGAGGTTGTTCTTCCCCTTGTAACTGTTCATCCATAGCCCAAGAGGCAATCCACCACCACCACACTGGAGTAGTGTATTACACCACAACGGTGGCCCAAACCAGTATAAATCTTGTGTCCCTTGTGTTGTGAGTTTGTTGAGTTCGTTCATGAGATCTTAGCAAGCTAGGACGTGGATTGGTAGGGGGAGAACTTCGCGCGCACCCCAGAGTTCGAACCTTGAGGGTTTTACCGGAACCCATGATCCGACATTTGGCGCGCCAGGTAGGGGTGCGCCGAAGCTTCCCTTCCGTTGCTCCGCGTCCCGTCGCGTCATCGTCTCCATGGAGGACGCACGCCGCGCCTGCACCGAGGGCTGGTTTGCCCTCGCCACCCGCGTTGCTCAGACGGCCCCTGTCAGTAGGCCACCCCGTCGCTCTCTGTTGCCTGCCACCAACGCCGCCATCGGCCTGGTGGGGAACAAGCAGCAAGCGTGCTCGTTGCACCCCTCGGTGCGACAGGACGGCCGCACCGCCACTCCATCGCTGACTCCCGCTGGTTCATCGTCTCACGCTCGTCGCGCTCCCACGGACGCACGGGCCGCGCTCCTCATGGCGCACGAGCTCCTGCGCTACCGCCCAGTCGATGACCTCTACGAGGACTGGCTCGACCGCATCGCCGAGCTTGTCCGCGCCGCAGGGGGCTCCCCTGCGCCGTCCCTCTCTCTGCCTCGCCCTCCGCCAGCTATGGGCGATGTAGCTCACGGAGCACCTCCACGACCTCTGCACCAAGAAGGCGCCCTGGCGCCAAGGCGCGCGGCTCCACGACACGACCCACCGCGTTCGGCGCCCGCGTGAAGAAAGAAGCTGTCAAGAAGTCCCTCGACCGCAAGAGAACGATCCACCACTCCTCGCACCGCCGTGCCAGGATCGTTTGCTGGGGCAAGGCCCCGTGCTGCTTGCCGTAGCGGCCCGCGGGCGCCAAGACCAAACTCCACCTCCAAGACGGGCCCAGGTGACCACGGCCGGTTGCCGCGCCTTCACCCCCGAGCTGCGCAGCGTCGCCTGGACGGGCAAGTTCAAGCCGGATCTGCCTCCTCGCTACGACGGCACCCCCGACCCCGCGGAGTTTCTGCAGCTCTACGAGCTGAGCATCGAGGCGGACAACGGCGACGAGAAAGTCATGGCGAACTGGTTCCCTATGGCGCTCAAAGACGGCGCTCGTTCGTGGCTCCTGAACCTGCCTCCAGGCTCGATGTCCTCCTGGGACGAGATGCGCGACCGCTTCGTCGCTAACTTCCAGGGCACTCGCGATCGCCCACCGGCCGCGGGTGACCTGTGCCGCATCAAGCAACAACCAAGAGAGACCCTCCAGAAGTACATCCAGCGCTTCAACAATGTTCGTCTCAAGACACCCAAGGTGACGGACGAGGCCATCATCTCCGCGTTCTCTGATGGCGTCCGTGACGTCAAGATGAAGGAGGAGCTTGCTATCCACGAGGAGCTATGCACGTCCCTGGAGCTGTTCAACCTGGCGACCAAGTGCGCAAGAGCTGAGGAGGGGTGAGGGAGTCCTGGATTAGGGGGTCCTCGGACAGCCAGACTATATACTTTGGCCGGACTGTTGGACTATGAAGATACAAGATTGAAGACTTCGTCCCGTGTCCGGGTGGGACTCTCCTTTGCGTGGAAGGCAAGCTTGGCAATTCGGATATGTAGATTTCCTCCCTTGTAACCGACTCTGTGTAACCCTAGCCCCCTCCGGTGTCTATATAAACCGAAGGGTTTAGTCCGTAGGACAACAACAATCATAATCATAGGCTAGCTTCTAGGGTTTAGCCTCTACAATCTCGTGGTAGATCAACTCTTGTAATACTCATATCATCAAGATCAATCAAGCAGGAAGTAGGGTATTACCTCCATCGAGAGGGCCCGAACCTGGGTAAACATTGTGTCCCCCGCCTCCTGTTACCATTAGCCTTAGATGCACAGTTCGGGACCCCCTACCCGAGATCCGCCGGTTTTGACACCGACATTGGTGCTTTCATTGAGAGTTCGACTGTGCCGTCACGGTAAGGCTTAATGGCTCCTTCGATCATCAGTAATGATGCGATCCAGGGTGAGGTTTTTCTCCCCGGACAAATCTTCGTATTCGGCGGCTTCCTACTACGGGCCAACTCGCTTGGCCATCTGGAGCAGATCGATAGCTACGCCCCTGGCCATCAGGTAAGGTTTGGAAGCTTGAACTATACTGCCGACATCCGCGGAGACTTGATCTTCGACGGATTCGAGCCCATGTCAGGTGCGCCGCACAGTCACGACGAGCGTGACTTAGCTCGGCCGTCGGACGGTGTTCGGGAGATCACACCTGTGGCTACTCCGGCCCTCAATCCGGAGCAGATCATGTCGTCCTAGGACGGGTGGATAGACCCCGCCACGGAGGCCGCACACTCAGCAGCGATAGAGCCGGATACTGACTTCACCTCCTATGAGAGCTGTGTCACCGTCCCTTGGATTCGTCCCCGGCCACAGGCTCCGAACCGCTTGCGTCCGTGCCTATCGAATCTGATTGGGCACCGATCATGGAGTTTACCTCCGCGGCTATCTTTCAGCACTCGCCCTTGGTTGACGTGCTAAACTCATTAAGGCCCTCTCCTTGTCAGGAGATCCTTGGCCGAACTATGTGCGGCTCGAGTGGGAAGCGGACGACGAAGAAATTCGTTCCCCACCCACCACCCACTTAATAGCCACTGTCGACGACTTAACCGACATGCTTGATTTCGTCTCTGAAGACATCGACGGTATGGACGACGATGCAGGAGAGGAACAGGAACCACCGCCCACAGGGCGCTGGACAGCCACTTCATCATATGATATATACATGGTGGATACCCCCAAAGAAAACAACGACGAGGAACGAAAGGATGTGGCGAAGGATAATTCCCTCGAAAAGCAACCAAAGCGACGACATAGGCGCCGCTCCAAATCCCGCCTCAGCAAAAACAGCGATAACAGTGCAAGAAAGAATAATACCCCGGTCGACCCCAAAGGAAACGACGACCACATGGACCCAGCGATGGAGCAGGATGAGCAAGCAGACGGTGAACATAGTACAGAACCGTTGTTCGATCGCGGCGACGACGAGGGTAAAGCTCATCAACCGATCTCCGGAGAGGAGAACCGTCCAGACGACGATGCACACATCATCCCGGAAAGGCACTTGGAACAAGAGAATCTCCATAGAAGGATTATTGCCACCGCGAGGAGGCTGAAGAAGCAGAAGCAGAGGCTTAAGGCCGCGCAGAATACGCTCAACAGCAGATGGAACAAGGTGCTTGACACCGAAGAAAAGTACGGTGGCAGTCACCACATAAAGAGCTATCCAAAGCGCAAGCTGCTGCCTGAATTCGACGACAAGGCTTTAGAGCCCATTCAGCCAAAAAATAAAACCGCCGATCAGCCGGATCGACCACCCCGTGGCCGCGACAGGGCGACTACCGATGTCGCACACAAGTCAGCACACGATTTCTGTGAAGACCTGCACAAAAAAGCTGGTATGGCCAGGTCCATCTACGGATCTAGGAAGCGCGCTCCGGCACAGAATCATGGCCGCCCAAACGACTAAACTGACCGAATAACAGCTCGGAATCAAAACCAAACACCATAACCGTCAGAAGAATGCCATGACACAACCAAATACAGGGGTGCCGCGCACCCCCTATGCTTCACCGATGAGGTGTTGGATCATGAATTTCCAGAGGGATTCAAACCCGTGAACATAGAGGCATACGACGGAACAACGGACCCTGGGGTTTGGATTGAGGACTTTATCCTTCACATTCACATGGCTCGTGGAGATGATCTCCACACCATCAAATACCTGCCCGTCAAGTTGAAAGGACCAACTCGGCACTGGCTGAAAAGTCTCCCCGAAAACTCAATTGGAAGTTGGGAGGAGCTTGAGGATGCTTTTAGGGCTAATTTTCAAGGGACCTATGTCCGACCTCCGGATGCAGACGATTTAAGTCACATAATTCAACAGCCCGGAGAGTCAGCCCGAAAGCTTTGGAACAGATTTCTCACGAAGAAGAATCAAATCATCAACTGCCCGGATGCTGAAGCCTTAGTGGCTTTCAAACACAGTGTCCAGGACGAATGGCTCGCCAGACACCTCGGCCAGGAAAAACCGAGGACAATGGCAGCCCTAACAAGCCTTATGACCCGCTTTTGCACGGGCGAAGACAATTGGCTGGCCCGCAGCGGCACCAGCGACCCAGGCACATCCGTAGTCAGGGATGGCAACGGGAAACCACGACGCAATAAAAGCAAGTGTCGAAACAATGAAGACAGCCCAGACAATACGGCGGTAAACGTTGGATTCTGGGGCTCTCAACCCGGTCAACGGAAAAAGCCATTTAAAGGCAGCAAAGATGGACCGTCCAGCCTAAACAAGATTCTAGACAGATTATGTCAGATTCATGGCACCTCCGACAAACCTGCAAATCACACCAATAGAGAATGTTGGGTCTTCAAGCAGGCCGGCAAGTTAAACGCTGAACACAAGGAGAGGGAGACACCGAGTGAAGACGAGGACGAGCCTCGCCAGCCGAACACGGGGGGACAGAAAAAATTCCCACCAGAGGTCAAAACAGTGAACATGATTTACGCAATTCACATACCGAAGAGGAGGCGCCAATGCGCACTTCGAGACGTACATGCCGTGGAGACCGTCACCCCCAAGTTCAACCCTTGGTCGGCCTGCCCGATCACTTTTGATCGCAGGGATCACCTGACCAGTATCCGACACGGAGGATCGGCTGCCTTGGTGCTAGACCCAATAATTGATGGATACCATCTCACCCGAGTCCTCATGGACGGCGGCAGTAGTCTTAATCTGATATATCAGGACACCGTCCACAAAATGGGGATAGACTAGACAAGAATCAGCCAAAGCAATAATACCTTTAAAGGAGTAATATCAGGCCCAGAGGCCCGCTGCACGGGCTCTCTAGTGCTAGAGGTTGTATTCGGTTCTTCCGACAACTTCCGACGTGAAGAATTAACCTTCGACATCGCTCCATTCCGAAGCGGCTTTCACGCACTACTCGGAAGAATGGCCTTCGCTCGTTTCAATGCAGTACCGCATTACGCTTATCTTAAGCTTAAGATGCCCGGTCCACGTGGCATCATCACAGTTAGAGGAAACACTGCGTTCCCTATGTGCGGAGGAATATGTGGCGGCTCTAGCAGCCGAACACTGAACGGCCTCTCCAACCAGAACGAATGATCGGTCGTCAAGACCGCGGACACGGTTAGACGAGTCCGGCGCACCACTAGTTGTAACAGCTCAGATAAACCTGAGATTGGGTCGAGGGATATACCCCCATAGGTGGTGCTAGGGGCTTCCTGCATGTAAAAAGGGCTACAGTTCGGCTTGACCCTATTAATACAATAATAGATCGCTTTTTAATGGTTCATTAAGAATAACCAATTTTTTGCACGAAGACTTTCACCTGGGTTTTTCTCTTTTACAGATGATCATCGTGCTACACCCTTCCAGGATACGGCACAACGAGGACACATGCGCAGACATGCAGCAGGGCCTCGCTCAAAGGTTTCTTTTTAGATTAAGACCCTGTGTAAACCTTTTCTACTGTCTCTTGTTGCTTCACACCCCCCGGATACTCAACACAACCGAGAGGGATGCTGGCGTTATTGGCATTTTGTCACGTCAGACTAATGCACGTACCTGGAAATTCAGGGCTCATTATAGAGGGCGTTACTCAGCCTAGTATATGTTGTAAAGTCCGAATACCTTAGGGAGAGTGTTCGGCGTCGCGAGTTTGGCCTTATATGCATCAGCTCCGAATCATGTCTTTGGTCAATAGTTGGGTTTGCCTGGCTCCCGTGTTTTGCTACCTTACGTTCCGCTCTATCGGCTAAGGTGGCACCGGGAGAACTACTGCGATTGTGCCCTGGTTCATCTAGATGAGCACCTCAGTAGAGAAAGCCGAAAACTGACTGTCATGATAAAGCGCGAGACTGGTCAACCACTCGATGACTCAGCGGAATCCTTGTGATTCCTCCGCATTAACGAAGGACCGGTTTCCCGGTCATGTATGTACGCGCACCGTATTCGGATGAGCGCGGAAGTACCAGGGGCTATGTAGTAGCCCCACCGTCAAGCTCCTATGGCTAAGTGAAGGTGTTAAAGCTATATAGTCCGATTGCCTTGTTCACCACGCCATCACCTCCTTAATGGACCAAGACGTTGGATCAAGTGTGAATACGCGCTTTTCTGAACACCCCTTATGTGCGTGGGGGCTGAAGCCGACAACTGCAAACTTTCAGGTTATATACATACATAAACAACCGCACAGGAGGCATCATAATACTTTCAGGCAAAAGTATAAACACAGACTTTATAATCCAAATAGCATTGTTTTTACAATTGGGATACATGTCACTCGAACATGATACTCTTCGAGCACTGAGCCTTTATTAAACGAGCGCCTTCTAGGACTTCTTCAAAATAGTGCTCGGCCATGACCTGGCCTATGGCCGGACCCCGGGTTGCAATAGCGGTGGCCTCCAGCTCTGCCCAGTATGTATTAACATGGGAAAGAGCCATCCGCGCACCCTCTATGCACGCCGACCTCTTTACAGCGGCGATATGCGGCACATCGCCAAGGAATCGTTGCACTAAACCAAAATAACTATTCCGCCTTGGTCCCTTCGGCCAAAGATGATCCACGGCAGACCTCATGGCAAGTCTGGACAACCTATGGAGCTTGGCCCACTCGGCCATTTGTTCATTTAGCAACAGCGGACGCGTCGGAGCACTGAACTGCGACCAGAACAACCTTTCCACTTCATGATCTTTCTGATCTTTGGAAAACTCAGTCGCATCAGCAGCACTCGTTGCCAAGTCCAAGTACGCGTCTGCAGCACTCCATAATTGATCCAGAGGGGCATACTTCGGATCTCCGAACTTCGTCCGCAACAAAAAGGGCTTCCCAGCCGTGATATCTGCGGCTTGACGGAGCTCCTCCTTCGCCGCTCTGATTTTAGAGCGGGTTTCCTTGGCTGCTTCCATGGCTTTCTTCAGGTCAGCCGCTTTCGCTTGGCTTTCCTTTTCAAGAAGCTCATATCAGCCGGCGGCATCTTTCAGCTCAACAGCCATCTTGGCTATTTTATCTTCGCTCTGGCGATGAGCAGCCCGTTCGGCTCTTAACTCTTCGGCCACCTTTAGGGCGGCCGCATCACTTCTCCTAGCTTGTTCCTTGGCTCGGGCAAGTTCCGCCCGAAGGGTCTCCACGGCGGCAGCTCCATCTGCAGTCACAGCATATTATAGATACTAGTATCATGCTCCTCTTAATATTTATTGACCAACCGAAAATACATACCATGTGCCTCGTCAAGCCGCTTGTTCACAAGCGCGATGTCGGCATCTGCCGCGTCAAGCTGCCGCCTCAGTTCGGTAAACTCAGCAGTCCGGCCAGCCACCGGATCCTCTGCCGCCTGCACATGAAAGCAGTGCGATTATTACCTGGGACTATGATCCTCTGTTTATCGCCTTTGGACGGCAACTAGAGTCTCAGGGGCTACTATATGTATACATCACACCTAGCGTGTGCGGTACCATCAAAATATATATATTACTTTGCGTACCTCAAAGCCTCTTAGCAGGCTCGTAAAAGCTTCATGCAACCCACTTTTGGCGGATGAAATCCTCTCAACCACCGTACCCATTAAGGTACGATGCGCCTCTGAGATAGCCGCTTGCTCCAGAAGACCCATCAGTGCGTCCGGTTGGGCACTAGACAGCCCCAGACTCTTTTTATTGCTCTCCTTAGGAGCCGAATACTCCGGACTTTGGGTGGCCGAAGGGTTACCTTCTGGCCTTGGCGGATTAGGAGAAATCCTCCGTGACGACACCTTAGGGTCGTCCGCCCCATGAGGCGGGGAGGCAGGGGAGGCGTTTCGCTCTCCATCATCTCCGGAAGAAGATCCCCCGAAGACGAACTCTGTCGAGAAGGGCTACGAGCCGGGCTGTAAGATATATGTCTCGGTTATTGTCCTCGGAGATAAAGCAGGATATATCTACCAAAATACTCCTGTTCACTTACAGCTCGGTGGAGGGCTGGCCCCCTTGAGGCCGTTGTGCGGTAAGGACGACCTTCGGGGCAGGGCCCCTTAGCGAAGGTTTCTTCCCTTGTTTGGAAACCTCTGTTTCCAAGTCTTCAGAGGCGGTCCTTTTCCTTCCTTGGGGAGATGGGATTCTAGATTCTTCTCCCCGATTATCCTCCTTTGCGGAGACACTAATTCCCCCGATTTGGATGTGTAATGTGTGAAGCCCGCTTTCGGCTTCTTTATTCCTCCCTTTATCTTCCCCTGATGGCACTTGATAAGGTGCGTGCTCAAGCATCCTGGCTAGTACATGATCCGGTGAGCCTTCGGGAAGGGGGGCCGAACACCTGATCCTCTCCGTCTTTCTTATCCAGTCATGGCCAAGAGTAATTTTTTCAGAATGATGTTGTGACAAATAAAAAGACAGCATGTTCGGCCGCAGGATTACTTACATGGGTATCTAGACGGTTGCAGTTGAGACCCGCATCCTCGGTGGTGTCCGGACACTTTATTCGTGATCCAAAGAACAATCCATACATCTCTTTGAGCGTCACGCCGAAGAATTGCTGAATGGTTCGCGGTCCTTCCGGGCTGAACTCCCACATACGGAGAGATCGACATTGGCATGGCAGGACCCGACGAACTAGCATAACTTGCATTACCTTGACAAGACTGACATCCCTCTTGAGGAGATCTCGGATGCGACTTTGCAATGTCAGCACGTCATTAACTGGCCCCCAGTCCAGCCCCTTGTTGACCCATGACGCCAGTTGCGGCGGAGGGCCCGAGCGGAAGGCGGGGCAGCCGCCCACTTTGTACCTCGGGGAGCTGTGATGTAGAACCACTCCCGTTGCCATAAGTCGGACACCTCCGGGAAGGAACCCTTTGGCCATAGAGCATCGGCGCCTTTGCTTATTACGGCATCTCCGCATTTTGCGTGTCGCCCATCGATCGTATTCGGCTTCACATTGAAGGTCTTGAGCCATAAGCCGAAGTGTGGGGTGATGCAAAGGAAAGCCTCACACACGACGATAAAGGACGAGATGTGAAGGATGGAATCTGGAGCTAGGTCGTGGAAATCGAGCCCGTAATAGAACATAAGCCCTCTCACAAAGGGATCAAGATTAAAGCCTAG
This sequence comes from Aegilops tauschii subsp. strangulata, assembly GCF_002575655.3. Lineage (NCBI taxonomy): Eukaryota > Viridiplantae > Streptophyta > Magnoliopsida > Poales > Poaceae > Aegilops > Aegilops tauschii. The sequence goes on from NC_053036.3 coordinate 522,747,994, forward strand.
CCCTTGGAGGAAGTGGGAAACAAATACGACACTCTCGTTGGGTTCGGGAGTGGGGATGACCTGCCCTAGAGCAGGCAGCCTGTGCGAGATTTTGGCGGTCAGATACCTGGCTTCTCTTAGCTTCTTGATGTCCTCCTCTGTGACAGAGGAGGCCATCCACCGGCCTTGAAGGTTGGATCCGGACATGGTTGAAGGTCCGAAGCACTTAGTCTGAGCCTTGGGTGTTGGAACTCGAGGTGGGGGAAGGGAAGGATCGAGCGCGAGAAGAAAAGGACTGGCCTTGGCCCCTTTATAAAGAGGGCGAATATCAAGCGTCCTCCGCGTGGCCGTTTGGTACTTGCCTAAAAATCGAGGGGTCATACTAACAAGCATGATTGGGTTACCCACACCCGTATTGATGAGAAACCCGTGATAAGGGGAACACGATCTCTGCTTCGACAAGACATGCCAATAAAACCGCCTCGTAACACGTGCAATGGCGGGCTGGGAGAAACGGTTCGTAATGACCGAACCATGGCAGGATGTCACGTTATGAAAAGTTGTCAGCAGATTAGATTTGTGGAATAATATACTCTCTACGGTGGTATGTGGAATTTGTTTTGCAGAGCCGGACGTGGTCCTTGTGTTCAAAATCTTCTATGAAGTATTCGGAGGAGGAACCCACCTTGCAATGCCGAAGACAATCTGCGCGCCGGACTCATCGTCATTGAAGCCTGGTTCAGGGGCTACTGAGGGAGTCCTAGATTAGGGGGTCCTCGGACAGCCGGACTATATACTTTGGCCGGACTGTTGGACTATGAAGATACAAGATTGAAGACTTCGTCCCGTGTCCGGGTGGGACTCTCCTTTGCGTGGAAGGCAAGCTTGGCAATTCGGATATGTAGATTTCCTCCCTTGTAACCGACTCTGTGTAACCCTAGCCCCCTCCGGTGTCTATATAAACCGGAGGGTTTAGTCCGTAGGACAACAACAATCATAATCATAGGCTAGCTTTTAGGGTTTAGCCTCTACGATCTCGTGGTAGATCAACTCTTGTAATACTCATGTCATCAAGATCAATCAAGCAGGAAGTAGTGTATTACCTCCATCGAGAGGGCCCGAACCTGGGTAAACATTGTGTCCCCCGCCTCCTGTTACCATTAGCCTTAGACGCACAGTTCAGGACCCCCTACCCGAGATCCGCCGGTTTTGACACCGACAAGGGCCGCCTCTCCTCGTTGAGCTCCCGGCTGTGGACCCGGAGGAGAAGAAAGCCAAGGCCAAGGACGTGAGGCGCAAGGGAGCAGCCGTGCTTGCGGCGGAGCCGGACACCAAGCGCGGCAGAGACCAGCCCGAGTCATCCAAGAGCAGCCGACCGTTCTGCACCTTCCATAACCTGCATACCCACAACACCAGCGACTATCAAGAGCTCAGAGCCATTCGAGAAGGACGCTTCGGTTGACGCCCCGAGTGCAACGACCGGGGCTACGACCGAGGAGGAGGACATGGTGGCGGACACTGGGACGACCGTGGCCCGCGCCACGAGTGGCGCGATCAGCCTCGTGAGGACCGTTGGCTGGATCAGCCTCACGAGGGCGCCTGGAGGGACCAACCTTGTGAGGATCGTCCTCAGGGCAACGCCGGTCTTCCCCCAGTACCGCCGCCACCAAGAAGGAATGACGACCACCATCAAGATGAGGGGGTTGGGGGCTTCCAGGAGCCGCGTGCTATCGCCTGCATCTTGGGCGGAGCTCAGGCCCCAGCCTCGCAGCGTATCTTCAAACAGTTTGCTCGTGAAGTGAATGCAGTCCTCCCCAAGCTCGAGGCCACACGCCCGCTCAGGTGGTCCAAGTGCGCCATCACCTTTAGTTCGGCGGATCAACTCAAGTGCGCGGCTACCGCAGGCGCCCTCCCGATGCTTTGCTCCCTGGTCATTAGCAACGTGCAAGTCACCAAGACCCTCATCGACGGCGGCGCAGGGCTCAACGTCCTGTCCGTCGACACGTTCGACAACCTCCAAGTGCCGTATGACCAGCTTCAGCCCACCAAGCCTTTCTTAGGAGTGACCGACGGCTCCACTACCCCGATCGGGCAGGTCCGCCTTCCCGTCACCTTCGGAGAATGCAAAAACTACCACACCGAACTCATCGACTTCGACGTCGTGCACATCCGTCTGCCGTACAATGCGATCCTCGGGTATCCAGCCCTGGCCAAGTTCATGGCGGTGACCCATCACGGCTACAATGTCCTCAAGATGCCGGGAAGCGGCGGAATCATCACTATCCCATGCGAAGAGAGAGATGCGGTGTGCTCCCTTGAGCGTGCCTTCCAAGCTGCAGCAATCGACGACCACGACAGCAAGGACGAGTGCCCTTCTGAGGCCACCCCAAGAAGAAAAAGCAGTTGCGTCGTGCAGGACCTCAGGAGGGTGGCGTCGTGACTGGAACCTCGTCAGGATCAGCGCCCGCGCCAGGGGCGCCTCCCTCCATCGCATAGGAAGGTGCGCCCGGCGCCTTTCTCGGGCAGGGCTCGGGGGCTCTCTTCTGGAGGGCCTCAGACCTTGCCAACATCACGAGCGAGGCGCTCGGGCACCACCTGGAGGCATGCTTTACGACACGTTTCCCTCGGGAGAACACAGTGCGAGGAGCGCCCACCGCTCAGGAGTTCATCACCAGGACCACTCAGGAACTGCAAGACGCAAGGGCCATGCGCGATGACCGCCGCCCACCAGGCACAGCTCCCCATCCAGGCGAGGATGTCGGGCTGCACATCTGCATCGACGTCCCAGGGCTCAACAGGGCCGCATCTCAGGAGCCCTTCTGGCCTTCGCGCGTGGGCCGCTGCGAGGGTCCACCGCATAGCTAGGTTCGCATGCCTTTTGGCCTGCCGAGCGTGGCGTCCGCCTATCAGCGCAACTTGCGGCGCACCCTGGCAGCTCAGGAGGCCAGGCATTACGCCGTCCTGACGGAGATGGAGACGGTCCTCAAGGAACCGCCTGGACCCCCCGAGCCTCCCGAGGCTCAGGGCCACGGTGGCTCATGAGGAGTAACCCCTTCGCCGCGTACCTTCAGCTGTCCCCACATCCCTTCATCGACAGCACCAGGTGACATTTTCCAAGTTTATTTAGCTGGGAGCGCCCCTCGGGCTGCATCATTCCTGGGCCGCGTGGGGTCGTCCCTGTGGCATGTATCCCTTTTGTTAGAAATATGCCCTAGAGGCAATAATAAAATGGTTATTATTGTATTTCCTTGTTCATGATAATTGTCTGTTGTTCATGCTATAATTGTATTAACTGGAAACCGTAATACATGTGTGAATACATAGACCACAACATGTCCCTAGTAAGCCTCTAGTTGACTAGCTCGTTGATCAATAGATGGTTATGGTTTCCTGACCATGGACATTGGATGTCATTGATAACGGGATCACATCATTAGGAGAATGATGTGATGGACAAGACCCAATCCTAAGCATAGCACAAGATCGTGTAGTTCGTTTGCTAGAGCTCTTCTAATGTCAAGTATCATTTCCTTAGACCATGAGATTGTGCAACTCCCGGATACCGTAGGAATGCTTTGGGTGTACCAAACGTCACAACGTAACTGGGTGGCTATAAAGGTGCACTACAGGTATCTCCGAAAGTGTCTGTTGGGTTGGCACGAATCGAGACTGGGATTTGTCACTCCGTATGACGGAGTGGTATCTCTGGGCCCACTCGGTAATGCATCATCATAATGAGCTCAATGTGACTAATGAGTTAGCCACGGGATCATGCGTTACGGTACGAGTAAAGTGACTTGCCGGTAACGAGATTGAACAAGGTATTGGGATACCGACGATCGAATCTCGGGCAAGTAACGTACCGATTGACAAAGGGAATTGTATACGGGATTGATTGAATCCTCGACATCGTGGTTCATCCGATGAGATCATCGTGGAACATGTGGGAGCCAACATGGGTATCCAGATCCCGCTGTTGGTTATTGACCGGAGAGTCATCTCGGTCATGTCTGCATGTCTCCCGAACCCGTAGGGTCTACACACTTAAGGTTCGGTGACGCTAGAGTTGTAGAGATATTAGTATGCGGTTAACCGAAATTTGTTCGGAGTCCCGGATGAGATCCCGGACGTCACGAGGAGTTCCGGAATGGTCCGGAGGTAAAGATTTATATATGGGAAGTCCTATTTTGGCCACCGGAAAATGTTCGGGATTTTTCGGTATTGTACCGGGAAGGTTCTAGAAGGTTCCGAAGTGGGGCCCACCTGCATGGGGGGACCCACATGAACGTGGGTAGTGGGGGCAAGGCCCCACACCCCTGGTCAAGGCGCACCAAGATCCCACCTTAGAAGGAATAAGATCATATCCCGAAGGGATAAGATCAAGATCCCTAAAAAGGGGGGATAACAATCGGTGGGGAAGGGAAATGATGGGATTTCTTTCCCCCACCTTTGCCAACGCCCCAATGGACTTGGAGGGCAAGAAACCAGCCCCCTCCACCCCTATATATAGTGGGGAGGCGCATGGGAGCAGCACCCCAAGCCCTGGCGCCTCCCTCCCTCCTGTGACACCTCTTCCTCCCCGCTTGCGCTTGGCGAAGCCCTGCCGGGATCCCGCTACTTCCACCACCACGCCGTCGTGCTGCTGGATCTCCATCAACTTCTCCTCCCCCCTTGCTGGATCAAGAAGGAGGAGACGTCCCGCTCCGTAGGTGTGTTGAACGCGGAGGTGCCGTCCGTTCGGCGCTAGGATCATCGGTGATTTGGATCACGACGAGTACGACTCCATCAACCCCGTTCTTTTGAACGCTTCCGCGCGCGATCTACAAGGGTATGTAGATGCACTCCCCTGTCTCTCATTGCTAGATGACTCCATAGATTGATCTTGGTGATACGTAGAAAATTTTAAATTTCTGCTACGTTCCCCAACAGTGGCATCATGAGCCAGGTTTATGCGTAGATTCTATGCACGAGTAGAACACAAAGTAGTTGTGGGCAACGATTTGTTCAATTTGCTTACCGTTACTAGTCTTATCTTGATTCGGCGGCATTGTGGGATGAAGCGGCCCGGACCGACCTTACACGTACTCTTACGTGAGATAGGTTCCACCGACTGACATGCACTTGATGCATAAGGTGGCTAGCGGGTGTCTGTCTCTCCCACTTTAGTCGGATCGGATTCGATGAAAAGGGTCCTTAGGAAGGGTAAATAGCAATTGGCATATCACCGTTGTGGCTTTTGCGTAGGTAAGAAACGTTCTTGCTAGAAACCCATAGCAGCCACGTAAAACATGCAACAACAATTAGAGGACATCTAACTTGTTTTTGCAGGGTATGCTATGTGATGTGATATGGCCAAAAGGATGTGATGTATGAGATTGATCATGTTCTTGTAATAGGAATCACGACTTGCATGTCGATGAGTATGACAACCGGCAGGAGCCATAGGAGTTGTCTTAATTTATTGTATGACCTGCGTGTCAATGAAAAACGTCATGTAATTACTTTACTTTATTGCTAACCGTTAGCCATAGTAGTAGAAGTAATAGTTGGCGAGACAACTTCATGAAGACACGATGATGGAGATCATGATGATGGAGATCATGGTGTCATGCCGGTGACGAAGGTGATCATGCCGCGCCTCGAAGATGGAGATCAAAAGGCGCAAGATGATATTGGCCATATCATGTCACTTTATGATTTGCATCTGATGTTTGTCATGTTTACATCTTATTTGCTGTAACATCCCAAAATTCTAAATTTTGGAATGTTATAATAAACAGATAGATTGGATTGATTGTTTGATTGATTGACTGAAAGTGAGTGAATTCGAAATCTTTTGAAATTTAAATGAGAGGGAATAAAAGGACTTTCCCAAACTTTCATTTTGCTGTTATGATCTCCATGAATTCAAATTCTTTTCACCACAAAACCCTGGAGAGAAGATGACATGACTTCTTCCATTTATTTAAATGACAAGGGGTGTTGAAAATATTTGAATTTCATTTGAGAATATTTCCAATTCTGAAACTTTATGCAACTCCATGATTTTCACGAGCGAAGATAAAATGACTTCTTCAAAACATATGAAATATGAGTTGGGAGTTTCAACGGATCAAATTCAAAGTCCTGTTGGAAATTATTTTTAATTTGGAGTTATTTGGGTTTTATTCAAATTATTTTTCTCCAAAAATAAAATATATGGAAAATAGGGTAACATGATTCCCTACATCAGAAAATTGGAGAACAATTAATTTGAAATCATTTTGGTATTTTTAAAATGATTTTTATGAGGTTTTAGTGCAGCAGTAGCACTCTTTGCTTTATCTGAATTCTTTTATATTTTATTTGACGCTAGAAAAATGTTCATGTTGTAGAAAATCTTTTTCTGAAAATTTTGATATATAATATGCCTATATAAATATTTTATTGTATTTTTCTTTATTCGGTTTTCCTTCTGTTTCTATTTAAAAACAAATAACAAAAACTGTACATGTGGCCCATCACTAACTGCCGCCTAGGTGCACATCATAGTATCAGCGGGCGCCCCATTTTTTCTCTCCTACATGGGCCCGGCCCAGCCAGCCTTTTATTTTTTTTACTTAGGCCGATTTTTGTTTAAAAAAAAAACTGCAGCCCATGTACGGGCGCGGCCGGCCGAAGCTTTAGGCCCATGCGAGGCGCGTCTTTTGTCCTCTGTTTCGTTTAATTACGTCTATGTTTAGTCCCACATTGCCTAGCCTTTAACCCTTAAACCTCTTTTTCACCTATAAATATAGACCCATAGAGCCTCTAAAAAATTATCCATTGTGGGTTAAATCAATATTTTGGTTTGACTAGCTAAAAATATATTTCTCCTCTCCGGCGGAACTTTTGGAAGTTGTCTCCACATTCCGAAGTCGTCTTTTAGGTATATTTATTCGTTCTTTGTAAATACGTTAGACATAAACCTTTTTTTTATAGCCGTAGCTATTTTTTCCTTCTGCAAAACAGCTTGGCCCTGATTTTTCAAATAGCCATAACTTTTTACTCGTTCATCCAAATTAGATGAAACCAGCGCCTATGGTTTCGTCTTGTTTTCACCTATCCAGTTAACCTGTCACGTCAACTTTTTGAAATTTTCAAATTTCGAAATTTGTTCAAATTCATATTCAAACTTCTTTTGTTCATAACTTAAGTTTCGTAGCTCCGTTTGAGTTGATTCTTTTTGCTAATCGAAGCTCTTGACCTAAACTTTCTGATAAGGCCAAATTCACATAATTTTGGTACTGTTAGAAATTGTCTTATGTTGCAAGAGTTATTTGCTTGGTTTTGAAGTTTTCCGAATTGTTTTCCTCGTTCTTTCTGATCTTTTGAGTGATTGCTTATGTGTGGTTACCATTGCTTGCTCTCGATAGATTGACCTGAGTGTGACGAGTAGATCTATCCAGAGTATTGAGTGCGAATCATCTTCATCAACATTGCAGGCAAGTTCACACTTTGATCATATCCCTTTCATACCCAGTTTTTATGCATTAGATTCAACCCTCAAACATTGCATGGTTAGGACCTAATTAAATTGTGGGTATTGGGAAGTAGTTGAGGTAGCACCTATTACCTGTTCTTTTATCAAACCCTTGGGAGTTACTTCTACGTTGCTATTATATTGCTATGCTATGCTCGTAGACGTGGATTGGGTTTGAGAGATTTCCATGACAGATGTGAGATTGTTAATTAATGGTTTACCTAAGGTGGCAACTAAAACTCACATCTGGGTGGATTGAGGTACCTGGGTATTCCAGGGTTGCCTGTTTTTCTTTTGGACCGCCACCCAGGTTCAAAGGAATCATAAGATTATTCATGCTAGAAACTTCCGTGTGCAGCCGCAAGCTATTATGGGCTCTAGCATAGTTGATTAAGTTGTGTGAACTCTTACAGTGGTAGACTAGCAGATGTAGGGGAAAGTAGGTGTAACGGTCTATCCATACGTAAGGTGCAAACACTTCTGAAAGACTGTGTCTCGGTCATCCGTTACTCAAACACCATGTAGTGCGAGTAATCCAACGGAGGAGATCGAGTCTTGTGGGAAAAGTGCACAAACCTCTGCAGAGTGTACAAACTAATCATGGTTAGCCGTGTCCCCGGTTATGGACATCTTGAGTATCTAGTTCTTGGATTATCCCGTTGATCTCATCATGTTACTTTAATTAATATTATTGGGTTAATGATGATACTTAATTGGGATTGAGATGCTGTCAACCATCTCAATGTTTCACAACCACCGTGATAGTTAAATAAAAATTTATTCCTTTGAAGTAGGGAAAAATTGGCTTTTCGCAAAAACATTGTAACCATAGAGCTTTTCCACCAGCCATATATGCATGTAGTGATGGCCTTTGTTCATCATTTCCCTATGGTGTGAATTTGCCAGCATATTCCATGTGCTGACCCGTTTTCGGGCTGCAACGTTTCATGTTGCAGGATATCTTACGACGAGTAAGTGATTCGTTAGGGTTACGATTTCTACACTCAACTTTGCCGTTGGTGTTGATGGGAATCCACAACCTTGTTACTTCCGCTATTTGGATTGAGGTAATAGTATTTACGTTACTTTATGCATGTGATTTACCTCTGTTATAAATCCTCGAGTACTGTGTGTGTCAGCATACCGATCCAGGGATGACACTTAAGCACAGAGACTTGATCCATTCGGGTCGGGTCGCTACATTTGCTTAGAACGACGGTAGCATAAATAAGATGATCCCTCACTAAAATTTCAAGAGATGTGTTCCCCCTAACTGTGCACCGTTGCGAAGGTTCGTTGTTTCGAAGCACCACGTGATGATCGGGTGTGATAGATTCTAACGTTCGCATACAACGGGTGTTGACGAGCCTAGCATGTACATACATGGCCTCGGAACACAAGCAAAACACTTAGGTTGACTTGACGAGCCTAGCATGTACAGACATGGCCTCAGAACACAAGAGATCGAAAGGTCGAACATGAGTCGTATAGTAGATACGATCAACATGGAGATGTTCACCGATGATGACTAGTCCGTCTCACGTGATGATCGGACTCGGCCTAGTCGATTCGGATCATGTATCACTTAGATGACTAGAGGGATGTCTATCTAAGTGGGAGTTCATTAAATAATCAGATGAACTTGATTATCATGAACATAGTCAAAAGGTCTTTGCAAATAATGTCGTAGCTTACGCTTTAGTTCTACTAAGATATGTTCCTAGAGAAAATTTAGTTGAAAGTTGATAGTAGCAATTATGCGGACTGGGTCCGTAAACTAAGGATTGTCCTCATTGCTGCACAGAAGGCTTATGTCCTTAATGCACCGCTCGGTGTGCTGAACCTCGAGCGTCGTCTGTAGATGTTATGAAACATCTGACATACACGTTTTGATGACTACGTGATAGTTCAGTGTGTGATGCTAACGGTTTAAAATTGTGGCACCAAAGACGGTTTTGAAACGTCGCAGAACATATGAGATGTTCCAAAGACTGAAATTGGGATTTCAGACTAATGCCCACGTCAAGAGGTATGAGACCTCTGACAAGTTTCTTAAGCCTGCAAATTAAGGGAGAAAAGCTCAATCGTTGAGCATGTGCTCAGATTGTCTGAGTACTACAATCACTTTAATCGAGTGGGAGTTAATCTTCCAGATGAGATAGTGATGGTTCTCCATAGTCACTGCCATCAAGCTATTAGAGCTTCGTGATGAACTATAACATATCAGGGATAGACATGATGATCCTTGAGCAACTCGCGATGTTTGACACCGCGAAAGTAGAAATCAAGAAGGAGCATCAATTGTTGATGGTTAGTAAAACCACTAGTTTCTAGAAGGGCAAGGGCAAGAAGGGATACTTCATGAAACGGCAAATTAGTTGCTGCTCTAGTGAAGAAACCCAAGGTTGAACCCAAACCCGAGACTAAGTGCTTCTGAAATGAGGGGAACGGTCACTGAAGCAGAACTACCCTAGATACTTCGTAGATGAGAAGGCTGGCAAGGTCGACAGAAGTATATTGGATATACATTATATTAATGTGTACTTTACTAGTACTCCTAGTAGCACCAGGGTATTAGATACCGGTTCGGTTGCTAAGTGTTAGTAACTCGAAGTAAAAGCTGCGGAATAAACGGAGACTAGCTAAAGGTGAGATGACGATATGTGTTGGAAGTGTTTCCAAGGTTGATGTGATCAAGCATCGCATGCTCCCTCTACCATCGAGATTGGGGTTAAACCTGAATAATTATTATTTGGTGTTTGCGTTGAGCATAAACATGATTGGATTATGTTTATCGCAATATGGTTATTCATTAAAGGAGAATAATGGTTACTCTGTCTATTTGAATAATACCTTCAATGGTCTTGCACCTAAAATGAATGGTTTATTGAATCTCGATCGTAGTGACACACATGTTCATGCCAAAAGATATAAGATAGTAATGATAGTACCACATACTTGTGGCACTGCCACTTGAGTCATATTGGTATAAAACGCATGAAGAAGCTCCAAGTTGATGGATCTTTGGACTCACTCGTTTTTGAAAAGATTGAGACATGCGAACCATGTCTATTAGTATATATGCATGAAGAAAGTCCATACAGATGGATCATTTGGACTCACTTGATTTTGAATCACTTGAGACATGCAAATCATACTACATGGGCAAGATGACCGAAAGGCCTCATTTTCAGTAAGATGGAACAAGAGAGCAACTTGTTGGAAGTAATACATTTGATGTGTGCAGTCCAATGAGTGCTGAGGCACGCAGTGGATATCGTTATGTTCTTACTTCACAGATGATTTGAGTAGATGCTGAGAATATTTACTTGATGAAACACAAGTCTGAATTATTGAAAGGTTCAAGTAATTTCAGAGTGAAGTTGAAGATCGTCGTGACAAGAGGATAAAATATCTGTGATATGATCATAGAGATGAATATCTGAGTTACGAGTTTGGCACACAATTAAGAAATTGTGGAAATTGTTTCACGACTAATACCGCCTGGAACACCATATTGTGATGGTGTGTCCGAACATCATAACTGCACCCTATTGGATATGGTGCATACCATGATGCCTCTTATCGAATTACAACTATCGTTTATGGGTTAGGCATTAGAGACAACCGCATTCACTTTAAATAGGGCACCACGCAATTCCGTTGAGACGACACCGTATGAACTATGGTTTAGAGAAACCTAAGCTGTCGTTTCTTAAAAGTTTGGGGCAGCGACGCTTATGTGAAAAAGTTTCAGGCTGATAAGCTCGAACCCAAAGCGGATAAATGCATCTTCATAGAATACCCAAAACAGTTGGGTATACCTCCTATTTTAGATCTGGAAGCAGAAGTGATTGTTTCTAGAAATGGGTCCTTTCTCGAGGAAAGTTTCTCTCGAAAGAATTGAGTGGGAGGATGGTGGAGACTTGATGAGGTCATTGAACCGTCACTTCAACTAATGTGTAGCAGGGCACAGGAAGTTGTTCCTGTGGCACCTACACCAATTGAAGTGGAAGCTTATGATAGTGATCATGAAACTTCAGATCAAGTCACTACCAAACCTCATAAGACGACAAGGATGCGTACTACTTCAGAGTGGTACGTAATCCTATCTTGGAAGTCATGTTGCTAGACAACAATGAACCTACGAGCTATGGAGAAGCGATGGTGGGCCCGGATTCCGACGAATGGCTCGAGGCCATAAAATCCGAGAGGATCCATGTATGAAAACAAAGTATAGACTTTGAAAGAACTACCTGATCGTCGTAAGGCTGTTGGGTACAGATGGATTTTAAAGGGAAGACAGACAATGATGGTAAGTGTCACCATTAAGAAAGCTCGACTTGTCGTTAAGATGTTTTCCGGCAAGTTCAAGGAGTTGACTGCGATGAGACTTTCTCACTCGTAGCGATGCTAAGAGTCTGTTAGAATTATATTAGCAGTTACTGCATTATTTATGAAATCTTGCAGATAGGATGTCAAAACATTGTTAGACTTTCTCGACGATTTTCTTGAGGAAAGGTTGTATGTGATACAACCAGAAGGTTTTGTCAATCCTGAAAGATGCTAACAAGTGTGCAAAGCTCCAGCAATCCTTCTAAGGATTGGAGTAAGCATCTCGGAGTTGGAATGAACGCTTTGATGAGATGATCAAAGATTTTGGGTTTATACAAAGTTCATGAGAAACTTGTATTTCCAAAGAAGTGAGTGGGAGCACTATAGAATTTTTGATGAGTATATGTTGTTAACATATTGTTGATCAGAAATGATGTAGAATTTCTGGAAAGCATCCAGGGTTATTTGAAAAGTGTTTTTAATGGAAAACCTGGATTAAGCTACTTGAACATTGAGCATCAAGATCTATAAGGATAGATCAAAAACGCTTAATAGTACTTTCAAATGAATACATACCGTGACAAGATTTTGAAGGAGTTCAAAATAGATCAGCAAAGAAGGAGTTCTTGGCTGTGTTACAAGGTGTGAGTATTGAGTAAGACTCAAGACCTGACCACGGCGGAAGAAAGAGAAAGGACGAAGGTCGTCCCCTATGCTTTAGACGTAGGCTCTACAATATGCTATGCTGTGTACTGCACCTGAAGTGTGCCTTGCCATGAGTTAGTCAAGGGGTACAATAGTGATCCAGGAAGGGATCACATGACAGCGGTCGAACTTATCCTTAGTATCTAGTGGACTAAGGAATTTTCTCGATTATGGAGGTGGAAAGGGGGTTCTTCGTAAAGGGTTACGTCGATGCAAACTTTGACACTAATCCGGATGACTCTGAGTAGTGAACCGGATTCGTATAGTAGAGCAGTTATTTGGAATAGCTCCAAGTAGCGCGTGGTAGCTGCATCTACAAGATGACATAGAGATTTGTAAAGCACACACGGATCTGAATGTTGCAGACCCGTTGACTAAAACCTCTCTCGTAAGCATAACATGATCAAACCCTAGAACTCATTGAGTGTTAATCACATGGTGATGTGGACTAGATTATTGACTCTAGTGAACTTTGAGTGTTAATCACATGGTGATGTGAACTAGATTATTGACTCTAGTGCAAGTGGAGACTGTTGGAAATATGCCCTAGAGGCAATAATAAAATGGTTATTATTGTATTTCCTTGTTCATGATAATTGTCTGTTGTTCATGCTATAATTGTATTAACTGGAAACCGTAATACATGTGTGAATACATAGACCACAACATGTCCCTAGTAAGCCTCTAGTTGACTAGCTCGTTGATCAATAGATGGTTATGGTTTCCTGACCATGGACATTGGATGTCATTGATAACTGGATCACATCATTAGGAGAATGATGTGATGGACAAGACCCAATCCTAAGCATAGCACAAGATCGTGTAGTTCGTTTGCTAGAGCTTTTCTAATCTCAAGTATCATTTCCTTAGACCATGAGATTGTGCAACTCCCGGATACCGTAGGAATGCTTTGGGTGTACCAAACATCACAACGTAACTGGGTGGTTATAAAGGTGCACTACAGGTATCTCCGAAAGTGTCTGTTGGGTTGGCACGAATCGAGACTGGGATTTGTCACTCCGTATGACGGAGAGGTATCTCTGGGCCCACTCGGTAATGCATCATCATAATGAGCTCAATGTGACTAATGAGTTAGCCACGGGATCATGCGTTACGATACGAGTAAAGTGACTTGCCGGTAACGAGATTGAACAAGGTATTGGGATACCGACGATCGAATCTCGGGCAAGTAACGTACCGATTGACAAAGGGAATTGTATACGGGATTGATTGAATCCTCGACATCATGGTTCATCCGATGAGATCACCGTGGAACATGTGGGAGCCAACATGGGTATCCAGATCCCGCTGTTGGTTATTGACCGGAGAGTCGTCTCGGTCATGTCTGCATGTCTCCCGAACCCGTAGGGTCTACACACTTAAGGTTCGGTGACGCTAGAGTTGTAGAGATATTAGTATGCGGTTAACCGAAAGTTCTTCGGAGTCCCGGATGAGATCCCAGACGTCACGAGGAGTTCCGGAATGGTCTGGAGGTAAAGATTTATATATGGGAAGTCCTATTTTGGCCACCGGAAAATGTTTGGGATTTTTCGGTATTGTACCGGGAAGGTTCTAGAAGGTTCTGAAGTGGGGCCCACCTGCATGGGGGGACCCACATGAACGTGGTTAGTGGGGGCAAGGCCCCACACCCCTGGTCAAGGCGCACCAAGATCCCACCTTAGAAGGAATAAGATCATATCCCAAAGGGATAAGATCAAGATCCCTAAAAAGGGGGGATAACAATCGGTGGGGAAGGGAAATGATGGGATTTCTTTCCCCCACCTTTGCCAACGCCCCAATGGACTTGGAGGGCAAGAAACCAGCCCCCTCCACCCCTATATATAGTGGGGAGGCGCATGGGAGCAGCACCCCAAGCCCTGGCGCCTCCCTCCCTCCCGTGACACCTCTTCCTCCCCGCTTGCGCTTGGCGAAGCCCTGCTGGGATCCCGCTACTTCCACCACCACGCCGTCGTGCTGCTGGATCTCCATCAACTTCTCCTCCCCCTTGCTGGATCAAGAAGGAGGAGACGTCCCTGCTCCGTACGTGTGTTGAACGCGGAGGTGCCGTCCGTTCGGCGCTAGGATCATCGGTTATTTGGATCACGACGAGTACGACTCCATCAAACCCCGTTCTTTTGAACGCTTCCGCGTGCGATCTACAAGGGTATGTAGATGCACTCCCCTCTCTCTCGTTGCTAGATGACTCCATAGATTGATCTTGGTGATACGTAGAAAATTTTAAATTTCTACTACGTTCCCCAACACCTTTTTCATGTCTTTAGCTTACCTTGCTGGGGGCGCCCCTCGGGCTGCATCATCCCCAAGCCACTAGGCCCTGACCTAGTGGCGTGTATCTTCCCTACCTTTACCTAAGCCAGTTTGCTTTCCATGCCTAATGTACCTATGACTATTATCTCCTTGATCGTCACCCATCGTGGGAGCCGCGCGCTGGCTGTCTTTCTTCAGGATCCTTCGCGTGAGTAGGTTAAGCATGGCGTTTGTGCTCGGGCCCGTCCCTGCAGCGTCGATAAATCCAACGGCTGAGCTCTGTCTGGCGGGCCGGCCCCGTTCACATCACCTCCTGGGGCCATTGGTGCTTGGCCCTCTCACACGATAACCTCAGGAGATTCGTTCGGCGCAGGTTGTCTGACCACCTCGCAGGACCAGCACAGCGAACAAAAACCAAGACCAGGCGCAACCCGCCTTGAGGTAGGGCCTCGTGAGTCCCGCGCTGGCTCACGAGTGCCCAGATACACTTCGTCTAGCCCTGCTGTGCAAGCCATGTGTCAGGGCGGGGCTGTACACGCCCCGGGGGCTCTCCGCAGTAAGGAGTCCCCTTCCCACGCACAAGTGGAAGCACCATGCTCCGCGCTGGCCATCGACACTACCGAGGAGCGGCTATGCCCGTGTACAAGCGGAAGCACTATGCTCCGCGCTGGTGATAAACAACTGAGGGCGGCCTCACGGCCGTATCAACCTCAGGGAGCCCCAGAGCTCAGTGTCCGGCCTCACCGCAACGCCTCCCCTCGGGAGAGTCACGCGAGGGGCTGGGCACGGGGGCTGCGCTCGGGTCACGCCCAAGCGTACGCCACCCAACCAGGTCTCCCGGACCTGGTCGTCGCACGCCCCTCCCGAGCCAAGCCTCGGCGAGGGCAGAGGTATGGAGATTGTTTGCATGTCAAGGGGGACTCCTGAGCATCGTGACTCGGGAGCCTAACTGGTCACGTAGCCCCTCACTCCTTGGTCCGTCCTGGTCTCCGGTCGGTCCAACGGCGGTTGAGGTATGCGCGGGGCCGGGCCCTGCCGACATAGAACATTAACCTATCCTCGCGTATCCTTCCTACAAGCTGTTTGCGCGTCAAGGGGGACTCCTGAGCATCGCGACTCAAGAGCCTAACTGGTCACGTAGCCCCTCACTCCTTGGTCCGTCCTGGTCTCCGGTCGGCCCAACGGCGGTTGAGGTATGCGCGGGGCCGGGCTCTGCCGATGCAGAACATAAAGCAAATAGGAAGAAAATCGCAAAATCTCAAAGCAACTATTACAAGACATTTTGTTCTCACAATATCAAACGTGAATTGAACGCCTCCACGAGGCATGGTGCTAGCTTGCAGGAATCTCATGAGAATGACAGCAGGCGGCACCGCAAGCTCCCTCTTCTCCCATGCAATCCGCTTGCGCATTAAATGGGGGGCTCCTGAGCATCGTGACTCAGGACCTCCTACTGGCTCTCCAGCCCTCACCCCTGGCCTTGACCACGGCACACGACCTGGCATACCAGCGGCGGCTGAGCTCGCTCGAGGGCCGGGACCTGAGGACGTAGGGCATGAAGGAGAGCATGGAGAAGAGGGGGAGGCTCGCACGGACTTGTCCTAGCTACGCATTAACACGGCGCATCGCAAGGAATCGACCCCAGACCGCCAAGATAAGTCTCGCGCTCAGATCAGCTAATCGTTGGAGCCTAAGGGTCACGCTCGCCGCAGCCCTGTTGTGGCAACGTCGCCTCCCTTTCTTACCTTACCACGGCTGCTTGAGTGCTAAAGGGGACCTCCTGAGCATCGCGCCTCAGGGGCTCTTACTAGACCTCGGGCCGATCACCTCCTGTCCTTGACCACGGCACGCGACCTGGCATACCTGTGACGGCTGCAGCTTGCTTGGGGACCGGGACCTGTCAGCGTAGAGCAACGAGCCGTCGCAAGGTCGGAAAGGGGAGACCGAGCCTAAACAGAACATGCATTCGGAGATTTTCATAACAAGGATAGTATCAACAAAAGACATTACAGACCCTTTACACACCCCCACGGGGTACTTCTTGATTCCTCACAGGGAACAAAAGACGAGAGCTTAGGGGAATCCTATCTACACCCTCTCGTGGCCGACGCCGTCATCAACAGTGGGCCACGGGAGGCCGGCGCCAACCCCATCCAGATCAGCGACGGCGGTGGCTGGACGCTGCTGCCTTGCTCCGGGCGCGGCGAGAGCTCGGGGGCTCTGCCCCCCTCCCCATTTATAGCAAGAGAAGGCCGACCAGCGCCCCCCATGATCACAGGTAATGATGGTTTTCCCTTGCATGTCGCAGGGACTTGTCAAGTCGGGCAGTTGCCGAGGCAGCGTGGGGAAGCGGAGACGCCCATGTCCAATCAACGGCCACGCGTCGACCAGGGCCGCAGGCTGTTGGGGCCCGCAGCGCTCCGCACTTGACTTTTGGGTTCGCCTCGAAGCCAAGCCCGAGCGCGCCTTGGGCCCGGGGGCTACTGTCGGTGTTCTGGGAATGGGGGTCCCCAGACTTGCCTGCCTGCGGCCCATGGCATGGCTCTGCATGTGGGCCCGTATGGCCCATCTTCGTCCGCAAGGCTTTCAAGACCCTCGCTAGGGGCCAAGCCTCGCGAGGCAGACGACACAAGACCTCCTCAGGAGCGGCCTCACCAGGTTGGCTCGCGAGGGGCGGAGAGATCAAGGCAAGGCAAATCTTGCGAGGTTCTCGTGACGTGAGCCATGACGATCAAGATCAGGCGGGCGCCAGCGCGGGCAGTGTCCTTGTTTCCCCTTTGGCGCTGGGGAAGCAAGCGCAGACGCGGAGTACCGAGGCGTCAAGCAAAGGTTTCCATATCGGTGCAACGAGACCAAGACCAGTAGGACGGCAAGACGAAGGTCACCATGGAGCCTAAGGCGGCGTCACCACCAGAACCTTTTGCAGGCGAAGACCGCTTTTGTCAGGATAAGCTGTACTAGTTGTCCCCTTTCAAATTGGCTGTTGTTGGCTCACTTCCTGCTCAATATTTGGGGAGAGGACTAGGGCTTATATAAGTAGGACTAGCCACCACCGTAGAGGGCATCTCGATCTCGAACTAATCAAGAGAAAACTAAACATCAGGCATCTCGATCTGATCTTTAGCTGATCCTTAGCCACACACCAAGCACAAGAACACCTCAACTTCAGGAGGCTGTTCTTCCCCTTGTAACTGTTCATCCATAGCCCAAGAGGCAATCCACCACCACCACACTGGAGTAGGGTATTACACCACAACGGTGGCCCGAACCAGTATAAATCTTGTGTCCCTTGTGTTGTGAGTTCGTTGAGTTCGTCCGTGAGATCTTAGCAAGCTAGGACGTGGATCGGTAGGGGGAGAACTTTGCACGCACCCCAGAGTTCGAACCTTGAGGGTTTTGCCGGAACCCGTGATCTGACAGATCCAGTATGCCCGGGGTTGATACGACGAACAGGATGCTCCGAAGGACCATCACCTGGAACCAAACACACGAACACAAGAAACAACACGAGAGAACGAGCATAAGCCACCAGAAAAAGAAGCAACAAGGATCAACATTTGGTACGAGTATGGTGGAAATTGACATCCAACGGTAGTACCGTGATCTGGAAGTGGTAGTACCGCTCCAGGGGAGCAGTAGTACCACTCCAGGCGGGGGACGGTGGTTTTCCTACGGCCGCGGCCAAATCTGGTACTGCCGGGATGCCAAATTCAAAAATAAACCTACCAAACATCAATCCAAATAGTCTAGTAGCCTTCACCATCCTACTCAAGCCTCGATTTGGCGAAAAATCGATGAATGCAAAGCCTATTGCCCCTAAAGACTAGATCTTAAACCTAGAAGCAAAGAGAAAGAGATCGGGGGCAATACCAGCATCCATGGCTAGAGGAAGGGGTGGGGATTGATCCCACCGGAGGAAAAGGTGAAAGACGGCCCGGAGGAGGCGGCCCACCGGTGCCCTCCCGCGGCGAGTTCGTCGCTGGCGCACGAAGAAGACGAGAGGGTCGAGTGAATGGGTATGGGGGAGAAAGAAACTCCCCCTGCCCCAACATACCCACCAGTCTCGCCCCGCAGCGGTAGTACCGCTCGGGCGGGCGGTAGTACCACTTGATGTCAATAAGCGGTAGTACCACGGGCCCCCAGCGGTAGTACCGCCCAGCCAACAACTCGAAGACTAGAACGAAAATAGTCTTAGCTCAAACAAGGATAACACATGAAGCGGCGAGGAAGCAAACACAAAGGTAGGGCACAACCAAGGGAAGAAAAATACCCATGAGAGGACAAGAAAACCACACAACTCTCAAAGAGAGGGCGGTGGCCGAGGCCACCTATGTTTGAGTCAAATGGTATGGCACCGCGGAGATTTTTACCTTGGGCCCATGACCAAAACTCATCTTTGAAGCACAAGTACCATCAAAATGGCTAATGTGAAAGATGTGATCAATTTATGCATAGTGGGGGGAGGAAGAGTTCATTGAGAGAAGAATACTCCCCCTTTGTCCATGCCTACATCTAGAACAAGACATAATGATGAGTGCGGTGGGGTGTGCCTAGATTCAGGCCACATTGCTCGAATCAATGATATTTAGCTCATGCCTTAACTCGCGAAATCTTGCTTCATCTAGAGGCTTCGTGAAAATATCCGCTAGTTGCTCTTGAGTGTTGATCTATATGATATCAGTATCTCCCTGCTGGATGTGATCTCGAATAAAATGATGATGAATCTCAATATGCTTCGTCTTGCTATGTTGCACCGGGTTGTGAGAGATCTTGATAGCACTTTCATTTTCACATAGAAGAGGCACTTTTTTACAAGTGACACCATAATCCTTTAAAGTTTGCCTCATCCATAGCAATTGTGCACAACAGCTTGCGGCGGCTACATACTCGGCCTCGGTGGATGAGAGAGATATACAATTTTGCTTCTTTGAAGACCAACCCACCAAAGAGCGACCAAGGAATTAACACCCTCCGGAAGTTGACTTCCTATCCACACAATCTCCCGCCCAAACCGAATCTGAGTAACCAATGAGATAAAAGCTTGCTCCTCTTGGGTACCATAAGCCAAAGTTTGGGGTATGAGCCAAATATCGAAAGATTCGCTTGACCGCCACAAAGTGGCTTTCCTTAGGTGCGGCTTGAAACCGTGCACAAATTCCCACACTCAACATGATATCCGGTCTAGATGCACAAAGGTAAAGCAAGGATCCAATCATGGAACGATATACCTTTTGATCCACCGCTTTACCATTGGGATCACTATCAAGCTTGCATTTGGTGGGCATTGGAAACTTGACCGGTTTGACATCATCTAGCTTGAATTTCTTGAGCATGTCTTGGGTGTACTTGGCTTGGTTGATGAAAGTTCCTTCTCTTCTTTGCTTGATTTCAAACCTGTCGTGGAATTGTCACGGCAGATGTCCTTAGTGTCAGGACTTAGTCGCGAGGCCAATGCATCTTTGTGGTAGCTTGAGAGGGGTTGGGCGGAATCGAGAAACGCAACACAAGACAAGGATTTAGACAGCTTCGGGCCCCGGGAAACATCATCCGGTAATAGCCCTACATGCTGTTTGTGGTTAGGTCTCATTATGCTCATGAGAGAGTCGCCGGTAAGCCGGCTCTTTGTGTCTAGCCATAGAGATTGTTTCTTGTTGCTTGTCCCTCTTTGGGGAGCCCTGCCCCTCCTTATATATGTTGAAGGGGCGGTTTACATGACTAGTCCTAGTTGGATTAGGATTACTCTATTACAAGTGGAGTCCTAGTCTTGCTTCCTTTGTAGGATAATATTCCTTATGCTTTCCTCATAAACCGGCCCACCGTAACATAAGCCGGCCTTCCATAAACCGCTTTCCGGGCCACCGGGTCTTGTCGTTCCTCTGACCCGCTCGCCGGGTCACCCATGAGTTGCCAGGCTCGGGCGGGTCACTTAGTGAGTCATCCAGTCCGGCCGGGTTACGCCGCGGGGTATATCCCCGACATTAGCCCACAGTTTAATTTGGATTTATCCATGTTAAACTGATCTGCAACATAAACACAAGAACAAATTTGGCGGGTTGTGCTCCGGTTTAAATATTCTTATAAACCGGCACTGGATCATCCTTAAGTCCTTGTCATTTCTTCCTTCTGAAAAATCCGAGACAATAATAGACCAGCTTCATAATCAATTTGCTTGCAGAAGATATTTTGTAAATAAAGAATCCATTTGAATCGGTCTCCAAAACTCCGGCTTAATAAACATCTTAGACTCAAGATTCATCTGGTGATCTGCCAGTTTAAAGATGTAGAGGCTGGCTAGTTATAATTGCCAAAATTACCGTCTTGTAAATATTGATAATACCGGGTCATAACTATTGCCGACGCCAGGTCATTATTATTGGTGACACCGGGTCATGCTTGTTGCAAACACCGGGTCAATCTGGTCTGCTCCAAACTGAGAATTTGAAGATTTTTTCTCCCTTATATGCATATCACCTGTAGCCCCCAAGTCTTAAGAGGAGAACATAGTGATAACTTAAGACTTGCTTCAATATAAGTGTTGCAACCTTGAAGAAAACCGGGTTATTCATCTCAATCATTAGTCATAAACTGAATAGTCCACATATGTAGCCCCCAAGTGCCGGGTTGTCATGCTTGCAGCAACCTGGGACTTGTAATTGCCTTATGCTCATAAAAACTTCAACCAGTGTAGCCCCCAAGGGCCGGGTCATTATATAATAATGAGCAGGGACTTTGTAAATATGATCATGTAAACTTGACTAGCAACGTGTAGCCCCCAAGGGCCGGGTCAGTAAGATATTACCGAGCTGGGACTTTGTATATGATTCATTGATAATAACAACATATGATGTAATCTCCACCATGGGGCTTGAACCCACGTCCACAAGGTTAAGAGCTTTGTACTCTACCAACTGAGTAGTGGATCTTTCAATATAATAGATTAAGGCTTGTGTACCTTGAATTTTCGACAGGAGCAATTGGTAGCCCCCATGGGCCGGCTCATTACAATGTGATGAGTCGGGTCTTCAATAAGTTGAGCAAAAAATGTCTTTACATTAGCCCCCAAGTGCCATGGTGCATGCTCGCAGTGACATGGGACTTGCATATTTGATGCGATCTCAATTTAAATAATGTAGCCCCCAAGTGCCGGGTCGTAAGCCTGCAGCGACTCGGAACTATTCTTTCCATTGTAGAATAAATCATATCCATTGATAAAATAATAGCCATTGTGCCAAAGCGACTTTGAATACCTCATCTGCTGATAAGTCAATCCGGAGTTTAAATACCCGGCGGCTCTTGGCCGATGGCGATTTAATACGCCTCCATTGTAAGCTGGAATTTGTACAACCCGGCGGCTTATAGCCTTTGAGAAAACAAGAATTGATAACCATTTTGAGACACCAATTTTAATCTATGATGATGGGCTTGAATTTAATCATTTATGTAAGTCATAGCTCTGTAAATCCTGCAGAGTTTAAACAACATATGCCCTGGCGACTTAACGTCAAAAACCAGGGTGGGTAACCACCCAAATGTAGTCTTATCCTGCACATAATTAGATCACAAGATCCCTTGGCGGTTTATCGCAGGGCGGGTCATAATATCTCACATATAACCATTGATGTGTAACAAGGAGTCACAGATAAGCCTGTTATGAATCATAACTTTGAAACATAACTATAATAATAATATTATACCTGTGATATTGAATTTTCACTGTCGGTTTATGTGACCTGTGCAGTAAGGGTGATAACCCAATCTTTAGAAATCAAGACTTCCAAATGTTTATGATTGTCATATGATGGCGACTTATCATCCAAAGGCAAACCGGGTTAAATAGCAACCACTCATATACACTTTAGATATGATCAAAAGAGCTTCAAATAAAATCCAAAAATTGTTTGCAAAAGAGACTTCAAAAAATTTGAGGCTTCTGATTTGAATACGATCAAAAAACTGTCCCAAAGGGGTTAAGCTAAGATTCGAATACAATCATATAGCCCCCAGTGGCTTTGGCGTTGCTGATCAAGAGGGTACCGACAGCTATGTTCTCTTTGGTTCGAATACGACCTATGTTTGAACAGGAAGCCCCCAAATGACCTTGAGAGTTGTTTAACGACGCTGATTCGAATACGATCCACGTCGGTTCCCAAAAGGGGTTGAACTATGATTCGAATACGATCAAGAAGCCCCCTAGTGAGCTCGGCAGTGTGCCGATCAAGAGGGTACCGACAACTATGTTCTCTTTGGTTCGAATACGACCTATGTTTGAACAGGAAGCCCCCTAGTGATCATGAGAATATTTAACAACTCTGATTCGAATACGATCAGGGTCACACCAAAAGGGTTAAGCTAAATTCGAATACGATCAGCTCCCAATGGTCATTAAAGCAGGGTACCTATGTTTGGGTTGTGCTTTGTAAAGACTCTTTTTGGTCCCTTTAATTTTTCCTGAGAAATCAAACTTTGCGAGAGATAAATTCTTTTTGAACCGGAAAAACCGGATATTGAGAGTTTCAAAGCTTTGTGATAGACAAATTTACCTTGAACCGGATTTTGAACCGGATTTGAGAGCTTCAAAACTTTGTGGCAGATAAATTTCCCTTGAACCGGATTTTAAACCGGATATTAAGAGCTTCAGTGCTTTGTGGGAGATGTCAAGTCTCTTGAGCCGGATCTAAACCGGAATCCTTCTTTTTAAGCCGGAAATTTTCTGACGGCCTTTAAACTTTTTCACCAATATGGCGGTAGCCTCCGGGACCGAAATATTTCTCCCTCCAATGACCCGGAATTCTTGAATGCATTGAAACCGACGAATGCTGCCGAGTCATATCATTGTAGCCCCCGAGTCTCAAGACGACTCGAGGAGTTGGCTTTGAGATTCTCCATATTGACTATAGCATAAGGTGTATGTCATTGGTGTTGATAGCGCGATGTGAATCCACAGAAGGTTGAGGTGACTGTGGCGGGTTATAAATGATCCTGTATGAGCCGTGTCAGCAACTCGGCCAATGGTCCCTTCCAACTGGCTGTTTGAAGTTAACCAAACTGTAGTGGCGGCGACTTGTGCGCCTGCCCATTTGAACCATCCAGTGCAGACGACGGCTGATAATACATGATAATTTGCCTCCAATTTTGTTGGAAGAAAAACCGGGCTACCCAAGCTGTGACTTGCTCATACTCAATAAACAGCTCATGCAGACGGGTGCGGCCCGGTGTGTTGATGTAGACCAGGCCGCGAGAGACGGGCGACAAAGACGACCGCGGCTTCAGAGGCGGCACAGACAGATGAGTCGGCCGCGGTATTATAAACCGGCGTGGATGGGCGAATTAGCCACGTCATATTGACGTAAACCGGTCTGCAAAATGGCGGTTTGCACATATATTCATCGAGCTTGATGGCATGATAAGATACTGCGCATTTATAGTGGTGGCGCGAGTTTATACATCCATGACACAGCCATAGTTTTTGCAGTGAACAATTGTCCTGCATAACAATATTGCAGACCAAGGCAAAGGTAAACTGTTCTTTGACAAAAATAATATGTACCAATAAAATATATTTTAGATGGATATCACCTGATGTGCCAGGCCGGAAATAATCCGCCATGAAATTAATGATTGCTAGGTGAAGTTGAAGTCGCTCACGGGTGAACCGGCCGCAGCGTGGTAAACCGGTGCAGACGGGTGAGTCGACCGTGGCGTTGTAAGCCGGTGCGGACAGCGAGTCGATCGCAGGCGCGGTAAGCCGCGTGGACGGGCGAGTTAGCCGCGGGCGCGGTCCCGGCGAGTTAATGTAGACTGGGCCACACGGGCGGCGACTTGCGCACGTCCGTTTATCAGGTAGTGTGGCACAGATAAAACGCTGGTGCAGAACATTGCCAGTGCGTGTTCCATACCCGCAGTATAACATCACCTTTGTCATAAATAATTGTCCTGCATGAAATATTGCAAGACAGAGTAATTGCTCTTTTAAAGAGATTTAATATATACATTAAAAAGTAGATAAGGCAGATAGCACCTGGTAGTATCATGCAGTGGACGTAGCAGTTCACAGCAATTAGTACCAGATCAGCCAACTAATATTAGTGCTTCTGTAGCAACAGTAGTAACACTAGTAACCAAGGCGTACATTATCCTTGATCTTCACATGCATTAAGTAGTACCAGTAGTTGACGTGACTTATCTTGATCAACATGGAAGCAGCAGTGGCCACCACAAAAGCCGGAGGAAAGAATACAGGAACCAGTAACTCTCCTTCGCCCGATTTCTTCTCACGCGTGTATACATATCTAAAGCAGTAGTGACTTTAGTGGAAACGAGCGGGTCGCGACTGCGCACGCACGGAGCGCAGCAGAAGTGCGCCGGGGTGGCAACGAGGATGACTCAACGCAAAGGAGGCGGCAGCTCGCAGTTCAACAGAAACGGTTTCACGGAGGGTGAGCCTGTACAGGAGGCGGCGCTCGAGCGGCGGCTTGGCGCGTCAGGCGGCTCACGCTGCTGCTGGAAGCGAAGACCAGGCAGTGTGCGGAGGAGCGACGGGCCAGGCAGTAAGGCAGAGACGGCCGGCGGCTCGGAGCGAGGTGCGGCAGAAACAGGGGCGCGCCCGCAGGGTCGACAGGGTGGCCGCCCTTTTGCTGTAGCAGTTGTAGATGGCAGGTGACCCGCCAGCAGTGGCAGAGGCGGGCAGCCGGCCTGACGCGGCCTGGCGGGGCCGGCTCCAGGCGACTCAGAGGCGGGGCTGAACTCGACGGAGCGTGGCGCGGGACGGTGCTGGTCAGGGCCGCGAGTGTCGAAGCAGAGCGACTTGGCTTGACAGGGGCAACTCCAGGCGGCGGCGTCTTTCAGGCGAGGTCGGAGAATCGGAGAAGCGTTCGGGATGAGGCCCGGCGGCTCTCAGCTGCTGCGAGGCAACAGGTTGGAGTCAAAATAAACCACTGTATCACCGGCGACTCAGCAACGCAGAGATGGTGATTTAACACGAAGGTTTGAACACCGCCGTAACCGTAGGAGCAGAATAAAGGCACTCCGCGACGACGGCGGGTTGGAGAGGCACGGTGCAGGCGGTTCTCAGCCGGGGGTAAGTAGGCTTGGAACGGAGACGGCCGGCGGTTTGGAGCCGGAGGCGGCACGAGATACGGTGACGAGGCACACCGGCGAGGGGAAAACGCGTCATAGCCATATCCACTTCCGAATCGTGGCCATATCCACTTCCTGGTCGTGGTCATCTTTTCCTTTTCCTGATCCGATTTCCACTGTTGAATGCTGCCAGTGCTCCAAAATCGATCTAACTTTGGTTTATCTCTCGGTCTCGTCAACTCGACATCTTTTCAGCGACCGGCGGCACACTTTTAACTCTGATTTGTTTGAACTTTCAATTGTGACTGATCACACGGAGTTGACATAGATCCTTCTGAACCGTCACTTTTTGATCCAAAAATCACGAACTCCTCGATCCCTCGGAGAGATCCCTCCAAGAACTCATCACCATCGTGCGCAGGCCCCACGGTGGGCGCCAACTGTCGTGGAATTGTCACGGCAGATGTCCTTAGTGTCAGGACTTAGTCGCGAGGCCAACGCATCTTTGTGGTAGCTTGAGAGGGGTTGGGCGGAATCGAGAGACGCAACACAAGACAAGGATTTAGACAGCTTCGGGCCCCGGGAAACATCATCCGGTAATAGCCCTACATGCTGTTTGTGGTTAGGTCTCATTATGCTCATGAGAGAGTCGCCGGTAAGCCGGCTCTTTGTGTCTAGCCCTAGAGATTGTTTCTTGTTGCTTGTCCCTCTTTGGGGAGCCCTGCCCCTCCTTATATATGTTGAAGGGGCGGTTTACATGACTAGTCCTAGTTGGATTAGGATTACTCTATTGCAAGTGGAGTCCTAGTCTTGCTTCCTTTGTAGGATAATATTCCTTCTGCTTTCCTCATAAACCGGCCCACCGTAACATAAGCCGGCCTTCCATAAACCGCCTTCCGGGCCACCGGGTCTTGTCGTTCCTCTGACCCGCTCGCCGGGTCACCCATGATTCGCCAGGCTCGGGCGGGTCACTTAGTGAGTCGTCCAGTCCGGCCGGGTTATACATTCCAGCCGGGTTACGCCGCAGGGTATATCCCCGACAAAACCCGAGAAAGAACTTCAACTCTCCCATCATAGACATCTTAAACTTCTCGGTCATTAGTGCGGCAAACTCATCATTGAAAGATTTGTTAGGAGAACCAAAGATAATATCATGAACATATAGTTGACATATGAACAAATCCCCTTCGACCCTCTTAGTAAAAAGAGTGGGATCGATTTTCCCAATTTCAAACCTACGATCTTGCAACAACTCGGTAAGGTGCTCATACCACGCATGTGGGGCTTGCCTAAGGCCACAGAGCGCCTTTTTGAGTTTGTATACATGAGTGGGGAATTTGGTATCCTCGAATCCCGGAGGTTGTTTGACATATACCAACTCATTCAAAGGACCATTAAGAAATGCACTTTTCATATCCATTTGTTGCAATTTAAAGTCATGATGAGAAGCATAAGCAATCGACATGCGAATTGATTCAAGACGAGCAATGGGGGAAAAGGTTTCACCGTAGTCGGCACCCTCGACTTGGGAGTAGCTTTGTGCCACCAACCTTGCCTTGTTTCGAATGACCACACCATTTGCATCTTGCTTGTTCTTGAAGATCCATTTGGTTCCAATGACATTATGTTCCTCCGATGGCCTTGGCACTAAATCCCAAACTATATTGCGCTCGAAGTCATTGAGTTCATCGTGCATTGCTTCAAGCCAATCCTCATCATCAAGTGCCTCATGTACCTTTCACTACTAGAAATCTACGTTTTACCTAGGGCCAAGGCCTTCACCTAGAGCTTATTAATCTCCTCAAGGGAAAGAAAAGTAATGAATAGTGCCCCTCTAGGGAAAGACAATTTTGCTGCAAAAAAACTGGAAAATAAAATTTCCCAAAGTACTGGTGCCACGTGCATACCATCCACCCCGAAAAAACACCAAGCTATGGCCTCCCGCGTCGACGGCGCACGCCTTTTATTTGCCCCTGCGCATGAGGGCCCATTCTGCAGTGAGATAGCAAAGGGAGAAAGGGCGCGCAGTGCCAAAATTTTTGGCTAAATTTGGTCTCCTTCACCCGTGCCTCAAGCCTTCGCCGCCGCCCGCCGCCAGAGAAAACCCCCCATCCTTCTCTCCTCAATCTTCATCTCCCCATGGCCCCATCGCATGGCCCGCCGTGCGCCACCACCCCGTCGCGCCCCTACCGGCCCTGCTCCACCGCGTAGCCTCTTCCTCCCCTTCTCCCCAACATCGGTGACCGAGTCGGACCATCCGGCGGTGGGCACGATGTCCTCTCGCAGATCTGACTGCCGCCACCGTCGCCTTCTCAACGCCACCTCGAGCTCCCCCACGACGCGGTTGTCCCTGACGAGCACCACCCTGACACTACGTCCCCGGCGAGCTCCTCCCCGACGGCCCCATACTCTTCTGCACCGCCCCCGCCCCCTCCTCTCCTGCCCCTCGAGCACTACGGCAAGGATAACGGCATCCACCTCCCCGCTAGATCAAGATCGCGCCCACCACCTCGACTTCTCTCCAAAGGTTCTCTCCCTGTCTCTCGCTCTCTGGTTTAGGTAGCTGTATATGTTCTGATTTGTTCCGTGTGCAGATCCTGGAAGCGAGGCTCGTCTCTGTGATTTGCTTGTCAAGAAATTATGCATAGGTTACTTCACTACTGCTCTCGGCTAGCTTGACGTTGTGGCAGAATATCAGTTTCCCCTTTGCACATCCGCTCATGTAGGTTTAGTAGTACATGTCTATTCATTTAGGTGTTTCCGCTTGCACGTTTCCAGATCCAGAGCTTACAAGTCTATCAATTTAGATGTTCAGCGTGCCCGTTATGTCCAGATCTAGAACTTAAAAGTAGCATTTTCACATACAAGATCTAGTGGGTAAATCTTTTAAGTTCAAGTTCAGAATTAAAGACAGATATATGGCTACTATGATGCAGGTTGTCCATGCTAACAGTGGCGGAGCTTGAAAGAAATCTTAGGAGGGGCGAAGGTAAAACAAAAAATCAAATACAAATACACGTATAAGGGATGCAAGTGGAGGCATCTGCATGTCCGCGAAGCAAAAATTGCATTAATCTTTGTTAGTTTAACAACCCTCTTAGATTATTTTTTCTGTTCGCGGTCACTCACGGATATGCGGACGCCATCCACTTAAACAAGTTTGATTTTGCAGAATACTGAGAACATAGATAATTACATTGATCCTATCCACATTACCTTACAAAATACATTTCTAACATTAATTATATATAAGCTACTTGGTAACAAATGAAACTGAACCAAAATACTAAATAAATATGTAGTATTGAGTTAATCACTAAGGATCAGCTCTTTGTTTCTTCCCGCTCCTAAATTGCATAAGAAATTGTTGACTGTGATTTTACTCTCCGTGCTTAACATAAGCTACTGGATAAAAAATCATCTTCCAACATATTACGTAGCATTGTCTTAATAATCTTCGAAGTAGAAAACACAAGCTTGGCACTTCAGTATAGCAGGATTAAATTCCCAGTGGGGAGAGTGAGGCTAGACTGCTCTTGCTGCTCATAGCCTCACTTGTACATGACACCGGCAGTGGCCTGATGCCTAAGCACGACCGCGACTAGACGAGCCCAGGAGCTCTAACCACCAGCCTCTGGCATCTGGCCCCAACGCTAGTAAGCTCCAGTGGCCTGTGTTCTGGCTCCCCGACCCCATGCTCACGCGTCACCGGTCGCAAAGTCCGCGCTAGACAAAAGAGTAGAAGGCGCGCTACAGTATTGTTTCGCTGCTTGTTTGTCTCCTATGCAGAGCGTGAGAAGGATGTGATAACTGTGCCTTATGGGTTGTAGTGTGCAGTACTACTACCTGGTACTAATTTTTTTCATTTTCGCTGGGAGGCAACCGCCCAGGTTCGCCCCTGTGAAGCTCTGCCGTTGCATGCTAGTACTCTGGATACTATGTCAACTAGATTTTTGCTTGTTTGTGTGGGCAAAGCAACCAAAGTTGTTGATAGGTATTCTATATCCTATCTTTTCAGGGAAATCGCGATGGTTACTGGAACAATCTTCCTTCTAATGATCCCATTTTGTTAACTTAAAACATATTTTTTAACTTAAAACATATTTCCTGACTGAATGTTTTTGTGATTTAAAGGTACCGATGAATGTTTAAAGGCTACATTGGTGTTTCTAGCTTGGAGAAGCAACATCAACTTGGGATACAGATTCACCAGCATATGTACATGCATCTCATAGGGGAAGAGCTCTTGCATGGATGTAAGACCATTTTGCTTCAGCCAGTTATAGATTTTAGAGTGATGATTTGCTTAAATTCGTTTCCATTCATAAAATCAACATCCAATGAAATATGAGAAAATTATTTTACCTCTATTATTGTAATTGGGAGCTATGAAAACCACATCAATAGAGTTAGTATATTTTGATTGATTAGTTTCTTCTGCTTTTTCTGCGGCTCAAATTCAGCTGAAGCTTTACAGAACTAGGGGAACACTAATCCATAGAGCTATCCTTTCCTTTGCTTCATTTTTCCTGTAGAACAGAGTAAGCATGATCTGAGTAGTGGGTACACAACACATCACTTAACTGGACATGTATGTTTTCACAACCGGGACCTTGTCTTGCAGATCCTTGAAAAGAGCCAAGAACCACTAAATTTGTGTGCTTAGCAACATGCAGATCATGTAACTTTTCTGAAATTAACTTCGGATTATACAAACTTTGTATGTTCCTGCAATTCTGATGTTCAAATGCCTGCTTTTGCGATGAGCAAAGCTTTATGTGTGGTGGTATGTATGGTTCTGCTGCTTCGGTGCGAAGCATGATCATATTATTGCCAGGGCTATGTGTGCTGTGGGGAGGGATTACATTCTCTTGTCCTATGTGTGCTGTGGGGAGGGATTACATTCTCTTGTCCTGTCCATATTGTGCACATTGTAATTATGCTTCCAAAATTCTACCAGAATACCCGCCTTATAACTATGTGCTAAACTGCTTGTCATCATAATTTCAGGACCATAATGTCACTCTGGATGCTTCTCCACAAGATTTGATTCTGGAGCCTGACGCTGGTGTTGCAGGGATGTTTGGATTTTTATTGATAATGCATCTGGAACTACCTCAGCTTGTCACTCCTCGGAAGCCAACCTCTTGATAGTTAATGATGTCGGGTGCATGTATAGATAGCATGCTGTAACAAGTTTATTTGATACTCGGCGTGACCAACAATGCTTGTACATGTTGGTCACAGTGTTCTAGTTGCAACGACTAACTTGTCATAGCTTATTTTTTGAATTTGGCCTTTAGTTGACTACATATCTGATGTATGTGTTCATTGATTATGAATCTGATGTGGTGTATGATGAATTTTGGATGTGATTTACAAATTCAAAATTTTGCTCTGATTTAATTATTTGAATTATGGTTGATATGAATTTATATTCAAATTTCATATTTGTACAGGGAAGATATTAATATGATGTATCCCTAGGGTATTATTCAAACATCTGGTAGGGAAAGAACTATAGGGAAAGTTGCAGGGTGGCACAATTTAGATGGACCCTACAGTCTTTCCCTAGGGTTTGTGCCCCTAGGTAAAGATGGTTTCCCTAGGGCTTCCTCATGCACTCTAGGGGAAGAGCTCTTTCCCGACTATCCTACACCTAGGGTTCTTTACCTAGGGCAAGCTCTAGGTAAAGTCTTTCCCTATGGTTTTTTGCATTTCACCTAGGGTATATGGCCCTAGGTAAAATGTGGATTTCTAGTAGTGTTTTGGGGTTCAACACACGAAATAAACGTGTGATGCTCACAAAAGTTTGACAATTGTTTGCGAGTAGTTACCCCTTTGCTCAAGCTTCCAAGCACATTCTCCATGACATGTTGATGCTTTAGCTTGGAAGCCACTTCAGTGGCACGGCGCCCCAAAAGTTCCTCAATGGGAATTTGAGGATCATCTTGCACATCTTGATCACGGTCTTGAGTTTGCTCTTGATCTTGAGCTTGCTCTTGACCTTGAATTGGATCTTGATCTTGCACATCTTGAGCACCATCTTGAGCTTGCTCTTGACCTTGAACGCGCTTGGAGGCATGAACTTGATCTTGGGCATCATTTGGCACATCACCCCCTCCATGGGGTTGATCTTGCCCTTGATCTTGTTCATTAGGTTGAGGGCCTTCATTTTGTTCTTCGGAAGCGTGTGGGCCTAGTGTAGGTGATGGCTCCACTTGAGTAGAGCATTGTCCTTCTCCTTCGGCTACAAGGGGTTCCTCAATGGGGAGTATTTGACCAATCCCCATTCTTCTTATGGCTTGAGGAGTGATACGTCTCCAACGTATCTATAATTTTTGATTGTTCCATGCTGTTTTATTATCAACCTTGGATGTTTTATAATCATTTTATAGTCATTTTATATCATTTTTGGTACTAACCTATTGACATAGTGCCAAGTGCAAGTTGTTTTTTTCCATGTCTTTTACATCATAGGAAATCAATATCAGAAGGAGTCCAAATGGCACGAAACTCCATGATGATTTTTTATGGGCCAGAAGGAACAAGTTGGGCCCTAGTTGCACCTGGGGGGAGTCCCGAGGAGGGGACAACCCACCAGGGAGCGCCAGGAGGACCAGGCGCACCCTGGTGGGTTGTGCCCACCTTGGGTGCCCCCCGGACCGCCTCTTTGCTCTATAAATACCCCAAAAATACCAGAACCCCAGGAGCGTCGACGAAATATTCATCCAGCCTCCGCAGAGTCCAGAACCACCAGATCCAATCTAGACACCATCACACAGGGGTTCACCACTTCCATTGGTGCCTCTCCGATGATGCGTGAGTAGTTCTTTGTAGACCTTCGGGTCCGTAGTTAGTAGCTAGATGGTTTTCTCTCTCTCGCTGAATTCTCAATACAATGGTCTCTTGGAGATCCATATGATGTAACTCTTTTTGCGTTGTGTTTGTTGGGATCTGCTGAACTTCGAGTTTATGATCAGTTATATCTTTTTATATCCATGAACGTTATTTGAGTTTCTTTGATCTCTTATATGCATCATCCCTTATAGCCTCGTATTTCTTCTCTGATATTTGGGTTTTGTTTGGCCAACTTAATCTATTTATCTTGCAATGGGAAGAGGTGCCCGGTAGTGGGTTCGATCTTACGGTGCTTGATCCTAGTGACAAAAAGGGAACCGACACGTATGTATCCTTGCTACTAAGGATAAAAAGATGGGATCTATATCTACCGCCATAGATAGACGGATCTTGTCTACATCATGTCATCGTTCTTATTGCATTACTCCGTTTTTCCATGAACTTAATACACTAGATGCATGCTGGATAGCGGTCGATGTGTGGAGTAATAGTAGTAGATGCAGGCAGGAGTCGGTCTACTAATCTTGGACGTGATGCCTGTGTAATGATCATTGCCTGGATATCGTCATAATTATTTGAAGTTCTATCAATTGCCCAATAGTAATTTGTTTACCCATCGTTTGCTATTTTTCTCAAGAGAAGCCACTAGTGAAATCCACGGCCCCCAGGTCTTCTATCTCATATATTTGCTCTGCGATCTATTTTATTTGCACTTTTTATTCAGATCTATTAAACCAAAAATACAAAAATACTTTGCTGCACTTTATTTTATTTGCGATCTATTATTCAATCTACTACAATTTATTTCTCGTCCACGCATCGTTTGAGGCACCGTACCCGAAAGGGATTGACAACCCCTTTAACACGTTGGGTTGCGAGGTGTTGTTATTTGTGTGCAGGGACTATTTACGTTGTGTTGATTGGTTCTCCTACTGGTTCGATAACCTTGTTTTCATATCTGAGGGAAATACCTACTGCCGCTGTGCTGCATCATCCTTTCCTCTTTGGAGAAATACCGACGTAGCTTCAAGCGACATCAAAAAGAAATTTCTGGCGCCGTTGCCGGGGAGGATCTTCAACATAACCAGGTTCCTAATCACAAATCTCATCTCCTCGCAATTTACATTATTTGCCATTTTCCTCTCCCCCACTTCACAAAAATTTGCCATTTTATCGGCCCTCTTTTTCATTCGCCGTTTTCTCATTAGATCTCATGTTTGCTTGTGTTGCCATGTGTCTTCTATTTGCTTGCATCTTCGCTTGCTAAAAATCAATTAATATGGATCCTCATCCACTTGCTAATCTTTTCAAAAGATCCAATTATGTTGAACCCATTGCTAGTGAATTGAGTTCACTAGATTATTTTTATGAAGTTTTGCTTGAGATTCGTGAATCTGAAAATTGTGATGAAGAAATTTATGAAGTGATTCATGATAGCTCCTTGAATGAAAAGCATGATTGCAATGATTTCACTATAAATTCTATTAATGTCAATTGTTCTAATAATATGCAAAACCCCAAGCTTGGGGATGCTAATTTTGCTATGTCCACTACTTGTTGCAATGATCATGATTGGGTTGATGTTTCTTATAATCTTGAAAATTTATTTAGGCCTCATGATGAATATGTTTGCGATAATATTAAAAGTGGGTTTGGAAGAGTGTCAACTTTATAAAAAAATAATCCCACTATTTTGAAAGAGTGTCAACTTTGCATACATGTGGTTCATGAAGAGAATATTTTGTGTGATAGCTATATTGTTGAATTTGATTATGATCTTACATGTAATTATTATGAGAGAGGAAAGTATGGTTGTGGAAATTTTCATGTTACTAAATTACCTCTCATTATGTTGAAATTGTCAGTGTTTTATTCATCTCCTTCGCATATGAAATATATTTATTATCTTCATAATTTCTTTTCTTATAAAATTCCTATGCATTGGAAGTATGTTAGACTTAAATGTGTTTGTCACATGTTTCATGATGCTCTCTTTGTGTTTCAATTATTATCTTTTGTGAGCATCATTGAAAATTTATGCCTAGCTAGGGGCGTGAAATTATAGCGCTTGTTGGGAGGCAACCCAATGAATAAAATTTATTTTTGCTTTTTGCTTTCTGTTCTTGTGTGTTTGAACAATTATGCTGCTGGTATGATTATGTTTTTTGTGTTTTAATTAGTGTTTGTGCCAAGTAAAGCCTTTAGGATCTTCTTGGGTGATAGTTGTTTGATCTTGCTGAAAAAGACAGAAACTTTGCGCTCACGAAAATAATTTTCATAAATAACAGAAAAGAGCTTTTGCCCTGATTCTTTTTGCATAAATTAATATACAAATAACCCTAGTAGTCCTAATTTGGTAGAATTTTTGGAGTTCCAGAAGTATTCGCTAAAGTCAGATTGCTACAGACTGTTCTGTTTTGACAGATTCTGTTTTCTTTGTGTTGTGTTCTTATTTCGATGGCTCTATGGTTTTCTTTGATGAGTTTTTGCCATAGAAAGGTTGGAATACAATAGATATAATACAAAAAATTATGAATTAGTTTGATACATCACTTATAGTAGTGGTTTGCTTTCTTATACTAACGGATCTCACAAAGGTTTTGTTGAGTTTTGTGTGATTGAAGTTTTCAAGTTTTGGGTTATCTTACGATGGATGAAGGAAGGATGTAAGTGAAGGAAATATGCCCTAGAGGCAATGATAAAGTTGTTATTTCTATTTCCTTATATCATGATAAATGTTTATTTGTCATGCTAGAATTGTATTAACCGGAAACTTAGTACATGTGTGAATACATAGACAAACAGAGTGTCACTAGTATGCCTCTACTTGACTAGCTCATTGATCAAAGATGGTTAAGTTTCCTAGCCATTGATATGAGTTATCATTTGATTAACGGGATCACATAATTAGAGAATGATGTGATTGACTTGACCCATCCGTTAGCTTAGCACTATGATCGTTTAGTTTATTGCTATTGCTTTCTTCATGACTTATACATGTTCCTATGACTATGAGATTATGCAACTCCCGAATACCGGAGGAACACTTAGTGTATTATCAAACGTCACAACGTAACTAGGTGATTATAAAGACGCTCTACAAGTGTCTCCTATGGTGTTTTTTGGGTTGGCATAGATCGAGATTAGGATTTGTCACTCCGTGTTTCGGAGAGGTATCTCTGGGCCCTCTCGGTAATGCACATCACTATAAGCCTTGCAAGCAATGTGACTAATGAGTTAGTTGCGGGATGATGCACTACGGAACGAGTAAAGAGACTTGCCGGTAACAAGATTGAACTAGGTATTGAGATATCGACGATCGAATCTCGGGCAAGTAACATACCGATGACAAAGGGAACAACGTATGTTGTTATGCGGTTTGACCGATAAAGATCTTCGTAGAATATGTAGGAACCAATATGAGCATCCAGGTTCCGCTATTGGTTATTGACCGGAAGTGGGTCTCGGTCATGTCTACATAGTTCTCGAACCCGTAGGGTCTGCACGCTTAACGTTCGATGACGATCGGTATTATGAGTTTATGTGTTTTGATGTACCGAAGGTTGTTCAGAGTCCCGGATGTGATCACGGACATGACGAGAAGTCTTGAAATGGTTGAGACATAAAGATTGATATATTGGACGATGTTATTCGGACACCGGATGAGTTCCGGGGGTCACCGAATAAATATCGGAGTGCCGGTGGTTATGGGAACCCCCGGGGGAACTAATGGGCCTCTATGGGCCTTAGTGGGAAGAGAGGAAAGGCCATTAGGGGCAGGCCGCGCCCCCCCTTGGGTCCTAATTGGACTAGGGGAAGGGGGAGGCGCCCCCTTTCCTTCCCTTCCCCCTCTTCCTTCCTTCCCCCTCTCTCCCTCTTGGTGGATTCCTACTAGGATTTGGAGTCCTAGTAGGATTCCCCTCTTGGGGGCGCGCCCTAGGGGCTGGCCGGCCTCCCCCTTGCTCCTTTATATACGGGGGCAGGGGGCACCCTAGAACACACAAGTTGACAGTTGTCTTAGCCGTGTGCGGTGCCCCCCTCCACAGATTTCCACCTCGGTCATATCATTGCAGTGCTTAGGCGAAGCCCTGCGCCGGTAACTTCATCATCACCGTCACCACGTCGTCGTGCTGACGAAACTCTCCCTCGACCTTAGCTGGATCTAGAGTTCGTGGGACATCACCGAGCTGAACGTGTGCAGATCGTGGAGGTGCCGTACCTTCGGTGCTGGGATCGGTCGGATCGTGAAGACGTACCACTACATCAACTGCGTTGTCATAACGCTTCCGCTTTCGGTCTACGAGGGTACGTAGATAACACTCTCCCCTCTCGTTTCTATGCATCACCTAGATGGATCTTGCATGTGCGTAGGAATTTTTTTGAAATTACTGCGTTCCCCAATAGTGGCATCCGAGCCAGGTCTATGCGTAGATGTTATATGCACGAGTAGAACACAAAGAGTTGTGGGCGATAATAGTCATACTGCTTACGAGCATGTCATACTTTGATTCGGCGGTATTGTTGGATGAAGCGGCCCGAACCGACATTACGCGTACGCTTACGCGAGACTGGTTCTACCGACGTGCTTTGCACACTGGTGGCTGGCGGGTGTCAGTTTCTCCAACTTTAGTTGAATCGAGTGTGACTACGTCCGGTCCTTGTTGAAGGTTAAAACAACACACTTGACGAAAAATCGTTGTGGTTTTTGATGCGTAGGTAAGAACGGTTCTTGCTAAACACGTAGCAGCCACGTAAAAGTTGCAACAACAAGTAGAGGACGTCTAACTTGTTTTTGCAGGGTATGCTGTGATGTGATATGGTCAAGATGTGATGATATATAAATTGTTGTATGAGGTGATCATGTTTTGTAACAGAGTTATCGGCAACTGGCAGGAGCCATATGGTTGTCGCTTTATCGTATGAAATGCAATCGCAATGTAATTGCTCTACTTTATCACTAAGCGGTAGCGATAGTCGTGATAGAAATAGTTGGAGAGACGACAACGATGCTTCAAGAGAGATCAAGGTGTCAAGCCGGTGACGATGGTGATCATGACGGTGCTTTGGAGATGGAGATCAAAGGCACAAGATGATGATGGCCATATCATATCACTTATATTGATTGCATGTGATGTTTATCCTATATGCATCTTATTTTGCTTAGTTCGGTGGTAGCATTATAAGATGATCTCTCACTCAATTTCAAGGTAAAAGTGTTCTCCCTGAGTATGCACCGTTGCGAAAGTTCGTCGTGCCGAGACACCACGTGATGATCCGGTGTGATAAGCTCTACGTTCACATACAACGGGTGCAAGCCAGTTTTGCACACGCAGAATAATCGGGTTAAACTTGACGAGCCTAGCATATGCAGATATAGCCTCGGAACACTGAGACTGAAAGGTCGAGCATGAATCATATAGTAGATATGATCAACATAGTGATGTTCACCGTTGAAAACTACTCCATCTCACGTGATGATCGACATGGTTTAGTTGATTTGGATCACGTGATCACTTAGATGATTAGAGAGATGTCTATCTAAGTGGGAGTTCTTATGTAATATGATTAATTGAACTTTAATTTATCATGAACTTAGTACCTGATAGTATTTTGCATGTCTATGTTGTTGTAGATAAATGGCCCGTGCTATTGTTCCGTTAAATTTCAATGCGTTCCTAGAGAAAGCTAAGTTGAAAGATGATGGTAGCAACTACACGGACTGGGTACGTAACCTGAGGATTATCCTCATTGCTGCATAGAAGAATTACGTCCTGGAAGCACCGCTAGGTGCTAGGCCTGCTGCAGATGCTGCTGATGACGTTAAAGAACATCTGGCAGAGTAAAGCTGATGACTACTTGATAGTTCAGTGTGCCATACTTTACGGCTTAGAACCGGGACTTCAATGACATTTTGAATGTCACGGAGCATATGAGATGTTCCAGGAGTTGAATTTAATATTTCAAGCAAATGCCCAGATTGAGAGATATGAAGTTCTATAGATGCAAGATGGAGGAGAATAGTTGTGTCAGTGAACATATACTCAGAATGTCTGGGTACCACAACCACTTGACTCAACTGGGAGGTAATCTTCCTGATGATAGTGTCATTGACAAAGTTCTTCAATCACTGCCACCAAGCTACAAAAGCTTTGTGATGAACTATAATATGCAAGGGATGGATAAGACAATTCTCGAGCTCTTTGCGATGCTAAAAGCTGCGGAGGTAGAAATCAAGAAGGAGCATCAAGTGTTGATGGTCAACAAGACAACCAGTTTCAAGAAGAAGGGCAAAGGGAAGAAGGGGAACTTCAAGAAGAACGGCAAGCAAGTTGCTGCTCAAGTGAAGAAGCCCAAATCTGGACCTAAGCCTGAGACTGAGTGCTTCTACTGCAAAGGGACTAGTCACTGGAAGTGGAACTGCCCTAAGTATTTGGCAGATAAGAAGGATGGCAAAGTGAAAGGTATATTTGACATACATGTTATTGATGTGTACTTAACTAATGCTCGCAGTAGCGCCTGGGTATTTGATACTGGTTTCTGTTGCTCATATTTGCAACTCGAAATAGGGGCTACAGATTAAGCGAAGATTGGCTAAGGACGAGGTGATGATGCGCGTGGGAAATGGTTCCAAAGTCGATGTGATCGCGGTCGGCACGCTACCTCTACATCTACCGTCGGGATTAGTTTTAGACCTAAATAATTGTTATTTGGTGCCAGCGTTGAGCATGAACATTATATCTAGATCTTGTTTGATGCGAGACGGTTATTCATTTAAATAAGAGAATAATGGTTGTTCTATTTATATTAGTAATATCTTTTATGGTCATGCACCCTTGATGAGTGGTCTATTTTTGTTGAATCTCGATAGTAGTGATACACATATTCATAGTATTGAAGCCAAAAGATATAAGTTTAATAACGATAGTGCCCGTTTAGGTCATATTGGTGTAAAGCGCATGAAGAAACTCCATGCTGATGGGATTTTGGAATCACTTGATTATGAATCACTTCATACTTGCGAACCATGCCTCATGGGCAAGATGACTAAGACTTCATTCTCGAGCAACAGACTTGTTGGAAATAATACATATTGATGTATGCGGTCCAATGAGTGCTGATGCTCGCGGCAGGTATCGTTATTTTCTGACCTTCATAGATGATTTAAGCAGATATGGGTATATCTACTTGATGAAACATAAGTCTGAAACATTTGTAAAGTTCAAAGAATTTCAGAGTGAAGTGGAAAATCATCGTAACAAGAAAATAAAGTTTCTATGATCTGATCGTGGAGGAGAATATTTGAGTTATGAGTTTGGTCTTCATTTGAAACAATGTGGAATAGTTTCGCAACTCACGCCACCTGGAACACCACAGCGTAATGGTGTGTCCGAACATCGTAACCGCACTTTATTAGATATGGTGCGATCAATGATGTCTCTTACTGATTTACCGCTATCATTTTTTGGCCATGCTTTAGAGACGGCTGCATTCACGTTAAATAGGGCACCATCTAAATCCGTTGAGACTACACCATATGAACTGTGGTTTGGCAAGAAACCTAAGTTGTCGTTTCTTAAAGTTTGGGGCTGCGATGCTTATGTGAAAAAGCTTCAACCTGATAAGCTCAAACCCAAATCAGAAAATGTGTCTGTCGGATTTCGGGTTCCAGCAAAACCCTTAAGGTTCGAACACTGGGGTGCGCACGAAGATCTCCCCCTCACTGATCATGCCCTCACACAGTTCGCAATCTCTAGGCTAGGCACGACGAACTCAAAACACACAAGACACAAGATTTATACTGGTTCGGGCCACCGTCGTGGTGTAACACCCTACTCCAGTGTAGTGGTGGTGGATTGCCTCTTGGGCTGCGGATGAACAGTACAAGGGGAAGAACAGTCTCCTGAGGAGAGGTGTTCTTGTGCTTGGTGAACTTGTGGGTGTGAGGATGAACTGGATCTAGTCCAAGGTGAGGTGAGTTGAGACTCAGTTCAACGTGCCTCCTACTGTGGTGGCTAGCCCTATTTATAGAGGCCCTAGTCCTCTTCCCAAATATTGAGCGGGAAGGGAGCCAACAATGACCAATTTGAAAGGGGACAGCTAGTACAGCTTATCCTGACAAAAGTAGTCTTCCCCTGCTAAAGGCTCTGGTGGTGACGCCGTCTTGGGCTCCACGGTGACCTCCATCTTGCCGTCCTGCTCGTCTTGGTCTCATTGCACTGATATGGAAACCTTTGCCTAATGCCTCGGAACTCCTCGCCTGCGCTCGCCTGCTTAGCACCAAAGAGGAAACAAGGACACTCTGCGCGCTAGCGCCCGCCTGGCCTTGGTTGTCATGGCTCACACGCAAACCTCGCGAGGTTTGCCTTGCCTTGATCTCTCCGCCCCTCGCAAGCCAGCTTGGCGAGGCCGCGCCTGAGGAGGTCTTGTGTCGTCCGCCTCGCGAGGCTTGGCCCCTCGCGAGGGTCTTGAGCGCTTGCTGGTGAAGATGGACCGTACATGCCCACTCGCAGAGCCACGCCGTGGGCCGTAGGCAGGCAAGTCTGGGGACCCCCATTCCCAGAACATCGACAGTAGCCCCCGGGCCAAGGCGCGCTCGGACTTGGCTTCGAGGCGAAGCTGAAGGGCAAGTGTGGAGCGCCGCGGGCCCCAACAGCCTGCGGCCCTGGTCGACGCGTGGCGGTTGATTGGACGTGCGCGTCTCCTCTTCCCCATGCTGCCTCGGCAACTGCCCGACTTGACGAGTCTCTACTGCATGCAAGGAAAAACCATCATTACCTGTGATCGTGGGGGGCGCCAGTTGGCCTTCCCCTGCTATAAATGGGGAGGGGGCAGAGCCCCCGTCACCCATCTCTTCCCGTTCCGCTCGCTTCTCTCCCTTTGCTCCATTGCCAGCGGCAACACCAATGGCGCCGTCGAAAAGGTTCTCCGCCGCAGAGAAGGGGAAGGCCCCTCACGAGGGGCCTGGATCTCGGCACCCAAGCATGGATGCGGCCGTCCCCGCAAGCACACTACGACCCCCGTCGCGGTCCTTCGCAGCCGCGGTGGTGCCGCTTCGCACAGCAGGGGTCGCCCCAGTCGCGGCAGCCCTGTCGATGAAGGGAGACGTGCCGTGGTTGCGCGGCCTCCCCGGCCGCGCTTCCACTCGGCGGAGGTGCTGCCGGAGTTCGTCGTCTGGTCGGAGAACCCGGGCGGCAACTGGCTTCAGCTCCCGCGCTTCTTTGCCGACGAGCTGCCGGCCGCAGGTTCAGGCGGGCTCTGGCTGCAGGCGGATGGCTGCTGCAGCAGGGCTTCCTTGGTCGCGGTTGAGGTCTCCGTCGCGGGCAACATAGCCCTGGCCCACGGCTGGCAGACGTTTGCCCGTGCGCGCGGCCTGGGTAGGCGGTGCACCCTCCATTTCAAGTAGGACGGCGACGCGACCCTCTACGTGAGGGTGTTTGGGGAAGATGGTCGCCGCGCCGGGTGCTGCCCCGAGGTCAACGACGGCGACGAGGTGCTCGGCCTTGGCGATGGTCGTGATGAGGATGAGGGCGAACCCGCCCTTGACGTCGACCGCGTCTCGTCTAGCTACGGCGGTTCTTCCCCCGGTGACAGCTCCAGCAGCGGTGGTTACGACCAGACGCCGCGCCCGCTTCGAAGGTGGCAGCGGGTCGTCTCGTCGCCGCGCCCCTGTGAAGCGCAAGGAGGGGTCTGGCTGAGCTCGGGACGGCGCCAAGAGCCTGCCTTCGCGGTCCACCGCGGGGGCACGCGCCTCTTTTATCTCGTTCTTCCTTTCCTTCCTGTATTAAGAAAGAAACCAGTATGGGGCCCCGAAGAGGCGTGGGACGAACTATGATTTCTTAGTTATTATGCTATGTTCATCGTCCCTGTGCTGTGTCACAACATCGTCGTTTTATGTAAGGATAACTTAGCTTGACGTACTTGGAGTAGTTTCCTCTCCATGAGGTGCTCACTTCCTGGTGCCTCTCGAGACCCCCTTGGCCTGGTAGGCGCTTAGAAACTGCCAAAAAACTTGTTAGGAGGCTTAACATTTTCCCGAGCCTTGGTCGCAGGCGCCGCTTGCCTTGACCCAGCGCTTTGTATCGCGGTACCCGTGGGGCACGGATTAGGAGAGGTGCGCCAGCTTGTGGGATCGAATGAGGGTGCCTCGCGAAAAGCAGATGAAAAGGCAGAAAAAGGAAAAAACGCTCACGAGGGCACCTGTCCAGCCGCCTCGTGAGGAATGCCAGAGAGAGTACAGGATAAACTGAAGACGGAAACAGAGGCAGAAGGCAACGGAACCAAATCAGCCGAGAACACCAGAAGCAAACTTCAATTAAATAGGGGCGAGCCAACTACGGAAAGCAAATGAAAAGCTGCGTCCGACACATAGTCTAGTCTTCATGCCTTCTCACCAGCGCGGAGCTAAGTGCTGCCACTAGGACGTGGGAGGGAGTCCCCGAGGCCCGAGGGCAGCACTCCTGAGACTCCGGGGCGTGTACAGCCCCACTCATTATTATATTAGAGTGTCACGAGCGGAGACCTTCACAGGCACTGGGCCTTCTTCACAGGCGCTGGGCCTTTCTTCATGGGTAGAACTTCCGGAGGTGCTGGATGTTCCAGGCGTTCTGGATGAGTATCCCGTCCTGTGTCTCCAGGCGTGCGGCGCTAGGCCTGGAGACATGGACGACCTTGAACAGGCCCTCCCACATGGGTGAGAGCTTATGCAGCCCTTCCCTGGAGAGGACCCGCCTCAGGACAAGGTCGCCCACCTCGAGCGTCCTGGAGTGGACGCTGCGACAGTGGTACCGCCGCAGCGCCTGCTGATACCTTGCCGCCTGTAGCGCGGCTTCACGGCGGCGTTCCTCCCCCAGCACGAGGTCCATCCCCCGCATGGCGTCCTACTGCGTTTCATCACACGCCAGGACCCGTGCGGAGCGATGCTTGACCTCGTGAGGGAGGACCGCTTCTGCTCCGTAGACAAGGAAGAACGGGGTCTCTCCCGCTGGCTTGGTGGCGGTGGTGCGGACGGACCACAGCACGGACTGAAGCTCGTCGTGCCAGCCTCTGCCGTAGGCCTCGAGCTTCTTCTTGAAGGTCCTGGTCTTGAGGCCCCTCAGGACCTCTGCGTTGGCGCGTTCGCTCTGACCATTGCTTCTGGGGTGCGCCACCGAAGCGTAGCAGATCTGTGTTCCAAGGTTAGCACAATACATCTTGAGGAGATTACTAGTGAACTGCGAGCCGCTATTGGTGATGATGCGGTTAGGGACCCCGAAACGGCTCACGAGACCCTTGATGAACTTGACCGCGGAGCCAGCTCAGATGGTGCGGACGGCTTCCACCTCCGCCCACTTGGTAAACTTGTCGATGGCAACGTAGAGGTAGCGGTAGCCCCCGGGCGCTCGAGGGAACGGGCCTAAGATATCAAGCCCCCAGACCGCGAACGGCCACGAGAGCGGGATGGTCTGGAGGCCCTGAGCTGGTTGATGGATCTGCTTGGCGTGGAATTGG
This sequence comes from Aegilops tauschii subsp. strangulata, assembly GCF_002575655.3. Classification (NCBI taxonomy): domain Eukaryota; kingdom Viridiplantae; phylum Streptophyta; class Magnoliopsida; order Poales; family Poaceae; genus Aegilops; species Aegilops tauschii. The sequence goes on from NC_053036.3 coordinate 522,792,206, forward strand.
GAGGCCTCGCAGGACTTCACCAACTCAGCTGCGTCGTTGAGCGCTGTAGGCTAGTAGAATCCGCTGCGGAACACCTTGCCGACGAGGGTTCGTGACGACGAGTGGTGCCCGCAGTCCCCGCCGTGTATGTCAGCTAGCAGCTCTCTTCCTTGTTCCCTGGAGATGCAACGCAGGGAAACGTCATTTGGCCGCTTCCTGTATAACTCACCGTCCCGGATGCAGTACGCCATGGCTTGTCGGGCCACACGCTCCATGTCCTCCTCCTCTTCCGGCAGCGTCCCTTGCGTCAGGTATTCCTTGAATTCCTTGATCCATCACCCCTCCTGAGGTTCCAACGCCAAGAGCAAGCGCGGTCCCGAGGTCGGGCCGCAGGCCGGGGCTCCTGAGGCAGGTGGTTGAGGGAGCTCCTCCCGAGGTAGTGCTGTTCTTGAGAGTGGCGGTGTTGCTGATGGTTTGAAGAGCCGCTCCTCAAAGACGCCAGGCTCTTGGGGTAGCTGCTTGGATGCTCTTCTGGCGATGTCGTTGGCTTCCTTGTTGGTGCCATGGGGCACGTGCTGCAATTCCAGACCCGAGAACTGCTTCTCCATCTTGCGCACCTCAGCGAGGTATGCCTCCATGTGCTCGTCCTTTGGCTCATATACTTTGTTGGAGAAGTTGGCGAGGAGCTGAGAGTCGCCCTTGATGGTGAGACGCCTCACCCCCAGGGCCACCGCAGCCCTGAGGCCAGCTATGAGGCCCTCGTATTCTGCTATGTTATTGGAGACCTTCTCGCCCTGCTGGAAGCAAAGCTGCATGGCGTAGTAGAGCTTGTCCTGGGTGGGCGAGATGAGCACCGCTCCAGCCCCTGCGCCTTGGCGTGAGAACGCGCCATCGAAGTACATGACCCAGCCGTCCGACACTTCGCTTCCTGGAGATAGGGATTGGTTCTCGCCTACTTCGAGCTCTGGGCATCGGTCCATTCCGCCACAAAGTCTGCGAGCGCAGCCCCCTTGATGACCCTGGTCATGCTGAACTCCAAGTCAAATGCTTGCAACTCGATGTTCCATTCAGCGAATCGCCCGGCAGCATTGGGGCTCCTGAGCACTCTTTCCAGCGGGTAAGTCGAGACGACCTTGATGGGGTGACCCTGGAAGTAGTGGCGCAGCTTGCGCGAGGCCACCAGGAGCGCGAGTAGGATCTTTTGAGGCATGGGGTATCGTGCCCTCGCATCCCGCATCACTGTGCTGACGAAATACACCTGGTGCTCGACGAGGGCGGGAGAGCTGACGGAGCCCTCGGCTTCCGTGGGTTGAGGCGTCTCTTCGGGGTCTTCGGCTTCAGGGGCTTGGTGGTCTGCCGAAGCAGTCGCTGCTTCAGGAGCTTCGTCTTGGTGCCGCACCGCTCTGTCCGATCCGGTGATTCGACTTGGCGGGCCCTTGACCTGGCGCTCTTCTCTGAGGGCTACCAGCGCTGTGCTGGCGGAGTGGGGTGTGGCAGACAGGTAGAGCACCAAGGGCTCGAGGGGTCGAGGCGCTACCATCACTGGAGGGCTGGTTAGGTATCTCTTGAGTTCTTGAAATGCTTGGTCGGCCTCCGGAGTCCACTCGAATGGGCCCTTCTTCTTCATTAGCTTGAAGAATGGTAGGGCACGCTCTCCTAGCTTGGAGATAAAGCGCCCCAACGCAGTCACACGACCGGCAAGCTTCTGCATCTCTTTGAGGGTCTGCGGTGGGCTCATGTCTTCGATTGCCTTGACCTTTTCTGGGTTTGCCTCGATCCCTCTGTGGGATACGAGAAAACCCAGCAGCTTGCCGGAAGGGACACGGAACACACACTTCTCCGGGTTGAGTCGCAAGTTCACCTGGCGCAGGCTTGCGAAGGTCTCCTCCAGGTCTTGGATCAAGGTTCTCGCCTCCCGAGACATCACCACAATGTCGTCGACGTAGGCCTTCGCGTTTCTCCCGAGCTGCCGCCCTAAGGCGATGTGCATCAGCCGCTGGGAGGTCGCTCCCGCGTTGCACAGTCCGAAAGGCATGCAAGTATAGCAGTATACACCCCACACGGGGTCAGAAAGGCTATCTTCTCCACATCTTCCACCGCCATCTTGATCTGGTGATAGCCTGAGAACGCATCTAGGAAGCACAGAAAATCACACTCGGCGGTGGAGTCGACGATCTGGTCGATGCGTGGAAGCGGGAACGGATCTTGGGGGCAGGCCTTGTTGAGGTTGGTGAAGTCGACACACATGCGCTCCTTCCCGCCTTTCTTCGGCACAACAACGGGGTTCGCCAGCCACTCGGGGTACCGAACCTCGCGAATGGCACCCGCTGCCTCCAGCTTGCGGGTTTCTTGGACGATGAAGGCTTGCTTCTCCGTGAACTGTCGTCTCGCCCGCTGCTTCACAGGGCGTACATTGGGGCACACCATTAAGAGATGGTCTATCACCTCTCTCGGGACCCCCACCAGCTGTTTGGGTTCCCATGCGAATATCTCCTTGTTTGCGTGCAAGAACTTCACCAACGCTTCCTCTTGACCAGGGTCGAGGTTGGCACCTATGGTAAAGGTGGCTCCTGAGGACCCGTCTTCATCGACTGGTACCTGCTTGGTTTCAGCCTTGTCTTGGGTGAACAACTGCTTCTTCTTGGTTGGTGCGGCTTCCTTGGCCTTGGAGGCGTCCGCGCCGGCGGGCTGCGCCGCCGCGGCGGTCTTGAAAGCAAGCTTGAGCGCCAGCAGAGCCTCCTTGGTGTCCCCCTCGACGGTGAGGATGCCCTTGCTCCCAGGCATCTTCATGAGGTTGTAAGCCGGATGGGTTGCTGCCATAAACTAGGCCAGAGCTGGGTACCCGAGGATGGCGTTGTACGGGAGGCCGATGCGGGCGATGTCAAAGTCGACCATCTCGGTGCGGTAGTTGTCGCGCATGCCGAAGGTGACAGGAAGGAGGATCTGTCCCAGGGAGTGGGCGGTGCCGCCGCCGACTCCTGAGAAAGGCTTGTTGAGGCGGAGCCGCTCGAGTGGTACGTGAAGAAGGCTGAAGGCCTCCACGGAGAGCATGTTGAGGCCGGTGCCGCCGTCGATGAGGGTCTTGGTGACGGCCACGTTGCAGATGGTGGGCATGCAAAGAATTGGGAGCATATCCGAGCCGACGGTGGTGACGGGGTGGTCCCCTGAGTCGAAGGTGAGGTCAGCCTCAGGCGCCGCCTAGCCCGGAGGAGCCCCCTGGCGCGCGGAAACGGCGCCGATCTGGCGAAGGAACGGCTTGAGGTGACGGTCTGAGGGTGGCGCTTGCGAGCCACCGAGGAGGGCCGCCATAGCGTGGGCGCCGGCGCCGCGAAGCGCGCGGTGAAGAGGTCACGCAACTCCTTCCAAGACGCCACAGATGATCCTGGGAGGGTGAGCAGCCAGGCGCGCGGTGCGCACGCAAGGGCCATGGGAAGCCAGTTGGCCATGACCCTGTCGTCGTCCCCAGCTTTGAGGACGGCCTCCTCGTACGCCAGCAGGAAAACCACTGGATCCGCCGCGCCGTCGTAGCGCGGTGGCATCTCTGGCTTGAACTTGGGCGGCCACTGCACCTGTCGTAAGGCAGGATCCAAGGCTCGGAGCCCCCTGGCCCCGCCGCTGGCATCGGTCGTCGGAGCGGAAAGCGCTGCGCTTGCCATGGGGGCGGAGCGCGGTGGCGGCGAAGCGCAGATCGACGGAAGGAAAACTCCGGCGCACCCCTACCTGGCGCGCCAAATTTGGGATTTCGGGTTCCGGCAAAACCCTTAAGGTTCGAACACTGGGGTGCGCGCGAAGATCTCCCCCTCACCGATCACGCCCTCACACACTTCGCAATCTCTAGGCTAGGCACGATGAACTCAGAACACACAAGACACAAGATTTATACTGGTTCGGGCCACCGTCGTGGTGTAATACCCTACTCCAGTGTGGTAGTGGTGGATTGCCTCTTGGGCTGCGGATGAACAGTACAAGGGGAAGAACAGCCTCCTGAGGAGAGGTGTTCTTATGCTTGGTGAACTTGTGGGTGTGAGGATGAACTGGATCTAGTCCAAGGTGAGGTGAGTCAAGACTCAGTTCAACGTGCCTCCTACTGTGGTGGCTAGCCCTATTTATAGAGGCCCGGGTCCTCTTCCCAAATATTGAGCGGGAAGGGAGCCAACAACGGCCAACTTGAAAGGGGACAGCTAGTACAACTTATCCTAACAAAAGTAGTCTTCGCCTGCTAAAGGCTCTGGTGGTGACGCCGTCTTGGGCTCCATGGTGACCTCCGTCTTGCCGTCCTGCTGGTCTTGGTCTCGTTGCACCGATATGGAAACCTTTGCCTGATGCCTCGGAACTCCTCGCCTGCGCTCGCCTCCTTAGCACCAAAGAGGAAACAAGGACACTGTGCGCGCTGGCGCCCGCCTCACCTTGGTTGTCATGGCTCATGTCACGCAAACCCCGCGAGGTTTTCCTTGCCTTGATCTCTCCGCCCCTCACGAGCCAGTCTGGTGAGGCCAGGCTTGAGGAGGTCTTGTGTCGTCCGCCTCGCGAGACTTGGCCCCTCGCGAGGGTCTTGAGCGCTTGCTGGTGAAGACGGGTCGTACGGGCCCGCTCGTAGAGCCACGCCGCGGGCCGCAGGCTGGCAAGTCTGGGGACCCCCGTTCCCAGAACGCCGACAGTGTCTTCATAGGATACCCAAAGGAGACTGTTAGGTACACCTTCTACCGCAGATCCGAAGGCAAGATATTCGTTGCTAAGAATGGATCCTTTCTAGGGAAGGAGTTTCTCTCGAAAGAAGTGAGTGGGAGGAAAGTAGAACTTGATGAGGTAATTGTACCTTCTCCCGAATTGGAAAGTAGTTCATCACAGAAATCAGTTCCACTGATTCCTACACTAATTAGTGAGGAAGCTAATGATAGTGATCATGAAACTTCAGATCAAGTTACTACTAAACCTCCTAGGTCAACCAGAGTAAGATCCACACCAGAATGGTACGGTAATCCTATTCTGGACATTATGTTACTAGACCATAACGAACCTACGAACTATGAGGAAGCGATGATGAGCCCAGATTCCGCAAAATGGCTAGAGGCCATGAAATCTGAGATGGGATCCATGTATGAGAACAAGTGTGGACTTTGGTTGACTTGCCTGATGATTGGCAAGCCATCGAGAATAAATGGATCTTCAAGAAGAAGACTGACGCTGACGGTAATATTACCATCTACAAAGCTCGACTTGTTGCGAAAGGTTTTCGACAAGTTCAAGGAGTTGACTATGATGAGACTTTCTCACCCGTAGCGATGCTTAAGTCTGTCCGAATCATGTTAGCAATTGCCGCATTTTATGATTATGAAAGTTGGCAAATGGATGTCAAAACTGCATTCCTGAATGGATTTCTAGAAGAAGAGTTGTATATGATGCAACCAGAAGGTTTTGTCAATCCAAAGGATGCTAACAAAGTGTGCAAGCTCCAGCGATCCATTTATGGACTGGTGCAAGCCTCTCGGAGTTGGAATAAACGTTTTGATAGTGTGATCAAATCTTATGGTTTTATACAGACTTTTGGAGAAGCCTGTATTTACAACAAAATGAGTGGGAGCTCTGTAGCATTTCTAATATTATATGTGGATGACATATTGCTGATTGGAAATGATACAATATTTCTGGATAGCATAAAAGGATACTTGAATAAGAATTTTTCAATGAAAGACCTCGGTGAAGCTGATTATATTGGCATCAAGATCTATAGAGATAGATCAAGACGCTTAATTGGACTTTCACAAAGCACATACCTTGATAAGATTTTGAAGAAGTGCAAAATGGATCAGTCAAAGAAAGGGTTCTTGCCTGTGTTACAAGGTGTGAAGTTGAGTGAGACTCAATGCCCGACCACTGCAGAAGATAGAGAGAAAATGAAAGTCATTCCCTATGCTTCAGCCATAGGTTCTATCATGTATACAATGCTGTGTACCAGACCTGATGTGTGCCTTGCTATAAGTATAGTAGGGAGGTACCAAAGTAATCCAGGACTGGATCACTGGACAACGGTCAAGAACATCCTGAAATACCTGAAAAGGACTAAGGATATGTTTCTCGTTTATGGAGGTGATAAAGAGCTCGTCGTAAAAGGTTACGTCGATGCAAGCTTTGACACTGATCCTGATGACTCTAAGTCGCAAACCGGATACGTGTTTATATTGAACGGTGGAGCTGTCAGTTGGTGCAGTTCTACGTGTGAAGCGGAATACATAGATGCTTCGGAAGCAGCAAAGGAAGGAGTCTGGATGAAGGAGTTCATATCCGATCTAGGTGTCATACCTAGTGCATCGGGTCCAATGAAAATCTTTTGTGACAATACTGGAGCAATTGCCTTGGCGAAGGAATCCAGATTTCACAAGAGAACCAAGCACATCAAGAGACACTTCAATTCCATCCGTCATCAAGTGTCGGAAGGGGACATGGAGATTTGCAAGATACATACGGATCTGAATGTTTCAGACCCGTTGATTAAGCCTCTCTCACGAGCAAAACAAGATCATCACCAAGACTCCATGGGTGTTAGAATCATTAAAATGTAATCTAGATTATTGACTCTAGTGCAAGTGGGAGACTGAAGGAAATATGCCCTAGAGGCAATTATAAAGTTGTTATTTATATTTCCTTATATCATGATAAATTTTTATTATTCATGCTAGAATTGTATTAACCGGAAACTTAGTACATGTGTGAATACATAGACAAATAGAGTGTCACTAGTATGCCTCTACCTGACAAGCTCGTTGTTCAAAGATGGTTAAGTTTCCTAGCCATTGAGATGAGTTGTGATTTGATTAACGGGATCACATCATTAGAGAATGATGTGATTGACTTGACCCATCCGTTAGCTTAGCACTATGATCGTTTAGTTTATTGCTATTGCTTTCTTCATGACTTATACATGTTCCTATGACTATGAGATTATGCAACTACCGAATACCGGAGGAACACTTAGTGTGCTATCAAACATCACAACGTATTGGGTGATTATAAAGATGCTCTACAGGTGTCTCCGATGGTGTTCTTTGGGTTGGCATAGTTCGAGATTAGGATTTGTCACTCCGTGTTTCGGAGAGGTATCTCTGGCCCTCTCGGTAATGCACATCACTATAAGACTTGCAAGCAATGTGACTAATGAGTTAGTTGTGGGATGATGCATTACGGAACGAGTAAAGAGACTTGCCGGTAACGAGATTGAACTAGGTATTGAGATACTGACGATCGAATCTCGGCTAGTAACATACCGATGACAAAGGGAACAACGTATGTTGTTATGCGGTTTGACCGATAAAGATCTTCGTAGAATATGTAGGAACCAATATGAGCATCCAGGTTCCACTATTGGTTATTGGCCGGAAGTGAGTCTCGGTCATGTCTACATAGTTCTCGAACCCGTAGGGTGCGCACGCTTAACGTTCGATGACGATCGGTATTATGAGTTTATGTGTTTTGATCTACTGAAGGTTGTTCGGAGTCCCGGATGTGATCACAGACATGACGAGGAGTCTCGAAATGGTCGAGACATAGAGATTGATATATTGGATGATGTTATTCGGACACCGGATGAGTTCTGGGGGTCACAGGATAAATATCGGAGTGCTGGGAGGTTATCGGAACCCCCGGGGGAACTAATGGGCCTCTATGGGCCTTAGTGGGAAGAGAGGAAAGGCCAGGAGGGGCTGGCGGCGTGCCCCCCTTGGGTCCGAATTGGACTAGGGGAAGGGGGTGGCGCCCCCCTTTCCTTCCCTTCCCCCTCTTCCTTCCTTCCCCCTCTCTCCCTCTTGGTGGATTCCTACTAGGACTTGGAGTCCTAGTAGGATTCCCCTCTTGGGGGCACGCCCTAGGGGCCGGCCGGCCTCCCCCTTGCTCCTTTATATACGGGGGCAGGGGGCACCCTAGAACACGCAAGTTGACAGTTGTCTTAGCCGTGTGCGGTGCCCCCCTCCACAGATTTCCACCTCGGTCATATCATTGCAGTGCTTAGGCGAAGCCCTGTGCCGGTAACTTCATCATCACCGTTACCACGCCGTCGTGCTGAAGAAACTCTCCCTCGACCTCAGCTGGATCTATAGTTAGTGGGACATCATCGAGCTGAACGTGTGCAGATCATGGAGGTGCCGTACCTTCAGTGCTAGGATCGGTTGGATCGTGAAGACGTACGACTACATCAACTGCGTTGTCATAACTCTTCCGCTTTCGGTCTACGAGGGTACGTAGATAACACTCTTCCCTCTCGTTGCTATGCATAACCTAGATGGATCTTGCGTGTGCGTAGGATTTTTTTTGAAATTACTGCATTCCCCAACAGTAAGAGCCTAAGCTTGGGGATGCCCCAACATCCCAAGCTATTATCCAAGAATGATCAACCAACTAAGCTTGGGGATGCCCCCGAGTGGCATCCCCGCTTTCTTCCAACAACTATCGGTATTTTACTCGAGGCTATATTTTTATTCGTCACATGATATGTGTTTTGCTTGGAGCGTCTTGTATGATATGAGTCTTTGCTTATTTAATTTTGTGTTTTAAGTCATCAATTCTTGCTGGACACACCTATTTGAGAGAGCCAAAATTATATCATGACTTGATAGAATTGCTCTTTATGCTTCACTTTTATGTTTTATGAGCTAGGACTTGCTCTAGTGCTTCACCTATATCTTTTTGAGCACGGCGTGCTTAGTTTTTTTTGAAGAAATGCTCTCTTGCTTCACTTAGATTTATTTGAGAGTTAGTAAAATTTTGAAGAAATTCTCTCTTCCTTCACTTAAATTATTTTTAGAGAAAGAAAATTTGTTATGCTCATGATCTTCACTTATATTTGTTTGAGCTTATGAAAAGCAACACATGAAAATTAGTCCCAAAGTGATAGATATCCAAGAAGGATAAAGTAAAAAAAATGTCATGAAGATCATTGGACAAAATAAACTTGATTCTTAGTAATCGTTTTGAGATATGATGATGTGATATGTGAATTATGTTGATGAGTAATTGTGCTCTAGTAAGAATATTGGTGTTAAGGTTTGTGATTCCCTATGCATGCACGAAAGTCAATAGTCATGCAATAAAAATTATATCCTACTTGTGGTGCATTATTCGGTGTTAATTATGCTTCATGCTTGCTTATGAGATTATTCGTTTCTTGGTTGGTCACTTCTCAATCTTTTTGCTAGCCTTCATTTTGCACCAAGTATGACCTCTACTTGTGATTCCAAAATCCTTTAAACCAGTTTTGCCACATGAGTCCACTATATCTACCAATATGCGGTATTCTTTTACCGTTCTAAGCAAATTTGCATGTGCCATCTCTAATTTTCAAAATAAACTTCTCTTTTGTGTGTTTGTTTCGCTCGCGGAACGGTAATGGGTGGCTAATATTTTCCATGCTGGATGTGTTATTCTCACAATGAATGTTTATTCACTTGTCATTGCACGAGAGTAAGGCAAAGGTTTTAGGGATGCCCACTCCCAAAATGCAAAAATGAATTTACTTTATGTTGTCAAATAATAAATTCCTTGGAAAGTGTTGGTATGGAAGGCACCCGTGGATACGGCTAGCCATGGAAAGTGAAAGTATGGTGGAAAAAGGAATAAACTTTATTTTATGTTTGGGAACCGCCTATGGCATATCTAGCATGGAAAGTGTTCGTAGCTCTACCTCGTTTTCGTTGGTGGGATGGATACACCTCCCAAAATGTTTTTATCTCTACTTTTTCGCTTTGAGCTCTGGCACCTCTACAAATCCCTACTTCCCTCTACGAAGGGCCTTTCTTTTACTTTATGTAACTTTTATTTTTAATTTGAGTCTCCATCTTCTCTCATAAAAAGCACCAACTAGGAGGCAATATGATCGTACTTCTGTATTGGGTGTAGCTAATATTCGAGTGTGTTTCATGAATGGATCAATGTTTGAGCATGATGGGCTAGGGATAACTTGTTTTAGCATTGATACTTTGAAAGACATGGTTGCTTGTTGATATGCTTGAGTATCTAAATTATTATGTCAAAACTAGACTATTGCTTTGAATCACATAAAAGTCCAAATGTCCATGCTATAAAGAAAAGAATATGATATGACTTGGTAAAGAGCACTCCACATCAAAATATCTGTTTTTATCACTTACCAACTCGAGGACGAGTAGGAGTTAAGCTTGGGGATGATGATACGTCTCCAACGTATCTATAATTTTTGATTGTTCCATGCTGTTTTATTATTAATCTTGGATGTTTTATAATCATTTTATATCATTTTTTGGTACTAACCTATTGACATAGTGCCAAGTGCCAGTTGTTGTTTTTTTCCATGTTTTTTACATCGCAGGAAATCAATATCAGACGGAGTCCAAATGCCATGAAACTCCATGATGATTTTTTATGGGCCAGAAGGTAAAAGTTGGGCCCTGGTTGCACCTGGGGGGAGTCACGAGGAGGGGACAATGCACGAGGGCGCGCCAGGAGGCCCAGGCGCGCCCTGGTGCGTTGTGCCCACCTCGGGTGCCCCCCGGACCGCCTCTTTGCTCTATAAATACCCCAAAAATACCAGAACCCTAGGAGCATTGACGAAATATTCATCCAGCTGCCGCAGAGTCCAGAACCACCAGATCCAATCTAGACACCGTCACGGAGGGGTTCACCGTGCCTCTCCGATGATGCATGAGTAGTTCTTTGTAGACCTTCGGGGTCCGTAGTTAGTAGCTAGATGGTTTTCTCTCTCTCGCTGAATTCTCAATACAATGTTCTCTTGGAGATCCATATGATGTAACTCTTTTGTAGTGTGTTTGTTGGGATCTGATGAACTTCGAGTTTATGATCAGTTATATATTTTTATATCCATGAAAGTTATTTGCGTTTCTTTGATCTCTTACATGCATGATGTCTTATAGCCTCATATTTCTTCTCCGATATTTGGGTTTTCTTTGGCCAACTTGATCTATTTATCTTGCAATGGGAAGAGGTGCCCAGTAGTGGGTTCGATCTTACGGTGCTTGATCCCAGTGACAGAAAGGGAACCGACACGTATGTATCGTTGCTACTAAGGATAAAAAGATGGGATCTATATCTACCGCCATAGATAGACGGATCTTGTCTACATCATGTCATCGTTCTTATTACGTTACTCCATTTTTCCATGAACTTAATACACTAGATGCATGCTGGATAGCGGTTGATGTGTGGAGTAATAGTAGTAGATGCAGGTAGGAGTCGGTCTACTAATATTGGACATGATGCCCATGTAATGATCATCGCCTGGATATCGTCATAATTATTTGTAGTTCTATTAATTGCCCAACAGTAATTTGTTTACCCACCGTTTGCTATTTTTCTCGAGAAAATCCACTAGTGAAATCTACGGCCCCCGGGTCTTCTTTCTCATATATTTGCTTTGCAATCTATTTTATTTGCACTTTTTATTCAGATCTATTAAACCAAAAATACAAAAATACTTTGCTGGACTTTATTTTATTTGCGATCTATTACTCAATCTGCTACAATTTATTTCCCGTCCACGCACCGTTTGAGGCGCCGTACCCGAAAGGGATTGACAACCCCTTTAACACGTCGGGTTGCGAGGTGTTGTTATTTGTGTGGAGGGGCTGTTTATGTTGTGTTTCTTGGTTCTCCTACTAGTTCGATAACCTTGGTTTCATATATGAGGGAAATACCTACCGCCGCTGTGCTGCATCATCCCTTCCTCTTTGGGGAAATACCGACGTAGCTTCAAGCGACATCAAGGAGGAATTTCATCACCTACATCACAAAGACCATTTTGCTCCACTTGGGAGCCGTTATTTGATACGTCTCCAACGTATCTATAATTTTTTTATTGTTCCACGCTATTATATTATCTGTTTTGGATGTTTGATGGGCTTTAATATGCTCTTTTATATTATTTTCAGGACTAACCTATTAACCGAAGGCCTAGTGCAAATTGCTGTTTTTTGCCTATTTCAGTGTTTCGCAGAAAAGGAATATCAAACGGAGTCCAAACAGAACGAAACCTTCACGAGGATCTTTCTTGGAACAAACGCAACCCAGGAGACTTGGAGTGGAAGTCAAGGAAGCAACGAGGGGGCCATGAGGCAGGACGGTGCGCCCAGGGGGGGGGGGGTAGGCGCGCCCCCCACCCTCGCCGACCCCTCGTAGCTCCACCTACCTACTTCTTTCTCCTATATATACTCTTATACCCTGAAAACATCCAGGGGAGCCACGAAACCACTTTTCCACCGCCACAACCTTCTGTACCCGTGAGATCCCATCTTGGGGCCTTTTCCGACGATCTGTCGGAGGGGGATTCGATCACGGAGGGCTTCTACATCAACACCATAGCCTCTCCGATGATGTGTGAGTAGTTTACCACAGACCTTCGGGACCATAGTTATTAGCTAGATGGCTTCTTCTCTCTCTTTGGTTCTCAATACAAAGTTCTCCTCAATTTTCTTGGAGATCTATTCGATGTAATACTTTTTGCGGTGTGTTTGTCGAGATCCGATGAATTGTGGGTTTATGATCAATATTATCTATGAACAATATTTGATTCTTCTCTGAATTCTTATATGCAGGATTTAATATCTTTGCAAATCTCTTTGAATTTCGGTTTAGTATGGCCTACTAGATTGATCTTTCTTGGAATGGGAGAAGTGCTTAGCTTTGGGTTCAATCTTGCGGTGCTCGATCCCAGTGACAGAAAGGGAACCGACACGTATTTTATTGTTGCCATCGAGGATAAAAAGATGGGGTTTATATCATATTGCTTCAGCTTATCCCTCTACATCATGTCATCTTGCCTAATGCGTTACTTTGTTCTTATGAACTTAATACTCTAGATGCATGCTGGATAGCGGTCGATGTGTGGAGTAATAGTAGTAGATGCAGAATCGTTTCGGTCTACTTGACACGGACGTGATGCCTATGTTCATGATCATGCCTAGATATTCTCATAACTATGCACTTTTGTATCAATTGCTCGGCAGTAATTTGTTCACCCACCGTAATATATGCTATCATGAGAGGAGTCACTAGTGAAACCTATGGCCCCCGGTCTATTTTTCATCATATTAGTTTCCTGTCAACTAGCTATTTCTGTCGCCGTTTATTTTGCAATCTTTATTTTCCAATCTATACAACATAAATACCAAAAATATTTATCTTATTATCTTTATCAGATCTTACTTTTGCAAGTGACCATGAAGGAATTGACAACCCCTTTATCGCGTTGGTTGCAAGGTTCTTGATTGTTTGTGCAGGTACTAGGCGACTTGCGTGTAATCTCCTACTGGATTGATACCTTGGTTCTCAACAACTGAAGGAAATACTTACGCTACTTTGCTGCATCACCCTTTCCTCTTTAAGGGAAAAGCAACGCATGCTCAAGAGGTAGCAAGAAGGATTTATTAGAATACTCTTTGTGCTTCACTTATATCTTTTGAGCTAGATAATTTTGCTCTAGTGCTTCACTTATATCTTTTTAGAGCACGGTGGTGGTTTTATTTTATAGGAATGATTGATCTTTGATGCTTCACTTTATTATTTTGAGAGTCTTTTCGAACAGCATGGTAATTTGCTTTGGCTATAAAATTAGTCCTAATATGATAGGCATCCAAGATGGGTATAATAAAAACTTTCATATAGACTGCATTGAATACTACGAGAAGTTTGATACTTGATGATTGTTTTGAGATATGAAGATAGTAATATTAGAGTCATGCTCCTTGAGTAATTGTGAATTTGAGAAATACTTGTGTTGAGGTTTGCAAGTCCCTTAGCATGCACGTATGGTAAACGTTGTGTGACAAATTTGAAGCATGAGGTGTTTCTTTGATTGTCCTCCTTATGAGTGGCGGCCGGGGATGAGCGATGGTCTTTTCCTACCAATCTATGCCCCTAGGAGCATGCGCGTAGTGCTTGGTTTTGATGACTTGTAGATTTTTGCAATAAGTATATGACTTCATTATGACTAATGTTGAGTCCATGGATTATATGCACTCTCACCCTTCCATCATTGCTAGCCTCTTCGGTACCGTGCATTGCCCTTTCTCACCTTGAGAGTTGGTGCAAACTTTGCCGGTGCATCCAAACCCCGTGATATGATACGCTCTATCACACATAAACCTCCTTATATCTTCCTCAAAACAGCCACCATACCTACCTATTATGGCAATTCCATAGCCATTCCGAGATATATTGCCATGCAACTTTCCACCGTTCTGTTTATTATGACACGCTTCATCATTGTCATATTGCCTTGCATGATCATGTAGTTGACATCGTATTTGTGGCAAGGCCACCAAGCATAATTTTACATACATGTGACTCTTGATTCATTGCCTATCCCGGTACACCACCGGAGGCACTCATGTAGAGTCATATTTTGTTCTAGTATCAAGTTGTAATCCTTGAGTTGTAAATAAATAGAAGTGTGATGATCCTCATTATTAGAGCATTGTCCCGTGTGAGGAAACAAATAAAAAAAAGCAGAAATGCCTAAAAAAAGAGAGAGAAAAAAGGCCCAAAAAATGAGAGAAAAAGAGAAGGGACAATGCTACTATCCTTTTTTTCCACACTTGTGCTTCAAAGTAGCACCATGATCTTCATGATAGCGAGTCTCTTATATTGTCACTTTCATATACTAGTTGGAATTTTTCATTATAGAACTTGGCTTGTATATTCCAACAATGGGCTTCCTCAAATGCCCTAGGTCTTCGTGAGCAAGCAAGTTGAATGCACACCCACTTAGTTTATTTTATTGAGCTTTCATACATTTATAGCTCTAGTGCATCCGTTGCATGGAAATCCCTACTCATCGCATTGAAATTAATTGATGGGCATCTCCATAGCCCATTGATTAGCCGCATCGATGTGAGACTTTCTCCCTTTTGTCTTCTCCACACAACCTCCATCATCATATTCTTTTCCACCCATAGTGCTATGTCCATGGCTCACGCTCATGTATTGCGTGAAAGTTGAAAAAGTTTGAAAATACTAAAGTATGAAACAATTGCTTGGCTTGTCATCGGGGTTGTGCATGATGAGAGCATTTTGTGTGACGAAAATGAAGCATAGCCAAACTATATGATTTGTAGGGATGAGCTTTCTTTGGCCATGTTATTTTGAGAAGACATAATTGCTTAGTTAGTATGCTTGAAGTATTGTTATTTTTATGTCAATATTAAACTTTTGTCTTGAATCTTTCGGATAACATTGATGCCACAATAAAGAAAATTACATTGAAAATTATGTTAGGTAGCATTCCACATCAAAAATTCTGTTTTTATCATTTACCTACTCGAGGACGAGCGGGAATTAAGCTTGGGGATGCTTGATACGTCTCCAACGTATCTATTATTTTTGATTGTTCCATGATATTATATTATCTGTTTTGGATGTTTAACGGGCTTTAATATGCTCTTTTATAAGATTTTTGGGACTAACCTATTAACCGAAGGCCAGTGCAAATTGCTGTTTTTTGCCCTTTTCAGTGTTTCGCACAAAAGGAATATCAAACGGAATCTAAACGGAACGAAACCTTCGCGAGGATCTTTCTTGGAACAAACGCAACCCAAGAGACTTGGAGTGGAAGTCAAGGAAGACTTGAGGAGCCCACGAGGCAAGAGGGCGCGCCTAGGGGGGTAGGCGCGCCCCCACCCTTGTGGGCCCCTCGTAGCTCCACCGACCTACTTCTCTCGCCTATATATACTCTTATACCCTGAAAACATGCAGAGGAGCCACGAAACCACTTTTCCACCGCCAGAACCTTCTGTACCCATGAGATCCCATCTTGGGGCCTTATCCGGCGATCTGCCGGATGGGGATTCGATCACGGAGGGCTTCTACATCAACACCATAGACTCTCCGATGATGTGTGAGTAGTTACCGCAGACCTTCAGGTCCATAGTTATTAGCTAGATGGCTTCTTCTGTCTCTTTGGTTCTCAATACAAAGTTCTCCTCGATTTTCTTGGAGATCTATTCGATGTAATACTTTTTGCGGTGTGTTTGTCGAGATCCGATGAATTGTGGGTTTATGATCAAGATTATATATGAACAATATTTCATTCTTCTCTGAATTCTTATATGCATGATTTAATATCTTTGCAAGTCTCTTCGAATTTCGGTTTAGTGTGGCTTACTAGATTGATCTTTCTTGCAATGGGAGAAGTGCTTAGCTTTGGGTTCAATCTTGCGGTGCTCGATCCCAGTGACAGAAAGGGAACCGACACGTATTGTATTGTTGCCATCGAGGATAAAAAGATGGGGTTTATATCATATTGCTTCAGCTTATCCCTCTACATCATGTCATCTTGCCTAATGCGTTACTCTGTTCTTATGAACTTAATACTCTAGATGCATGCTGGATAGCGGTCGATGTGTGGAGTAATAGTAGTAGATGCAGAATCGTTTCGGTCTACTTGACACGGACGTGATGCCTATGTTCATGATCATGCCTAGATATTCTCATAACTATGCACTTTTGTATCAATTGCTCGGCAGTAATTTGTTCACCCACCGTAATATATGCTATCATGAGAGGAGCCACTAGTGAAACCTATGGCCCCCGGTCTATTTTTCATCATATTAGTTTACCGTCAACTAGCTATTTCTGTCGCCGTTTATTTTGCAATCTTTATTTTCCAATCTATACACAATAAATACCAAAAATATTTATCTTATTATCTTTATCAGATCTTAATTTTGCAAGTGACCGTGAAGGGATTGACAACCCCTTTATCGCGTTGGTTGCAAGGTTCTTGATTGTTTGTGCAGGTACTAGGCGACTTGCGTGTAATCTCCTACTGGATTGATACCTTGGTTCTCAACAACTGAAGGAAATACTTACGCTACTTTGCTGCATCACCCTTTCCTCTTTAAGGGAAAAGCAACGCATGCTCAAGAGGTAGCAAGAAGGATTTATTAGAATACTCTTTGTGCTTCACTTATATCTTTTGAGCTAGATAATTTTGCTCTAGTGCTTCACTTATATCTTTTTAGAGGACGGTGGTGGTTTTATTTTATAGGAATGATTGATCTTTGATGCTTCACTTTATTATTTTGAGAGTCTTTTCGAACAGCATGGTAATTTGCTTTGGCTATAAAATTAGTCCTAATATGATAGGCATCCAAGATGGGTATAATAAAAACTTCATATAGACTGCATTGAATACTACGAGAAGTTTGATACTTGATGATTGTTTTGAGATATGAAGATAGTAATATTAGAGTCATGCTCATTGAATAATTGTGAATTTGAGAAATACTTGTGTTGAGGTTTGCAAATCCCTTAGCATGCACGTATGGTAAACGTTGTGTGACAAATTTGAAGCATGAGGTGTTTCTTTGATTGTCCTCCTTATGAGTGGCGGTCGGGGATGAGCGATGGTCTTTTCCTACCAATCTATCCCCCTAGGAGCATGCGCGTAGTGCTTGGTTTTGATGACTTGTAGATTTTTGCAATAAGTATATGACTTCATTATGACTAATGTTGAGTCCATGGATTATATGCACTCTCACCCTTCCATCATTGCTAGCCTCTTCGGTACCGTGCATTGCCCTTTCTCACCTTGAGAGTTGGTGCAAACTTTGCCGGTGCATCCAAACCCCGTGATATGATACGCTCTATCACACATAAACCTCCTTATATCTTCCTCAAAACAGCCACCATACCTACCTATTATGGCAATTCCATAGCCATTCCGAGATATATTGCCATGCAACTTTCCACCGTTCCGTTTATTATGACACGCTTCATCATTGTCATATTGCCTTACATGATCATGTAGTTGACATCGTATTTGTGGCAAGGCCACCAAGCATAATTTTACATACATGTCACTCTTGATTCATTGCCTATCCCGGTACACCACCGGAGGCACTCATGTAGAGTCATATTTTGTTCTAGTATCAAGTTGTAATCCTTGAGTTGTAAATAAATAGAAGTGTGATGACCATCATTATTAGAGCATTGTCCCGTGTGAGGAAACAAATAAAAAAAGGAGAAATGCCTAAAAAAAGAGAGAGAAAAAAGGCCCAAAAAATGAGAGAAAAAGAGAAGGGACAATGCTACTATCCTTTTTTTCCACACTTGTGCTTCAAAGTAGCACCATGATCTTCATGATAGCGAGTCTCTTATATTGTCACTTTCATATACTAGTTGGAATTTTTCATTATAGAACTTGGCTTGTATATTCCAACAATGGGCTTCCTCAAATGCCTTAGGTCTTCGTGAGCAAGCAAGTTGGATGCACACCCACTTAGTTTCTTTTGTTGAGCTTTCATACATTTATAGCTCTAGTGCATCCGTTGCATGGAAATCCCTACTCATCGCATTGAAATTAATTGATGGGCATCTCCATAGCCCATTGATTAGCCGCATCGATGTGAGACTTTCTCCCTTTTGTCTTCTCCACACAACCTCCATCATCATATTCTTTTCCACCCATAGTGCTATGTCCATGGCTCACGCTCATGTATTGCGTGAAAGTTGAAAAAGTTTGAAAATACTAAAGTATGAAACAATTGCTTGGCTTGTCATCGGGGTTGTGCATGATGAGAGCATTTTGTGTGACGAAAATGAAGCATAGCCAAACTATATGATTTTGTAGGGATGAGCTTTCTTTGGCCATGTTATTTTGAGAAGACATAATTGCTTAGTTAGTATGCTTGAAGTATTGTTATTTTTATGTCAATATTAAACTTTTGTCTTGAATCTTTCGGATAACATTGATGCCACAATAAAGAAAATTACATTGAAAATTATGTTAGGTAGCATTCCACATCAAAAATTCTGTTTTTATCATTTACCTACTCGAGGACGAGCGGGAATTAAGCTTGGGGATGCTTGATACGTCTCCAACGTATCTATTATTTTTGATTGTTCCATGATATTATATTATCTGTTTTGGATGTTTAACGGGCTTTAATATGCTCTTTTATAAGATTTTTGGGACTAACCTATTAACCGAAGGCCAGTGCAAATTGCTGTTTTTTGCCTTTTTCAGTGTTTCGCACAAAAGGAATATCAAACGGAATCTAAACGGAACGAAACCTTTGCGAGGATCTTTCTTGGAACAAACGCAATCCAGGAGACTTGGAGTGGAAGTCAAGGAAGCAATGAGGAGCCCACGAGGCAAGAGGGCGCGCCCAGGGGGGTAGGCGCGCCCCCACCCTTGTGGGCCCCTCGTAGCTCCACCGACCTACTTCTCTCGCCTATATATACTCTTATACCCTGAAAACATGCAGAGGAGCCACGAAACCACTTTTCCACCGCCAGAACCTTCTGTACCCGTGAGATCCCATCTTGGGGCCTTATCCGGCGATCTGCCGGATGGGGATTCGATCACGGAGGGCTTCTACATCAACACCATAGCCTCTCCGATGATGTGTGAGTAGTTACCGCAGACCTTCGGGTCCATAGTTATTAGCTAGATGGCTTCTTCTGTCTCTTTGGTTCTCAATACAAAGTTCTCCTCGATTTTCTTGGAGATCTATTCGATGTAATACTTTTTGCGGTGTGTTTGTCGAGATCCGATGAATTGTGGGTTTATGATCAAGATTATATATGAACAATATTTCATTCTTCTCTGAATTCTTATATGCATGATTTAATATCTTTGCAAGTCTCTTCGAATTTCGGTTTAGTGTGGCTTACTAGATTGATCTTTCTTGCAATGGGAGAAGTGCTTAGCTTTGGGTTCAATCTTGCGGTGCTCGATCCCAGTGACAGAAAGGGAACCGACACGTATTGTATTGTTGCCATCGAGGATAAAAAGATGGGGTTTATATCATATTGCTTGAGTTTATCCCTCGACATCAGGTCATCTTGCCTAATGCGTTACTCTGTTCTTATGAACTTAATACTTTAGATGCATGCTGGATAGCGGTCGATGTGTGGTAATAGTAGTAGATGCAGAATCGTTTCGGTCTACTTGACACGGACGTGATGCCTATGTTCATGATCATGCCTAGATATTATCATAACTATGCACTTTTGTATCAATTGCTCGGCAGTAATTTGTTCACCCACCGTAATATATGCTATCATGAGAGGAGCCACTAGTGAAACCTATGGCCCCCGGTCTATTTTTCATCATATTAGTTTCCCGTCAACTAGCTATTTATGTCACCGTTTATTTTGCATTCTTTATTTTCCAATCTATACAACAAAAATATCAAAAATATTTATCTTATTATCTTTATCAGATCTCACTTCTGCAAGTGGCCGTGAAGGGATTAACAACCCCTTTATCGTGTTGGTTGCAAGGTTCTTGATTGTTTGTGCAGGTACTAGGCGACTTGCGTGTAATCTCCTATTGGATTGATACCTTGGTTCTCAAAAACTGAGGCAAATACTTACACTACTTTGCTGCATCACCCTTTCCTCTTCAAGGAAAAACCAACGCATGCTCAAGAGGTAGCATTATTCTCATCAAACTCTATGTTACACATCTCCTCAATGAGTCTGGTGGACTTGTTGAGGACACGGTAAGCATGAGAGTTTGTAGCATAACCAAAAAATATGCCCTCTTGATCTCTATGTTCGAATTTAGACAAACGAACACCTTTCTTGAGAATGAAACACTTACAACCAAACACCCGGAAGTACTTGAGATTGGGCTTGTTGCCGGTAAGAATCTCATATGGAGTCTTGTTCAAGCCTTTGTGGAGGTGGAGCCTATTGGATGCATGGCATGCGGTGTTGATGGCTTCGGCCCAAAAGTTGTATGGAGACTTGAATTCCGCCATCATGGTCCTTGCTGCATCCATCAATGTCCGTTTCTTCCTCTCTGCCACACCAATTTGTTGAGGGGTATAGGTTGCGGCATATTGGTGCTTGATCCCCTCATCACTAAGAAACTCATCCAAGGTGTAGTTCTTGAACTCGGTGGCGTTGTCACTTCTAATCATCAAGATCTTTGCATTGTGTTGACGTTGAGCTTCATTTGCAAAGTTGATGACGGTTTGTTGAGTCTCACTCTTCCTCTTGAAGAAGTATACCCATGTATATCTTGAATAGTCATCCAGAATCACCAAGCAATACTTTCTTCCACCAAGACTATCAAAGGATGGAGGTCCAAAGAGATCCATGTGAAGGAGCTCCAAGGGCCTCTTTGAATAGATGATAGTTGTGGGACGGTGAGCCGTTTCATGAAGCCTTCCTTCAATACAAGCACTCCAAGCACGGTCTTTGGCAAAAATCACATTTGTTAGTCCACGGACGTGATCCCCTTTGAGGAGACTTTGCAAAGATGTCATATTGACTGTCGGATCACGGGTTCTGACAAAACCCTCAAGGTTCGAACACTGGGGTGCGCACGAAGGTCTCCCCCTACCGATCCACGTCCTAGCTTCGCTAAGATCTCAAGGACTAAGTCGACGAACTCGCAACACAAGGGACACAAGATTTATACTGGTTCAGGCCATCGTTGTGGTGTAATACCCTACTCCAGTGTGGTGGTGGTGGATTGCCTCCTGGGCTGAGGATGAACAGTACAAGGGGAAGAACAGCCTCCTGAGGAGAGGTGTTCTTGTGATTGGTGGGTGTGAGAGGGTGAGGATTTGATCTCTCTCCTACTGTGGTTACTAGTCCTATTTATAGAGGCCCTGGTCCTCTTCCCAAATATTGAGCGGGAAGGGAGCCAACAATGACCAATTTGAAAGGGGACAGCTACTACAACTTATCCTGACAAAAGCTGTCTACGCCTGCAAAAGGCTCTGGTGGTGACGCCACCTTGGGCTCCATGGTGACCTCCTTCTTGCCGTCCAGCTGGTCTTGGTCTCATTGCACTCATATGGAAACCTTTGCTTGACGCCTCGGTACTCCGCGCCTGTGCTTGCTTCCTTAGCACCAAAGAGGAAACAAGGACACTGTGTGCGCTGGCGCCCGCCTGGTCTTGGTCGTCATTGCTTACGTCACGGGAACCTCGCGAGGTTTTCCCTGCCTTGATCTCTCCGCCCCTCCCGTGCCAACCTGGTGAGGCCGCTTCTGAGGAGGTCTTGCGTCGTCCGCCTCGCGAGGCTTGGCCCCTCGCGAGGGTCTTGAGTGCTTGTCGGTGAAGATGGGCCGTATGGGCCCGCTCGCAGAGCCACGCCATGGGCCGCAGGCAGGCAAGTCTGGGGACCCCCGTTCCCAGAACGCCGACATTGACATGGGCTCGTCGGCGATGCTAAAGCCAACCCACATCAACTTTAGCCATTAGGCAAGTCGCGATCTTAGTGGGACGCTCCGCAAATTTCACCACATAGAGACCGTTCTCGACATGCCCAACAAAGGGTACTTTAAGAGTCTTGGTCCACAAAAGGGCCACGGTATCAAGATCAAATAATGTTGCAAAGCCCATAAGTGCAAGTTGACGAACGGAAAGTAAATTGTGTGCAAGGGACTCAACAAGCATGACTTTCTCCATAGTTAAATCTTGAGAGATGGCCACCTTGCCAAGTCCCAATACCTTAGAAATTGAGGCATCACCAAATTGGACGTGGGTGGGCATAGATAGAATTGGATGCACATCCACCACCAAGTCCTTGCTCCCGGTCATATGATTTGTTGCTCCACTATCATGCAACCATGACACTCCACCGGAAGCAAACTCCTACAAGAGATCAATGCTTGGATTTAGGTACCCATTCTTGAATGGGTCCTTTGAGGTTAGTGACAAGGGTCTTAGGAACCCAAATAGATCATTCAATGTACTCATAATAAGAACCAACAAATTTAGCATAGACATGTCCATCATGAGCACGGCATAAAACATAAGAGGGGTTAAATTGGCTGGCTTTGTTGGCTGGAGTGGTTTTGCCCTTCTCGGCTCCACTATCCACTTCCTTGTTCTTCTTCTTCTCATGAGTACCCTCACCCTCCTTCACAAACGTCTTCTTGAGCGAAGGAGGTTGTTTGGTCTTCTTCTTCTTCTTCTTCTTATCGGACATGGGTACAAAACCAAGTCCTTCTTTTCCTACAACTTCCTTTTGATTGCTCAAAAGGTCATTAAGATTCTTTTCACCTTGTATGCAAGACACAAGGCCTTTCTCAAGTTTCTCTTTCAACTTAGCATTTTCCTCCACGAGATGCACATGCTCACAACAAGGGTTAGTAGCATGAACATTATCAATTAGAACAAAAGGAGGACAAGTGGAAATCTCCTTGGTTAGCTTCACTTGGAGTTGATAATGAGACTCTTTGAGAGAGGCATGAACACCCTTCAAGACCTTGTGATCCTTGTCAAGTGTATCAAACTCTTCCTTGAGTCTAGCATGGTCAACCCCAAGTTCGGCTTTCTCGAATTTAAGCACATGAGTAGGAACAAAAGCATGATCAAGATCTTTTTGCAATTTAGCATGACCAACATTGTGTGACTCCTCAAGAGTCAAACGAAGATCTTGCTCTTCCTTTAGATCAATGGAAAGAGCCGCAATTTCATCGGCATAGTCACGATTATGCTCCTCCAACTTGGACATAGTATCCTCATGAGACTCAATGATATCATTGGCCTCACCAAGTTGTTCCAAGAGAGCAACAAAGTGCTTCTTGGACTCACCCTTGAGCTTGCTCACAAACTTGGTGAACTCATTCTAATAAACTTTCTCCACCTCACTATCATCAACATAATCTAACAATGAAGGAGTAGTAATGATGGTGGTTTTGATGTTAGGAGTTACCTTGTTGATACCTTTGGCCATGAGACACTTGGCAATGGTGTTTTCATTGGGGGCGCCAAAGAGAGACACCTTGGAGGGGGAAGATGTAGCAATAGCAATGGTTGCCGTTTCCATTCCTTCTCCAGTTGTATCTTCCTCATCATCATCGGAGGCATACTCTTCTAGTGCCACCAAGCCCTTTGGAGGAGGCTTCTTAGTGAAGTTGTTCTGGCTAGGGAAATACTTGGCTTTATCCTTCCGAATGAGTTTGCCACCATTGTCTTCCCTCTTCTCATAAGGGAAATCCACCACAAAGTGACTCACATTGGCACAATTGTAACAAGTTCTTACACGTTGCTTGCTCTTTGACCCACTTGAGTTGTTCTTGGTGAAGTTGGGCCTTGAGTTCCTCTTGTTGCTCCAAAATTGCCTTGACGCAAGAGCCATGTGCTCATGGTAAGCATACTTGGTGTCCTCGGGGCCACACTCTTCTTCTTCCTCTTCTTCTTCTTCTTCTTCTTCCGAGATTGCCTTGGCCTTCAAAGCAAGGGATGGAGTGCTTTTCTTTGACCGGACCCGAGCAAGAGCATTGTCGGCGGTCTTGTTCATGATGTTCATGGCAATAAACTCATCCAACACTTCACTTGAGGTTAAGGAGTGAAAGTCCGGCCTTTGACGAATCACGGAAGACATGGCCTTGTTGAATGGCATGATGGCCTTGAGGAACTTGCGCTTGATCCAAGTTTCATCCGTATCCTTGCTTCCTTGGTCTTGGAGCGCAACCGCAAGAGTAGTCACCCTTCGGTAAAGATCACGCGGATCCTCATCTTCAAGCATCACAAATTGATAGGCCTCATCAAGGACCACTTCAAAGTTGGACCGTTGAACGCTTGAGCTCCCCTTGTACATTGAAACAATGTGCTCCTAACAATCCTTTTCACGAGTGAACGGGCATAGGTGTGCTAGGTCTTTGGGGGGGACCGCTTCTTGAAGGATGAAAATGCGGAGTGATTGTATTGATTGTCCACTTCTTCTCTTGGGGTGAAGTTGTTTGGATCGTGAGGGTAGAAACCTTGCTCAATAATTCTCCAAAGGTTAGTTGATCAATGATTCAAATGAGACTTAATGCGAAAGATCCAATTAGCAAAATGACCCTTAACAAGCTTGGGAGGAGGGCCATGAATATTAATGCGAGCGGTAGGAACCGGTCCTCCATAGACCGGGGGAGGGGGAACCGAGGCAAAGGTTCCCGTTGAGGGATTCCTGGACTAAGGGGTCCTCGGGAGTCCGGCCCGTGTGCTGTGAGCCGGACTGATGGGCCATGAAGATACAAGGTAGAAGACCTTCCCCCATGTCCGGATGGGACTCTCCTTTGCGTGGATGGCAAGCTTGACGTCCGGATGTGTAGTTTCCTTTCTCTGTAAACCAACTCTGTACAACCCTAGGTGCCTCCGGTGTCTATATAAACTGGAGGGTTTAGTCAGTAGAGGCTATCACAAATCATATAGGCTAGACATCTACGGTTTAGCCATTACAATCTCGAGGTAGATCGACTCTTGTAACCCCTATACTCATCGAAGTCAATCAAGCAGGAAGTAGGGTATTACCTCCATCAAGAGGGCCCAAACCTGGGTAAACATCGTGTCCCCTTTGTCTCCTGTTACCTTCGATCCTCAGACGCACAGTTTGGGACCCCCTACCCAAGATCGGCCGGTTTTGACACCGACATTTGTGCTTTCATTGAGAGTTCCACTGTGTCGTCAGCAGAAGGTTCGATGGCTCGTTCAATCATCAGCAATGATGCTGTTTTCAGGGAAACCTTCCTCCTCGGTCAACTTTTCATCACTACTGCAGGATGGTCCAAACGCGACACTACGATCAAAGACCCTTCGACGAAACTGTGTGCGATGCCATAATCGCAAACGGTGGTGTAAAAGAACCGTCATAAAGGTGCAAAACGTTTGCGATGACGGATGCATCAAACACGGTTCAGATTTTAGTTGCGTGTGCGATGCAGGGCATACGGTTCAGTTCAATTAATTGTTTGCGATGAGGAGGAACAAAAGAAACGGGTAGCCAGATGAAGGTGTGTGCGATATACAGCATACGGTTCACTAGGATGAACTGTGTGTGATTAGGCAACACAATGGAAACGGTTCAACTGAACAAGATGTGTGTGATACGCGGCAAACAGGTCCGTAATCAGAAATGTGTGCGAAGACCAATAATAACATAGACGATTGCTGCTAATAAGCCGTGTGATTTGCTCTGTCTATAGAAGAATAACATGTATATATATATAACTGAAATAAACGTCCAATTACATAAGTGACTATACAGATCATTCGCACACACCTTAATAAACAATTCCATGCATTCTAAAGTAGGAGAAACAATCGTCTAGTCATCTACTTCTTGTGACGCTCCCCCTACTGCTCTGTGGCTCGATCCCTCGTCTGGGGCAGGAAGAAGACAGTTCCTCATGTCAACGATCCGCCTGTACATCTCGTAGCTTGTGTATGCGCCGTTGGCCGCGTACTTGATGTGTTCTTCATCGAGTCTCTCATGCAAAACACTGTGCCAGGCATTCTTGTCCTTCTTGCTCTCTTCCTTCATCTTCATGTAGTAGGGGTCGATGATGGCCGAGGCGAGGTCAACCAGGGAGTTCAGTTTGTTGTTGTCGCTCCCCCAAACCTTGTAGTGGTGCTGGATGTTGACAAGATTCGGGCATTTCAAGCCCGAAACCTTGAGCGCTTTTAGATCGTTGGTGGTGTCCACCATAGCAAAACTGTAGTCGGAGCTGTTGATAAACCTGGTGAAACGCTCGCAAGGCCTTGTGGCCTGGTGGTAGTGGTAGACGAGGACGTCATGTCGCACACACAACTGGGCGACGGCAACCTTCTGATTGTGCCCGGCACGACCCATGGTGTACTCGAGGTCGAAGCCGACCACTTGGTACTTGTCCTCGGCCAGGAACCGCTCCATAGTTTGGATGGAGCTCTCCACCAAGACCAGATCGTTCATGTACACCACCGAGAGATCCTTCCCCCTCACATGGGTGTCCACGACGTGTTGCGTGGTGAACTGCCCACCGTTGCCGTCGTCGGCCGCTGGGAGCGCCATTGGAGCCACGGGGAGCGCCATTGGAACCGCTAGATGTCCTCTCTGTATGTGTCCTCGTGGGTGTGCTTATTGTGTCATGTGAGACGAGAGATGAAGGTAAATGGCCGCAGGAATAAAAGGGGGCCGGGCGGCGTGGATTCTCGGCGCGTCCGCTTGGCAGTTTTTGCAGCGGGTAACTGCATCGTCGCGTCGCGCCCGGTGCAACCGCATGCACACGAACGTGCGTGATCGTGCACCGTCCCCAAACACTGGCAGCGCGTGTGGAGGGATGAGGGCAGAGCACCCGGAGGGACGCGAGTGCAGATCGTGCGTGGCGGGACGCGAGCAGAGTGCGCCGCGGCCGCCTGAACCGCAAGCAACCACACACATAGAGAAGTTGAACACACAGGAAATGGTCGCCTACAAGCCGGCCGACAGTTGCGTCGCTGCGTAGAGAGCGGCCGTGTGCTACTACCTCCGTCTAGTCTATAGTCCCCTTTATATTCTGTGTCATACTTTGCCCTCATATTTAACCAACAAAATTTTAATGCATGTTATAAAAATTATATAATTGGAAACTATGTTCAAATACGAATCCAACTATATAATCTTTGGCGACATGCATTCGTACTTTATTAGTTAAATCATACTTATAAACCAGGATGGGGGTATAGTAGGTAATTAAATCGCAAATGTTTTTTTATTAACCGTATGTGTACGTGGCCTTTCATCCTCCTCTCGCATGTCTTGTCACCCTGCTGCCGTAGACGGCTTACAGCGCAAGCTTGCGCATCGCGCGGGGGCGTTCTATTGGCAAAACGGTGGCACCAATGAATCGTCGGTGAACCCGTTCCCGCGCAACCTCGCAAGTTCCCGCGCAAGCTTCATGCCCGACTCGGTGAAATCCCCCAAAATCCCAAAGCTTACCGGCCTGCTATATAAACCCTCACGGCCGGCGAGTCCCGCGTCGCATTTTCCCCTCCCTCACTGTAGTTTATCTCGTCCGCTTCTCCCACAATCACCAATGGCACTGGTCCGTCGTCGTAGCTCAGCCACTCCACCATCATCAGAGGACAGCTCCAGCTGGGAGACTACACCGCGGCGGCGGCGCAGTCCCCGGCGTAGTGTGCGGAACACCCACCACACGCTCCGCTGCCGCTTCCCATTGGCAGTTGTTGCTGCCCGCTGTTGCCGCCACACCACCGTCGAAAGCCAGGGCCATCTCCCGCTCCGCCGCCGCGGCCCGAAGGTGGGAGGTGGCCGTCGTGGCCGCCACCCCACTGCCGGCCACCGTGGCCATCACCCGCTCTGCCATCGCGGCCCGAAGGCGGGAGGTGGTGGTCATGGCCGCCACCCCATCGTCGGCCGCCGTGGCCGCCAGCCCACCATCGACTGCCAGGGTCATCACCCGCTTCGCCACCGCCGCCCGAAGGCGGGAGGCGGAGGTGGATACCCGCACGTGCGTCAGCGACCTTGCGCGCTACACCGAGTTCCTGTGGGAGGAGGAGGAGCGCCTCTTCAAGCATGCAAAGAGCCTTACCGCCGCCGTGGCCCCGGCACACGCCGCCTCATAGGCGAGGAATCAGGAGATCTACGAGGAGAACCACCACTTCTGGAGGGGTTGTCTGGAGCGGCAGAGGGCATTCGAGGTGAGCGTCGCTGAAGCTGCAGCAGTGGCAGGCACCGTATTGCAGTTGTCCAGCTCGTCGGTAGGCTCCTCCTCCTCTGCATCTTACTAAGCGTGCTCGGCAAAGGAGAGGCAGCCGGAAGTAGTACAAAGCCCCTCCGTAGTAGTATTTAGGGGCTATTTTGTTCAGTTCATCTGACTATAGATGTGGTGGAACTGTACAACGTACTTCAAATTAGCTAGTATATATAGTTGAACTAGCTATTTCAGTACGTGGTTGGCAACAATTGTGGAAAAGTTTGGTCGGTTCAGCTATCGAGTTGAACTGTTTGTATAAATTAAGAACGATTACTTAATCTATGAATGAAATCTATGCTTAATCACTGAATTTTAGTTGCAAAAATTAGATACTGCTAGTGATTTTTAGCTTCATATTTTGACAAATCGCAGTGTTACAAGGATTGACAAATGGCAATACTAGATCAACAAATGGCAACATACCCAATATGAAAGACGCAAATCTTACCAAATTGTTTGTAAGTGGTTGCACACGGGTCATCCAAAAGAACCGTTTGTGCTGAAGAGATGCACAAATCCTGCTCTCACTTTGCATACGGTGTTCTATCTAAAACCTTTGTGATCAAGAGCCGCAAAAATCCTGCTCGGCACCTTTTCCCTTGGCTTCCTGGGGAAGCTCCCGGTTTGCATACGGGTGTTCTAACTAAAATGTTTGCGATGCGTGTTTTATATTTAAAAACCATTGACGTTTTTTTCAAAAGAAAATCGTTTGATAAGTCTGTACATTAAGAGAGAAAAATGCAAGTTCGCTCACACCATATCTTTCATCCAGTCATACTACGAATTTATATTCATATGATCGAGATACAATATTAAACCCAAGAAAAAAACTATTTCTGGCGGCGGCGGAGGCGGCGTGCCGCGCCGTCATTGTCGTTGTCGTCCTCCGGGACGCTCGTTAGCGTTCGACGGTGGCGTCCCATGCCGCTGAGGGGGGCGCGCACAGAGAGGAAGGCGGGCGGCCATGGAAGTCAAAGGGCTTGCTTCCCAGTGAGCCTGCACAGCGTACAACTCACACGCTTCCCGGCGAGCCCGCGCATTCAAGGACATCTTGCACGCCTCTCGGCCAGCCTGCGCACCGGACTGCGCTCACACGCCTCCCATTCAGTCAAGGTCAAGCAGTTGTCCGCACGGCACCTCCTACAGCCACTAAAACCATGACACGTGGCATCATGTGAATGGTTAACAGAACGCACACAGTTTGAATTATACAAACGTTTGAGATATTAAAGTGGCAGCTATTTTTTCAAAATGCCTTTGTTGGATGTCATTATTCGAGTGCGTCTTCTCTCAAAATGGACACGAAAAATACCACAACATGTCGGGTGCCATTCCATGATAGCATGCCAAGTTTCATGAATTTCAGACGAGTTTTGGATTTACTAGAATTTAAAAATAAAGCATCTCAATGTTTTGTCGGCAATCAACGGTGCCCTAGTGTTTGAAATTCATTCCCATTTCTTGCATGGGACCTAAACATGCACCCAAGGACACATATTTGATTTTTTAACCAATTTATATGCACTGGAGCATGTGCATGTAGTTCAAATTTGAATTATGCACATAAATGCATTGAAAACTCAGTTAATGCATAAAAATGTCCAAACGAACCCTGAAAAATCACAAAAATTGACACAACACTCCTGTTGTTCTATGTTGTCACGAGAAATTTTTTGAAAGCAATAAGAGGCAATGGATATCGTTTCATCCCCAAAGGTGGGACGTTCCCTACCGAAACCATCATGCTTGTTGTGAGAAGCATATACCCAAACCTGCCCCAAATGGGATTTTTTTTACCACGCCATGTTGATGCTGCTCCATGATAGCATGCCAAGTTTCATGGATTTTAGACAAGTTTTGGATTTACTAGAATTTAAAAATAAAGTATCTCAATGTTCTGCCGGCAATCAACGGTGCCCTGGTGTTTGAAATTGATTCCCATTTCTTGCATGGGACCTAAGCATGCACCCAAGGACACATATTTGTTTTTTGAACCAATTTATATGCACTGGAGCATGTGCATGTAGTTCAAATTTCAATTATGCACACAAATGCATTGAAAACTCAGTTAATGCATAAAAATGTCCAAACGAACCCCGAAAAATCAAAAAAATTGACACAACACTCCTGTTGTTCTATGTTGACACGAGAATTTTTTTGAAAGCAATAAGAGTCAATGAATATCGTTTTGTCCCCAAAGGTGGGACGTTCCCTACCGAAACCATCATGCTTGTTGTGAGAAGCTCTGGTTTGTGAGAAGCATATACCCAAACCTGCCCCAAATGGGACAAAATTTTTACCACGGCATGTTGATGCCGCTCCATGATAGCATGCCAAGTTTCATGAATTTCAGACGAGTTTTGGATTTACTAGAATTTAAAAATAAAGTATCTCAATGTTTTGCCGGAAATCAACGATGCCCTGGTGTTTGAAATTCATTCCCATTTCTTGCATGGGACCTAAGCATGCACCCAAGGACACAAATTTGATTATTCAACCAATTTATATGCACTGGAGCATGTGCATGTAGTTCAAATTTGAATTATGCACATAAATGATTTGAAAACTGAGTTAATGCATAAAAATGTCCAAACGAACCCCAAAAAATCACAAAAATTGACACAACACTCATGTTGTTCTATGTTGACACGAGAATTTTTTTAAAGCAATAAGAGGCAATGGATATCGTTTTGTCCCCAAAGGTGGGACGTTCCCCACCGAAACCATCATGCTTATTGTGAGAAGCTCTGGTTTGTGAGAAGCATATACCCAAACCTGCCCCAAATGGGACAAAATTTTTACCATGGCATGTTGATGCTGCTCCATGATAGCATGCCAAGTTTCATGAATTTCAAACGAGTTTTGGATTTACTAGAATTTAAAAACCAGGTATATCAATGTTTGCAGCCGAGTGATGGTGGCAGGGTGCTTGACATTCATTCCCATTTCCTGCATGGGACCTAAGCACGCAACCAAGAACACATATTTGAAGTTTCAACCAATTTATATGCATTAGAGCATGTGCATGTAGTTCAAATTTGAATTATGCACATAAATGCATTGAAAACTCAATTAATGCATACAAATGTCCAAACGAACCCCGAAAATCCCAAAAATTAACACAACACTCCTGTTGTTCTATGTTGACACTAGGAAAAAATTGAAATCGAGAAGAGGCAATGGATATCTTTTCGTCCAGAAAGGTGAAACGTTCCTTACCGAAACCATCAAGCTTGTTGTGAGAAGCATATACCCAAATCTGCCACAAATGGGTCAAAAAATTTACCACAACATGTTGATGCCACTCCATGATAGCATGCCAAGTTTCATGAATTTCAGACGAGCTTTGGATTTACTACAATTTAAAAACCAGGCATCTCAATGTTTGCGGCCGAGTGAGGGTGGGAGGGTGCTTGACATTCATTCCCATTTCTTGCATGGGACCTAAGCATGCAACCAAGGACACATATTTGAATTTTCAACCAATTTATATGCATTAGAGCATGTGCATGTAGTTCAAATTTGAATTATGCACATAAATGCATTGAAAACTCAACTAATGCATAAAAATGTCCAAACGAACCCCAAAAAATCCTGAAAATTGACAGAACACTCCTGTTGTTCTATGTTGACACTAGGAAAAAAATTGAAATCGAGAAGAGGCAACGGATATCGTTTCGTCCAGAAAGGTGAAACGTTCCCTACCGAAACCATCACCCTTGTTGTGAGAAGCTCTGGTTTATGAGAAGCTTATACCCAAACCTTCCCCAAATGGGACAAAAGTTTTACCACGACATGTTGATGCCGCTCCATGATAGCATGCCAAGTTTCATGAATTTCGGACGAATTTTGGATTTACTAGAATTACACGGTGCCGTGGTGTTCGAATTTCATCCCCATTTCTTGCATGGGACATAAGCATAAACCCATGGACACATATATGATTTTACAACCCATGTTGGTGCACCGGAGCATGTGCATGTAGTTTAATTTTGAATTGTGCACCTGAGATGGCTAGAAAACCAATTTAATGTATAAAATGTTTAATTCCAATTCTTTTACGACAAACATATAGTTGCATGTTCACAGCAGATAAAAGGTCTAGCAATTCAAACACCACTCGTTGCCACTGTGACCCCATTATGTAATTCAAATCAAGATGAAAAATCAAGTAGATCGCACACAGTTTATTATCACCAACCATGTGAGATGCTGCACAAAATATCCTGGAGCACCGTTGGTGTATAGTACGCCTATGGCTTACGCGAGAAGGTGCGTCGGCTATAGTCCACAGCCGGTGTCTCAAGCACACTAGCTCGCTCCCCAAATATCATTTCACTGTTCAACTGTCGCCGGTGAAAGATGGGCACGTGGACCCGCGTCATGAGGGCAACTTCGGTGGCCCACTCCGGCGAGAGCGCGGCCGCAGCCGCCATGCGCGTGCTAACAAGGTGCATGAGCGCGACCGCAATCTGTGACCGGGCGGCCAAGGCAGCCCAAACGGCCGCTGTTGCTTCTCACGTGGTGGCAGCAACATCTGCCTCGGGGATAGCACCTGGCGAGAGCGGCACAGCAGCTGTCTGTTCCACAGCGGTAGCCTTAGCCCTGAAGGAGGCCTCCCACGACCATGTCGAGGCCGCCCACGCCCAGCTCGTGGTGGTCACCGCACAAATCGAACGAAGCTTCTCCGACAATGGTCGGCAACCCACGGCCGAAGAGCTGACAATCGCCGAGAGCGTTCGAGCAGCCGTCCGTTCCTCCACTGCGTACCTTGCGACGATGGAGCCCGTCCAAGCCCAGATCGCGGCCGCCCACGCCCAGCTGATGGCGGCCTTTTCCAAAGAGATGGCGGACGCGGATGGCGAGATGCTTGCCGAGTATGGTGCGATGGATGCCATGGAGCCCCTTCCCCAGGAGAACGTCAGGCGCGAGCTGGACATGGAGGCGGCGGCAGAGATCGACGAGCACCAGCCGTAGTAGTACTCTTTTTTTGTTCAATTAAAAGCACTGGTCTTTAATTTGTTAGAGTAATGTTTAGGTCAGCTAGCTCTGTTTAATTGCTGAACTTGCTCGATTAAGAAGTGTGGGTGTGCTGTAGTCTCATTTGTGTACCCAAATTATGCAATGACGTGGATGACCACTGTAACCATGGAAATTCGAACCAAAATTTTTGACGTTCAAACTCATCACACACGGGTTAAGCTATCTGAATCATTTGTGATGTTCACATATCGTACACAGCTTTGAATAAGGGACCGTGTTTGATGACACTTTGCGCGCCAGTTTTTTGGCTGAAGCGATTCCAAATTTTCAGCCTCCATGGAAATATCTACCTCCCCGCCCCCTCCCCTTACCGAAAGCTACATTTCCCCTGTTTCCGCCTTCCTTTCCAAGTTGAAACCTTCACTCCTTGCTTGCAGCGCCGCCTCCTCGCCGGCGACCCTCCTTCACGCTGCTCGGCCTCGTCTATCCAGGCAGGTAATCCACACCCGATCCCCATCCTCCTCCTCCTTCCACATCTCACATTCCCCGACCGCCGGCGCGAGCGCAACACCTTCCACCCAAATCACCGACCCGTCCACCAAATAAGCGCCGCCCTAAGCCATGGTGCACGCAGTATAGCCAGGATCTGAAGGAGCATTTGGCAACAGAGAAGCAAATCGCGGCCGCACGCGTGGATGAGGTCACAATGGCTGCCATTCGTGCCGACCCCCAGATCTTGGAGGAGCACCTTGCCATTTGCTAGCTACGCCGGTTAAGCATGCTCGGTTTACCCGTTGCGTGTGCTGCTCCTGGCTTTCCTTCACAAATTCTAGTGAATTGTGCTATCTAATTTTACCATGCAATATGTTGCTCTAGTGTATATGTTCTATATGTCGTGCAGTGTGGTGCTCACTTATTAACTATTTTGTTAATTAGTTGTCATCTTCAGTTAACTGTTTGGTTCAATTCTGCAAATGTGATGTTCAATTCTTCAGGCTGCAATTTTGTATTGTCTTCCATGTGAGAAATAAATCGAATTTATCTTTACAAAATACATGAGAAACGAATACAATTGCTATATTTCCAAGTTGTCAAGCTTGTTTGGTTTGGTTATACATTGTGCAATATGGTGCTCAGTTAACGTTTGGTTCATTTGTGTTGTGGTGTTTAGTTAACTGTTTGGTTCAATTCTGCAATGCGATGTTCACTAGTTGTGGGTGCATTCTGTTATTGTATACCATGTGAGGAATAAATTGAATTTGGCTATAGTAAATACATGAGAAACAAATACAATTGCTATATTTCCAAGTTGTTAAGCATGCTTGGTTTGGTTAACTGTCTGATCTTCTATTAGGAGTATGTTATATTGTGCAATGTGGTTCTCAGTTAATGTTTGGTTCATTTGTTGTGGTGTTTAGTTAACTGCTTGGTTCAATTTTGCAATGCGATGTCCAATTGTCGTGGGTAGAATTTTGTATTGTTGTGCATGTGAGGAATAAATCGAATTTGGCTGCACTTAATACATGAGAAACATATACAAGTGCTATATTTCCTAGTTCTTAATCATGCTTCGGTTGGATAAATGGGTTTTCCAAGTGGCTTGAATTAATCTGATGAATCTGCAATGTGCTTATTTTTCATCAACATATTTGACTGATAGCATGCGAACCCTTACTTAACCAGGTGACTAACTACCTTATATGTGTTGCAGGGAAACAATGGGAAGCACTGAGGTTTACAATCGAGGTTAGCACGTGCATGGTCCGTTGTCTAATAGCACATTATTGTGCAATTGCAGGAACCATTCTAATATTAAGGTTTTTAACAATTTGGTCTTGCACATGTAGGTCCTGCTGTCAGAGGTTTTGACCCACTGTTCGACCCTTTTTGCATATGGGGAAATGAGTTGTCCATGAATATCAATCAAATCAAGAAACTCAGAAAGATTGTTAGGATAAAGAAATTAGCGACAAAAAACAACAAGATCTTTGTCTGCACAATGAAGAAGACATCAGTTCACTACAAGATGGTACTAACTATTATGTCTTGCCCTTTTTTATTCCTTTGCCCCATTTCCAATATAGAGAAGATATTTATGCACATCCTTGTTTTCAGGCCTTTCCAAAGTAGTTCACTGATGATTACCTCTCAAACCACCTCTATGGTCAGTAGGCGAGGAAGGTTTTCATACAACACCCACGGTTCAATATTGAAGTGTTCCTAAAGAGGATGAAGGACGGACGGTCGATCATCCATAGGCACTGGCCTAAAGTTGCAAAGACCTTCAACATGAATGAAGGCTCAATATTCGCCTTCTGCTTTAGCAGTTTTCCAGATGAGATGCATCTGTCTATATACCGTCTATGATGCTAATTTTGAATGGTTCTACATGTTGCATGTGAAACTTGGTGTTGGTGCAGTTGTGTAATGGGGTAGCTGAGTGCTGAAGCTATATCATGTTGTACTCTGATGTATTTCAATTATGAAATTCTGCTTCCTTAATATGGAATTTAAATATATTATGTGCTTAATATGAATGTCAATTAGATTAATAAATGGATTATTAATAATAGGGCAATTAGCCTGCTAATTGGGTTTTGCTATTGCAAACGGTTATTGAAAAAATACCGTGGGCGATGACCTCAGGCAACGCACATAGTTTCTAGGAATAAACCGTGTTGGATCAATGAACAATCACACACGACTTTCTCTTGAAAACAGTTTGCGTTAGGCCCCCTTGCGCAAACATTTACCACATAAAAACTGTGTGTGATCGACAGCCTTTGCCACACAGTTTCTTCTATGGACCGTGTGTGATGCATTCAATAATGCAAACGATTTAACGGGAAAAATTGTGTGTGATGTACCTGTGAACGGAAATGTTTTCCTTGGAGCGACTGTGTGGGATGTACATACGAACGGAAATGTTTAGCGGGGACTGATTGTGTGGGATGTACTTGCGACTGGAAACAATTTCGCCTGTATAATTGTATTTTTTAGCTCTACTGTACGTATTTCCGTATTTGAGCGCTCGCCGGTCGCACACGACCTCATTTTGCCGAGCGTGTGTGCCAGGAGTGCATATCCCTGATGGTTTCTGGGTCGTGTGGGAAGGACCCCCCTATCGCCCACACTCACTAGGCGACGGTTCCAAATGCCATCGCGGAAAGGGGTTAAAAACCGTTTGTATAGCACCGACGTGTACTAGTGTGTGTGTTCGGCGGCTTCGCGCTGCGTGCCAACTCGATTGGCCACCTTGAACAGATCGACAACTACGCCCCTCGTCATCAGATCAGTTTTGGGAACCTGAATTATATCGCTGATATCCGAGGAGACTTGATCTTCGAAGGGTTCGCGGCCTCGACCACCACTCCGGCCTTAGATCCGGAGCAAGTTACCAGGTCCGAAGATGGGAGTTTCGAGCCCACCGGACCCTCTGCAATTATGAAGCTCACCACTGGAGATCTGGAAGGGACTGTGTCATCGGCAAGCCCGGAGTCAAGCTGGGTTCCCCCTATCATTGGAAATCCGGACTCGCCCCCGGACGCTAGCTCCGAACTCTCGAGGTCCACGCCAAGTTAGCATGGCCAGGAGGCTTTTGCCATGCCTAGCCCCGCGGACTTTCGCTCCCCCGTCCAAACCTCGCTCTTAAACGAGGCTCTGGACTTAATGCGATCCCTTGCCATTACAGAGGAATCACCTCTGAACTATGCCCAGCCCGGATTAGGGGCTGAAAGCAGGGAATTTTACGTCCCACCCACCACCCACTTCATAGCCACCGTCGATGACTTAACCGACATGCTAGATTACGCCTCCGAAGACATCGACGGCAGGGACGACGATGCCGGAGACAAACAAGGCAAAGACCCGCCGTTTACAAGACGTTGGACGACCACCTCCACATACGATGTGTATATGGTGGATACACCCAAGAAGGATGACGGCGAAGGCAGGAAGGATCCGGTTGAGGACAGGCCTGCTGAGGCACCACCGAAGCGTCGACGCCAGCGGCGCCGCTCAAAATCGCGTCGCGAAAAAGACAGCAACACCAGCACCGGAGACAAAAACACTCCGGAGAACACCGAAGACCCCAAAGCCCCCGTCGAGCCCACATCCGAACATGACGATTGGAAGGATGGGCAAGTTAACCCCGACGATCCGGTCAGGAACGAGGACTCGGAGGATAGTAACTATCTACCAATATCCAAGGATGATGTGAGCCTCAGCGACAGAGACTTCACTACAAAAAAGTACACTTCCGTGATGATACGTGTTTGTCACAGTAGGTCACGTTTTTTGTCATGCATGTACATCCATGACGATTTTATGATAGAATCAAGATAGTCATACCTGTGCTGTCATAGAACTGTTCCATGGCATTACCAAAATTATCATCACAGAAGTGTCCACTTCCATGACGATAAATCGCGCGTCATAGAAGTGCTTTCATCAAGGGTGACCGACACGTGGCATCGACCGTAACGGGTCGCCGTTAAGCTATCGGGTTCGGTTTTGGATCTGATAACCCGTTAACAGCCCGGACCAATGGGGATTTTTCACGTGTAAAATTCTCATTGGCCGGAGGAAACACGTGTTGGCTCAACGTTCGGATAGATGTCATCCACTCATTGGACAAGAGGCGCCTATGATACATTGACACGTGGCACAGCCCAACAGAGGCCCATTCCGGTGAAAGGGCTGGCCCAGCTAAAGGCCCACCATATTTTTTCAGACACTAGTGGGCTGGCCCGTTAACAGCCTGCCAAGTTTTGGGTTAAATTGAGGCCCATACCAGATCAGGCCCGTTCACAGCCTGCCGTGGTTTGGGCCAAATTACGGCCCATATCGGATCAGGCCCATTAACAAGCCACTGTTCTTTTGGGCCCATACTAAGACATGTTTGTATATCAGCCTGTTAAATGCTCGTTTACCAGTTCGGCCCGATAATAGTTTCGGCCTGTTAGCGGCCCATGGTGCATCTGGGATGTTGTCGGCCCGGTTAAATTTAGGCCATTTAACGGCCTATGCAGAAACTGGGCTATTTCTTGACCGAAGTAACTTTAGGCCTCTTAACGGCCCATTGTCTTCGTGGATAATTTTCAGCCCAATTGGCCTATCGGCTAGTTAATGGCCCGTGTAACAGTTGGGCCTAATTATAGCCCGCGTTGAATCCGGCCTGCTTACAGCCCATCTGATAATGGCTCGTGACACTTTTAGGCCTATGGCCCACGTAGATACCGGCCTCCTAAAAGCCCATAATTTTATTGGGCCAAACAGGCCCGAGATATATTTTGGCATGTTAACTACTCGTCCTATTTGGGCCAAACATGGGCCTTAGGCAATTTCGGCCTGTATTGGCCCGTGATTTTTTCAGCTCAATGCTAGCCCAATCTAGGTTTTAACCTGTTAAAAGCCCATGGTATTCTCTGGCCCAGCTGGACATAACTTTACTCGGCCTGTTAAAGGTGGGAAACAACTATAGGTCTAGACCTGCTAATGGCCCAAGATGATTATAGGCCCAGGTTTTGGCCCATATGAGTAACGGGCCGACCTGAAGACCGACAACACTGAGATACACTGAACCTTCCGGCCTGAATTACATCATACCGACCAAGAATAAACCTAGAATATACAACAAAGAAATTACAGCATATTACATCCCCCCGGCATCAAACTTCGGCACCGGTGATAATAAAGGGCAACCATACAGCATATTACATAAACTGGGTGATAACCCACAAGTATAGGGGATCAATTGTAGCCTCTCTCGATAAGTAAGAGTGTCGAACCCAACGAGGAGCTAAAGGTAGAACAAATATTCCCTCAAGCTCTATCGATCACCAATACAACTCTACGCACGCTTAACGTTCGCATTACCTAGAACAAGTATGAAACTAGAAGTACTTTGTAGGTGTGGTCGGATAGGTTTGCAAGAATATAAAGAGCACGTAAATAAAAACTAGGGGCTGTTTTAGGTAAAGAAGCAATAAAGTTAGTATAGCGAGTGTGGAAAAGTGGTGGTAGGGGTTGCGAAATTGTCCCTAGGCAATTGACTACTTTACTAGACCGATAGCAAGTTTTATGTGGGAGAGGCCACTGCTAGCATGTCATCCCTAACTTGGAATTCTATGCACTCATGATTGGAACTATTAGCAAGCATCCACAACTACTAACGTTCATTAAGGTAAAACCCAACCATAACATTAAGATATATTGGTCCCCCTTCAATCCCATATGCATCAATTTCTATGCTAGGTTGAAGCTTCTGTCACTCTTGACCTCCAATACATAGTCCTATCAACATACAACTAACCCTATGGTGTGATCCATGCGCGCGCTCATATGATGGAC
The DNA here is from genome assembly GCF_002575655.3 of Aegilops tauschii subsp. strangulata. Lineage (NCBI taxonomy): Eukaryota > Viridiplantae > Streptophyta > Magnoliopsida > Poales > Poaceae > Aegilops > Aegilops tauschii. The sequence continues at coordinate 522,831,965 of NC_053036.3, forward strand.
ACCAAGGCATAGCAACATAACCACAAGCAAATTAAACCAATCATAGCAATTCACCAATTACCGATAGGACAACGAAAATCTACTCAGACATCATAGGATGGCAACACATCATTGGATAATAAGATGAAGCATAAAGCACCATGTTCAAGTAGAGGGTACAACAGGTTGCGGGAGAGTGGACCGCTGTAGATAGATGGGGGAAGGTGATGGAGATGCTGGTGAAGATGATGGAGGTGTTGGTGTAGATTGCGGTGACGGTGATGGCCCCGGCGGCGTTCCGACGCCACCGGAAGAGAGGGGGAGAGAGCCCCCGTCTTCTTCTTCTTCTTCTTCTTCTTCTTCTTCTTCCTTGACCTTCTCCCAGATGGGAGAAGGGTTTCCCCTCTGGTCCATGGCCTCCATGGCATGGGAGGGGCGAGAGCCCCTCCGAGATTGGATCTGTCTCTCTGTTTCCTTCTGTTTCTGTGTTCCTGATTCCGCCCTTTCATCGTTTCTTATATTCCCGGAGATCCGTAACTCCGATTGGGCTGAAATTTGGACACGATTTTTATCCGGATATTGGCTTTCTTGCGGCGAAAGAAGGGCACAAACCGCCTTACGGGGTGGCCACGAGGGTCAAGGGCGCGCCTCCTGCCTCGTGGCCCCCTCGGGCATCATCTCGCGTTGATTCTTCTTCACAAAAATCACATATATTCCAAAAAAATCTCCGTCAGTTTTTATCCCATTTGGACTCCGTTTGATATGGATTTTCTGCAAAACAAAAAACATGCAACAAACAGGAACTGGCACTGGGCACTGGATCAATATGTTAGTTCCAAAAATAGTATAAAAAGTTGCCAAAAGTATATGAAAGTTGTATAATATTGGCATGAAACAATCAAAAATTATAGATACGACGGAGACATATCAGCATCCCCAAGCTTAATTCCTGCTCGTCCTCGAGTAGGTAAATGATAAAAAAGATAATTTTTGATGTGGAATGCTACCTAGTATAATCTTGATCACGTAATCTAATCATGGCATGAATATTAAGACACGAGTGATTCAAAGCAATAGTCTATCATTTGACATTAAGACAATAATACTTCAGGCATACTAATAAAGTAATTATGTCTTCTCAAATTAACATAGCCAAAGAAAGCTCATCCCAAAAAAATCATATAGTTTGGCCATGCTTCATTTTCATCACACAAAATGCTCTCATCATGCACAACCCCTATGATAAGCCAAGCAATTGTTTCATACTTTAGCATTTTCAAACTTTTTCAACTCTCACGCAATATATGAGCGCGAGCCATGGACATAGCACTATAGGTGGAATATAATATGATGATGGAGGTTGTGTGGAGAAGAAAAAAGGGAGAAAGTCTCACATCAAAGCGGTTAATCAACGGGCTATGGAGATGCCCATAAATTGATGTCAATGCAAGGAGTAGGGATTGCCATGTAACAGATGCACTAGAGCTATAAGTTTATGAAATCTCAAACTGAAACTAAGTGGGTGTGCATCCAACTTGCTTGCTTATGAAGACCTGGGGCATTTGAGGAAGTCCATCGTTGGAATATACAAGCCAAGTTCTATAATGAAAATTCCCACTAGTATATGAAAGTGATAACTCAAGAGACTCTCTATATGAAGAACATGGTGCTACTCTGAAGCAAAAGTGTGGTAAAAGGATAGTAACATTGCCCCTTCTCTCTTTTTCTCTCATTTTTTTTGTTTTTTTGGTGGGCTTCTTTGGCCTTTTTTTTATTTGGGTTTCTTTGGCCTCTTTTTTTTTATTTTCAAAGTCCGGAGTCTCATCCCGACTTGTGGGGGAATCATAGTCTCCATCATCCTTTCCTCACTGGGGCAATGCTCTAATAATGATGATCATCACACTTTTATTTACTTAAAACTCAATATTACAACTTGATACTAGAACAAAGATATGACTCTGTATGAATGCCTCCGGTGGTGTACCGGGATGTGCAATGATCTAGCGTGGCAAAGATATCAAAAAAGGACAAGCCATCAAAATATCATGCTAGCTATCTTACGATCATGCAAAGCAATATGACAATGAATTCTCAAGTCATGTATATGATGATGATGGAAGTCGGATGGCAATATATCTCGGAATGGCTATGGAAATGCCATAATAGGTAGATATGGTGGCTGTTTTGAGGAAGATATAAGGAGGCTTATGTGTGATAGAGCGTATCGTATCACGAGGATTGGATGCACCGGCGAAGTTTGCACCAACTTCGAGGTGTGAAAGGGCAATGTACGGTACCGAAGAGGCTAGCAATGATGGAAGGGTGAGAGTGCGTATAATCCATGGACTCAACATTAGTCATAAAGAACTCACATACTTAGTGCAAAAATCTACAAGTCATAAAAACCAAGCACTACGCGCATGCTCCTAGGGGGATAGATTGGTAGGAAAAGACCATCGCTCGTCCCCGACCGCCACTCATAAGGAAGACAACCAAAGAAACACCTCATGCTTCAAATTTGTTACACAACGTTTACCATACGTGCATGCTACGGGACTTGCAAACCTCAACACAAGCATTTCTCAAATTCACAATTACCCACTAGCATGACTCTAACATCACCATCTTTATATCGCAAAACTATTGCAAGGAATCAAACATATCATATTCAGTGATCTACAAGTTTTATGTAGGATTTTATGACTTAACCATGTGAAAGACCAATTCCTGTCAACTCTCTAAATAGATATAAGTGAAGCAAGAGAGTTTAATTCTTTCTACAAAAGATATGCCCACGCTCTAACAAATATAAGTGAAGCAAAAGAGCATTCTACAAATGGCGGTTTTCTATGTGTAGGGAAACAGGCAATCCAAACTTCAAATGATATAAGTGAAGCACATGAAGCATTCTATAAAGCCATACTCAAAAAATATAAGTGAAGTGCGATGAGCATTCTATAAATCAACCAAGGGCTATCTCATACCAGCATGGTGCATAAAAGAAAAGTGAAAACTAAATGCAAAAGACGCTCCAAGATTTGCACATATCACATGAACGAAACGAATCCGAAAACATACCGATACTTGTTGAAGAAAGATGGGATGCCTTCCGGGGCATCCCCAAGCTTAGACACTTGAGTATCCTTGAATATTTACTTAGGGTGCCTTGGGCATCCCCAAGCTTGATCTCTCGCCTCTCCTCCTTCTCCTCACATCGAGACCTCCTCGATCTTCGAACACTTCATCCACACAAAACTCAACAGAAAGCTCGGTAAGACCCGTTAGTATAATAAAGCAAATCACTACTCTAAGTACTGTTGAAAACCAATTCATATTTTGTTTTTGCATTGTAGCTACTGTAATATAACTTTTCCATGGCTTAATCCACTGATAGGAATCGACAGTTTCATCAAAACAAGCAAACTATGCATCAAAAACAGAATCTGTCTTAAACAGGACGGTCTGTAATAATCTGAACATTCACCTACTTCTGGTACTCCAAAAATTCTGAAACAATTCGGAAAAATAAAAAATTTGTATATAAAGATAGTGCAAAAAGTTTCAGAACCGTTTGACATTACAGTAAAAAATGTAAAATTGCTCACTACAGACAAAGTTTCTGTTTTGCACCACACAAACCAACAAGCAATGTAAACATCCTAAAGGCAAATCTTGGCACATTATTTTTATTTTTAAACTTTATGAAAGCACACAACAGAAATATATGACTCTCTAAAACTTCCGGGTTGTCTCCCTGGCAGCGCTTTCTTTAAAGCCATTAAGCTAGGCATATAGTGCTCAAGTAATGGATCCACCCGGATCCCAAGGTATATCAAAGCCAATTTTAATTAACAATGATTTGGCATTTAGTAGTGAGCACAAAGTAACATATATCATGTAATGATGAAGTCTAACTCTCTTCCTATGCATCGGCATGTCATAGAAGAACAATTCATGCACACATAGTAAAGGCCAATGCATAGTATAAACAATTTCTTGCAATTTTATCATGTGGGAAACATAGAGAGGTGGAGATATAGTTCCTCTGTCATAATAGTTGCAAGTAGGAGCAGCAAGCACATGCATATTATATTAATCAAAATTATCATGTGCAACGGTAAAAGGCAACCCATCAATATAATCCTTAATAAGGGCAAACTTCTCCGATATAGTGTAGTCGGGAGAATTAAAAAAGATAATAGGACTATCATGTGTGGGTGCAATAGCAACAATTTCATGTTTAACATAAGGAACTATAGCAAGTTCATCTCCATAAGCATAATTCATATTGGCATATTGGCCACAAGCATAGCAAGCATCATCAAAAAGGGATATTTCAAAAGAATCAACGGGATCATAACAATCAACAAAGCATTCATCCTTCGGTAAGCAGGAAGGGAAATTAAACAATGTATGAGTTGACGAGTTACTCTCATTAGAAGGTGGGAACGGGTGATCAATTCGATCTTCCTCCTTTTGTTCTTCGCTCTCCTCATCATCTTTTTCATCCAATGAGCCCACAGTTTCATCAATTCCTTCTTCCATAGACTCCTGCAAAATATTAGTCTCTTCTTGGACAGCGGAGGAGTCCTCAATATATGGTTTAACATAGGCATTAGAAGCATAATTACCATAACAATATTTACGTATGGAAATTTTTTCAGATTTGTAAAGAGTAGCATCATACTTTTCAATCAAAGAAGCAATTTCATAAGCACCCTTAAAGCAACAAATTCTTCAATTTGTTGAACATCATAGTAATTATAAACACCCTTAGCATACGAAGATACGATTCCATTATCACTAAACAAACATTGGTAGGGAAGGTGTTTCTTAGGTTCTTCAGAACAACAAGTAAAATCATATATTTCACACAAATTCCAAGCATAGCATTGCAAACGATGAATTTGATCCAGTAAAAGTTTCCCTTTTTAAGATAAGCGGTGTCGCACATAACAAGCATGCTCATCTAAAGATCTGACCTCAACTAAGCTAGTTGGGGTTTCAGCACGAGCACATAGGGATCAAAGATGATCCAAGTAAAAACATTCAGGAGTGTGATAGATTTTGGGTGGTTCTTCAACCATTGGTTTAGTAGGTACAACTAATTTTTTTGGTACTTAAAGCGCAGGAAGTATGCCTTTTGAGCTTTTTCTCCACCCACCTCTGAGCATCCTGAAAGACCTAAATCGAAATGAATGGAAGATGCCTCTGGAACTTTTTGGTTCTTTTTTGGGCAGCAGAGTTTGAGGCAAAAAAAAGATTTGGCCAATATGATCTTAATGAGGTGCGGGGCTTTGTCCTTGTTTCTTCTGCTTGATTTGATCTTTGCAAGTATCTGCTGATACCCATTTCAAATCGGGCAAGGAGAAGTCGTCGTGTTGGTTCTAGGCAGGCATCTGCCGGAACTAGAGGCGAGCACTTTTCAAGAACCTCTCTTTCTAAGTTATGTTTTTTTTAGTGATAAAGCAAACAAGCACACACGAGAATATTCACCCCATGCTATAACTCCCCGGAAATGGCGCTATAAAAAGGTCTTGATAACCCACAAGTATAGGGGATCAATTGTAGCCTCTTTCGATAAGTAAGAGTGTCGAACCCAACGAGGAGCTAAAGGTAGAAAAAATATTCCCTCAAGTTCTATCGACCACCAATACAACTCTACGCACGCTTAACGTTCGCTTTACCTAGAACAAGTATGAAACTAGAAGTACTTTGTAGGTGTTGTTGTATAGGTTTGCAAGAATATAAAGAGCACGTAAATAAAAACTAGGGGCTGTTTTAGGTAAAGAAGCAATAAAGTTAGTATAGCGAGTGTGGAAAAGTGGTGGTAGGGGTTGCGAAATTGTCCCTAAGCAATTGACTACTTTACTAGACCGATAGCAAGTTTTATGTGGGAGAGGCCACTGCTAGCATGTCATCCCTGACTTCGAATTCTATGCACTTATGACTGGAACTATTAGAAAGCATCCGCAACTACTAACCTTCATTAAGGTAAAACCCAACCATAGCATGAAGATATATTGGTCCCCCTCAATCCCGTATGCATCAATTTCTATGCTAGGTTGAAGCTTCTGTCACTCTTGCCCTCCAATAAATAGTCCTATCAACATACAACTAACCCTATGGTGTGATCCACGCGCGCGCTCATATGATGGGCACCAAAGGAAAGCAACATAACCACAAGCAAATTAAACCAATCATAGCAATTCAGCAATTACCGATAGGACAACGAAAATCTACTCAGACATCATAGGATGGCAACACATCATTGGATAATAACATGAAGCAGCGAAAGAAGGGCACTAACCACCTTACGGGGTGGCTACGAGGGTCAGGGGCGCGCCCACCCCCCTAGGGCGTGCCCCCTGCCTCTTGCCCCCCTCGGGCATCGTCTCACGTTGATTCTTCTTCCCAAAATCACATATATTCCAAAAAAATCTCCATCAGTTTTTATCCCGTTTGGACTCCATTTGATATGGATTTTCTACGAAACAAAAAACATGCAACAAACAGGAACTGGCACTGGGCACTGGATCAATATGTTAGTCCCAAAAATAGTATAAAAAGTTGCCAAAAGTATATGAAAGTTGTATAATATTGGCATGGAATAATAAAAAATTACAGATACGACGCAGACGTATCACTGGGCAGGTCGCCACCAGTGGAAGTTAACAGGCGGGCAAACTAATAGACAGAACCGACAACACTTCAACACAGTTCAAGAAAGGTTAGCCCGGCCCAGGAGCTGCAGCGCAAGCAGCTTGGCAACCTGATGAGACTGCGCTTCTTTGGCGCTCATATCCACCAACTTAAGCTGCATAGCATCAATAAATGTCTTGTACTTACGGTTAATCTTGCATAGAGAGTGGAGTTCCAGTCGTATTTGGGCGAAGCATGTATTTCTGCTTGAATTTCAGACTGAAGAAGTCGAACAGATTCAGGCGGCGACTTCATCGAGCTTGTGTCACTGAGTAAGTTTGACACTACATCAAGATGTGACTTTGTGGTTGTATCCCTACCCTCAATATGTGTTGCCTTCTCCTCTGGAATATGTGTTAGAGGGACAAACAATGGGTTCGTCTCACTATCATTGTGGCAGTTCTTCCTAGCAGCAGTGTTGTCACCCTGAATGAGAAACAAGTAGGTAGATAACAGGTTTTGCACGTATAAGCATCAACGCTGTCAATTCATCTCATTTCTTTGTCATAAATAAAGAGACACGGTTTAAAATAGCGTTAACATAATAGGCATTGTTCATAGTTAAGACGGCAGGAAATGGCATTGTGCAGGAGCGGCCAGCTTCACCAGACCACTGGATTACAGATCAAGAACACAAGCATAGATGTAGTTCTAAAAAACGTATAAGCATGAATGGTGAGTGCACTATCAATTTATACCATTTCAGATTGGTAAATAAAGAGACACGATTTAAATAACATTAATATAATATGGCATTGTTCATAGTTGAGACACAACAGGATATGACATTGTGCTGTTGTTGGTAGTCTCACCACACCACTGGATTACAGATCAAGAACACAAGCATACACATAGTGCTAAAGAAGATAACTTGCTATGTTTAGTTTAATTTACATGGTACGAATAAGGCACTAGATTGTACAAGTAAAGACTGAAATTGATAAGGACAAACTTATGTTTATGTACTTCTACTTTATAAACTTTGAACAAGCAATTTGATGCAGATGACAAAAATAAACAGTATTTGCACTCATAGCTATCCAAATATAAACAACAAAGTTTGAAGGCTCGAGGAGGAAAAACTTATATTAGTAGTGAAGACAGGCTCTATAAAGGCCTTGTCCATATTGATGGGGGGCAATTCAAGAAGTTTACCGCACACTCTTCTTCAAGAGTATTGCCTTTATTCTACATTTTGTTAAGAGTAAATATAGATGTGAAAATATAGGAACAAATGGCGATTATTTAACTTAAGATGCAGAGTACAAATGTAAATACAGCATACAGGCAGAAGGCACTGACAAGAGCAATGCGGAGCTAAACTTCTTCAGTAACATTGGTTTTATTTAATATTTTGGCAAAAGTAAATGTAGATCTGATGTGTAGGAAAATGGAGGACAAGGGAAAATAAGCTGCAAAGTGTACATGAAGAACTAGCTTACAAATATAAGTATAGTGATGAAGGACACCATATACTTACAAGAACAATGCAGAACTAAATTTCTTCATAGGCATTGGGTTTATTCTACATTAATTTAAGCATTAATATTGATCTGATAATTTGGAGAGAACAGTGGATAAGCAAGCTATAATGCACAATGATGCCACATAATCCACCAGGTATGAATGTAAGGACAGGGATAGGACAATAGGTACTCATAAGAGCAAAGCAGCGACCAGCATAGTTGCGACATCCTAGGTTTTGCGGCACTGGTTCGATCGCCAATATACGTCGGGTGCTATGTGATTTCTCCGGTAGCACCACCTTTTTCAAGGACTTTGCTTGTACTCCTTCAGGTTCTGCAATCACCCTCTTCCTTTTGGATGTCTGAAACACAAGAACATTTGAATGGAAAAACATGGTATGCTGACAAATGGAATAGGTGTTGATAATGGATGGGCATGGCATCTTCACATATATCATGAGTAAACTAAGCAGATGGCGGTGCAACAAAGCAAAAGAAATGCAAGACACCTTATGCAAGATCTGTGCAACCAATATAACCTTGCCAACTTAGAACAGGCACCTTATTGGGTGAACATGATAGGCCATCTGCCTTTGACTCCTTGAGCTCAGAATAGTCATTAGGATCATATTCTGAATACGAATCTATAGGTCGGGAGCATGTGGGTATCATTGCAACCACAATGGACCTCAATCCCTTGATGCCAAGTTTTTTACCCATTGAACTATTCCGCAATATTCTTCTAATGTGCGCATTCTTATATTCATTGTGATTACGTACAATATCTGTAAAGCATGCAAACACAAATTGTAGTGAGACTATCTTTGTAATGCAGAGGATATTGTAATATAATAGAGGGTCTGTAAATCCTTGTGTGCTATCACTGAATTCTGATGAGAGAGCCCTTGTGTGCTGTAATATGGTGAGTAGATTAATATAATCTGACACAACTACACAAAAAATAAGCTCCCTGTTGGGTGCCTCAGATGTAAGGATAGTTGGCAGACGATAGGTTCATAATATACCGTATAGGAAGTTTATTGCCAAACCATGATAACGAGAGTGCAGAGCCAGTAGGCAGATCGTAGTGTAAATAATAGGGGTACACCATAACCACCATATATAAATCGGGAAAGCGGAACTGGCTGGAAAACATAGGGTTTTGCCGCTACTAATATGCAGCCTATCGATCACCTACAGGCCAGGTCTATTCATCTGAAGGCGCACAACTGTTACTATCAGTTTAGTCTATCAAAGACCGCGTGGCTCCCTCCATTTCCGGGGTATTATGGCAGACCAACTCGAAGTGCGAAATCATTTAGCAGAACCGGCCCAATAGAGGTGTCGACGGCAGATATCCCTGCTCCCCTTCCTGACAAGGAACATACTATGCTTACTAAAGAAGAACATAAGAGGAACATGTTAAAGAACAGAAGAGGAAGCATATTCTGCATGCAAGTCGCGTGACTTTTGTCATTTGGGTCAGTCGACCATTTCATGCGGTTGGATGAAGATCCTACGTCTCCTAACCCTTCTTCTTCCTCGTCTCTGATTCCTCCCATACAGAACACCGCACGGGCCGCTGGCCGAACCACCGGCCGCCACCGCCTGTGTTCCTCCGCCACCCCCACCCCCGCCCCCACCCACATCGAGTTTTCTTCGTTCGACGAGGCCCCACCACCACCCCCCACAACCACCGTCCCCACCCGAGCCCCTTCCTTCGCACCGGCGAACTCCGGCGAGCTCTCAAAAATTGACTGACCCAATTTTGAAATTTACTCTACTGTCATTTAACTAGTGTGGAATATAAAAGGGGAAAACCATAAGCATTGCAAGTATAGTGTTGAGCGTGCCATGGCGGATCTGAACGTGCAAACCAGACAAAGGCAACTTCGCAACCAATGTTTGCTTTAACCTAGCAAGTAAGTGATGGACAAGAAATCAGAGTAAAGCCGTGGCGATCTATTTTCTTGCTGCGATAAATAAGTTGAGCAGATATGAAAGAGTACCGCCTCTGGTGCGGTGCCGTGTATGCATCTGCTGAGAATTTGATAGTGCTGCGGTAGCGATGGCTATCGGCGGTGTGGAAGAAGATCTAGGAGGGTAGACGGTGGCAGCGGGGCGCGATGGACGAGACGGTCATAGGAGCGGCGCCGACAAGGTGCACGACGGCGGGGATGAAGCGAGAGGATGGGATGCAAGGATCCCGGTCTGAAGCCGTGGATGAGAGAGGTTGATCTCTTGTAATGGCCGGCGACGTCGGGGTATCAGCTCCGGCATGGGGGAGGAGGACGGCGGTGGATGGGGTGGCAGACGGAGGAGGCTGGGGTGGAGAGGGTGTTTTGGCGCCCACGGAGTACGAATGGGGAAATAGAGGGAGAGAGGAAGGGGGAACCATGTCTTCAAGGCGCGCTTGTCTCAAATGCGAGGAAATTTACAAACTTAGCCCCCTTTTAAAATTTCCTACATCACAACAATATTAGTCAGTTGGGGATAGGACGGTAATCTTGCATACATAGAATATTTGCCGACGAGAGTTTGTTTTTGGCGCCCACCGTGTATGAATCCGGGAGGGAGTCGATTTTGGCCGAGGAGACACTGTGTTTTGGCGCCCACCACGTATGAATCCGGGTGAGAGGCGGTTATGTCACGTTTGAGTGAAATTACAAACCTACCCCTATCGAAACCTATAGAAATCGAGCCGATAGGCTTTGCGTGGCAGGGATAGGCAGTAATTTCCATCTCACAGATTTTGGTTTAGGGCGGTTACTGCGACTTTCCCTGCTTTGTTCAAGTTTTGCAGAGCAAGAGTGCACGTTTACCATGCCAGCTCAATTCGAATCCAGTTTGTATTGTATTTTTGTTCGGGCAGGATCAATTTTTGTTTGGAATAAAATTCTATATACATCATTTTTTATATATACTTTCAAAAGCACAACACCCTTTATACATAAATATGGTTTACAAATGGCATGATCTCAGATTCATAAGGCTGTATCCATCTTAATTTGGATTTCCGAATATTTGAAACCAATTTATGTTGAAATCGAATGCATGCATTCCTCGCTAACTGTCTCCAATTAATGTGTGTTTCATGCGGTTTTTTTTACTTCTCAAACATGTATAATGTGTTTCACACACGCAACATAGTGTAACCCCGTTTAGACATTAATTGCATATAAATCGTGCATTGTCTCTAATTAAAGAATCTATGGATCACTAATATTGATAAACTATATAACATTACACGTGTCCCCAAATTCAAATGAATATGCATGTTTCATACACCAAATTGCATTATGATATTATCGATGTCGTGATCTCCAGTTTAAATATTTGAATCCCCTTTTATCCAGATATTCGTCTTATATAGCTATCACTCATGCTTATATAGGAGTATCTCTCTAGACCTATACGTGTTCATCGTCGCTCGGGTATCTCTCATGCTACCTGTATGTCGACAATTAATTTTTATCTTCACAACACACTGACGGTACTCTCTTCCTCGACCTTCATCACTCTATCTCTCTCTAAGTATATTTCGCTCCCTGCTATGTGTCTCTAACTATGATTCTCCATGTGAAATCTCTTTCTCCCACACAAACACAAAGTTCGTCTCCCGGGGTCTCATTTCTCTCTACTATTCCCCTGTTTGCCACTCGCACACCCCCTCTCACACAGAGATGTCTTTCGCTCCTTAGATATGAGAAGCTACGACTCTACCTCTTAAATATCTCTTTCTCACACACAAACACAAACTCTGTCTCCCAGGGTCTCATATCTCTCCACCATTCTCTTATATGTCGCTCACACACACTCTCTCTCCCTAGAGATATCTTGTGTTCCCTCATATGTCCCTCTAGCTACCACTCTCGTTGTGAAATATCTTTCTCTCTCGCAGACACAAAACTCCGTCTCTCGGGATCTCATTTCTCTCTGATATTTGTTTGTATGTGACTCACATGCACACTCTCTCTATCTCTCTCACACCCACACACATAACTCAGCCTTCTGATCCACTCGACTCCTATCTCTAAACCACACTAGCTAGCTAGCATCTTTATCTTTCTATTTATCTGTTTCTCCATCAACCTTCTTTCTCACCCTCACTCTTGCTTCCTATCATGCACACTATATATGTTTCTCTCTACATGCAGTCAAATGCCCTCTTTTTATCTTTCTCTTACACACACATAACTTCACCCTCTGAACCACCCGGCGGTCATCTCCAACACTCAAACTAGCTGATGTCCCTCTATCTAGCATCTCCATCTCTGTATCTATCTGTAGTTTCTCCGTCAACATTTCTTTCTCGCACGCACTCTTGCTTCCTATCACCCACACTATACATGTCTCTCGATACATGCATTTATAGGTTGATCTCTTTTGCACAATCGTTGTGTCTCGCTCCCTCTGCTCGCCATAGATGCATGCTCCAGCCCACGCCACTATCTCTTAAAGAAAAAACACATGCTCAATTATCGAACCTTCTTCCCTGCACCCTCACATGCATGCATATTGTCATACCGATCTCTCCCATATCGTTGATCATATGACTTATGTCTTCTTTCTTTTATCTCGATCATGCTCGCGCGCGCACACACACACACATCCCACGTATACATGTATACCTCTCGCACATGCACGTTCAAGGTCTCATATGTCTCCATACATAGTTAATTACCCTCAACCCTAACGCCACATCAAATCGTTCTCTTCTTGTGTGCACATAACTTCCGCCTGGATGGGTAAAACACAAACTCACACTTAACAATCTCCTTCTAGCCACCCCCCTCTCACTCTTCCCCTATATCCCCGAAACTAATAAGACGATCCCTTCGTTTAATTCCCTCCTACATGCACCATCGATATATAGTAGGCTTCCTCAGTTTCTCTCGAACAAACACGTTCTCTCGATGTCGACTCCTCTCATGCGCACACGCCTTCTCTTCCCTCTCTACGGGCCTTTTCTCTCTCGCACCCCCTCGTTGGTGGCCTCTGTCATACACTATGATGAAGCCACACACACTTAAATTACATCCGCCACCGAGGACCCCGCGTCACACAAACACACACACGCACCCACCCCCACCCCACCCCCCACACACACACTAAGACTCCATCTCACACACACATGCTCTAGGCGGAGCATTTGTTCCTACCACCCTTCGTCCAACCTTACCCGTATGATAAGCAATCACCTTAATTTACTTGTATAACATGGATAAATTCCACTTTACTTTAGTAGTTAGCAAACTTATCATCTCTACTCTTATAAGAAAACGAGTTGGTGATGATGGTGTGCCTGCCATCTTGTAACCGTCCAATCTATATCTGATGGATAGAAAGCAAACTATGACAATTTTACAAAAGATACCTGCACCTCTCTCCACATTTACACACAAGGCCTTGCCTCGTTCATCGTCCTTATCTCCCACAACCTCATTGCAGAGCAATTAAAAAAGGAAGTCTCTGGAACAATCTAGCATGGTGGCCGCTGCCGCCTGCCGGCGCCGTCCATCCCCATGCCTCCGCCCAGTCCGACCACCAGTCACCACCACGCTCCACTCCTCCTCACCTTGTCTCTCATCTTTCATTTTTTCGATGAAATTGTAGAGATACCAGTTTTCCGATAAAATTCTCGAGATATCATTAGTTTTTACACATGGGATTACTCCTGCATGGGTCAATCACAACATGTGTTTTGCAAAAAAATGCATATTGACGTTCCGTGCAATGCACGAGCATCTTGCTAGTAATTATATAACGCAAATCACGAGCAAGAAGTGACATTTTTTTACACAACCACGTTAACATGGCCATGTAAATCACTAGCTAAAGTGTAATACCATTATACTTATATCCCGATGCAAAAGGTAGAGTACATGTCCGAAGATTAGAGTCGCACACACGCACTCTGTCTCTCAGAATTTCTCACACACACCAGTTACATGACGCCCACTTAAGCAGACACGTATGTTACAATTTGTGCATCCGCGGGTACACGTGATGGTGCACATTTATTTAAGCTGGACGGCGAACCCAAATAGCAGCTGCATTCATTCCCCTCCCTCCGCCTCTTCTCTGGCCACCGTAGCCTAGTAGCCATGGCTCGGCCGAAGGTAACGGCATACGCCATACTCCCGCCGAAGCGGCGCCTTAATCTGGAAATTTTAGTGGTCATGCATGCATCATTTTGGGCTAGCACTCCTATATAAGGGTTGACCGGTCGCTTCCCGCGGACGTGCACGTGTGGTGGAAGAGGAAGGAGAAGGGAAGCGGGCTGTGGAGTAACGTTTTTTTACCACATTTTCTTAGTGTAGCGACCAGACCTCAAACAGTCTGATCTCTATGCATCAGTGTCAACCCTGGATCGGTAATGCTGACACGCACGGTACTTGAAGGATTTATAACAGAGTAGCAATCACACACTTATTACATCGAGTGTCTCAAAAGAGAACTTATTACAATAAATATGGCTTAAGGCCATCTAATGCGATAACAGCGGAAGGCTTGGAAGATAAGTGAGTCCATCAACTCCAACGGCATCACTGAGTAAAAGACCACGACCTAAGGCTCCTTACTCGTCGTCTGAAAAGTCTGCAACATGATACGTTGCAGCCCGAAAATGGGTCAGCATATGGAATATGCTGGCAATGTAACACAAGAGAGTAATGAACAGAATAATGCTATCACTACATGCATATTTGGCTGGTGGAGGCTGTATGGTTAATATGTTTTGCGAAAAGCCAATTTTTCTCTACAACAAAGGAATTTATTTTATTTTAACTATCATGGTGGTTGTTAAACATTGAGAATGGTAAAACCCATCTCAATCCCAATTAAAAATGTAACTAATAACCCAATCAAATTTTATAATTAAGAGTGATGGGAATCCACATGATAATCCAAGAACCAGATACTCAAGATGTTCATAAGCGGGGACATGACTAACCGTGATTAGTTTGTACACTCTATAGAGGTTTGTACACTTTTCCCCACAAGACTTGATCTCCTCCGTTGGATGTCTCGCACTACATAATGTTTGAGAAACGGATGACTGAGACACAGTCTTTCCGAAGAGGTCCCCTTAACCGATAGATAGGTCGGTACACCTACAATCCCCTACATCTGCTAGCCCATCATGGAAAGGTTTCCCACAACTTACTCAACTATGCCAGAGCCCATAAAGGCATGTGGCTGCACACGGAAGTTTCTCGCATGAATAATCTTATGATCCCTTTGAGCCCGGGTGGCAGTCCATAGGAGAATCACACGGTACCCCGGGATTTCCAAAAAATACAGGCAATCACTGGATACCCCAGGCGCCTCAATCCACCCAGATGTGTATTAAAGTTGCCACCTTAAGTTAACCATTAATTAACAATACTCACATCTGTCATGAATACTCTCAAAACCCAATCCACGTCTACGAGCATAGCATAGCAATATAAGCAACGTAGAAGTAACTCCCAGAGTTTGATAATAAACAGGTGAATAGGTACTACCTCAACTACTTCCCAAACCCACAATTTAATTCAGATCCTAACCATGCAATTGTTTGAGGATTGATCTAATGCAATAAAACTGGGTAGTAAAGAGGTATGTTCAAAGTGTTACTTGCCTTGCTGATGACCCGCGAAACCTAGAGACTCGTAGTAGCACGCTTCACACTCCGGGTACTCAATCGCAAACAAACAAACAAACAAGCATACAATAAGCAATCAAGCAAGGGCATGGGTAAAACTCAAATAAGAGATCTAACCAGAAAGTTCAACCTAAGAACTCTGGTTTGCAAAAAGAATCAAATCAAACGAAGCAACAAAATTCAAACGGCGAAAGAAACAAGCTTCATTTACTAATCTGGACTAAAGTCAAATTTTACAGTAGCAAAAACTTGTTTAAGTTGGTTAAACCGAAAGAGGGTTTCGAGACGAAACTCTAGGCGCTTGAATCGCCTGATTCCGATAAACGAGCGAAAAGTTATACTAGAACGAAAATCGGATCAGAAATCATGATCGAAAATAATCGCGGAAAATCCGAGAAAAAGAAAAACTGACGAACAGGCTAACGAACGAACGTTCGCTGTCTGCGGCTAAACGGTGAAAACCGTTCATTAAAAATAACTAACGAACGGGCGTTCGCTAAATAACTAAACCGAAAAAATAATAAACCGCACCGAATCTAAAAAAACGGATCTAGGTTTAGAAGAAAAAACCGTCGGTTCTCTCGCGAAAACCGTGGCGGCGGCGGCTACCTCCGGCGAAAGTCCGGCAATACGGCGGCGATTCGGCGGCTCCGGCGAGGCAGCGCGGGGCGGCGGCGAGGTGCGGCGGCGGCGTCGGTGGCGCGCGGCGGCGGCGTCGGCGGCGGGGGGGGGGGGGGGGGGGCGGTTAGGGTTAGGGTTTGGGCGGCGGCGCTGGTGGGCTTCAGCGGCTCGGGGGTGGCGGCTTATAAAGGCCCCCCCAGGTGGAGTCCCGCTCGGGTACGGCCCGGAGTCGGGTTGACTTTTTTTTAAAATAATTCTAACGTGCAAAAAAAGAAAAAAAATACTAAACGGACTCCAAGAATCCCAAAATAAATTTTCCCCGTCCTCTAAAAATAGGCCGGACAAGGTGAACATTTATTTGGGCCTAAAATGCAATTTTTAAAAACGCATATTTTTCCTAATTCAAATAAAATAGCGATAAAACTCCGAATAAAAATCTTATTTGATTTTAATATTAAATCCCCAATATTTCTTTATTTTGAGGAAGTCATTTTATCCTCTCTCTTTTAATTTTATAAATGAAATATTCGAAGAGAAAATAATTAAAATCAAACGATCCTCTTTTCAAAATTCGAGAAAAAATCGAATATGAAAATAATGAAATCCCAACTCTCTCCGCGGGTCCTTGAGTTGAGTAGAATTTCTAGGATAAAACCAAAAATGCAATAAAATATGATATGCAATGATGATCTAGTGTATAACATTTCAAATTGAAAATTTGGGATGTTACAAACCTACCCCCTTAAGATGAATCTCGCCCTCGAGATTCGGGTTGGCTAGAAAATAGGTGTGGGTGATCTTTCCGTAGGTCTTCCTCTCGTTCCCAGGTGGCTTCATCCTCGGTATGGTGACTCCACTGAACTTTGCAGAATTTGATAACTTTGTTGTGTGTGACTCGGCTAGCAAACTCGAGTATCTTGACCGGCTTCTCCTCATAGGTCAAATCACTATCCAACTGTATCGCTTCCAGCGGCACTGTATCTCTCAGAGGAATATCGGCCATCTCTGCGTGGCACTTCTTCAACTGAGAAACGTGGAACACATCGTGAACTCCTAACAATCCTTCGGGTAATTCCAACTTGTAAGCAACTTCT
The DNA here is from genome assembly GCF_002575655.3 of Aegilops tauschii subsp. strangulata. NCBI lineage: Eukaryota > Viridiplantae > Streptophyta > Magnoliopsida > Poales > Poaceae > Aegilops > Aegilops tauschii. The sequence goes on from NC_053036.3 coordinate 522,849,475, forward strand.
CCCATACGTTCCAAAACTTTGTATGGTCCCACAAAACGTGGCGCTAACTTTCCCTTAACTCCAAAGCGCTTTACTCCTCCAAGTGGAGATACACGAAGATACACTCTGTCTCCAACTTCGTAAACTGTCTCCTTGCGTTTAGAATCCACATAGCTCTTCTGCCTGGACTGGGCTACCTTGAGTCTATCGCGAATTCAGCTTAACCTTCTCTTCAGACTCTTCAATCAAATCTGGTCGAAACAACTGTCGGTCTCCAACTTCGTCCCACAACAATGGTGTTCTACACCTCCTTCCGTACAGTGCTTCGAAAGGGGCCATCTTCAAACTGTCTTGATAGCTATTGTTATATGAGAACTCTACATACGGCAAATTATCATCCCAACTAGATCCATAGTCTAGCGCACAAGCTCTCAACATGTCCTCCAGAATCTGATTGACTCTTTCAGTCTGTCCATCCGTCTGCGGGTGAAAAGCTGTACTGAACTCTAGCCTGGTTCCCAAAGTTTCATGCAACTGATTCCAAAACTTTGAAGTAAACTGGGTTCCTCTATCTGATACAATGGTCCTCGGAACTCCATGTGGACATACGATCCTGGTCATGTATATCTTTGCCAACTTAGCACTGGTGTAAGTGGTCTTCAATGGGATGAAGTGAGCTACCTTCGTCAAATGATCGACTACAACCCATATAGAGTCATAGCCTGAACGAGTCCTGGGTAATCCCGTGATAAAGTCCATGCCTCGTTTATCCCACTTCCATTTGGGTATAGGCATTGGCTGTAGCAATCCTGCTGGCTTCTGATGCTCTGCCTTCACTCTCTGACATACATCACAAATTGCTACATACTCCGCAATATCCTTCTTCATTCCGGTCCACCAGAAACTATCTTTCAAATCCGAATACATCTTGGTATTTCCTGGGTGAATCGAATATGGCGAATCATGGGCCTCTTGCAAAATTAACTTCCTGATCTCCTGATTCATTTGGCACATATACATGGTCCTCAAACCATAAGGTATCATGCTCATTCTCACGAAATCCTTTAGCCTTTCCTTTACTCATTCTTTCCTTTATTTCGGCTATCTCCTTGACCGTCTTCTGAGCTTCTCTGATCTTATCCATTAAAGTAGACTGAATCTCCAAAGCTGCTACATATCCTCTTGGAACTATCTCCAAACATAGCTCGCGAAGGTCTTCTGCCAACTCCTTGGGTAATTCTCCAGTCATGAGTGTATTGACATGACTTTTTCGGCTCAACGCATCAGCTACTACGTTAGCCTTTCCGGGATGATAATGCAATCTCATATCATAATCCTTAATGAGCTCTAACCATCTCCTCTGCCTGAGATTCAACTCCTTCTGCATGAAGATATACTTCAAACTCTTGTGATCCGTGTACACCTCACAATGGTTTCCGATGAGAAAATGCCTCCATGTCTTCAACACATGCACTACGGCTGCTAGTTCCAAATCATGCGTAGCATAATTCAACTCATGGGATTTAAGCCGTCATGAGGCATATGAAACAACTCTTCCCTCCTGCATAAGTACGTCTCCAAGTCCTCGACGAGAAGCGTCGCAATACACTTCATAATCCTTGCGTTGATCTGGCAGAATCAACAGTGGTGATGAAACCAAGCGTCCCTTCAACTCCTGAAAACTGGCCTCACATTACTCAGTCCATTTGAATTTGGTGTCCTTCTTGAACAACTCCATCATAGGCTTTGAAATCTTTGAGAAATTCTCAATGAACCTCCGGTAGTATCCTGCGAGTCCAAGGAAACTCCGGATCTCTCCAACTGTCGTGGGTGACTCCCAATTTCTCACAGTGACAACCTTGGTGGGGTCTACTACTATTCCTTCTCCAGATATAACATGTCCAAAGAATCCAACTTCCTTCAGCCAAAACTCACACTTGCTGAACTTGGCGTATAGCTGATGTTCTCCGAGCTTCCCAAGTACCAAACGCAAGTGCTCCTTATGTTCTTCTTCATTCTTTGAGTAGACCAGAATATCATCAATGAACACCACGACGAACTTATCCAAAAACTCCATAAACACCTTGTTCATCATGTTCATAAAATAGGCAGGTGCGTTAGTCAGGCCAAATGACATAACGGTATACTCATATAGCCCATACATTGTGGTAAAAGCTGTCTTAGGTATATCCTGCTCTCGAATCTTCAGCTGGTGATACCCTGATCGCAAATCGATCTTGGAAAACACTTTAGCTCATTGCAGCTGGTCAAACAAATCATTGATCACCGGCAGTGGGTACTTGTTCTTGATCGTCACCTCATTCAGTCCTCGATAATCAACAACCATCCTTAACGATCCATCCTTCTTCTCCACTAGAAGTACTGGTGATCCCCAAGGTGATGAACTTGGGCGTATATAACCTTTATCCAGTAACTCCTTAATCTGCTTCTTAATTTCCTCCAAATCCTTTGCGGGCATTCTGTACAGTCTCTTAGATATTGGCCCTGTGCCTGGCAAAAGCTCAATCAAAAACTCAATGTCTCTATCCGGTGGCATGCTTGGCAACTCTTCTGGAAATACATCCGGAAAATCCTTCACCACTGGTACTTCCTCCTGTACAACTCCTGATAAGTAATTTACTTGACTCTTATTCGGCACATGCCGGGATACATACTTGATTCTTCTTCCTTCTGGGGTGGTGAGCAAAATCGCCTTACTGGCGCAATCGATGTTTCCGATATCGAGGTCGCCGCTTCCCGGTGCACGCGACTGCTCCGCGTCGAGGCTGGCGATGATATGGACTCCCGTTGCCCATAGTTATGGATCGTTCCATCTATGAAGAACATGTGGGACTGGAACTACGAGACGGACATGTACCCAGGAGTGGGCGTACGAACCTAAGTAATGTAGCGCAGTAAGTGAAGTAGAAAGGCACAAATAGTATGAACATGCGTGGCATATAGACATTTGTCTCTGACTACCACTAAATGCTGTACGTGCAATGCCCGGTGATGTTATGGAGTACGTGCCTAAGTACTCTACTACTACTATATTAATTGGAGGCACATATTAGGTTTTATATTTGTTTACGTGTATGCCCCGAGACCTTCCAACTAGACGTGTCTTTTTCTCTGGGTCGCACTTCGTATCATTCATACCACTAGTACTACTACGTGTGGTCTCTAACCCAAAAGTGGAGACGCTCTACCACGCTGTTCATGTCCCACTCCTTTCGCTGACGTGTGGGACATCCAGCACATGCCGTGTTTGGCACTCCTTCGTCGTAAGAGTTGAAACACTAGCATTCATCAGAAATAAAAAATAAATATAAATCAGCAGTGATACTATACCACGCGGTTTCCTTGCTCCTTGATATCGGAAAGAATACTTCCGTTCGCCGACATGTGGGATGTCGACCATCCTGGTCCACTTGCCATGCCCGCAGAAGTCCAAGGGAGAACCCCGGTCGTCGCACCGCAGTAATTACTAATGAGCTGTCAAATCACAGGCCCAACCTTTCCCACTGTGAAGTTGCTCGGGCAAAGGAACCATCATGACTTCGTTGAATTCCGCTTCTTGAAGAAAACTCCTGTACCAGCAATACTGCTAGCTACAGTAGTTACTCCAGCAGAGGCCTCCTTTGGTTCAAAGGATAGGAATTTTATAGGAATATGAAAATCATAGGAAGTGAGATGACATGCATCTCAATTCCTATAGATAAAGAGATGCCATTTGATGCATAGGATAGGAATTTTTCCATTGAGTCTGGGCTAATGTACCGGTAATTTGCTCTAAAAACTACAATAGTAACTAGTAGTACTAGTACATGCTCGTAATTAATTAAACAAACGTACGGGCGAAACAGACACACACACACTAACTACTAGTACTACTAGTGCTCACATGCTGGCCAGACTCCGTCGTTCTCCTTCCCGGCTTTGTCGGCGACACCCACCGTGCTTGGATCTCCGCCGACCTCTCCGCAGCAGCGCGTGCGTCCTCTTCTTTCTTGCGGTGGTGGGCCTCTCTTTTTTTGAGTGCTTTCTGACTTTTCCACTCCCTCTGTGCGGCTTTGGCCGCCTCTTGTTCTACCACCCATTCGGCCTTGGCAGCTTCAAATTCCGCCCACATAGGTGTGAGGTTACGAGCGGCGATGAACTCGGCACGGTGGAATGCCATCGCTTCCCCACCATTCAGTGTGCGGTGGTGGGCGGCAAGGAACTCGGCGCGGCGGGATGCCATCGCTTCCTTACCGGTTAGTGTGCGGCGCGGTGGCATGAACGACGCTTGGTGACAGCTCTGGGGTGGAGTGGCTGGACAACCGTAAAAGTGCATTGGTTTGTGAAGAGCTCAAGGACAGAAGACGAAGGGAATTTGGATTCCCCTTCAATCCTGGTCATTTATTACTGAGTAATATGCATTGGCGGTCATCGAACTTGTCTTGATAGCTCACTTTGATCATTGTATATGAGATATGGTGATTATACGGTCACTGGCTCAGCGTATAGCTCCCTATTTGTCTGGTTGACCAGTCAAACAGTCTGCATGCGCCTCATCAGCTCGTGTTCTTTATCTATCTATCTATGCGGGCCCACCTGTCAGTGGAGAAAGAAATAAAAACCAAAATTATGCCTATGTGAGGAATCAAACCACGGACTCGTCATTGCAACGCACACTCGTCAGCCAAATGAAAATGAAATACTTTGCGTTAAATGCACAAACGGATTTTTTTATATTATACGTGATGCACACATTAGCGCACACCGTCCATAGAGGCAAGTAGCATGTATGCATGCAGACAGCCAGACACTCACGCTCATGTTGTCAAACCATATGCTAATGCATGCACGTCGCCCTCTCAATCAAAGTCCCGCTCATGGCGCAACGCAAACGGCGAGCCCATCACCTGTGCGCCCCGGCGGTGCCTGACATTACTGTTTAGACATTTGTTGGAGGCCTCGGCGAACACCGAGCATGTATTCACCTGGCTCAACACCAACGGTCATACTCGTGACTCGGCACCTTGCTCATGTATATCGTCCATCACAACGACAATCTATAAAACAGCCTAGCTAGAGAGGGTACTATGGTACGGAGTATGTACTATCGTGAGCAACCGATCATAGTGCCACTGCACACGAGTGTGTGTCTGGTCGATTCGTCCATTATTCGTAAGTTATGCATGGTTGTGTGGTGTCTAATGGTGGTCGTCGAAGGCTAGCTGGCGACAAGAGGGGTTGCATGGACGGCCGGTTGAAAATACGTGCCGCATACGCTTCAAAGGCTTGTCATCCATGAGTTCACATTTTACCACCACGCCAGCGTCTGACTGCCCTGGCCTACCGAAAGCCCTTCCATCGCTAGCGCGTGCTTCCAGACTGAATTGGTCACTGTCTCTCGAGAACGTCAATGCCGCATTCACCGGACTTAACTGCAGGTGCAGTTGGTGTGTCACTGACATGTGGGCCAGATGCCCGTTGGGCCCACATGTCAGTAATCCAACGCACTTGTGGTTAAGTCACTGAAGCAGCGTCCGCATTCATGCCCGACGCGACCTCTCACTGGCGCCGGCATTGCAGCAGCGCGACGACCGAGAGAGCGCCACCAGCGCGGCATCCCGGTGGAAGCGACTATTCCGCGTTAATGACACCACGGCTATCCTTCTGTCCGCTGCCCACATTAATGACACGCGGTTGCCGATGAACCTACTCCAGCGCCAGCCGTCCATCCGTCTGTCGCGGCTCATTGCCATTCGCCCGCTATATTAACTTGAGCCCCAGCTCCTAGCCATAGCCAAAGACCCACACTCATTCTCCTCCGGTCCCTTCCTTCTGTCGGCACAACTCCAACCATGGCCTCCTGGCGCTCCAAAGCTCTCTTGGACGTACTGTCGCAGGAGCAGACGAAGGACATCAGCGGCTCCGCTCCAGGCACGCTCCAATGCTCTCTTGGACGTACTGTCGCAGGAGCAGACGAAGGAGATCGCCGGCTCCCCCCCGGCCGCCCTCTGCCGCCATGACCACGAAGCCAGCGCGCGTGCGCGGGCGCAGCCGGCAGCGAGGAAGAGTAGTACACGGTAGGCCACTGCCGCTCTGGTCCCAGGAAGGCTACCGCTCCTCCATTCAGTCGACGCCAAGCTTGGGGGGATAAACATCGGCGGCCGATTAGCCACTTGACGGCGACGTGGAGGCAGAAATATTCAGAACCTTGTGCTCCGGAGGAGGAGGTTATCGAGGCGGATGAGCAGGAGGCAAAGGCAATGGCCGGCTTTCTCGTGTTCATGGTCGGACATGGTGGTCGGGCACTGGCGATCGCTTAGATTATGTTTACAGTAGGTTTTAGTATGGTTTGTGCGAAATATGTAATGAATTTCGTCCAGTTTGTAGGAAAAGTTTTCAAAATGTAATGAATTTCATCCGGTTAATTTGAAATTTGCTTTGTTTGCATGAATTTCGTCCGGTTAGTTCATATAGTTGTCGAAAGGTATGCGGGCAGCATTGGATGGCATCCATCAGTGTCCTCGGACAGACGGTGTAAATTTGAGGGCCAGCGCTAGAGATGCCCTAACTATCATGCTATAATCGCTAACAGTGCTCCATTATTTCGCAGGGAACAGTTATCCCTCGATCAAAATCAGATCCGCCATGTTTCGCACTCCTCCCACGTAAGAGTGTAGACTCTTGCTTACATAAAAATGGAGCAAGTGGACGGCACTATAGCACGTCATATCACTCAAACTAGCCCGCCTAACGCGCGGGAAAGGACCGCCCTCATCATTTTGTTCAGGATTTCTATGATCGATCGCACGAAAATGTTACACTTTGCAAGCTCAAAAGGAAAAGGCGGCATACATACGACTCGTACGCGCCGCACCCCCGACAGTCCGGCTCGCATGCTGCTCACCAGAGGGGACACGCATCCTCTTGCATTTTCACTGACATGTGGGACTGCAATTGAATTAACCGTCGATAACCGAAATCTAATCGCTCGGTGGGCGTCGGCTGAGAAGAGAGAGACGGGGGAGGGAGAAGAGATCGCCCGCCCGCCACGCAGGACTCCAAGAAATATATATTGTGATAATGTGAGGTGGGCCATGTGGGAGTCCGGACCGCTTCCAAGCCAGCTTCTGACTGCCTTGGTGTCGGTGTCAAAACCGGCGGATCTCGGGTACGGGGTCCCGAACTGTGCGTCTAAGGTTGATGGTAACAGGAGATAGGGGACACAATGTTTACCCAGGTTCGGGCCCTCTCTATCGAGGTAATACCCTACTTCCTGCTTGATTGATCTTGATGAATATGAGTATTACAAGAGTTGATCTACCTCGAGATCGTAATGGCTAAAACACTAAAAGTCTAGCCTGCATGACTATGATTCTTGATGTCTCTATGGACTAACCCCTCCGGCTTATATAGACACCAGAGGGGACTAGAGTTATACAAAGTCGGTTACAGAGAAAGGAATCTTCATATTTGGACACCAAGCTTGCCTTCCACGCCAAGGAGAGTCCCATCCGGACACGGGTGAGAGTCTTCGGTCTTGTATCTTCACAGCCCATCAGTCCGGCCCATGTCCAATAGGCCGGACGCCCGAGGACCCCTTAGTCCAGGACTCCCTCAGTAGCCCCCGAACCACGCTTTCAATGATGATGTGTCCGGCGCGGAGATTGTCTTTGGCATTGCAAGGCGGGTTCCTCCTCTGATGACTTCAAAGTACCTAACTTAAAGAGCAGTATTCGGCTTTCCATTTAATAGCATACCCATCGGCTTCCACACCTTCATTACATCATCTTCCACGTGTCGAGTGAATACGAGAGGTCAGGGATTTTTTGCACATATCACTCCGATCACATAAGAAAGGCGTTTATTTAAAGAGATCGGGATCTTCAGATCCATTGCACACCATGCGGAAAATCCTGAGAGCTCGCTAGGAGGAACCACTCTAACATGGCTAGCGCTCCCAGTTCTTCCTCCCGCCCCCATGGCTCCGAAAAAGGTGATTGGGAGAGATGTTCCGTATCCCACGGTCAGCTAGCGAAGCTGCAAACACAGGGATTTCTCCCCCCCGCGGATTTGGTCCCCGTTCGAGCAGGATTGACTTCCTTCAACGGTGGGACCCAGGCGGAGAATTTTCCCAATCCATCCAGTGGGGAACGAGTGTGCTTCATTCCCTACTTGCTGAGAGGCGTTGGATTTCCAATCCACCCATTCCTCCGAGGACTTCTGGAGTATTATGGCCTCCACCTGCACAATTTCACTCCTGCCTCCATCCTGCACATCGTGGGTTACGTCGCTCTTTGTGAGCTATTCCTGGGTTGTGAGGCCCATTTTGAATTGTGGAGGAAGTTATTCCGCCTCGTAACCAAGAGGGATCAATATTTGAAGTGGGCGGAGCCGAGGTATGGCGCATCGCCGGGACCGGATATCTGTCTGGCACGCTGAAGAAGGCGTCCGAAGAGTGGCCTTCCGAGTGGTTCTACATTGAGGACATTGCCCTTCCTGACCCAGTCCGAATAGGTCTGCCCGAATTTTCAAGCGCTCCGTTGAAGAAACGCCACAGCTGGCGCCCTCGGAGCCTCGAGGAGGAAGACAGCGCGGAAGTCCGTCAATTGATGGGCAAGATAAAGACGCTCGCCCAGTCCGGATTATCAATAGTCAAGGTAATGGCAATTTCCATAGCGCGGGGGGTTCAGCCACTCCAATACAGAGGGCTTCCCGTGTGGCACTATAATTGGGAAGATGACGCCTCCCGCTGCAGTTGGAAGGGTCCGGACACCCCCGCCGCTTTGGCCAAAATATTTGCCGAACTATTCAAAGGAGTGAAAGAGGAATTCACTCGTATCAAGCGCCGAGACGGATTTTCCATATACAATCCTCCTAGCTGGGTGAGTTCCAATCCCAATACTACTCAATCTACTCCCTGAGTTACTTTTAATGAACATTAATTCGTCCATTTGTAACAGGAATGGCGGAAGGTTACCGAGGGGATCCATAGCCCCGCCCCTCATCTAGATGATCACAACCGGGACCTTGACCCTGGATTCGAAGAGGATCCGGACATATTTGTGGAGCTCGAGAAGGGAGTATTTTACCAGGCGAGCTACGATGGCACAGAAGTGGCCATTATAGCCGACTATCCCGGCCTCCTTCCTGCTTCACACGTAAGTAATCAGGAGACATCTCCTCCGAAAGAGCTTCCTCATTCTGACTCACCCACCGCACTGTCTCGTGCTCCAAAGGGGAGACGCTCGGCGCGCCGAGCTGCACCGGAGGCGACTCCAGAGAGAGCGGTGCCCACACCGAGCAATCCATCGAAGAGGAAGGCAAACGAAGACATGACCAAGCCTTCATCAAAGAGGTATGGCTTTGTAAACATGCTCCTTGGCAGTCACATCCAACTGTGACATTGTCCGTTGTGTTTTATCAGGAAGAGCGTTCGCTGGACTATGTCCGGGGATCCTACCGGTCACGTTCCCAACAATCAGGTTCCAGACCCTGTCGTAAAGACAAGGACAGATGCGGGAGTGACACCGGATTGTCCTGTGGCCGAGGATTCGGATGATGTACCCGTCACAAACTCGGAAGTGGAGAGTGCCATGGATCATCGGCGCCGGAGGGCCGCTCTTCGTGACCCCGGCTTTACAAAAGAAGCATTCAATGCCTTCAGCTCGGTGGATGCATAATCCGAGCCGCTCGAGACGGGCTTACCAGAGCCGCAGACCAGCATTTGAAAGATATGCGGGTAAGTTCATATTATACTAATCTGATAATTGTATACCAGTAGCCCCCGAGACTTGAAGCAGTTGATACAACTGATTTAAGGATCGTTGTATAACCAGGTGCTTACGGAGAAGAACAACCTGTTGTCTCAAGAACTAGAAAAGTGTCGGACCCAGCTAACTGTTGCTGTCGCCGAACTGGAGAAATCCAAGAAGGCGTCCCCTGGTAACGTTCCCTCCATGGAGAAAATATAATTATATACCAGCAATGTTGATGGGGTTGTATATCTCATGGCATGAGCGTCAGATAAGCTGAAGGAGGCACTGGAAGTCGCGCAAGCGGGTGAACAAGAAGCCAAAAGGCAACGGGCCGCGGGCGAACGTATACTGACACGGGTCAGGGAGGAGAAAAAGAAACTCCAGGATACCAATACCCAGCTGGGCGAAGAACTGAAAGATGTGCGGGCCCAGTTGGCTGACTCCGTGAAGGAAAATAAGAAGCTGCGAGGCGGCATATTTAGTATGTGTTCAAACTTTCTTTCGTGTAATTCAGCGAGGAAAGGAACTGACAGAGTTATGTCTGTAGGTATGCTGATTGGCTGTCCAGAGGAGGAAATGTCCGGATCGTCGGGTGATCTGCTACAAGAGCTGTCGCAAATGCACTAGCGAGCTCGGCAGGCGATGCGAAGTGTTGCCAAGGCCCTATGGTCGTCCGCCTCCCCTCCAGGAAGTATGGAGGAGCTTGTACAACTATTTAAGGGAGCGCTGCGGCATTTCCGATTATGGAAGATATCGACCTGCCGGGAAGGTGCGCGAGAGGCCTGGGCCATGGTAAAAACACGGTATACCAAGCTTGATACAAATCATATGGCCCAGGTCGGACCTCTAGGGTCAGATGGGAAAGAAATTCCCGTTAATTTGGCATATGACCAAGTAGAAGTAGCCGCCAAGTATTCCCAACAGGATTGTAAGTTAGACAGCCTGTTGGATGGTATAGAGGAGGAAATTTTTGAGTCCAAGTGACTATGTACTTTCCTTGACATATTTGTCCCTAGCCGGATTGTAAAACGATTGTCATGGCAGACCTTTTCGCTTCAACCTATGGACCCAAAGGTGCGGAGTCTTTCCAAATACCTGAACGGCAAAATAGACCAGGGCATGCGTAGAAACCAGGCGTAGGGGTCATAGTTGCTTGAACAGACAAGTTGTATCTGGCTAGCTATGTTATATTACATTGTGATTGTATGAAACATCTTCCAGAGAGAATAGTTCCGTTAAGGGTTCCTTTCCCTGGGTGTACATCTGTTAATGTGCATGTCCGGACTGTGATTGAATAAATAGCAGCATACGTAACATCTGGGGGTTCATATTGTAATAAGTGAAAAAACATCTTTAGTTCGCCGACCGAATATTCCCTTAAGAACGCTAGCTTTCGGCTTCACCCAGTCTGAGGTACACATACGGATGACCCGACAGTAACAATCACAGAGGTGCTCCCTTTATACCCTAGCCGAACTAACGGGAACGTAGGGCATAAGCACAGGAGCCAGGCAAACCAGCTTGGCCAAAACTTAAGTCATATCAGTGCATATAATGGCGAAGAAAAGGTACACATGAGGAAAAGACACATATGTGATGAGCTTGATGCTCGGAAAATAATAATAGCAAGCTTCTGTACGAGAAGCCCCCAGGTATAATGGACGTACATATTTAAGGATGTGTACGTCATGGGTGCGCGGTTTAACCGCACAAGAGCTTAAAGCTAAAAATAAATAAAAAAAGAGAGGATAAAGTAATGGAAGCAAAAGGGAGAAGGGGACGAACGAAGAGTTCAGCCCTAGGCATAGAATCTTTGGAGTCTGGCCGCATTCCATGGGTTCGGCTCTAGGCGATTGTCTGATGCATCACGCAGGCGGTACGTTCCTCCAGTGAGAACTTCGTCAATGATGAAGGGACCCTCCCATTTGGGCTTGAGTTTGTCCTTTTTCTTGTCCGGCAAGCGTAGAACGAGTTCGCCAACATTATAAGTCTTGGCCCGCACTTCTCTGCTTTGATATCTGCGAGCCTGTTGTTGATAAAATGCGGAACGGGCTCTTGCGACGTCGCGCTCCTCCTCCAGGGCATCTAAGCTGACTTGCCGATCAAGCTCGGCCCCTCTCTCTCTCTTCATACATGTGCACTCGAGGTGAGTCATGTATAATGTCGCAGGGTAACACAGCCTCTGCGCCGTACACCATGAAAAAGGGTGTATATCCGGTAGTGCGATTGGGCGTGGTCCGCAGCCCCCAGAGTACGGAGTCGAGCTCCTCGACCCAGTGCTTGTCTAATTCTTTCAAAGACCGCACTAGTCTGGGCTTGATGCCACTCATAATAAGACCATTGGCTCGTTCGACTTGACCGTTTGTTTGCAGGTGATAGACGGAGGCGTAATCGAGCTTAATGCATGCCTGGATTAGCGCACCAGTTTTTCACCTCATCAGTTGTGAAATTGGAGCCGTTATCGATGATGATGATGTGTGGGACACCATAACGGTGCACAACGCCGGATATGAAATCTATCACTGGTCCAGCTTCGGCCTTTTTAACTGGTTTGGCCTCTATCCACTTAGTGAATTTATCCAACATGACCAGTAGATATTTTTTCTGATGGCTTCCTCCTTTAAGGGGTCCAACCATATCAAGCCCCCAGACCGCAAAAGGCCAAGTGATGGGGATTGTTTGTAGAGCGGTGGGTGGCATATGGCTCTGGTTGGCGAAAAGCTGGCATCCGACGCAACGTTGGACAAGGTCCTGTGCATCTGCTCGGGCCGTCGGCTAATAGAAACCTGTACGGAAGGCCTTACTTACAAGGGCCCGAGCCGCGGCGTGGTGACCGCCGAGACCAACATGAATTTCAGCCAAGAGCTGCCGTCCCTCCTCTTCGGAGATACATCTTTGGAGTACTCCGGTGGCGCTTTTCTTGTAGAGCTCTCCGTCATGAACCTTGTAGGCTTTCGAGCGCCGAACAATGCGGCGAGCCTCATTCTGATCCTCAGGGAGTTCTCGCCTATTAAGGTAGGCCAAGAAGGGTTCGGTCCATGGGGCAATGACTGCCATGATGAGATGGGCCAACGGTGTTATTTCGGTGGCTGAGCCCCCGATGATATCGGTGTGTTCGAATTCTGGGGCTATGGTCAGATCCTGACTGGTGTTGCCGCTCTACCCATGCCACACCATGGATGGCTTAAAAAGCCTTTCCAGGAAGATGTTAGGTGGGATGGGGTCGCGCTTGGCGCCGATGCGAGCAAGGACATCCGCCGCTTGATTACTTTCTCGAGCCACATGATGAAACTCGAGCCCCTCGAACCGAGTCGACATTTTGAGAATGGCGTTATGATAAGCCGCCATCTTTGGATCTTTCGCATCAAAATCTCCATTTATTTGAGATATTGCGAGATTTGAATCCCCGCGCACTTCCAGGAGTTGTAAGCACATGGAGACAGCCATCCGAAGACCATGCAACAAGGCTTCGTATTCGGCTGCATTGTTGGAGTCTGTGTATAATATTTGGAGTACGTACTGAACTGCATCTCCAGTGGGGGATGTTAAGACAACGCCCGCTCATAAGCCCACCAGCATTTTGGAGCCATCGAAGTGCATGACCTAGTTGGAATATGTGTCGTACTCTCTAGGGAGTTCGGCCTCTGTCCATTCGGCGACAAAGTCGGCCAGTACTTGGGATTTGATGGCCCGGCGCGGTTTGTATGTTATGTCAAATGGAAGGAGCTCAATGGCCCACTTAGCAATCCGGCCTGTCGCATCACGGTTGTTTATTATGTCATTGAGTGGTACTTCGGAGGCCACCGTGATTGAGCACTCTTGAAAGTAGTGTTGTAGTTTCCGGGATGCCATGAAGACCGCATATGCTATTTTTTGGTAATGAGGGTACCGGGATTTGCATGGTGTGAGGACAGTGGATACATAGTATACCGGTGTCTGGAGTGGGAACTTGTGTCAGTCCTACTCTCGCTCGACGACGAGCACGGCACTCGCCACCTGGTGTCTTGCCGATATGTATAATAACATGGGTTCGCCGACGTTTGGTGCGGCCAGGATTGGGTTGCTCGCTAAAAGGGCATTTATTTCTTCCAGTCTGGCCGTTGCCGCGCCCGTCCACTCAAAGTGGTCGGTGCGTCGGAGAAGTCGATAAAGTGGCAATGCTTTTTCTCCTAATCTGGAGATAAAGTGGCTTAAAGCTGCCACACATCCGGCTAGCTTTTGGACATGTTTAAGGTCAGTTGGTATAGCCAATTGTGACAAAGCCCGGATTTTTGCTGGATTGGCCTCAATTCCTCTATTGGAAACGAAGAAGCCCAGCAGTTTTCTGGCGGGAACACCGAAAATACACTTTTCCAGATTGAGCTTGATGTCATATGTACGGAGGTTGTCGAATGTGAGACGTAAGTCGTCTATTAGCGACTCGAGGTGGCTACTCTTGATAACTACGTCATCCACATATGCTGTCTTGCCAATTTGTTTCTCCAGACATGTTTGGATCATGCGTTGGTAGGTGGCCCCAGCGTTTTTGAGCCTGAAAGGCATAATGTTGAAGCAGAAAGGCCCGTACGGGGTAATGAATGCCGTTGCGGCTTGATCAGACTCCTTCATCTTGATTTGATGGTATCCGGAGTATGCGTCGAGGAAACACAGTGAGTCGTGTCCTGCGGTTGCATCAATATATTCTGATCGATGCGAGGGAGGGGGAAGGGATCCTTAGGGCAGGCCTTGTTGAGGTCTTTGAAATCGACGCATAGGCACCATGATTTATCCTTCTTTGGTACCATCACCAGGTTTGCTAACCAGTCCGGGTGTTTTATTTCTCTGATAAATCCGGCTTCGAGTAACTTGGCTAGCTCCTCTCCCATAGCTTGTCGTTTGGGTTCGGAAAAACGCCGCAGTGTTTGCTTGACCGGTTTATATCCCTTTAATATATTGAGGCTGTGTTCGGCCAACCTGCATGGGATTCCTGGCATATCAGAAGGGTGCCAAGCGAATATATCCTAGTCCTCACGCAGGAACTCTCGTAGCACAGCGTCGACCATGGGGTCGAGTTGTGCCCCGATGGATGCTGTCTTCTTAGGGTCCGTCGGGTGGACTTGAAATTTCACTATTTCATCTGCTGGTTTAAAGGAGGTGGATTTGGGTCGCTTGTCCAGGATAACGTCATCCCTATCCACAGTGGAGCGCAGCATGGTTAGCTCTTCGGCCGCGAGGGCTTCAGACAATGCCTCAAGGGCCAGGGACGCGGTTTTATTTTTGGCGCGCAGTGCTATGTCCGGATCACTAGCAAGAGTGATGATGCCGTTGGGCTTGAGCATCTTGAGCTTCATGTACTCGTAATGAGGTATAGCTTGGAAGCGTGTGAATGTGTCTCTCCCCAATAAGGCGTGATATCCGCTGTTGAAAGGGGCCACTTGGAAGGTTATCTCTTCGGACCAATAATTCTCCGGCGTGCCGAATACCACGTAGAGCGTGATTTTTCCCGCGCATCGCGCCCCCTCCCGACTGGGAATGATTCCCCGGAAGGTCGTGCTACTTTGCTCAATGCAGCTCCTATCTATTTCCATTTTGTTGAGTGTGCTCTCGTAGATGAGGTTTAGTCCGGTGCCGCCGTCCATAAGCACTTTGGTGAGTCGAAAGCCGTCCACAATTGGACTGAGGACCAAGGCGGCTGGTGCCCGGACTGTCCTGAATTTTGGTTCATCACCGGCATTGAAAGTTATGGCCATGTCGTTCCAGGGGTTTATTGCTGCGACTTGGCAGACTTCGGCGAGATCGTGAAGTGCCCTTTTGCGCTGATTTTTTGAAGCGAAGGACTCGAAGACCGTCAATACTCTGAGGTCGTTGTCTTCCGGGGGGTGTTGTTCTGGGGTATTTTTGGTGAGGAGATCCTCGCCGCTCTTGTCCACTTGCTGGAGTATCCAACATGCTCTAAGGCTATGGGTTGGTGTGGTATCCGATGTTGTATGTATTTTGCATGCCCTATTGAGCCATCCCTCCAGAACAGGTCCGCGCCCCATAATGGGCATAGATTTCTTTACTATTAGGTCGGGCGCCCCATGAGGGTGCGTCCTTTTTGCTCGGACGAGGGGTTGAGTTGAAACCGGTGGTTCCCAGCGAGCTGCCTGAGTTTTCCAGGCGCTTTCCATTGCGCAGTACTTCTGTACTATGGTTGCCAAGTCAGCGAAGTGTAATACGCGACGGCGGTTGATGGCGTTGAGGATTCCTTCGTCTGTGCAATTGTTGCAGAATACTGAGATCGCGTCTTCATCGTGGCAATCTTTAATCTTGTCTTTGACAAGGAGGAATCTGGCACAAAAGTGATGGACCGTTTCCTGAGACTGTTGTCGTATGTACATAAGATCGCGTATAGTTGGGTGGGTGGTTGGCTTTAGATCTAAACCCTGACCCAATTTGGGATCCGGAGTTTGAAAATCTTCCGAATTTAATGGTTCGGGCTCCGGGATATCAACTGATGTTTTAGGCCCGTCGTCCGATTCTAGGTTCGGAGGGCAGGGCACGTCATTCCATGGACAGGTATCCGGCTCTACGAGCTCGGAAATCCGAACATAGTTCGTCCTCAATATAGAGGAAGAGTTATTGTTTTGCTCCTCTACTACCGCTATCTGATGGGTGATTGGCGGAGATTTGATTTCTCTCTTGTCGGGTCTAAGCCCAATCTGATCGTAGTCTGTGGCGACCCCCAAGGCGGTGATGCGTGATACGTCTCCAACCTATCTATAATTTTTGATTGCTTCATGCTATATTATATTCTGTTTTGGATGATTAATGGGCTTTCTTATACACTTTTATATTATTTTTGGGACTAACCTATTAACCAGAGGCCCAGCCCAAATTGCTGTTTTTTTGCCTATTTCAGTGTTTCGCAGAAAAAGAATATCAAATGGAGTCCAAACGGAATGAAACCTTCAGGAACGTTATTTTCGGAACAAACGTGATCCAGAGGACTTCGATCCTATGTCAAGAAAGCAACCAGGAGGGCACGAGGTAGGGGCGCGCCTACCCCCTGGGCACGCCCTCCACCCTCATGGGGCCCACATTGCTCCACCGATGTACTTCTTCCTCCTATATATACCTACGTACCCGCAAACCAACAGAAGCATCCACAAAACCTAATTCCACCACCGCAACCTTCTGTACCCGTGAGATCCCATCTTGGGGCCTTTTCCGGCGTCCTGCCGGAGGGGGCATTGATCACGGAGGGCTTGTACATCAACAGAATAGCCTCTCCGATGATGTGTGAGTAGTTTACCTCAGACCTTCCGGTCCATAGTTATTAGCTAGATGGCTTCTTCTCTCTTTTTGGATCTCAATACAATGTTCTCCCCCTCTCTTGTGGAGATCTATTCGATGTAATCTTCTTTTGCGGTGTGTTTGTTGAGACCGATGAATTGTGGGTTTATGATCAAGTTTATCTATGAACAATATTTGAATCTCCTCTGAATTCTTTTATGTATGATTGGTTATCTTTGCAAGGCTCTTTGAATTATCAGTTTGGTTTGGCCTACTAGATTGATCTGTCTTGCAATGGGAAGTGCTTAGCTTTGGGTTCAATCTTGCGGTGTCCTTTCCCAGTGACAGTAGGGGCATCAAGGCACGTATTGTATTGTTGCCATCGAGGATAGCAAGATGGGGTTTATATCATATTGCATGAGTTTATCCCTCTACATCATGTCATCTTACTTAAAGCGTTACTCTGTTCTTTTGAACTTAATACTCTAGATGCATGCTGGATAGCGGTCGATGTGTGGAGTAATAGTAGTAGATGCAGGCAGGAGTCGGTCTACTTGTCACGGACGTGATGCCTATATACATGATCATACCTAGATATTCTCATAACTATGCTCAATTCTATCAATTGTTCAACGGTAATTTGTTCACCCACTGTAATACTTATGCTCTTGAGAGAAGCCACTAGTGAAACCTATGGCCCCCGGGTCTATTTTCCATCATATTAATCTTCCAACATTTAGCTATTTTTATTGCCTTTTATTTTACTTTGCATCTTTATTATAAAAATACCAAAAATATTATCTTATCATATCTATCAGATCTCACTTTCGTAAGTGACCTTGAAGGGATTGACAACCCCGTTATTGCGTTGGTTGCGAGGTTTATATTTGTTTGTGTAGGTGCGAGGGACTTGGGCGTGGCCTCCTACTGGATTGATACCTTGGTTCTCAAAAACTGAGGGAAATACTTACGCTACTTTGCTGCATCACCCTTTCCTCTTCAAGGGAAAACCAACGCTGTGCTCAAGAGGTAGCAAGAAGGATTTCTGGCGCCATTACCGGGGAGGCTCACACCAAGTCAAGTCAAGATTTGATTTCCCGTCAACAAGCCATTTCTGGTGCCGTTGCTGGGGAGTCTACGCAAAATTCAACATACCAAGTACCCATCACAAACTCTTATCTCCCGCATTACATTATTTGCCATTTGCCTCTCATTTTCCTCTCCCCTACTTCACCCTTGACGTTTTATTCGCCCTCTCTTTCCCGTTCGCCTCTTTTTCGCTTGCTTCTTGTTTGCTCGTGTGTTGGATTGCTTGTTTGTCACGATGGCTCAAGAAAATACTAAATTATGTGACTTTACCAATACCAACAACAATGATTTTCTTAGCACTCCGATTGCTCCTCTTACCGATACTGAATCTAGTGAAATTAATGCTGCTTTGTTGAATCTTGTCATGAAAGATCAATTCACCGGCCTTCCTAGTGAAGATGCCGCTACCCATCTAAATAGCTTCGTTGATTTGTGTGATATGCAAAAGAAGAAAGATGTGGACAATGATATTGTTAAATTGAAGTTATTTCCTTTTTCGCTTAGAGATCGTGCTAAAGCTTGGTTTTCGTCTTTGCCTAAGAATAGTATTGATTCTTGGAATAAGTGCAAAGATGCTTTTATCTCTAAGTATTTTCCTCCCGCTAAGACATCTCTCTTAGAAACGATGTTATGAATTTTAAGCAACTTGATCATGAACATGTTGCACAAGCTTGGGAAAGGATGAAATTAATGATACGTAATTGCCCTACACATGGTTTGAATTTGTGGATGATTATACAAAATTTTTATGCCAGATTGAATTTTGCTTCTAGAAATCTTTTAGATTCGGCCGCGGGAGGCACTTTTATGGAAATCACTTTAGGAGAAGCTACTAAACTTCTAGATAATATTATGGTTAATTATTCTCAATGGCACACTGAAAGATCTACTAATAAGAAAGTGCATGCGATAGAAGAAATTAATGTTTTGAGTGGAAAGATGGATGAACTTATGAAATTATTTGCTAATAAAAGTGTTTCTTCTGATCCTAATGATATGCCTTTGTCTACTTTGATTGAGAATAATAATGAATCTATGAATGTGAATTTTGTTGGTAGGAATAATTTTGGTAACAATGCGTATAGAGCAAACTTTAATCCTAGGCCGTATCCTAGAAATTCCTCTAATAATTATGGTAAGTCCTACAACAGTTCTTATGGAAATTTTAATAAGATGCTTTCTGAATTTGAGACTAGTGTTAAGGAGTTTATGAATTCGCAAAAGAATTTCAATGCTTTGCTTGTTGGGAGGCAACCCAATTTATTTTTAGTTTTTTGCTTTTTGCTTCTGTTTAGGAATAAATCTTTGATCTAGCCTCTGGTTAGATTTTTTTATGTTTTAATTTGTGTTTGTGTCAAGTTAAACCTATAGGATCTTCTTGGATGATAGGTATTTGATCTTGCTGAAAATTCCAGAAACTTTCTGTTCACGAAAATAATTGTTAAAATCACCAGAACGTGATAAAATATTGATTCCAATTGCTTCTGATCAATAAACAAATTGTCTAGGTCGTCCTATTTTGGCTGAATTTTTTGAGTTCCATAAGATTGCGTTAGTTACAGATTACTACAGACTGTTCTGTTTTTGACAGATTCTGTTTTTCGTGTGTTGTTTGCCTATTTTGATGAATCTGTGGCTAGTAAAATAGTTTATAAACCATAGAGAAGTTGGAATACAGTAGGTTTAACACCAATATAAATAAAGAATGAGTTCATTACAGTACCTTGCAGTGGTGTTTTGTTTTCTTTCGGTAACGGAGCTCACGAGATTTTCTGTTAAGTTTTGTGTTGTGAAGTTTTCAAGTTTTGGGTAAAAGATATGATGGATTATGGAACAAGGAGTGGAAAGAGCCTAAGCTTGGGGATGCTCATGGAACCCCAAGATAAACTAAGGACACAAAAAATCCAAAGCTTGGGGATGCCCCGGATGGCATCCCCTCTTTCGTCTACTTCCATCGGTTACTTTACTTGGAGCTATATTTTTATTCACCACATGATATGTGTTTTGCTTGGAGCGTCTTGTATGATGTGAGTCTTTGCTTTTTAGCTTACCACAATCATATTTTCTGTACACACCTTTTGAGAGACACACACATGATTCGGAATTTATTAGAATACTCTATGCGTTTCACTTATATCTTTTGAGCTATATAGTTTTTGCTCTAGTGCTTCACTTATATCTTTTAGAGCACGGCGGTGGATTTGTTTTATAGAAACTATTATTCTCTCATCCTTCACTTATATTATTTTGAGAGTCTTAAACAGCATGGTAATTTGTTTAAGTAGGAAAATTAATCCTAATATGCTAAGTATTCAAGACTAGTAAAAAAACTTTTCTTACGAGTGTGCTGAATACTAAGAGAAGTTTGATGATTGATGATTGTTTTGAGATATGGAGGTAGTGATATGTAACATCCCAAAATTCTAAATTTTGGAATGTTATAATAACAGATAGATTGGATTGATTGTTTGATTGATTGAATGAAAGTGAGTGGAATTTGAAATTTTTGAAAGTTAAATGAGAGGGAATAAAAGGACTTTCCCAAACTTTCATTTTGCTTTTATGATCTCCATGAATTCAAATTCTTTTCATCACAAAACCCTGGAGAGAAGATGACATGACTTCTTCCATTTTTTTAAAATGACAAGGGGTGTTGAAAATATTTGAATTTCATTTGAAAATATTTCCCATTTCTGAAACTTTATGCAACTCAATGATTTTCACGAGAGAAGATAAAATGACTTCTTCAAAACAAATGAAATATGAGTTGGGAGTTTCAAAGGATTTAATTCAAAGTCCCATTGAAATTATTTTTTCAATATTGGAGTTATTTGAGTTTTATTCAAATTATTTTTCTCCAAAAATAAAATATATGGAAATTAGGGTAACATGATTCCCTACATCAGAAAAATTTGAGAAAAATAAATTTGAAAACATTTTGGTATTTTAAAATGATTTTTATTGGATTTTATTAAGGCAGTAGCACTGTTTGATTTATTCAAATTTGTGTGGATTTTATTTGACTTTACAAAAATGTTCATGTTGTAGAAAATCTTTTTCTGAAAATTTTGATATATTATATGCCTATATAATATTTTTCTATTTCCTTTGTTTTATTTATTTTGTTTGTCTGTTTTTTTAAAAAAAACTTTTCCCCGTGGACCGAACTGGGCCGGCCCAGCTCCCAGCCCAGCCACGGCCTAGCCGGCCCACCGCCTCGTCTTCCAGCTTGGGACGGAGTCCCGAGCGAGCACGCATCGCCGCCGCCGTGCCCGACCCGGCCTCGCCCGCGCTTGGCCCCTCCTCCACGCCACCGCCTTCCCCCTCCTCCTATAAATCCCGCAGCCCCGGGCCCCATCTCACCTCTCCTCGCCGCACCGCCATAGAGCGACGCCGCCGCCGCCGCCTTCTGTCGCCGCCGCCGCCGCCGCCGCCTCCCCTCGCCGCGCCGCCCGCGCTGCTGCCTCCACTGCCCCGCGCCGCCCTCGCCCCTCGTCGCGAAGCCGAGCCGCCGCGCCGGAGCTCGCCGTCGCCACTGCCCCGCCTCGCCGGAGTTTCCCCGCCGGCGCCGGACCGCCGCGAACCGGTATAATCGCCGCCCCGGTTTTCTCGGTTTTTCTTTTGTTCGGTTTTTCTAAAAAAAACTAGACTAGATCTGTTTTTTTGGGTTTTATTAAACAACGAACGTCCATTGTTTAGGTCTTATAAACGAGCGTTCGTTATTTAGACTTTTTGTTTTCTGTTTATTTACGCCAGGGACTTAGTTGTAGTTATTTTATTTACAGATTAGTCCCTGATTTTCAAACGATCACTACTTTTTACTCGTTTGTCCAAATCCAACGAAACCAACGCCCACGTCTTCGTTATGATCCCCTCTATCCAGTAATCCAACTCAAACATGTTTTTGAAAGTTTTAAAATTTGATTTTGAACAGATTTGTATTCAAACTTCTTTTGTTCATAACTTAAGTTCCGTAACTCCGTTTGAGTTGATTCTCTTTGCAAATTGAAGCTCTTGACCTAAACTTTCTAATAAGGCCAAATTCACATAATTTTGGTACTGTTAGAAATTGTTTTATGTTGCAAGAGTTAATTGCTTGGTTTTGAAGTTTTCCGAATTGTTTCCCTCGTTCTTACTGATCTTTTGAGTGATTGCTTATGTGTGGTTACCATTGCTTGCTTACGATAGATTGACCAGAGTGTGACGAGTAGATCTATCCAGAGTATTGAGTGCGGATCATCTTCATCAACATTGCAGGCAAGTTCACACTTTGATCATATCCCTTTCATACCCAGTTTTTATGCATTAGATTCAACTCTCAAACATTGCATGAGTAGGATTGATAACATGTGGGTATTGGGAAGTAGTTGATGAGGTAGTACCTATTGCCCTGTTTACAATCAAACCTTTGGGAGTTACTTCACGTTTGCTTATATTGCTATGCTATGCTCGTAGACGTGGATTGGGTTTGAGTGAATTTCCATGACAGATGTGAGATTGTTAATTAATGGTTCAACCTAAGGTGGCAACTAAAACTCACATCTGGGTGGATTGAGGCACCTAGAGAACCCAGTGTTGTCTGTTTGTATAAGGACCGCCACCCAGGCTCAAAGGGATCATAAGATTATTCATGCTGGAAACTTCCGTGTGCAGCCACAAGCTATTATGGGCTCTAGCATAGTTGAGTAAGTTGTGGGAAACCTTTCCATGATGGGCTAGCAGATGTAGGGGATTGTAGGTGTACCGGCCTGTCTATTGGTTAAGGGGACCTCTTCGGAAGACTGTGTCTCGGTCATCCGTTTCTCAAACATCATGCAGTGCGAGAATCAAGCGGAGGCGATCGAGTCTTGTGGGGAAAAGTGCGCAAACCTCAGTAGAGTGTACAAACTAATCATGATTAGCCGTGTCCCGGGTTATGGACATCTTGAGTATCTAGTTCTTGGATTATCCCGTTGACCTCATCATGTTACTTAATTTAAATTTGAATTGGGTTTAATCACGTTCTTAATTGGGATTGAGATGCTGTCAACCATCTCAATGTTTCACAACCACCATGATAGTTAAATAAAATTTATTCCTTTGAAGTAGGGAAAAATTGGCTTTTCGCAAAAACATTATAACCATAGAGCTTTTCCACCAGCCATATATGCATGTAGTGATAGCCTTTGTTCATCATTTCTCTATGGTGTGAATTTGCCAGCATATTCCATGTGCTGACCCGTTTTCGGGCTGCAACGTTTCATGTTGCAGGATTCTTACGACGAGTAAGTGATACGTTAGGGTTACGATTTCTACACTCAACTTTGCCGTTGGTGTTGATGGGAATCCACAACCTTGTTACTTCCGCTATTTGGATTGAGGTAATTGTATTTACGTTACTTTATACATGTGATTTACCTCTGTTATAAATCCTCGAGTACTGTGTGTGTCAGCATACCGATCCAGGGATGACACTTAAGCACAGAGACTTGATCCATTCGGGTCGGGTCGCTACAAGATGGTATCAGAGCACATGTTGACTGTAGGACGTGACCCTAGAAACTGGCAAGCCCGGAGGAAGGATTTTTCCCTAAGACTTTCCTTTTCAAAAAGATATTTTACCACTCTTCTTTTCCGAGTCTTATTCAAATATTCCCTTTTAGTGAGACCATACCCTTTCCCCTTTTGACCACTCGAAGATTCAACGGATAAGACCACTTCAAGAAGTACAAGATATCGGACAACTAAGACCATTCGGAATGAAGAGGATTTTACCGTGCATTATGATAATGGAAACTACAACGGTTGAAGACTCCGAAGACTGGGAGAATTTGAAGGCTCTGAAGAATTCCCAGATTTTTTTATGACCTAGGAATGGCTACCCTTATGGAACTTGGTAGACTATGGAAGCCGTCAATGCCCGAGATCAAGGTGTATCGGAGAAAGACCGAAACATGGAGAGTTAGAAACTAAAGGTTTTTGTTAAGAAAACCCAAAGACAGGAGATATCAGTTATGGAATGAAAGCTCATGGCAGTAACATGGGCATAGACACGGCTGATCATGGTGTTATTACCCATTTATGCTATTGTCACCGTGCGGAGTTAAGCATCCAGATGCATGGAAGGATTGGATGGTAGAAGGCTGATGGAGCACCTATCAGCAAGATGAAGTTTTAACTTTAGACCGGTGTATCACTAGGATCTGGAGTATTACATCAAGAAGTTTTTGACAAAGAAGTGTTTCGTGAAGAACTCAGAACCCAGAAACTGAAAGTAGCCAAGCTGGGAAAGCGAAACCACGAGATAACGGAGACTCGCCAGGAGCTGAAGGACAGTAGGATCATGGTTCATGTCAAGGATGTTCAAACCCAGAAGTTTGGAACGCAACTCCAGAAATATAAAGGACGTCACGAGAGACTTCGCGTCAACAGAGATGATCTGGCAAAAGAACTTGAGAAAGACAAGCATGATCGGAAGAAGCCATCGGAGACAGGAACAAGATTTCAAGAGTTTGGCGACTTTGAAGATTTTTTTTACCTTTAGAAGACCAAACCCCTATTATACCTACGTTAGATGCGACGTTTGTGAGCTGTCATTTGTTTGTTGTTTTTCCGACAGCCACAATAAAAAAATCTGTCTTTTCAAAAATTTGTTTGCATTGTGTGTATCCCTCTCTATCTCTCTTATCTCACCCCAAACCCTTGGACCCAATAGAGGATGAATGGAGATGAGCTTGTATTTTCTGGACCGATGAGTCAATTGGAGACGGACCGATGGATTCAGAACATGGAGGATCACATGAAGAATAACCCTATAGTCGGAAAGGATATGACCCGGCATGCTCTTCAATGTTTTGAAAGAGGTGCTGCTACTTGGTGGAGGATGTACCAAACCACCAATGGATGGCAAGAAGTAACCACTTGGAAAGAATTTAAG
The DNA here is from genome assembly GCF_002575655.3 of Aegilops tauschii subsp. strangulata. Lineage (NCBI taxonomy): Eukaryota > Viridiplantae > Streptophyta > Magnoliopsida > Poales > Poaceae > Aegilops > Aegilops tauschii. Next base: position 522,874,468 of record NC_053036.3, read on the forward strand.
TGGACTCTACAAAGATCTCGTCTTGTGTCCCAGAAATTGAAGCCTTATGGAAAGGATATGAAGAAACCTTGTGCATACAAGCCTTGTGGAGAAATAGGCCACAACCATAAGGAACACAAGGATGAATGCCCTAATTGTGTAGGAAGTCACCCAGCTGAAGGATGCCCAACTAGGCAGATCACTTGTTTCGTGTGTGAAGGGACTACCCACTACCCTGCTCAGTGTCACATCTACCCCATGGTACAAAGGACTATCCAGCAGAAGAAAGAAGCAATGAAAAGAGCCCTCATGGAAATTTTAGAGGAATCTGTGATGAAGGAAGAGGTGGAGGACACACCCAAAGAAGAACCAATTAAACCCTGCACCAAGTCATGCTATTCATGTGGAGAAGAAGGACACATCTCCCAAAATTGTCTGAATGGGGATTTAGTAGAATTCCCGACAGAGGAAGTAGAGTATGACCCACAGGAAATAGAAGCCCTGATTGGAACGGAAAAGTCCAGGAAGAGAAGTAGATTGGATCCCAGGAACAACCCAATTTCTACAAAGAAAGACCTGAGTCATATCACATGTTTCAGGTGCAAAAATTCAGGACACTACCACAATGATTGCCCAAAAGGGAAGATGAGGACCCCAGGAGGCTATATAATCACAAGGAAACCCCGAGATATGTCAGAAGTAATATGTTTCCGTTGTGATGAAGCAGGGCACTTTGCCAGAGAATGCCCCAAGGAGACGGAGACTTGTGACAAATAGTTGAGTGCAACGAGAAATATAGTAGTAGTAGTGTGGACATTTCTTTTATTAGTGAGGTGTCGGATTGAGGCAATGTAATGGAATGCAGGAGATTGTAATAATTTGAAAATCAATAAAGTTAGCATCATTGGTATTGATTTGGATTCTATGAGTTGTTACTCTATGAAGAAAGATTTTTGACCATTTTCGAGGATATGAGAAATATGGTCTATGGAAGATTGTGCATTTTAAAGGGGGTAGTACCCTGTGAGGAAACTTGACCCTTGGAAAAAGGTAATGATATTCCACGAAGTGGATTTCGAACAAAATAAGTATGAGTTTTATCTTGATATGTTGGATACCCCAAGAATATGAGGGTATGGAGTATTATTGGATGTAAAGGAGGTAGTCTAAGAAATTGGAGACAGAGCATGTCCTCGTGTGTTCCCTCTGCGAGGAGTTAAACTATTGGAGTTAAGGGAAAGTTAGCCCCGAGATTTGTAGGACCATACCGAGTTTTGGAGCGTATGGGAGAAGTGGCCAACAAGCTGGAGTCACCCGAAGGACTGTCATGAGTTCATGATGTGTTTCACCTTTCCCAGTTGAAGAAGTGCCATGCAGAGATGGCCAATATTCCCCTGTAAAGACGCTTGACCCTGGAAAGGATAATGATGTTCCACGAAGTGGAGTATGGACTTCATAAGTATAAGTTTTATCTCGGTATGTGGGATATCCCCCGAGGATGAAGAGATAAATTACTACTGGATATAAAAGAGGTATGATGTTGGAAATATGGATCAATGGAAATTCCATGATGAGTCTGAGTAATCATGTCTTAATTTGGTGCCAATAGAAGGAAGGAAGACAGTACAATTGGATGGATTTAAGAATACCAGGAAGTTGGATGTTGGATTAAGGATCAGTTGCCCGATGATGAGTTCAAGGTTTACCAGTGATGAGATGGGCCATAACCCACAGGCCCCAGGACCTGCCAAGAAGCAAGCACATTCTTGCTGAAGGAAAAACCCTGGTAGAAGTTACGATTTTATCGACTAACGATCTTATAGGAGTTACGCAAAACCTGAGAGTTGTGAAGGAACGATAGATGTTTGTTTGGCTTGCAGAATCCATGGATTTATCCGAACTTGGTTCGTCGACAAGAGAAATTCTGCAATGCTTGCGAGGATGACCGAGTGTTAGAATGCGAGATTCGCTAAACCATATACAAGGTAATGATTTGGGTGCGGGATGGATTGATCACCATACCGACTTACTCTTATTGTTTGCTTTGCTATATGGGATGGTAAATCTGAGTGACTTACCTATAGTAGAGTGACGACGATTTAAACCTTGTTTAAACCTTAGAATGGTATAGGTATTGTCCCTTGTACACGACAGTTGTTGCCAACCGTAGGTTTTACGGTGAGGTTCAACCCAGACCCATTTCCTACAGGAGAAACCGTAAATTGTTGACCACCATGAGATGTCGATAGTTTTTTAGTATGGGCGCCAGACCCGTCAGCTATGAAGACCCAGTCTCGGAATAACCTTACCGAGATGAAAGGTAGAAGAATTGAGGAAAAGGTTATGCCGCTACCCAAAGAGCCAGAGAAGAAATTTTTCCGAGAATCTGAGAAGACTGACACTGTCAACAACAAGGATGGAGTATACGAGTTTTGATGGAACCGTAGCAATGATTCTAAGGGTGGTAGCACCCCAGACCCCGGTGATGATCGATCGATTTTGAGAAGACCCCCAAACCCTAACCTATTTCTTGCTAGCCTCTCCGAATCTCGAGGACGAGATTCATTTTAAGGGTGGTAGGTTTGTAACATCCCAAAATTCTAAATTTTGGAATGTTATAATAACAGATAGATTGGATTGATTGTTTGATTGATTGACTGAAAGTGAGTGGAATTCGAAATTTTTGAAAGTTAAATGAGAGGGAATAAAAGGACTTTCCCAAACTTTCATTTTGCTTTTATGATCTCCATGAATTCAAATTCTTTTCATCACAAAACCCTGGAGAGAAGATGACATGACTTCTTCCATTTATTTAAAATGACAAGGGGTGTTGAAAATATTTGAATTTCATTTGAAAATATTTCCCATTTCTGAAACTTTATGCAACTCAATGATTTTCACGAGAGAAGATAAAATGACTTCTTCAAAACAAATGAAATATGAGTTGGGAGTTTCAAAGGATTTAATTCAAAGTCCCATTGAAATTATTTTTTCAATATTGGAGTTATTTGAGTTTTATTCAAATTATTTTTCTCCAAAAATAAAATATATGGAAATTAGGGTAACATGATTCCCTACATCAGAAAATTGGAGAAAAATAAATTTGAAAACATTTTGGTATTTTAAAATGATTTTTATTGGATTTTATTAAGGCAGTAGCACTGTTTGATTTATTCAAATTTGTGTGGATTTTATTTGACTTTACAAAAATGTTCATGTTGTAGAAAATCTTTTTCTGAAAATTTTGATATATTATATGCCTATATAATATATTTTTATTTCCTTTGTTTTATTTATTTTGTTTGTCTGTTTTTTTTAAAAAAAACTTTTCCCCGTGGACCGAACTGGGCCGGCCCAGCTCCCAGCCAAGCCATGGCCCAGCAGGCCCACCGCCTCGTCTTCCAGCTTGGGACGGAGTCCCGAGCGAGCACGCATCGCCGCCGCCGTGCCCGACCCGGCCTCGCCCGCGCTTGGCCCCTCCTCCACGCCACCGCCTTCCCCCTCCTCCTATAAATACCGCAGCCCCGGGCCTCGTCTCTCCTCTCCTGGCCGCGCCGCCATAGATCGACGCCGCCGCCGCCGCCTTCTGTCGCCGCCGCCGCTGCCTCCCCTCGCCGCGCCGCCCGCGCTGCTGCCTCCACTGCCCCGCGCCGCCCTCGCCCCTCGTCGCGAAGCCGAGCCGCCGCGCCGGAGCTCGCCGTCGCCACTGCCCTGCCTCGCCGGAGTTTCCCCGCCGGCGCCGGACCGCCGCGAACCGGTATAACCGCCGCCCCGGTTTTCTCGGTTTTTCTTTTGTTCGGTTTTTCTAAAAAAAAAACTAGACTAGATCTGTTTTTTTGGGTTTTATTAAACAACAAACGTCCACTGTTTAGGTCTTATAAACGAGCGTTCGTTATTTAGTCTTTTCGTTTTCTGTTTATTTACGCCAGGGACTTAGTTGTAGTTATTTTATTTACAGATTAGTCCCTGATTTTCAAACGATCACTACTTTTTACTCGTTTGTCCAAATCCAACGAAACCAACGCCCACGGCTTCGTTATGATCCCCTCTATCCAGTAATCCAACTCAAACATGTTTTTGAAAGATTTAAAATTTGATTTAGAACATATTTGTATTCAAACTTCTTTTGTTCATAACTTAAGTTCCGTAACTCCGTTTGAGTTGATTCTTTTTGCAAATTGAAGCTCTTGACCTAAACTTTCTGATAAGGCCAAATTTACATAATTTTGGTACTGTTAGAAATTGTTTTATGTTGCAAGAGTTAATTGCTTGGTTTTGAAGTTTTCTGAATTGTTTCCCTCGTTCTTACTGATCTTTTGAGTGATTGCTTATGTGTGGTTACCATTGCTTGCTTACGATAGATTGACCAGAGTGTGACGAGTAGATCTATCCAGAGTATTGAGTGCGGATCATCTTCATCAACATTGCAGGCAAGTTCACACTTTGATCATATCCCTTTCATACCCAGTTTTTATGCATTAGATTCAACTCTCAAACATTGCATGAGTAGGATTGATAACATGTGGGTATTGGGAAGTAGTTGATGAGGTAGTACCTATTGCCCTGTTTACAATCAAACCTTTGGGAGTTACTTCACGTTTGTTTATATTGCTATGCTATGCTCGTAGACGTGGATTGGGTTTGAGTGAATTTCCATGACAGATGTGAGATTGTTAATTAATGGTTCAACCTAAGGTGGCAACTAAAACTCACATCTGGGTGGATTGAGGCACCTGGAGAACCCAGTGTTGTCTGTTTGTATAAGGACCGCCACCCAGGCTCAAAGGGATCATAAGATTATTCATGCTGGAAACTTCCGTGTGCAGCCACAAGCTATTATGGGCTCTAGCATAGTTGAGTAAGTTGTGGGAAACCTTTCCATGATGGGCTAGCAGATGTAGGGGATTGTAGGTGTACCGGCCTGTCTATCGGTTAAGGGGACCTCTTCGGAAAGACTGTGTCTCGGTCATCCGTTTCTCAAACATCATGCAGTGCGAGAATCAAGCGGAGGCAATCGAGTCTTGTGGGGAAAAGTGCACAAACCTCTGCAGAGTGTACAAACTAATCATGATTAGCCGTGTCCCCGGTTATGGACATCTTGAGTATCTAGTTCTTGGATTATCCCGTTGATCTCATCATGTTACTTAATTTAAATTTGAATTGGGTTTAATCACGTTCTTAATTGGGATTGAGATGCTGTCAACCATCTCAATGTTTCACAACCACCATGATAGTTAAATAAAATTTATTCCTTTGAAGTAGGGAAAAATTGGCTTTTCGCAAAAACATTATAACCATAGAGCTTTTCCACCAGCCATATATGCATGTAGTGATAGTCTTTGTTCATCATTTCTCTATGGTGTGAATTTGCAAGCATATTCCATGTGCTGACCCGTTTTCGGGCTGCAACGTTTCATGTTGCAGGATTCTTACGACGAGTAAGTGATACGTTAGGGTTACGATTTCTACACTCAACTTTGCCGTTGGTGTTGATGGGAATCCACAACCTTGTTACTTCCGCTATTTGGGTTGAGGTAGTTGTATTTACGTTACTTTATACATGTGATTTACCTCTGTTATAAATCCTCGAGTACTGTGTGTGTCGGCATACCGATCCAGGGATGACACTTAAGCACAGAGACTTGATCCATTTGGGTCGGGTCGCTACATGATATTAAAGTTGTGCTAGTTGTGAAATTGAGAAATACTTGTGTTGAAATTTGCAAGTCCCGTAGCATGCACGTATGGTAAACGTTATGTAACAATTTTGAAACATGAGGTGTTCTTTGATTGTCTTCCTTATGAGTGGCGGTCGGGGACGAGTGATGGTCTTTTCCTACCAATCTATCCCCCTAGGAGCATGCGCGTAGTGCTTGGTTTTTTATGACTTGTAGATTTTTGCAATAAGTATGTGAGTTCTTTATGACTAATGTTGAGTCCATGGATTATACGCACTCTTACCCTTCCATCATTGCTAGCCTCTTCGATACCGTGCATTGCCCTTTCTCACATTGAGAGTTGGTGCAAACTTCGCCGGTGCATCCAAACCCCATGATATGATACACTCTTTCACACATAAACCTCCTTATATATTCTTCAAAACAGCCACCATACCTACCTATTATGGCATTCCCATAGCCATTTCGAGATATATTGCCATGCAACTTTCCACCGTTCCGTTTATCATGACACGTTCATCATTGTCATATTGCTTTGCATGATCATGTAGTTGACATCGTATTTGTGGCAAAGCCACCGTTCATAATTTTTCATACATGTCACTCTTGATTCATTGCCTATCCCGGTATACCACCGGAGGAATTCATATAGAGTCATACCTTGTTCTAGTATCGAGTTGTAATCATTGAGTTGTAAATAAATAGAAGTGTGATGATCATCATTCATAGAGCATTGTCCCAAAAAAAGGCCAAATAAAAAAAAGAACACCCAAACAAAATAAATATAAAAAGGGACAATGCCACTATCCTTTTTTTTCCACACTTGTGCTTCAAAGTAGCACCATGATTTTCATGTTAGAGAGTCTCTTGTTTTGTCACTTTCATATACTAGTGGGAATTTTTCATTATAGAACTTGGCTTGTATATTCCAACAATGGGCTTCCTCAAATGCCCTAGGTCTTCGTGAGCAAGCAAGTTGGATGCACACCCACTTAGTTTCTTTTGTTGAGCTTTCATGCACTTATAGCTCTAGTGCATCCGTTGCATGGCAATCCCTACTCCTTGCATTAACATCAATCGATGGGCATCTCCATAGCCCGTTGATTAGCCGCGTTGATGTGAGACTTTCTCCTTTTTTGTCTTCTCCACATAACCCCCATCATTATATTCTATTCCACCCATAGTGTTATATCCATGGCTCACGCTCATGTATTGCGTGAAGGTTGAAAAAGTTTGAGATTACTAAAGTATGAAACAATTGCTTGGCTTGTCATCGGGGTTGTGCATGATGAGAGCATTCTTGTGTGACGAAGATGGAGCATGACTAAACTATATGATTTTGTAGGGATGAACTTTCTTTGGCCATGTTATTTTGAGAAGACATAATTGCTTAGTTAGTATGCTTGAAGTATTATTGCTTTTATGTCAATATTAAACTTTTATCTTGAATCTTTCGGATCTGAATATTCATACCACAATTAAGAGGGTTACATTAAAAAAATTATGCCAAGTAGCATTCCGCATCAAAAATTCTGTTTTTATCATTTACCTACTCGAGGACGAGCAGGAATTAAGCTTGGGGATGCTTGATACGTCTCCAACGTATCTATAATCTTCGATTGCTTCATGCTATATTATATTCTGTTTTGGATGATTAATGGGCTTTGTTATACACTTTTATATTATTTTTGGGACTAACCTATTAACCAGAGGCCCAGCCCAAATTGCTGTTTTTTTGCCTATTTCAGTGTTTCGCAGAAAAAGAATATCAAACAGAGTCCAAACGGAATGAAACCTTCGGGAACGTGATTTTCGGAACAAACGTGATCAAGAGGACTTGGACCCTAAGTCAAGAAAGGAACCAGGAGGGCACGAGGTAGGTGGGTGCGCCTACCCCCCTGGGCGCGCCCTCCACCCTTGTGGGGCCCACGTTGCTCCACCGACGTACTTCTTCCTCCTATATATACCTACATACCCCCAAACCAACAGAAGCATCCACAAAAACCTAATTCCACCGCCGCAACCTTCTGTACCCGTGAGATCCCATCTTGGGGCCTTTTCCGACGTCCTGCCGGAGGGGGCATTGATCACTGAGGGCTTCTACATCAACACCATAGCCTCTCCGATGATGTGTGAGTAGTTTACCTCAGACCTTCGAGTACATAGTTATTAGCTAGATGGCTTCTTCTCTCTCTTTGGATCTCAATACAATGTTCTCCACGATTCTCGTGGAGATCTATTCGATGTAATCTTCTTTTGCGGTGTGTTTGTTGGGACCGATGAATTGTGGGTTTATGATCAAGTTTATCTATGAACAATATTTGAATCTCCTCTGAATTCTTTTATGTATGATTGGTTATCTTCGCAAGTCTCTTCGAATTATCAGTCTGGTTTGGCCTACTAGATTGATCTTTCTTGCAATGGGAGAAGTGCTTAGCTTTGGGTTCAATCTTGCGGTGTCCTTTCCCAGTGACAGTAGGGGCAGGAAGGCACGTATTGTATTGTTGCCATCGAGGATAACAAGATGGGGTTTATATCATATTGCATGAGTTTATCCCTCTACATCATGTCATCTTACTTAAAGCGTTACTCTGTTCTTTTGAACTTAATACTCTAGATGCATGCTGGATAGCGGTCGATGTGTGGAGTAATAGTAGAAGATGCAGGCAGGAGTCGGTCTACTTGTCACGGACGTGATGCCTATATACATGATCATACCTAGATATTCTCATAACTATGCTTAATTCTATCAATCGCTCAACAGTAATTTGTTCACCCACTGTAATACTTATGCTCTTGAGAGAAGCCACTAGTGAAACCTATGGCCCCCGGGTCTATTTTCCATCATATTAATCTTCCAACACTTAGCTATTTTTATTGCCTTTTATTTTACTTTGCATCTTTATTATAAAAATACCAAAAGTATTATCTTATCATATCTATTAGATCTCACTTTCGTAAGTGACCGTGAAGGGATTGACAACCCCTTTATTGCGTTGGTTGCGAGGTTTATATTTGTTTGTGTAGGTGCGAGGGACTTGGGCGTGGCCTCCTACTGGATTGATACCTTGGTTCTCAAAAACTGAGGGAAATACTTACGCTACTTTGCTGCATCACCCTTTCCTCTTCAAGAGAAAGCCAACGTAGTGCTCAAGAGGTAGCAATGCGATCTAGGAGTTCGTTTAAGGATGACAACTCCGTCGGATCCATCCCTTTGGAGTATTCGGAGTCAACGCGGAGGCGATTTTTGATGACTCGAGAGGTCATCGTCGGCTTAACGGGCGAACGGGCGGTCATGGTAAAGCCGCCAAGCCTGAGGGTTTGGCCTGGGGCCAGGGCTCCTCCGGAGGTGATATCCTTAACAACAAGGCAAGCCATCAATCCTGTTTTTGACGTCACAATGGAACTCTTAATGAAAGCACCAATGTCGGTGTCAAAACCGGCGGATCTCGGGTAGGGGGTCCAGAACTGTGCGTCTAAGGTTGATGGTAACACGAGACAGGGGACACAATGTTTACCCAGGTTTGGGCCCTCTCTATGGACGTAATACCCTACTTCCTGCTTGATTGATCTTGATGAATATGAGTATTACGAGAGTTGATCTACCTTGAGATCGTAATGGCTAAAACCCTAAAAGTCTAGCCTGTATGACTATGATTCTTGATGTCTCTACGGACTAACCCTCCAGCTTATATAGACACCAGAGGGGACTAGGGTTATACGAAGTCGGTTTCAGAGAAAGGAATCTTCATATCTGGACGCCAAGCTTGCCTTCCACGCCAAGGAGAGTCCCATCCGGACACGGGTGAGAGTCTTCGGTCTTGTATCTTCACCGCCCATCAGTCCGGCCCACGTCCAACAGGCCGTACGCCCGAGGACCCCTTAGTCCAGGACACCCTCACCTGGCCCACCAGATCCCCCCACCACCTTCCCGCGCGCGCTCCCCCATCAGACACCAGCTGCCCGCATTCATAGCAAGTAGCACCAGTAAAATTCTGGGCTATAAGGGCATGTTCAGTGGTTGATAAGATAGTCTTATAATAAGTCTTGCATGTAATTTAGAGATGACAAAAAATCATGTGTACAATGGATCATCTCTTAGCCTTATCTTCAATAACTAATTATTCCTAAAAACATGGTGAAACATATTGTGCTAAGAGATCATCTCTTGTCTTCTCTTAAATAAGAGAAGACAAGCCTTTTCTTATGATTTCTCTTTCCTCCACCTCATCATTTATCCTATGTGGCATCCCTACAATAGAACCATTGTACATGCCCTAAGCCCCCTTATGTGGAGGAGAGAGAGGCATTGCTAAAGTCAAGGAGTGGGATCTGCAGGAGCCCGACCGTCTCTACACGTGCCCCTAGGTATAAAAAAACTAATTCTATTAAAAAGAGGCATAAAAAACAATTGTGTCTAAAAAAAGAAAGGTAAAAAACATTTGAGAGGAAATAGATAGAGAGAAAGTGAGAAAAAGTTGTAACCTTATAGCCAACCTTATAGTCAACACTATGGTAGTATTACATGAGGAAGGAGGGAGTGGTGCACATGCCAAGTTCACTAGGCTGCCGTGTTTCACACTCCTCCGTCGTAACAGTGGAGGCAATAGCTTTCATCAAAAATAAACAATGAATACTCGTTGCTCGTCCACTATATCGGAAAGAATACTTTCATTCACCGACATGTGGGACGTCGACCATCCTGGTCCACCTGCCATGCACAAAATTATCCTGGTCCACCCCGGGCGTAGCGCAGGCCCAACCTTTCCAACTGTAAGTTGGTCGGACGAAGGAACCATCATGACTTCGTTGAATTCCGCTACTTCAATAAAACTTACTGTACCCGCAGTACTGCTACCACACGCGAAGACTGGACGACACTGTACCACGTCATATCACTGAAACCCACTAGGACAAACTAGCCCGCCTAGGATTTGTACTCCCTCCGTTTCAAAGTTAGTAGTACAAAGTTGAGTCATCTATTTTGGAACGGAGGGAGTACGTCTCTGTACTGCTATGATTTTGTGTTGTACGTCTCTGTACTTTCGCTACGATTTTCCTACCCTATGAACCAAATGAGGCATGAATGTATCCGTGTCGACTATTGTCTGATCGATCGCTAAGCCTACAATTTTAGGAGCTCGGGCTATTGGCCGATCGACGACGGATCAGTATAAGCGTACCACGAGCTCATCAGGCCCAACGTTTCTCTTCGGTGAGTGTTTTGTAAGTAGTATAGCTCGCACAGTAGCTAGCCTACTAACACCAAGAATCATCAAACAAGACCTGCTGATATGATAAACAGTTCAAACTAACATCTAAGCATGCCATATATTACATCAAAAGTTGGTGAGGATACATCTGTTTCCACAACTCGGAGAGGGTTCGCATGATTCACTATCAAACAAAAGTAGCAAGTACCTCCCACACAAGACAGTGCACTAGCCCTAAGATGGTTTGATAACACGCATCGTTCTGGTACTTAAACACAATGCAAACTACCCTGAAGGATTAGCGCGACCAACTATTTCTTGTCATTGATCTCTCGGGCAATGAGCACAGTATGGACAGCGGCATGGGAATCGATCTCTTGGGCGATGTCCACAGGATGGACAGCGGCATCGGAATCGATCTCCGGGGCGATGTCAACAGGATGGACCGCGACATCAAAAACGATCTCTGGGGCGTTGTCCACAGGACGGGCCGCGACATCAGAATCATCAAGGACGTCCACCGGCACCTGCACAACCCTAACATATTAGCAAGCACCACTACAAAAAAAAGACACATCCGTGACATTTTGGGCCGAACGAATTTTTTTCTCTCATACATATGACACTTCTATGACGATAATTGTGACAAAACCCGGTATCATCATAGATGTGGTGGGCTCCTACTTCTTTGACAAAAAATCATGACAGAAAATGGGCTTTTCGTCCTGGGCGGGCCGGAGACGCAGCTGCATGACATTCTTTGGGCCGTCCATGATGGAAAAAACCATGGTAGAAGCGAGGGCGAGGAAAATTTTGGGGAGTTCCCGGTTACGGTGGGAGGTCGGGGGCCGAGCGATGCGCGTTTCTCTCGTACACGTACGCGCTTGTGTGCGAGGCATTGGCTCTAACTGAACCCGAGCGAGGCGTTGGGCTCTAACTGAATCCGAGCAATTGCACTGCAGGCTACGCGTTACTGAACCCGAGCGATCGATCGATGGCTGCTAACTAAACCCGATCGAGCGATTCCTTCGCTACTGCTGCTAACTGAAGCCGATCGATGCTGCCTCTGGGATGAACAGTGAGTGTTGCGGGGTGGGGGGGGGGTTGGATGAACAGTGAGCGGTGGCGTTGCCTCTGGATGAACAGGACCCCGTGGTGTGGAGGGCTGGATGAACAGTAGACGGTGGAGGGGTGCCCGTGGAGGGATGGTTGAACAGGACCCCGTGGTGTGGGGCACTACTAGGAAAAGGCCTACTAGTGGCGCACCAGTTTTGCCTACTAATGGCGCACTACTGGTGCGCCACTAGTACCACGCCACTAGTATTTTTTACTAATGGCGCACCACTGGTGCGCCATTAGTATCTGGTATACTAATGGCGCACCAGGCAGTGCGCAATTAGTATAGGCCACGGTGCGCCATTAGTATGCCTCCCAGGGGCCATATTTACCCATGTGCTTTGCCATAGTAATGGCGCACTTCGGGGTGATGCGCCATTAGTATCCTTTGGCATACTAATGGCACACGTTGGGGTGATGCGCCATTAGTATCCTTTGGCATACTAGTGGCGCACATTGGTGTGATGCGCCATTAGTATCCTTTGGCATACTAATGGCGCACGTTGGGGTGATGCGCCATTAGTATGTATATTAGGGATTTTTTTCTTTTCTGATATTTGCACAGATTACAAAATATATTATTGGACAGAATATAAACAGCACCACACAGCAACAGCAGATTCATCGAATACAATAGAAGATTAGTCTCCGAATACAATTCATCATATTAGTCTCCGAATTCAAAAGACCAAACAAAGATAGAACATTACAAGTCCCGAGACCACGAGTAGCGAGTTTGTCTTCACATTACAAGTCGATATCGATCATCTAAACTACCATCACATAGAAGAGAGCTGCGGTCATCACGATGAGCATCATCGCGATGAAACTGGTCTTCATCCGGTTCCTCCAACGCTCCCTCCTCTCTCTCGCTAGATAGCGCGCGTATCTAGATTCCGCCTCCGCCCTAGTGGTGTGCCCTTTGTAACTGTTACCGCTGAAACGGTGAACCTGTCTCCGACACTCCTCCCAGTCGTCGTAGACTCCGGGAACCTTACCCTTGTACACGACATACGACGGCATCTCTATGCACTAGCCAAACAACAGACAATACATAAGAAATATATAAGTATGCAACAAAAGGATCGGAAGAGAAAAGAAAGACATTAATAGCACGATTCATGGTCCTACTAATAAATAGCATCGATTACATCTAAGTTGAACGACTGTCCAAACCAAAGAGACATACAAGTTCATTAAAGTTTAATTACAACATGATCTAATCAATGTTTCAGAACTACACAAAGCATCACTACTTTCGACTCGACTCATGGGACCGGAGCGTGGATGAAGCCGCCGTCTGTCGTGATGGTCATGAAGTCGCGGGCGTTGTCAGCCTGCATTTGTAGTGTTGTGTCTATCTCACTGTTGGACGGTTGAAATTTGAGGTAGAACTGCCCCGAGGTACGAAGGACATCTTGATGGATGATTTCTGCAAACTCCGACTGGATGCGAAAGAATTCTTGTCGGATGTCCGTGTCCTGGATTGCCGCCAAGCTTGCGGCCCAATCTTTGAGATTATTTGGTAGCAGAAGGTGATTATGGTCCCGTACGATCGCCCGCATGTGATGGAGGGCGTAGTAGGCATCCTTCTGACCGCCAGGCGGCTGCTTGACGCAGGGAAACGTCGTATTGTGGGTGAACACGTGTCTGCCGTACCTACGAGCTGGCCTCTTAAAGGTGCCTCCAGATGCGGCGTAGCCGGGGAGAGCATCATCAAGAACTTTCTTGATATTTGTGTAGTCTATCTTGGAGTCACGGTCCGGGTCGAAATACGTGGCCATGGAATATTTCGGGCTTAAGAGGATGAGTGTGCAATGTGTGTCACTGCACAGAACACGGAATGTTAGAAAAAAAAGAACGATCGAAATCTAAGAAATCATATGTTAAGAGGCGGTTAGGAGATGACTTACTCGGGAAAGTAAGGCACGAGGAAGTTATCCTTATCTGGGTTTGCCAGAATGATGCCTTCGAGGTGTGAACTCGTGACTTGCCGGTCCCCAGCGCTGCCCAAGATCTTGGCACGCATGTAGAAGGGGTCGACTATCACAATGTCCGGGGTCTTGTCTCTAATGATCCGCATCTCCATACTCAGCGAAAACAGCCGAACGAAGGTGTAGTGCAGCGGATGAAGGTTAAGCATAGCAAAGATGTCATCAAACCGCAGGACGATCGTACCCCCGACGATGCTATCCACAAAGCCCTTGCCCTCTGGCACCTTGGCCACGAGAACCGGGTATGCCACATCATTCTCTCTGAGACGCCGCTTCTCCAAAGAAAGAACACTGTCATGCAGACTCCGCATAGCACCGGTTGCAGCATTGAGCATATTTGTCGGTAGCATCGCCCTACCCGCCACATGCACCCTCCTCGAGATATCCATAGGTAAAGGTGGCCCGTCCTGAGCACGGATCGTACTCGGTGCCGGCTGGCTCGCACTGGCGCCCTTGTTAGTCTTTCGTTTCCGTCCCTTCTTCCTGATCTGCTGTAATGGGATCGAGTTCTGCTCACAGACCGCCTTCTTGAGTGTGTTGGGGCTGATAATATTTCGCACCTCAGCTATCTGAGGCTCGGTGAAGGCGGCAGCTGGAGGCGTCTCCTGAGAACTGAACGCCAGACGACGCCTGTTGCAATTGGGTTTCTCCGCCGTACCAGCTAGATCGCGGTCATCTTTTTCAGGGTTGGGTTCTTGAGAAGGAGGCCCGCAGAACTCCTCACCGTACCCATGTTCGGCAAAGTACTTATCGACGTTGGAAAATGTACCGCCATCGTTGTCGTCGTCGTCCGGATCCTGTGCCATATGCATGTCCGGATCCTGTGCCATAGGGACGTCTGGCATGTCCGGTAGCATTGCGGCGTTCTTGCCATGGCTTGGCGCTGGCACGACTGGCGGTCTTGTCTGTGGGGTGGTGTCCCCCGCCCCCAAATGAATCTGGCTCTTCGGCCAAAGCAGGGGCCAGCTTACGCAGGCGCTGAGGGTCATCACATCATCTTCGTTGGCCCCAGCGGGTCGA
Source organism: Aegilops tauschii subsp. strangulata (assembly GCF_002575655.3). Lineage (NCBI taxonomy): Eukaryota > Viridiplantae > Streptophyta > Magnoliopsida > Poales > Poaceae > Aegilops > Aegilops tauschii. The sequence continues at coordinate 522,889,468 of NC_053036.3, forward strand.
ATCGGAGGTAACAACTCGTCGCAGCCTGGCAGCACCCGAACCAGTTGAACCCTATACACGGTGGGTGGCATCGGATTACCGTGGAACACGCGGTTGCCCGGTTGAACGATTCTTCCCTTGGCGACATCGACCAACTCGCCGCCCACGAAGTGCAGGAGAGTGCAAGGAACATCGGCGGCGCCCTGCGAAAACATGTAGGGCGTCAGGGATGCCCAGTCAAAGGCAAGGAGATGAAGTCATCGGCCGAAAGGCTTAGTTACCATGATGCCGTCGAGCTCGGCTAATGTCGAGGCACCGCCAACGGCGGGCGTGCAATCGACGGAGGGGCCGCTTGCTGGCGAGGTGCCGGCCGGCGTACACCCGGGTGCATTAAGCTCCAATGCCCGTGCCGGTGCCGGAGACACGAATGCCGCCTCCGCCGGAGACACCAATGGCGCCGCCTGCGCATTGTGCGAGTTGCTGGCCGTGAAGCTGGGAACCGGGGGAGGCCCCTGTTGGCCGCCCGTAATCCACGTCGTCAGCCCCTGAATCAAGGTAGGCACAATGGCGGTGAGCGTCGTTCCCAGTTGTTGTTGCACTTTCTCTTGGACAATCTCCGGAATCCGCGCCACTTGTGCCTTGAGTTCTTGAACCTCGCGCGACTGGCTTTCCGAGCTGGTCTTTTTCTCCTTTCGCCCACCAGCGGTATAGTATGACTCCCATTTTGTGGACAAGCCTTTGCCGGCCACACGACCAGCTGACGATGGCTTACTGAGCTTATCCTTGTTTTTCATTACGTTCAACGCCCTATTTAAAGGGGTGTCAAAAAGGAGCTCTGAGACGACCCCGCGCTACTGCTTTCAGCCTCCTGCGGAAGGAATGTGAACCATTTAGAAATTTGGCTTCATTAATTAGAATGCAACCATATGGAGCTAATTACGCGGGGGTGTATTCCTTACCAGAACAAGCTCAAGCGCCCTGGTCTTCGGATATGTGGTAAGCTCCTTTGTTACCGGGTCCTCCTTGTACCGGGCCCTGACAAAGTTCCTGGTCTGCTTGTCACAGAATTTCTCTAAGCGGGGCGGTAGGCCTTGCTCGGCACGCTCCGCGTCCTCCTTGTCCCATATAGGCTCCGCCACTCTGTAACCGCCGGGACCGAGTTGGTGGACCCCTAAGTTCAACTGCCGCATTTCTTTCCCCCACTGACTTGATTCGGAGGTTGCGCTGCTCTCGCACTTGATCTTGAACTCCTTGTAGTCATCTTCGCTCATCAAAGGATATTTCACCTTGATCTTCTCATAACTATCACCTTTTTCAATCATTGCCTTCACCGTGCTTCTCCATGTAGGCAGGGTCGTGCTCATGCTCGTGAGGGCGGCACTGTTCACTTTATTCCCTGAGAGGCGTGTGTTTGCAAACTCAGCGGGGAACTTGTATCGTTCGTGCAGCTTCGTGAAGAGGAGGCTGCGCAAATTCCCTCGGTCCTTATGCCTTAGGTTCTCGGTGTTGATCGAGACGGTGCTCCGGAGAATGCACCCGAGCTGAACCGAGTACCCCTTGACTACTTGTTTGGGCGCCGTTGGATGCCCGTCGGAGTTCACTTCAGTAAATTCCTCCTTGACGGTGCCGAGCACGCTCGGGCGCCGGTCCTTCCGTTGCCTCTTCGGTTGGCTGCCATCTGTGCGTGCGCCGCCATCATCAGTGGTGGCATCCTCGGCGGCACCATCAGTGGTGTCATCCCCGACCCCACTAGGGGTTGTGTACTCAGGATCGGTGTCTTCCGCGGCATCGTCCTGATAGCGGTGAGGTTCTTCCTCCAGCTCCTGGGACAGTTCCCAGAATTGCTTGCCGCCCGAACCGCCGGCCTCATCGTTGTGGGCCATGTTTCGCTCTAAAGAGGAAAAAAGTTTGGTCAAAAAGTTGGTTATTGTCAAGGAACAAGATCATGGTCTCATCATTTAGGGTTTGTCGACACCGAGGCATCCTAAAAGCTAAGCTTTTATCATTTAGGGTTTGTCGACGCCGAGGCACCCTAAAAGCCTAAGCGTACATCATTTAGGTTCTCATCGACACCGAGGCACCCTAAAAGCCAAGGTTTTATCATTTAGGGTTTGTCGACTCTAAGTTGGGCCTAATCACTTGGCTCTATTGCCACCTATGGTTTAATGCAGCAAGAATAAAGGGGCAGTTGATCCTACTTAATTATGTACTAAGATACCCCGGCCCATGCATTAGTCACAAGTACCCCATATGTCCTTTTTTTAGCAAAGTCATGCTAAAATTTCAGCATGACCTTTGCTGAAAATAGGACATATGGAGTACCCGAATTTGCCGGAACGGAAGTTAATCAACATTCCGGCAAACTCAAGGGTCTCTCGGGGTACCTGCAACAGCATCACAAGTTGACAAAATTCCCAAGTAGTACAGCAGCAGCATCACAAGTAGTACCAATGAACATATAGTCCAACACATTATGAATTTCGATAAATGACAGCAAGTTAACTCATTATGAACATATAGTACCAATGAACATATAGTCAAGAACATATAGTCCAGCAGCAGCATCTATTTACCCACTTGAGTTAGGCTCGTCCACACTTAAGTTACCTTACAGTCAGCAAGTAGTACAGCAGAAGCATCACAAATCTGAGACAAGAAGTAGCACAATGCTCACCAATATTGATGAGAGGGTACTCATAACAGCAGCACAATGCTCACCAATATTGCAATCAATAAAAACTGTAATGAAGCTAGGGCAAACTAAGAAACTGGTTCATAAACCAGGCTCCCCAATATTTCAATCTGATATTCTACAGTTTTCAATAAGCTAGGGCAGATAGCAGATAAGCTAGGGCAGCTAGTGGAGCAGGGTAGGAAGCAGACCTTCCTGTTAGGCAAGGAAATAATGAGTACCAGGAATATAAATGCAAGAGCATATGTTTTCATAGGTGGCAAATTACACCTACAGCATAGCGTAGCATTAATGAAACCAGTTATAACAACAGCATAGCATTAGTGAAAACTTGAAATGCAACGGTAGTAGTGTTTGGCTGCCACAAACTAGAATGCAGGAACAGGACATGTATGAAACTTGAGATTGTGGGAAAATAGTCACTATCTGTAGCAGTGCTCAACTTGCATAGAGGCAGTTAGATTGACAGGAGAAACAGCGGAAGAAGAGCTCAAGGATTATAATTCCTCTGCTTGGATGATCACAACTTGCACAGAGGCAACAAGGCATGATGACTAAAAAAATGAATCTTAATTAATGGCTACTAGTAAAAAAAGGTGATACTACTAGTCTAAAACACAAGAAAGACACCACTTATAAATCCCTAAACATAGATGAACTGCAAAAAGAATATTCAGAGTTCAGTACACCAAGCTCCAATATAAACTGCTGACTATGATTGGTGATCCCCCTACTTCAACCTCCTGATGGCTACTACTTGGACACAAAGTTTTTCTCTAACTTAGCAAACCAACAAATCTCCTTGACTTCACTCTTGCTTCAGAGCACACACCAACTTTCCTAATTGACTGCCTAGCTGCCTCTGCCTCCACTGCTCCTCTGTTGGTTTAGCTCTCCATCTCACCTAGTACCTCCTAATTTGCAAGCAATTGCAATGCAACAACCACTGACTCTGTGATTGATCCATCTATTTCTCCTGCCCTCCTCACTCACCCTCCTCTATACAAACAAAAAATCTTCTTAGGGGGAACCAATTAAGTAATGGAACTGCTTAGGAAATTAAGTAATGGCCGACACCAACTCGTACACGATGCCTAAATCCAGTGCTTGTTTGACTTTACTGAATTACCAACGCATGGCACACAACGCATTTATATTTTGTCAGGTCACACAACACTTGTTCTGCAAATCTTAGTGAACTTTTGAGTGCATTTATCACTTGTTGGAGTATGCTACAGCTTCTGCAAATCACAAACTCCTTTAGTTTACATCTCAGTTTTAGCTAACACTACAGTTTCAGTGAAGGAGTCATAACTGAATAACAGGCACTATAAATGAATTTGATGGCATCAAACTAAATTTTCAAACTCACAACAACAAATTGAACAATGAGTAAGCCTGAAGATTCTTCTCTTGCAAACCCCCAACCCTAGCTACTTAATTCTCCAACCCCCTTTCCTTGTCCAAAATTCTCCAACCCCCAACCCTAGAACACATGAGAAGGAAATCAAGTGGGGGAAGAGGGGGAAGCGGCTCGGGTGCTCACTGGGGAGGTCGAGGGCGACTTGGGGTAGCCGGAGCTAGTCGAGGCGGCGCGAATTTGGCGTCGAGCGGTGGCGATGGTGGCCGAGGCGGAGGAAATCGGCGGGCGTCGAAGGGATGGCTCGAGGGCGTCCGAGCTCGTCCGGGTCCTCGTAGTCGAAGAGGAAGACCTCCTCCTCGTCCTCCTCCTGGTCTTCCTCCTCCTCCTCCAGCTCGGGGCGCGGGGGCGCGGGGGCGGCAGCGCGGGGGAGCTGAAGTGGTGGGGGCGCGGGGGAGCTGCGGTGGTGGGGGGCGCGGGGCGGCGGGGGCGGTGGGGGTGGAGTCCGGCGGGGGTCGGGGCGACGGCGTCGTGGGTCAGGTGAGCGAGCGGGTGGGCTGGCGAGGGAGAAGGACGAAGGGGATCTGGCGAGGGAGAGGGAGGAATTAGCTAAGGGAAGAAACTTACTAATGGCGCACTTTGAAGAGGTGCGCCATTAGAATATTTTTTTTTACATAGCAATGGCGCACCCACGATCGGCGCGCCATTAGTAATCTTTTTTATATAGCAATGGCGCACCAGCCAGAGGTGCACCATTAGTAATCTTTTTTTATATATAGCAATGGCGCACCAGCCAGAGGTGCGCCATAAGTAATTTTATTATTATTATTTTTTGTTGCATCTAATATTTTTTTTAGAAAATGAATATGAATATGAAACAGTAATAATTTTTTATAAAAACAGTAATAATTTTTTAAAAAATATCATCAAATTTTTATTTGAAAATATTTATGAATATGAAAAAATATCATCAAATTTATTATTTGAAAATATCATCAAATTTTTTATTTGAAAATATAATCAAATTTGTTTTTTTTCCAATTTTAGTTGCATTCATTTGTGACGGTGGAGCGGGCCGGGGAGGGTGCGGGGGAGGGTGCGGGGGGTCGTCGGCGGCGGTGGAGCGGGCCGGGGAGGGTGCGGTGGGTCGTCGTCGGCGGCGGAGCAGGGGAGGGTGCGGTGGGTCGTCGGCGGCGGTGGAGCGGGGGAGGGTGCGGGGAGTCGGCGGCGGCCGGTGGAGCGGGGTAGAGGGTGCGGGGGGTGCTCGGCGGCGAGGGGGACCGGATCTGGCGAGGTGGGATAGCGATCGAGATGGAGGGGACCGAGATCGAGTGTCCATGAAATTTAAAAATATTCATGAGTTCAAAAAGTTCCCATGAAATACAATCGAGAAATGAAGGCTACAATTTAAATACAATCGATCTTAGCTAGCTATCTGTTCACAATCTTCTTGCCCTTATTTTTCGTAAATGGAGTTCTTCTCTTGAACGGACGTCCTTTAGGTAGGGTGGTCCTGCTTCTTCTTGTGGTGTATGCTGATACTTCATCGTCGTCGTCATGTTCCATCTTCGGGTCGCCGTACTTGTCGAAGTCTTGCTCATTGGCGACTCCATCCATTCCGATGATCTTCCTTTTGCCTCTCCTCACGACAACACGACTGGGCTTTGACGGGTTGGTAATGAAGACGCATTGGTCCACTTGGGAAGCCAGTACCCGTGGCTCATTTTTCGCGGTGACGTTCGCGCCTGCGGTCTTGGATTTGGCTTCGAGTATAACCATGGTGGTGAAATACCGGTCTTCTTTTATGACGCTCTTGGCCCATCTGACACGGAACATCGGGACCTTCTCTCCAGCGTAGCTCAGCTCCGAGATCTCCTCGATCCTTCCGTAGTATCTGTCCTTGTCATTACCGGTGTAGGATTCCATCGTTACCCCGGAGTTCTGATAACCATCGCTCTTCATGTCCTTGTCCTCGGTGTAGAATGTGTAGCTGTTGATATCGTACGCCTCATACGTCATCAGGTTGTGCTCGGCGCCCTGTGACAAGGCGAATATGAGTTGTTCTTCCACGGAAGAATCCTCATGTAAAGGGTACGACAGAAGCTTCTGCGTGAGCCAACGCGTGAAACATGAGTTGTGTTCTTTGATTATATCTCCGTCCGTCCTCTGTTGGCCTCGGTCATTGTACGTCTTCTCAATAAAGGCTTTGTGCTCTACCACCCAAGGATCGACCACGTCTATGTGTTGTAGCGCGACTAGGTTTGCTCTTTCAAAGTCGGCGAGTCGACAATCGAAGTCGACATGCATTTCGCGGCAACCCTCACGGTGACCCCATCCAGCGAGCCTGCCGAGGTGCGGGGGGTCTAGGTATCTGCTTATCTTCCCCGCGTAACCGTAAGGAAGTTTTACTACTACGAGGCAGGTGAAAAACTGATCGATCTCCTCCTGACTTAGAGTGAAGCACGTGGGAGGGAAGTCATTTCCAGTCTTCTTGGCCTTTTTGCCTTTGCGACGACTTTCCGTGTCCTGCTTCGCCTCATCATCATCATCATCATTAGCGTGAAGCTCCTCCCTGATGCCCATTGATTTCAAGTCTGCCGTTGCTTTCGGCCCATCTTTGGTCCTCTCTGGCATGTTGCGCCGGGTACCAAGCAGACTCTCGCACACGTTCTTCGTGATATGCATGATATCAAGGCTGTGAGGCACACGGTGGATCTTCCAGTACGGCAAGTCCCAGAAAACAGACCTCGTTTTCCATACCTTCAGCAGCGGCTCTGGCGCCTTTCGCTTCTTTCCCGGCTCTGGCGCCTTTTGCTTCTTTCCTGGCAGTGGGCAATCTTTCCAATTTTTCAACAGCTCATCTATTTCCTCGTCGCTCCTCGTACGCGGGCGTCTTCGAGGTTCAGTTTCACCATCGAACAGATCCTTGCGTTTCCTCCATGGGTCATCGTCGCGAAGCCACCTTCGATGTCCCATGAACACGGTTTTCGAAGACCCGGGATCTCTATCTAGCTGGCGATATGTTGTGTCATCCATGCACCTGACGCATCCAGAAAATCCGTGGACCACCTGCCCCGCGAGATATCCGTAACCGAGATAGTCGTGCACCGTCGTGAGCAGTGCGGCTCTCATAGGGAATATTCTTTCTCTGCGGTGTCCCACGTATTGGCTGGCGTTTTCCACAGCGTGTCTAGCTCCTCTTTCAGCAGCCCCAGATACAGATTGATGTCGTTCCCTGGTTGTTTCGGCCCTTCAATTAGCATACTCATGTGAAAGTACTTCCTCTTCATGCACAACCAGGGGGGAAGGTTGTACATCCACACAAACAGAGGCCAGGTGCTATGTGTGCTTCTCTGGCTGCCAAACGGAATGACTCCATCGGTGCTCGCGCCCAGCACGATGTTCCTTGGATCCTTCCCAAATTCTCGGTGTTCGAAGTTCAACGCTTGCCACTGGCTCCCATCCTTAGGGTGACTCAGCATCTTGTCTTTTTTATTTATCTCCGGATCATTTCCGTCATCTTCTCGCTTCTTCTCCTCCCTATCCGCGTGCCGACGCAGGAGCTTTGCTACCTTAGGGTCCGCGAAATACCGCTACAGACGAGGAGTGATCGGAAAGTACCACACCACTTTTCGAGGAGCTTTCTTCCTCTTCTTGTATCGAGTGACGCCGCACACCGGACATATGGTAGACTCCGCGTGCTCGTCCCGATAAATGATGCAATTGTTCATGCACACATGGTATTTCACGTGCGGTAAATCCAGAGGACACACGATTTTCTTCGCCTCCTCGAAACTGGTCGGGCACTTGTTCCCCTTGGGAAGACGTTCGTGCCAGAATGACATGTTCTCATCGAAGCATGCATCGGTAATTTTGAGTTTTACCTTCATCTCCAGAGCCATGAGCGTTACTTTCAGGCGGGTATCCTCGGGCCTGCATCCTTCATACAATGGAGTAACCGCGTCTATCTCCAGTTGATCCAGCTTGGCTTTCTCTTGGGCGGCAGCTCTTGCGTTATTCGTCTGCTTGAGAAGCAGCTCTTGAATATGAGGGTCCTGCACCCAGCCCATCGATGGTCCATCGTCGTCTGCTCCGCCGGCATCTTCATCTTCATGATCATGCCCTTCGTCTGCTCCGGCATCTTCCTCATCATCATGTCCGGCATCTTCTACATGATGACTGTGTACAGCATCACCGTCGTGATCATGTCCTGGAGATTCTTCGTCTTCTCGCCCGCCCGAGCCGCGGTGGTTGTCTTGCTGCCCTTCCTCATTTCTTGCCCGGCCCCCATGGACGACTTCATAGTCATCTTCATCACGTTGCCACCGATAGCCATCCATGAAACCACGCAAGAGCAGGTGGTCCCGTACCTGCCCGGAATCTGGGTCCGCAATAAGGCTCTTCAGCTTGCATCTTCGACACGGACATCTTATCTCCGCCTCGTTCTTTTCAAGCATCTCGGCCTTCGCGGAGCTCAAAAACCTATTCACGATGCCTTCGGTCATCGTGCGGACCATGGTCGCCTGCGGGGTAGAGCAAAACGATATTTTAGAACCAAGAAAAAATATGGCATGACTTTCCCTAAAAATAGGACCAAAAAGAGTGCATAGTGCCAAAATTCTCGCCGAAACGGAAATGAATTAACATTCCGGCAAAATATTGGTAACTATCGCATTTCAAATACCGGTACCTGCAAACACAAACATATATGCAACACCACAAACATATGCAACACCAAAAACATACATAGATCTAGCTAGGCCATAAAAAGTGCATGTGCACGTTGTTGGAGGGAGAACAACATAAAGATAGCTTCCCCCTTACTTACCTATCAAAAAAGGTAATTTAACCACTTAATTTGGATGAATTTATGGTGTAAATGAGGTGAGGAGGAGGAGGCAGCCGAGACAAGCTTGGATGAGGAGGTGGAGAGAATGAAGTGGGGAAAGTGAGTGGGTAGTGTGGCTGTCCAAAATTACTAGCTCGTCCCAGGTTACTAATGGCGCACCACCAACAAATGCGCCATTAGTAACCCTGGTTACTAATGGCGCACCTGCTGGTGGTGCGCCATTAGTAGTTTTGCAAAAAAACACACTAATGGCGCACCAGGGAAGAGTGCGCCATTACTAGATTAAACTAGTAATGGCGCACTGTTCCCTGGTGCGCCATTAGTAGTTTTGCAAAAAAGAAAAAAATAAAAAAATATAGTAGTTGCGCACTATGAGGCTGGTGCGCCATTACTAGTTAGAACTAGTAATGGCGCACTGTGCCCTCGTGCGCCATTAGTATGTTTGGAAAAATAAAAAAATTGTTACTAATGGCGCACCGTGTGTCTGGTGCGCCATTAGTGTCTTTCACACTAATGGCGCACCAGCCCATGGTGCGCCACTGCTATATAGTAGTGGCGCACCACATGTTTGGTGCGCCATTAGTGGCCATTCCATCTATAGCCCTTTTCCTAGTAGTGGAGGGCTGGATGAACAGTAGACGGTGGAGGGGTGCCCCTGGAGGGGTGGTTGAACAGTAGTCGGTAGAGTAGCGCGCGGTGGAGGCTGGATGAACAGGAGCCCGTGGAGGCTGGAGGAGGTCGACGGTGGAGATGAACAGTATCCCGTGGAGTCCCGTTTTGCGGTACGCCACACCCCTCCCGATGAACAGGACCCCCGTTTCGACCGTACGAGGTTCGTTTCGTTCGTTTTGCGGTACGCCACACCCCTCCCGATGAACAGGACCCCCATTTCGACCGTAGGAGGTCCGTTTCGTCCGTTTTGCGGTACGCCACACCCCTCCCGATGAACAGGACCCCCATTTCGACCATAGGAGGTCCGTTTCGTCCGTTTTGCGGTACGCCAGACCCCTCCCGATGAACAGGATCCTGTTTCGAACGTGGCCGGTCGAACACAAGGCCGTTTCCTCCGTTCTGCGGTATGCCAGGCCTCGTTTCCATCGCCTGTTCTGTCCAAGCCCTCCCGATGAACACGACCACGCATTCCGTTCCGACCCAGCCGGTTGGCTCCCACGCGTCCCGTTGCCTCCCGATGAACACGACGCATTCCGTTGCCTCCCCATGAACACGACGACGACGCTATTTCTCCGTTCCGACCCAGCCATGTCAACGAGCCCTCGCCATACGTATGCGCGAGTAGGCGTTCGAGACACCGCCCGTATGTACACGTACGTGGCCATATTTTCTTTCTTGCACCCTGGCCGCTGTACGTACGTGTACATGCTACGTGCGCGCCTCTACTACGACACGTGCGCACCTCTACATCCACCAGTATATATGTACGTACACGTCCGCGACCAGAATGACAACGCTACGTACACTTCGACCAGGTGGGTCCCGCCTGTCAGGCACTTCCTTGCGTGCGAAGATGTAGCTGGTGGGTCCCAGCAGTCAGGGGGGCGAATCGTTTTGTTTTTTTTGCCCGGACGCACTTCCTTGCGTGCGAAGGTGTAGCTGGTGGGTCCCAATAGTCAGGGGGAAATGTTTTTTTTCGTGAAATACGGTGGCCCGTCCGGTGGGTCCCCGCTATCAAGTGGAGGAATAATTATTTTGCAGGTAATAAGGAGGCACTTCCTTGCTGCGGCCGTGGACCCAGCTGTCACCGTCTCCACGCACAGTACTCTTCCGATGGAAGTCGGCCGTTGACCACATTGACCACGCCGCGCCGAGAGCACCACGGCGGTGGACGACGGCGAGGCCTAGGAAGTGGACGACACGGAGGCAGCGAAGACTCGGCAGTTGTTTCCCACGCGGAGGGGAGTACGACTGTACGAGGGTTTACTGGTTCGTCTGCCGTCGCCGGAGAATAACAGCAGGTGTGGGTGAGTAGAGGGATGGCTAGGCCAGCGATGGGAGTACGGTGGGGTGGTGAGGCCTGCGCGGCAGCACAGCCGGCCGCGGGGAGGAGGGAGCAGGCAGTCCCGCCGGCGCTTGTTTGAGCGGCTGGAGCAGGAAGAGCAGAGATTGAAGAAGCACGACGGCCGCTGGATGGACATCCAACAGTCAGTGCTTGTGCGTCAACCTTTTTTTTAGGAAAGCCTCAAATCTGTGGAAAACAACATACATCCCATCTGCCATTATTTCTAATAATTTACAGCCCATTTACTAATTCTTAAGGTTTTTTTGGAGCCCATATTCTTTTTGTTAGCATTACAGCCCATATTGTGGCCACGGTTAAAAAATTATACGAAATTTTGCATATTTCGGTGCGGTCCGAACTGTTTTTAATCCCAAAATTTGGACTCACATTCAAACTGATTTTAAAAATAAATGTATATCAATATAAAATCCAACAAATTCTCCATGCACAAAAATTAATGTAATTTAAAATCTTGAAATGAAAAAAGATATTTGAAACTAATTGCCGGTTTGATGTGTTTTAAAAATGTACAGCCCATTTCTCATTACTGATGGGCCATTTTCTCGGCCAGCCGAATGAAAGCTCTCCTCGTCTTGAAAGATTTGCAGCCCAACAGGCCTGACAAAGCGACTTACTTGGCAAATCACAAAAAAACTGGGCTGTGGCCGTGGACCCAGCTGTCAGCCTCTCCACATATAGTACGCTTCCGATGGAAGTCGTTCCTTGACCACGTTGACCACGCCGCGCAGAGAGCACCACGGCGATGGACGATGGCGAGGCCTAGGAAGGGGACGACGCGGAGCCGGGGAAGACGCGGCAGTGGAAGCCCGCGCGAACAGGTGTGCGAGGGTTCACTGGTTCGGCTGCGGTGTGAGGCTGCCGTCGCCACAGGGCCTGGCCAGCGGTGGGAATAGTAGGGGGCGGTGAGGCCTCGGCGGCAGCACAGCCAGCCACGGGAGGCAGGAGCATGCGGCACGACCGGCGCTGCTTTGGGAGGCTGGAGCAAGAAGACCAGAGGTTGAAGAAGCACTACGGCCGTTGGATGGACATCGTACGGTCACTGGAGCAAGAATCGTTCATATTGACTAAGTTGACAAAGCCCTCCGTCCCCGTCAACTTAGTAGGCCCACAAGTCAGCCCAACAATATGGTGGGTCCCAGCTAGCAGGGGGTATTCATTTTTTTGGGCGTAATAAGGAGGCACTTCCTTGCATGCGAAGATATAGCTGGTGGGTCCGACCTGTCAGCGGGAGGAACGTTTCTTTCACGAAATACAGAGGCCCTTCCTGTGGGTCCTAGCTGTCAGGTGGAGGAATCATTATTTTGCGTGTAATAAGGAGGCATTTCCTTGCGTGCGGCCGTGGACCCAGCTGTCAGCCTCTCCACGTACAGTCCACTTCCGATGGATGTCGTTCATTGACCACGTTGACCAAGCCGCGCCGAGAGCACCAGGGCAGTGGACGACGGCGAGGCCTAGGAAGGGAACGACACGGAGCCAGGGAATACTCGGCAGTTGTTTCCCACGCGGAGGAGTACGAGGGTTTACTGGTTCGTCTGCCGTCGCCGAAGAATAACAGCATGTGTGGGTGACTAGAGGGATGGCTAGGCCAGCGATGGGAGTATGGTGGGGCCGTGAGGCCTGCGCGGCAGCATAGCCGGCCATGGGAGGAGGGAGCAGGCACTCCCGCTGGCGCTTGTTTGGGCGGCTGGAGCATGAAGAGCAGAGATTGAAGAAGCACGACAGCCGTTGGATGGACATCCAACAGTCACTGCTCTCGTGTGTTGACTAAGTTGACAGGGCGTTGCGTGTGCGTCAACTTTTTTTTTTATGAAAGCATACGCGTCAACCTGTAGTAGGCGCACAAGTCAGCCTCAAATATGTGGAAAACAGCATACAGCCCATCTGCCATTATTTCTAATAATGTACAGCCCATTTGCTAATTCTTAAGAATTTTTTTGGAGCCCATCTTCTTTTTGTTAGCATTATACCCCATATTGTGGCCACGCTTAAAAAGTATACGAAATTTTGCATATTTCGGTGCGGTCAACTGTTTTTAATCCAGAAATATCGATTCACATTCAAACTATTTTGAAAAATAATTTATATAAATATAAAATCCAAATAATTGTCCACGCATAAAATCAATGGAATTTGAGATCTTGTAATGAAAAAAAAATTGAAACTAATTCCCGGTTTGATGTGTTTTAAAAATGTACAGCCCATTTCTGGGCAAACCGAATGAAACTCTTCTCGTCTTGAAAGATTTGCAGCCCAGCAGGGCCGATAAAGCAAGTAGGCCTTGTTTGGGTATTTCTTAAAAAAAATAGAACTGGGCTAGCCATTTTCAGCAAGAAAAAAACACAACTGGGCTCATGATGTGGTAAACATAAATAAAACCCTGGCTAGATGGGCCACAGCCCCCGCACAGCCCCGTTGTTACCCTGATCCGTCGCTAAAACTAGTATAAATAACAACTGCTTGTTCCTAAAAAAACTGTGCGACTTGCTGGGTCCCTAGTGTCAGCCGCTCGTAGTGTAATTCTCTCGTTTATTGACTACGTTGACAATGGCGTGAGCCCCAGATGTCCAACCATTAGGAGGAACCATATTTTTGGGCTTGTACTATAGAGGCACTTGCTTGCGTACTGCCATGACGATGGTGGGTCCCTACTTTCATCCTCTCTAGGTACAATCATCTCCTTGTTCCTCTCGGTTGTTGACGACGTTGACAACGCAAGAGGGGGGCGCACCGCGCACGGCGAGCGAACCAAGGCCGCAAGGCGGAGGACGACGGCGAGGCCTCGGACGGAACGAACAGGAGCCGTTGAATATGCGCCGGTCCAGTCGCAGGCGGAGGGGAGTACGAGGGTTGACTGGTTCGGGTGCGGGTGCGTATTGGGGCTGACGTCGCCGGAGAATAACAGGACATGTGGGGGAATAGAGGGAGGGACTGGCCAATGTTTGAGGGTACGTACGGTAGGGCGGCGGAGGCGCAGCCAGCCATGGGAGGCGGGAGCAGGCAAAGCCGACGGGGTGGTTTGGTTTGGGCGGCTGGAGGAAGAAGAAGACAAGAGATAGAAGATACACGATAGATGTTGGATGTCAATCCAACGGCTGGTAGGCAGAATCGTTTGTTGACTGGCTAGTAAGTCGACACCACCTTGGATAGGCTATTTCCTCGCGGGTCCCAAATGTCAGAATCCAAATCTGTCACGGTCATGCAGCCTTTCCTATGAAAATTTACAACCCATTTGATGTGCTAGTTCAAAATAAGTTTGTGGGTGCTGGTGGGGGCTAATCACTTGGCTTCTGTAATGCACAGTGAGCTCAAGCAGCCGGCGAGAGTGATGTTATTTCCCTTGGTTGGGATTTGTTACGATATTTCACTCTAAATTAAACGAATGGCAAGCCATTTGCCTTGTTTCAAAGAAAATATGACAGTCACAGCCGAGTTGAAAAGGGCAGGAACATCTAACTCCAGCTTACAAACTGTACAAAAGCACGAGGGTTAATTGTTCATCAGGTTTACAAAAAAACCAGATTGAAAAGGGCAACAACATCTAACTCCAGCACTGTTTTCGACAGTCACAGTCAAATGGATCGGTCAGGTCCATAGAATGAACATCCTGGGTCGTAAAATTTACTAGATTATGACCACAATATGTTGTAAATAGAAGCCTGGCACGTTCAGAAGCTCTTTTGCCCACCTGAAACTCCTTTTTTGCTCTTGGACATACCCATCCGTCAAAACCATGCTGCTGATAAACTTAAGCCTGATGGACAATAGTAACCTCGCATTCAGCAGGAAGAATGTGACAAATCTTGTGTTTGCACGGTTGGCTACATATCGTTCTAGCGTTATTGTCTTGAATCGAATCTCATGAGAAGTGAGAAAATCCCAATGCTTACGAATCCACCGATTGGTTATAACTTTCTTACCCCGTCCTGTTGGCTAAATAGACATGAAGATTGAAAACAGTTAAGGTCTAAAAGGAGAGTGTCGAAAGAGCAACAACTGAACGGTTAATTCTAGTACACTATATGCAGGCTTCCAATGTGTGTGAAATTATCACCTTTATATACAACTTCTCCAGACACGGAAAGCATTGCAGCAAGTCAATAATCTTGTTCAGATCAAAACTATTCATTTGGATATATAAGATCTTGACAGAATCCAGCACCATTGATAGGCCATCCATGGAGAAACTCTTCATTGAGCATAGAACATAATATTAGTACAAAATGTGTACTCCGAGATGATATATAAATTATGCGCAGAAATTTAAAATGCAGCTTATGCTTACAAGTGTAGATGATAATATAAAGTACCTGAAGAACTGTGGAGCCAAACACCATATTGAAATGAGCACAGAGATCATGTATTACACCCAAGGTCTCCAGTTTAGGCGCAGAGAGGACGGTTATTTGCAACGGTGAATAACTAGAATCAAGGATCAACCTTTGTAGTGAAGGGGCATCTTGGATGATGAGCTGCCTTCCGTCAAAAGAAATTCCAATTCTTACAAGGTTAGGCGACTTTATTTGGAGACAACCGATTCTAACTGTGAAAACAAGCACCAAGCACTCCAGCGCAGGGCAACTGGAGTGGATGATGCTGTGCAATGAGGCCTCCGATATACGAACCCGCACAAGCGAAAGTTTCTTGAGAAATGGGAGTCGAAGGTTTAGTACCAGATTGTCTGGTAGGTAGCACAGCGCAAAGGTGGCGGTGTGGAGAGAGGACGAAAACCGTGGGATGGACATCGGTGCTGAGGGCACAAGTTCATGGCGTTCGGTATGTGGTATGTGATTTCCAGGGGAATAGTAGAACTCAAGCAGCTGTAGTTCTGTGAATTCAGGGGATTTCAGCCAGGCGTCCACCGTGCAGGGCATGGTATGCTTGCTCAGGTAGCATGACGGGATGCAGAGGCTTTGAACGGAGCCCTGGTGGGAGGAGATGATGGCTCTGGGGATTTCAAAATCATTGAAGAGAGATAGCTGACGACAGTCGAGATTAAGGGGCACGGCGCGCCATAGAGGGCGCCACCGAATTGAGAGGACTTGGGTGCGGCAGCAATCCTTGGTGGGGAGAAGCGAGATGATCTCCCTAAGGACGGCGTCCGGGAGATCGCTGATGCGGTCCACCCGAGATTCTACGGGTTCCTGGGATCCGGTGGGGGCGGGGTCGCCGCTTCTCCCCACGCTGCCGGGTGCGGGATCTACAACAGGCGTCGCCGCAAGCGGGAGCCTCGTCTTTCTTGGCGCTGGGGTCAGCCGACTCCATTTTCCTCGAGGGCGTCGCGTCGCGCTCACGGATTTGAGCAGAGTAACGAATGACGAGCCTAGTTGTAGTGCGAGCAAAGAAGAAGGGGAGCTGGGGGTTTTCTGTAGGAGTGAGGAAGAAGGGGAGCTGGGGTTTTCTGTAGGATTGAGGTGAGGAATTTGGGGGTACGAGTGGAGCGAGCTGACGTGAGGTGGGTGGGAGCGAGGAGGAAGAAGAGCACCCAGGTTTTGGGGGGGGGGGGGTGTGATGGGTGTGGGTAGCGCCTCTCATTCAGTAAATATATGGGCTTTTGAATTGATTTTACTATTTACTAGTGTGGATGGGCTGTTTTGTCTTGGGCCCAGAGAAACAATTACAACTAGTAAAGTGGAGACACTCTACAGCTACCCAGAAAAACAATTACTACTAGTACAGTGGAGACACTCTACCGCTTATGGCTCCTCCTAGGTCATTGAAACGTCTCCCTCTACTGAATGCCGTTATACTTTTGTTCACCGACATGCGGGCCATGCAGCGCGCTGGCCCAAATGCCATCCACCAAATTAGAAGGCAGTATGCAGGCGGAGAGTCACCCCGGTCGTAGCGTGGCAGTAACGAGCCGTCTTATCACAAAACCCCACCTCCCCGCAGTCTAAGTTTGACGGACGAAGCAACCATCATTTCACTCTTCGCTGAATCCCCTTCTCTCTCACCGTCTTCAAGAAAGGCAACACTCGCATCTGCCACTGTTCTACTCTCCGAACGAAGGGAATGTAAACGGATCCGTGATGTTGGTATATTTTCGTTCAGAGAAAAAAAAGAACTTTTGCAAAGCAGTAACCGATCCTCACTCTCTTTTTTGTTTCATTGTCATTGCGATTGTGTTTTCCTTTCAGTGGTCTCCTAGTATTCGTCAGTTTCATGATGGACCAAGGAGAACCAGGCAAAGATCTGTCGATATTGGAGCAGACGCGGGAGGCTGATCCCCACGAGACAGAGAGCTCCAAGAAGATGGAGGCAACCACCGAGCCGACCCCAGATACGCTCACGGCCACTAGTGAGATGGTTAATGCCCCGTTTGAGGTTACAGCCCCCGTGGCACTGCAGGAGCAGTTTTCCCCCTTCGAGGATGTGCCCCCCCTCCGCTGAGCTGCCCAAGGTGATTTACTTCTTTGCCGATCTCGATTGTGGTTTTTCATCTAAGTATGTGGTGATTTTTTTAGAAAAGGAAGTATGTGGTGATTAATAATGCAAAATTTTATTAGCTTCGATGCCATGCTATACATAGTGGTTTAAATTACTTGTGTTTCTTATACTGAAAAGTAATTCAGAATTTCTTTCTGTTTCAATTAGAGCCCTGATGCAGACAAGGATTGTGTGGTTGTACATGTCACTCGCTATGAGGCGGACGACCTGAATATACGCACTGGGAAAACAGAGTTCTTAGGCTGTTGGATCTTGGAAGCCATTTGCGGTTATACCAATGAAGAGTTGTATTCTAGCCTCACTGTTGTCAGGCGTGTTGTCCAGGGTGTACTGAAGCACAAGAAGTTCAAAGCTACTCCTTCGTTTGTGAGGCATACTATTCTTGTCAAGCTTACGCAGGAAGATGATGTGGCATGCCTCCACAAACAAGTTTATCAGTGGCAAGGCCACAAGGTTGTCTTCATGAAGGTTCACAGGATTGAGTTGCTGCGGGACGTCCTCGATGATGTTCATGGCAAGGTCCGTCTTGTGTCCTGCCCAAATTAGATCGAGGCATGAAATAGTTGGCCCAGCTACTGTTTAATAGTAGTTTGGATTGTGTCTAATTATCCGAACCTTGCCTGTTATCGGCCCCTCTGGGGCTAGTACTCTGTTTGAATCCGTCTATGGGAACTGCTGCTACTTTTGTGTGCCCGTGAATCATGTGAGAACCATCATAATTGTTGCCGAAACAGATGTGTCCTCACTAGTTTTTTCATGAATATGGCATGGTAAGACATAAGTTGTCACGGTTTATCATACGAGCAGTGTGTGTTTTGATGAAATAGAGCACTCGTTCGAGAACCGTGCGCCCACGTATACATAAGTACTTGTAAACACTGTTGGTGCTACCCCACTTGTAAGCAGTTGTGCAAAACACGGCACATTGGCTCAGCTCGCTTCAACACTAGGCTATCGACCAGCTAACAATCAACAATCTGCTGTCTGACATATAAGCAACTATGTATCTTGTTACAGTGGTTCATGCAGTTAATTGAGGCCACAATGTAATAAATTCCAAACGTTCACACGCTAGTCCAGCGCTCATGTGGAACACTCACATTAAACTCGTCTTCACAAAAAACTTGAAAAGCATAAGTTAAGAAATTTTATACATCTCAATGATTCATAGAACATAACAAACATATACTAGTTCACAGCAAAAGACAAAGTTGTGAGAAGGTTTACAAATCAGGAAAAAACAAGCAAGGCTTCTCTGAGCAAAGGGCCTCCCGGCAGGCTTAAATTTCCTGGAGTTCAATCTGGTTTTTTCTTGTTGCCACTATCCAGGGTTAGGTTCTCTCATTCCAGAATAACCAATTATAATTGTGGTCTCAGCTGGAATGCTGAACTGAACCATGCAGTGTACTTACCAGCTGAAATGCTTGTGCATTCCACTAAATTTAAGCACCGCTATTTGCAGAAATAAGCAGACCACAATGCCTCTTGTCCGCGCACCTGTCCTAAAAACTGCCGTGCAACCATGCCACCTAGTCCTCGGTCCATGGATGAACTGGTAGAAAGTGCATTCCGGACTAGGATGTTGTTGTTTTCGCTCGTCCCTGCACTGCAATCAGGAAGTAAAACGTACGAAACAGCTTCTTTTAGATTGCGTTGGTCATTCTACCTTAGTTACTACCAATGTAGGGATACCTTGAAGACGGGAGGTTAGACGACGGCAACGAGGGATAGCCATCTCATTTTGCGCAGTTCTACTAAAACTGAGGTGTGTGCTTTTGATTGCGCGGATAGAAACAATACGGAGACAGACATCCCGAAACGTTATGGAGACAGACATCCCTGTTTGCGCAAATACGAAATACGGTCATTTAAACAGTGACAGATATTACTACTTTCCCTCGTTTCCTCTTAGAACCAAGTCCTAGATTCATGCTACAGCTTTCCCACTTTCTTCCCTGTTTGAACCAACGCTTTGAGTCGACTGTATGAACTAGCTTTACTTCTAATAATAGTAGAAGTCTAGGTGGCTTTGGAACAGCGGACAGAAGTAGAAAAGGATCCACACGAAGGGAGCTGGGGCAGTAGAGCAACGCAGATTCGAAGGAATATATACCTGAGGGTCGTCGGCATGTGGCAAAGACGGCGTCGGGAGGCCGCATCTTGGCCACAATACCACAGGGGGAAGAAGGGGTCGGAGGCCCTCCCGAGCCGGCGCTCTCTCAGAGAGAACGGCACAGCCGCCGATCGGGACGCGCGGGAAGCCGTTGGTCTCCTCCCTCGCCGTCGACGACGGCGTGAACGATGCACCTACACCCCTGCCCCGGTCGAGGTTGTCCGGCCGGATTTGTGACCAGCCGTGAGCTGAGAGAGAGTGTGGCCACCTATGTGTTGCTTAGATCTGGAGAGCATGAGAGAGTGAACGAGAGGAACCCTAGTAAAGCAAGCGCTAAGGCTCCTGCTTTTATATATAGTGGAATGATTTTGTTGTACCAGCTTCAAAAAAATGTGCTCCTACGTGTACCCGCGATTGGGTGTGAGAGAACTAGCGCGTGCGTGCACCGCTTCTCTTCGTGAGAGTACAATATACTATGCCCAAAGAACGTTCGCCGCAAGAGTAATAGTATAAGTGTGTGACGTGTGAGCTAAAATAAAATGTGCGCACCGTCTTTTGTTTTTTAGAAGTTCTGAGGGTAGGGTGTGAAGAGCACATATGTGCGTGACATCTACCTGCAGATAGACGGTGGGTGCGACGTGCGAGTCTGCGAGAGGACTCGGGAGAGTCGTGACTCGTGAGGGTGCGTGTGCGTCAGAGAGGGGGGGGGGCACGTATCAATGCAATGCATGTGTCCGTAAATCATTATCTGACAAACGTTTGCCACAAGCCTTTTCCTGACGAACGCCGTAAGTACCGTTAGATCGGCATCCGACAGTGTCAGTTTTGCCATGTCATTTAACAGAATAGCCACTCCTCCTACACACAAATCTTCCACGTGAGTGTTAGAAACTGCCGTACGCTCCCTCCGTTCCGAAATGCAGTGCATATAGCTTTATTGAAAATTCGAACCTCGCAAACTTTTACCGAGTTTTCGTGTACCAAATTGCACATGTAGAATACCATGTATATATCATTTCATTCATCTTCGAGAGGTAACTATAAAGATGGGTGAGGAGTCTACAAAGAAAGACCATCGTATCACCCGCAGCAATTTCAAGCATCCTTTAGTGTCGAGGAATAACATAGGAACTCTCTATGATATGATTTTTATAGGATTTTTTCCTTTAGAGCCAATTGGTTCATAGGAATAGATTCATATACTCCACATTTCAAAGGAAATAAACATGATATCATTTCTATAGCTTTAGAGCCACTTGCTTCATATGAATGGATTCCTATACTCCCTTAATTTCAAAGGTAAATAAACATTAGCGTATATTCAATAGAAAAGTTCCTATGATATGAACCAAATTACATCTCTTTTCTAATCCCTCTTCATAGGAATTGAGATACATGTCATCTCTAGATTCAATAGAAAAGTTCCTATGATGTGAACCAAATGACATCTCTTTTCCAATCCCTACTCATTGGAATTGAGATGCTCCATGTCATCTCTTTCCCTACAACTTCCGTGTATACATCTTCTATTCCTAAATAGATAGTACAACCCACTAGTAGTTTTTTTCCAAAACATGCAACTATGGCACAAGAACTATATAGTGTGCCAATAACTTTGAAAGATGGTCGCTGGACGAAGCTAACCCGACAGTGCAGAGATAGGCAAATCCGAGCACTACTAGCCGTTGGATATCATCAACATTCCACCAGATCTGCCACATGTACAATTTAGAAGACTCCATGGTCGAACTTAAGCATAATGCACAAACCTGAAAACACAAGCACTGCTCCTTTGTTCTAGAATCTTCTGTATCATAATTGATTATTTTTTCTAAATGAATTGCCATTATTTGTTTTTTACTTTATGATTTACAATGCACAACCCCATGAATCTTAACATTTTTATAAAACTAATTGATTTTGAATGAGATGAACTATAAGAACTAAATGAACGTCTACATCATGCATATATGACTCAAAGCTTTACATGCTATAGTGTGTATTTGTTCATAATTTGGTTTTGAAATCTCATGCGTTAAATACATGTGTACCTTACTAGTTTTGAGTAGAGTAGCAAATTTCGCGCGGCCCCGGGTATATCAAAATGCAGGGCCCATGCATCATTGCCTTTCGGTCGAACCTACGTCCACAATTTTTTGTACGTACTATATCTCCACTGGTCCCCAAACCCAAAATGCTGCCTCGTTCCCATAAAACCAAGCGGCCGACACATATTTAAGGCGTCGACTCGAACCCATTTACTACGACGTGGCCCCGCACGCCGTAGTACTCCTACAAACCCTACCGCCGCACTCATCATCGGTTTTCTTCAAGAGGACGAGGGAGAAGCCGATTTGTAGTGGAGGCGCTTTCAAAAAAAGGATCTGTAGTGGAGACCCCTACCCTAGGGTGCCCTAGGTAGCTGCCGTACGCATCATTGTTTTCTCTTTTCTTTATGCTCTTGCGCCCTAGAGTGAAATGATGGTTGCTTCATACGTCCAGCTTAATGCGGGAAAGGTGGGGCTTTGTGATTTGACCCCTCATCGCTCATTTTCTACTACTGCGGCGCTACGACCGGGGTGCCTCCAATTCCAACCGCTGCTCCGAACTGTAATTTGGTGCATCGCACGTGGAACAAGACGGTGGATGTGCCACATGTCGGCCAAAGGGGTCATGTTAAGTGTGTCTCCATTTCGTGTGCGGACTGACCCTGCTTGAGTTGCTACGCCAACACGACAGGAGCAGCCTACCACTTGGTTTTGCTCCTTGGTGAATCCCAACTATATTGATCTAAAAAGATACGTGCTAAACTACCCTCTCCGTCTCGGTTTTTGTATTTTTAGGCGTCTCGGTTTATAGGGCCTGCACGTAGTTCTAGGTCATCCATTTGACTAACTAAATATGAGTTACTATGTCACAAAAAGTATATCATTGGATTCTTAAGCGGATGTAGTTGTATTTAAAAGTCGAGGGCGGGGCTTTTCCTGCGCGGTAGGCGGGCCAGTTCGGCCTAGTCGGTTCGACAGAGACGCGAGAAGACGAGGGAGTAGGCTGTTGAAAACGTAGGGCCGTGTGATTTGACAGCGAGTTACTGCTGGACAGGTGGGGCCCCGTGATTTGACTTGCCATTATCATTTTAACTGCGGCGCTACAACCAGCGTGAGTCTCCCGATTCCTGACTACCTCCATACATGTGCCTCTCCCAATGCTCCACCATGTAGTAGAGGCTGGCTCTTGCATGAGAGCCCACTTCAACACTTTTTCCTTGCCTCTCTTTCCACCACATATGCAAAAATGCCATGTAAAGCGCACTATTGTACTTACTTTTACTTGCTCCTATAGGTGCTTAAGCTTGCCACATAGGCATAAAGTCTGATGTGGCAAGTTAATCAAGAAGAGAGAGACTAGTTTGGTGACCCAAGGAAGAAACGGTGCTAAGCGCGTGTACCTAGGTGAAAAAACAATTTCGAGTCTATAGCTAATTAAATGAAGCAAACTTAGCAACACCATTTCATTGGAAGAGGTCACTCCTTGGCAAATGCAATAAATACTAGTACTCCCTGTGTCCCATAATATAAGAATGTTTTTGGCACTACACTAGTGTCAAAAACGTTCTTATATTATGGGACGGAGGGAGTACGAAGAAAGAGATAGAGAGGAGTAAAAAAATACACTTATAGCCAACCTTATAGCCAACCTTGTTGTACTATGAGTGACTAAGTGATGACTATGTATGACATGCCAACATTAGATAGCCTAACGCACCGTGTTAAATCTCCAAGGGCGCGACCGCGCGAGCGACGCGACAGTCGTGGTAGGCGCGACCATGATACGGGCTGCTGGCGGCCCTTGGATCTGAGATCAAATGGTCGCATGCTAATTGCTGAAAATTTGCAGAATAACCCTCCAGGATAGGATATTCACCCATAGGTCTAGCATCACGCCATGCAACCGTTCGATATCAGATCCAAGGGCTCTCGAAAGCCCATATCATGGGAGAATGGAAAGCCACTACCCTGCCGTTCGCACGCTGGCAGTTCGCGCCTACTCTTCCCCGCACGTCCTTCAATACTAT
This sequence comes from Aegilops tauschii subsp. strangulata, assembly GCF_002575655.3. NCBI lineage: Eukaryota > Viridiplantae > Streptophyta > Magnoliopsida > Poales > Poaceae > Aegilops > Aegilops tauschii. The sequence continues at coordinate 522,913,021 of NC_053036.3, forward strand.
GGCGGTTCGCTCCTAGTCGTCCCGTCCATTCACATTACAGCAGTTCCACTAATCCTAACCCTCCTCCCAAATCCATGGCGTCCCAAATCTCGACGATCGGTGGTGAGGACAAGGTTAGAACCATCACCGGCGATGAGTTCGACGTCATCTACACCCGTTCTTCCGCGATGGTGAAAGGATGCCTTTCTCGCTTCAGACGCATGTTTGAAAACTCAGATGATGAGTGGGTCGCTGGGCTAGATGTTGAGTACACCACAGTCCTGGGACGAGAGAAGGATCTAAAGGACAAAGAGAGGAAGAAGCCCGCTGTGATCCAGGTTTGCGTACATAACGTTTGCTTGGTCTACCACATATGCCATGCCGACGTTGAGTGCCAGGATTTTAAGAACTTCCTCAAGGACAAAACAGTGAAATTCGTTACTGTAGACTTTAAGAACGACAAAGAAGTCCTAGGTCGGATAGGCCTCGTTGTAGGCAACCCCTTCGACCTCCAGAAGAATCGGCCGGTGCCCTCTCGTCAGCCTTCAATGCTGACCCTGGCAGGAGGCATGGTTCATCCGTCGTATCATAAACTAGAGAAACCTCATTACATGTTTCATCGTTATGCATGGCAGCGGAATGTACTAGATATAGACCACATCCACTACGCTGCAATGGATGGCTACCTTTGTTTCAATATCTACAAGGGTTGGATGAAGAGCAACAGCCAAGTGTGCGGTTCAAGCACAGAAGTATCGGCCAAGAGGAAGAGGGACAAGGACGAAGTCGAGGACGTGGACGAGGACTCCGAGTAAGATGGCAGTGTCGTTGCTCATGGTGGTTCTAAACTTCTAATGCAGTGTCTACCAAATTAGTTGCATAGTTTAATTTCAGGTGTGCTTAGTTTAATTTGAGGGGTGTGTTGTGCTGAGCCCCCAGCAGAACTATGTTATGTTTTTTCTCGTTACTTTAACTCTTCAGTATGTACATACTACTAGTATTTCTTTAATAGAATTTAGCACCCCAATTAAGCACGTACTAGCTTTTTTAATAGTACTATATGCATAATTTTGCGACGAGCGCTCTCTATATGTACCACCTTTTTTTAATTTCAATTTTTGCTCCATGGCGCAATCCATCAATAGTACTACTGTACAAAAGTATACTTTTTTTAAAAGGCTAGAGTACTGTTCATCACATATATAGCCAGTTAAATTCTCAACCTGGAACGACGTGCATGCCATGTAGTAAACCGATACGGAGGAAGTATAGTAAAAATGAGGTGATTTTACCGAGCGATCGGCGGGGGAGCATGGTCTGTCATGCGGTCCCACGTGTCATGATGTACCAAGGCGATGCGCGTGTCCCTCTTGAGGCAGAAGCAATACTACGTGGTTTGAGATGATGGTGAACCGAAGTGTGAAATAATGGTTGCTTCGTCCGTCTGGGAAGGTGCGGCATTGTGAGTTGACATCTCATTGCTCATTACTACTACTGGGCCGGTACGAGTGGGGTGCGTCCCCCTGCTGTTCTGCACTGTTATTTGGTGCTTGACACGTCGACCCGGTTGCTATATATCCCACATGTCGGCGACAGGAAGTACAGAATTCATGAAAGGGAGCGTCGACGGAGGAGTATACTACAGAATTCATGAAAGGGAGCGACTTAGTTTTGGAAAAATCTGTTTTTACGGAGTACGTACCCACTAGGGTTTATAGGGCTCATCTAAAAAACATTCGTCATTCCGTTTGATAAGTCTCAATTCTACTATACTAGTAGTAGTACCATTACATGTTGGATTTCGAGGTGCGTTAGATCACCCGACGCAAGCAGTGTCAAGAGGAAACTAACCAATGCATGTACAAGTTCATGGAAATTTAGTGGTCATTCATGCATTTGTTCTAATTAATGCCTCAGTAAACATAACTTCTTGAGAAAAATGAGCGTACTAATTACTTGTGCAAACTACGAAATTAATTCGAGCACTCACCGTTTACCTTGGTTGGAGAGATTTTGAAATTGAGCCATAAACTGGAAAGGAGGGAGTAGTAACTTTTGTCTCGATTACAATTTGTGGCCTTGTATAGATGCAAAATGTATTTTTTATAGTGGCCTTGTATAAGTAAATGGAGGGAGTACTAACCAAAGTACGTAGTAGGGACGAGGAGTAAACGGAGGGAGTAGTAAAATTTTCTCCTCGTGCTGCGAGCCACCGCGCGCGTGGGCGAGGGAGCGGGCGTAAAGGCATACAGTAGTAGTAGTAGTACTACTACTACTCGTAAGCAAGCTTCACCTCATCCTGCGAGCCACCGCGCCCGTGGGCGGGGGAGACGGCGTACTAAGCAAGCTTCTCCTCGTTCTGCGAGTTGACGGGACACATCAAAAGTACTCCAGTGTATAGAGCCTTGCCTCTAAGGTAGGCCCCACATGGTTTGCCTCTTTTTTTAATTTAACATAACGCGTCAAGTCGCAATTTGTTTGTTCACCCGTGGTAGACGATCCTCCCTCCACCAAGTGGACAACCAGTACACGTCCCAAATTACCACGTGGGCTGCCTTTTTCATACAGAAATGAGCTCCACCGTGTACCCGCGCGGGTGTCATTGGGAAAGAGACGGGAGTACGTGCGCCGTGCGTGCACCTCTTCTCTTCGTGCACGCCCCCACCTACGTGGGTGTGTGTGAGAGAGATACAAACCTAGACATAATGCGCCGTCCATCTCCATGCCTCCGCTCAGTCCGACCACCAGTCACCACCACGCCCCACTCCTCCTCACCTTATCTCTCATCTTTCTCCCTCCATTTTTATATACAAGGGGCCACTATCAAAATTACAATTTTCAGATATACAAGGCCACTAACACTAATCGATGCAATATTAATGGTGTTTGCCTCGTGGTACTAGCAAAGGAGGACATTAATTATCCCTTGCATGCATGCGGGAGTTTGTAAAAAATTGCATCTTGATGTTCCGTGCAATGCACGGGCATCTTGCTAGTCCATGAAAACAACACATGGAAAAATTCCACGGCGAACGAGGGATTTGAATCTGTTGGGAGGGGCTGTTTGGATCTTGCCCGGGGTAGCCAAAATATTGGCGACCCTTTTGTCCACCGGTGCCTTTGCCACCGATGAACGAGGAATGGCTCGGGTGCTCATGCTGTCATGCATCCTCCAGCGCGCACGTTGGAGACGAGCTCGCACGAGCTGTGTTTTTTTGTCCCACAACGCCGCCCGAGCCGCCCGCAGACTGACCGGCGATCCGCAAATTACACCATCCAACTGTAGCCGCACACATTATGACAGCAACTCAACCAACCGGACGAAATTCACGCAAACACGTAGACAAACTGATATTTCATATAAACAACGATGGAAATCATATAAAATACCGGATTTTCATACAAACATGACGGATTTCATTACATTCAAATGAACTACGCGGTGCTAGTTCTGGACAGCACAGGTATATAAGACCTGGCCTAAATGGTCGCCCGCCGATCGATTTGTGTTCCTCATGTCCGGCAGCACGATCACCGGACTGCCGGGAGCCCCGGAGGTATATGCTTCAGCGCAAAGGACGGCTCGCTTCCCCACTGCCCAACTGATATCATTGGCTGGTGCCGAACATGATGGTGGCCGGTGCCGGTTCGAGTTCATCACCATCCACTACTTCGCCATGGCCGGCACCGGCTGGAGTTCATCCTAACATTCCCCTCTACTGTGGAGCCCATGCGGGGTCGACGAAGGTCCTCGCAACAAAAGGATCCGGCAAGACACCTGCTGTGTACGCCGGCATCGCCTCCGCGGTGGCCTTCATGGGACCCAAGTGGCGGCGGCCTCCCGTGTTCTACTTCTCCTTGATGATGGCGGCGGACGTGGAGGCGCTGGCCAGCGACTCGTCGCTCTCCGCACACCCGGCTTTAGTCGCTGCCTGCATGGTGCGCCGCCGACATGGGAGTCTCGGCCACAGAAACGGGAGACGCGGTACGAGGCGGCGGCGTGGACGGCAGCAATGACGCCCGTGCGCCGCTCCTCGTCGAGCTGGCCTGGAGCGGCGAGTTGCTGAACCGCGCACCGGCTTGGGGCGGCAACTGGCTCCGTTGGGCGAGGGGAGGGAGGTGGATCAGCGAGCTGCATAGCTCGTATCCGGCGGGCTACCCAGCTGGCTTGGATGCAGAATAACTACTCTTCGTAAGCCATTGTAAGAGTGGACAAAATGGTGGAGGAGATAGGGGAGCGGCGGAGGTGTGCGATTCTTGGCCGGCGTTTGGCCTCGTTTAAATAGGAGATTAAATAGACGGCGGACGGGAGGAGCTCGGCCGGCGTTGCGTTTAACGCCGGCCCGGTCATGAACGGACGTGTGTCCAGAGTGGGTTTCTTGGCTTCCACATGGGCGGGTTTCATGGAGGCGTTTGAATGCGGCACGGAGGCGTGTTCAGCCGGGCGTGCCGCGAGTGGCGCCCTCGACTCTGACCTAGGACACCGCGCCGTTCTTCCACTGACGTGTGGGCTCTTTGGGTGCATGGCCTGCATGTCAGTGACCCAACGCAGGCAGCGCACAGCAGAGGAACCTTTGGTGGGCCAGGGCGGTCAGAAGCGGGCATTTCATAAACCGATGATTGTTCATTGAGTGTGACATCATCCTTTTCATGTACATAAGCCTACTATGTTGATAGCCCATTCGATACGTTGTGATTCATAAAGACCGCTGCAAACATCAATGTTCTGCTTATCACAGATAAGATTGATTAATACCCGTAACAATCCATGTCGTTAACAAAGGGTGCATGCACGTATAGGTTGAGCGTGTGTCTTGCGTCGTGTGCTGTGTGCATGCAGGCGTACGAGTGTTGTGTGCGTGCAAGGGTACGTTTCAGTGTTGCATGCATGGGTGCGTGCGTGCGTGTGTTCGTGAGTGCATGTGTAAGTGTCAGTGTTGCACGCCAGCATGTGTGCATGTGTACGTGTCAGTGTTGCAGGCCTACATGCGTGCGTGTCTTGCGTGCGTGCATGTGTACGTGCGGGGTGAGGCTACCCGTCAGTCGACTGACTTTTTCATCTCTGGTCATTAGATTTTCCAGCCGTTGGATACGAAATCAAGGGCCTCCAGTTTATCATCAAACTCCACCCCCTGAGCCGCCAGCCACCATCGGCTGAACTGCCAGCCCCCGCCGCCCGCGGCCGGCCCGCCCTCCCCGAAACCACCCCCACCGCCGGTCCGCCGCCGCACCGGCCATCCCTCTACCCTCCCCCCCGCCGAGCTTTTTCTCCGGGGATCCCCACCCCACCGCCCAATGAACGCCCCCCAACCGTCGGTGACTGCGAACCAGAGGTCTCACGACTTCGAATACCCACCGACCACTAATTTATTACCATTTCTGTCCTTCATATACGCGCTGACGGGTGGGCCCTATGGTAATGTGCGCTGCTGAATGTGGACCGTTTGACTGGTCAATTGATCGTGTTATCACCCTAAAATGTACTCCTATTTTATTAACACAGTACAGACTCAAACTACCATTTCTTTCTTTCATATATGGGCTGACAGGTGGGCCCCACGGTTACGCGCCCCGATGGTGCAACACTAGTTGCGCCGCGTGGAACGTTTGACTGGTCAATTGACTATGTCATCAACAAAATACGGAGTTGTACGGGTGAGCCAGTGACCGTATAATCATGATATGTATTTTTTTTAACACGGTACAGACGCAAGGGCTCATATATACGCGCAAGCACTCACCGCTATAAGCGCACACACGCGAACCCTACCCCTATGAGCACCTTCGAGAGAGCGGGCCAGCATATATGATCTTGATATTTTACGAAGTCACCATAGGTGCCTCGTAGTCGGGTGGAACGTCTCCTCCCACTGAACGTACATCGCCGGAAAATACTGAAATTAACACAAGATAAATGCGAGCACCGGGACTTTAACCTTGGTGGGCTCGAGAAACCACTGTCCTCTAACCATCCAACCACATGTTGGTTAGCACGACAAAATGTATGTGGTGACCGTGATGAGCTTATTCTGAAGTCCAGTGACCATATCGTGCTTTCGCTTCAAATACAATGACCGTAAGTGTCGTCAACAAAATACGGAGCACGCATCAAATGCAAAGTCCGTCAGTGTCATCAACAAAATATGGAGACGTATCGTGAGCTAGATACCATTGTACTATTGTATATGCTTATTTTCTTAGTGGCCGATTGCATGTGTGGTGTGGTGGGCACATCATTTCTAGTTGTGGTGGGTCAACATGAAGACTCATGGGTCGGTTCCATCCTGCGCCACATATAGGTTGGACCGAGACGTGTTATACGAAGACCCATGTGGAGGACTCAGCGTACAACACGAAGCTACCAGAGTCGCGGAGGACTCTATCCCCACTGGTGATAAGCTGACTATATATGATTTGTAACCCTAGGCCCTTAGTATGTTACACAAGCTTGGGGGCTAGTTCGTCGATAGTATACACACACGCACAATGCCTGGTATTCATGTGTACTTTGTACACACCCCTATCACTAATATACAGTACCAGGAGTAGGCTCTTTCTTCAACTGCAAGGGTCCGATCCGAACTAGGGTAAAACTTTGCCTCGTATTACCATCCAGCCTAATAGCCAGGGATATCCTACCGAATGATATGATGAAATCATATCTGCCAACTACTAAGAGAGAGGTGTGTCGGGGGGCAATGTGTGCGAGAGAGGCCTAAAGATAATGTGCGTGCGGGAGATACGTAGGCACATATATGTGCGTAGAGAGGGCTAGTAGAGACCGTGCATGTGTATATATGCATGTGAGAGAAATATTGTTTTCCAACTGAGATTAGTGAAAAGAGTGGTACATAGTAGTCAGAAAGAGAGATAGAGAAACAAAGAGAGCATGTGCGTGAGACACCCCGACACCCTGAGAGAGATTGTGAGCATGTGTGAAAGAGAAATGCCGATGCATATACGTTTGTGAGAACGGGGCGAGGCATAGTGCATCTACGTGTAAAAGGTGGTTCTACGCATTAAATTAAAATATAAATGGCATTATTATTTTTGGATGAGATCATGAATTTTGCAAATTGCGTATGGACGAAAATCGGTCTATCAGACACCCTTACTCTATTGAATTCTAGCATGTGCATGTGTTTATTTCATATTATCGATCCATAGAGTGAGAGCGGTTTGAAATACAGGTAATGGATGCTTTTGCAATTCATATATAAACATTAATTAGTGCACTCCATGTTGTTAGTGTGAAGCACTTTATACATTTGTCACTTGCATGGATACATTCCAAATTGCTAGCTACGAAATAGAATACATGTCGAATTCAACATAAAGGGGGTTTCGAAGATTCGAATTCATAGGAAGTGCATTCATCTATTTGAACCCGAGATAATGGCATTTGTAAATCAGATGTAAAAGGGGGCATCAATCTTTTTTGTGAGTTCGAACATGCTATATATATTCATACGCATATCTAACTTTTTTTGCAACCAAGGAGATTATATCTGGAACCATGCATGAACTGAGGTAAGTTGCATATTTTTTAATATATACTCGTGTACAATGTATATTCAAATGTACCCCCTCCATTCCAAAATAATCATAGCTTTAGGATTTTCAAGAGTAAAGATTTGTGAAGTTTGACAAATCCTGAAAGTTCAATTCAAGAGAACCGAAAACGTTAATGCTTCTGCTCCCAAATATTGAACGAAGCGCCAAATAGGCCTCTGGTCACCCAAAACTGCGCGAGACTAATGTTTTGGTGGTAGGAAATTACTGTCCTGACTCTGGCCCGTGTAGCCTATCGGCCCGATGTCCAAAGGTCTAAACCGGGGTAGGTTTGTAACTTCACCAAGACGCCAGTCTCAACCGCCTCCGAGAAGCATTCATACGCCGTGGGCGCCTACCCATGCGCTCGGCCGAAATCTATCCCGCCCACATTTGGGACACCAAACATGACTGTCCTACCCCCAACCCGCAATAATTCCGAAATTTTAGATGGGGGCAAAGTTTCTAACTTCCCCAAATTTCAAACAAGCGCGTCTCAAACCAAAACATTGTTCCCCCTTAGTTCCCCGCCTCCCTCTGTTTCCCCATTCATACTCCGTGGGCGCGAAAACGCCCTCTCCACCAGCCGCGAAACCCCAGCCTCCTCCGTGCTCCACCCCATAGCGGCCAATCCACCGCCGCCCTCCTCCATCACGCCGGAGCCGGTACCCCGACGTCGTCGTCCAACGCAACCGCAACCGCAACGCCCTCAAGGACTTAGCAGCTGAAGCCGAGGCAGAGCTGCCTCCATGACGCCGACGCCGACGTGCGTCGTACCAGAACCACTCCGACCACGCCGTCCTGCGCCTCACTGCTGTGGCTCCACTGTCGCAACCGTCCACCGCACCGGAGCTGTTCCCGCTACGCCGTCGTTCGCCGCCTCGGATCTGCTTCCCCACCGCCGACAGACGGCCACCGCACCACACTCAACAACTTGGCCATGGGTTCGTCCAAGGCTGCACCGTCCTCCACAACTTCTGGTTTCCGGCGAACAACAACAAGATCGTCAGAAAAACAGAAGGAGGACACAACACTGCCAGCAGAAAGAGGTACTCCTCTTCCCTTATTCGTGCAAATCTTACGTCTCCGCTCACACCGTATTCATCCCACGAAAGAAACTAGTTGAGCGCTTCTTACTGCATTTTCTTCGTGATACTAAATGCACAAGGTTTGCTCCCTTTTACTATTTCACCTTTGCTAGAGGTCAGTAGCCCGCCTGGATTTCAATTCAGGGTCAGTCGAACTGCAATTAAAAGAAGCAGCGCCTGCTTAGGCGCGCGGAGCACCTAGTCCGCATGTTCCCCGGGGAAGCGGCGCATCAGTGTCTATCATAGGGGTGTGGGGCGCAGGAGATGCTTGCGCCCGATCTGGAGGTCGGCGGGGCTTGAATGGATGGCCGGGGGGAGGGCGGTGCCAAGCAGGGCGGTGCGGTGAGGCCGAGGGGAGGGCGCAGGCAGGGAAGGAATACTGGGCCGGTGGTCGCTGGTGTTTCGAGGAAGATCGTCAACACTGACTGGCTGGAGGTAGATGAAGGCGATCTGCCCGTTCTTTGTACATCGGACGGTGCAGAAAAAATGGACTGACCTATTTGCTTTCAGTCGACTGTTATTTTCATAGAATCCTGTACTAATTTAGTGTGCCATGCATGTTGTAGAGCTATCATATGTCTCCCGTCATTTATTTCTCACCGACCTGCTATCTGCTACCTTTACACTGTACTAATTGTGCACACACTTCACCCATACTCACACTATTGTTTTTTATGCATGGGTATTGCAGACTCTGACGCAGTGTTGATGAATGCAGAAAAGAAAAGACAGAAGTCGCTCCAGTGTAATTCGAAGATAAGCACTAAGCGTTTCAGCACTCTAATGGGTGTAGTGTCAGCAGTTGGAGACAGTAAACGTAGCTCTATAGTTGATGATCTCAATTGCCACACACAACCATCCCAGGTGCTTGCTTTAACTTCGCGTTGTCAAATGTGGTTGCATGTTGCATATGGTGTCTAGCTTGTATTGCTTCCAATTTGGTTAAACTGCATCTGCTTACTTTACACATTATACCTTTGATAATGACATGCTTTCCTGTTTTTGATACATACTACATATGTCTATTAACCATGTTCGTACATCAAACTAATGCTCTTTTGTATCCCTCGTCAATCACTTATGATGAGACAGTCACCCGAGTGGGTTACTGTGAGACGCCCTACTCGTTTAAAGAGTGCAGTGTCATCCTCCCCACATGATTCTCAAGAAACACCAAGGCTAAATGAAGATAGTCAACGTAGCTCTCTAGTTGATCACCGCAATTCCCCCACACCACCATCGCAGGTGCTTGCTCTTACTTGGCAGTGTGATATGTGGTTGCATGTTGCATATGGTGTCTACCTTGTAATGCTTCTAATTAGGGTAAATTGCATCTGCTTAGTTAACACATTATACCTGTGAATATGACATGCCTTCCTTTTTTGGGTACATACTACGTCTTTCTATTAACCATGTTCTTACATCAAACTTCTTTTCTTGTGTATCCCTCATCAATGCTCCTAATTTGTTAAATTGCATCTCCTTAGCTAACACATTATACATGTGAATATGACATGCCTTCCTGTTTTTGGTACATACTACATCTGCCTATCACACCATGTTCTTACATCAAACTACTATTCTTGTGTATCCTGCGTCTATCGCTTATGATGAGACAGTCACGCGCGTGGGTTAATATGAGACGCAATACTCTTATAAAGAATGCAATTTCATCCTCTCCACATGATTTTCAAGAAACAACAAGCCTAAATGAAGATATTGAACGTAGCTCTGTACCTGAAGACCGCACTTCCCCTACACCATCATCACAGGTGCTTGCTCTAACTTCGCAGTGTGATATGTGGTTGCATGTTGCATATGGTGTCTAGCTTGTAATGCTTCTAATTAGGGTAAATTGCATCTGCTTAGTTTACACACTATACCTGTGAATATGACATGCCTTCCTATTTTTGGTACACACTACATCTATGTGTTAACCTTGTTCTTACATGAAACTACCTCTCTTCTGTATCCTGCATCAATCACTTACGATGAGTCACCTTTATTCATTGCATATTGCATATTATTTCTAGCCTGTTGCCATGTATTGCTTCTAATTTGGTCAAATACATTCGTTAGGGCACCCTTTTAATTTGGCTGTGTGATATTGGTTTCATCTTTCATATGGTTTCTAGCTTGCATCATTCTAACAAGTTCAAGCACCTTGTGCTTAGTTTACACTTTATACATCATACATGTCAATATGTCATGCCGTCCTGTTTTTCATACATATTCCATCCTCCTATCATGCGGCTGCCTTACATGAAAGTAGTGTTCATCAGTATCATGCATCAATGAGTTCTGAAGAGCAAATTTTATTCCTTTTTCTTGTGGGTTTGACTTGACAAGGCAAAATCAAGAAAGAGGAAGGAAAAGAGTAAGGAAGGCGATGATGGTGGTCCTCTGCAGCAACGTAAACGGAGCATCTGTACCGATTCTCCTTGTACTGATAGTGCATTACAAGGTCCAAGTCTCCGCTCCCCTACTCCACCATCCAAGGTGCTTGCTCTAACTTGGCAGTGTGATATCTGGTTGCATGTTGCATATGGTGTCTAGCTCGTATTGCTCCTAATTAGTGTAAACTGCATCTGCTTAGCTTACACATGATACATGTGAATATGACACGCTTTCCTGTTTTTGGTACATACTATATCTCTCTATCACACCATGTTCTTACATGAAACTACTCTTCTTGTGTATCCTGCATCAGTCACTTATGATGGGACACCTTTAAGTTGGCAGTGTGATATTGGTTTGCGTCTTGAATATGATTTCTAGCATGTATTGCTTCTAGTTTGATGAACGCCACCTATGACGAGACAGTTTTAACTTGGCAGAGTGATATTGATTGCACCTTCCATATGGTGTCTTGCAGTGTTTCTAATTTGTTGAAGTGCCTTCTGCTTAGTTACCACATCATAGGTGTGAATATGTCAAGCCGTCCATTTTTTCGTACATATTCCATCCTCGTATCATGACTTTGCCTTTCATCAGAGTAGTGTTCGTCAGTATCATGCATGAATGAGTTCTGAAGAGCGAATGATATTCCTTTTTCTTATCGGTATGACCTCACAATGCAAAATCAATAAAGCTGAAGGAAATTGGCAAGGCATTGGATGATGGTGGTCCTTCCGAGCAACTGAAACGGAGGTTCTCTACAGATTCTACTCCGCCATCCTCCCAACAAGATTCGCAACACAACGCAAGGCTAGACAGTCAATGTAGCTGTGTAGATGATGAGCACATCACCCCTACTCCACCATCACAGGTGCTTGCTCTAACTTGGCACTATTATATGTGGTTGCATGTTGCGTATGATGTCTAGCTTGTATTGCTTCTAACTTTGTTGAATTGCATCTGCTTACTTTACACATAATGCCTGTGAATATGACATGTGTTCCTGTTTCTACATCAGACTACTATTCTTGCATATCCCGCATCAGTTACTTATGATAAGGCCTCTTTAAGTCGCCACTGTGATATTGGTTGTGTCTTGCATATGATTTCTAGCATGTACTGCTTCTAATTTGTTGAAACGCCATACAGTTTGAACTTGGCAGAGTGATATTGGTTGCATCTTTCATATGGTGTCTAGCTTGCAGTGCTTCTAATTTGTTGAAATATCTTCTGCTTAGTTACCACATCATAGGTGTGAATATTTCACACCATCCTATTTTTCATACATATTCCATCCTCGCATCATGTGTTTACCTTTCATCCGAGTAGTGTTCGTCAGTATCATGCATGAATGAGTTCTGAAGAGCAAATTGTATTCCTTTTTCTTATCGATTTGACTTCACAATGCAAAATCATTATAGCTGAAGGAAATTAGTCCGGCAGTGGATGATGGTGGTCCTTCGGAGCAACTCAAACAGGGGGTCTCTATAGATTCTACTTCGCCATCCTCCCAACAAGATTCGCAAGACAACACAAGGCTGGACAGTCAACGTAGCTGTGTAGATGATGAGCACATCTCCCCTACTCCACCATCACAGGTGCTTGCTCTAACTTGACACTATTATATGTGGTTGCATGTTGCGTATGATGTCTAGCTTGTATTGCTTCTAACTTGAATTGCATCTGCTTACTTTACACATAATGCCTGTGAATATGACACGTGTTCCTGTTTCTAGAACATACGTGTACATGATGAGCACATCTCCCTTACTCCACCATCACAGGTGCTTGCTCTTACTTGGAACTGTTATACATGGTTGCGTTTTCCATATGATGTCTAGTTTGTATTGCTTCTGATTATGTTGAATTGCATCTGCGTAGCTTACAACTTATACCTGCAACGATCACTTACCCATAAGACACATTTAACTTGGGACTGTGATGTAGGTTGTATCTTGCATTGTCTTCTAGCTTGTACTGCTTCTAATTTCTTGAAATGGCACTTACGACGAGACACTTTTTAAGTGATAGTGATATTGGTTGCATGTTCATATGGTGCCTAGCTTTCATTTCTTCTAATTTTGTTGAAATGCCTTCCGCTTACTATTTTATCATACATATTCCATCCTCCTATCATACGCGTGAATATGAAACACTGTCTTTTTTTGTATATATTCCATCCTCCTATCCCGCACTTGCCTTACATCAAAGTAGTGTTCGTCTGTATCATGCATCAACCAGTAATGCAGAGCTAATTTTATTCATCTTCTTGTGGTTTTGACTTCATAAGGCAATATCAAAAAATAGGAAGGAAAAGAGTAAGTTAGGGGATGTTGGTGGTCCTCCGCACCGACGCAAATAGAGACTCTCTAGATTTGCCAATGCTACTACTAATGAAGTTGAAGTCCCAAGTCTACATGATGAGTTCATCTCCCGTACTCCACCATCGCAGGTGCTTGCTCTAAGTTGACAGTGTGATAATTGGTTTCATGTTGCATATGTTGTCTAGCCTGTATTTCTTCTATTTTGATTAAATTGCACCTGCTGAGTTTATACGTTATACCTGTGCATATGGCATGGCTTTCTGTGTCTAGAATACACTGCATCTATCTATCATACCATGTTCTTACATCAAAGTACTGCTGTTGTGTATCTCGCATCAGTCACTCATGATTGGACACTTTTAACATGGCAGTTTGATAGTGGTTGCATCTGGCATTGATTTCTATGTTGTACTGCTTCTAATTTTTCGAATTGCCACTTATGACAAGACACTTTTAACTTGGCAGAGTAATATTGGTTGCATCTTTCATATGGTGTCTAGCTTGCATTACTTCTATTTTCTTGAAAATCCTTCTGCTTAGTTTGCACATCGCAGCTGTGAATATCATATGCCGTCCCGTTTTTCTTACATATTCCATCCTCATACGGTTGTCTTACATCAAAGTATTGCTTGTCTATATCCTTCATCAATGAGTTCTGAAGAGTGATTTTATTCTTTTGTGTTGTGGGTACAGCTTGACATGGCAAAGTCAAAAAAGAGCAAGGAAAATAATATAGTAGGGAGTGCTGTTACTCGTCGGGTGAAACGGAAAAGGTTCTGCCATCGAGATTCTGCTGGTACTTATAGTGCAGTAGAAGGTCCAAGTCCACCGGCTAAATCTACAAACACAGTATCACCTGCTCCACCAACTGCAGCATCCACTTCAACTGTACCAGCATCTCAACCAGTTACTCGTTCGTTTGCTCCGGAACTGGCCAGTTCCCAAGCTGCCTTCACACCTAACACTACTTCCGAAGCACTGCTGACACAACAGGACTTGGCAAGATCAGATGAACCTCATCAGCATCAACACCAAGACGGTACCTCACCGAGTCAAGTTGCAGTTGCATGCTCCTTTATATGTACTCTCATAGTTTGATGTACACTAACACTTTCCATATTCGTTGTTGAACTAGCACCATGCCGCAAGCGGAAACAGACATCAGGGATAATGCTTGACAGATTAACAAAATCTAAAGGAGGAAGAATGGAGATCCATTTTGAGACAGGTTTAAAAAGGCCACGTGATGCTACTGTTGGGGAACGTAGCAGAAATTCAAAATTTTCTACGCATCACCAAGATCAATCTATGGAGTAATCTAGCAACGAGGGGAAGGGGAGTGCATCTACATACCCTTGTAGATCGCGAGTGGAAGCGTTCAAGAGAACGGGGTTGATGGAGTCGTACTCGTCGTGATCCAAATCACCGATGATCCTAGCGCCGAACGGAGGGCACCTCCGCGTTCAACACACGTACGGAGCAGCGACGTCTCCTCCTTCTTGATCCAGCAAGGGGGAAGGAGAGGTTGATGGAGATCCAGTAGCACGACGGCGTGGTGGTGGAAGTAGCGGGATCCCGGCAGGGCTTCACCAAGCGCAAGCGGGGAGGAAGAGGTGTCACGGGAGGGAGAGGGAGGCGCCAGGGCTTGGATTGCTGCTGCCCTCCCTCCCCCCCACTATATATAGGGCCAAGGGAGAGGGGGGGCGCAGCCTTGGCCCTTCCTCCAAGGAAGGGTGCGGCCAGGGAGGAGTCCTTCCTCCCCAAGGCACCTCGGAGGTGCCTTCCCCCTTTAGGACTCTCCGTTTTTCTTATCTCTTGGCGCATGGGCCTCTTGGGGCTGGTGCCCTTGGCCCATATAGGCCAAGGCGCACCCCCTACAGCCCATGTGGCCCCCCCGGGGCTGGTGGACCCCCTTGGTGGACCCCCGGACCCCTTTCGGCACTCCCGGTACAATACCGATAAAGTGCGAAACTTTTCCGGCGACCAAAATAAGACTTCCCATATATAAATCTTTACCTCCGGACCATTCCGGAACTCCTCGTGACGTCCGGGATCTCATCCGGGACTCCGAACAACTTTCGGGTTACCGCATACTAATATCTCTATAACCCTAGCGTCACCGAACCTTAAGTGTGTAGACCCTACGGGTTCGGGAGACAATCAGACATGACCGAGACGACTCTCCAGCCAATAACCAACAGCGGGCTCTAGATACCCATGTTGGCTCCCACATGCTCCTCGATGATCTCATCGGATGAACCACGATGTCGAGGATTCAATCAATCCCGTATACAATTCCCTTTGTCTATCGGTATGTTACTTGCCCGAGATTCGATCGTCGGTATCCCGATACCTTGTTCAATCTCGTTACCGGCAAGTCTCTTTACTCGTTTCGTAACACATCATCCCGTGATCAAATCCTTGGTCACATTGTGCACATTATGATGATGTCCTACCGAGTGGGCCCAGAGATACCTCTCCGTTTACACGGAGTGACAAATCCCAGTCTCGATTCGTGCCAACCCAACAGACACTTTCGGAGATACCTGTAGTGCACCTTTATAGCCACCCAGTTACGTTGTGACGTTTGGTACACCCAAAGCATTCCTACGGTATCTGGGAGTTGCACAATCTCATGGTCTAAGGAAATGATACTTGACATTAGAAAAGCTCTTAGCAAACGAACTACACGATCTTGTGCTAGGCTTATGATTGGGTCTTGTCCATCACATCATTCTCCTAATGATGTGATCCCGTTATCAACGACATCCAATGTCCATGGTCAGGAAACCGTAACCATCTATTGATCAACGAGCTAGTCTTCTAGAGGCTTACAAGGGACATGGTGTTGTCTATGTATCCACACATGTATCTGAGTTTCCTATCAATACAATTCTAGCATGGATAATAAACGATTATCATGAACAAGGAAATATAATAATAACCTATTTATTATTGCCTCTAGGGCATATTTCCAACAGTCTCCCACTTGCACTAGAGTCAATAATCTAGTCCACATCACCATGTGATTAACACTCATAGGTCACATCGCCATGTGACCAACATCCAAAGAGTTTACTAGAGTCAACAATCTAGTTCACATCTCTATGTGATTAACACTCAATGAGTTCTGGTTTGATCATGTTATGCTTGTGAGAGAGGTTATTAGTCAACGGGTCTGAACCTATCAGATTCGTGTGTGCTTTACGAATATGTATGTCATCTTGTGGATGCTACCACGTGCTATTTGGAACCATTTCAAATACTTGCTCTACTATACGAATCCGGTTTACTACTCAGAGTCATCCGGATTAGTGTCAAAGTTCGCATCGACGTAACCCTTTACGACGAACTCCTTTTCACCTCCATAATCGAGAAAATTTCTTAGTCCACTAGATACTAAGGATAAGTTCGACCGCTATCATGTGATCCATTCCCGGATCACTATTGTACCCCTTGACCAACTCATGGCAAGGCACACTTCATGTGCGGTACACAACATAGCATACTGTAGAGCCTACGTCTAAAGCATAGCGGACGACCTTCGTCCTTTCTCTCTCTTCTGCTGTGGTCAGGTCTTGAGTCTTACTCAATACTCACACCTTGTAACACAGCCAAGAACTCCTTCTTTGCTGATCTATTTTGAACTCTTTCAAAATCATGTCAAGGTGTGCGTTCTTTGAAAGTATCATTAGGCGTCTTGATCTATCTCTATAGATCTTGATGCCTAATATGTAAGCAGCTTTTATCCAGGTCTTCCTTTGAAAAACTCCTTTCAAACAACCCTTTATTGTTTCCAGAAATTTTACATCATTTCGGATCAACAATATGTCATTCACATATACTTATCAGAAATGTTGTAGCGCTCCCACTCACTTTATTGTAAATACAAGTTTCTAACAAACTTTGTATAAACCCAAAAACTTTGATCACTCCATCAAAGCGTATATTCTGACTCCGAGATGCTTGCTCTAGTCCATGGAAGGATCGCTGGAGCTAGCATACCTTTTAGCATCCTTAGGATCGACAAAACCTTTCTGATTGTATCACATACAACCTTTCCTTACGAAAACTGGTAAGGAAACTTGTTTTGACATCCATCTGCCAGATTTCATAAATGCAGCTAATGCTAACATAATTCCGACGGACTTAAGCATCGCTACGGCTGAGAAAATCTCATCATAGTCAACTCCTTGAACTTGTGGAAATACTCTTTGCCACAAGTCGAGCTTCATAGACGGTAACATTACCGTCCACGTCGTCTTCTTCTTAAAGATCCATTTATCTCGGATTTCATGGCTTCTAACCATTTGTCGGAATATGGGCCCACCATCGCTTCTCCATAGCTCGTAGGTTCAGTATTGTCCAACAACATGATATCTCAGACAGGATCACGTACCACTCTGAAGTAGCACGCATCCTCGTCGTCCTACAAGGTTTGGTAGTGACTTGATCCGAAGTTTCATGATCACTATCATAAGCTTCCACTTCAATTGGTGTAGGTGCCACAGGAACAACTTCCTATGCCCTGCTACACACTAGTCGAAGTGACGGTTCAATAACCTTATCAAGTCTCCACCATCCTCCCACTCAATTCTTTCAAGAGAAACTTTTCCTCGAGAAAGGACTCGTTTCTAGAAGCAATTACTTTTGCTTCCAGATATGAAATAGGAGGTATACCCAACTGTTTTGGGTATTCTATGAAGACGCATTTATCCGCTTTGGGTTCGAGCTTATCAGCCTGAAACTTTTTCACATAAGCATCGCAGCCCCAAACTTTTAAGAAACGACAACTTAGGTTTCTCTAAATGGTTGCGTCTCAACGGAATTGCGTGGTGCCCCTTTTAAAGTGAATGCGGTTGTCTCTAATGCCTAACCCATAAACGATAGTGGTAATTCGATAAGAGACATCATGGTATGCACCATATCCAATAGGGTGCAGTTGTGATGTTCGGACACACCATCACACTATGGTGTTCCAGGCGGTATTAATTGTGAAACACTTTCCACAATGTCTTAATTGTGTGCCAAACTCGTAACTCAGATACTCATCTCTATGATCATATCACAGACATTTTATCCTCTTGTCACGGCGATCTTCAACTTCACTCTGAAATTACTTGAACCTTTCAATAATCCAGACTTGTATTTCATCAAGTAAATACACTCAGCATCTACTCAAATCATCTATGAAGTAAGAACTTAACGATATCCACTGCATGCCTCAGCACTCATTGGACTGCACACATCAAAATGTATTACATCCAACAAGTTGCTCTCTTGTTCCATCTTACTGAAAACGAGGCCTTTCAGTCATCTTGCCCATGTGGTATGATTTGCATGTCTCAAGTGATTCAAAATCAAGTGAGTCCAAACGATCCATCTGCATGGAGTTTCTTCATGCATATATACCAATAGACATGGTTCGCATGTCTCATTCTTTTCAAAAACGAGTGAGTCCAAAGATCCATCTACATGGAGCTTCTTCATGCGTTTCTATACCAATATGACTCAAGTGGCAGTGCCACAAGTATGTGGTACTATCATTACTATCTTATATCTTTTGGCATGAACATGTGTATCACTACGATCGAGATTCATTTTAGGTGCAAGACCATTGAAGGTATTATTCAAATAAACAGAGTAACCATTATTCTCCTTAAATGAATAACCGTATTGCGATAAACATAATCCAATCATGTTTATGCTCAACGCAAACACCAAATAACAATTATTTTGGTTTAACACCAATCTCGATGTTAGAGGGAGCATGCGATGCTTGATCACATCAACCTTGGAAACACTTCCAACACATATCGTCATCTCACTTTTAGCTAGTCTCCGTTTATTCCGCAGCTTTTATTTCGAGTTACTAACACTTAGCAACCGAACCGGTATCTAATACCCTGGTGCTGCTAGGAGTACTAGTAAAGTACACATTCATATAATGTATATCCAATATACTTCTGTCGACCTTGCCTGGCTTCTCATCTACCAAGTATCTAGGGTAGTACTGCTTTAGTGACCGTTCCCCTCATTACAGAAGCACTTAGTCTCGGGTTTGGGTTCAACCTTGGGATTCTTCACTAGAGCAGCAAATGACTTGCTGTTTCATGAAGTATCCCTTTTGCCCCTGCCCTTCTAGAAACTAGTGGTTTTACTAACCATCAACAATTGATGCTCCTTCTTGATTTCTACTTTCGCGGTGTCAAACATCGCGAGTTGCTCAAGGATCATCATCTATCCTTGATATTTATAGTTCATCACGAAGCTCTAATAGCTTGGTGGCCGTGATTATGGAGAACCATCACTATCTCATCTGGAAGATTAACCCACTCGATTCAAGCGATTGTAGTACTCAGACAATCTGAGCACATGCTCAACGATTGAGCCTTTCTCCCTTAGTTTGCAGGCTTAAGAAACTTGTCAGAGGTCTCATACCTCTTGACGTGGGCACTAGTCTGAAATCCCAATTTCAGTCTTCGGAATACCTCACATGTTCTGCGACGTTTCAAAAAACCGTCTTTGGTGCCACAATTCTAAACCGTTAGCATTACTCACTGAACTATCACGTAGTCATCAAAACGTGTATGTCAGATGTTTTGCAACATCTACAGACGACGCTGAGGTTCAGCACACCGAGCGGTGCATTAAGGACATAAGCCTTCTGTGCAGCAATGAGGACACTCCTCAGTTTACGGACCCAGTCCGCATAATTGCTACTATTAACTTTCAACTAAATTTTCTCTAGGAACATATCTTAAACAGTAGAACTAAAGCGTATGACATAATTTGCAAAGACCTTTTTGACCATGTTCATGATAATGAAGTTCATCTAATTAATGAACTCCCACTCAGATAGACATCCCTCTAGTCATCTAAGTGATACATGATCCGAGTCAAACTAGGCCATGTCCGATCATCACGTGAGACGGACTAGTCATCATCGGTGAACATCTCCATGTTGATCGTATCTGCTATACGACTCATGTTCGACCTTTCGGTCTCTTGTGTTCCGAGGCCATGTCTGTACATGCTAGGCTCGTCAAGTCAACCTAAGTGTTTCGCATGTGTTCCGAGGCCATGTCTGTACATGCTAGGCTCGTCAACACCCGTTGTATTTGAACGTTAGAATCTATCACACCCGATCATCACGTGGTGCTTCGAAACAACGAACCTTCGCAACGGTGCACAGTTAGGGGGAACACGTCCCTTGAAATTTTAGTGAGGGATCATCTTACTTAATACCATCGTTCTAAGCAAATAAGATGCATAACATGATAAAAATCACATGCAATCAAATAGTGACATGATATGGCCAATATCATTTTGCTCCTTTGATCTCCATCTTCGGGGCACCATGATCATCTTTGTCACCGGCATGACACCATGATCTCCATCATTGTGTCTTCATGAAGTTGTCACGCCAACGATTACTTCTACTTCTATGGCTAACGCGCTTAGCAATAAAGTAAAGTAATTTACATGGCGTTATTCAATGACACGCAGGTCATACAAAAAAAATAAAGACAACTCCTATGGCTCCTGCCGGTTGTCATACTCATCGACATGCAAGTCGTGATTCCTATTACAAGAATATGATCAATCTCATACATCACATATATCATTCATCACATCTTCTGGCCATATCACATCACATAGCACATGCTGCAAAAACAAGTTAGACGTCCTCTAATTGTTGTTGCAAGTTTTTACGTGGCTTGTATAGGTTTCTAGCAAGAACGTTTCTTACCTACGTAAAACCACAACGTGATATGCCAATTTCTATTTACCCTTCATAAGGACCCTTTTCATCGAATCCGTTCCGACTAAAGTGGGAGAGACAGACACCCGCTAGCCACCTTATGCAACTAGTGCATGTCAGTCGGTGGAACCTGTCTCACGTAAGTGTACGTGTAAGGTCGGTCCGGGCCGCTTCATCCCACAATGCCGCCGAAACAAGATAAGACTAGTAGCGGCAAGAAGAATTGACAACATCAACGCCCACAACTACTTTGTGTTCTACTCGTGCATAGAAACTACGCATAGACCTAGCTCATGATGCCACTGTTGGGGAACGTAGCAGAAATTCAAAATTTTCTACGCATCACCAAGATCAATCTATGGAGTAATCTAGCGACGAGGGGAAGGGGAGTGCATCTACATACCCTTGTAGATCGCGAGCGGAAGCGTTCAAGAGAACGGGGTTGATGGAGTCGTACTCGTCGTGATCCAAATCACCGATGATCCTAGCGCCGCACGGACGGCACCTCCGCGTTCAACACACGTACGGAGCAGTGACGTCTCCTCCTTCTTGATCCAGCAAGGGGGAAGGAGAGGTTGATGGAGATCCAGCAGCACGACGGCGTGGTGGTGGAAGTAGCGGGATCCCGGCAGGGCTTCGCCAAGCGCAAGCGGGGAGGAAGAGGTGTCACGGGAGGGAGAGGGAGGCGCCAGGGCTTGGATTGCTGCTGCCCTCCCTCCCCCCCACTATATATAGGGCCAAGGGAGAGGGGGGGCGCAGCCTTGGCCCTTCCTCCAAGGAAGGGTGCGGCCAGGGAGGAGTCCTTCCTCCCCAAGGCACCTCGGAGGTGCCTTCCCCCTTTAGGACTCTCCGTTTTTCTTATCTCTTGGCGCATGGGCCTCTTGGGGCTGGTGCCCTTGGCCCATATAGGCCAAGGCGCACCCCCTACAGCCCATGTGCCCCCCCAGGGCTGGTGGACCCCCTTGGTGGACCCCCGGACCCCTTTCGGCACTCCCGGTACAATACCGATATAGTGCGAAACTTTTCCGGCGACCAAAATAAGACTTCCCATATATAAATCTTTACCTCCGGACCATTCCGGAACTCCTCGTGACGTCCGGGATCTCATCCGGGACTCCGAACAACTTTCGGGTTACCGCATACTAATATCTCTATAACCCTAGCGTCACCGAACCTTAAGTGTGTAGACCCTACGGTTTCGGGAGACATGCAGACATGACCGAGACGACTCTCCAGCCAATAACCAACAGCGGGATCTGGATACCCATGTTGGCTCCCACATGCTCCTCGATGATCTCATCGGATGAACCACGATGTCAGGATTCAATCAATCCCGTATACAATTCCCTTTGTCTATCGGTATGTTACTTGCCCGAGATTCGATCGTCGGTATCCCGATACCTTGTTCAATCTCGTTACCGGCAAGTCTCTTTACTCGTTTCGTAACACATCATCCCGTGATCAAATCCTTGGTCACATTGTGCACATTATGATGATGTCCTACCGAGTGGGCCCAGAGATACCTCTCCGTTTACACGGAGTGACAAATCCCAGTCTCGATTCGTGCCAACCCAACAGACACTTTCGGAGATACCTGTAGTGCACCTTTATAGACACCCAGTTACGTTGTGACGTTTGGTACACCCAAAGCATTCCTACGGTATCCGGGAGTTGCACAATCTCATGGTCTAAGGAAATGATACTTGACATTAGAAAAGCTCTTAGCAAACGAACTACACGATCTTGTGCTAGGCTTATGATTGGGTCTTGTCCATCACATCATTCTCCTAATGATGTGATCCCATTATCAACGACATCCAATGTCCATGGTCAGGAAACCGTAACCATCTATTGATCAACGAGCTAGTCTCCTAGAGGCTTAGTAGGGACATGGTGTTGTCTATGTATCCACACATGTATCTGAGTTTCCTATCAATACAATTCTAGCATGGATAATAAACGATTATCATGAACAAGGAAATATAATAATAACCTATTTATTATTGCCTCTAGGGCATATTTCCAACAGCTACAGAGTCAGCCAAGTTAGTATCAGAGGCAGCCATTGCCGTTAGGTGTCATGCACGTATCCTCCCAACGTGGATCTAGTACATGAATGAGAAAGACAATACCCAGTTTAACACCTTCCTTGACTATTTATCCGTAAGTAATGTTATTCATCGCAATTAGTAATATTTTCTTGCTCTGTCCCATACTTTCTAGCTTCCTCCTAATAAGACTCACATTCTTTTTTCAACAGATGAGGTTCAAGTTGGATCCGAAAGATGATGCAACTAAACAAGCATGCACTCATGTTTTTCAGTCTGCTCTGCGACAGTATCGGTACCACCTTAGAAAATCTCACTTTGAAGGCAAGGCTAAGAATGAAATCGCCCAAACATCTCCAGTGGAATATATTATAGATGAAGACTGGACAGCCCTCGTTAAACACTGGTCTGATCCAAAGTATCAGGTAGGCTATATGTATTTGATCAGACCACATATTGAACTTGTATTTATGTATGTGCCTTACAAGTGTATCTTCTTCTAGGCTAACTGTTTGAAGAACAAAACCAACCGTTCTAAAGTGAAATTCCAACAGACAACAGGATCTCGTAGCTATATTGCACACTGCGAGGCTCTTGTAAATAGCTGCTACTTCCTTTTTTTGTGCCATATTATCGTATCTACATTGACTTGTTCCAAATACAGAGGAAAGCCCGTGCGGCCCAAAAGGAACCTAAACCGAATGCAGTGCAAATCTTCAAGGATTGCCACACCAGCAAGATGAAGGGCATGAGCACACCAGTTCAAGCCGCTGTTGTAAGTCCTTACTCCAGCTGCCTTGAACTGATTGGTACAGTGATGTGTTCATTTAACTACTTGGTTTGCAGCCAATGTCAGTTACTCTATTCACTTTTATTCACTGTTGTCTTAATGTATCATTTCACCTTACATGGTTTAAAAGAGATGAAGGACATTCTTTTGGTCTTGATCTATAATCTAGTTGTTATGTTCACGTGCGCACACAATGATAAAATTGCCTGTTTTGTTTTATATCTGTTTGCCCATGATATGAATGATGTCGTACTATGTTCATCCTACTTTAAACCATGTCTCTTTATCCTTAGATGTCAACGAATGTGAGGAAATAGACAATACAGTAGGCATGCTACATGGACATATGTTCCGAAAGTGATTTTATTATGTAGTTGGCACTACAATACATGCTAATGTATTATAGTAGTTCACCAAAATAAGTTATGTATAAATGTTTAACCTACTTTGTTTGTTTTTGTCTCATTAGTAACTTATCTGGTACACTAATCTACAAGTTCAAACTTTCAGGAAGCTATGGAACAAATGATTGAACAGCCACAACCACCTGAAGGTGACGAGGCTACTACAGGCACAATGTCACCTCTTGCTGCAGTGCGTCAGTATCTCTCCACTAACAGTGCAAAAAGCACCTTCCTGCGTAATTCTGGGTTGGTTGTCAAGGTAACCTCGTCCAAATCGCCTACCGAACAAAATCTTCCTGCTAGACAGAGTGATATATCTGTGCTCCAGACACAAGTCCAATCCCTAATGGACGTTGTTTCGGAAACAAGAATAGTGGTTGAGAAATGTCGTCAAGATATGAATGGTTTTGAAACCAGACTATCAGGCATTCGCTTCGTTGTTCAAGAGCAATGGCGGAAAAAAGGTGGAGATCGTGCTGCTCCATCAGAGTCTATAGCCTGAAACATTAGCACTCAGGTCAAATGATCTGTGCTTCTATACATCTGATGGTGCTTTTATCTGGAAGGACTGTAAACTTTATGCCAACATGCCTTTTGTTGTATGGTTGGAATTTATTTTGTTGTGATACAACATTTATGATGCTGCCTCAGGCTGCAGTAATTACGACGCTATTTTTGTATAGTGTAGGTTTATCTTAGTAATGTATTCGGCCGAAAGCTTCGTCGGAGCCCAACATGCCAACATTCGTCGGGCCCATTCTAATTGGGCTAAAAACGATTACGGGCCAAAATTGGCATGTAGCCCACTAAAAATATCTGGGCCTAAATCAGCATAAGCTTTCATATTTTTCTGGTAGGCCTGTGCCCATAGTGGGCCTTTAACAGGCCTAAACATAATTTGGGCCCTCAGTAAAAATAGGCCGTTTACAGGTGTAAATATCTCGAGCCCATAAAAACATGGGCCTTTAATAGACCGAAAGTGAGATTGGGCCCTGATTGTGCCAAATAACCCACTGGACTTAGCAGCCGAAATGGTGGCCCATTTACGATGCAGATCTTTGACAGGACGAAATTCGGACGGGCCGTAAATGCGCTGACCTAATACACGGGCCTTTAACAGGCCGGAACTTCGGTCGGGCTAGATTATCGTCATTTTTATATGGGCCGTTAATGGGCCCGATATGACGTTGGGCCACATATGGCCCATGGTTTACGTCCGATGTTAACAGGCCGAAAATGACAACAGGCCGAAAGTGGCCCAAAGGTATAGTGGGCCTCTAGCAGACTGAATGTCAGACATGGCCGAATATGACCTAAATCCTTCACGGTCGTTTATGTGCCGAAAGTTTTGATGGCCTATAAATGGGCCCAAATGAAGCCGGACCTTTAACAGGCCGGAAATACACCAGGCCGTAATTCGGCCCAATTACTTAGCGGACTGTTAACGGGCGAGAAGTGACCATGGGCTGCATTGATGACAAGTTTAGGACAGGCCGTTGACAGGCCGATTTGACACAGAATGTTGGGCCTTTAGCTGGGCCGGCCCATTATGGTCTGCAGAATCTTGTGGGCCTTTAGCTGGGCCGGCCCATTGTGGTCTGCAAAATCTTGTGGGCCTTTAGCTGGGCCGGCCCATTATGGTCTGCAAAATCGTGTGGGCCTTTACCTGGGCCGGCCCATTATGGTCCGCTAAATTTTGTGGGCCTTTAGCTGGGTCGGCCCATTATGGTCCGCTAAATCTTATGGGCCTTCGGTTGGGCCGGCCCATTTAAACTTTGTGGGCCACTTTTGGTCCGGTCCACGTGTCAACATATCATAGGCCCATCTCGACTGTTGGATGAGTGACACCTATGCCAACGCGGAGCTGACGCGTGGATCCGTCAGCCAATGAGAATTTTACACATGGAAAATCGGCATTGGTCGTGGCTGTTAACGGGTTATCGGATCCAAAATCCGACCCGATAGCTTAACGGCATTCCGTTACGGTGGATGCCACGTGTCGGTCACCCTTGACGAAAGCACTTCTGTGACGCGCGATTTATCTTCATGGAAGTGGACACTTCCGTGATGATAATTTTGGCAATGTCATGGAACACTTCTACGACAGCACAGGTATGACTATCTTGATTCTATCATAAATTTGTCATGGATGTACATGCATGACAGAAAACGCGACCTATTGTGACAAACACGTATCATCACGGAAGTGTATTTTTTGTAGTGCACATTGCAAATAATCAAAAACCACAACTATGGTAAGCCATTATTTTTTACCTTGTGCAGCTCACCTAGGGATCCCATCCCTCGGGGGGCCATCTCCTTGTCCTCGATGGGGGCCATCACCTTGCCAGGGGAATACTGCTTCTCAACGGCGACTATCTCCTCAAACTCGGCCTTGAGCCTCGTATAGGTAGCCATTAGAGTTTCTGGGGTAGGCACGATCACTAGTAGAAAAAGGGGCTTTCGTTCGGGCATGGCCAGCCCATTAATCCCGGTTTTGCCATGAACCGGGACCAATGGAGGCATTTGTCCCGGTTCGTGAGCCCAGGGGGGCCGGCCGGGGCCTCGTGGGCATTGGTCCCGGTTCGTTTGGGCCCATTTGTCCCGGCTCTTGGCACGAACCGGGACCAATGGGCCTCGCTCCTGGCCCACAACCATTGGTCCCGGTTCGTGGCAGGAACCGGGAACGAAGGATGGCTTTTAGTCCCAGTTCCAGCCACAAACCGGGACAAATGAGTTGCCTATATATACCCCATCGCCGGTGAGCAGAGCTCTCCACAGTGCTCTGTTTTTTGCTGGCCGGCGAGGAAGGGCATTTGGGTGCTCTAGCTCACCTCTTATGTATGTGAGGTGTTCGATGAAATGCCCGAGCCACACTAGTTAAGCTTTCTCCTCTCGAAGCTCGACCTCCGAGCTCCATTTTTCCGAGATTTGTCTAGGTTTAGCGGTCCGTCACGCCCCGTCCTCATCTTCACCGCCGTCGATTTCCCGCGCCGATCTCGTCGCCGGCAGCACCGTGGTGAGCCTCTTGTTCTTATCTTCTTTATGAAAGAAAACAAATCTTACTTTAGATAGATACTTGTCTAATTTTCTTACTTTTGACACACATAATTATATATAATGCACGCAGATGAACCGTCAATGGATGTACGGTGACAGACACACCTCCGAGTACATTAAGGGCGTGCATAATTTTCTCGAAGTGGCTGAGGCAAACAAGCAGAATGGTTATATGTGTTGTCCATGCCTAATTGTGGGAATACGAGGTCTTACTCTGACAAGAAAATCCTTCACACCCACCTACTTTATAAGGGTTTCATGCCACACTATAATGTTTGGATGAAGCACGGAGAAATAGGGGTTATGATGGAAGACAGCGAAGAAGAAGAGGACGATGACAACTATGTGCCCCCTGAATACGGTGATGCTGCAACGGGGGAAGCTGAAGATCAAGAGGAAGCTGAAGATCAAGAGGAACCAGACGATGTGCCCGATGATGATCTCCGCCGGGTCATTGTTGATGCAAGGGAAAAGTGCGAAAGTGAAAAGGAGAAGCTGAAGTTCGATCGCATGTTAGAGGATCACAATAAAGGGTTGTACCCCAATTGCAAAGATGGCAACACAAAGCTCGGTACCGTACTGGAATTGTTGCAGTGGAAGGCAGAGAATGCTGTGCCTGACAAAGGATTTGAGAAGCTACTGAAAATATTGAAGAAGAAGCTTCCAAAGGATAACGAATTGCCCGACAGTACGTACGCAGCAAAGAAAGTCGTATGCCCTCTAGGATTGGAGGTGGAGAAGATACATGCATGCCCTAATGACTGCATCCTCTACCGCGGTGCGTACAAGGATTTGAACGCATGCCCGGTATGCGGTGCATTGCGGTATAAGATCAGACGAGATGACCCTGGTGATGTTGAGGGCGTGCCACGCAGGAAGAGGGTTCCTGCGAAGGTGATATGGTATGCTCCTATAATACCACAGCTGAAATGACTGTTCAGAAACAAAGAGCATGCCAAGTTGATGCGATGGCACAGTGAGGACCGTAAGAAAGACGGGAAGTTGAGAGCACCCGCTAACGGGTCGCAGTGGAGAAAAATCGAGAGAAAGTACTGGGCTCAGTTTGCAAGTGACCCAAGGAACGTATGGTTTGCTTTAAGCGTGGATGGCATTAATCCTTTCGGGGAGCAGAGCAGCAATCACAGCACCTGGCCCGTGACTCTATGTATGTATAACCTTCCTCCTTGGATGTGCATGAAGCGGAAGTTCATTATGATGCCAATTCTTATCCAAGGCCCTAAGCAACCCGGCAACGACATTGATGTGTACCTAAGGCCATTAGTTGAAGAACTCTTACAGCTGTGGAATGGAATAGGTGTACGTGCGTGGGATGAGCACATGGGGGAAGAATTTGACCAAAAGGCGTTGCTGTTCGTGACCATCAATGATTGGCCCACTCTTAGTAACCTTTCAGGACAGACAAACAAGGGATACCATGCATGCACGCACTGTTTAGCTGACACCGAAAGTATATACCTGGA
Organism: Aegilops tauschii subsp. strangulata; assembly: GCF_002575655.3. Classification (NCBI taxonomy): domain Eukaryota; kingdom Viridiplantae; phylum Streptophyta; class Magnoliopsida; order Poales; family Poaceae; genus Aegilops; species Aegilops tauschii. Next base: position 522,941,908 of record NC_053036.3, read on the forward strand.
AAGATGCCGGAAGAATGTGTACCTGGGCCATCGTTTCTCGCGACCAACCATCAATATCGAAAGAAAGGAAAGCATTTCAAAGGCGAGGCAGATCACCGGAAGAAGCCCGCCATGCGTACCGGTGATCACGTACTTGCTATGGTCTCTGATTTACACGTAATATTTGGAAAGGGTCCCGGCGGACTAGCTGTTCCAAATGACGCTGAGGGACGCGCACCCATGTGGAAGAAGAAATCTATATTTTGGGACCTACCCTACTGGAAAGAGCTAGAGGTATGCTCTTCAATCGGCGTGATGCACGTGACGAAGAACCTTTGCGTGAACCTGTTAGGCTTCTTGGGCGTGTATGGGAAGACAAAAGATACACCTGAGGCAGGGGAGGACCTGCAACATTTGCACGAAAAAGACGGCATGCCTCCAAAGCAGTATGAAGGTCCTACCAGCTACACTCTTACCAAAGAAGAGAAGGAAATCTTTTTTGAATGCCTGCTCAGTATGAAGGTCCCGACTGGCTTCTCGTCGAATATAAAGGGAATAATAAATATTCCAGAGAAAAAGTTCCAGAACCTAAAGTCTCATGACTGCCACGTGATTATGACGCAACAGCTTCCGGTTGCATTGAGGAGGCTTCTACCGAAAAACGTCCGATTAGCCATTGTGAAGCTATGTGCATTCCTCAATGCAATCTCTCAGAAGGTGATCGATCCAGATATCATACCAAGGCTAAGGAATGATGTGGCGCAATGTCTTGCGAGTTTCGAGCTGGTGTTCCCACCATCCTTCTTCAATATCATGATGCACGTCCTAGTTCATCTAGTCGACGAGATTGTCATTCTGGGGACCGTATTTGTACACAATATGTTCCCCTTTGAGAGGTTCATGGGAGTCCTAAAGAAATATGTCTGTAACCGTGCTAGCCCAGAAGGAAGCATCTCCATGGGCCACCAAACAGAGGATGTCATTGGGTTTTGTGTTGACTTCATTCCTGGCCTTAAGAAGATAGGTCTCCCTAAATCGCGGTATGATGGGAGACTGATTGGAAAAGGCACGCTAGGAGCGGACTCAATAATATGCAGGGACGGGCATTCTTGGTCTCAAGCACACTACACAGTTCTACAGAACTCTACCTTGGTGACCCCGTATGTCGATGAACACAAGAATAGTCTGCACTCCAAACACCCGGAGCAGTGTGACGACTGGATTACATGTGAACACATCAGGACTTTCAGCAGTTGGTTGGAAACACGTCTCAGAGGTGACAACACTGTTTGTGATGAGCTGTACTTGTTGTCCAGGGGACCATCTTCGACTGTATTGACTTACAAAGGATATGAGATAAATGGGAATACATTTTACACGATCGCCCAAGATCAAAAGAGCACCAACCAAAACAGCGATGTCCGCTTTGATGCAGCAACCGAGAGGACACATATTATGGTTACATAGTGGACATATGGGAACTTGACTACGGACATGATTTTAAGGTCCCTTTGTTGAAGTGCAAATGGGTCAATCTGTCAGGAGGCGGGGTACAGGTAGACCCATAGTACGGAATGACAACAGTGGATCTGAACAATCTTGGGTACACTGACGAACCGTTCGTCCTAGCCAATGATGTGGCACAGGTTATCTATGTGAAGGACATGTCTACCAAACCAAGAAAAAGAAAAGATAAGGAAGCGAATACATCATACGATGAGCCAAAGCACCACATAGTTCTTTCAGGAAAAAGGGACATCGTGGGAGTGGAGGGCAAGATAGACATGTTTGAAGATTATGAAAAGTTTCATGAAATTCCTCCCTTCAAAGTCAAGGCTGACCCAAGCATCCAGATAAACGATGAAGATTATCCATGGTTACGGCGCAATAAGAAAAGCACACAAGCGAAAAAAAGTGAAGACTTTCTCTCCACAACTATTATGATGATACCATGCCAACTTTCAACCTTTTCGTAGTTCATTTGAAATGCCTGTTGTAATAGACGAGTTTCCGTATGAAATCCTGATACTTCGAAACAGATTGTTCGTTTTGTACACGAAGTTCATCCAGTTTTTGCCGTAACCCTCTCTACTTTCTTGCACATGCGATGTGGATGAAATGATGATACCATGCCAACTTTCAACCTTTTCAGAGTTCATTTGTAGTGCTTTTCAATTTCATGGTCTTATGGCTCAAAATAATCAGTAAATGCATGGAAAGTAACAAATGAAGTCGGAAAGGGTTGAAAATTGATGATCTGGCTTTGAATGGTGCATTTTGAACACACAAGAAGTCTGGAGTTAAAATAAGTTCAAAAAAATGAAATCCCTTTGTAACAGATGAGCTTTCGTCCGAAACCCTGATACTTCGAAAGAGATTGTCCGTTTTGTATACGAAGTGCATCTAGTTTTTGCTGTAACCCTCTCAACTTTCTTGCACATGCTATGTGGGTGAAATGATGATACCATGCCAATTTTCAACCTTTTCGGAGTTCATTTGAAATGCTTTTCAATTTCCGAATCTTATAGCTCAAAAAAGCAGTAAATGCATGAAAAATAATAAATTGCATAACACTATAATATTTTTTATGATCAACTAAAAACTAAAATCAATTAAAATATTCTGTTATGATGAACTAAAATAAAACTATAATATTCTTCAATAGCAAAAAGAATCAACTAAAAAGCTTTTATAAAACTATAATAGCAAAAGGAATCAACTAAAAAGCTTATATAAACCTCTACTATTTTTGGAACTAAAATTATATAAATTTATGCAACTTATATTAACAAAGTATTTTTTGTTCAAAACATTAATAGCAAAAAAAATTAACCTAAAAATTACCAAATTGAGTATAATGATAAAACATATTAATATTAAATAGCAGGAAATGGAATCACTCAAAAATCTATTTTATAGTAAATTTATTCATAAAACTAGTGATTCACATACATTTAAAAAAATTCAAATTTTAAAACTAATGGCACTAACAGAAATTTTATAATTTTTGTGACCTAAAAGCAAAAAGAAATCACTAAAAAACTACAAGTATTTAGTTTTAAGTAGAAATAAAAAATAAAAAAAAGGAAAAAATGCCACCTACTAGACCTCCACGGCCTGAATACGACTAGAAACCATACAATGGGCCAGGATTCAGGCCCGTAGAAGGCCCAATAGGTCGAACAGGCATGGCAAAGTAGAGATTAGGCCCGTAAGCTAGCAATAGAGAGGTGCTCGAGAGGGTGGCGGTAGCAAACTTATAAACCACTCCGAGCCCCTCCCAACTAGCGAGGTGGGACTAAACTTCCACCGCACCGTACCAGCATAAGGCCTATGGTCCCGGTTCGTGCCACCAACCGGGACCATAGGCCTCAGTTTCCCGCCCTTTGGGCTGCCGAAAAGAGACCTTTGGACCCGGTTGGTGGCACGAACCGGGACCAAAGGTGGGCATTGGTACCGGTTGGTGCCATGAACCGGTACCATTGGTTTTGCTATATAAGGTAGCACTTGTGAAAATTTCGCCAACTGCTCCCATTCCCCCCGACGCTGCCAGGCCGTTCCTCTTCGTCGTCGCCGCCCCTGCCCCGATGCCGTTGCCTTACCCCTGACCCACCGTCGACATCGTCCTCGCCGTCGCCGTCGCCGCCCCCGAGCCGCTCCTCCCCGAGCCCTCGCCGCGCGCGTAACCCCTCCCCCACGAGCCCGCCGTCCTCGTCGCCGTCATCGTCGCCGGCCTCGTCGTCGTCCTCGTCACCGGCCTCGTCGCCGTCCTGCCTCGAGCCCCCAGTGAGCCCCTTCCCATCCCGATCTGTGCGCTGCCGCGGCTGCCGCCGCCTCTGTGCGCTGCCGCCGCCCCCCTGCGCCGCGCCGCCGCCCCTGTTTTTGTATGTATGTATGTATATGGATGTATGTATGTATGGATATGCATGTATATGGATGGATGTATGTGTATGTGTTCATAGTTTTTTTTTGTTCATAGTTTTTTTGTTAATAGTTTTTTGTTCATAGCATTTTTAGGCTATATAGTTTTATTTTTGTTCAATGTTTATGGTTAGAAGAGGAGAGGAAAAAATTGTGTTGCAAAAGTTACATTTAAGGTTAGTTGATTTAGTGCATTTTAGGTTATTAGTTCTACTGTTAGTGCATTTAAAGTTAGTTTATTTTTAGTTGAACTAGTTGATTAATTAATAAAACTACGTTATTTTACTATATATAGAAGTACTTTATTTTTAGTAAGTACTACTTTACTTTATTTATAGTAAGTGCTTAGTAGTTGAACTAGTTGATTTAATAAAACTACTTTATTTTACTATATATAGAAGTAGTTTATTTTTAGTAAGTACTACTTTATTTTATTTATAGTAAGTGCTTAATTAGTAGTTGAACTAGTTGATTTAATAAAACTACTTTATGTTACTATAGAAGTAGTTTATTTTTAGCAAGAAAATTAATAGAACTAGTTTATTTTTTTAGTTCAAGCAATTATTCCTGCATCAACGTCGACGACGCCTATCCTGCATCCTCGTCGTTGACTTGGCGGAGGAGGCCGGCTTGATCAGAGGGGCCATGTCCGAGACTGGGCTCCGCCGGGCTGGTATTGGGAGGTGCTACCTTCCGGGGGGCGTAGGTTGGTGAGGAGCCAGCCCGTCGTTGAACCGATCCTTGTTTGGTGGCGGTCGCGTGTGCCAGTGACAGTGCCTAGGCTTCCGGACAACGCGGAGGTGATACGTCACCGTGTCAGCGAGGAGGACCAGCACGTCCGTCGCTACATGGTTGCGTTGGAGGGCAGGTTCGACAATACCTGGCAGGTTCTTCAGGGATCTCACTGGAGCTATGATCCTGTGATGGTTCCTTCCCTTTGGGTGTCCAGCGCCTGCGCCGATACCCGTCAGGCGCTACGGTTCTAGCTGTACTAGCGATGCTATATATATGTATGATAGTATTCGAGGTGTATTAGTGATAATATTCGACGATGTACGGACAGAAGAGATGATGTAGTTTTGCTTATAATTGAATGCATGCTAATTTGAATACTACTTTATTTTATGATTTGGTTTTGCTTATTGAATGCTCAAATTGGAAAACTACTCCTACTTTGAATGCTAAAATTGGAGAGCACTATGCAAGGCATATGCATATGATTAGTTGATAGCTTATATGGTTTTTGTTAGCGCAGAAATCTAGGAGCCCCCCTCCATCATCCCCGCCGTCGTCCCCGTCACCGACCCCCTCCGTCCTCGAGGTGAGACCATCCAAATCCTTTTTTAGAAATATAATTAAACGATATTTCGGGTTGACTTTAAGTCTGTCAAGTCTCCACCATATATGAGAGGACGAAGAATCCCGACTGTTGTCGTGGGGTAGCTTCTCCTTCGTTCCCGTGTGCTAGATAATTTGGTGTAATGCACTCGGGAACGAAAGGAGGAGCTACCATCACCGACGGTCACAAATGTCAGAGAGGAATCAGTGAGGGAGAGTTCCACCATATATATATGAGAGGACGAAGAATCCCGACCGTTGTCGTGGGGGTCGCTTCTCCTTCATTCCCCTGTGCTAGACATTTTGGTGTAATGCACTCAGGGACGAATGGAGGAGCGACCATCACCAACGTTCGAATGTATACACCACGTGAGCTGAGAGTTTTCAAGAAAAGACTCAACAGACCGATAGTCAAGTCGTGATGAATAATAATGATCTAATTTAGTTTTTCTAGTACATATATTTAATTGTACAAGTTTAATCTTTGAATTATGAACGTAGGAAATGTCGTCATCGGACGACAAAAGTCTCCCGGGGGAGTGCGGCTGGTGCCACGACGATCGAGGTTTGTGCGACAGGCCTCACCTCGACGATGATTGGCGCTTCAGCATTAAGCTCGAGGAGACCTTCGATGTTGAAACGGTACGCAATGGCGACAAGTGTTTTTTCGTAATGTAGCATGACTTCAACTATTTCAATGTGTAATTTTCATCTTTTACAATCCGAGTATAGCTTATCCCATGCCATGCAAGACGCTATGTCTTTGAGAGGATGAATTTTGAAGACCATGAAAATTTTGAAACGAAGAAAATTCACCTAAGGACCCATCATGATGTGGATTTTGAAGTAAATCTGTATAACGCTGAGGGCGTAACCCATTTTGTTGCAAAAATTGGGAAGCATTTTGCAAGATGTATTGTTTTGATGAGGGTATCCTTGTTACCATGGATCTTGGTGATCCTGACATCGACCAAGACAATATGGACATTTGGGTCCTTGTTGATACGCCTCCAGTTCTACCGCTATGTGAGTTTCTCAAACATAGTTAATTATTAACTAATTTATATTGTTTATTTCAAAATAATTGACAGCTTATTTCCATTGACAGCTTATTTTGATTGTTCAAACAATGTGCGGAACATGGTAGACAAAACCCACTACACCGATGGCTCCGAGTTAACTTATCAGGAGAAAAATCATCTGGTCGGATTTTTGTACTGATCTTGAGAATTACAATATCTACAATCAAACTCCTCAACATTATGGTCAATACGTGCCACTAGTGCACGTGTTGAACTACGGTAACTACCATGGAGATACCCTGGTAAGATTTTTTTACTATTACGACATCCGTGCATCTTTTGCATACTTCTAAAACTAGTACATCATTGCTAACTATGAAGTTATTACTATGTTTTTCAACAGATAATCCCAGAGGATTGTGTGCCTCATTTGATGTATCAGAATGGCAGCCTTCGTGTTTTGAACATATATCCAGGTCATCCTACGAATCTTAACTGTCCATACCGGATTTCTAAAAGAAGTGGAGACATGCGAATCAGAGAATGGAAAAAATGTATGGACAGTCATAAGGAGGTTCTTGGAAGCAAAAGGAAGCGCCGCGCAAGAATTGGAGACAGGATGATCTCCATTCTCCATAATGGAGAGTCAGGGTCTATATTGTTTTATGCTATTTTACCTTAAATAGGGTATTTAGGTCCTGCCTAATACTGATGATCATGTGCTAAGAACAATTAAGTAGGGTTGGTTCGATGACTATCAAGATGATGATCGTATGACTTGTTATTAATAACGAGTAGAAGTTGTATGATGATGATTAGTAGGACTTGTTATTATGATGATGCATGATGCGAGCATGAAGAGTTATTATATATCTGTGGGTGAAATGAACAAGGATTGGATTGAAGTGAAGGCAACATGCATGTGGTGCATGTCGAAAGTAGTACAATCCAAACTTGATCAAGTTAGGATTGGTATTACTTTCGACATGCACCACATGTTGCCTCACTTCAATCTAAGTCATGTTTAGGCATAGCAGTAGCAGTAGCACGGAGATAAGAGAGGACACATCTCTATTAGCTACCTATAACAACCTAAATTAACCCCCAAAAGCCCTAAACCACCTCTGTTAAAACAACCAGCCCCTGAAATGCTGACGCGTGGAAGCTTATTGGTCCCGGTTGGTGCTACCAACCGGGACTAAAGGCCCTCCTGGCTGGGCTCGCCAGAGCGGCCACGTGGAGGCCCATCTGTCTCGGTTAGTATAAGAACCGGGACTAAAGGCCCAAGGCATTAGTAACGACCGTTTAGTCCCGGTTCCCCAACTGGGACAGATGGGCCTTATGAACCGGGACAAATGGCCCTTTTTCTACTAGTGGATGGGGCCCTTGCTGTTCTTCCAACTTCTTTGAGGAGTTCGTCCGCCAACGTCGTCCACTCTTTGGGCAGTGCTTGTTTCTTGGAGTTCTTTGTCTCCATGGGTTGGGCTGCCAACATGGTCAACTCATTGGTCGGTGCTCGCTTCCTGGAGAGCGCTGTCTCCCATTGGTTGTCCGCCGACAACTCTTTGCCTAGTGCTCTAGGATCCATCAATGAAGTGACAAACAAAAAACAATCGAAAGGAAACCACAATCGCAATGAAAATGGGAAAAGAATAGGCTGTGAGAATCGGTCGGTGCTTCGCAAAAAGAAGATTCTTGGAATGAAAATATAGTAGCATCACTGATTCGCCCACCTTTCCTTCGTCGGTACAGAAGAAAAATGGCAGAAGTGAGTAGCCTGGAGTGAGGTTTTCTTCAAGAAAGGGGAGAAAGGGCTTCAACGAGCGTTCCAGTGAAATGATGGTTGCTTCGTCCAGTCCAACTTCGAGGCCACTTTACCACTGCCTTGTAAAGGTGTGGGTTTTGTGATATGATGGGTCATGATGGCCCCACCGGGGTGACCGGTGAGTCTCGACTGTAGCACCTCGCTGTGATTTGGTGGATGGCACGCGGGCCCGGATGCTTTGTGATATGCTTTGATGCTTTAATGTTTGGTAGGGTGTATGAAGGGTGCATGAGTCCACACTAGCTTAAGACAAATACACAAGGAGCATGCATGAGAAGAGCATGCATGAAGAGGGGTGTCGGGATGAGCATGCACGAAGAGGGAACAACTATGCTGAGATGAGAATGCAACCAAACACACTGTGGCGAGTGTTCGCAACTGCCACGTTCGGGTTGCGCTTGGCTCTTCGCCTCTTCAAGAAGATGAACAATGATGTTACTGCTACTTCTACAGTATCGAATCCACTACTGCATGTCCGTCCGCCGCATGCGGGAGGGATAGCTTGTTGTATACTCTATATTTACTGCAACCTCTAACATTTGCCCCACCACAAATTAAAATATATATTACTGTCTTGACCAGATGAGCATGCAAACTACAATCACCAGGTGACAGGTAGGGCCAGAAGATTATTTTAACCCAAAAAAGCATGGAGCTGACCCCAACGATTTTAAGCTTACAGGCACGGTACACGCTATCCTAGACTACTCTACACATGAAACTGCCACACGAGCATCCGGGCTGTGCTTGGCTCTTCGCCTCTTCGGGAAGTCGAACAATGATGGAGTACTACTGCAGTGGAGTACTACAGTATGCTTCTGGCCATCTGACACTGATTGAACTGCTACATGTCCACCGCGTGCGGGAGGGAGAGCGTGTAGCGAACGAAAGCTTCATTGACTTACTGCTCCTGCCTTTGCGTGTATGACAGGTAGGCCCAACAGGTGGGTGGCCCACCTGTCATGCAGCCAAAGGCAGGTGCACGAGGGAGAGGGCGTTGTAGTAATCAAACTTCTTGGTCTTGTACGAGTTGACGCGACACATCAAAGCACTCACTCGATATATTTCAATAATTTGCGTTTACCGATGCATTAATTACAACGCATGCATGCATGCCGTGACTCTCCTTTTGATACTTGCATGTGTTGATTTAATGCACCTTGCCAAATTTTGACTATAAATTTAACTAACCAAATGTTCATGCATGTCACAAAAAATTACGGAGTACATAATTGAAAATTATGTTCAAATACGAATCAAACGATATAATTTTTGTTAACATGGACTAACATTTTGTCAGTTAAATCTTGGGTCAAAATTTAGCACCAATTACAAAGGGGCCCAATAAATATCGTACTCACACATTTTGTTTTGAGGATACTCCCACATAGAAAATATAAATAATAATGCATGTTGGGGCAGCCCATGTTTCCGATAATTTTAGCCGTGGGCTTGTTCACAAATTTTATGAGGGGGTGGTTGTTCATTTAATGGAGGGTCTAACCAGACTTGAATGATACAAAGTGCGACCTGGCACACCATAACACCACTTGGAATAAGCGGGTGGCTATCTCAAAAAACAATCAACAACTCAAAAAAACAGCGACCTGGCACGCACACAATTTTAAACTATTGTTTTGATGGAGTGAAAAAGGAAAACTACCCCACTACGTATATATAGGACGGAGCCTCCGCGCTTGCTTGCTAGGGTTGCTCTATTCACACACTCTCATCCTCTCCAGATCTAAACAAGATAGCAGTGGTAACACTGTCTTCCTCCCTTCAAAAAACACTACCTTTCTATCCTCACCGCTGGTTACAGATCTGGACGTATCGCCTTCCGCCGGTGAAGGGGAGGAGGGGCAATGTTTAGGCCGTCGTCGACAGTGAGGGAGGAGACCCACTGCCGGCCGCACCGTTATCTCTGGCCGAGCGCCGGCGCGGGAGGTCCTCCGAACCCTTCGTCATTGCCCTAGTGTGGGCGGATCCCGGCCTCCCGCCGCCCACCTATCCACATCCCGACGACCTTCAGGTATATCTTCCTTCGAAACCGCCCTAGCTCTACTTCCCAAGCTCGCTACATCGCTGCATGTGCATCATTTTCTACCTCTCAGCCCCTCTCGATCGGATGGTCAAATCACACATTTTTTTCTTCTATTGTTAGAGGTAAAGCTACTTCATGGAGTCGAATCTTGTACTTGGTTCAAACAAGAAATAAAGTGGGGGTGGGGGAATTTAGTATGTACATTGGACTTGGTACAAACAGGAAGGATAAGGGGTGAAAGTAGTACAGACTGGTCATCCAACGAGTCTCTTGGTCGAAAAGGGAAATATAGGGGAAACGTTGTACATAGTGGCATGACCAGGACTAGATTTGCTATCCACACATAAGATGGCTACATGCATCATTATGATGCAGAGGCCGGGGGCACGCCTCCATTTCCAAAAAAACATTGGAGTAGGTGGCTGGACTGAACAAAAATGGGACCAACCCAGATATGTTTCTTAGATGTTTGTTTCTCGGGGCAACAAACTCTAAATCACCACTTTATGCCCCGGTTAAGGTACATGGTGCTGGACTGCTGGTGCACCCACTGTCCCATGCCCTTATGCCAAATATTTAGCTGTTCTTAATCTAATGCCCCTGGTAAAATGAAGCCATGCCATTGTTATAAGCCATGACAAGTTTAGCCAAATGTTTTTGCCTGTAATTGTTTGAGACTCCGACTGTTTCCTCTATAGCTATTTGTGTTAACAGGGATATCCATTTCACCTGAAGTGAATTTTGTGCTGTTTATGTCAGAATGGAACAGTTGGTTCATTTTGGTGGAACTGCACAAAGGGAGATCTGTGTTCCAATCCTCATCATCCATATTGGCACCATAACCTTCCTTTAGGTAAGAATGATATTTAATGCATGTGTTCATCTCTATTTTGTGACTGCCATGAGAAAATAATGCTATTCTTTATTAGTACACTTGTACTCCCTCACTGATAAAACCAATTCTGAAATAGAAGGCCAATCATGGACTTGGTTTCACCAACTGGTGAGGAGAAAGAGAAACAGAGCATGAAGAGGAAGAAGAAGAATAAACAGTGCCAAGGTGATATTGCTGAAGCCGAGGCCTCAATCGAGGCCATTCAAGGGCTCCGGCAACATCTACCTTACATGTGAGACGATCCTCCGGGGAGCCCTTCCACTTCTGCGTATTGTCCATGATGAATTTGATGCTACTATTAGAGTAATATGCTAATGTATTTCTATCCTTTCTCACTAATCTAATGAAGGTTTCACCTTGTTCCTACTTGTGCAAACAGGGATCATGTTGTGCCAATCATACATTTTAGTGGAACTACACAAGACAATACAATGAACTGTATCCCAGCCAGTGCTTTAACTCTACTGGAAGTTCTTGATAATCTTTCGATATAATCTCAGCACTGGTAAACAAGAGTGATTTCAACCATACATTTGAAGTGCAAAAAAATATATACTATTGAGTGATTCTAGTAAGTGCTTTATCATCTCTTTTGGGACTACATGAATAAGCTTTTTTTCTCAGGTTGGTACCGGCCTAAGGCCTTCATCCATATTAGTTTGCTGTCATCTCTATTTGTATAGTGCTACTGTCATGAGAAACTCCTTTATCTTTGCACGTTAAAGTTTTGCAACCTATGATACATGGCAATGCTTTGAGTGTTGAGCTAATTGGCACTGATTAAATAAACTAATACCTCTCGTTAAGCAAGAATACTATGTTGCTAACTTTACCCATTAAGATAATGAGGGTGCTTCTATTTGTTAGTGTATGTTTCATCAACTAGTCCCACTATTACAGTAATCTCACTCTCTCAATATATGTGCCAACAGGGATGCTCAATTTTGGTGGAACTGCACAAAAACTTTGGGTGCTTCATTGCCTTGACATCTTCCTTCCTTTCCTGTCAGTCGCTAATCTGGGCTTGCTTCCTTCCTTTGCTGTCAGTCGCTTGGCTTATCTTGGCTTCCAGTCAAAGGAAATAGTAATTGATATGCTACCTCACACAGGTAGGTACTGGTCTTTATCCTGATTATTGTGCTTGTCATATGTATTGGTAATTTGGTATTGTGCTACTGTTTGCCGATTTCATAAAGGAGTAACTTGGAGCCTGAACTCGTAGGCCAATCGTTACATTGGGTGATTTCAGTAGAACTGCACAAAAAGATCAGATGGACAGGTACTTATGCTGCTGCTATGTACTCCAAAGTTCACTCAGACAAGCATCGATGTTGACAAGAGGAAGTGCCTATATTCATTCTAGAATCAACCGGCATCAACCAGTTGTCTAACTCCAAGTATTAGGAGAGTTAACGCCAAAAATATTGCTTGGCGCATAGCCCAGAAAAATGCAGTCTAGTCTTTGGTCCCAACTTGTGCCTTTTGGTTATCGGCACATCTGGTAGCGAACTGTATGGTATCTGGCACTTAATCAGTCTGCACGCCAGGGATGCTCCATTTCAGTTGAACTGCACAAAAAATTTGGGTGGTTCATTTTCTCAGCCGCCTCCTTTCTTGCCTACAATGTAGAATTTTGATGAGCTACAGGACCAAGATGAGCCAGTAAACTAGTTGGATGAAAGTAGTGGCCAAGTTGCTCAAACCTACCTCGTCATGAGGCCACTATTTGAGGATAAACCTACAAGCAAAGTTCAGATTGTCTGTGCTGCCTCTTATTCAATCGAAAGTTTACTCGTACAAGCATTAATTTTAGCAAGAAGTACCTCCGACTGAACACCATTTACCAGTCTGTACCCTAGGTAATTAAAGTTCGTCCATGGATGATATTGGATGTGATCTCAATCATTTGGTTGCATAAACATACTGAACATGTGTATATTTGAATCTTTTTGTGAATTACCTATGAATATTGTCGTGTGATCTATAAATCATTTGGATGCATAGACATGCTGAACTTGTGTATATATGAATCTTTTGAGTTGTTGATTGTGAATGTTGGCTATGAATATGAACGTGTCCTGTGAACCTGAGTTTGATACGAATGTTTACCTGTTTTGTTGTACTTGTGTGTGAACTTGTTAGTATGTCTACTTTGGGATTTGTGACGTGTGGGTGTCAACGGCACACCTTCTTCCCGAGAAGAATTGCACCTGCTTTGTTAGGCTAGCAATGGTGCATTAGCTCTTTTTAATATTTTTCTCTGTCTTCCCCCCCTCCCCCGCTAAACCCCTGCCGTAATGTTTTCGGCCTCAAAAAAAGCATAGTACTGCCTTGTTTTTGGGGCTTGATGAAAAATCGAGTGCTGGTTTCTGTAGGTTGGCCCGCCCAGCAAATGGGCTGCTGGTCCACCATGGACTGGGAGGCTAAAAATACAAGTTGTGTGGTGCAGAGGCAAGTAAAAACGCCATCGAGAGCCATCCACTGAAGAAAAAAATCGCGTCTGATGTGCTTCTTCAGTCGGGGCGCCGGCCCCCTCTTTAATCCAGTTCGCTCGGGGATCTAGCTGGTACTATCATTTTTTTCAGAGGGCGAAAAAGTATCAGCTAGGCCTAGGTATGCATAACCCACGACATACGGAGATAGTGGTTTCAACTTATTGTTTGAGGTCCATACCGGCCTATGGGCCTCCCAGCATAGGTTTTACTTTTCTTAAAGATCGGCAACCCAATGTATTTTCTTAATAAAACGCAGATCTCTGTTCTATTTATCTATATATAAGAATAATAATGCTGTGTCCAATTTATGTTTTCCCATCTAACCACATTATATATATTTATATTATCACTATTATTGTATATTTTACAAAGACTTATATATACATTATAAAAACATCCCACGTGTTATTAACTTATAAAAGTAAACGTTTAACAGAAGTTGGCAAGGAAAATCCTGGTTGTTTTTGACTCACAGGTAAGAAAATCCTGGTGATTGCGTACAAAAGCTTGCGAAATTTTTAATGACCAATGTAATAATAACGCGCTCATTTTTATTTTGAGCAATAACTCGCTAATTTGTTAATTATATATATAAAAAATGTGTCGCAACGGTTTATTTTTTGATATTAATTGCTCCTTCTAACCTAACATTGTATATAGAACGAGCCCAGCTAATTCGTGTATTTCAAGAAAGTGTAAATGGGCTGGGATTTCTTAGAAAATATTAAATGGGCCGCATTGACACGAAATTATTTGTTCACCCAGCCCAGCAAATGGACTGTACATTCTAGAAAACATGGGTTAAATATATGCCACATTTTTGTAGGCTCGCATGTGGGACAATAGGTCGAAGCCTACGCAGGGCGTTGTCAACTTGGTCAACAAATGATTATGACATCCACAGCCATTGGATTTATATCCAACGGCCGGCATGCACCTTCAATCTCTCGTCTTCTTCCTCCAGCGTCGCCGGGACCGCCTGGTCCGGCCTCCGGTGGCTAGCGGCTCTGCTTAGCACGCATCGCTGTGAAGCGCTTCCCCACCGCCGGCCAGGCTATCCCTCCACCCCTCCACCCCTCTTGTTATTCTCCACCGACTGCAGCCCCACGCCGCACCAGAACCAGTTATAACCCTTGTACTCCTCTCAATCTGTGACTCCACTGCCGGGTCTTCCCAACTTTGGGTCGTTCCTGTCCGGGGCCTCCACTGCCTCGCTGCGCTCGGTGCGGCGTGGTCAACAAACGAGTCATCGGAAGAGGACTGTACGTGGAAAGCCTGACGGCTGGGACCCACGAGGTCCATGGTCGCTCGCAAGAAAGTTCCTCCTTATTAAGCTGAAAAATGTTTCCTTACCCTGATAGCTGGGACCCACCGGCTGTATCTTAGCACGGAAGGAAGTGCCTCCTTGTTATGCGAAAAAACTATTCCTCCCATTGACAGGTGGGACCCGTCAGATTTGGTTGCTGACTTGTGGGCCTACTAAGCGGACGTGTATGCAGGGCTTTGTCAACTTAATCAACAAATGATCCTAGCAGCTGGACCGTTGGATGTTAATCCAACAGCCGTGCTCCTTCTTCAACCTCTGTTCTTGCTCCTGTCTCTCATGGGCGGCAGTGCTGCCGCGCACCCAAACCAGTCAAGTTTCCCACTCCTCTCCATCTGCGACTCCACTGCCGCGTCTTCCCCATCTCCGGGCCATTCCAGTCTGGGGCCTCGCCACTGTCCACCGGCCTTGGTGCGTTCGGCACGGTGTGGTCAACGTGGTCAACAAACGAGAGTCATCGGAAGATGACTGTACGTGAGAGGCTGACAGTGGGGACGCACCACGCCCATGGACGCATGCATGCAACTGCATCCTTTTTACCCTGAAAAATAATGTTTTCTCCCCCTGACTGCTGGGACCCACCAGCTACATCTTTGCACGCAAGGAAGTGTGTCCTTATTATGCCAAAAAGAATGAATACTACCGCTGACAGCTCGGACCCACCAGCTATATCTTCGCACACAAGGAAGTGCCTCCTTATTACGCACACAAAAATGAATACTCCCCCTGCTAGCTGGGACCCACCATAGTGGGAGGCTGACTTGTGGGCCTACTAAGTTTACGCGGACGGAGGGCTTTGTCAACTTAGTCAATATGAACGATTCTAGCTCCAGTGACCGTATGATGTCCTTCCAACGGCCGTAGTGCTTCTTCAACCTCTCGTCTTCTTGCCCCAGCCGCCCAAACAAGCGTCGGCCGTGCCGCTTGCTCCTGCCTCCCGTGTCCGGCTGTGCTGCCACCGCTGGCCATGCCATCCCTCTATACTCACCCACACCTCCTGTTATTCTCCGACGACGGCAGCCTCGCACCGCAGCCGAAGCAGCCAACCCACGTACTCCCCTCCGCATGGGCATCCACCGCCGCGTCTTCCCCGGCTTCGCGTCGTCCCCTTCCTAGGCCTCGCCGTCGTCCACCGCCTTGGTGCTCTCGGCGCGGTGTGGTCAATGTGGTCAACGAACGACTTCCATCGGAAGAGTAATATATGTGGAGAGGCTGACAGTTGGGTCCAAGGCCGCAGCAAGGAAATGCCTCCTTATTACGCGCAAAATAATGTTTCCTCCACCTGACAGCAGGGACCCACCAGACGGGCCACCGTATTTCGCGAAAAAAATGTTTCCCCCCGACTGCTGGGACCCACCAGCTACATCTTCGCACGCAAGGAAGTGCGTCCATATTACGGGAAAAAATGATTCGCCCCCTGACTACTGGGACCCACCAGCTACATCTTCTCATGCAAGGAAGTGTCTGACAGTCGGGACCCACCTGGTCGAAGCGTACGTAGCGTTGTCATTCTGGTGGCGAATGCGTATGTACATACTGGTCAATCAGTCTGTCTGCAGGCTGCAGTAATGAACCGTGGCCGAGTAAGGAAGGGCACGTGTCGTAGTAGAGGCACGCACGTAGCATGTACACGTACGTATAGCGGCCAGGGTGCAAGAAAGTAAATACGGCCACGTACGTACATACGGGCGGGGTATTGAACGCCTACTCGCGCATACGTACGGCCAGGGCTCGTGTACATGGCTGGGTCGGAACGGAGAAGCTGCGCCGTCGTCGTGTTCATGGGGATACAACGGAATGCATCGTGTTCATTGGGAGGCAACGGAATACGTCGTGTTCATCGGGAGCCAACCGGCTTGGACGGAACAGCCGATGGAAACGAGGCCTGGCGTACCGCAGAACGAAGGAAACGGCCTTGTGTTCGACCGGCCACGGTCGAAACAGGATCCTGTTCATCGGGAGGGGTCTGGCATACCGCAAAATGGAGGAAACAGACCTCCTACGGTTGAAACAGGGCCCCGTTGATCTGGAGGGGTGTGGCTGTAACGCCCACGATGCGGCTATATCTCCCACGTGTCGAGGCACGACTTAGAGGCATAACCGCATTGTGGTTTTGTCGCAAGAAGGGTCATCTTCACACAATCCCATGTAATGAACAAGAATGGGATAAAGAGTTGGCTTACAATTGCCACTTCACACAATACATAAATATAATCCATACATCATCCAAAATACACACATAGACCGACTACGGTCAAATCCAAATGAAAATAAGATAACCCCAAATGCTAGATCCCCGATCGTCCCAACTGGGCTCCGCTACTGATCATCAGGAAAAGAAACATAGTAACGACCACGTTCTTCATCGAACTCCCACTTGAGGTCGATCCCATCATCTGCACTGGCATCGTCGGCACCTGCAACTGTTTTGGTAGAATCTGTGAGTCACGAGGACTCAGCAATCTCACACCCGCGAGATCAAGACTATTTAAGCTTATAGGAAAGGATGGTGAAAGTGACAAGTTCTCTACAACCGGACATTAACAAATTCCCATCCGCCTCATAACCGCGGGCACAGCTTTCGAAAGATAATACCCTGCAGGGGTGTCCCAACTTAGCCATCATAAGCTCTCACGGTCAACGAAGGATAAACCTTCTCCCGGAAAAAACCCGATCAGTCTCGGAATCCCGGTTTACAAGACATTTCGACAATGGTAAAACAAGACCAGCAAAGCCACCCGAATGTGCCGACAAATCCCGATAGGAGCTGCACCTATCTCGTTCTCAGGGCACACCGGATTGTCCAAGCTTCCGATAAGCGAGCCCAGAGTTGCCCCTGGTGGCCATCGGCGACTGACAGGTTGGACCAATACTCAGAGGAGCACTGGCCCGGGGGTTTAAATAAAGACGACCCTCGGGCTCGCGAAAACCCGGGGGAAAAGGCTTAGGTGGCAAATGGTAAAACCAAAGTTGGGCCTTGCTGGAGGAGTTTTATTCAAGGCGAACTGTCAAGGGGTCCCATAAATCACCCAACCGCGTAAGGAACGCAAACTCAAGGAACATAATACCGGTAAGACAGAAACTAGGGCGGCAAGAGTGGAACAAAACACCAGGCATAAGGCCGAGCTTTCCACCCTTTACCAAATATATAGATCCATTAATTAAATAAGAGATATTGTGATATCCCAACATATCCATGTTCCAACATGGAACCAACTTCAACTTCACCTGCAACTAGCAACGCTATAAGAAGGGCTGAGCAAAAGCGGTAACTTAGCCAAACAACGGTTTGCTAGGAAAGGATGGTTAGAGGCTGACATGGAAATATGGGAGGCATGATATAGCAAGTGATAGGTAGCACAGCATGGCAATAGAGCCAACAACTAGCAAAGCAAAGATAGAAGTGATTTCGAGGGGTGGTCATCTTGCTTGCAAGGTTCTCAGAGTTGTCGAAAGCTTGATCCTCGTAAGCGTACTCAACAGGTTCCTCGTTCACGAACTCGTCTCCCGGCTCTACCCACAACAAGAACACAAGCAACAGAACCACAATCAATCACGGGGAATGCACAAGCAACATGATGCAATATATGAATGATATGCAAGATATGATATGCGATGCGTATGCGTGCTCCGGAAGGAAAATGATGAACAAGGCAGTAACTTGGCAAACCAAGCATGCCACTGGAAAGATGAGATGATTTCGGTCGAAATCGATATAAAGATCACCGGAAACGGATGCACGGTTTGCAAATGGCAAGCAAAACAAGAATGACACGAATCTGCGATTAACAGCATGATAGCACTTAAAATGCAACAAGTAACAATGCTACAACACTTCAACATAGCAACAAAGCATATGGCAGTAATCTACAGGAGATGTTTGACAAAAGATGAACACTGAGCTATGGCTAGATCACAACATAACAGCTCAAACAAGCATGGCAAAAGTGCAAAAGATAACAGGTTCACAGACTTGGTGAAATTACTGGACATGGCAGAAAACAGCATCAGGTAGCAATGTTCAGAGCATGAAATCAACATGCTACAGGAACTTAACATGGCAGAACAAGTCATGGCAGTATTCTACTAAATTCATATAACAAAAGTCCCTTACTGACCCTGAGCCAAAAAGGACCAGAAGATATGATGGCAACCATGTAAACATAGCAAGTTTCGTTAACAGGTTTCAGACTTAGCAGAAAACAGAGCAAGGCAGAAACAATAATATGAAGGCATCTTGGTGAGCTTGATGCACTCACCACAAAGCAATGCATGACAAAACAAGCATACCTACGGCAAGATGGCATGTTTATGAAGCTATCAGCAAGAGCAAGTACAAGCATGTATGAAACAACTACAACAAGCTTGGCAAGATTGAATATCATGTTAACAATCTGCCAGAAATATTTTTTATAGCAAAAGTAGAGCAAGATTGAGTCATTCTATGGCACTTAATAATTTCAAAGGAAGGCAGGAATGGATCAGTTACAACAATATCTACAAAACATCTTTACTGAAGATCTCCAAAATATGCATGGATCTCTCTGTACCATCAAGTTTACATGGCAACAAAATAACAGCAGACAAATAACAACAAAATTACTAAGTCTCTGAAATCAGAAACATTATGGGGCCTAGTTTGCATGCTTGTGCTAGTCACCACAGAGATCACAAAAATACATGGCAAACACTACTGGAAAGATGGCATGGCAGAAAACAAAACACATGTAGAGCTCATACCCATAAGATGCATAGATTAAATGATACAAAAATAAAAAATATCCAAGTTCTGTTAAATAACAGCAGATAACAGCAAGTAGCACTCTTGCACCAGAGATTTGGGCATCAAGATGGACTCAAATGAACATGGTGCAATTGAATAAAATGTAGAGCATCACGAGGCAAAAATTTCGATATATTACACGCGCGAAACAAAGCTATTTGCAGAGAGTTATGCCATGATGAACAGGTGCATGTACTGTGAAAATACATAGGACTTGGAGAAAAAAACAGAGGGGAAGAGAAGAAAAAGTCAACGCACGGGCGACCCGATCGGATCTGGCTCGGGCTCTCGCCGACGACGGAGACGGCGGCGTGCGGCGCTGGAGGGCGGCGCCGGCCGGGGACGGCGGGGCCGCGGCGGGAGGTCGCCGGCGGGCGGCGTCGTGCGGGAGGAGGCGACGCGGCGGCGGGGTCGGCGGCGGGGCGGCGGCGGCCGGCGGGCGGTGGGGAGCGGCGGCGGCGCGGGGCGGCGAGGGCACCGGCGGCGGCGCCGGCTGGCGACGGCGCAGAGGCGGCAGCGCTCGGGCCTCGGCGGTGCAGGGCGCGGGCGGAGACGGGCCGGCGGGGGCGGCGTACGGGCCCGGCGGGCCGCGGGCGCGGGCGGTGGCCGGGGGCCACGTGTCAGGCGGCGGCTGGCTGCGGGCGGCGGCGGCTCCGTCCGGCGCGGGACGAACACGTCCGGTGGCGGCGGGGGAATTTTGCTAGGGTTTGATCTGCGTACGTTTTCGGGGGGACTCACATATAAATAGGTAGAGGTAGCTAGGAGAGTCCAAATGAGGTGCGTTTTTCGCCCACACGATCGTGATCGAACGACCTACAGCATGGAAGTGACTTGGAGGAGTTTTGGGCTGGTTTTGAGGGGGGGGGTTTGCTGCAACACACAAACGGACTTTGCGGATGCCCGGTTAACCGTTGGAGTACCAAACGACCTCCAAATGGAACGAAACTTGACCGGTGGCCTACCGGTGGTATACCAAGGCCACTTGACAAGCCTCGGTCCATTCCGAGAATGTTTGACACCTGCTCACGAAAGAAAAACAAGAGGGGTGCGCCGGAGGAGATAGGAGCGCCGGATTGCAAAACGGACAATGGGGAAAATGCTCGGATGCATGAGACGAACACGTATGCAAATGCAATGCACATGATGACATGATATGAGATGCATGACATGAACAAAATGCAAAATGACAAACAAAACCCGACCACGGAGGGAATATCATAACACATAGCCGAAAATGGCAAGAGTTGGAGTTATAAATATGGAAAATTACATCCGGGGTGTTAAAGTGGCGTACCGCAAAACAGAGGAAACGGACTTCTGTTGGAGCGCTACGGTCGAAACGGGAGTCCTGTTCATCGGGAGGGGTGCGGCGTACCGCAAAACAGGACTCCACGGGATACTGTTCATCTCCACCGTCGACCTCCTCCAACCTCCACGGGCTACTGTTCATCCACCGTCGACCTCCTCCAGCCTCCACATGCGACTGTTCATCCACGGGCTCCTGTTCATCCAGCCTCCACCGCTCCTCAACCGGCTACTGTTCAACCAGCCCTCTCCACGGGGTCCTAGTTAACCACCCCTCCACGGGCTACTGTTCATCCAGCCCTCCACCGGCTACTGTTCAACCAGCCCTCCACGGGGTCGTCCTGTTCGTCCAGCCCTCCTCGGTGTCCTGTTCATCCATCGGCTCGATCGATCGGGGTCCTGTTCATCTAGCGGCAACGGCCTCTACTTCCACGGGGTCCTGTTCATCCAACCCCCCACCGGGAACTGTTCATCCAGACCCCCCAACAATGCTCACTATTCATCAAGGGAAGGAGGCAGCAGTGTTCGATCGGCTTCAGTTAGCAGCAGTAGCGAAGGAATCACTCGGGTTCAGTTAACAGCAAGGGATCGATGGATCGCTCGGGTTCAGTAACGCGTAGCCTGCAGTGCAATCGCTCGGGTTCAGTTAGAGCCCAATGCCTTGCTCGGGTTTAGTTAGAGCCCAACGCCTTGCGCACACGCGCGTACGTACGAGAGAAACGCGCATCGCTCAGCCCCCGACCACCCACCATAACCGGGAACTCCCCGATATTTTCCTCGCGCTCGCTTCTACCACGGTTTTTTCCGTCATGGACGGCCAGAAGAATGTCATGCAGCTGCGCCTCCGGCCCGCCCAGGACGAAAAGCCCATTTTCTGTCATGATTTTTTTTCATCGAAGTAGGATCCCACCACATCTATGATGATACCGGGTTTTGTCGCAATTATCGTCATAGAAGTGTCATAAGTATGATAGAAAAAAATTCGTTCGGCCCAAAATGTCAGGGATGTGTCTTTTTTTTGTAGTGCTTCATCGTGCCAGAGGAACCCCTCGAGCAAGAGCGCTTTAAGCGCCAGCTAATCACAACAGCAAGAAGCCTAAGAAAGAAGCATCATCAGCTTCAAGCCGAATAGGATACGCTCAATCACAGTTGGACTAAAGTCCTGGCAGCCGAAGAATACAGCCTCGAACGCCCAACAAAGAGCTACCCGAAGCGCAACCTACTACCACAATTTGACGATGAGGCCCTTGAGCCAATACCGCCAAAGTATCAACCTGCTGATGAACCTGACCGACCACCACATGGACGGGACATAGCGGCCACTTACGCCGAACACCAGCCCGCACCACCCCGCCATAGAGGCAAGTAGGTAGCGGCTCCGGGCTACACCTACGACCTACGCAAGGACCTGGACAATAGAGCCGGTCAGACCAGATCAATCTATGGATGAAGGGGGCATGCTCTAACGCGAGAGGATGGCCATCAGGCCCGGCGCGACAAACATAACCTCACCCGGGATGAAAACCGAACACGGATGTCGTCCGAACTCCGTCGGGACATCGCCCGATACAGAGACGCCGCACACCCCTTATGCCTCACCGATGAGGTAATGGAGCGCCAGTTCTCAGAAGGGTTTAAACCTGTGAACATTCCATCATACGATGGATCGACAGATCCCGCAGTATGGATTGAAGATTTTATTCTCCTTATCCACATGGCTCGAGGTGACGATCTCCACGCCATCAAGTACCTCCCACTAAAACTAAAGGGACCAGCCCAGCACTGACTAAACAGCCTCCCAAAGAACTCCATTGGTAGCTGGGAAGATTTGGAGGACGCCTTTCGGGACAACTTCCAAGGTACCTATGTCCGGCCTCCGGACGCCGATGACCTAGGTCATATAGTCCAGCAACCTGGAGAGTCAGGCCGCAAACTCTGGACTAGGTTCTTAATTAAAAAGAACCAAATCATCGATTGTCCGGACGCCGAAGCCCTTGCGGCCTTTAAACATAGCATCCGCGACGAATGGCTTGCCCGACACCTCGGCCAAGAAAAGCCGAAGTCCATGGCAGCCCTTACCGCACTCACGACCCGCTTTTGCGCGGAGGAAGATAGCTGGTTAGCTCGTAGAAGCAACAGTACCAGTGACCCTGGCACCTCTGGAGCCAGAGATGGCAATGGTAGGCCACAACACAACAAACACAAGCGTCAAAGCAACAATTAAGATACCGAAGACAAGGCGGTCAACGCTGGATTCAGTGGCTCTAAATCCGGATAGCGTAAGAAGCCATTCAAAGGAAACAAAGATGGTCCATCCAGTTTGGACAAAATACTCGATCGGCCTTGCCAGATTCATGGCACCCCTGACAAGCCTGTCAATTATTCTAACAGAAATTGTTGGGTCTTTAAACAGGCCAGTAAGTTAAACAGCGAACACAAGGGGAAAGGGCCGCCAAGCGAGGACGACGAAGAGCCTCGCCCACCGAACACAGGGGGACAGAAGAAATTTCCCCCTGAGGTGAAAACAGTGAATATGATATATGTCACTCATATCCCCAAGAGGGAGCGCAAGCGTGCGGTAAGGGACATCTACGCCGTAGAGCCAGCCACCCAAAATTCAACCCCTGGTCGGCCTGCCCGATCACCTTCGATCATAAGGACCACCCGACCAATATCCGTCATGGAGGTTCGGCAGCCTTGGTCCTTGATCCAATCATCGACGGATTCCATCTGACCCGAGTCCTTATGGACGGCGGCAGCAGTCTTAAGTTGATTTATCAAGACATGATCCGCAAAATGGGTATTTACTCGTCAAGAATCAAGCCTACTAACACCACCTTTTAAGGAGTAATACCTGGTGTAGAAGCCCGCTGCACGGGCTCAATAACATTGGAAGTAGTCTTCGGTTCGCGGGGCAACTTCCGAAGTGAAGACTTGATCTTCGACATCGTCCCCTTCCGCAGTGGTTATCACGCACTGCTCCGATGAACCGCCTTCGCTCGCTTCAATGCGGTCCCGCATTATGCTTACTTAAAGCTCAAAATGCCCAAGCCCCGGGGCGTTATTAGAGTCAATGGAAACACGGAGCGTTCCCTCCGCACTGAGGAGCATACCACGGCCCTTGCGGCCGAAGTGCAGGGCGGCCTCCTTAGGCCGAACACCTCACGTGCCATCAAGCCCCCGGACACTATTAAATGCATCCAGTCTACTCTGCATGATGACAGCTCAGCGACTCCAGAGCTATACTAGAAGTTTTGCCTCCTTCGATCGCCACACACATCCGCGACACTTGTACCGCGTGTGCATAATTACGCACTCAAAACACCCTGGGCAAAGACGGAGGCACAATATGGGTAGGTCTATAGTACGACTCGACCCTATATGACCTTGACCTTTTTCCTTTGATCTTTTCTTTTCAATACCATAGGTGCATTAAAACCTAGCTACTCCATGGTCGTGCAAGGACTCTTTCCGAGCCCATTTTCGAACAGACGACCGTGGGCCGTTCCTCTCAAGGAATCTCTCCCACAAAGGTGAAAGTGACACAGACGTGCGGCAGGGCATCAATGAGATCTTCAAGACCATTTTTTAGGCCCCGTATACAGCTTTCCCTCGTGTATAAATTTTGGCATGTAAAATAGCCTCGGCACTATCTGTAATAGCACGCCTTGACGTATTAAAACAGATTACAATGAAAACAGTTTTCACCAACCCTTGTCCGGTCTTGGTTTGTTTCATAATCTGTACTCCTCTTTTGTGCTAAGATTGCCACATATACGTTCTGGTACAGCTTCAACTGCCAAGGACTCTATTCGGCCACATATATTTTTTCAAAAAATCATAATAACAAAAAGTCCGAACACTTTTATTGTATACTTTGGCGTGCCGAATACTGCATTATATGCATCGGCTCCGAATCATGTCATTTGTCAATAGTTGGGTTGCCCGGCTCCTGCGGTTACGACCTTAGGTTCCGCTTGTTTGGCTAAGGTAGTAAAGGGAGAACTACTGCGATTGTGTTTCTGGTTCGTCCGGTCAAACACCTCAGTAGAGAAAGCCGAAAACTGACTGTCATGATACAGCGAGAGCGGGTCAGCGATTCAGTGACTTACTAAATCTCTTGCGATTTTTTCCGTACTGTACGAAGGACTTGCCTCCACCTAGTCACGCGCCTACGGCATCCAAGTTCAGATAGCCACACATGCACCAGGGGCTACCTCATAGTCCCATTGTCAAACTCCTATGGCTAAGTGAGAGTGATAAAGCTGCATAGTCTGATTGCCTGGTTCGCTGCACTGACACCTCCTTTACGGACCAAGACGTTGGGTCAAGTGTGGTCATGTGCTATTCCGAACACCCCC
Organism: Aegilops tauschii subsp. strangulata; assembly: GCF_002575655.3. Lineage (NCBI taxonomy): Eukaryota > Viridiplantae > Streptophyta > Magnoliopsida > Poales > Poaceae > Aegilops > Aegilops tauschii. The sequence goes on from NC_053036.3 coordinate 522,967,200, forward strand.
ATAGTATCTACGTGGGGGCTGAAGCCGACGACTGGTAAACTTTCAGAAATAAAAACGGCCGCACAGGAGGAAAATGATTTCACATAAAGGCACAAATATATTACAAAACCTTAGTTCATAAAACAATGTCTGGACAGCTCGGATACATTTACTCAAACATGATATCCTTCGAGCATTGGCCCTCTACTATCCGGGAACCCTCCAAGACGTCGTCAAAATACCGCTCTGGCTTGCGGTGGTCCTTGCCTTCGGGCGGGACCTTGGTCGCCACGATGGTGGCCTTCATCTTCGCCCATTGCATCTTGATGTGGGCGAAGGCCATCCGTGCACCTTCGATGCATGCCGAGCGCTTGACAACTTCAATTCGGGGCAGCGCGTTAGCGAGTCGCTTCACCAGGCCAAAGTAACTACTAGGAATGGGTTCGGTTGGCAAGAGCCGGACTATGACGTCCTTCATGGCCAAACCAGACATCCTATGCAGCTCCGCCAGCTGCATCATCTGGTCGTTCAACAGCGCTGGACGCTCCGGTGCCAAGTATTGTGACCAGAAGAGCTTCTCCGTCGTGTTCCCCTCTTGGGCCCGGAAATACTGTGCGGCGTCGGCATCGCTCTTTGGAAGATCCGCAAAGGCATCTGGAGAACTCCATAGTCGAGTGAGCAAGGCATACTTCTGACCGCCGAATTTACTCTTCAAAAGAAAGGGCTTACCAGCCGCTATCTGTTCGGCCTGCTTGATCTCCTGGCAAGCCGCCCGGGACTCGGTCCGCGCCTCCTTGGCCCCCTGGAGAGCCTTGGCAAGATCGGCCGCTTGAGCCTTATTCTTCTCTTCCAAAGCCTTGCACTTGACAGTGGCGTCCTTGAGCTCTTGCTCCACTTCGGTCACCCGCTCCTCGTATCGGCGGCGGGCGACCTGCTCGGCCTTTAAATCTGCGGCCGCTTTGTCAACGGCCGCTTGGCTCACCCGTGCCTGCTCCTTGGCTTGGCCAAGGGAGCCCTTCAAGGTCTCGACCTCGGCCGCACTACCTGCAATAATGATCAGGGCAACACGGGAGATTAGACTCTGCATGGGCCTATTACTTCAGGTGTGTAGACAATTTTTCAAAACATACCTTGTGCCTCATCAAACCGCTTGTTGATGCGGACGAGATCCTCATCGTCCAGCTCCAGCTTCTGCTTGAGTTCGGATACTTCGGCAGCCTGGGTGGTCGCCACTAATAGTGAAGCATGTTCATCAAATTAGACAGGTACGTTATCTCCTGCGAATATTACTCGATCCTCTGTTCGGCCTTTTTTTCAAAAGCCGAACAGAGTCTCAGGAGCTACTATCTATACATAGGCATGTTTTTCATATGAAAAGCGGCTAAGAATATTACATCGCATATCTCAAAGCCTGTTAATAGGCTGGTGAAGGCTTCATTCAGCCCGCTTTTGGCAGACTGAACCCTCTCAACCACCGTACCCATCAGGGTACGGTGCTCCTCCACGACGGAAGCACATTGAATTGCAGTGCGTCCATCAGAGGGTTCGGCGCCTCCGGATTAGTGGAGGTTGCTGTCGGAGTAGGCGCTTCCCCCTCCTTTGAAGGGGGTTGCTTGCTTGATTCCGGAGCCACATGGGTCTCCGGAATGGTGTTCGGCTGGGGGCCGGACTGGTCAGGGCCCCCGTCGTCAGTCTCCATGGGGGTTGTGCCCCCCATGTTCTCGGCGGCCGAGGCATTACCCTCTGATGCCGTCTTGGCACCCTCCCGCACCTCTCCGTGGCCCGGAGAGGTCCTTTGGGATAACACCTCGGTGTCATCCGCGGTGGGTGGCGGAGAGGCTCGCGGAGGCGTCTCGCTCTCCACCATCTCCGGCGCTAGAGAGTTCCCCGAAGATGATGATTGTTGGGGGAGACCACGGGCCGGACTGAAACATATAATGTAATATGTTATCCTACAATTTATAAGAGATCGGATGTATGTAAAGCATCCTTAGATACTTATGATTCGGCCAGGGGCTTTGCCCTAGGGCGCCGCTTGGGGATGGCTTCGGCATCCGAATCTGAGCCATCCGTGTGCTGCCCGTCAACCACCTTCGGCTTCACGTTGAAGACCTTGAGCCATAAGCCGAATTGTGCGGGGATGCGGAGGAGCGCCTCGCACACAACGATGAACGCCGAGATGTGGAGGAAGGAATTCGGGGCTAGATCATGGAAATCTAGCACGTAATAGAACATGAGACCGCAGACAAAGGGATGGAGGGGAAACCCTAGTCCGCGGAGGAAGTGGGGGATAAATACCACCCTTTCGCCGGGCTCCAGGGTGGGGATGACCTGCTTCTTGGCAGGGATCCTGTGTGCAACGTCTGCACTCAGGTACCCCGCCTCCCGGAGCTCCTTGATGTCCTTCTCTGTCACGGAGGAGGCCGCCCACTTGCCTTGAGAACCGGATCCAGACATGGCTGGAAAGGTTGGTGGCGGTGGGGAAGATAGAAACTTGGGCGCTGGAGCTCGAGGATGGGAAGACTGAGGAAGGAAGAAGGCGTGGGGTGAAAAGAAGGGATCTTTATCCGTTTATATAGGCCGTGAATATCAAGCGCCCCCCCTCAAGCCTTAAAACTCGCCCGTTCCCAAGGGGTCGTGCGAATGGCACGGTTGGATTACCCAAACCCATATTGATGAGAATCCCGCAATAAGGAGACACGATCTTTGCTTTGACAAGACGTGTCAATAGAGGCTGTGTCTCGAAATGCGAAGTGGGAGGCCAAAAAATGGTGTGAAATAATAAAGAGGCCAGACGTAACATTTTGCCGAAAAAGTTGTCACTGGACATACCTTATTTTGATTAAGTCGCTACAAAAAAAAGACACATCTGTGAGATTTTGGGCCGAACGAATTTTTTTCTGTCATGCTTATGACACTTCTATGACGATAATTGTGACTAAACCCGGTATCATCATAGATGTGGTGGGCTCCTACATCTATGACAAAAAACCATGACTAGGAGAGGCGACTAGGAGAGGCGACTTGGAGTGCTCCGCACCGGTGGCCACTCCGGCCCAGGCGGCCACCCTCCCCTCGCCGGTGTCCACTCCGGAGCCGGCGTCCACCTCCCTCACGTCGGTGGCCACTCTGGCACTGGCGGCCACCATATCCTTGCTCCCTTGGGCTTCCCTTGGGTACTTCGGGCGGTTCCTCTCGTTCCCTTGGGTGGTGGCGTGGCGTGGTCGTGGATCATGTCGCCAATCAACCTCAACTTCAACCGTGGCAAGGATTTTCAGGCAAGTGTTCGTTCAAAGTTTGGTCATCATGTGGTGTTCTCGCCAGGCTTTCGGCAAAAAGAATTCATTTTGGTGGTTTCGTTTAGCCGGGCTTCTTTCAAATTGGATATTCATACGGTTAGTGTGGCTCTTCACGCCACTTTTGGAGGTTACACCAAGGTTTTCGAGTTTGTCATCTCAAAGATAGATCTTACAAGTTCTCAGTTCCCTCTATGTCAGTTGGCTTCGAAATTTACAATGGTGGTAGAGTGTCTGAAAAAGATTTTGAGATGGTTTTTAGCCTTTGGGGTAATGGTGGTCCGCATTGGATTACAGAAGAACAATTATATTCCAAGGAGGAGGAGGCCGAATGGACTCTGGTTGGCCGTAATGGAAGGCCGGTAACTGATTCCTCCGGCGATCACCGGAGCAGATCACTGGGGCGAGGCACACGTTCAGTTTTCCAACGTCTTTCAGGAAGCATTCAAGGAGAGCGTGATTCTAGCGTGCTACGTATTACTGATGGTATTACGATGCACTCTAATGACCCAGATTCCACGCTGCATGGACCGGTCAACAACGTGCATGCGCGCATTTATGACCCACGTACGTGTTTTGCGTGTGGAGAAGTTGGCCATATTGCCAGGTTTTGTACCCGCTCAAAGTGTACTGGGCTGTGGCCTTTCATTCGGTTTGATCCATTCCCCATCCCACCAGCTGGTGCTTGGGCCCCAGGGGAAGTGGAGTCCTGGTTTACACAAGACGGGCCCATTATCCAGTTCAGGCAAGAGAAATCATTCAAAAAGCTGGTCACGGGATATTTCCCAAATTTCCAACCGAGACCAGTGCCGGACTCCTCGCATTCCTCTTCTCTCTCCTTTTGTGCCGATCCGTCGACTTCTTCGCCACCTACCTCTGACACCAGTGCATCACACAGTGAGCTCCGCCAGTGCTCTGTGTCTCCAATGGCGAACATCCTTATAGACCCGCAGCCTTTCGTTCCCCACGGTTTTCAGATTTAGCACATCGAAGGCCGGACGGGGTTTTCTCGGGTGGTGCTTCCGCGTTGAGCTCGTCGACATGAGTATTGGGCCATTGCTACTATCCAGCCACTGCCAGATGAGGTACTCTTTCCTAATGTTAGAGAGGTTCTAGAGGATTTCCTGCAGCATGATCATGTGGCTCAAGTTGGGGTCAGAGATATCCAGCCGTGCCCGTTTGGGGAGGCTTACATTTAGTTCAGGCATGCGCGTGACAGAGATAGGTTGGTTAGGGATAGCCCGCATGCTTTTGGGGATGTGTTTATCTCCTTCACTAGACACAATGGGGGCCGCAACTGGAGGAGAGTCAACTTCAATAGGGTTTGCTGGTTGTTGGTTGTGGGTATTCCTTTTGATAACTACAACACTGAAGATGTTGCTGCAGCAATTGCGATATTTGCGAAGATTATCAGTTGGGAGAAAGAGGATGCTCTGAAGGGGAAGGTTCTTGTTAAGGCTAGAGTTACAGACTTGCTTGAAATTCCAAAAAGTTTAAGATGGACTCAGGGTGAGATGTTTGAGGGTGAATCTCTGACTAGTTCAATTGAAGTGCTCATGGAGGAAATGTTGGGAGGAGGCCCACCTGATGAAGACCCTATTCCACCTCCTGGCATTGATCCACACCCCATTCCCCTTAATGCAAATGATTTTCCTGGGTTTCATCATGGACAGATCAATAACTTACAAGAGAATGAGGAAGAGTGGGATGACTGGGAGGAGCAGAGTCATTGGGCTTTCCCTCAACCTTTGCAGGAGCCTATGAATGTGCAACAAGAGGTGGTTATGGTGGATGAGAATGAGGCAGTGCCTAACAGCAGCATAACTACTATTGTTTCACTGTCAGATGGGATCCTGTCTCACAATGTTTTGGGAGGGGTCAACCATAATGATGAAGTTAACCAGGATGTTGTTGGAGTTCCTGGTCCTCCCTTTGGTGATGGGCTACAAAATTTGCTGCAAGCCTACCCACCTGACCTAGAGGAGCAACCTGAAATTGCCATTCCAGTTCAAGCTGTTGTTGAGGAGAATGATATTCAGCAGTTGGCTGAACCAGTACAGGTCTTGGTTCCTCTGGATATTCCTGCTGCTGGTGTTCACATTGAACCAGCTGTTGTGTCTCAGCTCAATAATGAGGAGTCTGCCCAAGATGCTCAAGATACTAACCACTTGGCTCTGCCTGACTCATTGCAGCAGTCTGATCCTCCTGTTTCAGTTCAACAGGAGGCCAAGAAGGCAGCCACATGTCCTGCTCCTTCTGAGCCAGTTACAGAGAATGTCAACAGTCAGGTTGTCCCTGCTCAGAAGGATATTCTGTTTGCTTCCCTGGAACAAGTCAATGAGTCTGATGTGGCCTTGGGTGCATCTCAGGACAATACTCTCATACCTGGTACATCTAAAGGTAATATTCAGAAGGTTAACTCTTTCCTTTCCTTTCACTATTGCAACCTAGTCCATGCTCATGCTCTCTCAGTCATTAATTTAGATCACTTAATTTCTGAAGAAGGTTTGGATCTGTGGGTCAAGCATTTTGCTCCATCTTCTCAGGAGGGGCATAATTCTCTTACAGCTGAAATCTCTGTAAGTTGGTTCAACTTCATTCTGAACCTGCTACTTACACCTGATAGATTTGACTGGGCTCTGAAACTGCTAAAGTCTTCTTATTGGCACACTTTGACTGATAATTGTAATGAGGAAGACACTATGACATTCATAATTCCTGATACTTGTGCTGTTAACCAGGCTCCTGTTTGCCAGCAAATTATTGCTGCTAGTCAAGATAAAGAGAATGATGGAGTTAGCCCAGCGGGTCATTCTTCCTCTGAGGCCAGCAGTCCTCTCAAGAGAATCTCTACAAATAACATAATTCTTCTACCTGCTGGTGAGGCCATCTCTAGGAAAAGAAGAGGAAAGGGGCCCTTAGTGGAAACCCAGGTAAGAAGGAGTGGTAGAATTAGGGAGGAGAATAATGGCTTCAAAAGAAATTCATGTGCTAGCAAGGATTGTTTACCATGCAATGATGCTCCTCCAATCATTCAGAATAAGATTGTTAAAAACCTCACCAAATCTTTTTGCAAGGTTGCTAATGAGGAGCTCCAGGAGAAGTTGGCTAAAAGGCCAAAGAACAAAGAGATGGAAAAGGAAGAGTTGGCCAAGGTCTCCAAGGCCAAGGAGGACAACAAAAGAGATAGTTCTTAATGATTAGTTTCTATAGCTCTAGGAGTGGACCTGGGGTTGCTCTAGCTTTTGCTCTATTCCTGTTACTTATCTGGGGCTGTCAGACTTTGATTCTATGGGACTGTAACTCTCTTATTTTGGGTGTCTGCCACTGTTGGATTATGATGCTACATAATGTTCCTTGCTATATTGAGGTCCTTGTTCTGCATGCTATGCTTATGATATGTGTTAAGGTCTTGTCCTCTGGTTGTGTGGATTGGCTCATATGTGTTTTGCTGTCTAACTGTGAGGGCCTCACTTGGTGGATAATTGCTCAGCTTCTACTCAGGGGGCTTTTTTCAGTTGTTTCTGGCCTCATATAATTCTTTGTCTCAAGGGCTGGACCTTGAGTGGTGTTAAAACTCCATCAGCTTTCAATCATGAATAACAACAGATCCTGGAGTATTTTAAACTAGAACATCAGGGGTATTAACTCAGATAATAAATGGCTGGCTATTAAGCAAAAAAATGAGGAGAGTGATGCTGGTATCCTTTGCTTACAAGAAACAAAAAGAGAAAAATTTGACCTGTCATACATCAATAAGTTTTGTCCTAGAAGATTTAATAAATTTGAATTTCTTTCTTCAATTGGAGCTTCTGGAGGGATTATCATTGCATGGAATGAAGGTCTTTTCAAAGGGGAACTAATGTTTTCTAACAGATTCTCTTTATCTGTTAAGTTTACATGCAACAGTTCTGCCCAAACATGGATCTTGACAAACATTTATGGTCCCTGTGAACAAGTTGATAAAGTGGAATTCCTCAACTGGTTTAGTAATATTGAAATGCCTCCTGAAGAGGACTGGATTATTATGGGTGATTTTAATTTCATCAGATCACCTTTTGGCAGAAACAAACCTGGGGGTGACATCAATCAAATGCTTCTTTTTAATGAAGCTATCAGCAATTTGGGGCTAGTTGAGCTACCCTTAAAAGGCAGACAATATAGTTGGAGTAATATGCAAGAGAATCCTTTACTAGAAAAGTTGGACTGGTTCTTTACTTCTGCTACTTGGATGACTCCCTACCCTGACACTACTGCCCTGCCACTTGCTAGGCCCATCTCTGACCATCTTCCTTGTATGATCAAAGAAGGGACAGCAATTCCTAGATGAAAAGTCTTCAGGTTTGAAAATTACTGGTTGAAGCATTCATCTTTCAAGGACATTGTTAAAACTGCTTGGGACATTCCTGTGGGTTTTACTGAACCTGCAAAAATCATAAATGCTAAGTTGAAGCACGTCAGAAGAAGTATCAAACTATGGATCAAGGACCTGCCATGTATGATAAAAGAAATTGCTGAAATTAATGAATGCATTTATCTACTTGATTTCTTTGAGGAATTCAGAATGCTCAGCACATTTGAGTGGAATTGCAGAAACATGTTGAAGGAACACTTAATGACCATTCTCAACAATCAAAAGATATACTGGAAACAAAGAGGAAAGATTAAGGGACTTAAGTTTGGAGATGAAAACACAAAGTTCTTCCACACAAAAGCTTCAATCAACTTTAGGCATAATAAAATTGCAATGCTGAGAAATGAAGACAATGTAGAAATCTCAGATCATGCAGGTAAAGCTGGAATTCTTTGGGAAGCCTTTAAGAAGGGTCGGGTAAATCAGAGGGACATATCATGCATTTTGACCTGCAAAGCTTATTGAATCAGCAAAACAATCCTGAAATTCTCCAAGATTTAGAAAAGCCTTTCTCTGATGAGGAGATCAATCAGATTGTGAAAGAGTTGCCCCATGAGAAGTCTCCTGGCCCAGATGGTTTCAATAATGATTTCATTAAGTCTTGTTGGGATATCATAGGGCAAGATGTTAAGAATCTCATCCATGCTTTTCATGCTGGTAATATTTCTCTTGAAAGCATCAACACTTCTTACATCACTTTGGTTACAAAGAAAGAGGTGCCTATGACTCCAAATGACTTCAGACCTATTTCTCTACATAATGGTGTGTTCAAGATTATTACAAAGTTGCTGGCAAATAGGCTACAAAAAGTTATTCTGCAACTGATTCACATTAACCAGTATGGGGTTTTAAAAGACAGGGTGATACAAGATTATCTAGGATGGTCCTATGAGTATTTACATCAGTGCTACAAGTCAAGGAAGGAGCTAATGGTCCTAAAGTTGGATTTTGAAAAGGCATTTGATACTATTGAACACCAAGCCATAATTGACATTTTGAGAGCAAAAGGATTTGGAGAAAGATGGATCTCTTAGATACAAATGCTGTTTAACTCTGCTTCTTCTGCTGTCATGTTAAATGGAGTTCCTGGCAAGAAATTTTACTGCAGAAGGGGAGTCAGGCAAGGAGACCCTCTGTCCCCACTCCTGTTTGTCCTAGCTGCAGATTTACTCCAATCCATTCTAAATAAAGCAAGGGATCTTGGGCTTATTACTGCTCCTCTCCAAATAAATTCTTGTCCTGATTTTCCAATAGTGCAATATGCTGATGATACTTTGCTGGTCATGAAAGCTGATGCCAGAGAACTATTTTGTCTTAAAGCTCTCTTGAATACCTTTGCCACAACCACTTGACTTAAGGTGAACTACGAGAAATCTGTCATGGTTCCAATTAACATCAATGAGGAAAGGGTTGAGATTTTTACAAATACATTAAACATCCAAAGAGGAGTTTTCCCTTTCACATATTTGGGTCTTCCTTTAGGTTTGTCTAAGCCTAGTGTAGAACAATGTATGCCAATGGTCCAAAGAATTGCAAAAAGGCTGGCAGGCTTGGCCACTTTCATGACAAGTGCTGGAAGATTATTACTGGTAAAGTATGTGCTGGCTTCTCTACAAATCTTTTTCATGGCTTGTCTGGATGTTCCAGTAACAATCAAACACCAAGTAATCAAATACCTGAGGCATTGTCTATGGAGAGGTTCTGACATGGAAGATCATAGACCTACTTCTGTAGCTTGGACTACAGTTTGCAGACCAAAGAACCAAGGAGGTTTGGGAGTTATGGACATTTTTGCACAGAATAAAGCTCTGCTAATGAAAAATCTACATAAATTCTACAACAGGCATGATATGTCATGGGTCAACCTCATTTGGGGAACACATTACCATGACAATAAACTTCTAGGTCAAGATCTGGTGGGCTCTTTCTGGTGGAAATCTATTCTTCAATTAACTGATCAATACAAAGCCGTGGCCAGATGCCACCTAGGGGATGAAAGAACTGCCCTATTTTGGACTGATTTGTGGAGCAATGTGGTATTACAGCAAGAATATCCTCACATGTTCTCATTTGTGCAAGACACCACTATGACAGTGCAACAAGTGATCAACACAGAATACCTTGAAGATATGTTTCACTTACCTCTATCAATTCAAGCCCATCAACTGTTTCTTCAGCTAGAGGACAAATGTCATGTTCTAAGACAATCAGAATTTCAAGGTATGACTGACACTTGGAGTTACATTTGGGGAAACAGTGCCTTCAATGCCTCAAAAGCCTACAATGTGATCATTGGAGTCAAACAAGTTCCACCTCATTTTTCTTGGGTTTGGAAATCTTCATGTCTACCTAAGCACAAAATGTTCTTCTGGATGCTTCTACATGATAGAGTGAACACAAGAAACTTACTGAGAAGGAAAACTTTTGTTTTGGAGGAATACAACTGTGTTGTGTTGAACTGCCAGCAAGAAGAGACTCTACATCCTTTATTTTGGGGATGTCAATTTTCAAGGACTTGCTGGGATTTCATATGTCCACAAATATCTCCAAACTTGTCTGTTCTTGAGGCTTTCCAAGATTTAAAGGATAAATTGAGAGTTCCATTCTTCATGGAAATTATTATTCTGGGTTCTTGGGCTATATGGATTGTCAGAAACAACAAGATTTTTGAGAACATTCAACCTCCGTTTCAGAGATGGAAGCACATTTATTTTGAGGAAATGAAGCTGCTATCCCACAAAATTAAGAGTAAGTATGCTAATGAATTCAACACTTGGCTGGAAACTTTGCTTTCCTCTTAAGGATACTTCTTCTCTGTCCTTGTATCTCTATAGTTTTAGTTCCTCTTTTTTAGGGGCTCACCTCAAGCCCTTTAGCTCTCTTTTTAGCTAGCTTAGCTTTTTATTTTCCTTCTGTTTTTTGCTCCTTTTGTACAGTACTACCTTTACTTTGTTTTATTAATATAAATATTGCAGTGGGGTTTTCCCCTACTGTTCATAGTCAAAAAAAATCATGACAGAAAATGGGATTTTCGTCCTGGGCGGGCCGGAGACGCAGCTGCATGACATTCATTCGGCCGTCCATGACGGAGAAAACCATGGTAGAAGCGAGGGCGAGGAAAATATCGGGGAGTTCCCGGTTACGGTGGGTGGTCGGGGGTCGAGCGATGCACGTTTCTCTCATACACGTAGGAGCGTGGGTGCGAGGCGTTGGGCTCTAACTGAATCCGAGCGAGGCATTCGCCTACTGAACCCGAGCGATTGCACTGCAGGCTACGCGTTACTGAACCCGAGCGATCGATTGATGGCTGTTAACTGAACCCGATCGAGCGATTCCTTCGCTACTGCTACTAACTGAAGCCGATCGTACACTGCTGCCTCCTTCCCATGATGAACAGTGAGCGTTGTTGGGGGGTTTGGATGAACAGTTCCCGATGGGGGGTTGGATGAACAGGACCCCATGGTAGTAGAGGCCGTTGCCGCTGGATGAACATTACCCCAATCGATCGAGCCGGTGGAGGGCTGGATGAACAGGACCCCATGGAGGGCTGGATGAACAGTAGCCCGTGGAGGGGTGGTTGAACAGGACCCCGTGGAGAGGGCTGGTTGAACAGTAGCCGGTGGAGGAGCGCGCGGTGGAGGCTGGATGAACAGGAGCCCGTGGATGAACAGTCGCAGGTGGAGGCTGGAGAAGGTCGACGGTGGATGAACAGTAGCTCGTGGAGGCTGGACGAGGTCGACGGTGCAGATGAACAATATCCCGTGGAGTCCCATTTTGCGGTACGCCACACCCCTCCTGATGAACAGCACCCCCGTTTCGACCGTAGCGCTCTAACACAAGTCCGTTTCCTCCATTTTGCGGTTCGCCACACCCCTCCCGATCAACAGGACCCTGTTTCGACCGTAGGAGGTCCGTTTCCTCCGTTTTGCAGTACGCCAGACCCCTCCCGAGGAACAGGATCCCGTTTCGACCGTGGCCGGTCGAACAAAAGGCCGTTTCCTCCATTCTGCGGTACGCCAGGCCTTATTTCTGTCGGCTGTTCCGTCCAAGCCGGTTGGCTCCCGATGAACACGACGACGCATTCCATTCCGACCCAGCCGGTTGGCTCCCCATGAACACGATGACGACGCAGTTTCTCCATTTCGACCCAGCCATGTACATGAGCCCTGGCCGTACGTATGCGCGAGTAGGCGTTCGAGACCCCGCCCGTACGTACGTACGTGTCCGTATTTACTTTCTTGCACCCTGGCCGCTGTACGTACATGTACAAGCTACGTGCGCGCCTCTACGATGATACGTGCGCCTCTACTATGACACGTGTGCGCCTCTACATCAAAAAGTATGTACGTACACATTCGCGACCAGAATGACAATGCTACGTACGCTTCGACCAGGTGGGTCCCGACTGTCAGGCACTTCCTTGCGTGCGAAGATGCAACTGGTGGGTCCTAGCAGTCAGGGGGAAACGGTTTTTTTTGTGAAATAAGGTGGCCCGTCCGGTGGGTCCCTGCTGTCAGGTGGAGGAATCATTATTTTCCGCCTAATAAGGAGGCACTTCCTTGTTGTGGCCGTGGACCCAGCTGTCAGCCTCTCCACGTACAGTACTCTTCCGATGGAAGTCGTTCCTTGACCATGTTGACCACGCCGCGCCAAGAGCACCAGGGCGGTGAACGACGGCGAGGCCTAGGAAGGGGACGACGCGAAGCCGGGGAAGACGCGGCAGTGGATGCCCACGCGGAGAGGAGTACGAGGGTTCACTGGTTCGGCTGCGGTGTGAGGCTGCCGTCGCCGTAGTGCCTGACCAGCGGTGGTAGTGGTAGGGGCGGTGAGGCCTCCACGGTAGCACAACCGGCCATGGGAGGGAGGAGCAGGCGGCACGACCGGCGCTGCTTCGGGCGGCTGGAGCAAGAAGACCAGAGGTTGATGAATCACGACGGCCGTTGGTTGGACATCGTACGGTCACTGCAGCTAGAATCGTTTATATTGACTAAGTTGACAAAGCCCTTGGTACGCGTCAACTTAGTAGGCCCACATCAGGGGGAGGAATCATTTTTTGGGCGGTTGAAGCTAGAATATCCGAGATTGAAGAAGAAGCACGACATCCATTGGATGGACATCCAACGGACACTGCTGCTAGAACCGGGTGTTGACTATAAGTTGACAAAGCCTTGCATACGTGTCAACTTACTTTTTTAGGGGACACGTAAACTTAGTAGGCCCACAAGTGTGTGGTAGAGAACTTATAGCCCATTTGCGATTTGTAAGAATGTACAGCCCATTTTTGAATTCTAATGGAATTTACTACAGCCCATTTATAGTTTTTAAAAGTACAGCCCATTTTTTGGCTAGGACAACGATTAATAATTTCAACCAACCGTTCAAAACAGAATTCAATAAAATTTCCCACATTTTGATGGGATCCGAAATATTTTTATCCCGAAATTTATAGTCGGATTAAATACAATTTCAATAGAAATTTGTATTACGTAAAAATCCAACGAAACATTGCGCGCGCAACAATTAATGAAATTAAAATTTTCAAAATCCAAAAGTAATATTTTATAAACTAATTACGTGTTTGGTGCATGTTTTTATAGTTACTGCCCAGTTTTTATAATTGCATCCCATTTATTATTTCTTAAAGCCCATTTTCTTGTTAAGCCTAATGCATCCCTCCTAGGAAAGATTTGCAGCCCAGCGGGGCAGAGAATAACAAGTTGACCCAGGATTGTGTACAACTGTCGGCCTAGTTGCATTGCTGAAGTTGAAAAAAAAGGCCTGTGTAGTTCAGTACAACCTTACATGGCTACTCAGCGCACATTCAACGACGCCGGGAAGGCACAAACAAGGCTTCTGTACAACTTTTTGAAGTCACTGAGCTCAATTAATAACTTAAGGAAAAAGTTAGAGTACCGTGGAACCTAATTAAAAGCTGTCACAAGCAAAGAAATAATTCAACGGGTCCCACTTGTGCGTGTGTGCGTGTGTGTGTTTGTGTGTTTGTGTCTGTGTGTGTGTGAGAGAGAGACCCATCGGTCGATGCTCGTAAATACATCTTTTAGCCATATGCATTGATGATGCTTAGTAAAAACTTATATAGTTGAGACAATCATATAGAACATCATAGCACACTAAACTTGCATACAAAAATTTCACGTAGGTGGCACAATCAGGGTGGAAGCAGTGGACCGCTACGGGTAGGGCTATGTTGAAACCAATGAACTCGTACATAACAGTTCATCGTCTTTAATAATGACAGAGAATATCTTGAATGCCGTGCAAACAAAACAGACAGACAACACAACATATAAGTTCTGCTAGAACATTAAGTTGACGTACAACCCTTTCTCAAAAAAGTTCAGGTAAAAAAATAGAACAGGTCACAATCAAATGTACTGGCACATCAGTGCTTCACACCCATAGCTTGGATTTAACTAGTATCTAACAAGATTCAGTTGTTACCTCAAATTAGAGCACATCCAGGCAGCCAGCCCTGCCTCTTCTCCCAAAGAAGTAGTGGCCTCCGCCGCGCGATGGAGTAGGCCCTGTGCCATCCATCGTTTCGAGCAACATTGGGAAAGTCTGACATTGACTCCTGTAATGGACGTCGTCGACGGACCCGGGCACCAGCCGCGGCGGCAGGACTTCGATTGATGGATTGACCACTTCTTCGACATGCACGAACACTCGATACAAGTATATCCCTAACATGGTCCGCGACGGCCTTGGTGGCGACGAATAGTACAACCCCGGTTCCTGCACTGGTATCTCAACACCAATCACCTTCGGTATGGTGGACGGCTTCTTCATCCATGCCATAACCGTCAGAGCCCCGCTGTCTGGAGGAACAAACATACTTACGAGCTCACCTCCAAGGTCGTTGATAAGCTCATTCATGGACTCGCTGTTCCAAGCACGTCGAGGCATGCTGTGGAAGGTAAGCTTTGTTAAAAACTCAAGCTCAGAGGGCACCGAGCCCCATCCTGGGTGCCACCGATAGAAGCTCACCAGCGCGCCATCACAGAACAAACGCCGAGAAGATTCAAACACACGACTGTAGTTGAAAGTTGTCCGGAACCTGACAAAGAAATCAGCCGGTGGCGGACAGACCTCGACGAGCAAGTCACTTATTTGGATGCCGTGCACAATGCCAAGAGCTTTGACAAGGTCGTCTGGCGAGACGGGAGGCCGGTCGCCGTTGATGGTTACCATCAGCACCTTGCTGGCCAACTGGTCGTCAAGCGCCGCCATGCCACTGTTGAGCGACAGCATGCAGCGCCCGAAGGCAGGACGGACCTCAGGATCTCCGGCTTGGTCCGCGTCAACCGGCGACATGATAGTGCGCTTGAGTACAGGGAGTACAGGAGGGGGATTTGGGGGAACTGGAGTAGGAATCGATATTCCAGAGGTGGGGGAGGGGCGGGAGATTGGGGATGAAAAGGTAGCATGAATTTTGAACACGCGCCAATATGTTCTCGGCACGCAAGCGCAAGAAAACACCGGTGGTGTCCATATGTCGGCGCGCAAAAGTCCCAATTCTCCCACAAGATCTTGATGTTCCGTGCAACGCACGGGCATCTTGCTAGTAACTTGAAAAAATGAGATATACTCTAAACACTGGAGAATGGTGATGCCCTCATTTAGCCCACCAGCAGTTCGAGACAATAACAATTCGAAACAACGATATATACAACATTGAAACACTGACCAGTGACTACTACTGATATAAACAACAAGACATGATAGTTCATAAGAAGTCTTGCTACACCACCAAAACGCACCCATCTGCAGCGCTCAGACACTTCGTGATCCAGACGAGAATGACATTCTAGAGGCAACTATTACATAGTAAGAGTGACATAGACGAGGATGACCAAATGACAAGGAATATGCATAACAAATGAGAGAACTGCCCATCCAGAACAAACTGCAAAGGCAACAAGTCATTCGAAGAGGGATGATCCAACACCATCATAATTTGCAGCCCCGGTTCAGCCACCAGTGATCCGGAGACACCATTACTCCACCCTTTCGACGCAACAACCCAATTACCTATCAAC
The DNA here is from genome assembly GCF_002575655.3 of Aegilops tauschii subsp. strangulata. Taxonomy (NCBI): domain Eukaryota; kingdom Viridiplantae; phylum Streptophyta; class Magnoliopsida; order Poales; family Poaceae; genus Aegilops; species Aegilops tauschii. The sequence goes on from NC_053036.3 coordinate 522,982,949, forward strand.
CTGAAGGCTTGAACCACATCACTGCCTGTCGGACTCGACACATCCAAGGATCAAAGTTAATCAAGATGCCTTTGTCATTCCCACCTTCTTTTGGCTGCAGGCTGTATTGTTGACAATCAGGGGAGTTTGCTCCCGAACTCCTAGGGCTCGCTGTGTAGACACAATTTTCCATAGCAAACAGAGCCTCTCTGCCATCAAGGTCCTTGCCAACGGTGATCTCCTGCTTAATCGGATAATTGATTCTGAGAAACAGAGAGTGTGAACCAAGGCTGTTTACCTGCCTCCAACTCAAAAATCCTGACGGCCCCAACAAGCTGGTATCCTGCTCATAGACGTAACAGCCACTGTCCGGATACTCACGTATTTCACGGTGCTTGCATACAGTGGGGTTTTTGCAATATAACTTTTTCGGCTCATGTGTCCGAATGATCATCAGTCTTTTGTCGTCGTCTGATCGAGCGAGGAACCAGTTGTGCTTCCTTGTTTTTGGCAAAGGTGGTGTGATTACAAAGGGCAGTAACTGTTGGGACACTGCATGATATCAAAAAGGACAGACATTGTTAATGTAAGATCAACATAGTTCAGAGTATGAGTACGATAATGCAAGAAACAACATTGATATGTCCCTGTTAGAACTGGGAGGAAAATACAGGCAAATGTATACTGGGTTCGAAAATATAGAAGTGCCATGCATGGTTATACTCATGTTATCTCACAATCGATTCTTCACAGGAAACTACCATGTCATGCAGGTTATGTAATCATGTTCTGTCCTCACAAAAAAGTTCTTCAAGGAAACTAACAGACCATGCCTTTTTATATACTCATGTTCTATGGGAAAAATTTTCGTTAGCATATTATTCTAGCCATTGATTGCTGAAGGGCGAACATAGGTATGTACACATGGTAAGCATTACAGGATTTCACTACTTCCAAATATAGAGTTCTCCGTCTGCACATTTACTTCCCTAATGTATGGTTAGATGAAACCAACAGTGTGATGCATGTTTCTACATCATGAAAATGAGGAAACTAACATGGCCATTGATACACACTCATATTTAGTAGTATATAGATTACTATAAAATAAGGAGAATATCAATATCTTCCTAACTGTTTGATTATTCAGGGGTACAAATTGGCTGTAATGACAAGGTCACAATCGCATGAATTAACTCATTCCAAATATAGCTGATTTACAGCGTCTCTAATACATTGCCATAGTTCTACTCAAATTCTGCTCAAACAGGGATATGTCAATCATCACAAAAAGTTCAAACAGTTTCATGGCGTCATCATTAACATCAGATGGAAACAACTTACAAGCGCCATCCCAGCAATACATGGTGCCATCTGCTTTGTCGATCGCGTAGATGATGCCATAGTGTTCAATAGCATCACAGAAGTGTGTATCAGCTTTGACGACGATCCACTGTGAGCTGAGCTATCTGCAGCTAAAGAAGGCACCGGCGGAAAGATAGGCGAGTCCCTTGTCGAACAAGGCAATTAGCTTGAAGTCTATGTAATCCGCATGTCGTGTGGGCACTTGGCATATTACCATCTTCTGCAAAACAAGGTGCGTCCAACTAACGACGTAATCTAGATGACTTGGACCGCGACGGTAAAACTCTATATCATCCAACGGAGGAAGGATAATCTCATGGGAGGCCTATAAGTTCACAAGCACCAACTTCTTCCCATCTTCTCTGACGACAGCCATCCAGTGGGAGTTCATGCTGACCCAGTACATACCTACAAGAAGTTTCGGGTGATGGTGATCCGATCGAAGTCGAGGGAAATGATGTACGGCGACCCACTACATACCTGCAAAGAAGTTTCAGCTAATGGAGGTCGGATTGAAGTCGAGGGGCATCATGTACGCCTCTGTATCATGGTGAGCAAATATCGCAAGACCAGATAGCAGCAAGCAGGGTGTCTTGAAAAGCTTAGGCCTCGCTTCGACGATGGCCATGTGCATGCCCCTCGAGCATGCAGCCAGCCGCAGGGCGCCCAACATATCCATACACGAACAACAGAGATCAAGGATGTCACTTGGGAGATTACTCCAATCGCGGATCATATGGATGCTGTGCGGTTCGCGTTCGGCCATGGTGGAGTTTGGAAGGTGGGGTTTTGGGGGGCTTGATTTATGGGGGAGAAGGCTCTCGATGCTGGAGCGGCTAGCGAGGGAATAGTGGTACTGGGGGAGGCGAGCGAGGCGAGGGTACGCGGGGGCACTATGAGATGATGAAGAGTGACCTCGGGATCTCCGGTGAGACGGAGTTGGAGATGGAGTGGTGCTAGGGGAGAGGGAGACAAGGCGAGGCATGCTATATAGCGGCGGTGACAGTGACTGCACAGTGCACAAGGTGAGGCTGACTTTGGTAACCCGGACACGCCGCCTGGACTGATGTCACCTCAGGCGCAGGGTCTTGTCACTTCACTGTGAGGACCGGAGGAATAATAGTATTTTGACCATCAAGTGTACCACAGTTGTACTACTACTACTACTACTAGTAGGAGTAGTAGGAACATGAGTAGTACTCCCGTGCTAGCATGCGTCTGGGTTCACTTCATCCCCCAGGTATCATCCATATTGCAAGCAGAACCAAATTCTCGTGCATGCGGAAGCGCGAAGAAGGACTTTTCTTTTTTGAGGATAACCGCATATTCCTTAACTACAGAATGTTGTGTCTCCCACACACGCGCCAATATCCATCCGAACTAGCTGCGACTCATATTTTTATCCATTTGCATGGGTCCCACCTGCCAGGAGGGGTGCAGAAATAATAAGGAATCATGAATGTCTTGCCACATGATTCGAAAGAGTGACCTCAACTAGCCAGTGGCACATGTAGCGCTAGAAGGATGGGCACGTACAGGGACAGGTACCACTCCTCAGTCTACCCGCGTAGCCTTTTCGTTTAGTCTACCTAGCCGTCTAATCAACTGCTTGCAGGCCACTTCTCCCATTTACTTCTCCATCGGGAACCAATTTTGCTCGGCTTCTTCACTACTCCTTCATCTTCATTTGCATCCAAACCACACTGCATTCACATTGTTTTAACCTCTTCACATCCTCCTGGAGTAATTCCAAAGCGCCTTTAAATAATCATCTTCTTCAGTTAGACTAGCCATCTAATCCTAATTCTCCAAACCATAGCCCTCCGGTCCAGCGGTTCCAAATGGCGAAAGAGATCGAGATGCAGGTTTTTAGCGTCCAACATGTCCTCGTTGAAGGCTCATTGACCATAGTTGCCACAGTCACCGACCACCCAAGGGTTGTTTGGAAGTGGATCAACAATGTATCCAACTCCCTCCAAAAGGTGGAGATGAAGGTCATCGGTCTCGACGCAGAGCACACGGAGCGTGCCACTGGGAAGATCCAACGCGCCGCCGTCCTTCAGCTGTGCCTCGAAGATGATGTTTTGGTGTACCACATCATACACACGCCCTCCATACCAGGTGAGCTTCACGATTTCTTCTCTCGAGAGGACATATACTTCTGTGGGGTAGCCATCGCAGGGGACAAACAGAAGTTGGAGCCGTACAACCTTGATTTGAAAAGCATAGCTGACGTACAAACCAAAATAAAGATTCCTGTAGAAGATTGTGATAAACCGACACCATCCCTATTCGACGTAGAAAATTTTGTGCTCGGAACAAATCTTCAGAAGGGTGAGGAGACGCTGGCATTAAGGTCGTCTGGATGGGAGAATTATCCCTTGACGTACGAGCGGATAAAATATGCTGCCCTCGATGCCCGTGTGAGTTTAGAGATAGTTGCAAGGTCCAGAGAGCTTGTTGCGAAGCCGTCTCCCACAGAAAATGAGAAGAAGAAGAAGAAGAAGAAGAAGAAGAAGAAGAAGAAGAAGCAGCACTAGCAGCAGGGCATTATGGATGGATGAACTATTTCCTCTCTTGTAAAAAAAATATTCCCTCTCTGTGTATATTGATATAGATGGACTATTTTGTTGGTGTGCATGTCTTTGAAACAAGTAGTAGCATGGGTTCGCTTGACTATACAGAACTATTTATCCCCCTAGCTTTCTCTACTACTCCTTCAAGTGATCGGTATGCAATGCATGTGTCCGTAGACATGACAGCTTGTCCATGGAAGTTCAACTATGGCGACCATCACGTTTCATCCACTGCCACTTGCGATTTCCACGACGCCGCTCCAACCCACGGCACCACGTCCCCCGACGTGCGCCTCACCCCTCTCAGCCGCACCGCCCCTCTGCCTTTGTGTGCTTGACCTGTGGGCCACCAGAAATGCGGCGAGCATCAAGTTTCTACCATAGCCACACGCGATTCCCATGACGCCACTTGAACCCATGACACCACACATCCCCCGACCTGTGGCTCACCCCTCTCGGCCCCACTGCCCCTCTGCCTTCGGGAGCATTATATGTGGACCAGCCACCTATCGGGTCCACATATTATTGACTCAAAGGCAGGTGTAGTAAGGCGCTGAAGCTCAGTCCCAAGGGCCCCGAGAGGGAAATGTAACTCCTGCGCCAGGCCTTGTGGTGCTACCGCTGCACGAACTCGTGCCAAACTCGATATTTGTTTCTTTACTATACATGCACGCAACGATTTAATGGACATTGTAATCTCAACATGTGATGGGGAGCTCTAAATTTGAATTCGAAACTTATAAAATGAAAAAAATTCAAAACATATAAACTGGGAGAGAGGGAGTATACTATAGGATGTGTCCCATATGAAACAAGTCCCCTGGTTTGTCACCGTGAAGATGCGGTTAGAAAGGAGCACAGCATCTTCGTACTCGTACGGCAACAAATCGGCTGCAGACATCATGGTCCACCTTTGACTGCCATGTGCAAGGTTCGTGCTATCTTCTTCTATCTCACAGTGGTTCCATCGTACCAATTCAGGCGGTGGCCTGTTGCATGGCTGATCCCAATGTTGGACAAAGGTTCTTGGGTGTCACCATTGTAAATGTTGTGCAAATTGATGTTGGTACCCTCCCATACATATGCAAGCCAATCTCCACTCGCACCGAGCCTAATCTGTGAAATAGTGGGCAGGGGGAGAATTAGAAAATGGACACGTAAGTAGTCTTTAGAATGCATTTACTATGTGATAAAACTCATCTTACCTGCTCATCGAACAAAATCCGAGTGCCCCTCAACGTCGGCATCTCAAGGGCCGTCAACTTGCAACTACGGCCACGCCGCGCTGGAGAGACCCCCAAGGAAATATCCTCGTGCGTTGCACAGAACATCAAGATGCATTTGTATGAGTAGTTTATCTTGAGAGAGAAGGATGAACGAGGGAAGGCCTTATTTGCAAATGTGGAGAGGGGTGTGCCAAACTACGGCCATGCCGTGCTGAAAACAAATTGAGTTTGCGTCGGTGGCACACCCTGCGGCAAGATGCCCATGTGGGCTTCTTCTATAACTAGCAAGATGCTCGTGCATTGCAGGGAACATCAAGATGCATTTTTTACAAAACACCTCTTGTGATTGACCCTTGTAGGAGTAATCCCATGTGTAAAAGCTAATGGTATCTCGAGAATTTTATTGGAAAAATGGTACCTTTGGAACAAGTTTTCTCTACTACTGCTCCTTGCAGTGAGCGGTATGCAATGCATGTGTCAGGAGACATGACAGCTTGTCCATGGAAGTTGAACCATGGCGACCATCACGTTTCTTGTTTCTACCACTGCCACACCCACACGCGATTCCCACGACGCCGCTCCAACCCACGGCACGACGTCCCTTGACGCGCGCCTCATCCCTCTCAGCCCCACCGCTCCTCTGCCTTTGTGTGCATGACATGCGGGCCAGCTGAACTGCGGCGACCATCAACTTTTTACCACAACCACACCTGATTGGACGTGGTTTGCCTGCTCCGATTCGTACTCCCGCACCATCGAATTTTCATCCAGCGGATGTGACACATTTTGTCCCGGGCATCAATCCTCAGATGGAGTACTTCTGTACTATAGGTAGTACCCGCCGGTGTGGCCATCTACGCCTCATAACGCCTCGATGCCCAGCTGTGGCACCCTCACCAGGGCCACGCCACCACCGGCCGGCTCATCTCGAATGAGTGAGTCGCGAACCATGCCACCACCATGAGAATGACATGTGGGCCAGCCGCATTTAAGGTCCGCATGTCATTGACTCATAGGCCGGTGCACTAAGCCACTGAAGCTCGGTCCTGTGGGCCCCGAGAGGGGAATGTAATTCCTGCGGCAGGCCTTGTGGTTCTCCCGCAGTACGAGCTCGTGCCAAACCCAGAATTTGTTTCTTACTACTACCAACTACTCCCTCCATTCCTAAATATAAGTCTTTCTATACATTTTAAATTGCTACCACATACGGATGTATGTAGACATATTTTTGAGTGTAGATCCACTCATTTTGTTCCGTATATAGTCACTTGTTAAAATATCTAGAAAGATAAATATTTAGGAATGGAAGGAGTAGTAAGGTACACATGCATTGCACGCATGAGATTTGGTAACCAAATTCTGAATAAATAACACACTATAGCATGTAAGCTTTGAGTCATATATGCATCATGTAGATGTTCGTTTAATTCTTATAGTTCATCTAGTTCAAAATCAATTAGTTTTATAAAAAATCTGTTATGAGATTGATGGAATTATGCATTGTAAAGCATAAAGTAAAAACAAATAGTGACAATTCATTTTGAAAAAAGAAGTTTGGGCAATTAAGATATGGAAGATTCTAGAACAAAGGAGAAGTGCTTGTGTTATGAGGTTTGTGCGTTATGCTTAAGTTCAACCATGGAGTCTTCTAGATTCTACATCTGGCAGAATCTGGTGGAATGTAGATGATATCCAACGGCCAGTATTGCTCGGATTTGCCATCTTTGTACCGTCGGATTGGCTTCATCCAACTACTAACTTTCAAAGTTATTCACACACTATCTCTTCTCTACTCTTATAAAAAACCGAGTTGGTGATGATGGTGTGCCTGCCATCTTGTAATATAGACCGTCTGATCTATATCTGACAGATAGAAAGCAAACTATGACAATTTTACAGATAAGTACTTGCCTTGTTCATCCTTATCTCCCACAACCTGATTGCTGACCAATTAAAAAAGGAAGTCTCTGGAACAATCTGGCATGGTGGCCGCCTGCCGGCGCCGTCCATCACCATGCCTCCGCCAGTCCGACCACCAGTCGCCACCACGCCCACTCCTCCTCACCTTATCTCTCATCTTTCTCGAGATATCATTTTTTCGATGATATTCTCGAGATACCATTTTTCTGATAAAATTCTCGAGATATCATTAGTTTTTACACATGGGATTACTCCTGCATGGGTCAATCACAACAGGTGTTTTGTAAAAAAAATGCATTTTGATGTTTCGTGCAATGCATGGGCATCTTTCTAGTATCTCTACTCTTATATTATATATAAAAACGGAGTTGGTGATGATGGTGTGCCTGCCATCCTGCAATATAGGCCATCCATTTATATCTGACGGATAGGAAGGAAACTATGGCAATTTTGCAAAAAGATACCCACACCCCTCTCCACATTTGCAAATAAGGCCTTCCCTCGTTCATCCTTTTCTCTCAAAAGATAAACTACTCATAGAAATGCATCTTGATGTTCCGTGCAACACATGGGCATCTTGCTAGTAGGGGTATAGATGTGCCGGCCCGTGCGTTGCAATGCATCCAAAGTATATCTATTTAGTGGAGTGCACTCTAAACACATTATCTATTTATTTTTATCTAACCTTTCGTAGCCATGCAACCGAGCCACATAAGCTTAATGGGTGCCCCCCACATCATATTATTCATACTACGTTGACTGAAAAAAAATCACCCAAAACAAGATCTTCCCTTTTTTGTTCCTACGATGATGTGTCGTGCACGTACCTAGTTGTATAGTGGTAGTACTAGTTGTAGTGCAAACTTCATACTAGTAGGAGTAGTAGTACGGAATGCACCTACTCCATCAACGAGCCCCATCGGACACCAAATTTCTTGGCTTCCGTGCTACAGCCAGATCTTCCCCTCGTTTCTATTTTCCAACCCGGCGGCGGGCGAGGTGCGGTTTGCCAATAGTTGGTTTGCTCAACGGCGGTCCCACGTGAAAGTGAAAATGCTAGGCAACATGCCTTCCCTAGCTATGTGGTGTGCCGGAGGGACCGTGGAGTACTCCCAATTCCTGGGCATGTGGGGGTGCGACGCGAACGCGGCAGGCCTTTTCCTTTTACTAGCAATGTGCCCATGCATTGCGACGGATCCAAAGTAGTAGAATAGTAGTACTCGTTCACAAACTTGAAAGAAATCACTCTTGTTTTGATATACTCCTAATATATTACTTTTTACTCAAAATATATTTCTCAGGCTGTTTTGATGAGGTGAGGGAGGGATGTGGTTGCTTTCAATATAATAATGGGTTCTCTGCAAATTGGAGTAGAGAAGTGGGCTATTGTTGCAAAAATGCCACAACTTACCTCACAACCGTTAGATGCAGATCTAATGGTCATAAACGACGGATGGAAGACACACCACCATCACCAACTGAGTCTTTTATAGGAGTTGGAGTAGAGAAACATGTATAAATTGTAACATTTGGTTCTGCTCCTTGGCACGATCGATAGATAGAAATAACGATTGGAAACGATAGGGCGGGGATATTTCCACCAGATAAGCAGGGTACGTAGTAGCTTGGTTGGCGCATCGTCAGTTTGGTCACATGCGGTCTGACATGTTCTAGTGTTTCTAGCAAGATGCCCGTGCGTTGCACAAAGTTGATGCAAAAGGTAAGCACAACTTATAAATTGACGGATGGAGTACTAGTTACAGTGATGCATATAATTAAGCAAAGGGATCACACATGTCGGTATTGAATGGAACGAGAATGCAATAGCACAATAAGAATTAAGGCCACGATGATGCAATCACAGTGCTGGTTACAGGAGGCAAGAAGAAAGATGCATCCATCAACGTACGACCTCCTCCTCCTCCTCAACTTAGTGCGTAGGGCCACCGACTAGCGGCTAAGGAGCGGCGGCTTTTGTGGCGAGGTCAAGGTGCTTCTCAGCAAAGGTATCCAAGGCTTCCAGCCGGTTGAGGAAGGCCAATGTCATAGCGTCCTCACTGGCCTCGTAGATACCTATGTACACGATTTTCTTGTACACGTGGATGTGTAGGTCGATGAATTCTCGTAGGGCGAGGCGCCTCGCGGCGAGCGCGACCTCCAGATGGACATTCTTTTTGGCATCGACGGGCAGTCGCAGGGCCATAGTGCTTTAAAGAGGTTCCGTCCATGGAGGCCGATTAGGGTGGCAGGCAATGAGGAGCCCGGGTGCGCGGGCTAGAGGAGTACGGCGATGTCGTCCGCAAGCTTCTTGAGGACGGTGAACTTGTTGGTGGTGGCAACGATCATCTGGTCCAACTGAGAGTCGTTGTTGGCGTCGACGGCGGCCATCCACCAGCCGGTCACGAACACCGTCTGGAGACGATCCTCGGCGCCACGCCGCAGGCCGGCATCATGGACCATCTGGCACAGCCGCTAGCCGCTCGCGCGCATCGCCGCCATGGGTCTGGAGTGAGGGCTTTTGCACTTAGTGTAGGTGATTAGGCAAATGCTTAGGTACGTACGATGTGGTAGATGCATTGGAATGGAGGGGCGCCTTTATATGAATGCAAATTGCGTTGCATTCACATCGTGCAACCTCTTTTCCCGGTCCTCCTCCCATTACTTCCCTCATGCATTCACGATGCTAATTGAAGGAGGATGCATTATTGGCCGTTCAACATTTCAGGAACCGCTACCCCCTCCCTCGTCTGCATTAAAGCCGTATCGGGAACTGTGTCGCCCGCTGTCGAATCAAATAGTACTGCGCCGCCCACTGCACGCCCGACTGAACATGCCTCCTCGCCTCCATCAAAACCCTTCGTTAAACCCGCATGCAAACGGAGGAACCTACTCCGGCCACACGTCCGTTCATGAGTGGCCGGAATTAAACGCAACACCGGCCGAGCTCCTCCCATCCGCCCTTAGTTTAAACGAGGCCAGACGTCGGCCAAGCTCCTACAGTCCGCACTCTATTTAAATGAGGCCAGACAGACAGCGGGCAAGAATCGCACTTCTCCGCCGCTCCCCTATCTCCTCCTTCACCATTTTCTCCACTCTTTCGATGGCTTCCGAGGAGCCATTCTTCGGCACACTACCCGGCTAGGTGGCCCGCAGAGCCCTCCAGATACGGGCGAGGCCGCTCAGTGCTTCACCAACCTTGCTTGGCCCGACGGAGCCAGTTGTCACCCCAAGCCGGCGTCTGGTTCAGCAACTCGCCGCTCCAGTTCAGCTTGATGAGGAGTGGCGAGTTACTCCCGTTGGAAATATGCCCTAGAGGCAATAATAAATAGGTTATTATTATATTTCCTTGTTCATGATAATCGTTTATTATCCATGCTAGAATTGTATTGATATGAAACTCAGATACATGTGTGGATACATAGACAACACCATGTCCCTAGTAAGCCTCTAGTTGACTAGCTCGTTGATCAATAGATGGTTACGGTTTCCTGACCATGGACATTGGTTGTCGTTGATAACGGGATCACATCATTAGGAGAATGATGTGATGGACAAGACCCAATCCTAAGCCTAGCACAAGATCGTGTAGTTCGTTTGCTCAGAGCTTTTCTAATGTCAAGTATCATTTCCTTAGACCATGAGATTGTGCAACTCCCAGATACCGTAGGAATTCTTTGGGTGTACCAAACGTCACAACGTAACTGGGTGGCTATAAAGGTGCACTACAGGTATCTCCGAAAGTGTCTGTTGGGTTGGCACGAATCGAGACTGGGATTTGTCACTCCGTGTAAACGGAGAGGTATCTCTGGGCCCACTCGGTAGGACATCATCATAATGTGCACAATGTGACCAAGGAGTTGATCACGGGATGATGTGTTACGGAACGAGTAAAGAGACTTGCCGGTAACGAGATTGAACAAGGTATCGGGATACCGACGATCGAATCTCGGGCAAGTAACATACCGATTGACAAAGGGAATTGTATACGGGATTGATTGAATCCTCGACATCGTGGTTCATCCGATGAAATCATCGAGGAGCATGTGGGAGCCAACATGGGTATCCAGATCCTGCTGTTGGTTATTGACCGGAGAGTCGTCTCGGTCATGTCTGCATGTCTCCCGAACCCGTAGGGTCTACACACTTAAGGTTCGGTGACGCTAGGGTTATAGAGATATTAGTATGCGGTAACCCGAAAGTTGTTCGGAGTCCCGGATGAGATCCCGGACGTCACGAGGAGTTCCGGAATGGTCCGGAGGTAAAGATTTATATATGGGAAGTCTTATTTTGGTCGCCGGAAAAGTTTCGCACTTTATCGGTATTGCACCGGGAGTGCCGAAAGGGGTCCGGGGGTCCACCAGCCCCGGGGGGCACATGGGTTGTAGGGGGTGCGCCTTGGCCCATATGGGCCAAGGGAACCAGCCCCAAGAGGCCCATGCGCCAAGAGATAAGATAAATGGAGAGTCCTAAAGGGGGAAGGCACCTCCGAGGTGCCTTGGGGAGGAAGGACTCCTCCCTGGCCGCACCCTTCCTTGGAGGAAGGGCCAAGGTTGCGCCCCCCTCTCCCTTGGCCCTATATATAGTGGGGGGAAGGGAGGGCAGCAACATCTAAGCCCTGGCGCCTCCCTCTCCCTCCCGTGACATCTCTTCCTCCCCGCTTGCGCTTGGCGAAGCCCTGCCGGGATCCCGCTACTTCCACCACCACGCCGTCGTGCTGCTGGATCTCTATCAACCTCTCCTCCCCCCTTGCTGGATCATGAAGGAGGAGACGTCGCTGCTCTGTACGTGTGTTGAACGCGGAGGTGCCGTCCGTTCGGCGCTAGGATCATCGGTGATTTGGATCACGACGAGTACGACTCCATCAACCCCGTTCTCTTGAACGCTTCCGCTCGCGATCTACAAGGGTATGTAGATGCACTCCCCTTCCCCTTGTTGCTAGATTACTCCATAGATTGATCTTGGTGATGCGTAGAAAATTTTGAATTTCTGCTACGTTCCCCAACAGTGGTATCAGAGCTAGGTATATGCGTAGTTTCTATGCACGAGTAGAACACAAAGTAGTTGTGGGCGTCGATTTTGTCAATTTACTTGCCGTTACTAGTCTTATCTTGATTCGGCGGCATCGTGGGATGAAGCGGCCCGGACCGACCTTACACGTACACTTACGTGAGACAGGTTCCACCGACTGACATGCACTAGTTGCATAAGGTGGCTAGCGGGTGTCTGTCTCTCCCACTTTAGTCGGATCGGATTCGATGAAAAGGGTCCTTATGAAGGGTAAATAGAAATTGGCATATCACGTTGTGGCTTTTGCGTAGGTAAGAAACGTTCTTGCTAGAATCCCATAGCAGCCACGTAAAACATGCAACAACAATTAGAGGACGTCTAACTTGTTTTTGCAGGGTATGCTATGTGATGTGATATGGTCAAAAGGATGTGATGAATGATATATGTGATGTATGAGATTGATCATGTTCTTGTAATAGGAATCACGACTTGCATGTCGATGAGTATGACAACCGGCAGGAGCCATAGGAGTTGTCTTTATTTTTTGTATGACCTGCGTGTCATTGAATAACGCCATGTAAATTACTTTACTTTATTGCTAAGCGTGTTAGCCATAGAAGTAGAAGTAATCGTTGGCGTGACAACTTCATGAAGACATAATGATGGAGATCATGATGATGGAGATCATGGTGTCATGCCGGTGACAAAGATGATCATGGTGCCCCGAAGATGGAGATCAAAGGAGCAAAATGATATTGGCCATATCATGTCACTATATGATTGCATATGATGTTTATCATGTTTACATCTTATTTGCTCAGAACGACGGTAGCATAAATAAGATGATCCCTCACTAAAAATTTCAAGAGATGTGTTCCCCCTAACTGTGCACCGTTGCGAAGGTTCGTTGTTTCGAAGCACCACGTGATGATCGGGTGTGATAGATTCTAACGTTCGAATACAACGGGTGTTGACGAGCCTAGCATGTACAGACATGGCCTCGGAACACATGCGAAACACTTAGGTTGACTTGACGAGCCTAGCATGTACAGACATGGCCTCGGAACACAAGAGACCGAAAGGTCGAACATGAGTCGTATAGTAGATACGATCAACATGGAGATGTTCACCGATGATGACTAGTCCGTCTCACGTGATGATCGGACACGGCCTAGTTTGACTCGGATCATGTATCACTTAGATGACTAGAGGGATGTCTATCTGAGTGGGAGTTCATTCAATAATCAGATGAACTTCATTATCATGAACATAGTCAAAAGGTCTTTGCAAATTATGTCATACGCTTTAGTTCTACTGTTTAAGATATGTTCCTAGAGAAAATTTAGTTGAAAGTTGGTAGTAGCAATTATGCGGACTGGGTCCGTAAACTGAGGACTGTCCTCATTGCTGCATAGAAGGCTTATGTCCTTAATGCACCGCTCGGTGTGCTGAACCTCAGCGTCGTCTGTAGATGTTGCAGAACATCTGACATACACGTTTTGATAACTACGTGATAGTTCAGTGCGTAATGCTAACGGTTTAGAATTGTGGCACCAAAGACGGTTTTGAAACGTCGCAGAACATATGAGATGTTCCGAAGACTGAAATTGGGATTTCAGACTAGTGCCCACGTCAAGAGGTATGAGACCTCTGACAAGTCTCTTAAGCCTGCAAACTAAGGGAGAAAAGCTCAATCGTTGAGCATGTGCTCAGATTGTCTGAGTACCACAATCGCTTGAATCGAGTGGGAGTTAATCTTCCAGATGAGACAGTGATGGTTCTCCATAGGCACTGCCACCAAGCTATTAGAGCTTCGTGATGAACTATAACATATGAGGGATAGACATGATGATCCTTGAGCAACTCGCGATGTTTGACACCGCGAAAGTAGAAATCAAGAAGGAGCATCAATTGTTGATGGTTAGTAAAACCACTAGTTTCTAGAAGGGCAAGGGCAAAAGGGATACTTCATGAAACAGCAAATCATTTGCTGCTCTAGTGAAGAATCCCAAGGTTGAACCCAGACCCGAGACTAAGTGCTTCTGTAATGAGGGAAACGGTCACTGAAGCAGAACTACCCTAGATACTTGGTAGATGAGAAGGCAGGCAAGGTCGACAGAAGTATATTGGATATACATTATATGAATGTGTACTTTAATAGTACTCCTAGCAGCACCAAGGGTATTAGATACCGGTTCGGTTGCTAAGTGTTAGTAACTCGAAAGAAAAGCTGCGGAATAAACGGAGACTAGCTAAAGGTGAGATGATGATATGTGTTGGAAGTGTTTCCAAGGTTGATGTGATCAACCATCGCATGCTCCCTCTACCATCGAGATTGGTGTTAAACCTAAATAATTGTTATTTGGTGTTGAGCATAAACATGATTGGATTATGTTTATCGCAATACGGCTATTCATTTAAGGAGAATAATGGTTACTCTGTTTATTTGAATAATACCTTCAATGGTCTTGCACCTAAAATGAATCTCGATCGTAGTGATTCACATGTTCATGCCAAAAGATATAAGATAGTAATGATAGTACCACATACTTGTGGCACTGCCACTTGAGTCATATTGGTATAAAACGCATGAAGAAGCTCCATGTAGATGGATCTTTGGACTTACTCATTTTTGAAAAGATTGAGACATGCGAACCATGTCTATTGGTATATATGCATGAAGAAACTCCATGCAGATGGATCGTTTGGACTCACTTGATTTTGAATTACTTGAGACATGCAAATCATACCACATGGGCAAGATGACCGAAAGGCCTCGTTTTTCAGTAAGATGGAACAAGAAAGCAACTTGTTGGAAGTAATACATTTTGATGTATGCAGTCCAATGAGTGCCGAGGCATGCAGTGGATATCGTTATGTTCTTACTTCACAGATGATTTGAGTAGATGCTAAGTGTATTTACTTGATGAAACACAAGTCTGAATTATTGAAAGGTTCAAGTAATTTCAGAGTGAAGTTGAAGATCGTCGTGATAAGAGGATAAAATGTCTGTGATATGATCATAGAGATGAGTATCTGAGTTACGAGTTTGGCACACAATTAAGACATTGTGGAAAGTGTTTCACAATTAATACCGCCTAGAACACCATAGTGTGATGGTGTGTCCGAACATCATAACTACACCCTATTGGATATGGTGCATACCATGATGTCTCTTATCGAATTACCACTATCGTTTATGGGTTAGGCATTAGAGACAACCGCATTCACTTTAAAAGGGGGCACCACGCAATTCCATTGAGACGACACCGTTTAGAGAAACCTAAGTTGTCGTTTCTTAAAAGTTTGGGGCTGCGACGCTTATGTGAAAAAGTTTCAGGCTGATAAGCTCGAACCCAAAGCGATAAATGCATCTTCATAGAATACCCAAAACAGTTGGGTATACCTCCCATTTCAGATCTGGAAGCAAAAGTAATTGCTTCTAGAAACGAGTCCTTTCTCGAGGAAAAGTTTCTCTCGAAAGAATTGAGTGGGAGGATGGTGGAGACTTGATAAGGTTATTGAACCGTCGCTTCAACTAGTGTGTAGCAGGGCACAGGAAGTTGTTCCTGTGGCACCTACACCAATTGAAGTGGAAGCTTATGATAGTGATCATGAAACTTCGGATCAAGTCACTACCAAACCTCGTAGGACGACGAGGATGCGTACTACTTCAGACTAATGCGTAATCCTGTCTTGGGAGTCATGTTGTTGGACAACGATGAACCTATGAGCTGTGGAGAAGCGATGGTGGGCCCATATTCCGACAAATGGGTAGAAGCCATGAAATCCGAGATAAATGGATCTTTAAGAAGAAGACGGACGTGGACGGTAATGTTATCGTCTATGAAGCTCTACTTGTGGCAAAGAGTATTTCCACAAGTTCAAGGAGTTGACTACGATGAGATTTTCTCATCCGTCGCGATGCTTAAGTCCATCGGAATCATGTTAGCATTAGCTGCATTTATGAAATCTGGCAGATGGATGTCAAAACAAGTTTCCTTACCAGTTTTTGTAAGGAAAGGTTGTATGTGATACAATCAGAAAGGTTTTGTCCATCCTAAGGATGCTAAAAGGTATGCTAGCTCCAGCGATCCTTCTAAGGACTGGAGTAAGCATCTCGGAGTTGGAATGTACGCTTTGATGAGATGATCAAAGATTTTTGGTTTATACAAAGTTTATGAGAAACTTGTATTTCCAATAAAGTGAGTGTGAGCGCTACAACATTTCTGATAAGTATATGTGAATGACATATTGTTGATCCAAAATGATGTAAAATTTCTGGAAAGCATAAAGGGTTGTTTGAAAGGAGTTTTTCAAAGGAAGACCTGGATAAAAGCTGCTTACATATTGGGCATCAAGATCTATAGAGATAGATCAAGACGCCCGATGATACTTTCAAAGAACGCACACCTTGACATGATTTTGAAAGATTTCAAAATAGATCAGCAAAGAAGGAGTTCTTGGCTGTGTTACAAGGTGTGAGTATTGAGTAAGACTCAAGACCTGACCACAGCAGAAGAGAGAGAAAGGACGAAGGTCATCCCCTATGCTTTAGACGTAGGCTCTACAGTATGCTATGCTGTGTACCGCACATGTAGTGTGCCTTGCCATGAGTTGGTCAAGAGGGTACAATAGTGATCCGGGAAAGGATCTCATGACAGCGGTCGAACTTATCCTTAGTACCTAGTGGACTAAGGAATTTTCTCAATTATGGAGGTGAAAAGGAGTTCGTCGTAAAGGGTTACGTCGATGCGAACTTTGACACTAATCCGGATGACTCTGAGTGGTAAATCGGATTCGTATAGTAGAGCAATTACTTGAAATGGCTCCAAGTAGCACGTGGTAGCATCCACAAGATGACATAGATATTCGTAAAGCACACACGGATCTGAAAGGTTCAGACCCGTTGACTAATAACCTCTCTCACAAGCATAACATGATCAAACCAGAACTCATTGAGTGTTAATCACATAGTGATGTGAACTAGATTGTTGACTCTAGTAAACTCTTTGGATGTTGGTCACATGGTGATGTGACCTGTCCGTGTTAATCACATGGTGATGTGAACTAGATTATTGACTCTAGTGCAAGTGGGAGACTGTTGGAAATATGCCCTAGAGGCAATAATAAATAGGTTATTATTATATTTCCTTGTTCATGATAATCGTTTATTATCCATGCTAGAATTGTATTGATAGGAAACTCAGATACATGTGTGGATACATAGACAACACCATGTCCCTAGTAAGCCTCTAGTTGACTAGCTCGTTGATCAATAGATGGTTACGGTTTCCTGACCATGGACATTGGATGTCGTTGATAACGGGATCACATCATTAGGAGAATGATGTGATGGACAAGACCCAATCCTAAGCCTAGCACAAGATCGTGTAGTTCGTTTGCTCACAGCTTTTCTAATGTCAAGTATCATTTCCTTAGACCATGAGATTGTGCAACTCCCGGATACCGTAGGAATTCTTTGGGTGTACCAAACGTCACAACGTAACTGGGTGGCTATAAAGGTGCACTACAGGTATCTCCGAAAGTGTCTGTTGGGTTGGCACGAATCGAGACTGGATTTGTCACTCCGTGTAAACGGAGAGGTATCTCTGGGCCCACTCGGTAGGACATCATCATAATGTGCACAATGTGACCAAGGAGTTGATCACGGGATGATGTGTTACGGAACGAGTAAAGAGACTTGCCGGTAACGAGATTGAACAAGGTATCGGGATACCGACGATCGAATCTCGGGCAAGTAACATACCGATTGACAAAGGGAATTGTATACGGGATTGATTGAATCCTCGACATCGTGGTTCATCCGATGAGATCATCGAGGAGCATGTGGGAGCCAACATGGGTATCCAGATCCCGCTGTTGGTTATTGACCGGAGAGTCGTCTCGGTCATGTCTGCATGTGTCCCGAACCCGTAGGGTCTACACACTTAAGGTTCGGTGACGCTAGGGTTATAGAGATATTAGTATGCGGTAACCCGAAAGTTGTTCGGAGTCTCGGATGAGATCCCGGACGTCACGAGGAGTTCCGGAATGGTCCGGAGGTAAAGATTTATATATGGGAAGTCTTATTTTGGTCGCCGGAAAAGTTTCGCACTTTATCGGTATTGTACCGGGAGTGCCGAAAGGGGTCCGGGGGTCCACCAGCCCCGGGGGCACATGGGTTGTAGGGGGTGCGCCTTGGCCCATATGGGCCAAGCGAACCAGCCCCAAGAGGCCCATGCGCCAAGAGATAAGATAAATGGAGAGTCCTAAAGGGGGAAGGCACCTCCGAGGTGCCTTGGGGAGGAAGGACTCCTCCCTGGCCGCACCCTTCCTTGGAGGAAGGGCCAAGGTTGCGCCCCCCTCTCCCTTGGCCCTATATATAGTGGGGGGAAGGGAGGGCAGCAACATCTAAGCCCTGGCGCCTCCCTCTCCCTCCCGTGACACCTCTTCCTCCCCGCTTGCGCTTGGCGAAGCCCTGCCGGGATCCCGCTACTTCCACCACCACGCCGTCGTGCTGCTGGATCTCTATCAAGCTCTCCTCCCCCCTTGCTGGATCATGAAGGAGGAGACGTCGCTCCTCTGTACGTGTGTTGAACGCGGAGGTGCCGTCCGTTCGGCGCTAGGATCATCGGTGATTTGGATCACGACGAGTACGACTCCATCAACCCCGTTCTCTTGAACGCTTCCGCTCGCGATCTACAAGGGTATGTAGATGCACTCCCCTTCCCCTCGTTGCTAGATTACTCCATAGATTGATCTTGGTGATGCGTAGAAAATTTTGAATTTCTGCTACGTTCCCCAACAGTGGTATCAGAGCTAGGTATATGCGTAGTTTCTATGCACGAGTAGAACACAAGGTAGTTGTGGGCGTCGATTTTGTCAATTTACTTGCCGTTACTAGTCTTATCTTGATTCGGCGGCATCGTGGGATGAAGCGGCCCGGACCGACCTTACACGTACACTTACGTGAGACAGGTTCCACCGACTGACATGCACTAGTTGCATAAGGTGGCTAGCGGGTGTCTGTCTCTCCCACTTTAGTCGGATCGGATTCGATGAAAAGGGTCCTTATGAAGGGTAAATAGAAATTGGCATATCACGTTGTGGCTTTTGCGTAGGTAAGAAACGTTCTTGCTAGAATCCCATAGCAGCCACGTAAAACATGCAACAACAATTAGAGGACGTCTAACTTGTTTTTGCAGGGTATGCTATGTGATGTGATATGGTCAAAAGGATGTGATGAATGATATATGTGATGTATGAGATTGATCATGTTCTTGTAATAGGAATCACGACTTGCATGTCGATGAGTATGACAACCGGCAGGAGCCATAGGAGTTGTCTTTATTTTTTGTATGACCTGCGTGTCATTGAATAACGCCATGTAAATTACTTTACTTTATTGCTAAGCGCGTTAGCCATAGAAGTAGAAGTAATCGTTGGCGTGACAACTTCATGAAGACACAATGATGGAGATCATGATGATGGAGATCATGGTGTCATGCCGGTGACAAAGATGATCATGGTGCCCCGAAGATGGAGATCAAAGGAGCAAAATGATATTGGCCATATCATGTCACTATTTGATTGCATATGATGTTTATCATGTTTACATCTTATTTGCTTAGAACGACGGTAGCATAAATAAGATGATCCCTCACTAAAAATTTCAAGAGATGTTTTCCCCCTAACTGTGCACCGTTGCGAAGGTTCGTTGTTTCGAAGCACCACGTGATGATCGGGTGTGATAGATTCTAACGTTCGAATACAACGGGTGTTGACGAGCCTAGCATGTACAGACATGGCCTCGGAACACATGCGAAACACTTAGGTTGACTTGACGAGCCTAGCACGTACAGACATGGCCTCGGAACACAAGAGACCGAAAGGTCGAACATGTGTCGTATAGTAGATACGATCAACATGGAGATGTTCACCGATGATGACTAGTCCGTCTCACGTGATGATCGGACACGGCCTAGTTTGACTCGGATCATGTATCACTTAGATGACTAGAGGGATGTCTATCTGAGTGGGAGTTCATTCAATAATCAGATGAACTTCATTATCATGAACATAGTCAAAAGGTCTTTGCAAATTATGTCATACGCTTTAGTTCTACTGTTTAAGATATGTTCCTAGAGAAAATTTAGTTGAAAGTTGGTAGTAGCAATTATGCGGACTGGGTCCGTAAACTGAGGACTGTCCTCATTGCTGCACAGAAGGCTTATGTCCTTAATGCACCGCTCGGTGTGCTGAACCTCAGCGTCGTCTGTAGATGTTGCAGAACATCTGACATACACGTTTTGATAACTACGTGATACTTCAGTGCGTAATGCTAACGGTTTAGAATTGTGGCACCAAAGACGGTTTTGAAACGTCGCAGAACATATGAGATGTTCCGAAGACTGAAATTGGGATTTCAGACTAGTGCCCACGTCAAGAGGTATGAGACCTCTGACAAGTCTCTTAAGCCTGCAAACTAAGGGAGAAAAGCTCAATCGTTGAGCATGTGCTCAGATTGTCTGAGTACCACAATCGCTTGAATCGAGTGGGAGTTAATCTTCCAGATGAGACTGTGATGGTTCTCCATAGGCACTGCCACCAAGCTATTAGAGCTTCGTGATGAACTATAACATATGAGGGATAGACATGATGATCCTTGAGCAACTCGCGATGTTTGACACCGCGAAAGTAGAAATCAAGAAGGAGCATCAATTGTTGATGGTTAGTAAAACCACTAGTTTCTAGAAGGGCATGGGCAAAAGGGATACTTCATGAAACAGCAAATCATTTGCTACTCTAGTGAAGAATCCCAAGGTTGAACCCAGACCCGAGACTAAGTGCTTCTGTAATGAGGGAAACGGTCACTGAAGCAGAACTACCCTAGATACTTGGTAGATGAGAAGGCAGGCAAGGCCGACAGAAGTATATTGGATATACATGATATGAATGTGTACTTTAATAGTACTCCTAGCAGCACCAAGGGTATTAGATACCGGTTCGGTTGCTAAGTGTTAGTAACTCGAAAGAAAAGCTGCGGAATAAACGGAGACTAGCTAAAGGTGAGATGATGATATGTGTTGGAAGTGTTTCCAAGGTTGATGTGATCAAGCATCGCATGCTCCCTCTACCATCGAGATTGGTGTTAAACCTAAATAATTGTTATTTGGTGTTGACCATAAACATGATTGGATTATGTTTATCGCAATACGGTTATTCATTTAAGGAGAATAATGGTTACTCTGTTTATTTGAATAATACCTTCAATGGTCTTGCACCTAAAATGAATCTCGATCGTAGTGATTCACATGTTCATGCCAAAAGATATAAGATAGTAATGATAGTACCACATACTTGTGGCACTGCCACTTGAGTCATATTGGTATAAAACGCATGAAGAAGCTCCATGTAGATGGATCTTTGGACTTACTCGTTTTTGAAAAGATTGAGACATGCGAACCATGTCTATTGGTATATATGCATGAAGAAACTCCATGCAGATGGATCGTTTGGACTCACTTGATTTTGAATCACTTGAGACATGCAAATCATACCACATGGGTGGCTATAAAGGTGCACTACAGGTATCTCCGAAAGTGTCTGTTGGGTTGGCACGAATCGAGACTGGGATTTGTCACTCCGTGTAAACGGAGAGGTATCTCTGGGCTCACTCGGTAGGACATCATCATAATGTGCACAATGTGACCAAGGAGTTGATCACGGGATGATGTGTTACGGAACGAGTAAAGAGACTTGCCGGTAACGAGATTGAACAAGGTATCGGGATACCGACGATCGAATCTCGGGCAAGTAACATACCGATTGACAAAGGGAATTGTATACGGGATTGATTGAATCCTCGACATCGTGGTTCATCCGATGAGATCATCGAGGAGCATGTGGGAGCCAACATGGGTATCCAGATCCCGCTGTTGGTTATTGACCGGAGAGTCGTCTCGGTCATGTCTGCATGTGTCCCGAACCCGTAGGGTCTACACACTTAAGGTTCGGTGACGCTAGGGTTATAGAGATATTAGTATGCGGTAACCCGAAAGTTGTTCGGAGTCCCGGATGAGATCCCGGATGTCACGAGGAGTTTCGGAATGGTCCGGAGGTAAAGATTTATATATGGGAAGTCTTATTTTGGTCGCCGGAAAAGTTTCGCACTTTATCGGTATTGTACCGGGAGTGCCGAAAGGGGTCCGGGGGTCCACCGGCCCCGGGGGGCCACATGGGCTGTAGGGGGTGCGCCTTGGCCCATATGGGCCAAGGGAACCAGCCCCAAGAGGCCCATGCGCCAAGAGATAAGATAAATGGAGAGTCCTAAAGGGGGAAGGCACCTCCAAGGTGCCTTGGGGAGGAAGGACTCCTGCCTGGCCGCACCCTTCCTTGGAGGAAGGGCCAAGGCTGCGCCCCCCCTCTCCCTTGGCCCTATATATAGTGGGGGGAAGGGAGGGCAGCAACATCTAAGCCCTGGCGCCTCCCTCTCCCTCCCGTGACACCTCTTCCTCCCCGCTTGCGCTTGGCGAAGCCCTGCCGGGATCCCGCTACTTCCACCACCACGCCGTCGTGCTGCTGGATCTCCATCAACCTCTCCTCCCCCCTTGCTGAATAAAGAAGGAGGAGACCTCGCTGCTCCGTACGTGTGTTGAACGCGGAGGTGCCATCCGTTCGGCGCTAGGATCATCGGTGATTTGGATCACGAGGAGTATGACTCCATCAACCCCGTTCTCTTGAACGCTTCCGCTCGCGATCTACAAGGGTATGTAGATGCACTCCCCTTCCCCTCGTTGCTAGATTACTCCATAGATTGATCTTGGTGATGCGTAGAAAATTTTGAATTTCTGCTACGTTCCCCAACAACTCCACGTCGGTACGGGCGTCGTCGTTGCTGCCTCGTAGCGCGCCACCAGTGTCTGCGGTGGCCACGCCTCCCGTGTCTGTCGGCGCGCCTCCCGTGCCCGCGACAGCGCCATGCAGGCAGAGACAGAAGTCGTGTGCATGGAGAGCGATGAGTCAGTGGCCAGCTTCTCCGTGTCCGCCGCCATCATCGAGGAGAAGTAGAACATGGGAGGCCGCCGCCACTTGGGTCCCATGAAGGCCACCGCCGAGGCGACGACTGCACATTCAGGTGGTTTCTTTGCTACTTCGTCTCTTCCGAGGAAGACAAAGGGATCCGCGGGCGGCCATTTAGATTAGGTACTCCCTCTGCGGATGGTGGGAAATATTTGTTCTAAGAATGGATAAATTGGATGTATCTATAACTAAAATAAGTCTAGATACATCCATTTCTAGGACAAGTATTTCCGGACGGAGGGAGTATTAATTATACCAAGAGAGCCGGATTAGCACCGCTTAGTTCATGTAAATGTAATGAAATCCATCATGTTTATATGAAGATCCGGCTTTTTTATACGAAATCCTTCATGCTTATATGAAAATAGTCCGTGTTTGCACGAATTTCATCTGGTTGGTTAGAGTTGTGAAAATGTATGCCGCTGGCGTTTGATGTCGTCCTCCGCGGAGGGAAGCGGGAGGAAATTTGCTGACTGCCGTTGGAGATGCTCTTATGCTGGAAATAATAGAGTCACATCCAATCCATTTGAGTTAATTGCATGTATGATTCTCCCTCTATAAGAAGTTAATTGCATGTAAAGTGTGCACGTGACTTGTAGGGTGGCTACAGCTTCGTACAGAAAGTTAAAAAGAAACAAGTCCATCCTTAATCTTGTATTCTAAGTACTCTGTGGGTTCCACTGTCAGTACAGTAGCCCAAGAAGTATATATTAAATAAGTAGCGCAAGGAGTATAATATACAAATCTAAAGTTAAAGACAGAATTCAAAATCAAGTCATCGCGTTGCGAGCATCCGGTGCTATCCAGTCCAACACATTTTTATTGTAGACCATGCTGGAGATATATCTCCATGTCTACTCTTATATTATACTCCATCTGTTCCTAAATATTTGTCTTTTTCAGATTTCAAATGGACAACCACATACGGATGTGTATGTAGACATATTTTAGAGTGTAGATTCACTAATTTTGCTCCGTACGTAGTCACTTGTTGAAATCTCTAAAAAGACAAATATTTAGGAACAGAGGGAGTAGAAAACAGAGTTGGTGATGATGGTGTGCGTGCCATCCTACAATATAGGCCGTCGGATTTATATCAAACGGATAGGAAGGAAACTATTGCAATTTTTGCAAAAAGATACCCACACCCCTCTCCACGTTTGCAAATAAGGCCTTCCCTCGTTCATCCTTTTCTCTACTCTTATAAAAAACAGAGTTGGTGTTGATGGTGTGCCTGCCATCCTGCAATATAGGTCGTCCGATTTATATCTGATGGATAAGAAGGAAACTATGGGAATTTTGCAAAAAGATACCCACATCCCTCTCCACATTTGCAAATAAGGCCTTCCCTCGTTCATCCTTTTCTCTCACAAGATAAACTACTCATATAAATGCATCTTGATGTTCCTTGCAACGCATTGGCATCTTGCTAGTCTCTCACATGATAAACTACTCATACAAATGCATCTTGATGTTCCGTGCAACGCATGGGCATCTAGCTGGTTTCTTTTAAAATAGTTATTGCGATAATTGGGTTGAAGTGATATATTTTATGTCTGCCCCAAATGATTTCAGATTCACTAGTAGTAACAAAGAAAAGGTTGCCTTGTTAATTAATAGAATTTCAGATTCACTAGTAGTAACAAAGAAAAGGTTGCCTTGTTAATTAATAGAAAACAGGGTGAAAACTATCACATGAGGCCGGTAAAAACAAGGCACACTGGGTTCAGCGTCACTGGCACTACAGCTATGCGCACGCGAGAAGTCTACATATCGAGGGGGCTATGGAGAAAAAGACGTATCAAGTGTGTATGAGCGACGTACAGAGACACAATGTTTGAGAGACAAACCAAATGATAGATTAAGATCAGATCAATTTGTCACCCTTCTGCTATCATTGTTGGGGTTGGGGGGAGGGGGACGGAGAGAAAGACGTATCGAGAGTGTGCATGGTAGGCATAGAGGCACAACTAGCGAGTGTGTGTGTATGTGTGTGTGTTTGAAAGAGGAGTAGAGAGATTACTATCAAGATTGAGGTGCCACCCTACTCCTTCGGTGTCGGGTAGTGTGTGTGTTTGAGAGAGAAGCCAGTCGATAGATTAGTATCAAGATCGAGGTGTCACCCTACTCCTTCGGTGTCGGGAAGTGTGTGTGGGGGGGTGTGGGTGGCGGGGGGGAAGTGACACTTACTTATCTCTACTCTTATAAAAACATAGTTGGTGATGATGGTGTTCCTAGCATCCTGCAATATAGGCCATCCGATTTATATCTAACGGATAGGAAGGAAACTATGGCAATTTTGCAAAAAGATACCCACACCCCTCTCCACATTTACAAATAAGGCATTCCCCCGTTCATCCTTTTCTCCCACAAGATAAACTACTCATACAAATGCATCTTGATGTTCCGTTTAAGGCATGGGCATCTTGCTAGTAGGGAGAAGGAGTTTGTGTGACACATATCTAGATTAAGGGATAGGTAGATAGCATGTGTGCGAGGCATACATAAAGCATCACGGAGATAAACAAACGGTGTGCATGCAAGTGCCGGAAAATGAAGCGGGAAACAATGTCTAAGCGCGCGCGCGCGTGTGTGTGTGTGTGAGAGAGAGAGAGAGAGCGAAATCTCAAAACAAAAGGTGCTCTGCTGGAATCCCATTGTATGTATTCATATGGTTCCAGAACTCGAGTTAACCTTGGGCATATGTGTGAGAGACATAATTATAATTTGAGACATTAGTGGCTGTGGGTGGGCGGAATTAAAGGGGTGGGCATGTTCGACAGACAGAGCGTGTGTGTTTCTGTGCGAGAGACTTGTAGGATGGGGTAGAAAGACGAATTCTAACCTTGAAGGAGGGAGAGAAATACATGAAGTCCGCGCGTGTGATTCCGATGCCAACGAGAAAATGAGATAGGTATGCGTGTGAGAGAGATTGCACAATTCATTCACGTATCACTATCTAGCGATCGTGGACGTGCATTGCTTGAACATAAATCAATATCTACTTCGTATTGTGGCCAAAGGTACAATATCGATTCAACGCTATAAAGATTGGACACTCACATGTCACATTTAAACCTTTTCAATTGTGCATGCCAAAGTTACAGTGATGTTTCTTCAAACAACCAATGTAGCTATCATGTACATGCACCATTGTTACTCTTGCAGTCAAATTCATGAGTCTTGGATGATTTAAGGTTCTATTATGAAGTAATATATGTAATACTCATCTATGAATTCAACGGGTACACAATTTATGAAATGGAGGCTATGTAATCATATGAGCACTACTAGGAAAAGGGCTATAGCTAATATGGACATTAATGACGCACCATGTATGTGGTGCGCCACTGCTATATAGCAGTGGCGCACCAGATACAGGTGCGCCATTATTGACATATTACTAATGGCGCACCTGATGTGTGGTGCGCCATTACTAGTTTAGAAAAAAATAAAAAACTTGTTAGTAATGGCGCACTAGGGGATAGTGCGCCATTACTAGTTGACATAGTAATGGCGCACCTTCACCAAAGTGCGTCATTACTATGTGTATGACTTGGTCAAACTTAGTAATGGCGCACTTTGCATAGGTGCGCCATTACTATGTCAAACTTAGTAAGCAAACACCTACACAAAGTGCGCCATTACTAACTTTGACCAAGGTTTGACCAAGTCATACACATAGTAATGGCGCACTTTGTGAAGGTGCGCCATTACTATGTCAACTAGTAATGGTGCACTATCCCCTGGTGCGCCATTACTAACTTTCTTTGCACCCCCCCTCGTGGACCGCCTTTTCAAAATATAATACGTAATATGACAGGGAAGTTTGAAATATTTTTTCAAAATTTCATCACACTCATGAACATGAACAAAGTCCTAGACATCAACAAGGTTTAATAGGATTGATATGATAGATATATCAACAAGTGCCTATGAAGTGAGCTGGTGCTGGGGTTGGATAGAATTGCGAAGTTAAGCGTGCTCGGACTGGAGTAGTGTGTGGATGGGTGACCTTCCGGGAAGTTTGACCACGGAGTGCGATTTGATTTGAGATTAAGCATATTGACCCGAGATTAAGAAAAAATTGAAAAAAAATCTGAATTTTAAAAAAAGTGTTAGTAATGGTGCACTTCTATGTGGTGCGCCATTACTATCTTAGTAATGGCGCACTAGATTGGCATAGTAATGGCGCACTATAGGTGCGCCATTACTATTTGTTACTAATGGCGTGATAATAGTGGCGCACCTATAGTGCGCCATTAATGGCCAAAACAGGTGCACCACTAATTAGCCTTTTCCTAGTAGTGGAGGTGACACTTTTAAGTAGCGGACTACAATATCCATTTCTTTTTGTGCGCCTCTACACTAACACGTCAATGCATTATGTTTAAAGTAAATAACCAATGGCACTAAATTATCTATTTACATGAGAAATACATAGGCTGAGCGTTTGATCCCTTTTTTGTGGTCGCGCCCGTGTGAACGTCCAAGTTATCGACGCATCATCCCGAGTTATTGTCTTTTTTTCTGGGGTGGACTTCACACCAGTTATTAACTCCTGACGCGTGCCCCGTGTACACAGTCTCGCATGACCTTCCCACTAGCACAGTCCCAAATTAGTTGAAACTGGATACGAACGATCCCGTGGGCGGCAAAATCTCCCGCCTCCTTCTAAAATTTCCGCCACCTAGTCTTTATCATGCGAAATTCCCCTTTTGTCCTTGGTACACGGAGAACAACAGTTACAATACCGCCCTCATCTACATAATAGGTCGGGGCTGCTTTGGTAACTTCCGGTCCCCGCCCACCACACGGCACCCCCATTTCCTCTCCCCCTCCCGCAAAAACGACTAACTCCACAGCACCAGAGCATCTTACATCACCCCGGCCGTACTTCATCGGCCTTTCTACCCCTCCCCTCTTGAAACCCTAGACTGCTCATGCACCGGCGTACCAGAGCCCTGTAACATCCCAAATTTTCAATTTGGAATGTTATACATTAGTTCATCATTGCATAGTTGCATTTTGGCAAATCCTCGAAAATCCTAAGCAACTCAAGGACCCTCGGAGAGAGTTGGGGATTTTTCCCGGTTTTCATATTTGATTTTTATCAAATAATAAAACGAGGATTTTTTTGTTTTAATTATTTTTCCTCTCCGAAAAATATTTCATATTAAAATAAATGAGAGGAGGAAATATGACTTCTCCAAAATAATTGAAATATTGGAGGAAAAATATTAAAATCAAATATTGGATTTTATTCGGGTTTTATTTGCAATTTTAAATGCGTTAAAAAAATTGCACGTTTTCAAAACTGCATTTTAGGCCAAGAAAAATGTTCATCTTGTTCTAATTATTTTAATTAGACGGTGAAAATTTGTTTTAGCATTTTTGGATTTTTATTTATTTTTCTATGATTTGTTTTAGATTCGGCGATATTATTTTAAAAAAAACGCCGAGCGCGCCGACTGGGCCGAAGCCCAGCTGACGGCCCAGCCTGCCCCGCGCCCCGTCTCCCTCTCGGGCACGCCGCGCCACCGCCGCTCGAGAACCGCTCGAGCACGCCGCCGCCCGCCGCCTTGCCCCCTCCTCCACGGCACCCCCCTCCTTTTATACCCCGACCCCGCCCCCTCGCCCTCACCCCGACCCCGCCCCGATCCGAAGCCGCCGCCGCCCGAGGAGACGCCGCCGCCGGAGCCCGACGCCGCGGCCCGAGGAGCTCGCCGCCCCGACGCCATACGCCGCCGCCCTCGTCGCCCTTCGACGCTCGCAGCCCCGCCGCCCCTCGCCACCCTCGCCCGACCCGCCAGAGCCCCGTCCCGAGCCTCGCCGGAGGTTAGCCGGAGCCGCCGCCGTTTGCCGTCCGTTTTTTTAAAGAAAACCACCCCGGTTTATTTTTTTCAAAACCCTAATTTTTTATATAGATCGGTTTATTTCTTTCGGTTTATTTAATTAGTGAACGTTCACCGACCCGTTCGTTTTAACGAACGTGTTCGTCGGTTAGACGCTATTAACGAACGTCCGTTCGTTTAACTGTTCGTCAGTTTTCTTTTTCGTCGGATTTTCCGCGATTATTCCAGATCGCGATTTCTGATCAGATTTTCGTTTTCGTTTATCTTTTCGCTCGTTTATCGGAATCAGGCGATTCAAGCGCCTAGAGTTTCGTCTCGAAATTCTCTTTCCGTTTAATCCACTCAAACAAGTTTTTGCTACTGTAAAATTTGACCTAGATCCAGATTAGTAAACGAAGCTTGTTTCTTTCGTCATTTGACTTTCGTTGCTTCGTTTGATTTGATTCTTTTTGCAAACCGGAGTTCTTAAGTTGAACTTTCTGGTTAGATCGTTATTTGAGTTTTACCTGTGCATTTGATGAGTGCTTACTGTATGCTTCTTTGTTTGCGATAGAGTACCTGGAGTGCGCCGCTTGCTACTTCGAATCGCTAAGTTTCACGGATCATCAGCAAGGCAAGTAACACGTTGATCATACCTCTTTTACTACCCAGTTTTATTGCATTAGACCAACCCTCAAACATTGCATGGTTAGGATCTAATTAAATTGTGGGTATTGGGATGTAGTTGAGGTAGTACCTATTACCTGTTTATTATCAAACCCTTGGGAGTTACTTCTACGTTTGCTTATATCGCTATGCTATGCTAGTAGACGTGGATTGCGTTTGAGAGATATTCATGACAGATGTGAGATTGTTAATTAATGGTTTACTTAAGGTGGCAACTAAAACTCACATCTGGGTGGATTGAGGCACCTGGAGAACCCAGTGTTGCCTGTTTTTCTAAGGACCGCCACCCAGGCTCAAAGGGATCATAAGATTATTCATGCTAGAAACTTCCGTGTGCAGCCACAAGCTATTATGGGCTCTAGCATAGTTGAGTAGGTTACATGATCTCTTGAAGAGCTGGGCTAGCAGATGTAGGGGAAAGTAGGTGTAACTGTCCACCCGGAGTAAAGAGTTATTGTTTCTGAAATACTGTGTCTCGGTCATCCATTTCTCAAACATCATGTAGTGCGAGAATCAAGCGGAGGCGATCGAGTCTTGTGGGGAAAAGTGCACAAACCACTGCAGAGTGTACAAACTAATCATGACTAGCAGTGTCCCCGGTTATGGACATCTTGAGTATCTGGTTCTTGGATTATCCTGTTGATCTCATCGTGTTACTTTAATTAATTTTGTTGGGTTAATGATGATATTTTAATTGGGATTGAGATGCTGTCAACCATCTCAATGTTTAACAACCACCATGATAGTTAAATAAAATTTATTCCTTTGCAGTAGGGAAAATTTGGCTTTACCCAAAATTGTAACCATAGAGCCTTCTACCAGCCATATATGCATGTAGTATAGCATTATCATGTTCATTACTCTCTATGTGTTACATTGCCAGCATATTCCATGTGCTGACCCGTTTTCGGGCTGCAACGTTTTATGTTGCAGACTTTTCAGACGACGAGTAAGGTGCCTTAGGTCGTGGTCTTATACTCAGTGATGCCGTTGGAGTTGATGGACTCACTTATCTTCCAAGTCTTCCGCTGTTATCGTATTAGATGGCCTTAAGCCATATTTATCATACTTATTTCTCTTTTGAGATACTCGATGTAATAAGTGTGTGATTGCTACTCTGTTATAAATCCTCCATTTGTACTGTGCGTGTCAGCATTACTGATCCAGGGATGACACTAAAGCACAGAGCACAGACTGTTTGAGGTCTGGTCGCTACAAGCCCATTCACTGCCAGCGGCATCCACCTCGCCGGATCTGCTTCTGTGGCCGCATCTACCCCTTCCACCTCCACTAGAAACAAGTAGACTGCTCATCCACCACTAGGCCATTCTGTGCCGGCCTTGTCCACGGCGCCGGATCTTCTTCGCCGGTACTCTCGTCAACCGCAGCGCATCTGCAATGGCTCATTCATACTCCCCACCGGAGACGCTACATCCACACCCCCCGGAGCCGCCCCACCGACGGCCCTGTCGGCGGCCTCTGATCCTCTGCGCCGACACCTTCCTCAACCCTACCGGAGCTGCTTCACAAACACCATCGTCAACCCTACCGGAGTAGCTTCGCCTATACCATTCTCAACCCTACCGGGGCCGCTTTGCCAACTCACAAGTCCACGGCCTTAGATCTGCTTCGTCGCACCCTCATCCAACCTATCGGAGCAGCTTCTGACGCCCTGTCCACAACCGCAGATCCACATCATCGACACCATCCTTAACCCAACCACCGAAGCAGCTTCACCGACGCCCTCGTCCACGGCCATAGATCCACTTCACCCACACCATAGTCCACCCTACCAGAGCGGCTCCACAAACACCCTACTCAACGGTTCTAGATCTCCTTACTGGAACCCGACAGCCAGCGCAGCTTCATCAGCCTTGACATTTCTAACCTGATTCCCACCGTCTGGCAAGATGCCAAGCACCCGCCACGGCCTAGGTACTCGTCACCTTTAAACCCGTCCAGCATCACCTACCCGATGTACTTCAAATATACTAACAGGTCGCTGTTACCTGTTATGCAGCTGGCAAAAACTACAAGCACGATGTTTCTTCTGGATCTAACAGCTTGGCCAACCAAGATCCTAGACTGAGGCATTGGTATGATCTTGTAAGTGCGTCTCTCTCTCTTGTATTGTTGTGTGCCTGCCAGCGTGCTTTCCTAGGATTTTCAACCAGTAATCCCTTTGTGCAGACAAGATTTCTACTATAGGCTGCTAAATTAGATATGTGGATGTCATACATGATACTACCTTGTACCTCCGTTCCTAAATATAAGTCTTTCTAGATATTCCACTATAGGCTACATACGGAGCAAAATGAGTGAATCTACACTCGAAAATGCATCTATATACATCTGTATGTGGTCCATACTGGAATCTCTACAAAGACATATATATAGGAACAAAGGTAGTACATTACACAAAATCGTAGGTGGCATGTAGGAATTCTAGTGCACTACATTAGGCTCCCTTAGAGTGCCTGCTAGTCCAGCACACAGAGTCATGGCTAGTTTATGCTACGCACACAATCATTAAATGGTGGCTTAAATATGCGTTATGCAATGTATTATCTTGTAGAGATGTCTAAAATTAGCCGTGTCAACTTGCAGATGGGGTTACACAATGAAAAAGTACAAGATGTATGTGGCAATTTCATTAAACATCGCAAAAAAAGGAGAGGAAGTGGTGAGCCTATACAGTGTGCTATGGTAGGTCACTCCTCCATTGCAATCATCGTGACATGTGATTTGTATGTCAGTTCTATTGGACAAGTTTCTTAGGGACAGTTTTTACGAGTTATCCTAAGAAAATAAGCACCTATGAATATAAGCTCCAGGTAATAAGCCAACCAGTTCTTTTCATTGCCTTCCTTTTCAGCTTATCTTTGGTATGATCAGTGAAAAGTATAGATTGCATTATATTTTGTCATTTTGCTGCCCATATGAAAATTAATTTGACTTGCAAACATCACAAATTGAACCCAGTGCAGTAATTAATATGATAGAAAACAGACCATCACTATTTGTTCAAAATGCAAATACAAAGATACCATCTACTTGGCACAATCTACTTTGGTCAATGTCTTCCATAGAGATCACATTGCCTAATTTAAACGAAGAACGCATGACCCACATTTAAATGAGGAACAATTATTTATTGAAATTCGATGGTCCAAGTGGCTGGTTATGATCATATAGCAGCATCACCTGAAAGCATCATATAGCAGCAGCAGCAGCAGCTCATAGCAACTAATCATACAACAGCAGCAGCAGTGTGCAATTCATCATATACCGGCAGCAGCTCATAGCAATTCATCATATAGCCGTAGCAGGAGCAGGTCATAGCAATTCATCATATAGCAGCAGCAGGAGCAGCTCATAGCAATCCGTCATATAGCAGCAGCAGGAGCAGCTTTATAGCAACTCATCATATAGCAGCAGCAGCTCATAGCAATTCATCATATAGCAGCAGCAGCTCATAGCAATTCATCATATAGCAGCAGCAGGAGCAGCTCATAGCAATGCATCATATAGCAGCAGTAGAAGCAGCTCATAGCAATTCATCGTATAGTGGATCAGAATGAAAGTTTGGCAAAAAATCAGAGGAGATCCTCACCTTGTTGGATGAGCTCATCCTTCAACAGCACCTCAAGGCCAAGGCCTGGGAGGAGGGGAGGGGGAATAAGGTGCCTTCTGCCGCAGTGTGGCATCAGCCGTAGTTGTGCGGCGCCCGTCGGAGTAGTGCGTTGGACGGACCACAGTGGAGCAGCTGCTGGAGACCATGAGAATGAGGGGCGGCGCCAGAGGAAGGACCAGCCGGGGATATTTGGTCCTACCCGCCAGCCATGTAGCCTAGCTGGACAGAGCATCATCGAGGACCAGGCCAGATGGGACCAGCGGCGACGGCTCACTGGAGGAACCCTAGCGTTGCAGGCGGGGGATCGAGGTAGAGGGAAAGGGGAGAGGAGATGCAAGCGGGCAGGGAAATGAATGCTTGCGTGTTTGTTTTTACTTGAGGGTCAGGTGTGATGCGGGCGTGAGCACTCGCATTTTGAGTGTAATATAGGTAGACAACAGAGTCATTTCACTATTCCCCTTCCCTTCAATTTTTAGTGAGCTTCTACCTGAAACACTCCCCTCCAAAGCGAAATAAGTTAAGCCCAAGCCCATAACTCAAAAATGACTTCTTTACATCTTTTATGGCTTATTTTGACAATAAGCTCTGAAAAGGCGGAATAGAACTGTCCCTTAACCTGCAATTCAATTGTGCGTGCAATGATGAATCACTCCTGTGTGACACCCAAGTTTTTAATTGGATTTTTCAAAAGATTTTATTTGACTTGAGGGAGGTGATTTAAATTTTTCTTCAAAAGAACTCTCCCTTTCAAATATTTTTTTTATGGCAAAAGTTTTATTTGGATTCCCCCAAGATCTGTTTTTGGTCTTGGAGGTTCTTGCTTTTCTTTTGGACTCAAGACAAAATACTTTTCACTTGGAAAAATGCCTTTTGAAAATCTCTTTGAAATTTGCACTATGGCTTTTGGAATAATCCTTTACCACTTTCAACAATTCCCTCTTGCCATGGCCTTAGTGCAAATTCTCTCTCCTAACCCTCCCCTCATCTTTGGATCATGTTTGGCATCTAATCCAGCAAGTTGAACCTCCCCTATGTTTATTTTCCATTTAGATCTCATTCAAATAAATTTATGTCTTCTATTCTAGCCATTGGTGATTTACAAAGGAACTCCATTTTCTGTCTTGATTTTTGCCCCCAAACCTTTTCCCCCTCCTAGTCCTTTGAACCCTCAACCAAGATCCAGGAAGATCCACTGGCCTTCAGTTCAAAATTTTCAAACTACACTTGCTGCAAGTTTGGACCAGATTTGTCAAATTTGGTGAAATTCATTCAAATCCTTTTCCAAAAATTCCAAGTAAAATCAGGCAGCCTCTGGGTGCATTGAGTGGTCACCTCACCAAGTACCAGCTCCAGAAAATTTTTTCTCATTGCCAAATCTTTCTGTCGAACACCTGCAGTGCATTGTCAAAATCAGGTTCATAAAGTTCAGAGAACAGCTCAGTGGCTTACTGTCATTTTCTTCAGAGATGGTTGTCGATCTCGACAGTGCCCCGATGTCGCCTTGCTCCCCATCCCCTCCCCCTTGTTCCTACACCGCACGAACGCCTGGCACCTTGCGGACGTCGGCGACGAGCAGCAGAAGGTGCGCCGCCCCGTGACCGACGCCAGCGGCGGCTTTGCGGCCGCCAGCGGGAGGCACGGCGCTGACGGCGCCACCCAGCGCCGCCCAAACCACCGGAGCTCGCCGCGTGGCCTTCCACTCCCCCGAACGCGCTCCCGCTCTCGTCATGAACCGCAGGGCGCGGAGCGCGCTCTCTGCCGCCGTCGAGCCCGTGCGGTCACCTCACCGTGGACCGACGCCATTACGCCAAGACCAACTCCGTTTAGCAGTGGAACGACACCAGTAACCTCCACTGATGCTGCCTGGCCACTCAAACCTCCTGCCAATCCACTGCATCGCCGTAATCGCTCGCCGGAGATTCTCCGTTCACGGCCACCCCGTCGATCCGCCTATAAATAGAGGCCCCGAGCTTCAACTCGAGCACACACCATCCCTGCACTCCACGTAAAGCACGCCTAGCCAGTGGAAGAGCCCCGAGGAGGTCTCCTTCCTCGACTCCGGTCGCCGCAACCCGCCACAGGATCCAGCTCGATTCGCCCCCGTGTGTGCACCTCCGCCTCCCTTCTCTTGCCAGTAGCTTCACCTTGCATCCCTCTTTCTGACCCGTGCTTCAATTCGAAGCTTGCAGGCCTCCACCGGAGTTCTCCACCCTCACCCGAGCCGCCGCCCGCCGGAGAAAGTGTCGCCGTCGACGTGGTGCTCCCCGTTGGTCGAGTCCACCACCCACCGACGCGGAAGAAGACGCTGAAGCTCTTGGTACCCTCCGATCCTCCTGACTCGCCATGGTTCGACGCCGGCGTCCACCGCAGTCTTCGGGCGCCGGCGAGCTTTTCAAACCTGACATGTGGACCCTGCATGTCAGCCTCTATTCTATTCCTTCGCGAACCGTTTTTTGTTGGCGCCTTCGGGCAAAATACGTTTTCTTTCTTTAGCTAGCGCATTTCTTTCCGAAGCGTTTTCTAGTTTCTCAGTTTAAACCCTGGAACTTTTCTGTTTCATTACAGATAAGTCCCTGGACAGAAACATTTATAACTTTTTAATAAAAAGGGATTTTTGAGTGATTCTTTTTCTGGCAGTCTTAAAATTTTGTCTAGTTTTTTTATGGGATTTATTTGGGACAAACTTTGGAGAAGTTTCTCTGCACGCATTGGTTTTCACGTTAGTACCCATTTTCGGGATTGCCGTAGGTTCCGGAAGAGGTGACGGAGCCGCGAACTTCGCCGAGCTAGACTCCGACTTCTCCGAACCAGACAAGCATGTTTGAGCATTTGATATGATAAGTGTTTTGCATGTTTGCTTGAAAGTTTGTGCGTGGCATATGAGTGTCAGTAAATACCTCGTTGCTTGTAAGGCAACTACCCGCATGTTCCAAAGTTGCGATGATCTCTGATGAGAGGTGGCCTAATCATGTGGTGACATGAAGGGCAGCAAGGTGGTAATGTTGCAGCATACCAGCCTTGCGTCATCCGACTTTCTCCGACGTTAACGTGGACGGAGTCACGTTATCGTTCTTTTCCCCGCACGTTCCAAAGTTGCGATGATCTCTGATGAGAGATGGCCTAATCATGTGGTGACATGAAGGGCAGTAAGGTGGTACTGTTGTAGCATACCAGCCTTGCGTCATCCGACTATTTCTGACGCTAACGTGGACGGAGTCACGTTATCGTTCTTCCCCCCCTTCCGTGCTACCACATGTTTCATTTGCCAAGATGCGGTTTAGTAAGTTGGTAACCTCTTTCTGTGTACACACCAAACAGAGAGGCCGGGATGATGGTACCTTGGCCCAGGATTAAAGCCAGTCATCCGGTCAGGGGGCATGGGTGTTTCCGGTTGGGACCGAGAGGGGGGCACCCCCTTAGAGCGCGCGTATAGAAATTTGATCCCATGCTACGCGAGGTTGTAGCCTCCCCGTCTCAAGGTTTTTCTTGAACATTGCTGAGGGTGATCCCTGGCTTCGGAATGTTGAATTGGGTGTGTACTGGTTAGACGTGTTTCTTCCAAAACACCGTAAACGGAACTAGTCCCTGTGACTACTGAAATCCGTTGGCTGTGGTTAAGTACAAACTTGTCACGACCGGTTTTTCAATAAAATAATTATTGAGAAACCAATCCCTGTTACGGACCAGCGAGGAAGAATTCCTTCTCACTGATAGACAATACATTGGTCACAGAAGAAAAAAATACCAGGAGTACTAAATATAATACAAAGTTGAGCAGAGACTGCCCAACAATTTATTACATGCACGCCGATAAAACAATACGGCGGATAGGGTGGCAGACTACTAACTCATGATAATGACGATGGTGGAGATATCACCGCAAGGCGAGTGATATGTCTCCAGAAGACTACAGCTCTTCGAGCGTCGGAGTGAGACTCGAGAAGACTTATTGCGGGTGGCGGAAGCGTATACAATACAAGTGACCAAAAACCGGGATCGCGCAGGACTGACTGGGACTCCTCTAGGCATCGGACGCGCTATCAAACTCTTCATCCAAGAGATCGCCTTCGTCAACATCTGGCCAAATCAACAAGCCAGGTGAGTACTATGAAAGTACTCGCAAGACAGTTCGGACATAAGGTATAACAAATGCAAACATGAAACACATGAATAAGTTAACCAGTGTGATCAGACATAGAGATAATAAATACTGGGTGCCAAGCGAGGGTCTGAATGACGCCTCGAGCGGAAACTGCCGAATAGTAATACGGGTGCCAAACGAGTGTCTAAAAGACTCCTCGAGAGGAAAATGCGGAATAATAATACAGGTGCCAAACGAGTGTCTGAAAGACTCCTCGAGCGGAAAATGCGGAATAATAATGCAGGTGCCAAACGAGTGTCTGAAAGACTCCTCGAGCGGAAAATGCGGAATAATAATGCCACAGTCGGGCGTCGGGGCGACACCACATAAAGGGCTTATAACAGAAAGTAAAGGCAGTGCATGCCGCAGTCGGACGTTTGAGCGACATCACATAAAGGGCTTATATCGAAAGTGAGAAATGAGTACACGCCACAGTCGGACGTCTGCGCGACGCCACCTTAAGGGCTTATATCACATTTCATTATTACAACAGCTCGGAGACATAAATTATCACAAGCATGAGACACAAAATAAAGCTTGTCCATCCACTGGAGATCAAATTTCTATACGCGCGCTATAAGGGGGTGCCCCCCCTCTCGGTCCCAACCGGAAACACCCATGCCCCCTGACCGAATGACTGGCTTTAATCCTGGGCCAAGGTACCATCATCCCGGCCTCTCTGTTTGGTGTGTACACGGAAAGAGGTTACCAACTTACTAAACCGTATCCTGGCAATGAGACATGTGGTAGCAAGGAAAGGGGAAGGGACGATAACACGGCTCCAACCATGTTAACGTCAGAAAAGTCGGATGACACAAGGCTGGCATGCTACAACAGTACCACCTTGCTGCCCTTCATGTCACCACATGATTAGGCCACCTCTCATCAGAGGTCATCGCAACTTTGGAACATGCGGGAAAAGATCGATAACGTGGCTCCAACCATGTTAACGTCGAAGAAAGTCGGATGACGCAAGGCTGGCATGCTACAACAGTACCACCTTGCTGCCCTTCATGTCACTACATGATTAGGCCACCTCTCATCAGAGGTCATCGCAACTTCGGAACAACCGGGTCGTTGCCTTACGAGCAACGAGATATTTACCGACACTCATATGCCACACAAAAACTTTCACATGAACATGCAAAACTTCTGCCATATCAAATGTCCAAACATGCTTGCCTGGTTCGGAGAAGTCGGAATCTAGCTCGGCGAAGTTCGCGGCTCCGTCACCTCTCCCGGAACCTACGGCAATCACGAAACGGGTACTAACGTGAAAACCAACACATGCACAGAAACTTTGCCAAATATTTCCCAAATAAATCCCATAAAAAACTAGACAAAATTTGAAGTCAGAAAAAGAATCACTCAAAAATACCTTTTTATTAAAAAGTTATAAAGGTTTCTGTCTAGGGACCTTTCTGTAATGAAACAGAAAAGTTCCAGGGTTTTAACTGAGAAAACAGAAAACGGTTCGTTTGGAAATGCGCAAGCGCAAGAGAGAAGACATATTTTGCCCGAAGGCGTCAACAGAAAACGGTTCGGGGAAATAGAATAGAGGCTGACACGCGGGGCCCGCATGTCAGGTTTGAAAAGGCTCGCCGGCGCCCGAAGACGGCGGTGGACGCCGGCGTCGAACCACGGCGAGTTAGGAGAAACGGAGGGTACCAAGAGCTTCGGTGTCTTCTTCCGCGTCGGTGGGTGGTGGACTCGTCCAACGGGGAGCACCACGTCGACGGCGACACTATCTCCGGCGGACGGCGGCTCGGGTGAGGATGGGGAACTCCGGTGGAGGGCTGCAAGCTTCACATTGAAGTGCGGGTCAGAACGAGAGATGCATGGTGAAGTTACTGGCAAGAGAATGGAGGCCGCGGAGCACACACGGGGGCGAATCGGGCTGGATCCCGTGGCGGGTCGCGGCGGCCGGAGTCGAGGAAGGAGACCTCCTCGGGGCTCTTCCAGTGGCAAGGCATGCTCTAGAGGAAGTGCAGGGCTGGTGGGTGCTCGAGTTGAAGCTCGGGACCTCTATTTATAGGCAGATCGACGGGGTGGCCGTGAACGGAGAATCTCCGGCGAGCGATTACGGCGGAGCAGTGGGTTGGCAGAGGGTTTGAGCGGTCGGGCAGCATCGGTGGATCTTACGGGACTCGTTTTGCAGCTAAACGGAGCTGGCCTTGGCGTAATGGCGTCTGCCCACAGTGAGGTGACCGCACGGGCTCAACGGCGGCAGAGAGCGCGCTCCGCGCCCTGCGGTTCATGACGAGAGCGGCAGCGCATTCGGGGGAGTGGACGGCCACGCGGCGGGCTCCGGTGGTTTGGGCGGTGCTGGGTGGAGTCGTCGGCGCCGTGTCTCCCGCTGGCGTCCGCAAAGCCGCCGCCGGCGTCGGTCACGGGGCGGCGCACCTCCTGCTGCCCGTCGCCGACGCCCGCAAGGTGCCAGGCGCTCGTGCGGTGCAGGAACAAGTGGGCGAGGACGAGGAGCAAGGCGACGCGGCGGTACTGGCGAGATCGATGCCCGTTTCTGAAGAAAACGACAGCAAGCACTGAACTGAAACTCTGAAGTTACTGAAACTTGACAGTGACCATGCATTGCAGGTGTTCGACAGTAGGTTTTGGTAAAGAGGTAAATTTTGCTGGAGCTGTAACTTGGTGAGATGACCACTCAAAGCACCCAGGGGCTGCATGAATTTATTTGGAATTTTTGGAGAAGGTTTTGAATGAATTTCACCAAATTTGCCAAATCTGGTCCAAACTTGCAGCTGATGCAGTTTGAAAATTTTGAACTGGAGACCAGTGGATCTTCATGGTTCTAGGTGGAGGGTTCAAAGGACTAGGAGGGGAAAGAAGTTTGGTGGTAAAAGTCCAAACAGAAAATGGAGTTCCTTTGTAAATCTCCAAGAGGTAGAATAGAAGGCAGAAAATATTTGAATAGAATTTGAATGGAAAATAAATACATGGGGAGGTTCAACTTGCTGGATTTGATGTAAATCATGATCCAGAGGTGAGGGAGTGTTTAGGAGAGAGGATTTGCACTTATGCCATGGCAAGAAGGAATAGTTGAAAGTGGCAAAGTACCTTCCAAAAGCCATAGTGCAAATTCAGAAAAAGGTTTTCAAAAGTTCTTTTCCCAAATGAAAAAAAAACATTTTGTCTTGAGTCCAAATGAAGAGCAAGAACTCCCAAGGTCAAAGGCAGA
The DNA here is from genome assembly GCF_002575655.3 of Aegilops tauschii subsp. strangulata. NCBI lineage: Eukaryota > Viridiplantae > Streptophyta > Magnoliopsida > Poales > Poaceae > Aegilops > Aegilops tauschii. The sequence goes on from NC_053036.3 coordinate 523,023,599, forward strand.
TCTTGGGTGAATCCAAATAAAATTTTTGCCATAAAGAAAATATATGAGAGGGAGAGTTCTCTTGAAGAAAATTTTTTAAATCACTCCCCTCAAGTCAAATAAAATCTTTTCAAAAAAATCCAAATAAAAACTTGGGTGCCACAACACCTACCCCCTTAGGAAAAATCTCGTCCTCGAGATTTCTGCTGATCCTCAAATAGATATGGATACTCTACTCGAAGGAAATCCTCCCTTTCCCATGTAGCTTCATCCTCAGTGTGGTTGCTCCACTGAACCCTGAAAAACTTTGTCGTTTTCTGACGGGTCCTCCGTTCAGACTCTTCTAAAATCTTTACTGGCCTTTCTCTGTAGGTGAGATCTGGTTGTATATCAGTGTCCTCATGAGGTACATGTATTTCTGGGTTGCTTACACATTTCCTCAACTGCGAGACGTGGAATACGTCATGGACGTCTGACAGCTCTTTGGGTAGGTCTAGCTGGTAGGCTACCGTGCCTCTTCGTGCCTTCACACAAAATGGTCCAATAAATCTTGGGGCTAGTTTCCCCTTTATTTTGAACCGTTGCAGACCCCTCATAGGAGATACTCGGAGGTATACGGAATCACCAGGTTCAAATCTGACCTCACGATGCTTCTGATCATAGTAGCTCTTTTGTCGGCTCTGTGCTGTCTTGAGTCTGTCCCTGATTTGTTTAACTTTTTCCTCGGCCACCTTAAGCATATCTAGGCCGAAGATACGGCTGTCACCTGTTTCTGACCAATTCAATGGGGTACGACACCTCCATCCGTACAATGCTTCAAAGGGTGCCATTTGCAAGCTGGCTTGGTAACTGTTGTTGTACGCAAATTCGGCATAGGGCAAACTCTCTTCCCAACTGGATCCATAGGTGAGTACACAGGCTCTTAGCATATCCTCTAGGATTTGGTTTACACGCTCTGTTTGTCCATCTGTCTGAGGGTGGTATGCTATACTGAAAGCCAGTTGTGTGCCCAGAGCTTGTTGTAGGTGTTCCCAAAATTTGGAGACGAATTGGGTGCCTCGGTCAGATATTATAGTCTTTGGGACTCCGTGCAAGCAAACTACACGGGAGAGATAGAGTTTTGCCAGTCTTTGTGTGGAGTAGGTAGTCTTCACGGGAATGAAGTGTGCAACCTTGGTTAGTCGGTCTGTGATGACCCATATGGCGTCATTTCCGCGTTGCGATCGGGGTAATCCGACAATGAAGTCCATTCCGATTTCATCCCATTTCCACTCCGGTATCCTGTTAGGCTGGAGTAGCCCTGCTGGCTTTTGGTGCTCGGCCTTGATGCGCTGACATGAATCGCAACAAGCAATGAATGTGGCTATATCTCTTTTCATACCGTGCCACCAAAATCTTTCCTGGATGTCCTTGTACATTTTGGTTCCTCCAGGATGGATCGAGTATGGGGCGGTGTGGCTTTCCGTCAAGATCTGTTGCTTGAGTTCCTCAATGTTAGGTACGCAAAGCCTGTCCCGGTACCATAATGTTCCTTCACTGTCCGTGACGAATTCTGAAGTCTTACTACGGTTCATTTTCTTCTTTATGCCTTCGATACTGGGGTGTCCCTGTTGGGCCTTCTTGATTTGTTCCACTAGGGTGGGTTGTATCTACAGGTTCGATATGGTGCCCTCAGAGACTAACATCATGTTGAGCCGAGTGAACTCTCGCTGAAACTCAGGCCTCAAACTTTGCTGACCGTCACTGTCCGGGCTGGGGTTTCGACTAAGGGCATCGGCCACTACATTTGCCTTCCCTGGGTGGTAGTGAATACCGACGTCATAGTCCTTGACCAGTTCCAACCAGCGTCGTTGGCGTAAATTCAGCTCTGGCTGTGTGAAAATATATTTGAGGCTCTTATGGTCTGTATATATTTCACAGCGATTTCCCAACAGAAAGTGCCTCCACTCCTTGAGTGCATGTATAACTGCTGCTAGTTCCAAGTCATGTGTTGGGTAATTTTCCTCATGTTTTCGCAGCTGTCTGGAGGCATATGCGACAACTTTGCCATCCTGCATTAGCACACATCCGAGACCTTTTCGGGACGCGTCACAATACACCTCAAAGCTCTTGTGTATGTCTGGTACGGTTAAGACTGGTGCGGTTGTTAGCTTCTTCTTGAGTTCTTGGAAGCTCTGCTCACATGCTTCCATCCATACGAATTTCTTGTCCTTCTTGAGTAACTGTGTTATAGGTTTTGCCACAGTGGAGAATCCTTCAATAAATCTCCTGTAATATCCGGCCATTCCTAGGAAACTCCGTACATCTGTAACATTCGCGGGTGGCTTCCAGTCCAGTATGGCCTTGACCTTTTCTGGGTCTACGGCCACGCCTTCTTGGTTCAATATATGGCCCAAGAAACCAACTTTTCTTAGCCAAAATTCGCATTTGCTAAATTTGGCGTACAACTGATGTTTCCTCAATTCTCCCAAAACAATTCTGAGGTGCTCAGCATGTTCTTCTGGTGTCCTTGAGTAAACCAGAATGTCGTCAATGAATACCACCACCAATTTGTCCATGAATTTCATGAATACTTTGTTCATCAGGTGGACGAAATATGCGGGGGCGTTTGTTAGTCCAAACGACATCACCGTAAACTCGTATAACCCATATCTGGAAGTGAAAGCTGTCTTGGGAATATCTTCCGTCCGTACCTTCAATTGGTGATATCCCGATCGCAAATCAATTTTCGAGAATACCTTGGCCTGTGCGAGCTGGTCAAACAAATCATTTATTCGTGGCATCGGATATTTGTTTTTGATGGTGACCATATTGAGGGCTCGATAGTCTATGCACAGCCTTAAAGTCCCATCCTTTTTTTTGGCGAACAACACAGGCGAACCCCAAGGTGAGGAGCTGGCTCGAATAAATCCTTTGTCCAATAATTCTTTTATCTGCTTCTTTAACTCCACCAATTCTGAGGGTGCCATTCTATATGGCTTCTTATAAATGGGAGCGGTGCCAGGTGCTAGTTCGATGCTGAATTCGATCTCTCGGTCTGGTGGCATGCCTGGTAGTTCTTCCAGGAACACATCAGGGAACTTGCATACCACTGGCACTTTTCTTAATTCTGCGATGTCCATCTTGTTCAGTTTTGGTTTCTGTGATCGTGGCCTTTCTTGAGCGGAAACACTTATAGTCTTGCCGTGATGGTGAGTGAGAATCACTGTCCGATTGAAACAGTCGATGAATCCTTTGTTGGTGGTCAACCAGTCCATTCCTAAAATGACATCCAGTCCTTTACTGTCCAACACGATGAGATTCGCGTGGAATGGTAGTCCTTCGAACTCAATGACCACTCCTTGGCAGTAACCCTGAGCAATTTGCTTATTTCCGGGGGACTTGATGATCATAGATTTTTCCAAGGGGAGTATCGGAAAACCATGTTGCGAAACAAAACTCTTCGAAACGAACGAATGGGAAGCTCCAGAATCAAACAAAACCGTGGCAGGTACTGTGTTGACAGGGAACGTACCGAGCACGATGTCTGGGGCATTCTGCGCTTCTTCCCTGGTCACATGGTTCAAGTGACCCTTCCTGTGGTTGTTGCTGGGATTGAAGTTGTTGCGCTTGGGGGCTGGATTGTTTCCACCATTGTTCGGCTTGGGTGCCGAGTCCCTTGGCTTCGGGCACTGTTTAGCATAATGCCCTTGTTGACCACAAGCATAGCAGGTGACCCCTGGACGGTATGTGAACTCCTTGTCTCTGGCATGAAATTGTCCGACAGGTCTTGGCTCAGTAGTCGTGGATCTCCTCGTGTCTGTCCTTGGGACCTCAGTCTTGCCTCGGTTGCTGCGGGCAAGAGTCGTCTTGTCCCTCTTCCGCTTGCGGATATCTTCCAGACTACGGCGCTCATTCTCCAGGGTGATGGCCTTGTCCACCAGCGTCTTAAAATCCGCAAAGGTGTGTACAATCAGTTGGCATCTTAATGCTGGTGCCAGGCCGTCCAGGAATTTTTCCATCTTCTTGTTTTCTGTCATGTGCTCGTCGTAGGCATAACGAGACAGTTGGGTAAACTGGCCGTTGTATTCTGTGACGGTCATGCCTCTTTGCTTCAGGTCATCAAACTCTCTCTTCTTGATCTTTAGGATGCTCCTGGGAATGTGTGCCCCACGGAAGCCTTCCTTGAATTCTTCCCAGGTGATGTTGTGTTCCCTGGGGTGCATGTGTAGGAAGTTTTCCCACCATGCTGCGGCTGCTCCAGTAAGGTAGTGTGGTGCATAAAGCACCTTCTCATGATCTGAGCATTGAGCGATAATCAGTTTCCTTTCAATCTCACGAAGCCAATCATCGGCTTCCAGTGGCCTGTCGGTGTGAGCAAAAGTTGAGGGGCGAGTCTTCTGTTACTCAGATAACTTGGAATGTGTTTGATAAGGTTCACGGTGGTTTCCCATATTGATGACATGGTTCATCATCTCCTGGTGCTGTTGCTGGCTTTGCTCGAAGAGACGGCATACTTGAGATAGTGCCGCTTCGCTGTCCTGTTGGCTGGACTGACCCTGAGTGAAGTTGTTGCTGGTCTGCGTTCCGTAAACCTCTTCTGGCTGATTGGGCATAGAGCGAGTCCAAGGGCGAGACATTTTTCCAGTCTGGGGTATCATTTGCAAAACCCATGAGAAAAACCGTGTAGCGCAGGAAAACCCTTGCAAAGGCAATAATCAAAAAGGCTTCAAGGTTTTCAAGAAACACAAATGATTTTCACGGAGAAGAAGTGCTTAACACAAATCTTACATGCAAAAGCAAACACAAGATACAGCACTCAGGTTGTGCGTACACAATCCTGACATGTTATTAAAAACTAGCGTACTACTCCGGAAGGCAGCAAACACACCAACACAAACTAGCGTACAGATAAAAACAACACATCTAACAAGCAGGCATAACACGCGGCTACTCGGTGCTCTCAGTCGGAGATGGTGAAGATCTCCTTCCCCTTGCCGAGGGCAAGGCCCAGCGGTCCACGAGAATCAACCTCCTCCTCTCTAGCTGGCTCCTGGCGTGCGACGCTGCGCTGCGGTGATGGTGCGGGGGCGGCTGGCGGTAGAGCGCGTGCGGCAGGCGGTGCGGCTCTGACTGGAGTAGGAGCGATGACTCGGTCGAACTCCTCAGTGATAGGCAGACGACGAGCAGTGGCCAAAACGGCCGGTGCATACGAGGCTGAAGACGAGACGAATGTCAGAGGCGGCGCCGTGTGGAGAAGCTCCTTCCTGCTGGCAGGACCGCCCCGCACTAAGTCCATGCGGGCAGCCACAAGATCATCTACGAGGTTGTCGAAAGACTCCTCCAGGGCCTTGAGATACTCCACAACCATCTCGATGGCTTCATCTCGCTCTCCCCGATGGCAGGAGAACGCATAGTGGCTGGTGTAAGGCACATGGCATGGGAGGTAGCGGTAGCGACGAGTCTTCATCGTAGGAAGGATGTCCCGAAGGCGAGCTATCGCCTCCCGGGTAGCCATCTGCATGGCATGCCTCTCCGTAGGCATGGCCCTTCCCACAAAACGGAAGTGGCGTGCAGCTGAACGTCCTCCCTTGAACTGCACCACAGCCTGGTGCATAGACACGTCGTCACTGAGCTTGTGCTGATAGAGGGTGAACTCCGGGCGAGCTGCTGGCCCGATCGCGAGCTTGGTGATGGAGACGAGGAGCTTGCCAAACCCCTCGGGCACGTTGGTGAACACTCGATTCTCACAGCTGTTGCCAGCCATCTACAAAAGTAGGCAAAAATTCTGAGTAGTCATGTCATAAATTTTATGATGACCAACAGAAAATAGCTACAATTGCAAAATGCTGAAGAAGCACAAAAGTCGCTAATCACTGATTAGCGGTCGCACCTAGTGGCTTCCTACAGTCAGCCTGGCTCTGATACCAAGCTTGTCACGACCGGTTTTTCAATAAAATAATTATTGAGAAACCAATCCCTGTTACGGACCAGCGAGGAAGAATTCCTTCTCACTGATAGAAAATACATTGGTCACAGAAGAAAAAAATACCAGGAGTACTAAATATAATAGAAAGTTGAGCAGAGACTGCCCAACAATTTATTACATGCACGCCGATAAAACAATACGGCGGATAGGGTGGCAGACTACTAACTCACGATAATGACGATGGTGGAGATATCACCGCGAGGCGAGTGATATGTCTCCAGAAGACTACAGCTCTTCGAGCGTCGGAGTGAGACTCGAGAAGACTTATTGCGGGTGGCGGAAGCGTATACAATACAAGTGACCAAAAACCGGGATCGCGCAGGACTGACTGGGACTCCTCTAGGCATCGGACGCGCTATCAAACTCTTCATCGAAGAGATCGCCTTCGTCAACATCTGGCCAAATCAACAAGCCAGGTGAGTACTATGAAAGTACTCGCAAGACAGTTCGGACATAAGGTATAACAAATGCAAACATGAAACACATGAATAAGTTAACTAGTGCGATCAGACATAGAGATAATAAATACTGGGTGCCAAGCGAGGGTCTGAATGACGCCTCGAGCGGAAACTGCCGAATAGTAATACGGGTGCCAAATGAGTGTCTGAAAGACTCCTCGAGAGGAAAATGCGGAACAATAATACAGGTGCCAAACGAGTGTCTGAAAGACTCCTCGAGCGGAAAATGCGGAATAATAATGCAGGTGCCAAACGAGTGTCTGAAAGACTCCTCGAGCGGAAAATGCGGAATAATAATGCCACAGTCGGGCGTCGGGGCGACACCACATAAAGGGCTTATAACAGAAAGTAAAGGCAGTGCATGCCGCAGTCGGACGTCTGAGCGACATCACATAAAGGGCTTATATCGAAAGTGAGAAACGAGTACACGCCACAGTCGGACGTCTGCGCGACGTCACCTAAAGGGCTTATATCACATTTCATTATTACAACAGCTCGGAGACATAAATTATCACAAGCATGAGACACAAAATAAAGCTTGTCCATCCACTGGAATAACAATAAAACCTGAGATTTTACCACTTGAGCTTGTTCACCGGGGACAAGTTTTCACATGGATAGATATGGATATAATGTATACACTACTGATCATGGATACGATGATTTGGAAAGAATTGACTCTGCAGAGTTTGTACTTAACCACAACCAACGGATTTCAGTAGTCACGGGGACTAGTTCCGTCTACGGTGTTCTGGAAGGAACACGTCTAACCAGTACACACCCAATTCAACCATCCGAAGCCAGGGATCACCCTCGGCAACATTCAAGAAAAACCTTGAGTCGGGGAGGCTACAACCTCGCGTAGGATGGGATCAAATTTCTATACGCGCGCTATAAGGGGGTGCCCCCCCTCTCGGTCCCAACCGGAAACACCCATGCCCCCTGACCGAATGACTGGCTTTAATCCTGGGCCAAGGTACCATCATCCCGGCCTCTCTGTTTGGTGTGTACACGGAAAGAGGTTACCAACTTACTAAACCGTATCCTGGCAATGAGACATGTGGTAGCACGGAAAGGGGAAGGGACGATAACACGGCTCCAACCATGTTAACGTCGGAAAAGTCGAATGACACAAGGCTGGCATGCTACAACAGTACCACCTTGCTGCCCTTCATGTCACCACATGATTAGGCCACCTCTCATCAGAGGTCATCGCAACTTTGGAACATGCGGGAAAAGATCGATAACGTGGCTCCAACCATGTTAACGTCGAAGAAAGTCGGATGACGCAAGGCTGGCATGCTACAACAGTACCACCTTGCTGCCCTTCATGTCACTACATGATTAGGCCACCTCTCATCAGAGGTCATCGCAACTTCGGAACAACCGGGTCGTTGCCTTACGAGCAACGAGATATTTACCGACACTCATATGCCACACACAAACTTTCACATGAACATGCAAAACTTCTGCCATATCAAATTTCCAAACATGCTTGCCTGGTTCGGAGAAGTCGGAATCTAGCTCGGCGAAGTTCGCGGCTCCGTCACCTCTCCCGGAACCTACGGCAATCACGAAACGGGTACTAACGTGAAAACCAACACATGCACAGAAACTTTGCCAAATATTTCCCAAATAAATCCCATAAAAAACTAGACAAAATTTTAAGAATGTCAGAAAAAGAATCACTCAAAAATACCTTTTTATTAAAAAGTTATAAAGGTTTCTGTCCAGGGACCTTTCTGTAATGAAACAGAAAAGTTCCATGGTTTTACTGAGAAAACAGAAAACGGTTCGTTTGGAAATGCGCAAGCGCAAGAGAGAAGACATATTTTGCCCGAAGGCGTCAACAGAACACGGTTCGGGGAAATAGAACAGAGGCTGACACGCGGGGCCCGCATGTCAGGTTTGAAAAGGCTCGCCGGCGCCCGAAGACGGCGGTGGACGCCGGCGTCGAACCACGGCGAGTTAGGAGAAACGGAGGGTACCAAGAGCTTCGGTGTCTTCTTCCGCGTCGGTGGGTGGTGGACTCGTCCAACAGGGAGCACCACGTCGACGGCGACACTATCTCCGGCGGACGGCGGCTCGGGTGAGGATGGGGAACTCCGGTGGAGGGCTGCAAGCTTCACATTGAAGTGCGGGTCAGAACGAGAGATGCATGGTGAAGTTACTGGCAAGAGAATGGAGGCTGCGGAGCACACACGGGGGCGAATCGGGCTGGATCCCGTGGCGGGTCGCGGCGGCCGGAGTCGAGGAAGGAGACCTCCTCGGGGCTCTTCCAGTGGCTAGGCGTGCTCTAGAGGAAGTGCAGGGCTGGTGGGTGCTCGAGTTGAAGCTCGGGACCTCTATTTATAGGCAGATCGACGGGGTGGCCGTGAACGGAGAATCTCCGGCGAGCGATTACGGCGGAGCAGTGGGTTGGCAGAGGGTTTGAGCGGTCGGGCAGCATTGGTGGATGTTACGGGACTCGTTTTGCAGCTAAACGGAGCTGGCCCTGGCGTAATGGCGTCTGCCCACGGTGAGGTGACCGCACGGGCTCAATGGCGGCAGAGAGCGTGCTCCGCGCCCTGCGGTTCACGACGAGAGCGGCAGCGCATTCGGGGGAGTGGACGGCCACGCGGCGGGCTCCCGTGGTTTGGGCGGCGCTGGGTGGAGTCGTCGGCGCCGTGTCTCCCGCTGGCGTCCGCAAAGCCGCCGCCGGCGTCAGTCACGGGGCGGCGCACCTCCTGCTGCCCGTCGCCGACGCCCGCAAGGTGCCAGGCGCTCGTGCGGTGCAGGAACAAGTGGGCGAGGACGAGGAGCAAGGCGACGCGGTGGTACTGGCGAGATCGATGCCCGTTTCTGAAGAAAACGACAGCAAGCACTGAACTGAAACTCTGAAGTTACTGAAACTTGACAGTGACCATGCATTGCAGGTGTTCGACAGTAGGTTTTGGTAAAGAGGTAAATTTTGCTGGAGCTGTAACTTGGTGAGATGACCACTCAAAGCACCCAGGGGCTGCATGAATTTATTTGGAATTTTTGGAGAAGGTTTTGAATGAATTTCACCAAATTTGCCAAATCTGGTCCAAACTTGCAGCTGATGTAGTTTGAAAATTTTGAACTGGAGACCAGTGGATCTTCATGGTTCTAGGTTGAGGGTTCAAAGGACTAGGAGGGGAAAGAAGTTTGGTGGTAAAAGTCCAAACAAAAAATGGAGTTCCTTTGTAAATCTCCAAGAGGTAGAATAGAAGGCAGAAAATATTTGAATAGAATTTGAATGGAAAATAAATACATGGGGAGGTTCAACTTGCTGGATTTGATGTAAATCATGATCCAGAGGTGAGGGAGTGTTTAGGAGAGAGGATTTGCACTTATGCCATGGCAAGAAGGAATAGTTGAAAGTGGCAAAGTACCTTCCAAAAGCCATAGTGCAAATTCAGAAAAAGGTTTTCAAAAGTTCTTTTCCCAAATGAAAAAAAAACATTTTGTCTTGAGTCCAAATGAAGAGCAAGAACTCCCAAGGTCAAAGGCAGATCTTGGGTGAATCCAAATAAAATTTTTGCCATAAAGAAAATATATGAGAGGGAGAGTTCTCTTGAAGAAAATTTTTTAAATCACTCCCCTCAAGTCAAATAAAATCTTTTCAAAAAAATCCAAATAAAAACTTGGGTGCCACAAAACTCTGCAGAGTCAATTCCTTCCAAGTCATCGTATCCATGATCAAGTAGTGTAATCATTATACCGATATCTATCCGCGTGAAAAACTTGTCCCCGGTAAACAAGCTCAAGTGGTAAACCCAGTTAAACTATTATTCCTGTGGATGGACTAACTTTATATTTGTCTCGTACTTGTGATAATTTATGTTCCCGAACTATTGTATTATTGAGCTACAATATAAGCCCTTTATGTGACATCGCGCAGACGTCCGACTGTGGCGTGTTTTTGTTTCTTACATTAAAATAAGCCCTTTATGTGACGTCGCGCAGACGTCCGACTGTGGCGTGTTTTTGTTTCTTACATTAAATATAAGCCCTTTATGTGATGTCGCTCAGACGTCCGACTGTGGCACGCACCGCCTTTATTTTCTGTTATAAGCCCTTTATGTGGTGTCGCCCCGACGCCCGACTGTGGCATTATTATTCTGCATTTTCCTCTCGAGGAGTCATTCAGACCCTCGTTTGGCACCAGCATTATTGTTCTGCAGTTTCCTCCCGAGGAGTCATTCAGACACTCGTTTGGCACCAGTATTACTATTCTTGCAGTTTCCGCTCGAGGAGTCATTCAGACCCTCGCTTGGCACCCAGTATTTATTATCTCTATGTCTGATCGTACGGGTTAAATTGTTCTCATGCTTCATGTTTGCATTTGTTATATCTTATGTCTGAACTGTCTTGCGAGTACTTTCATAGTACTCACCTGGCTTGTTGATTTGGCTAGATGTTGACGAAGGCGATCTCTTGGATGAAGAGTTTGATAGCGCGTCCGACGCCTAGAGGAGTCCCAGTCAGTCCTGTGCGATCCCGGATATTGGTCACTTGTATTATATACGCTTCCGCCACCCGCAATAAGTCTCCTCGACCCTCACTCCGACGCTCGAAGAGTTGTAGTCTCCAGGGGTCATATCACTCGCTTCGCGGTGATATTTCCACCACCGTCATTATCGTGAGTTAGTAGTATGCCACCCTATCCGCCGTCTTGTTTTAGCGGCGTGCATGTAATAAATTGTTGGGCATCCTCCGCTCAACCTTGTATTATATTCAGTACTCCTGGTATTTTTCTTCTGTGACCAAGATATTGTCTACCAGTGGGAAGGAATTCTTCCTTACTGGTCCGTAAAAGGGATTGGTCTCTCAATAATTATTTTATTGAAAACCGGTCGTGACAAGCTTGGTATCAGAGCCAGGCTGACTGTAGGAAGCCACTAGGTGCGATCGCTAATCGGTTATTAGCGTCTTTTGTGCTTTTTCAGCATTTTGCAATTGTAGCTATTTTCTGTTGGTCATCATAAATTTATGACATGACTACTCAGAATTTTTGCCTACTTTTGTAGATGGCTGGCAGCAGCTGTGAGAATTGAGTGTTCGCGAACGTGCCCGAGGGGTTTGTCAAGCTCCTCGTCTCCATCACCAAGCTCGCGATCGGGCCAGCAGCTCGCCCGGAGTTCACACTCTATCAGCTCAAGCTCAGCGACGACGTGTCTATGCACCAAGCGGTGGTGCAATTCAAGGGAGGACGATCTGCAGCTCGCCACTTCCTTTTTGTGGGAAGGGCCATGCCTACGGAGAGGCATGCCATGCAGATGGCTGCCCGTGAGGCGATAGCTCGTCTTCGGGACATCCTTCCTACGATGAAGACTCGTCGCTACCGCTACCTCCCATGCCATGTGCCATACACCAGCCACTATGCGTTCGCCTGCCATAGGGGAGAACGAGATGAAGCCATCGAGATGGTTGTGGAGTATCTCAAGGCTCTAGAGGAGTCTTTCGACAACCTCGTAGACGATCTTGTGGCTGCCCGCACGGACTTAGTCCGGGGCGGTCCTGCCAGCAGGAAGGAGCTTCTCCACACAGCACCGCCTCTGACATTCGTCTTGTCTTCAGCCTCGTATGCACCGGCCGTTTTGGCCACTGCTCGCCGTCTGCCTACCACTGAGGAGTTCGACCGAGTCATCGCTCCTACTCCAGTCAGAGCCGCACCGCCTGCCGCACCCGCTCTGCCGCCCGTCGCTCCCGCACCGTCACCGCAGCGCAGCGTTGCGCGCCAGGAGCCAGCTAGAGAGGAGGTGGAGGTGGATTCTCCTGGACCGCTGAGTATTGCCATCGGCAAGGGAAAGGAAATCTTCACCATCTCCGACTGAGAGCACCGAGTAGCCGCGCGTTATGCCTGCTTGTATGATGTGTTGTTTTAGTCTGTACGCTAGTTTGTATTGGTGTGTTTTCTGCCTTCCAGAGTAGTTCGCTAGCCTAAATAATAGGTCAGGAATGTGTACGCGCATCCTGAGTGCTGTATCGTGTGTTTGCTTTTCGCATGTAAGATATATGCTAAGCAGTTCTTCTCCGTGCAAAATCATTTATGTTTTCTTGAAAAACCTTGAGGTCTTTTAAATTGTTGCCTGTGCAAGTTTTTCCTTGTGCTACACAATTTTTCTCATGGGTTTTGCAAAATAATACCCCAGACTGGAAAAATGTCTCGCCCGTGGACTCGCTCCATGCCCAATCAGCCAGAAGAGGTTTACGGGACTCAGACTAGCAACAATTTCACTCAGGGTCAGTCCAGTCAACAAGACAGCGAAGCAGCACTGTCACAAGTATGCCGTCTCTTTGAGCAAAGCCAACAACAACACCAAGAGATGATGAACCATGTCATCAATATGGGAAACCACCGTGAGCCCTATCAACAGCATTCCAAGTTATCTGAGTTACATAAGACTCGCCCCTCAACTTTTGCTCACACCGATAGGCCGCTGGAAGCCGATGATTGGCTTCGTGACATTGAAAGGAAGCTGATCATTGCTCAGTGTTCAGATCATGAGAAGGTGCTTTATGCACCACACTACCTTACTGGAGCAGCTGAAGCATGGTGGGAAAATTTCCTACACATGCATCCCAGTGAACACAACATCACCTGGGAAGAGTTCAAGGAAGGCTTCCGTGGGGCACACATCCCCAGGAGCATCCTAAAGATCAAGAAGAGAGAGTTCGATGACCTGAAGCAGAGAGGCATGTCAGTGACAGAATACAACGGTCAGTTTACCCAGCTGTCTCGTTATGCCTACGACGAGCACATGACAGAAAGCAAGAAGATGGAAAAATTCCTGGACGGCCTGGCACCAGCACTAAGATGCCATCTGATTGTACACACCTTTCCGGACTTTAAGACTCTGGTGTACAAGGCCATTACCTTAGAGAATGAGCGCCGTAGTCTGGAAGATATCCGTAAGCGGAAGAGGGACAAGACGACTCTTGCCCGCAGCAACCGAAGCAAGACTGAGGTCCCAAGGACAGACACAAGGAGATCCACGACTACTGAGCCAAGGCCCGTCGGACAGTTTCATGCCAGGGACAAGGAGTACACATACCGTCCAGGGGTCACCTGCTATGCTTGTGGTCAAGAAGGGCACTATGCTAAACAGTGCCCAAAGCCAAAGAACTCGACACCCAAGCCAAACAATGGTGGAAACAATCCAGCCCCCAAGCGCAACAATTTCAACCCCAACAACAACCACAGGAAGGATCACCTGAACCATGTGACCAGGGAAGAGGCGCAGAATGCCCCAGACATCGTGCTCGGTACGTTCCCTGTCAACACAGTACCTGCCACGGTTTTGTTTGATTCTGGAGCTTCCCATTCGTTCGTTTCGAAGAGTTTTGTTTTGCAACATGGTTTTCCGATACTTCCCTTGGAAAAATCTATGATCATCAAGTCCCCCGGAAATAAGCAGATCGCTCAGGGTTACTGCCAAGGAGTGGTCATTGAGTTCGAAGGACTACAATTCCCAGCAAATCTCATCGTGTTGGAGAGTAAAGGACTGGATGTCATTTTTGGGATGGAGTGGTTGACCACCAACAAAGGATTCATTGACTGTTTCAATCGTACCGTGATTCTCACTCACCATCACGGCAAGACAATAAGGGTTTCCGCTCAAGAAAGGCCACGATCACAGCAACCAAAACTGAACAAAATGGACATTGCAGAACTGAGAAAAGTTCCAGTGGTATGCGAGTTTCCTGATGTGTTCCCTGAAGAACTACCAGGCATGCCACCAGACCGAGAGATAGAATTCAGCATTGAACTAGCACCTGGCACCGCTCCCATCTATAAGAAGCCTTATAGAATGGCACCCTCAGAATTGGTGGCGTTGAAGAAGCAGATAAAGGAATTATTGGACAAAGGATTTATTCGAGCCAGCTCCTCACCATGGGGTTCGCCTGTGTTGTTCGTAAAGAAAAAGGATGGGACACTGAGACTGTGTATAGACTATCGAGCCCTCAATATGGTCACCATCAAGAACAAATATCCGATGCCATGGATAAATGATTTGCTTGACCAGCTCGCTCAAGCCAAGGTATTCTCAAAGATTGATTTGAGATCGGGATATCACCAATTGAAAGTATGGACAGAAGATATCCCCAAGACAGCATTCACTTCCAGATATGGGTTATACGAGTTTACAGTGATGCCTTTTGGACTAACGAACGCCCCCGCATATTTCGTCCACCTCATGAACAAAGTGTTCATGAAATTCATGGACAAGTTTGTTGTGGTATTCATTGACGATATTCTGGTTTACTCAAGGACACCAGAAGAGCATGCTGAGCACCTCAGAATTGTTTTGGGAGAATTGAGGAAACATCAGTTGTATGCCAAATTTAGCAAGTGCGAATTTTGGCTAAGACAAGTTGGTTTCTTAGGCCATATATTGAACCAAGAAGGCGTGGCCGTAGACCCAGAAAAAGTCAAGGCCATACTTGACTGGAAGCCACCCGCCAACGTTACTGATGTGCGGAGTTTCCTAGGAATGGCCGGATATTACAGAAGATTTATTGAAGGATTCTCCACTGTGGCAAAACCAATAACACAGTTGCTCAAGAAGGACAAGAAATTTGTATGGACGGAAGCATGCGAGAAAAGCTTCCAAGAACTCAAGAAGAAGCTGACAACCGCACCGGTCTTAACTGTGCCAGACATTCACAAGAGCTTTGAAGTGTATTGTGACGCGTCCCGAAAGGGTCTCGAATGTGTACTAATGCAGGATGGCAAAGTAGTCGCATATGCCTCACGGCAGCTACGAAAACATGAGGAAAATTACCCAACACATGACTTGGAGCTAGCAGCAGTTATACATGCACTCAAGGAGTGGAGGCACTTTCTGTTGGGAAATCGCTGTGAAATATACACGGACCATAAGAGCCTCAAATATATTTTCACACAGCCAGAGCTAAATTTACGCCAACGACGCTGGTTGGAACTGGTCAAAGACTATGATGTCGGTATTCACTACCATCCAGGGAATGCAAATGTAGTGGCCAATGCCCTTAGTCGAAACCCCAGCCCGGACAATGACGGTCCGCAAAACTTAAGGCCTGAGTTTCAGCAAGAGTTCGCTAGGCTCAACATGATGTTAGTTTCTGAGGGCACCGTATCAAATCTAGAGATACAACCCACCCTGGTGGAACAAATTAAGAAGGCTCAACAGGGACATCCCAGCATCGAAGGCATAAAGAAGAAAATGAACCTGGGTAAGGCTTCAGAGTTCGTCACAGACAGTGAAGGGACACTATGGTATGGAGACAGACTTTGCGTACCTAACATTGAGGAACTCAAGCAACAAATCTTAACCGAAAGCCACACCGCTCCATACTCGACCCATCCTGGAGGAACCAAAATGTACAAGGACATTCAGGAAAGATTTTGGTGGCACGGTATGAAAAGAGATATAGCCACATTTATTGCTTGTTGCGATTCATGTCAGCGCATCAAGGCCGAGCATCAAAAGCCAGCAGGGCTACTCCAGCCAAACAGGATACCGGAGTGGAAATGGGATGAAATAGGAATGGACTTCATAGCCATGGCCTTAGTGCAAATTCTCTCTCCTAACCCTCCCCTCATCTTTGGATCATGTTTGGCATCTAATCCAGCAAGTTGAACCTCCCCTATGTTTATTTTCCATTTAGATCTCATTCAAATAAATTTCTGTCTTCTATTCTAGCCATTGGTGATTTACAAAGGAACTCCATTTTCTGTCTTGATTTTTGCCCCCAAACCTGTTTCCCCTCCTAGTCCTTTGAACCCTCAACCAAGATCCAGGAAGATCCACTGGCCTTCAGTTCAAAATTTTCAAACTACACTTGCTGCAAGTTTGGACCAGATTTGTCAAATTTGGTGAAATTCATTCAAATCCTTTTCCAAAAATTCCAAGTAAAATCAGGTAGCCTCTGGGTGCATTGAGTGGTCACCTCACAAGTACCAGCTCCAGAAAAAAAATTCTCATTGCCAAATCTTTCTGTCGAACACCTGCAGTGCATTGTCAAAATCATGTTCAGAAAGTTTAGAGAACAGTTCAGTGGCTTACTGTCGTTTTCTTCAGAGATGGTTGTCGATCTCGACAGTGCCCCGATGTCGCCTTGCTCCCCGTCCCCTCCCCCTTGTTCCTACACCGCACGAATGCCTGGCACCTTGCGGACATCGGCGACGAGCAGCAGAAGGTGCGCCGCCCCGTGACCGACGCCAGCGGCGGCTTTGCGGCCGCCAGCGGGAGGCACGGCGCTGACGGCGCCACCCAGCGCCGCCCAAACCACCGGAGCTCGCCGCGTGGCCTTCCACTCCCCCGAACGCGCTGCCGCTCTTGTCGTGAACCGCAGGGCGCGGAGCGCGCTGTCTGCCGCCGTCGAGCCCGTGCGGTCACCTCACCGTGGACCGACGCCATTACACCAAGACCAACTCCGTTTAGCAGTGGAACGACACCAGTAACCACCATTGATGCTGCCTGGCCACTCAAACCTCCTGCCAATCCACTGCATCGCCGTAATCGCTCGCCGGAGATTCTCCGTTCACGGCCACCCCGTCGATCCGCCTATAAATAGAGGCCCCGAGCTTCAACTCGAGCACACACCATCCCTGCACTCCACCTAGAGCACGCCTAGCCGCTGGAAGAGCCCCGAGGAGGTCTCCTTCCTCGACTCCGGCCGCCGCGACCCGCCACGGGATCCAGCTTGATTCGCCCCCGTGTGTGCACCTCCGCCTCCCTTCTCTTGCCAGTAGCTTCACCTTGCATCCCTCTTTCTGACCCGCGCTTCAATTCGAAGTTTGCAGCCCTCCACCGGAGTTCTCCACCCTCACCCGAGCCGCCGCCCGCCGGAGAAAGTGTCGCCGTCGACGTGGTGCTCCCCGTTGGTCGAGTCCACCACCCACCGACGCGGAAGAAGACGCTGAAGCTCTTGGTACCCTCCGATCCTCCTAACTCGCCGTGGTTCGACGCCGGCGTCCACCGCAGTCTTCGGGCGCCGGCGAGCTTTTCAAACCTGACATGTGGACCCCGTATGTCAGCCTCTGTTCTATTCCTTCGCGAACCGTTTTCTGTTGGCGCCTTCGGGCAAAATACGTTTTCTTTCTTTAGCTAGCACATTTCTTTCCGAAGCGTTTTCTGGTTTCTCAGTTTAAACCCTGGAACTTTTCTGTTTCATTACAGATAAGTCCCTGGACAGAAACCTTTATAACTTTTTAATAAAATGGGATTTTTGAGTGATTCTTTTTCTTGCAGTCTTAAAATTTTGTCTAGTTTTTTATGGGATTTATTTGGGAAAAACTTTGGAGAAGTTTCTGTGGACGCATTGGTTTTCACGTTAGTACCCGTTTTCGGGATTGCCGTAGGTTCCGGAAGAGGTGACGGAGCCGCGAACTTCGCCGAGCTAGACTCCGACTTCTCCGAACCAGGCAAGCATGTTTGAACATTTGATATGATAAGTGTTTTGCGTGTTTGCTTGAAAGTTTGTGCGTGGCATATGAGTGTCGGTAAATACTTCGTTGCTTGTAAGGCAACTACCCGCATGTTCCAAAGTTGCGATGATCTCTGATGAGAGGTGGCCTAATCATGTGGTGACATGAAGGGCAGCAAGGTGGTAATGTTGCAGCATACCAGCCTTGCGTCATCCGACTTTCTCCGACGTTAACGTGGACGGAGTCACGTTATCGTTCTTTTCCCCGCACGTTCCAAAGTTGCGATGATCTCTGATGAGAGATGGCCTAATCATGTGGTGACATGAAGGGCAGCAAGGTGGTACTGTTGTAGCATACCAGCCTTGCGTCATCCGACTATTTCTGACGCTAACGTGGACGGAGTCACGTTATCGTTCTTCCCCCCCCTTCCGTGCTACCACATGTTTCATTTGCCAAGATGCGGTTTAGTAATTTGGTAACCTCTTTCCGTGTACACACCAAACAGAGAGGCCGGGATGATGGTACCTTGGCCCAGGATTAAAGCCAGTCATCCGGTCAGGGGGCATGGGTGTTTCCGGTTGGGACCGAAAGGGGGGGCACCCCCTTAGAGCGCGCGTATAGAAATTTGATCCCATGCTACGCGAGGTTGTAGCCTCCCCGTCTCAAGGTTTTTCTTGAACGTTGCTGAGGGTGATCCCTGGCTTCGGAATGTTGAATTGGGTGTGTACTGGTTAGACGTGTTTCTTCCAAAACACCGTAAACGGAACTAGTCCCTGTGACTACTGAAATCCGTTGGCTGTGGTTAAGTACAAACTCTGCAGAGTCAATTCCTTCCAAGTCATCGTATCCATGATCAAGTAGTGTAATCAGTATATCCATATCTATCCGCGTGAAAAACTTGTCCCCGGTGAACAAGCTCAAGTGGTAAACCCAGTTAAACTATTATTCCTGTGGATGGACTAACTTTATATTTGTCTCGTACTTGTGATAATTTATGTTCCCGAACTATTGTATTATTGAGCTACAATATAAGCCCTTTATGTGACGTCGCGCAGACGTCCGATTGTGGCGTGTTTTTGTTTCTTACATTAAATATAAGCCCTTTATGTGACGTCGCGCAGACGTCCGACTGTGGCGTGTTTTTGTTTCTTACATTAAATATAAGCCCTTTATGTGATGTCGCTCAGACGTCCGACTGTGGCACGCACCGCCTTTATTTTCTGTTATAAGCCATTTATGTGGTGTCGCCCCGACGCCCGACTGTGGCATTATTATTCTGCATTTTCCTCTCGAGGAGTCATTCAGACCCTCGTTTGGCACCAGCATTATTATTCTGCAGTTTCCTCTCGAGGAGTCATTCAGACACTCGTTTGGCACCAGTATTACTATTCTTGCAGTTTCCGCTCGAGGAGTCATTCAGACCCTCGCTTGGCACCCAGTATTTATTATCTCTATGTCTGATCGTACGGGTTAAATTGTTCTCATGCTTCATGTTTGCATTTGTTATATCTTATGTCCGAACTGTCTTGCGAGTACTTTCATAGTACTCACCTGGCTTGTTGATTTGGCCAGATGTTGACGAAGGCGATCTCTTGGATGAAGAGTTTGATAGCGCGTCCGACGCCTAGAGGAGTCCCAGTCAGTCCTGTGCGATCCCGGATATTGGTCACTTGTATTATATACGCTTCCGCCACCCGCAATAAGTCTCCTCGAGCCTCACTCCGACGCTCGAAGAGTTGTAGTCTCCAGGGGTCATATCACTCGCTTCGCGGTGATATTTCCACCACCGTCATTATCGTGAGTTAGTAGTATGCCACCCTATCCGCTGTCTTGTTTTAGCGGCGTGCATGTAATAAATTGTTGGGCATCCTCCGCTCAACCTTGTATTATATTCAGTACTCCTGGTATTTTTCTTCTGTGACCAAGATATTGTCTACCAGTGAGAAGGAATTCTTCCTTACTGGTCCGTAAAAGGGATTGGTCTCTCAATAATTATTTTATTGAAAACCGGTCGTGACATCCTGCCTGCTATAGTGTACATTTA
Organism: Aegilops tauschii subsp. strangulata; assembly: GCF_002575655.3. NCBI lineage: Eukaryota > Viridiplantae > Streptophyta > Magnoliopsida > Poales > Poaceae > Aegilops > Aegilops tauschii. The sequence continues at coordinate 523,043,467 of NC_053036.3, forward strand.
GGCATCATCATACATGGCATAACCTAATACATGTGCATTCCATTGTAGAATCTGGAATATGCAATGTTTATGTTAGTTCATACGTTGCACATGATGTTTACATGCCCCTTAAATCTAGTCAGTCAAGTGATGGTCTTTAAGCCTCCTTCTTTGCTTCTTTTCTTGATACTCCCTCCTTACATCTATATAGGGCCTAATGTGTTTTTCAAGACCGCCTTTGACTATTGATAAGACTAATAATACATGAGATGTATAATGTGAAAATTATATCATTGGAAGCTCCTTTCACATACGAATTTGACGGTATGCTTTGTGTAACTTGCATGTCATATATTATTGCTATAACACTTGGTCAAAGTTAGCCTCGAAAAACGATTAGGCCCTATATAGATGGAAGGAGGGAGTATCTAAGATTTGCTCACACATCTGTTTAATTGCTTGTTTGCATCAGCCAGCCATACTAGGATTGTTTGCTTTGATTACTTGCTGTTCTTGACCTAACACTCTAACAAAGCTTGTCAATGATTTAAACACTAAGGGCTGCTGTAGTGGGGGCTTGTCTAACTCATAGGTGACATAAAGGTTTGGTTGTACAGTAAAGTAGGCTCTCCAAGAGTACCTGGAGATCCAGTTCGAACGTATGCCTAGTTTTTACATAGTGCACACATAGTAAATGCTCATTTCATTGTGTGCACGTGCAAGAGATGTGGCATGTTTTATTATGTGGTATTGTATTGTTATAATCTCATCCTTTTGTGTTGTTCACAGACTAGAAATTATGCATATTTATCTTCCAAGGAGACGAGTAACTAGTTTGTGTCACCTTGCAGAGGGGGTGCAATGAAGATAAGATTGAGGATTTCCAAGTACAAGATGTTAGGAAGGAGCCTTGCAAGAGAACTAGGAGTAGCGCTAAGCCTGTTCAACCAGTTAAGGTAAGTCACTGTATCCAACTCAACAGTTCAATTCCTTGTTTGTTTCAGGCATAGTTAATTTGCTCTTTTCAATTGCTTTATTTGTCCTTAGTTCATGAGATGCCCAAACAATGATGCCTGATGTTGGGTACTTGTATAACTATTAGTTCACATAATTAAAGGCCTTACCATTTAATTACTCTGGCGAAGTGTGCCTGAAGCTTTGAAGTCTATTAACAACCTATTACTGCATGAGTCTCACAATCTAGTTTATACTAGGCTAATGATTGCATAGTTTTGCTTGCTGTAGTAGGTTTGTATGATCCCTCTGCTGTTCATTATGCTCCCTAAGACTTTAATTGAGCTACAGAATGGCCAACTGCTTGCTTACTTATACGCAACATGCTGTCTAAATTTATAACTTTTCTGTCTTTTGGATTTGGCCCCAACATCATGCTCCTCTTGTGAGCTAAGAGAGATTTTTGTATGCAGGCTCCACAGACTACGATTTTTATAATTTTTAAAAATATCACCTGCTTATGCTTCATGACGTGTAACATTATTGTTAGTCCTGTTTTGCCATGTACAAAATAGTCTCTCTTGCTCGCTTCACTGTTGTAACTATATTTTTTCCCTAGTCATGTGTACTTACAGAAACATTTCAGGATGAAGTGACATCAACACAAAGATCTGCGAGCAGTGCAGTATGGCCATTACCGAATGATTATGGATTGGAATTGGAATGTGCTGATGTTCTTGAGCATCAACTAGAGGTGGCAAGACAACGTGTACATGATTCTCAACATACAATCAACTAGTTGAGACTGGACATGCGGGTATTAGATGCAGGAGTCAAAAAATGAAACAAGACACTGAGGTAACCATGAAGGAATTGGAGATTTTGTAGACTAGAATTTGTGCTATCTGAATCCGGCCAATCCTATTTTCTGAATAGATTATAGTTCAAATGGTAAGTTATGTTGATGCGTGTCCATGATGTATGAGCTTTATTTGTCCAGTGTATGTAATTTGCTGTCTGTGTACGCTTTATTATCACTGGTGCGAACTATAATGCCCAGTGGGTATATTCGGTTGTAATTTCTTTATTGTATATAGTGTAGGATTATTCTACGTTTCTATGCCTTAGTCTTTTTATTGTAGAGTGTATGTTTTTTAGAGGCGACAGTATAGAGTAGGATAATTCTTGAATATGCTATATCGTTGAAACGGGGCCCAACACGCTCAAACATTTCCTGAACGCCATACAAACTAACAAACATGTGTAGTCAAAGCGGGCCTTAACTGGGCTGGTCAAAATAATATTAAGTGGATCCCAAATGATGTGGCCCACCGTCACAACGGCTCTTAGCAGGCTGTTAACAGGCCAAAAGCTCGATTGGGCCGTATAAATGGAAATGGCCCACGGGCCTCTAGCAGGCTGAAATAAATTTCAATTTTTTCTCGGCCCTTTTACTTTACGGGCCAGTAAGAGGCTCAAAGTGTTATGGGCCAGAGGAGGCCCAATTTGCAAACTAGTCTTTTAACAGGCCGAAAGTCGCGTTGGGCTGAAATGATGCCCTGCGGAACATGTGCCCCTAATGGACCTAAAGTCAAAGGCCCAACTGTTGTGCGGGCCGTTAACAGGCCGAGAGCAAAATGAGCTAAGAGTTGGCCCATTTACCGAATGGGCCGAGGACAGGCCAAAAGTCACAGCAGGCTAGAATTGGCCCAATTGCAGAATGGGCCGAGAAAAGGCCGAAAGACGTTCCGGGCTGCAACTGATGATGGACTGCTAACAGGCCGAAAGAAGCTTGGGCCACAATTGGGCCTAAAGACGTAAAGGGCCGTTAACGGGCTTAAACTGACGATGGGCTGAAAATTGTCAAATCTAGAATGGGCCTTTGATGGGCCAATTCTGTGTAACTTGGATGGGCCTGTCGTAGTAAATGACCACGAGTAGCCTCATCAGCCTCCCCTGGTATTTCAAGACATCGGGGCCGGCTGCGCCCCTCAAGAATCAAAGACAAAGGTCCGCCTTCTTGGGGTCGGCTGGTCCGAGCGGCCGACTGTTAGAAGATGACGAGACTTACTAAAGGAGGGCCACGAGCTGGGCCGACTCCTAGCAGGTGGCCTCTAGAGCGACCGCCTCTTAGCAGGCAGCCCCCTCGCGCCCTCAAAGTTTGCACCCACATAAACACGACGAGACGGGGCGTGGCTACAGTGCAGTCTGCCACCCCCGAATCCAGGGTGGAGCGTGGCCACAGTGCAGCGTACTAGGCGGACACCCCTCGCCCAGCGCGGCACTGTTGCCATGCAACCCATGACATCACCCATGGCAGAGAAGGCCATGCTCCCACGACGGACTATCGGTACGGCCCGCAGGCGGCGGGCCCTACCTGTTCGTGAGAAGCCAGAAGACGGCGAGCCCTGATCAGCCGGCTTGTGGGGAGGCCGACTCCTGACCAGGCGGCCCTCCCCCTCCCTTGGAGTCTGTGCGCCATTAACCAGAAGAGACTGGGAGTGGCTACAGTGAACGCCCACCAGGTGGCGGGACTGTAGCCACGCTCCCCCCGACAAAGCACACATCATCAGCGGCACGGCTAGTACTAAGCAGCTGACAAGACCCGCCAGCAATGGGAGCGGCCTGTCGGCCAAGTACGAGACAGCCGGCGGGACCCACCAGGCGGCGGGCCCCAGCTGCTGGCGGAGAAGCCGGCGACTAGAGACACTGACAGCTGGGTCCTACCACCTGGCCAGATTACCATTGTACCCCTGGGGGTAGGCCTATATAAACCCCCCAAGGCACCCATGCAAAGGGCTGAGCCCCTGAGATACTACACAAACCACGTAGAGGGAGGAGTAGAGCTAGCCCTGCCCTTCTTCCTCCTCTAGCTAAACAGCTCAAGGAGCACTTGTAGCCACTTGTTGAGTTAGTGATCATGCGGAGACCCCGCAGAGCAGGACTAGGGGTGTTATCTCCTAGGAGAGCCCCGAACCTGGGTAAAGTGTGTCGGCGTTCGTGTCTACACCTTGTCCCGTTTCCAGGCACCGGCGACGTCTTACTAGCTCCCACCATGATAAGCCATCCTTTGGCATATGTCGCCCCAAACCCCTGACATTTGGCGCCCACCGTGGGGCTAGGTGCACCGTTATCCGGAGATCTGTTTTGGACGGGAACCTTGTTCCTTCCTGGAGAGCGCAGCCAGCCCGGCATGCCCGATGGCATTTGCGACGACGCGTTGCATGGCGCGGAAGTCGCCTGCGCGGCGATCTGCTTCGCCGATCTTGTCGGCGAGATCCGCCTCTCCAACGAGCCCGCGCCCGACGTGGGAGCAGCCAGCTCTGAGAGCTACCTCATCGACCTCCTTGGCAAGCTCCACATCGGCAACGAGCCGGCCTCCGACCTAGAGTCGATCGGCTCCACCGACCCGATGCTTGTCGACTCCGACACGGCATCCCTCGACGCCTTCCCCACCAACGTGGTGATCATCGACGATCCACTTCCTCGAGCAGATAGCGGTGGCAGCACTGTCACGGAGGTGCTCGTCATCAACCATGATGGAGATCTTGCGGAGCCGCTCAGGACCCGCTGCAGGCGGCACTGCGGGACCTGTCTGCACCCATAGCTAGAAGCCTACCGCGTCTCCCTCGTCGAGAACGCCAAGAAATTGGCCACCATGAGACGCCTCTCCGAGGCCTACCAGCGCGAGATCGACCGCGTTGTCGGCGGCACGCCAGCTAATGGCGGGCCCAGCCGCATAGGCACAGTCCGATAGCACGGCGCTGCCTTTGCCAGCATGTTTGGGGTTGAACGCCCTGTCTATGCCACGCCCGTGGAGAATATACGAGCTGCCCAGGCGGCAGCAAATGTGTTGGATCACCTAGAGGGCGACGAGGTCGCTACATGATGGAGCATGTTCAGCAGCTCATCGACGCGGCTGCTGCGCAGCAAGAAGCCGGCCGCCGCGTGCCAGATCAAGGCGCGACCTCCCAGACGCCGATAGGCGGCGTCCACAACAGACGAGACCGAGAGCCAGCTGCTAGCCATAGCCGCACACACCTCACCATCGAGCGCGACCAAGACGGTCGCCCACGAGCAGTGGAACGACGGGATGACTGCCCGCCTCCTCCTCCTCCCTGCAGGGAGAGGCGCGTTTCCCCGCCGCCTGTTGAGCACTCGACTCTCGGCGACCGGCTGGGCCGCCGTGAAGGAGTCGGAGAGAATGCTGCCCGCAACCGGATCGACTGCCTCCCTCGATCCCTGGCGTTAGAAGAAGAAGACGCGATGGGCCCGCCTTGTTTCGGCCCTCGCATTGGTGACGAGCCCTTCCCCAAAGGATTCTCGCTCCCACGAGATACGCCCAAGTACAACGGTTCCGTGAAGCCGAAAGATTGGCTGGTCGACTACTCCACGGCCGTCAACATAGCGAACGGCAACAAGTGCGTTGCCGTAAAGTACGTTCCGCTCATGCTCCAGGGCACGGCCCGGACATGGCTGAACAGCCTGAAGCCCTACAGCGTCAACAGCTGGGTAGATTTCACCGAAGTGTTCATCTGCAACTTCACCAGCACCTACAAGCGGCCGCCCAAGCCTCGCCAGCTCTCGTTGTCCATTCAAGGCCATGACGAGTCCACCCGCGACTACTTGACGCGGTGGGCTGAACTGTGCAACTCCTGCGAAGGGATGCACAAAGTGCAAGCCATAGAGTAATTCACCGCCGGGTGCCGAGAGGGCACCTTACTCAAGCACCGACTCCTCTGCGACGAGCTGGTCACCCTTGACGAGCTGCTGATCACAGCGGACAAGTACGCCACTGCCGATTCCTCCATGAAGTCGGAGCTCCGAGTGGACGCTTCCGGAAAAGTGCTCCCTCCGGCTCCTCGAACGCTGGATGGAGACAACAGCCGGCGCCAGCAAAAGAACGACAACAAGCGCAAGGACCTGCAGCCGGCTTCCACCAGGCAGCAAGTGGAAACAGTTGAGGATTAGCAGCCGGGGGGACAACCCTTACCCAAGCGTCAGAAGGGCGGCAAACTTGCTTGGCAGCCCGCTTTCTCCGACGAGCAAACCCTCGATGTGTTGGGTAACGTAGTAATTTCAAAAAAATTCCTACGCGCACGCAAGAACATGGTGATGCATAGCAACGAGAGGGGAGAGTGTTGTCCACGTACCCTCGTAGACCGAAAGCGGAAGCGTTAACACAACGCGGTTGATGTAGTCGTACGTCTTCACGATCCAACCGATCAAGTACCGAACGCACGGCACCTCCGAGTTCAGCACACGTTTAGCTCGATGACGTCCCTAGAAGTCCGATCCAGCCGAGTGTTGAGGGTGATTTTCGTTAGCACGACGGCGTGGTGACAATGATGATGTTCTACCGATGCAGGGCTTCGCCTAAGCACCGCTGCAATATTATCGAGGTGTAATATGGTGGAGGGGGGCACCGCACACGGCTAAAAGATCAATGATCAATTGTGTGTCTAGAGGTGCCCCCTGCCCCCGTATATAAAGGAGCAAGGGGGGTTCAGCCGGCCAAGGGGAGACGCGCGCCAGGAGGAGTCCTACTCCTACCGGGATAGGACTCCCCCCCTTTTCCATGTTGGACTAGGGGAGAGAGGGGGAAGAGGTGGAGGGGAGGAAGGAAAGGGGGGCGCCGCCCCCCTCTCCTTGTCCTATTCGGACTGGGGTGGAGGGGCGTGCTGCCCTGCCCTGGCCTCCGCTCCTCTCTTCCACCTAGGCCCACTAAGGCCCATTAAGTTACCGGGGATTCTGGTAACCTCCTGGTACTCCGGAAAAATCCCGATTTCACCCGGAACACTTCCGATATCCAAACATAGGCTTCCAATATATCAATCTTTATGTCTCGACCATTTCGAGACTCCTCGTCATGTCCGTGATCACATCCAGGGCTCCGAACAACCTTCGGTACATCAAAACATATAAAATCATAATATAACTCTCATCGTAACGTTAAGCGTGCGGACCCTACGGGTTCGAGAACTATGTAGACATGACCGAGAAACCTCTCTGGTAAATAACCAATAGCGGAACCTGGATGCTCATATTGGTTCCCACATATTCTACGAAGATCTTTATCGGTCAGACCGCATAACAACATACGTTGTTCCCTTTGTCATTGGTATGTTACTTGCCCGAGAAACATATCCTTAGTCCTTTTCCGGTATTTCAGGATGTTCTTGACCGCTGTCCAGTGATCCACTCCTGGATTACTTTGGTACCTCCCTGCTAAACTTATAGCAAGGCACACATCAGGTCTGGTACACAGCATTGAATACATGATAGAGCCTATGGCTGAAGCATAGGGAACATCTTTCATCTTCTCTCTATCTTCTGCAGTGGTCGGGCATTGAGTCTTACTCAATCTCACACCTTGTAATACAGGCAAGAACCCTTTCTTTGCTTGATCCATTTTGAACTTCTTCAAAACTTTTTCAATGTATGTGCTTTGTCAAAGTCCAATTAAGCATCTTGATCTATCTCTATAGATCTTGATGCCCAATATATATGCAGCTTCACCGAGGTCTTTCATTGAAAAACTCTTATTCAAGTATCCCTTTATGCTATCCAGAAATTCTATATCATTTCCAATTAGCAATATGTCATCCACATATAATATCAGAAATGCTACTGAGCTCCCACTCACTTTCTTGTAAATACAGGCTTCTCCAAAAGTCTGTATAAAACAAAATGCTTTGATCACACTATCAAAGCGTTTATTCCAACTCCGAGAGGCTTGCACCAGTCCATAAATGGATCGCTGGAGCTTGCACACTTTGTTAGCTCCCTTTGGATCGACAAAACCTTCCGGTTGCATCATATACAACTCTTCTTCCAGAAATCCATTCAGGAATGCAGTTTTTACATACATTTGCCAAATTTCATAATCATAAAATGCGGCAATTGCTAACATGATTCGGACAGACTTAGGCATCGCTACGGGTGAGAAGGTCTCATCGTAGTCAATCCCTTGAACTTGTCGAAAACCTTTCGCAACAAGTCGAGCTTTATAGACAGTAACATTACCGTCAGCGTCAGTCTTCTTCCTGAAGATCCATTTATTTTCAATGGCTTGCCGATCATCGGGCAAGTCAACCAAAGTCCATACTTTGTTCTCATACATGGATCCCATCTCGGATTTCATGGCCTCAAGCCATTTTGCGGAATCTGGGCTCACCATCGCTTCTTCATAGTTCGTAGGTTTCGTCATGGTCTAGTAACATAACTTCCAGAACAGGATTACCGTACCACTCTGGTGCGCATCTTAATCTGGTTGACCTACGAGGTTCAGTAATAACTTGATCTGAAGTTTCATGATCATTATCATTAACTTCCTCACTAATTGGTGTAGGTGTCGCAGAAACTAGTTTCTGTGATGATCTACTTTCCAATAAGGGAGCAGGTACAGTTACCTCATCAAGTTCTACTTTCCTCCCACTCACTTCTTTCGAGAGAAACTCCTTCTCTAGAAAGGATCCATTCTTAGCAACGAATGTCTTGCGTTCGGATCTGTGATAGAAGGTGTACCCAACAGTTTCCTTTGGGTATCCTATGAAGACACATTTCTCCGATTTAGGTTCGAGCTTATCAGGTTGAAGTTTCTTCACATAAGCATCGCAACCCCAAACTTTAAGAAACGACAACTTTGGTTTCTTGCCAAACCATAGTTCATATGGTGTCATCTCAACGGATTTCGATGGTGCCCTATTTAGAGTGAATGCAGTCGTCTCTAAAGCATAACCCCAAAACGATAGCGGTAAATCAGTAAGAGACATCATAGATCGCACCATATCTAGTAAAGTACGATTACGTCGTTCGGACACACCATTACCTTGTGGTGTTCCGGGTGGCGTGAGTTGCGAAACTATTCCGCATTGTTTCAAATGTAGGCCAAACTCGTAACTCAAATATTCCCCTCCACGATCTGATCGTAGAAACTTTATTTTCTTGTCACGATGATTTTCAACTTCGCTTTGAAATTCTTTGAACTTTTCAAATGTTTCAGACTTATGTTTCATTAAGTAGATATACCCATATCTGCTCAAATCATCTGTGAAGGTGAGAAAATAAGGATATCCGCCACGAGCCTCAATATTCATCGGACCACATACATCTGTATGTATGATTTCCAACAAATTAGTTGCTCTCTCCATAGTTCCGGAGAACCGTGTTTTAGTCATCTTGCCCATGAGACACGGTTCGCAACTACCAAGTGATTCATAATCAAGTGATTCCAAAAGTCCATCATTATGGAGTTTCTTCATGCGCTTTACACCGATATGACCTAAACGGCAGTGCCAGAAATAAGTTGCACTATCATTATCAACTCTGCATCTTTTGGCTTCGACATTATGAATATGTGTGTCACTACTACCGAGATTCATTAAAAATAGACCACTCTTCAAGGGTGCATGACCATAAAAGATATTACTCATATAAATAGAACAACCATTATTCTCTGATTTAAATGAATAACCGTCTCGCATTAAACAAGATCCAGATATAATGTTCATGCTCAACACTGGCACCAAATAACAATTATTTAGGTCTAATACTAATCCCGAAGGTAGATGTAGAGGTAGCGTGCCGACGATGATCACATCGACTTTGGAACCGTTTCCCACGCGCATCGTCACCTCGTCCTTGGCCAGTGTTCGCTTAATCCGTAGTCCCTGTTTCGAGTTGCAAATATTAGCAATAGAACCAGTATCAAATACCCAGGTGCTACTGCGAGCTCTGGTAAGGTACACATCAATAACATGTATATCACATATACCTTTGTTCACCTTGCGATCCTTCTTATCCGCCAAATACTAGGGGCAGTTCCGCTTCCAGAGACCAGTCTGCTTGCAGTAGAAGCACTCAGTCTCAGGCTTAGGTCCAGATTTGGGTTTCTTCTCCTGAAGAGCAACTTGCTTGTTGTTCTTCTTGAAGGTCCCCTTCTTCTTCCCTTTGCCCTTTTTCTTGAAACTAGTGGTCTTATTGACCATCAACACTTGATGCTCCTTTTTGATTTCTACCTCTGTTGCCTTTAGCATTGCGAAGAGCTCGGGAATTGTCTTATTCATCCCTTGCATGTTATAGTTCATCATGAAGCTCTTGTAGCTTGGTGGCAGTGATTGAAGAATTCTGTCAATGACGCTATCATCCGGAAGATTAACTCCCAGTTGAATCAAGTGATTGTTATACCCAGTCATTTTGAGTATATGCTCACTGACAAAACTATTCTCTTCCATCTTGCAGCTGTAGAACTTATTGAAGACTTCATATCTCTCAATCCGGGCATTTGCTTGAAATATTAACTTCAACTCCTGGAACATCTCATATGCTCCATGACGTTCAAAACGTCGTTGAAGACCCGGTTCTAAGCCGTAAAGCATGGCACACTGAACTATCGAGTAGTCATCAGCTTTGCTCTGCCAGACGTTCACAACTTCTGGTGTTGCTCTTGCAACAGGCCTGGCACCCAGCGGTGCTTCCAGGACGTAAATCTTCTGTGCAGCAATGAGGATAATCCTCACGTTACGGACCCAGTCCGTGTAATTTCTACCATCATCTTTCAACTCTGCTTTCTCAAGGAACGGATTAAAATTCAACGGAACAACAGCACGGGCCATCTATCTACAATTAACATAGACAAGCAAGATACTATCAGGTAGTAAGTTCATGATAAATTTAAGTTCTATTAATCATATTACTTAAGAACTCCCACTTAGACAGACATCCCTCTAATCATCTAAGTGATCACGTGATCCAAATCAACTAAACCATAACCGATCATCACGTGAAATGGAGTAGTTTTCAATGGTGAACATCACTATGTTGATCATATCTACTATATGATTCACGCTCGACCTTTCGGTCTTAGTGTTCCGAGGCCATATCTGCATATGCTAGGCTCGTCAAGTTTAACCTGAGTATTCTGCGTGTGCAAAACTGGCTTGCACCCGTTGTAGATGGACGTAGAGCTTATCACACCCGATCATCACGTGGTGTCTGGGCACGACGAACTTTGGCAACGGTGCATACTCAGGAAGAACACTTTTATCTTGAAATTTTAGTGAGAGATCATCTTATAATGCTACCGTCAATCAAAGCAAGATAAGATGCATAAAAGATAAACATCACATGCAATCAATATAAGTGATATGATATGGCCATCATCATCTTGTGCTTGTGATCTCCATCTCCGAAGCACCGTCATGATCACCATCGTCACCGGCGCGACACCTTGATCTCCATCATAGCATCATTGTCGTCTTGCCAACTATTTCTTTTACGACTATCGCTACCGCTTAGTGATAAAGTAAAACAATTACATGGCGATTGCATTGCATACAATAAAGCGACAACCAGATGGCTCCTGCCAGTTGCCGATAACTCGGTTACAAAACATGATCATCTCATACAATAAAATATAGCATCATGTCTTGACCATATCACATCACAACATGCCCTGCAAAAACAAGTTAGACGTCCTCTACTTTGTTGTTGCAAGTTTTACGTGGCTGCTACGGGCTTAGCAAGAACCGTTCTTACCTACGCATCAAAACCACAACGATAGTTTGTCAAGTTGGTGCTGTTTTAACCTTCGCAAGGACCGGGCGTAGCCACACTCGGTTCAACTAAAGTGAGAGAGACAGACACCCGCCAGTCACCTTTAAGCAACGAGTGCTCGCAACGGTGAAACCAGTCTCGCGTAAGCGTACGCGTAATGTCGGTCCGGGCCGCTTCATCTCACAATACCGCTGAACCAAAATATGACATGCTGGTAAGCAGTATGACTTATATCGCCCACAACTCACTTGTGTTCTACTCATGCATATAACATCAACGCATAAAACCAGGCTCTGATACCACTGTTGGGTAACGTAGTAATTTCAAAAAAATTCCTACGCACACGCAAGAACATGGTGATGCATAGCAACGAGAGGGGAGCGCCGCCCCCCTCTCCTTGTCCTATTCAGACTGGGGGGAGGGGCGTGCGGCCCTGCCCTGGCCTCCTCTCCTCTCTTCCACCTAGGCCCACTAAGGCCCATTAAGTTACCGGGGGGTTCCGGTAACCTCCCGGTACTCCGGAAAAATCCCAATTTCACCTGGAACACTTCCGATACCCAAACATAGGCTTCCAATATATCAATCTTTATGTCTCGGCCATTTCGAGACTCCTCGTCATGTCCGTGATCACATCCGGGACTCCGAACAACCTTCGGTACATCAAAACATATAAACTCATAATATAACTGTCATCGTAACGTTAAGCGTGCGGACCCTACGGGTTCGAAAACTATGTAGACATGACCGAGACACCTCTCTGGTCAATAACTAATAGCGGAACCTGGATGCTCATATTGGTTCCCACATATTCTACGAAGATTTTTATCGGTCAGACCGCATAAAAACATACGTTGTTCCCTTTGTCATCGGTATGTAACTTGCCCGAGATTCGATCGTCGGTATCTCGATACCTAGTTCAATCTTGTTACCGGCAAGTCTCTTTACTCGTTCCGTAATACATCATCCCGCAACTAACTCATTAGTTACAATGCTTGCAAGGCTTATAGTGATGTGTATTACTGAGTGGGCCCAGAGATACCTCTCCGACAATCGGAGTGACAAATCCTAATCTCGAAATACGCCAACCCAACAAGTACCTTTGGAGACACCTGTAGAGCACCTTTATAATCACCCAGTTACGTTGTGACGTTTGGTAGCACACAAAGTGTTCCTCCGGTAAACGGGAGTTGCATAATCTCATAGTCATAGGAACATGTATAAGTCATGAAGAAAGCAATAGCAACATACTAAACGATCGAGTGCTAAGCTAACGGAATGGGTCAAGTCAATCACATCATTCTGCTAATGATGTGATCCCGTTAATCAAATGACAACTCATGTCTATGGCTAGGAAACATAACCATGTTTGATCAACGAGCTAGTCAAGTAGAGGCATACTAGTGACACTCTGTTTGTCTATGTATTCACACAAGTATTATGTTTCCGGTTAATACAATTCTAGCATGAATAATAAACATTTATCATGATATAAGGAAATAAATAATAACTTTATTATTGCCTCTAGGGCATATTTCCTTCACGATGCACCTAGCAAGTTCCATAGCGGCGCAAAGCCGTGCAACCACACCATCCGGAAGTGCCATTGGCTTACCCGAATCTCCAAGAGCGAAGGGCTGCTGGCTCCCCCGCCTGCTGGCCCGCCGCCGCCGCCTCCTCAGTGGCCGCCGCCTAGTCCAGCAATCGGCGCCATCCAAGACGAATTCCCCGAAGAACACGGAGCCTACATTGTCTTCACAGTGTGGCCGATCACAAGCACAGCCGACACCAGCAGCACCGTGAGGTGAATGCTGTCGCTTCAGAAGCTCCAGAATTCATGCACTGGTCCGAGAAGCCCATCAGTTGGAGCCGAGCTGACCACCCGGTGGTGATGCCTTCTCCAGGTTCTTATGCCCTGGTATTGGATGCCACCTTTGCAACAGAGAGGCAACGCTACTCATTTCTCCCGAGTTCTGATAGATGGCGGGACCTGCATCAATATCCTCTACCGCGACACTATGGAAAAGTTGTGCATCAAAGAAAAGCAGGTCCAGCCCAGTCGGACTGTCTTCCACGGTATTGTGCCTAGACTTTCCTGCTCACCAATCGGCAAGATCAAGATAGATGTCCTCTTCGGAGACAAAGATCACTTCCGCCACGAAGCAATTTGGTTTGAGGTAGTTGACCTGGAGATCCCTTATCATGCACTGCTTGGCCGACCTGCTCTAGCCAAGTTCATGGCTGTACCGCACTACGCCTACCTCAAGATGAAGATGCCGGGAACCAATGGCATTATCACCGTGTCTGGAGATTACAAGAAGTCGGCCGCCTGTGCTGCAGGCAGCAGCCGCCTGGCCAAGTCCTTGTGATTGCAGCCGAGAGGAAGCTCCTTGACCAGGTGGTGGCCATGGCCAGCAAGCAGCTGGACCTGTCGCCAGACCCCAAGGAGTCGGAACCTCAGGGCTCCTTCCAGTCGGCCAAAGAGACCAAGAAGATTCCCTTGGACCCGAACCACCCCGAGAGGCACGCTATCGTGGGAACCAACCTCGATAGCAAATAGGAAAGCGAGCTCGTCGATTTCCTCCATGAGAATCGGGACATCTTCGCATGGTCTCCCAAAGACATGCCGGGTGTTCTGACGGATTTCGCCGACCACAAGCTACATGTCCGAGCAGATGCAAAACCAATCAAACAATCCCTCCATCGCCTGTCAGAGGAGAAGAGAAGAATTGTTGGTGAGGAAATAGCCTGGCTTCTAGCAGCCGGCTTCATTATCGAAGTGTTCTTTCTAGAGTGGCTTGCCAACCCAGTCCTTGTACTGAAGAAGAACAACAAATGGCGCATGTGTATTGATTATACCAGCCTCAACAAAGCTTGCCCCAAAGATCCGTTTGCCTTGCCTCGGATTGACCAAGTGATAGACTCCACAGCCGGATGTGAGCTGTTGAGTTTTTTGGATGCCTACCCAGGATACCACCAGATCGAGTTGAACCCGGCCGACCGCTTGAAGACCGCCTTCATCACACCATTCGGAGCCTTCTGTTACCTGACCATGACATTCGGCTTGAGAAATGTCGGTGGCACCTTTCAGCGTTGCATGCAGAAGTGCCTCCCCAAGTAACTCGGCAGAAATGCCCATGTCTATGTAGACGACATTGTGGTGAAGACGTAGAAGCGCGGTACCCTCTTGGAAGATCTCATGGAAACTTTTGAAAATCTGCGCCGGCTTCAAATCAAGCTCAACCCAGAAAAATGTCTCTTTGGAGTACCAGCTGGCCAGCTCCTTGGCTTCCTGGTCTCAGAGCGCAGCATTGAGTGCAACCCTATCAAGATCAAGGCCATCGAGAGGATGGAGAGGCCCACCCGACTGTGAGACATCCAAAAGTTTACCAGTTGCTTGGCATACATCAGCCGGTTCATCAGTCGGCTGGGTGAGGAGGCTCTTCCCCTGTACCAACTCATGAAGAAGACCACTCACTTTGAGTGGAACGATAAGGCGGACGAAGCTTTTCTCCAACTCAAGAAGATGTTAACCACACCACCTGTTCTGGCTACTCCGGCTGCTAAGGAGCCCATGCTCCTCTATATCGCCGCCACCATCCGGGTGGTCAGCCCAGTCGTGGTGGTAGAATGCAAAGAAGACGACAAAGCATTGCCAGTCCAAAGGCCTGTGAGGTGCTGTCAGCCTCCAAGCAGAACTACCCCCATTACCAGAAGATGTTCTACGGCGTGCACTTTGCCGCCAAGAAGCTCAAGCCATACTTTCAAGAGCACCCCATTACGGTCGTCTGCACCGCCCCGCTTGCCGAGATCATTGGAAGCTGAGATGCATTGGGCCGAGTGGACAAATCGGCCATCGAGTTGGCCGCCTACACCATCTTCTACCAGCCTCGCACCGCCATCAAGTCCCAAGCACTGGCCGACTTCCTCGTCGACTAGGCGGAGACCCAGTACCTGCCGCCAGCACCGGACTCCACCCATTGGCGGATGCACTTCAATGGCTCAAAGATGCGCACCGGTTTGGGAGCCGGCATCGTCCTTACCTCTCCCAAAGGCGACAAGCTCAGATATACATTGCAAATCCACTTCGCCGCCTCCAACAACGTGGACGAGTATGAGGTGCTCGTACACGGGCTCCGGCTGGCCAAAGAGTTCGGCATACGCCGGATCCTGTGCTACGGCGACTCAGACTTGGTGGTCCAATAGTCGTTTGGTGACTGGGACACCAAGGATGCAAATATGGCGAGCTACTGCTTCCTCATCCAGGAGCTCAGTGGATATTTTGAGGGGTGCGAGTTCCTTCACGTGCCGTGGAACGACAACAAGCAAGCTGATGCCCTGGCATGGATCGACTCCACCCGTCAAGCGATACTAGCCGGTGTTTCCCTCCAGTGCCTCTGCAAACCGTCAATCAAGCCTTCTCCAGAATCTGAGTCCATCTTCATGCCGTCGGGTCTCGAAGCAGTCGGATCCGACTCAGCAACTGCGACAGCCGGCCCGGGGACTTCGGTGGGCGGCACGGGGACTGCAGCAGTCGCACCCGGCCCGGGGACTTGACAACCCGGCCCGGGGGCTGCAGCAGTCGGCTCGGCGACTTCACCAACCGGCTCGGGGACTACAGCAGTCGCACCTGGCCCGGGGACTTCACAACCCGGCCCAAGGGCTGCAGCAGTCGGCCCGGGGACTTCAACAGCGCAGCAAGCGGCGGCTGACTCCAACCCGCCGCCTCCCAACCCCACCGCCCTAGTACAAGTGGCCATGATAGCAGTACATGAAGTCAAAGCACCATCATGGGCACAGCCCATCTTCAAATTCCTGGTGAACAGAGAGCTGCCGGCTGATGAGATCTTGGCCCGGCAAGTGCAGTGCCGAGCAGGAGCCTACACGATAGTAAATGGAGAGCTTGTTAGATGCACCGTGACTGGGGTCTTCCAGCGCTGCGTAGAACCAGAGAAGGGCCAAGCAATCTGTCAGTGTCAAAACCGGCGGATCTCGGGTAGGGGGTCCCGAACTGTGCGTCTAAGGTCGATGGTAACAGGAGACAGGGGACACGATGTTTACCCAGGTTCAGGCCCTCGCTATGGAGGTAATACCCTACTTCCTGCTTGATTGATCTTGATGAATATGAGTATTACAATAGTTGATCTACCTCAAGATCATGATGGCTAAACCCTAGAAGTCTAACCTGTATGACTATTGTAATGTGTCTCTCCTCTCCGAACTATGTCCTCCGGTTTATATAGACACCGGGAGGATCTAGGGTTACACCAGGTCGGTTAAAGAGAAAGGAATCTACATATTCGGTCGCCAAGCTTGCCTTCCACGCCAAGGAGAGTCTCATCGGGACACGGGTGCAGTATTCGGTCTTCGTATCTTCACAACCCATCAGTCCGGCCCATGGCTAGCATGCCGGACGCCCGAGGACCCCTTAGTCCAGGACTCCCTCAGTAGCCCCCGAACCAGTCTTCAATGACGAGGTGTTCGGCGCATAGATTGTCTTCGGCATTGCAAGGCGGGTTCCTCCACCAATGACCTCCAAGTTGTGTATTCGGCCTTCCATTTAATGTTGTACCCCTCGGCTTCTGTGTATCAACAACTTCAGCTTCCACGCGTCGAGCGGATGCGAGAGGTCAAGGTATTTTTGCAAATAACACCCCGGCCACGCGAGGGACAGAGTCTATTTAACAAGATTGGATCCCAGATCCATTCAATCATCTCATGGAGAAAATCCCCAAAGGTTGCTAGGAAAGGACAGTCCAACATGTCTAGCGTTCCCAGTCCCTCCTCCCGTCCCTGTGGCCCAGAGAGAGGCGAGTGGGAGAAGTTCTCCGTATCCCACAGTCAGCTGCTGAAGCTGCAAATGCAGGGGTTTCTCCCCCTACGGACCTAGTCCCTGTTTGAGCAGGGTTGGCCTCCTTCGATGGCAAAACCCAGGCAGAGGATTTTCCCAATCCATCCGGGGGAACGAGTGTGTTTCGTCCCCTATCTGCTAAGGGGTGTGGGATTTCCAATTCATCCATTCCTCCGAGGGCTTCTAGAATATTATGGCCTCCAGTTGCACAACTTTACTCCAGCCTCCATCCTGCACATTGCGGGTTATGTTGCTTTATGCGAACTATTCTTGGGTTGTGAGACCCATTTTGAACTGTGGAGAAAGTTATTCTGCCTTGTCCCGCTTAACCATGAGGGATCGATATTTGAAGTGGGCGGAGCCGAAATATGGTGCATTGCCGAAACCGGATACCTATCCGGCACGCCGAAGAAGGCGTCTAAAGTGTGGACTTCCGAGTGGTTCTATATCGAGGACGTTGTACTTCTAGACCTAGCCTGGAGGGGTCTTCCTGAGTTCACAAGTGTTCATTTGAAGAAACGCCACAGCTGGCGCCCTCGGAGCCTCGAGGAGGAAGATAGTATGGAGGTTCGCCAACTCTTGAGCAAGATAAAGATGCTCGCCCAGTCCGGATATACGATAGTCGAAGTAATGGCGACCTCCATAGTGCGGGGGGGGGGGGGGTCCAGCCACTCCAATATAGAGAACTTCCCATGTGGCACTATAATGGGGAAGATGACACCTCCCGTTGCGGCAGGAAAAGTCCAGACACCCCTCACTACAAAAAAAGACACATCCGTGACATTTTGGGTCGAACGGATTTTTTTGGTCATACATATGACACTTCTATGACTATAATTGTGACAAAACCCGGTATCATCATAGATGTGGTGGGCTCCTACTTCTATGACAAAACATCATGACAGAAAATGGGATTTTCGTCCCGGGCGGGCCGGAGACGCAGCTGCATGACATTCTTTGGGCCGTCCATGACGGAAAAAACCGTGGTAGAAGCGAGGGCGAGGAAAATTTCGGTGAGTTCCCGGTTACGGTGGGAGGTCGGGGGCCGAGCGATGCGCGTTTCTCCCGTACACGTACGCGCGTGTGTGCGAGGCATTGGCTCTAACTGAACCCGAGCGATTGCACTGCAGGCTACGCGTTACTGAACCCGAGCGATCAATCGATGGCTGTTAACTGAACCCGACCGAGCGATTCCTTCGCTACTGCTGCTAATTGAAGCCGATCGATGCTGCCTCTGGGATGAACAGTGAGCGTTGCGGGGGGGGGGGGGGGGGGGTTGGATGAACGGTGAGGGGTGGCGTTGCCTCTGGATGAACAGGACCCCATGGTGTGGTGGAGGGTTGGATGAACAGTAGATGGTGGAGGGGTGCTCGTGGAGGGGTGGTTGAACAGGACCCCGTGGTGTGGAGGGCTGGATGAACAGTAGACGGTGGAGGGGTGCCCGTGGAGGGGTGGTTGAACAGTAGCCGGTTGAGTAGCGCGCGGTGGAGGCTGGATGAACAGGAGCCCATGGAGGCTGGAGGAGGTCGACGGTAGCCCGTGGAGGCTGGAGGAGGTCGACGGTGGAGATGAACAGTATCCCGTGGAGTCCCGTTTTGCGGTACGCCACACCCCTCCCGATGAACAGGACCCCCGTTTTGACCGTAGGAGGTCCGTTTCGTCTGTTTTGCGGTACGCCACACCCCTCCCGATCAATAGGACCCCCGTTTCGACCGTAGGAGGACCGTTTCGTCCCTTTTGCGGTACGCCACACCCCTCTTGATCAACAGGACCCCTGGTTCGACCATAGGAGGTCCGTTTCGTCCATTTTGCGGTACGCCACACTCCTCCCGATCAACAGGACCCCCGTTTCGACCGTAGGAGGTCGGTTTCCTCCGTTTTGCGGTACGCCACACCCGTCCCGATCAACAGGACCCCGTTCCGAACATAGGAGGTATATTTCCTCCGTTGTGCGGTACGCCAAGCCTCGTTTCCATCGCATGTTCCGTCCAAGTCATCCCGATGAACACGACCACGCATTCAGTTCCGACCCAGCCGGTTGGATCCCACGCGTTCCGTTGCCTCCCGATGAACACGACGCATTCCGTTGCCTCCCCATGAACACGACGCATTCCGTTGCCTCCCCATGAACATGACGACGACGCTGTTTCTCTGTTCCGACCCAGCCATGTACACGAGCCCTGGCCGTACGTATGCGCGAGTAGGCGTTTGAGATCCCGCCCGTATGTACCCATACGTGGCCGTATTTTCTTTCTTGACCCCTGGCCGCTGTACGTACGTGTACATGCTACGTGCGCACCTCTACTACGACATGTACGCGCCTCTACTACGACACGTGCGCGCCTCTACATCCACCAGTATATATGTACGTACACGTTCGCGACCAGAATGACAATGCTACGTACGCTTCGACCAGGTGGGTCCCGATTATCAGGCACTTCCTTGCCTGCGAAGATGTAGCTGGTGGGTCCCAGCAGTCAGGGGGGCGAATCATTTTTTTTTGCCCGAACGCACTTCCTTGCGTGTGGATGTAGCTGGTGGGTCCATGCAGTGAGGGGCAAACGTTTTTTTTCGCGAAATACGGTGGCCCGTCCAGTGGGTCCCAGCTGTCAGATGGAGGAATAATTATTTTGCACGTAATAAGGAGGCACTTCCTTGCTGCGGCCGTGGACCCAGCTTTGAGCCTCTCCACGTACAGTCCAAGTCCGATGGAAGCCGTTCCTTGACCACGTTGACCACGCCGCGCCGAGAGCACCAGGGCAGTGGACGACGGCGAGGCCTAGGAAGGGGACGACACGGAGCCGGGGAAGACGCGGCAGTGGATGCCCACACGTAGAGGAGTACGAGGGTTCACTGGTTCGCTGCGGTGTGAGGCTGCCGTCGTCGCAGAATAACAGGGGGTGTGGGTGAGTAGAGGGATGGCCTGGCCAGCGGTGGGAGTAGTAGGGGGCGGTGAGGCCTCTGCCGCATCGCAGCCGGCCACGGGAGGCAGGAGCACGAGGCACGACCGGCACTGGTTTGGGCGGCTGGAGCAAGAAGACCAGAGGTTGAAGAAGCACTACCGCCGTTGGATGGACATCGTACGGTCACTGGAGCTAGAATCGTGCATATTGACTAAGTTGACAAAGCCCTCCGTCCCCGTCAACTTAGTAGGCCCACAAGTCAGCCTTCCACTATACTGGGTCCCAGCTAACAGGGGGAGTATTCATTTTTTGTGTGCGTAATATGGAGGCACTTCCTTGCGTGCGAAGATATAGCTGGTGGGTCCGAGCTGTCAGCGGCGGTAACGTTTTTTCACGAAATACAGAGGCCCTTTCGGTGGGTCCCTGATGTCAGGTGGAGGAGTCAATATTTTGCACGTAATAAGGAGGCATTTCCTTGCGTGCGGCCGTGGACCCAGCTGTCGGCCTCTCCACGTACAGTCCACTTCAGATGCATGTCAGTCGTTGACCACGTTGACCAGGCCGCGCCGAGAGCACCAGGGCAGTGGACGACGGCGAGGCCTAGGAAGGGAACGACACGGAGGCAGGGAAGACTCGGCAGTTGTTTCCCACGCGGAGGGGAGTACGACTGTACGAGGGTTTATTGGTTCGTCTGCCGTCGCCGGAGAATAACAGCAGGTGTGGGTGAGTAGAGGGATGGCTAGGCCAGCGATGGGAGTACGGTGGGGCGATGAGGCCTGCGCGGCAGCACAGCCGGCCGCAGGGAGGAGGGAGAAGGCAGTCCCGCCGGCGCTTGTTTGAGCGGCTGGAGCAGGAAGAGTAGAGATTGAAGAAGCATGACGGCCGTTCGATGGACATCCAACAGTCACTGCTTGTGCGTCAACCTTTTTTTAGGAAAGCCTCAAATCTATGGAAAACAACATACAACCCATCTGCCATTATTTCTAATAATTTACAGCCCATTTGCTAATTCTTAAGGTTTTTTTTGGAGCCCATATTCTTTTTGTTAGCATTACAGCCCATATTGTGGCCACGGTTAAAAACTTATACGAAATTTTGCATATTTCGGTGCGGTCCAAACTATTTTTAATCCTGAAATTTCGACTCACATTCAAACTGATTTTAAAAATAAATGTATATCAATATAAAATCCAACAAATTCTCCACGCATAAAAATTAATGTAATTTAAAATCTCGAAATGAAAAAAAGATATTTGAAACTAATTGCCGGTTTGATGTGTTTTAAAAATGTACAACCCATTTCTCATTAGTGATAGGCCATTTTCTCGGCCAGCCGAATGAAGCTCTCCTCGTCTTGAAATATCTGCAGCCCAACAGGCCTGACAAAGCGACTTACATGGCAAATCACAAAAAAGTGGGCTGTGGCCGTGGACCCAGCTGTCAGCCTCTCCATGTACAGTACTCTTCTGATGGATGTCGGTCGTTGACCACATTGACCACGCCGCGCTGAGAGCACCAAGGCGGTGGATGACGGAGAGGCCTAGGAAGGGGACGACGCGGAGCCGAGGAAGACGCGGCAGTGGATGCCCACGCGGAGAGGAGTACGAGGGTTCACTAGTTCGGCTGCAGCATGAGGCTGCACCGTCGCCGCAGAATAACAGGGGGTGTGGGTGAGTAGAGGGATACCCTGGGCCAGCGGTGGGAGTAGTATGGGGCGGTGAGGCCTCCGTGGCATCACAGCCGGCCACGAGAGGCAGGAGGACGCGGCACGACCGGCGCTGCTTTGGGCGGCTGGAGCGAGAAGACCAGAGGTTGAAGAAGCACTATGGCCGTTGGATGGACATCGTACGGTCACTGGAGCTAGAATCGTTCATATTGACTAAGTGGACAAAGCCCTCTGTCCTTGTCAACTTAGTAGGCCCACAAGTCAGCCACCCACTATGGTGGGTCCCAGCTAGCAGGGGTATTCATTTTTTGGTGCGTAATAAGGAGGCACTTCCTTGCGTGCGAAGATATAGCTAGTGGGTCCGACCTGTCAGCGGGGGGAACATTTTTTCGCGAAATACAGAAGCCCTTCCCACGTACAGTGGACGTACAGTGCGTAATAAGGAGGAACTTTCCTTGCGTGCGACCATGGACCTCGTGGGTCCCAGCCGTGAGGCTCTCCACGTACAGTCCTCTTCCGATGACTCTCATATGTCGACCACGCCGCGCCGAGCGCACCGAGGCGGTGGACGACGGCGATGCCCCAGACTGGAACGACCCGGAGATGGGGAAGACGTGGCAGTGGAGTCGCAGACGGAGAGCGGTGGGAAACTTGAATGATTCGGGTGCGGGGTGGGCCTACACTCGGTAGAGAATAACAGGAGGTGCAGAGTGGAGGGATGGCTTTGCCGTCGGCGGGGTAGCATTTCGCTGAGGAGCGAAACAACGCCGCTGGACGCCGAAGCCTGGATCAGGTGGTTCCGGCAGCGCTGGGGGAAGAAGACGAGAGATTGAAGAAGAATGCTTGCCGTTGGATGTAAATCCAACGCCTTCCTAGGCTTCGACCTACTGGCCCACATGTCAGCTAGTCCATTTGGTTTTTTAGTCCATTTGGTGGGCTGGGTGAAACAATGATGTAGCATCTATGCAGCTCGTTTTAATCCCATTTGCATTTTTCTCCAAATCCGCGGACTTGCTGGGCTGGGTGAAAATATCATGTTGGGCTCGATGGAGAAATGTTATAAAAACATAAACACATGATTGCACGTCAGTAAAATCTTTGCAAGGTTATGTACGCAATCACTAGGAGTTAACTTGCCAAGTTATATATAAACAATTATTATTATTATTTTGTTAGAACTGTCAACTTATGAAATAAAATATCATTTTAATTTGATGAGTTAATAGTACGTGGGGTATTATTATTTTTTAGGCTAGACGTGGGACAGTTGAGTTGGATCTAGGGGAAAGTACTGGGAGAAAACTCAGTTTACATCGAAAAAGAAAGTGGGAGAAAATTCAGAGACCTGCTGGGTCCACCTGAGGAGGGGAATATGTTGGGAGGAAGGAGATTCAAAGCACGGCAGCCGAGTGAACTAGTTTTTTTTACGGACAAGTTAACTAGTTTACATACATAAGCAAATAGCCACTAAAAAAGCAATCAGGTTAATGGGTTCTTAAAAGAAATATTTTGGACAAAACAGATAATTACGACACATAGGCTAATGCATGAAACACTCAGATGATAAAGGTGCTCATAAACAGATAAAGTACAATATCTAGACCTTCCTGGCACGCTTGATCATGACGCTGCGGTTGTCCGTGTACTCGTCGGTTACGGGAAGTAGACACGCCCTCATGTACAAGATTTGCCTGTACATGTCGTAGCATGTGTATGCGTCCTTGCCCGCGTAGGTTATGTAGGCTAGATTCAAAGGTACCTCCCACGTGTTCAGGTCGTCTTCTTTCATATTGGCATATCAGGGGTCGATGATGGTCTCAGCGAGGTCAACCACGGAGTCCTTCTCCTGCCCGTTGCTGATGATCTTGTACTGCTTGTGGATGTTGACAAGCTTGTCGCACCAGATGGCCGAATCGTCGTGTTCTTCCTTCTGTCCACCGTAGCGAAGGTGCAGTCGGCATTGCCGATGAAACGGGCGAATGCTCCAGAACCTGGTGCAGCCATAGGACTGAGGCGAGGCAGAGCTTCACCGAGTCCGTATCGTTGGTGTACATCACATTCAACTTGGTGCAGCCATAGGACTGAACGGCGAACTCAAAGGGGAACTCCTTGCTGAAGTCCATATCCAGCAGGCTCACCCCTCGGATCGCCATTGGAGTCTCTTCGAGTGAACGAGTGTGTAGGCGGCGGCGGCAGTTCGTTTTTCAGCTCTTGGGGAACTGGATTCAACAGTAAGCTGAGTGTGTACAGGCGACAACAGTTACTACCCCTCCCTCGTCCGCTGCACGCCCGGGAGAAGATGCACCCTCGGCCACACGTCGGTTCACGAGCGGGTCTGTATTGGTACTGTAATAACAGGAGTTAGTGGTCACTTTACTTAAATTTAATTAGCTTTAATAGAAATTTATACTTAAAACAAGCAATGCATTCGCTCGTTCTATCAGTGCCACAGGATCAACATGCACAACAATTAGAATCATTATTCTCAGGACGCACACGATCAGCACATTTGTCACACTTTCACAAAGATAATACTACCAAGTTTGAACTGTTTGTTATGGTTGTTGTCCTCTACATCATCATGCCGTGTTTCCCAGCTTGCAAGTTTCAGAACCAACAAATAAGATCTAAATAATAAGTACAACAAAGATGCCTACACATCTCATTGATTCCCAGCTTTCAAGATTCAGAACCAACAAATAAGATCCAAATAATAAGTACAACAAAGATGCCTACACATCTCATTGATTCCCAGCTTGCAAGATTCAGAACCAACAAATAAGATTCAAATAATAAGTACAACAAAGATGCCTACACATCTCACTGATTCCCAGCTTGCAAGATTCAGAACCAACCCATTAGAGCCTTTTGATAAAGTGAATAACGGGATTAAATCCATCTTGGCTAGCCATGTCATACAATCGAAGAACTTGGCGATTGCTCTTGACCGTCACAACATCTGTAGTTGAGTATTCCTGTTTGCACAACGCAGATAATAAAGAGCATGATTACTATAATACTGGCGCTAGTGGAAGTCAACCTGCAGCTCCACTTGATGATTCAATTCATGCCACTTTTTCTGCAGTTCACCTGAAATGAAGCAAAGATTACATCATTTAGCTACGGCACATCTTGCAAAGGCAAATAAAATGTTGCACGAGATTACCAGCAGAATTTGACGGAGATTTTGGAGACTCCAATCACCATTTTGCGCAGTTCCACCAAAATTGAGAGATGTTGCCCATGTAACATTTTAGTTGAATTGCACAAGACACTCATTCCAAAAAAGTGTTTTGTTGAGTTCACCAAAAGGTCACAATAGCAACAAGGTGAAATGGATATCCCTATCTGCACAAAAAGATAGAAAGTAAACAGTTGCTGGTCAATAAGAATATACGAAACATATACAAAATGAAAAGAAGCATCTTAATTATGTTCATGGCAATCACGCAAGGACAGTAGAAATTTTAAAACGTCAGCAATGCTTCATGTTACCAGAAGCATTACGATCAACAATGAGATTCCTCAAATATGGGATTACTTTAATGGTGGCATTGCTTGTTTACCAGACACAGTAAATCAACAACAGCTAAAGAGTTGGTTTAAGGGCATGGGGCCGTGGGGACACCAGGACACTCAGCAGCGTAAAGGAGCAACTTACTTATCATACTGGGGAAAACAGCAGGAGTGCCATTTGTAACATAGTTTAATTGCATCTTATCACTGGAGGCATTAGATTAACAATAACACTGGTTAGACATGTCCCTAAGGTAACAGTGTGATCGCTTCATTTTACATGCGCCCTTACATTAACAACAGCAAAAGGTTGGTATAAGGACATGCGACAGTGGATGCATCAGCACAATGTACCTACAAGGAGGCATAAAGTTGTGATGTCGAGTTTGTTCATGCTATGTGAGGGCAGCAAACGTAATCCTGGAGACCTTGTACTATGTGAGGGCAGCAAATCTAATCCTGGAGACCTTTTACTATGTGAGGGCAGCAAATCTAATCCTGGAGACCTTTTACTATGTGAGGGCAGCAAATCTAATCCTGGAGACCTTTTACTATGTGAGGGCAGCAAATCTATTCCTGAGACCTTTTACTATGTGAGGGCAGCAAATCTAATCCTGAGACCTTTTACTATGTGAGGGCAGCAAATCTAATCCTGGAGACCTTTTACTATGTGATGGCAGCAAATCTAATCCTGGACATACTCTGTTGACTTGTCCACCAGCCACCACTTTCTATCCTTTTTTCAACCAATAATAGATCTGTTCCTTATCCAGTTTGTACTGCGTTTTCCCATTATTTCCCTTTTCAACAAAGAGACCGGTTGGGTATCCGGTCTCTACTACTTTCACCATATTATTTCCTCTTTGAATCAAGTCCTAGATTCATGCTACAACTTTGCCCCCTTTCTTCGTTGTTTGAACAAAGCCGTAGATTCGAATGCATGAAGTAGCTTTACCTCTAATAATACTAAAAATTTAGGTGGCTTTGGAAGAGCTGATGGGAGTAGAAAAAGATGCACATGCAGACACGTGGGGAGCTGGGGTAGTAGAGCAAGGCCGCTTTCGAAGAACTTATACCTTAGGGTCGCCGGGATGTCGGCGGCGGCAGGTCGGATCTGCGGACAATACGGCAGGGAGGAAGAAGGGTCGGAGGACCTCCCAAGCCGGCGCTGTGTCGGAGAGAACGGCACGGGCAGAGGATCGGGCCCCTCCGGCAGCTGTGGGTTTCCTCCCTCGGCGGCGATGACCGCGTGAACGATGCACCTTTTAGTCCTCTACACACACCGGCCGAAGGGATCCGGCCGGATCTGTGACCAGCGGTGAGCAGAGAGAAAATGTCACTACCACTATCTTGTTTATATCTGGAGAGGATGAGAGAATGAAGAGAGCAACCCTAGTAAAGCAAACGCTCAGGCCCCTGCGTCCATATATAGTGGAGTGATTATCTTTTTTCTCTCCACAACAAGCGTTTCAATTTGTGTACGTGGCATTAAAGAAAAGAAACTCTCTATTTAAGGTGACTACTGTACGACTCCTACTTACTACTGGTAGTACTACAGTATTGTTCACTTGTGCTCCCCGCCCCTCCATTCATTGAACAACCCCACGGGTGAATAAACATATAGTAAGTACTGTATTTATATAGAACGAACAAGCTCGAACTATTTTTGCGTAGTTAAAAGTTGAGGGCGGGGCTTTTCCCGGGCAGTACGCACGACAGTTTTCGGGTAGGCGGTTTGACAGAGAGGCGAGGAGGGTGAGCGAGTGGGGCTGTGCGATTTGACGGCGCGTTACTGCTGGAAAGACTTGTGATATGACCACTCATTATAGTCATGAATTACTGGCGCTCCGACCGGGGTGATGCCCCCCTTCCGTTCCGCGCTCTAATCTGGTGCATGACACGTCGACCCGGATGCTGGCTCTCCCACATGTTGGAGTAGTAAGAAGGAGCAAAGAATGATGCGGTATATACTAGTACTATACTACTCCTCTTTGTTTGGTGATATGGCCATAAAAAACAATGTGCTACTAAGGTCGGAGGAGTGCGAACCACGGCAGCCCAGTGAACCAGCAGTGCGAACCACGGTAGCCCAGTGAACCAGCAGTAGAAAACAATGTGGTGATATGGCCATAAAAAACAATGTGCTACGGTCCACACTGTACCATGTACAGTAACACTCGTCTTTGTTTGGATCCCTGAGTTAGAGCTAGTTTGGGTTGAAATAGCCTCAAATTATTGAAACAAGAGGGGTTAGTTTGAGATAGTTTGCTCTAACCCAGCTAAAAAAACTAGCCCGGTGGAGAGGTTCTAATTGGGTTAGTTATACTCGGGCTCACTAAAAGAGAACTAAAAAAATCTTCCCTGCCCGCACCAGATCGCTCCCCCACTCTCGCAAGACTCCTCTCTGTTCCCCATAGGGCTGCTCGCCCTCTCTCTCCTCCGACCGCCCTCTCCTTCCGGCCTCCGCCGCCCTACTCCGGCCGCCCTCTCCCTCCGCCTTCGAAGGTCGCCCCGCTCCCCCTTCACCAGTCATTTTTCTCCCTCTGTCGTGCACGGCGGCGGCGCATCTACCAGGGAGGTCGCGAGAGGGGTGAGTTTGTTCGTTCCTTCTCTGTGTCACGGCCATATCATTGATCTTGCTTGCTCTAGCGCTAATTCTGATTTGGAAAAGTAGATCCTGATCAAACTTGGTATAGATTTGTGGTGCACGCATGGAATTTTTTGATGCTGCTTGAGGAGGTAATAAATCTTTCTAGAGGCCCAAAGATTCAGGTCACCTTTCTAGGTATTTCAATTTCAGGCTTCCATTATTTATAGAGGCCCAAAGATTCAATTCACCTTTCTAGGTATTTCAATTTCAGGCTTGCATTATTTCTAGAGGCCCAAAGATTCCGTTCACCTTTCTAGGTATTTCTGTTTCAGGCTTGCATTATTTCTAGAGGCGCAAAGATTCAGTTCACCTTTCTAGGTATTTCACTTTCAGGCTTGCATTATTTCTAGAGGCCCAAAGATTCAGTTCACCTTTCTAGGTATTTCTGTTTCAGGCTTGCATTATTTCTAGAGGCCCAAAGATTCAGCTCACCTTTCTAGGTATTTCACTTTCAGGCTTGCATTATTTCTAGAGGCCCAAAGATTAAGTTCCCAGTCGGCGGCAAGCGGCCCTGCTACCCATGCCGGTGTCGACCACAACTCGCAAGGGCCGGCGTCGGAGGGGTTCCCGGGGCTTGGGCTCTACAGAGCCTTCCTCCAGAGCGATGATGGCGAGCTTCTCCCTCGGTGCGTGAGTGGCTCCGGGCTCCCTCCCTATCGTGAATGACTTCCGTGATGAGTTAGCTCATTCTTTGTTTCATGAAGTGTTTTTTTATTTTGTGAAGCTTGATTGACGACTTGTATGTTTAAGTGGGACATCTCATTTGTATGGACAAAGTAAAAATTATCATGTTTTGCATGCTTGATTTGTATAGATGGTTCGTTTATGTCAATTGTGAGCGGGAGGAGGCCACAAAAGAGCCGGCCACACCAAGAGGGTGCTTTGATCCAAGGGACTTATTTTAGTCTGACTAAAAATAGTCTCTTTAAGAGGCTAAAGTTCCAAGCACCCCTGACTAAAGAGGGGCTAAAACTAGTCTTGAGACTAAAAATTTTTAGTCAGGGGTACCCCTACTAAAATGTGGATTAGTCCTCTCTCTCCTCATTTAACTCCTCTCCTTTAACACAGGCGAGTTCTGGATTGGAAGGTTTGGAGGATAATAAATACTCATTAACTTGATTTTAGTCTCTTTAGTATTTGGATCCAAGCATGGGTGAGGCTAGCAAGTTTTAGTCCCACTACTTTTAGTCATGGAACTAAAACGTATCCAAGCACCCTCCAAATCCGGCAGGAAATAGGGTCCAAAGTAGTCAAATGATTGAGATGGAGCATTTATTGTCAATCTAACCCTGCCATCCATACACCTCTTTGGTTTAGAGTTAGTTCAGGGTTAGAATCTAACTCTAACCTCTAACTGAGTTAGAGTTCTCCTCGTCTCGGTTCATCGCCATCATACTTTCCCCATTCCTGTGTTTTCAGTATCCTGCGAATCAAAGAGGCCCTTTTTTTGCGGGAAAAATCAAAGAGGCCCTTAGACTGGTTTCGGTCCGGTCATTTTTTATAAACGTATTATGTCCAAAATTTAATGAACGTGCTCCGGTTTCCATGAAAATAATCCGGTTTCATGTAGTAATTCATTCATTTATTTATTCTTCTGCGGGGGGTTTGCATGTAATTCGTGAGGTCTGAAATGTAAAGTACCCCGGCATATGCTCCGAGTCGTGCATGCACTACGACCCAGATGCTCTATGTCCCACATGTCGGCGAATGGGAGCACGTGGAAATAGCCGAGGAGTACATATTGGAGGATAAATGCGTGAAATAATATGTACTGTGAAGCGTAGCCGTGGTTCGAAAAGGAGAACTAAAGTGATGACAGCTATAGGTCGCACACACCCAACTAGTGGTACTAGACATACGACTAATTTTTCCCTCAAAAAAAAGAGGCACGAGTGCTCAGTACTCCTATTCTATAAACATGAGTCCCATCTGACAACAGCGTCCGTGCTACAGCTAGCTCTCCTCCCTCGTTTCTCTCTTCTAATTCTAAACTCGGCCGACGCCCGGTGGGCGGGGTGGGTTTGCTCAACTGCGGCCCCACCTCACAGTGAAAACATTACGACTGGAATAAAAATGCCATATACTCCCTCCGTTCATAAATATAAGCCTTTTTAGATACTATTTCAAATGGAATACGGCATACAAATGTATGTAGACATAGTTTAGAGTGTAGATTCACTCATTTTGCTCCGTATGTAGTAGTCACTTGCTGGAATCTTTAGAAAGACTTATATTTGGGAACGGAGGGAGTAATATACTAATAAAACATTAAGGCTAGGAGGCGATGCAGTGCTGGTTACAGGAGGCAAGAAGAGATGCATCCATCGACGACGTCCACCTCCTCGACTCAGGGCGCCGGCCCACCGAACGGCGCCTAAGTAGCAGCGGCATTCGTGGCCAGGTCGACGTGCTTCTAAACAATGGCGTCCAAAGATTGCAGCCGCTGGAAGAAGGCCAACGTCTTTCTGTCCTCGCTTGCCTTGTACTGGCCTATGTAGACGATTTCCTCGTAGACGTGGATGTGCAGGTCGACGGTTTCTTGCATGGCGAGGCACTGCGCGGCAAGCATGGCCTCGAGGTGCACATTCTTCGTCGCGACCTCTGGCACCTGCAGGGCCACCAGGGCTTCAAAGAGTTCGTCACCATGGAGGCCGATGAGGGTGGCAGGAAATGAGGAGCCTGGGCGCGCGGGCTGGAGCAGTACGGCAAAGTCGTCTGCGCGCTTCTTGATGGTGGTGAACTTGCGGATGGAGTTGACCATCATGTCGTCCATGCGAGAGGCGAAGCCGGCGTCGGCGAGGGCTACGATGCCTGCGGTCGCCAGCACCGTCTGGAAACGCTGCGCGGTGCAGGGCCGGAGGCCGGCGCCTTGGATGATTTGGCACAGCCGACTGCCGCTCGCGTCCATCGCCTCCATAGGTGCTTGTGGCTTCTGGTCACTTGGTCTTGGATTGGAGTGAGCAGTGTTGTGCAGAGACTTGGGAGTAGATGGATTGGAGTGGTGGGGCGCCTTTATTATATGAGAGTCCAAACTGTGTTGCATTCACATCGTGCTGGCTCTACTCTGCTTCTCCAATTAATTCCCTCTGCATGTAATTGAGGATGCATCATTGACCGTTCAACATCTCGGGAACCGCTACCCTCTCCCTCCTTGGCATTCAAGCACCTATGGACCCGTCGACGACGAGGTGCCTATGGTGACTTCGTAAATTTCAAGATGATAGTGCCGTGCGTGTGTGCGTTCATAGGGGTGAGTGTATGCGCGTGTATATGAGCGCTTGCGTCTGTACTGTGTAAAAGAAACGTAAATGCGTGTCAAAAAGAGACTAGTCAGTATACTCAATATTGTGCACCTCGGAGAGGAAAACGATAGAACTAGTACATATTTATTTACTCCATATGTACTCCATCTCGGTGTAGTCTAGTCACTTGTTGAAATCTCTAGAAGGGCAAATACTCCTTTCTGGTTTACAGGGCTATCCAAGCAAGTAGTTGTACGTACTAATACAATAGTGGGCTCACATAGCAATTTTCTCTCATGCAAGAGCCTGGCTATATGCGTGCTCCAATGTTCGCAACTGCAACGTTCGGTTTGCGCTTGGCTCTTCGCCTCTTCGAGAAGACGAACAATGATGTTACTACTACTGCTTCTACAGTGTTGAATCCACTGCTGCATGTCCGTCCACCGCGAGTGGGACGGATAGCTTGTTGTATAAGTACTACTAAGCAAAAGCCTGTCCCACATGCTTGCCTCTAAACTTGGCTGAAAGACCCGTAG
Organism: Aegilops tauschii subsp. strangulata; assembly: GCF_002575655.3. Classification (NCBI taxonomy): domain Eukaryota; kingdom Viridiplantae; phylum Streptophyta; class Magnoliopsida; order Poales; family Poaceae; genus Aegilops; species Aegilops tauschii. The sequence goes on from NC_053036.3 coordinate 523,075,318, forward strand.
TGTATAATATATTTGCTGCAACCTCTAACATTTACCCACCACAAATTAAAATATATGTGGCCGTATGCATCGTTCTGATGCAGAGGCCGGGGAGTCCCCCCTTTTCGAAAAGAACAAATTAAAATATATATTCCTGTCTTGACCAGATGAGAGTGCAAACTACAATCACCAGGGGGTCAGGTAGGGCCAGAAGACTATTTTTTTTAAACTTCGAGACGGCCACATAGCATGGAGCCGACCCCAGCGATTTTAAGCTTACAGGCATGGTACACGCTATCCTAGACTACTCTACACATGAAACTGCCACACGAGCGTCCGGGCTACGCTTGGCTCTTCGCCTCTTCGGGAAGTCAAACAATGATGGAGTACTACTGCACTAGAGGAGTACTAAAGTAGGCTTCTGGCCATCTGACACCGATTGAACTGCTGCATTTCCACCGCGTGTGGGAGGGAGAGCGTGTAGCGAAAGCTTCTCCTAGTCTTGCCAGCCACCACGCTCATGGGCGAGGGAGGGACGCTCCTGCATTTGCGTGTATGACAGGTGGGCCCGACAGGTGTGTGGCCAACCTGTCATACAGCCAAAGGCAGCTGCAGTTAAGTCCGCGAGGGAGAGGATAATCAAACTTCTCGTTGATGTACGAGTTGACGCGACACATCAAGGCTCCGGGCCGAGCGCGACCTGCTGAGGGAGAAGATCGTCCGAAGTGTAGACCAGCAGGAGGAGACCAGTGCCTTGTTGAAGAGGACCGGCGTCATTGTCAAGAAACTTATGGCCGAGAATGACATGCTCCGCAACGAGCGCCAAAGGCTGGTGGAGGAATCCGTGGATGTTCTCAAGCAGCGTCTTGAGGACACGAAAGAGCTCATCGCCGCTCGCCGCGGAGAGTAGTTCCCGCGGCCTACAGCAACACATCAAGAAAGTAGAGATCAGCGAGCCAGATCCTTGTCTTCCTTCTCTTTTGCCCTTGTGTATTTCGGGCGTAGCCGCATGTGGCTTTTTTAATTATCTTTCTAATTATGTAAGACAATTAATCGTCCTTATCTTTCTGTGGAAGATCAATGTTGCGAGGCTGGAATGAAGAAAACTCTTGCTGTGGCGACCCTGGCGTTGCTGTTCTTCTAGTTGCTGCTGGGGTTCCTTCAGTTTCTTGGTTTCTTTTGATGTAATAATCGGTTTAGGATGTGGATTGTGTCGTCGGTTGTGAAATGTTGGGTTCTAGCGCGGATGTTTGGCCTTTGTTGGCCTCTTGGGATGTTGCATTTCAATCTGGTAGCTTTTAGTCCTTCGTGTTAGGCTGGAGTTGTGCTGAACTTCTTGTGAATTGTGGTGTTTTCAGTAATGAAAATCGGAGGGGGCAAGCCCTTCTTTGATCAAAAAAATTTAATCGTCCTTATATATTCATCAGTCTTGCTATAAGTCGCAGTAGATGCTATATAGGTCCGTCGGATCTTACATCAAGACCCGTGCTTTCAGATTTTCTTTTTTCTCTCTTAAATCTCAGTCGAGTGAGACATAGCCACGCCATTAAATAGAGGCTCGGGCGCCATTAATGGAGACCTTGGGAGAGAGGTGGATGGCAGATGGAGGTCAAAGGGCTCTCCTCCCGATAAGCACGCGCAGGGGTCTGATCGCACGCCTCTCGTACTCAAATAGCTACCTTGCACGGCGCCTCCTAGCTAATAAAAAATGGGGACGCGCGGCGGCACGTAAATGGTACTAGTAAGTAGAACTCCCACGGTTTCAATAATACTTGTGTTTCCGATTGTAACGTGACAGCACTTGTTCCAAAATGACTTTGTTGATTGTTAATGTGTGCGCCTTCGCAAATGGGACTGCAAATTTACCACAGCATGTTGGTGCCATGTCATGGCACCAAACCAAGTTTCATTATTTTCATGCGTGTTTTGGATTTACAGGAATTAAAAAACTAAGTTTCTCAATGTTTCCAACCCAGCCACGACGCCCGGAATTTTGAATTTCATTCCCATTTCTTGCATGGAACCTAGAAATTTACCCGAGGACACACATGTGATTTTTCAACCAACTTCGGTGCACTGGAACATGTGCTTGTATTTCAAATTTGAATTATGCACACAAAGGTGACACGTTCCCTCCCAGAACCATGAGCCTTCTTGAGAGAAGCTCTGATTTGCAAGAAGCTTATACCAATATTTGTTCCTATTCGGCCAATTTTTTTTACCACGGCATGGTACTACCATGACATGACACCATGCCAAGTTGCATGATTTTAAAACCAAGTTTCTCAATGTTCTCGACCGAGCCACGATGCCCAGATGTTTGAATTTTATTCTCATTTTTTGCATGGGACCTACTCCCTCCTTCCATCTATATAGGGCCTAATGTGTTTTCAAGACAACCTTTGACTATTGACAAGATTAATAGCACATGAGATGTATACTATGAAAATTATATTATTGGAAGCTCCTTTGACATACAAATTTGAAGGTATGCTTTGTGTAAGTTGCATGTCATATATTATTGCTCTAACGTTTGGTCAAAGTTAGCCTCGAAAAACGCATTAGGACCTATATAGATGGAAGAAGGGAGTAGAAATTCACCCGAGGACACAAATGTGATTTTTCAACCAACTTTGGTGCATGGGAGCATGTGCTTGTAGTTCAAATTTGTATTATGCACATTAAATGACCAAAAACTCAATTAATGTGTAAATAAGGCCAAACAAAGCCGGAATAATTCCAAAATTTAACAGGGCACTAATGTAGTTCTATGTTGCCTTTGTAAATAAACTCAAGGGGGACAACGTATATCGTTTCGCACTCAAAGGTGGCACGTTCCCTCTTAGAACCATGAGCCTTCTTGAGAGAAGCTTCGGTTTGCAAGAAGCTTATACCAAAATCTGTTCCTATTCGGCCAATTTTTTTACCACAACATGGTAGTACCATGACATGACATCCATGCCAAGTTTCATGATTTTCAGACGTCTTTTGGATTTACAAGAATTTTAAAACCAAGTTTCTCAATGTTCTCGGCCGAGCCACGATGCCCAGATGTTTTAATTTTATTCTCATTTCTTGCATGGGACCTAGAAATTCACCCAAGGACACAAATGTGATTTTTCAACCAACTTTGGTGCACGAGAGCATGTGCTTGTAGTTCAAATTTGACTTATGCACATTAAATGACCAGAAACTCAATTAATGTATAAAAAACGACAAACGAACCCGGAATAATTCCAAAATTTAACAGGGCACTAATGTAGTTCTATGTTGCCTTTGTTAAGAAACTCAAGGGGCGGGCGACGTATATTGTTTCACACTCAAAGGTGGCACGTTCCCTCTTAGAACCACGAGCTTCCAAATCGGCCCAATTTTTTACCACAACATGTTAGTGCCATGACATGACACCATGCCAAGTTTCATGATTTCCAGGCGAGTTTTGGATTTACATGAATTTAAAATCAATGTTTCTCGAATTTCTCGGCCGAGTCATGACGGCCAGATGTTTGAATTTCATTCTCATTTCTTCCATGGGACCTAGAAATTCAACCAAAGACACACATGTGATTTTTCAACCCACTTTGGTGCACTGGAGCATGTGCATGCAATTCATATTTAGATTATGCACATTAAAAGTCCAGAAACTCAATTAATGTATAAAAAGGCCAAATGAACCCAAAATAATTCCAAAATTTAACAGGGCACTCATATAGTTCTATGTTGCCTCTGTAAATAAAATCAGGGGAGAGGCAGCGTATATCGTTTCGCACACAAAGGTGACACGTTCCCTCTCGGAACCACGAGGCTTGTTGAGAGAATCTTTGGTTTTGCAAGAGGCTTATACCAAAACTTGTCCTAGTTCAGCCAAAAATTATACGTATGAAAACAGGGTTTAGATTATCCCAAACATCTCGCTACCTAGACCAATAATGTACTATGATTTGAATTCAACATAAAATGGATACAAATATTTGAATTGGAGAGCGTATGGTACATGTAGTTCATAGTGAAATATGATTACTTCTATATGTATGTTTTTTGTTATCAACATAATATTTAAATTATTGCATAACTTGACAACAATCGTATTCAAATAAGGAAAATTGATTCAAATTTAGTCCATATGGTAGGCGATAATATATATGTTCACATGGTGGAGTAAAATGTTCATATATGATGGAAGATCAAAATGTACGACTACATCAATTATAAACCGCAAGGTCACCTAACGATATATTCGAATTCAACATAAAGTGGATTCAAAAATTGAAATTCGAAATCATGGCATCTGTAATCATATAAAAAGGGACATTACTCTTTCTTTGGTGGGAATTGATTTGTTTTTTGTTGTTGTCGAGGGAAGTGCGAATCGATTTGGTACTGTGCAGGGTAATCTTGTTCTCCCGATTTTTTTTACATTTTCTTGTAGTTTTTTCAATGGCATCTATAGCAATATAGTAAAAGGGGACATGAATCTCTTGTGTCTTGTATGAATTGTTTTTTTACACGTTAAGTTTGTTCTGCCGAACAAGGAATCCGCACCTTGTTATCCCGAAATTTTCAAGCTCGAGTATCTTTTGTCTCACCTGCTTTGAAACTCTCGCTTCTTCAACCCGCGCCGCGCCTTGTTATCCCAAAATTTGGACGCGCGCAAGAACTCCCTCCTCATTCGAAATTGCTCCCGCAGCCCAGACACGCGAAATCCCCCTTCTACCCCTCAGCCGGAAATGAAGCTCCACGTCGCGGTGTCAAAACCGGTGGGGGTACGGCGGTAACTTACCCTACATTTCGGACAAGCGCATCCCTAAGCTTGGCTCTTCCTCCCCCTTCGCCCCCCCATTCGTACACCGAGGCCGCCAAAACCCGCGAAACCCCACGCTCCTCCGTTGGCCTCCCGACCGCCACCCAGCTGGAGACTCTTCCCCGACTATGTCGTCCACTGCAACAGCTCGCCGTCCCTCATCCACTGCACCGAATGAGGATCCGTTGTCGATCTCATTGTCCCGCCGGATCAGCCGCCCCGTCCTCCACCTCCAAGGAGCTGCCCCGATGTTCGCCTCGTCTATCGCGCCACCTCAATCCCCACAGCGCCATCTTGACCTGCCCCACCGGAACCGCAGCACCCTCATGAATTCCTCCGATGAAGCCAAGGCCAACTCGGCGCCACCAAGGAGGTTCTACACCCACCATGGGGCTGCCGGTGCTCGATACCGAGCAGACATGGCGTGTCTCCATCGACGGCGCCGTCGCCGGCCACATCATCCACGGCGTCTCTCCCTCATGTCGTTGCTTCCTCGGCGGCGACTTCCACAACGGCACTAGCTGCAGCTGCTCCGGCTCTTGCTCGCGCTGCGGCTCTGTTCTTGCTGTCGGTCGCGCTGCTGCACTGCTCCTGCTTTCGTTCGTGCTGCTGCTCTGCTCTTGCTCTCGCTTGCGCTACTGCTGCTGTTGCACGACATCCGGCAGCTACAAGAGTTGCTGCTTTAGCACTCGCTCGCGGTGCTACTGCACGACTTGCTCTCTGTTAGTGCATTCCCTACTCGAGCATCTGCTGATTTAGATCAATGCTTCTCTTCTACTAGTGCTCGAACGCCCTAAACATCTATTGCAATGCTCTGTTACTAGTTCAATCTGTTTCGACAGTAAAATTCAGTTTCGACTGTGAAGTTCATTTTCTTCAGTTAAGTTCAGAGTGAACAGTACTTACAGCATCTGTCGGAGCGGCCGTGGTGCGGCTGATGCGTTTTACATCTAGCACTTTTTGGTGATGTATTTTACATCATCTATTGCAGATGATATTAGGGTCCCACTTCAGATTAACGTTGTCTGTCTTGTCATGCTTCAGCCTCGTCATCATACACCTTAGCGGAGCTGCTCCAACGACGGAACCGTCCATCACAGCGGGGCAGTACCATCGGCGCCGTTTCCAGAGGCCTCGGATCTTCTTCCCCGCCTCCGATAGTCACACCAGCATCATCACCATCCTCCACGTCCAACCCAATGATGCTGAGGTCCACAAGGCTATGCCAAAGAGGTTGTACACTCGTCGCATCACTTTGTTTCTCCATTCCTCTATTCTTCCAATTCATGTGAGCCAAACACCCAGGTTGACTGAAATCCTATGTTTCCAAATGCTCTGGTTTGCACGTGCATTCCTATCCTATTCCTGTGTTTTTCCTGTCCCTGCGTTTATAGAATCCTCCAATTCTAAGGAGCCCTTACCACTACAAAAAAAGACACATCCATGACATTTTGGGCCGAACGAATTTTTTTTCTGTCATACATATGACACTTCTATGACGATAATTGTGACAAAACCTAGTATCATCATAGCTGTGGTGGGCTCCTACTTCTATGACAAAAAATCATGACAGAAAATGGGCTTTTCGTCATGGGCGGGCCGGAGACGCAGCTGCATGACATTCTTTGGGCCGTCCATGACGGAAAATACCGTGGTAGAAGCGAGGGCGAGGAAAATTTTGAGGAGTTCCCGGTTACGGTGGGAGGTCGGGGGCCGAGCGATGCGCGTTTCTCTCGTACACGTACGCGCGTGTGTGCGAGGCGTTGGCTCTAACTGAACCCGAGTGATTGCACTGCAGGCTACGCGTTACTGAACCCGAGCGATCGATCGATGGCTGTTAACTGAACCCGATCGAGCAATTCCTTCGCTACTGCTGCAAACTGAAGCCGATCGATCCTGCCTCTAGATGAACAGTGAGCATTGCTGGGGGGGTTTGGATGAACAATTCCCGGTGGGGGTGGATGAACAGGACCCCGTGGTGTTGCCTCTGGATGAACAGGACCCCGATCGATCGAGCCGGTTGGGGCTGGATGAACAGGACCCCGTGGAGGGCAGGATGAACAGGACCACCCGGTGGAGGGCAGGATGAACAGGAACACCCAGTGGAGGGCTGGATGAACAGTAGCCCGTGGAGGGGTGGTTGAACAGGAGCCCGTGGAGAGGGCTGGTTGAAGAGTAGCCGGTGGAGTAGCGCGTGGTGGAGGCTGGATGAACAGGAGCCCATGGATGAACAGTCACAGGTAGAGGCTAGAGGAGGTCGACGGTGGATGAACAGTAGCCCGTGGATGCGGGAGGGGTCGACGGTGGAGATGAACAGTGTCCCGTGGAGTCCCGTTTTGCGGTACGCCACACCCCTCCCGATGAACAGGACCCCCGTTTCGACCGTAGCACTCCAACACAAGTCCGTTTCGTCTGTTTTGCGGTACGCCACACCCTTCCCAGTCAATAGGACCCCCGTTTCGACCGTAGGAGGTCTGTTTCCTCCGTTTTGCGGTACGCCAGACCCCTCCCGATGAACAGGATCCCGTTTCAAACGTGGCCAGTCAAACACAAGGCCGTTACCTTCGTTCTGCGGTACGCCGGGCCTCGTTTCCATCGGCTGTTCCGTCCAAGCCCTCCCGATGAACACGACGACGCATTCCGTTCCGACCCAGCCGGTTGGCTCCCCATGAACACGACGACGATGCTGTTTCTCCGTTCCGACCCAGTCATCTACACGAGCCCTGGCCGTTGTTATGCGCGAGTAGGCGTTCGAGACCCTGCCCATATGTACGTACGTGGCCGTATTTTCTTTCTTGCACACTGGCCGCTGTACGTACGTGTACATGCAACGTGCGCGCCTCTACTACGACACGTGCTTGCCTCTACATCAACCAGTATGTACGTACACGTTCGCGACCAGAATGACAATGCTGCGTACGCTTCGACCAGGTGGGTCCCGACTGTCAGGCACTTCCTTGCCTGCGAAGATGTAGCTGGTGGGTCCCAGCAGTCAGGGGGGCGAATAGTTTTTTTGCCCGGACGCACTTCCTTGCGTGCGAAGATGTAGCTGGTGGGTCCCAGCAGTCAGGGGGAAATGTTTTTTTTGGGAAATACAGTGGCCCGTCCGGTGGGTCCCAGCTGTCAGGTGGAGGAATCATTATTTTCCGCGTAATAAGGAGGCACTTCCTTGCTGCGGTCGTGGACCCAGCTGTCAGCCTCTCCACGTACAGTCCACGTCCGATGGAAGTTGTTCCTTGACCACGTTGACCACACCGCGCCGAGAGCACCTGGGCGGTGGACGACGGCGAGGCCTAGGAAGGGGACGACGGGGAGCCGGGGAAGACGCGGCAGTGGAAGCCCGCGCGGAGAGGAGTACGAGGGTTCACTGGTTCGGCTGTGGTGTGAGGCTGCCGTCGCTGCAGGGCCTGGCCAGCGGTGGGAATGGTAGGGGGCGGTGAGGCCTCTGCGGCAGCACAGCCCGCCACGGGAGGCAGGAGCATGCGGCACGACCGGCGCTGCTTTGGGCGGCTGGAGAAAGAAGACCAGAGGTTGAAGAAGTACTACGGCCGTTGGATGGACATCGTACGTTCACTGGAGCTAGAATCGTTCATATTGACTAAAGTTGACAAAGGCCCCCATCCCAGTCAACTTAGTAGGCCCACAAGTCAGCCTCCCACCATGGTGGGTCCCAGCTAGCAGGGGGAGTATTCATTTTTGTGTGCGTAATAAGGAGGCACTTCCTTGCGTGCGAAGATATAGCTGGTGGGTCCGAGCTGTCAGCGGCGGTAACGTTTTTTTCGCGAAATATAGAGGCCCTTTCGGTGGGTCCCTGATGTCAGGTGGAGGAACCATTATTTTGCACGTAATAAGGAGGCATTTCCTTGCGTGCGGTCGTGGACCCAGCTGTCGGCCTCTCCACGTACAGTCCACTTCAGATGCATGTCAGTCGTTGACCATGTTGACCACGCTGCGCCGAGAGCACCAGGGCGGTGGACGACGGCGAGGCCTAGGAAGGGAATGACCTGGAGGCAGGGAAGACTCGGCAGTTGTTTCCCACGCGGAGGGGAGTACGACTGTACGAGGGTTTACTGGTTCGTCTGCCATCGCCGGAGAATAACAGCAAGTGTGGGTGAGTAGAGGGATGGCTAGGCCAGCGATGGGAGTACGGTGGGGCGGTGAGGCCTGCGCGGCAGCAGAGCCGGCCGCGGGGAGGAGGGAGCAGGCAGTCCAGCCAGCGCTTGTTTGAGCGGCTGGAGCAGGAAGAGCAGAGATTGAAGAAGCACGACGGCCGTTGGATGGCCATCCAACAGTCACTGCTTGTGCGTCAACCTTTTTTTAGGAAAGCCTCAAACCTGTGGAAAACAGCATACAGCCCATCTGCCATTATTTGTAATAATTTACAGCCCATTTGCTAATTATTAAGGTTTTTTTGGAGCCCATATTCTTTTGGTTAGCATTAAATCCCATATTGTGGCCACGGTTAAAAAATTATACGAAATTTAGCATATTTCGGTGCGGTCCGAACTGTTTTTAATCCCGAAATTTCGACTCACATTCAAACTGATTTTAAAAATAAATGTATATCAATATAAAATCCAACAAATTCTCCACGCATAAAAATTAATGTAATTTGAAATCTCGAAATAAAAAAAGATATTTGAAACTAATTGCCGGTTTGATGTGTTTAAAAAATGTACAACCCATTTCTCATTACTGATGGGCCATTTTCTCGGCCAACCGAATGAAAGCTCTCCTCGTCTTGAAAGATTTGCGGCCCAACAGGCGTGACAAAGCGACTTACTTGGCAAATCACAAAAAAACTGGGCTGTGGCCGTGGACCCAGCTGTCTGCCTCTCCACATACAGTACTCTTTCGATGGAAGTCATTCCTTGACCACGTTGACCATGCCGCGCGGAGATCACCACGGCGGTGGACGACGGCGAGGCCTATGAAGGGGACGACGCTGAGCCGGGGAAGACGCGGCAGTGGAAGCCCGCGTGGAGAGGAGTACGAGGGTTCACTGGTTCGGCTGCGGTGTGAGGCTGCCGTCGCCGCAGGGCCTGGCGAGCAGTGGGAATAGTAGGGGCGGTGAGGCCTCCGCGGCAGCACAGCCGGCCACGGGAGGCAGGAGCATGCAGCACGACCGGCGCTGCTTTGGGCGGCTGGAGCAAGAAGACCAGAGGTTGAAGAAGCACTACGGCCGCTGGATGGACATCGTACGGTCACTGGAGCTAGAATCGTTCATATTGACTAAAGTTGACAAAGGCCCCGTCCCAGTCAACTTAGTAGGCCCACAAGTCAGCCTCCCACCATGGTGGGTCCCAGCTAGCAGGGGGAGTATTCATTTTTTTGTGCGTAGTAAGGAGGCACTTCCAGTGGGTCCGAGCTGACAGCGGGGGGAACGTTTTTTTCGTGAAATACGTTGGCCCGTCCGGTGGGTCCCAGCAGTCAGGGGGGAAATGTTTTTTTCGCGAAATAATGTGGCCCGTCCGGTGGGTCCCTGCTGTCAGGTGGAGAAATAATTATTTTGCGTGTAATAAGGGGCACTTCCTTGCGGCCGCCTGGACCCAGCTGTCAGCCTCTCCACGTACAGTACTCTTCCGATGGAAGTCAGTCATTGACCATGCCGCGCCGAGAGCACCAGGGCGGTGGTCTGGACGACGGCGAGGCCTAGGAAGGGGACGATGTAGAGCCGGGGAAGTCGCAGCAATGGAAGCCCGTGCGGAGAGGAGTACGAGGGTTCACTGGTTCGGCTGCGGTGTGAGGCTACCGTCGCCGCAGAATAACAGGGGGTGTGGGTGAGTAGAGGGATGGCCTGGCCAGCGGTGGGAGTAGTACGGGGCGGTGAGGCCTCCGCGGCTTCACAGCCGGCCACGGGAGGCAGGAGCACACAACACGACCGGCGCTGCTTTGGGCGGCTGGAGCAAGAAGACCAGAGGTTGAAGAAGCACTACCGCCGTTGGATGGACATCGTACGATCACTGCAGCTAGAATCGTTTATATTGACTAAGTTGACAAAGCCCTTGGTACGCGTCAACTTAGTAGGCCCATAGCTCGGATTTGGCAGAGAACATGTAGCCCATTTTCGATTTGTAAGAATGTATAGCCCATTTTTTAATTCTAATGGAATTTACTATAGCCCATTTACAGTTTGTTAAAAGTACAACCCAACTTCTAGCTAGGACAACGATTAATAATATAAAACAACCGCTCAAAACAGAATTCAAAAAAATTCTCACATTTTGATGGGATCCGAAATATTTTTATCCGAAATTTCTAGTCATGTTAAATATAATTTCAAAATAAAGTTGTATTACGTTAAAATCCAACGAAATATTGCGCGCGCATGAAATTAAAAATTTCAAATTCCAAAAATAATATATTTTTCAAACTAATTACGTGTTTGGTGCATAGTAATTGTCCAGTTATTATAATTACATCCCATTTATTATTTCTTAAAGTCCATTTTCTTGTTAAGCCTAATGCATACCTCCTAGGAAAGTTTGCAGCCCAGCGGGGCGGAGAATAACAAGTTGACCCGGATATTGTGTACAACTGTCGGCCCAGTTGCATTGCTGATGTTGAAAAAAAGGCATGTGTAGTACAGTACAACCTAACATGGTTACTCAGCCCACATTCAGCGACGCCGGAAAGGCCCAAACATGGCTTCTGTACAACTTTTTGAAGTCACTGAGCTCAATTAATAACTTAAGAAAAAAGTTAGATTACAGTGGAACCTAATTAAAAGTTGTCACGAGCAAATAAATAATTCAACGGGTCCCACTTGTGCGTGTGCGCGTGTGTGTGCGTGTGTGTGTGAGAGAGAGAGAGAGACATAGAGAGAGAGACCCATCGGTCGATGCTCGTAGATACATCTTTCAGCCATATGCATTGCTGATGCTCAGTAAAAACTTATATAGTTGACATCATAGCACACTAAACTTGCATACAAAAATTTCACGCATGCGGCACAATCAGGATGGAAGCAGTGGATCGCTACGGGAAGGGCTATGTTGAAACCAACAAAGTCGTACATAACGGTTCATCGTCTTTATCAATGACGGGGAAATATGTTTAATGTTGTGCAAAGAAAACAGACAGACAACACAATAAGTTTTGCTAGCACATTAAGTTGACGTACAGCCCTTTCTAAAAAAAGTTCAGGTACAAAATTAGAACAGGTCACAATCAAATGTACTGGCATATCAGTGCTTCACACCCATAGCTCGGATTTAACTAGTATCTGACAAGATTCAGTTGTTACCTCAAATTAGAGCACATCCAGGCAGCCAGTCCTACCTCTTCTCCCAAAGAAGCAGTGGCCTCCGCCGCGCGATGGAGTAGGCCCGGTGCCATCCATCGTTCCGAGCAACACGGGGAAAGTCTGACGTTGACTCCTATAATGGATGTCGTCGACGGACCCTGGCACCAGCGGCGGCGGCAGGACATCGATTGATGGATTGACCACTTCTTCGACATGCACGAACACTCGATACAGGTACATCCCTAACTTGGTCCGCGACAGCCTTGGTGGCGACGAATAGTACAACCCTGGTTCCTGCACCGGTATCTCAACACCAATCACCTTTGGTATGGTGGACGGCTTCTTCATCCATGCCATAACCGTCAGAGCCCATCTATCTGGAGGAACAAACATACTTACGAGCTCACCTCCAAGGTCGTTGATAAGCTCATCCATGGACACTGTTCCAAGCACGTCGAGCAATGCCGTGGAAGGTAAGGTTTGTTAAAAACTCAAGCTCAGAGGGCACCGAGCCCCATCCTGGGTGCCACCGATCAAAGCTCACCAGCGCGCCATCGCAGAACAAACGCCGGGAAGATTCGAACACACAACTGCAGTCGAAAGTTGTCCGGAACCTGACGAAGAAATCAGCCGGTGGCGGACAGACTTCGACGAGCAAGTCACTTATTTGGATGCCATGCGCAATGCCAAGAGCTTTGACAAGGTCGTCCGGCGAGACGGGAGGCCGGTCGCCGTTGATGGTTACCATCAGCACTTTGCCAGCCAACTGGTCGTCAAGCGCCGCCATGCCACTGTTGAGCGACAGCACGCAGCGACCGAAGGCAGGAGGGACCTCAGGATCTCCGGCTCGGAGATCCGCGTTGACCGGCAACATGATAGTGCGCTTGAGTACAGGGAGTACAGGAGGGGGATTTGGGGGAACTGGAGTAGGAATCGAGATTCGAGAGGTGGGGGAGGGGCGGGAGACTGGGATGAAAAGGTAGCATGAATTTCGAGCACGCGCCAATATGCTCTCGGCGCGCAAGCGCACGAAAACACCGGTGGCGCCCACATGTCGGCCTAAGAGTCCTTATTCTTTCTTTTTTGGAGAGCCCGGCCTTTTTTTCAGGGTCTTTTGAGAGCCCGGCCTCAGAGTCATAATTGACCTGTTTGGCATTGCGTTACTACTCGGCCCATATTCAACGACACCTCACTGGCCCAAACAAGTGTACATCATCGAAAAGACACTGAGCTCAAATTATATAACTTGAAAAAAGGAGATATACTCTGAACACTGGAGAATGGTGATGCCCTCATTTAGCCCACCAGTAGTTCGAGACAATAAACAGTTCGAAACAACAATATATACAACATTCAAACACTGACTAGTGACTACTACTGACATAAACAGCGAGACATGATAGTTCATAAGAAGTCTTGCTACACCACCAAACCGCACCCATCTGTAGCGCTCAGACTCTCGTGATCCAGACGAGAATGACATTCTAAACAGAAGCAACTATTACATAGTAAGAGTGACATAGACGAGGATGACCAAATGACATGGAATATGCATAATAAAAGAAAGAACTACCCATCCAGAACCAGCAGCAAAGACAACGAAGTCATTCGAAGAGATAATCCAACACCATCATAATTTGCAGCCCCGCTTCAGCGACCAGTGATCCGGAGACACCAGTACTCCACCCTTTCGATGCAACAGCCAATTACCTATCAACCTGAAGGCTTGAACCACATCACTGCCTGTCATAATTGAGACATCCAAGGATCAAAGTTAATCCGGATGCCTTTGTCATTCTCACCTTCTTTTGGCTGCAGGCTATATCGTTGATAATCAAGGGAGTTTGCTCCCGAACTCCTAGGGCTCGCCGTGTAGACATAGTTTTCCATAGCAAACAGAGCCTCTCTGCCATCAAGGTCCTTGCCAACGGTGATCTCCTGGTTAACCGGATAATTGAGTCCGAGAAACAGAGAGTGTGAACCAAGGCTGTTTACCCGCCTCCAACTAAAGAATCCTAAAGGCCCCAACAAGCTGGTATCCTGCTCATAGACGTAACAGCCACTGTCCGGATACTCACGTATTACACGGTGCTTGTATACTGTGGGGTTTTTGCAATATAACTTTTCCGGCTCATGTGTCCGAATGATCATCAGTCTTTTGCCATCGTCTGATCAAGCGAGGAATCAGTTGTGCTTCCCTGTTTTTGGCAAAGGTGGTGTGATTACAAAGGGCAGTAACTGTAGGGACACTGCATCATATCAAAAAGGACAGGCATTGTTAATGTAAGATCAGCATTGTTCAGAGTATGAGTAGGTAATGCAAGAAACAGCATTGATATGTCCCTGTTGGAACTGGGAGGAAAATACAGGGAAATGTATACTGGGTTCGAAAATATAGAAGTGCCATGCATGGTTATACTCATGTTATCTCGCAATCGATTCTTCACAGGAAACTACCATGTCATGCATGTTATGTACTCCCTCCATTCCCAAATATTTGTCTTTCTAGGCATTTCAAATAGACAAAACATACGGATGTATGTAGACATATTTTAGAGTGTAGATTCACTCATTTTGCTCCGTATGTAGTCACTTGTTAAAATCTCTAGAAAGACAAATATTTGGGAACGGAGGGAGTAATCATGTTCTGTCCTCACAAACAAATTCTTCAAGATAACTAACAGACCACGCATTGTTATATACTCGTGTTCTGTGGGCAAAATTTTTGTGAGGATATTATTCTAGCCATTGTTGAAGGGCGAATATAGGTATGTACACATGGTAAGCATTGCAGGATTTCACTACTTCCAAATATAGAGTTCTCCATATGCACATTTACTTCCCTAATGTATGGTTAGATGAAACCAACAGTGTGGTGCATGTTTCTACATCATGAAAATGAGGAAACTAACATGGCCATTGATACACACTCATATTTAGTAGTAGTATATAGATTACTGTAAAATAAGGATAATATCCATATATTCCTAACCGTTTGATTATTCAGGGTACAAATTGGCTGTAATGACATGGTCACAATCGCATGAATTAACTCATTCCAAATATAGCTGATTTACGGCGTCTCTAATACATTGCCATAGTTCTACTCAAATTCTGCTCAAACAGGGATATGCCAATCATCACAAAAAGTTCAAACAGTGTCATGGCGTCATCATTAACATGAGACGGAAACAACTTACACGCGCCGTCCCAGCAATACGTGGTGCCATCTGCTTTGTCGATCGCGTAGATGATGCCATTGTGTTCAATAGCATGCATCACAGAAGTGTGTATCAGCTTTGACGTTGATCCACTGCAAGCCGAGTTGTCTCCAGCTAAAGAAGGCACCGGCGTAAAGATAGGCGAGTCCGCGGTCGAACAAGGCAATTAGCTTGAGGTCTGCGTAATTCGCATGTCGTGTGGGCACTTGGCAGATTACAATCTTCTGCAAAACAAGGTCCGTCCAACTGACGTAGTAATCTAGATGACTTGGACCGCGATGGTAATACTCTATATAATCCAACGGAGGAAGGATAATCTCATGGGAGGTCTGGAAGTTCACGAGCACCAACTTTTTACCGTCTTCTCTGAAGGCAGCCATCCAGTGGGAGTTCATGCCGACCCAGTACATACCTGCCAAGAAGTTTTGGGCGATGGTGATCGGATCGATGTCGAGGGAAATGATGTACGGCGACCCACTACATACCTGCAAAGAAGTTTCGGCTAATGGAGATCGGATTGAAGTCGAGGGGCCTCATGCACCCCTCCGTATCATGGTGATCCAAAATCGTAAGACCAGATAGCAGCAAGCAGGGTGTCTTGAAAAGCTTAGGCCTCGCTTCGACGATGGCCGTGTGCATGTCCCTCGAGCATGTAGCCAGCCGCAGGGCGCTCAATATATCCATACACGAACAACAGAGGTCGAGGATGTCACTGGGGAGATTGCTCCAATCGCGGCTCATATGGATGCTGCGTGGTTCGCGTTCGGCCATGGTGGAGTTTGGAAGGGGGCTTGATTTAGGGGGGAGAAGGATGCCGGTGCTGGAGCGGCTAGCGAGGGAATAGTGGTACTGGGGGAGGCGAGTGAGCTGATGGTACACGGGGGCACAGTGAGATGGAGACGGAGACGGAGAAGGAGATGGAGATGGAGTGGTGCTATGGGAGCGGAGAGGGAGACGAGGCGAGGCGCCAATGTGCTGTACAGCGGCGGTGACAGACTGCACAGTGCACAGGGTGAGGCTGACTTTGGTAACCCGAACACGCCACCTGGACTAGTGTCAGGCGCAGGGTGTTGTCACTTCACTGTGAGGACCAGATGAATAGTATTTTGACCATCAAGTGTACCACAGTTGTACTACTACTACTGCTGCTGCTAGTACGAACATGAGTACTCCAGTATTGTGTAGCGGAAATAGGTCTCCCGTGCTAGCATGCCTGTTCACTTCATCGTTCAGGTATCATCCATATTGCGAGCAGAACCAAATTCTCGTGCATGCCCAATCAACGCCCTGCCGCGATGCATGCAGTGGTCGTTCTGGTGCATCAAGGATGGCATGCAGATCGTTCCACACTTGAGAAGAGGAAAAATGGAAAGGTAGAACGCGGCAGCAGAGGAAGAGAACGCTGGCTAACGAGGCTGGGAGGGGATCGAGCAGGAAGTTAATGCTCCACGCCTAAAGGTTTTGGGAAAACCTGATTTTCATAAGGTGACTTATACTCACCTAAACGGAGGGAGTATTCCTTAACCAGAGAATGTTGTGTCTCCCACTCACGCGCTAAAAAAACTACAACACATTTTTTTATCTGTTTGCATAGGTCCCACCTATCAGGAAGGATGGGCACGTACACGAAAAGGTACGACTCATCAGTCTACCCGCATAGCCTTTTCGTTTAGTCTACCTAGTCGTCTAATCAACTGCCTGCACGCCACTTCTCCCATTTACTTCTCCATCGGGAACCGATTCTCCTCGGCTTCTTCACCTCCCCTTCGTCTTCATTTGCATCCAAACCCCACTACGTTCACATTGTTTTAACCTCTTTAAATAATCATCTACTACTTCAGTTAGACTAGCCATCTAATCCTAATTCTCCAAACCATAGCCCTCCGTTCCAGCGGTTCCAAATGGCGAAAGAGATCGAGATGCAGGTTTTTAGCGTCCAACATGTCCTCGTCGAAGGCTCGATGCGCATAGTTGCCACCGTCACCGTCCGCCCAAGGGTTGTTCGGCAGTGGATCAACAATGTATCGAACTCCCTCGAAAAGGTAGAGACGAGGGTCATCGGTCTCGACGCAGAGTACACGGAGCGTGCCCCTGGGAAGATCCAGCGCGCTGCCGTCCTTCAGCTGTGCCTCGAAGATGAAGTTTTGGTGTACCACATCATGCACTCGCCCTCCATACCAGGTGAGCTTCACGATTTCTTGTCTCGGGAGGACGTATACTGCTGTGGGGCAGCCATCGAAAGGGACAAACAGAAGCTGGAGCCGTACAACCTTGATTTGAAAAGCATCGCTGACCTACAAACCATCCCTATTCGACGTAGCAAATTTTGTGCTCGGTACAAATCTTCAGAAGGGTGACGAGACGGTGGCATTAAGGTCGTCTGGATGGGAGAATTATCCCTTGACGTACGAGCGGATAAAATATGCTGCCCTTGATGCCCGTGAGAGTTTCGAGATAGCTGCAAGGTCCAAAGAGCTTGTTGCGAAGCCGTCTCCCACAGAGAATGAGAACAAGAAGAAGAAGAAGAATAAGAAGAAGAAGAAGAAGAAGAAGAAGAAGAAGAAGAAGAAGAAGAAAAGGCTGCACCAGCAGGAGGGCATTATGGATGGATGAACTATTTCCTCTCTTGTAAAAAAATTATTCCCTCTCGGTGTATATTGATATAGATGGACTATTTTGATGGTGTGCATGTCTTTGGAACAGAGTAGTAGCGTGGGTCCGCTTGACTATAAGGAACTATTTATCTACATATATAGCTTTCTCTGCTACTCCTTCCAATGATCGGTATGCAGTGCATGTGTCCGTAGACATGACAACTTGTCCATGGAAGTTCAACTACGGCGACCATCACGTTTCATCTCGCGATTCCCACGACGCCTCTCCAACCCACGGCACCACGCCCCCCGACGTGCGCCTCACCCCTCTCGACCGCACCGCCCCTCTGCCTTTGTGTGCATGACATGTGGGCCACCTAAAATGCGGCGAGCATCAAGTTTCTACCACAGCCACCCGCGATTCCCACGGTGCCGCTCGAACCCATGAAACCACACGTCCCCCGACCTGCGGCTCACCCCTCTTGGCCCCACTGCCCCTCTGCCTACGGGAGCATTACATGTGGACCAGTCACCTATCGGGTCCACATGTTATTGACTCAAAGGTAGGTGTAGTAAGGTGCTGAAGCTTAGTCCCGACGGCCCTGAGAGGGAAATGTAACTCCTGCGCCAGGGCTTGTGGTGCTCCCGCAGCACGAACTCGTGCCAAACTCGAGATTTGTTTCTTTACTATACATGCACGCAATGATTTAATGGACATTGTAATCTCAACATGTGATGGGGAGCTCTAAATTTGAATTTGAAACTTATAAAACGAAAAGATTCAAAACAAATAAACTGGGAGAGAGGGAGTATATCGTAGGATGTGTCCCATACAAAATAAGTCCCCTGGTTTGTCACCGCGAAGATGCGGTTAGAAAGGAGCACAGCGTCTTCCTACTCATACGGCAACAAATCGGCCGTAGACAGCATGGTCCGCCTTTGACCGCCATGTGCAAGGTTCATGCTATCTTATTCAATCTCACTGTGGTTCCATCGTACCAATTCATGCGGTGGCCCGTTGCATGGCTGATCCCAATGTTGGACAAAGGTTCTACGGGAACGGTGTCACCGTTGTAAATGTTGTGCAAATTGATGTTGGTACCCTCCCGTACATATGCAAGCCAATCTCCACTCGCACCAAGCCTAACCTGTGAAACAGCGGGCAGGGGGAGAATTAGGAAATGGACACGGAAGTAGTCTTTAGAATGCATTTACTACGTGACCAAACTCATCTTACCTGCTCATCGGAGGAAATCCGAGTGCCCCTCAACGTCGGCATCTCAAGGGGCGTCAACTTGCAACTACCACCACGCCGCTCTGGAGAGACCCCCAAGGAAACATCCTCGTGCGTTCCACGGAACATCAAGATCTATTTGTATGAGTAGTTTATCTTGTGAGAGAAAAGGATGAACGAGGGAAGGCCTCTAGAGATAGAGATGGACACTACTACTACCAATGTGCTGGCCCGTGCGTTGTAATGGATCCAAAGTAGTAGAATAATACTTGTTCACGTGCTTGAAATATAAACACTCTAGTTTTGATATACATGTGTCAGCAGACACGACAGCTTGTCCATGGAAGTTGAACCACGGCGACTATCACGTTTCTTGTTTCTACCACTGCCACACCCACACGCGGTTCCCACAATGCCGCTCCAACCCATGGCACGACGTCCCCCGACATGCACATGGATCCTCTGACGTGGCTATCACTGCCTTGCCCTGCCTTTCCTTCGCTGATAGGTGGGACCCACACTTATGGGTCCCACATGTCAGTGACAGAATGGTAGGATTGTTCGCGTCAGGGGATCCTCATCCCCCTGACATGCCCCTCATCCCTCTCGGCCCCACCGCTCCTCTGGCTTTGTTGCATGACATGCGGGCCAGCTGAACTGCGGCGACCATCAACTTTCTACCACAGACATACCTGATTGGACGCGGTTTGCCTGCTCCGATCCGTACTCCCGCACCATCGAATTTTCAACCAGCGGCTGTGACACATTTCGTCCCGGTCATCAATCCTCAGCTGGAGTACTTATGTACTACAGGTAGTACCCGCCGGTGTGGCCATCTACGCCTCGTAACGCCCCGATGCCCAGCTGTGGCACCCTCGCCACGACCACGCCACCACCGGCCGGTTCATCTCGAACGAGTGAGTCACGAACCACGCCACCACCATGAGAATGACATGTGGGCCAGCCGCATTTAAGGTCCGCATGTCATTGACTCATAGGCCGGGCACTAAACCACTGAAGTTCGGTCCCGTGGGCCCCGAGAGGGAAATGTAACTCCTGCGGTAGGCCTTGTGGTGCTCCCGCAGTACGAGCTCGTGCCAAAACTGGAATTTGTTTCTTACTACTACCAACTAGTACTAGTAAGGTACACGTGCATTGCACGCATGAGATTCTGGTGGTTTGTGCATTATGCTTCTACAAGTGGAGCTTTCTGGATTCTAACATGTGGCAAAATCTGATGGAATGTAAGGTTAGGCAAGTTTGATTAACTTAGGTGAGTGTTTGGTTCAAGCCACACCTTAGGCAAGCCACACTAAGGCCCCACATGACATACACACAAAAAATGTGGCAAGATTCCCTTAGGCTTGCCAACTTGTGGCTCTCATTTTGAAGAACTAATAACTTTGCCTAAGCTTAGTTGTGGCAAAGTTAGTCATGAATTAAGTTCAACCATGGAGTCTTCTAGATTATACATGTTGAAGAATCTGGTGGATGATATCCAACGGCCAGTAGTGCTTGGATTTGCCATCTTTGTACCGTCGGATTGGCTTCATCCAACGACCAACTTTCAAAGTTTTCACACACTATATAGGGGGTATAGATATAGATGTGCCGGTCCGTTGCAATGAATCCAAAGTATATCTATTTAGTGGAGTGCACTCTAAACACATTATCTATTTATTTTTCTCTAACCTTCCGTAGCCATGCAACCAAGCCACATAAGCTTCATGGGTGCCCCCCACATCATATTATTCACACTATGTTGATTGAAAAAAAGATAAATCACCCAAAACAAGATCTTCTCGTTTTTTGTTCCTACGATGTTGTGCCGTGCACGTACCTACTAGTTGTATAGTGGTAGTACTAGTAATATAGTATTAGGAGTACAAACTTGGTACTAGTAGGAGTAGTACTAGTACGGAATGCTCCTACTCTATCAACGAGCCCCGCCTGACACCAAATTTCTTGGCTTCCGTGCTACAGCTAGATCTTCCCCTCGTTTCTATTTTCCAACCCGGCGGCGGGCGGCGTGTCGGTTTGCTCAACGGCGGTCATGAAAGTGAAAATGCTAGGCAACACGCCTTCCCTAAGCTATGTGTCGTGCCGGACGGGCCGTGTTGTACTCCCGATTCCCGGGCGTGTGGGGGTGCGACGCGAACGCGGCAGGCCTTTTCCTTTTACCAGCAATGTGCCCGTGCGTTGCGACAGATCCAAAGTAGTAGAATAGTAGTATTTGTTCACAAAATTGAAAGAAATCACTATTGTTTTGATATACTCTTAATATATTACTCCCTCCGTACCTAAATATTTGTCTTTTTTGAGATTTCAAATGGACTATCACATACTGATTATATAGACATATTCTAGTGTTTCTAGCAAGATGCCCGCGCGTTGCACGAAGTTGATGGAAAAGCTAAGCACAACTTATAAATTTTCGGATGGAGTACTAGTTACAGTGATGCATATAATTAAGCAAAGAGATCGCACATGTCGGTATTGACTGGAACGAGAATGCAACAACACGATAAGAATTAAGGCCATGATGATGCGATCGCAGTGGTGGTTACAGAAGGCAAGAAGAAAGATGGATCCACGAACGTATGACCTCCTCCTCCTCGACTTAGTGCGCCGGGCCACCGACTGGCGGCTAAGGAACGGCGGCTTTTGTGGCGAGGTCGAGGTGCTTCTCAGCAAAGGCATCCAAGGCTTCCAGCCGGTTGAGGAAGGCCAACGTCGCAGCGTCCTCACGGTCCTTGTAGATACCTATGTACACGATTTTCTTGTACACGTGGATGTGTAGGTCGACGAATTCTTGCAGGGCGAGGCGCCTCGCGGCGAGCGCGACCTCCAGGTGGACATTCTTCGTGGCGTCGGCGGGCAGTCGCAGGGCCACCAGTGCTTGAAAGAGGTTCCGGCCATGGTGGCCGATTAGGGTGGCAGGCAATGAGGAGCCCGGGCGCGCGGGCTGGAGGAGTACGGCGATGTCGTCTGCGAGCTTCTTGGGGACTGTGAACTTGTTGCTGGTGGTAACGACCATCTGGTCCAACTGAGAGTCGTAGTTGGCGTCGACGGCGGCCATCCACCAGCCGGTCTCCAACACCGTTTGGAGACGATCCTCGGCGCCATGCCGCAGGCCGGCGTCGTGGACCATCTGGCGCAGCCGCTGACCGCTCACGCGCATCGCCGCCATGGGTCTGGAGTGAGCTCTTTTGCTGTTAGCGTAGGTGCTTAGGCAAATGCTTAGGTGCGTACGATGTGGTAGATGCATTGGAATGGAGGGGCGCCTTTATATGAGGGCAATGAGGGCAAACTGCGTTGCATTCACATCGTGCAACCTCTTTTGCCGGACCTCCTCCCATTACTTCCCTCATGCATTAATTGAAGGAGGATGCATTGGCCGTTCAACATATCGGGAACCGCTACTTCCTCCCTTGTCTGCATTAAAGCCGTATCAGGAACTGCGCCGCCCGCTGTCAAATCGAATACTCCCTCCGTCTAGGTGAGTATTAAGTCATCTTACGAAAACCAAATAGTAAACACATAGGCGTGGTGCATTAACTCTCACGTTGTTTCTTATTTTTTGACATAAATAGAGGAATCCACCAAGAAGAGATGTGGGGCTTGTATGCTTTTAATGACTTGAGACTATCAAACATGACATGCAGTGGTCAGTTCGTTGCACAAGAACAAATACAACCCACGTCAGCACACACGCATCTTATATAGCATCACATCCAATGGCTATAAAAGATGAATGAGACCAAATTATATCTCATCTAGATGAGTTCTAGCAAAACTGTATTAATAATACTTAGTACTCCTGCGCCATGTATCATATATTAGTATCATGTAGTACTTTATTTATTGCCATGTATGACACATAGTACTCAACTCTCTCTCTCTCTTTCTTCATTTAATTCTATGACACCTCATCAAAATTGCTAAGGCTAGTACCATTACAACCAGCCTTAGCAAATACTAAACATTAAGTTCTCTCGTTTTCCTCTCCACCTTGGTCAACTAGACGGAGGGAGTATACTGCGCGGGCTTTTCCTGCGCGGTAGGCGTGGCAGTTCCGCCTAGTCGGTTCGACAGAGACGCGAGAAGACGAGGGAGTAGGCTGCTGCAAACGTAGGGTTGTGTGATTTGACAGCGAGTTACTGCTGGACAGGTGGGGCCCCGTGATTTGACTTGCCATTATCATTTTAACTGCGGCGCTACGACCGGCGTGAGTCTCCCAATTCCTGACCACCTCCATACAGGTTCCTCTCCCAATGCTCCACCATGTAGTAGAGGCTGGCTCTTGCATGAGAGCCCACTTCTCCACTTTTTCCTTGCCTCTCTTTCCTCCACATATGCAAAAATGCCATGTGAAGCGCACTATTGTACTTACTTGCTCCTACAGGTGCTTAAGCTTGCCACATAGGCATAAAGTCTGATGTGGCAAGTTAATCAAGAAGAGAGACACTAGTTTGGTGACCCAAGGAAGAAACGGTGCTAAGCGCGTGTACCTAGGTGAAAAGACAATTTTGAGTCTATAGCTAATTAAATGAAGAAAACTTACAACACCATTTCATTGGAAGAGGTCACTCCATGACAAATGCAATAAATACTAGTACTCCCTGTGTCCCATAATATAAGAACGTTTTTGGCACAACACTAGTGTCAAAAACGTTCTTATATTATGGGACGGAGGGAGTACGAAGAAAGAGATAGAGAGAAGTAAAAAAATACACTTATAGCCAAAACCTTGTTGTAGTATGAGTGACTAAGTGATGACTATGTATGACATGCCAACATCAGATAGCCTAACACACCGTGTTAAATCTCCAAGGGCGCGACCGCACGAGCGGCGCGACGGTCGTGGTAGGCGCGACCACGATACGGGCTGCTGGTAGCCCTTGGATCTAAGATCAAACGGTCGCTTGCTAAGTTGCTGAAAATTTGTAGAATAACCCTCCAGGATAGGATATTCACCCATAGGTCTAGAATCACGCCATGCAACCGTTCGATCTCAGATCCAAGGGCTCTCGGAAGCCCGTATCATGGGAGAATGGAAATCCACTACCCTGCCGTTCGCACGCTGGCAGTTCGCTCCTACTCGTCCCCGCACGTCCTTCAATACTACGGCGGTTCGCTCCTAATCGTCCCGTCCACTCACATTATGGCAGTTCCACTAATCCTAACCCTCCTTCAAAATCCATGGCGTCCCAAATCTCCCCGATCGGCGGTGAGTACAAGGTTAGAACCATCACCGGCGATGAGTTCGACGTCATCTACACCCGTTCTTCCGCGACGGTGAAAGGATGCCTTTCTCGCTTCAGACGCATGTTCGAAGACTCAGATGATGAGTGGGTCGCTGGGCTAGATGTTGAGTACACCACACTCCTGGGACAAGAGAAGGATCTAAAGGACGAAGAGAGGAAGAAGCCCGTCGTGATCCAGGTTTGCGTGCATGACTTATGCTTGGTCTACCACATATGCCATGTCGACGTTGAGTGCCAGGATTTTAAGGACTTCTCAAGAGCAACCTAGTCAAATTCGTTACTGTAGACTTTGGTAACGACAAATAAGTCCTGCGTCGGATAGGCCTCATTGTAGGGAACACCTTCGACCTCCAGAAGAATCGGCTGGCGTCCTCTCGTCAGCCTTCAATGCTGACCCTGGCAGGAGCCATGGTTCATCCTTCGTACGGTAAACTGGAGAAACCTCCATACATGTTTCATCGTCATGCATGGCAGCGGAATGTACTAGATATAGACCACATCCACTACGCTGCAATGGATGGCTACCTTTGCTTCAATGTCTACAAGGGTTGGATGAAGAGCAACAGCCAAGTGTGCGGCTCAAGCAAAGAAGTATCAGCCAAGAGGAAGAGGGACAAGGACGAAGTCGAGGACGTGGACGAGGACTCCGAGTAAGGTGGCAGTGTCGTTGCTCATGGTGGTTCTAATGCAGTGTCTACCGGAATAGTTTCAAAGTTTAATTTCAGGTGTGCTTAATTTAATTTGAGGGGTGTGTTGTGCTGAGCCCCCAGCAGAACTATGTTACGTTTCTTCTTATTACTTTAACTCTTCAGTACGTACATACTAGTATTTCTTACATTTCTTCTTTTAGTTGGTATAGTACTACCACTCATTTCTTCACATTATATACGTACAATATATATGGCCAACATTGTATAGCCAGCAGTTTAGTTGTCAAAGAATTTCAGGGTGCTTAGTTTTGTCAAAGAATTCCAGGGTGCTTAGTTTTATTTGAGTGGTGGGTTGTGCACTTGTGCTGGACACCATTATTGTGACAAGCCTTTTTAATAGTACTATATGCATAATTTGGCGACGAGCTCTCTCTATATGTACCACCTTTTTTTAATTTCAAGTTCTGCTCCATGGCACAATCCATCGATACAACTACTGTACCAAAGTGGAGTATATACATTTTTTAAAAGGCTAGAGGGCGGGGCAGTCTAGCTCGGTCGGTTTCAGGAAAGGCGAGGGCCTTTGTGATTTGACGGCTCATTACTGCTGTCAAATCGAATAGTACTGCGCCGCCCGCTGCACGCCCGGCGCCTCCATTAAACCCCTCCGTTAAACCCGCATGCAAACTGAGAATCCTACTCCTGCCACACGGCCGTTCATGAGCGGGCCGGAATTAAACGCAACACCGGCCGAGCTCCTCCCGTCCGCCCTCAGTTTAAATGAGACCAGATGCCGGCCAAGCTCCTACCGTCCGCCCTCTATTTACACGAGGCCAGACAGACAGCAGGCAAGAATCGCACCCCTCCGCCGCTCCCCCATCTCCTCCTTCACCATTTTCTCCACTCTTCCGATGGCTTCCGATGAGCCGTTCTCCGGCATATTACCCGGCTGGGTGGCCCGCCGAGCCCTCCGGATACGGGCGAGGCGCTCGGTGCTTCACCAACCTCGCTTGGCCCGATGGAGCCAGTTGCCGCCCCAAGCAGGCGCGTGGTTCAGCAACTCGCCGCTCCAGTTCAGCTCGATGAGGAGTGGCGAGTTGCTCCACGCCGGCACGGCGGCTGGTACGTCGGTATGGGCGCCGTCGCTGCCGCGTCGTACCGCGCCACCAGTGTCTGCGGTGGCCGTGCCTCCCGTGTCTGTGGGCGCGCCTCCCGTGCCTACGGCAGCGCCATGCAGCCAGAGACAGAAGCAGGGTGCGTGGAGAGCGACGAGTCGGTGGCCAGCTTCTCCGTGTCCACTGCCATCATCGAGGAGAAGTAGAACACGGGAGGCCGCCGCCACTTGGGACCCATGAAGGCCACCGCCGAGGCGACGACCCCGGATTCAGGTGGTTTCTTTGCTGCTTCGTCTCTTCTGAGGACCTTCGTCGACCCCGCAAGTGTCTGACGAACATGAGGAAGACAAAGGGATCCGCGGGCGGCCATTTAGAACTAAAATAAGTCTAGATACATCCATTTCTAGGACAAGTATTTCTGGACGGAGGGAGTATTAATTATACAAGAGAGCCGGATTGGCACTTCTTAGTTCATGTAAATGTAATGAAATCCATCATGTTTATATGAAGATCCGGCTTTTTTATACGAAATCCTTCATGCTTATATGAAATCAGTCCGTGTTTGCACGAATTTCATCTGGTTGGTTAGAGTTGTAAAAATGTATGCCGATGGCGTTTGATGTCGTCCTCCGCTTAAGGAAGTGGGAGGAAATTTGCCTGCTGCCGTTGGAGATGCTCTTTATGCTGGAAATAATAGAGTGACATCCAATCGATTTGAGTTAATTGCCTGTATGATTGTCCCTCTATAAAAAGTTAATTGCATGTACAGTGTACACATGACTTGCAGGGTGGCTACAGCTTCGTACAGAAAGTTAAAAAGAAACAAGTCCATCCTTAATCTTGTATTCTAAGTACTCTGTGGGTTCCACTGTCAGTACAGTAGCGAAAGAAGTATATATTAAATAAGTAGAGTAATATATAATATAAAAATACAAAGTTAAAAGACAGAATTCAAACTCATGTCATCGCGTTGCGAGCATCCGGCGCTAACCAGCCCAGCACATTTTTGTTGTAGACCATGCTGGAGATATATCTCCATGTCTACTCTTATATATACTCCATTCGTTCCTAAATATTTGTCTTTCTCAGATTTCAAATGGACTACCACATATGGATGTGTATGTAGACATATTTTAGAGTGTAGATTCACTCATTTTGCTCCGTATGTCTTTTCAGGAAGGGGTCATATTTGTCCTTGATTTATTTATGAGGTATCCAAATGGCACTACACCGCCAAGAAAAGAGGGTAACATCAAAATTATGGACTAGTTTTTTGAGTATGTTGGTAAGGTCCGGTCATAGTCACTTGTTGAAATATCTAAAAAGACAAATACTCCCTCCATCCGGAAATACTTGTCATCAAAATGGATAAAAGGAAATGTATCTAGACGTATTTTAGTTTTAGATACATATCTTTTTATCCATTTTGATGACAAGTATTTTCGGACGGAGGGAGTAGAAAACAGAGTTGGTGATGATGGTGTGCGTGCCATCCTGCAATATAGGCCGTCGGAATTATATCTAACGGATAGGAAAGAAACTATGGCAATTTTGCAAAAATATACCCACACGTCTCTCCACGTTCGCAAATAAGGCCTTCCCTCGTTCAATCTTTTCTCTCACAAGATAAAATACTCATACAAATGCATCTTCATGTTCCGTGCAACGCACGGGCAGCTATCTAATTTCTTTTAAAATAGTTGCTGCGATAATTGGGTTGAAGTGATATATTTTATGTCTGCCCCGAATGATTTCAGATTCACTAGTAGTAACAAAGAAAAGGTTGCCTTGTTAATTAATAGAAAACAGGGTGAAAACTATCACATGAGGCCGGTAAAAACAAGGCACACTGGGTTCAGCGTCATCGTCACTACAGCTGTGTGCGCGCGAGAAGTCTAGATATCGAGGGGGCTACCGAGCGAGGCACCGAGACACAATGTTTGAGAGAGAAACCAATTGACAGATTATGATCAGATCGAGTTGTCACCCTTCTGCTGTCATTGTTGGGGGGGGAGAGAAAGACGTATCGAGAGTGTGCGCGGTAGGCACAGAGGCACAACTAGCGAGTGTGTGTGTGTGTGTTTGAAAGAGGAGTAGATAGATTATTATCAAGATCGATGTGCCACCCTACTCCTTCGGTGCCGGGTAGTGTGTGTGTGTATGTTTGAGAGGGAAGCCAGTCGATAGATTAGTATCAAGATCGAGGTGTCACCCTACTCCTTCGGTGTTGGGAAGTGTGGGTGTGTGTGTGGGGGGGGGGGGCAGTGACACTCACATATCTCTACTCTTATAAAAAAACAGAGTTGGTGACGATGGTGTTCCTGCCATCCTGCAATATAGGCCATCCGATTTATATCCGACGGGCAGGAAGGAAACTATGGCAATTTTGCAAAAAGATACCCACACCCCTCTCCGCATTTGCAAATATGGCATTCCCTCGTTCATCCTTTTCTCCCACAAGATAAACTTCTCATACAAATGCATATTGATGTTCCGTGCAACGCATGGGCATCTTGCTAGTAGGGAGAAGGAGTTTGTGTGACACATATCTAGCTATATTAAGGGATAGGTAGATAGCATATGTGTGAGAGACATTATTATACTTTGAGACATTAGTGGCTGTGGGTGGGCGGAATTAAAGGGGTGGGCGTGTTAGACATAGAGAGCGTGTGTGTTTCTGTGTGAGAGACTTGTAGGACGGGGTAGAAAGATGAATTTAACCCTGACGGAGGGAGAGAAATACACGAAGTGCGCGTGTGTGATTCCGATGCCCACAGGGAAATGAGATATGTATGCGTGTGAGAGAGATTGCACAATTGATTCACGTATCACTATCTAGCGATCGTGGACGTGCATCGCTTGAACATAAGTCAATATCTACTTCGTATCGTGGCCAAAGGTACAATATCGATTCAACGCTATAAAGTTGGACACTCACATATCACATTTTTTCTATTTAAATAAACCTTTTCAGTTGTGCATGCCAAAGTTACAGTGATGTTTCTTCAAACAACCAATGTAGCTATCATGTATATGCACCATTGTTACTCTTGCATTCAAATTCATTAGTCTTGGATGATTTAAGTTTCTATTTTGAAGTAATATATGTAATATTCATATATGAATTCAATGGGTACGCAATTTATGAAATGGAGGCTATGTAATCATATGAGGTAATACTTTTAAGTAGCTGACTACAATATCCATTTCTTTTTGTGCGCCTCTACACTAACACGTCAATGCATTATGTTGTAAATAACCAATGGCACTAAATTATCTATTTACATGAGAAATACATAGGTTGAGCGTTTGATCCTTTTTTTTGTGAACGCGCCACTACACCCGTACGATTGGCCGCGCCCGTGTGAACGTCCAAGTTATCGGCGCATCATCCCGAGTTATTGTCTTTTTTTCTGGGGTGGACTTCACACCAGTTATTAACTGCTGACGCGTGCCCCATGTACACAGTCTAGCATGACCTTCCCGCTAGCACGGTCCAAAATTAGTTGAAACTGGATACGAACGATCCCGCGGGCGGCAAAATCTCCCGCCTCCTTCTAAAATTTCCGCCACCTTAGTCTTTAGCATGCGAAATCCCCCTTTTGTCCTTGGTGCACGGAGACCAACAGTTACAATACGACCCTCATCTACATGACTGGTCGGGGCTGCTTTGGTAACTTCCGGTTCCCCCACTACACGGCACCCCCATTTCCTCTCCCCCTCCCGCAAAAATGACTAACTCCACAGCACCAGAGCATCTGACATCACGCCGTCCGTACTTCATCGCCCTTTCCCCCTCCCCTCTGGAAACCCTAGACTGCTCATCCACCGGCGTACCATAGCCCATTCACTGCCAGCGGCGTCCACCTCGCCGGATCTGCTTGTGCGGCCGCATCTACCCCTCCCAGCTCCCCTAGAAACAAGTAGACTGCTCATCCACCACTGTACCACAGCCCATTCAGTGCCGGCCTTGTCCACGGTGCCGGATCTGCTTCGCCGGTACTCTCGTCAACAGCCGCGCATCTGCAGCGGCTCATTCGTACTCCCCACCGGAGACGCTTCGTCCACACCCCCCGGAGCCGCCCCACCGACGCCCCCGTCGACGGCCTCTGATCCTCTTCGCCGACACCTTCATCAACCCTACCGGAGCCGCTTGGCCGACACCTTCCTCAACCCTACCGGAGCCGGTTCGCCGACACCATCGTCAACCCTACTGGAGTAACTTTGCCTAGACCATTCTCAACCGTACCAGGGCCGCTTTGCCAACTCACAAGTCCACGGCCTCAGATCCGCTTCCTCGCACCCTCATCCAACCTACCGGAGCAGCTTCTGACGCCCCGTCCACGGCCGCAGATCCGCATCGTCGACACCACCCTTAACCCAACCACCGGAGCAGCTTCTGATGCCCGGTCCACGGCCGCAGATCCGCATCGTCGACACCATCCTTAACCCAACCACCGGAGCAGCTTCTGACGCCCTGTCCACGGCCGCAGATCCGCATCGTCGACACCATCCTTAACCCAACCACCGGAGCAGCTTTTGACGCCCCGTCCACGGCCGCAGAACCGCGTCATCGACACCACCCTGAACCCAACCACCGGAGCAGCTTCACCTACGCCCTCATCCACGGCCACAGATCCGCTTCGCCCACACCGTAGTCCACCCTACCGGAGCCGCTCCACAAACACCCTACTCGACGGTTCTAGATCTCCTTACCGGACCCCGACAGCCAGCGCAGCGTCATCACCCTCGACGTTTCTAACCTGATTCCCACCATTTGGAGAGATGCCAAGCACCCGCCACGGCCTAGGTACTTGTCACCTTTAAACCCGTTCAGCATCACCTGCCCGATGTACTTCAAATATACTAACCGGTCGCTGTTACCTGTTATGCAGCTGGCAAAAACTACAAGGACGATGTTTCTTCTGGATCTAACAGCTTGGCCAACCAAGATCCTGGACTGAGGTATTGCTATGATCTTGTAAGCGAGTCTCTCTCTCTTGTATTGTTTTGTGCCTGCCAGCGTGCTTTGCTAGGATTTTCGACCAGTAATCCCTTTTGTGCAGACAATGATTTCTACTACTGGCTGCTAAATTAGATATGTAGATGTCATACTTGATACTACCTCGTACCTCCATTCCTAAATATAAGTCTTTCTAGAGATTCCACTATAGGCTACATACGGCACAAAATGAGTGAATCTACACTCGAAAATGCATCTATATACATCTGTATGTGGTCCATACTGGAATCTCTACAAAGACATATATTTAGGAACAGGGGCAGTACATTACACAAAATTGTAGGTGGCATGTAGGAATTCCAGTGCACTACATTAGGCTCCCTTAGAGTGCCTGCTAGTCCAGCATACAGAGTTATGGCTAGTTTATGGTACGCACACAATCGTTAATTGGTGGTTTAAATATGCGCAAGGGATATGCAATGTAGTATCATGTAGAGATGTCTGAAATTAGCCGTGTCAACTTGCAGATAGGGTTACACAATGAAAAAGTACAAGATGTATGTGGCAATTTCATGGAACATCGCAAAAAAAGGAGAGGCAGCGGTGAGCCTATACAGTGTGCTATGGTACGTCACTCCTCCATTGCAACCATCATGACATGTTATTTGTATGCCAGTTCTATTAGCCAAGTTTCTTAGGGACAGTTATTACGAGTTATCCTAAGAAAATAAGCACCTGTGAATATAAGGTCCATGTAATAAGCCAACCAGTTCTTTTCATTGCGTTTTCAGCTTATCTTTGGTAGGATCAGTGGAAAGTCTAGATTGCATTATATTTTTTTCATTTTGCTGCCCATATGGAAATTGATTTGACTTCTAAACATCACAAATTGAACCCGGTGCAGTAATTAATATGATAGGAAAACAGACCATCACTATTTGCTCAAAATGCAAATACAAAGATACCATCTACTTGGCACAATCTACTTTCACTACAGGAATCAGCTACTTTGCCGTCTGCGACGGCGGACGGCAAAGGCATGAACGGCAGATGGCAAAGGCCTTTGCCGTCAGTCGCGGACGGCAAAAGGCTCCGGCAAAGTAGGCTACGGCAAAGACCTACTTTGCCGTCTACTTTCGCCGGCTGACGGTAAAGGCGCCTTTGCCGTCTACCACGGACGGCAAAGAAGCGGACGGCAAAATGAGTAGTGTTAGTGTCCGTTAGGTGGCTAACGGCAGCCTTTGCCGTCCGCCAGCTGACGGCAAAGGCTGTAGGCTCTTTGCCATCTGTTGGCAGATGGCAAAGAGACCAAATAGGCATTAATTCTGTTTCTTCTTATATCAATTCATTTTCACAGAAAATCAAACACACATATATATATGACCAATATAGCATATCCAACACATATTACCAATACTCATGAACACATATATATCCAACACATATCCAACACATGTTACCAATATATAGTCATGAACACATATATATCCAACACATATCCATGAACACATATCCAACAAATATTACAAGGAATGATCTAAAACTAAATATCTATTTTCCTAAAAAACTATCTTATTACTAAGATCTTCTCTGGATCTTCTTCTTTTCTTCCAACCTGCATAACAAAAACACTAAGAAAGAGAGAATGGGTTAGGAGTAGAAATGTAGCATTTCACTTGGTAAAATGCAATGCTGTAGGAGCCAGTACTTGAGATCAAGATAATCTTAGTTAAGATCCTGATTTTCAAAGTGATCTTAATTATAAAGCCAAATAGAGTAAACCAATACCAAAGAGCCAAAGGAGAGAACCAGCCAAGGACCCAATCAAGAAGCCACCACAATTAGCAGTAAGTTAAATGCCAACACAAAGACCACTATCAGTACTACCTCCAGGAATTAAGCCAACTAAAAACTAGTGATTAAAGCCAAAGATTAGACTTCATCACCACAATCAGTTTTGTCTAGTGACAATAGGTACATGTCACTGTGCAACGCCAAAACCAAAGCTACAGGAGGAGATATACATCACAACCAGCCAACCAGACCAAGTCCCAACACATCCAACCACCAGCAACTTAGAAGAGATAACTATTAAGGAGAGCTACAGAAGACCTCAAGGTATACTTGAGGGATTATGTGCTCAGACATCCTGGAAGTGCCAGGGCTAGTTCATCACAGCACAGGGATAGTCACATGTAAATTAAGCCTAAGAGAGGGGGGCTCAGACCAGCATCACTGCCCAAATTAGATGTAGTATCTGTCTTATCAGTAGAAAACTAGGAAAGTAACAGCCAAAACCAAGTATAGCATCTGTTCATAGGCTATTAGAAACAGACAAATAGGAATAGCCAAACCAAGTGGTATCTATTCATATCAGTATTAGAAGTAAAATAACTAAGAACAAGTGAGTATTCGTTCATGACTAAAGTAACTGACCAAAGTAACAACTCCAGGATCAACTAAACAGAACAGAGCAGTACAGGAGTATATATACTTCACAAATACACATAGATGGTCACTGACCAAAACCCTGACACAGCAAGAATCCATCACAGAGAGCTCCAATACAAGTTGATGCTCATCTATAGCAGCTAACCACAGCTAATAGAGCCTCACATCCAACAAGATCAAGAGCTAGAGCTATGCATTAGAGAGATCAGGAGGGGAGCAAGGAGAAGCTCACCAAAAGAAGTTGTAGCCGAAGTAGGATGCAGCCACACCATCACTATGGTGTGACCAGCATCACAACCAACACCACCACAACAAGCCGGAGCTTGCCAGAGAGCACCACAACGGCGGCACCAGTGAGAGCACGGGCACGAAGGCGCCAACCAGGGGCACCGCAGCATGGAGGCGCCACCCAGGAGCACCACCGCGCCACGACACATCCAGAGGGATAGTCACATGTAAATTAAGCCTAAGAGAGGGGGGCTCAGACCAGCATCACTGCCCAAATCAGATGTAGTATCTGTCTTATCAGTAGAAACCTAGGAAAGTAACAGCCAAAACCAAGTATAGCATCTGTTCATAGGCTATTAGAAAGAGACAAATAGGAATAGCCAAACCAAGTGGTATCTGTTCATATCAGTATTAGAAGTAAAATAACTAAGAACAAGTGAGTATCCGTTCATGAGTAAAGTAACTGACCAAAGTAACAACTCCAGGATCAACTAAACAGAACAGAGCAGTACAGGAGTATATATACTTCACAAATACACATAGATGGTCACTGACCAAAACCCTGACACAGCAAGAATCCATCACAGAGAGCTCCAATACAAGTTGATGCTCATCTACAGCAGCTAACCACAGCTAATAGAGCCTCACATCCAACAAGATCAAGAGATAGAGCTATGCATTAGAGAGATCAGGAGGGGAGCAAGGAGAAGCTCACCAAAAGGAGTTGTAGCCGAAGTAGGATGCAGCCACACCATCACTATGGTGTGACTAGCATCACAACCAACACCACCACAACAAGCCGGAGCTTGCCAGAGAGCACCACAACGGCGGCACCAGTGAGAGCACGGGGACAAAGGCGCCAACCAGGGGCACCGCAGCACGGAGGCGCCACCCAGGAGCACCACCACGCCACGGCACATCCAGCACCGCTGGAGGATCCTCACGGCGACCGGAGCAACGCCGGAGCCATGCCGGCGATGTGGTGGCCGAAACCCTAGCCGCAGGGGAGGGTCACGCGTGGTCGCAGGAGGACGCAGTGGGGCGGGTGGGCCGGCGACGTGGGCGGCGTCGGGCGGCACGTGGCGGGGCGTCGGCGGGTGGGGTGGGGGCGGAGGGGTGGTGGGGCTGCTCCGGGAGGCGGGGGGCGGCGCCGGACGGCGCCGGGCGGCGGGTGGCAGGGCGACGCCGGGCAGCGGGTGGCGGGGGCGGCGCCGGGCAGCTAGTGGCGGGGCGGGGGCGGCGCCGGGCGGCGGGGCGGGTTCGGCGGCGGGTGTGGATCTGGTGGGCGTCGTGGAGGAGAGAGGGAGTGAAGAGATAACGGGCGGGGGGGGGGGGCGGTAGGTGTGGATCTGGTGGGCGTCGGGGAGGAGAGAGGGAGAGAAGAGATAACGGGAAGGGGGGCGGTGGGTGTGGATTTGGTTTGCCGTCCGCCGTTCTTTGCCGTCAGCTGGCGGATGGCAAAGAATCTTTGCCATCAGCTGGCGGACGGCAAAGAAGTGACTGATGGCAAAGGCTTGTTTTGCCGTCTGCCATTTCTTTGTCGTCAGTTTTTGGGTAGCTGATGGCAAAGACCTTCTTTGCCATCTGCTAGCAGACGACAAAGAGCTGGCAGATGGAAAATTAGCTGATTCCAGTAGTGTTTGGTCAATGTTTTCAAAAGAGATCCCATTGCCTAATTTAAACGAAGAACGCATGACCCACATTTAAATGAAGAACAATTATTTATTGAAATTCGATGGTCCAAGTGGCTGGTTATTATCGTATAGCAGCACCACCTGAAAGCATCATATAGCAGCAGCAGCTCATAGCAACTCATCATATAGCAGCAGCAGTCTGCAATTCATCATATACCAGCAGCAGCTCATAGCAATTCATCATATAGCAGCAGCAGGAGCAGCTCATAGCAATTCATGATATAGCAGCAGCAGGAGCAGCTCATAGCAATTCATCATATAGCAGCAGTAGCAGCAGTTTGTAGCAACTCATCATATAGGAGCAGCAGCAGCTCATAGCAATTCATCATATAGCAGCAGCAGCAGCTCATAGCAACTCATCATACAGCAGCAGCTCATAGCAACTCATCATATAGCAGCAGCAGGAGCAGCTCATAGCAATGCATCATATAGCAGCAGCAGAAGCAGCTCATAGCAATTCATTGTATAGTGGATCAGAATGAAAATTTGGCAAAAAATTAGAGGAGATCCTCACCTTGTTGGATGAGCTCATCCTTCAACAGCACCTCAAGGCCATGGCCTGGGAGGAGGGGAGGGGGAATAAGGTGCCTTCTGCCGCAGTGTGGCATCAGCCGTAGTTGTGCAGGGCCCGCAGGAGTAGTGCATTGGACGAACCACAGTGGAGCAGCTGCTGGAGACAATGAGAATGAGGGGTGGCGCAAGAGGGAGGAGCAGCCAGGGAGATTTGCCCCTACCCGCCGGCCATGTAGCCTAGCTGGACATAGCATCGTCGAGGACCAGGCCAGATGGGACCAGTGGCGACGGCTCGCTGGAGGAACCCTAGTGCTGCAGGCAGGGGATCGAGGTAGAGGGAAAGGGGAGAGGAGATGCAAGTGGGCAGGGCAATGAATGCTTGCGTGTTTGTTTTTACTTGAGGGTCAGGTGTGACACGGGCGTCAGCAGTTGCATTTTGAGTGTAATATAGGCATACAACAGAGTCATTTCACTATTCCCCTTCCCTTCAATTTTTAGTGAGGTTCTACCC
This sequence comes from Aegilops tauschii subsp. strangulata, assembly GCF_002575655.3. Taxonomy (NCBI): domain Eukaryota; kingdom Viridiplantae; phylum Streptophyta; class Magnoliopsida; order Poales; family Poaceae; genus Aegilops; species Aegilops tauschii. The sequence continues at coordinate 523,111,785 of NC_053036.3, forward strand.
AAAACACCCCCCTCCAAAGCGAAATTAGTTAAGCCCAAGCCCATAACTCAAAAATGACTCCTTTACATCTTTTATGGCTTATTTTGACAATATGCCCTGAAAAGGCAGAATCGAACTGGCCCTTAACCTGCAATTCAATTGTGCGTGCAATGATGAATCACTCATGCCTGCTATCTGTACATTTAGGCATCATCATACATGGCGTAACCTAATACATGTGCATTCCATTGTAGAATCTGGAATATGCAATGTTTATGTTAGTTCATACGTTGCACATGATGTTTAAATGCCCCTTAAATCTGGTCAGTCAAGTGATGGTCTTTAAGCATCCTTCTTTGCTTCTTTTCTTGATATGTAAGATTTGCTCACACATCTGTTCAATTGCTTGTTTGCATCAGCCAGCCATACTAGGACTGTTTGCTTTGATTACTTGCTGTTCTTGACCTAACACTCTAACAGAGGTTGTCAACGACTTTAACACTAAGGGCTGCTGTAGTGGGGCCTTGTCTAACTCATAGGTGACATAAAGGTTTGGCTGTAGACTACAGTAGGCTCTCCAAGAGTACCTGGAGATCCAGTTAGAAGGTATGCCTAGTTTTTACATAGTGCAGACATAGTAAATGCTCATTTCATTGTGTGCAAGTGCAAGAGATGCGGCATGTTTCATTATGTGGTGTTGTTTTGTTATAATCTCATCCTTTTGTGTTCACAGACTGGAAAGTATGCATATTTATCTTCCAAGGAGACGAGTTACTAGTTTGTGTCACCTTGCAGAGGGGGTGCAATGAAGATAAGATTGAGGATTTCCAAGTACAAGATGTTAGGAAGGAGCCTTGCAAGAGAAGTAGGAGCTACGCTGAGCCTCTTCAACCTGCTAAGGTAAGTCACTGTATGCAACTCAACAGTTCAATTCCTTGTTTGTTTCAGGCATAGTTAATTTTCTCTTTTCAATTGCTTTATTTGTCCTCAGTTAATGAGATGCCCAAATAATCATGCCTGATGTTCGGTACTTGTATCACTATTAGTTGACATAATTAGAGGCCTTACCATTTAATTACTCTGCCGAAGTTTGCCTGAAGCTTTGAAGTCTATTAACCAACTATTATTGCATGAGGCTCACAATCTAGTTTATACTACGCTAATGATTACATAGTTTTGCCTGCTATAGTATGTTTGTATGAAACCCTCTGTTGTTCATTATGCTCCCTAAGACTTTAATTGAGGCACAGAATGGCCAACTGCTTGCTTACTTATACGCAACGTGCTGTCTAAATTTGTAACTTGTCTGTGTTTTCGATTGGGCCCCAACATCATGCTCCTCTGGTGAGCTAAGAGGGATTTCTGTATGCAGGCTGCAGAGACTATCTTTTTTATAATTTTTAAAATATCACCTGCTTATGCTTCATGACGTGTAACATTTTTTTTAAAGTGACGTGTAACATTATTGTTAGTCCTGTTTTGCCATGTAGTACAAAATAGTGTCTTGTTCGCTTCACTATTGTAACTATATTTTGCCCTAGTCATGTGTACTTACAGGAACATTTCAGGATGAAGTGACATCAACACAAAGATCTGCGTGCAGTGCGGCATGGCCGTTACCGAATGATTATGGATTGGAATTGGAATGTGCTGATGTTCTCGAGCATCAACTAGAGGTGGCAAGACAACGTGTACATGATTGTCAACGTATAATCAACAAGTTGAGATTGGACATGCAGGTATTAGATGCAGGAGTCAAAAAATGAAACAAGACACTGAGGTAACCATGAAGGAATTGGAGATTTTGCAGACTGAAATTTGTGCTATCTGAATCCGGCCAATCCTATTTTCTGAAGAGATTATAGTTCAAATGGAGTTAAGTTGATGCGCGTCCATGATGTATGAGCTGTATTTGCCCAGTGTATGTAATTTGCTGTTTGTGTATGCTTTATTATCACCTGTGCCGAACCATAATGCCCAGTGGGTATAATCGGCTGTAATTTCTTTATTGTATAGTGTAGGATTATTCTACCTTTCTATGCCTTGATGTCTTTGTTGTATAGTATTGAGTAGGATAATTCTTTGAATATGCTATATCGTTCAAACGGGGGCCAACTCGCCCGACCATGGCCCTTCACGGGCCGTCGGATCCATGGGCCTTCTACGTCTCGTAGGATCCATGGGCCTTCTACGTCTCGTAGGATCCATGGGCCTTCTACGTCTCGTAGGATCCATGGGCCTTATACGTCTCGTAGGATCCATGGGCCTTGTACGTCTTGTAGGATCTATGGGCCGCCGACTCATTTATGGGTCTTGTACGGGACTTTAATGGGCCGTAGACGGGCCTTTAATGGAAATCGTACGTTTTATGGGCTGACCATAACGGGCCGTTAATAGGCTGTATTTGGTGATGCTATGAAAAAATGGCCCAACAGACTAACGGTCCACAAACGGGCCGACTGTAACGACGGGCTGAATTTGGCCCACAAGCAGAAAATGACAGTAACGGGCCGTAAGTAACCGAATGCTGCAAATGAGCCCAAGAATAAATGGGCCCTCAGAAGGCCAAAAGTTAACTTGGGCTGGAAACGGCCCAACGGAATAACGGGCCGTTAATGGGTATAAAGTGATACACTGTTCATTACGGGCCAGTTTCACCATGGGCTGTTAATGGGTGTAAAGTAATACACTGTTCATTACGGGCCAGTTTCAGCACGGGACGCTAATGGGCCAAGAGTTACAAAGGGCCTCATATGGGCCGAAAGACGTCATGGGCTATACATGGGCCAGAAGTGAAAACGGGCTGGAATCGTATTGGATGGCCCAGATGACGCTACTGGGCCTAATTCGGATAGGGCGTAACGGGCCTTGGTTAGCGGGCTGTAATTTTTGCATGCACCCCTTAGGCCTTACAAAATCTAACTATTTTTTATTATGCATGTCAGATATTGTACACAATCGTACTGAACATGTAGAGAAAAAGAGAAGACCATTGCGTGCGAATATAATGTCATGCAAACGCCGCTCCATGGTGGGCGAAGTGCCCCCCCTCCTGCATTTCCAGATTGTATTCCAGAGGAAGATAACTGTTCAGATGGAGATTCAGAAGGAGCCGACCACGCCTGTTTACCACCTGAGGTGTTTTCTCTAACCTGGCATGTTGATGTTGGTCATATCATGCATATGGCGCCTTGCATTGCTTACATTATACATCTTATATGTCATCAGCTTAGTTTAGATTTCCTTTGTGTGAATGCCACCTGTTTGGTTTCTATATCATACTCCCACCATTCCTAAATATTTGTCTTTTTAGGGATTTCAACAAGTGACTACATACGAAACAAAATGAGTGAATCTACACTCTAAAATATGTCTATATACATCCATATGTGGTAGTCCATTTGAAATCTCTAAAAAGACAAATATTTAGGAATGGATGGAGTATATGGGAATTATGCAATGCCATCTTCTTTAGCCAGGCATCATATACGTGAATCATGCAATGCCATCCTATTTAGCCAGTCATCGTATATGTGAATTGTATTGTGCCATATTTTTTCCATAATGTATTCCATTTGTCAACAATGTTTATACATTCATCTACTCTTCCTGTGCATCAGCCATTTGAGTCGGTCATGGGAAAATCTGGAGTGAAAACAAGGTCTTCTGAGCAGTCAGTGCTACCTGTAGATGCAGATTTCTTGCTGGTTACAGATAGCTCCTCAGAGGAGGATTCAGAGAGAGATGACCAGTCGTATCCCCCCCCCCCCCGAGGTGCATGCTCTAACTTGGCTGGGTTATATTGCTCATATCATGCATATGGTGTCTTGCACTGCCATGCCATCTGCTTAGATTAGACATGCTTTGTGTGAATGCCTCCTGTTTGCTTTCTATAGCAGATATGTGAATTATGCAATGCCATGTTTTTCAGCCAGTTATCATATATGTGAATTATGCACCACCATGGAGCCAGGCATCATATATGTGAATTATCTCATGCCATCTTTTTTTTTCATTACGTATTCCATTTGTCGACAATCTGTGTATATTGAACTACTCTTCATGTGTATCAGCCATTTGAGCCGGTTATGGAAAAATCTGGAGTGAAAATAAGGTCTTCAGAGCAGGCAATGGTACCTGTTGAAGCATATATCTCGATGGTTATAGGGAGCTCCTCAGAGGAGGATTCAGAGACAGATGACCAGTCCTATATCCCACCTGAGGTGTATGCTCTAAGTTGCAATGTTTATATTTCTCATATGATGCATATGGTGTGTTGCATTGCTTAGTTTAGACATCATATGCACAATATTGAATTCTATCTGCTTAGTTTAGAGATCATACATGCGAGTGCCAGCTGCTTAGTATATGAATCAATTATGTCAATTATATCATGCCATCCTGTATACTTAGACAACATGTATGTGAATTATTTCATCCCAACCTATTTTAGAAAGACATCATATAGTTTTGTCATGTCATCCTGTTTAGGTACTCATCATATGTTGAATTATGCCATTATATCCTGTTAAGTTATCCATCATATATCTGAAACTGTGTCATGCTATCCTGTTTAGTTAGGCATCATATATGTGAAATTGTGTCATGCTGTCCTGTTTGGTTAGACAACATATATGTGAATTACCACATCTGCCTATCATACAAAGTCTGTACGTTCAATTTCTTATCTTGTTTATCAGCCATTTGAATTGGAGGGGGTGATGGCAGTATCTAAGGGAGCAAAAACCCGTTCTTCACAAAAGACAGTGCTACCCGTCGATGCAGATAGAACCATGGTTGTACTGGCCCACAAACTAGCCCCACCACACATAATCGAGACTCTTCCAGATTGCACACTTACACCGTTGGGCAGAGAACCAGCTACAACCCATCTAACCGCAACCCTAGTGGATAGTAACCCACTTATAGTTGACAAAGCACCATGTCCACCACAGAGTACCCCCACACGAGCAGTTTGTAAAGCTACTGCAGTGCCCAAAGCACGAAGACCACCACAGCTAACCCAAACTCCATGTTTAAAGCAGAAGAGCAACTGTTCTCAGGTCAGATTCCGTAGCTATGGTCCATACTCCTTTGCCCTTGCATCACTGTATTTACTCATACCAACTACTTTCCAATTTGAAGGATCCAATTGAAACTCCAATGGCGCAACAGGTATGTTTTAAACCTATTTCTTTAACTGGATTGTTGTTCTAACTTCTTGCTCTATGTTGATTTCAGTTTAAGTTGTATAAACAGTTATGTTCTCATGTGATGCACATTACAAGTGCTGCCAATGCTGTGTAGTTTCTCACACTTATATTCTATCTATGCTGTTGTGTCTAAAAAATACATAAGTTGAACTGTGTCTCTATCTTGATTAGGGAACATAAACTAGAATGATATGGACAATACAGTGACCATAGTACATAGATATGTGTTTGTTTCATGATGTTATCCTGTCCAACTTACTACTGAACCGGTTTACCAAAATGAGTTTCGTATACTACAAGCTAAACCTGTGATGTGTCTGCTTGTTTCTCTTGTAGTATGCAAACAGAATATTGGAGAAGAGCACCCCACTATGCAATGGTAGAGAAAGTAATGCATATAAGGTTCAAGATAGTGAGACAACCCTGTTGGCCTCCAAGAAAGGTGATAAAAACGATCTTGTAGACAGTGAGAAAACCCCACAGTCCTGCGTTGATGTAGTGTTCGAGTTACTGGCCAGTACCGCTGGCACAAGCTCTTCGAACTCGCTTCCCGAATCACTTCGGCTTCTTCAGTCTCAGCTACAAGCTGAAAGGCATCAGTCAGCTGTGCTGCGGCAAGAAGCCGAAGGACTGAGGAAGTCCCTGCAGAATTCAGATGCGTACTTTCTTGTGCAACATCAAGGGCTGGAGGATTTAAGCGCCAAACAAGAGAAAGTTAATAAGCTTGCTAATCATCTTGCCAGCATTATGGGTACCCAGGATATTGTTTCTTGAACTCTTCTGAAGTGGTTTCAGTTCTGGACTTGTTATGCTGCGGCGTTTATATGCTGCTTTGTTCCCTATATTTGCACTGGTGGCGAACTTTGATGCCCAGTGGATGTAATATGTGTAATAGCCGTGATAGCCTAGCATAAGTTTCTTGCTTATTTATTTCCTTGTTGTCTTGTTTATTTGTTTGCTTGTAGTCAGTGCAGTTCTTTTTCCGCGGTTTGCTAGTGGCTACAATAACCTATTTCTTAAAACTAGGCCACAATAACCATGGGCTAATATTTAATGTAGTGACACTGGGCCTCCTACGGGCCGTAGAAACAGTGGGCCTTCTATGGGCCGTAGAAACAGTAGGCCTTCTACGGGCTGTAGAAACAATGGGCCTTCTACGGGCCGTATCATCAATGGGCCTTATACGGGCCGTATGATCGATTGGCCAAACATGGGCCAATAACAGGCCGCATTATGGCCGTAAACGGGCTAGAGTTGGAATCGTCCGTTCATGGGCCGACCATAACGGGCCATCGTTAGTAGGCCGTATTTGGTGACGCTATGAAAACGGCCCAACGTATTATCGGACCACAAACGGGCCGACTGTAACCACAGGCTAAATTTGGCCCACAAGCAGAAAATGACAGTAACGGGCCGTAATTAAACGAATGCTAGAAAGGAGCCCAATAATAAATGGGCTCTGGGAAGGCCGAAAGATAACATGGGCTGGAAATGGCCCAACGGAATAATGGGCCGTTAATGGGTATAAAGTGATACACTGTTCATTACGGGCCAGTTTCACCACGGGACGTTAATGGGTGTAAAGTGATACACTGTTCATTACGGGCCAGTTTCACCACGGGCCGTTAATAGGCCAAGAGTTACATAGGGCCTCATATGGGCTGAAAGACGTCATGGGCCATACAGGGCCAGAAGTGAAAACGGGCTGGAATCATATTGGATGGCCCAGATGACGCTACTGGGCCTAATTCTGATAGGGCGTAACGGGCCTTGGGTTAGCGGGCTGTAAATGGGCTATATGCGAACAGACCGTTAACAGGCTTTCCATGGGCCGGCCCGCCACCTTTTGACCAAGTCAAACGGGCCGGCCTTTTCACAGGAATGGGCCTCTATTGGGCCGTGCCACGTGTCGACGTATCATAGGCGGCTTCTGTCCAATGAGTGGATGACATCTGTCCCAACAATGAGCCGACACGTGTTTCCTCCAGCCAATGATGATTTTACACGTGGAAAATCCCCATTGGTCGGGGTTTTTAACGGGTTATCGGATCCAAAACCCGACCCGATAGCTTAACGGCGTTCCGTTACGGTGGATGCCACGTGTCGGTCACCCTTGACGAAAGCACTTCTGTGACGCGCGATTTATCGTCATGGAAGTGCACACTTCCGTGATGATAATTTTGGTAATGTCATGGAACACTTCTACGACAGCACATGTATGACTATCTTGATTCTGTCATAAAATCGTCATGGATGTACATGCATGACAAAAAACGCGACCTACTGTGACAAACACGTATCATCACGGAAGTGTATTTTTTTGTAGTGCCTGCCACCCTGGCCAAAATATTGGCCGAGCTGTTCAAAGGGGGGGAAGAGGAGTTCCTGCGCATCAAGCACAGGGAAGGATATTCTATGTATAGTTCTCCTAGCTGGCTAAGCCCGCAACTCCTCTACTCTACTCATTCCACTCCCTGAGCTATGTTTAATGAACATTAACCTGCCCATTGATAACAGCACTGGCGAAAGATTTCCGAAGGGCTTTACAGCCCCGCCTCGCAGCCTGAGGGCCACAATCGGGACCTTGACCCTGGATTTGAAGAGGATACGGATATATTCGTGGTGCTCGAGAATGGGGTGTTTTACCAGGCGAGCTACGACGGCACAGAGGTGGCCATCATCGCTGATTACCCTGGTCTTCTCCCCGCTTCCCACGTAAGTAGTCAGGAGACATTTCCCCCGAAAGGGTTCTCCCGTTCCACCTCACCCACCGCACTATCTCGTGCTTCAAAGGGGTCGACGTGCCGTGCTACTCTAGGAGCGACTCCGAAGAGAGCGGCTCCTGCACCGGGCAAGCCTTCGAAGAGGAAGGCAAACGAAGACACGGTCGGGCCCTCGTCAAAGAGGTATGGGTTTGCAAATATGTTTTTTAATAGTTGCATCCAACTGTGACTTTCATGTTCGTCCCGTATCAGGAAAAGAGTTCGCCGGACTGTGTCCGGGGATCCGGCCAGTTATACTCCAACAGCCGGGATCCGGCCCCAGCCGAGGAAAGGGGGCCGATATGGGAGTGACGCCGGACTGTCCTTCGGCTGAGGGCTCGGAAGATATGTCTATCACGAACTCGGAAGTGGAGAGCGCCATGAACCATCGGCATCGGAGGGCCATTTTACGAGACCCCCACTTTTCGGAAGAGGCATTTAATGACTTCAGCTCGGCTGATGCATACATCCGAGCTGCTCGAGATGGGCTTAGCAGAGCCACAAAGCAGCATTTAAGAGATGTGCAGGTAAGTTTCCTGTGTCTGAGTATGATAACCATATGCCAGTAGCCCCCGAGACTTAAAGTAGTTGGTACAACTGATTTGAGGATCGCTGCATAATCAGGTTCTTTCTGAGAAGAACGACTTGCTGGCCCAAGAGCTAGAAAAGTGTCGGACACAGTTAAATGCAGTTACCGCCGAACTGGAAAAATCCAAGAAGGCATCTTCCGGCAATATTTCCCTCCATCGAAAAACAGTAATTGTATAGCGAATATGTTAACACTGCGGCTTAACAGGATCGTCAGGTCAACTGGAGGAAAAAGAGTCAAAAAGACTACATGCCGCAGGCGAGCGGGTGCTGGCCCGAGTAAGATAGGAGAAAAACAAACTCCAAGATTCAAACACCCAGCTGGGCGAAGAACAGAAAGATGTGCGGGCCCAGTTGGCTGACTCCGTAAAGGAGAACAAAAGGCTGCGAGGCGGCATATTCAGTACGTGGCCGAACTTACCTTGTGATAGTTCGGAGATTAAAGGTACTGATAGAGTTATGTTTGTAGGTATGCTGACGGGCCGTCCCGAAGAGGAGATGTTCGGATTCTCGGGCGACCTGCTACAAGAGCTGTCGCGCATGCATGAGCAAGCTCGGTAGGTGATGCGAGGCGTTGCCAAGACCTTGTGGCCATCTGCCTCTCCTCCAAGAAAGATGGAGGAGCTCCTAGAGCTATTCAAGGGAGCGCGGCGGCGCTTTCGATTGTGGAAAATAGGTGCGTGAGAGGCCTGGGCCATGGTGAAAACGCGGTACACCAAGCTTGATCCGAATCATATGGCTCGGATCGGACCTCTAGGGTCAGATGGGAAAGAAGTTCCCGTTAGTTTGGTATATGACCAAGTAAAAGTAGCCGCCAAGTATTCCCAGCAGGATTGTAAGTTAGATAGCCTGCTGGACGCTCTAGAGGAGGAAGTTTTTGATTCCTAAGTGACTATGTACTTTCCTTTGCATATGTAGCTCTAGCTGAATTGTAAAACGATTGTCATGGAAGACCTTTTCGCTTCGACCTCTGGACCCGAAGGTGCGGAGTGTTTCCAAATACCAGAGCGGCCGAGTAGACCAGGTATGCATGGAAACCAGGCGTAGGGGTCATAGTTGCTTGAACAGACAAGTATCCACCTAGTTATGTATATTACATTGAGATTGTAAGAAACATCTTCCAGAGAGAATAGTTCCGTTAAGGGTTCCTTTCCCTGGCACTAAAAAAAACAGACACATCCGTGACATTTTGGGCCGAACGAAAAAAAAATATGTCATACTTATGACACTTCTATGACGATAATTGTGACAAAACCCGGTATCATCATAGATGTGGTGGGGTCCTACTTCTATGACAAAAAATCATGACGGAAAATGGGCTTTTCGTCGTGGGCGGGCCGGAGACGCAGCTGCATGACATTCTTTGGGCCGTCCATGACGGAAAAAAACGTGGTAGAAGTGAGGGCGAGGAAAATATCAGGGTGTTCCCGGTTACGGTGGGTGGTCGGGGCCGAGCAATGCACGTTTCTCTCGAACACGCACGCGTGTGGGTGCGAGGCGTTGGGCTCTAACTGAACCCGAGCGATTGCAGTGCAGGCTACGCGTTACTGAACCCGAGCGATCGATCGATGGCTGTTAACTGAACCCGATCGAGTGATTCCTTCGGTACTGCAGCTAACTGAAGCCGATCGATGCTTCCTCGGGATGAACAGTGAGCGTTGCTGGGGGGTTTGGATGAACAGTTCCCGGTGGGGGTGGATGAACAAGACCCCGTGGTGTTGCCTCTGGATGCATAGGACCCCGATCGATCGAGCCGGTTGGGGCTGGATGAACAGGACCCCGTGGAGGGCTGGATGAACAGGACCACCCCGTGGAGGGCGGGATGAACAGTAGACGGTGGAGGGCTGGATGAACAGTAGCCCGTGGAGGGGTGGTTGAACTGGAGCCCGTGGAGAGGGCTGGTTGAACTGTAGCCGGTGGAGTAGCGCGCGGTGGAGGCTGGATGAACAGGAGCCCGTCGATGAACAGTCGCAGGTGGAGGCTGGAGGATGTCGACGGTGGATGAACAGTAGCCCGTAGAGGCTGGAGGGGGTCGATGGTGGAGATGAACAGTATCCCGTGGAGTCCCGTTTTGCACTAAGCCACACCCCTCCCGATGAACAGGACCCCCATTTCGACCATAGCTCTCCAACACAAGTCCGTTTCCTCCGTTTTGCGGTACGCGGCACCCCTCCCGATCAGCAGGACCCCCGTTTCGACCGTTGGAGGTCCGTTTCCCTCCATTTTGTGGTACGCCAAACCCCTCCCGATGAACATGATCCTGTTTCGAACGTGGCCGGTCGAATACAAGGCCGTTTCCTCCGTTCTGCGGTACGCCAGGCCTCGTTTCCATCTGCTGTTCCATCCAAGCCGGTTGGCTCCTACGCGTTCCGTTGCCTCCCGATGAACACGACGCATTCCGTTGCCTCCTCATGAACACGACGATGACACAGTTTCTCTGTTCCGACCAAGCCATGTGCACAAGCCCTGGCCGTACGTATGCGCGAGTAGGCGTTCGAGACCCTGCCCGTATGTACGTACGTGGCCGTATTTTCTTTCTTGCACACTGGCCGTTGTATGTACGTGTACATGCTACGTGCGCGCCTCAACTACGACACGTGCGCGCCTCTACATCGACCAGTATGTACCTACACGTTCGCGACCAGAATGACAACTCTATGTACACTTTGACTAGGTGGGTCCCGACTGTCACGCACTTCCTTGCCTGCGAAGATGTAGCTGGTGGGTCCCAGCAGTCAGGGGGGCGAATCGTTTTTTCTTTTTTTGCCCGGACGCACTTCCTTGCATGCGAAGATGTAGCTGGTGGGTCCCAGTCAGGGGGAAACGTTTTTTCGCGAAATACGGTGGCCCGTCCGGTGGGTCCCCGCTGTCAGGTGGAGGAATAATTATTTTGCGCGTAATAAGGAGGCACTTCCTTGCTGCGGCCGTGGATCCAGCTATCAGCCTCTTCACGTACAGTCCACGTCCGATGGAAGCCGTTCCTTAACCACGTTGACCACGCCGCGCCGAGAGCACCAGGGCGGTGGACGACGGCGAGGCCTAGGAAGGGAACGACGCAGAGCCGGGGAAGATGCGGCAGTGGAAGCCCGCGTGGAGAGGAGTACGAGGGTTGACTGGTTCGGCTGCGGTGTGAGGTTGTCGTCGTTGCAGAATAACAGGGGATGTGGGTGAGTGCAGGGATGGCCTGGCCAGCGGTGGGAGTAGTAGGCGCGGTGAGGCCTCCGCGGAAGCACAGCCAGCCACGGGAGGCAGGAGCACGAGGCACGACCAGCGCTGGTTTGGGCGGCTGGAGCAAGAAGACCAGAGGTTGAAGAAGCACTACGGCCGTTGGATGGACATCGTACGGTCACTGGAGCTAGAATCGTGCATATTGACTAAGTTGACAAAGCCCTCCGTCCACGTCAACTTAGTAGGCCCACAAGTCAACCTGCCACTATACTGGGTCCCAGCTAACAGGGGGGTATTCATTTTTTTTGTGCATAATAAGGAGGCACTTCCTTGCGTGCGAAGATATAGTTGGTGAGTCCGAGCTGTCAGTGGCGGTAACGTTTTTTTCGCGAAATACAGAGGCCCTTTCGGTGGGTCCCAGATGTCAGGTGGAGGAATCATTATTTTGCACGTAATAAGGAGGCATTTCCTTGTGTGCGGCCATGGACCCAGCTGCCAGCCTCTCCACGTACAGTCCACTTCAGATGCATGTCCGTCGTTGACCATGTTGACCAGGCCGCGCCGAGAGCACCAGGGCGATGGACGATGGCGAGGCCTAGGAAGGGAATGACATGGAGGCAGGGAAGACTCGGCAGTTTTTTCCCACGCGGAGGGGAGTACGACTGTACGAGGGTTTACTTGTTCGTCTGCCGTCGCCGGAGAATAACAGCAGGTGTGGGTGAGTAGAGGGATGGCTAGGCCAGCGATGGGAGTACGGTGGGGCGGTGAGGCCTGCGCGGCAGCACAGCCGGCCGCGGGGAGGTGAGGGCAGGCAGTCCCGCTGGCGCTTGTTTGAGGGGCTGGAGTAGGAAGAGCAGAGATTGAAGTAGCACGACGGCCGTTGGATGGACATCCAATAGTCACTGCTTGTGCGTCAACGTTTTTTTAGGAAAGCCTCAAATCTGTGGAAAACATCATACAGCCCATCTGCCATTATTTCTAATAATTTACAGCCCATTTGCTAATTCTTAAGGTTTTTTTGGAGCCCATATTCTTTTTGTTAGCATTACAGCCCATATTGTGGCCACGGTTAAAAAACTATACAAAATTTTGCACACTTCGATGCGGTCCGAACTGTTTTTAATCCCGAAATTTCGAGTCACATTCAAACTAATTTTAAAAATAAATGTATATCAATATAAAATCCAACAAATTGTCCACGCATAAAAATCAATTCAATTTAAAATCTCAAAATGAAAAAAATAAATTTGAAACTAATTGCCGGTTTGATGTGTTATAAAAATGTACATCCCATTTCTCATTACTGATAGGCCATTTTCTCGGCCAGCCGAATGAAGCTCTCCTCGTCATGAAAGATTTGCAGCCCAACAGGCCTGCGACTTACTTGGCAAATCACAAAAAAACTGGGCTGTGGCCGTGGATCCAGCTGCGGCCGTGGACCCAGCTGTCAGAATCTCCACATACAGTACTCTTCCGATGGAAGTCGGTCGTTGACCACATTGACCACGCCGCGCCGAGAGCACCAAGGCGGCGGACGACGACGAGTCCTAGGAAGGGGACGACGCGGAGCCGGGGAAGACGCGGCAGTGGATGACCACGCGGAGAGGAGTACGAGGGTTCACTGGTTCGGCTGCGGTGTGAGGCTGCCGTCGCCGCAGAATAACAGGGGGTGTGGGTGAGTGGAGGGATGGCCTGGCCAACAGTGGGAGTAGTATGGGGGCGGTGAGGCCTCCGGGGCAGCACAGCCGGCCACGGGAGGCAGGACCAGGCTGGACGACCGGCGCTGCTTTGGGCTGCTGGAGCAAGAAGACCAGAGGTTGAAGAAGCACTATGGCCGTTGGATGGACATCGTACGGTCACTGGAGCTAGAATCATTCATATTGACTAAGTTGACAAAGCCCTCTGTCCCTGTCAACTCAGTAGGCCCACAAGTCAGCCACCCACTATGGTGGGTCCCACCTAGCAGGGGGTATTCATTTTTTTGTGCGTCATAAGGAGGCACTTCCTTGCGTGGGAAGATATAGCTGGTGGGTCCGACCTGTCAGCGGGGGGGGGGGACGTTTTTTTCGCGAAATACAGAAGCCCTTCCCGTGGGTCCTAGCTGTCAGGTGGAGGAATCATTATTTTGCGCGTAATAAGGAGGCATTTCCTTACGTGCGGCCGTGGACCCAACTGTCAGCCTCTCCATGTACAGTCCACATCCGATGGATGTCGTTCATTGACCACGTTGACCAGGCCGCGCCGAGAGCACCAGGGCCGTGGACGATGGTGAGGCCTAGGTAGGGAACGACACGGAGCCAGGGAAGACTCGGCAGTTGTTTCCCACGCGGCGGAGTACGAGGGTTTACTGGTTCGTCTGCCGTCCTCGGAGAATAACAGCAGGTGTGGGTGAGTAGAGGGATGGCTAGGCCAGCGATGGGAGTACGGTAGGGTGGTGAAGCCTGCGTGGCAGCATAGCCGGCCGTGGGAGGAGGGAGCAGGCAGTCTCTCCGGCGCTTGTTTGAGCGACTGGAGCAGGAAAAGCAGAGATTGAAGAAGCACGACAGCCGTTGGATGGACATCCAACAGTCACTGCTCTCGTGTGCATTATTTCTAATAATGTGCAGCCCATATCCTAATTCTTATGAATTTTTTTGGAGCCCATCTTCTTTTTGTTAGCATTACACCCCATATTGTGGCCACGGTTAAAAAGTATACGATTTTTTGCATATTTCGGTGCGGTCAACTGTTTTTAATCCCGAAATATCGATTCACATTCAAACTATTTTGAAAAATAATTTATATAAATATAAAATCCAAATAATTGTCCATGCATAAAAATCAATGGAATTTAAAATCTTGTAATGAAAAAAATTGAAACTAATTCCCGGTTTGATGTGTTTTAAAAATGTACAGCCCATTTCTGGGCAAACCGAATGAAACTCTCCTCGTCTTGAAAGATTTGCAGCCCAGCAGGTCTGATAAAGCAAGTAGGACTCATTTGGGTATTTCTTAAAAAAATAGAACTGGGCTAGCCATTTTCAGCAAGAAAAAATACAACTGGGCCCATGATGTGGTAAACATAAATAAAACCCTAGCTAGACGGGCCACAGCCCCCGCACAGCGCCGTTGTTACCCTGATCCGTCGCTAAAACTAGTATAAATAACAACTGCTTGTTCCTAAAAAAAACTACGCGACCTACTGGGTCCCTGGTGTCAGCCGCTCGTAGTGTTTTTGAAAGATAGCAGGAGAACTGCTACAATTCATTAAGAGGAAGCGGTAAAGAAACCGATGCTCAGTTAATTAAGGAAAACCGAGCTAAAAACTTTACAAAGACCACACGGCCGACACAACACGAACCGCTCGTAGTGTAATTCTCTCGTTTATTGACTACGTTGACAATGGCATGAGCCCTAGATGTCCAACCATTAGGAGGAACCATATTTTTGGGCTTGTAATATAGAGGCACTTGCTTGCCTACTGCCATGGCGCTGGTGGGTCCCTACTATCATCTTCTCCACGTACAGTCATCTCCTTGTTCCTCTCGGTTGTTGACGATGTTGACAACGCAAGAGGGCAGCGCACCGCGCACGACGAGCGAACCAAGGCCGCAAGGCGGAGGACGATGGCGAGGCCTCGGACGGAACGAACAGGAGCCATGGAAGATGCGCCGGTCCAGTCGCAGGCTGAGGGGAGTACAAGGGTTGACTGGTTCGGGTGCGGGTGCGTGTTGGGGCTGACGCCGCCTGAGAATAACAGGACGTGTGGGGGAATAGAGGGAGGGACTGGCCAACGTTGGAGGGTACGTACGGTAGGGCGGCGGAGGCGCAGCCAGCCATGGGAGGCGGGAGCAAGCGGAGCCGACGGGGTGGTTTGGTTTGGGTGGCTGGAGGAAGAAGAAGACAAGAGATAGAAGATACACGACAGATGTTGGATGTCAATCCAACGGCTGGTAGGCAGAACCGTTTGTTGACTGGCTAGTAAGTCGACACCACCTTGGATAGGCTATTTCCTCGCGGGTCCCAAATGTCAGAATCCAAATCTGTCACGGTCATGCAGCCCTTCCTATGAAAATTTATAGCCCATTTGATGTGCTAGTTGGAAATAAGTTTGTGGGTGCTGGTGGGGGCTAATCACTTGGCTTCTGTAATGCACAGTGAGCTCAAGCAGCCGGCGAGAGTGATGTTATTTCCCTTGGTTGAGAATTGTTAGTTGTTACAATATTTCATCTAAATTAAATGACTGGCAAGCCATTTGCCTTGCTTCAAAGAAAATATGACAGTCACAGGCGAGTTGAAAAGGGCAAGAACATCTAACTCCAGCTTACAAACTGTACAAAAGCACGAGAGTTAATTGTTCATCAGGTTTACGAAAAAACCCAGGTTGAAAAGGGCAACAACATCTAACTCCAGCACTGTTTTTGGCAGTCACAGTCAAATGGATCGGTCGGGTCCACAATATGTTGTAAATAGAAGCCCGGCACGTTCAGAAGCTCTTTTGCCCACCTGAAACTCCTTTTTTTGCTCTTCCACATACCCATCCGTCAAAACCATGCTGCTGATAAACCTAAGTCTGATGGACAATAGTAACCTCGCATTCAGCAGGAAGAATGTGACAAATTTAGTGTTTGCACGGTTGGCTACATATCGTTCTAGCGTTATTGTCTTCAATCGAATCTCATGAGAAGTGAGGAAATCCCGATGCTTACGAATCCACCGATTGGTTAGAACTTTCTTACCCCGTCCTGTTGCCTAAATAGACATGAAGATTGAAAACGGTTAAGGTCTAAAAAAAGAGTGTCGAAAGAGCAACAGCTGAACGGTTAATTCTAGTATACTATATGCGGGCTTCCAATGTCCGTGAAATTATCACCTTCATATACAACTTCTCTAGACATGGAAAGCATTGCAGCAAGCCAATAATCTTGTTTAGATCAAAACTATTCATTTGGATATATAAGAACTTGACAGAATCCAGCACCATTGATAGGCCATCCATGGAGAAACTCTTCATTGCGCATAGAACATAATATTAGTACAAAATGTGTACTCCAAGATGACATATAACTTATGCGCACAAATTTAAAATGCAGCTTATGGTTACAAGTGTAGATGATAATGTAAAGTACCTGAAGAACTGTGGAGCCAAACACCATATTGAAATGAGCACAGAGATCATGTATTACACCCAAGGTCTCCAGTTTAGGTGCAGAGAGGATGGTTATTTGCAACGGTGAATAACTAGAATCAAGGATCAACCTTTGAAGTGAAGGGGCATCTTGGATGATGAGCTGCCTTCCGTCAAAACAAATTCCAATTCTTACATGCTTAGGCGACTTTATTTGGAGACAACCGATTCTAACTGTGAAAACAAGCACCAAGCACTCCAGGGCAGGGCAACTGGAGTGGATGATGCTGTGCAATGAGGCCTCCGATATACGAACCCGCACAAGTGAAAGTTTCTTGAGAAATGGGAGTCGAAGGTTTAGTACCAGATTGTCTGGTAGGTCGCACAGCGCAAAGGTGGCGGTGTGGAGAGAGGAGGAAAACCGCGAGATGGACATCGGTGCTGAGGGCACAGGTAGATGGCGTTCGGTATCTGGTAGGTTATTTCTAGGGGAATAGTAGAACTCAAGCAGCTGTAGTTCTGTGAATTCAGGGGATTTCAGCCAGGCGTCCACCGTGCAGGGCATGGTATGCTTGCTCAGGTAGCATGATTGCTCAGGGATGCAGAGGCTTTGAACGGAGCCCTGGTGGGAGGAGATGATGGCTCTAGGGATTTGAAAAACATTGAAGAGAGATAGCTGATGACAGTCGAGATTATGGGGCACGGCACGCCATAGAGGGTGCCACCGAATTGAGAGGACTTGGGTGCGGCAGGAATCCTTGGTGGGGAGAAGCGAGATGATCTCCCCAAGGACGGCATCCGGGAGATCGCTGATGCGGTCCACCCGAGATTCTACGGGTTCCTGGGATCCGGTGGGGGTGGGGTCGCCGCTTCTCCCCGCGCTCCCGGGTGCGGGATCTACAACAGGCGTCGCCGCTGGCGGGAGCCTCATCTTCTTGGCGCTGGGGTCTGCCGACTCCATTTTCCTCGAGGGCATCGCGTCGCGCTCACGGATTTGAGCAGAGTAACGAATTATGACTAGTACAGTGGATACAATACCGCTTCTGGCTCCTCCTAGGTCATTGAAACGTCTCCCTCTACTGAATGTCGTTATACTTTTGTTCACCGACATGTAGGCCATGCAGCACATGGGCCCAAATGCCATCCACCAAATTAGAAGGCAGTATGCACGCGGAGAGTCACCCCGGTTGTAGCGCGGCAATAATGAGCTGTCGTATCACAAAACCCCACCTCCCCGCAGTCTAAGTTTGACGGATGAGGCAACCATGATTTCACTCTTTGCTGAATCCCCTTCTCCCTCACTGTCTTCAAGAAAGGCAACACTCGCATCTCCCACTATTCTTCTCTCCCAATGAAGGGAAGGTAAGCGGATCCGTGATGTTGGTATATTTTCGTTCAGAGAAAAAAAAGAACTTTTGCAAAGCAGTAACCGATCCTCACTCTCTTTTTTGTTTCATTGTCATTGCGATTGTGTTTTCCTTTCAGTGATCTCCTAGTATTCCTCAGTTTCATGATGGACCAAGGAGAACCAGGCAAAGATCTGCCGATATTGGAGCAGACGCGGGAGGCTGATCCCCACGAGACACAGAGCTCCAAGAAGATGGAGGCAGCCACCGAGCCGACCCCAGATACGCTCACGGCCACTACTGAGATGGTCAACGCCCCGTTTGAGGTTACAGCCCCCGTGGCACTGCAGGAGCAGTTTTCCACCTTCGAGGATGTGTCCCCCCCCCCCCCCGCTGAGCTGCCCAAGGTGATTTTCTTCTTTGCCGATCTCGATTGTGGTTGTTCATCTAAGTATGTGGTGATGAATAATGCAAAATTTTATTAGCTTTGATGCCATGCTATACATAGTGGTCTAAATAACTTGTGTTTCTTATACTGGAAGGTAATTCAAAATTTGTTTCTGTTTCAATTAGAGCCCTGATGCAGACAAGGATTGTGTGGTTGTACATGTCACTCGCTACGAGGCGGATGACCTGAATATACGCACTGGGAAAACAGAGTTTTTAGGCCGTTGGATCCTGGAAGCCATTTGCGCTTATACCAATGAAGAGTTGTATTCCAGCCTCACTGTTGTCAGGCGTGTTGTCCAGGGTGTACTGAAGCACAAGAAGTTCAAAGCTACTCCTTCGTTTGTGAGGCATACTGTTCTTGTCAAGCTTACGCAGGAAGATGACGTGGCATGCCTCCACAAACAAGTATATGAGTGGTAAGTTCACAAGGTTGTCTTCATGAAGGTTCACAGGATTGAGCTGCTGCCGGACGTCCTCGATGATGTTCCTGGCAAGGTCCGTTTTGTGTCCAGCACAAATTAGATCGAGGCATGAAATACTTGCCCCAGCTAGTGTTTAATAGTAGTTTGGATTTTGTCTAATTATCCGAACCTTGCCTGTTATCGAGCCCTCTGGGGCTAGTACTCTGTTTGAATCAGTCTATGGGAACTGCTGCAACTTTTGTGTGCTCGTGAATCATCGTAATTGTTGCCGAAACAGATGTGTCCTCACTAGTTTTATCATACGAGCAGTGTGTGTTTCGATGAAATTGAGTACTCGTTTGAGAACTGTGCACCGACGTATACATAAGTACTTGTAAACACTGTTGGTGCTACCCCACTTGTAAGCAGTTGTGCAAAACACGACACATTGGCTCAGCTCGCTTCAACACTAGGCTATCGACCAGCTAACAATCAACAACCTGCTGTCTGACATATAAGCAACTATGTATCTTGTTACAGTGGTTCATGCAGTTAACTGAGGCCACAATGTAAATTCCAAACGTTCACACGCTAGTCCAGCGTTCATGTAGAACACTCACATTAAACTCGGCTTCATAAAAAACTTGAAAAGCATAAGTTAAGAAATTTTATACATCTCAATGATTCATAGAACATAAGAAACATATACTACTTCACAGCAAAAGACAAAGTTGTGAGAAGGTTTACAAATCAGGAAAAAACAAGCAAGGCTTCTCTGAGCAAAGGGCCTCCCGGCAGGCTTAAATTTCTTGTAGTTCACTCTGGTTTTTTCTTGTTGCCACCATCCAAGGTTAGGTTCTCTCATTCCAGAATAACCAATTATAATTGTGTTCTCAGCTGGAATGCTGAACTGAACCATGTAGTGTACTGACCAGCTGAAATTCTTGTGCATTCCACTAAATTTAAGCACCGCTATTTGTAGAAATAAGCAGACCACAACGCCTCTTGTCCGCGCACCTGTCCAAAAAACCGCCGTGCAGCCGTGCCAGCTAGTCCTCGGTCCATGGATGAACTGGTAGAAAGTGCATTCCGGACTAGGATGCAGTTGTTTTCGCTCGTCCCTACACTGCACTCAGGAAGTAAAACGTACGAATCAACTTCTTTTATATTGCGTTGGTCATTCTTCCTAGTAACTACCAATGTAGGAATACCTAGAAGACGGGTGGTTAGAGGGATAGCCATCTCATTTTGCGCAGTTCTACTAAAACTGAGGTGTGTGCTTTTGATTGCGCGGATAGAAATGATATGGAGACAGACATCCCGAAACGATATGGAGACAGACATCCCTGTTTGCGCAAATACTAAAGACGGTTATTTAAATAGTGATAGATATTTACAGTGGCGTATGATTAACAACAGCATCTATTGTGTTATAGTTGGCACTAGATTGATAGTATGAAAGTGTCCTTAAGTAAGTAGCATCACATCACATCAACACTGCCACTAGATTAACATGCAGAACAATAGCATTAGTATTACTATCATAAGAGTAGCACATGGTAAGTAAATGTGCAATCAAATTTGTGCAGTTCCACTGGGATGAAGCAATGTTAGCGGCGTGAGATTTAAGTGTAACTGCAAAAAAACAATTCATGGGAAATAAAGCAAGACAGAAGCACATCATAAAATGGTGGTGGCATTGCTTCAATTTATCGACGGCACTAGACCATTACTTATAGTGACATTAGGTGGCATTGCTTAATGCTTCATGTGATTTTACATTCACGGTAGCGATATGGGCGTACAGACAGCAGAGGCATAAAGTGGTGAGGCAGATGTTTTTGCCGAGAGCGGCAAACACTCAGGCAGTTGCTACCTCTTGAGCACTGCGTTGGTTTTCCCTTGAAGAGGAAAGGGTGATGCAGTAAAGCAGCGTAAGTATTTCCCTTAGTTTTTGAGAACCAAGGTATCAATCCAGTAGGAGGCCACACACGAGTCCCTCGCACCTACACAAACAAATAAATCCTCGCAACCAACATAATAAAGGGGTTGTCAATCCCTTCACGGTCACTTACGAGAGTGAGATCTGATAGATATGATAAGATAATCTTTTTGGTATTTTTATGATAAAGATGCAAAGTAAAGAAAGCAAAATAAAAACGGCGCCAGAAATAACTTGTTGTCGGGAGATTAAATATGATGGAAAATAGACATGGGGGCCATAGGTTTCACTAGTGGCTTCTCTCGAGAGCATAAGTATTACGGTGGGTGAACAAATTACTGTTGAGGAATTGACAGAATTGAGCATAGTTATGAGAATATCTACGTATGATCATGTATATAGGCATCACGTCCGCGACAAGTAGACCAACTCCTGCCTCCATCTACTACTATTACTCCACACATCGACCGCTATCCAGCATGCATCTAGAGTATTGAGTTCATAAGAACAGAGTAACGCTTTAAGTAAGATGACATGATGTAGAGGGATAGACTCATGCAATACGATATAAACCCCATCTTGTTATCCTCGATGGCAACAATACAATACGTGCCTTGCTGCCCCTACTGTCACTGGGAAAGGCCACCACAAGATTGACCCCAAAGCTAAGCACTTCTCCCATTGCAAGAAAGATCAATCTAGTAGGCCCAACCAAACTAATAATTCGAAGAGACTTGCAAAGATAACCAATCATACATAAAAGAATTCAGAGAAGATTCAAATATTGTTCATAGATAAACTTGATCATAAACCCACAATTCATCGGTCTCAACAAACACACCGCAAAAGAAGATTACATCGAATAGATCTCCACAAGAGAGGGGGAGAACATTGTATTGAGATCCAAAAAGAGAGAAGAAGCCATCTAGCTAATAACTATGGACCCGAAGGTCTGAGGTAAACTACTCACACATCATCGGAGAGGCTATGGTGTTGATGTAGAAGCCCTACGTGGTCGATGCCCCCTCCGGCGGAGCTCCGGAAAAGGCCCCAAGATGGGATCTCACGGGTATAGAAGGTTGCGGCGGTGGAATTAGGTTTTTGGCTCCATATCTGATAGTTTGGGGGTACGTAGGTATATATAGGAGGAAGAAGTACGTCGGTGAAGCAACGTGGGGCCCACGATGGTGGAGGGCGCGCCCGCCTACCTCGTGCCTTCCTGGTTGATGTCTTGACGTAGGGTCCAAGTCCTCTGGATCTCGTTCGTTCTGAAAATCATGATCTCGAAGGTTTTAATCCGTTTGGACTCCGGTTGATATTCTTTTTCTGCGAAACTCTGAAATAGGCAAAAACGGCAATTCTGGGCTGGGCCTCCGGTTAATAGGTTAGTCCCAAAAATAATATAAAAGTGTATAATAAAGCCCATTAATGTCCAAAACAGAATATAATATAGCATGGAACAATCAAAAATTATAGATACGTTGGAGACGTATCAAGCATCCCCTAGCTTAATTCCTGCTCGTCCCTGAGTAGGCAAATGGTAAAAACAGAATTTTTGATGTGGAATGCTACTTGGCATAATTTCAATGTAATTCTCTTAATTGTGGTATGAATATTCAGATCCGAAAGATTCAAGACAAAATTTTAATATTGACCTAAAAATAATAATACTTCAAGCATACTAACTAAGCAATTATGTCTTCTCAAAATAACATGGCCAAAGAAATTTATCCCTACAAAATCATATAGTCTGGCTATGCTCTATCTTCACCACACAAAGTATTTAAATCATGCACAACCCCGATGACAAGCCAAGCAATTGTTTCATACTTTTGGTGTGCTCAAACTTTTCAATCTTCACGCAATACATGAGCGTGAGCCATGGACATAGCACTATATGTGGAATAGAATGGTGGTTGTGGAGAAGACAAAAAAGGGAGAAGATAGTCTCACATCAACTAGGCGTATCAACGGGCTATGGAGATGCCCATTAATAGATATCAATGTGAGTGAGTAGGGATTGCCATGCAACGAATGCACTAGAGTTAGTAGATGAGAGCTCAACAAAAAGAAACTAAGTGGGTGTGCATCCAACTCGCTTGCTCACGAAGACCTAGGGCATTTTGAGGAAGCCCATCATTGGAATGTACAAGCCAAGTTCTATAATGAAAATTTCCCACTAGTATATGAAAGTGATATCATAGGAGACTCTCTATCATGAAGATCATGGTGCTACTTTGAAGCACAAGTGTGGTAAAAGGATAGTAACATTGTCCCTTCTCTCTTTTTCTCTCATTTTTTTGGGCCTTCTCTTTTCTTCATGGCCGTTCTCTTTCTTTTTTTTAGTCCGGAGTCTCATCCCGACTTGTGGGGGAATCATAGTCTCCAACATCCTTTCCTCACTTGGGACAATGCTCTAAAAAATGATGATCATCACACTTTTATTTACTTACAACTCAACAATTACAACTCAATACCTAGAACAAAATATGACTCTATGTGAATGCCTCCGGCGGTGTACCGGGATATGCAATGAATCAAGAGTGACATGTATGAAAGAATTATGAATGGTGGCTTTGCCACAAATACAATGTCAACTACATGATCATGCAAAGCAATATGACAATGATGGAGCGTGTCATAATAAACGGAACGGTGGAAAGTTGCATGGCAATATATCTCGGAATGGCTATGGAAATGCCATGGTAGGTAGGTATGGTGGCTGTTTTGAGGAAGGTATATGGTGGGTGTATGACACCGGCGAAAAAGTGCACGGTATTAGAGAGGCTAGCAATGGTGGAAGGAAGAAAAGTGTGTATAATCCATGGACTCAACATTAGTCATAAAGAACTCATATACTTACTGCAAAAATCTACAAGTTATCAAAGCAAATTATTACGCGCATGCTCCTAGGGGGATAGATTGGTAGGAAAAGACCATCGCTCGTCCCCGACCGCCACTCATAAGGAAGACAATCAATAAATAAATCATGCTCCGACTTCATCACATAACGGTTCACCATACGTGCATGCTACGGGAATCACAAACTTTAACACAAGTACTTCTAAAATTCACAACTACTCAACTAGCATGACTCTAATATCATCATCTCCATATCTCAAAACAATTATCAAGCATCTAACTTCTCATAGTATTCAACACACTCATAAGATTTTTTTTACTAATCTTGGATGCCTATCATAATTGAAGCAAATTACCATGCTGTTTTGTAGGAATCTCAAAATAGTCTAAGTGAAGCATGAGAGAACAATAGTTTCTATAAAACAAAACCACCACCGTGCTCTAAAAGATATAAGTGAAGCACTAGAACTAAAACTATATAACTCAAAAGATATAAGTGAAGCACATAGAGTAATCTAACAATTTCCGAATCATGTGTGTCTCTCTCAAAAGGTGTGTACAGCAATGATGATTGTGGCAAACTAACAAACAAAGACTCAAATAATACAAGACGCTCCAAGCAAAACACATATCATGTGGTGAATAAAAATATAGCTCCAAGTAAAGTTACCGATGGAAGTAGACGAAAGAGGGGATGCCTTCCGGGGCATCCCCAACCTTTAGCTTTTAGGTGTCCTTAGATTATCTTGGGGTGCCATGGGCATCCCCAAGCTTAGGCTCTTGTCACTCCTTGTTCCATAATCCATCAAATCTTTTACCCAAAACTTGAAAACTTCACAACACAAAACTCAGCAGAAAATCTCGTGAGCTCCGTTAGCGAAAGAAAACAAAACACCACTTCATGGTACTGTAATGAACTAATTCTTTATTTATATTGGTGTTAAACCTACTGTATTCCAACTTCTCTATGGTTTATAAACTATTTTACTAGCCATAGATTCATCAAAATAAGCAAACAACACACGAAAAACAGAATCTGTCAAAAACAGAATAGTCTGTAGTAATCTGTAACTAACGCAAACTTCCAGAACTCCAAAAATTCAGCCAAAATAGGACGACCTAGAAAATTTGTTTTTTGATCATCAGAAATTGGAATCAATATTGTATCACGTTCTGGTGATTTTTAACAATTATTTTGGTGAACAGAAAGTTTCTGTAATTTTCAGCAAGATCAAATAACTATCATCCAAGAAGATCCTATATGTTAAAATTGGCACAAACACTAATTAAAACATAAAAACACATCTAACCAGAGGCTAGATCAAATATTTATTCCTAAATAGAAGCAAAAAAAAATTGGGTTGCCTCCCAACAAGCGCTATCGTTTAACGCCCCTAGCTAGGCATAAAAGCAAGGATAGATCTAGGTATTGCCATCTTTGGTAGGCAATCCATAAGTGGCCCTCATAATAGATTCATAAGGTAATTTTATTTTCTTTTTAGGGAAGTGTTCCATGCCTTTCCTTAACGGAAATTGGAATCTAATATTCCCTTCCTTCATATCAATAATTGCACCAATCGTTCTAAGGAAAGGTCTACCAAGAATAATAGGACATTAAGGATTGCAATCTATATCAAGAACAATAAAATCTATGGGCACATAATTCCTATTTGCAACAATAAGAACATCATTAATTCTTCGCATAGGTTTCTTAATGGTGGAATCCGCAAGGTGCAAGTTTAAAGAGCAATCATCAAAATCACGGAAACCTAGCAAATCGCACAAAGTTTTCGGGATCATGGAAACACTAGCACCCAAATCACACAAAGCATAGCATTCATGATCTTTAATTTTAATTTTAATAGTAGGTTGCCACTCATCATAAAGTTTTCTAGGGATAGAAACTTCCAACTCAAGTTTTTCTTCATAAGATTGCATCAAAGCATCAACGATATGTTTAGTAAAGGCTTTATTTTGACTATAAGCATGTGGATAATTTAGCACGGATTGCAACATGGAAATACAATCTATCAAAGAGCAATTATCATAATTAAATTTCTTGAAATCCAAAATAGTGGGTTCATTAATATCTAGAGTTTTGATCTCTTCAATCCCACTTTTACCAATTTTTGCATCAAGATCTCAAAACTCCGAATTTTTGGAACGCCTTCTAGGTAAAGGTGGATCTTATTCAGTCCCATCATTATCAAGATTCATATTGCAAAACAAAGATTTAATAGGGGACACATCAATAACTTTTAGATCTTCATCTTTATTTTCATAGAAACTAGAAGAACACGCCTTCACAAAGCAATCTTTCTTAGCACGCATCCTAGCGGTTCTTTCTTTGCACTCATCAATGGAAATTCTCATGCTTTGAGAGACTCATTGATATCATTCTTAGGTGGAATAGATCTAAGTTTCAAGGAATCAACATCAAGAGAAATTCTATCAACGTTCCTAGCCAATTCATCAACTTTAAGCAATTTTTCTTCAAGCAAAGCATTGAAATTCTTCTGCGAATTCATAAAATCCTTAACACTAGTATCAAATTCACAAGGCATCTTATTAAAATTTCCATAAGAATTGTTGTAGGAATTACCATAATTATTAGAGGAATTACAAGGATACGGCTTAGGATTAAAGTTTCCTCTATACGCACTGTTACCAAAATTATTCCTACCAACAAAATTCACATCCATAGATTCATTATTATTCTCAATCAAGGTAGACAAAGGCATATCATTAGGATGAAAAGAAACACTTTTATTAGCAAATAATTTCATAAGTTCATCGATCTTTCCACTCAAAACATTAATTTCTTCTATCGCATGCACTTTTTTATTAGTGGATCTTTCGGTGTGCCATTGAGAATAATTAACCAAAATATTATCTAGGAGTTTAGTAGCTTCTCCTAAAGTGATTTCCATAAAAGTGCCTCCCGCGGCCGAATCTAAAAGATTTCTGGAAGCAAAATTCAATCCGGCATAAAAATTTTGTATAATCATCCACAAATTCAAACCATGAGTAGGGCAATTACGTATCATTAATTTCATCCTCTCCCAAGCTTGTGCAACATGTTCATGATCAAGTTGATTAAAGTTCATAATATCGTTTCTAAGAGAGATGATCTTAGCGGGAGAAAAATACTTAGAGATAAAAGCAACCTTGCACTTATTCCAAGAATCAATACTATTTTTAGGCAAAGACAAAAACCAAGCTTTAGCACGATCTCTAAGCGAAAAAGGAAATAGCTTCAATTTAACAATATCATTATCCACATCTTTCTTCTTTTGCATATCACACAAATCAACGAAGCTATTTAGATGGGTAGCGGCATCTTCACTAGGAAGGCCGACGAATTGATCTTTCATGACAAGATTCAACAAAGCAGCATTAATTTCACAAGATTCAGTATCGGTAGGAGGAGCAATCGGAGTGCTAAGGAAATCATTGTTGTTGGTATTGGTAAAGTCACACAATTTGGTATTATCTTGAACCATCGTGACAAGCAAGCAATTCAGCACACGAGCAAACAAGAAGCAGGCGAAAATGAGGCGAACGGAAAAGAGAGGGCGAATAAAACAGCAAGGGTGAAGTGGGGGAGAGGAAAACGAGAGGCAAAGGGAAAATAATGTAATGCGGGAGATAAGGGTTTGTGATGGGTACTTGGTATGTTGACTTTTGCGTAGAATCCCCGGCAACGGCGCCAGAAATCCTTCTTGCTACCTCTTGAGCACTGCGTTGGTTTTCCCTTGAAGAGGAAAGGGTGATGCAGTAAAGCAGCGTAAGTATTTCCCTCAGTTTTTGAGAACCAAGGTATCAATCCAGTAGGAGGCCACGCAGGAGACCCTCGCACCTAGACAAACAAATAAATCCGCGCAACCAACGCAATAAAGGGGTTGTCAATCCCTTCACGGTCACTTACGAGAGTGAGATCTGATAGATATGATAAGATAATATTTTTGGTATTTTTATGATAAAGATGCAAAGTAAAGAAAGCAAAATAAAAACGGCGCCAGAAATAACTTGTTGTCGGGAGATTAAATATGATGGAAAATAGACCCGGGGGCCATAGGTTTCACTAGTGGCTTCTCTCTAGAGCATAAGTATTATAGTGGGTGAACAAATTACTGTTGAGCAATTGACAGAATTGAGCATAGTTATGAGAATATCTAGGTATGATCATGTATATAGGCATCACGTCCGCGACAAGTAGACCGACTCCTGCCTGCATCTACTACTATTACTCCATACATCGACCGCTATCCAGCATGCATCTAGAGTATTAAGTTCATAAGAACAGAGTAACGCTTTAAGTAATATGACATGATGTAGAGGGATAAAATCATGCAATATGATACAAACCCCATCTTGTTATCCTCGATGGCAACAATACAATACGTGCCTTGCTACCCCTACTGTCACTCGGAAAGGACACTGCAAGATTGAACCCAAAGCTAAGCACTTCTCCCATTGCAAGAAAGATCAATCTAGTAGGCCAAACCAAACTGATAATTCAAAGAGACTTGCAAAGATAACCAATCATACATAAAAGAATTCGGAGAAGATTCAAATATTGTTCATAGATAAACTTGATCATAAACCCACAATTCATCGGTCTCAACAAACACACCGCAAAAGACGATTACATCGAATAGATCTCCACAAGAGAGGGGGAGAACATTGTATTGACATCCAAAAAGAGAGAAGAAGCCATCTAGCTAATAACTATGGACCCGAAGGTCTGAGGTAAACTACTCACACATCATCGGAGAGGCTATGGTGTTGATGTAGAAGCCCTCCGTGATCGATGCACCCTTCGGCGGAGATCCGGAAAAGGCCCCAAGATGGGATCTCACGGGTACAGAAGGTTGCGGTGGTGGAATTAGGTTTTTGGCTCCGTATCTGATAGTTTGGGGGTACGTAGGTATATATAGGAGGAAGAAGTACGTCGGTGAAGCAACATGGGCCCATGAGGGTGGAGGGCGCACCCAGGGGGGCAGGCGCGCCCCCTACCTCGTGCCTTCCTGGTTGATGTCTTGACGTAGGGTCCAAGTCCTCTGGATCACGTTCGTTCCGAAAATCACGTTCCCGAAGGTTTCATTCCGTTTGGACTCCGTTTGATATTCTTTTTCTGCGAAACTCTGAAATAGGCAAAAAACAACAATTCTGGGTTGGGCCTCCGGTTAATAGGTTAGTCCCAAAAATAATATAAAAGTGTATAATAAAGCACATTAATGTCCAAAACAGAATATGATATAGCATGGAACATCAAAATTATAGATACGTTGGAGACGTATCAGCAGCATGTTTGCATTTGTCCCATTTTTTATCTCCTCGGCGACATTTTCCTATGTGAGCACAGGAAATCTAGACCTGCTCATTCTCATTTGCGTTGTCCCCCAACACCCGTCACATTATTTACTTTTTCAACCAAGAGATAGGTCCACTTCCCCCCCACCCTTCGCCATCCACCATGCTTTCTTCGTCTTTTCAACCAAGAGACCGGTTTGGTAGCCAGTATCTACTACGTACTTTCCCCCGTTTCCTCTTAGAACTAAGTCCTAGATTCATGCTACAGCTTTCCCACTTTCTTCCCTATTTGAATCAACTCGTAGAGTCGACTGTATGAACTAGCTTTACCTCTAATAATAGTAAAAGTCTAGGTGGCTTTGGAACAGCGGACAGAAGAAGTAGAAAAAGATACACACGAAGCCAAGTGGGGAGCTAGGGCAGTAGAGCAAGGCAGGTTTCGAAGGAATATATACCTGAGGGTCGTCGGCATGTGGCAAAGACGGCGTCGTTAGGCCGCATCTTGGCCACAATACCGCAGGGAGGAAGAAGGGGTCGGAGGCCCTCCGGAGCCGGCGCTCTCTCGGAGAGAACGGCACAGCCGCCGATCGGAGCCGGTGCTCTCTCGGAGAGAACGGCACGACCGCCGATCGGGATGCGCGAGCAGCCGTTGGTCTCCTCCCTCGCCGCTGCCGACAGCGTGAACGATGCACCTACACCCCTGCCCCGGTCGAGGTTGTCCGGCCGGATTTGTGACCAGCCGTGAGCTGAGAGAGAGTGTGGCCACCTATGTCTTGCTTAGATCTGGAGAGCATGAGAGAGTGAACGAGAGGAACCCTAGTAAAGCAAGCGCTAAGGCTCCTGCTTATATATATAGTGGAGTGATTTTGTTTTACCAGCTTCAAAAAAATGCGCTCCTACGTGTACCCGCGAGTGGGTGTGAGAGAACTAGTGTGTGCGTGCACCGCTTCTCTTCGTGAGAGTACAATATACTATGCCCAAAGAACGTTCGCCACAAGAGTAATAGTATAAGTGTGTGACGTGTGAGCTAAAATAAAATGTGCGCGACATCTTTTGCTTTTTAGAAGTTCTGAGGATAGGGTGTGAAGAGCACATATGTGTGTGACGTCTACCTGCAGATAGACGGTGGGTGCGAGAGGACTCGGGAGGGTGCGTGTGCGTGAGAGAGAGGGGGGCACGTATCAATGCAATGCATGTGTCCGTAAATCATTATCCGACAAACGTTCGCCACAAGCCTTTTCCTGACGAACGCTGTAAGAACCGTTAGATCGGCATCCGACATTGTCAGTTTTGCCATGTCATTTAACAGAAAAGCCACTCCTCCTACACACAAATCTTCCACGTGAGTGTTAGCAACTGCCGTATGCTCCCTCCGTTCCAAAATGCAGTGCATATAGCTTTATTGAAAATTCGAACCTCGCAAACTTTTACCGAGTTTTCGTGTACCAAATTGCACATGTAGAATAACCTGCATATATCATTTCATTCATCTTCGAGAGGTAATTATAAAGATGGGGGAGGAGTCTACAAAGAAAGTCCATCGTATCACCTGCAGCAATTTCAACCATCCTTTGGTCTGGAGGAATATCATAGGAACTCTATATGATATGATTTTTATAGGATTTTTTCTTTAGAGCCAATTGGTTCATAGGAATAGATTCATATACTCCACATTTCAAAGGAAATAAACATGATATCATTCCTATAGCTTTAGAGCCACTTGGTTCATATGAATGGATTCCTATACTCCCATAATTTCAAAGGAAAATAAACATTAGCGTATATTCAATAGAAAAGTTCATATGATATGAACCAAATTACATCTCTTTTCTAATCCCTCCTCATAGGAATTGAGATACTCCATGTCATCTGTTTCCCTACAACTTCCATGTATACATCTTCTATTCCTAAATAGCTAGTACAACCCACTAGTAGCCTTTTTCCAAGACATGCAACTATGGCACAAGAACTATATAGTGTGCGAATAACTTGAAAGATGGTCGCTGGATGAAGCTAATCCGACAATGCAGAGATGGCAAATCCGAGCACTACTGGCCGTTGGATATCATCAACATTCCACCAGATCTGCCACATGTACAATTTAGAAGACTCCATGGTTGAACTTATGCATAATGCACAAACCTCAAAACACAAGCACTTCTCATTTGTTCTAGAATCTTCCTTATCATAATTGATTTTTTTTTCTAAATGAATTGCCATTCTTTGTTTTTTACTTTATGCTTTACAATGCACAACCCCATGAATCTTAACACTTTTATAAAACTAATTGATTTTGAATGACATGAACTATAAGAACTAAACGAACATCTACATCATGCATATATGACTCAAAGCTTTACATGCTATAGTGTGTATTTATTCATAATTTGGTTTTGAAATCTCATGCGTTCAATGCATGTGCACCTTACTAGTTTTGAGTAGAGTAGAAAATTTCACGCGGCCCCGGGTATATCAAAATGCAGGGCCCATGCATCATTGCCTTTCGGTCGAACCTACGTCCACAATTTTTTGTACGTACTATATCTCCACTAGTCCCCGAACCCAAAATGTTGCCTCGTTCCCCTAAAACCAAGCGGCCCACACATATTTAAGGTGGCGACTTGAACTCAATCCCTCTCCCATTTACTACGACGTGGCCCCGCACGCCCTAGTAGTACTCCTACAAACCCTACCGCCGCACGCATCATCGGTTTTCTTCAAGAGAACGAGGGAGAAGCCGATTTGTAGTGGAGGCGCTTTCAAAAAAAATGATCTCTAGTGGAGACCCCTACCCTAGGGTGCCCTAGGTAGCTGCCGCACGCATCATTGGTTTTCTCTTTTCTTTATGATCTTGCGCCCTAGAGTGAAATGATGGTTGCTTCGTCCGTCCAGCTTAATGCGGGAAAGGTGGGGCTCTGTGATTTGACCCCTCGTCGCTCATTTTCTACTACTGCGGCGCTACGACCGCGGTGCCTCCAATTCCAACCGCTGCTCCGAACTGTAATTTGGTGCATCGCACGTGGAACAAGACGGTGGATGAGCCACATGTCGGCCAAAGGGGTCCTGTTAAGTGTGTCGCCATTTCGTGTGTGGACTGACCTTGCTTGAGTCGCTACGCCAACACGACAGGTGCAGCCTACCACTTGGCTTTGCTCCTTGGTGAATGCCGACTATATTGATCTAAAAAGATACGTACTGAACTACCCTCTCCGTCTCGTTTTTTAGATGTCTCGGTTTATAGGGCGTGCACGTAGTTCTAGGTCATCCATTTGACTAACTAAATCTGAGTTACTATGTCACAAAAAGTATATCATTGGATTATTAAGCGGATGTAGTTTCTAAACATATACTGTTCATCACATATATAGCCAGTTAAATTCTCAACCTAGAACGACGTGCATGCCATGTAAACCGGTACGGAGGAAGTATAGTAGTAAAAATGAGGTGATTTTACCGAGCGATCGGCGGGGGAGCATGGCCTGTCATGCAGTCCCACGTGTCATGATATACCAAGGCGATGCGCGTGTCCCTCTTGAGGCAGAAGCAATACTACGTGGTTTGACATGATGGCGTACCAAAGTGTGAAATAAGGGTTGCTTCGTCCGTCTGGGAAGGTGCGGCATTGTGATTTGATGTCTCATTGCTCATTACTACTACTAGTGGGGCGGTACGACTGGGTGCGTCCCCCCTGCTGTTCTGCACTGTTATTTGGTGCTTGACACGTCGACCCGGTTGCTATATGTCCCACATGTCGGTGACAGGAAGTACATGATTCATGAAAGCGAGCGTTGATGGAGGAGTACAAGACACGGCTTGGGTTTTTGCTGCTTCGCGCGATCCATCGATACAAACCCGGACTAAAAAAAGGCGAGGGCGGGTCTTTTCCCGCGCGGCAGGCAGGGGAGTTTGGCATAGTCTGTTCGAGGCAAGGAGGCAGGGAGGGAAACAAGCAAATAAAGGTTGAGCGACTTAGTTTTGGGAAAATCTGATTTTACGGAGTACGTACCCACTAGGGTTTATAGGGCTCATCTAAAAACATTCGTTTTTCGGTTTTATAAGTCTCAATTCTACTACTAGTAGTAGTACCATCACATGTTGGATTTCGAGGTGCGTTAGATCACCCGATGAAAGCAGTGTCAAGAGAAAACTCACCAATGCATGTAGAAGTTCATGGAAATTTAGTGGTCATTCATGCATTCGTTCTAATTAATGCCTCGGTAAACATAACTTCTTAAGAAAAATGAGCATACTAATTACTTGTGCAAACTAGGAGTACAAAATTAATTCGACCACTCACCGTCTACTTTGGTTGGAGATATTTTGAAGTTGAGCCATAAACTAGAAAGGAGGGAGTAGTAACTTTTGTCTCGATTACTATTTGTGTCCTTGTATAGATGCAAAATGTATTTTTTTATAGTGGCCTTCTATAAGTAAATGGAGGGAGTAGTAAAGGACATATATATTCCAAACAATATGATAATCTCTCTAACCAAGGTAGTAGGGACGAGGAGTAAACAGAGGGACTAGTAAAATTTTCTCCTCGTCCTGCAAGCCACCGCGCGCGTGGGCGAGGGAGCGGGCGTAAGGCGTAGTGTAACACCCCGGATGTAACTTGCCATATTTGTAACTCCAAATCATGCCATTTTCGGCCATGTGTTATGGTATTCCCTCCATGGTCGGGTTTTGTTTTTCGTTTTGTATTTTGTTCTTGTCATGCATCTCATACCATGTCATCATGTGCATTGCATTTGCATACGTGTTCATTTCATGCATCCAAGCATTTTCCCCGTTGTCCGTTTTGCAATCCGGCGCTCCCACCTCCTCCGGTGCACCCCTCTTGTTTCTTTTCGTGAGCGGGTGTTGAACATTCTCGGAATGGACCGAGGCTTGTCAAGTGGCCTTGGTATACCACCAGGAGACCACCGGTCAAGTTTCGTTCCATTTGGAGGTCGTTTGGTACTCCAACGGTTAACCGGGTAACCGCACATGCCTTCTGTGTGTTGCAGCAAAAAACCCCTCAAAACCAGCCCAAAACCCCTCCAAGTCACCTCCATGCCCTAGGTCGTTCGATCACGATCGTGTGGGCGAAAACCGCACCTCATTTGGACTCTCCTAGCTCCCTCTAGCTATATAATTGCATCTCGTCCCGAAAACGTTCGCAGTCCAACCATAACCCTATCCCTCCGCGCCGCCGGACACGTCCGCCGCCGGCCGGACGCTCCCGCCGCCGCCCGCGACCAACCATGCACCGCCACGTGGCAGCCCGCCGCCGCCCGTACCCCGCGCCGCCGCGGCCCGCCGAGGCCCGGGGCCGGCGCCCGCAGCCCGAGGCCGCCCGCGCCCTCGCGCGCGCCTCCGCGCCGCCCCGAGCCGCCGCCGTGCCCCGCCGACACCGCCTCGCCGTCCTTCTTCGCCGGCGCCGCCGTGCCGCCGCGCCTCCGCCTCCCGTCGCCCGGTGCCGCCCCTCTCCCCCGCGAGCCGCCGCCCTCCGCCTCGTTCGCCGCCCGTCGCTGCTCCGCCGGCCCCGCTGCGCCTCCCCTAGCTCCGGCGAGCTCCATCGAGCCAAGCCCCGATCGGATCTGGAAGAAACGTGCGTTGACTTTTTCTCTCCCCCCCGGAAATATTTTCCAAGTCTCACGATTTTCACAATACATGCCCCTATTCATCGCATCATAACTCTCTGCATATAGCTCCGTTTCGCGCGTGTAATATATGGAAATGTTCGCCTCGTGATGCTCTACATTTTGTTCTATTGAACCATGTTCATTTGAGTACATCTTG
Organism: Aegilops tauschii subsp. strangulata; assembly: GCF_002575655.3. Classification (NCBI taxonomy): domain Eukaryota; kingdom Viridiplantae; phylum Streptophyta; class Magnoliopsida; order Poales; family Poaceae; genus Aegilops; species Aegilops tauschii. The sequence goes on from NC_053036.3 coordinate 523,146,700, forward strand.
ATGCCCAAATCTCTGGTGCAAAAGTGCTAATTGCTGTTGTCTGCTGTTACTTAGCATAACTTGAGGATTTGTTATTTTTGTATCATTTAATCTGTGCATCTTATGGGCATGAGCTCTACATGAGTTTTGTTGTATGCCATGCCATCTTTACAGAGGTGTATGCCATGTATTTTTGTGATCTCTGTGGTGACTAGCACAAGCATGCAAACTAGGCCCCGTAATGTTTCTGATTTTAGGGACAGTATTTTCTCCAAACCTTTGTCTGCTATTATTTTGTTGCTATGTATCCATGTAGTTACAGAGAGATCCATGCATATTTTGGAGATGTTAAGGAAGGATGTTTTGTAGATATTGTTGTAATTGATCCATTCCTGCCCTTATTTGCAATTATCGAGTGCCATAGCATGACTCAATCTTGCTCTACTTTTGCTATAAAATATTTCTGGCAGATTCTTAACATGATATTCAATTTTGCCAAGCTTGTTGAAGTTGATTCATTCATGCTATGTACTTGCTCTTGCCATGGATAGCTTCATAAACATGCCATCTGGCTGTAGGTATGCTTGTTTTGTCATATATTGCTTTGTGGTGAGTGCATCAAGCTCACCAAGACGCCTTCATATTATTGTTTCTGCCATGCTCTGTTTTCTGCTAAGTCTGAAACCTGTTAACGAAAACTTGCTACGTTTACATGGTTGCCATCATATCTTCTGGTCGTTTTTGGCTTATGGTCAGTAAGGGACTTTTATCATATGCATTTAGTAGAATACTTCTAGGCCTTGTTTGGCCATGTTAAGTTTCTGTAGCATGTTCATTTCGTGCTCTGAACATTTCTACCTGATGCTGTTTCAGGCATGTCCAGTAATTTCACCAAGTCTGTGAACCTGATATCTTTTGCACTTTCGCCATGCTTGTTTGAGCCTGTTATGTTGTGATCTAGTCGTAACTCAGTGTTCATCTTTTGTCAAGCATCTCCTGTAGTTTACTTTCATATGCTTTGTTGCTATGTTGGAGCGCTGTAGCATTTTTACTTGTTGCATTCTAAGTGCTATCATGCTGTTAATCGCAGATTCGTGTCATTCTTGTTTTGCTTGCCATTTGCAAACCGTGCATCCGTTTCCGGTGATCTTTATATCGATTTCAACCGAAACCATCTCATCTTTCTACTGGCATGATTGGTTTGCCAAGTTACTGCCTTGTTCATCTTTTTCCTTCCGGAGCACGCATATGCATCGCATATCACTTCTTGCATATCATTCATGTTTTGCACCATGTTGTTTGTGCATTTCCCGTGATTGATTGTGGTTCCATTGCTGTTTTCTTGTTTTGGGTAGAGCCGGGAGACGAGTTTGTGAACGAGGAACCTGTTGAGTACGCTTACGAGGATCAAACTCTCGACAACTCTGAGAACCTTGCAGGCAAGATGACCATACCCTCGAAATCACTTCTATCTTTGCTTTGCTAGTTGTTCGCTCTATTGCTGTTGAGGATATAACCCTAGAGTCACCCGCTAGGAGGGGCCGGGTTACTCATAATGGTCATCACGTGAAGCCCAGTACCAAGCTTGAAGACGGCGGGTCAATGATGGGCATAAGACCCGGAGATGGCTTAAGGCCCGTAGTGATAAACCGCCGTATGGCAAGCCTTGTAGTGTAAGGCAAGAATAGTTAGGAGTCCGAGCCGGACACTGTTATGAGCCGGCCGGGACTCTGACGGCCGCTGGGCGTCAACCTCTCTATATGAAGGGATGACCCGGCGGCGGTTCAGGGACAAGTAAGATCTCATCGAGAGCCAGGCATAGCGAATAAGCTCCCTGGTCATCGAAACCATAATCAATTCCACCTCAACTGGACGTAGGCTTTTACCTTCACCGTAAGGGGCCGAACCAGTATAACCCTCGTGTTCCTTGTCCCGTTTAACCCCTTTAAACTTCCTTGTTGCGATGGCTCCACGACTAAGTCCTAGCACGAGGACATCTGCCGTGACAATTCCACGACAGTTGGCGCCCACCGTGGGGCCAGCACACGGTGGATTTGAGTTCTTGAAGGGCAGCTTCGAAGGGCTCAAGGGATACGCTGTGGGCCGGATGACCAAGAGTCGTCGCGGGAAGCTCTACATCGACGATGCAACCTGGGGCCCCGACGCTGGCTCAATTGAGTACGGGTACCGGGTCCCCTTGGCGGAATTCATGTATTCATTAGCAAGATTGGTGAGCCGGGCCTTGAGCCGGATCTCTGCGCCGGTCTCATCGAGACGGCTCAGCGTACACGACCCGCCCGGGCTCTACCTGCCTTGAAGCATGCTTTTGTGGGATGTGTTCATGAAGGACTCTCTGTAGGGTCTGGATCTGGTGATGAAACGGCCGCCGGCTCTGACGGCGAGTCGTCCACGGATGAGTCAAACTCGTTGTATCAAATTCAAGATGGCAGGCTCAGGGGTTGTTCCGATGGTGACAGTATTCCGGACCATTTTGAGCCGCCGAGCCGGGTTGGAATCTTCATGGCCGGTGCACAGCCTGTTCAAAACCCTGCCGCTGGGTCAGGAAACCGGGTACCCTCGCCGGCTCAGGTGCTGATGGATCTCACAGACAAGATGACGGCCCTGTTGACCACCATGGTTGACCCGGCGGATCAAGCTCAGCATGACGCGGAGGTGGCGCAGTTAAAGTTAGATCTAGTGAAAGCCAAGGAGGATCTGGCGGCGGAAGGGATCAGAATGGCTGCGGAGAGGGCGGCTCTCGACGCCCAGACTCACTTGATTCAGGCGCAGTCCTTCCGTCTCACGATGGATCAGAACGCGTCCAATGAGGTCATGAGAAGGAGGCATCAAAAGGCCCAATCTCGACTCCCTCCGGTCTACGATCCTCGAAACCTCTTCAACACGCCAGGTGCAGGGTCTAGTAACCCGCCGGAGGTCATGGTGCCCGGGGCTGGGACACCTATTCAGCCACAAGTGATGGGGCCTCCCCGGGTGAACCCTGCCCCGCCTCAGTATGAGCCAATACCACCGGGTCATTATGCTAACCCACTGGAAAACATGGTCGCCGCGGCAGCACGGCTGGCGGCTCTCCCAATTGACGGCGACTCTCCAACGGCTGTTGAAACCCGCCGGGTCAGAGAACTCCTTCAGACAGCGCTGGCGCAGCAAGAGGCGTACTCTTACAGCCGGGACAGGATCCACTCAACCCCTCGTCCAGGCCGGAGCCCGAGTTATAGCAGACACATGGTTTCAGCGACCGGCTCAAGTAATGTCCGACGCCATGACTTGCCCCCTGGCCATGGCCCGGCTCATAATGGAGCCTTTCACGCAATAGACCAAGACAGAGCGCGGCAAGAGGCGGAGCAGGTGCCTCAGTTGACGGCTTACCAGACACCCCCGGCTTATCCGACGACTTCCGTCGACGTGGGTATCCCTACGAGGACTGGAGGTGTCCCTTGTTTAGTGCCGGCTCTCCGCAATGAACGTCTACCCAAGGACTTCAAAGGGCCTAGGAAGGTGCCTAATTACACGGCTAATTTACAACCCGGAGCCTGGATCGAGAGTTACGAGATGGCCATGGAGTTGCTGGAGGTCAGTGAAGCGGCGATGGCCAAGTACTTCACCATGATGTTAGATGGGACTGCCCGCACTTGGTTGAAAGGGCTGCCACCCAACTCCATCAGGTCTTGGGCTGAGCTAAAGACTCGGTTCATCCAAAACTTCAAAGATACCTGTAGGCAGTCTATGTCAATTGTGGATTTGACTAACTATAAACAGCAGGAAGGTGAGTCTACAACCCATTGGGTTCGCCGGGTCAAGGAGATAATACACTCATCTGATAAGATGGATGCCGGCTCTGCAGTCTTAATGTTGGAGCAGAATTGTCGCTTCCTGCCCCTGAAGATGAAACTCGGGCGGCTCAAGCGTGATTGTAATGATATGGGTACGCTGATGGCGGCTCTCGTCAAGTATGCCGACTCTGATAGTACCAAGGACCCCGCGTCGGATGATGAAAGGACAGGGAAGGGAAAGAAGAACGGCAATGGCAAGGGTCCTCAGCATAACCCGGCGAACCAAGGGGGTGGCAAGCGTAAGGCCGACGGCAGCTTAGAGTTTGTGGCCAACGCCAGCTCACAGGATAATAACCAGCTGCACAAGGGGAGGCCACCTCCCCGAGCCAGCGGATCAGGCCCGACGCTGGAACAGCTGTTGAATGAGCCCTGTCCAAGGCATGGCTCTAGGGAGAAGCCAGCTACTCATCTATGGAAGGATTGCGCAATCATGAAGGCCTTTGAGAATTCCAATGCCTTTAATGGCAACATTGGCCCGGGCGGCGGCTCAGGCGCTGGCGGTTTTCATGGCCCGGGCGGCGCCTCAAATCCTAATCCTCAGAACGGCCAAGGGGGCTTTAATCAGCAGTCTGGCCAGGGTCATCAACAGCAGCAGGGGGGTTACCAGACCAATCCAAAGCGGCTTAACGGTGGACAGTATCATGTATTTACCACCAGTCTGTGTATGCGAGATCAGAAGCTTCATAAGAGGGCTGTGAATGCTGTTGAGCCAATGGTTCCACGCTATTTAAGGTGGTCTGAGCAGCCTATTGTGTGGAGTAGGGAGGATCACCCTCCCCGGGTTGATAATCCGGGTCATTTGGCCCTGGTGGTGGCTCCTCAGGTGGGAGGGTATAAGTTCACTAAGGTGCTCATGGATGGAGGCAGTAGCATCAACATCCTCTATTATGAGACTTTCCGTCGTATGGGGTTGATTGATAAGAACCTCAGCCAGTCCAATACTGTTTTCCATGGCGTGGTGCCTGGTAAGTCGGCTTATCCAGTTGGTAAGATCGAATTGGAAGTGGCCTTTGGAGACGAGTACAACTACAGGGTGGAAAAATTGACCTTCGAGGTGGTCAAGATAAGAAGTCCGTATCATGCCATATTTGGGCGGCCGGCTTATGCCAAATTCATGGCACGGCCGTGCTACGTGTATTTGCAACTCAAGATGCCGGGTCACAATGGGACCATTACGGTTCATGGCAGACGAAAGGTAGCCTTGGAGTGTGAGGAAGGTGATGTGGCTTATGCAGAATCTGTTTGTGCAACAGAGGAGTTGAAGTTTTACAAGGACAATGTTGACCCAACAGATATGACCTCTTTGAAAAAGCTGACTACGGAGCATGAGCCGGCAATGAAATTTAAGTCGGCTAATGAGACTAAACTTGTTGATTTCGTTCCAGGTGATTCATCTCAGCAGTTTAGCATCAGTGCCAATCTGGATCCAAAATAGGAAAGCGCGCTCATCGAGTTCATCCGTGAGAATAGGGACATTTTTGCATGGAAACCTTCTGACATGCCAGGTGTACCTAGAGAACTTGCTGAGCACACCCTCAATGTTGATCCGAAATTTAAGCCAGTCAGGCAGTTCCTTCGGCGGTTTAATGAGGAGATGCGGAAAGCCATTGGTGAAGAGGTGGCCCGGCTCTTGGCGGCCGGCTTTATTGTTGAAGTCTTTCACCCGGAGTGGTTAGCTAACCCGGTGCTCGTGCTCAAGAAGAATGGCACCTGGCGGATGTGTGTGGACTACATGGACTTAAACAAGGCATGTCCGGCTGATCCTTTTGCCCTCCCCCGTATTGATCAAATCATTGATGCTACGGCGGGCTGTGAGCGCTTAAGTTTCTTGGATGCTTATTCTGGATACCATCATATTAAAATGGCAGTTAAAGACCAGGAGAAAACGGCGTTCATCACTCCCTTTGGGGCGTTCTGTTATGTGTCCATGCCTTTTGGACTCAAGAGTGCGCAGGCGACTTATCAACATTGCGTGCAGAACTGTCTTCATAACCAGATTGGGCGTAATGTTCATACCTATGTGGATGATATTGTGGTTAAATCCAGGGAGAAGGGAACCTTGATAGATGATCTGAGGGAAACCTTTGACAATCTCCGGGTCTACAAGATGATGCTTAACCCGGCCAAGTGTGTTTTTGGTGTTCCTGCAGGCAAGCTCTTGGGTTTTTTGGTTTCTCATAGAGGCATTGAAGCTAACCCGGAGAAGATCAAGGCAATCACCTCTCTGGTTAAGCCGGCGTGTATAAATGACGTCCAGCGCCTGGCGGGTCGTATCGCTGCTTTAAGCCGGTTTATAAGCCGTTTGGGTGAAAAGGCCATGCCGCTGTACCAGTTGATGAAGAAAACTGATGACTTTATCTGGAATGATGTTGCTAATGCTGCTTTTGAGGATTTGAAGAGACAGCTGGCTGAGCCCCCAGTCCTTGCTGCTCCGGTTGATAAGGAGCCCTTATTACTGTATGTAGCTGCTAACACACGAGCTGTCAGCGTGGCTGTGGTGGTGGAGCGCAAGGAAGAGGGTAAAGAGTATCCGGTTCAGCGGCCGGTTTACTATGTTAGCGAAGTGCTCATAGAGTACAAACAGCGGTATCCACATTGGCAGAAGCTTGTTTATGGTGTATTCATGGCAAGCCGGAAGCTTAAGCACTATTTTCAGGGTCACCCTATCACTGTGGTTAGTTCTGCCCCCCTTGGAGATATCATTCAAAACAGAGAGGCCACAGGGAGGGTGGCTAAGTGGGCTATAGAACTTGGGCCTCATGGTCTAAAATACGTGCCACGCACTGCTGTTAAATCTCAAGCTTTGGTGGATTTCATCAACGATTGGACAGAGCTACAGGTGCCTGAAGAAAAGCCGGATAATACATATTGGACTATTCAATTTGATGGGTCTAGGCAATTGGAGGGCTCGGGGGCTGGAGTTGTATTGGCTTCCCCTAAAGGTGACAAGTTTCATTATGTGCTACGGTTGATGTTTCCTTGTACTAACAATGCGGCTGAGTACGAGGCCTTGCTCCATGGTCTTCGGACGGCTAAGGAGATGAGCTTGAGCCGGGTAAGATGCTTCGGTGACTCAGACTTAGTGGCTCAACAAGTGTCAGGCAAGTGGGACTCCAAGGACCCTCTCATGGCGGCTTATCGCCGTGAAGTTGATGCCATTGCTGGACACTTTCAAGGTTACCAAGTAGAGCACATTGATCGCAGGAAGAACGAGGCGGCTGATGCATTAAGCCGGCTGGGCTCTCAGCGAAAACCGGTGCCGCCTAATACTTTCTTGGACATCCTGCATAACCCTTCTGTTAAGGTACCTATAGAGGAAGACTTGGCTGTCCCTGACCCGGAGGCACAGTTGGTGGCGGCTCTCCACATCACCCCGGATTGGACAGTGCCCTACTTGGCTTACATGACCTGGGGAGATTTGCCTGAGGACGAAACTTTGGCCAGACAAATAACCCGGCGGTCTAAGTCAATGGTCATTATTAATGGGGAGCTGCATCGTCGCAGTATTACTGGAACGTTCCAGCATTGTGTTTCCCCTGAGGAGGGTCAAGAAATCTTACGTGAGATTCACGAAGGGGATTGTGGCCATCATGCCGGCTCAAAATCCCTTGTGGCCAAGGCTTTTTGTCATGGATTTTATTGGCTGACGGCTCACGCTGATGCGGAGGACTTGGTCAGTAAATGTGATGGTTGCCAGAGGTTCTCGCGACGGGCTCACGTGCCGGCTCAGGAGCTGAGGATGATTCCAATCACTTGGCCGTTTGCGGTCTGGGGGCTTGATATGATTGGGCCTTTTAAAAGGTCCAAGGATAAGAAGACTCACCTTTTGGTGGCAGTTGACAAATTCACAAAGTGGGTTGAGGCAGAGCCTGTTAGCAAATGTGATGCAGCCACGGCGGTTCAGTTCATGAAAAGGGTGATATTTCGCTTTGGTTTTCCACACAGCATTATCACTGACAATGGGACCAATCTGTCTAAAGGCGCCATGGAGGAGTTTTGTCAACGAGAGCATATTCGACTTGATGTTTCATCAGTGGCTCACCCTCAATCCAATGGTCAGGCTGAGAGGGCTAATCAGGAGATTTTGAAGGGCATCAAGCGCCGGCTTTTGGTCCCTTTGCAACGGACGCCGGGTTGTTGGGTGGAGGAGTTACCCTCCGTGTTATGGAGCATCAATACTACTCCTAACAGGTCTACGGGTTACACGCCTTTCTTCATGGTTTATGGAGCAGAAGCAGTCCTCCCCACTGACATCCGTCATGACTCGCCTCGACTGGCGGCTTATGTTGAGGCGGATAATAGGCGCGCCAAGATGCTCTTGACTTGTTGGATGAATAGTGTGATGTGGCAGCAGCTCGCTCAGCGATTTACCAACAAGACCTGCGCCGTTATCACAGTCGCCGGGTTAAGTCCCGGGTCTTCCAGGAAGGTGATCTGGTGCTCCGGCTCATCCAAGATCAAACCGATGCACACAAGTTATCCCCGCCTTGGGAAGGACCCTTTGTGGTCAGCAAGAACTTGCACAACGGGTCGTACTACCTTATTGATGTTCGGGAGCATAAAGATTCATGCAAGTCGCAAGAGGAGACCCGTCGGCCGTGGAACATAGCTCAGCTTCGGCCTTATTACACTTGAGCCACCGGCTCTCATAATGTACATATTTCTATAGCCATGTAAATATTATGTTAAATAATAAAGCAGGACCTCTGTCCTTATCTCCTCCAAAGGTTAGAGTGTTGTTTCCATTGCACCATCACATGGTCACTTGGAGGTGGATCCGGCTTATGATCGTATTCGAATCTAGCCGTACGCAATATAATCACTTGGGGGCTTCCTGTTCAAACATAGGTCGTATTCGAACCAAAGAGAACATAGCTGTCGATACCCACTTGATTGGCGCACTGCCGAGCTCATCGGGGAGTTTCCTTGATCATATTTGAATCATAGTTTAACCCCCTTTGGGAACCGACGTGGATCGTATTCGAATCAGCGTTGTTAAACAATTTTTAAGGTCATTTGGGGGCTTCCTGTTCAAACATGGGTCGTATTCGAACCAAAGAGAACATAGCTGTCGGTACCCTCTTGATCGGCATCGCCAAACCCACTGGGGGCTATATGATCGCATTCGAATCTTAGCTTAACCCCTTTGGGACGGGTCTCTAATCGTATTCGAACCGGAAGCCCCTACGTTTTGATTTTCTGATTTACAACAAGTTCTTCTGTTTGTATCAACAATATGTGCGGCGGTTCTTATTCCGTCGACTTAACTTTGATTCACAGTGTTAGACACACACAATCAGCATTATCAAAACTGGTAAACCGGAGTTGAGGTACCAACCTTATTATCCGGATTACATAAACCGGAAGTATACTTGAAGGCCTGTAAGTATGCTATTATGGTTACATCAAGGACATACTGGAGGACCAGTCTTTGGTGACTTAGATTCATATTCCGGGCTATATGTATGAGACTATAATTCTCAGTGCGGTAAGCCGCCTAGAGACTTGTGACTTGTTTTTCTATGCAGGATGGTTAAAGACAGCTATTCAAGCTTAAGGAAAATAAATGATCAATTATAACCCGGAGGAATATAAGGAAGTGACTTCAATGGAGTTAAGCATTCAACACGTGCACGATGGCACGACAAAGTTAAAGCGTTGGTACTACTCTATTACAAGACTCCCCGAGTCCAAAAGGGTGGAGCATTGTTTAACAAGCATAATCATGGGCCGCCTAAAGAGTCAAGATGCTTGCCGGGTCGAAGCTTCCGGCTCATCCCTCTCCGCTCCTCTGGCTGTTCCTATGACCTGGAAGGTTGACGATTTCCAGTCAATGCCGCTCAAAGCTTCAAATTGAGCCTCCTCGTCAATCAACCCGGCCGGGTCAATTTCTGGGGCAAAGGTGTGCTTACGAGTCGGCGGCACCAAGCTGATGGCTTCATAATGCGGAGTGGGGATCCTCTGATTCTCTGCGTCGTAGCCCGACTGGTACTTGGTGAGGTCGGTGTCATTCCCAATCAGGGTGGCCACCGGGCGCACGATCTTCACACAGGCAGCAAAGTCTTTTTGATCGAAAGGGGTGCCGTCTTCCTTCAGGCTGGGATATCCAAGTGCGATGTCAGCCGGGTCTAGCTCTGGAAGGAAAGCCTTGGCCCGGCTCAGCGCAGCTATCGCTCCGGCTCTTGCAGAGGCCCGTCGCAGCTGTTGAAAACGCTGAGGGAGAACGGCAAGCCGGCGAAGTACGTCCGCCAGGTGAGTCGGAACCCCATTAGACAGGGCCACAACGGCCAAGGCGCGTTGTGACCCGGTGTAGAGTTGCTCCACCAGGGTGTACACGGCCTTCAGCTTGGTCCGCACGTTCTGATTGAGGTTGGCGCTTCCGGGACCTGTTTAACAAAATAAGATAAGCCATAAGCAATGATGGGGGTTATGAGACATAAAGACTCTAAACTTGTTCAAAGCCTGCAGAATGACTTACCGAAGATGGCGGCGACCATCTGTGACACATGGCGTTTTAAGCCAGAGAGTTCGGCGGTTCTCTCCGTCAGAGCTTTCTCCGCCTGCTCGGCCCGGCTTACAAGAGCAGCCTTCTCTTCGGCCCAAGTCTTCCTTTCAGCTTCAAATTTCTTCTTCAGCTTCTCTTGAGCAGCAATGCTGGATTCAAATTTGGCGTTGGCCTTCCGGGTCTCAGTTTCCTGAGTCTTCAGGCGGTTCTTCAGCTCAGAGATATCAGCCTCAAACTTCTTGCAAGCAGCCTGTACAATTTCCGGGTTATAGTATGAATAATTATTATGCAATTGTAAAGTCCCAAGCACTTTCCAAGCAAAGACACTTGGCACTTGGGGGCTAATGCATGTCGAAAGTTTCTATCTACAAAATTGCCGGTTCATGAGAGTAAGCCGGAAGATAAGTCTACAACATATTCTATCATAAGTGGTCGACTTGGGGGCTAGAGTATGGTAAATATGACTATGCAGTAAGCAATAGAGTGGTACCTCAGACTTCCGATGTATCTGCTTCACCATGTCGATCTCCAAGTCCCGGCTGCTGTGCACCTGATTGACATAGCCGGAGATGATATCTCCAATGCTCAGGTTAGCGTAGTTGGTGATGTCCAGCTTGGCCCTGCGGCGCTCTAGCAACTCTTCCTTGGCAGAGCATTTAGCCAGCGCAGTGGGTCTCCCCGGCTCGACAAACTCCGTCCGGGTGATTACCACGTCTGGGTCATCGGCCGGTTGAGCCGGGCTGGAGATGTCCGGGTTGGTAGAAGTCTCTATGGCCGGCTCGTCGGTTGGAGCGGTGGCTTCAGGAGCAGAGGCAGCTGGCGGCTCTTGAGCTGAAACCTCCGGTTCAGTCAAGTTCGGCTCTTCGACCGGTTTATTCTTCTTCGCCCTCTTGCTGAGCTTTGCCTGGGCACTGAAAGAACAAAAGGTTAGTACAAAAGTATGAGTAAAGATAAGCACAACAAGAGATGATCATCATTACCCGGGTATGGTCTTGAAAGCCGGCAGGTTCGATTGCATAGAGTCACCAGAGGAAGGTGAAGTTTCCTGATAATTTGAATCAGAAGAATTGAGAGGTTGACGTATAACACCCGCCAAAGGATGAAAAGGATATAAGTTGGAGATAACCTCAGTCCGGCACTTTCTTGATGCATCGAGTAAGCCGGAGGAGAGGTCTGCATCCTTGCTGGCCCGGGTTTGCCTCCGGTTCTCATGAATCTGTTGCTTCAAAAGAAATTGAGGATCTTGATAAGCTAAAGGATGCGAAAAGCTTACTTTCCGGGTTACTCTTCGGATTTTCAGCCTTGGCAAGGGGTCCGAGTCGGAGGAAAGTATAGTTACCTCTTCAGTTACCGGGTTACTCGCTCCGGTATCATCCTGTGGATAATCAAGTTAATAAAGTGGTCAAAAGACAGATGAAAAGCGGAAACAAAAGAAGAGTCTAAGGGATTAAGCATTACCTCTGACTCGGAGCTATCATCCAGCTGAAGCAGATCTGAGGCGGTAGGCTTGCTTCCCTTTTTTCGGGGAGCGGCTCTCCTGGCGGCTTTCTTAGCCTTTCTGGCTTTTTTGGCCGCCTCATGGTCATACTTGACCTTCCAGAACTTATCATCAGCTTGAAAAATACAATGAAGACTTCTTAAGGTTTAGATGAAAACTATCTAAGGAGAAAATAAGGTGTTCAGATCAGTGGCTTACCGCTGGGGCCGGGTTAGTCTTGCAGAAGGGGCTCAAGCCGGTCCTCCCGCAGTCTGTCAAGCTCTCATTCAAGAGGGACTTGGTCATGTCATCAACAACGTCTTCAGGAAGATCGTTGCGGCTGTGTCGCAGAGGGTCATCTTTCCGGCCCGTGTAGTCACACATTAAGCCGGGGCGGCGGCTTAAAGGGATCACCCGCCAAGAGATCCAAACCCGGACTAGATCAATACCGTTGAGGCCGTTTCCCAGGAGAGCTTTGATCTTGTTGATGGTGGGGATCAGAGGCTGACGCTCGGCTTGAGAGAGTTTATCTGGCAAAAGGTGATTTGGCTCCAGACGCTGGGCACGAAAGCCGGGCAGAGGGCTCTCGTCAGCCGGAGAAGTGTCCTGGCAATAAAACCACGTCTGGTTCCAGTCTTTCGGATGGCTTGGCGGCTCAGCGTAAGGAAAGAGGCAGTCTCTCCGGCGTTGAATGGAGATTCCACCAAGTTCCAGGCTCGGCCCGTTGGAGCACTCATTCTGGCGGTTGAGATAAAAGAGCTATCTAAAGAGCAGCAGGCTGGGCTCCTCTCCGAGATAGACTTCGCAGAATACTTGGAAATTGCATATATTTGACACGGAATTGGGTCCTATGTCTTGTGGCCGCAGATCAAAGAAATTCAGCACGTCTCTAAAAAATTTTGAGGCGGGCGGTGCGAAGCCCCGGCTCATGTGATCCGCAAATATCACCACCTCCCCATCCCTTGGTTGTGGTCTCTCCTCCGACGGATCAGGGGCACGATAAGACATGATTTCTTTCTTGGGCAAGTAACCCGTCTTTACGAAATCAGCTAAGGTGTCGTCGGTGATGTTGGACTTCATCCAGTTGCACGTGATGGGTGCCTTGGGAGCTTTGGGAGGCATTGTGAAAGATGAAGCCTATGACAAAAGGAAAATGTCCGGTTCAATTATAAGCCGGCAGCCGTTTACAGTTTAAATATTCCAATGGCGGCTTATGAGAGGGGCCTAATGACATATGGTTAAATGCATCGGGTTATCTAAGCCGTTGCAAGTATTCGTGAGTAATTCAAATTATCTACAGCTTTATCATAAATGAGCCGGAAAATTTTATGGCGCGTGGCTTCTTTGAGCCGGAACATTTTACGGCGCATGGTTTCTTTAAGCCGGAAGTGTGAGCCGCCATAGCTCAGCAAATGCAATTTTTGACTAAGTGTGGTGAAAACAAGTTTCACAGATCGCAGTAATTATTTTGGATCAAACGGTTGGCTAAAAGGAAAAAAATACTAGACCTAGAACAGACACAGAAAAGGTTCGAGGATTTGAACGGAGCCTTTATACAATGAAAGGGGGTCTATGTACATTGAGAATGGGAGTGAAACAGCTACCGCAGCAGTTCTATACAGTCTCAAGATCAAGAAAAGGTGGTAATAATGAAATCTATCAAGAAGCTCGCGAGGAACGGCGATGAACATGGGAAGAACAGGAAAGAACCCTAATGCAGATCTATGTTACGGAGTGGCAAGGGCTTACGGGTGCTGGAGAGTTGCGGAGGTCGCCGCCGTTTCTCTGGTCACGTCAGGTTGATGCAGCGGCCGGAGTCGGGGAAGACTAGGAGACCCGCGGCGGGCGGTAGTAGAGCTCGGGCGGCAGCACAGTGGCGAGAGGAGGAAGAAGATGAAGGCGACGAGTGACCAGAGGTTCATGGGCCGGGCTATTTATAAGATGAGGCTCATAAGTGGGCGCGAGAAATGAGGAGGCCACGGCGTGGTTATCTCGCCATAAAAACGCCTCGATTTTCGGGACGGCAATTAAAGATAAGATCCGTTGCGGATCTGGTGGAGAAAAAAATGGACTTAATGGAAGATGACGTCATGGCGGGTTACCAGTAATCCAGAAGATGATGTAACGATGGGTTAAAACCTTCGCACAGATGTAAGCCGGAAAATTTTCTTTCAAGAGGATTGAAGATTGACATGAACCGGTTCAAATCAATCTGGGGCCTAATGTTGAGGATATAACCCTAGAGTCACCCGCCAGGAGGGGCCGGGTTACTCATAATGGTCATCACGCGAAGCCCAGTAGCAAGCTTGAAGACGGCGGGTCAATGATGGGCCTAAGACCCGGAGATGGCTTAAGGCCCGTAGTGATAAACCGCCGTATGGCAAGCCTTGTAGTGTAAGGCAAGAATAGTTAGGAGTCCGAGCCGGACACTGTTATGAGCCGGCCGGGACTCTGACGGCCGCTGGGCGTCAACCTCTCTATATGAAGGGATGACCCGGCGGCGGTTCAGGGACAAGTAAGATCTCATCGAGAGCCAGGCATAGCGATTAAGCTCCCTGGTCATCGAAACCATAATCAATTCCACCTCAACTGGATGTAGGCTTTTACCTTCACCGTAAGGGGCCGAACCAGTATAACCCTCGTGTTCCTTGTCCCGTTTAACCCCTTTAAGCTTCCTAGTTGCGATGGCTCCACGACTAAGTCCAAGCACGAGGACATCTGCCGTGACAATTCCACGACAATTGCCATGCTGCGCTACCTACCACTTGCTATATCATGCCTCCCATATTGCCATGTCAGCCCCTAACCATCCTTTCCTAGCAAACCGTTGTTTGGCTAAGTTACCTCTTTTGCTCAGCCCTTCTTATAGCATTGCTAGTTGCAGGTGAAGTTGAAGTTGGTTCCATGTTGGAACATGGATATGTTGGGATATCACAATATCTCTTATTATATTAATGCATCTATATATTTGGTAAAGGGTGGAAGGCTCGGCCTTATGCCTGGTGTTTTGTTCCACTCTTGCCGCCCTAGTTTCTGTCATACCAGTATTATGTTCCTTGAGTTTGCGTTTCCTTACGCGGTTGGGTGATTTATGGGACCCCCTTGACAGTTCGCCTTGAATAAAACTCCTCGAGCAAGGCCCAACTTTGGTTTTACCATTTGCCACCTAAGACTTTTCCCCCGAGTTTTCGTGAGCCCGAGGGTCATCTTATTTTAACCCCCGGGCCAGTGTTCCTCTCAGTGCTGGTCCAAACTAGAGCACCGTGCGGGACCGTCCCTTAGCAACTTGGGTTATGTTGGTACCTGTACGCTTCGCTTATCCGGTGTGCCCTGAGAACGAGATATGTGCAGCTCCTATCGGGATTTGTCGGCACATTCGGGCGGCTTTGCTGGTCTTGTTTTACCATTGTCGAAATGTCTTGTAAACCGGGATTCCGAGACTGATCGGGTCTTTCCGGGAGAAGGTTCATACTTCGTTGACCGTGAGAGCTTATGATGGGCTAAGTTGGGACACCCCTGCAGGGTATTATCTTTCGAAAGCCGTGCCCGCAGTTATGAGGCAGATGGGAATTTGTTAATGTCCGGTTGTAGAGAACTTGTCACTTGACCCAGTTAAAAAAAACATCAACTGTGTGTGTAGCCGTGATGGTCTCTTCTCGGCGGAGTCCGGGAAGTGAACACGGTTTGAGTTATGAATGACGTAAGTAGGAGTTCAGGATCACTTCTTGGTCATTACTAGTTGACGACCGTTCCGTTGCTTCTCTTCTCGCTCTCATTTGCGTATGTTAGCCACCATATATGCTTAGTGCCTGCTGCAGCTCCACCTCATTACACCATCCTTTCCTATAAGCTTAAATAGTCTTGATCTCACGGGTGTGAGATTGCTGAGTCCTCGTGACACACAGATTCTACCAAAACAGTTGCAGGTGCCGACGATGCTAGTGCAGATGATGGGATCGACCTCAAGTGGGAGTTCGATGAGGAACGTGGATGTTACTATGTGTCTTTTCCTGATGATCAGTAGTGGAGCCCAGTTGGGACGATCGGGGATCTAGCATTTGGGGTTATCTTATTTTCATTTGGATCTTGGCCGTAGCCGGTCTATGTGTGTATTTTGGATGATGTATGGATTATATTTATGTATTGTGTGAAGTGGCGATTGTAAGCCAACTCTCGTTATCCCATTCTTTTTCATTACATGGGATTGTGTGAAGATGACCCTTCTTGCCTCTAAGTCGTGCCTCGACACGTGGGAGATATAGCCGCATCGTGGGCGTGACAAGTTGGTAATCAGAGCCATCCCCGACTTAGGAGCCCCCTGCTTGATCGAATCGCTGGCGTTGTTGAGTCTAGAACAAAAATGTTTTGAGTCTTAGGATTATATATATCGGAGAGTAGGATTGTTTTTACTCCTCAGTCCCTTTGTCGCTCTGGTGAGGTCTCCTGACGTAGAAGTTTTGACTCTTCTCTCCACAAATTTCACTAAATTTTTTTTGGATCACGCGGGTATCTTGGAATCGTTCCGATGGTTTTGTGACGAGAACATTGTTCTTGGTGCCTCCTGACATTTAGGGGTTGTGGCAGTGTCCTGGGGAGTTGAGCTCCGAGGTGTTGTCGTCACAATTTTATCGTTGCAGTTCTGGAATACCTGAGTTTCGCCGACATCGAAATCTCTTTTATGCAGTTGTTGGTGAGATCACCTCGACGCCACCCAGTACTGGGGCGGGAGTTCGGGAGTATTGCCATAACTCGTATAACGGATGCTTTTCAAAGGTTGAGGTACACGATTTCTGAAGGTTTCTTGGTTATGTGTTGACGGATGGATACAGCTGGATCTAGGGATTGCTAGTTTGGGTGATATATTTTGTGTCCCCTGTATCCCCAACACCAGATTGCATAACCAGAAAGTTTCGGGAGTTTATAAGTGGGAATTCAAGTAGCTCCTAGGATATCTTTCCGACAGACGCATGATATGAGATTGGGGTTCGACGTCTAGTGGTCCGCCTTTCCACGGTTGGTTGTACAGTGGTCTCGTAGTGTCTTAAAGAGTCCTTGGCTATGCCGACTCGGGGATGCTTCGTATGTCATGTGCACAGCCTTGTACACGATGGTGCTATACGATCGAGCCCGTGTGGGCCCCACCACGAAAACTTCGGACGAAACCTCTATCATATGTTTGTTCCGGCTTATTCTGCAAGCCAATACTTCATTTTGTTTTGAATTGTGGTATTCGAGTTGCTTCGAAGTCATATGTTGATTTCCATACCTTGTTCTAAGTGGCTTCTCAACTAATGGAAGTGTGATGATTTACTATGGAATTCATTCGTTCATCCTCGTTCGAATGTTTATTGTGAAGACTATATGTTGCAATTTCTATCCGTTGATTCTACTTGTCTATTTGTCTATCAAGATGCTAACGGATGTCACCCTCTTCAGGATGGCTCCGCCAACGCGTCAGAATCCGGATCGCAATGAAGGGAGTCAGGCGAACCCTCCGCCACCACCTCCGCCTCCGGAGGCATGGCAAGCTATCATGGCAGCCACCAACGCCAATGCTCAGATGATTCTGCAACTCTTGCAAGAATGCACCCAAAGGCAAGGCAATCAAGGGAATCAAGGCCAAGGCAACAATCAGCCTCACTTCGCTACCCTCAACCAGTTTCTCACAAATCAGCCCAAGTCTTTCAGCTACTATGCCGAGGCCACGGATGCCGATGATTGGCTCGTGGACATCAACAAGCATTTTGAATGTAGCAATGTCAGGCCTGAGGACTATGTCAAGTTCGCTTCTTTTTAGCTCAAGGACCAAGCTGCTGATTGGTATCAACAATACAAAGATTCCAGAGGAGGTCGTGTGATCACTTGGACTGACTTCTGTCGGGACTTCAAAGCGCACCACATTCCACAAAGTGTTGTTGAGAGCAAGCGTGAGGAGTTCCGCAATCTCAAGCAAGGCAACATGTCTGTGTATCAATTCAACATTCAGTTTCAGAAACTTGCTCGCTTCGCTAAACAAGACGCTCCTGATGAAAAGAGCATGATCTATCACTTCAGAGGTGGCCTTACAGAGGATCTGCAGTTAGCTCTCGTTCTTGTTGAGCCTACTCAGTTTGATCAATTCTATAATATGGCACTGAAGCAAGAGGCTGCTTAGCTCAAGTGTGAGGCTTCTAAGAAAAGAGTCAGGGACGCAGTTCAGTCTTCTTCTTCCTCACTTGATGCTGCTAAGCAACAGAAGTTCTGGTTGCCTCCTCCTCCTCCATTTCGTCAGCCTTACCAGCAGAAGAACAAAGGTGGCCATGGATCTTCCCATTCTTCCAACCCTGGCTATCAGAACAAGTCTCAGAATCAAGCTCCAAAGTCGAATGCTCCTTATCACCGTCCACTCTCAGAGGTGACTTGCAACAAGTGTCAGCAGAAAGGTCACTATGCTAACAAGTGCTTCAACCAAAGGCGCCTTCCGCCTCCTCCTCCTGTCAGATCTTCCAGCAATGCAGTGGTCAAGCATAATCCAAAGTCTGCTAAGGTGAACATGATGAATGCAGCTCAAGCGGAGGAATCTACTGATGTGATAATGGGTAATCTCTCAGTTAATGATATTCCTGCAAAAGTTCTTTTTGATACTGGTGCTTCGCTTTGTTTCATGTCAAGACCGTTTTTTGCCAAGCATGAATTCACTTGGTCTTATCTAGATAAACCTTTGGGTGTTATTTCTCCGGGGAAGTCAATGAGAGCCAACTCGATAGTTCTGGATGTTTCCATCAAGATGGGGAACTATAAATTTCTGTCTTCTCCAGTTGTTCTTGGTGACTCAGATATTGATCTTATTCTCGGGATGGACTGGCTTTCTAAGCACAAGGCTCAACTTGATTGTGCTGCCAGGGAAATTCAATTGACACACTCTTCTGAGGATGTTATCATTTATGCCGCTCGTGATGAAACCATTTGGTTATTTTCTCTCAATGAGAAGGGCGAATTGAATGCCATCTCTCAAATTCCAGTCGTTTGTGAGTATCAAGATGTCTTTCCAGAAGAGCTTCCGGGTATGCCTCCTCACGGGCCAGTTGAGTTCGTTATCGATCTAGAGCCCGGCACTGAACCCATTTGCAAGCGTCCATACAAGCTTGGACCCAAGGAGCTGAAGGAATTGAAGAAACAACTCGATGAACAAGAGCGTGTGG
The DNA here is from genome assembly GCF_002575655.3 of Aegilops tauschii subsp. strangulata. Lineage (NCBI taxonomy): Eukaryota > Viridiplantae > Streptophyta > Magnoliopsida > Poales > Poaceae > Aegilops > Aegilops tauschii. The sequence goes on from NC_053036.3 coordinate 523,165,693, forward strand.
GTTTGATCAGACCGAGTTCATCTCCATGGGGTTGTGGTGTTCTTTTTGTCCAGAAGAAGGATGGCACGGACCGACTTTGTGTCGACTACCATCCATTGAACAAGAAGACAATAAAGAACAAGTATCCAGTTCCCAACATCAATGAGCTATTCGAGCAACTCAAAGGTGCCAAAGTATTCTCCAAGCTTGACCTTGGTATGGGTTATCATCAGATTCGCATTCGTGAAGAAGATATTCCCAAGACAGCATTCAGAACAAGCTTTGGTTCTTATGAATATACTGTCATGTCTTTCGGCCTTGTCAATGCTCCTCCAACATTCTCTCGGATGATGAATTTAATCTTCAACCCCTATACCAATGAATTCGTCCTGGTGTATCTCGATGATATCTTGGTCTTCTCCAAGAATAAGAAGGATCATGCTAAACATTTGCGATTGGTGCTCGACAAGCTCAGAGAGTACCAATTCTATGCAAAGTTCTCAAAATGTGAGTTTTGGCTTGATGAAGTTCTTTACCTTGGTCACATCATCTCTGCCAAGGGCATCGCTGTTAATCCCGAGAAGGTGTCTGCAATTGTGAATTGGGAACCTCCTCAGAATGTCAAGCAGCTCCGCAGTTTTCTTGGTCTTGCAAGCTATTGCCGAAGATTCGTTGAGAATTTCTTTAAGATTGCAAAGCCTCTTTCCAACCTCCTCCAGAAGCATGTGAAGTATGTCTAGTCTCCTGAGTGTGACGTTGCTTTCAACACTCTCAAAGAGAAACTCATCACAACTCCTGTCTTAACTCCTCCTGATGAATCCAAGCCATTTGAAGTTTTCTGTGATGCTTCTCTCCAAGGTCTCGGTGCTGTGTTAATGCAAGAGAAGAAAGTTGTGGCCTATACTCTCGTCAGTTGAAGCCCAATGAGAAGAACTACCCCACTCACGATCTTGAGTTGGCGGCAGTTGTCCATGCATTGATAACATGAAGACATATCTTGTTGGGAAGACAAGTGGACATATTCACCGATCACAAGAGTCTCAAGTACATCTTCACTCAGCCCAACCTCAACCTCAGGCAGACTCGATGGGTCGAGATGATTCAAGAGTACAATCCGAGTATTGAATATACTCCAGGCAAGGCCAATGTCATTGCAGATGCTTTAAGCAGGAAGGCTTATTGCAATAGCCTAATTCTCAAGCCATTCCAACCGGATCTTTGTGAAGCTTTCCGCAAGCTGAATCTTCAAGTTGTTCCTCAAGGCTTTCTTGCCAACCTCATAGTCTCTCCTACTTTGGAAGATCAAATTCGTGAGGCACAACTCCTGGATACCATGGTGAAGAAGGTGAAACGTGGTATCGACAAGGGTCTTTCCAAATACAAGTGCTACCGCATTGATGATAGAGACACTTTATTCTTCGAGGACCGGATTGTGGTTCCTAAAGGTGATCTAAGGAAAATCATAATGAACGAGGCGCACAATTATCTTCTGTCCATTCATCCTGGAAGTACGAAGATGTACCATGACCTCAAGCAATCGTATTGGTGGACTCGAATGAAGCGAGAAATCGCTCAATTCGTGAATGAATGTGATGTCCGTCGAAGGGTGAAAGGAGAACACCAACGACCAGCTGATCTCCTTCAACCTCTTGCTATCCCAGAATGGAAGTTTGATCATATCGAAATGGACTTCGTGACTGGATTTCCAAAGTCCAAGCGTGGAAATGATGCTATCGTCGTTGTCATCGACAAGCTTTCTAAAGTGGCTCATTTCCTTCCAATCAAAGAATCCATCATAGCAGCTCAGTTGGCAGAGCTATACACCTCCAGAATTGTCTCTTTGCACGGCATTCCACAATTGATTTGTTCAGATCGTGGAAGCATCTTCACCTCAAAGTTCTGGGACTCCTTCCAGAAGGCCATGGGCACAAACATTCGCTTCAGCACAGCTTTCCATCCTCAAACTAGTGGCCAAGTCGAGTGAGTCAATCAAATTCTTGAAGATATGCTCAGGGCTTGTGTCATTTCCTTTGGCATGAAATGGGAAGATTGTCTTCCATATGCCGAATTCTCCTACAACAACAGCTTCCAAGCGAGTTCGGGCAAGGCCCCATTCGAGATCCTCTATGGCAGAAAGTGCTGTACTCCTCTCAATTGGTCAGAGACTGGTGAACGCCAACTTCTTGGCAATGACTTAATCACAGAGGCTGAAGAAATGTGTAAAGTCATCCGTGATAATCTCAAAGCCGCGCAATCGCGCCAGAAGAGTTACTATGATAGTAAGCACCGTGATGTGGCTTTCGAGATCGGAGACCATGTCTACCTCCGCGTCTCTCCAATGAAAGGCACTCGTCGCTTCGGTATCAAAGGGAAGCTTGCCCCTAGATACGTGGGTCCTTTCAAGATCATTGGCAAAAGAGGCGACCTCGCCTATCAACTTGAGCTTCCTTCCAACTTCGCGAACGTGCACGATGTGTTCCACGTGTCACAGCTTCGCAAGTGCTTCAAGGCGCCTGAGCGCACTATCAACTTCGAAGAGATTGACCTCCAAGAAGATCTGTCTTGTCATGAGCACCCTGTTGCTCTTCTTGAAGAAACTGAGCGCAAGACTCGCAACAAGTCAATCAAATTCCTGAAAGTGAAGTGGTCGCACCATTCCGACCGAGAAGCCACCTGGGAACACGAGGACCATCTCCGTTCCGAATATCCGGAGTTCTTTTAGTCCTAGATCTCGGGACGAGATCCTCTCGTAGTGGTGGAGTGTTGTAACACCCCGGATGTAACTTGCCATATTTGTAACTCCAACTCTTGCCATTTTAGGCCATGTGTTATGATATTCCCTCCGTGTTCGGGTTTTGTTTTTCGTTTTGTATTTTTATTCTTGTCATGCATCTCATACCATGTCATCATGTGAATTGCATTTGCATACGTGATCATTTCATGCATCCGAGCATTTTCCCCGTTGTCCGTTTTGCAATCCGGCGCTCCCACCTCCTCCGGTGCACCCCTCTTGTTTCTTTTCGTGAGCGGGTGTTGAACGTTGTCTGAATGGACCGAGGCTTGTCAAGTGGCCTTGGTATACCACCAGGAGACCACCGGTCAAGCTTCGTTCCATTTGGAGGTCGTTTGGTACTCCAACGGTTAACCGGGTAACCGTAGATGCCTTCTGTGTGTTGCAGCAAAACCCCCCTCAAAACCAGCCCAAAACCCCTCCAATTCACCTCCATGCTCTAAGTCGTTCGATCACGATCGTGTGGGCGAAAACCGCACCTCATTTGGACTCTCCTAGCTCCCTCTAGCTATATAATTGCATCCCCTCCCGAAAACGTTCGCAGTCCAACCCTAACCCTGTCCCTCCGCGCCGCCGGACACATCCGCCGCAGGCCGGACGCTCCCGCCGCCGCCCGCGACCAACCAGGCGCCGCCACGTGGCATCCCGCCGCCGCCCGTACCCCGCGCCGCCGCGGCCCGCCGAGGCCCGGGGCCTGCCCCCGCAGCCCGAGGCCGCCCCCGCCCCCGCGCGCGCCTCCGCGCCGCCGTCGTGCCCCGCCGATGCCGCCTCGCCGTCCTTCTTCGCCAGCGCCGCCGCGCCGCCGTGCCGCCGTGCCTCCGCCTCCCGTCGCCCGGCGCCGCCCCTCTCCCCCGCGAGCCGCCGCCCTACGCCTCGTTCGCCGCCCGTCGCCGCTCCGCTGGCCCCGCCGCGCCTCCCCTAGCTCTGGCGAGCTCCATCGAGCCGAGCCCCGATCGGATCTGGAAGAAACGTGCGTTGACTTTTTCTCCCCCCCCCCCCCCCGAAATATTTTCCAAGTCTCATGATTTTCACAATACATGCCCCTGTTCATCGCATCATAACTCTCTGCATATAGCTCCGTTTCACGCGTGTAATATATCGAAATGTTCGCCTCGTGATGCTCTACATTTTGTTCCATTGCACCATGTTCATTTGAGTCCATATTGATGCCCAAATATCTGGTGCAAGAGTGCTAGTTGCTGTTGTCTGCTGTTACTTAGCAGAACTTGAGGATTTGTTATTTTTGTATCATTTAATCTGTGCATCTTATGGGCATGAGCTCTACATGAGTTTCATTGTATGCCATGCCATTTTTACAGAGGTGTATGCCATGTATTTTTGTGATCTCTGTGGTGACTAGCACAAGCATGCAAACTAGGCCCCGTAATGTTTCTGATTTCAGGGACTTAGTATTTTCTCCAAGTCTTTGTCTGCTGTTATTTTGTTGCTATGTATCCATGTAGTTACAGAGAGATCCATGCATATTTTGGAGATGTTCACTAAGTATGTTTTGTAGATATTGTTGTAATTGATCCATTCCTGCCCTTGTTTGCAATTATGGAGTGCCATAGCATGACTCAATATTACTCTACTTTTGCTATAAAATATTTCTGGCAGATTCTTAACATGATATTCAATTTTGCCAAGCTTGTTGTCGTTGATTCATTCATGCTATGTACTTGCTCTTGCCATGGATAGCTTCATACACATGCCATCTTGCTGTAGGTATGCTTGTTTTGTCATGCATTGCTTTGTGGTGAGTGCATCAAGCTCACCAAGACGCCTTCATATTATTGTCTGAAACCTGTTAACGAAACTTGCTATGGTTACATGGTTGCCATCATATCTTCTGGTCCTTTTTGGCTTATGGTCAGTAAGGGACTTTTGTCATATGCATTTAGTAGAATACTTACATGCCTTGTTTTGGCATGTTAAATTTCTGTAGCATGTTCATTTCGTGCTCTGAACATTGCTACCTGATGCTGTTTCAGACATGTCCAGTAATTTCACCAAGTGTGTGAACCTGATATCTTTTGCACTTTTGCCATGTTTGTTTGAGCCTGTTATATTCTGATCTAGCCATAACTCAGTGTTTATCTTTGGTCAAGCATCTCCTGTAGTTTACTGTCATATGCTTTGTTGCTATGTTGGAGTGCTGTAGCATTGTTACTTGTTCCATTCTAAGTGCTATCATGCTGTTAATCGCAGATTCGTGTCATTCTTGTTTTGCTTGCCATTTGCAAACCGTGTATCCGTTTCCGGTGATCTTTATATCGATTTCAACCGAAACCATCTCATCTTTCCAGTGGCATGCTTGGTTTGCCAAGTTACTGCCTTGTTCATATTTTTCCTTCCGGAGCACGCATATGCATCGCATATCACTTCTTGCATATCATTCATGTTTTGCACCATGTTGTTTGTGCATTTCCCGTGATTGATTGTGGTTCCATTGCTGTTTTCTTCTATTGGGTAGAGCCGGGAGACGAGTTTGTGAACGAGGAACCTGTTGAGTACGCTTACGAGGATCAAGCTCTCGAAAACTCTGAGAACCTTGCACGCAAGATGACCATACCCTCGAAATCACTTCTATCTTTGCTTTGCTAGTTGTTCGCTCTATTGCCATGCTGCGCTACCTACCACTTTCTATATCATGCCTCCCATATTGCCATGTCATCCCCTAACCATCCTTTCCTAGCAAACCGTTGTTTGGCTAAGTTACCGCTTTTGCTCAGCCCTTCTTATAGCGTTGCTAGTTGCAGGTGAAGTTGAAGTTGGTTCCATGTTGGAACATGGATATGTTGGGATATCACAATATCTCTTATTATATTAATGCATCTATATATTTGGTAAAGGGTGGAAGGCTCGGCCTTATGCCTGGTGTTTTGTTCCACTCTTGCCGCCCTAGTTTCTGTCATACCGGTATTATGTTCCTTGAGTTTGCGTTTCCTTACGCGGTTGGGTGATTTATGGGACCCCCTTGACAGTTCGCCTTGAATAAAACTCCTCCAGCAAGGCCCAACTTTGGTTTTACCATTTGCCACCTAAGCCTTTTCCCCCGGGTTTTCGTGAGCCCGAGGGTCATCTTATTTTAACCCCCGGGCCAGTGTTCCTCTGAGTGCTGGTCCAAACTAGAGCACCGTGCGGGACCGTCCCTTGGCAACTTGGGTTATGTTGGTACCTGTACGCTTCGCTTATCCGGTGTGCCCTGAGAACGAGATATGTGCAGCTCCTATCGGGATTTGTCGGCACATTCGGGCGGCTTTGCTGGTCTTGTTTTACCATTGTCGAAATGTCTAGTAAACCGGGATTCCGAGACTGATCGTGTCTTTCCGGGAGAAGGTTTATCCTTCGTTGACCGTGAGAGCTTATGATGGGCTAAGTTGGGACACGCCTGCAGGGTATTATATTTCAAAAGCCGTGCCCGCGGTTATGAGGCAGATGGGAATTTGTTAATGTCCGGTTGTAGAGAACTTGTCACTTGACCCAGTTAAAAAAAACATCAACTGTGTGTGTAGCCGTGATGGTCTCTTCTCGGCGGAGTCCGGGAAGTGAACACGGTTTGAGTTATGAATGACGTAAGTAGGAGTTCAGGATCACTTCTTGGTCATTACTAGTTGACGACCGTTCCGTTGCTTCTCTTCTCGCTCTCATTTGCGTATGTTAGCCACCATATATGCTTAGTGCCTGCTGCAGCTCCACCTCATTACACCATCCTTTCCTATAAGCTTAAATAGTCTTGATCTCGCGGGTGTGAGATTGCTGAGTCCTCGTGACTCACAGATTCTACCAAAACAGTTGCAGGTGCCGACGATGCCAGTGCAGATGATGGGATCGACCTCAAGTGGGAGTTCGATGAAAAACGTGGTCGTTACTATGTGTCTTTTCCTGATGATCAGTAGTGGAGCCCAGTTGGGACGATCGGGGATCTAGCATTTTGGGTTATCTTATTTTCATTTGGATTTTGACCGTAGCCGGTCTATGTGTGTATTTTGGATGATGTATGGATTATATTTATGTATTGTGTGAAGTGGCGATTGTAAGCCAACTCTCGTTATCCCATTCCTTTTCATTACATGGGATTGTGTGAAGATGACCCTTCTTGCGACAAAACCACAATGCGGTTATGCCTCTAAGTCGTGCCTCGACACGTGGGAGATATAGCCTAATCGTGGGCGTGACACGTAGTAAGCAAGCTTCACCTCATCCTGCGAGCCACCGCGCCCGTAGGCGGGGCAGACGGCGTACTAAGCAAGCTTCTCCTCGTTCTGTGAGTTGACGGGACACATCAAAAGTACTCAAGTGTATAGAGCCTTGCCTCTAAGGTAGGCCCCACATGGTTGGCCTCTTTTTTACATAACGCGTCAAGTCGCAATTTGTTTGTTCACCCGTGGTAGACGATCCTCCCTCCATCTAGTGGACAACCAGTGCACGTGTCAAGTTACCACGTGGGCTGCCTTTTCGTACAGAAATGAGCTCCACCGTGTACCCGCACGGGTGTGGTTGGGAAAGAGACGGGAGTACGTGCGCCGTGCGTTCACCTCTTCTCTTCGTGCACGTCCCCCACCTACGTGGGTGTGTGTGAGAGGGACTATAGAGATACAAACCTAGACATAATGCGCCGTCCATCCCCATGCCTCCGCCCAGTCCGACCACCAGTCACCACCACGCCTCACTCCTCCTCACCTTATCTCTCATCTTTCTCCCTCAATTTTTATATACAAGGCCACTATCAAAATTACAATTTGCGGATATACAAGGCCACTAACACTAATCAACGCAATATTAATGGTGTTTGCCTCGTAGTACTACTAGCAAAGGAGCACATTAATTATCCCTTGCATCCATGCGGGAGTGTGAGCATTGGCTTGATGTGCATGAAAGAGAAGAATACACATTAATTTACACGGCAAACAAGGAGACAAGGTGGCTTGCAACATTGAGTTAGAAGACATTAATTTTTTCCTTGGTACCTGTAATATGGGTTTGTGGCCTTGTATACAAAAATGGAGTCCGATAAAATTCTCGAGATACCATTTATCCGATAAAATTCTTGAGCAATCATTAGTTTTTACAAAATGGGATTACTCCTGCATGGGTCAATCACAACAGGTGTTTTGTAAAAAAAATGCATCTTGATGTTCCGTGCAATGCACGGGCATCTTGCTAGTCCATGAAAACAACACATGGCAAAATTCCACGGTGAACGAGGGATTTGAATCTATTGGGAGGGGTTGTTTGGATCTTGCCCGGGGTAGCCCAAATATTGGCGACCCTTTTGTCCACCGGTGCCTTTGCCACCGCTGAACGAGGAATGGCTCGGGTTCTCATGCATCCTCCAGCGCGCATGTTGGAGATGTGCTCGCACGAGCTGTGTTCTTTTTGTCCCACCACCCCACCCGAGCCGATCGCAGACCGACCGGCGACCCGCAAATTACGCCATCCAACCGTACCCGCACACATTATGACAGCAAGTCAACCAACCGGACGAAATTCATGCAAAGACGGCGATATTTCATATAAACAACGACGGAAATCATATAAGATACCGGATTTTCATACAAAGAAGACGGATTTCATTACATTCAAATGAACTACGCGGTGCTAGTTCTAGACAGCACAAGTATATAATACCTAGCCTAAATGGTCGCCCGCCGATCGATTTGTGTTCCTCATGTCCGGCAGCACGATCACCGGACTGCCGGGATCCCCGGTGGTATATGCGGGTTTGATGAAGGTCCTCGCAACAAAAGGATCCGGCAAGACACCTGCTGTGTACGCCAGCGTCACCTCCATGGTGGCCTCCATGGGACCCAGCGGCGGAGGCCTCCCGTGTTCTACTTCTCGATGATGGCGGCGGACACGGAGGCGCTGCAACCGACTCGTCGCTCTCCGTGCACCCGGCTTCTATCGCTGCTTGCAGGGCGTGGCCGCCGGCATGGGAGTCTCGGCCGCAGAAACGGGAGACGTGGTACGAGGCGGCGGCGTGGACGGCAGCAATGACTCCCGTGCGCCGCTCCTCGTTGAGCTGGCCTAGAGTTGCGAATTGCTGAACCGCGCGCCGGCTTGGGCCGGCAACTGGCTGCGTCCGGCGAGGGGAGGGAGGTGGATCAACGAGCTGCATAGCTCGTATCCGGTGGGCTCGGCGGCCACCCAGCCGGCTTGGATGCAGAATAACTACTCTTCGTAAGCCATTGTAAGAGTGGACAAAATGGTGAAGGAGGAGATAGGGGAGCGGCGGAGGTGTGCGATTCTTGGCTGGCGTTTGGCCTCGTTTAAATAGGAGATTAAGTAGACGGCGGACGGGAGGAGCTCGGCCGGCGTTGCATTTAATGCCGGCGCGGTCATGAATGGACGTGTGTCCAGAGTGGGTTTCTCGGCTTCCACACAGGTGTGTTTCATGGAGGCGTTTGAATGCGGCAAGGAGGCGTGTTCAGGCGGGAGTGCAGCGAGTGGCGCCCTCGACTCTGACGTAGGACAGCGCACCGTTCTTCCACTGACGTGTGGGCTCTCTGGGTACATGGCCTGCATGTCAGTGACCCAACGCAGGCAGCGCACAGCAGAGGAACCTTTGGTGGGCCAGGGCGGTCAGAAGCGGGCATTTCATAAACCGATGATTGTTCATTGAGTGTGACATCATCCTTTTCATGTAGATAAGCCTACTATGTTGATAGCCCCTTCGATACGGTGTGATTCATAAAGACCGCTACAAACATCAATGTTCTGCTTATCACAGATAAGATTGATTAATACCCGTAACAATCCATGTCCTTAACAAAGGGTGCATGCACGTATAGATTGAGCGTGTGTCTTGCGTTGTGTGTTGTGTGCATGCAGGCGTGCGAGTGTTGCATGCGTGCAAGGGTACGTTTCAGTGTTGCATGCATGTGTGCGTACGTGCGTGTGTTTGTGAGTGCATGTGTACGCGTCAGTGTTGCACGCCTGCATGCGTGCGTGTGTTCGTTATGTGTACATGTCAGTGTTGCACACCTGCATGCGTGCATGTCTTGCGTGCGTGCATGTGTACGTGCGGGGTGAAGCTACACGTCAGTCGACTGACTTTTTCATCTATGGTCATTAGATTTTCCAGCCGTTGGATACGAAATCAAGGGCCTGCAGTTTATCATCAAACTCCACCCCCTTGAACCGCCAGCCACCACCGGCCGAACCGTCGGCCCCCGCCGCCCGCGGCCGGCCCGCGCCGCCACGCCGCCCCGCCCGCCCCGAAACCACTCCTCACCGCCGGTCCATCGCCGCACCGGCCATCCCTCTAGGCCCCCCGGCGCCGAGCTTTTTCTCCGGCGATCCCCACCCCACCGCCCAATCAACGCCCCCCACCGCTAGCGACTGCCAACCAGAGGTCTCACGACTTCGAGTACCCACCGACCACTAATTCATTACCATTTCTGTCCTTCATATACGTGCTGACGGGTGGGCCCTATGGTAATGTGCGCTGCTGAATGTGGACCGTTTGACTGGTCAATTGATCGTGTCATCAACAAATTACGGAGCTGTATGGTGAGCCAATGACCGTATGATCACCCTAAAATGTATTTTATTAACACAGTACATACTCAAACTACCATTTCTTTCTTTCATATACGGGCTGACAGGTGGGCCCCACGGTTACACGCCCCGATGGTGCAACGCTAGTTGTGCCACGTGGAACGTTTGACAGGTCAATTGATTGTGTCATCAACAAAATACGGAGTTGTACGGGTGAGCCAGTGATCGTATAATGACGACATGTATTTTTTTAACACGGTACAGACGCAAGGGCTCATATATACGCGCAAGCACTCACCGCTATAAGCGCACACACACAGACCCTACCCCTATGAGCACCTTTGAGAGAGTGGGCCAGCATATGATCTTGAGATTTTATGAAGTCACCATAGGTTCCTCGTAGTCGAGTGGAACGTCTCCTCCCACTGAATGCACATCGCTGGAAAATACTAAAGTTAACCCAGGATAAATGCGAGCACCGGGACTTTAACCTTGGTGGGCTCGAGAAACCACTGTCCTCCTAACCATCCAACCACATGTTGGTTAGCACGACAAAATGTATGTGGTGACCGTGATGAGCTTATTCTGAAGTCCAGTGACCATATCGTGCTTTCGCTTCAAATACAATGACCGTAAGTGTCGTCAACAAAATACGGAGCACGCATCAAATGCAAAGTCCGTTCGTGTCATTAAGAAAATACTGAGGCGTATCGTGAGCTAGATACCGTATGATCACCACGAGAATGTATATGGTGACCGTAATGAGCATATTCTGAACTCCAGTGACCGTAGAGTGCTTTAGCTTGAAATACAGTGACCGTCATGCGTGAATTTGTCTTGGGCATGCATACTTTTAGAGGGCCGAGAGATAGTTTGTGTGCGTATGTGAAAGTGGTGTAGAAAGAGAGGATGTCCGGTGGAGACAAGGAGAGATATGCCCTTCGTTTCTCTTTCCCGTGACTAATATTTTAGGAGAATATATAAACATTCACAATGCAGAACAAATATTTTTGGATGCACCATGCAATTAACTTTCATGTATAACATTGTAGTATTGTATATGCTTATTTTCTTAGTGGCCGATTGCGTGTGTGGTGTGGTGGGCGCATCATTTCTAGTTGTGGTAGGTCAACATGAGGACTCATGGGTCGGTTCCATCCTGTGCCACATAGGTTGGATCAAGACGCGTTATACGAAGACCAATGCGGAGGACTCGGCGTACAACACGAAGCTAGCTGCCAGAGTCGCGGAGGACACTATCCCCACTGGTGATAAGCCGACTATATATGATTTGTAACCCTAGGCCCCCAGTATGTTATAGAAGCTTGGGGGCTAGTTCGTCGATAGTATACACAGATGCACAATGCCTGGTATTCACATGTACTTTGTACACACCCCTGTCACTAATATACAGTACCAGGAGTAGGCTTTTTCCTCAACTGCAAGGGTCCGAACTAGGGTAAAACTTTGCCTCGTATTACCATCCAGCCTAACAGTCAGGGATATCCTACCGAATGATATGAGAATCATATCTGCCAACTACTAAGAGAGAGGTGTGTCTGGGGGGCAATGTGTGCGAGAGAGGCCTAAAGATAATGTGCGTGCGGGAGACACGTAGGCACATATATCTGCATATAGATGGCTAGTAGAGACCGTGCATGTGTATATATGCATGTGAGAGAAATAGTGTTTTCCAACTGAGATTAGTGAAAAGGGTGGTACATAGTAGTCAGAAAGAGAGAGAGAGAGAGAGAGAGAGAGAGAGATACAGAGAGAGCATGTGCGTGAGACTCCCCGACACCCCGAGAGAGATTGTGAGCATGTGTGAAAGAGAAATGCCGATGCATATAAAGTGCATGCACTTATGCGGTAGATAGAGAGATATATAGCGCGTTTGTGAGAACGGGCCGAGGCATAGTGCATCTACGTGTAAAAGGCGGTTCTACGCATTAAATTAAAATATAAATGGCATTATTATTTTTGGATGAGATCATGAATTTTTCAAATTGCGTATGGACGAAAATCGGTCTATCAGACACCCATACTCTATTGAATTCTAGCATGTGCATGTGTTTATTTCATATTATCGATCCATAGAGTGAGAGTGGTTTGAAATGTAGGGAATGGATGCTCTTGCAATTCATATATAAACATTAGTTAGTGCACTCCATGTTGTTAGTGTGAAGCACTTTATACATTTGTCACTTGCATGGATACATTCCAAATTGCTAGCTACGAAATAGAATACATGTCGAATTCAACATAAAGGGGGTTTCGAAGATTCGAATTCATAGGAAGTGCATTCATCTATTTGAACCCGGGATAATGGCATTTGTAAATCAGATGTAAAAGGGGGCATCAATCTTTGTTGTGCGTTTGAACATGCTATATATATTCATACGCATGTCTAACCTTTTTTTTGCAACCAAGGAGATTATATCTGGAACCATGCATGAACTGAGGTAAGTTGCATATTTTTTAATATATACAAGTGTACAATGTATATTCAAATGTACCACCTCCATTCCAAAATAATCGTAGATTTAGGATTTTCAAGAGTAAAGATTTGTGAAGTTTGACAAATCCTGAATGTTCAATTCAAGAGAACCGAAAACGTTAATGCTTCTGCTCCCAAATATTGAACGAAGTGCCAAATAGGCCTCTGGTCACCCGAAACCACGCGAGACTAATGTTTGGTGGTAGGAAATTACTGTCCTGACTCTTGCCCGTGTAGCCTATTGGCCCGATGTCCAAAGGTCTAAACCGGGGTAGGTTTGTAACTTCACCAAGACGCCAGTCTCAACCGCCTCCGAGAAGCATTCATACGCCGTGGGCGCGTAAACACCCATGCGCTCGGCCGAAATCTATCCCGCCCACATTTGGGACACTTGAGATTACTGTCCTACCCCCAACCCGCAATATGTCCAAAATTTTAGATGGGGGCAAAGTTTGTAACTTTCCCCAAATTTGAAACAAGCGCGTCCCAAACCGAAACATTGTTCCCCCTTAGTTCCCCGCCTCCCTCCGTTTCCCCATTCATACTCCGTGGGCGCCAAAACGCCCTCTCCACCAGCCGCGAAACCCCAGCCTCCTCCGTCCTCCACCCCATAGCACCCAATCCACGGTCGCCCAACTCCATCACGCCGGAGCCGGTACCCCGACGTCGTCGTCCAATGCAACAACGCCCTCAAGGACTTAGCAGCTGAAGCCAAGGTAGAGCTGCCTCCACGACGCCGACGCCGACGTGCGCCGTACCAGAACCACTCCGACCACGCCATCCCACGCCTCACTGCTGCCGCTCCACTGTCGCAGCCGTCCACCGCATCGGAGCTGTTCCCGCTACGCCGTCGTTCGCCGCCTCGGATCTGCTTCCCCGCCACCGACAGGCGGCCACCGCACCAGACTCAACAACTTGGCCATGGGTTCGTCCAAGGCTGCACCGTCCTCCACAACTTCTCGTTTCTAGCGAACCACAAGAAGATCGTTTGAAAAACGGAAGGAGGACACAACACTGCCAGCAGAAAGAGGTACTCCTCTTCCCTTATTCGTGCAAACCTTACGTCTCTGCTCACACCGTATTCATCCCACGAAAGAAACTAGTTGAGCGCTTCTTACTGCATCTTCTTCGTGATACTAAATGCACAAGGTTTCCTCCCTTTACTATTTCACCTTTGCTAGAGGTCAGTAGCCAGCCTTGATTTCAATTCAGGGTCAGTCGAACCGCAATTAAAAGAAGCAGCACCCTCTTAGGCGCGCGGAGCACCTAGTCCGCCTGTTCGCCGGGGAAGCAGCGCATCGGTGTCTATCATAGGGGTGTGGAGCGCAGGAGCTGCTTGCACCCGATCTGGAGGTTGGGGGGGCTTGAATGGATTGTCGGGGGGCGGTGCCAAGCACGGCGGTGCGGTGAGGTCGAGGGGAGGGCGCAGGCAGGGGACTGGGCCGGTGTCGCTGCCGTTTCGAGGAAGATCGTCAACACTGACTGGCTGGAGGTAGATGAAGGCGATCTTCCCGTTCTTTGTACATCGGACGGTGCAGAAAAAATGGAATGACCTATTTGTTTTCAGTCGAATGTTATTTTCATAGAATCCTGTAGTAATTTAGTGTGCCATGCATGTTGTAGAGCTATCATATGTATCCCTTCATTTATTTCTCATCGACCTGCTATCTGCTACCTTTACACTGTACTAATTTTGCACACACTTCACCCATACTCACACTATTGTTTTTTTATGCATGGGTATTTCAGACTCTGATGCAGTGTTGATGAATTCTGAAAAGAAAAGACAGAAGTCGCTCCAGTGTAATTCGAAGATAAGCACTAAGCGTTTTAGCGCTCTAAAGGATGAAGTGTCAGTAGTTGGAGACAGTAAACGTAGCTCTGCAGTTGATGATCTCAATTGCCACACACAACCATCCCAGGTGCTTGCTTTAACTTCGCGCTGTCAAATGTGGTTGCATGTTGCATATGGTGTCTAGCTTGTATTGCTTCCAATTTGCTTAAATTACATCTTCTTACTTTACACATTATACCTTTGATAATGACATGCCTTCCTGTTTTTGATACATACTACATATGTCTATTAACCATGTTCGTACATAAAACTAATGCTCTTTTGTATCCCTCGTGGGTTACTTATGATGAGACAGTCACCCGGGTGGGTTACTGTGAGACGCCATACTCGTTTAAAGAGTGCAGTGTCATCCTCCCCACATGATTATCAAGAAACAACAAGGCTAAATGAAGATAGTCAACGTAGCTCTCTAGTTGATGACCGCAATTCCCCCACACTACCATCAAAGGTGATTGCTCTAACTTCGCAGTGTGATATGTGGTTGCATGTTGCATACGGTGTCTAGCTTGTAATGCTTCTAATTAGGGTAAATTGCATCTGCTTAGTTTACACATTATACCTGTGAATATGGCATGCGTTCCTATTTTTGGTACACACTACATCTATGTGTTAACCTTGTTCTTACATGAAACTACCTCTCTTCTGTATCCTGCATCAATCACTTACGATGAGTCACCTTTATTCGTTGCATATTGCATATTATTTCTAGCCTGTTGCCATGTAATGCTTCTAATTTGGTCAAATACATTTGTTAGGGCACCCTTTTAATTTGCCAGAGTGATATTGGTTTCATCTTTCATATGGTTTCTAGCTTGCATTGATTCTAACAAGTTCAAACACCTTGTGCTTAGTTTACACTTTATACATCATACATGTCAATGTGTCACGCCGTCCTGTTTTTCATACATATTCCATCCTCCTATCATGCGGCTGCCTTACATGAAAGTAGTGTTCGTTAGTATCATGCATCAATGAGTTCTGAAGAGCAAATTTTATTCCTTTTTCTTGTGGGTTTGACATGACAAGGCAAAATCAAGAAAGAGGAAGGAAACGAGTAAGGAAGGCGATGATGGTGGTCCTCTGCAGCAACGTAAACGGAGCATCTGTACCGATTCTCCTTGTACTGATAGTGCATTACAAGGTCCAAGTCTCCGCGCCCCTACTCCACCATCCAAGGTGCTTGCTCTAACTTGGCGGTGTGATATCTGGTTGCATGTTGCATATGGTGTCTAGCTTGTATTGCTCCTAATTAGTGTAAACTGCATCTTCTTAGCTTACACATGATATGTGTGAATATGACACGCTTTCCTGTTTTTGGTACATACTATATCTGTCTATCACACCATGTTCTTACATGAAACTACTCTTCTTGTGTATCCTGCATCAGTCACTTACGATGGAACACCTTTAAGTTGGCAGTGTGATATTGGCTTGTGTCTTGAATATGATTTCTAGCATGTATTGCTTCTAGTTTGATGAACGCCACCTATGATGAGACAGTTTTAACTTGGCAGAGTGATATTGATTGCACCTTTCATATGGTGTCTAGTTTGCAGTGCTTCTAATTTGTTGAAGTGCCTTCTGCTTAGTTACCACATCATATGTGTGAATATGTCAAGCCGTCCATTTTTTCGTACATATTCCATCCTCGTATCATGACTTTGCCTTTCACCAGAGTAGTGTTCGTCAGTATCATGCATCAATGAGTTCTGAAGAGCCAATTTTATTCCTTTTTCTTGTGGGTTTGACTTTACAAGGCAAAATCAAGAAAAGAGGAAGGAAAAGAGTAAGCAAGGCGATGATGGTGGTCCTCTGCAGCAATGTAAACGGAGCATCTGTACCGATTCTCCTTGTACTGATAGTGCATTACAAAGTCCAAGTCTCCGCTGCCCTACTCCACCATCCAAGGTGCTTGCTCTAACTTGGCGGTGTGATATCTGGTTGCATGTTGCATATGGTGTCTGGCTTGTATTGCTCCTAATTAGTGTAAACTGCATCTGCTTAGCTTACACATGATATGTGTGAATATGACACGCTTTCCTGTTTTTGGTACATACTATATCTGTCTATCACACCATGTTCTTACATGAAACTACTCTTCTTGTGTATCCTACATCAGTCACTTATGATGGAACACCTTTAAGTTGGCAGTGTGATATTGGTTTGTGTCTTGAATATGATTTCTAGCATGTATTGCTTCTAGTTTGATGAACGCCACCTATGACGAGACAGTTTTAACTTGGCAGAGTGATATTGATTGCACCTTTCATATGGTGTCTAGTTTGCAGTGCTTCTAATTTGTTGAAGTGCCTTCTGCTTAGTTACCACATCATAGGTGTGAATATGTCAAGCCGTCCATTTTTTCGTACATATTCCATCCTCGTATCATGACTTTGCCTTTCATCAGAGTAGTGTTCGTCAGTATCATGCATCAATGAGTTCTGAAGAGTGAATTATATTCCTTTTTCTTATCGGTTTGACCTCACAATGCAAAATCAATAAAGCTGAAGGAAATTGGCAAGGCATTGGATGCTGGTGGTCCTTCCGAGCAACTGAAACGGAGGTTCTCTACAGATTCTACTCCGCCATCCTCCCAACAAGATTCGCAAGACAACGCAAGGCTAGACAGTCAATGTAGCTGTGTACATGATGAGCACATCTCCCCGACTCCACCATCACAGGTGCTTGCTCTAACTTGGCACTATTATATGTGGTTACATGTTGCGTATGATGTCTAGCTTGTATTGCTTCTAACTTTGTTGAATTGCATCTGCTCACTTTACACATAATGGTTGTGAATATGACACGTGTTCCTGTTTCTAGAACATACGTGTACATGATGAGCACATCTCCCCTACTCCACCATCACAGGTGCTTGCTCTAACTTGGCACTATTATATGTGGTTGCATGTTGCGTATGATGTCTAGCTTGTATTGCTTCTAACTTTGTTGAATTGCATCTTTTTACTTTACACATAATGCCTGTGAATATGACACGTGTTCCTGTTTCTAGAACATACGCGTACATGATGACCACATCTCCCCTACTCCACCATCACAGGTGCTTGCTCTAAATTGGAACTGTTATATGTGTTTGCGTTTTCCGTATGATGACTAGTTTGTATTGCTTCTGATTATGTTGAATTGCATCTGCGTAGCTTACAACTTATACCTGCAACGATCACTTACCCATAAGACACAGTTAACTTGGGACTGTGATGTAGGTTGCATCTTGCATTGTTTTCTAGCTTGTACTGCTTCTAATTTCTTGAAATGGCACTTACGACGAGACACTTTTTACCTAATAGAGTGATATTGGTTGCATGTTCATATGTTGCCTAGCTTTCATTTCTTCTAATTTTGTTGAAAAGTCTTCCGCTTACTGTTTTTTCATACATATCCCATCCTCCTATCATACGTGTGAATATGAAACGCTTTCTTTTTTGTATATATTCCATCCTCCTATCATGCGCTTGCCTTACATCAAAGTAGTGTTCGTCTGTATCATGCATCAACCAGTTATGCAGAGCTAATTTTATTCATCTTCTTGTGGTTTTGACTTCATGAGGCAATATCAGAAAATAGGAAGGAAAAGAGTAAGTTAGGGGATGCTGGTGGTCCTCCGCACCGACGCAACACAGAGACTCACTAGATTTGCCACTGCTACTGCTAGTGAAGTTGAAGTCCCATGTCTACATGATGAGTTCATCTCCCGTACTACACCATCGCAGGTGCTTGCTCTAAGTTGACAGTGTGATAATTGGTTTCATGTTGCATATGTTGTCTAGCCTGTATTTCTTCTATTTTGATTAAATTGCACCTGCTGAGTTCATACGTTATACATGTGCATATGACATGGCGTTCTGTGTCTAGAATACACTCCATCTATCTATCATACCCTTATATCAAAGTACTGCTGTTGTGTATCCCGCATCAGTCACTCATGATTGGACACTTTTAACATGGCAGTTTGATAGTGGTTGCATCTTGCATTGATTTCTACGTTGTACTGCTTCTAATTTTCCGAATTGCCACTTATGACAAGACACTTTTAACTTGGCAGAATAATATTGGTTGCATCTTTCATATGGTGTCTAGCTTGCATTACTTCTATTTTCTTGAAAATCCTTCTACTTAGTTTACACATCGTAGTTGTGAATATGTCATGCCGTCCTGTTTTTCTTACATATTCCATCCTCATACGGTTGTCTTACATCAAAGTATAACTTGTCTGTATCATGCATCAATGACTTCTGAAGAGCGATTTTATTCTTTTGTGTTGTGGGTACAGCTTGACATGGCAAAGTCAAAAAAGAGCAAGGAAAATAATATAGTAGGGAGTGGTGTTACTCGTCGGGTGAAACGGAAAAGGATCTGCCGTCCAGATTCTGCTGGTACTTATAGTGCAGTAGAAGGTCCAAGTCCACCGGCTAAATCTACAAACACAGTATCACCTGCTCCACCAGCTGCAGCATCTACTTCAACTGTACCAGCATCTCAACGAGTTACTCGTTCGTTTGCTCTGGAACTGGCCAGTTCCCAAGCTGCCTTCACACCTAACACTACTTCCGAAGCACTGCTGACACAACAAGACTTGGCAAGATCAGATGAACCTCATGAGCATCAACACCAAGACGGTACCTGACCGAGTCAAGTTGCAGTTGCATGCTCCTTTATGTGAACTCTCACAGTTTGATGTACACTAACACTTTCCATATTCGTTGTTGAACTAGCACCACGACGCAAGCGGAAACATACATCAGGGATAATGCTTGACAGCTTAACAAAATCTAAAGGAGGAAGAATGGAGATCCATTTTGAGGTAGGTTTAAAAAGGCCACGTGATGCTACAGAGTCAGCCAAGTTAGTATCAAAGGCAGCCGTTGCCGTTAGGTGTCATGCACGTATCCTCCCAACGTGGATCCAGTACAGGAATGAGAAAGACAATACCCAGTTTAACACCTTCCTTGACCATTTATCCGTAAGTAATGTTATTCATCGCAATTAGTAATATTGTCTTGCTCTGTCCCATACTTTCTAGCTTCCTCCTAATAAGACTCACATTCTTTTTTCAACAGATGAGGTTCAAGTTGGATCCGAAAGATGATGCAACTAAACAAGCATGCACTCATGTTTTTCAGTCTGCTCTGCGACAGTATCGGTACCACCTTAGAAAATCTCACTTTGAAGGCAAGGCTAACAATGAAATCGCCCAAACATCTCTAGTGGAATATATTACAGATGAAGACTGGACAGCCCTCGTTAAACACTGGTCTGATCCAAAGTATCAGGTAGGCTATATGTATTTGATCAGACCACATATTGAACTTGTATTTATGTATGTGCCTTACAAGTGTATCTTCTTCTAGGCTAACTGTTTGAAGAACAAGACCAACCGTTCTAAAGTGAAATTCCAACAGACAACAGGATCTCGTAGCTATATTGCACACTGCGAGGCTCTTGTAAATAGCTGCTACTTCCTTCTTTTTTCTATGCCATATTATCGTATCTATATTGACTTGTTCCAAATACAGAGGAAAGCCTGTGCAGACCAAAAAGAACCTGAACCGAATGCGGTGCAAATCTTCAAGGATTGCCACACCAGCAAGATGAAGGGCATGAGCACACCAGTTCAAGCCGCTGTTGTAAGTCCTTACTCCTCCTGCCTTTGAACTGATTGGTACTGTGATGTGTTCATTTAACTACTTGGTTTGCAGCCAATGTCAGTTACTCTGTTCACTTTTATGCACAGTTGTCTTAACGTATCATTTCACCTTGCATGGTTCAAAAGAGATGAAGGATATTCTTTTGGTCTTGATCTGTATTCTAGTTGTTATGTTCATGTGCGCACACAATGATAAAATAGCCTGTTTGTTTTATATCTGTTTGCCCATGATATGAATGATGTCATACTATGTTCATCCTACTTTAAACCATGTCTCTTTATCCTTAGATGCCAACGAATGTGAGGAAATAGACAATATACAGTAGGCATGCTACATGGACATATGTTTCGAAAGTGATTTTATTATGTAGTTGGCACTACAATACATGCTAATGTATTACAGTAGTTCACCAAAATAAGTTATGTATAAACGTGTAACCTACTTTGTTTGTTTTTGTCTCATTAGTAACTTACCTGGTACACTAATCTATAAGTTCAAACTTTCAGGAGGCTATGGAAAAAATGATTGAACAGCCACAACCACCTGAAGGTGACGAGGCTACCACAGGCACAATCTCACCTCTTGCTGCAGTGCATCAGTATCTCTCCACTAACAGTGCAAAATGCACCTTCCTGCGTAATTCTGGGTTGGTTGTGAAGGTAACCTCGTCCAAATCGCCTACTGAATAAAATCTTCCTGCTAGACAGAGTGATATATCTGTGCTCCAGACACAAGTCCAATCCCTAATGGACATCGTTTTGGAAACAAGAATAGTGGTTGAAAAATGTCATCAAGATATATGAATGCTTTTGAAACCAGACTATCAGACATTCGCTTCGTTGTTCAAGAGCAATGGCAGAAAAAAGGTGAAGATCGTGCTGCTCCATCAGATTCTACAGCCTGAAACATTAGCACTCAGGTCAAATGATATGTCCTTCTATACATCTGATGGTGCTTTATCTGCAAGGACTATAAACTTTATGCCAACAGGCCTTTTGTTGTGATACAGCATTTATGATGCTACCAAAGGCTGCAATAATTACGACACTATTTTTGTATGGTGTAGGTTTATCTTAGTAATGTATTCGGTCGAAAGCTTCGTAGGAGCCCAACATGCCAACATTCGTCGGGCCCATTCCAATTGGGCTAAAAACGATTATGGGCCGAAATTTGCATGTAGCCCACTAAAAATATCTGGGCCTAAATCAGCATAAGATTTCATATTTTTCTGTTGGGATTGTGCCCATAGTGGGCCTTTAACAGGCCTAAACATAATTTGGGCCCTCAGTAACAATAGGCCATTTACAGGTGTAAATATCTCAAGCCTATAAAAACATGGGCCTTTAATAGACCGAAAGTGAGATTGGGCCCATTACGATCCGGATCTTTCACAGGCCGAAATTCGGACGGGCCGTAAATGCGCCGACCTAATATACGGGCCTTTAACAGGCCGGAAGTTCGGTCGGGCTAGATTATCATCATTTTTATATGGGCCGTTAATGTGCCCGATGTGACGTTGGGCCACATATGGCCCATGGATTTCGTCCGACGTTAACAGGCCGAAAATCACAACAGGCCGAAAGTGGCCCAAATCTATAGTGGGCCTCTAACAGGCCGAATGTCAGACATGGCCGAATATGACCCAAATCCTTCACGGTCGTTTATGGGCCGAAAGTTTCAATGGCCTGTAAATGGGCCCAAATGAAGCATGACCTTTAACAGGCCGGAAATACACCGGGACTTAATTCGGCCCATATACTTAGCGGACTGTTAACGGGCCAGAAGTGACCATGGGCCGCGATGATGACAAGTTTAGGACAAGCCATTGACGAGCCGATTTGACACTAGCCGTACGGGCCTTAACTGAGAATGTTGGGCCTTGAAAGTGCGTTATATCGACTAGAGGGGGGTGAATAGGCGATTTTTATGAATTCTTCACTGACGAATTTGCGGGTGAGGAAATTCCTTAGCGAAGAACTACTTGCAGCGGAATAAGTACTCAGAAGTAAACATAGCAGAACACAAGCATGGTCATCATGATGAAATGAAGACAAGCACAGAGTACAGAAAGCGTAAACACAGGATAACATAGGATAACACAGGATGAAAACAAACAGACTGAAGAAATTGAACTGAGGAAATTGAGGAAGTCTTCAGTCAAAGTCTTCAAACACAGATATGAACAAGCACACAACACAGTTATGAGGAAATGAAAGAGTTGAGGAAATAGAACCAGTAAGATTGGTGAAGACAATGATTTGGTAGACCAGTTCCAACTACTGTCTCAGTTATACATCTGGTTGGAGCGGCTAGGTATTTAAACCTGAGGACACACAGTCCCGGACACACAATCCTCACCGTATTCTCCTTGAGCTAAGGTCACACAGACCTCGCCCAATCACTCGTGGTAAGTCTTCAGGTGACTTCCAAACCTTCACAAAGTCGGTCACTCGGCGATCCACAATTCCTCTTGGATGCTCTAGACCATGACGCCTAACCGTCTGGAAGAAGCACAGTCTTCAAAGGTAACAAGCGTCGGATCCACGCAGGATCAATCTCTTCAGTGATGCTCAATCACTTTGGGTTTGTAGGTGTTTGGGTTTGGGTTTTCCTCACTTGATGATTTTCTCTCAAAGTCCTCGGAGGATGGGATGCTCTCAAATGACAAGTGTCAGTTTCTCTCGGAGCAGCCAACAAGCTAGTGGTTGTAGGGGGCGGCTATTTATAGCCTAGGGAGCAGCCCGACATGATAAGACATAAATGCCCTTCAATGATATGACCGCTAGGTGGGTAGATATTTTGGGATAGCTGGCGCATAGCAGAGCAACGGTCGGAAATTTGAGTATCAAATTCCTCAGGGCTATCATGTTCCTCACTGTGTAGGCAATCCGCACTGGCAAATTCCTAACTCCTCAGTCAGAACAAATTCCTCAGAGACCAGAAGAACTTCGTCTCTGTCACTGAAGAATATGACTGAACTGTATGAGATTTCTAATGGCTTCACTCGAAGGGATTGGTAGGTGTAGGATTTTGAATTGAGCATCACACGGAAATTTTTCCTTAGTATTTCCTCGACCCCCTTTAACAGTACGGTGTTTCCTATGACTCAAGAAAGAGAAAATGAAACTACGAAAACAAAAGTCTTTACGCTTCATGTTCCTCAAATGAATACCAAGTCTTCAAGGTCACACGAATTTCTTCGCTTTCAAAGTCTTCAGAAAGTCTTCAGAAATCCAAAGTAAAAAACCACACAGAAAACCAGATATCATACAAGGACAATAACAAACATATGGACAAGTAAAAAAGCATGGTCCCCGAGGATAGGTACTTCATCCGGCGCGGTATCATTGCTGAGAGATCGCTCGCTATCTGGAAATGGAGTGTTAGTTTCAAATCGAGATTGTGTGGGTGTGAAGTGTACTGAAGATCGAGGTTTTTCTTCTTACTAACTTTGTCAAAGAGGCTAAAAAAACAATAAATGACCAACGAAACTTCGAGTGAGTAGGATAAGGAGGAGTAGTCGGAGGATCTGAGAAGGGAATTAGAGAAAAAAGAGCAGCAGCTCAATAATAACACCTAGGCTTTTGAATTAACTCTGCGATTTGGAAGATGGAGGAAATGAAAGTAGAAGAAGTTATCGAAACTCGGAACCACATGTTCAATCTTTTTTTAGCGGTTTCCCGAGAGATCTTTATCATTAACGCAACCATTATTTTGCTCATTCATGGAGTTGTATTTAGTACCTCTAAGAAAGATGATTATCCACCGTTAGTTAGTAATGTGGGTTGGCTTGGATTACTTAGTGTTGCGCGCCTAGGAGGGCAGCACGCTTGGGATGCGGAGGAGCTATTATCGCCCAGCTCCCTAACCTAATGCGGCCGGACCGCAGGGAACCTTAGCATGGGGGGACGTCCTAATCCTTTTGCCGCCACAAGGCCGGCTAATCATACACAGCAGGAGCAAGGGAACTCCCCTGGTTCAGGAAGGCACATGAGTCCGAACGCTATTATGAATGTGCGACCGACACTACACTACGTAGGTACCTGTGCATGCAGGTGAGGCGTCGGTCGGTCCTAGAAATGGCGGCAGCTAGCGAGGAGTTAACGACCGGACATGCTGCAACCTAGGGATCACCAGGCAGCTCTTTCGGTCTATAGGGATATCGGGGGGGCATAGCACAATTCTTCTTGGAGGAGGGTTTTGGTTTGCCCAGGTGACTGATCCTGCCATAATATACTCCCGCCAATTCTATTGCACCGGCAACCGAAGTCGAACGTACATACGACGATCTTCATGCTTGAAGGGACGGGAGGAAAGAAAGGGCGGTAGATGATAATGCGAAAGGGCGCCGCGTCTGGCTTGATAGTAAAGCCAAAGAAAGACGCCCCAAGAAAAGATACAACTGTTGGGAAGGGGACATGATCAATAGAACCTAGCTGGATCCGGGCTAGGATAGTGGCGCCCATTCCTAACCAGTTCTGAAAAGGTTCGCTCATGCTGGAGGTACTAACCACTTAGTGATCAGTCCGCTAGTTCACGCAAGTCCGAAGAAGTTATCACGGACGAGCCACATGCAGGGAAACTTGCATGTGTGGTTCTGGCCGGGCTTTCCTTCGGTATCTAATAACCTTGCTTCTGCTCGCCGCTGGCGCACCTCTCCTAACTATTGCCCATTTATTCTGGAATAATTTTTTTAGGAGGGACAATTTTACATATTTCTGCCAAATCCTTCTATTATTAAGTACGGCTGGTACCATTTCGATGTGTTTCGATTTTTTCGAAAAAGAGTGGTTTGATGCTTCAGAATTCATTGTATTAATTCCACTTCCTACTCGCAGTATGCTCTTAATAATCCCGGATCATGATTTAAGTGCCATGTATTTAGCTATTGAGATTCAAAGTTTATGTTTTTATGTGATCGCAGCATCAAAAAGAAAGTCTAAATTTTTCACGGAAGCCGGCTCAAAATATTTGATCTTAGGTGCATTTCCCTCTAGAATATAATTGTTCGGGTGCGACCGGACTACTACCGATCAATTTTTTCGAACTTATTTATAGACTTGTAGAGACCCTCTACTTAGTTGTAATTCTAGGGCAATCGATCCACTTTCCCCATAGCCCTAAGGCTGTGTCTCGATCTCCTACGCGCGAAAGATAAGATATGGGAGACGGGGTCCTATGGTATGGGTCTTCGACCCTTGGTCTAATTCCATGACGGAGAGTCGGCGTGGCGTGAAGTGAAGATTGAGGGGAATAGAGCGAAATCCCCGTCTGGGGTATTCCGAAGGTGTAACCTAGGCAACGAAAAAGGGGCCCGATACTTAAACTAAAGGAGCGACCTGTTGGTTCACCAAACCCCGACCCAATGTCACACGTTCTCCTGGTCTGAAGGGATCCAGTGCCCAACTACCGACTCCTCCCGGAATTGTGTTATCGGAGCCGAGCCAGGAATAGCCGTTAGTGGACACCTACCACTTTTCACCGGTTAGAGAGACCCTCTTTAATACATTAAGAAAATATGTTCATAGGGGCCAGAAAGGCTCGGTCATAGGAACTTAGACCACCTACGCGCTGGTAAACGAAAACCACCTCGACCGGATAAGTCAATAGCTATCCTTCGCTATCTGGGGCTAGCTCACTCTATGAGATAAGTTTCATGTATGGTTCGAAGCAGTTAACTCCCTTTTAAGGAGCAATCGATCAGCCCTGACCATGACCGTTCTAGAATCTCTCTCATTGAGCTTCTCTTTTGCGCCTGCTTTCTTCTTGATTTATTGCAGCAGCTAGTCTCCCTTTTCCAAATTCGATTATAAGTGAAGTGAGTTATGTTTCAAGAAATTCCATCCATTTCATCGCCCAGAATAATACCC
The DNA here is from genome assembly GCF_002575655.3 of Aegilops tauschii subsp. strangulata. Taxonomy (NCBI): domain Eukaryota; kingdom Viridiplantae; phylum Streptophyta; class Magnoliopsida; order Poales; family Poaceae; genus Aegilops; species Aegilops tauschii. The sequence goes on from NC_053036.3 coordinate 523,191,854, forward strand.
AGTCCTGCCAATCTCTACGACAATCTCTGGTTTAGTTTAGTTGATCATTTTCTAATATGAAAAGCAAGGAAACACTAGTAATGGTGGAAACAGAACTTAGAAATCTAAGGCTGAAGGCTAGTTTCATTAACGAGTCTCACCTATTTCTTACTTCCCCTACTAGCCCTACCTACATCACCTTTCATATGGAACAGGCATGCTTTAGTGATGGGGCTAGCCGCTTTCACAAGAAATCAAACCAAACAAAGACACTTAGCATAGGAGTAGATTAGGGCATCTAGTGCTCTGTTCATCGTCTGAGGACTATAAGGTGCCAAGGGAAATAGCTCCATCCCATTGGATATCCCTAGCCTTGGTGGACCAGTGCAGTGAGAAAAAACTCTTCCATTCTATCTATGGTAGATAAAGGAGCTTCAAAGCCGTAGCCATCCTCATGGCCTTTTCACCCTACAGCCGTTGCACTTCTTTTATTAAATGAAATAGTTTGTTTTCTCGCTCTTAACTCGAAAGTACTAACTAAATAGGGGCACGGGAAATTCATCCTCGCTGGCTTATGATTGGTTGCTCAACCCTGCCTTTAAACGCACGAAAATCGAAGGAAGGCAGCGGAAATCACATTGAATGCAATACGTTCCCCACGAGAGGCGAGGCACCTTAGGTGCAGACTCGCGACCGTGCTCCCAACCTGGATCTGGATATGAGATTGAATAAAGTTATGATATCGGATCAGAGTACCAATGCATCTGTACTGACTGGCAATAGTTGAGCCGCATAAAGCAAGCAGTTCGAGACTCAATATGCCCACCTTTTTGGTGTATCCGTAGCTTTAAAATACTTAGGTATCCCAATTCACCATAGAAAGCTCCTAAATAAGGAATCGTGTAGAAGACTAATTTTAAGCTAGAATGGGTCTTTCAACTGGTGCTTGATACGTGTTACTACGACGACCGAGAATCTTCACGGAGTGGAAGTAGCAATAAGTTTGAAGCTCGTTGGCTTTGTGCAGAAGCAGTGGAATGGAAAGCAATAAAATGTTTAAGAAGAAGTAAATAGTTCAGCTTGAAACCAAAGTCCAGAGTTCTTCCTTCATGCTTGCTTCCCAGTCGGTGGCCCTACTTTCACCTTCCTCATCGATTTAGTGAACGATTGATGTACAGCAGGAAGAACTGCAGACGATACATCACCTTAAAAGCTACCTATACATCCGTTTTTATATCCAAACAGAAGCCTCTATAGATGACCTGGAAGGCAGACACGATCAAACATCTCTGCGCAGAAAGCAACCGGGTTCAAACAGAGATTGACTATCTCCTTTTCTTGCTCGATCCTCTGGAAATCGTTTGGAAGGTAGATTTTGCGAATAACAAGTGTGATACTGACGACGTGCTCCTAAGGCGACTGCTTAGTCGACAAACCAACACCTATTTGGATTCGCTTGAGAAGAGCGCATTCTTGAGATGCTAAGGGCTGGCCAAAGGGTTAACTAAACTAATAAGATCTCTTCTTCCTTCTCTTTTATGCTTCAGCGAATCGACTTCTTCTCGATGATGGACATTCCACAGGAATTTCTAGAGTAAGATTCATGTGCAGCCTTTCTCGATCGTTTATTATTCTCGAGTAGAAGATGATAAGATGCATACCCCCTCCTCATTAACTATGTTACTTATTTCCTCACAGCCTCTTGATGCAAAAAACCTATTCTTTCAAGGAAAAGACCTTTATAATTCAGTGTAGTTTTTCACTTACTATTCTAGTGTAGTTTGACTCAAGTATACGTTTTCTGAAGTCTCAGATTGCATGCATTTCTTAAACAATATTGCACACTACTAACTAAAAAACTAGTACTTTACTAACAGGAAGTTAATAAGTATATAATATGCAAACAATCCCTCGCTTGGTAGTTTCCTTTCTTTCCTACCATGCAATCAATCTCTTGCTTACCTAAAACTCTAGTTTTGTCGGACAACCTTGCTTCTTTCTTATAGCAAAGTGCTGAATCCATAAGCTTTCGTCGGAGCCTGCCACCAATCAGTCTAAATTAGTTACTTAATTCCTTAACTACCTAGCTTGCAGAGAATAAAGTAGGCTTTGGCCGAGATACGTAAAGGAGGAATAGTCAACTATACTCCAAATGTGCTTTGAGCAGACAGGTATGTAGGTTGCTAGGAAGGAGGTAAGCGCTTGCCATTCTAATGTCAAGAAATAAGAAGAGGTAAAACTCCTAAAAAACAACTTGATCTATGTTGAAAGTTTATGTCAGCAAGCAAAGAGATTGCCTAGGGCGATAGAAAATAAAAAAGATAATAAGAAAATAAGTGTTTCAAGCCTAAGCAAAAGATAGAATGTTGTATTGCCATAACCTATGTACTTAAGCGAACTAGCGAAGAAAGGCAAAGAATGGCTTTGTTCAATCCCAAGTCAAAATCTATCTCTGATAAAGCATTCAATCTTTCATCTTTATATTCATTATCTGCAAGTTTCGAGTCCTTCTTTGACTTTCTCCTTCCGGCACTTTTTAGTCATAGTAAAGATGTGTTGTAAGGATCAAGAGTGTACCTTATTTGTTTTAAATTCTGCTTCGCTTTCATCAGCCTTATTATGGGTTTGCCTGAGGGCTGCCTTATATTCGATATACTCCCCTCCCTTTAATATTATTCTATTTAATGCAAGAGTAAGGATAGACATCTTATTCTTCAGTGTTGAGATAGAATGACTGTAGACCCTCTTCTCTCTTTTAGTTAGCCTTACTTATTCCAATTCCTAATCTATACCATAAAGCAAAGCCCTTTTTCCACAAGGTTCTCTCCTACGTATACAATTCTCATTGATGGGAGTAATATGCCAGTAACTATAGAAGACTTTATTATTATTCTAAATAGGCGGCAATAGGTCCATCGAGATAAAGTATGACTAATAAGTAGTAATATAGCTAGTTGCTATACATAGACTTGAAGTCAGGGCTTACTCATCCTAATCTTCTCTTTACTACTTAGTTAAGTTATAGGATCAGAACGAGATTTTCTTTGATTGCCGTTATAGGAAGTGAGCAAGCAAGCTAGACACCAAAACTCAGGATAGACGGGCTGCTCTTCTAGCTTTGGTTGGAAATAGAAAAGCAAGTTATAGGGCCCATGTTGCATTCCCTCAAATAGCAGTCTTTTTATTGTCTAAAGAAAAGTTGCCTATTAATACACAGTCTTCCCTCTTTCATTAGGCTCTAACTTGCGTAAGGAATCAAGGAGCTACAGGAGTATACCGCCGAGTACTTACTATCTTGGATAGCTTTTTGCCTTACAAAGAGCATAGATTCAACTTCAATATATGTAGCTAACTCTCCATTGCTTTATTGCAATCCGCTCCGAACCACTTACTCGGGACTATATAGTCCTGCCTATAGCAAGGGCTTACTTTTCATAAGGTATAGTTACTGGTCAGATTCTAAGTCACATATAGTTGTAGTGCCTAATCCAAGGAAAGGGGATAAGTGCTTGCATAGGTTAGGTTGAGATAAACTCTATATTTCCAGTCTTTAACGCATCCATTCCTTGGGCTTAAGCATTGTTGAGCTTGACTTGTTCTAGCATAAGCCATCTAGTAGGCCTGTTTAGCATTCTAAGCAGCCGCCTTCCTATACGCATAAAGTGGAGTTATATTAGTACCTCACACCACAATATAAGCCTTATTCTAAGTAGGATCACCCACATTTATTTACTAAGATTTGCTTTATGAAAGTAAATGACACCAAGATGGTTTCAAAATATCTTTCTGATGATAATAATCAAGACGGTAGCATACTCACTCGTATAGTATAAGCTTGTACAAGTAAGCCGGTATTAAACTACTCTTATTAGGCAAGCTGGTAAAGACCTACTCTTAGGCATCGATAGTAGGTATTGTTAATTTCTTCTTTTTTCAAATATCCTCAACCACATGGCCAGAGAAGGGAAGTAAGGAAGAGTATAAGTCTAAGATATAAGTAAAGGTGGGGCTATGACCTCTAAGTCAAAGAGTGAGGCCGTTAGCGGGTAGTATTTTGGAATGCTGATGTATTTGATTGATAAACCATTGAGTCATAAATGACCTATTTAGTTCCGGATGAAATACTGATTGACTTTCCATTATACCCTTCTTCCAGCGAAGTGCTTTCACTCTCTTACATCTACCCTCTCTTCCAATCAAGTATCTAGAGAAGGTAGCGAGCCTTTTGAGGTATGGCCTGATAGCGCCGTATAGTCTTGACCCGAATGCTTGAATTTCTGACCTCACTGGTCTCAAATAAATAGACTTTCCTATCCTCTTAAGGTTCTCTATGCCCTCAGACCTTGATTGCTATACAGAATTTAGCATAAAGTATTTGAATATTGATTATTATTATGAGGCTGAGAGAGCAAGTAACTTAATGAAGCAAGACTTAGAAGAAAAGGAGAGAGATTCTCCACACGAACGAACGACTCGTCAGGTTCGAACTGACATAGGTTGGACCAGGACCCACCTATCTCCACCAAGAAGGAATCGCTTTGGTTACGCAGTTCAGTTGGCGATAAAAGCCTTCCTAATCTGCGGGCCGGTAGGCCAGCCAACTAACTCTTCAAATGAAGAACTTATTTCCCCACACCTATCTCTATGAAACTTCCTTCATAGTTAGGAGAGGTTTTTTTAGCTTTTTGTCTCTTTTACCGCAGGAAGTTCTCCAAAAGTATGAAAGGCCGGAGGGCTTTGTACCAACCATTCAAGTGTGGTTGGATTCTGTTCAACAGCCCAAGGACTTTCCACACATTTTTGGTTCTTTCCACTGCTTGAAGTGATTGCGACAACTACGAAGAAACGACGAATCCCAACTACGGATATATATCAATATAGTGGGGCTTCGTTCATAAGATTTATAAAGTCAAGAGCGATTTTCCAATTTAGATCATAGAAACCGCACTCTTGCAGCAAAAAGGAAATTTCTGCTAGGGAGATAATATCATCTTCGTCAGATCCAAGTATGAAAATGAGTGTCATCAAATCAGGTTCGGTAGATGAAGCGTCTAATAAGAGAGGATTGTTATTGGGAAACGGTAACATGGGGTAGCACAGAAAAGTAAGCTCTGCTCCCGAAAAGAGAAAGGAGACTGAGATAGGGAACCCCTTGGTTTTTCGAAGGAAAGCCTGATTTAGCATGTAACATGAACATGAGCGGACACCCACACAATCTCGATTTGAAGAAAAAGTACCATACCATTGTCGTTTTTAGGGCGAAAAAGAATGGGTCATCTTTGTCAATTGATAACTGAGTGAGAGAAGATAGTCATGTTCTTAAAGCGGTTGGTTCGCCGGATTCACAACCTTCCCCTATTGTCCGGCTGCCCGTGAAACACATAGGCTCCTATCGCATTTATCGATCGAGAATGGTCCCATCACAGAAACACTTTCTATATGATAATTTGAGAGTGGAAAGCGAAAACATTGATTTCTAGTTTGTTCGGGATTGGGTACTTATTCATAAACAAGATGAAATGAATCGACATGTTAAGCATCTGATCAACTATCCTAGTTAACATACGCGTTTTCAAGTTGCATTTCATGCTCTTTTTCGTCGCCAGCTAAATCAATCAATTTGACAAGATCCTGCATCAATCACCTCGTCCGCTAGGGAAATGCACTCCTGAATAGACTCGATTCCCTACCCCGCAGCAGTGAAATGTCTAAGACGCAAAAAAACACACATCCGTGACATTTTGGGCCGAACGAATATTTTTTCTGTCATACATATGACACTTCTATGACGATAATTGTGACAAAAACCGGTATGATCATAGATGTGGTGGGCTCCTACTTCTATGACAAAAAATCATGACAGAAAATGGGCTTTTCGTCCTGGGCGGGCCGGAGACGCAGCTGCACGACATTCTTTGGGTCGTCCATGACAGAAAAAACCGTGGTAGAAGCGAGGGCGAGGAAAATTTTGGGGAGTTCCCGGTTACGGTGGGAGGTCGGGGGCCGAGCGATGCGCGTTTCTCTTGTACACGTACGCGCGTGTGTGCGAGGCGTTGGCTCTAACTGAACCCGAGCGAGGCGTTGGGCTCTAACTGAACCCGAGTGATTGCACTGCAGGCTACGCGTTACTGAACCCGAGCGATCATCGATGGCTGTTAACTGAACCCGAGCAATCGATCGATGGCTGTTAACTGAACCCGATCGAGCGATTCCTTCACTACTACTGCTAACTGAAGCCGATCGATGCTGCCTCTGGATGAACAATGAGCGTTGCTGGGGGGGGTTGGATGAACAGTTCCCGGCGGGGGTGGATGAACAGGACCCCGTGGTGTTGCCTCTGGATGAACAGGACCCCGATCGATCGAGCCGGTTGGGGCTGGATGAACAGGACCCCGTGGAGGGGAGGATGAACAGGACCACCCCGTGGAGGGCAGAATGAACAGTAGCCCGTGGAGGGGTGGTTGAACAGGAGCCCGTGGAGAGGGCTGGTTGAACAGTAGCCGGTGGAGTAGCGCGTGGTGGAGGCTGGATGAACAGGAGCCCGTGGATGAACAGTCGCAGGTGGAGGCTGGAGGAGGTCGACGGTGGATGAACAGTAGCCCGTGGAGGCTGGAGGGGCCGGGTCGACGGTGGAGATGAACAGTATCCCATGGAGTCCCGTTTTGCGGTACACCACACCCCTCCCGCTGAACAGGACCCCCGTTTCAACTGTAGCGCTCCAACACAAGTCTGTTTCCTCCGTTTTGCGGTACGCCACACCCCTCCCGATCAACAGGACCCCTGTTTCGACCGTAGGAGGTCCGTTTCCTCCGTTTTGCGGTACGCCAGACCCCTCCCGATGAACAGGATCCCGTTTCAAACGTGGCCGGTCGAACACAAGGCCGTTTCCTCCGTTCTGCGGTACGCCAGGCCTCGTTTCCATCGGCTGTTCCGTCCAAGCCCTCCCGATGAACACGACGACACATTCCGTTCCGACCCAGCCGGTTGGCTCCCCATGAACACGACGACGACGCTGTTTCTCCGTTCCGACCCAGCCATGTACACGAGCTCTGGCCGTACGTATGCGCGAGTAGGCGTTCGAGACCCTGCCCGTATGTACGTACGTGGCCGTATTTTCTTTCTTGCACACTGGCCGCTGTATGTACGTGTACATGCTACGTGCGCGCCTCAACTACGACATGTGCGCGCCTCTACATCGACCAGTATGTACGTACACATTCACGACCAGAATGACAATGCTACGTACGCTTCGACCAGGTGGGTCCCGACTGTCAGGCACTTCCTTGCCTGCGAAGATGTAGCTGGTGGGTCCCAGCAGTCAGGGGGGCGGATCATTTTTTTGCCCCTACGCACTTCCTTGCGTGCGAAGATGTAGCTGGTGGGTCCCAGCAGTCAGGGGGATACATTTTTTTTGCGAAATACGGTGGCCCGTCCGATGGGTCCCAGCTGTCAGGTGGAGGAATCATTATTTTCCGCGTAATAAGGAGGCACTTCCTTGCTGCGGCCGTGGACCCAGCTGTCAGCCTCTCCACGTACAGTCCACGTCCGTTGGAAGTCGTTCCCTGACCACGTTGACCACGCCGCGCCGAGAGCACCAGGGCGGTGGACGACGGCGAGGCCTAGGAACGGGACGACGGGGAGCCGGGGAAGACGCGGCAGTGGAAGCCCGCGCGGAGAGGAGTACGAGGGTTCACTGGTTCGACTGCGGTGTGAGGCTGCCGTGGCCGCAGGGCCTGGCCAGCGGTGGGAATAGTAGGGGGCGGTGAGGCCTCCGCGGCAGCACAGCCGGCCACGGGAGGCAGGAGCATGTGGCACGACCGGCGCTGCTTTGGGCAGCTGGAGCAAGAAGACCAGAGGTTGAAGAAGCACTACGACCGTTTGATGGACATCGTACGGTCACTGGAGCTAGAATCGTTCATATTGACTAAAGTTGACAAAGGCCCCCGTCCCAGTCAACTTAGTAGGCCCACAAGTCAGCCTCCCACCATGGTGGGCCCCAGCTAGCAGGGGGAGTATTCATTTTTTGTGCGTAATAAGGAGGCACTTCCTTGCATGCGAAGATATAGCTGGTGGGTCCGAGCTGTCAGCGGCGGTAACGTTTTTTCGCGAAATACAGAGGCCCTTTCGGTGGGTCCCTGATGTCTGGTGGAGGAATCATTATTTTGCGCGTAATAAGGAAGCATTTCCTTGCGTGCGGCCGTGGACCCAGCTGTCGGCATCTCCACGCACAGTCCACTTCAGATGCATGTCGGTCGTTGACCATGTTGACCAGGCCGCGCCGAGAGCACCAGGGCGGTGGACGACGGCGAGGCCTAGGAAGGGAACGACACGGAGGCAGGGAAGACTCGGCAGTTGTTTCCCACGCGGAGGGGAGTACGACTGTACGAGGGTTTACTGGTTCGTCTGCCGTCGCCGGAGAATAACAGCAGGTGTGGGTGAGTAGAGGGATGGCTAGGCCAGCAATGGGAGTACGATGGGGCAGTGAGGCCTGCGCGGCAGCAGAGCCGGCCGCGGGGAGGAGGGAGCTGGCAGTCCCGCCGGCGCTTGTTTGAGCGGCTGGAGCAGGAAGAGCAGAGATTGAAGAAGCACGACGGCTGTTGGATGGCCATCCAATAGTCATTGCTTGTGCGTCAACCTTTTTTTAGAAAAGCCTCAAATCTGTGGAAAACAGCATACAGCCCATCTGCCATTATTTCTAATAATTTACAGCCCATTAGCTAATTATTAATGTTTTTTTTGGAGCCCATATTCTTTTTGTTAGCATTAGAGCCCATATTGTGCCCACGGTTAAAAAATTATATGAAATTTTGCATATTTCGGTGCGGTCCGAACTGTTTTTAATCCCGAAATTTCGACTCACATTCAAACTGATTTTAAAAATAAATGTATATTAATATAAAATCCAACAAATCCTCCACGCATAAAAATTAACGTAATTTAAAATCTTGAAATGAAAAAAGATATTTGAAACTAATTGCCGGTTTGATGTGTTTTAAAAATGTACAACCCATTTCTCATTACTGATGGGCCATTTTCTCGGCCAGCCGAATGAAAGCTCTCCTCGTCTTGAAAGATTTGCAGCCCAACAGGCCTGGCAAAGCGACTTACTTGGCAAATCACAAAAAAACTGGGATGTGGCCGTCGACCCAGCTGTCAGCCTCTCCACGTACACTACTCTTCCGATGGAAGTCGTTCCTTGACCACGTTGACCACGCCGCTCGGAGAGCACCATGGCGGTGGACGACGGCGAGGCCTAGGAAGGGGACGACGCGGAGCCGGGGAAGACGCGGCAGTGGAATGTAACACCCCGGATGTAACTTTCCATATTTGTAACTCCAACTCTTGCCATTTCCGGCTATGTGTTATGATATTTCCCTTAGTGGTCGGGTTTTGTTTTCCGTTTTTCATTTTGTTCATGTCATGCATCTCATATCATTTCATCATGTGCATTTCATTTGCATACGTGTTCGTCTTATGCATCCGAGCATTTTTCCCGTTGTCTGTTTTGCAATCCCGCACTCCCACCTCCTCCGGCGCACCCCTCTTGTTTCTTTTCGTGAGCGGGTGTTGAATGTTCTCGGAATGGACCGAGGCTTGTCAAGTGGCCTTGGTATACCACCGGTAGACCACCGTTCAAGTTTCATTCCATTTGGAGGTCGTTTGGTACTCCAATGGTTAACCGGGCAACCGCAAAGTCCATTTTTTTGTTGCAGCAAAACCCCTCTCTAAACAGCCCAAAACCCCTCTAAGTCACTTCCATGCTCTAGGTCGTTCGATCACGATCGTGTGGGCGAAAACCGCACTCCATTTGGAGTCTCCTAGCTCCCTATGCCTATATATATACATCCTCCCTCCGAGACATTCGCAGATCAAACCCTAAAAAAATTCTCCCCGCCGCCACCGGACACGTCCGCCATCGCCGGACGCTCCCGCCGCCGCGCCCGCGCCAATCGCTGCGCGACACGTGGCGCCGCCGCCGCCCGTACGCTCGCGGCCCGGGGAGGCCGCATCCGCCCCCCGCGGGCCCGTGCGCTCCGCCGCTCGGCCTCCAGCGCGCCCCGCCGCCTTCCTCTCGCCGGCGCCGTCACGCCCTCGCCATCGGCCGCCGGCCACTCCGCGCCTCCCGCCGCCTCGCCGCGCGCCGCCGCCGTCCTCCACGCCGTCGCCTCCTCCCACGCCGGCCCCGAGCTCCGCCCTCCTCCTCCTCCCTCGCCCGAGCTCTCTCCGGCGACGAGCCCGCTGCTCCAGCGAGCTCGGCCTCGGTCCGATCTGGATCCCGATCGGGTCAACCCGAAGGTTGACTTTCTCCCCTCTCCCGAAAATCCTAAGCCCTAATATTTTTACAATATGTGCACCTATTCATCGCATCATAACTCTCTGCATATAGCTCCGTTTCACGCATGCAATATATCGAAATGTTCGCCTCAAGATGCTCTTCATTTTGTTCCATTGAACCATGTTCATTTGAGTCCATCTTGATGCCCAAATATCTGGTGCAAGAGTGCTAGTTGCTGTTATCTGCTGGTACTTATCAGAACTTGAGGATTTGTTATTTTCCTTGCATTTAATCTGTGCATCTTATGGGCATGAGCTCTACATGTGTTTTGTTGTATGACATGCCATCTTTAAAGAGGTGTATGCCCTGTATTTTTTTGATCTCTGTGGTGACTAGCACAAGCATGCAAACTAGGCTCCATAATGTTTCTGATTTCAGGGACTTAGTGATTTTACAAAGTCTGTGACTGCTGTTATTTTGTTGCTATGTATCCATGTGGCTACAGAGAGATCCATGCTTATTTGGATGATGTTCACTAAGGATGTTTTGTAGCTATTGTTGTAATTGATCCATTACTGCCCTTGTTTTCAATTACGGAGTGCCATAGCATGACTCAATTTTGCTCTACTTTTGCTATAAAATATTTCTGACAGATTCTTAACATGATATTCCATTTTGCCAAGCTTGTTGTAGTTGTTTCATACATGCTATGTATTTGCTCTTGCCATGGATCGCTTCATAAACTTTCCATCTTGCTGTAGGTATGATTATTTGGTCATGCATTGCTTTGTGGTGAGTGCATCAAGCTCACCAAGATTTCCTCTTGATGTCTGTTTCTGCCATGCTCTGTTTTCTGCCAAGTCTGAAACCTGTTAACGAAACTTGCTATGTTTACATGGTTGCCATGATATCTTATGGTCCTTTTAGGCTTATGGTAAGTAAGGGACTTTTGTCATATGCATTTAGGAGAATACTGCCATGCCTTGGTTTTCCATGTTAAGGTCCTGCAGCATGTTGATGTCGTGCTCTGAACATTGCTACCTGATGCCATTTCAGGCATGTCCAGTAATTTCACCAAGTCTGTGAACCTGATATCTTTTGTACTTTTGCCATGCTTGTTTGAACCTGTTGTGTTGTGATCTAGCCGTTGCTATGTTGGAGTGCTGTAGCATTGTTACTTGTTGCATTCTATGTGCTATCATGCTGTTAATCACAGATTCGTGTCATTCTTGTTTTGCTTGCCATTTGCAAACCGTGCATCCGTTTCCGGTGATCTTTATATCAATTTCGACCGAAATCATCTCACCTTTCTAGTGGCATGCTTGGTTTGTCAAGTTACTGCCTTGTTCATCATTCCCCTTCCGGAGCACGCATATGCATCGCATATCATATCTTGCATATCATTCATGTATTGCATCATGTTGCTTGTGCATTCCCCGTGATTGATTGCGGTTCCATTGCTTGTGTTCTTGTGTTGGGTAGAGCCGGGAGACGAGTTCGTGAATGAGGAACCTGTTGAGTACGTTTACGAGGATCAAGCTTTCGACAACTCTAAGAACCTTGCAGGCAAGATGACCATACCCTCGAAATCACTTCTATCTTTGCTTTCTAGTTGTTCGTCCTATTGCCATGGTGCGCTACCTACCACTTGCTTTATCATGCCTCCCATATTGCCATGTCAGCCTCTAACCATCCTTTCCTAGCAAACCGTTGTTTGGCTAAGTTACCGCTTTTGCTCAGCCCTTCTTATAGCGTTGCTAGTTGCAGGTGAAGTTGAAGTTGGTTCCATGTTGGAACATGGATATTTTTGGATTATCACAATATCTCTTATTTAATTAATGCATCTATATATTTGGTAAAGGGTGGAAGGCTCGGCCTTATGCCTGGTGCTTTGTTCCACTCTTGCCGCCCTAGTTTCCGTCATACCAGGATTATGTTCCTTGAGTTTGTGTTCCTTACGCGGTTGGGTGATTTATGGGACCCCCTTGAGAGTTCGCCTTGAATAAAACTCCTCCAGCAAGGCCCAACTTTGGTTTTACCATTTGCCACCTAAGCCTTTTTCCCCCGGGTTTTCGCGAGCCCGAGGGTCATCTTTATTTAAACCCCCGGACCAGTGCTCCTTCGAGTGCTGGCCCAAACCAAGCGATGTCCAGCGCGCCCTGGGCAACCAGGGTCTATGCCAGCCCGACGTCTGGCTCATCCGTTGTGCCCTGAGAACGAGATATGTGCAGCTCCTATCGGGATTTGTCGGCACATTCGGGTGGCTTTGCTGGTCTTGTTTTACCATTGTCGAAATGTCTCGTAAACCGGGATTCCGAGACTGATCGGGTCTTTCCGGGAGAAGGTTTATCCTTCGTTGACCGTGAGAGCTTATGATGGGCTAAGTTGGGACACCCCTGCAGGGTATTATCTTTCGAAAGCCGTTCCCGCGGTTATGCGGCAGATGGGAATTTGTTAATGTCCGGTTGTAGAGAACTTGTCACTTGACCCAATTAAAATACATCAACTGTGTGTGTGTAGCCGTGATGGTCTCTTCTCGGCGGAGTTCGGGAAGTGAACACGGTTTGAGTTATTCATGAAGGTAAGTAGCTTCAGGATCACTTCTTGATCATTTCTAGTTGACGACCGTTCCGTTGCTTCTCTTCTCGCTCTCTTTTGTGTATGTTAGCCACCATATATGCTTAGTGCCTGCTGCAGCTCCATCTCATTGCACCATCCTTTCCTATAAGCTTAAATAGTCTTGATCTCGCGGGTGTGAGATTGCTGAGTCCTCGTTAAGTGGAGCCCAGTTGGGACGATCGGGAACCTAGCATTTGGGGTTATCTTATTTTCATATGGATTTTGACCGTAGTCGGTCTTTGTGTGTATTTTGGATGATGTATGGATTATATTTATGTATTGTGTGAAGTGGCAATTGTAAGCCAACTCTCGTTATCCCATTCTTGTTCATTACATGGGATTGTGTGAAGATGACCCTTCTTGCGACAAAACCACAATGCGGTTATGACTCTAAGTCGTGCCTCGACACGTGGGAGATATAGCCGCATCATGGGCGTTACAAGTTGGTAATTAGAGCCATCCCCGACTTAGGAGCCCCCTGCTTGATCGAATCGCTAGCGTTGTTGAGTCTAGAACAAAAATGTTTTGAGTCTTAGGATTATATATATCGGAGAGTAGGATTCTTTTTACTCCTCAGTCCCTTTGTCGCTCTGGTGAGGTCTCCTGACGTGGAAGTTTTGACTCTTATCTCCTAAAATTTCACTAATTCTTTTTTTAGGATCACGCGGGTATCTTGGAATCGTTCCGATGGTTTTGTGACGAGAACATTGTTCTTGGTGCCTCCTGACATTTAGGGGTTGTGGCGGTGTCCCGAGGAGTTGAGCTCCGAGGTGTTGTCGTCACAATTTTCTCGTTGCAGTTCTGGAATACCTGAGTTTCGCCGACATCGAAATCTCTTTTATGCAGTTGTTGGTGAGATCACCTCGACGCCACCCAGTAATGGGGCGGGAGTTCGGGAGTATTCCCATAACTCGTATAAAGGATGCTTTTCGAAGGTTGAGGTACACGATTTCCGAAGGTTTCTTGGTTATGTGTTGACGGATGGATACAGCTGGATCTAGGGATTGCTAGTTTGGGTGATATATTTTGTGTCCCCTGTATCCCCAACACCAGATTGCATAACCAGAAAGTTTTGGGAGTTCATAGGTGGGATTCAAGTAGCTCCTAGGATATCTTTCCGACAGACGCATGATATGTGATTGGGGTTCGACGTCTAGTGGTCCGCCTTTCCACGGTTGGTTTTACAGTGGTCTCATAGTGTCTTAAAGAGTCCTTGGCTATGCCGACTCGGGGACGCTTCGTATGTCATGTGCACTGCCTTGTACATGATGGTGCTGTGCGATTGAGCCCGTGTGGGCCCCACCACGAAAACTTCGGACGAAATCTCTATCATATGTTTGTTCCGGCTTATTCTGCAAGCCAATACTTTGTTTTGTTTTGAATTGTGGTACTCGAGTTGCTTCAAGTCAAATGTTGATTCCATACCTTTTTGTAAGTGGCTTCTCACCTTAATGGAAGTGTGATGATTTACTATGGAATTCATTCGTTCATCCTCGTTCGAATGTTTATTGTGAAGACTATATGTTGCAATTTCTATCCGTTGATTCAATTTGCCTATCTAACTATCAAGATGCTAACGGATGTCACCCTCTTCAGGATGGCTCCACCAACGCGTCAGAATCCGGAACGCAATGAAGGGAGTCAGGCGAACCCTCCGCCACCACCTCCGCCTCCGGAGGCATGGCAAGCTATCATGGCAGCCACCAACGCCAATGCTCAGATGATTCTGCAACTCTTGCAAGAACGCACCCAAGGGTAAGGCAATCAAGCAAATCAAGGTCAAGGCAACAATCAGCCTCACTTCGCTACCCTCAACCAGTTTCTCGCCAATCAGCCCAAGTCTTTCAGCTACTGTGCCGAGGCCACGGATGCCGATGATTGGCTTGTGGACATCAACAAGCATTTTGAATGTAGCAATGTTAGGCCTGAGGACTTTGTCATGTTCGCTTCCTTTCAACTCAAGGATCAAGTTGCCGAGTCATATCAACAATACAAAGATTCCAGAGGAGGTCGTGCGATTGGTGCTCGACAAGCTCAGAGAGTATCAATTTTATGCAAAGTTTTCCAAATGTGAGTTTTGGCTAGATGAAGTTCTTTACCTTGGTCACATCATCTCTGCCAAGGGCATCACTGTTAATCCCGAGAAGGTTTCTATAATTGTGAATTGGGAACCTCCTCAGAATGTCAAGCAGCTCCGCAGTTTTCTTGATCTTGCAAGCTATTGCCGAAGATTCGTTGAGAATTTCTCTAAGATTGCAAAGCCTCTTTCCAACCTCCTCCAGAAGCATGTGAAGTTTGTCTGGTCTCCTGAGTGTGACGTTGCTTTCAACACTCTCAAAGAGAAACTCGTCACAGCTCATGTCTTAACTCCTCCTGACGAATCCAAGCCTTTCGAAGTTTTCTGTGATGCTTCTCTCCAAGGTCTCGGTGCTGTGTTAATGCAAGAGAAGAAAGTTGTGGCCTATACCTCTCGTCAGTTGAAGCCCAATGAAAAGAACTACCCCACTCACGATCTTGAGTTGGCGGCAGTTGTCCATGCATTAATAACATGGAGACATCTCTTGTTGGGAAGAAAAGTGGACATTTTCACCGATCACAAGAGTCTCAAGTACATCTTCACTCAGCCCAACCTCAACCTCATGCAAACTCGATGGGTCAAAATGATTCAAGAGTACAATCCGAGTATTGAATATACTCCAGGCAAAGCCAATGTCATTGCAGATGCTTTAAGTAGGAAGGCTTATTGCAACAGCTTAATTCTCAAGCCATTACAACCTGTTTTGGATATAACAATTAGAGTCACCCGCCCAGGAGGGGCCGGGTTACGTTATAATGATCATCACGTGAAGCCCAGTATCAAGCTTGAGGATGGCGGATCAGTAATGGGCTTAAGACCCGGAGGCGGCTTAAGGCCCGTAGTGATAAACCGTCGTTATGGCAAGACTTGTAATGTAAGGAAAGAGTAGTTAAGAGTCCGAGTCGGACACTGTTATAAGCCGGCCGGGACTCTGAGAGCCGCTGGGCGTCAACCTCTCTATATAAAGGGACGACCAGGCGGCGGTTTGGGGGAGGAAAGATCAGATCGATAGCCAAGCAGAGCGGTTTAGCTCCTGGTCATCGAAACCCTAAGTAATACCACCTCAACTGGACGTAGGCTTTTACCTTCACCGTAAGGGGCCGAACCAGTATAATCCTCGTGTCCCTTGTCCCGTTTAACCCCTTTAAGCTTCCTAGCAGCGATGGCTCCACGACTAAGTCCTTGCACGAGGACATCTGCCGTGACAATTCCACGACAGTTGGCGCCCACCGTGGGGCCAGCGCACGGTGGATTTGAGTTCTTGAAGGGCAGCTTCGAAGGGCTCAAGGGATACTCTGTGGGCCGGATGACCAAGAGTCATCGCGGCAAGCTCTACATCGACGATGCAAGCTGGGGCACCGACGCCGGCTCAATTGAGTACGGGTATCGGGTCCCCTTCGGCGGAATCCACGTTTTCATTGGCAAGATCGGCGAGCCGGGCCCTGAGCCGGACCTCTGCACCGACCTCATCGAGACGGCTCAGCGTGCGAGACCCGCCAGGACTCTGCCTGCCGTGAAGCGTGCTTTCGTGGGATGCATCCATGGAGAACTTTCTGAAGGATCGGGATCTGGCGATGAGACGGCCACTCGCTCTGACGGCGAGTCGTCCACGGATGAGACAAACTCGTTATATCAACTTCAAGATGGCAGGCTCAGGGGTTGTTCCGATGGCGACAGTATTCCGGACCCCTTTGAGCCGCCGAACCGGGTTGGAATCTTCATGGCTGGCGCACAACCTGTTCAAATCTCCACCACCGGGGCAGGAGGCCATGTGCACTCGCCAGCTCAGGTGCTGATGGATCTCACAGACAAGATGACGGCCCTGTTAACCGCTACGGTCACCCTGGCGGATCAAGCTCAACATGATGCAGAGGTGGCACAGTTAAAGCTGGACATAGCGAGGGCCAAGGAAGATCTAGCAGCGGAAGGGATCAGGATGGCTGCAGAGCGGGCGGCTCTCGACGCCCAGACTCAGCTGATTCAGGCGCAGTCTTTCCGGCTCATGATGGATCAGAACGCATCCAATGAGATCATGAGAAGGAGGCATCAGAAGGCTCAATCTCGACTCCCTCTGGTTTACGATCCTCGAAACCTTTTTAACACGCCTGGTGCAGGGCCCAGTAACCCGCCGGAGATCACGGCACCCGGGGCAGGAACGCCGATTCAGCCGCAAGTGATGGGGCCTCCCCGTGTGAACATTACCCCGCCTCAGTACGTGCCAATACCACCGGGTCATTATGCCAACCCGTTGGAAAACATGGTCGCCGCGGCGGCGTGACTGGCGGCTCTTCCAATCAAGGGCGACTCTCCAACGGCGGTCGAAACCCGCCGGGTCAGAGAACTTCTTCAGACGGCTCTGGCGCAGCAAGAGGCATACTCATATAGCCGGGACAGGATTCATTCAACCCCTCGTCCAAACCAGAGCCCAAGTTATAGCAGGCACATGGAATAAGCGACCGGCTCAAGCAACGTCCGGCGCCGCAACTTGCCAGCTGGCCACGGCCCGGCGCATAATGAAGCCGTTAACATGGTAGACCTTGACAGAGCACGACAAGAGGCAGAGCAGGCGGCTCAGTTGACGGCTTACCTTCGACTCCCGGCATATCCGATGGCTTCTATCGACACGGGTATCCCTACGAGGACTGGAGGTGTTCCTTGTCTGGTGCCGGCTCTCCGTAATGAATGTCTGCCCAAGGATTTCAAAGGGCCTAGGAAGGTACCTAATTACACGGCTGATTTACAACCTGGAGCATGGATCGAGAGTTACGAGATGGCTATGGAGTTGCTGGAGGTCAGTGAAGCGGCAATGGCCAAGTACTTCATCATGATGTTAGATGGGACTGCCCGCACTTGGTTGAAAGGACTGCCGCCTAACTCTATCGGGTCGTGGGCTGAGCTAAAAGCCCGGTTCATCCAAAACTTCAAAGATACATGTAGGCAATCTATGTCAATTGTGGATTTGACTAACTTCAAGCAGCAGGAGGGTGAGTCTACAACCCATTGGGTTCGCCGGGTCAAAGAGATAATACATTCATCTGATAAGATGGATGCCGGCTCTGCGGTCTTAATGTTGGAGCAGAATTGTCGTTTTGCGCCCCTGAAGATGAAGCTCGAGCGGCTCAAGCGCGATTGCAATGATATGGGTACGCTGATGGCGGCTCTGGTCAAGTACGCCGACTTTGATAGTACCAAGGATCCCGCGTCGGATGATGAAAGGACAGGGAAGGGAAAACGGAATGGCAATGGCAAGGGCCCCTAGCATAACCCGGCGAACCAGGGAGGTAACAAGCGTAAGACTGATGGCAGTATGGAGTTTGTGGCCAACGCCAATTCACAGGGTAACAACCACCGGTGTAAGGGGAGACCACCTCCCCGAGCCGGCGGGTCAGGCCCGACGCTTGAGCAGTTGTTGAATGAGCCTTGTCCAAGGCATGGCTCTAGGGAAAAGCCAGCCACTCATCTATGGAAGGACTGCGCAATCATGAAGGCCTTTAAAAATTCCAATGCTTTCAATGGCAACAATGGCCCGGGCGGCGGTTCAGGTGCCGGCGGTTTTCACGGCCCGGGCGGCGGCTCAAATCCAAATTCTCAGAATTTCCAAGGGGGTTTTAATCAGCAATCTGGCCAGGGTAATCAGCAGCAGCCGCAGGGGGGGTACCAGACCAATCCAAAGCAACTCAATGGTGGACAGTATCATGTGTTTACTACCAGTCTGTGCAAGCGAGAGCAGAAGCTTCATAAAAGGGCTGTGAATGCTGTTGAGCCGGCGGTTCCACGCTATTTAACATGGTCTGAGCAGCCTATCATATGGAGTAGGGAAGATCACCCTCCTCGGGTCGATAATCCGGGTCACCTGGCCTTGGTGGTGGACCCTCAGGTTGGGGGATATAAATTCACTAAGGTGCTCATGGACGGAGGTAGTAGCATCAACATCCTCTATTATGAGACCTTCCGTCGTATGGGATTAACTGTCAGCCAGTCTAATACTGTTTTCCATGGGGTGGTGCCCGGTAAGTCGGCGTATCCAGTCGGTAAGATCGAGCTGGAAGTGGCCTTTGGAGATGAGTACAACTATTGGGCGGAAAAACTAACCTTTGAGGTGGTTAAGATAAGAAGTCCGTACCATGCTTTATTTGAGCGGTCGGCTTACGCCAAGTTCATGGCACGGCCATGTTACGTGTATTTGCAGCTCAAGATGCCGGGTCACAATGGGACCATTATGGTTCATGGCAGCTGAAAGATAGCCTTGGAGTGTGAGGAAGGTGACGCGGCTTACGCGGAATCTGTTTGTGCAACAGAGGAGTTGATGTTTTACAAGCACAATGTTGACCCGGCAGATATGACGTCTTTGAAAAAGCCAACCACGGAGCATGAGCCGGTAATGAAATTTAATTCAGCTGATGAGACTAAACTTGTTGATTTTGTTCCAGGTGACTCATCTCAGCAGTTCAGCATCAGTGCCAATCTGGATCCGAAATAGGAAGGCGCGCTCATCGAGTTCATCCGTCAGAACAGGGACATCTTTGCATGGAAACCTTCTGACATGGCAGGTTTACCTAGAGAACTCGCCGAGCACACTCTCAATATTGATCCGAAATTTAAGCCGGTCAGGCAATTCCTCCGGCGGTTTAATGAGGAGAGGCGGAAAGCCATTGGTGAGGAGGTAGCCCGGCTCTTGGCGGCCGGGTTTATTGTTGAAGTTTTTATCCAGAATGGTTAGCTAACCCGGTGCTCGTGCTCAAGAAGAACGGCACCTGGCGGATGTGTGTGGACTATACGGATTTAAACAAAGCTTGTCCGGCTGATCCTTTTGGTCTCCCCCGTATTGATCAAATTATTGATGCTACGGCGGGTTGTGAGCGTTTAAGTTTTTTGGATGCTTATTCTGGATACCGTCAGATTAAAATGGCAGTTAAGGACCAGGAGAAGACAACATTCATCACTCCCTTTGGAGCCTTCTGTTATGTGTCTATGCCTTTTGGGCTCAAGAGTGCACAGGCGACTTACCAGCGTTGCGTGCAGAATTGTCTTCATAACCAGATTGGGCGCAACGTTCATGCCTATGTGGCTGATATCGTGGTTAAATCCAGGGAGAAGGAGACCTTGATAGATGACCTGAGAGAAACCTTTGATAATCTCCGGGTTTACAAGATGATGCTTAACCCGGCCAAGTGTGTTTTTGTTGTTCCCGCAGGCAAGCTCTTGGGTTTTCTGGTTTCTCACAGAGGCATTGAAGCTAACCCGAAAAAATCAAGGCAATCACCTCTCTGGCTAAGCCGGCATGCATAAACGACGTCCAGCATCTGGTGGGTCGCATCGCTGGTTTGAGCCGGTTTATAAGCCGGTTGGGTGAGAAGGCCATGCCACTGTACCAGATGATGAAGAAAACAGATGACTTTATCTGGAATGATACTGCTAATGCTGCTTTTGAGGATTTGAAGAGACAGCTGGCTGAGCCACCAGTCCTTGCTGCTCCTGTTGACAAGGAGCCTTTATTACTGTATGTAGCCGCTAATACACGAGCCGTCAGTGTGGCTGTGGTGGTGGAGCGTAAGGAAGCGGGTAAGGAGTATCCGGTTCAGCGGCCGGTTTACTATGTCAGCGAAGTACTCATTGAGTCCAAACAATGGTATCCACATTGGCAGAAGCTTGTTTATGGGGTGTTCATGGCAAGCCGGAAGCTTAAGCACTATTTCCAGGGTCACCCTATCACTGTGGTTAGTTCTGCTCCCCTAGGAGATATCATCCAAAACAGAGAAGCCACAGGAAGAGGGGCTAAGTGGGCTATAGAACTTGGGCCTCATGATCTGAAATATGTACCACGCACTGCCATCAAGTCTCAAGCATTGGTGGATTTCATCAACGATTGGACAGAGCTGCAGGTGCCTAAAGAGAAAGCGGATAATACATACTGGACTATTCATTTTGACGGGTCCAGGCAGTTGGAAGGCTCGGGGGCTGGAGTTGTATTAGCTTCCCCTCGAGGTGACAAGTTTTGCTATGTGCTACGGTTGATGTTTCCCTGTACTAACAATGCAGCTAAGTACGAGGCCTTGCTCCATGGTCTTCGGATGGCTAAGGAGATGAGCTTAAGCCGGGTAAGGTGCTTTGGCGACTCAGATTTAGTGGCCCAACAAGTGTCAGGCAAGTGGGATTCCAAGGACCCCCTCATGGCGGCTTATCGCCGCGAAGTTGATGTCATTGCTGGACATTTTCAGGGTTACCAAGTAGAGCACATCGATCGCAGGAAGAACGAGGCGGCTGATGCATTAAGCCGGCTGGGCTCTCAGCGAAAGCCGGTGCCGCCTAATACTTTCTTGGACATTCTGCATAATCCTTCTGTTAAGTTGCCTATAGAGGAAGACTTGGTTGTTCCTGACCCGGAAGCGCAGTTGGTGGCGGCTCTCCACATTATCCCAGATTGGACAGTACCATACTTGGCTTACATGACCCGGGGAGAATTGCCTGAAGATGAAACTTTGGCCAGACAAATAACCCGGCGGTCTAAGTCAATGATAATTATCAATGGCGAGCTGCATCGTCGCAGTGTCACTGGGATTTTCCAGCGTTGTGTTTCCCCTGAGGACGGTCAAGAAATTTTACGTGAGATCCACGAGGGGGATTGTGGCCATCATGTCGGCTCAAAATCCCTTGTGGCCAAGGCTTTTCGTCATGGTTTTTATTGGCTGACGGCTCATGCTGATGCAGAGGACTTGGTCAGTAAATGTGACGGTTGTCAGAGGTTCTCGCGATGGGCTCATGTGCCGGCTCAAGAGTTGAGGATGATTCCAATCACTTGGCCATTTGCGGTCTGGGGGCTTGATATGGTTGGGCCTTTTAAAAGGTCCAAGGATAAGAAGACCCACCTCTTGGTGCCGGTCGACAAGTTCACAAAGTGGGTTGAAGCAGAGCCAGTTAGTAAGTGTGACGCAGCCACAGCGGTTCAGTTCATGAAAAGGGTGATATTTCGCTTTGGTTTTCCACACAGCATTATAACTGACAATGGTACCAATCTGTCTAAAGGCGCCATGGAGGAGTTTTGTCAACGAGAGCATATTCCGCTTGATGTTTCATCAGTGGCTCACCCGCAATCCAATGGTCAAGCTGAGAGAGCCAATTAGGAAATCTTGAAGGGCATCAAGCCCCGGCTTTTGGTCCCTTTGCAACGGACGCCGGGTTGTTGGGTGGAAGAGTTACCCTCCGTGTTATGGAGCATCAATACTACTCCTAAAAGGTCTACGGGTTACACGCCTTTCTTCATGGTTTATGGAGCGGAGGCGGTCCTCCCTAGCGACATCCGTCATGACTCGCCTCGAGTGGCGGCTTATGTTGAGGCGGATAATGAGCAGGGGCGTAAAGATGCTCTTGACTTGTTGGACGAACAGCGTGATGTGGCAGCAGCTCGCTCGGCGATTTACCAACAAGACCTGCGCCGCTATCACAGCCGCCGGGTTAAGTCCAGGGTCTTCCAGGTAGGTGATCTGGTACTCCGGCTTATCCAAGATCAAACAGATGCACACAAGTTATCCCCGCCTTGGGAAGGTCCCTTTGTGGTCAGCAAGAACTTGCACAACGGGTCGTACTACCTTATCGATGTTCGGTAGCACAAAGATTCACGTAAGTCGGAGGAAGAAACCCGTCGGCCGTGGAACATAGCTCAGCTTCGGCCTTATTCCACTTGAGCCACTGGCTCTCATAATGTACATATTTCTATAGCCATGTATATATTATGATAAATAATAAAGAAGGACCTCTGTCCTTTTTTCCAACAAAGGTAAATGTGTTATTGTTATTTCCATTACAACATTACATGGTCACTTGGAGGTTGATCCGGCTTATGATCGTATTCGAATCTAGCCGTTAACAATATGATCACTTGGGGGCTTCCTGTTCAAACATAGGTCGTATTCGAACCAAAGAGAACATAGCTGTCGATACCCACTTGATTGGCAAATTGCCGAGCTCATTGGGGCATTTTTTCTTGATCATATTTGAATCATAGCGCAACCCCCTTTGAGAACCGACGTGGATCGTATTCGAATCAGGGTCGTTAAACAACTCTCAAGGTCATTTGGGGGCTTCCTGTTCAAACATAGGTCGTATTCGAACCTAAGAGAACATAGCTGTCGGTACCCTCTTGATCGGCAACGCCAAAGCCACTGGGGGCTATATGATCGCATCCGAATCTTAGCTTAACCCCTTTGGGACGGTTCTCTGGTCGTATTCGAATCAGAAGCCCCTAAGTTTTTGATCTTTTGGTTTGCAACAAGTTCTTTTGATCATATCAAAGGTGTGCACGGGTGGTTCTTACTCCACCGGCTTAACTTTGATTAATAATGTTGATAGCACACAATAAGCATTATAGGTGCTGGTGAACCGGAGTTGAGTTCTCAACCTCATTATTTGGGTTACATGAACCGGAGGCGTACTTGAAGGCTTGCAGGTAGGCTATTATGGTTATCTCGAAGATATGATTGAGAGCCGGTCTTTTATGACCTTGGTTCACATTCCGGGTTATATGTAAAATATATGACTCTCCATGCGGTAAGCCGCCTAGAGACTTGTGATTTGTTATTCTATGCAGGACAATTAAAGACAGTTCTTTAAGCTTAAGGAAAGTAAATGATCAAACATAACCCGGAGGAATATAAAAGAGCAGCTTCAACGGAGTTAAGCGCTGCACACGTGCACGATGGCACGACAAAATTAAGTGTTTGTCCTACTCTATTACAGGACTCCCCGAGTCCAAAAGGTGAGGCATTGTTTTTAAGGCGTAACCATGAGCCGCCTAAGAAATCAAGGTGCTTGTTGGGTTGAAGCTCCCGGCTCATCCCTCTCCGCTCCTCCGGCTGTTTCCATGACCTGGAAGGTTGATGATTTCCAGTCAATGCCACTCAAGGCTTCAAATTGAGCCTCATCATCAATTAACCCGGCCGGGTCAACTTCTGGGGCGAAGGTATGCTTACGAGTCGGAGGGATCAGGCTGACTGCTTCATAGCGTGGAGTTGGGATCCTCTGATTTTCCGCGTCATAGCCCGGTTGATACTTGGTAAGGTCTGTGTCATTCCCAATCAAGGTGGCCACCGGGCGCACGCTCTTCACACAGGCGGCGAAGTCTTTCTGGTCAAAGGGGGTGCCGTCTTCCTTCAGGCTGGGGTATCCAAGAGCGATGTCGGCCGGGTCTAGCTCTGGTAGAAACGCCTTGGCCCGGCTCAAAGCAGCTATAGCTTCGGCTCTTGCAGAAGCCCGTCTCAGCTCTTGGAAGCGCTGAGGAAGTACAGCAAGCCGCCTGAGTACATCTGCCAGGTGAGTGGGAACTTCATTGGACAGAGCCACAACGGCTAAAGCACGTTGTGACCCGGTGTAAAGTTGCTCCACCAAAGTGTAAACCGCCTTCAGCTTGGTCAGCACGCTCTGGTTGAGGTTGGAACTCCTGGGACCTGCATTACAAAGTCAAGTGAGCTGTTGGCAATTGAAATGTTTCTGGGAACTAAATGATGTAAACTGATTAGAAATTTACCAAAGATTGCAGAGACCATCTGAGAGACATGGCGTTTTAAGCCGGACAGCTCGGCGGTTCTCTCAGTAAGAGTGGCCTCCGCCTGTTTGGCCCGGTTGAGCAAAGCAGTTTTTTCATCTGCCCAGGCTTTCCTTTCTGCTTCAAATTTTTTCTTCAGTTTCTCTTGTGCAGATACACTGAGTTCAAATTTGGAGTTGGCTTTGTGGGTTTCACTTTCCTGGGTCTTCAACCGGTTCTTCACATCAGAGATTTCCGATTCAAATTTCCTACAGGCGGCCTGTACAAATTCCGGGTTACAGTTCAGGTGATTATAATGCAATATTAAGTCCCAAGCACTTTGCAAGCAAAGACACTTGGTACCTGGGGACTAATGTATGCGGAAAGGCTCTATCTACAGTGCAAGTTCATGAAAGTAAGTCCCGAGCACTTTGCAGGCAAAGGTACTCGGCACTTGGGGGCTAATGGGCAAAGTTGCTCAACTACTTGATTAAAACATAAGGTAAAAGACTGGTTCACCTAGGCTGTTTAACCCGGCCCTTGAGTGTTACCAGGTAAGCCGATATTAAGTCTACAACATATTCTATCATAAGTAATAGACTTGGGGGCTAGCATGGTAAGGATGACTATGGAGTAAGCAAGAGAGTTTTACCTCAGATTTTTGCTGTATCTGCTTCACCATGTCAATTTCCAGGTCCCGGCTATTGTGCACTTGACCAATATAATCAGCGACAATATCTCCAATGCTCAGATTGGCATAGTTAGTAATGTCCAGCCTGGCTCTGCGGCGTTCCAGAAGTTCCTCCTTAGTAGAGCACTTAGCCAGCACGGTGGGTCTTCCCGGTTCAACAAATTCGGTCCGGGTAATCACCACATCCGGGTCATCCGGGTGAGCCGGACTGGGGATCTCCGGGTTATCAGAACCCTCCATAACTTGCTCGTCAGATGGGGCGGTGGTGGTTTCTGGAGCTGGTGCAGACGGCGGCTCAGAGGCAGAGGCGTTGGGTTCAGTCAAGACCGGCTCTTCGACCGGTTTACTTTTCTTTGCTCTCTTGCTGGGCTTTGCTTGTGCACTGAAAGTCAAAAGGTTAGTGCAAAAACATGAGTAAGATAAGCACAAAATAAGCTGATCATCATTACCCGGGTGCGGTCTTGAAAGCCGGCAAGTTAGATTGCATGGAGTCACCGCAGGAAGGTGAAGTTTCCTGATAGTTTGAATCAGAAGAATTGAGTGGTTGACGAGTGATGCCCGCCAAAGGATGAAAAGGATATAAGTTGGAGATAACCTCGGTCCGGCGCTTCCTTGATGCTTCAGGTAAGCCGGAGGAGAGGTCTGCATCCTTGTTGGTCCGGGTTTGCCTCCGGTTCTCATGAATCTGTCGCTTCAAAAGAAATTGAGGATCTTGATAAGCTAAAGGATGTGAAAATCTTACTTTCCGGGTTACTCTTCGGACTTTCAGCCTTGGCAAGGGCTCCGAGTCTCTTCAATCACCGGGTTACTCGCTCCGGTATCCTCCTGCTGATAATCAGTGTCAATAAGGTGGTTAAAAACAAACAAAAAACAAAAGAAGAGCCTAAAGAATCAAGGGCTACCTCTGACTCGGAGGTGTCATCCAGGTGAAGCAGGTCTGAGGCGCTAGGCTTACTCCCCTTCTTGCGGGGAGCGGCTCTCCTGGCGGCTTTTTTAACCTTCCTGGCTTTTTTAGCAGCCTCATGGTCATACCTGACCTTCCAGAACTTATCATTAGCCTGAAAAATACAACAAAGGTTTCTTGAAGTTAAGACGAAAATTGTTAAAATGGAAAGTAAGGTGCTCAGATCAGTAGCTTACTGCCGGAGCCGGGTTAGCTTTGAAGAAGGGACTTAAGCCTGTCCTCCCGCAATCTTCTAAGCTCTCGTTCAGAAGGGACTTGGTCATGTCATCAACGACGTCCTCAGGTAAGTCATTGGGGGTGTGCCGAAGAGGATCATCCTTCCGGCCCGTGTAATCACACATTAAGCCGGGGCGGCGGCTTAGAGGAATCACCCGCCAAGCAATCCAGACCCGGACCAGATCAACGCCGTTAAGGCTGTTTCCCAGAAGAGCTTTGATTTTGTTGATGGTGGGTATAAGTGGTTGACGCTCAGCTTGAGATAATTTGTCTGGCAGGGGGTGATTTGACTCCAGACGCAGGGTGCGAAAGCCGGGCAGAGGGCTCTCATCAACCGGAGAAGTATCCTGGCAGTAGAACCATGTCTGGTTCCAGTCCTTTGGGTGGCTTGGCGGCTCAGCATAAGGAAAGAGACAATCTCTCCGTCGTTGAATTGAGATTCCACCAAGTTCCAAGCTAGGCCCGTTGGCGCATTCATTCTGGTGGTTCAGGTAAAATAACTCCCTAAAGAGTAGCAGGCTGGGTTCTTCTCCAAGGTATACCTCACAGAACACTTGAAAGTTACAAATGTTCGACACGGAATTGGGTCCAATGTCTTGAGGTCGCAGATCGAAAAAGTTCAAAACATCTTTGAAGAATTTTGAGCCAGGAGGAGCAAAGCCCCGGCTCATGTGGTCAGCAAATATAACAACCTCTCCGTCTTTTGGTTGAGGTCTCTCTTCGGACGGGTCAGGCGCACGGTAGGACATGACCTCCTTTTTAGGCAGGTAACCCGTTTTTACGAAGTCATCTAAGGTGCTTTCAGTAACGTTGGACCTCACCCAGTTGCACGTAATGGGCGCCTTGGGAGCCTTGGGCGGCATTGTGGAAAATGGAAGCCTATGACAAAGGAAAATTTCCGGTTCAAATTTAAGCCGGAGAAAGATTTCAGTTCAGTATTGAGGACGGCGGTTTATGAAGGGACCTAATGATATATGACTAATTGTGTCAGGTTATTTAAGCTGCCGTGGGTATTATAAGCAATTTAAGTTATTTAACTCTATTATGAGTAAGCCGGAAATTTCACAAAGCATGGCTTCTTTTAAGCCGGCGATATGAGCCGCCATGGCTAACAGATGCAGTTTTTCTCTAAGTGTTGCATAAACAAGTTTCACAGATTGCAGGGATTATTTTGGATCAGACGATCGTCCAGAAAGGAAAAATTTCTAGACCTAAAAAGCTAACACAGAGAAGTTCATAAGCTCTAAACGAGGTCTTTTTGCGGACAAAAGGGATCTACTAGCATAAAAATGGGTGAGAAACTACTACCGCAGGGAGTCTGTACCGTTTTGGATCAAAAGGAACCTCGGTGGCGGAACTGTGAAGAAATCGCGATGAACTACGAAGAACACGGAGAACTTGCGAGCCCTAATGCGGATCTAAGGTATGGGACGGCGAGGACTTACTGGTGCTGATGAGCAGCAGAGGCCCGCCGCAGGTTTCTGGTCAAGACAGGTTGATGCAGCGGCCTTGGTCGGTGAAGACGAGGTGCGCGGCGGCGGCGCCGGAGCTCGGGCTCTGGAGCGTCACAGGAGGAAGACGATGGAGGGGAAGAGTGACGAAGGCCTATGGGCCGGGCCTATTTATAGGGGACGGCTGATAAATGGGCGCGAGAAATGAGGAGGCTGGAGACATGATTATCTTCCCACAAAAACGCCTCGATTCTCGGGATGGTTATTAAGATAAGATCCGTTGGGATATGACAGAATAAAAAATGTATTTAATGGAAGATGACGTCATGGCGGGTTACCAGGAATCCAAAAGATGACGTCACGGCGGGTTATAACCTTCGCACAAGCAGAAGCCGGAAGATTTTCTCTTAAAGGGATTGAAGATTGACATGAACCGGTTCAAATCAATATGGGGCCTAATGTTGAGGATATAACCATTAGAGTCAGCCAGGTAGGGCCGGGTTACGTTATAATGATCATCATGTGAAGCCTAGTACCAAGCTTGAGGATGGCGGATCAGTAATGGGCTTAAGACCCGGAGGCGGCTTAAGGCCCGTAGTGATAAACCGCCGTTATGGCAAGACTTGTAATGTAAGGCAAGAGTAGTTAAGTGTCCGAGCCGGACACTGTTATAAGCCGGCCGGGACTCTGAGAGCCGCTGGGCGTCAACCTCTCTATATAAAGGGACGACCCGGCGGCGGTTTGGGGGAGGAAAGATCAGATCGATAGCCAAGCAGAGCGGTTTAGCTCCTGGTCATCGAAACCCTAAGTAATACCACCTCAACTGGACGTATACCTTCACCGTAAGGGGCCGAACCAGTATAATCCTCGTGTCCCTTGTCCCATTTAACCCCTTTAAGCTTCCTAGCAGCGATGGCTCCATGACTAAGTCCTTGCACGAGGACATCTGCCATGACAATTCCACGACACAACCGGATCTTTGTGAAGCTTTCCGCAAGCTGAATCTCCAAGTTGTTCCTCAAGGCTTTCTTGCCAACCTCATAGTCTCTCCTACTTTGGAAGATCAAATTCGTGAGGCACAACTCCTGGATACATGGTGAAGAAGGTGAAACATGGTATCGACAAGGGTCTTTCCAAATACAAGTGCTATCGCATTGATGACAGAGACACTTTATTCTTCGAGGACCGGATTGTGGTTCCTAAAGGTGATCTAAGGAAAGTCATTATGAACGAAGCGCACAATTCTCTTCTTTCCATTCATCCTGGAAGTACGAAGATGTACCATGACCTCAAGCAGTCGTATTGGTGGACTCGAATGAAGCGAGAAATTGCTCAATTCGTGAATGAATGTGATGTCTGTCGAAGAGTTAAAGCAGAACACCAACGACCAGCTGGTCTCCTCCAACCTCTTGCTATCCCAGTATGGAAGTTTGATCATATCGAAATGGACTTCGTGACTGGATTTCCCAAGTCCAAGCGTGGAAATGATGCTATCTTCGTTGTCATCGACAAGCTTACTAAAGTGGCTCATTTCCTTCCAATCAAAGAATCTATCACAGCAGCTCAGTTGGAAGAGCTTTACACCTCCAGGATTGTCTCCTTGCACGGCATTCCACAATTGATTTCTTCAGATCGAGGAAGCATCTTCACCTCTAAGTTCTGGAACTCCTTCCAGAAGGCCATGGGCACCAACATTCGCTTCAGCAAAGCATACCATCCTCAAACTAGTGGCCAAGTCGAGCGAGTCAATCAAATTCTTGAAGATATGCTCAGGGCTTGTGTCATTTCCTTTGGCATGAAATGGGAAGATTGTCTTCCATATGCCGAATTGTCCTACAACAACAGCTTCCAAGCAAGTTCGGGCAAGGCCCCATTCGAGATTCTCTATGGCAGAAAGTGTCGTACTCCTCTCAATTGGTCAGAGACTGGCGAACGCCAACTTCTTGGCAATCACTTAATCACAAAGGCTGAAGAAATGTGTAAAGTCATCCGTGAAAATCTCAAAGCCGCGCAATCGCACCAGAAGAGTTACTATGATAGTAAGCACCGTGATTTGGCTTTCGAGATCGGAGACCATGTCTACCTCTGCGTCTCTCCAATGAAAGGCACTCGTCGCTTCGGTATCAAAGGGAAGCTTGCCCCTAGATACGTGGATCCTTTCAAAATCATTGGCAAAAGAGGCGACCTCGCCTATCAACTTGAGCTTCCTTCTAACTTCGCGAACATGCACGATGTGTTCCATGTGTCACAGCTTCGCAAGTGCTTCAAGACGCCTGAGCGCACCATCAACTTCGAAGAGATTGACCTCCAAGAAGATCTGTCTTATCATGAGCACCCCGTTGCTATTCTTGAAGAAACTGAGCGCAAGACTCGCGACAAGCCAATCAAATTCCTGAAAGTGAAGTGGTCGCACCATTCCGACCAAGAAGCCACTTGGGAACGCGAGGACCACCTCCGTTCCGAATATCCGGAGTTCTTTCAGTCCTAGATCTCAGGACGAGATCCTCTCGTAGTGGTGGAGTGTTGTAACACCCCAGATGTAACTTTCCATATTTGTAACTCCAACTCTTGCCATTTCCGGCTATGTGTTACGATATTTCCCTTCGTGGTCGGGTTTTGTTTTCCGTTTTGCATTTTGTTCATGTCATGCATCTCATATCATGTCATCATGTGCATTGCATTTGCATACGTGTTCGTCTTATGCATCCGAGCATTTTTCCCGTTGTCCGTTTTGTAATCCGGCACTCCCACCTCCTCCGGCGCACCCCTCTTGTTTCTTTTCGTGAGCGGGTAGTGAACATTCTCGGAATGGACCGAGGCTTGGTAAGTGGCCTTGGTATACCACCGGTAGACCACCGGTCATGTTTCGTTCCATTTGGAGGTCGTTTGGTACTCCAACGGTTAACCGGGCAACCGCAAAGTCCGTTTGTGTGTTGCAGCAAAACCCCTCTATAAACAGCCCAAAACCCCTCTAAGTCACTTCCATGCTCTAGGTCGTTCGGTCACGATCGTGTGGGCGAAAACCGCACTCCATTTGGAGTCTCCTAACTCCCTATGCCTATATATATGCATCCCCCCTCCGAGACATTCGCAGACCAAACCCTAAAAAAATTCTCCCCGCCGCCACCGGACACGTCCGCCGCCGCCAGACGCTCCCGCCGCCGCTCCCGCGCCAATCGCTGCGCGACACGTGTCGCCGCCGCCGCCCGTACGCCCGCGGCCCGGGGAGCCCGCATCCGGCCCCAGCGGGCCCGTGCGCTCCGCCCCGAGCCCGTGCGCTCCGCCGCCTTCCTCTCGCCGACGCCGCGGCGCCCTCGCCCCCGGCCGCCGGCCACTCCACGCCGCCGTCCTCCACGTCGTCGCCTCCTCCCACGCCCGCCCCGAGCTCCGCCCTCCTCGTCCTCCCTCGCCCGAGCTCTCTCCGGCGACGAGCCCGCTGCTCCGGCGAGCTCGGCCTCGATCCGATCTGGATCCCGATCGGGTCAACCCGAAGGTTGACTTTCTCCCCTCTCCCGAACCTAAGTCATAATATTTTTACAATATGTGCACCTGTTCATCGCAACATCACTCTCTGAATATAGCTTCGTTTCACGCGTGTAATATGTCGAAATGTTCGTCTCAAGATACACTTCAGTTTGTTCCATTGCACCATGTTCAGTTGAGTCCATCTTGATGCCCAAATCTCTAGTCCAAGAGTGCTAGTTGTTGTTATCTGCTGGTACTTATCAGAACTTGAGAATTTGTTATTTTTGTTGCATTTAATCTGTGCATCTTATGGGCATGAGCTCTACATGTGTTTTGTTGTATCTCATGCCATCTTTACAGAGGTGTATGCCCTGTATTTGTGTGATCTCTGTGGTGACTAGAACAAGCATGCAAACTAGGCTACGTAATCTTTCTGATTTCAGGGACAGTGATTTTACCAAGTCTGTGACTGCTGTTCTTTTGTTGCTATGTATCCATGTGGCTACAGAGAGATCCATGCTTATTTTGGTGATCTTCAGTAAGGATATTTTGTAGACATTGTTGTAATTGATCCATTCCTGCCCTTGTTTGCAATTATGGAGTTCCATAGCATGACTCAATCTTGCTCTACTTTTTCTATAAAATATTTCTGGCAGATTCTTAACATGATATACAATTTTGCCAAGCTTGTTGTAGTTGTTTCATACATGCTATGTATTTGCTCTTGCCATGGATAGCTTCATAAACTTGCCATCTTTCTGTAGGTATGCTTATTTTGTCATGCATTGCTTTGTGGTGAGTGCATTAAGCTCACCAAGATGCCCTCTTAATGTCTGTTTCTGCCATGCTCTGTTTTCTGCCAAGTCTGAAACCTGTTAACGAAACTTGCTATGTTTACATGGTTCCCATCATATCTTCTGGTCCTTTTTGGCTTATCGTCGGTAAGGGACTTTTGTCATATGTATTTACTAGAATACTTCCATGTCTTGTTTTTCCATGTTAAGTTCTTTTAGCATGTTGATTTAGTGCTCTGAACCTTGCTACCTGATGCTGTTTCAGGCATGTCCAGTAATTTCACCAAGTCTGTGAACCTGATATCTTTTGTACTTTTGCCATGCTTGTTTGAACCTGTTGTGTTGTGATCTAGACGTAGCTCAGTGTTCATATTTTGTCAAGAATCTCCTGTAGATTACTGCCATATGCTTTGTTGCTATGTTTGAGTGCTGAAGCATTGTTACTTGTTCCATTCTATGTGCTATCATGCTGTTAATCACAGATTCGTGTCATTCTTGTTTTGCTTGCCATTTGCAAACCGTGCATCCGTTTCCGGTGATCTTTATATCGATTTCGACCGAAATCATCTCACATTTCCAGTGGCATGCTTGGTTTGCCAAGTTACTGCCTTGTTCATCATTCCCCTTCCGGAGCACGCATATGCATCGCATATCATATCTTGCATATCATTCATGTATTGCATCATGTTGCTTGTGCATTCCCCGTGATTGATTGCGGTTCCATTGCTTGTGTTCTTGTGTTGGGTAGAGCCGGGAGACGAGTTCGTGAATGAGGAACCTGTTGAGTACGCTTACGAGGATCAAGCTTTCGACAACTCTAAGAACCTTGCAGGCAAGATGACCATACCCTCGAAATCACTTCTATCTTTGCTTTCTAGTTGTTCGTTCTATTGCCATGCTGCGCTACCTACCACTTGCTTTATCATGCCTCCCATATTGCCATGTCAGCCTCTAACCATCCTTTCCTAGCAAACCGTTGTTTGGCTAAGTTACCGCTTTTGCTCAGCCCTTCTTATAGCGTTGCTAGTTGCAGGTGAAGTTGAAGTTGGTTCCATGTTGGAACATGGATATTTTTGGATTATCACAATATCTATTATTTAATTAATGCATCTATATATTTGGTAAAGGGTGGAAGGCTCGGCCTTATGCCTGGTGCTTTGTTCCACTCTTGCCGCCCTAGTTTCCGTCATACCGGGATTATGTTCCTTGAGTTTGTGTTCCTTACGCGGTTGGGTGATTTATGGGACCCCCTTGATAGTTCGCCTTGAATAAAACTCCTCCAGCAAGGCCCAACTTTGGTTTTACCATTTGCCACCTAAGCCTTTTTCCCCCGGGTTTTCGCGAGCCCGAGGGTCATCTTTATTTAAACCCCCGGACCAGTGCTCCTTCGAGTGCTGGCCCAAACCAAGCGATGTCCGGCGCCCCCTGGGCAACCAGGGTCTATGCCAACCCGACGTCTGGCTCATCCGTTGTGCCCTGAGAACGAGATATGTGCAGCTCCTATCGGGATTTGTCGGCACATTCGGGTGGCTTTGCTGGTCTTGTTTTACCATTGTCGAAATGTCTCGTAAACCGGGATTCCGAGACTGATCGGGTCTTTCCGGGAGAAGGTTTATCCTTCGTTGACCGTGAGAGCTTATGATGGGCTAAGTTGGGACACCCCTGTAGGGTATTATCTTTCGAAAGCCGTGCCCGCGGTTATGAGGCAGATGGGAATTTGTTAATGTCCGGTTGTAGAGAACTTGTCACTTGACCCAATTAAAATACATCAACTGTGTGTGTAGCCGTGATGGTCTCTTCTCGGCGGAGTTCGGGAAGTGAACACGGTTTGAGTTATTCATGAACGTAAGTAGTTTCAGGATCACTTCTTGATCATTTCTAGTTGACGACCGTTCCGTTGCTTCTCTTCTCGCTCTCTTTTGCGTATGTTAGCCACCATATATGCTTAGTGCCTGCTGCAGCTCCACCTCATTGCACCATCCTTTCCTATAAGCTTAAATAGTCTTGATCTCGCGGGTGTGAGATTGCTGAGTCCTCGTGACTCACAGATTCTACCAAAACAGTTGCAGGTGCCGACGATGCCAGTGCAGATGATGCAATCGACCTCAAGTGGGAGTTCGACGAGGAACGTGGTCGTTACTATGTGTCTTTTCCTAATGATCAGTAGTGGAGCCCAGTTGGGACGATCGGGGACCTAGCATTTGGGGTTATCTTATTTTCATTGACAGGTAGGCCCACGTAGATAGATAAACACGAGCTGATGAGGCACATGCGGACTGTTTGACTGGTCAACCCGACAAATACGGAGCTATACGCTGAGCCAGTGACCGTATAATCACCATATCTCGTATACAATGATCAAAGTGAGCTATCAAGACAAGTTCGATGACCGTCAATGCATTTTACTCGGTAATAAATGACCAGGATTGAAGGGGACTTGAGCTCTTGACAAACCAATGCACTATACGGTTGTCCGGCCACTCCACCCCAGAGCTCTCACCAAGCGTCGTTCATGCCACCGCGCCGCACACTAACCGGTAAGGCAGCGATGGCATCCTGCCGCGCCGAGTTCCTCGCCGCCCACGACCGCACACAAAATGGTAGGGAAGCGATGGCATCCCGCCGTGCCGAGTTCATCGCCGCTTGCGACCTCACAACTATGTGGGAGGAATTTGAAGATGCCAAGGCCGAATGGGCGGTAGAGCAAGAGGCGGCCAAAGCCGCACAGAGGGAGCAGAAAAGTCAGAAAGCACTCAAGAAAAGAGAGGCCCGCCGCTGCAAGAAAGAAAAGGACGCACGCGCTGCTGCGGAGAGGTCGGTGGAGATCCAAGCACGGTGGGGTGTCGCCGACAAAACCTGGACGGAGAACGACGGCGTCTGGCCAGCATGTGAGAAGTAGTGGTACTAGTAGTTAGTGTGTGTGTCTGTGTCTGAATACGAGCATGTACCAATACTACTAGTTACTACGCTAGTTTTTAGAGCAAATTACCAGTACATTAGCCTAGACTAAATGGAAAAATTCCTATCCTAAGCATCAAACGACATCTCTTTCTCTATAGGAATTGAGATGCATGTCATCTCACTTCCTATGATTTTCATATTCCTATCCTATGAACGAAAGGAGGCCTCTGTTGGAGTAACTACTGTAGCTAGCAGTACTGCTGGTACAGTAGTTTTCTTCAAGAAGCGGAATTCAACGAAGTCATGATGGTTCCTTCGTCCGAGCAACTTCAAAGTGGGAAGTGGGCCTGTGATTTGACGGCTCATTAGTCATTGTTACTGCGGCGCGACGTCCCACATGTTGGCGAACGGAAGTATTCTTTCCGATATCGAGGAGCAAGGAAACCGCGTGGAGTTCTGCGTGCATGGCAAGTGGACCAGGATGGTTGACGTCCCACATGTTGGCGAACGGAAGTATTCTTTCCGATATCGAGGAGCAAGGAAACCGCGTGGTATAGTATCACTGCTGATTGGTTCGCAAAAAAAATAGTATCACTGCCGATTTATAATTATTTTTTATTTCTGATGAATGCTAGCGTTTCAACTCTTACGACGAAGGGTGCCAAACACGGCACGTGCTGGATGTCCCACACGTCAGCGAAAGGAGTGGGACATGAACAGCGTGGTAGAGCCCAGCGTAAAAAAACAGCGTGGTAGAGCGTCTCCACTTCTTCCACTTCTGGGTCGGAGACCACACGTAGTAGTACTTAGTGGTATGAACGATACAAAGTGCGACCTGGAGAGAAAGACACGTCTAGTTGGAAGGTCTCGGGGCATACACGTAAACAAATATAAAAGTTAATATGTGCCTCCAACTAATATAGTAGTAGTAGAGTAGTTAGGCACGTACTCCATAACATCACCGTGCATTGCACGTACAACATTTAGTGGTAGTACGTAGTAAGAGACAAATGCCGCCCAAGAGTTCCCTTCTCGACCTACTTTTGGGTGTTTGGTAGAGTGTATGGAGGGTGCATGAGTCCACACTAGTTTAGCACAAATACACTAGAAGCATGCATGAAGAGAGCATGCATGAAGAGGGGTGTTGAGTTGAGCATGCATGAAGAGGGAACAACTATGCTGAGACGAGAACGCAACCAAACACACCCTATATGCCACGCATGTTCATACCATTTGTGCCTTTCTACTTCACTTACTGCGCTACATTACTCAGGTTCGTACGTCCACTCCTGGGTACATGTCCGTCTCGTACTTCCAGTCCCACGTGTTCTTCATATAGATGGAACGATCCTTGCATAACACGTGCACCTTGATGCTAGATGTCTCGCGTGTTGGCAAAAGGATGAACAAAGCTCACGTAAAAAAATAGAGTGCAAGAACATAGTTTCCGGACGACCGAGAAGGAGCAAGGAACCTCGTGGTGGAGCGTCTGCACTCATAATATTTAATATTATTCAGCGATATAAAATTAACCAATCATCTCCACAGTGGACTGGAAGAGTACGAAACACGGCAGCCCAGTGTAGTTACATCTTACTAGTACATGGCTAACCCACGCTATCACCATATTTCTTGGCTTCCGTGCGACACCTATCTCTAGTAATCCAGCAGCTTGTATCACTTCTCCCTCCTCGTCTCTATCAAAGTGCGGCGGGCTGGCGTTTCTGCCGTCTATTGAGGTCGGTTAACTATCACATGTTAGCCACATGCCAAGAGCATTCGAAAAAAATCCTTTCACGTTCCATTTTCAAAAAGAAAAAAATCCTTTCACGTACGAATTTTCCTGTATGCTTTGAGCAACTTGCATGTCCTATACTGCTCCTGTTTGATACTCTAACTTAGCTAGAGGTTAGACTAACTCATGACTAACCCTGAACTAACTGTAGCCAAAGAGGTGTTTGGGTGACAGGGTTAGATTGACAATAAATGCAGTTCATGGAGAGAGAAAAGTGATTTTTCAGTGGTCCCAATGAGAACAATCTCCAGTTAGCTCCTCCTGGGTGGGATAGTTTTTTTTTGGTGGGTTCGGTGCAACTTGCTCCAATTTAAACCCTCATGCTTGGATACTTTAGGGCTATTTGAGCCCCAACTAGCTCAAACTAACTCTAACCCATGGATCCAAACAAGGCCTATGGCCAGTCTCGACGCGGAGCAGTCACGTGCACCGGGAAGCGGCGCTCTCTCGGCCGTCGCGCCACTTCAAAGCCGATGCCAGTGAGAGGTCGCCTCCGCTCTATCCGGGCATTAATGCGGCACTGACGCTCCAGGACGACGCTGACCTTTTCACGCGGGAAGCGCGCGCTGGCAAGGGAGTATAGGTTTTGAACCGTTTCAGGTGTAGTACTGGTAGTTTGCAAAACTACTCAATTATTGCACTCAGTTTCCTAAGAAATTCTGGTAAAATCCACAGCCCGCTTCCCTTCTCCTTCCTCTTCCACCGCCCGCGCACGTCCGCGGGAAGCGACCGGTCAACCCTTATATAGGAGTGCTAGCACAAAAAGATGCATGCATGACCACTAAAATTTCCATATTAAAGCGCCGCTCCGGTGGGAGTATGGCATATGTTGTTACCTTCGGCCGGCCCATGGCTACCGGGCGACGGCGACCAGAGAAGAGGCGGCGGAAGGGGAATGAATGCAGCTACTGTTTGGGTTCGCCTTCCGGCTTAAATAAATGCGCAGCATCACGTGTACCCGCGGGTGCACAAATTGTAACATACGCGTCTGCTTAAGTGGGCGTCGCGTAACTGGCGTGTGTGTGAGAGAGATTCTGAGAGACAGAGTGCGTGTGTGCGACTCTACTCTTCGGACATGTACTCAACCTTTTGCATCGGGATATAAGTATAATGGTATTTACTTTAGCTAGTGATTTACGTGGCCATGTTAACGTGGTTGTGTCAAAAAAATGTCACTTCCTGCTCGTGATTTGCGTTATATAACTACAAGCAAGATTCTCGTGCATTGCATGGAACATCAATATGCATTTTTTTTTACAGAACACCTGTTGTGATTGACCCATGCAGGAGTAATCCCATGTGTAAAAACTAATGATATCTCGAGAATTTTATCGAAAAACTGGTATCTCGAGAATGTCATCGAAAAAATGAAAGATGAGAGATAAGGCGAGGAGGAGTGGAGCGTGGTGGTGACTGGTGGTCGGAATGGGCGGGGGCATGGGGATGGACGGCGCCGGCAAGCGGCAGCGGCCACCATGCATGCTTGATTGTTCCAGAGACTTATTCCTTTTTTGATTGCTGAGCAATGAGGTTGCGGGAGATAATGATGTGGAGAGAGGTGCGGGTATCTTTTGTAAAATTATCATAGTTTGCTTTCTATCCTCAGATATAGATCATACGGTCTATATTACAAGATGGCAGGCACACTATCACCGCCAACTCATTTTTTTATAAGGGTACAGATGATAAGTTTGCTGACTACTAAAGTAAAGTGGAATTTGTCCATGTTATGCAAGTAAATAAAGGTGATTGTTTATCATACGGGTAAGGTTGGATGAAGGGTGGTAGGAACAAATGCTCCGCCTAGAGCATGTGTGTGTGAGATGGAGTCTTAGTGTGTGTGGGGGGTTTGTGTGTGTGTGTGTGTGAGAGAGAGAGAGAGAGGAGAGAGAGAGATGGAGTCTTAGTTTGTGTGTGTGTGAGAGAGAGAGATGGAGTCTTAGTGTGTGTGGGGGGTGTGCGTGCGTGCGTGTGTGTGTGTGTTTGTGTGTGTGTGTGAGAGAGAGAGAGATGGAGTCTTAGTGTGTGTGGGGGGGTGCGTGCGTGCGTGTGTGTGTGCGTGTGAGTGTCGCGGGGTCCTCTGTGGCGGATGTAATTAAGTGTGCATGGCTTCATCATAGAGAGGTGATGTGTATAGCAGAGGCCACCAACGATGGGTGCGAGAGAGAAAATGCCTGTAGAGAGGGAAGAGAAGGTGTGTGCGCGTGAGAGGAGTCGACATCGAGAGAACGTGTTTGTTCGAGAGACACCGAGGAAGACTACTATATATCGATGGTGCATGTAGGCGGGAATTAAACAAAGGGATGGTCTTATTGGTTTCGGGGATATAGGGGAAGAGTGAGAGGCGGGGGGTAGCTAGAAGGAGATTGTTAAGTGTGAGTGTGTGTTTTACCCATCCAGGCGGAAGTTATGTGCACAAAAGAGGGGAACAATTCGATGTGGCGTTAGGATTGAGGGTAATTAACTACGTATGGAGACATAGAGACCTTGAACGTGCATGTGTGAGAGGTATACATGTATACGTGGGATGTGTGTGTGTGCGCGCGCGCATGATCGAGATAAAAGAAAGAAGACATAAGTCATAAGATCAACGACATGGGAGAGACGAATCGGTATGACAATATGCATGCATGTCAGAATGCAGGGAAGAAGGCCCGACAATTGAGCATGTGTTTTTGTCTTTAAGAGATAGTGGCGTGGGCTGGAGCATGCATCTATGGCGAGCAGAGGGAGTGAGGCGCAACGATTGTGCAAAAGAGACCAACCTATAAATGCTTATGTATGGAGAGACATATATAGTGTGGGTGATAGGAAGCAAGACTCCGTGCGAGAAAGAAATGTTGATGGAGAAACTACAGATAGATACAGAGATGGAGATGCAAGCTAGAGGGACATCCGCTAGTTTGGGTGTTGGAGATGACCGTCGGTTGGTTCAAAGGGTGAAGTTATATATGTGTGTGAGAGGGCACTTGACTGCATGTAGAGAGAAACATATGTAGTGTGCGTGATAGGAATCAAGAGTGAGGGCGAGAAAGAAGGTTGATGGAGAAACAGATAAATAGAAAGATAAAGATGCTAGCTAGTGTGCGTTAGAGATAGGAGTCGAGTGGATCAGAAGGCTGGGTTATGTGTGTGGGTGTGAGAGAGATAGAGAGAGGGTGCATGTGAGTCACATACAAACAGATATCAGAGAGAAATGAGATCCAGAGAGACGGAGTTTTGTGTCTGCGAGAGAGAAAGATATTTCACAATGAGAGTGATAACTAGAGAGACATACGACGGAACGCAAGATATCTCTAGAGAGAGAGGGTGTGTGTGAGCGACATACAAGAGAACAATGGAGAAATATGAGACCCTGGGAGATAGAGTTTGTGTTTTTGTGTGAGAAAGAGACATTGAAGAGGAAGAGTCGTAGGTTCTCATATCTAAGGAGCGAAAGACATATCTGTATGAGGGGTGTGCGAGTGGCACACATGGGAATAGTAGAGAGAAATGAGACCCCGGGAGACAAAGTTTTGTGTTTGTGTAAGAGAAAGAGATTCCACATGGAGAATCATAGTTAGAGATACATAGCAGGGAGCGAGATATACTTAGAGAGAGATAGAGTGATGAAGGTCGAGGGAGAGAGTACCGTCAGTGTGTTACGAAGATAAAAGATCATTGTCGACATACAGGTAGCACGAGAGATACCTGAGAGACGATGAACGCGTATAGGTCCACAGAGATAGTCCTATATAAGCATGAGTGATAGCTATATGAGACGAATATCTGGATTAAAGGGGATTCAAATATTTAAACTGGAGATCACGACATCGATAATATCATAACGCAAATTGGTGTACCAAATATGCATATTCATTTGAATTTGGGCACACGTGTAATGTTATATAGTTTATCAATATTGGTGATCCATAGATTCTTCAATTACAAACAATGCATGGTTTATATGCAATTAATGTCTAAACGGGATTACACTATATGTTGCGTGTGTGAAACACATTATACATGTTTGAGAAGTAAAAAAAACCGCATGAAACACACATTAATTGGAGACAGTTAGCGAGGAATGCATACATTGGATTTCAACATAAAGTGGTTTCAAATATTCGAAAATCCAAATTGATGGATACAACCTTATGAATCTGAGATCATGCCATTTGTAAACCATATTTATGTATAAATGGTGTTGTGCTTTTGAAAGTATATATAAAAAATGATGTATATAGAATGTAATTCCAATTGAAAATGGATCCCGCCCGAAAAAAATAGAATACAAACGGGATTCGAATTGAGTTGGCACGGTAAACGTGCACTTTGCAAAATTTGAACGAAGCGGGGAAAGTCGCAGTAATCGCCCGAAACCAAAATCTGCGAGATGGAAATCACTACTACCTATCCCTGCCACGCAAAGCCTATCTGCTGGATTTCTATAGGTTTCGATAGGGGTAGGTTTGTAATTTCACCCAAACGTGACGTAACCGCCTCTCACCCGGATTCATTCACGGTCGGCGCCAAAACACAGTGTGTCCTCGGCCGAAATCGACTCCCTCCCCGATTCATATTCATACACGGTGGGCGCCAAAAACAAACTCTCGTCGGCAAATATTCGGTGTATGCGAGATTACCATCCTATCCCCAACCGACTAATGTTGCTGTGATGTAGTAGAAATTTGAAAAGGGGGCTAAGTTTGTAAATTTTCTCGCATTTGAGAAAAGCGCACCCTGAATACATGGTTCCCCCCCTTCCTCTCTACCTCCCTTTTCCCCATTCGTACTATGTGGGCGCCAAAACACCTTCTCCACCCCACCCTCCTCCGTCCGCCGCCGTCCGCCACCCCATCCACCGCCGTCCTCCTCCACCATGTCGGAGCTGATACCCCAACGCCGCCGTCCATTACAAGAGATCGACCTCTCTCATCCACGGCTTCGGACCGGGATCCTTGCATCCTATCCTCTCGCTTCATCCCCGCCGTCGTCCACCTTGCCGGCACCGCTCCTACGACCGTCTCGTCCACCGTGCCCCGCCGCCACCGGCTACCCTCCTAGATCTGCTTCCATGCCGCCGACAGCCATCGCTACCGCAGCACCGTCAAATTCTCAGCAGATGCGTACACGGCGCCGCACCAGAGGCGGTACTCTTTCGTATCTGCTCAACTTATTTATCGCAGCAAGAAAATAGATCACCACTGCTTTACTCTGATTTCTTGTCTTGGTTGCGAAGTTTCCTTTGTCCGGTTTGCACCTTCAGATCCGCCATGGCATGCTCAACACTATACTCCCAATGCTTATGGTTTTCCCCTTTTATATTCCACACTAGTTAAATCACAGTAAACTAAATTTCAAAATAGGGTCAGTCGATTTTTCAGAGTTCGCCGGTGCGAACGAAGGGGCTCGGGTGGTTGTGGGGCCTCGCCGAACGAAGAAAACTCGACACGGGTGGCGGTTGGGGCGGGAGTGGGGGTGGGGGTGGCGGAGGAACACACGCGTCGGGGGCCGGTGGTCCGGCCGGCAGCCCGTGCGGTGTTCTGTATGGGAAGAATCAGAGACGAGGAAGAAGATGGGTTAGGAGACGTAGGATCTTCATCCAACCGCCTGAAATGGTCGAGAGACAGCTGGGAGTTGCATTCTTAATGCGCTCTGGGTCATCATGTGTGGGCACTGCGCAACCAACTTTTTATTATCCAAAATCTGCTTGCTCTTCTTTACCATGTTCCTCTTCCATTCTTCTTTAATATGTACTCTCTCCGTTCCTAAATACAAGTCTTTGTATAGATTCCACCATGGACTACATATGGAGCAAAATGAGTGAATCTACACTCTAAAATGTATCTGGATACATCTGTATGTGATCCATAGTGGAAATCTCTACCAAGACTTATATTTTGGAAC
Organism: Aegilops tauschii subsp. strangulata; assembly: GCF_002575655.3. Classification (NCBI taxonomy): domain Eukaryota; kingdom Viridiplantae; phylum Streptophyta; class Magnoliopsida; order Poales; family Poaceae; genus Aegilops; species Aegilops tauschii. The sequence continues at coordinate 523,234,488 of NC_053036.3, forward strand.
GGAGGGAGTATGATAGTAGTACAATATGTTCCTTGTACTGAAGATGAGCAAGGACATTTGCAGTGTAGAGGTCTATACGGTCGGTTGTGATGGACACTTTGAGCCTCTTTGATTCGTAGGATCTTGTAAACATAGGAATAGGATTTGTAGTGGCCTGCCCACTTGAATCCTATAAGAATAGCAAGGAAATGCGGGGAGCTGTGTCGCCTTTGAGAGTAACACTGATATTAACAGTACCGCACCTTCAGTTGAAGAGAGCTGGTATCCGAAGCCTTTCTAGCCGTACCGGCAATACTAGCACATATATTCCAGCAAGTTCCACTTTGCTGATTTTACTCTGATGCTTACGGTTTTCCCCGTTATATCTACACTATGATCTGTGTAGCTGCTTTGTGTCGCACTAGCAGCAGTCCACTCTTGAAGCTAAACACTGCAATGACTTACAAAATTGGCACCAAGGCATTGAGTTCCATTCTGGATGCAATGAAATTCATATGCTCCCCACCTGTCGATTCTTGTTCAGAATATGATCCTAATGACTCTTGTTCAAAATTGCCACATATAAAGAGACAGCATGGAATTGCATTTCTTTGGGCGCTGTGATTCATCATGAGTGGGCAACCAACATTGTATGCAATGAAGCGGAACCTCAAGAATATGCTTCCTCTTCTGTTCTTTAACATGTTCCTCTTTGTTTATTCTGTATTTAGTACATACAGTATGTTCCTTGTCAGGAAGGGGCGCAGGGACATCTGCAGTCAACAGCTGATAGAGCTGGCCTGTACGTGATCGATAGGCTTTCAATTACTAGCGGCAATACAATACCGTATTTTCAAGCCAGTTCCACTTCCCCGATTTATATATCGTGGTTATGGTGTACCCCTGTTATGTACAATATGATCTGCCTAGTTGTTGTGTGGTCTTGTTATCATGGTTTGGCAATAAACTCTCTATATAGTATATTATGAACCTATCATCTGCCAGCTATCCTTACTTCTGGAGCCTATTTTTTTGTGTACTTGTGCCAGATTATATAAATGCACGCACCATATTACAGCACACATGAGCTCTCTCATCAGAATCCAGTGATAGCACACAAGTGTTTATAGGGGCGCCCCTATATTAGAATATCATCTGCATTACAAAGATAATCTCACAACTATTTATGTTTTCATGGTTCTCAGATATTATACGCAATTACAGTGAATATCAGAATCCACGCATCAGAAGAATATTGTGGAACACTGCAATGACTTACAAAATTAGCACCAAGGCATTGAGTGCTATTCTGGAAGCAATGAAACTCATACGCTCCCCACCTGTTGATTCTTGTTCAGAATATCATCCTAATGACTATTCTAACCTCGAGGAGTCAAAGGCAGATGGCCTGTCTTGTCCACCCATCAAGGTGCCTGTTCTAATTTGGCAAGGTTTTATTGATTGCGCGTATCTTGCATATGTTGTCTTGCATTTCTTCTACTTTGTTGCACCGCCATCTGCTTAGTTTACTCATCATATAACTCGAGATGCCATGCCCATCCATTATCAATACATATTCCATCTATCATCATACCATGTTTTTCCACTCAAATGCTATTCTTGTGCATCAGACGTCAAAAAGGAAGAGGGTGATTTTTGAACCTGAAGGAGCACCAGCAAAGTCCTTGAAAAACGTGGTGGTGCCGGAGAAATCAGACAGCGCCCCACTTATATTGGATGTACAACCAGTGACACTAAACGTAGGACCGACTCCAGCAGACTGTACCCATACTTCACTGGCCACACCACTAGCCCCACCACACAGGACCTGCACTCCAGCAAAAGGTATACCGATTTCATTTGCCATAGCACCAGCTGTACCACAGAAAAATCCCACTCCAGCAAAAAGTACAGCAAGTCCACCGGCCGAAGACCTATCCCAACTGCAAAGACGGCCAATTCCTGCAGATTGGAACCCCATTCCATTTATTCCCAGTTTAAAAGACAATGCTTTCAATGTTGTTAGGGACTACGTGCATATATTCCCATCATGGGAAGATTATAGTGAAGACAAACACCATTTTCACATCTTCCTGTCCAAATTACGTGTAAGTGCTATTATTCATGGTTATTATTTTCCTGTTTTCTGCTGATCAAACACATCAATGATTTACATTACATTGTTGAAACTAGGCGAGGGTCAATCTGGATAGTCATGACGAGCAAAGCTTGCTTGTGCTTTTCAAGGAAGCATTGCAGCAGTATCGGTGTTACCTGAGGAAATCACACTTTGATGGCAAGTCTATAAACGAATTTCCGGTGAAGTCTCCTGTGCTAAATTTAGAAGACATTGAATGGAAAAACCTTGTTATGCACTGGTCTCGTTCCCAGGATGAGGTACTGTCTATGAAATCAAATGACAATTTGAACTTCTACTTTTCCGCATGTGCCTTACGGATCTTTTTTGCAGGAAATCTGCTCGAAGAAGAATTCCGGTTTGAAAAGAACGACAGGATATCGCAAATATGTTGCCCGCTGCTTTGCTCTTGTTAGTACCTGTTGTCCTGTATCACTGTACTTGCATACATACCTTGTTCATTATGTGACAGTAGTATGCATGATAGCTTGCTTATCAATTGTTCGCTCCAAATTATCTGATCTGTATGAATGGTTACATTAGTGTAGAATATATTCAATGCCAATGATTTTTTAGCTCTGCATTGTTCTTGTAAGTACATGTTGTCCTTTATCACTGTACTTATATTGACAGGTAGTTGTTCATGTACCATCACTCTCCAGCTTATTTTCCTTTGCCCTCCATTTTCTACACATCAGATCTATATTTACTCTTACCATAAGGTTGGTACTGAAGAAGTTTAACTGTGCATTGCTCTTGGCTGTGCCTTTTGCATGTATCGCTGCACATACATTTATAGCTACTTGGTTATGTAGCATCACTCTTCATCTTATCTTAAATATTCTCCATTTTTCGTATATTATCACATCTATATTTACTCTTAACAAAATGCAGAATAAAGGCAATGCTTATGAAGAAGATTTTGTGGTAAACTTCTTGAATTGCCCCCCCCATCAGCATGGACAAGGGCTTTATAGAGCCTGTCTTCACCAGTAATGTAAGTTTGTCCTTCTCAAGCCTTCAAACTTTGTTGTGTATATTTGGTTAGGCATGACTGCAACAGCTGTTTATTTTTGGTGTTTGCATCAAATTGCATGTTTAAAGTTTATTATGTAGTTCATAAAAAAAGTTTGTCCTTCTCAATTTAAGTTTTCAGTTGTACAACCAAGTTCCTTCTTCATACCATGTAAATTAAACTATACAGAGCAAGTGATCTTCTTTTGCACTGCATATATGCTTCTGTTCTTCATCCGTAATCCAGTGGTGTGGTGAACCTACCCACTACAACACAATGTCATATTCTGCAATGTCTTAACTATGAACAATGTCATATCATTCTACTATTATTTAAACCGTCTCTTTATTTGCCAATCTGAAATGGGATAAATTGACAGCACACTAACCATTCATACTTATGAGTTCTTGATCTGTAATCCAGTGGTGTCGTGAAGCTGCCAACTCCTTCACAATGTCATTTCCTGCCATGTCTTGACCTGAACAATACCATATTGTGTTAATGCAATTTTAAACTGTGTCACTTTATTCGTCAGTAAGAAATGTGATGAATTGTCAGCACTGATACTTTTATGTGCAAAACCTGTCATCTGTCTGCTTGTTTATCTTTCAGAGTGAGGAAGATATAAGTGTTGAACAAGCGCAATCTCATCATCTTGCTCAGGTGGTTGCACTGCAGCTCGCCAGCAGGGCTAACCTTTCTTGAACTCTATTGAAGTGATGTCGGTTTTGTATATTATTTTGTCGGCGTGTTTATTTGCACTGGTGGCGATCTTTGATGCCTAGTGTATGTAATATGCTGTCTGCTTGTGCTTTATTATCATAGTGGTGAACTTTGATGCCCAGTGGATGTAATATGCCGTAATTTCTTTATTGTATAGTCTAGGTTTTTTCTTATTCACGATGCTGCAGTTATTTTACTGTATATATATATCCTGTCTTGGCAGTAAACCGGCCAAACCCTAAAATTACGGTACATAATCGGGCCGTCATGCAATCACGATGTATGATCCGCATCATGGGCCTCGTGAAACTGGCCCACTAGTAGATTCGGGCCTTTAATAGGCCGAGTAACCCCCGGCCCTCTTTTCGCAAGAAAACTCAATGGGCTTTTAGGAGGCCGAGAAGTAGGTTGGGCCTGAAACGTGCCGAACAGCTCACGGGCCGGCAGCAGCCCGAAATGGACCTCGGCCCATGATTGTGCGAATCAAATCACGGGCTTTTAACAGGCCAAAATTGTCTCGGTCCTTGTTTGGCCCAATCAGATATCGGCTGCGAGCAGGCCGGATGCAAACCGGGCCGTAGTTAGGCCCAACTATATGACGGACTTTTAACAGGCCGAAATTAATATAGGGTCAAAATGTTAAACGGGCCCTTAACAGGCCGAATTACTAAATGGGCCTTTAGCAAGTGGGCCTAAAAGCATAGCGTCCAGTTAACGGGCCCAATCTGATATGGGCCATAATTGAGGCTAAAGCCTCTTAAAGGGCCGGACCTGATTTGGGCCGTGATTTGGCCCAGAACGTGAGAGGCTTTTAACGGGTTGGATCTCATATGGGCCATTATTAGGCCCGGAACGTGGCAGGCCATTAATGGATAGGATCAAATATGGGCTGTCATTTGGCCCAAAACATGGCAGCTAGTTAATGGGCCAGCCTACTAGGGTCCTCAAAATCTTGTGGGCCTACAGCTAGGCCGGCCCATTAGTGTCGGCGAAATCTCATGGGCCTTTAGCTGGGCCGGCCCATTATGATCCACAAGAATTTTGTGGGCCTTTACCTGGACCGGCCCATTATGGCACACACAAATCTTGTGGGCCTTTACCTAGGCCGGCCCATTATGGCCCGCGAAATCTTGTGGGCCTTTAGCTGGGCCAGCCCATTATGGTCCACAAAATCTCGTGGGCCTTTAGCTAGGCCGGCCCATTATGGTCCGCAAAATCTTGTGGGCCTTTAGTTGGGCCGGCCCATTTAAACTTGATGGGCCGTGCCACGTGTCGACGTATCATAGGCGCCTTCTGTCCAATGAGTGGATGACATCTGTCCCAATGATGAGCCGACACGTGTTTCCTCCAGCCAATGATGATTTTACACGTGGAAAATCCCCATTGGTCGCGGCTGTTAACGGGTTATCGGATCCAAAACCCGACCCGATAGCTTAACGGCGTTCCGGTATGGTGGATGCCACGTGTCGGTCACCCTTGACGAAAGCACTTCTGTGATGCGTGATTTATCGTCATGGAGTGGACACTTCCGTGATGATAATTTTGGTAATGTCATGGAACACTTCTACGACAGCACAGGTATGACTATCTTGATTCTGTCATAAATTTGTCATGGATGTACATGCATGACAAAAAACGCGACCTACTGTGACAAACATGTATCATCACGGAAGTGTATTTTTTGTAGTGTTTCAAATAGAAGTCAAGTAAACAGATTCAAGTTTGCCCAGTTTGGTTCCTTGGAAAAGCAGTTCAAAGCAAAGGGTTGACGGGTGGTGGAGTCCCATCCAAGGTTTAGTATATAGCCCCTGTTTTCCAATCCGTAAACGGTGGATTGACTTGCTCTTTATCAAATCCACATTAAAAAGGGGTTTTGTCGTTCAATGCTTTGATCCGCGCACCTTATTTCTGATTGAACCACTTCCTTGAAAGGACCTCGTATCGGTGCTAGAATATGGCCTAGCGGTACACCAACCTCCCCACCAACTGCTACGCCCCGTGAGCTTTTCCTATCCCATTGCTCTCTATTATCTAATTCCCTTAGTCAAACAAAGTTTATATACCCTCTAATTTGGGGATCCTTCTTTTCTGCACTTCCCCTTTTCTCTACTTCCCATTGGAGTGTACGGGGCCATTTTGAGATATGGGATAGGTATGTTTTCATCAACCAGCAGGAGGAAAGCTAGCACATTTACCTTAATCCATTGCACTACCGAGAAGTTTGATGACTACTCACCTTCATAACATACTTACCAAACCTAGTAAGGGATTTTGTACCTTAATCTAGTGAAAGGTGCACATCTGATCCCTAATGTAGCTCTCTGTGTAGAAACCCATTGGCAAAGAAACGGGTTTATTCTTCGGTTCAAGTGATGGTGGGGGATCAAGAAGAGTGGCTATGTGGGGTTTGAACTTGGACACGGGATTAGCTTAATTTGGATAGTTCATTTTATCACTCCACTGGGCCCTTGGCTTTTCTCCCTATGTGAATGGATGATAATAAAAATGCGAATCGAACCAAATAAGGGCTCCGCGTGAAGCATATTATGTAGATCTAGCTGACAATAATAAGTGAGATCCTATACAAATAACGCATTAGCGACCCCTTGGATAGACAATTCATGCTACTCGACTCACCATCACTCTTTAGAGACATTCGACGAAAAGCAAGCTTACCAATAAGAAACAGCTGGCATGGCAGTATCTTCTATATCTTCTATAATGAATATAATGTGCACACCTGGCTTTAACCAGATAAAACCAAGTACAGCGGGAAGGATGTCATATTTCTGGTCCACTACTTAGACTCTACGAGGGCTTTAGGTGAGGAACTACTTATCTCCCGAGGCACCTTCTCCTGAGTCCTACCCAGCTCAAGTTTAAGAATGCGCACAACACCAAGGATAGGTAGAGGGGGATCTTGTTCTGTTCAGTGCCGCCTCTTCCTCGGCCATTCAAGAAAGGGAATTGCTTCTTCTTACAGGTCCTTGAGAAAAAGAAGAAAGATAGGAAGGAATTAGGGCGTTGCCGAAGGCAATGGTCCAGCTTGTGTGAATGGATTTCATTGTTTTTTAGATCCACTATTTGTTCGATAGCAAGCAAAACTCTCCCAATTTAGGACCTTCAGTGATCTTACAACGAACATTGTAAATGACAATCAACGAATTCCGGCAAAATAGAAGATCTACGGGTCACCATAGTCTTCTGATACACAAATAGGGTTCCGCACTCTTAAACAAGAGGTTGCCACTTAGCATAAGGAAAGGGAAGAGTAAGGCCAGCATTGACTAGACCTACTGATATCTCGGGACACTATGTGAAATAGCTACGCTATGCTTGCTATTCTGGGAAGATAAGTCATGCCTAAGGAAACTAGTCATGTTATGATCGAATTGGAATGTGCGGGCTTTGTGAATAACACCGATTGGAGGATCAAGAAGCCTACTAGTTCACTCTTCCTGCGATATCTGATCAATCGCTCCTGCCGGTTGTACAGATTCTATCACTGGCTTTAGGTTATTCCTTCTCGGACCTGACGTCTCCATCACTACTAATAAGGAAGGCCACTTTCTTTTGTATCGGGCCTTCAAAATGCAATGCAGTAGAAACAAATAGCTGAGTAGAGAGTGCGGCCGAAGCATCCATAGCTTAGCGATTATGTTCTTATAGATAAGGATTAGACGGATGTAGACAACCAAGAAATCTAAGGTGAACCAATAGAAATAGAGTCTGGTGCAAGCGGTCATCCCGTGGGGAGAGACTCAAGAATATGATAATATGATGACTCCGTTGCGCTGCTCTGGTGACTAGTCGTTTCCTCTTCTAAGTAAATAACCAGCTTCAGTTCATGCTCCTTGCTGGCATAACCATAAGAAGCTGCATTGGATAAACAATCGAAACTCCGTAATTGTTAATAGTAGGGTAGCGAAGTAGCCGGGGTTGCACGCGTCATCAGAATTCTAGTATAAGGAAGCGACGGGAAGGGAAAGGTGATTACAAAATACGGATACGTAAGGGTTGTGTTTATTGACTATCACAGGAAAATGGGAATAATTTATCACACATGGTATCAGAGCTGATACCTTCACCCAAACCACCCCGCAATAGATATAGGGTTTACCAACCTCAGGCATGGACATAGACACCAGATCATTTTGATCGAGGACCCATTTTTGGAACAAAAAGAATAGAGACCAGACGTAGTCCAATCGGAAGGTCGTGCTTTAGAGAAAGACTTGTGTTCTATAGGAACAGTTGCCTATGTTCACCCGGCTGCCCTGCCTGTCGCAGAACCGATGTGAAGCATCCATTCTATTCAACTAGAAATAGCATCTATAACTACTAGTAGACGGTTGCTTCGAGGACTCACAAGTCCTGCTTAAGCGAAAATGTAGTTGTGGAAGTAGTCTTGCCCACTTTGCCTTACGCTCATAGAGATCTATGTAACACCCCGGATGTAACTTTCCATATTTGTAACTCCAACTCTTGCCATTTTCGGCTATGTGTTACGATATTCCCTCCATGGTCGGGTTTTGTTTTTCGTTTTGCATTTTGTTCATGTCATGCATCTCATATCATGTCAGCATGTGCATCTCATTTGCATACGTGTTTGTCTCATGCATCCGAGCATTTTCCCCGTTGTCCGTTTTGCAATCCGGCACTCCCACATGCACCAGCGCACCCCTCTTGTTTCTTTTCGTGAGCGGGTGTTAAACGTTCTCGGAATGGACCGAGGTTTGTCAAGTGGCCTTGGTATACCACCGGTAGACCAGCTGTCAAGTTTCGTTCCATTTGGAGGTCGTTTGATGCTCCAACGGTTAACCGGGTAACCGCAAAGTCCTTTTGTGTGTTGTAGCAAACCCCCCTCCAAACAGCCCAATCACCCATCTAAGCCACTTCCATGCTCTAGGTCGTTCGATCACGATCGTGTGGGCGAAAACCGCACTCCATTTGGAGTCTCCTAGCTCCCTCTACCTATAAAAACACCTCCCCCTCCGAAATTTTCGCAGATCAAACCCTAACCCTTCGCCCTCCGCGCGCCGGATACGTCCGCCCAGCGGCGGACGAAACCCGCCGCCGCGCCCGTCCAACCGGAGGCCGCCATGTGGCGCGCCACCACCTCCCTCCGCCACCGGCCCGCGAGCCCGCGTCGGGCCCGCCGAGCCCATCGCGCCGCTGCCCGGTCAGCGCGCCCGCACCGCCCGACTCCGCCGCCCTCCCGCACCGGCCGGCGAGCCGCCACCGCGCGCCTCGTCGCCGGACGCTGCCGCCTCGCCCCGCTGACCTCGCCGCCGCCCGTCGCCGCGGGCGCCCGTGCCCGCGCCCCGCGCTCCGCCGCCGGCGACCGGGCTCCCCCCTCGTCGCCCCGAGCTCCTCCGTCGTCTCCCTCTCCTTTCCCATCTCCGGCGCGAGCTCCGGCAGCCTCGAGCGCCAGGTCCCGATCCAAACCCAAGGGTTGACTTTTTCCTTCCCCGAATTTCTCTGTCCCGTATATTTCTTATTTTGTGCTCCTGTTCATTGCATCATATCTCATCACATACTGCTCCGTTTTGCGTGCATGATATATCTCAATGTTCTTCTCGTGATGCTAGTCATTTTTGTTCCATTGGGCCATGCCCGTTTGAGTCCATATTGATGCCCAAATCTCTGATGCAAGAGTGCTAAGTGATGTTTACTGCTGTCTGTTAACAGAACTGGGTGATTTGTTATTTTTGTTGCATTTAATGTGTGCATCTTATGAGTAGGAGCTCTACAGGTGTTTTGGTCTATGCCATGCCATCTTTTCAGAGGTGTATGCCATGTATTTTTGTGATCTCTGTAGTGACTAGCACAAGCATGCAAACTAGGCTTCGTGATGTTTCTGTTTTCAGGGACTTAGAATTTTGATGTCTGTGACTACTGTTATTTTGTTGCCATGTATCCACGTGTCTACAGAGAGATCCATGCTTCTTTTGGGCATGTTCAGTAAGGATGTTTTGTAGATATAGTTGTGCTCTATCCATCCATGCCCCTTTTTGCAATTAACGGGTAACATAGCATGTCTTAACCTTGATCTACGTTTGCTATAAAATGTTCGTAGCAGATTGTTTACGTGTTATTCAATTTTGCCAAGCTTGTTGTAGTTGATCCTTTCTTGCAATGTATTTGCTCTTTCCATGGTTAGCTTCATAAACATGCCATCTTGCTGTAGGTATGCTTGTTTTGTCATGCATTGCTTTGTGGTGAGTGAAACAAGCTCACCAAGATGCCCTCATAATTCTGTTTACTGCCATGCTCTGTTTTCTGCGAAGTCTGAAACCTGTTAACGAAACTTGCTATGTTTACATGGGCGCCATCATATCTTCTGATCCTTTTTGGCTCATTGTCAGTAAGGGACTTTTGTTTCTTGCATTTAGTATATTCATTCCATGCCTTGTTTTTCTATGTTAAGTTCCTGTAGCATGTTGATTGCTTGCTCTGAACATTGCTACCTGATGCTGTTTCAGCCATGTCCAAGTAATTTCACACAGTCTGTGAACCTGATAACTTTTGCACTTTTGCCATGCTTGTTTGAACCTGTTATGGTGTGATCTAGCCGTAGCTCATTGTTCATCTTTTGTCAAGCATCTCTTGTAGATTACTGCCATATGCTTTGTTGCTATCTTGGAGTGCCGTAGCATAGTTACTTGTTGTATTCTAAGTGCTATCATGATGTTAATCGCAGAATCGTGTCATTCTTGTTTTGCTTGCCATTTGCAAACAGTGCAACCGTTTCCGGTGATCTTTATATCGATTTCGACCGAAATCATCTCACCTTTCCAGTGGCATACTTGGTTTGCCAAGTTACTGCCTTGTTCATCCTTTTTCTTCCGGAGCACGCATATGCATCGCATATCTTGTCTCGCATATCATGCATGTTTTGCATCATGTTGCTTGTGCATTTCCCGTGATTGATTGTGGTTCCGTTGCTTGTGTTCTTGCTTTGGGTAGAGCCGGGAGACGATTTCGTCAACGAGGAACGTGTTGAGTACGTTTACGAGGATCAAGCTTTCGACAACTCTGAGAACCTTGCAGGCAAGATGACCATACCCTCGAAATCACTTCTATCTTTGCTTTGCTAGTTGTTCGTTCTATTGCTATGCTGCGCTACCTACCACTTGCTATATCATGCCTCCCATATTGCCATGCCAAGCCTCTAACCATCTTTTCCTAGCAAACCGTTATTTGGCTAAGTTACCGCTTTTGCTCAGCCCTTCTTATAGCGTTGCTAGTTGCAGGTGAAGTTGAAGTTGGTTCCATGTTGAAACATGGATATTTTGGAATATCACAATATCTCTTATTTAATTAATGCATCTATATATTTGGTAAAAGGGTGGAAGGCTCGGTCTTATGCCTGGTGTTTTGTTCCACTCTTGCCGCCCTAGTTTCCGTCATACCGGTATTATGTTCCTCGAGTTTGCGTTCCTTACGCGGTTGGGTGATTTATGGGACCCCCTTGACAGTTCGCCTTGAATAAAACTCCTCCAGCAAGGCCCAACTTTGGTTTTACCATTTGCCACCTAAGCCTTTTCCCTTGGGTTTTCGCGAGCCCGAGGGTCATCTTTATTTAAACCCCCGGGCCAGTGTTCCTCTGAGTGCTGGTCCAAACTAGAGCCCTTTGCAGCGCCACCTCGGGGAAACTTGAGGCCTGGTTTTAGTTGTACGGACTGCTCATCCGGTGTGCCCTGAGAACGAGATATGTGCAGCTCCTATCAGGATTTGTCGGCACATTCGGGCGGCTTTGCTGGTCTTGTTTTACCATTGTCGAAATGTCTTGTAAACCGGGATTCCGAGACTGATCGGGTCTTCCCGGAAGAAGTTTTATCCTTCGTTGACCGTGAGAGCTTATAATGGGCTAAGTTGGGACACCCCTGCAGGGTATTATCTTTCGAAAGCCATGCCCGCGGTTATGAGGCAGATGGGAATTTTTTAATGTCCGGTTGTAGAGAACTTGTCACTTGACCCAAATAAAATACATCAACCGTGTGTGTAGCCGTGATGGTCTCTTCTCGGTGGAGTCCGGGAAGTGAACACGGTTTGAGTTATGCATGAACGTAAGTAGTTTCAGGATCACTTCTTGATCATTTCTAGCTTCGCGACCGTTGCGTTGCTTCTCTTCTCGCTCTCTTTTGCGTATGTTAGCCACCATATATGCTTAGTGCCTGCTGCAGCTCCACCTCATTACACCATCCTTTCCTATAAGCTTAAATAGTCTTGATCTCGCGGGTGTGAGATTGCTGAGTCCTCGTGACTCACAGATTCTACCAAAACAGTTGCAGGTGCCGACGAAGCTAGTGCAGATGACGCAACCGAGCTCAAGTGAGAGTTCGACGAGGAACGTGGTCGTTACTATGTTTCTTTTCCTGATGATCAGTAGTGGAGCCCAGTTGGGACGATCGGGGATCTAGCAATTGGGGTTATCTTATTTTCATTTGGATTTGACCGTAGTCGGTCTATGTGTGGATTTTGGATGATGTATGATTATATTTATGTATTGTGTGAAGTGGCGATTCTAAGCCAACTCTCGTTATCCCATTCTTGTTCATTACATGGGATTGTGTGAAGATGACCCTTCTTGCGACAAAACCACAATGCGGTTATGCCTCTAAGTCGTGCCTCGACACGTGGGAGATATAGCCGCATCGTGGGCGTTACAATCTATAAGTATCTCTCTTGTCTAAGTAGGTAAGTACGCTCGGCCCAGTACTAAACTTTAGCATTAAAGCCGGAGTCCTTCTTTTCATGAATGTTCAGGAAGAAGAGAATCCCTAAGTGAGAATTGAATGCCATCCCATTTCCTAAAGAAAGAGATTTCCAATATACGTGAATCACGAAAGAACCAATGCTGTAACTTGCTTCATCCGGCATTATAAGTAATCAATGAGATTTTCTTCCTCGAGAAGAAAAAGCTACACGAGGAGAGCCTTGTTTACTGATATGTTACTAAAAGACCAGAGGTGATGGCCTCTAAATTGCAGGGTATGGAAAGTGGGTGTTAATCAACAAGATTATCTACATTTGCGGAAACCACTACTGGAATAAAGTTAGATCTTTATTTCATTTCAAGGAAAAGTTTTAGGGTTTAGCCACCACTCAGACAGTAGTGAAAAATTAAACTAACTCTAGGCAAAAGTGCATGGAGGATCTTTGATTCCTCCTACCTTATGAGCCCTTACGAAATGCCATTTTGAATGATGGACAAATCATGGGTGTCGGCGGCCTAGTCAGAGCATTTTGGAGCGCCTAAGCGAGCAAATTAGGTTGACCCGTCCCGAGGGGGAGGGAATAAACGGGCAATTGAACACCATAGGGCACAAACGAATCGCCAGTAACGACCTGTATATATCAGGCAAGAGGTGCTACTCCGACCCGGAATCATGCGTGATGGTTGGTCACCTTACCAATCAATCTTCAAAAAATTCGATAAAAAAGAAATGCCGGACATCTAATCTAGTCTTTGCTTTCTGTCTTTTACTGTTACTATTATTTATAGAAAGGCATCCTCTCTATACTCTAAACCCTTATTGGGGAGAAGTCACTCTTCTAAGTGCTATATACAAGCAAAGGGAGGAGGTCTCTATGGATAGAGTTCTATCAGAACCCAACCCTGAAAGCTATGACATTACGGGCCACAACGGATGAAGTGGTGGAGATCGGGGAAAGCGGAAAAACTCAGACAGCTACTACTAAAGAAGACTCGGTCCTATAATGTCGAGTTCCTAGTTAAAGTTATGGTTACTACCTGGAGAGGAAAGTGATTCAGATTATGAAGTTTCCGAGAGGTGCCTAAGGCTAAGATAAGGTTAGGGAAAGTAGAAGACAACAAGATTATGGCTGGCAGCCAACTCATCGAGTAAAGGCTTCCACGACGGGTTGACCAAAATGAGGATCCCAAATGGAATGAGCAATAGGTCTTACGTATAAAGGATCCTGTATCTAGCCTTGCCAAGCTACATGAAACAGATTTCCGGACGTCCATAGAAAGATTATTGCTAACTGCCCAAAGTGAGAAGCAAAAATGTTCTGATAAAGACGTTTCTCAGTAATATCATCATGACTTTCGAAATCATATGCAGTAGAAATACCAAACCAAATACAACGAGTAGTGGGGTCCTGAGCTAAGCCTTGGCTAAACCTGGGAAATCTTAATTCCATAATGCCTTTCAAATCCTCCTAGCCACTATCCTACTGCAATAATTCTCGCTAAGAAGAATGCCCATGTCGTGGCAATTCCACCCAGAAGGTAATGGGTTACTCCTACAACACGTCCTTGTATAATGCTCAAGGCTCTAGGCTGAGTAGCAGGAGCAACTTTGAATTTGTTATGAGCCCAAACAGTAGATTCAATGAGTTCTTGCCAATAACCACGGCCGCTGAATAAAAACATTAAACTGAAGGCCCAGACAAAATGAGCACCTAAGAAAAAAAGACCATATGCAGATAATGAAGAACCATAAGACTGAATGACTTGCGATGCTTGTGCCCACAAGAAATCTCGAAGCCACCCATTAATCGTAATGGAACTCTGTGCAAAGTTTCCCCCTGTAATATGAGTTACCACCCCTTGATCACTTATAGTACCCCAAACATCCGACTGCATTTTCCAACTGAAATGGAAAATGACTACCGAAATTGCACTGTACATCCAGAATAAACCTAAGAAAACATGATCCCAGGCGGATACTTGACATGTTCCCCCTCGGCCAGGCCCATCGCAAGGAAAGCGAAAACCTATATTTGCTTTATCGGGTATCAAACGGGAACTCCGAGCAAATAAAACACCTTTCAAAAGTATTAATACAGTCACATGTATGGTAAATGCATGAATGTGATGGACTAAAAAATCTGCGGTTCCTAATGGAATAGGTAACAAAGCCACTTTGCCACCTACTGCTACTAACTCGCGGCCTCCCCACAGTAAGCTAGTACTTGTTGTTGCACCAGGAGCTGTTACGCCACGTGCAGTAGCATGGATATTTTGTACCCATTGAGCAAAGATAGGTTGTAATTGTATGGCAGTATCCGAAAACATATCTTGTGGACGGCCTAAAGCAATCATGGTATCATTATGAATGCACAAGCCAAAACTGTGAAAACCTCTAAATATACATACCCAGTTAAGGTGGGATATGATTGCATCGCGGTGTCTAAGGACGCGATCTAATAGATCGTTGTATCGAGTAGTTGGATCATAGTCTCTTACCATAAAAATTGCTGCATGTGCAGCAGCACCGACTATTAGAAATCCGCCAATCCACATGTGGTGTGTGAACAAGGAAAGTTGTGTACCATAGTCAGTAGCTAGGTACAGATAGGGAGGCATAGAATACATATGATGAGCTACAACAATGGTTGTAGAGCCTAGCATAGCTAGGTTAATAGATAATTGAGCATGCCATGACGTTGTTAAGATTTCATAAAGACCCTTATCCTGTAAATGGGCCCTTGTGAGCCTCCAAAATATCTTTAAGTCCATGGCCAATACCCCAATTGGTCCTATACATATGACCTGCGATTAGGAAAAGAATAGCAATAGCTAAATGATGGTGCGCAATATCTGTCAGCCAGAGACCACCGGTTACTAGATCTAGTCCTCCGCGAAAAGTCAGAAATTCTGCGTATTTGGACCAATTTAAAGTGAAAAAAGGGGTTGCTCCTTTGGCAAAACTAGGATAAAGTTGAGCCAAAAGGTCCCGATTCAAGATAAATTCATGAGGAAGTGGCATCTCTTTAGGATCCACCCTAGCGTCAAGAAATTGGTTAATTGGTAAACATACATGAATTTGGAGCCCCGCCCAAGAAAGAGAAGACAGGTCTGTTTTCATTCGTGTAGAACTGCTACCTCGTTAACGAACTTACTCAAAGAGTGCTATAGAGCCGAGTCTAAGAAAGCCGCCCTGTTATTATTTTCTTAACCTCAGAAAGTCTCACGCGCGGGGCACCTCACATCGCACTAAATCACTACTATTAGGCCTTCCTATCATTCCACAATCCGAAGGGAAAAGAGTATCCTATGAAGGAAATCGTATCTGATCTATCACCTTCCTCGTGTCGATGCTTGCCACCGCATCACTAGGTTGTTCATAGCTCTTGCTTAGCTTAATGGATCACCCAACTGTATTCCGGGATGTGTGCATTCCACAATCCCTTAAGGAAGAGGTTCACTACAGCCTTGCTTGTTAATGGGTTTTTGACTTCACAGTAGAGGGCTAGACTAGGGATAAGCTAGATACTGACTTCTTTCCAAGAGCTCCATCAACCCTGCTTAGCCATACATCAGCTCTACCATTACTATATGCATTCTACCTACGCTTTTATGGAAAGAAAGAAGAAAGGTTGGATGGTTGATCCACACAAATAAGAGATATGTAGGCCCAACCTTCAATTGCAGAGAATAGCAAGCCCCCTTTGCTGAACAGATGTATAGAGGAAAAGGGTGACCCACATCGCAAGGGCTTTCCGATTGTGTGAATCAGAGCCCAAGAGAAGATCAATTCATTAGGAGATAGGTATCGATGCTAGCCAGCAGGAGAAAGATCACTAGGTTCAGTCTCTGATCTAATCAATAGGGTTCCCTAGGTACATTCTGTTTTCTGGAAATCCAGCAGGGATAGTAGCTGCCTTTTCCAGGGCAAAAAAACAAGTTAGGCTATCCGAGATTTGCTCTTTTTTCCAGCTTTTTGGAGTGAAAATAGGGAGGGACTTGTGATTGGTTTTCTATAGGGAAGAGAGATACCAAGCCGGGCAACTTCCCCTACTAACTACTGAACACAAAAGCCAAGGTGACCCAGAACAATTATTTCACTTATTTCTAGTTTAAGAAGGACCTTGTGCGCGGTTCACGACTCCCGGTGCTTAGAGATGTGGTTCACTACAGCAGTGGTAAGAAAAGCAAGAAAACAGGTATCAAGAGATGGAAGTGAAAGAAGAACTGTTGATCGACCGGTGGTTTGGGTCTTGCCTTTTAGGATTCGGATTCCTATTGAATTGACTTTGCCTTTGCCGAGGAGCAGAAACCGAGCCCTTTGATTTGATCCAGTGAGTGATGTTACGAGCAGAAGCCTCGACAAGTTGAATCTGGTACCGAAACAAGGATGACATTATTAAATATATTATTCTTTCCTGTGCTTTGCCTTTCCCGTTTTCTGTACCTTTCGTAGTAGTTACTCACCACTAGAAACAGGATTCATGAATTCAAACTAAAAGCAAAGGTATCACTAATTCCATTTCAGTGGAAACATAGAGATGAAAGTTTCTCTCCTGCTGATTTCGATTGCACATCTAATGAACATATATGCACATGAATGTTCAAAAGCAAAGCTACCCCCTTTGTCGTTACCGAGGATCTAACTTTGTCCCTTGATTCGAAACCGAGGAAAGCGTGCGCTCGACCTCCTGGAAGGAATGCAATTATTCGCTTCGTAGTCCTCGTATGAATTCGCTATCGCTCCGAATTGTGGGAGCCGTTGAGTTCGGAGATACCGTTGTAGGAAAACAAACAAGTGAAAGAAGCCCTCGTTCCCACTCTTCTTCCCCCCCACCTACCCGGTAGGTAAGTAGGGGCCTCGGTTTCTCTACTTGCTATGAGAAACCTACACAAGTAAATTTCTATTTCGTGCGCGATCCCAATCGTGGACTTTCACAATTAAGTCGATATGGGGTTTATCCTTCATGTTATTTAAAAAATAAAGGCGTCGCCTTGAAATGCCCTCGAGGACCTGGTTTTTTTACCCGTTTTTCCTCGCTCGCATTTTCCAGGTTAAGATCCCCGTAAATTTCTTCCAATTTGGTTTTGGGCAGCTTACGATTTCGACAGGATCTCAGAACATTCTTTATTTGCTTTTTCAACAACGAAATGGAGGGTACTTCTGGGTTGGGCGGGGTGCGGCTTGCGGATGGCTCCGACCGAAACCCATCTTTTCCATCGGCGTCTTGCCGTCCCACTTTGTTTTTTCATGGATCATCATCTCCTGGCGTAGCGGAAGCACTCGACGAGGCCTCTACGACAGAAGAGATTCTTCCCCATTTCTGCCCGAACGATTCCATCAAATAAATAAAAATAAAAGTGAAGAGGAAAACGCATAACAAGAAGAAAAAGATATCGTGATGTAAAATGATCATGGGGACACATTGTTTTTAGGACCGACAATTTCCTGCACTGCTTAAACCAAGAAAAAGATACATAGTAGTTTTCATAGGTAGGCCTCTCTCTCCTACAGAATAGGTTTTTCCAAAAACTACCTGTTGAGGATATAACCGTTGGAGTCACCCGCCCAGGAGGGGCCGGGTTACCCATGATGGTTACTACGCGAAGCCCAGTACCAAAGATGAAGATGGCGGGTCAATAACGGGCCCAATACCCGGAGATGGCTTGAGGCCCGTGGCATTACCCGCCGTTAGGGTAAAACTTGTAGTGTAAGGCAAGAATAGATAAGAGTCCGAGCCGGACACTGTTATGAGCCGAGCGGGACTCTGAGAGCCGCTGGGCGTCAGCCTCTCTATATAAAGGGACGACCTGGCGGCGGTTCAGGAGAAGAAAGAGATCATCGAGAGCCAGGCATAGCAATCAAGCTCCCTAGTCATCGAAACCCTAATCAATACCAACTCAACTGGACGTAGGCCTTTACCTTCACCGTAAGGGGCGAACCAGTATAACCCTTGTGTTCCTTGTACCGCTTAACCCCTTTAAGCTTCCTAGCTGCGATGGCTCCATGACTAAGTCCTTGCACGAGGACATCTGCCGTGAGAATTCCACGACAGTTGGCGCCCACCGTGGGGCCAGCGCACGGTGGATTTGGGTTCTTGAAGGGCAGCTTCGAAGGGCTCAAGGGATACGCTATGGGCCGGGTGACCAAGAGTCGTCGCGGCAAGCTCTACATCGACGATGCAACCTGGGGCCCCGACGCCGGCTCAATTGAGTACGGGTACCGGGTCCCCTTCGGTGGAATTCATGTATTCATTGGCAAGATTGGTGAGCCGGGCCCTGAGCCGGATCTCTGCGCCGGTCTCATCGAGACGGCTCAGCGTACACGACCCGCCCGGGCTCTACCTGCCTTGAAGCATGCTTTTGTGGGATGTGTTCATGAAGGACTCTCTGTAGGGTCTGGATCTGGTGATGAAACGGCCGCCGGCTCTGACGGCGAGTCATCCACGGATGAGTCAAACTCGTTGTATCAAATTCAAGATGGCAGGCTCAGGGGTTGTTCCGATGGTGACAGTATTCCAGACCCTTTTGAGCCGCCGAGCCGGGTTGGAATCTTCATGGCCGGTGCACAGCCTGTTCAAAACCCTACCGCTGGGTCAGGAAACCCGGTACCCTCGCCGGCTCAGGTGCTGATGGATCTCACGGACAAGATGACGACCCTGTTGACCGCCGCGGTTGACCCGGTGGATCAAGCTCAGCATGACGCGGAGGTGGCGCAGTTAAAGTTAGATCTAGTGAAAGCCAAGGAGGATCTGGCGGCGGAAGGGATCAGGATGGCTGCGGAGAGGGCGGCTCTCGACGCCCAGACTCAGTTGATTCAGGCGCAGTCCTTCCGGCTCACGATGGATCAGAACGCGTCCAATGAGGTCATGAGAAGGAGGCATCAAAAGGCCCAATCTCGACTCCCTCCGGTCTACGATCCTCGAAACCTCTTCAACACGCCAGGTGCAAGGTCTAGTAACCCGCCGGAGGTCATGGTGCCCGGGGCTGGGACACCTATTCAGCCACAAGTGATGGGGCCTCCCCGGGTGAACCCTGCCCCGCCTCAGTATGTGCCAATACCACCGGGTCATTATGCTAACCCACTGGAAAACATGGTCGCCGCGGCAGCACGGCTGGCGGCTCTCCCAATTGACGGCGACTCTCCAACGGCTGTTGAAACCCGCTGGGTCAGAGAACTCCTTCAGACAGCGCTGGCGCAGCAAGAGGCGTACTCTTACAGCCGGGACAGGATCCACTCAACCCCTCGTCCAGGCCGGAGCCCGAGTTATAGCAGACACATGGTTTCAGCGACCGGCTCAAGTAATGTCCGACGCCATGACTTGCCCCCTGGCCATGGCCCGGCTCATAATGGAGCCTTTCATGCAATAGACCAAGACAGAGCGCGGCAAGAGGCGGAGCAGGTGCCTCAGTTGACGGCTTACCAGACACCCCCGGCTTATCCAACGACTTCCGTCGACGTGGGTATCCCTACGAGGACTGGAGGTGTCCCTTGTTTAGTGCCGGCTCTCCGCAATGAACGTCTACCCAAGGACTTCAAAGGGCCTAGGAAGGTGCCTAATTACATGGCTGATTTACTACCTGGAGCCTGGATCGAGAGTTACGAGATTGCCATGGAATTGTTGGAGGTTAGAGAAGCGGCGATGGCCAAGTACTTCACCATGATGTTGGATGGGACTGCCCGCACTTGGTTGAAGGGGCTGCCACCAAATTCCATCGGGTCTTGGGCTGAGCTGAAAGCCCGGTTCATACAAAACTTCAAGGATACCTGTAGGCAGTCTATGTCAATTGTGGATTTGACTAACTGTAAACAGCAGGAGGGTGAGTCTACGACACATTGGGTTCGCCGGGTCAAGGAGATAATACATTCATCGGATAAGATGGATGCCGGCTCTGCAGTCTTAATGTTGGAGCACAATTGTCGCTTCTTGCCCCTGAAGATGAAACTCGGGCGGCTCAAGCGTGATTGTAATGATATGGGTACGCTGATGGCGGCTCTCGTCAAGTATGCCGACTCTGATAGTACCAAGGACCCCGCGTCGGATGATGAAAGGACAGGGAAGGGAAAGAAGAACGGCAATGGCAAGGGTCCTCAGCATAACCCGGTGAACCAAGGAGGTGGCAAGCGTAAGGCCGACGGCAGCCTAGAGTTTGTGGCCAACGCCAGCTCACAGGGCAACAACCAGCGACGCAAGGGGACGTCCACTAGAGCTTGAACCCATACTTGCTCAAACCATCTATTTTCTCTTCTAATGAGCATGGCTTCCCTGTCACCTACACTAGAGACGTCTCAACAGTTTAGTTTATTCATAAGCCTAGTACACAAGGAGGGTTTTAGCACGCACTAGCTGTACTGTAGTATGATCTGGTATCAGCTGCTGTCTCTCCTTGCTATTATAGTTTAGTATAGGTCGCCTCAAACATTCTAACTATATTACTGGGTTTACAACCTTCAAGGTCATCATAACACTCTCTTATCTGATCATGAGAAGCTTTCTTATGAATTTCTTCAAAGAAAGCAAGATCTTGAAAAGCTGAAAGTGAGTATGAAGATCTTCAGAAGGAGCACGATTCATTACTTGCTCAACAAATCAGCGCTTCTCAGGAAGAATTTGTTCCTCCATGCTTGAAGTGCATTGAACGTGAATCTCCTAATTCTTCACCTGAATGTTCAAATGCTTCTAATGCTACAAATTCTTCAACTATCTCTGCTATCACTAATTCCTCATCTGAGGACATTGCTAGTATCACTGATGATGCAGGGCTGAAGGAATTGTACATGACAGGCATGTACAAAAGCCTCAAAGGGCATCAGACTCTTTGTGATGTGCTTAAAAAGCAGATCCTCAACAGGAACCCTAGGAAAGAGGGTATTGCCTTTGAGAGGAAACTCAATGCTGATGGTACATATTGGAAGCCTGAGCAGTACCCCAAAACCTCATGGGTTGCTGCAAAGGGACCTCTAGTTGATCCATCTAATCTATCTGGCTTTACATGTGAATCTCCTCATTCTTCTGATGAGTCATTTGACTCCAACTATAAACTGTTCAAAAATCAGAATGGTGAAGTATTTGCTAGATATGTTAGCACTAACTGCAGGAACGGTTCCCCTATGAAGAAAATCTGGGTTCCCAAAAGGTGCCTTGAAAGTCTTCAGGTGAATGTCCTCATGACACCACCTGTGAAGAATAGGAACCCCAGATCAAATTCTTCATATGGACCAAATTCTTCATATGGATCCATGTCCTCATACGGACCAAATTCCTCACGTGGATCAAATTCCTCAAAAGGATCAAAGTCCTCACATGAAAATCATCGTGCTAACAACTCTGTTTTGCAGGGAAGAGCTAAGGGTTATGAATATGAGCATTATTCTTCTAACCATTATGTTCATAAGTCCTCGAAGAATTTCTTTGCTTATTCATATGCTTACCCTAACTTCTCTTATGTGAAACGAAATGGACTGGATTCTATGTCGCCTTTCTCGTATGGAGCTCGCAGAGTGATGAACTCTTTGCCACCCCTTCAGATGTGGGTGGTGAAGAAAAAGAACTAATCTCTTCTGCAGGGTCAGGTCTCCAGACGTGCGTGAATGTGTGAAGAATTTGTTGGAGACCTAAAAAGTGCCTGAAAGGACGCAGGCTAATCGTGAAGAAATGAACTTTCATTTCTCACGTCCTCATACTGCTTTATCTGTTCTATTACTTGATGAAATTGATCTGATGAATTGATGTCATATTCTTCACTGATGAAGTATATGAGTTCATAAGCTGCACTAATTCATCTGCAGGATGATCAACCCAAAGCCACTGAGTGGGTCCTCAATAGTGGATGTACAAAGCACATGACTGGTGACAAGAATCTATTGATGGATGCTCCCTTATCACCATCGCATCTGAAGCATATCATCTTCGCTGACAAAGGCAAAAGTCAGGTATTGGGTCTAGGTAAGGTTGCTATCTCAAAGGATCGACACATGGACAAAGTCATGCTTGTCGAGTCCTTAGGATACAACCTCATGTCTGTTTCAATGCTTTGTGATCTTGATATGGTTGTTGTCTTTGGCAAGTATCATTGTGTTGTGGTTATGGAAGCTGACAATTCCAAATTCTTCGAAGGCTTTAGGAGAGGAGACTTGTATATTGTTGATTTCTCTACAGGACCGCAACCAGCCGTGTGCCTACTTGCAAAAGCTTCAGAAGGCTGGCTATGGCATCGACGACTTGGTCATGTAGGCATGAGGAATTTGCACACGCTTGCAAAGAAGAAGCATGTCATTGGCATTGAGAATGTCAAATTCCTCAAGGATCACTTATGCGGAGCCTGTGAAGCTGGGAAGATGACAAAGGCTAAGCATCCAGCGAAGACTATCATGACCACTACTCGACCATCTGAATTGCTTCACATGGATCTCTTCGGTCCTAACCATTATTTTGCAGTTTCAAATGATGCATCTCAATATGGCTTTGTTATTGTTGATGATTACTCTCGTTACACATGGGTACACATTGTTACTTACAAACATGAAGTGCAGGAAGTCTTCAAACGATTTTCCTCGAGGGCTTCAACCGACTTTGGTGTGAAGATCAAGCACATCAGAAGTGACAATGGAACTGAGTTCAAGAACTCTGGTCTTGATGACTATCTTGATGAACTTGGTATTACTCATGAGTTATCTGCTCCTTATACTCCTCAGCAGAATGGCGTCGTGGAGTGCAAGAACAGGACTCTTGTGAGATGGCTCGCACTATGCTTGATGAATACAAAACGCCTCGTCGTTTCTGGATTGATGCAATTGATACTGCTTGCCACATCATCAATAGAGTATATCTTCACAAATTCTTCAAGAAGACTGCCTATGAACTCCTCACTGACAAGAAACCCAATGTGAGTTATTTCAAAGTCTTCGGTGCTAAATGCTGGATTAGAGATCCTCATGACAACTCTAAATTTGCACCGAAAGCACATGAATGTTTTATGCTTGGTTACGGAAAGGACTCGCACACCTAAAGAGTCTTCAACAACATTCTTCACAAGGTTGTTGAAACTGTAGATGTGCGGTTCGATGAAACTAATGGCTCGCAAAGAGAGCACCTACCTTCTGTGATAGATGAACCAGTACCTGAGGAAACTATCAAGTTCAAGGCTACTGAGGATGTCATTCCTACCAAAGAATCTGCTAAAGAATTCATTCCAGCACGTGAAGAACGTCGAGCTAATGCACCTGAAGAAAATGGTGCTGAATAAAATGCTGATCAAATTCCTCGACGACAACCAGCTCATCCTCGCGTTGCAAAAGAAGTGCAAGTTGAAAAGATCATCGATGACATTGAAGCACCAGGTCCTCTCACACGCTCAAGAGCTTCTCATTTATCTAACTTTTGTGGGCACTATGCTTTTGTCTCTATTACAATGCCCACTAAGGTAGATGAAGCATTTCTGGAGCCTGAGTGGATTCAGGCCATGCAAGAAGAATTACATCAATTCAAGCTCAACAACATCTGGGAACTGGTCAAACGTCCAGATCCTCGTAAGCACAATATCATTGGCACAAAGTGGATCTACCACAACAAGCAAGATGAAAATGGCCTTGTGGTGAGGAATAAGGCACGGCTTGTAGCTTAAGGCTACACACAGGTTGAAGGAATTGACTTCGATGAAACTTTTGCACCTGTTGCTAGACTTGAGGCTATTCGCATATTACTTGCTTATGCTAACCAGCATGATATCACTTTATATAAAATGGATGTGAAAAGTGCATTCCTCAATGGTAAGCTTGAGGAAGAAGTATATGTTGCTCAACCCCCAGGTTTTGAAGATCCAAAGCATCTTGACAAAGTCTTCAGACTCAATAAGGCCCTCTATGGCCTCAAGCAGGCCCCTCGGGCGTGGTATGATACTTTGAAGGAATTCCTCATGAAGAAAGGCTTCAAACCCGATTCACTCGACCCTACTCTTTTCACTAAATCTTATGATGGTGAACTGTTTGTGTGCCAAATATATGTTGATGATATTATCTTTGGATGTACTGACCAACGTTATAGTGATGAAATTGCCTATATGATGAGTGAAGAATATCAAATGTCTATGATGGGAGAATTGAAATTATTCTTAGGTCTTCAAATTCGTCAACAACGCAATGGCATATTCATATCTCAGGAGAAATACCTCAAGGATGTACTGAGGAAATTCGGCATGCAAGATTGCAAAGGCGTCAAAATTCCTATGCCCACAAATGGCCATCTGTGCACTGATGAAAATGGTATTGACTTCGATCATAAGGTATACCGCTCCATGATTGGTTCTTTATTGTACTTATGTGCATCTAGGCCAGATATAATGCTTAGTGTTTGCATGTGTGCCCGATTTCAAGCTACACCGAAGGAATCACACCATAAGGCTGTGAAGCATATTCTTCGATATCTAGCTCACACACCAACACTTGGATTATGGTACCCCAAGGGCTCGGCTTTTGATCTCATTGGATATTCTGACTCTGACTATGCTGGTGATCGTGTGGACCGCAAGTCAACATCTGGGACATGCCATTTCCTCAGAAGATCTTTGGTCTGTTGGTCCTCGAAAAAACAGAACTGCGTATCACTGTCTACTGCTGAAGCTGAGTACATTGTTGCTGGTTCTTGCTATGCTCAATTGCTGTGGATGAAGCAAACTCTCAAGGACTACGGCGTCAACGTGAAGAATGTGCCTCTCTTCTGTGACAATGAGAGTGCCATCAATATTGCTCACAACCCAGTTCAGCACTCGAAGAAAAAGCACATTCAGATTCGTCATCATTTTCTTCGTGATCATGTGTTGAAGGGCGACATTTCTATTGAGCATGTGAAGACTGAAGAACAGCTAGCTGATATCTTCACAAAGCCCTTGGACGAGAAGAGATTTAGCAAGTCGCGGTGTGAGCTAAATATCTTAGAATCTTCGAATGTTCTTTGAAAAGGACACTCATCCTAACACTTATGCAAAATTGATGACTTAGATGTGCAACACATGAAGAAACATTTTTCTTCAATCAATGAAGAATAACACTCTAAGTGTGAAGAAATTAACGAAGAATTTGATTCTCAGAACCCTACGACAATTGTACGCGGTGTCTGAAATCATCATTCTTATATGGTGGGCCACGCCACCACCAAAACTTGAAAATCTTCAATTTGAGTTTTTCCTCAGTTTTGAAATTCCTCAGTTGTTCATGTTCTTCAACTTTGCATTGGCTTCACTGTTTCCGTCGTTTTTCTTCATTGGCTATATATATATATATATATATATATATATATATATATGAGTTTATGTCCTCTACAGGATTCACTTATGGCTAATTTTTCAAGATGGTTTTTCTGCTAAGTGAATCTGATCGGACCCCTCCCCCTCTATGCTAAACTCAACCCAATCTATTCACAAATTCTTCATGTACGTTCTATTTGAAACTCTTTCAAAATCTTCACTGTGTCCTTGTCAGCTGAAGAATTTGCAAACGGAACGTTAAAACTTATCTTATCCAAATTTACGGCTTTGCCGCTCAAACCGTTCCGCATCCCACGAAATACTTATCTATTCACCCACGATCTCACACGATCTCCACTTCTCAGTACGTGGGTGACACATGTCAAGCGAATGAGAAGGGTCAGGGGCACGTTCGTCCAAATTATTCAGGCGAACAGTTTTTCACCGTGGCTATAAATACCCCTCCCCTTCCTCACTTCACTTTTACTCCGCTCGTTCTCTCGCCATCTCGAGCTTCTCAAACCCTAGCGCCGCCGCTACTTCATCGTCGCCGGTGAGGAAGAGCTTCACTGGCTCGACGTCGTCGCCGTCGTACTCACGCCGACCGCGGATTTCTTCACTCCGCCGCCGCCGTAGCTGTCTTCCTCCGCCGAGTTAGGGCGTGGAAGATCTGCACTGATGAACTTCACATCTCCACATCCCAGTTCGTCATGTTCTTCGTCCAGGGTAATTAAAAGTTACTCTTACTGCCCTCTTTGATACAAATGATTTTCTACAAAATCTTCAAAGGTGTTTATTCTTCAAATTCTTCACACACTAAACGCCACACATGTCATCTGTTCTTGATTCATTTCTCTAAGCTATATTTTTCTTCAAGATTCCTCAATTGTGTGGATTTTTGATCTGTACAACTCTGTAACCTAAGACAAAGAACGCTTAGTGAAATTCTTCAAGACTCAGCTGGTCAAATTCCTCAAACTTGTTCTTTTTACAAAACCTTCTAAGAACGCATATGACCTCTCCAAATTCCTCGCAACTATACTCTATTCACAGGTACTCATGTCCGCTGCTGAATCACTAGGTTCTCATCAACTTAACTCATTTGCAGCGTTCCTCGAAGAAAAGTTGCATACTTCTTCAGAGAATTCCATTGTTCAAATTCCTCATCTGAAGAAAATGGTTGACGGTAAGAAGCCACAGAAAGGAGGAAAGAGGCCTGAGGTCAACACTGCTTTTGAAATCCCTGAGGACATCTATGTTGGGTACTGCACACCCCCTGAGGAAGATAAAAATCAGGCAAGGTGCCCATTTAGAAGATTGAGAGGAGATGGGCAAGAGAGTGGAGGGAGTATAGATATGTTACTCCAAAATACATGAAGAAATACGCTGTTACCCCACCCTGCTCAAGACCTCCATTGGCACCTGGCCAAATAGCTGATCCCACCAGCCTCAAGCGCGGTGAGGACTATCCTGAAGAATAGGCCAAGCGCCAGGCCAAGTTGGCCAAACAAGCGAAAGATGCAGTGAGGAAATTCAATGAGGACTCTGCTGCTGCTGCTGCTGCCTCTGCTGAGGCCTCTGCTGAGGCCTCTGCTATCAAGCCGAAGAAGGCCATGGCAAAGAAGCCTGCGCACAAGCCAAGTGCTTCTCCTTCAACGCCCTCAAGGCCAAGTTCCTCATCTATGCCCTCACGGCCAGATTCCTCAAAGCCCTCACGGCCAATTCCTCACGCTGCTCCTGCTCCTCCAAAATCCTCAGCTCCTCCGCTCAAGTCCTCAGCTGCTCCAACCAAATCCTCTGCACCAGTGCATCTTGCCACGTGCCAAAGGACGACAGGCATCTCTATTGCCTCAGGAGCTTCTGCTAGTTCCTCAGCTGCACCAAATTCTTCAACGGTACCCTCTCTGCTGAAGACAAAGGCCACTGCTGGACGAGGTTCTCGCCCAAGTCCTCACAAGAAGCAGGTCGCCTTCCAAGTGCCGTCTGATGAAGATGAAGCTGATGATGAAGAACTTGCCGAAATCATCAGAGACAGGCAGGCTAGGGCCGCTAGAGCCAAGGGCACAAATGTGCCTCTGCTTTTGGATCCAAAGTTGATCCTCGACCACATTGATCTCTGGCACAAGGACCCAAACACTCCTATGCCTGATTTCAAGTTGACTCCTGGCCAAAGCCATATGCTGATTGCCTTCATACAAGAAGAGAAATGGAAATTTGAAAAGGCCAGGCAGATCAAGAAAGCGCAGTACAAGAAGGAGCGTTTTCTGAAGAAACACGTTGTCTCTATGACAACTGAAGAACTTATCACAATTCAATCTGAGATCAAGAAACTCAGTGATGAATTTGACGTATACTGTTGAGGATATAGACCTTAGAGTCACCCGCCAGGAGGGGCCGGGTTACTCTTCGGATGGTCATTGCCAGAAGCCTGGAGCCAAGTTTCAAAACGATGGTCCAGAGATGGGCTGAGACCCGGATATGGCTTAGAGCCTGTAGTTACAATCATTATTATAGTAGACTTGTAGTGCAAGGCAAGTATAGTTTAGAGTCCGAGCCGGACGTTCTTATGAGCCGGCCGGGACTCTAAGGGCTGCTGGGCGTCAGCCTCCCTATATAAAGGGACGACCCGGCAGCGGTTCGGGGGCAACAACGATCTCATTGAGAGCGGGCATAGCTATTTAGCTCCCTGGCGATCGTAACCCTAATCAATAACACCTCAAACTGGACGTAGGCTTTTACCTTCACCGTAAGGGGCCAAACCAGTATAACCCTCGTGTTCCTTGTCCCGCATAACCCCTTCAAGCTTCCTGGTTGCGATGGCTCCACGATTAAGTCCTAGCTCGAGGACATCTGTCGTGACAATTCCACGATAGTTGGCGCGCACCGTGGGGCTAGCGCACGGTGGATTTGAGTTCTTGAAGGGCAGCTTCGAAGGGCTCAAGGGATACGCTGTGGGCCGGATGACCAAGAGTCGTCGCGGCAAGCTCTACATCGACGATGCGGACTGGGGCCCCGACGTCGGCTCAATTGAGTACGGGTACCGGGTCCCCTTTGGCGGAATTCATGTCTTCATTGGCAAGATTGGTGAGCCGGGCCCCGAGCCGGATCTCCGCGCCGATCTCATCGAAACGGCTCAGCGCGCACGACCCGCCCGAGCCCGGCCTGCCTTAAGGCGCGCTTTTGTGGGATGCATCCATGGAGGGCCCTCTGATCCATCTGGGTCCGGTGATGAGGCGGCCGCCGGCTTTAACGGCGAGTCGGCCACCGATGAGTCAAACTCGTTGTACCAACTTCAAGATGGTAGGCTCATGGGTTGTTCCGATGGCGACAGTATTCCGGACCTTTTTGAGCTGCCAAGTCAAGTTGGAGTTTTTATGGCTGGTGCGCAGCCTGTTCAGAACCCCGCCGCTGGATCGGGAAACCCGGTGCCTTCTCCGGCTCAGGTGCTGATGGATCTCACGGACAAGATGACGGCCCTGTTAACCGCCACGGTTGACCCGGCGGATCAAGCCCAGCATGATGCGGAGGTGGCACAGTTGAAATTGGATCTGATAAAAGCTAAAGAGTATCTTGCAGCAGAAGGAATCAGGCTGGCTGCGGAGCGGGCGGCTCTCGACGCCCGGACACAGCTGATTCAGGCGCAGTCCTTCCAACTCACGATGGATCAGAACGCGGCCAACGAGGTCATGAGAAGGAGGCATCAGAAGGCCCAGTCCCGACTCCCGTCGGTTTACGATCCACACAATCTCTTCAACACACCGGGTGCAGGGTCTAGTAACCCGCCAGGGGTCATTGCGCCCGGGTCGGGACCCCTTATTCAGCCACGAGTGATGGGGCCTCCCCAGGTGCCCCCTGCCCCGCCTCAGTATGTGCCAATACCCCCGGGTCATTATGATAACCCACTGGAGAACATGGTAGCTGCGGCAGCACGGCTGGCGGCTCTCCCCGTTGACGGCGACTCTCCGGCGGCCATCGAAACCCACCGGGTCAGGGAACTCCTGCAGACGGCACTAGCATAGCAAGAGGCGTACTCCTACAGCCGGGACAGGATCCACTCGACCCCTCGTCCAGGCCAGAGCCCGAGTTACAGCCAGCACATGGTCTCAGCAACCGGCTCAAGTAATGTCCGACGCCATGACCCGCCCCCTGGCCATGGCCCGGCTCATAACGGAGCCTTGTATGCAGCAGACCAAGCGCGGCAAGAGGCGGAGCAGGTGCCTCAGTTGACTGCTTACCAGACCCCCCCCGGCTTATCCGACGACGTCCGTTGATGTAGGTGTTTCTACCAGGACCGGGGGTGTTCCTTGTTTGGTGCCAGCCATCCATAATGAACGTCTACCTAAGGACTTCAAGGGCCCTAGGAAGGTGCCTAACTATACAGCGGACTTACAACCTGCAGCCTGGATTGAGAGTTATGAGATGGCTATGGAATTGCTGGAGGTCAGTGAGGCGGCCATGGCCAAATACTTCACCATGATGTTAGATGGAACTGCCCGCACATGGTTGAAAGGGCTACCACCGAACTCCATTGGATCTTGGGCTGAGCTGAAAGCCCGGTTCATTCAAAACTTCAAAGATACCTGTAGGCAGTCTATGTCGATTGTGGATCTAACTAACTGCAAGCAGCAGGAGGGCGAATCCACGACCCATTGGGTTCGCCGGGTCAAGGAGATCATACATTCGTCGGATAAGATGGATGCCGGCTCTGCAGTCTTAATGTTGGAACAAAACTGTCGCTTTGTGCCCCTAAAGATGAAACTTGGGCGGCTTAAACGTGACTGCACTGATATGGGTATGCTAATGGCGGCTCTTGTCAAGTACGCCGATTCTGATGGTACCAAGGATCCCCCTTCAGACGATGAAAGGACAGGGAAGGGAAAGAAGAACGGCAATGGCAAGGGTCCTCAGTTTAACCCGGGGAACCAAGGAGGAGGCAAGCGTAAGGCCGATGGCAGCCTAGAGTTTGTAGCCAATGCCAACTCCCAAGGGAATAACCAGCGACGCAAGGGGAGGCCCCCTCCCCGAGGCGGCGGGTCAGGTCCAACGCTGGAGCAGCTGTTGAATGAACCTTGTCCGAGGCATGGCTCCAGAGAAAAGCCAGCGACTCATCTGTGGAAGGATTGCGCAATCATGAAGGCCTTTAAGAGCTACAATGGCCCGGGCGGCGGCTCAGGCGCCGGCGGCTTTCATGACCCGGGCGGCGGCTCAAATTCCGGTCCTCAGAACGGTCAAGGGGGCTTCAATCAATAGTCTGGTCAGGGTCGTCAATAGCAGCAGGGGGTTATCAGACCAACCCAAAGCAGCTTAGCGATGGACAGTATCATGTGTTCACCACCAGTTTGTGCAAACGGGATCAAAAGCATCACAAGAGAGCTGTTCATGCTGTTGAGCCGGCGGTTCCACGCTACTTACGGTGGTCTGAGCAGCCTATAGTGTGGAGTAGGGAGGATCACCCTCCCCGGGTGGATAACCCGGGCCACTTGGCCTTAGTGGTGGCTCCTCAGGTGGGAGGCTATAAGTTCACAAAGGTACTCATGGATGGAGGCAGCAGCATCAATATCCTTTATTATGAGACTTTCCGTCGCATGGGGCTAGTCGATAAGAACCTCAGCCAGTCAAACATTATCTTCCATGGTGTGGTGCCCGGTAAGTCGGCTTATCCAGTCGGCAAGATCGAATTGGAAGTGGCTTTTGGTGATGAGAACAACTACAGGGTGGAGAAGCTGACCTTTGAGGTGGTCAAGATAAGAAGTCCATACCATGCTATATTTGGACGGCCGGCTTATGCCAAGTTCATGGCACGGCCGTGTTATGTGTACTTGCAGCTCAAAATGCCGGGTCACAACGGGACTATTACGGTTCACGGCAGCCGAAAGGTGGCTCTAGAGTGCGAGGAAGGCGACGCGGCTTATGCAGAGTCTGTTTGTGCTACAGAGGAGTTGAAGTTTTACAAAGACAATGTTGACCCAACAGATATGACCTCTCTGAAAAAGCCAACCACGGAGAATGAACCAGCAATGAAATTTAAATCAGCTGATGAGACTAAACTTGTTGATTTTGTTCCAGGTGACTCATCTCAGCAATTTAGCATCAGTGCAAATCTGGACCCGAAATAGGAAAGCACGCTCATCGAGTTCATCCGTGAGAATAGGGACATCTTCGCGTGGAAACCTTCTGACATGCCAGGTGTACCTAGAGAACTCGCTGAGCACACTCTCAATGTTGATCCAAAATTTAAGCCGGTCAGACAGTTCCTTCGACGGTTTAACGAAGAGAGGCGAAGCTATTGGTGAAGAAGTGGCCCGGCTCTTGGCGGCCGGGTTCATTGTTGAAGTTTTTCACCCGGAGTGGTTGGCTAACCCGGTGCTCGTACTCAAGAAGAACGGCACCTGGCGGATGTGTGTGGACTACACGGACTTGAACAAGGCGTGTCCGGCTGATCCTTTTGCTCTCCCCCGTATTGATCAAATCATTGATGCTACGGCAGGTTGTGCACGCTTAAGTTTCTTGGATGCTTATTCCGGGTATCATCAGATTAAGATGGCAGTTAAGGACCAGGAGAAGACGGCATTCATCACTCCCTTTGGAGCCTTCTGCTATGTTTCTATGCCCTTTGGACTCAAGTGTGCACAGGCGACTTACCAGCGTTGTGTACAGAATTGTCTTCATAAGCAGATCGGGCGCAATGTTCACGCTTACGTAGACGATATGGTGGTTAAATCCATCAAGGAGGAAACCTTGATAGACGACTTGAGGGAAACTTTCGATAATCTCTGGGTCTACAAGATGATGCTTAACCCGGCCAAATGTGTTTTTGGTGTTCCTGCAGGCAGACTATTGGGCTTCTTGGTTTTTGACAGAGGCATTGAGGCTAACCCGAAGAAGATCAAGGCTATCACCTCCCTAGCTAAGCCGGCATGTATAAATGACGTTCAGCGTTTGGC
Source organism: Aegilops tauschii subsp. strangulata (assembly GCF_002575655.3). Lineage (NCBI taxonomy): Eukaryota > Viridiplantae > Streptophyta > Magnoliopsida > Poales > Poaceae > Aegilops > Aegilops tauschii. Next base: position 523,267,250 of record NC_053036.3, read on the forward strand.
GGGTCGCATCGCTGCTTTAAGCCGGTTTATAAGCCGTTTGGGTGAGAAGGCTATGCCCCTATATCAGTTGATGAAGAAAACTGATAACTTTGTCTGGAATGATGCAGCGAATACCGCTTTTGAGGATTTGAAAAAGCAACTGGCAGAGCCCCCCGTCCTTGCTGCTCCGGTGGATAAGGAGCCCTTGCTACTATATGTGGCGGCAAACGCACGAGCCGTCAGCGTGGCTATTGTGGTGGAGCGCAAGGAGGCGGGTAAGGAGCATCCGGTTCAGCGGCCGGTTTATTATGTCAGCGAGGTTCTCATTGAGTCCAAGCAGCGGTACCCGCATTGGCAGAAGCTCGTATATGGTGTGTTCATGGCAAGCCGGAAGCTCAAGCATTATTTTCAGGGTCATCCCATCACTGTGGTCAGTTCTGCCCCTCTTGGGGATATTATCCAGAACAGAGAGGCTACAGGGAGAATTGCTAAGTGGGCTATAGAACTTGGACCTCATGGCCTCAAATATGTGCCACGCACTGCTGTTAAATCTCAGGCTTTGGTGGATTTTATCAATGACTGGACAGAGTCACAAGTGCCTGAGCAAAGGCCAGAGCACTTATTGGATTATTCACTTTGATGGGTCCAGACAGCTGGAGGGCTCGGGGGCTGGTGTTGTATTGGCTTCCCCTAAAGGTGACAAATTGCATTATGTGCTACGGTTGATGTTTCCTTGCACTAACAATGCGGCTGAATACGAGGCTTTGCTCCACGCTCTTCGGGTGGCTAAGGAGATGAGCTTAAGCCGGGTAAGGTGCTTTGGTGACTCAGACTTGGTGGCTCAACAAGTATCAGGCACCTGGGATTCTAAGGATCCTCTCATGGCGGCTTATCGCCGCGAGGTTGATGCCATTGCTGGGCACTTTCAGGGATACCAAGTGGAGCATATTGATCGCAGGAAGAACGAGGCGGCTGATGCTTTAAGCCGGTTAGGCTCCCAGCAAAAACCGGTGCCGCCAAACACTTTCTTGGATGTCCTGTATAACCCTTCGGTTCGGTTACCTACAGAGGAGGATTTGGCTATCCCTGACCCGGAGGCACGACTGGTGGCGGCTCTTCATGTCATACCAGACTGGACAATGCCTTATCTGGCTTATATAACCCGGGGAGAGTTGCCTGAGGATGAAACTCTGGCCAGGCAAATAACCCGCCGGGCTAAGTCAATGATTGTTATTGATGGCGAGTTGCATCATCGCAGTGTTTCAGGGGCATTTCAGCGTTGTATCTCCCCTGAGGAAGGTCAAGAGATCTTGCGCGAGATCCATGAAGGGGATTGTGGCCATCATGCCGGTTCAAAATCTCTTGTGGCCAAGGCTTTCCGTCATGGTTTTTATTGGCTGACGGCTCACGCTGATGCAGAGGACTTGGTCATGTGATGGTTGCCAAAGGTTCTCACGACGGGCTCATGTGTCGGCTCAGGAGTTGAGGATGATCCCAATCACATGGCCCTTTGCGGTCTGGGGGCTTGATATGGTTGGGCCTTTTAAACGGTCCAAGGATAAGAAGACCCACCTTTTGGTGGCAGTTGACAAATTCACGAAGTGGGTGGAGGCTGAGCCAGTCAGCAAGTGCGATGCAGCCACGGCGGTTCAATTTATGAAAAAGGTGATTTTCCGCTTCGGTTTTCCGCACAGCATCATAACTGACAATGGCACCAATCTATCCAAGGGCGCTATGGAAGAGTTTTGTCAACGAGAGCATATCCGACTTGATGTTTCCTCAGTGGCTCATCCCCAATCCAATGGTCAAGCTGAGAGAGCTAACCAGGAGATTTTGAAGGGCATCAAGCCCCGGCTTTTGGTCCCTTTGCAACGGACGCCGGGTTGTTGGGTGGAGGAGTTGCCCTCCATCTTATGGAGCATCAACACTACTCCTAACAGGTCTACAGGCTTCACGCCTTTCTTCATGGTTTATGGAGCAGAAGCAGTCCTCCCCAGTGACATCCGTCACGATTCACCTCGTGTGGCGGCTTATGTTGAGACGGATAATGAACAGGCGCGCCAAGATGCTCTGGACTTGTTGGACGAACAGCGTGATGTGGCAGCAGCCCGTTCAGCAATTTACCAACAAGACCTGCGCCGTTATCATAGCCGCCGGGTTAAATCCCGGGTCTTCCAGGAAGGCGACCTTGTGCTCCGGCTCATCCAGGATCAAACAGATGCACACAAGTTATCCCCACCTTGGGAAGGGCCCTTTGTGGTCAGCAAGAACTTGCAGAACGGGTCATATTACCTCATTGATATTCGGGAGCATAAAGATTCGCGTAAATCTGAGGAGGAGACCCGTCGGCCGTGGAATATAGCTCAGCTTCGGCCTTACTACACTTGAGCTACCGGCTCTCGTGGTGTACATATTTATCTCAGACATGTATATATCATGATAAGCAATAAAGCAGGACCTCTGTCCTTTTTTCTCCTCCAAATATGCGTGTGTTGCTTTTTTACATGCTGACTTAAAGGAGGATCCGGCTTATGGTCGTATTCGAATCTAGCCGTAAGCAGTAAGGTCACTTGGGGGCTTCCTGTTCAAACATGGGTCGTATTCGAACCAAAGAGAACATAGCTGTCGATACCCTCTTGATTGGCAAAGTGCCGAGCTCATTGGGAGGTTACCTTTGGTCATATTTGAATCATAGTTTAACCCCTCTGAGAACCGACGTGGATCGTATTCGAATCAGCGTCGTTAAACAATTTTAAGAATCACTTGGGGGCTTCCTGTTCAAACATGGGTCGTATTCGAACCAAAGAGAACATAGCTGTCGGTACCCTTTTGATTGGCATCGCCACACCCACTGGGGGCTATATGATCGTATCCGAATCTTAGCTTAACCCCTTGGGGCCGGGTCTTTGGTCGTATTCGAACCGGAAGCCCCTAAGTTCTTCTGCTTTTTCACAAGTTTATTCTGAGGTATGCATGGCCGGGTCTCATTTGCCGGCTTAACTTTGGTTTACAGTGTTAGTTGCACGTCATGGGTGTCATTAAGGCAAGTAAATCAGAGTTAAGGTGTCAACCTTGCTGCCCGGGTTATTTAAACCGAAAGATGCATACGGGCTGTTCAGTGTGTTATTTTGGCTATGTTCAAAGTATACTTAAGGACCAGTCTTTTTTGATTCATCTTCCGGGTTATTTATCTCAAACACCTGATTCTCAGGGCGGTAAGCCGCCTCGAGACTTGTGATTTGCCTTTTCTATGCAGATACTTCAAGGCACCTTTTGAGGTTGAGAAGAACACAGGGATGATTATGACCCGGAAAAACATCAAAGAGATAAATTCAAAAGACTTTCGCATTTAAAAACGTGCATGATGGCACGGCAGAGATAAACTGTTGCACCTACCCTATTACAATAATTCTTCAAGTCTAAAAGATGGAACAATGTTTGATAAGCCGCCCGCTAATTTATGACGCCTGCTGAGTTGAAGTCCCCGGCTCATTCCTGTCTTCTCCTCCGGCTGATCCCAAGACTTCGAAGGTTGATGATTTCCAGTTGATGCCGCTGAGAGCTTCGAAATGGGCTTCTTCGTCAATTAACCCGGCCGGGTCAATCTCCGGGGCGAAGGTGTGCTGACGAGCCGAAGGAATCAGATTGAGAGCTTCATAGCGAGGGGTTGGAATCCTCTGATTCTCCGTATTGTACCCCGGCTGATACTTGGTTAAGTCGGTGTCGTTCCCGATGAGGGTGGCCACCGGGCGTACAGCCTTCACACATGCCGCAAAGTCCTACTGGTCGAAGGCTGAGCCGTCTTCCTTCAGGCTTGGGTAACCCAGGGCGATGTCTGACGGGTCTAGCTCCGGCAGGAATGCCTTGGCCCGGCTCAGTGCGGCGATTGCTCCGGCTCTCGCGGATGCTCGTCGTAGCTCCTGGATCCGCTGCGGCAGAACTGCGAGCCGGCGCAGGACTTCGGCTAGATGAGTTGGCACCTCATTGGATAGGGCCACCACAGCTAAGGCACGCTGTGACCCGGTGTAGAGCTGTTCCACCAGGGTGTACACGGCCTTTAACTTGGTGACCACGCTCTGGTTAAGGTTGGCGTTTCTGGGACCTGTTTAACAACATCAGATAAGCCGGTGACAAGGATGAATCAGGAGATGTAAACATTCTAACATGGATGAAAGCCGGTGAGACGACTTACCGAAGATGGCGGCTACCATTTGGGAAACCTGGCGCTTTAGGCCGGAGAGCTCGGCGGTTTTCTCAGAGAGCGCCTTCTCCGCCTGTTCCGCCCGGGTCACCAGTGCGGCTTTCTCTTCAGCCCAGGCCTTCCGCTCAGCATCAAATTCGGTCTTCAGCTTCTCTTGAGCAGCGATGCTGGAGAAAAACTTGGCGTTTGCCTTCCGGGTCTCCATTTCCTGTGTCTTCAGCCGGCTCTTGAGATCCGCAAGATCCGACTCTAATTTCTTGCCAACAGCCTGCATATATTTCCTGGTTATTAACAGTCATTATATAAGTCCCAAGCGCTTTCCAAGCAAAGACACTTGGCACTTGGGGGCTAATGCATATTGAACGTATCTATCTACGTACTGCCGGCTCAATTGAGTAAGCCGGGACCTAAGTCTACAACATATTCAAGTATAAGTCGTCGACTTGGGGGCTAGCATGACAAGGGTCACTATGCAGTAAGTAAGAAGACAGCAGAAGGATACCTCAGATTTTTGTTGGATCTGGTTGACCATGGCGATCTCGGCGTCCCGGCTCTTGTGAACTTGGCTGATGTAGCCAGAGACAAGCTCTCCAATGCTCAAGTCGGTGTAGCTGGAGAGGTCCAGATTCACCCGATGGGGCTGCAGCAACTCCCCCTTCGCGGAGCATTTGGCCAACGCAGTCGGTCTCCCCGGCTCAACGAATTCCGTCCAGGTAATTACCACGTCCGGGTCGTCTGCTGGTGGGGCCGAGCCGAAGGCCTCCGGGTTAACCGACGCTTCGGTCGTTGTCTTGGTAGTCGGGGCAGGGGCTTCAGGCGCCGTGTCCATTGGAATGGTGGCTTCGGGGGCGGAGGTAGCTGGCGGCTCTTGAGCCGTTGCCTCCGGGTCAGGCAAGTCTGGCACTCCGGCTGACCTGGTTTTCTTTGCTCTTTTAGTGAGCTTTGCCTAGGCACTGAAAAGACAGAAGTGTTAGGCACACAAAGAGTAAGTACAGACAGATAATGTAAGGAGATTGTTATTACCCGGGTGCAGTCTTGAAGGCCGGCAGACTCGACTGCATGGAGTCACCCGAAGAGGGGGAGGTCTCCTGATAATTGGAGTCAGAAGAGTTGAGTGGCTGACGGATAACACCCGCCAACGGATGAAAGGGGTACAGGTGAGAAAAAACCTCAGTGCGACGCTTCCTGGTTGCGTCGGGTAACCCGGCGGAGAGGTCGGTGTCTTTGCGGGCCCGGGTGTGACGCCGACTTTCGTGAACCTGCTGCTTCAAAAGAAATTGAGGGTCTTGATGAGCTAATGGATGTGAAAAGCTTACTTTCCGGGTTACTCTTCGGACTTTCAGCTGTGGCAAAGGCTCCGAGTCGGAGGAAAGTGACATTACCTCTTCAACCACCGGGTTACTGGCGCCGGTGTCATCCTGTCAATGAGCAAATGTTGATAAGGCGGACAGCAACAAACAACAAATATGGCAAGAGTTTTAAAGGTTTAAGGATTACCTCTGACTCAGAGCTGTCGCTTAATTGCAGTAGCTCCGAAGCAGTGGGTCTGCTTCCCTTTTTGCGAGGGGCGGCTTTCTTTGCTTTCCGGGCCTTCTTGGCCGCCTCATGGTCATATTTGACCCGCCAGAATTTATCATCAGCCTGAGAGATACAATGATTGATTCTTAAAACGGTTCAGTTGAAGGTTATATGCAGACGAAGATAAAAGATAAAGTCGGCGGCTTACCGCTGGGCTGGATTGGTCTTGCAGAAGGGGGCTAGCCCGGTTCTTCCACAGTCTGCCAAGCTCTCGTTTAGAAGAGCCTTGGTCTCTTCCTCTGCAACGTCTTCTGGAAGATCATTGCGACTGTGCCTCTACGGGTCATCCTTTCGCCCGGTGTACTCACACATTAAGCCGGGGCGGCGGCTCAATGGGATCACCCGCCAAGAGATCCAGACCCGGACTAGGTCAATTCTGTTCAGACCGTTGCCTAGCAGGGCCTTGATCTTATTGATCGTTGGAAGCAGAGGCTGGCGTTCCGCGGCAGTCAGTTTGTCGGATAGTGGATGAGTCGGCTCTAGGCGCGTTGGGCGAAAGCCGGGCAGCGGGTTTTCCTCAGCCGGGGACGTATCTTGGCAGTAGAACCAAGTCATATTCCAGTCCTTAGGGTGGCTCGGCGGCTCTGCGTAAGGGAACAGACAGTCCCTACGCCGCTGGATGGAGATGCCGCCTAATTCCAGACTTGGCCCGTTGGCACACTCATTTTGGCGGTTTAAATAAAACAGCTCTCTGAAGAGCAGCAGACTCGGCTCTTCTCCAAGATACACTTCACAAAAGACTTGGAAGTTGCAGATGTTGGATACGGAGTTGGGTCCTATATCCTGAGGCCGAAGGTCAAAGAAGTTGAGCACGTCCCGGAAGAATTTTGAGCCGGGCGGTGCGAAGCCCCGGCTCATATGGTCCGCAAAGATCACTACCTCCCCGTCCCTCGGCTGTGGTCTTTCTTCTGACGGATCAGGGGCACGGTAGGACATCACTTCCTTCTTGGGCAGATATCCGGACTTAACGAAGTTGGCCAGGGTCTCGTCAGTGACGTTGGATCTCATCCAGTTGCAAGTGATGGGAGCCTTGGGAGGCATGGTGAAGGTTGGTGGTCTATGATAAAGAGAAAAGTGTCCGGGTTAATTGTAAGCCGGAGATTATCATTCAGACTAAGATGGCGGCTTATGAAGGGGACTAATGATATATATTCAGATACGGTGGGTTATTTAAGCTGCAGGGGGATTCTAAGTAATTTGGTTATCTACGGTTTTACCAGAGTTAAGCCGGAGGATTCTACAGAGCATAGTTCTCTTTAAACCGGAAAAGTTCTATGGCGCATGTTTTCTTTAAACCGGAGATATAAGCCGCCAAGATTCAAGGGCTGCAGTTTTTACTAAGTGTGGTAAAACAGGTTTTACATATTGCAGTAACTTTTTTGGATCAAAATGGTCGGGTGAAATGAAAATTTTCTAGACCTAAAAAACAGAGGCAGGAGAAGTTCTTGAGGTTGAACACAGTTCTTATGCAGTAAAAGGAGGGCTTCTTGCAGGTGAAATGGATCTCAAATATCTACCGCAGTGGTTCTACGCAGAGTTAAGATCAAGAGAAGGGTGGTAAAAAACAAAACTACCGCAGGCCGCGACGAACTATGAAGAACTGGAGGAACCCTACTGTAGATCTACTCTACGGGGTGGTGAGAACTTACCGGAGCTGAAGAGGTGCGGGAGTCGCCGCCGTTTGTCTGGTCCGGGTCAGGGTGATGCAGCGGCCAAGGTTGACGAAGGTCGGAGGCGAGACGATGGCGGCGGAGCACGAGCTCGGGCAGAGGAGCGACGGCGCGAGGAGGAAGAAAGGGAGCGTCAGAAGAACACGTTGGGCCGGCCTATTTATAAGGTGAAAGTCATAAGTGGGCGCGAGATTCAAGGAGACCACGGCGTGGTTATCTCCCCCTCACGACGCCTCGATTTTCGGAACGACAGTAAAAGCAAAGATCCGTTGCGGATCTGGCGGAGTAAAAAACGGACTTAATGGAGGATGACGTCACGGCGGATTATCCAGAGTCCAGAGGATGACATCACTCCGGGTTATGGCCTTCACATGAATGGTAAGCCGGAGATTTTCTCTGTCGGCAGAGTTGAAGATTGACACGAGCCGGCTCAAGTCAATCTGGGGCCTAATGTTGAGGATATAGACCTTAGAGTCACCCGCCAGGAGGGGCCGGGTTACTCTTCGGATGGTCATTGCCAGAAGCCCGGAGCCATGTTTCAAAACGATGGGCCAGAGATGGGCTGAGACCCGGATATGGCTTAGAGCCTGTAGTTACAATCATTATTATAGTAGACTTGTAGTGCAAGGCAAGTATAGTTTAGAGTCCGAGCCGGACGTTCTTATGAGCCGGCCGGGACTCTAAGGGCTGCTGGGCGTCAGCCTCCCTATATAAAGGGACAACCCGGCAGCGGTTCGGGGGCGACAACGATCTCATTGAGAGCCGGGCATAGCTATTTAGCTCCCTGGCGATCGTAACCCTAATCAATAACACCTCAAACTGGACGTAGGCTTTTACCTTCACCGTAAGGGGCCGAACCGGTATAACCCTCGTGTTCCTTGTCCCGCATAACCCCTTCAAGCTTTCTGGTTGCGATGGCTCCACGATTAAGTCCCAGCTCGAGGACATCTGCCGTGACAATTCCACGACATATACCATGTTGACTGGCTTGGAGCCAAAGTCCGTTTTGTGAAGTTGACAGAAAAGTTCGCTCCAAATGTTGCAGCTCCATCGCAACCAGAAATTCCTCAGGCTGAAGCATCTGCTCAGCCGACTGAAGAACATGCCAGCACCGCTGATGACATTCAGGCTGCTGAAGAAAATATGAGTTCCAGGGCCGATGACTGCATTCCAGCCGCTGATGAAATTGCCAGGGCATCCACTAGTGGTGCGCCTGAAGAAAATGAAGAGGTCAGGTCAACTGCATCAGTTGTACCTGAAGAAACTGAACCGAATTCCTCTGCTCCTCCTGCACCTACCCCAACTCCAATCCTTCCATCTGCTTCAGATGTGAAGAAGACTAAGGCTGCAGAGCGTGCAGCAGTGAAGAAAAGGAAGGCATCGACTTCATTAGATTCTTCAGCTCCGAAGAAGATGAAGTCTTTGACCAGCTCGTTTGCAAACCCCATTGATGTTGTTCCTATCTCAACCATGCCATCAAAGGACCTTGTTCCTTATGATGAAGAATATGTGATTCCAAGTGAATCTGATGATGACATTCCTTCTGTTGCTTCGTCAGAGCAGATGGATGAAGAAATTGAAGTGGATGCAATCCCTTCAACACCAGTTGTCTCCTCGCCTATGCCTCAGTTTACTGCTGAAGAGTCCAGCGTTGAAGAAATGGAAGATGGAGATGTGGACATTGGATGTACCACACCCGTGCTAAATGATGACTTTTGGGAAAGTCAGCACCCCAACTCTCCACTCTTCACACCATTGCAACAAATTCCTCAGTCCCCAGTAACTACAGTACAAATGGGATCTGATGAACCACATGCCACACCGTCTGTCCATGAAGAAATTCCAGCCACTAGTGCTGAAGAAAATGAAAATGAAGAATTGAAGACCCAGGCTGTCACTGAAGAAGAAGCTGAAATTCCTCGGCCTGTGGAACCTGAAATTGCGATTCCTGAGGTGATAATGCAATTGACTGACACTCCTCGGCCCAAACCAAAGGATCCATTCTCAAAGAAGCAGAAATTCAAGGCTGATGATTTCTTCGGCGAGCATGTGTTCTTCACTGACTACAATCCCTATGATTCTGCTCGTCTTAGAAGGAAGCGTTTCTGGACCGCTAGCTAGGCCAACTTCTATTCTTCACTGCTCTTCAACAAGGACACAGTCTTCGACCACGAGCATATTCCTCATGTGGACATGGAATCACTGCCATGCTTCACACCTGTCCTCAGTGTGCTTCATGACACAGGCCTCCTCAACTTTTGCACAGACATAGTTGATTGGAATGAAGAGCTCATTCTTCAATTCTACGCAACACTACACATCACAGGAGATGTTGACGATGTGAACTTTTGGGTTTTGGACTGGATGACCGAAAATACTCACTATAAGGCACCGGCCTCTGAATTACTTCACGCCCTGCCCATCAGTCCTCCACCTAAAGGAGCTCGTTGCATGTACCAAGAGCCTGAGCTTACAGATCACTATATGCAAGTGCTGATGAAGCCATTGGAACCTGGTCAAGCCTCAAGGAAAAAATTCCTCGTGAAGGAATTGCAGTATGTACCAAGGACAGTCTATCGCATTCTGACGAAGACTATGAGTCCAATCAAAGGCCACGACTCATCTGATGAGGAAATTGTTGGCATCATGAAGAATCTGGTATTCAACATCATTCATGGCATACCCATCAACTATCAAGATTTCTTCATGAGGACTCTGGCAAATGTTGCACTTTCTCCATTTGAGTTGAAGCCTTATGCTCCCTGGATCATGAGATTCCTCAAAACAAGGTCTTCACTCAACTACAAGGCTGATTTTCAGAATCACCTCAGCTACTTGCCCCCGATTGAAGTCCTCAAGCGGACTTATTCCTCAGCTGATGAAAAGGGCAAGGCTCCTGCTGTCATTGATGAAGGCATTCGTCCATTGGATGGTCAGTTTCGCAAAGCTGCATCTTATTCCACCAATGATGACTCTGCCACTCATGATTCTGCTACCCATGCCTCCAAGCCAAATCCTCAAGCCACTGCTCCTCGTGTGATGACTGACCGTGAACTTCTGCTAAGTCTTCACCAGAAGGTGGATTGAAACCATAAATGGGTTAAGCGTCGGTTTGGTTCAATTCTTCACAACATGACTGCTACACACAATGCAGTGGAGAAAAACCATTACTACCTCCATGAGGTCTTCGGTCGCACCTGGGCTATTCTGTCACATGTATATGGTGAAGAAGATCTGAAGCAAATGGGTCTCAAGGAGGACTTTGACTGGTCTGCACCTCCACCAAAGAAATACAAGAACGTCAAGGTTCCTTCCTTGGTGGCCAGCTCCCACCGATGAGCATGAAGACTTGGACGACACTGCGGCATGCCCTACATCAACAAGCGACCCCAACAACGCTGGCGCTCCTTCATCAACTTGATATTCTTCAGGGGCGTTAGTCCTCATTTTCGATCATTTTGGTCATTCGATGACAAAGGGGGAGAAATTTGAGTTAGTCTTCAAGCGGGTCTATCTTATATGGGCGTTTTTTTCTTAAGTTACAACTCTCCTTCTTCTGATGACTTTGCTGGATCGAGTTGTAAACTTAAACTCTATGGTCACCTGATACTTTTGCTGTAGTTTTTCTGCATGCTTATTCCTCATTAATGTTTATGCACGCATGCTGAATTACATTAGTCACCATATTTCATCATGCATTTCAAATTCTTCATATTATATGTCAAATGCGTGTATGAATTACAAGATATAGGGGGAGATCTCCATGATTCTACTCTTCAAGTGTGCATTGCTTCAAAAGCAAATTCCTCACTATGCACATCTTCAGGGGGAGTTCTTCTATATCTTGCAATCAAATTCCTCAATATCAGTATTTACACTTCATATGTTTATCCCCGTTGAAAAACTTAACCTATATTGTCATCAAGCACCAAAAAGGGGGATATTGTAAGTGCATCTAGTGCCCCTTAGTGATTTTGGTGTATTGAAGACTTATAGGTTAAGGGACATGTGCACACTCACAAACGCATCAGTCCCTTAACCTATAAGTCTTCAATAAACCAAAATCACTAAGGGGCACTAGATGCACTTACAGGCCTTTAGCTGGGCCGGCCCATTATGGTCCGCAAAATCTCGCAGGCCTTTAGCTGGGCTGGCCCGTTATGGCCCGCAAGATCTCGTGGGCCTTTAGCTGGGCCGGCCCATTATGATACGCAAAATCTCGTGGGCCTTTTGCTGGGCTGGCCCATTATGGACCGCAAAATCTTGTGGGCCTTTAGTTGGGCCGGCCCATTTAAACTTTATGGGCCACTTTTGGGCCGGTCTACGTGTCATCATATCGTAGGCGCATCTCGCCCATTGGATGAGTGACACCTATGCCAACGCGGAGCTGACACGTGTTTCCGTCAGCCAATCAGAATTTTACACATGGAAAATCCCCATTGGTTCGGGCTGTTAACGGGTTATCGGATCCAAAACCGGACCCGATAGCTTAACGGTGTTCCGTTATAGTGGATGCCACGTGTCGGTCACCCTTGACGAAAGCACTTCTGTGACGCGCGATTTATCGTCATGGAAGTGGACACTTCCGTGATGATAATTTTGGTAATTTCATGGAACACTTCTACGACAGCACAGGTATGACTATCTTCATTCTGTCATAAATTTGTCATGGATGTACATGCATGACAGAAAACGTGACCTACTGTGACAAACACGTATCATCACGGAAGTGTATTTTTTTGTAGTGTGCGTGTGCATGCGTTAATGCGCATGTCCGAACTGTGATTGAAGAATCGTAGTATGTTTTAACTTTTGGGGGTTCACCATGTAGTAAATGCAAAAATTGTCTTCAGCCCACCAACCGAATATGTCGGCGTTCTGGGAACGGGGGTCCCCAGACTTGCCTGCCTGCGGCCCGCGGCGTGGCTTTGCTAGCAGGCCTGTACGGCCCATCTTCATCAACAAGGCATTCAAGACCCTCGCGAGGGGCCAAGCCTCGCGAGGCGGACGATGCAAGACCTCCTCAAGAGCGGCTTCGCCAGGCAGGATCGCGAGGGGCGGAGAGATCAAGGCAAGGCAAACCTCGCGAGGTTCTCGTGATGTGAGCCATGACGATCAAGATCAGGCGGGCGCCAGCGCGCGCAGCGTCCATGTTTCCTCTTCGGTGCTAAGGAGGCAAGCGCAGGCGCGGAGTACCGAGGCATCAAGTAAAGGTTTCCATATCGGTGCAACGAGAACAGGACCAACGGGACGGCAAGACGGAGGTCACCATGGAGCCCAAGGTGGCGTCACCACTAGAGCCTTTTGCAAGCGAAGGCCGCTTTTGTCAGGATATGCTGTACTAGTTGTCCCCTTTCAAATTGGTCGTTGGTGGCTCCCTTCCCGCTCAATATTTGGGGAGAGGACCAGGGCCTCTATAAATAGGACTAGCCACCACAGTAGAAGGGGGGACCGGATCCAGAGTAAACCTCACCCCCACACAGAGCACAAGAACACCTCAACCTCAGGAGGCTGTTCTTCCCCTTGTATTGTTCATCATCAGCCCAAGAGGCAATCCACCACCACCACACTGGAGTAGGGTATTACACCACAACGGTGGCCCGAAACAGTATAAATCTTGTGTCTTTTGTGTTGTGAGTTCGTTGAGTTCGTCCGTGAGATCTTAGCAAGCAAGGGCGTGGATCGGTAGGGAAAGAACTTCGCGCGCACCCCATAGTTCGAACCTTAAGGGTTTTGCCAAAACCCGTGATCCGACATTTGGCGCGCCAGGTAGGGGTGCGCCGAAGCTTCCCTTCCGACGCTCTGCGTCAGATCGCTTCATCGTCTCCATGGCGGATGCATGCCGCGCCCGCGCCGAGTGCCAGGTTGTCCTCGCCACCCGCGTTGCTCAGGCGGCTCCTGTCGGCGGGCCACCCCGTTGTTCTCCGCCACCACCGCGCTCCACCCTCATGGCAGGCGTCTCGCTCCCAGCTCCAGCGGCAGTCACTGATGACGGGGCCGGGGGCTCCGAGCCCAGGCCACCGCCTTGCGGCGGGTACAGTGGCCTTCCAAGTTCAAGCCGGAGATGCTGCCGCGCTACGACGGCGCGGCGGACCCGTCGGCTTTCCTGCTGGCATATGAGGCGGCCGTCCTCGAGGCCGGGGGCGACGACAAGGTCATGGCCAACTGGCTTCCCATGGCCCTCACTGCCGCACCGCGCGCATGGCTGCTCAACCTCCCCGGATCCACGGTGGCATCTTGGGAGGAGCTGCGCGGCCTCTTCACCGCGCGCTACGCGGCACCGGCGCACCACGCGGTCGCGGCCCTGCTAGGTGGCTCTCAAGCACCGCCTTCAGATCGCCACATCAAGCCGTTCCTTCGCCAAATTGGTGCCGCTTCCAAGCACTCGGGGGCTCCGTCGGGCTGGGCCGCGCCCGAGGCCGACCTCGCCTTCGATTCGGAAGACCACCCCGTCACCACCACCGGCTCGGGTATGCTCCCGATCCTCTCCACGCCCACTATTTGCAATGTGGCCATTACCAAGACCCTCATCGACGGTGGCGCCGGCCTCAATGTGCTCTCCGTGGAGGCCTTTAGCCTTCTTCATGTACCACTCGAGCGGCTCAGCCTCAGCAAGCCTTTCTCAGGAGTTGGCGGCGGTGTCGCCCACTCCCTGGGGCAGATTCGCCTCCCTGTCACCTTCGGCACGCGCGCGACAACTACCGCACCGAGCTGGTCGACTTCGACACCGCCCGCATCGGCCTCCCGTACAACGCCATCCTCGGGTACCCAGCTTTGGCCTAGTTCACGGCAGCGACCCATCCGGCCTACAACCAAATGAAGATGGCTGGAAGCAAAGGCGTCCTCACCGTCAAGGGGGACGCCAAGGAGGCCTTGATGGCGCTTTAGCTTGCCCTCAAGACCGTCGCGGCGGCGCAGCCCGCCGGTGCGGGCACCCCCGAGGCCAAGGGAGCCGCACCAACCAAGAAGCAGATGTTCACCCAAGACAAGGCGGAAACCAAGCAGGTGCCAGTCGGTGAGGACGGGTCCTCAGGAGCCACCTTTACCGCCTCGACCCAAGCCAGGAGGAAGCATTGGTGAAGTTCTTTGATAAGGACCCAAACCTCGATGGCGAGATCCGATCTGTTGTTGCGGTCCAATCTTTCACGACACTCCACCACCAGCAGTAACAACCTCTCGCCCGTGCACGCGATGTACACGAAGTAGAGGGTTTGAACCTTGCGGCCTAGCACGAGAAAATCAATCTAGACGGCGGTACTCACGCGCAAAACAATTTCCACAAAGAGAAATCGCAACACAGAGGTTTTCTAAAGATCCCTCCAAAACTTGATACGGGTATCTACCCTGAAAAACACATTATCTCTATTTCATAAAATATAACCTGCCCTTTACAATGACCGGACTGTGGCTATTTATACAAGCATAGCCGACTCGTACATGGTTTGTCCATCACGCTAAGCAGACACCTAATCCAAAGGGAAAACAATGACCTACCAAAACATAACGACGGACTTGATTAAATCTTAGGAAACAAAAACAAAAACAACTAGTACGACTTCTTATTTGGTGTACGTCATCTTCGGGTCTGCTTCCAGGTGGCCTTCAGCGGATGGTCTACAAGGAAAGGTAGCTTCACGTACTGTTAGATCCAGATGATGCATGGTCGTACTTCTCCTTGCATGGCAGGAATATAAATAAGAATCCTAGGTGCACCTTTTTCCTTTCAAAGCAATGAACTGAAACTCTATCTCTCCAACTAGAATCCCACTTATACTCATCTATACGTACATCTTTGTTACTTGGATATGCATGGCTCAATGGTTGGAGGAAGTGCTCACGTCGCTCCTTTTCCTCAAGAAACAAATCAACATGTTCAACAGCCAACGCCTTGGCTATCTCGTCATCTTCACTTAACTGAAAATAATTAGGAGTGTAAATATTTCGCCTTTTTATCCCACCACATCCTCAGCATCACCCATGTTTGTATCATCCTCTCCTCCTTGAATCAAAACCGTCCTCAGTTTTGAGTCAATCTCGTCAATAATATCTTTATGTGCAGACTGAACAGTGGCCATAATTCTTTTAGCATCTTCGACCTTTTTCTTTACTTGTGATGCAGCTTGAGCAATATCTCGCTTCTGACGATCCGTCTTATACTGATCAAAAGTGTATGTGTCAAGTGGTACATATTGTCCACCATGAACAAAAGAAAAATCTCCAACTGAATGATATGTTAATTGTCTTTTATCAGTCCATGGTTTTCCTAACAGCAACGAACATGTATGCATGTGCATAGGTAGCACATCACACATGACCTGATCACCATATCCACATAAAGTAAACCGTACCTCGACGCGATGCATAATCTTGACAAACTTATCCTTCCACCAAAGCTCATATCGTTCTGGATGTTCAATCAAAGGCAGGTGCAAAGCATCAACCATAGTCTGACTCACCAAATTCATACTGGAATAACAATTCATCAACCTTGCACAACTCGCCGGTCCGACGCGCACACGCGTAAAGCATTGGTACCAAGGCAATGCACGCAATGGATCCTTCTCCACCGCCATCATTATTTGCGAACTACAATCTTTTCTCATGATAAAAAAATATCAATCGTGACTCGAAGAAACCGACTGTACCGTGAACAACCTTGCTCTGAATACCACTTGATAAGGACCCGAACCTCGATGGCCAGATCCGATCTGTTGTTGCGGCCTGATCTTTCACGACACTCCACCACCAGCAGTAACAACCTCTCGCCCGTGCACGCGATGTACACGAAGTAGTGGGTTTGAACCTTGCGGCCCAGCACGAGAAAACCAATCTAGACGGCGGTACTCACGCGCAAAACAATTTCCACAAAGAGAAATCGCAACACAGAGGTTTTCTAAAGATCCCTCCAAAACTTGATACGGGTATCTACCCTAAAAACACATTATCTCTATTTCATAAAATATAACCTGCCCTTTACAATGACCGGACTATGGCTATTTATACAAGCATAGCCGACTCGTACATGGTTTGTCCAACACGCTAACCATACTCCTAATCCAAAGGGAAAACAATGACCTACCAAAACATAACGACGGACTTGATTAAATCTTAGGAAACAAAAACAAAAAAACTAGTACGACTTCTTATTTGGTGTACGTCATCTTCGGGTGTGCTTCCAGGTGGCCCCCAGCCGATGGTCTTCAAGGAAAGGTAGCTCCACGTACTGTTAGATCCAGATGATGCATGGCCGTACTTCTCCTTGCATGGCAGGAATATAAATAAGAATCCTAGCTGCACCTTTTTCCTTTCAAACCAGGGCCGGCCCTGGGCCAGGGCAGCAGGGGCGACGGCCCAGGGCCCAGCCAAACTAGGGGCCCCGACACCAGCATATATAAAAGGATACAGCCATATAACGTAGGCCCAATATTGATGTGCAACAAAAAGGCCGACGAGGCCCGTATATGATATGTCTAGGAGAAGCCCAAAAGCCTAATACGCAACTCACGTGATTGCGCGGCGCCGGATCCTAAAAAAAGGCTTGATTGCGCGACGCCGTGGCGGTTTGCTTGATCGGCTCTTCAATTTCTTCGATCCAATCTAGCGACCTACTATGTACGTACGCATGTGTGATCAAAACCGCAAGGCCCCATGGTGATTACTTTGTCTTTGCTTTTGCTGGAGAATGGAGCAGATCAGCACCGAGTTACTCCATCGCAGTGGCTGCCGGCTTCTAGCACAGTAGGGCAAGGAACGGCAGACCAACCGAGGTATTTTTTGTGTGAATTATCTTAGTCCTCAAACTCAAACTGGAGTATTTTTTATTCCAGTAAAAACAACATTTGTTGGCCTTTATATATATAGCTGGAGATTGTTGCTGCTAATTTAATCCAGTCTCCAGCAACGCCCTCGATCCTTTTTTGGCAAACATGTTGCGTGAAATATACTTGTCTAGCTGTGAGAAGAAACATAGTAAAGGAGCAGATAAATTAACTATCATTAATCTTGACACTATCATTGATGATTTTTGAATAAAAAATGCACGGAGTCATTTCTCATGATTATTAAAGGCATTTGTTTTTTGTTGTGCTATGTAACTTATTGATATATATTTGATCTAGAACATAAAAGTACAACATTGTTACCAAATATTATCCACCTGAATTTTTTATCATTGCTTATTATGGCTTTACAATATTTTTTTATATCAATGTATGGAATCTAAAACGAAAACACTTCGAGCACTGGGCCCATTTATTGAGTTCGCCCTAGGGCCTCCGAAACTTCAGGGCCGGCCCTGTTTCAAACCAATGAACTGAAACTCTATCTCTCCAACTAGAATCCCACGTATACTCATCTATACGTACATCTTTGTTACTTGGATATGCATGGCTCAATGGTTGGAGGAAGTGCTCACGTCGCTCCTTTTCCTCAAGAAACAAATCAACATGTTCAACAGCCAACGCCTTGGCTGTCCCGTCATCTTCACTTAACTGAAAATAATTAGGAATGTAAATATTTCGCCTTTTTGATCCCACCATATCCTCAGCATCACCCATGTTTGTATCATTCTTGCGCGCAAACAAGGAGATATTCGCATGGGAACCCAAGCAGCTGGTGGGGGTCCCGAGAGAGGTGATTCAGCATCACTTAAGGGTGTGCCCCAACGTGCGCCCCGTGAAGCAGAGGGCGAGACGGCAGTCCACGGAGAAGCAGGCCTTCATCGTTCAAGAACCCGCAAGTTAGAGGTGGCGGGTGCCATTCGCGAGGTTCGGTACCGCGAATGGCTGGCAAACCCTGTCGTTGTGCCGAAGAAGGGCTGGAAGGAGCGAATGTGCGTCGACTTCACCAACCTCAACAAGGCCTGCCCCCAAGATCCGTTCCCGCTTCCACGCATCGACCAGATCGTCGACTCCACCGCCGAGTGCGACCTACTGTGCTTCCTAGATGCGTTTTCAGGGTATCACCAAATCAAGATGGCGGTAGAAGATGTAGAGAAGACAGCCTTCCTGACCCCGTGCGGGGTGTACTGCTACACCTGCATGCCCTTCGGACTGCGCAACGCGGGCGCGACCTTTCAGCAGTTGATGCACATCGCCTTAGGGCGGCAGCTCGGGAGAAACACGGAGGCCTACATCGACGACATTGTGGTGAAGTCTCGGGAGGCAAGAACCAACCTTGATCCAAGATCTGGAGGAGACCTTCGCGAGCCTGCGCCAGGTGAACTTGCGACTTAACCCAGAGAAGTGTGTGTTCGGTGTCCCTTCCGGCAAGCTGCTGGGATTCCTCGTGTCCCACAGAGGGATCGAGGCGAACCCGGAGAAGAGGCCATTGAGGACATGAGCCCACCGCAGACCCTTAAGGAAATGCAGAAGCTGGCTTGTCGGGTAACTGCGTTGGGACGCTTCATCTCCAAGCTGGGAGAGCGCGCCCTGCCCTTCTTCAAGCTAATGAAGAAGAAGGGCCCGTTCGAGTGGACCCCGGAGGCCGACCGAGCTTTTCAAGACCTCAAGAGATACCTGACCAGCCCTCCGGTGATGGTGGCGCCACGACCTCTCGAGCCTCTACTACTCTATCTTGCCGCCACCCCGTACTCCGCCAGCGCGGCGCTGGTGGCGGTTCGGGAAGAGCACCAAGCCAAGGGCGCGCCGCGCCAAGCTACGCTGCCAGCCGGGATGACGCAAGATCAGGAAGGCGTAGCAAGAGCCGTAGCGGCATCAATAGAAGACCAAGCTCGGCAGGACGACGTCGCCGAGATTCCCGCAAGCGACCAGGCGTCGGGAGTTCCACCACCACAGGAGACGCCCCAACTTCCGCAAGACACGAGCCTCACCAACGCGCCAGCCGACGTCGAGCACCCGGTGTATTTCGTCAGCACGGTGTTGCGGGACGCGAGAGCACGATATCCCGTGCCTCAGAAGCTCCTGCTCGCGCTCTTGGTGGCCTCGCGCAAGTTGCGGCACTACTTCCAGGGCCACCCCATCAAGGTCGTCTCAGCCTACCCATTGGAGAGAGTGCTCAGGAGCCCCAACTCTGCTGGAAGGGTCGCTGAGTGGAACATCGAGCTGCAGGCATTCCAGTTGGAGTTCAGCACTACCAGGGTCATCAAGGGAGCCGCCCTCGCTGATTTTGTGGCGGAATGGACGGATGCCACAACGCTTGAAGTAGGCGAGGACCGGTCCACCTCACCAGGAAGTGAGCCGCCAGACGGCTGGGTCATGTATTTCGATGGCGCCTTCGCGCACCAGGGCGCGGGGGCTGGAGCAGTACTCATCTCCCCTGCTCAAGACAAACTCTACTACGTCGTGCAGCTCTGCTTTCAGCAAGGCGAGAAGGTCTCCAACAACATCGCAGAATACGAAGGCCTCATAGCTGGCCTGAAGGCCGCTGCAGCTCTGGGGGTGAAGTGCCTCACCATTAGGGGCGACTCGCAGCTACTCGTCAACTTCTCCAACAAGGTATACGAGCCGAAGGACGATCACATGGAGGCATACCTCGCGGAGGTGCGCAAGATGGAGAAGCAGTTCCTGGGCCTGGAGTTGCAGCACGTGCCCCGTGGCACCAACAAGGAAGCTGACGACATCGCCAAGAGGGCATCCAACCGGCAGCCAAAAGAGCCTGGCGTCTTCGAGGAGCGGCTCTTCAAGCCGTCGCCAACACCACCACTTTCAAGGACAGCTCAGCCTCGGGAGGAGCTCCCGCAGCCACCTGCCACAGGAGCCCCAGCCTGTGGCCCAACTTCGGGAGCGCGTCTACTGTTGGCGCTCGAGCCCCAGGAGGGATGCTGGACCAAGGAATTCAAGGAATACCTGATGCAAGGGACGCTGCCGGAGAAGGAGGAGGACGAGGAGCGCGTGGCCCGGCAGGCCACGGCGTACTGCATTCGAGACGGTGAGTTATACAAGAAGCGACCAAATGATGTTTCACTGCGTTGCATTTCCAGAGACCAGGGGAAGGAGTTGCTATCTAACATACACGGCGGGGACTGCGGGCACCACTCGTCATCACGAACCCTAGTCAAGGCGTTTCGCAGTGGATTCTACTGGCCCACGGCACTCAACGACGCGATTGAACTGGTGAAGTCCTGCGAGGCCTGCTAGTTCCACGCCAAGCAGATTCATCAGCCGGCTCAGGGCCTCCAGACCATCCCACTCACATGGCCGTTCGCGGTCTGGGGGCTGGATATCTTGGGCCCGTTCCCTCGAGCGCCCGGGGGCTACCGCTACCTCTATGTCGCCATCGACAAGTTCACCAAGTGGGCGGAGGTAGAAGCCGTCCGCACCATCCCAGCTGGCTCCGCGGTCAAGTTCATCAAGGGTCTCGTGAGCCGCTTCGGGGTCCCCAACCGCATCATCACTGATAACGGCTCGTAGTTCACCAGTAATCTCTTCAAAACATACTGTGCTAACCTTGGAACGCAGATCTGCTACGCTTCGGTGGCGCACCCCAGGAGCAATGGTCAGGCCGAATGCGCCAACGCGGAGGTCCTGAGGGGCCTCAAAACCAGGACTTTCAAGAAGAAGCTGGAGGCCTGCGGCAGGGGCTGGTATGATGAGCTCCAGTCCGTGCTTTGGTCCATCCGCACCACCGCCACCAAGCCGACGGGCGAGACCCCGTTCTTCCTCGTCTACGGAGCAGAAGCGGTCCTCCCTCACCAGGTCAAGCATCACTCCGCACGGGTCCTGGTGTTTGATGAAATGCAACAGGACGCCACGCGGGGGATGGACCTCGTGCTGGGGGAGGAACGCCGCCGCGAAGCCGCACTACGGGCGGCAAGGTATCAGCAGGCGCTGCGGCGATACCACTGCCGCAACATCCGCTCCAGGACGCTCGAGGCGGGAGACCTCATCCTAAGGCGCGTCCTCTCCAGGGAGGGGCTGCACAAGCTCTCACCCATGTGGGAGGGCCCGTTCAAGGTCGTCCATGTCTCCAGGCCTGGCGCCGCACGCCTAGAGACGCAGGACGGGGTGCCCATCCAGAATGCCTGGAACATCCAGCACCTCCGGAAGTTCTACCCATGAAGCAAGGCCGAGCGCCTGTGAAGAAAGGCCCAGTGCCTATGAAGAAGGCCCAGTGCCTGTGAAGATCGCCGCCCGTGACACTCACGTAATAATGAGTGGGGCTGTACACGCCCCGGAGTCTCAGGAGTGCCGCCCTCGGGCCTCGGGGGCTCCCTCCCACGTCTTAGTGGCAGCACTTAGCTCCGCGCTGGTGAGAAGACTTGAAGACTAGACTAGGAGCCGAACGCGGCTTTTCATTTGCTTTCCGTAGTTGGCTCGCCTCCTTTTAATTGAAAGTTTGCTTCTGGAGTTCCTTGCTGGTTTGGTTTCGTCGCTTTTTGCTGCTGTTTCCGGTTCCAGTTTAACCTGTTTTCTCTCTCTCTCTCTCGCATACCTCGCGAGGGGGCTAGGCAGACGCCCTCGCGAGCCTTTTCCTCTCCTCTGCCCTTCGTCTGATTTTTCGCGAGGCATCCTGATTTGAGCCAACAAGCTAGCGCACCTCTCCTGATCCATGCCCCTCAGGTATCGTGATACGAAGCGTTGGGTCTAGACTCGGGTGAACAATAAGCCTCCTGGCAACGCTCCTAACAAGTTTTTCAGTTCCCTAGCACCCGCCAAGTCAAGGAAGGCCTCCGCAGGCACCAGGAAGCAAGTCCCTCGCGAGAAGGAGGCTACCCCAAGCATGCCAAGCTAAGTTACCTCTACACAAAATAACGGCACAGCACGGAAACAACAAACATAGCATAATGATTGGGAAATCACAGTTCGATACACGCCCTCCGGGGCCCATACTGGTTTCTTCTTGATGCAGAAAGGAAAGGAAGAACAAAATAAAGCGGCGCCTGCCCCTACAGCGATCCACGGAGGCAGGCTCCTGGCACCATCCCGAGCTCAGCCAGACCCCTCCTCGCGCTTCACGGAGGCACGGCGACGAGACGATTCGCTACCACCTTCGAAGCGGGCGCGGCGGCGTGGCGGCTGGTCGTAGCCACCACTACTGGAGTTGTCGCCGGGGGAAGAGCCGCCGTAGCTGGACGAGACGCGGTTGGCACCAAGGGCGGGTTCTCCCTCGTCCTCGTCTCAACCATCTCCAAGGCCGAGCACCTCCTCGTCGTCATTCACTTCGGGGCAGCACCCGGCGCGGCAACCATCTTCCCCAAACACCCTCACGTAGAGGGTCGCATCACCGTCGTACCTGAAATGAAGACTACACCGCCTGCCCAGGCCGCGCGCACGGGCAAACGTCTGCTAGCCGCGGGCCAGAGCTATGTTGCCCGCGGTGGAGACCTCGACCACAACCCAAGAAGCTCTGCTGCAGCAACCGTCCGCCTGCAGCCACAGCCCGCCTGGACCGGAGGCCGGCAGCTCGTCAGCGAAGAAGCGTGGGAGCTGAAGCCAGTTGCCGGTCTTTCTCCAACCAGAGGCGAACTCCGGCCACACCTCCGCCGAATGGAAGCGCGGCCGGGGAGGCCGTGCAACCATGGCGCGTCTCCCTTCGTCACCGGGGCTGCCACGACTCGAACGACCCCTGCCACGCGCAACCATGGCGCGTCTCCCTTCTCTGCGGCAGAGAACCTCTTCGATGGTGCCATTGGAGTCGGCGGGGGAGGCCGTGCAACCATGGCGCGTCTCCCTTCTCTGCGGCAGAGAACCTCTTCGACGGTGCCATTGGAGTCGGCGGTGGAGCAGAAGAAGGAGCAAGTGGAATGGGAAGGAATGGGCGACGGAGGCTCTGCCCCCCTCCTCATTTATAGCAGGAGAAGGCCAACAGCGCCCCCCACGATCACAGGTAATGATGGCTTTCCTTGCATGTCGCATGGACTTGTCAAGTCGGGTAGTTGCCGAGGCAGCATGGGGAAGTGGAGACGCCCACGTCCAATCAACCGCCACGCGTCGACCAGGGCCGCAGGCTATTGGGGCCCGCGACGCTCCGTACTTGACCTTTGGCTTCACCTCGAAGCCAAGCCCGAGCGCGCCTTGGGCCCAGGGGCTACT
Organism: Aegilops tauschii subsp. strangulata; assembly: GCF_002575655.3. Lineage (NCBI taxonomy): Eukaryota > Viridiplantae > Streptophyta > Magnoliopsida > Poales > Poaceae > Aegilops > Aegilops tauschii. Next base: position 523,290,670 of record NC_053036.3, read on the forward strand.
GTCGGTGTTCTGGGAATGGGGGTCCCCAGAGTTGCCTGCCTGCGGCCCGCGGCGTGGCTTTGCTAGCAGGCCTGTACGACCCATCTTCATCAACAAGGCATTCAAGACCCTCGCGAGGCGGACGACGTAAGACCTCCTCAGGAGCGGCTTCGCCAGGAAGGCTCGCGAGGGGTGGAGAGATCAAGGCAAGGCAGACCTCGTGAGGTTCTCGTGACGTGAGCCATGACGATCAAGATCAGGCGGGCGCCAGGCGGGCGCCAGCGCGCGCAGCGTCCTTGTTTCCTCTTTGGTGCTAAGGAGGCAAGCGCAGGCGCAGAGTACCGAGGCATCAAGCAAAGGTTTCCATATCGGTGCAACGAGAGCAGGACCAACGGGACGGCAATACGGAGGTCACCATGGAGCCCAAGGCGGCGTCACCACGAGAGCCTTTTGCAGGCGAAGACCGCTTTTGTCAGGATAAGCTGTACTAGTTGTCCCCTTTCAAATTGGCCGTTGTTGGCTCCCTTCCCGCTCAATATTTGGGGAGAGGACTAGGGCCTCTATAAATAGGACTAGCCACCATAGTAGAAGGGGGACCGGATCCAGAGTAAACCTCACCCCCACACAGAGCACAAGAACACCTCAACCTCAGGAGGTTGTTCTTCCCCTTGTATTGTTCATCATCAGCCCAAGAGGCAATCCACCACCACCACACTGGAGTAGGCTATTACACCACAACGGTGGCCCGAACCAGTATAAATCTTGTGTTGGGGATCGTTGCAGAAATTTAAAATTTTCTACGCATCACCAACATCCATCTATGGAGTCATCTAGCAACGAGACAGAGAGGAGTGCATCTACATACCCTTGTAGATCGCGAGCGGAAGCGTTCAAGAGAACGGGGTTGATGGAGTCGTACTCGTCGTGATCCAAATCACCGATGATCCTACCGCCGAACGGCCAGCACCTCCGCGTTCAACACACGTACGGAGCGGAGACATCTCCTCCTTCTTGATCCAGCAAGGGGGAAGGAGAAGTTGATGGAGATCCAGCAGCACGACGGTGTGGTGGTGGAAGCAGCGGGATTCCAGCAGGGCTTCACCAAGCGCTACTGGAGGAGGAAGAGGTGTCACGGGAGGGAGAGGGAGGCGCCAGGGCTTAGGGTGCGGCTGCCCTCCCTCCCCTCCATTATATATAGGGGCTAGGGGGCGCATGCCCCCCTTGGAGATCCCATCTAGAGGGGGGGTGGCGGCCCCTCGGGGGGCAACGGCCCCCTTAGGGTTTCCAACCAGGGGGCGCATGCCCCCTCGGGGGGCAACGGCCCCTAGGGTTTCCAACCAGGGGGCGCATGCCCCCTCGGGGGGCAACGGCCCCTAGGGTTTCCAACCCTAGGCGCCTTGGGCCCTTGGGTGGGGCGCACCAGCCCACCAGGGGCTGGTTCCCATGCCACTTCAGCCCATGGGGCCCTCCGGGATAGGTGGTCTCACCCGGTGGACCCCCGGGACCCTTCCGGTGGTCACGGTACAATACCGGTGACCCCCGAAACTATCCCGGTGGCCGAAACTGGACTTCCTATATATAAATCTTTAATAGGACCCTTCAATCAATCCCGTATACAATTCCCGTTGTCTATCGGTACGTTACTTGCCCGAGATTCGATCGTCGGTATCCCAATACCTCGTTCAATCTCGTTACCGGCAAGTCACTTTACTCGTTCCGTAATGCATGATCCCGTGACTAACTACTTAGTCACATTGAGCTCATTATGATGATGCATTACCGAGTGGGCCCAGAGATACCTCTCCGTCATACGGAGTGACAAATCCCAGTCTCGATCCGTGCCAACCCAACAGACACTTTCGGAGATACCTGTAGTGCACCTTTATAGCCACCCAGTTACGTTGTGACGTTTGGTACACCCAAAGCATTCCTACGGTATCCGGGAGTTGCACGATCTCATGGTCTAGGGAAATGATTCTTGACATTAGAAAAGCTTTAGCAAACGAACTACACGATCTAGTGCTATGCTTAGGATTGGGTCTTGTCCATCACATCATTCTCCTAATGATGTGATCCCGTTATCAATGACATCCAATGTCCATGGTCAGGAAACCGTAACCATCTATTGATCAACGAGCTAGTCAACTAGAGGCTCACTAGGGACATGTTATGGTCTATGTGTTCACACATGTATTACGATTTCCAGATAACACAATTATAGCATGAACAATAGACAATTATCATGAACAAGGAAATATAATAATAACCATTTTATTATTGCCTCTAGGGCATATTTCCAACAGTCTCCCACTTTCACAAGAGTCAATAATGTAGTTACATTGTGATGAATCGTACACCCATAGAGTTCTGGTGTTGATCATGTTTCGCCCGTGGAAGAGGTTTAGTCAACGGATCTGCAATATTCAAATCCGTATGCACTTTACAAATATCTATGTCTCCATTTTGAACATTTTCATGAATGGAGTTGAAGCGACGCTTGATGTGCCTGGTCTTCTTGTGAAACCTGGGCTCCTTGGCAAGGGCAATAGCTCCAGTGTTGTCACAGAAGAGAGTCATCGGCCCCGATGCATTGGGAATAACTCCTAGGTCGGCAATGAACTCCTTCATCCAAATTGCTTCATGTGCTGCCTCCGAGGCTGCCATGTACTCCGCTTCACATGTAGATCCAGCCACGACGCTTTGCTTGCAACTGCACCAGCTGACTGCCCCACCATTCAAAATATAAACGTATCCGGTTTGTGACTTAGAGTCATCCAGATCTGTGTCGAAGCTAGCATCGACGTAACCCTTTACGACGAGCTCTTCGTCACCTCCATAAACGAGAAACATATCCTTAGTCCCTTTTAGGTACTTCAGGATGTTCTTGACCGCTGTCCAGTGTTCCATGCCGGGATTACTTTGGTAACTTCCTACCAAACTTATGGCAAGGTTTACATCAGGTCTGGTACACAGCATGGCATACATAATAGACCCTATGGCCGAGGCATAGGGGATGACACTCATCTTTTCTCTATCTTCTGCCGTGGTTGGGCATTGAGCTGTGCTCAATCTCACACCTTGCAATACAGGCAAGAACCCCTTCTTGGACTGATCCATATTGAACTTCTTCAATATCTTATCAAGGTATGTGCTTTGTGAAAGACCTATGAGGCGTCTCAATCTATCTCTATAGATCTTGATGCCTAATATGTAAGCAGCTTCTCCAAGGTCCTTCATTGAAAAACACTTATTCAAGTAGGCCTTTATGCTTTCCAAGAATTCTATATCATTTCCCATCAATAGTATGTCATCCACATATAATATGAGAAATGCTACAGAGCTCCCACTCACTTTCTTGTAAACACAGGCTTCTCCATAAGTTTGTGTAAACCCAAACGCTTTGATCATCTCATCAAAGCGAATGTTCCAACTCCGAGATGCCTGCACCAGCCCATAGATTGAGCGCTGGAGCTTGCATACCTTGTCAGCATTCTTAGGATCGACAAAACCTTTCGGCTGCATCATATACAATTCTTCCTTAAGGAAGCCGTTAAGGAATGCCGTTTTGACGTCCATTTGCCATATTTCATAATCGTAGAATGCGGCAATTGCTAACATGATTCGGACGGACTTCAGCTTCACTACGGGTGAGAAGGTCTCATCGTAGTCAACTCCTTGAACTTGTCGATAACCCTTAGCGACAAGTCGAGCTTTATAGATGGTAACATTTCCATCCGCGTCCGTCTTCTTCTTAAAGATCCATTTATTTTCTATCGTTTGCCGATCATCGGGCAAGTCTGTCAAAGTCCATACTTTGTTTTCATACATGGATCCTATCTCGGATTGCATGGCTTCAAGCCATTTGTTGGAATCTGGGCCTGCCATTGCTTCTTCATAGTTAGAAGGTTCACCATTGTCCAACAACCTGATTTCCATGACAGGGTTGTCGTACCACTCTGGTGCGGAACGTGTCCTTGTGGACCTACGAAGTTCAGTGGTAACTTGATCATGATCGTCATCATTAACTTCCTCTCTAGTCGGTGTAGGCACCACAGAAACATTTTCTTGTGCTGCGCTACTTTCTGGTTTGAGAGGGGTCATCTCATCAAGTTCCACTTTCCTCCCACTTACTTCTTTTGAGAGAAACTCTTTCTCCAGAAAGGACCCGTTCTTGGCAACGAAGATCTTGCCTTCAGATCTAAGGTAGAAGGTATACCCAATGGTTTCCTTAGGGTATCCTATGAAGACGCATTTTTCCGATTTGGGTTCGAGCTTTTCAGGTTGAAGTTTCGTGACATAAGCATCGCATCCCCAAACTTTAAGAAACGACAGCTTAGGTTTCTTTCCAAACCATAATTCATACGGTGTCGTCTCAACGGATTTCGACGGAGCCCTATTTAAAGTGAATGCGGCAGTCTCTAAAGCATAACCCCGGAATGATAGCGGTAGATAGGTAAGAGACATCATAGATCGCACCATATCCAATAGAGTGCCATTACGACGTTCGGACACACCATTACGCTGAGGTGTTCCAGGCGGCGTGAGTTGTGAAACAATTCCACATTTCCTTAAGTGTGTGCCAAATTCGTGACTCAAATATTCCCCTCCACGATCTGATCGTAAGAACTTTATTTTCCTGTCATGTTGATTCTCAACCTCACTCTGAAATTCCTTGAACTTTTCAAAGGTCTCAGACTTGTGTTTCATTAAGTAGACATACCCATATCTACTCAAGTCATCAGTGAGGGTGAGAACATAACGATAGCCACCGCGAGCCTCAACGCTAATTGGACCGCACACATCAATATGTATGATTTCCAATAAGTTGGTTGCTCGCTCCATTGTTCCGGAGAACGGAGTCTTGGTCATTTTGCCCATGAGGCATGGTTCGCGTGTCAAATGATTCATAATCAAGAGACTCCAAAAGTCCATCTGCATGGAGTTTCTTCATGCGTTTGACACCAATGTGACCAAGGCGGCAGTGCCACAAGTATGTGGGACTATCATTATCAACCTTACATTTCTTGGCATTCACACTATGAATATGTGTAACATCACGTTCGAGATTCATTAAGAATAAACCATTGACCAGCGGGGCATGACCATAAAACATATCTCTCATATAAATAGAACAACCATTATTCTCGGATTTAAATGAGTAGCCATCTCGCATCAAACGAGATCCAGATACAATGTTCATGCTCAAAGCTGGCACTAAATAACAATTATTGAGGTTTAAAACTAATCCCATAGGTAAATGTAGAGGTAGCGTGCCGACGGCGATCACATCGACCTTGGAACCATTCCCGACGCGCATCGTCACCTCGTCCTTCGCCAGTCTCCGCTTATTCCGCAGCTCCTGCTTTGAGTTACAAATATGAGCAACCGCACCGGTATCAAATACCCAGGAGCTACTACGAGCGCTGGTTAGGTACACATCAATAACATGTATATCACATATACCTTTGGTATTGCCGGCCTTCTTATCCGCTAAGTACTTGGGGCAGTTCCGCTTCCAGTGACTGTTTCCCTTGCAATAAAAGCACTCAGTCTCAGGCTTGGGTCCATTCTTTGTCTTCTTCCCGGCAGTTTGCTTACTGGGCGCGGCAACTCCCTTGTCGTCTTTCTTGAAGTTCTTCTTACCCTTGCCTTTCTTGAACTTCGTGGTTTTATTCACCATCAACACTTGATGTTCCTTTTTGATCTCCACCTTCGCTGATTTCAACATTGAATATACCTCAGGAATGGTCTTTTCCATCCCCTGCATATTGAAGTTCATCACAAATCTCTTGTAGCTAGGTGGGAGCGATTGAAGGATTCTGTCCACGACCGCGTCATCCGGGAGATTAACTCCCAGCTGAGACAAGCGGTTGTGCAACCCAGACATTTTGAGTATGTGTTCGCTGACGGAACTATTCTCCTCCATCTTACAACTGTAGAACTTGTCGGAGACTTCATATCTCTCGACCCGGGCATGAGCTTGGAAAACCATTTTCAGCTCTTGGAACATCTCATATGCTCCGTGCTGCTCGAAACACTTTTGGAGCCCCGGTTCTAAGCTGTAAAGCATGCCGCACTGAACCAGGGAGTAATCATCAACACGTGTTTGCCAAGCGTTCATAACGTCTTGGTTTGCTGGGACGGGTGCTTCACCTAGCGGTGCTTCAAGGACATATGCTTTCTTGGCAGCTATGAGGATGATCCTCAAGTTCCGGACCCAGTCCGTATAGTTGCTACCATCGTCTTTCAGCTTGGTTTTCTCTAGGAACGCGTTGAAGTTGAGGTTGACATTAGCGTGGGCCATTTGATCTACAAGACATATTGTAAAGATTTTAGACTAAGTTCATGATAATTAAGTTCATCTAATCAAATTATTAATGAACTCCCACTCAGACAGACATCCCTCTAGTCATCTAAGTGATACATGATCCGAGTCAACTAGGCCGTGTCCGATCATCACGTGAGACGGACTAGTCATCATTGGTGAACATCTTCATGTTGATCGTATCTGCTATACGACTCATGTTTGACCTTTCGGTCTCTTGTGTTCCGAGGCCATGTCTGTACATGCTAGGCTCGTCAAGTCAACCTAAGTGTATTGCATGTGTAAATCTGGCTTACACCCGTTGTATGCGAACGTTAGAACCTATCACACCCGATCATCACGTGGTGCTTCGGAACAACAAACCTTCGCAACGGTGCACAGTTAGGGGGAACACTTTCTTGAAATTTTAGCGAGGGATCATCTTATTTATGCTACCGTCGTTCTAAGAAATAAGATGTAAAACATGATAAACATCACATGCAATCAAATAGTGACATGATATGGCCAATATCATTTTGCTCCTTTTGATCTCCATCTTCGGGGCGCCATGTTCATCATTGTCACCGGCATGACACCATGATCTCCATCATCGTGTCTTCATGAAGTTGTCTCGCCAACTATTACCTCTACTACTATGGCTAACGGTTAGCAATAAAGTAAAGTAATTACATGACGTTTCAGTTGACACGCAGGTCATAAGTAAATTAAGACAACTCCTATGGCTCCTGCCGGTTGTCATACTCATCGACATGCAAGTCGTGATTCCTATTACAAGAACATGATCAATCTCATACATCACATATATCATTCATCACATTCTTCTGGCCATATCACATCACATGACACATGTTGCAAAAACAAGTTAGACGTTCTCTAATTGTTGTTGCAAACTTTTACGTGGCTGCTATAGGTTTCTAGCAAGAACGTTTCTTACCTACGCCAAAACCACAACGTGATATGCCAATTTATATTTACCCTTCATAAGGACCCTTTTCATCGAATCCGATCCGACTAAAGTGGGAGAGACAGACACCCGCTAGCCACCTTATGCAACTAGTGCATGTCACTCGGTGGAACCTGTCTCACGTAAGCGTACGTGTAAGGTCGGTCCGGACCGCTTCATCCCACGATGCCGCCGAATCAAGATAAGACTAGTAACGGCAAGTAAATTGACAAAATCAACGCCCACAACAACTTGTGTTCTACTCGTGCATAGAAACTACGCATAGACCTAGCTCATGATGCCATTGTTGGGGATCGTTGCAGAAATTTAAAATTTTCTACGCATCACCAAGATCCATCTATGGAGTCATCTAGCAACGAGAGAGAGAGGAGTGCATCTACATACCCTTGTAGACCGCGAGCGGAAGCGTTCAAGAGAACGGGGTTGATGGAGTCGTACTCGTCGTGATCCAAATCACCGATGATCCTAGCGCCGAACGGACGGCACCTCCGCGTTCAACACACGTACGGAGCGGAGACGTCTCCTCCTTCTTGATCCAGCAAGGGGGAAGGAGAGGTTGATGGAGATCCAGCAGCACGACGGTGTGGTGGTGGAAGCAGCGGGATTCCAGCAGGGCTTCGCCAAGCGCTACTAGAGGAGGAAGAGGTGTCACGGGAGGGAGAGGGAGGCGCCAGGGCTTAGGGTGCGGCTGCCCTCCCCCCCCCCTCCATAGGGGCTAGGGGGCGCATGCCCCCCTTGGAGATCCCATCTAGAGGGGGGCGGCGGCCCCCGGGGCGGCGGCCCCCTTAGGGTTTCCAACCAGGGGGCGCATGCCCCCTCGGGGGGCAACGGCCCCCTTGGGTTTCCAACCCTAGGCGCCTTGGGCCCTTGGGTGGGGTGCACCAGCCCACCAGGAGCTGGTTCCCATGCCACTTCAGCCCATGGGGTCCTCCGGGATAGGTGGCCCCACCCGATGGACCCCCGGGACCCTTCCGGTGGTCCCGGTGCGATACTGGTGACCCCCGAAACTCTCCCGGTGGCCGAAACTGGACTTCCTATATATAAATCTTTACCTCCGGACCATTCCGGAACTCCTCGTGACATCCAGGATCTCATCCGGGACTCCGAACAACTTTCGGTTAACCGCATACTAATATATGTACAACTCTAGCGTCACCGAACCTTAAGTGTGTAGACCCTACGGGTTCGGGAGACACGTAGACATGACCGAGACAACTCTCCGGTCAATAACCAACAGCGGGATCTGGATACCCATGTTGGCTCCCACATGCTCCACGATAATCTCATCGGATGAACCACGATGTCGAGGATTCAATCAATCCCGTATACAATTCCCGTTGTCTATCGGTACGTTACTTGCCCGAGATTCGATCGTCGGTATCCCAATACCACGTTCAATCTCGTTACCGGCAAGTCACTTTACTCGTTCCGTAATGCATGATCCCGTGACTAACTACTTAGTCACATTGAGCTCATTATGATGATGCATTACCGAGTGGGCCCAGAGATACCTCTCCATCATACGGAGTGACAAATCCCAGTCTCAATCCGTGCCAACCCAACATACACTTTCGGAGATACCTGTAGTGCACCTTTATAGCCACCCAGTTACCTTGTGACGTTTGGTACACCCAAAGCATCCCTACGGTATCCGGGAGTTGCACGATCTCATGGTCTAAGGAAATGATACTTGACATTAGAAAAGCTTTAGCAAACGAACTACACGATCTAGTGCTATGCTTAGGATTGGGTCTTGTCCATCACATCATTCTCCTAACGATGTGATCCCGTTATCAATGACATCCAATGTCAATGGTCAGGAAACCGTAACCATCTATTGATCAACGAGCTAGTCAACTAGAGGCTCACTAGGGACATGTTATGGTCTATGTGTTCACACATGTATTACGATTTCCGGATAACACAATTATAGCATGAACAATAGACAATTATCATGAACAAGGAAATATAATAATAACCATTTTATTATTGCCTCTAGGGCATATTTCCAACATCTTCTGGATCTTGTGTTGTGAGTTCGTTGAGTTCGTCCGTGAGATCTTAGCAAGCTAGGGCGTGGATCATAGGGAAAGAACTTCGTGCGCACCCCGGAGTTCGAACCTTAAGGGTTTTGCCGGAACCCGTGATCCGATAGAATATTCCCTTAAGAACGCTAGCTTTCGGCTTCACCCAGTCTGACGTACACATCCGGATGACCCGGTAGTAACAATCGCAAAGGTGCTCCCTTTATGCCCTAGCCGAACTAATGAGAACGTAGGGCATAAGCACAGGAGCCAGGCAACCTAGCTTGGCCAAAACTTAAGTCATATCGATGCATATAATGGTGAAGAAAAGGTACATATGTAATGAGCTTGATGCTCGGGGAATAATAATAGCAAGCTTCTGATCGAGAAGCCCCCCAGGTATAACGGACGTACATTTTTAAAGATGTGTGCGTCAGGCGTGCACGGTCTAACCGCACAAAAGCTGTAAGACTAAAGAGAAAAAATGAAAAGAGAGGGAAAGAAGAAAAAAGGTATTTATGGAAACAGCAGGGAGAAGGAGACGAACAAAGAGTTCGGCGCTTAGGCATAGAATCTTCGGAGTCTGGCCGCGTTCTAGGGGTTCGGCTCGAGGCGATTGTCTGACGCATCACGCAGGCGGTACGCTCCTCCGGTGAGAACATCATCAATGATGAAGGGACCCTCCCATTTGGGCTTGAGTTTGTCCTTTTTCTTCTCTGGCAAGCGTAGAACGAGTTCGCCAATTTTATCAGTCTTGGCCCGTACTTCTCTGCTTTGATATCTGCGGGCCTGTTGTTGATAAAATGCGGAACGGGCTTTTGCAACGTCACGCTCCTCCTCCAGGGCGTCTAGGCTGTCCTGCCAATCGAGCTCGGCCTCTCTCTCTTCGTACATGCGCACCCGAGGTGAGTCATGTATAATGTCGTAGGGTAGCACAACCTCTGTGTCGTACACCATGAAAGGTGTGTATCCGGTAGTGCGATTGGGCACGGTCCGCAGCCCCCAGAGTACGGAGTCAAGCTCCTCAACCCAGTGTTTGTCTGATTCCTTCAAAGACCGCACCAGTCTGGGTTTAATGCCGCTCATAATAAGACCGTTGGCCCATTCAACTTGACCGTTTATCTGCGGATGATAGACAGAGGCGTAATCGAGCTTGATGCCCAGATTAGCGCACCAGGTTTTCACTTCGTCGGCTGTGAAGTTGGAACCGATATTAGTGATGATGGTGTGTGGAACACCGTAACGGTGTACAACGCCGGATATGAAATCTATCACCTGCCCGGACTCGGCCGTTTTCACTGGTTTGGCCTCTATCCACTTAGTGAATTTATCCACCATGACCAGCAGATATTTTTTCTTAAGGCTTCCTCCTTTAAGGGGTCCAACCATATCCAGTCCCCAGACCGCGAAAGGCCATGTGATGGGGATTTTTTGTAGGGCGGTGGGGGGCATATGGCTTTGGTTGGCGAAGAGTTGGCATCCGACGCAACGTTGGACAAGGTCCTGTGCATCTGCTCGGGCCGTCGGCCAATAAAACCATGTACGGAAGGCCTTGCTAACAAGGGCCCGAGCTGCGGCGTGGTGCCCGCCTAGACCGGCATGAATCTCAGCCAGAAGCTGCCGCCCCTCCTCCTCGGAGATACATCTTTGAAGGACTCCGGTAGCGCTTTTCTTATAGAGCTCTCCGTCGTGAACCTTGTAGGCCTTCGAACGCCGGACAATGCGGCGGGCCTCATTCTAATCCTTAGGAAGTTCCTTCCTATTAAGGTAGGCCAAGAAGGGTTCGGTCCATGGGGCAATGACTGCCATAATGAGATGGGCCGACGGTGTTATTTCGGTAGCTGAGCCTCCGATGATATCGGTGTGTTCGGAATCTGGGGTTGTGTTCAGATCCGGACTAGTGTTGCCGCATTCCCCCTGCCACACCACGGATGGCTTAAAAAGCCTTTCCAGAAAGATGTTAGGTGGGACGGGGTCGCGCTTGGCGCCGATACGAGCAAGAACGTCCGCCGCTTGATTACTTTCTCGAGCCATGTGGTGGAACTCGAGTCCCTCGAACCGGGCCGACATTTTTAGGACGGCATTACGATAAGCTGCCATCTTCGGATCTTTGGCATCGAAGTTCCCATTTATTTGAGATATTGCAAGGTTTGAGTCCCCGCGCACTTCCAGGCGTTGTATGCCCATGGAGACAGCCATCCGGAGACCATGCAATAAGGCCTCGTATTCGGCTGCGTTATTGGAGTCTGTGTATAGTATTTGGAGTACGTACTGAATGACGTCTCCAGTGGGGGACGTTAAAACGATGCCCGCTCCTAGCCCTGCCAGCATTTTGGAGCCATCAAATACATAACCCAATTGGAATATGTGCCGTACTCTTTAGGGAGTTTGGCCTCTGTCCATTCGGCGACGAAGTCAGCCAGTACTTGGGATTTAATAGCTCGACATGGTTTGTATGTAATATCAAATGGAAGGAGCTCAATGGCCCATTTGGCAATCCGGCCCATAGCATCGCGGTTGTTTATTATGTCGTTGAGTGGTACTTCGAAGGCCATCGTGATCGAACACTCCTGGAAGTAGTGTCGTAGCTTTCGGGATGCCATGAAGACCGCGTATGCTATCTTTTGATAATGGGGGTATCGGGATTTGCATGGTGTAAGGACAGTGGATACATAGTATACTGGCTTCTGAAGCGGGAATTTGTGTCCGTCCTGTTCTTGTTCAACGATGAGCACGGCGCTCACCACCTGATGTGTAGCCGATATGTATAGTAACATGGGTTCGCCGACGTTTGGCGCCGCCAAGATTGGGTTGCTCGCTAGAAGGGTTTTTATTTCTTCCAGTCCGGCTGTTGCCGCGTCCGTCCACTCGAAGTGATCAATTCGCCGTAGAAGGCGATAGAGTGGCAGTGCCTTTTCTCCTAATCTGGAGATAAAGCGGCTTAGAGCTGCCACGCAACCCGCGAGTTTTTGGGATTGTTTAAGGTCTGTTGGCATAGCCAATTGTGGCAGAGCTTGGATTTTGGCTGGATTTGCTTTAATTCATCTATTGGAAACGATGAAGCCCGACAGCTTTCCTGCGGGGACGCCAAAAACACACTTTTCCGGATTGAGCTTAATGTCATATCCACGGAGGTTGTCAAATGTGAGACGTAGGTCATCTATTAGTGTTTCGACATGCCTTGTCTTGATTACGACGTCGTCCACATAGGCTTCAACTGTCTTTCCAATCTGTTTCTCCAGGCATGTTTGGATCATGCGTTGGTAGGTGGCGCCGGCATTCTTGAGCCCGAAGGGCATGGTATTGAAGCAGAATGGCCCATATTGGGTGATATATGTTGTTGCAGCTTGATCGGACTCCTTCATTTTAATTTGATGGTATCCGGATACGCGTCGAGGAAACACAGTGAGTCGTGTCCTGCGGTAGCATCAATGATTTGATCGATGCGGGGGAGGGGGCAGGGATCCTTTGGGCAAACCTTATTGAGGTCTTTAAAATCGACACACATGCGCCATGATTTATCCTTCTTTGGTACCATCACTAGGTTTGCCAGCCAGTCCGGATGTTTTATTTCTCTAATGAATCCGGCCTCGATTAGCTTGGCTAGCTCCTCTCCCATGGCTTGGCGTTTGGGTTCGCAAAAGCGCCGCAGTGTTTGTTTGACCAGTTTATATCCCTTTAATATGTTGAGGTTGTGTTCCGCCAGCTTGTGCGGGATTCCTGGCATGTCAGAAGGGTGCCAGGCGAATATATCCCAGTTTTCGCGAAGAAAATCCCGTAGCGCGACGTCGACCGTTGGGTCTAGTTGTGCACCAATAGATGTTGTCTTCTCGGGGTTCGTTGGATGGACCTGGAATTTGACTATTTCTTCCGCTCGCTTGAAGGAGGTGGATTTGGGGCGTTTGTCCAAGATCACATCGTCCCTGTCCACCGTGGAGCGCAGTGCGGTTAATTCTTCGATCGCGATGGCTTCAGATAATGCCTCGAGGGCCAGGGATGCGGTTTTATTTTCAGCGCGGAGTGCTATGTCCGGATCACTGGCGAGAGTGATTATGCCGTTGGGCCCGGGCATCTTAAGCTTCATGTACCAGTAATGAGGTACGGCTTGGAAGCATGTAAATGCCTCTCGCCCCAAGAGGGCGTGATATCCGCTGTTGAAAGGGGCCACTTGGAAGGTTATTTCTTCGGACCGATAATTCTCCGGCGTGCCGAATACCACGTCGAGTGTTATTTTTCCCGCACACCGCGCCTCCCGACTGGGAATTATTCCCTGGAAGGTCGTGCTGCTTTGCTCAATGCGGCTCCTGTCTATTTCCATTTTGTGGAGTGTATCTTCGTAGATGAGGTTTAGTCCGCTGCCGCCGTCCATGAGAACCTTGGAGAGCCGAAAGCCATCCACGATTGGACTGAGGACCAAGCCAGCTGGTGCTCGGACTGTCCTGCATTGTGGTTCCTCACCGGCATTTAAAGTTATAGCCGTGTCGTTCCAAGGGTTTATTGCTGCTATTTGACAGACTTCGGTGAGTCCGCGGAGTGCCCTTTTGCGCCTATTGTTTGAGGCGAATGTCTCAAAGACCGTCAGTACTTTGGGGTCGTCGTCTTCTGGGGGGTGTTGTTCTGGGGTATTCTTGGTGAGGATCTCCACGCCGCTCTTCGCCACTTGCCGGAGTATCCAACATGCTCTAAGGCTATGTGTTGGTATGTTATCCGGTGTTGCGTGTATTTTGCATGGCCCATCGAGCCATCCTTCCAGAACGGTTCCGCGCCCCGTACTGGACTTATATTTCTTTACTATTGAACCGGGCGTGTTACAAGGGTGCGCCCTTTTCGCTTGAAATGAGGGGTTGAGTGGGGACCAATGGTTCCCAACGGGCTGCCTGAGTTTTCCAGGCGCTTTCCATTGCATTGTACTTCTGTACGATAGTTGCCAAGTCAGCGAAGTGTAGTATGCGATGGCGGTTGATGGCGTTGAGGATTCCTTCATCCGTGCAATTGCTGCGGAACGCTGAGATCGCTTCATCGTCGCGGCAATCTTTAATCTTGTCTTTGACAAGAAGGAATCTGGCCTAGAAGTGGTGGACCGTTTCCTGAGACTGTCGTTGTATGCTCATGAGAGCGCTTATATTTGGGTGGGTGGGTGGTTTTAAATCTGAACCCTGACCCAATTTTGGATCCGGAGTCTGAAGGTCTTCCGAACTTAACAGATCGGGCTCCGGAATATCCACTGGTTTCTTAGGCCCGTCGTCCGATTCTATGTTCGGAGGGCAGGATGCATCTCCTCGCAGGTGGGTGTCCGGCTCTTCGAAGCCGGAGATCCGGACATAGTCTGTCCTTGGTATGGAGGAAGAGTTGTCGTCTCGCTCCTCGACTACCGCTGTCTGGTGGGTGATCAGTGGAGATTTGATTTCTCTCTGATCGGGTTTAAGCCCAATTCGATCGTAGTCTGTAGCAACCCCCAGGGCGGCGATGCGATCTAGGAGCTTGTTTAAAGATGAAAGCTCTGCTGGATCCATCTGCTTGGAGCGTTCGGAGTCGATACGAAGGGGATTTTCGATGACTCGAGAGGTCATCATCGGCTCAACGACCGAACGGGCGGTCATGGTAAAGCCACCCAGCTGTAGGGTTTGGCCTGGGGCCAATGCTCCTCCAGCAGTGATATTTTCCTTGAGAACAAGGCGAGCCATTGATCCTGTCGTCGACGTCACAGTGGAACTCTCAATGAAAGCACCAATGTCGGTGTCAAAATCGGCGGATCTCGGGTAGGGGGTCCCGAACTGTGCATCTAAGGTCGACGGTAACAGGAGACAGGGGACACGATGTTTACCTAGGTTCGGGCCCTCTCTATGGAGGTAATACCCTACTTCCTGCTTGATTGATCTTGATGAATATGAGTATTACAAGAGTTGATCTACCTCGAGATCGTGATGGCTAAACCCTAGAAGTCTAACCTGTATGACTATGGTAATGTGTCTCTCCTCTCCGGACTAAGTCCTCCGGTTTATATAGACACCGGGAGGATCTAGGGTTACACAAGGTCGGTTACAGAGAAAGGAATCTACATATTCGGTCGCCAAGCTTGCCTTCCACGCTAAGGAGAGTCCCATCCGAACACGGGTGCAGTCTTCGGTCTTCGTATCTTCACAACCCATCAGTCCGGCCCATGGCTAGCAGGCCGGACGCCCGAGGACCCCTTAGTCTAGGACTCCCTCACAATCGTCAAAGATATCCACCAAGGCGAGTGCGGCCACCACGCGGCCTCCAGGTCCCTTGTTGCCAAAGCTTTCCGCCATGGTTTCTTCTGGCCGACTGCTTTGGAAGACGCCAAGGATGTGGTCAAGCATTGCAAGGGATGCCAGAAATTCAGCTCCAAGCAACATCTGTCGGCTTCTGCACTCAAGATCATCCCCCTCACTTAGCCCTTTTCCATGTGGGGGCTGGACATGGTGGGACCATTCAAGACAGCACGCGGTGGCATGACCCATCTGCTTGTCGCCGTGGACAAATTCACCTATGATATTACAAATCCTCCGAAGATTTTACAGTTGATACAGTATGTACCACGCTACCTTTTGTATTAAGTGCAAGACATCGGGTCCCTCGAGGAGCACTCGGGGGCTACCCTTTATCTATATGATAAGTATTATGCCTATGAATGTGTTATTTCTTTCTTCTACCTAGCACCGTGTTTGACCAGTCGGCCCGTGGGCTTGCCGCCTTGTATTATGTCAGTGCTACCTGTAGTCGGACAAGTAATGTGCCGGCATCTAAGCCCTCTCTTGCCACAAGCCGCAGCTCACAGAGCGACCGTCCGGCCGGCAAGAGTTAAAGGCAGGAAACGATGCCCACATGAAAAATGGCTAAGGACAAAAGCATCTACATAAGATAAGCCGGCTCCCCGCCCCGGCTGCTGAGCAGCCAGCCGGCCGGTTTCTTACTTAGCTTGCTACATTCCAGTCGGCAAAAGTACTTGCCCTCCCAAATGGCTAAGTACTTGACACAGCCACAGTCCGCAGAGCGGCTGTCCGGCTGGCAAGACGGCAGCCAAGGGAGGGCAGCAAAGGAAAAAGCCAAAGAACATAAAGCAAGAAAAGTTGGAACTCGGCAAAAGCACAACTCGTGCGAGAATTAATTTACATATCAAAAGTCGCTTGGCCAGCATTCAACGAAGTTTGAATACACCCCCAGTGGGAGGAACTGCGCAAATTTAACAAGTTTTGTTCAAAGAGACTACGAAGCAGGGAATGTTAAGATAAAACTGGCCGCCTAGGCCAAAGGAGCAGCAGGCGGGTCTGGCGGGTTGGTGGAGTCGACTGCGCTGGCTGGTGGAGCGGTCGGCTGGCGGGTCTCGGCTTGGTCACCTTCAGCAGCAGTTGACGTGCTCGCACGCAGCTTGTTGCTCGAGGCACGGTCGAGCTGAGGCTGGCCATCCGCTCCGACTTCCCCATCCGCTCCGTCCTCCGGTGCATCGTCTTCACCATCCTCGTCCTCACCTTCGTCGCTGGTGGCGATCTCCTCCATCGAGTCCTCGCCATCAGCCGGGTTCAGCCCGAACCAGTTGGGCGGCAACTCGACACCCTCCTCGTCCAGCTCGGGGATGAAGTCATCGGTGTTGGTGTACTCGGCGATCGCCGCCGCATGCTGAGTAAGCTTAGCGGCCACCACCACCAACTCCCCGGTGGCCTCCTGCCGGAAGGTGGCCAACTGGTCGAGGTTCAGCCCGGGATACCAGGCCTTGACGAATTCCAAGGCCCTGCATGCACCCGTCCGAGCCGAGGAGCCCTTCCACGCCTCAAGGCGGCCAAGTCCCACTTCCAGCCAGTCGGTAGTTCATCTAGGAGTGCGAGGAACGTTGGCTTCTGGCCAAAGGGCGGACAACACCTGGGCTCCGACGCGCTGCAGGCGGCGAAGCATTCGATGAGACGGCTGAAGACGCGCTTGGATGGCGCGAAGCTTCTCGTTGAGGGTCCGGAGCGCGTTAGGCGCGATTTCCGCACCTTCGCTCCTTCGCTTCGTGGTGTGCCTTGATGGCCTGACTGGCGGCAACGGCATAGCCAGGGAAGAATTCTGCAGAAGAAGAAAATATTAGAAGCCAGAAGCTGACTTCTGCAGCAGTCGGCGGCTGTTCAAAAAGAAGAGGCAACTCACCATCGATCATGTCTTCGATATTGCCATAGCCGTCGTTCAGCACCTTCTCCTTCTCGGCCCAGCTCGAACGCTCAGTCTCGAACTCGGTCAAGAGGCTGGCCTCGCCGTCCTTCGCTGCCTGGAGGGCCGCCTTGTGCTGATCCGCCTGGTCAGCCAGATTCTTGGACAGGCGGTCGCGCTCCTCGGCCGCCTTGCGACACTCCTCCTCCTTAGCAAGCAACGCGGTTTGGGCCTCGCCTAGCTGCTGCTGCAAGGTGGCGTTGGCTCCTGCAGAAGACAAGAAAGAAAAGACAGTCAGCAAATCAACAAAAGAAAAAAGTAGTTGCTGGAAGATCCGGCCCGATTGCTCAGCAGTCGACCCGAATCTCGGGGGCTACACCCCGCGGGTGCGCTAGTGCGCCCCCGCGAGAATAAGGGCCGAGTGCTTACTCGAGCTGTCGGACAGGTCGGCGGTGCGCTTGGCCAGCTCCCGGACATGGGAGTTGAAGGCGGCCGCGCGGATGTTGTGGTAGTCCTGCAACAAAGACAACAGAAGAGAAAAGAAAAAGGTTAGCACTCAGAACTTACTTTTAAGTTCCGAGCCGCCTACTCAGGAGCCGGCCCGGAACTCGGTGGCTACACCCAGTGGGTGCGCTGGCGCGCCCCCACGGAAGATTTCGAGAAGATCGCAAGAATCAAAAACAAGCAATCAAGAGATATACCCGGATGGCTGCATGCGTCGCCAACAACTCCTTTCTGTACTGCTGGAGGGCGGCGCCTTGGGCCTAAAGATGGGCCTGGACGTCATTCGTCACCCGATTCAGCAAGCCCGTCCCACCCCCAGGAGCCCACTCTGGTGGGGCGGCACTGCTGGCCTCGGCGTCAGGGGCCAAAGAACTTGCGGCCCCAAAGTCCAGCGGCCTTGGCGCAGACGCCGCCTTCTCCGAACGACGGTGCCCCGGAGTGCGGATCACCGGAGTCGAGCCCACCACCAACTCGTCGCCAATTGGTGGCACCGGTGGCACTTCAGGCCGACTGCTCTACGTGTCAGCAGTCGGCACTTGTGGGGGCACCTCCGCCCCCAAGATGATGACGTCGCCCCCTCCCCTCTCCATGACCGGCTGGTCATTGCCGGCTCCCCCAGTCGGCATCGGGATCTTGGGCGCGAGTGGCGCGGAGCGCAGTGGGACAACGAGTTGCGGAGCCTGGCTATGGGCCACCTCCGCCTCCTGCGCCTTGGCGGCCGCGTCCTCCCGCTCCTTGGCCGCGGCGTCGGCCTGAGCCTTGGTGGCCACGTGGGCTTCATCCTGCGCCGCCTTGGTTGCGCCACTTTCTGCCGCTCCGCCTCCTCCCACTCCTCGAGCACCTCCTGCGCGCTCCACTCCGTCGCCGCCTGGAGCTCGGCGTGTGGGTCAACACGGCGGGTGTTGGCGCAGCCTTCCTTCGCCCCAATCACGGAAGCAGAGGCCGACTGCTCAAGAGAGAGCAGGGCCCTGTTCAAACATGAAAAAGAAGAAACTCAGAAGGAGTTTGCAAGAAGGAAGAAAAAGAAAGCGCAAGAGATAGCAAACACTTATGAAGACACCATGGGCGGCTGCTTCGGGGCCTTCTGAAACTGGGCCGCCTTGGCGGCGGGCTCCTGCCGCCTGGTCGCGGCGGCCGTGTTCCGGGGCTTCTTCGGCCGGCTGCCGAACAGCGGCGGGCCGGCTCGGCGCTTTGGCGCGCCGCCTCGTGCGGTCGGCGCCACTAAGGAGCTCGCGCCCACCTTGTTGGCGCCCTGCGGGCGGCGCGGTTCGGCCTCCTCCTCGTCGTCGTCAGGCCAGTCCTCTACGCCGCCTCCTCCGGAGCCGCCTGCTCCTCCACCGCCACCTGTGGCGTCGTCTTCTTCCAGGGTGGCCGCCCCCAAGTTGGGGTCGTCCGCGT
This sequence comes from Aegilops tauschii subsp. strangulata, assembly GCF_002575655.3. NCBI lineage: Eukaryota > Viridiplantae > Streptophyta > Magnoliopsida > Poales > Poaceae > Aegilops > Aegilops tauschii. The sequence continues at coordinate 523,310,009 of NC_053036.3, forward strand.
CACTCGCTGACCGGTCCGGCAGGTACTCCTGACCCTGCTCCAGGGCGTCGGCTGCCAGCTGGGTTGTGAAGATCTGCATCGTGACCGACTCATCAGGCGGCAAAGCAGAACCCGGCAAATAAAGAGAAAAGAGTTGAAGACTCACCGCCGCCGGCGGGTCTGTGCGGGAGTATGGCCGCTTGCTGAACTGCCACTCTGCCTCCGAGAGCTTGCAGTTTGATATATAGTTCACCAGCCGAGCCACTTCCGTGTCCGGCATCTCCTTGGTGCACATCCGGCACGGGTGTTGGTGCCCGCTCATCCGGCTGATCAGATGAGGTCGGCCTTGAAGAGGGAGCACCCGGCGCACCACGAAGGCAGTCAGCAGGTCCGACCCCTTGAGGCCCTCTGACTCCATCATCACCTTGAGCCGAGCGATGGCGGCGGTGGAGGCGGCCGACAGCGTCCTCGGCTTGAAAGTCCAGTTGGTGCGGGGTTCAGCCGGCGGGCCGGCTGTATAAGCCGGCAGGTTCACAAAGTCCAGCGTCGGGTGCACGTTCTTGACATAGAAATATGATTTTTGCCACAGCTTGATCGACTGTGTCAAACTGATAGCCGGGAAGCAGTTCCCAGCGCCCGGACGCCGCACCGCAATGAAGGCTCCGCACTGGGCCGCTCCCCCTTGGCCGCAGTACTGAGCTTGGTGTAGAAGAACTCCCCCCAGAGCTGGAGGGTGGGGAGAATGCCGAAGTAACCCTCGCAGAGAGTAACAAAGGCGGACAGCAGCACCACCGTGTTCGGTGTGAGGTGGTGCGGCTGGAGGCGATAGAACTGGAGGAAGGACCGAAGGAAGCCGCTTGCCGGCAGGCCGAAGCCGCGGAGGAAATGCGATCGGAAGACGACGTGTTCGCCTTCCTCCAGCGCCGGCAAGATCTCCTTCTCGGGCAGAGCGCGTACCTATATGTAGCCCTCGTTAGGCAGCCGCCGCGTTTGGTGATCATCATGGACGTTCGAGCCGTCCTAGTCGCCGGCCCGCTCGCGCGCCATGAGAGCAAAGCCCGACGGAGGCACGGCGCGACGACGAACGCGCGAGCCTGCGGCAGAGTGGCGATGCTGCAGGGTGGATAGGCTCGGCGACGCGGGGCTGTGGCGGCACTTCGGCAAGATGCGGGGGTGCGGCGGCAGCAGAGAGAAGAGAAGGGAAATGGCGAAGGGAGAGGAGGGTGCGCGTGCGTCTGCCGCTCCCCTCCTCCCCTTACTTATAGCCCCAAGCGGCGGAGCCGAGGGGGCGGGAACGTGGGGGACGTGGGATTAACTGCGCCCATGACCCCACGACCCCGCGTTTACCGCGCAGTAATGACGCGCATTTACTGCGCCACGGAATCCCAACCGTCCGCCTCGGCCGCAGCGGATCCGCACGCGTGCCGAGGCCCGGTAGTGGTGGGCCCCGGCCTGCGGCGATGTCCCATCGCGCGCGTGGGCTGGCAGGCCGGCTCGGCTGGCTGACGCCGGATGGTATGCGGGCAGCGGGCGGCAAGCCCGGCGCCTGGCTGGCGCGCCACCTGGCTCCCGCCACGACATTTCGAAATCACCAGGCGGCCTGCCTAGTCATGGCCGACTCCTAGCTGTCGACGCCTCAGAAGACGGACGAAGCGCTATCACCAACCACTCGGAGTAGGAAGCTGCCGAGGCTCCTCGTCTTTTTGGCCACTGCGTCTCGTCAGCTTCGGGGACTATTGTCGGAGTAAATGACCACGGGTAGCTGATACGTCTCCAACGTATCTATAATTTATGAAGTATTCATGCTATTATATTATCTGTTTCGGATGTTTAATGGGCTTTATTTTACACTTTTATATTATTTTTGGGACTAACCTATTAACCCAGAGCCCAGTGCCAGTTTCTGTTTTTTCCTTTGTTTCAGTGTTTCGCAGAAAAGGAATATCAAACGGAATGAAACCTTCGGAAAAGTTATTTTTGGAAAGAAAGCAATACGGGAGACATGGAGTGCACGTCAGGGGATCAACGAGGCGAGCACGAGGCAAGGGGCGCGCCCACCCCCCCTGGGCGCGCCCTCCACACTCGTGGGCCCCTCGTGGCTCCCCTTACCGACTTCTTTCGCCTATATATCTCCATATACCCTAAAACGATCGGGGAACAGAATAGATCGGGAGTTCCGCCGCCGCAAGCCTCTGTAGCCACCAAAAACCAATCGGGACCCTGTTCCGGCACCCTGCCGGAGGGGGATCCCTCACCGGTGGCCATCTTCATCATCCCGACGCTCTCCATGATGAGGAGGGAGTAGTTCACCCTCGGGGCTGAGGGTATGTACCAGTAGCTATGTGTTTGATCTCTCTCTCTCTCTCTCTCTCTCTCTCGTGTTCTTGATTTGGCACGATCTTGATGTATCGCGAGCTTTGCTATTATAGTTGGATCTTATGATGTTTCTCCCCCTCTACTCTCTTGTAATGGATTGAGTTTTCCCTTTGAAGTTATCTTATCAGATTGAGTCTTTCAGGATTTGAGAACACTTGATGTATGTCTTGCATGTGCTTATCTATGGTGACAATGGGATATTCACGTGATCTACTTGATGTATGTTTTGGTGATCAACTTGCGGGTTCCGTAACATTGTGAACTTATGCATAGGGGTTGGCACACGTTTTTGTCTTGACTCTCCGGTAGAAACTTTGGGGCACTCTTTGAGGTTCTATGTGTTGGTTGAATAGATGAATCTGAGATTGTGTGATGCATATCTTATAATCATACCCACGGATACTTGAGGTGACATTGGAGTATCTAGGTGACATTAGGGTTTTGGTTGATGTGTGTCTTAAGGTGTTATTTTACTACGAACTCTAGGGCTGTTTGTGACACTTATAGGAATAGCCCAATGGATTGATCGGAAAGAATAACTTTGAGGTGGTTTCGTACCCTACCATAATCTCTTCGTTTGTTCTCCGCTATTAGTGACTTTGGAGTGACTCTTTGTTGCATGTTGAGGGATAGTTATATGATCCAATTATGTTATTATTGTTGAGAGAACTTGCACTAGTGAAAGTATGAACCTTAGGCATTGTTTCCTAGCATTGCAATACCATTTACACTCACTTTTACCACTTGCTACCTTGCTGTTTTTATATTTTCAGATTACAAAAACCTATATCGACCATCATATTGCACTTGTATCACCATCTCTTCGCTGAACTAGTGCACCTATACAATTTACCATTGTATTGGGTGTGTTGGGGACACAAGAGACTCTTTGTTATTTAGTTGCAGGGTTGTTTGAGAGAGACCATCTTCAACCTACGCCTCCCACGGATTGATAAACCTTAGGTCATCCACTTGACGGAAATTTGCTACTGTCCTACAAACCTCTGTACTTGGAGGCCCAACAACGTCTACAAGAAGAAGGTTGCGTAGTAGACATCAGTAGCCTCATCAGCCTCCCCTGTTATTTCAAGACATTGGGGTCGGCTGCGCCCCTCAAGCATCAAAGACAAAGGGTCGCCTTCTTGGGGCCGGCTGGTCCGAGCGGCCGACTGTTAGAAGACGGCGAGACCTAAAGGACGGCCACGAGGTGGGCCGACTCCTAGCAGGCGGCCTCCAGATCGGCCGACTCTTAGCAGGCGGCCCCCTCGCGCCCTCAAAGTTTGCACCCGCATAAACATGACGAGACGGGGCGTGGCTACAGTGCAGTCTGCCACCCCTGAATCCAGGGTGGAGCGTGGCCACAGTGCGGCGTACTGCGCGGACACCCCTCGCCCGGTGCGGCACTGTTGCCATGCAACCCATGAGATCACACATGGCAGAGAAGGCCATGCTCCCACGACGGACTGTCGGTACGGCCCACAGGCGGCTGGCCCTACGTGTTCGTTAGAAGCCAGAAGACGGCGAGCCCTGATCAGCCGGCTTGTGGGGAGGCCGACTCCTGACCAGGCCTATATAAACCTGGGGGTAGGCCTATATAAACCCCCCAGGGCACCCATGCAAAGGGTTGAGCCCCTGAGATACTACACACACCACGTAGAGGGAGGAGTAGAGCTAGCCCTGCCCTTCTTCCTCCTCTAGCCAAACAGCTGAAGGAGCACTTGTAGTCACTTGTTGAGTTAGTGATCATGCAGAGACCCCGCAGAGCCGGACTAGGGGTGTTATCTCCTAGGAGAGCCCCGAACCTGGGTAAAGTACGCCGGCATTCATGTCTACGCCTTATCCCGTTTCCAGGCACCGGCTACGTCTTACTAGCTCCCACCATGATAAGCCATCCTTTGGCATATGTCGCCCCAAACCCCTGACAGGGCCGTACTTGCAAATGGGCCTGACTCAAGTAGGCCGCTAATGGGCCGGCCCGCTTATTTTGACAGACCCAGCCTTTTAACCTGAATTGGCCACTGTTGGGCCGAGACACGTGTCGACGTATCATAGGCGTGTTCTGTCCATTCGCTGGATAACAACTGTCCGAACGCCGGACCGACACATGGATCTGTCGGCCAATGAGAATTTTACACGTGGAAAATCCCCATTGGTCCGCGCTGTTAACGGGTTATCGGATCCAAACCGGAACCCGATAGCTTAACGGCGACCCGTTACGGTGGATGCCACGTGTCGGTCACCCATGACGAAAGCACTTCTATGACGCGTGATTTATCATCATGGATGTGGGCACTTCTGTGATGATAATTTTGGTAATGTCATGGAACACTTCTACGACAGCACAGGTATGACTCTCTTGATTCTGTCAAAAAATCGTCAAAGATGTACATGCATGACAGAAAACGTGACCTACTGTGACAAACATGTATCATCACGGAAGTGTATTTTTTTTTGAAGTGAGTATTGTGCCCTTGTGGCTGAGGGTTGTAGCTGTTATACAGAGCCGGATACAGTTCTCTTTCTCAGAAGACTGCTTTGAAGTATTCGGAGGAGGAACCCGCCTTGCAATGCCGAAGACAATCTGCACGCCAAACACATCGTCATTGAAGACTGGTTCAGGGGCTACTAAGGGAGTCCTGGACTAAGGGGTCCTCAGGAGTCCGGCCCGTGTGATGTGAGTCGGACTGATGGACCGTGAAGATACAAGGTAGAAGGCCTTCCCCCATGTCCGGATGGGACTCTCCTTTGCATGGATGGGAAGCTTGACGTCCGGATGTGTAGTTTCCTTTCTCTATAAACCGACTCTGTACAACCCTAGGCCCCTCCGGTGTCTATATAAACCGGAGGGTTTAGTCCATAGAGGCTATCACAAATCATATAGGCTAGACATCTAGGGTTTAGCCATTACGATCTCGAGGTAGATCGACTCTTGTAACCCCTATACTCATCAAAGTCAATCAAGCAGGAAGTAGGGTATTACCTCCATCAAGAGGGCCCGAACCTGGGTAAGCATCATGTCCCCTTTGTCTCCTGTTACCTTCAATCCTCAGACGCATAGTTCGAGACACCCTACCCGAGATCTGCCGGTTTTGACACCGACACCCATCCCATTCTTGTCATGAGGGGAAGGAACATGAGTACCTTTAGCCGCTTCCTTGGCAGAATTGGCCTCCGATTCCGATGCCATGGGATTAACCACAAGCAAGGGATCGGGAGTGGATTTCATCCCCTCAAGTAATTCTTTAATCATGGACTTGACTTCGGTCGTCAAAGACGTCTTAAGTGAAGCCATAGCTTCGTTTAAGTCGTCTTGAGTGATCGAAGTCAACTCCACGGCTTCGGGCACTTCCTCCTCGGTGTCAACCATACTCTTCAGGTGGTCAAACCCTTAATAAAGAGACGAGGCTCTGATACCAATTGAAAGGATCGATATGGTTGACTAGAGGGGGTGAATAGGCAACTCCCAATTTTTAGCTTTTCTACACAAATTAGGTTTAGCAACAAATAAGTTGTCTAGATGTGCAACTAGGTGAACAACCTATATGATGCAAACAACCACAACAACAAGTGCAAGCTAATGATACAACACAATAGAAGCTTGCACAAAGTAAAGGGATAAGATAACCACAAGTGGAGCCGGTGGAGACGAGGATGTGTTACCGAAGTTCCTTCCCTTTTGGGGGAAGTACGTCTCCCTTGGAGCAGTGTGGAGGCACAATGCTCCCCAAGAAGCCACTAGGGCCACCATATTCTCCTCACACCCTCACACAATATGAGATGCCGTGATTCCACTAGTGGTGTCCTTGAAGGCGGCGACCGAACCTTTACAAACAAGGTTGGGGCAATCTCCGCAACTTGATTGGAGGCTCCCAACGATACCACAGAGCTTCACCACAATGGAATGTGGCTCCGAGGTGACCTTAACCGTCTAGGGTGCTCAAACACCCAAGAGTAACAATATCTGCAAGGGATTAGTGGGGGGGTCAAATTTCTCTTGGTGGAAGTGTAGATCCGGCCCTTCTCAACCAATCCCTAGAAAATCAACAAGTTTGATTGGCTAGGGAGAGAGATCGGGTGAAAATGAGCTTTGGAGCAACAATGGAGCTTGGGGAAAAAGAGGTAAGTCTTCTTGGAGAAGAAGACCTCCTTTTATAGTGGGGGAACTCAACGAACCGTTATCCCCTCTTCAGCCCGTACAGAGCGGTACTATTGCTCAGTGGAGTGGTACTGCTGCTGGTAGCAGCGGTACTGCCGCAACCACCAATGGTACTACTGCGGAGACTGAGAGCAGAGGCATAAGAGGGAGAACAGAAGAGAGAGAGAGGGTTTGGGCGGCACTAGTAGCGGTGGTAGCCGCGGTACTACCGCTCACGAGCGGTACTACCGCTGCTACTACCGCTACTACTGCCGCACAACCCGGTGCGAGGAGAGACATCCTCGAATCAAGGCGGTAGCGGTGCCGAACCAGGACAGTACTGCCGTCGATGCACCCAAGCGGTACTACGGCTGTAGGACAGCGATACTGCCGCTTGAGGACCATTGGCGGTGCTACCGCTCTGGCGGTGTTACTACCGCTAGCTCCTCACAATCTCCACTTCCGTTGAAACGACAAATTCCAAGGAGAGGAAAGGAGCTGGGGTTCAAAAATGAAGTGTACGTGTTGATTCCACCCTAGCCTTTCCAATGCGGACCCCCTCTTGGTAGTACGGTGTCTCCTACGACTCAAATCCACCAAATCCGAAACGAAAGAGACTACACCGTCTTCACTTAAAGCTCCGAGGCGAAAGAATCGTCTCGTGCCAATGAATGAATCTCTGAAATACTCAACGCACACGATTAGTCCACAAAAGCATTGTCATCAATCACCAAAACTACTTAGAGAGAGACATGCCCTAGCACCCCTCCCGAAGCTTCTAGGGTGTCTTGTGGTCCAAGTAAAATCCTCAAAAAGTTTCGTTCCATTTGGACTTCGCTAGATATTGATTTTCTGTAAAGGCAAAAAAAGGAAAAAAAAACAACAAATGGCACTGGGCATTAAGTTAGTAGGTTAGTCCCAAAAAATGGTATAAAATAGCATAATAATGCATATAAAACATCCTAGATGGATAATATAGTAACATGGAACAATAAAAAGTTATAGATACGTTGGAGACGTATCAAGCATCCCCTAGCTTAATTCCTGCTCATCCTTGAGTAGGTAAATGATAAAAACAGAATTTTTGATGTGGAATGCTACCTAACATGTTTATCATGTAATCTTTTCTTTATGTGGCATGAATATTCAGACCCGTAAGATTTAAAACAAAAGTTTAATATTGACATAAAAACAATAATACTTCAAGCATACTAAAAAGAAATAATGTCTTTTCAAAATAGCATGGCTAAAGAAAGTTATCCCTCCAAAATCATATTGTCTTGTCATGCTCCATCTTCTTAACACAAAGTATTTATCATGCACAACCCCGATGACAAGCCAAGAAATTGGTTCATACTTTTTAACGCGCTTCAACATTTTCAACTCTCACGCAATACATGAGTGTGAGCCATGGATATGGCACTATGGGTGGAATAGAATATGATGTTGGAGGTTGTGTGGAGAAAAAAAAGAAGAAAGTCTCACATTGATGAGGCTAATCAATGGGCTATGGAGATGACCATCAATTGATATCAATGCAAGGAGTAGGGAATGCCATGCAACAGATGCACTAGAGCTATAAGTGTATGAAAGCTCAAAAGAAACTAACTGGTTGTGTATCCAACTTGCTTGCTCATGAAGACCTCGGGCATTTGAGGAAGCCCATCATTGGAATATACAAGCCAAGTTCTATAACGAAAATATTCCACTAGTAATATATGAAAGTGACAAAGTAGGAGACTCTTCTATCATGAAGAACACGGTGCTACTTTGAAGCACAAGTGTGGAAAAGGATAGTAACATTGTCCCTTCTCTTTTTTCTCTCTTTTTTTCTTTTTTTCTTTTTGTTGGGCACTTTGGCCTCTTTTTTCATTTTTTTATATTCCTCACATGGGACAATGCTCAAATAGTGCATACACTTCTTTTTTACTTACCACTCAATACTATAACAAAAATAGGACTCTATATGAATGACTTGTGCAATGATCTTGCGTAGCATGTATAAAAATATGAACGGTGGTGGATCCACAAATACTATCCAACTATATGATCATGCAAAGCAATATGACACTGATGATATGTGTCATAATAAAATGGAACAGTGGAATTTGCATGGCAATATATCTCGAAATGGCTATGGAAATGCCATAATAGGTATGTATGGTGGATGTTTTGAGGAAGATTTAAGGAGGCTTGATGAAGACACGATACAGACCTCCGGAAAGAATTGAAAGAGTTGAATGAAAAGAACGGAGAAGAAAATGACACTTGTGCCATGAATGAAATAGAAAGCAACCTTAGAAGAAAGGATTGACCGGGATTGTTGAGAAAAATCAACAATGAAAAGAATAAGCTTGTTGTGGACTTATGTTTAACGTCTCAAAATTTTGAGGTAGTAGACTACCACAAATGGAAATGATTAGATAGCTGAGGAAAACGAAGAAATGCAAAACTCCACTTCAAAAGAATACAGAGAATTAATTGCACTTCGAAAAGCAAGAAGGAAAAAAACTTGAGCTCCTTCGATAATAATCTTGATGAACACTTGAGAAAAGAATTAAATCATGACGAACCATCGTGAAGAAACTCCGGTACCAAAAGGATGACGAGATAAAATTGAAGGATGAAAGGGGTAAGATTAAATCCTTGCGATGATTCCGATGGAGGTTCGCGACGAAATCGGCGAGAAGCTTAGAACTCCGGAAAAGAAAAGGTGAAAACACTTGAACTAAAATTTATTCATCAAGAACAAACTCTGAAGAAAAGGAATTTCTTGGCGACGATGAAATAAGAATAAGAATTATGTTATGCTTATCCTTCATAAATTAAATTGATGAAAAGCAACGGATTTCGCATACTACTTAATCTCGTTGGAAAGATTAAAAGGGAGATATAGCGCCAAAACTTGAGAAAATCTTCGTGAACCACCGGTATGATTTGGAAAGAACGAATTAATTGATATGATAACAACGGAAAGAAATCTAGAGCGAGCCACCGTTAGAATTCAAAACTGACTGACGAAGGAGGAAGACTCACCGGGAAAATAGGAAAAGCACGAATATACTTGAGGGAATCAAGATGCAATAGAAAGAAGAGATCGCGAGCTGATTGAAGCATACTTGAACGCAACACCGGAAGAATATGGAGACGAACGAAGGGGCACGAATATAGAATAATCGGAGAACGGATTAGAAAACTTGGGACGAAGAAATATTCTGAAAAGAAGACCTCCGGATAATTGAGATGGAAAACAACTCCTGAAATACTCCGGATGGATGAAAAATAATTGCGCGACTTGAAACGATTTGATAGGATAACCATGGAGCTAGCACTGCGAATCTCTGGGAGAGCGGACACGATTTAAGAGAAATTCTTCTTCGGTCTTCAAATGTTGAGAAAGACGACGAGAAAGAACACCAAAATTGATGATATACTCCGGGAGAAAAAAGGTTGGTCCGAACATGAAAGAATTTGAAAGCGATCTTGAAGAAACATCTGACTGATGAAATTCATACTTACATCAAACTTCGAAAAGGATTTGAGAAAAGCTCCGGGAAATTAGAAGAGTCAGGTAAGATCCTGGGAAAAGACCTGTGGGTTAAGGCCCACCGAAAAGAAATACCGTTGAAAAAGGATTGTAGATCAGATAGATGATGCACCGGAACAATTAAAATATTTGAATGAGGTGAAAACCTCGAATTAATTCGAACACAGACGAATCTCCTGAGATGTCTTCTTCACTCCGGAACGATTAAATGACGAGAGGGGAACGAGCAACGGAACATATTTGAGCCGAGGAAAGAATATGGTTACTACCGAAAATTGGAATTGAATCCACCGGAAAAGAAAAGAGATGAAAGGATGTCGAACGAGGCAAAAATTCACCGGTAGAAATAATTGAGGAAAGACTTAAGATGCTCCGCACGAATGAAATTGATGCTCGAAAGAGACTCAGACTCCGGGAATAAAAAGGTGGGAGGGCGGGAAAACAACGGCAACTTGGAAGGGGAAATCGACGAATAGCTTTGAAGAGAAAAACACCGGTTGAAATAATTGAGGAGAGAAAGCAAAGATTTCGCATGACTAGAATCGATACTCGATTACAGACTCCGGTTCCAAGAAGAAGAAGGGAGGGCGGGTGGGAAAAAACAAGGACAACTTTGGTCAGGGAAAACAACTTCGGAAGAGAAATAACTGAGGACTGATCTCGCAAAAGATGACGAGGATCGTAAACACTCGAAGAGAAATGCGCCGGATAGAAAAAAAAGGATGGACAACGAACGAAAACTAACCACGTGATCCTAAGAAAAATTTGAAGGGGGAAGAGGAATAGTTCAAAACACCTACGTCAAGATTTCTCACCAGAGCGACGAAGGGACAGAGGAGTAAAAAGAATTCCTACTCTCCGATATAACTAGGCTCCGAAAAAGTTTTCTTCTAGACTCAACAACGGCCAAACTACACGATCAAACAAGGGGGGCTCCTAGGGTCGGTCGAGGCTCTGATACCAACTTGTCACGCCCAATATGCGACCCTATCCTAAAGGAACTCGAAGGTCCCACCAAGGATAGACCCGCATATTGAAACGCTTTTGCAAGGTGGATATCATTACATCAACATTACATAATATTTGGGGATACATACAAGGCATACAAATGCCGCAAGAATACGTCAATACATCATACATAAGCTCAACATCCGACTACGGATGAAACATAAACAGAAACTCAAACGACATCCACCCTGCTAACCCAGGCTGCCGACCTGGAACCTATCCCCTGATCGAAGAAGAAGCAGAAGAAGAACTCCAAAACAAGACATCGCTCTCACGTCATGATCATCGCACAACCTGTACCTGCAACTGTTGTTGTAGTAATTTGTGAGCCACGAGGACTCAGCAATCCCATTACCATGGGTATCAAGACTAGCAAATCTTAAAGGGAAAGGAAAGGATAAGGTGGTGAGGTTGCAACAGCGACTAAGCATGTATGGTGGCTAACTTACGCAGATGAGAGCGAGAAGAGAAGCAAAGGAACGGTCGTGAAACTAGCAATGATCAAGAAGTGATCCTGAACTCCTACTTACGTCAAACATAACCCAGAAACCGTGTTCACTTCCCGGACTCCGCCGAGAAGGGACCATCACGGCTACACACGCGGTTGATGCGTTTTAATTAAGTCAAGTGTCAAGTTCTCTACAACCGGATATTAACAAATTCCCATCTGCCACATAACCGCGGGCACGGCTTTCGAAAGATAATACCCTGCACGGGTGTCCCAACTTAGCCCATGATAAGCTCTCACGGTCAACGAAGGATATTCCTTCTCCCGGGAAGACCCGATCAGTCTCGGAATCCCGGTTACAAGACATTTCGACAATGGTAAAACAAAACCAGCAAAGCCGCCCGATGCGCCGACATCCCTATAGGAGCTGCACATATCTCGTTCTCAGGGCAACACCGGATGAGACATCCTACGAGTAAAACCAGACCTCGAGTTTCCACGAGGTGGCCCCGCAGTCTACTCAGTTCGGACCAACACTTAGAGAAGCACTGGCCCGGGGGGGTTAAAATAAGATGACCCTCGAGAGAGCGACTCCCTAGGGAAAAGAAATAGGCTGGACAAATGGTAAAACCAAGGTTGGGCCTTGCTGGAAGAGTTTTATTCAAGGCGAACTGTCAAGGGGGTCCCATAAATCACCCAACCGTGTGAGGGACGCAAAATCAAGGAACATAACACCGGTATGACAGAAACTAGGGCGGCAAGAGTGGAACAAAACACCAGGCATAAGGCCGAGCCTTCCACCCTTTACCAAGTATATAGATGCATTAATAATATAAGAGATATTGTGATATCCCAACATAAACATAATCCAACATGGAGCAATCTTCATCTTCACCTGCAGCTAGCAACGCTATAAGAGGGGCTGAGCAAAGCGGTAACATAGCCAAACAACGGATTGCTAGGAAGGGTGACAAAGGTTAGAGGTTCATGGCAATTTGGGAGGCTTGAGTAGCAAGTGAATAGGTAGCGCAGCAAAGCGATAGAACGAAGCAACTAGCATAGCAATGATAGTAATGAGATCCAAGGTGACGGTCATCTTGCCTGAATCCCGCTAGGAAGAAGAACGAGTCCATGAAGAAGGTGAAGCCACGAAGACGAACGAATCCTCACGATCGCAACGACACGGGAACTATCGAGAAGAAGCACACAACAAGGTAAACACACCACACATGAACGAGGCATGATGCTCAATCAAGAATGATGCATGATGAGGCTATATGGAGCTACTCATGGCAAGAGAGTATGCATACAAGAGCAACACATCAAGGCAAGTTTAAATGAGGCCGGAGAGAACATATAACAAATCCGGTAAGTCCTCATATGCAAATTTCGAAATTGGTCCAGAACTGAACAAGCATTAAGTTGAAGTTGTTAAATAGCAAGTTAAAGAGTACCATGATGATCTACACGAAATTCTAGTCAAGTTACATATAAAGTTCATTACATTCGGAGCTACGGCCTAGAAGATATGAGCAAGACAAGATAAACATGGCATTGGTGCAAAATGCATACAAACATCAAGCAAACACCTCAAAACAAGGATGCAACATGAGAATATGAGACTACATGCAAAACTAAGCAAGTTCCATATAGAGCATGCTCAAAACGGAGCAACGGTGCAACACATACACTCCAAACAAGACATAGCAACAACCTGTCCAAAACAGCAACTAGGCATATGGCAAGCACCAAAACAATATGCTACAGCAACTCAACATGAAAACAAAAGGCATGGACATGATGTACAGGTAAAGCACAACAAAATATAAACACTGAGCTATCTCCAGAAATCACTAGAACATGCTCAAAAGGACATGGCAAGATTGCAAATAATAACAGGTTCACAGACTTAGCAGAATTACTGGACATGGCAGAAATAACATCAGGTAGCAATGTTCCGAGCACGAAATCAACATGCTACAGGAACTTAACATGGCAAAACAAGGCATGGCAAGAATCTACTCAAAGCATATAACAAAAGTCCCTTACCGACCATGAGCCAAAAAGGCACAGAAGAAATGATGGCAAGCATGTAAACATAGCAAGTTTCGTTATCAGGTTTCAGACTTGGCAGAAAACAGAGCATGGCAGAAATAATAATATGTAGGCCTCTTTGTGAGCTTGGTGCACTCACTACAGAGCAATTCATAACAAACCAAGCATACCTACAGCAATATGGCATGTTTATGAAGCTAACCATGGCAAGAACAATAGCATATCATGTATGGATCAACTATAACAAGCTTGGCAAAATTGCATATCATGTTAAGAATCTGCCAGAAATATTTTATAGCAAACGTAGAGCAAGATTGAGACATGCTATGGCACTCCATAATTGCAAAAAAGGGCAGTAATGGATCAATTATAACAATAGCTACAAAACATCCTTACTGAACATCTCCAAAATATGCATGGATCTCTCTGTAGCATCAAGTTAACATGGCAACAAAATTACAGCAGACAAGGACTTAGAGAAATCACTAAGTCCCTGAAATCAGAAACATTACGGAGCCTACTTTGCATGCTTGAGCTAGTCACCACAGAGATCACAAAAATACATGGACTATACCACTGGAAATATGGCATGGCATACTTCAAAACACATGTAGAGCTCATGCCCAAAAGATGCACAGATTAAATGATACAAAAATGACAAATCTCCAAGTTCTGTTAAGAACCAGAGAATAACAGCAACTATCCCTCTTCCAACAGAGATTTGGGCATCAAGATGACCTCTAATGAACATGGTGTAATTGAACAAAATGAAGAGCATCACGAGACGAACAATTTGACATATTACACGCGCGAAACGGAGCTACATGCACGAAGTTACACACAGTTGAACATGCACACATATTAATAAAAACTGGGGACTTGGGAATATTTTCGGGTCAACCTGCGGGCACTGTAGATCTGGATCGGGGTTCTTGCTCGAGCACGGGCTCGGGCTCGTCGGGGACTTGCTGGAGGAGAGGGAGAGGGCGAGGTGGAGGAGGAGGGGAACGCCGGCGGCGGCGGGCGGCGCGCCGGCGACCGGATGGCGGGGCGCGCCTCGGGCGCGGGCGGAGGCAGAGGGAGGAGCTGCGGCGGCGGGGCTCACGGCGGAGCACGGGGCGACGTCCAGGCGGCAGGGCACCGGCGCTGGAGGTGACGGCGACGGGGCTCGGCGAGTCGGCGGGCGGCGCCGGCGACGGCAGACGGCGGCGACCCGGACGGCAGAGAGGAGGAGCCGCGGGGGCTCGGGCGCGGGCTCTCGCGGTCGGCGGCGGCAGCGGGATGGGCCCCGCGGGCCCGGTTCGGGCCGCGCGGGCCGCGGCGGACGGGGCGGCGCGGGGGCTGAGGTGGCGCGCTGTGAGTGGTGGAGGGAGGCGGCGGAGGCGACGTGTCGCCCCGGGATTGGCCCAGGCGACGTGGCTGGGCGGCGGTGGACATGTCCGGCGGTGCGGGAAGCGTCCGGCGGCGCGAGGGGAAGGAGGCTAGGGTTCATCTGCGAGAAAATCTCGGGAGAGACAGACATATATAGGTAGAGGGAGCTAGGAGAGTCCAAACGAGGTGCGGTTTTCGCCCACGCGATCGTGATCGAACGACCGAGAGCATGGCGGAGACTTAGAGGGGTTTTGGGACTGTTTGAAAGGGGGTTTTGCTGCAATGCCAAAACGGACTTCGCGGTTACCCGGTTAACCGTTGGAGTACCAAACGACCTCCAAATAGAACGAAACTTGACCGGTGGTCTCCGGGTGGTATACTAGGGCCACTTGACAAGCCTCGGTCCATTTCGAGAAAGTTTGACACCCGCACACGAAAGAAAACAAGAGGGGTGCACCGGAGGAGATAGGAGCACCGGATTGCAAAACGGACAACGGGGAAAATGCTCGAATGCAAGAGACGAACACGTATGCAAATGCAATGCACATGATGACATGATATGAAATGCAGATGATGACATGGCAAAATGCAACACGCAAGCAGATGACATGGCGACGACAGCGAATAACTGGCAGACACCTGGCGCATCGGATCCGGGGCGTTACACCAACTATATGATCATGCAAAGCAATATGACAATGATGATATGTGTCATAATAAAATGGAACAGTGGAATTTGCATGGCAATATATCTCGAAATGGCTATGGAAATGCCATAATAGGTATGTATGGTGGATGTTTTGAGGAAGATTTAAGGAGGCTTATGTGTGATAGAGCGTGTCATATCACGGGGTTTGGATGCACTGGCGAAGTTTGCACCACAACTCAAGGTGAGAAGGGGCAATGCACTGAACAGAAGAGGCTAGCAAAAGTGGGAGGGTGAGAGTGCATATAATCCATAGACTCAACATCAGTCATAAAGAACTCGCATACTTATTGCAAAAATTTATAATCACTCGTCCCCGACCGCCACTCATAAGGAAGACAATCAATAATAAATCATGCTGCAATTTCATCGCATAACAAGAGACCATACGTGCATGCTTCAGGAATCACAAACCTTAACACAAGTATTCTTACAAAACCACAATTACTAACTATCATGACTCTAATATCAAAACAATTGCAAGGAATCAAACTTCTCATATATTCAATGATCTTCATGAAAGTTTCTATTATATCCCTCTTGAATACCCATCATATTAGGACTAAAATCATAACCCAAGCAAATTACCATACTATAAGACTCTCAAAATAATATAAGTGAATCATGAGATTTCATGAATTTCTTTAAAATATAACCACCGTCGTGCTCTAAAAGATATAAGTGAAGTACTAGAGCAACTGCCTAGCTCAAAAGATATAAGTGAAGCTCGAAGAGTATCCTAATAAATTCATGATCAATGTGTGTCCCTCTCAAAAGGTGTGTCCAGCAAGGATGATTGAGGCAAACTAAAAAGAAAATAAAGCAAAGACTCGAATAATACAAGCCGCTCCAAGCAACACACATATCATGTGGTGAATAATAACATAGCCTCAAGTGATTACCGACGGATTGTAGACAAAAGAGGGGATGCCATCCGGGGCATCCCCAAGCTTAGACGCTTGGTTCTCCTTGAATATTACCTTGGGGTTCCTTGGGAATCCCCAAGCTTGGGCTCTTGGCACTCCTTATTCCTTAGTCCATTGAAACTTCACCCAAAACTTGAAAACTTCACAACACAAAACTCAACAGAAAACTCGTGAGATCCGTGAGTATAATAAAACAAAACTACCAATTTAGGTACTGTTGTAAACTCATTCTAATTTCATATTGGAATTATATCTACTGTATTCTAACTTCACCATGTCTCATGCCCCCCGATACTAACCATAGATTCATCCAAATAAGCAAACGACACAATAAAAACAGAATCTGTGAAAAATAGAACAGTCTATAGTAATCTAAACAATGACCATACTTTTGTAACACAAAAAATTCTGAAAAAATAGTACAACGTGGGAAATTTGTATATAAATCTTGTGTAAAAATTTCAGAGCAAAAGCACGTTTCTGTGAATTTATAAAATTCCAGAACTGGGTGCAAAAGTTTCTGCTTTTTCACATAACCAAATCAACTATCTTCCAAATCATCCCAAAGGTCTTACTTGGCACAAACACTAATTAAAACATAAACAATAAATAATAATTGTAGCATAATTGTGTAACTGTAGAAAAACAGAAGGAAAACAAGAAAAACAAAAATAACATTGGGTTGCCTCCCAACAAGCGCTATTGTTTTACGCCCTTAGCAAGGCATAAGATATTGATGATGCTCACATAAAAGATAATAATTGAAATACAAAGAGAGCATCATAATACATGTGACAAACACATTTAAGTCTAACATACTTCCTATGCATAGGCTTTTTATAAGAGAACAAATTATCAAGACAAGAATAACCTAGCATATGCAAGGAAGGAGAAAGAAATAATAGCAATCTCAACATGATGAGAGGTAATTTAGTAACATGAAATTTCTACAACCATATTTTCCTCTCTCATAATAATTACATTTAGGATCATAATCAAATTCAAGAATATAGCTATCACATAAAATATTCTCAACATGATCCACATGCATGCAAAGTTGACACTCTTCCAAAATAGTGGGATTATTATCAACTAAAGTCGTGACCTCTCCAAACCCACTTTTATCAAAAAAAAATGTAAGATTGAACACTCTCCAAATATGTGGGATTCTTTTTACCTAAAGTTGACGCTCTTCCAAACCCACTCTCAATATTATTGCGAACATTATTATCAATTTCATATTCATCACGAGGCTTAAATAAATTTTCAAGATCATAAGAAGCATTATCACCCCAATCATGATCATTGCAATAAGTACTGGACATAGCAAAATTAGCATCCCCAAGCTTGGGGTTTTGCATATTATTAACACAACTGGCATTAATAGTATTTATAATAACATCATTGCTATCATGCTTTTCATTCAAGGAGCTATTGTGAACCACTTTATAAATTTCTTCTTTTAACACTTCATCACAATTTTCAGATTCACGAATTTCAAACAAAACTTCGTAAAGATAATCTAGTGCACTCAACTCACTAGCAATTGGTTCATCATAATTGGATCTTTTAAAAAGATTAGCAAGTGGATGAGGATCCATATCAATAGATTTTTAGCAAGCGAAGATGCAAGCAAATAGAAGACACATGACACACAACCAAAGATAACAAACGGAAAAAGGCAAACGGAAAGAAGGCAAATATTTTTGTGTTTTTATGAAAATGTTTTAGAAGTGGGGGAGAGGAAAACGAGAGGCAAATGGCAAATAATGTAAGTGCAAGAGATGAGAGTTTATGATAGGTACTTGGTAGGCTTGATGTAGATCCTCCCCGGCAACGTCGCGAGAAATTCTTCCTGCTACTTCTTGAGCTTGCGTTGGTTTTTACCTTGAAGAGGAAAGGGTGAAGCAGCAAAATAGAGATAAGTATTTCCCTCAGTTAAGAACCAAGGTATCAATCCAGTAGGAGGAACACACAAGTCTTCAATGATAGCACCTACACAAACAAACAAATACTTGCACCCAACGCGATAAAGGGATTGTCAATCCCTTCACGATTACTTGCAAGGATGAGATCCGATAGTTATAGATATAAAAGATAAGTAAACTTGCAAAATAAAATAAAAGTAAATAAATTGCAGCAAGGTATTTTTTATTTTTGGTTTTGTAGATCTGAAAATAATATGATAAAACATAGACCCGGGGGCCATAGTTTTCACTAGAGGCTTCTCTCTTGAAAGAAAACATACGGTGGGTAAACAAATTACTGTTGAGCAATTGATAGAAAAGCGAATAATTATGTAGATCCAAAGCAATGATCATGTATATAGGCATCACGCCCGATACAAGTAGACCGACTCCTGCCTGCTTCTACTACTATTACTCCACACATCAACCGCTATCCAGCATGCATCTAGTGTATTAAGTTAACAAGAATGGAGTAACACCTTAAGCAAGATGACATGATGTAGAGGGATAGATCCAATCAATATGAATAAAACCCATCTTTTTATCCTTAATGGCAACGATATAAATACGTGTCATGTCCCCTTCTCTCACTGGGATTGAGCACCGCAAGATTGAACCCATCACAAAGCACCACTCTCATTGCAAGAAAAATTAATCTAGTTGGCCAAACCAAATCAATAGATCGGAGAGAAATACAAAGCTATATAAATCATGCATAAAGAGTTCAAGACTCAAATAATATTCATAGATAATCTGAACATAAACCCACAATTCAACGGATCTCAACAAACACACCGCAAAAGAAGATTACATAGAATATATTTCCAAGAACATTGAGGAGAACATTGTATTGAAAATCAAAGAGAGAGAAGAAGCCATCTAGCTACTAGCTATGGACCCATAGGTCCTTGGTAAACTACACACACATCATCAGAAGGGCAGCAAGGTTGATGTAGAAGCCCTCTGTGATCGAATCCCCGTCCAACGGAGTGCCGAGAAAGGCCCCAAGATGGGATCTCACGAGAACAGAAGCTTGCGGTGGCGGAAAAGTATTTTTGGTGTGCCCTCTTGTCTTCGGGGAATATTTGGGTATTTATAGAAGACTAATTAGGGCTAGAGGAGCCAAAGAGGGCCCACAAGCCTTGAGGGCGCGCCCCCTGAGCTTGTCGCCAATCTGTGGCCCTTCTGGCCCCCTCCCGAAGCTTCCAGGGTGTCTTGTGGTCCAAGAAAAATCCTCAAAAGTTTCATTCCATTTGGACTCCGTTTGATATTGATTTTCTGTAAAGGCAAAAACAAGGAAAAAACAGCAACTAGCACTAGGCACTAAGTTAGTAGGTTGTCTCAAAAATGATATAAAATAGCGTAATAATGCATATAAAACATCCAAGATGGATAATATAATTGAACGGAACATTGAAAAATTATAGATACGTTGGAGACGTATCACAGGGCAGTGGAAGTGCACTACTCATGCTATGGATGTGGGAGCATCAACTCCATTCCTTTGGGCCATTGAGGAGTGTGATAAATTGTTAGAATTCTATGAAAGATTACCAGGAGCCAGGATGCATGGCAATTTCATATGAACTGCCGACATGGTGGAGTGCCACAGGATCTGCATTGTGAAGTAGGGTTTGAGGTACTACAATGACAGAAGGCATCTCTCTTCTTAGCGGACCTTTAGTATGGAAATAACGGGGATCCAAAAGCTTTATGTCTCGTCCACGGGGAAATCCTTAATCATTTTTGCCTCGACAACTTGGCTGAGGGATGGTGGGGGTGTGCGTGATATAGAGCTATGGTTGTATGCACGTATCTTATATTTGGCACCGCCCACACAACAAACATATAATAAGGATTGTATATTTGAACCAAGAATTTTTCTTTCACATGATAAAGTAAAATAAATATAGTGGGAAATTTGAACTCCTTGATAACGCCTTTAGACCTGCAGTAGTTTTCATCATTTCCATTACTCTCTTATTCTTAGTTACTACCATAGCACACATTAATTCTTGTTCACACACTATTGCAAAAATTCCACTTTTGCACCACTTTTTCTTGGGATCTAAAATACTTTGTAGGCACATTCCATAAATCTCTACAAGAGGCAAAATGTCATTTTCTAAGCTCTCTGTGGGATCGATACTCTTACTTGGAAAAAGATACAACTAATCCTTCTGCACTTGCAGGACATCATGTGGTATCCCTAGAGACGTGGTAGGGGGATTTCCAAGATGACTACAACGACTGGTGGATCTGGTCAACACCTAACATCAAAGCATCCTCCCCTCCCCCATTGACGAAGAACAAAAGGTATGGCAGAGACAGAAGTGGGGTGGCAAGTCCTCGCCTATTTCAAGCATTATCTGCATCAGTGTGGGCGGACCTAAATCACACGCCACAAGCATGCGCATGAGTATGTTGGAAATATGCCCTAGAGGCAATAATAAAAGGTTATTATTATATTTCTTTGTTCATGATAATCGTCTATTATTCATGCTATAATTGTATTGTCCGGAAATCGTAATACATGTGTGAATACATAGACCACAACGTGTCCCTAGTAAGCCTCTAGTTGACTAGCTCGTTGATCAACAGATAGTCATGGTTTCCTGACTATGGACATTGGATGTCATTGATAACGGGATCACATCATTAGGAGAATGATGTGATGGACAAGACCCAATCCTAAGCATAGCATAAAAGATCATGTAGTTTCGTTTGCTAGAGCTTTTCGAATGTCAAGTATCTTTTCCTTAGACCATGAGATCGTGCAACTCCCGGATACTGTAGGAGTGCTTTGGGTGTGCCAAACGTCACAACGTAACTGGGTGACTATAAAGGTGCACTACGGGTATCTCCGAAAGTGTCTGTTGGGTTGGCACGGATCGAGACTGGGATTTGTCACTCCGTGTGACGGAGAGGTATCTCTAGGCCCACTCGGTAATGCATCATCATAATGAGCTCAATGTGACTAAGGCGTTAGTCACGGGATCATGCATTGCGGTACGAGTAAAGAGACTTGCCGGTAACGAGATTGAACAAGGTATTGGGATACCGACGATCGAATCTCGGGCAAGTAACATACCGATTGACAAAGGGAATTGCATACGGATTGATTGAATCCTCGACACCGTGGTTCATCCGATGAGATCATCATGGAACATGTGGGAGCCAACATGGGTATCCAGATCCCGCTGTTGGTTATTGACCGGAGAGGCGTCTCGGTCATGTCTGCATGTCTCCCGAACCCGTAGGGTCTACACACTTAAGGTCCGGTGACGCTAGGGTTGTAGAGATATATGTATGCGGAAACCTGAAAGTTGTTCGGAGTCCCGGATGAGATCCCGGACGTCACGAGAGGTTCCGGAATGGTCCGGAGGTGAAGAATTATATATAGGAAGTCAAGTTTCGGCCACCGGGAAAGTTTCGGGGGTTACCGGTATTGTACCGGGACCACCGGAAGGGTCCCGGGGGTCCACCGGGTGGGGCCACCTATCCCGGAGGGCCCCGTGGGCTGAAAGTGGAAGGGAACCAGCCCTTAGTGGGCTGGGGCGCCCCCCTTGAGCCTCCCCCCATGCGCCTAGGGTTGGGAACCCTAGGGGGGAGTTTCCCCCTTGCCTTGGGGGGCAAGGCACCCCTTCCCCCCCACTTGGCTGCCGCCCCCCTTGGAGATCTGATCTCCCAAGGGCTGGCGCCCCCCCCCCCCCCCAGGGGTCCTATAAATAGTGGGGGGAGGGAGGGCAGCAACCTACAGCCTTGGGCGCCTCCCTCCTCCCCTGCAACACCTCTCTCTCTCTCGCAGAAGCTCGGCGAAGCCCTGCCGGATACCCGCTACATCCACCACCACGCCGTCGTGCTGTTGGATCTCCATCAACCTCTCCTTCCCCCTTGCTGGATCAAGAAGGAGGAGACGTCGCTGCACCGTACGTGTGTTGAACGCGGAGGTGTCGTCCGTTCGGCACTCGGTCATCGGTGATTTGGATCACGGCGAGTACGACTCCGTCATCCACATTCATTGGTACGCTTCCGCTCGCGATCTACAAGGGTATGTAGATGCACTCCCTTCCCCTCGTTGCTTGTACACTCCATAGATGCATCTTGGTGAGCGTAGGAAAATTTTAAAATTATGCTACGATTCCCAACAGTGGTATCAGAGCCAGGTCTATGCGTAGTTACTATGCACGAGTAGAACACAAAGCAGTTGTGGGCGTTGAGTTTGCCAATTCTTCTTGCCGCTACTAGTCTTTTCTTGTTTCGGCGGTATTGTAGGATGAAGCGGCCCGGACCGACCTTACACGTACACTTACGTGAGACAGGTTCCACCGACTGACATGCACTAGTTGCATAAGGTGGCTAGCGGGTGTCTGTCTCTCCTACTTTAGTCGGAACGGATTCGATGAAAAGGGTCCTTATGAAGGGTAAATAGAAATTGGCAAATCACGTTGTGGTCATACGTAGGTAAGAAAACGTTCTTGCTAGAAACCTACAAACCACGTAAAAACTTGCAACAACAATTAGAGGATGTCTAACTTGTTTTTGCAGCAAGTGCTATGTGATGTGATATGGCCAGAAGATGTGATGAATGATATATGTGATGTATGAGATTGATCATATTCTTGTAATAGGAATCACGACTTGCATGTCGATGATTATGACAACCGGCAGGAGCCATAGGAGTTGTCTTTATTATTTTGTATGACTTGCGTGTCATTGAATAACGCCATGTAAATTACTTTACTTTGTTGCTAAACGGGTTAGCCATAGAAGTAGAAGTAATCGTTGGCGTGACGACTTCATGAAGACACAATGATGGAGATCATGATGATGGAGATCATGGTGTCATGCCGGTGACGAAGATGATCATGGTGCCCCGAAGATGGAGATCAAAGGAGCATAATGATATTGGCCATATCATGTCACTATTTGATTGCATGTGATGTTTATCATGTTTTTGCATCTTATTTGCTTAGAACGACGGTAGCAAGTAGGATGATCCCTTATAATAATTTCAAGAAAGTGTTCACCCTAACTGTGCACCGTTGCGAAGGTTCATTGTTTCGAAGCACCACGCGATGATCGGGTGTGATAGATTCTAATGTTCGAATACAACGGGTGTTCACGAGCCTAGCATGTACAGACATGGCCTCGGAACACACGCAATACACTTAGGTTGACTTGATGAGCCTAGCATGTACAGACATGGCCTCGGAACACGGAGGACCGAAAGGTCGAGCATGAGTCGTATAGAAGATACGATCAACATGGAGATGTTCACCGATCTTGACTAGTCCGTCTCACGTGATGATCGGACACGGCCTAGTTAAGCTCGGATCATGTTTCACTTAGATGACGAGAGGGATGTCTATCTGAGTGGGAGTTCATTAAATAATTTGATTAGATGAACTCAATTATCATGAACTTAGTCTAAAATCTTTACACTATGTATTGTAGATCAAATGGCCAACGCTGTCCTCAATTTCAACGCGTTCCTAGAGAAAACCAAGCTGAAAGATGATGGCAGCAACTATACGGACTGGGTCCGGAACCTGAGGCTCATCCCCATAGTAGCCAAGAAAGATTATGTCTTAGAAGCACCGCTAGGTGATGCACCAATCCCACAGAACCAAGGCGTTATGAACGCTTGGCAATCACGTGCTGATGATTACTCCCTCGTTCAGTGCGGCATGCTTTACAGCTTAGAGCCGGGTCTCCAAAAGAGTTTTGAGAAACATGGAGCATATGAGATGTTCGAGGAGCTGAAACTGGTTTTTCAAGCTCATGCCCGGGTCGAGAGATATGATGTCTCCTACAAGTTCTTCAGCTGTAAAATGGAGGAGAACAGTTCTGTTAGTGAGCACATACTCAGAATGTCTGGGTTGCACAACCGCTTGTCTCAGCTGGGAGTTAATCTCCCGGATGACGCGGTCATTGACAGAATCCTCCAGTCGCTTCCACCAAGCTACAAGAGCTTTGTGATGAACTACAATATGCAGGGGATGGAAAAGACCATTCCCGAGGTATATTCAATGCTGAAATCAGCGGAAGGGGAGATCAGAAAAGAACATCAAGTGTTGATGGTGAATAAAACCACCAAGTTCAAGAAGGGCAAGGGTAAGAAGAACTTCAAGAAGGACGGCAAGGGAGTTGCCGCGCCTGGTAAACCAGTTACTGGGAAGAAGTCAAAGAATGGACCCAAGCCCGGGACTGAGTGCTTTTATTGCAAGGGAAGTGGTCACTAGAAGCGGAACTGCCCCAAATATTTAGCGGACAAGAAGAAGGCCGGCAACACCCAAGGTATATGTGATATACAAGTAATTGATGTGTACCTTACCAGTACTCGTAGTAGCTCCTGGGTATTTGATACCGGTGCGGTTGCTCATATTTGTAACTCAAAGCAGGAACTACGGAATAAACGGAGACTGGCAAAGGACGAGGTGACGATGCGCGTCGGGAATGGTTCCAAGGTCGATGTGATCGCCGTCGGCACGCTACCTCTGCATCTACCCACGGGATTAGTTTTAAACCTCAATAATTGTTATTTAGTGCCAGCTTTGAGCATGAACATTGTATCTGGATCTCGTTTAATTCGAGATGGCTACTCATTTAAATCCGAGAATAATGGTTGTTCTATTTATTTGAGAGATATGTTTTATGGTCATGCCCCGCTGGTCAATGGTTTATTTTTGATGAATCTCGAACATGATGTTACACATGTTCATAGTGTGAATACCAAAAGATGTAAAGTTGATAACGATAGTCCCACATACTTGTGGCACTGCCGCCTTGGTCACATTGGTGTCAAGCGCATGAAGAAGCTCCATGCAGATGGACTTTTGGAGTCTCTTGATTACGAATCATTTGACACGTGCGAACCATGCCTCATGGGTAAGATGACCAAGACTCCGTTCTCCGGAACAATGGAGCGAGCAACCAACTTATTGGAAATCATACATACCGATGTGTGTGGTCCAATGAGTGTTGAGGCTCGCGGAGGATATCGTTATGTTCTCACTCTCACTGATGATTTAAGTAGATATGGGTATGTCTACCTAATGAAACACAAGTCTGAAACCTTTGAAAAGTTCAAGGAATTTCAGAGTGAAGTTGAGAATCAACGTGACAGGAGAATAAAATTCTTACGATCAGATCGTGGTGGAGAATATTTAAGTCACGAGTTTGGTGCACACTTAAGGAAATGTGGAATAGTTTCACAACTCATGCCGCCTGGAACACCTCAGAGAAATGGTGTGTCCGAACGTCGTAATCGCACTCTATTGGATATGGTGCGATCTATGATGTCTCTTACCGATTTACCGCTCTCATTTTGGGGTTATGCTTTAAAGACTACCGCATTCACTTTAAATAGGGCTCCGTAGAAATCCGTTGAGACGACACCGTATGAATTATGGTTTGGGAAGAAACCTAAGCTGTCGTTTCTAAAAGTTTGGGGAAGCGATGCTTATGTCAAGAAACTTCAACCTGAAAAGCTCGAACCCAAATCGGAAAAATGCGTCTTCATAGGATACCCTAAGGAAACTATTGGGTATACCTTCTACCTCAGATCCGAAGGCAAGATCTTCGTTGCAAAGAACGGGTCCTTTCTGGAGAAGGAGTTTCTCTCGAAAGAATTGAGTGGGAGGAAAGTGGAACTTGATGAGGTGATAGTCACCCCTTCCGAACCGGAAAGTAGCACAGCACGAGAAAATGTTCCTGTGGTGCCTACACCGACTAGGGAGGAAGTTAATGATGATGATCATGAAGCTTCGGATCAAGTTACTGAACTTCGTAGGTCCACAAGGACACGTTCCGCACCAGGGTGGTACGGCAACCCTGTCCTGGAAATCATGTTGTTAGACAACGGTGAACCTTCGAACTATGAAGAAGCGATGGCGGGCCCGGATTCCGACAAATGGCTAGAAGCCATGAAATCCGAGATAGGATCCATGTATGAAAACGAAGTATGGACTTTGACTGACTTGCCCGATGAGCGGCGAGCCATAGAAAACAAATGGATCTTTAAGAAGAAGACGGACGCGGATGGTAATGTGACCATCTACAAAGCTCGACTTGTCGCTAAGGGTTATCGACAAGTTCAAGGGGTTGACTACGATGAGACTTTCTCACCCGTAGCAAAGCTGAAGTCCGTCCGAATCATGTTAGCAATTGCCGCATACTATGATTATGAGATATGGCAGATGGACGTCAAAACGGCATTCCTTAACGGCTTCCTTAAGGAAGAGTTGTATATGATGCAGCCGGAAGGTTTTGTCGATCCTAAGCATGCTAACAAAGTGTGCAAGCTCCAGCGCTCAATCTATGGGCTGGTGCAAGCATCTCGGAGTTGGAACATTCGCTTTGATGAGATGATCAAAGCGTTTGGGTTTACACAGACTTATGGAGAAGCCTGTGTTTACAAGAAAGTGAGTGGGAGCTCTGTAGCATTTCTCATATTATATGTGGATGACATACTATTGATGGGAAATGATATAGAATTCTTGGAAAGTATAAAGGCCTATTTGAATAAGTGTTTTTCAATGAAGGAACTTGGAGAAGCTGCTTATATATTAGGCATCAAGATCTATAGAGATAGATCAAAACGCCTCATTGGTCTTTCACAGAGTACATACCTTGACAAGATATTGAAGAAGTTCAGTATGAAAGTCCAAGAAGGGGTTCTTGCCTGTATTGCAAGGTGTGCAATTGAGCACGGCTCAATGCCCGACCACGGCAGAAGATATAGAAGAGATGAGTGTCATCCCCTATGCCTCGGCCATAGGGTCTATTATGTATGCCATGCTGTGTACCAGACCTGATGTAAACCTTGCCGTAAGTTTGGTAGGAAGGTACCAAAGTAATCCCGGCAAGGAACACTGGACAGCGGTCAAGAATATCCTGAAGTACCTTAAGAGGACTAAGGATATGTTTCTCGTTTATGGAGGTGACGAAGAGCTCGTCGTAAAGGGTTACGTCGACGCTAGCTTCGACACAGATCTGGATGACTCGAAGTCACAGACCGGATACGTGTATATTTTGAATGGAGGAGCAGTAAGCTGGTGCAGTTGCAAGCAAAGCGTCGTGGCGGGATCTACATGTGAAGCGGAGTACATGGCAGCCTCGGAGGCAGCACAGGAAGCAGTCTGGATGAAGGAGTTCATTACCGACCTAGGGGTGATTCCCAATGCGTCGGGCCCGATGACTCTCTTCTGTGACAACACTGGAGCTATTGCCCTTGCGAAGGAGCCCAGGTTTCACAGGAAGACCAGGCATATCAAGCGTCGCTTCAACTCCATTCGTGAAAGTGTTCAAAATGGAGACATAGATATTTGTAAAGTACACACGGACCTGAATGTAGCAGATCCGTTGACTAAACCTCTCCCTAGGGCAAAACATGATCAACACCAGGACGCAATGGGTGTTCGATTCATCACAATGTAACTAGATTATTGACTCTAGTGCAAGTGGGAGACTATTGGAAATATGCCCTAGAGGCAATAATAAAAGGTTATTATTATATTTCTTTGTTCATGATAATCGTCTATTATTCATGCTATAATTGTATTGTCCGGAAATCGTAATACATGTGTGAATACATAGACCACAACGTGTCCCTAGTAAGCCTCTAGTTGACTAGCTCGTTCATCAACAGATAGTCATGGTTTCCTGACTATGGACATTGGATGTAATTGATAACGGGATCACATCATTAGGAGAATGATGTGATGGACAAGACCCAATCCTAAGCATAGCATAAAAGATCATGTAGTTTCGTTTGCTAGAGCTTTTCGAATGTCAAGTATCTTTTCCTTAGACCATGAGATCGTGCAACTCCCGGATACCGTAGGAGTGCTTTGGGTGTGCCAAACGTCACAACGTAACTGGGTGACTATAAAGGTGCACTACGGGTATCTCCAAAAGTGTCTGTTGGGTTGGCACGGATCGAGACTGGGATTTGTCACTCCGTGTGACGGAGAGGTATCTCTGGGCCCACTCGGTAATGCATCATCATAATGAGCTCAATGTGACTAAGGCGTTAGTCACGGGATCATGCATTGCGGTACGAGTAAAGAGACTTGCCGGTAACGAGATTGAACAAGGTATTGGGATACCGACGATCGAATCTCGGGCAAGTAACATACCGATTGACAAAGGGAATTGCATACGGATTGATTGAATCCTCGACACCGTGGTTCATCCGATGAGATCATCGTGGAACATGTGGGAGCCAACATGGGTATCCAGATCCCGCTGTTGGTTATTGACCGGAGAGGCGTCTCGGTCATGTCTGCATGTCTCCCGAACCCGTAGGGTCTACACACTTAAGGTCCGGTGACGCTAGGGTTGTAGAGATATATGTATGCGGAAACCCTAAAGTTGTTCGGAGTCCCGGATGAGATCCCGGACGTCACGAGAGGTTCCGGAATGGTCCGGAGGTGAAGAATTATATATAGGAAGTCAAGTTTCGCCACCGGGAAAGTTTCGGGGGTTACCGGTATTGTACCGGGACCACCGGAAGGGTCCCGGGGGTCCACCGGGTGGGGCCACCTATCCCGGAGGGCCCCGTGGGCTGAAAGTGGAAGGGAACCAGCCCTTAGTGGGCTGGGGCGCCCCCCTTGAGCCTCCCCCCATGCGCCTAGGGTTGGGAACCCTAGGGGGGAGTTTCCCCCTTGCCTTGGGGGGCAAGGCACCCCTTCCCCCCCACTTGGCCGCCGCCCCCCTTGGAGATCTGATCTCCCAAGGGCTGGCGCCCCCCCCCCCCAGGGGTCCTATAAATAGTGGGGGGGAGGGCAGCAACCTACAGCCTTGGGCGCCTCCCTCCTCCCCTGCAACACCTCTCTCTCTCTCGCAGAAGCTCGGCGAAGCCCTGCCGGAGACCCGCTACATCCACCACCACGCCGTCGTGCTGTTGGATCTCCATCAACCTCTCCTTCCCCCTTGCTGGATCAAGAAGGAGGAGACGTCGCTGCACCGTACGTGTGTTGAATGCGGAGGTGCCATCCGTTCGGCACTCGGTCATCGGTGATTTGGATCACGGCGAGTACGACTCCGTCATCCACATTCATTGGAACGCTTCCGCTCGCAATCTACAAGGGTATGTAGATGCACTCCCTTCCCCTCGTTGCTAGTACACTCCATAGATGCATCTTGGTGAGCGTAGGAAAATTTTAAAATTATGCTACGATTCCCGACAGAGTAATCAATTGATACATTGTACATAGCTAATTCCCCAACCTAGACTTGGCATCGAGTATTGCATCGCCACTTTCCTCCTCCCCAAAAAAGACTCTGAAGTGATTAGGTTTGTTCCTCCTCACAATGGCGCCGCCGCCAGTCCACCTTGCCTCCAATGGCTTTTGTGTCATGGAGGTGCAGAGGACCTCGCCCCTTGCCGGTGCGAGGGACCCGGTCACGTTCTTGTTAGATTCAACATCTTGGTTGTTGTGTGGCGGAGATGATTTCCCTCAGTAGGAATAATGCCTTCCACTTACAATCCCCATCCAGATGGTGCGTCTAGTGTCCTCGAAGGGCATGTGGATGTGTGTCTCCATCGGATCTCGCAGGATTCGGTCAGAGCTAGTCTTCAGTGGATCTATTTAGATCCAATCTTTATTCGTGTATTTATAGGTTTGATCATTTCGATCTATGGCTTTCTTCATCGGCGACGATTGCTGCTCCGGCGTGTTGGTCTTGTGGTGTCTTAGCACGACGCTATTGGAATATCTACTACAACACGGGTTTTCCAGCTCCGGTAAGGGAGGGGCGATGACGACGACACGTCTTTGGCTCGGTTCAGTGCTTGTAATCGTCGCTAGATGGTCCATAGACCTGGTTGTAACTTTTTTTACCTCGGGTATTCTTTGTACTGCAATGATTGATTATGAATAGATTGGAAGTTTCTCCCACACACAAAAATCAATCAATACATTACAATACTAGGCTTAGTGTTAGGACTTACAAATAAGATGGTTTTAGGC
Source organism: Aegilops tauschii subsp. strangulata (assembly GCF_002575655.3). Lineage (NCBI taxonomy): Eukaryota > Viridiplantae > Streptophyta > Magnoliopsida > Poales > Poaceae > Aegilops > Aegilops tauschii. Next base: position 523,340,505 of record NC_053036.3, read on the forward strand.
AAGCAGAGTTCAATTGTAAGCTTGACCATGATCAGGGAATGAAATTAGGGTACTCTAATGTCCCCGGTTTAAACCTAAATGCTACATGATCAATAGAATATGACTGTTTTGGAGGGGTTACCATGGCGCCCAACTAGAACGTCCCACTTGTAATAACGAAAAGGTTTGTGCTCACACATAAGTTGACTGAGAATTCTTATGTCTAAGACAACAAAAATTCTACACTTACAGTGAATTTAGCAATTATTACAAAACCTTCCTTATTAACCTCTCCACCCACCCCCGTGAATTCAAATGGGTGGGCCCACCCCCTGATTTCCACACAACCTGAAAATCCCACCTAAGCATCTACGTTAATCCCATACAATGGCTCCCCCTGTTCACAAATATAAGATATTTCGGATACTTCAATATGATCTATATATAGACTGAAATGAATACAGAAACACACTACAACGTGTATATATACATCATATTCAGAAAAAACTTAGAACATCTTATATTTGTGAATGAAAGGAGTACGTAAGTGTAGCATTGCTCCTAAGATGAGACATCCTGTGTGATCCTAGGTTCCCTGATGATGATGGTGTGAAGATAATCACTATTATGTGGTCTCTTTGGCATTCTCGCAATCGTATGAAGCATGTTGAAGATGGGAGAGATCCTACCGCTACAATTAGGTTAAGAAAGAGGGTCTTGCTCTCCTTCATCTACCTTGGAAAACCAAAATGAAAATTGAGCGGTTCCGGCATGTACCGGCAGATCTTGAGCCGCTCGTCGTGGTCTGAAGATTAATGCAGCACTCTGCAGTATAAGAAGCGAAGCATTCTATTCCAGGAATGCATAGATATACAACCTGCAAACAATGTACAGGGTCCCGCCAATGTCAGCTTTTGGTCAGGTGAGGGTCTTGCGTGCATGTGCTACCCAATCTCTCTTCTCTCTCCCAAACTAATTCATCAATTTATTTCACCTTTACTAACTTAGAATCATTCTTATCTCTTAAACCAAACTTCTGATTTCAAAACATTTTATATATTTGAACTCATGTCGCAAAGACCTTTAAAACAAGACCGATTTTGGATACAATCTAGATGAGTTTAAAATTCATGAAACACATTTCACATATTTCACCCGCTTGAAATCTTATGAATAAAATTGTTTCAATCAGTTTCACAAGTTCACATCTCAGTTTTATGTTGTTTTTTCACTTTCAGAACTTACATTTCACTTTTCATTGGTTCGATTGAGATAAATCATACTCCCTCCATTTACTTATACAAGGCCACTATGGAATATACATTTTGTATACAAGGCCACCAATCGTAATTGAGGAAAAAATTAATGATGTTTCCTCGAACTAACAACTTGTTTAATACTTGCATGCATACGTTCATAATGACACTCATCTACTTCATCCACTCAGTTTTCTTGCATGCATGCAGTGTATTAATGATCCTAGTAAACGAAAAAAACGTAAGTTGCAAAACATGTATTAAATTTTATCTTGGTACCTGTAATTTGAGTTTGTGGCCTTCTATATAAAAATGGAAGGAGTATCTACTTTAATTGCAAATTTTTGAAAGATCATATTTCACTATTTTAAAATAAACCGTTTCACATTTGGAAATGATCGGTTTCACAAGTTGACATTTCAATTCATATTGTTTTTCACTTTTAGAACCTACATTTCACTTTTCACTAGCTTGTTTCACAAAAATCACATATATTACAATTGCACATTTTTTTAAATAACTTGTTTCACACTCTTGAAATAAACTGTTACACACTTCGAAATAATCGATTTCACAAGCTGACATTTCACTTCATATTGTTTTACTTTCAGAACCTACATTTTACTTTGCACTAGCTTGTTTCACGAAAATCACATCTATTTCAATTTCACATTATTGAAATAGCTTGTTTCTCTCTTTTAAAATAAACCATTACACATTTCAAAAATTTCAATTTCACAAGTTGAGATTTCAGTTTCACAATTTTTTTCACTTTCAGAAGGTGCATTTCATTTTTCACTGGCTTGTTTCACGAAAATCACATCTTCTTCAATTGCACATTTTTGGAATAACATGTTTTAGTCTTTTGAAATAAAATGTTACACATTTCCAAATAACTAGCTTCACAAGTTGACATTTCAGTTTCATATTTGGTTTAAATTGGTTTATATGAAAAAGGTTGTTCTCACATATTTCTAGTGAAATAGGTTTGTTTCATATTTTTCTAGTGAGATGGTTTTTTCCACATATGAAATGTGAAACGTAGAAATTTAATGCATTTGAAATTTATCCAAAATTTGTCTAGTTCTAAAGTTCTTGACGTCAGGAGCCCGAATATATAAAAAGTTTCACAAACGAGTCTATAGTTTAAATGATATTGTTGATTTAAATTGTATATGATGAAATAAAGTCTATGGATTTGTTATGCGGGTAGAGAGAGGAGAGAGTTGCACGCGTACCTTCTTCGACAAAGAGTGTACCTTGGCCGGGCCCACTAAGCCGACAACGATTTGACTAAAAAAAAGATACAAGAAATATACTAGCACTATACATCTAGGTTGGCCATACACCTGCACGAATCTCAATAGAAACGAGTGCTCTCAGATGTACCGGCATATAGCGCAACCATGTAAAATGACTTTTGCGCTGGGAAGACCCCTGTTGTCTTGTCGGGCTTCAGCTGGCGTCCCCCCGATCCTGGCATTATCAAGATCAACACCGGCGGGCCCTTAAACTTTTCTGATGGCCAGGTGGTGCAGGAGGCGTTGCACGTTCTTCTTTGGCCATGCTTGGTGCATGGTGTAAACCGTACGTGGATATTTTTGGGCCACCGATACCTGAAACCTTTTCACTGTGTGATGGCGTTCGTTTCGCAACACTTCGATGATTCTCGCATGTATAATGGAGGTGAAATACCTGGAATTGGTGACACTTTGTAACACTCGTCACAATTCTGGTTCAATTGTGGCTCCTATCCTATTAGAAATAGGAGAGCATGCTAGTGTTTTCTTTTTGAATGTGACCGAGAGCTATCTTTGATGAAACTCCCCGCTTTCTGATGACCGGCCTTCTGACTGATTGTCCTAAGAATTCTTTTATCTGAATAAAGCTTTCCGATTTACCCGAAAAAAGAAAGATGATGGTGCTAGCCATGTGATCTAGTTTTGATTTCCTCTGTCTTGCACGGACACCAAAACAGAGATATCAACGCATGAAAAAAATCTAGTTGATCTACATTTAGCCAAATCATGGGGAAAAAATCGTAGTCGCCTACTTTCAGCTTCATTTCAAGGCACCTGGTCACCTTCATTTCCTCTATAAGAAAAGCCCTGAAATGAAAGCGCAGAGTCTATTGAACTTCTGGTCAGAGCAAAGCCTCCCCAATTATTGCATGGCTTTGCTATCTTTATTAAGCCATCTCGCCGTCTGACCACAGAAGGCTACGTTCCATCTTTAGAGGTCACAAGAGCCAACTCCCCATATGTAACGTTACCTCCCGCAACTCCCTCCTCTGATCATTCTCCTTAGACCCAAATGGACAACCGAAACCATGGAGGATGGTCGTCGCCGCGTCTCGCCCTCCGCGTCGCGTCTGCCCTCCTCTTCCTGTGCGTAGCCGCGACCCCGGCGGCGAGCCATGGCCCCCATGGCCATGACACCGGCGTGCACAAGAACTTCCTCATCATCGTGCGCAGCCCGTACGAGTACGACACGAAGCTGTACAAGAACACGTCGAGCTGGCACGCGTCGCTCCTGGGCGAGGTGTGCGACATGGCCAAGGAGGCGATGGAGAAGGACCCCTCCTCCGTCACCCGGCTCCTATACTCGTACCGCAACGTCGTCAATGGCTTCTCCGCCCGTCTGACGGTGGAGGAGCTGGAGGAGATGAAAAAGAAGGACTGGTTTTACAAGGCCTATCCTGAGAAGACGTACCACCTCATGACCACGCACACGCCCAAGATGCTGGGGCTCATGGGCGAGGACCGCGCCGGGGAAGGCGTCTGGAACACCAGCAACATGGGCGAGGGCATCATCATCGGGGTCCTCGACGACGGCATCTACGCCGGCCACCCATCGTTCGACGGCGAGGGGATGAAGCCGCCGCCCAAGAAGTGGACTGGCCGGTGCGACTTCAACAACACGGTGTGCAACAACAAGCTCATCGGCGCGCGCTCCTTCTTCGAGTCGGCCAAGTGGAAGTGGAAGGGCGTCGACGACCCGGTGCTCCCCATCAACGAGGGCCAGCACGGGACGCACACGTCCAGCACGGCCGCCGGCGCGTTCGTGCCCGACGCCAACATATCCGGCCTCGCGGTGGGCACGGCGGTCGGCATGGCGCCCCGCGCGCACATCGCCTTCTACCAGGTGTGCTTCGAGACGAAGGGCTGCGACCGGGATGACATACTGGCGGCGGTCGACGATGCCATCGAGGACGGCGTCGACGTGCTCTCTATGTCTCTTGGCGGGAACCCGGACGCTGACTTCTCGGAGGACCCCGTCTCGCTCGGCGGATACACCGCTGCCCTCAACGGCGTGTTCGTCAGCACGGCGGCTGGCAACATCGGCCCGAATCCGGCAACCGTCGCCAACGGGGCACCCTGGCTTCTCACCGTGGGGGCGAGCACCACCGACAGGCGGTTCGCGGCCACCGTGAAGCTTGGCAGTGGAGATGAACTTGACGGCGAGTCGCTCAGCGAAGTCAAGGACTACGGGAAGGAGCTGCGGCCGTTGGCCCGCGACGTGGGCGACGGTAAGTGCACCAGCGACACCGTGTTGAGCGCGGAGAACGTCACCGGGAAGATCGTCATTTGCGAGGCTGGCGTCACCCCTAGCACCGCCAAGGCCAAAATGGTCGAAAAGGCCGGCGGGTTCGGCATGATCGTCGTCACCCCTGAGGTGTTCGGCCCGGTCATCATCCCGAGGCCCCACGTCGTCCCGACGGTGCAGGTGCCCTACAAAGTCGGGCAGAAGCTCAAGGCCTACGTGCAGTCCGAGAAAGAAGCCACGGCGAACTTCATCTTGAAAGGAACGTCGTTCGACACCCCGCGGTCGCCGATGATGGCGCCGTTCTCGGCGCGGGGGCCGAACCTGCAAAGCCGGGGGATCCTAAAGCCTGACATCATCGGCCCGGGAGTGAACATACTCGCGGGCGTCCCCGGCATCGCGGATTTGGTGTTGCCGCCCAAAGCGGAGATGCCCAAGTTCGACGTCAAGTCCGGCACGTCCATGTCGTGCCCGCACCTCGCCGGTGTCGCCGCGCTAATGAAGAACGCGCACCCGACGTGGTCGCCCGCCGCCATCAAGTCGGCGCTGATGACGACCACTGAAACCACCGATAACGAGAAGAAACCGTTCCTCGACGTGGACGGCACGCAGGCGACGTACTTCGCCACGGGCGCCGGGCACGTGAACCCGAAGAAAGCCATGGACCCGGGGCTCGTGTACAACCTGTCGGCGTCGGACTACGTCCCGTACCTGTGCGGGCTCAACTACACGGACCAGCAGGTGAACTCGATCATCCACCCGGAGCCGGCGGTGGACTGCAACAAGATAACAAAGATCGCCGAGAAGGACCTCAACTACCCGTCGATCACCATCATCGTCGACAAGGCGGACACCGCCGTGAGCGCCACCCGCGCGGTGACCAACGTCGGTGTGGCAAGCTCGACGTACGAGATGGAGGTTGAGGTGCCGAAATCGGTGACGGTGGAAGTAACGCCGACGAAGCTGGAGTTCAAGGAGCTGGACGAGGTCTTGAACTACACGGTCTCCGTCAAGGCGGCGGCCGTGCCGGAAGGCGCCATCGAAGGGCAGCTCAAGTGGGTCTCCAGCAAGCACATCGTGCGAAGCCCGATCCTCATATTGCCCGGCGACGGGGAGGAGGAGGCCACGTCGGGAGCTGAGGGGCCTTCAGCTCATGTTAGTTCTTTGCTCGAGTGACAGATTGTTTTGTTTTGTTTTGTTTTCTTTGCTCGTGTTGAAATACAGGTGTGGATGATCGCGACAACTGTTTTTCTTCATTTAGGGGCAAATGTATGTGTGGCTGCAGTCCCCCTCTATATTGACATGCGATCTATTGTATTTATTTGGGTAGGAGGTGTATTTAAGGATCACTTTGCCCTCAATTAGAAGGAATTTCCTGCTAATTCTAGTTTCTTTGAAATCGTATATGCCTCATGAGTTCCTACTAGCACATATGCCCATGTGTTGCAACGGTAGAGATATTATTTTGAGAAGCAATGGGAGAGATAATTGATGTGTGCACCAAAAACAGTCTGCACAGCAGTGGGGCGACAGAGCGAGGAGCTGTGGTGGGGTTAGTCAGCGTGGCAACGACCAACCAACTCGTGCCTTTTTTTTCCTTTGGGTTCGTCCTCGGGTCGGCCTTGTGGCTCCCTCCTCATTTGGTGGTTGCGCGACGACCTTCAGGGCACGGTTGCTTCGCCACTCTCTCCTACTGCGATGTAACTGGGTGGATTACTAATTGCAGTGCATAAATCAAGTTTCATTAGCATAATCCACGCATAACCAGGCAGTCATTTCATTATCAGGATTTATTCTCTTTGATTATTTTAGCGGTTACCTGCCTACCGTTCTTTTCATTAGAGCCAATTAAGCATATTCTCTTTTATTGGCTTGTGCCCACAATTTCTTTCAGTTATACCCAAAAAACATACTCTTTTATCGTCAAATAATGCATGGCACACACAATTGTTCGCGTCTAGGCCAGCCCACTGGCAGGCACCAAAAGGACCTGTGTTTGAAAGGCACGAGTATAAATCCAAAAAAACGACAAGTTGAAGGATCGAACTCACGACCTAAAAACTCGACCACTGGGTGCTGGCCAATCGAATAAACGGGTCCTGCTTACCAATGACCAGCGCGAACGTTTAAGGACATACCGCATCAGCATATTCAAAATCTTTTTTTTTCAAAATTTTCCAAAAATAAATTAATATTTATGAATTGCACAATATTTTTAAAACATGAGCAATTTTTTAAATCTTGATAAATTTTCGAAAATTTCGTTCATTTTTGGAAAAACATGAACAACATTTGAAATAGGGAGATTTTTTTAAAATTCACAAAAATTTATTGAAACAATGAACCTTTGAAAAAAGCGCCAACTTTTTTTGAATTTGGGAACAATTTTTTAAAATAGGAACATGATATTCACATTTATAATAATTTTTAAATGTGTTTATTTTAACCACGTTCATTATTATGAATTTCTGAACATTTCACTAAACAAGCATATTTATAGAATCTGGTAAAATCCAATTTTATTTTGAAAATCCCAATTTGCTTTGGAGAACACACTTTTTTTTAGAAAAAATGGAACATTTTCTAAAATAAAATTTTATTTTGAATATCTCAGCTTTTCTGGAAAACACAATTTGTTTAACAAAATGATGGATTATTTTTGTAGTTTTAAATTTTTTGGAATGAGAAGAAAAGTTTCAAGTTTCGAACATTTTTAAACAGCAACGAAATTTTGGAATTCGGAACTATTTTCAAAATTTGAAAACACAAATCAAAATTCTGATTTTTTTTATTTTGTATGTAAGAAATAAAAGTAAAAAAATTCTAAAGGTTGTAGGGAAAAAATTAAAAAAATAAGTAGAGAAAGCAACAAAAAATGAAATAGAAATAAAACACATAAAAAAAGAAAACGGGCCGGCACAGCCTTTGCGCCCTGTGTGAAGGTCAGAATATTTGTCGCTATGTGCGGTAAATAGGGTTTCCCAGCTGTGTGCGCAGGGAAATAAATGGGCTGGCTTCGACGTGCCACAACGTGCACGGCCCATGTACGAAAATTGTTTTTTCTTTTCTAGCAAACAGACGCACAAAAAATTAGTACCATCTCGGATGGGGAAAAAAACTTTCTGTGGTGAACGGATGAAAAAATTGGAGAAACGCACCTTGCTTTATTTGTACTAGCACACTTGCCCGTGCGTTGTAACGGGAGAGATATTCATTAGGAGAAGCTGCGGGAGAGAAATGATGTGTCCTCCGAAAACAGTCTCCGCAGCGGTGGCCGACGGAGATAGGAGATGCGGTTTCTCGTGGGTCATGTTTGGCGTACGAGGTCTTCATAGTGGTGGGGTTTGTTGGCGTCTCCTATCACGGTGTAACTGGATGCATTAATAATTGCAGCACATAAATCAAAGACCCGACGATGTGCTGCTAGCTAGTCGAAGAAACACGTCCTAATAACCAATGGCCAACGTGGATATTTTAAAATTTTATGCAACGTCAGTTTTGAACATTTTTTTTATTTTTTCGAACTTCTCATAAAAAATATGAATGAATTTGCGTATATTCTCCGAAACATGAACAATTTTTCAAATTCCAAATAGCTTTTTGAAAATTCCGAATATTTCGGAAAAATGCAAACAAAATTTTAAATTGGAATATTTTTTGAAATTCACAAACATTTTCTGAAAAAATGAACCTTTTATAACAACTTAAACATTTTCTGAATTAGCGAACATTTTTTTAAAATGGTAAAATGTTTGAACATTCAGAACAAATTTGGAAATGTTTTTTAATTAATAAAATGATTTTGGTTTCATAAAAATTTCAGTAAAAGAACAACATCTTCAAATTTCAAACACTTTTTCAAATGCAAAGACAAATATTGGAAATAGTGAATAATTGTGGAAAATAAAATCTTTTTTGAAAATTGGGAACATTTGTTTATTTGAAAAAAATTAAGAAAAAAATAATGTCCTTAACATTTTTGAAAATAGAAATATTTTTAGAATTTGGAACATTTACCGAAAACTTAAAAAAATGAATTTTGAGTTTTTTTGAAAATTTCAAATTTACTAAGAAGGAAAAATGAAATTAAACTTGGAATGGGGAAAAAGTAAAAAGAAATAGGAAAGAAAAGGAGAAATGAGCAAAAAAAACACACAGGATAAAACGAAACTGGGCCGGCCCAGTACTGGGCGTCCTGTGCGAAGCTTTGGGTATTTGACGCTCCGTGCAGCAAATAGGGTTCTGCGAGCTGTATGGCTGGAAAATAACGGTCTGGCTTGGCTGGGCCTCAGCGCACGGCCCAGGTACGAAATCCTGGACAATCCGTTTTTCTTTTGCACAAAAATTTAGTACCACGTCGGATAAAAAAATATCTTTTCATCGGTGAACGAATGAAAAAATCGGAGAAACACACCCTACTTTATTAGTACTAGCACACTTGTCCGTGCGTTGCACCAAGAGAGATATTCATTAGGAGAAGCTGCGGGAGAGAAATGATGTGTCCTCCGAAAACAGTCTCCGCAGTGGTGGCCGAGGGAGATAGGAGATGCGGTTTCTCGTGGGTCATGTTTGGCGTACGAGATCTTCATAGTGGTGGGGTTTGTTGGCGTCTCCTATCACGGTGTAACTGGATGCATTAATAATTGCAGCACATAAATCAAAGACCCGACGATGTGCTGCTAGCTAGTCAAAGAAACACGTCCTAATAACCAATGGCCAGCGTGGATATTTTAAAATTTGATGCAACGTCAGTTTTGAAACATTTTTTTGATTTTTTTCGAACTTGTCATAAAAAATAAGAATGAATTTGCGTATATTCTCCGAAACATGAACAATTTTTCAAATTCCAAATAGCTTTTTGAAAATTCTGAATATTTCGGAAAAATGCAAACAAAATTTTAAATAGGAATATTTTTTGAAATTCACAAACATTTTCTGAAAACATGAACATTTTAAAACAACTTAAACATTTTCTGAATTAGCGAACATTTTTTTAAAATGGTAAAATGTTTGAACATTCAGAACAAATTTGAAAATGTTTTTTAATTAATAAAATGATTTTGGTTTCATAAAAATTTCAGTAAAACAACAACATTTTTAAATCTGAAACACTTTTTCAAATGCAAAAACAAATATAGGAAATAATGAATAATTGTGGAAAATAAAAACTTTTTTGAAAATTGGGAACATTTGTTTATTTGAAAAAGGTAAGAAAAAATATTGTCCTTGCCATTTTTGAAAATAGAAATATTTTTAGAATTTGGAACATTTACCGAAAACTTAAAAAATGAATTTTGAGATTTTTTGAAAATTTCAAATTTCCTAAAAAGGAAAAATGAAATTAAACTTGGAATGGGAAAAAAGTAAAAATAAATAGGAAAGAAAAGGAGAAATGAGCAGAAAAAAAACACAGGATAAAACGAAGCTGGGCCGGCCAAGTACTGGGCGTCCTGTGCGAAGCTTTGGGTATTTGACGCTCCGTGCAGCAAATAGGGTTCTGTGAGCTGTATGGCTGGAAAATAACGGTCTGGCTTGGCTGCGCCTCAGCGCACGGCCCAGGTACGAAATCCTGGACAATTCATTTTTCTTTTGCACAAAAATTTAGTACCACCTCGGATAAAAAATATCTTTTCGTCGGTGGACGGATGAAAAAATCGGAGAAACGCACGTTGCTTTATTAGTAGGTATAGAGGTATAGAGGTATAGATATTTTCTATAATGCAAACACAGTGGGTTCCTTTTCAACACCTGCGTGATTTCCTTAGAAATCCTACATCAAGAGCCTTGTTGCAAAAAGGTATATGTGGCTCGTGCAAAAAGAGCCTTGTTGCAATTGCGACAAAGGACTTGTTGCAAAACATAAAAATATATTTGGCTCATGCATGTCCCGTCCCATTGCAACAAGTGCCATGTTGCAATTTCAACACGGCCCATGTTTGCAATTGCAACAAAGCCCTTGTTGCAAAAAAAAACATGGCTCATGTGTGTCCCGTCCCATTGCAAGAAGAGGCATGTTGCAATTTCGACACGACTCTTGTTGCAATCTGGACGCGCCACCAAGGAGGAACGCACGTGCGCATGAGGACGACGGCTAGGGGTTGGCGGCACTCCTTGTCAGCATGGCGGATCTCACCGGATCCATCGACCCGGTCACCGAGGAAGCGCTTGACGACAGAGATCCAGCATGAAGGCTCTTGATGACGATGACCTGCAGGCGAAGGCGCTCGGTCAGGCTCAATTGTCAGGTCGAGACACGCGCGGCGAAGCTCCGTGGTGGCGCAATGCAGGGCGGCTCCAACGGCGATGAACAGGAGGAGAGGAGGCGCACGGTGGGCGGGGCGACCTTGCTGGCGGTGGTCGAAGACCGGCCATCGCCTACGAGGCTAGCGCGTGATGGACATGGCGACCAACCTTTGCAACAAGGTGCACAAGCACCTTGTTGCGCTCCTTCCATTGCAACATGGGTCAAGTTGCAAAGGTTGGAGATGGCAGCGAGTCGTCTGGTCAAAATAGATCTGACGGCCACGGAGGCGGTCGACGCGTGCGGCTTCATTTGTTGGATGGAAGGTATGATTTCTCTTATTATTAAATGAGATTTAAGTAAATATTACTACCACACATGACAACAACATGTGATTTTTTGCGATGTTCTTTCTTTCACTTCTATTTTTTCTCTTTTTATTTGTTTGTTTCTCCACTTTTTATATTGTATATTTTTATATGCGCAAATATAGTTGTACACTTTTTATATTGTATTTTTTAAATGCGCAAATATAGTTGTACACATTTGTTTGTTTCTCCACTTTTCATATCTCCAGCGCCAACCTGCAAACCTCCCGCATACGTCCGGACCGCGCTGTCCGGACCGCGAAAGCCATCCAATGCAGACATGTATCGTCCGCAGGGTGGTCCGGACGCGTTTTCTTTCACAAACAGGAGACAAACGTGTGTGTGTGTGTGTTTGGGGGGGGGGGGGACTTTGTGAGAGTCCGGACCGCTGCCACGCCCACTTCTGACCGCCTTGGCCCACCAAAACCCCCACCCACCCCTCTTGCGCTTTCCTTCGGATGCACACGCCGCTTACCACGCCGCATTCATACCGGCCTAGAGCACACAACGGCCGACGTTGATGCCGCGATGTGGCTGGAGGGAGGGGGCGACGCTGACCGACGCGACCTTTCGGGAGTCGCCACTTCAATGCGGACGCAGCTTCCCGAGGAAAAGACTCTGGCCGATGCGTCGCGTTGAAGCGGCTGACTAGCCCTTCACATGGCTTGGCCGCGGCTATCTAAGCCGCGCTCCGGCACCGTCCACATCACAATCTATCCTCCTCCTCTCATTTTCCTGCCCTTTTCCCTCCACAACTTTGGCGTGAAGGAAATATGCCCTAGAGGCAATAATAAAATTGTTATTTTATATTTCCTTATATCATGATAAATGTTTATTATTCATGCTAGAATTGTATTAACCGGAAACTTGATACATGTGTGGATACATAGACAAAACACAGTGTTCCTAGTAATCCTCTACTAGACTAGCTCGTTAATCAAAGATGGTTAAGTTTCCTAACCATAGACATGTGTTGTCATTTGATGAATGGGGTCACATCATTAGGAGAATGATGTGATGGACAAGACCCATCCGTTAGCTTAGCATGTTGATCGTTCAGTTTTATTGCTATTGCTTTCTTCATGTCAAATACATATTCTTTCGACTATGAGATTATGCAACTCCCAGACACTGTAGGAATACCTTGTGTGCTATCAAACGTCACAACGTAACTGGGTGATTATAAAGATGCTCTACAGGTATCTTCAAAGGTGTTTGTTGGGTTGGCATAGATCGAGATTAGGATTTGTCACTCCGAGTATCGGAGAGGTATCTCTGGGCTTGATGTCTACTACACAGCCTTCTTCTTGTAGACGTTGTTGGGCCTCCAAGTGCATAGGTTTGTAGGACAGTAGCAAATTTCCCTCAAGTGGATGACCTAAGGTTTATCAATCCGTGGGAGGCGTAGGATGAAGATGGTCTCTCTCAAGCAACCCTGCAACCAAATAACAAAGAGTCTCTTGTGTCCCCAACACACCCAATAAAATGGTAAATTGTATAGGTGCAGTAGTTCGGCGAAGAGATGGTGATACAAGTGCAATATGGATGATAGATATAGGTTTTTGTAATCTGAAAATATAAAAACAGCAAGGTAACTAATGATAAAAGTGAGCACAAACGGTAATGCAATGCTAGGAAACAAGGTCTAGGGTTCATACTTTCACTAGTGCAAGTTCTCTCAACAATAATAACATAATTGGATCATATAACTATCACTCAACATGCAACAAAGAGTCACTCCAAAGTCACTAATAGCGGAGAACAAACGAAGAGATTATGGTAGGGTACGAAACCACCTGAAAGTTATCCTTTCTGATCGATCTATTCAAGAGTCCGTAGTAAAACAACACGAAGCTATTCTTTCTGTTCGATCTATCATAGAGTTCGTACTAGAATAACACCTTAAGACACAAATCAACCAGAACCCTAATGTCACCTAGATACTCCAATGTCACCTCAAGTATCTGCGGGCATGATTATACGATATGCATCACACAATCTCAGGTTCATCTATTCAAACCAACACAAAGAACTTCAAAGAGTGCCCCAAAGTTTCTACCGGAGAGTCAAGACGAAAACGTGTGCCAACCCCTATGCATAAGTTCACAAGCGGAACCCGCAAGTTGATCACCAAAACATACATCAAGTAGATCACGTGATATCCCATTGTCACCACAGATAAGCACATGCAAGACATACATAAAGTGTTCTAAAATCCTTAAAGACTCAATCCGATAAGATAACTTCCAAGGGAAAACTCAATCCATTACAAGAGAGTAGAGGGGGAGAAGAAACATCATAAGATCCAACTATAATAGCAAAGCTCGCGATACATCAAGATCGTATCACCTCAAGAACATGAGAGAGAGAGATCAAAGACATAGCTACTGGTACATACCCTTAGCCCCGAGGGTGAACTACTCCCTCCTCGTCATGGAGATCGCCGGGATGATGAAGATGGCCACCGGTGAGGGATACCCCCTCCGGCAGGGTGCCGGAACAGGGTCCCGATTGGTTTTTGGTGGCTACAGAGGCTTGCGGTGGCGGAACTCCCAATCTATTGTGTTCCCCGAAGGTTTTAGGGTATATGGATATATATAGGCGAAAGAAGTCGGTAAGGGGAGCCACGAGGGGCCCATGAGGGTGGAGGGCGCGCTTTGGGGGGGGGGGGGGTGGGCGCGCCCCCCTGCCTCGTGTCTTCCTCATTGCTTCCCTTACGTATACTCCAAGTATTCTGGATTGCTTCCCTTCCAAAAATAACTCTCCCGAAAGTTTCATTCCGTTTGGACTCCGTTTGATATTCCTTTTCTGTGAAACACTAAAACAAGGAGAAAAACAGAAGCTGGCACTGGGCTCTGGGTTAATACGTTAGTCCCAAAAATAATATAAAAGTGTTTAATAAAGCCCATAAACATCCAAAACAGATAATATAATAGCATGAATACTTCATAAATTATAGATACGTTGGAGACGTATCTGCATCCCCAAGCTTAATTCCTGCTCGTCCTCGAGTAGGTAAATGATAAATGAAATAATTTATGAAGTGTGAATGCTAGCAGGTGCACAAGTTTGATCAATGATAATTTCAATCACCTTTTCTAGCATCATTATATGTCATAACAGTAGCTCATCTCATAAAACTTCTCATGATCAAGTAACAAGCTATTCACATGTTAAAGTATAGATCATAAACTTTCTTGAAAACTAACAAACTGTGTTATTAGTCATCAAACAATTACAATTCATCTTAAGAGTCTATGTCAGAGCTTTGATTTAGCAAACTCCACATACTCAACTATCATTTAGTCTTTCACAATTGCTAACACTCACGCGATATTTATGGGTTCAAAGTTTTAATCAGACGCAGATAAAGATAGGGGCTTATAGATTCGCCTCCCAACCTTTTACCTCAAGGGTAATGTCAACAATAATAGTTCATGATGCCTTACATCCAATTGGATATATATATCAGAATCTTTCCAACACGAGGTGCTTGCCAAAGGATAAAATGAAAAAAAAGGAAAGGTGAAGATCACCATGACTCTTGCATAAAAGTAAAAGATAGGCCCTTCGCAGAGGGAAGCAGGGGTTGCCATGTGCTTTTATAGTTGGATGCACAAAATCTTAATGCGAGGGAACGTCACTTTATATTGCCACTTGTGATAGGGACCTTTATTATGCAGTCCGTCGCTTTTATTTCTTCCACATCACAAGATCGTATAAAGCTTATTTTCTCCACACTAAAAGATCATACATATTTAGAGAGCAATTTTATTGCATGCACTGATGACAACTTACTTGAAGGATCTTACTCATTCCATAGGTAGGTATGGTGGACTCTCATGGCAATACTGGTTTAAGGGATGTTTGGAAGCACAAGTAGTATCTCTACTTGGTGCAAGGAATTTGGCTAGCATGAGGGGGAAAGGCAAGCTCAACGTGTTGTGCAATCCATGACAATATACTTTATTTCGGATATAAGAAAACATAACCCATTACGTTGTCTTCCTTGTCCAACATCAACCTTTTAGCATGTCATATTTTAATGAGTGCTCACAATTGCAAAAGATGTCCAAGATAGTATATTTATATGTGAAATCTCTCTTCCTTCAATATTCTTTCATGAATTATTCAAGTGACCAATACAATGTTTGCTAACCTTCAATAAATTTACCACATGTACTTCTTATATGTAAAGTCATTACTCCCCATGGGATAAGCATATGAAACATATATAATTTCAGATTTATGATATTCAATTCATTCAACCATTTACTCATAGGATATAAGTGAAGCACACGAGTAAAAGACAAACTACTCCAAAAAGATATAAGTGAAGATTAATGAGTAGTTAAATAAGTATGTAGCTATGTGAAGACTCTCTCCCATTTAAGAATTTCAGATCTTGGTATTTTACTCAAACATCAAGCAAAACAAAATAAAATGACATGACGCTCCAAGCAAAACACATATCATGTGGTGAATAAAAATATAGCTCCAAGTAAAGTTACCGATTAACGAAGACGAAAGAGGGGATGCCTTCCGGGGCATCCCCAAGCTTAAGCTCTTGGTTATCCTTGAATATTACCTTGGGGTGCCTTGGTCATCCCCAATCTTAGGCTCTTGCCACTCCTTATTCCATAGTCCATCAAATCTTTACCCAAAACTTGAGAACTTCACAACACAAAACTCAACAGAAAACTCATAAGCTCCGTTAGTATAAGAAAATAAATCACCACTTTTGGTACTGTAATGAACTCATTATAAATTCATATTGGTTTTATATCTACTGTATTCCAACTTATCTATGGTTCATATCCTCCGATACTACTCATAGATTCATCAAAATAAGCAAACAACACATAGAAAACAGAATCTGCCAAAAACAGAACAGTCCGTAGTAATCTGTATCAAACGTATACTTCTATAACTCCAAAAATTCTGAAATAAATTGGTGGACCTGAGGAATTTGTCTAGTAATCATCTTCAAAAAGAATCAACTAAATATCACTCTCCAGTAAAAAGTTAAAGCTAATTTCGTGAGCGCTAAAGTTTCTGTTTTTTACAGCAAGATCATAAAGACTTCACCCAAGTCTTCCCAAAGGTTCTACTTGGCACAAACACTAATTAAAACATAAAACCACATCTAACCAGAGGCTAGATGAATTATTTATTACTAAACAGAACCAAAAATCAAAGAACTAAAATAAAAATTGGGTTGCCTCCCAACAAGCGCTAAAGTTTAACGCCCCTAGCTGGGCATGATGATTTCAATGATGCTCGCATAAAAGATAAGAATTGAAACATAAAGAGAGCATCATGAAGAATATGACTAGCACATTTAAGTCTAACCCACTTCCTATGCATAGGGATTTTGTGAGCAAACAACTTATGGGAACAATAATCAACTAGCATAGGAAGGCAAAACAAGCATAACTTTAAAACTTTAAGCACATAGAGAGGAAACTTGATATTATTGCAATTCCTACAAGCATATATTCCTCCCTCATAATAATTTTCAGTAGCATCATGAATGAATTCAACAATATAACCAGCACCTAAAGCATTCTTTTCATGATCTACATGCATATAATTTTTGTTACTCTCCACATAAGCAAAATTCTTCTCATTCGGAATAGTGGGACTATCGTAAGAAACTCGAATACTATAAATTGTTTCCACTTTAAAGGAGTAATGTTCAGAAAAAGGGTAATCAAAGTCATGACAAGTTTTATAAATATAATCATCACTACTTTTTATAGCATAAGTATCATCACAATAATCATCATAAGTAGGAACTTTGTTCTCATCATAATCAATTGAAACCTCTTCCGAAATAGTGGATACATCACTAAATAAAGCCATGACCTCTCCAAATCCACTTTCATAATTATCATAATAAGATTCAACATCCTCCAAAATAGTGGGATCATTACTTCCTAAAGTTGACACTCTTCCAAACCCACTTTCATCAATATAATCATCATAAGTAGGAGGCATGCTATCATCATTATACATTTGCATATCAAAACTTGGGAGACTAAAAATATCATCTTCATTAAACATAGCATCCCCAAGCTTGGGACAAACATTAATTGCAGCAAATATATTCTCAAAAACATCATCTTCATCAAACATAGCATCCCCAAGCTTGGGCCTTTTCATATCATAAGCATAATCACTCTCATCATTAATAGTATGGATATCACCAATAGTATAACAATTATCATCATCACAATGAGTAATAGGAGCAACATCATTTGGGAGAGATACCTTTCTACCTTTGCTTCTCCGTTTTTTCTTTTTCCTCTTCTTCACCGCATCATGTGTGGGTTCAATCCTCTTTTTGGAGCTCCTTATTAATGAGATTGGTTGAATAGAAGGCTCCTCCTCGTTACCTGATTCATCATAAGAAATAATAGGGGAATATTGGGAAGTCTCTTCCCTTTCATTAGTATTCTCTTCATCTTCTATTTGTTTTCTTTTCTTTATGTAATTGGCAATATAAGGATTTTCAATGCAATTTACCGCACAATACATATAAATTTCTTCTAGATCAATATCGAGGAATTTCTCGAGGTTATATTCTGGAATAATCTTAGTTTGACATTTCATTTCTTCATAACCCAAAAGCAAACTAAGTTCACTATAATGTGCAAGGGAAATCAAGTCATCACAATTTTTGGACACGATTCGATCATGAAACAATTTGCATTTGATATTTAAATGACCATGTTCATTGCAAAGTTCACAATTATGGCTAAGAAATTTTAAATTTACAGCACTAACATTTAGCCTTTCTTGCAACCATTTAGTTTCTAAATGCTTATGCCTCTAGCAATAGCTATATTCCCTATTTGGTGTGTACTCGCAAACCCAATGCAGTCCACAAAAATTGACATGTTTATAGGAGACATTTTCATCATAACTAGTGCAATCATCATTAGTACTATGGATATTCAAAGAGTTCATACTAACAACATTGCAATCATGCTCATCATTCAAAGATTTAGTGCCAAACATTTTATAGACTTCTTCTTCTAGCACTTGAGCACAATTATCCTTTCCATCATTTTCATGAAAGATATTAAAAAGGTGAAGCGTATGTGGCAAACTTAATTCCATTTTTTTGTAGTTTTCTTTTATTGACTAACTAGTGATAAAACAAGAAACAAAAAGATTTGATTGCAAGATCTAAAGATATACCTTCAAGCACTCACCTCCCCGGCAACGGCGCCAGAAAAAAGCTTGATGTCTACTACACAACCTTCTTCTTGTAGACGTTGTTGGGCCTCCAAGTGCAGAGGTTTGTAGGACAGTAGCAAATTTCCCTCAAGTGGATGACCTAAGGTTTATCAATCCGTGGGAGGCGTAGGATGAAGATGGTCTCTCTCAAGCAACCCTGCAACCAAATAACAAAGAGTCTCTTGTGTCCCCAACACACCCAATAAAATGGTAAATTTTATAGGTGCACTAGTTCGGCGAAGAGATGGTGATACAAGTGCAATATGGATGATAGATATAGGTTTTTGTAATCTGAAAATATAAAAACAACAAGGTAACTAATGATAAAAGTGAGCACAAACGGCATTGCAATGCTAGGAAACAAGGCCTAGGGTTCATACTTTCACTAGTGCAAGTTCTCTCAACAATAATAACATAATTGGATCATATAACTATCCCTCAACATGCAACAAAGAGTCACTCCAAAGTCACTAATAGCGGAGAACAAACGAAGAGATTATGGTAGGGTATGAAACCACCTGAAAGTTATCCTTTCTGATCGATCTATTCAAGAGTCCGTAGTAAAATAACACGAAGCTATTCTTTCCGTTCGATCTATCATAGAGTTCGTACTAGAATAACACCTTAAGACACAAATCAACCAGAACCCTAATGTCACCTAGATACTCCAATGTCACCTCAAGTATCCGCGGGCATGATTATACGATATGCATCACACAATCTCAGATTCATCTATTCAAACCAACACAAAGAACTTCAAAGAGTGCCCCAAAGTTTCTACCGGAGAGGCAAGATGAAAACGTGTGCCAACTCCTATGCATAAGTTCACAAGCGGAACCCGCAAGTTGATCACCAAAACATACATCAAGTAGATCACGTGATATCCCATTGTCACCACAGATAAGCACATGCAAGACATACATAAAGTGTTCTCAAATCCTTAAAGACTCAATCCAATAAGATAACTTCAAAGGGAAAACTCAATCCATTACAAGAGAGTAGAGGGGGAGAAGAAACATCATAATATCCAACTATAATAGCAAAGCTCGCGATGCATCAAGATCGTATCACCTCAAGAACACGAGAGAGAGAGAGAGAGAGATCAAACACATAGCTACTGGTACATACCCTCAGCCCCGAGGGTGAACTACTCCCTCCTTGTCATGGAGATCGCCGGGATGATGAAGATGGCCACCGGTGAGGGATCCCCCCTCCGGCAGGGTGCCGGAATAGGGTCCCGATTGGTTTTTGGTGGCTACAGAGGCTTGCGGCGACGGAACTCCCGATCTATTGTGTTCCCCGAAGGTTTTAGGGTATATGGATATATATATATATATATATATATATATATATATATATATATATATATATATATAGGCGAAAGAAGTCGGTAAGGGGAGCCACGAGGGGCCCATTAGGGTGGAGGGTGCACCTGGAGGGGGGGGCGGGCGCCCCCTGCCCCGTGCCTTCCTCGTTGCTTCCCTTACGTATAATCCAAGTCTTCTGGATTGCTTCCGTTTCAAAAATAACTCTCCCGAAAGTTTCACTCCGTTTGGACTCCGTTTGATATTCCTTTTCTGCGAAACACTGAAACAAGGAGAAAAATAGAAACTGGCACTGGGCTCTGGGTTAATAGGTTAGACCCAAAAATAATATAAAAGTGTTTAATAAAGCCCATAAATATCCAAAACAGATAATATAATAGCATGAATACTTCATAAATTATAGATACGTTGGAGACGTATCAGGGCCCTCTCAGTAATCCACATCATAATAAGCCTTGCATGCAATGTGACTAATGAGTTAGTTGCGGGATGATGTATTACGGGACGAGTAAATAGACTTGCAGGTAATGAGATTGAACTAGGTATGAAGATACCAACGATCGAATCTTGGGCAAGTAACATACCGATGACAAAGAGAATGACGTATGTTGTTATTACGGTACGACCGATAAAGATCTTCGTAGAATATGTGGGAACCAATATGAGCATCCAGGTTCTGTTGTTGGTTATTGACCGGAGAGGTGTCTCGGTCATGTCTACATAGTTCTCGAACCCGTAGGGTCCGCATGCTTAACGTTCGATGACGATTTTGTATTATATGAGTTATGTGATTTGGTGACCGAATGTTTTTCGGAGTCCCGTACGAGATCACGGACATGACGAGGAGTCTCGAAATGGTCGATAGGTAAATATTCATATATAGGACGATAGTATTCGGACACCGGAAGTGTTCCGAGGGTACCGAGTACGTATCGGGTCACCGGAAGGGGTTCCGGGCAACCCCCGGCAAGCTATATGGGCATAATGGGCCAAGAAAGGGACATACCAGCCCCTAAGGGGCCGGTGCGCCCCCCTATAGGCCAAAATAGGAGGGAATGGAAAGAAGGGAAGGGAGAAGGAAAGGGGAGGATTCGGCCTCCCCCTTTCCTTCCCCTCCCCCCTCTCTTTCATTCGCCCTCCGATGCTTATGGAAGGGGGGAGGCCGACTTGGAGGAGGCGCCTGATGACCCACAAGTATAGGGGATCAATTGTAGCTCTTTTCGATAAGTATGAGTGACGAACCCAAAGAGGAGCAGAAGGAAATGACAAGTGGTTTTCTGCAAGGTAATGTCTGCAAGTGTTGAAATTGTAAGTAAGAGAGTAGTTTGATAGCAAGATAATTTGTAATGAGCAAGTAACGATAATAGTAGCAAAAGTGCAGCAAGACAGCCCAATCCTTTTGAGGCAAAGGATAGGCCAAAATGGTCTCTTCTAGTAAGCAAAGCGTTCTTGAGGGTACACGGGAATTTCATCTAGTCACTTTCATCATGCTGATTCGATTCGTGTTTGCTACTTTGATAATTTGATATGTGGGTGGACCGGTGCTTAGGTGTTGTTCTTACTTGAACAAACCTCCTACTTATTATTAACCCCCTCTCAAGCATCCGCAACTACGAGAAAAGTATTAAGAATAAATTCTAACCATAGCATTAAACTTTTGGATCCAATCGGTCCCTTACGGAATAGCGCATAAACTAGGGTTTAAACTTCTGTCACTCTCGCAAACCATCATCTAATAACTACTCCACAATGCATTCCCTTAGGCCCAAATATGGTGAAGTGTCATGTAGTCGACGTTCACATGACACCACTAAGGGAATCACAACATACATACTATCAAAATATCGAACACATATCAAGTTCACATGATTACTTGCAACATGATTTCTCCCATGACCTCAAGAACAAAAGTAACTACTCACAAATGATAATCATGCTCAAGATCAGAGGGTATTAAATAGCATATTGGATCTGAACATATAATCTTCTACCAAATAAATCGTATAGTAATCAACTACAAGATGTAATCAACACTACTAGTCACCCACAAGCACCAATTTATAGTTCTGGCACAAAGATTGAACACAAGAGATGAACTAGGGTTTTATATGAGATGGTGTTGTTGAAGATGTTGATGGAGATTACCCTCCCCAAGATGGGAGAGTTGTTGGTGATGATGATGACGATGATTTCCCCCTCCGGGAGGGAAGTTCCCCCGGCGGAATCGCTCCGCCGGAGGGCAAAAGTGCTCCTGCCCAAGTTCTGCCTCGAGATGGCGGCGCTCCGTCCCGAAAGTCCTCCCCTTTTTTTTCTAGGTCAAAATGACTTATATACCAGAAGATGGGCACAGGAGGTGGGCCAAGGCGAGCACAACCCACCAGGGCGCGCCTGGGCTCCCTGGCGCGCCCAAGTGGTTTGTGCCCACCTGGTGGGCCCCTTTGGTACTTATTAGCTCCAATATTCCTCAAGTATTCCATAAAAATTCTCCGTAAAGTTTCAGCTTGTTTGGAGTTGTGCAGAATAGGTAGCCTGACGTAGCTTTTCCAGGTCCAGATTTCCAGCTGCCGGAATTCTCCCTCTTTGTGTGTTCCTTGCAAATTATGAGAGAAAAGGCATTAGAATTATTCCAAAAAGCATTATTATGCATAAAAACATCATAAATAACAGTAGAAAAACATGATGCAAAATGGACGTATCAACTCCCCCAAGCTTAGACCTCGCTTGATGTGACGGAAAAACTGATACCACTTGATGTGTCGGTGGCCTGATCTTTCGATGAGAGTGGGGATAACTATCGATTTGGTGGATTTTGACCTTGACGACCCGGCTATACCATACCTGACGATACGCCTCGACAATCGCTAAACCAATCTCCGATGGTTATTGACCTTGCCGTAGGCACGATCAACCTGAACAACGAGGTTCGAGTTCCTGCAAGCAACCGAAGAACCGACAAGAACAAAGGTGAATTGCAACTGAAATTGCGAATAATAAACTGAGCACACGAACTAGATGAAAAGTTGGGGTTCCACTGTGGATCTGACAAGGCGGTAGTCCTACACGTCTCATAGATGCGAATTGTAGCGAGGGCTAGACAATACAATAAAACCCGAATCTAAACCCTAATAGATGCTAGCTATTTATTTAGGACAGAAAGCAGCAGCCGCCAGCTTGTTTCTGGTGTTCATGGATGATTGCCCAACATCGTCTGGCAACTAGGTCGTAGCCACGTGAAGACCTAACCCAATACGCTCCCTTGGCCCTCCTGGCTGAATTGCATGCATCAGGTGCATGAAATACGCATGGGCCTGGTCCACTTCCTTGGAGTTAGCCTTTGCCATGCACGGTGGACATCATGCAATGTATGAAGTGCTTTGCATGCCCATGGCCCACTTGGATGCATGCACGGTTGATCCATCCATAGGAATACATATCAGTACATGTATACAATGCATGTCTCCTGGAATATATTGATCGATGAATAATACTCGTATCCTGATCAGTTGCTTGTAGAGATACTTCATAATTCTGCATATAATAAAAAAGGTGTTGCATCTTTGTTCTTTTACCATAAAATAATTTATGAAATTATTGCTAAAAGAAATCACCTGTAAAATATATATTCGCGTATTTTTGGTCGTATCCGAGGCTACCATGTTCACATCATCGCTTGTCCTCAAGCGAAAACCAAAATCGAAAAACATGTCCACATGCTTAGAGAGAGAGGTGTCGATAAAAACAAAATACGGACATAGAAGCATCATGTGGATTATTTTATGTTGAGATTGATGTTGCTATGCCTTTGCTATGCTTAATGCTTGTCACTAGGGCCCGAGTGCCATGATTTCTGATATGAACCTATTATGTTTTCATGAATATATGTAAGTTCTTGATCCTATCTTGCAAGTCAAAAGTCACCTACTATGTGTTATGATCCGGTAACCCCGAAGTGACAATAATCGGGACCACTCCCGGTGATGACCGTAGTTTGAGGAGTTCGTGTATTCACTAAGTGTTAATGCTTTGGAAATTCATATCTAATAGAGGACTAGATCGATGCCCCGGTACTCTATTAAAAGGAGGCCTTAATATCCCTTAGTTTCCAACAGGACCCCGCTGCCACGGGAGGGTAGGACAAAAGATGTCATGCAAGTTCTCTTCCATAAGCACGTATGACTATATACGGAATACATGCCTACATTACATTGATGAAGTGGAGCTAGTTCTGTGTCACCCTATGTTATAACTGTTGCATGAGGAATCACATCCGACATAATTATCCATCACTGATCCAATGCCTACGAGCTTTTCACATATTGAGCTTTGCTTAGTTACTTTACTGTTGCCACTGTTACAATTACTACAAAACTACTACTATTACTTTTGCCACTGTTACCGTTACTTCCATACTACTTTGCTACTAAATGCTTTGCTGCAGATATTAAGTTTTGCAGGTGTGGTTGAATTGACAACTCAACTACTAATACTTGAGAATTTTTTTGGCTCCCCTTGTGTCGAATCAATAAATTTGGGTTGAATACTCTACCCTCAAAAACTGTTGTGATCCCCTATACTTGTGGGTTATCAAGACTATTTTCTGGCGCCGTTGCCGGGGAGCATATCTCTATTCTTTGAGTCACTTGGGATTTATATCTGCTGATCACTATGAGGAACTTGAAAGACGAGAAAACCAAAATTTATCCCTCAACTACGAGGGGAGGTAAGGAACTGCCATCTAGCTCTGCACTTGATTCTCCGTCTGTTTTGAGTAAACTTGTGACACCTAAACTTGCTTCTACTATTAATTCTGATATGTTGCATGTTATTGATGATGCCACTTCTGCTATGCATGATACTTATGATGAAACTACTTCTATGCTTGATAATACTGTGCCACTAGGTGAAAATTCCTTGATGAACAACTTGCTAGGGCTAGAGAGAATGAAATTATTGAAACTGATAATATCGATGAAAGTGATGATGAAGGTTCTCCCCCTAGATATGAATTGCCTGTTGTGCCCGAGGGTTATGTTATGGATGAAGAAACTGCTAGAGATTTTCTTGCTTGCAATGATAGATATGATCTTAAGAAATTATTAGCTAAGCTTAAAGAAAAATCTTTGAATGCTAGAATGAAATATGACCCTGCTTTTGCTACTTCACCTATCTGTATTTCTGATAAGGATTATGATTTCTCTGTAGATCCTGAGATAATTACTTTGGTTGAATCTGATCCTTTTCATGGTTATGAATCTGAAACTGTTGTGGCACATCTTACTAAATTAAATGATATAGCCACCCTATTCACTCATGAGGAAAAATTCGTTACTATTATATCCTTAAATTATTTCCGTTCTCATTAAAGGGTGATGCTAAAACATGGTTTAATTCTCTTGATCCTGGTTGTGTGCGTAGTCCCCAGGATATGATTTATTACTTCTCTGCTAAATATTTCCCCGCTCATAAGAAACAAGCTGCCTGAAGGGAAATATATAATTTTGTGCGAACTGAAGAAGAGAGTCTCCCACAAGCTTGGGGGAGGCTTCTCCAATTACTTAATGCTTTGCCTGATCATCCTCTCAAGAAAAATGAAATACTTGATGTCTTTTATAATGGACTAACCGATGCTTCCAGAGACCACCTGGATAGTTGTGCTGGTTGTGTTTTCAGGGAAAGAACAGCTGATCAAGCTGAACTGCTGTTGAATAATATGTTGACTAATGAAAATAATTGGACACTTCCTGAACCAACTCCTAAGCCAAGTCCGAAGAAAAGGGGTATTGTATTTCTCAGTCCTGAAGATATGCAAGAGGCAAGGAAATCTATGAAAGAAAAGGGTATTAAAGCTAAAGATGTTAAGAATTTACAACCTATTGAAGAAATACATGGTCTTGATAACCCGACACAGGTAGTAAAGGTAAATTCTCTCTATATATTTGATGAAGGTGATATTCCTCGTTAGAAGTCTGCTAGCCAATGCTTAGATGAGTTTGGTAATTTTATTGTTAAACAAGAAAACTTCAATGCTTATGTTGGTAGACAATTGAAACGTAATGCTTATATGATTGAACACTTGAGTGATTATATGTCTAGAGTTAAAGGTGAACTTAAACTCATTAGTAAACATTCTTCTATGGTTACCACTCAAGTAGAACAAGTGCTTAAAGCTCAAAATGATTTGCTCAATGAATTAAATAACAAGAAAAATGATAATGTTGTTAGAGTTATGACTAGAGGGGGTAAAATGACTCAGGAACCTTTGTATCCTGAGGGCCACCCTAAGAGAATTGAGCAAGATTCTCAGAGAACTAATGTTGATGCACCTAGTCCTTCTAAAAAGAAGAAAAAGAAAAATGATAGGACTTTGCATGCTTCTACTGAACCTGTTGTTGACACACCTGAGAATCCCAATGATATTTCTATTTCTGATGCTGAAACACAATCTGGTAATGAACATGAACCTAGTGATAATATTAATGATGATGTTCATGTTGATGCTCAACCTAGCAATGACAATGATGTAGAGATTGAACCTGCTGTTGATCTTGATAACCCACAATCAAAGAATCAATGTTATGATAAGAGAGACTTCGTGTAACACCCCCAGAGTCATGCTACAGTAATCCCCTGTTAATGGTGCCATGTCATCATTTTTCACTGTTGCTAAATCCCCCTTTTGATTCAATCCGATCCTAATTCAAATTTCAAATTCTAAGTGAACTCCAAAAGTTCGCAAAACATGGAAATTTAAAATGTTGATCATGTGACAAATATTCATTTGTTAATATTGGTGGTGAACCAAAATTCTTGCAAATTGGTTGAATGCCCTAAACTAAAATAAAACAAAGTGCTAAAAAGAAAAATAGAAAATGCCTCCCTTTCCCCCATGGGCCTCGGCCCACACCCAGCCAGCCCACCCCGCGACTCCCTGGCCTAGATGGCTCTAGGCCCACCCACCCACCACTACTAACCCCCCTGGCACCTAACCCTAGCCCGATCCACAACCACACTCCCACTTCCCCCACGATCCCCTCGCTCCTCCCTCCCCCCTCGATCCAGATCGGGCGCCCCTGGCGCCGATCGACACCAACTCCGCCGCCGCTCGGCCCCTCCCTCGCTGGACCGCCTCGCCCCACCGACATCGCCCTCGACCTCTTCGTCCCCGACGGCGCCACCTCGTCCCGACGTCGCCCCGCCGCCTCGTCCTCATCACTGCGCCGTCCTCGACCTCCTCCTCAACGGCGGCTCCTCCGAGCCTCGCCGGCGTTCCCCTGCAACGGGGGTGAGCCGCCGTCCGTCCTCCTCTTCCCCCTCTGCCCCGATGCGTCCACCACACCCCGCGCCTCACCCCGCCGTGGCCACGCGCCGGTCGCGCCCGTGTAGCGCCGGCCACGTCCGCCGCGCGCGCCCGCGAACCGCGGCCCTTCCCGGCGCCCTCACTGCGCCCGCGCCCAGCCTCTATCCCGCCACTGCGCGCCCGCCGGAGCTCTGTCGCTCGGGCCGCCCCTGCAACTGCCTCCTCCTAGCGCCGCGACGCCGCCGCCCTGCAGCTCTGTCGCTACCGCCGCGCCTAACCTCGCCGCCCCGCGCCGCCCCCTGCTCGCCTACAGCCGCGTCTGCCCCTGCCCTTCGCCGCTACCGGCACCGCTGCCGCCCGGCCAGTGCGCTGGCCGCACCGCAGCCAGCCTCTGCCGTGGCCGGCGCCGCTGCCCCCCGGTGGCCTCGTGCACACACGAGTGCCCATGCCCGTTTGCCCGGTAGGCCACCCGATTGGTCTCTGAGCCACTTACACATGGGGCCAGTCCCCAGGAACTCTAAAAAAAAGATATAAAAATAGTAAATAATAATTAAAATAATTATTTTATTAATTAAATAAATTAATTAACTTAATTAATCCTGATAATTAACCTGCTAATTACTTAATTAGTCAATTAGTCAGCACTAACAGAAACTAACATGTGGGTCCCCTGCCTAGTTGACCAGTCAACTGGTCAACAGTTGACTTAGTCAACGGGGTCCACTGTCAGCCTCTGGTGGCCCTACTGTGTGTACTCTGCTGGTTGCACATAGCAATTTCACCTTTTATTTCGAATTAGTAATAATTTCATAATATTGTTTAAACTTCGGAAATCCGTAGAAAATAATCTGTAACTCGGATGAAAATGTTTTCTACATGAAAGTTGCTCAGAACGACAAGACGAATCCGAATACGCGATCCGTTTACCTGTCAGATGCCTCTAACTATCTGAACATGGAACATTCCCCCTCCGGTCATCTGTTTGACACAGGTCCGGAACCTGGAAAACATTCCCGGTTGAATTCTCCCTTCACCTATGTCGTGTAGCCATACGTTAGGTCACACCCTGCACATCATATTGCCATGTTATGCTTAGTGATGCATCTTTTTGCTCTGTATTTACTGTTTCTTCCCCCTCTTCTCTCCGGTAGACCCCGAGACTCATGCTGCCCCTGTGATCGACTATGTCACCGATGATCCCTCCTTCTTGTCTGAGCAACCAGGCAAGCCCCCCCTTTGACCATTCCGATATCGCCCATTCCATTCTCTCATGCTTGCATTAGTTTTTGCTACTGTTATTGTTTGCTCCTATTCTGATGCATAGCCTGCTTTGTATCTGCTGTTGTACCTTACCTGCTTATCCTAAACTGCTTAGTATAGGTTGGTTAATGATCCATCAGTGACCCCACCTTGTCCTTGTTGCCCCTGCTTCATCATTGAAGACCCGATCAACGGGATCGAAGACCAGGCCCCGGCACCGCACATCACTTTCCCCTTAGTTGCTCGACACTACTGGGTTACTATCGAGTGCCGAGGGTGAGACCTCTACAGCACTTTGATGTTAACCTTGTAGTGTAGCTATTCGGTCGTGGTCATCGAGGGTGATTCTGCCTTAACCACTTCCGATACGACTCTGTCGTGCAACCCCTCAAGTGTGAACCTAGTCAACGGGGTCCACTGTCAGCCTCTGGTGGCCCTACTGTGTGCACTCTGCTAGGTGCACATAGCAATTTCACCTTTTATTTCGAATTAATAATAATTTCAGAATATTGTTTAAACTTCGGAAATTCGTAGAAAATAATCCGTAACTCGGATGAAAATGTTTTCTACATGAAAGTTGCTCAGAACGACAAGACGAATCCGAATACGCGATCGGTTTACCTGTCAGATGCCTCTAACTATCTGAACATGGAACATTCCCCCTCCGGTCATCTGTCTAACACAGGTTCGGAACCGGGAAAACATTCCCGGTTGAATTCCCCCTTCACCTATGTCGTGTAGCCATACGTTAGGTCACACCCTGCACAGCATATTGCCATTTTAAGCTTAGTGATGCATCTGTTTGCTCTGTATTTACTGTTTCTTCCCCCTCTTCTCTCCGGTAGACCCCGAGACTGATGATGCCCCTGTGATCGGCTACGTCACCGACGACCCCTCTTTCTTGTCTGAGCAACCAGGCAAGCCCCCCTTTGACCATTCCGATATCGCCCATTCCATTCTCTCATGCTTGCATTAGTTTTTGCTACTGTTATTGTTTGCTCCTATTCTGATGCATAGCCTGCTTTTGTATCTGCTGTTGTACCTTACCTGCTTATCCTAAACTGCTTAGTATAGGTTGGTTCGTGATCCATCAGTGACCCCCACCTTGTCCTTGTTGCCCCTGCTTCATAATTGAAGACCCGATCAACGGGATCGAAGACCAGGCCCCGGCACAGCACATCACTTTCCCCTTAGTTGCTCGACACTACTGGGTTACTATCAAGTGCCGAGGGTGAGACCTCTACAGCACTTTGATGTTAACCCTGTAGTGTAGCTATTTGGTCGTGGTCATCGAGGGTGATTCCGCCTTAACCACTTCCGATACAACTCTGTCGTGCAACCCCTCAAGTGTGAACCTCAGGGGTTGTTCCTCTTACGTTCACCTTGATGATTACATTGAGTGGAATTCACCGGGGGTGATTCCTCGGGTTTTCCCCTTA
This sequence comes from Aegilops tauschii subsp. strangulata, assembly GCF_002575655.3. NCBI lineage: Eukaryota > Viridiplantae > Streptophyta > Magnoliopsida > Poales > Poaceae > Aegilops > Aegilops tauschii. The sequence goes on from NC_053036.3 coordinate 523,370,458, forward strand.
ATGTTTGGACACACAGTTACTATGGTTACTATGACTTTACACTGAACCATGTTACTAAAGACGGGTCGGGCCTGAGGGGTACCCGCGCGAGCTTAATTGCGAGTGATGTGGAGACGGGTTGACCTGGAGGGTGCCCGCGAGATAATTACGAGGCGTGGCCGGGCATTCCTAGCCCTTGCCGCAAGTCCTCGAGATGGGGCAACGGGGTCACATCTTTCGTGAGTCTCCGCTTGTTACCGCGTGCTCCTAATCCACTACGATTTGGATATTTGATCCGAGGGGCCTCTGGCCTGATAGCACTAACCATCACGTGGGCATAGTATGGGCGTTCTGCGTCGTATACATCAGCCGAAGCTTAATAGACGTCAGCGACTGAGCGGCGTACGCTGGGTTGGACTGATAAGCTCCTGCCTTTTTAGGGAGGTAGCTAGGTCTGCTCACTATCCGCGTACGCAACGTGCAGGAGTTCCTGGGGCGATGGCCCATGACCCCTGGGGGCATATGTTTAGTCCGGCGTGCTGACCTCTCTATTAAGCCTAGGTCGGCTTGCGGCGTATTGTTTGGCCGAGGCCGGGCATGACCCAGGAAAGTGTGTCCGGCCGGAGTTAATCGAGCGTGGTTGGTAAGTTGGTGCACCCCTGCAGGGAAGAAAACATCTATCGATAGCCTGTCCTACGGTAACGGACACTTGGAGTTGTATCCCGATCGATACAACTAGAACTGGATACTTGTGATGAGAAATGGATTGTGATGATAACTGGATAGTATGGCTCTGGGATTGCTTTCTCGCAGGGAGTCGAGAAAGGATCTCTGGCCGAGGTTGATAACACTACTACTACTTTACTTTATGCTACTCTACTCCCTCCTGTTGCTGCAAGATGGCGATTTCCAGAAGATGCTAGTCTTCGATAGGCTAGGCTTTCCCCTTCTCTTCTTGCATTCTGCAGTCCAGTCCATAGATACAACCCTTTTCTTTAATATCGATGCATATGTAGTGTAGATCCTTGCTTGCGAGTACTTTGGATGAGTACTCACGGTTGCTTTGCTTCCCCTTTTCCCCTTTCTTCTTCTTCTTTCCGGTTGATGCAACCAGATGGTGGAGCCCAGGATCCAGACGACATCACCGATGACTACTACTACCCCGAGGGTGCTTACTACTACGTGGAGACCGCCGACGACCAGGAGTAGTTAGGAGGCTCCCAGGCAGGAGGCCTTGCCTTTTCGATCGATGTTGCTTTTGTGCTAGCCTTCTTAAGGCAAACTTGTTTAACTCATGTCTGTACTCAGATAATGTTGCTTCCGCCGACTCTTGTGTATTCGAGCTTATGTATTCGAGCCCTCGAGGCCCCTGGCTTGTAATATAAAGCTTGTATTATTTTAATTTGTGTCTAGAGTTGTGTTGTGATATCTTCCCGTGAGTCCTTGATCTTGATCGTACACATTTGCGTGTATAATTAGTGTATGATTGAATCGAGGGCGTCACAAGTTGGTATCAGAGCCGACTGCCTGTAGGTAGCCCCCTTTCCAACTCCTTGGCCGAAATTGAGTCTAGAAACTGAAAACCATTTTACTAACTTGGCTGTGTGGCTTACGGGCCCACGTCGCCAATTGGGTGGTATTAGGATCTTTTATTCCTCATCTATACTCTGGGACCCTGACCGTGCAATATGTCGGCGTCCTTCCTACTTTTGAACCGCATGGTGGGCCCATAACCCACAGTTCCACAGGATCGAAACCTGACTCCTGTACATCCTTGATTCCGAAGTATCCTTTTTCACTTGCCTTCGTATGTAATTCATGAGCCACCTGCCTGGTGATCTATTCTAGTATCAGACGCAATAATTTTTTGTTGTTGTTGCTCTGAACCCCTTTCACCTTTTGATTAGGTATCGAATGATTGTCTACCCGTTAAGACTTCTCCTGGTACCTTCATACTTTTCTCTCGATGTTTTATTAAATTTCAACTCGAGAGATACTTCTGTCACACTCCCTGCATTGTTCACCAGACAATTAACCCTATAAGGGTCAGTTCACCAGAAGTTACTCTTTACTTCCCTACTTAAATCTCGGGACGAGATTTCTTGTAGTGAAGGAGATTTGTAACACCCCCAGTGTCATGCTACAGTAATCCCCTGTTAATGGTGCCATGTCATCATTTTTCACTGTTGCTAAATCCCCCTTTTGATTCAATCCGGTCCTAATTCAAATTTCAAATTCTAAGTGAACTCCAAAAGTTCGCAAAACATGGAAATTTAAAATGTTGATCATGTGACAAATATTCATTTGTTAATATTGGTGGTGAACCAAAATTCTTGCAAATTGGTTGAATGCCCTAAACTAAAATAAAACAAAGTGCTAAAAAGAAAAATAGAAAATGCCTCCCTTTCCCTCGTGGGCCTCGGCCCACACCCAGCCAGCCCACCCCGCGACTCCCTGGCCTAGATGGCTCTAGGCCCACCCACCCACCACTACTAACCCCCCTGGCACCTAACCCTAGCCCGATCCACCACCACACTCCCATTTCCCCCACGATCCCCTCGCTCCTCCCCCTCCCCCTCGATCCAGATCGGGCTCCCCTGGCGCCGATCGACACCAACTCCACCGCCGCTCGGGCCCTCCCTCGCTGGATCGCCCCGCCCCAACGACATCGCCCTCGACCTCTTCGTCCCCGACGGCGCCACCTCGTCCGGATGTCGCCCCGCCGCCTCGTCCTCATCACTGCGCCGTCCTCGACCTCCTCCTCAACCGCGGCTCCTTCGAGCCTCGCCGGTGTTCCCCTGCAACGGGGGTGAGCCGCCGTCCGTCCTCCTCTTCCCCCTCTGCCCCGATGCGTGCACCACACCCCGCGCCTCACCCCGCCGTTGCCATGCGCCGGTCGCGCCCGTGTAGCGCCGGCCACGTCCTACGCTCGCGCCCGCGAACCGCGGCCCTTCTCGGCGCCCTCACTGCGCCCGCGCCCAACCTCTGTCCTGCGACAGCGCGCCCGCCGGAGCTCTGCCGCTCGGGCCGCACCTGCAACTGCCTCCTCCTAGCGCCGTGACGCCGCCGCCCTGCAGCCCTGTCGCTACCGCCGCGCCTAACCTCGCCGCCCCGCGCCGTCCCCCTGCTCGCCTATAGCCGCGTCCGCCCCTGCCCTTCGCCGCTGCCGGCACCGTCCGCCCGGCCCGTGCGCTGGCCGCGCCGCAGCTAGCCTCTGCCGTGGCCGGCGCCGCCGCCCCCTGGTGGCCTCGGGCACACACGAGCGCCCATGCCCGTGCCCGTTTGCCCGGTAGGCCGCCCGATTGGTCTCTGGGCCACTTACACGTGGGGCCAGTCCCCAGGAACTCTAAAAAAGATATAAAAATAGTAAATAATAATTAAAATAATTATTTTATTAATTAAATAAATTAATTAACTTAATTAATCCTGATAATTAACCTGCTAATTACCTAATTAGTCAATTAGTCAGCACTACAGAAACTGACATGTGGGTCCCCTGCCTAGTTGACAAGTCAACTGGTCAACAGTTGACCTAGTCAACGGGGTCCACTGTCAGCCTCTGGTGGCCCTACTGTGTGCACTCTGCTGGGTGCACATAGCAATTTCACCTTTTATTTCGAATTAGTAATAATTTTAGAATATTGTTTAAACTTCGGAAATCCGTAGAAAATAATCTGTAACTCGGATGAAAATGTTTTCTACATGAAAGTTGCTCAGAACGACAAGACGAATCCGAATACGCGATCCGTTTACCTGTCAGATGCCTCTAACTATCTCAACATGGAACATTCCCCCTCCGGTCATCTGTCTGACACAGGTCCGGAACCTGGAAAACATTCCCGGTTGAATTTCCCCTTCACCTATGTCGTGTAGCCATACGTTAGGTCACACCCTGCACATCATATTGCCATGTTATGCTTAGTGATGCATCTTTTTGCTCTGTATTGACTGTTTCTTCCCCCTCTTCTCTCCGGTAGACCCCGAGACTCATTCTGCCCCTGTGATCGACTATGTCACCGATGACCCCTCCTTCTTGTCTGAGCAACCAGGCAAGCCCCCCCTTTGACCATTCCGATATCGCCCATTCCATTCTCTCATGCTTGCATTAGTTTTTGCTACTGTTATTGTTTGCTCCTATTCTGATGCATAGCCTGCTTTGTATCTGCTGTTGTACCTTACCTGCTTATCCTAAACTGCTTAGTATAGGTTGGTTAATGATCCATCAGTGACCCCACCTTGTCCTTGTTGCCCCTGCTTCATCATTGAAGACCCGATCAACGGGATCGAAGACCAGGCCCCGACACCGCACATCACTTTCCCCTTAGTTGCTCGACACTACTGGGTTACTATCGAGTACCGAGGGTGAGACCTCTACAACACTTTGATGTTAACCTTGTAGTGTAGCTATTCGGTCGTGGTCATCGAGGGTGATTCTGCCTTAACCACTTCCGATACGACTCTGTCGTGCAACCCCTCAAGTGTGAACCTCGGGGGTGGTTCCTCTTACGTTCACCTTGATGATTACATCGAGTGGAATTCACCGGGGGTGATTCCTCAGGTTTTCCCCTTAATGTTTGGACACACAGTTGCTATGGTTACTATGACTTTACACTGAACCATGTTACTAAAGACGGGTCGGCCCTGAGGGGTACCCGCGCGAGCTTAATTGCGAGTCATGTGGAGACGGGTTGACCTGGAGGGTGCCCGCGACATAATTATGAGGCGTGGCCGGGCATTCCTAGCCCTTGCCGCAAGTCCTCGAGATGGGGCAACGGGGTCACATCTTTTGTGAGTCTCTGCTTGTTACCGCGTGCTCCTAATCCACTACGATTTGGATATTTGATCCGAGGGGCCTCTGGCCTGATAGCACTAACCATCACGTGGGCATAGTATGGGCGTTCTGCGTCGTATACATCAGCCGAAGCTTAATAGACGTCAGCGACTGAGCGGCGCACGCCGGGTTGGACTGGTAAACTCCTGCCTTTTTAGGGAGGTAGCTAGGTCTGCTCACCGGCCGCGTACGTAACGTGCAGGAGTTCCTGGGGCGATGGCCCATGACCCCTGGGGGCATAGGTTTAGTCCGGCGTGCTGACCTCTGTATTAAGCCTAGGTCGGGTTGCAGCTTATTGTTTGGCCGAGGCCGGGCATGACCCAGGGAAGTCTGTCCGGCCAGAGTTAATCGAGCGTGGTGGGTAAGTTGGTGCACCCCTGCAGGGAAGAAAACATCTATCGATAGCCTGTCCTACGGTAACGGACACTTGGAGTTGTATCCCGATCGATACAACTAGAACTGGATACTTGTGATGAGAAATGGATTGTGATGATAACTGGATAGTATGGCTCTGGGATTGCTTTCTCGCAGGGAGTCGAGAAAGGATCTCTGGCCGAGGTTGATAACAGTACTACTACTTTACTTTATGCTACTCTACTCCCTCCTGTTGTTGCAAGATGGTGATTTCCAGAAGATGCTAGTCTTCGATAGGCTAGGCTTTCCCCTTCTCTTCTGGCATTCTGCAGTCCCGTCCACAGATACAACCCTTTTCTTTGATACCGATGCATATGTAGTGTAGATCCTTGCTTGCGAGTACTTTGGATGAGTACTCACGGTTGCTTTGCTTCCCCTTTTCCCCCTTTCTTCTTCTTTCCGGTTGATGCAACCAGATGGTGGAGCCCAGGATCCAGACGCCATCACCGATGACTACTACTACCCCGAGGGTGCTTACTACTACATGGAGACCACCGACGACCAGGAGTAGTTAGGAGGCTCCCAGGCAGGAGGCCTTGCCTTTTCGATCGACGTTGCTTTTATGCTAGCCTTCTTAAGGCAAACTTGTTTAACTCATGTCTGTACTAAGATAATGTTGCTTCCGCTGACTCTTGCGTATTCGAGCTTATGTATTCGAGCCCTCGAGGCCCCTGGCTTGTAATATAAAGCTTGTATTATTTTAATTTGTGTCTAGAGTTGTGTTGTGATATCTTCCCGTGAGTCCTTGATCTTGATCGTACACATTTGCGTGTATGATCAGTGTACGATTGAATCGAGGGCGTCACACTTCGTTGCTAGGAAGCACGGTAAAGAAAGAGAACCATGGGTTCAGAAACCCATGCCTTTTCCTCCTAAACCATCCAAGAAAAAGGATGATGAGGATTTTGAGCACTTTGCTGAAATGATTAGACCTATCTTTTTGCGTATGCGTTTGACTGATATGCTTAAAATGAATCCTTATGCTAAGTACATGAAAGATATTGTTACAAATAAAAGAAAGATACCGGAAGCTGAAATTTCCACCATGCTTGCTAATTATACTTTTAAAGGTGCAATACCTAAGAAACTAGGAGATCCAGGAGTACCAACTATACCATGCTCCATTAAAAGAAACTATGTTAAAACTGCTTTATGTGATCTTGGAGCCGGTGTTACTGTTATGCCTCTCTCTTTATATCGTGACTTGATTTGAATAAGTTGACACCTACTGAAATATCTTTGCAAATGGCCGACAAATCAACCGCTATACCTGTCGGTATTTGTGAGGATGTGCCTGTTGTGGTTGCAAACGTTACTATCTTAACGGACTTTGTTATTCTTGATATTCCCGAGGACAATAGTATGTCGATTATCCTTGGTAGACCCTTTTTGAAAACTGCAGGGGCTGTTATTGATTGCAACAAAGGCAATGTCACTTTTCATGTTAATGGTAATGAGCATACGGTACACTTTCCGAGGAAACAACCTCAAGTCCACAGTATCAACTCTATTGGAAAAATTCCAACAATTACTATTGGAGGTTTTGAATTTCCTCTTCCTACTGTCAAGAAGAAATATGATATTCTTATTATTGGGGATGTGCATATCCCCGTTGAGGTAACCTAGTGCTATTCGAAGATTCTCCGGTTTCATGCGATTCAGAATGAGTTTGTTAACAGGACTTGATCAACCTTGTTAGTGGATTCCTTTTGATGAGCATGAGATGGATGAAGTTAGAAAGCACAACCTTCTATACCCTCCTTTTACTTTCTGTTATTTAGATTAAACAAAGCAAAAGTAGTATTTTCTGTCTGTTTTCTGAATTCTCCTAGCAATAAAAAAATACCCCAAAAATAAAAGTTCTCCAAATGTCCCGAAATTGAAATATGATTTTTTGTAGAATATTTAAGAATATCTGGCACTGAGAACACATCAGGGGGAGCCACCACCTGGACACGAGGGTCCAGGGCGCGCCCACCCCCCTGGGCGCGCCCCCTGCCTCATGGGCCCCACGTGGCCCCCTCCACTTATTCCAGCACCCACACACTAAACCCGTGTTCTAGCTCATCTTGCTGCGATTTTCGATCTCCTTGCTCAAAGCTCCATTCACAAAACTGCTTTCGGGGATTGTTCTTCGGTATGTGACTCCTCCAATGGTCCAATGAGTTTTTGTTCTAGTGCTTTATTCATTACAAATTTTTGCTGCTTAGGTGACCCTGTTCTTGAGCTTGCATGTCAAATTTATTTGGTCCCAAGTAGTTCTAATGCATGACATAGATTCTAGGCACTTGTGGGAGTAGTTGTTATTAATTTTGCTGAGTTTGGTTCACTTTTATTTTGAGTTACTAAAAATTTCAGAAAAAGAAAATGATGAAGAGATTGTTGAGAGGCTCTTCGAGCCGAAGCTCGAAGGATAAGCAAAATGAGGAGGATAAGAAGCCCAAATATAATCTCCCTCGCACTGCGGAGGCCTCACCGACTTCCTCCACGACCAGCGTGCACAGTATCTCCTACTCACTAATATTTGTTGGGGAACGTAGCAGAAATTCCAAATTTTCCTACGTGTCGCCAAGATCAATATAGGAGATGCTAGCAACGAGAGGGGAGGAGTGCATCTACATACCCTTGTAGATCGCGAGCGGAAGCGTTCAAGAGAACGGGGTTGATGGAGTCGTACTCGTCGTGATCCAAATCACCGATGATCCTAGCGCCGAACGGACGACACCTCCGCGTTCAACACACGTATGAAGCGGGGACGTCTCCTCCTTCTTGATCCAGCAAGGGGGGAGGAGAAGTTGATGGAGATCCAGCAGCACGACGGCGTGGTGGTGGAAGTAGCGGGATCCCGGCAGGGCTTCGCCAAGCGCAAGCGGGGAGGAAGAGGTGTCACGGGAGGGAGGGAGGCGCCAGGGCTTGGGGTGCTGCTCCCATGCGCCTCCCCACTATATATAGGGGTGGAGGGGGCTGGTTTCTTGCCCTCCAAGTACATTGGGGCGTTGGCAAAGGTGGGGGAAAGAAATCCCATCATTTCCCTTCCCCACCGATTGTTATCCCCCTTTTTTAGGGATCTTGATCTTATCCCTTCGGGATATGATCTTATTCCTTCTAAGGTGGGATCTTGATGCGCCTTGACCAGGGGTGTGGGGCCTTGCCCCCACTACCCACGTTCATGTGGGTCCCCCCATGCAGGTGGGCCCCACTTTGAAACCTTCTAGAACCTTCCCGGTACAATACCGAAAAATCCCGAACATTTTCCGGTGGCCAAAATAGGACTTCCCATATATAAATCTTTACCTCCGGACCATTCTGGAACTCCTCGTGACGTCCGGGATCTCATCCGGGACTCCGAACAACTTTCGGTTAACCTCATACTAATATCTCTACAACTCTAGCGTCACCGAACCTTAAGTGTGTAGACCCTACGGGTTCGGGAGACATGCAGACATGACCGAGACGACTCTCCGGTCAATAACCAACAGCGGGATCTGGATACCCATGTTGGCTCCCACATGTTCCACGATGATCTCATCGGATGAACCACGATGTCGAGGATTCAATCAATCCCGTATACAATTCCCTTTGTCAATCCGTATGTTACTTGCCCGAGATTCGATCGTCGGTATCCCAATACCTTGTTCAATCTCGTTACCGGCAAGTCACTTTACTCGTACCGTAACGCATGATCCCGTGGCTAACTCCTTAGTCACAATGAGCTCATTATGATGATGCATTACCGAGTGGGCCCAGAGATACCTCTCCGTCATACGGAGTGACAAATCCCAGTCTCGATTCGTGCCAACCCAACAGACACTTTCGGAGATACCTGTAGTGCACCTTTATAGCCACCCAGTTACGTTGTGACGTTTGGTACACCCAAAGCATTCCTATGGTATCCGGGAGTTGCACAATCTCATGGTCTAAGGAAATGATACTTGACATTAGAAAATCTCTAGCAAACGAACTACACGATCTTGTGCTATGCTTAGGATTGGGTCTTGTCCATCACATCATTCTCCTAATGATGTGATCCCGTTATCAATGACATCCAATGTCCATGGTCAGGAAACCATAACCATCTATTGATCAACGAGCTAGTCAACAAGGCTTACTAGGGACATGTTGTGGTCTATGTATTCACACATGTATTACGGTTTCCAGTTAATACAATTATATCATGAACAACAGACAATTATCATGAACAAGGAAATACAATAATAACCATTTTATTATTGCCTCTAGGGCATATTTCCAACAGTCTCCCACTTGCACTAGAGTCAATAATCTAGTTCACATCACCATGTGATTAACACTCAAAGTTCACATCGCCATGTGACTAATACCCAAGAGTTTACTAGAGTCAATAATCTAGTTCACATCACCATGTGATTAACACTCAATGAGTTCTAGGGTTTGATCATGTTATGCTTACGAGAGAGGTTTTAGTCAACGGGTCTGCAACATTCAGATCCGTGTGTGCTTTACAAATCTCTATGTCATCTTGTAGATGCAGCTACCACGCGCTACTTAGAGCTATTCCAAATAACTGCTCTACTATACGAATCCGGTTCACTACTCAGAGTCATCCGGATTAGTGTCAAAGTTTGCATCGACGTAACCCTTTACGACGAACCCCCTTTCCACCTCCATAATCGAGAAAATTCCTTAGTCCACTAGATACTAAGGATAAGTTCGATCGCTGTCATGTGATCCCTTCCTGGATCACTATTGTACCCCTTGACTAACTCATGGCAAGGCACACTTCAGGTGCGGTACACAGCATAGCATATTGTAGAGCCTACATCTAAAGCATAGGGGACGACCTTCGTCCTTTCTCTTTCTTCTGCCGTGGTCAGGTCTTGAGTCTTACTCAATACTCACACCTTGTAACACATCCAAGAACTACTTCTTTGCTGATCTATTTTGAACTCCTTCAAAATCTTGTCACGGTATGTATTCATTTGAAAGTACTATTAAGCGTTTTTGATCTATCCTTATAGATCTTGATGCTCAATCTTCAAGTAGCTTAATCCAGGTTTTCCATTAAAAACACTTTTCAAATAACCCTGGATGCTTTCCAGAAATTCTACATCATTTCTGATCAACAATATGTTAACAACATATACTCATCAAAAATTCTATAGTGCTCCCACTCACTTCTTTGGAAATACAAGTTTCTCATGAACTTTGTATAAACCCAAAATCTTTGATCATCTCATCAAAGCGTTCATTCCAACTCCGAGATGCTTACTCCAATCCTTAGAAGGATTGCTGGAGCTTTGCATACTTGTTAGCATCTTTCAGGATTGACAAAACCTTCTGGTTGTATCACATACAACCTTTCCTCAAGAAAATCGTCGAGGAAACAATGTTTTGACATCCTATCTGCAAGATTTCATAAATAATGCAGTAACTGCTAATATAATTCTAACAGACTCTTAGCATCGCTACGAGTGAGAAAGTCTCATCGCAGTCAACTCCTTGAACTTGCCGGAAAACATCTTAACGACAAGTCGAGCTTTCTTAATGGTGACACTTACCATCATTGTCTGTCTTCCCTTTAAAATCCATCTGTACCCAACAGCCTTACGACCATCAAGTAGTTCTTTCAAAGTCTATACTTTGTTTTCATACATGGATCCTCTCGGATTTTATGGCCTCAAGCCATTCGTCGGAATCCGGGCCCACCATCACTTCTCCATAGCTCGTAGGTTCATTGTTGTCTAGCAACATGACTTCCAAGACAAGATTACGTACCACTCTGAAGTAGTATGCATCCTTGTCGTCCTATGAGGTTTGGTAGTGACTTGATCTGAAGTTTCATGATCACTATCATAAGCTTCCACTTCAATTGGTGTAGGTGCCACAGGAACAACTTCCTGTGCCCTGCTACACATTAGTTGAAGTGACGGTTCAATGACCTCATCAAGTCTCCACCATCCTCCCACTCAATTCTTTTGAGAGAAACTTTTCCTCGAGAAAGGACCCGTTTCTAGAAACAATCACTTTTGCTTCCAGATCTGAAATAGGAGGTATACCCAACTGTTTTGGGTATTCTATGAAGATGCATTTATCTGCTTTGGGTTCGAGCTTATCAGCCTGAAACTTTTTCACATAAGCGTCGCAGCCCCAAACTTTTAAGAAACGACAACTTAGGTTTCTCTAAACCATAGTTCATACGGTGTCGTCTCAACGGAATTGTGTGGTGCCCTATTTAAAGTGAATGCGGTTGTCTCTAATGCCTAACCCATAAACGATAGTTGTAATTCGATAAGAGACATCATGGTATGCACCATATCCAATAGGGTGCAGTTATGATGTTCTGACACACCATCATAATATGGTGTTCCAGGCGGTATTAGTCGTGAAACAATTTCCACAATTTCTTAATTGTGTGCCAAACTCATAACTCAGATATTCATCTCTATGATCATATCACAGACATTTTATCCTCTTGTCACGACGATCTTCAACTTCACTCTGAAATTACTTGAACCTTTCAATAATTCAGACTTGTGTTTCATCAAGTAAATATTCTCAGCATCTACTCAAATCATCTGTGAAGTAAGAACATAACGATATCCACTGCGTGCCTCAGCACTCATTGGACATCACACATCAAATGTATTACTTCCAACAAGTTGCTCTCTTGTTCCATCTTACTGAAAACGAGGCCTTTCAGTCATCTTGCCCATGTGGTATGATTTGCATGTCTCAAGTGATTCAAAATCAAGTGAGTCCAAATGATCCATCTGCATGGACTTTCTTCATGCATATATACTAATAGACATGGTTCGCATGTCTCAATCTTTTCAAAAACGAGTGAGTCGAAAGATCCATCAACATGGAGCTTCTTCATGCGTTTTATACCAATATGACTCAAGTGGCAGTGCCACAAGTATGTGGTACTATCATTACTATCTTATATCTTTTGGCATGAACATGTGTATCACTACGATCGAGATTCAATAAACCATTCATTTTAGGTGCAAGACCATTGAAGGTATTATTCAAATAGACAGAGTAACCATTATTCTCCTTTAATGAATAACTGTATTGCGATAAACATAATCCAATCATGTCTATGCTCAACGCAAACACCAAATAACAATTATTCAGGTTTAACCTCAATCTCGATGGTAGAGGGAGCATGCGATGCTTGATCACATCAACCTTGGAAACACTTCCAACACATATCGTCATCTCACCTTTATCTAGTCTCCGTTTATTCCGCAGCTTTTATTTCGAGTTACTAACACTTAGCAACTGAACCGGTATCTAATACCCTGGTGCTACTAGGAGTACTAGTAAAGTACACATTAATATAATGTATATCCAATATACTTCTGTCGACCTTGCCAGCCTTCTCATCTACGAAGTATCTAGGGTAGTTCTGCTTCAGTGACCGTTCCCCTCATTTCAGAAGCACTTAGTCTCGGGTTTGGGTTCAACCTTGGGTTTCTTCACTAGAGCAGCAACTGATTTGCCGTTTCATGAAGTATCCCTTCTTGCCCTCGCCCTTCTAGAAACTAGTGGTTTTACTAACCATCAACAATTGATGCTCCTACTTGATTTCTACTTTCGCGGTGTCAAACATCGCGAGTTGCTCAAGGATCATCATGTCTATCCCTGATATGTTATAGTTCAACACGAAGCTCTAATAGCTTGGTGGCAGTTTCTATGGAGAACCATCACTATCTCATCTGGAAGATTAACTCCCACTCGATTCAAGTGATTGTAGTACTCAGACAATCTGAGCACATGCTCAACGATTGAGCTTTTCTCCCTTAGTTTGCAGGCTTAAGAAACTTGTCAGAGGTCTCGTACCTCTTGACATGGGCACTAGTCTGAAATCCCAATTTCAGTCTTTGGAACATCTCATATGTTCTGCGACGTTTTAAAACCGTCTTTGGTGCCACAATTTTAAACCGTTCAACATTACGTACTGAACTATCACGTAGTCATCAAAACGTGTATGTCAGATGTTCGCAACATCCACAAACGACGCTCGAGGTTCAGCACACCGAGCGGTGCATTAAGGACATAAGCCTTCTGTGCAGCAATGAGGACAATCCTCAGTTTACGGACCCAGTCCGCATAATTGCTACTATCAACTTTCAACTAAATTTTCTCTAGGAACATATCTTAGTAGAACTAAAGCGTAAGCTACGACATTATTTGCAAAGACCTTTTGACTATGTTCATGATAATTAAGTTCATCTGATTATTTAATGAACTCCCACTTAGATAGACATCCCTCTAGTCATCTAAGTGATACATGATCCGAATCGACTAGGTCGTGTCCGATCATCACGTGAGACGGACTAGTCATCATCGGTGAACATCTCCATGTTGATCGTATCTACTATACGACTCATGTTCGACCTTTCGGTCTCTTGTGTTCCGAGGCCATGTCTGTACATGCTAGGCTCGTCAAGTCAACCTAAGTGTTTTGCTTGTGTTCCGAGGCCATGTCTGTACATGCTAGGCTCGTCAACACCCGTTGTATCCGAACGTTAGAATCTATCACACCCGATCATCACGTGGTGCTTTGAAACAACGAACCTTCGCAACGGTGCACAGTTAGGGGGAACACATCTCTTGAAATTTTAGTGAGGGATCATCTTATTTATGCTACCGTCGTTCTAAGGAAATAAGATGTAAACATGACAAACATCACATGCAAATCATAAAGTGACATGATATGGCCAATATCATCTTGCGCCTTTGATCTCCATCTTCGAGGCGCGGCATGATCACCTTTGTCACCGGCATGACACCATGATCTCCATCATCATGATCTCCATCATCGTGTCTTCATGAAGTTGTCTCGCCAACTATTACTTCTACTACTATGGCTAACGGTTAGCAATAAAGTAAAGTAATTACATGGCGTTTTCATTGACACGCAGGTCATACAATAAATTAAGACAACTCCTATGGCTCCTGCCGGTTGTCATACTCATCGACATGCAAGTCGTGATTCCTATTACAAGAACATGATCAATCTCATACATCACATATATAATTCATTACATCATTTTGGCCATATCACATCACATAGCATACCCTGCAAAAACAAGTTAGACGTCTTCTAATTGTTGTTGCATGTTTTACGTGGCTGCTATGGGTTTCTAGCAAGAACGTTTCTTACCTACGCAAAAGCCACAACGGTGATATGCCAATTGCTATTTACCCTTCATAAGGACCCTTTTCATCGAATCTGATCCAACTAAAGTGGAAGCGGCAGACACCCGCTAGCCACCTTATGCATCAAGTGCATGTCAGTCGGTGGAACCTGTCTCACGTAAGAGTACGTGTAAGGTGGAAGCGGCAGATCCAACTAAAGCCACAACGGTGATATGCCAATTGCTATTTACCCTTCATAAGGACCCTTTTCATCGAATCTGATCCAACTAAAGTGGAAGCGGCAGACACCCGCTAGCCACCTTATGCATCAAGTGCATGTCAGTCGGTGGAACCTGTCTCACGTAAGAGTACGTGTAAGGTCGGTCCGGGCCGCTTCATCCCACAATGCCGCCGAATCAAGATAAGACTAGTAACGGCAAGCAAATTGAACAAATCATCGCCCACAACTACTTTGTGTTCTACTCGTGCATAGAATCTACGCATAGACCTGGCTCATGATGCCACTGTTGGGGAACGTAGCAGAAATTCCAAATTTTCCTACGTGTCACCAAGATCAATCTAGGAGATGCTAGCAACGAGAGGGGAGGAGTGCATCTACATACCCTTGTAGATCGCGAGCGGAAGCGTTCAAGAGAACGGGGTTGATGGAGTCGTACTCGTCGTGATCCAAATCACCGATGATCCTAACGCGGAACGGACGGCACCTCCGCGTTCAACACACGTACGGAGCGGGGACGTCTCCTCCTTCTTGATCCAGCAAGGGGGGAGGAGAAGTTGATGGAGATCCAGCAGCACGACGGCATGGTGGTGGAAGTAGCGGGATCCCGGCAGGGCTTCGCCAAGTGCAAGCGGGGAGGAAGAGGTGTCACGGGAGGGAGGGAGGCGCCAGGGCTTGGGGTGCTGCTCCCATGCGCCTCCCCACTATATATAGGGGTGGAGGGGGCTGGTTTCTTGCCCTCCAAGTCCATTGGGGCGTTGGCAAAGGTGGGGGAAAGAAATCCCATCATTTCCCTTCCCCACCGATTGTTATCCCCCTTTTTTAGGGATCTTGATCTTATCCCTTCGGGATATGATCTTATTCCTTCTAAGGTGGGATCTTGGTGCGCCTTGACCAGGGGTGTGGGGCCTTGCCCCCACTACCCACGTTCATGTGGGTCCCCCCATTCAGGTGGGCCCCACTTCGGAACCTTCTAGAACCTTCCTGGTACAATACCGAAAAATCCCGAACATTTTCCGGTGGCCAAAATAGGACTTCCCATATATAAATCTTTACCTCCGGACCATTCCGGAACTCCTCGTGACGTCCGGGATCTCATCCAGGACTCCGAACAACTTTCGGTTAACCACATACTAATATCTCTACAACTCTAGCGTCACCGAACCTTAAGTGTGTAGACCCTACGGGTTCGGGAGACATGCAGACATGACCGAGACGACTCTCCGGTCAATAACCAACAACGGGATCTGGATACCCATGTTCGCTCCCACATGTTCCACGATGATCTCATCGGATGAACCACAATGTCGAGGATTCAATCAATCCCGTATACAATTCCCTTTGTCAATCGGTACGTTACTTGCCCGAGATTCGATCGTCGGTATCCCAATACCTTGTTCAATCTCGTTACCGGCAAGTCACTTTACTCATAACGTAACGCATGATCCCGTGGCTAACTCCTTAGTCACAATGAGCTCATTATGATGATGCATTACCGAGTGGGCCCAGAGATACCTCTCCGTCATACGGAGTGACAAATCCCAGTCTCGATTTGTGCCAACCCAACAGACACTTTCGGAGATACCTGTAGTGCACCTTTATAGCCACCCAGTTACGTTGTGACGTTTGGTACACCCAAAGCATTCCTACGGTATCCGGGAGTTGCACAATCTCATGGTCTAAGGAAATGATACTTGACATTAGAAAAGCTCTAGCAAACGAACTACACGATCTTGTGCTGTGCTTAGGATTGGGTCTTGTCCATCACATCATTCTCCTAATGATGTGATCCCGTTATCAATGACATCCAATGTCCATGGTCAGGAAACCATAACCATCTCTTGATCAACGAGCTAGTCAACTAGAGGCTTACTAGGGACATGCTGTGGTCTATGTATTCACACATGTATTACGGTTTCCAGTTAATACAATTATAGCATGAACAACAGACAATTATCATGAACAAGGAAATACAATAATAACCATTTTATTATTGCCTCTAGGGCATATTTCCAACAATATTTTTGTGCAAAATTTTCATTTCCATGCTAGGAGATCACCACCTTCGGTGGAATTTTATTTATATGATGAGTTTAGGGAGATGTCCCTCTATGATTTTTGCGCGGTTTGCAAGTTGCCTTTTGAGGGCAGCATCGAGGAACCACATCCTAGGGATGTGGCAGGATTTATTGATATGATTGTTGTATGGGAAACGAGAAAAGTGTCAGAAGAAAGAACTACTAGCATACATTTCCCTGTTCTACGTTACTATGCAATATTTGCTAGTAGATGTTTAATTGGCCGCGGGAACAGTGGGGGCCTCAGTGCTCCTGACCTCGCCATTTTGCGCCATGCTTTATTCCGTGACGAACTTTCAGTTTAGGTGCTATGGTTGCTGATACGTCTCCAACGTATCTATAATTTTCAATCTTGGATGTTTATATGCATTTATATGCTATTTTATATGATTTTTGGGACTAACCTATTAACCTAGAGCCCAGTGCCAGTTTCTGTTTTTTCCTTGTTTTTGAGTATCGCAAAAAAGGAAAACCAAACGGAGTCCAATTGACCTGAAATTCAAGGAGATTGTTTTTGGACCAGAAGAAGCCCACGGAGCATCGGAGATGGGCCAGAAGAGTCCCGAGGCCACCACGAGGGTGGGGGCGCTCCCTACCCCCTGGGCGCGCCCCCTACCTCGTGGCCGCCTCGGGGACCCCCCTAACTTGTTCCCGACGCCAACACCTCTTATATATACCCAAACTTCCAGAAAGAAACCTAGATCGGGAGTTCCGCCTCCACAAGCCTCTGTGGCCACCAAAAACCAATCGGGACCCTGTTCCGGCACCCTGCCGGAGGGGGATCCCTCACCGGTGGCCATCTTCATCATCCCGGCGCTCTCCATGATGAGGAGGGAGTAGTTCACCCTCGGGGTTGAGGGTATGCACCAGTAGCTATGTGTTCGATCTCTCTCTCTCTCTCTCTCTCTCTCGTGTTCTTGATTCGGCACGATCTTGATGTATCGCGAGCTTTGCTATTATAGTTGGATCTTATGATGTTTCTCCCCCTCTACTCTCTTGTAATGGATTGAGTTTTCCCTTTGAAGTTATCTTATCGGATTGAGTCTTTAAGGATTTGAGAACACTTGATGTATGTCTTGCATGTGCTTATCTGTGGTGACAATGGGATATCATGTGATCCACTTGATGTATGTTCTGGCTATCAACTTGCGAGTTCCATGACCTCGTGAACTTATGCATAGGGGTTGGCACACGTTTTCGTCTTACTCTCCGGTAGAAACTTTGGGGCACTCTTTGAAGTTCTTTGTGTTGGTTGAATAGATGAATCTGAGATTGTGTGATGCATATCGTATAATCATACCCACGGATACTTGTGGTGACATTGGAGTATCGAGGTGACATTAGGGTTTTGGTTGATTTGTGTCTTAAGTTGTTATTCTAGTACGAGCTCTATGATAGATCGAACGGAAAGAATAGCTTCATGTTATTTTACTACGGACTCTTGAATAGATCGATCAGAAAGGATAACTTTGAGGTGGTTTCGTACCCTACCATAATCTCTTTGTTTGTTCTCCGCTATTAGTAACTTTGCAGTGACTCTTTGTTGCATTTTGAGGGATAGTTATATGATCCAATTATGTTATTATTGTTGAGAGAACTTGCAATAGTGAAAGTATGAACCCAGGCCTTGTTTCCTAGCATTGCAATACCGTTTACACTCACTTTTATCACTTGCTACCTTGCTGTTTTTATATTTTCAGATTACAAAAACTTATATCTACCATCCATATTGCACTTGTATCACCATCTCTTCGCCGAACTAGTGCACCTATACAATTTACCATTGTATTGGGTGTGTTGGGGACACAAGAGATTCTTTGTTATTTGGTTGCAGGGTTGCTTGAGAGAGACCATCTTCATCCTACGCCTCCCACGGATTGATAAACCTTAGGTCATCCACTTGAGGGAAATTTGCTACTGTCCTACAAACCTCCGCACTTGGAAGCCCAACAACGTCTACAACAAGAAGTTTGTGTAGTAGACATCAAGCTCTTTTCTGGCGCCGTTGCCGGGGAGGTGAGTGCTTGAAGGTATATCTTTAGATCTTGCAATCGAATCTTTTTGTTTCTTGTTTGATCACTAGTTTAGTCTATAAAAGAAAACTACAAAAAATGGAATTAAGGGTGCCTCATATGCTTCATCTCTTTAATGTCTTTCGTGAAAATGATGGGAAGGAAAATTGTGCTCAAGTACTAGAAGAAGAATTACATAGAGTGCTTGGCATAAAATATGTGAATGATGAGCATGATTGCAATGTTGTTAGTATGAATTCTTTGAATACCCATGATGCTAATGATATGCAAAGCCACAAGCTTGGGGATGCTATGTTTGATGAAGATGATATGTTTAGTCCCCCAAGTATTGGTGAGCAAATTTATTATGATGAAAGCATGCCTCCTATTTATGATGATTATTGTGATGACATGTATGCTATAAAGTATAAAGATAACCATGAAACTTGTCATCATGATTTTAATTTTCAATTGGATTATCCTTCACATGATAGTTATTTTGTTGAGTTTGCTCCCACTACTATTGATGAGAATAAATTTGCTTATGTGGAGAGTAGTAAAATTTCTATGCTTGTGCATCATGAAAATAATGCTTTATGTGATGGTTATATTGTTGAAGTCATTCATGATGCTACTGAAAATTATTATGAGGGAGGAATATATGCTTGTAGGAACTGCAGTAATATCAAGTTTCCTCTCTATGTGCTTAAAGTTTTAAAGTTATGCTTGTTTTGCCTTCCTATGCTAGTTGATTATTGCTCCCATAAGGTGTTTGCTCACAAAATCCCTATGCATAGGAAGTGGGTTAGACTTAAATGTGTTAGTCATATTCTTCATGATACTCTCTTTATGTTTCAATTCTTATCTTTTATGTGAGCATCATTGAAACCATCATGCCTAACTAGGGGCGTTAAACGTTAGCGCTTGTTGGGAGGCAACCCGATTTTATTTTTGTTCTTTGCTTTTTGATCCTGTTTAGTAATAAATAATTCATCTAGACTATGTTTAGATGTGGTTTTATGTTTTAATTAGTGTTTGTGCCAAGTAGAACCTTTGGGAAGACTTGGGTGAAGTCTTTGCGATCTTGCTGTAAAAAAAAATAGAAACTCACGAGATTAGCTGCCATGTTTTACTGGAGAGTGATTTTAGGTTGATTCTTTTTGAAGATGATTAATACACAAATTCCTCACGTCCACAAATTTATTTCAGAATTTTTGGAGTTACAGAAGTATTGGAATGATACAGATTACTACAGACTGTTCTGTTTTTGACAGATTCTGTTTTCATTGTGTTGTCCGCTTATTTTGATGAACCTATGAGTAGTATCGGAGGGTATGAACCATAGAGAAGTTGGAATACAGTAGATATTACACCAATATGAATTTAGAATGAGTTCACAACAGTACCTAAGTGGTGATTTATTTTCATATACTAACGGAGCTTACGAGTTTTCTGTTGAGTTTTGTGTTGTGAAGTTTTCAAGTTTTGGGTAAAGATTCGATGGACTATGGAATAAGGAGTGGCAAGATACTAAGCTTGGGGATGCCCAAGGCACCCCAAGGTAATATTAAAGTACAACCAAGAGCCTAAGCTTGGGGATGCCCCAGAAGGCATCCCCTCTTTCGTCTTCGTTCATCGTAACTTTACTTGGAGCTATATTTTTATTCACCACATGATATGTGTTTTGCTTGGAGCGTCATTTTATTTTATTTTGTTTTGATTTCTGTTTGAATAATATCCCAAGATCTGAAATTCTTAAATGTTAGAGAGTCTTCACATAGTTGCATAATTATTCGACTACTCATTGATCTTCACTTATATCTTTCGGAGTAGTTTGTCATTTGCTCTAGTGCTTCACTTATATCTTTTTAGAGCATGACGGTGGTTTTATTTTGAAGAAATAGATGAACTCTCATGCTTCACTTATATTATTTTGAGAGTCTTAAACAGCATGGTAATTTGCTTGGGTTATAAAATTTAGTCCTAATATGATAGGCATCCAAGATGGGTATAATAAAAACTATCATATAAAGTGCATTGAATACTATGAGAAGTTTGACTCTTTATGATTGTTTTGAGATATGAAGATGGTGATATTAGAGTCATGCTAGTTGAGTAGTTGTGAATTTTAGAAATACTTTTTCTAAAGTTTGTGATTCCCGTAGCATGCACGTATGGTGAACCGTTATGTGATGAAGTCGGAGCATGATTTATTTATTGATTGTCTTCCTTATGAGTGGCAGTCGGGGACGAGCGATGGTCTTTTCCTACCAATCTATCCCCCTAGGAGCATGCGCGTAGTACTTCATTTTGATAACTAATAGATTTTTGCAATAAGTATGTGAGTTCTTTATGACTAATGTTGAGTCCATGGATTATACGCACTCTCACCCTTCCACCATTGCTAGCCTCTCTAATACAGCGCAACTTTCGCCGGTACCATACACCCACCATATACCTTCCTCAAAACAGCCACCATACCTACCTATTATGGCATTTCCATAGCCATTCCGGGGTATATTTCCATGCACCCTGTCCACGAGGGTGGGGGCGCGCCCCCTGCCTCGTGGGCCCCTGTTGCTCCACCGACCTCAACTCCAACTCTATATATTCACTTTCGGGGAGAAAAAATTAGAGAGAAGGATTCATCACGTTTTACGATACGGAGCCACCGCCAAGCCCTAACCTCTCTCGGGAGGGCTGATCTAGAGTCCGTTCGGGGCTCTGGAGAGGGGAATCTGTCACCGTCATCATCATCAACCTTCCTCCATCACCAATTTCATGATGCTCACCGCCGTGCGTGAGTAATTCCATCGTAGGCTTGCTGGACGGTGATGGGTTGGATGAGATTTATCATGTAATCGAGTTAGTTTTGTTAGGGTTTGATCCCTAGTATCCATTATTCTGAGATTGATGTTGCTATGACTTTGCTATGCTTAATGCTTGTCACTAGGGCTCGAGTGCCATGATTTCAGATTTGAACCTATTATGTTTTCATGAATATATGTAAGTTCTTGATCCTATCTTGCAAGTCAATAGTCACCTACTATGTGGTATGATCCGGTAGTTTGAGGAGTTCGTGTATTCACTAAGTGTTAATGCTTTGGCCCGGTACTCTATTAAAAGGAGGCCTTAATATCCCTTAGTTTCCAATAGGACCCCGCTGCCACGGGAGGGTAGGACAAAAGATGTCATGCAAGTTCTTTTCCATAAGCACGTATGACTATATTCGGAATACATGCCTACATTACATTGATGAACTGGAGCTAGTTCTGTGTCACCCTATGTTATAACTGTTGCATGAGGAATCGCATCGACATAATTATTAATCACTGATCCAATGCCTACGAGCTTTTCACATATTGAGCTTTTCTTAGTTACTTTACCGTTGCCAATGTTACAATTACTACAAAACTGCTACTGTTACTTTTGCCACTGTTACCGTTACTTCCATACTACTTTGCTACTAAATACTTTGCTGCAGATATTAAGTTTTCCAGGTGTAGTTGAATTGACAACTCAACTGCTAATACTTGAGAATATTCTTTGGCTCACCTTGTGTCGAATCAATAAGTTTGGGTGGAATACTCTACCCTCGAAAACTGTTGCGGTCCCCTATACTTGTGGGTTATCAAATATGTGGGAGCCAATATTAGCATCTAGGTTCCGCTATTGGTTATTGACCGGAGATGAGTCTCGGTCATGTCTACATAGTTCTCGAACCCGTAGGGTCCGCACGCTTAACGTTCGATGACGATCGGTATTATGAGTTTATGTGTTTTGATGTACTGAAGGTTGTTTGGAGTCCCGGATGTCATCACGGACATGACGAGGAGTCTCGAAATGGTCGAGACATAAAGATTGATATATTGGAAGGCTATGTTTGGACACCGGAAAGGTTCCGAGTGGTTCAGGCATTTTTCCAGAGTACCGGGAGGTTACCGGAACCCCCCGGGGGGTCAATGGGCCTTCATGCACCTTAGTGGAAATAGAGGGCAGCAAGGGAGTTGTGGGGCGCGCCCCCCTAGGCCCAAACCGAATTGGTTTAGGGCTTGGGGGCCGGCCCCCTCTTTCCTTCTCCCCTCCTCCTCTTTCCTTCCCCTCCTAGTTGGACTAGGAAAGGGGGAACCTACTCCTAGTAGGAGTAGAATTCCCCCCTTGGGGCGCACCCTATGAGGCCGCCGGCCCCCTCCCCTTGCTCCTTTATATACGGGGGAAGGGGGCACCCCTAGGACACACAAGTTGACAATTGTTTTAGCCGTGTGCGGTGCCCCCCTCTACAGATTTCCACCTCGGTCATATCGTCGTAGTGCTTAGGCGAAGCCCTGCGCCAGTAACTTCATCATCACCGTCATCACGCCGTCGTGCTGACAAAACTCTCCCTCGACCTCAGCTGGATCTAGAGTTTGTGGGACGTCACCAAGCTGAACGTGTGCAGATCGCGGAGGTGCCGTACCTTCGCTGCTAGGATCGGTTGGATCGTGAAGATGTACGACTACATCAACCGTGTTGTCATAACGCTTCCACTTTCGGTCTACGAGGGTATGTAGACAACACTCTCCCCTCTCGTTGCTATGCATCACCTAGATAGATCTTGCGTGATCGTAGGAATTTTCTGAAATTACTGCGTTCCCCAACAGTGGCATCCGAGCCAAGTCTATGCGTAGATGTTATATGCATGAGTAGAACACAAAGAGTTGTGGGCGATAATAGTCATACTGCTTACTAGCATGTCATACTTTGATTTGGCGGTATTGTTGGATCAAGCGGCCTAGACCGACATTACATGACCGCGTTCATGAGACTGGTTTTACCACCGTGCTTCGCACACATGTGGCAGTGGGTGTCTGTTTCTCCAACTTTAGTTGAATCGAGTGTGGCTACGCCCGGTCCTTGTTGAAGGTTAAAACAGCACACTTGACGAAAAATCATTGTGGTTTTTGATGCGTAGGTAAGAACGGTTCTTGCTAAGCCCGTAGTAGCCACGTAAAACTTGCAACAACAAAGTAGAGGACGTCTAACTTGTTTTTGCAGGGCTTGTTGTGATGTGATATGGTCAAGACGTGATGAGATATAAGTTGTTGTATGAGATGATCATGTTTCGTTGAAGTTATCGGCAACTGGCAGAAGCCTTATGGTTGTATCTTTATTGCATAAGATGCAAGTGCCAAATAATTGCTTTACTTTATCGCTATGAGATAGCAATAGTTGCAAGAGAAATAGTTGGCGAGACGACCATGTGACGACACATTGATAGAGATCAAGATGATGGAGATCATGGTGTCATGCCGGTGACAATAGAGATCATGACAGTACTTTGGAGATGGAGATCAAAGGCGCAAGATGATCATGGCCATATCATGTCACATATTTTGATTGCATGTGATGTTTATCCTTTATGCATCATATTTTTCTTAGTTCAGCGGTAGCATTATAAGATGATCTCTCACTAAATTTCAAGGTATAAGTGTTCTCCCTGAGTATGCACCGTTGCGATAGTTCGTCGTGTCGAGACACCACGTGATGATCGGGTGTGATAAGCTCTATGTTCACATACAACGGGTGCAAGCCAGTTTTGCACACGCGGAATACTCGGGTTAAACTTGACGAGCCTAGCATATGCAGATATGGCCTCGGAACACTGGAGACCGAAAGGTCGAGCATGAATCATATAGTAGATATGATCAACATAGTGATGTTCACCATTGAAAACTACTCCATCTCACGTGATGATCGGACATGGTTTAGTTGATTTGGATCACGTGATCATTTAGATGGCTAGAGGGATGTCTATCTAAGTGGGAGTTCTTAAGTAATATGATTAATTGAACTTTAATTTATCATGAACTTAGTCCTGGTAGTATTAGCATATCTATGTTGTAGATCAATAGCTCGCGATGTAGCTCCCCATTTATTTTTTATATGTTCCTAGAGAAATATAAGTTGAAAGATGATAGTAGCAATGATGCGGACTTGGTCCGTGATCTGAGCAGTTTCCTCATTGCTGCACAGAAAAATTATGTCCTTGATGCACCGCTAGGTGACAGAACTATTGCAGGAGCAGAAAAATTATGAACGTTTTGACAAGCTCGATATGATGACTACTTGATAGTTTAGTGCACCATGCTTTACGGCTTAGAACCGGGACTTCAAAAATGTTTGAACACCACGGAGCATATAAGATGTTCCAAGAGTTGAAATTAGTATTTCATACTCATGCCCGTGTCAAGAGGTATGAGACCTCTGACAGTACTTTGCCTACAAGATGGAGGAGAATAGCTCAACCAGTGAGCATGTGCTCAGATTGTCTGAGTACTACAATCGCTTGAATCAAGTGGGAGTTAATCTTCCAAATAAAATAGTGATTGACAGAGTTCTCTAGTCACTATCACCAAGTTACTAGAACTTTGTGATGAACTATAATATTCAAGGGATAACGAAAAAAATTCCCGAGCTCTTCGTGATGCTGAAATCGACGAAGGTAGAAATCAAGAAAAGCATCAAATGTTGATGGTTGACAAGACCACTAGTTTCAAGTAAAAGGGCAAGGGAAAGAAAGGGAACTTAAAGAAGAATGGCAAGAAAGTTGCCACTCCCATGAAGAAGCCCAAAGCTAGACCCCAAGCCTGAAACTGAGTGCTTCTACTGTAAAGTAAATGGTCACTGGAAGCGGAACTGCCCTAAAATACTTGGCGGATAAGAAGGATGGCAAAGTGAACAAAAGTATATATGATATACATGTTATTGATGTGTACTTTACTAGTGTTCGTAGTAGCCCCTGGGTATTTGATACTGGTTCAGTTGCTATGATTAGTAACTCGAAATAGGAGTTACAAAATGAACAAAGACTAGTTGAGGGCAAGGTGACGATGTGTGTTGGAAGAGATTCCAAGGTTGATAAGATCATCATCGCACACTCCCTTTACCTTCGGGATTAGTGTTGAACCTAAAATAAATGTTATTTGGTGTTTGCTTTGAGCATAATATGATTGGATCATGTTTATTGCAATACGATTATTCATTTAAGTCAAAGAATAATTGTTATTCTGTTTACATGAATAAAACCTTCTGTGGTCATACACCCAAGGTGAATGGTTTATTGAATCTCGATCGTGGTGATACACATATTCATAATATTGATGCCAAAAGATGCAAAGTTGATAATGATAGTGCAACTTATTTGTGGCATTGTCGTTTAGGTCATATTGGTGTAAAGCGCATGAAGAAACTCCATGCTTATGGGTTTTTGGAATCACTTGATTATGAATCACTTGATGCTTGCGAACCATGCCTCATGGGCAAGATGACTAAGACTCCCTTCTCTGGAACAATGGAGCGAGGAACTGACTTATTGGAAATAATACATACTGATATATGCGGTCCGATGAGTGTTGAGGCTCGCGGCGGGTATCGTTATTTTCTTACCTTCACAGATGATTTATCTACTTGATGAAACATAAGTCTGAAACATTTGAAAGGTTCAAAGAATTTCAGAGTGAAGTGGAAAATCATCGTAACAAGAAAAAGTTTCTACGATCTGATCGCAGAGACGAATATTTGAGTTACGAGTTTGGTCTTCATTTGAAACAATGTGTAATAGTTTCGCAACTCACGCCACCTGGAACACCACAGCGTAATGGTGTGTCCGAATGTCATAACCGTACTTTATTAGATATGGTGCGATCTATGATGTCTCTTACCGATTTACCACTATCATTTTGGGGTTATGCATTAGAGACTGTTGCATTCATGTTAAAAGGCACCATCTAAATCCATTGAGACGACACCGTATGAACTGTGGTTTAGCAAGAAACCTAAGCTGTCGTTTCTTAAAGTTTGGGGCTACGATGCTTATGTGAAAAGGCTTCAACCTGGTAAGCTCGAACCCAAATCGGAGAAATGTGTCTTCATAGGATACCCAAAAGAGACTGTTAGGTACAACTTCTATCACAGATCCGAAGGCAAGACATTCGTTGCTAAGAATGGATCCTTTCTAGAGAAGGAGCTTCTCTCGAAAGAAGTGTGTGGGAGGAAAGTAGAACTTGATGAGGTAATTGTACCTGCTCCCTTATTGGAAAGTAGTTCATCACAGAAATCAGTTCTTGTGACTCCTACACCAATTAGTAAGGAAGCTAATGATGATGATCATATAACTTTAGATCAAGTTACTACTAAACTTCGTAGGTCAACCAAAGTAAGATCCGCACCAGAGTGGTACGGTAATCCTATTTTGGAGGTCATGTTACTTGACCATGACGAACCTACGAACTATGAGGAAGCGATGATGAGCCCAGATTCCACAAAATGGCTTGAGGCCATGAAATCTGAGATGGGATCCATGTATGAGAACAAAGTGTGGACTTTGGTTGACTTGCCCGTTGATCGGCAAGCCATCGAGAATAAATGGATCTTCAAGAAAAAGACTGACGCTGATGATAATGTTACTGTCTCCAAAGCTCGACTTGTTGTGAAAGGTTTTCGACAAGTTCAAGGAGTTGACTATGATGAGACTTTCTCACCTGTAGCGATGCTTAAGTCCGTCCGAATCATGTTAGCAATTGCTGCATTTTACGATTATGAAATTTGGCAAATGGATGTAAAGACTGCATTCCTGAATGGATTTCTGGAAGAAGAGTTGTATATGATGCAACCTGAAGGTTTTATCAATCCAAAGGATGCTAACAAAGTGTGCAAGCTCCAGCGATCCATTTATGGACTGGTGCAAGCATCTCGGAGTTGGAATAAACGTTTTGATAGTGTGATCAAAGCATATGGTTTTATACAGACTTTCGGAGAAGCCTGTATTTACAAGAAAGTGAGTGGGAGCACTACAGCCTTTCTGATAAGTATATGTGAATGACATATTGTTGATCGAAAATGATGTAGAAATTTCTGGAAAGCATAAAGGAATGTTTGAAAGGAGTTTTTCAAAGAAAGACCTCGGTGAAGCTGCTTACATATTGAGCATCAAGATCTATAGAGATAAATCAAGACGCTTGATAAGTTTTTTCAATGACTACATACCTTGACAAGTTTTTGAAGTAGTTCAAAATGGAACAGTCAAAGAAAGAGTTCTTGCCTGTGTTGCATGGTGTGAAGTTGAGTAAGACTCAAAGCCCGACCAGGGCAGACGATAGAGAGAGAATGAAAGTCATTCCCTATGCCTCGGCCATAGGTTCTATAAAGCATGCCATGCTGTGTACCAGACCTATTGTATACCCTGCCCTGAGTTTGGCAAGGGAGTACAATTTTGATCTAGGAGTAGATCACTGGACAGCGGTCAAAATTATCCTTAGAGGACTAAGGAAATATTTCTCGGTTATGGAGGTGATAAAGAGTTCGTCGTAAAGAGTTACGTCGATGCAAGCTTTGACACCGATCTGGATGACTCTAAGTCACAATCCGGATACATATTGAAAGTGGGAGAAATTAGCTAAAGTAGCTCCGTGCAAAGCATTGTAGACATAGAAATTTACAAAATATATACGGATATGAATTTGGCAGACCCCTTGACTAAACTTCTCTCACAAGAAAAACATGATCACACCTTAGTACTCTTTGGGTGTTAATCACATGGCGATGTGAACTAGATTACTGACTCTAGTAAACCCTTTGAGTGTTGATCACATGGTGATGTGAACTATGGGTGTTAATCGCATGCTGATGTGAACTATTGGTGTTAAATCACATGGCAATGTGAACTAGATTATTGACTCTAGTGCAAGTGGGAGACTGAAGGAAATATGCCCTAGAGGCAACAATAAAGTTATTATTTATTTCCTTATTTCATGATAAATGTTTATTATTCATGCTAGAATTGTATTAACTAGAAACTTAGTACATGTGTGAATACATAGACAAACAGAGTGTCCCTAGTATGCCTCTACTTGACTAGCTCGTTAATTAAATATGGTTAAGTTTCCTAGCCATAGACATGTGTTGTCATTTGATGAACGGGATCACACCATTAGAGAATGATGTGATGGACAAGACCCATTCGTTAGCTTAGCACTATGATCGTTTAGTTTGTTGCTACTGCTTTCTTCATGACTTATACATCTTCCTATGACTATGAGATTATGCAACTCCCGAATACCGGAGGAACACTTAGTGTGCTATCAAACGTCACAACATAACTGGGTGATTATAAAGATGCTCTACAGGTGTCTCCGATGGTGTTTGTTGAGTTGGCATAGATCAAGATTAGGATTTGTCACTCCGATTGTCAAAGAGGTATCTCTGGGCCCTCTCGGTAATGCACATCACTATAAGCCTTGCAAGCAATGTTACTAATGAGTTAGTTGCGGGATGATGCATTACGGAATGAGTAAATAGACTTGCCGGTAACGAGATTGAACTAGGTATTGAGATACCGACGATCGAATCTCGGGCAAGTAACATACCGATGACAAAGGGAACAACGTATGTTGTTATGCGGTTTGACCGATAAAGATCTTCGTAGAATATGTGGGAGCCAATATGAGAATCTAGGTTCCGCTATTGGTTATTGACCGGAGATGAGTCTCGGTCATGTCTACATAATTCTCGAACCCGTAGGGTCCGCACGCTTAACGTTCGATGACGATCGGTATTATGAGTTTATGTGTTTTGATGTACCGATGGTTGTTTGGAGTCTCGGATGTGATCACAGACATGACAAGGAGTCTCGAAATGGTCGAGACATAAAGATTGATATATTGGAAGGCTATGTTTGGACACCGGAAAGGTTCCGAGTGGTTCGGGCATTTTTCTGGAGTACCGGGAGGTTACCCGAACCCCCCGGGGGGTCAATCGGCCTTCATGGGCCTTAGTGGAAATAGAGGGCAGCAAAGGAGCTGTGGGGCGCTCCCCCTAGGCCCAAACCGAATTTGTTTAGGGCTTGGGGGCGGCCCCCACTTTCCTTCTCCCCTCCTCCTCTTTCCTTCCCCTCCTAGTTGGACTAGGAAAGGGGGAACCTACTCCTAGTAGGAGTAGGATTCCCCCTTGAGGCGCACCCTATGAGGCCGCCGGCCCCCTCCCCTTGCTCCTTTATATACGGGGGAAGGGGGCACCCCTAGGACACACAAGTTGACAATTGTTTTAGCCGTGTGCGGTGTCGGTGTCAAAACCGACGGATCTCGGGTAGGGGGTCCCGAACTGTGTGTCTAAGGTCGATGGTAACAGGAGACAGGGGACACGATGCTTACCCAGGTTCGGGCCCTCTCTATGGAGGTAATACCCTACTTCCTGCTTGATTGATCTTGAAGAATCTGAGTATTACAAGAGTTGATCTACCACGAGATCGTAATGGCTAAACCCTAAAAGCCTAGCCTGTACGACTAAGGTAATGAGTATCTCTCCCCCCTCCGAACTAAGCCCTCTGGTTTATATAGACACCGGGAGGATCTAGGGTTACACAAGGTCGGTTACAAAGGAAAGGAATCTATATATTTGGTCGCCAAGCTTGCCTTCCACGCCAAGGAGAGTCCCATCCGGACACGGGTGCAGTCTTCGGTCTTCGTATCTTCACAGCCCATCAGTCCGGCCCATGGCTAACAGGCCGGACGCTCGAGGACCCCTTAGTCCAGGACTCCCTCAGTAGCCCCCGAACCAGTCTTCAATGATGAGGTGTTCGGCTCATAGATTGTCTTCGGCATTGCAAGGCGGGTTCCTCCTCCGGTGACCTTTAAGTAATGTATTCGGCCTTCCATCCAATGTCGCCCTCCTCGGCTTCCGTGTACCAATGACTTTAGCTTCCACGTGTCGAACGAATGCGGAAGGTCAGGGTATTTTTTTACAAATAACACCCCGACCATAAAGAGTGTCATTTAAGAGATTGGATCTTAGATCCATTCGGCACCATGCGGAGAAAATCCTCAGAGACTGCTAGGAAAGACCATTCCATCATGGCTAGCATCCCCAGCTCCTCCTCCCATTCTGACCCAGAGAAAGGCGAGTGGGAGAGGTGCTCTGTGTCCCACAGTCGATTGCTGAAGTTGCAAACGCAGGGATTTCTTCCCCCTGCGGATCTGGTCCCTGTTCGAGCAGGGCGGGCCTCCTTTAATGGCGAGACCCAGGCGGAGGACCTCCCCAATCCATCCGGGGGGAGCGAGTGTGTTTCGTCCCCTATCTTCTAAGGGGCGTCGGATTTCCAATCCATCCGTTCCTCTGGGGGCTATTGGAATACTATGGCCTCCAGCTGCATAACTTTACTCCCGCTTCCATCCTGCACATTGTGGGCTATGTCACTTTATGCGAACTATTTCTGGGCGTCGAGGCCCATTTTGAACTGTGGAGAAAGTTGTTTTGCCTTGTCCCGCGTAACCACGAGGGGTCAATATTTGAAGTGGGCAAAGCCGAAGTGTGGCGCATCGCCAATACCGGATACCTGCCCGGCACACCACGGAAGGCATCTAAAGAATGGCCTTCCGAATGGTTCTACATCGAGGACGTCGCACTCCCTGACCCAGTTCGAAAGGGTCTTCCTGAATTTGCCATCGGCGACGGAGGGCCGTTTTACGGGACCCTGGCTTCTCAAAAGAGGCGTTTGATGCCTTCAGCTCAGCTGACGCATACATCCGAGCTGCTCGAGATGGGCTTGGCAGAGCCACAAAGCAACATTTAACGGATGTGCGGGTAAGGTTTATTTTGTCCGAAAAGGATAACCACATGCTAGTAGCCCCCGAGACTGAAAGCAGTTGGCACAAGTGATTTAAGGATCGATGTATAACCAGGTTCTGACGGAGAGGAACAACCTGCCAGCTCAAGAGCTGGAGCAGTGTCGGACACAGCTAAATGCTGCTACCGCCGAACTGAAAGAGTCCAAGAAGGCATCTTCTGGTAATGATCCCCTCCATCGAGGAATAATAATTATACAGTAGCTATGCTAATACTGTTGCTTATCTCATAATAGGATCATCAGGTCAACTGGAAGAGAAGTTGAAAACCGCTCAAGCGGGAGAGAAAGAGGCAAAAAGACTACACGCCGCAGGCGAGCGTGTCCTAGCCCAAGTCAGAGAGAAGAAAAACAAACTCCAGGACTCAAACACCAAACTGGGTGAAGAACTAAAAGATGTGCGGGCCCAGCTAGCCGACTCCGTGAAGGAGAATAAAAAGCTGCGAGGTGGCATATTCAGTACGTGGCTGGATTTTACCTTATAATAGTTTGGAGGTAAAAGTAGTTGATATAGCTATGATTGCAGGTATGTTGACGGGTCGTCCCGAAGAGGAGGTGTCCGGATCATCAAGTGATCTTCTGCAAGGGCTGTCGCAATTGCACGAGCAAGCTCGGCAGGCAATGAGGACTGTAGCCAAGGCCCTATAGCCATCCGCCTCCCCTCCAGGGAGTATGGAGGAGCTTGTAGAGCTGTTCAAGGGAGCGCGGCGGCGTATCCGACTATGGAAGATATCGGCCTGCTGAGAGGGTGCGCGAGAGGCCTGGGCCATGGTGAAAACGCGGTATACCAAGCTGGATCCAAATCACATGGCCCGGGTCAGACCGCTAGGGTCAAATGGGGAAGAAATTCGCTTTAGTTTAGTATATGACCAAGTATCAGTAGCCGCCAAGTATTCCCAGCAGGATTGTAAGTTAGATAGCCTGCTGGACGGCATAGAGGAGGAAGTTTTTAAGTCCTAAGTGACTGTTGTTGCATTGAGAGAGTCCTACTCATGCGGTGCCCCCCTCCACATATTTCCACCTCGGTCATATCGTCGTAGTGCTTAGGCGAAACCCTGCGTCGGTAACTTCATCATCACCATCATCACGCCGTCGTGCTGATGAAACTCTCCCTCAAACTCAGCTGGATCTAGAGTTCGTGGGACGTCACCAAGCTGAACGTGTGTAGGTCGCGGAGGTGTCGTACCTTCGGTGCTAGGATCGGTCGGATCGTGAAGACGTACGACTACATCAACCGTGTTGTCATAACGCTTCCGCTTTCGGTCTACGAGGGTACGTAGACAACACTCTCCCCTCTCGTTGCTATGCATCACCTAGATAGATCTTGCGTGATCATAGGAAATTTTTGAAATTACTGTGTTCCCCAACAGGAAGGGAGAAGGAAAGGG
The DNA here is from genome assembly GCF_002575655.3 of Aegilops tauschii subsp. strangulata. Taxonomy (NCBI): domain Eukaryota; kingdom Viridiplantae; phylum Streptophyta; class Magnoliopsida; order Poales; family Poaceae; genus Aegilops; species Aegilops tauschii. The sequence goes on from NC_053036.3 coordinate 523,403,179, forward strand.
GAGGATTCGGCCTCCCCCTTTCCTTCCCCTACCCCCTCTCTTTCCTTCCCCCTCCGATGCATATGGAAGGGCGGGAGGACGACTTGGAGGAGGCACCCAAGTAGGATCCCTCCTACATGGGGTGCCCCTTGCTGCTCCCCTCCCTCTCCCACCTATATATATGGGGGGCATCGCTAGAGCACACAACATTGATTCCTAGCCGTGTGCGGCGCCCCCCCTCCACAGTTTATGCCTCCGGTCATATTCACGTAGTTCTTAGGCGAAGCCCTGCGCGGATCACTTCACCATCACCGTCACCATGTCGTCGTGCTAACGGAACTCTCCCTCGACACTTTGCTGGATCAAGAGTTCGAGGGACGTCATTGATACGTCTCCGTCGTATCTATAATTTTTGATTGTTCCATGCCAATATTATACAACTTTCATATACTTTTGGCAACTTTTTATACTATTTTTGGGACTAACATAGTGATCCAGTGCCCAGTGTCAGTTCCTGTTTGTTGCATGTTTTTTGTTTCATAGAATATCCATATAAAACGGAGTCCAAACGGGATAAAAACTGACGGAGATTTTTTATGGAATATATGTGATTTTTGGGAAGAAGAATCAAAGCGAGACAATGCCTGAGGGGGCCACGAGGCAGGGGGCGCGCCCCTGACCCTCGTGGCCACCCTGTAAGGCGGTTGGTGCCCTTCTTTCGCCGCAAGAAAGCCAATATCCGGATAAAAATTGTGTCCAAATTTCAACCCAATCGGAGTTACGGATCTCCGGGAATATAAGAAACGGCAAAAGGCCAGAATCTGGAGTGCAGAAACAGATCCAATCTCGGAGGGGCTCTCGCCCCTCCCATGCCATGGAGGCCAAGGACCAAAGGGGAAACCCTTCTCCCATCTTGGAGAAGGTCAAGGAAGAAGAAGAAGGGGGGCCCTCTCCCCCTCTCTTCCGGTGGCGCCAAAACGTTGTCGGGGCCATCATCATCACCGCAATCTACACCAACACCTCCGTCATCTTCACCAACATATCCATCACCTTCCCCCATCTATCTACAGCGGTCCACTCTCCCGCAACCCGCTGTACCCTCTACTTGAACATGGTGCTTTATGCTTCATATTATTATCCAATGATGTGTTGCCATCCTATGATGTCTGAGTAGATTTTCGTTGTCCTATCGGTAATTGGTGAATTGCTATGATTGGTTTAATTTGCTTGTGGTTATGTTGCTATCCTTTGGTGCCCATCATATGAGCGCGCACATGGATCACACCATAGGGTTAGTTGTATGTTGATAGGACTATGTATTGGAGGGCAAGAGTGACAGAAGCTTCAACCTAGCATAGAAATTGATGCATACGGGGTTGAAGGGGGACCAATATATCTTAATGCTATGGTTGGGTTTTATCTTAATGAACGTTAGTAGTTGCGGATGCTTGCTAATAGTTCCAATCATAAGTGCATAGAATTCCAAGTCAGGGATGACATGCTAGCAGTGGCCTCTCCCACATAAAACTTGCTATCGGTCTAGTAAATTAGTCAATTGCTTAGGGACAATTTCGCAACTCCTACCACCACTTTTCCACACTCTCTATACTAACTTTATTGCTTCTTTACCTAAACAGCCCCTAGTTTTTTATTTATGTGCTCTTTATATTCTTGCAAACCTATCCAACAACACCTACAAAGTACTTCTAGTTTCATACTTGTTCTAGGTAAAGCGAACGTTAAGCGTGCGTAGAGTTGTATCGGTGGTCGATAGAACTTGAGGGAATATTTGTTCTACCTTTAGCTCCTCGTTGGGTTCGACACTCTTACTTATCGAAAGAGGCTACAATTGATCCCCTATACTTGTGGGTTATCAAGACCTTTTTCTGGCACCGTTGCCGGGGAGCTATAGCGTTGGGTGAATATTCTCGTGTGTGCTTGTTTGGTTTATCACTAAGTAGTTTTTATTTTGTGCTCTTGCCTTCTATCTTTAGTTATGGGTAGGAAACGCAAAATACCAAAAAAATAGGTTTACTTGCTACTAATGGAGATGGGGAACCTCCTAAAACCCTCGATGCTCATTATGTGAAAGATATTATGCACTACTTTAATAATCCTGAGAAAACCCCATTCAATTATATAATGGGAGACACGTTGGATCAACGTGAATACTTTAGGGATTATCGCCTGACTCAAAAAGGGAAACTATTATGGGATCAAATTCATATGTTGCATTGGTATGCTCGGCAACTATGCTTGAGATATGATTATACTTGTTGCTCTAGGATGAAGGCTCCACACCTTCCCTTTTCATGCAAATTTAATGATAATGAAACCTTAGCTTCTTATGCTAGAGGTATATATGATTACTATGATGTGGAATGAATAGAAGAATTTGTTGCTTTTAAGGGTGCATGTGAAATTGAATATTTGTTTAAAGAGTTTGAAGATTTTGATGATTCAGTTTATAGACCTAAAAATTTAGCTATCCTTAAATATTGCTATGAGAATTATAAATACAATTATGATATTGATGAATTTATTGAGAAAGTCTTTGCTGTCCGAGAAGAGAGTAATATTCTGCAGGAGTCTATGGAAGAAGGAATTGATGAAACTGTGGGCTCATTGGATGAAAAAGATGATGAGGAGAGCGAAGAACAAAAGGAGGAAGAGCGGATTAGCTACCCGTGCCCACCTTCTAATGAGAGTAACTCTTCAACTCATACATTGTTTAATTTCCCTTTGTGCTTACCGAAGGATGATTGCTATGATGATTGTTATGATCCCGTTGATTCTTTTGAAATATCCTTTTTTGATGATGCTTGCTATGCTTGTGGCCAAGATGCCAATATGAATTATGCTTATGGACATGAACTTGCTATAGTTCCTTATGTTAAACATGAAATTGTTGCTATTGCACCCACGCATGATAGTCCTATTATCTTTTTGAATTCTCCCGACTACACTATATCGGAGAAGTTTGCCCTTATTAAGGATTATATTGATGGGTTGTGTTTTACTACTACACATGATGATTTTGATAGATATAATATGCATGTGCTTTCTGCTCCTACTTGCAATTATTATGAGAGAGGAACTACATCTCCGCCTCTCCATGTTTCCAATATGATAAAATTGCAAGAAACTGTTTATACTATGCATTGGCCTTTACTATGTGTGCATGAATTGTTCTTTTATGACATGCCGATGCATAGGAAGAGAGTTAGACTTCGTTGTTGCATGATATATGTTACTTTGTGCTCACTACTAAATCAAAAATCATTGTTAATTAAAATTGGCTTTGATATACCTTGGGATCCGGGTGGATCCATTACTTGAGCACTATATGCCTAGCTTAATGGCTTTAAAGAAAGCACTGCCAGGGAGACAACCCGGAAGTTTTAGAGATTCATATTTCTGTTGTGTGCTTTTATAAGTTTAAAAATAAAAATAATGTGCCAAGATTTGCCTTTAGGATGTTTACATTGCTTGTTGGTTTGTGCGGTGTAAAATAGAAACTTTGGCTGTAGTGCGCGATTTTACATTTCTTACTGGAACGTCAAACGGTTCTGAAACTTTTTGAACTGTCTTTCTAAACAAAAATTTTATTTTCCTAAATTTTTCAGAATTTTTGGAGTACCAGAAGTATGGTGAATGTTCAGATTACTACAGACTGTCCTGTTTAAGACAGATTCTGTTTTTGATGCATAGTTTGCTTGTTTTGCTGAAACTGTCGATTCCTATCAGTGGATTAAGCCATGGAAAAGTTATATTACAGTAGCTACAATGAAAAAACAAAATATGAATTGGTTTGCAACAGTACTTAGAGTAGTGATTTGCTTTATTATACTAACGGATCTTACCGAACTTTCTGTTGAGTTTTGTGTGGATGAAGTGTTCGAGGATCGAGGAGGTCTCGATATGAGGAAAAGGAGGAGAGGCAAGAGCTCAAGCTTGGGGATTCCCAAGGCACCCCAAGTAAATATTCAAGGATACTCAAGCGTCGAAGCTTGGGGATGCCCCGGAAGGCATCGCATCTTTCTTCAACAAGTATCGGTACGTTTTCGGTTTCGTTTCGTTCATGTGATATGTGCAAATCTTGGAGCGTCTTTTGCATTTAGTTTTCACGTTTCTTTTATGCACCATGCTGGTATGAGATAGTCCATGGTTGATTTATAGAATGCTCTTTGCACTTCACTTATAACTTTTGAGTATGGCTTTATAGAATGCTTCATGTGCTTCACTTATATCATTTGAAGTTTGGATTACCTGTTTCTCTTCACATAGAAAACCGCCATTTGTAGAATGCTCTTTTGCTTCACTTATATTTGTTAGAGCGTGGGCATATCTTTTGTAGAAAGAATTAAACTCTCTTGCTTCACTTATATCTATTTAGAGAGTTGACAGGAATTGGTCATTCACATGGTTAGTCATAAAATCCTACACAAAACTTGTAGATCACTGAATATGATATGTTTGATTCCTTGCAATAGTTTTGCGATATAAAGGTGGTGATATTAGAGTCGTGCTAGTTGAGTAATTGTGAAATTGAGAAATACTTGTGTTGAGGTTTGCAAGTCCCGTAGCATGCACGTATAGTAACCGTTGTGTGACAAATTTGAAGCATGAGGTGTTTCTTTGATTGCCTTCCTTATGAGTGGCGGTCGGGGACGAGCGATGGTCTTTTCCTACCAATCTATCCTCCTAGGAGCATGCGCGTAGTCCTTGGTTTTGGTGACTTGTAGATTTTTGCAATAAGTATGTGAGTTCTTTATGACTAACGTTGAGTCCATGGATTATACGCACTCTCACCCTTCCAGCATTGCTAGCCTCTTCGGTACCGTGCATTGCCCTTTCTCACCTCGAGAGTCGGTGCAAACTTCGCCGGTGCATCCATACCCCGTGATACGATACGCTCTATCACACATAAGCTGTAACACCCCGGATGTAACTTTCCATATTTGTAACTCCAACTCTTGCCATTTTCGGCTATGTGTTATGATATTCCCTCCGTGGTCGGGTCTTGTTTTTCGTTTTGCTTTTCGTTCATGTCATGCATCTCATATCATGTCATCATGTGCATCTCATTTGCATATGTGTTCGTCTCATGCATCCGAACATTTTCCCCATTGTCCGTTTTGCAATCCAGCACTCCCACGCCCACCGGCGCGTCCCTCTTGTTTCTTTTCGTGAGCGGGTGTTAAGCGTTCTCGGAATGGACCGAGGTTTGCCAAGTGGCCTTGGTATACCACCGGTAGACCACCTGTCAAGTTTCGTTACATTTGAAGGTCGTTTGATGCTCCAACAGTTAACCGGGTAACCGCAAAGTCCTTTTGAGTGTTGCAGCAAAACCCCCCTCCAAACAGCCCAAAACCCACCTAAGTCCCCTCCATGCTCTTGGCCGTTCAATCACGATCGTGTGGGCGAAAACCGCACTCCATTTGGAGTCTCCTAACTCCCTCTACCTATAAAAATACCTCCCCCTCCGAAATTTCGGGCAAAACCACCCCTAACCCTAGCAAAATCGCCCCCGCCGCCACCGGACACGTCCACCGCCGCCGGATGCTTCAGCCGCCGCCGCCCGCAGCCAATCCTCGCGCGCCACGTGGCGGCCCGTACGCCGCGCCGCCGCCGGCCCGCTCGGCCCGGGCGAGGCCCCCGCGAGCCCGTCCCCGCGTCCCCGAGCGCCGCCGCCTCCTCTTCGCCCGCCGAGCCCCGAGCTCCTCCGCCGTTCCCACCTCGTCGCGCCGCCTTCCCCGCTGGCCCGTGCTCGCGCCGCCCTCTTCCTCGTCGCCGGCCACCGCCTCCGCCGCCTGCGTCCGCCGTCTCCCCTGACTCCGGCGCCTCCCCGCGCCCTCTCCGGCCGGCCCCATCTCCCCCGAGCTCCGGCCGCCGCGTCCCCTCCATCTCCGGCGAGCTGCTGCCTCAACTCCGGCGAGCCCGATCCAGATCCACGCCACGGTTGACTTCCTCTTCTCCCCCCCTGTCGTGGAATTGTCACGGCAGATGTCCTCGGGTTAGGACTTAGTCGTGGAGCCATCGCAATGGGGAAGCTTGAAGGGGTTAAGTGGGACAAGGAACACGAGGGTTTATACTGGTTCGGCCCCTTACGGTGAAGGTAAAAGCCTACGTCCAGTTGAGGTGGTATTAATCAGGGTTTCGATAACCGGGGAGCTAAACAGCTATGCCCGGCTCTCGATCAGATTGTTGTCGCCCTAAACCGCCGCCGGGTCGTCCCTTTATATAGGGAGGTTGACACCCAGCGGCCCTTAGAGTCCCGGCCGGCTCATAAGAGTGTCCGGCTCGGACTCTAAACAATACTTGCCTTACACTACAAGTCTACTATAACAATAAAGATTGTACTACGGGCTTTAAGCCATCCCGGGTCTCAGCCCATCTCTGGCCCATTATCTTGAAGCTTAGCTCCGGGCTTCTGGCAATGACCCTTAGTGTAACCCGGCCCTCCTGGCGGGTGACTCCCAGGTCTATATCCTCAACATTAGGCCCCAGATTGACTTGAGCCGGCTCGTGTCAATCTTCAACTCTGCCGACAGAAAAAATCTCCGGCTTACCGTTCGTGCGAAGGCCATAACCCGGTGTGACGTCATTCTCCGGACTCCGGATAATCCGCCGTGACGTCATCCTCCATTAAGTCCGTTTTTTACTCCGCCAGATCCGCAACGGATCTCTGCTGTTACTGTCTTTCCGAAAATCGAGGCGCCGTGAGGGGGAGATAACCACGCCGTAGTCTCCTTGAATATCGCGCCCACTTATGACTTGCCTTATAAATAGGCCGGCCCGGCACTCTCTTCTCACACTCTCCTTCTTCTTCCTCGCGCTGTCGTTCCTCTGCCCGAGCTTCTGCCGCCGCCGCCGCCGTCGCGCCCCTGATCTTCATCGACCCGGCCGCTGCATCACCCTGGCCCGGACCAGATAACGGCGGCGACCTTCGCTCTTCCTCAACTCCGGTGAGTCTTCTCTGCCTTGCTAGAACAAATCTGCGGTAGGGTTCTTTCAGTTCTTCGTGTTCGTCACCTTTGCCCAGAAACTCGGCAGTCCTCGTCACCACTGTAGCTAGTTGATCTTTAACCTCGCGTAGAACCACTGCGGTAGTGGTTTGAGACCCATTTCATCTGCAAGAAATCCTCTTTTTACTGCATAAGAACTGTGTTCAACCTCAAGAACTTCTCCTACCTCTGTTTTTTAGGTCTAGAAAATTTTCTCTGCTCCGACTACTTTGATCCAAAAAAGTTACGGTAGTATGTGAAACCTGTTTACCACACTTAGTAAAAACGCAACCATTGAATCTCAGCGGCTTACATGTCCGGTTTAAAGAGAACCATGCTCTGTAAAATCCTCCGACTTAACTGCAGTAAGCCGTAGATGACCAACTTAACCTGAAAGCCCCGACAGCTTAGATAACCCACCATATCAATATATATCATTAGTCCCCTTCATAAGCCGTCATTGTAGTTTGAATGATAATCCCCGGCTTATAATTAACCCGGACACTTTTCTCTTCCTCATAGACCACCAACCGTCACCATGCCTCCCAAGGCTCCCATCACTTGCAACTGGATGAAATCCAACGTCACCGAAGAGACCCTGGCCAACTTTGTTAAGTCCGGATATCTGCCCAAGAAGGAAGTGATGTCCTACCGTGCCCCTGACCCGTCCGAAGAAAGACCTCAGCCGAGGGACGGGGAGGTAGTGATCTTTGCAGACCATATGAGCCGGGGCTTCGCACCGCCCGGCTCAAAATTCTTCCGGGACGTGCTCAACTTCTTTGACCTTCGGCCTCAGGATATAGGACCCAATTCCATATCCAACATCTGCAACTTCCAAGTTTTTTGTGAAGTATATCTTGGAGAAGAGCCGAGTCTGCTGCTCTTCAGAGAGCTGTTTTATTTGAACCGCCAAACCGAGTGCGCAAACGGTCCAAGTCTAGAGTTAGGCGGCATCTCCATCCAACGGCGCAGGGACTGTCTATTTCCTTACGCAGAACCGCCAAGTCACCCCAAGGACTGGAACATGACTTGGTTCTACTGCCAAGACACGTCCCCGGCTGATGAGAGCCCGCTGCCCGACTTTCGCCCAACGCGCCTGGAGCCAACTCATCCATTATCCGACAAACTGACTGCCGCAGAACGCCAGCCTCTGCTTCCAACGATCAACAAGATCAAGGCCCTGCTAGGCAACGGTCTGAACGGAATAGACCTGGTCCGGGTCTGGATCTCATGGCGGGTGATCCCATTGAGCCGCCGCCCCGGCTTAATGTGTGAGTACACCGGGCGAAAGGATGACCCGCAGAGGCACAGTCGCAACGACCTTCCAGAAGACGTTGCCAAAGAAGAGACCAAGGCTCTATTAAACGAGAGCCTGGCAGACTGTGGAAAAACCGGGCTAGCCCCGTTCTGCAAGACCAATCCAGCCCCAGCGGTAAGCCGCTGACTTTAACCTTTCCATTTTTTTACCTGTCATCTTACTAAGAACTCATTACTGTATTTCTCAGGCTGATGATAAATTCTGGCGGGTCAAGTATGACCATGAGGCGGCCAAGAAGGCCAGGAAGGCGAAGAAAGCCGCCAAGAGAGCCGCCCCTCGCAAAAAGGGAAACAGACCCACTGCTTCGGAGCTGCATCATTTTGTTTATTGACAGGATGACACCGGCGCCAGTAACCCGGTGATTGAAGAGGTAACATTACTCTCCTCCGACTCGGAGCCTTTGCCACAGCTGAAAGTCCGAAGGGTAACCCGGAAAGTAAGCTTTTCTCATCCATTAGCTCATCAAGACCCTCAATTTCTTTTGAAGCAGCAGGTTCACGAAAGCCGGCGTCTCACCCGGGCCCGCAAGGACACCGACCTCTCCGCCGGGTTACCCGACGCGACAAGGAAGCGTCGCACCGAGGTCTTTTCTCACTTGTACCCTTTTCATCCGTTGGCGGGTGTTATCCGTCAACCACTTAATTCTTCTGAATCCAATTACCAGGAGACCTCCCCCTCTTCGGGTGACTCCATGCAGTCAAGTCTGCCGGCCTTCAAAACTGCACCCGGGTAATAATAATCTCCTTACATTATCTGTCTGTACTTACTCTTTGTATGCCTAACACTTCTGTCTTTTCAGTGCCCAGGCAAAGCTCACCAAAAGAGCAAAGAAGACCAGGTCAGCCGGAGTGCCAGACTTGCCTGAGCCGGAGACGACGGCTCAAGAGCCGCCAGCCGCCTCCGCCCCCGAAGCCACCATTCCCATGGACACGGCGCCTGAAGCCCCTGCCCCGACCACCAAGAGAACAACCGAAGCGTCAGCTAACCTGGAGGCGTCCGGCTCAGCCCCACCAACTAACGACCCGGACGTGGTAATTACCCGGACGGAATATGTTGAGCCGGGGAGGCCGACCGCACTGGCCAAATGCTCCGCGAAGGGGGAGTTACTGCAACCCCATCGGGTGAATCTGGATCTCTCCAGCTACACCGATTTAAGCATTGGAGAGCTTGTCTCAGGCTACATCAGCCAAGTTCACAAGAGCCGAGACGCCGAGATCGCCATGGTCAACCAGCTCCAACAGAAATCTGAGGTAATCTTCTGCTGTTTTCTTATTTCTGCATAATGATCCTTGTCATCCTAGCCCCCAAGTCTAGCACTTATACTTGAATATGTTGTAGACTTAGATTCCGGCTTACTGAACTGAGCCGGCCGTACATAGATAGATACGTTCAATATGCATTAGCCCCCAAGTGCCAAGTGTCTTTGCTTGGGAAGCGCTTGGGACTTTATAGAATGACTGTTAATAACCCGGAAATATATGCAGGCTGTTGGCAAGAAATTAGAGTCGGACCTGGCGGATCTCAAGAGCCGGTTAAAAACTCAAGAGATGGAGACCCGGAAGGCGAATGCCAAGTTTGTCTCTAGCATCGCCGCTCAGGAGAAATTGAAGACTGAATTCGACGCTGAGCGGAAGGCCTGGGCTGAGGAGAAAGCCGCACTGGTGACCCAGGCAGAACAGGCGGAGAAGGCCCTCACTGAGAAGACCGCTGAGCTCTCCGGTCTAAAGCACCAGGTTTCCCAAATGGTGGCTGCTATCTTCGGTAAGTCGCCTCACCGGCTTTCATCAAGTCTGCACATGTTACGATTCCCCCTTGTCACCGGCTTACCTGACCTTTATTAAACAGGTCCCAGGAGTGCCAACCTCAACCAGAGCGTGGTCACCAAGCTAAAGGCCGTGTACACCCTGGTGGAACAACTCTACACCGGGTCACAGCGCGCCTTAGCTGTGGTGGCCCTATCCAATGAGGTGCCAACCCATCTGGCTGAAGTCCTGCGCCGGCTCGCAGTTTTGCCACAACGAATCCAAGAGCTACGTCGAGCCTCCGCAAGATCCGGGGCAATTGCCGCGCTGAGCCGGGCCAAAGCCTTCCTGCCGGAGCTAGACCCGGCAGACATCGCCCTGGGTTACCCCAGCCTGAAGGAAGACGGCTCCACCTTCGACCAGAAGGATTTCGCGGCATGCGTGAAGGCTGTACGCCCGGTGGCCACCATCATCGGGAACGACACCGACTTAACCAAATATCAGCCGGGGTACAACGCAGAGAATCAGAGGATTCCAACCCCTCGCTATGAAGCTCTTAGTCTGATTCCTCCGGCTCGCCAACACACCTACGCCCCCGAGATTGACCCGGCCGGGTTAATTGACGAAGAAGCTCAGTTCGAAGCTCTCAGCGGCATCAACTGGAAGTCGTCAACCTTCGAAGCCTTGGGATCAGCCGGAGCAGAAGATGAGCCGGGGACTTCGACTCAGCAGGCGTCATAAACTGGCTAGCGGCTCACCAAACAACGCTCCACCCTTGAAACTTTGAAAGATTTTTGTAATAGAATAAGTGCAACAATTTATCTCTGCCATGCCATCGTGCACGTAATGAATGCTGAAATCCTTTGAAGTCATTCTTTTGATGCTCCTCCGGGTCATAATTATCCTTCGTGCTTCTCAACCTTTAAAAAAGTACCTTCAAGCATCTGCATAGAAAGGTAAATCACAAGTCTCAAGACGGCTTACCACCCTCCGGATTAAATGACCCGGGTAGCATGGTTGGTATCTTAACTCTAATGGACTTGTCTTGATGACATCCAGGATGTTCAATTAACAAGATAACTCCAAAATTAAGCCGGTCAAGCGAAACCCGGCCATGCACACGTTGTCATAATCAGAGTAGACTTTGCGATAAATCGGAACTTAGGGGCTTCCAGTTCGAATACGACCAGAGACCCGGCCCGAAAGGGGTTTAAGCCAAGATTCGGATACGATCATATAGCCCCCAATGAGTGTGGCGATGCCAATCAAGAGGGTACCGACAGCTATGTTCTCTTGGGTTCGAATACGACCCATGTTTGAACAGGAAGCCCCCAAGTGATTCTGAAAATTGTTTAACAACGCTGATTCGAATACGATCCACGTCGGTTCTCAGAGGGGTTACACTATGATTCAAATATGACCAAAGGCAACCTCCCAATGAGCTCGGCACTTTGCCAATCAAATGGGTATCGACAGCTATGTTCTCTTTGGTTCGAATACGACCCATGTTTGAACAGGAAGCCCCCAAGTGACTTTACTGCTTACAGCTAGATTCAAAGATGATCATAAGCCGGATCTTCTGTAAGTCAGCAACACACATATTTGGAAGAGAGCAAAGGACAGAGGCCCTGCTTTATTGCTTTATCATAATATATACATGGCTGAGATAAATATATACACCACAAGAGCCGGTAGCTCAAGTGTAGTAAGGCCGAAGCTGAGCTATGTTCCACGGCCGACGGGTCTCCTCCTCAGATTTACGCGAGTCTTTATGCTCCCGGATATCAATGAGGTAATATGACCCGTTGTGCAAGTTCTTACTGACCACAAAAGGCCCTTCCCAAGGTGGGGATAACTTGTGTGCATCTGTTTGATCCTGGATGAGCCGGAGCACCAGGTCGCCTTCCTGAAAGACCCGGGACTTGACCCGGCGGCTATGATAACGGCGCAGGTCTTGTTGGTAAATCGCTGAACGGGCGGCTGCCACATCACGCTGTTCGTCCAACAAGTCCAGAGCATCTTGGCGCGCCTGTTCATTATCCGTCTCAACATAAGCCGCCACACGAGGTGAATCGTGACGGATGTCGCTAGGGAGGACCGCTTCTGCCCCATAAACCATGAAGAAAGGCGTGAAGCCAGTAGACCTGTTAGGAGTAGTGTTGATGCTCCATAAGACGGAGGGCAACTCCTCCACCCAACAACCCGGCGTCCGTTGCAAAGGGACCAAAAGCCGGGATTTGATGCCCTTCAGAATCTCCTGGTTAGCTCTCTCAGCTTGACCATTGGACTGGGGATGAGCCACTGAAGAAACATCAAGCCGGATATGCTCTCGTTGACAAAACTCCTCCATAGCGCCTTTGGACAGATTAGTGCCATTGTCTGTTATGATGCTGTGCGGAAAGCCGAAGCGGAAGATCACCTTTTTCATAAATTGAACCGCCGTGGCTGCATCACACTTGCTAACTGGCTCAGCTTCCACCCACTTCGTGAATTTGTCCACTGCCACCAAGAGGTGGGTCTTCTTATCCCTGGACCGTTTAAAAGGCCCGACCATATCAAGCCCCCAGACCGCAAAGGGCCAAGTGATCGGGATCATCCTCAATTCCTGAGCCGGCACATGAGCCCGTCGGGAGAACCTCTGACAACCATCACACTTACTGACCAAGTCCTCCGCATCAGCGTGAGCCGTCAACCAATAAAAACCATGACGGAAAGCCTTGGCCACAAGGGATTTTGAGCCGGCATGATGGCCGCAATCCCCTTCATGGATCTCGCGCAAGATCTCTTGACCTTCCTCAGGGGAAATACAACGCTGAAATACCCCTGAAACACTGCGATGATACAACTCGCCATCGATAACAATCATTGACTTAACCCGCCGGGTTATTTGCCTGGCCAGAATTTCATCTTCAGGCAATTCTCCCTGGGTTATATAAGCCAGATATGGCATTGTCCAGTCTGGTATGACATGAAGAGCTGCCACCAGTTGCGCCTCCGGGTCAGGGACGGTCAAATCTTCTTCTGTAGGCAACTTGACCGAAGGATTATACAGGACATCCAGGAAAGTGTTAGGCGGCACCGGCTTTCGCTGAGAGCCTAGCCGACTTAACGCATCCGCCGCCTCGTTCCTCCGGCGATCAATATGCTCCACTTGGTACCCCTGGAAGTGCCCAGCAATGGCATCAACCTCGCGGCGATAAGCCGCCATTAGAGGATCCTTAGAATCCCAGGTGCCTGATACTTGTTGAGCCACCAAATCTGAGTCACCAAAGCACCTCACCCGGCTTAAGCTCATCTCCTTAGCCACCCGAAGACCGTGGAGCAAAGCCTCGTATTCAGCCGCATTGCTAGTGCAAGGAAACATCAACCGTAGCACATAATGGAATTTGTCACCTTTAGGGGAAGCCAAGACAACACCAGCTCCCGAGCCCTCCAGCTGCCTAGACCCATCAAAGTGAATAGTCCAATAAGTGTTATCCGGCTTTTGCTCAGGTACTTGCGACTCTGTCCAATCATTGATGAACTCTACCAAGGCCTGAGACTTAACAGCAGTGCGTGGCACATATTTAAGGTCATGAGGTCCAAGTTCTATAGCCCACTTAGCAATTCTCCCTGTAGCCTCTCTGTTTTGGATAATATCACCGAGAGGGGCGGAACTGACCACAGTGATGGGATGACCCTGAAAATAATGCTTAAGCTTCCAGCTCGCCATAAACACCCCATATACGAGCTTCTGCCAATGCGGATACCGCTGCTTGGACTCAATGAGCACCTCACTGACATAATAAACCGGCCGCTGAACCGGATGCTCCTTACCCGCCCCCTTGCGCTCCACCACAATAGCCACGCTGACGGCTCGTGCGTTTGCCGCCACATACAGTAGCAAGGGCTCCTTATCAACCGGAGCAGCAAGGACGGGGGGCTCTGCCAGTTGCTTTTTCAAATCCTAAAAAGCGGTATTAGCTGCATCATTCCAGACAAAGTTGTCAGTTTTCTTCATCAACTGATATAAGGGCATAGCCTTCTCACCCAAACGGCTTATGAACCGGCTTAAAGCAGCGATGCGACCTGCCAAACGTTGAACATCGTTTATACATGCCGGCTTAGCTAGAGAAGTGATAGCTTTGATCTTCTCCGGGTTAGCTTCAATTCCTCTGTCAGAAACCAAGAAGCCCAATAGCTTGCCCGCAGGAACACCAAAAACACATTTGGCCGGGTTAAGCATCATCTTGTAGACCCGGAGATTATCGAAGGTTTCCCTTAAGTCATCTATCAGGGTTTCCTCCTTGATGGACTTAACCACAATATCGTCCACGTAAGCGTGAACATTGCGCCCGATCTGTTTATGGAGACAATTCTGTACACAACGCTGGTAAGTCGCCTGCGCACACTTGAGCCCAAAAGGCATAGAGACATAGCAGAAGGCTCCAAAGGGAGTGATGAACGCCGTCTTCTCCTGGTCCTTAACTGCCATCTTAATCTGATGATACCCGGAATAGGCATCCAAGAAACTTAAGCGTGCACAACCTGCCGTAGCATCAATGATCTGATCAATACGGGGGAGAGCAAAAGGATCAGCCGGACACGCCTTGTTCAAGTCCGTGTAGTCCACACACATCCGCCAGGTGCCGTTCTTCTTAAGTACAAGCACCGGGTTAGCCAACCACTCTGGGTGAAAAACCTCAACAATGAACCCGGCCGCCAAAAGCCGGGCCACTTCTTCACCAATAGCCTTCCGCCTCTCTTCGTTAAACCGTCGAAGGAACTGTCTGACCGGCTTAAATTTTGGATCAACATTGAGAGTGTGCTCAGCGAGTTCTCTAGGTACACCTGGCATGTCAGAAGGTTTCCATGCGAAGATGTCCCTATTCCCACGGATGAACTCGATGAGCGCGCCTTCCTATTTCGGGTCCAGATTTGCACTGATGCTGAACTGCTGAGACGAGTCACCTGGAACAAAATCAACAAGTTTAGTCTCATCAGCTGATTTAAACTTCATTGCTGGTTGATTCTCCGTGGTTGGCTTTTTCAGAGAGGTCATATCTGTTGGGTCAACATTGTCTTTATAAAATTTCAACTCTTCTGTGGCACAAACAGACTCTGCATAAGCCGCGTCACCTTCCTCACACTCCAGAGCCACTTTCCGGCTGCCGTGAACCGTAATGGTCCCGTTGTGACCCGGCATCTTGAGTTGTAAGTACACATAACACGGCCGTGCCATGAACTTGGCGTAAGCCGGCCGTCCAAATATGGCGTGGTAAGGACTTCTTATCTTGACCACCTCAAAGGTCAACTTCTCCACCCTGTAGTTGTTCTCATCACCGAAGGCCACTTCCAGTTCGATCTTGCCGACTGGATAAGCCGATTTACCGGGTACCACACCATGGAAGATAGTATTTGACTGGCTGAGGTTCTTATCAACTAGCCCCATACGACAGAAAGTCTCATAATAGAGGATGTTGATGCTGCTGCCTCCATCCATGAGTACCTTTGTGAACTTATAGCCTCCCACTTGAGGAGCCACCACTAAGGCCAGGTGGCCCGGGTTATCCACCCGGGGAGGGTGATCCTCCCTACTCCACACTATGGGCTGCTCCGACCACCGTAAGTAGCGTGGAACCGCCGGCTCAACAGCATTAACAGCCCTCTTGTGAAGCTTCTCGTCTCGTTTGCACAAACTAGTGGTGAACACGTGATACTTTCCACCGCTAAGCTGCTTTGGGTTGGTCTGATAGCCCCCCTGTTGCTGTTGATGACCCTGACCAGACTGTTGATTAAAGCCCCCTTGACCGTTCTGAGGACCGGAATTTGACCCGCCGCCCGGGCCATGAAAGCCGCCGGCGCCTGAGCCGCCACCCGCACCGTTGTAGTTTTTAAAGGCCTTCATGATAGCACAATCCTTCCACAGATGAGTCGCTGGCTTCTCTCTAGAACCGTGTCTCGGACAAGGTTCATTCAACAGCTGTTCCAGAGAAGGTCCTGACCCGCCGCCTCGGGGAGGGGGCCTGCCCTTGCGTCGCTGGTTATTACCTTGAGAGTTTGTGTTGGCTACAAACTCTAGGCTGTCATCGGCCTTGCGCTTGCCTCCTCCTTGGTTCCCCGGGCTAAACTGAGGACCCTTGCCGTTGCCGTTCTTCTTTCCCTTTCCTGCCCTTTCGTCATCTGAAGGGGGATCCTTGGTACCATCGGAATCGGCGTACTTGACAAGAGCTGCCATCAGTGTACCCATATCAGTATAGTCATGCTTAAGCCGTCCGAGTTTCATCTTTAGGGGCACAAAGCGACAGTTTTGTTCCAACATTAAGACTGCAGAGCCGGCATCCATTTTATCCGATGAATGTATGATCTCCTTGACCCGGCGAACCCAATGGGTCGTGGATTCACCCTCCTGCTGCTTACAGTTAGTCAGATCCACGATTGACATAGATTGCCTGCAGGTATCTTTGAAGTTTTGAATGAACCGGGCTTTCAGCTCAGCCCAAGACCCGATGGAGTTCGGCGGTAGCCCTTTCAACCACGTGCGGGCAGTTCCATCTAACATCATGGTGAAATATTTGGCCATGGCCGCCTCGCTGACTTCCAGCAATTCCATAGCCATCTCATAACTCTCGATCCAGGCTGCCGGCTGTAAGTCTGCTGTATAGTTAGGCACCTTCCTAGGTCCTTTGAAGTCCTTGGGTAGACGTTCATTACGGATAGCTGGCATCAAACACGGGACACCCCCGGTTCTAGTAGGGATACCCGCATCAACGGACATCGTCGGATAAGCCGGGGGGGTCTGGTAAGCCGTCACTTGAGGCGCCTGCTCCGCCTCCTGGCGTGCTTGGTCTGCTACGTAGAAGGCTCCATTATGAGCCGGGCCATGACCAGGGGCGGGTCATGGCGTCGGACATTACTTGAGCCGGTCGCCGAGACCATGTGCCGGCTGTAACTCGGGCTCTGCCCTGGACGAGGGGTTGAATGGATCCTATCCCGGCTGTAGGAGTACGCCTCTTGCTGCGCCAGCGCTGTCTGGAGGAGTTCTCTGACCCGGCGGGTCTCAATAGCCGTCGGAGAATCGCCATCAACGGGCAGAGCCGCCAGCCGTGCCGCTGCGGCGACCATGTTCTCCAGCGGGTTATTATAATGGCCCGGGGGTATTGGCACATATTGAGGCGGGGCGGGGGGCCCCTGGGGAGGCCCCATCACTCGTGGTTGAATAAGGGGTCCAGACCCGGGTGCCACAACCCCTGGCAGGTGACTAGACCCTGCACCTGGCGTGTTGAAGAGGTTGCGCGGATCGTAGACCGGCGGGAGTCGAGATTGAGCCTTTTGATGCCTCCTTCTCATGACCTCATTGGCCGCGTTCTGATCCATCGTGAGTTGGAAGGACTGCGCCTGAATCAGCTGGGTCTGGGCATCGAGAGCCGCCCGCTCCGCAGCCAGCCTGATCCCTTCCGCTACAAGGTCCTCTTTAGCTTTTATCAGATCCAATTTTAGCTGTGCCACCGCCGCATCATGCTGAACTTGATCCGCCGGGTCGACCGTGGCGGTTAACAGGGCCGTCATCTTATCCGTGAGATCCATCAGCACCTGAGCCGGGGAAGGCACCGGGTTTTCCGATCCGGCAGCGGGGTTCTGAACAGGCTGTGCACCAGCCATAAAAACTCCGACCTGACTTGGCGGCTCAAAAAGGTCCGGAATACTGTTGCCATCGGAATAACTCATGAGCCTGCCATCTTGAAGCTGGTACAACGAGTTTGACTCATCAGCGGCCGACTCGCCGTCAGAGCCGGCGGCCGCCTCATCACCAGACCCGGATGGATCAGAGGGCCCTCCATGGATGCATCCCACAAAAGCGCGCTTTAAGGCAGGCCGGGCCCGGGCGGGTCGTGCGCGCTGAGCCGTTTCGATGAGATCGGCGCGGGGACCCGGCTCGGGGCCCGTCTCACCAATCTTGCCGATGAAGATATGAATTCCACCGAAGGGGACCCGGTACCCGTACTCCACTGAGCCGGCGTCGGGGCTCCAGTCCGCATCGTCGATGTAGAGCTTGCCGCGACGACTCTTGGTCATCCGGCCCACAGCGTATCCCTTGAGCCCTTCGAAGCTGCCCTTCAAGAACTCAAATCCACCGTGCGCCAGCCCCACGGTGGGCGCCAACTGTCGTGGAATTGTCACGGCAGATGTCCTCGGGTTAGGACTTAGTCGTGGAGCCATCGCAATGGGGAAGCTTGAAGGGGTTAAGTGGGACAAGGAACACGAGGGTTTATACTGGTTCGGCCCCTTACGGTGAAGGTAAAAGCCTACGTCCAGTTGAGGTGGTATTAATCAGGGTTTCGATAACCGGGGAGCTAAACAGCTATGCCCGGCTCTCGATCAGATTGTTGTCGCCCTAAACCGCCGCCGGGTCGTCCCTTTATATAGGGAGCTTGACACCCAGCGGCCCTTAGAGTCCCGTCCGGCTCATAAGAGTGTCCGGCTCGGACTCTAAACAATACTTGCCTTACACTACAAGTCTACTATAACAATAAAGATTGTACTACGGGCTTTAAGCCATCCCGGGTCTCAGCCCATCTCTGGCCCATTATCTTGAAGCTTAGCTCCGGGCTTCTGGCAATGACCCTTAGTGTAACCCGGCCCTCCTGGCGGGTGACTCCCAGGTCTATATCCTCAACACCCCCGAAATTCTCCAAGTCCCAGATATTTTACAATATATGGCTCTGTTCATTGCATCTTAACTCTCTGCATACTACTCCGTTTTGCGTGCATGATATATCAAAATGTTCGTCTCGAGATGCTCTTCATTTTGTTCCATTATGCCATGTTCATTTCAGTCCATATTGATACCCAAATCTCTGGTGCAAGAGTGCTATATGCTGTTAACTGCTGTTACTTACCAGAACTTGAGGATTTGTTATTTTTGTTGCATTTGATGTGTGCATCTTATGAGTAGGAGCTCTACATGTGTTTTGATGTATGCCATGCCATCTTTACAGAGATGTATGCCATGTATTTTTGTGATCTCTGTGGTGACTAGCACAAGCATGCAAACTAGGCTTCGTGATGTTTCTGATTTCAGGGACTTAGTATTTTCACTAAGTTTGTTTCTGCTGTTATTTTGTTGCCATGTATCCATGTGGCTACAGCGAGATCCATGCTCCTTTTGAGCATGTTCAGTAAGGATGTTTTGTATATATAGTTGTGCTCTATCCATCCATGCCCCTGTTTGAAATTATGGAGTGTCATAGCATTTCTTAATCTTGCTCTACTTTTGCTATAAAATATTTCTGGCAGATTGTTAACATGATATTCAATTTTGCTAAGGTTGTTGTAGTTGTTTCATACATGCTATGAACTTGCTCTTGCCATGGATAGCTTCATAAACATGCCATCTTGCTTTAGGTATGCTTGTTTTATCATTCATTGCTTTGTGATGAGTGCATAAAGCTCACCAAGATGCCCTCATAATTTCTGTTACTGCCATGCTCTGTTTTCTGCTAAGTCTGAAACCTGTTAACGGAACTTGCTATGTTTACATGGTTGCCATCATTTCTTCTGGTCCTTTTTGTCTTAGGGTCAGTAAGGGACTTTTGTTCTATGCATTTAGTAGATTAATGAAATGCCTTGTTTTTTCCATGTCAAGTTCCTGTAGCATGTTGATTGCTTGCTCTGAACATTGCTACCGATGCTGTTTCTGCCATGTCCAGTAATTTCACAAAGTCTGTGAACCTGATATCTTTTGCACTTTTGTCATGCTTGTTTGAGACTGTTATGTTGTGATCTAGCCGTAGCTCAGTGTTCATCTTTTGTCAATCATATCTTTTAGATCACTGCCATATGTTTTTTTGCTATGTTGGGGTGCTGTAGCATAGTTACTTGATGTATTCTAAGTGTTATCATGCTGTTAATCGCAAATCGTGTCATTCTTGTTTTGCTTGCCATTTGCAAACCGTGCATCCGTTTCCGGTGATCTTTATATCGATTTCGACCGAAATCATCTCATCTTTCCTGTGGCATGCTTGGTTTGCCAAGTTACTGCCTTGTTCATCATTTTTCTTCCGGAGCACGCATATGCATCGCATATCATATCCCGCATATCATGCATGTTTTGCATCATGTTGCTTGTGCATTTCCTGTGATTGATTGTGGTTCCGTTGCTTGTGTTCTTGTTTTGGATAGAGCCGGGAGACGAGCTCGTGAATGAGGAACCTGTTGAGTACGCTTACGAGGATCAAGCTTTCGACAACTCTGAGAACCTTGCAGGCAAGATGACCATACCCTCGAAATCACTTCTATCTTTGCTTTGCTAGTTGTTCGCTCTATTGTCATGCTGCGCTACCTACCACTTGCGATATCATGCCTCCCATATTGCCATGTCAAGCCTCTAACCATCCTTTCCTAGCAAACCGTTGTTTGGCTAAGTTACCGCTTTTGCTCAGCCCTTCTTATAGCGTTGCTAGTTGCAGGTGAAGTTGAAGTTGGTTCCATGTTGGAACATGGATATTTTGGAATATCACAATATCTCTTATTTAATTAATGCATCTATATATTTGGTAAAGGGTGGAAGGCTCGGCCTTATGCCTGGTGTTTTGTTCCACTCTTGCCGCCCTAGTTTCCGTCATACCGGTATTATGTTCCTTGAGTTTGCGTTCCTTACGCGGTTGGGTGATTTATGGGACCCCCTTGACAGTTCGCCTTGAATAAAACTCCTCCAGCAAGGCCCAACCTTGGTTTTACCATTTGCCACCTAAGCCTTTTCCCTCGGTGTCGTGGAATTGTCATGGCAGATGTCCTCGTGCAAGGACTTAGTCGTGGAGCCATCGCAGCTAGGAAGCTTAAAGGGGTTAAACGGGACAAGGGACACAAGGATTATACTGGTTCGACCCCTTACGGTGAAGGTAAAAGCCTACGTCCAGTTGAGGTGGTATTACTTAGGGTTTCGATGACCAGGAGCTAAACCGCTCTGCTTGGCTATCGATCTGATCTTCCCTCCCTCAAACCGCCGCCGGGTCGTCCCTTTATATAGAGAGGTTGACGCCCAGCGGCTCTCAGAGTCCCGGCCGGCTTATAACAGTGTCCGGCTTGGACTCTTAACTACTCTTGCCTTACATTACAAGTCTTGCCATAACGGCGGTTTATCACTACGGGCCTTAAGCCGCCTTCGGGTCTTAAGCCCATTACTGATCCGCCATCCTCAAGCTTGGTACTGGGCTTCACGTGATGATCATTATGACGTAACCCGGCCCCTCCTGGGCGGGTGACTCTAATGGTTATATCCTCAACATTAGGCCCCAGATTGATTTGAACCGGTTCATGTCAATCTTCAATCCCTTTAAGAGAAAATCTTCCGGCTTCTGCTTGTGCGAAGGCTATAACCCGCTTGCGATTCCTGGTAACCCGCCATGACGTCATCTTCCATTAAATTCATTTTTTATTCTGTCATATCCCAACGGATCTTATCTTAATAACCATCCCGAGAATCGAGGCGTTTCTGTGGCAAGATAATCATGTCTCCAGCCTCCTCGTTTCTCGCGCCCATTTATCAGCCGTCCCCTATAAATAGGCCCGGCCCATAGGCCTTCGTCACTCTTCCCCTCCATCGTCTTCCTCCTCTGACGCTCCAGAGCCCGAGCTCCACCGCCGCCGCCGCGCACCTCGTCTTCACCGACCAAGGCCGCTGCCTCAACCTGTCTTGACCAGAAACCTGCGGCGCGCCTCTGCTGCTCATCAGCACCAGTAAGTCCTCGCCGTCCCGTACCTTAGATCCGCATTAGGGCTCGCAAGTTCTCTGTGTTCTTCGTAGTTCATCGCGATTTCTTCACAGTTCCGCCACCGAGGTTCCTTTTGATCCAAAACGGTACAGACTCCCTGCGGTAGTAGTTTCTCACCCATTTTTATGCTAGTAGATCCCTTTTGTCCGCAAAAAGACCTCGTTTAGAGCTTATGAACTTCTCTGTATCAGATTTTTAGGTCTAGAAATTTTTCCTTTTTGGACGATCGTTTGATCCAAAATAATCCCTGCAATCTGTGAAACTTGTTTATGCAACACTTAGACAAAAACTGCATCTGTTAGCCATGGCGGCTCATATCGCCGGCTTAAAAGAAGCCATGCTTTGTGAAATTTCCGGCTTACTCATAATAGAGTTAAATAACTTAAATTGCTTATAATACCCATGGCGGCTTAAATAACCTGACACAATTAGTCATATATCATTAGGCCCCTTCATAAACCGTCGTCCTGAATACTGAACTGAAATCTTTCTCCAGCTTAAATTTGAACCGGAAATTTTCCTTTGTCATAGGCTTCCATTTTCCACAATGCCGCCCAAGGCTCCCAAGGCGCCCATTACGTGCAACTGGGTGAGGTCCAACGTTACTGAAAGCACCTTAGATGACTTCGTAAAAACGGGTTACCTGCCTAAAAAGGAGGTCATGTCCTACCGTGCGCCTGACCCGTCCAAAGAGAGACCTCAACCAAAAGACGGAGAGGTTGTTATATTTGCTGACCACATGAGCCGGGGCTTTGCTCCTCCTGGCTCAAAATTCTTCAGAGATGTTCTGAACTTTTTCGATCTGCGACCTCAAGACATTGGACCCAATTCTGTGTCGAACATTTGTAACTTTCAAGTATTCTGTGAGGTATACCTTGGAGAAGAACCCAGCCTGCTACTCTTTAGGGAGTTATTTTACATGAACCGCCAGAATGAATGCGCCAACGGGCCTAGCTTGGAACTTGGTGGAATCTCAATTCAACGACAGAGAGATTGTCTCTTTCCTTATGCTGAGCCGCCAAGCCACCCAAAGGACTGGAACCAGACATGGTTCTACTGCCAAGATACTTCTCCGGCTGATGAGAACCCTCTGCCCGGCTTTCGCGCCCTGCGTCTGGAGTCAAATCACCCCCTGCCAGACAAATTATCTCAAGCTGAGCGTCAACCACTTATCCCCACCATCAACAAAATCAAAGCTCTTCTGGGAAACGGCCTTAACGGCGTTGATCTGGTCCGGGTCTGGATTGCTTGGCGGGTGATTCCTCTAAGCCGCCGCCCCGGCTTAATGTGTGATTACACGGGCCGGAAGGATGAGCCTCTTCGGCACAGCCCCAACGACTTACCTGAGGACGTCGTTGATGACATGACCAAGTCCCTTCTGAACGAGAGCTTAGCAGATTGCGGGAGGACAGGCTTAAGTCCCTTCTGCAAAGCTAACTCGGCTCCGGCGGTAAGCTACTGATCTGAGCACCTTACTTTCCATTTTAACAATTTTCGTCTTAACTTCAAGAAACCTTTGTTGTATTTTTCAGGCTAATGATAAGTTCTGGAAGGTCAGGTATGACCATGAGGCTGCTAAAAAAGCCAGGAAGGTTAAAAAAGCCGCCAGGAGAGCCGCTCCCCGCTAGAAGGGGAGTAAGCCTAGCGCCTCAGACCTGCTTCACCTGGATGACACCTCCGAGTCAGAGGTAGCCCTTGATTCTTTAGGCTCTTCTTTTGTTTTTTGTTTGTTTTTAACCACCTTATTGACACTGATTATCAGCAGGAGGATACCGGAGCGAGTAACCCGGTGATTGAAGAGGTAACTATACTTTCCTCCGACTCGGAGCCCTTGCCAAGGCTGAAAGTCCGAAGAGTAACCCGGAAAGTAAGATTTTCACATCCTTTAGCTTATCAAGATCCTCAATTTCTTTTGAAGCGACAGAGTCATGAGAACCGGAGGCAAACCCGGACCAACAAGGATGTAGACCTCTCCTCCGGCTTACCTAAAGCATCAAGGAAGCGCCGGACTGAGGTTATCTCCAACTTATATCCTTTTCATCCTTTGGCGGGCGTCACTCGTCAACCACTCAATTCTTCTGATTCAAACAATCAGGAAACTTCACCTTCCTCTGGTGACTCCATGCAATCTAACTTGCCGGCTTTCAAGAACGCACCCGGGTAATGATGATCAGCTTATTTTGTGCTTATCTTACTCATGTTTTTGCACTAACCTTTTGACTTTCAATGCACAAGCAAAGCCCAGCAAGAGAGCAAAGAAAAGTAAACCGGTCGAAGAGCCGGTCTTGACTGAACCCAACGCCTCTGCCTCTGAGCCACCGTCTGCACCAGCTCCAGAAACCACCACCGCCCCATCTGACGAGTAAGTTATGGAGGGTTCTGATAACCCGGGAGATCCCCAGTCCGGCTCACCCGGATGACCCGGATGTGGTGATTACCCGGACCGAATTTGTTGAACCGGGAAGACCCACCGTGCTGGCTAAGTGCTCTGCTAAGGAGGAACTTCTGGAACGCCGCAGAGCCAGGCTGGACATTACTAACTATGTCAATCTGAGCATTGGAGATATTGTCGCTGGTTATATTGGTCAAGTGCACAACAGCCGGGACCTGGAAATTGACATGGTGAAGCAGATACAGCAAAAATCTGAGGTACAACTCTCTTGCTTACCCCATAGTCATCCTTACCATGCTAGCCCCCAAGTCTATTACTTATGATAGAATATGTTGTAGACTTAATACCGGCTTACCTGGTAACACTCAAGGGCCGGGTTAAACAGCCTAGGTGAACCGGTCTTTTACCTTATGTTTTAATCAAGTAGTTGAGCAACTTTGCACATTAGCCCCCAAGTGCCGAGTACCTTTGCCTGCAAAGTGCTCGGGACTTACTTTCATGAACCGGCACTGTAGATAGAGCCTTTCCGCATACATTAGTCCCCAGGTACCAAGTGTCTTTGCTTGCAAAGTGCTTGGGATCTTAATATTGCATTATAATCACCTGAACTGTAACCCGGAATTTGTACAGGCCGCCTGTAAGAAATTTGAATCGGAAATCTCTGATTTGAAGAACCGGTTGAAGACCCAGGAAAGTGAAACCCACAAAGCCAACTCCAAATTTGAACTCAGTGTATCTGCACAAGAGAAACTGAAGAAAAAATTTGAAGCAGAAAGGAAAGCCTGGGCAGATGAAAAAGTTGCTTTGCTCAGCCGGGCCGAACAGGCGGAGGCCACTCTTACTGAGAGAACCGCCGAGCTGTCCGGCTTAAAACGCCATGTCTCTCAGATGGTCTCCGCAATCTTTGGTAAATTTCTAATCAGTTTACATGATTTAGTTCCCAGAAACATTTCAATTGCCAACAGCTCACTTGACTTGTAATGCAGGTCCCAGGAGGTCCAACCTCAACCAGAGCGTGCTGACCAAGCTGAAGGCGGTTTACACTTTGGTGGAGCAACTTTACACCGGGTCACAACGTGCTTTAGCCATTGTGGCTCTGTCCAATGAAGTTCCCACTCACCTGGCAGATGTACTCAGGCGGCTTGCCGTACTTCCTCGGCGCTTCCAAGAGCTGAGACGGGCTTCTGTAAGAGCCGGAGCTATAGCTGCTTTGAGCCGGGCCAAGGCGTTTCTACCGGAGCTAGACCCGGCCGACATCGCTCTTGGATACCCCAGCCTGAAGGAAGACGGCACCCCCTTTGACCAGAAAGACTTCGCCGCCTGTGTGAAGAGCGTGCGCCCGGTGTCCACCTTGATTGGGAATGACACAGACCTTACCAAGTATCAATCGGGCTATGACGCGGAAAATCAGAGGATCCCAACTCCACGCTATGAAGTAGTCAGCCTGATCCCTCCGACTCGTAAGCATACCTTCGCCCCAGAAGTTGACCCGGCCGGGTTAATTGATGATGAGGCTCAATTTGAAGCCTTGAGTGGCATGGAAATCATCAACCTTCCAGGTCATGGAAACAGCCAGAGGAGCGGAGAGGGATGAGCCGGGAGCTGCAACCCAACAAGCACCTTGATTTCTTAGGCGGCTCATGGTTACGCCTTAAAAACAATGCCTGACCTTTTGGACTCGGGGGTCCTGTAATAGAGTAGGACAAACACTTAATTTTGCTGTGCCATCGTGCACGTGTGCAGCGCTTAACTCCGTTGAAGCTGCTCTTTTATATTCCTTCGGGTTATGTTTGATCATTTACTTTCCTTAAGCTTAAAGAACTGTCTTTAATTGTCCTGCATAGAAAAACAAATCACAAGTCTCTAGGCGGCTTACCGCATGGAGAGTCATATATTTTA
Source organism: Aegilops tauschii subsp. strangulata (assembly GCF_002575655.3). Lineage (NCBI taxonomy): Eukaryota > Viridiplantae > Streptophyta > Magnoliopsida > Poales > Poaceae > Aegilops > Aegilops tauschii. The sequence goes on from NC_053036.3 coordinate 523,429,269, forward strand.
CATATAACCCGGAATGTGAACCAAGGTCATAAAAGACCGGCTCTCAATCATATCTTCGAGATAACCATAATAGCATACCTGCAAGCCTTCAAGTACACTTCCGGTTCATGTAACCCAAATAATGAGGTTGGAACTCAACTCCGGTTCACCAGCACCTATAATGCTTATTGTGTGCTATCAACATTATTAATCAAAGTTAAGCCGGTGGAGTAAGAACCACCCGTGCACACTTTTGATATGATCAAAAGAACTTGTTGCAAACCAAAAGATCAAAAACTTAGGGGCTTCTGATTCGAATACGACCAGAGAACCGTCCCAAAGGGGTTAAGCTAAGATTCGAATGTGATCATATAGCCCCCAGTGGCTTTGGCGTTGCCGATAAAGAGGGTACCGACAGCTATGTTCTCTTAGGTTCGAATACGACCTATGTTTGAACAGGAAGCCCCCAAATGACCTTGAGAGTTGTTTAACGACGCTGATTCGAATATGATCCATGTCAGTTCTCAAAGGGGGTTGCGCTATGATTCAAATATTATTAAGAAAAAACTCCCCAATGAGCTCGGCAATTTGCCAATCAAGTGGGTATCGACAGCTATGTTCTCTTTGGTTCGAATACGACCTATGTTTGAACAGGAAGCCCCCAAGTGATCATATTGTTAACGGCTAGATTCGAATACGATCATAAGCCGGATCAACCTCCAAGTGACCATGTAATGTTGTAATGGAAATAACAATAACACATTTACCTTTGGAGGAAAAAAGGACAGAGGTCCTGCTTTATTATTTATCATAATATATACATGGCTATAGAAATATGTACATTATGAGAGCCGGTGGCTCAAGTGTAATAAGGCCGAAGCTGAGCTATGTTCCACGGCCGACGGGTTTCTTCCTCCGACTTACGTGAATCTTTGTGCTCCCGAACATCGATAAGGTAGTATGACCCGTTGTGCAAGTTCTTGCTGACCACAAAGGGCCCTTCCCAAGGCGGGGATAACTTGTGTGCATCTGTTTGATCTTGGATAAGCCGGAGCACCAGATCACCTTCCTGGAAGACCCTGGACTTAACCCGGCGGCTGTGATAGCGGCGCAGGTCTTGTTGGTAAATCGCCGAGCGAGCTGCTGCCACATCACGCTGTTCGTCCAACAAGTCAAGAGCATCTTGACGCACCTGCTCATTATCCGCCTCAACATAAGCCGCCACTCGAGGCGAGTCATGACGGATGTCGCTAGGGAGGACCGCCTCCGCTCCATAAACCATGAAGAAAGGCGTGTAACCCGTAGACCTGTTAGGAGTAGTATTGATGCTCCATAACACGGAGGGTAACTCCTCCACCCAACAACCTGGCGTCCGTTGCAAAGGGACCAAAAGCCGGGGCTTGATGCCCTTCAAGATTTCCTGATTGGCTCTCTCAGCTTGACCATTGGATTGCGGGTGAGCCACTGATGAAACATCAAGCCAAATATGCTCTCGTTGACAAAACTCCTCCATGGCGCCTTTAGACAGATTGGTACCATTGTCAGTTATAATGTTGTGTGGAAAACCAAAGCAAAATATCACCCTTTTCATGAACTGAACCGTTGTGGCTGCGTCACACTTACTAACTGGCTCTGCTTCAACCCACTTTGTGAACTTGTCGACTGCCACCAAGAGGTGGGTCTTCTTATCCTTGGACCTTTTAAAAGGCCCAACCATATCAAGCCCCCAGACCGCAAATGGCCAAGTGATTGGAATCATCCTCAACTCTTGAGCCGGCACATGAGCCCGTCGCGAGAACCTCTGACAACCGTCACATTTACTGACCAAGTCCTCTGCATCAGCATGAGCCGTCAGCCAATAAAAACCATGACGAAAAGCCTTGGCCACAAGGGATTTTGAGCCGGCATGATGGCCACAATCCCTCTCGTGGATCTCACGTAAAATTTCTTGACCTTCCTCAGGGGAAACACAACGCTGGAAAGTCCCAGTGACACTGCGACGATGTAGCTCGCCATTGATAATTATCATTGACTTAGACCGCCGGGTTATTTGTCTGGCCAAAGTTTCATCTTCAGGCAATTCTCCCTGGGTCATGTAAGCCAAGTATGGTACTGTCCAATCTGGGATAATGTGGAGAGCCGCCACCAACTGCGCTTCCGGGTCAGGAACAGCCAAGTCTTCCTCTGTAGGCAACTTAACAGAAGGATTATGCAGAATGTCCAAGAAAGTATTAGGCGGCACCGGCTTTCGCTGAGAGCCTAGCCGGCTTAATGCATCAGCCGCCTCGTTCTTCCTGCGATCTATGTGCTCTACTTGGTAACCCTGAAAATGTCCAGCAATGGCATCAACTTCGCGGCGATAAGCCGCCATGAGGGGGTCCTTGGAATCCCACTTGCCTGACACTTGTTGGGCCACTAAATATGAGTCGCCAAAGCACCTTACCCGGCTTAAGCTCATCTCCTTAGCCATCCGAAGACCATGGAGCAAGGCCTCGTACTCAGCTGCATTGTTAGTGCAGGGAAACATCAACCGTAGCACATAGCAAAACTTGTCACCTCGAGGGGAAGCTAATACAACTCCAGCCCCCGAGCCCTCCAACTGCCTGGACCCGTCAAAATGAATAGTCCAGTATGTATTATCCGGTTTCTCTTCAGGCACCTGCAGCTCTGTCCAATCGTTGATGAGATCCACCAATGCTTGAGACTTGATGGCAGTGCGTGGTACGTATTTCAGACCATGAGGCCCAAGTTCTATAGCCCACTTAGCCACTCTTCCTGTGGCTTCTCTGTTTTGGATGATATCTCCTAGGGGAGCAGAACTAACCACAGTGATAGGGTGACCCTGGAAATAGTGCTTAAGCTTCCGGCTTGCCATGAACACCCCATAAACAAGCTTCTGCCAATGTGGATACCGTTGTTTGGACTCAATGAGTACTTCGCTGATATAGTAAACCGGCCGCTGAACCGGATACTCCTTACCCGCTTCCTTATGCTCCACCACCACAGCCACACAGACGGCTCATGTATTCGTGGCTACATACAGTAATAAAGGCTCCTTGTCAACAGGAGTAGCAAGGACTGGTGGCTCAGCCAGCTGTCTCTTCAAATCCTCAAAAGCAGCATTAGCAGTATCATTCCAGATAAAGTCATTTGTTTTCTTCATCATCTGGTACAGTGGCATGGCCTTTTCACCCAACCGGCTTATAAACCGGCTCAAAGCAGCAATGCGACCCGCCAGACGCTGGACGTCGTTTATGCACGTCGGCTTAGCCAGAGAGGTGATTGCCTTGATATTTTCCGGGTTAGCTTCAATGCCTCTGTGAGAAACCAGAAAACCCAAGAGCTTGCCTGCGGGAACACCAAAAACACACTTGGCCGGGTTAAGCATCATTTTGTAAACCCGGAGATTATCAAAGGTTTCTCTCAGGTCATCTATCAAGGTCTCCTTCTCCCTGGATTTAACCACGATATCATCCACATAGGCATGAACGTTGCGCCCAATCTGGTTATGAAGACAATTCTGCACGCAACGCTGGTAAGTCGCCTGTGCACTCTTGAGCCCAAAAGGCATAGACACATAACAGAAGGCTCCAAAGGGAGTGATGAACGCTGTCTTCACCTGGTCCTTAACTGCCATTTTAATCTGATGGTATCCAGAATAAGCATCCAAAAAACTTAAACGCTCACAACCCGCCGTAGCATCAATAATTTGATGTACGGGGGAGAGCAAAAGGATCAGCCGGACAAGCTTTGTTTAAATCCGTATAGTCCACACACATCCGCCAGGTGCCGTTCTTCTTGAGCACGAGCACCGGGTTAGCTAACCATTCTGGATGAAAAACTTCAACAATAAACCCGGCCGCCAAGAGCCGGGCTATCTCCTCACTAATGGCTTTCCGCCTCTCCTCATTAAACCGCTGGAGGAATTGCCTGACCGGCTTAAATTTCGGATCAATATTGAGAGTGTGCTCAGCGAGTTCTCTAGGTACACCTGGCATGTCAGAAGGTTTCCATGCAAAGATGTCCCTGTTCTCACGGATGAACTCGATGAGCGCGCCTTCCTATTTCGGATCCAGATTGGCACTGATGCTGAACTGCTGAGATGAGTCACCTGGAACAAAATCAACAAGTTTAGTCTCATCAGCTGACTTAAATTTCATTACCGGCTCATGCTCCGTGGTTGGCTTTTTCAAAGACGTCATATCTGCCGGGTCAACATTGTCCTTGTAAAACTTCAACTCCTCTGTTGCACAAACAGATTCCGCGTAAGCCGCGTCACCTTCCTCGCACTCCAAGGCTATCTTTCGGCTGCCATGAACCGTAATGGTCCCATTGTGACCCGGCATCTTGAGCTGCAAATACACGTAACACGGGCGTGCCATGAACTTGGCGTAAGCCGGCCGCCCAAATAAAGCATCGTACGGACTTCTTATCTTAACCACCTCAAAAGTTAGTTTTTTCGCCCTATAGTTGTACTCATCTCCAAAGGCCACTTCCAGCTCGATCTTACCGACTGGATACGCCGACTTACCGGGCACCACCCCATGGAAAACAGTATTAGACTGGCTGAGGTTCTTATCAGTTAATCCCATACGACGGAAGGTCTCATAATAGAGGATGTTGATGCTACTACCTCCGTCCATGAGCACCTTAGTGAATTTATATCCCCCAACCTGAGGGGCCACCACCAAGGCCAGGTGACCCGGATTATCGACCCGAGGAGGGTGATCTTCCCTACTCCATATGATAGGCTGCTTAGACCATCTTAAATAGCGTGGAACCGCCGGCTCAACAGCATTCACAGCCCTTTTATGAAGCTTCTGATCTCGCTTGCACAGACTGGTAGTAAACACATGATACTGTCCACCATTGAGTTGCTTTGGATTGGTCTGGTACCCCCCCCCCTGCGGCTGCTGCTGATTACCCTGGCCAAATTGCTGATTAAAACCCCCTTGGAAATTCTGAGAATTTGGAATTGAGTCGCCGCCCGGGCCGTGAAAACCGCCGGCACCTGAGCCGCCGCCCGGGCCATTGTTGCCATTGAAAGCATTGGAATTTGTAAAGGCCTTCATGATTGCGCAGTCCTGAAGGAAATATGCCCTAGAGGAAATAATAAAGTATTATTTATTTCCTTATATCATGATAAATGTTTATTATTCATGCTAGAATTGTATTAACCGGAAACATAATACATGTGTGAATACATAGACAGACAGAGTGTCACTAGTATGCCTCTACTTGACTAGCTCGTTAATCAAAGATGGTTATGTTTCCTAGCCATAGACATGAGTTGTCATTTGATTAACGGGATCACCTCATTAGGAGAATGACGTGATTGACTTGACCCATTCCGTTAGCTTAGCGCTCGATCGTTTAGTATGTTGCTATTGCTTTCTTCATGACTTATACATGTTCCTATGACTATGAGATTATGCAACTCCCGTTTACCGGAGGAACACTTTGTGTGCTACCAGACGTCACAACGTAAATGGGTGATTATAAAGGTGCTCTACAGGTGTCTCCAAAGGTACTTGTTGGGTTGGCGTATTTCGAGATTAGGATTTGTCACTCCGATTGTCGGAGAGGTATCTCTGGGCCCACTCGGTAATGCACATCACTATAAGCCTTGCAAACGTTGTGACTAATGAGTTAGTTGCGGGATGATGTATTACGGAACGAGTAAAGAGACTTGCCGGTAACGAGATTGAACTAGGTATCGAGATACCGACGATCGAATCTCGGGCAAGTAACATACCGATGACAAAGGGAACAACGTATGTTGTTATGCGGTCTGACCGATAAAGATCTTCCTAGAATATGTAGGAACCAATATGAGCATCCAGGTTCCGCTATTGGTTATTGACCGGAGAGGTGTCTCGGTCATGTCTACATAGTTCTCGAACCCGTAGGGTCCGCACGCTTAAAGTTACGATGACAGTTATATTATGAGTTTATATGTTTTGATGTACCGAAGGTTGTTTGGAGACTCGGATGTGATCACGGACATGACGAGGAGTCTCGAAATGGTCGAGACATAAAGATTAATATATTGGACGACTATATTCGGACACCGGAAGTGTTCCGGAGAAGTTTCGGATAAAACCGGAGTGCCGGAGGGGTTACCGGAACCCCCCGGGGAAGTATTGGGCCTTAGTGGGCCTGAGGGGAGAGAGAGGGGAGCAGCCCAGGAGGTGGCGCGCCCCCTCCCATGAGGAGTCCGAATTGGACTAGGGGAGGGGGGCGCGGCCCCTCTTTCCCTCTCCCTCTCCCTCTCTTTCCTTCCCCCTTCTCTCTTCCTAGTTGGACTAGGAAAGGGGAGTCCTACTCCTACTAGGAGGAGGACTCCCCCCCACCTTGGCGCGCCCCAAGGGCCGGCCGGCCTCCCCCCTTGCTCCTTTATATACGGGGGCAGGGGGGCACCTCTAGACACACAATTGATATACGATATTTTAGCCGTGTGCGGTGCCCCCCTCCACCATATTACACCTCGATAATATCGTTGTGGAGCTTAGGCGAAGCCCTGCGTCGGTAGAACATCATCATCGTCACCACGCCATCGTGCTGACGAAACTCTCCCTCAACACTCGGCTGGATCGGAGTTCGAGGGACGTCATCGAGCTGAACGTGTGCTGAACTCGGAGGTGCCGTGCGTTCGGTACTTGATCGGTCGGATCGTGAAGACGTACGACTACATCAACCGCGTTGTGATAACACTTCCGCTTTCGGTCTACGAGGGTACGTGGACAACACTCTCCCCTCTCGTTGATATGCATCACCATGATCTTGCGTGTGCGTAGGAAATTTTTTGAAATTACTACGTTCCCCAACAAGTCCTTCCATAGATGAGTGGCCAGCTTTTCCCTAGAGCCATGCCTTGGACAAGGCTCATTCAACAACTGCTCAAGCGTCGGGCCTGACCCGCCGGCTCGGGGAGGTGGTCTCCCCTTACGCCGGTGGTTGTTACCCTGTGAATTGGCGTTGGCCACAAACTCCATACTGCCATCAGCCTTACGCTTGTTACCTCCCTGGTTCGCCGGGTTATGCTGGGGGCCCTTGCCATTGCCGTTCCGTTTTCCCTTCCCTGTCCTTTCATCATTCGACGCGGGATCCTTGGTACTATCAGAGTCGGCGTACTTGACCAGAGCCCCCATCAGCGTACCCATATCATTGTAATCGCGCTTGAGCCGCCCGAGCTTCATCTTCAGGGGCGCAAAACGACAATTCTGCTCCAACATTAAGACCGCAGAGCCGGCATCCATCTTATCAGATGAATGTATTATCTCTTTGACCCGGCGAACCCAATGGGTTGTAGACTCACCCTCCTGCTGCTTGCAGTTAGTCAAATCCACAATTAACATAGATTGCCTACATGTATCTTTGAAGTTTTGGATGAACCGGGCTTTTAGCTCGGCCCAAGACCCGATAGAGTTAGGCAGCAGTCCTTTCAACCAAGTGCGGGCAGTCCCATCTAACATCATGGTGAAGTACTTGGCCATTGCCGCTTCACTGACCTCCAGCAACTCCATAGCCATCTCGTAACTCTCGATCCATGCTCTGGGTTGTAAATCAGCCGTGTAATTAGGTACCTTCCTAGGCCCTTTGAAATCCTTGGGCAGACGTTCATTACGGAGAGCCGGCACCAGACAAGGAACACCTCCAGTCCTCGTAGGTATACCCGCGTCGATAGAAGCCGTCGGATAAGCCGGGAGTGGCTGGTAAGCCGTCAACTGAGCCGCCTGCTCCGCCTCTTGTCATGCTCTGTCATGGTCTACCATGTTAACGGCTTCATTATGCGCCGGGCCGTGGCCAGCTGGTAAGTTGCGGCGCCGGATGTTGCTTGAGCCGGTCGCTGATTCCATGTGCCTGCTATAACTTGGGCTCTAGTTTGGACGAGGGGTTGAATGAATCCTGTCCCGGCTATATGAGTATGCCTCTTGCTGCGCCAGAGCCGTCTGAAGGAGTTCTCTGACCCGGCGGGTTTCGACCGCCATTGAAGAGTCGCCCTCGATTGGAAGAGCCGCCAGTCGCGCCACCGCGGCGACCATGTTTTCCAATGGGTTGGCATAATGACCCGGTGGTATTGGCACGTACTGAGGCGGGGTAATGTTCACACGGGGAGGCCCCATCACTTGCGGCTGAATCGGCGTTCCTGCCCCCGGTGCCGTGATCTCCGGCGGGTTACTGGGCCCTGCACCAGGCGTGTTAAAAAGGTTTCGAGGATCGTAAACCAGAGGGAGTCGAGATTGAGCCTTCTGATGCCTCCTTCTCATGATCTCATTGGATGCGTTCTGATCCATCGTGAGCCGGAAAGACTGCGCCTGAATCAGCTGAGTCTGGGCGTCGAGAGCCGCCCGCTCTGCAGCCATCCTGATCCCTTCCACTGCTAGATCTTCCTTGGCTCTCGCTATGTCCAGCTTTAACTATGCCACTTCCGCATCATGTTGAGCTTGATCCGTCAGGGTGACCGTAGCGGTTAACAGGGCCGTCATCTTGTCTATGAGATCCATCAGCACCTGAGCCGGCGAGTGCATAGGGCCTCCTGCCCCGGTGGCGGAGTTTTGAACAGGTTGTGCGCCGGCCATGAAGATTCCAACCCGGTTCAGTGGCTCAAAGGGGTCCGGAATACTGTCGCCATCGAAACAACCCCTGAGCCTGCCATCTTGAAGTTGATATAACGAGTTTGTCTCATCCGTGGACGACTCGCCATCAGAGCGAGTGGCCGTCTCATCGCCAGATCCCGATCCTTCAGAAAGTTCTCCATGGATGCATCCCACGAAAGCACGCTTCAAGGCACGCAGAGTCCCGGCGGGTCTCGCACGCTGAGCCGTCTCGATGAGGTCGGCGCAGAGGTCCGGCTCAGGGCCCGGCTCGCCGATCTTGCCAATGAAAACGTGGATTCCGCCGAAGGGGACCCGATACCCGTACTCGATTGAGCCGGCGTCGGTGCCCCAGCTTGCATCGTCGATGTAGAGCTTGCCACGACGACTCTTGGTCATCCGGCCCACAGCGTATCCCTTGAGCCCTTCGAAGTTGCCCTTCAAGAACTCAAATCCACCGTGCGCTGGCCCCACGGTGGGCGCCAACTGTCGTGGAATTGTCACGGCAGATGTCCTCGTGCAAGGACTTAGTCGTGGAGCCATCGCAGCTAGGAAGCTTAAAGGGGTTAAACGGGACAAGGGACACGAGGATTATACTGGTTCGGCCCCTTACGGTGAAGGTAAAAGCCTACGTCCAGTTGAGGTGGTATTACTTAGGGTTTCGATGACCAGCAGCTAAACCGCTCTGCTTGGCTATCGATCTGATCTTCCCTCCCTCAAACCGCCGCCGGGTCGTCCCTTTATATAGAGAGGTTGACGCCCAGCGGCTCTCAGAGTCCCGGCCGGCTTATAACAGTGTCCGGCTCGGACTCTTAACTACTCTTGCCTTACATTACAAGTCTTGCCATAACGGCGGTTTATCACTACGGGCCTTAAGCCGCCTCCGGGTCTTAAGCCCATTACTGATCCGCCATCCTCAAGCTTGGTACTGGGCTTCACGTGATGATCATTATGACGTAACCCGGCCCCTCCTGGGCGGGTGACTCTAATGGTTATATCCTCAACACTCGGGTTTTCACAAGCCCGAGGGTCATCTTTATTTAAACCCCCGGGCCAGTGTTCCTCTGAGTGCTGGTCCAAACTAGAGCCCTTTACAGCTGCTCATCCGGTCTGGTTTTAGTTGTACGGACTGCTCATCCGGTGTGCCCTGAGAACGAGATATGTGCAGCTCCTATCGGGATTTGTCGGCAAATTCGGGCGGCTTTGCTGGTCTTGTTTTACCATTGTCGAAATGTCTTGTAACCCAGGATTCCGAGACTGATCGGGTCTTCCTGGGAGAAGGTTTATCCTTCGTTGACCGTGAGAGCTTATAATGGGCTAAGTTGGGACACCCCTGCAGGGTATTATCTTTTGAAAGCCGTGCCCGCGGTTATGAGGCAGATGGGAATTTGTTAATGTCCGGTTGTAGAGAACTTGTCACTTGACTTAATTAAAATACATCAATCGTGTGTGTAGCCGTGATGGTCTCTTCTCGGCGGAGTCCGGGAAGTGAACACGGTTTGAGTTATGCATGAACGTAAGTAGTTTCAGGATCACTTCTTGATCATCTCTAGCTTCGCGACCGTTGCGTTGCTTCTCTTCTCGCTCTCATTTGCGTATGTTAGCCACCATATATGCTTAGTGCCTGCTGCAGCTCCACCTCATTACACCATCCCTTCCTATAAGCTTAAATAGTCTTGATCTCGCGGGTGTGAGATTGCTGAGTCCTCGTGACTCACAGATTCTACCAAAACAGTTGCAGGTGCCGACGATGCCAGTGCAGATGACGCAACCGAGCTCAAGTGGGAGTTCGACGAGGAACGTGGTTGTTACTATGTTTCTTTTCCTGATGATCAGTAGTGGAGCCCAGTTGGGACGATTGGGGATCTAGCATTTGGGGTTATCTTATTTTCTTTTGGTTTTGACCGTAGTCGGTCTATGTGTGGATTTTGGTTGATGTATGAATTAATTTATGTATTGTGTGAAGTGGCGATTGTAAGCCAACTCTCGTTATCCCATTCTTGTTCATTACATGGGATTGTGTGAAGATGACCCTTCTTGCGACAAAACCACAATGTGGTTATGCCTCTAAGTCGTGCCTCGACACGTGGGAGATATAGCCGCATCGTGGGCGTTACATAAGCCTCCTTATATCTTCCTCAAAACAGCCACCATACCTACCTATCATGGCATTTCCATAGCCATTCCGAGATATATTGCCATGCAACTTCCATCATCTTCATATACATGACTTGAGCATCATTGTCATATTGCTTTGCATGATCGTAAGATAGCTAGCATGATATGTTCATGGCTTGTCCGTTTTTTGATATCTTTGCTACACTAGATCATTGCACATCCTGGTACACCGCCGGAGGCATTCATATAGAGTCATACTTTGTTCTAGACATCGAGTTGTAATATTAAGTTGTAAGTAAATAAAAGTGTGATGATCATCATTATTAGAGCATTGCCCCAATGAGGAAAGGATGATGGAGACTATGATTCCCCCACAAGTCGGGATGAGACTCCGGACTTTAAAAAAAAAGAGGCCAAAGAAGCCCACAAAAAAAACAAAACAAAACAAAAAATGAGAGAAAAAGAGATAAGGGGCAATGTTACTGTCCTTTTACCACACTTGTGCTTCAGAGTAGCACCATGTTCTTCATATAGAGAGTCTCTTGAGTTATCACTTTCATATACTAGTGGGAATTTTCATTATAGAACTTGGCTTGTATATTCCAACGATGGGCTTCCTCAAATGCCCTAGGTCTTCATGAGCAAGCAAGTTGGATGCACACCCACTTAGTTTCAGTTTGAGCTTTCATACACTTATAGCTCTAGTGCATCCATTGCATGGCAATCCCTACTCCTCGCATTGACATCAATTGATGGGCATCTCCATAGCCCGTTGATTAGCCGCGTCGATGTGAGACTTTGTCCCTTTTTTTGTCTTCTCCACACAACCTCCATCATCATATTCTATTCCACCTATAGTGTTATCTCCATGGCTCGCGCTCATATATTGCGTGAAGGTTGAAAAAGTTTGAAAATACTAAAGTATGAAACAATTGCTTGGCTTGTCATCAGGGTTGTGCATGATGGGAGCATTTTGTGTGACGAAGATGAAGCATAGCCAAACTATATGATTTTGTAGGGATGAGCTTTCTTTGGCTAAGTTATTTTGAGAAAACATAATTGCTTGGTTGGTATGCTTGAAGTATTATTGTCTTAATGTCAAATGATAGACTATTGCTTTGAATCACTCGTGTCTTAATATTCATGCCATGATTAGATTACATGATCAAGATTATGCTAGGTAGCATTCCACATCAAAAATTATCTTTTTTTTCATTTACCTACTCGAGGACGAGTAGGAATTAAGCTTGGGGATGCTGATACGTCTCCGTCGTATCTATAATTTTTGATTGTTCCATGCCAATATTATACAACTTTCATATACTTTTGGCAACTTTTTATACTATTTTTGGGACTAACATATTGATCCAGTACCCAGTGCCAGTTCCTATTTGTTGCATGTTTTTTTCCACAGAAAAACCATATCAAACAGAGTCCAAACGGGATAAAAACTGACGGAGATTTTTTTTGGAATATATGTGATTTTTGGGAAGAAGAATCAACGCGAGATAATGCCCGAGGGGGCCATGAGGCAGGGGCGCGCCCCTGACCCTCGTGGCCACCCCGTAAGGCGGTTGGTTCCCTTCTTTCGCCGCAAGAAAGCCAATATCCAGATAAAAATCGTGTCCAAATTTCAACCCAACCGGAGCTACGGATCTCCGGGAATATAAGAAACGGTGAAAGGCCAGAATCTCGAGCGCAGAAACAAGAGAGACAGAGAGACAGATCCAATCTCAGAGGGGCTCTCGCCCCTCCCATGCCATGGAGGCCAAGGACCAGAGGGGAAACCCTTCTCCCATCTAGGAGAAGGTCAAGGAAGAAGAAGAAGAAGAAGAAGAAGAAGGGGGGCCCTCTCCCCCTCTCTTCCGGTGGCGCCAGAACGTCGCCGGGGCCATCATCATCATCGCAATCTACACCAACACCTCTGTCATCTTCACCAACATCTCCATCACCTTCCCCCATCTATCTACAGCGGTCCACTCTCCCGCAACCCGCTGTACCCTCTACTGAACATGGTGCTTTATGCTTCATATTATTATCCAATGATGTGTTGCCATCCTATGATGTCTGAGTAGATTTTCGTTGTCCTATCGGTAATTGGTGAATTGCTATGATTGGTTTAATTTGCTTGTGGTTATGTTGCTGTCCTTTGGTGCCCATCATATGAGCGCGCGCGTGGATCACACCATATGGTTAGTTGTATGTTGATAGGACTATGTATTGGAGGGCAAGAGTGACAGAAGCTTCAACCTAGCATAGAAATTGATGCATACGGGATTGAAGGGGGACCAATATATCTTAATGCTATGGTTGGGTTTTACCTTAGTGAACGTTAGTAGTTGCGGATGCTTGCTAATAGTTCCAATCATAAGTGCATAGAATTCCAAGTCAGGGATGACATGCTAGCAGTGGCCTCTCCCACATAAAACTTGCTATCGGTCTAGTAAAGTAGTCAATTGCTTAGGGACAATTTCGCAACTCCTACCACCACTTTTCCACACTCGCTATACTAACTTTATTGCTTCTTTACCTAAACAGCCCCTAGTTTTTATTTACGTGCTCTTTATATTCTTGCAAACCTATCCAACAACACCTACAAAGTACTTCTAGTTTCATACTTGTTCTAGGTAAAGCGAACGTTAAGCGTGCGTAGAGTTGTATCGGTGGTCGATAGAACTTGAGGGAATATTTGTTCTACCTTTAGCTCCTCGTTGGGTTCGACACTCTTACTTATCGAAAGAGGCTACAATTGATCCCCTATACTTGTGGGTTATCAGTCATTGAGCTGAACGTGTGCAGAACTCGGAGGTGCCGTACGTTTGGTGCTTGATCGGTTGGAACGAGAAGAAGTTCGACTACATCAACCGCGTTGTCAAACACTTCCGCTTTCGGTCTACGAGGGTACATGGACACACTCTCCCCCTCTCGTTGCTATGCATCTCCTAGATAGATCTTGCGTGAGCGTAGGAATTTTTTTGAAATTGCATGCTACGCTTCCCAACATGGCGATGGGTAAGGCATGGGCGTCGACGCTGGCAGGCGGCAGTTTTGGGGTGGGCTCGGGCGGATCATGGCGACGCCGCCCTCGAACTCCGGGGTCGTCGTCCTCATAGGTGAGCGGCTCCTCAACGAAGGCGGAGATCGTCATCTCCTCCGGCGACGAGGAGGGCCAGCCGCCGAAGCATCAGCAACAGTCCGCGCCGGCGGTGGCAGGCCAGATGTATGCTGCCACCGACACGGAATACGAGGACCAGATGGAGTTGATGCTCCGTCGCTCTGTGCTCCACCTCAATGGCCCGACTCCGCCACCGGGGATGCTCATCCCCGTGAAGCCAGAGCCGGCATCCCCTCCGCGCTCTCCGCCGCCCGAAGCCCTGCCGCGACGCCACCACCTTCCGCCGCCCAAAGCCTAACTCCAACGCTGGATCGGGCGACGATGACAGAGGAGGAGCCACGGGACAGCCCGGCATATCCTATGAGGTCACCATCAAGTATAGGGTAGCTTAGGATTTTATTTTAAGGTTTTTAGTTCACCGAATGAAATATCATTCGGTTTTATGTACAAATTATCCTATTTCAAATGAATTTTGTTGTGTTTATATCAAAATTCGCCCAGTTTGCATGAATCTCGTCCGGCTGGTTCGAATTGTTGTCAAAAGTATGCGGCTACGATTGGATGGCGGCCTCTCACATCCGTGTCCGCGGACGGATGCGGGAGGAAGTTTACGAGTTGTCGTTGGAGATGCCTTAAATTCCTACCCTATGAATCAAGTGACATCTTATTCCGTGTTCCCTGTACAAAATGAAATATATGTCATCTCACTTCCTATGGGTTTCCTATTCCTATGATATTCCTATTCTATGAACCAAAGGAGCCTTAAAGGGTTAAATTATAGGGGATGGGCTGGAGATGCTAAGGCATTCTTGGCAATCAATTTTGGAGTGGGTATTTTTACCAGGTAAATAGGCATAAGGGCATCTCCAACGTTGGCCTCCAAACCGGATACTGTATCCGTCCGCAGATCAGTGGAGACCAGTCCGTGAACACTGATGTGTGAATTGGCCATCCAACCATAGTCGCATATGTTTCAAAGCAGATTTCAACAAACCAGATGAAATTCGTGCAAACATGACGAAAATAAGCAAAGTTCATACATAATTTATAGAAAATAGCCCGCAAAACTAGTACAACAGTAGTTCAAATATCTCTAGTACAACAATACTTCAACTTCAACGAGGTAACTGCGTGCCAGAACCGACACATGTCGTCCCACATAAACTACCCCTTGAGTTTCATCCAACGATGTATGTACACGAATGGCCTGCCCTTGGTCCTGTAGTACGTCATGGCATCATGAGAAGGCTACACAATGTGTACATCAACATTAAGTAAATGAATGAATTAATCAACGTGTAGAGTAACAGAAAGTAACACTTACGATCTCAATGGCTCATGCGCCCAATTGCTACCTTGTCTCCACTAGGTGAATTGCACCACAAAACTTCATGATAGAGTTGCAGATGGTGTGCCATCGATGCGTTAGCGAGTTCACATTGCATGCATGGATGACGTGCATGGTGTAGGGCGTAAAGTTCTTTCGCTCATGAAACAAAGCATGCAAGCTTTGCCAAAAGGCGGGGCCGGTGTTCATGCCTACAAAGTCCTAAAAACGGTCAACCACGCATCGCACAACAACTCATCCTCATACACCGAGTACCCCGCTATCATCCTTATCTAGAAAACAACAAGAAGTTAAAAAAGAAATTCAATGGCATTTGATAGAACACCTGCTGGACGGGGTGTCCGCTATGGATGACATTGATAGGGATGCGGAGGGTACCTGACTACGGAGGGATTCCTGGGTGGACAGCGTCATCGTCCAAGGCCGACGGTCTTGTGGGTGAGGTATGTGGACATCCAAGTATGCCTGGGAGGCGGTCGGAAAGGTACACCGGTGGCTACCAACGACGAGGGTGCAGATGAAAGGAAAGGGAAGCAATGGTGGACTAGAAGAAAAGGGGATCGGGAAGGGGATTTCAGTGGGCCCGAGATGTCGGAGTCCTACGTGACTGGTGTCTGGATTGCCGCAAAGACGCCCGAGTTTGCCTCCAGTTTGCAGGAAAAAGACATCCGGACCGGCCGGGGACAGATACATACCAGTGTTGTTGGATGGCAAAAATCGTGTGTCCGGACGGACACGGGCGGTTTGAGGGTCCGCAATGGAGATGCCCTAAGAGCATCTCTAGCAGATCCGGTATACCCCCGTCCCGCAAAAATCCTTTATGGGCGCCTGTAAAAAAATTGCGGTACCATGAGCCCTTCAGCGGAACGTAAACCCATCCCGCAAAACATTTGCGGGACGAGTTTACGGGATCTGTTCCGCACCGGAGGCCTCGCGATACCGCAAAAAAAATCATAGGACAAATATTGACAAGTGCTTGCATATGAATACAACAAATTTATATATACATCACTAGTTCATCATCATACTAGTTCATCACATCCAAAATCATGCGCAACATACGAGGTAACAAGTTTAGCCTTACAAATGCCCGATCAACTTAACGGGATATGTTGAGTGCATGCTTGGCTACAAAATTCAACGGGCAAAGCTCAAACAAGTGCTTCAAAGTCAAACCAAAGATCACGAAAGCAAAATGAAGCAAAAGAAAGAAATGTACCTCCCAGACGTTTCATCGAACACGTGGTGGGCGTTGTCGGTGTCAAAACCGGTGGATCTCGTGTAGGGGGTCCCGAACTGTGCGTCTAAGGTCGATGGTAACAGGAGACAGGGGACACGATGTTTACCCAGGTTCGGGCCCTCTCTATGGAGGTAATACCCTACTTCCTGCTTGATTGATGTTGATGAATATGAGTATTACAAGAGTTGATCTACCACGAGATCGTACTGGCTAAACCCTAAAAGCCTAGCCCATATGACTAAGGTAATGAGTATCTCTCCCCCCTCCGGACTAAGCCCTCCGGTTTATATAGACACTAGGAGGATCTAGGGTTACACAAGGTCGGTTACAAAGGAAAGGAATCTACATATTTGGTCGCCAAGCTTGCCTTCCATGCCAAGGAGAGTCCCATCCGGACACGGGTGCAGTCTTCGGTCTTCGTATCTTCATAGCCCATCAGTCCGGCCCATGGCTAACAGGCCGGACGCCCGAGGACCCCTTAGTCCAGGACTCCCTCAGTAGCCCCCGAACCAGTCTTCAATGACGAGGTGTTCGTCTCATAGATTGTCTTCGGCATTGCAAGGCGGGTTCCTCCTCCGATGACCTTTAAGTAATGTATTCGGCCTTCCATTCAATTTTGCCCTCCTCGGCTTCCATGTATCAATGACTTCAGCTTCCACGTGTCGAATGAATGCGGAAGGTCAGGGTATTTTTTTACAAATAACACCCCGACCATAAAGAGTGTCTATTTAAGAGATTGGATCTTAGATCCATTCGGCACCATGCGGAGAAAATCCTCAGAGACTGCTAGGAAAGACCATTCCATCATGGCTAGCATCCCCAGCTCCTCCTCCCGTTCCGACCCAGAGAAAGGCGAGTGGGAGAGGTGCTCTGTGTTCCACAGTCGATTGCTGAAGTTGCAAACGCAGGGATTTCTTCCCCCTGCGGATCTGGTCCCTGCTCGAGCAGGGCTGGCCTCCTTTAATGGCGAGACCCAGGCGGAGGACTTCCCCAATCCATCCGGGGGGAGCGAGTGTGTTTCGTCCCCTATCTGCTAAGGGGCGTCGGATTTCCAATCCATCCGTTCCTCCGGGGGCTTTTGGAATACTATGGCCTCCAGCTGCAAAACTTTACTCCCGCCTCCATCCTGCACATTGCAGGCTATGTCACTTTATGCAAACAATTTCTGGGCGTCGAGGCCCATTTTGAACTGTGGAGAAAGTTGTTTTGCCTTGTCTCGCGTAACCACGAGGGGTCAATATTTGAAGTGGGCGGAGCCGAAGTGTGGCACATCGCCAATACCGGATACCTGCCCGGCACACCACGGAAGGCACATCGCCAATACCGGATAAATATGCCCTTACAATCTCCCCCTTTTTGGTGGATTGATGACAATACGGGATTTGCATAGTGGGAAATAAAATTGAGCAAACGCAAACCCCTCCTCTCTAAGATATAGACGGGCTCCCCCTAGATGTGTGCAATCTAGATGGGTGCTTTGGACTGCACAACACACATACTAGGATCAACACTCCCCCTATATTTTAGAGACAAGGCATATATTGCAATAGAAAGACTAACACTAGACAAGATAGCAAATAGGAGCATAACATAAGTAGCACAATATATCATAAGCTCGCTAAGATAGGATAGAGTGCATATGTCTTACACCATATGAAGGATAAGTCTCAAAGGTGCAAACCAAACCAAAGCAAACACACCAAACACGACACACAACTCGCAAGCACGCAAATCCCTACACTCTCTCCCCCTTTGGCATCGAGACGCCAAAAAGGCAGAGAGGACACCTACACACAAGGGGTGGCTCAGGCAGAGAAATCGCTCCAACGCTCCTCGTCGGACTCGGCGGCGGGGACGGACTCCTCGATGTCCTCCTCAGAATCAGTCCACTTGTAGCCTTGCTTCGCCATCCATTCTGCCTCCGGGGTGATGTGCTTCTCTGACCCGCTGGATTCTGCCTCACCAAAAACCTTCATGATCCTCTTGTCGCGGCGGCGAGCCTCCTTGGAGGCAACATTAGTCCTGTACTGCCCCTTTGCCTGCATGCAGAACAGAGTCTTCATCTTGTCTTGGCCCATGAGGGCTCAGAGGAACGATGGGTATACCCAACAGCACGGTCCTCAGCAACATCCTCTGCCTCAGCCTCCTCCTCATCAACAGCCCTCCTAGCAGCAGACGCCTCAGCACGAGTAGTAGTGTTGGCCCACTTGGGCTTGACACGGAGACTGATGGACTCATGCCGAATCCAGACTGGAGCAAGGAACTCATCACCAGGGAACAGCTTCTCCCAAGTCTTGGAGATCAACAGAAACAGGTACGGTCCATAGATAGGCACCTTGCGGTTGAACACCGCGAACCGAAGCTCACACCACATGATGTGTGAGACATCAAGTGGTTGAGTCTGAGACACACGTGCCTCCTCGCACAGGAGCATCATATCCACCAGATAGGCATGTACCTTGTCCTTGTCGCCAATGCGAGGAAACAGAGAGTTGCGGAAGATGCGATACATGATGTCCAAAAATGGGTTCAGCACCCACGTCGACTTGCCACTGGGAAGCACCTTCTCAACATAGTACTGCTGGAGCCTGTTCTTGCTTGTGGACTCAGGGTTGGCATGAGGGCGAACACCTACGGGAGTGGTGAGCCCGTCATCCGGAACCTGTAGCAGATCCATGAAATCCTTCCAGGTAGCAGTCAACTGACGGCCATTGGTCATCCAAGTCATCCTCCGCTCCTCCCCAGGGTGAAAGTGAACTGAGGCAAAGAACTGACAGATAAGCTCAGGGTCATAGTCCAGATGGAAGGAGATCACATGTTCAATACCAAACTGCTCCACCAAATCCAGAGCCTCCCCAAAGTACTCACGATACTTGTCCTTCCTCATGTGATTCATGTCAATACACTTGACATCCACGTAGGTGTTTTGCTTGGCCTTGATCACATCCAGATAAATGAGAGTCTGCTGCGTGGTCCAAAACAAGTCATTGCCTCTGAAGATAGCATGGGCATTCACATATGGGTTGATCTGCCTGCGAGGGATAAACTCAGAAAGTGGAATCTCGTCCATGCCCTTAGCAGGTTCCTTGTACTTGCTAGCTGAGGTCTTGATATTGCGCTTGGGGGCACTGGAGCCCTCTGGTGCTTCATCTTGATTGCGCATTCGCTTGGAGCCTGTGTCACGACTGGGATTGGAACGGCGAGCAGGGGCACCGGAGCCACCACCTAAGACACAAAGCAAAAGCACACACAAAGAGCGAAAAGAATCAATGCAAAGACCTTAGCAAAACAAGGGAAACAAGTAGAAAGCATACATGGTAATTGCCACAAAGAAGATTGGACAACAACGGTAGTACTACCAGGTCGCGCGGTACTAAAATTTTAGTACCGCTCCTAGTCGCGGTAGTACCGTGTGAAGACACGGTAGTACCGGGGCATGGAGCGGTAGTAGGATCTTAGTACCACACCACGTGCGGTAGTACCGCACCTGACGGGCGGTAGTACCGGACCCGCGGTAGTACCGCACAGGAGATGCGGTAGTACCACACGGCGGCAGATCCAAACCATTTTGAATCTGAGAAAGACCGCGAAAACGCGGCGGTACTACGGTTGATCAAATCTACCACGGGACAACATATCAAGTATAATTTCTACGCAACACTACTCTCCTACATCCTACTCTTGCATAGATTTGGCCTAAAATCTCAAGAACACATGCATCCTACGCTTCATCGCGGTACTACCACTTGGGCGGAAGAGCCGCACCAAAGCGGTAGTGCCGCTCTCCCAGGCGGCGGTAAAAAATTACTGCCGTGCTGGGTGCGGTAGTACCGTGCTCTCTACACGCGGTAGAACCGTGGCAGGCCGCGGTAGTACCGTGATCTCAAGAAAAAGCACATTTCAAACACAAAGAAAGAGAGGTCTTTGCATGGAAACTTCAAACAAACGAGACACCACAAGCACACGCTCAACACGAAAAGAGAGGGGCAAAAGACAACAAGACTCAACCTAGAGACACCATCTCTCTAAAGAGAGGGCGGTGGCCGGAGCCACCTATGTTTGAGTCACTTGGTATGGCACCGCGAAGAATTATCCTTGGGCCCATGACCAAAACTCGTCTTTGAAGCACAAGTACCATCAAAAATGGCTAATGTGAAAGAGTTGATCAATTTATGCATAATGGGGGGAGGGAGAGTTCATTGAGAGAACAACACTCCCCCTATGTCCATGCCTACATCTAAACAAGACAACAAGTTGAGTATGGTGGGGTGTGCAAGGGTTCAAGCAACATTGCTCGAATCAATGATATTTAGCTCATGCCTTAACTCGCGAAATCTTGCTTCATCCAACGGCTTCGTGAAAATATCTGCAAGGTTATCATGAGTGTTGACGTAGTTGAGCTCGATCTCCCCTCACCTAATGTGATCCCGAATGAAGTGATACCGAATCTCAATATGCTTCGTCTTGAAGTGTTGCACCGGGTTGAGAGAAATCTTGATGGCACTTTCATTGTCACACCAAAGAGGCACTTTGTCACAAATGACACTGTAATCCTTTAAAGTTTGCCTCATCCATAAGAGTTGTGCACAACAACTACCGGCCGCCACATACTCCGCTTCGGTGGACGAGAGAGACACACAACTTTGCTTTTTGGAAGACCAACTTACCAAAGAGCAACCAAGGAATTGGCACTCTCTGGAAGTGGACTTCCTATCCACTTTGTCTCCCGCCCAATCGGAGTCTGAATACCCTACAAGCTTGAAGTTTGCTCCTCTTGGGTACCATAAGCCAAAGTTTGGGGTATGAGCCAAATATCGAAAGATTCGCTTGACCGCCACAAAGTGGCTTTCCTTAGGTGCGGCTTGAAACCGTGCACAAATTCCCACACTCAACATGATATCCGGTCTAGATGCACAAAGGTAAAGCAAGGATCCAATCATGGAGCGATATACCTTTTGATCCACCGCTTTACCATTGGGATCGATGTCAAGTTGGCACTTGGTGGGCATTGGAGTGGAAGCCGGCTTGACATCACTTAGCTTGAATCTCTTGAGCATGTCTTGAGTGTATTTGGCTTGGTTGATGAAGGTTCCTTCTCTTCTTTGCTTCACTTCGAACCCTAGAAAGAACTTCAACTCTCCCATGGAAGACATCTTGAATTTTGAGGTCATGAGAGCGGCGAATTCCTCATTGAAAGCTTTGTTAGGGGAACCAAAGATAATGTGATCAACATATAGTTGGCATACAAACAACTCCCCTTTTACCTTCTTAGTAAAAAGAGTGGGGTCGATTAGCCCAACTTCAAACCCACGATCTTGTAGCAACTCGGTAAGGTGGTCATACCACGCACGTGGGGCTTGTTTAAGCCCATAGAGTGCCTTATCGAGTTGATACACATGATCGGGAAAGTAGGGATCCTCGAACCAGGGGGTTGCTTGACATAGACCAACTCATTAATAGGACCATTAAGAAAAGCACTCTTCACATCCATTTGTTGCAACTTAAAGTTGTGATGAGAAGCATAAGCAATCAACAAACGAATGGATTCAAGGCGAGCAACGGGGCAAAGGTTTCACCGTAGTCGATACCCGCGACTTGGGAGTAGCCTTGTGCCACCAATCTTGCCTTGTTGCGAATGATGGTTCCATGAGCATCTTGCTTGTTCTTGAATATCCACTTGGTTCCAATGACATTGTGGTTCCCCGTTCGCCTTGGCACCAATCTCCACACCTTGTTGTACTCGAAGTTGTTGAGTTCTTCATGCATGGCATTAAGCCAATCCGGATCTTCGAGTGCTTCATATACCTTTTGGGGTTCAACACAAGAGACAAACGCGTGATGTTCACAATAGTTTGTCAATTGTCTACGAGTGCTTACCCCCTTTTGAATGCTTCCAAGTACATTCTTCATGAGATGACCCTTGGTGGAGAGCTTGGAAGCAATCTTGGCGGCACGACGCTCCAATTCCTCCTCGGTGGTGAGTTGAGGAGCGGTCACTTGATCATCTTGAGCGCCGTCTTGATATTGTTCTTGATCTTGAACTTGCTCGGAGGAGAGAACTTGACCTTGGGCATCACTTGGTGTATCAACACCGTCTTGCGGATGATCTTGCCCTTGGTCTTGTTCATGAGGTTGAGGGCCTTCACTTTGTTCTTCGGAAGCGTGTGGGCCTTGGGTTGGTGATGGCTCCACTTGAGTGGAGCATTGTCCTTCTCCTTCGGCCACAAGGGGTTCCTCAATGGGTAGGATAAAACCAACACCCATTCTTCTTATGGCTTGAGGAGGAATTTCATCACCTACATCACAAGTGCCACTTTGCTCCACTTGGGAGCCGTTATTCTCATCAAACTCCACGTTACATGTCTCCTCAATAAGTCCCGTGGATTTATTGAGGACACGGTAAGCATGAGAGTTTGTAGCATAACCAACAAATATGCCCTCATAAGCTCTAGCCTCAAATTTAGACAACCGAACACCTTTCTTGAGAATGAAACACTTACACCCGAACACCCGAAAGTACTTGAGGTTGGGCTTGTTACCGGTGAGTATTTCATATGGAGTCTTGTTCAAGCCCTTGCGGAGGTAGAGCCGATTGGATGCATGACACGCGGTGTTGATGGCTTCGGCCCAAAAGTTGTATGGAGACTTGAACTCCGCCATCATGGTCCTTGCCGCATCCATCAACGTCCGGTTCTTCCTCTCCGCAACACCGTTTTGTTGAGGGGTGTAAGGTGCGGAATATTGATGCTTGATACCCTCATCACTAAGAAACTCATCCAAGGTGTAGTTCTTGAACTCGGTGCCATTGTCACTTCTTATTGTCAAGATCTTTGCATTGTGTTGACGTTGGGCTTCATTTGCAAAGTCAATGACGGTTTCTTGGGTCTCGCTCTTCCTCTTGAAGAAATACACCCAAGTGTATCTTGAATAGTCATCCACAATCACCAAGAAATACTTTCTACCCCCAAGACTATCAAAGGATGGAGGCCCAAAGAGATCCAAATGAAGGAGCTCCAAAGGCCTCTTCGAGTAAATGATAGTTGTGGGAGGGTAAGCCTTCTCATGTAGCTTTCCTTCGATACAAGCACGATCTTTAGCAAAACTAACATTCGTTAGTCCACGGACATGGTCCCCCTTGAGAAGACTTTGCAAAGATCTCATATTGACATGGGCTAAACGGTGATGCCAAACTTTAGCCATTAGGCATGTCGCGGTCTTAGTGGGTCGCTCCGAAAAGTTAATCACATAGAGACCGTTCTCGACATGCCCAACAAAGGCTACTTTAAGAGTCTTGCTCCACAAGAGGGCCACGGTATCAATATCAAAGAAAGTGGCAAAGCCCATGATTGCAAGTTGACGAAACGAAAGTAAATTGTATGCAAGGGACTCAACAAGCATGACCTTCTCGATCGTGAGATCATGAGAAATGACAACTTTGCCGAGACCCAATACCTTAGAAGACGAGGCATCACCCCACTCGACATTGGTGGGCATATATGGAATCTTGTGCACGTCCACCACCAAGTCCTTGCTTCCGGTCATATGATTTGTAGCTCCACTATCGAGCAACCATGATCCCCCACCGGAAGCAAACACCTACAAGAGATCAATGCTTGGTTTTAGGTACCCATTTTGTAATGGGTCCTTTGATGTTAGTAACAAGGGTCTTAGGAACCCAAATAGACCATTCAATATACCTATGAGGAGAACCAACAAATTTGGCATAAACATGCCCATCACTAGCACGGCATAACACATAAGAAGGGTTAAAGTCACTGGCTTTGTTGGGAGGGGTGGCATTGCCCTTCTTGACATCGCCACCCTTCGCATTGTTCTTCTTCTCCTTGGAAGCACCCTCTCCCTCCTTCACAAAAGTTTGCTTGAGAGGAGGAGGTCGTTTGGTCTTGTCATTCTTCTTCTTGTTCTTGGGCTTGGGTGCGAACCCAATCCCCTCCTTGGCCACAACTTCCTTTTGATTGCTCAAAAGTTCGTTGAGGTTCTTCTCACCTTGTATGCATGACACAAGGCCTTTCTCAAGTTGCTCCTTCAACTTAGCATTCTCCTCAACAAGATGCACATGCTCACAACACGGGTTAGTAGCATTTGCATTATCAATTAACACCATATGAGGAAAGGTGGCTTTCTCCTTGGTTAGCTTCACTTGGAGTTGAACATGAGACTCCTTGAGGCTAGCATGAACACCCTTCAAGACTTTGTGAGCCTTGTCGAGAATATCAAACTCCTCTTTGAGTCTAGCAAGATCAACCCCAAGCTTTGCCTTCTCGGAGTTTAGCACACGAGAAACAACAAGAGCATGATCAAGTTCTTTCTTTAACTTAGCACGATCATCGTTGTGTGACTCCTCAAGAGCCAAACGAAGACCACGCTCTTCGTCAAGAGCATTGGAAAGATCCGAAATCTCATCGGCATAGTCACAACTATGCCCCTCCATCTTAGAGATGGTATCTTCATGAGCCTCGATCATGTCATTGGCTTCACCAAGTTGTTCCAAGAGAGCAACAAAGTGCTTCTTGGATTTACCCTTGAGTTTACCCATAAAGGTCTCAAACTCATTCTCCTCCACATTTGTCCCTTCATTTTCATCAATGCTATCCGAAGAAGGATGATTAATGATGGTCATTTTGATGTTGGGGGTTACCTTGTTGGTGGCTTTAGCCATGAGGCACTTGGCGGTGATGTTCTCATTGGGTGAGTCAAAGAGAGACACCCGTGGCGTCGCAATGGCAACGGAGGCCATGGCAACCGACTCACCATCTTCATCATCGTCATCATCCTCATTGTACTCTTCTTGTACCACCAATGCCTTGGGAGGAGTCTTCTTGGTGAAGTTGCTCTTGTTGGGGAACGACTTGGCCTTGTCCTTTCGGATGAGCTTGCCACCATTGTCTTCCCTCTTCTCATAAGGGCACTCCGCAACAAAGTGGCTCACATTGCCACAATTGAAGCAAGTCCTCACTCGTTGCTTGACCTTTGCGCCACTTGAATTGTTCTTGTTGAAGTTGGGCCTTGAGTTCTTCTTGCTCCAAAATTGCCTTGAAGCAAGCGCCATGTGTTCATGATAGGCATACTTCGTATCTTCGAGGTTGCTCTCCTCTTCTTCCTCCTCATCCTCTTCCTCCATACTAACCTTGGCCTTTAGAGCAAGGTTGGGCTTCTTAACTCTTTGAGAGAGAAGTACCGCATTGTCGGCGGTCTTGTCCAGGATGCTCATAGCAACGAACTCATCCAACACTTCACTTGAGGACAAGGTGTGGAAGTCCGGCCTTTGACGAATGACGGAGGACATGGCTTTGTGGTAGGGCATCATTGCTTTGAGGAATTTGCGCTTGATCCAATTGTCATCCGTATCCTTACTTCCATGATCTCGGAGAGAGACCGCGAGTTTGGTTACCCTCCGATAAAGCTCACGAGGTTCTTCATCTTCTTTCATTGCAAACTCATCGGCCTCATCTTGCACAACTTCATAGTTGGAGCGTTGAATGCTTGCGCTTCCCCGATAGAGGGAAACCACTTGGTGCCAAGCATCTTTGGCCATGGAGTAGGGCCAGAGATGAGGAAGATCTTCGGGTGGGATTGCTTCTTGGATGATGAAGAGAGTATTCTCATTGAATTGATTGTCCACGGCTTCTCTAGGAGTGAAGTTACTTCGATCATGCGGATAGAAACCTTCTTCAATGATTCTCCAAAGGTTAGTGTTCACATGATTTAAATGACGCTTAAAACGATAGACCCAAGAATCAAAGTCTACATTCTTCTCAATCTTAGGGGCCGGGCCGGCATGATTCGAATGAGTGGAAGGAAGCGGTCCACCATAGACAAGTGGAGGTTCCACATGGGCAAAGATGTCGGTGCCATTTTTACCACTAGAAGAAGGGGCTTTCTCACTAGTAGCTTCCCCCTTGTCGGAGGTAGCATCCGTCACCTTGTTGGCGGGATCACCCGCTTTCAACGGTGCGGTGGAAAGTTTAAGCCCTTCTAAGAATTTATTAAACATGCTTTCGACCTCGGTCGTCATGGAGGTTTTCAATGTGTCCAACGCCACATTGAATTCCTCACGAGAGACCGCGGTTCCCCCATCTCCCGTAGAAGAGACCGGATTCGCACCGGAGTGCTCCTCCACACCTTCTACGATGTCAACCATACTCCTCGGATGGTAAAGTCCTTAATAAAGAGACGAGGCTCTGATACCAATTGAAAGGATTGATATAGTTGACTAGAGGGGGGTGAATAGGCAACTAACAATTTTTAGCTTTTCTTTACCAATTTAAACTTTGCATCAAAGTAGGTTGTCTAGATATGCAACTAGGTGAGCAACCTATATGATGCAACAACAATAAGCACACAAGCAAGCAAGAGATATAGCACAAATAAGCTTGCACAAGTAAAGGCACGAGATAACCAAGAGTGGAGCCGGTGAAGACGAGGATGTGTTACCGAAGTTCCTTCCCTTTGAGAGGAAGTACGTCTCCGTTGGAGCAGTGTGGAGGCACAATGCTCCCCAAGAAGCCACTAGGGCCACCGTATTCTCCTCACGCCCTCACACAATGCAAGATGCCGTGATTCCACTATTGTTGCCCTTGGAGGCGGCGACCGAACCTTTACAAACAAGGTTGGGGCAATCTCCACAACTTAATTGGAGGCTCCCAACGACACCACGAAGCTTCACCACAATGGACTATGGCTTCGCGGTGACCTCAACCATCTAGGGTGCTCAAACACCCAAGAGTAACAAGATCCGCAAGGGATTAGTGGGGGGAATCAAATTTCTTTTGGTGGAAGTGTAGATCGGGGCCTTCTCAACCACTCCCGAGCAAATCAACAAGTTTGATTGGCTAGGGAGTGAGATCGGGTGAAAATGGAGCATGGAGCAACAATGGAGCTTAGAGTTGGAAGAGGTGGTCAACTAAAGGAAGAAGACACCCCTTTTATAGTTGAGAACAAAATCCAACCGTTATCCACCTAACCAGCCCGCGACTTGCGGTACTACCGCCCCTGACAAGTGGTACTACCGCACGGCCAAACGGTACTACCGCGAGAGACCGCGGTACTACCGCTGCAACGGCAGGAGCTAGAACAAGCCTGAAGCACAGAGGCTGAGAACGGTACTTCCGCAGGCGCGGTACTACCACTCCCCCTTGCGGTACTACCGCAAGGCAGGAATGGCCTAGCCTGGGAAGGGCGCGGATGAACAAAAATACATCCGTGCCTACTTCCGCTGAAAATCAGACGATGCAAAAAACCGACACGGTACTACAGCTGGAGGAGCGGTACTACCGCATGGCAGCTGAGCCAGGCCGCGCGCGGTACTACTGCGCACAAGGTGCGGTACTACCGCGGAGGCGCGGATGTAAAAAATTACATCCGCCCCTACTACCGCAATGCAGCGGCACTTGGCCTGGGGGCCACGGTACTACGGCTCCAGAGGAGCGGTACTACCGTGGGCTCCTGCGGTACTACCGCGCCAAGGTATGGTACTACCGCAGGTGCCTGCGGTACTACCGCTCCAGGGAGCAGTACTACCGCAAGCCCAATATCAGCAACCAAGACATAATGCATAGAGGATAAACGGAGGATGCTCCAAAGCACAGGGGAAAGGTGGAGACAAGGAAGAAAATGTGTACGTGATGATTCCACCCGAACCTTTCCGACGCGGACCCCCTCTTAATAGTACAGCTTTCCTACGACTCAAATCCACCAAAAAGAAATGTAGAAAAACGCCATCTTCAATTGTCTTCGAGGGGCACCAAACCGTCTTGTGCCTAGCGATGAAACGTCTGTGAAACTCAAGGCACACGATTAGTCCGCAAAAGCATTGTCATCAATCACCAAAACACCTTAGGGATAAATATGCCCTTACAGAAGTCTTGAAGAGGACGATAGTGCGGAAGTTTGTCAGCTCACGGGCAAGATAAAGACGCTTGCCTAGTCCGGATTAACAATAGTTGAGGTAATGGCAACCTCCATAGCGCGAGGGGTTCAGCCACTTCAATATAGAGGGCCCCCAATGTGGCACTACAATGGGGAGGATGACGCCTCCCGCTATGGTCGAAAAGGTCCAGATACCCCCGCAGCTCTGG
This sequence comes from Aegilops tauschii subsp. strangulata, assembly GCF_002575655.3. Lineage (NCBI taxonomy): Eukaryota > Viridiplantae > Streptophyta > Magnoliopsida > Poales > Poaceae > Aegilops > Aegilops tauschii. The sequence goes on from NC_053036.3 coordinate 523,457,764, forward strand.
CCAAGATACTGGTCGAGCTGTTCAAAGGGGAGGAAGAGGAATTTCTTCGCATCAATCGCAGAGATGGGTACTCCATGTATAACCTCCCAGCTGGGTGAGTCCTGACCCCTCTACTTTTACTCATTCCGCTTTCCAAGTCACCTTTAATGAATTCTTAGTCCGTCTGTTTATAACAGCACTGGCGAAAGATCACTGAGGGGCTCCACAGCCCCGCCCCACAGCCAGAGAACCACGACCGGGAGCTTGATCCTGGGTTCGAAGAGGACCCGGATATATTCGTGGCACTTGCGAAAGGGGTGTTTTACCAGGCGAGTTACGATGGCACAGAAGTGGCCATTATCGCCGATTATCCTGTCTTCTTCCTGCTTCACACGTAAGTCATCAGGAGAAATCCCCCCTGAAAGAGTTTCCTCGCACTGCCTCACCCACCGCACTGTCTCATGCTCCAAAGGGGAGGCGTTCGGCACGTCATGCTACCCCGGGGGCGACTCCGAAGAGAGCGGCCCCTGCGCCTAGCAAGGCCTCTAGAAGGAGGGCCGATGAAGACACGACCGGGCCTTCGTCAAAGAGGTACAGATTTGAAATTATGCTTTAGTAGTCACATCCAACTGTGATCGTTATGTTTGTCCTATATCAGGAAAAAGGTTCGCCGAACTCTGTCCGGGAATTCGGCCAGTCATACTCCCAACAGCCGGGGTGCGGACCTTGCCGGAGAGACCGGGGCCGATACAGGAATGACACCGGACAGTCCTTCGGCCGAGGGCTCGGAAGATATGTCCGTTACCAACTCGGAAGTGGAGAGCGCCATGAATCATCGGTGACGGAGGGCCGTTTTACGGGACCCTGGCTTCTCAAAAGAGGCATTTGATGCCTTCAGCTCGGCTGACGCATACATCCGAGCTGCTCGAGATGGGCTTGGCAGAGCCACAAAGCAGCATTTAACGGATGTGCGGGTAAGGTTTATTTTTTCCGAAAAGGATAACCACATGCTAGTAGCCCCCGAGACTGAAAGCAGTTGGCACAAGTGATTTAAGGATCGATGTATAACCAGGTTTTGACGGAGAGGAACAACCTGCTAGCTCAAGAGCTGGAGCAGTGTCGGACACAGCTAAATGCTGCTACCGCCGAACTGAAAGAGTCCAAGAAGGCATCTTCTGGTAATGATCCCCTCCATCGAGGAATAACAATTATATAGTAGTTGTGCTAATACTGTTGCTTATCTCATAATAGGATCATCAGGTCAACTGGAAGATAAGTTGAAAACCGCTCAAGCGGGAGAGAAAGAGGCAAAAAGACTACACGCCGCAAGCGAGCGTGTCCTGGCCCGAGTCAGAGAAGAGAAAAACAAACTCCAGGACTCAAACACCAAACTAGGCGAAGAACTGAAAGATGTGCGGGCCCAGCTAGCTGACTCCGTGAAGGAGAATAAAAAGCTGCGAGGCGGCATATTCAGTACGTGGCCGGATTTTACCTTATAATAGTTTGGAGGTAAAAGTAGCTGATATAGCTATGATTGTAGGTATGTTGACGGGCCGACCCGAAGAGGAGGTGTCCGGATCATCAAGTGATCTTCTGCAAGGGCTGTCGCAATTGCAGGAGCAAGCTCGGCAGGCAATGAGGAGTGTAGCCAAGGCCCTATGGCCATCCGCCTCCCCTCCAGGGAGTATGGAGGAGCTTGTAGAGCTGTTCAAGGGAGCGCGGCGGCGTATCCGACTATGGAAGATATCGGCCTGCCGAGAGGGTGCGCGAGAGGCCTGGGCCATGGTGAAAACGCGGTATACCAAGCTGGATCCAAATCACATGGCCCGGGTCGGACCGCTAGTGTCAAATGGGGAAGAAATTCCCATTAGTTTAGTATATGACCAAGTATCAGTAGCCGCCAAGTATTCCCAGCAGGATTGTAAGTTAGATAGCCTGCTGGACGGCATAGAGGAGGAAGTTTTTAAGTCCTAAGTGACTATGTACTTTCCTTTGCATACGCAACTCTAGCTGGATTATAAAATGATTGTCATGGCAGACCTTTTCGCTTCGACCTCTGGACCCGAAGGTGCGGAGTATTTCCGAATACCAGAGCAGCCGAGTAGACCAGGTATGCATGGAAACCATGCGTAGGGGTCATAGTTGCTTGAACAGACAATTATCCGGCTAGTTATGTTATATTATATTAAGATTGTAAGAAACATCTTCCAGAGAGAATAGTTTCGTTAAGGGTTCCTTTCCCTGGGTGTGCATGCATCGATGTGCATGTCGAACTGTGATGAAGAAATCACAATGTGTATAGCTTCTGGGGGTTCACGATGGGATGAATGCAAAAACATCTTTAGTTCACCAACCGAATATTCCCTTAAGAACGCTAGCTTTCGGCTTCACCCAGTCTGAGGTACACATCCAGATGACCCGACAGTAACAATCACAAAGGTGCTCCCTTTATGCCCTAGCCGAACTAACGGGAACGTAGGGCATAAGCACAGGAGCCAGGCAACCCAGCTTGGCCAAGACTTAAGTCATATCGATGCATATAATGGTGAAGAAAAGGTACATATGGGAGAAAACGCATATGTGAAGAGCTTGATGCTTGGAAAATAATAATAGCAAGCTTCTGTCCAAGAAGCCCCCAGGTATAATAGACGTACATACTTCAAGATGTATGCGTCGGGCGTGTATGGTCTAACGGCACGAAAGCTTTTAAAGCTAAAAAGAAAAAAGAAAAAGAGAGAGAGAGAAAAATGATGGAAACAATAGGGGGAAGGATACGAACAAAGATTTCGGCGCTAGGCATAGAATCTTCGGAGTCTGGCCGCGTTCCAGGGGTTCGGCTCTAATCGATTGTCTAACGCATCACGCAGGCGGTACGCCCCTCCGGTGAGAACTTCGTCGATGATGAAGGGACCCTCCCACTTGGGCTTGAGTTTGTCCTTTTTCTTCTTCGGCAGGCGTAGAACGAGTTCGCCGACGTTGTAAGTTTTGGCCCGCACCTCTCTGCTTTGATACCTGCGAGCCTGCTGTTGATAAAATGCGGAACGGGCTTTTGCAACGTCGCGCTCCTCCTCCAGGGCATCTAAGCTGTCCTGCCGATCGAGCTCGGCCTCTCTCTCTTCGTACATGCGCACTCGAGGTGAGTCATGAATAATGTCGCAGGGTAGTACTGCCTCTGCGTCGTACACCATGAAGAAAGGTGTGTATCCGGTAGTGCGATTGGGCGTGGTCCGCAGCCCCCAGAGTACGGAGTCGAGCTCCTCAACCCAATGCTTGTCTGGTTCTTTCAAAGACCGCACTAGTCTAGGCTTAATGCCGCTCATAATAAGACCATTGGCTCTTTCGACTTGACCATTTGTTTGTGGATGATATACAGAGGCGTAATCGAGCTTGATGCGCAGCTTAGCGCACCAGGTTTTCACTTCGTCCGCTGTGAAGTTGGAGCCGTTATCAGTGATGATACTGTGCGGAACACCATAACAGTGTACGACGCCGGATATGAATTCTATCACCAGCCCAGACTCGGGCGTTTTAACTGGTTTGGCCTCAATCCACTTAGTGAATTTATCCACCATGACCAGCAGATATTTTTTCTTATGGATTTCTCCTTTAAGGGGTCCAACCATATCCAGTCCCCAGACCGCAAAAGGCCAAGTGATGGGGATTGTTTGTAGGGCAGTGGGAGGCATATGGCTTTGGTTGGCGAAGAGTTGGCATCCGACGCAACGTTGGACAAGGTCCTGTGCATCTGCTCGGACCTTCGGCCAGTAGAATCATGTACGGAAGGCCTTGCTAACAAGGGCCCGAGCTGCGGCGTGGTGCCCGCCGAGACCGGCATGAATCTCAGCCAGGAGCTGCCGCCCCTCCTCCTCGGAGATACACCTTTGAAGGACTCCGGTGGCGCTTTTCTTATAGAGCTCTCCGTCGTGAACCTTGTAGGCCTTCGAACGCCGGACAATGAGGCGGGCCTCATTCTGATCCTCAGGGAGTTCCTTCCTATTAAGGTAGGCCAGGAAAGGTTCGGTCCATGGGGTGATGACTGCCATAATGAGATGGGTCGACGGTGTTATTTCAGTGGCTGAGCCGCCGATGATATCTGTGTGTTCGGAATCTGGGGTTGTGTTCGGATCCGGACTAGTGTTGCTGCTTTCCCCCTGCCACACCACGGATGGCTTAAAAAGCCTTTCCAGAAAGATATTAGGTGGGACGGGGTCACGCTTGGCACCGATACGAGCAAGAACGTCCGCCGCTTGATTACTTTCTCGGGCCACGTGATGGAACTCGAGCCCCTCGAACCGAGCCGACATTTTTAGGACGGCATTACGATAAGCTGCCATCTTCGGATCTTTGGCATTGAAGTATCCATTTATTTGAGATATTGCGAGGTTTGAGTCCCCGCGCACTTCCAGGCGATGTATGGCCATGGAGACAGCCGTCCGGAGACCATGCAATAAGGCCTCATATTCGGCTGCGTTATTGGAGTCTGTGTATAGTATTTGGAGTACATACTGAACGACGTCTCCAGTGGGGGACATTAAAACGACGCCCGCTCCTATCCCTGCCAGCATTTTGGAGCCATCGAAATACATAACCGAATTGGAATAAGTGTCGTACTCTTTAGGGAGTTCGGCCTCTGTCCATTCGGCGACGAAGTCAGCTAGTACTTGGGATTTAATAGCTCGACGTGGTTTGTATGTAATATCAAATGGAAGGAGCTCAATGGCCCATTTGGCAATCCGGCCCGTGGCATCGCGGTTGTTTATTATGTCGTTGAGTGGTACTTCGGAAGCCAACGTGATCGAGCACTCCTGGAAGTAGTGTCGTAGCTTTCGGGATGCCATGAAGACCGCGCATGCTATCTTTTGATAATGGGGGTACCGGGATTTGCATGGTGTAAGGACAGTGGATACGTAGTATACTGGCTTCTGAAGCGGGAATTTGTGTCCGTCATGTTCTCGTTCAACGATGAGTACGACGCTCACCACCTGATGTGTTGCCGATATGTATAGTAACATGGGTTCGCCGATGTTTGGCGCGGACAGGATTGGGTTGCTTGCTAGAAGGGTTTTTATGTCTTCCAGTCCGGCTGTTGTCGCGTCCGTCCACTCGAAGTGATCGGTTCGCCGTAGAAGGCGATAGAATGGCAGTGCTTTTTTCTCCCAATCCGGAGATAAAGCGGCTTAGAGCTGCCACGCAACCCGCGAGTTTTTGGACTTGTTTAAGGTCTGTTGGCGTAGCCAATTGTGACAGAGCTCGGATTTTGGCTGGATTTGTTTCAATTCCTCTATTGGAAACAATGAAGCCCAGCAGTTTTCCAGCGGGGATGCCGAAAACACACTTTTCCAGATTGAGCTTAATGTCATATGCGCGGAGGTTGCCGAATGTGAGACGTAAATCGTCTATTAGTGTTTTGACGTGCCTAGTTTTGATGACGACGTCGTCCACATAAGCTTCAATTGTCTTGCCGATCTGTTTCTCCAAGCATGTTTGAATCATGCGTTGATATGTGGCGCCGGTGTTCTTGAGCCCGAAGGGCATGGTGTTGAAGCGGAATGGCCCATATGGGGTGATGAATGCTGTTACAGCTTGATCAGACTCCTTCATTTTGATTTGATGGTATCCAGAATATGCATCAAGGAAACACAGTGAGTCGCGTCCTGCGGTAGCATCAATGATTTGATCAATGCGGGGGAGACGGAAGGGATCCTTAGGGCAAGCCTTATTGAGGTCTTTAAAATCGACGCACATGCGCCAGGATTTGTCCTTCTTTGGTACCATCACCAGGTTTGCCAGCCAGTCTGGATGTTTTATTTCTCTAATGAATCCGACCTCGATTAGCTTGGCTAGCTCCTCCCCCATAGCTTGGCGTTTAGGCTCGGAAAAGCGCCGTAGTGTTTGTTTGATCGGTTTATATCCCTTTAATATGTTGAGGCTGTGTTCGGCCAACTTGCGCGGGATTCCTGGCATGTCAGAAGGGTGCCAGGCGAATATATCCCAGTTTTCGCGAAGGAAATCCCGTAGCGCGGCGTCTACCGTTGGGTCTAGTTGTGCTCCAATAGATGCTGTCTTCTTGGGGTCCATTGGGTGGACCTGGAATTTGACTATTTCTTCTGCCGGTTTGAAGGAGGTGGATTTGGGTCGTTTGTCTAAGATCACATCGTCCCTATCCACCGTGGAGCGCAGTGCGGTTAATTCTTCGGCCGCGAGGGCTTCGGATAATGCCTCAAGGGCCAGGGATGCGGTTTTGTTTTCGGCGCGGAGTGCTATGTCCGGATCACTCACAAGAGTGATTATGCCGTTGGGTCCGGGCATTTTGAGCTTCATGTACCCGTAATGAGGTATAGCTTGGAAGCGTGTAAAAGCATCTCGCCCTAACAGGGCGTGATATCCACTGATGAAAGGAGCCACTTGGAAGGTTATTTCCTCGGACCGATAATTATCCGGCATGCCGAATACCACGTCGAGTGTGATTTTACCCGCACACCGCACCTCCCAACTGGGAATGATTCCTCGGAAGGTCGTGCTGCTTTGCTCGATGCGGCTTCTGTCTATTTCCATTTTGTGGAGTGTATCCTCATAAATGAGGTTTAGTCCGCTGCCGCCGTCCATGAGGACCTTGGTGAGTCTAAAGCTGTCCACGATGGGACTGATGACTAATGCGGCTGGCGCTCGGACTGTCTTGTATCTCGGTTCGTCACCGGCATTAAAGGTTATAGCCGTGTCGTTCCAAGGGTTTATCGCGGCGATTTGACAGACTTCGGTGAGTTCGCCGAGTGCCCTTTTGCGCTTATTGTTTGAAGCGAATGTCTCGAAGACCGTCAATACTCTGGGGTCGTCGTCTTCTGGGGGTGTTGTTCTGGGATATTCTTGGTGAGGATATTCTCGCCGCACTTGGCCACTTGCCGGAGTATCCAACATGCTCTAAGGCTATGCGTTGGTATGTTATCCGGTGTTGCGTGTATTTTGCATGGCCCATCGAGCCATCCTTCCAGAACGGTTCCGCGCCCCGTAATGGACTTATATTTCCTTACTATTGGACCGGGCGTGTTACAAGGGTGTGCCCTTTTCGCTTGAATGAGGGGTTGAGTGGGGGCCGATGGTTCCCAACAGGCTGCGTGAGTTTTCCAGGCGCTTTCCATTGCGCTGTACTTCTGCACGATAGTTGCCAAGTCTGTGAAGTGTAATAAGCGACGGCGGTTGATGGCGTTGAGTATTCCTTCGTCCGTGCAATTGTTGCAGAACGCTGATATCGCGTCCTCGTCGCGGCAATCTTTAACCTTGTCCTTGACAAGGAGGAATCTGGCCCAGAAGTGATGGACCGTTTCCTGAGACTGCTATTGTATGCTCATAAGAGCGCTTACGTCTGGGTGGGTGGGAGGAATTGAATCCGGACCCTGACCCGATCGATGATCCGGAGTATGAAGATTTTCCAGACTTAACAGTCCGTACTCCGGAGTATCTTCAGATTGCTTATGCCCGCTGTCCGATTCTATGTTCGGAAGGCTGGTCACATCCTTTCGCTGGTGGATATCCGGCTCTGCAGGGTCGGAGATCCGAACATAGTCCGTCTTCAGTATAGGGGAAGAGTCGCCGTCTTGCTCCTCGACTACCGCTATCTGGTGGGTGACCGGTGGAGGTTTAATTTCTCTTTGGTCGGGTTTAAGCTCGATCCGATCGTAATCTGTGGCAATTCCCAGGGCGCCGATGCGATCCAGGAGCTCGTTTAAAGACGAGAACTCCGCCGGGTCCATCTGCTTGGAGTATTTGGAGTCAATACGAAGGGGATTTTCGATGGCCCGAAAGGTCATCGTCGGCTTAACGGCCGAATGGGCGGTCATGGTAAAGCCGCCCAGCCGGAGGGTTTGGCCTGGGGCCAGACCTCCTCCGGCGGTGATATTGTCTTTAAGGACGAGGCAAGTCATCGATCCTGTCGTCGACGTCACAGTGGAACTCTCAATGAAAGCACCAATGTTGGTGTCAAAACCGGCGGATCTCGTAGGGGGTCCCGAACTGTGCGTCTAAGGTCGATGGTAACAGGAGACAGGGGACACGATGTTTACCCAGGTTCGGGCCCTCTCTATGGAGGTAATACCCTACTTCCTGCTTGATTGATGTTGATGAATATGAGTATTACAAGAGTTGATCTACCACGAGATCGTAATGGCTAAACCCTAAAAGCCTAGCCCGTATGACTAAGGTAATGAGTATCTCTCCCCCCTCTAGACTAAGCCCTCCGGTTTATATAGACACCGGGAGGATCTAGGGTTACACAAGGTCGGGTACAAAGGAAAAGAATCTACATATTTGGTCGCCAAGCTTGCCTTCCACGCCAAGGAGAGTCCCATCCGGACACGGGTGCAGTCTTCGGTCTTCGTATCTTCACAGCCCATCAGTCCGGCCCATGGCTAACAGGCCGGACGCCCGAGGACCCCTTAGTCCAGGACTCCCTCAGGCGTGACCGGTGAAGTGACCGTGATTGGGGGAGGAGCTCGGCCTCTTGCCACGATCGCCTTCTTCTTGCGGGCTTCGCCCTCGCACCGGCCGGGCCGGTGCATGCGGTCTTCTTCCTCTAGCTTTGACGGGAGGAACCGAAGCGGGGCCGAAAGAGGGTGGAGTCGCGTCGGCTACGCCTCCATGGATGATGTGGTTCACTTGCCGCTTCCTCTGGATGGTGGCGGCGAATGGTGTTGAGGTGGCACCGGCATGAACGACCGAGGAAGGCGGGGGCGGATGAAGAGACAACTTTGGAGGTGGCGGCGGCGCATGATAGGGGACACCCAACGGCTGCGGGTACTCCATCAGGTTAGTTTCCCGCGCCGTGAGGCCGAACAGCCAGGTCGGAGGCAAGATTGGAGGTGGCGGCGGCGTGGGAGGCGGGAACGGAAACAGGTGGAAGTTGGTTTGCGCAAGGAAAGAGGATCCAGCAAAAACAAGGGTAAATTTCCTGAAGCCCGCAGGATACGCAACTTTTTTTGGATGGTTGATTATATGAGATCTATTTAAGCCGGTAAAATTGTCTTCGTTCTGTAAACCGGCAGTTATTGCCGGATCACGGACGGCCCGTTTACGGGATGTGGTAGAGATGCTCTAAGGTTATATTGTAAAAAAAACTTAGGCACGGTCGGCATTCTCGCTGGTACCTCTCCATTTGCGAAAGAAAAAGGAAACCTACCGCTCTCCGACCGTCCATGGCGCCGCCGGCGGTCCGGTCCTGGGGGGAGCTGCAGCACGACCTCCTTGTGGCGATTATGTCCCGCGTGGGCGCCCCCGATTTACTTTCTGGCGGCGCACCCCGTACCTGCTCTGCGTGGTGGGCCGCCGCTCGCGACCCGCTCGCATGGCGCCGCGTTGATCTCCGGGACTGGACAGCCCGGACCTCCGCCCGGCGCGCGGCTGGGGCCGGTGCCACCAGAGGGAGCATCTCCGTCCAGGCCGCTCTCACCGGCGACCTTGAGGTCGCCGCGACGCGGGCAGATGGTCGGATGGAGGCTGTGCTCCTCCCTGAGTTTGCCGATGAAGGGCACCTCATGTTCCTCGCCAAGAGGTGAAGCTTCTTTGTCCTTCTTCCTGTAATCTTGTTTGCGTGGTCCCTGTGCTGTTCATTCCGCTGTAGTCATTTACTGCACAAAATTGGTTAGGTTATCCTACTGCCATACCTTCTTGTATTCGATTAACTTATTAATTGTGTTATTTTCTGTGATAACTCATATGATCGGTTGATCTGTGTAGAACTAAATATAGCTATACTGATAAAGTGGAACTTTGCCTGTAAATTTGTACTAGTCACACTTTTCTGTACTGCAATTGAGGATTCTAGTAACGTAGCTGTGTAATGTGTGTTTGTGGAAAATGTCTCTTTTAATTCCCAGCATTTTTTATGGGCCAGCACTACTCCATAGGATTTGACATGATCTAATTAGGATTATGATTGTTCATGTGTAAATCCATAAGGGGCCTCCAAGTTTCTGAATGTTCATTTTATAGAACTTTGGCAACATTACCATCAAATTCATATTAACGTGATGAGTTTCTTGTTTGAATTTTTATTCTTATGGAGTAGCTACTGATATTTCATTTTTAGATTGTTTTGTCAGTTCGAATGGTGAAGTGTCGTGTCATTAAACTTGAATGGAGTGAAATTGCTATTAATTTCTGTGATAATTTTCTAGGTTTTCACATTTTTTTGTGCAAATTTACCTAATCCTTTTCTAACAACGATTTTTTTTCAAGTATCCAAGTGAATTTGATACTTTGTAACCTAGTCTGTAGAATCCCGATTGCTCTGGAACACAATCTTATGGACAGTTTTTGTTTCAATTGCTATGTTTATGTAGTTATTACGTTGGTATTGTTTTTCAACCTCATGTGCGTAGAAGTTACCAGAGGGGATAGTAGTGAAATTGAAGAGGGAGTTTGCTGTTTACATGATTTGAATAATGAAACTCATCATTCCCAATGGGCCCATAATAAACTTCTATTTATTGACTGACAATGTTTTGTTGAATCATGATGAAAATGAAGTGCCACTGGCAGTGATAATAGTGAAATTGAAGAGGGAATTTGCCACAGGGGATATTAGGTTACCATAGGGGATAGAAGTGCAATTGAAGAAGGATTTGCAGTTCACATGATTCGAATAATTAAAATAATCGTTCCCAATGGACTCATAATAAACTTATGTTCTTATTTGTTGACAATGTTTTGGTGAATCATAATGAAAATGAAGTGCTTCTGGCAGTTATAGCTTTCAATTGCCAATTAAGTTATTGGACTTGTATTGTAAAATTGTGGTCCTTTAACTATCATAACTTAATAAATCAGTTACATGAAAGATGAGGGATGCTGGTTTTACAGATGAGGTATGCCAGTCAATGTGGCATGTGGTGGCTGTAACGCTGAAACTAGCATGCCAGTTTTTGAGATTTGTTATTAGTAGATGTTTTAAGCTGATGTATTTCTTGTTAATGATTCAACATATCTGTTTTTTCTCAGTAATACGAGAGCCGACAGCACATAGTTGTTGTATCTGTGTGGTAATAGTACTCTCATGTGACCCTCTGTTTTAAAATAGGTTTTGTCAAAATCCTTGGTGGTCACATTGTTATCACATGCTTCAAATTGTTTCTGCATATAAAAAAGATGTATTCACAATGCACAGCCTGCCAAAGCCCCAATTGCCCACATATTCACATCCTTGTTGGCCCAACCTGGTTGGCATCCTGTGGGGTGCCATTCTACTTGCATTTTACTAGATGGTGCTGCTGAACTGCAATTATCTCCTACCCCCTTGCCTACCATGCTTCATCCATTCTATGTGTTTCATCCTGCTTTTTCTCACTCTCTTAATGTCCTAGCGCTCCTTGACAAATTCTTGAAGTACTGAGCTGCGTACTTACATCCTCGCTGCACCTCACTAGCTCAGTCTTGCTGTTTACGGTTCGCCTTCTCACCACCTCCTACTTGTTGCCTCTGTATCCCTTGCCTTTCCTTATAACCATCCTCACAGCTTGCTTCTTTGTCACTGGAAGTCATCTATACATTTTTCATATCATGGTTGATGTTAAACCAACCATCCTAGGCAATCTTCCTATTGTGCACATGTAATTTTAGTTTGGTACATTTTAGAGAAAAAACTGAAAGTAAGAAAGAGAAGCAGGGGTGTGAATATTGTGTTTCATGAATTAAATTTCCCCGTGAGAACTGAAGAATTGATGACTTCCTAAGTTATTATATCATATAACGTGTTATTGGTGACTCCGCTTTGCAAACCACAAAAGAAGCTGGTGTTCTCAGCTTTTAATATATTAAGTTTATTTTCTTGCAATTTGTTTGATGAAAAATTTGTTTGGTTCCTATTTGTTTATTTCATGCCCTGGTATTCTTACAAGTTAATTGCAAACTTCAACTTAATTATTCTTGTAATTGGCGCAAAGAAATATATGTTTGGAATATGAGTTAAACATAAGTTATATTTACCTCTAGAGTGGATGTCATGGACAGACCAACGGTTTGTCGTAATCTGTACTGTTTTGTCTTGAACAATATTCTTGAATTAATAGTTGGTTGCATGACCTGTACATTCAAGTCACACCTACTGTACACATGTGACATGTGATCTACTGTTTGGAACAATGAGACATATTATGGTTATGCAGTTCATCTAGATATTGGTCAGAAGTTTTACTTGGTTAGTTGATGTCATCTATATTGGTCAGAAGTTTTACTTGGTTCTTGATATTTATAAACTGCTTTCGATGTCATCTTTTGACAATCTGGTCAGGATTCATTAATGAATGATATTTGTTAGTGCATTTTTATTTGTGGTTGTGATATTTGCAGCGAAAAAACCTGCAAACTTGCAAAACTGATTCAACATGATTTTTGTAAACTCAGGTGTATTTGGTTTTGAGAGAAGTCCATATTTCAACCTCGAATTACCACCAGAGTCTAATATACAACCCTGAACTATGAAACCGTCTACTTTACAACCTCGAACTTTCAAAACCGGACAAGAAACAACCATGGACTGGTTTTTGACTGGTCAACAGCCCAGTCAGCATCCAGTCAACCGCCATGTCAATACTGCTAGCTGGATGTTGTAATATGGTATATAATTTATATGTGGCAGTGCGGCATTTGTTTGACATGGAACTTTTTATGGGCATGCTTATGGATTATGGTGGTTACAAAATTTGATTGCAGCTAAATGCTTTTCCGGATGTTTTATACAGGAGTCCAAACCTGCACTATTTCAGCTTTCCTACAACATGTATGGCTTCTGATGAGTTCTGTGAGGTGATCAGCAAACTTCAGTCACTTAAAGGCATGGCGGTGGATGAGAGTCTTGTTAATTATGATGTCCTCCTCCATGTGCACCAGTGTTGCCCAGACTTTCTGGAACTGAAAGTGTTTGCTCTCTATGTGGATGAAGATATGGCCTCCATAATTTGCGAGTCCCTTCCACGGCTGAAGAAGCTCGAGATACCGAATTCTGATATGTCCTGTGCTGCGATAGTAAAATTCCTGGATTGCCTAGAGGAGCTTGAGTATCTGGATATATCAGGTTATGAGACCTCGGCCATCTCAAGCAGTGTGCTTCATAAAGCTTCACGGCTCAAGGCCTTTATCTGGAACTCAAAGTTTGAGCTCGGCGAGTTCGTGGACTGCTCAAATTGTGGAGAACACAACATTAATACTCAGGAGCCATGTAAGTGCACCATGGATAACAAAGTCATGGATTGGCTGGCTGGGCCATCGCAAACCGCCTGACACCAGGGCATGCATGTGTGGTCTCTGTTATTAACTTTTGATAATTTCCTGTTTGAAAATTTCAAGTACGTTTGAGTTGGTCGTACAATGTAATGGAGGGTACATTCGACTGCATAGTCGATATGATATTTAGTTTGCTTGCTGGGTTTTTTTTTATGTGGACGGTGTTCGGTTTGTTGTTGCCCTTCTGCTTCGGTACACCCCCAACTGAATAAATGGCTGAGATTTAAAACTAATCAATCAGTATATGTACTTTATACGGGCTGCAACTGGAGCTGTACTGAGAAACTCAAAGGATTTTTTTTATTGCGGCTGGTAATTGGAAGATTGATTGGAGTGCAAACGCTCTAATGGCTGAAGCAACTGCTCATCGATTTGGACTGTCGCTTGCACAAACAGCTGGTTGCAACAAGATTTTGGTGAACTCGGACAACAGTAAGGCGATCAACACAATGTATGTTGGAGCTGTTTCTTCACGGAGTGCTTCTATCATCTTTGATGACTGCTACCATATCGCATGCCAATTTTGGGTGACTAGTTTTGAGCACTGTTTTAGAGAAACAAATCTTGTTGCCCATGAACTCAGCAAAGTTAGCAAAACGAGTTGTTTGTAATGGTTTCTCCAATTTTATTAATTCCGTCAATTGATCAGTATATTCCGTACAGTACTAATTCTTAGCCGGGCTCCGGCCTCTTTCAGCAGATTCGAAGGAAAAGAAAAAGGATGAGCCGGTAGGTGCACGGCTATGATCCACACACGCTCGCCCTTCAGCAAGCAAAGCAGAGAGCAGAAACTGGAATGCGATGCCCCCACTTGTACTAGTGTCCATCTCAAAAAAAAGGGAGCAGGCACAGCAACAGCTCACCGATTAAGTACTTTATCAATCGATGCAATTCAAACCACGCTGCATTTTAAAAGTTAAAACCGCCGGCGCTCGCTGAGTTGTATTTGGCGGAACGCACTTGACGCGCAGCGGTAAGAAGAAGCAGTACCAGGCGATGGCGGACAGGCCAACGGATATGGCGCCGGTGCACGTGCTGGTGTTCCCCTGGCCGCTGCAGGGCCACATCAACTCCATGCTCCCCTTCGCCGAGGGCCTCCTCGGCGCCGGCGTCCACGTCACCTTCCTGCACACGGAGCACAACCTCCGCCGGGTCGACCGCGCCGCTTCGCCACGCCTCCGCTTCGCGTCCGTGCCGGACGGCCTCCCCGACGACCACCCGCGCTCGGTCGCCCACCTCAGCGAGATCGGCAGGTCCCTGAGGCCGAGCGCCAGTGCCGCCTACCGCGCCCTGCTCGCCCCGGCGCTCTCCACCGGAAGCAACGCCGACGGCGGGTTCCCGCCGGTGTCGTGCGTCGTGGCCGACGGCTTGCTGCCGTTCGCCATCGATATCGCCGAGGAGCTCGGCGTGCCGGCGCTCGCTTTCCGCACGGAGAGCGCGTGCAGCATCCTGGCTTACCTCTCCGTGCCCAGCCTCGTGGGGCTCGGCGAGGTTCCCGTCCCTGCAGGCGCCGACCTCGACGAGCCGGTCCGTGGCGTTCCGGGGATGGAGGGCTTCCTGCGGCGGCGAGATCTTCCAAGTTCTTGCCGCGGCCACGGCGAGGCCGGCGAACTCGACCCCATGCTGCAGGTACTCGCCAAGTACACCGCTCACAGCTGCAAGGCTCGGGCGCTCATCTTCAACACGACCGCGTCACTGGAGCGGTCGGCGCTCGCACACATCGCGCCCCACATGCGCGACGTCTTCGCCATAGGCCCTCTCAACGCCATCTCGGCCGCGCCGGCGTCGGCCACCAGCCTGTGGCGCGAGGACGACGGCTGTACGGCGTGGCTCGATGGGCACGCGGACCGGTCCGTCGTGTACGTGAGCTTGGGGAGCCTCGCCATCATTTCGCGGGAGCAGTTCGCCGAGTTCCTGTCCGGCCTCGTCGGCGCCGGCTACGCGTTCCTGTGGGCGCTCCGGCCGGACATGGTCGGCGCGAGCCAGAGCGCCGCTCTCCAGGAAGCCGTCGACGCGGCGGGGAAGAGCAAGGTGCGCGTCGTGGACTGGGCGCCGCAGCGAGACGTGCTGCGGCACCGCGCCGTGGGGTGCTTCCTGACGCACGCCGGGTGGAACTCCACGTTGGAGGGCATCGCGGAGGGCGTGCCGCTGGCGTGCTGGCCGTTCTTCGCGGACCAGCAGATCAACAGCCGGTTCACGGCCGCCGTGTGGGGGACGGGGCTGGACATGAAGGACGTGTGCGAGAGGGCCGTCGTGGAGCGGATGGTGAGGGAGGCCATGGAGTCCGGCGAGCTAAGGAGGTCGGCTCAGGCGCTGGCGCGGCAGGTGAGGAGGGACATCGCCGAAGGGGGCTCCTCGGCGTCGGAATTCGAGAGGCTCGTGGGGTGGATTTTTCCTAACCGATTGCGCGCACAACCTGTATCCTTGCCGTCCATCCAGGGCACTGTCCAATCAACCTGCCCCACCATGTTGTCAGCCATGCAGTGTATTCCTTGATCATGTGATATTCTGTGGTGTGTATATGAAGCAGTATTGCAGCAAATGTGGGGCCATGGCCTATAGATTCTCCTGACAACAGACCCATGGCCCATGTCCTTTAGATTCGTCAGGAGGGCTGCGCTGCTCATTATCTATGCAAGTCTAATACAAATTCGGTAACGCATATGCTTAATCTGATCAGTAATTCATAAGTCCCAAAAAATGGTAGTAGTAACATTCATAAAAATGCCCCTTTCTAGCAGAGTCGACAAAGGGGCAAAAAATCATAAAAGTTCTACTGAACTTGTGATAAAGTCCATACGTTGCCTTCATAAAGTTTTGTACTATTTTCATAACCTTCAAATTCACATGTACACAAAGTTATTCAAGGATTCATACAAAATGCCAGCTAGTTAAACATAAAGTTCCATTCACATGAATATGGCAAGAAAAAACATTCTCTGTTACATACAATAATAAAGTTCTTCAGCAATTTATACAAAAAGACCGCTTTGTAGAAACAGAGTTCTTTGTAAAAAGATAAAGTCCTTCATCAATTTTCAGCAAAGGACGATCCAGACATCCAAAAAGTTCTTGTACAAATCTGCCCAAAAAATATCAATCTATGCTGAGAACTTGGAAATAAAGCATGTCTATACACAGGGATTTCGCCTGTCAGTGCAAACAAATAAACTGCAGCTTATTTTATCTATACAACGGGCATCAGAGAACTGAGAGGAAGCCTTAACGCAGACAAAACTTAATCCAGCTTGTAGTCAAATCCCAACAAACAATCAGAGGGCCTAAATTGTGCTAGCCTTTTTGTGGACATAAATCCATCAAGCTAGCCCACGCAAGTTCATCACAGAGAACACAAGACCAAGATTAAACGTGGTTCATGTGCTACTAGATCCATCACGCAACAAACAATTTTACATTGCTGCAATAAAATCCTAATCACCTTGAACTACAAATCCATTGGCAAGCAGGAAGAGGCAATCCCAGCTCGTGAGCTTGAGGAGGAGGCACAAGACAGCCTGTTCATCGCCGGATCTGGTGGCAGGAGACGTCGACGCACGGGAGCCTTGGTGAGTACGGACCTGCCAGATCCGCAGCAAGCTGGGTGACGGCGAGCAAGCCGGGGACACCGCGAGGCACGCCGTGGTATGGAGGAGTTGATCTGGCCGGAGGCCTCCAGATCGGGAGGGCGGCCGGCTGTGGGGGAGGGGAGGGGACGGGAGGAGGACCGGCTGTGGGGGAGGGGACGGGAGAATGGAGGCGTCGGGCGTAGCCTAGGTACGTATTTGATCTGTATACCGGCCGGTGAAGGAGGAATATATTTTCCAGGCCTGGGTCCAGTGGGCCAGCCGGCTCGGATCCGCACGTAGCATGTGCGGTCGAGATTGGCGTTGCGCTGGGTTAGGAATCGCCTTATTCGGCTCGTGGGCTTTATCAAGGAGCTCACCGCCAACGGCGCAACCGCAAATAGCACTCCGTAAGAGCATCTCCAACAGCCGCGCTACGCGCCGCGCGCTAAAAACTAGTTTGCCGCGCGTCGTTCATCTGGTTTGCGCGACCGTCAACGCTGGCTCCAACAGCCGCGCTAAAATGCAGCAACGCGCAAAAATGCAGCGCGCGCGACTCGCCGGAGCATTGCATATATAGCATTTTTGACACAAAATGGATTTGAAAACATTCAAAATGCAATGAACATGACATATAAATTTTCACAAAACAAGTTGATAAATAAAAGTTCATGCCCACAAGTTCAAAATCACACAAACAAGTCTTCCAAAGTTCACCCAACCAAGTTTAAAATGCAAACCAAGTTCAAGACACAAACGAAAGACACATCAATCCTCCTCCTCGTCTTCGTCCTCATCTTAGAAAGACGATTCTGCCTCCTCCGAAGATGATTCTTCCTCCCTCTCCTCATCGCGCACCGCATCACATGAAGCTCCGACGGTGTTGGCAAGATCTTCAACGGCACCTTCATGGGAATGTGTGTGTGGAGGCACATCGAAAGACATTCCGCCCATGACGGCCGGAGGTGCACCCATGCCTCCCATGAGAGAAGCAAAACTCATGCCTCCCATGGCACCTAAACCGCCCACGGAACCTCCGAAGCCACCCATGCCACCCCTGGCGCCGAGGCCACCGCCACCCATGGCGCCGAGGCCATCGCCACCCATGGCGCCGAGGCCACCGCCACCCATTGCACGAACCATGGCTCTTTTTTGGATCAAGACTTCTTCACGTGAAAGATTGACAAACTCCTTTTGCGCCTCATTGAGGTTAGATGTGTCCAAGAAGAACAAGTGCTTCTCCCATTCCAACAATCTTATTCGCTCCTCATTGCTCACCTTCCTCTCCTGCAAAGCCACCTTCCTCTCCTCGGCCACCACCCTCCTCTCCTCGGCCGCCAACCTCCTCTCATCGGCCACGGCATCTTGGTTCCTTGCCATTTTCCTCACCTCGTTGGCTTCTTTTCTTGCCTTCACAATAGCTTCCATAGCATTTTTGAGCTCATCATCTCCTTTCCTCTTCTTCTTTTCTTTTGCGTCTTTCTTGCACCCATCCGGTCGTTTTGGCTTCGAGTATGAAACCGAGTTGGGTGTGGGGCTTCTCTTGCCGTCATCACTTGATGCATCATCCTCCTCCTCATCATCATCATCATTCAACTCAATTGTTCGCTTGCGTTTGTTGCTCAAATGCAAATCATCCAAATCTTCACGCTTCTTCCATTTCTCATCATCCTTCAACACGTTATAGCAATGAGGCAAGGTAAAGACCCTTCCTTTCTTGATCTTCCCCTTCTTAGTTTTCCTCTCCTCTTCTTTGAACAAGTTTTGTGCAATGTGGTACTACATGAAAACAAAGCAAGTTAGCACTTCGAACACCAACAACAAGTATGATGAACATGTATGAAATGCCACTTACTCTATCGTCCTCATTTGTGCCACTTGGGTTCAACTTGTCAACCGCCTTTTGACAAGCCGCCCACCTTTGACAATCCGAGTTGATTGTCGACCACTGGGACCGAAGTGATCTCTCGGAGCTGTCAATTCCACTCACGTTGTGAACATCATAGTGTTCTTTCATCCGCCCCCAATAAGCATCTCTACTTTGATCACCTCCAACGGATGGATCCCTCGACACTTGCAACCAAGTATTGCATAGTAAGATGTCATCGGCGTTGGTGTAATTGCCCGCTCTTCCTTTCGGCGCGTCGACAATGCCCTCACCCTCCTCGTCCATCTCGAACTCATGGTCTTCGAAATGCATGTCATTGGTTTGAGACCAATGCGAATTGTTGGAGCCAACACCCATAGTTGACATGTATGCATCATCGTTGAGACTACAAAGTTTTTTGAACAATGCGAATAAGCTATCTATATGAATGCATTCAAAAAATAACAAGAAAAGAAACGTTGATTTTTTTTACCTTGGGGGCATTTCGTCGAACACGTTGTGCGCGTCGCCCGCCGGCTCAACGAGTGAGCTCGCCGGCGCTTCGGTAGCCGTCGCGCCCGTCACACGCCCTGCAAGCTTCTTCCTCCTCGCCTTTGAGGTGCCGGAGCCGTCCGCCGCCTTGTTCTTCTTCGCCGATGCCTTGCCCTTCTTCGGCCGCGCCGCATCGGGGAGCTTCGAGGGGGGAGGGCGGTGGCTCGGGGCGGCACCGGCGCGACTGTGACGCCCGGATAATTAGGCTACAGTAAAACTCTCTTAATGATGCCATGTCATCTCTGTTTACTGTTGCTAAACTCTCGTTAGTTCAAAACCCGTTCAAAAGTCAAATTCAAAATATGTCAAACAACAAAAGTTTTCAAAAGTTGAAACAAAAATGTCCGGGCAGTGCCAAAAATGGCATAGGTAATTATGGTGTAGAAGACACAATTTTATAAAATACATAAATGCCCTAAATTAAATAAACAAGAAAAGGAAAAGAAATAAAAGAAAAGAAAATACAAAAGCAGAAGACAAAAGAAAAAAAAGAGAAAAGGGCCCCCCTGGACCAGACGGCCCAGCTCGCAGCCAGGCCGGCCCACCTGGCCCATCCGGCCGACCCGGCCCGTTCCCCCGGTCGCTCTCTCCCCTTCCCTGTTCCCTCGACCAGGGTCGGAACAGGGGCGTGTCCCCGCCGGACCCCCTCGCCGGCGTCGAGGAGGGGATAAGATCGCCACGCCCTCGCCTCCTCGATCCCATCTCCCACTCGCCCCCGCTCTCCCCTTGGTCCCTGCGCCTCTCCCTCTCCCCTCAGATCCATCCCACCGCATCCGAGCGCCGCCATGGCCTCGCCGCCGTAGAACTCGCGGCCACCGCGACCTCCGCACCTCTCCGACGTGTCTGCTCGCTCCACCTCCCTCGACTACGCCTCCCCGACGAGCCCCAGTACGCCGGGCGCCCACGAACGCTGCCCCGGCCTCGTCTTCTTCCTCGGATCCCCGGCGCGTCTCCGACAAGCGCCGTCGACTCTGCTGCTACTAAACTCCCAAGGCCCATCTTGCGTGCCGCACGGTGAGCTCCCCCATCTCCCGCCCATCTCCGTTAGCTCCCTCACGCACCGTAGCTGCCTCGTCGCCGTTGTCTGGACCACGTCGCCGCGGATCGCCTCGCCGCCGTGGCCATGCTCTCCGTCGTGCTCGCGTGAGCATGGTATCGTGTTCCTGGTGCTTCCAGGAACCCAACGCGCACGTGCACACGCCTTCCCGTGCCCCTAGCGTTGGATCCACTGACGCCTGAACTCCGGCGTCCGCTCCGCCGCTCGCCACCGCTGTCTCCGGCTGTTTCCGTCCAAGCCCCCTCCACTGTTCGACACGCCTCGACGCGCTCGTCTGTTCGGTCCCAAACACGCCTCGTTCGAACGCCCCGTAGAGCGATCCCCGTCCGCGCCCGAACTGCCGTCCGCCGCGCTCGTCGCCGGCGACCATTCCGGCCACCCCCGCCGTCGTGCTCCCCTCCATTGGTCGCGACGCGAAGAGGCCGTTCCAGAGAGCCTGCCCGCGCCTGATTTGGTGCCCCGTAGGCGAATCCCGACGCTCGCCGGCGTTCGGCCGCTGCGCGCGAGCTCGCGGGAGCTACTCCGGCGGCTCCGCTGAGCTGGCACACAGGGCCCACCCCCTGGGTCACTGCCTGTGGGCCTAGGGGCCCCAACTGGCCACGTTGACCGAAGTCAACTGCGCTGATGTGGCAGCTACTACCACTGACATGCGGGCCCGCGTCATTTAAAACATTTTTGTAAATAAATAAAATGCTAATTATTTCATTAATTAATTTAATTAACTAAATAGTCACTGACTACTGGCCCCCACCCACTAATTAACCCATTTAGTTAGTCTAAACCCCCTGTTATTGCCCCAGACAATGACATGTAGGTCCCACTGGACCCACCTGTCTGGTTTGACTGGTCAACCGACCAGTTGACCTGCTGACATCACTCTGATGTCATGCCTGCGTCATCATTCACTGTTCTGGATAATGTTGGATTTAAATAAATAATTAAAATCAGAAAATGATTAAATCTTTAGAAAATCATATAAAATAATCCGTAACTCGGATGAAAATACTTTCTACATGAAAGTTGCTCAGAACGACGAGATGAATCCGGATACGCAGCCCGTTCGTCCGCCACACATCCCTAACATATTAAACTTGCAACTTTCCCCCGACCGACTACGCTGTTGACGACCCCTCCTTCTTGCCAGAGCAATCAGGCAAGCCCCCCCCCTTGATCACCAGATATCGCCTATTCTTCTCTATACTGCTTGCATTAGAGTAGTGTAGCATGTTACTGCTTTCCGATCAATCCTATTCTGATGCATAGCCTGTCTTTGCTACTACTGTTGTTACCTTTACCTGCAATCCTACATGCTTAGTATAGGATGCTAGTATTCCATCTGTGGCCCTACCTTCTTGTCCGTCTGCTATGCTATACTACTGGGCCGTGATCACTTCGGGAGGTGATCACGGGTATATACTATATACTTTATACATGATACATGTGGTGACTAAAGTCGAGTCGGCTCGAGGAGTACCCGCGAGTGATTCACGGATTGGGGGTTGAAAGGACCTTTGTCCCGACGGCCCTCTGGGTGGATCTTTGTGGCGGAGCGACAGGGCAGGTTGAGACCGCCTAGGTGAGAGGTGGGCCTGGCCCTGGTCGGTGTCCGCGGTTACTTCAAAATAACACGCTTAACGAGTTCTTGGTATTTGATCTGAGTCTGGCCATTTGGTCTATACGCACTAACCAACTACGTGGGAAAGATATGGGCACTCAACGTCGTGGTATCAGCCGAAGCCTTCGTGACGTCAGCGACTGAGTGGCGCGCGCCAGATTGGACCGCGTAACGTGACTTCCTTTGTAATGGAGGTTGCTAGGTCTGCTTCCGGCCGCCCACGCAACGTGCAGGTGTGCAATGGGTGATGGGCCCAGACCCCTGCGTGCTTAGGATTAGACCGGCGTGCTGTCCTCTCTGTTGTGCCTAGGTAAGGCTGCGACGTGTTGATCTTTCGAGGCCGGGCATGACCCAGGAAAGTGTGTCCTGCCAAATGGGATCAAGCGTGTTGGGTTATGTGGTGCACCCCTGCAGGGAAGTTTATCTATTCGAATAGCCGTGATCTTCGGTACAGGACGACTTGGAGTTGTACCTTGACCTTATGACAACTAGAACCGGATACTTAATAAAACACACCCTTCCAAGTGCCAGATATAACCCGATGATCGTTCTCTAACAGGGTGGCGAGGAGCGGATCGCCGGGTAGGTTTATGCTATGCGATGCTACTTGGTGAACTTACCATCTACTCTCTTCTACATGCTGCAAGATGGAGATGGCCTGAAGCGTAGTCTTCGACAGGATTAGCTATCCCCCACTTATTCTGGCATTCTGCAGTTCAGTCCACCGATATGGCCCTTTACACATATACCCATGCATATGTAGTGTAGCTCCTTGCTTGCGAGTACTTTGGATGAGTACTCACGGTTGCTTTTCTTCCTCTTTCCCCCTTTCCCTTCTACCTGGTTGTCGCAACCAGATGCTGGAGCCCAGGAGCCAGACGCCACCATCGACGACAACTCCTACTACACCGTGGGTGCCTACTACTACTTGCAGGCCACCGACGACGACCAGGAGTAGTTTAGGAGGATCCCAGGCAGGAGGCATGCGCCTCTTTCGATCTGTATCCCAGTTTGTGCTAGCCTTCTTAAGGCAAACTTGTTTAACTTATGTCTGTACTCAGATATTGTTGCTTCCGTTGACTCGTCTATGATCGAGCAATTGTATTCGAGCCCTCGAGGCCCCTGGCTTGTATTATGATGCTTGTATGACTTATTTTATTTTTAGAGTTGTGTTGTGATATCTTCCCGTGAGTCCCTGATCTTGATCGTACACGTTTGCGTGTATGATTAGTGTATGATTGAATCGGGGGCGTCACAAGTTGGTATCAGAGCCGACTGCCTATAGGAATCCCCCTTCCACACTCCTTGGCCGAAGTCGAGTCTAGACATTACAAAACTTTTACTAACATGGATGTGCGCCTTACGGGCCCACGCCATTGGGTGGTATTAGGATCTTTTATTCCTCGACCTATACTCTGGGACTCTGACCTCTCTCCTATTCGGGTTAAAATGAATTTATTAACTCTAACTCTAGGTTCTCGTAACTACTTCCTCCCGTAGAGCCCTTAGCACAAATGATCGCCTGCTGCACCGAATGATTCCGAAGATACTCTCCGATGTTCACTCGAGACTTTGTGTCCGTTGCTTTTGCAATTCCCTACCACCGAAATATCCCTATGGATAAATACATACATCTGTCGTTCTTACTTTTGTTCCCAGTTGATCTTGTCATTACAAGATACCCTGAAATTCTCTCTATTGATCCGAGAATACCTTGTGCCCACTGCCTCGCAGTTCTTGCCACATGAATACCCTCTACGGATAATTCCTCGCACTTACCGAGTATCCGCTCTTCCCCCGTTGTTTATATGATTTACAAGACACATTGAAATACTATCTGATCTTTTGATAATCCTCTGCCCGCTATTACTCGGCAAATACTTGTCTGCTTGCATTATGGTTGCGTTCCATATGACTAGCAATATTCATTAGTATCCTTTGTCATTATCATTTCGAGTCCCTTGATTCAATATGTTGCGAATGCTCGCAATCCTCAATCAGATCCTAGAATTCATCCTTCCGGCTCAGGTGATCAGAGTGTTTGCTTCTGATCCCTTGATTTTGGAGCTCATAATTCCTTTGCATTTGAGCTTTGAATTAGTCAGTTGTTTTGATAATCCAATCTCCTTGCTTTCTTTCTTCTGCTGGTTGAGTACCAATGCTCACGTCAGATCTCTTGTGGACCACCAGCGACGTCCTTCATATTCAATAACTTTGTGAGTCTTTTCTCGGATACATAATGCCTTTGATAAATTGTATCCTCTGCTTTGTCAACCATGCTCTGCTTTCGAGCTGGTGATATTTACTCTTGAAACTTGTGGTATATGTTTCTAAGATACCCCGATGGGTTGAACCTTATGCCTTCCTTAATCTGTGTGAACCCGAAAACTTTTCACGGGTCATACTCCTCTAGTAATTCACCCGGTAGGTTTTCACACTGAAATCGTTTTATTAGAGCTGTGAATGAAAGATTATGCATTGGAGAAGTGGGAGTCGACCTTGAACCTTGTGTTCATGCCCATTGACACGATGTAGAACTTATCATGGAAGTTGCTCGTAAAAATAATTACCCCCTTGTTATACGTTCATCTGGTATCCGTGGTTCGATCATTTATGATTGTAGTTCCGACCATATGTTCTTGATTCCATTTCCCGGACAAGTTAGAGTACTTGCCTTCTGCAGATCAATACGCATGCCGAACCTCTATTTTGATCTGCCTTCTTTGTATTACCCCCATGGTATCTCGAGGATATATCTTATGAATTTCTGATGAAGTAGTACCTTCCCTGTCATAGTGACTCCATGGGTTCTGGGTTGTCGTCAACCGAGAACATCGATAAGTGAATCGATTCCGCGCTCCGATATGATAACTCTAAGTAATTTTCGTTGCTTATGAGTTTAATACTCCTTCAAGTCATTCCTAGCCTGATTGGCTATATCCTTATCGTGCTAAATTTTAACTGTGCTACCTGGTCCTTCTTCCCGGAGCACGATTTTCGATGATGAGCTAAGCTTACGTCGATCTTCCTCATCATATCATTTTGCTGTAACATCCCAAAATTCTAAATTTTGGAATGTTATAATAAACAGATAGATTGGATTGATTGTTTGATTGATTGACTGAAAGTGAGTGAATTCGAAATCTTTTGAAAGTTAAATGAGAGGGAATAAAAGGACTTTCCCAAACTTTCATTTTGCTGTTATGATCTCCATGAATTCAAATTCTTTACACCACAAAACCCTGGAGAGAAGGTGACATGACTTCTTCCATTTATTTAAATGACAAGGGGTGTTGAAAATATTTGAATTTCATTTGAGAATATTTCCAATTCTGAAACTTTATGCAACTCCATGATTTTCACGAGCGAAGATAAAATGACTTCTTCAAAACATATGAAATATGAGTTGGGAGTTTCAAAGGATCAAATTCAAAGTCCTGTTGGAAATTATTTTTAATTTGGAGTTATTTGGGTTTTATTCAAATTATTTTTCTCCAAAAATAAAATATATGGAAAATAGGGTAACATGATTCCCTACATCATAAAATTAGAGAACAATTAATTTGAAATCATTTTGGTATTTTTAAAATGATTTTTATGAGGTTTTAGTGCAGCAGTAGTACTCTTTGCTTTATCTGAATTTTTTTATATTTTATTTGATGCTAGAAAAATATGCATGTTGTAGAAAATCTTTTTCTGAAAATTTTGATATATAATATGCCTATATAAATATTTTATTGTATTTTTCGTTATTCGGTTTTCCTTCTGTTTCTATTTAAAAACAAATAACAAAAACTGTACATGCGGCCCATCACTAACTGCCGCCCAGGTACACATTATAGTACCAGCAGGCGCCCCTTTTTTTTTTCTCTCCTACATGGGCCCGGCCCAGCCAGCCTTTTATTCTTTTTTTTACTTAGGCCGATTTTTGTTAAAAAAAAAACTGCAGCCCGTGTACGCGCGCGGCCGGCCGAAGCTTTAGGCCCATCCGAGGCGCGTCTTTTCTCCTCTGTTTCGTTTAATTACGTCTACGTTTAGTCCCACATTGCCTAGCCTTTAACCCCTAAACCTCTTTTCCACCTATAAATATAGACACATAGAGCCTCCAAAAAATTTATCCATTGCGGGTTAAATCAATATTTTGGTTTGACTAGCTAAAAATATATTTCTCCTCTCCGGCGGAACTTTTGGAAGTTGTCTGCACACTCCGAAGTCGTTTTTAGGTATATTTATTTGTTCTCTGTAAATACGTTAGACATAATTTTTTTTTTAGCCGTAGCTATTTTTTCTTCTGCAAAACAGCTTGGCCCTGATTTTTTAAATAGCCATAACTTTTTACTCGTTCATCCAAATTAGATGAAACCAGCGCCTATGGTTTCGTCTTGTTTTCACCTATCCAGTTAACCTGTCACGTCAACTTTTTGCAATTTTCAAAATTTGAAATTTGTTCAAATTCATATTCAAAATTCTTTTGTTCATAACTTAAGTTTCGTAGCTCCGTTTGAGTTGATTCTTTTTGCTAATCGAAGCTCTTGACCTAAACTTTCTGATAAGGCCAAATTCACATAATTTTGGTACTGTTAGAAATTGTCTTATGTTGCAAGAGTTATTTGCTTGGTTTTGAAGTTTTCCGAATTGTTTTTCTCGTTCTTTCTGATCTTTTGAGTGATTGCTTATGTGTGGTTACCATTGCTTGCTCTCGATAGATTGACCTGAGTGTGACGAGTAGATCTATCCAGAGTATTGAGTGCGAATCATCTTCATCAACATTGCAGGCAAGTAACACTTTGATCATACCTTTCCATACCCAGTTTTTATTGCATTAGATCAATCCTCAAACATTGCATGGTTAGGATCTAATTAAATTGTGGGTATTGGGAAGTAGTTGAGGTAGTACCTATTACCTGTTTTATTTATCAAACCCTTGGGAGTTACTTCTACGTTGCTATTATATTGCCATGCTATGCTCGTAGACGTGGATTGGGTTTGAGAGATTTCCATGACAGATGTGAGATTGTTAATTAATGGTTTACCTAAGGTGGCAACTAAAACTCACATCTGGGTGGATTGAGGTACCTGGGTATTCCAGGATTGCCTGTTTTTCTTTGGACCGCCACCCAGGTTCAAAGGGATCATAAGATTATTCATGCTAGAAACTTCCGTGTGCAGCCGCAAGCTATTATGGGCTCTAGCATAGTTGATTAAGTTGTGTGAACTCTTACAGTGGTAGACTAGCAGATGTAGGAGAAAGTAGGTGTAACTGTCTACCCATACGTAAGGTGCAAACACTTCTGAAAGACCGTGTCTCGGTCATCCGTTACTCAAACACCATGTAGTGCGAGTAATCCAACAGAGGAGATCGAGTCTTGTGGGGAAAAGTGCGCAAACCTCTGCAGAGTGTACAAACTAATCATGATTAGCCGTGTCCCCGGTTATGGACATCTTGAGTATCTAGTTCTTGGATTATCCCGTTGATCTCATCATGTTACTTAATTTAAATTTGATTTGGGTTAAATCACGTTCTTAATTGGGATTGAGATGCTGTTAACCATCTCAATGTTTCACAACCACCATGATAGTTAAATAAAATTTATTCCTTTGAAGTAGGGAAAAATTGGCTTTTCGCAAAAACATTATAACCATAGAGCTTTTTCCACCAGCCATATATGCATGTAGTATAGCATTATTCTGTTCATTACTCTCTATGTGTTACATTGCCAGCATATTCCATGTGCTGACCCGTTTTCGGGTTGCAACGTTTCATGTTGCAGGATTCTTACGACGAGTAAGTGATACGTTAGGGTTACGATTTCTACACTCAACTTTGCCGTTGGTGTTGATGAGAATCCACAACCCTGTTACTTCTGCTATTTTGGATTGAGGTAATAGTATTTACGTTACTTTATGCATGTGATTTACCTCTGTTATAAATCCTCGAGTACTGTGTGTGTCAGCATACCGATCCAGGGATGACACTTAAGCACAGAGACTTGATCCATTCGGGTCGGGTCGCTACAAGATGGTATCAGAGCACATGTTGACTGTAGGACGTGACCCTAGAAACTGGCAAGCCCATAGGAAGGATTTTCCCTAAAACTTTCCTTTTTAAAAAGATCTTTTACCTCTCTCCTTTTCTGAGCTTATTCAAATATTCCCTTTAAGTGAGACCATACCCTTTTTCCTTTTGGACCACTCGAGGATTCAACGGATAAGACCACTTCAAGAAGTACAGGATATCAGACAACTAAGACCATTCGGAATGAAGAGGATTTTACCATGCATTATGATAATGGAAACTACAACGGTTGAAGATTCCGAAGACTGGGAGAATTTGAAGGCTCTGAAGAATTGCCAGATGTGTATGACCTAGGAAGGTTACCCTTATGGAACTTGGCAGACTATGGAAGCTGTCAATACTCGAGAGCAAGGTGTATCGGAGAAAGACCGAAACATGGAGAGTTAGAAACTCAATGTTTTGTCAAGGAAACCCTAAGGCAGGAGATATCAATTATGGAATGAAAGCTCATGGCAGTAACATGGGCATAGACACGGCTGACCATGGTGTTATTACCCGTTTATGCTATTGTCACCGTGCGGAGTTAAGCATGCAGATGCATGGAAGGATTGGATGGTAGAAAACTGATGGAGCACCTATCAGCAAGATGAAGTTTTAACTTTAGACCGGTGTATCACCAGGATCTGGAGTATTACATCAAGAAGTTTAGGATGGACCTGCAGGAAGCTGTATTTGGCAAAGAAGTGTTTCATGAAGAACTCAGAACCCAGAAACTGAAAGTAGCCAAGCTGGGAAAGCAAAACCTTGAGACATCAAAGATTCGTCAGGAACTGAAGGACAGTAGGATCATGGTTCATGTCAAGGATGTTGAGACCCAGAAGTTTGGAACGCAATTATTAAAGGACGCCACGAGAGACTTCGCGTCAACAGAGAGGGTCTGGCAAAAGAACTTGAGAAGGGCAAGCATGATTGGAAGAAGCCCATCGGAGACATGAACAAGATTTCAAGAGTTTGGCGACTTTGAAGATTTTTGACCTCTAGAAGACCCAACCCCTGTTATATGCCTACGTTAGATGCGACGTTTGTGAGCTGTCATTTGTTTGATGTTTTTCTGACAGCCACGGTAAAAACCTATCTATTCAAAACTATTGTTTGTATTGTGTGTATCCCCCTCTATCTCTCTTATCTCACCCCAAACCCATGGACCCAATAGAGGATGAAGGGAGATGAGCTTGTATTTTCTGGACCAATGAGTCAATTGGAGACGGACCGATGGATTCAGAACATGGAGGATCACATGGAGAATAACCCTATAGCCGGGAAGGATATGACCCAACATGCTCTTCAATGCTTTGGAAGAGGTGCCACTAACCTGGTAGAGGATGTACCAAACCATCAATGGATGGCAAGGAGTAACCACTTGGAAGGAATTTAAGTGGACTTTGGTAAAGTCTTGGCTTGTGTCCCAAAAGTTGAGGCCTTATGGGAAGGATATGAAGAAAACGTGCGCATGCAAGCTTTGTGGAGAAATAGGACACAACCATAAAGAAAACAAGGACGAATACCCTCATAAGCGGAGGATTACCAAAGGAGTTAGCAGAGGATCTCAGGGAACTTCGGTTGGAGATTGTTCCCAAAGGTTTTGTTGCAGCAATGGAAGTTCAGTCTACATTGTTGGGAAAGATCCGTGAAGCTCAGAAGGATGACAAAGAGATTGCCGAGATAAAAGTGAGAATGAGCAAAGGAAAGGCCAAGGATTTTCGTAAGGATGAGCCCGACACCTTATGGTTCGAGGACCGTGTATATGTGCCCAATAATGCAAAGATCAGGAAGTTAATACTTCAGGAGGCTCATGACTCACCATACTCGATTCGCCCTGGAAACACCAAGATGTATTTGGATTTGAAGGAGCGTTTCTGGTGGACTGGTATGAAGAAGGATATTGCGGAGTATGTAGTCGTAGGTGATGTATGCCAGAGAGTAAAGGCAGAGCATCAGAAGCCAGCAGGATTACTACAGCCTATGCCGATACCCGAATGGAAGTGGGATAAGCTTGGCATGGATTTCCTTACCGGATTTCCCAGAACCAGAACGGGATATGATTCTATCTGGGTAGTAGTTGATTCGCTTGACCAAAGTGGCTCACGTTATCCCAATGAAAACCACCTATACAAGTGCGAAGTTGGCCAAGATATATATGACCAGGATCGTATGTCTGCATGGAGTTCCGAGGACCATCATATCAGATAGAGGAACACAGTTTACCTCAAAGTTTTGGAATCAGCTGCACCAGAGTTTGGGTACTAGGCTAGAGTTCAATACAGCCTTTCATCCGCAGACAGATGGATAGACCGAGAGAGTCAATCAGATTCTGGAGGACATGTTGAGAGCGTGTGTGCTAGTTTATGGATCTAGTAGGGATGATAATCTACCTTACGCGGAGTTCTCATACGACAACAGTTACCAAGCCAGT
Organism: Aegilops tauschii subsp. strangulata; assembly: GCF_002575655.3. Lineage (NCBI taxonomy): Eukaryota > Viridiplantae > Streptophyta > Magnoliopsida > Poales > Poaceae > Aegilops > Aegilops tauschii. The sequence continues at coordinate 523,488,155 of NC_053036.3, forward strand.
TTGAAGATGGCCCCTTTTGAAGCTTTGTATGGGAGAAGGAGCCAGACACCGTTGATGTGGGATGAAGTTGGAGACCGTCAGTTGTTTGGACCAAATGTGATCAAGGAGTCAGAAGAGAATGTTAAGTTGATTCAAGATAGACTGAAGGTAGCTCAGTCCAAACATAAGAGTTATGCAGACTCAAAAACGTAAGGAGGTAGTCTATGAAATTGGAGACAGAGCATGCCTTCATGTGTTCCCTCTGCGAGGAGTTAAACGATTTGGAGTTAAGGGAAAGTTAGCCCCGAAATTTGTAGGACCATACCAAGTTTTGGAGCGTATGGGAGAAGTGGCCAACAAGCTGGAGTCACCCGAAGGACTGTCAGGAGTTCATGATGTGTTTCACGTTTCCCAGTTGAAGAAGTGCCATGCAGAGATGGCCAATATTCCCCTGTAAGGACGCTTGACCCTGGAAAGGATAATGATGTTCCACGAAGTGGAGTATGGACTTCATAAGTATAAGTTTTTTTTATCTCGGTATGTGGGATATCTCACGAGGATGAAGAGATAAATTACTATTGGATATAAAGGAGGTATGATGTTGGAAATATGGATCAATGGAATTCCATGATGAGTCTGAATAATCATGTCCTAGTTTGGTGCCAATAGAAGGAAGGAAGACAGTACAATTGGATGGATTTAAGAATACTAGGAAGTTGGATGTTGGATTAAGGATCAATTGCCCGATGATGAGTTCAAGGTTTACCAGTGATGAGATGGGCCATAACCCACAGGCCCCAGGACCTGCCAAGAAGCAAGCATATTCTTGCTGAAGGCAAGACCCTGGAAGAAGTTACGATTTTTATCGACAGACGATCTTATAGGAGTTACGCAAAACCTGAGGGTTGGGAAGGAACGATAGATGTTTGTTTGGCTTGCAGAATCCATGGATTTATCCGAACTTGGTTCGTCGACAAGAGAAATTCGGCAATGCTTGCGAGGATGACCGAGTGTTAGAATGCGAGATTCGCTAAACCATATACAAGGTAATGATTTGGGTGCGGGATGGATTGATCACCATACCGACTTACTCTTATTATTCGCTTTGCTATACGGGATGGTAAATCTGAGTGACTTACCTATAGTAGAGAGACGACGATCAAACCTTGCTTGAACCTTAGAATGGTATAAGAATGTTTCCCTTGTACACGACAGTTGTTGCCAACCATAGGTTATACGGTGAGGATCAACCCAGACCCATTTCCTGCAGGAGAAACCATAATTGGAAGACCACCATGAGATATCGATAGTTGTTTAGTATTGGCGCCTGACCCGTCAGCTAAGAAGACCCAGTCTCGGAACAACCTTACCAAGATGAAAGGACAGAAGTATTGAGGAAAAGGTTATGCCACTACCGGAAGAGCCCAGAGAAGGAATTTTTCCGAGAATTTGAGAAGACCGCCCCGTCAAGAATAAGGATGGAGTATATGAGTTTTGATGGAACAATAACAATGCTTCTAAGGGTGGTAGCACCCCAGACCCTCTGTGATGATCGATGGATTTTGAGAAGACCCCAAACCTAACCTATTTATTGCGAGCCTCTCCGAATCTCGAGGACGAGATTCATTTTAAGGGTGGTAGGTTTGTAACATCCCAAAATTCTAAATTTTGGAATGTTATAATAAACAGATAGATTGGATTGATTGTTTGATTGATTGACTGAAAGTGAGTGAATTCGAAATCTTTTGAAAGTTAAATGAGAGGGAATAAAAGGACTTTCCCAAACTTTCAATTTGCTGTTATGATCTCCATGAATTCAAATTCTTTTCACCACAAAACCCTGGAGAGAAGGTGACATGACTTCTTCCATTTATTTAAATGACAAGGGGTGTTGAAAATATTTGAATTTCATTTGAGAATATTTCCAATTCTGAAACTTTATGCAACTCCATGATTTTCACGAGCGAAGATAAAATGACTTCTTCAAAACATATGAAATATGAGTTGGGAGTTTCAAAGGATCAAATTCAAAGTCCTGTTGGAAATTATTTTTAATTTGGAGTTATTTGGGTTTTATTCAAATTATTTTTCTCCAAAAATAAAATATATGGAAAATAGGGTAACATGATTCCCTACATCATAAAATTGGAGAACAATTAATTTGAAATCATTTTGGTATTTTTAAAATGATTTTTATGAGGTTTTAGTGCAGCAGTAGCACTCTTTGCTTTATCTGAATTTTTTTATATTTTATTTGATGCTAGAAAAATGTGCATGTTGTAGAAAATCTTTTTATGAAAATTTTGATATATAATATGCCTATATAAATATTTTATTGTATTTTTCTTTATTCGGTTTTCCTTCTGTTTCTATTTAAAAACAAATAACAAAAACTGTACATGTGGCCCATCACTAACTGCCGCCCAGATGCACATCATAGTACCGGCGGGCGCCCCATTTTTTTTCTTCTCTCCTACATGGGCCGGGCCCAGCCAGCCTTTTATTCTTTTTTTTTACTTACACCGATTTTTGTTAAAAAAAAAACTGCAGCCCGTGTACACGCGCGGCCGGCCGAAGCTTTAGGCCCATCCGAGGCGCGTCTTTTCTCCTCTGTTTCGTTTAATTACGTCTACGTTTAGTCCCACATTGCCTAGCCTTTAACCCCTAAACCTCTTTTCCACCTATAAATATAGACACATAGAGCCTCCAAAAAATTTATCCATTGCGGGTTAAATCAATATTTTGGTTTGACTAGCTAAAAATATATTTCTCCTCTCCGGCGGAACTTTTGGAAGTTGTCTGCACACTCCGAAGTCGTTTTTAGGTATATTTATTCGTTCTCTGTAAATACGTTAGACATAAATTTATTTTTTTTAGCCGTAGCTATTTTTTCTTCTGCAAAACAGCTTGGCCCTGATTTTTCAAATAGCCATAACTTTTTACTCGTTCATCCAAATTAGATGAAACCAGCGCCTATGGTTTTGTCTTGTTTTCACCTATCCAGTTAACCTGTCACGTCAACTTTTTGCAATTTTCAAAATTTGAAATTTGTTCAAATTCATATTTAAAATTCTTTTGTTCATAACTTAAGTTTCGTAGCTCCGTTTGAGTTGATTCTTTTTGCTAATCGAAGCTCTTGACCTAAACTTTCTGATAAGGCCAAATTCACATAATTTTGGTACTGTTAGAAATTGTCTTATGTTGCAAGAGTTATTTGCTTGGTTTTGAAGTTTTCCGAATTGTTTTTCTCGTTCTTTCTGATCTTTTGAGTGATTGCTTATGTGTGGTTACCATTGCTTGCTCTCGATAGATTGACCTGAGTGTGACGAGTAGATCTATCCAGAGTATTGAGTGCGAATCATCTTCATCAACATTGCAGGCAAGTAACACTTTGATCATACCTTTCCATACCCAGTTTTTATTGCATTAGATCAATCCTCAAACATTGCATGGTTAGGATCTAATTAAATTGTGGGTATTGGGAAGTAGTTGAGGTAGTACCTATTACCTGTTTTATTTATCAAACCCTTGGGAGTTACTTCTACGTTGCTATTATATTGCCATGCTATGCTCGTAGACGTGGATTGGGTTTGAGAGATTTCCATGACAGATGTGAGATTGTTAATTAATGGTTTACCTAAGGTGGCAACTAAAACTCACATCTGGGTGGATTGAGGTACCTGGGTATTCCAGGATTGCCTGTTTTTCTTTGGACCGCCACCCAGGTTCAAAGGGATCATAAGATTATTCATGCTAGAAACTTCCGTGTGCAGCCGCAAGCTATTATGGGCTCTAGCATAGTTGATTAAGTTGTGTGAACTCTTACAGTGGTAGACTAGCAGATGTAGGAGAAAGTAGGTGTAACTGTCTACCCATACGTAAGGTGCAAACACTTCTGAAAGACCGTGTCTCGGTCATCCGTTACTCAAACACCATGTAGTGCGAGTAATCCAACAGAGGAGATCGAGTCTTGTGGGGAAAAGTGCGCAAACCTCTGCAGAGTGTACAAACTAATCATGATTAGCCGTGTCCCCGGTTATGGACATCTTGAGTATCTAGTTCTTGGATTATCCCGTTGATCTCATCATGTTACTTAATTTAAATTTGATTTGGGTTAAATCACGTTCTTAATTGGGATTGAGATGCTGTCAACCATCTCAATGTTTCACAACCACCATGATAGTTAAATAAAATTTATTCCTTTGAAGTAGGGAAAAATTGGCTTTTCGCAAAAACATTATAACCATAGAGCTTTTTCCACCAGCCATATATGCATGTAGTATAGCATTATTCTGTTCATTACTCTCTATGTGTTACATTGCCAGCATATTCCATGTGCTGACCCATTTTCGGGCTGCAACGTTTCATGTTGCAGGATTCTTACGACGAGTAAGTGATACGTTAGGGTTACGATTTCTACACTCAACTTTGCCGTTGGTGTTGATGGGAATCCACAACCCTGTTATTTCCGCTATTTTGGATTGAGGTAATAGTATTTACGTTACTTTATGCATGTGATTTACCTCTGTTATAAATCCTCGAGTACTGTGTGTGTCAGCATACCGATCCAGGGATGACACTTAAGCACAGAGACTTGATCCATTCGGGTCGGGTCGCTACATTTGCCTTGAACCACAAGCTTGGTTTCAAGTTTGTGCCGTACCCGAGGTTCCAATAACCTTTCGCTTCATCATTCCTTTGACTTGATGTCATCGCTGATCGATTACATCTTCAGGTAATCTCTCGACAAATGTGTCGTGGTCATCATCGACATTTTGAATCCTTCCAAGATACCAATCAAATTCATGATGATAAGTACCACCCTTGTCCCTTGGTAATTTGAGTTACCATCGACAACATCCTTGCCTTCCCTCCAACACAAACTTGTTCGTGTTTTGTATTACACCTTGGGTTCCTTGCCATCCAGCTTATGTTGTGTTCTACCTTGGAGTATTACCATCTGTTATGTCGAGAGTGTCATGGGAATGCCCCACCTCTTAAGAATTCTTGGAATAGTGATACTTCTCACCATCACCATTCTTTCTTGGTCCCTGTGTTCCAACCGGAATACCAATAAGTGAACTCTGTTGTGAGAATTTATTATCTCTAGCAACCATATTGCTTCGGAGTTAATGGACAATAATTCCAATTTGGTGTGTTGGTTGCTAAATCGTCATTCCGACATTGGCTGTGCAACCCAACCCATATTTCGAGTGCACCTTTCATCAAATGTTTAACTGAGGATGTTTTCCTCGAACATACATCATTATGTCATTGATCTGACAAATGTTAACTCCTTGATCACATAATTGTGGAAATCCATCTTTTTGGGAATTTTCGACGAATTGTCGCTGAGTTCACCAGCCATCTCCTCATCCTCTCCATGGTTTACTGATGAACTCTTGTTTTCGGAACTCGCTTCCATAGTTCATTTCCCGAGAATCTTACGATGTCTTCTCGTCAAATTGTGTCGCACCCTTTTCTTCTCAGGCATCCTGAGTCTGAGGTATCCTGACGCATATCGAATCTGAACTTCGGTCTGATATGATGGTTGGAATATATTTCCAAGAGTTACAACATTGGTCTTTAACCCGATAAGGTGATGTCATGCCTAGCACACCTGGCCAGAGGACCTATTGTTATAGTTTCCATTTTAGCAAGGTTAGCCATTCTTCTATGAGGAAACTATAAGACTTATTCTACAAGTTGTTCCTGATGGATCCTTCATGCATCTGAATTTTGACCTTTGCATGAAGACCATGTCAATGCTATCTCGAAGCATGTCTGTGGTACTCTGATCACGATAAGAACATTTGAAGCACCATGCCAAATTTTCTTTATCGATTATCAAACACTGTTGTTCGGGTAATGTCATGAACTTCCTCTCCCCTTACCTAAATGGTTTTCTGCTTTGTATCCTGGCATGGATATCATGCCCTTTTTGTCCTTGAGAAGGTATACCCCTGAAATATGTGTTTAAACACATTTTCCTTTCCATTGTTCTGTTTAATCTGATATTCATATTTTCCTTTCCATTGTTTGGTTTAACCTTTCTTGGGATCTATATGATCTAAGTAGTAATATTCTGCTACTCATGTAAACACCTCGGTGTACAACTTTGTCAGTAAGACCCTGATACTATTGTTGATGACATTCCGGTAACCACCGATGGACGAGAACTCTGCCTATTGGTCCGCCTCGTTCAACGAGCAGGAAAATGGTTCTCTTCGTCCCTCGCCCTTGGTACCGACGTTGTTGCCGACATAACTGACAGGTTGTTCTCTGACGTGCCTTGCTATCATAACCGTGCAAGAGGTCACCGCTCTTCTACTTTGAACCCACATGGTGGGCCCATAACCCACAGTTCCACAGGATCGAAACCTGACTCTCCTGTACCCCCCCGTTCCCAAGGTTGTTCCTTGCACGTGGCCTTGGATGTAATTCACGAGCCACCTCCCGAGAGATCATCAATTCTGGTATCGGACACAATAATTATTCCCATTGCTTTGAACCCCTTTCAGGCCCTGTTTCAGGCAGAACGATTGCCTGCCCGCTCGAAATTTCCCATAATACCTCCTCACTCTGCTCTCGATAATGTCTTAAGTTTCAATTCGAGAGTTACTTTCCGCCACCTTCCCTGATGTTATCTACTAGATAAGCAAACATTGTAGCGGTCCGTTCTTCCGAAATACCCCCTTTATTCTTCCGTAAGTACGATGGAGTTCCCGAAGAAAGGATGCCGACTTCATCATGATGGCTGGAAGCAGAGTAATGAAGACGTCAATGTAATGGATCGACCTGTTCGAGAAAAGCAACCAAGACCGAGAAGATCCGTTAGATTTTTCATAACCCAATCCCTTCCCCCTTACTCCCCTCCTAAATCCCGGGACGAGATTTCTTGTAGTGGAGGAGAATTGTGACGCCCGGATAATTAGGCTACAGTAAAACTTTCCTAATGATGCCATGTCATCTCTGTTTACTGTTGCTAAACTCTCGTTAGTTCAAAACCCGTTCAAAAGTCAAATTCAAAATATGTCAAACAACAAAAGTTTTTAAAAGTTGAAACAAAAATGTTCGGGCAGTGCCAAAAATGGCATAGGTAATTATGGTGTAGAAGACACAATTTTATAAAATACGTAAATGCCCTAAATTAAATAAAACAAAAAAGGAAAAGAAATAAAAGAAAAGAAAATACAAAAGCAGAAGAGAAAAGGACCCCCCCTGGACGAGACGGCCCAGCTTGCAGCCAGGCCGGCCCACCTGGCCCATCCGGCCGACCCGACCCGTTCCTCCGGTCGCTCTCTCCCCTTCCCTGTTCCCTCGACCAGGGTCGGAACAGGGGCGTGTCCCCGCCGGACCCCCTCGCCGACGTCGAGGAGGGGATAAGATCGCCACGCCCTCGCCTCCTCGATCCCATCTCCCACTCGCCCCCACTCTTCCCTCGGTCCCTGCGCCTCTCCCTCTCCCCTCAGATCCATCCCACCGCATCCGAGCGCCGCCATGGCCTCACCGCCGTAGAACTCGCGGCCACCGCGACCTCCGCACCTCTCCGACGTGTCCGCTCGCTCCACCTCCCTCGACTACGCCTCCCCGACGAGCCGCAGTACGCCGGGCGCCCACGAACGCTGCCCCAGCCTCGTCTTCTTCCTCGGATCCCCGGCGCGTCTCCGACGAGCGCCGTCGACTCTGCTGCTACTAAACTCCCAAGGGCCATCTTGCGTGCCGCACGGTGAGCTCCCCCATCTCCCGCCCATCTTCGTTAGCTCCCTCGCGCACCGTAGCTACCTCGTCGCCGTTGCCTGGACCACGTCGCCGCGGATCGCCTCGCCGCCGTGGCCATGCTCTCCGTCGTGCTCGCGTGAGCACGGCATCGTGTTCCTGGTGCTTCCAGGAACCCAATGCGCACGCGCACACGCCTTCCCGTGCCCCTAGCGCTGGATCCACTGACGCCCGAACTCCGGCGTCCGCTCCGCCGCTCGCCACCGCTGTCTGCGGCTGTTTCCGGCCAAGCCCCCTCCACCGTTCAACGCGCCTCGACGCGCTCGTCTGTTCGGTCCCAGACACGCCTCGTTCGAACGCCCCGTAGCACGATCCCCGTCCGCGCCCGAACTGCCATCCGCCGCGCTCGTCGCCGGCGACCATTCTGCCACCCTCGCCGTCGTGCTCCCCTCCATCGGTCGTGGCGCGAAGAGGCCGTTCCAGAGAGCCTGCCCGTGCCCGATTTGGTGCCCCGTAGGCGAATCCCGACGCTTGCCGGCGTTCGGCCGCTCCGCGCGAGCTCGCCGGAGCTACTCCGGCGGCTCCGCTGAGCTGGCACACAGGGGCCCACCCCCTGGGTCACTGCCTGTGGGCCTAGGGGCCCCAACTGGCCACGTTGACCGAAGTCAACTGCGCTGATGTGGCAGCTACTACCACTGACATGCGGGCCCGCGTCATTTAAAACATTTTTGTAAATAAATAAAATGCTAATTATTTCATTAATTAATTTAATTAACTAAATAGTCACTGACTACTGGGCCCCACCCACTAATTAACCCATTTAGTTAGTCTAAACCCCCTGTTATTGCCCCAGACAATGACATGTAGGTCCCACTGGACCCACCTGTCCGGTTTGACTGGTCAACCGACCAGTTGACCTGCTGACATCACTCTGATGTCATGCCTGCGTCATCATTCACTGTTCAGGATACTGTTGGATTTAAATAAATAATTAAAATCAGAAAATGATTAAATCTTTAGAAAATCATATAAAATAATCCGTAACTCGGATGAAAATACTTTCTACATGAAAGTTGCTCAGAACGACGAGACGAATCCGGATACGCAGCCTGTTCGTCCGCCACACATCCCTAACATATCGAACTCGCAACTTTCCCCCCTCCGGTTCATCTGTCCGAAAACGTGAAACACTGGGAATACTTTCCCGGATGTTTCCCCCCTTCGCCGGTATCACCTACTACTGCGTTTGGGCACACCTAGCATCACGCTTTGTCATGTCATGCATCGTTATGCATCTGTTTGCATTGTATTCATTGTTTCTTCCCCCTCTTCTCTCCGGTAGACTACGAGACCGACGCTGCTGCTGGTGCCCCGACCGACTACGCTGTTGACGACCCCTCCTTCTTGCCAGAGCAATCAGGCAAGCCCCCCCTTGATCACCAGATATCGCCTATTCTTCTCTATACTGCTTGCATTAGAGTAGTGTAGCATGTTACTGCTTTCCGATTAATCCTATTCTGATGCATAGCCTGTCTTTGCTACTACTGTTGTTACCTTTACCTGCAATCCTACATGCTTAGTATAGGATGCTAGTATTCCATCTGTGGCCCTGCCTTCTTGTCCGTCTGCTATGCTATACTACTGGGACGTGATCACTTCGGGAGGTGATCACGGGTATATACTATATACTTTATACATGATACATGTGGTGACTAAAGTCGGGTCGGCTCGAGGAGTACCCGCGAGTGATTCACGGATTGGGGGCTGAAAGGACCTTTGTCCCGACGGCCCTCTGGGTGGATCTTTGTGGCAGAGCGACAGGGCAGGTTGAGACCGCCTAGGTGAGAGGTGGGCCTGGCCCTAGTCGGTGTCCGCGGTTACTTCAAAATAACACACTTAACGAGTTCTTGGTATTTGATCTGAGTCTGGCCATTTGGTCTATGCGCACTAACCAACTACGTGGGAAAGATATGGGCACTCGACGTCGTGGTATCAGCCGAAGCCTTCGTGACGTCAGCGACTGAGCGGCGCGCGCCAGATTGGACCGCGTAACGTGACTTCCTTTGTAATGGAGGTTGCTAGGTCTTCTTCCGGCCGCCCACGCAACGTGCAGGTGTGCAATGGGCGATGGGCCCAGACCCCTGCGCGCTTAGGATTAGACCGGCGTGCTGACCTCTCTGTTGTGCCTAGGTAGGGCTGCGACGTGTTGATCTTCCGAGGCCGGGCATGACCCAGGAAAGTGTGTCCGGCCAAATGGGATCAAGCGTGTTGGGTTATGTGGTGCACCCCTGCAGGGAAGTTTATCTATTCGAATAGCCGTGATCTTCGGTAACAGGACGACTTGGAGTTGTACCTTGACCTTATGACAACTAGAACCGGATACTTAATAAAACACACCCTTCCAAGTGCCAGATATAACCCGGTGATCGTTCTCTAACAGGGTGGCGAGGAGGGGATCGCCGGGTAGGTTTATGCTATGCGATGCTACTTGGTGAACTTACCATCTACTCTCTTCTACATGCTGCAAGATGGAGATGGCCTGAAGCGTAGTCTTCGACATGATTAGCTATCCCCCACTTATTCTGGCATTCTGCAGTTCAGTCCACCGATATGGCCCTTTACACATATACCCATGCATATGTAGTGTAGCTCCTTGCTTGCGAGTACTTTGGATGAGTACTCACGGTTGCTTTTCTTACTCTTTCCCCCTTTCCCTTCTACCTGGTTGTCGCAACCAGATGCTGGAGCCCAGGAGCCAGACGCCACCATCGACGACAACTCCTACTACACTGCGGGTGCCTACTACTACTTGCAGGCCACCGACGACGACCAGGAGTAGTTTAGGAGGATCCCAGGCAGGAGGCCTGCGCCTCTTTCGATCTGTATCCCAGTTTGTGCTAGCCTTCTTAAGGCAAACTTGTTTAACTTATGTCTGTACTCAGATATTGTTGCTTCCGCTGACTCGTCTATGATCGAGCAATTGTATTCGAGCCCTCGAGGCCCCTGGCTTGTATTATGATGCTTGTATGACTTATTTTATTTTTAGAGTTGTGTTGTGATATCTTCCCGTGAGTCCCTGATCTTGATCGTACACGTTTGCGTGTATGATTAGTGTACGATTGAATCGGGGGCGTCACAGCGATGCCACCCGCCGCCGAGGTCATCCGCGGCGGCATGAAGAGGCCGCGCGCGAGGCCGATGGTCGGAGGAGCTCCGGCAGAGGCGAGGCCAACGCCCCCCGCGCTAGGGTTTGCGGTGGCGGCGGCGGCGGTGGACGGGTCGCGGCTATAGGATGGGGTGAGCGGGGTGCCGGCGCGTGCGTCCATGGGGTGTAGTTCGCCGGCGCGCGCGGGGCGTAGGAGGCGGAGAGGAGAGAGTGCGGCGCGAGCGCTCGAGTGTGCCCCGCGCGGAAGCGGGTGCCCCAAATACACCGCGCGAGATAGTAAATCGGACAGCGCGCCCAACTCCTTATACCGCGCGCGTGGTTATTGCACGCCCGCTGGAGACACCCGGCAGGTTGCGCGCGCGCTAAAATGGCCAAATTGGCGGCGCGACGCTTGTTTAGCGCGGCTGTTGGAGATGCTCTAACTTTGTTCCCGAAAAGTGTAAGGATGCGCTGGTTATCTGCATCTTCTTTTCCACTTTGGATACCTGTCTCAATTGAGCCTAGTTGAGTATATGCATATAAAAATATCAATATAGACGTGTTTGGTTGTCTACATACACCTTGACCAGACCGCGTAGACCCTCCTGAGAAGAATCCGGCCTGTTTGATTGCCTGTATACACTGTTGGGCCTGCATAGCACGAAACTTAAAGCACCCCTGGTCCTGACTCGCTGGAAACGCTCAGATCGGCAGTTTCTTGCGAGCCAGGTTGAGGCGAGGGCAAGCGAGCGGGACTTTGCAGGAGTGAAGACGGGAGGGATGCGAGGTGATTACTTGAGGTCTTCTCAACCTCAATGAGGTAAGCTTCTATCTAATCTCCTCTCTTCCTTGTCCCTCTGATCTACACAACGGTGCTTCGATTCGAGGTAAGCTCTACACAAAAAAGATGCACCTCGATGCTACGGTTCCATTCAGGCGATTGGTTCGTAGTTTCGTCGGTCGTAAGTTCTTAATTTCGTGTTTCCGTTTGGAGCTATTCTGGAAGAATTTTGACAAATTCTTCGCGCACAATCGATCATTTGAAATTTCCTTTGACCAACACTCTAATCTCGCAGTTCCTCACAACATTCGTGTTGTAAATTTTTTGTCTCGACGATCGTAGCTTCATCTATCTTTGAACAACAGTCTACTGCACTGATGCTGCCATGTCGAGCTCCTCTGTCCTCTGCTCAGAGCCCTCCTATTCCTCCCTCTCGATGCCGAAGTCCTTCCCCTTGATCTCCTTGCCCATGTCCTACTACACTAGAGTCGTTTCCGGCGTCACTCATCTCGACCTACTCTCTGTCGTCCTCCTACTGCATTGACGCTGCAATGGCACGCACACTGCTTTCTTGTGTCCCTGCCTCTGTGCACACTGCAGTTCGTCGCGCCGCCGACGGGGTCGATCATCTTGGCCTCCTCTCTCTCACCCTACTACATTGGAGTCGTTTCCGGCGTCGATCATCTCGGCCTCCTCTCTCGTCCACCGCACTAACGATACCATTGCGCGAGCACTGCATTCTCCTCCTATGTTGACTGTCTTTACGCGAGCACCGCAACTAGTTCGCCGACGGTGTCGCTCGCCGTGCTGCCGACGGGGTCGCTCGCCCTCGACTCCATGCTCGTCATGTCGGACACGACGCCACAGCCACTATCCACCGCAGTCGCCATGGTCCGGCGCACACTGCATTTCTTCCTCCTTCCTCTGCTAGCTCTTAACCCTGTGTGCTAAGTGCAAGTGCTAGCTCTTAATCATACCTCATGCGTGCAACCAAACACCGTGTCCATGTGCCGCTTGGGCTAATGTAGGCAAGCAAACAAAGTACATTGCGTATTACCTAATGCAGGGACCCTAGATGCAGGCAACCAAATAACTTGTAGATGGCGCATTAGGGCCTGTTTTTGCTCAACCGGGCTGGGATGAGAAGTGTATGCCATGCAGGTACTGTTCACAACTTGAACCAAACACGCCCTATATGCATGTTGATTGGTTGCCTGCATTGCATCAAGACTCAAATGGGTGCAACTTGTTTGGTTGCATGTGTTTGTTCTTTAGGTGTGAGCAGATGCAAAAGCACAACTGTTTGGATGTGTGTAAGTACTTGATATGCTTACCTCTTTCAAATGTGGTGGATTTACCACCCATTTGACAACACACAACACAGACTCACAGAGGACGATCACACAAGAACAGCAGCAGAAGAACATGAAGAACAAAGCATAAAATATGAAAACAGGCAGCTAAGCTAGGCATAAGTAGGATAATAACACTAATAAGCATAAGTTTAAAGAGCAGGGCATCCCATGCGCCTGCTGGACCCCAAGGTGCTGCTCTCTAGGTAAAATATGGACATGTTCACAGCAAAAGATAAGTTCAACAACATGCAATATCCATTTCAAGAAAACACACTACACCATAACAAGTTTGAGCATGCATACCAATGTGGTAGAAAAGCTCAGAATATTAATTTGTACTCGCAAGCATGGATACTTTCTTTACCGGATGATCTAAATGTTCCATGCGCCGAGCACTTCTCGATGAATCTCCTCATACAGGACGTAGGTCATGCTCTCACAAGGCGATTGAGGTTATTTAAAATACATCGCCATGTCACTTTGTCTGCGTACATCGACTTTATCTATATGCTCATCGTACACACCCCTACTTACATTTAACTAACAACACTATTAAGGATACCCCTAGTTGAAAGGTGTTTCTATAACAACAACAAAGATGTTGACCATGGGGAATCCTCGCCATCGTTTGAAGCCATCACAACCAAACTACATAAATGGTCCCTCCAAAGCAAGCCTCAGCAAGACCGAAGCAACTCTAAGGAAAAGACACAGGAGACAAGGTCGTCAAAAAGGAAAGACCCATGGAATCCGCCCTCCGGGAAGGCGGAGCATTGTGAGTCGACCTCCTCGTCCCTCTCAAGACTGTCCTTGAAGAATTTAACCCCGTGAGGACCGCCGCCTCCCCTCGCACCGCAGCAGGGCCCGTCACTCTGAAGACCTCCCATGCCACACTCAGATTTGACGATACTACACCAAAGTTGTGGTCACCATTCCTCCATGTACGGGCACTAGAGGGAAACCCTATGACTGGAAGCAATTATCTTCCTGCTCTCGAGGCCAAGCCTGATCCTCGCTCCACAGTCGCCACCCTGGAGAGGGCTTTGCATACTGTTAGACTTGCTCCTTGCCGCGCTGTCCACTGGAGGTTCGCTGCAATGAATGGACGAATATTAAACATTATATGCATGAATTATACTCCCTCCGTTCCTAAATATAAGTCTTTGTAGAGATTTTACTATGGACCACATACGGATGTATGTAGATGCATTTTAGGGTGTAGATTCACTCATTTTGCTCCGTATGTAGTCCATAGTGGAACCTCTACAAAGACTTATATTTAGAAACGGAGGGAGTAGTAGATTGTGAAAGTTGCACTATTTTTTTAACAATTAACAGAGGGGTCCCTACCTGAATTTAATCTCATTCAAAGAAAATTGTGTTTCAATTTATAAGGAAAACCAGATCGAAAACCTAAACAAGTTGACCCCATTTATAAAAAAAAACCGGGCCCAAAACTGTACAAGCAACAAGGGTAAAATAAAATGAGAAAAAAAGTGAAAACCCTACCCGCCCTCTGTCCTTCTTTCTTCCAGTCCGTCCATGAGCAGTTCTACAGAGTCGACCCCAGTAGCGACCACATGTGTCATCCAATTCTTACCCCCCTTCATTACTCAATCACATATACGATTTGTTCAAATTTGGGCTTTGTTTTTTCTTTGCATACTTGGGATTGTGTCGGACACGCAGAAGGCCATCAGAGGGAGAGATATGGAGCATCTGGAGGCCATGTCTGGTTTCATCTAGCTTAGTTTCAGGGGACAAGTCTTTATATCTTTTCTTCTCTCTTCTCTTATCTTAAAAAGAATGCATGATTCTGTCGTCCCCTTCTCCTTTGTCCAACCTTTTTTTTAACATCAGTACAGACACAAGCGCTCATATACACGCGCATACACTTATTCCTATGAACGCATACACGCACACCCTACCCCTATAACCATCTCCGAAACACTGAGCCGGCATATCATCTTGAAATTTACGAAGTCGCCGTAGTCACCTCGTCGTCGACGGGAACGTCTCCTCTCACTGAATGCGCATCGCCGGAAATCCTGAAATAAATCCAGAAATAAATGCGAGCACCAGGATTTGAATCCTGGTGGGCTGGGGATACCACAGTCCCTCTAACCATCCAACCACAGGTTGGTTCGCTCCTTTGTCCAACCATACATAGTTCATCCTCCCTCTCTACTTTTTTTCTCATATATGTTTTTTTCAGTGAAAACTGCCTCAAGTGCCTGCCTCTATGTACTTATCAAAATAAAATTTTGTTTTTTTGAAGTGCTTACCAAACAAGTGTTTTATCAAATATTTAGTTTTAATTTTTCTAGACAATCAAATTAATATGGGCAGATAAATCACATGCTAACGTACTAGAATATTTATGCCCATTACAACACACGAACAATTATCTAATAATAATGTTGGAAAACATTCTTATATCCTTTAACCATGTGTGATTAAAGACACTATTGACTTCTAAACGGCATTAGTCATGTCCATTCCAAGAACACACACTACGCCATAAAAAGTTTGAGCATGCATACCATTGTGGTAGAAAAGCTCAGAATATTAATTTGTACTCGCAAGCATGGGTACTTTCTTTACCAGATGATTTAATTGAATCTCCCGCTACAACAATTTTCAGATATATTTTCAGAGTGAAACTAGATAGGATTATGAAATATAAATAAAATCTGCTCTTTTAGAATTATTGTATATCCATTTCAATCGAATATTAAGTAACCAAATCCTTCAAATTGCGAGATAATTTTAATAAAATAGGTACTGCAAACATGCTATAGTTCACAGCAAATTATGTCAAACACGCACCATTACATTATCATGTCAACCCAATCATGTTGAACTAACCCATAAGAAGAAGCAAAAACCTGACAAACAAAGGTAGCATCAAGGTTTTTTTTTTTTTTGGGGGGGGGGGGGGGGGGGGGGGGATGGTAGCATCAACTTGGCGTATAGTACTCTCGCAAAAAAAAAAGGTTGGCGTATATTGTCAAGCAGATCGTGCTCTAGTGTCCGGCGAAGGCGACGGACATGGGGCTTCTTACGGTGTGCTTGTCCGACACCCACCGGAGCGCTCCCTGCACCACCACCGCATCGCCGCTGCTCCTCGGCGACACGGTCACCTTGAAAACCTTCACCTGGTTCGCCTCAGTGAACCGCAGCGAGCTCGGCATGACGGTGACGTTCATAGAGTTGTCCGGCAAGTCGAACTGGGGGTAGTACACCGCCGGCGCCTCTCCGACGTTCCTCACCTTGCGTGTAACCACCATCGGAGTCATCGGGTTCCACGACGAGGGGAACGTGACGGAGATCGACGGGTAGTTCAGCAGGCGGTCCGGGATCACCTTGACGGCCGAGCAGTCCACTGCACGGCGCGCGATCACGGAGACTTCCTTGCCCGTGTACATGCCGCAGAGGAAGCCGATGTAATCGGCCGGGGTGATGTCGTATACCAGGCCGGGGTTCATGGCCTTGTCCGGGTCGACATGGCCGGCACCAAGGGCGAAGAGGTCCGCCGCCGTCCCCTTCTCGTCGGTTATCGGCATGCCGGAGCGGTCCGTGCTGTCGGCGGTTGTCATGATGGCGGACTTGATCGCCGCCGGCGACCAGTCCGGGTATTTGCTCTTGATCAACGCGGCGATGCCGCTGAGGTGCGGCGCCGACATGGACGTTCCGGACTCGAAGTTGAATGTCGGCCCGGAGTACTTCCCGGCCAACGAGGGTGGACCTACCTGGAATGGCCACGCCGCGAGCACGCTAACGCCGGGGCCCGTGATGTCGGGCTTCAGAATGCCGGGGTTCTGCAAGCTTGGCCCGCGCGAGGAGAAGGAAGTGATAGCCGGGGCCGGCGACGTGCCGAGGACCGTTCCCCTGAACATGATTTGCGCCATCGGTCTCGCCGTCGACTTGATGTAGTTCATGATTGCGTCTCCGGCGTGGTAGCTGACATGCGACGCTGGGAGGGCATGCACGTCGGCGATGGTGCTGAAGCCGTCAATGGCCTGGTTGGCCAGAATCATGCCGACGCCTCCGGCTCTTACCACCTCGGCGCCTTTGTCAACCCTACCGACGTCATTGCCGCGCTCACAGACCACTATCTTGCCCTTGACATCGAAGCCGTCCAGCGAGCCGTTGCCGCAAAACTGCGCGTCTGGCGTGGAGCTCGCGCCGGCGTAGACCAGCGGGTAGAAGACGGTCGCCGCAGCGTCCGGCTGGTTCACGGACTCGCCATCGAAGTAGAGACCGTTCCCAAGGCGCACCCTGGTTCTGATCAAACGGTCCATGGTGCTCGCGGCGACGGTGAGCATCCAGGGCGCCTCGTTCGACAGCGTGGTGTAGTTTGGGCCGGAGTTGCCGGCTGACATGCTGACGAAAATCCCCTTCTCTGCGGCGGCGAACGTGCCGACGGCGATGCTGTCCTCGGGGTACGGCAACGACGGCCCGCCGAGGGACATGGAGATGATGTCGCAGCCGTCAGCCACGGCAGCGTCGATGCCGGCGAGTATGTCGGCGCTGGTGCAGTCCTCCAGGCCGCACACCTTGTACATTGCGACGTGCGCGCGGGGCGCTATCCCGGACGCGGTGCCCCTCCCCTGGCCAAGCACCTGGGCGCCTGGCACGACTGCTCCCGCCGCCGTGCTCGACGTGTGCGTGCCGTGCCCATCCTCGTCGATCGGCGACAGCGGCGCACCGGTAGAGGTGGTGCCGTTCCCAGCACTGACGGCAGTGTCGAAAACGCGAGCGCCGATGAGCTTGTTGTTGCACACGGAGCGGCCGTTGAAGTCGCACCTCCCCTTCCACTTGGCGGGCGGCGCCGGCATGCCATCGCCGCTGAAGGAGGGGTGGTCGGGAGTGACGCCGCTGTCGAGCACCCCGATGATGACGCCATCGCCGGATCCGGCCGAGTAGTTCCTGCCGCCCTGGCGCGCGTCCAGCCCGAGGAACCGCGGCGTGTGCGTGGTGTGCAGCTTGTAAACCCGGTCGGGCACCGCGGCGACGAACCCGGGTATGGCGGACATCTTGTCGAGCTCCCGCCGCGTCAGCCGGACCGCGAAGCCGCTGGCGACGTGGTGGTAGGCGTGGAGGAGCCGGACGTTCTCGGGGAGGAAGGAGTTGTACCAGGCCTTGCGGTCGTCGGCCGTGCCGAACACGTGGCTCGCCTGGGGCTGCACGTGCACGATGAACGTGCTGCGCTCATCGCCGGCGCCCTCCCCCGCGGCGACGACGGCGAGGAGGAGGAAGGGAAGGAGGGAGAGAGAGGCGATCCTGAAGGCTGCCATGGCTAGTTTGCTGCTCTGATCTGGTTATCTGGTACGTGCGCGTGCATGGTTATTTATACATGCCGGTTCCCGTTAGATTATCCTCCCGTCGTTGCGGCAGCCTGCAGGCAGTGGCCGGCTTTGTTTTTCCGAGGCAGTTTGGAAGTTTGGAGCAGCCCAAATGTTGGCACATGGCAGATGCATGGCTTGCGCGTGAGGACGACAAGACCCGGTCATGGACATGGATTGGGTCGCTTGGGAATTGCCGTACGCACGGCCGGCGGCAGAAGGCGATCGAGAAGTGGTGGGAGTTAGCTGTAGGAGCGGCGCGGCAGCCGCCTGTTTCGCTATTGCTATTGCTATTGCTGGATAGATGGCAACAGGAAACATCCACCGGGAGCTATGGCTTCGTCGCAGACAACCATGGCCTTCACTTAGACGTCGACCGCTAGAACCAGCACTGACATGGCGATGTACGTATCAGCGCCGGCATAGTGCGACACACTTGGCTGATTAATTCGCATAAGCTAGTTGTGCAGGCTGACGCCTTCAACTGGCCTAGGGGAGTAGTAGTATTTTTTGTCATGGGTGGATATTGTACAAGACCAGATTTAGATGAGGTGAACTGTGGCCTGTGAAATAAATGCATGTTCAGAGGACTACGAGGACTTTCCTAGAAAGAAAAAAAGAACTACGAGCACTCACATTGGTTTTCATTTTTCAAATTTGTGCGAAAAAGGCCAATGATCATGATTAAGTATTACAGATCCTTACAAAAACATTCTTATAGAAATTGCATAAAATACAACCATGTCCTCGGGGTGTTGAAGTCTTCTTCTTTCCGCATCCACCGCCATGAGAAAAACTCGTTGCTGCCTCTTGTAGTTTGTAGAAGCAATGGCTGAAAATGTTGATGCAGACTGGAAGATGCCAAGGGCTGCGATCTGTGTAGCAAATTGTCCAAAAAAACAAGAACCCTTGTAGAGGGCTCATAATAGAGCTGGTCAACCATCGTCGGTCAAAAGTTGACCCGGAAGACCAAGACGCACAACCCGTTGTCTGTTGCACAGGACAACATCACCGAGACAAACTTGCTGATGAAAAAGTCAGACTCGAAGGGATCTGGGGATACACCATTCTCCACATTCCTCTCGACCATTCAAAAAAGTATCACTAGAACGAGGATGATGTGGGGAAAATAACCTTATTCCATACTGATAATGATGCCATCATCTCGTTGCAATCGATCAAAGCCCAAATCTAAATTTATTCCTAACCCTACGATCACTAGATCAAACACCTAGTGTTCACGTCTTCCCCCATTCCCGAAGCGACAAACAGAGGGATAGTGGGCCCTTGATCTCATCAGGAAGGCGGGTAAATTGGCTACCGCATCTATCTCGGGTCACGAGAGTAGGTTGGGAAAGAAAATCGATACGTAAGTTCCATTGTTTATTTGATCTATCTATTGATTTTCTTTTTTGTTCTTGAGGGGACATTGATGTCCAAGGCAATGCAACCTAACTGGAGCCCTTTGCCTATAAAGTCTGCACTGATGAACACCACATACACCGTCAACAACACAAACTACTCCCTTCAACTTTCGCAAAAAAAAAACTCCCTTCGAGGTGCCACAGGAAGCTCATTGACAACCCCATTTGCTTTCGGTGCAGGCCATGTCAAACCACATAATGTGTTCTCCTAGGGCCCCATATACGACATCTCTACCAAATACTATGTTTCCTTCCTCTCCTTCATAGATTAATGTTGGGGAACGTAGTAATTTCAAAAAATTTCCTACGCACATGCAAGATCATGGTGATGCATAACAACGAGAGGGGAGAGTGTGTCCACGTACCCTCGTAGACCAAAAGCGGAAGCGTTAGCACAACGCGGTTGATGTAGTCGTACGTTTTCACGATCCGACCGATCAAGTACCGAAGGCATGACACCTCCGAGTTCAGCACAGGTTCAACTCGATGACGTCCCTCGAACTCCGATCCAGCCGAGCTTTGAGGGAGAGTTCCATCAGCACGACGGCGTGGTGACGATGATGATGTTCTACCGACGCAGGGCTTTAAGCGTGCGGACCCTACGGGTTCGAGAACTATGTAGACATGACCGAGACACGTCTCCGGTCAATAACCAATAGCGGAACCTGGATGCTCATATTGGCTCCCACATATTCTACGAAGATCTTTATCGGTCAAACCGCATAACAACATACGTTGTTCCCTTTGTCATCGGTATGTTACTTGCCCGAGATTCGATCATCGGTATCTCAATACCTAGTTCAATCTCGTTACCGGCAAGTCTCTTTACTCATTCCGTAATACATCATCCCGCAACTAACTCATTAGTTGCAATGCTTGCAAGGCTTAAGTGATGTGCATTACCGAGTGGGCCCAGAGATACCTCTCCGACAAAGGGAGTGACAAATCCTAATCTCGAAATACGCCAACCCAACAAGTACCTTCGGAGACACCTGTAGAGCACCTTTATAATCACCCAGTTACGTTGTGACGTTTGGTAGCACACAAAGTGTTCCTCCGGTAAACGGGAGTTGCATAATCTCATAGTCATAGGAACATGTATAAGTCATGAAGAAAGCAATAGCAACATACTAAACGATCAAGTGCTAAGCTAACGGAATGGGTCAAGTCAATCACATCATTCTCCTAATGATGTGATCCCGTTAATCAAATGACAACTCTTTGTCTATGGCTAGGAAACATAACCATCTTTGATTAACGAGCTAGTCAAGTAGAGGCATACTAGTGACACTCTGTTTGTCTATGTATTCACACATGTATCATGTTTCCGGTTAATACAATTCTAGCATGAATAATAAACATTTATCATGATATAAGGAAATAAATAATAACTTTATTATTGCCTCTAGGGCATATTTCCTTCAGTCTCCCACTTGCACTAGAGTCAATAATCTAGATTACACAGTAATGATTCTAACACCCATGGAGCCTTGGTGCTGATCATGTTTTGCTCGTGGAAGAGGCTTAGTCAACGGGTCTGCAACATTCACATTCGTATGTATCTTGCAAATCTCTATGTCTCCCACCTGGACTTGATCCCGGATGGAGTTGAAGCGTCTCTTGATGTGCTTGGTTCTCTTGTGAAATCTGGATTCCTTTGCCAAAGCAATTGCACCAGTATTGTCACAAAAGATTTTCATTGGACCCGATGCACTAGGTATGACACCTAAATCGGATATGAACTCCTTCATCCAGACTCCTTCATTTGCTTCTTCCGAAGCAGCTATGTACTCCGCTTCACATGTAGATCCCGCCACAACGCTTTGTTTAGAACTGCACCAACTGACAGCTCCACCGTTCAATAAAAACACGTATCCGGTTTGCGATTTAGAATCGTCCGGATCAGTGTCAAAGCTTGCATCGACGTAACCATTTACGACGAGCTCTTTGTCACCTCCATAAACGAGAAACATATCCTTAGTCATTTTCAGGTATTTCAGGATGTTCTTGACCGCTGTCCAGTGATCCACTCCTGGATTACTTTGTTACCTCCCTGCTAAACTAATAGCAAGGCACACATCAGGTCTGGTACACAGCATTGCATACATGATAGAGCCTATGCTGAAGCATAGGGAACATCTTTCATTTTCTCTCTATCTTCTGCAGTGGTCGGGCATTGAGTCTTACTCAACTTCACACCTTGTAACACAGGCAAGAACCCTTTCTTTGCTTGATCCATTTTGAACTTCTTCAAAACTTTGTCAAGGTATGTGCTTTGTGAAAGTCCAATTAAGCGTCTCGATCTATCTCTATAGATCTTGATGCCCAATATATAAGCAGCTTCACCAAGGTCCTTCATTGAAAAACTCTTATTCAAATATCCTTTTATGCTATCCAGAAATTCTATATCATTTCCAATCAACAATATGTCATCCACATATAATATCAGAAATGCTACAGAGCTCCCACCCACTTTCTTGTAAATACAGGCTTCTCCAAAAGTCTGTATAAAACCATATGCTTTGATCACGCTATCAAAACGTTTATTCCAACTCCGAGAGGCTTGCACCAGTCCATAAATGGATCGCTGGAGCTTGCACACTTTGTTAGCTCCCTTTGGATCGACAAAACCTTCCCGTTGCATCATATACAACTCTTCTTCCAGAAATCCATTCAGGAATGCAGTTTTGACACCCATTTGCCAAATTTCATAATCATAAAATGCGGCTATTGCTAACATGATTCGGAAAGACTTAAGCATCGCTACGGGTGAGAAGGTCTCATCGTAGTCAATCCCTTGAACTTGTCGAAAACCTTTTGCAACAAGTCGAGCTTTATAGACAGTAACATTACCGTCAGCGTCAGTCTTCTTCTTGAAGATCCATTTATTCTCGATGGCCTGCCGATCATTGGGCAAGTCAACCAAAGTCCACACTTTGTTCTCATACATGGATCCCATCTCAGATTTTATGGCCTCAAGCCATTTTTCGAAATCTGGGCTCACCATCGCTTCTTCATAGTTCGTAGGTTCGTCATGGTCCAGTGACATAACCTCCAGAACAGGATTATCGTACCACTCTGGTGCGGATCTTACTCTGGTTGATCTACGAGGTTCAGTAACAACTTGATCTGAAGTTTCATGATCATTATCATTAACTTCCTCACTAATTGGTATAGTCATCACAGGAACCGGTTTCTGTGATGAACTACTTTCCAATAAGGGAGCAGGTACAGTTACCTCATCAAGTTCTACTTTCCTCCCACTCACTTCTTTAGAGAGAAACTCCTTCTCTAGAAAGGATCCATTCTTGGCAACGAATGTCTTGCCTTCGGATCTGTGATAGAAGGTGTACCCAACAGTTTCCTTTGGGTATCCTATGAAGACACATTTCTCCGACTTGGGTTCGAGCTTATCAGGTTGAAGCTTTTTCACATAAGCATCGCAGCCCCAAACTTTAAGAAACGACAACTTTGGTTTCTTGCCAAACCATAGTTCATAAGGCATCGTCTCAATGGTTTTGATGGTGCCCTATTTAACGTGAATGCGGCCGTCTCTAAAGCATAACCCCAAAACGATAACGGTAAATCAGTAAGAGACATCATAGATCGCACCATATCTAGTAAAGTATGATTACGACGTTCGGACACACCATTACGCTGTGGTGTTACGGGTGGCGTGAGTTGCGAAACTATTACGCATTGTTTCAAATGTAGACCAAACTCGTAACTCAAATATTCTCCTCCACGATCAGATCGCAGAAACTTAATTTTCTTGTTACGATGCTTTCAACTTCACTCTGAAATTCTTTGAACTTTTTAAATGTCTCAGACTTATGTTTCATTAAGTAGATATACCCATATCTGCTTAAATCATCTGTGAAGGTGAGAAAATAATGATACCCGCCGCGAGCCTCAATATTCATTGGACCACATACATCAGTATGTATGATCTCCAACAAATCAGTTGCTCGCTCCATAGTTCCGGAGAACGGCGTTTTAGTCATCTTGCCCATGAGGCATGGTTCGCAAGTACCAAGTGATTCATAATCAAGTGATTCCAAAAGTCCATCAGTATGAAGTTTCTTCATGCGCTTTACATCAATATGACCCAAACGGCAGTGCCACAAATAAGTTGCACTATCATTATCAACTCTGCATCTTTTGGCTTCAACATTACAAATATGTGTATCGCTACTATCGAGATTCATAAAAAATAGACCACTCTTCAAGGGTGCATGACCATAAAAGATATTACTAATATAAATAGAACAACCATTATTCTCTGATTTAAATGAATAACCGTCTCGCATCAAACAAGATCCAGATATAATGTTCATGCTCAACGCTGGCACCAAATAACAATTATTTAGGTCTAATACTAATCCCGAAGGTAGATGTAGAGGTAGTGTGCCGACGGCGATCACATCGACTTTGGAACCGTTTCCCACGCGCATCGTCACCTCGTCCTTAGCCAGTGTCCGCTTAATCCGTAGTCCCTGTTTCGAGTTGCAAATATTAGCAACGTAACCAGTATCAAATACCTAGGTGCTACTGCGAGCTCTGGTAAGGTACACATCAATAACATGTATATCACATATACCTTTGTTCACCTTGCCATCCTTCTTATCCGCCAAATACTTGGGGCAGTTTCGCTTCCAGTGACCAGTCTGTTTGCAGTAGAAGCACTCAATCTGAGGCTTAGGTCCAGACTTGGGTTTCTTCTCCTGAGCGGCAACTTGTTTGCTGTTCTTCTTGAAGTTCCCCTTCTTCTTTCCTTTGCCCTTTTTCTTGAAACTGGTGGTCTTATTGACCATCAACACTTGATGCTCCTTCTTGATTTTTACCTCCGCAACTTTTAGCATTGCGAAGAGCTCAGGAATCGTCTTATCCATCCCTTGCATGTTATAGTTCATCACGAAGCTTGGTGGTAGTGATTGAAGAATTCTGTCAATGACACTATCATCCGGAAGATTAACTCCCAGTTGAATCAAGTGATTGTTATACCCAGACATTCTGAGTAAATGCTCACTGACAGAACTATTCTCCTCCATCTTGCAGCTGTAGAACTTATTGGAGACTTCATATCTCTCAATCCGGGCATTTGCTTGAAATATTAACTTCAACTCCTGGAACATCTCATATGCTCCATGACGTTCAAAACATCGTTGAAGTCCCGGTTCTAAGCCGTAAAGCATGACACACTGAACTATCGAGTAGTCATCAGCTTTGCTCTGCCAGACGTTCATAACATCTGGTGTTGCTCCTGCAACAGGTTTGGCACCTAGCGGTGCTTCCAGGACATAATTCTTCTGTGCAGCAATGAGGATAATCCTCAAGTTACGGACCCAGTCCGTGTAATTGCTACCATCATCTTTCAACTTTGCTTTCTCAAGGAACGCATTAAAATTCAACGGAACAACAGCACAAGCCATCTATCTACAACAAACACAGACATGCAAAATACTATCAGGTACTAAGTTCATGATAAATAAAGTTCAATTAATCATATTACTTAAGAACTCCCACTTAGATAGACATCCCTCTAATCATCTAAGTGATCACGTGATCCAAATCAACTGAACCATAACCGATCATCACGTGAAATGGAGTAGTTTTCAATGGTGAACATCACTATGTTGATCATATCTACTATATGATTCACGCTCGACCTTTCGGTCTCAGTGTTCCGAGGCCATATCTGCATATGCTAGGCTCGTCAAGTTTAACCTGAGTATTCTGCGTGTGCAAAACTGGCTTGCACCCGTTGTAGATGGACGTAGAGCTTATCACACCCGATCATCACGTGGTGTCTGGGCACGACGAACTTTGGCAATGGTGCATACTCAGGGAGAACACTTTTATCTTGAAATTTAGTGAGAGATCATCTTATAATGCTACCGTCAATCAAAGCAAGATAAGATGCATAAAAGATAAACATCACATGCAATCAACATAAGTGATATGATATGGCCATCATCATCTTGTGCTTGTGATCTCCATCTCCGAAGCACCGTCATGATCACCATCGTCACCGGCGCGACACCTTGATCTCCATCGTAGCATCGTTGTCGTCTTGCCAACTATTGCTTCTACGACTATCGCTACCGCTTAGTGATAAAGTAAAGCAATTACAGGGCGATTGCATTGCATACAATAAAGCGACAACCATATGGCTCCTGCCAGTTGCCGATAACTCGGTTACAAAACATGATCATCTCATACAATAAAATATAGCATCATGCCTTGACCATATCACATCACAACATGCCCTGCAAAAACAAGTTAGACGCCCTCTACTTTGTTGTTGCAAGTTTTACGTGGCTGCTACGGGCTGAGCAAGAACCGTTCTTACCTACGCATCAAAATTACAACGATAGTTCTTCAAGTTAGTGCTGTTTTAACCTTCTCAAGGACCGGGCGTAGCCACACTCGGTTCAACTAAAGTTGGAGAAACTGACACTCGCCATTAGGACATATTTCCTTCAATTAAATCATGGCCCATATTTGAATGATAACCAAGATGGCCAACATCTCATGCCCGGGTAACCTCAGCTACCCATTGATAAGTTTCCAACATATATATAATTTTGGATGTTTCGTGCCTATTATACTTCAGTTATGCATAGAATTCCAAGTAAGGGATGACATGCTACCAGTGGCCTCTCCCACATAAAAA
Organism: Aegilops tauschii subsp. strangulata; assembly: GCF_002575655.3. Classification (NCBI taxonomy): domain Eukaryota; kingdom Viridiplantae; phylum Streptophyta; class Magnoliopsida; order Poales; family Poaceae; genus Aegilops; species Aegilops tauschii. The sequence continues at coordinate 523,514,582 of NC_053036.3, forward strand.
CTTGCTATCGGTCTAGTAGCATAGTCAATTGCTTATGGACAATTCCGCAAATCCGACCACTATTTTTCCACACTCGCTACACTAATCTAATTGTACTTTTATTAGAACAACACCTAACTTTTATTTTCATGTTCTTTATTATCTTGCAAACCTATCCCTCTACACATGGGAAGTATTTCTAATTTTATTCTTGTTCTAGGTTAAGCGAACATTGGTGTGCGTAGGGTTGTATCGGTGGTTGATAGAACTTGAGAGAATATTTATTCTACCATTAGCTCCTCATTGGGTTCGACACTCTTACTTATCGAAAAAGGCTACAAATGATTCCCTATACTTGTGGGTTATCAAAAAATCAAACCTGTGGTCAGGCAATGGTGATGGAGATTGAGCTCTGTACGGTGTGCTTCTCGGACACCCGCCGCAGCGCACCCTGCACCACCCTCGCAACACTCTGCCTCGGCCACAAGTATACCGGGAAAGTCAGCTCCTTGCCCTCTTCGATGAATTCCAGCTCCCTCGGAAATACGTCCACGCTTACGGTGTTGCTTGCCATGTCAATCGCCATGTAGTACACCTAAGGCACCTCACCGACGTTCTTCACCTTGCGCCTTACCACCAATGGCGCAGTCGAATTCCAGGAAGCTGCGAAAGTGACACAAGTCGACGGGATATTCAGCAGACAATCGCTGATCACGATGGTGGTCAAGCAATCGATCAGCCGACACGCAATCACCGAGACCTACTGGCTCGTGTACATGCTACAGAGGTAGCCGATGTAATTTTCAGGAGTAATGTCGTAGACTAGGCCAGGGTCAGCGGCCTTCATTGCGTTGACGTTGTCATCAGATCTGCTGCCACCAGCTTTCGTCCTTCATAGACAACAAGCCAACAGAGCGGGAGCAGAACTGTAATGGACCTACAATCCTTGCTTGTGGACTAGCAGTAGGGCTAACCTTTGTTCTATTGTTCTAATGATTGTTACCAAGACAATTCTTTTATTCCCAAAAGAACCTCAAGATGCTAATCCATGAAAAACGATACGAGAAATGTGAAAGAACTCAACTACGGAGCGAGAGCGACTTGTGAAAATACCTCAGTTTCTTACTCGTGTCATTGAACTCTTTCTTGGCAACTTGGACTACGTATAACGATGCATATGACCATCAACCGCACGCGGCTCGCACGCGACCTTGGCCACCTCCAACACGACATTATGCCAAACACCCTAGCGGGAAGACACAACCTACCACTATGCACCTCTCCCCTCCCGACTCAGGTCAGCCTTCGCCGACAATGGAGAAGGTTAGGAATGGGCCAGTCCCGAGATCTCAATGCCATCTCTCAACCGTGCAAGAGAGGGGAGGAGAAATTTAAGGTTTTCCTCGACACCTTGTATAGTTCGATCATATAGCTTTATTTATACATCAGGCCGAAAGCCTACTTTGAGAAGAGGGGGGGGGGGGGGGGAGAAAGGCCGAAGATAGTGTGCTCTTGGATCCTTCCATCTCTCCTGCCGAAAATCAAGTTTTATCAGGCAAAGGTGATGGATATTGGGCTCCGTACAGTGTGCTTTTCGGACACCCACCGCAGCGCACCCTGTAGCACCCTCGCAGCACTCTGCCTCGGCCACACGTATACCGAGAAAGTCAGTTCCTGGTTTGGCTTGATGAATTCCAGGTCCCTCGGAAATACGTCCACGCTTACGGTGCTGCTCGGCATGTCGATCGCCGCGTAGTACACCGAAGGCACCTCCCCGACGTTTTTCACCTTGCGCTTGACGACGACGGGCGCAGTCGAATTCCAGGAAGCTGGGAAAGCGACCGAGATCGAAGGGTAATTCAGCAGGCGGTCGCTGATCACGACGGTGGTCAAGCAGTCGATTGGCCGGCGTGTGATCACCGAGACCTGCTGGCTCGTGTACATGCTACAGAGGTAGCCGATGTAATCCTCGGGGGTGATGTCGTAGACTAGGCCAGGGTCAGCGGCCTTCATTGGGTTGACGTGTCCGGCGCCGGTGGCGAAGAGGTTGGCCGCCACGCGCTGCTCGTTGAGTATGGGATTGCCGGAGCGGTCGGTGATGTCGGCCGTCGTCATCATTGCCGACTTTATCGCCGCCGGTGACCAGTCCGGGTGCTTGCTCTTGATTAAAGCGGCGATGCCGGCAAGGTGCGGTGTGGACATGGACGTGCCGGAGATGATGTTGAAGGTCGGCCCAGGGAGAACCGGCGCCGACGGTGGGCCAACCTGAAAAGGCCATGCCGCGAGCACGTTCATTCCGGGCCCCGTGATGTCGGGCTTCAGAACGCCAGTGCCCTGACGGCTAGGCCCGCGAGACGAGAAGAAGATGATCGACGGAGCAGGTGACGTGCCGAGTAATGTACCCCTGAAGCCCATACGCGCAACCGGGTTCGCCGTGGAGTTGAGGTAGGATTTGATGGCTGCGGCCACGAGGTAGTCGACGCTCGACGCCGGGAGGATGTTCGCCTGGGCTAACTTGTCGTACCCTCGGAAAAACGGGCTCGCCAAGATCATGGCGACGCCGCCGGCACTCTCCACTACCTCACCTTGGTTGATCACCGAGATGTTTTTCGTGAGTTCACACAGCACTATCTTGCCCTTGACGTCGAAGCCGTCCAGACTGCCGTTTCCGCAGAACTCGGCGAATGGCTTCCCACTCGCGCCCGCGTAGACCAACGGGCAGAAGCCAACGTTTGGCTGGTATAGCGACTCGCCGTGGAAATACGCGCCGTTCCCCAGCTGCACGGTCGAACGAATCGAGCGGTCCATGGTACTCGCGGCCACGGTGAGCATCCATGGAGCCTCGTTTATCACGGTGCTCTCTCCCGGGCCGGAGTTGCCAGCAGCCATGCTCACAAAAATGCCCTTCTCCATGGCACCGAACGTCCCGATGGCCATAGGGTTTAGGTGAAAGGGCACCGACGGCCCGCCGAGAGACATGGAGATGACGTCACAGCAGTCGCCCACGGCGGCGTCAATGCCAGCCAGTATGTCGGCATCCTCGCAGTCTACTACAACTTTTCCGTAGCACACCTTGTATATGGCGATGTGCGCGCGGACCGCCATCCCGGCGGCGGTGCCCCATGCGTGGCCGAGCACATTAGCGCCCGGCACGACCGCCCCAGCGGCGGTGCTTGCCGTGTGAGTCCCGTGCCCAAACTCATCGACCGGCGGGACCCGCGCGGAAGTGCCGTTCGGGCCGTTGAGGGCGGCGACCATGTTGCGCGCGCCGATGAGCTTATTGTTGCACGAGGTGCCGCTGAAGTCGCAGCGCCCCTTCCACTTGGCCGGCGGCGGCGGCATGCCGTCGTCGCTGAAGGACGGGTGGTCCGGGAAGATGCCGGTGTCGATCACGGCGACGATGACCCCGGCGCCGAACTCCGACGTGTAGTTCCGCCGCCCCTGCTCCTCCAGGTTCAGCCCCAGGAACTCGGGCGTGTGCGTCGTGAGCGTGGTGTACGTCCGGGCGCGGGTCGCGCTGAGGAACCCGGGCATGGCGGACACCGCCTCCAGCTCCCGCCGAGTCAGCCGGGCCGCGAACCCGCTGGCGACGTGATGGTACGCGTGCACGAGCCGGCCATGTTCCGGGAGGAACGAGTGGTACCACGCCTTCCGGTCGTCCGCGGTGCCAAACACGTGGTTTTCCTCTGCTTGCACGTGGACGATGAACGTGCTGAGCTCGCCGCCGGTTGCCTCGGCAGCGATCGCGAGGAGAAGGAACGGAAGAAGAGAGAGCAAGGATAGCCTTGTGGTTTCCATGGCTTTTCTTGCTTGAGATGCCGTTCGTGTGGGAGCATATATACTACCCTACGTACTGCTAAGATCCTGTCACAGTGTCCAATAGATTCCTCCAAATGCCAGATTTGTCAGTGCGATGCCCGGTCAACCAACGAAATGGGGCGATACGAACAATGGGCGTTGGTTGTGTACATGCGATGCGAATCGGGTGTAGCGGACGTACGAGAGTGGGGCTGCAGGCTGGCAGCCTCCCTTGACGCTTTCGTTCGATCAAGACGAAGCATATCCAGTAACCTCCTCTCTGCTGTGTTGCCTGGCATGATGTGTTGTCTTTTTTTTTTATGATAATACGTGTCTCATTTAAATAGAATAACGATCAAGTTATAAGACACGTAAGCACCGACCATACATAACTGAAAAGATAGAAAAATCTTATGCAGAATACCAGCGCCTGTTCCTTTCCTTCGACATCACCGAAGCGGCCACCAAAGGATAAAAAGACAGATCACCTCTTCACCCAAGCTTGATGCGGCTCCATCGCTGATCAGCAGCTTTACGGACCTTCAAAGTAGTTTGCTAAAAGCAAAACCATAGCCGTTGAAAGAATCAGATCAGGCAACATGTCCCCGGACACATCATCAAACTTCAGAACTGACACCCCCGCATGACGACGACATCGTCGGAGGAAACCTGAACTGTCAGCCTTCGACCACAGACCCAACACAAGATACTCCATCTTCCAGCTGTCACTTGCGTAGACAACCGCCTGCGCGTACTCCTGAACGACAAAACCTCCCTGCTTCACCATGACGTCGAAGACAACGCCACAGCAACGGGGACAGAGCAGAAGGAGAGACACACCTGATGGAGTCACCACCACCGCCTCACCAACACCATCCATGAACCCTACGCTACAGATCTGAGGGATCGAGAAAGACACGATGCCATCAACTCCGAGACGCCGTCATGAAAGACACCGCCGGTGTGGGAGTGGAGTTGAGGCAGATTTATTCGTCCAGGCGCCGCTCCCACCACCCCAACAATGCACCACAACCTACAAATCCAAACCCTAACTATAGAGTGGAGGAACGGCCCCCCCTCCCTCCTGCCGCCGAAGCAACGGCCGAAGGAAGAGGGGTCAGCGCCCCGGCCGGTGGAGATCGGAGGAAATAGATCGCCTCACCCTAGACGCCTGGTGGTGGCGGCGGCTAGAGTAGGAACGCCTCAACAAAAAGAATTCATGATGTGTTGCCTGATAACCTCCTCTCTGCTGCTAGTGGTACGTAGTGTATAGTTTATGTCAGTATACTACTACATCATTGCAACCTTTTTTTTGCGGGTGCATCTGCCCTTTAGGTGGATGTCCTTTTGCATGGTGTTGTAACCATGTACGTGTTTTTCTAATGTTCTTGATGTATTGCCCTTCTGGCTGGTAAAGTTTTGATCCGCTTTCCGTATACACTAGTAGATCTATCTCTTTTTGAAGCGCGTTGTTTGAAAGGAAAAAAAAATCTCAATAGAAAGTTTGACTATAATACTTATCTCCCTTCGTTAGGAGGCACTTTGTATTCTGCGAATTGGTACCCCTCGTATCGCAACCCCGGGGGCACGCCAGGGGAGCCAAACCCTACCGCCGCCAGCCCCTGCTCGCCGGCGGATTCCTATTGCCATTGCTGCCACTGTTGGCCGCTGCGGCGGCGGCGCCCGACGTCAAAGGTGCTAGGGCAAGAGGGTTGTGACAACCACTTTAGCTATACGTCAAGCGACTGGATTTTTAATTTTCGGTCAGTCAATTCTATGACCGTTGATTGAAGTGCTTTGTGATACGGTGTGGGAGTTCACAGTGGAGTTGACTGAGCCGATACTTTCTTCAGTCGATTTCTTGTTTCATTGCTAAGTGCACGCCGTAGGGAGTAGCCTTCATGCATGCATGTCTCTGGTTCACGACTCTTGCAGCGCACATGCATGGATCGAATGCATGGCACTTTTAGAGTGTGTGTAGTGTGTGTGTGTGTCCGTGCTTTTCTCCTTGTTTTTCCTTCTGTTTTCATGCACATTTTTGCTTTTTCCTTTTTTGGCTGAGTTTTCTTTTTTAGTTTATGTGTATTTTGGATGTTGAGTGTCTGTAAATGTATACACGGAAGTACTATGTATGTAAATTACACCAGAGTGTCAAATTTTTTGCTATTATATATGTTTTCTTACATGTTATAAGCCAATTTCTTTATCCCTTTGTTTTGTTCTTTTTGTTCTTTTGTTTTTAGGCAGTTCTCTTTCTGTTTTTGTTTTTCTTTATTAGTTGGTTATATATTTTTTCTTTTGTAGGTATTTTTAGGATGTGGGTGAGTGTAAATATACACACACAAATACTATTCAATACACGCAAAAGTTACACTATTATGTGCTTGTTGTTTGCATACTACATAAGTGCAATTTTAGTAGAAAGTTCTGTGCAAGTTTTTTTTAACTTTTTCATTATCCTTATTCTTAAAGAGTAATACCAATGACACTAATTCATTGTTATTCATAAAACTTCTTTATTTTGATTTTGTTTTAGTTATTATTTTATTTTATTTCTTTTCTAAGAGTAATACTAATACCACTAATTCATTCATTCTTGTGAAAATTCCAGTATCGTATGCTTATTCTTGCACATCATAGAAAAGCGCAATTTTTGTGTATATTGTGCAATTTTTGACATTGTTAGAATTTTTCATTTCTTTCTTCTTAGATGGTAATATCAATGCCACTAATTCATTATTTCTTAGAAAACACTATTATTATTTTTCATTTTCTTTCTTCTGAAAGGGTAATACCAATGCCACCAATTCGTTCTTCCTTAGAAAACTTTATTATTATATTTTTTAGTTTTTAATTCATTTTCTTTATTTTTAAAGGGCAATACCAATGCCACCAATTCATTCTTTCTTAGAAACTTCATTATTTTGATTATTTATTTTATTTTATTTCCTTTCTTGTTAAAGGGTAATATCAATGCCACAAATTCATTCCTTCTTAGGAAACTTCCTTTTCTGAAAAATCCACCATTATATGCTTTTTCTTGCATATTATAAAATAGCGCAATTTTTGTGTAAATTCGGTGCAAAATTTGTCATTGTTTGTTTTCATTTTTTATTTTATTTCTTATTAATGGTAATACCAATGCCACTAATTCATTCTTCCCTAGAAAACCTCAATTTTCTGTTTTTTTATTTTTGATTCTTTTAGTATTAGTATGGGGGAAGAAGAAGGCGGTTGGGCCTTTGGATCTTGCTCAGGTGGTGGAGAGTGGTGGAGTCGAATTGATTGAATGCCCACAAAAAATTAGGCGCCTATCAAATAATAGCCCCCATAACATGGATATATACTTACTCAAGTTTTATGCAATGTGTGTGTGTGATTTATAGAAAGTTGCACTACTGTATGCTTATTTTTGTATATGATGAAACAATGCAATTTTCTATGCCAATCTTGTGTATTTTTCTGTCATTGTTTGTTTTATGTGTTTTTACATTTTCTTTCTTCTTTTAGGTAATAGCAATGTCCTTAATTCATTCTTTCTTAGAAAACAATCTTTTTTGTTTTTAGTTTTGTATTAGCTTTGGTTTCCGTATTTTAATGATTATCGTCAACTGGGTGCAATCTCAACTGGAAGCATGTACTACTCGCTCTGTTCTTAAATATACATCTTTTTAGAGATTTCAATAAAAACTACATACGGATGTATATAGACATATTTTAGAGTATAGATTCACTTATTTTGCTTCGTATATAGTTTGATTTTAAATTTCTAAAAAGACTAATATTGAGGAACGGAGGGAGTAGCAATCTTCCTATACGTACGTGTCATCTCATACCATGCAGCAATCAGCTGGATCTAATCATGTCTCTCATCTTATACACATGTAGTACAACTCATCGTAGCATAGTTTGCTTATGAAACAATGTGATATTAAAGAATTCAGCTGCCGGCCGATCCACCATTAGCACGTGTAGTACTTTTTTTTTTTTGAAGCTTGCACGTGTAGTACTTGAACGCAGCTTTACTGCTGTATTTTTTTTTTGAGGGGAAACTGCTGTATTTAGTTGGTGAAGGGGTCTGCATGCATGCCTCGGTGATGCACTACCAACTAACAAAATCTGGCTAGTACATAATCGACTGAAACAAGTCCTGGCATCAGTCGACTGACTCAAATATGTTTTGAGTCGATTGTCAACTCCCCCATGAGGCGGCTGGGGCGGCTCGTGCAGGGTGGCTGTGCGCAAGTATCAGGGCAGAGGAACTGGTTGTGCGGGGTGGCTGTGTGCAAGGTTTAGGACACATCATCAAGGTTGTAGATATAGCGATAGTGCTCGCCAGGAAGGTGGCTTTGGCTGTTTCATGTATCTATTTGGTAAGGCTTTGTTAGATAGCTACATATAAAAACATATCAATCCCGCGCACCCTCTCACCACTAGGCAAAAGAAGTGTCAACATGTGATACTAGAGCACCAATATAGTACATGCAATCATTGACGTAGAAAATTTTCACACATAAGTATGAGTTGATTAATAGATAACACAGAATCATACCACGAAAAACCCACCAAAACACGGCATTATAAATAAAAATAAAATACACTCCCTCATCTCCCTCAGTCGCCAAACCAAATATTCCCTCAATTTCAAAATTTAAGTTATATTAGTTTTCTGAAAAGTCATATTTCTTTAACTCTAACCAAGCTCAGAGCATAAGTATATCGATATCCACAATACTAAATGAATAAAACATGAAAATTCATTTCATGATGAATCTAATGACATCGATTTGATATTATGGATATCGATATGTTTATCTTAAATTTGTTCAAACTTAAAGAGTTTGGACATTTCTAAAAAGAATATCTTATATTTTGAAATAGAGGGAGTGAAAAATTATGAAAACCCAGCAAGACCGACAGCGCCGCAAAGCGCGTCCAACCCTTCAAAGATGAATGTGTGCATCGCTGTGCAGAGGTTGGGGGTTATCCTCCTTTTTCAAGAAAAAAAATCATCCTTTCTTAAGCAATTGAATCATTGGAAATTAAGTCGAGACAAACTAACAATCAGCAAGAAGTGCGAAAGACATAAACATACTTGAGCCATGTCGACCTATCGTGTGAGAAATCAAGTCTGTGATCAAGCAAAGGTGACGGATATTGGGCTCCGCACGGTGTGCTTCTCGGATACCCACCGTAGAGCACCCTGCACCACCATTGCACCACTCTGCCTTGGCCACACGTATACCGAAAAGATCACCTCCTGGTTCGCTTCGATGAACTCCAGCTCCCTCGGATATACGTCCACGCTTACGGTGCTGCTCGGCATGTCGATCGCCGCATAGTATACCGAAGGCACCTCCCCGACGTTCTTCACCTTGCGCCTCACGACTATAGGGGCCGTTGAATTCCAAGACGCTGGGAAAGCGACCGAGATCGACGGGTAATTCAGTAGGCGGTCGCTGATCACTACGGTGGTCAAGCAGTCGATCGGCCGGCGCGCGATCACCGACACTTGTTGGCTCGTGTACATGCTGCAGAGGTAGCCGATGTAATCCTGGGGGGTGATGTCGTAGACTAGACCAGGGTCAGCGGCCTTCATTGGGTTTACGTGTCCGGCGCCGGTGGCAAAGAGGTTGGCCGCCACGCGCTGCTCGTTGAGTATGGGATTGCCGGAGCGGTCGGTGATGTCGGCTGTCGTCATCATGGCCGACTTGATCGCCGCCGGCGACCAGTCCGGGTGCTTGCTCTTGATCAGCGCCGCAATGCCGGCGAGGTGCGGGGTCGACATGGACGTGCCGGAGATGATGTTGAAGGTCGGCCCGGGAAGAACTGGTGCTGACGGTGGCCCGACCTGAAACGGCCATGCGGCGAGTACGTTCACCCCAGGGCCCGTGATGTCGGGCTTAAGAACGCCGGTGCCCTGACGGCTAGGCCCACGAGATGAGAAGTAAACGATCGACGGAGTAGGTGACGTGCCGAGTACCGTACCCCTGAAGCCGATATGCGCCACCGGGTTCGCCGTTGAGCTGAGATACAATTTGATGGCTGCGCTCGCGAGGTAGTCGACGCTCGACGACGGCAGGACGTTCTCATCGGCTAATGTGTCGTAGCCTTGGGCAAACTGGTTGGCCAAGATCATGCCGAGGCCGCCAGCACTCAGCACTACCTGACCTTGGTTCATCGCCGTGATGTTTCTCGTGAGTTCACAAAGCACTATCTTGCCCTTGACGTCGACGCCGTCCAGCGAGCCGTTCCCACAGAACTCGGCGAGTGGCTTCCCGCTCGCGCCGGCGGACACCAACGGGTAGAAGGCACCGGGCACACCGGCGTTTGGCTGATAGAGTGACTCGCCCTGGAAATACGCGCCATTCCCCAGCTGCACGATCGAACGGATGGAGCGGTCCATGGTACTCGCGGCGACGGTGAGCATCCATGGAGCCTCGTTTTTCACGGTGCTCTCTCCCGGGCCGGAGTTGCCAGCAGCCATGCTCACAAAAATGCCCTTCTCGATGGCGCCGAACGTCCCGATGGCCATAGGATCTAGGTGAAAGGCCACGGACGGCCCGGCGAGAGACATGGAGATGACGTCGCAGCCGTCGCCCACGGCCGCGTCGACACCGGCCAGCATGTCGGACGTCTCGCACCCTCCGTTCAGGTCGCACACCTTGTACATGGCGATGTGCGCGCGGGCCGCCATCCCGGCGGCGGTGCCCAACGCGTGGCCAAGCACGTTAGCGCCCGGCACTACCGCTCCCGCCGCGGTGCTCGCGGTGTGAGTGCCGTGCCCAAAGTCATCGATCGGCGGCACCCGCGCGGAAGTGTCGTTCGGGTCGTTGAGGGTGGAGACGAAGTTGCGCGCGCCGATGAGCTTGTTGTTGCACGAGGTGCGGTTGAAGTCGCAGCGCCCCTTCCACTTGGCCGGTGGTGGCGGCATGCCATCGTCGCTGAACGACGGGTGGTCGGGGAAGATGCCGCTGTCGATCACGCCTACGATGACGCCGGCGCCGAAATCCGACGTGTACCTCCGCCGCCCCTGCTCCACGTTCAGCCCAAGGAACTTGGGCGTGTGCGTCGTCAGCGTCGTGTACGTCTGGTCGGGAGTCGCGCTGAGGAACCCAGGCATGGCGGACATCGCCTCGAGCTCGCTGCGCGTCAGCCGGGCCGCGAACCCGCTGGCGACGTGGTGGTACGCGTGGACGAGCCGGCCATGGTCGGGGAGGAACGAGTGGTACCACGCCTTCCGGTCGTCCGCGGTGCCGAACACGCGGTTCTCCTCTGCGTGCACGTGGACGATGAACGTGCTGAGCTCGCCGCCGGTTGCCTCGGCAGCGATCGCGACGAGAAGGAAAGAAAGAAGAGAGAGCAAGGATAGCCTTGTGGTTTCCATGGCTTTTCTTGCTTGAGATGTTCTTCGTGTGGGAGCATATATACTACGTACGTGCTAGTGTCCAGTCACGATTGCTCCAAATGCCAGCTCTGTCAATGCGATGCCCGGTCAACCAACGAAATGGGGCGATACGAACAATGGGCGTTGGTTGTTTACATGCGAATCGGGTGTAGCGGACGGTACGGGAGTGGGGCTGCAGGCTGGCAGACTCCCTTGACGTTTACCTTCGATCAAGACGAAGCATATCCAGAGAAGCATCCAGTAAAGTATAATTAACACGCCCAATTTTTTTTAACACAGTAGAGACGCAAGCGCTCATATACACGCGCCTACACTTGCCCCCATGCACGCACACACGCACATGCTATCTCTATGAGCACCTTCGAAAGACTGAGCTGGCATATCATCTTGAAATTTACAAAGTCGCCGTAGGCACCTCATCGTCGATGGGAACGTCTCCTCCCACTGAATATGCATCGCCGGAAATTCTGAAATAAATTCAATAAATGCGAGCACCAAGATTTGAATCCTGATGGGTTGGGATACCGCAGTCCCTCTAACCATCCAACCACAGATTTGTTCACTCAAAAATTTAATTTGAAACACGATACGATACTTTGTTGTTTTTTGTTGGGTGTGTCTAAAACTCAGTTAGATATGGCATAGTTACGTGACATCTAAAGTGATGTTATCCTTGTTTCCGATTTCATTTTCCTCCTCCCAGCAGCCTTGTCGCTTGTCTGCTTGTCCCATGTCGATTGCTATTGTTTTTTCTCTTAAAAAATGATAAATTCCAAACGTATAGGATTTGATTATGGCAAATTGAACGTTTTCGATGGCAATTTAAGTGACATGAGAATGACAAATTTACTTCACATGCATGGTAACTTTTTGGCAGAAAATACACTATGCACAAATATGTCATGCTTATCAAGTAAAGTTGTCATCCTTGCGTCACTAAAATTGCCATCGAAAACGTTTAATTTACCATGGTCAAATCTCAAACATTCAGATGTTATCAGGGCCCTTTTTCTTTTACTTTTTCACCAATTGGGCCGGCCTTTGTTCACGTTCTTACTATGGTCATCCTCGTCCAGCTCCCTACTAATCATATTGCTTTCTTCCGAAATGACTCCTTCACACGCGCGCGTCGCAACGCGCGGATCGCCCCGCTCAACAGATCAGTTTCCAACAGCTTGTTTTATTTCTTTCTAAATTTTTACTTTCCCTTCTAAATGTGCTGGACCCACCCTGTAATCAACATATAATCTCTCCCCCCCTGATTTTAAGGGTGGGGTGGGGGGCGTAGTTTTCGTGAACTGACACGTAGCACTTTACATATAAACACGTAGCACTTCTCTAATCAAGCGAAACACAAAGAGACTGTACACTTTCCTAATCCAGAAGACAACGGCCGGTCGGAAATCGATCGCGCCAACGCGCGAGCGCGAATTAGCCTCTCCCTCCTTATAGTTGTATGTTGTTTATTCTTCTCAGTTGCATGTTGTTTTTTTCTCAAAAGAATAAGTTGCATGCTGTTTTATTTAGATTTTGATAGCAGATGACGGGCTGATGTCCAACAGAAAAGTACACCAAACGCCATTTGTTGTGTGCACGACTAAAAGCATATTTGGTACTACTAGAGAATGTTCATTGATTAGAAAACTATTCATAATTTTTTTAAAGGTCATTAAATATAAAATGTTTGCAAATTTTAAAGAAGACAAATGTACGCCAAAATAAAAAAACTTGTTAATTTAATGATTGCTGCATATTTAGAAAATGTTCGTTGTGCATTTAAAACTATTCACCATTAAGTTGAGAGTGGATGGTGGACTTGCAACTTAGGAAAAAAGGTCAGACCCAGTTGAATGTTGAGGGTGGACATTCAACTAGGACAGAAAAAAGGGTCTATCCCATTTGCAAGTTGAGGGTGACTTTGTAACTAAGGCAAACAATGGGTAGGCCCGGTTCGAGCCCATTTGTGAGTTGATGGTGAACTTGCAACTAGGACAAAAAAGGGTCCAGTTGCGAGTCGAGGGTGAACTTGCAACTGAGGCAAAATAAAGGGTGAACCAGTTGCGAGTCTAGGATGGGCTTGCAACTGATGTAGAAAAAAAGGCCGAGCCCACTTGCTAGTCGATGGTGGACTTGCAATTGAGGAAAAAACTTCGGGCCTGTTGTGGTTCGAGGATGAACTTGCAACTATGACAAAAAATATATCGAGAAAGAAAAGGTCGGTCCTATCTCCCTTCGTCCCTGATCGTTGTAGCAGGGGGGTAAACGAAGACCACTTTTAAGCTGCGTCCACAAGGGAAGACCCCTTAATTATCATTTAGTATCCGAAGCGGGGATGAATGGTAGTGGTGTATGTGATACTCTTACTTCAGAAAAGCTACAACCAAACCATGTGCACTTGCAGACCATCAACTCTCTGTGAGCTCTCTCCAATTTCTCGACCATGTCGCCATTGTCGTCTCTATCTCTGATGTGTGTATCTTTCATTTACACTCCACTTTGGGCAATGACCACTCTTCACAGAGATGTTCTCTCAATTGGCATTCTCTATGATCATGTCACTTCCTCCACATAGCCTTTTCTCATCACTTTCATGAGCAGACTTCCCTTTCGGCAGCACGGCAGAACAACGTTTCTCCTTCGGGCCTGCTCGTCGAGCAGAGCCTCCCGTCTCCATTCACACTTTGTATAGTGAAATTGTTGGGAAACGTTGCATGGAAAAAAAAAATTCTACGCACACGCAAGATCTCTTCATGGAGATGCATAGCAACGAGAGGGGAGAGTGTGTCTATGTACCCTCGTAGACCGTAAGCGGAAGCATTTAGTAACGCGGTTGATGTAGTCGAACTTCTTCCCGCTCCAACCGATCAAGTACCAAACGTACGACACCTCCGCGTTCAGCACACGGTCAGCTCGGTGATGTCCTCCGCCTTCTTGATCCAGCAAGACGGCGAGGTAGTGGATGAGTTCCGGCAACACGACAGCATGGTGACGGCGATGGTGAAGTTATCTCCGCAGGGTTTCGCCTAAGCACTACAAAAATATGACCGGGGGTGTAAACGATGGAGGGGGGCGCCGCACACGGCTAAGCAATTGTTGTGGTTATGCTAGGCGCCCCCTCCCACATATATATAGGTGGGGGGAGAGGGAAGAGGCCAAGGGGCGCCCCAAGTAGGGCCGAATCCTACTTGGGCTCTTGCCTAGGCCGCCCCTCTTTCCTTCTTTTCGCGCCAAGGGGAAGTAAGGAGGAGGTGCCCCCCTTTCCTTTCTCCCACAAGGAGGGGAAGGCAGGAGGAGGTGGCGCCCCCTCCTTTCCTTCTAGGGCCAGCGGCCAGGGAGAGGGCATGCCAGCCCCTTTGTGGGCTGGTGTGTGCCTCTCCTTGGCCCATTAGGCCCATACACCTCGTGGGGCCTCCCGGAACCCCTTCCGGTGATCCAGTGACTACCCGGTGCACTCCGAAACTATTCCGGTGTCCGATTACCATCGTCCTATATATCAATCTTTACCTCTCGACCATTTTGAGACTCCTCTTCATGTTCGTGATCTCATCCGGGACTCCGAACAACATTCGGTCACAAAATCATATAACTCGGTTCGAGAACTATGTAGACATGACCGAGACACCTCTCCAAGGGGGCACCTGATGGTATGCACAACAGTATCCGGAGAACATTATTCCGTTCCAAAAATAATTCTAACTATGTATTGTTTTGTTGGCAGGGCCGACAGATCAGCTGGAGGAGAGTCTAAGGGCTGCTCAAGCGGACAAACAGCATGCCGAAGGGCAAGAAGCCGCTGGTCAACGTGTATTAACATGGACCATTAATGAGAAGAACAAACTACAGGATGCAAACATCAAGCAGGCCGAAGAAATGAAGGATGTAAGAGCCCAACTATCGGATGCCTTGAAGGAGAACAGAAAGCTGAAAGGCGGCATATTCAGTATGCTCTTGAACCCGACTTTCACAATGTCCCCTCATGGTATTTTAACAAGTTTGCTTCTGTAGGTGTCCTGACTGGTCGGCTCGAAGGAGAAGTGTCCGGATTTCAAGGCGATCTGCTACAAGAGCTGTCCAAAGTGCATGAGAGAGCCCGGAAGGCGATGAGGAACCTTGCTAAGGCTTTATGGCCAGCCGATTCTCCTCTAGGAAGTATGGAGGAACTCGTGAATTTATTCAAGGGAGCTCGGCGCCGTTTTGTGCTACGGAAGATATCAGCATGCCGAGAAGGTGCTCGGGAAGCCTGGGCCATGGTGAAAACACGGTACACCGGACTTGATCCGAATCATATGGCGCGGGTCGGACCTCGAGGATCCGATGGACAGGAAATTCTGGTCAGCCTGGTGTACGACCAAGTGAAGATGGCCGCCAAGTATTCACAACAGGATTGTGATCTAGACAACCTGTTAGAGGGTCTAGAGGAAGAAGACGTTTTTGAGTCCAAGTAATAATGTACTTTTATCGACAAACTTGTCTCAAGCCGAATTTGTAAAACCATTGTCATGGCAGACTTTCTGCTTCGACCTCCGAAAACCCAAGGTTTGGAGTGTTTCCAAATACTATACCGTAGGTAAACACCAAAGTATGTTCGGAAACCAGGCAGTCCGGTCATAGTTGCTTGAACAGACAAGTTGTATTCGGGGAGTTATGTTATATTACATTTAATTGTAAGAAACATCTTCCAGAGAGAATAGTTCCATTAAGGGTTCCTTTCCCTGGGCCAGCATGCATTTTTTTTTACATGCCGAAGCTGTGATGCTAAAAATCACAGTACATGTTATAGTCTGGGGGTTGTGTATTGCAACGAAGGCGGTTCGTCTTTTGCTCGCCGACCAATTATTCCCTTAAGAATGCTAGCTTTCGGCTTCACCCGTCTGAGGTACAAGTCCGGATGACCCGGCTGTAACAATCGCAGAGGTGCTCCCTTTATGCCCTAGCCGAACAAGTGGGAATGTAGGGCATAAGCATAGGAGCCAGGCAACCCAGCTTGGCAAAAACTTAAGTCATAAAGGTGCATATAATGGCGAAGAAAAGACATATATGAGTAGACGACACATATATTCGGTGAGCTTGATGCTCGAAAATAATAATAAGCTTCTGTAAAAAGAAGCCCCCAGGTATTGTGGGGTATGTACATTTAAGGACGTATACCCCTCAAGTGTGCGGTTGATCCGAACACGAGCTAAAAGTCGTATAAAAACGAGAAAAAAGCAAACAGTGAAAGAGAGAGAGAGAAGAAGGAATACGAAAAAGGGGATATGAGTGGACTTAGGCGTAGAATCTTCGGAGCCGGGCAGCGTTCCATGGGTTTGGCTCCAAGCGATTATCCGAAGCATTGCGAAGGCGATAGGCTCCTCCAGTGAGAACTTCATCTATAATGAAGGGACCCTCCCATTTGGGCTCGAGCTTGTCCTTTTTCTTCTCTGGTAGGCGTAGAATGAGTTCACCGATATTATAAGTCTTTGCCCGTACTTCTCTGCTTTGATATCGCTGAGCTTGCTGTTGGTAGAATGCGGAACGAGTCTTCGCGATATCGCGCTCCTCCTCTAGGCCGTTTAGGTTGTCCTGCCGATCGAGCTTGGCTTCTCTCTCTTTGTACATGCGCACTCAAGGTGAGTCATGAATAATGTCGCAAGGCAAAACTGCCTCTGCGCCGTACACCATAACGAAAGGTGTATATCTGGTCATGCGATTGGGCGTGGTCCGCAGCCCCCAGAGTACGGAATCGAGTTCCTCAACCCAGTGCTTGTCTGATTCTTTCAGAGATCACACTAGTCTGGCTTTGATGCCGCTCATTATTAGGCCATTAGCCCGTTCGACCTGACCGTTTGTCTGAGGGTGGTATACGGAGGCGTAATCGAGCTTGATGCCCAAATTAGCGCACCAAGTTTTCACCTCATCAGCCATGAAGTTAGAGACATTGTCAGTAATAATACTGTGCGGGACACCATAACGGTGTACGACACCGGATATAAAGTCTATCACCGGTCCGGCCTCGACCCTTTTGACTGGTTTGGCTTCTATCCATTTAGTGAACTTGTCGACCATAACAAGTAAATACTTATTCTTATGGCTTCCCCCTTTAAGGGGTCCGGCCATGTCTAGCCCCTAGACCGCAAAGGGCTAAGTAATGGGGATTGTTCGTAGGGCAGTGGGCGAAAAGTTGGCATCCAATGCAGCGTTGTACGAGGTCCTGTGCATCTGCCCGGGCCGTGGGCCAATAGAAACCCGCACGGAAGGCTTTACTTACAAGGGCCCGAGCTGCGGCATGATGGCCGCCAAGACCAGTGTGTATTTCAGCCAAGAGCTGTCGTCCCTCCTCTTCGGAGATACATCTTTGAAGGACTCCGGTAGTACTTTTCTTGTATAGTTCTCCTTCATGGACTTTGTAGGCTTTCGAGCGTCGAACGATACGATGGGCCTCAGTCTGATCATCAGGGAGCTCGTTCCTAATAAGGTAGGCGAGTAAAGGTTCGGTCCACGAGGCAATTACAGCCATGACTTCGTGGGCCGAGGGTGTTATTTCGGCCCCCAAGCCCCCCATAATATTGGAACTGTGTTCGAAATCTAGAGGTGTGATCGGCTTCGGACCAGGGTTGCTGCTCTCATCCTGCCACACCACCGATGGCTTGAAGAGCCTTTCCACAAAGGTGTTAGGTGGGACGGGATCGCGTTTAGCGCCCATGCGAGCAAGGATGTCCGCGACTTGATTACTCTCTCGGGCCACGTGATGAAACTTGAGCCCCAAACCGAGCTGACATTTTGAGTACGACGTTGCAATAAGCCGCCATCTTCAGATCCTTTGCGTCGAATTCTTCGTTCATTTGGGATATTGCGAGGTTGGAATCCCCGCGCACCTCGAGGCGCTGTATGCCCATGGAGACGACCATCCGGAGACCTCGTATTCGGCCGCATTGTTAGAGTCTGTGAATAATATTTGTAGCACATAGCGAACTGTGTCTCCCGTGGGGGATGTCAAGACGATACTAGCCCCAAGTCCGGCTAGCATTTTAGAGCCGTCGAAGTGCATCACCCAGTTGGAATATGTGCCGTACTCTTTAGGGAGTTCGGCCTGTGTCCATTCGGCGACGAAGTCAGCCAACACCTGAGATTTAATGGCTCGGCGTGGCTTGTACATTATTTCAAATGGTATGAGCTCAATGGCCCATTTGGCAATCCGGCCGGTGGCATCCCGGTTGTTTATAATATCGTTGAGTTGTACTTCGGAAGCCACCATGATCGAGCACTCCTGAAAGTAGTGCTGCAGCTTGCGGGATGCCATAAAGACCGCATAGGCTATCTTTTGATAATGCAGGTATCGGGATTTACATGGTGTAAGGACCGTTGATACATAGTACACTGGTTTTTGGAGTGGGAATTTATGCCCCTCTTCCTCTCGTTCAACGACGAGCACTGCGCTCACCACCTGGTGATTTGCAGATATGTAGAGCAACATCGGCTCGCCGACGTTTGGTGCGGCCAGGATTGGGTTGCTTGCTAACAAAGTGTTTATTTCTTCCAATCCGGCTGTGGCAGCATCCGTCCACACGAAGTGGTCAGTGCGTCGGAGCAGGCGATACAATGGCAATGCCTTTTCTCCTAGTCTGGAGATAAAACGGCTCAAGGCTGCCACGCACCCGGCTAATTTTTGGACCTGCTTGAGGTCTGTTGGTGTTGCCAATTGTGACAAGGCTCGGATTTTGGCTGGGTTTGCTTCAATTCCTCTATTGGAGACAATGAACCCAAGCAGTTTTCCGGCGGGAACGCCGAAAACACACTTTTCCAGATTGAGCCGTATGTCATATATTCGGAGGTTGTCGAATGTAAGGCGTAAGTCATCCACCAAGGATTCAACATGCTTGGTTTTGATGACTACGTCATCGACATATGCCTCCACGGTCTTGCCGATTTGCTTTTCCAGGCATGTTTGAATCATGCGCTGGTAAGTGGCGCCGGTGTTCTTGAGCCCGAAAGGCATAGTGTTGAAACAAAAGGGCCCATATGGGGTGATGAATGCCGTTGCTGCCTGGTCGGATTCCCTCATCTTAATTTGATGGTATCTGGAGTATGCGTCGAGAAAATACAGTGAATCGTGTCCTGCGGTTGCGTCAATAATCTGGTCGATGCGAGGTAGTGGGAAGGGGTCCTTAGGGCAGGCCTTATTAAGGTCTTTGAAATCGACACACAGGCACGAGGATTTATCCTTCTTCAGTACCATGACCAGGTTTGCCAGCCAGTCCAGATGCTTGATCTCTCTGATGAACCCGGCTTCAAGTAGCTTGGCTAGCTCCTCGCCCATAGCTTGTCGTTTGGGTTCGAAAAATTGCCGCAGCATTTGCTTGACTGGTTTGTATCCCTTTAATATATTGAGACTATGTTCGGCCAGTCTGCGTGGGATTCCTGGCATATCAGAAGGGTGCCAGGCGAAGATGTCCCAATTCTCACGCAGGAACGCGCGTAATGCGGCGTCGACCGTCGGATCCAACTGTGCCCCAATGGAAGTTGTCTTCTTAGGGTCCGTCGGGTGAAATTGAAATTTGACTATTTCGTCTGCTGGTTTGAAAGAAGTGGATTTAGGTCTTTTATCGAGGATTACGTCATCCCTATCCACTGTGGAACATAGGGTGGTTAATTCTTCGGCCGCGAGGGCCTCAGATAATGCCTCAAGGGCCAAAGATGCGGTTTTGTTTTCGGCGCGGAGCGCTATATCCGGATCACTGGTGATAGTGATAACTTCGTTAGGCCCGGGCATCTTGAGCTTCATATACCCGTAATGGGGTATGGCTTGAAAGCGTGTGAATGCGTCTCGCCCCAACAGGGCGTGATATCCGCTGTTGAAAGGTGCCACTTGGAAGAGCAACTCTTCGGACCTATAGTTCTCCGGTGTGCCGAATACCACGTCGAGTTTAATTTTCCCTGAGCACCTTGCTTCCCGACTGGGGATAATGCCTCGAAAGGTTGTGTTACTTTGCTCAACGCGACTCCTGTCCATTTGCATTTTATCGAGCGTGTCCTCGTAGATGAGGTTCAGTCCGCCGCCGCCGTCCATTAGCACTTTATTGAGCCGAAAGCCGTCCATGATTGGGTTTAGGACCAAAGCGGCTAGTGCCTGGACTGAGCAGGATCTTGGTTCGTCATCGGCATTGAAAGTGATCGCCATGTCGTTCCAAGGATTTATTGTTGCTACTTGGCAGACTTCGGCGAGGTCGCAGAGCTCCCTTTTACGCCGATTATTTGATGAAAAGGTCTTGAAGACGGTAAATACTTTGAGATCGTCGTCCTCCGAAGAGTACTTCTCTGGGGTGATGTTGGTGAGGATACCCTCGCCGCTCTTGGCCACTTGCCAGAGTATCCAACATGCTCGAAGGCTGTGTGTTGGTTGGGTGTCCGGCGTCGCGTGGATTTGACAGGGCCTGTCGAGACATTCCTCAAGGACAGTTCTGTGTCCGGTTAAGGGCTTTATTTTCTTGTCAATGGTAGGATGATTAGGTGCCCGTGAGGGTGCATCCTTTTTGCCCGTCCGGGGGATGGCTTGAAGGCCTGCGGTTCCCAGTGGGCTATCTGAGTTTTCAAGGCGCTTTCCATTGCGCAGTACTTTTGTACTATGTGTGCCAAATCTGCAAAGTGCAGTATGCGACGGCGGTTGAGGGCATTAAGGATTCCCTCGTCCGCACAGTTGTTGCAAAATACCGATATCGCGTCGTCGTCGCAGCAATCTTTGATCTTGTTTTTAACAAGGAGGAATCTGGTCCAGAAGTGATGGACTATTTCCTGAGACTGCTGCCGCATGTACATGAGGTCGCATATATCCGGAGGACCGGAATTGCTTGGGGAATATTGCTTGTGGTGGGTGGGCGGCTTTAAATTCTCACCCTGACCCATTGTGGAATCCGGAGTTTGATGAATTTCCGAGGTCACCAGCTCGGGCTCCGGCGTGTCCGGTGAGTTTTCGGACTTAACGTCCGGTCTTGTGTTCGGAGAACAGGGAGTGTCCTCCCAGAGACGGGTATCCGGCCCTCCGGGCTCGGGAATCCGAACATAGTTCATTCTCAACATAGGAGAAGAGTTATTGGTGGCCTGTTCCTCCAAAACCGCTATGAGATGGTGATCGGCGGAGATTTGATTTCTCTCTGATCGGGTTTAAGCCCAATCTGATCGTAGTCAGTTGCGACTCCCAAGATGCGATCTAGCAGCTTGTTCAAAGACGCTACATCTGCCGGATCCATCTTGTCGGAGTATTCGGGGCCGATGCGGAGGTGATTTTTGGAGACTTGGGGGCCGCCTTTGGCTTAACGGCCGAACGGGCGCCCATGGTGAAGCTGCCAAGCCGGAGGGTCTACCCTGAAACTAGGGCTCCTCCAGAAGTGATGCTGTCGTTAATGACAAGGCGAGCCATCGATCCCTCTACCGACAACACAGAGGAACTCTCAATGAAAGCACCAATCTCGGTGTCAAAATCGGCAGATCTCGGGTAGGGGGCCCCGAACTATGCGTATAAGGATCAAAGGTAACAGGAGGCAGGGGACGCGATGTTTACCCAGGTTCGGGCCCTCTCGATGGAGGTAATACCCTACTTCCTGATTGATTGACTTTGATGAGTATAGGGGTTACAAGAGTTGATCTACCTCGAGATCGTAATGGCTGAACCCAAGATGTCTAGCATGTATGATTATGATCGCCTCTACGGACTAAACCCTCCGGTTTATATAGACACCGGAGGGGCTAGGGTTGTACAAAGTCGGTTTACAGAGAAAGGAATCTTTATATCCGAACGCCAAGCTTGCCTTCCACACCAAGGGGAGTCCCATCCGGACACGGGAGAACGCCTTCCATCTTGTATCTTCACGGCCCACGAGTCCGGCCCACGTCACATAGCCCGGACGCCCGAGGACCCCTTAATCCAGGACTCCCTCACTTAGCATACTCCTTGGATCTACAAGTTGAGGATATGTTTGGAAATTTGAAAAACTTACTGGAGTAGCCGGATGAGCACTATGGAGGCCGAGGTCTTCAATCGTTTCCGGCCACGACTTCTGGGCCTTGAAGAGCAGCTTCCATATGTCTTCGTGCGTTGTGCCAAAGAACCGCTGCAGGGTCCAGGGGCTAGCCGGATCAAACTCCCACAAATGGAGAGTCCGGCGTTGGCAGGGGAGAATCCGGCGAAAAAGCATCACCTGGATCACGTTGGCAAGGCCGGTGTTCTTCTCTATCATGCTCTTGACGCGCTTCTGCAGTGTCATCACCTCGTCGGATGACGCCCAATCCAGGCCCTTGTTAATCCACGATGCGAGCCGCATTGGAGGACCGGATTTGAACTCCGGAGTGGTGGCCCATGTGGCGTCATGGGGCTCCGTGATGTAGAACCACTCCTGTTGCCACCCCTTCACGGTCTCTACGAAGGTCCCCTTTGGCTAGGTGACATTGGGGAGCTTGCTCACCATGGCGCCGCCACATTCCGCGTGTTGACCCTCGACCACTTTTGGCTTCATGTTGAAGACCTTGAGCCACAGGACGAAGTGGGGGGGGGGATGCGGAGGAACGCCTCACACACGACGATGAACGCCGAGATGTTGAGGAAGGAATTCGGGGCTAGATTGTGGAAATCTAGCCCGTAATAGAACATGAGCCCGCAGACGAAGGGGTCGAGAGGGAACCCTAGCCCGCGAAGGAAGTGGGGGATGAACACTACCCTCTCATTGGACTCTGGGGGTGAGAATGATCTACTTTTTGGCACGGAGCCGGTGAGCGATTTCCTTGGCTAAATACCCCGCTTCCCGGAGTTCCTTGATGTTCCCCTCCGTGACGGAGGAAGCCATCCACTTGCTCTCCGCTCCAGATCTGGACATGGCAGGAGTGTTTGCTGGAGACGGAAGGGATTGAAGCTTGGATGCTGGAGATCGAGGGTAGATGGGCTGAGGAGGAAGAAGGCGTGGGGGTAAAAAGATGGATTCTTATCTTCTTATAAAGGCAGTGAATATCAAGCGCCCCCCCACAAGCCTTAAACCTCGCCTATTCCCAAGGGGTCGTGTGAACGGCGCGGTTGGATTACCCAAACCCGTATTGATGAGAATCCCGCAATAAGGGGTCACGATCTCTACTTTGACAAGATGTATCAATGAAGACCGCACCTCGAAACGCGAAGCAGGAGGCTGAAAAACGGTTCGAAATAATAATAAGGCCAGAACATAACGTCTCGCCGGAAAAGCTGTCAGTAAACATGACTTGTTTTGTTTAAATATTTTGCCCTAGTGGTTCGGGGTTGTAACTATTGTACGGAATTAGATATAGTTCTTTTTGTCAACCACTTTGAAGTGTTTGGAGGAGGAACCCGCCTGGCAATGCCAAAGACAATCTGCGCGCCAGACACATCATCATTGAAGCCTAGTTCAGGGGCTACTGAGGGAATCCTGGATTAGGGGGTCCCCGACCGTCCGGGCTATGTGACATGGGCCGGACTAGTGGGCCGCGAAGATATAAGATAGAAGGCTTTTCCTCGTGTCCGGATGGGACTCACTACAAAAAAAAACACTTCCGTGATGATACGTGTTTGTCACAGTAGGTTGCATTTTTTGTCATGCATGTACATCCATGACAAATTTATGACAGAATCAAGATAGTCATACCTATGTTGTCGTAAAAGTGTTCCATGACATTACCAAAATTATCATCACGGAAGTGTCCACTTCCATGACGATAAATCGCGCGTCACATAAGTGCTTTCGTCAAGGGTGACCGACACGTGGCATCCACTATAACGGAACACTGTTAAGCTATCGCGTCAGGTTTTGGATCCGATAACCCGTTAACAGCTAGGACCAATGGGGATTTTCCACGTGTAAAATTCTGATTGGCTGACGGAAACACGTGTCAGCTCCGCGTTGGCACATGTATCACTCATCCAATGGGCGAGATGCGCCTATGATATGCTGACATGTGGACCGGCCCAAAAGTGGCCCATAAAGTTTAAATGGGCCGGCCCAACTAAAGGCCCACAAGATTTTGCAGTCCATAATGGGCCAGCCCAGCAAAAGGCCCACGAGATTTTTCGTATCATAATGGGCCGGCCCAGCTAAAGGCCCACGAGATTTTGCGGGCCATAATGGTCCGGCCCAGCTAAAGGCCCGCAAGATTTTGCGGACCATAATGGGCCGGCCCAGATAAAGGCCCAACATTCTCAGTTAAGGCCCGTACGGCTAGTGTCAAATCGGCCCGTCAACGGCCTGTCCTAAACTTGTCATCATCGTGGCCCATGATCACTTCTGGCCCGTTAACAGTCCGCTAAGTATATGGGCCGAATTACGGCCTGGTGTATTTCCGGCCTGTTAAAGGTCCTACTTCATTTGGGCCCATTTACAGGCCATTGAAACTTTCGGCCCATAAACGACCGTGAAGGATTTGGGTCATATTCGGCCATGTCTGACATTCGGCCTGTTAGCGGCCCGCCATAGATTTGAGCCACTTTCGGCCTGTTGTGATTTTTGGCCTGTTAACGTCGGACGAAATCCATGGGCCATATGTGGCCCAACGTCACATCGGGCCCATTAACAGCCCATATAAAAATGACGATAATCTAGCCCGACCAAACTTCCGGCCTGTTAAAGGCCCGTGTATTAGGTCGGCGCATTTACGGCCCGTCCGAATTTCGGCCTATGAAAGATCCGCATCGTAAATGGGCCCAATCTCACTTTCGGTCTTTTAAAGTCCCATGTTTTTTATGGG
Source organism: Aegilops tauschii subsp. strangulata (assembly GCF_002575655.3). Classification (NCBI taxonomy): domain Eukaryota; kingdom Viridiplantae; phylum Streptophyta; class Magnoliopsida; order Poales; family Poaceae; genus Aegilops; species Aegilops tauschii. Next base: position 523,539,483 of record NC_053036.3, read on the forward strand.
CTCGAGATATTTACACCTGTAAACGGCCTATTATTACCGAGGGCCCAAATTATGTTTAGGCCTGTTAAAGGCCCACTATGGGCATAGGCCTACCAGAAAAATATGAAATCTTATGCTGATTTAGGCCCAGATATTTTTAGTGGGCTACATGCAAATTTCGGCCCATAATCATTTTTAGCCCAATTGGAATGAGCCCGACGAATGTTGGCATGTTGGGCTCCTACGAAGCTTTCGGCCGAATACATTACTAAGATAAACCTACACTATACAAAAATAGCGTCGTAATTATTGCAGCCTTTGGCAGCAACATAAATGTTGTATCACAACAAAAGGCCTATTGGCATAAAGTTTACAGTCCTTGCAGATAAAAGCACCATCAGATGTATAGAAGCACAGATCATTTGACCTGAGTGCTAATGTTTCAGGCTGTAGAATCTGATGGAGCAGCACGATCTTCACCTTTTTTCCGCCATTGCTCTTGAACAACGAAGCGAATGTCTGATAGTCTGGTTTCAAAACCATTCATATCTTGACGACATTTGTCAACCACTATTCTTGTTTCCAAAACGACGTCCATTAGGGATTGGACTTGTGTCTGGAGCACAGATATATCACTCTGTCTAGCAGGAAGATTTTGTTCAGTAGGCGATTTGGACGAGGTTACCTTGACAACCAACCCAGAATTACGCAGGAAGGTGCTTTTTGCAATGTTAGTGGAGAGATACTGATGCACTGCAGCAAGAGGTGACATTGTGCCTGTGGTAGCCTCGTCACCTTCAGGTGGTCGTGGCTGTTCAATCATTTTTCCATAGTTTCCTGAAAGTTTGAACTTGTAGATTAGTGTACCAGATAAGTTACTAATGAGACAAAAACAAACAAAGTAGGTTACACGTTTATACATAACTTATTTTGGTGAACTACTATAATACATTAGCATGTATTGTAGTGCCAACTACATAATAAAATCACTTTCATAACATATGTCCATGTAGCATGCCTACTGTATTGTCTATTTCCTCACATTCGTTGACATCTAAGGATAAAGAGACATGGTTTAAAGTAGGATGAACATAGTATGACATCATTCATATCATGGGCAAACAGATATAAAACAAACAGGCTATTTTATCATTGTGTGCGCACGTGAACATAACAACTATAATACAGATCAAGACCAAAAGAATATCCTTCATCTCTTTTAAACCATGTAAGGTGAAATGATACGTTAAGACAACTGTGTATAAAAGTGAACAGAGTAACTGGCATTGGCTGCAAACCAAGTAGTTAATTGAACACATCACAGTACCAATCAGTTCAAAGGCAGGAGGAGTAAGGACTTACAACATCGGCTTGAACTGGTGTGCTCATACCCTTCATCTTGCTGGTGTGGCAATCCTTGAAGATTTGCACTGCATTCGGTTCAGGTTCTTTTTGGTCCGCATAGGCTTTCCTCTATATTTGGAACAAGTCAATATAGATACGATAATATGGCACAGAAAAAAGAAGGAAGTAGCAGCTATTTACAAGAGCCTCGCAGTGTGCAATATAGCTACGAGATCCTGTTGTCTGTTGGAATTTCACTTTAGAATGGTTGGTCTTGTTCTTCAAACAGTTAGCCTAGAAGAAGATACACTTGTAAGGCACATACATAAATACAAGTTCAATATGTGGTCTGATCAAATACATATAGCCTACCTGATACTTTGGATCAGACCAGTGTTTAACGAGGGCTGTCCAGTCTTCATCTGTAATATATTCCACTGGAGATGTTTGGGCGATTTCATTGTTAGCCTTGCCTTCAAAGTGAGATTTTCTAAGGTGGTACCGATACTGTCGCAGAGCAGACTGAAAAACATGAGTGCATGCCTATTTAGTTGCATCATCTTTCGGATCCAACTTGAACCTCATCTGTTGAAAAAAGAATGTGAGTCTTATTAGGAGGAAGCTAGAAAGTATGGGACAGAGCAAGACAATATTAGTAATTGCGATGAATAACATTACTTACGGATAAATGGTCAAGGAAGGTGTTAAACTGGGTATTGTCTTTCTCATTCCTGTACTGGATCCACGTTGGGAGGATACGTGCATGACACCTAACGGCAACGGCTGCCTCTGATACTAACTTGGCTGACTCTGTAGCATCACGTGGCCTTTTTAAACCTGCCTCAAAATGGATCTCCATTCTTCCTCCTTTAGATTTTGTTAATCTGTCAAGCATTATCCCTGATGTCTGTTTCCGCTTGCGTCGTGGTGCTAGTTCAACAACGAATATGGAAAGTGTTAGTGTACATCAAACTGTGAGAGTACATATAAAGGAGCATGCAACTGCAACTTGACTCGGTCAGGTACCATCTTGGTGTTGATGCTCATGAGGTTCATCTGATCTTGCCAAGTCCTGTTGTGTCAGCAGTGCTTCGGAAGTAGTGTTAGGTGTGAAGGCAGCTTGGGAACTGGCCAGTTCCGGAGCAAACGAACGAGTAACTCGTTGAGATGCTGGTACAGTTGAAGCGGATGCTGCAGCTGGTGGAGCAGGTGATACTGTGTTTGTAGATTTAGCCGGTGGACTTGGACCTTCTACTGCACTATAAGTACCAGCAGAATCTGGACGGTCGATCCTTTTCCGTTTCACCCAACGAGTAACACCACTCCCTACTATATTATTTTCCTTGCTCCTTTTTGACTTTGCCATGTCAAACCGTACCCACAACACAAAAGAATAAAATCGCTCTTCAGAACTCATTGATGCATGATACAGACAAGCAATACTTTGATGTAAGACAACCGTATGAGGATGGAATATGTAAGGAAAACAGGACGACATGACATATTCACAGCTACGATGTGTAAACTAAGCAGAAGGATTTTCAAGAAAATAGAAGTGATGCAAGCTAGACACCATATGAAAGATGCAACCAATATTACTCTGCCAAGTTAAAAGTGTCTTGTCATAAGTGGCAATTCAAAAAATTAGAAGCAGTACAACGTAGAAATCAATGCAAGATGCAACCACTATCAAACTGCCATGTTAAAAGTGTCCAATCATGAGTGACTGATGCGGGATACACAACAACAATACTTTGATGTAAGAACATGGTATGATAGATAGATGCAGTGTATTCTAGACACAGAACGCCATGTCATATGCACATGTATAACGTATGAACTCAGTAGGTGCAATTTAATCAAAATAGAAGAAATACAGGCTAGACAACATATGCAACATGAAACCAATTATCACACTATCAACTTAGAACAAGCACCTGCGATGGAGTACGGGAGATGAACTCATCATGTAGACTTGGGACATCAACTTCATTAGCAGTAGCAATGGAAAATCTAGAGAGTCTCTGTTTGCGTCGGTGCGGAGGACCACCAACATCCCCTAACTTACTCTTTTCCTTCCTATTTTCTGATATTGCCTTATGAAGTCAAAACCACAAGAAGATGAATAAAATTAGCTCTGCATAACTGGTTGATGCATGATACAGATGAACACTACTTTGATGTAAGGCAAGCGCAGGATAGGAGGATGGAATATATACAAAAAAAGACAGCATTTCATATTCACACGTACGATAGGAGGATGGAATATGTATGAAAAAATAGTAAGCGGAAGGCATTTCAACAAAATTAGAAGAAATGAAAGCTAGGCACCATATGAACATGCAACCAATATCACTTTATCAGGTAAAAAGTGTCTCGTCGTAAGTGCCATTTCAAGAAATTAGAAGCAGTACAAGCTAGAAGACAATGCAAGATGCAACCTACATCACAGTCCCAAGTTAAATGTGTCTTATGGGTAAGTGATCGTTGCAGGTATAAGTTGTAAGCTACGCAGATGCAATTCAACATAATCAGAAGCAATACAAACTAGACATCATACGGAAAACGCTACCACATATAACAGTTCCAAGTTAGAGCAAGCACCTGTGATGGTGGAGTAGGGGAGATGTGCTCATCATGTACACATATGTTCTAGAAATAGGAACACGTGTCATATTCACAGGCATTATGTGTAAAGTAAGCAGATGCATTTCAACAAAGTTAGAAGCAATACAAGCTAGACATCATACGCAACATGCAACCACATATAATAGTGCCAAGTTAGAGCAAGCACCTGTGATGGTGGAGTAGGGGAGATGTGCTCATCATCTACACAACTACGTTGATTGTCTAGCCTTGCGTTGTCTTGCGAATCTTGTTGGGAGGATGGCGGAGTAGAATCTGTAGAGAACCTCCGTTTCAGTTTCTCGGAAGGACCACCATCATCCAATGCCTTGCCAATTTCCTTCAGCTTTATTGATTTTGCATTGTGAGGTCAAACCGATAAGAAAAAGGAATATAATTCGCTCTTCAGAACTCATTCATGCATGATACTGACGAACACTACTCTGATGAAAGGCAAAGTCATGATACGAGGATGGAATATGTACGAAAAAATGGACGGCTTGACATATTAACACCTATGATGTGGTAACTAAGCAGAAGGCACTTCAACAAATTAGAAGCACTCCAACTAGACACCATATGAAAGGTGCAATCAATATCACTCTGCCAAGTTAAAATTGTCTCGTCATAGGTGGCGTTCATCAAACTAGAAGCAATACATGCTAGAAATCATATTCAAGACGCAAACCAATATCACACTGCCAACCTAAAGATGTTCCATCATAAGTGACTGATGCAGGATACACAAGAAGAGTAGTTTCATGTAAGAACATGGTGTGATAGACAGATATAGTATGTACCAAAAACAGGAAAGTGTGTCATATTCACACGTATCATTTGTAAGCTAAGCAGATGCAGTTTACACTAATTAGGAGCAATACAAGCTAGACACCATATGCAACATGCAACCAGATATCACACTGCCAAGTTAGAGCAAGCACCTTGGATGGTGCAGTAGGGGAGCGGAGACTTGGACCTTGTAATGCACTATCAGTACAAGGAGAATCGGTACAGATGCTCCGTTTACATTGCTGCAGAGGACCACCATCATCGCCTTCCTTACTCTTTTCCTTCCTCTTTCTTGATTTTGCCTTGTCAAGTCAAACCCACAAGAAAAAGGAATAAAATTTGCTCTTCAGAACTCATGGATGCATGATACTGAGGAACACTACTTTCATGTAAGGCAGCCGCATGATAGGAGGATGGAATATGTATGAAAAATAGGACGGCGTGACATATTGACATGTATGATGTATAAAGTGTAAACTAAGCACAAGGTGCTTGAACTTGTTAGAAGCAATGCAAGCTAGAAACCATATGAAAGATGAAACCAATATCACTCTGCCAAATTAAAAGGGTGCCCTAACAAATGTATTTGACCAAATTAGAAGCAATACATGGCAACAGGCTAGAAATAATATGCAATATGCAACGAATAAAGGTGACTCATCGTAAGTGATTGATGCAGGATACAGAAGAGAGGTAGTTTCATGTAAGAACAAGGTTAACACATAGTGTGTACCAAAAATAGGAAGGCATGTCATATTCACATGTATAATGTGTAAACTAAGCAGATGCAATTTACCCTAATTAGAAGCATTACAAGCTAGACACCGTATGCAACATGCAACCACATATTGATGTCTACTACGCAACCTTCTCCTTGTAGACGTTGTTGGGCCTCCAAGTGCAGTGGTTTGTAGGACAGTAGCAAATTTCCCTCAAGTGGATGGCCTAAGGTTTATCAATCCGTGGGAGATGTAGGATGAAGATGAAAGAGGGGATGCCTTCCGGGGCATCCCCAAGCTTAGACGCTTAGTTATCCTTGAATATTACCTTGGGGTGCCTTGGGCATCCCCAAGCTTAGGCTCTTTCCACTCCTTATTCCATAGTCCATCGAATCTTTACTCAAAACTTGAAAACTTCACAGCACAAAACTCAACAGAAAACTCGTAAGCTCCGTTAGCGAAACAAAACAAAACTCCACTTAAAGGTACTGTAATGAACTCATTCTTTATTTGTATTGGTGTTAAATATACTGTATTCCAACTTCTCTATGGTTTATAAACTATTTTACAAAATAAGCAAACAACACATAGAAAACAGAATCTGTCAAAAACAGAACAGTCTGTAGTAATCTGTATCAACCGTATACTTCTGGAACTCCAAAAATTCTAAAATAAATTGGTGGACCTGAGTAATTTGTCTAGTAATCATCTGAAAAAAGAATCAACTAAATAGCGCTCTCCAGTAAAAAGTTTTAGCTAATCTCGTGAGCGCTAAAGTTTCTGTTTTTTACAGCATGATCATAAAGACTTCACCCAAGTCTTCCCAAAGGTTTTACTTGGCACAAACACTAATTAAAACACAAAACCACATATAAACAGAAGATATATGGATTATTTATTCCTAAGCAGAACCAAAAATCAAGAAACTAAAATAAAACTGGGTTGCCTCCCAACAAGCGCTAACGTTTAACGCCCCTAGCTAGACATGATGATTTCAATGATGCTCACATAAAAGATAAGAATTGAAACATAAAGAGAGCATCATGAAGAATATGACTAGCACATTTAAGTCTAACCCACTTCCTATGCATAGGGATTTTGTGAGCAAACAACTTATGGGAACAATAATCAACTAGCATAGGAAGGCAAAACAAGCATAACTTCAAAACTTTAAGCACATAGAGAGGAAACTTGATATTATTGCAATTCCTACAAGCATACATTCCTCCCTCATAATAATTTTCAGTACCATCATGAATGAATTCAACAATATAACCAGCACCTAAAGCATTCTTTTCATGATCTACTTGCATAGAAATTTTACTACTCTCCACATAAGCAAAATTCTTCTCATTCGGAATAGTGGGAGTATCATAAGAGACTTGAATACTATAAATTGTTTCCACATTAAAAGAGTAATGTTCAGAAAAAGGGTAATCAAAGTCATGACAAGTTTTATAAATATAATATAATCATCACTACTTTTTATAGCATAAGTATCATCACAATAATCATCATAAGTAGGAACTTTGTTCTCATCATAATCAATTGAAACCTCTTCCGAAATAGTGGATACATCACTAAATAAAGTCATGACCTCTCCAAATCCACTTCCATAATTATCGTAATAAGATTCAACATCCTCCAAAATAGTGGGATCATTACTTCCTAAAGTTGACACTCTTCCAAACCCACTTTCATCAATATAATCATCATAAGTAGGAGGCATGCTATCATCATTATACATTTGCATATCAAAACTTGGGAGACTAAAAATATCATCTTCATTAAACATAGCATCCCCAAGCTTGGGACAAACAATAATTGCAGCAAATATATTCTCAAAAACATCATCTTCATCAAACATAGCATCCCCAAGCTTGGGCCTTTTCATATCATAAGCATAATCACTCTCATCATTAATAGTATGGATAGCACCAATAGTATAGCAATTATCATCATCACAATGAGTAATAGGAGCAACATCATTTGGGAGGGATACCTTTCTACCTTTGCTTCTCCGTTTTTTCTTTTTCTTCTTCTTGACCACATCATGTGTGTGTTCAATCCTCTTTTTGGAGCTCCTTATTAATGAGATTGGTTGAATAGAAGGCTCCTCCTCGTTACCTGATTCATCATAAGAAATAATAGGAGGATATTGGGAAGTCTCTTCCCTTTCATTAGTATTCTCTTCATCTTCTATTTGTTTTCTTTCTTTATGTAATTGGCAATATAAGGATTTTCAAAGCAATTCTCCGCACAATACATATAAATTTCCTCTAGATCAAAGTCAAGAAGTTTATAACGGGCAAATTCTAGAAGATAGTTAGTTATACGTTTCATTTCTTCATAGCCCATAAGCAAACTAAGTTCATTATGATGTGCAAGGTAAATCAAGTCATCACAATTTTTGGACACGATTAGATCATGAAACAATTTGCATCGGATAGTTAAATGACCACGTTCATTGCAAAGTTCACAAGTACGGCTAAGAAAATTTAAATTTTCAGCACAAACATCTAGCCTTTCTTGCAACCATTTAGTTTCTAAGTACTTATGCCTCTTACAAAATCTATCTTCCCATTTTGGTATGTATTTGCAAACTCTATGCACTCCACAAAAATCGACATGCTTATAAGAGATATTTTCATCATGACTAGTGCAATCATCATTAGTACTATGGATATTCAAAGAGTTCATACTAACAACATTGCAATCATGCTCATCATTCAAAGATTTAGTGCCAAACATTTTAATGCATTCTTCTTCTAACACTTTGGCACAATTTTCCTTTCCATCATACTCACAAAAGATATTAAAAAGATGAAGCGTATGAGGTAAACTCAATTCCATTTTTTTGTAGTTTTCTTTTATAAACTAAACTAGTGCTAAAACAAGAAACAAAAAGATTCGATTGCAAGATCTAAAGATATACCTTCAAGCACTCACCTCCCCGGCAACGGCACCAGAAAAGAGCTTGATGTCTACTACGCAACCTTCTCCTTGTAGACGTTGTTGGGCCTCCAAGTGCAGAGGTTTGTAGGACAGTAGCAAATTTCCCTCAAGTGGATGACCTAAGGTTTATCAATCCGTGGGATATGTAGGATGAAGATGGTCTCTCTCAAACAACCCTGCAACCAAATAACAAAGAGTCTCTTGTGTCCCCAACACACCCAATACAATGGTAAATTGTATAGGTGCACTAGTTCGGCGAAGAGATGGTGATACAAGTGCAATATGGATGGTAGATATGGGTTTTTGTAATCTGAAAATATAAAAACAGCAAGGTAACTAATTATAAAAGTGAGCGTAAACGGTATTGCAATGCTAGGAAACAAGGCCTAGGGTTCATACTTTCACCAGTGCAAGTTCTCTCAACAATAATAACATAATTGGATCATATAACTATCCCTCAACATGCAACAAAGAGTCACTCCAAAGTCACTAATAGCGGAGAATAAACGAAGAGATTATTGTAGGGTACGAAACCACCTCAAAGTTACTCTTTCGGATCAATCTATCATGGAGTTCGTACTAGAATAACACCTTAAGATACAAATCAACCAAAACCCTAATGTCACCTAGATACTCCAATGTCACCTCAAGTATCCGTGGGTATGATTATACGATATGCATCACACAATCTCAGATTCATCTATTCAACCAACACAAAGTACTTCAAAGAGTGCCCCAAAGTTTCTACCGGAGAGTCAAGACGAAAACGTGTGCCAACCCCTATGCATAGGTTCATGGGCGGAACCCGCAAGTTGGTCACCAAAACATACATCAAGTGGATCACGTGATATCCCATTGTCACCACAGATAAGCACGACAAGACATACATCAAGTGTTCTCAAATCCTTAAAGACTCAATCCGATAAGATAACTTCAAAGGGAAAACTCAATCCATTACAAGAGAGTAGAGGGGGAGAAACATCATAAGATCCAAATATAGTAGCAAAGCTCGTGATACATCAAGATCGTATCACCTCAAGAACACGAGAGAGAGAGAGAGAGAGAGAGAGATCAAACACATAGCTACTGGTACATACCCTCAGCCCCGAGGGTGAACTACTCCCTCCTCATTATGGAGAGCGCCGGGATGATGAAGATGGCCACCGGTGAGGGATCCCCCTCCGGCAGGGTGCCGGAACAGGGTCCCGATTGGTTTTTGGTGTCTACAGAGGCTTGCGGCGGCGGAACTCCCGATCTATTCTGTTCCCCGATGGTTTTAGGGTATATGGATATATATAGGCGAAAGAAGTCGGTCTGGGGAGCCACGAGGGGCCCACGAGGGTGGAGGGCGCACCTGGGGGGTGGGCACGCCCCCTGCCTCGTGCTCTCCTCGTTGATTCCCTGACGTGCACTCCAAGTCCCCTGGATTGCTTTCTTTCCAAAAATAACTTCTCCCGAAGGTTTCATTCCGTTTGGACTCCGTTTCATATTCCTTTTCTTCGAAACACTAAAACAAGGGAAAAACCAGGAATTGGAACTGGGCTCTGGGTTAATAGGTTAGTCCCAAGAATAATATAAAAGTGTTTAATAAAGTCCATAAACATCCAAAACAGATAATATAATAACATAAATACTTCATAAATTATAGGTACGTTGGAGACGTATCACATATCACACTGCGAAATTAGAGCAAGAACCTGTGATGGTGGTGTGGGGGAATTGCGGTCATCAACTAGAGAGCTACGTTGACTATCTTCATTTAGCCTTGCTGTTTCTTGAGAATCATGTGGGGAGGATGACACTGCACTCTTTAAACGAGTATGGTGTCTCACTGTAACCCACCCGGGTGACTGTCTCATCATAAGTGATTGACGAGGGATACAAAAGAGCATTAGTTTGATGTACGAACATGGTTAATAGACATATGTAGTACTCCCTCTGTTCGGAATTACTTGTCACAAAAATGGATGTATCTACAACTAAAATACATCTAGATACATTCATTTCTTGGAGGAGTAATTCCGAACGGAGGGAGTATGTATCAAAAACAGGAAGGCATGTCATTATCAATGGTATAATGTGTAAAGTAAGCAGATGCAATTTAACCAAATTGGAAGCAATACAAGCTAGAAACCATATGCAACATGCAACCACATTTGACAGGGCGAAGTTAAAGCAAGCACCTGGGATGGTTGTGTGTGGCAATTGAGATCATCAACTGCAGAGCTACGTTTACTGTCTCCAACTGCTGACACTGCATCCTTTAGAGCGCTGAAACGCTTAGTGCTTATCTTCGAATTACACTGGAGCGACTTCTGTCTTTTCTTTTCAGCATTCATCAACACTGCGTCAGAGTCTGAAATACCCATGCATAAAAAAACAATAGTGTGAGTATGGGTGAAGTGTGTGCACAATTAGTATAGTGTAAAGGTAGCAGATAGTAGGTCGGTGAGAAATAAATGACGGGAGACATATGATAGCTCTGCAACATGCATGGCACACTAAATTACTACAGGATTCTATGAAAATAACATTCGACTGAAAACAAATAGGCCAGTCCATTTTTTCTGCACCGTCCGATGTACAAAGAACGGGCAGATCGCCTTCATCTACCTCCAGCCAGTAAGTGTTGACGATATTCCTCAAAACGGCAACGACCACCGGCCCAGTCCCCTGCCTGCGCCCTCTCCTCGACCTCACCGCACCGCCGTGCTTGGCACCGCCCCCTGGCAATCCATTCAAGCCCCGCCGACCTCCAGATTGGGCGCAAGCAGCTCCTACGCCCCACACCCTATGATAGACACCGATGCGCCGCTTCCCCGGCGAACAGGTGGACTAGGTGCTCCGCGCGCCTAACCGGGTGCTGCTTCTTTTAATTGCGGTTCGACTGACCCTGAATTGAAATCCAGGCGGGCTACTGACCTCTAGCAAAGGTGAAATAGTAAAGGGAGGAAACCTTGTGCATTTAGTATCACGAAGAAGATGCAGTAAGAAGCGCTCAACTAGTTTCTTTCGTGGGATGAATACGGTGTGAGCAGAGACGTAAGGTTTGCACGAATAAGGGAAGAGGAGTACCTCTTTCTGCTGGCAGTGCTGTGTCCTCCTTCTGTTTTTCCAACGATCTTCTTGTGGTTTGCCGAAAACGAGAAGTTGTAGAGGACGGTGCAGCCTTGGACGAACCCATGGACAAGTTGTTGAGTGTGGTTCGGTGGCCATCTGTCGGCGGCGGGGAAGCAGATCCGAGGCGGCGAACGACGGCGTAGCGGGAACAGCTCTGGTGCGGTGGACGGTTGTGACAGTGGAGCGGCAGCAGTGAGGCGCAGGACGGCGTGGTCGGAGTGGTTCTGGTACGGCGCACGTCGGCGTCGGCGTCGTGGAGGCAGCTCTACCTTGGCTTCAGCTGCTAATTCCTTGAGGGCGTTGCGGTTGCGGTTGCGTTGGACGACGACGTCGGGGTACCGGCTCCGGCGTGATGGAGGAGGGCGGCGGTGGATTGGGCGCTATGGGGTGGAGGACGGAGGAGGCTGGGGTTTTGCGGCTGGTGGAGAGGGCATTTTGGCGCCCACGGAGTATGAATGGGGAAACGGAGGGAGGCGGGGAACTAAGGGGGGACAATGTTTCAGTTTGGGACGTGCTTGTTTGAAATTTGGGGAAAGTTACAAACTTTGCCCCCATCTAAAATTTCGGACATATTGCGGGTTGGGGGTAGGACAGTAATCTCAGGTGTCCCAAATGTGGGCGGGATAGATTTCGGCCGAGCGCATGGGTGTTTAGGCGCCCACGGCGTATGAATGCTTCTCGGAGGCGGTTGAGACTGGCGTCTTGGTGAAGTTACAAACCTACCCCGGTTTAGACCTTTGGACATCGGGCCGATAGGCTACACGGGCCAGAGTCAGGAGAGTAATTTCCTACCACCAAACATTAGTCTCACGCGGTTTCGGGTGACCAGAGGCCTATTTGGCGCTTCGTTCAATATTTGGGAGCATAAGCATTAACGTTTTCGGTTCTCTTGAATTGAACATTCAGGATTTGTCAAACTTCACAAATCTTTACTCCTGAAAATCCTAAAGCTACGACTATTTTGGAATGGAGGTGGTACATTTGAATATACATTGTACACGAGTATATATTAAAAAATATGCAACTTACCTGAGCTCATGCATGGTTCCAGATATAATCTCCTTGGTTGCAAAAAAAAAAAATTAGACATGCGTATGAATATATATAGCATGTTCAAATGCACAACAAAGATTGATGCCCCCTTTTACATCTGATTTACAAATGCCATTATCTCGGGTTCAAATAGATGAATGCACTTCCTATGAATTCGATTCTTCGAAACCCCCTTTTATGTTGAATTCGACATGTATTCTATTTCGTAGCTAGCAATTTGGAATGTATCCATGCAAGTGACAAATGTATAAAGTGCTTCACACTAACAACATGGAGTGCACTAATTAATGTTTATATATGAATTGCAAAAGCATCCATTGCCTGTATTTCAAACCACTCTCACTCTATGGATCGCTAATATGAAATAAACACATGCACATGCTAGAATTCAATAGAGTATGGGTGTCTGATAGACCGATTTTCGTCCATACACAATTTGCAAAATTCATGATCTCATCCAAAAATAATAATGCCATTTATATTTTAATTTAATGCGTAGAACTGCCTTTTACACGTAGATGCACTATGCTTCGGCCCGTTCTCACAAACGCGCTATATATCTCTCTATCTACCACATAAGTGCACACACTTTATATGCATCAGCATTTCTCTTTCACACATGCTCACAATCTCTCTCGGGGTGTCGGGGAGTCTCACGCACATGATCTCTCTGTATCTATCTCTCTCTCTTTCTGACTACTATGTACCACTCTTTTCACTAATCTCAGTTGGAAAACACTATTTCTCTCACATGCATATATACACACGCACGGTCTCTACTAGCCCTCTATACGCACATATATGTTCCTACGTGTCTCCCGCATGCACATTATCTTTAGGCCTCTCTCGCACACATTGCCCCCCCAGACACACCTCTCTCTTAGTAGTTGGCAGATATGATTCCATCATATCATTCGGTAGGATATCCCTGACTGTTAGGCTGGATGGTAATACGAGGCAAAGTTTTACCCTAGTTCGGACCCTTGCAGTTGAGGAAAAAGCCTACTCCTGGTACTGTATATTAGTGATAGGGGTGTGTACAAAGTACACATGAATAGCAGGCATTGTGTGTGTGTGTATACTATCGACGAACTAGCCCCCAAGCTTCTATAACATACTGGGGGCCTAGGGTTACAAATCATATATAGTTGGCTTATCACCAGTGGGGATAGAGTCCTCCGCGACTTTGGTAGCTAGCTTCGTGTTGTACGCTGAGTCCTCCACATGGGTCTTCGTATAACGCGTCTCGATCCAACCTATGTGGCGCAGGATGGAACCAACCCATGAGTCCTCATGTTGACCCACCACAACTAGAAATGATGTGCCCACCACACCACACACGCAATCGGCCACTAAGAAAATAAGCATATACAATAGTACAATGTTATACATGAAAGTTAATTGCATGGTGCATCCAAAAATATTTGTTCTGCATTGTGAATGTTTATATATTCTCCTAAAATATTAGTCACGGAAAGAGAAACGAAGGGCATATCTCTCCTTGTCTCCACCGGACATCCCCTCTTTCTACACCACTTTCACATACGCACACAAACTATCTCTCGGCCCTCTAAAAGTATGCATGCCCATGACACATTCACGCATGACGGTCACTGTATTTCAATCTAAAGCACTATATGGTCACTGGAGTTCAGAATATGCTCATTACGGTCACCGTATACATTCTCGTGGTGATCATACGGTATCTAGGTCATGATACGTCTCCGTATTTTCTTGATGACACTGACGGACTTTGCATTTGATGCGTGCTCCGTATTTGTTGATGACACTTACAGTCATTTTATTTGAAGCGAAAGCACGATATGGTCACTGGACTTCAGAATAAGCTCATCACGGTCACCACATACATTTTGTCGTGCTAACCAACATGTGGTTGGATGGTTAGGAGGACAGTGGTTTCTCGAGCCCACCAGGGTTAAAGTCCCGGTGCTCGCATTTATCCTGGGTTAATTTCAGTATTTTCCGGCGATGTGCGTTCGGTGGGAGGAGACGTTCCACTCGACTACGAGGCACCTATGGTGACTTCGTAAAATCTCAAGATCATATGCTGGCCCACTCTCTCGAAGGTGCTCATAGGGGTAGGGTCTGCATGTGTGCGCTTATAGTGGTGAGTGCTTGCGCGTATATATGAGCCCTTGCATATGTACCATGTTAAAAAAATACATGTCATGATTATACGGTCACTGGCTCACCCGTACAACTCCATATTTTGTTGATGACACAATCAATTGACCAGTCAAACGTTCCACGTGGTGCAACTAGTGTTGCACCATCAAGGCGCGTAACCGTGGGGCCCACCTGTCAGCCCGTATTGAAAGAAAGAAATGGTAGTTTGAGTCTGTACTGTGTTAATAAAATACATTTTAGGGTGATCATACGGTCACTGGCTCACCATACAGCTCCGTAATTTGTTGATGACACAATCAATTGACCAGTCAAACGGTCCACATTCAGCAGCGCACAATACCATAGGGCCCACCCGTCAGCGCTATATGAAGGACAGAAATGGTAATAAATTAGTGGTCGGTGGGTACTCGAAATCGTGAGACCTCTGGTTGGCAGTCGCCGGCGGTGGGGGGGGGGCGTTGATTGGGCGCTGGGGTGGGGATCGCCGGAGAAAAAGCTCGGCGCGGGGAAGCCTAGAGGGATGGCCGGTGCGGCAGCGGACCGGCGGTGAGGAGTGGTTTCGGGGCGGGCGGGGCGGCGTGGCGGCGCGGGCCGGCCGCGGGCGGGAAGGGCCGGCGCTTCGGCCGGTGGTGGCTGGCGGCTCAGGGGGGTGGAGTTTGATGATAAACTACAGGCCCTTGATTTCGTATCCAACGGCTGGAAAATCTAATGACCAGAGATGAAAAAGTTAGTCGACTGACGTGTAGCCTCACCCCGCACGTACACATGCACGCACGCAAGACACGCACACATGCACGCGTGCAACACTGACACGTACACATAACGAACACACGCACGCATGCAACACTGACACGTAGACATGCACTCACGAACACACGCACGTACGCACACATGCATGCAACACTGAAACGTACCCTTGCACACACGCAACACTCGCACGCCTACATGCACACAGCACACGACGCAAGACACACGCTCAACATATACGTGCATGCACCCTTTGTTAAGGACATGGATTGTTACGGGTATTAATCAATCTTATCTGTGATAAGCAGAACATTGATGTTTGTAGCGGTCTTTATGAATCACAACGTATCGAACGGGCTATCAACATAGTAGGCTTATCTACATGAAAAGGATGACATCACACTCAATGAACAATCATCGGTTTATGAAATGCCCGCTTCTGACCGCCCTGGCCCACCAAAGGTTCCTCTGCTGTGCGCTGCCTGCGTTGGGTCACTGACATGCATGCCATGTACCCAAAGAGCCCACACGTCAGTGGAAGAACGGCGCGCTGTCCTACGTCAGAGTCGAGGGCGCCACTCGCTGCACGCCCGGCTGAACACGCCTCCTTGCCGCATTCAAACGCCTCCATGAAACCCACCCGTGTGGAAGCCGAGAAACCCACTCTGGACGCACATCCGTTCATGACCGGGCCGGCATTAAACGCAACGCCGGCCGAGCTCCTCCCGTCCGCCGTCTATTTAATCTCTTATTTAAACGAGGCCAAACGCCGGCCAAGAATCGCACACCTCCGCCGCTCCCCTATCTCCTCCTTCACCATTTTGTCCACTCTTACAATGGCTTACGAAGAGTAGTTATTCCGCATCCAAGCAGACTGGGTGGCCCGCCGAGCCCGCCGGATACGAGCTATGCAGCTCGCTGATCCACCTCCCTCCCCTCGCCCGACGGAGCCAGTTGCTGCCCCAAGCCGGTGCGCGGTTCAGCAACTCACCGCTCCAGGCTAGCTCGACGAGGAGAGGCGCCCGGGCGTCATTGCTGCCGTCCACGCCGCTGCCTCGTACCGCGTCTCCTATTTCTGTGGCCGAGACTCCCATGCCGGCGGCCGCGCCATGCAAGCAGCGACAGAAGCCGGGTGCACGGAGAGCGACGAGTCGGTGGCGAGCGCCTCCGCGTCCGCCGCCATCATCGAGGAGAAGTAGAACACGGGTGGCCGCCGCCGCTTGGGTCCCATGAAGGCCACCACGGAGGCGACGCCAGCGTACACAGCAGGTGTCTTGCCAGATCCTTTTCTTGCGAGGACCTTCATCGACCCTGCATATAGCTCCGGGGCTCCCAGCAGTCTGGTGATCGTGCTGCCAGACATGAGGAACACAAATCGATCAGCGGGCGACCATTTAGGCCAGGTATTATATACCTGTGCTGTTTAAAACTAGCACCGTGTAGTTCATTTGAATGTAATGAAATCCATCATGTTTGTATGAAAATCCGGTATCTTATATGATTTCCGTCGTTGTTTATATGAAATATTGTCGTGTTTGCGTGAATTTCGTCCGGTTGGTTGACTTGCTGTCATAATGTGTGCGGCTACGGTTGGATGGCATAATTTGCGGGTCGCCGGTCGGTCTGCGGGCGGCTCGGGCGGCATGGTGGGACAAAAAGAACACAGCTCGTGCGAGCTCGTCTCCAACGTGTGCGCTAGAGGATGCATGATAACCCGAGCCATTCCTCGTTCATCGGTGGCAAAGGCACCGGTGGACAAAAGGGTCGCCAATATTTTGGCTACCCCGGGCAAGATCCAAACAACCCCTACCAACAGATTCAAATCCCTCGTTCGCCGTCGAATTTTGCCATGTGTTGTTTTCATGGACTAGCAAGATGCCCGTGCATTGCACGGAACATCAAGATGCATTTTTTTTACAAAACACCTGCTGTGATTGACCCATGCAGGAGCAATCCCATTTTGTAAAAACTAATGATTGCTCGAGAATTTTATCGGATAAATGGTATCTCGAGAATTTTATCGGACTCCATTTTTGTATACAAGGCCACAAACCCATATTACAGGTACCAAGGCAAAAATTAATGTCTTCTAACTCAATGTTGCAAGCCACCTTGTTTCCTTGTTTGCCGTGTAAATTAATGTGTATTCTTCTCTTTCATGCACATCAAGCCAATGCTCACACTCCCGCATGCATGCAAGGGATAATTAATGTCCTCCTTTGCTAGTAGTACTACGAGGCAAACACCATTAATATTGCATCGATTAGTGTTAGTGGCCTTGTATATCTGCAAATTGTAATTTGATAGTGGCCTTGTATATAAAAATGGAGGGAGAAAGATGAGAGATAAGGTGAGGAGGAGTGGGGCGTGGTGGTGACTGGTGGTCGGACTGGGCGGAGGCATGGGGATGGATGACGCATTATGTCTAGGTTTGTATCTCTATAGCCCCTCTCACACACACCCACATAGGTGGGGGACATGCACGAAGAGAAGAGGTGCACGCACGGCGCACGTACTCCCGTCTCTTTCCCAACCACACCCGCGCGGGTACACGGTGGAGCTCATTTCTGTATGAAAAGGCAGCCCACGTGGTAACTTGACACGTGTACTGGTTGTCCACTAGATGGAGGGAGGATCGTCTACCACGGGTGAACAAACAAATTGCGACTTGACGCGTTATGTTAAAAAAGAGGCAAACCATGTGGGGCCTACCTTAGAGGCAAGGCTCGATACACTGGAGTACTTTTGATGTGTCCCGTCAACTCGCAGAACGAGGAGAAGCTTGCTTGGTACGCTGTCTCCCCCGCCCACGGGCGGGGTGGCTCGCAGGATGAGGTGAAGCTTGCTTACTACGCCTTACGCCCGCTCCCTCGCCCACGCGCGCGGTGGCTCGCAGGACGAGGAGAAAATTTTACTAGTACTCCCTCCGTTTACTCCTCGTCCCTACTACCTTGGTTAGAGAGATTATCATATTGTTTGGAATATATATGTCCTTTAGTACTCCCTCCATTTACTTATACAAGGCCACTATAAAAAATACATTTTTGCATCTATAGAAGGCCACAAATAGTAATCGAGACAAAAGTTACTACTCCCTCCTTTCCAGTTTATGGCTCAATTTCAAAATCTCTCCAACCAAGGTAGACAGTGAGTGGTCGAATTAATTTCGTACTCCTAGTTTGCACAAGTAATTAGTACGCTCATTTTTCTCAAGAAGTTATGTTTACCGAGGCATTAATTAGAATGAATGCATGAATGAGCACTAAATTTCCATGAACTTCTACATGCATTGGTGAGTTTTCTCTTGACACTGCTTGCATTGGGTGATCTAACGCACCTCGAAATCCAACATGTGATGGTACTACTACTAGTAGTAGAATTGAGACTTATAAAATGGAAAAATGAATGTTTTGTAGATGAGCCCTATAAACCCTAGTGGGTACGTACTCCGTAAAATCAGATTTTCCCAAAACTAAGTCGCTCAACCTTTATTTGCTTGTTTCCCTTCCTGCCTCCTTGCCTCGAACAGACTATGCCAAACTCCCCTGCCTGCCGCGCGGGAAAAGACCCGCCCTCGCCTTTTTTTATTCCGGGTTTGTATCGATGGATCGCGCGAAGCAGCAAAAACCCAAGCCGTGTCTTGTACTCCTCCGTCGACGCTCGCTTTCATGAATTCTGTACTTCCTGTCGCCGACATGTGGGACATATAGCAACCGGGTCGATGTGTCAAGCACCGAATAACAGTGCAGAACAGCAGGGGGGACGCACCCCAGTCGTACCGCCCTAGTAGTAGTAGTAATGAGCAATGCGACATCAAATCACAATGCCGCACCTTCCCAGACGGACGAAGCAACCATTATTTCACACTTCCACTACTAAGGAAAGGGCAATAGATGAAATGGCCACTAATGGCGCACCAGACATGTGGTGCGCCACTACTATATAGCAGTGGCGCACCAAGTGCTGGTGCGCCATTAGTGTGAAAGACACTAATGGCGCACCAGACACACGGTGCGCCACTAGTAACAAATTTTTTTATTTTTATTTTTCCAAACATACTAATGGCGCACCAGCCACATAGTGCGCCACTACTATATTTTTTTATATTATTTTTTTGCAAAACTACTATGGCGCACCAGGGCACAGTGCGCCATTACTAGTTTAAACTAGTAATGGCGCACTGTGCCCTGGTGCGCCATTAGTGTATATTTTTTTTTATTTTTTTGCAAAACTACTAATGGCGCACCACCAGCAGGTGCGCCATTAGTAACCAGGGTTACTAATGGCGCATTTGTAGGTGGTGCGCCATTAGTAACCTGGGACCAGCTAGATATTTTGGACAGCCACACCTACCCACTCACTTTCCCCACTTCATTCTCTCCACCTCCTCCTCCAAGCTTCTCTCGGCTGCCTCCTCCTCCTCACCTCATTTGCACAATAGATTCATCCAAATTAAGTGGTTAAATTACCTTTTTTTGATAGGTAAGTAAGGGGGAAGCTATATTTATGTTGTTCTCCCTCCAACAACGTGCACATGCACTTTTTATGGTCTAGCTAGATCTATGTATGTTTGTGGTGTTGCATATATGTTTGTGTTTGCAGGTACCGGTATTTGAAATGCGATAGTTGCCAATATTTTGCCGGAATGTTGATTCATTTCCGTTTCGGCGAGAATTTTGGCACTATGCATTCTTTTTGGTCCTATTTTTTGGGAAAGTCATGCCAAATTTTTTCTTGGTTCTAAAATATCGTTTTGCTCTACCCCGCAGGCGACCATGGTCCGCACGATGACCGAAGGCATCGTGAATAGGTTTTTGAGCTCCGCGAAGGCCGAGATGCTTCAAAAGAACGAGACGGAGATAAGATGTCCGTGTCGAAGATGCAAGCTGAAGAGCCTTATTACGGACCCGGATTCCGGGCAGGTGCGGGACCACCTGCTCTTGCGTGGTTTCATGGATGGCTATCGGTGGCAAGGTGATGAAGATGACTATGAAGTCGTCCATGGGGGCCGGGCAAGAAATGAGGAAGGGCAGCAAGACAACCACCGCGGCTCGGGCAGGCGAGAAGACGAAGAATCTCCAGGACATGATCACGACGGTGATGCTGTACACAGTCATCATGTAGAAGATGTCAGACATGATGATGAGGAAGATGCCGGAGCAGACGTGAAGATGAAGATGCCGGCGGAGCAGACGACGATGGACCATCGATGGGCTGGGTGCAGGACCCTCATATTCAAGAGCTGCTTCTCAAGCAGACGGATAACGCAAGAGCTGCCGCCCGAGAGAAAGCCAAGCCGGATCAACTGGAGATAGACGCGGTTACTCCATTGTATGAAGGATGCAGGCCTGAGGATACCCGCCTGAAAGTAACGCTCATGGCTCTGGAGATGAAGGTAAAACACAAAATGACCGACGCATGCTTCGACGAGAACATGTCATTCTGGCACGAATGTCTTCCCAAGGGGAACAAGTGCCCGACCAGTTTCGAGGAGGCGAAGAAAATCGTGTGTCCTCTGGATTTACCGCACGTGAAATACCATGTGTGCATGAACAATTGCATCATTTATCGGGACGAGCACGCGGAGTCTACCATATGTCCGGTGTGCGGCGTCACTCGATACAAGAAGAGGAAGAAAGCTCCTCGAAAAGTGGTGTGGTACTTTCCGATCACTCCTCGTTTGCAGCGGTATTTCACGGACCCTAAGGTAGCAAAGCTCCTGCGTTGGCATGCGGATAGGGAGGAGAAGAAGCGAGAAGATGACGCAAATGATCCGGAGGTAAATAAAAAAGACAAGATGCTGAGTCACCCTAAGGATGGGAGCCAGTGGCAAGCATTGAACTTCGAACAGCCAGAATTTGGGAAGGATCCAAGGAACATCGTGCTGGGCGCGAGCACCGATGGAGTCAATCCGTTTGGCAGCCAGAGAAGCACACATAGCACCTGGCCTGTGTTTGTGTGGATGTACAACCTTCCCCCTGGTTGTGCATGAAGAGGAAGTACATTCACATGAGTATGCTAATTGAAGGGCCGAAACAACCAGGGAACGACATCAATCTGCATCTGGGGCTGCTGAAAGAGGAGCTAGATACGCTGTGAAAACGCCAGCCAATACGTGGGACGCCGCAGAGAAAGAATATTTCCCTATGAGAGCCGCACTTCTCACGACGGTGGACGACTATCTCAGTTACGGATATCTCGCGGGGCAGGTGGTCCACGGATTTTCTGGATGCGTCAGGTGCATGGATGACACAACGTATCGCCAGCTAGATAGAGATCCCGGGTCTTCGAAAACCGTGTTCATGGGACATCGAAGGTGGCTTCGCGACGATGACCCGTGGAGGAAACGCAAGGATCTGTTCGATGGTGAAACCGAACCCCGAAGACGCCCGCGTACGAGGAGCGGCGAGGAAATAGACGAGCTGTTGAAAAATTGGAAAGATTGCCGACTGCCGGGAAAGAAGCAAAAGGCGCTAGAGCCGGGAAAGAAGCGAAAGGCGCCAGAGCCGCTGCTGAAGGTATGGAAAACGAGGTCTGTTTTCTGGGACTTGCCGTACTGGAAGATCCACCGTGTGCCTCACAGCCTTGATGTCATGCATATCACGAAGAACGTGTGCGAGAGTCTGCTTGGTACCCTGCTCAACATGCCAGAGAGGACCAAAGATGGGCCGAAAGCAAGGGCAGACTTGAAATCAATGGGCATCAGGGAGGAGCTTCACTCTAATGATGATGATGAGGCGAAGCAGGACACGGAAAGTCGTCGCAAAGGAAAAAAGGCCAAGAAGACCGGAAATGACTACCCTCCAGTGTGCTTCACTCTAAGTCAGGAGGAGATCGATCAGTTTTTCACCTGCCTCGTAGGAGTAAAACTTCCTTACGGTTACGCGGGGAAGATAAGCAGATACCTAGACCTAGGGAAGCAGAAGTTTAGCGGGATGAAGTCTCACGACTGTCACGTGCTGATGACGCAGATACTTCCAGTTGGAATCCGTGGGATCATGGACGCGCACGTCCGTGAAACGCTATTTGGCCTATGCAACTTTTTCGACGTCATCTCTCGGAAGTCGGTTGGCGTGAGGGAACTCAGAAGGCTACAGGAAGAGATCGTGGTGATACTATGCGAGCTTGAGATGTACTTCCCGCCCGCATTCTTCGACGTTATGGTGCATCTGCTGGTCCATATCATGGAGGATATCATCCAACTCGGGCCGACGTTCCTGCACAGCATGATGCCGTTCGAAAGGATGAATGGTGTCATCAAAGGATACGTTCACAACATGGCACGTCTAGAGGGAAGCATAGCCAGGGGCTTTCTGACCGAAGAGTGATCTCCTACTGCACGAATTATCTAGGCATCGAGAACCCCGTTGGTCTGCCCGTCAACAGGCACCTCGGCAGGCTCGCTGGATGGGGTCACCGTGAGGGTCCCCGCGAAATGCATGTCGAATTCGAGGGTCGACTCGCCGACTTTGAAAGAGCAAACCTAGTCGCACTACAACACATAGACGTGGTCAATCCTTGGGTGGTAGAGCACAAAACCATTATTGAGAAGACGTACAATGACCGAGGCCAATAGAGGACGGACGAAGATATAATCAAAGAGCACAACTCATGTTTCACGCGTTGGTTCAAGCAGAAGCTTTTGTCGTACCCTTTACATGAGGATTCTTCCGCGGAAGAACAACTCATATTCGCCTTGTCACAGGGCGCCGAGCACAACCTGAACGTATGAGGCGTACGATATCAACGGCTACACATTCTACACCGAGGAAAAGGACATGAAGAGCGATGGTTATCAGAACTCTGGGGTAACGATGGAATCCTACACCGGTAACGACAAGGACAGATACTACGGAAGGATCGAGGAGATCTGGGAGCTGAGCTACGCTGGAGAGAAGGTCCCGATGTTCCGTGTCAGATGGGCCAAGAGCGCCATAAAAGAAGACCGGTATTTCACCACCATGGTTATACCCGAAGCCAAATCCAAGACCGCAGGCGCGAACGTCACCGCGAAAAATGAGCCATGGGTACTGGCTTCCCAAGTGGACCAATGCTTCTTCATTACCGACCCGTCAAAGCCCAGTCGTGTTGTCGTGAGGAGAGGCAAAAGGAAGATC